>NC_090930.1:1145024635-1155024635 GCF_040938575.1 Ambystoma mexicanum
CCTGCACCAGTCGCAGAACTTTCTCCAACGGCAACGGTACAGGGACGCTGTTGCCGGTCGTCTGGCCGAAAGCAACACCTGAATCACGTCTTCAGGGAGGGCCCAATCCATATACCTCAACCTTTCAGAAGCCAAGCGTGAAGGTTGAGGGATCCGACCTCTGGATGGAGAACCTGACCACCCACCCATGAGAGCAGATCGTCTCGGTAGGGAAGACGACGTGGAGGCCAGATGGACAAGTCGAGAAGGTCCGGGTAGCACGTCCTCTGGGCGCATGCCGGAGAAATGAGGATCATCCGGGAACCGAACCTCCGTAACCTCCGCAGCACTTGCGGGATGACGGGGACTGGAGGAAACGCGTAGAGCAGTGGGAAGGACCACTCCACAACGAGCGCCTCTCCTAAGGCTCCTCTTGGAGGAAATTCCCAAGAGCAGAACCTTTCGCACTTCGGGTGGACACTGGAGGCGAAGAGATCCACTTGAGGGGTCCCCCAAGGGCCGAAGATCTCCAGGAGAAACTCCTGAGCCAACTCCCACTCGTGAGAGATCGCGCTCTGCCTGCTCAGAGCATCTCCGGCCAGATGAATTGCCGCGATTGAAATTCCCTGCTGGATGGCTCAGAACCAGAGCTGCATCGCCTCCCTGCACAGAGGAAGTGACCCTGCCCCCCCTTTTTGTTTAGGTAGTGCATGGACAATGTGTTGTCCGTCAGAATCAGGACATTCTTTCCTCGCACAGTCGGCAGAAAAGCCTTCAGGGCAAGCCTGACGGCCCTCAGCTCCAACAGATTGATATGGAGTCTGGACTCCGACAGAGACCAACGAATGCTGACTGTTAGCTCGTTGGCATGAGCTCCCCATCCCGTGAGGGATGCGTCCATCACGATCGTCCCCTCCGGCCAGGGTAGCCAAAATGGAGCCCCCCTCATCAGATTGCCTGCAACGGCCCACCACAGAAGGTCCTGGGCGACCGAGGGCGGCACCTGAACGGGGTCCAACATCCTGCCGGAGGACTGTGACCACTGGTGCTTGAGAGCCCACTGCAGAGATCTCATCCGCAACCTGGCCTCTGGCACCAGAAGAATGCAGGATGCCATGAGGCCGAGCAACCTCAAGAACTCGAACGCTGGGAGACTCTGGGCATGTCGAAACTTGTGCATCATCTGCTGAATGTGGTGAGCCCTCACCTGGGGAGGAAAACACTGCCCCAGGGACGTGTGGAGCACTGCTCCGATGTACTGGTGCCACTGAGTTGGCGTCAAGTGGGACTTCTTTAAGTTGAGGGAGAAGCCCAGCCTGTGAAGGGAGTGGCAGGTGACGGAGAGATGATCCAGGACTTGCTCGGGAGAGCGCGCCCTGATTAACCAGTCGTCCAGGTAGGGGTAGACGTGAATCCCACTTTCCTGATATACGCTGCCACCACCACCATGAGCTTGGTAAAGACCCTCGGGGCGCAGGTCAATCCGAACGGCAGGACCCGAAACTGAAAGTGAGAGTCGCCAATCGCGAACCTCAGGTACTACTTGTGCTTGGGATGGATCGGCACATGAAAATAAGCGTCCTTGAGGTCGAGAGACACCAACCAGTCCTGAAGGTGAAGGGCCTGTAGGACTTGAGAAAGAGTAACCATCTTGAACTTGTCCTTCCTGAGGAGCTTCTTCAAACCGCGCAAGTCCATGATGGGTCTCAATCGATGTCTTTCTTCGAAATCAAAAAATAAGGGGAATACCATCCCTTGTTCCTCTCCGCTACAGGCACCAGTTCTATGGCGCCTTTCTCCAGCAGGGATTGGATTTCCTGCGCAAGGAGCAGATCCAGACTCTTCAAAGAGAGATTCCCCGGTGGATTGTCGTGAGGCCTTGGCCGGAAAGGAAGATGGTAGCCGTGGGCTATGATCTCCAGAACTCACACATCTGAAGTAATGGCACGCCATTCTACAAGATGCTGCGCCAGCCATCCCCCAACCAGAGAAGCATGGACCTCATGACTGAGCTGAAGCGGCTACGGCAGTGCCTGAGAGCGAAGAAGAAACTGCTCGAGCAGACTTGGCAACTCGTGTACCCCGTTTTCCACCTCTGGCACTCCTACGGTGGCCCCTTTGACTTGCAGCTCCTCTCGATTTACTAAAGGACGAGTAATATCGAAAGGAACCTCCCCTCCATTGCTGTCCCCTAGGACGAAAAGGCAGAGGTTGGCGAACTGCAGCGCCGAAGGACTTTGCTTCAGCTTTGGAGGTCTGCAACCTCTCAAGGCTCTCGTCAGCCTTGCTGCCAAAAAGATGTTCACCATCAAAGGGCATGTTGAGGAGCCGGGCTTGCACATCAGGAGCAAACCCCGACTTCCGCAACCACGCAAACCTGCGTATTACGGTGCTCGCCGCCATGGATCGGCTGACGCAATCAACCATCTCCAGACCGACTGAACGGATTCATACATGGCATCCTTGCCATCCTGCACGATAGCAAGAAAACCATCCCGTTCCTCCCCTTCGGGAATATGATCATCCGCTGAGGAAATACAGTTCCACAGAGTGTGCGTGAAACGAGATAAGGCACAAACAGAGTTGGCAGCCTGAAGCGCCATACCTCCAGAAGAAAACACCTTCTTCGCCGAGCCGTCAAAACATTGGTAGGGTTGGTAGGGTACGACGCCTGCTTTGTGGGAGCCCTAGCCACCTGCACCACCAAACTCTCCGGAGTGGGGTGCATAGTCAAGTAGCAGGGGTCGCCACTGGCTGGGCGATATCTCTTCGGCAAGGACTTGCTCACTGCCGGGAGACTCTCTGGAGAAGTCCAAGCCGCAGCCACCCTTCTCTGCAAGGCCATATGGAATGGCAGCACCGCGTCAGTTGGTGGACCTTGGTCGAGGATATCAGTCAGGTCATCCTGTTGAAAATCCCTAGGGGGGGGATGACCCTCGACATCAGGCGCCGGTATGAGGACTCAGCATGCGTGCCAGGCTCAGGCCTACCAAACTCCACTTCCGGAGAGGTGTCTAGACCACTGGCGTCGTGCGACTGACGCAGGTCCTCAAGTTGGCTATGACCAGAAAGGAGGTCATCAGGAATCTCTGCAGGAACCACACCTTCCTCAAACCCCTCATCCACCTCAGAAATATAATCCAGAGGCTGGAAGGAGGGCACAGAAAAAGGAACAGAGCCTTTCTGGGGGGTGCCACCGTGCCACGGGGTACCTCCGACAAAGCCGCCTCAAAAGGTGGCGAGGGGGTTGACAGAATCGGCGTCGACATGAAGCGCGGCGCTGACAGCTTTGACGGCGTCGACATAGGCCTCGAGGGTGGAGCCCCGAGCGTGTCTCTCGACAGCCTGGGCACCGATTACTTCCTCGGAGGCAGAGCCTCGAGAGAGTCCGTCGACGACCTCAGCGCCGCAGACGTCGATGTCTTCCTCGAAGACTTCACAGGTTCTCGCGGTCTCGAGGGCATCGATGACCGGGACCTGGAATGGGCATGTCTAGAGTGACCATCCTTGTCTGACCGGGACCTTGAAGGCGCCCGGTGGTCGCGATGACCGCTCGAGCCTGAAGGCGTACGAGCAGTGTCTCTAGAACGGTCACGGCCGGCGTCTTTCGACAGCGCGGATGGTCAGAGCCCCCCCGATTGGAAAATCGCCAACATCTCCTTTCGGAAGGAATCCCATTCCTCAGGAGTGAAATGCTTGTTGGGACAAGCAACCCGCCGATGGGGGGAGTCCTCAGACGAGGAAGGCGACCTGTGACGGCGCTTCCTGGAGTGCCTCAAAGAGGCAGAGGAATGGCAGGACCGACTCCCAGACCGAGAACCCTCGGACTCACGACGACGATGTGGAGAGTCGCCCCTCGAATCATCCGTCGAAAGACCAGTGGAACGCGACTTCCGGGGCTTGGCCACCTTACCGACCGACCGCTTCTTCTTACGCTCCCGCAAGGCCTTCGATGTGAGTGATTGGCAGTCGACAGTCATCCGTATCATGGTCCTCCCCGAGGCACCAGAGGCAAGCGGCGTGCGTGTCCGTCAGCGACATCTTGGATCCGCACACCCGACACTTCTAAAAACCGGACTGCGGGGTGGACGAAGACGACATACAATAGTTTGCAGAGAAGAAACAGTTTCGAAGTACCGAAAGAACAGGATTCAGTAGAGCCGAGGCGCGCCGAGATCTCCGAAGCGAACACGTTCGTGGAAAAAACGGAACTGAGGCTACGGGCGTCGTGCGTCCTACTTATAACATCCGGTGACGTCGGCTCAACGGAGGTCTTCGAGGACAGCGTATCGGGGTGATCGACGCAGGACGCAGATGCCGAAAGATTTTCCAAAGCAGCAAAGCTGTGGTGATTACTGTCATAGATATGTAATACGTCGGAGGACACAATCCCCTCGAAATACATGCCATTCATTTGGTTTGTGTGCATGAGGTGAATCATCCATTTGGGAAATGGAACTAAAGATTTCAGGATTAAGAAAACAGCACTGAGCTCCAAAAGGACATGTTTTCTGAAGCAGGTTTCGCTTTGCCTACCAAATGTGAGAGAGAATTCCTAAAGACGCATGATTGACGATATGTTTCAAAAGTGGGCAATAATGGTGAACAGGAATTGTTGCAATGGGAGGGAAAAGCAGCACATCGCAGCTTCTATTTCTGGAGGAACTGCTGCATTGGGGTCACTAACTCATGATCGGATGAGGTTTCTCTTGAAGCCCTTAAGGGGGTGCAGGTGCGTGAATGGTAAGGATGATGATGACGATAATGTCTGAGAATCCAAGTCAGATGTCTCAAGAAAAGGCCCCTTACAAATGGAATGCTGGAAGTTTCCTAATAGGGAGGACCTCAATTGCAGAGAGAGTACTCCGAGGGAAAACTTAACTATCTGTTTCTTGGAGATAAATTATTCAGTACAAGTTAAACAGTCTTGTTTTGGCCTGTAAAGGACTCAACTGGTGCATGCTGCTGGCAGACCTCAACCAGCATTTGCAGCTATTTATTCATCCAGACAGCTCTCAGAATGACATTGAACAGATACACTAGATATCTGAAGCGAAAGTAGTTTAGACGCAACATATTTGCAATAAAATCCATTGTATCTGATTCATGTTAAAAAATAACATTAGGAGCAGTAATGCCCTCCCGGAAGAAGCTTTTGGCACCACTATATAAGAAATCGTTCCGATGTCATGTATAACATCTGGTAATATTTCAGGAGATGGGCAATCTATAGGAACGGGGTATTTTCAGAGCTTGGGATAATTTGTTATTTCTGTTGTCAGTTGTCAAAACCTGGCCATTCACGGAGGATAACAGGAAGATTTAAGTTACTTACCCGTAACTATTATTCTCCAGCATGGATCTGGCATGGATTCACCTGCTCATGAATATTCCCAGCCAGGCTGGGAATCTTCAGTAAAAAATAAATAAATAAATAAAATAAAAAAATAAATAAAAGAGTTTCACTTTAAAAATTGATTTCTCCTCTAAACCATTTACTGTCCTCTGGATGATACTGCCTCTATACAATGGCAGTACTCTCCCTAAGCTCCACCCCTGGTGGTCATCTTCAGATTTGGTAAGCACGTAAAGTGGCACTATGAACCAAGAAGAGCCACAGAGGGGAAGGAGGGAGGGTTTGCATGTGTATCCATGCCAGACCCATGCTGGAGAACAATAGTTACAGGTAAGTAACTTAAAACGTTTACAGCATGGGTTCTGGCATGGCTTCACATGCTCATGAATAACGATTACACAGCAGTACAAATACACAACCACAGGATGTGGCAAGGCTCCACAGAAGCAATAAACACTCTCTGGACCAGACTCACCTCAAACAAACAGGTTGTTTAGCACCACTTGGCCAACTCGGGATTCCTCACCGGATCCATGTCGACGCAGTGGAACCTTGTGAAGGTGTGCGTGGACCTCCATGTAGCAGCCCTGCATATGTCGTGGAGGGACACACCAGAGAGAAATGCTGTCATTGCTGCAATGGCTCTGGTGGAGTGGGCTCTCGGCCGACCTGGCAGCGTCCTGCTAGCCAGTCGACCATCCATGATGCAGCCAGAAAGCCACTTGGAGATGAAGCCTTCGATAGCACCTTTCTGTGATTTACTGGAGAAGTCTTCCGAAGGTTCTTTGTACGTGCCACATAAAACTTCAAGGCACGAGCAACGTCCAGCGAATGCAAGGCCCTCTTCGCTGGCGACGACGGATTCAGGAAGAAGACAGGAAACACCAAAGGTTTGTTGAGGTGGAATTCGGATGGCACCTTTGACATAAAGGTGTGGTGTGTATGCAGTACCACCCTTGAAGCGTGGAAAGATGGGTAAGGCTGCTTGCAAGACGGGGCCTGGATCTCCCCGACACGCTTGGCCGAGGTGATAGCCACGAGGAATGCAGGCAGCCACGAAAAAAACTTGAGCGGGATTTGATGCATAGGTTCAAAAGGAGCTACCATGAGCTTAGTTAGCACTACATTGAGCTCCAAAGCCGCGGCAGGAGCCTTGAGCGGCAGAAAAGTCCTGAAAGGTCCCTTGAGGAACTCTATGACAAGTCTCTGTGACCACAGTGAAGGTCTACCCGTAGACATGGTGTATACCTAGATATGGCAGCGACATGCACCTTGATAGATGCGTGAGCCAATCCCGCCAAGGTAAGCACGTATGGTAGAAGTTGAGGGGCTGTGACACGCAGATGGGCAATCTTCGGAGTCCAGTCCCACACAGAGAAGAACTTCCATTCATGGCCATAGCACTTCAACGGTGACGAGGCTCAGCCCTTGGCCAGGATGTCCTTATATCCCACGGGTAAAGAATAACCTCCAAACTCTAGGGCTGCAGGAGCCATGCCCTCAGGTTCAGCGACTCTGGGTCGTGGTGCAGAATCACCCCCCAACCCCCGGTGAGAAGGAAGCCTGATGGATGGGGCCACTGGCAGACGCAGTAGGTCCAGGTACCAGATCTGTTGCCACTGCAAAATAATACTCGTTGCCCCAGCGTGGCAGCAACAGATCTGGTAGGAGGAGTGGAAATGGAGGAAAAACATACAGGAACCGCCACTCCCATTGGAACGAGAATGAGTCCCCCAAGCTTGTCGGCTGAGGGAACCTGCTGGCGAACCTTTGGCACTGGGAGTTCGCCACTGTTGCGAGGAGATCGATATGGGGTTGGCCCAATTTGTCAAACAGAAGGTCCACCACCTGGGTCATGGGGAAGTTCCCACTCGTGGCGAGAATGCAGCTCTCTGCTGAGCGAGTCTGTGATGGTGTTCTTGACGCCTGCTAGGTGGAAAGGGACGAGGAACATATCCTGACGAATGGCCTAGAGTGCTAGCGAGCAGGTCCCTCCTTGCTTTTGCATGTAGTGTGGTGGTGGTGTCTGTGAAGATCCTCACCACCTTGCCTTTCAACAACGGTAGAAAAGACTTGAGGGCCCACAATATGGCCCGAAGCTCCAGTACGTTCATCTGGAGGCCCTTTTCTTCCGGTTGCCAAAGGCCTCTGGCATACAACTGTCCGGTGGGGGCTTCCCAGCCTTCTAGAGAGGTGTCCGTGGTGACTGTCTCTTGGTAAGGTGGGACTTGAAACAGAGTCCCTTGGATGAGATGCGGCCGTACAACCCACCACTGTTTTGCCCAGCGGAACTCCGCTTTGAGGGAGATCTTGTCCGCGAAGGTTCCCGATACTTGCATTCACCTCGCATCCAGAAACTCCTGGAGAGGCCACATCTGAGGTCTGAAGGCGGATGAGGCTAATGCAGGAGGACATCATGCCCTGCAGCGACTTGATGGCCCGCACCATTGCAGACTGTGTCAATGACAAACACTGTACTTTCCCTTGTATGGCTATTACCCTCTCCTCCGAGGGGAACGCCAAACACGTTACTGTGTTGAGCCGGGCACACGGAAACAGGGTGTTCTAAGATGGCGTAAAGCAGGACTTTGGATAGTTTAAGGAGAACCCCAACTCTGTCACCAGATGTACGGTCCTCAATGTATGCTTGCTCGCCAGCGTGTGTGAGCGGGATCGCACAAGCCAATCGCCCAGGTAAGGCTATACCTAGATGCCCTGCAGACAAACATGCAACGCCAGCGGGGCCTAGCACGGAGTCGTTTTAGGCCAAAGGGTAGAGCCTTGAACTGGTAGTGCTGACCCTGAACCACAATTCGTAGGAATTTGCATTGTTTCTTGTGAATGGGGATGTGGAAGTAGGCATCCCCCAGATCCAACAACATCAGAAAATCCCCTTTCTCCAGCTGGCCGAGCATGTGTTGTAATGTGATCGTCCAGAACTTTTGGTACTTTAAGTACTTGTTGAGCCGACAGATCCAGGATTGGCCTCCAACCCCCTATTTTCTTTCGAACCAGAAAGAAACTGACTGGGAGTTCAAACTGCAGGCCCTCGATCTCCAGGACTGGTTGGTTTCCCTTGATTTTCAGGATGCCTACTCCCATGTGCAATACATTTGAAGCACAGGAAGTACCCAAGATTCGTGGTGGGCCAACACTACCAATTCAGGGTCCTGCCGTTCTGTCTTTCGTCAGCAACCAGGGTTTTCACAAAACTGCTGGCAGCAGTTCAACTAATGAGCGAAGGTATCCATGTCTTTCTCTACTTGGATGACTGGCTCATCTGAGTTCGTTAACCGGAGCTAGTGTTGGAGCATCTACTCTGTACATGCTCTCTTGACCAGTTTGCGCTTTTCCCTGAACTTCAAAAAGTCTCAGATTCTGCCGTTCCAGTCTCCTCCATTTATCGGGGCAGTCTTGGACACTCGCCTGGGCAGGGCCTTCACGCCTGAATATCGAATGGTAATCATTTTCCGGATGATCAATGTCCTTTAATCATAGACACAAGTCCGATCCTCAGCCTTCCTGCACCTTCTGGGCCTCATTAACTCCTGCATTCTAGTGGTGCCAGAGACAAGGCTGCACATGATATCACTTCAGTGGCTTCTTCGTTCCCAGTGGTCGCAGTTCCAGGGCCACACGCTGCACCTTCTGGCAGTCTCTAGTGAGGTGGCCCAGGACCTAGCATGTTGGACCGGGCGAGAATTTGCTGCAAGGCGCATTGTTTCTGCAACCTTGGCCCAGAGTGACGGTAGTCACAGATGCATCTGACTGGTTGGGGTGCTCACTGGTCAGATTTTACGGTGAGCGGATTGGGGTCTCTCCGCGGAATCGCAGGAGCACATCAACTTGCTGGAGCTGAGGGTGATCAGGCTGGCCCTAGTAACTTTCCTCCCTTGTGCTTATCCTGACGAACACCAGAGTGGCCATACACTACCTCAACAAAGAAGGTGGAGTGGGGTCCTTGTATCTGTGCAGAGAAACAAAGAGACTGTGGTGATGGGCTCTGGAGAACAGTGTCTCCCTGACTGCAGCTCATCTGGCCGGACAGGAGAACGTCACAGCGGATGCATTGAGCAGACAGACCTAGGCCTCCTATGACTGGGAGTTCTATCAGGAGGTTCTGGAAGAGATCTCTCTTTGGGGAAATCAAGTGGACCTCATCACTTCAGTGTCAACAGGAAGTGCAAATTGTTCTGCTCTAGGAATGTCCCAGTAAGGGAGCTCTTGGAGGTGCACTGACTGTCGAGTGGTCTTTCGACATACTTTAAGCGTTCCGACCAACCCCTGTAATTCTGGTGGTCCTCAGGAGACATCTGTTAGGAACTACGGTGATCCCGATTGCACCGGACTGGAACATGGTATCCGGAAGTTGCTGAACATGTCCATCTGTCCTCCACAGTGCCTTCCAAGGAGAGCCAACTTGCTCTCCCAATCAGAGGGGCGGGTCGGGTCCTTCATCCAAACCTCAGCAGCCTGAACCTTCATGGTTGGCTACTGAGAGGCTGAGATACAAAGAGTGAGATTTGCTGGATAACGTCCTCTATGTACCCCTCTTGGCTTGAAGACCTGCAATGAAGTCCATTTATGCCTGAAGGTGGCATACATTTTTGTTGTGGTGTTAGGGGAGAGAGACCTGGATCCCTTATCCTGTCCTCTATCCCCTCTGTGGGACTTTGCTTTCTTAGGCCCAAGTGGGCCTACAAATTGGCCCTTTAAAGGGTCACCTTGCTGCTATTTCTGTGTTCAAGAGGTCCCCAGAACAAGGCTCGTTTCGCAATCCCCACTGGTATGCAGTTCTTGCGGGGTTTGCGTAACCAGTTTCCTACCCACGACGTGGGATTTCGAATTAGTTTTAACATTTCTCATGTGCGCTCCATTTGATCCCCTTCATTTCCGTTCCATTAGATTGCTTACCCTTAATGTGATTTTCCTGGTGGTCATCACGTCCGCAAGACAGGTGAGTGAGCTCAAGGCATTGTATGTTTTACCTCCCCATTTGTTTTTTTCCAAAGGGAAGGTGACTGAGAGTGAGGCCTTCCTTTCTGCCGAAGGTGGTCTCGGACTTACATCTCTCACAAAACATCCATCTTCCCGTGTTCTTTGCTCCACCTCACCCGTCCAAGGCAGAGGAACGATTTCATCAACTGGACCCGGTATGGGCCCTTAAGTTCTACGTCTCTCATACTAGGGAGGCTAGGAAAGATTACCAACTTTTTGTTGCTTTCGCTAATGCTTGTGCTGGCAGGGCTGTGACCAAACGGGCCCTGTCAAGGTGCATCATTCTCTGCATCTCCGAATGCTACGATCAGTTTCGGAAGGATGTACCCGACGGTCTCGAGATCATTCTACCAAAGTGGCTGCCACCTATGCCCTTCAGAGGGTGGTCCCTGTCCTTGACATTTGCTAAGTGGCAACGTGGGTGTGTCTGCACACATTCGCCAAGCATTACTGCTTGGATTCACTGCTGAGCCAGGATGCCCATTTTAATAGGGTTGTCCTTCAGAGATTTCTGGTTTAGGTGGTGTCCTTGCTTTCCCCCCTCCTCCAGATTACGTACTGCTTTTGGAGTCCATCATAGATGAGGAATCCCAGGCAGGAAGGAATCCATTAAAAGAACAAATTACTTAACTCTCAGTAAAGTTCTTTCTGATGAGGTTTCTGCCACGGATGGTAGAAATGGTGCCGACACTGATCTGGAAAAATAATTTTGTTCATTTGTATAAATTCAGAAATATATTGTTTGTAAGTTATGTTTTTGTAGGACAAATCATTTATGTGGATAAATACAGAAAACCAGTCCAAAAAATAAATATGGATAAATACAGACGGAAATGACAGACAACTACCATAACACCGGGAGCCTTAATTGTAATGCCTTCTTACCAAAGGAAGCCTTTTATGATTCAATTTGTCCAGAGCTATTGAAGTGCTGACAATTTATTTTCTTGCTGTCAGTTACCGTCACAAAATAAAGTTAGTAGCATCCTCTGTTTAACTATTAATAATTGAGCAGTTAGCGAGACATGTCTCGCTTGAGACACTGTTGGAAGTAGGTTCCCCCCTAAGCATGTAACATTTGTCAGAGTGACAATTCCTTCGACTTTCGGAAACGTTTTTGGACCTTGCCACCACCTGCTCCGTCTCAAAGATTGGTGCTTGAAAACAATCGGTCTCATTGCAAGAATCCAATTTCTCTGGCCAAGCATTCCTCACTGCATCCCTCTGGACAAATCTGATTTTGTTTAGCTGTGCACGACCAGAGAGGGAAAGTCCAGATCTTCTTGTTCATGTTTGCTCAAAAACAGCATGGCTTTGTCTTCCTCCTGAAAACCTATTATAACAAAGATTTTCACTTGGCAGAATCCATTTACTTTGTGCACCTATACTTGCCATATCTGACCCTGCCTTGGATCAGAAGGCATTGTTCATTCCAAGAATGGTACTAGGCCTGATCAATTAATTGTTAGCTATTTTTGCCAGGGGGGGGATTTCCTTTCAGGAAGTGATGATGTGCTTTCTAGAAAAACTTTGAAATTGCATTGTCTTTGTTTTCACGAGTTTTTGGGTGTATGCTTATGATAGATTATTTTGAACCAGAAAGTAAATCTGCTTGAACTGGAGGTGCTTGAAATGGTGAATAGTAGAGGGCACTTTCTTGCCAGGAGATGCCATAAGTCAACTAATACAGTACGTAGTGATGGGTACAGCTGTTTTCTTGATTGGTCAGTGTGAGAAACGTGAAGGTGTCTCACCTGCTAGTCCCTGGGGATCTGCCATCCAGGTGGCCCTGACAGGTCCATCGCTATTGGATCCAGTTCTTGGGGGTGGACCCGTGCGGGAGGATCACCTGGATGGGGTCTTCGGGGAGTGGAAGTGGGACGCCGAAGGGTGGGACACTATATCCCTTTCCTTATGACACCTTTTCCCCATCCTGCCCAGTCGGATTCTTAGAAACTCTACCCCCACCCTTTCCAACACGAACCCTTTCTCACACCGTGAGGGACAACGGACTAATACCAGCGCCGTTTACCTGACATGTCCCAACACAACGGTCAGGGTGAGTTAGGCAATTGCTGACAACTACACACACCTGACTGCCCCTTTCCCTTCCCCATAAGGATAAAAGGCAGAGCACGAGAGCACAGCTATTCCAAGATGGCAGTTCAAACAGAGGTGAAAGGCAGCAAGACCTGAAAGGACGTCAAGGAGGGAGTTGCCTTTGCCCTTTTCAACCAAGACCCATGAAGCCTCTGACAAAGGAAACATAAGACAGGGAATCGCAGCTGGAGAATGGTGTGATGTCAGCAGTACATGGAACCCTCCCGCACTGCTAGCCAGGGCGAGGCGACGCGGTTGCCATCGTGGTACCATCCTCGACTCAAGCGGCAAAAGAAACAGTTCAGTTGAGTCGGAAGAACCAGATAGTGGACCAGACTGTGTCAGGCTCAAAGTTGTAGTGGCAACATTAAGAAGATTAATGGACAGAGGTCTTTTTGTGAACAAACCTGCTACCAGAGTGTGTCCGGCGCCACGTGGGCGCTCATTCGAAGGTCTCTAGCTGGTACCCCTCTCCTGAGGAAAGAGAATGTAGAATTACAAAGGTATTGAAACTACAAGTACCAATAGGCCATAGGTAAGGCCGGCGTGAGGTGTCAAGGTGGTCATACAAGGGTCAAGCCAAAACCCTTGTACAATCGAAAGTCCTTGACAGGTTGCAGAAGTTTTGATGATGTGAAATTGTGAACCCGACTGAGGGAATTGTGAAACAGGCGTTTGTGCCCGGCAAAAGGGAACGTTGGTCAAACTGTGATTTGTGAATCCCACACTTACCATAGGCTAACAGAGTGACCCAGCGAGACGTGATCGCTCTTCGGAAGTCTGTTTTGGCAAGTGGTTTAAAAGGTCTTAGCCCAGATGAAGGGTACCTAACCAACACTAGATGGTTGTTTAAAAAAACATTGAGACTTTTGAATATTACAAATGAGGAGAAGTGATAGAAAGGCGGTAGTGAAACTGACTGAGGGACGTCAACAGAAAAGCTAAGGGAAATTAATCCCACATTGTGAAGAAGCCAAGTGAACTGCATTGTGACAAGTATGAAACTGACTGAGGGATGTCCACAGTGAGTGGTTGGTCTGAGCCCGACTGAGGGAGGCTGATGACAGCGAAATATCGTAGCCCGGCTGAGGGGGATCCAAGTGTGAAGGGTAATCACCCGACGTGAAGATTAACTGAAGGAACTTTTGTTTTGTTGTTTTTGGTTTATCAGGTCTTCTGAGGCTAGGGACTTTGCATGAGAAGAGACTTGGGTACATAAGTTCTTGATATAGAGAAAAAGAACTGGAAGCTCATGCCAGAGAAGCCCAGAAGTGTGCTGTGCTCAAGAGTCTTGCCTTGTCCCATGCTAAAAATGTGGGGAAGGGAGACCCTGGCCATAACAGCCTGATTTATTTTGTGAATACTTCCTTCTTTTCTTGTGAACATTATCCCACACTATTTTGTAGCATAGCAGTAAGGACTGGCAATAGTTGTTTTTTTTTTTTTAGTATAGGCCCTTTTTATTTGACGAGACTCCACTAGGACTGTATTATTATTTGGTGGTCGTAGCTTGCTCCCATCTTAGATTTAGATTAGGTGTTTATCTCATCCATTTTACAGTTTAATAAACACCCTTGAACTGTGATCACTTGTGTCTGTCTTGCTTTGATACCATGCCTTCCTTACATCAGGGATTTCGGATATTTACTTACTTCCCTCGCTTCATTTACTGTGAGACTGAGCAAACGCAAGGCAGCAGTGTTTCTCCCTTGCTTTCCATGCCTCACTTACTGGTACACGTGGCTGAGCAGTCATGGCGCACTATTATAATGGCAATAGGGTGGTTTTACACACACAGCTTTAGTTCGAAGATACTTATTTTCATAACATCTTTTTGTTGACAATCTTCTTTGAAGGGTCAGTATTTGTTGTGTAGGTACAGGTAAGTAAACTTAAGCAAAAACATGTCTTTTAGTGCTCTATGGATAAGACCCTACCAGTTAGGGTCAATCCAAGTGTTTAAGAGTCAGGAGACACTGCACATTCTGAAACCAGTGGCAAGTATCCCGAAGGTGCTTTGAGATCAGTGTTTGCTGAACCCAAAGAGATGACTGGGACAGACAGACCCAGCTATGCGTAACTGAGCTTGATAGTGTTCTGATGCTGTGCTACCACCCACTTTTAAACATAGGACATCCGGAGAACAGCTGCGCTGGGATATGGATATCAGATGAGTAATTCATGGAAGGAATCCACCATTAGAAATCTATTTCACATCGAACAGTTACACAACATTGTCCCAAATGTTGCTTTTGCAGGATTAGTACATTAAGCAAGAGTGATAATTGGAAATGCCAACAAAAGCAGGGCACCCAATGGGGATGATCATTTTGCCTGCTTTTTAATGCATATAAGATATTTGCTGTTTGAATCTGACATGAGCGAGAAGTCCCGGAAACTATCAGCCCGGGCACCGTATGCAATACCACCCACTAACCTCGACCGACGCAGCGGCAGTGGGGAAAGGGCCGCGACTCAACTGCAGCACGGAGCGGCTGCGACATCGAAGCAGAGCACCACACGTGCCCCTGCCAGAGGGCCCCCCTGGCCACGGCACTCACCATTACGCCAAGAACTGCGGAGCACAGCCCCAATCGCGCCCTCAGAGATCTGGAGGGAGGAGAGGCGGGTCACCGACGGACCGTCATCCAAGAAAGGAGGCTACAGTGAACCGCAAGCTTACGACAGCAGGTGCAGCGGAGGCAGTTGGGAGCCCGCCCAGCCGAACAGACGGTCCGGACCCCCGAGTGAAAGCAGCGCAGGGCGCTGCTGTGTGCCACCGGCCGCAGACACTGCGCAGCATCGAAGAGGCGGCGGAGAGGCAGAGAGGCTGAACCCACTGCGGCCTGGAGACACAACCAGGAGTCAGGTAGGAGCGACGCCGGGCGTGGCCCCTCCTGCACCATCCTGAGACGCTCCTGGAGCGCGCCCGCGCACGGATAGAGGTGGCCGGTGCAGCGGAGCGGTCCGTTCCTGCAGTCCCGGATCCCTGCACTCCTCACCAGGGCCCCCTAACCCGAAAACACTACCACTAACACCCACGTTGGAGCATGGGCCTCCGGTCCCTTAGAGGCAGGTGGCTTTGTCCCAAGACACAGTGTGCAGGTCAAAACAGCCAGCTAATCCCACAACTCGGGGCAGCCCCCACCTGCTCCCGACATGCCAACACAGCAAACAGGCCGGTGGTGGGGGAGGAGGTGGGGGGACAGAAGGGACTCCTACAGCCACCAGTGGCAGCAGCATTCACGCCACAGCTTGTGTCCCCCGCCTACAATAAAGGCACTCACAAAAGACGGGACAACACCACTGAGAGATGGGCTGCATAAGCAAGGTCAAGTTCATTAGCAGATTCTGACAACAGAAACCAGAAAGACCCCTCACACCTAGCCCACAAACCAGAGACCGCCTGGAAACCTCACCAAAACCCAACCTAGCTGGGCAACGGGCAGAGTGCCAGCCGCCTCACGAGATTCCCCACCAAGCTTGCCCACGCATTGCCCATCAACGCACTGGCCACCGAAACTTGCCAATCCCGGCACACAAGATCTCAGCTATCCCCAAGGAATAGAACGCCTAAGCCGGGAGACCCAGTTAACACCCTAAGCAACACCCTCCAACGACTGGACAACCAAACCCAAAGAGCATCCGATCCATCATTCAGGAAACCCTCCAGTCCCCCCCGCCCCCCCAACTGCTCTGACACGTCACTGGATACTATCTCCACTATGGGCAAGACGGGGGGCCATAGCCAAAACTCCTTAACAACCAAACCACGAGTCCGACCCGACACCAGATGTGGAAGATATTGAGCCGCCAACCCCCCCAACCTTCGACATACGAGAAACACTTCTCAAACTCAAAGCAGGCACAGGCAATCTCGATTCCAAAATTGATACCCTCTCCGCCAAAGTGGACCAAATACAGCACGCCTAGATAAGCACAGTGAAAGACTGGACACCGTCGAACAGAGGGTCTCGGACCTGGAAGACAACACCACATCTCTGTCGACTAAAGTAACGTCACTAGAGCGTCAAGTGAAGGAAATCGTCGTGAAAAACAAGGATTTTGAAGGGGCTCAGCTGCCGCAATAGCATCAGACTGGTGGGGGTAAGAAAACAACAACCCCCATCGAAGATGGAAGATTTTGTAGAACAGATGTGCAAAGTTATCTTCGGAGCGGCTGCTTTCTCTCCGCTGTTTTTTGTGGAAAGGGCGCTCAGAATCCCAACCAATCGCCCAATCCTGGGAGCAGAACCCCACCCCATCATTGCAAAATTACTGAATTTCAGAGACCGCAACCTAATACTCAGACTAGCCAGATATGAAGGCAACATCCAGTACGAACGAGACAGAATCCAGTTATTCCCGGACTTTTCATCAGCAGTGCAGGCATCGTGCAGATCCTTCGGTGTGGTAAAACGCTGCCTACGAGAAAAACAAATGCAATACTCAATGCAGTTCCCGGCTAAACTGCGTATCCTCCATGCGGAAAAAAGACAGTTCTTTTTGTCCCCCGAAGAAGCCAACTCCTTTTCAGACAATATATGCTGCCGCCCACTACAAGAAATGCCAAAACCACAAAGGAGAGAGAGGAATGGAAGGGAACCTCCCTGAAAATAAACTCTTAGAAACACACCTTGCACTCTGCCAAATCCTCAAAGAAGAAACACTAGCAAACGTCCCATGCACTTACCTCGGGATCAGTAGTTCTTGGAGGGCACTAGCGCCCCGAGCACAGCACCGTTTGCTATGTTACAGGGAAAGGGCTCTACATTGGGCGGGTTGGGGGTTGCCCGTCAGAGAGGGAAAAGGGGAAGATGGGACTCAAGTTGGGGGGAAGAGTACCCAGTTGCATCAAGTTAACCAATTGAAGCATGCACCGACCAGAACCAAGACGTATTACACCCAACCCCGATGGAAACTAACAACCCCACGCCTACGGTCAAGAAGATATCCTCAAATCGGTATGTGTCCAAAGGAGACCGCCCAGAACCTCAAAGCAAGACAACCAAAGACCACGCAGCTAAAACACCGAAAATACCCCATACAAATTCAAACTAGCCTAATGGAACATTAAAGGAGGCAACCAGCGGTCCAAAATGAGGAAAACACAATATTTACGCCGACACAAAATCGATGTGGCCTTCATTCAGGAGACACACCTGCGCCCCATCTCGGAAAACCACTAGGCCAGAGCTTGGGGATGCCACAGATATTTCGCCTCCTTCTCCTCTTATGCCAGAGGGGTTGCCATATTGATCAACAAAACAACCAACTTTAAGTTGATACAGACCCAAAAAGACACTGAAGGCAGAACGCTACTAGTCCATGGAACCATCGATGGGGAAGAACTCATCCTGATTAACTCCTACGGCCCAAACATAGACAGCCCTAACAACTTCGACTGGGTACAGACACACCTCGAAACCAATAGGGAAGCCACAATAATCTGGGGTGGTGATCTTAACACACCGCTTGACCAACGCATAGACAAATCACACAAAACAACATCTACACCCTCCAAAGCGAGTCTACAAATTACTGAAATATGTAAAGCCTATGATCTCACAGACATCTGGAGAAATAAACCTCAGGAATACACTTTCTACTCCTGGGTCCACAAATCCAGCTTGAGACTTGATTACATTCTCGTGTCTACACATAGCAGACTCCAATGGGGTGAGTGTCAAATCCTGCCCAGATCTCTTTTGGATCACTCAGCGGTCACTCTTGAGTGTATCATATCTCAAAGCAGTATCACTAGACCCCAATGGAGATTCAAGCATGGGTCCCTCCAAGACCAGGTCTTCGCCGATGAACTACGAACTGAACTATGTCCTTTCCCGAAACAAACCACGGCACTGTGTCATCAACTGGAACACTCTGGGAAACATTAAAGTGCTTCACCAGAGGGGTGTGCCTAGCAAAGGAAAACAGGATCTTAAAAGTGATAAGGAGAGAACTAAACACCAGCGAAGACCGACTAAAAATGCTCGAACAAACCCTATAGTCTGCAAACAATCCTAGCACGCTGGCAGCACTCAAGGCAGAACTGGAATCCTTTAGGACGTCCGCAGAGAGAGAAATCAAGTTCCTAGCAAGTCACCACAGGATTCGACAATACGGCGAGGGACAGAGACCCGGAGCACTCCTGTCAAGACTGGTCACAGCAGAGTGGAAACCCACAACAGTCGAATCGGGCCTTGACCAATCTGGCAATCCTGTATACTCCGAGGAAGACTTAGTAGAAACATTTCGCAAGTTCTATCAAAACCTATACGACTCCCACTAAACTATAGATCCTGTTGAAATGGCGCAGTACCTAAACACAACAGAAATCTACTGGAGAAGCACCGAACTCTGAGAACCCCTGAACGCACCCATCACCAAAGAAGACATCCTAGAGGCAATTAAAGAATTACCAAACACCAAAGCCCTAGGTCCAGACGGCCTAACAGGCGAGATCTACAAATTCTTTGCAGACCTCCTAACCCCACTCCTGTTGCAAGTGTACGAGGAAGCCATAGAGAAAGACCAACTCCCACCAACACTACATGGCAAACATCATCCTGCTGCATAAACCAGGCAAACCAAAGAAGGAGTGTGCCTCCTACAGACCCATATCATTAATCAATCTGGATAATAAAATCCTTGTGAAAATCCTGACCAAGAGACTGATGCCACTTATGCCTGCCATGGTACTGGCGGACCAGGCAGGGTTTGTCCCGGGCAGAAATACATCATTCGGTCTGAGAAGAATGTTTGGAGGGATGGGAGCCCTCAACCCGGAAGACTAGGCAATAGCGGTGTTACTAGATGCTGAAAAAGCATTTGACTACGTCGAATGGCCCTTCCTTTTTGCCATACTAGAACGGATGGGCCTCGGCAAACGGTTTATACAAATGATCGGCCTTCTGTATAAACGACCAGCGTCCAAGATAACATTAGGGAATAAAAGTTCCACTGAAATACACCTACGGAGAGGGACGAGACAAGGTTGCCCACTGTCGGCACTGCTATTCGCCCTGGTTATGGAACCCTTAGCGTCGGTACTCAGATTATACCATCTACATAGAGGCCTCGCCCTTAGACCGCACAAACTAGTGGTATCACTATATGCTGATGACATCGCACTTTTCCTCCACGACCCTCAAGTTAATCTAAACCCGGTAATGCGAGCAGTACTCAAATTCGGCAACTTCTCTGGATTAAAAATCAATAACTCAAAATCGATAATCTTCCCTTTCACCGAAACAACTAAACAATTTCAAGACGACTATGGCTTTAAACTGCCAGCACTCAAAAGTCAGATACCTGGGCATCTGGATGTCCAGATCCAGCACCAGCATCATGCAAGATAACTATGAAAACACGCTAGACACGATCCAAAACAAGGTGAACAGGTGGAAGGCACTCCCACTCACGCTCTGGGGTAGAGTATCCCTGGCGAAAATGGTAATTCTCCCTAAACTGCTTTACCTTTTTTACAAACATCCCTCTAATACTGCCACAGCGCTTCCTACATCGAATCAGGACCATGCTTCTTGATCTAGTCTGGGCAGGCAAAGTTGCCAGAGTGGCCCACAGCACTATGATCCTTCCCGTAACACAAGGTGGACTTGCCCTTCCAGACATAGAAAGCTACTACTGGGCAGCACAGGCATAATACCTCAGCTACTGGTATGCTGTACAATTCATTCAACCCCACGTACAGATTGAGAGAGCTCTAGCAACCCCTCATCTCCTCCAGGCGATTATATTCGGCCAACAATAATCACCCTCAACACCAATGAACACAGTGTTCACGACCTACACAATCTGGAAAAGAATAGCTAAAAGAAGTGGAATCCAGACCAGATACTCCCCTCTCCTCCCAGTGAGAAGCGTCCCAGGAATCCCAAACACATCAGAAAAAGTATGCCAGCAATGGACCAAAAAACTGCAGATGAACGCATTAGATGACCTCTTTCCAGATGTCCCTGCAACAAGCCCGTGATAAGGGATGCAACAACGCCTTGGATACTTTAATCTACTACAGGATTCAACACACAATGCAGTCCGTTATTCCCACCTTTCCACTCCAACCCCCAACCTGGCCACTGCTACATGGAGTAATTCAAGCCCAATGTGAAGGCCGATCGGTGTCAAACATCCATTAAACCCTATTAATCGGAAAAGCCCTACACTGCTCAAATTCCAAAAGAAGATAGGAAAGAGCCCTAGACACCACGATTCCTGAAGATTGGCTATATATATTGCGACTCACTAAAAAGGTCACAATAAACACGAGATACTAACAGATACACTTTAACTACATCCACCAACTGTACCATACCCCAGCAAAACTCCACGCCCACAGAGCAACAATATCTGCTGCATGCTCCCGATGTGGTTGCCCAGGAACAGACGTTGTTCATCTCGCATGGTCCGGCCCCGAAACAGCAGTGTTCTGGAAATCAGTACTAGAGAAAATATCAGCAATAATCGGAATACAACTGAACGCTGACCCGACTGAGCTTGACCAACCAATTACCCGAACCCGCCCGGAAATTAGCGAACCTGCTCCTTGTCCTAGCACGCAGATGAATTGCATGAAACTGGGGGAGAGGGCCACCACCGAATCTGGAACAATGGCTACGAGACGTCACATACTGCCAAGATGTCGAGACCAGCTACATTAGGACGCTACCTCTCCACGCCCACCCCCCCCCCAGATATCTGGGGCCTGCACATAGCATACCTAATATCGACCGACGAAGAACTGTACCCACAGAGCCCATCCTCAGCACAAAGCCAGTGCAAGCTACCAGAAACTATAACAGCATCTCCAAATCTCACACAACAATAAAACCTGAATCCTCAAACAACACAACAGACCAAGGAGGAAGACGTGGGAAGGGGTGGGGGGAGAAGGAACAGAAGTGGACTGGGGAGACTTGGTTCATGTCGGCTGGTGCATGGTCTTAAAGTATCTTTTTCCTTTTTTTTCTTCTCTTTTTTCTTGTTTAATTGTGTTTGAAAACCCAATAAAGAAATGTTTTAAAAAAAAATAAAAAAAGGGAAGCACAGGACCTGTATGCCTATAAATCTGATGTTCCATCTACTTGAGGTCTGAATAGAAACATGCCTTGGTATACATGCAGTCAATCACCCACCACAAAAGGTATTTGGGAGCTGTTAGAATCTCCCTCCTGAAAGATTGCAACACGCCTTCATGATTCCAGTGATTGGCAAGATGAGATAAAAGAAACCCAATTTGTGTCCTGGCTAATGGCACTACTACAATACATGAGACCTAAGGTTTCCTTATAAATATTTGGCTGTATAGTTCTTTTTATAAGTGATTCACTGCTTCTTTCATGGCTTGTACGTTTGCTGGTGGAAACTCTTTCCTCTCCTTAGGGTTCAAGTTTGCCACTATGAACTGAAGATTCAATGTTCGGTTGAGCATTGACATTTTGATATTGAAGGTCCCATTTAAAAAGTATCTCCAGGATCCAGCATATGATTTGATGGTCCTCGTGCAGTGAAAGATGATCAACCTATAGGGGAGATGGAGAGTACATGCAAACGTCCTACTCTCAAAAAAGCAGCTGCAGCAGATGACTTGGATAATGAAAAGAATGGAATCTGTAATTTGCGCCATTTTGAATGTTTATTATGAAGTCCTCATGAGTTTAGATAATTCCTCTTGTGTAATCCTCATAAATTTAAATAATTCCTCAACACGTGTTTCCTCACCTATATTCGGTGGTTCATCAGGAGGATGTTCAATTCTGTGTGCGGTTTCCCTGGAACTAAATGTATAGATGCAAAAGTTGTAGTGAGAAAGCAGTCGAATTTCTTCTGTCCCTTCCTTTTTTTTTTTTTTTTTTTACAGTATTTCCATTATTGAAAAAAAGTTTCCCCGGATACGATTGTCCTCAGCAGATGACTTGTTTCAACCTAGTAGAGCTCTGAAATGGTAGTATACCGACACCACTGACAAATGTGTGGAATTTTTGGCTGGTTCCTCCAGCTGCTTTTCCTTCCTCCCGGCCTCTATGCACCATCCAGCATCCCCAGCTCACTCAGAGTGTGCTTGTGTGCTCCACCTTTTATACTGGCTAGGAGGGTTAACAAGAGTCGGGTTTGAGTGTTTGCCCAGCCCTGCCTAACCTGGTTAACGGGACAAGATGGAGACTGCCCAGAGGAATACATGGCACATTGGTTCCCTTGGGTAATCTTCTTAGCTCCAATTTGCCTCTTCTTCTCCCAGTGGTTTTGGGGGAATAAACAGTGGTGAGGAATTATGCATTTCCGAGTGGTGATAGGAAAATTATAAAAAATGCTATTAGGCGAAGAGGAACAATCTTGGAGCTGTAAAACATGGGATATTATATATGTGCTCTCCTTTTCCTGGTTCTCCTACGCCTTCCTTTTGTGTTGGCACCTGTTGGAATTGGGGAGGGGGCAACGGTATAGGATTCAAAATGGTGTTCGGTAGAAGATCGAATGTCGGGTAGGGAGGTGTTAAGAAAAGGGGGACTCCATGTCTCACCTTAGGACGCCTCCCTCCCTCTCTGGTCCACTACCCGGGTCTGGAGCCAACTGGGTCTCTACTGGGGTGACCCTTCTCTGGCCACCCCAGTAGAGGATACCAAGGGGGTCGATGGGAAAAAACCCTTTGGGTTTTTACAGTGTCTTTACATGTTCATTTCTTATCAGGATAAGTAAAAGCCAAAAGCAATGAGGTCTTGCCTTACCCAAGAACAGTCAAGATTAAACAAGGGTACTACTAGTCAATTGCAAAGAACATCTCAGGTGAGAGCTCCACATTAGTTGACAGTATATTAGGACACTAACTACACGCCTTCCAGTTCTCTATGGAATATAAAATAGGAAGCCGGGCATATAAGCACCTACCTTAGACATATTTTTGTCAATATCTGATTTGATCAGAAGGCTGCGTTTTCAGATGAAGTCTGTGGATGCTACATTGTAAAGGGGACCAGAAGGCATTTAGGAAAAATAGAAAGGAGCATAGCCTCATTCACAGTAACATACCTTGTACTGCACATAGAAGCATTTAAATACACAGGTTGAGTGAATAATAGGTATGTGCGCCACTCAAACAGTAATCAATTCTAATAAGGCTAATATATAATACAAAGGCGGTCTTGGTTGCAGATACCCAACTGTGACCGATTTTCACTTAGTCCAAAGGAGAAGATGTAAACGCAGAGTAGTTGGTTAAGGTTCTGCGCCAGTATTAATTGAACTAAATTCAAACGTATATAGAAAAAAAATAGATTTATAGGTACATGAACGCAGTCCTAAGTCAACCTAGGCTAATTTTAACCTCCCTAAGCCAACATCATCCAAATGGTGGCATATGCTCAGGTTTCTCCCGTTGTACTGGAGAGACCCCCGGCCGGCCCATAGAATCTGGGTTTGCTCTGCAGTACTTTAAGACCAGATAGCTGCACCTTGAGATGGATGGGGGAGCAGGTTTTCTTACTCCAATGCCAATCAATAAGGACAACTGAATGGTTTGGCAAAGGGGAGTCCGTTTAATGACAAGTACAAAAAACGGGGAAACATGGAAATCAACAGTGATGCGATGGCCCGTCTCGCTTCAACTCCCAAGAACTTCATACAAACAGTAACATTTATACCCAAAACTCGTCATAATCTGACGTGTAACACTCAAAGTTAACATGCAATTCTATTGGTTGGAAAAAGGTAACTTTAATATAGGTGCTATATCTGTATATGGCAACGGAGTGCAGGGATTGGATAAACACTATCAGGTGGGCGTCTAAGCCCTTCCTTCAAAAATGACTACGGTAGGCGTCACTAAAAGTACGACGTCCCATTGGTTCTACTAACTATAGGACCCTAGATTATTTGGTCCATTGTGATTGGGTTGGAATCAACCCCATGCATAAATCTCCACTTTACTTAGCAGCATGCAGAATGGTCAGCCAGGTGCAGGATGCCCCAAGATTCACCCGGCCTCCCTTCCATCAATCATTACTTTAGTGGCTACGTGTCAATTAGTTGGCTGTGGTCGGCCTCGAAACTGTATCTTCTTGTCAGGAAAAGTTATCTCATATCTGTCTGCGTGACAGCCAGGCGTAGGTGTGAATCCGTGCCTCTTCTTGCTCGGATGGTCACGTGCTGCTCTTACCGTGGATCTGCCTAGTTTTCCTTCTATTTGCGCATTTAATTCTTATTCATATCATAACCTGCCTGGGCCTTCTTATCTCGCCCTTCCTGAGATAGGCTGTTCTGTTCTTAAGTTTCGATTCCGCAAAGCTACTGCTCGCTCTTTCTATTGGTCTGACCTTGGCTCTTCCTGGCTCACGTTGCCTCTGCTGAGTTTCGATTCAGCCATCTCTTCTTGTAGCTGGAATACGAATCCTGTCCTGTTTGACCTCTAGTAACCCGAGTTAATTCTGCTTTTGTGTAAAGTGGACTTGCACTTATATAACATGCTTCGTTTTGAGGTAGATTGTGTATAATGGCGCTTGCCGCTCTATTCTTCTACTTAGCATAGCAAGCCGGACTGTGTCCGTAGCTTTCTTGCGGTTACAAGCATATGTACAGGCGTTAGCGGGTTGAATATCTTCATCCTGCTTACAGTTTAAGTTCCTTTGTCTTTCATCAACGTTCGCTTCTTTCGGTTTTGCGATATCTTTATGTATGGAATTTCGTCTCTTTGTGCCATCCTTGGGTCGTCATATCTTCTATGTGTGCGTTAGTCCAGGCCCTCGTGACGTCACCATTCGTCTTCCCTTAAGGACTTTTTGGTTTCTTCCTGGACAGTACTTAAGCAATCTTCATTTCGTTTCATTTGCTGGTAGGGTTTTCTCAATGGATACCTTACTGTCCATGGTTGTCTGGTTATCAGTACTTCAATCGGTATTATTCTTCTGATAGGCACTGGGCAGAGCCTTACTGCGGCTCTCTGCTGGATTATTTGCTCACCATACGTCACATGTCTCGGTGTGAACGTTTCTGGTACTTCGAACTGGGCGACTCGAGTGCAGGCCTCGCTCGGGACCTCCTCTACACCGTGACCAGGCTTTGTCAAGGCGTAGCAAAAATCAAAACAATTTAGAACCAATTATCCAGGGCTGAAATAGGGTTCAGTTTAATTCCTAGGGTTGGAGCCCTGGTGTATACAATATTGGACTGCTCCACGATGTAGTCTTTTAAGTCTGGGTCCGATATTAGTATATGCCATTTTTTTGGGAATATTCTCTTGATCGTGTTGTTATCATTAAAATACTGGGTTATGATTCTTTCTAGGTGTTTCTAGGTGTCAATAGTTGTATTCTGTTTGTGGCTGTGATTCTTTCTCTGGCCTTCTGGACACATTGCTTAGAGTATCCTCTGTCTATGATCCTCTTTTTGATAAGTTCATATTCTTCATGGTAGGTCGGGTCCGCACTACAATTTCTCCTAGCTCTGGTAAATCCACCAATGAATATATTGTTAATAGTACTCTTTAGGTGTGAGAAGGGAGTCAGTCTCCTGGTGGACAAAGTGTAGTCTCCTTGAACGTCAGGACAAGAGAAGCCAGGGGAAGGGAGGCATTAAGAACTGGCCTTAAGTTAAGAAAGAACTATACCGTAAAGCTTATATCCAGACCAGGAGAAAAGAGTTATTCTCCTGGCCTTAACAATTGACTTTATTTACAAACTGATATAAATACAGACGTCAGGGGAAGGGAGTCATTTTCAAGAGAACATTTGTATAAACCAAATCAAGCATACCAGGAGAAGGGAGTCATGGTAGAGGAACATTTTGTTGGAATACAACCTATATACAGGCCCCCAACTCTTAGTATAAGTCTGTACTACCACAGGATCTTGGTGGAATGGCAGAGCAGCCAGGCTTATCTTATGAGGAGGATGTGAGCTGTAGGGAAGTACACTGAACCCAGTAAATACAATAATTCAAAGAAACCCTTACACATTGAAAGTTATATTATAAATATATTGATTATTATTATATCCACAAGAAAGGTAGTTAAACACTTATTTCAACTAATCAACACGTAGGAATTATTAACAATACTTTCAATTGTAGTTGTACGCAGTTACAAATGTTACACATAGATTGACACTAATGACAGGTCTAGCTTATTATCGGTACTACCGCACACTCACATTGATTACAGATAAGCTGTAATTGCATTAATTTAGTAAATTATATCAGACAGTCTATAGGAAGGAAAAGGATGTTTATTCATACTTTAGCAATATTATTAGTCTGGCAAAACTTGTCAAGGCTTATAATATTTCACAAGTCCAATCCTTAACTAACCAAAAGTCAGTGTAGGAGTAGACAAAAAGTCTTACGTAGCAACAGGAAAAGCAAAGTTCCTCTGTACTTTAGTCACTAGAATAAAAATGCTTAGCAGGATACCGCCAGTTATAGGGACCCTGCAAAGAACTCCCTAATATGACAAAATCTGTCAAGCCTGGGCCAGAGGTATGGGTGGACACCCAAATACCTTGCAATGCACTCCAGTCACACTGGAGTGACTCTTTCGGCTTAAGGTACGTTCTACCTTTAGCCCCACACTTCTTGGGTTAGAAGAAGTAAATGCAGCTAGATTCATTCCTGTGCAGCAGCAACAGACACAGTCTCTGGATTCCTCGGTGTGGTGACAAAAGGAAGAACTCTGAATGAGATGTCACAGCAGCAGTTATGAGAAAGGACCATAAGCTTGGATTTCTTCGATCTCTCACACCGGTCTGCAGTTTTGGCGCCTTTTTATAAGCTCCAACAAAGGACAGTTATCGCCGGGGTTATCACCCGGTCAATCTTCCTCGGTTCTTCAGTCCTGCACTCTGGTGAGGGGACTTGGATGAGTTGGGTCGTGCCTCTGGAGATCACCAAAGTTCTGGCCAGATTCGTCAATGGCAAGATGTTGCAAAGCAAATGGGTCGTTCTCTTCGGAGCTCCTCTGTCAATAGGAAAACAGGGTCAGGACAGCAGTAGTCGCCTCACAGTTACTGGAGGGTCTGCAGGCATCTCTGGTCATCTTCAGCTTAGCCTCTTCTGTTCCAGTGGTCGACTTGCCTTCGACCTTAGGCACCTCACCTTATATTCGGATTTCCCATTCACTCCTCTGCAAAACTCTCTCAGAAGTTTACAGAAAGGGGCGAGTGGCTATACAATCAGGACAACCAGCCCCCCCACAGTGGGAACTGGTTCCATTCAGGCACTCTAGCAGATAAAGGGCAGGGGAGTGTCAAACTCCTCCCGTTTCCAGTCCTCGCAGACACACTGGAGCTTAGGCGGGGACACACAAGGGTTCCCGCCAAAGGCAAAACACAGACCTCCCCCTCCCAGAATGGTAGAAGGGCTAACAAAGCACAATCACACGAGAAATGGCAAAAGAAAGGAGGCACCATTTTAGAACATAGTTGACCCTATTGTGAACAACCGAGACTGTGAATACAGTCTGCTGTAAAAAATAGCACAATAGTTGGTAAATCTTGTTAACACCTTGGTGTGCCCAATACAAGAAAGGAAAATTTGTAGTCAGTAAAGACCAATATCATAACACCAGTGATTAGATCCATTGGTTTGTGTATTTGGGTCTTTACTGACCACGAATTTTCATTTCTTGTATTGGGCACACCAAGGTGTTAACAAGATTTGTGTCTAGTCTAGGGAAAGACTAGTTATGAACGGTTACAATTCAATTGTGAGCATTTCGCTCTGCGTCACTTGCACTTTATTTGCTACTAGGTTTTAGAATGTATTTTTAAGATTTTGTTTAATGATTACTAATAAAATTTATATTTTGTGATAATAGATTGGTGCAGTTGATTATATCCTCTCTACTTTTGCTTTTGTCCAAAATTCATAGCACATAAGAATGAATGAGGGGAAAAAGGTCCCCCTCATTCACGACAGAAAGAAAAAAGTCCAGCAAAAAGTGCTGGGGCTCTCACTAGGAGGGGATTAAGCATAAAACTGAAAACGCCCAAACACAACCTTTGTTTGTAGTGTGAGGGTTAGAGTAGGCATCTGACACAGGACACTGGAACTTTGATTGGATGGACATTCTGACAATTCCTTTAGTTTTAGTTTGAAGCAGCGAAACACCTCTTAGAGATAGAACAGTTAGCTTTTCAATACAATAAATAGAAGTCTATAACCACCATCATGCCACCGTTGTGTCCTTCGACACCCTTACAACAGCCACTAATACTTGTAATGAACAACCTATTGCTCTGAGAAACTAACTACCACACATAGAAAATCTGTTGATTTCTAACACACCAGAATAAAGTTACCTCTCTCCATCTTGATAAATGTTCCATTTAGTGGATCCGCACACAACCGAACTACCACAAAACATACCCCTCTTACCCTTTGTCATCTGCACCCTCTTTCCTGTTTTCTCTTCTCCCCCTCCCTCACCCCCCATTTCTTTTCCTCTGCAGAATAAGGTCTGGATACCCCCGGAAAAATACGCATATTTGCAGACAAGGCAGGAACTCTGAGACCACGGTGGTGGTGATTTAATGCAGTATAAAATGGGGTAACCTAGCAGCGTACAATCTCCAACTGTTAATCCCAGTGCATTCTGTTTTCTAGTCAGCCACATTAATGGCCATATCATTAGATTAAAATGCACAGGCTGAATATTCTTCCCTATGCTTCTAGCATGCGGCCCAACCTTTCCCTGACAAGCAGTCCTCAGACCTCCTCATGGGTGTAAATACTCAGTGTTTCCAATGGCATCCCATTTCTCTGCATGTCCTCACAAAACTGACGCCACAGGTTGGTAAAAGCCTTTGAGTCTACGGGGATACAGCCTGCCGAAGCTTGGCAGTATTCATGCAGGATAAACTATTTAAATCCAGTGCCGTATCCAATGATCACATTGTTTCTATAAAAGAGAGTGCTTAGAGTTGCCTAGGGGGGGCGTTAATGGTTACAGCCTGCTTTGGAGAGGAAGGGTTACGGGTCCCAAAACAGGTCCCAAAATCAAATACGTCTTGGTAGTGGGATTAAGGGCTGAATCGAAAACCCAGGAAGTGGCAAACGAGAAAGACTCCAAAGTAAAGGGGGTTGGCCCATGGTGGGGGAGGAATGAGCATGTGGTGGAATTGTTGAGCGTGACAGAATCAGAGTAGGACAAGAGAGGTGCTGAATAAGGTAAAGGAGGCGGCGAGGCCTCACTCAAGCAATTTGGGGAGGTAGGAAAGGAAGTGCCTTCACACCCGAGAGAAAATCCAGTAAGTGGCCAACGAAAAAGGGTTGTGGCATCACCCCATTGATTGGGTGTCTGATGACAGATTTAAAGAATGCATCTCTGTTATTGGGACCAGAGATAACTCATGAGAACCCAATCTTCTGTCTAACATGAGATTGTGCCGTCTTACCTAGAAATTAGTCACAAAACACAGAAGACGGCACGTATCCAAAGAAGATAGCTACCCACACCGTTTTTACAGTGTACCCCTAAAGGAACCCAACTGCTGCTGAGCACAGGGAGCTCAGTAACTGGTTTATCCTTTTCCATGAGCAAGGGGCACAAGCAGAGTGGAAAGCCCTCAAGAATCCCTCAATCCTAGGTGAGACCGGCTGCCTAAGCACAGACCTGGCATGAAAAGGCAGCAACACGGGGCACAGACCGTCACACAATTTCAGAGCTAGAGACCTGTGGTTGCTAACAGAGGTAAAGAACTGAACTTCAACTGTAAAAAGAAAAGTCAAGCCGAGGATTCCCTTTCCTACCAGGTGCCAAGATGATATCTTTAGCAAACCGGACAGCTACATGATATTCCTGCTCCAGCAGGAACACCTCTTGGGCACAGCAGCATCACTAGAGGCTCCTCACTTGAAGATGATCTTTTACACCAATGTACCTGCCACTCAACAACAGAAGCACAGGAACCACTGCCTATAACGTCTTGCCTTGATAGGAACCAAGTATTGGCTGCCTGCAGTCAGTAATTTTAAAAAACAACTTACGTGGAAAAACGACATCCCTAATATTGGGTTGTATCCTTACCACTGGTGATCGTGAAGCATTAGGACCAGTACCACAGCCAGGCAATCAAAGGTTTGCACATTTCTCCTGCAATTTCGTGTAAGTAACTGAATCCCAGGTGAGCCTAAACAGGCCCTAAACTAACCCAGATTACAAACGGTCACAAATGGTACCCTAGGTTCCTGGTTAACAATTTTGCTGTTAATCCTAAAAAGTAGGACCAAGGCTCAAGATGGCTGAATGGGCAATGATGCAAAACGTGGTCAGATTTAAATGTCTTCTCCTGGCTCACTAAATCTATCCACGGTAAGACAACATTGCATCCATCATCCTCTATCCAACTCTACAAGCCTTCTCGTAATCTCTGCTCTGCCTCCTTAACTACTCGCATGGCACACCCTCTGTACTTCCTGTTGACTCTGCTCTTTCTCTCTTTTTGCTCCACTTTCATGGAATTCTTTTCCCCCGGACATCAAGAAACAGTCCACACCATTTTTGTTCAAAACCAAACTAAAAACCTACCTCCCATTTACCCTCTTAAGCTACCTCTCATCTGCCCTTCTAGCTAACATTTTCCCCCTGCCTCTAACCTGCCTCTATCCCTCACTTTCTCTGCCTCCATTCTTGCACTTCATCCATCATGGTCACATCCTTAATATAGTTGGCGATATTGCACACCTCTAATGAAAAAAGGTCTAATGTCCTAAATCTATATAAACCCACCCACGTTTGTCCCCAGTGACTGTTCCAATTACTACCATCTATAGCCTGACCAGAATGTCACTCAAACTCACCCCATTGTAGAAAGCTCACTGCCTCCTGTCAAATCGGGTTTCTCATCTATAGTACATGGTTTTGTGATTAAAAGAGCATTGTTGGAACACCAGGCGGCGTGGACCAAGATGGTTGCGTAATACGGTGCTATGCCAGATGCGGTCCTTCCATTGATATATGAGCTTTCTCCCCGGTGCTTGATAGCGCTGCCCTTGCACGTGAGACAGAGGTGAGGTGCTGGGGACTGGTGGCCAGTGCCGGCTCTCGGGCTGCATCAGTGCTGGAGGCAGTTTGGCCGCCTGACGGGGCTGGTGTTGCGAGTAACGGAAGGCCGCAGCTGAGGTTGGCCCAGGAGGAGTGGCCTGTACAGCGAGGACTGGTTGAAGTGAAACAGCTTGAGTGGTGCGCGATTGTCGACCGACGTGAGGACGACTCAGGAGGAGCGGCTGGCACAGCGCGGAAGCCGGAGCTCCGCCGGAGCAGGTGCAAGATGGAGCGGGCAAAGGGGCCCATGCGGCGTCTGATGGCAGGCTGAAGGGGAGGACGGCCCTGGAAAAGGAGCTCAACCCACGAGGGAGTAGCTCCTTCCTCACGGCAGACACGCTGTGGAGCGAGGGCCCTGCTGTCAGTGGGGCACCTACAGTGGCTTGCTGATCCAGCAGGGAGCTTGGTGGGCCTATGGTCCACTGCTTGCCCGGTAGTGGGCAGGGAGAGGCACCCACATGGGTGTTGAGTAAGGCAGCACTGCAGAGAAGGTGCCTGAGTTGTTGAGAGAGGTGGAGGTGACTTGCTGCACGCAGGGGAGTGCGGAGGCCTGCTGAGTGGACTAGCGAGAGACTCTGCCGGGGAAGGCCCCCATAGTGTGGAACCAGTGCACAGGAGGTGTTTTGTCACATTTGGCTAGAGGAGGCCTGGACGCAAGTGTGCAACCGTCTGACAGGTGAGCAGAAGGCTTGTAGAGGCAAAACAGTTGTCGGAGCATAGCAGTATTCACCTTGTGTCCAGCTGAGAGGGGCGAGAGAGCGAAGCGTGCCACGGGGTCGAGCTGCATGGTGCCCTTGCAGTGGTGAGAAAGAGACCCACGGTGCTTCCCAGTGTTTCTCCAGGAGTGTGAAGGATTGGGGCAAATGAGAGTGGATTGCCAGGATACACAGTAGACCTTGTGGAAGCTGGAGAAGAGGGCACGCACAGGGGTTCAGTCCCTGCAGCGCTACCGGAGGGGGATTGAGATGGACTCTGGGAACATGCCAGGCAAAAAGGGAGATCTAGAAGAAGGGGGTTGAGGGTGTGTCCACTTAACAAGGGAGGACCTGAAGGAGATCTTGGCCATCAGGAGCGATATTCAGGCATCCATTTGTGACCTTAAAGGAAGGGTGGACAAGTTGGAGAACAAAATGGAAGGAATGGAAAACAACTACTTGCAAGTGGACCTCGTGGCCATGAGATATGAGGCTAGGTTGACGGACTTGGAAACCCAAGAGGAGGACACCCTGTTGAAATTTGATGACCTTGAAAACAGGTAGCGCCGGAACAACGTACGCATTTCAGGCCTGAGGGAACAGAAGGGGGAGACCGTGGCGGATGTGGGAAGGAAGGTGCAAGGTCTGATTAGTGTTTTCCTTCTATCAGAAGGAGGGAAAGGGGTCCAGCTGAGAGGGCCCGCAGAGGTGGGGGATTGTGGGGCAAAGGGCCGATATCGATTGTGTTCCGTTTCCTCAGATACAGGGAGAAGATGGAGGTACTGGAGAGGTCAAAGCGCATGAGGAGTGTTCAGTATGAAGGGGACTCGGTTAGGGTGTTCCAGGACCTTTCAGGACTCACTTTGTCCCGCTGGAGAGACTGCCGCCCCGCACGCAGTGGCCGACAGAAAAGGGGGTCCGATATGGTTGGTCATCCCCATTTGCTTTGACATTTGAGTGGGGTGACACAAACTATTGGATTACCTGCAAGCAGGAGGCGCAGCAGGTATTACAAGTCCTGAAGGAGGAGTCCTTGAATCCAGACGCAGGTGGGGAAAATGGTGGGGTGCCCTCAGAGTCAGAATGGAGGAACAAATTCCTGACAAAGGGAAGGATTCCAGACACCCCCCCTGGCCCCCGCACCAGTGATATGACTGATCTGAATAGGAGATGAGGAGCTTTGTTCAGGAGTGATTAGGCTTCTCCTGGCTAAGCGTGTGCTTGGTATGATCGGGGAGAATAGAGGGGACATGAAGGACGGATGTTGAGGCAAAGCGTTCCTTGGTGGCCCATCATATGGTGGGTGTCTCTGCTTGGGGAGTGGGGGAGTGATTGGGATGGGAGGGCAAGGGGGTGGGATGGGAAGTGGGGGGGTGGATTTGGAACAGTTGGGTAAGTTATTTCCTTTTGCAACAGAGGGGTCGCATGTTAGAATGAGGTACAGCCATGGTGCATGCGGATAGTGCGGGGTGGACGTGCTCAGGGTGGGGCTGTTAAACGTGAAGGGTCTGAACTCTCCCACCAAGCGCTAATTGGTGGCTATGGAATTTCAAAATCAGGGGTTGACATTATGCTGTTGCAGCAAACAGGGTTGGTGTTTGGGGAGCAGAGGCGTATTCCCGGGGGTCAGTTCGGACAAGTGTCCTGGGCATTGAGGGCGAGCAAGAAAGGTGGAGTGGGTATCCTCTTTCACAAGCGGCTTCGGCTGGGTGACATGAGTGTGTGGCGTGGGAGGAGGGTGGGGGGGCTTGGTAGAGCCTTGCTTATCTCGGGTACCTTAGAAGGCAGCGCAGATGAGACTGGACACTATTTACTGCCCCAAACAGGGACAGTTTCAGTTTTTTCAGGAAGTACTCGGGAGATATTCTGTCAAAGCAGGGGTCTCCTACTTATAGGCTGGTACTTTAACAGCAGACATGGGGATGGATAGTAGTGGTGGGGTGGTCCATCAGGGGATGAGGAACCCCAGATGGGGGGTGATTTTTGTAGTTATATGGTGGGGAAGGGTCGGGTAAATGTTTGGAGAGCGTGTCACCCAGAGACTAGGGGCTACACCTTTTTCTCCCCAGCGCATGGTACTCGGACACGGATTCACTACTGGTGCATACAAAGACAACATTTGGGGTAGGGTGTCCGGTTGTGATCTTACTCCCATTAGCTGGACAGACGATAATATGGTTATTAGGGGCATTTCCGTAGAGGGATTACAAACAAGAGATTCCCTATGGAGATGTAATGACATGTTGTTTAAGGATGTGGTCTTTCTGGAGGAAGTCAGAAAAGCGGTGGGTGACTTTTTCCTGTTTAATGACACAGGTAAGGTGGACCTCAATATGGTTTGGGAGGCTGCGAAGGCAACTTGGAGAGGGCTTCTGATAGGAGAAGGGGCAAAAAAGAAAAGGGTTAGGACCCTGTTGGCAGAGAGTTTGAGGGGTGCGATCTGTGAATTAGAGGCTGAGGCAACAGAAAGTATGGGCCAACCGGGGAAAGCTTAGGCAAGGAGGAAGAGACAGGAGTTGAGGGAACTGGAGGTGGGGAAGGTGGTGCCCAGTTTGCAATCCCTGCGACAGCGCTATTATGGGAAGGGGGACAAAGCGGATGCAATGTTGGTGTCACGTCTTCGTGGGGCAGCGAGCGGACCGTTCGGTGGGGTCAATTGAGGATGCTCAGGGTACGCTTCACCCCACTACAATGGGTGTACTGCACGAATTTGCCACATTTTATGAGAAACTCTATAAAATAGAAATGGTGGCTGAGGAGGGAAAACTTGAACAATATTTGCAAGGAGTGTCTTTACTGTGTCTGGACAGGGGGAAGTTGGAGGGTCCCATCACCACAGACGGAGGTGATGGCAGCAATCCGTGGGATGAAGGCTGGGAAGGCGTCAGCAAATAATGGCTATACAGTGGGTATTTTTAAGTCTTTTGCCAACGAGCTGGCTCCCCACATGGAGAAACTCTTTAATCACATACTGGTAACGGGGAGGGGCGCCCCGCTCTTTTAGGCAGGCTTTGTTATTGGTGATCCCAAAGGAGGAGAGGGACCCACAGAGTTGAAAAATCGTACCGACCCACATCTCTACCAAATGTTGATGACAAGATTTTCACTAGGGTATAGGCATCTAGAATGAAGCGCATTATGCCCCGCCTGGTCCATTAAGACTATGTCGGTTTTATCAGGTGTAGGCAGAGGGCAGATGCGTTCTGGAAGACGCTGCACATGATAGATTTAGCAGTGAATCAGGGAGGTAACCACACATTGTTGGCCTTGGATGCTGAGAAGGCTTTCGATAGGGTAGACTGGGATTTCCTATTTGGGGTAATGAGAAAATGTATAGTGTTGGGGGTGCAGAGAATTTAAGCTGGGTCTGTACACGAATGATGTCTTCTTGCATCTAAAGAATCCACACAGCTTGTTTCCGGCAGCCATGGCACTCATTGAGGAATATGTTTTTTTTTTTAGGGTGTAAAGTAAATTGGCAGAAGGTGGTCCTATTCCCATTCGCTAGGGATGTACAGAAAGAGTTGGAGGCAGGGTTGAACAAAGGGAAGTTGCCAGTTCTCCTATACCTGAGGTTTAAAGTGGCCCTAACATCTGACAAATGGAAGGATTTGGCCCAAAGAGATTTCACCCCTTTTGAGAAGATCCTAGATAGCCATACGGAAATGAAGGGACTCATTGTGTTGCTTTATGGAGCGTTGGTGGGGGTGACTAAGGAATTGGTGGAAGGGCTCCAACAAAGTTGGGAAAGAAACGTAGGGGTGGAGTTGGATGATCGCCTGTGGGCCCTAATGTGTAGGAGGGCATCTAAGACCTCTGTGGCCCGTCAGTTGAAACTGCATGGAGTGAAGCTGTTGCACCGATGACAATACGACTAGGTGCGACTATCCAAAATGTTTCCTTCAGTGAGCCCCTTGTGTTGGCATGGTTGTGGGGAGAGGGCGGATTATTGGCACATGTGATGGGGGGTGTCGGAAGATTCAGGTTTTTTGGGCCAAAATCCTGAGATGGATCAAGGAGGTTGAGGGGGTGGGCTGTAGCCTGGACCCATGCTGGAGAACAATAGTTACAGGTAAGTAACTTGTTCCTTCTCCAGCATGGGGTCTGACATGGATTCACATGCTCATGAATAAAGAATACATAGCAGTACAATATTACACAACCACGGGAGGTAGCAAGGCTCAACAGAAGCAATTACTTTGACCTCTGGAACAGGCTCACCTTCAACCGAACCGGTTGTGTAGCACTACTTGGTCGACCCTGGACTCCTCTCTGGAATCCCTGTCAACGCAGTAGAATCTTGTGAAGGTGTGCGTGGACCTCCATGTAGCAGCCCTGCAGATGTCCGCCAGGGGCACACCGGACAGGAACGCCGTTGTGCTGCAGCGATCGCTCTGGTGGAATGGGCTCTTGGACGGCCAGGCAGCGGTTGGTTTGCCAGCCGGTGACAGTGTGTGATGCAGCCGGAGAGCCACATGGAGATGGGAGCCTTGGACTTGGGCCTTCCCATGGTTCACAGGACCAAAGTTCATGAATAGCTGAGATGTCTTTCAGAAACTCTTTGTGCGTGCCACATAGAACTTTAGCGCATAAACCACATCCAGCAATTGCCAAGTCCTTTCATCCAGTGACAAAGGTTTTGGAAAAAACACAAGCAACACCAAAGGCTCATTGAGGTGTAATTCCGACGGAACCTTTGGCACGAAGGTAGGGTGCGTCCGCATCATCACCCTCGTGTGGTGAAAAGTCAGATTAGGCTGTTTGCAGGAAAGGGCCTGGATCTCACCTACCCTTCCTGGCAGAGGTAATGGCCACGAGAAAAGCGGTCTTCCACGAAAGGAACCTGAGAGGGGATTGATGCATAGGCTCGAAGCGAGCCCCCATGAGCCTCTTCGGTACCACGTTGAGTTCCCATGTTGGGGCAGGGGCCTTCACCGGCAGAACGATTGAAACAGTCCTTTGAGGAACTCCTTGACTAGACAGTGGGACCAAAGAGAAGACTGTTCTGGAGACCTAGTGCAGTGGGAGATAGCCGCCAGATGCACCTTGACAGAGGCATGCGCCAGCCCTGCCTTGGCCAAGGACAAGTAGTACAGAGGAATCTGTGGAGCAGAGACCCTCAGAGGGTTGATCTTCAGCATCCGGCACCACGTTGCGAAATGTTTCCACTTGGGCCCGTAGCACTCAAGAGTCAACAACGCTCTGGCCCTGGCACGGACCTCCCTGTAGTCCAGCAGCAGCTCATACCCTGCGAACTCGAAGGCTTCAGGAGCCAAGCCTTCAGGTTCAGCGATCCTGGGTCATGATGTAGACTTGCGCCTCCTTCTCTGGTGAGCAGATCCACGACCACCGACAGCTTGCCCGGGGGTGACATTGACAGGCTTAGACGATACGGGTACCAAATCTGCCTCAGCCACACCGGGGCAGAGAGGATCATCCTGCATCGGCACCGTTTGTGTCGATTGAGGACTCGCAGGGGAGGCAACAGATGGAACGCGTACAGGAACAGGCCTTCCCACGGGAAGGAAAACTCATCCCCCATGCTCCTGAGCTGGTGGAACCTGCTGGCGAATCTCTGGCATTTGGAATTCATTGCTGTTGCAAACAGACCGATCTCGGGTCTGCCCCATTTGAGGAAGAGGCTGTCCACTTGATCCTGTCGAAGTTCCCACTCGTGACAAGAGTGCAGTTCCCTTCTGAGCGAGTCGCAATGATGTTCTTGACTCCTGCCCTTGAGGGACGTACGGAACGACTTGAGGGCCCAGAACACTGCCTGCAGCTCCAGGACATTATTGTTGAAATCCCTCTCCTCCAGTAGCCACAGGCCTCTGGTGTGGAGACGTCTGGTTTGGCCTCCCCAGCCCTCCAGTGAAGCGTCTGTGGTGACCGTGTTCTGTTGTGGGGGGCTCTGGAAATCTGTGCCCCCGACGATGTTGGAGCGCACGCCCCATCACCTTATCACTGGACGGAACTGCACATCGGGAACAATCTTGTCTGCAAAGCTTCCGTACACATGGATCCACCAAGCATCCAGGAATTCCAGAAGGGGTAGCATCCGCAACCTGCAGAGTCAGATCAGTTAAATGCACAACATCATGCCGAGCAGCAATTGATGGTCTGCACAGTGGCGTTCTTCAGTGCCAACAGCCGTTGCACCTTTCCCAGCATGGCCGATATGCTCTCCTCAGAGGGGGCCGCTATGCAGGAGAAAGTGTTGAGCCTGGCCCCCAGGAATAGCGCGTTCTGCTATGGTATCACGCAGGATTTAGGATAGTTGGCGGAGAACCTCAGATCCGCCCGCAACCGGACAGTACTCGCTGTGTGTTCGACGGCTACTTCCTTTGACTTGGCACGGATGAGCCAGTCATCAAGGTACGCGTACACATGTATCCCTTGTGACACAGATGGGGGTGCCACTGGCACCAGGCACTTCGTGAACACAACCTTTGGCGCAGACTTCAGTCAGAAGGGAAGGGCCTTGAACTGGTAGTGCCTTCCCTGTACTACGAAGGGCAGGAACCTCCGATGCTTCTCGTGAATGGGGACGTGGAAGTATGCATCCTCCAGATCCAGTGACAACAAGAAGTCTCCTTCCTCCAGTTGGTCGAGCACGTGCTGCAATGGGACATCCTGAATTTTTGGGACTTGAGGTATTTTTTGAGGCGCCGCAGGTCTAGAATGGGCCTCTAGCCCCCGGTCGTCTTCTTTACCAAGAAGTATCTGGAGTAGACTCTGGAGCCCTGGAGTCGCTTTGGAACCAGCTGTATGGCCCCCTTTTTTTTTTTTTAGCATGACCCGTACTTCCTGCAGGAGCTGAGGCGGGATGTGCTGCTCCTGCCGGCCCACCAATGGTATCCGAAGACACTTCAGCTGGAACTCTAGAGTGTGTCCGTGGGCGAGAGCATCCAGCACCCATCGGTCAGTGGAGATCTTTTCCCACTCGCTGATTAAGCCCCATAGACGGCCTTTAACCGCGGTGCATGGGTGGAGGGCACGACGTCCTGGACGGTTGAATCGTGCTTCGGGGCATGTGTGCCGCCATGGGAGCATCAACGTCGTCAACCTCCTTCACGGAAAGACTTGGAGCGACCCCTGTAGGTCTCTTGGGTCGTGGACCAGGAGGGTTAACGGTACGAGGAGGACCCTTCGCCGAACCCCTTCAACGATCTGCCTGATTTTCCACCGGAGGCATGAAAGGATGTACAATGCTGCTGAAGAGTGCCCAGGGCACGGGCCATCTCCGTCTTAATGGCCTGCAACGATTTGTCAACGGCTTTCACAAAGAGGTGGTCACTGTCGAAGGGCATGTCCAGCACCCTCGACTGGACCTCTTGACGGAAGTTGGTGACCTTCAACCAGCCACGACAACGGAGGCAGACACCGTTCCCCATCTGTCGGAACCCTGTGTCCGTGATGTCCAGGGCCACAATGATGGCATAGTCCGATGCCATCTCGCCATCCTGGAGGATCTGAAGGACCTCGACCTGCTTGTCGGGTAGAAATCCAGCAGCGGGGCCATTTCTACCACAGCTGACTGTCATATCTGGCCATGATCGCAAGTGCATTTGCTGCCTTGACTATCATCGCCGCCGAGTAGATCACTTTCCTACCTGTGGCGTCCAACTTCTTCCCCTCGCTGTCCGGAGGAACGGAGGCTGAAGATGAGGGATTAGAAGACCTCTTCCTCGCTGCCGCCGAGACCACCGAGTCTGGGGAGGGTAGCAACCATAGGCACTTGGGTGCGGACTCCGGCACCCAGTGCTTATTCTCCAGCCTATCCCTCTTCACCGTGGCTGAGGCTAGGTTTTGAATCCACGCCAGGCCCTCATCCCAAACATCGTCCAGGAGAGGTACCACCAGAATGGTCTTCCTTTTGGCTTCACATCGTTGGTAAAGGAAACCTTCCTTCTTGTCCTCTTCTGGCATCAGCTGGAAGAGCTCAGATGATCGGACGACCATGGTGCGGAATGACCCCACTTAGTCCGTGGGAGAAGCCCTCCGGGGCAGAGAAATGCTGCAGTCGTCCGTAGTCGCTGTGCTCATCCCCGTATCACTGGGTGGGGTGGGGGAAAAAGCATGTGCAGCATTCATGAGGCAGTGTAGGCTGCCGCTTTCTCTTCTTTGCCAGCCGTGGGCCTGGTGCCGGAGGTGCCGTCAGCATCCTCTTATGGATCTCCAACACCAGGGAAGAACCAACACGTCCCTGTGAGGTGTTGTAGCGGTAGACTTGCTGGTCCTAGCGCCCAGGTCTGCATTCCTTCCGTGGTCATCCTCCTCAGCGTTTATGCCATCATCCTTGCCCCACGTCCTCCGGGACCGTGTGAACGGACACCAGGTCCTCCTCGTTCGAGGAAGAAATATCTGTGCCCTGGAGCACGGTTAAGGTCCCCCCCTTTTTTGCATCCTGACGGGTCGGTCTCGGGGTTAGGGATGGCATCCTCTTCTCCGGCGTTTTCTCCACCGGCTTGGCCGAGGCTTCCCGCCTCAGGGGTAGGGCCACTGGGTGCCGCCGGAGTCCCCTGGAGTGGGTCAGCCCGTTTCGGCTTCGAGAGGGCATCCGCCACCAGCTCGATCATAGAGTATGACTTCGTCTGGACCACCGGGCCTTCAGTGGCAGGTCGGACACCTTTCCCTGCACCTTGGTCTTCTTCGTCTTCTCCCGGAGCTTCCCTGGGTTAGCCGATTTTCATCTTTGAGGAGGAGCTGGAGCAATGACTGGAGATGGAGCAGACCGCAAAGATGAATGTGCCCTGCCCGTCACGGGACCTGCTTGCGCGGTGACCCAGGCGGAAACAGACTTGCAGTGCTTGGCCTTGTCTTGGGCCCCCACGGATGGAGCGCCCTCAAAGGACTTACAAGTCTGTTCCTCTGACCGGCCAGTCCTGGGTGAGGCAAGCCCGTGCTTGCCGCAGGGGTTAGAGGCCTTGGCATTGAGCCACACCGCCAACCTACTGTGACGAACCTCAACGGTGCAGTTGGAGAAGCCAAGGCAGATTTCACAATCCGCTTCCCTGTGGTCCGGATGGAAACAGTAGAGGCACTGGGAGGGTTTGTCCTCCACAAACACATTCCACAATCGCCAGCTGGAGCAGAGCTTGAAGATGGAGCGTCCCTCTTCCTTCTTCCTTCTTCTCTGACATGGTCCGGCATGCGGTGTAGGCCCGATGGACTTCTGGAATCTTCGCTGAATCTCTCGACGATTGTTGCCCGTGAGGGCTGTTGAAAGACACCAACAAACAGATCCCTGCTTGTCGGTCAAAGGAATGAAAGAGCACACAGGCTCTATTTGACAAAAATAGAAGCTTTATTGAAAAAAAAGCACGAAAACATAGAAAAGCTCTCAGAGCAAAACACGAGAACTCCCAACACTTGAACGTGCTGTAAAAATCTGAAGATGGCTGCCAGAGGAGGGGCGTAGGGAGAGGGCAGTCATTGGCTGGGGGTAGTATGACCCAGAGCTCAGCGATTGGTTTATAGGAGAAGGACAGTTTGTAAGTGAAAGTGAAACAGTTTTTTCTTTTACCAAGTATTCCCGGCCCGACGACAGGGAATATTCATGAGCATGTGAATCCATGCCGGACCCCATGCTGGAGAAGTATTTTTTCATAATATCTGTGTTTGGGCATTCTTTTATTCAAAATAATACTCTATTATTCTGTGTCCTTGACTACCTTGTGTTCCCCTCCTAAAACATGGCTGCGATTGTTCGACCACTGCAAGGCAAGAAAAGAGAAGTATGACTAGGGTTAGGAATATCATCCCATGCCATGAACGTAGGTCTTGTTGAGTGCATGGAATGGACAGTAGGTCTGTTTTTGTACTTTACCCTGTGATTAGAGGTATGCTAAAAAAAGTGGGGGCAAGCACGATTGAGCAAGCAGGCACATATACTGCAACCTACTGTGCGTGATAAACATTCAAAACGTAGCACTTGGACGGTACAAGCAACCTATCATTTCCATACATTCAGCCATGGAGAGAGAACATTATTTGTAATGTACTTGCTAACTAAAAGGCCATTCAAGATATTCATCATATTTTGGGTAGGTCACTCTTTTAGGATTTCTGATGAGAATTAAGTTATTACCGCATATGTTCTTTGAGTGCAGAAAATGTCTAAGAGTTACAATATAATACTTGGCGGTACTGAGGCAATCATTTTGCAGTGTGTGCTGTACGTGATTCTAGACGCCGACTTGTGCGATATTTGTTTCCATATCTACATACAAATATTTAACAATATGAAAACGCCAGAGGCATTGTTTACTGAATACATAGAAAAATCTTTTACATTTTCTTCCGAGTTTACTCCCCACCTGAAAACCTGTGACTTTTCATATTTAAATGACTCTTTGAAACTACACAAATACGTGAAGAATATATAATTATGTTCCATTAACTGATATGTAGAGGACTGTTTCCTTCTGGCAAACGTTTGCAGTTTCACTTGAGCTAGCATCCTACGTATCCACTCATCTTAAAATCTACCCATCGCACAACACGTGTGTGTTAAGATACAGAAGATGCTGACAGCGAATGCCCAAAGATCTAACTGGTAGTATTCTACTTTAGGCTAAACTTGCTGTTTAAATTAAGGGGCAATGTGGAAGAAGTAGCTTTACACTAGGAGCAAGTATTTTAGGAACTATAGGGAGACTGGGACAGGCACAGTATTCCGAGAGGCCCCATTCTAGGAGCAAAAAGGCTGGATGACGTAAAAGCGGCTGTAAGGATATGATAGGGCTCTAAAACGACCAAGGTGACAAAAAGGAGCACAGATCTGAAAAAGGACCCAGCATGGTGGAATAGACCTGTAGCACACCATTCCTTAAAAGCTCTTCACATTTTTGCAAATCCTGATTGCAGGTTTGGCTGTTGGTTTCCCACTGCAAATAAATTAGCAGGTCCCTTGCGAATCATCCATTCACTGCTGACCCAATACGTTACTCTACTTTCACTACAGTCAGGCTCATCATTTGGGTGCAATCTCCCTTATGCAAAACAAACCAAACGGATCAATTTGAGTAGCAACATTCCGCACCATTGGCATGACATCAACCATCATCTGAACCAATTAGTGCTACCAGTAGAAAGCCTTACTTGTACAAAGGAATATCAGGCTCCCGCCCTTCTGTTCGAAGGGTCAGGCAGCACTGCTGGAGCTGTGACTTTGGGTCGTTCCAGTCCTGGTTCAAAATGAACTCCTAAAGAAACATACCAAAAAGAAAGACATTTTCAGATCTTTATTCCACTACCAGGTTTTGACCAGAATATTCAAGGTACGTCTTCACTTCGAATCATTAAAGCTTTCAGGTGGTGTGTATTAAAATGCATCAAATAAACTAAACAAAGCAGCTAGTAAGTATGACAAATCTCCCTGGCAGTGCCCAATATTGGCATCCAGCTTTTTCATTTGTTTCCAGTCTCGGCCAATTACAACTCCCAAAGCTAAGAGTCATATCCCTCAATTCCAAGGCTCACATTCCATGATAGACACCAAGAGTTCACCATCCAGCCCCAAATGTGGAACCACAATATCAGGGTCCTCTGCAGAGTTACCAAGTTAAGAAAGGCTGTAACATCCATGCTCTCCCCAGCCTACAAATTAGGTATGGCCTGCAACACCCTTCACCTTTTCAATCGGGGACCTTCCTAGAGTCAAGTGGGATTGTAAGGTGGAGTACAACCCTAAACAAAATAAAACAGCATAATAGTATACAGGATATCCAACATCAAGGGGAACATAAATCCAGACCAGTAACAATAAACAATGGCATGGACAACCTATACTTTATGGTTAAGTGCTTTTCCGATGTCAACGCAACCATATAATAGGAATAATTCTGCTTTGTAAATGAGAATTATATTTTACCTTCAAACGAGGGAAGAAGCACACGTTCATGAACCTATGAACATACTCCAAATCCTTATCGATGAAAAGAGCAGCAATGAAGGCTGGAAAGAAAATAATTGAGTTCCATCAACGTTCAACTGACACTAGGTGAACAAAGTCAATTTCTCAAAATTGATACACTTCCATAAAATCAAAAAAAAGATTGCATTAAAATATGCAGTTTTAATAATATGCTAATGGAATTTTTAACACCTCATTTTAAAATGCCCTGGGAACAATTTCATTGACACTCAAGAAATAAGCTTAATGAAAGAACGCTACTGGAGGCTCGGAATTGCTGCATTCGGCAAAAACTAGGAAAAGTACATTATGCCACATTTCATCCGAGCTGTTTCAAGTTTTAGGTTTAGAAAGAGTGCAGACAAAGAATCAGGTCATTGGTCTGTGTTATTGTTTCAATAGGCACATACATTCCATAAGGTCAGCAAGTGTCTTCGTCCGTAGAGTCAATGGCCTTTTAGTCTTATCGTTCGTAATGGCATACACGTGCATGTTTAGCTCTTCTGCTACTTTGGCCTGGGTCCTGTTATTCACCAGGGAACTACGTAACAACTACGGGGAGAAAAAGGGGACATACCATTATTCTTCTGCACTAGAATGCAAAAAGAAAGAGTTGCATAGCATATACTTGTTTTGTTGATTTGATACCCAAGCCATTCAAGAAGACCATGCAATCTTGCTCTTTTACTCCTCCAAATGCTGATTCCGTTTGTCATGAAAGGATGCAACAGAAATTCAAATAACAAAACAATTGTCCATGAAAGATATATATGGAATATCACTGCTGTACAGCATCATGATCCTACACACATTAAACGACAAAGGTGGCCAGAAAAGCAATAGACATGAAAAATCATTGCAAAGTACAAAAACTTATTGTACTGAACACATTGCCCTTCTGTGCATAGGGCTTTACACAGACTTGTCGAATCCTGGGTCGCTGAACACTAGTCTGAGCCAGTGTACGTGCAGACACTCGTAGGTGGGCAAAATATTGATGCACTGACTCCCTATTGTGTTCTTTCTTTATTTCGGACATCCAACTGGGGCAGGCAGCGGGTCAGATTGCAGGAGAGCGGCAGCAGTGCACTGGGACACTGTAATGGGGACGCAGGAGCAGCAGTGACGGTCAGAGACCGTGCCGGGCAGAGGATCTTCAGTCACAGAGGTAAGGGGGGGTGGGGGATCAGGGGAGCAAGAAGTGACAGGTGGTGTGTAAGCACAGCACAGCCGTTGCATAGAGCAGAGCCTCCACCGCCCCCAATACAAGGATGGCAAAGAGCAGGTCATCAAGAGAGCGGGAAGTGATGGGTAGGAGATGGGGGGAGTAGTGGAGGAGGATATAGGGTATGGGGCAGTGCAGCCCATTAAGGTAGAATGCAAAATGACAACAGAGGTAGCAGGGCGAGAATCAGTGGGATTTGGTGAATAGGACCACAGATTGAGAATCAGTGGGTGGGATTCGGCAGATGTTGATCGGCAGGCGGGATGAAGAGCAGGGGTTTGGAGTAATACATTGATCCCTGTGCATATTCGCTGTTAAGATTCATCTCTGCCTCCATCTTCCAAGTATGAAAGGAGTTGGCCCACAACTAGGAAATCGGATTACCCTCAAGCCCACCTGACTCCTAGAGGTAAACGCACAGAGTAGCCAAGAGTAAACTCTCACTCAGGGAGCAGGGTGGCAGAGCGAGCTCAGATCACATTTCCCTCCATTCAGCAGAAGATGCTGGAACTAGCAGAATCATGCAACACTTCACCTTCAAAGTGATGTTGTGCAGGTTGCCTCAGAAGAGCTCCAACAGGTTTAATATACTTCTTGTTGCAACAGGAATCACCCTAGAGAGTCACAAAGTGTAGGTGCAGTTTCTCTACCTCGTAGGAATATTTGAAGCAGGCTGACAAACTCAGTCTACGTTCAGAAACCAGAATTCTTTTAAGTATTTGGCAACCACCCAATCATTAGGCCCCAGCAATGCCAGGAAAGATGTTCTATTTGCCGATTTCTCCCCCATCAACATCAATGGAAAAGACAACATTTTGCTACTGTTTTGGATCGCTTCTGACTTTTGGAGGCCAGAGAAGTCATTTTGGCTTTCACTGGCCTTGCTAGGCTCTTCTGATTTGGGGACCCTGATCAGTCCTGATGGCCAGCAGTGCAGGAGAACTCAGTTCTAAATAGTGAAATTCTGTTTATTTTTCTTGCCCAACGTTACTTTACAGTGAAGAACGTAGGGACACTGCTGCCCTGTAGTTTTGTTAATTGCAACTTTGTGGTTACTAACTCAATATGTCCAAGATGGGCCAGTTGCTGCAGATACTTTGATAAGATTCTTGTTTTTATTGTCTCGTGCACTTTTGCATTTTTACAGCTTACAGCAAAATAGAGTATAGCGCAACACGTTTTCTTCCTATCTTTGGCCATCTTGTTGTTTGGCCCTCTTCCTGCTCTCGAAGAGCTGGAATTGCCATATATGGAACTCCCTTTCCTGGGCAAAGTGGTGGGCTGTGTGTATGGCAGATGTGGGGGCTGGGACTGTTCGCACCCAGTCCACAACCATGCCATTGTGTGTCTGTTGCTCGGCAGATGTGTTGGCTTCAGGCTGTCCAGGATTGCCAGCTTAAATGGTGCAGATCCTTACCATTGGTGGGCTTCGGGGTGACTCCAGCTCCAAATCTGGATAAGAAGGGACCCCATCATCTTTGGAGCCAAGACCCCTACGAAGAGGAGCATCCTTCTGAAGATCCAGAAATCATTGTTGGAAACCAGCCAGCAGCACTTTCATCAACCATCCCGGTGAAGACCTGCTCCTTTGCATATGATATGAAGGCCTTCATATGTGCTTCGACACCTGGAACAGGGGCAGCAAGTCTTGACCCGGCTTGAAGTTCCTGCCTTTGGAAGCCTTCGCAAGCATCCAACAAGAATCCTGTCGGCTGACCAGCTTCAAATTGGGCTACCTCGCTGCATCAGTATTCGTCCCACATTGAGCCTTGGGACGCCACAGATTCTCGATTTACGAAACAAAAAGAAACCTGCTGCAGTTTCACCTCTCCGCCATGAAGAGGGGAGCGTAGTAGGAGCCATTTCTTTGTTTTCACCATGAGGGTCATTTCTTGGAAATGGCTATCGTTGATCGCCGGCTGAATTGCGTCTTGGGAGTCTTCAGAGATTAGCACTGGAATGGTGGTCCTTTCTACAGTCCAGTAAAGGTGTCCAGTACCATTCCATTGGAGGATGGAAACGCAAACTAGCCAGACCCAAAAACCCGGAGCTGAAAGGGATCCCTGCACCCGAGACCCCGGGACATCCTTCAATGGAACAAAGGTATGCAAAAAGAGGGTCCAGTAATTTCAAAGACTTCTATGGTGGTCCCTGAATGCATCCGAGTCCACGGGTTGAGCAAGCATACCTGTTCTGCTGCCCCCTCTACCTGACCGTGAACGGTGGTGTTCTGTTCAAACATCCTCCCCTGGGATGCCCCAAGGGTGGGTGGATTGAAAGAGGGTCTAAGAACCTTTCTTCAATTATTATATAACTCTAACTTTGAGATACTTATAAGCTGTCTGTTGGCTTAGCCAACTCTTGTTCAGATTCTTAAAAAGGCTCCTAGCCTTTTGAAGAGAACTACATTGGTACGTGTGACTCTACGGAAATATGCCCCATCTTTTCTAGATAGGGAAGAACTTTTTCAGGTGTAGTGCCTTACCTTTTGAGACTTTGTATGGTGCTAACTCCTTTATTGTAAGCATATTATTTCTCCATTGACTAATTCCAGGCATTAGTTACAAGTACTCGCCAGATCTGGTATTGACTGCCTTTGCCTCAAGGAAGTCACACACCCATTTATATTCGCAAAAGGAAGGCATGTTTAGCTGTGCAGCTCATTCAGGAATATTAATGAGAAGAGCACCATCCAGGAGCACTGTGCCTAGACTCTATAAGCTCCTTAATTAACATGTATCATCATGTGCTCGGGCTAACTACCACTGTTCCTCCCTTCCACCAACACTCTTAGTGAGGCATTTGATGAGGACCCTCACAAAGGGACAATTTAGTCAAACCATACAGGAAAAGAAAAGAAAACAGGGGGCTCATGTCAGAACCACAATTTAGGAGTTTTGCCCAAACAGTGAAAAGCTGCTAGCCTGAAATGTAGCTCTCTGGGATAAATGATGCACATTAATCTGCAGATGGGTGCTGTGAGGAGTCAGAAATGTGAGGTGGATAAACTTGGTAAAGAATTTTTAACTTCTGCCATTTTATCAAATAAAACAGGTTAAATGAACGCCTCAATATCCCTACCAAGGATATTCCTGCCTGAAGTGAACTAAAAGGGAACACTGTAACCAAGGGATCTCTAACCCCACACGTATACAATAATCAAAGCAAAAAGGTATGATATTGCAACTCAAATGTATAAAACATGTAATCCGGTTCACAGTAGAATCAATGTCTCTTGTCATGGACTGGGCAAACTCCCCTTCCCCCAGATCCAAACATGAGTTTTCTACACAGTTCAAATAAAAATCAAGGAAATACGACTTTAACAGAAAGCTTTGTTGTTTAAATAAAGTAACATGTCCAAGTCTAAAAGCTCTCCCTCCTCCTGGAATGAGACCTCCTCTACATCTTTGGAAACAACAAATGGTTTGGTCAGAAGAACAAGTTACTTTCTTACCTGGTAAAGTTCTTTCGATGGGATGGTGCGACGACATATTCCATATCTATGATAGGTAATGTCCACAGCTGTGCTGCTTCGGAAAATCTTTGGCGTCTGCGTCCTGCGTCGATGCGCCGTCCCCGAGGACCTCCTCCGACGGCCGACGTCACCCGATGTGATAAGTAGGACGCACAACGCCCATAGCCTCAGTTATAGTTTTTTCCCAGAACGTGTGCCACCAGTTTTCTGCCAGTCAGACACACAAGGTCTTGCGGAACGCAAGCTGCAATCGCAAAAGAAATTCTGCAGCGGGGAAGGCAGGGAGGGAGCAATATGGAATACGTCGTCGGACCATCCCATCGAAAGAAAGTTACCAGGTAAGAAAGTAACTTGTTCTTCGAGGGGATTGGGTCCTCCGACGTATTCCATATCTATGACAGACTCTCAAATTGCGGAATAGAGAACTGCCTTGCCAAAGGCCAGATCTTGCCCTCTGATGGAATCGAGGGAGTAGTGACGTACAAAAGTATGTACGAAAGCCCAGGTGGCTGCATCACAGATGTGACGAATAGGAACTCCCCTCTGCAGAGCAGTAGACGCAGCCACTCCCCTGGTAGAATGGGCCCGCAAGCCAGCCGGAGGATCCTTACCCGCCAAGCGGTAACACTCGGAGATAGCTAAAATAATCCAACGAGACAAAGTCTAGGATCAAGCCTATGGAGCCTCTCCTCTTCCTTACCAGGATGTGGAGGAGGATAGAACGCCGGAAGAACAACCTTCTGGCTCAAATGAAATTCCGAAACCACCTTCGGAAGAAAAGAAGGACGAAATATAAGGACAACCCTGTCCTTATGAAACACAGTGAAGGGTGGCTTAACTGAAAGTGCCTGTAACTCACTCTGCGAGCGGAAGTAACCGCAACCAAAAACACAGTTTTCAGAGTTAACAACCTCAAAGGGCAAGAATGTAAAGGCTCAAACGGAGCACCCATAAGAAACTTAAGAACAAGGTTCAAATCCCAACCTGGCACCAGAAAAGGTGACGGAGGGAACACATTAGTGAGCCCTTTCAAAAACTGCGAAATTAAAGGAATTTTAAAATAGGAACACTCTTCAGACGAGCGCTTAAATATGGACAGCGCTGCCAAGTAACCTTTAATGGTCCCCACTGGCAAGCCCCTGTGGGGCAAAGAAAGCAAAAAAGACAGAACCATGGGAATGTCACATTCAAAAGGATCCACATTCTGAACTCTGCACCAGTAGCAGAACTTTCTCCAACGGCAATACAGAGACTTAGTTGCCAGCCGCCTGGCCGAGAGCAACACCTCCATCAAGTCTTCAGGGAGGTCCCAATCCTTATACCTCAACCTTTCAGAAGCCAAGCGTGAAGATTGAGGGATCTGACCTCTGGATGGAGAACCTGACCCCCCCCTCCCTCCCGTGAGAGCAGATCGTCTCGGTAGGGAAGACGACGTGTAGGGCAGATGGACAAGTCGAGAAGGTCCGGGTACCACGTCCTCCGGGCCCACGCCGGAGCAATGAGGATCATCCGGGAACCGAACCTCTGTAACCTCCGCAGCACTTGCGGGATGTTGGGGACTGGAGGAAATGCGTACAGCAGTGGGAACGACCACTCCACCACGAATGCGTCTGCTAAGGCTCCTTTTGGAGGAAATTCCCACGAGCAAAACCTTTCGCACTTCTAGTTGACACTGGAGGTGAAGAGATCCACTTGAGGGGTCCCCCAAAGGGTGAAGATCTCCAGGAGAATCTCCTGAGCCAGCTCCCACCCGTGAGAGATCGAGCTCTGCCTGCTCAGAGCGTCCGCCGTCTCGTTGTTGTCTCCGGCCAGATGAACAGACGAGATCGAAAATTCCTGCTGGATGGCCCAGAATTCGAGCTGCATCGCCTCCCTGCACAACTGAAGTGACCCTGCCCACCCCATTTTTGTTGAGGTAGTGCATGGCCACAGTGTTGCCCGTTAGAATCAGGACACTCTTTCCGCGCACAGTCGGCAGAAAAGCCTTCAGGGCTAGCCTGACGGCCCTCCGCTCCAACAGATTGATATGGAGTCTGGACTCCGACGGAGACCAACAACCGCTGACTGTCAACTCGTTGGCATGAGCTCCACCATCCCGTGAGGGATGCGTCCGTCACGATCGTCACCTCCGGCCATGGCAGCCAAAATGGGGCCCCCTTCATCAGTTTGCCCTCGACGGCCCACCACAGAAGGTCCCGGGCCACCGAGGGCGGCACCTGAACAGGGTCTGACAACCTGCCGGAGGACTGAGACCACTGGAGCTTGAGTGCCCACTGCAAAGATCTCATCCGCAGACGAGCCTTTGGCACCAGAAAAATGCAGGATGCCATGAGGCCGAGCAGTCTCAAGAACTCCGACGCTGGGAGATCAAAAATGAAACTTGTGCACCATCTGCTGAATGTGAAGAGCCCTCACCTGAGGAGGAAAACACTGCCCCAGGGACGTGTCGAGCACTGTTCCGAGGTACTGGAGCCGCTGCGTTGGTGTCAAATGGGACTTCTTTAAATTGAGGGAGAAGCCCAGCCTGTGAAGGGAGTGGCAGGTGACGGACAGATGATCCAGGACTTGCTCGGGAGCGCTCCCCCTGATCAACCAATCGTCCAGGTAGGGGTAAACGTGAATCCCCCCTTTCCTGAGATGCACTGCCACCACCACCATGAGCTTGGTGAAAACCCTCGGGCGGAGGTCAATCCGAACGGCAGGACCCGAAACTGAAAGTGCGAGTCGCCAACCGCGAACCTCAGGTACTTCTTGTGCTTGGGTTGTATCGGCACATGGAAGTAAGCATCCTTGAGGTCGAGAGACACCAACCAGTCCTGAAGTTGAAGGGCCTGGAGGACTTGAGAAAGAGTCACCATCTTGAACTTGTCCTTTCTGAGGAGTTTGTTCAAACCGCGCAAGTCCATGATGGGTCTCAATCTCCCGTCTTTCTTCGAAATCAAAAAATAAGGGGAATACCATCCCTTGGTCCTCTCCGCTACAGGCACCAGTTCTATGGCGCCTTTCTCCAGCAGGGCTTGAATTTCCTGCGCAAGGAGCGGATCTGTATTCTTCAAAGAGAGGCTCCCTGGTGGATTGTCGTGAGGCCTCTGCCGAAAAGGAAGACAGTAGCCGTGGGTTATGATCTCCAGAACCCACACATCCGAAGTAATGGCTTGCCACTCTACAAGATTCTGAGCCAACCTTCCCCCAACTGGCGAACCATGGGACCGGCTGAGGCGTTGCCCGAGGGCAAAGAGGCAACTGCCCGAGCGGCCTTGGCACCTCGAGTACCTTTATTTCCACCTCTGGCACTCTTACGATGGCCTCTTTGACTGCTAGCTCCCCTCGCTTTACTGAAGGACAAGTAATAGCGAAAGGAACCTCCCCTCCATTGATGTCCCCTAGGACGAAAAGGCGGAGGTTGGCAAACTGCAGCGCCCAACGACTTCGCTGCAGCTTTGAAGGTCTGCAACCTCTCAAGGCTCATATCAGCCTTGCTGCCAAAAAGGTGTTCACCGTCAAAGGGCATGTTGAGGAGCCGGGACTGCACATCAGGAGCGAACCCAGACTTCCGCAACCACGCAAACCTGCGCATTACGGTGCTCGCCGCCATGGACCGGCTGACACAATCCGCCAAGTCCAAACCCGACTGAACGACCTCACACATGGCATCCTTGCCATCCTGAATCATAGCAAGGAAACCATCCCGTTCGTCTCTTCGGGAATATGTTCAGCCGCTAACGCAACACAGTTCCACAGAGTGTGTGTGAAACGAGACAAGGCACATATGGAGTTGGCCGCCTGAAGCGCCATACCCCCAAAGAAAACACTTTCTTCGCCCAGCCGTCAAAACGTTTGTCGTCCCTATCCGGAGGGATGGTAGGATACGACGCCTGCTTTGCCGGGGCCGTAACCGCCTGCACCACCAAACTCTCCGGAGTGGGGTGCCTAGACAAGTAGCAGGGGTCGCTACTGGCTGGATGGTATTTTCGCGACAAAGACTTGCCCACTTCCGGGAGACTCTCCGGAGCAGTCCAAGCCGCCGCCACCCTTCTCTGCAGAGCCATATGAAAAGGCAAAACCGGGTCAGTGGGTGGACCGAGATCAAGGATGTCCATGAGATCATCCTGAAGGAACTCCCCTGGTGGAGCTGACCAACCCAAGTACTCGGAACCCGAGACATAAGGCGCTGATATGAAGAATCGGCATGAGTGCCAGGCTCCGGCCTACAAAACTCCACCTCCGGAGAGGTGTCCAGTCCACTGGCATCATGCAGCGACTGCCGCAGGTCATCAAACTGGCTATGGCCCGAGATAAGTTCATCGGGAACCGTAACCGGAACCAAGCCGCCATCAGAGCCTTCATCACCCTCAGAAATGTACTCCAGGCGGGGAGAGGAAGACCTCTGGGGACCAAAGCAGTGCCTGACCTTAGCCAGAGCCTTTCTAGGAGCAAACCCCGTGCCACGGGGCCCCTCCGACACCACTGCCTCGAAAGGCGTCGAGGGCGCCGAACGAGTCGGCGCCAGCGTCAACAGAAAAGGCGTCGATGTCGAGCGAATCGGCGTCGACGTCCGCTGCAGCGCCGCCAGCATCGGCGGTGTCGACACAGGCCTCAAAGCCGGAGCTCCGAGCGTGTCTCTCGACGACCTAGGTGCCGATGGTGTCGACGACCCCCTCGGAGGCGGAGCCTCGAGAGAAATCCTCGACGACCTCGGTACCATAGGCGTCGACGTCTTCTTCGGAGACGGCACAGGAACACGCGGTCTCGAGCGCGTCGAGGACCGGGACCTGGAACGGGCATGGCGAGAACGGCAACCCTTGTCCGAGCGGGACCTCTCCCGCGAGCCGTGCCGACCACCCGAGCCCGAAGGCGTACGAGCGGTGTCTCTCGACCGGTGCCAACCGACCCCACTTGGAGGCGCGGACGGACCGGTGCCCTGCAATTCAAGAATCGCTAGCATCTGCTTCCCAAAGGAAGCCCATTCCTCCGGTGTCACTTGCATGGAGGGATAAGCGACCCGCCGACTGGCGGAGTCCTCGGAAGAGGACGGGAAAGGCGACCTATGCCAGCGCTTCCGGGTATGCCTCGAAGAGGTGGAGGAGTGGCGAGACTGACTGCTGGAAGGAGACCCACTGGACTTCCGATGATGACGCAGAGAGTCGCCCCTCGAGTCATCCGTCGAAAGACCCGCAGACCTCGACTTCCGGGGCTTAGACACCCGGCCTACCGACAGCTTCTTCTTGCGTTCCCGCAAGGCCTTTGCCGTGAGCGACTGGCAGTCGAACAGTCATCCGTATCGTGGGCCTCCCCGAGGCACCAGAGGCAGGCGTCGTGCGAGTCCGTGACTGACATCTTGGACCCACAGTCCCCGCATTTCTTGAAGCCCGGACGCGGGGTTGAAAACGAAGAAGACATCGCCACAAACAGGTCTTCACAACAAACCGAACAGGTTCAACGAACCGAGAATTGAAAACAGCAAACTCCAACGAGTCGAGGCGTACGGAGATTCACGAAGCGAACACGTTTGCGGAAAAAACGGAACTGTGGCTATGGGCGTCGTGCGTCCTACTTATCACATCGGGTGAAGTCGGCCGTCGGAGGAGGTGTCATGATGCCCGCTCCCAGGGAGCCGGTTCAAGCCCTGCATCCCCGAAAGCGAACATCCAGTCCCCAAGGAAGGACCCAGCAACCCCATATAGGGGCCCTTTGGACAGTGTCATGGCGCCTATGGCGCCAGGCTCATTATGGAAGTGCTTGGGTGCACTTACCTGATGCAGACCATGCTGCAGGATCCCGGCCTCCTTGAGTCTGAAAGGAACTACTTTACCTGTGGGACTAATTTACCATCCGGGCGTGGCCGGGGAAGGATACATACCTGATTGGAGGAAGGATACATACCTGGAACTTCTTCCAAGGCTATTTAAACCCCACCCGAACAGCCACACGTGCTTCGCGTTGTTCTGCATCTAGCAGCTGGACGCTCACCGTGTCTGCTCCTGCATCCTGACTTCTGCCACGCCTGCCAGCATCCTGGATCACCTGCAAAGGAAGAGAAGAAGAGAACAGAAGAAGGAAAAGTCCTTACCTGCTAAATCCGCATCCTGGAGACATCTCGCCGACAATCCTGAAAAGGAAGACTTTTATTTAAAAGCTCATTGCGTCGATCGCTGCAGCGCCGCATTCCACTCACCTTTACAGGGCGCCTCCATGTTCAGCAGCGATCATCCGGATTCGCAGTCATGCCCCAGCGCCTAGGGAGAAAAAGACCAGAACAAAAGGTGAGAGAGAGAAGGGAATAAGGAAAGCTAAATCTCCATGTTAAGACTTACCTGTTGATTCATTCCCTCTTCATTTCGGGTCCGCGCCGCATCCTGGCATTTCCGGACCCCGGCCCCTAAGGGGAAAAGAGACATCAGCGTTAATGAGCGAATGAAAAGACATTACCAAAAAACGCTCATTGAAGACTTACCTGATTTCTACAAGGATTTCACCTCTCATCTCGGGTCGGTGCCTGTTCCCCGGCATTCCGTACCCCGGTCCCTATGGGGAAAAAGACACTAGCATTAGTACATTAATGCATGGACACAAGGGGAACCTCTTATCAAAAAACTTACCTGGAAGCCAAGCAAGTTTGGTTCTCACCAATCCGAAAATCCAGTGAAGTAACTGAATACCAACGCGCCCCTGCATCAGAAGCAGGATGGAGAGCTCGTCCTTCCAGACCCTAAGGTGAGACGCTACGAGGAATCACAGAAGGGTTTCGAGGAGGGTGAGAGGGGAAGTGGGAGGCTGATTGCATTACCCCGCAGACAGTTAATCCCCTATTTTCGCCTACAGAAGGATACTTCTGCGAGCCAGACAAGCCAGATTTGGGGGCCCGGTCCAGTCCATCTTCCGAACCCTGCGCATCACCTTAGAAGAGATCACAGCAGCGCGAACCAGGCCAGCACCTCCGTGGGAGTCAGGTGAGCGTTACAGGAGGTCCTCGGGGACGGCGCATCAACGTCATAGACGCAGGACGCAGACGCCAAAGATTTTCCGAAGCAGCACAGCTGTGGACATTACCTGTCATAGATATGGAATACGGAGGACCCAATCCCCTCCAATGGTCTGCTTCAAGAATAACTGCAGGAAGAATTATAACTTTTCCTCAACCAGCTTTCACAATTTTCCGCCCCAAAATGTCACAACTCAATACGTTGCTTTCCAATAGTGCCACTCTTCAGCACTTGCACCGTCTACTACCCGACGCAACCTTTCACCAGGTTCCCTCTGGGCAATCGCCACTTGTCCTACGGGTATACTCGCCTGCCCGTCTACTTTGTCAGAATCAAAACAGATAAGTACTTCAATGATAACTTTCACAGTAGAATAACAACTTTAACGATCTTCTGTAGCATAAACTTGTTAACAGCTTTCAGGGAATAGAACACCAACAGCGATCCTTATCAGGACCTCTCCACATCCGATGCTCATCTCCCTCTGCGTAACCACCACCAGACCAGAGGCAGCCTGGTTGCCACCTTTTACATCAATACAGAAAATAATGTTCAGGATAAAATATTTTCCTGCTTCTATTTTGGCTGTAGAAATGTGAATCTACATCAACCATAAGGATGGGTATCCCCGAACCTGAGTGACAACCTTTACGACCTTGGGGCATCCCAGCATTCCCCTCTTGTGTTTGGCAACCTCAAACGGACTGATTTTGCCAGTTTCTCAAGGTGTGTTGGCTTGGGTATTGATGGTAGGCCTGGGCTTCTAATAAGACCTTGCCACCAGATTGTTGGTGTTTACCCAAACTCGCACGTTCACTTCTAGACATGGTTGGGTTTAATATAAGCCACTTTTGAAAGTCTGCAACAGTTCAGTATTCATAAAATTTACTAGCTTCCCTTGGAAATTTGCAATGGTTCAGTATTCGTAACATGTATTAGCTTGCCTTTGTAAGTTTGCAAAAGTTCGGTTCGCGTGATTCTTATTAGCTTGTTTTTGAACATTAACAACAGTTCGATACTTGTAACGGTGCTTATTCTGCTTTTCACTCACGTGCGAGTGATCCTGCCTGTGCTGAACAAGCAGCCTTTACCGGAGCGCTCCAGAGTCCCTTGTTTGGCTTAGACTCACCGGGTAAGTCACTTCCAGGCGCACCTCTCAGTGTTTGCAGGACTGCTGAGACTATGGCTTCTCCGGACCAGGCGCACCCTCTCTCTTCAGTTGCCGCCACCTTTGCCATGCTGATTTGGAGTCGCTCTGACTCCCGAGAGCCCCCGGTGCAACCCTGCCACCTGAGACCTCTCACTTGCTCACACTACGCCTGCTTCCGGCTGCGAAAGCTAAGCACGGCGTAGTCTCCCAGGTAAGCATTTCTTCCCCACGCTTCCCGGCGTGTGACCTCTGCAGTTTGGGATGATAGAGGCAGAGACCATCTCAAGACCCGCAATGGTTCGGCATCTTCTAGCTCCTCTACTGCGGTGTCCCGCAGCATACACGGCCCATGCTTCTTCTGCTTCTCCTGCTCCCTCTGCTGCTTCTGCTTCTTCTCTAGTACCTGCAACTTTTATGCCTCCTAGTTGCCTTAGGTGTAGATTCTTCTTCTTAATTAGCTGACCGCTTCTATATCTTTGTTCCTCTGTATCACTCTTCCTCATCCCAGGACTGAGGGAATTATGGGACTTGAAGTACCTAATGAAAGTTTGTTTTCTTAACTTCTTCCACTTTACAATATGCCATCAATATATTAGGGTCTCGGACATTTAAACAGGAATTTCCCCTTCCTCTTGACCTGTTCCTCCCTCATGTGATCCTCCCACAGAACTCTATCCCCCAGGGTCGGGATCAGGAAGCGTCTGCCTTTCCTTTGCCACATAAGGAAGGCCCCAGGACAAGGTTTAAGGGGGCAATTACTACAGATTCATCACAGTACCCATCTTTATTCATGCTGAAAACCACAGTGGTGGTGTCCACGTGAATGAAGGCTGCGGAGGACAAACTACACCAGACTGTGGAGGTCAAATCAGAACCATAAATGTGGCTTTTGATTTTAATAGTTTTACCAGCACTTTCTGAGTAGTTAAGCAGCCTAATTGTCTCTTCATTTGTACTCTGAAAAGCAAGCTGTACTAGTGATTTGAGGTAACTAAGTGGCTTTCTAAAACAAGGTGGTGTCCTTAGATGCACTTTTTCAACTCCTCTTGCATGTAATCTGAAAATATAATCATGGATGATTAGTGGGTCTTGCTTTAAGTGCCACATGAAAGCTCAGTGCAATTACATGCAGAGCATCTTTAAGCATTCAGAGTAGCTATTTATATAACTGGGTGCAAAATCCTTTGGAGCTAGCAACTGGTAATGGAAGGATGCTGACTGAGGTGTAGATCGTCTTTCTTTAGAATCCCCTTTTCTAGAGGTGAGAAGTACAACCCTATCTTGTGTATAGTAACAGACATTCTGGAATGGGACAAGTGTTGACTTTGATAAACTAACCCATAGCTGCAGCTCAAACATACTGAGCAATTGATGTAGAGAATCTGCATCTCCTTAAAATAGCGGGATCTTGATCAGCCAGTCATCTAGTTAGGAGCAGATGTGCATCTCTTTGCGCCAAGAACTCCAATCTACGTCTATCCTTGGCTTGCTCAATGCTCAAGAAGAAAATCATAGTTAAAAGAGGAGCCTATATCAAGGTATTGTTGACCATTTGACAGTGGCTTTCCCCTATAAATAACCGTTCTAAGTGCACATAGCTGACAAAGTATTCAGAACATAGTGTTTGGGCATCCTTTTTCTAATCACAGTGATAACATGTGACCTTGTATCTTGAATCTTTCCACTCCTGAGGTGAGCCAAGACAGCTGAAGGAGCTCCATTTGCCCAAGTCTGGAACAGTAACCAACCCCTAACCATTATAGTCTGGAGAAAAATCTTGACCGGACAAGAACCACAAACGGTCGAAGAAATTGCGGCTGAAACCAGCAGGCATTTCAGGATTGTCACTTAATTTTGCTAAATACATTCCTACTGGCAAGGAAGGTTTTGGTCAGTGCCCATGAATGTATGGCATCCAGTGAGTCAGGAGGAAGGAAACTGGATCAATCAGCACACGTGGCACATGGGAGTTATGAAGTTCAATGTGACTCTGAGTGTAATCCCTAATTATCATTACTGTTTTGTAAGTCAACTGGCTTTCCAGAGGGCTGAACAAATGCAATAAAGAATTTAAAAAGTTGTACAATTAAAGATTAGTACAGTGTTATAACAAATCAGCCCTCTCTCCGCCAAGCACGTACAAAGCTGTTCATTTTTCCTATTTGCTGTTGTCATTATTGTCTGCATTGTCAATACTCTGTACCCATCTCGCAACTAAGTCAGCATACTAGAACAGTGCCACGATGCCCAAACGACGTTTGTGCGCTTTATAAATTTAAATTAATTTTTTTAAAAAACTTGGCTGGTTTCTCATGCTTTTCAGCATATTTTGTTGATTAAATTTGAGCCCTTTCTTCAAGAATATACAACAAATCCTTTTAAAGGCCTACAAGAAAAAAACATTGACCGTGTTAAGACCTTTCCAACACAGTGCATTGGTGAACGATTGTGGCTTACATAATAGTGTTTCTTGAAATAGTATAGACCATTTTATAACGGCATGGCATGGCTGCTTATAACTACTGGCTACAGGGCATTGTTTGATTTTAAAATTCTTATTTGAATTTCAATGGGAGTACAAACACATTTTTAAAAACTCCCTCCTCCCTCCCCAGGTCTTGACATTACAGTTAACTCGACAAAGAGCAGGTATATTGACAGGTAGGGCACACTCAACTAGGGGGCATGTTTGGAAGAAGCTACCTTAATTGACGTTAACTGGAAGCTGCATTTCTATTTCACCAATAAAGGTTGTCAGCCAGCCCAAATCAAATTTAAAATTCTCTGACTCACGGGACATTTAAACCTTCAATGATCTGTTAGAGATAATCAACGATTCATCTCCAATGTTGAAGAAAAGGCACATGGGAAACAAGAAGTTACTTGCTCGGTAGCCATTTCATCTCGTAACTTTTGAATCCACACAGAATGAGGCGGAGATGCAGGCCTTACCCCACAAAGAAGCAACAGTAGATAGTGCTGTAAGGTTTAATATTGTCAGCATATTTGAGTCCTCTTGAGGCAGTTTAGCAAGGTCATCCGTTCTTCGACCAAGTGACACAACAGGGTCTTCTGAAATGGAAAATCCCACAATCTCCTTCGTGGACTCCCCAAACTCCTGTCAAAACGCTACATTTTGGGAATGAGCACCAGATGCATAGACAATAGATTCTTTGCACACAACACTTCCAGCATTTATCTACTACACCCAGAAAGTATTGTGCGATTTATTCTGAGAGAAGTAACAATCATGCATAATCTTCAATAATGTAAAGGAGTAAGAGGGGTGGGAAGTAAGCCCATATTCAGACACAAGATGATGGCAAGAATCATCTATATTTCTTGTAACTTTACTTGCATATAGATGCCTTGGTCTGTCGGACTTACTCAACCACAGAACAACCTACCAAGAAGGTATCCACTAGTGCATGTTCGAGCCAAGCCCATAACTCCTCAGATTCCCCTTTATTTTAAAGATAATGCATAGCTGGACAGCAGAAAAGTAAGCTCCAAAGTCAGGAAGAGCTAAGGCACATCTCAAACTAGAAGTCTTTAAACATGTTCACAGAATTCTAAGTTCCTTACCCATCCAGACAAATCTCAAAAATGGTATTCAGATGAATAAAAACATTTTGGAGTTTTTATTTTGTTTTTTCTTCATGTATTCACATATTGTACAATTTACAACAGTCCAACATTAATACCCCGACCCCTACCATCAGAGAGATAGAATTAGTACAGATATAAAAATCTACCCCAGATTTCAATCTCTTGTTTTGATGAGTATATATCACTCTTTCCATATCTGCTAGTTTGAACATCTCATCCAGTCACACATCCTCATTAGAGAACAGCCTTGATTTTCAAACATTTAGATCCGTGTTTTTTGCCATCGAGGTGCCCCTAAGTAGCCACTTCTTCTGAGCAGCAGTTAGGTCGTCCAACAGTTCATCTCCCAAAATGAGTTACAAAATCATAATCTAGAGATTGCCCAAGTATGTTGTTGAAAACACTACAAAGATTCTTCCAAAAATCTCTTACCCCAACACATTCCCACAGCATACGCTCCAACATTCCCGCTCTGTATGTGCACCCCCAGCAACTGGGCAATCAGACATGCCTCATTTATGCAACCACTCCGGTGTCCACTAGACCCTATTCAGGATCTTTATCTGTTTTGTTCTCTCCCCAAGCTGACAGAGTAATACACATTCTTACACACGTGTGCCTCTGTCAACATTTTGAAATCTTAAGAGGGAGAGCTTGAAAAAGAAAATGGTCAAAGTAGGGTTTTCATCTTCACCACGTCTATACGCCCTAGCCATGACATTTCCAATAAAACACAATTATTTAAATACGTTTTTATTTTCTTCAGGAGTCTAGGGCAGTTGGCAGCATACCAGGAGTCCAGCGACAGAGTGATGTAGACTCCCAAAGTATTTTAAAGAACCTCGAGCACAGCAGTCAGGGGGGGGTTTGGGTGGCTAACTTGTTGCACAGTGCCTGCATCCAACTTCAAGTTTAAAATCTCTGACTTTAGCAAATTAATTTTGTAGCCTGCCGATGGGTAGGCAATTCTTTCAGAAACTCAGGGAATTTACCAGATGGCTCACTGAGTGACATCAATAGGTCACCTGCAAAGATTTAGTGCTTGCTAACATCAAATGGGATTCAGATTATTATAGGACTTTGCCTAATTCTAGAAGCAAGAGGCCCTTAAGAAAGCATACACCACAAGAGTGAGAGGGGACACACCTTGGTCCCATGAAAGCCTCTAGAGAAAGCACAGAGCATGGGCAAGGGGCAACACCCCTGCCTAGTGTGTCTTGATAAAGGGAAAGGATACAATGTCACTCCATTCACCATAACTGTCGCAGTAGGAGCGTAGCAGCAAGCCTTTATTGTATTCATGAAGTCTCTCCCAAAACCCATGACTTGCAAAGTATTAAAAAGAAAGTGCCCGTTTATGTGATCAAAGGCCTGTTTTTTGTTATCCAAAGAGCTCAACTTGGCCAACGTTTGATCCCATTGATGATAAAGTCTGGAAAACACCGACACACCGTACACTGCTAGGTATTAGTTAGGTAAGACTATCTTTAGGGGTAACAGGAGGGCCACTTCACCATATGCAGTTGGCCCAGTATTATCATGTTTTGTTACATTCAACTCATCATTTTGATTATACTTCTAGGGGTGAACAAAGAGGTTGTATTTGAGCTGGTGACATGTTTGTTGAGCTACACACCGAGGTAGTATCATAATAATGTCCCGTCTCAGAAATACATCAACTTTTGGATGTATAGATTATAATTAAATGATACAGAAATTTGCTGCTTTGTACAGAGGATGTTTGGCCTTTAAATAGCAATAGTTCCCCCCCTATGTAGCCATAGTCCTCAAGGAGGAAGGCTGTTAATTCAAGCTACTGATAAGCCGAAACTTAAGGTCTTAAATCAAATTCACACAGAAACCAACCCCTAGAATCACAAGATCATCCAATTCATCTTGCCTGGAGGTGCCCAGGTACAACTTAAAAAGAGCTGGCGGTGCCAGTTTCCCGGTTGTAGCTGCTCAGTTATGAAACACACTCGCACAGGATATTAAAAATATTCAATCTTTTGACATATTCCGATGACACGCTATTACTTGGATTCTCAATCAATCCTAACCTAGCCAAGCTAACGCTACATTCTACTGTCCATCTGTTTGACCTTCCTATTATCCTTGTACATTGACTTTTCTATTGTATTGGTGACTGCTATTTTTCTGTATAAATGTATTCTCCTGTATATTATGTATACTATTTACCATGTAACCGTTACCTTCACAAGCGCCCAAATACCAATAAACAGCTCTATAATGCAATGAGAACTTCAATGTCTTGGGCAATTTTGGAATATGGAAAGATTAATGCCCTGGAACCCTAATGAATATGTTGGATAACTTAGCGATTGTGCTTTCTTTAAATACAGACATTTTTTACTTAGGTTTTCTTCTTTGTGCAAATACATTGTTAATTATATACTTTTTTATGTCTAGATTATTTATGTTGGTGGGTGTGTTGGTGGGTTTGTGCTCGAGTGGTTTAAAAAATTGCTTCATATTTGATCATTTTTTCTTCTTTTTAGCTATTTTTCGACCTAATTTCTTCTCATATTTTTTTGCTATAACACAGAAAATCCTCAGTGTGCGTGTATAGTTCCCCATTACCTGTGTACATGACTATGTTGGCGGTTTGCCTTCTCTTGTTTTGGGAATCCTCCTTGTCGCACCTTTTTTCAACAAGATATGTTCTCAAAGGTGTAGTTAAACTGGCGAACCCAGATTGACATGCTGAAAATTTGGTAAAGGTCTTCAAGTCTACGTCAATAAGGTTGATTGGCCTTTAAGATGCAGAGGAAGATGGGTCCCTGGCCGTTTTGAGTATTAGGATCATTTCAAGTTGAGCTATTGTGTGCGTCAGGGTTCCAGATTTGTCAAAGAAATTCAATAAAGACATTAGTATTGGGGTTAACAGGGATTGAAAAGCCATGCAGGTCCGGAACACGGTTTGGTTTCAAGGCTTTGGACATCCTTGGCCATAATGGAACTATTCTAAACTATTCTAAACGTCTTTCTGCAAGTTTGATATGCAGAGTAAACAGACCCCATTCAGGTACAATTCTGATTTTTCTACGACCAGCATATTCTACAGAATAAAAATGGACAATTCCTCACATATACATTAGTTTTCTGTTAACAGGGAACCCTGCATGTCCCCAATACCGACCCTTAATATATCCAAAAGGTCCAGACTTCTCTTGGTGTGCTTGCCAAAAGTTAGTCAGCCTAATGTGGATATTTCTTACAATGTGGGTGATATGTGCACTATACATTTATTACATTTTTTCATAAAAAACTAGAATACATTACTTTTATTTTATAACGCTTTAATTTATTTAATTGATATATTCTTGAAATAATGTTCTTCTACGTTGTGTCCGATGATTAATTATTCATTGATCCAACTGACCTCATTATCAATCCAATAAATCCTTTTATTAATTCAATGTGCCCGCTAGATATTCAATGATTCATTTTATCATTATGAATCCAATTCATCTTCATCGATTCAATGTATCCTTTATGAATCCAGTTAATTTTGATTAAGTTTGTCAAACAAACAGGTTGCGTAGCACATCCTGGCCGACCCGGACTCCTCCCTGGAATCATTGTTGATGCAATAGAATTTCATGAAGGTGTGGACAGACCTCCACGTAGCAGCCTTGCAGATGTCGAACAAGGGAACACCAGAGTTAAATGCCGTTGTCGTTGCAATGGCTCTGGTGGAGTGGGCTCTCGGCCGGTCTGGAAGGGGTTGGTTGGCCAGACAATGACCGTGCATGATACAGCCAGAGCATCACCTGGATATGGAAGCCTTAGACTGGGCCCTGCCCGCATCTCACAGGTCAAAAATTGATGAACCGCTTAGAAGTCTTCCTAAAACCCTTCGTACGTTCCACATATAACTTCAAGGCACAAGCAACATCCAACAAATGCAACGCCCTTTCAGCAGTCGAAGTAGAGGTCAGAAAGAACACTGGCAGAGGCTTGTTGAGATGAAATTGAAGTAACCTTCGGCATAAAGGTGGGATGAGTCTGCAGAACCACGTTTGTAGTATGGAAGATCAGGTACGGGTGCTTGCAGGAGAGGGCCTGGATCTCCCCGACTGGCCAGGCTGAGGTGATGACCACCAGGAAAGCAGCCTTCAACAGGAGAAACTTCAGAGAGGCCCAATACATCGGTTCAAATGGAGGCCCCATGAGATTAGTCAAAACCATGTTCAGCTCCCAAGCTGGGGCAGGAGCCTTCACCAGAGAAAAAAAGTCCTGAAGAGAACCTTGAGGAACTCCTAGATGAGCCTGTGCTGGGACATGAAGGACTTGCCTGACGTCCGGGTGTAGCGGGACATGGCAGCCAGATGAAAATTGATGGAGGTGTGAGCTAGCCCAGCTTTGGCCAGCTAAAACAGATACGGGAGGAGCTGTGGAACGGTTAGCTGCAATCTTCTGAGTCCAGCACCGCATTGTGAAGCGCTTCCATTTGTGACTGTAACAAGACAGCGTAGAGGTAGCTGTGGCCTTGGCCAGGATTCTCTTGCACTCCAGCAGCAGGGAATAGTGCCCAAATTCTAGGGCTGCAGGAGCCAGGCCGTGAGGCCCAGCAACGCTGGGTCATGGTGCAGTACTGTGCTGTTTTCTCTGGCTAGGTGGTCAGGAAGTGGATGCAGTCGTGTGGATGGAGTCACTGACAGATGGAGAAGGTCCAGGCTCCAGATCTGCCATGGCCACACCGGCACAATGAGCATCATCCTGCAATGGCAAGGTCAGTGTGTTGATCAGACGTAACAGGAGCGGAATCGAGGGAAAGGAGCACCATTACAGACTAGCTCAGCAACAAGCTGCGGTGCCTGCCAGGTGAAAGGGGAAGAGGAACATGTCCTGAAGAATGGCCCAGAGCCACAGCAACTGGGCTTCAAGAGAGAGCAGGGTAGCATGTTGCGCCCTGCTTCCCAATGTAGAACATGGTCGTGGTGCTGTCCGTGAAGATCCACATTACCTTCCCCCTGTAGCTGAGGTTGGAACGACTTGAGGGCCCAGACGGTTGTCCGGAGATCAAGGACATTTATATGCAAGTCCTTCTCCTATGGGAGCCAGAGCCCTCAGGCTTGAGACTATCCTGTGCGAGCCCCCCCGACCATCCAGAAAGGCATCCGTAGTGACTGTTGCCTGGTACAGAGGTATCTGGAAAGGAGCCCCTTGAGTTAGATGTGGATGAGTCGACCACCAATGAAGAGCTTGACGGAATGCTTGATTGAGGGCGATCTTGTCTGTCCATGTGCCTGTTACCTGCAGGAAACTGGCGTCTAGGAATTCCTGGAAGGGCCCCATCCGCAGTCTGCAAAAAGGAACCAGATGGATGCAGGAGGACATCATACCAAACAGGGATTTGATGAACCAGACTGGACGCTGTCGACAGTCGCTGAAACCTTCTCCCAGGATGGCCTTCACCTTCTCCTCCGATGGGGTTGCCAGACACAAGATCGTGTTGAACGGGGCCCACAGGAACAGTGTGTTCTGCGATGCTACCATGCAGGACTTTGGATAATTGATGGAGAATCCGAGTGAAGCTAGACGGTGGATGGTCTTCTCTGTGTGATGGGTCGACAGTGCGTGAGAGCTGGACCAAAATAGCCAGTCATCCAGATCAGGTTAGAATTGTAACCCCCGGCAGCTTGGGTGCAAGGCCACCAGTGCCAAGCATTTTGAGAATACCATTGGAGCAGACTTGATTCAAAGGACAGGGCCTTTAACTGGTAGTGATGGCCCGGGACTAAAAAACACAGGAACTTCCGAAGTTTGCGATGAATGGCGATGTGGAAGTATGCGTCATCCAGGTTCAGAGTTGCCAGACATCCCCTTCCTCAAGCTAGTTGAGCACGTGCTGCAACGCGACCATCCTGAACTTTTGGGACTTTAAGTACTTGTTTAGGAGTCGAAAGTTTGGGATGGGCTGCCACCCACCCAGCTTCTTCCTTACCAGAAAGTACCTGCAGTACGCTTCGTATCTGCCGAGGACCGGCTCTAATCCCTGCCATCTCAAAATGGCCTGAACCTCTTGTAGCAGTTGGGCCATGAGAGGTTCTTGATGTGTGACAGGAGGAATGCAGGGGGATTTGTCATGGATTTTTAAAGTGTGCCCCTGCTGAAGAACGTCCAGCACCCATTTGTCCATTATGCTCTTTCTCTATTGCTTGACAGTTTGATAGTCGGCCTCCCACTGAGGTGCGAAAGTGGGGGCACAGGTCCACGGCCAGTTCAGGCCTGCTTGGGCATCTGCGTCCTGGCCTGCGGGCGACGACACTGGCCTCCACTAGTTTAGGCCTGGGAGCAGCCGGTATAGGCTTACTGGGTGGACGAGCGGGAGGGGCCAATGGTAGGGGTGGTGTACATCTTGGAAAGCCTGGACACTAGCCCCCTCGGGGGAACCAAAGGACAACCTCCTTTGCTGCATGGTCCCCAGAGAGTGTGCCATCTCTGTGTTGATCTTCATAGCCTGGAGAGTCTCATCCACTGCCTTCCCAAACAGGTTGTCTCCATTGAAAGGCATGTCCACAACCTTGGCCTGTACGTCCGTTGGAAGGTTCATGGCCTTCAGCCACCCCTTGTGCCAAAGGGTCAGATCATTCCCCATTTGGCGAAATCCTGAGTCTGCTATGTGAAGCGCCACTGTAAAGGCGTGATCTGAAGCCACCTCTCCATCCTGGAATAGTGCCAGGGCCTTTGCCTTCTTGTCATCAGGAAGGTAAAACAGGATAAGCCTGAACTTGTACCAAAGCTCTCTGTCATAACGAGACAGGATGGCGAGGGTGTTGGCGACCCTGATGGTTGAAGCTGCGGTGTAGATGATGCGCTTACCAACCACATCTAGCTTCTTGCCCTCATCGTTCGGAGGCACAATGGATGAAGATGAGGGGTTGGACGATCATTTTCTGGCGGTGGCACCACTGAGTTCAGAGAAGGATGCGACCTGAGAGACCTGGGAGCTGAATCCAGGACCCAGTATCTCTTCTCCACTGTGTCCCAATTCGATGGCATGGTACTTGGAGTTTTCATAATGGCCAATCCATCCTCCCAAACGTCATCCAACAATGGGACTAACAAAACGGGTTTCCTTGAGCACTTACGTCATTGAAAAAGGAAACCTTCCTTCTTATTTTCTTGCACCAGACTGAAGAGTTTGGACGCCGTTGAGATGAAGGCGTGGAAGGAGCCAAACCGTGTCTGGTGGTGAAGCCCTAGCAGGCTTGTCAACATCTGGGTATTCCCAGTCAGACGGGGACGTAATCCTCATACTCATCCATGGGAGTAGTCGTGGCATCCTTGCGCATTGACTCTTCCTCCACTGGGGTTCAGGCTCCCCTCACCTCCCCATCTCCCTCCTCCGCCCCCAGTCCAGATCCAGATGTGACAGGTGCCCTATGGGGCGCCGTATGCTGATGCCTAGGTGGCCTGGCCGGATTTCTGGCTGGTGGCCTGGAAGGACTTCGGGCCGGACCAGGAACAGGAGCAGTAGGTAGCGGTTGATGAATTTCCACCACTTAAGTTTGCAGGGTGGTCAGGATGCCCACTGACATATCCCTTGGTGCCAGTGGGGGTGCAAACAGTGCAGGCGAGGGCAGGAGCCGGGCTGAAACCCCTCTGAGAAACAAACGGCTAGTATGGCTCATGATACAGAGATTCCTGCTGGGACATGGGTACCTGGCTCCCTTCATTGTCTGAGTGGAAATCATCCGACAGGTCATCCTCAGAACTGGAATAGATGCGAGGAGATTTTCTGAGCGATCCCACAGGAACTGGAGAGGACAGCTTTGTTGGTCTTGGCAGGAAGCCCAACGGCAGGAGCAATTTGCTCATTCTACCAGAGTCTTTTGGGAAGGAGGCGACAATGGGGATCTGTAGAATGGGCGCTGCCGACGACTAGGTCGTGTTCGGTACTGACGACGGAGGTCTAGGAGGTAAAATTCTAATGTATTCTTGTTGTTGCTATGTAAAGCGCTTTGGCTTGAAGCGCTCTATAAATTGAATAAATAAAATAAAGAGACCCTTGGAGTAGTCGTCCTGAAGGTCAAAACGACGGTTGACAAAGAGCGAGCTGATTTCGTCAACAAGGAGCGTGTTGACAAAGCGATCGTCCACATTGCAGTGGTCTTGGCCATTGAAGTGGTCCTGGTCGTTGACGAAGAGGCCTTTGACTAGGTGGTGGTCTTAGTAGACAGGGCTCATGTCACTGATGAAGGCGGAAGAGCTGCTGACGGGCCTTCAGAAATTCTGTCCTTCGAAGACTTTTGCTTAGAAGGGGTTAGGCACTTTGTTGCAGACCGAGGGAACCCAGCAGCAGGTAGGGTAATCGTTGATGGAGCAGTCAACAGAAACCGGCCCCTTCCCGAGCTTGATCCCACAGCAACCTTCGAGGGAGCAGATGGAGAGTGGTATTTTCGCCTTCTTTTGAATCTCCCCAGGAGGAGAATCCTCAAAGGACCTTGACCTCTTTTTTTCAGAGGGAGTATGCTCAGAGGACCTGCTGTTTGTAGGTGAGGCATGACTGCGCCAGGAGACCGCCTCAGAGCCTTCTCCTGATCGATTCAAGCCACTAGCCTTCGGTGGCGATCCTTCCTGCTTTTCTATGAGAAGCCATGGCAGATCTCGCATCCGTCTGCATCATGATCCGGGTGAAAACAAAGGCACTTAAGGTGCCGATCCTCAACGAAAATGTTCTTCAGGCCACAGGATTCTAAGGCCCTGAAGAAACTCTTTGCCACATCAGACATGGAGGTGGTGAGATGTAGGCCCAAGCCTGGGCCCATCAAAGTCACTGAGAGAAGATCCAACAATGGAAAGACTATCTTTGCCAACAACAGGTCCCCACGTGATGGTAGACTAAGAGATGGAAGATAATTATCGAAAAATATCCAACAAAAAGTTAAATAATCCACACATTTCGGGGAGCGAAGCACGAGGACCCTGAACACTAAAAAGGTGTGGTAAAATCTGAAGATGGCCACCAGGGGTGGAGCTTAGAAGGATGAGTGTCATTGGCTGGTGGCAGTATGACCCAAAGGACAATGATTGGCTATAGAGGAGTCAAACAGTTTTCAGTTTAAAGCAAAACTTTTTTACCAAGGATTCCCAGCCAGATGATTGGGAATATTCATGAGCATGTGAATCCATGCAAGACCCCATGCTGGAGAATAGAGGATATTTTTTGTTGTGAAGGCTGTGTGTTTTCAAGCATGTGCCACTTCGTAGTAACCCATGGAAAGATTTGCGTTTGACAGTGCCCATTTCAAGCCCATTGCCATTCCTTGCAATGGTTTGTATATTTGAACATAAAAATGTGACTGTTACGGGTTAAGTCGAGCATTTCTAATACCATTTGGTTGTGATCAAACAATGATACTGATCTTGTTATTAGAAAATACTTCACTGTGGAGATTGCTTTATCTATCTGGATGCTAGTGTAGAGGGATGTAACATCAAGTGTAACTAATCTATATTCCTTTTGCCAAGGGATGTCCTCTAATTGTTGGATGATGTCTGTTTTAAAACAATATAAGATGACAATGATTAGGCTAGTGGGTTACGATAAGTGTCAATGTATCCTGATGTATGCTCTGTTAATTACCCTATTCCGTTAATAATTGGTCGGCATGAAGGAAATTTGTTACATTTCTTCGGGACTAGTGGAATGAAAAAGATGTTTGACATGATGGGATGTCTAACTGACATATATAGATACTCATCTAACAGTCCAGCCTCATTCCATGTCTTTAATTTCAGAAGCCAAAGAGTTGTTGTGGCATGCAGTAGATTAATTGGAATTTGTTCATAGCACTGTTTTGCACTGCGTTGTCTCATCGCTTCTTTAATATGATCTTTTTTGTTCATTATAGCAATCATCCCTTCTTTGTCCAGCGGTGTGATTATTATATTACCATTGGCTTGTATCTCATTTAAGGCCTTATGTTCTTCATTCGTTAAATTATGGGGTATTCTTTTGTGAGTGTTTTTCCATTTTTCTCTCTATTCGTTTAAGGTCTTTAGATACTAAGGTTTTAAATGTATCTCATTTTGTTGTGGTAAGCAAGGAATGTACTTTGATTTGTTCTTCAATCTGCTGCTTATCATTTTATCTTTGGTTATGTTTAGCTCTTCTGTATAGCTGATGACAGTATTCTTCATGCCGTTTGTCTAAGTTCAATAAGATGATTGTATCCTCTATACATTGGAGTAACAGTTCCAATAATTTTGGTTTTGTGGGCGACTATCAAATTCTGGTTAGGTTTTGAAGAATTGTTTCAATTTTAAGTTCCTACATTTGTACTTGCATGTAGTCAGTTGATTGGGCAACATGCAAGACCTTTTCTGAGTGCTACTTCTAATTCTACAGGTACCTGTCCATCTGATAAGTTACAGATTACTTACTTTAGGTTCTCTTGGATATTGACATGATTCCTCTTTCTTCTTTCCTCCTCTTGTGCCTCTTCTTTTCGAATAGTTGTTGCACTTTGTTTTTGTGTGCCTAATTTGTACAAGAAAATATTTTTGGCAGCGTTATAAAGCACTCTTTCCGCTCTGTCTCTGTAAAAAAGATCCAATTGGACCAGTATCACTCACAGCTACCTTAAAAGTGCACGGAAGGGCTTGCCTTGAGGGGCCTGGTTTATTTTCCCCAATTCCTGAAGCAGCTGCTCTTCCACAGGTTGCAACTCCCCATTCCTTTTAGTGATCATAGCTATTAGTTCCCCCTCTAATACAAACTTAAAAGAGTCCCGAGTCGCTTCAATTGTGGGGTCTGGTGCACAGAGTATAAGAGTATAACGTATTCCCCTGGAAAAGCATCCAGCCGAGTTTGGGGGCGGGGTGACGAATCTAACAACATTGTCACTGGTGCTCTGGAGGGAATCGCTTCTCTTAAATGGCCAGGGAAAGACAGAAGCTACCTGACTCTGGTCCTAAGGGTGGCTATTTGCGGGAGGACCACATAAGAGAAGACAAACTCCAGTGAGGTAAGAGATTACTAGATCGAAACAAACCTTTAGTTGTAACTAACACCCTGGGACCCGTGCCACACTTCTACATGGCTTATTGTAATGTAGATACTGAATTCCCAGGTTTTTCTAGCCAACAACATTATGTACCCCCGCGCCCCTTTTCTAGTACTAAAACGAGGAAGAGGGATGGAGTAATGAGGATGACCAGACACGGTAAACCAACGCTGCGCTCTATTCATTGGAAAATGCTAAGTAAGATCAGGACATTTAAAATGGAAACAGCTGAACAGAACGCGAGAGAGGGATGGAGACTGCAGCTGCATCCAACTTGTACTGATGCTGTTTGGGACACTGAGGCAAGCAGACTGCAGAACGCAGTGCAGAGGCTAATGCATATGGCGTGCAACAAAGCCAAGCCAGTACAAGTTTGCCTCTTCCTTACCACAGGCAGTTAGAGCTGCCAAATGCAGTAGGAAGTAAAGCAGGAACGAAGCGGCTCATGGGATGCTCTGCCAGTCACCGTGGAAAAAGCAAAGTGAAAGGGTAAACGCTGAAGGCACCACTAAACACCGGTAAGCCCAGGGAGAGTGCATGGGTTACCGAGGCGCTTCAGGGCAAATACTGCATACAACGCGTGAGAGCCCAAATAAAGGAGGTGAGATAATGTTAAAAATGATGGCAGTACAACTGGTTCAGAAACAAACATTGTTAAGAAAGGGTTGATGACCCAATATTGGAGAAGTATTGTTTCAGGAATACAAGAGTGAACAGAGCAGAAAAGCCCTGGCAGGATAGTGAACCAGGCAAACAGTGAGTCTGAGACTCACACGCAAGTATGAAAGTTGTAACACCCTGGCAGGAGTGTAAACCAGGGGTAAGAAGAAAAGTGATAAGAGGAAAAGGGGTTAAAACCCATATATGGAAATTGTGGAATATTGATAAATGATAAGTCCCATACCCCTTATTTAAAGGGTAAGCTACAATACCCTGGCAGGAGAGCATAGCAGGGATAGGAAAAGGATTGAGAATGCTCAGGGGGAAGCGTGGACAAGTGATAAATGGAAAGGGAAAAAGCCATATCCCTTTAAGGATAACTGTGATTCAAGAGAGCTGTGTACTTTGACGAGATTCAAGGTGAGTTTTCCCCCTTGAACAAACTGGAGCTATGAAAAAGTGATATTTGTACCACTGGAAGAAATCTAGAAGAAGGAACAATCCCTTTCCCGGTGAAACTATTTCTTTTCTTTTGTGCACCTTAGAACTATGTTTGGAACTTTGAGAGAAAGCTATAAGTCTATAGCTTGCACAAATGCCCCTTTTCAACTTATATTTAGCTTAGCATGTAAGGGTCAGTTTAGGGTTTTGGACACAGGACGTAGGATGCTTTGTTTAATATCCTGACACAGACGTTCCTTAGTTTTGTTGCGGCAGGGAAGCCCCTCAGAGTTAAGGATAGATATGATTTTCCCAAACCCTCTTATTTTGACAAATAAAAGTTTGTAAACATGCCAATGTTTCTGAATCTTAATCTTGATTCCTTCCATGGGGTATAGTATCACAATGGTAATAAAAGCCACTTCCCATCTGGCCTTAAAGAAGTTGAATCTTCCCTCCTTATCCTGTTTTTGAATTCCTACTTCAAAAGATAGAGCACAATGAAATGCTATGTTAACTCCGCACTTGAGATTTGGGAGAAGCATGAATAATCTGTGTAAACAGAGCATTCTGAAATCAACAGAGGGGCAGATAATGTGCAAAATGGCATACTGACGTTATGTATGCGGTTTCAAACTTAATAAACTAAGCATGGAGAAGGTAGCAGTCGGGATTATCGGTGTTAAACAACAGATGAGATGTGTATAATCTGTACTGATGAGCCAAAGCCTCTTTCAAAGACATTGGAATGGAACAGGAATGAAGGAATTATGATCTTTTAGATGAACAGGCAAAAATAGAATGATTTTATTGGTCATGCTTGCATGTAACCTTTTATACATTTTATTAGGGTTGTACTCAAGGATTTGTCGAATATATATGTATTTTATTAATATGATTATGTTGTATGCACTTTTATGGTTTAAAATCGGAATTAAGTGATTGATGATGATGTAATCAACATTGGTCCCATTGTAGAAGGTGGGTTTGCTTGGAGCACAAAGACATCATGAGATTCAAGTATACATATATCTTTTTTCTTTTTACAGGGGAATTCATGCACTGTATTTTAAGAGAGAGGATCTTAAACATTGCTATACACTAAACTGTTTGCTGCCAAATTCCTAGTCATAGGTACCTGCCTTTCACTGAAATCCATAACAAAGACCCCTCTGTGCACTTATACCCAAGAGCCAACAACCATGCCGGAACTCAATGTTGCGAAGACCATTCTCAAGAAAAACCTGTAAACTTGTTTTAGAATAAACATTCCTGTTATAGGTAACACAAACAAATAGATATCTACTGTCTTAGCCTCTCAGCAGTGTGTGTCCCTCCCACGACTACAGTCCACAGGCTAAGAAAGAAACGTACACTAATAAGCGGTTAGAGAACAGGGGAAACCATCCTCCACCAGTCAGGCCCATCTCTGGAGATGTGTTAAACTAGCAAAGTAGAAACCTCCAAAGCTATACGACTTATAGAAGACTTCTCCTCCTAATCAAGGATTATTCAACAAAAGTCACTGGTGGAGCCGGCCACAAAACCATATAAGCCTAATGGACTCCAGATTATTGCTCTGCCATTTTACCTCAAATAACAAGAGAAAGTACAAGAATAAGTCCTATGGCTTTCGCCTTCTCTTTTGTTCATTCCTTCTCATCCACTTCCAGATTGTATCTTCCATTGATGACTGCCCCCTTGGTAATGATGGTATTCAGAGGGATTTCCATCATCAGCCCTGGTGGGAGGATTTTGGGAGGTGTGAGAAACCCGAGGGTATCCTCACACCTACTCCCCCTTGGAGCCTCTTCTCAGGTGGACAGGAAAAGTCCATCGCTTTTGGATCATGACACTGGGGATGGCGATGCGAGGGAGGATCAACTGGGTGGAGGGTCCTTGGGTACTGGGGAGAGGATATCCACAGGAGAGACATGGCAGCCCCATTTTCCTTATGCGGACCAACCTCACCACCCCCTTGCCTATATGGGCTGTTGCAAACCATCTCCCCGCATTCACACTCATTTAAACTAATATAGTACTTGCACAAGAAAGAGGCAACTAGGAGTAGTGAACACTAGCAAGTCATTTCACCACTCTACTACTGAGACGAGGAAGAGGCCTGTAGACTGTTGTAAAGGTCAGACGTGTCCGAATGCTCCACTAATTATAGCCAGGCAATTGAAGTTGGGGACTTTCACCTTAAACCTGTCAAGTATGTTCGTTTGTTTTAATATTTGTAGTGCGCGCCAGACCCGAGGGTATCAGGGCGCAATAGGCATCAAGAATGTTCTTCAGCTTTGGTTACATTGCTGTGTGGTCACAGGTTCAAGCATTATATACAAGATAAGTCACAGGTACAACATTTTATACAAGATAAGTCACAAGTGCATGCACAATATACAGGATATGTAAAGTCAATACAAAATATACAGGATATATACAGTTGATAGGTAAGAAAACAGGCAGGGTGTGTGCTAGCAGGTTAGTGGTCATTTTCCTTGATCCAGTGGATGAGGTTGGACCTGAAGTGAAGGTAAGGTAGTGGTTGCAGGTGAATAAAAGATGGGGCTGACAAGTGAGTGAGCGCTACCAGCAGGAGAGAAGCCAGGCCGATCATTGTAAGCCTGCAGGGAGATTCTGTGTTCAAGGAGGCAGCCGAGGTGGGTCCTGCAGGAGCTGTGGTGCTAAGGGCCGGGCAGGCCGCGAGAAGGCCACAGAAGTGGGAGCGTCATTGGTTGGACCTCTGCAGCCCGATCCGCAGACACAGAAGAGAGAAGGAGAATTACCAACAGGATTCGCAGGGAGAAAGCAGAGCTGCCGGCAACATACAGAGAAGGCGAAGTGCAAGCAGAGCTCGCCATCAGAGGAAAATGTGTCGGCGGTGCAGAAACCGAGAGAATAGCCACCCAGAGGAGATGCCAGGGACCTGTGAGTGAAAAGGCAAGAGCACTCGAACCAGGGCGCTTCTGGCCGCTATGGGGAAGCCAAAATAGATGCTGAATGAATGGAAAAGTATGCACAAGGTGCAATGAACCCAAGGCAACAGGTTGAGAAGAATAATAAGGACAATATAAAGTGCGAGCAGCAGAGTAAAAGATCAAAGTTATTGAATACCAAACTAAATGAAGGCTTTTGGTAAAGCTGTGAACAGATTAGTTTGAGTGAAAGACATGTACAACATATTGAAAGCAAAGCACGAGCCGTATGAAATACAGTGGAACGCTAGTATGAAATATTGCGAGAAAATATGAAAGCAATGTAGCGAAGGAACAAGAACACCACAAAGTGAATTGTATGTGAAAACACGTTGGGGCAAAATCAAGAGACTGGCAAAGGAAAGAACACATTGTGGCAAAGCCAAGAGGCTGATGAGGAAAAGCAAAGCGAGAGTGAACTATCGCACAGGTAAAGCTACAGAGGAAAATGTATGGCTAGAGTGCCTGGGGTTCCTGGTTGCAAGACCTGTAATGGGTGCGTGGTCCGACAACTGCGCCTAGACCAGGAAAACCCTGTTTGTGAAAGCACTAGAGGTTGCTGAAGTGAAAATAGGAGACAGCAATCTGAATTAACTGTTAAGAAACCAGAAGTAGTATAAAGTTGATCTGGAACGGTTCCTGAATATTGAGCGACTGAGATAAAGTACAAGTTGGCAAGCTGAAGTCTTGGCAAGGGAAAACAGACTTTATGAGCTTTGGTGCTGTCTTGAGGACGGAAACCTCAAGTTCCTTTTTGGGACTGTTTTGTCTTGAACCTGGGGAAGGGAACCCCAAGACCTTGTGGAACTGTCTTTAACTTTGGGAAGGGGAGCTGAAAAGTAGGCCAGGAGCTGGAAGAGGCTCAGAAGTTTAGTTGGATCACTATTTATTTTGTTATGGACATCACTACACATTGTTTAGCTTTAGTTGCGAGGGTAAGTATAGATTTTGGACACAGACAGACTTAAGTTGAACTTCCTGATTCAGACTTTCCTTAGTTTGTTTAGGTATGGAAATCCCACCTTAGAGTAGGGGAAGTTAGGCCTGCAACCATCCTGACATTTGAGTTAATAAATCATTTCTATTTGAACTTTGAATCTGTTGTCTGTCTCTTGCTTTGTGATGCCTTCACAGAGGTCACCCTGTTTATGTTAAACAAGGAAGACACTGAGAGGTTAGCCAAAACCCAATCAAGGTACAGCAGCTGTGCAATCAAGGGTTAGTTTCAGGAAAACAGAGCTCTCAGGGGATACGAGTCCACACAGAGAAATACCAATAATTCAGGTTAGACAGTAAGTATTTAAAACTACAGTTATTTATTAGGCCTTTAGTTGCGCACAAAGCATACAAAAAATCACAGGAGAGTAGGGTCGCACAAAACCATAAACAACATATATAGAGATTAACCAATAGGAGGCTAAAATTGCATATGAATTTCCAGTGCAATACAGGTGAGTATTCTGATGGAGGGAAAATAAGCAAAACCAACACAAGAACAGCTTTCCTCAATCTTAAGTCCTGCCCTAAGATGGTATGCGGCCTTGTGCCGATAATACACGAGTTCCATTTTATAGTATAAGCAAATAAAATGTCGATAAGATAGCTCAGTGGGCTGAGCACACACGACTGATCTGCAGGTCTAAGGTTTAAATCCCTGCGAGGCCAACTCAGCTTTTCATCCGGCTGAGTACCACCACCTCACATAGACCGAACAACCCCAACCGAACTGCGACCTTCTACTGAAGCACCTAACAATACCCTCTGAGCCTCCATCGAGCGACACACGCCTTGCAAAACAACGCATCTGCAAACCGAAACCATCAGCATCCTGGTACATGCAAGAACTCAACCTCAGCAAAAGTCATCAGGAAAACCTGCGGTATCTCCAGAACCGCATCCTACCTGGCGCTCCTCAAGGTACTCTGAGCTACCCGCCGACAACTAGTCAACACAGCCAAGGCTTCATACTATCGGAACACCATAGCAGAAACAGACAGCAAAAGCAGAGCCCTCTTCAAAGTGGTCAACCACTTTGCATCAACCCGCTACCCTGCCATAACACACTTCACTGAATAATTCACTGCTATCAACACCTTCTTCATCAATAAAATAAGCAGGAGTCGCCAGCACAGACACCAGCTCTGCATCCACAGACCCACTTCACGTCCTTCCTTGCCAAATCTCCACACCCTGGACAACATTCAAGACACTCTCTAGAGAGGACCTGGTAGAAACCCTGGCCGCCCTCAAAGCCACATCGTATACAGACAACCTCCTCCCAACATCCATCCTCAAGATCCATACTGCAGAAGCTCTACTTCCCTACCCAGAGATCATCAACAGCTCCCTAACTCAAGGCACCTTCCCATCAACCCTAAAGACAGAACAAAACATCCCTCTACTGTTTAAACCCCTCTGGATCAAGACAACCTACGTATCTATCGGCCCATCAACCGTCTTCCCTTAGGTCATCGAGAAAGCAGTAGCCGCACAATTGCAGCAACACATTGACACAACACTCTCCTCCAAACCTACAGACCCAGATGTAGCACAGAGACAGCAACCATACAGGTGGTCGACGATGTTCTCAACATCATTCACGACGGCTACCAATACCTCCTGGCTCCCTCCTTTCATGTCGCTCTCTCGCCTGCCTCTCTTAGCCCGCTTCCTGCTCCCACCTATAAGGCAAAAAACCTTGGGGTCATCTTTGACTCCACCCTCACCTTCTCTCCTCACATCTCTGACGTCTCTAAGAAGTCACACTACCAGCTGCACCACCTCAGAGGTATTCTTCCTTTCCTCTCCTTCCCCCAGAAGCTCACTGTCTCCAGAGCTCTGGTTCTCTCTAGGCTGGACTACTGCAACAGCCTCTTTCTAAATCTGCCTGCTTCTAATCTCCGCCCTCTGCAACTCATCCAGAACAGGACTGCGAAACTTGTCCTTGGCCTCAAGCCTAGGGATTGTATCTCTCCAGGACTGAAATCTCTGCAATGGCTCCCAGTGGCGGCAAGGATTACGTTCAAAACGCTCTGCATTGTCCACAAGGCCTTCTGAGGCCTCAATACCTTCAACTCTCTCTCCCTAAATATCTTCCTTCTTGAGCTCTTCGCTCATCTGCCTCCAATTCCCTCAGGTTGAGTCGCTTCTCCAAGCAACGAGTTGTTGGTAGATCTCTTTCCTCGGCTGAGGCCTCCCTCTGGAATAGCCTCCCTGAAACTTGAGGAGAACCATCCCTGGTTCAGGAAGCACCTCAAAACCTTCCTCTTTGCTTCCTCTCCTCTCCCCTGCTGAACTGGCTGAAACTGCGCTGGTCACCTGGCCACCCTCTGATCTCGGGCCCAGGTACCTTCCCCCGCCAGTTGCACACCTACACTGCCTCCTTGGCAACCCCCGCACTTGGGGACTGTTTTTCTGTATCCCTAAAGTCCCCTACCAGCACTTCACACCTGATGTCTGCACTTACCCTTGTATTTGCCATCTGCTGGCCGCACTTTTTACTTATTGCTTTTATTTATTCTATTTATTTTTTACTGTCGATCCCATGTACTGCACTACCCCCTCCCCTTTCCCCCTGCACCTTTCCCTTCCCCCTTCCCCTGCACTTGCGCGATCTCAAGGTCACCTAGCCTAGTAAGATCGTTGTCTCTGTCTTCCCTCTGTTCCCCCTCCCTTGCCTGGTTGTGCCTTGAAACACTTGTGTATAGGGGTGTTATAAATGCCCTATCAAATCATACTCGGCCTCTCGGCCGCTTTCGACACAGTAGACCGCCAGGCACTCGCGAACACCCAATATCAGCGCATGGGGATCAGCAACCTAGTCCTATGCTGGTTCAAGTCCTACCATGCCAACCGCCAGCAGTTTGTTCAGATGGACTCCTCTAGATCGCCAATGCTACCCGTAACCTGTAGAGTCCCGCAGGGCTCCATCCTCTCCTCAGTAATCTTCAATCTATAAATGGAGTCGCTGGGAGCCTCCTAGCCACACACAACATCCACATCCACCAATACGCCGATGACACAGTGCTATACCTCAAGATCGACTCCATTAAGGACATCCACAGGCTCAAACCTGCCTCTCGCTGATCCAGTCTTGGATGTCCAGTGCATACTTGAAGCTCAACCTCTCCAAGACAAAATTCCTACTCCTCACCAACAAAAACAAAAACCCAGACATAGAGACCTGGCTATCAACCATGAACCCGGAGGGATTCACAATCAAGCTCACCTCCTGCGCCAAGTCCCTAGGGTTCCACATTGAAAAACACCTTGCCTTCAAGACACACATAGCTAGGCAGCTTGGTATCAGCTCTCCCTCCTGTGGAAAGCCAAGCCGGTCCTCCCTTTGTACAGCTTTAGATCCACCATTCAAGTACTGGTCCTATCCCACCTGAATGGGGGCAATGTCCTCTTCGAAAGGCCTCCCGTCGTCCTCCCTTGTGTCCCTGAGAAAAGTCCTACACGCGGCTGCACGCCTCATTAAGTGTCTACGCAGATACGACCACATCACCCCGGCCCTCATCGACCCTCACTGGCTCACATTGCACAAACAAATTACCTTCATTTCTTGCTGCATCTATAAGGCAGACACGCTTAAGTCACCCAGCTACCTTGTGGGGAAACTCAGCATCTCCGCGGACAGCGCACTACCAGAAGCCAGGACATATGCAGACTTGAAATCAGCTGCTGCAAAAAGGAAAGGACCAGAAAACAAGCCTTCTCTGCCTAACCCCAAGACTATGGAACCTCCTCCCCGTCAGCATCAGACTTGTTCCAACAATTCAGAAAAGAACTCAAGACCCAACTCTTTAAGGAGTCTCTCCTCCTAAACACCTAGGCCATCACACCGCCTCACGCACCACCTGACTCGCTAGACACCATCTGCCCCTCTCCTACCCACCACCCTGTAAAGCTGTACCCCCTCCTCTGTGGCCCTTTGTTAAAGATGCTGCAAGTATGATCATTTGAAGTGAACAGCAGACAAAGGGAAGAACCATTTGTTTTTCACAAGGCAATTGTGGAGATTGTTTCCTCCTCAGTGCACTGGGGGCCACATCTTGATAGTTAGAATTTGGAGTAGTCTTAACGCAATGGACTTTGTGTCTAGCCTCTGGTTGGATCAAGGTCAAGGGCGGTGGTCCCAGGATATTATGAAATAGGATTTCACATGGGAATTGATGACTGTTCCCTCCACTTCTTTCATATGCTTTATACAGGTGTTGCCCTGACAGGATCTTTTGTAAAGATTCTCACAGCTAAGTAGGAAGTCATGGGCAGGTTGATGTAGCTCCTTGGTAGCCTCGTGAAGGGTGTCGCTCAGCTTCGTAACTTTGCAGTGGTGCTCTTTCACTGGTCTCCACTCTCTCACCAGAGTGGTGCACTTCCTGGTTCCGGACTTTATTAGATGTTGATAGCTCTGCTTTGAGTTGGCCATACAGTGGTTTTGAAACTTATCTAGACACTGAATCAGATCTTAATTGGTTTGAGGGAGCTTGATATGCCGCCATAACTGAGGATGAAAAGCTCCCACCTTTCAATAGTGTCTTCTGCTTTATTCCAGCAGCTTTGCGCAGTGTTAGTTTTCCTAGGCCTGTGGTGTCTCTTCATTGGCTGAGTCAGTACAGGCAGTCTCTGGAGGGACCAAAAAGAAGCACTGTTGTGTGCTTCCTAATTAAAGTTACTCACCTCCTCCGTAATCCTAACTGGGATTTATCTATTTGAAAATTCCGCGCCTCGTTTGCCAAATCTGGTCAACTGGTAGATCATTCTCGCAGGTAGAGTGGTGGACAGCTTAATGTTATTAACCTGAAGGGATTAATAACATTGTAATTTCCGCCAACTTTATTCAGAACATGGCAGAGGTAAACTGTATGTTTCCACTCAACTGACTTCCTTGCTGTGATGGGCGTTGGATAGTATTTGTGGGAGAGTGCCTCTCACTGTCCTTAAGCTCCACTTGGGTAGATACCCCCTCAACCACACTATCTCTGGTCTGCCTCACTCTCTTTATGTCATCGGGTGTCTCTTTACAAAAGCATTTCACAGAGACAGATTCACAGCAAGAGGAAGCCCCCAGTTGTTTCAAATTGAGGTCAGATCCGCCAGTGTTCACTTGGCCACCTGTGTGTGAGGGTGGCTGTTCAGGACATCCAAAGATGATACACTGCTGGCCCACAATCCAGTGTGGGTACGAGATTGCCTCCCTAGCTTCACTGAGTCTGGACTAGCAAGCGGCTAGGTCTTAGGCGCACCAACTCCACCAGCCTGTCCTCCCAATACCTCAAGAGTAAAGCTTACATGCCAGTAAGCCTTTTGGTTTTTATCCCGTCGGATCTTGAGGGCTTGCCGACATCAATTAATATTTTTGGTGGCCTAGGGGACGTGTACAACTCTGTTTCGGATGTTTGTGGTGGAGCTCAAGGACAGATCACATCTTCTCTTGCAGGCCCAAACTACAATTCTTGGGGAAAACATCTTGCAGATTGGATTGAACCTACTTTCTGATGAGCCGCCAAGCACAGACCATGCATCTCTCCCTTTAGTGTCGGAATTACTTGTGGGAACTTATGATGAAGTCTGCTTTCACTGGCACCTTTCCTATTCTTAAAGTGCTCCAGGTTTTTGCAGGGAGGTAGGGGGCCAGTTGGTCGAAGCATTCATTTCGCCCCATTAAAAACCCGACTGGGTTAACAACTCCACCCTGCGGGACAAAGCTCAATCAATAGAACACTCTGCTGGTTGTTCCCTTCTTTTGCAGCTTTTATTTTTACCTGGAACTTTTTTCAAAAGACAAAAAAAAAAAAATCAAGAACATTTGCAATACCAGCCTTTGACAGTGTGCATGGAACAGAAGTATACTGCACTTTGGTTATGCTTCCCATTTCGCTGGTTGGTTACAATCTCTGTGCCAGGACTGTTTATGTCTACCCTGCAACTTTAACTTTTCAAATATTTATTTACCTTTTCAAGTTAGTGAATTCAGTGTGCAGTTTGGATTCTCTGCCTTTGTTCCCTTTCCAACCACTGGGGCAATCAGGTAAACATGGCAACTAATCAACATGAGGTGGGCCACTTTGACATCATCCACAGGTGTAATACTTTTAAGTGCCTGCCAAACTGCAAATGAAGCACTCTACATGTTTATATCAATTGTACATCCCATCCCCGTTATGTAGAGCAGGATACAGCAACATTCACATACGTCAACACATTTGACAATCACTGCCTGGACTGGCACTGAATGCTTCCCAAGGTCTACTAGCGGCCTTGCCCCTTACCATACCAAAATCCAGCAGTAGGTTAAATAACAATTACGATTTAGGCCTATTTGTGTAAACGGGGTTCGGCCCACTGTTCTCTTGCGGCAAGGAAGAAACTGCAAACAGGGAGGCGTACCTGGATACAATCTTAGGAAAGCGTAGCACAGGGACTGCCCTCTTAACAAGCCCAAAAACGATACTGGAGGAATGGGGAGCCAGTGAATGAGAAAGCAGAGGGCACCCCACTTAGTTGGGAACATTGAAGTTGAAACCCAATGTCACTTAAAATGTCAGCAGAGCCCCCTACTACAAAAGACAGACCTCGTGGCGCACTTATACTCCACCTGTTTGCAGCAGATCTCTCAGAGTGCCTTGGCCGGTGTTGGCAGTGCCACATGCAAAGGATATATATGGAGTACCTGTTTTTGTTTTTTAGAGGAATACCCAATGCAAGACTCTCTAGATGCAAACCTTTCAATGTTTTAAACAGTGGCTTGTTGACTAAATCATACATTACTTCAGAAGGTTAGGACATGTAAATTGCATTTAAATTTGATTTTTATGATTTAATCTTATGAAATCGATCTATAAGAACACCTAAATAAGCATTTAGATTATTTGGATAAAAGAAAAATGAGACATACATTCAAACATGCCATTGCCAAGTCCATAAATGTCGATTATAAAGAGGAAAAAATAAAGGTTTATATAGAAAGTGCACAATAACTAGAGAATATGGTATGCAGAGTAAATACTGAAAGCATTAATTAGTGAATCATGAGTAATGCAAACACTTAATGCAATCTGAAAAGGATAGATATACAACCCCAGGTTGGGGCAGGTTATCAATCAGTATTTCTAATTTACAGGCAAGGGCATTGCTTCAATCGACCTGCACGGATCTGTGTTAACAAGCTTCCATAAGGACCACAGTGTACCCATTTTTCATTTATTTTTTAATCCTTGCATGTGCCACAAAAGGGCACTGGGAGCAGCTACCCTGATACCCAACATTAAAATGAGAGAGAACGAGGTGGGCTTCAAGGTCGTTTGGAGAAAAGGGGTTTATGGACTCTAGCGGAGAAGTAATTAGAACAGTTATTAACTTTTCCTTACTTGTGCGTCCCTTTCTTCCATACTGTAAGGGTGTTTGCATAGCATAACCCACAGAGGGCAGACCCACCTCAACTAAATCATAAGGAAAGAGCCTATAAAACTGCCTGCCCAAATGCTGCATCCAATCTAACTTAAGTACATGAGGTAATAACTACAGAAGTCACAAGGAGTGGACCAGGTGGCTGCTCGGCTGTTAAGATTCCCAGGAGACCTGCCTCAAAAAGCAGCCACAGTGATTTTTCGCTCCAACTGCCTAAGCATGCAGGCCCCTGCGAAGGTTCCCGATTTTGTCTTTTAAGGGCTACAGGATTGCAGAGACCTCCATCTCGCAGTGAAGACAGAAGAGGCCACATGGCTGGAGATGAGCCTCTTAAGGTTACGAAAAGGGGACCTGACTTGTGAAAATCTGATTCGACCCAGATAATATTTAACCAATCGCGCCTGACATCCAATCAATACAAAAGCCTACAAGTCTCCTACTTAGGAGAAGGGAAGAATGTAGTTAAGGACACCACCAGATTCATGTCAAAAGAAGGGACTATTTTATGGAGCTACGAAAAAGGAGTGCATAGCAACCTTCCCGTTATGAAATGGTCTGAAAGGCTCAGAAGCTGGAAAGGACTGGTCTTTGCGGACTCTCCTGTAGCAAATGAACTGTTTCACATGTAGCAATCTTAATATCAAATGCCGTGATGGACTTGAAAAGCGTGTGCGCCAAGGCCGATAAGACCACATTAGGATACCAGAACGGGTGGGTTTCCTAACTGGAAGAAAAGCCTGCCAAGCGTACCAAATGCTTCCCAACAATGAAGAAACTGTCAGCACATTGGATTTCTTAAAGTGTCAACAGGGGCCTGGTATGTGCCACATTTATCGACCTGAACACCACCCTCCGCCAGGTGGGCTCTGAAAGATGAGAGGTTGTCTAGTTGGCAAGAAAACACAAATGAAGTTCTCAACAGTTCAGTGACAAAAAAACAAGTTCACTTGTTCTTATACTGGTTTCTTGCAGATGGTTTCCTGGTCGCTTGTATTGTCAAATTTTCCTGCAAAATACCTAAGTTATGGAGGGTCAATTATCAGGAACCAAGGCGCAAAGCTTAGAGAGCGCTGGCAAAGATGCAGAAACAACTTGCCTTGCTGAGACAGGAGATCCTGAACTAGTCTACAAACATTGCCCCTGTAAAGTTAGGCTCAGCAGGCCTAAGAACCATATTCTTTGCTGGCTTGGAGGGGGCTATCGGGTAATTGCGCAGCAGCTGGACAATCTGAACTTGGTGATCACTCGCTGAAGAGGAGTGGAGGGAAAGCATAGGAAAGTTCTTGCTTGAATCATTCTGAAATGCATCCCCCATGGAACTCTTTGCGCATCATATCTATGAGCTGAACTTGTGGCACTTGCAGTTGGCTCTGGTAGCATAGGAATGGCAGATACTTTTATTTTATTAGAAGAATACCACAAGGATAGGACCATTTGTACCCTTCCGGGGATGGGTGTGGGACTAAAAACTGAGCTGACCACTAATCTTAACTGACATACTAAGGGCAACTTTCTATGATATAACCATTACATTTTGAGGTATTTTTTGTAAGTTTAAAATGTAATCCTTGTGACCACATTATCTCACCATAGTGAATTTTATTGGTTTACCACAATGGAAAAGTGAAAGCGCAGGATAAATAGTATCATGTGGAAACCTGTCGCTGGATCCAGTGGAAGCTTCCTCCAGAAGGATGTGGCACTTGCTAATGTGCTTTTAAAGTCTTTAAAGTTAATGTTAATCATCTTGGTGCTTTAATCTGTATACATTATCATACACATCTATTTTTTTACAATGGAGGTAAAGGGGTCAAATAACACCCATATGTAAGGTGTTTCTCTCCTTTAATCTATCGGGACTATTGAACAGCAACCTGTAGGAGACCTGAGCATAGGAGTCTAACACCTTACTGCACACATGTGTAAACAAATGAAAACCCAGGGGGACATAGGATGGACCCTCATGAGGGCCGAGAGTTGGTCAGCCCAGATGACTGAAAGCTGTACTGGTGCCCCTGGTTAAATAAACAGACACAGCCTTATTTCTTATAACGAGCGTGAACCGCTTTTGTTTATGTAATTGAAATCTGTCAAACCAATCCTTAGTACACTTGAATAATATTACATCACTGCGCTCCTAGCAGAGGCGCTCTCTGCTAGTACTTGAAAGAAGCAATCCTTAAAAGTTCTCCTTCCATCACCTTCGGTATAAATAATTACACTTTAGCTACAATAATATTGAAGTAGGTCCTGTGGGAGCACCTGAGAACAAGTGCATTTACCTTTGGTAAATAAAGAATGAACTAGACCAGTGGGGTCACTTTTAGATCCAGTGCATTCACATTTGGTAAATAACTAATGAACTAGACCAGTGGTCACCTTTAGATCCAGTGCATTCACATTTGGTAAATAAATTATCATCTTGGTCGGACCAGCATCTACACTTAAACACAACAATCCACCAATCACACAGTCAGGCCACCGGGCAGTAATCCATATCTACCCTGAGCTAGGGGGCCCACTCTGATAGGTCCTAGCGGGAACCTTCAGATTCCCCACAGAGCTGGCTAAGTGCCAAGCTCAGGACTGCGCAAATCACTGTCCCCAGTGCGGATATGACCGAGAGAAGTTAAACAGTACCAAACATAGCACACGGACCAAAACGGCCTCTGAAAGCTAGGTGGGACACTTCCACTACAAGGGTGAACAAACCCCCTCAGGGCACCACTGGGCCTCACACACAGTGTTCCCTGCGTCGGCCATAACCACCTCTTTATTGACGAGTAACCTCATCCCCACACCCTGCGGAGTGACCGATAGAAACAGACTCTCAGCATCGCCGGGACAGGTGTGGAGAATTCTACCTTCCCGCGGATCATACACCGCCCACGTGTTCGCCATATGCTCGCACACGCAGGGCCCTGTGTGCCTTTCTCACTCTGTCCCTTTCCTACCCGACTGATATGGCGCAGCACAAGACCAGACTCCGCTAACCCTCTAACGAGCAGTGGCGGGCAGGGTGGAGCACCCGCCGAGTGCTCCTTCAGATAATTTACCCCGGCAAGCTCTCTCGGCCCCGGGTGGGGGACAGAGAATTGCCGGCCTAGACAGACTGACGGCCTACGGATGGAGGTATGTCCCGGACACAACCGAGGGCCTGGATGCCCTCCGCGACGGTCTGGAGCTCCCTGCTCCATTCGTCTCTCCCAGCGTTCTTCGCTAGACGAGCCCCTCTGGGCTCTTAAGCTCCCTGGGGACTTTCCACTTGTCTCTGCCAGCAGGGGGGCTCGCACCGGTCCTGTGGTGAAATCACCTCACAGACAGCCCCGCTCCCCCTGCTGGTGGAACCTACCATGTATCTACTGACAAACTCTGCGTGCCAGACACACGCAGCAGAAAGTGAAACGGACAACAATAAGGCAAAACAAACAAACATGTCTGTCAAACAAAGCGTGAAACAAGGCACAGAAATCAAGCCAGCGGATATAAACAAGTCCACTATAAACAACACAATCCCACCAGTATTCGGGGCGGTCCCTCAATCAACCCCTCAGATCACTACACGTAATACATAGACAAGTTTTTTTGAAAAATTTATTTATTTTTCTTTATTTAATTAGAAACATTAAAATGATTATTAAATAGATCAGAGCTCATATAGAGTAAGTATAAATATAGGACATACAGTTATACAACATGAATAAAGTGCAAAATGTGAAGAAAAATGCTAATATCACAATAGAGCTGCTGGGAACTTGCTGCCCAATTACAAGCTGGGTAATAATCACCATCGTCCAAAATAAGTCCAAGTCAATGTCGAAGGATAAAATCCACTCGAGAGAAGGGAATCCCTCGGGTGGAAAAAATCCTAGTCAACCGAATATAGTCAGGATGGTTTTGAAATGAATTCGAAGATGGATTAAATCCTGATAGTGGCAGCAAAAAAAAGTCGTTAGTTCCGAATCTAGCAGTATGAACATTGCAATAAACAAGAAACTGAAAGGTCTTCACAAAAATGATATTCATAAACCCATACTCTAAAAAGTCTAACATGGGATGCTATACGTCAACTACTAAGGTGACATGCGAAATAAACCACAAATACGTAAAACAGTATCGTGAGCATGGCGCCTTAAACCAGGTAGTTTCGATGGAAAACACATCTAGCTGGATTACAGATGATGTCCATCTTCGTCAGGACGTAGCATTCCCGTATAAACATTCATGAAGATTCATCTGTGTCTTGAAATTACCTACACAAATGTTATAGATTAAAAATAGACACTAAAAATGTATGTTCTACAAACAGTGAAATAAAGAAAAAGAAACGAGAAAATAGTAATGCTAACATCAAAGCAGCCTTTCATATAGGCGGCAGGCACAATCATTCATACATAATGACCATAAAAACAAGTGATCTGAGGATCCCGATAAAGGACCCGGTCCCCAAAACTGGGTTGGGACGTGTAGAGTGGCTAGTAGGGGAGAAAATCTAATTACCATGATCTCAGACCCTTTGGGGGTGGGCCCAGAAGCCTGCCAAAAAAGTCCAGGAAATAGTGATCCGGCCACACCAAAACAAATCACAATTGAATTAGATCTGTAAAAAATTAGAGAAAAGAAGGCCACAAATTGGTCATGAATTTCTCTGGTTAACAGATTCGAGCAAGATACAAGCAGCCAAAGAGAAAACCAGAAGTAGAAAAATAGATAAATATAACTCTAATGAAATAAACATACAAAAAAAATACATATGTATAGAAAAGAGGAGCCCAAAAATGGGACTGCCCATATGTTAAAGATAAATTAAAAGAAATTGAGAATGAAAGTGAAAGAAACGAATGAGTGATGCAGTGGTATCCATAAAAATAAATAAAGGAAAATCCTGCACCGAAAGAAGGATAGAACCAACATCATAGTTGTCATTATGCTCAACATTGATCAAGCCCAGATCTGTCAATCAAGAACCATCAACAGATGATTCCTTAATGTGTAGAACGACCTCAACTACATGAACAGAATCGGATGTCGAATGGTTCCCCAGAAGGGTGAATCTCCAAATGTCATTAAAGGATAGGCGAAGTCTGTGGGGCAATAGAAAGTACAACAAACTAGTAAGATATCTGTAGTGTCCCAAAGTATCACATACATAGAATGCAACACTGCGCTGTATGGAATCAAGTCATGAAGCGTAATCTGAAAGTTCATGAAAAAACTGAATTTACATCAGTCCAAACAGGATCTGTGTGTCTGTTGTATAGTCCAAGTAGCAGTACTACAAGGTCCCAACATATAGGTAAATCTATATAGATGTTTGACCTAATCTTGAAAATGAGAAATAAAACAAAGCCAAAAGCGTGAAAGATTCCGCCTAGCTACCCGTTCAAAGTTACTTACCTCAGCGGCAAAGGCCATAGACACCAAACCAGGAAGTCGGTAACCAAACTTCCTGTGTTGGCATTTGTCGGGGTTAAATACGTCAATGGGCGTATCAGGACTGCCGTCTACAACGTCTCTAGTGGACGTGACTATTGACACAAAAAGGCACGTATAATCTTGGGCCGCGTACCGTGCAATGGAAGGGAGCCGAATGGATGTAACCACGCCCCCTGAAGGTATACAGGCGGCCCAGCGTTACCCGTTCCACCATGGGGTCAAGACAACAAAGGAAAAATAAAAATAAAGGAAAAAATAAGTTATAATGCACCCCATGCAGTGGTAGATCTCTACCAGTATAGAGGTAGACATAACACCTAGAATGATTAACAATGGAATGGAACAGGCTAATAACGCCTGAAAGCCGTATCAAAGGCACCAGGAATAACCAAAGCCTATAAAGGTGAGTCCAAAAGACGTCACGACATAGAGGATCTATTGAAATAGCGCATGCCATTCTTCATGGGCATTCAGGCCCAATATATGGCTTTGGGTGTTAAATATCCACCACTGTTCCCTTTGGGACAAATTCGTGGCTATGGCATAATGGTCTGGTCCCGTAACTCTTTCAAGACACCACCAACGTAAGTTTTCACAGTCATGTTGGTGTTCAACAAAATGAGCAACTAAGGGAGAAGAAAGATTGCGAGTCCTGATTCTAGACTTGTGCTCAGAGATTCTCAGTTTAATAGGGATTGGAGGTATCAAAGATAGAGACCTTCTCAAAAGCCCACATAAAAAGGGTCACGTAATTGGGTGCAAATGTATTGTTGGTAAGGCCAATTTTGGCGTCCTCTTCTCCCTCTACGTGAGCCTCTATTCCATTGGCAACCTCTTGGGCCGCGTGTATTGGGAAAATACATTGATTATTTTCTCAAACCATTGGCAGCCAGTACACCGACCTATCTGGCCGATACCACCGATGCTATTGTCCATTTGGAAAATTTTCCGTTTGATCCAGACAAAAACTTGTTTATCACTCTTGATGTCGAATCCCTTTATTCGAATGTCCCACAGTCAGAATCATTGCCCATTATTAAATGTTTCTTGGATCTCAGAGATGACCCGCAGTTGGTCCCAAGCGAATTCATTGTGGATCTCCTCCAAATTGCCCTGACCAAGAATTACTTTACGTTTAAAGAAAGTTTCTACCTACAAGTTAAAGGTACTGCAATGGGTGCAGCATTTGCACCCAATTACGCGACCCTTTTTATGTGGGCTTTTGAGAAGGTCTCTATCTTTGATACCTCCAATCCCTTTTTGCCATCTATTCTTTTTTATAAAAGATATATAGATGATATCATAATTGTGTGGGACAAAACGACGGGAGATCATGAAGAATTCCTGACTTGGATTAACTCATTGAATGACCATCTCAAGTTTACCATGTCGGTGGACAGTGCGTCTATCTCTTTCCTGGATCTAATACTCAAACACCAGAATGGTGTTATCATTGTGGACCTTTTCCGTAAGACTATGGATCGAAATACTATCCTCCACTTTGATAGTTTTCACCCGCAGTCTTTAAGGGAAAGTATTCCGTACGGTACATTTTTGAGGGCTAGGTGGAACTGCACCAACAAGAAAGATTTTATGTCCCAATCTACCATCATAGAAAACAGACTTTCCCAGCAAGGTTATCCAGCTCACATATTGCGACAGTCCCGTAAAAGGGCGAGATAGCAACATCACGAAGTCCTGTTGACTAAAAATATCTGCACCACCCAGAACCAGTCACGTATAGTCTGTGCCATGACCTAGAACACCCACCATGCCAAAATCAAGAAGACTATTGCTAAGCATTGGCATTTACTTCAAATGAACATGCCCGATTTGGAACATCCCATGTATGCATTCAAAAAGGGCAGGAATTTGAAGAGCTGGCTATCTCAGGCAGATAGACTGCAGACCAGCCAGGCACCCAAAACCATCAATGAAATGTGGGGTATGGAAAGAGTTACTGGCAACTATCCCTGTGGCAATTGTTGTCAGTGGGATCTACTACAGTGACCAACACTGTCACCATTAACCACAGAGTCTGGAAACTTAGGGATCACACTACGTGTAATTCTAAAAACGTGATTTACGTGATTATGTGTTCATGTGATAAATCGTATATAGGAAAAACCTCTAGACCTATTAAACTGAGAATCTCTGAGCACAAGTCTAGAATCAGGACTCGCAATCTTTCTTCTCCCTTAGTTGCTCATTTTGTTGAACACCAACATGACTGTGAAAACTTACGTTGGTGGTGTCTTGAAAGAGTTACGGGACCAGACCATTATGCCATAGCCACGAATTTGTCCCGAAGGGAACAGTGGTGGATATTTAACACCCAAAGCCATATACTGGGCCTGAATGCCCATGAAGAATGGCATGCGCTATTTCAATAGATTCTCTATGTCGTGACGTCTTTTGGACTCACCTTTATAGGCTTTGGTTATTCCTGGTGCCTTCGATACGGCTTTCAGGCGTTATTAGCCTGTTCCATTCCAATGTTAATCATTCTAGGTGTTATGTCTACCTCTATACTGGTAGAGATCTACCACTGTATGGGGTCCATTATAACTTATTTTTTCCTTTATTTTTATTTTTCCTTTATTTTTATTTTTCCTTTGTTGTCTTGACCCCATGGTGGAACGGGTAACGCTGGGCCGCCTGTATACCTTCAGGGGGCGTGGTTACATCCATTCGGCTCCCTTCCATTGCACGGTACGCGGCCCGAGATTATACGTGCCTTTTTGTGTCAATCGTCACGTCCACTGGAGACGTTGTAGACGGCAGTCCTGATACGCCCATTGACGTATTTAACCCCGGACAAATGCCAACACAGGAAGTTTGGTTACCGACTTCCTGGTATGGTGTCTATGGCCTTTGCCGCTGAGGTAAGTAACTTTGAACGGGTAGCTAGGCGGAATCTTTCACGCTTTTGGCTTTGTTTTATTTCTCATTTTCAAGATTAGGTCAAACATCTATATAGATTTACCTATATGTTGGGACCTTGTAGTACTGCTACTTAGACTATACAACAGACACACAGATCCTGTTTGGACTGATGTAAGTTCAGTTTTTTCATGAACTTTCAGATTACGCTTCATGACTTGATTCCATACAGCGCAGTGTTGCATTCTATGTATGTGATACTTTGGGACACTACAGATATCTTACTAGTTTGTTGTACTTTCTATTGCCCCACAGACTTCGCCTATCCTTTAATGACATTTGGAGATTCACCCTTCTGGGGAACCTTTCGACATCCGATTCTGTACATGTAGTTGAGGTCGTTCTACACATTAAGGAATCATCTGTTGATGGTTCTTGATTGACAGATCTGGGCTTGATCAATGGTGAGCATAATGACAACTATGATGTTGGTTCTATCCTCCTTCTTTGGATGCAGGATTTTCCTTTATTTGTATGGATACCACTGCATCACTCATTCGTTTCTTTCACTTTAATTCTCAATTTCTTTTAATTTATCTTTAACATATGGGCAGTCCCATTTTTGGGCTCCTCTTTTCTATACATATGTATTTTTTTTGTATGTTTATTTCATTAGAGTTATATTTATCTATTTTTCTACTTCTGGTTTTCTCTTTGGCTGCTTGTATCTTGCTCGAATCTGTTAACCAGAGAAATTCATGACCAATTTGTGGCCTTCTTTTCTCTCATTTTTTACAGATCTAATTCAATTGTGATTTGTTTTGGTGTGGCCGGATCGCTATTTCCTGGACTTTTTTGTCAGGCTTCTGGGCCCACCCCCAAAGGATCTGAGATCATGGTAATTAGATTTTCTCCCCTACTAGCCACTATACACGTCCCAACCCAGTGTTGGGGACTGGGTCCTTCATCGGGATCCTCAGATCACTTGTTTTTATGGTCATTATGTATGAATGATTGTGCCGCCTATATGAAAGGCTGCTTTGATGTTAGCATTACTATTTTCTCGTTTCTTTTTCTTTATTTCACTGTTTGGAGAACATACATTTTTAGTGTCTCTTTTTAATCTATAACATTTGTGTAGGTAATTTCAAGACACAGATGAATCTTCATGAATGTTTATACGGGAATGCTACGTCCTGACGAAGATGGACATCATCTGTAATCCAGCTAGATGTGTTTTCCATCGAAACTACCTGGTTTAAGGCGCCATGCTCACGATACTGTTTTACGTATTTGTGGTTTATTTCGCATGTCACCTTAGTAGTTGACGTATAGCATCCCATGTTAGACTTTTTAGAGTATGGGTTTATGAATATCATTTTTGTGAAGACCTTTCAGTTTCTTGTTTATTGCAATGTTCAAACTGCTAGATTCGGAACTAACGACTTTTTTTGCTGCCACTATCAGGATTTAATCCATCTTCAAATTCATTTCGAAACCATCCTGACTATATTCGGTTGACTAGGATTTTTTCCACCCGAGGGATTCCCTTCTCTCGAGTGGATTTTATCCTTCAACATTGACTTGGACTTATTTTGGACGATGGTGATTATTACCCAGCTTGTAATTGGGCAGCAAGTTCCCAGCAGCTCTATTGTGATATTAGCATTTTTCTTCACATTTTGCACTTTATTCATGTTGTATAACTGTATGTCCTATATTTATACTTACTCTTATATGAGCTCTGATCTATTTAATAATCATTTTAATGTTTCTAATTAAATAAAGAAAAATAAATACATTTTTCAAAAAAACTTGTCTATGTATTACGTGTAGTGATCTGAGGGGTTGATTGAGGGACCGCCTCAAATACTGGTGGGATTGTGTTGTTTATAGTGGACTTGTTTATATCCGCTGGCTTGATTTCTGTGCCTTGTTTCTGGTTGTTTCCCCTCTTGCCAGCGATGTAGGGGGTACCTATCTATTGTATTGCTGTAAAACAAAGCGTGACACATAGCCCAGGCACACACGGAAACCCACAGGGAATGCGGGTTTACACATACACTAACCAGGCTTAAAAAACATTTAGAGGTCTTGGAGACATGGAAGCGTTCATATAGCATGGTATTATGCTGTCTGAGGGGGGAAGGGTGTCTTCAACACAAGGATTATGAAATGAAAGCCTCTTCGACCAGTATGCTTGGCAGAAAAAAGTATGGAGCTGGACTTGTTTTCTGGCTTCATTGTATGAAATGAAAATACGGCCATCAAATGGTAAATCCAAATCAGACACCCCAGTGAATTTTACCTTTAACACACTTGAGTCAAGAAATACTACTGATCAATTTAGATTTTAGCATGGGCCTGTCACTTGGGTATAGTTTTACCAATGAATGAACTCATTCCAAGAGAGCACCACTCTATTTATTGATTTTTTGTAAGGCCCCTTATGGTAGTAAACCGCGTGAGATCACCCATGGTAGTGAGTGAATATATAAAAAACGTAAAGGAGATGCCAAGATACTTTCATTTTGAAGTTGGTTATGGTTGCAATGGAGTCCAGGGCAGAAACCCCCAGAGGCAAAAAAAACAGACTCGTCCCTATTCATGGGAGCTCAATCCCTGGGAGTCATTCCGGTAGAATCCACGGTGACCTCGATGAGCACCTAAGTAAGATTTGTACCCTCAAAGTTCAAGGCTCCAGGAGTGTCTGAAAGTGGTGATGTCCCCTTTGGCCTGGGATTGGTAGAAGAGGTTTACAGCCCCTTGCATAAAATCTCAATAGGCCTTTGGAGCGGGGGTTGTGTTCCAGGTATTGAGAGGAATTGGCCAAAGAATCTGACACCCCTTCCAGTCGAGGAACTCTCAGGGAAGGAGTACCCTTGCTAGGGGTGTCCTAGAGAAAAGAGGGGTGCTTGCCTGGACTGTTTTGGCCTTCTGTTTGGCGTATTCTTTTGCGGTGACCTGGAGGGAACTCCCTACAGCATTGTTATTGGCTCCCGGCACTACTGACAGAGTGCGTGGGGGTCTGACTCTGGAAAGTAACTTTCGCAGGTGTAGCACTTTGAGAAACCAGCAGTAAATGACATGTTCTAGAGAAAGGAAAATTAGGAAAAGAAACTTGAGGGAAAGCATGGAGAAAAAGTTTAGCACTGCATGTGAGGGCAACTACACCTGCCTGGCAGAAAAGGGCTGATCGGTGGTGAATGCAGGGAGGAGCAATGCCATGTCCTCACGCATCTGTGAAGGTGAATGGTGAAAGTGCATATTGTGGTGCAAATGGCTCCGGTCCTATCCCCTATGGCATAGAGAGTATGGGTAAAAGGGGCCTAACCTCGGAATGTGCTAACATACAGTACACCATTAGCCCTCAATTACTCATCGCTGGAAATATTGTCCAACAGAACGGTGAAACCCTAAACAATCTGTTTTCTATTGGGAAATAAAGACTGTCCATCACTGATATATAATACAAACATACATGCTATACATTACCATGTGCAGGAGGACCTGGACAGCTTAACTTACAGTTTGCGACACAATGCAATGTTGTGCTGTAACAAGACCCAGCACTAGTTTGCCAGCCATGCCCATGCAAAGAGGGCATCAATCCTCATGTTAACATCCTGGTTATAACTGAAGTAAGAAAGATGGGATAATGTGAAGGCCGTATGACCATTTCTGTCTAAGAAACATTTGAGCAGCATTCACGTATGACAATTTGCCTCTGGGACAACTGAAGTAGTTGTCTCAACTCTTTCCTACAGGTTTTAAGCTTAATAACAGAGCCTAAGTACCATACATACCTCGAATCCACCACCCAAGCAAGACCCTCAGTTCTGAAATATATAAATACCACCACACAGATCCTTATGTGGGCTTAGGGGATGGTTGTTTCAGCATTAACAGTGCAAAATGCTCATAATACATAATTTATACATTCAGCCAGCCCCTGTACAAAATTTGTATACAGCTTAGAATTCTTTCTTTACATTTCCTTGAGTTATTTTCAACCTAACCGTCACAATACTCCACAGCAAGATGGAAGAAAACAAGCAAGAGACAAAAGGCAGAGACCCGTTTTTCAGTTCAGGCTTCTTGCACTGAGGTGTCTCATACCTGGATTGCTTTGCCTACTCCAATAAACCGTTTCATATCACAACTTGAATTTCAAAAGGTTCTAAAACCTTTGTTTTGACTTAAATCCTTTGTTTTTTATGCCCTTTGCTGGCTTTTCCTTAATGATTTTATGAACTCATTTCTTTGTGCTTTTGTTATCTTTGGTTATAGCTCTATTAATTATTCTATATTTTGTTTTTAATTATTTACATGTGTTTTTAGGATACATCGCTCAGTTATCTTATGGTTGGGAAGTGCTACATACATTTAACAAATAAAAAAAACGAACTAAGAGACTGGCAGAGAGGATAACCGACAGACAGGGGGACAGAGTGGTAGACTTCAACAGAGAGTGACTGAATCAGTAGAGACTGAGAAAGGAACTGAAACACAATAGGAGACTGACAGAGAAAGTGGAGAAAGTCTCAGAAAGAGAAAATGACAGTGACTATGACACACTTAGACAGACTGAGAGCTGGCATCAACCCAGAGTGGGTGGGGGGCTAGTTTGAGGGGGCAGAGAAGGGGGGGCAGGATGCTTTTGTTATAATTGAGAGAAATGCCAACAAACAGATGTTAAAATAAATGACAGAGCACAATTAGGACCACAGACCGAGAGAGAGAAACTGAGGTGACGATATATCAAGAGAGAGAAACTGAGATGGCAAGAGAAACAGAGATCCAGTGAGACAAACTGAGACGACAGATTCAGAAAGAGAAACTAAGACGATGACAGATCCAGGGAGAGACACTAATATGCGGACAGATCCAGAGACAGCAATTAAGACGACAGATTCAGAAAGAGAAACTAAAACACCAGATGAAGAGATAGTTCAGTCATCGGTCTAGTGCAAGTGATGGCGACCAGAAAAATCATCTTAAGGGTAGGCAATCTTGAACAAGAATGAAGGCGCTCAAATGGAGCACCCATTAAAAATGTTAACATTAAATTCAAATCCCATGCCAGAACAAAGTGGCGTGGGGGAAACATATTACCAAGACCCCCCCAAGAATTGTATGACTGTGGGGACTGTGAAAAAGATATTCCTCACCTTTCCCGAAATACACCTCTGCCGAATTCGTTTGGCCATATTTCATGGGGTAAGGTATGAAGAGGGAGGGCAGGTATGCTGGGGCTCTCCCCCTGCATTTTGCAGTAAACAAAGTGGTAAAATAGGCAAATAACATCCAGCAAATGTGTATTTCGGCAGAAATAAAAAGATCAAAAATGAAAAAACAAAACTGGAAAAAAATCATAGATCCGTGAAAAAAAAGAGCCCTACCCAGGGAATCTCTTAAAAGCAGAAATGGCAGCAAAATACCTCTTCACAGTGCCAATCAGCAGGCCCATCCAGGCCTAAGAAAGCAGAAACTCCAGTACAAAGGATGTGAAGAGGGTGAAAGGGTCCAGATCCTTGCCCCTGGATCAAGCCAAAAACCTAAGCTACGTACAGGCAAAGATGAATTTGGTGACAGGTCTAGCAGAGAGGAGTCCGTCAAAAGAGGTCCTCCGACAAATCCCACTCTTTATACCTCAAACCTTTCAGCAGCCAGGCATGAAGATTCAGGCTCTGGAGGCAGCGGTAAAAAACCCACCCCTTTGAATAAGTGAGTAGGTCTGGCCTCTGCAGCAGGCAACATGTGGGCAGATGGCCATGTCTAGCAAATCAGGTTACCACGTTCTCCAGGCCCAATCCGGAGCAATCAAGATCATTGGGGCCTTAAACAAGTGTAATCTCCTGAGAGCTGGCGGAATGACAGGGATCGGCAGGAATGCATAGAGCAAATCGAAGTCCCACTCTACCGTCAAGGCCTCTGCCTAAGCTCCCTGTTGAGGAAATTCTCTGGAGCAGTACAACTTGCACTTCATGTTGACAATGGAAGCAAAGAGAGCCACTTGAGGAGTTCCCCAGAGCGAAACAATCTCCTCCAGAACTTCCTGACAGAGGGCCTGAAGACTGGCTGCTCAAGGAATCCGCCAGCACGTTCTTCTTGCCGGCCAGGTGAGCGGTCATCAGAGACACGTTATCCAGAGCCTAGAATCTTTGCTTCTCTGCACAGAGGCAAGGAGCTCACACCACCCGCTTGTTTAGGTAGTGCTACCTTTTTGTCCATCAGAACTAGCACAGTCTTGCCTGCTACAGAGGGGAGGAAGGCACCCAGGGCCAGCCTCAACTCCACCAAGTTGCGGAGTCCTGTCACTCCGGTGGGGACCACAAGAAGCTCACCCTAAGGTCTTGGAGGTGAGCACCCCAGCCTTTCAGGCACACATCTGTGACTGGAGTCAGTTGGGGCCAAGATTGTTGTTACAATGCCTTTTCGCAATAAGCGGTCTCTCCGGGACTACCACTCCAGGTTTCTGCTCACTTTTGCTGAAACCTGAAGAACATCTGATGTTTGTTCCTGAAACGGAGAACAATGGCAACTCATAAGCATTAATGCAACCATCTGCGCTAATGGGCCAAGATTGCAGGAAGCCACGAGAACCAGTAAGCACAAAAAAGCAGAGGCAGGAACCTTTTCCAGAGATTGGAAGACAAGATTCATCTTGGAGATATTTGCTACTCCGTCCTCGGGTGAGAAGGACCGATCCAAGCAGTGTCCAAGACCACCTCGATGAATCGAAGGGACAGGGATGGCAAAACGTGAGTCTTTCTGAAGTTCAGGGATAAGCCCAAGCTGTACAACAGGCTGTATGTCCTGTAGAAGTGTGCTGATGCTTGCTCAGGAGCGAGCCTCGATAAGCCAATCGTCCAGCTAGGGAACACATGGATGCCCTCACTACTGAGGTGAGCCTCTACCACTGCAAGCAGCTTGGTGAAGATCATGAGGGCCGAAGACAGACTGAATGGCAGGACATTTTATTGATAATGCCAATTTCCTACTTTGATTGTCAGGAACTTCCTGTGCTTCTTTTGTATGGTGACATGGATGCATGCACCCTGGAGATCCAGTACAGGTTCCATAAGTACAGGATCAAAAGTCGCAGGTCTAGGAAAGGATGAGGCACCCTGTCCTCCTTTGGTACGAGATAAAGGTGGGTACCAACCCTTGCCTCGTTCCAAGCAGGGTACTATGTCTATGGCTCCCTTTGCCTGGAGCTGACCGACCTCCTCCAACAGGAGGGGATCCAGAGGCAAGAACTGGATCTCTGGCTCGCGAACTGGAGGGAAAAGACCGAATGGGAGAGTATCCCTTATGAATGGCCTGCAAGACCCAAGCGTCAGAAGTGACAATAGCACATTCGTCGCTGAATTGGAATAATCTGCCTCTCACAACGGACTGGTGGTGGAAGTCTGACTCATAGAGGCGTCACACCTGGGGTAGCACAGGGCACAGTAAAGGTTGCTGCACCTCCTCGAGGTCACTTGCATCCTGCAAATCGGCTGCAATGTCCACCAAATTTCCCTGTTCACCATGGAACCTCTCTGGGAAGTCCCCGATTTCACTAGGTTGTAAAGGATTCATGCCAAAGGAAATCGGTTCCCCTTCCTCAAATGTCTTTTAGGCGAGACATGAATGCAGTCCTAAGAAGAGGAGTGTCATGATGCCTACCTCCAAGGAGCCAGGTCCGACCCAGCAGGCATCATTTCCCCCAGGGGAGTGCCAGCGGGCCCAAGCTGGGGCCCTTTGGACGCAGTCCTGGCGCCTTAGGCGCCAGGCTCATGTTGGACCTCTGTCCTGGCGCCTTAGGCGCCAGGCTCATAAAGCTAGACATGTGTTCAAGTGTTTTCATGTGCACTTACCTGATGCAGACCATTCTGCCACATCCAGGCCCTCTTGAGGCCTGAATGGAACTACTTTACCTGTGGGACTTCTTTCCACCCGGGTGTGGTCGGGGAAGGATACATACCTGATCGGAGGAAGGATACACACTTGGGACTTCTTCCAAAGTTATTTAAACCACACCCGATCAGCAACTCACGCTTCGCGTTGTTCTGCTCCTCGCAGCTGGACGCTCACCGTGTCAGCTCCTGCATCTGGACTTCAGCCACGCCTGTCAGCATCCTGGGTCACCTGCAAAGGGAGACAAGAGACCTTACCAGCTAAATCTGCACCACGGAGACATCACTGATGATCCTGAAAGGGAAGACATTATTTTTAAAAGCATTTTGTTACGATCGCTGCGGCGCTGCATTTCACTCACCTTTCCTGGGTTTCTCCATCTTCAGCAGCGATCATCCGGATACACAGCCACTTCCCAGAGCCTAGAGAAAAAGACAAGAATAAGAGGTGAGAGAAGGAAGGGAATAAGACTTACCTCATTTCATTTCGGGTCTTGCCGCTTCCAGGCATTTTCCGGACCCCGTCCCCTATGGGGAAAAAAGACAGACATTGAATGAGCGTATGCAAAGTCAGTTCCCGAGCGCTCATCCAGAACTAACCTGCCATTTACTGGAACTGGAACTGCACGTTTCACTTCGGGTTGGTGCCATATCTCTGGCATTCCGAACCCCGGCCCCTAAGGGGAAAAAAGACATAAGCATTAGCGCTTGCTGCAAAAAGACAATGAACATTATTATTAAGCTTGGACTTTTGAACTTGCAACAGAACCTTTACAGAGCCTTACCTGAATAGTCAAGCTTACCTGAACTCCCATCAATCCTCAATCCAGTGAAGTAACTGGGTTTCAACGCGCCCCTGCATCAGAAGCAGGATGGAGAGCTCATCCTTCCTGACCCTAAGGTGAGACTTCACGGGGAATCGAGGAAGGGTATCGTGGAGGGTTGGAAGAGAGTGGGAGGCTTGATCATAACTCAGTCAGTAGGTAATACTCCCTTTTCACGCACAGGGGAATATTCCTGCGAGCCGGAGAAGCCAGAGTAGAGGGCCCTTCCTGTCCATCTTCAGAGTCCTGCGCTTCACCATTGAAGAAGCATCAGCACTCGAAGCCAGACCTGCGCCTCAGTGGGAATCAGGTGAGCGTTACAAGGAGTGACTCTCGAGGAGACACAGCATAGTTGGCACCAGCGATGCCATGGAGGGGAACGTAGAGGCTGGAAGACCAAGGTCTGAAGATGGAGCAATGTGGCAACGAGCTGGGATTCTGTCTGTCTTGCACGTGGTTGTGTCACAACTCGCACAGCCACACAACACATCCGAGTCTCTGCTGGCTTGTCCGAGCACTGTGGACTCAGTCAGTGCCAGGGGGACTGCAGCCGAAGCCATCAGATTGGCTGGGGAAAGGTACCTGTGGAGTAGTATCCTCAGGAGATTCCCTTCAACAAGGAAGAAGAATGGTGTTTGGAAGAACTGTGTGTAGACCGGAATCTTGTGAGGTGCTTCTTTCAGACTGGAGACCATTCTTCGGTGTGGCGATCTGTCCCGGGGGACCCCCAAATTGGTCAGCGTATCGCTCTTCCACTTGTGGAGAAAAGTGAACACCTTTGTGTCAGGTAACATTTTCATATCAACAATAAATCTTCCTCACCTGTGTCAACCCCAGAACTTTTTGCTGGACTGGTAGAATATTTTTCCCTAGACCCCGCTAAGTCGGAACCTTTTTTCACACTCACAGTCTTACTCTTTTTATGGGTGTCATTTTAAGACTCTCCATAGTGCCTTTTTAATTTTATCCTCCAACAGTTTTTGGTGGAATCTAGTCATTTTATCACAAACATTACAGAGTCGGATATAACAGAGCGGACAAGAACACTGAAAAACACTGAAAAGATTAAATAAATATGTAAAGGGAAGTAAGGGTTTAAAATGGATCAAAGATGGGTCTGGGGTGGCGTTGTAAGGGTGGAACACCAGGGGGCTAAATAAAAAAAGAAAATCAGTGTTTTTCAGTGTTTTGCCCGCAATGAAATGTACCACACTAATTGTGGTTGGTAAAATCACATATAACCCTTTTGGCACATATTGCCTATTGTTGCTGGGTTGCCCTTTGGGATCCCCTTTTAACTTTCTCTGGACAATCTTGTGAGAACTACAGTTCCCAGGGGTAGAAAGGATCTTTGGATGCCTTTTACATTTCATTAGGTGAGACCAGCACCCCACAACTTATGTGGAGTGCTGGGGAGACACAATGTATCCCCTTTCTCATTTTAACTAACTTTTCTGTTTGAGGGACAAGCTTACCTTTTAATGGCTGGGGCAGTGCACCTTTTGACTAATTCAGTGCACCTTTACCACAGGCTGTTTCAACAGCCCCGGTAAAGAGTATGCAGTGATTATACCGAATACAAAAATACTGAATGCAAATTTACCGACAAAAATACTGAATGCTAAATACATAGGGGGTGAGGGTAAGGGGTTAAAAGGTGTGGGGGTGGGTCAGGGTGGGGTTAGAAGCATTGGTGAACAGGGGGCTTGGGGAGAGGTACCCACGATTTAAAAAATAAACCTGAAAGCAAAAACAATAAAAAAACAAAATCTGTTTTTTTCCCCCCAGTAAAGTTGCATTTCTTATTTCTCAATTCGTTATAACTCATTTGTAACCCTGGTAAAGGCACCAATGGGTGCTCATTTTACCAAAATGGCCCTGCCTTCTTTTTTTCACCATTTCAGTGTTCCTTGTCCTTTCTTGTTCCTTTCCCTGACCTCCAGGGCAGGAAATTCCTTTGTACCAATCTTATCTTTGCTGGGAGACCTCGGTCAAGCACGCCCAGGATCCAGAGTGTATGTGAAGGCAGAAAGCGTGGGAGGAGTCCAAAACTCTGCAGCCCTTTGTTTTCCAGCCGGACTGCGAGAATACAGTGCAAAATGGGAGGCTGCCTATCCTGAAAGGACTGCCAACCCCCCCCCCCCCAAGTTTGAATGTTGCATGGCTGTTTGATTGGCTGGGTTCATGCATAAAAGTTCGATCCTGGAAGCTGAAGAGGTAGTCTACCACTGGAACCAAATCCAAAGAGGATGATGAAGAAACCGCAGCTAAGACGATTTCCAGTGACCGGGTGGACCAGCAGTATAATCGGAGCCTGCGGTAGCCCTTCGTTTCCAATCATCCTGGGAGTCCCGAACGCGACTCCTACCCAAAGGCTGCTGAGATGCACTAATCGCAAGACCACCTGTATTTTGAGCCATCCTAAGTCATGCTGCAACCTTGCGGGCTGCAATACCCCAATACCATGGGACCTCGAGGCATTGTGCAGTGCATGGTCTTCCAAATTCCGAATTTCGCCAAAACTTTCTGGGCATCCTGCTAGACGTCCAGAGATGTGAATCGGGCCTGAAATGTCCCCCTGCTTTTAAATGTGGTTTGCAATGAATGGGAAAATGCTAAAATTGATTTTAATTCGCTAAATGAGATTCAGAACAAGTGAGTTGCTTTGAATTGGTTCAGGTCAACACTAGCAATGATTATAGAATGATTAGCAGATTGAAAACGGAATTCAGAAGTTGAAAGAAAGAAATAGCTGTTTTACATAGAATGAAATTGAGCCAAATGGCAAATCGCGGCAACTTTTCCGCGTGCGGGAAACGCGATTCCGGAAAAACTACAAGGAATCGGAATGCCGTCTGAAAGCTGAGGATGTTAGCTTCAAAATGACATTTAAATTTCGTTTCTAGGATGTACGGTTCAAAAGTTACAGGGGTTTTAGTAGAGGTAGATGTTCTCAAAAAGTCAAGATTTCAAAATGAAAGATGCGCTGTTGAAGATTTGGAACAAAGATTTCTTAACACTAAACAGTCTATGGAGCCGCAAACTACACGACAGCCCAGCCACCTATCCAGAAGCGCCTCCGGATGGTTTCTGTCTGCACGAGACGATTGCCTTTCTCCAGAAAATATATATTAGTGCCAAGATGATTATCACTACAATTATCACAGACTATATAATGAGAAGAATTCAGGATGGACACACGATTCTATAATGCAGTTCTGGATAGGTTAAAATGGATTGACTAGGATTACTTTAAACTAAGAGATGACTATGGACAGTTCTATACTAAATACTCACTCCTATGGCTTTGGAATGGAATGGGCCCGTCAAAGATCTGGTCAAGGGTTTGGCTTGGATTCTCTCACCACCGGACAGGTCTCAGGCACTGGGTTCTGCTCTCAGTAAGGCACTCTGGTCTGCACGGCCTCTTGGACTGTATCTGACGGGATGGTTCTGGTTACAGCTCTGCTCTATGGGTCTGGATCTTGGTTCTAGCACAAGGTTCTTAGCTAGAACAGCAAAACAGCTCAGCCAGGCTGTTGGATTTTGTGGTGCCCCTTGGAAGTTTATGGGTTAAAATCAGGTTGCTTAAGATTCAGAAGGCCAGCTGAGAAGAGTTCAGCTTTTGGGTTGGGCTTTTCTGCTTCAAAGTTTTAGAGTCTGGTTTCTGGATCTATGTCTGGAGTCTGGATCTTCCTGCAGGGTGCTTCGCCAAGAAATCAGTTGAAGAGTGGAAAGTGTGGGTCCTTCTGGGTCCTCAACAGTCCCTATTTATCCATTTCCAAAGTGGGTGGGGAGGATGATTATCTATGCCCAACCCTCTAAGGATCTGATAGGTCAGAGAATTTCCCCTCTCCTGATTGGAGACAGGATCAGTGTGTCATGTGTGTCGGAGTGACACTGTGTTTATGGTCCAAAGGAAATCCCCTCCCCTTTGCTTTTACTTAGGAAATCTATTCTCCCCCCAAAAACATATTTCCAAGATGTACAACTTGTTAATAATACATAATTACATGACAGATTGCTTAAGGTACATCGCTGTCCAGCTCTTATCATCCTGCAAGCTTTAGTTCATAAATGACAAATTTTTCACACTTTTGGTGGGTTTCTCAATGTTAGTTCTGCACCAATTCTTATACATGCATGCACATCCCATCTGGGCACAATCCTGTAATTTTTCATGTTCCTAACAAACACAATGGCTACAATATGAATAATTTCCAGGGTTCAGTCTCAGAACATCGCACAGATTCCAGATTAGTTTTAAACTGTGGGCAAATTTTTCATTTTAACAACCTATAAGTTTTATATTTTTGTCAGTTCAGTACAATTTGCTATAAGCATTTTTCTAAAACATACATTTACTCCCACTTCAATCCACATTTCCAGTCTGGCGCGCCTCCAAAGCTGGGCTGAGTCAGAGGGTCACATGGCTTGTCTTCCTGCCAGAGTAGTTGTTGTCAGTCACACCCGAATTAGCATTCTTATTCAGTTTAAGGAACCCATTGTTCCTTGCTCAGGGCAGCAGAGGAAATCTCCTCCCCTTCTGATTAACATGCCAATGTGAAATCCTCTCCTGTTGATGGGAATGAACAAGGTGGGAGGTTCTCAGGGGAAGAAAGCCTCTTGGAAGATTTAGCTGAATTAGGTTGCCTTATAGTCAATTGTAACAGTTCCTTGTGAAAACATTACATTTATAAATTTAAAATAATCAAACATATCTTTAATTCCAGTCTTTTTCAACATGGTGTTGGTTTCACTTTACTATTCCTGTTAAGATGAATGTATAAGTGTCCCCAATTGGGTCTTGCTTCCAGACTTGCTGTTAGCGTGTCCAGAATAAGTCTGCCTTCGGTTATACTTACCTCTTAAGTTGCTGATAGCTCCTTTAACAAGTATATAGGTTTTACTTACCTTGAGTTAGCTGTGTGCCATCCTAAAATAAGTAAGTAAAGCGTTATTGCTTATATAGATCTGTGTTCCACTGATCTTGAAAGCAACTGTAATAGCATATTACAACATTAGGTTTTACCTGCCTAGACCTAGAAGAGCGGTGTGCCATTCTTTAAAAGTGTTCCTTTAGGTGTAGCTGACCTTGGTCTGTCTGGTGCATCCAAAATTAGTGTAAAGAGCTGCTGCTTATCGTAGACTGTGTTCCACTGAGCTGAAAAGCAACTGTAATTGTATATTACCGCAAGAAGTATTGTACATACTCTGACTACTTACCTGTTTTTCATCTAAGGTCTACCAGTGAATTAAGCAACGTTCAGCCAATATCTTCTTGCATATATGTGAACATGTTTTCTTACCTGAAATCCCAGTATTGCGTTAGTCTGTCTTAGTGTTTATAATAAATAACCAGATTTTTTTATAAAGCTAGTGTGTTTAAGTGTATTCTGGACTATAAATGTGCTTGGAGGTATTTGTACTTACCTACAGCCCTACTCGCTCCTACACTGGCTACTCGACCATATCTACCAAACCTTTTGGGTAGTTCAGGCCAGACCCAAGAGTTGGAGCCCTGTACTGTGTCTTCTAAAGTCAGGACTTTAGTAAAATCGCCAACACTGATGATCTGCCAAGTTCCAAGGCTCTGCTCGCAACAGTGATGGCTACAGCGAGGTAGCCCAGGAGAGAGCTGGTCAATCCATCGGTTTGTGCGCGGTCACTTCCAAAGGCACGGATATCCAAGGAGGGGTTGCGACTGGCTGTTCCCACCGATCCAGGGGTCAAAGCACCAATGAAGGTCTTCTTGAGATCAGAAGCCGGCCTTCACAGGGAAAACAATGGTGTTGATACTAATCGGCTGCAGGTGTCCTCTTCGGGCCATCAGCAGGCTGCTCATATTGAAAGGTTTTTAGTTTGGCACATCTATCCACCTCCTCCCCTTTTCATAATGCAAACTGATGCAAGGTCATGACGTTTCGCCATGTGTAATAACATCTCCAGTGGCATCACCAGACTTATCAAATGTGTGATTAGATATGGTGACAATACGATTATTTCCAATTATTCATCCTATCCTACTAATACGGGATACTGGTTAATGATGTGATACATGTTTACAGTGTTTTTCATAAAACAGGAACAGGTTTTTTTCATGCACTGTTCTCGTAATATTGGGAATTGTTTTTTAAACTGTAAACAAGCAAAACAAAAACACAATTTAAACTTCCTGAGGTCCCGCTCATAGAGGTACTCATGTTTAGGATTCTTAACCGGGAGCTTGTGATGTCAAACTTTCTTTGATACTCACAGTCTGGAAGGCTTCATTACAAGCAATGCTATGCTTAGAAGAAGTGATAAGAGGGGCACCTTGAAAATATAGGGAGAAGATATAGTCCAGAGGGGGCTAATCAGAAGAGGACCAGAAGGAAAGTGGGGAGACGAGCCTAATGAGATGGTATGAAGGAGTGTGCCTTGAGGTAGGAAGAAGAGTATGCGCGATTGGGCGGGGAGAAGAGAGTACCCTGAGGGAGAGTTGGTCAACTGAACAAATGAAGGGTACAAGGAGGTAAGAGTACTCTGAGGGGCACAGAGAAGGGAGGGGGTACCCAAAGGTGGAGAAAGGGCCTAAAGGAGATGTTGCTGTGAATTCATTAGAGGGAAGACAATGGCCACAATGTAAATTATGAATCACATACTGGAGTGTTAAGGTTACATTACTTCTACATACAGACATGAGAATCCTATAGGAGGGCCAGGATTTGTGCTGTAGACCATGTGTCTGCAACCTATGGCTCTCCAGACATTTTAGTCTACAACGCCCATCACACCTAACCAGCATTTTCAATGACGATGAATAAGGCCAGATGTCAGACAAGATAGGCAGCCCAAATACTTAACATTCCAGATTGCTTTGTTTGACTAAGACTGTGAAATTGCTCTAAATGTTTAAATTGCAATGATTAGCTTAACTTGTAAACGTAATAATACTCTCATTGTTAGCTTGCAATAAAGTGTCGCACATGCAATATGGAGGTGTCAGACACAAGCACTCTCATCATACTATTGTTACACATAAGCACACCGAAACATCACAGCCCATAGCGAGGGTTTACCTACCTAAGGTAATTACTTAAAGCAGAGAATTATTCATGCCATCCATCCATCCATCCATCCATCTTTGAGTATGACGTTTTAACTGCTGAGTGATTACTTGTATATCCCACTGCACAATGTGAATTGTCACTCGGATCTTGACCAATGTGTGATATTTTACCAATCAAATTTAACTCCTTATATTGGCAAAGTAAGGACAACAGTTTGGTTCATCCAGAATGGATTTCAATCTTTGACTCCATGTTCCTGGTTGAGCTTGCAGCCCACCAATACAACTTCGCAGTTTCCCCTACTCAACTTGATGGTGAGCAAGTGTTTTGTTAATGTACCGAGCAGACCTCAATGCAGAACAAAAATGGTTTAGGAGAGTGTTTAAAGGGGCAACACTTTTGTCCCTGTACTATGAAGATGGAGCCTTGCCCTTTATGCTATCTGTGGCTTAACCCTTTGCTCAGGTTGCTGTTGTAGAGTCTTGTAGAACCATTGCCCCCTTTCTTCTCATTCTTTAGCTGACCACAACCAGTCAAGGAACCTTGACTTTGTGATGCACTTGTGCTTTTGCATTACAAACGATAACACATTGGACCCCCATTGAAGAGGTTGTAACGTGGCATTGCTGATTTCGATCAATGGCTCCCAGTCAGTTCTACTTCCTTATCTATAAAATTGCCTTCTTCACTGTCATTGCATTTGCAATTAAACTGTCTCGTAAACAGTCTTTCTATGACCCTAACTGCATACAACACAATCGGTTTTTTTCCTAGGACAGTAAAATTAAGTGAGCATAATACATGCAGGTTTTACTTCCACTGCCTTTATGCTGCAATATTTCCTTTTTGAAAATCAATAAAAGCAGCGCAATGCGCATCCAAAACCAACAAAAGGTCTAAAGCTACAGAATAACATTGTGCTCTGTAAATAACCATCAGCAAAAGAAAAAAACAAGCAAAAAAATTAAGCAACCAAAGCAAACTATTTTTTAAGTAGCAAAAAAGTTTGCTCAGAAAATTACATCTCCGTGAATGAGCTAGCGTGCCCTGTCTGATACCATTCAGAACGTACTCGTGTGAAATTCTTTGGTCAGTACCTTTTGTAAATTGAAACTTGGCAAAGTGAGCTGTTTAGCCAAACATTCTTCTAAATTAGAAAAACGGATACTTTGCTTTGTAAAAAAGAAATAAATAATAAAATAGAAAAGAAAAGAAAAAATAAAGCACTTTTGCAACAGCATATTGGCGCTCCAAAATGAGCACCATACATACAAAAAATGAGATCTGTTCCATTAAAGGACTGCCCCACAAATGCATCTGATCTCCTCTGGCCAGTACAAACAAACGTAGGATAGGAGGGGAAAAAGTGTGCAAATCGGATCACTACGTTAGTTATCAATGGGCGATTGATAGCTCAATTTTGTTGCGTGGCCATTCTGAAATTCTAACGGCAATATGAACTGTTCTGGTTGCTCCAGGTGCGGACATTACCAGAAAGAAACAAGACAAACAATGATGCTTCAAATAGGAATAGTCAGGTTCTCTAAATAGTACTCCAATCCAAACCTACAGGGACACAGGGAAACCACAAGTGAACACTGCTTTCACCAGCCTAGAAATGAAGCATGGTTACAGCGTATGGAATGTTGCGGTTATAGATGCTTAATACCTCTATCTATTTAACGTCGGTAGATGCCTGTATCGAGGCATACCTGGATCATCACTGTAATTAAACTATTGATCTGGTTAACTCCGGAAACACAGAAGGAAATGCGTTGTACGCTGACCACATACATCACGCTTTCCATTCCAGTGCTATCTTGTCAAAATGAGCACTTCTCCCGTAAAGAGCCTAGACAGCTAAGGACCCGGTTATTCATCAGATGTCGAATAACTTACTAAATGGTGCAATATGTTTTGTTTCTGTCTCTCAGGCTGCTTCTTGCAGAGTTGATTTATGCGAGACTCACCGTTAAGTGCCCCTCGTGATGATCAGGAAAATGTACGAATAAGTACTCCGTGGCTACCAATTGCATTATGGCATCACCAAGGAATTCCATCCTCTGGTTGTGACCCCTGGGGGAAAAAAAGAAACATTGATGCTAGGGCGATCAATAAGCACTTAGGACAAATGCAAATTAAAATGAGTTATTTTCAAAAGTGCATTGAGGCACATTTTCAAACAGTTTCAACAAGATTTGCCAATATTAAGCAGGAGGGAACAGAAATGAATTCCTTGTCCATTAACACTGCAGGCCCGGCAAAGTATGCCTGATTAAGGAGGGCTGCATCAAGCAAGCCTTTGATGTCCGCAACGAACTTAGCTGATCACCATTTTGCTTGCCTATATAGTAAACAAGGAGCACAGTGGGAAGCAGAGACCAGGCTGCCCGGAAGCCGGATATTGAGTGGGTGTAAAGCAGCAGGGGCTTAAGGCTCACACACATTGTGGCTCACCAAACCTAACACTGACATGTTTCTGTTCCTTACATGCTCAGCATTGTTTGCTTTCAGTCTGCGTAACTTAATGGGGTGGTCAGGACATGTTCATATTGTGCTACAAAGCAAGGTGTCACGAAATATCAGGTCTTATAGAGTCTACATGGCAGGAACAACTGCAAAAGCAAGATCTAACCTACGAAAACAGGTTTAACAATCACTTCTTCAGAGTTGCATAAAGAAATAAAGAATTCCCTTGACTCAGGTGTCTCTAAGGCAAGGTTCTCCAAGTCCATTCCTCAAGAGATTAATCCACTCCATAATTTAAGTATATCCACACAAAATAGGTTTTAAAACATTGAGGAGCTATTTACATAGGGACATGGTTATATTGAAAACCGGATGTGGTTGGGGACCCAGAAGCCCAGACTTGGGGACCCCTCCTCTACAGAGTGCAACATGCTGGACTAAACAAATGTGAAGGCTGTTTTCTTCTGCTCCTTTGAAGGATTGACAAAGAAGGAACGGTATTTTGAAGAGTACAAGTTAGATACAAAAGTGCAAATTAAAAGACAATGTCAGTGTCATAATTATTAGGCAATGCCTGGCTCTGCTTTGCGCAGTACAGACTAACATGATACCATACATGTATAAAATAGTACAAGTTACTTACCAATTTGTAACGTTCTTTCGACTGAGTGTTCCTCCAACGTATTCCTCATCTTTGACATGAAATGTTCACAGTTCGGCTGCTTCGGAAACTATTTGTTTTCCGGCAGAGGGCGCCCTGCGTCGATGGCATTGGGTCGATGCCCCTTGAAGGCCTCCGTCGAGGGTGACGTCATCGGATGTTATAAGTTGCACGCACGGCGCCGGTAGCCTCGGTTCATGTTTTTTCCCCCCCTCTCATCGTGTAGGCCAGGTGCCCACAATACAGCTCTGACTGCATTCAGCTTTGTTGGAACGAAAGCTGCAACAGCACAGGAAATTATGCAGAGGGCTAGGCTGGGAGGATGATGAGAAATACGTTGGAGGAACATCCAGTCGAAAGAACGTTACCAGTTGGTAAGTAAATTGTTCTTCGAATGGATCGTGTCCGCCAACGTACTCATCTTTGACAGACTCCCAAAGCAGTATCCAAGACTGGAGGAAGGAGAAGAATTTAGATATACCCAATTAAATGGTATAGTAAAGGACAGTCTTCCCAAAGGCAACATCCTGAACATGTGAAGTATTCAGGGATTAATGCTTAACAAACGTGTGTATGGAAGACCACGTCACAGCATTACAGATGTTCTTTCCAGGACTACCCCTGTGTAGGGCTGTCGATATAGCTATGTCCCTGGTGGAATGAGCCTGCAAGCCCTCAGGAGGGTCTTTGCCAGTCAGTCTATTGCATTCAGAAATAGTGAGGATGATCCACCTAGAGAAGGTCTGTTTCGAAACAACCTGGCCCAATCTGTGACCAGTGTACCCCACAAAGAGCTAGTTGTCCACTCTGACTTTGGACAGTCTGGAAAGATAGAAGCTTAACGCGCTCCTCGGGCTCAACCTATGTAGCCGTTCCTCTTCCTTACTAGGATGCAGAGGAGGATAGAAGGCGGGTAGCACAATCTTCTGACTTAAGTGAAAGTCAGCAACTACCTTAGGTAGGAAGGACGTACTCTGAATACAACTCTGTCCAAGTGGAATATAGTATAGGGTGGCTTAGAAGAAAGTGCATGCAACCCGGTCACAATTCGAGCAGATGTCATCGCAACCAAGAAAACCGTCTTAAAGGTTAACAACTTCAATGGGCAGGAGTTCAAAGGTTAAAACGGAGCACCCATCAAAAACTGTAAGACCAGGTTATGAAAAGGCGATGGCGGGAACACATTTGCAAGTCCTTTTCGAAACAGAGTGATCAGTGGAATCTTAAAATAAGAGCATTCTTCGGATGAGCGCCTAAATATGGACAGCGCTACTAGGTAACCTTTAATGGTGCCCACCTGAAGACCCCATGTGTGCTAAAAAAAAGCAAAAAGGAGAGAACCTCCGGAATTGAACACTGAAATGCATCAACATTCTGTCCTCTGCACTAGTCGCAAAACTTAAGCCAACGGCAACGGTACAGGGACAGGGACTTGATTGCTGGACGCCTGGCCGAAAGCAACACCTCCATTACGTTATCAGGGAGGTCCCAATCCTTATATCTCAATCTTTCAGAAACCATGCGTGAAGGTTGAGAGTTTTGACCTTTGGATGGAGAACCCGACTTTCCTCTCGCGAGCGATGATCCTCTCTTTGGGGAAGACGAATCGGAAGACAAATGGACATGACTAGAAGGTCCGGGTACCACGCTCTCCTGGCCCAATCCGGAGCAATGAGGATCATGGTGGTTCTGAACCTTCCTTAGAACTTGAGGAATGATGGGTATCAGAGGAAATGCATACAGAAGTGGAAAGAAAAAATCCACGACGAACGCGTCTCCTAGACCTCCCCTTGGAGGAAATTCCCTTGAGCAGTATCTCTCGCACTTCCGGTTGGCAATGGTTGCAAACAGGTCCACCTGCGGGGTTCCCCAAAGGACGAAGACCTCTTGAAGGACTTCCTGAGCTATCTCCCACTCATGGGAGACCACACTCTGCCTGCTCAGAGTGTCCGCCGCAGTGTTCGCCTCTCTGGCTAGATGCACCACAGCTAGGGCGATTCCTTTTTGAACTGCCCAGAACCAGAGTTGCATCACCTCTCTGCACAGTGGACGTGACCCTACACCACCTCTTTTGTTGAGGTAATGCATTGCCACTGTGTTTCCCGTCATTATCAGGACATTGTTCCCCCGTACAGACGGCAGGAAAGCCTTCACTGCTAGCCTGATTGCGCTCAGCTCCAAAAGATTGATGTCTAGTTTGGACTCTGATGGAGGCCAACGACCGCTGATGGTCAGATTGTTGGCGTGAGCCCCCCACCCTGTGAGGGAAGCGTCCATCAGTACAGTTACCTCCGGCCACGGCTGCCAAAAAGGTTCTCCTTTCATGAGATTTCCTTTGCAGGCCCACCACAGAAGATCCTGTGAGACCCGGATCGGAATCCGAAGGAGATCCAACATCTTGCCCGAGAATTGAGACCATTGCGTCCTGAGAGCCCATTGAAGGGGTTTCATTCTCAGTCGGGCCTCTGGCACCAGAAAAATGCAGGATGCCATGGGCCGAGCAACCTTAAGAATTTGAAAGCCGGAAGACTCTGGGCATGTTGAAAGTTGGCGACCATCTGTAGAATGTGTTGATCCCTCACCTTGGGTGGCGAGCACTTCCCCAAGGAAGTGTCCAACACAGCCCGATGTACTGGAGCTGTTGGGAAGGTGTCATATGGGACTCCTTGAAATTGAGGGAGAAGCCCAGTTTGTGAAGGGGGTGGCAGGTAACGTTGAGATGATCCAAGGCTTGTTCAGGAAAACGCACCCTGATCAGCCAATCGTCCAGGTAGGGGTAGAATGGCAGGACCCAAAACTAAGTGCGAGCTGCAAACCTCCGTTATTTCCTGTGCTGGAAATGGAACAGCACATGAAAATAAGCATTGTGCAGGTCCAATGACACCAACCAATGCTGAAGCTGGCAGGCCTGAAGAATCTGAGAAAGATTGACCATCTTGAACTTGTCATTGCGGAGGAACTTGTTCAAGCATCGTAAGTCCAATATGAGTCTCAGTCCTCTGTCCTTCTTGGGAATCAAAAAATTCAGGGAATACCAACCATTGTTCCTCTAAGCTACAGGCACTGGTTCTATAGCGATTTTCTCTAGTAGGGTCAATACCTCCTGCAAAAAGAGCAGATCTTGAAGCTTCAAAGAGTGCTTCTCCGGTGGATTGTAGTGAGGCTGTCATAAAAAAGGTAGGCAGTAGCCAAGGGCTATTGTTTACAGAGCCCATGCATCTGAAGTAATGGCTTGCCACTATTCTAGATGCTGAGACAGCCTGCCCCCTACCAGTGAAAAGTGACTCAAGGCCTCAGAGTGGTTTTGAAGTGGCTGCTGCAGTGCATGATGGCAAATAGGCTGCTGCTTGAGCGGCTTTGGCCCCCCCGACCTCATCCACCCCGAGGAAACTTACATTGGCCCCTTTGACTGGCCATTCCTCTCGCTCTTCCAAATGAGGAGTAGAAGCGAAAGGATCCACCCCTCAATTGTTGTCCCCTAGGACGAAAAGGCTGAGGTTGTCTAACAGCAGTGCACAAAGACTTGGCAGCTGCTTTCGAGGTCTGCAACTTCTCAAGGCTCTCGTCAGCCTTGCTGCCAAACAGATGAGACCTGTCAAAGGGCATGTTGAGAAGATGAGCCTGCACATCTGGGGCAAAACCAGGCTTCCTCAACCACGCAAACCTGCGCATTACGGTGCTCGTAGCCATGGACCTGCTGACACTATCCACAGTATCCAACCCAGACTGAAGGGATTCACACATGGCATCCTTGCCATCCTAAACAATAGACAGAAAGCCATCCGTTTCTTCCCCTTTGGGAATATGCTCAGACGCTAAAGAAATGCAAGTCTGCAGAGTGTGCAAAACTTTGATAAGGCACAAGTACATTTGGCTGATTTTAACGCCATACTCCCAGCAGAAAACACCTTGCGTGCCCATCCATTCATACGGTTATCGTCCCTATTAGGAGGGATTGTAGGGTACGCCGCCTGTTTCGAGGTAGCTGTGGCTGCCTGGACCACCAAACTCTCCCGAGTGGGGTAAGTGGACAGGTAACCGGGGTCGCTACTGGATGGGCAGTATTTCTTCGGCAGATACTTGTTCACCGCCGGATTAGCCTCCGGGATACTCAAATTTGCAGCCACCCTTTTCTGCAGAGCCACAATAAATGTCAACACGGGGTCGGTAGACGGACCCTGATCCAAAATATCTGTAAGATCTTACTCAAAGTGCACAGGAGGTCTGGATCAGCCCAGATACTCCAAAACTCTAAACATGAGTCTTCGATATGAGGAGTCGGAATGATCCCCTGGGGCTGGCTTGCCGAACTCCAGCTCAGGGGAAGTGTCAATACCACTGGCATTGTGCAAGGTTTGACAAACATCCTCCATCCGACTCTCCTCTGAAATGAGGCAATCAGGAACATTAGGGGTCCCATATTGGAGACCAAAAGGGACAACATCCTCATCAGAGTGTTCCTCCTCCTCATAAATGTCATAGAAGGATCTAAAAAAATATCCTTCCTCGGGAGAGGAGTGAATCTTTTTTTCAGCTACAGGCCTTAAAGACTTAGCAGTAGCCTTCCTCGGAGGGTGCACTTGCCCAGGGACATTCACTGGCAAAATTGACCCAGATGGCACTGATGGCGTCTACATAGACAATGGCGTCGACGGCATCTAGGGCACAATTGGGGTTGAAGACCCGACAGGCGCACCCGACGGGCATGGCGCGGATGCCTTCAAGGGCTTCGAGGTTGTCGAAGGCTTTGCCAGTTTTTGCCGGAGACGAAGACCTTGACTTGGTACATCTCCAGTGGTCTTCCGATGCCTTGTCCGAACAGGGCCATGAAGGCTCTTGGTGCTTATCACGCCGTTTACCCAGGCTTAAAGGCGCCCGAGAACGTTCATGTCGGCTTCGTCAGAAGGCATGGGCGGAACAGTGCCATATTTATCAAACATTTTCATCGCCGCCACCCGGAAAGCAACGTACTCCGCCGGGGTCGATGACTTGGACGGGCATACCATCCTTTTTGGAGAGGCGTCCGACGAAGACGACGAGGAAGGCAACCTATGGTGCAGTTTCCTGGAACGCCTCGACGAGGAGTGGCGGGAACCACTCCTAGAGCGTGACCACTTGGACTTCTTCCTCCGAGGAGAGTCTCCTCTCGACTCATCGGGTGAAAGTCCAGCAGGCCGGGATTTACAGGGCTTGGATACCTTGCCTACCTTCAGTTTCCCCTTTTGTTCCTGGAAGGCCTTAACAGTCAACGACTGACACTTCGAACAGTCATCCGTATCGTGGCTCTCGCCGAGACACCACAAACAAATTTAGTTTAGTTTAGTTATTTATATAGCGCCGCCTGGCCCTGGGGCATCTAGGCGCTTGACAAGGTTACATGTTGCAGGTTACATGGTTGCAGGTTACAAGTTACAAGGTTATGTAGTTGCAAGTTACAAGTTGTGAAAGTGTTGCAGGCAAGGTAAGAATAGGTAGGCATTACATATAGAGAAGACCTTATGATACAGTTGCTGGTAATGTCCTTATAATAACGTAGTTATGGAAAATATACAGGTTATGACTTATTTACAAGGTTAGGGAGTGTGTAGTTTATATAATGTATACAGTACAGTTGTAATGGGTCGGTGAATTAAGCTTCTTTGGCCAAGAGCCAAGTTTTGGCGCTGTGTCTGAAGTGGTGAAAGGAAAGTTCTAATCTCAGGTCGGTAGGTAGAGTTCCAAAGTTTGGCTGCAAGCACTGGGAAACTTGTGCCACCAGCTTTTTGGAGCTTAAATCTGGGGATATTTAAGCGGTGAGTTTGGGCTGACCTAGTTGGGCGAGATGGTGTATGTTGCGTGAAGTTGTCTGAGAGGTATCTGGGTGCTTGGATGGATAGGCATTTGTGTGTGAGGGAGTGTTTTTATAGTCAATTCTCTGGGGTATAGATAGCCAGTGACAGGCGCATCTGGTATCAGAGATGTGCTTGTGTTTGGGTATGTTTATGGCTGCTCTTAGTGCGTTATTTTGGATAACTTGAAGCTTGTCGATGTTCTTTTGGCTGGTACCCAGGTAGAGAGCGTTACAATAGTCGACTTTGGATAGTACTAGTGCTCTGGCTAGGGTGGTACAGTTGGAGGTAGAGAGGTAAGGTCTACTGGCATTGATGAGCTTGCATGTGTAAACGGAGGCGGATGATATAGCGTTGATTTGTCTTGTCAGTGTGAGTGTGGAGTCAAGGTAGATGCCAAGAGTTTTGACGTTATTGGAGACAGAAATGTTATTACCGTCAATGGTGAATGTCTGGTAAAGTTTGTCGAGTTTATTAAGTCTGTGTTGAGAGCCTAAGAGAAGAAGCTCAGTTTTGTCGTCGTTGAGGCAAAGTCCGTGTTTAGCCATCCATTCTTGGATAATGGAATAAATGTTGTTCAGTACTGTGTTGTCGGTGAAGTAGTCACCTGTTAGAGGGATGAGTATTTGGGTGTCATCGGCGTAGTTAGTAGAGAGGACTCCCAAGTGGTGAAGTATGTCGAAGAGTGGCTTTGTGAATACGTTGTAAAGAGTGGGAGAAACACAGGAGCCCTGGGGGACGCCGCAAGTAACGGGGGCTGGTTCAGCAGAGGCTGTGGGAGCAAAAACCCTCAGAGATTTATTAGTCAAGAAGGACTGAATCCAGGCATTGGCTGTGTCAGAGAATTTGGCAGCTGAGGCTAGGTGTTTGCAGAGAATGTCGTGATTCACCAAGTCAAAAGCGGCCGGCAAGTCGAGGAGGAGAAGAAGGGCTAGTTTGCCGTTGACTTTAAGGTTGTCCATTTGTGTCTTGAGTTCGATCAAGGCTGTCTCAGTGCCGTGTTTGGGACGGAAGCCTGATTGTCGTAGCCCTAACAAATTGTTTTTCTCAAGGTGGTTCTGGATCTGCAGGTAGGCGGCTCTGTCGAGGATTTTTAGGAGGAAGGGTACAGTGGTAATAGGTCTGTAGTTAGTGGGGACACTGGGGTCTAGAGTAGGTTTCTTGAGTAGTGGCAGGACCCAGGAGTCCTTTAGGTTGTTGGGTACTATGCTGGATGTGAAGGATGAGTTTATTATAGAGGAGATGATGGGGGCAAGATGTTTGGCCGCGTCCTTGATAAATGGGGCGGGGCAAATGTCCCCTTGGCATTTGGAGGGTTTTTGAGAGTTGATTATATCTTCAACCTCTTTGGTAGTGATGGTGGAGAATTCGAATAGGTTGTCTAAACGTGATGTGTGGGTAGGACAGATGGGATTGTCTGCGAAGGTAAGACTTGCTTTCTTTGACTCCATTTTGGCTTGTAGCATAGCAATTTTGCCAAGGAGTGCTTCTTGAATGTTGGTACACCAGGAGATGTCTTTAATGCATGTGTCTGGGATAGGGGATGGAGACACGAGGTCTCTCAGGATGTTAAAGAGCTCTTTGGTATTGGATTTGGCATTGCAGATTTTCTCATTGTACATATTTTTTTTGTTCGAATGATTGCTGATTTATAGGTATTGGATGCTAGTGCGTAGGCTGCGGATCTGTGATCGACATCTTGGAGCCTCAATCCAGACACTTCTTAAATCCAGACTTCAAGGTTGTCTTGGTAGAAGATGAAGACTTATCCTAGCTTCACAGTAAGCACGAGGCACGCCAAGTTTAATGAAGCAAACACGCTTGCGGAAAAAACGGAACTGAGGCTACGGGCGCTGTGCATGCTACTTATAACATCCGATTACATCACCTTTTGACTGAGGCCTTCAAGGGACATCAACCAAATGCCATCAACGCAGAGCACCCTCTGCCAAAAAAAATGAATACATTCCGAAGCAGCCGAGCTGTGGACATTACATGTCAAAGATGAGTAATACGTTGGAGGACACAATACATTCGAAATATGAATACAAATTACTGGAGAAGACAAACTAAAGACTAAAAGATAATGAAACAGTTGAGGTTTAAGTTGATCATTTAGAGGAACCATAACAATTTTATAAGTGAAATAGATCACTAAGACAGTTTGACTATAAACAATGAATCAAATCATTTTCATACAAGTACGACACCCTTCAAAATAGACCAGTAGAAGAGGGGAATGCATTATTAGTCACTAATTATAGGGATTGCTGGGTGCCCCGTCTGCCCGCTTGCTTTCTGTTCTGTCACCCAGGTTTCTGAGAGCATCACTGCAGCCTGTCTCCTGCTGCCTGGTCTCTTGGGGGGAGTGAATGTCCTCTCATGCTGGCACGGTATACGTGATCTGAGGAGCTATTACTGTGATGTTGGAAATGCATCGGAGGGACAAGGCCTCCGTATCCTTGTCCTTTACTGTTTTTATAGTGTGTTCTGTTGTGTTTTCCGCGCAGGACTTCATGTGGGACTCCTGGCGTTGCAGCTCTCTCTTTTGGTTTGGTGAACAGACCCGTGGGATACCCTTATGGCGCCCATGGGAAGGGTACAACCCTGTGCCCCTAGTGTATGTTTTTTGGGCACCTGTGTGTGACCCACAGAGCAGGGTACGGGCTGGTGGCAGCTCTGTGCTGAAATGACTGGTGCCCTGAGCGTCCTCCATTTCGGGATGCCCAGGCCCTGTCCTTGGAATCAGTAGATTCCTGATGGAGACAAAATGGCCCCCATGGCCTCTTGCCTTCCATCACCTGTTACCTTGATCTTCCCGAAGTCCCGGGAAGTCCTGCCTCTGTCCCTTCCCCCCGACTGGCTGGTGGGTGGAAGTTCTGTATATGGTAGTGTGGGGAGGTGCCAACCAGACTGGCTGGAGCCTTCTCAACGACCGTATGTTGTGGGTACGCCTGTGGGCGGGAACTGGGTGAATTGAGCGTGTGACGAATATGCATTATATGTTGTGGCTGTCTAGTATCTGGTGGTTGACACAATGGTTGAGACAGCCCTGCCCGAAACCGGTATGAATGCAGCTTGGAGTGTTGAATGGCTCGGTACTTTTCCCAATACACATAACTTGTTGTGAGTGTCTGGAGAGAAGTTAATGGCCTGAATGCATCGTGTGCCTGATTGGCTGGCTGCCTGCATGAATGACCTTAGTCGTGATTGGATGCTTGAGTGTGACCCAGCGGAATGAATGGGAGATCAACAGTATATCTGGGGAACCCTCACTGCTAGGAATCGTGTTCGGAAGCTGAAGTCGACTACGACGAGTAACTGGAGTAACTGAAGCTTGATCCTGACGACGAGAAGAATTGCTGTTGCTCTCCTTCACAATCTGAAAGCTGCTGTGCTTCAAGAACTGACCCAGAGAGGACCTGGTAAGGCGCCTTCTTCCCGAGCTACGAGGGACCATCGTGCACAGCTGATATTTGCCTAAGCTCCCTGGTAGACAGAACTTCGACAGGCTGCTGCAATTTTAATGACCTATTTCCCTGAAGGCCTCTACACCTTTGTTCTCCAGTGGCACAGCCCATGTTTGTGCCTGTGAATATGCCTTCCTATTTGCCGCTGCAGACACAATGGATTCTGGCGTGAGCTGCGATGTCAGGCATTTGAGTCAGGCATTTTTATCCCATCTGCCCTTGGCGGCAGGCACCATAAAGGGATGCTTTATAGTACGCAGCCCTATTTCCCACACGTGGTCCAATATTGGGATGGACACCACTGACTTCCTCTTTTATCCCCTTGTGGTCAAATAAGAAACATTATTTTTCATCTTTTACTGGTACTAGACCAAACTCCTGACAGGCTTTAGAGATCATAGCATGAAAAGGTCCTATGTCATCCGGAGGTGAGGGGTTCATATTTTCGTCCTGTTGGTCATCCACCGAGGTGTCTGTATTCCTATCAGTGTGTGCGGGGATGCCGTTATGGTCGAATCTGTGTCTTGCGGACCTTCTGTTTCCGTGTCCTGAAGTTCACCCTCCTGCTCTCTGAACCTGCCCGGGGGCACTGGCACTGGCCTTGGCACTACAGGACGTGAGCCTAATGCTGTGCGGGGACCCTGCTTTTAGACTTGCTGTTTAAGTACTGCCAGTGTTCTGCTGACCCGGGCAATGACCTTGACACTGCCGGTGACATCGCAGAGGTTGGTGATCTAGATCTGACTGGTGACATGTGTCTGGGACCTTGATGGCAACATACACGTGGAGTGTGGTCCTGACCCTGCCGCTGACCTGGTTAGAGGCATGAGCGGCGAGACAGGCGGATGTACATCTGGCGGGTGTACGTGCTGCTGTTCTGGTTGGGTTGTTGGCAGCTTAACTTGTAACTTTACAACGCGGCTTGCAAGGATGAGAGGACCTGAAGCGATGACGGAGCTTGCGGTTCTAGTAGTGATTGGGCTTGCTGCGCCGTGTATGCAGAGCTAGGCCCATGACCCACTATATGTGCAGTCGCAGGAAGGTGACTGGCTACCGCTGAAGTTGTGGGTTCCTGAGATTCCAACTGCATCTGAGACCTCCCAGGTGTGGGTGGCATTCGCAGAGATAGTGAATGGCTGCCCACTGACTGTTCCGAAATCCGAAGAGTGTGAGGAATGCGCTGGCTCGGCCACGAAATCTGAATTGATTTCATGTTGCAGGATATCTTCTGGCATCACATCAGAATAAATGATTGGAGAGACCAGCGAGGTGTAGGTCTACACCTGCTCCTCCACTTGATTCGACTCTTTTTGACCTTCTGTTTGTTCGACTGCTTTCTGCAAGGTTGCTTCGAGCTCCCTTGGTTCTGTTTGGTATGTTTTCCTCCAGTCTGTGCAGAGTTTTTTTCTCTCACAGGTGTGTTCGACGATATTCACCTGCCGACGAGAGAGCTTGCTTCAATTTTACTTTAGTCGGCGGTCTCGTAGCCTCAGTTTTTTCCTTTGGATTGACCAAGCTTGCCTTCGATGACTTCATCGTTGCCGAGCCCATGGACGAAGCGCCCGGCTCTGGTCGGCAAGTGCGTCTCAGGCTTTCTGGCTACTGAAACTGCTGTCAACGGGCTAGTAGACTAGGCATTCTGGGACACCGAATGCAAAGGGGATGGTCCTCCTACCGTTGCCTCAGTCGACGAGCGTGTGGTTGACGGGCCTCGTGGACAAGCGCCTTGTCTTCGTGGCAGCCGATTGTGCTGTCGAGGACTATGTTTTTACTCCAGCTGCCGTTGCAGCTACCGATTGGGCCATTTGGCCCTCAGGTACCCTTTTCATGGTTGACGAGTTCGCAGTCGACTACGACGACAAATGCCTTCCGTCTCTTGTACCTGCCGTTAACGGGCACAAGCTGTGCAGAATGTTCGAAAAATGTTTATTCGCTGACGACGATGTAGAGCCCCTTACGTACACTGCACCAGTCGTCAACTGATCCAAACAGTGCCAAATCTTGTGCTTCTTATGGAGCCTTTCCTCAGACCTGGCCCTTCCCCTAGATGGGCACCTGGTCCCCCTAGGTACGGTGATACTTTTAGTAGACTCCGACTCCTACGGTGGATAATGTCCCTCCTGGAGCCAACACCCCAGTTGCTGATGTCTATCCTTTGGGGTTTTGGAGCTGAACGCTTTACAGATCTCACAATCATCGGCCGAATGACTGGGATAAACGCAGTAAATACACTCACTGTGTCTGCTGCCTTCAAAGACGTTTCTAAGGTTGAATGAGTTACAGACCTTAAAGATTTCTTCTTGTCCTTTTCCATTTATTTTCCAATCCCATCTTCAGTATTGAAGATACATTGTAGAAAGATGATTTTCCTGTGAAGTACATTTATTTTAATGTAAACCTTATTTCTCCTGAGGAGAAAGAACTCGAGGACTCCATTCAGTGCGACATACGTTTAGAATCTGAGGAAAGCTGGGGAGGAGGAGCCTGCTACTCGATGTCCCATTGGATGGGCCTAAAGCACCCATAACGAGGGGGATAGCATACAAAAATGCACTTAACTTTTCGTAAAGTTATACTTCTAAGGCAAACTAGGATTCCCAGCTTGATGCCGGGGAAAATTCACAGAATGTGAATCTATGAAAGATCCAATGCTGGAGAACTGTCCCCCTCTAACTATGTTAAAGTTTGTGGCTTCATCATTGAACTGGCCTTGCCGTTTGGGTAGGGCTGCTCCCATCGGTGGCAGTACATGACTGATTTGCATATGGCTGGACCCTTTTTGCAATGGCGCAGACAGGCTAATAAACAGTGGGGTGGAAGGTTGCCCAGAGCAATGCCAGTGGTTCAGATTAATTCAAAACCTTCCACCTATCACTTTTTTGGTTTCATCATTGAACTAAACCTATCCCTCAGAGGCCAAATCAGCTATGTTGTCAAAACAGTTCCATCCAGCTAAAACCCCTCCACTGCATACTCACTTTTTTATCCTTCCCAGACAGAGTTACCACTGTAAAAACATTTATCTCCATCCATCTTGATTATAGAAACTGCCTCTACCTGGGCCTCCAGTTCTATTAGTTGCCTAACCTGCAGAGGGTACAAAATGCTGCAGCCAGACTCCTGCTCCACCTCAATAGATGAGGCATCTCTCAAGTACTGCATGCACTCAATTGGCTTACCTTGAAAAGAATATAGGGCCAACTGCAAAATCCACAAAGCCCTTTGTCCTCTGTTCCAATTCAATTACCCTTCCCCCAGGAAGGACACTACAATCAACCAATGCTCGACATCTTAAAAATCAAGATCTCATATCTCAACACAAAACTCTCAAATTCTCTTTACATCTCCCTCGGTCTGGAGCCCTACTGCTGTGGCAGTAAGCGCTATATAAATAATCCACACTCTCTCAAGAAACATTCTAAGACTCAGGAAGGACCTCAAAACCTTCCTCTTTCTTTTGTAACCATCACTCCTATCTCTTTCCTGCTGCTCCCCTCTTGTTCACAGGCTCTGAAACCACCCGTGGCAGGCAGTGTGTTACAAGAACAGTAATAAACTGTTATGGAATAAAGAAAGCACTTTTTAACTACTGTAATATTGTGCATATTAAACCACAGTGTCAGCAAGCTCCTAGTTGCTTTATATGCAAGACAAAAGTACAATAAACTGAGATTTGACACTAAACTAGCAGTAGATGAGTTTTATTTCAATATGGTCCATCACATTAAAGCATGAGCAGCTCTATAGACCATTGTATAAGGTACATTAATTTTTAAAACTGGCCTCTCATGCTACTTAGAGTCAATGTGCCTCATATTTGAAGAGTAACAGTAGTCCAATTCCATTTATAAACCATTTAGCCTTTGCATAGTCCAACCGTAGTGTGAAGTCACTAGTAGATTTGGGCCATTTAAAAACCATTTTTACAAAACTACTGAAAAGAGGGAGAATAAAGTGTGGCATCGTGGAATACTCACAAAGTCAGGTTGTTGTAACCAACAGTCTTCAGTGTAAAAGCTCGGGCCAGAAGCCTAATGTGACTGAAGTCGACTCCAATAGCTCCTTCAAACTCAGTTAGTTTTTGGAGCACAGGGGAAGTCTCAATGAGCTGACGGTCAGACGATGGTTCCTGTAACTGAACAAACAAATAAATGATGGGAAAAGCGTAGTAAGAAAAATACTTTTGACTAGAGTTTAAATCATTCAACGATTCACAAGTAAATTCCCTTCACACCTCTCCCCAGTCTCACATCAAGCACATCCGACATACTTAATAGAACAGCACTTCCTTCTACCATTCATTGAGGTTAGCAAGGGTTTAGTAGGTCACAAGTCGCATCGAAATCCTCACCATTGCAATCATTTTAATTTTGTTGATGGGGAGAAACAAACCATGTTTCTACGCCTCAATTGATGGTGGCTGTAATGAATCTGAATTCTATTAATGATTTGAAAACTAGAGGATGTGGCCTTACACCCATTTTCTTATGAGAGATTATGGAGCATGGCTTGGACCGCCAAAAAACCATGATGCCTTACGTGGAAGGAGAAGTGTTTGAAGAATATGCTTCTCAGCAGTGGAAACGTACACGTCTTAGAAGAGCTGTCCCGAAATAAATCCCACTTGCATGTCTATCTTCTTGAAACAGGAGCTGTATGCTTTTCTGTCTGTTGGCCTACTTTTATACCAAAATGTGACATTAACAGCACAACCTACAATGTCATTTGTTGAAAGGGGATGGCCATTGCTCGATGGACCAAAAGTGTCAAAAAACTCTTGGTATATACTGGAAGCTTTTGTTTTGATGAACTGCTATTGTTTTTACCGTCCTGCATGCGTAGGGCTTACTAAGCAGGAAATTAAGGTAACAAACGCTGATTGCAATAGAACTTAATGGCTGCATTAAACTGGCAAACTACACCAAGTATAACACTTGCATACATGTATATATAGACTGTTATGATAAAATGTTGTTGAGCACTTAATTGACAACACATGTAATTCACTTACACGTCTAGCAGAAGCAACAATAATGATGCTTCAGCTCCGAATAGTGCCTTTTTTTCAAAACCTTGATGCTTAAATCAATGCATCAAATAACATCCTGTTACATGACTTCTCTCACTTTACAATTGCTTTCTATCAAATCTCTCATCATACCACTTTAACTCATACCCCATGTTGTCTTCCAATGATACATTGAGTTTCCTTTTTCGGTCAACTTTACTTACTAAACACCCGTCCCTGTCCCCACCCCCCACCTCTGTTCATTATAACAAGACATTGGACATGACTCAATCATTGATTCAGTTCCACAGACATCTGTTCCTCTGTGTGAGCTGTACTGGGTCCTGGAACTTAGCCTCAGACCACACATTTCCCAGCGTGCGTGGCTTGTACAGGACATGTTCTCTTTCTTGAACGTAATCATGGAAGGGAGCCAAGCCCTCAAGAACTTAGGGTATGACCCATTTGCAAGCACACACACCTTTTTCATTGCCATCACCCCCCAGATCTTAACCCATCAACATGTAATCGCAGGACCTTCTGGCACTTTCCAGCTTTGGGCTAAGGTCATCCGTGCCGCTGTCAGCAAATGTGAGATCAGTATTGCAGGTGCTCCCCGTTGATGCGTACACACCTTCCACCTCCACTCCCAGGATTACCACCATTGGTGACTCATGTAATTGTGTCACTGTGATCTTTTTTAATCTGTGCTAATATTTCTTTCCAATAATTCCTAGCTTTGGGGCATGTCCACCACATGTGTCTCAGGGTGCCCGTTTCCCCACATTGCCGCCAGCATTGAGGCGAGTAGTCTCTATTCATCGCATTCAACCTCTGGGGCGTTAAGTACCATCTGTGGCAGACTTTATAAGCAGACTCCTTTATTACAGTGCATTTGGAGGATTTTTGAGCTCTTTTCCAAATCTGGCCCCATTCTTCCTCCGAAATATTAACCCCAAGATCTGGGCCCCATTTAGTCATTATGTTAGATCAGCCAAGTATTGCGTTCCGTCTAGCAAGTTATACAACTTTGATATCCCTTTTATGGTCACCCCTTCGCTCATGGGAAACGCCAGCCCTATCAGTGTCCGTGTGCCGGCCTTTTTAACGATATTCTGCGTGATCCAATGTCTAATTTGGATGTACTCATATCTCTCTCTCTCTCTCTCCCCTATGTGGAATTTGCTCTTACATTCCTCAAATAATAGCGGGTTGTCATTTCGATAGAAGTCTCCCAGTTTCAGTTTACACTGTCCCTCCCATCCTTCCCAATAGACTGCTTTTATCCCAGGGGAGAAGTCCGCATTGTGACACATCGGAGAGTGTGGGCCCAATCCTGGGGGGCTATTTGCTCTTTGCAGCGCCAAGTCTCATTTTTGCAGCGAGTGAACCGTTGCCTTCAATAACAGACCCCCTGTTTCCCTGTTCCGCGTATGTATCGCTTACAATGCAGCTAGCAGGATTAAGGTGGCTTCCTGCTCTATTTTGCACAACCCATTGTGTTCCCATGGATTCGTCCACCGTAGCATGGGTGCTAGGTGGGAGGCTAGTATATATCTCTGAACGTCCGGGACTCTCAGTCCTCCATTCCACAGTGGACGGAGCAGTGTCGATCTTCAGACTCCGGATTTCTTTTTGTATTATATAAAGGCAACAATCTCATTCTGTAGTGTTTTTTTTAATTTGCTTTTATTGGTTTTATCATATACAACAGAGAAAAGAAACAAGAAAGAACAATAAAGAAAAATCAAGATACATACCAAATAATGCACCGGTAGTCACACTTCGTTACAAAACAAAAAACCAAAAGCTTAATGTCAGCTCACAGTGTCATACAGTTATCTCAGTTCTCAATTAAGGTGCATTTCCTGATACTCAAAAAGAAAAACGAAAAAAACAACTCCCCTTTCCCCCTAACCCCCCTCCCTTAATTTAGCACCAATCCGTTTTTCGCAATTAGAGCGCTGAAACGTTGATAGGGCAATGTTCCTGACTCCAGTGTCTGATCACACAGTGCTCGCTTGTATCGAGAGTTTTTTCTTTTTTTTTCCAATCACTGCTACCTGAGCATTGGATTTCCATTATGTTTCCTCAGGTTTGTCTGATAGGTACTCATTATCTGGTGTTAGGTGTTGACTTTTAAAGCCCATCCATAGGGTTTCACATTGGGCTGCCCTTCCATGCAGAGCGGCAGTTATGGTTTCCATCAGATAGATATTCGTGGCTAGGGTAATCCATTCACTCTTCCGAGGGACTATACCGGATTTCCATTTGATCGCCAGGAGAGACCTGGCGGCAAGGAGTAGATAGGGGGTCAGGCCTTTCACTCTGTTCCATTCGTCCGCGTCTCTCTCTAAGGCAAAGAGCACCAGATAGGGGTCAGCATCTCTCTGAATACCATCAATTTCCTTGATCCACCCCAGTACTTCGTTCCAGAATACTTTGATGCGCAGGTAACACCACCACATATGCCAGTAGTTAGCCATTTGACCACATTTCCTCCAGCATGTCGGGCTCATTGACAGACATTTTGGATAGTCTGAGGGGGTCGTATTGCCACCTGTGCAGGAGTTTGATGGCATGCAATTTGTACTGACACGATAGCGATGTTCTGGAGGCGGCCCTGCACATTAGGTTCCATTGCTTGGGGTCTATTTCTTCGCCAAAGTCCTTTTCCCATCTAGACCTCAAGGGCTCCGTGGAACCGTCTCCCGCTGCTATTAGTTCCTGGTACATTATTGATATAAGACCTTTCCTCTCCACTCTAGAGTCCAATATCTTCTCGAATGGGGTCAATTCTCTGCTCAGTTTGTCCTTCCATTCTGCCTTCGTCAGGACCCCTTTCAGTTGGATGTACTGAAATGTGGATAGTGTGCTTATGAACAATGCTTCCGTCAGTTCTGGAAGAGTGATATAGGAGTCCTTTCTCTGGAGCTGGCCCACTCTCTCCAAGCCAGCCTCATACCAGGATTGGTATCTGCCCACCTCTGGTATGCAATCGTTCATGCCAGGGGACCATAGATGGCTGAGCGGGGATGGCCAGGTGGTGATCCTGCGCATCTCCCGATTCACACGCCATACACTCCAAATCGTGCTCAGTACAGGGTGGCCCTTGATTTTCCGTAGTACCCATTTGTGCGGGGTGCATAGCCATTCGGATACTGTGGCCGGGGAAAAGTAATGGTTATCCATTTGGACCCATGGAAGGTCATGTTGTTCTCTGAGGTGGGGAATCATGACTCGTAATTGGGAGGCAATGTAATATGATCTCATGTCCGGGAGCCCAACCCATCCTCTGTCCTTGGGGAGTATCAACGTGGTGTATGCAATTCTAGGTTTCTTACCCTGCCATATAAATCTCATCAAGATCTTTTTAGCTTCACTGAAGAACCCTTTGGGTATTTCGATTGGCAACATTTGGAATGGGTACAGGAAGCGGGGGAGGCATGTCATCTTAACCGCGTTGATGCGGCCAAGCCAAGAGATCGTAAGTTTACCCCATTTCTTAAGGTCCGCAGTAAACCGCTGGAGGAGTGGAGGGAAGTTAGCTTCGAATAAGTCATTCAGGTTTCTAGTAATCTGTATGCCCAGGTATTGTAGTGTGAGGTGTTCCAGCTTAAGGCCTAGTGGAAGAAACTTAAGATCCTTTTCTGTCTTAGTTCCCTGAAGGGGGAATAGAATGGATTTTGCCTTGTTTACTCTAAAGCCGGAGAATTGGCCATACTCTTCCATTAGTCAAAGGACTTGGGGAATTGACTCTGCTGGATTGGTCATGTGTAAGAGAATGTCATCCGCATATAGTGCTATTTTATATTCTACCAGGCCTAATCTGATCCCTTCTATCGCAGGGTCAGCTCTTATCCTTTGTGCGAGGGGTTCTAATGAAAGGGCGAAGAGGATCGCGGAGAGGGGACATCCCGGTCTAGTCCCTCGTAATTCAAACCAACGGGAAAATTCACCATTTACGGATATCGATGCTGTAGGAATTGTACATATTGCCTGTATGCCCCGCCTAGTTTTGGGGCCAATTCCAACCTTCTGCAGGATGGCTCCCAGAAAATCCCACTCGACTATCAAAGGCCTTTTCGGCATCGATTGATAGCAGGACGGGGTCCCCAGGGAGGTCAAGGGCCACATGTATGAGGTGCAATGTTTTGCGCATGGAGTCAGCTCCCTGTCTCCCGAGTATGAACCCAACTTGATCTGAATGGACCAGGCGGGGCACTAGCGTTTCTAATCTAGCCGCCAATACCCTGGAGTAAATTTTGGCGTCAAGGTTGAGAAGGGAAATAGGGCGATTAGATCCGCAGCTTTTGGGGTCCCTACCCTCTTTGGGAATCACCGTTATCAAGGCTTTTTTAAAGGAGTCCGGGGGGGCCTGTCCTGTCTCTAATATTTCATTAAATAGAACCGCGAGGAAGGGGGCTAGTTGTTTGGCAAACGTCTTATAGAAACCGGCAGTATAGCCGTCTTCTCCCGGGGATTTACCAAGTGTTAGCCTTTTGATTGCCTCGTGGACTTCCTGTTCATTAATCGGGGAATCCAGAAACTCGGTTTCTGCGTTCGTTATCGTGGGCATAGGGATTGATGATCGGTGGGCTGATGGGTCAGGTTGGCCGGGAATTATCTCAGAGGTATAGAGTTTCTCATAAAATTTGGCAAAGGATTCTGGGATATTGCAGGGGGTATGGGGAAGAGGGACAGGATCCTCGATTTCGTTCACTCTACGGTCAGCTCTTTGTTCCCCAAGTCTGGCCGCCAATAAGGCATCGGCCTCATCTCCTTTCTCATAAAATTTCTGTTTTAAAAATTGCAGTTTACGCACCACTTGATCGTGTTCCAAGAGCCGCAATTCTTCCCTTTTCAGCTTCGCAGTTTTCACTAGGGGTCAACTCTATGTTCTTTTTTCATCTCTGCTTCTAATTGAACTATATCGTTCCTCAACCTGTACTCTATGATTTTCCGTTCCCTTTTCTTTGCGGCCCCCTCCCGTATTAGGGTCCCTCGCCATGTGGCCTTCCCCACCTCCCAGACCACTTGTTGGGAAACCTCCCCATCGTCATTAAAGGCATGGTCTAGTAAAAAATGTTATTTAAAAAAAAGATAGGCAACATAAAAAAAAAAAAACTAGCATTCTCTTTTTTAAAACTTCTTATGTAAAATTTTGAGCTATTCAAGCTCAAAATTCGCAAAAGCAAGCACATGGGCGCATCATTTTGTGAAATGGATGCCCTCCTGTGCTGGCTTTTGCGGCACTAATGAAGGAAAAGCCAGCCAGCTGTAGTAAACAAAAGCTACCACTGGGTGGCTTTCCCTTCATTAGTGCTGTACGCGGAGGACGGGGACCGGAGACCAGAGCAGGAAAGGAAAGCTGCAGCTGAATCTCGGTAAGTGCTATTTATTTTTTTTAAAAAATAAGCACTAGCTGCGTTTTTTTTTCTAAGTTTTCCGGGCTGGAGGAGCCCAGAAAACTTAGAAATAAAACCGCAGCTTTAAAAACGTATTTATGTTTGCGGTCGCTTTTGAAGCGAACGCAAACATAAATACAACGTTATTGTGTTGGGAAACGCTGCGGTTTTTCTTTCCAAGTTTCTCAGGCTCGGAGGAGCCTGAGAAACTTGGAAAGAAAAACCGCAGCGTTTTCCAACACAACCGCGTTGTGTTTCTGCTTTACCATTTGGGGCTTCTCGGGCTTCCCCACGGGGAGCCCGAGAGCCCCAAATGGGAAAGCAGATTTAGGCAGAAACAATGCAGCATTTAGCATTTCCCATTTGGGGCTCTCTGAGAGCCCCAAATGGGAAATCAGCTGTAGGCAGAAACACTACGCGGCATGTAAACACAACCGTGTTGTGTTTCTGCCTGCTGTGGCTTTCACTTTGGGTCTCCGGTGCTCCCCTGGGAGCTCCCCTGGGAGCACCGGAGACCCAAAGTGATAGCCACAGCAGGCAGAAACAACGCGGTTGTGTTGGAAAACGCTGCGGTTTTTCTTTCCGAGTTTCTCAGGCTCCTCCGAGCCAGAGGAGCCTGAGAAACTTGGAAAGAAAAACCGCAGCGTTTTCCAACACAATAACGTTGTATTTATGTTTGCGATCGCTTCAAATGCGACCACAAACATAAATACAACGTTTTTAAAGCTGCAGTTTTATTTCTAGGTTTTGCGGGCTCCTCCATCCCGGAAAACGTAGAAAAAAAAAACACAGCTAGTGCTTATTTTTTTTTTTTTTTAAATAAATAGCACTTACCGAGATTCAGCTGCAGCTTTCCTGCTCTGGTCTCCGGTGCCCATCCTCCGCGTACAGCACTAATGAAGGGAAAGCCACCCAGCGGTAGCTTTTGTTTACTACAGCTGGCTGGCTTTTCCTTCATTAGTGCCGCAAAAGCAAAAGCCAGCACAGGAGGGCATCCATTTCACAAAATGGATGCGCCCACGTGCTTGCTTTTGCGAATTTTGAGCTTGAATAGCTCAAAATTTTACATAGGAAGTTTTAAAAAAGAGAATGCTAGTATTTTTTTTATGTTGCCTATCTATTTTTTAAATAACATTTTTTACTAGACCATGCCTTTAGTTTTAAAGTACTCTTCGATTTCGGTCTCCATAGTCGTCTTGAAAACCGGGTCCTTCCAGAGGGTTTCGTTGCACCGCCATTTCCCTCCCATGGTGGGTAGGTCCGCCCAAGAGATGTCAGCCAGAACCATGTCGTGGTCCGACCAGGTTATTGGAATAATTTCTGAGTTTTGTGTAGTTGGTATGAGGTTGTTCGACATGTATATGTAGTCAATGCGCATAAAAGTGTGGTGGGGATTCGAATAGAAGGTGTATCCAGCTACACCGGGATGCATTATTCTCCATATGTCACTCATGTTGTACAGATCCATTATCTCGGCAAGGTCGGTACGTCCCTCTTTAATCTGATTCCTTGTCTCTGGATTCCCCGGTTTCCAGTCAATACCTGGATCAGCCCATTGGTTGAAGTCACCACCCAGGATTACGTGCCCCGTTGCCTCCATGATTATTTTTGGGATTACTCTCTGGAGGAATGCAGTTTGACCAGTGTTTGGTGCATATACAGTGGCAATAGTCACTTTCACTCTGGCTATTTTCCCCGTGATTAGGAGGGCCCGACCTGCCACATCAGACCATGTCTTTTCTACCTCGAATTGGATGCCTCTCTTGAGCAGGATACCAACCCCACCTTTTCTCAGCGGGCCTGAGCCCCAGAACTCCAGTCCCCCCCCCGCTTCCCGATGATGCTTCTTTCTTCCTCTTTGGCAAACTTAGTCCCTTGCACGAGCATTATGTCAATGTTGGATCTGCGGAATTCCCTTGCTACTAATGACCTCTTAGTTGGAGAGTTCAGCCCTTTTACATTGATGGACGCCACTCTGAGTGAGTCTTTCTTTTTTGGGTTATCAAGCGATGCCATCTTCGAATGTCTCTGGAGTGTCTTTCAAGACTGTCGGCCAGACAATTGCTTGCTCCTCAAGGCCCAACGTTGGCGTTGCAAACAAATTCAAATGGTGCTTTCATTATTCCCACACCCCTTTCCCTCAGAAGTTGCTGAGGCTCAAGGAAGCCCCGGAACTGAGGGTGCTGCATTAGCAGCTTTTGACGGCGTCCGAAACGGACTTGGTGACAGTGTTCCGTCCATTGTCGGACCATCAATGGGGACGGTTACCTCACGGTCCCAGTCATATTTTCCATCTCAACATAAGGGTGAGCCCCCATCCCATTTCCCCCCCGCCCCCCCAACTTCATGTAATACAGCAGTGGTAACAATAATCATACAAAAATTAACAATATAACATTACGTGCACCCCGGGGTCGTCTCACGCGAGTTCCTACCCCCTCTTACTTCATTGGGGTGTTCGTCTTCTGTCGTCCCCCGGGCACTTGACTTCCAAGCTCTCGGTCTCCATATGACCAGAGCCCCGTGCTTAAGCCATGGGTACCAGTGCTTCCGGTCGTGGCATCCAGGCGGTACATCCTCATTCTCCATTATCGGGTGTGTTATGGGGCGTCTGTATTTTCTGGATCCTTTAACTCTTTTGTGCCTAGGTCCCTGTTGTTCCCATTGCATTCCATCTCGTTCGTTATCCCCATTTTCATTGTCTTTCGGGCCTGTACTCAGAAGGTTGGCAATGCATTCTTTTATGTCATCTTCTGATCTAAGGATGATTTTCCTACTCCCAAGTTCAAGGTGAGTGAGAACGGGTAACCCCATCAGTATCGTATGCTCTGTTCCTTGAGCCATTTTGTCAGGGGACTGCAAAGGCGTCTAAGCGCTAACGTAAGCACAGATAGGTCCTGAAAGATCGTAATTTGAGCTCCTCCCATCGTGAGTGGGCCTCTGGATCTGGCCTTCTCAAGAATCCTAGTCCTGTCCTGCTATCTATGGAATTTGGCAAGGACCGAGCGGGGACCACCGGGGGGTCTACCACCTCGGTGTATCCTTTCGGTTTTGGGCTCATCAATTTCTTCATCGGCCGTTAGGATTTTTATAATATTGTGGATCGTGTCCTTGAGGTCTTTTTCGGTTTCTCCTTCACATTCCGGGATTCCAAAATAGCGAAGGTTATTCCTTCTTTCCCTATTTTCTAAATCATCCATTTTAAGGCGTATCTCCTCTTCCTTTTTCTCCATGTTCTGTATTCTCATTTCCATTTGTGTCTCAAGTGTGTCGATCGACGCCTGGTTGTTTTCGACACCCTTCAATCTCTCCTCGAAGCAGTCCATTCTCTGGGTGATTTTATCGATTTTGCCACCCAGGTTGGAGCCCAGGCTTTTTATCTCACTTAGTAATGCAGCAATGTCTCCCCTGGTGGCCACGGCTCCCACCTCTGAGGCCTCCAGCGACATGGTGGAGATATGTCGAGCAGTAGGAGAAGATGGGGTGTATGCGAATCTGGAAAGTCTATGTCGCACATTCATAAAATGGGCCTGGAGTCAGAGGAGGCACACGCCCCTGGATCAGGGGCTTTGCCCTCTGCGGGGTCATGTAGGGTCCTAAGAACAGGACAGACTCGAGCGCTTTGCTGGTGACGTCAGGGAGGTCTTCAATCGGGATTCCGAAGAGCCTAGGGGCAGCAAATCTTGGGGGCCGAGGCTGTGCCTGGGGCCGGGTACCGCCGCGGTCCTCCTTCCTCAGTTTAAGGCCGTTGGCTCAAATGTAAGGACGCTCTGAGCGCGTATTCAATGAGGGGTCCAGTAGTCTCTGGGTTCAGGTGTCCAAGGCACGATAGCAGTGGAGTGCCGTAGATTTTCAGGCTTACCGAGCAGGGAGTAGGCCCAGGGCGAGAGGAGGCACAAGCCACTCGGGGGCCTTACCCTCTCCAGAGTAGCGCAGGTGAGTAAATACCGGGGGCGCTCATACACTGATACAAAGCTGTCATGCAAGGCGGCTGGGCAGGGCGCCAACAACTGTCTCGGATCCTCGCAATGTAGCCTGGTGCTAGGATTAGGGCCACAGTCTATAACTGGCAAAATAGGTCTCCTTCACACGTGCGTCTTCCGCTCAGGGTTCTGGCGGTGCGGTGTTCCTGGAGAACTAGTGCGCAAAAGTGGCTGAACTCTCCTTAATTACCACACTCCGTACCCGAGGGGCACAGTCCATCCGCATTCAGCGGGAGCAGAGAAATTCACCTCCCAGGCGCCGCGCACACGGCTCGCGGGTGCAGGAAGTCTTCACGCGGAGATAACCGCCGGATTGCCACAACGCCAGGACGTGGTCACTCTGTCGCTGCTGGGCTGCCTCTGGGCTCAGATGTTCACACGGTGATATCTCCACTTCTCACGGTCCGATTTTGACCGCGTTTGCTCCCAGGTGAGGGGGGGGGGGCCCTCGTACAGCTCATCAGCACTTCTCAACTGGTGGGGGGGTCGTGAAACGGGGGCTCTAGTCACCTCAGGGACCATGGGTGCTGGAGCTCACATGGAGTCGGTGTTCATCCGTGCGCCCCCTGGTGGCCAGTCATTTCTGTAGTGTTTTGATCATTTTGGCTGGTATATTCAATGGGAGTGAGCTAGTGATGTTTAACAGTCGCTGTACAATTGCCATTGTCACTGCAGCTATCCTCGCGAACCACGATATCTCTTGTGCGTCCCATCTATTCAGATCTTCACTAAGCGACCTCCACAGAGCAGGGATATTTGCCTTATACAATGTTTGATAGGATTTGGTTAGTTTTATCCCTAGGTAGTCCAATTCGTGATCATCCCAGGGGAGTGGATGGAGCCCAGCCAGCCCACCAATAACTCTCTGATCCTTGGTTATATCGAGGGCTTTGGATTTAATGTAGTTGATCCTAAACCCCGACACCCATGCAAATTCTTGCACACTACTCATCACTCTCTCTGGGGTAAATGTGTCTCTTAGGAAGAGGAGTATATTGTCCGCGTAGATAGCAATTTTGTAAGCTCTTCCCTTGGACTCCATTTCCTTGATCTCTGGGTCCTGACAAATTGCAGCTGCAAAGGGTTCCATTGTCATTGCAAATATTAAGGGTGACAATGGGCATCCTGGGCGGGCCCCCCTCTCTATTCTAATCTGCCTGGTAAGTTTCCCATTTATCATGAATCTTGTGAAGGGTACCTGGAAATTAAAGAGAAAGACTGTCCTATTCCAAAATTCTAAAGTACTTGTTCTAGAAAACCCCAATCTAGGCTATCAAATGCTCTTCTTGCAGCTAGAGCCGCCAGAGCAAACCTCTGCCCTGTCGTTGTGCCTATATCTATTAAGTCTATAGCCTGTCTAATATTGTCCTGTGTGTGCCTGCCCAAGATGAACCCCCACTTGATCTTCGTGTATGATCCTTGGCAAAATTGATGCTAATCTCCTTGCCAGTATTTTAGCATATATCTTTGCATCGCTATTTAATAAGGAGATCGGTCTATAGTTGGCGCATTCCACTTTATCCTTTCCTGGCTTGGGTATTAATACCGTGATAGAGCGCACCATGTCTTCCGTTACCGTCCCTTGTTCCCTTATTTTATTGAATAAGCGTTTCATATGGTGGGGTAGAGGGGGGGAATCAACTGGGTTCTAAAGGTCGTATAAATATCTGCTACCCAATCCATCAGGCCCTGGTGTTTCATTACAGGCCATCGTGGCTATAGCCTCGTTAACCTCCTCTGCTGTAATGGGGCACTCCAGGGCCTCTCTTTCTCTTTCTGTAAGTTGCAGGAAATCTATTTTCCCAATATAGTTTGCTTGCAGTGTGGGATCCAGGTTTTCCGGCTTTAACATGTTTGCGCGATAGTCCTCCATAATGCTTATTTTATCGCTTTCCCCCACCCACAGTCTTCCCCTTTCGTCCTTCAGTTGTGTAATGTGATTGCGAATTTCAGTTTTTCGTAGTTTTGCCGCCAATAGCCGGTTATCCTTGCCTTCCTGGGTGTAGTGTGTCTGTTTACGTTGTACGAGTGTTTGTGCTGAGCGTTCTGCCATGTGCGCCTCCATCTGGGCTCTTACCTTCCGCACTTCTCCCAGGTTTATTTTCACGATTGTCTAGCCTTATGTTGTGCTTCAGCTATTTGTATTCCTTTCTCTAATTCTATGCGGGTTGTTTCTGTTTCTAGTGTATGCTGCCGCTTGTGGAATCAGTTCCCCTCATCACCGCTTTCCTGGCATCCCACACCACCCTCCAATCTATCTCCCCCGTGTCATTCTCAGAGAAATATTTTGTGATTGTTTTTTCCATATGGGCCCTGAGTGCTATGACTTAAAATAAATTTGTTAAGCCTCCGTTGTTGTTTATCAGTTTTAGTATCTTGGTGTGTTTCAATTTGTACTAACATGATGTGACAAATATTTTGTTCCTATCCTAATGTCTGTCACTTGAGGTATCAGAGTTGCTGAAACCAATATCATGTCTATGCGGGAGTAACCCATATGTACCGCCGAATAATGTGTATAGTCACTATCCTCTCCATGGAAGAATCTCCATGTTTCGATCAGTTCAAGATCCCTGAAAAATTGCCCTAGCGCTTGTCGGTTTCTATGATCCTTATTAGTGGGAGGGAGCATTTTATCCCATGTGGGATCCATAACTCAATTTAAATCCCCGCCTATTATCACTTGACCCTCACACCAAAAGCCTATTTTCTGCAGGACTGCATGAAGGCAGACATCCTGTTTGTCGTTCAGGCCGTGTAATGCAACTAGTGTGTAACGTTGTGTCCCCAATGTACCTTTGAGAACCAAATACCTCCCCCTTGTGGGTCTTTATAGCAGAAGAGTTTCTTAAATCAGAGTGTTGCTCCCAGTAGGATTGCCAACCCCCTAGTTTTAGTCCCACTTGACGCATAGTACTGCTTTGGATATGCTCGATGTGCCATTCTTTTCTCATCCCCAGCTTGCAAGTGAGTTTCTTGAAGGAACACTATCGAGGCTTTCAAGTCCCCTAAATGTCTCAATATGGATCAGCGTTTCATCAGTGAATTCAGACCCTGCGTGTTTAATGTTACAATATTTATTTCAGCCATTACCCTGTGTGCGTCGCTCTCTAATTTGTGTCTGTCCTATGTTGTTCCTTCTATTCCCCAATGTATGTTGAGCCATGTCTTTATACTTCATATGCCTTAAAAAATTTAACATAACCCTCCCCCCTCTTCCCAACTTCCCCAACTCGTGCGTCAAATGGAAGTCAAATACAACCATTGTTTGGTCCATATACCTGGACCAGAATGTCTTTTCCAGTGCCTTTTACCCTCCTCATATCCCACCCACTCGGTTACCTCTTAACCATGGCAAACAGATCTTTCAACAATATTCAGGCCCCCTATGGCCCTCAAGAGGTTGTCTTACTTGTGATCACTTTCTGGTGCATATCAAACATTCTTTTAAGTGTCTTCTTTATGTCCCCTGCCCCTTCCTTTCGGATAAGGGCGCCCCGGTCGCCACCGTTCTTTCTGGTTCATGCAAAGTGTTTGATTCTCAGTCTCTTTCCCAGGAATTGATTCTGTGGAGCCCGTAGCGGCGTCCGTGGTCATCAAGTCTGCCATTTCCTTCTCGATGTGAAATGTCTTGTCTTGATATTCAAAACGAATTCCACATGAGCAGGTCCACCTGTATCTTGCTCATCTATCTCGCAGCAAGCTGGTCACTATCCGCAGTCGTTTGCCCTTCTGGAGCGTGGCCTGTACTATGTCTTGATAGACCATGATACATGCCCCTTTGTATTTAATCAACTCCGTCACCCTCGCTGCCTTCATTATCTTCTCTTTCGTTTGGTAGAAGTGAACTCTTGTAATGACGTCGGGAGTTAGGTTATTTTTCTGTTGATAGGCATTCTGTATTCTATGTGCTCTATCTAGAACAATCAGATCTGTGTCTGTGTCGTTGATCACCTGTCGGAACAGCCCTTGGACATATTTTTGTAGTTCAGGTTCTGAGACGGCCGTTGGTATAGCTCTGAGTCTGATACTATTTCTGCACAATCGATTCTCGTTGTCCTCCTGTTTGGCCAAAACCCATTCCATCTGTTGTTCCACTGCCTCCATTCGTTTGGCCAGTTCATCTTGTTCATGGCCCCGTTCACATAACGCTGTCTCCGTTTCTTCCGCCCGGTGTTCGATTGTGGATACTTGCTTTGTCAATTCGGAAATGGATTTGGTGAGGCTTATGGTGCAGTCTTTAATTTCTTTTTTAATCTCCGCAAGCATGTCTTTCTGATCTGATCGTCTCGTGGGTGGGTCCTCAGGATCTGCTGCCCAGTATGAAGTTGTTAGGGAGTGGATTTGTGCCAAAGTTTACATCTGCTTTTTTGCCCATTCTTTGCCTTGCATCATAGCCTTTATGTCCCCCGATACAGGGCCCTTTGTTTTGCCCAGGCTCTTCGCCATTCTAATCTTAACTTCTAGAAGTTCCAGATGTCTTTGCTCGTTGCGCTGTTCCGCCGTCTACTCTGGAAGGGAGAAAGGCGGGTGTCACTTATTTAGCCGAGGCACCACTCCCCGGGATTATGACTGGTCATGTAGTTGTCCTCCTAAACTTATGTTGCTCGTGTTCAGCGTTTAGTTTGCTTATGTGGAGAAGGATGGTCCTTTCACGAGGCGTTGGTTTGCTTCTTGGTTGCAGTGATCTTGTTACCATTCCGGAGCCTCGCTTTTTGGGGGTTTCGCCGCTTAGTATCTGTTCCCACTCTCAGATGCCACCACCTGATATACAGATCAGAGTAGCTCTGGTTCTGTTCCTGGTGCTTATATTATATGCTATCAGAGAGATCCTGAATCTCTAGGCCTGTCTCTTGGGAGAATGTCATCCTTCATTCTTGTACCCACCAGTATTTAAGCCACTTTTGCCGCTTTGAGTGTGGTTGGGATTGCATAGGGTACTAAAGGTATGGTGACTCCTCCCCCAAAATGGGCTCGCTGCTCAGCTCATGCCGCCCATGGTCGCCTCATGTCAATGTTTATTGTGGCCTTTTATATCCTCATCATTTCACTCCCCCCCTTTGCCTTGTTTCCGCTCCCGTGGGTTCCATGTTTTCTCATCCTATAAATCCTTGGGGAGCTCACCTCTTCAGTCCCTCGGTACTCCGACCTACACGCCCTTGAACTGCCCGCGTTCCAACGTCTGGGTCTGCCGCGCTCAGGCTGTCCTCTCCCTCCTGTTGCTTCTCTCAGGGGCTCGCTGCTTTCAGGGAGGCTCTTACCGTGACGGCAGGGCATGCTTTTATTTCTTGCGACCAGCTTTTCTGCTTCTTGGTACTCAGAGTGACGCGTTCTTCATCTGTCTGCTTTCCAACGTCTGGGTTCGCCACCTTCTGGGGTGCCCATTCCCTCCGTCGCTTCTCTCAGAGAGGCCCGCTGCATTCAGGGAAGGATCTGACAGTGGGAGCGGCGCGGGCTTCTATTCCTTGCAAAGCGCCTTACTTGGTTCGTAGGTTGTAGCTCGCCGTCGCACACTGGGCTGGTCACACCTTTTAGTCGCTCCTCTCAGGGAACCTGTTATTTCTCGTGAAGGCTTCTACATCCACAGCGGCGCAGGCTTTATATTTATTACGACCCGCTTCACCTGCCGTGTCCGCGTGTTATGCGCGTGCGACTTCCAGCCCAGTCTCCCGTTCCATGCTTGCCCTTCTCACGCTGCCTTATTCTGTGTTTCACTGTCCGTTGGATCGCTGCGTATGGCAGTATTATGGGGTCACCTTCAGTCTTCCTCACCCCACAGATTCACTGCGTATTGTGGGACGCCTCGGCTTCAATGGAGCGGCCCCCTCGGAGCTGCATCTCTATTTGCTCATTATTTCCTCCCGGGTAGGTTTACGCGCAATCTCCTGACATCGTTTTGCAGAGCAGCCCTTCCCAACCCCCCCCCCTCCCACTTCTTTTGGGGTCCAAGTGAGACGTTTTGGGAGGGAAGGGGAGCGCAACAGGGGACCAGGCGCCAGAGCTCACCGGGAGACCATGTTCTTCGGTCCTCGGCTAGCCACACCCCTCAATAGTGCCTTTGTTTTAAGTCAGTCCTTGTCTACTTTGTTGACAGAACAGTCATTTTAGATGATGGTACAGACTAGCACATGTCAGGTGGAAGGAGGAACAAAACACTAATCCTCAGATAAACTTCCACACATGCTATTTTACAAACGCATTGAGTGCAGGTAATGGGAATAAACCAAAGAAAGTTCTCTTATCAATGATATACTCCAGGTAGACTATGATGCCCCTTGAATCCCAAGGATCTACCTATTTGGGGTATTGTGCTTAAGGTTAATAGTAAACAACCCCTTTTTCAGCCACCAGGGGTTGCAGTGCTGCTGCACGTCAGCTTTGCCTGGTGCCATTATGCATCAAGACGTTGGATGTGATGTCAGGGCCTGAATACGAATACCTACAGCAGAATACGATCACCTTCACCAGAATACGATGGAGGATTGCACGGCCTAAGCACGTGTCTATAGTGAAGAAGGAGCCCTTCTCTCAGCTGACCTATGAAAGACAGAAACGGCAGCCAGGTATCCTTCCACAGGTCGTGGGCCCAGGAAAGCAAGCAATCTAGAATAGAGGCAGTTTGACAACCACAAGGGTCCAGACTTATTTCCCCAAACCAAGTTGAAAACGCACCCCCACCTGCAGGCATAAAGAAACTTGGTGTCAAGCCTTTGAGTGGACATGAGCATATCCATGATGTTGTCAAATCCTGCTCTATATACGTTAGCCGTTCATCAGCCAAGCATGAAGGTTCAGGTTACCAAGGATCAGATGGAGGAACCTGACCACCCCAAGCAGGAGTCCACTCATTGCCAGGAGATACCAAGGAGACGAGATGGTCATGTCCAGAAGCTCTGAATAGTCTGCAGCACCAGTAAATTGATGTGTTCCCGAGCTTTCATTGGGGACCAGAGGCGGCTCGCCTTCAGACCTGGCAGGTGAGCATCCCAGCCTTTCAAGAAAGTAGCTGTGTCCACTGTCAGTTTTGTCCAGGGTTGCTCAAGCAATGCCCCTCTCAGAATGCTGTACTGCAGGGCCCACTGCAGGAGTTCCTCAGAGACAGTGTGCAAGACTTAGTACAGGATTGACATGTCGTCCAGGAAATGAGACCACTAACTCCCAAGAAGCCTCTGGAGCAACCTTATGCACAATGGAGCCTCTGACACTAAAAGGATGAAGGAGGTCTCCGTGCCAGAAAATGCAGAGACTGCAATCTAGGATTGAAAGACCTGGACCATCTAGAGGACCTTCGCTACACGACCATTGGGAGGGAAAGCTCGGCCCAGACATGTATCTAAGAATGCTCAGGTGACCCAGAGGGACTGGGATGGAGAAATATGGAACATCTTGAAGATCAGGGAGAAACCATGCAACAGGATGAATATGTGGTAGAAACATGCTGACAAGGTTTCGGGTGCAATATCAAAAGACCCAATCGTCTAGGTAGGGGAAGACCTGAATCTTCTCCCTCCTGAGTCGAGCCGCTATCACCTATAGCAGGTTGCTAAAGACCCTGTGTGCCACTGAAAGACATAATAGCAGAACCTGTAAGTGGTAGTGGGTGTTTCTAACCAACAAACCTAGGTGCTTCCTGTGTTTGAGATGAATTGCACAAGGAAGTAGGTATCCTGGAAGTCCAGGGACAAAAGCCATTGCTGCAGCTTGAGGGCCTGAAGAATGTGGGCCACGGTGACCATCTTGAACTTGTCCAAGAGCCTCAGATCCATGATGGATTGTAGGCTCCTGTCTTTCTTCTGAACCAGTAAGAAAGTCAGTACCAGCCCATCCCTCGCTCTAAAAGGGGAATTGCTACACCATTCGAAGTGAGGGAAGGGCTGGCACAGACTTTACTTTCTGGTCAATGGTCCCCTTCCGCAGAGGCTGGTGGAGTCAAATGGACAAAGTTCAATCCACAGTGGCTTAGTATTGTGGGTTGCTGCAGGAACAGCAGAGATAGCAATATCTCTTCTCTGAGCCCCTCTGCATTACCACTGGCCAGAAGGATATCACTGGGGCTGCTTGCATGAGGGCGTATGGGCCTTGGTAAGGTGGGAAAAGGAGGAGAAGGGGCATAGGCACAGCGAGGCCCACGGAAATGGGTGTAACCTTGGAGACGTGTCATTTCTGTAGGGATCAGCCAGCCTTCGCATCAAGCAGTTTATTCTTGTTAAATGGCATACCAGCACCACAGTCTTGTCAAGAGGAGACGGGAACCCTACAGCCTAGTTTGGGAGGCATAGAAAGGAGAGATCCAGAGCCGGTTCTAACCCCAAGGTGGACAATGGCAGTTGAGATGGCCCCAATTCCTGTCTCCTCCTGCAGTGCCAATCATTTTCTAAGTTGTCCAGCTTTATATCATGCAATACCTCTTCGTAAAAGATGCTTGCCAGTGTTTCTCGTTTCTCCTAGTGACATCCCAATCCAAAGAGAAATTCACAAGTAGCATCTGATTGGGATCAGTGATCTAACGCTGTACGTCAACAGACCGCAACCCAACCACCAATATCTGGTTCCCATAGAGTCTACGTCCCACCAGCGGTGGAGAGAAAACTACGGAGAGATTGGAGAACCACAGCCCCACCAATGCGCGGCTGACAGGGAATCAGAGTGGTGCTGCCACGTAGCTACGGCGAGCATGCAACAACAGCTTCCAAAACCCCTAGACCTTAGGTACTAACGCATGGGTACAATCCCCATCAAGCATAGAACTTACCTTTGGGGCACAAGGAACAAAGACCTGGAGCACAAACTCAAACGCTCAGCTTCCCGGGCTGCCAATGTTTTGCCATGGTGGACCCTGGCGAAATAAGGGTGGGACTTAGCCTCCTATTTGTAATCTTGGCTGCCAACAACACATCGCGGTTGGGGAAGACAGGGCCAGGGACAGAGCCAACACAGAGACCGGGAAGGATAAAAATGGGGACACAGGAAGCAGGAAGTGTGGGTTATTTGGTGGGGTCAGAGGACGACAAAGACAAGCAGAAAGTGTGGAGCTTATTTCTGGAAAAGGTGAGGTGTTGGCTAGTGAGTGAAAGTGGTACTGCATCATGAGTATGCGTGATAGTGTGGCAGGTGAGTTTAGAATAGTTACTGTGAGAAGTGACTGAAGTCTATGGTACTTAATGCAGGCAGGATGTCTGAGTAGTAGTAGGAGCAGGAGAAAGTAGTGACCGCACAGAGGAGGTAGTAACATCTAAGAGTGAAGACTAGGTACAGAAGGAGGGAGATACGTCGAGGGACAGGAGAGTGGTGGAAGGACTGGGTAGAGGCAGGTGGAATTGAAGGAGTAGAGAAGAAGACAGGACTAGAAGAGGAGGGAGTGTGACGAATCGACTTCCGGGGCACCAGCGGTCCAGGGATGAATATCTGTTTCTAAACCATCAGTCAACCCCACACCTCTAGTAACCAGAAGGGATCCAAACATATTGGAATACAAGTGAATTAGAAGACCTACTTGTCCAATTTTGGTAACGTGGATGGAACGGCAGGCTTATCACCGCAAGGCCGTGGATGCTTGGTTAGTTGCAACACAGTGAAAATACAATTACCCAATGAAAAAAGGGACGTTCCAGTCAAGGTTGTATACAAATATTTACTTTATTATTACTACAACAGACAGTTCTAGCACACTACAAATATGACCACCCTGTAAAGGAACACAGAGGACAGACAGTTTCACGAAGGAAAAGGGATGCACCCTGCATACTGACAGGAGGGTAGTTAGTAAAGTAATCAGTCTTACAGTTCATGGTCATTCGGTTTCAGTACCAAAGGGCCAAAAGGTGGTAACCGTCTAGGGGCCCTAGGAGGGTGGGGGTAGAACCACAATGTACCTGGTGCTGAACAAGTTCTTGGTGCTCGACAGCGTCGCAACAGTTCCAGGGCACTTTGCAGCCCTTGAGACAGAGTTTGTGGCGGGAGACTGCTGTGGGTACCAAGCGGCAGGCAGTTCGGCAAGCAAGGCTGGGCGGACATCTTCAGGCTGTCCGACGCAGCTGCCCAGGCCAAGAATCCTCGTCTCTGCTGGTTCGCGGATCTGGATTGCTGGTCGAGCTGTCTCGGACAGCTCTGGTGACTGCGGCATGACAACAGTCAGCGGTGTAGCCGTATGTGGTTCGAGGACGCGACTGTCTCCAAAATGTCCTTAAAAGATGGACGCTGGATGATGCTGGTGTGGCACTCCTCCTAGCTTCTTCGCAGGGCTCGTGTCCTTTCAAGGCGGAGGGTCCAACGCTAAGGAGAGTGTTTGCAGGCAACAGCCTTGTCCTTAGTTCATATACTCTGTGGCACTTCCCACCTAGGAAGCTTGCTGCCAGAACCTAGCAGGGCACGCTGTGTGCGGCTGGGTACTGGTTTTTGAGCTGCTGGTCAGGTCCTCTGAGTCCGGTATCTCCCTCTGTTCCCTGGGAGATGTTTAGGGGAGGGACCTTGGATCTCCTGGCCTTCCTTCACTGCAGGAAGGTAAACTGTACCTTCAGCTTGAGTCCAAATGAGTTATTCTTACTCCTTTCGAACTCTTCAGATCTACTATGTGAGGGGTTCAGCCCTCATTTAAAGCCAAATGGGCCCCAGTGATTGGTGCAGGCTAAGCCCCCCCCTTAATAAACCAATCCTGGGTCCCCACCAGCAATCTTTTGTTATGCATGAGCCCATGACCAGAGTGCTCTGCAACAGGACAGACAAGGGGGTGACACAATATACACAAGTCCCGCCCATCTCCCTGTCTGTTGTAGATTAAATTGTCACTCTGGTTAACAGAGCCCTCTGTGCCTCTTGATTAAAGTGCAGGGTTCACTTGAAGTTTGTGCTGGGAGCAGACTTCCTGTCTCCCCCAAACCACATACTTCACACCTCTGAAAGGGGCCGCCTTTCCTGTTGTCTATTCCGGCAAACAAGCCCCTTCAAGCTTGCTTCAATTATAACTCATTAGTGTGCACTGTCACCAGTCGGAGGACAAAGGAGAACAAAGGAAAGCAGATTCAGACGACAATTGGTTACAATCTTTTCAGGAAACATTTTCTAGGAAGGTTCATTGAGACCAACAATCTATTGAGAACCATCAATTGCTCTTAGAGGAGGAGTCCTGCCAGATCTGCCTGTAGATGATGTAAGACTTGTGGAGGACCAATTGTTCTCCTTCAGACAAGTATCAGAGAGTGAAGTCTACACCATTGTTAAGAACATGAAACAGACTATATGCCAGGGAGACATGTGTCCCGACTATATCATTAAAGATTCACTACCTGAGGATCTTAAGCAGGCTTGGATCACTCTGCTCCTTAAAAAAGAGAATGTGGACCCTGCAACTCCTGCCAAATGTAGGTCTATCACAAATGTGCCTTTTCTCTTAAAAATATGGCACAGGGTTGTCACTGCCAACTCTGAGTTCACAGAAGCTTATAATGTGTTGGGACTAAGACAAGCTGGCTTTTGTACGAAGCATGGCACAGAGACTGATTTATTGGACCTAAAATCAAATATTGCAAATATTGATAAGGGCCATATCGCACTCCCGCTGCTTATAGATCTTTCCGCAGCATTTGATCTGGTAGATCAGGCACAACTTGTCAGAAGATTAATTAAAATCGGAAGGTGTTCTGATAGAGCCGCCTTGTGGATTGAATCATTTCGGGGGCTTTTTCGAACCAGGGTTGCAATGGGAGACTATCTAGCTGCTCTCGTCTCCCTTACGTGTGGTGTCCCTGCTCCTTTTCAATATTTACACTAAACCCCTATGTGATCTTCTGGATGGTTTGGGAGTATCTTATACCAACTATGCAGACGAGACACAGATCTTATTTGAACTTTCGTGTGACTCTGCATGGCAGAATTGTGCCATTAACAAAATATATTTGTTGATCCAGACCTGGAAGGCACTCAATTCCCTTGCTCATTATTGGATCAGAACCCAGATTGAAGAAACTGGATTCCTGCTACAGTCAATTCTTTATTGCTGATTGTTCTATCCCGGTTGTCCAATATGTGAAAATGCTGGGGGGAGTCTGACTACCACCTGTCTTTCAATAAACATACTACAAACCTCTGCTCTTCTTACTCCTATACTACCAACCTGCTCTGGCAGATTCAACCCTATCTGTCAGAAAGGAACAGGGCATTGGTTTCCTCTGCAATTTGAAGCTGGACTACTGCAGTAGTCTACTTATGGGCACCTCATTGTCGAATCTTAAGAAACTTCAAGTAAGTCAAAACAGAGCAGTGCAGGCTGTATGCAGTTTCGGCAAACGGAATCACATTACTAGAGCTCAACAGGAATTACATTGGTTAACTGTTCAGCATAGAATACGACATAAAGCCCTTACCCTCACTCATAAATGCCTTACTGGCCATGCTCCACGTTAACTTTCTGATCACTTAAAGGCAGCTACTTGTAGGAGAGTCCTTCGATCTCACAATGTTCATTTGCTAGCTCAGCTGCGGTTTAACTAGAAAAACTATGGAGGAGCTTGTTTTGATATGTGGGCCCCTTTGTTGTTGAAGGAGCTTTACAGATTCATTAAGTACTATGTCCTGATTGACTAAATTTAAGAAAGGAGTGAAGACCGCTTTCTTTAACAGAAGATTCGACTAGAAGCCCCCATTTTTTTTCTTACATGCTTTGTTTTGTGTGCTGTGAGAAACCTGTGGGTATCCTCACTCCTTCTCCCTCTGGATCCTCTTCTCAGGTGACCAGGGAAAGGATCCTGGCGGTGTAGAAGTGAAGGACGATCACCTGGGTGGAAGGTATTGGGAGTGGGGTACCCACAGGCGAGACATGGTATCCCCCTTTCCCTATTGAAAACCAACCTAACCCTTTCCGGCCTTTATAGGCTATTGTCAAACATCTCCCCTTATGTTCACACATTTCCTATGACAGTACTGAGACGAGGAAGAGGCGACTAGGATTAGTGAAAACCAGTAACTCCTTTCACCACTCTTTTACTGGGACGAGAAAGATGCCTGCAGAGTACTGTCACGGTCAGGCATGTCCCTCTAACTATAGTCTGGCAAGTTCAATTAAGAGCTCCCACCTGAAACCTGTCAAGGGGTTGCAGGTGTATAAGAAGAGACCACAAGAGCAGCAAAGAGACCAACAGGGAGGCCTGTGTGGGAGAGACCAGCAGGGGACCCTGCTCGTGAGGAGGCAGCCGTGGTGGGTCGTGCAGAGACACCAATATTCCGGCAGACGATCCCGGAGACCTGTGTAGCCCAAGAGAAGTTGGGCCGTTGGAATTCGTCAGGTGTGGGAGCCTCTTTGGTCTGGGAAATAAGCTGGAGCTGCGAGCAGTGAAAAAGAAAGGAAACCGCCGAAAGAGTCTATGGAAGCAGAGCGGTGCTGCCAGCGATCCAATAGAGGCATCAAAGGTGAGAGCAGGGCTTGCAATCGGAGGAGAGCCAGAAGACGGACCAGAAGAAGTCTAGCGCAGCTACCCAACAGAACCCCTGGAGACTGGTGAGTGAAAGGGAGTTATCACTCGAGACCGGGTGCTCCGAAGGGGCTGGATGCAAGCAAAATGAATTCAGAGTGCGCCAAAAAGCATGCACAGTGGGAACAAACCCAAAGTGATAGGTGGCCTGGAAATTAAGCGACAGAGCAAATAATGATAGAAAAGCATGTATATTGAATACCAAACTGAATGAAAACTTGAATAGCAAAGCTATGAACTAATGAAAATTCAAAATGGGAAAGCGCCCATTTGAAAGCCATATATGAAATATGAACGCAAGTGTGAAAGAGAATGACGGAAAGGTGGGGAATAAACTAAGACCACCGCAAAGTGAACTTTGTGAATAAATTCAGTGCAGCAAGGCCTCAGACTCACATAGAATGTGTGACACATTGTGGCATAGAGTGAAACTGCACATAAAGCCAAGAGGCAGATAAGAAGAAGCTAAGTGAATGTGAATCTGTACACAGGGCAGATACAGAAGACCCTGTTTGGGCTGAAGAGCCTAAGGTTCCTGGTTGCACAACCTGTGATGGGTGGACCGTGTGGTCTGACAACTGCACCTAGACCAGGGAACCCTCCTTTGTGAAAGTTGAAGACATTGTGAAACAAACCAAGAAACAGCACTGTGTATGAACTGCAATCCAGAAAGAGTGACAAGTTTACTTGGAGTTGTGTTTAACATTGAAAGACAGAACAATATAAGGTGCCCCGTTGAAGTCTTGGGAAAGGGAACCCTGATACTTGATGTATTGCAATGTTGTCTTGAGGACAGAGCCTCGAGACCCTTTTCTTTTGAACTGTATTGCTTTGAAGTTGGGGAAGGGAACCTCAAGGAATTGTGGAACTTTATTGAACTTGAGGGGAAGGGGAGCTGAAGAGGAAGCTAGGAGCTGGAAGAAGCTCGGAACTTTGTGTTGATCACCATTTCTTTAATTAAAGCAGTGAACTAGCTCCATCTTCTTTGCATCTAAATGCCATGTAAAAGACCCCCTCTTTTATTCTGGTCCTTTCTGGAACATTAGGATCTTTGTTTTTCCTGCGTTGATCTTCAACTCGTTTTGCCTAGTGTATTCCTCCAAACAATGTAATTGTCGTTGGGGACCCATTGGGGTCGAACCTACTAGGACTAGGTCATCTGCAAACAGTAGTCGCCCCACTCTTACCCCTCTGATTTTTGGAGGGAAGCATCTGGTCTGATCCAAGAAATTTGCTAAGTTAGAAATGTATCAATTAAAAAGGGCCGGTGGTAGCAGGCAGCCTTGTTTGACTCCCCGTGCCGTAGGAATCTTCAATCAATAGCCCTTTTGTGTTAAGTCGGACTCTGATCGAAGTAGCTGTATGTAGCTCCTTTATTTGGTCCACCAGATCAGGCGAGTAGTTCCACAAGAGTAATTTGGTCCACAGCTTTTTCCCCGTTTATGTTGTCAAAAGCCTTCGACAAGTCGACGAAGGCGAGACAGATTTTTGTTTTCTTTGTGTGTTATCCTTCAGAAGTGATAAGAAAATTGGTGGTGAAATCCCCAGGCCCCTCACGAAACCCGATTGAAAGGGGTCTTGACGGTCAACACGGGCGACCCAAGCTGTCAACCTTTTTAGCAGTAATGATGCATATAGTTTCCCCAGCATATCTAAAAGGGGCAATCAGGCGTAATTGCTCATATCCTCTCGGTCTCTGTTCTTGAAGATCGGAAATACGTTGGCGGTCTTCCATACTGGCGCTATTGTGCAGTTTGTCAGCACTTTGTCCAACATCTTACCCAGAACTGAGACCCATTGTACAAGGTTTTGCTTAAGCATCTAGTTGGATATGCCGTCGAGGCTGGGTGCTCTGGAAGCCCTGGAATTCTTTATCAATGCTACCAAATCCTCCTGAACTTAAGGCAAGGTCCAGGTGGCAGATTTCACTTCAGGGCTCCCTTTTGATGGCGACTCGGAAAACAGAGCTTTAAGGAACCCTACCCAGGCTTCTTTTGAGACCCTGTTTACTTGGGTCAATTTTCCATCTTTTCCAGAGGATTTAATTACTGCCCAGGTTTCCGATATGTTCTTCCTAGCTAGTGCTCGCTCTGATCATTTTCTCGGCACCCTGCTGGGCATATTGTACACCTACGGTCCTTTAACTTGTTCTTATGGTTGTTTCATAGTTTGAGAACGATGGCAGATAAATCCCCCTTCAAGCGGGCAATCCCCTTCCTCATTGCCTGCCTCTTGGGAGACTATCTGTTCATCAAAGGCATACTGGTAGCTCTTTACCTCGATCTCTTTGTAATGCTTACTAACCAAATATGATGACAGTAAGGGGATATAATTGACAGTAGCCAACGCCGGATGTGCCTTGGTGGGTTTTCGAATAGGTGGCGCTCATTTCAGCCATGTCCGATTTTGACCTCTTCAGCCTAGAGCCATTGTTCACCGAGGCCACTGCTATGAGCGTTCTTCCACAGATTATGGTCGCTTGCCCCAGATTGGACTACTTCCAGCGCAAAGATGGCGTCTCTCAGGTCCCTAGTGACAAAATTAAAGTCAATTACTGAAGATGCAGACCACGATGCCAAGTAGGGTGGCAGAGCTTGTCCTTTTTCGAAGGGACCATTTACCATGTGGAGGTCTCAAGACTCCATTAGATCATTCCACAGGAGGCTTCTATGCTTTGGCGATTAAAGTTCCCTTTTCCTTTGCAGAGTTTACATTATGGTCACCACATATGATTGACAGGTTCTCCAAATTATAAGCTTTGTCAATCGCCACTGTGACCACGTCAATTATCTCCTCATGGTTTATTCTTGAGTGGTTCCAATAGATGTGGATTAAAACCAGGTGGTTTTTGTAGCACTTCATCTGTAGAGCATGGTTGTGCTTTGAGAACCGAATAGTTTGCTGCACATATGGGCCCAAATTTATGGAGCCCACCACTTCGTACCCATTTCCCGACTTTATCAAGGTCAGGAGGCCAGCAGTAGGTCGACCTGCACCCATATATATTGCTGGGTTCAAAAACGACGTGAAGCCATCCATAACCGGTTGAGATCTTAACCAGACCTCCTGAATGCAAATAAAGTCAGTCGCTTCCCATCTTGTCTCGTCCCTTGTAAATAAGTGGGAAAAGCGTCTTGTATTCCAGGAGGTTAGTGACAAGAACTTCCCCGTTGGCTTTTGGATGTTCAGCTTTTCATCGTCAGTTGACAATGCAGCTGCTAGCCAGGACCACGATTTGTGCTCTGAGAAGGCCTATGGGTTCTGCAGGTTTGTTTCAGGGTTCCATTCAGTTGTCTGTGTTAAAATTGCCAGTTTGCTTGGGTCTAAAATCACCTTAGGAACCGGGCCTCGCAGGCCTCTCAGATGTTGTATTACTGCCCCCACCTCGCTGCCGGACCTTTTTTTCGGAGGGCCATCTAAAAGATGGTCGTGTTTTGGCTATGTTCCTTGAAGCACTAGGTCCTGAAAAATGTGGCTGAGCATGTGGGGCTTCGGTTTCCGCCTCCTGACCATGCAGATCCGTTAGGTCAAAACTTAATAGTAAGAGGCTCAAAGTCGATGCCAAAAACAGTCTTTTTATCACCACTGAACAGAGGTGGAGGTAGACCAGGTCCATATGATCCTCTCGAATGAATTTGATTATCAAGAAGTCCTCTGTGTTAATTTGGCAGAGGGAGGGCACACAGTGATAGAGTTCTAAGACATATCTATTTAAGATGCATTTGTCACCTTTATCCACCATTCTTTCCAGCCTAACACATATGGCGTAGTCTCTTCCGGAAGATTTGGGGATATTATTACTCAAGACTTGAAATTTTGAAAGTCTCAAGTCTGGTTCTGGTTTGGTAAAGTTGGAATAAACCTGCCAGCCCCCCACCCCCTTTTTCCTGCTGACATGGTTTAAAGGAATCTGCAGGTATTGTAAGGCTTTCCCCTGCCCTATGGAGGCCCTCAAGTGGAGACAGATCTTCAGTGGAATTCTCACATCTTTTACTGCTGGGCGATTTCTTCGGGGGTCATTTCTCTCCAGGTAAACCACCTCCTCTCTAGGCACAAGACTGGCTCTGTGTTTGGCCTCCAGTCTCTCTCCTGTCTCCGCTGGAGTCAAGAACACTTAGTTGTTTTGTGGAGTTGTAGTGGCGTCTAGGTGGGCATGCAGGGCTCTATTCACTACTAGAGATCAATTGTCCAGATGGTTTTTTGCTAGCTCATCGTAGTCTTCATCCACAAAAAAAAAAAAAGGTTGTCGTCTGATGGAAACTGATTCAGGTCCGCCACCATTGGGGAACTAGGAATTCCGTTCCAGATTGTGACCGATGGGCGCATCGCTGGGTTTGTTTCTGTGAATGGAAGTGAATGCTTCCTCAAGAAACCTCTGGAGTCTGTTGCTTTTACTATCGGTGTTAGTTTAGGACGCTTAGATGCGCCATTCAATTGTTTTTGTTCGATTGGGTAAATAGCGCATAGGTCTCAATAGTAGATTTTTTTGTTTGCAGTTCGTCCGACCTTCCCGATCTCCCCATGTCAGGGCCACTTTGGGGATTTTTCTTGGGATACGGCAGCCAACCCTTCTGCCCTCAATGGTAGTGTTACCTGGACCGGATCTAGGTAATTTGCAACACCCTAGTCTGTTCACACTTCGTTTTGGTTTAATTTAGGTGGCGGAGAACCCGCCACTATTAGCGAATGGCGTGAATCAGATGTGCTGGTCCTACTATGAGCAGTTGGTTTGGCCCTACCCCCTCAGGGCAGACAATGGCACTTTGCAGCCACCATCCTGATTGTTTCCAGCTAGGATGTAACCTTCTATAAAGATAATCTTTGTATGAACCATCGCCAACAGCATTGTATGATCCTTTAGGGTGTCGTTAATGGCTTCATAAAACTTCATAAAGGGAACCATTGCGATGGCTACTAAGGACATCTGGGCTAGCGGGTTGACAGGTCACTTGATGCCATTTCCTTGGGGAGCTGGAGGACCCAAACTCTGGTTTGAGCTAGTCCTGGCCTTTGCCATCGGGGTCGCTAGACCTCTCACCATTTTGTTCGCCTTGAACAGAACCATTCAACCCCACTGTTGCTCCCCCGGCGGACTCATGGGAAGGGAGGGCAGTGCCAGCCCACCTCTTCGGCATAGGTCCCGCCTGGGATCTTGATTCAGCATAGGAACCATATGTACAAGTTTGGGTGCCATTAGTAGCAGTAGGCAAGTTTAACCTGGCACTCAGCAGCTCTAAAGATTCTTTTAGAGCTTTGATGTCTTGTTGCATCACATTATTAGGGTCAAAAGCGATTTGTGTATTTGGGACTTCCATGTGCCAAGCCAGCGCCAGGATCGCCTCCTTTTCCTATGTGGGAGTATCGAGTTCTGCGCTGGCCCGGGTTATTTTTTGGGCAGGGGCTTAGCCCCATAAGTCCGAAACCTCTGGCCACGCCCAGGCAAAAGGTAGGACTTGTACTGCCGAGGCCACGGCACCTTACAATAATTCACCATGCGTTAACTCCGTGGTGGGGGCTCGATAGTCGGCAAAGTTCCCTGGTGTGTTTCTTTGCCAAAGGTGCTAGTACAGTTGGTGCCTTACGACTGGCCAAGCCTGAGGAGCCCAGTTTTTTTGGCCCTCCCCGACCATTTCCACCTCAATGGTAATTATCTGGATATTGGTATATCTGGGTTCTTTTGCGGAATCTGGCCAAAAGTAATCTTGATACTTCAACTTGATTCTTTTTCGCACCTTGAAACACTTGTGTATAGGCGCGTTATAAATGCCATATCATATCGTGAACTCCCTAAAGGAGGCTGCCGCAATAGGTTGGCAATCATCCTCCTCCGGGGTCAGGTCTAGTGCCCTGCTGTTGGTCACAGGGCTGCCCACCAAGTTCAGGCTGTTCGCGGGGGCTGTGCACAGTAGGAGCCTTTGTGGCCCCCGGGCACTGTCATCACTTCCCATCCCTGGCGCCAACCCTTGACTCAGTGGTCACCTGGCCATTTCCGGGAGAGTCAGGTGGTTTTGAGTTAGGGGTAATAAGAGTCAATGCCCTTGCTGTCCCCATACTGGGTCTCCCAGGTTTCCTCGCTTGTCAAATAGATCCCCACAACCTTGCAGTCCACCTGACCCCCCTGCCCGCCTCATACACAGGGCACTCATCGATTTGTTTGATAAGAGCACCACTCTGCTCATGGGCCAGAGATTGTGGGCTTGGGGAGGCACCCAAGGCTTTTTGGGGCCCCCAGGAGAGTCTAATACAACAGTCTTTGAAGGAGGTCCCCTTTCCACCACTTGGGTCGTTCGCAAATCAATTTTGGGGACTTATTTGGCTCCCCTCCCACCAAATTCGACCTGCTCCATTGGCAACCGCAGCGGCGAGTGGGGACCCCGAACAGGTTAATGTCCCTTACCCGCTTCCTCAGTCGCCAAGACAACTTCCCCTCAAACTTCAAGCTCTGTGGTAGCATGGGCGGATTCCATTGTGCGAAAAATTCTAAGCTGCAGGACCGATCGAACTCCTCCCGCCGCCATCGCTCTTTGCCAGTTTTCGTGCTGCTTTTCGAACGGAGGCAGACTCATCAGCCCCCTCGAGTCTCATCTACTCAGCCTCAGTCGGCTGACTAGCGAGTGGCTGGACTCGATGCCGGACTCCACACTAGCACTCTGCACCACAGGATCGGGGATATACAATTGTCTTAAAGCTGCATCGCCTCAACCAATAGAAGCTAACAGTCTCCTTCCTCCAGCTGGATGAAATCCATCTCAACACTGGCTCAATCAGTGATAGGGAGGAGATTGTGGGTGTTGAATATGGTATTCAACGAAAATACCCTATTTAAAATCCTGTATCACTCAAAGTTCCGCATTATCAGACTACAAAAATCTTCTATTCCAAAATACCGAATTAGGGAAGCAGGGGTGTCCCCGCTCCGCTAATTCTGTATTTTGGTCTGCGGGGACTGCAGGGGTGTCCCCCGCATACACAACATGTGTTGCAGTGGACCAAACCCCCCCCTCCAAAATCTCGAATTACAAAATGCAAACTTACTGTGTTCGTGATTTTGTAGTTCAAACTGTTGGTTTTCATGATATTAACGTACATCTGTTGCATATGGTGGAAAGTAATAAGGATTCTCTGTTGGCTGATTACATTTCTCCCTCCCTGGTGATACCAGAGGCCTCAATTCCAGCCCTGATAGGTCTCCTATGGAAGTTTAAACAGATGTCTGGCTTTAAAAGTAAACTATGATAATTCCGAACTGCTCAATCTGACAAGCTACCTATATATGGTTAAACAACTGTCTCCTTTCAAAATAGTAGCCAGTTTGATTCAGTATTTGGGAATAAACATGTCGTGGATGTGTTCTGGACTGTAATCAAGAAACTATAATGTGCTATTTACCAGGATCAGGGAAGACCTGTCCCTCTGGAGGATACTGGCAGTACCTGGTTGGGCAGGATGGTGTCTATTAAAATGAACAGCCTTCCCAGGTTACTGTATACTTCTCAGGGACTTCCAATAACAGTTCTGACAAAAGCTTTAATGTATTTTTAGAGGGAGATAACAAATCTTTGGGGGAATCTCTAAACATACCATCTCTAGGAAAACCATTTTCCCTCCCTGGGAATCCAGAGCCCTTGGCTTTCTAGACGTCAACACTTATTTTGAAGTAGCCCAACTGAGAGTCTTGGGAGACTGGCTCAACCCCCTCCATTTAAAACCTTGGAAATGTTTGGAGGAAGTCATTGGAGTAATTCCTCTAAGACATAATGAGTCCCAAAAAAAGAATATGTCCCTTGTTTACGAACCCCGACCTTTGGAAACCACAATGCTTTCCCTGGGATAGGCTTAATGCTAGGAGAGGTCTTTTCCAACTTCCTGGGGCTGCTGACCCGTTTTACATGGGAACCCACACTTATCAATCAACATATAAGAATAATGATTTGAAAGATTGGCGTAAGGGAGGATTTGCCTTTGCTGCCACTTATACTCAAGGGGAATTCAAATCCTTTCTCCAATGCAAATAACTATTTGGGCGCGGGAATAGAAAGGCATCACTACTTCCTGTTAAGACAGTGGCTGCATCAAAAGGTGTTTCACAAGGCAGTGACTCGCCCCCTCATGTTTTGAGAAACCGATCTTCTCTGCTCCAGAGGCTAGAGGAATAATTTCCAGACTATATAAAATGTTGATCTGTACCACCCAGGCTGCCGCACTCTTGCATGTTAAGGCTTGGCATAGGGACCTGGGATCCGAGTTGGACGACAGTACCTGGAGCTCAATTATGAGACAGGTCAAGACCTCTGGTTATGAACTCAACAGGGCAAGCCTTAAAATTGGTTTATATGTGGCATTTAGTTTGACACAATATAGACATTTTGTAGGGGAAAGAGGGCTATGTTGGACAGGGCATGGTAGAGGAGGAAGTTATTTGCACCTAGTGTGACATTGCCCTACACAGAGATGTTTGGGATTTTTTCCGTTGGGAAATAAATAACATTAGTGGGTGCTCTGTGCCTTAAATCCCCCCTGGTATGCTTGCGGGGTAAGGCAGTAGAGAAGGTCTCCCACTTGGAGAGACTGACCCCAGACGTACTCTCTAAATAAGGTTTATGGCAGAATTCCTGAGGTTCACCTGAATGCTCGATTTAAATGAATGGTTCACCAAAATGTGTTCGATTATCAACAAAAAAATATCATTGTCAAAACAACTGAGACCGTACATGTCCAACAAGTCTAAGAGCCTTGGCTCTCAAACTACTAGGCGGGGCTCCACCATTGTGGTTTACTCCTGGTGGGAATCATGGCTAACAGAATGGGATGTGTAGGATTTGTTGTATGTAAAATGGTTCCCACTTTCTCCCTTGAAGATTTTCACTGGGGTTGGAGGTGGTAGAGGGTTGTGTTCTCGTAAGTTGCTTTAGTAGACTGTTCACATTGCACTTTTGTTCTTGTCAACTTGGAGCAGTATATTCAGGGACAATGTACTTCTAAGAAGTTTCCCAGTATGTTTGTTTCGGTTTATGCTACACTAAACGCCAAAATTAAGATGTTAAACAAAAATAAAAAAGGACAATGGCCCCTATAACATGCAAGTTATTGTCCCTATGAGAGTTTTGAATAAAGGTCTTACAAATGAGCCACGGTTCAGCCTCAGGGGAAGGGATGCAGGGGGGTTAAGAGATGGGCCAAGTCAATTCACCCCGATTCCTTGGGAACTGTCCAACCCTAGCTTTAAAGTACATGGAAAAACCTAAGTGATTTTTCCCTTAGCATCTGGAGGTCGAGGAAAAAATATGTAAAAAAGGTAAACTGACACAAAGGATTTGTATCACAAAACACACTAATCTGGTGCACAACCACACGCAAAGCATTTTGAAAAGGATTTCTCCCACAAAAAAAAAAAAAAATGAATGAGAATCTTAACAGAAGCAGCACAGCCAGGTTACAGTGTTCTCACAAAAAAATGCATCTATAATGGCCTGCAATTACGCAATGGGGAGGCGTTGCAGTTCTTGTGATGATGTATACAAATCCATAGAAAACAAATCTTTCTATACATTCTTCCAACAAAGGAGGCACGCTTATCCAAACAAAATCCAGTGAGATGGGTGAGATTTCCATTCAGGACAAAACAATGCAGCAGAAATGAGGGAACAATACAAAGGGTTAAAAAGTTAGTTAACGGCAAAAGCTTCTGAAGGACGTAGCCAGACTCTTAAATTGGGACAAATCTGTTTTGACACTGCAATGTTTCCATCTCTTTTTGTTTTCCCTTACAACTTTTTTTTCCAAACAAAATAATAAAGAAGGTGTGCAATGCAACCATGTGTGTTTAAGATTAGTCTTAATTGGATATAAAAAACAGACCGAAAATGCCTTTTCTGAGAAACCGGTTTTAAAAATATATTTGTTGATATATATTTGTTAAACAATATCGTTAAAAGGTTTTCCAGTACTCTGTACAAAAGGTAGAGTTTAGTGTTTATGAATAGCAAAGATACGAATATCATAAATCCAAAAATGAGGAACTATGGTCCGCAGTGTCAGACAGTACACCTGTGGCACAAAAGACCAGATTGGTGTCTCCAGGTCTCAACTGTATCCTTGAGAATACAATTCACAAATTATACTGTGCTGCGTCCATTCCTTGGATCCAAAGCCTAATTTCAGAGAATGGAGAATGGTATTGGAACGTAGATGATTATGCAATAACGCATAAAATTATCCATTATGTGAGCTACTATGCGGGTGTTTGCAGCTGGATAAATGTTGCACTTTTTCAAAGGGTCTGGCTTGTGATTTCTTTAGCTGAGGCTCTAATTTAGACTTCTTATGATCCAAGTCATTTATAGCCCACCTGTACACAAGTGTTTCTAGGCGCGACAAGACAAGGGAGGGAAAACAGAGAGAGGACAAGACAAACGATCGTACTAGGCCTTGTGCCATTCAGATTGTGCTAGTGCGAGAGGGAGACCTGCAAGGGGAAAGGGGAATTGGGGGAGTGCCAGAGAGAGGGAAGGGGAGAACAGGACAGCATTGCTCTTATTAAGTGCAGCCAGGGGAGCGCGACTCTGGGCAAGTGCAAGGAGACAGGGACTGTAGCGATTACAGTTACAGCCCCTAAATCAGTGGTAGAGGCAGTGCAGGGGTGACGGATCAGGAAAGAGCCTGGTATCCAGTCAACTCTGAGGGTAGCCAATCGGTATAGCAGACAGGTAGGTAGGTCAGCAGGGGAGGGAGGTTGGCAGGGAGGGAGGGAGAAAGCAAAGGAGAAGAGCAAAGTGTTGAGCTACTTCCGGAACTTCAGGTGGTCCGGCTCAAGTCAGAGGGGCAGGGCGGCCATTCCAGAGAGGTACCTGCCGAGGAGAGAAATCTACCATAACTCTCTGCCTGGAGAAGCATCTAACCCTTAGAGAGTTGGAAGTAGCTGAGAGAAGGGCTTGAGAATCAAGCAATTTGGAAGAGATTGTTGGATGTAGTGCAGGCCCCAGCCCGAGCAAGCCTTGTGGACAATGCAAAGGGTCTTGAACTTGATCCTTGCAGCCACCAGGAGCCAGTGGAGAGATTTCAGGACTGGGCTTGATAAGTCTTGCAGTCCTGTTCTGGATTAGTTGCAGTGATTCGGAGAGTAGAGGAAGGCAGATTGAGAAAGAGGCTGTTGCAGTAGTCCGGCCTAGAGAGAACCAGGGCTCTGGGGAAAGGTGAGAAAGGAAAGAGTACCTTTGAGGAGGTGCAGCTGGTAGTGGGACCTCTTGGCAATGTCCTAGATGTGAGGAGAGAAAGAGATAGTGGGGTCAAAGATGACACCAAGGTTTTAGCCTCACAGGAAGGCAAAGGCAGAGGGCCCAGCAAGGGCGGCCTGAGAGCGAGGGAAAGTGGGAGCAGGATCTTCGTCTTACTGGCATTAAGGCAGACATCGTTGGAGGTGCACCAATTCTGAATCGCGGATAGCGTGTCAGGAATGAGCGGGAGAGGATGCTGAGGGGGGGGGGGCCGAAGAAGCAATGTGTGTCATCCGCATAACACTGAAGGTTGGAGACAGATCAGGTGGGCCAAAGGGGCTAAGCAGAGGTTGAAAAACGAGGGTGAGAGGATAGAACCCTGGGGAGCACCACAGGGGGAGAGAGGTGTGGCAGAGAGAAAGGAACCAAGTTGGACCTGAAAGAGGCGGCCAAGAGGAAGGAGGTCCACCACTCCAGGGCCTGATCCGAGATGCCCAGGTTTTCATAGAGTCGATTGATCAGGATGGCATGGCAGAGGAAAGATCAAGCAGGATGAGGACGGAAGGAATGCTGGAATCAAGGTTAGAGAGCAGATCTTCACAGGTGTTCAGGAGAGCAGTTTCCATGCCTCTGGCAGCTCTGAAGCCAGACTGATGGTCATGGAGACATCCAACAGATTCAATGTGGAGAGTAAGCTGCGAGATAGCCAGCTTTTCTAGGAGTTTGCCCAGTAAAGGAGTGATAGAGATTGGGCGATAGTTTTCCAGTCAGGTAAAATCGGCAGGCGGCTTCTTGAGGAAGGGGTGCACAAGGGAGTGCTTGAGGAGAGAGGGGAAAGTCCCAGTGCTGAAAGAGTGATTATGGAAATCGCCAAGGCTGAAGAGCAAGGGTATCCATATGGTCCTTGATGGTTCTGGAGGAGCAAGGGAGCACCTATTTGGACAAGACTTTCATAGATCAGACTTGTCTAGAAACCTCATCAGGCGTTTTCAGAGAGAAAGGAGGAGGAGAGGGATAGTTGGCCAAAGGGGGGCTGAGAGAGGATGAGGGAGAAGAGATAGAGGACAGGACAGGATGTCCTGAGTTTTAGTGGTTAAGTGAGAGGCCAGAGTCATACAGAGGGCCTCGGCGCGAAACAGGAGAGGTAGAGACTGCAGCAGGATTGGCCAGGTCCTTGCAGATATGAAAGATTTCGGCCATGTTGTTAGAGGCTGCAGAGACGTGGGTTTGAATGTGGGCTCTCTTCTTGGACAGGGCAGAGAGTCTGTATTACCTTTGGAGCATGCGGCAGGCCAGTTTGTCAGAGGATGCACCTGAAGCTCTCCACTTCCTCTCAGCCACCCTACAGTTGCGTTTCAGGATGGCGAGGTCAGAGTCATACCAAGAGTTGCACTTGGAGGAAGGCTTCAGCCGGATTCTCATGACAGGGGTATTAGGTAAAAATTTCATTAATGATGCACCCTCCAGGCTATCAAAAACTTTCCCAAAATATTCTAGGACTGGAGTTAATATATAATTATACCCCTCGTAGATGATATTTTTAACGGCAACATTATTACATGGAACTACGACAGGGGCAAAGATGTCCAGAGTGTTGCAGATAGAGAGGTGCAGATTAAAGAGAGCTGTGTCAGAGTGTGAGTCAGCTGCAGGAGTAGGAGGAGCAGAGAAAGTAGAGGCAAAGGCATCCACTGACGCACACTTTATGGGCCGAATAACTGCGAAGATAGGTGGCAGCGTTGGGGTGGGTTTTGCCTGAGGAATAGAGAGTTTCAGGTGAGCGGAGAGTAGAAAGTGGTCAGTCCAAGAGAAAGGAGGGGTGAGAGGGTTAGAGAGGGGGATGTCTGAGGAGATGAGAACATCCAAATTATGTCCAGAGTGCGTCGGACCAGAGGGCAGAATTGAGAGTGAGAGAACGTGTCGCAGAGGTTGCGGAAAAGCCCAGAGGAGGGATTAGAACTATCCAGGTGGATTTTGAGGTCTCTGAGGAGCAGAAGTTGAGAGGTGGAGAGAAGGCGAGGTCAACCCACTCAGAGGAAGAGGGCAACCTGGCCAGGAGGCCTGTAGGTAGTGGCCACAGTTAGATGAGCCCAGGAGAGAGAGAGAGCCTGCAGAAGAGGCATTCAAAGTAGGAGTAGGCCTGCAGAATCAGGGGGCCACTCATGAAAAATCAGAGCTACTCCATCTCAAGGTCGATTGGTTCTGGGCTCGGAGAGGATCTTGTAGCTGTCAGGGAGGAGAGTGGAAAAACTTGCGACAGAGCTGGCCATGAACCATGTCTTGGTGAGAGCGAGGTCATCCAGGTCAAGTTCTTTGAGGAGGTGACCGATGCCAGAGGAGTGTTTGATAGCAGACCGAGAGTTGAGAGTAGTGACGTGGAGCAGGTTGCCACATTTGAAGGACTTCCGGGGAGGGGTACAGGCTTGAGGTGCACCCAGTGGAAGACGGGCCGAGTTTGGGCAGAGGTGGAGGCAAGGGGTGGCAGAGGAGACAGAGAGGTGCTAGTAGGAGTAGCGGGAGAAGGAGGGAAGTTGATAAGATGTTGAAGACACCTATCAAACAGGAAGAGATTGGGCTGAGGGCCCTGGACCAAGCCAGTGCCATTCAGATAGATATTAATGATGACCTTGGAGGAGTGGAAGGATGTCAAGAGGGCCTCCCAACGAGTGCCACCATTAATGGGAGAGGAAGAGATAGGAGAGAGAGCTAAGACCATATGAAGGGTCCATAGGTCTGGTGAAGGAACGACAAAGAGGATGTCAGTGAAAGTTTGTCTGGAGGAAGCACTGATGTGGGTATCAGCGATAGGTAGGCCAGGGTTGGAGACCAGGATGTAACTCTAACTTCTTCCTACCAGACTTGGTGAGAGGGATAGGATAGGAGATAGAGTAACAGTTAGTGAAGATGGAGGGCAGAGAGCACCATAGGGGGTGTGAAAGAGGTAGGTGGGAGGAGAAGGGTGTGTACGAAAGGGAGAGAGACAGCCCTGTGCCACAGCACTAAGAAAGCACAACACAACGGGGTAGTGGACCGGGGTCACAACCAGGAAGACACAGAAGGGGAACAAGTAACTCCCAATAGTGAACGGCACGCCTTGCGCAGTGTATCTAGGGTAGGAGAGAGCCTAATAGACCCAGTAACAAAAGATACCAGAAAACAAAACATCCAGATTCAACTTTCTTAGAAGGGGAAAAAAGGCAACTTCCTTTTAACACATCACAATAGGCTGCCAGCCAATACGCAAGCGCGGGATTGAGGGGGAAGGACACATCAGGGAAAAAACACGGACAATGGACGGGGAGCAAGTACAATGAGTTGCGTGGCAAGGATTAACCCTTTTCAAACAATTCCTCCTGGTGCTACGAGCACCAAGCCTCAAACACAAAGAGAACATGCTCTGGCTCAGGGATTATAAAATTATTGCATGAGGAGTCTCTGTGAAGGGGTCTCCCATTTCGCCTATCAAACATGCAGGAATGGGGTCAAAAGTATACATGTGGCTTCACAGGTTTAAATCATGGCGAGGTCCCATTTTATGTGGGGTGGTTTAAGTAGCTAAGCCATTTAGTATCTTTTGGGTTCACTGTAATGTCAGGTCTCTAAAGATTTCTCTTGCTGGAGTTATGTTCATGGAGCCCAGGAATGACATTTGGGTGTCAATTTTGATTCCCCATTTCCATAATTACAACTCTTATTGAGTCTATTTTCCTACAAAGGCTAGTGCTAGCGTGTCGCAGAATTCCACTAAACGCACATGCCCAGAATAAGTGAATACATTGGAATCTGACAGCCTGTTATTGTTGCCTGTATATATTTGTCTGTGCTGCTTTAAACAAGAGTACAAAAAATGAGACTGGGTTGATGCAGTGTTATCAATGCGTGAAAACGTAAATAGACTTTAAAGCACAAGCACTACTTGTGACAAAGCACTTGTACAAAACGTACAAATAGTAGAATTTCAAAATGCTTCAGGGTTGGGTCTCAGGCATTGGAGCGCATGAGCATCTCACCTTCCCCGCGTGGCAAGAATAGTTTAGAAATAGTCTGAATACAGGTTGCGACTGCCTGTATAGTTAAGTGTACAATATCTGTCAAAGCCTACAAGAGTCAGATCATTCTGCGAAAAACTAACAGAATATTGGATTTTCAGGGATCCTCAGGAAGTGGAATAGGTAGAGAACAATTAATATTCACACGGGCAAGCAAGTCCGCACCAGTGAGGAAGAATCAAATTCATCATGACGCATGTGAGTAAATGCAGTGTTGACAACGAGGCTGAACATCAGTAGAGGCTTTGGAGACACATCCTAAATGCATTTATTGGGAAAAAAGCGTTGTAAAGAGTTGCAAGGAGTCACTTACTTGCAGTGGGTGTTTTGGATAATGAAGCCATACATCCCTCAGGGTCTGCAAATATTAAGAGATTATTTTAATGCCTAGGAGTTTCGCAGCACATTCCAAGCATTGACTTAGTTATCAATGTATGAAAGAACAGTCCATTTCAGAGCCCGAAAACACACACATCAAGAGTAATGTGGCTTGCAAATGCACTCTGAAAATCGCATTCCCTTCCACACGAGGATGCGGTGCTCCACAACAAACTGCCATCACACACAAAACAACATATGCGGCAGCCGCAGTAATAAAACAGGCTATCTAGAATACTAAGAAACCAATGTGATTCTAAGTAAAAGGTAAACTTGCAGTGGTTGAAATGCAAATTACAGGTCTAGTTAAATGAGACATGCAGGTAGTCCATTAGTGCTGCAATTACTTTTAAGCTATTTCACTAATGAAATGATAATAGTTAAAAATATGTGTCTAATTTCATATAAGGTGGCAAGAGCATGCTAGTTTGTGCTTATGTATGTAAGCCATGCTCTTGCCGTGATGACTTCCAAAATGTATTACAATCGAGCACTTCAAGGCAATGACAATTCATCTCAAGGGATTCAAGGCATCCCCTGTGCATAACTCTGTTTACCTCATTTTATGGTACAGTGCAAGTATATGTAGATTGCATCAGTTATGAAAATATAGTAATAATCTGCGCAATATCTAAATAACCAAACTTGCAGTACTTCTATGAAGAAAAGCATGTCAAAGGGGATAGACTTCACAACAAATGTGTTGCACAGCGATGACCTACTTTGCCATATATTCACTTATTTTCCTCATTGTAAAGCATTTATGACCTACCTTATAGTTCAGGTTGGTACATTATTACACAGACATACCAGGATAAGTTTTAATTCCCATTAAAAAAGGCTGATCAAGTGCATGAAACTTTTAAAACAAGTTCAGGTTATTCCTATGAGTTTGGGCATGTTTTGCAATATCATCTGACATCATTAGCAATAATCACAGGGTATGAGTTATGGTTCATTTGTCAACCATTATTGGCTGAACCACTGATTCTTAGGTTTTGCACTAAATACACAACCTTTCATTGAATGATTATACATATAAAAACACACAGATACCCAACCCTCACGACACACACACACACACGAATGAGGTTAACATGTTACAACTGCCATGACAAAGGTTACAAGAAATCATAGTAACGCAATTAGGGGAAAAGGAGGGAGAATGTTCAGAAGATCAGATCTCAAGAAAGAACATTTTCAAAGACAGGTCTTTTGATTTTCTAATGTCTGACTCCCCCCCCCACATTCCTCATCTCTTATTTGTTTTTTAATCTCCTAAAGCAGTGACTGTACAAGAAGGTAGACATAATTTACAAAGAACCAATATCCATAGACAAACTGCTGAAGAATGAAGCAACCAAATTGAGCACCCACTCCTGTAAATTAACACTAATGGTAATGCTTTGAAAATGTGTAACCATTTCTGCTCCAGACAACATTTTGGCTTTACTAGTGCTAAGCAGTTAGTTATAAGAGTGGAAAATTCCCTGACACTCATATACACACTGGTCCAAGTTACGATTCATGACCAACTTAATGGAGAGTGACAAAACAAATAGGCAAGCTGAGGCCACAGATGGGAGCCTGTAGGAAGCTGACTATCTTGAAATACAGAATGCTAAATATACTGCATCATTTTGTCGATAAATCGTGGGAGATGTAAACCAGCTATTGAAGTAGACAAAACAAAATGTCAAACCTTAAAGTAACAGTTTGGCAAAGATTATGCAGCTACTTAGCAATTTATTGGTTCCAGCAAAAACTCAGATGTAAATAAAAATGGAGCATCTGCTCCAAGCATTGCTGGGTCACCTGTAAGAAATGCAACTAACCTACGCAATAAACTTAAACGCACTACTTCTATTTTTTTTAAAGCTTTGGTTTCCAAAATTGAAAGGCGAACCCCGGAAGCCTTGAATTACTGAAGGTGCTAGACTGGGTCCAGATCAAAAGATAGGGCTGCTTTCAGTTGGTGGTGTTTGCAGAGACATTAGACGGCCCTATTGGTTCTCAGCTCCATCCATTAAATGCACTGGATCTGTAATAGGTGAACACTTAAAATGCAACCGTTTCCTTTATCCATCTGTCAGGGCCATAGAACACACTGGCCTATAAGGAATACAAATGCTATGATTGATCTTGGTCAACTGCTCTAAGTATAAATGATTACATTTAAAGTATCTTTTAAAAGGTAGCCTCTTTTCAGGTTGTGGAGCACTGGAATTACCTTGTTAGGATATCCACTGGAACCCATAGTGCCTCAGTTGCATAATAGCAACAATTAATTTCCATTTCTCTGGTCTTCATTAGTCCATCATAGTAGCTCAAATACTTTATAAAATAGTTATAAAAATGTATCCGATTAATCCTGAAAAAACCTTAAAAGCCTTAGCAAAAATGAAGCGGATTGGGAGTCGCAACTGAATGTGACTTTTGATTGAAGAATACTTGAGTAAGAACAAATTAGTTACCTTTGATAATGTTTTTTCCAATTGATATGCCCTTCCTCCCAACGATTCCTCATCTCTGAAAGGTCTCCCCCAGGTACACACTGGACTGACTTTGCCCTCAGTCAACAGGGGGAGGGCTATTCCTCTATATATATATATGACATCAAAGGTACAAATATGGAGGCAAGAGCGCCCCGTTACCACAGTCCTGAAACCTTTTCAACACATTAAGAAATGGTTGACAGCCACAGGTCACAACCGATTAAAGTGGGCATATGAGCAATCTGTGAAAGTAAGGAGTTATCCATCAGAAACATACCAAAAGGTAAGACTTGTTATTGTAATCAATGCATTCCTTCCTCAGATTCCATGTCTTTCAAAGATTTTTAAAGCCATACAATACAGGCATGAAGGAAGCGAAGGACCAGCACCTGCAGTAGAAATATCCAGAGAACGCAACGACCAACGCTCGCATCCTCCCTGCGAATACTCATTAAACATCTGCAACGATGCCCAGTTTGCTGCTTGACATTTAACACTGGAACACAGTTCTGTACAGTAGAATTTGTGGCCAGAAATCTAGTGGAGTGAGCCCAAAGACCTGTCGATACTGTACATCTTTGCTAGACAAGGTATACTATTCTGAGATGTAGAGGACAACCCATTGGCACAGAGTCTGCTTGGTAACAAGCAGCAGTAAAGCTTGGTGTCCTTAATAGGGAAAGGTTCAAGGCCCTCTGTGGTCCACAATCCAACTAGTTGGCCAGACAATAAAAGCAGTACTCAGACGTGCAGTGAGGAAGAGAAAACACAGGCAAAAGGATGTTCTGGTAGAGGCGGAATTCAGCCACCACCACCATGGGGAGGAAAGGGGGCCCGATACTCAAATGAAGCATCTTCCTTGGAAAATAGAATTACAGGTGTTTCCCAGACAGAATTTATAAAAACATGGGAGCCTCCCTACTGAGAATAAGTAGACACATGATCTGTTCTATGGGATAGATCCCACGGAGGATGGTCTATAACCATGTTTTAGGTTGCTGTTCTTCACTGAAGGAGACACAGCAAGTTGCATATATGGTGTTCCACCTACAGGGGAAGCGCAGCTCTGAAATGCCAGACAATTCTTCTCTGAAAAAAGTACCACCAGTGCAAGCTTGACCTTGGAAAAAAAGAAAAAGGATTAACGCATACTGCTTGCAAATTACTAAAAGGACAATCACAAAACCTAGCCTTACAGACATAAGAATCCTGTGAGGAGACAAATCCTTTAACAATAAAAGACCCACCATCAGAAAAGTCAACACTAGTATTACATTATTTGACAGGATAAGGAAAGTATTAAGAGTAAAACAGTTGACCGGACACTACAGAAACAGAACCATGGATGTGATGGAAATGTTTGCCCCTGTTCGAACACAGTAGCTATGCAGCCACCTTGGTTCACACACTGGGGGTGACAATGGAGGAAAAAAGCAGACAAGCATTAATTGCCCCATAGACCTTACAACTTGAAGTAAGGAGAAGACCCCATTCCATCCATGAGAGTGGAGTCTCCTCCCTGCCAAATTACTGAGTTGGAGTGAATGGGAAAGCGCCTAGCAATGACCAGGGGAAACAGTGACTCAGAGGAAGAATTACGAAGGATCTCAGAGGAGGTGGCACTCAACTACAACATATTTAGAGATTGTTGATTACATTTCAGCAGCTTTATTTCGACCAAAAAGTCATAAAAGCGGTACACAAATAAATACATCAACATCATATTCACTTATAACACAAGTAACTTACAATCAAGAACAAATTCACCATGTCACATGGTAGAAGCAGTTTAAAAAGCAAGAAAATTCATCCTCATCAGAGCATTAGGTCAATCAATTGGTGATTATAAGTGGACAAGCTAATTACTTATCCTCTAATATAAATTTTCCCAGGCCAGCTCAAGTAGTTGCTGGTGGCAAAGATGGCCAAAGCATCTGAAGAATCTTAGTCATTGCTTCACTTAGTGTACTACAGCCGCGATTTAGAAATGAGAGTTTCAAAAAACGCTTCCTCAAGGGCTTAGTCCCCAGGCAGAGGAATAGACAATGTTGCAAAGTGTCGGCCGCCACACCGCAATGACTACATGTCGCAGAAACGGCATCATTCCATTTGTGCACGAGTGTGGCTGTGGGCAAAATGCTAATGCGGAGCTTTAGGTACACAGTCCTTTCCCACCTGGAGGTAACATAATACAGGTACTCTTCGCCACCGACCCTGTCTTAATAGCAAGGCATCAGGTCAGTTGCTCTGAGACCTGGACTTCACCAGGATATCACGCTGTGCCTTAGCCCCGCTGCGCTCTTGATCACTTAGACGCAGATGTTATATCAGAGGGGTTCGACCAGTACTCCAAGCCCAGCTGTCCCAAATAACTTTTCACGTGTGCGGCCCACTTCAGAGAGCTGCTCCCTTTCTCAGACAGGACATCCAAGGCCGCCTCTTTATATTCGCGCAGATGGTAATTCGACCAAAAATGGGCCCAATAGAGGACCGGGCGCAGTTTGCAAATCTTCTCGAACCCTTCTAGGCCAGTTTCTAGTAACACTGGGTTGTTCGGGGCAGTAAGGGGCAGTTCAAGGATATTTGTTTAAATGTACTCTCCGCCATTACAAGGGGCTGAATCTCCATTTGTCCACAAATTCCCCATACAATGCTGAACTTTATAAGCCTCCAGCGAGACCCGTACCGCCCCATTCCCATGCTCATTAGTAAATCTAGCAAGGGCCCCACTGTACCCAACCAGCGTTACCTTGGCCTTCTCAACCTGCATTTTCCAGCCACATGACGCCATGAAACTCACTGAGATAATCATATGACTGGACTTGCTCAATCGTACCGTCCTCCAAGGATAATGCTAGTACCCTCTGCTTCTTCCTGAAATTGGCAATGAAGATCATAGCCTTGGTTTTGCTAATATTCAGGGAGAGCCTGTTCCCCTTAGTAAAAGTCACAAAAATCTCCAGTTGCTTGCAGATGCCGACAGGTGTTAGGGACAGGAGTACTGCATCGTCAGCAACCAACAGTGCTGGCAGTTTATCGCCCGCTAGTGAAGGGGCATCAGTTTGGGCGGCCAAAAGCCTCTTCAGGACTTCATTGATAAAGATACAAAACAACTTAGGTGCCAACACACAACCCTGATGAACCCCCTTCTGGATGTCAATGCTGAGTGAGGTACTTCAATCAACGCCACAGCGGACCACCACAGAGTTCCCTGTGTAAAGTCTCTGGATAGCAGAGAGCAATGTGGCAGGGATACCAAGCTCCTCTAACATCTCCCAGAGATGTGCTCGGGGTACAGTGTCGAAGGCAGTTCGTAAGTCAACGAACAGTGCATATACATTTGTCTTTCTGAGTACATATACATTTGTCTTTCTGAGTACAGCGTACTTCTCACAGACCAGTCGGAGGCTTTGGTCGATGGTACTTCAAGCCCTCACAAAACCCTGCCTGGTGATGGTCTATTACCCCGTTATTCAGAGCCCAGTCATCCAGGTGAAACAGCAGGGCCCGGGCAAGCATCCCCCCTCCTCCCAGCATCTAAAAGGGAAATAGGTCTAACGTTAGCAGGGTGAACATGTGCACCCTTTTTATGAATTGGATCCATTTCTGCCGAGGTCCAAGACTCTGGGACCTGCATGCTAGACAGCACTACGTTGAATAGTTTGGTCAGATACAGTACCCAGACCACAGACAAAACAGCACATTCCCTGATGGTAGAAAGCTCCATCGAAGTCCCACCATCTGCCCGGTAGAAGTTAATGTAGTATTTTGCCAATACTGCTTCAGGGATCGAGCCATGAGACAGGCTTTGGCTCCCTCAGTGAGCAGATTGTTGATTACTCAAAGGAAGGAATCCCAGAGGCACCAGTTAAGGCTTCGGCCCCTTAACTAGAGATTTAAAGATAGCTATGAATGAGGTAAAGGCAAGGGTAAAGAGGCCCAGATTATTGAGAGAGTTGCCTGAGAAACATAGTCTTCGAAGTCTGAGTTTACAGAAAATCTTGCACTTAAAAAGATGACTTGTTAATTCCTGCACTAGTCTAAAAAGCATAAAAACCCTAATAAACAAATCACAAGCTCTATCAGTGTGTTTGGTGGCATTTCCCTAGTGATATTATGACAACCATGTTCTGTTAGACCACATGGGGGGTACTCAAGGACTTCTCAATCAGACAGAGGGGGCCACTCATCTATAAGCGACTACCCTAAAGTTGCGTGGAGGTATTACCCTCGATACCTCTAATAGGTCAAAAGGTTGTACTTTAAGTTGCACTGTGTACTAACAGATACAGCATTGGTGTGTCAATATCAATTAATAAGTCTGTTATAAGACAGTGGCCACTTCCAGGTTTGCTCGATTCCGCCAGCTCAGTCATTCTGCATGCTTGTTATTTGTTCGCACCAAGCGACTAGCCACCTGAAACATGTTAATCTGTATAACTATTACAATAGCTTCTGAGTAAGTTCCTATCACTGTGGGCATATGGCTCCCCACGCCGGTAGAAGCTTGCTTCTACACCGCTTTATGTGGCAAAAGCTTGCTGACATGTTTGCCAGCACAAATTCTCTTGAACTACAATGGAAATGACAACAGCTCCGAGGGAGAGAAAGGCAGCCTTCAGGTCTACTACCTTATGAGGGTGGGGGAGAGGGCACAAGCTGTGAACTCTAGCTGACCCATGATGGCACCCCAACCATAAAGGAGAAATCAGCGGATATTCAGATGGAATGAGTTACTTACCTGTAACTCCTGTTTTCCAGCATTGGTATCTTGCATGGTTTCACATGCTCATGAATTTTCCCTGTCGTCAGGCTGGGAATCCTCTGCAATATTAAAGCAGTTTCGCTTTAAAGCTAAAACTGCTTGTCTCTTCTATAACTTATTGCTGTCACTTTAGGTCATACTGCCCTAGCCAATGACACTTGTCCTCTTTAGCTCCACCCCTGGAGGCCAACTTCAGATGTAGTTGCGCACGTAACGTGGCAGTAGGAACCAAGAGCCATAGAGGGAAAAGAGGGAGGATTTGCAGCGAATCCATGTAATAGAACAATGCTGCAGAACAGGAGTTACAGATCAGTAACATATTCCTGCTCCAGCATTGGATCTTTAATGGATTTACATGCTCATGAACACGATTACATAGCAGTACACATTGTGAGGGGTCAGTAATGCGAGTTTTGCAACTAGGTTTAGTTTTCTCAAGGTTAGGACATTTTATTTTAAACAAAATTAGAAAAGAAACCTTAACTAAACCTACTCTGCCAGGGGATTCCCAACTAGTCTATGATCTAAGGGAAAACCTCCCAGCATACACAAAACTAACCCGCACACTAAACGACGGAAACCTTCAAAATAACATATCAAATTATCAAATAACCATTCTGTGGGATGACTTCTATTGGTCCTGGGCAGATCTTGAATGTCCCAAAGTCACTTTTCTTCCAAGGAAAAGAAAGTTTTAAATAAAGTCTTTAAAAGTTCCAAAGAAACTAAATTTCACACAAATACAAATCTACTGGTAACTGTTCCTTCTTAGCTTGATCACAATATTCCATTTCCAAGTTCCACAAAGAAGAAAACAGCACCAATGGTATTACTGGGTAAACTCCTTCCATGAAAGAATGGGTAAAACTTAAGACAAAAGTAGCACTTCTGCTTAACAACGTTTCTTCTTGTAACTCCTGCAGCATCTTTGAATACAGTTTGTAAGGATGATGCTTCTTAGGGATCACTCTTTCTCTAGCAACTCACTTCTGCCAATGATACTGTGAGACGAGCAGGCTCCCTTGCCCCACAGTTTACATCTGCTTCTACTACATTAAAATAATAACGTTCTGACAAAAGTATCGACAATCACAGTTCCACTTCAACACGACTCTTCAACCTCTACAGGCTGGAAAGGCACTCCTCTCTTTGCCTTCCCTTTCTGTCTTGGAGCTACCACAAAATATGTCTTTAGCTCCCAGACTGCTTCTTCTTGACTTGAACAGTCTCAGCTCTACAGATTTGAATGAGCTCTTTTTAACAAGTACCCAGCTCCTTTCCCCAGCTTCATATACACCTCTGTGTCCAGTAGTTAACGCAAAGTTGCATTGCCACTTTTCCAGCCTTGGATAACCATGTCACCTTTGTATCAGGTCTCTCTGGGCACAATAGCTTCAACAACTATGAAACAATGGTGTTCCATTTTTAATTGATCTGGCTTAATTTGAACAGGGTTTGGTCTACTGGCCCGGGTAATACTTGTTCTTCGTTTGACTTAACTTCTGCAACTGCTACATAAGACACTGGGAAACAGTTTAAAGCGTGCAACCTCTTTTGATGTTTAATGAACTTGTAATATTGCAGGAAAGTCAGCTTTTGCTTCATAAGGTTTACACGTGACCATTGGGCAACAGTTTCTATTTAACAATGGGGAAAAGAGAGGCTTTCTCTACATGCAGTTACTTTAGCTTCAATGATTTAAGCGCATGAAATTATCTCCTTGTAAAAATGACTTCCCACTGCTGCGAACAACTTCCCCCACTTTTATGAGAACGTAAGTATAATTTAAGCTGGCTACAGTTACTGGCAAGGTATTCAGGATGATTTGGAGTACGGAGAGTACTTTACTGACTCCACAATCAGACCGGCAGCGGGCTGCTTCTACTTCCCAACTTAATTTCTTCTGCTGCTACTGCTACAGGCTCTCTTGAGACCCCACGCCCCTCTGCTGCACGGGTGGCTCTGATCCGGCATCGTTAATGAAGAAGTGTTCCTTTCACCAGCTTCCCTCGGCTTATTTCTGCACATGGGACTTTGGTGGATGCGCAGATTCAGCTATGCATTTGCAGCAATTAGGCACACCTTGAAAGACTGCACGTTTCTCCCAGTCTCTTCCACTGTTGCCATAGCCAAGCAGGGTTTGTGAGCACAGGACCAACTCAGAGCATGCAGGTGAAATCTGCTCTTCCTCTGCTACGGCGTCCCTTCTGTGGTCACACTTCCTAGTTAACTGCCAGTCTCCTGCTCTGCTTCTTCTGCTACTACTTCTGCCAACTGTCCAGCTTCTCTCTTCCACTCCTTCCCTGCTGCAGCCTTTTATGCCACTCAGGTGGGTTAATTGGCTTCAGGTACAGGCCCTTAGAACTAATTGCCTGACCTTGCCAAAAGCTTTTAGACCTACCTGCCTGTCTGTCCTTGGCTCCTACATGCCTCTTCAGCCCTCCTCTTCAAAGTCCGGGGGATTCTGGGACATGTGGTCCACTTTAGAGACATTGTTTTCTTCTTTAAAAGGGTTAAAGATGATTTGTTCCTCCCTTGATGTTATTAGAAGAGGAGTTTTAGGGTTTAACCTTTTAAGAGACAGATGGGACAGGAAGTCACATGTTCATCATTCCTTTTGGTATACATTTGGCATTGTGGAGGATATGGGGATTTAAGGGTATACATGATTGGTTCTTTGGTTTCAACAGTATATTGAATCACTTCTTTCGAATTTGCCATTCCATCCTTAGTAGGAGGCTGAGACACAACAAAATGGCAATAAGCCAATTCCTAGTCTAAGTCTGTGGTAAGAGTATTCCTCTTCAAGGAGAAATACTGTGTCTCACCCTGCGAAATCACCCCACTACCCTAGGCCTCGTCTCCACCCAGGTGATCCTTCCGCAGTACACCACCCCCAGGATTAGGAAGTGTCTGCCCTCTCCTGGTCACCTGGAAGGAGACTTTAGGCAGGGTTTTAGTGGGGGATCCCCAGGATTCTCTACAATATACACAGCCACAGGGGGTGGCAAGGCTCAACAGAAGCAATAAGACTTACCCATGGAAAAAACTCACGTCAACAAAACGGGTTGTAAAACACTGCCTGGTTGACACGGGACTCTTGCCTGGAATCCCTGTCGACCCAGTAGAAATCTGGTGATGGTATGGATAGACCTCCATGTAGCAGCCCTGCAGATATCTAGCAGAGGAACACCAGACAGGAATGAGTGGGCTTTTGGCCTCCCTGGCAATGGTATGTTGGCTAGCCAATGCAATGCACTATACAGCTAGAGAGGCACCTGGAGATGGAAGCCTTTGACAGGGCCGTTCCTTGTCCCACAAGTCCAAATGTAACAAAAAGCTGAGAAGTCTTTCTAAAAGCTTTGGTGCGTGCCACAAAGCGTCAAGGCACATGACACGTCCAGGGAATGCAGACCTCTCTGCGGGTGAAGCCGGATTGGCGAAGAAAACTGGCAAGATTAAAGGCTCGTTCAAGCGAACGCCTGATGCGATCTTTGGCATGAAAGACGGATGTGTCCGTAGTACCACCTTGGATTGGTGAAAGTATGGATAGACTGGCTTGCATGAGTGAGCTTGTATCTGCCCAACATGCCTGGCAGAGGTGATAGCCACTAGAAAGGCAGTATTCCAGGACAAGAACTTCAACAATGCTCGCTGTCCCAACAAAGCCTCCAAAATATGGGTGGCATGGGAGGAGGGAGGGACCTGAAGTATATGGACTAGGGGGATATTACCCTGAACACTTATAAGGTGAACTGTGATCGTACTCCACGAAAATGGTGATGCAAGACAAATTACTAGTGTAAAACGGGCCAGCCCCATTGGATATAACTGCCTTGTCTCTTTCTTGTTCCTCCCTTTTTGGTTTTTGTTGTTTTGTTTATGTTGTAATGATAATAAAAAATGTTTTATCAAAAAAAAAAACAATGCTCGATGGATGGGCTGAAAAGGGGGACACAGTCTTGACAGGACCACGATTAGCTCCCAAGCAGGGGCTGGTGCCTTGACAGGAGGGAGTGCTCTGAACAGGCCTCCAACTCCTTCACAAGCTTGTGAGACCACATGGATGGAGAGCTTGCCAGGAGCCTGAGTATACTCAGAAATAGCTGCCAGGTGTACCTTGATAGATGCATGGGCATGTCCCGATTTGCCAAGCGAGAGCAGGTATGGGAGAAGCTGCAGAGCTGTGATGTACAGCAGAGGGATTTCCTAGGAATGGCACAAAACAGTAAAGCGTTTCCAGTTGTGCTTGTAGGAGGAAAGCGTAGATGGAGCTCTAGCCTCGGCCAGAATGTCCTTGCATTTGGAAGGCCGCACGCAGTGTCCAAATTCTAGGGTTGCAGGAGCCAGGTTGCAAGACTCAGAGACGCTGGGTCTGGTGCAGAATCAACTCTCCTTCTCTGGAAAACATGTCTGGAAGAGGAGGCAGTTTGATGCCACTGACAGATGGAAAAAATCTGAGTACCAGATCTGCCTGGGCCAAGCCAGAGCAATGAGGATTATGCTGCAATGGTAATGTCTGAGTGTACTTAGTACACATACAAGCAGGGGGGTAGGAGGGAAAGCATAAAGGAACAGACCCCTCCACCCCCAAAGGAATGACAAGGTATCCCCCAGACTCCTCGCCTGGGGATCTGCTGGCAAACTTGTGGGCATTGACCGCGGCGGCAAAGATAGATGTGAGGGTGACCCAACTTGCTGAAGAGAACAGACACTCGAGACTGATGAAGTTCTGTCTCGTGCAGGACCGCAGCTCCCAGCTGAGCGAGTCTGCGATGGTGTTGTGAATGACAAAGGTGAAACAGGATCAGAAACATCTGCTGAGCTATGGCCCTGTTCCAAAGTTCTTGCGCCTCCCGCAAGAGAATTGGAGAGCTGTCCTGCCTTGCTTCCTGATGAAGACCATGGTGGTCATGTCTGTGAAGATGCGGACCACCTTCCCTTGAAGCTGAGGCCTGAATGACTTCAGAGCCCAGAACACTGCTGGCCATTCCATGATGTTGATGTATAAGTCCTTCTCCTCCGGGAGCCAGAGACCTCTGGCATAAAGCTGGCCCGAGTGGGCGCTCCAACCTTCCAGAGAGGCGTTGGTAGTGACTGTCACCTGATGAGCTGGGGGCTGAAAAGGAGCACCTTGTGAGAGGTGCGGACAAATGGCCCACCAATGGAGGGCTTGGTGGAATGTCTGATTGAGGGTGATCTTGTCATTCCAGGAGTCTAAGATCTGCTTCCTCTGGTGTCCAAGAACTGTTGCAGTCTCTACCTCTTCGGTCTCCAAAACATCCGTGAAGACCTGCTCTCTAACCTTGATGCTAATCACCCCTCTGTCCTCATCTTAGTTGGATCTCTCTTCTCCCTTTGACACGGTCAACCATGCCATCCTACTCAACCGGCTCTGTGATAACCTGGGATATCACTGATCAGGATCTAGCCTGGCTGACCTCTTTCCTCTCGGACCGACCCTCCCAGGTCCAACTTGAGTCCTTCCTCTCCTTTCTCTCACTCTCTACCTGTGGTGTTACCCCAGGGTCTAACCTTTCTCCCTGGCTGTTCAACCAATACCTAGCACCTCTCGCCCACTGCATTGCTGCTCTCTGCTCCAACTTTCAGTGCTATACGGATGACACTCAGCTCGCTTTCAGGCTCCCCTATATCGCCTCTTCTCCCTCTCTCATTCCAGATGGTCTGTCTGCAATCCAGGAGTGGTGTGCCACCATTGGTCTCTGCCTTAATGCCAGTAAGACTGATCCTCATTGGCACACCTGCACCTTCCTTTCCTGTCACTCTCTGGCCGGCTTCCCTTGGCCCTCTTCCTGCTCCCACCTGTGAGGCTAAGAACCTCGGGGTCATCTTTGAGTCCACACTCTCCTTCTCTCCTCATATCTCTGGCATCTCTAAGAAGTCAAATTACCAACTACACCTCCTCAGAGGTATTCTTCCTTTCCTCACCTTCCCCCAGAAGCTCACTGTCTCCAGAGCTCTGGTTCTCTCTAGGCTGGACTACTGCAACAGCCTCTTTTTTTTTTAAAAAAAAATGGTTTTATTGGTTTTGGAAGAACAAAACAAAAATAAAATAATAAAGAACAAAGAAACAAAAATTCACATTATGTAGTACACCACCTTTGGCACATAATAGCTTGATTGAAACAGAACATATTACTTCATTTATTAGTTTGGCAGTAGTCCCATACTTCTGGGTGTATTACATCGACGGTTAGTTTTTTCCCACTCCCACCCCCCTCCCCTTCTTGGATTAGCATACATCCTGTGAACGTTCACGTAGTGTAAGAGCTACAAAGGCACAGTCAACATGGTTGCATTGTCTGGTGGTTCTCTCGTCACTTAATTTGAGTATCTTTCCACATTGATATTATTGGATTTTGCATCTTATATCAGGAGCCTGTGTACTCCCCTGGTTGGGAGTCAGAGGTTGTTGTGAGTTATTTATTCTTGAAGTCCATCCATAAGGCTTCGCATTTGGCCGCTGTATCATGCAGGGAGGCGGTGATTGTTTCCATCGAATAGATGTTAGAGGCCAAGTTGATCCATTTGTTCTTTCCTGGAACTGTTGAGGATTTCCATTTGATCACTAATAGGGCCCGTGCCGCCAACAATAGGTGGGGGATTAAGCCTTTCACTCTGGTCCAGTCATCTTCGTCTCTTTCTAGGCCAAATAGTATTAGATAAGGGTCAGGATCCCTTTGAATCCCGTCCACTTCCTTGATCCATCCCAGGACTCGTCCCAGAACACTTTGATGCGCGGGCAACCCCACCACATGTGCCAATAATTGGCTATTTTGCCACATTTTCTCCAACTTTCCCGGCTTGTTGTTTGAGACATTTTGGAGAGCCTGAGGGGGTCATATTGCCACCTGTGTAAGAGTTTAACGGCGTGGAGTTTGTATTGGCTGGATATGGAGGTCTTGGACACAGCTTTGCACATTATTTCCCGTTGATCAGGGAGTATCTCTTCTCCAATGTCTCTTTCCGATCTAGCTCTCCATGGATCCCTCTCCTGCCGCTATCAGCTCCTGGTACATTGCAGATATGAGGCCTTTCATTTCGGATCTGGAGTCCAAGAGTTTCTCAAATGGGGCAAGGTCTCTCTTAAATTTGTCTCTCCATTCGGGCTTCATTAGTACACCTTTTAGTTGGATAAACTGGAACGTGGATCGATTGCCTATACCCAGGGTTTCCGTCAGATCTGGCAGTGTAATAAACAAATCTTTTAACAGCCTCTTTTTTAATCTGCCTGTCTCTACTCTCTGTCCTCTACAACTCATCCAGAACAGGACTGCGAGACTTGTCTTTGGCCTCAAGCCCAGTTATCATATCTCTCCAGCCCTGAAATATATACTATAATGTCAACATTTCAAGGAGGAACTATTTCCATAGGGCACCAGGGTACTATATTTCTTTATTGACCTTCCAGGAAGCATGTCAGCAGTATATTGTAGATCTAGTGCTAGGTTGTGGTTTTTTTTTTTACAACAAAGGAATCATAAAATGATATCCTCTGTGGACCAATGTTGTCCTACAGTGTGTGGAGGGAGTGCCGGCGAGTCACAAAAGTGTGGTTCCTTTTTCTTTCCTTTCTTGTATATTAGGGGCCCAATATAAGCTCCTTCATTCTTTTATGGTTATTTATATTGATGATTGGCTGCTAAACCCACAACGCTTACTTTTCAAATGTTTAACAAAATCTTAGAAAATCAGAGGAGCACCGCTCATGGGACACCGGTTGCTCCATGTGTAATACATGTGCTGGCGATTCCATAGCTATGGAGTCGTTGGCACTGTGGGATCATGCAGGGAGCTATTGCACCCCTTGGTGGCAAATAGATTTATGAAAAGCAGCTGGGGAATTGAACTAAGGTGAGTACACAATTCATTAGAAGTCTTCTTTCATAAAACATCTTGTATGGAGAAACGTGTATTGAATGTTTTGCATGTGTAACAGTGTATCTGAATCAACTGAACGCCAGCCTAAGAGTTGGCTTAGATTGCTCGGACCACGTCCCCTCTGCGTGAGCCAATGGAAGCCCTGTACCCCATCTATCTTCTCTTGCCTCTTCTACTGCTCCTCCTTACTCTTTGGACTACCTACTTCTAATCTCGCCCCCTCAAATCTATCTACCATTCTGCCGTCCGTACCCTCTGTCTCCTTACCTCCCGTGACTCCATCTCTGCTTCCCTTTCCTCCCTTGGCTGGCTTCCCTTTCACTCCCAACTTAAATTTAATTTTCTCTGCTTAGTCTTTAAATCTCTCCATGGTCTTGCTCCCCCTTATCTCTCCTCCCTCCTCTCTTTCTACACTCCCTCCCGCTCCCTTTGTTCTGCCGATCACTTCCTTCTCACTGTTCCTCCATCCCTTTAAACCCCCTCCTGTTTCCGCTCCTTCCAGCACCTAGCCCCCCCTGCACTGGAACTCCCTACCTCTCTCAATCAGCTCTATTCCTACCTTCTTCTCATTCCGCACTTCCCTTAAATCTCTCCTTCTCCATTCCCCGCCATGAAACCCCTTTCTTGCTCCCCCTCCTTCCTTTATCTTTTTCCACTTGATCCTCTCCCTCCCCCACCACCCCACTCTCACCCTTTTTCCCCTCCCGTTTCCCTCCTCCTCCTCACCCCTCCCTCTCTCTCTCCCTCCCTCCCTCTTCCTCCCTCTCAGTCCTACTGCACTACTCTCCCTCTTCCCTTCAGTTTAATTGCTCTTCTTACTGTTTTACTGGACGGATTCATAATTCTAATTTGCTTCTACTGTTATAATGTTATATGTATCAAGTTGTTAAAATGTTCTGCGTTTTGGAGTAAAGCGCTATATAAACAAAATAAATACAATACAAAGTAGCAGCAGGATGCAAATTAAAACACTGTTAACCTGTTATTAAAAGTAAATATTGTCTTGAGGAAAAACCTGTGCCACTTAATGTTCACATTGGAAACCTTCCCATTCTTAATGCTGAATCCAACACTTTTGCAATCAGTAGTCATGGGGGTCCTTCATTTGGAAAGCAACTATACCCAGGCTATCTGCCATAATATTTGAAGCAACTAAAGGTGCTAAACTACATTATTTGCTTGACCTTTGGCCTAAAGAGCTTGAACCCCATCTTCCCAGTCCTGAAGTCCTTGCAGAGGATGTGAACAGGCATAATTTTCAAAGCATTTTGCTTGACACAAAGCTTTTTATCAGAGATTTACCCCAATACTTTCCCAACTACCAACCAAATGATATGCCAAAAATGCGCCTTCCAAAAGCCAAAGTATACGCAATCTGAGGGCAGATCCATCCATTATTACTGTACATCGTTCAGAAACTATTTTGAACTCCAATCTTGAATTAAACTAGACTAATTGGAGATCAGATAGGCATGGAAGCCCAACATGTACTGCTCACCTATCTGACCATTAAGGCTTCACCTTTCACCCCACCCTCAACTAATCAAACCACCAGGTCAGAATCAGCATTGCAGCAGCAAATGGGCTACACAAATAATCAGAAATACCATCACAATAGTCCAATGCAAATATGAAGAATCCATTAGATGTGTTTGGTAGTATACAAACCATTTAACATACTGACACTTAGACGACACTGAAATCAGAAACTAACGGAGCGGGTGATTATACAAATTGAGTGTGGTTTGAGCTACCAAACACTGGAGCAAACATTCAAAAAACAACCTGGCAAAAAAGCCTAGAACCTAGGATCAATGGCTGAAAGCACACAAAAACATTGCCTAAAGAATCAAGAGACTAAACTCTGAAAAGAGAATTAATATACCCTATCAATAAAGGAGTCATTTTAAAGTAAATATACAAACCTCGTCATTGAAGAGCAATCGTCCAAATAACTTCCTTGCTTCAAGTAAACTCCCTTCCAGGTACACAGCACCTAGGAAAGAAACAAATGTATACATATTTGAATTTCGATTAAAATACATGTAATGCAATAAACCTAACACCCATATTCTGAGGAGTACAATAATACCCTCTTCTAACTATTCTCTACTGGGTGCTTGCCCATTCTGCCTTGCGGGGTAAGAGAAATAGGTAATACAACATCTCATTTCAGAAAGTTTTGCTCATGATATAAGACAATATTTTAATTTTAGCATTGGTATTAAAGAACAGGCAGAATATAGCACCCTGAATGTGAGAAGCAAATAGTTTTATATATATATCTCCCCTGAGAAGATATATTATGTTTAAGTACAGGTAAGCAAATATAGTAAGTATTAAAGAAATTAATACATTTTGGGAAAAACAACATTAAGCCAATACCTCAAAGAAAATAAAATACCACAAGGTCTCAGAATCCTGATTCTACCTGACTGAGGACCCTGATGATATTGATTTAATCAGTGAATGGGAAACTAATCTTACTACCAGTTCTAATAACATGCTGAAATTATTAGTGGAGCATGATACTCGTGAACATGCCTGTGTAGTATCAGACATTGAAAAAAGTCAAAGAAGAAATCAATCTATATGATGCTCCGGCAGCAACTGTTGATAAAAACTTTCAAACCTTATATAATATACTTTGCAAACACCAGGATGAAGTAATATTAAGAAAGTCCAGAAAGTTTTCGAGAGATGACAGACTATTGGGACAATAGGATCTATACATATCAACCTAAGTATGATCAAGTCTCCAGATCAAGATCCAGTAGCATTGCTTCCACACCTCAAAGTTCAGATATTGACAGTGAATCTGAGAATCAGACCCTCAGTAACTCCGAAACTGGGACTGTAGAATCAGCCCCTTCAACAAGTACCGCAAACACAGATTCGAATGAAGATTCATCTAACCAAGGAGAATCATCAGGAGCCAATCCTTTTTTAGATCAGATTCGGAGGTACAAGAAAGGCAACCGCCTCGCCCTCAAAAAAGTTGGTTTTCAAACCCCAATTGTTACCAATACCTCAACCCCAAGTACTCAACAAGGGGGACAAGGGGTGGCAAGCACAGGAGGCGTCAACGCCGCGCAAGTCCAACGAAGATTCACCAGAGCCTCATATCAGCAGCACCTTCTGAACCCGAATCGTTGAATCTAATTTATGATCTTAGGAATTATCAACTCTTGTGATGAGAAATCTGTGTTGAATAAAGGTCTATCATTTGCACCTACTGGTTTCAACAATTATGTGGATATACAGATGGAATTATTTAAATTCATACGCAAGCTCAAGCTAAAGAAGTTCTTTGCTACACAAGTCAAGACATTCAAACCCAAAGTCTCAATACCTTCACTTTCTCGTATCAGTTTACAAACTATAGTTAACACACATTTTGATGTCACTTGAGGACTATCATGAAGCAGAGCCAAGTATTATGAATGTACTCAGTGACCTAGATATAGTCCAACAAAACTTGAAGATTAAACAACTTAGTATAAAGTCCAAATTTACTCCATCGTTTCCAGAAGATAATATCATTGACACTTTCCATCGGGCTGTTACCATGGATATACACAGGTTAGCCGATACCTTGCGTTCTAAACACTCTAGGATGAAGTACAATATAAATAAAAGTGAACACTTGGCCTTACAAGGATTGGCCAATAACTGTGATTTAATCATTAAGGAAGCTGATAAAGGGGGCAATGTAGATGTAATGGATAAGTCAGATTATATTAACAAGGGGTTGTGTCATTTAAACACAACGGGATGTTATCAAAAACCTATAACCAATCTCCTCAACCAAATTAGACTGCCACTTTGTAAATTGATACAACATTGGCATGTCAAGAGAGTATTATCGGACACAGTAAAATAATATCTTATTGAAGATGGACCAACTATGCCGACGATATATTTTTTGCCCAAAATCCATGAGCCCTTGGATAACATTCCCAAAGGCAGGCCGATTGTGAGTGGCAAGGGCAGCATATTGGAAACTATCTCCATCTATATTAATGAATGTTTGTTACCATTGGTCCTTGCCACCCCTACTTATATCAGAGATACCATGCATGTATTAGAAATTTCAGACAAGTTACCGGTCCAAGCCAATCTTCTATTGGTAACACTTGATGTTAAGTCTCTATATACGTCAATCAACCATTTAAAAGTAATACAGAGTGTGGATTACATTTTTCGCCAATCATCAGCCTCCTACTAAGAACACATTGAAATGCTTAAATATCTTTTTATGTTTACATTACAAAACAATGTGTTTCTGTTTAATTGTGCGTATTATAAGCAATTGATTGGTATTGCTATGCCTTTACCTCAGCACTAGCCAATATATTTATGCATCACTTTGAACAGAACTTTGCTTTAATTGACACACCATTCAAATCTTTCATTCATCTCTGGAAGAGATGATGTGATTTTAATTTGGTCAGGAGATAAGATCAATTTATTGCAATTTGTTAATTATTTGAATTCCAATCAATGGGGATTTCAATTTACTTCCACATATAGCCACAACAGTATAAACTTTTTAGATTTGACCATTCTACTTTTAGAACAAGGTTTTGTTACCAAAACCTTTTGCAAAAGCATGTCAGTAAATGCCTTACTACATGCGAGCAGCTGTCATCAAAAACAAGTTAAATCCACCATTCCTAAGGGGGAACTCATTAGAGCGCAACGTAATTGCTCTAGCACAGCAGACTTCAAGATTGAAAGTAATCGTATTAAAGATAAGTTCCTAGAAAGAGGCTATGAGGAGGGCAACTTACAACGACATGAACAAGCTGTAAGCTCCATCAAGAGAGTTGATTTCCTTACACCCAAAATAAGTCAAGATAAAATGCAAGCAAGGAAAATTTGCTTGATCACTCGCTATAATGCGGACAGTCATAAAGTGTATTCCATCATCAAAAAACATTGGCATTTGTTATACCTCGATAATGATGTCAAAAACTGGATAGATCGGGAACCCAGCTTTACTTTCAGTAAAGGGGCCACTTTGAAAAATATTCTATTCCCGTCATTTATGAAAAACGCACCAGTGACGAAATCTTGGCTACATTCAGCTCAAAATAATGTTTTTCATAAATGTGCGAAATGTTCTGTGTGTCAATATGCCTTGGAAACACAATCAGTAGTTTTTGACAAATTGGGGGTACATGAGGGAGATCATGTCATTTATCAACTGTAACTCAAAGTGTGTTTATTGCATTATATGTGTATGTGGTTTGAAATACAAAGGAAGCATGATCAGACCCCTCAAGATCAGAATTATAGAGCATCTCTCAACTATTGCTAGCCAGGACCTCGAAATATCCCCTGGCTAACCACTGGCAAACCTGCCACCAAATGGACAATAAATTGGACATCAGGTTCGTGGGTTTAACCAAAGCAACATTATCACTGCGAGGTGGTACTCTAATCAAGAAATTGCACAGATTGGAAGCTAAACTTAAATGTAAATACCGCACAGTGCATTCTGGCCTGAATTCAGATCATGAATTTGCTGTGTTCTTATGAATTAGTTGCCGCAAAATGCACCTATTGTTATTTAACATGTTACAAGATTGGTTGTGTGTCTTTGGTCATTAATTGCAGAAAATGTGTTAATTTCTTTACAAGGGTTCAAATGTGCTGCTGGATTATGGGTTCTCAATCGGGGTTCCCGACGCATTTGTTGTTGTTCGGAATGCCGCCGCCATCAAGGTCTTTTTCACACCAGCGATTATATTTAGACACAATCATGCGATCAGCTCAACCAGGCGGACACGCCAAATTCAAATATCAGAATTGTAGTTCGTAAAATGTCATTCACGAGTTCACAAACATGTAGGGACTTTTTCACGTAATGTATTGAGAATTGCCCGGAACATGATTTAGGGAACTCATGCATATGGTACAATACAGGATTTACATCGTAATCACAGTTTGGTCAACATACCGGATTTGAAAGAAATAACACTTAATACTTCCAAGATTTCGGTAGTTGCCGGCCATCACGTTAGTTGGATCACACGGTCTAGATAGTTAGCATATATATGGACTAGTACGCCCGTGCAGAGTTTAGAATTGGAATCTCAGAACGAAATAGTTCAGACACAGTCCCTTAGTTGGGAAGTATAACCAGACAAGCAATTAGGTAATTTTAAGAGCTTGTTTCTATAATCCAATAACGCAAATTGAGACCTTTTGTGTTCCGCTTTTCTCTGCGCATTGAAACAGTGACTTTGATGTTATTGCATTAACTGGGACCTGGATGTAAACACTTTGTGAGGACTATTTAGTGGATTTCCGCAACTGCAAGGGAATAGAGGTATGTGCAGTTTATCACGAATTACAAACACACGTATAATTGCGAGAGCTAGTTTGTGATAATTAACATGATAAATACAATATAAAATCATTGTTTCTCTGGTTTATTACAGTTGTCAATCATCCAATGGGATACCAGATGGCAAAATTGTCATTGTGGGACGATCAATCGTACGCTTTACTAGTTACTAAGACAAGGTACATTTTATTTGCCAATTAATTTAATAGGATGTAGCATGAGCTGGTGCCTCATAGTGTACAGTTCCATGACAGAATCGCAACAGTATACCTATTTGGTTTAAATTGCTGCATACACTAATGGCGCAGTGTGGCTCTTTTTGTATCAATTACTCTAATTGGAGTACTCAGGCCTAGTACCCGGTCTTTACAGTCACCCAAAGCCTTTGTTACGTACTATCCGTACTGTAAGCACAGTGGCCACCTAACGACTCTTTGGCCACCTGAGGTTTTGAAGCAAATATAGTAGTGTGATGCATACTTAAGGGCAGTACAGATCAATATTTTAAAAACAAAATTATTCATAAGAGTTTCAATTATACATTTTCTTATGAGATAAACATACAGATGTCATTGTGTCTTAAGTTGCTGTTTCCATAGGAAGAGCACTTTTTGGGCGGCTTATAACTCCGCTCCCCTTGGACGAATCCTTACCAAAATCAGTATATGGGCCACTCTGAATTTTACCCCAAAGTTTGGTAAGGATTCGTCCAGGGGGGGGCAAAGTTATAGGGGGGTCCCAAAAGTTCTTTTTTCCCCATAGACTGAATGGGGCAAAAACTTTGCGCACTGCTACAGGGCAAACCACTGGACAGAATTTCATCAATCTTGCGGCTGGGGCTTGTTCCCCAAAGCGTGCTTTTGTAAATTTTGTGAGAAATCATAGTGTACTTTCCTTTAAAACGATCAAAAAGTAGCAGTCTAAGAATGAGTGATATCTATGTCCGCTTCGCAGTCTCACTTTCCTTTTCGCTCAGTGGAGAAGATTTCTATTGGCTAATCTATGGCATGCTGTACGTCAAGATGTAGCGCTTTCACCGATTGGTTCTGCCACAGCGTCAAGTGCGTAGCATTCTTTTGATATGGCCGCCATGGTCATTTAGTTTGTGTTGAACGCCGAAATTCCCGCAAACATACCTTCATGAAACACTGTGTCGAAAGGTAAGCATTAGTTATATGTGGTAGTACAAAGTGAAACAGTGCTTTATTCTTGTTACCAATATTGTCCCGTACAGTGAAAATGGTAGGCAACGAACGACAAGCACTTACTGCGTCTAAGTAAGAAGCCACCACCAAAAAGTAGTGCGGTTAGACTCGCGTCCTATGTTTTGGAATCTGAGGCAGCCACCTGCACGGATTCGTCAAAACACGGCACGTCTGCACGTGGTCGGGAGTAACGGTTCTCATTATTGACTGCTGATATGTTGTTGCAAAATGAGAATGTATTTGCGTTCGGAGTGAAGGTCAGTTCATTTCATTTAATTTTTTCAGTAGGCGCTCAGTATGGGCGCACATATAGCAAACCTCATAAGGGTCAATTGTTTTTCGACCTTGACGTACACGGAACAGAGACAGAAAGAATGTATTTATTTATTTTAGCATTTGTAAAGCACACTACAGCCCACAGGCAACGAGGCACTATAAGGACACTTTAAGAAGGCTTGCTTGAGGGTTTCAGTAAGCAGACCCAAAGAGTAAATTTAACTACATTTGCATGGTTACAGAGGATACACATAGGACGTTACAGTAGGGTACTAATAATCTAGGCTAGGTAACAGGAGGCAACAAAGATATTCTCCTATACAAGGTGCAACAGTAGAAGTGCAAAACCTAGAATGACAGGGTCTTAAATGAAGAGGTTGTTTTTTAAAGCCTTGCGGAATGCCGTGTGTGAGTCGATTGATCTAATCTGAGCGGGGAGGTTGTTCCATAAGGTTGCCACCATAGTAGGGAAGCTGGTGCCTCATGCGCGCACTCTGCGTGTGTGCGGGACAGTGATGCAGTTGGGATAGGCTGCCCTTGAGGGTCTGGCGACTGTTTGTCTGGTTATCCTTTCAGTCAGATAAGGAGGGGCTTGGTCGTGAAGACACTTATGTGTAAGGGCGAGGGTTTTGAAGACCACCTTTTCCTTGATGGGAAGCCAGTGTACCTGCCTTCTGATCCCTGAGACGTGGTCCTTGCGAGAGGTGCCTGTGGCAGCTCTTAAGGCATTATTTTGGGCAATCTGAAGTTTGGCGAGGTTTTTTTGGGAGGTTCCAATGAACAGAGCATTGCAATAGTGCAGTCTGGAGCCGATGATGGCCCTGGCAATTGAGATGCAGTTTTGGCGTGAAAGGAAGGGCCTGATGGCATTGATGAGTTTGGAGTGATATGCTGCGGATGAGGCGATGGCATTTACCTGTCTGTCCATAGTGAGGCTGGGCTCTAAATATACACCCAATGTTTTGATAGTTTGAGAGACTTTGATGGGAATATTGTCTACGGTGAAGGATTGGTATTTGGTGTCCAGTTTGCCCAGAATGGATGGGGAGCCGACAAGCAGGAGTTCCGACTTATCACTGTTTAGACAAAGCCAATTCTCTGCCATCCAGGATTGAATGGTGGCATATATGCTGTTGAGTGTGTCCAGGTGCTTGGTGTAGTCCCCTGACAGGGGGATGAGAACCTGAGTATGCCCAGGGAGTCAAGAATCCTGAAGAGAGGTTTTGTGAAGAGATTGTAGAGTGTGGGGGCTATGCAGGAGCCCTGTGGGACTCCGCATTTGATGGGGCTGGGTGTTGCGTTGGCGGAGTCAGAGAAGACCTTCATTACCCTCTCCTGAAGGAATGAGGAGATCCAGTCACACACCTTGTTTGAGAAGTGGGCTGAGGTTGTGAGATGGTGGCATAGCGTTCTGTGCTCGACCAGGTCGAAGGCCGCAGAGAGGTCTAGAAGCAGGAGGAGAGCTGGTTTGCCCGCGTCTCTTAGGTCATCTATTTGATTTTTTAGGTAAAGTAGTGCCGTCTCGGTGGCGGAAGCCAGACTGGCGAAGCCCAAGGAGGTGGTTGTCTTCAATACATTTTTGAACCTGCAGGTAGGCTTCTTTGTCCAGAATCTTTAGCAGAAAGGGGACGGTTGTGATGGATCGGTAGTTCCCTGGGATAGAAGGGTCGAGAGATGGTTTTTTTAGGAGAGGTTTGACCCAGGCTTCTTTTAGGGAAGTTGGTACATGCGATGATTGAAATTATGAGTTGATGAAGGCTGTAATAATGGGAGCCAGGGTAGGGGCACAGTCTCTGATAATGTGGGAAGGGCAGGTATCTCCCTTGCAATTGGAAGGCTTAATGGATTTCATGAGGGCAATGACCTCAGATTCAGTCATGTTCGACAATTCAAATTTCGGTATTTGACTGGGATCGTTTGGCAGTTGGGCTGGAGGAGCCGTTGTGTGCTCAAGGAGAGCAGATAGTGCTTTTTGGTGGGATAGAATTTTAGAGTGTAGGGTATTGTAACGCTCACCTGATTCCCGTAGAGGCGCCGGTCTTGACTGGGCGTATACCGTATCTTCAAAGGTGATGTGTAACACACGGCTGGCTCTTTGGGCTGGACCTCTGTGCACTGTATGTCTGGCTCGAAGGGTAAGATGTCTGCAGATAGAAAATGTGGGATTAATGAACTGGGTTATTCAATGTCTCTCTCTTCTTCCCTTTCTCTTCTCCTGTAGAACCCCAAAGGTTAACGCTCTCACCTTAGGTAAGTGAACGCCGTGCTCTCCATCTGCCTCGAGGCAGGGTGCTGTAACCAGTTTCTTCACTGGATAAGGGGAGCAGGCCTCTTGACTTCAGAGGACTGCTGTCTGTCGTTTACTGCACGAACGGTAAGTTTCGAGTAATTCTAATGTCTTTAAAGTCTTTAGTAAAGATGTCTCTTGTTTTGCAGGGTTCCGGCGATGGCGGATGGCGGGCTGAAGTGAGTTGAAGATGGAGCCCGTGTGATGAATAGAAGCGCCTGGAAGCACGTAAGTAAGCGCTTGTTGCCTGCTTCACGATGCGCTCCAACTGTCTTTTTATTTTGCAGGTACAAGTTTGGGGCGGCTGCAGGGTGCCGGAATACCCACTGGGTTAGATGTGGAAAGGAGTAATGGCACATGAGTATTAAAGTTCCCCAATGTCTTTAAACGCACCTTGTTTTGTCTTTCAGATGCGGGATGCAGCGCCGAAGGCCTCCGGAGCGTGCGAAGAGTTGGTAAGCTTTTGTCTTTCAGATGCCGGAATGCAGTGTGAAGACCTCCGGAGCGCACGAAGAGTAGGTAAGCCTTTGTCTTTCAGATGCCGGAATGCAGCGCGAGGCGTTGGTGACAGCCGATGGACCAGGCAAGTGAAGAGCTGTCAAGGTGAAGACCGTAATGCTAACCTGTTCTTTCTTGTCTTTATAGGTGTTGCTGAAGACTGGATTCAGAATGGTAAGCCTTTTTCCTTAGGCCCAGGATCAGATGCAGAAGACACAATGAGCGTTCTGCTGCTGAGGATGCAGAATAACGCAAAGCAAGATTCATCCATCGGGTGTGGTTTAAATAGCCTCCTGTAGTGCTTAGGTGTCTCCTTCCACAGCCACGCCTAGGTAAGAAAAGAGTTCCTGCTTTCCAGAAGAGTTCCAGTGTTCTGAATCTAGGGAGTGGCTCCTGCCGCACCCAACAGGAAAAGTAGTTCCAAACAGAAGAGGATCAGAGACTCAACTGGCAGGCAAGTAAGCAGCATGGTCTGCTGCAGGTAAGTCCACCCAAGCATTATGATCCCGGCGCTTCCAGCGCTGGGACTGGGCATATTTATGAGCCTGGTGCCACTGGCACCAGGACTGGGTCCAAAAGGTCCCAATTGGGACTGGTTGGCACTCGGAACCTGGGTTATGGATCTGCTTCCAAGGGAGTTGGGAAAGCCCTGACCTTTTGGAAGCAGAGATCATGACAGGTATCTAGTTTGTGTAGCATGGCTGCTTGAATTTGGTTGTACCAGGTCTCATCCTGGGTAATGGTGGAGGGTGGAGTGGATGGTGTCTCAAGTTCCCTGAAGATGGCGAAGATTTCCTTAGTATCAGAGTTTGCATTGCTGATCCTGGTGTTGTAGGAGTCTGCCTTAGCCTGTGTGATGGCTATTTTGTAGTCTTTGTATATAGATTTGAAAGCAGTTTTGTTGGACTCGGAAGGGTGCTTTTTCCAGGTGGCCAGAAGTGCCCTCTTCTTGGCGCGAAGATCAGCAAGTTCTTGTGAGAACCATGCATTGGAAGGGATGTAGGGAGACACAGTTTGTGAAACATTCCCTTTGATAAGTTATTCTTCAAAAAAGGTTTGTGAAGCTCATGAAATATCAATTCCCGAGGACGTCTTACTGCAAACTACTGTGTGATTGCGGAGGCCGAAATGGGGCCGGTGCACATAATGTAAGCTTATTTCTCAGGCCTGTACACCAAACTGCTATTATTAACTTAGTGTGAAAAAAAATGATTACTAGTAATGCGTTTGGAAGTTTGTGTGCCGTTGAAGTTTCAGATTGCACATTACCGCCGTCTGTACGATGTCACTACAATTTCCACTATTACCTACGAAATTTATGAGGCACTGATACTTTTTTACCTAGTATGTCTATTCAACTTTGTCTCCGTTTGTAGGGAGTCAGTACATTTCCCCATATAACATTCATTATTTATAGATATGCTATGTAGTACACCTTACATTTCCACAAAGGCTTCATATTGATAGATTTTATTTTGTCATTTTCCCCTCACCTACTTCCTTCCGTATTGCGAGTGTCATAGATTGCAGCGTCCGAGTGACTGGTTTTTTAATCGTCAATTGCAGCTATTCGTCACCGGTTGTATGTGCGTCATCATTGAATGGGATGACCCCGTTGGACCTCTATGTCCCTACGCAGTTGTAGCAGTAAGAAGCAACATACCCTCCTTTCTGGTGTCATAGTTCGCAGCCATTCACGTCGCCTTGTAAATCACTGTGACAGGAATACGCCTACTGTGTCAACGCATAATTTATGTGTGGTTAAACAACAACGTCACCATTGCCTCTAACATTATACTTTCTGATGGACTACATCACAGTGATTGACGGCATCTTGTCAATGATTGTGAGAGGAAACCTACTACTGTGTCGCCACTGCACACTGTGTGCATGATAAAAACTGTGGCGCCAATGCATGGTGAGTGTGTGGGAAAACATCAACGTGACCGTCAAAAATAACATTTTCATTGTGCGGCGGAGACACAAACTTCAAATTTCCTTGCAACTGAGAAAAGGGAGATGATTTAGCACTGTGCATTGTGAAATAAAAGTGCATTCCTACTTTTTACACTTGAGTGTGTTTTTTAATCATTTCATGTTCCCCTTCACAATCTGCCATGGTACGTTGCAGCTTGTAGTATGTTCTTTAATAGGTGCCGAATCAAGGTGCGTAAGCCTTTAAGAAAGCATTTGTTTACTCTGCCAAGGTACGTTATCCAGAACGCTATTGCACACCACTTGCCTTGGCAACATAAGGCTCAGGCCCATCTATTATGCTTTTGTGCCCTTAGGGTACTTTGTTACCCAGCTGCCCCAAATACAAAAATTAGTTCTGCATGAAGATGCTATGTTGTCAGATTTGGTATCTTTCTAAAAGTGGAAAAATGAGATCAGGTGCACTGAAAGTGTTTGCTGTACAGAAATGTTTCAAAAGCAATGCTTTCTTATACCTTCGCACTACACATTTCTTCACCCTTTTCACCTTGTGGCACTTATACAAAAATGTGTGCACAGGTCAGTGATAAAGGTGTTGCTTGCCATATTTCTGCCATTAGTGCACTTCACTTCACAGGGGTTGTTGTGATTTTGTCCACATATTAGAGGATTACTTTTTTGCGTTCTGCACGCTCATTTTTGCCAAACATATTCCCTGTATGTTCCACACATTTATGTAAAGGTCACTGCACACGAACAAACACCTTTGTATTTTACATGTCGTAGTATTTTCATATTTCACAAGTGTCGTCATGTAGATAAGCAATCAACGGCACGCCTTTCGTCTCTGAAGGGTATGCTGTAGGTATGCTTACTGACCACAGTGTCAGGGAAGTAAATACTTCCATTTACAGGTTGGGACAAAACATTGCATTGCGGTCGACATGTCTACCAGACACTGGCTTTCTTTTAAAGGTGTTGCTGATAACCACACATTTTCAAACGAATACAAATCTTCTTCGCCCACTATGGTCACACGTTTTCCTTTTTTACTTTCTGGCAGCTGTAATGGAAAGCGGAAAAAGACTTTCTATGCAACGGCTGCTTTCCCTTTCCATGTAGGCCATCTTGGAAAAGGATTTGTTTTCTTCAAATGGGAACGCCGGAGGCGTTCCGATTAAAGATAAAAAATCCTTTTTGTTTGGTGGAATAGGTTAGTGCCGTAAAATCTGTACTGGTAATGGCATTCAGCCCCCACTTTTTTAAGGGTGGAATGGGGTTTACTGAATCAAAGACATCGGTATGCACTCTTGCTTCTATTGTGGTGCAAACTTGCCCTGTTGAGTTGTGAACGGGAAGTGTTGCAGTTACAAGTTCGTACAACAATACACAATGTCCTTCTGCACTATCAACGACTCACCCATATTATTGTGCAGTGTGTATGCGTTCTGCACCATGTGACCATGCTGTGCAACAGCATGGCAGTGAAGTCACATGTTGCTTTACGGTATGCTTATGTGTTACTATTGGAATCCTTCTAAATGCTCAATAAATATGTTGGTCAACTTATGTTATGCATCACGTACAGTACTGCCAACATATGCAAATCATTCAAAAAACTTTTCTCAAAGGACATTATGTTTACGTTGCCCTACTAAAAAAAGTCCAGAATTCACTACAAAAAAAACTTTGTTAAAGGGACGTTATGGTTAAGTTGCCCTATTAAAAACCTATGCCATTCTGTACAAAAACTTTGTAAAAAGGACGTTATGATTACAAGTACAATCTAAAAACCCCTGAAATTCGGGAGTTATGGTAGGCTAATCACCCATTTTTTCCATCTGCACTCTCCACTGCTACCACTACCACCCCGACCATAAAATATGCCACCACACATGTCATTGATGCCATCACTGAGGCCATCCCATCTTTAGCTCCTTTCTTTTATGTCAGCTAAGCAACCATAAATCGCGCCACCACCGTGCACTGCTAAGACTAACACCCAGGATATCAAAGATGACATGACAAATGTAATTGATGATGCATAGCGTTTTCTGTAAAGAGGATATGTATTTGGTACGGCAACATAACCATAACGTCCCGTTAACAATGGATTTTTACTGATTCCTTGGCTGCCCTCATGATAAACCTGTGGAAAGGGCAAATTGTCTGGTTTATGTATCCATTTGCACTACCCCTAATTTTTCGAATAGTGTTGGTGTAGCGTACCAATTAGAGCTGTACATAGTAAATGTTGTTTAGTGTGTCAGTAGGCTCTCTTTTTGTGTTAACAGTGCATGATAAATCTGTGCTGCACACTACTGGCCGGGATGACTACAGATGAGCAATATGGACATTTCCTAGGGAGACTGCACCTGGTTGGCGTATGTGCGATCACACTGTATCCGTAGGACTCCATTAGTGACTGCATATTCGCATCTTCAAATGAACTTAAGTAGTTGTGGAAGCGTACGTGTTTCTGTTCCACACCTAGACCCATGCATAGCTCATCCACTCTATGCTGCTAAGACCGCTCCTGTCGTCAGCCCTATGGATTCATGCAATAGGCTACCGCATTTAAAGTACTGCTGCCGACTTCGTGGGTGGCTCTGCAAACCTACCAATGTGTGGCTAAAGTACTCCTAACTGTATAACGGCCACTGATAAACAAGGAACAGCAACCTGTAGTGTCACGTGGGTGTGTTACATGTTGCATTGCTTTGATTTATCTGCTGCTTGCCTTTCCATGACCCGTGAAACAGATACTTTGTGTCTGCACTCAGCAGTGTGACGTAAAGTATCAAGAGGTCGTCTGCCTGTCGTACAGTTGAAAAATGCATGTAACTGCAGGTGGGACAGTTTGTAGTAGGTCTGCAAAATGGCAAAGCTGGTGCACCTTCCTCACGCACATACTAGTGCATGTAAAGACAAGTAGGGAAACATCAGAAAACGCAGAGCGCAAACAACCTTTGTGGTGGTTAGAAAAGTGCTGTAGCTGCATGGGTCGCACAGAATAAATGGATTCCTGCTGCATGTAATGAAACTGTGTTTAGCGTTGTTGTAAACATTATTGTATTCCATAATGTATGTATATCCGTGAATGCTACCCCTAACACTAATGGTATAGCATAAAGTCTTTGTACTGCATGTGACGACAACTGAAATGAAAGCACAAGGGACAAGTGGGCAGGCTACAGCCCTTCCAACAATTATGTAGGGTACTTTCATGTACAGCATTTGCCACATCTGCGCCGGGCAACAAGAGGGGTACTCCTGTAGGGCAGTAGATATGTAAAACAACCTTTGCACACCATATGCCTCACTACAGACCCTCACCCAGCAAAAGGCATTGTATTGTGCATGTACTGCAACGCGCTACTGTACAGAGGGAAGGTACTTGTAAGTGCGTGGGAACGGTCCTTACGGGAGCATTACAATTACTGGCGCCTATGTAGGTGAAGGCCACACAATGATTCTGTCTCCCGGCACGACCCCTTTAGTATCCTAGCAGGTGCTGCCCCTTCTGTACAGGACCTTTCCTGCCGTTCCGTCTGTGGCGTGTATGAGAATACAATAATAAATTAAAATTAACTCTAAAGGAAAAAAAGGTAGATAAAGAAAGCACCTTTCACATAACAATGGATTTGCCAATGCACGCATGCAGGGCGAGAGGCGTGGAAGTGTGGTAAACACTGTGGGTCAATCGATTAGAAAGGGGGTCGCTGTACAAAGAGGTTTCTTTACGTGTTGCAGAGCCTTTGCAAGAGAGTGAGTGTGCAACACTTCCTGCAAAAAAATATCACTACTTTCAAGAAGGGGACCAAGCCAATTTAGATGGGGTGACCAGAAATCGGGATGACTGGCATAGTAAGATGAACGTTTTAGCTGGGGAAAAGTATTTCTGCTGTAAAACGTCATATTCCCATGGGCGAAGCCATTGGCACATGTCGAACAAAGGCACAAATACACTTATTTGCAATGTACCGCACTGTATGCATTCACGGACCAAATAGAAAATGAAGCTACCACATCGGTGGCTGCATACTGCAATAGAAACTTATGCAAGAGATCGGAAACAAACGCAGGAACTGGGCAAGTGCCTCCTTCATCGCAAACAGCACTGAAACTCGTGTAACATGCTGTGCAATTTTCCCTGCACAATGAACAAAAATATCGGCATGATGGCGTGTCACCAAAGTGTCACAGAGAAACCAAAATCAGGCACTTCATTGTAGCTACTCCATAGCACTACACATGCACATGATTGAGTGCAAAATGAGTAGCCACTGCACAGTATTTTCCATTGACTTTCAGACAATGTATGTCGGAATCCCCAAAAACCTGCACGCTGTGCCTCTTGAAACACACGGCCATAACCGCACACTCTGCATTTCTGTAGACAAATACACTGTGTAGCACAGTCTGTCCATACACGCCACCCACAAACTTGATTGCCCAATCCCGTAGCCTCTGCAGGCCCATTTCTATGGCCATCATCTGCAAAAGGGGCATATGTAACACGTGCCACCCTGCAATTATCGCGATAGTCGCTGACTTTTCGTGCTGGGTGCGCCCGGGGGTGATGGGTTTTCAACATCAGCTCACAATCTTACAATAGGGTCTTCAGTGCAGTGTGTTGATTGTGAATCAACATTTCAATTGCAACTGTTAGACAAAGACATGCCATTTGCCTTGAAAAGGTGTATGTATCTCGAACCAATGTTCTCATTCTCACAGGAGAACATCCCAGCATCACTCAAGAAATCACACATGCTTCTGTTGATGAGACCCCTTCCGACCTCTGGCTGGCAACAGGAATCATTGGAATACTTCCACACTATTCTCAGGGGTATACATGAAAAAAGCACCTTGGCAGTAGGAAAAATGCGCTGCACTGCGTTCATCATAATCTTCAGTTGACGGAACACACAGGAATAAGCCACGTAACCCAAAAAGAAGGCTCCAAAGTGCACAATCACAACATGTACAGTTGCCGAAGAGGCCACCTGTCGACATTCTACAAGCAGTCTGCTGAAACAGCATGCTTTGATACACCACCACAAAGCGTCCACTCCCTCCAAACCGAAATTGCCAGACAAGTCTTCTTGGAGGGCATACATGCACAGATCTTCCACAAAGCCATCATCCACAACGTAAACTGTGCGTCTTGCCATGTTTGCTAGCCGCAGTTCACAAAGTGATGGAAAAAGTTAACGCTGCCCTTTCCTGTGACGCACACCCAGAGCACCACCTGATAGGACAATCGCTACAGTCCCATTTCCATAGGCCAGAATGGTGAGAAGCGCCAAATGTGGCACGTGCGGGTGCCCAAGTACGTCGAGGGCCGGGCCTGAGTGAAGCAGGAGTCCCTCTTCCTATTGCCGCACACCCTAAGCATCTAATTGGACAATCCTCACAGTTCCATTTCTGTGGCCGCCACCCGCAAATTCCCCAGATGTAGTTTTCGTGCTGCGTGCGGGAATAACTTGCAAGCAGGGTAGGGGGAGTTCGTGGTAAAGGGCGACTCTTAAAAGAGCCTGTTTTTTTTCCCTTTTTTGGATGCTTCTACAGAAACCGTACTGCGTAATCCACTACCTTTTCATGATAGTGAGGTGGGGGTCGGGGGTTATGGCGGGGTAAGCAATATCAAACTGGGTAGGGGATTGATGTATAAAGGTTTTCCTTTTTTTTTTTTTTACATGCGTGCAAGCAACTTTTTTTGTATTTTCTCTTTATATGCGTCTGTTTGCATCTCCTCACATTTTTACCACATTCTGGTCAATGCTTCTTGCACAGTGTAAAAGAAAACGGCATTGCCAATGGTGCTCAAATAAATGCCATTTCTACGGAACCACTGCATATTTTGCGATCTCACGATCTCATAGTGGGCGGAGAACATGCCAGCAGTCTGCATAAACTCGCGCATACTCCTCTTGGTGTTATGCATGAGAAAACAATGTTGGCAGTATGAAAAATATGCATCACTGCGGTCATCAACCCCATCAGGTGACGGATTAATCGTCCACACAACATGCAACCCAATTGTAGACTTCCATAGTGCATGACGACAAAGTCAACGTTCGTGATGGACGCCACATATCTGCAAAGGCTAACCATCCAGCCAAAACTGCAGTCACCCTGACAGGACCAGAAATGCCTCTTTGCACACAACTGCTGTGTAGATGGCGCACAAAGGTATCACCGACGATGAGCACTGTGCGTCTTTACATCTCGACCTGGGACAAAATGGTACCGCCCCTTCCTGTGAACCACGCCATAAACTCCTAATTACCTATTTCCCACAATTCCATTTCCCTTTGCACCCTGCTAATAATGGCAGGATGTGCACGTGCGCTTTCCCATCTACAGTGAGGTCCAAGGCCCAGTAAACCACACACAATACTTCTTCCCTTTGCACGGTCATTTTTGCAGCACTCCCCCATTAGGTGCTGTAAAATTTTCAAACATGCATGCAGCAATCGCATACAAAACCTCTGCATTGCACACTGTCATTTCTATACACCACTCCATATTTACCATTAAAACACTCAGTACACGTTCCGTTTGATTGCAAAGCCCCTCCACCAGAAACATCTGCTAAAGAATGCACGATTTCAGCATCCACAAAGATCGTAACATGCACCCAGCACACCTTCAACCATGCACACAACAGTGCAGGCCTTTCCACACCTACCACAACACTATACTTCCAAGCAAGCAACCATGTGAGCACCTAACATTATCCACAAACGTAACATAAGCAGCGGCACTTCTACCCAACTCCCCCACACCATAAAACACCCATTCATGAAAACATGTAACACTTAGCAGAATCCACAAACATCCCACAGCCGGCACCACCCCTACGCACTGCCATTCACAAAGTATTGTCTCACTGGCAACCTGTGCACAAAATCTTCAAACATTGGGCCTTCTTCAATAAATCTGCACACAGCAGAGGAACCAACCACATACAAGCTGCACTTCAACCATACCCACTTCCATACTCCCATTACGTACACACTGCACCCTGTGGCCACACTACACAACTTCTCACTGCACCATCACCTGCTGCACACCAAATACTTTAGCATGTTGCAACTATCACCACAACCATGGACCACACAATGCACGCTTTGCAATTCACTTGTGGTGCTGTAGCATGTTGAAAAATGTGCTCCACACCCATTTTCCAAAGATCACCACCCTGTGCCTCATGCACCGTCAACCCTGCATTGCTCCAGTGGGTGTGCTCCTTGCACACGATCCTCGCACCGTAATACAAGCATGCATGTTAGCATGCCACCAACTACCACTATGCACATACGCACCACTAGTTCCAGCACTCCTAACCAACCTCCACACCGCAATGGACATGCACAGCATTACATGCAACTGTTACCATAATGTATAAACATTACACACTCTCCAGCACCCCTACGCCCTTTCATTCACATACTATTGTCTTACCCACTTCCACTTAGAAAGTATTGTGTCACTGCCAACTTAACCACAAAATGTGTACAGCATTGCCCATACTGCAAGCATTGTGCACACAGCACGCTATCCAAGCACATATAAGCTGCCGACCAACCATACCCTCTACCACTGACAGTGTGCAAACACTGCAACAGGGCCCACACTGCGTGACTTTTTTCGCTGCAGCATCTCCAACCACAACACACCGCCACGGAGCTATGCAGCAACAAATTGCAACAGTTACCACAATGTACAAACAAAACACTCTCTCCTGCGCCCCTGTGCACTTTCATTCACATACTATAGCCGTACCCACTTCCATTCACAAAGTACTGGGTCACTGCCCACCTACCCACATTCTGTTTGCAACACTGGCCCTACTGCATCCAATCTGCACACACCACACTATGCAAGCGCCACCCTCTCCCGGATGCACAGTCAAACATGCCTTCCTGCGGTGGGTATGTTGCAGCCCTAAGCTATTGAGTGCATGCCCTACGGCCTAGGACCATGCGCCCAATAGTCTAATCCTTCCACAGACCCACTGCACCTTCAATCCCCCATGCATACCGCCATGTCCCCAACTACCGCATTCCATCCGCAGCGCACAGCCACCTGCGCTCCCACACAACCAATGTCATGTGCAATTCACTCCCCTTCTGCAATTGACCTGCCACCACTCATCATGAGGAGAGGTTGCTGCAATCAGGTTGCGGCAGAAGGTATGGGGCCATTACGACAGCTGCCTCCAATCATCACATACAGTACTCGCCTACATATGTCACATTAAGCACTTCCCACTCCCGCACCCATTCCCTCCCTTATTGCCACCAACACATTGCGTACGGTACATTTTCCAGACCCTTCCGCTGCCGCACTGTCCTCCGATACACCATGGCGGCTTTCCCAAAAAATGTTGATGCACAGCACGCTTCCCTCCAGCCAACCACCGACCGCGTCCAAACTTCTCCGACAGCACACCGTACCTCGAGCCAATGACACGTCTGTCCATGGAGCGAACAGAGAAATAACACATTTTTTGGGACGTGCATTTCAGCTCTTTGCAACAAAAGTATTGGTGAGATTTCCACCAAACACACAAAAGCATGCTTTCTGACCCAAGCCCCCGCTCCTGCCACAAATTTGGTGAAAATCCATCTAGCCGTGCGCAAAGTTCTTCTGCATTCAGTATACGGAAAAAAAATTTTTTAGGACCCCCCCCACACATTGCCCCCCCCGCACGAAACCACGCCCAATTTAGTGAAAGAATTCAGCGCCAACCATATACTTTTTTTGCAGTTTGGTGAGGATTCGTCCAGGGGGAGCGAAGTTATAAGCTGCCGAAAAAGTGCTCTTCCTAGGAGTTTAGAAACTTAACCATAACTACACAGCTGCTACTGCTGGCTGTGCAATATATATATTCAGTGAAAAAAGTGTGTTAATGGGACATTATAGTTAAGTTGCACTAATAAAAAAGCCTATGAAATTCAGTGAAAAACCTTTGCTAAAGGGACGATATCGTTACATGTAAAACAGAAAACCTCCAGAAATTCGCGATCATCACAAGAAGGTCCCGGAACATCTAAACTTCGACTAAACACCCGATTTTTGGCTTTTTATAGCCATATCCCATGCCATCCTCATCACCCTTCACCTCTGCAGAGATAGTTTGATTTGTTTGATAAGTGCAATGTTGTGTTTTTTTAATATGTTTTCACTGTGATGTCTGTGAATCCAATATGGTGTCCGCTTCAAAGGTTTTGACGCACCTCACTTTTTTGACCGACCAATCAGCAGTCGAGAATCAGAAAGTAGGTCTGCAGACCCAGATATCAGTAATTTCTTTTGAAATACTTTTCAGCGCAAATTTGGTGAAAATCCATCTAGCGGTTTGGGATGTAGGCATGAGCAAACATTTGTTTTCCATTGCGTCTGAGAATTTCCACACATTTTGGGACCCCCCCTAATAACTTGACCCCACCCCCTGGACGAAACCGCACCAAACTTCACAAAATCATTCTGAGGGGGTCATATACTTTTTTTTGAAAAGTTTAGTGAGGAGTCATCCGGGGAGCACAGTTATAAGCTGCCCAAAAAGTGCTCTATGAGTTGAGCAACTTAACCATAACAGGGCTGCTACCGGAGGCCCTGTCAAATAAAATATATATATACATATATATATTTTGTTTTTTGGTACAAAATCTTATTTGCCTGAGTGCCGCTACACTTGACTGCTTGCATTCCACCATTTTCCTATAAAAAAAAAAAAAAGAGACTGAAGTCCAGTCTGGGGCGCAGCGGCACTACGGCATTAGTTGTGCTGAAAAACCTCATTGTTGCTCATAAATCCACATGCAGACCGTGTTTGCTGTGCAGCCACAAAGTCCTTTATTAATAAAAAAAGGTATATGGATGAGGAAGGCAGCAGCAGCATTGCACACAGGAAGAACGACGCGTTTCACCCTACACGGGCTTCGCCTGTTATGTGTAATGGAGAGAGGTCTGCATTATTATAGACAAGTTGCTTTGTTGTGTCAGTCCAGCTTCACTGTTTAGCACTCGTATGTTGGTATGGTGTTCAACTATTCCCTTTAGAAAAAGGGGCGGCCCTTTTGTAATGTCTTAGACATTTAGATATAACGAATGTATTGTCAGTCAGTAAACAATGCAGTTGAGGGATGATTATTATACATTTGTCATAATTTCCACAAAACTTCATTGTTCCAAGTGGATTTTATAATAAAGTGCTATATATATATATATATATATATATATATATATATATATATATATATATACACATATATAATGAAAGGAAAAGGGTGGACTGCAAGCAATCACGCGTGGCGGCACTCAGGCAAATAGGATTTTGTACCAAAAAACAAAATTCAATCCAAATTCCAGGCCTAGTTGCTGTTCACAAAAAGTCCTTTATTTTCATTTCAATATGGACAAAGAGGGCAGCAGAAAAACACTACACGGGCATCGTCTGGTGTGAAAGTAACATAAAAAGACTGCATTTATAGAGAACTTTGACATTTTAGTCCATCATTTTTGTTTTTAAATGGTATCATGTGGCATGCCATAGAGTAACTTTTCGTATTGACATGTCGCTATGTTGGAATAGTGGAGTCAGTAATTTAAAAAGAAGCTGTTTTGCACAATGCTTTTTTAACATATAGAGAATGCACTTATTGAATATTTGACAGTCACTCAAAATACAAACACATTGGAATTTAAATCATTGCTCACTTTTTGTTAAAATATAAATCAGATAAAATATTTTCTGTCTTTGGAACATTGTGAAAAAGTGGAACATAGTAAAAAAAAATGTAACATTTTAAAAAGTGATCTACATGTCAATACATCTGCTGATATATTCCCCAATAGATACTTATGACTAAAGTGCATTGTGTAAATACTGTATTTGATCCATTGGTATATAAAAGCATTCCATGATGTTCATTACATGTTGACCATGTATTGTTTAGACTATATATTTTTCCAAGGATCATGCAAGAAACAATTAGGCCTTGCGGGTGCCTATGTCCATACAAGAAAATATAGGCAGTAAAATACCCTTGCGGGTGCCTATCTATTTATACATAGGAACCAGCTTTGAATCCAAGTGGGTGACAGTAAAAGATTTTTTTCAAATCTAATAAACAGAGTAAATATAGTAAAAGTTGACAAATTGTTTATGGCAGATATATGAATTATTCTGCTATAATTCTCTGGCAGTAGACCCTCACGGGCGCCATTTTTTAATTTGTCATCTTAAAGTGCAACATGCTAATCAGGCCGAAATTGGCTACGATTCTTCCAAGTGAGTTAGATATATGAGACAAGGTGTGTTACTCCACCAAATCCTAAATCATAAATCCTAATATGTACGCCAATGTGCACGTGTTTGTAAGATGAAATATGCTTAATGAGCTAACAACACATTTTACTTGGACGCAAAGTACCTGTTTAAGGTGCAATGTGCTTTCTTTTACTAGTTCCAAGTGGACTAAATGTATAGAGCAAAAAATACAATGTTTTACCGATCTTAAATAGTAAAATTCAACTGATAGAAAATTGTTACTTGCTAAATGTATCTATGCATCAATGTTTGTTGTAATACAGTGCAGTGTGCTTTGTAAACTAATTACAGATTTGACATAAGTGCAGAGGTATCCACTTAAAGTGCAATGTGCCATCTTAAATTTCTGATAACTTGATGTTAATGTCTCTCAATTTTATATGTATTTTATTTACTTTTATTTATATAGCGCACAGCTGCCCTCTGGCATCGTGGCACTGTTAGGAATGCTTAGCTTAGTTACAGAAGTTCAGGAAAAAACATTTACAAAGTGCTTGAAGAACATGAGAATAAACATGTTGCCCAAACCTGGTGGTCAGGGTGGCTTACATTGGTTCCAATAAAGCATGGGAATGCAGTCGAAGTGGATGCTCCGAGCCATGTATGACATGCCAACATCGTACCATGCCCTCCAATATTCTTAAAATATGCGCACTTGAGAATTTCACAAAATAATGTGCTTTACAATGTGCAAAAACAAACAAGACATCTAACATTAAATGAAAAGATGTATAAATATATGAGAATTCACAAAAAGCATGTAAAAAAATATACCACAAGAATGTGTTAAACTAAAAAAACAGATTTTGCCAATGCTAAAAATTTGTTTCGAGATTACTCCGATTGCATCCACTTGCGTTTTACATCTTACTGCATTAGGTTTAGACATCTTAAGGACCCACAAAAACATACAGTTCCTCATCTTGATTGTGGCCTCCAGGAGATTGTGTTAAAATCCACAATATATCTTGATTCTGTTTGTCTGAGTTTCCGAAGTCTGTCCCCACCTCTTGGATGTATTTTCACATTGTCAATAACAAAATATTTGAAGGAGCTGATGTTGCCCTGATGTACATCTTCAAAATATTTAGCAAGAGGGTAGGAAATGTCTTGGTTTTTGATTGCTCGCAAATTCTGTAAGATGCGTTGCCTTGCTTCTAGTTTTGTACTGCCACTGTACCATAAATTACAAGCACATGTTATGACATATATAGTAAACTGTGTAAAGGATCTAAGTTCTTTTCTGATTATGATTTCCATTTTGGTCCGAGGATGAACATATTTCTGAGTATTTATTCCAAAATGACATACTTTGCACATTTAAAGAAACCAGGTGATCGTTTAGTTAGCCAATTGGTTGCTGTTTGTGTGTTCACTGGTTGAAACATACTTGGTGACAACCTTGTTTGTATGGAAGAAGGCTTTCGTTAAGTACGTGTGGCATTAGATGTTAGATGATGACCGACGTCCTTGTCTCTTTTGAGCAAATGCCAATCTTTGTTCAAGATTTTCTTTCTTTCTTTTGCTCCTGTATTGTAAGTAGTGATACATCTGATCGAGTTGGCTTCTTTCTCTTGTATGTGTCATTTGAGAATTGGCTTTTCCAAGTATCATTTCCCTGGTTTTATTGCTGCTTCGGTAATATGCTTTATTTATGGTGTGTTTGCGGTATCCTCTGGCTAACAATCTGGCTGCTGCTTTTTTTACATTGTTTTCCCACCCTGATTTTTCATTACACTTTCTTTTGATTCGCAGGAACTCACCATATGGGATGCTATTTTGAGACTTGTAGGATGTGCACAAGTTGCATGTAAAAGAGTGTTAGTACTTGTTTCTTTTCGATGCAGTTCAGTAGTTATATTGCCATTTATTATTTTTACTTTCATGTCCAAGTAAACTATTTGACCAATGATGTTCAGTGAATTTAAAATTTGAATGTTCCTGTTTGAGGCTGTCAAAAAATAACATGCAGTCTGTCTCCGTCCCATTCCATATGACAAAAAGGTTGTCAATGTACCTTCGCCAAAGTACGCCTTTGTCAATATGTCTTTTTTGATCTTCATTTGAAAAAAGGGCTTCCTCTCACGCACCCATATACAAATTGACAAATGTTGAGGCTACCGCAGTGCCCATGGCGGTTCCACAGATTTGGTTATAAAAAACATGGTCAAACAAATGTATTGTGAGTTAAGATTAAGGAGAGCATATCCAACAGCATTTGCGAGTGTTCCCGATAACTGAGTGATCTCGTTGACAAAAACCTCTCGATTGGCGAAAGACCCTGTGGATGTGAAATACATGTATATAAGGAGATCACATCTAATGTTACCAGAAGGAGCTCCTGATTCCAAGGGATGTGGGCAATCTAATTAAGAAAGGCTGTAGTGTCTCTTGTGTATGATGGCAATGTTTCCACAAAAGGAAACAAAAAGTGTCCACATATTTAGATACGTTTTCCAAGAGAGAGTCAATTGATGCCACTATCGGCCGTCCTGGTGGTCGGGACAGATTTATGGACTTCAGGAATAAAATGTATGATTGGGTCATTGGGTAGTCTTTGGTCAAATACTTCTCTTTGATGTCAATAAGGCCTCGTTCATGCCATGTCTCCAACTTGTCATCATATTCCATTTTATATTGGGGCTATGCATCTGTGGGTAGTTTCACATAACGCTGATGATCTCTTAGTTGCCTCATTACCTCCCTTTGATAGTCCTTGGTGTTTAGGACTACAATGTTGCCTCCTTTGTCAGATGCTCTTACTATAATTGACCGTTCAGCTTGTAAGTTTTCCATTGCCGTTTGTTGCAACTTGGTCAAATTTATATTTGAATTTTATTGTTTTGAGCCCGGTCCCCAAAACTTTAAAGTCATCTATGATTATATCTTCAAATAGGTCAATTGTTGGGCAATTGACGTTTGAGGGATTAAATCTTGATTTTTTTTCCTCATATTGCTGGGAGCTGTTACTTGCATATTGATGTCTGTAGGTAATTCTTTTGACCATTCATCTGGAGCCTCAGTCTGTATTGGGTGTTCTCTCATCTTGCTCTAGGATATTCAGATCTGTAAGTGCTGGTATATCCCAAATACTAAGTTGTGATTGAATTCCTTATTAGTTTGAAATATTGTTGTAGTCATTGTTAGCATAACATTTGGCTAATCTGAGTTTCCGGATTAAGCAATACAGGTCAATTCTTAATTGAGGATAATCAAATTTGGCAGTTGGACAAAATGAGAGTCATTTTTCTAGAACTTTATACTCTGCTTTTGTTAAGATTTTGTTTGATAGGTTTATCACTTGCATGGCACCATTAGTTATTGGCTCTTGTTTTTTCAAAGCGTTTCAGACGGCCTGTTTATTGATCCCGTTTCTTTCCCCTTCCTTTGTCCCCCGCGTCCCCTTGTTGCGCTCTTCTTGGTTGTGTTTGATTTGAGGGGAATTTGCTTTCGTTTTGATTTCGTCCTTGTGTTCTTTGCTTATCTTATGTAAAAGTCTCATTTCTTCTAAAAAATTAAGCCCTAAGGGAATTTCTTCATTGCTGGATACTGAGGTGTCTGTAGAATTGCTCGCTGTTTCATCAGTATCAGATTCAGTAGGTAAGGTACTTTGTTCTTTAAATTCTGCAGTTTTTTGCATACCTCTACGAATGCTATCATACAAACGTATAAATACGACCTGTAGCATAATCCTCTTTGTCCCTTAGGAATTTTCTTTGTTTCCGCTTTGATTTCTTCTTCGTATTTACTTATGTTTTTCTGCATCTGAATTTTCATATTGTTGGCTACTTCTGCGTCCGAGCCATTGTATGCTTCTTTTTCTAGCTCCTCAATTTCTTTGAGCGCTTTTATTCTGTTGCTCTTGGCATATTTAACCAGAATCGTTATTAGTTATATATATAAAACAAAAAACGTTATCAAGCATTATTTGTCACTTCTCCGATATGACTACTAATTATAATCAACATGGAGGAAGTATAATGGAAGAAAGGGGGAGGGGATTTGGGGGAAGGGTAGGGTTAGTAGGTCTGTTAATGAGCCAAAATAGAAAATCTCCAAAAAACAAAGTGACTCCACTTTGTTAGGAAAGGCGCTTCTCAGTTCTCTAATTATTTAGCAACCTAATTGGGGCTAACTGAGAAGCGCCTTTCCTAACAAAGTGGAGTCACTTTGTTTTTTGGAGATTTTTTGTTTGAATAGGTCCTAGTGCTACAGGACCTTTTACGGATTGGCTGCTCCGGCAAAAACATTTTGAATATACTTTAGCATATTTTTTCATCATCTAATGCAATCACTAAAAGACTGAATTCACAAGTGGTGCCCTCCTCTCTCACTTCATTTAATGAGCCAAAATAGAACATAAACATTCTTTGTATAATATGAAGCACAAGCTGATGGCGTCAACCTCATGTATACATGTCATTAAACGGACCTCATCTTATTACAGTCCAACGTAATTTTTTTATTTTTTTTTTATAAACGCTACTTTTTCTTCTGCTGAAAATAGTATCATTCCTGTGGTCCAATCCTCATGCATTGGTTTTTCTGAGCTTTTCAATTTTTTCAAGATTTTAATATAATCAGAGCTCTGTATAACTAGTATTTTGTCTCATATGAAATATGTGGAATCTTTGATAACAGACCCAATACATGAAGTAATGATGAATGGGGAATGTTATATTTTGTGATGATCTCCATACGATGTACAATGTCTTCCCAATATCCAAGAATGTTCTTATACTCCCAAAACTTATGTAAATGTATTTATCTTTTAATTTTACAGGTCTAGCATATATCTGAAGGTAACTCATACAGTCGTTCATTCTTTATGGTGTCGAATATAAGCAATGGATAATTCTCTGTGGACTATACGGCAGATCTAAATCTACTTTCATTTAAAACCTATTTCCACTTATTTCTACCAGTTTTCTCTGATCTAGGCGAGCCAATTTGTTTTCCTAGTATAAACGTTGTGAATCAATATCATGGGGGCTGGGCAAGAGTATGGAATACATCATTGAAGCAGGGCACATAGGATGCACTCTCATAAGGCGACTTAATTTAAGTTCATTATGAAGTTTAGCATTCATTAGGGAGAGGATGGATGCAAAGATATTAGATAGCATCTGCTATCTTTGGGATTCAGACGCAAAGTTTGTACTTGAAGCGTAAAAACAATCTATCAATGTATTTACAGTCTGAACATCCAGATTCCAGCCATTTGCCAGGAGGGCTAATGTATTGATTTGTTTCGCCATTTAATCGCTCGATTATACCAAAGGCTTGATTCCTGTGATAAACAAATCTTCATATCCATTTTTTTGTTGGCAGTCTTCCAGATTCTAACCGTACGACAAATTGCTTGTGGAACTATGCTAGTTTTACAATGTTTATCCATTGTTGGTAGACAATCAATAGGTGTACTGTGTCTTTTTCAATAAACACCCATGCTGGGTTTGATTAGGTATGCGTATTAAAGCGTGAAAACCATGTAATGTGTATGCTGCATGATCATTTTTTAGAATAAAAAAAATAATCCGCCTTCATGTACTGGAAGTTTCAAGGTTGTCTGAGATATCTGGTCTTGATTCAGTGCCCCACATGAGTTTATTGTATTATTTTCAGCATTCCTTTAGGAAGCGGAAGCATGTGAAGACAAAGCAGCTTAGCTAGGAGAGACATTTTGAGTGCGCCAGTTTTGCCCCACAGAGTGAGGTTCAGCTTTTTCGATCTGCTACATTCAGATATAATATCTTTATATTGTTAACCTGCAACTGCGCAATCTTTTTTGTGATTTGAATTCCTAGATATTTAAATCCATCTTTAGCCCATCGGATTGGGTGGTTACCAAATAAGCCTTTGAAACATGTCCTTATGATCCAGAATATTTCTGTTTTTTATATATTTATTTTAAAATTGACCATATTTGGAAAATGTTTCCGTTAAGATGTAACAGGATTGTTCTGTCCGCATAAAATAGCACTTTAGAAGTATGAGAGCCACACTTGATACCCTTCATTCATTCATGAGAGTGAATTAATGCTGCAAGAGGGTCCATATAAAGATTAAAGACTTGGGGCGGCAATGGGCAAACATTGACAAGTACCAAAACATTCTAAATATCTGCAATTTTATTACATTAAGAACTTGAGGTTTTCCTACATTGTATAATGCTCTAAAAACTAAAAACACAGGTCCAAAACAGAATTGAGGAAGTAGAGGAAAGACTAATTCACTGTATCGAAATCCTTTTCAGCATCAATACTGTGATGCTGGAAATGCATCGGAGGGACAGGGCCTCCGTATTCTTGTCCTTTACTGCCTTTTTATCGTGTGTTCTGTCATATTTTCCGCGCAGGAGTTCATGTGAGACTCCTGGCGGTGCAGCTCTTTGTTTTTGGTTTGGTGAACAGACCCGTGGGATACCCTTACGACACCCATGGGTGGGGGTACAACCCTGTGCCCCATGTGTATGTTTTTGGGCACCTGTGGGTGGCCCGCAGAGCAGGGTATGGGCTAGTGGCAGTTCCATGCTGAATTTGACAGGTGCGGTGAGTATACTCCATTTTGGGATACTCCGGCCCTGCCATTGGAATCAGTTGATTCCTGATGGAAAACAAGATGGCCCCTGTGGCCTCTTGCTTTCTATTACTTATTACCTTGTTTTCCCAAAGTCCTGGGAAGCCCTGACTCTGCCCCTTCCCCCTGACTGGCTGTTGGGTGGAAGTTCCATATATGGTGTTGTTGTGAAGTCCAGTCCAGACTGACTGGAGCCTTCCCAGTGACTGTATGTTGTGGGTACGCCCTGTGGGTGGGACCTGGGTGAATGGAGTGTGTGACCAATATGCACTTCTTGTTGTGGCTGTCTGGTTTCTGGTATGAGAGACAAAGACTGAGACTGAGACAGCCCTGCCTGAAACTGGCCTGAATGCAGTGTGTAGTGTTGAATGGCTGAGTACTTGTCCCAACCCGCATTCCTTGTTGTGAGTGTCTGAGAGGGAGGAGGATGGCCTGAATGCACTGTGTGCCTGATTGGCTGACTGACTGCATGAATACCCTTCTGTATGATTGGCTGGTGAGAGTGACCCAGCAGTGTGGATGAGAGACAAGATAGTATATCTGGGGACCTCTCACCACTGGAAATTGTTCAGAAGCTGTGTCTACACTTTAAGAGTAACTGGAACTGCTGATCCTCGACGCCCAGCTGGAAGACGAAGACTTGCTATTGCATTTGCTTCGAACTGATCTGAAAGCTGCCTAACTCGTCAAGGACTGATCCGAGAGAGGACCTGGTAAGGCGCCCTCTTCCCGTGCTCCGAGGGATCATCGAGCACCGCTAACCTTCGCCGAAGCTCCCTGGAAGTCAGACCCTCGAAAGGCTGCCGACCCGAAATGGGACCGCTGAGAAGAACGAAGCAAAGCACCCGGACTTCGCCGCAGTCGAAGTCTATTGCCGTCAACCCGGGTTCGCAGGTTTGTGTAACCGCTGGAGGCCCGTCGATTTTGTGTTGCCCAGCCGTGGGGACCACTTGACGCTGTGCCGCCGACGACCGGAGGCGCTCGCTCCTTTGCCTAAGAACATTTGAATCCAAGGACTCCCTTGTCCGCAACGTCGACCGCTTTGTCCCACCGGAGAAAGTCGAGGACGACCAACGCGCCAAGGAGAATCTGCCGGTGGGTTTCCCGCCACCTGAAGGCCAAAAAGACTTCGACGACTCGACGCCCTTGTTGGGCCACAGTTCTTCTGAAACTCTTTGCGGTCCTGAACACTCCATCGCCGAGGTGCCCCGCACACCTCATCCTCGCAGGATGTCGCTGACGAGCACCGGCTGGTTTGACATCGGGGTCTCGGCACCCTTGAACTTCTCATCGCCGCCGTCGACAAGTTCACCATCTTCAACGCCTCTCGACGATCCATGGCTCCTGTTTTAAAGGGAGTCACTCAAGAAGGATCCTTCGATGCGTCTTCGAAGAACTCTACTCCACCAGGTACATTGGGGGGCGGGGGGTAAAACCTTAATAGGAGGAAATAAGGCTATTGAACAATATATGGACTGGGCTTGTGCTATATATCTTTATCTTACAGGTTGCCCAGGTTGGGGGGGGGGGATCTCCACACAGAACTGTGTCTATCGGTATAGGCCAGTATTCTGCCTATTGTTTCAACCATCTTACGTTCCTTCCTATCTCTATTGCTGGTTTCCTCGTTATTGATCTGTGTGACATTTTAACCCTACCGTTGATGCACATTAATGAGATTTGATAACATTGGTGGTACCACTTTAGAATTGTATATATTTATCATTGTGGATTTCCGAGTACAAAGTGCGTTATTGTGATCGTGTGCATACCTTTGAATATTAATTATAGAAAGAATGTTTTCAGTAATACAGTGTGTGGACATTCCTTTGTGGGGCTTCGGGGACTACACTGTACTTAAGAACCAGCCTGCATCACCTCCTGAGAAGCTAGGCCTTGATTGCTCGACTACGTTACCAATAATAGAGAATCTTGGCTGGGGTCCTCTGTGCCTCTCCTCTACCATAGAGAGCGGAAGTACAGACACCCCCCTCCAGTCTTTACAAATACCTATCGCTGTAAGAGGTTCAATGAGTCAGGACTGTCAACCTTTTAAAAAAAACTGTTTGCCTACTATGTACCAAACATGGTATTAGTAGGCCTAGTCGGGATTCAAATACTTTGGTCAATATTTTAACATCAACATTCAGTGAAGATACTGGTCTGTAGTTAGCAGAGTCATTGTGGTCTCTTTCAGGTTTAGGAATTAGTGTTATTAGAGGAATTAGTGTTATTAGAGCCAATCACATAGATGCCGGTATATTCTCCCTCTCTATAATATTTCCGTAGACCTCCTGCAACATTGGAAGTAATGTTTCATAAAATGCATAGAAGATAGAATTCTATTGGGTAACCCTCTGGCCCTGGACTTTTGCCTTTTTTTAAAGATCCTGTTGCCTTAAGTATTTCTTCTCCTGTAATTTCAGCGTCCAGAACACCGGACTAGACCTCATTCAACGTATTCAATTCTATATTTTGCAAAAAAACAATGTCTCCGCTTTCGTACAACCATTTTCATCTTTATATAGATGTTCATAATACTTTCCAAAGGTCTTATTAATTTCAGCGTTTTTACACATTTTTCACCATTATTTTGCATAATAGATCAAACTTGCCTCTGTTTCAATTTTTTAAGTCTACCAGCTAACAAAGCCTGCTTTTCACTGTGTTCTTCCCAATATGAGTAACTATAGAGAATTCTACTTAGCTACAAAGAAACAAACGGCATACTCGATCACTCGCAACTCGGCTTCAGGCCCATGAAAGGAATGAATTCGGCACCCCGAATCCAAAAGAGATTCTATATGTAGCCCCTGGCACAAACGGGGCCAAGCTAGGTAGGGCTGCATTGCTTGTCCCTGGAGGTAAGGAGGTAAAGTAAGACAGACAGGGTGGGGTAAATTATTGAAGTGTCACGTAGTGTTTATGTGTATGTATTACAAGGATTGGCCTACCTGGGCTGTACTATCCTGCCACCATGGGGCAGGATGGAATGTAGTGAAAACAAAATAAACAAAGAAAAATAACAGTGGACAGAGCCCCACTGCCCAGGAGTGGGTTGGGCAGTGGAGAGAAATGTCTGGAAATAAAAAGTTAGGAAAATAAAATGGTTGGTGGTGAGAGAGAAGTAAGGAGGTGAAAAACTCTGAGGCGCCGTGGCTTCGAGCCCCCCTTGCAACTCACCCGCAAGTCCTACATCTTTTTAAGAACCAGGCACCATATGCCAGGTGCAGCCCAGTACCTTGCGTGGGCTGGACTGCATGCCCTGGTGCAGCCTGGACACCCACGGGGCCTGGTAAGCTGACGGCCTACCTAAGGGCCAGACCATGCTGGCCGAACACCAAAATCCTGGACCGCATGTGCGGGGCAGTCCAGGTGAAGGGCGAAGCAGCCCAGCTCTGACCATGTGCATGGGGGCAGCCCGAAACAGACCATTCTCCTGTGACAGCCAGTTCTTGACCGAGATGGTACAGGCCAAGAATGTAAGCTTTTCTGGCCCACCTCTGCCAGAGTAGCCCAGAGATGAAGAGAGAAGAGGCTGAAGCCATGTCAGGTGTGGCAAAAAAGGAAAGCCCTGGCCCGCTGTGTCCTAGTGGCCCGGAGGAAGTAGGGCACTCTGGCATGCAAATCAGCAGATACAGGGTGAATGGAGCTGGATTCCTACGGAAACAAGGACTAGTCCAGAATAGAATGCACTGCAGTGGCTCCCAATGGCACAGGTCTGCACGAAGGACAAAAGTGCTGGGGGCACGTTGGTGTCAGTAGTGGCCCCCCAGGACATGGGTCTTTGCTAAAAAGAAAAGAATTGCTGCGGGCACAGTGGTGTCGGTTGCAGCTCTCAAGGGCTTGGGACTACCAAAGATCATCCGTGTTGGCACGAAGGCAGAGTAGTGAGTACACAGCCCCACATGGAGGAAAGGTCCACTTGAAAGACCTTTGGTTGGGCACGGGTTGTGGTGGTGCCTATGTGGCAGGTGGGGTGCCAAAAGGAGGAGGAAGACCATGCTTGGGGCAGACCCCATCGAATATACCAAGGGCACGACCACAGGTACTGAAAAGTTGAGGCTGACTGCTGCAGCCACCCCCTTGTAATATAATGTAAATGCTTGTTCAGTACGGTTTAAAACATCTTTATATGTATCTGTATTTAAGTGTGTACATGTAGTTGTATGTAGACTTCTGGTTATTGGTATAGAGGTAATTAAGTTAGAAGTGTACATAGAGTTGTTTGGTTACAGATTGTAGGGTACAGAAGTGTGGGAAGTTAGAAGTACCCTGGTGTGAGCAGGAAAGAAGTAGTGGCAGCTGGCCACAGACCACCTTGTGGGTGGAACCAGAAAAGAAGTAGGGGACTGTTCTGTCGGTTCCACCCTAGTGGTCTACCTTTAACCACTCTTAGGTAGGGAGGGGGGCCGAGCTGGGCATAAGCCTCGGAGGGAATTCATGCCAGGGGAACAGAGAAGGTTTTTTAAAGGGGGAAAATTAGGGCTGTGTTGAGTTTCAATAAATAAAAAAGGGACCCCTTTGGGATCCCTAAGAAAATCCATCTTGGTGTTTGTTGCACGGTGTGGAAGAGGGTAAGGACTCGGGGTGCAGCCAATCTCCTGTTTTAACAAGAATTTTTTGTTGTAGGCAGCCTAGCACGTCTTACTGTCCAAATGGTCTGGGGATGGGGTGGTTGCCTTCCGTGTGGTTCATCCCTGGTCTGGGTTAAGGAATGTGTCCCTTTGCCCCAGACCAGGGTCAGAAATGCAGGGGCTACATAGAAAATGATTATCAAGCAACTTACTCCTCAGGTCACGATTGCCTTGTTTGATATGTTAATTGAAAGTGAGGAGGGGATTCATCCTCTTCAAAAATGCTTTCAAAGGTTTTAAACTGAGAAAACCGGTCCCTCGGTTTAAAGAAGAAATCATTCGGCTCTTGATAGTTCTTTCTAAGATGGATTCCTTGATAAGCCTTCTCAATCTTCTCAACCGACCCCAGTGCCAAAGCCATTGACTCTTGGAATGACTTCTGTCGGCGCCAAGGATACCGAAGCCAATAATGTCGTAGTCGCTGGTGTCCTAGAAGTCTTTTTAGTGGGGGTGCTAGCTAGCTATTTTTTTTTAACACCCTGAGACAGTTTGTCTCACTTCCTGGGGCCAGTTGGAAAATATTTTCCATGGGGGTTCCTACTCTGAGGAATTTGCTGTTGTGGCTTACCTGACTAAGACCTCGATCAATGCCTTTTATGATTTCTGGAAGAGAAGGAAAATCGCGTTCTTGAGGAGGATGAGCAGCTTTTCGTGCAGTGGTGCCACTTCTTTTTTATGTTTCTTTTTCTCACAACCTTGAAAGGTAGTCTTACAATTCTGAGGGCAGTGACCTATTTTTAGGCGAGGGCTTCTCGAATCTCTATTTCACTGGAATCGATTTTGACAAAGCCATATGTAGCCTTGGCAGTCCTTTAAGCACCTTTGGCGTCATCATCTAAGAAGAGTGTGGGTCCTCGGTTTTGTGTTTTTTCCCTAAACAGAAGATACATGAGGAGTGAGGATCCATCACAGTCATCGAATAATGGCATCTCTTACAGGCTTTGAAACCCTTTTTTTTTTTTAAGAAGTCATGTCTAATTCGAAATGTCCCGATGATTGACCTCTCAAGTTCCGTTGCAGCAAAAAAAGGAACTGGAAAAAATGGTGCAGATTGCCCATTTAATAATTGGATAATAAATGAATTGTGTTTGCCAGTGTTCGCCGCTGGAGCCTGCAGCGCAGCAATCTACCAGCAGCGACTGACATGGTAAACAAGGTGGGACTGGGGGAGGGGGTGAACAGCCATCAATGCTCCCTATTAAACCGTCCCACCTCTATTATTACTCCTATTAACCAAATGCTTGTAGTCTGTTGCAAATTACACACAATGTATGTTACCCGTATCGTGCATTTAGGCCTTTGTTATAGTTAGCCATTTCTGGTATTTAGGCCTCTCTACAGGAATCCCGATTCTGGGTCTCAGTTGTATTTTTAGAGATTTAGGCTTTTTCCCTCTCGCTAGGAAAATCAAATCTGGGTGGTTTCTGCATTTGCTGTGTATTTTTGAGATTTGAGCTTTTTGCCTCTAACTAGGTTAATCGAATCTGGGTATTTTGCATTGTTGTTGTGTTTGAAGTATAGGCTTGTTTTCCCTGGCTTGCTGCTAGGTCGCCTGGCGTGTTCGTGGTGCAGTTTATCTCTCCCTCTCTTTCGCCCCCTTCCATCTCTCTGCTCGCTCCCTCCATGGTGCTTTTCCATCTCCCCTATTTTCTCCAACTGCTACTCTATCACCTATCCCATCCTCTCTTTCAAAGTCTGGAAGGAAAAAGTTAAAGACCTCCTGGTTTCCAATACAGGTCTGCCCATCGATGACACCTATGTCAACGCTTCTTCCAGACAGACAGTCACTGACATCCTCTTTGTCATTCCCTCACCGGACCTTTGGACTCCCCATATGGTCTCAGTGCTCTTCCCCCATTTCTTCTTCTCCCATTAATGGTGGAACCCAATGGGAAGTTCTCTTGGAATATTTCCCAACCTCTAGGGGCATCATTAATGTCTACCAAAATGGCATGGTCATGGTCCAGGGGTCTCAGCCCAACCTCCTCCTTGATAGGCGTCTTCTGTCTCTTATCAACTTCCTCCCTTCTACTAAAACTCCTCCTTCTGCCACTTCTCTGACCCCTTCTCCCCGGAAGATCTTCAAAGGTGGCAACCAGCACCACTTAGATACCCTCAACTCTCGTTCTGCCTTTAAACCCTCCTCTGACCTCTTCCACCTCCTTGAAGACTTCGGCCTTGACGTCCTCACTCTCACCGAGATGTGGTTCATGGCCAGCTCTGTGACTACTTTTGACACACTCAAGATGGGCTACGAGATCGTCTCTAAACCCAGGCCGTACTGGCGTAGGGGCGTTGTGACCCAGATTTTCCCTGAATGGGTCCCCGCTATGGACATACCCACTCAGTCCTATTCTTCCTTTGAATGCCTTGTCTGCAGGCTTGGTATCCCTCCAATTCTCTTGCTGACTCTTGCCACCATCTACAGAACCCTTGGTCCGGTCTCCATCTTCCTCTCAGAGTGGTCTGACCTCTCCTTTTCTCTCCTGGCCTCCACCTCTAGGCTTCTCCTCCTCGGAGACATCACTATTCACTTCGACTCCCCTGATGTGGCATCTGAACTTTTCTGCAGCCTCTGTAACAATGTTCCCTCATCATTCTTCCTTCCGGTCCGACGCACTCAGCCGGACACACCTTGGATGCTCTCATCTCAGCAGACATCCACATCTCCAATCCTCTCACCACAGCTCTCCCCTGGTCTGATCATACTCTCATGTCCCCTCACCTGGAATTGTTGGGTTCCCCTGCCTAAGCCTGTGTCCACAATGCCAGTCTCCACCTCCGTCATTCGACTGATGAACCGTGTCAGTTGCTGCTTTTGCCGCTACTTCCAGTCCCTCTCCCACTCGTGGACGCCGACTCCCTCACTGGCACTGATCTTGCTAACCTCTCCATCTCCAACACTCTGGATAACAATGCCCCAGTCATGAGGATCTGCATGAAGCCTTCCTCTAAGCAAAACACCTGGTTTGATTCTGACCTGGACTCTCAGAAACGCAATTGCAGTGCTGCTGAGAGGAAGAGGCAGGCATCCAGCACATCCTCTGACAAACTGGCCGGCCGCCTGCTCCAAAGGCAATAAAGACTCTCAATCTGCTCTAAAAAGACCTATATCCAAGCCCACATCTCTGGGGCCACCAACACGGTTGAATTGTAAAAAAAATGCAAGGAACTTGCCAATGCTACTGCAGTCTCCACTGCTCCTCTGCCATCGCCTCTCACTTCTTAACCAAAACTCAGAACATCCTGTCCTCACTCTACTTTACACCCCTCCCTTCTCCCTCACCTGCTCTCAGGCCTCCCTGAGTAGAACAGCGCTGCTAGATTGTACCGAACAGTCTTCAGGACAGTTAGTTGTGGTCAGGACGATGTTGAGTAAAATGTGCATCCACCACGCTCAGATAAGTAGACGCCTCGGTTGAGGTCTTGATTAACCAGTATTAGATTGTGACTACCAACTAACTGTCCTGAAGACCATTCAGTACAATCTAGCAGCACTGCTCCACTCTATACAGCCACTGCCACTTGCCACCAATATACCTAACCAGAAACACCAACCTGTATGTCGACAATGTTAACGTATTGTCATCTTAAGCAATCCATGAAATAAATTGTCACTCTTCCTACTAACCCATGAATGTGCAGATTACAGTGTGCTCCACGATGCATATTCATAGTGCTACACCACTTTCTGTAAATGTGTCTTTTGTGTTTGTGTAAATAAAACCTTTCTTTGATTCTCTCTCTCTCTCACTCTCTCTCTCTCTCTCTCTCTCTCTCTCTCTCTCTCTCTCTCTCTCTCTCTCTCTCTCTCTCTCTCTCTCTCTCTCTAAGAAGGCCAACTTCCAGTTCCACCTCCTTAGAGGCATTCTCCCTTTCCTAACCTTCCCCCAGAAACTCAATGTCTCCAGAGCTCTGGTGCTGTCTAGGCTGGACTACTGCAACCACCTCTTCCTCAAACTGCCTAAATCCTCCCTTCGCCCACTTCAACTAATCCAGAATGGGACTGCAAGATTGATCCTTGGCCTAAAGCCCAGGGACTGCATCTCTCCAGCCTTAACATCTCTCCACTGGCTCCTTGTTGTTGCGAGTATCAAGTACAAGACCCTCTGCATCATCCACAAGGGGGCCTGGGATTCCCCACTATATCCAATGAGAGAGATCTCCCTAAATATCTCCCCCTGTCCTTCAGTCTTCTAGCTCCAACTCTCTGCTTGGAAAAGCATCTGATCTGCAGAGAGTGGGGGTAGATCTCTCACTTCCGCAGGTGCCTCCCTCTCGAATGGCCTCACTGCCCCTCTCAGACTTGAACCTGATCTCCTTAAGTTCTGAACGCTTCTCATGACCCTCCTTTTCTCTTCATCCTTCCCACTACCCCGCTAATGTCCCCCTATTCCTTTTTTGATTGGATGCCTCGTTCCTTCAGATTCTTACAGGACATCAGGTCCTCCATGACCAGTCTACCATTGCACTTGGTCTCCCCTAACCCCCCTGCTCCCCCTTTACTTGCCATTGCCCTACCGGGCTCCCTCCCCCTGCACTAGCCTGGCTGGGCCTGCACCCCTGAGCCCATCCAGCCTGTTCCTCGCACTTAGCTCATGGACATTCTTTCCCCTGCACTCTCTTGGCACTTGTGCACCTGGACTCCTCTTAGCACTCGCCTAACCCATGGGTCCTTTCGACCCCCTTCCTTCCCCCTGCTATTGCGCGCATCCGACCTGCACTTTCTTTCCCTCCGTAACATTAGCGCATTCCGCTCGGACTTGGACTCCCGCCCCCCTCCGCTCTCCCCCGCACTTCCCATTACTGCACTTGCACGATCCGAATGACAAGGCCTAGTAGGACCATTTTTGTTTTCTTCATCCAGGTTCCTCCCTCCCTGTATCCCTCCCTCTCTCTTCTTGGTGAGTCTTGAAACACTATTTGCTGTATAGGTGCATTATAAATACCTAATAAATAAAAATGCGCAGACATTTTGGCCAGACGTGGTTCACAAAATGGGCATGAGGAGATGGGCTGCATATTTGGATTATTTGATGAGGCTCTAGGACTAAATTCTGGTTCATCTTTGCTACATGCTGGGTATCCACTAAATGAATGAAGAAAATGCCTCTGCAACAAGTGGATCCGCTCAAGGCTCTTGTATATGTACACGTGACTGGACAAGATCTGTACAGTTTAAGTAAGACCGTTAGGCAGAAGGCCCACCTTTTGCCACATGTTAGCCCCCTATACTTATCTGGGTTTGTGACTGTTTTTCTCCAAACCAGGCTTATCCTTGAACCTGACAGAGCGTGGCTCTGTGATTTAGTGTTCCACCTTAAGAGTCCTTAAAACTCCAAAAGGTAGGAGTATCCCAAAGGTACTCAGTCTCCAAAAGAGAGCACCAACTATATGTTAGTCATGTGGCTAGGCTGGTGGTGGCTTTTTCGCCAAGTAAAATGGTTCCTAAATACCATTAAATAATCTTGTATAACAAACATACTCCCATCCCAGCCTTGGCCATTATCTTCCCACCCTCATAACATCAGCTAACCTCCCCACACCCCAAGATCAGACGTTTTGCCTTGTTGAGAGGCAGATGAACACGTCATCTATATTTACTGCCCCTCCCACAACCCAATATCGCACAGGTGAGAAGCACTATTCACTAAGACAACCATACCACCCAAAACCCAGGCAGTTACAGCAGGAAATGAGCACAATTTAAACTGAAGATGACACCAGTAAAGCAAGCTAACGCTGCATCATTGCATGTGCATGCACTAGACGCAAAGCAAATATGGACTCATCATGAAGAAACAGCACACCAGGTCAAATATGCATGTATACATGAAGATTAACATGACATCCACAAAGACATGTAGAATACTAACATAAGTAATACATATGTTGAATGCCACACGAACGACAGGTGAAAATAGCTCACTAACATACAAACATAATAGTAATGGGCAGTCATGTTTACCAAAATGGAAGCCACACCACACTCAAGTTAATAAAAGGCCTCAAGACGTCAAAAGAATTTAAGATGCTTAAATCACAGAAACACAGATCCGTGCAGAGCTCAGACGGCAACTAGCAACCCAGGCCAAAGTTACTAAGAAATTAGACAGGGTTGAATGCTGCAGGAAAGACACGAGATAATAGTTTCCAGGACATAAGTCTAATAAAACTTTGAAAGAGCACAACCAACCATTGTGCGCCAGGTGTGAGCATATTATAAATCCAAGAAGACCCCCCCAATGAATAACAAGAGTGTGTCCACAGTGGTAAAAATATCTATAACACTTGCGCTAATAGCTAAAATTGAAAAAATGCAGGGTAAAATTATTCCAAAATGCAGCATCACCACACGTGACCCATAGTTTAAGAACGCAATCTATTCATTAGCAACAAACACAGATATGGCATCTACCTTACTCCTCACGTATATCACAGACACGAGACGCTGCACAAGGCCAACTACAAAGATATTGCTCTGGCTCATGGTTAGGAATAAGGAATGGTATCTTCTTTAATTGAAAGGAAAGCAGTGCGTGGACCTCTCTCTCTCTCTCTCTCCTTACTCCTGTTTGCCCATGTCTTGACACGCTGACAATTGTTGTCCAAGGTTGGTTATTACGAAGCTAACCAATCAGAACCCCAAATGTTAGGCCACCCCGTATGTATTAAGTCAACCAATAGACTATCGTAGAGATTATGTCTTTTTACTGTTATTCATTTAGAGGTGGACTCGGGAGGAGCCATCAGATTGTTACCCAAGCAGAAGTTTAACTCATATATAATGTGTATGTAGTCAATCCCCTTAACCAATTCCCTAACCCCATGGGTTTTGGGTGTGATGCTAATTATGACACAAACCCGACTTAAAAGTTATTTTGTATAAGCGCGTCGAGAGCTTTGAGACTTGTAAGCTTGTATGCGGTTATTTTGATGTCAATAAAGCTGGGTTTTGCCTTGCACTTTTTCTATTTTCGTTATTGTGTTGGTATGACCTTGCACCAGAAACATGGCTTAATTTTGGGGGACTTCCCAGGCCGTCTTAAGAAGTCATCTTTACATATTAACTGCCTCATCTAATCTGTTACTGATTCCTCACATTTCATCCTTTTGCCAAACTCATTTTTCCATCCATTTTTTCTCATTTTGTTTTCTTTTTTTTCTCTTTCATAGTTCTGTGCAATCCTGTCCCTAGGCTCAACCTATTAAGTATTATGCACTTATTCCTTTTATGCTTACACTGAAAGGGCACTACATTCCTTTCCACTGCTCAATGTTCACCCCTTTTCTCCTCACAGCCTAAGGTGACTCTCCCCATTGTAACATGAGGCCTACCTTTTTTTCTCTGTCCCATTCCCCTTTAAGTATAACTGGCTGCATTTTTGCCAAAATGATCCTTCCCCATTTGACTCTCTCTCCCCATCTTGTTTTATGATGGCTTCATTCTTAAGCTCTTAGTGCTTGCAACAGCAGACAGGTGTCAACGCTCTTATCAGATTGTCACCCCCACACTTATGGCAGGAGACATCTGTACCATTCTACGTGCAGTTTAGATTTTACTCTTTCACTTCACTACAGCTCAATACTGTTTATTGTCCTCTGTAATATCTGTTTATTTTTAATGGGTGTATGCAGTGCGTGGATACATGAGAATGGCTGGACTGTGGAGATTGGAGAATCCTCTACGTTGGCACACAGAGACCTTTATCCGTGTAAAGTGCTGCCTTAGATATTTGCATTGCACAACTGTTTTTATTATTACATATATACACACACACACACACACACATATATATATATATTTATATTTGGACAGTTAAGGGGATTAAGGTGATCAGATTCAACGCAACCAAACCCTTAGAATTCAGCAAGTGTGGGAAGTGATGATCATCTTAACTCTGTGTCTCCCCTGTTGATAACCCCTAGGATCTAATGATGTGTTATTTATAAAGCGCCTATGCACTTTACATAGAACACATATGCATACAATAACACCCAACCGGAGTTGGTACTTATTTATCAACCTCAGAAGAATGAAAGGCTCAGTCCCAAGACCTGCAGATCACACACAGATTGCAGCAGCGAGCACTCCACTATCATGCCAGCCTCTAATTTCATATATCATTGCAAATCCCATCTGTTCTGTATGTGCTCATGGGCTTCGCAGCAGGGGGGACACCAAGTTAAGATGATCATCACTTCCCACATCTGCTGAATTTCAAGGGTTTTGTTGCATTAAATCTAGTCAAACTTAATTGTCCCTTAACTAAAGCTTTTTCAGTGAATTTCAAGGGTTCAGCAGTGGTCACTGTATATGTTGGACCAAAAGGTTTCTTTGGGACCTATTAACCATGGGGCAACAGCCTTCGGACGCGTCGACTGTACATGTTGCACCAATAGGTTTTCTTTGGGCCCACTATGTATGAAATGTCTTTTTTTAACTTCCTTCCGATTCCCGCGGGATTCCCCTGATATTCCCCCCCATAATGGCAATGAACTACAGATACAGCAGCAATGAACTACCCATGCTAGCAGTATTCCCCCGGTATTCCCGCAATAATGTGTAAACGCTCCAAAATAAAATAAACTCTTCCGCGCCCTCACCAAGTACCCCCATCATCTTTCCATGGTCTGCCCTCTCCCCGTAGCTGTTTCTTTTCTTTCCTCCCTGGCCCTCTCCCATTACCCCCTTTCACTCTTTGCTTCGTGTGACGCATTTTCTTTTCTAAGCGCACTTTGTGTTATTTTCTCTGGAATCTCGTGGGATTCCACTGGGATTCCCCCGATTATCTGAAAACATTTGAACTCTAACTGGCTTCTCAGACCACCCCCAACTCTCCAATTTCACATGGTATCCTTGTTCCCCACCCCACCTATAGCCTGATAAAATTTCATCGTTTTTCCTCCTCCAAATAGCTTTTTGAGCACTTTCATTTTCAGCTTCCACCGATATTACTGCGAAAAACGCATCGAGCAAAAAAAAAAAAAAATGCCCTTTCATTTTTGAAAAGACTCTGCAGCAAAGCACCATGGGAGATATAGCTATATTTTTGGAAGAAGGCGCACTCCTCTTTCCCCTCAAATATTTTAAAACCTTCTGGATGCAATAACCCCAAAAATGTCCTCCAAATTAAGTCAACGCTTTGTGCCCGAGTTGTTTCTTATTTGGTCCAATTCCCTCCAGTGGTTTTTGCGCTTTGGCTAGATAACATTTTGACTTTTTCTCTATAGGAAAACAAATGGGATTTCCTATGGCTCATGTCAGTTACCTTAACTATGGGGAGGCAACCGCTGCCCTGTAATATAGATATATAGATACATACACATATGTACATTTTCTCTATTTAATGGATATGTAGTTAGGATGCCTAACTGGTGCTGACCCTTTAACACCTTCCCATGAGTTTGGTGGTTAGGCTGGCCATATTGGCAAGTATACTTCATGGATTTACATGCAATCCAGTCTCTACCACGATTGATAAAGTGGTACAAACCTATGTGCTGTGTAATCCGACTTTCCCTCTGCAGGGGAGCTTTACCACTGAGGTACTCATTAGCTGGTAGGGCAACAGACAAACAAAGGTGGAGAGGAAGCATCGAAGAAGGCACTATGAAAACAATTCTAAAGAATATGTTCAGGATATTTTCAGCATTCGAAGCGGGAGCAGTCAAAGACCATGGAAATCTATGAAAAGAGCCTTCCCAGTTCTCTAGTACTGGATACAATCTATTTGTCTTCATTGGAGAATTGATCCTGATATTCCACATGCAGGGTGGAATGGAGATGTACAAATTCAATAAGCCCAAAGATATTTGGGTTGCAAATGCCCATGTAACCATGAGTAATGGCTTGTCCGAAATAGATTGAGCCATCAAACATCACAATCTGAGGGAGATGATGATACTGGCATGAAATAAGACCTGAAAATACCCAGTCAGGGGCCACCTCGGCCAGGCGGACAGAATCAGGGATAGAAAAGTTCCTCTGAGCTAGGAGAGAACATGCAGGCATTATCTGCCCGATAGATTTTATTAAATCTAAAACATTTTTTATAAATGCATAAAAGCAAAGCATAATCATTGTTAAGACGGATTTCTGAACTCTGTCCTGGTGGCGCAGAAGTTCAGAAGGCCAACCTAATTACTTGGAACAGGGTAACCTCTGGACAAGCCAGACCAATCAAGGTAGCGATCGCGGCGGTCAAGACTAGGTCTCAAGAGGGGTGAGGGTGACTGAAAGCCCGCAATGAGCACACAAAGCAAGAGCGCTTACAAACTACTCCAAACAGTTGTTATATCAAAAATAGAAACACATTTATTTTAAGGCCTTTAAAACAACGACCGTAGCGAGAAAATCACAATAACACAGTATTAAGCCAACACATACCAAATCAACACAATATATATACAAATACACAGTCGCAAGCGTTTAAAGCACGAAATATGTAGTCCACCTGAAAGGAAAGGAAAACAGGCAGTGCGATAACGCTTTTGACTCAGTTCGCCTTTAGAGGCACCTAACTAGATGGAAGTCCGAGCCCTGCGAAGAGTGGAGCCTTGTGCTCAAAGTACCTGCCACGCCGGTGCCAACGGGCAAAAGGGGAAGCTCTTCGGAGGAAGTCAGGCAGTTCGGGTTAGTGCACAGCAGAAGGAGAACAGGTTCCGCAACTCAAGCGCAGCCTCCACAGCGGGCAGAAGCAGAGCGCGAGTACGGCCAAAAGGGTGCTGTTTTTACACAGCAGGGAAAAGCAATGGGATACTGCAGGAGGGCCACCAGATCCTAGCTAAGCTACTCACCGGTCCCCGAAGCAAGCAGGCCCAGGCTTCTCCACGTTAGTTTCAGCAGCTGGCAGGTTCAGAAGAGCAGGGAACGCCTCGTAGTCGTGTAGAGCAAAAAGACGTCCCAATCGACGAAACCAGCACAGTTTTGTTGCCGCACAGGACAACGGAGCGGCCGTGTGTATTCAAGCCAAATGTACACTCCTCCCTTCAGACCTGGGGACGCCAAGCGTACGAAGCGTGGGAGAGTGACAAGGACTCGAAATACAACACAACCTGGCGGCAGTTACAGAGCAGGACTCCCTGGTAAGCTGGTCAGTCAACTGGATGGCCCAGAGACACTTCCGAAGGCTTACTTGGCAGGAGATGATGAAGTCGCCGAGAATAGCTGTTCCTGCTATTCCAAAGGTCGAAGCACCAGTACAGGCCTTCTGGTTCGATCCAAGGAGGAAAGGGTTTCACAGGACGACAGCAGTGCAAAGGAGGATTCCTTCAGCGGGTCACCAGCGATTCCTCGGTCCAGCCTCTTGGTTGCAGGATACTTGGCTCCTGTATTCCTTCGTTCGTGAGAACTCAGGAGATCGACATGGTAGTGGTGTTTCCAGCTCCCTCTTATCCACGGTTCCCTTCGCGCCAAAACGGAGGGGAGCCAATGGGAGATCCGCTCATCAACACACATACCATACGTGGACCAATCACGGACCACGGTGGTCCCAGGCATTCACACCACCCCAGACTCTCTGGCACCCAGGATGTGTATTGGGACCAGACATCCCAGCCCACACCCTGGAGGCACACAATCGACATGTAGAAGCCCGCGAAAGCAACCACGTTTCGCGGGAAAGTACATGCCCAAATAAGGAAGGCCCCGGGTCGCCCGACCTGGGGAAGGTGAAGGGAGCAAGACGGTCAGTGGACAAGACAAAGGAGCCTCGTGGTCTGGCCATTTTGGAGAGCCAGGCCACCATTTTGGGTTCAGGGCAAAAACGTGCTCAGAACGCCAAAAGGAGCTCAAAATAAACAAAACGATCGCTGCCACCATTCGAGTCCCTGAATGACTTGCACCGATCAAATACCATCCTAAAAGAGTATCTAGGGTCTGTAGAAGGCTAGAGACCCAAGAGAGCTGTAACTTAGCTTACAGTGCCCTCTTGTGTCATGTTGCACTAAAGCCGCAACACGATAAAAGAAACTACGGGAAACAGCGTTCCCCGGTACTGACTGTCTTAAGGGCATGTCAGTTTCCCCATAAGAAAAGGAGCGAAAGCCCAGAGAAGTGCGGCAGAAGGCTGTACTTCTCTGGCAAAGTCAAGAACAAGGTTAAAAACAATAGCAAAAAGTTTAGGGGTTGCCACATGGAAGGAAAATTACCTGCAATCATGAAATCTTTCCTAACAATCATTAAACACATTCTTAACAAACACAGCTTAATCTGTGCAGGGGTTAGTTGTAGTAAATATGACAAACTACGTCCAACTTGTAGATTTTTAACGAAAGACTTCAGTTGTTCATTAGTCTTAGCAAGTGTTGACATGTTTCGGCCCTTGGGTAGAATTGGGCACTATGTCTAGTGCCAGTTGAACCTTTAGTTTCACGGCCTTCTTCAGGACAAAATAAACTTCTTCAGTATCGTATTAATACTTTTGTATACCCCATTACAAATTTGCACATATATCCAATATAGGCATGAGTAGAAACCCGGCTCAATTGTAGCCAGTGGAGTTTTGATTTCAATAGGATTCTGGCTCATATATAGCCTGTAGAATTTCTATTATCAATTGGATCTAGGTTATTCACCCCACAATTTCTATTTTCTTTCATTAGAATCCCTGTATACATTGGGAAACTTTATTCAGAAAAGCGCGTGTTCATCCTATACAAAAATCTTTTCACAGATCCTTCACATAGAATAGCGAAAATCCTAACACATCGAGAAATCGAGGCGTGTGTACATTGGATGAAACCTCCTTCCTGTTCGTATCAGGCACCCACGTAGCTTGACGAGCACTGGGTGACACCTATCTCGCTTTGACCTTGCGGCCCTTCCTGGTGATCTAAATATAACAGACATCTTTCTGGGGCGAACCTTAATCCCTTGGGCCCAAGGTGTTTAGGGAGTTAAGAGGCATGGGGATGGTGGTTTTGCAGAACAGGACAGTTGAGGCTGCACTTTGGATATAATGGTAGCACGTGTGAGGTAACCTGCATATGAGGCTTCACCCGGCATTGCATAGTACACTTATTTAGGCACATGAGACTGCACTTTGCATACAATGGCGGAGCCTGGACATGTGCGACTATAACTAGCATAAAATGACTATGTGTGGCATTAACTGGTAAAATATGACAGCAACCGGCCACATGAGACTTTATTAGCAAATGAAGACAGCTCGCCAAGGCTATGGTGCCTCTACCAAGTGTTCCAATGACTACCATGATATCCAAGGCATATCAATGGAGCACTATAGTTAATATATGGTTAGCAAGTAAAATAACCTATAGTGCGCTATTTATTAATAATATATTTGCTGTAGGGCCTTCTTTACATATGTAATGTCATGGGGCACAGGTCATGTGCTGATGCTTCCTTTGAGGTTGTCAGGTACGATGCTTCTTAAAGTCCTGGCATTTTTGGTGAATTGTGAATATTCCGTTACTGGGGATAAAAGCAAAAGAGTAGAGTAGAGTATTAAATATCCACTGAACGGAATTTAGATTAAAGACTCCCAGATTAATATAACAAGCCTGTAAGGGGCAACTATGACTACAAGGAGCTCACTCTTCGCCGAGTACAGTAAGGGTAACTGGTAAACTAAAAGCACAATAAAAAGCTATTTTATCATGGGGCACTTTTGATGCATATATGGAGGTGGGCCTTTGGGCGAAAAAATGCCAACATGAACTAAAATTATATTTTGAAGGAGCTGAATTATTTGACATTGTCCATACAAGGAGTTACATTGTAGATGGCTGTTTATTGTGACTTCACGAGAAAAGGGGAGAGAAAAGCTGATGTATTGTTATTAATATTTAAGCCTGTTTTTGTAGATGCCGCCCAATCATTTTGATTACAGTGCAGGCTTTTTAAAATAAAGCCAACATAAACAAAAACTTGTTTTAGTTGAATTATAAAAAAATTACTCAAGGCAAAGGAAAATAGCAGAGTCCTACAAATGTACGTTACCGATGAGAGCTTCAAAGCAGTTGGCCATGGCGTGGCGAAGGTCAGACTCCCTGCAGAGGTCAGGTCCATGAGCATAAAGCATGAACCGATCCAACTCCAGCTTCTGGAATACAAACAAATAAAAAACATGTGTAAATCACCCATACAACTGCAATAAAACTAGAAACAAGCTGCGCAAAAAATAAGTTTAAGCAACAGCCTCATCAGCAAGTTGCTGTTTAATAAGTTTAAGCAACACTCTCATTAACAAGTTGCTGATTGTCTAGAAATCACAAGGGTGCAATTTTCGCACATGCACGATTGTAAGTAATGACACCTACACGTTACTTTATTCTCAAAAGCGATCTATGCTCTTCTTGAGGGCTGTGAGGCAGCACACACGATGCACTAACCAGCCACCTTGCTCGCCACAACAATATATAATTGGCCCCTAGCACTGTGATGGGTGAAGGAGAGCATTCCCAAGTGATACACCATTGAAGAGACTGTCATTGGGAAGGGAGTAGTTTCTTACCTGTAACTCCCATTTCTCCAGCGTTGGTATCTTTCATGGATTCACATGCTTAGAATATTCCCCGTCGTCAGACTGGGAACCCTCGGTACACATATATAGTCGTTTCCTATAGGAAAAAACTTCTGACACTTGTGTGTCCTATCCACATCTACGTCCTCTCCGGGGCCGTCCACGCAAGCCCCGTTGGACGTAATGGTATAAAAGGCCCCGCCCCCGCGGGTCCCGTCAGATTTCAACCGTATCCAAAGATAGTGGGATCAATTTTTTCGGAATGTCGGGAAAACCTCTATTTCTCCCGTGTGCCACGTGCGGATTGAAGGTGGTTTACAAGGGGGACGGCCATTTAGACTGTATTTATTGCCTCCACCCTCACCACTCGGCAGACCAGAAAACCCTGAAGGATTGGAATCGACGGCTGGTATCCTGGTTAAATGACGGTGCGGGAGCGTACCCTCAGTCAGAAGTGGGCTCTGTGCGCAGCGTGGCCTCTGCGAAAACATCAGGAGCCCCTCGACGCCCAACTTCGTCGGAACCTCCGGCTAAGAAGTCACGACCTGTGGAAAAGGACGTTCCACAAAGTCACTCTTCTAAGGACTATTCTAAAGACTCTGCAAGAAAGACATCGTCATCAACTTCGTCGAAGAAAGGAAAGGAAAGGCCTAAATCCTCCTCGGGCGATCAACACAGATCAGCCACGAGTAGAGATTCGGATAAACGCAGGGAGAGCGCTGTGAAGGCGGGACCGCCTAAACCACCTGCAGGCCCAACGTCGATGACGACGAACCAGTCGGTGTCCTCACTGCCTCTGACGCAGTCGATTTCACCGGTCATCAACCCAGCAACGACCTCGGCGACGATGTCCTCGTCGACGGAAGTTCTGGCCTGGAGACCAGAAGTATTCGATATGGGGTTGCCTGACACATTGCTACAGGAACAGGCAGCGTCAATTGCCTCGAAAGAAGACGACGGCTTCAGAATTGTGAGCCCGGAGGACCTCGGTCTACGAGCCAGGTTTCCATCAGGAGCAACCTGCTCTCAGGTGTTTACTCAACCTCCAAGCTCTCAGGCGACCCTGTCCATGGAGGTACTGTCCTCCTTACACTCGCTGCTGAAATCGCTGGACGAAAGGCTTCCACCTGTACCGTCGACACCCCCCGTCGACGAGCCCGGCCCTTCACACCGCCCGACCAGATCGATCGGGGTTCCAACTGTTCCAGCAGTCCAGGAGGAAGGTGAGCTTTCGGACTCCCTATCTGACCATGGGTCAGCGTCAGATATATCCCTCTCACCATCTAGGGATCCATCCTGGGTGTCGGATGTGGAAATGGAAACACCAAAGAGTCCCACTCACCCGTCACCACCGGACGATATAGGTTCTTTTCATTCCATGATGGAAAAAGCGTGCAAGGAGTTTGGCCTGGTCCAACAGGAGGAGAAAAAGGACTGTTTTCTTTTTGACCATATGGGCAAGAGTAGACGCTCAATATTCTCAATACCCATTTTAGACCATGTCTGGAAAGAAGGTGTTCAAACCATGCGTCACCCATTTTCTGAGCCTGCTGTCAAAGGCTGCATTGAAAAGAAATTTAAAGTACCAGACTCTACACCGAAGTGTCTTTCGGCTCAGCCTAAACCGGACTCGTTGGTGTTGGCAGCGATGAGAAAAGCAAAGGCCCAACATAAATGCTCTACCCCTCCAGATAATGAGGCGAGGCGCCAAGACCTGTTTGGTAAGAAGGTTCTTTCTGTGGGGGCCTCAAAGGTGAAAGCAGCTAACTCCCTGGCGATTGTGGCCAGATATGACAGGGAGATGTGGCACAGACTGGCACCTATTCTGGACCACCTCCCGGAAGAACATAGAAGAACGGCTATGTCCCTGGTTCGAGAAGGCGAAGAAGCATCTAATCATGCTATTAACATAGCGGTGAACCTGGCAGATTCGGGTTTTAAACAAATAAATAACGGAGTTGTTCTAAGACGCCAGGCTTGGCTTAAGTGCACCAACTTCAGACCCGAAGTACAGTATAAAGTTTTGGACATGCCCTTCGAAGGTCATCTTCTTTTCGGAGAAAAGGTGGACGAGGCCTTGAAGGGCATGAAGGAGGACTCAGATACAGCGCGCTCGCTGGGTTCTCTCCAGAGTGGTAAGCCCTTTCGTTCCTTTCGTCCCTTTAGAGGAGCATCTGGAAACTCAAGATTTTCAGCAACCAGGGATACATCTTTTGGTAGATCAGCGTATCCTTCCCAAGGATATAGACGCGCCTCTCAGACCACAAGCCGGCGCAGAAACTTCCAGTCGTCTAAGAGACGACCAACTTATTTGTCGTCGACGAGCAAACAGAAAGACCAGCAATGACGGGAAGAGTACCGTTCTGGGAGGAAGAGTGTCAAGCTGCATCGAGGAATGGGAGACCATCACAACAGATCAGTGGGTTTTGGACACTGTGAGGTACGGACATTCCCTACTATTCAAATGCAAACCTCCAAAATGTCCACCAATACACCTATCCCAACCGCATCTAAACATCTTGAGGCAGGAAGTAACACTCATGTTACAGAAAGGCGCCATCGAATTATTCCCTGCATCGCAGAAAGGCCTAGGGGTATACTCACAGTGTTTTGTGGTAAAGAAACCAAACGGAAAATGGCGCGCTATTCTCGACCTGCGAGACCTCAACAAGACCCTACAGAGTCAAAAATTCAAAATGCTTACACTGCAGGAGGTGATCAAATCCGTCCAAAGGGACGATTTTTTGGCGTCACTAGATCTACAGGACGCGTACTTCCACATTCCGGTGTGTCAAAAACACAGGAGGTTTCTGAGGTTCATGGTAGGTCAGACACACTACCAATTTGCAGTGCTCCCATTTGGTCTAAAGTCCTCCCCAAGAACGTTTACAAAATGTTTGGCACCTGTGGCAGCCTGGCTGCGAAAGAGAGGGCATCATGTATACCCGTACCTCGACGACTGGCTTGTGAGGGGATCCTCCCCAGCGTCGACCAACGACCGCGTGGATAGACGTGGATAGGACACACAAGTGTCGGAAGTTTTTTCCTATAGGAAATGACTATATATGTGTACCGAGGGTTCCCAGTCTGACGACGGGGAATATTCTAAGCATGTGAATCCATGAAAGATCCAATGCTGGAGAAATTATGAAAACATTTTTATCCTGATGAGATGGATAGGAATGGCGGGGGAGCGGTTCATAACACGGCTGTTCCACTTAGAAAATAAAGGTATGAAATGGTCTCCTGCATTGCGCATCCCCTTGTGCCTAAAACAAGCAGGATCAGGGGAATGTTTTCCAATACTTTTCAAAGCATAACCAGTTTCTGAATTACGGATCGGCTTTGTAGAATTGTACAAGGGGGAGGGCAGTGGGAATCTGAATGTGCACATATATGAAATGTACAAGCAGATGCTCTTTGTGAATTTGGCAAAACATTTCATCAAGCCAATGAAGGGGATTCGCTATCACATCCCATCGATTTAAGGACATTTTTGAGGATCAGGCTCCTATAGCTTGGATACCTCTCTTCATATTTCTGTAACTGACTAAGAAAGGCATCCCCCTTTGAGGAGTTTGTGTTTAACAGGCTGCCAAGTGATTCAAACCTACTAGAGCTTGGTCACCAATTCAGATTTGCTTCATGCCAGCAGCAGTAAAAATTCATAACCATCTGGCAATCCTGGGCAGGGCTCAACAAGCACCCCATGCCACAATTCAATCAACAGTACAACAAAGGGGGGGGCGCTGTGGAGCAGCCTGCAAGATGGCCACAACCGGCTAAGCTCCGGGCCCGTACCTTCCTGCAGTCGCAACTCTGCAATTAGCTGGCTCTGCGGCTAAGAATCGTGGGCCTCACAGATGAGAAGGGAACCGTGAGCTGATACAGCACTCCAGCGTTATTCGAAGAGGAGCTGCACTCTGGCCCTGGAGGCCTGCAGGGCACGAGAGGCGAGCCATAGGGTGAAGAAAAGGGACGCTGCCCAGCAGCTACGACATCCTTGCACCTTGGACCCGTTTAAGGGAGCGGGTTACACTGGCCCTACTATCCGGTGATATGGGCTGGGGACCCAGATTGCAGAGGAGGTGGACGGCAGAGGCGTAAAGGATCCTGGTACTTCGGGACTCCGGTACCGGGGCAAGACAGCACTTCATACTCTTGTGTCTGGTGCCACAGGCTGGGAGCGCTGGCTAGGGCTTTGCCTCTGCTCCTGTGGCAGGACAGTGGTGGAGTCACACTGCTGGGGGAGCCCCGGGTGCCGGCTGGGCGGTGAGTTGGCCAGCATGCTGCTGTGGGAAGGGTACGATTGCCTCCTAAATCCGAGAATTGCTAAGTTGGGGGCCCCCCCTTAGGGCATTTCTGCTCTGCATGGACACTAGACACTGAAGGGAAGAGACTGACCCTCAAGACACAGAAGCAACATTTGGAGCGGGGTGGGAGGGAGACTAGAGGAAACCCATACCGCAGACTGGACATGCGCCCCGTGAGCTCACCCTTCACCACCAAGACCTTGCACTGCCTCGCTGAGCCAGCACGGCGCTACTGAAACCACAACTGACCAGATGAGTTCCCCCTTTTGACCCACTTAAGGGGGCAGGGGGTCCGCAGCTGATGGCGGAGTGTGAAAATGTCATTTATGTGACCCCAAAATCTATGACCAGATGGTGTGAACATCAGTGTCTTTCCATTCGTGGTATCCCCTCCTTTCTAAACGAAACTCACATGCAAAAGCAAAGAGAACTACAGATATGTATCTATATTTCCGCTTTGAACTGCTTGAAGATGCACACCCAGTAACCCAGGGATTTTCAGCTGCCAAAATCACCTAAAACCACTCTGATATTAATATGTTACTGGTGTTGAACAAATGATGTGATAATTGCTTAACGGAAAGTCCCCAAAAGCACATATAGCAAACCGCATCCTGTCAGGTGGGTGCAAGTCATATGCCAGATGTCTAAATGGAACAACGCCTCTTATCCTGTTTATTGACATTTGAGATGCACAAAAATATGTATGCTGAATTGTATGTAAAAGGGACCATGATGCCAAGAGTTCAGGGTGAAGCCTTTGATGTCGTCTCCTCTCTGCTACAGCGCTCCGATAATAAACGTGTGTTGTGAAAACTTTCCAGGTATCCGATCCCCATATCTAAATGGTGTATTATGTTTTGTTATAAGGTTCCATGGGGGAGGGTAAGAACCATTATTGACTAATTTGGCGAGCCAGCCAGGAGTCCATCGCACATCTGATCCAGTGGACGATCAAGCCACGGTCGGCGAGTAAGCAACGGACGGCGTAGAACGTGGAGCACACTGCATAAAGGAGGACAACAGATTTCCTGCAGCCACATCCCTCGCCCGCCAGCTGACCTCGGCGACACGATCACTGCGACTGGACTCCTCCGCCTATTAAAGAATAGGAAACACCAAGAGGGTATCGGCACCATGGGAATTTGGTGAGTTTGTTTTAAGTTGGAAAATATTAATGAGGCGTGCAAGAATAAGGTTAGAATGCATTGGCTTTGGGGAACATTGTTTTAAACGGGCCATTGTTTTTTTTTTTTAATTTCTTTTATTAATTTTATATAAACAAAAACAATGAAAACCAAACAAGCAGCATGATCATAATGGTTCAATTGCACATCAAGTGATCGTAGTCACTGCTCCCATTATCCCACCCTCCTCCCGTGAGCCTATTTGTCCATCTCTTACAGTGTTTGGTACATGCGGCTGAGTTTCGTCTTCTCCGGAATCATGTGGGCTTGATGTTACTTCAAACAATTCTGTTATTAGCGCCTTACAGTCCAATAGGGTGTCCACCTCCCCCTCATCAGCCCGGCTACTCGCCTCTTGCCATGCCACCGTCTCAGCCTCCGCCCATTTCTGTAGATCCTTCCACCATACATCCACCTTAGATTTGTGGCATTTCTTCCACCCCATGGCGATCCTACGTTTCGCAAGCACATACGCCAGGATTTCTTAGTTTCTCAATATGTTTGAGTTTCCGCGGCCTAGGGAACCCACCCAGTAAGCAGGCCCAAGCCGTGTCTATAACAAGAGTAACCCCTTTATCAGCTAGTTTCTGCGCCACATCACTCCAGTAGCATCTAATAATCGGGCACGACCAAAACATATGTGTCCTGTCAGCGTTTTCTAGGTTACATTTAGGGCACACTTGTATGTCAGCGTTTCGGAACTTAGATATCCTCAAGGGGGTCATGTATGCTCTATGCGTTACATACAGCTGAATTTGTTTTAATCTGGCATTTCTAGATACTTTTTTGTGGTAGCCCAGGGCACGCTCCCATATCCCGTCCTCCATCGGGGCCCCCACTTCCATCTTCCAGTCCAGTCTCAGATGCGTCAAATCTTTTTAAACGGGCCATTGTTGATTCAGCATCGTGATCACGATATAAATAAGAAGAATGGGAAGCGCATGTACAAAATGTATGTGTTGTGAAAAAAGATGTGGAAAAGTTAACTATTTGGAACAACATTCACCCACTCCCCCGGAAGGTACGCCGGGATGGGAGCTAATGGTAAAAAGAGGATTGGCAGTAGCATTATTTTTGCGGGAATTGCACAAATATGCTGCTCAAAACACAGGATTGCAGTTTTCTGTGTATGGGTCTTTTGACCTCAAGAAGATAGGATACTTACACAAGATTTTAGCCGCATTAGGGGACAAGGTTATCAGGCCCCTGCAATGGGAAACTTATAGGCGAGGGGAAAATTATGCCTGGCAAAAGTGCATAAGAGAAGTACAACTTAAAGAAAGCAAGCCCAAGTCTGAAAGAAAAAGGCTAGGGTGTATAACCAAAGAAAATTAGGGGAATCATGGGAGCCGGACAGTAGGGAAGACTTGATGAAAGCAAAGGCAGTATTTATGGCAAAACCAGTAACAAGTCCAGCCGCCCCAGGTCCAGAGGATGACCCAGACCCCCTGATGGAATGTTTGTTAACTAAGAATACATGTACACCCCCTTATGAGGATAAAGAGAACGATTAAAATGACAACTGGTGCTTCCTGTTCAAGCAGACAGGCCACAGCCATACATTTGCATAAAAAATATTAACTTCATGGAGAAAATGAGATGGAAGTAAACTGAATGAAACTGCCAAAACATTTGCACACCACCATGAAAACAAATCTGTTGTAAAGGCCATGGTCACCAGCTTTAGAACCTACGCCATTTGCATATAACTGAATTTGGATGCCAGCCTTCTAGCTGACAGGACGACATCCTGAACCTCGCTAGACAGGCTCCACTCCTTGCAACTTAGCCTCTAAGAAGCCATGCATGTGGAATGAAGCTGGGCAGGTCCAGGGAAAGAACACTGCCCTCTGAATGAGGCACCAAGTCTACTTTTGCGGTGAAGTGGCAGGGTGGACAAAAGGACATGCTGGAAATCAGGGGGAAGGGTGCATGGGGGGCATCACAATTCCACTCTAAAATCCATGCAACTCCCAACGCTACTTTCAAAAATAATTTTGCTAGAGCAGAACGAAATGATGATGGAGGTGGGAAAAAGTTCCACTAGAACCTCCTAAAATAGCTCCCACTAATGGAAGACAGACTAAATCTTTCTAAGTGTACCGACCACAACATTCTCTGTCAAAGTCGGAAGAGCTGCCGGAAGATATTCATTGTTCTTCAGCACCTCACTCTTGTTAAGATAGACTGCTGGGTCCCGCCTCATACTCTTTGATCGCACAGTGATGTGTCTTATGCCCTGTGAACTTTATTCATGCTCAACTACGATCGTGATTGTATTCGCAGGTACACAGCCACTGTTCTCTTCCCTGTCTACAGGTCAAAGGACCCAGATCTCACAAGGTTCTAGAAGAGAAGGAAGCTGTGGGATGACGGTTGTAGATTAGGATTGAAGCTGCCTCATTCACCTTGTGGGGTCCTGTATTCCTTTGAAGTTAATAAAGGTGAAGACTCAAACAAGTATCGCTGCATTCAGGTGTACTTCTCTTTCTAAAGGTCAGGGCCCAAGAAAGTGCAAGGGCACATACTTGCGACCTGTCCAAATGTACCTGCACCAAAAGAATGCCTTGAGAGCCAATCTGATGGCACATAGCTCAAGAAGGTTGAGGTGCTCTGAGTATTGCATCTGGGCACACATGCCATCCACTGTAAGGTCTATTAAGTGACCAGTACATAATTTAGCAGAGGCATCCATGACCACAGTCCCTTCAGTCAGGCCCAGCAGGATAGCTTCTGTTCAAAAGGTTGTGACTGAGAGCCCACCAGAGGTGGTCCTCTAACACTTTGTTAGAGACCTGAAAGAGATTTTCAAGTTGTCAAGAATCCAAACACATCAAAGTAATCTCTTGTTCTGTCCCTGCCTACGATACTTTTGTTCATCTCTCCACTTCTGACTATTACTCTGATGATTTCCAAGAAAGCAACTAATTACTCTGATGATCCTCGCACGGCTTATATTTCCTAACTTTGGCTTCCTATAGTCAACACTTCTTTTCAACAAGGTATTTTCCAAAATCATTACAATTTAGCCAAGTGCTTCCATACATTAAAGGTCTTACCTTGACCCGCTGGACAATGACAATTACTCTGCAAGCTTTTTTAGGGGGAGGGGGACATTGCTTGATAATTGTGCAGCAGTTCAGCTTTCTCCATCAAATATCGCAAATACACTCTTCTTAACGGACTAACAATCAGGCCTATGTACCTGGTGCAGCACAGAGGCATTCGATGCTGCCCTCTGCATGCTGGATTCAGGCGGTGTCTGTTTGATTGCTCTGCTTTTCATTATGTTTGTTATGGTCACCCACGAGGTGGTGATTAGCATCTTATCCTCCCCTATAGGGCAGGTGGACACTGCTCTGCTCTGGTTCTCCACATCTTATATAATCCTTCTCAATTGATTCAGGTGGGCCAGACAGATCTGGTCCACTGCCCTTCAATCGAATGGTAACCCCGGGTTTGATTTTAACCCCCATGCTGTCTAATAGCTACATGGATTCTCTGTGAGCTATAGGGTCTGGTACAGGCCTCATGGTACACCAGTACACAGATGCACTCAAATCTATCTTTGAGTGGTGTGTTCATCTGAAATAGTCTACCTCAGAGACACTGAGGACTTGATGTTACTAAAATCTTTGAAATTAAATGTTACTAAAACTGCATTTCTTTTACTTTCTGCCTCCTCTTCCCCTTCACATTTTCAACAGTGTCTTGCTCCACTCTTTGCTCAGCATCACACCCTCCATAATGGCTCCTGTTGAAAGTGTGGGTTTCACCTTGGTTCTTATCTGAACTTTAAAATCACATTTCTCGGATTGGCACAACTGTCTTTTTTGGTTATCCCTTCTTAGGAACATTAAAACTTCCATTCCTATTTCAGACATTTGCACCGTTATCCAGTCCTCAGTTCTAGTGTGTCTAGATGATGGAAATGCCATCTTTGTTGGTCTTCCTTCTTCCACCTTAGCCCATTTGAAGCATGCTTTACAATTGGCTTTACTGTTGATTGAGGGAGAGTGAATGTTCAAACATCACTCTTATTTTAATTTCTATTCACTGGCTCAAAATTTCCCCTTCAATCACTTTTCAAGATCTGCTGCCCCACGTTTAAGGCAATAGTGTTGGTCAACCTACTTATTTTGCATTCACAATGAACATTTTTGGGGGCTCCTGGTCCACAAGGAGCACAGACATTCTGCGTGTTGTGATTTCCTGTTTTAAATTCACATGCTTCTCAGCACGGCTCATTTAAACAGCTTGCCCCGTGCTTGAATGCATTGCCCAGGTTCATTTACTCACTTACCCTTAATTAGGTTCAGGAGTGCATTATCTGTTTAGGCCTGTGTACTTTAATGCTGTTTTTCCATATTCTATATACTAGTTTTAAATGAACGTCTGTCTGTTATTTAAAATTAAAGTTTTCTTGTATTTACCGTCTCGGCAGGGTTGCGCTAAATAAGATTTTGAAATAAAATATCCTTGAACTGGAACCATTAGCATCACAGCAGAAATATTTTATGTAACTGGGCCTTTGCATCAAGGGCATTTATTGAAATTGTTGCACTAGCCTGTCAATATCTGCAACACTCTGAGGATGGAGGAACTGCCTGAATGTAGTTCTGCACAGGACTGCTCCAACTAACTAATCAAAGTCAGATTGGTCTTCGACTTCCTGAGGTGAGGAAAAAGCCCAAGATATAAAGAAGATGGCACGTGCAAAACAGATTCTGGGGTTTGCACCCAGATAAGCTGTTCGTCCTATTAGGAAACTTCATTCATTCAATTGCTCCTAAGATCTAGACTGCCCAGACCACCTTGTACTCAACGCAGTCACACCGCTCCTCCACAGCCCTACCTACCCGCAGCACCCAGCCCCCCCCCCCTCCACCCCACCTACTTCAGCGCTAAAGGGAGCCCTTATTAATGCAATATCCCTTACGGCCCATGCCCTTGACATCGCAGACCTCATCACTGTCCATAACCTCGACTTCCTAGCCATTACCGAAACCTGGCTACATGCCGCCTCTGGCCCACTCCTCGCCTTATCCCTACCCAAGGGTTATACCATTATTAGAAATGACCATCATTCCAACTTGTCTAAAGGAGGAGGAGTTGCTTTCATACATAGCGACAAGATCACTATGAGAGCTGCCGCCAACACACAATTCAGCTCTGCAGAATCACCATCAGTGAAACTATCCCTCTCTCCCACCAACACAGCAACACTCCACCTTGTATACAGACCTCCAGTTCCACTGGGCTCATTTATTGATGATGCTGCTTCCACCTTGTCGACTAACACCAAGCCTAATTTCCAGATATTGCTATTAGGTGACTTCAACCTCTGCCTTTCCGATCCCAAGGACCACATGCCTCTGAAGTTGACACCACCCTTTCCAACCTAGGCTTCCAGCAGCGCATTTGTGATCCTACACATAACAAGGGTAGAACGCTTGACTGGTTAGCTGAACTAAATTGCAATACCAATTTCATCTCCAACGCTGCCTGCGCTTGGTCTGACCATCATGTTATCACCTTCCTCCTGCCAGCCACCAACCTCCAGCCCACACCTACCATAGCCCCCCGCTATACCCACCAGAAATAAAAAGGACATCACCAGGGAAAAACTGCTTCCTCTCATCCTCCCTTGTTTGAACACGTTCGCTTCGCAGCACAAGGACAAGGACCCCACTGTCTTAGTAGACGCCTTCAACACCCTGATGATCAAAGCCATTGAGAGCACAGCCCCACTAAAAATTCGCAAAGCCAAACTGTCCCACCTGAACTCTTGGTTCACCCCGCACCTTAACGTTCTGCGCAAAGAAAAGCGCAAGGCCGAAGCCCTTTGGAAAAGTCATCCTAGCTCAGCTAATAAAGCCTCCCTCCTGATCACCTCTCTCAACTATAAGGAAGCCATCCTTCAAGCCAAAAAAGAGACTTATAATTCCGCATATCCCAGGCAGAATCCAACACAAGAGAATTATTTAAAATTATCAAAGAATTAGAATCCCCCTCCCCCGCTGTGTGCACCAAAGAGAGCACTTGGTGCAATAATGTACAAAACGCACTTCTCAACAAAATCACTTTGCAATCCAAAATCAACGCCAAACAAAACTCCCTCCACACTCCTATATTTAGCAATACCCTGCCAACTAAAATAACCTCCTCAGACTCCCCGGTGCCATTCAGCTTCACACCGCTCACCGTTCTGGAGGTTGAAAAAATCATCTGCAACTTAAAACCCTCCAACTGCCAAGGGGACAGCCCCGATCATTAAGGAATCGGCTCATGACCTTGCTCCTTTTATTACCACTTTTATCAATGCCTCTTTTCAATCGGGAGTGTCCCTAACAACTTGAAGGATGCATGGGTCATCCCTCTCCTAAAAAAACCTACCTTAGATACGGAGGTCCCAACCAACTACAGGCCCATCACGACGGTCCCATTTTTGCTAAAAATCTTAGATAGAACAGCGTATCTTCAGATACAGAACTACCTGGAAACAAACAATCTACTAGGCACGTGACAATCCGGCTTCAGACCCAAGCACGGTACAGAGACAGCCCTCCTAGATCTCAAAACCCAAATTGAGGACTTTAAAGACAAAGGTAAACTAGCCCCTGCTATTACTATTAGACTTATCTGCTGCCTTCGATTTAGTCAACCACCAAATCCTCTGTCACCACCTGAAAACGGCAGCCCACTTCTCCGACAAGGCCACTAACTAGGTTCAATCCTTCCTGGATAACAGACAGATGAGGGTATTCTCCCCAACCTCCTCTGCCAACCCTGCGCCAGTCCCTTGCGGGGTCCCCCAAGGATCGTGCGTATCCCCTACCCTCTACAATGTTTTCACTAAACCCCTGTTTGATGTGCTGGACTATCTGGGTGTCACCTACACCAACTATGCTGATGACACCCAGATACTCATCCCCATCACGGGTGATTACACGGTAGACTCGAAATCCCTAAATGACATATTCCTTGTCATCCAAACCTGGATGGCTCAACATGAGCTCTGTCTCAATGACAACAAGACAGAGCTCCTCATCCTAGGCACACAGCAAAGACTTAACAAGCTGAACCCCATGTTCAGCTCCTTCAATATCGACGGAAACTCCATAAAAGTTTCCAAAGATACTAAAACTCTTGGAATCTACCTCGACTCCACCCTCTCCCTACACAGACAAACAAATGCAGTTGCTGCCGCCGCTGCTGCTTACACCTGCAAGTTGATCACAGCATGCCGCCGTTTTCTCTCCACTCATAACTGTACAATCCTTGCTAGGACTTTGGTCATGTCCATACTGGATTACTGCAATGCAATATACCAAGGCACCAATCAAGGCAACCTAGACAAACTCCAGATCATACAAAATAACGCCACCAGAGCAGTCCTCAATATCCCTAGATCAGCCCACATCTCGGAAACCAGGAAGAAACTTCATTGGTTGTCAGTCACCCAAAGGATCTCACTAAAATCGCTTGCCCTGACCTACACATGCATGAATAACCTGGCCCCCATCTACCTTTCCTCACGGTTCACACAGTATACCCCATCTCGATCTCTAAGATCTACCCTCAACCAGAGCCTACTGATCCCTAGATACAAGCTCCAAACAGCCAGTGGGTCTAGCTTCCCAGTTCTGGCAGCCAAACTGTGCAACTATGTCCCCCTTACTATAAGAAACCTTCCTTCCCTGAATCTATTCAAACACAAAGCCAAACACTGGCTAGTCACATCAGATGACCAAGCTGCACTCTGAAAACCTGATGACCCATGTATTTCTGTACAAACTACCCATGCGTTTGATTACTATGTCAATTTAAATGTTACCTGAAATGTCGTAATACTATGTAACCACTGTTTCTAAGATATGCGACCGGTAGCCTCCGGGCCTGGTTTGCGCTATACAAATAAATAAAATACAAATACAAATACTAGCATCCACGACTGCCAGAAGCTTGGTAAAGATTCTGAGAGTTGATGGCAAGGACTGCAAATTGGTAGTGGCTTCTCCAAACCACAAATATCTGGTACTTCTGGGGTGTTGGGTGGACAGGGGTAACAAGTAGTAGTGGCAGTACTAATCCCTCTTCTCTGACAGAGGTACTTGTTCTATGGCAGCCTTAGACACATGTTCTGAGACCGCTCTCTGTAGGGGCTTTCTGGAGGTTGTCCGGCAAAGGGACTCATTTGGGTAGTGTTGGGAAAGATGGGTAATCCTATGAAATGATCGACAGTGCCCAGGCCTCAGAGGTTGTCTTCGTCCGATATACGTCAAAAAGTGTCAACCTCCCTCATGCTGGGGATGAGTGGTGGAAGGACAAAATAAAGAGGCTTTGTAGCTGTTGTGAACAAGGGGACTGAAGAGGAAGTAGTATGCCTCGGGGTGCACCTCTTTCTCTTGCAGTACAAGGTAGCGCCGCTTCTGTTGTGTTCCTCCGTTATGTGCCTGCCTCTGTGTGGGTAAGATGGTTAGTTTAAAATGAACACCCCCTTTAAGGAAGAGGCAGACAAATTCTGCACTGTCAAAGCAAAAAGACTTCTTTGTATCAAAGACCGGTCCAGTAATTTTGGCGAATTGTCTCGAGCAAACAAAACCTCAAGCTGCATTCACAAATGCATGATAATGACCCCTGCAAAGCCCATTGACATGGCTATGCAGCCTGACATATCAACCCCTGTAAAGACCAGAGGAGGGGAAGGGGTCTGCACTTCTGCTCTCTATATGGTAGAGGGGAGGCACAGAGACCCCTGCCAAGATTCTCTATTACTGTAGCAATGTACGAGCTATCAAGGCCTAGCTTCTCGGGAGGTGATGCGAGCTGGTTCTTAAATACAGTGCAGTCCCCGAGCACCCACGAAGGAATGTCCACACACTATTGGTTAAAACACAGTCTTTATATAATTAATATTCAAAGTCATATACACGATCACGATAACTCACTTTGTGCTCCGAAAATCAACAAATGGTAAATATGTACAATTCTAAAGTGGTACCACTAACGTTACTCGATCTTATTAAAGTGCATACGGTCAGAATGACACACAGATCAGAATAAAGAGGAAACCAGCAGTAGAGAAAGGAAGGAAAGCAGGATGGTTGAGCAATAGGCAGAGTACTGGTAACTACCGTTAAACACAGCTCTGGGTGGAGATCCCCCACACCTGGGCAACCTGTAGAAGAAAGATACAAGCCCAGTCCATATATTGTTCACCCTTAGACTTCCCAATAGTTCTGCAATCCCAAAGTACCTTGGTGTTGTAGAGTTCCGTGTTGGGGAAATCAACAACCCTTCTTGAGTGTCCTCCCCTTCAGGCAGGAGTCACGGGTCGTCAAACGTCCGACAGAGAACAGGTCGAGCTACGACAGTGAAGTGGCCGTGTCATTCCTAGCAGTGCTCGTTGACGGGGAAGCGTAAGAGGCGTGCGGGGCACCTCGGTGTCGATAGTTCTGGAACGCAAAGAGTTGAAGAACTGTGGCCCAGCAAGGGCGTCGAGTCGTCGGCGTCACTGTGGTCTTTGGGTGGCGGGAAACCCACCAGTGGATGCTCCTTGGCGCATCGACGGTCATGCCTTCTCCAGCAGGATACAGCGGCGACGATGCGGACGAGAGCGTCCTTGGATCAATGAAGTTCTTAGGCAACGGGAGCACGGTGGCTCCGGTCGGCAACGGCGACAGTGGCGGACAACAGTCCGGGCGCTTCTCCTTGGAGTTCCGCAGCAGTCCATGTATCGGGTCGGCAGCCTGTCGAAGGTCTGTCTACCAGGGAGCTTAGGCAAAGATCAGCTGTGCACGATGGTCCCGCGTAGCTCGGGAAGAGGGCGCCTTACCAGGTCCTCTCTGGGTCAGTTCTTGAAGCACAGCAGCTTTCAGATTGCGAAGGAGAGCAACAGCAATTCTTCTCGTCCAGCAGTGCTCAAGGTTAAGCTTCACTCCAGTTACTTGTCGTAGTGGACTTCAGCTTCTGAACACGATTCCTAGCAGTGAGAGGTCCCCAGATATACCGTTGATCTCCCATTCATTCCGCTGGGTCACACAAGCATCCAATCATGACTACGGGCATTCAGGCAGGCAGCCAATCAGGCACACGAGGTATTCAGGCCATTCACTTCCCTCCAGACACTCACAACAAGTTATGTGTATTGGGACAAGTGCCGAGCCATTCAACACTCCAAGCTGCATTCATACCGGTTTCGGGCAGGGCTGTCTCAACCATTGTGTCAAACACCATATACTAGACAGTCACAAAATAGCCAGGGGGAAGGGACAGAGGCAGGGCTTCCCGGGACTTCAGGAAGATCTGGGTAACAGGTGATGGAAGGCAAGAGGCCATGGGGGCCATTTTGTCTCCATCAGGAACCTACCGATTCCAATGACAGGGCCTGGGGATCCCAAAATGGAGGATGCTCAGGGCACCAGTCATTTCAGCACAGAGCTGCCACCAGCCCGTACCCTGCTCTGTGGGTCGCACACAGGTGCCCATAAACATACACTAGGGTTACAGGGTTGCAGCCCTACCCATGGGTGCCATAAGGGTATCCCACGGGTCCGTTTACCAAACCAAAAGAGAGACAGCTGCACGGCCAGGGGGCCCACATGAACTCCTGCGCGGCAAACACAACAGAACCCACGATAAAAAGCAGTAAAGGATACGGAGGCTATGTCCCTCCGATGCATTTCCATCATCACAACCCCTACTTGAAAGATTTTTATACCAGCCTTCTTCCTGTCAGAGTCCAGTTATGGGAAAAGAACTTGCACATCTCTGGGGTAAAAATGCAGCAGCCTCTTTCATGACATCCACAGAGTATGGAAGTAGCAGGCCAGAGCATAGAAAGCATTTACAATCCTGAGATCTAGGCTCCCTGAGGCAAATCATATTCTTCCCAGAGCATTCAACATCCTACTCAGCCTATGTGGAAAAGTAGCTACTTAAACACTGACAGGGGCTTGGGCTACAAGGCTTTCTTAAATTGGATGGAAAGGAACACAGGATCAGCTGGCATGGATGTGTGCTTTCTTTTTAGCAAAGGTGGTACAGATAGCTGGGTGAGACTTCAAGTTATAGGTCATCTGATGCAATTTCATCAGGCCCATAAAGCTCGCAAAAAACTGTCCTTGCACAATTACCTTCTGTCTCTGTGTAGTAGGCGTTCTGTGGCTAAAGTTGTGGCAGTATGCATGATTGGAATACAGTGTGGATGATGGACTAGAGCTTTCCAAGGATTGGAGTACCTGAGCACTGTGAAACACTGGATAGACTGTGCACCAGGATGTCTACACCAATGACCACTGCACACAGGGCACACAATCATGCCTGGGAATGGTGGGGTGTGGGGGGCGGACAGTGAAATTGAGGTGCAAGGTTCCTGATGAAGCGGCCTGTTGCCAACTCCAAAGGCGATGAGCCTTGTGACAAGCCTTTGTACCATCTTGTCTAGGCCGCAGTGACGTGATTTCTGAGGAATGCACAAGAATCTTATTGGATGCCAGGCCTTTAAGCAATGTTCCCTAGAACTCTCAGCAGACTGCACATTGAGCTGCATTGCGGTAAGCCTGAGGCCCTCTGAGTGAAAAGCCCTGGTAGTCCTTACACAAGTAAGCAATTCCTCAAACCTAGGCATGGTACTGAGAGCCAATAACCCCCTCAGAGTGAGAGCCAGTACATGTAGCCACATGTAAGAACTTGTATAGTGCATGTGCCAGTAGAACCAGGCCTGCGGGTGACCGGGGTATCCCAGCTGTGGTGGGAAAATCTTGTCAAAGGATCAGTATTGGGACATCTCCCAGCCAAGGAACAATCAATGAGGGAGTCCACCTGCTCAGGTGCCCTGGAAATGAATACTGGCCTTGTCTGACCTGGACTTCCTGGTGAACTTCATCAAATGGTGTGGAGGGGATCTGAAACAAATATTTTTTTATTTGCTGCATGCGGTTCTTTAGGGCCTTCTGTGTAAGTGCAATACAAGTGAGAGGCAACAAAAGCATACAACCGGCGTTCAGACACAAAGTAATCTAGGACGAGCAAGTGTGGTTCTCACGCCAGGGAGAGGCTTTCGCAGGAAGCACCAGGAGAACCCAGTAGAAACCGACATGTGCCAGGTGAACAGGAGCACTAGAGGCTGGGCAACGAGAAATATAAGAAAAGAAAAATGTTTCGGGGAAAGCGCACAGAAAGCAGATTATGTGTTGCAGTGAAAGAAACTGTCCGTGCAGCAAAAGGGACTGACCGATGGCACCGGCGGGTGGGTTTGTGGGGCAGAGTGATGCCATGTGGCTGCATCCTCACACACCCTTTAAATTTAAAGGGGATACAACTTTAGCTATAAAAATGACTCCTGTCCCATCCCCAATGGAGTGAGGGGGTGTCTTTATAGTATGAGGCAAATGGGGGATGGCGGGTAGGAGCATTTAATAAAAACAATATACAAAGCAACATCTTCTCAAGAAGACAATTCAGTCTTTCTTGAGAAGTAGTCCTCAATCTTCCTCCACTGGAAGCAAACAGTATACAGTGATACTACTGCTCTTTCTGGAGTCACACAAATCTAGTATATAACGTAGAGGAAGCACACGTTTTACTGTTTTTTCATTAAAAAAAGAAAAATAAGAGTGGTTGTAAATTAGGATTAAGAAACAGTAGATAATGCAGCAACAGCCTACTTTGCCAGGTGAAAAAGCAGATGTTTTGCTTATATTGGCAACATGGTGTTGGTGTCCATGTAGAGTGGGGCAGTGCTCAACAGTAAGGCACCACTACTGGGCTATCCAAGAGCTACACAGAGGAAAATAAATTCTGTTCCAATAGATAACCTCATTCATAAAACTCAAACACTAAAAGATCTACCATTTCCTGGCTTAGCTCCACATTTTTGGATGCAATGACCATCCTCATTTTAAAAAAAAATTAAAACCTCTTAGTTCTAGTTTTGTATTCATTGTTCACCAATGGGAGCGTGGTTTACATTGTATGCAAATGTTTGTTTGAAATAATATTTGTTTGACACTAAAGTGCCCTTGGGAGATGTTTGTGCTTTTATGAACACAAATCTATTGCATGTTAACATGTGTCCTAAATACATTTTTTTTTTTATAGAATTGCAGCGCACACCACTATAAACAGGTGTATTCACGATGGTGGTAATCCATTGAGGACAACTTCATTCAAGTGACTACTTAGCCTCTCTCATGAGATAACCACGCACAAATAGTGATGGTCACATCTGCAGAACCACAGTTGGGAGGGATTGAAGGTCCATGTTCACGATAGCTATCAGTTTGCATGCTAATATATTTGCTTTGGATCTTTTCATAACAGCAAACATGCAGCCCTGCCATTACTTCAGACTTGACATATGCAAGTATGAGTGAACTTCGTCAATTTTGTGACATGGAGGACATTACTGCAGGAGAAGCTGCATCCCCATATGGCTTTGATTGAAGTAACCTGTTTTGCACATCAGCTTATGGATAACAATTGTAGCAATTAGAGTGCCAGTGTCAGGCCTGCCATCAGGCATTCCCTGTAACTGCACCATGTGCTTTTGTGGTAAAAATGACTAGCGAGGACCGTTTTAGGCACTCACTAACCTCATTTCATTGTTATTAGAACATTATGCAGCAAAAGGGAATAGATAAGACTGCTTACTGGCTGCAAGTCCTTGCTGAACCGGTGAAACTGAACAACAGGTTTTGAGAATAAAGATTCAAGACAAAAAAGGTCTTTTTAATCAGGCGTTTAAATCAAGGTTTTGAAGATCAAGTTATGAAAAATATGCATTTCAGTTTCACTGATGGACCTTTCACATTTTATTCCACAGCATATTAGCCATATGGCAGAAATAAAATCTTCGCTTACTAGGTTATACCATATTTCCTAGACTGAGGCAAAATACCGCGAAGGATCAATGGAAAACACTAAAACTAATTGTATTTTAAATTGACTTCCTGGAGGATGTTCCTTTAAGCTTCCATCATAATTTAATTTTCTTCCCAGATGGCATTCTAGTCTCGGGATACATATTCTTCATTTCAATTTTGATTAACCCAGATTGAAGATGCATCTGGGTACAGTTTCTTTTGCGAGCGAAAATCTCTACAAAAGTACTGGAGTGCAGTATCCCAGAACTACCCACAGCAGAGACACGCAGAAAAATAAACAAATGGAAATTAAACAATTTGAATCCGTCTCTAGACGAAAGCATACAAAAAGAAAATAGATTCAAAATCAACAGGACTAGAAGCGAACCAAGACGAGAGCACACATAATAAACCCATGTAGAGTAGGTATGTGAGAATATCTAAATTAAAATAGCAGCCAATGCAAGAGGGGAAAAAGAGGACTGTAAAAACGTTGAAAGCGGTAGTTACTCTGGGCTGTAAGTGCACTATACAAATAAATGAACTTGTTACGTTAATGCTGCCGAGCTCCCAAAACCCTTTTCATGCCAAGAAGTCCCACGAATAAATATTTTTATTTATTTGCACACTAAAATAACCAATGAAAAATACTTTGACAAATGTACAATCCAGCGGCCCATATGGACAGCCAGGTGAACATAATCGGGATGCGTGTATTTGCCATGAAATTGGTCTTCTTGGAACACTGAAGGGTATGATTTGTGTGCAAACATATCCTGCCAGGCAGAAGGCACCTTTGCAGTGATGCCCTCTACCAAGAGAAGCGGATTCAGGAAAGAAACAATTTGAGAGTCTCCATAGCTCATATAGACTGAAAGGTACATTTGTTCCTTTTCAGAATTTAGATGTGCGCTAACTGCGTCGTCCTCGAACCTGGGTCGGTTAGGGCATGGCTCATTGGAAGACTGCCAAGCTGGCCTTCCTGGATGTTCGTGGTAGGATGTGGTTTATGGAGAGCACGGAAGAGTGGAGGTTGTCTTCCGAGTGGAGGAGTTATGCAAGCATCTACCTCAGAAAATCACACCATTATGCATATGTACTGTTGTGAACCTCTGTATGGCGCTCAGTAAGGTATCTGTATTGATATGTACCTCTGTAAAGTAGATCCACCCCCAATAAATACAATAATAGTAACCTAGGAAAGATGGAAAAATCGCTTGCGGCCGGAGTATGGCCTGATTGTGCCAAAGAGCAGATTGGCCTTCTTATGGTCAAATAATGAGTCCATTTAAAGCCTGATGGATGAAGAGAAACCGACATGGCTAACTTTTCACTGGGTGGAGAAGAGTAATGTGTCAGACATCGGAATATAAAATCAATAAATCAGTTTCACTGAAAAAAAACACACTGCACTATTGAAAAATGCAAGTTTGTGGAGAAATCAAGCAGTCCGAACCAGAAATGCAGAGAATTAGCACATGCCCCTCTCCAGCCGCAGCCCTCAATGCAGGCACAAGAAGGAAGTGAAAAGTGAACCCTGCCACTGCTACTTATTCTTAGGATCAACTGATTATATTGGCCCACAAATCCCTATTCGACAGAGCGCCTTCCAATTGCTCAGTGAGACATAACATTCCCTTCACCACATGTTTGGCTCTCGGGGCAGGGAGCAAAACTTGCACTCGCCACTAGCTACTGATATTTGACGCCTGGCGAGTAGGAAATGGTTTGTTCTGCGTATGTAAAGAACTAAGTTGGCGAGTGACTTTTTAAATCACTGGCTAATAACTTGCAACTTGAATTATGCTCCCTTCGATGTAAAAGTTACAGCAAAAGCAAACGGGCTCCAAAATAATATGGCAGAGACTCGTTAAGGTCACAGCACACATTATTGCTATGATGAAAAACAAGGTAGAAAGAGCACTTCTAAATGTAAAACACACGTTTTAAGAAAAAAGCAGTAAGACAACCTTCTTATCTCATTACATGATGGCTAAGCAAAACCAACCAGACATCGGTTGGAAAACACAAATGACCGTCAACTATTTGAGAGCCTTCTATAAAAATTATTAAAGTAATATCTGCAGCGCCACGTAAACTATTAAAGAAAAGCAAGCTTTAGCGCTCCACATCGAGAATTAAAGCGATATGTTGAATAAGAAATGTTCCTGAAGATGTCAGTGGCACAAAAGATTCCCAGATGGCCTCATTCTGTTTGAAGCTATTCATTTAAAGCTAAAACGCACCCGGGGCCTAATGGATTCACAGTTCGATTTTATAACCATTTCCCCAGTGCCTTTGTAGGTCCTCTGAAAGAGAGCTGAAGGATTCCTGCCTAACATAAGGTACGGTTATAACACCCCCGAGTAAGGCTAACATCAATGTGATCCCGAAACCATGGAAGGACCAGTCCTTGATTCAGATGAACAGCTTTTTCTGAATTCCTTGCTGATAACAGTTGTCTTTGGTTGCACCATTAACAATGCATGCATGTCCATTTACAATATGCTGCCGTTCAGTGACAGAGGGAGAGAGATGGTAACTAGCCATCTACTTCTGCTGTGCCACCGTGGCTGGGTAAAGAAGCAGGCATCCACATGTATAGGTCATCAAGTTAGCTTGTTTCTTGAATATCAGCCTCTTGTACTTGCATTAATGTCATGGTATTAATGTCATGGTTTAAGAATGGTCTTCTGGCGGTGAGTGCACTACTTTGGCTGCCTTGAGAACGCATTTATGTCCTCGTGTAATGTTGAGCAGACACCTACAGAAACAAGACCAAGATGGTCCGGGTCGGTGCATGAATGTAGCTGCCAGCATTCGGGCCAAAGCCCTAGAGATGGAGCTAGTGAGGATATGAAAAAGAAATCGGCTGCTTGCAACCCAACAAGGTTTGAGCCCTGAAGTCTTTAGAAACAAAACTACTAACAACAAAGATGACAAAACACTAAATATCACAGTTAATGCATGGAACACAATTTTTAATCTTGATAAGATATCCCTCCCCAAATAAAACCCTAAAGCAATTGTTTTAAAGTCATATGCAATCATGTCTGGGTTAGGTTGGTGCAGCTGGAATGATGCCAACTGTAACTTAACTCGGGAGGAGCTGGTATCACAACCAACCTTTGGTGGTCACATTATTTTAGATTCACTTTCCAGGTTTTTTATGTCCACTATCGGTAGTTGGTCAAAAACAGCACCAAGTATGCCCCAAAAAACAGACAATTATATTGTTGTGAAACAAGCGGGCCAACATCAGCAGGTCAAGAAGGCATATTTTCAATGCTTTAATTTAGCATCCTCCAACTGTGAACTTAATTTGAAAAGAAACCAGGCTCATGAACTCCTGCAGCAAGTTAATGTACTTGTTCGCCAACATTGCCCATTAACATACCTGCTTGGTGTTATGAAAACGGAATGCTCTTGGTTAAAGTTGCTCAACTGTGAGCAATAAGCTGTCTTTGCCAACAGCCTCCCAAGACAGATATGTTCGCCAATTGGGGCATGTCATGGCATAGCAATCACAGACCATTTGAAGCAAGATTTTCAGAGTATTATGGTGATCTGAAGTTGCAGGATACTAAATAAGGATTCAATATCACAAAACAAATTCAGCGTCTTCAGGCCCTTCTCTCCCTCAGATGCTACCTTACTGGTGGGAAAGTACAAGTCACACACAGTTGTTGGGTTTTAAGCACCCAGTCCATCTTTCTTGGCAGATGTGGATGCTTGTTCGTCTTGTATGGATGGCAGGATGTTGAATTGTGCCTTCAGGAAATACTAGCACATCACCACAGATCCTGGTGCCTTGGGTCATCTAGGAAGTGGCCAGCGGCCAGACTATGTCCCTTTTGCAGGATTGCAGCAGTTCTCCGGGGTTGTTAGGTTTAACGCCTTGAACAGCTGTTAGAAACCTCATTGGGTAAACCTGGTTCTAGAGCAGCCTACCCTCATCTCATCTTTCTCATTGGTGGTTTCCACCACCTTATCAATGTTTTATTCTTCTTGCATTCTTTTTGACATTCCCTTCTTTCTCATGTCCCTTTCTCTTCCATTTCAAAGCACACTATCCTTTTTCCCCCCTCCACACATGTATCTTTCCCTAGTCTTTCTCACAGGGTGGACAGTAGTTTGGTTGCGAGTGGGGCCCAGCATGGATCTGCTCACTGAAGTCTGACAAAGCCATGGCTCCCTCTTAAATTTAGATGACTGCATTCACTGGCATCTGCATTATTTTGATCTTAGTTAATTCCAAAAATAGTAGTTGTGCCAGTTTTTGTTCAATACGAGCTTCATGATCTTTGCCTGAAAGTCCTTTCCAAAGCGAGCCTGTTGATTTCCATAAAATGCTCAATCCATGTTACTGTCTCCTGATGACGAGCTCTGCAGTCGCCTGTAGTACTGAAGCATAGCAAGGTCATAGTTATATCTTTGTGAAGAATACCATCGGCAGAGATTCAAACAAAAAAAGTGATATGCACTTTCCTTAAAATCCCTTACATTATCTCTCCTAAACTTACTGGAAATCTTGGGTTTGGGGGAAACACTGAACCCTTAAACTTCTACAAAGGTCACCTCCCGTAAACACGTTTTCAGGGCCATGCGAGGGACCTTTGAGTTGGGAGTTCTTTCTACTGCATATTGCTCAATGGACAATGTTGACCTTGCCAGTTATCTCGGAAATGACCACCCCAAGGAGCTGAAAATCTAGGGATTGATGAACTGGAGGTTAGTGATGGACTAAAGGCTGGTGAAGGACTTAGCTTCAACGGATTCCCCCCACGCCCCATTCACCTCCCACGGGCATACCACATGTGGTGGGTGGTGGCACACAGCCACCCAAATGCTTCACAGTAATTTCCCCAAGCCTCTTACATAAGACTTTGAAACATTCACCAATGACATTCTGCCCCTCTCTCCGCAGTGATACTGGATCCAATCATCAACTGAATGCTGGCTAGCAGTCTTGAAGAAGCATCGACTAGCACCTGCGTGGCACTCCGAACCCTATATACAAGACTGAAGGGCAGCTCTCCCAAAACTAGTATCATGCCCAGACTGGAAGTACAGACAGTAGTGTTACGACAATGTATGCCGTGATGACCAAGTTTCTGGCTGGCAAATATCCACCACCAGCTCCCCACCTTAAGCAAACCATAAATCGCAGCCTCCCCTCTAGAAGAGCGGGTCCTCTGGTCCTTTTCTTTCCTTCGCTTGAAAGGGATTCTGCTATGCAAAGCACAATCCAATTGTAAATGGGTTTATTGACAACCTTCCCCAGATAAGCCTCAGCAAAAGGAACAAAAAGCTGATACTCGTGAAAATGACATTGTTCCAGCTATGAAGAAACAAAGCCCCTTTAGCCTCAAAACTGTTCAGCCTCTCCCCATTCTTAGAGGGATGTGAAGGGGGATAAAAAAGACATGTAAATTAATCTTTTGGTTTACATGCAGGTCAGAGACCACTTTCAGCTAAAAAGAAGGCCTAACCCTCTAAGTAACTCTTTCAAAAACAGATGATAAAGGAGGCCTAGATCAGAGAGCCTAAAGCGAAGCTCACTCCCTCTTCTGGTGGGTGTTATAGGCACCAGAAAGACCTCTTTCAGAGTCAGAAGCTATAAGGAGCATTAATGCATGGGATCAAAAGGGGAACCCATATAAAAGTAAAAACCAGCTAAGGTGCCAAAGAGGAACCGCATACTAAGTTGGAAGAAAGGTGTTCGTGAAACCTTTGCATAATTGAGCTACCATAGGAAATTCTGAAGTAGGAGGCCTTGCTATAGACTTTTCTTGAATTCAGAGATCACACCACAAGGTTACCTTTCACTATATTTATTTGCAAACCATACCTAGCCAGGCAGAATAAAAACTGCATAACAGCTGAGACAGGGTACAACAAGGGGTCCAATCTGTTCTCCCTGAACCTTCCTCCGAACTTTCTCCACCAGACAAAATAGAAAGCTTTCGTAGCAGGCCTGCATGCAAAGCACCTCATGAGCCTCATCTGGCAAGTCTGTCTCTGTATATTAGCCTCTCAACACACTGCAAAAGAATGATACCTTGTTGAACAAAAGTTAAAAACAAAACAAACACTTTAATGCACAAATGTGAAAACAAAAGCAGTTAACTGCAAACATCTCAATCAACATAAATGTACATTAGACAATAAAAAAAAGAAGTTGGGAGAAAAGAAAAAACCTTCCATTAGTGAAAGGAAAAGAAACCACCAGAGGAATAAGGTAAAGTGAAAAGATAGATAGGCTCGATCCCAGAAATTACAGGCCGATAGCGCTTCTCGACGCACCTGGAAAACTGTTCACGCGCTTCATCTTGGCTGAATTTAACCAATGGACCAAAGAATCTAACATCAACGATCCGCATCAAACAGGATTCATGCCAGGCCTGGGGACTTCCGTCAATTTGCATGCTTTACATGCCATCAAACATTGTGAATGGCAAATGAATCAGTCCTTTCAATGGATGGTAAATTAACGCAGAGTATTAGTACGTATAGAGGTCTCAAGCAGGGATGCCTACTGGCATCTTCGCTGTTCAACTTTTTCATATCCGATATAACAGACCATTTTGTCAATATAATGTCAAATGCTCCTCGTCTGGGTGGTCATGCAATCCCCTGGCTTTTATACGCCGATGACCTGGTCTTGTTGGCTAAGACAGCCAGGGGCCTGCAAACCCTCCTAGAACAAACTGAATAACTATGCACGTAATAACAAACTCACAATCAATCTGGATAAGTCGAAGATGATAATAGCATCTACGCATGCAAAGAGAAGGATTCATAGAGCTTGGTCTCTGAACCAAAAATCCATGTACATTGTATCCGAATATAAATATCGGGGACTAAATGTTAACCTAATATCGGATGTTCCCTACTACAGTGAAGTTAGAGCCAAAATGAAAACAGCCACTGCTCAAGCAAGAATATTGAATTAGAAGTATGGAATGTTCTCTTTAAAACCGATGCTTACATTCTATTGTCAGAAAGCAGTTCCAACTGTATTATATGGCTCAGAGACAAGAACATAGCGCGGCAAATCTTTCTGCTCAGTGGTTGAAGGAATCTTTTGGAAAAAATTACTAACACTGCCAAATACTGTTTCTATGTGCATACTATGTTATGAATTGGGACTCACAATGCTATAATCAATGTACATGTGGAAATTGTGTAGCTTGCACAGAAAATGCATTATGGGTTCTAAAACTATACTTGACACTTTGTCCAAATATAAAGCAGTAACTGAATACACAATGATCAAAGAAAGGCGGGTAAAGGTAGGGTATTATTTGCTAGAAGCTAATGTAACCAAAATCTTACTAATAACCAATCCAGATAAAGCAAAAGAGAAAATCATGTTGCTGGATTGGATTCATACACAAGAACAATGTATGAAGCGGAAACAAACAAGTATTCTGCACATTGATTAAGTGACTTAGAACTCCGGAATCTTATATTTTAAAATTTCCGGACCCAAAATACAGATATCTCTTTACCAGGTTCAGATTGAATATCTGGCATACTAAAGATATTCTTGCTAAATGGAAAATAATTTCCTCAGCGGAAAACATCTGCCGCTTCTGCAAAAATCCTGAAGAACCGGAAACCCTGCCTCAATTGGTAACAATTTGTCCTGTTCTGATGAATCAACGAACACAATGTTTCAAACAATATTTTGAAGGTTTTAGACTCATAACTGCAGAACAACTATGGCACTGTATGTATGATACAAGCTTGAACACAATAAGAATTGCCCTTGTAAACTATTTAATCACACTTAATAGAAAATGACAACATAACCCGACTTACAAAGTGTGTTTGAACAAGACAGTTATTGGAAACTGGTAGCACAGATTTGATGTCGATATTAGAGTAAAAATAAAATACAAGGGTTGCATTATGTGAACTGAATTGCAAAATGAATTTTCCTTGATTGATATTTGTTTATATTTTATGAATTTATACATTTTATTAGCAAATGACAAAAAACATTGAAGAATTGTATCTGTATTTCCTTTAATTTTCTCTTTTCATTTGTTTTTTGTAAAATGAAATGTAATAGAATTAATGTTAATATTAATTGTTTTTAAAAATGTGGTTGTATATGTAAAAAATATATTGAAAAGTTGATTTATCAACTGTACCAATAAAAAAATAAAATAATGAAAAGAAAATGCCAAGCCCACCTCCAAGGCACACAAGGTGAGAATGTATTGGTAGGAAAATTCAAGTAATTCAAACTCAAACAATTCAAAATGCATTCACATAATAAAGAATAGATAGCTATCCTCCTACTAAGCCTAGTGCAAAAAAAGAATATGACTAAGCCAACTTGTGAAAAACAGCATTGACTTAAGAGCACTTAAGTTTCAGCTAAGGACCTAAATATTCACATCCAAGTCTTCTTTCGGATGCCAGGATTTGGTGTATGCAGCTTTTCATTTTTTGGCTTGTGTTCCGAATAGATACACTGAACCTGTTGAAACATTATCACCTTAGGGATCTTAATTCATGTCCATCACGCAGATAGAATTGCATGTAGAAAGAAGAATAGCACAGTGATAGGTGTGTTTTTTAGAGCATGAATTGCTTTATAAGCTGTGCATGTTACCAGAGTGGTGGCAGTCACTCAAGTTATTTAACTAAACAGTCACCCGTGAGTGGAATAAGGTCTGAGCGACACCATTAGCATCCAAAGCAAGCGCAGCTGTGCCCCCACTCACTGTAGTATTCAGTTTGCGCTAGCTTCTCAAAAGCCACGCATAAAGGCTCACAGAGTTTAGTTAAAAAATTATTCCGGTGGGAACATGCAGAAGAGACATTCTACTCGGCAAAAAAAATACATCCTCAATGCCTCTCTTTGGAGAAATTCTATTAAACAGAACAGCTTGCACTTCCTTTCCTCTCGGATTGTTAACACCCGAGGGATCCCCATAAGCGTGTAGGGCTTCACAACGACCTCTGTGTAAGCCACTTGTGGGAAAACAAGCCTTGTCAACTCAAGCAGTGTGCCCCCACATTCCTCATTCTTGGTAGATGGGGCACCAAGAAGATGTCCCCTACTGCCTAGAACCACAACCACATTACCTCCCCGCACCAACGCAGTGAGCTGAACTCCGTTTCATGTTTTCATAATGCATGGCCACTGTGTTGTCAGTCATAATCAGGACACTTCTCCCCCGTATCGAAGGAAGGCCGGCCATCAGTGCCAGCCTGGCTGCCCACAGCTAAAGCATCTTTATATGAAACCTCCACTCAACCAGGGACTAATGCCACTCACTGTGAGATACCCAAGCCTTTCAGTGACAAGTTATTACATGTTGCCAGAAAACAGACCACTAGCTTCAAAGAAGCAACTGGTGAGATTTCATTCTTAGATGACCTCTGGTACCAGGAAAATGCAGGATGCCATGACACGCAGTAGACCGGGAAAATCTGGGGCTGGTAACATGCATGCGCTCTGGAACATTTTGAGCGTCCACAAATTGCTGCCGACTGTTGTTGGGGAAAAGTGTCCTCCACCCAAGTGACCAGGACTCGTCCGATTAACTGGAACATCTGGAAGGGTGTCTAATTTAACTGACATTCAGGGAAAAGCTGGTATTGTGCAGTAGCAGGAAATGGTCTACCTGATGACTTAGCCCTTGCTTTGATGAAAGACCCCTGTGGAGGCAATCGTCCAAGTAGGGGAAAACATTTGTTTTCTCCCTTTTGAGATGATCCAATACTACTGCCATCAACGTGGTGAAATCCCACCGGGCAAAGAGTAACCCAAAAGGCAGCACCGTACACTGGTAATGATTGATGCCTAAGATGCATTTGCATATGAAATAAGCATCCTGAAGGTCCAACGACACCAAACATTCCTGATCCTGCAGAGCGAGGAGGATTTGCTTCAACACCACCATCCTGAATGTATCCTTCCTCAGGAACTTGCTCAAGTGTCTGAGGTACAGAATGGAACACAACCCTCCTCCTTTATTTTGAATGAGGCAATAACAGAAATGTCATATTACCCATTTCAGCAGGAAGCACCAGCTCCACTGCTCCCTTGGCCAGCAGGGAAGCCAGTTCCACCAGGTTCACAGGATCCAGGGCCAAAGGAGGGTTCAACAGTGGGCAATCCAGTGGTTTTTTTGATGAATGGAAGACAGTAATCACACATAAGCAGTTGCAAAATCAATGCCTCTGTAGCAATGGCTTGCCGCTTGAGCATGCAAAGAAATGGAACCCCCGACAGGCAAAGTAAGGGGTGTGTGTGTGCGATCTCAAAGATGTTTTGCCAAGGTAGTCTCTGGTCAATGTAGCAATCAAAAAATTCCTTTTCTGCATGCCATTGGCTCTGCTTGGAGACACATCTTCTCTGAACATTATTGGAGAAGGCAAAATGAGTTTGGCCTATTGGGCAAAGGTTGAGAAATGCTCGACACCACGACCTCTGGCAAACAAAGCCGCAGGCACAACCAAGGATTTAGTGTGCTGGATCACCATCCCTAGAGACTAAGCAATGTCATTGGAGTCTTTCTCCAAGGACTTGTTGGCTTTTGTAACAGACAAGTGAGTGCCAAACAGCATGTCCAAAAGTTTACCTTGCAGTTCTGGGAAAAATCCTGATGTCCTTATCCACAAGGACCGCCTCCTAATCGAAGTAGATCTCATTGATCTGCCCATGCAGTCCTTGCGTTCAGGCTGGATTGCAAGGACTGCCATGCCACCTACTTAAAGTCGGCAACTATGGCCAAAAAGCTGTCCCTTATTTCCCCTTCAGGGAGATGGTCAGTGGCCTCAGAAATAACAGGCAATAGGACAAGGAATGTGCTTGGCCAACACAAAGTGTTGATGTCTTACAGGGTCATACTGTCCGACGTGAACATTAATTTGCTTCTCTTTTTGGTGTCCCTGTTAGGGGGGCAATGTTGGAAAGGAGGTGGAAGATTTGGCACAGACCACAGTGGCTTGTTGCAGTACTCGCTCTCTCTGGGGTCAGGTGCTCCGACGACAGCCAGATCTGAAGGAGCTGGTTTATACTTCTTGGCCAAGTCTGTGTCAACTGCCAGGCCCAGGGGTCTGGCACAGCAAGATAGTCTGATCTTCTATGGCTGCATTAAATGGCAAGGCTTTCTTCTTTTGCAGGCTATTGCCCAAAATATACATCAGGTCATACTAAACCAACAGCTTCTATGGTGGTGCGAGTCCAAGAGCCTCTACCATCTTATTGATTGTTATATGTTATAATTCTGTTATAAAGTCCAGTTCCATTGGCATACAGAGAGACCGCCTGGATGTCCAAGTCCAGAGGTGCATCTTACTGTAAGAAACCTCCAAGTCCACAGCCAAGTTCAAAATGTCAACAGTGTCTCCTATTAACTCCAGCAATGTCGTCTTTGGAAAACCGAGAGGCTCCAAGCCTGCTGAAATAAAGTGACCCCCCTTTAGCATAAAAATTACCCACATTGAGAGAAAAACTGGAGCCCTAGACCCTGGGGCCTAGCAGTCCACCAACCATGGCTTACTTGTAGGAGCGTCTACAGTCTTGATCTAATTCAACATTGAGGGGTCAATGTGGGAACCTTTGGTATGACGTTCATTTACCAACAGTCATTATTTCGATGTTTTCTTTGGGTGAATTATTTTTTCTCACAAAAACTAATTGAAAAACACAAGGGTGTAGGGAAGGGTACATAAGGGGTGGGGTAAAGAATACTGATTAATTAATAGAGGAGGGGGCTGAGTGGGGGAAGAGCTTTGCAAAAAACCCATCGGAAAAATGACCATTGATAAATGAACATAGAACCAGACCTTTGGATGCTTGAAATGGGCAAAAGACAAGCTTTAGGGTGTGCAGCCACTTCCCTCACATGTAATCTCTACTGGCCGCCGAAGGAGCAATGGGTACCAACATTGAGTCTGAAACCATCACTGTTGAGGTCTTGGTGAAAATCTTCAGCTTCTGATTTGTAAATGCTTCCCACTGCTCTCTAGACACTTAAGAGAAAAACACCTTCCTGTGTTGGCAGTATGAGATTCACTTATAAAGTGAAATGTGCGTTTTATGCCATTTACTCTGCTTTGGTTTGAATGGGGAAGTGGTGTGGAGATTTGGAAGTGTGTGAATTTAGCAGCTTACTTCATAAGGGCCTTTGGTTCATAGCTTGGCAGGACGGCAGTATTCAATGACATGATCAGAAGTGAGGATCCATCATGGAAATCATTGCACTGCAGTGCATTCAGCGCTTCAACCCCAGAGGTTTAGGGGTGGAGGCCATGATGACAGATTCACAAACATTTTTGAGTGTTCTAAGAAAACAGTATGTTGAGCACACTAAAGAGAGAAATGAGGTTCTAGGACAGAGTGTGCTATTTATGAGGTGGTATCACTTCTAGGACCATCGAGGTGGACCATCAGAGGAGGTTAAAGTCTACGCTACACACTGTGATGGAAATGTTTCATTCTGTTCTCTTATTGGGGAAGACAGTGGGGGTATTTTAGCAAAGGAGGTTATCAAAATCAAAATGAGTTGGACAAAGTCACATACTTCAGAATGTAATATGTATTCATTCGACAAATTATTTTTCAGTATGGGGAAAAAACATCAAAAATATTAAGTCGCTTTACACAGGCTCCAAAGAACACCTAATAATACACACCTTGAATTTTATGCTTAAAAGCATTCTTTAGCCTCAGTCACAGCATAACAAACATTCTTAAAATGATCAAAGTACTAGTTACATATAGCCCAAAGTTAGTAATATAAATGTACTGAATCAGCTCACGATCAAATGTAACTAACTGCAATTGGAAGTCAAACACATAATTGCAAGCATGTACTCTAAAGTATGCAATGTAATTAATCCGAAAGCAACATTGTACATTTTACTCTTCGCTTCTATTCAGTATTAATACAAGACATGTCCATGCGCTTGTAAATGAATATGCCGCAAACGTGCCAGGAGTGAAGCATTGCTTGCTAGACTTTATCCCTTTAACTGAACACCACCACTTACATGGTAACCTGTGTAAAACAGAGCATCCTCTGTAATGAAGGAGTAGAGGGGGTTACATCTAACATGAATGACACAAGCCACTGATTCCATGGCAAGGACTTCGTGTCAGCACTCGAGGGCAGAAGCAATGAAGCTGCCAGGACATTTGTGAAAACCCTTGGGGGTTTATTCAGACTGAGCCTCGGGGTGAGTAGGCTTTAACTGGAGGTGAGTGGGAGCGGGTTTGCTTAACACTGCCATACAATACTCTCTGCATCACACATTTTAATATATTTCTAATGACACTCTAAAAGAGACATGTAAAAACATGCACTGTTCCACCACAAATAAATCTATCACCAGAAACGACATGGGCCCGAATTTGTAGAGCATGCATCTGGGTCCATCAATGTATTTAATGAACTAGGTAGAGGATACAATTCTGACCTTTTGCACCTTACATAGTTTTCTCTATGTCCCCCCAAAAGGTATTTTTCCAAGTGGTGGAGACACTTGCAAGAATCCTTGAGTAAAGGTGGGATCAATGCAAAGTAAGATGTTCTGTACCTAGGAGTTAATGTCTGCTTAAACCTGTACATTGTTCTGCCCATTGGTCTATACCATTAACTGGGACAGTTGTGGGTCTATGGACCGCCTTTCCGGGACTGCCCAGAAAAGCGGTAATCCAGGAACCCTGCCCAAGGAAGAGGAGGGTGAAACCGGAGGAGAGGAGGGTGACTGAGCAGGTAAGTGGTTCAGCAGGGATGTGAGGTGAATCAGCCTGGTTTGAAGGGGGAGGGGAGATAACGTGGAAGGTTCGGGTGGGGCAGCGGGGAAGACCAGACATGGCAGTTAAACACGGGTGCTTGGCATAAGGATTTCAGGGGGGTGAAACCCCCCAATGACTACCTATTCCCACCTGTTTGAGGCTGCTCCAAAGCTGACAAAAAAAAGGTGGCCTTTTTTTTTTTTTAGGTGCAGCCTCAAAAGGCTGGAATATTCACATAGAACTTAATAATCATAACCCCCCTAGAACTTAGGCTTCCTTCTTGGATTCATGGCCAGAGCTTATAAAGGAATGGAGCTTTGAGCGCAATCTGTGCTTTTTCAGTAGATAGTTGGACATTGTAATGTTCTCAGAGTCTCAGTAGTTTTGACTAATTTAAATCAAGAACGAATGATAGCCATTCTTCACTGACCAAACGTATTGCAAAACTGCAACATAACTGTAAAAGATAAATATTTGCACTAAATGAGGATGAATGACTTTCTTGTGCATGCTGGGGAGAGATATATGGGATACATTACTCACCATAATCGTATTTCTGATGCGTGTATCTGCTTAGATTCACATGCTATGCATAAGCCGACATCTAGTGGAAGCTGCAGAGTATTACAGTTGTTGTTTTCGAAACTCGAAAAGGGACGTCGACTGGGCGTGCCAGTAATACTATCCCTATTGTGACATCCACTGTACCCATGGTCCTTCACGCATCAAGGTCACAGATTGTTTTGTTTCAAACATGAGTATGCATGAACTGTAGCGCGAGTACAGGTGTATTAAAGCAGATATGTATCAGAATAAAGCTCAGATAAAACATCTATGGTCCTTCTACTCCGAGAGGAGGAAGGGTGGGCTCATGTGAATCTAAGCAAATACAAGCATCAGAAATACGATTACGCTGGGTAATGTATCCCTTCTGAGGTTTGTGGAACCTGCTTAAATTATCGAGCATTGTTAGGAGAAGGTGGTGGGTTGTGAGAAGGTCCAGCGGTGAATAGATGTTTTAGAACCGCTTGTCCCACCCAAGTATCTGCTTTAGAGTGTGTGTCAATGCAGTAGTGCTGAGTGAAAGTGTGAACTGAGCTCAATGTAGCGGATTTGCAAATGGCATCCAGTGGGACGTTTGCGATAAAGGCCAGAGTAGCTCCTGTACCCCTTGTGGAGTGAGCTCCCGGTGCGAAAGGCAGTGTTTTGCTTGATAAAGAGTAGCAGAGCTGTTTGCATCAGACTATCTGGAGATGGCATTTCATGAAATGCAGTCTGCTTCTCTGCCTGGTGTTACAGAGACTAAGAGTTGGTCTGTTTTCCTGAGCGGTCTGGTCATGTTTACATAGTAAAGGACCGCCCTCCTTACATCTAGTGTATGGAGCTTTTTCTCAGCTGAGGTTGTTGGGTTCTGAAAGACCACCTGTAGCTCGATGGATTGGTATATGTGGAATTTAGAAATGAACTTCAGTGAAAATGTAGGGTGTGTTCTTAAAACCAATTTGTCTTTGTGGATAGCAAAGAAAGGGTCTTGCACTCACAATGCTTGAAGTTCGCTGACTCTCCTTATGGAGGTGATTTCCAACAAGAAAGCCATTTTAAAAGTGAGATGCTTACGGCTCGACTTATGCATAGGCTCAAAGGGGGCTCCCCTGAGTTTTTCAAGTACTACATTGAGGTCCCAGCCTGGCAGTGGGTTTGATATAGGAGGGTGGAGTCTCTTTACTTCCTCCATGAATGCCTTAATGACATTTACCTTTCACCATGATACTTTTCTCTGAGAGGTGGTGAATGCGGATAGTGCCGCCAGGTGAAACTTTATTGAATTAAATACTAACCCTGAGTCTAGTAAGTGAAGCATGTAGTGAAGAATGTGTGTAGGAGTACATTCTATCGGGTTTGTTTTGACAAGCACCAAATTACAAGTCTTCTCCACTTGTCAAAGTAACAGTGTCTGGTGTTTGGTTTACGTGCCCTCTTGAGGAAATCCATACACCTTTGAGGTAAGTTAAGATGTCCAAACTATGACCTGCCAACTTCAGTGAGTGAGGTTGAGGGTGTAATGTTGTTCCCCTGTGCTGGGAAAGTTTGCACAGATGTGGATATCAGGGTTGTCTGGCCCACATAGGAGCAACTAGGATTAGCGTCATTTGTTCCCTGTGAATCTTGTTCACCACCCTGTTCATTAGTGGAGTTGGGGGAAAAGCATAGGCAAATTTCCCTGACTAACTCATCCATAGGGCGTTCCCCTTGGAGTCTGGTTGGGGAATCTGGGATGCAAATTCTGGGCTTTGCTCGTTTTCTCGTAGCGAACAAGTCAATTGTGGGGTAGCCCCACTGTGAGAAAATGTGAGTTGCCATTCATGATCTTCTGGAAGAGGATAACTGCATAGCGAGTCCGCTAGGGTGTTGAGTTCCCCTGGTACATGTTGTGAAGTCAGGAACATCCCCCGTTTGAATGCCAATTTCCATATTTTCTGTGCTAGCTTCGACAAAGTTGGAGAACGGGTGACCCCTGCTTATTGATATAGAACATTGGAGTGGTGCTGTCTGTCAGGATTTGTATCAACTGATTTGTCAGGTGCGCTTCGAAGGCTTGGAGCGCTTTGAACACTGCCAGAAGTTCCAGCAAGTTGATGTGGTTCTGTGCTGTGATGCGAGTCCACAGGCCATGTGCTGTGAGATGAAGGTGATTAGCTGCCCCCCCACCCGGAGAGTGATGCATCTTTTGGAACTACCACTTGCACTGCCGGGTCGAGGAAGGATCCTCCCTCTCCGCCCCCGACCCCATCAACAGATTTTCCTTTGTCCACCAGCGTAGAGTTTGTACTAGTGTTGGCAAAACGGCCACTAGATCGTCCCACTGACCACTTGCCTTAGACCACCATCTTGCCAACCACTACTGCATCAGGCGCATGCGCAGACATGCGTGTGGGACCAGGTTAATGCAAAATGCCATCATGCCGAGCAAACGCATAGCTTTGCGTACGCTTATCTGGTGACCGGCATGACCCTGAGGTATTTGCAGCAGTATGTTTTTGATTCTTTCCTTTGATGGAAAAACCAACCCTTCTGTTTTTATAACCGCTCCTAAGAACTGTTTGGTCTTGTTTGGTACGAGGCTTGACTTTTTCTCGTTTATCGAGAAGCCTAATTGGAAAAGAAGGTTGCTCGTTCTGTGTATTTTGCTTGCAAATTAGGGGCGTTTCCCCTGTGATCAGCCAGCCGTCCAGGTAGGGGTACATTGGGATTGCCTCCCTACGCAGGAGCGCTGCCACCACCGCCAGTACCTTGGTGAATGCCTTTGGAGGGGATGCTATACAAAAGGGTAGCACCTTGAATTGGTAGTGCTGGCTTGTCACCTTGAAACACAAGCATTTTCTGTGTGCTAGTAACATTGAAATATGAAAATAGGCATTTTTCATATCCAATGTTGCCATGTAGTCCCCTTGCTTTAGCAGTGGGATTATTTCTTGTAGCTTTGTCATGCAAAATTTGTGTGGCTTGACATAGGTGTTTGCAGGGCGCAGATCTAATACTGGGAGCATTGTTAGATCTTTATTGGGCACAAGGAAGTATTTTGAATAGATACCCTTGTTTACCTGATACGCTTGGACGAATTTGATGATGTCCTTTAACAGCAGGGCTTCCAAGTCATCCAGAAGTGTGTGCTGTTCCTCCTTTGTGGTGGTTCTTTGTCACGGGCGGTGGAAGGACGGTCTTTGTAGCAGTTCTATGCAATAACCGCCAGCCACGGCAGAAAGCACCCACTTGTCTGATGTGATTCCCTCCCACGCGTGGGTGAAGTGTGTTATACGTCTTCCTACTGGAGTGGCATGGGAGGGGACCTGAAGCGGGTGGTCATTGCTTTGGGGGTGTTGATCCAACTCTGGAAGAGGAGGATCTGCACTGGCTGCGAGATCTTCGCTGGCCCCTTTGGAAGTTCTGTGAGGATTGGCCTGGAGTAGAACTCCAAGATGAACCCTGACCCTGATTGTATCCAGAACCTCTTTGCGAGGTTTGTCCCCTGAAACGCTGAAAATTATGACTTCCCCTTTGGCCTGCGACTTTAGGGTGTCAAATTCTTCCTTTGAATTTTGACAGCATACTCTACTGTTTTCCTGAAGAGAACATTAGGCTCAATCAGCATATTGAATAGGGTTGCTTGTGCCTCTAATTTAAAGCAGACTGGCGCAGCCATGAGTGCCGCTTTATAAGTGTGCCCTCTGCGATAATTCTTCCAGCATTACCCGATACATCTAAATTATTCTTTAAAATACAGTTAGACACAACACAGCCTTCCCTTCTGCTACTGCGAGTTGGTATTTTAGCAGCTCTGGGGCCGTGGCCATTAATGTGGCTATTTCCTCCCACTTGTAGCAGTTGTAGCTGGCCAGCAGAGTGGTATTATTGGCAATCCTTGTCCGATATGCCGCCGAGGTGGCCCCTTTCCTACCGAAAGTGTATACTTTTTTGCTTTCTTTGTCCAGGGTTGCCTCTGATGATGTGAGAGGTGTTCCCGCCATTTTTCTTGTGGTGGTAACCACCAGAGAGTGCAGCTTTAATTGGCCCCTGATGTAGAGCGGTCAGAAGACGCTGGATGGAACTTTAAAAAAAAAAAATGTAACCAGAGAGGGTTGTATTCTCCTCTGCATGGATCGTAATATGGGGATACATTGGGTTGCTGCTTTTTTGTCACCCAATATGTCTTCGACAAAGTCTTTGTCAACCTGGGTTTCTTGTTTCTGGATTTAGAAATGATCAGCTGCCTTAAGGAGCATGTCATTAAATTGTAGCTGGTTATCAACCAGTGAGTCAGCCACTGGTGGGTCAGCATGATCTGGAGACTGCAAGCCAAAATTCCTCCTTGTCATAATAATGATCGACCTCTTCCTAACCCTCGGAGTCAGTAAAACACTCCAGTTTCCTGGAAGCTTTGGTTGGGGGTCAGAGTTGAAACTGTTCTGGTTCCTGTTGAGGTGTGCCTGCTTGAAGGGTTTCTGGTTGTGCTCTTTTTGCAGGGGGTTGTGGCAATGCTGCCCCACTAGCTGGTGGTGTATACTGCAAGTTTTGTAGAGCCTGAGGATTTTTTTCAAAAACAAAACGTCCATAAAGGACATACGTCTCATGACACAGTCTGTCTTCAACAGACAGTGTGAAGAACTTGGGATAGCTGCAGGAGTGTGAGGTAGTTCTGTTGTGAGCTGCCTCTTGTGCTTCATAGTTTCAGACGTAGTTCCCTCCCCCAGGTAACTCTCCTTTTCCCTATGTGATTGTTGGGACTTCGATGTGTGGTGCTTCATAGCCTGCCCTTTCAGCAGTATCTCAGGGACTTGTTTTTTAACCAGATGAGACAGTTTCGAAGACTGCAGGGATTTAGCCGACTTAGACGAATGTGAGGTCAGTTGTTTTTCAGGCGGAAGATGGAGCCGGAGCTGCGTCTTTCGACGTTTGGTTTCTGGCTGTATTTTTTGACAGAGCGTTCAAATCGAATTTATCTCTCGACTTCGGGGGCCTGTTGTGAGGCGATCGCGAATGTCCAGACGACAGGGAACTGGTGGACCTTCCCCCTCGACGCCATGTGGCTGTGTAGTCAGTGTTGTAGACTTATGGCCTTGGGTTGTGTCTTTTTGTATGGGGTGACTTGTCTGTGCTGGTGCCGCTGGGTGTCGTCCCCGTAACAGCACTGCCGGCCTGTCTGGTGCAGTCGGGGTCTTGCACGTGGGAATCCGATGGTTCCCTTTCGCCTTCATCATCACTGAAGACACTGATGCGGTCATCGCTAGAAGCACCTTCCACGTCTATGGCGGCCTCAGCCTGCATGGCGTGGAGGGCCCAGGGCTTGGTCTTCTGGTCCTTTAAGGTTTGGACTTAAAAAGTTTGCAAGTTTTACAGTGGCCCTCGTTGTGATCCCTCGGAAGACAGGTTGCACACTGGGTGCAAGTCCTTCCAGGGAAATGTTATGTTACAAGCTGGACAGGTGTATTTTCCACGTCTAATTGGAAGGGCAGCTTAGTGATTAGAATGGGGAGGAAGGGAAATCTGCATTCTCTTAGTAACTAAGATATGTAACCAGCCCCCCTCCCTCCCACTGTGTGGGCCGAGGCCCGGAGCAGCCTTCCGAGGCCGTGGAAGATCATCAAAGTTCTGCAGCCGACAAAGTTTGTCCCCGAAACCGTTGTCGAAGATGTTTGTCGAAGAACGGCTATAACAGGACAGAGTAACTAACAAATGTTTTCATTATAAATGGCGTTAGCCAGAAAGGAACTCCGCTTTCAGTGTCCGACAATGATGGCGGAAAAAATAATCAGAGGGACCCTGACGCGTGAAGGACCATGGGTACAGTCGACGTCACAATAGGCATAGTATTACTGGCAGGCCCTGTCGACGTCCCTTTTTTAGTTTCTAAAAAAAAAAAAAAGAATACTCTGCAGCTTCCACTAGATGTCGGCCTATGCATAGCATGTGATCTAAGCAGATTCTACAAGCCTCAGAAATATATATACTTTATGTAGCATGAATATGAGCATTAGGTGGGTGGTGGATAAGTTATCATTTACAATCCTAAATTTACTTTAATATTGCATGCTTTCTGACCGGTGAGAGATCATAAAAATAGGCCATTCCAACTTACCTCACAGACTATACTAGTGGGTGAACTGTGTCAACAATAGCCAGATCTTTCGGTGTCCGGAATTTTCCACCAAGATACATTTCAAATCAAATAAATCATAATTTGCATCCACAGTTTTAGAGAAAACTAAATCAGACTGGACTGTAGATTTTTACACCCATTGATGCAAATACTTGCCTAAATACAGGCTCTTCTCTCCTGCATCATTTTAGGAACATCCTTGTGTAGGACAGCAGAAAGATTTAAGGTGTTAATGGCCTCAAGGAACAGCATGAGGTCCTCTACCTCTGTAATGCTGATGTATACTGTCACTATACAAAGTTTGCATTGCCATGGATGAGTAATCTCACATGCTCTCACACCAGCAATTTCCAGGAGTACCACCTCCATGCCCTACATTCGTCTCATGACCGTATAGAGGCATTATTCAGTTTGCTTATACGCAAGTAAAACAATATGAACTGGCAGGGATACTAACAGGTATGTCACGAGGCTGGCCTATACAGCACACTCCGAATCAAAAGGTTTATGGAATAAAAATACTTGAACAAAAATGCACATTCCATTTAGTACCTCGGCTAACATAGCAAGATGCTGGTTCTGGACAATAGCAGTGCGATACGTTGCTAGTCCACCTTCTTCCAGGCCTGGAAACAAGTAGTACAAATGGACACTGCAAGGAGGAACAATATGGTTAATATTACAACAAAGGAAAAACAAACCTATTTCATCATGATAAGATTGCTTAAGCACAGGTTAACGGATACATACATTTCAAATCAACAATTTCAGGAAATAATTGAAGCACATGGTTTTAGAGTTATTTTTCAAAGGCTCTGTATATAGGACCCAGACAGATCGACCTACTTGTCTCACAAGTTGTTTCCTCAAAGTTATTGACACTCTCCAAGTGGTATTGGCACACTGAGATCCTTATTGACTTCTTCTCAGCCAATTAGAATATTTAGAGTGCAGTCAAGAACTATTGGTATTGACTGCATCCTGAACATTCTGTCTTCAAAAGTAAACAAGGAAACAACAATGCGATTTCCAGGAAAGACCCTTTCTATCTCCCAGGAACTTTTTTGCTGCAACATCCTATTAAACACGAGTGAGAAAGCTAAAACATTGGAAAATGCGTTCACTTTCTTACAGAGAAATCATTTACTTTTACACGTCACCTAATCCATGATCATGTAAAACGTATTCCAGTTCAACAAACTTGCAATGCTAATGGCTTAACTTATGAAGACAGTCATGTTATTTAAATACTACAAAATGAAACCGCATTTCACTTACTAACGCAGCTTGTCTATTTAAATCACCCACTCGTAAAGTAACATTTATACTTCACCACTAAAACTCTAAAGCATGTATTACTACCTACACTATGTGATAATAGTCTTATAGACCTCGGGAGGGGTAATTATTGGTTGGGATAACAACTCTTCATAGGTAGTAAGGGGCTTTCAAAGACTATCTTCTACAAGGGGGTGGGGGGTTGGGAGGGGAGGGTGTTCTCTTTGGGCCAGGAAGGATCCACTTCACCCATTAACCGTTATTTGCAATACAAAGGGGGACGAGGAGCTGCCTTCTTTGTTTAACATGTGGTTGACTGATTTGTACCTTACTATCTACACTCGAACATAATAGCATGTGTCTTCTGGCATCAGTGTCAACAAATAATGTTTGCATAATTTTGGAGCTGCTGCCAAAAGTTGCAAAAAGACATTTTGGCCAGCATGTGGACTCCTTTCTTTTGCCTGGTCATTTTCCACCTTCTTTTAATACAGGGCCTTTCATAGGCCCCAGTTTTATCCCTTGCTTGCCAAATTGCTGACACATCTTATCTGCATATTGTCTGCGTTCTCTTCCAGCCCAACTTGGTATCCAACTTTACCCTCGCTTCTTCTGTGGATGGTGGTACAGTAACATGGAGCGCTAGAAAAACTGTGCCCCCGACCAATGGGCCTGGCACATGAGAAAATAATATGTTCATTGTACTAGTTCCAATGTACTTTGGGGGAAGAAACCACAATTACCACAAAGCACTACTATCAAACAGCACTTTTCTCTCAGCACTCACCAAATGTTTTGGGATACAACTCCCATTAGCTCTACACAGGAAATCTAACGGGGAGGACATATGGTAGTTAAAGTTAAAATCCTCTCGCAACCTGCAGTTACTGTAGTAAGTTCAACCACTGCTTCTCTGGGCTTGGTATGAATATAGTATGTGCACTAATGTGTGAAGTACATGGTTATAAAAGATTTTCTTTTGCAGCTTTCTTCCCATAGACGTCTATGGGGCACCCTTTCTTTTTGCTTGTTTAGATACCTAGCCTGATGTTTTGGAGGTAAGGTAAAGCCTTCTGCTTTCCTTCCCTTACCTATTTGCTCATTGTAATGGGGAAACTGACTAGTCCCTAAGACTATCATTACGAGTTGAGCAGTATTCCAGTGGTAAATCCACCAGAATACTGTCCAACAGAATGACTGTTACTGCCACTTGGTCCGGCAGATTTACCGCCGCATTACAAGTGGTAGTGGTGTGAGTCCATAAGACTCCATGGGGGATTTCAGCAGTCACTGCAGTAATTCCACAGATTCTACTGATTTTTCAGCAGTAAGTGGGAGGATTTGACTGCAGCATGATACTGGAAGTAAATCACCCACTCCACGGCCAAACTCGTATGGCAGAGCGGGAAAAGTGATGGTAATTCTGTTACCGCCACATTTTCCCTGCTCTGCCATACTCCTAATGAGCATTTATGTCGCGCTTTGTGAATCCTTGTATTGTTACAATTGCACCCATCGTACAGAAGTGCAGTTAGGATAGTTTGTAGCCTTATACCTTTCTATTAAATGGCTTTTTCATTACTTTACAATGTGCCAAAACAAAATAGTGACACCAGTGACATTACTGTTTTTGTGACTTTATTTCATGCACTTTTGCATTCACCAAAATGGCTACTAATGGAGGCTAGCACCCCAAGATGGCTCTGCCACAAGATTTATCGCTTGTTCTTTGGCAATCTTCCTGCCTTCTCACGTCAGGGAATGCCTTATATGGAAATCTCTTTCCCAGGTGAAAGATTTGACTTTCGTGGGCTAAAGGGCGGTTACTCTGTGGCCAGAGGATGAGGCTAGGACTTTCTAGTCCCAATCCATATCCCTGGTACCTGAATGTTGCTGGGCAGATGTGGCCAGTGGTTATTCATGATTAGATAGCCACTGCCCGTTTTAAAGATGCAGATCCTTGAGTATGCTCCCAGCCTAAATCTTGGATAAAAGGCGTCATTCAACAGATCATCGTTGGAGCCAAGACCTCTATGACGAAGTACGACGATGCCCACAATTAGAAAACTACTCCTGAAGCTGACCAGCATTGAATCTGGTGATGTTCCGGGGAAGCCCTGCTCTAAAGAAGACCCTTGTTGGTGCCTCAACCTCTGGCCCGGTGGGCAAAACCAGTCTTCACCCCCTGCTTGAAGATCCATGTATTCTGAGAGCCTTTGGAAGTGTCCCTGGACCAATTGGTGGACTGAACAGCTCTCCTTAGCTTCCTCACTGCAGTGATTGCCATTCTCAGTGCATTCTTTGAATTTGGAGATTCCTAAAGCACAGTGACGAACCCAAACTCAATCCCATGTCCCAAAGTGACCTAATGGCCAGCAGCGGTCTCTGAAAGAATCTGAGTCAGGGGGGTACGTTTACAGACCTGTCTCCCCGACCCCCAATCCCTTGGTTATCCATAAGGTCAGATGGGGGTAAGGTTCTGTTCCTATATCACTTTTTCCTGAACTTTTTGACTCTTATTAATCACAACCAGTGGTACTGCTAATCTGTTCATAAAAGTACCTGAAAAGTGTTTACTTTGGAATTGGTGAGTTTTGGGCACAAGAACCCAAACCATCTTAGGGTTAGACTTTACAAGAGCTAGGAAAGCTGTTCTGTGATCATTCTGAAGAGTTCTTTCTATTTCTAAGCCATCCGAGTACTGACCAATATTACACTGATCATTGAATACAATGCTATTTCTATTTCTCCTAAGGGCGAATGTATATATCTATTTTATTTTATTATTCATTTACTGTGATATAACTTAAAAATAAGCTTTCACACAACAGAATAGAAAATTCGGAGTCTTAAAAGGTGCGGCCATACAGCCGTAAGGTAGGTCCTTAAAAACAGTGCATATCAGTTTGGTATTGTCAGGTTTCCCCTATTATAATTAGCTAGTAGGTTTCCCCAATTGTAATTATCCTGTTATATTTTAATTACTTTTCTGGTGGAGTTATCCTTAACTACCATTCTGCTAGAGGGAGAATGTCCCAATCCAGCATGGCGGTGAAGAAGCTGGGCATTGATTGGTTATGCAGGTTCTGTTTGATGATTGGAGGATTAGGGATCTTGGGGACAGTAACCAGGTTCTAAACTGCCTTTCATTGACCTACCTTAAACAGGAAGGTCCTGTTTTAAAGTCTCCTAAATTTAAGGCCTTTTTAAAATCCCTTAGTATTTTTGGCAAAGCAGTTCATGGTGCAGGTTTGGTGTAAGAACTTCACTTCGTGGGACAAGACAAGCAGACAATTTGGTGGGAGCGCTGCGATCTAGTTACCTTTTGAGAAGAGACATTTTTGTCAAGTTTACTTAATTGCAAGACAAGAGAAGGAATTGTTCAGTGAAGTAACGCTTCTTTATATTTAGTTAGCTTTGGTATTTAGTTAGTCAGATAGTAATCCTAATCTGGAAGAGACTCACTTCAGTGATTGTGTGGCTCCAAGAAACATTGACATTTCGTTTGGTTAGTCCATCTTCAGTAAAGAAGCAGAAGCAGAAAATGAATCTGTGCACATTTTCGTTTTCCCAGTTAAATGCATCGGATTAGAGTGTCTTTAAGTTCAGACTAGACTGCAAACTAAAGAGGTGTAATTGAATGTTTTATGCACAGCAGCAAGCGCGATTAGTGAAACGCTGCTCATGTGCGCATTGCAAGTAATTAAGATTAATTTTGAGCATGCGTGCAGCGGTATCGTTATTTTCTTAATACGCCCGCATGCATGCTATTCTGTGAAGATTCATTAGGCTCATGCGCGGTGGCAAGCACAGTTTGTTTAAAGCTGCCGCACGCACAATAAACAAATACGTTTATTTTGAGTTTTGCGCAACAGCGAGAATTTATCTAGGTTGGCTTCACCCACGCGCATGATTTTGGGAACTAGTTTCTATTGTCAACATGAGAGGAAGCAAATGAGGAATCAATCCTTGGGAAGGAATTAACTATTCAGATAAGTTCTTTGTTCATAAAACATTATGTTCCCCTAAAAGAGAAATACATTTAAAGATAAGAAAGTAAAGTGTTTGTTGGCACTAGTAACATTCCTATTTAAAGGATAAAGACCTGAGCGAGTTACTGGAGTCATTTTATTATGCCATTGAGAGGGAGTAAGAAAATTCTTCTTTGAGCAAACAAGACTTGCTTTTAGGAGGATAAAAAGCCACAGTTGTTTGCAGTGAACTCAATTCCTTGAGAAGTGAACATTTTGGTGCAAATCAGTTGGAGAGAAAGGATTGCTTCCAAACTTCCTTGTTCAGAGACACTCATTCAATAGTGGATAAAGTCTCCAAGTCAAGGGGTCAAATTCCAGAAATCAACTCTTGAATTCCATGAACTCCATTCTTTCTAATGACAAACTACAGTATACAACAGTGTTCTTTGCTACAAAGAAGTTTCTTTGAGGAAAAAGAAGAAACCTCAAAACCAGGCCTTCCTGCTCTTCAGGGTGGCAAAACAGGTATTCAACCTTTAAGGGGAGCTCAATAGGGTTGATGTAGGTAGAAAGGAAATAATATTTCTTATTTTGTATCCTCTGCAGGTGGGTGCTCAGCTACTTGGCGAGTGACCTGTGTTATTTTTTAATTTTCTCCGCTTCCCCTTTCCCTTGGGGGTGTTGAGACTTAGGTTTCCTTCAGTAGTGGACTACACATCCCGGGGGCACTGTGGGGCTCAGCAGCTTCCGCGGACAAAGAATCAGGCCCGTACAGAATGAAAGGCCATTAACGGAATCCGCGTGAGCTGCTGAACCCACTTAGTGACCATGGCTGAAATGGGGGAATTCATGAGAGAATTAAAAGATGAGCTTCGAATTTCTCATCAGGAGAATGTCAAATTAAGAAAGAGGGTTGAGGAGTTAGGAGAAGCAGTTTCCCATATATAGGTGGGTATTAGACAACAGAGTATGGAGGCAGGAGATCTTCGGGAGCAACCTCCAGTTTTGCTTAGAGAAGATTATGGGAGTAGTAGTAGTGCCATGAGTGGAATAGCGGCTTCGGTAGTTCCGGTACCACCTAAGTGGTTTAGTGGGGATCCTAAGAAATTCCAAACCTTCTTGACACAATGTAAGCTTCATTTTCTTTGCAGACCAAGGAGCTTCCCAACGGAAGAAGCTAGAGTGGCGTTTGTTTTATCCTATCTTACTGGGGAAGCAGCAGCTTGGTCAGTTTTGCTGGTCAGTCAGAGGAATCCAGTTTTAAAGAAATGTGCTCAATTTCAGGAAGCATTTTAAAAGAGGTTTAGGAGAGGGCAACTCAGAGGGGGAGGGAGAGTTGTTGGAGCTTCGGCAAGGGAATAGAGATTTGGTAAGTTACATCACCCAATTCAAGTTTTTGGTTATGGAAAGTAGATGGCCTGAGGATGAGATCGACACTCTTTTACAGATGACTCCGAGATGATCTAAAAGAAGCTTTGGCCAATATTGTAGATAGACCAACTACTTGTGATCTTATTGACTTAGTCATGCAGGTGGATTTTATGTTAAGAAGTGAAAGACGGAAGGGTTGGGGAGATGCAAAGTTGGTTGAGCGTGTGGATAAGTTTAAGGAATTGGTTAATAAGGAGGAAAGAGGCAGGGTTGTGGAATCAGGAGGAAGAAAGAGGGGAGGAAAGACTAAGACAAAACTATTTATGTTTATATTGTGGGAGAAAAGAGCACTTCTTAGGCAATTGTCCTTACACTCCTAAGAGACCTCTGCCATCAAGTACCAGAACACAAGTCGCTGCTAACACTCTTCAAACCGCTGTGCCGCTCATCACCATCAAAGTATCCTTGCATTATGAGGGTGTTTTGAAGGGTACAGGTCCTGCCATGATTGACTAAGGGGCAACTGGGAATTTCATGGACAAGGGGTTAGCTGAGTCTTTAAATATTCCTTCGGTGCAGAAAGAAATTTTAGAACAGGTCAGAGCAGTGGATGGTTCTGATTTGACGTCTGGCCCAATCACACATGATACAATTCCGTTACATTTGTTTGTGAGAGGTGATCAAAGGGAAGAAATTATTTTGAATTGATTGATGCTCCTCAGTTAAAGATTATTTTAGGGATGCCCTGGTTAACTTTGCACAATCCAATGGTTGTTAGAAAGGGCTGTATGGAGTGGGTATGATATTTTGAATCCAGCTAAATCTGGGGTGACGGGCTGCCCGTCCTCAGGTCTAATGGTTGCTCTGAAATGTGGATTGGGCTTTCATATTAGTCCTTGGCTTGCGCCGAATCATTACTTACAATTGGTCAGAATCACCTTCCTAGGGGGTGTTATTGCTTTTATAAATCTTTATCGCAATCCTGTCGCAATACTAGACACAATTTTCTTCTCTGAACTGGAAATTTTACTTGATACCATTATCGAAGATATACAAATTACCCATTTATTTGTAGTTGGTGATTTTAATATAGATTGTCTGCCTAATTCAAAAACTATATCTTCACAAGCTTATTCTAAATGGGAACTGTTAATGAAATATCGTGGCCTGATCATGTTGAATGGTGCTTGTGATGGTGTTATTCCACCTCACCCCACTTGGCACAGAGGCTCCACAACTTCAACTATAGATTTTGTACTAGTTAATACATACACCTTTTCAGAAATTTCTAATTTTGAAATAATCAAACGTAACACCAGTGATCATGATCTTTTATCTGTCGGGTGGAAGCCTTCCACGACCATCCCCGCCTGCAGGGAACTTATCTATAACACTCCTGTTGTGGTTAACAATGCTCGAACAAGATTGCACTGGACGCATAAAAAATTGGAACAATTTGGGCAGCTCATTATTGGTAAAGGGATTGCAAATTTGCCACATGAATCTTACCCCACACATCTGGTTCTGTTTTGTTCTAAAGTTGGGGTTAACTTGCACTCCCATAATATTCATAAACATACTTTTGATCGCGAGATACAAAATCAAAAGAAGTGGGTAAATCTCCAAAAACGCTGTGCTGCGCATTTACCATCTGCCATTAGATTTGCTACTTTAAAAACTCTTAAATGCAGATATAAGAATTGGTTGAAATGCTATAGATTCACTCAATTGCAGCATGATGGTGAAGCAATGTTATCTGCCATCACATCCAAAAATCTTTCTGCTATATGGTCCTTACTGAATCTTGTAAATCACGACTCACAGGTCCTTGTGCAGATAAATGGTGTATTGGAATGCGCATGGATTGAACATTATAAGACCTTGTATGCTCTGCCGGAAGTGCTCCAACCTCCCTCCATTCCACCTTTAACACTCTTTGAACAAATGGAAATTCGGGAGGAGGACATCTTGTTTTACATTCAGAAATCTAGCTCCTCCAGAGCTCCTGGTCCGGATGGCCTTTCCAATTACACTTTCAAGCAGCACCCACTTGAAGGGACCACGATATTGTACCGTATATTCACCCAAATTCTCAAAACCAATACCATCCCTGAGTCTTGGTGGCAGTCGATAATTGTGCCAATCTTCAAGAAGAGTGATCGGTCTGATCCTTCAAACTACAGACCGATTGCCATTCTTGATGCTCCTGGGAAATTGTTTGCCCGATTTGTTCTGCGAGACTTCAATTCATGGACGCTTAGGAAATTCAAACGTGATCCCTGCCAGACAGGATTCATAGAGGGTTTGGGAACTTCTATTAATCTTTTTTCCTTAACAACTATATTAAATGTTCATTCTATGAACCAACAGCCACTTTATTTAGCTTTTATTGCTTTAAGAGCCGCCTTTGACTCCGTTTCACGTGAAATTCTTTTACAGAAACTGAACTTGGCAGGTTGCCCTTCATATTTAATTTCTTTAATTCATGCCCTACATACTAAGACAACAGTCCAGATCAGATTGACCTGTAAAGGTACATTAACTTCCCCAATTAAAACCTATAGGGGTTTGAAACAGGGTTGTGTCTTGGCTTCATCAATATTCACCTTTTTCATTGCAGACATTGGCGCTGGCTTCACACAAATAGCGGGAGATCCTCTAAAGCTTGCACTTAAACCAACTCCAGCCTTGTTTTATGAGGATGACCTCGTTTTGCTTTCAAAAACTCCTTCTGGTCTTCAACATTTACTTGACGGAATAGCATTGTATACTCAGAAAAATCCGTTATCCATTAATTTATCAAAAAACAAAATTATCATTTTTGCTACCAAACAGAAAAAACAGATACAATCTTTTCATTGGCATATTAATAAATGTGAAATTGGAGTGGTCAATGAATACACCTATTTAGGTGTGACTATTTCCAATGCTAGATCTCAATCACATTGGCATACCATCAATGGGAAATTGACCCAGATGCTTGCGCAAACTAAGATCATCCAGGCAAGGCTGAGGAAGTTCTCTATTACTCCAGCGGTAATTTACTATCGTCAAAAGGTCACCTTCCGATTCTCCTCTATGGTTCGGAGACGCAGGATTTAATGCCAGAATCTTCCTGGAGTAGACTAGAGAGTTTTTACTGGAGACGATGTCTAGGACTTCCAAATTGCATCCCAATCTCTTGGATTAGACATGCGTTGGGCTTGATTTCTTTGTACACTCGACATCTGTGGTTCATTGTTAGTTTGTTTCGAAAATGTAGACTACGGATATCTTGATGCTGATAGGCACTTTGTCAACTCACATGTTTACAAGTAAGGAACTGCATATGTCTAAATGGCGTCAAATTGCGATTAATGCACTAGCAGAGGTAGATGTCTCATTGCAAACCCTAATTCAAAATCCCATGAAGGCAAAAACTAAGATGTTTAATGCTGATTGGATTAGAACACGAGAACATTGTACAAAAGTATGCGATTTAAAAAAATATTTTCTATCTCACAAAAAACAGGGCTCAATGGAACCTTATCTGATGAAATCTCCATCAGTAGTACACCGAATGGAATCCTCTAGGTTGAGATTTAATCTTTGCCCAACACGTGAGATACTGGTGAGACGGAAATTGTTATCATTGGCTGATAGTAGCTGTAGACATTGTGAAGAGATTAATCAAAAAGACACTTAAACATTTGCTTACTGAATGTATTTCTCTTGAAATGAAGCGAATACAGTTTCTTAAACCTACTCTCAAAGAACATGTCGAATTGTCTCCAGGTTTACTATGGCAAATGATACTTGAAGGTAGAAATATTTCACTTAGAATTAATATAATTTGTTTTCTTCATGATGTGAACCTTTTAGAATATCGTACAGTAGAGGACCTTGAGTAACTAAAATTTTATAGCCCAAATTCAGCAAATGAATATGATCAGAATGAGCTAAGCATAAAAATTCATTACTTTCTTTGTGATGAAGATAGTTCAATAAGTGTAAATAGAAACTCAATGGTTTATTCTGACATATGTTCTTTTATTATTTTGTTTTTGCTATCGTATAATGTTTTCAAATTTTTCAAAAAATGTGTTTTTATACTATGTGCACTTGCTGCTTTTTTTAAATTTAAATTGTTTAAGACAAACAAAGATAGTTCTATCTCATCACTTTTGTATTATTGATGGATTTTCTTTTTTATTCCTGTTTGTATGTTGTTTCTTTCTTTGTACTGTACACAACATGTTTTTAAAAGTTGATTAATTCAGCAAAAAAAAAAAAAAGATGTATGAATAGAGTAACAATTAAGAATCGATATCCCTTGCCTTTGATTTCGGAGATGTTAGATCGAATTCAAGGAGCGGGAATTTTTTCGAAGTTAGATCTAAGAGGAGCTTATCATCTAGTCAGGGGTAGGCAGGGGAATGAATGGAAGACGGCTTTTAAGGCACGCTTTGGATTGTTTGACTATCAAGTATTGCCATTTGGTTTATGTAATGCCCCAGCTGCCTTTCAATTTTGTATTAATGACATACTCAGAGAATTTTTAGACATCTTTGTGATTGTTTATATAGACATTGATTTTTTCCCTTGATGAAGAACAGCACCAACGACATGTGAAATTGGTTTTAGATAAGTTGAGAGAGAATCATATTTTCGCTAAACCTGAGAAAAGTCATTTTCATACTAAGATAGTGGAATTTCTTGGGTTTGTAATCTCTCCTTCAGGTTTGGAAATGGACAAGAAGGTGCAGGTGGTAAAAGGTAGGCCCACACCAACTTGGGTGAAGGAAGTTCAGTTTCGCCAATTTCTATAGGAGGTTTATAGAGGGTTTCTCCCAGATCATTCCACCTATCACCAAATTGTTGAAGAAAGGGGTGAAGTTTTGCTGGAGTAGTGAAGCTGTGGAAGCTTTTCAGGTTCTGAAGCAGAAATCCGACTCGGGTTTAATTTTGATGCATCCGGATGCACCCAAAGCCTTTTTTGTAGAAGCTGACGTGTCAAATCTGGCAATGTGGGCAGTTTTATCCCAGCGGCATGAACAGACTGGACAGCTGCATCCAGTAGCCTTCTTTTTCAAAAAGAATTCTCAAGCAGAGTGTAATTACACCATCATGGATCGAGAGTTGTCGACTATAAAAGCAGTGTTTATGGAATGGAGACATTACCTGACGGGAGCCAGACACACGATTAACATTCCTACATATCATCGGAACCTATTGTTTTTGAAGTCTGCTAAAACTTTAACTCCCAGACAGATGCGCTGGTCGTCATTTTACACAGATTTCGATTTTGTGTTGACTTTCAGACCAGGGGAATTGAATGGGAAGGCGGATGCTTTGTCACAGCAATTTCCTGGCAGTGAACAAGAGTTAGAAATAGCATCAAAACCATTGATTCCTGAAGATCATTTCATTTCAGCAAATTTTTCCATAAGTAAAGAATTTAAACAAGAGAGTCAAGACGCTTTGGAGAAGACAGAGATGGAGTATTGGGCATGCCTAGATTCAACTAGATCTGTCATTGAAGATTTGCGCTATGTTGGAAACAGACTATATCTTCCTAGTAAAGGGTTACGGGAAAAGATTTGACATTAATGTCATGATTTCGGTTTGGTGGAACATCCTGGTTTTCGAAAAACTCTAGATCTAGTGCAGAGACACTTTTGGTGGAAAACCATGAGAGTAGACACATTACATTTTGTGAAGACATGTGAAGTGTGTGCCAAGTCCAAAGCATCCTTTGGTAAGCCGACTGGATTGTTGGAGGCTTTGTATATTCCACCTCATCCGTGGCATACGGTTTCAGTGGATTTCATTGTGGATTTCATTGTGGATTTGCCAGTAGATAATGGTTCTGTAATTCTGGTTGTGGTGGATTGCTTGACTAAAGAGGCCCATTGTATTCCTGTCAAGAGTCAAGCTACGGCGTCGGTGCTTGCTCAGAAGTTTCTGCAGGATATTGTCCGTTTACATGGTTTGCCCAGCAGAGTTATTTCGGATCGTGGATCACAATTTGTTTCTAAGTTTTGGAATGCCTTCTGTAAAGAATTGGGGATTGAGATTCATTTGACTTCAGCATATCACCTGGAATCCAATTGTAAGGTTGAGCGTGTCAACCAAGAATTTGAGAAGTATTTGAGGTGTTTCTGGCAAGAAGATAAAGGGTGGATAGATTTGCTGTGCATGGCTGAGTTCGCTTACAACAACTCCCAACAAAGATTCAACATCGATGTCTCCGTTCTTTTGCAGCAGAGGGTTTCATCCACGCTTCCTACGTGAATTGGTCAGGGAGGAGTCGTCTAGTCCGGCTGTGGAGGAGAGATTGCAAACAATGCGAGTAAATCTTTACAGTTAAGCAAGACAGGGTATAAGAAGTTTGCTGACAAGAAGCGTAACCCTAGTCCGAAGTATGAAGTTGGAGATTTGGTTTGGCTTTCTACAAGATTTCTGAGATTGAAGGGGCAAAATAAATTTAGTCTGCGGTTTGATGGGCCTTTTGAGGTGGAAGAAATAATTAATCCAGTGGCCGTGAGGTTGAGTTTACAGGCTGGTTTGAAGGTGCATCCGACATTCCATGTTAGTTTGTTAAAGCCTGTTATGAAGGGTACTAGGTTAAGTCCAGTTGCTCATGTGATTTTGACAGAGGATAATTCAGAGGAATTTCAAGTTAGAGCGATTCTGGACTCTAGAAAAAGTAGAGGGATGATGCAGTATCTGGTGGATTGGGAATGGGAAGGGTATGGTCCAAAATAGAGGTCTTGGGAGTTAGCAGAACACGTTCATGCTCCTAATCTTGTATGGAAATTTCATGGAAAATTCCCGAGTAAGCCAGAACCTGGTGTCAGGGCTTGAGAAGGGGGTACTTTCAGGTTTCCCCTATTATAAATAGCTAGTAGGTTTCTCCAATTGTAAGTATCCTTTGTTTTATATTTTAATTACTTTTCTGGTGGAGTTATCCTTAACTAGCATTCTGCTAGAGGGAGAATGTCCCAATCCAGAATGGTGGTGAAGGAGCTGAGCATTGATTGGTTATGAAGGTTCCGTTTGATGGTTGGAGGATGTGGGAGCTTTGGAACAGCAACGAGGTTCTATACTGCCTTTCATTGTTATACCTTAAACAGAAAGGTCCTGTTTTAAAGTCTCCTGAGTTTAAGGCCCTTTTGAAATCCCTTGTATTTTTGGCCATGCAGTTCATGGTGCAGGTTTGGTGTAAGAACTTCCCTTCATCGGACAAGACGAGCAGACAATTTGGTGGGAACGCTGCGCTCTAGTTACCTTTTGAGAAGAGACATTTTTGTCAAGTTTACTTAATTGCAAGACAAGAGAAGGAATTGTTCAGTGAAGTAATGCTTCTTTATATTTAGTTAGCTTAGGTATTTAGTTAGTCAGATAGTAATACTAATATGGAAGAGACTCACTTCAGTGATTGTGTGGCTCCAAGAAACAGTGACATTTTGTTCTGTTAATCCATCTTCAGTGAAGAAGCAGAAAATGAATCCATGCGCATTTTCGTTTTCCCATTTAAACGCATCGGATTAGAGTTCCTTCAAGTTCAGACTAGACTGTGAACTGAAGAGGTGTAATTGAATGTTTTATGCGCAGCGGCAAACAAGATTAGTCAGTCGCTGCTCGCGTGCGCGTGGCAAGTAATTAAGATTCATTTTGAGCATGCGCGCAGCGGTAGTTATTTTCTGAATCCACCTGCACGCCTGCTATTCTGTGAAGAGTCTTCATTAGGCTCATGCACGTTGGCAAGCATGGTTTAATGCTGCCGCGCGCGCACAATAAACGAACGTTGGCTTCTCCCTCGTGTATGATTTTGGGAACTAGTGTCTCTGGTCAACATGAGAGGGAGCAAATGAGGACTTAATCCTTGGGAAGGAATTAACTATTTAAATAAGTAATTTGTTCATAAAACATTACGTTCCCCTAAATAAGATAAATACATTTAAAGACAAGAAACTAAAGTGTGTGTTGGCACTAGTAACATTCCAATTTAAAGGATAAAGACCCGAGTGAATTACTGGAGTCATTTTATTCTGCCATTGAGAGTGAGTTGAACATTCTTCTTTGAGCAACCAAGACTTGCTTATAGGAGGATAAAAAGCCACTGTTGTTTGCAGTGAACTTAATTCTTTGAGAAAAGGACATTTTGGTGCAAATCAGTTGGACAGAAAGGATTGCTTCCAAACTTCCTTGTTTAGAGACATTCAATAGTGGATAAAGTCTCCAAGTCTAGGGGTCAAATTCCAGTAATCAACTCTTGAATTCCATGAACCCCATTCTTTCTAATGACAAACTACAGTATCCAACAGTGTTCTTTGCTACAAAGAAGTCTCTTGGAGGAAAAAAGAAGACATTTCAAAACCAGGCTTTCCAGCTCTTCAGGGAGGCAAACCAGGTATTCAATCTTTAAGGGGAGATCAATAGGGTTGATTTAGGTAGAAAGGAAATAATATTTTTTATTTTGTATCCTCTGCAGGTGGGTGAAGAGAGTGGCCTGTGTTCTTTTTTATTTTCTCCACTTCCCTTTTCCCTTGGGGGTGTTGAGACTTCTGCGGTTTCCTTCAGTAGTTGACTACAAATCCCGGGGGTCTGTGGGGCTCAGGAGCTTCCCGGACAAAGAATCAGGACCGGACAGGCATTGAGAAAGGAGATTAGTAGTTTCCAATGTCATTAGTCAGATCAACTGCAGATTTCCAGGATAGTTACAGTCTTCCTCCACAGGAGAGTAAAGTGAATTATGCTTGCTTCACTCCTCCCACTTAGAAACAGTTCACATCCACCAGTCGATCCATTTGCGATCGTTATGGCCATGGCTAGTTGAGTTCTATGTCGCAGTGGCCCCAGGGACCTACAATGAAACAGAAGGTGTTTTACCGTTTACTTAGTGCCTACCCCACAGAATTGGCATTCCCTTCTTTCTCTGGGGATGCCATACCATGCACCTTCAACCTCCCTGGTCCTGGCGATGTTAAGTTTCAGTTTTATGCAGTCCCAGACAAGAAAGTTGCCTATAAAGTGTTGAATATATGGAGGTTGAATGCTCCGAGACTGTATTTACAGGTAGAACTCAACATGGCCATATCTGTTTTATAAGTGTTGGTGTGACATGGATTTACTTGCTAAGTGCGCATTTTAAAGGCCTAAAACAATGTTATTCATTTTTAAACTTGCCTGTCTAATTTGAATTACAGCTGTTGCTTGTGTGGACGCACTGTAGCCCTAGATTATTCCTACATGCTTCCTGAGAGTAAGCCTTCCTGCTCTGCTACCTTACCTCTCTGTCTCTTCCCTGTTTACCATACTAGGTTGGCCGCCCAAAATTCTCCCCCTAGGACTGATTTTGGAAATCCATCTTAACATATACCAATAGTAGAAACAGAACTACACCTGAAAGAGTCTCCATCTCATAAAAACATGAAATAAGCAAACTAAGAATATGTACCAGAAAGCGAAAGAGGATAAATAAAAGAGTAGACAAGTAGAAGCAAGGTGATACATTTTAAAAAAAAAAGCAATAAATACATCAGCAACACGTGTAAAATGTAATATTTTCTGAATTCATTTAAAGGAACAAGGGTGATGTAGAATGAATCCTGGGATCCAGTAGATTAAGGGGGTCACCAAGTTGATGAGGCTCATATGAGGTTCGAACCTCGGCCCCAATTTATCATGGTTGCACCAGGTAAGCATTCAATCATGAAGCCATCACTGCTTCAGAGAGCAATGGGAGCCTGAGCATGTATGCCCCATCGCAGCACACGTGCGACCAGGGCCAGCGCATGAAACGATGGGTGAAACCACTGCTGTGGAATACAAAGGGGCAGAGGTGTTGCTGGGGGGCAGTGGTGCTTAGGGGGCTATAGCCCCGGGTCTTTTGATTGTAGCCCCGGATAGAAGCTTAGAGGTTACTACCAAAAAAGCTAGCTAGCCCCCAGTCCCGACAGTCCCAAAATTAGCATAGCCCTGGATCTTTTGCAGACCTAGCAACACCCCTGCAAAGGGGCCGCCTTGTGGTGAAATGATAGTGTGTCTAGAAATGCTACGTAACAGTGATATTAAAGAGAAATTGGGACCCAAATAGTGTTGACATGTGTGGGTGATGTGGCCTATTTGTAGGAAAAAAATGTATCAATGTTTACAAACATCGATCTCAGGTAGTGTACACGTTCGGCCCAAAAGGCTGCTTTTGTGAAGGTTATTAATTTGCGACATTGTGGAGGAGCGAGTCTGCAATGGGACTCCCCTGTGACTTGCATCCAAGCCCTAGAATAGTGGTCACAGACTAGCATTCTTTAGATTGCTTTATTTGCTGATGCTCATGAACCTTTCTATGGCACAGGCTCTGAGGCACAACGCCACACCTCTAGTGAGGTATGGAATGATATAGGCGGTCAAGCTGCAAAATGTTGGGTGCAAGCAACCAACCTGTTTCTGTTGAAGAATCAAATATTGATTTGGTGACCTACAGACTACCCACTACTCCGGCTTTAACAAGGGATGGATTTGGGATTTTAGCAGTCTTGGAATCGAAAACACAGCATGACCCATGTGTCTATTTTGTTTGAAACTTAAAGCAATCAGCAGCGCTAGTATTTCTTTATTCGTGTTAATGAAGATGCTTTCTAGTACTCAAAATCTGTAAGTAAGTCTCAAAACTAATTCATTATGACAGATAATCCTTTGGTACACATGGTTCGATATACATAGCACTGTAGCAACATTTTACAGATGTGCCAAACCATGGCAAATTCAAAAGAACCGTAGGTATTTTAGCATTAGATTCATTTGACAAGCAACACCTCCTCGCCTGCACAAGAGAATGTATGTAAAAATAATATTAAAAAGGAGTCACTAAAGTTATTACTTCGAAGTATTTACAGGCTCAGGGTATACGCATCCGGGAGAATTTCTAACCAGTATTAAGTGTGAATTTCTTCCAGCACACACGATTAAGGGTAATAAACCAAAATGTTTTGAGGCACTAGGATAACACAAGGTAAATTTACATGCACAGTTACAACCAATACTGAATAGAAAAGAAGGACCAGAAATTATTCCCATGCACAAGTAAATGAAGAATCTGTGATAAACTAAGTGTGTTGGAACACGGTTTGAAAAAAAGTTGCAGGATGACTGGAAGGGTAGAGCATGCATTAATTTATTGCTGTTCAGCATCCAGGCAGATGGTCAGTGCACCTACTTCTACGAAATTACTGCAAAGACCATTGGCGGCATCCCACATCAGATAAAAGTACCTCGCTAAATAACAGGTGGAATTAGCACCCCTAAAAACAAGGCCAACTTGGGTGAGCATCTAGCTGCCAAACAAGTGGCATTTCCCAAAGTATGTCATAAGGTAGGTTGGGGATTGCATCACGTGGTCACCTTGCATGAGAGATTTAGGATTCTCTGAATTACAACAAGCAGTGACAAAGGTGTCCTAATTGTTAGTTTCCACAATTTTTAATTGTACGGACGGGTAGCGAAACCATACTTTTAACCCAGGACAGATTAGATACGGGCTGTTAAGATTTTAACTTTAGAGCTAAATCTACCTCACTTGTGAGAACCCCAGAACTTTTTGCTGGACTGGTAGATTATTTTTCCCTATACCTCAGTGAGTGGGAATCTTTTTCTGCACTCACAGATCCTTTTACTGTTTTTATGAGTGTCTTTTTTAAGAGTGTCTTTTTTAAGACTCTCCATGGTGTCCTTTTAATTGTATCCCCTGACAACATTTGGTGTATATATACCTTTTTATTGTTACAGGGTTGTCCTGGGGGGGGATGGGGGGGCTAGCCTTTTACTTTCTCTGGCTAACCTTGTGAGAACTACAGTTCCCAAGGGTAGAAAGAATATTTCTATCCCTTCTGCATTTTGTTAGGTGAAACCAGCACACCCCACCATAACAATTCAGTAACAGGGACAAGCTTGCCTTAAATGGCTGGTGGCAGTGAACCGTTTTACAAATTCAGTGCACCTTTACCGCAGGCTGTTGCTGTTGCCATTTTAGTGCTTCTTGTCCCTTTGTGCTCTTTCCCCTGCCCTCCAGGGTGGGAAATTCCTTTGTGTGATTTGTATCTTCGGCAGGGGACCTCGGTCAAGCTCGCCCAGGCTCCAGAGTGTCTGAAGGAATGAAGCAAGGGAGGAGTCCATAACTCTGCAGTCCTTGGTCTTCCAGCCTGCTTGTGAGAACCCAGTTCAATCTGGGAGGCTGGCTGTCCCGAAAGGACTGCCAAACCTCCAACCCCCAAGTTTGAATGTTGCACGTCTGTTTGATTGGCGGGGTTCGTGCATAAAAGTCAGATGCTGGAATCTGAAGATGAAGTCGCCCACTGGACCTGAATCCTAAAATGACTATTAAGAAAACATGGCTAAGGCAATGTTCAGCGACCAGAGATGTTGGGGTGTAACTGGAGCCTGCTGTTACCCTTCCTTCCAAGCGACCTAGGGACTCCGAGAACGCAGACCCCTGACCCAGTGTCTGCTGAAACGCACTAGACTCAAGAAGAGCTGCATGTTGAGCCATCCCACATCATGCTGCAACCTTGTGAGGCTGCAATACCCCAATGCCATGGAACCTCGAGCCATGGTGCGATGCATGGTCTTCTGAATTCTGCATCGAGCTGAAACTATGGTGGCATCCTGCTGGACCTTCAGGGACGCGATTCCAGTCCCTTAAGTACCCTCATCAGCGTGCTGGACCTTGCAAGTGATGGGAATCCGACCAGCGATAGTCTTCTTCTGGCTCCTGAAAAGTGCACCAAAACCACAGAGCCACATCCAGCTGCAAAGAAACTCTTGCTTGGAGTCTTCCCTGTTGATTCTTGCTGCAAATGCCCTTCCAAAGTCCTGTCTTCCATCTTCATGACAAAGAAATCCATCAAACTGTTTTTTGGCTGCAATTCCTAAGGTCTTCCTGTTGCAAATTGCCCTTCCGTGCTGAGGTACTGTGTTGGCTGGGGTATTAAATTACCTTAAGCCTATGTGATTTCTGTAACGCTTTTGGGGTGTTTTCTGTGATTGGGAGCCCTCTCTTCCAATTCACCCAGGCCCACTGCTGGAATCCTCCTAGGGTGTCTTCTTTGAAGTCTGTAAACCCAACTAACTCTACAGTGAACTGCTTTTGTGAACTGTCTTCCACAAGAACTCTGACTTTCTGCAACTGAACCCTATCTCAACCTGCCTACAGCTAGCACCTAGACCACTAGGGTCCCTCTTCTGCCTCAGAGAATTCATGCAAAAGACTAGTGAAGGACTGGATAAGAAGAGGATTCTGCCTTGAGAAATATAACAAGTGTTTTAAAGTGTACTTACTTGTGAAAGAGTTAGTTGGTAACTGTAATTCTGAGTGAGCAGTTACAAAGTTTTTACTTACCTTGAATGTGTTCTGCCATTCCGAAAAGTTTATGTAAGGTTATTTTACTCACCTGTGAATTGGTTTTGCCTCTTCCTAAAAGTAAGGCTGTTGGCTTCACTTAACTATTTCTACCAGAACATTAGTGGGTAAGTTCACCAACTGGGTCTTGCTTTCCCTGGCCTGCAGTATGGCCTGTCTAAACTAAGTATGCCTTGGGTTTTACCTACCTGGAATAACATGGAGTCATTCTTAAAGTGTAAAATTGGGTTTTGCTTTCCCTGGTCGGTTTTCTACGGATGCTAAAAAGAGTCTAGGGTTTATACCTACCTTTAAGTTGCTGATAGCTCCTTTAAAAAGTATATGGGTATACTTACCTTGGTCTGCCTTGAGCCATCCTAAAATAAGTTAGAACATTATTGCTTACATTAGTCTGTGTCCCACTGACTTCAAAAGAAACTAATTGTATATTAGACCAAAACGACTTACTGACACGTGTGTTAGCCTGAATATGGTTATACGTTTCTACTGTTCCTTGAATGAGTGTTGACTATTCAGAAAAGTATACTAGCAGGTTGGTTTACTAAGTGATTCCTTAACTGAGTGGCACTGCACAACTGCTAGGGTCCCCTACCCTTGTATTACTGAAAGTAAGCAGACATCAACTTATGGTTTTACTTCCCATGAATAGGTGTGTCCTATACTAAATGGGTTTGATGAGGTCTGACTTGCCTAGAAATACTAGTGTTCTGAACAAGGTTTATGCTTTGGACTTTGTACCTTCAAGCATTGTGCTGTGCTTTTGTGATGTGTTTATGATCCTATGACCAGGTACTTACCCCACAAGATTTATCTTGGACTAACTTGTATTTATAACAAACCTTTATTTTTTATAATACTTCTGGATGTCAGTGTTTCTGTTAAATCATTGGTACACTCCAAGTTTTGCGTACCTTCCTACAGCCCTCTCTCCCTCCTAATACAAGCCTTGCTGCTTGGTCTACGCTACCATATACTCAGGTGGTACAGCGTTATACTAATAGTGGAGTCTTGTACTGTCTCAGATTAATTATTTTACTAAGCCCTTAGCTGGACTTCAGAAAAATAACATGTACCTCACTAACAGGGAGATGCAAATCAGCCTCTGTGTTCGGTTTGTAAACTTTCTTCTCCAAGGTATGGCCCACCAGGCATTTAATATCAGTTGCCGAGGTCACTAGGTCAGCAAATGAGGTAAACTAGTCACAGCATGCCATACAGTGAGACAGGAGTTTAAAACTAAAGCCCAGAGATGTATCAGTCTTAAAGTGGTCACCTTTTCCAAGTATATTAAAGCATATGTTTCCCAAAGCCAGGATACTGCATTTCCCAACAGAAATGTGCATCTTATGTATCACAAAACATTTCCAACCTTTCAATTATTTCTTATTGGTCACCCCTTAAGCAACTAATTGTTAAAGGGGCACTATAAGGCAAGCGGAAGAAAGATAGTGATAGCACACCTGTGGTATCAGCTGCACCCTTTGGCAAGGGATCACCGGAATCGACGCTGGAGTTTTCAAACCTGGAACTGGGGAAATGGATGCCCAAAAGCCAGGTCCAATGGAGTTCCAGGTGGGTCCTCCTATCGTCAAGCGCCAATCAGCAAAGGGGCTGAGTGTGGTGGGTCTGACAGGGCTGTGCTGGTAAAAGTAGCTAGTACAACATGTCTAAAGTCGGTCTACTCTACTACAGTTAAGGTGGCTGTGGGGAAATGCCATCTCTTGATGCAGTTTCTCAAAGATGGGCACACATGTTTCCTCTTCAGGATAGGTACACTTGGCACTGGACTGGGATTATCCTGAAGAGTTACTTCATGTAGCTGTAAAACTGGCGTTTCATGGAAGGTGACACCCTCTTCTAGTGGGACCTATATCTTTATCTTTTCTTTGGCTGTATATATAATTATGGAAGCTGGCTTCACGGATTGACATTGAAGAAAATCTGATTAGCAGGGACCTGACTAGCAGGGTTGGCTCAAGACCAGGTAATACTGCCTTGTATACTCTATACCTGCAACACCTTTGCAATGCACTCCTGGATGACACTAAATGCCAATTTAGACATTGAGAACAGACAACTACCAAAACAATGGTTTCGCAGCAGTAATGAATAACAGTCAGCAAAACAGAAATAAGGGCAAGTTTAACCATAAGTTGTCAGAAGGATCAAAACAAGAGAGGTTTCAGTCTCTTTCTAAACAGTATAGGATCAGGAATTTCCCTGCTGCTCGGGGTAAGATTATTCCAAAATGTAATCCAAAGGACCATTCAGGATCTGCTGTAGCCTTTTGATCTGGAGCACGTAGGACTAGGAGAAAAAAACGCAGTGAGGTTCTTTGGGGCAAAGTAGAGCTGCACCAGGAAAAGCACCGGCTCAGGTATAGAGGAGCTGGGCCATACAGGGTCTTCGGTATCATTGTCAAAACTTCAAAATGAATTCTGGCCTGAATAGGAAGCCAATGAAGCCTTTTCAGAACCAGAGTCATATGATCCAGTCTGCCACTTTTTGTAACAATGTAAGGCGCTACATTTTGAAGAATCATATATACAATTAGCATATTCCAATTTGGATCCAATATTAGTCCTTGCTAAAGTGGCACAGCCCGCTTCAGATAATAAATGCTGATGTTTTTTCAAAAGCATAAGATGGAAATGTGTAGAGCTCACAAGCATCTGCTGTGTGACGCCATTGACGACGAGGAGTCCAGAATCATTCCAAGAATGTCACCTGGTCTAGAACTTGGATGGTGCCACTTGGTAAGGAAAGATATACAAACCAAGCCCTTCATCCAAGAAAAAACATAAGATCCACTGTCTAAGCCTGGTTTCTCTCCCACCCGGATGGAAGGTCTTCCGGTGACTACTTTGGCACCCTTAAAATGTGCCCTGCATGACGCAGCAAGACTCACTAAAGGACTCCACAAATTCGACACATCACCTTGACCATCATCAAACTGCAGTGGCTTCCACTGCAAGCCTGTGTCATCTTCAAATCCTGTTGCATCATCTGCAAGGCTGTCATCCTGAGATCCCCCAAGCTACCCCACTGAGTAACTCAGCATCTTCTGAGGCCTGCGATCCATCAGAAGTAAGGAAGGAAAGAAAGAACCAGAAGACAGATCTTCTCTGTCTATGCTTCAAGGCTTTGAAACCTTGTCCCCATCAACATTGACTTGCCCATCACTTATACAGTTCAGGAAAGAGCTCAAGACCTTTCTATTCATGGAATGGCTCCTCCTCGACACCCAGGTCCACACACCCTGCACGAGACTCCGTGACTGCTCCCGACTCTCGCCCCATGGTTGCTTGTAGATCCCTTCTTGCTAACTACCCACCCTCACCCTCCCCTGTTGACTTCCTGCTCATTTTTTCTCTTTGTCTCTCACTGTGTTCTTCCCACTATGATTGTGAAGTGATCCTTTGCTTCCCAAAGCTAGGTCCGCACTCAAATACCCTAATGATAATATTAAAACCTGTATAGCTCTTATCATTGTCTCTGAGAAGGGGGCACAAACTCTGTTTTTGCTTAGTTTAAACCCAGCCAGCCTGACTACATCCATTTTGAGATTTCCAGAAAGATGGATTAAAGCTGAACAAACCTACACTGTGCATCAAAGGTACCCGGGGCTCTCCTGCATCGATAACCAAGGCGGGGAGGAACGATTGCCGCTGTGGTACTGTCCTTGGCTCCTACAACAAAGCAGCGTCAGTAAAGACAGCTCAGCCGGTGAGTCAGAGAGACTGATACCAAACCAGCTAGTGTTTAAACCAAGGTTGCAAGCGACAATACTGTTTGAAAAAATTCAAAGAGGACAGCGTGTAAAATGCATGTGATGAGCACGCAGATATAATTGGAAACCTAAGGAGTGAATGAACTTTGGGGGAAACCAAGCGAGATACCATAAACAGAGTGGTCGGTGTTACGTGGGTGCTCCTTCGAAGGTCTCTGTTAGGCATCCAACAGAATGGTGACTATTGTAAAAGAGAAGTTTGTATTGAAGTGGTCCTGCAATGGGTCAAGTTAAACCCTGTGCACATTCAAAAGTCTTTGATAAACCAAGGTCAGAGCCCAGTTGAGGGTGACTAATTGGAAAAGGGGACGGATCTGAGGCTGGCTCAGGGGGGTCCGGGGTGTAGCGTGAATCACCCAAGAAAACTAATATTCTCTGAAAAAAGTAGGGGATCCTCAGTAAGGATCGTAAAATAAGGGTTTTGAGCCTGGCTGAGGGGGATCCAGGGTGAAACACCCAAGTTGAATACTTATAAGAGCCAAGCTGTGCATCTTATTTTTGTATGCATCAAGCCCTCTGAATCAAGAGAATTTGATGAGAAGAGAGACTTGGGCACAGAAGGCCCTGTTGCTGGGAATAGAACTGTATCCTTGAGCCAAAGAAGTCAGAGTGTGTGCTTTGCTCGAGTGAACCGCCTTACTAAGTGATGAAAATGTGGGGAAGGGAGGGCAAACAGCCCAAACATTCCGACATATTTTGTGAACACTTTTCTTTTTCATGAATATTCCCCCACACCATTTGAAATTAGCAGTAAGGATTGGCAATAGTTCTTTTTAGTATAGGCCCTTTTATTTTGACAAGACTCCACAGGACTGCATTATTATTATTTGATGGTCTTGGCTTGCTCCCATCTGTAGATTTAATAGATAGACATTTATCAAACCCTTGTTAAAAGGTTCAATAAACACCATTTAACTGTGGTCACTTATGTGTAACTGTTGACACCATGCCTTCCTTACACTATCCTCTAGAGATTCTATTAGTGGAAAAGAGACCCAAGAGACTGCTGCACCAGAACCTTAGCTGTGTGCCCAAGTCATTGCCTATGCCAGTGCCTGTAATACCTTTGCAATGCACTCCTAGATGACATTGGCATAACAAAGACATTGCAGTCACTATGAAGAATGCTGGTGCTGCTAATGCAAAGAGCTACCTGAAAAATCATAATTTCGAAACTTGTGCTCAATCTTAGCAAAAATATTTTCTTTCCTCCCTCCCCACTAGGCATTGGACGTGTGTGATTAACATGTGCCCCATTCCGTAAACTTCATCATTGCTCACATAGTCCAAATAAGACAGAAATTATAGTACAATAATAACACTTTTTGAAGTTAGCATGGTCACGTAGAACCGAATTGTCAAACATTGATTGGCCTGCAACATTTTAACACAGCAAAAGGTTTAACATCATCAGTGCAGGAAATTTCAATACTTACGTGGTTAAGAATTCAACAACAGCATCTCCCAATAGCTCCAAACGTTCATTGTGGCTAATCCTGCATAGGAGAAAATGAATGTGAATTTGTTTCCTTAAACTCAGTATCAATTTTGCCTAGAAACACTTATGAGAAATCTGTGTGCAGGGTAACATTAATAGCACTGATGTAGAAATCCTCTACTATTTCCTATACTCTAGGACTTCAATTTTGCAGTGTGGGTTAGAATGACAGCAGGATGATTATACATTGCAAAATAAGAGTTGCAAACATAATAGGTCTTAAAGAGTCCAAAGCTTTTGCGCATTACAAATGGTGTGTTTGGTGTACGCATTTGCAAAATTGGACCTGTGAAGAGATTAGGTCGACAAAGAGGACAAGGCTTGACTGGGCATTCAGTTGGATGTTCCCCCTTGTCAAAAGTGCAAACTAGGCACAAGTGCATTAAATCACCATTCACCAGATTAAAAAAACAATTGCACAAAACAAGTCTGAAAATGAAGGCCAAGTAAAATAGCAATGCACACATCAACATGACAAAGTTTACAACTTTCAAACTGACGGTGAACACTAGTGAATCTCAGCCAAACCCAGACTCTGACATCCAAGACTTTAGTTGTTCCCTAAACAGACTTGTTCCTCAAGGTGGAGGGCAGATATTTCTAAAAACGTACAGAGCAAGAAGAAAATAGCTTAGGTTTGGGTCCTGCAATTTCTAAACCATGGCAGAGTCTTGGCATTTTGTGGCAAGGTAGACTGGCTGGCCAGGATGCACTGCCTGTGTCAAGCATTCAAACTTAAAATGTATATGCTGCTGAAGGTCTACGCCAACTAGGAGATTTTCCCTATATTGTCATGAAGCTCAAAAATGATGGAAGCAAATCAGAGCTTGAGTAGCAGCATGAAGTTCTTCCTCAAATGGGGGAACCCTCCTGAAAATCGCAGGATCAATCTTCTTGACACCAATCTACAGTGGAAGCAGTGCTACCTCCTGCTGGCACCTTTTTGGACTGAAGCACCACAGACACTGCATGAAAACACCAAGGCCTGGCAACAAAAAAAAACCACCTTGAAGAGACATAGGTCAGGACCAGATCAGTCACCCCCAGGGACGTCAACACCCAGTCACCTCCTGGACCTTGAAAACTGGAACACCCAAGCCAAAGAACACATCACACAATTATGGGAAGTGGAGTGAGGGAGGAAGGGGTGAATAGAGAAGGAGTTTAGGAGTCTAATGCAGAAGCAGCAATAGGGAGTCACAGGTCTTTGGCCTCAAACTATTGGGATGAGATGGAGAGATCTGTGATCATCTTTCCTGCTCGTAATTTCACCATGAAGAACCTCCTGCAGGGTTTCCGATCATTCGAACCATGCAAGGGGTTGAGGATGAGGTACATTTCATTATGGCGAGTTGCGGTGTGAAGATTGAGGCTTATGGGAGACACTGGGTTTCACTACTTGGAGAAATGACCAGGATCGCATGAACAACATCTAATAAATTAAGTTCAATGCCACGTTGGGCAAAATCCCAGCTGGCCACTGAGCACAGCACGGGAGCAAGTGAAGTATGGGACAGCACTAAAACTGCCCGGGTACATACTAAGAAAGTTGAAATGGGTGCCTGAGGTCTTGGTAGCTCAAGAGCCATTTCTCTTAAGCAAATGTTCTTGCATCCCACAACCCATAGCCTGAGTGGAGTCATGAGAGACAGAGGTAGAGAGAGAGAGAGAGAGAGAGAGAGAGAGAGAACTAGCGAGCAAGTAGAGCAGAAATACCAGTGGCAATGTGAGAACGTTCAGAGGGATCTGTCCGCAAGAGACCAATTGTAGCAGCGCTGGGAGGACACGAGGTTGTAGGCCATTTTGGTGCATTGTGGCGACTTTCATGCCTTGCTATGTCATGTTATGATATGCTATATGTGGTTTCAGGTTTTTCTGCCCATCAGGGTCTCTGCTCGTAGCACTAACATGATGAAGTTCTATGATTCAACACACAACATGCATAGGATCTAAGCCACCCACACATGACAAGTAAACACTCCTCCCAATAAATCAGTTCAGAACATTAAACCTCTACAGCCATTTTACATACCATAGCCTGGACCAATGCATCCTAGCACCATGGGCATACAATGCCCCCTTTTGGAGACACATGCCGCTATGCTTTGGACACAGAACCCTTAGAAACAGAACTGCATGCAAAAGTCATGGTACCTCTGTCTACATGCATCAACATAACAGCAACGCTTTTTTTGCAGTTTACACTCTCTCCCTCTAACCTCAACCACCCCCCACTGTCTTTCAGATCGACCAGAGGGCCTGCAGAATAAGCGAATGGTAGAGCAGGATGGTATAAATCTCAATAGCATAACATTGCAGCACATATGTTTTTAACATTTCAATTAGAATGAAAATATTGATCGATAAAGATCATAAAGTTTCAAGCCATATTAGATCCCACATTGTTCCTATGCAGCATTTGCCTCTAAAAAAGAAGTGTGTGGCTTAATTTATTTTAAACTACTGCATGAATAATGAGTCGTTTTTAGGCACGCTACATACTTTGTTGCAATACTTTAAATAAATGTCTCAGTGAATTCATGTATGTAAATATGGTCTAGCATTTCTACAAAGTTGGAAAGCTACTCAATTCATTTTAAAATTATATTGAAGGTCAAATGCAAAATAACTTGTAGAGGAGCAGCCGGAAGCCTCTAGAGAAAGTCCCGCCCCTATTTTGTCTATAGTACAGTGCAGTACTTGGTTATTTAGAACACGCGTAATACTTAAAGGTTTCTAAGCGCGGACCCGAGGATCGAACCTGTGTTCCTCCGCCTCGTCTTGCATTCAAGACAAGCATGTCGCTGCTGAGCTATCCTCCCGAACCTAATGCTGGAAACCGGGAATTGCGACATGTGCAACGACACCAATGGTACCCATACCACAAAGAGTCTTTGAGATAAAGTATCCGTTGAGAAGACACTATGAGCAATACCCCAGAAAGACCGATGGTCTCCTGAGAGCAGCGCCTGAAGAAGTGTGAAGATATGAAAAGAAGAAACTTGGGATGTCACAAAGATGAGTGACGCACTGGGAAGGATGATCAAAGAAGATATATAGGTGATATAGAATCAGATGGTGAAGTAAAGAACCGAGAAGACTTTCTTGAGGGGAAGAAGATTTCACGTGTGAAGAGTACTGCAGAAAACACAAGTCGTTTTACAATTGTACAGATGCTGTAACACAAGTAGTCCAAGTATTCATAAGACTGGCTCTACATAGTATATAGACGGCAGGCGGTGCTGCCAACGTACATGTATATAGAGTTCTAGACATTCAGTGATATCATTTAGTAAGCAAGACTATGAAAGAAGATGGATTGAAAGTTGTGTATCGCAGCAAAGAATAGGCTCGAATTCGAAGCAAGGCTAAAGAAGCTGACTGGCTTGGTGTCAAAGACTGGAAGCAGACAAGAACCGGTTATCAGCGTGGGAAGAACAGTACACGTGAGAAGCCAAGGCATCCCTTATTAAAGTTGCAAAGAAGGAACACCAAGGATGCCAAGTTTCTTCATTAAATACCAATAAATGTTAGAATACAAGCAAATTCACGGTCTCTGATCACGAGAGCTGAGGATGAAAATAGACTAGGAGCATGGTGCGCCAGATTAAAGATAATGAGTGGATGAGCTCCCTTATATTCCCAGAGACAAGAAGCTACTACAAGGACGACTTCAAAGAAGGTGAACGGCAGACTAATTGGGTGGGGAGACACAGTCAAGTTCACCCACCAGCACCTGGGGTACCAGGTTACGTGCTTGCAAGAGTATCGAATGTTCCAGAAAGGTACAAGCGTGCCAACCAATTATAGAGGATGTATAACAAGGAGCCTTATAGTTTGAGAACCAATGAAGTGTTGTGTTTCTAATTACTGTTGAATATGACTTGCACTATGACTTGCATTAAGGGAGGGCATGAGTGCCCACCCGACTATAGAGACCCAATCACGATCATATCCTATATACGAAGTATACTTAGACGTCCCCTTAAAGCCAACCACAATCTCCCGTAGGTTTCCTCAGTGTGCCACGTAGTAGGACGTCATGTATGACAAACTTTTGGTATATACATTTGATTTTTTATGAAATATATTGCGATCATGCTTTGTACTCCCTGTTTTAGACAATTGACATTAAAACAGTGTGATTTGCCAACTTCCTGAGTCGGTCTTATTTAGTCTGAGAACGTATTCTCCATCCCATCCATAAGTACGGCATGTTACCTTGAGTAAAAGGGCCTCTAGGGTTCACGTGGTAGCATGTCGGATGGTTGACAAGACCCATTGACCTATAGACTAATGCTTCGAATGATCGAGTGCCCTTCGCAATCTAGCAGGAAGATCGCAAGGTTTCCTGTGGAGAGCGGCCGATATAGAAGATCGATACAGGTACAACAGGTCCCTCTGACGAAACCCCTCCTGGTTTCCACAGGCGCTGAGTGGACGGAAGGCGAAAGTGGTCGATTGGAGATAGGGAGTCGATACCGAACGAATGGTGAGTAGACTAAGGGGAATGGCAAATTAAGGGGATGGGATTGCAGTAGCTTAAAAAAATGACAGGGGATAGATTAAGAAAAATAATGAGTGGTGTTTTTTGTGTATATAGATAAGAGAAGGAGATCAGACCGAGAAGTCCTGGTTCAAGGGAATTTCAGAAGTCGCCGTTATAAACTTCAGTCAAAGTAACCTAGGCTATGCAGAGGATAGATGCCTTTAAGATAAATACTTAAATCCCTATCGGGGTATATTTAGGGGCAGAGATAAGGAAAAGCACTGAGGATAAATGAAGAGTCGACTAGTCGGTCTGTTTGTATTTCTGTTGTGACGAAGTGTCGTAGAGCGACAAAAGAGAAAATATTAAGAAAAGGCTGAGAAAATATAGTATCTGTCTAGAGAAGTTGTCGTTACCGGCTCAAAGATAGACTGAGATTATTGGAAAATAGAGGGTTTTGAGCGGCGATTTGTTGGAGCACACTCATTTATTGTTTTGACAGTCAATTGAGACTTGTCACAATGGAAGATGTTACTCCTTTGATGCACCTGTCTAAAAACCCTGCCAAAACACATGCCCAAGCCCAAACAGTATAGCGTAGAATGGGTGAAAGGCACGGCAGAAGAGATGTTCATGCCATGGCCACAAGGGGGATCTCTGGCAAAAGCAGTATTGCAACACATGACCACATACTTGCACGCTATGTATATGGGAAATAAATTGGAGAAGAGGTTAGCTATTTTAGAGCTTTGGAAAATTATCAGAAAGAAAGGATCTGCCACCTGAGGGTTAGATGCTTAATTAGTGTAAGGAGGAAGGAACCAAGCCATCTGCACCACTTGCCTCGCTTGAAGTAAAAAGCGTTGGAACAGAAAGTGCAGAATTGTACCCATTGAAGGAACTGAAAGCGGCGACGGGGTATAGTAATCGAATATACGAACCGCCTGCTTATAGTAGTGACAATAGTCCAGAGGAGACCAAGAGAAGAGAGGAGACCTTTAAGGCCTTACAAAACAGGGAAGGGAAAGGCGAGAATCCCAATGTATCAACAGATATAGAACGAGAAATTAAGAGATGGAAAGGAAAAAGCTGATGAGGTAACGCTTGTATAGAACAAATTGATGGGAGGACAGATATTGCTTAAACTAGATGGAAAAAGCATTGAGGAAGTTAGGCAAAGGGAAGATCGAGATGAGCAAGATAGTAAAGACAGGGAGCGAGAAAAGAGATTAACAGAAGATGAGCAGAAAAGGAAGAGCCGACAGCGGCTAGAACAGCTGTATCAGGAGGAGCAACAAAAGAAAGAAGAAAGGCCAGAGGAACAAAGGAAGTATGATAACAGGCAGAGAGTAATGGAAGAACAGGATAGACCGGATAGGAAGAGAGAAGAAGAGGAATCGCAGACATTGAGAGATAAGAAGCTACAGAGACAAAAGTAAGAGGAAGAAAGAAGAACGGGGAAAGGAGAGCAGAAACGGGAAGGGAAGAAGAAAGTGTTAGATGGGAAGCAAGAAAGCGAAGAGAAGTAAATGAAGAATCAGAGGAAGAGGAGACAGCGAGAATGCAAGATTGATCGCATTCAGAATGAATTAATGGAGCCAAGTCCAGTAATACAATGGAGAGGGGGAAATCGCCGCCGTATGTGAACCGGTTAAGGTCCCTGCCAGTAAGAAGGTGATCTGGATTCCATGGCCACAGATGAACAAGGATAAGTTAAGGTGCACACTTCCCAGTTTGACGGCGGGTGCAGGAAAATGGATTTATGAGTTCGAAAAAAATGACCACAGGAAATACATTAGCAATGGGGAATATCAAGGGTCTCCTAGCAGCTATTCTTGGGGAAAGAGCAGATGATATTTGGACGAGAGCAGGCTATTCGAGTGTCACAGCAAAACACAGAGCAAAATGGAGCACCATTTAATAACTGTAGGGCAGATGTTTGGAGAGCCCTTAGCGTGCAATATTGTGATTATGACATGAAATACGAAAGATGAAGATCCACTTGCTTATATTCAAGAAATTCAAGAGTGTTGGTCTCTTGTAATGCCTGAGCCGTAGAGTAAAACAGTGGCTGTATTTTCCCACATTTTGTGTCAGATATTGCCTGAGCCGGTACAAAAGCAGCTTAAGAAATTAGTTGGGACGGAAGCAAAACCATGGCCTGAAATACAGTTGACTGTAGTGCATCACTGTCGACTGTTACAAGAGAAGAATCAAAAGAAGGACAATGTTAGAAAAATTGAGGAAGCTAAGTTGGTCCAGAAAAAACGGTCAAACTATGCCATAGAGGGAGCGGTATTGACTAGCGGAGAAGGGCTAGAAGCGCAGCAAGCAGTAGACATATTGCAGGTGAACAATCCGCGCATGATGAATCAAGGAGGAAGTGGGTTTATACCCCAAGGCAGAGGCATGGGTTACAGGGTTAAAGAGGTTGGGATGGATTTCATAACACTCAAATTGGGTTTCAGAGTGGGCAGAATGAGAATCAGAATGTGCAAGGAGGATTATCAAGGAAGACTAATTAGACGTAGCCCTCCTATATGTTGGACGTGTGGAATGACCACACACATTGCGCGCACATGTGGGAGCCAATGGTATATTCAGAATGGTCAATACTCAAGAGGGGGACAGCTTACCCTCCACATATAGCTCACAGGCTAGAGATGGATTGGCCCAGGATCAGACAGTGCATCAGGCACAGCCCCACAAGCGCTGCAAATACAGCAACAGCAGTGCACACAGCAAGCACCGTTAAACCCACTGCAAGGGCAGTCGCAGCGCACCCCCATGCAGATACAGCAGAATGCAAGCACAGGACAGTTCTTGACACCTAGAATACGGGGTGTCACGGTGGTAGGAGGGAATCCTTTCACATGTACAGGGGTATGTATGTATGTATCTACAATAAAATCGCTCACAGGGCGACTTGATGTGTTCAGTACTAACAGTGACACCAGACCCCCCCCCCCCCCCCCCAAGAGGAAACAAGGGTGATTGACGATAGGAGGCAAATCCTTTTAATTTTTAGTTGACACTGGGGCTATCTATTCATGTATACAAGGGAAAATACTAAATGTCAGTAAATGCAATGAATGCCCAAGGATTCTCTGGAGCTACAAGTAGAGTTCCATTTACTGATGAATTGCCAGTTTGGATATGAGAATGTGACATGTCTCTTCCATCATTGTATTCACGGCAGACACAAGTTAATATTCTGGGGAGAGATTTAATGACAAAACTTAATATGATGATTTCTTTCACTAATGAAAGTATAGTGTGCTCCATCCTGCGATAGACTATATGAATGTGGGCACGTTTATATTGACATTTACAGGGCAAATGGCTTTGCGAGGTGTGCCAATTGAACCAGAACTTCTTCATGGGGTGGGTATTCTGTTAACATGGCTACCTGGTTTACTGGGAAGGACTTTGAGGATACCTAATGTATTCTGTTCAGACCACAGATACATACGGACGAAGAGGGGGAACAAACTATCGCCTTAGAATTAGATGCAGCCATAGTACGAAGGGAAAGGGCGATGCATTAAGGTACAGATGAGAGAAGACCATAATAATTCCCAATGGGGAGGAGTGCAAATTAACTGATATCACTGATGACATGTTTAGAGATGATTCAACAGATGAAGTAATATTTGAAATGAGCATTACACATTGGATCAGGATAGAGATAAGGGGGATCCCACTGCACATGGCAATAATGCACATGGAGACTTGGAGAAGGTGCCAAGTGTTTTAAGGACATAGTACACACAGACCAGATAGGATATGCACCAGGCCGCAACACAATGTGGAGTCTGAGAAGCCCTACACCACATCATCGATTAAACTAACCACAAGCAAGGAGATAGCGAGGTAGCCTCCCTGGACGCGGTAAAAGTTTTTGATTTGCTGCGATTGGAGTGGCTACTGCAGGTATCGGTACATTTCGGGATAGTTCCCACATTCTTGAAATGGATCAAGCTGAACTAGACGAAACCCCTAGCCAGGGTCAAAACAGGCAGACAGGTCTCAGAGGAATGGGAGATTCATAGGGGCACAAAGCAGGGCTGCCCACTGTCGCCAATGCTTTACATACTGGCATATAGAACCACTGGCAGCCTTCCTTAGGAAGGAATACGCTGACGCAGATACACGTATCGACAACACTAACCAGCTGATCTCCCTTTATGCAGACGACATGCTCTTATACGTTAACCAACCAGGAGAGAACCTACCTCACTTGCTAGATGTCATAGCAGAATTCGATGAAATGTTGGGCATTAGTGTCAATACAGTTAAGTCCAGCTTGTTCCCCCCTAGCGGCACTAGGCACGAGAGCGGAAAGCAGAACAATTATCTGAATTGGGCCGAAAATGGACAAGCAATTCCTTTCGTTAGCTTGGAATTAACATACACCACGACCCGGCTGCGTCGTACTGAAACACAGTGGTGGCACTCCAGAGGGTCACGACTTCCCTGACATTCTGGAAAACGCTGCCCTCGTGGATACCGGGCAGAGTAGCACTGTTGAAAATGATAGTGCTTCCCCGCCTGATATACCATTTCACTAACATATCCTATGAAATACCCAAACAATTCTTCCAACAACTGAACACGATCATTAGAGAATTCCTGTGGGTAGGAAGTAGGAATAAAATTGTCCTAACTAAGCACACTACAAAGAGTACAATCAGGGAGGAATAAAATGACCACAATTTCAATTATAATTAGCAGGCCAATTACAGTTTGTCGCAAGGTAGCTGGGAGATGAGCATTCCCAAGACACAATACTCTTGCCACCCGCATTGCGCCAATTCTACTTAAAAGAGATAATATGGACAAGAAAAATCCTGAACCAGAAGATCCCCCACCGCCCCTCACTTATCACATTAGGTCTCGCCTTGTGGCGAAGAGCATAGAAGATCCTAGAAACCCCAGACCCTTTCTCCATACATTTTCCCCTGGTGGGACTTACAGGCAATAAACCAGGAGCTCCAGGAACATTTCATAGGCATTGGGAAACCAAAGGGATTGCCCACTTAAGTGACTTACGGAAAGAAGGACAATGGATTGAGTTTCAGGGGTTAATGGCGGACCATGATATGAATAATTTTATTTATTTAAATTCTTATAAAGCGCCACATGCCCGTGGCCCTCAGGACGCACAAAAAACAAAACAAGATGAGATAACAAAGGCATAAGAGAAAAAGACAGTAGAAAGAAAAAAAAAGGATGATCATTAATCCAGACTAAGGTTGAAAAGGTGTTTTAATGGCTTTTTTGAATGAAGTGAGATTGCTAACAAGACGCATGGGGGCAGGAAGAGAATCTTGGTTGAACAAATGGGGGTGCCAAAGATGACCGAAGTTTTCTGGTGTGGATGTTAAGCTTGGCACGATCAGACAATTATGCTGGACATGAATGAGACAGGCATTTGCGGGCCAGTGTCAGGATTTTATGTGAAATCCTTTGTTTAATGGGAAGCCAATGTAGAGCTTCCCTTGACAGACATGTGCACGTCGAGAGAGACCAAAGGTCGCTCGTACCGCGTTATTCTTAGTAACTTGCAGAGCTTGAATGTTAAAAACAGTAGTTCCTGCCAATAGGCTGTTACAATAATAAAACCTGGAATTGATTAAAGCTGTAAACAGCAAGGCACAATTTTCGGTGGTGATGAAAGGGCGAATATAGTGTATACGTTTAGAAATAAGACTGCATGTGGAGCGGATATATGACACATGAGGCTTCATAGATAGTTCTTCATCCAGAACTACTCCCAAGGTTTTGTCCTTTTTGGAGACTAGAATAGTGTGACCCGCAATTTGAAAGCTAGAGTACTCTAGCATTAGCTTACTCAGACCTGCTTTGGTGGCAACAATCATAAATTCAGTCTTTTTTAAGTTGAGAGCCAGAGAGTTACAGGCCATCCAGTGCTGGATGGCCTTGTAGATGGTATTTAAGCTGCGGACTCTCGAGTGGGTACCTTCCCAAAGAACAGGTCAATGGGCTGTGTTCGTTCTCGCAGAGGGGCGCCTATGACCTCGTAGTTAATATTTTTACTGATGGCCTTTGGAGTAGCTCACAACTTTGGCCGCTTATAGCCTGAGAGGGTTTTTAACTGCACATGGGACGAGAATATAGCATGGTACAATAATGTCAAATGTATTGTATGCATTGATCTTGCCAAAGAAATTACAGTCATAAAATGTGACACCCATAAGGCCATTGTAAATTACATAGGGAAAGGCAGTGCTTTTGCTGACCAAATTGCAAAGGTAACCACGCAGTCCCAGGTATCACCTTTGTATGTTACATATATGATGCAGCCGGAAAATATATCTGATAATATCCTTGAAACAGTGCGAACTATACAGGCTGAGGCCACTGAACAAGAGCTTCGGGATTGGAAATTACATGGGGAATGCATAGTTGGATGTTGAGTGGATTCATGGGATGAGCACAGATGGAAGTTGCCAAACAAATACATACCTGTAGTGTTGTCTCATGCCCATGTTCGCTCACATGTAGGAGCAGATGGCATGTTTATTTTGTTAACTACAGTATGGAGCATTGCTAAATTAAGGCAAGCATCAATTGTGCATTGTAGAAGCAGTCGTGTTTGTGCTGTTCATAATATTAGCAAAGGGGAAGTTCCACCAAAAGGCCATTTTAGACCTCCGGTGTTCCCCTTTGAAGCCCTACAAATGGACTTCATGAATTGCCTCCATGTCAAGGAAAGAATATGTATTAGTAATAGTATGTATGTTCAGCAAATGGGTAGAAGCATTCCCATTAAAAGATAATACTGCTTTAAGCACAGCTAAGGTGTTAGTTAAAGAATATTTGTCCAATTTTGGGTTGCCACACACAGTTTGGAGTGACATCGGTGTTAATTTTGTTAATACTACAATGGATTCGGTATGTAAGGCATTAGTCATGAGGCAGACATTTCACACTATTTACCATCCAAAGCAACTGTATTATGAGAAAGAATTAATTATGCCGTAAAGAATAAATTGGCAAATATATGCGCCAGTAGTGCCTTGGGATGGGTAGATGCACTCCCAATGAGAAATATTGTGCATTTAGGTGTTGGATTGTCTCCTTGTGAAATGGTGATGGGCCACACAGCTAATGTGTGGGGTGTGCCAGATCCTAAATGCTTGAGTACTGTACCTTATCTTCAGTTAATAGATTACTGTTAGGAGCTGACTAAAACATTATCTATTCCCCGCAAACAGGTCATTGATAAATTGCCAAAACCACTGGAGGGGCCAGGACACAGCATCCAACCAGCTGACTGGATCTTCATAAAGAATTTCCAGCGAATGTCTGGGTTGCAGCTCAGGTGGAAGGGACCAGTGCAGGTGCTGCTAACCACTCAGACTGCTGTGAAATGCAGTGGCCACAGAAGATGGATCTGCTCCAGCCACGTGAAGTGTGCACCTTCCCCTTTTTGCCCACCCGTGCGGATAGTATATTGCCTGGTAAGGAGATAAATCCCCCTCCTAGTGGTGGGACTAGTGACCTTTGCAAAAACAGTGAACCCAAAAACATTGTTGGACCAACAGAAGAACCACGCTACAATCTGAGACCCAGGAAGCTGTAAGCGGATCAGCAAACAAAGAAAAGGAATCCCTTTCCATGAAGGATGACCAGGTGGGCAAGCCCACCAACTCTAATGGACTATCTAAAGGGGTGAGATGGTTTAAAAAAGAAAAAAAAAATTAAAAAAAAAGTCCATAAAATTACAGTGGGATTACGACCTGTGCCTTTGCCTTACCAGTTATGGTTTGAGAAATATAATATGCCACGGCAAAAGCATACCGCTATATCACTCCAAAGCAATTCATCCATTGAGGACAAAAGGACTAAATGGTAGACCTTAGGAACCTTTGTATTTGCAATGCTGATTCTCATCCCATTTGTTATTGGAGGATGGTTATTGGTAGAAAATATAGTATTTCCAGCTGTCTACAATACCACTATTGCTGTGCCCATTTTATCCACTGTGCAGAAATACCATAGGAAGAAGTTTCTAGAGGAAAACGCCTTTGTTTCACTGTTACACAACACACATTAAATTATTAATAGAAGCAACTGCTATATCGGTCTGAATTACCCAGCTTATGTGGGTGAAGGCCTTGCGCTACCACTCCCCTCTTTACTTTTCTCCACTTCATGTTATGTGGTGCATGTAGCTTTGGCTAGAGGAACCCCCCCTTTCTTCAGCATATTTGCTAAATTAGGTAGCACCAAGCAAAACTCGCAGGGGATCCCATATCAATATCTTTATGAAAATCTTCTAAAAAAAGGAGGACTGTGAGGGTGTTACAATGTCTAAAGCAACCATCCCGCTAATGCACTTGTTTCCTAGAGAATGGCAGGAATGGTCTTTCCTTGGCAACCTCTCAATATTTGTAATTATACCTTGGGCAATGGTCACAGCAAAGACCTCAACTTCATTTCTTACGAAGCTATTTGTGCGAAACAGAATTTGCAGGTTAAGAGTATACATTTACAAAAACATGTTTTGGGGCGTTTTACATGGTGCTGCATTCAGTGAAAAATCGCTTCAGTGTGCTAGGTTAAGGGGGAGGATGAAAATGAAAAATAAGAGGAAAGGTGACAAATATGACCTAAGACAGTCAGTATGTAAAGGAGTTGAAAGGGTAGGAGTGAAACACTCAAATTACAACAAGCACAAGACTTTGTGCATGAAGATAAAACTACCTGCTAAAGTCGTAGGAATGGGGACTTTCAGAAAACCCTCTTAAGGCAGTAAGTAATCCGAGTGTCGCCCTCCCCCCCCTTCACTCCACACTCTTTCTCATGCACCTGTACTATCTGACAAGTTGTTAGGCGTAGGACAGCAGCCAATTGATTGTATGCTCGTCCCTTCCCCTCCGCCCCCTTCTCTCCTTCCCTCCTGTCATGCACTTGCACTAGTAGAAATGCCTTAGTATGCTAGTTAATTTGTTAGATCATGCGGAAACTTCAAGGCCTAAGAATGACTACTGTATTCCCTTGTTCTCTTCCCGCCTTGAAGACCTTTGAAGCACTTCACTTGTGTATAAGTGCTTTACAAATAAACAATTACAATATAGGTAAAAGCAGCTCCATATATTTTTACTGTATAATTTCTCACCATGGATTTTTTACTGATTCTGCAAATACTTTACTGATTTTTTTAATGCAAAATGCAGGGGGAATCCCCCCCGCACCAAAGTACACTCCCACCCACCCCACCCCACATAGCCTCACCTTAACCTAGCACTTGAATTTTGCTGCACCAATTTGGTAAATGATTGTGCAGTAAAAGATTCTGCTGTGAGTTTTGCATGGGGAAAAAAGACTGGATGCAGCAACAGCGAGAGATGCCCATGGAGCAGCCAACTCCTAAAACTGTAGGGAAAACCAGGGCTGTACTTTTGATAAAAGTGAGGATTCCAGAGAGCAATTGTTGTGGTTCGAAGCATATGTGTCTTGATCCAGTGGTATCCGCTCTCCTGGATGGGTGTTCGGTTTTCAGTGGGGTCTCCTCCTGATAATTCTATTGCAGGTGAAGGTAGCCCATTCAGAGACCAGTTGACCACGGATTGCTCAAAAGGTAGATCCGAGTCACTAGAGGAAGGCTTCCAAGGAGGAGGGTTTGTATTTATTTACTGAAACTGTGGCTCTCCTGGAGTCAAATTGGAAGGCAGAGTCTTGCAGATGTCAGGAATGATGAAACCTAACTGGATGCCTCGTCTGCTTTTGTCTAGATCTGGGCATGCACCCTAGACATGGGTTTCTAATATCAGAATATGAGGTGGGAAGTAGCAACTTCAGGCAATCTGCCAGAAAGATAGGTCCAATATGCCAGACAGCCAGTGCACTACACACAGTTTCAAATCCACTCTCTTTTAAGGAAAGTCAGTGGCGTCCTTTTAGGACTCAGGGTATCCTGTCCCTAACATTTCAAGTCTAAGAACATCTGTGTTGGCATATTCCGGACCAACTGTAGGTCTGTATAGGTACATGTGATCAGCCCAACCCACAAATCATTACATTAGTGCAGTCTGGACAGGAACAGTGCGTCGTCTGCTTACATTTTATGGTGGCACTCAACCAAATGGAGTATTCCACTAAGTCTGTGTAGTTGGTGCCCCCCGATGACCACATTCACTTGAGAAATGGTCAGATCAGAGTCAAAAATTACCCTTAGGTTCCTGATCGTTTTCTCTGTTAAGAGTGTGATGATGAAGGGAGTGTTGTAACCTGGTGGGCAGGAATAGTCTAGGCACAGGCCAGCTGTGGAGCCACTTTGTATAAAACCAGGTACGCTTTATTATACATATGTACAAGGTTGGGTTCCAGATACTTGCAGTAGATATTTACACGGACGTGGACTAGGTCAGTTCACATGGAGCACACCCACCGGCCATCCTCACCCACCCCAGCTCAGACCCCAACTCACACTATGAGAACACTCACCAGCAAACACTTAACATTCTCCTGAGCTGCCAATCACTTCAGCCACCAACATGCTAACAGACATATGTGGCTAGCAGGACAAGACAAGAATATATTAAATTAGCAGGGAGACTAGTTGAAGGGTAGCATTGAGATGTCCGTTGGATTGCAAATCAGGATTTTAGTCTAGCTGCCAAAAATAAAGGGAGCTCCAGAACAAGAAGCAGTACATGACCTGATGGGTGGAGAAAATAGGCTTGACCTGAAGGGAGCCTGATGAATGTGGAGGTGGCGCAGCTTATGAAAGGTTCAAGCTACTGCACTCAGACATTTGAGCTTTGACAACTGTGCTCCCTTAAAGAGCTAAGGTACCTGATATGGAATAGTTAATATAAGTAGGTCATAATTTTAAAATAGCATTGGCTGGGAAGTACGAATCAAAATAATGTGAACGAGGCATGAAAAAATGAGTGGGTTAAGCTTCCGAAGGAAGGCAAGCATACCTAATGAAAAGAGAAAAAACATTTAGCATAAATCATCCAACACTGCACCAAATTAATAATCCATAATAGAAAAAGCCTTACTAAGCTAGGTTCCAGTCGAAATATAGCACGCAGGTGTAGATATTTGAGGACTTTACCCCCTTCTGAAGGATTCAATGTGAAGCCTCTGTAGGTTAGGCCCATAGTTTTGGGGCGGTGGTGACTTATAAAAACCAGAATGCTCGAGCAGTGAACCAGATTCTTCCTATGAGCCTGGGAATGCTGGATTATAACAAGTCTAAATCAGCAAACACAAGCAGATATACAACTGTAAAAGCATTGGTGAGATCAAACAAAGTACCATGGCCTACCTCCGAAAAGAAAAAGCCCATCTCAAAATCATTGCAATCTTAGTAAAAGCTGAAACCACACGACAGAATGCAGTGCGAATAAACATTGAGCTTTCAGACGTTCCCATAAAAACAAGGAATGGACAGACACCCAGATGCAACTCATGCAAAGCGTACTTGAAGGTAGGAAAAATAAGGTTAGGAGAAGCAAAAAGGTTAAACCATTTACTTGGAAGGGGATGGATCCTCTTGTCCCAGTCGTGCCATGATATTGATCAATGTGTTGATTCCTATAAAATAAGAATTGTGCTTATAAATCCTAAATCAAAAACGTATTTAAGAAGATGTGTTATTACACATTTGAGGGGCAGTACAAATTAAACAGAAAAAAGGGAAATCATTTAATTTAAACCCAGGGAGAATTACAAACATGTTATCAAGTTTTGAAACCGGAAAAAGAACCCCCCTGTGGACAGCAGCAGACCAAAAAAAGCGTCAAAATAAGATGCCGCTGTACATCGGTAATAGTATGAGAGTAAAAGAGGTGGCATGAAAACATGGATATTCACATGTGCTCTTAATTTTAGTCTTGTGTATAAGAACACTTTACAATGCCCTTCAAGCTGTAGATATTAAGTGTTGCAGGTTGCCAGAAAAATTAAGAAAAGAGAACGTATTTCAGAAAAGGTGAACATACCTCTTTTCCTCATGTGCTGGTAATGGACCTTTCGATCCCCATACTTGGGTTGCCGAATGCCACAATTCGATAATGAATTCCGGGCGTGGTCAGGGTTCATTCCAAAATTCAAGTGATGGCTTGGATGAGTCATGGCAAGCTGAAACATAAGAGAAATTCAATTAATCTGCTTCAGATTGACCAACATAAACACACATTCTGACTCACTGAAGAGCTGCAAGGTTATGAGTCTAGTCTTTGATTACTGGTAATGCGCACACCTCGCGAAAAAAATTGTCATGTAAATTCTATTGAGGCCCATATTCTGCATCGTCCTTGGTGACCAACATAAATTAAACTAGTATCATGTAATGTGTTAACTATCCATCACTGGAGGGGCAAATCATCAATCAGAGGAAGAGACGGCACACATCTTTTTTTAGACACATTTAATCAGAATATCCTTCCACTTAAGACCAGTCAGGCTTAATGTTCATTGGCTATATCCCAAATGATGCATTTAGGGCAAATAATATATTTTCTATTGGTTCCTGCAACACATTTTACTTTTTAAAATAAATGCATCATTTTCTATTGCAGAGAACGTTCTGATTTGTTCACCTATCCCTTTTCAATTCCTCTCCTGCCCGCTCCAATTCCCTTCGGTGAGCTAGCATGATATCTTTCACATTCACAAGGTTCCAAGTCTCAAGAGGAATCTCCTGTGGCCTGTGTTCAAGCCGCAACGTCAACCCCCAAGTTAAAGATGACTTCCAAGTGTCTGTAGCCCACTCAGACAAGCTATAGCAGTGGCCAAGGCACACTCCTTCAGAGGTGAGTGGGTTGACAGAAATACAGTAAAACAAGCATGTAAAGACATGCTCACAGAAAGTTAAAGGTGTATGTATACGTTATCTACTGTTGCTCGGGGTAGGGAAGACTACTCCAGTTCCAGGGGGGCAAAGGCTCTGGGTGCTGGTACAGTGATCCAATGAAGGCAAGAGACCAACAGATGTCCCTTTTGCAGGAACCATTTTTCTTTGAAGTGAATTCTTAGCAAGTGTGTAATCCACAGCGTAACAATCAAACCTGCTGGTTTGTGAGGTTACTGGGACTCTCAGTGCACACTGCAGGCTTTTAGAGGGCAAGCCATCGGTAGGGGAACAAGGCACTGCAGCAGGGTCCTTGTTTGGTTCAGAGGGCCTGTCATGCGCTGATACCATCAGATCTCCACCGCCAGGAGTTGTCTTGAATGTGCTGCACATATGGGAAATCCAGAGTCCTTTGATTTGGGCATCAACCAGGGACTTGCCGAAAGCATTAAACAAAATAATGTTACACATCCTCTTTCTTTATGGGCGAGTAGAAGCCAAGGGGGAAACGGCCTCCGTTCTTATGAATGCAGCCATGTTGGTAATGTTGGTAACCGCTCAATTTATAGGGGCTGCCACAGTCCAACTATGCAGGTCTGCTCCTGGGTTTCGGTCAGGGTGTGTTTTCCCAGATAAAACACCAGACACCCTATCACACTAGTCTTATCCAGGCACATTAGGGCATACCAGTGTCTTCCATTTTCCATTTTGTCCACAGAGGGCTGACTTCCTTGACAACAATCAGGTCAGGTGACGAAAGCCCCCAGTAGGTCCCTATGTGTTTCACAATCACCCAACATGGGCATCCTAGCCTGGCCCTTGAGCACCATACTGGATTTGAACATGGTGCTCTGTAGAGCCACCCAAGGGGTGTAGCCTGTACATGGGCTACAAGTATCCCATTAAGTGGGATACTTGCATCCAGTCATGTTCGAGTACTCCCCGGACTAATCAAGACCAAGACAGTCAAAAAGAATATTGTGTCTTTCCAGGAGAGGGACCACCAGCCAAAAGTTAAAGGAATACGGCTCCAGAGGAACCTTTCCAAGCAGATTCCAATGGTGCAGAGAACAAACATGGGGAGGGCAGCCAAAATGTAGAAAATTATAAATAAATGTCAGAGGCGACCCAGGATGGCCAACAAGAATATTGGACAGGAAGGGTATTGGTGTCACGCCATTTTCGGCTAGTCACAAAAGTTGGAGAAATGAGAAAGCAATGGTAGGATGGCCCAGTAGAGGCCCACCACTTAAGTCCAGCCAACACAGAGGGCCATGTGGAGGATGAGACAGCCTAGCAAGGACTTTGAGCTGCCAAAAATCCAAAGCACATCTAAATTTATGCAACAAGCCCAGCCAGCAAGGCCAATTGTGGGTTCAAAATTGCAGCGGATGCAGCTTTTCAGTGACAGAATCTTCCAGAAATCTACCTGCAACTTTCCACGAAAGTCCCTAGAAAGGATGTGGTCAGGGTCTCCCCTAGGTAAACTTACACAGTCATGGGCTGGCGAAAGCTAGCCCACCAAAACACACCACCTATGGCAGCTGGGTAGCTAATCAGGCAGGTTCCAAAACTGCCAAACACCCATGTCCACCCACGCAGGATGAGTAATGGCCTGTGTACGGCTAGGAGATGGTCTAAACCACAATCAAGGGTGCAGGGCCATGCTGAGAGTGATCCTATGATAGGACAACAGTCCCCTTATGCCTTCCTCATGGTTTACCAAGACAAAGGGCTGGCACAAAAACTAAATGACCGAGAGCATGATTTTAGAGATACATTAGTACCACATTGGCTACTAATAAGGTACATTGAATCAAACATTTGTCATGTGCGCTCCTCTATGGGAACAAACAAAGCAAAAATGGCCTGTCCTTTGGAAGGTACCCACTCCAGAGTCTGCAGCCACAGTTTAGCTCACTGTGCCTTTCACAGATGGGAAATAACCATTTGCATATCAGTATTTGTCCCACCCACATGGGCAGTGCAGCACCGAAATGCTATGGCAATTCCCTTCTGAACAAGAGTACCAACAGCAACCCCATACACGTGTTTCAGCCTTGTTGGGCATCATCAGTGAGGTGGAGCTGCGCCTCTCTTCGTCAACATTGGTTGTATGATTGCCAAAAGAACTATACTTCTGAACTAGAGGAATTGGAATCCCCCCCCAAGAGAGAAAGAATGGCTGCTTGCACCGACCTGGGCCCAGGAGAATGAGGAATATGCTTGCAGGCTCCCCATCGCAGCCAGATCATGAGACATCTGGGCGGACTACCGTTCTTACCTGGCTCAAACTGCATCTAGTGAATCTTCTCATAACAGCTTTACCCTAAGACTCTCTCGATGACAATGTAGTGTGTTAAGTCCTATATGTGATTTAAAAGGATATGTGAAGTAATTCCGATTGTCAGGTATAAATACTATTTGTGATATGCCATTTACCCGCAGCTGTACTTAAATTGCCAACTAAAATAAAGGTTTCAAAAGAAAAAAAAAGTAAAGAGAAAGACCTGTGTTCTTTATTCAGGTAAGAACCGATAGCTGATAAGTAATGTTTGCACGTGTCTACTTTGCCATCGGTGGAAACTAGATAAGACATGCAGAACATGCGTGACATCAGCAATAGAGGTCGTTATAGGGTTAAGGCCTTGTTTTAAGGCCCAGTGACAGAAACGTAACCATTTGCTATGATATTGCTACTTAGTGGAAGCTTTTCTGGAGGCTGACATAATGGCAATGTTTTGTTCTGACAAATGTAGGTGGGAGAAGGCTAGCTTTTCAGGAACCAAGCCTTCAAGTTGAGCAATTGAGGGGAGGGGTGAAGGACCTGCCCCTTCTGTTGAGTCAATAGATATCTCGAAAATGGAAGATCTAATGGGGTAGTCCCCACTAACTCAGAAGGTCTTGAAACCAAATCTGGCTAGGCCACGACAGGGCTATTGGAATCATTGTCAGATGATGACATTGAATTTCAGCAACATTTTGTGAATCAATGGAAGAGGTGGGAACGCATAAAGTGTTAGATTCGATCAATCCAGATGTAGAGCATATCGCAGGGAAAGAAGACCCTGACTTTGCCTTGATGCAAACTGAGGACATACTGAGTTGTGCTGGTTGGCAAAGAGGAGGTCTACTGGTGGTTGGCCCCTCTTCTGAAATATCATGTGTGCTACAGAGGGTTTCAGCTCCCATTTGTGTGGAGCAGACTGCAACCTACTTAGTTTTTTTGCCAGGACATCGTTCTTCCTCCCAAGATGAGAAGTCAACAAGAAAATGTGATTTTGAATGGCCCAATGCCAAATTTCTTCTGCTAGGAGACAAAGGGGGCAGGAGCGAGTGCCCCCTGCTTGTTGATATAAAACATTGCAGTGGTATTGTCCATTAGAATTTTCAGCACCTTTCCTTGAAGTAAGGGAAGAAAAGATTTTAGAGCAAAAAACATGGCTTAGTTCCAGGACATTAATGTGGTCCTTTTTTAAAGAGGACCAAAGATGCTAAGCTGTTAGACTTTGACAATGGAAGGCTTTGTGTAGAGTAGTGTCTATAATTGTGCCAAGGAATTGGATCCTTTGCGTGGGATTGAGTTGGGATTTTGCCATATTTATGGAGAATCCCAGGTTGAACAGAGTATGGCAAGTTACTTGCAATCCCTGAAGCAATTCCTCTGGATACTGGGCTTTGAGAAGCCAGTGTAGGTAGGGGTATAGATGGATTGTCTTTAACTGAAGGTAGGCTGCCACTGACGCCAGAAAATCCTGGGAGCAGAATTTAGCATGAAGTGAAGACAGGTGAACTGGTAATGAGACCTTCCTATTGTGAATCTCAGAAACTGACTGTAGTGTTTGTAGATGGGGATGTGAAAATAAGCATCCTGTTGATCTACAGATGCCATCCAATCGTTTGGATGAAGAGAAGCCAGAATCTGAGGAAGGGTTCTCATGTGGAAGGTATCGAGAGACAGAAATTGGTTGAGGTCTGAAAGCCCAGAATTGGATGGATCCCACCTGATTTCTTTGGAACCCCGGAAGTAACAAGAGTAAAATCCCTGACCTACTTCCTCTTGAGTTACCAGCTATCGCTCCTAGAACAAGGAGTTTTTGAATCTCTTCCAGGAGCTCTGGGGATGATTTTTTGAGCTTTGGATGAGAGGATGGTGGAATAGCAGGGAGGGCAATGCAGTAACCATGTTAAATAATATTTAGAACCAACTCATGTTGGAAGTTGGAAAGCCTTCCTGCTACCTGGGATGTATGCACCTTGATGATGGTTGGAGGGGAAGGTATGTACATGCCAGGAAGGAAGTCAAATAGACTTCTTTTGCTCCTGAGCAGAATAAGAGAAAGAGGGAGGGGCAGATTGTCATGATCTCTGCTTCCAAAAGATCAGGACTTGCCCGACTCCCTTGGAAGCAGACCCATAACCCCGGTTCCGAGTGCCAGCCAGTCCCAATTGGGACCTTTTGGACCCTGTCCTGGCGCCAGTGGCACCAGGCTCATAAAGATGCCCAGTCCCAGCGCTGGAAGCGCCGGGCTCATAATGCTTGGGTGGACTTACCTGCAGCAGACCATGCTGCTTACTTACCTGCCAGTTGAACCCCTGATCCTCTTCTGTTTGGGACTACTTTTCCCGTTGGGTGGGGCAGGAGCCACTCCCTAGGTTCAGAACACTGGAACTCTTCTGGAAAGCAGGAACTCTTTTCTTACCTAGGCGTGGCTGTGGAAGGAGACACCTAAGCACTACAGGAGGTTATTTAAACCACACCCGATGGATGAATCTTGCTTTGCGTTATTCTGCATTCTCTGCAGCAGAACGCTCATCGTGTCTTCTGCTTCTGATCCTGGGCCTAAGGGAACAAAGGCTTACCATCCTGGAATCCAGTCTTCAGCAGCACCTGTAAAGATAAAGAAAGAACAGGTTAGCACTACGGTCTTCAGTGGCAGCGCATCTCTTACCTGGTCCATCGGCTGTCACCAACGCCTCGCGCTGCATTCCGGCATCTGAAAGACAAAGGCTTACCTACTCTTCGCATGCTCCGGAGGTCTTCGCACTGCATTCTGGCATCTGAAAGACAAAAGCTTACCAGCTCTTCGCACGCTCCGGAGGCCTTCGGCGCTGCATCCCGCACCTGAAAGACAAAAGAAGGTGCGTTTAAAGACATTGGGCAACTTTATTACTCACGTGCCATTACTCCTTCCCACGCCGAATCCAGTGGGTATTCCAGCACCCTTCAGCTTCTCTAAAGCTCCGAACTTGTACCTGCAAGATAAAAGGGACAGTTAGTGCGCATCGTGAAGCAGGCTACAAGCGCTTACTTACGTGCTTCCAGGCGCTTCTATTCCTCACGCGGGTTTGATCCTCAACTCTCATCAGCCCGCCATCCGCCATCGCCGGAACCCTGCAAAACAAGAGATATCATTACAAAAGACTTTTAAGACATTTGAAGTGCCCAGAACTTACCGTTCGTGCAGTTAACGACGGACAGCAGTCCTCTGAGGTCAAGAGGCCTGCACCCTTATCCAGTGAAGAAACTGGTTACGGCACCCTGCCCCGAGGCAGATGGAGAGCTCGGCGTTCACTTACCTAAGGTGAGGGCGTTAACCTTTGGGGTTCTACAGGAGAAGAGAAAGGGAAGAGGGGTGATTTTCTATCTGCAGACATCTTACTCTTCGAGTCAGACATGCAGTGCACAGAGGTCCAGCCCAAAGAGCCAACCGTGTGTTACACATCACCTTTGAAGATACGGCATTCACCCAGTCAAGACCGGCGCCTCTGCGGGAATCAGGTGAGCGTTACACAGATATATTTTTTGGTCTATATCTTCTTTTTTTTTTTTTAGAAGAGTAGTATGATTTAGCAGAAGTGACCGAACCACTGTTGCCTTGTGTGCATGGTTTAAATGCCTTGACATTTTGGTGATATGGTCGTTTCACCGAAATCGAGCTGAGAGTTTTAGCTGCTGTGACACTGGCCTTACATTTCTGTATGACCTAATCTGTAGATGCAACAATGTTTTGCCATCAAATGGAAGGTCAAGGACTTTTTCTTGGATATCTTAATGAAGGGAAGAGGCAGACAAATATGCATGCCTACGCATGCAGACTGCACTAGTAACTGCCCTTCAAGTTGAGTCAGATCTTTTACGACTTGAAGCTGTTGCATAGCAGCTTCTCTTCCCTCTGAAATCCAGAAAGAGAACTCGCCTGCAGCTTCCTCAGGTAGCATGTCAGTGAAGCACTCATGGTTCTCCCAATTAAGGATATTAAATCCTGCCAGGACGGTAGCAGTGTTAACCTGCCTAAATTGTAAGGTAGAGGTGGTGTAAGACTTCTTACCTTGCGTCTCCCATGCTTTTGCATTTTTGTCAAGCACTGAAGCTTGAGAAGGGCCTTTACCCTTTGTGCCAAGGGCAGCAGAGACTACTGCTGATTGAGCTGGTAGATTTTCCATGAGGATGACGGGTTCACCCTTAGGCACCTTGTATTTATTATCTAGGGCCTTAGAGATGTGGAGATCGGAATTAGGCTTTCTCTAATGATCTAGAGCTTGCTCCATAGCAAACAATGTCATGGGCAGTGGAACCCGACTGCTGAGATGGCAGTTTCCCAAAAACATCAGCTGTTTCAGGCTTATCCTTTGGAAGGATTTCTAGTGCCTGCATGGCCTTAGAGACAATGTCATGGAACACCTTAGAAGGTGAATATGTCGTGTGCTCCTCTGGGTCAGAGTCAGAGCCCTTTGACATTTTTTGTTTTTTGGGCAGAGGAGCAAAGTCCCAATTGTCGACTGGTACCGTGACAGGGTCGGAAGTAGGGTCGATGGGTAAAGGAGACATTTTGTGCTTGATGCGTTGAGCCAAAACATCTAGGAGGGGCTCAGAAAGCATTGTTTCCAGCACAGTATTGGTGATGTCGTTTGCCATTTGGGAAGGGCTAGGTAGAGGGTCTTCTAGTGTGATAGGAGAAGTAGAAGAGTGAGCCCCATTAGGCGGTTGGCTAGTATTGTAGGTGTTTGTTAGGCAAAGTTTGTATGCAGTACACTTTGGGACCACTACACACAACTAGGACTACAGGTATAAGCAAAACCAACCTTTGGTATAAGTCTGTACTACACAGTTTTGGTATCGGAGCTGAGCAGCCAGGCTTATCTCAAGAGGGGAATTTGAGCAGTAATGATGTTACACAGAGGTCTATAATTACAAGTGTTCAAACAAACTCTTACACTCAAGGTTTCTTAGATAAATACTTATTAATTTATCTGTCAGTTATAAAACATTCATAAGAAGGAGGCAATATAATCACACACAAATATACTTCAATACTAATTCAGAATACTTTTCAAGAGGTGTAAAAAGGCAAGGATTATTAGAACATGAAAGGTTACAATTATTCGTAGACAGTGCAAATACCTTGAGTTCACCAGAAGAGTCAATTCAATTCAATAAGCTAGGCCAAAGTCAATGGGCTAAAGTCTTGGATAGGATAAAGCGGTTCTGGTAAGTAAACAGTAACGTCTTTGTAAAGGACTCCTGCACTGCACGGGGACTGGTCCAAAAGTTGGCACTTGGCAAACTTCAATTCCGGTACCTGTAGTAAAGCACAGAAACTGGTGTCCCTATCCCTGGTTATTCGGATTCCTGCAGCACTCTGAGGAAAAGGCAACCGGCTCAGAGATTGGTATCTAGGTGGCTTACTGTCGAGTTGATGGGTCCCACCAACTTAAAGGGAGAAGTCGGACTTGCAGGGGCTTCTCTGTCGAGGTGAACTTGGCGATTCGGACCTGCAGCAGGGCTTCACCGGGCAAACCAATGGTGTAGGAGTTGCAGCAGCCGTCCTCTTCAAGCTCGTCTTCGGTGCTTTCGTTCCAGTGGTCGACTCTGCCTTCCAAGCCAAGAGACTCGCCTTTTATTCAGTTCTCTCCCATTCATTCCAGCCTAGCTGTCACTCACACAGCAGGGTGGCTGTCCTTGCCGGACAGTCAGCCAGCCAGCCAATCAGCAAAGAGTGCATTTGGGTCTCCTAGGAGACAAAGCACAAGGAGTTTCTGGCACCTACCTCACTTTCTGCCCACCCCAGAAGCCTGCCAAAGGCGAATGAACAAAGCAACCAAATGAAGTTTGGCGCGCAGAGCAAAACTCTAGAAGGACCTTTCCACAAAGAAATGGCAAAAAAAGAAGACCGGGACCTGTTTTTACAGAGGGGGCTCAGACGCCATCTTGAAAAACATGGCTCCTGCGATTTAACGTTACCGGAGCTACAAATAGTTTGCGGTCGGGAAAAATCATGGTACTCGTTGCAAAAGCGCTGCCACTAGCCATTCTTAGAGGAAAGGGTAGCATTTGACTGCTACATGAGTATCTAGACATAGAGGATACTAAGTAACCCCTCCAGCACTATTGTAAGGTAGGGTGTGCTGGTCTACGAATTTAAAAGACCAGTAAAGTCAATTTCACTTTACTTACTCTGGGAAGGTAGTTAAACCTTGGGAAAGCCTGAAAGACTTGCCTGTGTCACTGCACTGAGTGTGCTGTGTGACACAATTGAAAGAGATGATGCCTATGGAGTTTGTTAGGCTCCCTAACCAAAGAAAACAAACAGAACACACACTGATTTGAAAAGTTAAAAGTCCCAAAGTTTAGCAAAAGAGCAGGAGGGCTCCAAGGTGGGAGGAATTGGCACATTTAGGAGAATTCTCCCTAACAATGTTCAACACCACGGGTCTAGCCACCTGAATGTTGGTTAGAACCAACTGGGGTCTTGGTTGTGTTGGTACCAGTGTAGGTTGACCCAAATAGAATAGAAAATGGAGGTAAAATGTGAGGGGTCTGAGCTATCACAGGAGTGCTGAACACTTGTGGTGGAACCATAAACATTTTTGAAGCATCAAAGTCTTCTTAGTCAGAAATTAAAGTCGAATTATCCTTCTGACTCTACGGTACCGAGCCTGAGACAGAAGCCACGGGAGCTTTCTTCTGATTGTGCTTTCTGGGAGAGTTCGGTACTGGACTACATCTCGAATGAGAGTGCTTATGCCTTTTATGAGAGGACTTATGAGATTTCCTCGGTACCGAGGAGCTTGAAAGCTCAACTGCGCTAGTACAAGGTAAAAGGTAAAAGGTTTTCTTTCAAGAAGTTTTGCAAGCGGAAGCCCACTTGTCTTTGTCTGGTACAGGGGAATCTGAGTGGACTGAATCAACCCCGGAGGCGTGGGCCTCTTTGCACACACCCTTGCCTGTTCAGTGTACCAATGCAATAGAGTTTTCCCAGTACTGTTTTTTTGTCTGGAGTAAACACTACCGGTACCGGGTGGGTCTTCTGTGACCCTTTCCCACCAGGAGGTAACTAGTGTTTTCCCACCTTGAGGTACTTTCAGGTGGATACGCCGGGGGTTACCCTCCCTGAACAGTCCTGTAAAGACTACAGGATTGAAGAGACAGTGTTCCCTTCGGTACCGATGGCTGGGGACGAAACTAGTACCTAACCTGAAGGTACAGTCCCCTTCTTACCGATATTAGCCTTCCTCCTGTTCCGAACAAAGTCTTTGGTCGTCTTCGGTAAAGGTCCCACCTCAGACATGGAGAGAAGACAAATCTGTAGAGACTTCGGGTAAATTCCACAGCAAAAGATGCAGGTACTCACCTGGTGACCTAAACCCAGTCAGCAGATACAGGCATGGTGGGGATCGGCCACAAAAAAATGCTTCTTTCAACGGATGCACTGCTTGAAACCTGTCGCATACGGCATGTGTAGAGGGAGGCACGGCAAATTGAAAAAATAAAAATCAAGAACCAATCACTAGCAAAAAAGCATAAGGAACAGCATAAGGAACAGCATAAGGAACGCCCCAAAAAAGGGAGTCGCAGCGCACCAAAAAATTCCAACCTGCCCAGTAGGCAGAAAAACTGGAACTGGGTGTGGACCATTAGTGACGTGAGGGTAAGGTGTGGGCCCGGCGCGCGGAGGGACACACTTGTGACGTAGGCCCTTCCCCTTCCAAAACTCTAATAACAGCTATCTTTTTCAGCCAGCTTTTCCGGCCCACCTGCGTATGCAGGCGTTCCCAACTAGTTGGGAAGGAGGGAGAGCCAGGACGACAGAAATCTAAATACTTTAATTTGACAATTAAGAATGCAATAACTAACTAGAACTCACAAAACCCACCCCTGAGGAAAGAACAGAGAAAATGCAGACCTTAGACAATAGCACTTGAACAGGGATGATCCGGTAAGCAATCACAGCATTGCGACTTTAAAGGGTATGGCCTTTCAAGACAAAGTGCAAAAAGGGGCTTTAAAGACACTATGGTCACAGAAAGTGGACCCGTGGGCAGGGCCTCTTGACAGGAACCTTATTTATGCCTTTGGGGGGTCAACAGCATTAATCTAGACTTGTAGGAGCTTCCAGAGGCGGTGATTCAGTGTTTACTTTACTTTCTTTGTATAGCGCAACCTAAAAACCCAGAGGCGTGAGGGTAGAAAGACCAGAAAGATCTTGTAATGATTGAGCGAGACAAGCCTGTATGAGCTTTTTATTTGAATAGCAGCATCTGGATTCCTTTTCTAAAGGCCGCTATAGAGTCAATATCTCCAAGTTCTGGTGAAATGCCATTCCATGCCTTCGGTGCCGCCGAAAAAAAACTTGCCTTTTATGACTTGGGTAAGGCTGCATTTGGGGATTTGTAGTAGATTAGAGTTATTTGACTTAAGCGTTCTAACATTGCATTTTTTAGCAGTGCTTCTGTTAGGTAGCTTGGGCCAAGATCCTTAAGACATTTGTGTATGATGGTCAGCAGCCAAAACTGGATCCTGGCAGCTACAGGAAGCCAATGCAGAACCTGTCAGGCCTATGAAAGATGGTCCTTTTATTTTTAGACCTACAAAGGTTCTAACCATGGTGTTTTGGAGTGTCTGTAATCTAGCGATATCAGGCTTTGCTGCTCCCACCAGTAGTGTATTACAATGGTTGATCTTGGACCCCACGATGGCCTTAGCAATAGTCTCACAATGAGTTTGGGAAATAAAAGGTCTATGTTGGGCCAGCAGTTTGATATAATAGGCTATGTAGGACATCAAGCTGCCTACGTGTGCCTTCATATTTAAATTTCGGTCCAGAGTTTTCACTTTTTTTGTTTCTACGATACAACAAGCTATTTCAAAGTGTTTGTAGTCATCTTCCAGTTTATTTTATTACTTGTACCAATTACCATAAACTTGGTTTTCTCTTTAATAAGTGCTAGGACATTTTATCATCCACCATACGATGATTGCATAGGTCTCATTTAGACTTTTTTTATCCTCCTTGTAGTGGCACGACATGGGAATGACACAGTTTTATTGACGAAGTTGGTGAAACCTATGTTCTTTTCTTTCAGCAAATTAAAGAATGGCACAGTGAATATGTTATAAAATGACGGTGAGAGGCACGCACCCTGTGGCACCCTACAGTTAAGCATTATGGGGGTGGCCTCTGCATTCCAACTCCATACTCTGCAGCTTCGATTGCTCAAAAATAACTCCACCCACAGGGCTGCGTTTTCAGTATGTCTCTGGTGACCAGTTTCCTGTCGCATTAGTGTCACCACCTGTCCTTTGTCCATATGCTGCAATAAACGTGATTTTAAGTCTTTAAAGGCCGACTCTGTACTATGTCCCTGTCTAAAGCCTGATTGCCATTTGTTCAGAATATTATTCTCATTCAGAAATGTGGATAGTTGCAAGTACGCCACCCGATCTACGATCTTCAGCAGAAACGGTGCGTTAGTAATTGGGCAGTAATTTAACGCTGTCTGGGGACAAAGACCAGTTTTTTTAATCAATGAAGTAATCCACACTTTTTTTTAGATCCTTAGGTACATGGTTCTCTGCAAATGAGGTGTTTACAAATCTGAAGAGTTACAAATCTGCGGAGAACGCACATCAGCTGTGGGGTGCATTCTTCGATTACCATAGCCGGGCATGGATCACCTTTGCAGTTTGTGGTTTTCAAATTAGACATGATTTCCGACAATTCAATTTCTGTGACTGGTTTAAAATTAAATCAGGGTTCAAGACTCTCTGGTTTTTACCTGCCTACATCTAGGAGTGTGTTATTTGTTTGATGATGGGTATTCTCTCTCTTTTCGATATTCTTTCTTATTGTATCTATTATTTCCAACAGTGAATTTTGAATCATGTTGCACCATGCAACATTTTTGTCAACAATGTCTGTGTTGGTTTCATCTGGCTACGTAGCCCCATGACATTGGTAATCAGGACTGCAATGTATTCAAGGCATTATACACTATCAGTACCACAGTAAGGTATTGTTGCTTGATGTGCTGTTGTGCTGAAAAGGCCGGTCATAGGTTATAATTATCAAAATGATAAAAGGCCACATGGGAATTGACAGAAGTAAGATTGCTATAAAAGGTCAATTCCTTTTGCTGTCACAACTGACCCTAGCGTTCTTGCATCATACCTAGTGTGCCTTGCTCTGCAGGAAACAAAGGGGACAGGAAGGAAAGAAAGCCCCACAGAAAACCAAGATGGTATACCTCTTCTCTCAGGTCCCGTTCCCACTCTGGCTACTCTAACTCCACCCTTCCCCATGCTTGCAAAATCACTGGTACATTGGTGTGCACACCGTAGTGCGAGTACAGGCTTTTTTTTATATGAGCACCCTTTTAAAGCAACGTTTCCAGACTATTTTCTGGTGGGAATTGCTTTGCCTAAGAGAAGGCGTTACCTCCGTCTCGGTGATTAAAGGAGGACAGCATCCTGGCTATTGTCTCCTTGGGAGCAGTACAGACAGCTAGGCTGCCAAGAATACACATTGACCTTGCATAACTGGTCTGGGATGACAGGGTTGACACTTGTATATCAAATGGATGTGGCTTTAATAATTGTATGCTCTTTTCATTCACTATACCACAACCAAATAAAGCTTATTAGCGTTTACCCTGCCACCTTAAAGACTATGTTTTGTATCAGATGTGCGGAATTTAAATGCAGCTTCTGACTTTGGGTCACAGCACATGTGACCCTTGGACCTGCTGAGCTATTAGAGAACAGGTGTTTCAGTTGCCATGAGACTGGTGCAGCAAGGGTACATGTATGTACTATGCTTTCAGCATGGAGCTTTATAAAAGAAAAGGGTGGCTCTGATTAGCAGACTGTCCATTCAGAAACGGTACTGCCGGCCTCATTTTTTAAAATGAAAATCTTTAGGATATTTCACCCTCACCAGATGGTAATCCGTCATACCAGGTTAGATTATATTTTTTACACAGGGTTTCAAATTTGATAGCTTACATTATGCATGATGATCAGTTGTGCTTAAACTGCCCACTTGCGGATATGCCGTTCTAGCAATTTGTGCCTGGGGCACTAGAGGATATGGATTTTAGAGAGTGCCTAGAAGGAGAGAGACCAATTTCATGAAGAAAGTGTTTGGTACAAAGCGTTTCATATCTGTGAAAGGCTTTTAAAGTTATGATCCGAGACCAGTGTATGTCCTATAATCACAGCATCCAAGAGTCCTTGCAAGCAGAGTGTGTATGACATTAAATCTTTTGACTTCATTGTTAATCCGACTACTTCACAAATTGGAATATGTAAGGCCAGGTTGAAAAATGCTGAGGCCTTTGAAACCTGACCAATATGAATCTTGCTCATGGAAAGCAGATCATCTGGACAGGGAAATGTGGGTAGATGTTGCCTGGGACAGCCAGGCCCAGGAAAGAAGGCTTGGGCAAAACCAGACACTGGCAATAGACCCTGGATACAAATAAAAAATGGAGGTAGAAAACATTCTCGCTGATATGCAAGGTAGTGTGCCTAAAAATGAAAAGATGTGACAGTATCTTTGTCACCGAGACCTAATCCCAAGGCATGCAGTTCTACAGGGAAGCAGAGTCCAATCCTCAAAAAATTGTGGAAAACCAGGAACAGAGGAAGCAGCCCTGGCACAGCTGAGAATCTTAAAAGAAGTTGTTCACGGATGCAATGACCAGTTGGGCAGGCGTAAAGTGGCGTTGTGGGTAGGAGTGTGTCAGACCAGCAACATACCTTAACCTACCTTTGTAACTTGAACGGGTTCACTCCAAGCACGCATACCTTGCCCTCAGTTTTACATGTTGCTCTGGTGTCAGGCTTGATGCACATTCATATAAAAGATAACGAAGGTGCAAATGGCTACCACTACTCAAAACAAGTAGTTCCTTAACTGCAGCTCAGAGCAAATGCCAGGGAATATGCCATATATCTTGAAAGAGTGCACAACACAGCAGAGGAACACAAAGTAAAACTCAAATTTAACTTAAAATCTCAAATTACCTAACCATAGCATGGTCCTAGGCATTCCCTAAAGAAAGTGGCACTAATCTATGGATCAAATGATCTGAAGTGTCAAAGACTTCGCCTGCCAGCGGATAAGAAATGGAGACAGGAATGCAGCAAAATGCAGAAAAAATACTGGCCACAACAAAAGCTATGGTCTGGCAACACAACTGGAAATAGGACACCATAATCAGGCACCACAAGGGAACAAGTGGTTGGATCTGTAACTAAAATCGGTAGGTGGTAGAAATATTTAAAAATAAGCAGCCTATGGCCTAATTTTGTAGGACTGACAACTATGCAGGGTAAAAGATTACATGCATTCCAGAACACAGCTGATGTGACTCAAAGTTCCAACACACATAGGTGGATGTTTAACTGTCTGCCCCTCTGGTTTAAAATAAACTAATTGCGTACCATAGAAACCTGGAAGATCAATATCTGAATATATGTCATGTCTGGCTTTCACATGCGGCTCCTGCAGGCATTTGATGTTATTTCATTGTCAGCATGGTTGACAGTGACTATTTCATGACAGGGCCTGGTGCCTATTAATTAAGCAGTCTGGGTTGGATGTGTTGGGTCCAAAGGAGGCCATAGAGAACTAAAATTGAGGCAGGAGAAGCCAAATGGACAACACATGTCATACCGGATTTAATCAGCACAATGAGTTCTGTTCTTTTTTGTGAATAAGCACAAGAACATGACATTGCACGCATGGATCTGTACATAGATCTTGGACTTCTATTATAATTGAAACAACTCTATATATTGTTTTGTTTATGTCTATAATCATTTGGGTTCATTCATGTTTCTTTGCCAATAGGTATCACAATAAATGAGCAAATATATGCTCACATGTGAAATATTCATGAAAGAATTCCAATGTTGTGGACTCAATTTCCCTTTAACAAGGGTAATTTCAGGCTGCTTTATATGTAGTTTTTGTCAAAGATATCAGAGCATATACAATTGAAGATTATGCAAAAAAATTGATGATACATTGAATCTACCTTCAAAATGGCCGACATTTAGCAGCCGGTATACAAACATGAAGCCAATAAGATCACAGCTACAAAATGACTGCAGAGGACGTGGTGGAAGAGATTGCGCAAAACGGCATGCGTGATAATGTCACTCCGTAATTAAATAGCGAGCGCCATTTTGGAACACTAGCAGCCGCAAGAAGAAACATTTGCTGGCATCCCTTGGACGATCATATCCAGACGACTGAATTAAGTGGTAAAACAATCTTTAGGGTACAAGCAAGAGTCCTTCAATATGAACATATGCAATTACTGAGGACACATCCATTACAAACTAAATATTTTTCTGTGATTTCAGGAATTTGAAAAAATCATCAGGATACTAAGTTTATTATACATAACATGCAAGAATTTTCATAAGGCTGGGTGAGTTTCAATGTAACTGCACACTGAAAGTTCTGACACACAATGATAAGCAATTCTCAGTCTTCATTCTTTTTGTTTTATATTGACAGATAAGAAGACTGTGATAATTATACAAATCCTCCTGAAGATCCACCAGAGGGTAGTGAAGTATATGTAGAGCTGACTATTAAAGAGGAGAATGTATGATTTAAGAACAAATGTACATAATTAAGGATTATGAAGAGTGCAACACAAGTGATTATGACTTGAATAATCTATCTTGTTTTTTTTAAGAAAGAAATACATATTGAATTGATCAATGCTTAAAAAATTATACATTTTCTTTGAACTTAGAGAACCAAAGTAACATTTCTTTTTTTAAGCTATTGGAAGTCGCTAAATTACCCTAAAGCAGCTGTCTTTTAGGTGCTTTACCATATTATAACTATACCCCTTTTTCTGAATTATCATGTTAGATCCATCTCTGAGAAGCTTTGTCAACTTCCGACAGGGACCAGGAACACTACTCCTGGACAATCAACTGGGTAGTGGTGCTTCAAAAACTGCTCTGGCCCTTCAATGACCACCTTGCACCAGGGTGCTGATTACTGAGCCCCTTTCGACTAGGCAGAGTAAGGGGGCAAAGCTGGAATAGCCCAGGAGAGAGCTTCAGTCCACAAAGGGGTCTTTCCATCTTGGAGTTTTGTAGAGCTCCCCATCTTCTGTCTCCTTGCCACTTCCTGCAGACAATGCATCCTATTTATGACATCAGCAGCCGGATTTGTATATGTAAGAGGCTTGCTCTAGATTCATCCGCTGTAGCATTTTACCTATACAAAGGAGGAGGAAATAGTCTTGAAACCAGATTAATTTTGGACACTGATTGAAGAAGGATTCACTGGAACCTGATTGTGAGTAGTCTCTACTCCAAAGTCCTCTGTCAGAGTGGTGAAGACCAGAAAGCTCTTCTCCCCAAATATCCCAAGGGCCTATTTGGGATGAAATGTTGGCTAGACAAGTCCAACTGCAACTGAGATACTGGCACCCAGGACCGTGCTCACTGTAGGTGACGGAACTCTGCAAGTGATCTCTACAAACTTCTCTGGAAGACAAGGGCAGAAGAAAGGATTTACCTTTCCCTTGCCTGTTGCTGCCAGCAACCACAGAACCAAGTGCACGAACCCTGGCTCTTCCTGCATTAACAGTGTCTCAAACATCGGTTTGGATGCCTAGCATTACATTTCCGATGTCAGGGGCAGAACCAAGAAAGTGCCAAACTTGCAGGGAAAACATACAATCAATGCCATGACAGGTGGGTGTGTGGGTACTGTACGTTGTGTTCCTTTTAAAAACACTGCTAAATCCTTGAAAACCACCAAGAACAGTATACTGCCTTATCGGAGGCTACTTTGCCCTCTCTGTAGGCACCAAGCGCTAAAAAACTACATTACCCAGCATGCTGGGGACACAGGCGGCCAATCAGGAAGCAGATTGGGTGTGGCACAAGTCATTGCGCATGCGCGAGCTACCAAGCACAAGGCTTGTGCTCGAGAACTTAACGGAGGAAGACGCACGCAGTGGAGCTCAGGCGAAAACTTCACCCGAGGGGCTCGGCCCCACCAGCTCAAATATCCAGCCCCTCGCCCATTGCAAGATAAATTGGGGAGGCGCTGCAGAGGGAGTGGGGAGGCTAAATCTAAATACACTGGAAACATTGCAGTGGGAGCCAGGGAAGCGCAGGGGGCACTGTCACCCGCCTATACTAAATCGCCCCGGAGCCTGCATTAAGAGATAAGTAGCCGCATTTCCAAGCGACGCCTGTTACGTTGCTATTCGAGGCTCTAAGGCGGAATATTTCAGGGAAAACGAGTAAAGGCGCATGGCGCGTGTCACGGGGAGCATATCTCTGGCACCGCGGAACGAAAGGGAATCTTAGGAGCTGCAAGCCACGCGCGGCGCCGCTCGTGCTAGCACTTTGGGAAACCTAGCCTTGGGGGGGGGGGGGTCATTTAGTGAGGACAGTGTGCAGAGACCACGTGCAGTGCCGCACACCATTGGAACCGCGTGTATGAATGCACGTGTGTTGTGTGGGAAGAGAATGACGGTGTGATACTACAATACAGGCAATAACACTGTTCTTTCCTTGTAGCATGAACCCTGCCTGGACCACCTCTAAGACGGCGCCAGAGACTGACAGCTTCAACTGGTGACGCTAAGGACCCTGTTACCAGACTAGGACAATTGAAAAGCTAAGTGTGCATGTGTAGACCTTAGTTAGTGTCAGTGACAGGCCAACTGACAACTTGTGTTTTGATGCCCAGTGCTATGTGAATTGTAACATAATTGCAGAACTGTGTGGGGGCATTAGGTGGTAATGTTGTGAGCCAGCCAGGAGGCTCCATGTAAGCTGCCTTGAGGAGTAGAAGATCAAACGTGTGCAGCAATCACAACCCTTCCCAATCTCCCCAGTCCTGCCCATAGCCTCTACCTAACCCTTTTCCCGGTTAAACCAATTCCCCCCTTCCTATCCAATCAATGAGACCCTAACCCTCTTTCCCTGCTCTCGTCGCGATAGCCTGTGTAAGCACTGACTTGCAGGCATCAAGACCATTGCGGGGTGGTTGGTTATTTCCACTCCTGCGCCAGGAACCTGCGTGACCCTTGACATCAAAGCTGTTGTAAGTGAAACCACCCAAGCCATCTTTTAACTCAACACTTGACCACCTCTGCATCCTCGAGTTTCGCTAGACAGAGGCTTCACTGCCACAGCATATGAGACCTGCTCAGTCCTCTAGCATCCTCACCTCAACACTGCTTGCCTGGTTATCAGCCTCATCAGGTAGTTTGCACTGCCGTACTACCGCAAAAGGCAAGTCGGTGCTTCTTCTGCACCCAAGGCAGAGTCTTGCAGCGCCACCAAACGGACACTGCCAGCATCTTTGACACGCAAGCTGTCACTATTCCCTGACTCAGAAACGAAAGCACCCAGATGCCCAAGTTAAATTCCAAAGAAACCTGTTGAGCTCTAAAAGACAAAATTAAAGTATTTGAAGAGGCCTTGTTCTCTTGGTCTGCCATATAGGATGCTAGTAACTTTCACGCCCTATTTTCAATCTTTTGAAAGACATTCAGTAATGTTTACTTTTTGTTGCTAAAATCTTTGCTCGACAACCCCTGCCTCAAACTCTGGAAAGCCCCTTTCTTCCAAAGTCTGCTTTCACTGTGTTTTCACTTACTGGGGTAATCCGTTAGTGTTTTCATTAATTGGGTGCTTTTTTTTTTGTTTAATTACAGATCCGAATTTTGTATAAAAATTTGGTAGAATATTTTTTTATTTTGGTACCCTAGTACTATTTTTTTGTGTGTTGCCTGCGTTCCAGCTCACACCCCTCCTGAAGCGTACAGCTTTCACTTGGGCTAACAAGAATCGGCTAAGGAAAAATTATATTTTCATGGATTACAGCAAGGGGCTTTACTCTTTTCCCATAAATAAACTCACCTATTGAGTTTACTATGACAAACAGTAGTTGTAGGTTTATGAACTAATGTTTCATTTGCATCTGCCCCAGTGCTAATGATTTGCAGAATGACGGCTAAAAAACATCTGTTAACTCCGACTGAGTTAATGGATGATAACAAGCTGGAATTAGCACTTCTCTTTATTAATCCAACAAGGCTGCATGGGACAGGAAATAAAACATGATGAATACAGTTTCCTTTCTGCTTGTTAAGCTTTACTACACACAGCCGCTAACATATAGGGGTAAGTGCCTGAAGACAGCAGTGTATCCATGTCACAATAGAGCAAGTTCAATTATAGGTCTCAACAGTGACAAGGAAACAAACTGCTTAATAACCTTAGACAAAATGAGTATGTTCATGCACCTTACTATTGCACATATCTCAGACTGACACACTATGCACATAAGGCAGCCGACAGAGCTATTTAAGTATTATGAGCTGTTTCCAGGCCTGAATCCTTGTTTGCATTACAGAGCAATATTTAAGAAGAATCTGTAATGTTTTCAGCGTGGTCATTACCTGCAGCAAGCAGCGATCTTTGAAATCGTATCCCACCAATCTATCCAAGAACGTAAGGCACTTGTGGTAGCGAATGTGGTGGGTCAGGACTGGCAGCATCATGGCATGCTGTGGAAAAAGATTTGCAACAACGATCAAGCATGCAGCACACAATATTGCATGTGGTGAAAACCCATACATATGAAGTTTGCAACGTGATGTAAACAGGCGCGTGCTGTTTTATAAGAGCATTATGCAAATGCATATGAAAAACCTCAGAATTAACATACAAATGCAAAAGCCCCAGCCCATTCTCGTTTTAATTTTGCATGCTTCTTTATTTTGTGCAACTTTGGTTCGCCTTCAATACAGACAATGAGCAGAAAGGCATGCGAGTTTCATAATGAGAAAAACCTCTCAAAAAGCATAGTTCTCAACACCGTGGTGAAAGGCTTGGTGCAATCACAATGCTTTGGAGGGATCCAACGGAAAGCGTTTTTTTTTCCCTAAGCAATATCAAGACTGGCAACCAAGGGGAGGGTCAGTGGAAAGCCTTGTAATGGAGATTTGGACTGGGAATCTTGGCAGAGTACAATCTTGCTGTCCAATGTCTGGGTTCCCGAATGATATTCAGTTTGTGAATCCTTTCCGAATTGTGGGCCAAAGATTTGTTATGTATGTTAGTGTTGAACGTCCTGCAACACTTCATCAAACACAGAAAATCTACCCATTCTCTGCAAACGTTCCCCAGGTGGAAGCTACTGGAGTTGCCCATTTCAATGTTACCCCTCTCTGGTTTACACCATTTCCAGCATCACAAGTGTCTTCACATATCTGGATTCACCAGGGCCTGACCACAATGCCAGTATGGCCTTGTAAGATCGTTTTCCAACCGACTACTTGTGACGGGTGTTTCAGTATTTCAAACCAGTATCGTTGAATGCCAGATAAGAACCATATTGCTTGATAGAAACTGAAGGCCTTCTGCTGGCATTTTAAACACAAGGGTGCATCAGTCCAACCCACCTTATGTATTCTATATTGAGTGACAAAGCCAGTCAGGAAATTTGAGTTTGAGCGGGCTTAACTGAGCACTGGTCACAACCTTTCTCTGGACCACAATTGCAACCCCCAGCAACTACAGTCAATGAATAACGTTGAACAAGCAAAGCATTTCAATACAATTGTCTTAAAGTCTAGATGACCCTCAGTGAATATTCAAACATTCAAATGAGCAACAATGCATTAATATAGAATAAAGATAACCAGCACCAACACAGTACAAAAATGTTAGATTGATAATGAGGCAGGGTTTGTGAACTCACCAAAAAGTATCCTGGAATGCCAAATTTCAATGTATAAAATACATGTTTGCAGAGAGCATATTTGCCTCCTGATAGGATGAAATATATTAAGATGGACGAAGGAAAGGAATGCCCCAGGTGCAGATTAGCCATGGTCCATTTTATACACGTGGTGAAGTTGCCCGAGACTGAATTCTGGGAGGTGATAATGAAAAACTGGGTACAATATCCAAAGTACACATGGGGAAATTGCCAAAGGTATGTTTATTAGGTTTGTTCCTACCCCAACGAGAAAACAAGTAAATTCATACTTGGGTTGTTACTAGCCAAAAGGTACATCGCACTGGGCTGGAGGATGGCTATCCCTCCCAAATTGGAAGAGTTGAAATGCAACTCTCGGAAATGGGGAGAAGCTGGGCAGGATCTTAGAATAAGGAAGAACAAGAATGACGTTGATACGCTGTCCTCGAGGGCCTCTGTTGAGCCGAAGTCACCGGATGTTATAAGTAGGACGCACAACGCCCATAGCATCAGTTGTAGTTTTTTCCCAGAACGTGTGGCACCACTCTTCTGCCAGTATGACCACAGACAGCCTTGCGAAAACGTAAGCTCCAATCGCATAAGAAATTCTGTAGTGGGGCAGGCTTGGAGGGAAAGATGTGTAATACGTCGTCAGAACATCCCATCAAAAAAACGTTACCTGGTAAAAAAGTAAATTGTTCTTCGAAGGGATTGGTTCCTCCGACGTATTCCACCTCTATGACAGACTCCCAAAATAGTACCAACGTATGGAGGTGGGAAAAGAATTTAGCATTTTAGAATGCCCAATTAAATTGCAGAATAGAGGACTGCCTTGCCATAGACCAAGTCCTGCCCATGGATAGAATCCAGGGAGTAGTGTTTTACAAAAGTATGGGCAGAGGCCCATGTGGCTGCTTCACAAATGTTACGAATGGGAACACCCCTCTGCAGAGCAGTAGAGGCAGCCACACCTCTATTACAATGGGCCCGTAAGCCTACCGGAGGGTCCTTATATTAACATTCAGAAAGTTTCAAGATAATCAATCTAGACAACGTCTGTTTAGTAACAGCTTGTCCCAAACGCCTTCCAGCGTATCCTACAAAGAGTTGATCATCCACTCTGACCCAGGACATGCGTGAGATGTAGAAACTTAAAGCTCTCCTAGGATCCAACCTATGGAGACTCTCCTCTTCCTTACCAGGATGTGGAGGAGGATAGAACGCCGGAAGAATGACCGGGTGCAGAGGTTACTCAAACATCAATAGATAAAACGACTCAGAAAGTTGGTAAAAAGATAACTGTTTTAATATCAATTATCTAAATCTAAAACAGGGAGTACAAAGAACGTCATGGGACATATCATAGTAAGGTCTCTCAACAAACTTCATAAAAAGCACACCTTTATACTAAAATCTCATAATAAGTGACCTATAACCTGCGTATTACTGACGTCATCCTATGTGGCAAACTACAAAAACCTATTGAAGAGAGTGATATGGTAAGGGAACATCTAAGTATATAATCCATGATAGTCTAATGAGCGTGAGTAAGAGGATAGGTTTCTTAACATCGGGTGGGGCAACTAAGCCCTTCCCTCAAAACAGGTCAGTATGAATGTCACTAAATACACGATGTCCCATTGGCTACTTAACTATAAGACCCCCAATCATGCGATCCTCTATCATTGGTTAGCTTCTAACCTCCATTAGCATCCTTCAACCCACGCTAGCCGCACACAGGCCAGATTGCCAGGTGCTGGTGAGTTAGTTTTAAACATCCGCTTCCCACCAATTAGAACATCATCACCTCAGTGGTCGGTTGTCAATTAGAGCCTTTGAATTTGTCCTTGGGAGTGTTCCTTTGCTCTGAAAGATACAGGGGAGTAGAGGCGCGCTCTGCCCTCAGGCATAGGTGTGATTATCATGCTCGTCGAACTCCTTCTCCCCACATGACTGGAGACCACAAAATTGAGCTTTCAGTGTATTAAAAAGGACTATTTTCCAATGAGCCTCTGACGTCGTCTTTGTTCTTTCCGAGCTTCTGAATAGGAGGTTCATTCCTTCACAAGATTGTAACAAATTTCTGTTCTTCTCAGCCGAATACGACATTGGCTCATTCAACCTCGCCTTTCTGAAATTCACCTCCAATTCATTTGTTTTCTAACTGCTCCATACGTGGAAAAGATGGCCTTTCTCCTTTAGCTCAGCTCTGCTTATAGTTCATAATGGGAGTATCCATTCTTTACTCATTCCCATGTATCCATAGATTGGCGCTTGCCGCAATCTATTTTACTATAAAGCTAGCCTCATGAAAACTGTCCGCTACTTTGCATCTGTACACGTGTGAATTGACTTCCATAATTTCATGGTCTCTTCAGCATAAGCCTCTTCATCTTGAGCCCAAGATGTAGCTTATCTTTGATACTTTCTTGATGCCTTATAGAATATTTGCATTCACTCTCTGCATCTCTTCTATGTACGTCAGCTCGACACTCGCATGACGCCACCAGTCTGCTTCGTCAGTCAGGCGTCCTGCTTCCTCTGGGATTTTGTGTAGACAGCCATCATACAGTCTGCAATGCAAGTATAGTTTTCTCAACGGGAACCGTGCCTCCAGGATTTCCTTTGGCACGTGTCGTTTCAATTGTTCTGCATAGGTCACATACTCTGTTTTCCCACATACAGGCATTCTGGGCAAAGTGGTTGCGGTGTGGGTACTTAGCTCCTCCTGTACAATGCTTAAGGAGAACAGATCATGTGTAGCCAAACACATTGGTGGCTAGAAGAATGTGGCGCTGATATGTCATTAGTCACCAATAGAATACTCATGCAAGCCTAATTAGGGAGGCTCACATCACTCCAAGAGTAGCCTAGATAAGAATGCAAGGCACCACCATGCCAGCTATGGAGGACTTGGCTGCAGCTTTCCCGGGAGAAGAAACCCCGTGAAGAAAAAACAGACATCAAAAGCACTTCATTCCTGTGCACTCGCCAGACAAACCTTCAGGGCCCTCTAAATGTTCAAAGCATGGTGGACTTGATGCATGGCTTAAGCCAGGTTTTGAAAAAGCTAGCAAAACTTCCCCCTCCGTTGGAATGAGAGACAATAAGATGTTGGGGACAAAGAAGCTGTGTGTCCACAACAGCACCTTGTGAAGACCATACTATATATAGCTCCCCTGCAGTTTACTGCCGAAATAACAGCCACCAGGAATACAATCTTCAAATACACCACTGCTATGTCAGCTGGGGTCATATGCTCAAATGACTTGCAAACCAAAACAGAAAGCACCACCTTTAAATCCCAATGAACATGAGAACACCTAACAGGAGTAACCCACAGGAGATTATCTTCAAAGAAAATGATCTAGTGAACAGTACCAAGCATTCCCTTCAGCTTCCTGAAGTAGAATCTCTGCTAGCAGATGAGGAATATAAAATGGAGGGAAGAGAGCAACGGAAGAGGAAAGTCGTAGTTGTGAGCCACTATGGACAGGACAAAGAAGTCCCTTGTGACTGCTCTTCAACCCAGTCGATAATGGGAAACTCGCTCTCTGAGTGCAGCACTAGTTGTGGTGGGCCTATCTTTATATATATAAAGCTGAATTATATGTACGTGTGTGCATGTCTGTCTGTACAAATCCATACCGTTGTACTGCCGTCTACCACATTTCGTATGGATTCCTCTTTTGTCTAGGGCAAGATCGTAGTCTATGTTTGGATGCAAAAATCTTATATGCAAAAACAAATTCACACTGTTGAACCGAACGCTACCATATTTTGCAGGGATTCCTCCTTTGTCTGGGGGCAAGATGGTAGTTCTGTTTTGATGCAAAAAATGTACTTGTAGACAACCTCATTTACTGATGCTCACCCCGATTCACTACATTAGGTACTAGAAATAGGCCAAATTTGGAAGTGTCTGAAGCAAAATGTTTGATATGTTGGTCATTACTTTAAAATGTATTACTACTGTATACAATTCGAAACTGTCTATTAAAGCATTTTTAAATGGAATTTAAAAAAAGAATGTCAACTTTTTTTATCACTCCCTCAAATTTCGGAAATGGCAAGGTTATAGTTTACTAAGTTCATTCACAAGGAGAGAGCACAATGAATCTTTCTTGGACATTTTCTCAAACGTGCTGAATCCGTTAAGTGACTGAAACATGCCGCACAAAAAACTATCACTTGAAAAAGCTCCATCTGATACAAAGCGAAAATCAATATCAAGAGCTTCTGAAACACCAATGAACAGCAGCATGACTTGCCGACCAGAGGACAAAAGCAACTTTCTCCAGGGCAAATGAGATGCCAGAGCAAACAGAAGCAAGACTTGCTGACATGAGGACAAGAGCAATATCCTCCAGGGCACATGAGACACCACCCGATCAGGACACAGGCAATGCCGAGTACCCCAGCTAGTCAGTAATAATTCTCGATTTGTAGAGTTACCCATTTGTCCCTAGTTGGTCGCAGATGGCAGGCCGCTTTCTCTTAGAAGAGGCAAAACTGAAAAGTGATGGTTGGGATGCTTTTAATGAATCATAAGAACTACCATTGCTCTAGAAAACATTTGCTTTTAAGTCTGTCCTGCAATTGCAAAAGGTGAAACACCCTCTGCAAACTCTCATCCACTGGATTCTTGCATCACCTTTTTGCCAATGATATGCAAATCACCACCTGATTTCCTAGCATCACCTTCAGACTCTCGGGGATCCCCACCTGCCTTTTAGCTATGCCTACTGGATGGAGCTTTCTGATCTCATGCTAAAACTCCACCAATACTGAAGTCCTCTACCTTTCAATTCTCAATGCCTCACTTCTCAACTAGCCAATCCTTTTTCTCATCCACCACCCCGAAGACATGCAGCCTTGGGGTTCTTTTTGATAGAAATCTAAATGGCCACCACTTCAACTCCACAGCCACTGCAGTTAGGATCAACCTGCCATTTATCGGAGATGAACCCAAGCACTCTCTTTGTACTGAGTGTTCTACTGGCTGCTACACAACATTTGTCAAAGCAACCCTGTATGTGCTATATTTTAATTTTGATCCATGTTTTTTTTCGAAAAATGACACTAATGTCAATTAATGCAATAAGGTTAACACGTTCTATGGGTTTGATACGAGTAAGGTGGTTATTCACATATCTTCCCAAAGACGTTGGCACATTTCTTTGTAATTTCGCCAAACAATGTCAATACTCATGTAAAAGGTCATGATCTGGCCTTGAGGTTACTGCATATCAAGAGGCCATGGCGGGATACAATATAATATTGTTACAGTGCCACAAGTACCTACAAATGTTTTATTTCCTAGAATAGTAGAGGTAGTTGACCCATTCACAGATATTAAATCAGTCTCCAAAAGAAAAAAAGTAAAATTCTGTTCATTATTTATCATTTGCCAAATTTTATCGCCTTTTATATTCTGATTATCATCCACTAGAATGGTCCAGAGTTTTAAAACAAAGTGGGAAAATATTATACGTGATCTAAGATAATTTTCCTCTGGAATTCTTGTACTTGTTTCACCATACTCCCTCTCGTTTCTTAGTAATCATATTGTCAAAATGAAATAGGTCAATTATCGGAATTCGGCCAGATTCTGAGGGAATGTGTTCAGTTTTCTAGGGCAACGTCACACAGTTTACAATGTGAAGACCGCCAGAATCTCAACTCTCTAGGAATAGCTGGAATACAATGTGTTGCCAATTTGGTAGTACAGGGTCCGTGTAATATTTGGTTGTGGGAAAGAATAAATGAAATGCACTTATTGGAAAACCTGTCCAGTCCAGCTATTTTCCAGTAAAATATCAATACTCCACTGTTGCGTTTTTCCAATTGGGTTTCATCAATGGCACTAGTAATTGAAGGTGCCTACACACTGTCACCAGAGATAGTGGTAGTAGAGCAAATGTTTTAAGCACATCATAAAATGGCATCATTTTACTAAGTACAAAATCACCAATGCTACTGTACTGCCTTCCACAGAGTCGGCCATTTGTGTCTTTCTTACATAAAGTCCCCATATTTAAAAACTAAACTTGCAGGGTTAGCCAGACTTTGAGCAAAATTACACCAATCAATCATTAACTATTGTAGATAGTGTCAGTGTCTTTTATATTTTTTTAGCTTTAAGTGTGGTAAAAGATCCAACATTGATTTTATTACCACATCCTCTATCTACAGACAACCAAACAGTTTCCATTTGAGATTCAGGGGAAGATGTCACTGTTCCACTTAATTTCCTAGAACACGGTGAAATAGGACAATCTCCGTGGCCATGTTATATTAGTTGCCCTTCTAGATCATCTTAAACTGGAGTGGAAAGGTCTTCCCACCAGAATATTCAAACAAGTTAAAACTACATTGTCTCCCATTATCAATTTTACTGAACATCCCAACCACGGGACACTTCTAGCAATAAGTATGTTCGATGGTTCCACACAGGGGCCTATTATGTTTGTATTGATCTAGCAGGAGGCCTCATGTGGGTTTTACTGGAGGAGTCTTTACCTTTTCATGGGCATGACCAGCTGTTAATACACTAGATGGTGTGCTGTTGATGCTTAAAATCTATACTATTGATGCGTGTGGTTAGCTTTGTACGCCGGCACCGTCAAATCCATAATTTCTTGATTAACTGAGTTTCCCTGAAACAGTGTTTGTATGTACCTTCTGTTGATTTCCCAGACTACCGTGTTCCCCAATGTAATAAATTTGCTATACAGGACAGATATTCTCTTGTTGGAGTCAAAACATACACTAATACACAATGGTTTAGTATCATCTCCACAATACAATAATTCACAGGCACTGATTTGTGCCATACTCTCAAGGGCAGAATAGTACACAAGGACATTCTTCAACTCCTATGAGCCCAATCCAATTATGATATAGATTGGACTGACCGTTGCTTCATATGGTTTTCTTTTTCATGGGACAAGCTAATGTTTAAGTCTCCACCTCAAAGAATGGCCATCTTCAAATTCCCTTTAACAATGTTCTTGTGGATACAATTTCCTCAGCGCTTAAATCAACTTTGTTGGGTTAACCACTTATATCTTGCACCAATTTCTTTACCTGCCTACCCATAACAAAGGTAGAACTTGAGACTGGGTAGTAGATTACAATTGTACTGCCACTATCACCTCCATCATGCCGCAACTGTGGACAGACCACTCTCTCATGTCTTTCACATTATCTATTATCAGACCAGCTCCAGCGACCACTCACACTGCCCCACCTTGCCCAACACGGAACAAAATGAATATCACAGTGGATAAAGTGATCCCTGCTATTCTCCCTACCTTAAACTCACTGGCTGATCAATTAAACCCTGGTACACTAGTCCACGAATACAACAACATTATGCTCACCACACTTGACAAAATCGCTCCACTTAAACTTAGACCAAGTAAACCCACATCTCATCTAAATAAGTGGTTCACCCCCCAGTTAAAGGGCCTACGTTTCCTAAAAAGGAAATGTGAATCTACCTGGAGATTAGTCCCTTCCAACGACAATAAAGATAAGTTAACTAAAATATCTTCACAATACAAGAATGAAATTTGCCTGGCAAAAAACGAAATTCCTATTATGAATCCATTGCAAAAGCAAACACTAGCATGAAGGAACTATTTACCATACTAACGGAACTAGAGTACCCGATTCCTACACCCGACATCTGCATCAAAATTAAGACATGGTGCTCAGATATTCAATCTGCCCTATCCAACAAAATATCCACTCTCCAAAACAAGAGAAACCGAAAAAAAGATACCTTGAATTTGCCACCTCAATCTAATAATCCTCCCTCTCCTAGTGAAACACCCACTGACCAGACTGCCAGATTCCATTTCTCTAAAACATCCATACTAGAGGTTGAGAGAACTATCCTATTTCTCAAACCATCCAACTGTAAAGGTGACCTCTGCCCAGCTCAAATTATAAAAGATGCTGCAAGAGATCTTGCGCCTTACTGATCAATGCCTCTCTCACATCTGGGACTATTCCTGCTAACCTGAAACAATCCCGGGTACTACCACTCCTAAAGAAGCAAACCTTAGACCCGCTTATTCCTACCAACTACCGTCCCATCACGACGGTACCATTTTTACTCAAAATACTTGACAAGATAGCTTACACCCAGATTCATCTTTAACTGCCTAAGCTGCTGGGAGCCAGACAGTCATTTTCGCCCACTACATGGGACGGAAACTACCCTTATCGACTTAAAAACACAGGTTGAGGAGTTCAGAGATAATGGCAAAAACAGCCCTCCTCCTACTGCTAGATCTCTCAGCTGCATTCGACCTTGTGGATCATAAGGTCCTCTGTAGTCATTTGGATTCAGGAGCTCACTTTTCCCCAGAAGCCATCAGATGGATAGAATCATTCCTGAGTGATAGAACTATGAGGGTCTTTTCCCCCCATTGTCAGCGGCAGACCCTGTCCCCATCACATGTGGTGTACCCCAGGGCTCTTGTGTCTCCCCTACATTATACAATATATTCACCAAGCCTTTGTTCGATGATCTGGACCTTCTGGGTATCACCTACACTAACTAAGCAGATGATACTCAGATTCTCCTCCCACTTTTCGGGGATTATGACAAGGAATCAGCGTTGGTGAATAGAGTATCTTATCATCCAGGTATGGATGGCTACCCACGGTCTATGCCTGAATGATGATGAGACAGAGTTGATTATCCTGGGTACCCACCCCAACCTGAAGAAACTAGTTCATTAATATTCTTCATTCACTATCGATGGAAATATCATCAGGGTAGCGAAGGAGGTAAAAACCCTTCGTTTTTACCTCGACTATGTCCTTCGACAAACAAGTGAAATCTCTGGCCTCTACCACTGCCTACACCTGTAAGCTTATCAGGGCAGGCAAATCATTCCTCTCCAATGACAGTTGTATGATCCTGGCCAGAGCATTAATACTCTCTAGGCTAGATTACTGTAATGCTCTATATAGTGGTGCCAATAAAGCTATTACCCAGAGGCTACAAACACTCCAAAATAACACCTTAAGAGCTGCACTAGGCGTGAAGAAAAGAACACATCTCTGCAATTAGACGCCAATACAAGTGGCTATCTACCAACAACAAAATTCTGCTAAAAATGGCCTCTCACCCACAAAGCACTAAACTATGCTGCCCCTAGCTACCTTGTAGAGAGACTACATAGAAGAAAGTCTATTAGACCCACGAGAACCAGCAACGCAAACTGCCTTATGGTACCGAGATTCAGACTCACAAAGATTGGCGGTAAAAGCTTTCCTGTGAGGCTTCCAAACTTTGGAGCTCACTGCCTCAGAGTAGATCAATCGTACGCTCACTTCAGAAGTAACTACGTCAACCTGCTTAATTCTATTGACCACTAGATTGTTCCACTAAATTACCTTCACCGAGGCTGTCTCTACCTAGCCCTACTACATTGCAACATTTGCCTTGATGTCCGACCTGTACATAACCTGCTTAATTTTGACTCTTGTATTTATGCCCTATGCCTTCTGTGACCCTATCTGTATTTATATACGTCTTATTATGGCTATACTTTAAACTTTATATGCCCTACTATGATCATTCTTGTAACTATGTAAGCTTTGCATTTTCTAATTGCTGCACCCTGTTAGCCCTGGGTCTGATGCGCATTAGAAATAAACAATAACAACCGTCAGATGCCATTATAACCATAGCCAGAAAACTGCGACACCTTCCCCACAAACCCCAGTTGTAGACACTCATGAGTGCAGTCTTGGTGGATTGTTTAGTGCAGAAGCCTAAAAGGGAATTATTGATATGGTTGAAGACCACCTTCAAGGACCTTTGAATAATGAAGTAGGGAGACTGGGAGATAGTTCACCAGGACATTTGGGTCAGTAGAGCGTTTATTCACAAAGGATAGCACAGAAGCATATTTGAGAGCAACCAGCAGTGAGAGAATAAAAAGCTTAGAGCAGGGGTAGACTGGTAACCAAAAAAGGCCATGGACACATTTTAATCATTTTTCAAGTGGCCCCATTGTACACATTTTCAGCAAGCCCAACCCTTTTGCTAGCAGTAAAAAGTGGACATAAAATCGGTTACCACACAAAAGAGGCCCAGGGAGCAAAAGCCTAAAAGGAAATCTCCATATAAGCAAGTCCATACTTGGCTTAGAGATGCAGACAGTTGATTATGAGCAAAGTAAATTCCAGAGAGGGAGGAGGCAATGGATATTGCCTTGGGAGGTATGGACCGTGATTGTTTGGGACACACCCATTCATAATTGGCTTGCATTCAATAGAAAAACAAATTGAGCATTTATGTATTTATATACAGGGAGTAACAATGCTCTTTTGATCCAGAAGAACGTACAACAGATAAGAAATCAGATTTTACAGAAAGCAGTGAGCTTCTTACAATAGGGTGAGTTTGAGGAACATTCTGACCAAGTTGTGGGGGGGGAGAGTTAATTGAACACTCACCAGGGACAATGCATAAAAGGACATGCATAGATTATAGACAACCAATATTAGACAGGTTTAAGTGCAGGTAGGCGGTACGGCCAGCTGTGCTCGGATGCAACCATGAAGATTGAAGTGCTAGAGTGGAGGCAGGGAAAGTGAGGGACTTAGGCAGGTTCCCGGCGATGGAAAAATGTTAGGAAGAAGGCAGAGGTGGTAGTTTAAGAGTAATTCTAATGCGAGGAGGTAGGCTTCTAGTTTGATTTTGAACAAATCCATGTGGACTGTTTCTCTGATGTCCAGGGGTAGAGAATTCCATGCAAGCGGAACCCAAAAGAGAGAAAGAGCGGAAGCGAGAGGACACATAGGGAGGGCAAAGAGTCAAAGCACATATTATGAGAAGGCCTGTAGATTTGAACAAACAAGCATAGACATGGTGGTGCCTTACCCTGGATGGATTTGTGAACCAGGAGAAAAAATTTAAATCTGGCCCTGTTTTGCATCGTCAGCCATTCAGTCTGGTGACGGTATGAGGAAGTAGATGTGAAGTGAGGTAGTTGAAAAAGTCCTAGTAACAAAGTTAATGGCCTTGTCATGTTGACAGTAAGCATAGTTGGGGAGACCGAAAAGGATGCTGTCACAGTAGTCCAGTTTAGAGAAGACAACATTTGTTAAGAGATGCTTGGCAGTGTTTAAAGGAAGAAGGTACTTTATTTGACTAATATTAAGGAGGTTGTAGTGAGCTGCTGTAGTAGTTTTGGAGATGAAATTAGAGAAGGTGTGAGAAGGGTCATAGATGATGCAGAGGGGTTTCTAGCTGATGAAAAGTAGGGGAGATTGTCAGATGGGAACTGGATAGGCAGAGGAAGAGATGAGAGAGTGCATTTGGCAGGTAAGAGCAGCACCTCTGTTTTGGTAAAGTTTAACACCAGAGTGTGCAAAGCCAGCCAATATTTGATGGCAGAGAGATAGATTAGTGCCCCAAGAGCAGCGTTGGAAAGAGGAGCAGACCCAAGACAGAGCCTTGTGGAACATCAATAGTTAGAGGAGTGAGTTGTGAGGTGATAGTCTTGAAGACAGAGAATTGGCGCAGTGACAGATGGGATTAATTTCAGGCAAGGGCTTGATTGCGAATCCCAAGAAGAAAGAGTATTAAGGAGATCAGAGTGATCGACAGTGTCAAAGTCAGCGGACAGGTCAAGGAGAATTAGAGAGAGGATAGGTTGGAGTGCTTAGCAGAGGCGATTAAGTTGGACACATTCATGACAGCAGTTTCGGTGGAGTGACAGAAGCGGAAACCTACTTGTAGGGTCTCATGGTTGTGGACATCTATGAAAATTGGTAAGACAGTTGAACACAGCCCTTTCAAGCTCTTTAGAGTAGTGCGAAAGGAGATACAGGGCAAAAGTTAGCCGATAGGTTTGCGTCAGCCCATTGCTATTTTAGGTGAGATGACTGGCAGTTTTGGAAACAGAAGGAAAACAAGTAGAGTCTAAGGTCAGGTTGAAGAGTTCAGTGAGGTGAGGGGCCACAATAAAAGGGCAATAGGCTTGACTATATGAGGAGCAAGAGGTTTTGATGGGGCACAAGAGGGGTTTGTCTTCCATCAGTAGAGAGAGGACTTCAGTATTCGTGAAACTGAAGTGGGAGATAGAGGCAAAGGATGATGATAGAGTAGGCGGAGTGTAGAATGTAATGTGAAGAATTTACGAATTTTTTGCAGCAAAATATTCAGCTAGGTCATTAGCTGTGAGTGGAGTGAAAAGCTGTAGATTTAGGAGGAGTGAGATTAGGGTGCCCTGTAGCTGGCGAGGATGGTTGGAGTGAGATTCAATGAGGGTGAGGTAGAATTCCCTTTTTGCTCTATTAAGAGAGGACTTGAGTGTGTCTGGGGCAGAGAGGTAGAGTTGCAGGTTTTCATGCTAGTGGGTACCATTTGTGCAGCAGGCGACGCATATCTGTGTGCAGAGAGCGTTGAATGGGGTGGCCCATGGGGGAGTGTGCTGAGACTTAGGGGTGAAAGTAAGCAGTGGGAAGTGAGGGGAAAATTTGTCATGTAGTAGCGATTGGAAGCTGGAGAAGGCAGTGTTGGTGGAAGAGGTCTCAGGTGAGAAGGAGGAGAGTGAGAACTGTAAGAAAGAGAGAAATGGAGGAATAGCAGAAGGGTTACATTTCTGTTTAGTAATGGGTGAGGATACGCCAGAGGATGGAAAGGGACGATGGTGGAAACAATTCAGTGATCAGATAGGGATGGTGTGACAGTAGTATTAATAGCGGAGAGAGAGGTGAAAGATGAATAAGATCCAAAGAGGTACCCCCGCTGTCGGTAGGCAAGTAATGGATACAGTGTACAATGCAGTCACTTAGAAAAGACTGAAGTTCATATTGCTGAGAAGTGGTTGGAGTGGGAAGGTTAAAGTCACTTAAGAGAATGAGGTGATGTTTAATGGAAAGAGAATTAAAGAGCTGCCCAAGATCATCATAGAATGATCCAGTGGAACCAAGAGGGCGATTGATAGAGATGATGTGAACCGAATGAGGCGGAGCAATAGAAGAGATGGTGAATTCAAAAGAGGTAAGCGAGGACGTGGCATTGGAGATTTGTGAAGCGTTATGGCGGGTGAGAGGTTTCAGATGCTTCCACCTCTGCCAGTCAGTCGAGGAGAGTGAATGAAGGATAGTTTGGAGTCCTGCATAGCCGCCAGAGTGGCAGTTTCAGATAGAGAAGCCGAGATTTCAGTGATAGCAAGAAGGTCTAAGGGAGGAGAGCTGGAGCAAAAGTAGCCAGTGATAAAGAAAGTTTTGTTGCATACAGCCTGAGCATTCCAGAATGCTATGTTCAGTTGATGCAGTAAGGAAGAGTAGAGATGTTGAGCCTCATAGGAAGAGAGGCGAAGTGGATAGGTGTTAGAGGAGGTATGGTTAATTCGGTGGCTTTGTTTGTTTGAAGTAGGTGGAAGGGAGATGGGGTAGTGGGAGTTTTGAGATGAGTTTTTATAAAAGGAATAGGAAAGGAGGAAGTTGTAGCATGATTGGAGAAAGTGCAGGGAGAGGAGAGTACGAGGAGCAGAAGTGAAGGCATTATGGGCGAGTACCGGAGTGTGGAGGGATGGCACAGTAATTAGGAAGCTGAGGGTATTCACAGGTGCAGCAGGGAGGAAAACAAAGGCTCGTAGGCGAAGAGGTAAATAAGATGGTCAATGGTTGACAGCAAGGTTTTTACATCAAGCTGTACAGATTTGCATGCTCTGTCCAGCTTCTGGCACCCTATCAATCTGGAGATCGGGCCAACCGCAACATTGAACCAATGACCTGGCAGGTGCTAGATGAAGCCAAGTAGATATAATGGGGCAGAAACACAGGAACTAAGCATTGCCTAAACTAAAGCCAAGGGTACAGGTCAGTTCCAATCCAATGCATAACAAATCAGGTTTTCTAATTCCATAGTAGATTGAGTTAATGAAAATAAAAAGGTGCATAGTTAAGATTCCATACCTACAACGACTTTTCCTACCAAATACAAGATGAAAAAAGTAGCTTCTCATCTGAGAAGAAAAATAATTCATCAAGCAGCAGAGAGAGGGATGGTTTGGTCATGACAAACATGTTTGTTGTGAAGCATTTCGCAAAATGAAGCTGAAAATGGAAGCCATATAAAGTGACAAGTTACATAATGATAGTGCAATCCATAATTGTAAATAATGTCCTATTCTCTTGACTCTCGCTCAGTGCTGTGGGCAGGGTGCAATAAGAAAAGTTAAGGCTCATGCTGGAGACTGTCTTTTTTTGTAGATGGCATGAAGCAACGGCAGCAGGAAGAGTTCATTTCCAGACTTCTGCAGCTAACAGGAGGCAGCTGAGGGGCATGGGGTGCAATAAGTGGTACAAACATCTGGTCAAAGCTGCAAATTGAAACCCACTCTCAATTCAGTCTTCTGCTGCATAGTAAAGTATTTAGTTGAGAGTGTGTAGACAAGCTGAATAGTCAGGAGCAGCGGGTGGAATATTGTTAAGAGAAGAACAAATTACTTACCCATCTAATATTCTTTCTGATGGATGCTCCTCCCACTGATTCCTCATCCAGGATATCCCTTATTCCAGCCCAAAAGCTTTGCAGAAACATTTAGGCTGCCAGGGGGAGCAGCGCGGCTCCGCAGCCGCTCGCTTCTACATATCCCGCACATAAGACGTCGGGCCAGTATATACAGCAGTGCCGCACCTCATGACCTCCATTCCACACTTTTTCCATAGCACTCAAACTGAGGGACTGTAGAACCAATGGTGTACTAGCTTCCAGCAAGAGGGGCAGGTAGGGATGGCGACTCCGTGGGTGGAACATCCATCAGAAATAGAAAGAACATTACAGACAGTCAAGAAAGGTTTTATTCCAATTAATGTTTTCTTCCCACAGATTCCTCATCTATGATAGACTCCCAAAGCAGTATGTAAACTCTGGAGGACTGCCCTACCAAAACAGCATCCTGACCTGCAAGGGAATACAAGCAATAATGCTTAGCAAACATGTGCAAAGATACCCATGTTGCTGCATGGCAAATGTCCAGGACCGGGACTCCCCTCTGCAGGGCAGAGATGGCAGCCACTCCCCTGTAGAATGAGCGCCGAGACCCTCAGGCACATCCTTCCCAGCCCGATCATAGCATTCTGAGATGCAGAGAATGATCCACTTGGACATGGTCTGTTTGGCGACAGCCCTGCCAGCACAAGCACCAGCGTAACCAACGAAAAGCTGGTCAACTTTCCTAGCCTCTCTCTCAAGAAAGAGACTTAGAATTTCAGGGCCCGTGCCTGGTCCAGTTGGTGGAATCCATCCCGTGCGTTGGAAGGGTGCAGTGGAGGAAAAAATACAGGAAGATCTTCTGAGAGAGATAGAAATCCGAGACCACCTTCTGTAGAAAGGAGGGCCCCATTCTCAAAGTCAATACCTCTTTGGAAAAAGAAATAGGGAGGTAAACCAGACAACTCCTGGAGCTCACTCATCTCTCTCACGGAAGTGATGGCAACCAGCAAAATAACCTTGTGGCTGAACAATCTAATATGACATGAACGTTGAAACTCAAATGTAGAGCCCATTTGAAACGTTAAACTAAATTCAAATCCCACGCTGGAACCACAAATTGTCAGGGAGACAACTGGACCCCAACCCCTGCAGAAACTGCGTAACAGTGGGATTGCAAAAAACGATCCCTGTTCTGTGGACATTTTGAGCACTGAAACAGCAGTGATGTAACCCTTCACAGTACCAATCTGCAGGCATGTATGCGTTGAAGATAGCAGACACCAAGTCGAACTTTTACACAACGTGAAGTCATAAATGTATTACGTAAGGGGCCTCCGAGCTGAAAGGAGCACATTGAGAATGTGTCCAACAAGTCCCACTCCTTTCATCTCAGTCTCTCAGTACCCAAGCATGAAGATTCAAACTGCTGAGGTTCTAATGGAGGACCCCGCTCATCCAATTGAGAGAGCAAGTCCAATCTCCTGGGAAGGAGCCAGCTAGGGCAGATGGACATGTCCAGCAACTCCTGATAGCACATTCTCAAAGCCCAGTCTGGGGCAATCAGGATCATTGTGGTTCTGAACAGGCGCAATCTTCTGAGAACAAGGGGAATGACAGGGATCGGCGGGAAAGCATAAAAGACGTTGAAAGTCCACTAAATCATCAGTGCGTCACCCAAAGCTCCCAGAGGAGGAAATTCCCTGGAGAAGAACAACTCACACTTTCTGTTAGCAGTGGAAGCAAAGGGCCACTTTAGGAGTTTCCCCAAAAGGAGATCTCCTACAGAACTTCCTGATAGAGCTCCCACTTGTGGGAGGCCGAAGCCTGTCTGCTCAAGGCATCCGTGGTGAAACTCTTGTCTGGCCAGATGAGCTGCCATCAAAGAGACACTGTTCACCAGAGTCTAATTTCTTCTCTGCACAGAGGTAAAGACACCACGCCACCTCGTTTGTGCATGGCCACTGTGTTGTCTGTCAGAATCAGCAGTGCCTTGCGGTTCAAAGAGGGAAAGAATGCGGCCAGGGTTGGCCTGATCGCCCTCAACTCCGGAAGGTTGGTGTGTTCCAGAGACTGCGCGGGAGACCACAGTCTGCTCACTGTTGGGTTTGACAGGTGAGCACCCCAGCCAGTCGTGGATGCATCGGAGACCAGCGTCGCAAGTTGTCCAGCACGGCCTATCACGCGAGATCCTGGGACACCTGGTTCGAGACCTGTAGAAGGCTCGACATGTGGCCCGGGAACTGCGACCATTGGCAACAGAGTAGAGACTGAAGCGATCTCATGCCCAGCATCGCTTCTGGTACCACAAGGATGCAGGAGGCCATGAGGCCCAGAAGGCACAGGAAAGCCGAGGCACGGACTTGTTCCTGTGATTGGAGGACAGTGACCTCCAGAGTGGAGGAATGGGTTGGAAAAGGTACCTCTTTTGGACGCTCAGGCGAACCCCTGGAGCGGAGGCTCTTCTTCGAAGACTAATGCCAGTGCAAAGACCCACTCAAAGAGCGGGACCTCTTTCAATCTTTCTTCCTCTTCTTTTCCTTGCTCAGAGCCACCAGTTATTCACAGCCCCCATCTGTGCCTTGCGACCTCGTCCGAGATCGTAGAGCCTCACCCTACGCCTTGTGCCCGAAGTTGAAAATCTTCACCGCCCTTTCCCATAGTGTCTTCGGGTGCATGGACTGGAACGACCTGCAGTGCTGGTGTGGCTCCCCCGCCAAAGCATTCTGGGCATATCCGGTGCTGATCCGAGACTGTCATCTGTCGGTCTCAATCCGCACATGGTTTGAAACCCAACGGCCTTAAACGGCATGGAGTTGTTATAAAGGTTCTTTAAATGCAACAAGCGTATTCCCAATTAGCGAACAGAGTGCTCATGGGGCACAGCGCCACCATATAAACTGGCTCATGGGGCACAGCGCCGCCATATAAACTGGCCCTGATGTCATAGCCGTCGCGCGGCGCATAAAGGCATTGAACAGATCCGACGTGGAGCTGTGCTGCGCCCCCTGGCGGCAGAAATGTTTCAGGGAACTGCTCCACTGGGATAGTGTTATCATAGATGAGGCATCTGTGGGAGGAAAACATTTATTAGAAAGGAAATCAGTCTCACAGAAGACACTTTCTTGCAAAAGGCCAAAATAATATTTCAGCTGGCTGACAGAGTATGGTATTTACTCCCCTTCGCCTGCTTTATAATTTTGTATCCCCTCCACATTACACAACCCTCAAAGAAAGCTGCACTTTCTTCAGCCAGACAAAAAAAATAAAAAGCAGGGACAGAAGACTGCAAATAGTTTAGTAGCAGCTTCCAGTTGCCTGAAAAGTTCTAAAACAAAGTGTCAATTTTGGCAAACAAACTTAAGAATCACGTACAATCTCTGTATGAACAGGACAATGTAGGGTGAATTAATCTAAAAGCAAAAAAAAATAGCCAACTAAGAATAGACCACCAGGACTGAGAAACCAGGTGCAAGGACTTTATGCCTTAACATTATTTTCCATTCCAACATTTGGAACTAAATTTACACAAGCAACCTTTGAAGCATTCTGAGCAATCAGTTGTTCTTTGCTATTACTCCACACGATTGCTTCCACCTCCTGGGCAAAATCCAACCTATGTGATGCTTCCTGCAAACTTGTGTGTGGGGGGTGCACACAATTTACAGACTGACCACAGAGGGTCTAGATGGGGCTTTTCAGCTGAGCCGCAGGTTGTCTGTGCCATTTGGCCTCAGATGGTTCTATGTGAGATCAAAACAAGGACATAATGAGGACGTTGTAATGTTGACAGTGATGGAAAACAGCAGCAAACCAGCAGTTCCTAAAAACAACTCGCCAGTGCAGGCAAACAAGCAATGCCAGCAGTAGCAGGATTTCCAAATAAGCAAGCGGCTGGAACAGAGCAGCAGAGCGCAACTTCAAATCACCTGGCAGACATCAGAGCGGAGGCCAGTTGTATAGAATCCTTGGCTATCCAACTCCACGGTCACCTCGCGTCTCATTGTTTTCTTTTGCCTTATTTTCTGCAGCGCTTCCTACAGAGAAGGGAGGACATTATTACTCATGCGTTCATGCCAACAACCTTGTAAAAAGCAAGGCCATGCAATTAAAGGAATCCAAGCATGAAGAAAAACATTTTTTTAATTAGCATTCCATTTTGTAATCAAGGGATAAAGGTGAAATATGGGTCTACTGTTTTGGAATCGCTCTACACATTAAGATGTGGTGCATTTTATAAACAGACAGTCCAAGTGCAAGGCAATGCATGCACTTAGTGACCCAGGAGAAGGTAGCTACGGCAGCGTATACAGCTTTAGACATGTCCCACTGTTCCACGTCAAATGAAAGGCATTGCAGTATGGTCCACAGCCAATTATTCCCAGAAATGCAAATTAATGCCACACGCACACAGTGCCAGTACAATCTGCATTCAACAACACTCGAGTGCAGAAAAAGGGCTTTAAAGCAAGTCTTTTTTAGAAGAAATGTATTTAATGCTTTTACTCACACGCAACAAAGTCATTCTTTACATTCGACTGACCACAGGCATTCTTATACAGCTCCAGAAAGCAGCCATGGTGGATACAATAAACATGCAGATTAATTCCAAGTATTAATGGGCATGGCACTGGGGTAAAATACGCGAGAGAACAGCAAACTTCTGAAATCAAAACATTTGTATACAGTGCCATGGAATTCCCCCCCTCCAGTGCAGCAAATCATGAGGCTCGGAATGTGGGTATTAACTGCTGGTGTTTAAAGTCCATACTCCGAGGAAGGTACTGCCCGCAGCACCCCCCTTGTCGCCTCATTAACCCATGAGTCGCCTGCTTCTGCGCCATGCTTCTGCGTCATGCCCCTGCAATTTCCTGCTTGCATTCATGCCCGTTTCATGTACTGTCTCGTGCATCTCCTTACCGTATCGGCCCACTTCCCTTCTAACCCTTCTGCCCCAGCGACTCCTTTTCCCCATTCAGATATCTGTGAGATGTGTTTCCTGAATACGCAAGATAGCCAACTCCTTCCCCAACGAACCAACCTTCTCCATGTGTACCAGAAAGCATTGCAAGGGCGGTTCATTGCTGCCCAAGTATTTCATTCCAATTCTTGGTCCTATCGACACCTTCCGTTAAACCCTTATTGTATTGCTAGTCACCAGGGTGCTTGCGCCCTCTTAGGGTTCTGGAGCATACACACTCAAAAGATTTAGCAAAGCTAAAAGGGCAGCCACAGCGAACCACAAGCTCCCCAAAGGACAGAGGATAGCTTTGTGATCACATAAATGGACAAGGGATGCAAATGGAGGATAACATGGAGAACAGCCCGTCCAATGCAGATCTTTAAGTGGTAGTGCAGGAAGGGAATAAATACATATCTGAAAAGATCAACTTGCTATGCATACCAAGTGTGCGAAACAGATATGGTGTCAACTGGGGGAGTTGGGCAGAGGGTGTTGTCGATTTAGCATGCAGAAGGCACCAGTAATGAAGTATCAAAGGAGCTACCGAGTGTAAGAGTGAAACAGGCCAAAAAACTCAGTGATATGAAGAATATCATGTCGGGGAAACAATGTTATGCTGAACAGGGCAGGTAAAGAGAAAGCACGAATCCTTTTTGGCAAGTGCTACACCCTTGCTGTCTTTACAACAATGATGCCTTGAAAGGAATAGAGCTGGAAAGTGCTTATAGGAAACGCACCCAGTGGAAGGCCTTAGGGTTGCTTTCACTCGTGGCAATATACTCGGGCCTCAACAATGTCACATCACATTTAAGTTGTTATACAAGGCACACAAGCAATGGAAGAGGAATGTCAATTCCTCCTGACTTGGAGACGGAAATGCAGACATTGAGGCAGTTAGAAGCAATTGTGAGCCAGGGACATCCCTGATGCACTGTTAACGCCAGAAAGGCTATGAAAATACCTTCATGGGAAGCACCATTTCTTTCATGATGCAAAAAGGTCACTACACACTATATTGAAACTTTAAGAATAATCATTTGTTTTTTATGTAGCGCCTTAATCTAAAGCCCTTACATAGGGCATATTTACATACATTAATATCACTATTATCTATTAACTATGACCGGATGTGAAGGGGGGCATGAGGATGACAGAACATACAGGTTCACCCTTTACTACGAGTGTTAATTGAGTATTCAGTGTCGCTCGCATTGCATAGGCTTGGATGCCACCTAACAGTGAGCGCGAAACTTCCTTTTGTTGCTTGGAACAGAGGTTTGGCTGTTTATGGCACCCTTGATTTTGCTTAGCAGGGGGACCTCGTGCGCGCAGGCGGCTCTCATGGTACGTAGCATTTGAGATACTGGCTGGATGCTAAACACTCATCTTTTCTCTTTCCTTGGGTCGTTTGCTGTATCACCACAAATGTTAAGCAGGGCTAGAGTTATAAGACATACGATTCTGTCCGTGTTTTGTTTCACATCCAGCTACATAGGAGGACATACAATGGATATGTTTTGTATTTTTTGCTTCCCCAGTTGGGGAAGGTTGTGCAGGGGTGGGGGTTCAGACGGAGAGGGGTTAAAACAAACACTGAGGGTAGCAAACAACAACGGTAAGGGGTAATCACACCCTTCTTAAGACAACTAAGTATTGTGCAATGTAGCAATGAGGGTCCATTGCACAATGGTCTCTTGGAACGTCAGGTGTATCAATGGTGTAGTGAAGAGAGCTAGAATATGCCTTACATCCAGAGAAGAGACACACTGATATTGTGATGATCAAGGAAATGTATTTGATAACCGATGAAGTATAGTAAAAAGGGGGGAAAGGGGAGGGTGGGCAGGGAGTGTCAGTTCCTAACTTACATCTTCGGCAAGGGACATATTTTTATGGGTACAGAAGATGGGACCTTTACAGATGGGGGAAATCATTGATAGGAGCTGCAACTATGCTCAGAAAGTAGTCATACTACGTGGATTGCCAACGCTGCTCCTATGTACCTATACACTGAACATTGATGGCTCATTCTTTTTAAATAGCTGTGGTTCTGAGGCAACATCTGGATCATTGCGCATTGTGGATGGGCGATTCTAATGGGGTACTTCACAGAGAGCAAGTTACCTCTGAGGTGGGCATGGCAACGGATCAATACTAACACTGTTGCAAACCACAAGGGATCATGATCTGATTGAATTATGGATTTCACCCAACAGATGAGGGTTACTCTGCCATGTCACATGGTACATTCATCTGGATATTTGGGTAGATCAACCGGATTACAGCTCATTACAGGTTACAATCAAATGGACAGGCAGATAGACAACCTGACTCAGACATTGCATACCTATGAATATAATTGGGCAGCCAATAAAAGTTACAATTGGACAACACTGCATTACCCCCACCCGTAGAATGAAGCAAATTATAGTGGGGCATGTTAAAGAGCTGGAAGAAAAGATCAAGGGACTGGAATGGAGGGGAGTTGACAATGACAGCGCTTTGAGGCTATACCAATGGCACTAGCCTCTATACAAATGCCATGTAACATAATTAAAACAGTGAAAAATGCAATTAGAGGGACAGCAGAATATTGGGGTGAGGGGTTATATTCCAGAAGGATATGGCTCTCCTATTGAATTGTACACTGCACACCTAGACTCTCTTTCACCCCCAGGTCGTTGACAGCATATGCTGACCCAGTGGAGAAACATTCTTCCCGAACCACTGCGCGAGTGTCAAAACTGACTTGTTTAGTGTTGTATGCCGGTTTGGCCAGCATATTCCTTGGACTGCCTTGTGAATTTTGGATTGGAATCGGATGTGTGGAATTGGAATCGGATGTGTGAATAGCCCAGTGGAACAGTGCATAGTACCCAAAATGAGCACATTACACCACTGAGGATCCTGCTGTGACCTCACGGCGTCTGGGTAGGCCCATTGCAGTTTCTAGATCTGGTGTATCTGGTGTATGTGTCATTGTGCTGTTTGGGACATGTTCCGTAGTGTGTCTTCTACCTCAAGGTCCACCGCTGCTGCTGGATTGAAAAAGCATGCAATACAGTATGCAGCATCCTTGCTCATTTCCTGGTTGTTGGAATTTATTTTGCCCGGTGCTAGGAGGCTGGGTTCCCAGCAGAACTGCAGTTTGCCGTCAGATCATCACAGATTATCGAGTCCTTTTTTGTCGGAACCCATGGATGCATCAGCCAACCCCTAAGCAGAACTAATACAAGCAGTTGCAGATTTTTGCCCAGACATGGCAACCATACATGCTGAATTGGACAACAGGCTGGACAACATGCAAGCCAAACTCAACCGGTTACCTCCAGATGAGGCAGGCCGGGGAGAAGCAGCATAGACAGTATCGATGGCTCCTCGTATGCTACCTATGATATCTGGCCAACACCCGATTCCTCCAGCTCATCCGGAATTCTTGACTGGGGAGCCTTGCAAGGATTGCACATACCTTAACCAGTTTAAATTACACTCCCTGTGCCAAACCAATGCCTTTTAGTGACGCTTCTGTGAAAGGCAGCTGCCTTTGTTCTGTCATATCGAGGCAATGTAGTGGCATTATGGGCCATAATCCTCTTCGAAAGAAAAGACTGATTGCTGTATAATTTAGATACTTTGGTGGCTGAAATGTCCAAAGGAGGACACTAGGTCACTGGCCTGTTCATTATGCCTAGAGTGGTTGAAACTTACACAAGGCCACTGGTATCTAATATCATATGTGGCCTAGTTCAATCACTTCGAGGCAAAGAGACACTGGCCAGAAAAAAAAAAAAAGAAGGGGGCCGTCTATTATAAAGGACTTTGAGAGGAAATGAAGGACTTTTTAGCCATAGTTCCTTCCCTCCCAACGGGTACCCAGGCCTATTGTACTGGGTATTGCAGGTCGATGCTTTTATAATGGACCGAAAGAGTACCCTGTATGGGGATGTCTGAACTGGTCGAGAAGGCAAACCTCAACATCAATGTGCCTGTTGAAACCCGACTGATGCAAATTGAAGGAGTCTGTTGTCCCCTCACTCGGGAAGAAAAGTAAAGACGTAAAAAAAAAAAATGTTTGGATTGTGGGCAAACCGGTCCATTTTTGCATTCATGCCCAGTCCGACCCGGTAAACAAGGGTTAAAAGAGGTGACTCAGAGGAGCAGAACCGAGAGCGGAACCACAGACAAATCCTATTGACACATGTTCAAGTCATCTGAGGGAAATGCTCACTCCTGGTTTACTACACACTGTTGCTCGAGTAAAAGTCGGAGATGACCCAGTCCATGACATAGTGGCATTTATCGCATCAGGAGTCTATAATGAGATAGCCCTGGCCAAACGCTTGGCGATACCCATGTTACCCGAGGCCACCACATAACCAGTTAGAGCCATAGATGATTCTGAGCGGACTTCCGGACCTATCAACATGAACACTCCAGTCATGACATTGGTTTGTCAATCGATTCATAAACTTGTGACCTTTGACCTTAGTGAAGCACCACACTATGGCATGTTAGGAATGTCATGATTACCTGGTCATAACACAATCATCGATTGGATCACGGGTACGGTAGATTCCTCATTAATCAGTTGCATTAGCAAACGCTTAATGTCCAGTAAAGGTATTTATGAAGACACTAGCCCAGGATTTACTATACGGTCATCCTTGCATGATGTCACCACAGTGACAAGTGGAATTACTCAGTTTTACACCTAGTACATGGACATTTCTGACAAGGATAGGGCTACACGGTTACCACTCCATGAGCTTTGTGATCACCCAATTGATCTAGTAGCAGGAGCCACATACCTTGTGATCAAGTGTGTCCCTTGATGCAAGCAGAAGATAGACATCTCTGTGAGTACATGGATGAGAACCTAGCTTGAGGTTCATAAGCCATTCCAGGTCTCTAGCGGCATCACCCCTCTTTGCATCCAAAAAGTAAAGGGATCTTCACACTTGTATAGATTACTGTGCCATTAATGCTATAACCATAATAAACTGTTACTCGTAACATCTGATTGGGGCGCTCTTAAATCAGATAAGAGACGCTACGATCTTAACTAAACTTTACTTTCGACAGACATTACTTAATATGTGTATGGTAAGGGAAGTGAGAAACTGCATTCTGAACACGCTATGGAATATTAAAGTACAATGTGATGCCCTTTGGCTTGTTTAATGCCTCAGCCATATTTCAAAGATTCATGGAGACATATTCCGAGATATAATAGACCAGTACGCCGTTATATACCTAGAGGACACATTGTTTTTCTAGTCCTCGAGGCCTCAACACAGAGCACATAAACAAATGTAATGCAGCGCTTGAGGGAGCATCACCTTTTTGCCAAAGCGGAAAATGTGTGTTCCATATTCAAAGCGTACAGTTCCTCGGATATTTCCTTACACCTGAAGGGGTATCTATGGATTAGAGGAAGATGACGTCCGTATTGGACTGTGAAAGCAGTCCAAGCCTTTCTAGGGTTTTCTCATTACTATCAAAGTTTTATCCAGTGGTCCTCCTTGATGGTTGCTCCCTTAACTGTTCTAACATGCAATAGTCAGCTCTTTATTTGGTCTCCAGAAGCACAAGCGGCGTTCAATGCACTCGAAAAGGCCTTCACCACTGTTCCCATTTACAGCATCCTAGATTTGATCTTCCCTTTGTGGTAGAAGTAGATGCCTCAGACATCGCCATCAGGGCCCACTTGTCACAACTAAGCCACAGTATGAATTTGTTGAACCCAGTAGCCTTCTACTCACGTAAGCCATCAGCTGTGGAACGCAACTACAACATGCAGGACAAAGTTACTGGACATACATGCAGCTTTGGTGAATGAAGGCACTATCTGATAGGAGTCTATCATCAGACAACTGTGTACTCTGATCACTGAATGCTTGTGGCTCGAAGTTCTGCCAGATGCACTAATGCGAGACAGGTACCCTGGATCCCTTCTTAGCATTCAACTTTGTGATAAACCCATTTCTCGCAACAAAAAAGCTGATGCTCTTTCATGCATCCATAGGTAAGATCCACAAACAAACCATACAAAGATGCATATAATAATAATGACAGACAATGTAATAGGTCTTTGTGAGACACACAGGTCAGTCAGAGACTCTACGAGAATGGGGGACCAGTCACCCCGAGTAGGGAAAACAAGGCAAGGTAGAAGTGTGCAATGGCTTACCGCAATTCCATATGGGGGATTATGCCTACCAACCAAACCCACACATTTTCTCTCTAGTGGTGTCATGACTTCTCATTAGCACGCACACGAGGCGTACCAAGACGCTAGATGTGTTGAGCCGTTAGTGATGTTTGCCATCCATGAGGAAAAAACACAGAGTCCATGGATACTTGGTGCAATATGTTCACAAGGAAAAGACTCCTGCCATAGACCAGACTGATTGGTACAGATAATGCTGATTTTGCAACTATCCTTGCACAAGACATCCATGGATTTCGTAAAACGTCTCTCTCCCATCGATGGTTTTACTGGGTGGTAAGTCACAGATACGAGACGGACATGAGGACCTATTATAAGAATGATTTCACTAAGGAAAAGAATACATAGTTTGTCCCTACGTCTAAGATGCAGTCCCTACTCTTTAAAGAAAGATTAAACAGGTGCGTGTAAGGATTTCTCAAAAATTGTCTGTCCTCTGTCCCAAACCTATTCTAACCTAATCTCTGACCCTAACACTATAACAAAAAGGATGACAAATTCAGCCTGGGAAGAAGTTAACTCACCTATTTCATGGTTAGTGGAGGTTGGTTTCTCAAACCCCAACCAGAAGAACAAGTTACTTACCCACAGTAACTTTCTTTCGAATGGATGTTCCTCCCACGTATTCCTCATCTTTGACACTTGTTTTCTCATATTTGACACTTGTTGTCCAGCTTCAGCTGCTTCGGAACTCAATTTCGGCAGATGGTGCTGTGCGTCGATGGCGTTGAGTCGATGTCCCTCGAAGGCCTCCGTCGAGGATGATGTACTCGAAGGCATATATAGCACGCGCAGCGCCGTTGGCCTCAGTTCTGCAGCAGAGATACCCGTAAAACACGGGAGTGACCGTACTCCGCCTTGATGGAACGGAAGCTGTAACAGCACAGGAAATTATACTGAGGGGTAGGATGGGAGGGCGGTGAGGAACACGTGGGAGGAAAACACAGTCGAAAGAACGTTACCAGAGGTAAGTAACTTGTTCTTTGAATCGATTGTGTCCTCCCACATACTCCTCATCTTTGACAGACTCCCACAGCAGTGTTAGGCTTGGGGGAGGGAGTAGAATTGGAATTCATACATTTTCATGGATAGAATAAGGACTGCCTTGCCAAAAGAACCCTCCTGGCCAAGGGAATAATCTAGGGAATAATGTGAAGTGAATGTGTTTATGGAAGACCACGTTGCCACTTCACAAATTGTTCTGATTGGTACGCCCCGCTGAGGGCCATAGATGTAGCCATACCGCTGGTGGAATGAGCTCTTAAACTTCCGGGGGGTCTTTTTCCTGCGAGCCTGGAACATTCTGATATTGTCAGAATTATCCATCTAGACAAGGTCTGTTTGGTAACAGCCTGACCTAGCTTGTGTCCTGAATATCCGATGAAGATTTGGTCATCAATTCGCAACTTAGACATTCTGGAGATATAAAAGCTTAACGCTGTCTGAGGGTCTAACCTATGAAGTCTTTCTTCTTCCTTACCAGGATGATGGGGATAGAAGGCAGGTACAAACATTTCAGACCCAAAGGAAAGTCCGAAATGATCTTGGGCAAAAAGGAGGGTTCGACCCTTAAAATAAACCTGTTCTTGTGGAAGATGGTAAAGGGTGACTTGGATGAAAGTGCCTGCAACTCGCTCACTCTACGGGCTGATGTCAGAGCTACCAATAGGATTGTTTTGAAGGTTAATAACCTTAACGGACATGTGCGCAGAGGTTCAAATCAAGCACACATCAGACATTTCAAAACCAGATTAAGGTCCCAAACCAGAACCTGGAAAGGAGATTGAGGGAACACATTGGTGAGCCCCTTGAGGAATTGAGTCACCAGTGGAATTTTGAAATAGGAACATTCCTTGGACGAGTGCTTAAAAATGGGCAGCGCCACCAAGTAGCCTTTAATGGTACCAATGTGGAGGCCCAGATTAGTTAAGGATAGAAGAAAGGAAAAAACAAATAGAGTTTTACATAGAAAAGGATGAACATTCTTTTCCTTGCACCAGTTGCAAAACTTATTACAACGCCAACGGTACAAAGACTTTGTTGCTGGCCTTCTAGCCGAAAGCAACACCTCGATTACATCATCCGGGAGGTCCCAATCCTTGTATCTCAGCCTTTCAGATATCAAGCGTGAAGGTTGAGTCTCTTGACCTGGGGGATGTAGAACCCGACCGCACTCTCGCGAGGTAAGGTCCTCTCTTTGTGGAAGACACATCTGTGGACAGATGAACACGTTCAGAAGGTCCTGGTACCACATCCTCCTGGCTCAATCTGGGAAAATTACGATCATGTGTTTCTTGAACCTACTCAACCTCCTGATTACATGAGAAATGACTGGGACCGGAGGAAACACGTTCAAGAGTGGAAACTCCCAGTCCACTACAAATGGGTCTCCTAGAGATCCTCTCAGAGGAAAATCCCTGGAGCAATATCTTTCGCACTTTCGATTGACCTCGGTCACAATCAAAGCTACTTGACCGGTTCCCCAAAGGGTGACTATCTATTGAAAGACTTCCTGAGCTAGTTTCCACTCGTGGGAGTCTGTTCTCCGCCTGCTCAGAGCATCTGCCGCCATATTATCCTCCCTGGCTAGGTGAACTGCTGATAGGGAGATTCCCCTAGACTTCATATTCTCCTTTGGTACAGTATATGAAGAATTGTCTCTTGAACTCCCCTCCAGGCATCCTACCACCTTAAGGTCTTCTTCTAAAAGTGGAGGAGTCTATCATTCTCAGAGTCCTAGTGTTTCTGGTTTCTTGTGTGGGCAGAGCTGGGACTCACAAAATGTTGGCTTGGTTCTTCCTATTGTCAAATTATGGATTTCTTATTTAAAGTTTTTGTTATCTCTTTTGTTAGAAATTGAATCCTTTTAAGGTTATGATTTGACTTCTCATATGGGTACAAGTTTTCAACTTGCACAATGTTGTTTTGTCTTAGTTTACTCCTTCGGACAATTAGACAGTTGTCTCAGTATTACTTTAGGGACCTAGACACTATTTGAGGTGCAAGTCCTCATCTCGCACAATGGCGCCGTCTACCTTGGTTTACTCTCTTGTCAAGTAGGCAACTCTCACACTTTCTACAGGGTCCTAGACCCTCTTCTCTGCGATTCACTTGCTCAGCCCTGTGCCTCCCTGGACATCGTGCAGCTCCCGGACAACCCATGTACATGTTTCTTCCCTCATTGTCGGCACGGGTGTTCTCCGGGATTCCGCTGCTTCTCTGGCGGCTCCATTCTCTATCGGGACTACACCACTATGGGCAGCGGTTTGTTTGGCATCTAATTCTTCCCAGCCTATTGTCCTTTCCTCAGGATCACTCACTGGTGCAATGGAAGCCTGGAGGTCGCTCACGACAGTAAGCAGAGGCATTCTGGCATAGGAGACCTCTCTCGCATTCTTCCCTCCGTACTCCGCTTCTCAGAGGCTAACCCTCATCTCACTCTCTGCTTCCCAGCTTTCGGCTGCAGCTGAGCCTGAACACCTTCAAAACTCCAACGATGGATAATTATACTGCTTCGGGGCAATCACTGGTTTTAGGAGACTAGACCGCTCATTCTGTTTCTCAGACAATCCTTGTACTCGCGGTCCGCCTCCTCATCCCAGTATTAGCCTTAAAACTACATGTTTGATACTTAGAAGTCTTTGCATTGTCATAGCTGTCTAAGCCATATAGAGTACATTGGTAATAAAACATGTCAGTTCAATGTGAATAGATAAAAGATGGATGCATAGAGGAAGGTGGCGTAGGATGTATTACATCGGATAGACCCTGTTATTTCTGATATTGTCTCTAAACCCAAAGGGGAACCTTTTCTCCACATAAGCCTCTCCCAATGTGTCACCTGCAGGGGAATCCTTATACTGTGCATGTACTGCCCTGGCGTTCCGGGAGAGGCCTTTCCCTAGAGAGGAAGGGACGACTTCCTCAGATTCGTCGCAATAGCCTCTGCATACCCATGAACTGATGGTCAGACAGAACATCCAAATCAAACATTCAAGCAATTAATAATAGTTTTGCCTACAATGTCTGACGGAGTAGCTCCCTGTATGGAGCATAGCAGAGCTTGCCTATAAAAACTTGCAATATTCCTCAACAGGGGTTTTGTCTTTTTTGGTTTCTAGCAGGGTGCATCTGTAAGGAGGCATGGCACCAACAGTAAAACAGACATAAGTGATCACAGGTCCAGGGTGTTTAGGGAACTTCAAAAAAGGGTATGATAAACGCCTATCTAAACCTAAACCTAAAGATGGGAGTGAGCTACGACCATCAAAAAAAAATAACGCAGTCCTAGTGGTGTCTTGTCAAAATAAAACAGCCTATACTAAAAAAATCCATTACCAATCCTTACCTTTAAATACAAATAGCGTGGGGAATAATGTTATGAACAAGAAAGAAGTGTTCAAAATAATATGTCCGGTTTTCAGGCTGTTGGCCTTCCTTCCACACGTTTTCAGCATAGGACAAGGCGGTTCACTCGAGCGCAGCACAGTCTCTGGCTTCTTTAGCACGAGATTACAGTTCACCCATCAGCATCAGGGCCTTCGCAGCATAAGTCTCCTTGCTTCTCAAAGTCTTTTCACTCAAAGGGTCTGATGTACCCAAATTAACAAAACATTCTTTTCCCTTCTAGATTTTCACAAATATTCACATCGGGTCACTATCCACCCCGGATCCCCCTCAGCAAGGCTCAGGTCCTTTTAGCATAAAGTTCTGCACAGGCCTCCCTCCCTGTGCCAGGGTCGAGCCTGTCGTTCACCTTTCACTTTATCGCACAAGGTTCATAGGTGGTTCCTTTTTGGGTGACTCAAGGTTCACCCCGGATCTCCCTCTTCCGGGCTCATGATCCCTCCAACACAATTAGTCTCCCTCAACCGGGCTCGGACCAAAGTCAATTTTACAACAAGTATCAAAGACTTTCAAATGTGCACAGAGTTTGGCTTGACCCGTTACAGGACCACTTATTTAACAATTCCCTTTCTTTTAAAGTGGATACCTTACAGAGACATTTCGAATGAGCACCCATGTGATGCTGGACTACTCCGTCTACTGTATCGGTTTTTAGCTTCAAAGTTCATTCACTCCTCTGATGTCTTAATAATAATCTTTATACAATATTGTCATTTGCAACCTTGGTTTCCACACAGACTGGTCTGGTATGAGTCTCCCCAACTCACTGGATGTCCAGACTTCACTGGTGCTACTTTGTTGTAGGAGCCAAGGACAGCAACACAGCGGCAAAAGCCTCTTCCGTCTTGACTATCAACACAGGCGAACCCCGGGTACCTCCAAGACACAATGCAGGATTCTTCAGCGTTAATTCCAAGTTTTATGTTTCCTATTCTCAAAGGCTCATGAAAGATACAGTCCTTCAGTGAAAAGGTCAAGGTTACTTCCCTCCTTGCAATCCTCCCCAGTCTTGCCGTCTTCTGCCTTGTATCAAACTGCCATCTTGGAACTGCTGCTTCCCTGTGTACTTTGCCTTGCTCCTAGTGTACTTTCGTGCTCTGCCTTTTATCCATCTGTGGAAGTGTGATGAAAGTCAGGTGTGTGTGTGTAATGATCAGTAATTTCCTGACCATTGTAGTGGAACATGTCAGGTACACGGCTCAGTGTTAAGTCTGTTTTCCCTCACAGTGAGTTGTCCATGAAAAAGTGTGTCAGAAAAGGAGGGGAGGAGGAGTTGAGTCCCTAAGTATACTACCTGATAGGATGGGGTAAAAGTGTTACAGGTAAGGGGATACTGTGTCTCGCCGTCCGGTGTCCCACTGTCATGATGCCCGCTCCCGGGGAGCCGGTTCAAGCCCGGCGTCCCCGAAAGCGGACATCCAGTCCCCAAGGAAGGACCCAGCAACCCCATATAGGGGCCCTTTGGACAGTGTCCTGGCGCCTATGGTGCCAGGCTCATTATGGGAATGCTTGGGTGCACTTAGCTGATGCGGACCATGCTGCAGGATCCCGGCCTCCTTGAGGCCTGAAAGGAACTACTTTACCTGTGGGACTAATTTACCATCCGGGCATGGTCGGGGAAGGATACATACCTGATTGGAGGAAGGATACATACACCTGGAACTTCTTCCAAGGCTATTTAAACCCCACCCGAACAGCCACACGTGCTTCGCGTTGTTCTGCATCTAGCAGCTGGACGCTCACCGTGTCTGCTCCTGCATCCTGACTTCTGCCACGCTTGCCAGCATCCTGGACCACCTGCAAAGGAAGAGAAGAAGAGAACAGAAGGAAAAGTCCTTACCTGCTAAATCCGCATCCCGGAGACATCTCGCCGACAATCCTGAAAAGGAAGACTTTAATTTAAAAGCTCATCACGTCGATCGCTGCTGCGCCCCATTCCACTCACCTTTAGAGGGCGCCTCCATGTTCAGCAGCGATCATCCGGATTCGCAGTCACGCCCCAGCGCCTAGGGAGAAAAAGACCAGAACAAAAGGTGAGAGAGAGAAGGGAATAAGGAAAGCTAAATCTCCATGTTAAGACTTACCTGTTGATTCATTCCCTCTTCATTTCGGGTCCGCGCCGCATCCTGGCATTTCTGGACCCCGGCCCCTAAGGGGAAAAGAGACATCAGCGTTAATGAGCGAATTAAAAGACATTACCAAAAACCGCTCATTAAAGACTTACCTGATTTCTACAAGGATTTCACCTCTCATCTCGGGTCGGTGCCTGTTCCCCGGCATTCCATACCCCGGCCCCTATGGGGAAAACGACACTAGCATTAGTACATTAATGCATGGACACAAGGGGAACCTCTTATCAAAAAAACTTACCTGGAAGCCAAGCAAGTTTGGTTCTCACCAATCCGAAATCCAGTGAAGTAACTGGATACCGACGCGCCCCTGCATCAGAAGCAGGATGGAGAGTTCGTCCTTCCAGACCCTAAGGTGAGACGCTACGAGAAATCACAGAAGGGTTTCAAGGAGGGTGAGAGGGGAAAGTGGGAGGCTGATTGCATTACCCCGCAGACAGTTAATCCCCTATTTTCGCCTACAGAAGGATACTTCTGCGAGCCAGACAAGCCAGATTTGGGGGCCCAGTCCAATCTATCTTCTGAACCCTGCGCATCACCTTAGAAGAGGTCACAGCAGCGCGAACCAGGCCAGCGCCTCCGTGGGAGTCAGGTGAGCTTAACACCCACTTCTACTCCACAAACCCCCCTCACACCCTTCCAGGTGATCCTCCCGCACTGGACCACCCCCAGGAACTGGATCCAAAAGCGATGGCCGTGTATAGTTGGAGGTAGACTTGTTAGGTTGATCGATAGCTCTATTGTTGAAAAAAAAATACAGAAATATAGTGCCTTTAAGACCGAAAAGCAATTTGAAGGGCGATTTAGTTTGTGGGGTCCAATGCGGGAGGATCTCCTGGATGGGGGGGGTTTTGGGGAGTAGAAGTGGGACACTGGATGGCGAGACACAGTGAGTTGTCTGTGAGAAAGTTTTTGTGTCAGAAAAAGAGGACGGGGAGGGGGAGAGATTTGCTGTCATGCTGTCTGCTGTTTTGCCAAGAAGACTAAAGATAAATTAGACTGAGTCTTGGAGTATCTTCCTGCCTGCCTCTCCCGGTCCAGGGGTGTCAGAAGCCTAGAGAAGGGATCGGGAAATACCAGTTCAGCCTTGTCCTGGCCACCTGGATGACAGATCACTGACTAGCAGGTGAGACCTTCACATTTCTCACACATCCCTGCCTGTTGCCAGTTGAACTACCATCCATTACCACAGTGCCAGCAGCCAATGACAGTACATCTTGCATACTAAGACTCTGCAGAACAGTGACGGAACACCAACAGAAGGCCCAATCGGATCATGAGAAACAGGTTGACAGAAAACGAAGAGCAGCTCCCATATACAATATCAGGCAAACTGTGTGGTTTTCTACCAAGCAATAAAAGGTGATGGAATCACGGAAGGTGTTTCCCAAATCAAGGAAATGTACAAGATAATCAATATCATAAATCCAGTAACCATGAAACTGACCTTGCTCACTAACTGATGTATCCATCAAGTCTTCATGTGCCTTTGCTCAACCCAATACCCAGCTTCTAACCAGACCTGAAGCTCGGACTATAGATAAGAACACAAAGCCATTCTGGGCATGTGTCAGATACAGCATAAATGGTATGCCTTAGTTGAATGGAAGGGCTACAGAGCAGAGGGGAGTAACCTGGGAACTTCTGGAAAACATACATGCTCCTCGGTTACTAGCTCAATTGTGTCTGTAAGCGGTGTGAGAGGTCAGAAATGTGAGGCAGATAATTTTGTGAAGGTTTTTCAAAAGATGTCATTTCATTAACTCAAGGTTGGATAAACGTCTCACTATCCCTACACTGATGAGGATGTCCCGTCGTAAAATAAACTAAAGGAAAGAGTAACAACTGATATGTCTCTCACCTCACACTTATACATACAGTAACTCACCAAGGTGATGCATGGCAGTTCAAACAAAATATAATAGTCAAGTTCGCAATATGATAACGTTCTCTCCTTATAATCTGGGTGAATTCCCCTTCCACTGATTCAAGCAGGATTCTGCTCCACAGTTCCAAAAAGAAACAAGAAAATCCTGCTCTGCAACCAAGTTCCAAACACAGTTCTTTGTAACTCCAATTTGATAACAGAAAGTTCCAACACTCTAGTGGTTCAACAAAGAAAGTTCTTTCTCTTCGTCTTATAATAGTAGGATTCAAAATAATCTACAAATAACCAAAGAATATTTCCATAGTTCATCAGTAGCAACATAAATTGTCTTGGTGCTTTTGCACAACTTATTATTTCTGAAGGTAAATAACACTTCTGAAGTAGTAGTTCTTGATTCAGTAATGAAAGTTTGTTAACACCACTTAATCAACATCTACCTGGACAACTCCCATGCCAGACCTACTACTTCAAGTTTGTTATTCGGGTATACTCCCCTGCCCGAATAGTAATTTACAAACAAGTGCCTCTGTGGTTAAGATCAGCTTACATCAGCTTTTGCAATGTTCATCACATTACAACAGACTGTAAGCAATTCTTAAGAGAAGGCAAGATTCACACTTGTGCCCTTTAATACGCTTTTGTACTTTCCAAAACCTCTAAAAGTTATGCACCTCTCCTTCTGAACAACCTTCAGGGCAGCCTTCTTGGCACTTGTTTCCCCACTGCGTTATCAACCAAACACTGACAAGGATATGGTTTTATTCCGCTTCTCCTTTGGCTTTGGCACTGTGGGTTTATAGCAGATTTTGTAATATGCTTCTTCAAATATGGGCAATACGCTTTATAACCTTTGGGAATTTCATTAGTCCCCTCCTGCCTTTGGCAATATCTGTTAAATTGCCTTGATTTTACTTTCTTTAGGCTTGGGTAATGGTTGTCTGCATTATGTTTTTAAAGTATTGCCCCCCCCTTGTTAGGTTCGCAATAAAAATGCATGCTTAAAGGCACAGGCACTTGGTTTTGAAAAATAGTTTCTTGGGTTTCTGATAGTTTTGTATTCAAAATTGCTCTCAGTATTACTTTCATTCAAAACAGAGTGTTTGAATCCCCTGAATCGAGCGCTCCAGCGTCTCTAAGCTTGTGAACTTTCTGGGTAAGGCATGCCTGTCCAATTCCCTCGCTGCTCCCATGTACTTTGCTTCAGGGGCTTCACGCGATCCAGCAATCTGCTGCTTTTGGCCCGCTGCCGCCCACACCATTTGTTCACAGAGCTTCCTTTGCTCTGGAGGCTGTCCAGTTTGTGCCGGCCACCGAGACACAGCCTGGTGGGGAAGAAAGCTCTTCACACTTTCGCTTTCCTCTGCAAAACAGGTCTTCAGAGGGCAAGCTTCCCTCTGCAATCAAGGCTTCTTGAAGCGAAGACCCTGTCGGGACTAGTTACTGTTCTCCACTCGACAGTGGTCCAGGGATCTTCTGCCCTCTCCAGTTTCTGCTTTTACTGCTTAAACTGCTCTACCCCTGCTCACTAATGGCATGCACCAAGGGGGCCTTTTAAGCCTCGCAGTCTCCCTTAGTTGTGAGTGATTCATATCGACAAGCTGACCACTTCTGTAGTTTTGTTACTCTTTAACCCTCTTCCTCGTTCCAGTACTTGAGGAGTTCTGGGACTTGAAATCCCTAATGACAGTTTTTCTCACTTCTTCTGTTTTGCAATAAGCATTAGAAGGTTGGGGTCTTGGGGGGGGGGGGTGTTCAACAAGGGGGTTTCCCATTCCTCCAGACATTCTTCCCTCCCTCAGCCCCCCCACTCATGTGATTGTCCCGCAGAACACCCCCCGGGGTCTGGATCAGAAAGAGTCTACCTTTCCTGATATTAAATAGGCAGGTGGAGAATGTAACACCTTTTGTTACAAATTACTAATGGTTGTAATATCAGCATCACATATGCAGCAGCCCCAACCTCCACTTCATCACTCCAACCGCTCCTCCTTCATAAATCCACACTATCCCCCAGGTTCCACTGCAGAACCCATTCTAGAACAATGCTGTCAGGCTGGCTGACAATTCCCATTTACAAGGCAGGTCTACACACATATATATATATCTGTATGAACAGCAGAGGAAAAAAACCGCACTCCACCATGAGGTACTGCTGATCCCAAAAATGACGCTCGAATCAATGTAAAGACACAAGTTGTAATGATGGTAAGAAAAAAGGCAAAAAAGCAAAACACACACAGCAAACAAAGCATGACGCCAATGATGGGTCCTGAACAACGCGTTTCGTGCTTCCCTGAGCGCTTGGTCACCAACTCAACCATAACAATATAGGTTATGGTTAAGTTGCTAAATCCATAGGTAGAGCACTTTTTGGGCAGCTTATAACTTCGCTCCCCCTGGACGAATCCACACCAAACTTTGCAAAAGAAGAATATGGCCCACTCTGAATTTTGCAAAGTGTGGTGAGGTTTGGTTTGGGGGGGAAAAGTTATACAAAATTTCTTTTTTCCCCATAGACTGACTGGGGAAATAATTTTGCTCACGGCTACAGCCCAAACCGCTGGACGGATTTTCACCAAATTTGCAGCAGGGGCAGCGGCTTGGTCCCGAAAGCGTGCTTTTGTAAATTCGGTGAAAATCCGTCCAGTAGTTTTTTTTAAAAAAACAACCAAAAAGTAGGTCACAAAAAATTAGTGATATCTATGTCTGCTCCGCGGACAGGACACCGATTGGTTAAATCGGCTTGCGTCATGTCCGCGGACATGCGACGTGTTCGCTGATTGGATGGTGAAGAGCGTGAAGTGCGACAGATTTTTGGAAACCCCCGCCATCTTGGATTCGCAGACTTCGCCGCTGTCCGCCGACATCGCATTAAAAACATATTAAAAAACACAACATTGCACTTATCAAATAATCTCTGGGGAGGTGAGGGGTGATGATGGTGGGATGGGATATGACTGCAAGAAGCAAAAAACAGGTGTATTTTGCTGAAAACAGTTTGGATGTTCGCGAACGGTCCTGAAACGTTTGTGGACAACTCAGCATTAAAGGATTGGTAAAATGCAGTTCTTGGATGGCTTATAACTTGGGCGCCACTTAATGGAACTGCATGACATTTTGTATGTATATTTCTGAGCTGATTCTGAGTGCGTATGCAAAGTTTGGTGGGATTCTGTCAAGAGGGAGCAAAATTAGAGGGGGGGGTGTCCCAAAATATTTTAAAGGCTTATAAATGTGGTGCCATTTGACAAACCTACACAAAGGTTTGCAAAAAGATTATAGATCTAGATATAAATGTTTTTGTAAAGTCTGAGTGGATTTTGTCAAATGGGGGCTAGGTTATATGATGATTGTATGTGCATACATTTGACACTTTTGAAAAAATAAAACATGGGTGGATTTCCAGCAAATTTGCTTAAGGAGCATTGGCAAGGACCTACAAGCATGGTTTTACTATTTGACAAGTGTCATAATGTAGCTACAAAAAAAAACGGTATACCTTTAGTGACTGAGGTGTAGCCTGTGGCCATGGGCAGTGGCCAGATTGTCCGGGTCATGGAATAAGGTCGTGATCCGGACAATCTGGCTACTGGACATGACCACAAGGGACAAAACATAGGATTAAAGTGGCCATGTCCACCTGGGACTGGCTGTGTGGTAAAGTTATTCGAAATTAGTATAGTTCTGAAGAAAAATGTGCTTGTGGTAATATGGTCATAGGATTCTTTTTTTGCCTTCTGCAGGCTGCCATGGAAAGCGAAGAGGGCCCTGTATGGAACCCTCGCCTTCCCTTTCCATGGTGGCCATCTTGGAAAAGGATTTTCCTTCCTACACCGGGACGCCATTGGCGTCCCGGTGTAGCAAGAAAAATCCTCTTTTTTAGCACCCCAGGTTCCCGCTTTGGGAACCTAGGTTGCTAATGGCCTTCATCCCCCAATTTCAGGGGCTGGAATGGGGGGATAATGGTCCAGAGACCTCGTTATCCACCCTCGCTTTGCTTGGGCTGATAACTTGGGCTGCTGGGCCGGTATCCACCATTCCAGTCCCTGGAACGGAGGATGAACGCCACAATATTCCCATTAGTGTAACAAAATACAAATGGAAATGTTAGAAAATCCTATTGAGTCTATGTACTTTACTGAGAAATATAAAGGAGATGGAGTCTATACGTTTTTTTTAGCTCTATTCTTTAACTGTGAAAGGTGGTTCCTAAAGGAATATGTCTTCTTGTTTTTGGATGTATTTTTTTTTTTACAAGAGATCTGAGAACGAAAGGTGGGGAGGGAAATGAGGGAAGAGGAACCAAACACTAATATGGAGGGGTAGGTGGACAAGGGAAAATGTTGCGCGCGAGTGATTTCTAAGGTAGGGGGCAGTGTTTCTCATGCTCCTTGATTACAGCAGTGGTGGTGGCTCTTGGGGAGGAGGGATGGCATTAGCTGATTCCATTTTAAAATAAATAGCAGTTTTGCTAAAAGTATGTACTGTGTACTAGATTGTTAATGGATAATGAATAGGAATAGGTGTTGGAGCTGTGCAAGGGACATTTTGAAGTTGAAAGTTCCTAGATCAGTAGAAAATGCAGTTCTGAACTGCCCGTGAAGCAGAGATCTTATCGTGAAGTGCGGATGGGTTCTCGGACACCTCATCATGCCGCGCGCCAGCGTATGGTCATGTGGCACTGTCCGGAAGGTCCGCTATGAAGTCAAATGTTCGTAGACGGCTACGGATGCAAAACTAGTTGCAATAGCTGCAAAAAGTGTACAGAAGTGTTAAAAATGATTCCAGAAGGTGGGAAATGGCAGAGTTTTAAGGTGACACTTTGTAAATCGGACACAAATATTGCTATATTGGGTAAGTATGACATTAGTAAGTTGTAGGAACATAGCATGCACTGGTAAAAAAACTAAAATTCACTGAAAAAACCTTATTAAAGGGGCGTTATGGTTAAGTTGCGCTACTAAAAATCTATCAAATTCAGTGAAAAAACTTTGTTAAAGGGATGTTATGGTTACAAGTAAAACCGAAACCCCCCTAAAATTTGCCAGTTATGGTAAACTAAGCAACCATAACTCGCGCCACTATAGTGCACTGCTAAGAACACCCATGACATCAAAGATGACATCACAAATATGATTGATGACAACACTGATGACATTACATGTCTAGACCCTTCTTTTTTTGTTCATTGACATATCTAGGCCAGGTGAGTTTATTCAGTGACAGTCAAAAACTTTAAATTCAAAAGGTATTACATTTCTAGACGTTGCTATTCTCACATGTTCTTACAGTACTTTCCTTAGAATTCAATTGCATATTATGATGCACATACATACGGGAAGAAGCAGGCCTGAAACACAGCAATCATTTCTATGCGAAAAGATAATCATGTTGGTTATACACAGTGGCTCATGATACGGCCTCTTGTTTACTTACTTTACTCTCCCTGTATAAGCCCATGTTTGTATACATTGTGGTCTCTTAATGTTTTGTGTGTAGTAGTACAAGCATGTAGTAAGTGATGCATTATTACCTACTTAGTGTATGTTTCACAGTACGATACAGAAGCATTCACCGTTTTACTATCCATCATGGGAAAATTAGAAATAGTACATCTCTATGGTGTATGCTGCAGCCAATGCCTAGGTTTCTGAATGAGTAGGTTCCTGTTCTAGAAACAACACTGCAATGGACTGTTCTTTGGAGCAATACATTGCATAATCAAGTATGTAGTTCATCACATCTCCAGATGACCCGACACTTTTTTGCCAACATTACATTCACAACCCCTTGTAGGGACTTCCTATGAAAATTAAATGCACATGTGATGTCATCAGTGATGTCATCAATCATATTTGTGATGTCATCTTTGATGCCATGGGTGTTATTCTTAGCAGTGCACGGTGGTGGCGCGAGTTATGGTTGCTTAGCTTACCATAACTGGCGAATTTCAGGGGTTTGTCTGTCACTTATAACCATAACGTCCCTTTAACAAAGTTTTTTCACTGAATTTGATAGGATTTTAGTAGCACAACTTAACCATAATGTCCCTTTAACAACGTTTTTCATTGGTATATATCACCTCCTTCTCTTCCATGAACATCAACAGAGCAATGTGTAAAACGATGCACCTGACATTGGTTAAAGGTAACTATATACAGTCGAAGCATTATCTGATGCACACAAGCGTGCTACTGTTGCAAACCACATATTGCTAACCTTTCCTTACTCCATTTTTCCCCATTGCAAACAATGTGCTCCCAAAGTCCTTTACTACTCTCAAAGGACCTGAACATTGTGTGTACCCCTTTTGTACTCTCCTTCCACTCCTCTCCTTCACCTCAAAACATATTCTCTGCTCCTTCACATAATTCTTTCCGTCATACCTCACCTTCAATTTCGCTTGCCCACACATCCTTTCCCTCATCACCTCCTGGGGAATTACACTCTAGCCATCTCCAAATGTTCCCATCCAACCTTGTCTCAACCTCGAGTTAGGCAATCTTCTCAACACCTCAAACGGCAACACACCTGTCACTTGATGCAGGGCAATTCTGTATTTCATCATCCTCTCCATCACGACCCTTGACCAGTACCCACCTGTTGCAATTGCAATGCATATCACTTCCATCAACGTCCTATTAAATCTCTCCACTGTCGCATTACCCTTCGGGTTATATAGCTCTGTGGTGGTGTGTTCCAACCCATTCTCCTTCATACAAATTGGGGACCATTGTCTGAAACCAAATGTCCTGGGACAGCCTTTGCTCCAAAATACCGCTTCCAGAAAACATAGCAGCCTGCGTGCACCCATGTCCTTTACCACACAGATCTCTGGCCACATGGACAGCAAGTCAACCACCACTATCACAAATGCACTTTTTGTTGTCCTCTTGTCGATATCGGCCCCAATATGTCCACTGCAAACATCACACAGAATTGTGAGGCTCTCACATTCATGGGCGGCACCCTGGTAACAAGGACCTTATCACCACTCCTACAGCTTTCACATCCCTTCAAATACCTTTCCATATTTTCATCCAAACCCGGCCACCAAAAATCCTGGCTTATCAGCCCTTTTGTCTTACACACACCAAGATGTCTATCAGCCATTCTCATTTTCCCTTCCCTCATACCATTCGGTACCCACCATGCATTCTCCTCGAGTTAAAACTCCCTTTTCCACACTTGTATTTTACCCTCCTATAACCGCCTAGTCCCTCAACAACACGCTCCGCTGGCCATCCTTCCTGTACGTACCCGACAACCATGTTATAGATTACATCCTGACCACACTGTTCCCTCCACTCCTTCTCGTTTGCCACCTTGCAATTCGCAAACACTTATCCTTCCTCAACCTCATCCCACTCCTCGTTCCCCTAATGGGATTGTCCGATAACTTCTCCGCTATCACGTTTAATTCACCCTTCACATGCCTCACTTCCAAATCCAACCCTTGCATTCCACTGATCCACCTGGCTATCCTTCTGGAAATGCCATCAAAACCCCTCGTTAAACACACTCACCAAGGGTTTATGGTCCATCACAATAGACTTTTGCCCCCACAAAAACTGCTTTAATTCTTCTACTCCACACACACACACGCTAATGCCTCGATCACCGAAAACCCCTGCTCAGCATCCATCAGCACTCTTGAGGCAAATGCCACAGTTTCTAAATTGTTACCCTTTTCCTGCATTAAAACACACCTCCAACCCGTTCTCGCTGGCATCAGTGAATAATTTCACATCCCAATCCTCCTTGAATCCTTTCAAAACGGGCACTACGACCAAATAATCCTTCACACCCTCAAACTCCCTCTTGCATTCCTCACCCCAGTCAAATCTCACTCCTTTCTTGACCAACATCCTCGTTGATATTGTCCTCTCTGCCAGGTTCTTTATGAATTTACTGTAATATTCAACTAGACCCAGATAAGAACTATCTTTTGGAGCACTCATTTTCTCAATCACTTCTAATGTAGATATTTTAGGCTTTATCCCCTCAGCAGACAATTTATGGCCAAGATATTGTACACTATTCACTCTAAACTTGCATTTATCTACTGATATCAAATTGGCATCCTGTATCCTCCCCAAAACACATTTTAACCTTTTGTCATGCTCCTTCACATCCCTGCCCCAGACCAAAATATCGTCTTGATACCAAAACACCCTTTGTATACCCTTAAGCAGCATATTCATAACTCTCTGGAAAACACTGGATGCAGAGATTAAACCAAAGGACATCCTTCTGCATCGATACAACCCAGATGGTGTTATAGATGCAGTGAAATCCATGGAGGATGGATGTAGTTTCACTTGGTGGTATACCGCCTTTCAATCCAACGTTGAGAATACCTTCCCACCTTCAAACTCCAACAGTAGATTGTCAATTTTGGGTAGAGGAAATCTGTCTGGCATAACACTCTCATTCAGTCCTCTTAAATCAATACATTTCTCAGACTGCCATTCAGCTTGCGCACTGACACTATTGGACTAATCCATTCTGCAGCCTCTGCCTCTTTGATAATCCCTTCGTTAGGCATCCGTTCCAACTCCTTTTCAAATTCACCCCCCAGGGCCAAAGGTATGACAAGCGCCTTCGACCTCACCGGCATGCCACCTGGTTTTAATCTCATCAGATGTGAAAACCCCTTTAAGAATCCCATTTCTTTCCCAAATACTTTGGGATACAACTCAGTGATCTCATTCTGCTTTTCCTCTATAGCCTCCACTTTTCCTGAAGTCTTCTGTATAACCATCCCTTGCGTCAGGTGATCAGGATCCAGTCTCATTCCTAAATCTGCTTGTGCATCCCATGATAGCAGGTTTCCACCTACCATTCCCTGGGCACAGCTTTCCCCATACTTGAATTGTACTCAGAATTCGCCTACACTGTCTATGCGTTTATCTGCATAAGCACATGCTTTCACGGAGGCTTCTTGGATTTCACATCTATTGAACTTCCCTCTCCGGGCATCTATGTTCACTATAATGTATAGTCCACTCTGCTGTCTTATCAGCAACTCAATTGGAACATCAATCACTCGGCGTGCAACTTCACTCTTTTAGGTCTCGTATCAATGGTATTTATCGCGCATGTTTCACCCTTGTCAATGATCCCTGTGCCACAGTGTTGACAATAACCTGTACTGTTTTGCACCGTTTTGACCTCTCCAGAATGCTTATTCCAGTGTTTTCAGCAGCGTGCTACATGGCCCTTTCTTTCACATTCCCTGCATATTATGTGGTGGGCAAAACATTGCTTGTCACTTGCGATATGGCCCAGATTGCCACATCTATAACATCTCTTGCTGAAGGTTTTTTCTTCAAACCTTTACTTCACATCCGACTTCTTTTGTACCACTGTTTTGCCTTCATCTTTATTCACTTGCTGTCTTCTTTGTTGGACTTTCTCCACCAGATTTACACTTGAAGTTATTTTTCCAGCCTCTGCATCCATTGCCTTTATTGATTTCTCTGTGTGTTCCACAACCTTCTCTATCTCTATAGCTCTTTCCAAGGTTTTATCTGCCACACATCCTCCTTCACGCCACATGGCTTCCCTAACCTTCTGATCACTGCATCTAATAATCAATTGGTCCCTGATGTGTTTGTCTCTGCAGTGATCAAAGTTGCATTTTAGCGCTAATTCTCAAAGTGCAATGACAAATTCTTCAATAGACTCGTTACTCCTTTCTTCCCGTATTGCACATTGATATCTTGCCAGGAACAGGTTTTCTCTTACAATAAAATGCTTGTCCAGCTTTGCTATACTGAAAATTTGAAAGACCCTTCACTTTGTGTGCCGATAGGTCTGGTAATTCTTTTTAAATCGATTGACCTTCATGCCCTAAACAATGGTACAGTAAAGTCTTTTCTGTCACTGGCACAATTGCTCCCATACACACTGTGTATGTATCTTATAAATCCATCCTTCCAGTCATCCCACTTCATGCTTGGTTCCCCTGGTTGCTTGTTACTGCCCGACTAAGCAATGTCTCCCTCCATCTTATGTTTGTGGTGTCTCCAAGTCGCTTGCCCTTAAGATGGTCATCTCCACCTGCTGTGGAACGCTGCCAAACGGCTGTTGGGCCTTACCTGGCCTGCCAATGGTCGCCTGTATCCTTTGCATTGTCCCCTCGGGGAGCCTGACTTTAAGGTGGCTGCCAGAGTGGGCCAGGTGATGTTGCAAGAGCGTTGCTAGGCAGCAGAACACCCTCCTATACGTAAAAGAGCAGGGGAACCTGCTGTTCCTCTCCCCCACTCTACCACTACGTCGGGCGGGTTACTGACGCTCCTCAGTCCCCCTTACACTGCGTTGGCTGAGGGAGGCAGTTGTGAGCACTCGCGGGTGCTTCCCACCACTGTGCCCTCGCTGCACGCTTGCCTTCCGGAAACCTGCACTACTCAATCTTCCGATAGTATTTTCCGGTCAGTCTCTCTGCACACTGATGCATCGCTTGTGTACACCAGGTTCCGTGCGTTGTGTCTCTCACAGCTTCAGCTAGAGATTAAGCCCGGGGCTGCTGCACATCCGTGTTTATCCTTGTCATCAGTACTAAATAGGCAGGGTGACAATCTAACGCCTTTTATTCTACATTAGAAATGGTCGTAATTTTAGCATCACGTAAACAGCAGCACCAACTTCCACTTCATCACTCCAACCGCCCCTCCTTCATAAATCCACACTATCCCCCAGGTTCCACTGTAGAACCCATTCTAGAACAGTGCTGTCAGGCTGGATGACAATTTCTATTTGCAAGGCATGTTTGTGCACTAATATATATATATATATATATATATATATATTATAAAACACAGGGCCACATGAGAATGGTCCCAGGCTAGGTTTTCGGGGGGAATCATCGCTGAGTCCTCACAGTAGCGAGGCACATCTGTGGAACGCAGCATCAGGGAGGGATACTGTCAGGATGCAAAGTGTGGCAAGAGCTGCACACCTCGCCAGCAAACAGGTATATCACAACCGGCATCTTGCTTGGCAACTACGAGTCATACTAGGATTACCTGAAGCAGCACCAATGCGATGCAACCTCCAAATGGGATGTATGTCCCGTACATCAAATGTCAGACTCGGAAGACTAAGTCGCCCAATGAGAGTAACACTGCTCGACAACCATGAGTGAAGTGAGTCTAGCATTTGTTTTTTGTGGTACGCATATTAGTCCTGTTTGTCCTTTGCATTTTTTTCCTTCCCTATATTCCTGTGTTCAGTCTGCCTGTCATCTCATGATCTATTTGGTTCCGACCCCGGTCTGCCTATGGACTTGCATCTTGATTGACTTGGACTTGTTTATTGTTATGTACTGGTTTGACCTGAATGTTCCTTGGACTGCCTTACAGATTTCTGATTGGTATTGGATGGGTTTACATCAGGACTAGTGAAACAGAGCATTGTGCCCAAAACGAGCTCCCTTAGCCACAAAGGATCTCTCATTGCTAGTGTCCTGCTGCTCCCCTGTGCCGTCCGGGAGGGGTGTTTGCAGATTCTACATGTGTGTGTGTCCTTGTGCCATTTGGGGTGTGTTCCCTTCTCCCTCAAGGTCTGCCTCGCCTCCTGGATTTAATACATACAGTATATGGTATGTAACGTCCTTGCTTTCTTGTAACCTATTTAGCACTGTGTTTGGAGGGTGGGTTCCCTGCAGAACTGTAGTTTGTGGTCAGATCATTACAGCAAGGCATCAATCATATGATTACCCAAATCAGATAAGTATCTGCTTCATTGCGTTTTCTACCATCCAATACCAATGAAATATTGGGTATGATTTATCAGAAAGGCCTTCCCATGTGGTCTCTTATCGTGTGCATTAAGACCTGGTGGGATTATTCCCACAGTGGAAAACAATATCAAGGAAGTTATTTTTGATTATGGAGCATGTGCAAAAACAACCACACCAATGGCTTGTCAATAGTCTTTTTTCAGGTGGGATTTGTACACAAAGCAACCCATTGTCCAACACTAGCATGTTATTTCTGATAATGGAAAGTAACCAATAAGTACCAGAGCACTGGGTTGTAGCTAATCTCGATGTGCAAAAAGCATTGGATTGTGTGGCCTTTTGTTTACGATTTAGGTATTAAATACATAGGGTCCGGGGTCAGGCTATATACATTGTGTTAAATTGCTTTATAACAGTCCAATTCCCAGGGTCAAGATTAACAGCACTATTTACACAAAACAGCAGCTCCGCAGGGATTCCCTCTGTCATAACTCCTCTTTGCCTTTACTGTGGAGCCCCTGGCTTTTGGAATGAGAAAGAGTTGGTTGAATTATTTATCTGGCTAAGCTTATGTGATAATATTGTACTCCGATGATAGCTTGTTATATATGTGAAAATAGGCCTCTACCTTCCTTGCCATGCTGGAGCAAATTGATGTCACGAACGTCATCACAACATGACTACCCTTCCAGGAAGCTTGTCCCATTCACTGTGGTCCTTTCCAGCACCTAGTTATATTGATCTGTGCAAAATGGGGGAAAACAATATGCAATAATGTTCTCACGTTGTAAATGAACCTAGATATTTGTCTCAAGTTTTCAATGGCTTAACTGGTAAGTATCATTAGCGAACATGATAATGCTGCTCAGGATACTTATAAGTATTTCAGGGAGTGTCAATGCTCATACCAGCAAATGCATTTAAAATACTAAACATGCTTCTATTACGCTTGTTCTAGTACAGCAAGGTAATCAGGATCCAATTGGATATGGTAAATTTACCATATGAAGAGGTAGAGGTGGACACTCCGGATCGTGAGGCTTATTAGGACGCCTCTACTGCAGAAGGTGGTGGAGTACAGAATGTGTTGAGTGTCTGAACATATTGGGGTGCTGCTTGCACTGACTAAATTGTTAATATCCCACTAAGGGCATGCTGCCTATGGCTGCCTCAGTATCAGATAGCGAGATGCCAGCTATGGAATCAGCACATGAAAAAACAGGGTAATGCATTCATAAACATCCATCTACTCTTAATTTGGGGGTATGCAATTTGCCCCGAGATGCCTATTAAATTGAGTGGGATTAAAGTTACATTCAGTGAATAGTACTTTTATCTCACTGGAGGCAGGAGATACAGGTATTACTTAACACTATATAGTATGTGCTGCCAAGAAAGCAGAAGGCTACAGTTTAAGTGTGTGAATGATGGGAGGCTGGCTTGGATGCTACCCTGGAAGTTACAGAATGGCTGAGATGGTTATCCAGTACCAGAAAGGTGCCTTCGAAAACACGCTTTATGGAAATACATGTTTACAGCAAGATTATTGGTAGTCTCTAGCTTTCACAAAAATGCCCTCCACTGCAGATGACTGCTACCTGCAAAGTCTATTTCCCCCCTTGGCCACCTTTCTACAGATGTGGTGGGATTGCCCACAGCGACAAACCTTTTTGAGTCAAGTGGTTGGGGTTCTAGAATTAGTTTCTGGTTTGATTCAGGATATGTTACATTAGGTTTAGTTGGGCTGAAGCCTATTAAGAAAATAAGCATTCGGCAATTGTCATGCTAGGTTTGGTATTTGTGACAACACATTGCGGAGCAATAGAAAACAACGAGAGCCCCTTATCTGTGGAAATGGTCTAAGAAAATACCATCGGCAAAAGCTGGAGGGGCTACTAGAAATTGAAAGTAGTATGGGGAAGATGGCACAGTATATCTATTTGCGGAATATTCTTGGATACAACGTTGCAAAAACCTGATATGATGCGGTCTTTAACAATTGTTTTGTCATTTTTGGAGGATGAAATGCTCCATTTCTTCTGGTAGGCATTGTGCTGGGAAGGGGTGTCGTGATGAGTTTATCACTGTTTTACATGGAATTCTGAAAATGCATTTTTCTTAACGTTTGTTGTCTACGCTTCACACTACACGAGTAGTTATTTATTATATGTTAGACTGTTATTTCATTGTAAGGGCCAACAGATGCGTATGCCGTAGACTATGTGTGACGATAAAAACACAGATATTGGAGAAAAAAAAATCTGTGGATTGGTTGTGGAGTTACTTATGTTTTGTTAAGTCTTACACTTTCTGGATTTCCTTTGAATGCACTTCCGGTTTGCCTTTCATGGTCTGCCTGCTCAAAACATTTTTAGTAAACATGTGTACCAACAGGCCCAAACAGTGGGCTACTAACATGCCGCCATGGCCTCCCTCACGCCCGCCCTCCCACCCTTCAACAGTCCCATCACACAACAGGCAGTTAACGCCTTTACATTTGCACAGGAGAAGTCTGTGGTGGCTGATCAGTTGTCTCGGTTGGTGCTGCGCTAGAGAGGAGGTGCGAGATGTACGGGCCCCATATATCTGGGGGTCTTGCGTGGTGGGGAAGTGTCTTTATAAATTCTGCTTCAGTTTCTTGGCAGTATGTGATGTCTCTCTTCCAGTTCGCAGGAGGGGGGTGTGCCTCGTCCCCACGCCATGGCCACTTTTCTACGTGCCAAAACCAATAGCATGCTTGCCCGTTTCCTGACGTGTGAGGACAGGGGTCTCGTTAGGCCGAGGAGCGCCACCAGTGGTGAGTGTCCCACTCTCTCGCCGATTATTGCGTCAGTTTCGTCGAGCACATCTGACCAGAATTTAGACACTGGCGGGCAACTCCACGCTAGGTGCAGGAAGTCAGCATCCAGGGACCCGCATCGGTCGCAAGATGCATTAGACCGTGGTGATGTCTGTTTCTCTTTTTAGGGGTATAATAGGTTTGGTGCAGATAGTTAAAGTGGATTTGTTTGAAGCGGGAATTGAGTGCCACTTTTTGAGTCTGTTGTAAGATATAGCTCCAGTCTTCGTCAAGAATGGGGGTTTGAAGCGTGGTTTCCCATCTTGTCTTTATTTTGGGGTTCCAGGGAAGAGTGTCTGAACAGGGTTTTGTAGATGGATGAGACTAGTTTGCCCTCCCCTTGTGCCTGAATGGTTCCATGCAGCAGTTGCCAGGTGGGAGGTTGTTGTGGGAATGATGGGATGAGGGCCTGCAAGGTGTACCGCACTCTGAAGTACAAAAAGATGTCAAGGGAGTACGTCCCCCCCTTCTCCCTCGCCTGCTGGGGTGTTATGAAGGTGTCTTGTATGAAGAAGTCGCCAAGTGTTTTTATTTTGCACTTGTCCGCCCAGATCAGATACACTTTCTCGGCGGTCAGTGGGATCCCGGGAATGAATTTCGCGGGTAGAAGAGGAGAGTATCTAAGCTGAATCTTGTACTTTTGGATCCATTTTCCGCCATATTGCGAAAGTGGATTGCACTATGTTCAGCGTCGTGTGTGGCACAGCCTGATTGCTGATAATCACTGCCCTTAGCAAGTTGGGTGAGGGTAGTGCCCGTTCAACCTGTACGTGCGGTCTTACGAATTGGGGTTCGTACCAGTGACTGAGAAACTGAGCTTGTGCTGCCCAGTAGTACCATTCTAGATCGGGTATAGCTAGTCCACCCTTATTGACAGGAAGCGCGAGGGATGAGTATGTCACCCTTGCGGGTTTGCCCGACCATATGAGGTCCAGAACTAGGCTTCTCAGATTACCCAGGAAGCGCTGTGACAGCAGGATGGGGATGTTGGCAAAGAGGTACAGGAGTTTGGGTAAGATTACCATTTTTACCAATGAGGCTCTTCCCCAGAGAGTGAGCGGTAGCGATTTCCACCCTTTTACCTTGTCTCTTAATGATTTCAGTATGCTTTCATAGTTGTCTTTGAATATGTCTTGGTGGTTCAGGGACCCTAATTCCTAGATATCGGACGTGGGCTGTCTCCCACTGGAAGTTAAAATCGTCTTGGACTATTTTGGTTTGTGTGTTTAAGGGAAAGACGATTGATTTAGATTGGTTAATTTTCAAGACCGATACCAGCCCAAACTTAATTATTTCTTGCATGATCGGGTTACGGTTTTCGCTGCGGTTTTGCATGAACAGGACTATGTCGTCGGCATAGAGGGATATTATTAGCTGGTGAGGTCCTATTTTAAGTCCTGTCTGGATTTGACGTTCCCTTAGGCCCGCTGCTAAGGGCTCCATCACAAGGGCGAATATCATGGCGGATAGTGGGCATCCCTGCCTAGTGCCGCGCTGGAGGTTGATATGTGCCGAGCGAGTCGGCCTGAGCGTGATTGCCGATAGGGGCGGATTATAGAGGAGTGAGACCAGCTTGATAAACTGTTTCCCAAGTCCGAGCTGCTGAAGCACGGCGAACATAAAGGGCCACTCAACCGAGTCGAATGCCTTTTCGGCATCCAGCAGCACGGCCACTGCCTGCTGATCGGGGTCAAAGGCTGCCAGAACCCTGAACATTCTGCGTATCCCGAATGTGGTGTTTCGGCCAGGTACGAATCCCGCTTGGTCAGCGAGTACCAGTGCAGGCATTAATGGGAGAAGCCTATTAGCGAGGATCCTGGCTAGGATTTTGTTGTCCAGATTAATTAATGATATGGGGCGGTAGGACCTACAATCTTCGGGAGGCTTGTCTTTTTTGTGTAGCAGTATTACGTTGGCTTCTCTTAATGTCTGTGGGAGAATGCCGGATTCGATCGCTTCTTCAAAGACATTTAGCAGGAGAGGGGCAATGAGAGGGGCGAAGTGCTTATAAAACTCACCAGTTAGCCTGTCGGGCCCCGGGGCTTTGGATGGCGGTATACTTTTGATGGCTTCTTGGATCTTTTCCAGCGTTATGGGCGCATTCAGTGGCTCACGGAGTTCCCCTTCCACCCAGTAAAGTTCTGTGTCGTTGAGGTAGTTCTGTATCGCATCAGAGTCTGCTGGGCCCCCGGCGCTGTATAGATCTTGGAAGAAAGCCCTGAATGCTTCGACTATGTCTTCTTCTTTGTGCAGCGTATTTCCCTGCGGTGACCTGATGTTGTCCACCCTTGTCAGCCTCCTGTCTGCCGCTATAAGACGAGCAAGAAGGGCTCCAGGCTTCTGGCCTTCGCCGTATTGTCTAATTCTGTGATTGTGACCCAGAAATGTAATCTCCCGTTCAGCCAGGTTTCTAAAGTTAAGAATTTCATCTTTCAACCTCGCCTGGATGTGGTCTGGGTTGTGGGCGGCTTGCTGCTTTTCCAATTCCTTCAGGTGCGTTTCGCTGGTCTCTAGTTCGCGTCCGATAAATTTCAGGATTCACTTTTCTTTGGCTAGGCAGACGCCTCTTATGTAGCATTTGAGAGATTCCCATAGCACTCCGGCAGAGTTGACGGTGCCATGGTTAATGTCAAGAAAGGTGTTGATTTCTTCACTTAGCTCGGCGGCGAATGTCGGATCAGCGAGGGATCTGGTTTGAAGCGCCATTGGGGAGGTTGTGGCCTGGTGGTCGGCAAGTGGCATTCGAGTGTTACCGTGGCGTGGTCTGAGAAGGTTTTGGGGAGTATTTGACATGTGCCCCATTGCTAGTTGCTGTGAGCGGAGACTAGCAGATAATCAATGCGAGAGTTCGTATTATGCACACTTGAGTGGTATGTGTAGTCTCTGGCTTCCCAATTCTGGATCCTCCATATGTCTGATAGGTCAAACACTTTGCAGATCTCCTACACTTGTAGGTTGGCTTTGGATCGATATGCGGTTGTTAACTTTGATTTATCTTTGTGGGTCGAGATGAGTATTCAGGTCACCTCCCCAGATTATGGTAGCGTTTCGCACTTGCGAGAGGTGGGATAGCACCCAGTCAAAGTTGTTTGCGCTGTCTGTGTTGGGGGCGTAGGAGTTGACGAACACAACCTCCTCTCCCTCCACTATGCCCCGAACCAAAAGAGCCCTTCCCTCGTTATCTTTCTGTTTGGATCAGGCGAAACCCAAGTGAAGAAGAATAGCGACTCCCCTGGCATAGGATGAATATGAAGAGAAGTAGCGATGGCATCCCCAGCCGCGGGCCCACAGGTGCTCATTTTGCGGCAAAAGGTGGGTTTCCTGAATCATTGCCACCTCGACCTTGTGGCGTCTAAGTAATTGCAGGATCTTACGTGTCTTGGCCGGGATGTTGCCCCCTCTATTGTTCCAGGTAGATACTTTGAATGTACCAGTGATGATTTATATGACACCTGATTGCAGCAAGATTGGAGTCGGAGTCCCGACACATGGGGCGGCTGGATTGCATGGGAGCAGCGTCAGGCGGGAGGGATCTGGGTGAGGCACGCAGTTAGGCGGTGGCGCAATGCAGCGCGTTTCGAACGACAACAATAAAACAATGTTCCTTATACGGACAACCTCCAACTCGTCTGTTTGGAACCCCCCCCCAACTGGAACATAAGGCGTGCTGTGCACGGGGCGTGGATGGCCTTCTGAGGCTTAGTCCCCAACCTCCCGTTTGCGAAGATTGACCTGATGGCTTGATTCCTGCTTGCTTTGGATCAGTGTCGCGGGCGTTTGTCCGCTCTTTCTCTGTTTGAGGCTCCAGGCGTTTGGTTTGCGGATATACATCCCCGCCGGTCGAGGTATAGTGTTGCTTCTTCTAGGGAGTTGAAGAAGTGGGTATTTCCCTCCAGTAGAATGCGAAGCCTCGCCGGGAAGAGCATCGAGTACGTAATCTGGTTGGCGCGTAGTCTGAGTTTCACCTGGGTGAACGATCTTCTTTGGGCTTGGACTGACGGCGAAAAGTCTGGGTAAAACTGGATGTCGTCCCCGAAGTGTAGTTTGCCCTTTTCCCTTGCCATTCTGAGGATGGAGTCCCCGTCCTTGTAGCTTAGAAGCTTGGCAATGATCGGGCTGGCAGGGGCTCCTGGAGCAGGTCTTGTTGCAGGGATTCTGTGGGCTCTTTCCACTACAAACATTTGCCACAGGACTGCATGACCGAATAGCTCTGTGCATAATTTTTCGATGTGTTCTTCCATTCTGACTGGTAGTTGTCTTTCTCTGACTCAGACTATCCTGATGTTATTTCGTCTGGAGCGGCCTTCCAAGTCCTCGTTTTTGGCGAGTACGGTTTTCATTTGCCCCTCAAGCGTGGAGACCCGGGAAGTGAGTGCTGATGTGCCGTCATCCAGATCTGACACTCTGTTCGACGGAGTCGAGCCTGTCGCTCTGTTTGTCAAGCCGGTGCTGTAACAGGTCCACCTTGGACGAGAGCGAGTCTATCTTGCTGTCCAGAACGCCTATCCCAGCTTTTAATTCCATCAGGATTTCCCTAATGTCCGTTTGTTGCTGCAGCTCTGTCACCGACTGATTGTTCGGGGATTCTGGGCGGTGTTCCGGCCTGGGTGTTTTAGGTGCTGGGCCTGCATTAAAATTGAGTCGTTTCTGGGACTTGTCCGGCTTCCCCATCTTGAACTTGGCTACGGTCTCGGAGCGTCCGATTTTCGGGTATAGCAAAGGTGCGGACGAGGCGATGAGATTTGGCCGCTTTATGCTGTGTGAGGGGCCGAGACCCAGACTCGCGGGGAGTCGCTATGGGCCAAAGTGGCGGGGGCGCTGCGGAACGACCCCTGTTTGTTGGCGAAGCGTAGACTCGCCGTCCCGCCTGTTTTGCGTGCTTCTGTGGGTCTCCGCGCGTCTCCCGCCCCTCACCTGCGGGTGTTTCGCTCCGCCACCGTCCTACTGCTGGCTGAGGGCGCCCCGATTCTGAGCGATTCCCACTGTGCCGCTTTCCACTGGAGGTGGTCGCGGCAAGTCCCGCGGGTGGCTCTTGTCCGTCTACGAAGAATTTTGGACAGGCGGGTCAGGTTTTCCAGGCCCCTACGCAGCGAGTTTCTCACGGAAGGCGAGTCCGATTCACTCCGATTTTTAGACAGGGGTGAGATTCTGCGCTAGGATAGAATATTTCTTGCAGATTTAGTGGTTTCACCACAGGATTGCCACGATTAATCAGGATTCATGCGGGAGGTAGCCGGGAGCTCACGGGGGAGCGGCCATCTTGGTCGGCCCTCTAGCGCCCTCCTCAAAACGAATTATTAAAAGCAGCAGAGCCAGCTAGCAATAAGGGTGAGGCAATATTAGAAACCGAATTAGTTGTCTCTGCACCAGTTTTACAATGATTCCAATACCCACGTGTGTCAGAAATGAAAATGCGTGTTCCCCCTTCAAACGGAAGGTCTCAATCTCCCGGTGTAAGGCAGAATGTTTTCCGCTAAGCATGCGCCCTTGAACACATGTTTTTGCACTGTTTCTGCTTGATCAGTCTAGGTAAACGTGCACTAGAACATAATCCGTATTAATGGGTTAAAGAGAGTAACCTGTGTCCTTCATCTGAAATTCTAGTACAGATTAAAGGAAATGTTGTCCAATGTTGTGTCAAAATATGCTCGTCTTTGCCAAAACGGGTAAATTTACAGTCGAAGAAGCCTGCAACCTTATATCTGCAGTGCAAAAGACCTAGCAGAAAAATTGAAAAATTATAAAAGGAATCATCAGCTGGACTTCCAACAAATGTGATACAGCAGCTGGCGGAAGTGGTTTTTTCGAAGAATATACAGATAGAGATCCAATGGTGTCCAAAGCAGACAAAATAGAGGGATCCCAACTCATCTTTTAAGTAAGGTTTCTGTGGTATTCTCTGCCAGTTCTAGTTCGAGAACTGGTAGGGGGAACGCAGAGCGAGTGTGACTGTTGAGACCAGAGATGGCTCGAGATGCATGAAGGCCGATGGGGCTTCTGTACTAGTATAATGTTCTAGAATAAGCTCAACTCGGGGTCAGCCACGAACAATTAAGTGTCATTCTATAAAAAGGTACAAATGTGTGTAACACACACAAAAGGAAGGGGAGAAAATAAAGCCGTTCATAACAGCACATCAAAGGCTTGGTGGGAACTGCAATTTTGGATCCAAATGGATGAAAGGTTGCGTGATCAATTCATATCAGAAGGTATAGCTAGTAAGATAAGAAAACAACTATTGTCAAAGGGTGATTTGACAAAAGTTCTCAGAATAGCAAAATAGGTTGCACCAATGTGTCAAGACATTGGAAAGGAAGAATGCAGAGATGGCTAATGATTAACTAGTGTACGTTAAGAAAGGGAAACCAAACCATTAGAAGCCAATGCAATATTAACATGGCCGATGAACAGGCTGCCTGGCGGAGCAAGTAACACATGAAGAAATACTGCACGACCGTCCAACAGTATAACTAGACCAAATGGTGTAAAGAGCATAGACATCACACAAATGCATATGTTCTAGGAGCAACACCACAACATCACACAGTAAGCAATCTGCGTGTCTAGCTGTGGCTTTCCAAAAGGCACTGAAAACGTGTCTTTGCCTAAAAACACATAAGGCAATGCAGTGAATCACCCGACCTACCACCACGACGACCGACACCTGGGGTGGTACCTCTCTGATTACGGACCCTGTATAAACCCTCAGGACTGACGATATCTAATGCCACTACCTGGCGCCTTTTCCCAGAATTGAAACCTGCATTGTAGTGGCACCCTGAGGCCTAGAGTTATCGATTGCCATTAATCAGGGCCGATTGTGTCATACTCATAACTGAAGCATCAATAACGCTCATGAGCTTGATCAAGGCTATGCAATCAGTGGCACATGCCCTCTAATCCTACACACCTGGAAATCCAAGAACAGAACTAGATACTGGGGGGCAGTTGAGCAGTTATTCTGCTAATCACACCTACCACCTCGCTGTCCCCCAAATTATCACAAATGTAATACTTAGCACTGTGTTAGGAGTCAGTCATATTTGAACCTGACATTACCAAACCAACATTTGTAGTGTTTGATCCGTAAAGGGCCCAACATAGAATGTGGGTATAATAGTTAATAGATGCTAATTGAGTGAGGAACAGCAACGTGGGGTTCACTGCACACGTTTACCAAACATGACTGTGTGGATTCCGTTTCAGGACGGAATGCCGATTTTGGAGGAGCTGCCCTCCCGAGCTTTCTGGTGTGGATGGTGTTTTCTTGCCCTCATCACTCCTCCAGATTTAGGTGCTACTGAGGAATCTGTGGCAGGAAGGAAGGAATCCTATAAAAAAACAAATGACCACCAATACTACATGCAACGCCCGACAGTCCACCAAACGGCTCGCATATTCAACAGCAAGCAACATCGACTATTCAACAGCAAGTAACATCGACCAAGGCGCCATAGGAGTGGGAGGAGGAGCAGAAGCCAGATCCAAACCCCGCTTTTTTTCAAGCTGTCTTTGCACCTCCCGAGAGACCATACGCTCTTCATGAAATGCACCATGAGAAATTACTCAGGAAAACAAATGGATGAGGCCAAGAACCAGAAATGCGTAGCCCCCCCACACTCCCCAACAGCCAATCCTACACGACCAGCTCAATAATTTGATTTTAGAATATCAACTTCGAAACCATGGCACACTCATCACAGCACAGATGCCCAAAACCACACGAGCTTAAACATCCTAAACCTGTGCACTCCTTTTCTCACCCAACAACCAGCTTCTTAGAATCAGACTTTTTTTTTTAAACCCGTAACCTACCGAACCTGTTTAACAACGAAACATCACATTTTATGCATCTGCCACCCCCCCCCCCGCCTACCCCTACAACCAACCAACCATCTGACAACTTGTATTACAACACGCACACAGAACACTGAAGCAACACACAGGGCATTCATTGTCACGGACATGTGATCCCGAGGCAAGAGACAAGGTACACTGCAACCTGATCAATGTCGGCTCCATCTCTAAACACAGAAAGGCGTTTTACAAAATTCTTAGCGAAGGAAGAACATGCTATTTCATGAAGGAAACCTGGTTGTCAGATAATGGATAATTGCACACACATCCTTCCCCACAACTTGAAACTCAACCAATTTAACCAGACATTAAAATGAAGAGGAGGCTATTGCTGCGGCACACACAGAACATCTAAAAATATCAACCACACAAATTGGAATGCCCAGACTGTGAAGGAATCTTCATCCACCTCATTTCAATCACCAAGCCAACCTCTCCTTCCTACTTACAAACCACCATCAAGCAACCCATCTTTTGCAGAAAACTTTGCAGATGCAATTGCTAATCTAGCAATGCAACACAAACATTTAATAGTCCTTGGACACTTCAACATTTGGATTCAAAAAGCAAAAGCTGATGGAATCGGCACCCAAAAGCTCGAGTTCCTATGTGGTCGGCTTTCAACTCAAAATCATCTTCAAAGGCACAACACACACACTGCCAGCTGTTTCTTTTTGCAACTCTCTCTCCATAATATGGAACACCATTCTTTCTGCTCTGTTTTTGATACTGTCGTGACTTTTTGAAGGGAAGTAAAGCCTGCAGCTTCACTTCCCTTTTTCTCATTGTTATGGGGAAACTGATCAGCCCTTCAGACCATCAGTACTAAGAAAATACATTTCTTGTACTTTTTTAAATTGCTCACAGCACTCTACAGTGCAGTGCAATGGGGCCACTTGTATATGTGCCTAAAGACAAACCTGTGGCTCAGTAACATTTTTACTGTTTTTACATTATTTTTGGTGTGCAAATTTGCGTTTACTGAGTAAGGCTACTAAACGTGGCCAGTGCCCTAAAATGGCTGTCTCACAAGATTCTTGCTTGTTCTTTAGCCATCTTCCTGCCAGGCCAGCAAATCCCTAATAAGGTTATGCACTTGACTGGGAAAGCTGCTGCTTTGCAGGCCCTGTGTTTGTGTGGTGCAGGAAGAGTGCTGGGACGGTTAGTCCCAATCCAAATCACAGGTTCCAGAAAGTCTTCCACTGGGGTCGATGTGAAACCAATAGTTGTTCCTGATTGGAAAACTAAGGGCTGTTTGAATGGTGCAGATACTTAGCATTGATGGCCTTGGACTGGCTTCCAGCTCAGATTATGGGTAAGTGAAGGACTTCTGCAGCTATTCTTCAGATCTACGTTGCAGCCAAGAATCCCTCAAAGAAGTGCAGGTGACTGAGGATCCAAAGACAACTTGTGAAGTGGTGCAGCACCTCCTCCAGTGTCCGGTCCGGTGAAGACCTACTCCTCTGCCTGATCTCGAAGACGATGAGCAGTGCTTCAGCCCTTGGATATGTAGGAACAACTAGTCACATAGTCTTCAAGAATCCAGCCCTTCAGAGCCTTTGGAAGCGTCACTGAACAGCCCAGTCGACTGATCAGCCCACTCATGGGTTCCCTCGCCAGAAGCATTGCCTTCCGCATTCTAGTCCGGAACTTTGGTAGTTGCAAGTGTGTGCCACAAGCTGCTATCTCCCCAAATCCCAGCACCCTAACTTCAAGGGAACCTGTCCTGAAGCAGCTGCTGTGACCACAACTGGAAGGACGCCCGTTGTTGCTGCAAACAGTGATTGCCTTCCTCCACCCTGTGAAGTGTCCAAAGGAGGCCTGCATCATTTTATTCTGCATTACTTCTCTGACAAGTGTTGCAACCAGCAGTTGCGGCCAATCGGAAGAATCCTCAAACCTGCAACTCCTGGGCACCTCTCACTGTTACAAAGGGCAGAAGATCTAGCTCCCAGCAAACCCCAGACAATCCACAAAGACATGTGGGAAAATTGGAGTCAAGGGGGTAGGCATCAGTGTGCCTATCGCCCCGCTCTCTATATGATAACATTGTGAACAAGTCCCTTTGTCTCCCGTCTCGTCTCCCCTCCATTTCCCTTTGTTAGTCGAACCTAGGTTGGGTATCCTGCCCATGGGTTAGCTTTGGGTCTGGAAGCAAGGAGAGATCTTACCTGCCCTACCTTCTGGTAAATTGTTGTATAACTATTAAATATTTTGAAATCACCACCACAAGTCAATTGCATCTTTTTTTCCATAAAGATCTCTTACCTATGACTTTTGGGCACTAGGCCTCCTTAATCTTAGGGTTTGGACTTCTAAAGTTAGGATATTGAACGTGTGACTGGCTCCCATCATTACTCTATCAGCTTTACTTACGTACATTGCTTGACTAAGTTATTTGATGAAGTATAATACGGGAATGAAGTATAATACGTGAACACTAGCTGTTCCCAACATAACATATGCCATTCTAGCATATCTTAAAGTTCAATATTGTTTGGTAATTCATAGGGTCACTTCTGTCCCCCTTTTTAAATATTGGAATTACCACTGTTCGCTTCCAGGAAGGGGGCATAGGTTCCTGTGACTTATTAATGGTCACTGAAAATGCTAAACATATCAGATGGAATGAGAGGTATGTGCAGTATAAGAACAGTATCTAAGTACCATCGATCACACGAGCCTCCTTAATGTGTCTTTGTAGATGCCTAATAGTCAACCTTATTTCATTGCTTAGCCCCCGTTATGGCATAAGATTGCATAGTAGCATAATTACAGCACTTACTTTCAGTTTTAGCTTGTGAGGAGGCATTTGTCCTACAGCATTTCGCTCTTTAGAGACAAACTTTAGGCCGGTAATTAACTCTTCATTGACATTGGAAGTAACTTCTATATGCTGGAGATAGCTGAAGATGAAGGTGACTGCGTAGAACCGTGCTCATTCGGTTTGTGGTTTGTTGAAATGGTAGCTGTTGTTCAAGTGGGTGCACTTTGCCATTTGGCCAGCAGAGGGAAACCTAACAATGATAAATTTCATCAGCTGAGTACGGAAACATACCCAAGTGTTTTTTATATATATGCCTCAGATATATATATATATATATACACACACACACACACACACACACACACACACACACACAGGTGATTGTATAGATTGTATAGTGATGTATTACTACCAGCTAGTTTAATTTTTCAGTGTGTTTTGTAGGTCTACATAAATACCTATTTTTATAACTATCTAAATTGAATTATTGTGCATTATATTGTGTGGACTCATTGAGGGCCCATAACCTCACTCACACTCTCCTGAGACTAAGCCTTGACTGCTCCCCCACTTGCCTTGATTGGGTTTTGGCTAACCTCTCAGAGTCCTCAGTCCATCAGAACTAAGAGGGCCTCCTAACATATGTCCATCAGACCAGAATTTAGAACTCCATCTTAACAGAACTCCATCTTAACAGAGGTCACACCCTCAAACGCAATAATTTGTGAAGCAGGCCCGGTAACCACCTTGCCTCAAATTCAGGTACTCTGGAGCAATCATTTGACGATTGCTACCAACACACCACCAACTCCCAAATGACAAACCACAGCCAAGAGAAGCTGGAAAACTGTAAACCTAGAGGAACTGTAAAATCATATGAAAGAGACCAAGCACAAACCCCAATGATGCAGACCTCTTACTACAGGTCTGTTTCCCACTTAGTCCGTATGCCCAAGTCAGAGGAACATGAGGTAACCAGGAGCCGTTCATATAGCCTAAACACGGAGTCCTCCTTCGGTCATGTTCTATATCATTTCTAACCTTGTATCTCCTTCGAGGCCCTCCCTCAGTTTAGGCCACCTCTGCATCAAACTGTGTGTTAAGGTCAAATACATCAGAAATTATAGATTATGTATATCAATTTGTTCTGAGTGATGTAAAGTCCAACAATTTACTTTCCTTTATTCCTTTAACAGATTGCCCACTGTGATGATTCCAGCACTCTGCCAATGCTTATGGATACATGACACATTCTGCAATTCACCAGCCCGTAAGCCAGCAGGGATATTTGCAGAGAAAAGGGATCTGCCACACAAAGTATTCTGCATGCCCTGTGCCACAACTGCCTGCCCAACAATAGAAGACGCAGGGCTCGCCTAAGGAGCGACTTATGTATCCACAAAACCTTTAAGTAATGTCTAATGGTGGGCTGCAAGAGCGTAGTATCCAGAGTCTGTTTATACGCCCAACACAAACTGCAGCTGTCCAGCCAAAAAATAGAATAAAAAAATGTGTCATCCTAATCCCTCCCCCTTCGTAAGTAAGTTCTTAGCATTGTGCCCAGAGCTATCCTGTGTCTGTCCCCCCCCCACCGTCTATAGAAATCCTCTGAACACGTCTAGTTTGTGAAAGAAATGTTATGGTACGTTCGTTAAGCAGCCGGGGGAGAGCTACCATTTTTAAGAGCGCCTTTCTGCCCGTCATCGATAAAGGAAGTCGACTCAAGAAGTCCATCAATTTGCCAGCCTATCTAGGGCTTTTTGAGTATTCTGTGTACGTCACGTTGTGGCGTCTCAATACACATCTATGCCTAGTTATCTGAAGGTGACAGTAGACCATTTTAGTTCCAGCATCCGGAACTGTCCTATCCTCTTACCCCTCCAGTGCCGCCAACGGAAACGAGCACGATTTCTCTCGACTGATCGCGATGCCTAAGGGTTCCGAAAAGCGGTCAAGCACATCCAGCATATACTGTAGGTCTATCGCTGGTTGCTGCACACAAAGCAGCATATCGTCAGCATACATGGAGAGCACATGCTTCACCCAGTATATCTGTATGCCTACATCAGCATATTCCTCTCTGAGGAATGCTGCAATCGGTTCGAGCACTACGAAAAAAAGCATTGGGGAGAGCGGGCAACCCTGCCTAGTGCCTTTGCCAAGTTCCCATCCCGCTGATATACAGCAACCAGTCTCTACTCGGGCTCTGGGTGCAGTATACACCAGTTTAACCCACCGCAAGTATCTATGCCTCAGACCATTCTGTTAAAGGGCGGCGTATAGCCAATCCCACCTCACAGACTAAGACTTTGATGGCGTCTAATGAAGCAACTGCATAGTATTCTGTCAGGGACTGAGTTGTGTCAATTATATGATGCAAGCGCCGTAAATTCCAGGAAGTGTTCCTGCCTGGAACGCAGCCTGTCTGATCGGAGTGTATAAGACTACCAATTACGCTCTGTAACCTGCTTGCTAGCAGAGCTGTGAGTATTTTACTATCCTGGTTGACCACGGACAGTGGTCTATACGGGCCACATTCTTCAGGGGGTTTGCGCGGCTTAAGGATAGGTATGACAATTGATTCTCTTAAACTCAAGGGAAGCACTCCCTGGTTATAAGCCTCTAGCTCAAGGAGCGGTGGGGCAAGCGCATCGAAATACTCTTCTTAAAATCTGTTCGGCAGGCTATCTGCCATGGGGGTTTTGCCAGTAGGCAGTGTCTTGATCTTGGCCTGTAGTTCCTCAACAGTTATTGGGGCATCGAACTCTTCCGCCGCTTCTGCGCTTAGCCATGGCAATTTAATCAGGGATAGAGCCTCTTCAATGTCGAGGTCTTGTGCTTGTACCGTTTCCAAGTATAAAGAGCTGTATTATCTACAAAAAGTGTAATTGATTGCGCTCTGAGTAACGCCTTATTCATCCTTAATAGAACAGATCATCTCTCTTTGTCTTTGCTTCAACATAGCCAGGCAAGGAGCCTGCCCTGTTTGTCGCCCTTGTGCAATTTTTCTGGTGTATCTGGCGTAGTTAAATTAGCAGAATCTACACTTCTATCTCAATTCCGTCAAGTCTTGGGTCTCTGATGCCCATGTTATCCCGTTGTGTTGCTTCTAATTCTGACTCTGTTCTTGCCAGGTCTAGAACAATGTCTTTTTGCATGGTGTCCATTTTACTTATGGCTTTTACCCTTATCACAGTCTTAAAGGCCTCCCATAATGTGCTACCCTTAGGCACGCTACTTGTGTTGATCTCGAAGTACTGTTTAATCATTTCTCTGATGTGTTCTCTAAAAGTCTCATCATGTAAGGCCTCACTTCGCAATCTCCACGTACGAATAGGAGGCCTTGGTGACATTTTGCCATATGGGAAGGAGCAGGGCATGATCAGACAGGGCTGCTTCGGTGAATTCACCCACATGTTCTGTTCCTGTAAACATAGTCCAGCCTAGTGTGTACTGCATGTGGGGTAGAATATTGGGAGTAGCCCCAGGGGCACTTCCATGGACGATTGCCAAATGTCAACCAACTGAAAGGATCCTAGTAGAGTATTCAGTACCTTAGCATGCGTTTATCGGTCTGCAGATCCTATCTGACCTGACCTGACCAAGGTGGAGTCAAGGGTGCAATTAAAATATCCTCCACATATCCAGATGCAGCTCCTGTAGGGGCCCAGTCTGGGATATAATGAACAGAAAAAGGTGGTGGCATCGTGGTTATGGGCGTACTTGTTGATTATGCAAGTCTCCCTGTTTTCTATGAAGCAGTGCACCAGGGCCATTCTACCATTTATTTTGGTATACAGCACCTTAAGAGGCACCAGCGGTGCCACCCATATCAGGACCCATCTGGCACATGCCGAGTATGTAGAGACCTAGGTAAAGCCCCCCCCCCCCACTTCTTGGAGAACGCATTTTGCCTGTCAATCCTAAGGTGCGTCTCTTGCAATATTGCAATTTCAACCATGTGTCTACACAGATATGACAACACTCTGTTTCTTTTAATGAAGCGATTGAGGCCTTGTATGTTCCAGGTTGCTACTCTAAGCCATTTGCCATATTGCGTGCAGTCAAAGAGGTTTCCTGTACCATGGGGAGGGCCACATCTGGACAGTGGTTCCCATACTCCCCTTTGCGGGGTCTGAGCGCCCCTCTTATTCTGTGTGCGCAATTACATTCCTCATCCTTCCCATTATTGATGCCCCCATGGACAACTCTGGCAGTTGAAAAGGAAAAACCAACAAGCTCAAACTCTCTCCAACCCCTAACCCACCCCTCTAACAACCAACACCCAGCTATGCACAACCTGCTCAGGTGAATCCGCTTCTCGCGCTAATCCACACACTGAAAGCAGTGCGAGGCAGCGCATAGTGATTGGATACCGTCAAACTAGTATGCTAGAACTTAGGGCTTCAGAGACTAGTCCACTGGGCGAGTATACAGCAGTACGACTCAAAAGTTCGCAAAAGTCCGCTCTCCTGCTGCGCAAGGAATCTCTGTTGCTTAGCGTTACATCTCTGCAGAGGTCCTACATACCGGTCTTCACACCGCTCGGGGGCCCTCTTGTTTCCAAATAGTGTTTTGATTTTCACCAAAGCTGCGTCCACCTCTATTTATACAAGGTTACATCATTCTGTCATTGGTACTATTTTCATCATGTCCATCCACGTGTGTGCATCCTTGGGGGTGTCGAAGAAGAGGGACCTGACATGTAGCACCTTCAATCGAGCAGAGTAGACCAGCATATACTTTAGTCTGGTGCGCCAGAGCCCTTCTTTCGTGGGGCCAAACTTGGCTCCTTTGAACTTGGAGCGTATAGTCTGGGTAGATGGCCAATTTAGCGGAAGCCCTTTGAATCACACCTCTATTCCTGGAGAACGCTAGGATCTTTTCCCGGTCTTTGTAATTCATGATTTTGGCGACGATAGGATGCGGGGGTGGGCCAGGCGGAGGCTTCTTATTTAAAGATCTATGCACACGTTCCAGAGTTAAGCTCTGTGTGAGTTCCCCGGGCCCACTTCTTGTAAAAAGCACGTTTCCACAAAGGTCATAGGGTCTGTGCCTTCTGATCAAACCCCCCTGCCCCTCTAGGCAGGCCAAGTATGCACACATTGTTCCATCTGGCCTTGCCTTCTGCATTCCCTGCACGGTTTTCCAGAACTCTTAGTTTCAACTCCTTCACCTCAGACAGTATATTCTGAATTGCTGTTGTGTTGTCATTCATCTGTGCTTCGATCTTCCCGGTCCTGTCTGCCAAGGCGCGTACATCTTGTCGAAGCAAGCGCACGTCAATCATGAAAGCCTTTAGATTCCAGACATGTTTCTAGGACCACAATGGCTGACCTGATCTGCTGCTCTCCCTCGCTCACTCACTCTGCTGCCCCAGTGACTCTGGTGTCCACATGTTGTGCCACTCCACTGTCTGTGCTACAGGTATAGACCTCCATTGTGGTCTGTTTGGCTTTAACTCGACCAGATGTGCTCGACATTTGTGCACAAGTGTCCCAGTGTGCGGGCGGATCACTCTATATTCCTTATGATGACACCACTGATAATCCCACACCAGGTGTGTGAGACAGGTGAGCAGGTTTTCTGGGAAGTGGGCTGCTATCTTCGTCTCGCAACGCTATCTGCCCCAAACAATTCTATTCCACAATCTGCACCGCCGTTGTCCATCTTGGGTTTGGTATCTACTGCTATAAAAGATCTGACACCCTTTCCCATAACCAAGGGCCATCACAGTGCCGCTCCTCCTCCAAGCCCAACAATCAGGTGGGGGCCGGGTCTTCTTGCCTCTGTCCTGGATAGGTTCCCGTGCCGGGGCAATGTGCAGTTTACATGTGCCGGGGGATGCTTGCCCGGTGCACCCCCAGCCCTCCTTCAGGCCACGTGGGTACAGCAGCACCAAGATGGTGCCCCAGCATGGGCAGATAGCCAGGGGGTCGGCTGTGGTGAAATTAGGCCACCTCCGGCCAGGTGCTCACAACAAGTGCAGAGGGTCACACTGAAGTGGCTGTAATCTCTGTCTAGTAGCACTATCTATCCCAAGCGTCATTCAGTTCTGCAGTCTGCACCACCGATGTCCATATCTTGGGTCGGGTGCCTGCTGCTATAGAGGATCTCTGCGACACCCTTGCTCACCACCACGGAGCATCACTTCTTCCCCAGCCACACAAACAAGAGAGCCTGGTCTCCCGACCTCTGGATAGAATCCTGTGTCCAGGTGATGTATAGTTCACATGTGCCAGGGGATGTTCGCTCAGTGCACCCGCAGCCCTCCAACAGGTCAAGTGGGTAAAACATTGCCAAAATGGTGCTCTCCCAAGGGGCGGGGGCTGAGATATAATTGGGCCACCCCCGCAACCCACGGTTCCCCTGGGCAGCAGACAAACCCTGCAGTCTGCCACCTTCCAATGCTCTCTCCGGCAGCTGCAGGGCACAGAGTCTTCTTAATGTCGACTCGCAGTCAGCGCACATGTTGGGCGTCGCCCTCGATTGGCGCCGATAAAGCACGTAGCCATCCCCGCAGCACTGCACTCCTGCAGAGGGACTAAGTGCGCGGAGCAGCTTGAAGCTGGCTCAGTTGGGCAACACTCAGGGCTGCACAGCTCCTTGCCTGCAGGGCGCACCGGGTCCTCACTCGGCTGGTCCCAGCGCAGCAGCCGCCATCTTGCCTGCGCTAGTTGGTCACTCTTGAAGGGCAATTCAGGCAACGGGCAGGGAGTTCATGTGGCACCACTGCAACTGTTGCATACCCCCATACTCCAACAACCAGTTCCAGTCAAAGTTATCAGTTACAAACAGTATTAGGTTTATCTTTGGGCGGATCAAGCAGGGAACGTGTATACAACGCCCTCACAGCATGGCTGCTGCTGGCCACGCCCCCCTACAGGAAGGAATTTTAACACTAGAAAACTAGATAAATAAATAACTAGATACCCTCAACTCCACGAAAGGGCATCACCCTCTCAGAAAAAAAGAATTCAGCAAGATGGTTCACAAATCGAATACTTGAAACAACATGGAGGAGACACTACAACCCACAAAACAAGGTTGCATACCAAAGACAGACCTGCCACTACAAACGTGAAATCCTTAATGCAAAGAAACCTTCCAAACGATTCAATAATGCACCTCTTCCGGAGAAAGAACTTTACCAAATCATTAATCAGATGAGAAACCCTGCGTCCAGCAGCAAAATACCTTCAGTTATCCAAAACCAGTGTCACCAACCATTTCAGAAACAAAGTAGTACTAAATACAGCAAGGCATCAAGCAGCAATAAGGAACGTAATCGGAAGCAACATTCAAATCCGGTCAATGACATTCAGCATGCAAGCCCACCAATTAACAGTTATAAACTAAATATCGAAACTAGACTTAAAAATTGGTGATAATTAGTAACAAGATCAGCTCTCAGATTGTCCTCAGCACCCTGAACATCTACAAACAGATCCTTATCAAGGAAACACCTGCTTTCTACTTTAGCCAATTAACTGCTCGCTAAAAAAAAGAAAAAAAAAAAGAATTGCACTGAAAGTTGTGAGCACTGCCTACATCAAAATACATCTAAAATAATGCTGCTGAAGACGCAGAAGACCCTTCCATCTTTCATCAAACTTATCATACCCATCCAAACCTCTACGTATACAGCCGATTCTTTGAGCGTGTAGTCTCTAATAACTTACAAATTACTCACAGGACCGTTTTAGACCAATGAGTGGCACAGAATCAGGACTCAAAATCACAATTGACGACATCAGCATCTCTGCACTTGTGCTACAACATTTAAAGAGAGGGCAGGTGGTCGATCGCTTTCCTCTGCTGGCTCCCTTCTTTGGAACAGCCCCCCCCCTCCCTCTTCGTCTTGAGCAGGACTTTTTTAAATTCCGGAAGCTCCTCAAGACTTTCCTCTTTACCTCCTCCCCCTTCCCCCCACCCTCCTTTGCTAATCTCACAGTTGCTTGTTTGGTGTGCAGGGCCACTAATGAATCCTCGGGGCCTTGACCTTCCACACCAAATCGCCCCCAGCTTCTGTATTTCCTCAGCACTTGCCTTGGCTCACCCCTTTCGCTGGAGGCTTGCACTTACCCTACATGGCACTTCACCTGTTGCTCACCCATGAGCACCACAGCACCTATCCCATTCTCCCTCCCTTCTGTACTTGCATGTTCTGAACACTCACAAGGCATAGTAGGATCGCCCCCCCCCCCCCCTACCAACTATATTTAATATTTCATTATGTATTTAATTATATTAAATGTTTCACATCCCCTTGTCCCTTCCCTGTTGCCCTGTGGGTGCTTAGAAACAGTATTTACTTCCTGTTTGAGCCGCAAACAAATAAATAAATCTCAGCAGCCTTCGACACTTTTAACCATAGTACACCAATTAGAAGGCTGGGAGAAACCAGACTCCATTACACAACCCCACAATGGATGAGATCATTCCTAATGGACAGAACAGAAATCACCTGACTCCCCGCTTTCCGTTCAGTCCCCCCCAGAGATCAAGCCTCTCGCTGCTCTTTAATTTCTGTATGATCCCTTTGATGAAGATCATAAATCTTATGGGCTCACTTGTTACAACTATGTGGATGACACGCAAATGCAAATACAAAATGCCACCTTTGTTTCAAATGAAGCACCAACACTATGGTGAACTAACTTAGATGTTGGCTGACCCCATGCAACAGAGGAGATTTGGAAGACAGAAGGGATTGAAAGGTGATCGGGTAGGCAATGTAGAAACGGGAGTCTGTGCATCCTTGGCACCGAGATGCCGCCCTCTGTAAAATGGGGACAACCTCCCTCCCACGTCATTTACAATGAAATTCAATTCACTGCGAGATGGTTATCAAAGGGCAGATTGAGAAGTTTCGACTGGACATCGGGAGCAAATCCAACATCCTCATTTAATCATTCAAGTGTGCCTTCTCGTCAGAATTCATGCCGATAGCATGCGTCACACAATCCCCCAAGTCAAGGCCTGATTGCAATATTTCACGGGCAGCATGTCTTCTATCACTCATAAGATTCTTTAAAAATTCCATATCTTCGGTTGGTAGGTCAGCCACACTAGAGATGATACTCCATAGACCAAAAGTACACTTGGTCTGGGTACAAGTAACATGCACAGCCCCACACGCCCATGCTACTAAACGTGAAACCCATGCTTCCCATGGAATCTAGCTTCTTGCTTTCTCAGACAGAGGGCAAATAAGGAAAAGACATGGTCTCATGGCAGCCTGCACCACCCAAGCTCTCTGATGAGGAATGTGTGCTCAGAAAACCTGTATCTGCAGGAGCAATGCGATGCTTCTTAGCAAAGTCCTGGTCTACCAATGTGGGCAAGATGGTTTTTTCTAGGCCGACAACCTGGGCCTGTAACCACCAGATTTATGGGCACCAGTCTCCCTTGGAGGACTTGTTCCAAAATATCTATTAAGTCGTATAGGCCCTTAATCCTAGCGGGAGTAGAGAATCCCAATGTTTCAACCAACCTGTCGGTACAGCAGACAGGTAGGTCAGCTGGGGAGGGAGAGAGAGAGAAAGCAGCAGAGAAGAGGAAAGTTTTGAGCTGCTTCTGAAACGCAGGTTGTCCGGCTCATGTTTGAGAGTGGCAGGGAGGCCATTCCAGAGGGAGGCACCAGCAGAGGAGAGAGGTCTACCCCCACTCTCTGCCTGGAGAAATGTCTAAGCCTTAGAGAGTTGGAGGTAGGCTGAGTGAAGGGCTAGAGAAAGAAGGTATCTTGGTAGAGAGCATTGGATTTAGTGTGGGCCCCGGCTCCAGAAAGCCTTGTGGACAATGCAAAGGTTCTTGAACTTGATCCTTGCAGCCACCGGGAACCAGTGGAGAGATTTCAGGGCTGGAGAAATACGATTCCGGGGCTTGAGGCCAAGGGTAGGTCTTGCAGTCCTGTTCTGGATTAGTTGCAGATGACGGAGATTAGAGGAAGGCAGATTGAGAAAGTGGCTGTTGCAGTAGCCCAGACTAGAGAGAACCAGGGCTCTGGAGACAGTGAGCTTCTGGTGGAAAGTGAGAAAGGGAAGAGTCCCTTTGAGGAGGAGCAGCTGGTAGTGGGATTTCTTGGCGATGTCCCAGATGTGAGGAGATAAAGAGTGTGGCATTGAAGATGACTGTGGGATGTCTTAACCCACTAATCCGAGCCCTGCAACATCACTGTGCATTGCTGGCAGCAGAAACATCATAATGGCCGCCGGAAAGCATGCTGCTCGCTAGAAATCACCAGAAAGTGCGCAGTGAAAACCTGAAAAATAGGCCACCATCTACTTTTACCTATGTCAGTGGTAACACAGGAGACCACTTCCAAAACCCATCATTTGGCTGCTCACTGAGCAAACTCATTGCAAAAGAAACAGAGCTGGTTTCAAAAATCCGTTTTTATTTGGTGTCAAATTTGCAGAAATCATGGCTCACAAGCCACCCAAAAAGATCCAACCTCCTTGTTGGGTGGTTAACATCATTCTCGTGCAAGAATCTACATAAATATAAGGTCCACAGAAGTGTATCTATATCTGAACAAAGTATACTTTTGAGGATTGCTTGCTGGAAGAAATCTGTCAAAAATGGGTGTAATACCGTTACTCACCTCTACCAGAAGCCAGCGTTTTAAAACCATTTTGGTTAAAGTTGAACATGGAACTCAAACTCTGTCAAAGAAAGACTTGCTATCAGAAGCCTAAGAGGTGGATACAATTTAAAACTATATTCTGAAAAGGCTTGAAGGGAGAAATTGTTCAATGTATTTGTTAAAAATGTGAGTTATGAAAAGATTTTTTAGACATTGGGTTAAGAGTTAAAGTTTCCCACACTGTTTCAAACAAATTCCACACCTTCTCCCTGGACAAAGGAAACTTCCCTCTTGCCCTTGGCTAAGAGATTGACAGGTTGTTGTGAAAGGGAACTAGGAAGGGTACCCTGGCCTGTTGCTCTGAGTGCAGACAAAGGAGTCCTTGGGCTGAATAGAAATGCAAATTCGGGTGTGACTGACAACAAACTGCTGGCAGGAAGAAGGAAATGTGACCCTCTGAGTCTGCCCAGCTCTGGGGCGGACCAGACTGGGATGTGGATTTAGCACTGGATTAAATATATGTTTAAGGAAAATGCTTCTAAAAACTTGTAACAAACTGACAAAAATGTGAAACTTTGAGATTGTTAAAATTAAAAATTCGCTCACAGTTGAAGACTAAGCTAGACTCTGTGCGATGTTCTGAGACCAAACCCCGGAATTATTCATATTGTAGCTACGTTTATGCCAGGAACCTGAAAAATTACAGACATGTGCCCAGATGGGGTGTGCATGCATGTCTAAAAATTGGTGCAGAACTAATATTGAGAAACCCACCAAAAGTGAGAAAAAGTTGTCATTTCTGCACCAAGATGAGAGTTAAACAGAAATATACCTTAAGTAATCTGTCATGTAATTTATGTAGTATTAACAAGTTGTGTATATTGTAAATATGTGTTTTATGAAGAATAAGATATGCTGTACAAAGACAAAGGGTAGGGTTTTCACCCAAGCCATAAAGATGACATAGGATGACACACTGCTCCATTCTCAAATCAGGGGATAGGGAATTCTCGAACCTATCAGATCCTTAGAGGATTGGGCATTGTAGAATCAGCCTCCCCACCCACATTGGAAATACATAAATAGGGACTGCTGAGGACAGACAACACACACTTTTCCACTACTCAACTGATTTCTTGGCAAAGCAACCTGCAAGAAGATCCAGACCAGATCCAGACAATATCCAGACAGACTCTAGAACCAAACTCTAGAACCTTGAAGCACAGAGGCCTAACCCAAAAGCTGAACTCTTCTCAGCAGGCCTGCAGAATCTAGCAACCTGATTCTAACCCCTAAACTTCCAAGGGGCATCTCACATTCAACAGCCGGGCTGTGCTGTTTTGCTATTCTAGCTAAGAACCATGTGCTAGATCCAAGATCCAGACCCAGAAAGCAGAGCTGTAACCCAGAACCCGTCAGATCCAGTAGAAGGGGCCGCGCAGACCAGAGTGCCTGAGACCTGTCCAGTGGCGAGAGAATCCCAGCCAAACCCTTGACCAGATCTTTGACGGGGCCCATTCCAATCCAGGGAAAAAGTGATCATATCTTTTGATTGAAATCATACCAAGTTTATTTCTGTGATGCATTCTTTCCCATCATTGTATTACCTTGAATCAAACAAAGTATTCTCTGCTACCTTATCCTTCCTATTCCTACTTCTGATTAAAAGAGATTGTTGATATTGTAATATTACCCATTGCTGCTCACTGTTCATAAGTGTGCTATTCAGATTATTTTATTCATAAAAGTGTGATATATATATTGTTCTATTCTTCAAATAAACATTTTAATTTGCAAAACAAACCTACTTCTTGGCTCAGTGAGGTCGGGGAGATCCAAAGAGAAGGACGTTATATAAGGGTTCATCATCCAGATTTAAAGAACTTTTGACATAAAAATATATAAATAAGGGCTTCCAATGGGCATCCCATACTAGGCATTGACTTAGTTGGAGTGCTGGATTGAAGTCACTTACATGACACCAAGGTTTTTGTCCTCGCAGGAAGGTGAAGGAAGAGGGCCCAAGGTGGTCTGTTATAGTGAGAGAGGAAACGCAGAGGCAAGGGTCCCAATGAGAAGGATCTCCATCTTACTGGCATTAAGACAGAGATATTTGGAGGCGCACCCATCCTGAATCGTGGATAGACAGACAAGAATGTGCAAGAGAGGAGAGGAGGGGAGGGGAGCCTGAAGGAAAGCGGAGTCATCCGCTTAACACTGAAAGTTAGAGGAGAACGTAGAGATCAGGGAGGCCAAAGTGGCCAAGCAGAGGTTGAAAAACCAGGGTGAGAGGATAGAGCCCCGGGGAACGCCACAGGTAGAGAGAGGTGGAAGAGAGAATGGGACCAAGATGGACGTGGGAGCGGAGGGGTGGTCCAAGTGGAAGGAGGTCAGTCACTCTAGGGTCTGATCCGTGATGCCCAGGTTCTCACAGAGTCAATTGATCAGGATGGGGACGTTGACCCTGAGGAAAGATGAAGGATGAGAACAGAAGGAATGCTGGAATCAAGGTTAGAGAGCAGATATTCACGGGTGTTAAGGAGAGCAGTTTCCATGCCTCTGGCAGCTCTGAAGCCAGCTTGCTGGTCATGAAGACAACCAACAGATTCAGTGTGGAGAGTAAGCTGGGAGATGGCAAGCTTTTTCCAAGAGTTTGCTCAGAAAGGGGGTGATGGAGATTGAGCGATAGTTTGCCGGGCAGGTAGGCTCAGCAGACGGCTTCTTGAGGAGTGGGTGCACAAAGGAGAGGGGAACGTTGCAGTGGCGAAAGAGTGATTACAGAAATCAGACAAGGCTGGAGTGAGGGTGTCAATATGGTCTTTGATGGTTCTGGAGGAGCAGCGGAGCACCTGTTTGGACGACACTTTCATAGATCAGACTTGTCTAGAAACCTCGTCAGGTGTTGTCAGAGAGAAAGAGGAAAAAGGAGGAGGAGAGGTAGAGATGGCCAAAGGGGGCCGAAAGAGGAAGAGGAGATAAAGGACAGGATGTCCTGAGATTTAGCAGAGAAGTGAGAGGCCAGAGCTGTACAGAGGGCCCGGGAGGGAACAGGAAAGGTATAGACCACAACAGGATTGACCAGTTCCTTGCAGATTTTAAAGAGTTTGGCCATGTTGTTAGAGGGCGCGGAGACACATGCTTTAATGTGTGCTCTCTTCTTGATGAGTGTTATTGCTTTGACAGGCATTTTGGTGCAACCAGTCTAGGTATGTCTAAATGTGGCCTGACATGCTATACTATAATGTTATTACGTGTTTGGACTGGTCTACATTGTGCAGCCAGTTGGACATGTTTTCATTGTGGCATGGCATTTTTAATAGCAAAACATGAATGTTCCTGTGCACTGTTGGTGACTTGCATGTATTGGATTGTGTTACCCTACAAAACTATTGCAAACATTCTGGCTTTATAGCCAATTTATCTCAGAAAGTGTGCTGTATATTGCATTAAAACACATTTAGATCTTTATCCTAGTGTGTGGCATACCCCTTCAGCAGCACGTTCATGCGTATTGCGCAAGCGTGACATCTAGGCCGGCCCAGAGTGTGGCGCGACCCGTGATTTGTTGCCGAGTTGGGGGGGCCCTCCTCAGAATGGCTCGCAAGGGGGCCCCACATTTTGTGTTACGCCACTGACCTAGTGAGGTTGCTTGCTGGGCCATTCACCTTTGGCGAGTCTGGGGTCTGCAAGTGGTCAGAGCACCTGGGTAGTGGGAGTACTCTAGGATAGTCCAAATACTGACAGTTCCTTAACTCACCTCAGTTCCAATGATATTTCACTACTCAGTTGCTGTCCCAGCCTTTTCTGCCAGCATGCCTCACACTCGAGGGAAGGCATCTGCTTTTGTCTTGCATAGATAGTCTAAGCTCACTTTTCTTCCTGACACACCGATGTATCTCCTAGGGACGCGTTTCAAAGGTTAGGTTGGTGAGTGCTGGTTAAGATTGGTATAAAATATTTACTTGTGCGCAACCCACCAACAAATAAATTGTTTTTGTTATCTTGTACCATTAAATATAGTGTGCCTATACCTGCTAGATCAACTCAGCAAATGGCTCAATCAGCAGGGAAAGTCAGAGTGGTAGCAACAGTCTACCATGTCAGGGTCCCGGCTCAAAGGGAAATTCTTTTGAAAATGAGGCATTTACTTTCCCTCATGAAGTTGGCCTGCTAAAACTTTTGATCACACAAGCAAAGATTCTCTTAGGGAATCCAATAATGGCCATGAACCCTATCACCAATTAAGTCTCACTCCGATCCAAGGGTTTCTTTACTTTCAGTATCAGATGCATGTTCAGTTAGGGCCTAAGTGGTGTGAGAAGCCTAAAGGTACTCACATCTACTCCCCAGGGATCTTCTGTTCAGGTGGCCAGGGAAGGGCCATCGCTTTTGGATCCCAACCCTGGGGGTGGGCTAGCGAGGTAGGATCACCCAAGTGGAGGGTCATTGAGGATTGGAGCGAGGGTACCTGCGCAAGGCGAGACATGGTATCCCCTTTTCCCGATACTAACCTGCCCCCCACCCACTCCCCTCCTTTAGCCTTTATGGGCTATTGGCAATCTCATCCCATCTTTCCTTGTAGTTTTCCCTCAAGTACTGAGACAAAGAAGAAGCAACTAGAAATAGTGCAGATTTTCTGTTATAAACTTCACACTCTGGTACTGGGACAAAGAAGAGTGGTTTAGAGGCATGTAGCAATATAGATCAGCCATGTCACACTAATAGGCTTAAGCAGGGTCAGGCAATTGAGTATACTTTGTTTCACCTGCAACCTGTTAGTAGTAGAGGCGAGTATAAAAGGTGGAATCCAGAAGCACACAGGAGTTGCAGTCGCAGAGTGAAAAGAGAGCCGAGGAATTGCCATGCTGAGGAGCGAGAAGCCGAGACACTGACGAAAATCCTGAGTCTTGCCGAGGTGACTGTGCAGGATTTGGAGCCTTTGTGAGGGAAGGTGTACAGCAGGCGCTGCCAGGGAGCAGAGGCAGAGCCAAGCACGAAGGCCGGCGTGTGCTTAGCAGAGTACCGGGCAAAGTGGCAAGTTGGTTTTCCCGCTTGGGGGAAAAGCCGCTGAACAGATCTGCCGAGACCCGGTAAGTGTCAGGAGACACTAGGAACGGAGTGCTCCAAGTGACCTTGCAAATAATAACAGTCCACAAAAACAATCAACTATTACTTTCGGAATGCCATACTTAACGAAAGGTCTGGTTATACCCCGCATCATTGAAAATGGCATTTACTGAAAACTGAACTGCATAAAAGGTACTATTCAAGTATCGCAACTTAAAGTTAGTTATTGAACACCAAACTGAACGAAAGGCACTATCCTGATTAATACAATGTAACATTACATTTACTGACTACTGAGCTGCAGGAGAGTCGTGGTTTGAGTGAAACCAAGTAAATGCTGCAATTATGAAAAAGTGAATGAAAAGAAAGTTACTTGATCAGACTTTGAAGTGCTAAAACAAGATATCAAATAAAGCACCTTAAGGATACTGTAAAAGACCTATAAGGGAATTTAAGAGTTGTCTTGAATATTATTAAACAACGGATTTGGGGCAATTTATGGTTGTGTGACCTTTGATGGGTGGACTGTGGGGTCTGACAACTGCGCCTAGACCAGGAAGTTTCCTAACAGACATTGCCAAGAGTCAAATCCCAGACACGGTGTGTGGTTGCATGTTGCGTGACCTGTAATGGGTGAACCGCATGGAGGAACAACTGCGTCTAGGTCAGGAACCACAAATATTGGAAAAGCAGCAAAGGTGTGTGCCTTGGTGAAGCTAACCAAAGGACGGGTGAAACGGACCCTGTATTTTCTTGTGAACAGGAAAAAAGTCAATTGCTCAGTATAAAATTTGGGGGAGGGAACCCGGAGAACCAAAGAACTGGAGAATGTTTATATTAGGGAAGGGTGTCCTAAGGTTACAGTGTTGTATGAACTTAGTTATATTTGAACTTTGGGAGAGGCAAACCAAAGACCCTCATTTGATGCAAAGATACCAGTGAATCTATGGATGATATTTTCAGAACTTGATCAAACCTTCTTGAAAGGAAGTTACATTGGAACTGTATTGTGAACTTGTAAACAGAGGCAACAAGGCAATTTCCCAGTTGCATTGGAACTGCTCAGTGCTGCTATGGAACCTCTCCCCAAGAGACATCTAATTTCTGAGAGAACCCCTATAGTACGGCGCATACTGGAAATTCACCTAGCGTACCGCTTATGCTGAGCCACCCCATTAACCTCTCTAGCACTATCTTAGGAGTTATCACTACCGACGACAAATCACCACCGGCACCCCCAGGGAACACTGCTTCCGACTCTCCCCCCACCCCCATCCAGTGTACTAAGGTGTGCTTTACTGCACACACGTTCTCTTAACAAACATGCCTTAGACATCCATGACTACATTCTGGACTTAAACCTAGGCCTTCTATGCCTAACAGAAACCTGGATCATTGATGCCAGCGGACCCATGATCACAATAGCCACCACCGAAGGATGACATATTTGCCAAAATCGAGCTCAGGGTCATGGGGGTGGAGTAGCAATCATTGCCAAAAACCATCTACATTTCTTTCACAAAATTAGGGAATGTCACGGATGTGGAATCCTGCACTTAAAATGACTCCCAATGCCTGCAGCTGTGTAAACATTGTTTACCGTCCCACCCATTGACATGCCAAACTTCAATGATGAAATCATACAAATCCTTGGAGACAATAACGGCCCAAACTGTTCCACCCTGCTAGCTGGGGACCTTAATCAGTGGCATAACAATGACGTTGATAAAACTGCCTGCGAGCTAGAAGCAGCTTTGATTCATTTCAAATACGTTGTGCAGAACGCTGATCCTACCGCTAATAAAGGAAACATGCTCGATTGTGCGGTGTCAAGAAACTTAGGAGTAAAAAATTGACAATACCTATCCCTGTACTTGGTCCGACCACTACGCCATAACCTTTCAAATTCACCTTCCCACCCCGAAAAATACCCTAAAGAAAATCCAGAGTCCCAACTTTAACGAAGTATGCACAACTGATCGACAGGAAGGCATGCACCAGATTATGTCCCTTACCTCCAACCTAGATCCACCTCCCTTTTTAGTTCACATCCTGAATTCCACTCTAGAAGCTATGCTGGACAGAGCGGCAACCTCTAGGACCAAACAAAATACGTCACATAAGAAATGGTTCACTCCGGAACCAAGTGGCTTAAATGCCCATCAGAGCTAAACAAAAACAGTTGGAAAAAGCTGGAGAAGGTATACAAGTCTACTATATTTGAGGCTAAAAGAAACATCTTCAACAAACAGATTGAGTGGGCTAGTAACAATTCCAACCACTACCTACCAGACCTACTGACCAAGACTGTGCTAGGAAACAAATGGCATTTGAAGCCAGAACACTAAAAGCTCAAGCAAAGATTCAAAACGACCCAACGGAAACCTCTCCCAACTTGTTACCTCCGGGGAAAATCACAAGTGACCACATTTCACCTAAATTCAACTTCTCTCGGATTACCATCCTTGAGATGGTGAAAACGTTGACTGCACTACATTTCTCTTCCTGGCCAGAAAATATCATCCCACCTAAGCTGATCCTTGATCACAAAGAAATATTTGCCCCATTTTTAGTTAGGTTTGTTAATTCTTCTTTTTACAGCAATCTGGTCCCTGACTATTAAAAGAGCCACTAATACACTGTTGGTCAAGAAATCAGGCCCAGATCTTGAGGATCCAAATAATTTACGACCCATCACGAAATGCAACTTTTTGTTGAAACACTTGTACAAAACAGCCACAACTCAATTTCCAAAATGTGTTGAAGCCTCAAATAGTTTTCTTCCTAGACAATCTGGCTTTAGGCCCAGCTATAGTACCAAAACAGCTCTGATCGACCTACAAACCCAACATGCTGACAAAGGCAATACTGGAAAGGTCGTATCAGTAGATCTGTCGGCGACGTTCCTTCCTTTAGATCATGAACACCGCCTCCATACTCTGAGCAAGATAGGTCTACACAGCATGGAAACAATCACCTGGGGGCAATCCTTCCGGTCAGAACATCTCGAATCTGCGGGGGTAAATGCTTCCTCCCGAACAGCCTTCACTGATTACGGTGTTCCACAGGGGGCTTGCATGTCACAGTTATTTTTTTTTACTTACACAAACCCCTCTGTGGCTACCTTGAAGAGTTGGGTACCTTCTTTACCAATTACGCTGACAATACCCAGCTGGTTCTTGAACTCCTGGGTGACTACAAAAATTACATGACAAATCTTGAGTAGGTATACTCTTTGGTGGAAACCTGGATGAATCACAACTGGATGTGTTTGAATGGGAATAAAACAGAACTGTTGATTTTTGGCTCGTGCCAAACTGGGTTCCAGATATCAGCTCTTTAAGATCCATGACTGTAGCATCACAGTTTCCCAGAAAGTTAAGACCCTAGGTTTCCACTTGGAAGCTTCACTCAACTCCGACACCCACATCAACAAGGTTGTAACCAACTGTTCTTACTACTTGTGTCTCCAGAAGAACATGTGCCCCCTTCGTCTCACAGCCTAACTGTACATCGATTGCACAAGCAATAATATGACCTAGGCTCCATTACTGCAACGCCCTATTAATACAGGCAAACAAAAAGTGTCCGCAAAAGCTTCAGGTGATACAAAACGATCGATGCCGTACGCATCGTCAAAAGTTAAAGCAGGAAAGAGCACATATCCAGCTGCCACCAAGCCTTGCATTGGCTGCCGATAGCTGCTCGGATACAATTCAAGTCAGCTATGCTGACTTACAGATGCCTTCATGTAACTATGTCTACTTATCTTAAAAACATGGTGTGCCCATATGAGCCTGCGACAACACTGCAATCCTTCACACAATCACTTGGTTTCAAACGTACCAACGGTCTTGTGAAGTCATTTCCGGTTGCCTCAGCTAAGCTCTGGAACACTTTACCACCAGGGATGATACAGAAAAAGGACAACAAAAATTCTGCAATCAGTTAACAGCCTTATAGTTTTCGTAAATAGCCATCCCCCACCCCCGATAACCTGTTGCCTTTGTCCCGTTCATCTCTACCTTTGTGTCTCGGTTCACAGCGCCCCAATGCCCGCAGACTTTGGCGCTGTCTAAATAAATAAATATAAATCTTGGAGAAGGGAACCCTGAGAACCAAAGAACTGGAAAGTGTTTATCTTGGGGGAAGAGTCACAAGATTTCAGGGAATGAACTTGGTTACATTGGAACTTGAGAAAGAGAAACCCAAGACCCTCTTTTAATGTGAACTGTGATACCGGTGAATCTACAGAAGGTAAACTCAGAACTTAATCAAACCGTCTTCAAAGGAAGTTATACTGGAACTGTATTGAACTTGAGACAGAACTCTAGAGGAACTTAAATTGCCAGTAGCTGTGCATTTACTTTTGAACACTTAAATTTGGTTGCAAACATGTTCCTAGGTGATGTAGTTGCGAGGACAAGAATAGGTTTTGACAGACGTTTTGGTTTGAACTTGTGGACACAAACTTTTCTTCGATTTCTTTAGGTAGTGAAATCCCACCATAGCATAGGGCTAGTTAGTTATTACACCATCCTGATTCTTAATAAAGCTTTGTTTAGAAATATATATCTGTAGTCTGGGTCATCTCTCTTGATACAATGCTCGTCTTACACAGTGGTTAGATGACCTTGCATAACAGTCACAGCCCCTCCTACACCAGCCCACACATGTACTTGCCATGTTCAGGGTAGATCAGTTCCATTATCCAACTCTCTACCCTGTTGGTTAGGACCTTGGCCAGGACTATATAGTCAATATTTTGGAGTCATTTAGATCTATACAAGAGAAACAGATTTGGTTATTTACTGTTATGGGAAAACCTGTGTTTGTGAAATGTAGCCAAGTCTTGGGAATTGCAGAACGTCTAGTACACATTGAGTTCAGGTAATTTAGCATTTTCTGGGGCAAGGGATAGTCTCATTTCTTGAGAAACTCCGGCATGTCGCTTGACACCAAACCTGGCAAAACCTTTTGTAGTCCCATATAGGACATCCCGCATTCTCCTATAGACAGAATAAACCAGTTTCAAGAGGATGCCCCCGAAATGAAGTCCAGCTGTGGGCCTGTGAGATTTGCCTCTGAATACATGTAAAGGCTTGATAGGAAATAGGTAACCTTGTGACCTTAGGTTTTGATGCATTCCATCACTGCATCCTCATTGCACTTTCATGTCCCCCCCACCCCTGCCCCGTTCAGTGTGTGGTTCCTCTAACTTAGATTTCCTTTTTCTCAGTGACTAGTGAATTCATTTTGCCCACAAGTGCTACTTTTATGTTACCCCAGTGCAAAACTGGAGGAACTGTATCAATGTTGGGGTGCAAACTCTTGTTAAACTACAACTCTTTCCGTTTTTTCTTGGTCGACCAATCAATTGTGACTGGCACAGGGGCATGGCTGGAGATGTAATGGCGTTCACTTTAAGGTTCTATTTGCCAAAAACCTGGAAGCAAGTCATAAGAACACTGCAGGGTGTGCAGTCCAGCTAGGGTTACAAGGGTCAGAGACTGAAGGCAGGGGGTGGGGGGAACATGAGTATGAATCGGAATTCAGAGTGTCTCAACCATGCAAAAGAGGAAAAAAGAAACAGCAGCAGATTGTGCAAAATATACTCACTCACCCCGTTTGGGATGGTGGTGGAGTCCAGACAGGCACACACGTGTAGGGGTCTCAATGAGCAAGTTTGTACCCAACCTGGCTCCATTAACATGTATTTTCTTTTTTAAGTCTTAGCTGCACAGGCGAGCCTCTGACTTCCAGCTGTATCTACTCGAAATACTATAACGTGTCATATCCTTCCACTCCACACAAGAAGAAAGAATCACCCTGATGTTCAAAAGGTTCTTTAAATCTTGACCATTCCCCGGGCTCTAAACGTCTCGGTTTCTATCCACCAAGCAGCAAAAGGGGAAAGCCTTTGGATCCGAAAAGAACTAAGTAGCCAGCTCCGGCCTTCTATGCACCTCATGCAGGACTCATAACATCATTCTCACGCGCCTATAACGCCTACACAAGCAGGTAAGCAGACCTTTGCTCTTGCCCTACCCATGAGCCTGTGAATTATAGTTTAGTCCGTTCACAGAGCGATGTAACATTGTTTATTAAAAACGCAACACTACAGCATTTTCAATCACTCCCTTAAAACAGTACTGCACAGCAAGCATTAATGGACAGATAGAATGATATTCAGAGCCATTAGGAATATGCCATCTTCTGAAACCAGGAACCAGAGAAAAATCCATTTTAAAACACCTGATGAATGATGAAAGAAAATATCCACACATTCGAGAATGTGATAACATCTGCAGGGATTGTTAGCCCAAGCAGATAGCTATATTACACATTTCGACACCAATTTTAACACGAGGCATCATTAGAAGCGGTCTGCTGATAGTCAACATAAGAAACCAGAAAAGCATACCTCCCTCTGAACCAACTTTATTTTGTCAGCCTGCTTCACTTTGGGACTGTTAGCCAGTAGATGACGCAGCTTAACATAGCTTTTCCACAACTTCTGGTACCTAGAAGAAAAAAATCAAAAGGACTCCAATCAGAACAGGGGACCACTGACAATATTGGATGAACAATCTCAATTTAAACTGACCCTACTACTTTCCTGGTAAATATGCCGCATTTCCCAAAGCATTGGAGAAAGACATTATGTGATGGTGTGGCATGTTTATTGAATGCTCGGCTGCGTACATCCAATCTGTGAAATCACTCACCAAAGACCTTACAATGAATTCAGATCAAGAATAAGAATATTTGGCAGGAAATGGATGGCCAACAAACATGGAACATCATATCTAAAAGTCACTCTCAGACAGAAACATTCATTAGGAATGTTTGTGATGTATGTCCAGTAAAATACAGAGGAAAAAAAGGTGGGAATGCAAGGGGTTGAATGGGAAAAGATGGTAAAGAGTCCAATAATGAAAAACGGGGGGATGAAAGGGAAGTAGAAGCGATTAAGACATGTAATAAGGTGAATAATTAATTTCTATGCAAATATCGTTTGGCACAGCAGCAATTGTTGCAGACAACTTCCTTTGCCCCCCCCCCCCACCTGCCTCCTCGCTCTTCCACATCCCCAAATAAAAATCACATGCCCCTTGGGTTGCATTAGACACAAGGCTGGTAATGGAAAATGTTTACTCTGAGAACCCAGCTGATGTAGGTTAGGGTGGGGTTTTCAAGAGAAGTGGCTGGAGAAAAGGGGAGGCTATGGATGGAATCATGGCAGTCAAGTCATACAGACCCTTGTGCAAAATTGTAATCTAATTGGCAATGCCATTAGTAGGTGCCACTACACTTAAATCCACAAGCTTTCCTTTACAATTGCTAGTTACTTCTTGTCATTGACCGAGCGCAAGGACTTCTATTGGAGAGTATGTCAGTGAAAAAAAAATGAAAGCAAATAGAAATGTGTAACTACGCACAGGAATAAACATGCAGTACAAGCATGAAGACAAATAAATAGATGCCTGGCTGTTCATTTGAATTTTGTGTAGATCTGCAGTACAGAGAGAATACAAAATAATCTAGTATTGCAATTGTAGGAACACACTCATGACGGATTGCCAAAATATTGCCTGCATTTGCCCCCTTAGTACACACGCGATGACTTTGCCCCACAGAATGAATGACAGCATTTCCCCCCTCCAAGGTCAAACCTTTGCTCAAAATGCCAGCATTTGTCCCTGTAAAGATATACAAGGGATGGGGTTGCCCCAAAATGACAGCATTTGTCCCTGTAAAGATATACAAGGGATGGCGTTGCCCCAAAATAACAGCATTTGTCCCTGTAAAGATATACAAGGGATGGCGTTGCCCCAAAATGACAGCATTTGTCCGTCCAAGGACACACGTGCCGACTTCTCCCCCAACGTGCCACGAGTTGCCCCAGTAAAATCAAACCTTTAATGAAGAGCCCCAAAATGCCCCAAAATGCTACCTTTTTCCTCTGTCAGAGCATACAGATGAAACCTTTAACTCAAAATGCCAGGGCTTGCTTCTGAAAGAACACAACTGTGTTTGAGTTGGCCCAACATTTTCATCTGTAAAGGTAGGGTGGGACTATGGCCGTGTGGAAGTTAGGCTATGCACAAGACATTAAGGAACAAAAATATTAGAAAGACATCAGTTCAGCTCAGTGAACCAACGTCATTTTACGATGTCCATATTAAAGGTTATACCGGGCAAATTCTAACCTGCACACGTTTTTAAGCATCCATAGTTATTTCATGGGTACACAATGTGGTGCACTTTGACACAGTGCTTACATTATTATGCCACTATACCTACTACATTCCCATTAAGTCTTAAAACAAGTTTAACCTAAGATTGCACGTTATTAGTTTAAGCACAGACATATTAAAAAGACAGCAATTGATGAACGTTATGAGACCTACACACCCCTTACTGGCTTCTACGTGCATGGCATTCTGCGGCACAGAGCAGCGCCTACATCTTTTCAGCTGGTGCACTGCCTTCTCACAAACAGGACTCCTCTGCCGAATGTCTGGGATTCTACCATTGAATCCTATGGCTGGGAGGTTTTCCACATCCAGAAGATTAAAGTGTACATCATAACACCCCCCCACGCCCAATACAACCCTGTCAGCAGGATGTACGATGAGACTCTCTAATGATGGACTCATCCGACTGCCAGAATTCCCTACTGCCAATATGGTTATGAAATTCGCAACTATGGTGAGCAGGTATTCCTGTTGCCACTCAGTGGGTAGCACATGGAAATTAGCTGTGACGTTGCATGCCGAGACCTTGGGGCGAGTGCAAAGTGGCAAAGAGCATGGGGGAGGCAGTAAGGGGCCACGAAAGTGCCACTGAATGAGGCGTGGGAGTGGTTGTAGGGGGTTATTGTGTCAGTGACAAGGAGGGCCGGGGGGTGGGGGGGGCTGAAGTCTGCAGGGTGGCCATTAGAAGTCAGGATCAGGCCAATTTTGAATCCTGTATTAAGCAAACCACCTTACGGAAGCGTGTTGGGTTTGAACAGCTGAACCACCCCCCACTGGTGGACCTTTTCACTCAGATAAGTGGTCTGAGAAATGCTGGAGGCCCACAGGCGCAAATGGAAGTGTCACACATTGATATTGCTAGAATGATCACTGGCCAGCTGAAATATTCCCCTTGCACAAGACAATTGATGAAATAGCTCCAGAGTAACACCGAAAGAACGGAGCAGTGAGCAGGAGTGGTAACCTACTTATGCGCAAATGCATGTGCCGGTAGAGCAGTCTGATTTGTTTTTGCTCCAAGGGGGAAAAACACAAGCAGCCTATTGGTATAGGTCATTTCTTCTTGCTCCACCCACCCCCTCTAGTTAGGCAAACATGAAAATGCTTTGCAGCCTTGAATATGTGGGATTTAAAACTGGAAAAATTTCCACACACATTGAACACACCACCATGCTGTTTCAAATAAGGTCTTTGGAACAAACGGAAGAGATACAGGCAGAACATGCTCACCAACTAGTGAAAATGAACAAACCGAGGTAAGCACAGGCTGAGCGACTGGAGAACTTCCCTAGTGCTTCATCAACGCAGCTGTTGGGATTCCCAGAAGGAGGAATCGATTGGAAGTATCTTTGCACAGCCTGGCTGTAAGAACAAATGGGCTTGCCAAGGGTCATTCTTCAGGTTTTGTTAGCCAAATGCCAACACTTTGCAGTAGGGTCGTGTGAGGACAGGGTACAAAAATGATGGTGCAAGTGGTAAGTAGTGACAAGGGAGGAGATCTTTGAAATCATCTCCTCGCCTCTCTCCAGGAGGAAGAGCCTTTCTTTTGAGAGGGTTAAGTGGATTTTTACCTTCCCCGATACACTAGAGGACCTATAGAAGGAGACTGTTAGACACCATTAAAAAGGTGCTTGAAGAGAAAGGCCTAAATGCAGGCAGTTTGCTGCAAACATACGGTGTTAAAGTGTGATGGTATCTATCCATTTTGGAACCCGGAGGGAACTAGACTACTAGATTCATTGAGGAATCGCGATTGAGAATTGGGGAACAGACTGGAGCTTGCACCTAGAGGGTGTAATCAATTTATGTAAGATGTGTGGTGGGGCAGGAAGGGTTGAGGTTTAGTTTCTTAGGTGTTTCTCATCCATTGGGAGGTAATTTGAAGGGAGTCAGAATTTAGGGTTTTACTGTTTGTGGCTTATTTGGAATAATTTTAAATGCAGTGGTCTTCCACGAGTTCTACCTAATGGGGACTGTAAAGAACCAAATAGGATGGAGATTATCAAAGGTGAGTATCAGTGAGTGCGCCATTGAGCAACATATAGGTTTTCCGCTGTGCTACATAGCCCATTTTTTTTAAACTTCTCTTGATTTATTTTACAACATGTTAAACACTTCCTCCCCTCCGCCCCCTTTCCAGGGACCAGCAGCCTCGCCCTCTTGCACTCAGTTCTTGTATGGGGTCCATTAGTACAGGTCCAGGAGCTTCAAACATTGGGGGCACCATTGACCCCTAAAATCGTCTTTCAGGAAGGCCATTATCTCACCGCATTCACTAGCAAATTTCCCCAGATTATTGTTCATTGCAAATGTGACCCATTTCAGGGCAACCAGTTCCCAAATCTTTCGACAGCCACTCTTGCATTGTGGGGACACTAGCTCCCGTCTACCTCTGGGCTATTAAAAGCATTGCTGCCAGGGTCATGATCACCCTAACCTTATCCAAGACCTCTATTTTTCCCTTCTATCTCACCCCCTTTCAACCCCAGAAGGACCCTTTCCGGGGGTTCTTCTGGGCCCGCCCCAAGAGCTTGGGCTAGTGCCTGTAACACCTCTCGCCAAAAGGGCGAGATTTTGGGGCATTTCCACCATATATGGGATGCTGTACCCTCTTCCCTGCATCCCCTCAAACAGTCTTTAGATGTGTCAGAATACATACTGTGCAAGTGGGCAGGGGTATAATGTCACCCATACATGAACTTATACCACATTTCCTGAAGTTGAGTCGCCTTTGCTATTTTGGGAATTCCCCTCTAGAGGCTCTCCCACTCCTTTTTGTCAATCCCCTGCCCCGTCATCTGCTCCCATTGCGCCACAAAAGGCCACTGAGCTTGAGGGGAAGCATCATCTAATAATCTGTAGAGCTTGGAAATGAGGCCTTTTGAACCGTCCTGTGTGAACAGAAATTTCTCAAACAGAGTAAACTGTCGGGTAGCCGCTGCCCTAATCTGCCCGTTCATCAACCAATGCTGCAGCAGGAAATACCTGTGTCTCTCCCTCTCCTCTAACCCAAATTCCTGTTTGCGCCCTTTAAAAGGGTCGAACCTTTTTGTCCTGGAACAAATCCCAAATTAGCCTAGAGCCCCCTTCCGCCATTTGCTAAAGGCCTCCCGCCCCGTACCCTGGCAGAAGTCTCCATCGTTAAAGATGGGCTAAAAGGAGAGTGGGGAAGTAGTGATTCTCTGTTTCTTCACCAGTTCATCCCAGGTGTACGTTAGCAATTTGGTTATACCGCTCATGTAGAGGTGTTTCGGCATATGGTGTCTCAGCAGCAAAAGTACTTCCCCTCAAGTCATGTTGTGCTACTGCCCTATCCATTTTAACCCAATGCTGTACACCATGTAAAATAGGCTTATTTGTAAATTACCTGCCTTTATTGTAAACTTGTTGTAAATGTTTTCCTACACTGACATATTGTAATACTGTAAAGCATAGTAACCTGTAACCAAGCTGTGAATAACCTTGTTGCTCCTGCGCCCTCATACCCCCGGGTCTGGTGCGCATTACAAATGAATAAACTAAACTAATGCTTCCCCTCAGCCCCAGAGAACCACTCCATTACCAGCCGCAATTTTGCTGCCTCCTAGTACTGCTGGAAGTTGGGGAGAGCCATCCCCCTCTCTCATTGGTGCCATTAACAAGTGACGGCTGATTCATGGCCTCTTCCCCTCCCAAATGAACTCTTGTTGCTTTCCCCAGTTCCCCAAAGAAAGTAGGCGGTATAGCCAACGGGATCGCCTAAAACAAGTAAAGCAGTCGGGGAGCGTGACCATTTTTACCACCGCCATCCTCCCCATCCATGACACCCTGAGGTTTCGCCATTTTTGGAAATCCTTCTTTATTGCCATTAGTATGGGTGGGTAGTTGGCTCCATACCATCCCGGCAATGCTGGTGTTATTTTAACCCCTAAGTATGTGATCCCCCCCCTGCGTTCCACATGAAGGGGGTTGACATTCTCAACTCTGCCTCTTCTTCCCCTCCCTGCGTTACATTTTGCAGCTAAGATTTATTAACATTAATCCGCAGGCCTGATGCTTCCCCGAACCTCCCCAGCAGATCCCTACATGCTCTTATTCAGTCTCCCAGCCTGGTAATGTCATCAGCAAATGTCATCAGCGAATGCTGCTACCTTGTGTTGCATTCCCCAAAGGGAATGCCCCGGATCTCCTCCGCCTCCCGTATTGCTTGCAGTAATGGTTCAAGGTAGATTGCGTACAACAGTGGGGAGAGCGGACACCCCTGCTTTGTGTCCCTTCCTAGTCTTATAGCACGTCATAGACCCATTCACCATCAGGCTAACTGTTGGCGTGTTGTAGTTGGCTTGAACCATTCTTGGGTAATCTCCCCCCAGGCCCATTTCCTATATTACCCTAAACAGGAAGGACCACTCCACTCTGTCAAATGCCTTTTCCACAGCTAGTGAAAGCAGGACCGATGGAGTAGCTGTTTTACGTACTAGGTCTACTAAATGGGCCACCCTCCTGATATTGTCCGCCATCTGTCTACCCAGGACGAAACCCACCTGATCCTGATGGATCAGCGAGGGGAGGTGGCTCTCCAACCTATTAGCCAATATTTTCATGCAGATTTTAACATCTACGTACATGAGTGCTATGGGCCTAAACAAAGAGCACTCTGAGGAGTCTTTGCCATGTTTGGGTATAATGGTGATCTTGGCTTCCTCCATGGAGGATGTGATTCGTCCAGTGGTCCCGAAGGTGTTAAATAATTGTGTTAGGTTGGGGACCAGGAGTGGTGTGTAGGTTTTGCCGTCCGGTCCCGGGGAGTTTCGCGTTAGACATAATAACCTCCTCCTCTGTGACTTCCAAACCCAGTGCACCCTGGGCGCCAGGGTCCAGCCTGGGGAGCTGTATTTTTCCCAGGAAGTCCATCTGCTGTTGGCTCAGTGGGTTTTGGGATGAGTATAGGGAGTCATAATACCTAGCCAAATGCTCTTGTATTTCCTCTGAATGAGTCTGATGGGTACCCTGTTCATCCTTTATAGCTATGATCGTATTTTTGTCCCTTGCTCCCCGCAATAGGCACGCCAACAGTGCATCAGTTTTATTGGCTCTTGCATAACATTTTTGTTCGAAGCACGCCCATTTGCCCCACAGCTAGCCTATAAACCCTCAGTGCCTTTCTGGTGGGAGCCTCGGCCGCCCTTTTCCTTGCCTCCTCCACCTCTCCCTTTAACTGGACCTCTAGGGCCCTCATCTGCTTCACCCTTTGTAGCAATGTGTTCCTCCCTCAGTCGCTTTAAACACATCCCACCGAATGCTCTTCCCCCGTGTCAGACGTCTTGTTAAGCTAAAATAAATACCTTAAGTTTCTCCCCCAGGTCTTCCCGAATCACTGGATTCCTTAGTAACTCCCCTGGAATTTTCCACCTCCATATGCCCTGAGATCGCCCCTGCAGAGTCACTTTCATCATCACCATCTAGTGGGCTGCTATCCCCAGAGGGCCTACTTCCACCTCCTCCAACCTACCCAGTAGATTCGCTGACACCCATATATAGTCTATTCTAGATTGAGACCCATGAACCCCAGGAAGGAATGTATACCCCTCCAATTCACCCTTCAGTGCCCTCCACATGTCCCTCAGTCCTGCATCCTCAACCCCATCTCGCAGTTGGGGTGACGCTACTACTAACGCTCCCAAATCCCCCTGGGTCGTCCTGTCCCACGTCTTGTGCCAAGCCATGTTGAGATCTCCTATCAGGATTATGTGACCCCTTGCGAAGACCTCCAATACTTCCAAAAGACCCCTCAAACAATTCCTGACCAGTGTTGGGAGCAAATGCCGACGCCATGGTGTATGTTGTTCCTTTAATTCCCCTTTTACTAGTATGCATCTCCCATTCTTATCCCTGTTAATCCCTGATACTCTAAAGTCCATACTGGTTTTAAATAGCCTGTGACACTCCCCCCCCCTGTTTTGGTCGGACCAGGAGGTGCAGTACATCTGGGAGAAGCCTCTCAATTTCGGTCGCCCCTGGTCTTTTCGCAGAAGGTGGGTTTCCTGCAGTGCCAAAACATCTGGTCCTGCATCCCTAGACAACCTCTCCAACTTCTTTCTTATGAGAGGTGCATTATGCCCTTTTGCGTTTTGTGTTACACATTTTAAGTTTTAGGTGTTCGTATCCTGCTTACAGTAGCCTTCCTTTTATCCTCCTCCCATATACCAGGCGCCACCTAAATGCACCTATTTGTCCACCACACCCTTTACGATTAGTGCTTATAAACTCGTCCCCTCCTCCATCCTTCCTTTCCTCCTCCCTCGTTGGCCTCCTCTCCCCCTTTCAGACGTGGGCCTCTCAGTGTTGCTTGCCTTCTGCGCCTCTCCCCCGCCGTCGTCGTCCACTCCCACGGTGTTGGCCTTGATCTGTTCTCCGTTGGGAATGGTCCCCCTCCCAGCTGGTCGCTTCCTATATCCAGGTGTAGTATGTCTGCTGCCTCCTGTAGGCAGGTTACTCGCTTCTGTACTCCTTCCCACTCAAACACCAGGCCGAAGGAAAAGGTACACTTGTGCTTAATCCCTCTTTTAATCAGCTCCTTGACAATAAGACCCATTTGCCAATGCTTGAGTAATGTGCTGCTAGCTAGGTGCTGGTATAAAGAGATCTGAGTGTCTTTGTATTTCACTGGTTCCTGTAGCCTGGGTGCCCTCAGGACTGCTTATTTCTGGCTGTATCTCGCAAACACCGTCAGGACATCTGTGAACTCGATCCAACTCAACTATTCCAGGGACAGCATCTCCTAGCAGGTCCGCAAAAAAAAGATCCTCTGAGTCTCCTCCTTTAAGTCTCTGTCTTGTACCGACTTCAGCAATAGCTTAATTCTGATATTAATTCTCCCTGACCTGTTTTCCATGTCCTCCATCTGAATTCCAAGGTTCTGGGTCACCACATTGAGGTGTTCTATGGCCTCGCTATTTGCCATGACCACCTTGTCCACCTCCTGGAGACCTTCTTCAAGCAGGTCCGTTCTTTCCCCTAGCTGACCTACATCTTGCCTCATCTCCGCTGAGGTCAGAGCATAGCAGCTGAAATTGTTCCTGGAATGTTTTAGTCAAGGTCTCCTGGAGGGACAGCATCTCTCCATGAAAGGCTTGTCTTGTCATTGGTGCTGGTATCCTGTTGCTGAGTCCTTACTGTGTGCCGCCCGGTCCAAGCTGTTTCCACCCAGGTCTCTTGATTCTAGGGCCGTCCACAGTATAGGGAGGGTGTCAATAGTGTCCCCCCCAGTGTGGGGGGCACTTTCGTGCCTCTGCTTTTCACTTTGGCTGACATTTGCTCTGCCAGGCCCTGCCTGCGCTCTTCTGTTGGGGGCAGGCCGAAGGCCCCGCTACCTACGATCGCAGTCAGGGGAACAGGGTCCTTCCTCCACTCCCAGCTACTGCACCCTGTTACTGGGTTAGCCTCTTTCTTGGGCCTCAAAGTTCTCTCCCAGGGATGGTATTTGCCCTACAGGCCGAGCCACACAGGGTTGCAAGGGGACCCCCCGTCCTGCCCTGATCTACTTCTCTCTCGGGGCCCGTACCCCCCGTCCTCCTCCCCAACAGCGGTGTATGGTTCACTGGGGGCCAGGCCTTGGCCACAGAATCAATCCCTGGTCCCCGTTCAGGGTTGCGTATCTCAGTCTATTGTGCCCCGGGCCTGCTTATCCTCCGAGCCCAAGTGTTCCTCTTGATTATAGCCCAAAGGCTCTCGCCCCTGCCCATGGTGCTCAGGAGGCCAGGCGTGTGGCGCCTGCGCCGGTAGATACTGCTCGCGTTAACTTGTGCACTCGAAGTGTCCAAGGAATAAGGTCCCGCCCCCAACCTGGGCGACTCCGAGCTTTTCTGACGGGTGACCCGGGATTCTTGTCTCTTGCGGCCTCACTCATTCTGGAGCCAGGGCACCTCCACCTACATCCCCTCCTGGTCTTCTTGCAGTAAGTGCTGTATTGTGTACCTCTATCAAGAGTGCTATAAGATCTAGTCAGGGCCTCGCTGTCTTCACCTGCCCTTTGCCGCAGCAGGTCCGAGTACTGAGCCGGGAGTGCCTAACACTGGCTCACCCTGTATGTGTCCAACGGCTCCCGGCTCCCCCCCGCCTGCAGTCAGGCACTGCTCCCCCTTGGGCCACGGCCCTACCTCTCCAGGCCAGCTGCTCTCTCGGATGGTGTTGGGGGTGAACGCTGCTCCTCTGCAGCTGCTCTTCCTCCCAGACGCAGGAAGCCGCTGCCGGTGTACGCCGTTTTGGTTCTACTTTATGCCTCTCCCCGAGGGCATCCCTCACCCTTGTCAACTCAGTGTGGGCTGTTCCCGCTGCCCCAACCCACCGCCTCTCACAGGTCCACCTTGTACACACCTGTGCTCGGCCCAACACTCTTTCGTGGCCACAGCACCTGTGCCTCCCTCTGACTCGCACCTCTCGGCTCTCCGCACAGCCCGTTTTATAGGGATTACCCTGTGGGGGTATGCTCCGCTCTTAATGCGGGTCGCTTGCCCTCGAGGGGGTGGTAGAACTGCCGAAAACCTGGCCTGGTGGCTGAGGAGCTGCCGCCGACACGTCACCTTGTGTCGGCGGCCATCTTGGAATCTCTACATTGTTCTTACTTGAAGAGGTTCCTACAAAGAAGGAACTATGCATCAGACAAATAGCAATGCAGTTCCCATCAACAAAAGTGTGTTTATGAAATTGTGTACCATGCTAGCCTTAAACTTGACACAAAGTGTTAGGAGTTTCTCGAATATGTATGCTCAGCACTTTGTTACCTGCATGTATAAAGGGGTGACCTCAGTCATAGGGAGGGGGAGACTCACGGCCGGAGAGCTGCAAGTTGCCGGAGGGAAAGCTTTGCAGATGTCTGCTACCTCAGTGTCGGAGGGGTCTATTGCAGGGCATGATGGGTGTAAAGGGAATTAGAAATATCCTCAAGCTTTATATTTTATATTAAATACCTGGCTGTATCGTTTATGAAATATTTTTCATTATAAGTGTGCAATATGCAAGTGTTGTCTCTGCTCAGTGCTAATGCCACAAGCCCTAAAGTGTGCCTGGAACAGGATCATTGTAGTCACACTGCAGAGGATACAACTCTGCATAGTAACGCACAAAGCATTCCGCTATCCCCTCCGAGGCTGAGACCCACGTCTCCGCCTCCCACTGGACACAATCAACCCATCTGTCAGCTCTCTACGCCCTGAGCCTAGCTGCCAACAAAGCATCAGCTTGGTCTCCCTCCACTAGGCCTTCCTCTTCATAGTCGCCCCTCCTCGTGTAACTCACCCTCCATGTCCACAAATTCCTTACAGGGCTCATCTCTCGTCAACCTGCGTTCTCGTTTCTGTCTGGCCCCTTCCTTGATCAGTAACCCCCGCCAGGTGGCCATGCCGGCTTCCCACAATGTGTTCATTCCCACTTCACAGTTGTCATTCACTCCGAGTTAGACTTTTACTGCTATAGTTAGCTGCTGGGCAAAGACCGAGTACCGCCACAGGAAGTTATTACATCCCCTTTATTCATCCCTGCTACATCAAGGTCCATGCTAACCATGCTGTGGCCAGACCAACCCACCGGGAGAATTTCACAGCTTTGCACTAGCGCTACATGCCCCCTTATCCTTCAACAGATAATCTATGCTAGTGAAGGTACTGTGGACTCCCGAGACGAATGTATAGCACTTCTGACCTGGGTGCGAGACACGCCACACATCGGCTAAGCCCCTTGCCTCCGGGACTCTTCTGAACGCATCCCCAACCCGATGTTCTACTCTGGTCTGTTCCACTTCCTTACGAGAGCCTTTTCAGTTATGCTTCACCCCACGAGTTAAAGTCCCCTCTGATTAGGACTAATCCCTGTTGCCTGGCCCATATGGTATCTAATGCTTCCTCGTTAAATGTCTTCTGACCTTGATTGGGAGTGTACACGGAAGCAAACATAACCCAAGCTCCTTCGAACCTTCCCTGAACCAACAACAATCTACCCCCATGCCCCAGAGCTATCTCATCAGCATCCGCTAGTCGGAGGCCCCTATGCAACAGTATGCCCACCCTTCCTTGTGCCAGAGTCCCAGAAAGCCTGGCCAATCTCCCCTATTCCCCCTCAGGGGCCTCTTCACCGGCTTGCAGAAACATGTTGAGGGCGGCCCTCAAATTCATGAACCACAAAGGATCTTTTGGAGGGGGAGTTGAGCCCTTTCACATTAAGTGTACCTATTTGCATTATGTTCTCTCCCCCCTTTGTCTTCTTCACTCCCGCCATATCAAGAACTTTGTCACACACACCACTTCCGGTTTTTACACGCAAGTCTTCTCACAACCATTGAACTTTCCCCCGTACGTCCCCCTTCACCCACCCTCGCTTTATTTGCAAAAACAATCTCCCAACCATGGAGAACCTAACCACCATTCACCCTTTAGAGATGCCCTTTTACAAGCAAGGGTCACCAACCTGCTGGAAGTCTCTGAGTAGTTCCATCCACCCATCCACACCATTTGTGAGCCCGGCTTTCCCTTGGCTCCAGTCATGACTGCTTCGTCGGCGAGAGACCACTCAAATTCACAATTTCCCACCCACGCCTCTTTTGCGTCTCAGAAGTCCATTGTGGGAGACAGTCTCTTGAGGAGTGGAGGCTGGATGGACCACCGGACACAACTCCTGTTAGGTGTTGCAAAATGTGCTATGCTTCTTTGGCCATGGTGACTCTATACTCTTCCCCTACTCTCTCGAAGAGCAGTGCAATGGGGTAGGCCCACCTATATCGGATCTCCTTGTCCATGAGCCACTTCGTCAACAGGCAACCGTGCCTTTTACGTCCAAGTGAGGAACCAGACAGATCCTGGAATAGCCTCACTTTGGAGCCCAGGTATTCAATTTTTTGCTCTCAACAGAATCTGTTTTCTCCTTGTAATGGTGGAATTTCACGACAATGGTGCGTGGGCCGCCACTGAATGCTCTCCCCCACTCTGTGGGCCCGCTCAATCTGCACTGTCTTGCCTCCTTCAGACTGTTAAAGAAGGTACACCATGTCCTGTACCACCTTCTCTACATGAGCTGGTGTATCCCCACCCTTCACCTATTATTCAGAGGTTATTTCTATGCTCCCTATTTTCCAGGTCATCAGGTTTTAGGGACACTTCTCTGAGCTCCAGACCTGTCATTCTAGCATCCAATTTCATCTCCACCAAGTCTGCATTCAGTTGGTTGTGTTCCAGGCCTTCCACCTTTTCCTAGATCTTCTCCACTTTCCCTCGCAATTCCAAGATGGCCGGTTGAATGTCATATGGAGGGCCCTTATTTCCACCATCGAGGCTCCTTCCATCTAGCGCTTAGTGTCTGATCTACTGGCTCCTGAGTGCCCAGCTTGCCTTCTGTATTTTTGCTGGGACGCTATGCCTCCTCCTTCCATTCTCTGGAGGGTTGGCCCATGGTCCCTCTGGGTCTTTTTGGCAGTTTCTCTGTGGTTAAGCGGGGTAGGCTCTGTACCTGCGCAGTCCTCGACCTGTGCATTATTGAGCGCTTGTTCTTTTCTCCCACAGCCACCTCTTACTGCATGCTCTGGGCCTCGCACTCCATGAGATTTCACCAGACCAGCCCCGTCTTTCTGATTCTGGCCTTCCCCCAAAGTTTCAGCTTGTGGGGGTCTCAGCTGTCTACACTTTCCAGTCTGGGAGGTATCCGCTGCTTCCTCACAGTTCAATCCATTTTGCCCTCCTCCTCCGGCCCTGCTCCTCCACTGACCCTCTCCACCCCAGTAGTCCATCTCCAGTTTATGCGGGGGGCAGCTCTGAGCAGCGAGTTGGGTCTTACAGCACCTTCAGGAGAGGCCTGTGCCTTCACTGCTGGTGGGACTTTTGCAGGCAGGACAGAGTGTGCTACCCCCCCTGAGGAGCTCTGGTCTCTGGCGAGGGACTTCCGTCTCTCCATGCCTCCTCCCGCTCCCTAGCCTGCAGATTCCCAATGGGTGTCATGCACCTCTGCAGCGGGCCGCACTAATGTGCCCTACTTTGGGACTCCGGCTCTGCAGTAGTCCTCGTGGCTGGGCTACCGCTTCCTCTCATCGCGCCCCGCTCCCGGTCTCTCGCAGCAGCGGACCGCTGCAGTGTTTCCCTTGCTTTGGCGGCACCTCGCCAAGCCCCAGCAGTTTCTTTCCAGCTGCATTGGGCACTAATGTTGTGCACAGTGACTGCTTGGCCGCTGCACTGTCTTCACTCTGTAGGTCGTCCAAGGGCACTTCGTTCGTGGATGCGGGGTCACCCCTCTTTCGCCCCCATTTCACATACCTTTATATTCATTTTCAGCGTGGACGGATTGGGAGGTAGGCGCTCTTATCTTTCAATGGGTAACGGAGCCTACGTTCAGGTGGCCATTACCGTCTGGTCTCAGGGCATGTATTTTTGAGCATATATCAATCAGAATTCTTTTTGCAATGCATCTTACTTCCGATTTTCTGAAATGTACACGTGCAAAACTCACTGGTCGGAAAACACCATCTTGTGATAATCTTATCAGTTGATCCATTGTCCTAGGTTCAAGTGCCCTCGCAGCAGTAAATCAGATCACCCGCCCCTCAAGTTGACCTGTCAAACCTTATGTTGTCTTTGCACTATTGGTTTTTATAACATGTCTGTTTCTTCTCATTTATCCAAATTACAAGTTTTAAATTTTTCTCCCACAATTGATTTTCTACTTCCTCTATCCTCAATAATTTTGTACATCTATTCAGCCATACCTTTACAAGCTGTAGTATACCGAAGAGGAAATGGATGAGCGAGAAAGTAGCCAAAAAGATGGTGAATTAAGTAAAATTCATGATGATCGCTCGCAGGATCCTGATCCTAGTCGCATGAAAGATGTTTGCACTTGGTGTATTGTGCCTGTACGTTTTATTTAGGACAACGTTGCACTATAGCCTTTTATGTTTTTCTCCTAGTACATTGTGATCTCATGAGTTCACTCACAATATATATTTTGATATATTGGAAAATGTATTGTTCTTTGTTCATGCCAAACTATTTCACCTTCTATTTTGCGAGACAACAATAACATTTTAATTATTTTCAAGCCATTTAAAAAACCATCTTCCTATCTAATTTTTCAAAAGGGTTTACGCATTATTATAATACCTTTATCTCCAAACACTGGATTGTAATTACTTTACTCAAAAAGCATGTTTTAAAAAAAAAAAACATGTTTTATTGTTTTCTGGTTCAAATTAACCTTTCACATACATTAAAATATATATATCACTTTAATCATTCATAACATTTCATAGTGTATACACAGGCAACTAACATTTAAAATGTATACTCCCCTGACCTTATCAAAGGCAGCTCTTTTGTGCTAGCTTCATCCACATCCACCCCCCCCCCCTCCTGTATCAATGGCAGTTCTCACTTGGGGCCATGCATATGCAATAGTTTGCTGTCGAGAGTCCAGGAGGAGGACGCGGACTGCGAGAAGACATTTCACTATTTTCTTTATTAACCAAAGAAATCAAAATGCCCATCCCTCCCCATACTATAATGAGTCCCTACCTAACAAAACTAGCTAATGTGCTTGTCAGTGAATGTCTTCACCGAATCTGTCCACTGTTCAAACCAACCTCAACCGGCCCTACCACTAAGATAACTAAGGACAGGAGAATTACTTGAATTTTAGGTAGTCTCTGGTGACTTTCTTGATCAGTTCATGTAACTGATCAAGATTTTAACATGTATTTGAACATGTCTGGTTCTTCTCACTGATAAATGTTCTTTATTTTCTTATTTCCCCTCTTAGTTCTCTCTACAAAGAGGTTCTTTGACTAATACAAAAAAGAAAAAAGTATTCCAATAATGATTTCTTTTACTTTTTTAGGTTTCAGTATTCTGGTCTCCTTATCGCTACTAGGAACTGTATGATTGGTCTCATAACAAATCCCATTGTTCCCTTCTCTGGGTTTTAAGATCACAGTCTCTTGGACGTCAGTGGGAGGATTATGATTGATCACACAATTATTCTCGTTCACTCCTCACGGCTTTAATATCACATTATGGAGTTTCATTTCAGTGTATTCAGGAGAAGAGATTTCAGGGCATGACATAAAAACTATTGAAAATGAAAGACTGCCAGCTGCCCCCGGAATGGGAATGGGATTCAACCTTGCAGAATGGAAAAGAATGATAAACACTGCAGGACTCTTCCCCCCACACCAGTTATTCTCCACTTCAGACAAGGACATTTACACCACCCCTACAATCACAAAATGAAACAGAATAGCAAGAACACCTCATTCCCACTCATAACATGACAGGACCTCCACTTTCACTTCGTCCACAGACTGGAACTCAAAAGGTTTAACCTTGCTTTAAAGTCCAAAAACAGGACTCTTCAAGAACCCTAGCGAAGCATAGGACAATGTATAAATGCCATGGGAAAATGTTCTGGGGTGATATGAAAGTGGAATGTAGACAATTTTGCGAGTGATGTGAAACAGACTTTTCTTTTATAAGTGCAGTGTGAAACTTGCATTACAATTTTCTGTCTTACGGCAGGCAATGTAATGTATGTAAAGTGGTCTGTATAAGACACCTCTGCCATGTTAATGGTCTTGTCTAAGAAAAGAGAAGCAGGTTTGATGTTAGTAAGGCAGAAGGGTAGGCAGACACGAAACCTGAAGTGTTGATAGGAGCAGGCTGAAAGTACCAGAGTGCTGAGTGCCTGTAAGGTTGTGGTGGTTTGAGGAGATGTCATCAGATTATTTGTACAAGACAGAGTTGTAACAGTTTGGGAAGGAGATGTGTTTTTTGGGATTAATGAAGACTCGTCTTGTTTGAGTTTGACGCTAGACTGAACAGCTGGAGTTCCTGTCTGCTGTCCACCTAGAAGAGGAGGTTGTGTTGTCCATCATCAAGAGTAATGTATGCTCTTCTGGGATCCATTTTATGCTGGAGTGTGCTGAGTTGTATAGTGGGGAGTCAGAGCAAGGAAGACTGACCCGACTGAACTTGATCTCCTAAGTTTTTTAGTTGAAGCCTTATTCACAGGTACATTGTCAGACACCCTGATACAAAGGGCCAGTGAACTGCTCAGCAGCGCGTGTGCTGCTAAAACTTTCAGTGGGCAGGCTTTTAAGGCTCACATGAGTGAGCATGCGCATCTTTCAACAAGCTCATTTTTGAACTCAGAACACTGCACTAAGGAGCCGCTCTTCCACCTACATGAACTGCACTTCCCCGTACCACAGACCAGCTCCTTCTCACTTAAATGAATGAGAAATTACTTAACAGTAAATGTTCTTTCTATTGATTCTTCATCCACAGATTCCTCATCTTGATAAATAGCCATCCAGCGTCAGAAGCTGGGAAATGTTTGACAGGGGGCATAGTCCATCTCGATATTGTCTTTTTTTTTTGTCTGAGTAAGCCTTTACAAAAGTAAATAAAAACAATTCAACAACATTTCACCAACTTGCATTACTACAAGATGTACACATTTCTCACAAAACAAAATAATTATTTTCTTTGCCAAACCCTGCCACTTCCAGATGTGATCTCAGTAATCTATATTGTGTTGGTCTATTTTCCCAGAGAACCATTTTAGATGACTATTTCACAATTAACACCTGTATAGCTGCCGATGATAATGCAACGTTTGTGCCGAAATGAGTCTTTCCCACAAGAAATCCGATATAATAGCTTCTTCTCTGCGCACAAAGTTCCTAAATAGTTTTGAGCGATAAGTCCATGAGCCTTCACAGTCCATGAGCAGATGTTTTAGTGTTTGCTTGGCAGGGTTTATGCAAATAGACAACCGTTTTCTAGCTTTCTCCCCTTGATTTCGTTTCTCTAGGATTGCCCCACAGTGGATTAAATTTAATCTCATTCTGAGGAAGTTTGAACGTGATTTTCTGTAAGGGGATTTCATTAAATAACCTGATAAATACCCGAGTTTCTTCTCCCCCCTCAATAAGGCACTTTGGACTGGATCCATCTAACAGTTTTCTATTGTTTCAATCCAGTCCAACAGTTCCAATTTTTTTATATGGAGCGGATTTTGGATCAAGGTTTGTACATCAAGATCTATTTTTGTCAATTTTTCCATAACCCCCCCCCCCACCCCAGGTAAATTCAAGAGGGGCGATTTACCCAGTGATTTTTGACCCCCGAGATCTTCATACAGGGAAGTTTTTACCCAGAATTATCTCTCGAAATAGGGAAATCAGTTTCCAATCTGCCATACACTTCAATGACTTTAAGCCCAATTCGAAACCTCAAACATTTTTATGGATGTGCAACTTGGGAGGCCCAATGCTCTTTTCCAAAGTCGACCCTCAAAAGTTTCCCAATTTGTTACCCAAAGACTCAGTTCAGCTTCCAGTCCATAGAGTATCACTGGTACGTTTTTTGCTAAGTAGTATTTTACCATTTGGAGGATCGAAAATTTACAGAATTTGTGGCTCAATTTGACCATTTGGGAGCCGGCTTGGATTAACTTATCCATAACCTCATGGTATGTCTTGTATTGGGCTGGATTAGCGTGTATATTGTAGCCCAAATATTTTATAACTTCTACGACTGATGCATTGGCCCCCCAATTTCCAACTCTTATATTTAGTTTTTGTCAATGGGTGTTTGAAGATTAGAATGTTTGATTTGGTTGGGTTAATTGTTAGTCTGTTTATTTCAACATACTCATTAAGTCTTGTTAAGAGACGCTGCAAACCGACTGCTGTTCTATCTAGAAGTACTATGTCATCTGCGTAAGCCAGCCAACAGATCTTTCTCCCATTTAAGGTCGGACTGGCCAACGCAGATGATTCTAGAAACATTCCCATATCTGCTAAGAACAGATTAAAGAAAAGGGGTGCTCCTAGGCACCCTTGTCTGAACCCCCTATTTACCTCTAAGTTTTGACAAATGACCCATTTCCATCTAGGCGAACTCTTAGGTTTGTGGCTCTATGCAATTCCACCAAGATTGATAATAGTGTTTCTGGCATTCCCCACTTTCGCAGTTTTTGCCAAAGTAGTGCTTGTTCAACCTCATCAAATGCACTCGATAAATCGATCCATGCTCCATACAATGGAGGAGAGTTTTTACTCCCTGTTTGTTCATACAAAATGTTTAAGATTAAGCCATTGATCGCTGTCGAATGTCCCTTTTAAAATCCTGGTTGGAATCGCGATACAATTTCATCTTCTACCCATTTCAAAATGTGGTTTAGTAGAAGTCTCATAAAAATGTTGCTTTCAATGTCGAGCAGTGCTATTGGCCTATAGTTCGCAGCTGTCAGACGATCACCTTTTTTGAGAAAGGGTATTACCAATGCTGCTTTCCAAAAAATTGGAAATGCCAGTTTAAGGATTTCTCTGAACAGACAAGATAGTAGTTTGGACCATAGTTTCGGTTCTCCTTTTAGTGTCTGATATGGCAGGCCATTTAGTCCAGAGGCTTTAGATGTTGAGGAGTTGGTTATGATTTCATAAATTTCTTCTTCTTTGATATTAAGTTTCCAAGTCATATCTGGTATGGTCATAAAGAGACAGGTACACTGACTTTTGTAAGTCTCTGAAGTGATCAACCCAATCTTTCTCAGAGACCAGGTTACAAAGTGAGTTACCCATTTCCCCCTCAAATTGACTTAATGCTTCCCAGAAGTTTTTATTGTTTTCTCTTAATATTTTGAGGACATATTCCCCGTCTATATGCATCCGGATTTCCCTTTGTGAAATTGACCATGATTTATAATTGGTTTTTTTCTTTTTTTATTTCCATTTTCAATTGGTCTACCGGATACCCTATTTTTTTGATTTCTCGCAGTGCTTTTCTATGATCTCTTTTTCTCCTTTGTGTTGTTTCATCGAAGGCGTGGAGATGTTTTTGCTTCTCCCTCCCTGCTGAGTCTTCAGGTGCTAGTGTTGCCCAAATAAATTGGTTGAACCTCATCGGATTGCATTCCGGTTTCCAGATTGATTCGGGGATCTCTTAACTGCCTATTGAGCTTAGATCCCCCATTCTTGTATTTCCTGACTCTAATTTTCCCATTATTTCCTTGTAGGTTCTGGGTTTCTCTTTCTGTTCTTATTCCTAGAATGTTTTGGAATGTTAACTCAAGTCTGGAATGATCACTTCCCCCATCCCGTTTTAGAGTAAGGATGGAGGGTAAAGCATGTAGGTTTTTAGAGACAAAATAAAATCTATAGCAGAAGATGATTTCCCTCTGTGCCATGTTTTGTATATTCCTTGGTCACTCTCTTGGGAGCAGTTAACCATTCTAAGGTCCCAACATTCCATGAATTCCTGCCACAATCTACCCCTACTTGTCTTCCCAGCATTCAAGTGTTTTGCCTCATATTTTTGTGAGAGCAGGCAGTTTGCATTAATGTCTCCTGCCAAGATGATGTTGCTGGAGACTGAGTCGACCTTCACTTTTTCCAGTAGTAGGCCCAAACCTTCCTGAAAAATGTCTAGTTTCGAACTGGCGGGGCTCCAGTAGATATTTATCAAGACCCAAGTTGAGGGTTTCCCTTCTAGGTTTACATTTGCTCTGCATGCTTGAAAACCTAATGTGTTTTTCCCAATTTCTACTACGTTTTTGAAGATCTGATTCTTCAATGCTATGAGCAAGCCTCCTGACAGTCGTCCTAATGGTTTTTGTACTGCTGGTAAGCAGGAGACAGTATAACCTTCGATGTTCAATGGGTTCACCAACCAGGTTTCTTGTAGTAAGACAGCATCACCCAAATTGAATAGATGTGCCCTGATTTCTTTTGCTCTTATAGCACTGAAGCCCGGCGAGTTCCAACTGAACACATTTATGTCATCTTTTCTAAAGTTGCTGTATTCCCAATCCTAGCTTCTGTAGTACTTGCGTAAGGATTTCTGGAAGAAGTGTGAGGGAAATTTCTTTTGCCTTTAGTTCCATCTCTTTGCTTCCCTCTTTCATCAGGTTCTGTTCATTTGAGACATCTCTTCCCTTATTCGTTGTTGATGAGGTGTTCTGTTTACTGATACATTCCCCCCCCCCCCCCCCCCGAGTCATTGCATGAGACTTCCAATCCGTAGGATTCTAGCTCCACTGATTATTGTAGCATGATTTTTTTTCGCATTCTCTGAGGTTAGTACCAATTCCACCAAAAAACGATCTTGTGACATTGGGAATTTAACACTTTCTATATCTTCTGTTGATAAACAATGAAGGATTTTCACTTTCTTTATCATGCTCAAAATTACTGCCCTGCTCAATGATTTATGATGCCCTGTGTTAGAGCGCAGTCTCAGCCACACTCTCTGGATGGTATGGTTTTTCAAGTTGCTTTGTTCCAAACATTCACTGGTTTTTAAAGGAGACTGCGATATCAAACAGGTATCCTCTTGCTTTCCTGAGCTGATCAATTTGACCGACTCTCCCTCTCCATTTCGAATATTGTTTTCATATATGGTGTTTAATCCTGTTTCATTAGCAGAGATGGGGGTAGTCGCATTTAATAAGAGCACTCGAATCTTTAACGATCTTCTGATTTTTCATTTCAAAGATAGGCACAATTTTTTGCTTACGATCGCCTTGTGCCATTTCAATATTCGCCGAAGAATTGCTCTTTTTGGCAGATTGGAAATCTTTTTTCAAGAAGATTGGAGCCCATTTTATTCCAACATTTTTTGAGGGGCTTCATTTGATTTTTTCCTCGCTTGAGAATTTTCTATTTCAGGTTTATTTTTCAAGATGCTCTCCTTTACTTTTGTCCTTAGGTTGCTGCCTTCCTCTTCCTTATTCTCGGTTTGCAGACCAATGCTTGCCTTTGTAATTGCTACAGTTCCTTACAATTTCTTGCATTTCCCTGTTTTATTCCTTTCAGAGTTCTTTTTAGTTTGTTTCTGATTTTCTTTCTTTTGTGTTATCCTATTTTTCCCCAAAGGCGATTGTCGGCCTACAACGTTGTTTGTTGGTATATCCTGTTCCTCGCTGTTTGAGGTTTTAGGAATTGGCTGTGAGATTGTTTTTTCAGTTTTTTTTCCAATGTTCTTGTTTTCTTTCAGTTATTTTTATTTTTCTTGGGATGTACTGTTGTTGATCTCTCTCTTCGTGTGAGGCGTTTCCTCGCTTTTCTCCTGCCTCTTGATGTCTGGTCGCTGGCATGTTGCCATCCATGAATTAACTGTTTGCTTCTCATTTGCATTGTCTGACTGTATTTTTTGCGCCACTTCTTCAGTCTCCATTTCTCCTTCAACCATGTTGGCAAGTCTACGAAATTCTTCCAGCATTGAGTCCGATAGTGGTGAATCATCTAATGAGTATTCTCGAGTATTTTCTAGGATGCCCTGTTCTAGGATTATTTTCCTGTTTCCTTTCAGTAGTGAGAGAACCTCACCCAGTAGCTCGTTGTTTTGTTTCTCCATGAGTTTTTTTCCTTCAGACTTTGCTGTATTGATGAAATGTCTAGTCCTCGTTTTACCATTTCCACGTTTAAATCACGGAGCAGTAAAGTCATATTGGTATTGGTTGCAGTTACCAAGCCAACTAGGGATGAATCACACAATGCAATTTCCTTTGACATCTCCAAGAGAGTCCCATTTTGGGCTTGTACCTCTATTTTTAACATTTCGAATACTGAAACCAATGAGCTCAGTACAAAGTTTAGAGCTTTTAATGTGTCTGAGTTGGGTTCTGGTTTTGTCTTATGGGCAGTATCACTTTTTTCTTCTAAGTCGCATCCTATGTTTTCAGGCGACTGTATATCTTGATAAACCGGTGTTTCCACATTTCCCTTCTCCCTTAGTGAATCGGTTCTATTCCCCGATTTTGCTGGTGATGAGGGGATTTCCGTACTAGAGGATGGAGTTTGTGGTTGCTTCGGATTTTCCCATAGGATTAGTGATTCGCCATCAACATCACTAGGACTTTTATGACGTTTTTTCCCAAAATGGTTTTCTATTTTCTGTTGAATTCTTTTTGTTGTTGTTGTACACTCTAATCCCCGTTTCCATTTATTTGTAATTGCAGTACTTAGGTTCTTCTCTTTGTGGCTATCTGACGGATGGCCAGGTAATTCCTCTGTGTGTATTTGAGCCTGGATTTGCTGGGGAGTATGAGAATGTATGTTTTCCTGATGTTGTAGGTTGGTAAAAATATCTATTTCTTGACTTCCACCGAGGTATGACCCGTCCCCGTCTCTCTCCATGTCTTTAGTGCTGCGTAGTTTCATTATGAATGTCTAATGCCCGCGTACTGTTCAGTGGGCAGGATCAAAGGAGCTGTCTCCCGCAGGTCACTTGCAGAACTTGCTGTAGATTTATGTGGATTTAATAGTGCCCGCGTACACTTCAGTGGGCGGGATCAAAGGAGCTGTCTCCCGCAGCCTCCCGCTCTCACTGGGCACTTGCAGAACTTGCTGTAGAATTCTGTGGATTTAGAAATGCCCACGTACAGTTCAGTGGGCGGGATCAAAGGAGCTGTCTCCCGCAGCCCCCCGCTCTGACTGGGCACTTGCAGAAGTTGCTGTAGAATTCTGTGGATTTAGAAATGCCCACGTACAGTTCAGTGGGCGGGATCAAAATGAGCTGTGTCCCTCAGTCTCACACTCACACTTGGCACTTGCCATTTACTGTGGGTTTGATAGAGCTCACGCACAGTATGCCGCGTTTATTGTGGTATGTTCTTCCCTTTTTATATTTGAGCCATATGACTTTAATAGTACTTCTGGGTGTGGTTCCCTCGTAAGCCAGCCCCCCAGTGCAATAGATGTAACAGTTCCCGGTTCCCTGCCTCTCTTTTAAAGCACCTACAGATTTTAATTTTGCGAGTGCTTACCATGTCTTCTCTGTTTAGAGCAGTGTATTCCAGTTGAATGTGCACGCACTATGACCCAATGTTCCAGTGATAACGGCGGAGAACACGTCCGCCCCTTTGTTCTTCTTCTGTGTATTGCTGTATTCTTTTTAGTGCCCACAAGTGCTCCTGCGCTGGCACCATATTGCCAGAATAACTTCCCACTGTTTCACCTCCAGCGCCCAGGGAAGCAGCAAACAGTCCTCATAGACTATTGCTCACCCTTGACTCGCTTGGGCTTTATATAGTCATTGAAAACTCCCTCGTATACGACTGCACCATTCCTCGATGGGATCAGGCGTCGTATAAAAGGATGCACTGCGCCCCCATACCTCGGTTACCCACTTTCTTCCCCCTGGGCTCAGCCCGCGAGAGGAAACCTGCAGTAAGGGGGGAAAAGGCACAAACAACAGCAAACAATTGCTTGCTTACCTTATTCCTCCTGATCTCAACCTTGGAGACGAAACCAGAAGATGTAGGGCAGTGTTGCAATTCAAAACACAATATGGAGGTACCCGGATTTGAAGGGGATACCCCGGGTACTGCTGTTTCACTATGCATACAAAAACACATCCCCTCTCAATTTGCACCAGATGAAAGAATCGGAGCAATTCATACTGCATGAATCCCGCCAATTTACCTAAATATATTCTTTATAATTTCATAAAATGATTCATCAGATTTAGTTCAAAAAAACAATTTTTAATGCTTGGTAAACATGTCTAGAGAAGACCACGTTGCTGCGCGACAAATATCTCTATCCGGCACTCCCCTCAGAGCGGAGGAGGCCGCAAACCCACTGGTAGAGTGGACTGTACACCATGCTGGCACCTCCTTAATCTCTGTCTTGTAGCATTGAGAAATGCACAGCACTATCCAGTGAGAGATAGTTTGCTTAGTAACTGCTTGCCCCAACTTGGATTGTGAAAAACTGGTCATCCTTTCTGAAAGAGTCCGTTGTGCCAGATAAAAACTCTGTGCCCTCTTGGGCGCCAATCTGCTGGGCCTATCCTAAAGCTTCAAAGAATGGAGTAGATCGATGCTCTGGCACAGGTGAAATTCTGACACCACTTTTGGCAAAAACATAAGGCCCTCTTTCAGGGAGACCTTTTCTTAAATAAATTCAGGAAAGGGGCTTTAGTAGAGGGCCTGCCTTACGGACCCTTCTTGCGGATGTGATTGCCACCAAAAAGGCAGTGTTCAATGTGACAAGTCTGACAGGAGCTGAATGCAAAGGCTCAAACAGAGCCGACATCAGAAAGGTGAGAACCATGTTCAGATCCCAATGAGGGACCACAAAAGGCAAACAGCAAAAATAATTAACCAGGCCCTTCGAAAACGGAGCCACCACAGGGATGGTAAAGAAGGAACCTTGTTCTGGTGTCCTTTTAAACGAGGAAAGAGCTACAAGATACCTCTTCATCATGCACACTTGCAGGCCCGATTTGGCTAGTGCCAACAAAAACTCCACCAGAGTGTAGGTGGGGCACGACATGGGGTCCCACTCCTTTGCCTTGCACAAGTCACAAACCTTCTCTATCTGCACATGTGTATTGATCTAATGGACGATCTACGTGCAGCCAACAGCACCTCTTTGTCGAAGTCCCAGTCTCCGCACCTCAGCCTCTCAAGAGTAAAGAATGCAGGTTCAGATAGTCTGGTTTGGGGTGAACAACATTGCCTCCGGACTGTGACCAGAGGTCTGGCTTCTGAGGAAGACAGACAGGTGGGCATACAGCCAGTTCCAGGAGATCCGTGGGCCACGTCCTCACCCAGTCCGGGGCAATCAGGAACAGGTGGGGCATGAATCTCTGCAACCTCCTTAGAGTCCAGGACTTGAATTATCGGCAGGAACGCATAATGGAGGTCGAAGACGCAGTCCACAAAAAATGTATCCCCTAATGCTCCCCTGGGGGGAAATTCCCTTGAGCAGAACTGTTTGCACTTCATGCTGTTCACTGTCGCAAACAGACCCACTGTCAGGGTGCCCCATCAGGCAGAGATCTCCAAAGTGACCTCTGGGCAATGCTCCTACTCGTGGGAGACCGAGCTATGCCTGCTCAGAGCATCTGCCAACTCATTCTCCACCCCTGCCAGATGGGCTGCAGAGGCCAAGATATTGTTCATCCAAAACCATAGCTGCATGGCTTCCCTGCACAGGGTCAGTGATCGCACGCCTTGCTGCTTGTATGGGTAATGCATGGTCACTGTGTTGTCTGTTAGCACCAGGACGTATTTCGCCTGCAGAGAAGGCGCAAAAGCAGTCGGCCCCAGTCTAACTGCTTGCAGTTCAAGCAGATTGATGTGACAACCTTTCTCCTTCTGAGACCAATGACTGCAATCTGGAGAGCGCCACAGTGGGCACCCCAGGCTCCTCAGTGAGGCATCAGTGACAACCTGCTCCACCCACCATGGCACCCAGAAAGATTCTCCTGCCAACATGTTCGCCCTGTCACTCGACCATGGCAAGTCACTCATCACAGACCTTGACGCTTGTAGGACAAAACTACATCTGTCCAGTGGTTGCTTCAAAAACAGCAGCCCCACTCGATCAGCTGATGGACCCTGGTGTTGGATGTAATTTCCTTATTTCCTTCCATTTGCCCAAAAATCCGGAGACTCTCCCCCCAACCGGTGAAATGGGAAGAGAGACCTAAAGGAGGTTTCTGAGGTGCTGCGGACGCAGACGCTACAGGAACCATCGATTGTCTCGACTCTCCTCTACCTCTACCCTGGCCGTTGGAAACTGTGTTGCCCTTGTTTGGCCTGGGGCGCTTGAGCCCTTCTAGAAAAGGCAGAGAACCTCTTGTGACCATGCCCTCTAGACCCCAAGGCAACATTCTGCTGAAGAGGCTGTTGCTGCACCCGTAATCCTAGTGACTTAGCCGTGAGCTTTGAGTCCTTAAACGTTTCTAGTGAGACTGCTTGGGGGGCAAAAAGATGTTTGCCATCGAAGGCAAGGTCCAGCAACTCCCCTTGGACATTCAGGGAAAACCCACAGCCTCTCAAATAAGCAGACCCGCGCAAGACTGTCAAAGGGCCCATAGCACTACCCATACACACTGCTCAGTCAAACCCTGCTTGGCAGGCCATTTCCTTGCCATCAGTCACTAGATCTGAGGTTGTCCCTTCTCTCCTAGGGCGAGACCTTTCTCATGGGGCCAGGGCGGTGCATCCACAGTAAAACAGTCCCCCGGTGGGTGAAGGGGGGGGGGTGATCTAAGGGAGGATCACATGAGGGGGGAATCCCTCTACGGGAATGGGGACGATCATCAGCTGAGAAAGTGGTATGATCCTGCATGCTTCAGTACCCTCAAGCCCTTTTCCAACCCTAAATTCTCCTTCCCCCTCTCTAGAGAGAGCCAATGTTTTCTGTTGCCAAGTCAGCCAACTTAACTTGTATAACAAGACCAACATATCAACTAGTACAGAGTATCATGCATTTACTCTTAAAACTGATACTGTGATGAAGAGGATGACTGGGAGTCCAAGGGTTAGGCCAGAGAAGCAGAGCGAGCGGTCTAGCTTCTCCACGCCGGTCATTGGCCCAAAGCAGGACAACACTCCCACGCTGAAGTTTGAAAGCGGCTCGGCTGGGAAAGGCAAGAGGGGGATCGGTTGTCTGAGGAGAAACAGCGGGACAGGTGCACAGGAGTAGCTGACACGAGCCAGACAGGCAGCTGGAACCAGAGGAAAGTGCGAATCTGAAAGTGGTCCCACACAAGAGGACTACTTGGGTCGCTGCTGAGTAAATCCTGTGAGCGTCCAGCCCCCCAGCAAAGCCTGAGAAAGGGAAGAACGTGCAGCTGGTAGGTGTCAGAGGACTACAGAGCTGCTGCAGACTGTGTGGGACACAAAAAAACGTACTGGAGCTTCACATAGAGACACAGTTTATAAGAACCGCTGACACATGTGAGAAGGGAAATCGGTATGCGGGGTGCTCAGAGAACAACTGGGTCCCCACAGAAGGTTGAAACAGAGGGTCTGGAACCCCAAGATCAAGTGGAAAGAGTGGCATTATTGGCAGGAGAGTGAACCAGGCAGAAAACACGCCACAGTGCGAGTCTAGGACCCGCACCCAAATAAGATAGAGAATTAGGGGGTCTGGGACACTGATTGAAAGGAAGGCAAATAAGGAGGACATTTATACTTGGCAGAAGAGTGAACCAAGCAGAGACAACTCATCACTGCGAGTCGGCACCCAATTCAGAAGCCACCGTTTGAACTGTTGAAGATTAAGAGGGTATTGGACCCTGTGAGAGAAAGACAGTCTGAAGGAACAATGGCTTGGCAGGAGAGTGAACCAAGCCATGTAAGATATTGGGAGTCTGGGACCCGCACCCACATTAGAGTTTTCAAGAGATAGGAATACTGGAACTGGTGAGAGAAATCGTACACTTGGTAGCGAAAGACACGACAAACAAATGCAGGTTTAAAAATGCAATACTACAAGTAAATCATACATGCAACTCAAGAACTTGGTAGCAGGTGAAAAATTATACATTATATTCCTTTACCTTTGGTATTGAATGGCAAATACTTGGGATCTCTGCGCTGCATAGAGCAAGTCATCAAACTTGAAAACCAAGTGTTTGATCCAAACCAGCTAAGTAGACTCAGTTTGGACCTGTGCGTTCAACTTTTCCATATGGCTCTTGGAATGAGAGAAGACATCAGCTTCTAAACTGTGACAAAGTGTCCTGCCTTGCTTTTGGGGTTGGGGTTGGGGTGACCAAGGGTCGCAGATACAGCTACCAACAACGTGATGCAGGATTCTGGGTAGTGTGTGGCGCATCCCCAGGTTTACCCCACCCTCGCCCATAAAGTTGGCATGGACTTGCCCAAAGGACCTATCTGCCTGCTTTGCCCCACTTTAAGGATATCGGTTCAGCCGGTAAAAATGCAGGGAGAAGCAGGAGTAGCAGCTATGGAGAAACAAAATCCACAGGGCAGAGGTTCGCAAAGGCGAGTTTTCCTAGCAAGCGTTTGCAGGCACTGTGCCAGAAGCAACTTCTTTGTGAATATTAGGGCTCTCAAACTTGACATTTCTACCTACATAAATTAATGTACGGGCCCAGGAGAGAGAGGGGAGGAACCCTCAGCGACACCAGATCGCCAAAAATCCCTCCAATCACATGCAGAGTCTGAAAATCCAAGATTGCAGACTTGTCTAAAAAGGCTTGATCTGTGGAGAGGAATGGAGCAGGGTTAGAGACACAAATGTAACGGAAAGATCATCCATGAGGAAACCCAGTGCAATCCAAACCTGGGATCCAGAATACACACATTGAAGCATTCAAATGTGTGTTTTAGCGGAGGGATCCGGTAGTATGAGAGTTTGGAGAGCAGAGGTAAGGAGAAGGCATGTGCTGAAGTCCTGGAAGAGATTGTTATGGAGGTGGCTAGATGAAAAAAGCAGTGACTGAGCAATCCCAGAGGTTGGGGAAGGAGAGAGAAACACCAGAGGTGGGCAGAGGGAGGGGGAGCCCAGAGGTTGGGAAGAATGCGAGGCTCCAGAAGTTGGGGAGAATGGGAGGCAGACTCCAGATGTTAGGGGGAGACTGAGAGCCCCACAGGTGGGGGAGACGGGGACCCCCAAGATTTGAAAAAGAAACCTGGGAGGGTGATGAAAGAACAGAATTTGCAGAACCCCAAGACAAGGATTTGGAAGACAAGGGCAGAAGTGGTAATGACCCCGCCCCCCAAGACAAGGATTTGGAAGACAAGGGCAGAAGTGGTAATGACCCCGCCCCCCCCTCTACCACATACAGGAGGAAGTGGGGAGAATAAGGTAGGAGAGGGAGAGAAGATAGATGCCCCAGGAAGGAGACAGTTAGCAGGAAGGAGAGGAGGCAGCCCCCAAGAATGAAGAATAGGAGTTGAAGAAAGGGAAGACCAGAAGGGAATCCGGGGAATCTATGGGGTTGAAGAGGAGAGCCAGCATGTGGGTTTGGGGAGTAGCCAGTGAGCCCCTCAGCTAGAGCCAGAAGTCCCTCCCTCCAAAGTCCCAGCTAATCTGCCAATGACTGGACAGAAATTGTGAAAGCTGCACTTGGTGACCCTTGCCCTCCTGCCAGCAGTTGCCCATTTGTGGAATATATGATCCATGTGACCAAAGACCAGGACTATATAGATCTGGTAAAGGAATATAAGACAATACCTACAGGACTGGTGGAAAGAAGTGTTGGGAGCACTTAATATACCTCGGACTGCAAGTGGCCATTATCCCCTATGAATTCCCAGGCAGGGAGAAGCCATCCTGCTATTTGTTTGCCCTCTATTTCAATGGGAGGAGACACCATGCTGCCATTGTCTTAGTTCAACCCCTTTTCTTAATTTTCATACAAATAAGATCCCTTTAAAATGCCACTTTATTCTATGCATCTCATTGATCCTCACTCGGCTTCATGACATTGCATTCTCCAGAAAGCTATTAAAAGAACTACAAAAAGTAAAGCCTGCGCTCCAAAGCAAGACATAGGGCCTCAGTACGGGTCTGGCATTAACCGTGCTGGTAAAACCGGCTGATTGCCGCCGGACCCGTATTTAATGACTGGCGCCTGACTTCCCGGTGCCACCGGGCTATTCAGAGTCTGGTGGCCCAGAAATCAGGCGCCGTTAATTTGGTAATTCCCCATTCCCATTGACTCCAATAGGACTCAATTGGAATAGGGAACACTGAAGCACTGGCACCCTTAATAACGGTGTCGGTGCTTCCGTGAAACTCTGCGGGCAGGTGCCGTTCTGCCCGCAGAGTCGTAGTGTGCCGATCTGGCAACAACTGTTGTTTCCGGACCGGCACACTCATAATGAGGTCAATAGAATATAAAATAACATTTCAAGTACCAGAGGCTGAAAGAAACTGACCTAGCAGCTTGCCCTATTAGTGCAATTATTTGAAGATTTAGGAGGTGGTAGGTGCGACCCACTGATGGAAAGAACAATACTGTCGTTTCTTATCTGGAGAAAAAAACATCGAGACCCGCATGCAAGATAAAATCACGATGAATTTAAAAAAATGATATATGGTAAACGAAAATGTTGCCAAAATACTTTGAAAGTAGCATCATGCCACTATTAACTTAATTGTGCAATTTTAGCTGCCATTGTCCTCAAACATGTATAGCTTGCGGCTGCTTTTTATGCTTATTACAAACCACTTAAAAAAACATATTTAAGTGCCCATGGCACCTGAAAGTCAACAAAAATTGAAATTGTGTTTCACTTTTATATTCAGCGTCAGTACAATGCAAAGTAATGGCACAAACACTGCAGAGTGATGCCCCCTCCAGCCGTGGGTGCATGGTCATTGTACTGAGCAAATAGACTTTGAAATGTGAAAATCACTTCTCCATCAGCCGCCAAGCCGAGCACAGTGCACCTAATAAGCGCACGCCACACGCTCATAAATCGACCATTTTCCTTTCATCTCTCCCGAAGCAAAACCATTTTTATAAGCACCTCCAAATTAACCTGTCAACATTTTTTAGACAAGTAGCATGCGTCTTATGCTTTCCCATTGGAAACGTGCAGCTTCAATTCAACCCACCCCAAGGAGCCGGGTGGCAAGCCCAGAGTTAACAAAACATCACTTCTTTCAATCTGATGATCAATTATCTGCCGCCCGTTACGAGAAAGAGAGAGAGAGAAAGAGAGAGAAAGAGAGAGAGAGAAAGAGAGAGAGAGAAAGAGAGAGAGAAAGAGAGTGAAAGAGTGAAAGAGAGAGAAAGAGAGAGAAAGAGAGAGAGAAAGAGAGACAGAGAGAGGGCAAGAGAGAGAGACAGAGAGAGAGAGAGACAGAACGAGAGAGAGAGAGAGAGAACGAGAGCGAGAGAGAGACAGAGAGAGAGAGCAAGAGAAAGAGAGAGAGAGCAAGAGAAAGAGAGAGAGAGAGAGAAAGAGAAAGAGAGAAAGAGAGAGAAAGAGAGAGAAAGAGAGAGAGAGAGGGAGAGAGGGAGGGGGAGAGAGGGAGAGAGAGAGAGAGAGAGGTGCCTTACTGTGGGTCTCCGGCGTAGCTGAGCTGGGCAGGGCGAATGCCGAAGTGCACAATGATCGGGAAGGTAATCACGTCGGGGTTCAGCTGCTCCCGGTCCAGCTGATCGATACGCACTGAGCTGGGTTTCTGGAAAAGAAAGTCAACACAGTTTAAACAATTAACACAAAATCAATCAACTGCCTGGGGGAACGCGGAGAACACAAACTATAGTACAGTTTCATACTCCGGGGTGCATTCATTTGGTTATAAATTCGCTTACTGTCAAGGCACCGGGAACGTTCATTAATGGACGTTTGCATGAAGTCTGCTCGTGAGCAATGAGCTACTTTTAAAAGCCCCATCGGTCAAACGCATGTTCAGGGGCTTTAATCAGTCAATAACATTCGGGGAGGGGAGGCGCTGTGGTTCCGAGATTAACCCAACAAGCTGTGTGGTGTACACACATTCAAAGAGCAACACAGTGATTTGGGAACCAGCAATTCATAATGCAAAAAAATAGCTACATATTATTGTGGCTACTGTATCTTAAGATCTTTTTTGTAATTGTCATTTACTGCAGGTCGACAGCCTATGGCTCTCCAGAGGTTTTGGACTACAACTCCTATCAGCCCATATCACCATAGTCATGGAAGGGGGAACCTGGGTGTTCTACTCGAATACATATGGAGAACCGCCTGTTTTAGACGCCTGTTTTACAGGATGAACCTCAATGTTTCAAGTCTCCTGCACACAATTCTCACAACAATCCCAACCATCCCACGCCCACAGTAATAACATAGTAGTAGCATCATGTATTTTACTAAATCCATGAGGATGGAATCAGCTCAGCCTGTGGAATGCACCATATCAATGGTCATGGCTACACTGTAGTCTGTTAAGCCATTTATGAGTGAGCCCCCTAAAAGAAGAACTTCAGGGCATTCATTTCGTCATCTAAGGAAACAAAGGCATGATGCATCGAGACTGGGCCAGGATGACATACTTTCCCTTAAGTGGAGAACCTTGGATTTTAGGCAGGTTTCCTGGTGATATAGTTTGTAGTTCAGGCAGTGAACTATGGGTGTTATTACAAGTACAGTGGTGTGTTGGAAGTGGCAGTAATGGAGTTAACAAAAACTGGGTGAGGTGGGCACCACCATCTATGAGAAAATAAAGTATCAGGAGCACAGCAGAAAAAGCATAGGCACATAGGGTAATCAATAGACTGTTAAGATCCCAGAAAACAAATTGCAGGAAACCACATGCTCACACAAAGTGTTCATTGAGCTTGGACAATGTCGTTCTATAGAATATCTTGCAAAAGGTTGAAGACATTTTCATTGAGGATTCACCAACTTCATTCATCAATAATATAAGTGGTCAGATTGTTCATGATCTCAGTTAAGGAAGGCAAGAACATTTCACAGATCTGCCGATGCATTCCAGACCTAGTATGCAAACATTTGACTACTGTTCTTGTCCGTTTTAATGTTCCTTTTTCAGACATTGGTAAGATCTTGACAGCAGCAGATATCCATCACAAGCATGTAACGGTAACATCCTACTGACATGCCATTCATTATTATCATTGACACAATCAAGAAAAGTCCCTGAAGATTGAGGTCACAATCCGAAATTCATTGGACCATCATTATGTCCACTATTAACATGTTTTCATCTAATTGAATTGATAATTTCTATGAGATAGAACGCATTGTATGCCTACAATTGTTCATTTAAATTGAACAGCATACACCTCAACAGTCAGAGCTACAATGTCAACGTAGCTCACTGGGTTGAGGTTTGCTGTAGAGGTAGATGGTGAGTGTGTGTAATCTCCCAGTCATAGGTTCGAATCTTGGTAGAAAGGAATGGTGTTTTATCATTCTTCGGTCAATAAAGCTATTATCATATCAGGTAATCAGGGCACTTTTTAGAGACTATAAGAGAAAAAAAAACGGAGTTTGTAATGTGCAGAAATGATGTGGATATGGGTTGTTTGGCCTAAAATACTTGACCTATTGCCCATATGACCTAATTTTTTACCTAATTTGTTTTGACTTACTGCAGAGAGAGACCCCTGAGCCCCCCTGCAACACCCCCTAATGCGGGGGGAGAAGCCCTGCGCCCCTCCCCAACTTCCACCCACCTCAACCTATTCCCTTATTCACTCAAATGGGAGTAGGTCAAATTGGCATTAGGTCAAATTGGACAATTATGCCACTATATGTCTGTTGTACGGATTACTTGCCACAAACTGCCATCCACTAGATCCAATCGCTTTTGCTTATGTGAAAACAAAAAGGGACAGATCCCAGTCTACTGGATTATAAACTAGTTCAAGAAGCACATTTTAGCCAGAAACATTAGTGTTGTAATAATGATGAGATCACCAAATAGCCACGTGTGGAAGTGGTATAACGTTGCTTGTTTAGCCGCATAATAGTCTACATGAAAAGGACTTCTAGTAAGAACATGTTGAAGGCCAGTAATGTTGACCAAATAAGAGCCACTTTTGTCATCCAAATGAATGTCTTCATTTACACACATTTCTTAAAAACATGCAGAAGAGAAACTGTATTGTCTGATGGAAAATAGGAGAATTTCTGCCAGTTGTATTTTTCCTTCATAGCTTTTTACTGCCATTTTATACCCTTGTAAAATATTCAAATTTAATTTTCAGCAATATTAATACTGATAAAACAAGAAGCAGCTATACAGGATGAAGGAGGCACTTATGCCTGGACTTAAACACTGGAAAGTCCATCTCATACCTCTCAACTCACCTGCGTTTTGCAGGTGTCTCAGCTTGAATTCGGTTCACTCATGGCAAGCCCATTGCTCCTCCATACACTGCCACCCACCAAAAACACTTTCACCTGCCTTGTAGTCTCAACAGGTTGATAGGTATGAGTTCTACAGATAGGGGTTTGCATTCCAAAAAAGCTTAAGTATTGCTAAGTCGTCCCATCCAGCTCTGGATGTTCAGTCAACTGAAGTGTGCATTCCCAGACTGGTAGTTACTTTCCCACAACTACTTGCTTACTCTATATGGTGGGTTACATATATATTTAACCAAACCATATTTCTCCCTTGTTAATTTGAATGGTTGTACCAGTACATAACTATACGAATCAGAACGAAAATAAAACCTGAACTTGATGAACAGCTCACATGTGACAATGGACGGTTCTGTGTGTCTTCATCGAAGTTTAACTGGTCATTTTCTTTTTCCAAATTTGTTTCACCAATTTCTTTTTATCAAAAATGTAGGAGGATGGGGTGGGAGGGTGACCCCACCCAAGCCTGAACCCAACCCACCATCTACCAGTCAGTGGTAAAAATGTGACCAGTCACGTTCTTACATGGTTGGGAAAATAACTTCTTGGCCTCGACCTAGGGTACAAACCTTATACAAACTAAAAAATGGGTCAGAGAAACTTCCTTCTAATTAACTTTAAAATGGGACAGAAAACTAAAAAATGAGTTACACCTTCCATCACAGGCGCAAAGAGAGGTTACAGACTACAGACGGTGCCCTACAACTAGATCAATTTGCCAATACCGAAGCTAGTGGTAAACAATTTACTCTAAGATTAAATATAATACACCTCTTATGTGGAGTGGAAAACCAGCTTGTATAGTTCTCCTGGCTCAGCTGTGGTATCTGTTCCAGAGCGAATTGTACAGTAGGATTTTCCAGCTTATGGTTACGCCGGGTTAATTCTTTTCCTTCTAAGAATGCAACTAAGTTTTGAGATAGCAATTGCCCCTTCCTCGAGGGGCCTAATTAATGAATTACTAAAACCCATCGTAAACAAAGCTTGCTTTATGCATTGAAGCAACGAACTGCGACCACCGACGACAATAAATCCTCTATAAGCCAGTGTATAAGATGATACTCATTACCCCTAATACGTCACATTCTTTCCCAGAGCAACAGCGGTTTTAGGCTTAAAATGTCAGAGATACAGCCCCAACCCGCTTGCAAATGCAGCAAATCTGTGGGGGCCCCATTCGATCAACAGAACAGACAATGAAGAAAGTGGTTCTCTTTTTTCTGGATTGGGGTTGTGCAGGAGTGCCACCACACTTCCGCCCCATAGCTAGCAGTTGGTACAGCTTTAGCCTTATATATGGGGCAAACCCTCCCATCTTCTTACTCAATCGTACAATTGGGCCATTCACTTGAGCAAACTTTGTGGCACAACTAGCCACCTGAGAACCCCAACCCATATTGTTCTTTATAATGATCCCAAATAAGAGAATTCTTTCACTCATTACACCTCCCCAGTGGCTGTGAGTTTGCAGTGTGAAGGCTTAGATCCCCAACTACCATGAAATCCACAAACCCGGTAACCAACAATTGCAAAGCGATAGGTTTTTGCACGTAATACACCATCATCCGCATACCCCGGAGCAGCAATAAAAGTAGCCTGCACATCTTTGCGTATCAGCTGCTAAGCCTTTAAGTCACTAAATAACTAATTCATATATAAATTAAACAGCAGAGGGATCAGAACACAATTCTGCCTGTCACCTTGTGTATATTTAAAAGCCGGTGACAGCTCGCTGCTCTGAGCTGTATGAACCATAGCAGTCAGATTTCCATGCAAAGACACCAAAAATTATAAGAAGAGGTTTTGGAAGATCTATACTCTGCAAGAAATCCCCAAGCTTCTTCGGATTAACATCAAAAGCAGAGCCGTGATCCATGAAACCCATCTATATTACAGAGTACCATATCTTGCAACATATTTATCCAGAATCAAACAAAGATTCAATACCTGTAATCATACCGGCTCTGCTTAGACTATTGCAATGCCATCTATTCATGCATGTGTCATTGGACAATCATCAAACCCCTAAAGAACCCAATCTTTACTACTCAGATAATCCTGCTACAAAGAAGGTAAATGGGAATTCAATCAAAAAGAGGATAGATTTAAAAGGATCTTGCATACAAATGCCTGAACATGGCTGAGCACCAACTAATCTTTCAATAGTAATTTAATGTCACTACATGACCCGTATCCTCCCTGAGGTCCTCGTACCAACTAGCAGTGCTATGGCTAGATGATCATCAAGATACAAACAGGTTGGAGGCTGAACGCTAGATTTCCAGGACTCAACCATGTGGAATGACCCACATCTCAAATTTGAAACAGACTTCCTCTTCCTCAAAGACGCATCTCTTCTTTATTTTGTTGGACATAGAGCCCTCTTAACTTTAATACAAAATAACATTCTATACCTCGTAATTGGGACTACTGCAATGAACTGTACACAGAACTCCGTACAGAGACAATATTACAGAGTCCAAAATAACAATGCATTTACCATTTTTAAAGACACAGTGTTTTGCTCTTACCTGTAGGCATGTATACCTAACACATTAGGAGCAGACAAAACAAGTATTCAACGCAGGGTAAGCATGCATTGGATATAGGTTCATGGGGCTTCCTTTTAGTTTATCATGGAAAATCACATTGTAGATAGAGTACCATTTAGTTGCTTAATACCTACAGAAACACCTAAGGTTTACGACTTCTGGCTGACTTTGCCTTTCAATAGAACCAAATGGTGGGTTATCCCCTTCTTTGCAGTTATCTGGGGAGCAATATAAAAGAACTATAGAAAGTGGGATCTTTCCAATGAGTTTAAGTCCTCAAGGAAACCAACGCTGTGTTGGATTTAAACTCCTGGGAAAGATCGCACTTAGCTGTATAAAAAAAGCAGCAGCACTATGACAGACATCTTGGACATATGGACAGCATTGAACATGCCTCACCGCTGAAAGAATGATAATTGCGGTTGAGGCTGGTCCCCTGCTGTTTCGCTGATTGAGGATGGTGTTATTTCCACGCCGAGCAATCAGGAGTGACCTTGTGAAATTGCAGAAAATATACAGGACGATGGGAAAAGACTAGAAATATACAAGGAATCCACCTATACTACATTTCCGTACTGAGGAAGACAGACATCAGCTCGAATAATGAACTAGATTTGTTTGTCGAAACCTCTAGGTGAAGAATGTTGAGTATAGGCTCTCTGTAGTTTAGATGAAGATTTCATTTTTCTGTTCAGGTTTAGAATAATTTTGTTTCCACTTAAGATGAACAGTTTAATGTTCTGTTTAGTTTACTATAATGTGTGTACTATGATTAGCGTATTTGCACAATTTATACTGTGGATTTTCACACAATTTATATATCTTTGCACAGCATGCCGATTCATGCAATTTGTGCACACTGTTTATGTTTTTTATATGAATTGTCATTGTCTCACTGTTTTTTGCAAATATTTATTAAAATTACCTAATATATTAATAAATGAATTGCATTGTTACTTTTGCAAGCTACAATCCTCTTATTCCTTGAGCCCCTATTGAAATAATAACCATTTATTTTTTTCTGTGAGGTTTCAACTTTCTGAAGTTTTTGACTTTGCCTTTCAGAACAACAAAAGAGGTGATGTCTGTAAAGTTTAGAACTCATCTTAACCTCTGGCATTGCTCTGGGCAACCCAACATATCATCATTCTTTGCATTCCAAGGCATTACAGAAAGAGGAAATGCCATATGCAAATCAGGCTTGGTCCCACTTCAAACGGGGCAGTCCAGCCCAAACTGCTTGGTCACATTTCTTCTGCACGGGACCACTTTGCCTTTAGTGGTCCTTTAAGTTGGGAACAAGTGACCTATTATAAGCAACTAAATGTCAGCCATTTTGTGAATTGCCATCAATCCCTGTAACAGGAAGTGACAACAGAAGAAGTACAGTCTGCAAATCCATTCTAAGCGCAAGGATGAAAAGCTAAATTCTTCTTTTTACCAACATGTTCACATGCCTAGTAATTCTACCCAAGTATTACCATTAACATTGCCAGCAGTTGAGCTAGTACTATTTATACTACATATGATACTAGTGCTACCATTAGTAGTAATACGACTGCCAGTTCTACCACTAGCAAGAATAACAGTTTCACTAGTGTTATAACTAATGGTAACCACACAATTACTACTGGTGGCAATAGCATGATCAGTCCTGCTAGCAAAATTATCAGTATTAGTAACAGATGGCTACTCCGAAGTAATAATCATAATACTAGTGGTAGTATTAACATTACTGTAGCGTAACTAATCTGACTAAGACAGAAATAATATGCGAGGTGGCGGTGTTGCTATCATCGCCAAAATTAGCCTAAATATGAGAACCACTGTCATTCCAGATTCCAACTCCTGCGAAGTGTGCGCTATCAAACACCCACTTCATAATTCACAGACCTTTACCATCTACCTCATTTATAGTCCCCCGGGCCCGCTGGGCACATTTGATGAAGATATCAACTGCCTATTATCTACCAACCTTAAAACCTCCACGCAATTACTTTTTCTGGGAGACTTCAACCTAGGCTATTCCGAGCCCTTAGACAAACATGCCTCCAATGTGGTTAATACCCTCACGGAATTGGGACTAACCCAAGAAATTGTGGAACTCACCCACAACAGAGGAAGAACCCTCAATTGGCTAGCAGATTATAACTGCTCTGCAGCCATTACTTCCATCTCCCCACTATTATGGACAGACCACTACCTGGTAACCTTCGATTTATCCACCATCAGGCCACTCCTACATGCAGCCAATATGGCCCCCTCATGCCCGAACAGGAACAAAAAGAGTATCACTAAAGACAAAGTGATAACTGCTATTCTGCCCACCATGAATCAATTAGATGAACACCTAGACCCAGAGTTACTTGTTTGTGGAACGTAACAAAGTCTTATGCTCCACACTTAACATAGCTCCCCTCAAACTCAGACCTAGTAAAACAAAAAAAAACACCTCAATAAATGGTTCACACCTGAACTAAAAGACCTCTGTCAACTAGGGGTGTCACGGTATTCGTTTTATGACAGTACGATAACCTTCTTGCCAAATGACGGTATATCATGGTTATCGCGGTATAGCAGGTGGAGTTAACTGATCTTAACAAATATTTTCTAAAAGGTCATAAATTGACAGATGTATCATCACAAACAAAACCAGGCACCCAGGGCCAGAATTGAGCTTTTCAACATACTTTCTACTGAAATGCCTTGCTTCCACCAAACACAAACACACGTGTGGAGAGGAGGGGCTGGGGTGGAGGCCTGCTGCAACTGGCAAAGCAAACTGATTAGCTTTTCGTAAGTGGTCATTTAGGCTTTTTGCTTCCCCACTGGCTACTGGTGAAGATGAACATGTTGCCATCTTGATAACCTGCATGCCACAGATCAATGGAGGCTGATGGTAGTATACGCTTGTGCACATATATACACACACACATAGGCGCCAGGACTGGCACCATGAGGGCTTTTGAAGAGGATGCCAGGATCTAGAGGCCAGAGTCATGACTCCACCTGGCCAATGGGTTTGCCAGAGGGGGTTTTGGGCAAGGGCCGTGACATCACTCCCCCCTAAGGCCCCTCCCATGGTGTTCCTTCTGTCTGGCCCAAGTTTGGTTGGGAAGTTCTGATGGAATGTCCTGATTAGACACACACACACACACACACACACACACACACACACACGCACACGCACTCTCTCTTTATGTTACGGCCTTTAGTTTACTTGCGGGCCAAAAGGTGTTCAGTAATCACTGACATGTTACCCTTTGGTATGGCAGCAGGGAATACCCACAGAGATGAGTGAATTTCGCAGTGTGACTTATTATATGTAAATTCAATGATAGAACCAGGGAAATCCCCCATCGCCATATGTTTAGAGAACATTATCCATTATAAATATATAAACCCCAAAGCCGCCACCCCAAAGTAAACCTTTTTCCTTCTTGGCACTGTATCTATTCTTCCTATTGCTAACATATTGATTTTGTGTAATGCACGTGTGGTTTATGGAATGGCATTAAAAACTGCTCCAATTGTAACTACTTGGCAGAGGCACATCCAACAGTGCAAAACCAAGACTGTGCAGCAATTGCTTACTGCAGCCTTTCCAAATCAGACTGAAAAGCACACTTAACGGTATGAACGGTATCACGGTATAAACAATGTGACGGTTATTATTGTTCAATGAAGTGGTTCACGGTATCTTTAACGGTATACCGTTACATCCCTACTGTCAACTCAAAAGAAGTTGATTCGTCCTGGAGAATCTCACCCACAGAAGACCATAAAAATAAACTTACTGAAATGTCCTCACATTATAAAAAAGAAATTGTCCTGGCCAAACGTAACTCATAATAAGCACATAGCCACGGCCAACTCAAGTATGAGGGAGCTGTTTTCAATTCTAAAAGAACTAGAGTCGCCCACTCCCATTCCTGATATATATACAAAAGACAAAGCCTGGTGCACAGAGATACAAGCATTGACCAACAAAGTTACCATGCTTCAAAAGAAAATTGCAGCTAGGAAAGCTACCCTCAATCAACAACCAATACTTAACACACCAACCCACCTCCACTGGAACAAAATACAACTAGCCAATTCAGATTTACCAAAACATCTGTCCTGGAGTTGGAGAAAACTATCCTCTCTCTTAAGCCCTCCAATTGTCAAGGTGACCTGTGCCAGGCACAACTCAAAAGATGATGCCAGAGAACTTTCGCCCTTCATATCTAAGCTCGTGAATGCCTCATTCACCTCAGGCATTGTGCCATCCAACCTGAAACCATCATGGGTACTGCCTCTACTAAAAAAACAATCCCTCGACTCCTTCATCCCCACCAACTACCGCCCCATAACGACAGTCCCCTTTCTGCAAAAAATCCTGGACAAGATAGCATACACCCAAATGCAAACATTTCTAGATCATCATAAGCTCCTAGGAACAAGGCAGTCCGGGTTCCGCCCACGACATGGAACCGAGGCTGCGCTCATCGACTTGAAGGCCCAAATTGATGAGTTAAGAGACAAAAGGTCAAACAGCACTCCTCCTACTTTTGGATCTCGCGGCCGCCTTCGACCTTGTAGACCACAAAGTCCTCTGCAACCACCTTAACTCTGCAGCTCACTTCTCCAAAGAAGCCATATTGTGGGTCGAATCTTTCCTGAATCAAAGGACCATGAGGATGTTCTCCCCCTCAGATGCAGCTGACACCATCCCCATCCTGTGAAGTGTTTCCCAAGGCTCCTGCATATCTCCGACACTATACAACATATTTACTAAGCCCCTTTTTGATTATCTGGACCTTCTTGGTATCACCTACGCTAATTATGCAGATAATACCCTGTTCCTCCTCCCACTTTCCAGAGATTACAACAAGGATTTGACCTTGGTAAATAGGGTGTATCTCATCATCCAGGCATGGATGGCAACTCATGGTCTATGCCTGAATTATGACAAAACAGAGCTAATCATTCTAGGCACACACTCCACCCTAAAAAAAAATAGGCCAGAAATATCATGCCTTAGAGATCGATGGAAACACTATCAATGTTGCCAAGGAAGTGAAGACTCTTGGCTTCTACTTAGATGCCACCCTCTCCTTCAACAAACAGGTGAATTCTCTGGCCTCAGCCACAGCTTACACATGTAAGCTTATCAGAGCTGGTAAACACTTCATCTCCTATGAAAACTGTATGATCCTAGCGAGAGCCCTCATCTTATCCAGACTCGATTATTGTAATGCCCTATATATTGGGACTAAAATTCATCCCACATAGAATACAAATTCTACCAAATAATGCCCTGAGAGCAGCTCTTGGCATCCCTAAATGAACCCACATCTCTAAAACAAGGCGGAACAACTGGCTGTCGACCCAAGACAAAATCTTACTGAAAGTTGCCTCCCACCCTCACAAAGCCCTGAACAACGCGGCTCCACCCTATCTCTCTGATTCACAGAAAGAAGATCATCCAGACCCTCAAGAAGCACCTATGCCAATGCCCTCATCATTCAGAGATTTAAATTGACTAAGGCCGGAGGTGCTAGCTTCCCCGTCCGGGCGGGCCAAGTATGGAATTCACTCCCCCAAACTATACATGCTGAGAAATCCTACCTTAAATTCAGAGCCAACTACATCAATCACTTGAAGCAATCGACCAACTAACCAGTACCCCCTGCCATCCTCTTGCCTTTATTACAGATACAGATTGTATACTGTAAAATGCTCTATACTGTATTGCCCCGATGCTACACAACCGGCAAACATTATATAAATACCATATCCTGTATATAACTTATTGTATAATACTATATATAATTTACTGCATTACTGCCTATCCTGTCTATAGTATTATCTCCACGCAAATTGAACTTTTAACTATTGTAACCCTTGTAAGCTTTGCATACCCTGTACTGCTGCGCCCTCTTACCCTCGGGTCTGGTGCGCATTATAAATGAATAAAACAAACAAAAACAAACTTCCAGTAGTGTTACCACCAGAGCAGTAGTACGACTAGTGCTAGGCATACAACAAGTAGTAATACTACTTCTAATATCCATAGTAGTAGATCTACAGCCAGCAGTAGTAGTAGCAGCAGCAGTCAGAATACTGATACTACAATTATTAGTATTTGTAGTAATATTACTAATAAGTTTGCGAACATTAAAACACTGGTCGTAATACGATGACTTGCTATCAATGGTGGTAATACTACTACTATTGGTAGTATTTATTTGATTAATTTCATTGCTTTTTTTTTTATAACATGCCTAATACCATACCTGAGTTTGGTTTCTAAGCGCGGATCCGGGATTCAAACCTCTGTTGCTTTGCATGGTCTTGTTTCCAAGACCAGCACATTGCCCCTGTGCTATCCTCTGTTATGGGATACATTACTCACCGTAATTGTATTTCTGATGCTTGTATCTGCTTAGATTCACATGCTGTGCATAAGCCGACATCTAGTGGAAGCTGCGGAGTATTACAGTTTGTTTTTCGAAACTCGAAAATGGGCGTCGACACAGGGCGTGCCAGTAATACTATCCCTAGTGTGACGTCCACTGTACCCAAGATCCCTCACGCGTCTAGGATCCTCAGATTGTATTTTTTCTGACATGAGGTAGCATGAGGAGTAGCGTGAGTACAGATAATCCAATAAGATAGACAGAAAGGTAAGACTACAAGCCATCATGCGCCTTCTCTCAGAGGGGAGGAAGGGTGGGTCGCATGTGAATCTAAGCAGATACAAGCATCAGAAATACGATTACGGTGAGTAATGTATCCCTTCTGAGGCTTGTGGAATCTGCTTAGATCACATGCTGTGCATAGATTAGCGAGCAGTACCTTTAGAAGGAGGTGGGATGTGAGAAGGGTCATGAGCAAATAAGTGTCTTAGAACCGCTTGTCCCACTTCTGTATCTGCCTTGGAATGGGTGTCAATGCAGTAATGCTGAGTAAAAGTGTGAATAGAGCTCCAAGTAGCTGCTTTGCAAATGGTGTCAAGGGGTACATTTGCAATGAAAGCCAGAGTGGCCCCAATGCCTCTAGTAGAGTGGGCTCTTGGTGTGAAAGGCAGAGCTCTTTCAGAAAGTGAGTAACACAGCTGGATACAGTTAATAATCCACTTCGAGATGGCACCTTTAGAGACGCGATCCCCCTCTCTGCCTGTAGCTACGGAGACAAACAGTTCATCTGTTTTCCTTAGCGGTCTGGTCTTATTTACATAGTAGAGGACCGCCCTACGCACATCTAGGGTGTGTAGTTTCACCTCAGCCGAGCTTTGCAGGTCCTGTAAGAAAGCCGGAAGCTCGATGGACTGGTTTACATGGAATTTAGATATAAATTTAGGTGAGAACCTAGGGTGGGTGCGTAAAACCAGTTTGTCTTTATGGACAGTAAAGAAGGGATCCTGCACTGACAGAGCCTGAATTTCAGTGACCCTTCTTATAGAAGTAATAGCTACTAAGAAGGCCGTTTTATAAGTCAGGTGTTTGAGACTGCTTTTATGCATGGGTTCGAAAGGGGGGCCCATGAGCTTGGCTAGCACCACATTAAGGTCCCACCCTGGTGGTGGGTTTGAAATAGGAGGGTGAAGTCTCTTTACTCCTTCCATGAAGGCTTTAACTACTGGTACTTTCCACCACGAAACCTTGCTATGGGAAGTGGTGTAAGCCGACAGGGCTGCCAGGTGTACTTTCAGCGAGTTAAAAACCAATCCTGCATCCAGCAGGTGGAGCATGTATGTAACAATAGTGGAAGGAGTGCAATCAACCGGGTTGATTGATCTACTCTGGCACCAGATAACGAACCTCTTCCACTTGTCAAAGTAACAGTGCCTTGTGTTTGGTTTCCTAGATTCCTTTAGGATGTCCATACACCTCTGTGGCAAACTGAGATGTCCAAACTCTATGACCTCAGGAGCCATGCTGCCAGGTTCATTGAGTTGGGTTGCTGGTGCACTGTTTGACCTTGGTGCTGGGACAATAGGTTGTACCAGGCTGGAAGTTTGATGGGTTCGCACACCGCCATCCTGCGTAGGTGTGGGAACCACGGTTGTCTTGCCCACATGGGAGCAACTAGGACGAGCGTCATCGACTCTCTGTTCATCTTGTTCACCACTTTCCTGATGAGGAGTTGGTGGAAAAGCGTACGCAAACATCCCTGACCAGTTCATCCACAGGGCGTTCCCCTGGGAGTCTGGTTGGGGGAACCTGGATTCAAATCCTGGGCATTGTCTGTTTTCGCTTGTGGCGAATAGGTCTATAATGGGGAAACCCCACTGAGAGAAGAGATCTTCTATGACCTCTCTGTGTAGAACCCATTTGTGTTCCTCTGGGAGGGAGTCTCTGCTCAGGGCATCCGCTAGGGAATTGAGCTCCCCTGGAACATGTTGTGATGACAGGAAGATGTTCCGTCTGAGTGCCCATATCCAGATTTTTTCTGGGCAAGCTTGGACAGATTTGGCGAGCGAGTCCCTCCTTGCTTGTTCAGGTAGAACATGGCTGTTGTGCTGTCCGTCCGGATTTACACTGACAGGTTTAGTAGGTGGGGCTCGAACGCCTGAAGCGCTCTGAATACTGCCAGAAGCTCTAGCAGGTTGATGTGGTTCTTGGCCACTGAGTGAGACCAGAGATGCTGAGCTGTGTGGTGGAGATGGTGAGCTCCCCACCCTGTCAGGCATGCATCTGTAGTGACTATTGCCTGTATCTCGGGATCGTAAAAGGGTTTCCCCTGTGCGAGATTCTCTCTTGTCCACCAGTGAAGGCTTTGTACCAGTGTTGGTGAAACGACCACTAGATCGTAGCACTGACCACTTGCCTGAGACCACTGTTTCGCCAACCATTCCTGCATGGGACGCATGCGCAGGCGCGCGTGGGGGACCAGGTAAATACATGACGCCATCATGCCCAGTAAACGCATTGCTTTGAGTACCGTTATTTGTTGACCGGACTGATGATGCGGAATTTGCATTAGTATATTCCGAATTCTTTCTTCTGAAGGAAAGGTCACCCCCTCTTGGGTATCTAGGATTGCTCCTAGGAATTGTTTTGAGGTGCTTGGCACTAGGCTTGACTTTCTCTCGTTGATTGAGAAGCCCAACTCGTGAAGGAGGTCGATAGTCCTTTGAATGTTTGTCCTGCAAATTCCTGGGGTTTCCCCCGTTATGAGCCAGTCCTCCAGATAAGGGTACACTGGGATTGCCTCCCTGCGTAGGTGTGCAGCCGCCACCGCCAGTACCTTGGTGAATACCCTTGGTGCTGAAGCTATCACGAAGGGCAGTACCTTGAATTGGTAGTGTCGACTGTCCACCTTGAAGCGCAAATACTTTCTGTGCGCTGGGAACATGGAAATATGAAAATAAGCATCTTTTATATCCAAGGTTGCCATGTAATCCCCCTTTTTTAGGAGGGGATTACCTCTTGTAGCGTGGTCATACGAAATTTTTGGGGCTTGACATACTTGTTGGCAAGCCGTAAGTCCAATACTGGGCGCATTGTCAAATCTTTCTTTGGCACAAGGAAGTAAGTTGAATAAATACCCTTGTTTACCTGGTGTCCCGGGACGAGTTCTATCGCGTCCTTTTCTAGCAGAATGGCGATCTCCTCGAGGAGAATCTTCTGATGTTCTAAAGAGTGTACTCTTTGTCATGGAGGATGGTTCCGGGGACGCTGCAGTAGCTCTATACAATATCCTGTGGATACTGTTGACAGCACCCATCTGTCTGATGTGATCCCTTCCCAAGCCTGGGTGAAGTTGGAAATGCGTCCCCCTACTGGGGTTGCGTGAGAAGGGACCCTGAACTGAGCATCACTGCTTTGGTGGAGGCGTGCCGCCTCCCTTGTTGGGGCTGCCTCTGCCTTTACCACAACCTCTCCTATTACCCCTGCCGTAACCCTGGGCAGACTGTTGGTTGTTGTTCCACTGTGTACCCTGCAATTGGGAATAGGTAGATCCTCTCTGGGAATTTTGGCCGCATGGGCGACGAAAATTACTATTCCCTCTCTGGTTAGGGGGTTTATTGGTGAACTGGCCAAGGGACTTGAGTGTTTCGTATTCGTCCTTGGCATTCTTCAGTGCGTCTTCGACCGCCTTACCAAACAGATCGGTTTCCAACAATGATGCCTGGGTTTCTGCCTTAAACCCAGACTGCCGTAACCACGCATGTCTCTTGATAACAGTGCCTTCCGCCATCAATCTGCCTGCGTTGTCCGCGGCGTCGAAGGTTGCTTTCAAAATGCAACCAGACACCGCTCTACCCTCTGCGGAAATCCGAGCTAACTGGCCCTTTAAAGGTTCAGGAGCAGAGGCTATGAGTGCCGTGACTTCTTCCCACTGATGGCAGTTGTAGCTGGCCAACAGGGTGGTGGAGTTTGCAATCCTTGCTTGATAGGCGGACGTTGAGGCTACTTTCCAGCCGAAACCGTATAGTTTTTTGCTCTCCTTGTGGGGAGGAGCTTCGGACGATGACAAGGGTGTTCCAGCCCTCTTACGAGTGTTGGTGACAACTAGGGAGTCTGGCTTCAGATGTCCTCTTATATAGAGAGGGTCAGACTGGGCCGCCCTGAAAAGTTTTTCAACCCTGGGATTGACTGCTCTGGTGAGGTTCAGGTTCACCAGGGACGGATCTATTCTCCGCTGATTGGACTTAAGGATAGGGATGGTCTGGGAAACAGGCCTCCTTTCTCCCACTAACTCTTCCGCGAAGTCCCTTTCCTCCTGGACACCGTGGGTGTCAATGTGGAAATGTTCTGCTGCGCGTGCGAGAACCTCGTTTAGGAAGGGTTGGTTATCGACTGGGGAGTCGGTAACTGGGGCTTCGTTCTCTACCGGGGAATCTACTCTGTATGTTTCCGGGTCCTCCTCTTCCTCTTCCTAGTCCTCATCATCCCCATAGTAGCCCGTCCCGGTTTGCTCTTCTATCATACCAAATTCTTGGTCCTCACAAAAGGAAGCCTCTCCTTGATACAGTGAGTATGGTCTTGCGTATGGTTGTACCTCTAAGGGTTCTGACCTCATCGGAGTTTCAAACCGGGGCTTTTTACTCGGGGGGATAGGATCAGTAGAGCCTGAGGGTGTCGCCCCCTGTGGATCATACGAGAGGAAATGTTCTGGATTTTTATCATAAAAATCTGCCAAAGAAGACATTCTTGACATGACCCTATTTATGTCTTCACTGGACCATTTTTTGGAACTGGGGATGACTCTCTCAGCAAGTCTATGGGATTTATCTTGTTTAGTGTGTGTAGTATGTGAAGCGCTTGTGTCGCCGGGGGTCTTCCGCATAGCCGCCCTGCCGGACGACCTTCCGAGGTCGGGGACCTGCGCTCGGCTGTCTTTCGACGCCGTAATGCCCTCGCCGTCCGAAAGTACGGCGTCGCTGCCGTCGCTGAAGGTGCCCTCCCCTGCCATGGCCGCCTGCCTGGCGTGGTGGGCCCAACGCTTCGAACGGTCCTTAAGTGTCTTAGGTTTAAACCTACTACACGCTCTGCAGTTCGCTTCGGGGTGGTCCCTCGGCAAGCAGAGATTGCACGTGGCATGCCTGTCGACCCAAGGGTATTTGCGATTGCACTTGGGGCAGAATTGAAAAGGGGTACCCTCCATACGCCCCTTGAGGCAGCGGGCTGTTAAGTGTAGGAAATGTATAAGGTGTACCTATATACCAAGAGTGTAGAGTATGTACCACCCCCCACTTTCCCTACTTGCAGGGCCGAGGCCAGAGGCCTTCCGAGGCCCGGGCCGAGGCCAGCGGCCTTCCGAGGCCCAAAATCGTCGTGCAGCAGCCGATGGTCAATTTCTTCTCTAGCCGGCGTCGAGTGTCAAAGTTCGACGTTGGGGTGGGGAAGGATGTCAATAGATTATTATTTTAAATTTTTAGCAAAAGTATGGCTAAGGCCAGGGGACTCCGCAAAATGCTTCCGACCAGTATGGCGGAAAAAAACAATCTGAGGATCCTAGACGCGTGAGGGATCTTGGGTACAGTGGACGTCGCACTAGGGATAGTATTACTGGCACGCCCTGTGTCGACGCCCATTTTCGAGTTTCGAAAAACAAACTGTAATACTCCGCAGCTTCCACTAGATGTCGGCCTTTGCACAGCATGTGATCTAAGCAGATTCCACAAGCCTCAGAATATATATATATATATATATATATATATATATATATATATATATATATATATATATATATATATATATATATATATATATATATATATGTTATTAAATATTAGTATATATTAGCACTAATACTTCTGTTGAACACTTCGGATTCTGCTATTGTTGTGAACAGGCGCACTAGGTTGGTAAAAATATTTAAAAGAAAAAAAATGCAACTTTTCCTTTTCATCTTTGCTGCTCTAATGGATCACCAGAATGCCTGTCTTTTGAGGTCACTTCCTATTTCCGGGATTAAAGACCATTTATAAAATGAAAGTAGTCAAATAAATGCTTATGATCATGGAAAAAAAAGGGATGGAAATAGTTGTTTGTTGGGAAATTGTCAGGTATATAAAACATTAATAGCAACAAACATTTTATTCTTAGGTCATGAAAATGGCACCAGAGCGCACTACAATTCCTAGTAACAAATCAAATCTTTTTGTCCCCCTTAAGAAGTCAACATTTCTAATCCTTTGGTCTCTTATAGAACCAAGGGATCCCATCGGTTTTGAGAAAGAGGTCATCGAGGATGTAAAATAAGAAGAGATTTGCCCAACAGGTTTCTGCCTAAATCAAACATGTGCCTCAGTCATGCACACCTAAATATAAAGTAGCTAAAAATGTTCAATCAATATCTAATGGTTAAACGAGAAAACAGATTAGCACAAAAATGGCCTAATATTCTTTGCTGCAGTATTGATTACAACAGGCTAACCTGCAAAGTGGTTTAGAAAAAACTATGAAGCATTGATACATTTGAGAATGGCAACATACATACCATGCCTGGGTTCATGACAATCATTCCTTTGCACTCCTCTGCATACTTTTGCCAATGGATAGCCTGCCACCGCAGCATGTCAGCTAGCTCTTCGTCAGGCACTAGAGCTTTGGTGCTCTTTATCAAGTAGAGCATTACCTGGTGCATTGATAACACTTCTTTGTCACCATCTTAAAGAAAAAAAGGGAAGCATTTACAACCCAGAATCAGAAAACATGTTGGTCATGAACTTGCAATCGAGAAAATATTGAATATCATGCTTATAATGTAAAAAACATTAAACCATGTGCCTCTACTCCTCCAGAGACGTGCAGCACAGTGCAGAAACCAGGCGCATGGAGTATGGCAGGTGAGACTGCACTGGAGCTCTAGCTTTTTGTGGTCAATCGCACTAGAGCACATTATGTAGCAGAAAAGTTACATGCTAGTGTCACTTCAACAGGCAGGTTTATTTGTATTGCAAAAGCTGCCTTTTCAAATTTTGTCATCAACATTAAAACTATTAGCACGCTACCAAACTTAGTTATCAACAGTCAAGACATTAGGAAGGACCGATTTGGCCACAATCTTTCTTAATTACTAATACATTTCTCCATCGCGAATACTTGAAGTTCTGGTAATAGGGAAATATAGCCATTGATATATGTATCCTCAACCTAGGAACTCCCCTTCATAGATTTCCAAAGTAAGGGGCATATTATTCTCTATTACTCCTGGGTATGCATTTTAGAAATTAACAAATCATCATTTTGAAAGACAGTCTGTTGATTTGTAAGGTATCTGAACAATCTCACTGGATAACGCTCTTGCTTTCCTTGGGCTAAGCAAAAAAGTGTTCTCCTCAGTGACCAAATGGCCATGAGCTTCATGTGATAATATTGGGTTTATAATTGGCCTCTTGTATGCCTACATTAGAGAGTTGAAGTATGGTCTATTGATTTCCCTCAAACGTTTTGGGCTCAACCCTGTAAATGTGCTCCTGAACTTTTTAAACCAGTTTTCAGGTATGAAAATATGGATATTTCTAAACATGCACAAACTTTTGATAAACATTCTTTCATGCAATCCTGCCATTAGTGACCATACTGCACAAGAGATGATCATCGAGGCTAATATGTGAAAATCCTCAGCAAATTTAAAAGAGCAGCACTTAGCCAATTGCTTCCTGGGTCGTCCTATGGTAGCAAACATTTCCATTTCCTCTCTCCCCCTTTTCACTTTCCATGTTGACTTCTCTGCTTTCCTCGTCTGTTCTGGTTTCCTCAATGTTCTTCCAGTAAAAAGGCTCTACACTTTAACCAACATTATCAGGGAATTCCTACTATATAAATGTGGTTTCCTGGTTTGCGTTTCCTCTTCGTTCCTCTCCTTGAAAGATGGTGAGGTTGAGCTTTGCCGTTTACACTAAGCCGGATACCTTGGCCACTGTAGTTTGATAATAAATGAAAGGGTCATATTCGGCATTATCCTGAAAATCTAAGGACATGTTGGAACAATCTATTTTTCAAAGGTTGTTCCCATACTTTGGGAAAGATCTTGGTCCAATAACTGTATATGAGTGGATATGCAGACAGTAATGCAATAGAGAGCCAGAACCCATGCACCTAAAACGTGTGTATACTGAGAACCTTAAAGAAATGTGATTCTTTCTGAAGTGTAAAGTTTGAAATGGATGAGAAAAAACTGTTTGTTTAGGTTTACCAATTGTGCAAATATCGTGCGACAAACTGTTTGGAATGTGTTGGTATAGAGAACTACTCCATGTCTTAGTCCCATTCATATTGTCTTCTGTCTATTCATTGAAGATCTGAAATATTCTGTGGATTTTTCTCCCACAGATTCCTCATCTGGATAGATATCTTCCAGAGCAGCTGCTCTCGGAAACTCTCAACAGGGTGCATAGTGCAGGTCGACAACATTCTTGAATCAGACAGAACTTCGTCACCCACACATGCATGCACAAACACCCACCCTACCACACCTTTTTCCCTTGTCCTCAGCTGCCAATGGGATTGTTTCACAAATGAAGAAACCAATTTTGGAAAAAATATCAATTTTATTTTCTGTGGAACTAAAACATCAATAATGTCATAAAAAAGAGTGCCTTAATTTTGGGATTTCTTTCACTCTTAACTCACCCAGAAGTCGAGTTTTTAGAAGCACGGCTGGTTGGGAGGGCGTGAGGAATCTGTGGGAGGAGAATCCACAGAAAGAACAATACTGGTATGCATTTTTTTTCTTGGCAATGAATTGACCCCTCCCACAGATTGCTTGTCTGGATAGACTCCCAAGCAGTATAGCAGAAGGCTGAAAGTGTTTGACCAAGAAACTTTGCAAAACGGCTTTGCCAAAGAGGGCATCCCTGCCGCTCAGCAAATCTAAATAGTAATGCTTCACAGAGGTAACCTAAATGTGAACACTGTCTGCCTGTAACTGTGCTACCACTTGTCCCCCATCTGTAATACCATTTGCTAATTGCTCCCAAGTTATGCCACATGTTATCTATACCCAGCCACGTGTTGCATCACCTTCTGTCAGTTATACCTATTGTATTGCCTTACAGTTGCACATGTATAATGCTGCCAGTTGTTAGCTGCATTTAGCCTGTTACTTCAATGTTATTTGATAGCTGAATTGCCACCTGATAGTTGCATTTAGCCTGTTAGCGCACTGCCCTACGATAGTTGCATTTAGCCTGTTACTACATCATAATTTGATAGCTGAAATGTCACCTGATAGCTGCATTTAGCCTGTTAGCGCGCTGCCATTTGATAATTGCATTTAGCCTGTCACTACATCGTAATTTGATAGCTGCATTTAGCCTGTTAATGCATTGCCATCTGAACCCCCATCAATGCTAGGTGAACAACCAATGCACTGTGCTTGTCAATAGTTCTACAGCTACTAGCACGCTATACTGTATTTAACCCAGCACTATTCAAGTAATAATGCCTATGATTGTATGCCTCCCATTGTGTTACCTAGCATACTAGCCTCATAATAGCTTATTTACGCCATATGCACATCCAACCTAATGTTTAGCCATAGGTCCTTTGCATATGTACTATGCTAGTCCTGCAAGATCTACGCTGCCCTGCTTGCTATTAAACTGTAGCCCTACTCTGTTCAATCTATTATTTCACCCATGATTGCCATTAGATCTTTAGTCACCAGCACGCCATACTGTATTTAACCAAGCTCTACTCAAATAATAATGCCTATGATTGTATGCCTCTAACATTCTTGGCTTGTGTGGAAGTAATAAAGAGAATGAGACAGTAAGTAGTTTTATGGGTTAAGATACCCAATAACTTTTATTAACTGGAACTTTTATTTCTTTCAGGTTTAAGAAAAGGATACATCTTGCAGCTGGATTCTTCACGAGATACCTTCTCTGTCAAATGATCTCTTGCTCCTAGAACGTTCAGGTAAGTAACCTTTCAAATACTCACTGTCCAAATACTATTTCACCTTCAAATCGTGTTTCTCTCTCTCTTTATGGATAACGTTTATAAGTTCTTTCTTTTATATTTCTTCCTTGGTGTCCTTCCTTTGTCTTTATACCTTTAATCTTCTTAGTCCTTTGTTTCAGTTTTCTTTATATTGTGCTTTTCACTTGTTTGTTTTAATTTCTGAACTCTCACAAAATAAAGACTTCTGTTATATGTCTTTTCTTATTGTCTTTTAAGATTTAGGGACTGTAGAATATAACTTTCATAGTTAAAACGAATTGTTCATAACGCCACACTGAATTAATTTAGTATCGTACCCAAGTTGCAGTTCTTATGTTATGTTCACCTCTCTTCTCTCTCACTCTCCCCACGGATCGTTTTCCATTACTAATTATTTGTTTCTGGATTGATTCATTGGGCGACTCATTCACTTTCAAAGCTTGCAACCTAACAAAGCCTCACTTCCTCACACTGTAGTGATCTGTGTTACACCAGCTGGCGGTCAGCTGTTCATGAACTTTTCTCTTTTCTCCTTCAACATACAGTGAGACACGTCTCCGGTCTTCAATCACCCTATAACTGTCAACCTCACCTCAGGATATGCACCCTACTCGTTGACGTGTGCAGTGATCAGCGATAGTTCCATAGCAGGTCCGCGTCACCAGCTGATCTCCGTCTTCCAAAGCGCAACGGCGCTTCTCCCCTTTCGGTTCATCTCCAGCGTGATGGAGCCCTCCCCTCTCGGGTAGTGCGTAACTCACGCCTTTCCCTCTCTCCGGCAGGATCACTGGGCGTTCAGTCTTCGCTTCATAAAAACATTGTAACTTAACTTCTTTAGCGCAACGGCGCATATAACTTCATAACTTGAATCCGCAACCTCCCTTCTGTGCTTCAATAAGCCCAACTGTAACCGTCGTTTTCTGCCTCCTCAACCTCTTCCTTTGTCTCCTAGCAACGGATAAGCAAAACCAGCCTTATTAGAAGAAGGGACCCAGTTAACCCCTTCTCCACATACAAGCCTGTGTACTGTATAAATAAAAGATTCCTTAGCAGGCATTTTTATACTAAACAGTTTAGTAAGCATGTTTAGCTGCCGCCTCATCACAGCCTCCCACTGTGTTACTTAGCATAGTAGCCTCATACCAGCTTATTTACGCCATATGCACATCCAAGCTATTGTTTAGCCTTAGGTCCTTTGCACATGCATTATGCTAGTCCTGTTAGATCTACTCGGCCTTGCTTGCAACTAGACAGTAGCTCTACATTGTTCAACCTATTATTTGTGTCACATGCTCAGTTGCCAAATTATAGACCTGTGGTCCCATTTATAAACTTTGCCTTCATAACTACACACACAGCACATCTATCCCTGGTCCGCCCTGCAACCAGCCCTACGCACACGATATGTACCTCCCATCATTCTACACGGTCCTACTAAGGACACTCCTCCACATAATCACCCTGCAAGACTTCACTATGTTACACTACACACCTCCACTAGCATCTGCGCACAACTTCCCTAAGCAGATTGACATGATCTCTAGACCTTGTACCCTATTACAGAGGAACCTCAAATTACGCGCGAGACTCCCAAGATTGTACAACCCTCTACCTAAAAAAGCATCAAGTAATGCTACTACTAGCCCTTGCAAAACTAGCCACTCAGAGCACCCCCTATAACTGAACAGCAGACTTTTCCGAGAGCCCTTTTGCCCGAAATGCAATCTCAAGGTACAGCCTTCACTGCCCCAACCAGCACAGTCTGGGATTAAGGGTGCTCTTATTAATGCCCGCTCTATGGTTGCCCACGCAACAGATCTAGCCGATCTATTACAAAAAGAAAATATGGACTTCCTAGCGATCACTGAATCCTGGCTCCATCCCGCAGGTGGTCCAGCAATTATGTTAATCATCCCAGATGACTACACCTTGCTAAGACTAGATCGTACCACCTCGCGAGGTGGAGGCCTCGCCATAATAGCTAAAACTAACTTTACACTGAGACTCTCTCCACCCCACAACACTGACTATTGTGAATTTCTAACCGCCAAGTTAGCCATATCCAACTCGCAGTCAGTATCCATCCACCTTATATACCGATCTCCAGGCCCTCTAGGAACCTTCGAAGAGGACCTAACATTCTGTCCAACAACCTTAGAAATTCCTCTCAAAGCATCATACTAGGAGATTTTAACCTTGGCTTCAGTGATCCTCTAGACTCTAATGCAACCCTAATCAACAACTCCTTAGAAGAATTAGGTTTTACCCAAAAGATCACAGCTCCCACTCGCACCAAAGGCAGAACCCTTGACTGGATTGCCGAGCACAACTGCCCAATCACGGTCACATCCATAATGCCCCAGTCCTGGTCTGACCATCATCTGATTATGTTTTCACTAGAGGCATCAGCTCCATTGCTTATCGACAGTATAGCAGCAGCGGTTCCCATCAGAAACAAAATAAATATTACTCCAGAAAACCTCTTCCCTTTGACATTACCCACTCTCAACTCTATCTCAGACCACACTGATCCCTTCACTGTGGTCGATATGTACAACAAAGTGATGTTATCATCCCTTGATGCCATAGCACCATTAAAAATGAGAAAGAGCAAACCTCGCAAACACGTGAATACTTGGTTCACTCCACACCTAAAAGCAATTAGACAAGAGAAACGTTGTTGCGAAAAAATATGGAGACTAGATCCATCTGAGACCAATAAGAATAACTTGAGCAAACAAGCTACCCTCTATAAAAAAGAAATTATCTTGGCTAAACAAACTTCCTAAAACCTCTGCATCTCCCAAGTCAAGTCCAATACCAAAGAGATTTTTGCTATTCTGAAAGAGGTAGAATCCCCTATCCAAACTCCAGACTCCTGCCTCAAGGACAAAAACTGGTGCATGGGCATACAAAATGCTCTGGCCAATAAAATTACAGCTTTACAAACTAAGATCAATAACAACAAAAAAGACACTCTTCTTACCACCTCGAAATCCAGCAACACTAACACAACAGCACCGTTATCAATCTTGACTCCACCATATGCAGCCATCCCCCACTTTAACTTTTGAAAAATATCCACTATAGAGGTTGAAAAAGTCATCCTTAATCTTAAACCTTCAAACTGCCATGGTGACTTATGCCCAGCACAACTCATAAAAGATGCAGCTTGTGAACTCTCCCCTTTCATTACCAAACTTATAAATGCATCCTTCACCTCAGGTATCATACCCAATAACGTGAAACAATCCTGGGTCCTCCCACTCCTCAAAAAACAAAATTTAGGTCCCACCAACTACCATCCTATCGCCACTGTGCCATTCCTACTTAAAATCCTTGATAAAATAGCATGCCTACAAATCCAACACTACCTTGAATACAACAAACTCCTAGGAGTCCGACAGTCAGGTTTCAGACCCCAACATGGAACTGAGACCGCGCTTGTAGACCTTAAGGCACAAATTGATGAGTTGAGAGACGAGGGCAAGATGGCACTACTGCTGCTCCTTGATCTCTCAGCAGCATTCGATTTGGTCAACCATGAGATCCTCTGCAAGCACTTAGAGATGGCAGCCCATTTCTGCCAAGAGGCAATCGACTGGATTCAGTCCTTTCTCAACAGAACAATGTGAGTCTTCTCCCAGTTAGCAGCTGCGGACCCAATACCTATAACTTGCGGTGTGCCACAGGGCTCCTGCGTCTCGCCCACTTTGTACAACATCTTTACAAAGCCCCTTTTCGATTATCTTGACGGTCTGGGTGTCATCTACACAGACTATGCCGATGGTACCCAGATCCTCATCCCGTTGACGGGGGATTATGACAAGGATTTGGCCTTTGTAAACAGAGTGTACCTCATCATCCAGGCATGGATGGCCTCCCATGGTCTATGCCTGAATGATGACAAAACGGAACTCCTCATTTTAGGCACAACAGCTAACCTTAACAAACTTGGCCAGAACTACTCTTCAATCGAAATTGACAATAATACCATTGCCGTGGCCAAAGAGGTAAAAACCCCTTGGCTTCCATTTAGATTCCACACTAACATTAAAAAAACAAGTAAACGCTATGGCTTCCGCCACATCCTATACTTGCAAACTCATCAGAGCAGCCAAACCTTTCCTCTCCTCCAATAATTGCATTACCCTAGCTAGAGCTTTGATCCTGTCCAAGTTGCACTATTGTAATGCCCTATAACGTAGGCATTAACAAACCCATCACAAACAAGATTCAAATCTTGCAAAATAATGCCTTAAGAGCAGCCCTCAGTCTCCTGAAGAAAGCCACATTTCAGATATTAGAAGATCTGTCAACTGGCTCTCCACGACAGACAAGATCTTCCTTAAATCTTTCTCTTTGATCCACAAATGTCTCCACCATTCTGCCCCTCTTTACCCGACAGATTTACCAGACAAGTTTCCTACCGCCCCTCCAGAAAGGTCAACTCAAACCTATTGGTGCCGAGATTCAAACGCACTACGACCGGGGGGAAGTAGCTTTCCCGTCAAAGCTGCACAACATTGAAACTCTCTACCGCCACCCCTAAGGGAAGACCTTCCTTACATACAATTTAGATCCAATCTTATCCACTGGATCAAGGAACACGACGATTAATGTACTTGCTCTTTTCACCTACCCTATATGCTTAGCTATAACTTGTAAATTTTGTATATTATACTTTCTGTAATATGTTTTATTGTATCTGTTCTCAATGATGCGGATGTGTCCAGTATTGTAACCATAGCTGGACTCCATCCATTTCGCCATATGTAACCTAAGCTATATAACCTTCTTGTTGCTCTTGCGCCCTGCTAAACCTGGGTTAGGTGCGCATTACAAATAATAAAAACAAACATATGAAGAGACACTCACGTGGCAGCCTGGAAAATCTCTCAGAGGCACCACAATCTGCAACACAAAGTAGGTTGCCGGCCTCTAGTTGTGTTTGTTCGGAGCCTCAATGAAACCTCCTTAACCTTCTAATAGCACTCAGCTATACACAAAACAACCCAGCGCGATAACTTCTGCTTGGTAACTGCACTGCCCAACAGTGCCAGAGAGAAGGTATCAAAGAACTATCGTCCCTACAAAGGGGCACTGCTCAGGCCACATAGTACCTTAGTCCCCTTTTCAAATTTAACCTATGGAGTTTATCCTCCTCTTTCTAGGGATGAGGTGAAGGTACAAACCAAGAAAACTCAATTTTCTGGTTAACTTGAAATTCTGACAAAACCCTTGGCAACAAATCTCTAACCCAAGCATCATTTTCTCCTTGACAAACTGGAGGAACGGACAATGCCTGAATCTCACTCACACGCCTGGCAGATGTGATAGCGACTAAGAACAGCTTCTTCAGAGTGAGGAGTCAGACTGAGGTAGATTGCAAAGGATTGAACGGGGCAGTCATCAAAAATTAAAGAACCAGATTTAGGTCCCAAGCTGGAATAAATTGGAACAGATTGAACATATTTACAAGCTCAATAAGAAATCGTGCAACCAAAGGAACCAAAAAGAAAGCCTTGTTTGGGAGACCTCTTGAACAAATAATGAGGTCAAGTATCCTTTTACCAGGCCCTCGCTGCAGTCCCGCTTAGCCCGAGGCAGTAAAAACTTCAAGACCACAAGGTGGTGCACAACATCGGATCTGCACCTCTCTTCCCTAAACCATTCCTCCAACTGCAGATAGATTGGCTTCAGAGGGCCTGCACGCAGACAGAAACCCCTCCAGAATGTCACCTCCAAGATCCCAGCCATCATCCCTTAGCCTCTCGAGTCACAATGTAGACAGACGCCAGATTTGCCTGGCGCACCCAACCCTCCGACTTAGACACAGGATCCACCCTCTGAGGAAGACCGCGAGGTGGGCAGATGGCCAGCTCCAGAAATCCCAAGTAGCTTGTTTCTCAACCAATTCGGGACAATCAGAATCGGGTGAGCCTCCTGAGAACCAATGAGATGATCGAAATGGTGGGGGGTGCATTGTGCAGGTTAAAGGTCCACTCCACCAAGAAGGCATCCGTAGAGCACCCATTGTGTGAAATTCCCTCACTCAGACCAGCGTGCACTTTGAGCTGGTTCTCGTTGCAAACAGGTCTACGGGAGGGGTTCACCAAAAGTTTTACATCTCTGCTACCTCTGGGCAAATCGCACATTTGTGGAAGATCGAACCTGCCTGCTCAGGACATCCGTCAACCCGTTCCTTGTCCCGGACAAGTGGGCAGCTCAAACGGCCAGAACCAGTCACATGGGTAGTGACCTCACATAGGGGCAGTGACCTCACAAACCCCTCTTGTTGAGGTAGTGCATTGCCACTGTGTTGTCTATCAAGATCAAAGCACGGCACAAAAGTGACCAGTACTGATGGTTTGCAGCTCCAACAGGTTGATGAGTCACTGGCAATGGCAAACTACCTGCAGTTAAAGGCTGCTTTCCTGCAGAGCACCACATTGAGCATCCCAGCCTTTCAGTGAAGCATCCGTGATGACCCGGGCGGAAGTGACTTTGCAGAGACCACTCAACTGTTTGCAGAAGCCCCCCAGGCCTTAAAAGCTATCCCATTCGGACACTCTAATTAAGAGCATTATTCTTTCAAGCCTACCTTACCTGCACCCACACCTACACCTTGAAAAAGACCCTTGTTGGGTCAAAACATGTATTGAGTAAACTGTGCAATTAAAAATCATCAATATAGGTTTATGTTTGGGCTTATAACGCGCCGCAGCCCACAGGCATCAGGGTGCACATATACTACAGGGCCACTAACAATACCAACAAAACACGTATAAGGGGAGAGGATAAAACATAGTGAAGGTACTGGGAAAGAGATGAGCATTATAAATGGACAGAGCTACTATTGGAATAAGAGCCTCCTAAGCCTTTTTCGGAAAATTTGGAGGCTCATCTCTGTACACATCTCAACTGGGAAGTTATTCCAGGCAAGAGTAGCTATAACCGGAAAGGAACGGGCTCTACGCCGGCTTCTTTTAATCCTTGGGCAAATGAGACGATAAGTGTCATTTAATCTAAACGATCTCCCCTGTGTTTGGCGGGTGAGGGGGTTTTTCAGGTCGCTTGGGGCGTGCCCATGTAGGCATTTTTGTATCAGAGTCAGGAACTTGAAGGTAATCCTGGAAGTGACAGGGAGCCAATGAAGTTCCCTTCTGGCCGAGGTGATATGTTCCCATTTGGAGACACCTTTTATAATTCGGAACGTCATTTTGAAAAACTTGGAGCTTCTGTATACAATTCTTACTGGCTCCCCCAAGCAGAGCATTACAGTAGTCAATACAGGACATTAGAATGGCTCTGACCAGGATCTCGCAGTTCTTGCTATTGACGTATGGTTTAACCAACCTGAGTAACCTCAGGTGATAGAGATTTTGTTTATGATGGTTGCTCCATGGGTGTCTGCGCCAAGTGACTGATCCACTATCACTCCTAGAGTTTTAAATGTGGCGGCCATCAATGGCAAATTCTGCATATCCCGGCCCCAGTTTCGACCTTGTTCGGTCTTTCCACTATTGAGGCAGAGCCAATTTTGAGTCATCCAGTGTTTTATAATTTGGTAGATATTCTGTATGGTGAGTCCTCAATGTAGTTTCCACTCCGTTCCAATAACAGCTGAGTGTATCGGCATAATTTGTGAATATAACCCCGGCTTTATCCAAAATAGTGCATAGAGTGCGTAAATAGATATTAGAGAGTGCAGGGCACACCACAAGTGGACAGTAATAGCTTTGAGGATGCTTGGCCCCAACACACACTCGACACCCTGTCTGACAGGAAGGAATTCAACCATTTCACAGCTTAGGGGGGAGTATTGCCCTACCAAGGACAATGTGGCTATATGTTTCTTGTGGTCAACGAGGTCAAAAGCCACTGATAAATCAAAAAGGATCAGCAGCCTTCCCTTGCCTTGTCCATACAGTCGATCATCTGGCTCTGGAGACCAAGTAACGCACTCTCTCTGCCATGATTTCTCTGAAACCAGATTTTCTGGAGTGCAGGGTGTGCGCCTCTTCCAAATGTTTTTGCAGCTGCATGGTAGCTACTCTATCCACGATATTCAAGAGAAAAGGAACATTTGTAATGGGTGTATAGTTGTTAAAATGGTTAGGGTCTAAACCTGCCTCCTTTAGCAAGGAAGAAACTACAACCTTCTTGACCGCTTTAGGAATGGTACCATGCCAAAAGGTGGCGTTGGTAAAGCGAGTCAGGAAGGGTGAGAAGAAATTGGCGTTATTTAAGATGATTTTAACTGCCTAAGTATCACCATTACAAAAAGTGGGCCGCAGCTTTTTGAGGACCTCCTCCATATTCTGTACAGAGATGGAGAAATTAAAAAGCATCCTCACTAGGGGGGTACCCCAATGTTATCAGGTTCAGAGACTGAAACCGGATCTGCCATGATTTTTGCGTGAGCTATTGTAATTTTATCTAAAAAAGCTTGTTGGACCTTGGAGCAGTCTTCCATAATAGGAGAGGCCAGATCTGATTTCAAATGCGGTTTTTCCAAGGTTTTCAATATTTCAAACCATGTCCTCGTACTATTCAAGGATTCCTCAATTTCTGCATTATAAAGCAGTGAGAATGTTTTCCCTGTACTCTTTTTCAATATTTTTCCAATTAGTCTTGTTTTTGCCTGTCTGGGTCTTGTTCCATTTGCGCTCTGCCAGTCGTTTTTCCTGTTTCAGTTTAATGAGTTGTGGGGAAAAACCAATAACAATGGTTTGGTCTGTGCCTAACCATTCTGGTCTTGTCAGGTGATATGCTATCAAGCATATCTGTCATGGCAGCCTCATATCGCGAGACCAACAAATCAGGTGGGTCAAGATCAGATGTGTGTGCCATAATGCTGGATAAGCACATGTCAAGGTCAGACGGTCCGATTTTATTAATATTGCTGCAGATTTCCCAGGAAGAGTTATTTTAAAAGCACTGTCAAAAGGTCAGACCAGACACAAGGGGTGGTGCGGATCGAGTCGACCTGCATATTTCTTGCCCCGACCCAATCCAAAATGTTACCTTTAACATGTCTTGCTCCATTATTGTGGACCAGAATGTCAATGTTTTTCAAATCAAGCTCAAGGGAGATTGCTTGTCAGCGGGATTTCCCGTCCATCTGTTAAGATCTCCCATAAGCATAATGGATGTATAGGGAGTTTAAAAACTTGTCAAAATGGCCATAAGGTCCTCGTTATCTCATTTGGGGGGTCGGTAAATCACGAAAAAATTAGTACATTGGACATGGGAGGAGTTTATTTTCAGGTGAAGCAGTTCACAGCCCTCGCAAGTAGTGAATGTCTGGAGGAAATGAATTTCCTCTCTAGCGATAAGTGCTATCCCACATCCAATACCAATCTATCTATTCTGTCCAAAAAAGGAAAAAACAGTAGGAGTAACTGCCTTGATAACTGCCTTGGGGTCACTGACATCCTTGAGCCAGGTTTCAGATGATGCCAAAATATCAATGTCGTTATCTAGGATAAAGTCATGGATATCAATAGCTGACTTCCCTAGTGACCTGGTGTTCAAAAGTGCAATTTTAAAATTGACCCCATTGAGCAATATGGGTTTCACAGGGGTCCTCTCCTGCTTTAGAATGTGTGTATCACCAGGTAGCGCCGGGGCATTATCGTGTTTCAGCTCACTTAAAGGTTCGGAAGTAAGAACAGAGTGTATATGTAGTTGTTTACTGCCATTCCTCTCAACTGACCCCCCCTTCATTATTAATTGTGGCTTCTTTCATCTGACTATCAGCAGTTTTTTCAATAAGTAACATAGGTTCCGAGTCAGGGAGGGGTGCTTTATAGATGGGTATGCAGAGTTATTATACTTTACCCGAGCATCAGGAGGAAACTATGGCTTTTTCTCAGTAGTGCTTTCCCTAGTTAAATGACGCATGCAAATGAGAGGGAGAACAGGTCTAAATGAGTCCATGCCTGGCGAAAAATAAAATATGCTGCAATAAAACGTTTTCTCCGGGCGGAAGAGGGGAGCCAGCCACTAGCAACGTCAGCACGGACTAGCACAGACTGGCTCGACCCGGATGCGACTGAAAGTTAAACAAATGGACATGCAGAGTACAATTCCACTGGGAATTGTAGTTCACTGTGCGATAACGTTCCAAGGACCACGCCTGCAATTAAACCAGTGGGCTGCACTGGATGAAAGGTTTCTGGATACAAGTGGATTACACAGCAGATGCAAAAATTTGATAATTAGTTAAAAATATACAAATCTAAACATTTCAAAACTAGGTGGTGCAGACTTCTTAAAAGTTACTTAAGAAAATGATCAACTCAGCAATAAAGTGCAGGGAAATGCAAGGTGCAAATAAGCAGTAACTGTAAACTTCAGGACTAAGCAGCGTCTTGCTGCAAACTATATACTACAACATTGAGCATTTTTACTTATCACGGTTACCAACAATATCACAAACGTTGAGCTTTTGAATCTTTCTACATCATTGAACCTGTAATCCAAAGGAAACTACCAACCCACCTAGCGCCATTGTGAGACAGGTTCAATACTCGCACTTTCTAAACCAAGAAACAAGATGGAAAGGCACCATGTCACACGAACCCAGTCATAGGCAGCTGAGTCACACTCACGAATGCACAGATCTAGCGCGGAGATCCTCACATTTCTAGTGCCTTATCTTCCTCAGCTCTACCACCACATAATTAGATTCAGGTAAAATGCACCAACTGCTGACAGTTATTAAAAACCATAAGAATTACGAAGCAATGTGTAACTTCATAGATATTACTGTAGATAGGCAGGTTATAATTAGAAAATAGACAGGATGCTTTCTTTAGGATAAACAATGCAATAATGTGCGAGAATCCCCCCCCTCCCCCTCCATCCCAACCTGGGCAATCTGTAAGGAAAAAGTAAGGTGTACCTTTATCTTGTATAATACAACCCAGTCAAATATTTTCAATACTACTCTGCTTTTTCTACAGATGCCACTACCCAAAGTACCTGGGAAGCCACAGGAGAACAGGATCCAAGAGGAATCTGGGACCCCTGGATGAATCCTGATGATGGAAGCTCTTCCTCGTCACAGTACTTTGGGTGCCTTAGCAGGAGAAGTGGTGGAGTTTCTGGTCTTTATTTGACAAGACCCCTTGAGGATGAACCCCCCCCCCGGATAGGCAGCAATGCAGGTCTTTCATAGTGGTCTCTGATGTTGGGTTACTATGCCGGCAGTGGATGTCCCACAATCCATCGATTCCTATGGCAGGGCCTGGGTATCCCAAAAATGGAGGTCACGATTGGTTTATCAAATTCAAATGCTAATTCATAAACTGCACCTTGTTGGTCCACAAACAGCAGTGCAAATTCATAAGGTGCATCATAAAGAGGGGTGTCCCCCATCTTGACATCCATAAAACAGGGAAGCAAGGGCGCAGGGGTGTTGAGTGCCCGCAAGGGGTGCCGAGTGTCCCAGGTGGGCTTCCATAGCCCAGAGCAACGGAGCGCCAGGCCACGGACCCTTCCGCATATCTTTAGCTTCCAATCTCGCCAGGGCTGAAGTCCGCTGGGAAGCAAGGGCCCAGGGGTGTTGAGCACCCACAAGGGGCGTTATGCGACCCAAAGGTATCTGCAAACCGACGAGGAATTTCAAAGAGGTTTCTACACCAAGTCGTGAGGAGAGGAGCGCGGAAGAGGGGGGTGGGGGAAGGCACAGTTAAACTACTAATCTGTCTTGTATTGCCGCCACCAATGCTCCTGACCGACCGCACTGTGCCTACTGCTTGAGTTAAAATACCCCAGACATGGATGCCATGACAACGATAGCGGTGGAAACGGACGTTGTCACGCCCACACCCTATCCCCTCCCTTGCCTTTAAGATGCTCCATTGCGTCGGGTCCATCTAAGAGGAGATCTCCAACAGTGAAGCAGAGGATGTTGGCTTCACCTGCCCGAAACCCTGATATAGCTGGTATAGCCAGGATCCACAACCCCACAATGCTAACTGGTGATGCGTACAGCCTGATTAATTTCTTTGATCAGTTTCTGTGAAATGTCCCAGTCATCAAGGGGACTGACGGATGCAGTGACACTGAAGAGATTGGCTCTACTATTCATGATGAAGGTGCGAAGTCACGCAGCACTGCTAGTAGTTGCGGATATAGGCTTTCATTCCCAACCAGAGGTAGCCCTGCGACACCCTTCTCAGATTCACTGAACCAAGGGGGGCTAGGCATCTTTATGGCTTCTACGAGTGTCCACTCAACAGCTGCTTTGTTACGTACAGAGGCATTTACCACTTTTCTGTCCCCCCCATCTCAAGCCCCATTACCTCACCCCAAATTCTACTCCTACTTCTGCACATCGACCACAGAAGAACTGTACTGTGATCCCTGTGAGTGAACCATCGGAGATGTGCACTGTCGACTTTTCCCCTGTGCTGTCCCAAACAACTACATTTTACAACACTGAGGGAGCTAAAGTACTGATGTCCATGAGTGCAATTTTCGCCCCTCACCCCCTCCCCCACACCCTGCCCAGTATGCTGGAAAATGTCACAAGAGACAAGGCCCCTTGCCATCAAACCTTTCTCCCCCTTTATCTTTGAAGTCCCACCTACAACATGTATATGATGTAACTGAAGTAGGCGGCCTGCCAGATGTTAACTCAGAGCACCTAGTCTCTCCGGGCCCATCTGCCACCTCTGTTATTTCTGTCCCAGTCCAGACTCCTGCCGGTTCGGTACATGGATCGGCACAGGGCTGCAAATGCTCTCAGGTTCTTGCCGAGTTAGTGGCCTTAAAAAAAGCTTCTTCCGTTGATCCTTGAAAATGGCGAAACCAAGGACGTGGTACACAAGGAGCGTTCCAAATAAGCAATGACTGATCCCAAGTGCCTGGGCCCTGGCCCGGGAAAAACACTGAAGAAACCATGCAGTGCCCCCAAGATGAATTTGGGATCCAAAAGAGGGTCCAAGGGTTTTACCAATGCTGCCACTAGCCCCTCGATCACAAACCATCATGCCAACCCCATGGAACTGCATGGGGTGAGCAATAACAGGGAGCCTAACCAAAGAAGCTCTCGTATCCAGTGGGGGTTCGGGGGGAGGGGGGGGGACTGGTGAAGCATGTTGCAGAGTAATTGCAGAATTGGGCATGCAAGGTTTAGCTAACCTTCAGGCTTTAAATCCACCAAGTGCCTAAAGCCAAGCTAGGAAGCACGAACCTCTGAGGGGGGGGCCCCGTTGGTTGGGAGTGGTATATATGCATAGGGTCCCCAGATGCTCGAGCAGCCAATTCGAAGATAGAGATTCTCTCGTCAATAAGTGCACTCACTGGCTGAGATGAGTTCATGGTTGTACCTCCCTAATTAGAGATGATATCATAGGCTGCAAGAGACTAAGCTTGGATAATGACAGCACATTTGATCTCATACGCATAGACCCAAGGGACCCTAGGATGGCCTTCAACCTGCTGAGACTAGGCATATGTCGCTGTCCCTTCCTCAGCAACGTGATCTCAATAAGTGCATTCCATCTCTATAAGAACGTCCAGCTTTCTGTCCAATGTCATTCCCTCCCTATGAGAATACTTTGCTTTCTGGTCCAATGACACGAAAGGGCATTGGGCCCCAGTTTTCCATGCTCACGGGTGCCAATATGGTCCCATTGGTGAAAAGAATAATGCAGGCGTCCACCACTAGTTATGGGAGCCTTCAATAGGGTTGAACCTATAGGATGTTAACTCATTGCAGCCTGGGTTATTGCACTGGTTTTAGGATAGTCTCATGGGAGCTGCGGTCTCATGTTTGGGGGAGGTGGGTTGCATCTGTATGATATTACTGCAACTGCTTGTGTGTATATATTATATGTATGTACTTTGATGGCCTCTGGCCGTATAAAGTTAAAATCTGTTGCTCCAGCAGCACCCCGAATAGTCCGCACACTGCCTCACTCCAGGGACAGTCCTCCCAATCTGACATTAGCTCACTGATTTGCACTAAACAAGCTATGCAATACAGTCCTTTGTTGTGTCTGGAAAGTGTCAATGATTTGTGTGACTTCTGTCCCTCACCAAGAGCTTTTTAGGGACCTTTAATAAGGCCAGTGAGTGAAAATTCTGAAAGGGAGGTTCAGAGTAAAGGGAGAAACGTAACAGGCTGGAGAAAGGATCAGGCACCTGAGGCACACTCCCCCAAACCTCCATAATGGAGCGGGTGGTTACACCTTGTCCACAGTCTCCCAACCCTCATCTCATAACCTAAAGCATGGGACATCATAAGACATTCGCTGAGAGCCGACCCTAAAGGCCTGGCAAGCATTGGGAAATGGCGATTTTATTTTCAGCCTCCTAAAACCTTCAAGTGTGCATGATAAATGTTTCTATGCCTGCATGTGGTCTCCAGCGGTGCAAAGCCGCCCAACAGACTCAAATATATTGAGAAGCTACAGGTGTTCCATAGTGACCCCAGAATATTCACAGTTTGACAGAATTTCTGGTGAAGTGACCCGCCAATATTAGCATGTCACTTTTGGACAAGTGAACCTGGAACAACTTACTATGTTCATTTCTCGTTGATTTTCCAGGGCATCTTCAAAAGAATGTGTATTGTAATTGCCAGATCAAAAATTGTTTTGGAAAGACAGATGCTTTAATCTGGTCTCAGGACAGAAAACTTACTAAAGTGTCTTTGTTGCAAGGACGCAGATGGAATGAGGAGTCTTATTTATAAACTGTTCAGGCAACTTGGGATAAAGACAAGTCGGGCTCTTGGCCTTCCAATTATGAACAAATGTTTATTTTCAAATGTGTGGAACTCAGTGCTCATATAAACCAACGTGGTTACCTGGAAGCCATCTCACAAACCGTGGCATGAAATGAAATCGAGGGCAGCTCGGAGTTCCATTCTCAAACACAGGACCTAAAAGAAGCAAAAACAAACATCAACAAAGAGCAACATTTCAATTAGACATGCATAGCATCATTACATTAAAAACCTAATAAAATATTGTGCACCTTACATCCCTCCACGATGGGTACAAAAATCTTTAGGTGCGGGCAGCTGGCTGGACAGCACAAACTCCACTGACAGTCTGACTTGTGCTTTATGGAAATAGTAAATATTGCTTCTTTGAAAAATCTTGTAGTATACCCTGTATTATTCTAAGCCCGATTCATCAATTTTAAGGGAATTGCCACAATCATGGAGACACACATTTGCAAAAATGCTAGGGCGCTTTGGAAATCAGATAATATCCAGTTGACAAACAACTAGGCTGCGATTGGTAACATTTAATTTACTGTTAGTCATGCCCTTTCCTCTATTTGTTGACAGGGGACTTTACTGAATAAAACATTGAGAAGGAGCGGGTCCCTTTACTGCAATCAAGAAATTGCAGTAAAGATTGACACAGGCCTGTATGGTCCGAGGTGGACAGCACGTAGGGTGGCTGGGAAATGACACTCCACAGAGAGACAGATGAAGGCGGGGCATGCAGGAGACCTGAGGGTAAAATAGTGGAGCAGGCGGGGGATTTAAGTGGTTGTGGCACCAATGTGGGAATCCTACGCCGTGGAATGTTATGCCACAATTAGGTGATGCAGTTATGACACTGAACCCCCTCTTGCATCTAAAAACTGCTATTTGGATGCAAAAGACTAGTACAAACCATCTCTGTCAATGATCAGGCTTATTTATAAAGGAGGAAATGCATCTGCAATCATCATCCATCACATGTTGGATGAGGGGATCACGGCCTCCTGGAGCGCACAACCTTTTAGCGGTCTTGAATAAAAATAAAACATGAGGTCTTTACCGACATGGAAGATCTGTATTGGTTAGATGAGCTCTCATCAGAGGGATAAACTCATCCTTTCCCAACTGATTTCATCTGCTCAAGGCAAGCACATCTTTCTTAGTTCCAAGTTCTCCCTGGATGCTTGCAGATCCCTTGCTGCCAAATTGCCCACGCTTCCACTCCCCCATTGTTAGCTTCACGCTCTGTTGTATTGATCCCTTGGAATCTCCTTCCCTCGCCTTGTACAGCACTGTTACTTCCAGATGGGTCTGTGCTCAAATACTCCAATAAAAAAGGTCTGCGTTTCAAAGGGCTCCATTTTACCTCTGCCTTTTTTCCATTTGCACACAGAGCTGCTGGGAGTGCTCTTTAGTAGTGAGGATGACAGGTAACATCAATACAATGATGAGCGATAGCTTCGACTAATGACAAACATAAGGGTTAGCCCCATGAAGGACTGGATGACCCATTATCACCATAAACTGAATCCAAAAGGATTGATGTTGTGCCCTTAACCTTGATGGTGTGCCCTATTTGGTCAATCGTAAAAGGTGAAGGAGGGAAAACATTGACTTCATCAGAAATACTGTGCAGTTTCCATACCCTTGTTTATCCCATCTATAAGATTACATGGTAATCCAACTGCATACAAATCAGCCTTATCCTGCCCCAAAAGGGCAGTCTGGTGTCAACTGCTAGGCAACACCCACTCTGAAAGAATATAAGCAACTCCAGACTTATTTTTGCCTTTTTAAAAAGCTACTCAGAGCAATTTCCAGTGATCATGATTAATCCACAGCGTTCCATCCATCACTTTTTCCTTGTTTCAAAGTTGCCCTGTGTGTCACGGGTGTGTTCAGCTATAGATTTCGAATTAGCTGTGCCTGGAGTGCCAATCAACCCCAAGGATGATGTCCAATGAGGCAGAAAGGTTTCTGGGTTTGTTTGCTTTTACACATAGTATGGATGAGACCTAGCAGTTCAGGCTGCACTGCGTCTTGGAGTGGGATCAAGACTGATTGGGGCCAGGGGCACCACCCTCAACACCCCCGCACCTTTGATAGCTCAAATTTGTGATAACTAATTCTCCTTTAATTAGCAGCTTTTGTGGCATGTAAGCCTGTTAAACCCTTTTTATTTTTTCATCGTTTGGCCACTGGCGTTCCATACTAAATCTCTTCTGTAGATAAAACAGGAGGCCATGCATTGAATTGAAACAGTCTTTAAAAAACAATCGCAGTAGCAAAGTAATAGCCAGAGATTTGGCCACTTCAGCACCCATTATGAAGTTGGTAGCAGGTCTTCAATCAACTCCGCAGATGTCTCCTTCCGCTACATGGGATCAGGTCTAGAACCTCTGGTTCTGAGCCCATGGTAAGAAATGATAAGGCAGCCTTATGCATTGTAACCCGCCCGATTAATATCTCTAATCGCAGCGTGGCGTGACCGCTTAACGCAAGTCGGGAACTCTGCGAGCCTATTGGGGTAAGTCTTAGTAAATCAGCCACACATTATTGCGGCAGCTGGGACGGATGACATCAGCATGTGCTCGTCAAATATGTAAAAACCAATTTGGGAATGCCTTCTTACCAATGGGTATCAACGAACATAGTATCCAAAAATAAAGAAGCTGAGTGTCTATGATTGCAGTGTAGCTGACAAAAACCAGGAATGGGTAAGAAAGGAAGCTGGACACAGTAAAGCTGTGCGATTTCTTCTATATCTAGGTGGAGATATCGGCCATGGATGGAATCAGTGCCCCAAGCCCACAAAGGAGGTGGAAAGGGCCTTCAGCTGCATGAAGACCATCATGGGTGGCATGAAAAAGGAAATTATAAGAGGTGTCCCTCCTCGCGATTATCATTCTACTGAGGTTTAAGGTTCATGGCCTGGTCACCTACTAGTTTTGCTGGGCTGGTAGTGCATGAGAAAGGAGCTGTTGGTGCAGTAACAGGTAAAGGAGCTATATAAGAACCAGGCAGCGAGGAGAGGTAAGAAAATACATCACATTAATGTACTATAAACATTACGCAGGCACCGAAGGATGGAATAAAATATTTTTACCTATAATTAGACAGAATTCACTCATATAAAAACTTTAACGCCAACTGCTGTGGATTTCCCTGAACAACCCCCTAAACGTCCCGTCTTTCTTCCCCCAACTAGGCAGTAGGATAGTTAAACTGATCTTTGGGGCAGGCATGGCAGAGTCGAGATTTTTTAAGATCATTAGATATGCAATGATTAGCAGCTCAGTAAACAGTCATCCCCTATGGTGGTCCACTAGGCTGTACTCCACAGCGACCATACACTTGCAGGCAAGGTGAACACATTGTACACTGTAACAAGCTACATTTATAGAATATGCACCAAGTCGGTGGTAAAGGGAAAAAAAATGTACTTTACAAAATTCAACGTTTTATTCAGCATTGACAAGTATTGCATTAGAATGAAAGAATATGGCCATATCTTTATCCACACCATATTAGTACAATCCAAAAATGATCAACGGTTAAGGCTTTTCAGGCTCCTTAGAAGCTTCTGCAAATTTGGAAACAATAGAATCTATAGAGAAGGTTTCAAGGGAGCACAAGTCTCATTTCAATTGTATGGTCTACAGTACATAAGGAAATCTCAGCAGAGGCTGCTCGTGCTAGTAACAAGTAGTATTAAAACATGGGGAAACAAATGATCAATGTGTCAAGCTATGCCAACAAACCAAGATATAATTTATTTGTAGGCCAAAATGCTATATTTGAACAAATGTAATCGTGCATAAATTATGTCAATGATTTTAGAGCAAATCAATCCTTAACTACCCCTTATATAGATGTCAGAGAGGAGACATCTTTTCACAATATGCGCAGGAATGCAGATTTGTTCAGGAATGATGAAATCAAACTTGCAGTTTCAATTGTTGGGGAAATCCTAATGGCTCCCCCCTGTAGCCTGGATTATTTGTTTATTTGAGAGTGTTAGTTAATCCTTTACAAATGTAGGAATAACCACCATTGACTGGTTGAAACTTTCAACTGATCACTGGCATGACTTTCAGAAATACATGCAAGGGTAGCAGGAGGAATTGAATATTGGGGGCCAATTCAGAGGTGAAACATGCGTATAAATGAGCTGTTCTGACTCTAAAGTGTAATGTTTTTGTGTGTCTTGGTTTCAAGGCTTTTAACCTCAGTATCGGTTATTGATTCAATTTCACCTGAGAGCTTTGTTGGTTCCCCCACCAGTGACCTAGGAAAACTAAATATTCCATCACCAGAACCAGTGAAGCCTGTTTAGCAAATAACTCAATGGTCTTGCCCCATACACCCACACTGGCTAAGTAAATTCAGGGGACTGCACAAGAGGTCTGCTTTCATCAATGACATGCACCAAATCAGCTGAGATTGAACACGACAGATAATTGTTCTATCCTCTACTGTCAAAACCAGAGCAGGCTTATCTTAAGTCCCATCTGTGTCGGCCCTAGCATTTTTTGATGACCTAGCACGAGAAAATTAAATGGAGCAGCAGGTCTGAGCAAGGTAAAATTCAAGAGGGCCGTGATTCAGAGTGGGGTTGAAGAATGCCATCCTAATAGGGAAAACAGGGTATTCACCGAGTTGGACTAAAAACTCCTTCAAATGGTAATGAAAATATAGTTTACTTTCAAATGTATATATTTGTATTATTTAATAATGATAAATATAAACTGTCAAATGCGTACTTAGTAACATACGCCACAATGTAGTAGTACATAAGAGAACAACATTTTGGTCCTTTGAGCTGATTTTGGCGAGTGGAGGTAAGTTGTACAACAAAGGCATTTAAAAAATGTACAATCCCCTACCCACCTGCCAAAATCAGCTCTCCTTCTGAGGCGTTGTGGAGCCCAGGGGGCAGAGATGGTATGTCCAGTCAAAAATACCATGCTTTCCCTCTGGGCCCCCCCAACGCCTTCCATACACATAATCAAGTTGATTGTGTTAGGCACTGTGGGGCCCAGGGGACAGGGATGGTATTTTTTTACTGGACATCTACCAGATGTCCAGTAAAAAATATGCCTGTCCTCTGGGACACCCAGCACCTCCTGCAAACTGTTTGGCTTTTTACCCAATTTCTTTTAGAAGTATGTTCTAAAATGCAACATTTAAACCCATTATTTAAAAATAAATTCACGTGGGGAGAACTCCCGGAACTCCCCCCGATTCGTTTGGGCTGCCTCGCTACGCTCGTTCGCTATGGCTTAGCTGGGGGAAATATTTATGCCCCTACACTTACAAAATTCATCAGCCGCTACTGGCCCTGGGACTGTGCTGGGAGCAGGGTGGGGGAGCCCAGGCACTGTGGTGGTAGCAGGATGGGCGGAAGCCATTGGCAGTGGTCGAAGTGAGCGGGAGCGGTGCTCCTCTACATTTTTAAATTAAGTTTTACTGCTCCTATGCTTTTATTATAAAAAAGAAACCGTACCGGAATGGTTTCATTTTAAAATAAAAGTGTAGGAACAAGTTGAAACTTGCACTTTCAGTGCACTACACTGAAAGGTCCCTTAAAGAGCAGGTGCATGTGTTTGGGGGTTTGTATTGTGTGTGGGAGGGGGCGTGGTGATGGAGTTTATGGGGAGAGGGTACAGGCCAGCAGGGAACATAGTTCCACTACTTCATTTCATACACTTCGACCACTGTCCATGGGATAGTGGTGGGATCAGGGTGGGGAGAGCCCAGGGTCTGTAGTGGGGTAGGGAGAGCCCAGGGACTGGGTAGGAGTGGGATGAATGAGGCCAGAGACTGTGATGGGACCAGGTGGGGGAGCCCTGGGACTATACTGGGAGTAGGGTGCAGTGACGGAGCACGACAGTTCATAGCCATTTGGACTTCCTGTCCATTTAAAAATCTTTGGGGGGGGCTTGGCCTGCCCTTGTTTTGCTCTGGGGGTGGGGGGCAGGCCTAAAACGTTTGAAGACCACTGCCTATGACATAGAATACAGTAGAGTAACCCAACATGTGAGCACAAGATCTATACAAGTCATAAAAAGGAGGGAAGGAAGGAGTTTGATCATATAATGAAACCAGTCCAAAGGGCTAACACAATGGAGAGTAAAATTACAATTATGATAGCGGACCTGAATAGGTCCCAATTCACCATTAAAAACAATGAAACCACTAGTGGTTACTGTAACACCTTCTAGGCATAAAGTGAACTGTGGAGATTTACTATATTAAACCCCTGGTACATTTTAAGAATCCAGTCTTTTGAATAAACACCTAATGGCCCTAAGGGAGACGTGGAAACAATGGCTCATTTCAGGTAAGTATCTTATCAAATCACTTTGAAAAAGTTTAAAGGAATTTCCAAAGTTTCTCAGTTATAAAATCAATGGGACCAAATCACATATATATTCCAGAGTTTTGAGCTAAAGCATGGTAAGTTTTCTTTCTTGGACACAGGTCCAGCAGAAGGCAGTTCCAGCCCAGCTTTCAAGAACCAGTGGGCCTGAGAGCGCTGGTTAAAGAGGGAGCTCAAAGCCCACTGTAAACAATAGGGAGCAACAGTAGAGGGTGCCATGGAAACCCCACTGCTTCCTGGCCAATTGGACCCCTTTCCGAGAAACCAACTACCCTAGGCCATGTGTTTTCACAGTGGTGGATATGAGGAAATCGACTCAGGAACAGCAGGTGCACCTTGCAAGTCAGATGCATTTGGATGTTGGGTTTAAGTCTGGCTAGTCGCGAGTGGGGACTTAGTAGTAGGGACTCAAACCCACAAACCAGCAAGGATCCAGACAACTTGAAGGAGAAGTCAAACAGACAACTGAGAGGATGGCATAAGGAGCATGAAGAACAGGACCAAGGTTCAAGGACAGCTCAGGACGACAAGCTGGGGCAGTCAACCAGCAACAAATGTTCCCAGGATTGGGAGCAATACGAGGAGTTGACAGAACATCCCAAAAACTGAAATGAGGTTGGGGTGGCAAGCCACCAGACCTCTAAGTCAGTAAGACTCCAACATAAGGCACTTGGGCCAGAAGGATTTACCAGGGAGGCAGCATAGCCAAAAGGAAGTAAATGGCCCAGGAAGGAACATGCCCACCCATCAGGCTAGGATAATGGAAGGCTTTAAGGAAGAGCGCTGTATGGCGGAGGGATTAAGAAAAAAGGAGGCACGGTCCAGCCAGTCCGGCCATACTGCAGTGCTTAGAAGCAGCCGTCTTTAGCAGCAGTGTTCTCGGAAATCGGGTACAGATCTCAGGAATGCAAAGGGTCTCCCAGTGAAAATACTTTCACTTGGGGGGCTGACTGAAGCCCGTCCCTCAATCACATGACGGGTCAGCACACAAAGATTTGGCAGCCAGACAATCAGGAAGGCCTTAAAAGATGCCAAACAAAATCACCCACCAAAACATGATGTAAAATGCCTAGACCAGGGACTTTAATCCAGTCGTCATTAGCTTTGAACTGCAGCCGAGGGTGCATGGCTGTGCCTCAGGGAGTGCCTGTTTCAGCACAACAGCCATTTTAAACATGATTGTGGTCCACACAGACAAAGGAATAGAGAAAAGTTAAAGGGATGCGTTTAGGACCTTACAATTTGCATTAGTACCCTCATGGCTACCATATAAGTGCATTGGCCTACCAATGCTGTACAAAAGGCAACATGCATGATGTAGCCAAATCTAAATTACAGCTCTCACCAGCCTTCGCCACATCACACTTTCAGGACCACAGAGATTATTGGAGACCAACATGGGGTGCTTAAAAAGCACAGTTGTCTTGGTAGCCATATGCAGTACTAAGGACAGCACAGCAAAACAGGTTGCAGTGGCAGGAAGGCTTCAGTAGTTCAGTAGAAGACGATACGGTCACAAAAGAAAGGTTGGAAAAACAGGGAAGCCAGCAAATATTTTATGAGACACAAAGTTAGGGAGCCAGAACCCTAAAAATTAAGTTCTGACCAAACAACTGCTTAAAGCTTAAAGAAAGGAACTAACAAGGACAGGCTCAAGTCACTGCATAACTCTGAAAAGCTGCAGCATGAATAACAGTATTAGGTGTTAATTTCTTCACCTTATTTCTGGTATACATCTGGCTTGTGGTGGTGACAAATGACTAAATTCAGGAAAAATTACTATTTGGACACCTTCAACGCCATGGGTTTTCCAAACATGAGAACATAAATACTTAGAGTGGAAAAAGAAACAGATACTGTTTCCATTTCAGGGTTCATCACTAACAGCGATAGAGAATACTATCTTACGTTTCTTATTGGAGGGGTATGTTATTGAAAGCTCAATTGACACAATTACCTTCTCAGGCAATGAATCCGTAATCCTCAATATTGGTACGTCACAGATATATGGAGCTTAAACTATGAAAAATTAAACCATGATGCGTTTAAGACAGTCATAGGTGAACAACACTACCTGTGTAGTTAAAATAACAAGCGCATATTCTGAATGAATTGGAGGACAGAGAAACTAAAAGAATCCCACTCAATGGACATTAGCGATAGTGAGAGGAAAATGGAATCTAGTCTATAACAAACTGGAAGGATCCTGCACACAAAAACATGATCTGGCATACTAGACAGATGCTACCTTGCAAAAGCTGAAAATAGAGCAATACGCCCTAAGAGGCTGATAAACTAGAGGAGGTTTAAGCAGTGATCGGCTCCCTTAAATAGAACGAAGCACTCAGACAAGACAGCCTGACAGGTGGGCTTTTATAAAGCCTTTGTGTCAAATCAAGTTCCTGTGTTAACACACCACTTCAATTTTTTGGGCCACACAAGCACAATTACCAACACAGTTTTGTAATCTAAAATCACAGTAATAGCGAAATGTAGCAAGTGTCCTACAGGCTAATTGCATTAACAGGCATGCATATACACATACAAATTCGGACTGGCGTAATGGGCAATGCCCGAACCAGAAACGCGAAATGCTAGCGTGGGCCACTTTTTTTGGCAAATGTGGGCCAATTTGATGAGTTACTTCATGATGTGGCTAGTAGTTTTGACCATTGTTGTTCAATAAATATTCTTTAAATTACACAATTACATCACATTTTATCAACAAAAACTCCCCTATGGGGTACTATTCAAACAGTCTGTGACAAAAGGAGAGAATTGCCATTTGCAACTTTGGCCCACTTTTTCATTGGTGCCCGAGACAAGTGTATGCTCCTGTACATATGCACTAAGATCCTGGCCACAAGAGAAGCATGTGTGGTGAAGTGGCCAAACAAGCTAAAAAAAAAAAAAAAAGGATGTAAATCACATTTGCAAGGTTTATTTTTAAGTTGCCAGAATTTAACTTCTTTAATATACGATGCTTAGACAAAGTCATTGACATTTCTTTGGCAAAGTCAATCCGTTTCCCAGAGTCAGCACCAGGCCTCTACCACTCAAGCTCTAAGATGCTTTAACACTTTTCCAGTGTTTCTCAGATTGCAGCGACTGAGCTCTTTTTTTCCCCAACTTTGACAGGCTCTTCATCTGACCCAAGTCACTTACAAGCCCTTTAACAGGACACCTCCATGCACTGAAAATGTCTGTCTTTCCAGCTCTCGCTTGAGCATTCGCGGTCTCCTGGTGTTAAGTATCTAACCTCACTTGCAGGAGGACACGCTCGCATACAGTCTCTGCTGCCCTCCAACCATGACGTCCAAGCCTAGGTATCACTGCAACTTGGATTCTCGTGTGCAATTCCTACACCTGGGACTAAATTCAACAAAGTCAGGGAACCCTCTATGGGCCAGATGGAGAGTTATGAGGAGTGGCATAGAGCTCTTCTTCAGCTTTCTCCAGTGACTGCCTCAGTCTTGCTTCTGCTATGCCACTCCTCATAACTCTCCAGTCTTCAGCCCATTGGTTGAGAGCCCCATGATCTATTCTCACTGTTCCCATTGGTTTGATCTCTGGTTTCTCCTCTTTCCCCATTAAATAAGCTTTCGAGCGGGTTGACTGGATGTTTCAGTTTCAGATTCTGCAGGTGATGGGCAGTGGAGAAAAATGACAGGTAATCAGAGGCCTGCTACGATCAATCAGCAAATCTATTAAACACTAAACAGGGCAGCCATTTATAGACACACTCACTTAGTTTGCACCCCTCAGAGAAGATAAGGAACAATTAATCAAATTTGCGTAATACTGTTTGCGAAAACAGAGCACAAAATAAATATGTTGCTGACTATATATGTGTCTCTGTCCAAACGTTTGTAATTATTGCCATAACTACTAGCGGAAATTAACAATCACAGAAAGAAGATTGGATTTAAAATAAACTGGACTAAATGAGAGATGCCGAATTTGATTACCACAGGAAAATAGATGTAAAATGTATGAAAATTCGAAACATGGGGGGAAAAAGAAAATCAGAAATTAGGGTGGAAATGTAAACATATACAAGACTTATTTTCTAGGCTGCGTTTATGGATGTAACTTGCCTTTACCTCTTTAAGAACATAAAATGTAATATGTATAACTTGATTTACTCATTAAAGTACGATGTTTTCTATATTAAAAGGGAGAGAAAAGGTCATTTAGTATACGTACACACACTACTATATATACAGTAAGTGACTTCTGCTGGACATTATCTCGTAATAGAAATCTGCCAAGATTTATGCTTAATTTGTTGGTTAAACAATGTGCAAATTAAACAGACCCTCATTCAGCCATTCATGCAGAGGTCAAAAGTCAACAGTGGAGGAAGTCCACAAGCAAAACAGACACCAGATTCTGCCTTCTTTCGTGAAGATGACAGTGCCACCTAGAGGCAAATATGTTGTATTATGTGCCATCGGTGTATAGAAATTGTAATGATCAGGTACATGGAAGTCTTTCTATAAAATAGTTATTAGAAAACATTTTTAGGAATAACCTGCAGCAATAACTTTATTTATGATATGTCAGGGAGGCATGATACCACAAGTAGACACTGACAAGAGTTGGAAGTTTCAAAACCTTGGGGTTTGGCCCCATAACTAAGATGGAGCACTCTTGACCATCCAAAAAAAAAAGAAACCGTACTAGTCAGCCTTAGTCACACAAAGGCCTAGACTAACAAAAACCTAATGCATGCCCTCACTCCAATACACTAAAGTGATATAGGGATATGGATCTACAAAAGGAAAATTAAACGAAATGTCAGAATGGAGATACAAATAAGTATTAATTCTCATCCCCACGTTGTATAGCACGGGCATAGGTGGAACACTTGATTGATGAACACATTATCCCTTTGAACTGTTAGGCGGCTGGCTCTGCCCTCCAGAGCCTTCTTGGCCCTTCAAGTCTGAGTCACAAGTTCACGGGTTTAACCTCTAAGGTTCCTCTCACCCAAGCCCAGGTCATCCTTCAAGCCTCTTCTACACAGTTTCAGCAAAAACAGTTTTTAAGTATAGTATTTGAGCACAGTTCACAATAGGTTCCCCTCCATCGGACTCCAACCTTTTCTCCTTGGTGGGGTTCCTTCCCCAAGCTTTCTTCACACTCCATACTATAGGTTCCCATCAGTCGGGATCAAACTTCCTTAACTATTTTGATTAAGCTTTCAAAGACTTTCAAAACTGGGAAGGATTTTTGTTCTCACCTCCACATGACCACCGCCACCCTCCTTTCTTTACTTCCACTTTACATATTTTCCTTCGGTTTCAATGTCTTTTTGGAGAAATGTACTTGTTACGTATGACTTGCTTTTCAAACGGTTCTCCCCAAGTCGGACTCAGACCGTCCTTTTACTTTCACACATGGGTCTCCCTCAGTAGGGCTCGGACACTCCTTTTGTTCTCATGCCAAATTCAACAAAACAGCACTGAACGATCATCTCTCACTTCCCGCTGCCTCTACAGCTTTAAAACATTTCACAGAGAATTTCATTAGGGCAATCTCACTTCGCCGGACCACTCTACTATTTTGTATGTCGTATTCATAGTTCTTAACAATGGATCACTTTCTCTCACAGCTTATCAGCGCTCGCTTAACCTTCATCCCTCGGATGATGTCGCAAGCATTTAAATTAAACTCAGACCGGGCTTTCTTTGCTTCCTTCTACTCACTGGTCGTGTTAAGATGCTTTCCGGCTTTCGCGCCTTTGATGTAGGAGTCAACGTTGTTACCACTGCTGCTTCTGCACCTCCCAAACTATGCCGTTCCCTCAGGACGGTAGCTGGTAACCTTGTAGAATTCGGAAGACTTTCTCCCTTCAAGCTGGGGTGTCGTGTGCAATTCTCACGGCCTTTCGGTAATAACGATCTCTCACCAGGGGGGTCTTTGGCTTCCTGCCCCTTTAGATTAACCCCTTGGTTTGTCGCTCTACTTCCCCTGGTTCGCCATAGCCCTGGAGGGACTGCTCTTTCTCATGCATTGCGCCTTGCTCAAAAGTACAATCCCAAAACATTATTTGGACTTCAAGTCCCACAATGCAATGTTTTTATTTTGCTGCCAGCTCCCCCAAAACGGCATTCCCGTTTTGGGAGCTGCAAGGTTGTAAATGGGTTGTTTCCTGAGGTCTGGGTCTAACCACCTGCCCCTCAATGGCCTGGGCTTTCCTGTCTGGCCCAGGGGAGGAGCTCTGGCTTGGGCACTGCCAGCTAAACCCAGCTGCCCCTGGTTTGGCTCCCTGGAGTCAGAGCTCCCTCACCACACTGCAGCCTCCCCTGTACTCACAGGCTCAGTAATGTGGCAGTCCTCCTTGCTCTAGGCATTCCAGGGTTCCTCCAACTCAGGTTCTTCACTCATGGACTGTGTGCTTCCTCCAGCATCCTCAGCTCGCTCAAAGTGCGTCTGTGTGCTCCACCTTTTATACTAGCTCGGGGAGTTAACCAGAATCAGGTGAGAGTGGTTGCCCAGCCCTGACTAACTCTTCCTGTCCTTGTTAATGGGACAAGATGGAGACTGCCCAGAGGAATTCATGGCACATTGATTCCTATGGATAATCTTCATAGCTCCAGTCTGCCTCTTCCTAGTCCCAGTGGTTTTGGGGGAAACAGTGGGGAGGAATTATGGGAGTTGTAGTAATCCTGAGTGGCAATAGAACAATGAGGAAACATATAATCAGGAGAATGGGAACAATCTTGTTGTAAAATATGGGGTGCTAGGTTTGTTCTTTTTTTCCTGGTTCTCCTACACCTCCCTTTGGTGTTGGTACCTGTTGGAATTGGGGAGGGGGCAACAGGACAGGACTTCCAATAATCTAATAAGGTGGAGAAAAGGTCGGGTAGGGGTGTGTCGAAAAGGGGGGGGATACCATGTCTCTTTGAAGGGTGATCCACCCGCAACCTCCAAGGACCCCCGTCCCAGGTGATCCATCCTCACTTGTCCGCCCCCGGTATTGGGATCTAACCGCCATGGCCCTCGCCTGGCCACCTGAACAAAGGATCCCTGGGGCCTGCAAGTGAGAACACCTTCCGGTTTCTCACAGATGCTAAAAGAAAAAGATTTGCATAGTTTGAAATTCCAAGGACTAAGAGTGCTGTTCCATGCCTCATGAACAATCAGTTTTTTGTAAGTCTGTTTCCAGCTATTTGCAGCCATTTTTCTTTGCTCCTACAGACTTAATCCCTAAACACATCGGATAAAGGCAATACAACTCATAAGGGAGACAAAGATTGCCTTCCTATAAATGTGGGCATTTGTTATGCAAATCAATATTCTTTGTAGTGTTCTGGAAAAGCAGGGTGAAATGTGCAGGTACAAGACAACAGAAAACTATGGTCGTGTTTCGTTCTGTTATAAATGAAAACTTGAAAATTATTTTTACGTTTGATTTCGTGTGACTATCTCTAATGCAAAATAATATGAGCAAGGATCCCTGGTTCAAATACTGCGACCGATTAATAATGATAGTCAGAGAATTACGTTTTTTAAACCTAGTAAAACATGACAAGCATAGCTCAACTTGCTGTTGCCGGCATAACATACACCATTTTAGCATATCTTAAAGGTCAATATCGGTCAGTAATTCATAGGGCCACTTCTGTTCCCCTTCTTAAATATCAGAATTATCACTGATCTCTTCCAGAAAGGGGGCGTAGGTCCCTATGACTTAATAATTGAAAAGGCTAAAATGATCAGACAGAACGAGAGGTATGTGCGGTATAAGACAGCATCTAAGTTCCTGTCAGCCTCCTCCTTTTCTTCACCCGAGAGACTGGATCTGGAGCTGGATGGCATCGGAGGTCTGCAAGCTCTGTAGTCCGCCTTCTTATTTTTGTAGAGTGGTTGTCAAACCCGAGAAAAAGCAACAGTGAGACCTGACAAAGCAGGACCTCACTGGGCTCCTTTCCCGGGAAAGACAGTGGGGAAAAAGCCTGTTGTAGGCACAAAAAACCCAACAAAGGTAAAGGACCGCTGGAAGGCGGGCTCCGATGGTAATGCAGGAGAGTATGTCCAAGAATAATGATAAGCAGGACAAGGTAAGAACAGGGTTGGACCGGGGTCCGGACCGGACACCCACTAGCTAGTAGCAGCAGAACAGTGTAAAGGCCCCAGAGGAGAAAACGTCCTGAAGCGGAGGAAGGACGACGGCAACAGGACAGGCTAGCAGTACCGCAGGCAGAGACCGCATACGAGGCAGAAAGGCAGAAGAGAGGGCAGAGCTGTGAGAACAGCGTGAGGCCAAGGAAGAAAAAGAAAACCCACGCAGGAGCGGGTGAAAAGGGGGAATAGAGGCAGAGCGTGGCACAGAAAAATAGAACTAGCGTTTGGAACCAGATGCAATGGCAAGCAAACTGACCGTGGCAGTTGCAACGCAGAGTAAGGCGGGCGTGGCTTATGAGCCATAACATCGGAAGCCACGGAAGACTAGACCGCTCCTTACGTAAAAATGCTACGTGGTGGGGTGTTCAATGGCTGCCCAGCCTGAACCTATGCCACAAGCGCCACAGAACAAGGCGCATGACAGTTCCATCGATCGCACAGGTCTCAGTGATGTGTCTTTGTAAATGCGTAATTGTCAACCTTGTTCCACTGCTGAGTCCCCGTGATGGCATAGGATTGCGTAATAGCATAATTACAGCACCTACTTTGATTTATTCCTATTAGGCCCTTATGTCATCACAAACGAACAAACAGCACTAGTGAAAGAGGGTGCTTCTTTTAGAATGGCACAATATAGCATTAAATATCTTGAAATCCAAACGACAGACAAGGAACAAGTTACTTACCTGTAACTGTTGTTCTCCAGCATGGGTCTGGCATGGATTCACATGCTCATGAATATTCCCCATCAGGCAGGGAATCCTCGGTATAGAAAAAAATCAGTATCAGTTTCGTTTCTGATCTGTCTTTCTTAGTAGTAACCAATCACTGGTCTCTGGGTCATACTGCCCGCAGCCAATGACTGCCCTCTCCCTAAGCCCCGCCTCTGGCAGCCATCCTCAGATTTGGTAGCACGTAAAGTGGCAGTATGACCAAGTGAAGAGCCGCAGATGGGTAGGCGGGAGGGTTCGCATGTGAATCCATGCCAGACCCATGCTGGAGAACAGGTAAGTAACTTGTTCCTTCTCCAGCATGGGGTCTGGCATGGATTCACATGCTCATGAATAAGAGAATATATAGCAGTACACACATGCACAAACACAGGGGGTGGCAACAGGCTCAACATTAAGCAATACAACAACTCAAAATTAAGCAACTCTTACCTCCTCACCAGGCTCACCTTAGGCGAACAGGTTGCGCAGCACTGCTTGGCCGACCCTGGACTCCTCCCTGGAGTCCCGATCCGACGCAGTAGAATCTTGTGAAGGTGTGTGTCGACCTCCACGTCGCAGCCCTGCAATGTCCAGCAGGGGCACACCAGACAGGAACGCTGTGGTAGCAGCGATCGCTCTGGTCGAATGGGCTCTCGGACGGCCGGGCAGCAGTCGGTTTGCCAACCGGTGACAGTGCATGATGCAGCCGGAGAGCCATCTGGAAATGGAAGTCTTCGAGAGAGCCTTCCCTTGATTCACAATCCCAAAGTTCACAAACAGCTTGACGTCTTCCGAAAACTCTTCGTGCGGTCCACATAGAACTTCAGCGCTCTAGCTACATCCAGCGAGTGCAAAGTCCTCTCGGCCGGCGACGAAGGCGACTGGAAGAAAACTGGCAACACCAAGGGCTCGTTGAGGTGGAAGTCCGACGGCACCTTGGGCATGACGGAGGGGTGTGTCCTCAGCACCACCCTTGTGTCATGAAAAGTCAAGTATGGAGGCTTGCAAGATAGGGCCTGGATCTCTCCCACTCGTTGTGCGGAGGTGATGGCCACGAGGAAAGCTGTCTTCCACGACAGGAACTTCAAAGGTGCAGAATGCATAGGCTCGAATGGGGCCCCAATGAGCCTGGTCAGCACCACATTAAGCTCCCACGCCGGGGCAGGAGCCTTCACCGGCGGGAATGATCGGAATAGTCCCTTCATGAATTCTTTCACCAGGCGATGAGACCACAAGGACGCCCGTCCCGTAGTCCTGGTATATCGGGAGATTGCAGCCAGATGTATTTTGATGGAGGCGTGAGCCAGTCCAGCTTTGGCCAGCGACAGTAGGTACGGCAGTACTTGTAATCCGCAGAGGGTTAATCTTCTGTGCACGGCACCAGACAGAGAACCTCTTCCATTTATGTCCGTAGCACTTGAGAGTTGAGGACGCCCCGGCCTTTGCAAGAACCTCTCTGCAGTCGGCCGGGATGTCGTACCCTCCAAACTCTAGTGCTGCAGGAGCCAGGCCTGCAAGTTCAGCGACTCCGGGTTGTGGTGAAGAATGGCGCCTCCTTCTCTGGAGAGAAGGTCTGCGTCCGTCGGCAGCTTGACTGGTGGGGACGGTGACAAGTCCAGAAGGTCCGGGAACCAGATCTGTCTCTGCCATGCCAGTGCGACGAGGATCATCCTGCACTGGGACCTCTTGAGATGGTTGATGAGCCGTAGCAGCAACGGCAGCGGAGGGAACGCATAAAGAAATAGGCCGTCCCAGGGGACCGAGAAAGCATCGCCCATGCTCCTCGGCTGGGGGAACTTGCTGGCGAACCTCCGGCACTTGGAATTCGTCGCCGTCGCGAAGAGATCGATTTGGGGTTCGCCCCATCGTCGGAAGAATCGATCCACTTGATCCTGGCGTAGGTCCCACTCGTGGCACGAGCACAGCTCCCTGCTGAGTGAGTCGGCGATCGTGTTTTTTTATTCCTGCCAGATGAAGAGGCACCAGAAACATCCCCTGGGCGACTGCCCAATGCCACAGATCCTGGGCTTCCTTGGATAGGGCAGGGGACCTGGTTCCGCCCTGCTTCCGGATGTAGAACATCGTGGTGGTGTTGTCGGTGAAGATCCTCACCACCTTGCCCTTGAGGGACGGAAGAAAGGACCTGAGGGCTCAGAACACTGCGCGGAGCTCCAAGATGTTGATGTGGAGAGACTTCTCCTCCGGGAGCCAAAGGCCTCTCGCGTGAAGATCTCCGGAGTGCACTCCCCAACCTTCCAGGGAGGCGTCCGTCGTCACCGTCACCTGGTGAGCTGGGGTCTGAAAGTCCGTGCCCGCCGACAGATGGGAGCGGGTACCCCCACCACCGGATCGCCTGACAGAACGTCTCGTTGAGAGGGATCCTGTCCTCGAAGCTGCCCATTGACTGGACCCAGCGGGTGTCGAGGAACTCTTGTAAGGGGCGCATCCGAAGCCTGCACAGGCACACCAGATAAATGCAGGAGGATATCATCCCGAGGAGGGATTTGATAGATCTTACCCTGGCCAGCAGACGCTGCACCTTGCCCAGAATGGTCCTGGTCCTTTCCTCCGGCGAGGCCAGGCGCGCCACTGTGTCGAGCTTGGCTCCCAGAAACAGGGCGACTTGCGACAGAACCAGGTGGGATTTTGGCAAGTTAATGGAGAATCCCAGGTCTGTGAGCAGCTGGACGGTCTTCGCAGTGTGCTCCTCGGCGAGCACCCTTGTCCTTGCCCGGATGAGCCAGTCCAGGTAGGGGTAGATGTGGATCCCCTGTAGGCACAGCCGTGCCGCCACCGGTGCGAGGCACTTGGTGAACACCCTGGGTGCCGACTTCAATCCGAACGGGAGGGCTTTGAACTGGTAGTGCCGCTCTTGGACCACGAACCTGAGGAACTTTCGGTGTCTTTTTAGAATTTAGATGTGGAAGTACGCATCCTGCAAGTCCAACGACGACAGGAAATCGCCCTCCTCCAGCTGTCCCAGCGCGTGCTGGAGGGTGACCAATCGGAACTTCTGTGCCTTGATGTACTTGTTCAGTCGTCGTAGGGCCAGGATGGGGCCGTCATCCTCCTGTCTTATTTTTTATGAGAAAGTACCTTGAGTAAACTCCGGAGCCCCGGAGCCCCGAAGCCTCTTTGGGACGAGCTTGATGGCACCCTTCTTGAGCATCGCCCTTACTTCCAACAGTAGTTGAGGGACGTGATTTTCCTTCCTGGCCACGGGTGGAACGCCAGGGCACTTCTTCTAAAACTCGAGGGCGTGCCCTTGGGCCAGGGCGTCCAGCACCCAAAGTTCAGTGGAGATGGACTCCCACACGCTGACGAACCTCGCCAGCCGGCCTCCCACCGGGGTGCTTCGGCGGGGGCCCAACCCCACGGTCGGTTCAATCTTGTTTGCAGGACGCCTTGCCTCCTTGACCTCCCTGTCGACAACGACTGGCACCACCTGACTTGCCGCGGCCCCTGTAGGCTTCCTGGGACGAAGATCTTGCCGCTTGGCGGTACGTGGAGGAGCCACTGCCGGATCCCTTGGAAGCTCCTTGTCTGCCTCCGGAGCTCCGAAAGGATGGCCGTCGCTGTTGGAGCACTCCCAGTGCCCGGGCACTCTCTGTCGGTCTTGATGGCCTGAAGGGACTCATCAACCGCCTTCCCAAACAGGTTGTTCCCGTCGAAGGGCATGTCCAAAACCTTGGTTTGTATGTCCTGGCGATAAAAATCCGTGGCCTTGAGCCATCCTCGTCGCCTCAAGCAAACGCTGTTGCCCAACTGACGGAAACCGGTGTCGGCGATGTCCGTTGTCACCGTGATGGCGTGGTACGAAGCAATCTCACCCTCCTGTATGATTTCAAGGGCCTCAGCCCTTTTGCCGTCCGGAAGGAAGTCCAACAGAGGGTCGATTTTGAACCACAACTCCCCGTCATAGCGGGCTACAATAGCCAGGGCGTTGGCAGCCTTGATAGTCGTCGCTGCGGATGAGATGATCTGCCGTCCCATCGTGTCCAACTTCCTGCCCTCGCCGTCCGGCGGGGAAGTTGATGTTGAGGCCGATGCCCCCCCAGCTTTCTTCTTTGCCGCCGCCGAGACGACTGAATCCAGGGTAGGTTGTGCCCGAAGGCACAAGGGGCCAGGGTCGGGGACCCGGTACTACTTCTCGTAGCGGTCCCTCTTTGCCGGCGCCGTGGCAGGGTTCTTGAGGAGGGCGAGCCCCTCATCCAGATGTCATCAAGAAGCAGTACGGCGAGGACCGTCTTCCTTTTAGCCTTGCGCCGTTGGTAAAGGAACCCTTCCTTCTTCTCTTCTGGGCAGAGCTGGAAGAGCTCGGATGCCCTGGAAATCATGGCATGAAAGGATCCAATCTCGTCAGGCGGGGACGTCCAAGCAGGGGGTTATGGGGGACACGTCCCGTCGTCGCCTCCGTCGTCATCTGTACCTGTCGTAGCCGTGTCCGTGCCTGTATCATCCCCGTGGGTAGTAGACCGGGGGGAGGCAGAGCAGGCCGCAGAGGTGGGAGAGGTGGGGTAGGATGTGTTGTCGTCCTCTTATGCGGTGGGCTTTCCGAAGGTCCTGGCTCCGGTTCCCCCGTTGGGTCTGGCTCAGGTACCTCCATCGGGGGGAGGGGCAACCTTGTCCTTATCTCCGAACATAAGGACTGAATCGCTGACAAAATGGCTGCCGAAGTGTCCTGCGGCGCCGGAAATGACGGGCGCGATGGCTCTTGAGGAGCCATGTCGGCGACCCCGTCGCTCTCGTCGTCGCCCTCGTCGGGATCCCTCCCGATGGGCTGGGCCTCTTCCACGACTTCGATGAGCTCTTCTTCAGAGGTCGTGTCCGTATCCACGATGGCCACCAGCCCCTCCCCCACCTTTTCCAACGAGGACTTCTTGGGGGTCTTCTCAATGGGCCTGAAAGACTTCTCCCTCCGCGGTGGCAGGGAGACTCTGGGTCCTGAGGGCGCCTCCACTGGTGTAGCCTCCACAGGCTGAGCCAGGGCCGCTGCGACATCCTCAATCAAGGTCTTAGCAGGGTGAATTAAGGCCATCGTCACCTCCTGGACACCTGGGGCCTTCACCTTGGGGGGAGGGTCCGAGCCTCGCTCCCCCTCTGCCGTAATCTTCGAGATCGACCGAGGCCTCTCCAGAAGCTTCGCCGGGTTCTCTGACTTGCTCTTACCCAAGCCAGAGCGTTGGCTCGTGTTTGATGGCGCCGGGGAGGATGCGCCCTGCCTGGCAGCCAAGGAGCCCGACCGTTCGGCGCTCCCGCTGCCCGCAGACTCGTGGTGCTTAGCCTTTTGTTGGGCCCCCGTCGTCGGGGCGCCCTCACGGGACTTGGAAGACCGCTCTGACTTTTTTCTTCTTCTCGCCTGACGGGCTCTTCCCTTCCAGCCAGTTGGCGAGACGGAGGTAGCGATCCTTCATGGTCCGCTCCGACATGTTCCCACAAAACGCGCAGTCCTTCTCCGTGTGCGTCTTGTCCTCATGGAGACAGTAGAGGCATAACGAATGCTCGTCCTTCTTGAAAACATTCTGAAGCTGGCATCCAGGGTCCTGAACAGCTTCCCGGGCGTCAAGCTTCCTTTCTCCTGGGCCATGTCCGGGGTAGGCCTCGGAACTTCTGGAATCCTCCAAAAGCGTAACTCGACGAAATCTTCACCCTTGAGGAGCGTAGAAAACTCCGAAACGGATCCCCGTTGATCGGATGTAGAAACTGTGGAGCTTGAGGCTCTATTTAACCGAAAAATGAGAAAAATCTCCTGAAAAAAGCTCGAAAACGGAGCAAAAGCTCGAGAGCTACAGAACGAGGACTCCCAACACTTGAACGTGCGGTAAAAATCTGAGGATGGCTGCCAGAGGCAGGGCTTAGGGAGAGGGCAGTCATTGGCTGGGGGCTGTATGACCCAGAGACCAGTGATTGGTTACTAAGAAAGACCGATCAGAAACAAAACTGATACTGATTTTTTTCTATACCGAGGATTCCCGGCCTGACGGGGAATATTCATGAGCATGTGAATCCATGCCAGACCCCATGCTGGAGAACATAAAATCTTTATGCAGCCAACACTACACATGGTTTTAAACAAATAAAGTCACACTGAGCAAAATTATGCCACCTGAGATTATCATGGTTAAGATTTATCGAAAAAATGTGCCTGTAGTTTGTTTTCCTGCACGACCAGTCTCGATGCCCATTTCTGATTTTTCTTTTTTTGAACATCAAGAAAAACACAATTTCCAACAAAACTCCTAAAGGGTCCCAGAAATAGAGAATGCCGATTTAGCCTGATTTTTAAACATGTGTCGCACAACTACATAAAGGGCTGAATGGCCAGAAAGGAACACAAAACCTGGGCTCAGGTAGACCATACCATTGCCATGTTTTAAGGTTACAAAATCAGATAGCCCCAGAAAACATGCCTATTGACACTGTCGAATATATGGATATCAGGAGTCAATGAACCCCTAAATACAATCTCACATGCTTTCCCCTACACATAATACGCTCCAACCCCATTTTTAGACCAGCAGCAATAGGAACATCCTTTGGAAGATGGAAACTGGAGCATGGGAAAGGGTTCATTCCTAAGGGCATGTACATAGAGATCATCAAGTCCTTCCACCAACATACAGCAGACTTTAGGACTACTGAATAGCATAGGCTAGCCTATCTTTAAATTCATCGCTGTCTCACAACTTGAGATTCGGAAGGCAGAATGCAGAGAACACTTTGTTGGAGAAGCTAATACGACCACCATCTGGATCCAAATGCTTGATCACAGTCTAATATAAAGTTATCACAGAATTTTACTCTAAGTGGGGATTTACAGAAGGTGGGGGGGGCTCAAACAGATATCTTCAACAAAGGCACACATTTGAACATATCTTCTTGCAAGATTGTAGGGGATTGTTTCTAATATATAGAAGTGTTTTTGAGATTACAACTAATTGGTAAGGCACTTCTAGCATTACTAATAGGAAGACTCAATCTATCTGTATTTGTATTTATTGTGTTCTATACAGCGCCTTTGTCCAAATCGCTTTACATAGGACAGTCAACAATATAATGAATCAGAATACAAATCAGTGTTCATAAACATTAACATTCAAACTGTGTTCATAAATAGTAACAACCGATTATCATTCCTGGAAGTAATCAGTCAATTAGTGTTCATAAATAGTAGCAATCAATTAGCGTGCATAAGAGTAAATAAATCAGTTTTCAAAGCAGATTAAATTTATTAGAGGACTCTAGCAGGTGGGTTTTTAGAGAGGAACGGAAAGAGGATAGGAAGTAATGGGGCGAAGGTACATGGGAAGCATGTACCAATGAAGAGGGGGCTAGGAGCTGGAACGAGCGAAAACGGGATTGGGCACAAGGTGGGACATTGAGTCTAAAAAGATTAGTAGAGCGGAGGGAGCGAGATGGAGAGTAAAAAGAAAGGAGAGATGCAAGGTAGTCAGGAGCAAGGCTATAGAGACATTTGAACACAAGTCAGAGAAAGTTATATTTAAGCTGAGAATAGAAGGGCAACCAGCCAAGAGAGGCCAGAGTAGGAGAAATTGGGTCATGGTAGGAGAGAAGAGAGTGAGCGAATTGAAGAATGATAGATCGATTTAAGAGGAGCAATGCGTGAGTGGGGAAGACCAAAGACCAGAACAGAGTAGAATAGTCGGGAGAAGACTAGCGAGGAGATGAGTTGTAGCGTGGAAAGTGAGAAAAGGGTGGACTTTGCGAATGTTGTAGAAATGAAATCGACAGGCGCATGATGCAAGGGAGATGTGGTGGTCACAGGAGAGATTAGAGTCAAAGTAAATGCCAAGATTGCAGGCGGAGGGAGAGATAGAGACAGGAGGGAGGAAAAGAGATGGAAGAGTGAGGAGATTGCGGGATGAGAGTGTTTGCGGGAAAAAATAGGACCTCAGTTTTTTTGGCATTGAAAGTGAGGTAGTGAGAGGTCATCCAGGACTTGATGGCAGTGAGGCAGGATGAGGGAGTCTGATGAATGTTCGAGGAGAGAAGGACAAGAAGGGTAGAAAGAGCTGGGTGTCGTCAGCGTAGAAGTGGTGCGACACTCCAAAGGATGAGATAATGGGGGCAAGAAAGGAAGTATATAAGGAAAATAGAAAGGGACCAAGGACTGAACCTTGAGGAATGCCATGGACCAGTGGAACGTGAGAAGTGTTGCCCCCCCAAGAGACAGCAAAGGTACAGTTGGATAGGTAAGATGAAAACCATGATAGAACAGATCCGTGAAGACCAAGGGAGGCGAGAGAATCCAAAAGCAAAGAATGATCTACAGTATCAAAGGCAGCTGACAGATTAAGTAAAATAAGAATAGATGAGTGGAGTATCTAAGGGCTGTTTCAGTTGAATAATGGGGAGCGGAAACCAGTCGGAGAAAGGAGAGATGGGCAAGACACAAATGATGAGATTCGTGAATAAATAAGGCGCTCAAGTAGTTTGGATAGAAAAGGTATGAGCGATCTAGGACGGAAATTAGAAGCAAGAAGGGGGTTAGCTTTAGGTTTCTTTAGGATAGGGATGATAATTGCATGTTTAAAGGCAGAATGAAAGGTAGAGGTGGCGAGACAAATGTTAAAGTGTTAAAGAAGGAGGTGAGAAAGGTTACTAGAGGTGGGAAGACTTTGGGGGATAAGTGAAGAGGGCATGGGGTCAGTTGGGGCAGCTGTAGGGTGAGCTTTGGCCAGGAGGAGGGCCATCTCACCTGTTACGGGAGCAAAGGTAGAGACAGTGCTGGAGGGGGTAGGGAAGCATATGGGGAGGAGTTAAAGGAAGGTGAAGATAGTATGTCGTGGCGTAGGGAGTGTACTTTGGAAGAGAAGAAATTGGCAAGGTCAGATGCTGATAGGGATGAGTTGATCCCTATCAACTGGTCAGCTGTAGGAGGAGAGAGAAGTCGGGTTAGAGTTTGGAAGAGACGTCGAGGATGAGTGGATTGACTATGAAGGTCAGAGAAGTAGGTACGTTTGGCAGCCTTAATACAGTTGTCGTATAGGACGTGATAAGAGAAATAGGTTGCGTGGTTAGTAGGAGAACAGTGTTCGCGCCAGCGCCTTTCAAGGTGGCAAAGGAGGCGGCGCATAGAAGAGAGATGAGGAGAGCCAGGGTTGGGCAGGCTTGCGAGTGGGCTGAAAGGAAGAAAGACGGTAAAGTTGATCAAGGCTAGATGTGAGACATGGAGAGAGTGGACGCAGCTTCATCTGTAGAGAGGGAGGATAAGTGTGTGAGAGATGGCAGAGTGTGTATGCAGGTATCAAGGAAGAGCGAGGAATTAAAATTGCGTAGATCACGCCTGTAGAAAGTTTTATTGGAGGCGGTGCTAGAGGGAGTAGGCAGTAGCAAGTAAATTGAGATTAGGGTGTAATCTGAAAGGTAGACGGGGAGAGTAGATATGGAGGAGGCAGTAAACGATGAGGTGAAGATCAAGTCGAGTGTAAAACCAGAGGTATGAGTAGGAGGAGTGGAAAGAGGGGAAAGTAGGTGAGTAAAGTATTGATAGGAAGGGGGATGATAGATGAGTAGAGGAAAGATGAAGGTTAAAGTCTCAGAGCAATACAAAAGGTGTAGGACTAGGTAGAATGTGACCAAGAAGGTGGTCAATGTCTTTGCAGAATTAGCCAAGCGGTCCAGGTAGGCGGTAGATAATGAGAAGAGAAATGGCAGGAGGAGCAGTGAAGATTTTATATATAAATTAAAATGAGGAATATTCTGGTAAGGGTACAGGTGATGGAATAGAGAAGCATTTAGGACTGTAGAGTAAGCCAAAGTTGCCACAGCCGCGTCCACTTTCACGAGGGACATGTGCAAAAGGATAGAAAAGTAGGAAGAGGCAGCAATAGTTGTGTTATGTGGGAGAATCCAAGTTTCAGTTATGCAAAGAAAATGAAAATGTAGGCGTAAAAAAAAGGTCCAGAACTGCTATGGTCTTATTGCAGAGGGATCTAGCATTCCATAGTCCGAGGTCGATGGTGGTGGAAGTGTCAGTAAATTGCGGGTAGATGAGATTTGGATTTCTCGGTGGAGTAGTGGATAGGTTGTCAGTATGAGGGATGGTGGGAGGGGATCGGGTAGGTATGGAGATAGTTATAAGGATGATAAGCAGTACTTTGAGGCTGGAGGAGAGCACAGTAGGTGTGACAAGTGATGACGGGAACAAGCGGGCAGGGTGTAGCATGCTCACAGGGTCCATGGCCACTGTCATGCCGCGGACAGCTGGAGACCTCTATGACCCACTTCGCTGCGGCTTTGCCAATCTAGATTATTCTTAATAAAAAAATATCCTATATTTTTATTTATTCCTTTCTTTAGTTATTGAGGCAATATGCACCGAGGCAGTAGCCCGACCCTGTCGGTAACGGACTGCCACCCAAGTAAAGGGCCCGGGTGAATCGGGGCTCCCGGAGCGCCGGTGCAGTTACTGACAGGGTCGGCCTGCCGCAGAGGTTTATATTGCCATTAGCACCCATTTACTTACCTACGAGGGTGCTACTGGTGTTTAACTTAAAAACAAAAAAAGGAACTTATGTTGCTGTGCTGCAGTTTCCCCAAGTCTGTTTTCAATGTTGATGACCACGACATCTTCAACAATTAAAGGAACATAGGAAACTACGGGCAGCGCGGCCAGGTACGTATTTTTATTTTTTAAATTAAACTCTTAGCACCTACGTAGGAAAATAAACAGGTGCTAAGAGGTGAAGGGGTGGAGAGGAGGAGCAGGGAAGCAAAGGGGGCGCTGGTTGCAGCATCCAGGCAGCTCGGAAAGCGGGCTTGTACCGGACAATACAGCCCGTGTTCTGAGCTCCCCGAGTGCCCATTGCCCCCTTCCAGTGAACGAATGTACAATTTATTGAAGCAATGAAAGTATCAACATTTGGAATATGATAACATTAGGACTACTCAGAAGATACTCATTAAACTAATTTTAATTTTGAACTCATTTTACTTTCCTTGACAAAATGCATAGTCAAAACATGTGCCGGGACAGAACTGTGATATGCATCAAGACAAGTAATGTAACTTGTCATTTGTATGGCCTCAAAGCACTGTAGGCGACACCCTCGGGGGAATGTAGTCCAAGGTATGGGAAATTTGTCAGAGGAGTTTAGAATGCGTGTCTGCATTTTAGCCAATAGGAATATAGGTAGGGTTAGCCAAGTCCATGTTAGCTACCCATTTCGAGCTGGCAAGTGGATGGGTGCTGCGACGTAGTTTGGAGAGCATGCAAGTGCAGGAGACTCGCGTGTCCAGCAAGACCACATTTTTATCATGGGGGATAGCTGCATTCTTATGGCAGAGGTGTTGTTCGATGCATCTTAAAGTAGTGCATCTTCCATAAGCATGGTGTGCGATACGTACATGTGTGTCATGGCTGGTTTCTTGGTTCTGTGTCGTGGATTCTGTCCTGTGGTCTGCTGGAGTTTATTCTCCCGGTTGCTCAGTACATTCAGGACCAATTTTTTGTGCTGCCCCGGCCTACCTGAGAGGTGGTTTAAATAGCTTGGACAGAGAAGGAGGATTCCCCACTCCCTATTCTTGTCGATTTGATGGGAGGGATCACAAGGAGGAGTGCGGCGCGTGATCGCAGGTTTATATTGGATTGGTAACAGTTGAGTCTGTTCAAGGTATTCTGGGCCTATATTGTGGAGGGCATGCTGCGTCTCACTGGATCAGAACTTGTACTGTTGAACAGATGAAAAGAGCATCAGGGCGCAGTCATTTTAAAAGGCAGAATATTTTGTCAGTGAAAAAGTTTTGAGCTGGGAGCATAGCAGTACTGCCTTTGAATTCTTTTCTTTGGTGCAATTGAAGAAAATACTGGCAGCAATTTTCAGGGTGTTCTGTGTTTCAGCTTGTCCCATGTGTGGATGGTAAGACAGTGCAGCCATACTTTTGGAGACTGCAAAGCACAGTTTTAATGCAAGGAGATGGTGCTCAACAGAGCCAGCGCGGACATTCTGCTGGTGACTGCGGAGATATAGTTTGGTAAGGTAGGGGAGTTCTGCTCGGCTGGTCAATGTACCCCACAATGCCAGTAAGAGAGATCCTCCTCATTGGCACACCTGCACCCCTCTTTCCCACCACTCTCTGGCCGGCCTTTCTTGGCCCTCTTCCTGCTCCCACCTGTAAGGCCAAGAACCTCAGGGTTATCTTCGACTCCACACTCTCCTTCTCTCCTCACATTTCTGACGCCTCTAAAACATCAAACTACCAACTGCACCTCCTCAGAGGTATTCTTCCTTTCCTCTCCTTCCCCCAGAAGCTCACTGTCTCCAGAGCTCTGGTTCTCTCTAGGCTTGACTACTGTAACAGCCACTTTTAAATCTACCCACCTCTACTCTCCGTCCTCTGCAACTCCTCTAGATCAGGACTGCAAAACTTGTCCTTAGCCTCAAGCCCAGGGACCGTATCTCTCCAGCACTGAAATCTCTCCATTGGCTCCCAGTGGCTGCCAGGATCAAATTCAAGACCCTTTGCATTGTCCACAAGGCCTTCTGGGGCCTGCGATCAAAATACCTCCATCTTAAGTATCTTCATTCTCGAGCTCTTCACTCCTCCACCACCAACTCCCCGAGGGTCAGTCGCTTTTCTAAGCAACGAGTTGTGGGGCAGAACTCTCTTTGGCCAGCGCCTCCCTCTGGAACAGCCCCCTGCCTCTCTGAAAGTTGAGCAGAACCATCTCCGGTTGCGGAAGCAGCTCAAAACTTTCCTCTTTGCTTCTGCCTTCTTTCTACCACTTCCCTGCTGATCTTCTGTCTGATACTGCACTGCCTCCTGGCCACCCTGCACTTGGGGCTGTATCTGCAACCCTACAGTCCCCTACTTGCACTTACCTAACACTGATCTGCACTTAACCCCTGACTGCCACCTGTTGGCCGCACTCTTATTCTATGTTTTGATCCTATATCTTGCACGTCTCCTCCCCTTCCCCTGGCAAGTTTCCCCTTAGCTCTCCCCTGTGTAAAGACTGGAGGGGGGTGTCTGTACTTCTGCTCTCTATATGGCAGAGGAGAGGCACATAGGACCCCAGCCAAGATTCTCTAAGCGGTAGATATGGTCGAGCAATCAAGGCCTAGCTTCTCAGGAGGTGATGCGGGATGGTTCTTAAGTACAGTGTAGTCCCCAAGCACCCACAAAGGAATGTCCACGCACTGGATCGGTTAAAAACATTCTTTATATAATTAATATTCGAGGTCACGTACACTATCACGATAACTCACTTTGTACTCCGAAAATCAACAATGGTAAATATATACAGTTCTAAATAAAGAGGAAACCAGCAGTAGAGAGAGGTAGGAAAGCAAGATGGTTGAACAATTTGGCAGACTACTGGTCACTACCGTTAAACACAGTTCTGTGTGGAGATCCCCCCCCCCCCCGCCCAACCTGTAGAAGAAAGATACAAGCCCAGTCCATATATTTTTCACACTAGACTTTCCAATAGTTCTGCAACCCCAAAGTACCTGGCATTGTAGCGTTCCTCGTCGTCAGGGAATAGACGGCCCTTCTCTAGTGCCCTCCCTTTCAGGCAGGAGTCACGGGTCGAACATCTGACGGAGAACAGGTTGAGCTACAACGGTGAAGTGACTGCGTCGTTCCTAGCGGTGCTCGTTGACGGGGAAGCGTAAACGTCCTGCAAGGAAGAAGCGTGCGGGGCACCTCGATGTCAATAGTTCTGGACCGCAAAGAGTTTGAAGAACTGTGGCCCAGCAAGGGCGTCAATTCATCGGCGTCTGTGGACTTTGGGTGGCGGGAAACCCACCGGTGGATACTCCTCGGCCCGTCGACGGTCAGGCCTTCTCCAGCAGGATACAGCGGCGACGATGCGGACGAGAGCGTCCTTGGATCAATTGAAGTTATTAGGCAAACGGGAGCACGGTGGCTCCAGTCAGCGACGGCAGTCGTCAACAGTGGCGGTCAACAGTCCAGGCGCTTCTCCTTGGAGATCCGCAGCAGTCACCGTATCGGGTCGGCAGCCTGTCAAAGGTCTGTCTAACAGGGAGCTTTGGCAAAGATCAGCTGGTGCATGATGGTCCCTCGTAGCTCGGGAAGAGGGTGCCTTACCATGACCTCTCTGGGTCAGTCCTTTGAGGCACAGCAGCTTTCAGATCGTGAAGGAGAGCAACAGCAATTATTCTCTTCCAGCAGGGCTTCAAGGTCAAGCTTTAGTTACTCGTCGTAGTGGACTTCAGCTTCTGAACACGATTCCTAGCAGTGAGAGGACCCCAGATATTCTGTTGATCTCCCATTCATTCTGCTGGGTCACACTCAAGCATCCAATCACGACTAAGGGCATTCAGGCAGGCCGGCAGCCAATCGGGCGCACAGTGAATTCAGGCCATTCACTTCTCTACAGACACTCACAAGTTATGTGTGTTGGGACAAGCACTGAGCCATTCAACACTCCATACTGCATGCATACCGGTTTCAGGCAGGGCTGTCTCAACCATTGTGTCAAACACCAGCTACTAGACACCCACAACATAGAATGCGTATTCGTCACACACTCCATTCACCCAGGTCCCACCGACAGGCGTACCCACAACATACGGTAGTTGAGAAGGCTCCAGGCCAGTCTGGTCGGCACTTCCCCACACTACCATATATGAACTTCCACCCAACAGCCAGTCAGGGGGCAGGGACAGAGGCAGGGCTTCCCGGGACTTCGGGAAGATCAAGGTAACAGGTGACGGAAGGCAAGAGGCCATGGGGGCCATTTTGTCTCCATCAGGAATCTACCGATTCCAATGACAGGGCCTGGGCATCCCAAAATGGAGGACGCTCAGGGCACCAGTCATTTCAGCACGAAGCTGCCACTAGCCCGTACCCTGCTCTGTGAGTCACACAAAGGTGCCCAAAAACATACACTAGGGGCACAGGGTTGCACCCCTACCCATGGGTGCCATAGGGGTATCCCATGGGTCTGTTCATCAAACCAAAAGAGCTGCACCGCCAGGAGTCCCACACAAACTCCTGTGCGGAAAACACGACAGAACACACGATAAAAAGCAGTAAAGGACAAGGATACGGAGGCCCTGTCCCTCCGATGCATTTCCAGCATTACACCCTGGACTTGCGATCTCAATATTGCTTTGCCCAGTAAGATTGTGATCTTGTCCTCCCTTGCCTCGTTGTGCCTTGAAACACTTGTGTATAGGCGCCCTATAAATAAAATGTCTTATCCTATTTGCTTCTTTTCATTGAGGAATTCCTCATATGTCGTCCTCTGACTGGTGCGTCTCCATTTTTAAAACTCTCAGCAGCCCTTTTTAAAAGATTATACGAAATGTGATTGTCTCTTGGTGATGACAAAATTGGGTTGGCACTAATATCTGGGGAACACATAGGGTAGTCAGCAGGGTTAATATTTGGATGCTCATCCAATGTGCTCTCCTCTTCATTGGAATCCTCCACTTCGATGAGGTCATCATCTACTGGTAGTGTAGGTTTGGCCTTTTTTCGTGGTACAGTGCCTTCGGTAATGATATGTTGCCTCTTATTGGGGTGTTTAGCTCTAGGAAATCCATGAAAGGGGACATCTTGTCCATAGTCATTTGAAATCTCTCCTTGGTCCAGGCGGTAGGTGACTAAAGTGGGAAAACAATGTTGTCCTCTTCCTTAGATTCTGAGGCTTGAGAGGCAATCTTCGTTTAGAGCATCTGACAAAGAGCAGTCTCCTCTCAGTGTGGCTAGACTTATGGTGACCTACTGTTTTCTGTGCACTTTTAAATCATCGCTGCAAGGAGTTTTGGGGCATCTGCTGATTTTGGCACCGGCGACAAGTGTGAGCCGCTCGAGGCTAAACACTTTGGTTCTGATTTTTGTTTCGGCACAGGAACAGGTGTAGTGTTTGTGAGAGTCACTGGGCTTAGCTTTACTATGCATCGATAACTTGACTGCCGATTTCGTACAGGCCCAGGGCTCAAGTCGAGGGTACACGCAGGTGGACAGAGTCCACTTTTTTCAGAGGGTGGACTAAGAACCCCGTTGCGCCCCCCCCCCAGCTAAAATGAGAAACATTGAATGTCCTCTTTGAATTTATGAATTAAAGCGACCTCGGCGATCGAACCAGAGTCATCAGGCTTGCAGGCCAGACACTTCACCATTGCACTATATAACTGGATGAAAAATAAACTAAAGGTGAAATGTCCCATTTCGATACTGCAAGTTCCAGGGAAAACATTTGTATTGGTTCTAGGAGTTTAAAACATGCACACCTTTTAACGTTTTCAAAAACAAAATTAGAAGAAAATAACCTTTTGGTTTTGTGTGTGTTGATTTTATGAAAGGCAAAGGCCATTCCCCCTGTGCAATTTGGGTGGTTATACAAAGCCAATTTAATGAAATGTGCATATTTCATATTGATATGTTAATTTCTGGTAACGTCACATCCCATTGCGTTTGTTGATGCTCCCCCCCCCCCCACTTTAATTTTTAAGACTTGACCCCTTTACGAGCCTCATAAGTGTGTTTCATAAGTACAGCCTTTTTGTCACCAGGGGGTTGTCTCCATAGCTGGGCCTGATGCCTGCCTTCTGGAGCTGGCGGCCAGCTTCTGTGAATCGAAGGGTTCCCCATCAGTGTTTTCCTTGGTTTTACTTTTGAAACTGTCCTGTTTGGCCTCAATGTTTTCCACAACTGCAGCAGATTTAACAGATGCCTCAGCCTGCCATGCAGAAGTCGCCCAGTGCTCCAACAGTCTAATATTTGAGCGTCTTTGTTTTAAGGAGCTTAGAGCTCGACACCTCTCCCCTCCTGATGATTCCATGCGAGGCAGTAATTACACACACTGTCTAACCTTCCAGGCCAATTTATGGTTACAGGAGCGGCACAACAAATGGAGAAACCCACGTTGTTGCAGCTAGTGGGCAGGGAGACTACTTTAAATGGAGGGATATATAAAAAGACATTCGACAATAGTGTAGTCTAGTGTAATGTATTTCCCGCACTATGCTTGCCGTAATGCCTAACAAGGACTGTAGACGTTGACAGTTGATCTTCTGAATTTAAAAGGTCAGTTGCCAGAGAAATCTTGACTGGCGTAGAGACTTTGTCAAGCGATCTTCAGTGCTGAGGTAATGTAATATCAAAAATATATTGCTCGATATCAAGTGCAATGATGATAATTGAACACAAACTTTGCGTGTTGCGCCCAACCCGATGGCGGAAAACAAAATACACTATCTGAGGAAGTATATAGGATCATGGGTAGTGTACATGGAACAGTAGGGATAGCATTACAGGAATGCCCTGTTGACACCCTGTTTTTGACTTCGAAAACAAAGCATGCAATAACCCACATCGCCCACTAGATGTAGGCGAATGCAAAGCATGTGATTCTAAGCTGATCCACAAGCCTAAAAAATATACACACAAAATGTATTCGTTTGAATCTTGAATTAAAAAAAACTTTTCAGTCTATTGCCAAATGTAAGCCCATTGATCATCAATTGACCATGTGGGATCGACCTCCCATTTCAATTTGGAGATCCAAATTGAATTTGTTAGTGCTACTAATGACAGCAGCATGAAGTCCAAATAACCCTTACCCAATTTGTATAGCCTTGTCAAGAGGAGGAAAACTTGCAGGTTAAATTGAAAATAGAGAACAGGCCCTTAAGATTTTTGTACAGTAGACTGTGAAACACTCGTCAAGTGCAGAATTCGCCCTTACTGTTTAAATGATTCAAGTCAGATGAACCTATTTGCAGTGAACAGATCTCCAAAAGGCTAATGCACAAAGGTTCCAAAACTTGAATGTAACATTACAAAGGAACAAGGATGACCAGATACTGGCCAAACAGAAATCTGGGAGCAGTATGGATCATCCAAGTGTGAGCCTGGCAGCCCCATCAAGTACAATTAAGTGATTATTTCACAAAATGAGTTGTGTGAGAAACCATATGGAGAGATAGAGACATCTCCTTCCCTTACTCCCTCCTTCCCTCCCTCCCTCCCTTGGGTGGACCAGTGCGGGAGGATCACCTGGGTAAGGGGTATTTGGGGAGTGGGGGTGAGGCAACCGATGTTGAGACGCGGTATTCCCCCCTTTCCCGTACACCTGACCCATCCTATTTTATAAGATTCTCCGATCTCCCAACTCCCCCTGCCTCCGTTTATACACAAACACTAGGCTGAAGAAGAGGGCATCAGAGTAAAAAGGCTAACCCTTACATATCTCATTGGACATGTCCCGCTAATCGGGTCAGGCAAAGTCAGGCACTTGACTTTAAGTGCATACATCTGATACAAATTAGCTCTCCTCCCACGGATAAAAGGCAGAACATGCAGACACACTGAGCAAGGTGGAACACGAATAAGAGCAGAACCTCATGGGCGAAGGCAAACCTTCTGGAGCAGAGCAACGGACCGAGGGAGAAGAGCAAAGGGTAAAGAACCTCAGGAGTTCCCTGCAGGAGGTTGTGGCCTCCAAAAGGCTGCAAAAGACACGTGGAGAAGGCTAGGTCCCAGACAAGAAGACTGCATTGTGTTTCAAGGACGCCAGCGACCCTCCCGGGTGAACGGCAGAGTTGGGGAGGCGACGCCAAACCTGTGGTATCAACCTTGACTCGTGAATGATAAACTGAAAAGACAAGAATGAAACGCACACAGCCGGTGAGTTGGCAAACGACATGAAAGACTGGTGTGTGTGATAAGGAAAGATTGAAGTTGCAACAACATATTGCACAATTGAAAGCTGCATATGGGTGGATGAGACGCGAAGGAAGGCCGACCTGTGATGAACTTTGAATTATTGATAGCTGTGAAACCAGCGATACTGAGTAGCAGAGTCGCCCGGAGAAAGGAATTAGCCCACTCTAAAGTCTCAGTGCAAGGTAAAATCTTTTTGTTTGATAAAGTGAATGAACTATGTGATCAAAATTAACCCCAAGAAAAAGGGGGCGGGCAGTAAAAGTTGAACATTGAACGTTTGTGCTCATGACATCGAACTACCCAGACCAAGAGACACTGGGGCAAATAACACAAGAGTGTGAGCTGAAGGGAAAGTAAAAGTGGTCCTGCGGAGGTCTATAGTAAAAATCACGCACATTGGAAAGTCGTTGACATCAGGAAAAGATCTGAGCCCGAATGAGGAACACTAACAACTTCAAACTCAACCCGGACAACACGGAAATCATGATTACATCCAACAATCAAGGATGCAACCAGTGCATTCCATGGCCCACAGAACTGGCACAACGCCCACACCATCCAAAGTTGTCAAGAACCTTGGAATCGTATTGGACAAGCTAACATTAGAACCCCATGTAAACGCGATAATCTACGCACATTCAAAAAGAGTCTACCATTCCTCTCCTTCATGCACATAACGCTGGCCATCAGCTAGCCCATATCAAGGATCGCCAACAGCTTATATCTTGGAATGCTGGATTATTTACTAAAGCAACGTATACAGAACTCACCTGTCAAACTTCTCCTAAAACTCTCATGAAGGGACCCCATCACTCCAGCGCCAAGGATGCTGCACTGGCTCCCAGTCAAAAAACAAGCCACCTTCTAAACTATGTTCATAACACACAGAACAATCCACGGCCTAGGAGCAGAATTCATACAAAAGAAAATCACCATCTACAAACCAGAGGAAAATCCTCGGTGATCAGCATTGTACTGCTTAACTGTAAAACTTTAGAACTCCCTCCCCAATGAAATAACTAAGAAGGATCACCTAAAATTCAGAAAACTTCTATGAAATTAACAACATCCTCTCACCATGAAATGAACACAATGGAGAGTATGCCAATGGGGAGGAGGAGAAGTGCAGTCCGAATGAGAGTAAAAGCTAGGCATACCCTACCCCATAGGGGGTCAAACGGGAAGTGGGGGACAGTCCGACCTGGTTGGACCACTGATGGAGATCCTGAGTTCAGGAGGGTGGGGATCAGGGGGAGGGAGGTGCCCAGATTGTAGCTGATCGACCACAGGACATGGGGAACACATCCCAACCTCAAGGAACCCGTGGGGGTGGTAATTGTGGCACACCGAAAATATACTGGAGGGGGAAAATAATCCCTTTGAGGCCCCACTATTCTGCACATATCATGGAGTGGGGGGCAAATGTATCGCACCAGAATACACAACAGGGGAAGGGAATGCGTGCAACAGTCAATCAAAACAGACTGTGTAGGATAAGGAACTGCCACCAACCATCCTTACTAAAAAAAACCTCTCAAACTCCAAACAGCACAACAAACCGCACACACTTCACACCACAACAAAGAAACAAACCACAGCAGCACATGACGGCTACCAACCAAAAAACACAGCGGAGTCCTGCTAACTTACCCCCTTACCCATTTGCTTTACAGAGCCACCAGCGTGCCAAGGAACCACGCAAGTGGCGACAGTGTTCGGTATAAGAACCTTTAACATAACTTAACATAACTATAAAGAGTTTGCACTATGTTCTGGTGTAAAACCCTGTATTGCTTTTAGGTTAGATTTTACATCGCTTACCAGAGGGTGTTGGAAAAATAACCCTGACAGTTTCATAAGAATTGAGGAAGGTTCAGGTGTTGCACGAGTGACCCTTGTACTCACCGTCATCCTATGGGGGTGGATCTACATTGTTCAAATCAATTTTTTTTTGTATTACATAAGAGCCAATACTGAATAACAGTCGATTATAGTTTGGAGAATGTTTGTGTAACATTATTCGTCTTGCAATTTAAAACATGCAAACAAATCAGGTGTTTAACATGTGGGCGGTAACACGCAGAGGAGCAGAGAACTCAACTCAGGCATTTGTAAGAAACAGAAGTCTTTGATATCGAAATCAACGTAGGTGATAAACTGATCAGCAGAAGATTGGCTTCCAGCTTTAAAAGAGGCCTAAAAAAAGGGACCATCATGCAACAAAGATGGCGCTGCATGCTGTAAGTGTATAAAGCAGCTATATGCTACGCTCATATGATTGCTATAGAATTAGATTTGTGGCAGGCCATTTTAAACAATGTAAACAGGTTTAAAAGTCTTGCTATGAAAGCCAGCTTCAATGGAGCAAGCTGCAGAGCTATGCCAAGCTATTGGAAGGAACCAAACCATTCACACAAATGCTAGTGTGGTTATCTGTACAAGTATGAATAGAGTGAACCGCTATACAGAGAATAGATAAAGCCAAGTGTTGCCCTGGGGAAATATCGTGCCAACTGGCTGTGGAATTGGCTGGATGCAGTCTTTTCTCTCAGATTAAATTCAGCAGCTAAGTCACGGAGAGCACTGGACAGAAGAGCCCCGGTGTAGCTTGTGGCGGGACACAGGGCTTACATCCATCTGTTTCTCTTGAATATCATATCAATACGTGGCACAAAACATTGGGGAATACGGCCTTGATTTCTAGATTACGATCAAGTCAACCCGGTTACTACTTCAACTCAACTAACTCGCTAAAATAAAATGCGTACTGTGATCCTGATTCAATTAACAGTGCATTCCTAGACAAGACGCAATCTAAAAAAGATATACATCGAAACTAAAGTTACTTACCAACCAGATTCCAGTCGTGCAGCTCCAAAATATCTTTGAACAGGTAAGTAAACAGTAAGTCTAAATCTGTTACACAAAAATTCTGAAGAGTGGAAAAGAAAGCAAAAACATTAGCATTCTTGCCGATACACATTTTGGTGTGTACAATTGCAGAACAGACTATTTCAATGAGCAATGATATCTGATGTAACTTCATTTTTTATTTTTAAAAAAATAAAAGGGTCAGTATAGCTATGAAGCTGAGCTTTAAAACCTGTATGCTGGTCAAGAGAGAATCACTCTGCACAGCCATAACCTGCTTTTAACTGCAACCAAGACTGCGGGGGCCTGGTTTCTCTTGAAATTCCGTTCTCTCACCAATACCATCATTGTGATTAAAAGCACTACACATTCCCTTTTGCAATGAGCTCCAGATAAGCTGTGCACCTGTCCATTACACTCCCTAAGGCACTCGAGGAAATAAAATATGAGTAACAGTGTGCATAAATCATTTACAGGAATGGCTATGAATTACAACAAAAATCTGTAAATATTACAAATATATTTTATTCGATTAAAAAAACAGTCAAGAACGGCAACTGCTTTTTCCCAACTTCCAAAAATCAACCAGTAAAGCAATACTGCATCAAAAACTTAAATGTCGCACCAAATGAAACCATGTATTCTGGCTTACTGTAAACACGTTTCACATTAACAGACAGGGGTCTGCAACCTGCAGCTCTCCAGGTGTTTTTGACTACAATTCCCATGATCACTCATTATTGATTATGCTGGTTAGGGATGATGGGAGTTGAAGTCTAAAACATCTGGAGAGCCAAAGGTTGTAAACCCCTGCATTAGAATAATGTTGTGTGAAGTCCGTTTGTTGGACACCTCCATGAAATAGATCCTGTGATGCTACTCGACTAGTTCTGTGAAGGTTAAGACTTTGCTGTGCCTCAACTATATGACTTCGCAGAGCTTGCCATGTGAGATTCACAGAGTCCAGGCACAGGAATTAATTTTAGACATGCTATTTATACTCAACACAATTTAAAAGGACGGCTGCTCCTCAGCTTCAGTAAATCCAAAGTTCACAAAATGCTTTCCCTCCAGGGCTTGTCAGTGTGAAAATCCGAAAAAAGGCTCCACTTTAACATTTTAAAAGGTATTGGGTACCTCCCCTGCTTCCCTGCAATGATTCTCCTGATCCTCTCTAGGGATGCAGTTGTGAGATCACCACTTTCATTTATTTAAGCCATTGCAGCATCCCAGCCACAAGGTGTGATAAAACTGCAGTTTGACTTTAATGGTTAGGGAAAGTGTTAAGATGATGAAAGGTGACAACGCAGGAACAGATGCAGGACAAGGTCATAAAAAGGCGCAGTGTTGTAGACGGCAGCAGAGCAAACTGACCAGGCCATCCCATCCTCAATCAAATACAGCAAAAGCCCAATTGACATTAAAAGAACATTCACGCATCTCACTCCACTAATATTCCACGAGTGGTCAATAACTCAGACACCAACATACTATCATCATGCATAGACCACCAGCAGGACAAACATAAGACTACTCAACCACGCACCTCAAACAACCTCAAAGCCCAGCATACATACTCTCCTTATCACAATACCAAAATTGAGTCAGACCTGCACTACACATATATACAAACCAAACACCAACATGCACACACTGATGCCCGTTTACCGAGGAGAGTGGAAAAAGCAGCAAAGGAAGGGAAAGCAGTACCCAGAGCAAAAGATACAAAGGCAAACATAATGTGAGCCTTTACCATCCACTCTCACCGGGCTTACAACTGTCCGCAAAGGAAGGCGTGCAGGAACACAATGGACCAATACCCACCTCAGAGGAAACTAAGAAACCATCACAACTAATGTTGCAGATCCTTTGATCACCAACAATAAAGGACCCAATATCCACATCCTTAGAGTGAAGGACCTAACCAAGTGGAAGCAAGTTTTAAAGCAGCCACACAAAAACAGCAGAGCAAAGTGGAGAGCACTGTCCTGCCACGAAGAACGTGCCAGCACACTACACACTGATGGGCACCAATAAGGAGAACACACCCTTGGAGCGTAAGCATCCTCCTGAGCCTGCCTGACGTACAATGCAAAAAAGACAACTAACATACACTAGTAAACAGACAACTGACCCAGCAACATGATGCTGCACGCAAAGAATCAGTTTACAAATCGCACACAAAACACTCCACGTGGGTAGGCACACTAAAGTGAGAAATTCATTAAAATCCGAGCCTACTTTGCATCAACACATGTAGGCATACGAGCCCCATGCACAAACAATGTGTACTCAAGCACTTGTAATAAACGGACAAACTGCACTTTTGCAAATACATGGATGGTTATAAACCCAACTCCCCATATTAAATCCATCAAGTAAAAAGGTAATCTATATGAGCACCACGTTATATATGGTCATATGTTTAAAAGGCAGAGCATAAGCAAATCAACAAAAAGACATCGACTGACTCACGGAGGGTTGCTAATGATCACCTAATGGCACAATAACACAAACAAATGCTTTAGACGGTTCTTCTAAGTAGGTTGTAAGAATTTGTGAAAAACGAATGGGATTTAGGGAATAATAAACTTAAAAAGGAGTGTGGGAGCCCCCCTAATGAGAACGAAAAACATGGGTAAAATACCCTGTTCCATGTAATTTTTTCCACTCAGGAGGGTCTACGACCAGGTTTTAGCTCACTGCACCCTTCACAGAGGAAAAATACTAATTTGCATATCAGTCTTTGTCCCACCCACAAGGGAAGTCCAGCACCGAAATGCGAGGCAGTTCTTCTCCGAACAAAAGTACCATCAGCAACCCCAGACAAGGGTTTCAGCCTTGTTGCGCCACCTCTGTGAGGTGAAACTGAGCTTCTCTAAGGCACAGTGAGCAAGAGGTTCATGTCTGGATTCCCCAGGGTAACAGCGTGAAGCCCCAAGTGTTACAAAATTAGAAAGGAGTGTGGGAGCCCCTTTACTGAGAATGAACATGGGTCAAACACCTTGTTCTATGGAATTTCCTCCACTCGGGTGGGCGTACAACCCCATTTTATAAGAACTTATATGACACCTAAATACTTATGGAATTCTTATAAAATCGTATACGTTTTGAAGTAGGATTTATGTTAAGAGCCTATAAGATTCTGATACAATGCTTAAAAGAATATCAATATGAAATTGTGTTATAGGAAGGGAAAGATAAGGAGCCTGAAATCACACAGCATTGCACTTGTTCATGGACATGAAGCGACTCTTCCACAATAGGCCTATCCACAAGATGATTTTGGCTTCCCGGGCGAGACAGTTGAGCATCCAGCAGGGTCTGTACCTGCTCACATAGATCTAACCTCAACAATCAATCCATGAAACACATTTGATGCCTTTCTAGCATTTTCAGCACATAAAATTTTCTCTTAAAGGCGCAGCATGGCATTAAAAGTCACAATATTTTGAACCCTGGTCTCAGTGGACCTAGCATTCAAGGCACCCAACTGGTGATTGGTTCTCTACAGCTCTCACGTATCTTTTATTTGACCATTCATTGCCTCCAAAATGGACTCCAATGAGGTACATGATCACTCCGCTCTAGCTGGGTACCCGACTCCAAGTGCCCCCATGACAACCCCCCCCCCGAGACCTTAAGAGACTTTCCAGTTGTTTATTTCTGTGTTGCCATAACCCTGCTGATTGAATCCCCAGAGATGTACTAAATTACCTTTGGGATGCTGTGACTGCTTTCCAGCCATCTCCAGAAATCAAATACAGTCTCACTAGTCGAATCAAGCTCACCAGTAGCAGCTTTTTAAAACCCACTATAACATTGATGGCGTTTCTTGAACATACCCCTTCACTCAAACCAAAAGGATATGTCACGACTGAACTGCACCAATGATCCCATCGGCATCCTTGGGAACTCTAAATCTTGGGTTGATAAAGCTATGTAAAACAAAAAAAAAAAATGCAGCTGTATATAGGAAAGGCTTCTGAGCAAAAGGCAAGCTTTTGAGGTAACTTGCATATCCACAATGTATTGCTCAGTGGTCTCAACTGGTGTTAAACTTCCAGGGATAGCTACTGGGTGGCGCTGTGCTATGTGTGGCTTGGCTGACATCGCCCATTTTACTCTCATGAAGAACTTGAGGGTCAGCCTCTGCAGGAATTTCACCACCTCAGCTGTGCAGGGCTTCCAAGGGCACAGCTAATATCAGCTCTCTCAGTTAAGCTACTAAACTGCACTTGTCCTGTGCACCCCAAGCACCGGAATCCCTACCTAGAACAATGTGCTCTTATTGCACGTATCAAAAAGTCTCTGTCCACGAGAGGGTGGGCGACATCATGCTGTGAATGGGGGGTCTGGGCCCACAAATTTCTCTGTCCTCAAAGCTCATGGGATTCCACTCCAACAGCAGAGTCGCTGAGGCGCATGCACCTTCCAGCCCTCCCGGACACCCTGCATGGAATTCTGCAGCACGCAAGATCCTCCATCAGTCCCGCAGTAACCGGTTATGCAGCTGGAGCGATGTTAAGGAATGGTAATCTTGAACTGAGATATTTCCTCCCCCAAGGGACCATGTTAATTACATTTCCAAGTACTACTGGTCTCACTTGTGAATCAGCTTTGATGTGCGTCTATGCAATAGTGCTTTGTGAGACCATGAACTGAACTGTCGTATTCTTGCATACTGTATCGAGTACGACACTGGCTGGAAAAGCAAGTGTAGTGCCAAGTAGTTGGCTTGTTTGCTAGTGTATCGCATTTGTGGATACACTAATATTTAAGCAAATTGCCCAGTCTTCCTGATGGAATATCCCCTGTACAATTCCCTAATGACAAAAACAACTGGCTTGCCTTTCTGATCTTTTTCGTTCTGTCGGTGCAAAAGGACTGCTCTGCACAGGTCCAGTATGTGCAGATTTCCATCCACGTTATATAGTGGATCTCTGAAGAATATTGGTAATTCAGCGGTTTGTAACTGAGAAAAAGAGGGAAATAATCTTGCGCTTTAAGATTATCTCCAATTTTTTGTATTTCCCCTTTCAAACAATAATACATCTAGTCCGTGAATTAACCAATATTTATTCTTAAATAATGTTACTATTACATCTTTCATAGTATTCCTCCCATAGCATTTAGATCTCGAGTCAGAAAATCCTTGTTATTCATAATATTTTTCTGTTAATATCCTTAGCTCCATTAGGTGACTGGTATCAGTGCATCATGTATTGATTATTTCAATTTCTTTAAAGGTTTGTGTTGTTTCAATTAAAGCAACCTTAATGTTCTTATTCCAATGTATCCTCATTCTTTCAAATTGTTAATTGATACTTAAGGAGTATTCGTACATCTGTATACGCTGAAATTCTTGTTATAAACTTAATATAGCCTCAAAGCGTGTTTCCCCAATACAGAACTCATCAGGAGGAGTTCAGATTAATTCTGTCCTTAATGGTGTATGACTAAAGGATATTTAGTTCTATATATCCCAAATACATTTATTTTGTATGAAAAAATAGAAAAACAAGACAGCGGCCCATGGCCGCAACCCATATTCCCCTGCCCATAGCCAGTGTCCCAATGAGGCCCATATCCCCTAGCCGTGGCCCATATTCTCCTACCTAATAACTTGCCAGATCCCAACGGCCATGGCCTTGTCCACACTGCAAAAAGAATGTGGGCCAGTCCTAGGTCCATGGCCGTGTCCACTGTCCCCATTGCACCAAAAAAAGGCTAAAGGACCATGGCCACGACCAGTGCATCTACAGTGTCTTTCCCAGGTTATTTACTGTTTGGTGCAAATCTGTCCAGCGATGTTCACACAACGTATGTTCAATGTAAGCTCATTTTCCTCTATGGGAAAACAGATGGCTGTAGGCCAAAAGCTTTTTATTTTTCATAATAAAATTTGAACCATTTTATTTATTTTACCAAACTATTCAGGTTGAAGGGGTCCGTGAGAGGCACTATTTTAGGAATATTTCATCCAAACTCGTTCAGCAATTCCAAGGTTATTAGCAATAGTACTTTGTGAAAATCAATGCAAATTGCTTTTACGTTAATTATATGGCGGCGACTGCCACCTTATAAAATATAGATCTAAATATAGATGTAGATATACAGGGTTCAGTTTGCTTGCACTGTATTAGCCAGGGGTTAAATAAAGTGTTGATCCAAAAGCAAACAAGTTGAAACCTTAATAGGTGCCTGACAAAGTCATTTATTTGCGAACTTTCATGGTCTTGGCCAATTCCTAAGGAATACCTGAAATTAAGCGTTTGAAAAACAATGCAGCATAACTAACCCCTTTTGGAATTCCCATTCTCCTTATCTATGCAAGTGCGTGTAGCCGATTTGTAGATGGTTCAGAGAGGCATGAATTGGATGTTAAAAAACCCCACGCTTTTCGGTCCTCAAGGTTTTAATGGTACTGGGGAATGGGGTCCAGCAGTCCCAATCTCAGTTTCGATCAGTTCCTGTTTCACAAACCATTGATCTGGAATCCAATGCTGGGTATGATATACCGTTATTTAAGAGGCTCGGGGCCCGAGAGGTAAGAGAATGGTCAAACGAGAGATCTTAAAACACGAGGAACTGCCGTTTTAAGCATGTGGTATTTTAAATTAGTTTATTAAAATTGCATTATATCCGTAAAGGGGATTGACAAACACACCAGAAAAAGTTGTAAAACATGGTTCACTGCCACCAGCCTGTCCTATGGCCATCATTAAGGCATGCAAAATGTTGCCACAAAAGGGGACACAAAGGAGGTTTGTGTTACAAAGTGAAACCAGAGGAAAATAAAAATGAGACAAAAACACTCCCCACTGCACTGGCAGCTTTATGGACTCACTTGTGCTCCCAAAACATGAGTTGTAGCCCCAGTTACTTGCTCAATTGCCTTAGCCACTCAATACGCTGCCAAGAAACAAAAACAAACATATGCTGGGGTTCCACTGCAGTTAAAAGTGGGAACGTTGAAAAAGAAAAATGGTCCCATCACCCAAATCTTCATGAACTCTCAATCCAGCATCCTCCCTTCTTTTCACTGAGCCCCCTAGCATCTCAAACATCCTCTTGACGCAAATCTCCCTCCAAACTCCATCCTCGCGCTCTCACTCGCGTCAAACTCATGCCATGAATTCCTACTCCAAATACCCACACAGTGATATTATCTAGGCCTAAATAGCACAGTGACGACGCCACTGTCTCTGGGCTTTCTGTGGGGGGTCTGCACTGGTAGAAGTGAAGGAGTGTGGAGCTCTAATGTACTGTGCCGAATTGGTTAACCTTTGTGTGATCTGGGACGTTGGTGCTGGGCCAAGCTATTGAAAGGCTTAACTATAATTTGGGATTCATCTTCTCTCTCTGGCATTGTCACAGGCTCCTCATGTCATCGCCCTGGTGTAGAAAGATTATGGCGAATATGCCCTGGTTCTGCAGTTGTTTTACTTGAAGGTAACAAAGTTAAAGCCTTTTTGAATGGGCCACCTCTTCCCAGCAAGAGCTCTCTGTGCTCGGCTCAGTGAAAGTAATACATAGGAGCTTGGTGTGAACCCCTGATGTATGCATGGGCTCGTTGAGCGAGTGTCGTATGAAAATGGAATATGCCTCCGATGGGCAAGTTTTTTTTTTTTTGGGGTGCCCGGATTTAAGCGATTTCCTGTGCTAAATGTTTTTCCATGGTTGTGTTCAATTCTCTTAAAGGGGCAATGTTTATCAACTCCCCTGCTTCTTAATTACAGTGCATCCCTTCGGAAATGGAGAGAGGCTTCTATTACTGGCTTCATATTGTTTCACATCCTCAGAGAAGAACAAGTTACTTTCTTACCTGGTAACGTTCTTTCGATGGGATGTTCCAACGACGTATTCCACATCTATGACAGGTCACCACAGCTGTGCTGCTTCGGAAAATTTCCGGCATCTGCGTCAATGACGTCGATACGCTGTCCTTGAGGGCCCCCGTCGAGCCGACGTCACCGGATGTTATAAGTAGGACGCACGACACCCATAGCCTCAGTTGTAGTTTTTTCCCAGAACGTGTGGCACCAATTTTCTGCCAGTATGACCACAGAAAGCCTTGTGGAAACGTAAGCTGCAATTGCATAAGAAATTCTGTAGCGGGGCAGGCTGGGAGGGAACGATGTAGAATACGTCGTCGGAACAGCCCATCGAAAGAACGTTACCAGGTAAGAAAGTAACTTGTTCATCGAAAGGATTGGTTCCACCGAGGTATTCAACATCTATGACAGACTCCCAAAGCAGTACCAACGTATGGAGGAGGAAAAGAATTTAGTATTTGAGAATACCCAATTAAATTGCTGAATAGAGGACCGCCTTGCCAAAGGCCAAGTCCTGCCCATGGATAGAATCCAGGGAGTAGTGTTTTACAAAAGTATGGACAGAGGCCCATGTGGCTGCTTTACAAATGACGAATGGGAACACCCCTCTTCACAGCAGAAGAGGCAGCACACCTCTAGTAGAATGGGCCCGTAAGCCTACCGGAGGGTCCTTACCTGCCAAGCGGTAACATTCAGAAATTGTCAAGATAATCCATCTAAACAAAGTTTGCTTAGTAATAGCTTGTCCCAAACGCGTTCCAGCATATCCTACAAAGAGTTGATCGTCCACTCTGACCCGGGACATGCGTGAGATGTAGAAACTTAAAGCTCTCCTAAGATCCAACCTATGGAGCCTCTCCTCTTCTTTATCAGGATGTGGAGGAAGATAGAGCGCCGGAAGAATGACCTTCTGGCTTAAATCAAATTCCGACACAACTTTCGGAAGAAAAGAAGGACGAACCCTAAGGACAACCCTGTCCTTATGAAACACTATGAAGGGTGGCTTACCAGATAGTGCCTGCAACTCACTCTGCGAGCGGAAGTAACCGCAACCAAAAATACAGTTTTAAAGGTCAACAGTCTCAAAGGACAAGAATGTAAAGGCTAAAATGTAGCACCCATTAGGAATTTTAGAATCAGGTTCAAATCCCAACCGGGTACCTGGAAAGGTGACGGTGGGAACACATTAGCCCTTATAGAAACTGTGAAATTAAAGGAATCTTAAAATAAGAACACTCCTCAGACGAGCAGTTAAATATGGACAGCGCCACCAGGTAACCTTTAATGGTACCCACTTGCAGGCCCTTGTGGGCTAACCAAAGCAAAAAAGACAGAACCACAGGAATGGCACATGAAAAAGTATCCCCATTCTTGACCCTGCACCAGTCGCAGAACTTTCTCCAACAGCAACGGTACAGGTACTTTGTTGCAGGCCTTCTGGCCAAAAGCAACACCTCCATCACGTCTTAAGGGAGGTCCCAATCCTTATACCTCAACCTTTCATAAGACAAGCATGAAGGTTGTAGGACTTGACCCCCCCCCTCCCGTGAGAGCAGATCGTCTCGGTAGGGAAGACTGTGTGGAGGGCAGATGGACATGTCGAGAAGGTCTGGGTACCACGTTCTCCGGGCCCATGCCGGAGCAATGAGGATCATTCGGGAACCGAACCTCCGTAACCTCCGCAGCACTTGCGTAATGACGGGGACTGGAGGAAACGCGTACAGCAGTGGGAAGGACCACTCCACTACGAACGCGTCCCCTAAGGCTCCTCTTGGAGAAAATTCCCACAAGCAGAATCTTTCACACTTCCTGTTGACACTGGTGGCGAAGAGATCCACTTGAGGGGTCCCCCAAAGGGCGTAGATCTCCAGGAGAATCTCCTGAGCCAGCTTCCACTCATGAGAGACCGTGTCCTGCCTGCTCAGAGCGTCCGCCGCCTCGTTTTCATCTTCGGCCAGATGAACTGCCGAGATCGAAATTTCCTGCTGGATGGCCCAGAACCAGAGCTGCATCGCCTCTCTGCACAGAGGGAGAGACCCTGCCCCCCCCTTCTTGTTGAGGTAGTGCATGGCCACTGTATTGTCCGTCATTATCAGGACATTCTTCACCCGCACAGACGGCAGAAAAGCCTTCAGAGCTAGCCTGATGTCCCTCAGCCACAACAGATTGATGTGGAGTCTGGACTTCGACGGAGACCAACAACCGCTGACTCAACTCGTTGGCATGAGCTCCCCATCCCGTGAGGGATGTGTCCGTCACGATCGTCACCTCCGGCCAGGGTAGCCAAAATGGAGCCCGCTTCATCAGATTGCCTTCGACGGCCCGCCACAGAAGATCCTGGGCGACCGAGGGCAGCGCCTGCCGGAGGACTGCGACCACTGCATCTTGAGAGCCCACTGCAGAGAACTCATTCGCAGCCTGGCCTCTGGCACCAGGAGAATGCAGGATTCCATGAGGCCTAGCAACCTCAAGAACTCTAACACCGGGAGACTCTGGCCATGTTGAAACTTGTGCACCATCTGCAGAATGTGATGAGCCCTCACCTGGGGAGGGAACACTGCCCCAGGGATGTGTCGAGCACTGCTCCGATGTACTGGAGCCGCTGGGTTGGCGTCAAGTGGGACTTCTTTAAGTTGAGGGAGAAGCCCAGCCTGTGAAGGGAGTGGCAGGTGACTGACAGATGATCCAGGACTTGCTCGGAAGAGCGCATCCTGATCAACCAATCGTCCAGGTAGGGGTAGACGTGAATCCCCCCTTTTCTGAGATCCGCTGCCACCACCACCATAAGCTTGGTGAACACCCTCGGGCGGAGGTCAATCCAAATGGCAAGACCCAAAACTGAAAGTGCAAGTCGCCAACTGCGAACCTCAGGTACTTCTTGTGCTTGGGATGAATCGGCACATGAAAATAAGCATCCTTGAGGTCGAGAGACACCAACCAGTCCTGAAGTTGAAGGGCCTGGAGGATTTGAGAGAGAGTAACCATCTTGAACTTGTCCTTCCTGAGGAGCATGTTCAAACCACGCAAGTCCATGTTGGGTCTCAATCCCCCGTCTTTTTTCAAAATCAAAAAATATGGGGAATACCATCCCTTGATCCTCTCCGCTACAGGCATCAGTTCTATGACGCCTTTCTCCAGCAGCGATTTGATTTCCTGCGCAAGGAGCGGATCTGGACTCTTCAAAGAGATTCCCTGGTGGATTGTTGTGAGGCCTCTGCCGGAAAGGAAGACAGTAGCCATATAGGCTATGATCTCCAGAACCCACGCATCTGAAATAATGGCACGCCATTCTACAAGATGCTGCGCTAGCCTTCCCCCAACCGGCAAACCATGCGACATGGCCTCATGACTGAGCTGAAGCGGCTGTGGCAGTGCCCGAGGGCAAAGAGTCAACTGCCCGAGCGGCTTTGGCACCTAGAGTACCTTGTTTTCCACCTCTGGTACTCCTACGTTGGCCCCTTTGACTTGCAGCTCCCCTCGACCTACCAAAGGTAGAGTATTATCGAAAGGAACCTCCCCTCCATTGCTGTCACCTAGGACGAAAAGGTGGAGGTTGGCGAACTGCAGCACTCAATGACTTTGCTGCAGCTTTGGAGGTCTGCAACCTCTCAAGGCTCTTGTCAGCCTTGCTGCCAAAAAGATGGTCACCATCAAAGGGCATGTTCAGAAGCCGGCTTGCACATCCGGAGCAACCCCCGACTTCCGCAACCACGCAAATCTGCGCATCACAGTGCTCTCCGCCATGGACCGGCTGAGAGTCTGCCACGTCCAGACCCGACATAACGGATTCACACATGGCATCCTTGCCATCCTGTTCAAGGGCATGAAAACCATCCCGTTCCTCCCCTTCGGGAATATGTGCAGCCGCCAATGAAACAATTCCACAGAGTGTGAGTGAAACATGCTAAGGCACACATGGAGTTGGCTGCTTTCAAAGCCATACCCCCCCTCTAGAAAATACTTTCTTTGCCCAACCGTCAAAACGTTCATCTTCCCTGTCAGGAGGGATGGTAGGGTACGACGCCTGTTTCGCTGGGGCCGTAGCCGCCTGCACCACCAAACTCTCCGGAGTAGAGTGCATGGACGAGTAGAGTGCATGGACAAGTAGCCGGGGTCGCCACTGGCTGGGCGGTGCTTTTTTGGCAACGACTTACCCACTGCTGGGAAACTCTCCAGAGCAGTCCAAGCCGCCGCCACCCTTCTTTGCAAAGCCATATGGAATGGAAGTACCGGGTCAGTTGGTGGACCTTGGTCCAAGATATCTGTCAGGTCATCCTGCAGAAAATCCACTGGTGGCACAGACCACCCCAAGTACTCCGTCACCCTCGACATTAGCGCCGGTACGAAGACTTGGCATACGTGCCAGGCTCAGGCCTACCAAACTCAACCTCCGGAGAGGTGTTAAGGCCACTGGCGTCGTGCAAAAACTGACGCAGGTCTTCCATCTGGCTATGACCAGATAATAGTTCGTCAGGAACCTCATCAGGAAGCAAACCTTCATCAGACCCTTCATCCACCTCAGAAATATAATCAAGAGGCTGGAATAAATCCCTGGATGAGGGCACAGATAAAGGGACCAACACATTTTTCGACTTGGCCAGAGCCTTCCTGGGGGTTTCCACCGGCCTCCAGGGTACCTCCGATAAAGCATCCTTTTAAAACGTCGACTGAATCGGCATCGAGCGTGGCACCGATGGCTTCGACGCAGGCCTCGAGGGCGGTGCCCCGAGCATGTCCTTCGACGGCCTCGGTGCCGATGGCGTCGATGGAGGCCGAGCCTCGAGAGATTCACTAGACTGACATGGCGCTGATGGCGTTGACGTCTTCTTCGAAGACGTCACAGGCTCAGACGGTCTCGAGGGCATTGAAGACCGGGACCTGGAGCGGGCATGGCTGGAGCGATCCACCTTGTCCGATCGGGACCTCGAAGGCTCCCAATGATCGTGCCGAACACCCGAGGCCGAAGGCCTGCGAGCTGTGGCCCTAGCACGTTCTCTGACTGCTTCTTTCGAAGGCACGGACGGAACGGAGCACTGCGATTGAAAAATCGCCATCATCTCCGTACGAAATGCAACCCATTCCACAGGAGAAGAGTGCTTGTTGGGACAAGCAACCCGCCGACGGGCGGAGTCCTCGGACGAGGACAGGGAAGGCGCCCGCTGACGGCGCTCCGCAAGTGCTTCAAAGAGGCAGAGGAATGGTGGGAACCCCTCCGGGACCGAGACCCCCTGGACTTACGCCGATGATGCGGAGAGTCGCCTCTCGAATCGTCAGTCAAAAGCCCCACGGATTTCGACTTTCAGGGCTTGGAAACCCTACCGACAGAAAGCTTCTTCTGCTCCCGCAAGGCCTTCGATGTTGATGACTGGCAATCGTCACAGTCATCAGTGGCGTGGTCCTCACCGAGGCACCAGAGGCAGGCGTTGTGCGGGTCCGTAAGCGACATCTTGGAAACGCAGTCCCGACACTTCTTGAATCCCGGCCGCAAGGTAGAAGAAGACAAAGACATGATATCTTCACAAACAAACAAGTTCGAAGAACAGATAGAATAACTCAGAAGAACCGAGGCGCGCCGAGATCTCCGAAGCGAACACGTTCGCAGAAAAAAACGAACTGAGGCTATGGCCGTTGTGCGTCCTACTTATAACATCCAGTGACGTCAGCTCGACGGAGGCCCTTGAGGACAGCGTATCGACGCAAGACACAGAACATTTTCCAAAGCAGCACAGCTGTGGTGGTTACCTGTCATAGATGAGGAATACGTCGGAGGAACCAATCCCTTCGAAGGGAGTGGTTACCCTTAAGAGGGTCACATCTTTAACTGGCCTCATGTGACTGTTCCCTGCCCTGAGGATCTTACCCGTACTAGACAGTGGTCCATCAGCAACACTAGCTTGGGGAGGCACCATGCTCCTTTGGTCACCCCATTTTAAGTCACCAGATAGAGTCAAGCAGGGGACATCCCTTCACTCCTGTGTAGAACCAGCTGTCTCTCTGCCATGCAACACTGGATGGAACTGAACTGTCCAATACTAAGATCACCAAAAACTACAGTCTGTTTTCTCCCATTGGTCAACGCTAATCCCATTCTCCCATCCTCATCACCTTTCAACCTGACTTTCTCATGCCATCATACAAGATTCATAATTTCAGAATCCTCCGATGGGAAACTCAAAATGCATCATTACATCACTGCAATTTCGGCCATGATCCGCCTTCTAAATTTCAGGGAAATCCACCCACTCCTCACCCAAAATGTCACCCAAACGGATCTCTACAATGGTTCTAAGTACACCGACTACTGCTCTAGCCTACTCTTGGTACTCCCGTTGTACTTAATTTCACTAAAAATACTCTGTTTTATCACACACCCTATTACAGCCTACCTGGATCTTCTCCCACAATGCACACAATCACCACTCCAGTGGCTCTTTGCAGAATGGTTCTCTATTTCAGGTTTATGCTCGGTTTTAAGTCTATCCATACACTATCTCAAGACCAGGCTGAACACTGCCTGCTGGACAGAGAATGTCTCTTCGGCCCTCTACCCGCCTATCCTAATGCCTTCCTTCCCCTTCCTTTTTGCTAGAATAATGAATATTACATTGTGTGTGCGCATTTGGAAATTCTATTTTAAACAAATATATCTTACATCACGAAATAAGGAGCATTGCACACGTTTTTCATCCCTATAATGCAAATACAACCCCACAATTCCCAGAAAATGTCCATTGCAAACAGTGTGTATCGGTGCACCCATGTTTCACAAATGACCCATATAGTGTATTAGCACATGGAAATCGTTATTGACTTCTCTGCCAATCAAAATGTTTAGACTGCAGTCAATAACTACTGATATTGACTGCATTCGGAACATTCTGTTATCAGTAGCGCAGAGGGAAACGAGGCAATTTCCAGGCAAGATTTTGTTTCAACAGCACACTTTGTCTGGGGGACCTTTTTTGCAGCAACATTCTAATACACGAAAGAGAAAGCCATTCGAAAATGCTTCCACTTTCTTATATAGAAACCATTTACTTTTACAGAACACCTCATGCATGGTCATATGTTAAACCTGTTCTAGTTCAACCAAGTTGCAATTAAAATGCTTAACTTGAAGACAACAGTTATTTAACTACTACAAAAAACATTCAAATTACCAACCCAGTTTGTCCATTTACATTACCCAGAATTAAAGCAACATTGTTTACTTCAGAGAAACATTTCCCTAACATGTATTGCTACTACCATCATGTGCGAGTAGCCTTATAGACCTCGTAAGGGGTCATTATCGCTTGGGATAATGACCCTTCCCTAACTTCTGGCCCCTTTCCTCAGTTTATAACGCTGTAATCTAACACAGGAATGCGTCAAATTTCAAAATGCAGTTGCACGCTCCACATGGATCGATTCCTTTCACAAAGAAATGTAAAATCACTTAGAATCAGAAATTCTCTATAGAACACAACCCTCATTCTGTTCTAAGGACCATGCAATTTTTCGAACACTTCAGCGATTCTCTACAGAGAGTCGACAATTCGCTGAGAAATATTAGACTTCATCGTATATGTCTGATAATTGAAGATTTTGGCACAGTGAAAAATCACGTTTGCTTCCATCCAAGTCAAAAACGAGACGGACTACCGACCACCCACCACACACTTTTGACAATCTATGATCACTAGACCCAACCAAATGTGTTAGCAGACATTCAATAAAAACGTTGCTGCTTACCTCAGGCATCATTTCTTCAATGAAATGTATTGTGTAGGCAATGTTAAATCTGATTACGTTACACAGGGGGATCTGCAAGAAGAAAAACACAAATGACTGGTTTTCAATACACATGGATTTCTCTATTCACAGCAATTTTATATTTTTGTGAAGGATTTTAAAAAAACATAATATCACTAGCACTTGGAACAGCGTTTTATTGGTGTTCGGTATGTACTACTTTCCCCTTTTACCCTTCAGAATGTGATGCAACTTGATACATAACCTAAGGTACCTAAATGTTTTTGCCAAAATGTTAAAACTGTTTCAGATGAACACTTTTTAGTGACGAAAGTCAACAAACCGGCTGCAGTTAGTAGGTTACAAAAAGGGTTTAATTCTTTATTCTTGTTGCCGCATGCATATATATCTAATCCTAGTAGATAAAAACTGCCCACCAGCAGCATCCAGAGATGTCATTTCACCAAAATGTCAGGGTTAGCGGAAGTGACATCACATGACCTCTGATGACATCAAGTGATGTCATTTGACCCCTCCCCCCTCACCCCTCCCCCCCACACACACACCCAAGTGACATCACGGGAAGTGATGTCACACAACCTTTCACCCCTTGACAAAACAGGAAGTGGCATCACATAGCATTGTTGCTCAGTACACTAAGAAATATACGGTTACAATATCACTGTACAATGATATACATTTCAAACAAGAATGGATCACCATACATAGAGTTTAATATCAGTGTCTATAGACCCATATTACGTAATTACGCTTTTCTCCATTAGCATTTGTAAATAAGGCAGCTGGAGTGTATCGCATAATTTTCAACCTGTCGGTAAAGAAATGCTTCAGCACCATGCCACAGATACTAGAATTAAAGGGACGATGTTAAACATGTCTCCTCAACCTGATGGCTCCATTGATGAAGATGTGAAGCAAGAAATCAATCAGGAAAACATGGAAACATTGTTATCTTCTACGGAGGTGCACATTGTGTGATTTTACCATACGTGGTTCATGGAAGTGGTATATGTGCCTCACACAGAGCGTAAGAATGCCCACTGAACAAATGCATGTATATTTTCTCTTCATTGCCTTCATCCGAAGGAAGCCATGCTGGCAAACGGTGCACTTGTTGCACCCGGATTCTTTATATAAATGTCAAAACTACATTTATTATGGCAGGCTCCAAAGCTGTAAAGGATCTGTACAGCTTCATGAATTCATTTTAAAAATTGCAGGTAGTGAAATCTGAAGCTAATCTTTGCCTAGCGCTTCCTCTGATCTTTGATTACTGGCTAGGTTAGTCCAAGAAATCTAAAAGTGATGCATTTTACACTGATTTAATAATGCTCCATATGGTATTTGAGTGCAGTAGAGGGTTTTTAACTTTGTTATAGGGTTATTTGTTGAGCTTGCTCGAAGGATCACAACAATTGAATCAATGCTTTGTAAGTGGCCTCGATTAACTGGTTCGTAAAAGATAACCAGTTCTTTGTATTAGGCCAATTCGTCCCAAGACCGCTACCTTGTACTCGGTCAAAAAATTGAACAATTCATGCATTGCTTAATGTCATATAAATCTTGTATGTAACATTATATTTTCATTCTTTTATGGTCAAGTTTATACATTTAAAACTCTTTAGATGACTGGACACCCGCCTGCACTGCAAATTGCCTTATGGTTTATGTGGGTGCGAAATGGTTGCTGTGCTACACAAGGCATGCACTACTGGCTCCTCTAGCTGATGGCTAGAAAAAGATACATGTGTACACATTCGGAAATAAACTAGCTTCACCGTAGCCCATTCCCCATCAGCGCTCCTATGCTGAATGGCAAACGGACTATTTAAGTGCATGCGCCAAGTGTCTATCCATGTGGGCTGCTGGAGGAGGTTGGTGTGGCTATGGAAGTACAGGTAAGGAGAGGTGTGCAGTGGTTGATGTGGGGACAGTGTTAGGTAAGACTGTCATAATTAAAACAAATCTTCCCGACCTTTGTCAAGCCCAGAACATTTAGCTTGGACTTGGTAATTATTTTACCTTGTCCCTAGGTGAGTGGGAATCGTTTTCCCCACTCACCTAGTCTTTTATTATTTTCATGGGAGGCCTTTTTGTGTCTCTCCATAGTGTATGGTTGAAGGTATAGCTTTTCTATACTTGGGTGAACTACTGTTCCAAAGTAGTACAGAGGGATTTTCATCCCCTTTACATTTTGTATAAATGAGCCAGCACAACCCACTGTATGTGGAGTGCTGGGGGATACAATGTATACCCTTTCTTACTTACCTGGTAATATTTTGTTACAATTGAGAGTTTTACATGAATGGCTGGTGGCAGTGGTTTTACCTTTATGACTTTTAGTCTTTATTACTCACAGGCTATTAATTCAGCCTCGGTAATGCACAGAAGGGTCCCCATTTTGCTAAAATAGCAGACTCCTTTTTTCGCCATTTCTTGTGTGCTTGCTGGTTGAGGTCTTCCCCTGCCATTCTAGGTGCAAACAACCTCTGTGAAAGTTTTGTCTTCTGGAGGAATCCTTTGGATTCCCCGCCTAGGCGCCAGAGTGTCCGAGAAGGCAGGAAGCGAGGAGGAGTCCAAAACTCTGCAGCCCTTTGTCTTTCACCTTGCCTGAAAGGAACCTACCCCCAGTGGGGAGCTTGGTGTCCTGATTGGACAGCCAAACTGTCCCTTGCTGTAAAATGCAGGAAGAGAATGCAGAAGCTGTGCTGTAGTTCCTGTTAAATACTCAGAACGGGGAAGCTGCTGACAAGTGGAACACTGGATCTGAAACCGAAGAGTAAAATGAAGATGAAGAAAATGGCCATTGCGATTTCCAGTGACCGGAGAGCCTGCTGTGTAATCAGAGCCTGCTGTTACCCTTCTTTCCAAGCGACCTGGTGATCCCGAAAAGGACGACCCAGAGCCTGGTGAGAGACACTAGACTCAAGAAGACCTGCATTTTGAGCCATCCCATGGCGTGCTGCAACCTTGCCGGGCTGCAGTACGCCCTTACCCTGGGACCTCGAGCCATTACACGATGCATTGACCCCTGCATCAAATTCCTTTCCAGTGTCCCGTCTTCAATCTTCACAACAAGAAATTCATCAACCAGGTTTTGGCTGCAGATACTGAAGCCATCCTGCTGCAAACTCTTCTTCTGTGCTGAGGTAATGTGTTGGCTGGTGTATTACTTACCTTAAACCTTTTGTGGTTACTGTGAAGCTTTGGGGGCGATTACTCTCATTCAGTTCACCTAGGCCCATTGCTGGAATCCCTCTAGGGATTCTTCTCTGAAGTCCCTGGAACCTTTCTCCACCTCTAAAGTAGAATACTTGTTTGAACAGCTTTCCTCAGTAACTCTGACTTTTGCTACATCAGTGCCTATCCTGACCCATCTGTTGGCCACTAGAGACTTGTGACCCTCCTCCTGCCACTGAGAACACTCATGCTCCAAGAATAGGGAAGGGCTTATAAAGTTTGGGCCTTTTGCCTAGAAAAGATACAAAGTGTTTAAAAGTTACTTCCTTATATAAGAGTTGGTTGGTAACTGTCACTTAGAGATGAGCAGTTACAAATGTTCTTAACTGTGAATGTGTTCTGCCATTCTCCAAAATATATGTAGAGTTACACATTTATAAGCCTGTGAATTAGTTGATACTCTTCCCAAACGTAATGCTGTTGGCTTCACGTTACTATTTCTGTTAGGATATATATGTATAAGTTCACCAACTGGCATTTGCTTCCCCTGGCCTGCCGTTTAGCCAGTCTAAAATACGTCTGCCTTGGGTCTTACCTGCCTAGAATAGCTGTGTGCCATTCTGAATAAGTGTACTATGGGTTTAGCTGACCTTGGTCCGCCTGGTACAATCCTAAAATAGTGTAATGAGTTGTTGCTTACCTTAGTCTGTGTTCCACTGATCTGAAACACAACTGTTAATAGCCTAGTATAGCTGAATGTTATCCTGAATGCAGTTATAGGTTAATACTGTTACATGAATTTGTGTTCCACTATTGTTATGTTATGGATATTTATAGAGCGCACGTTCGCCCGAAGGCACCATGGGGCTAAACCGGCACAAAAAGTGAAAAATATCTAGAAGGTTTTCAGGGAGCGACGAAAGGAGAAATGATCAGGAATGGCCCACAGGGAATGAAGGAGAGAATTCCAAGCCTTGGCTGCAGCAACTGAAAATGTGCGGCCGCCCATACAGGAAAGCCGGAACCGGGGGGACTTGAACCATGAAAGCAGACAGAGCAGAGCAAAGCAAGCGTGGCGTAACATAGGGTGGAAAGTTAGCCTGAAGGTATTCCGTGCCTCATTTATAAAAGGCGCGATGCACAATGCAAAGAGATTTGAAAAGAACACACTTCTCAAAGGATAACCAGTGGAGCTGCCGAAGTAGAGGAAACCTATGCGCGCCCAGGGGAGGTTGAAGTACAGACCTGGCTGCAACATTTTGAAGGAGCTGGAGACGGTGCAAAAGATAGCAGAGCTGACCAAGGTAGAGTTCATTACAATAATCAATCGTACTAAGTACGAGCGCTGCAACAACAGGGGCTTGATAGATAGGGATGGCCGCCCATAGATAGGGATGGCGCAATTTTAACACCCAGGTTATTTACAGAGGAGGCAGGCATAGGAAAAGGACCCAAAGATGTGGGCCAAAAATCAGCCGCCCAGAAAGAAAGGGGGTTGGAGGTGCCAACAACCAGAACCTTTGCTTTGTCACCATTGAGCTTAAGCCAGTTAGCCACCATCCAGGATCCCAGGTCCTCAAGGCAAACCCTCAGGCGTGCTCCAGTATCATGCCGAGTGAGAGCAAGGCGGACCATGATCTGTGGGTCATCGGCATAGGAGTAGTACCTGAAACCATGGGACCGATTGAGGCGGAGAAGTGGCCTAATATAGATGTTGAATAATGTTGGTGACAGTTCAGAGCCCTGCAGTACACCACAAGATAGCAGAACAGGCTTAGAGCAAAAGGGGATGGGGGGAAGGGAGTTAGACTGGGAGCGATCGGCCAGGAAGGCACACGACCATTGCAGAACTTGTCTAGACAGGCCAGTCACCAACAGCCAGGAGGTCATGGTAGGATTGTCAACGGTGTCTAAGGCAGCTGAGAAGTCTAACAAAATCACTGCTCCGACATCACCCTGGTCAACCAGGCGGGCAAGATCATCCAGCACGGAAGTAAGGACTGACACATTACCCCTTCCACAACGAAAGCTTAACTGGAAAGAATCAAAGAACCCAGAGGATTCCTGAAAATAAGAAAGCAGAGGAGAAACGAGGGACTCCAGCAACTTCATGAGAAAGGGGAGAAGCGAGATAGGACGGAAATTAGTGAGCATAGTGGGATCCAAAGAAGGCTTCTTAAGCAGGTGGATCACGACTGCATGCTTCAAGACATTGGGAATACATCCATCACAAAAAGATGCATTAACTGCCGTTGTAATCAGTGAAATAATGTCACCAGAGATCTCCTTAAGAAGAACAAGAGGGAGAGTCAGCAGGTGAGACAAATTGAAGCTGATGAATAGCCGTAAGAACATCTTGGTCAGAAAAAGTGGGGAAGACAGACTAAGTGGAATTGGGTAAAGGAGACAAATGAGAAGAAAGCACAGTAGCAGAGTGTCCAGCAGTATTACTAATATTGTGGCAAATAGTTTCAATCTTGCCTTGAAAAAAACAGGAGAGAGTCTCGCAGAGACCCTGGGAAGGAACAACCTGAGACTTAGCAGTAGAACAGAGTGTGTGAACCAAGTTAAAGAGCCTTAGGTTGACTAACAGCTATCTCCACTGGGGGATGTTTTAACCCACAAGGCTCTGCCCTGCGACATCCCTGTGTGCTGGTGGCACCAGAATCAGCAGAATGGCAGCAAAAGTCCTATGCGTGCCAAAACCTATGAAAATTGGGGTTTGAAACCTGAAAAGATGGCTGCCAGATCTACTTCGCCTGTTGTCAGTAGTGGAAAGGAGACCTCACTGCTGAAACATGTTCCTGGGCTGTCCACCAAGTAAAAAGGAAAACTGCATGAAAGGCAGTGCTTTATTGCAAGAAACCAAGAACCAGAAATTGCTCTTAAATCTCGGTTTCTTGGTTGCTGAAAATAAAAAATACCGGACCAAAACACCACAACACATCCAATATCTTCGCTGGGTGTTACCCGTCACTTCATTTAAGGAATCAATATGAACACATAATGTCAGGATAAGCAGAATCTATCAGCAAAATATCCACAGTAAAAAGTGTGCTTGCCTGTGAAAATCTGTCAAAATCTGGGCGCAGTACCAGCGGCCGCCTGTGACTTTCAAAAGCCTGCATTTAAACTGTAAAGTTGTACCATTAACATCTAATGTCTCAAATCTATGTGACCTGTTATCAAGAGCAAAATAGGTTGCAACTATTTAATATCCATGATTTAGGGACTGGAATCAGAATTCTAGCTGCTTGATTAAAAATTGCAAGATTTATTTTAAATTAAGAAGAATGTTATAAAGTGACAGTGAATGTAGCTGACCTCAGAGTCACCAAACCAGTTTCCCCCAGCTTTCCCCAACAAAAGGCATCTGTCCTGCTTCCCACAAAGGCCAGGAACTCACATTCAGTTGTTGATTAAGAGGGCAGGAGATTTTGGGCTGCTGCTCTGGGAGAGAATGTACCTTCCTTGGATGAAAGGATATGCAGATTGTGTCAACAGTGGCCTCTGCCAGAGGAGGAAGGCGGCAATTGCTCTTGAGCTACAAGATGGCAATAGAGGCGGAGATCGACATTTTTGTTGATTCTCAATGGACAGAAAGCATATTTTTGGAAAAGACTGATAAAGGACTGTGCGAATTTGTAAAAATTAGAGAACAGCATTGCGAGTGTGATTTTTTTGTGTACTTTTTAAAAGGAGCCAGAACTCTGTGCGATGTTCTGAGAAGGCACAGTGAAAATTCTGGTTTTGTAGCAATTGTATTTATGTCAGAAGCTTGAAACTTCATATGATTATGCCCAGATATCATGCGCATGTACAAAATTGTGGACAAATCAGACGTGTCCCGGATAAAAAGTGCGAAAAATTGTCAAATCCAGACCCAAGACCTCATAGCTATGGGGTTTGGAAGAATATTTGCTCCACAAAATGTGATATATGTATGTCATTGGTTTAACAAATGTACACATGTAAAGATGTATTAATTCAAAAATAGATTTTATGTGCAAAAGGCAAAGGGGAGGTTTTCCCTCTCATATAAACCGCCTCATCATGACGACATTCCGTTTTCTCCTCCAATCAAGGGAGAGAGCAGACTTTAGCCAATAGACTACCTAGGGGGTGCACCTAGGATAGCATACCTGCCCCTTTATCAAACACAAATAGAAACAGCTGAGGACCTAGAAAGACACACTGATCCATCTACCATCCCGATATTGGTGAAGCGCACTGACGGAGATCCATTCATACTCCTTGTTCCAGACTCCAAAAAACATTGCAAGCAGAAAGGCTCAGAGCATAGCTGAAACACTTCAGCTGGGCCTAACTTCCAGAACCCATCCCTCAACTTAAAGGGGAAACCAAAGAGCAGCCAGGCTGTGCTGTAAATGCTTGCCTGCCAAAGAATTATCTTAATAATCAGAAGGGCAGATTAAATCCCTGTCTGGTGCCTTGCTGTGCAGACCAGAGAGCCATTGCAGATCCAGTCCAGTCGTGCTGTGCACTGTAGACCAGAGCGCCTTGCTGTCCAGTCCTGCCGTGCGGTGTCCAGAGTGCCTTGCTGATCGCTGACCCGACCAGTTTGGTGTGCCCAGTAGTTTGTCCCAGAAAAATCCTTAACCAGAATCCCCGACGGTTCCATTCAAAACATTGGTAGTGAGTATTCATAGTATAGGATTGTCACTAGTATGTGTACTGTCCATAGTCATCCCTATCCAAATCAAATCCATCTTATATCCAGAACTGTATTGTTAGAACTCCTGTTTGTCTTGGCTAATCTCTCTCTCTTATCCTATAGTCCTTCTGTAGTAATATTGTTAAAAATCATCTTTGCGCTGATATTTATCTGAAAAAAGGCAAGCATCTCGGCAGGCAAAAACCTGATCGGTGATGTCCTCGTCTGGTGGTTGTGCTGTCATGTAGTTTGTATCCTCATAGTCCATCCCTAGTGTAAAGAAGCCTTGTTGTACTTTTAAAAGCGCATCTTGTTTTACATTTTTCCTCTATCTGAAAAACCGACCTCCACAAAAATGTTCATAACTTCTTCATACTTTATGCTAGAAACGATGTAAGTGTCTTCTTGAAGCCAACATCCTAAGCTTTCTAAAGAACCCAAAACCACATCTCAACTCCTTATAGTTTTTCCACAATCGTGCTGACCGCGCGCGGCGAAGTTTGCTGCAAATTTTTCGTTTGGCTCAAATCCACACCGTGTAAAATAGCTTTACCTTGCACCCGATCTCAAAATTAAGTTTTCTACTTGCTTCCTACTCTCTACTCATTGCTAGTGTTTGTCTGAGACCATACAAAGTGGCTCCCATTACTATTTCAACAATTTCAATGAATTCATCATTTTTTAGTGTTTTACCCCATTCATTCAAAGCCAACTTTAAAACCATTTTTGACAGTTTGCCAATCAATTCTGTTTTTCTCTGGTGTTTGCTGGGGGAAATTGGGATTGATATATTTTGTTGAATTCTGCATTCTTGAAACCTGTTCTCTCTCCTATCTCTCTATATTGCATATTGGGGGGATTGAGGGGTGTGCAGGGGAAATAGTAATCACATTGCCATTTGATTGAACATGCACAAAAGTATTATGTGCTGCATTATTTTTCCTCATTATTACTCCTTATGATTAAAGAGATTCTTTAGTGTGACATCACCCCATTGGTGATCATTGTATACCCATTAAAATAGTGTGATCTATATTGTGCAATACATAATAAATATTTTAACTTTGCAAACCAGCCTGATTCCTGGTAATTAAGGGTTTCAGTTGTGCATCCCACGCTAGGCATTGACTTAGGTGAAGTGCCAGATTGAAATCACTTACACCACCTTCCGACTAAAAAAAGATTGTTTTGCAGAAATGATAGCCTTATGATAGGCCACCATAGTGTGGCGGTAGGAAGTTTTGTCATCAGGAGAATCCATGGTACGGCATTTCCTCTCTGCTTGCCTGCATAGAGGTTTACAGGCCCTAAATTCATCAGAGAACCAGGGCTCAGAGGTATGTTTTTCTGTTTACAGGGCCTGGGGGAGCCAAAAGGTCAGTGTCAACAAAGAACAGGGCGTATCTTGAGCGCACCGGGACCGAAGAGAAGCTCCTGGATCAGGACTAGAGACACTATGCCAGCTGCGTTTAGGAACAGCAAGCTTGGCCAGTGGTGAAATAGGGTCCAAATGGGAAATGGAAAAAGATAACATAAAATAGTCAGACAATAATACTGGCCTGGGGCGGGGGAGAGGGTCATGTTGGGGAAATAGTAGTAGAAACGCTAGGAGCGAAGACAAAACTCAAAACATTTCCCCATCGGTGAGTGGGATCAGTGATTAGCTGAGGAAGTCCAAGATTTGACATAAGGGAAAGAAAATGTGATACCTGCCGCGCATTTGTTGTATTAGCTGGAAGATTAAAGTCTGCGACAAACAGAAGATTGGAATATTTGAGCTGGAGTTCCAGCACAAACGCAGGAGATTCAGCACAAAAGGTGTCATCAGCACCCTGGGGTCTATAGACCACAAGGACGGACAGCATTAAGGTGGGAGACAAAGAAATGGAAGCCAGAAGACACTCCATCTTAAGGGAGTGAACTGGGACAGTACAATAGGTTTTAAAAATAGCCTTATGCATAATGGCTACTCCACCCCATGGATGACTAGAGGGACGGTCAACATGAGCAAGCTCATAGTTGCGGGAGGGGGATGATGTGCTTGAATGATATAAGGGCCTGATGTATCACAAATCCAGGTCTCCGTTAAAACAGGTGATCAGGTTGAGCGGTAGTAACCAGGTCAGAGCGTGAGCAACCAACGAGCGGATGCTAAGAAGATAACAATGAAGAACGTCCACTGTAGGTATGGCTTTAGAGGGTTTCAGAAAACCAGTTGGCCATCGAGTGTTAGAGGGGGCCAGAGATAGCAGGATACTGCGATCCAAATGAGCACCCAATATAGGGGCACGACCTGCAGAGTGCAGACCTTGCACGGCATGCGCACAAATGGGCTGGACTTTGGCGCAACTTCGGCGAGCTGAGCCCTCATACGCTCCACTTCCGGGGCCAATCATTTATACTAATGCACATAATGAGCTTACCAAGCTCCGCGCACTAAGGGAGGAACATAGAAAACAGACTGCGAAGCGTGTCTGCGACTTGAAAAATTCAGGAGGCCAGGCACCTTCCTGCCGCTCCAAACTGTCTTACAAGGAAAACAAAATGCTTTTCCAAATGTTTCCACTATTAAAAAAAGTATCCTGGTACAGGGTTGGTTTACTATGTAAAGTCTCCTCCCAGGTGGCAAGGGAAAGGCCGGCGCTTCCTGATTCTGACCTTGGGGGTGGGGTACGGTGGGAGGCTCACCTGGGAGGAGACAAGGCCCAGGGTGGTGAGGAGGTACCGTGGGGTGAGACAGTATTTGTCCTTTGAAAGGGATCACCTTTCTGGGTTACCAAAACAGGTAATGACTTGTCATTATAATGTACCTGAACCTCATACAAGATCTGAGGCTCTGGGCACAAATACCATAAAACCGGAGCAAGACTTACCAATAGAAAGATCCTCCAAGGTATTGTAGGATAAAAATCCTTTTACTCCAAAGGCATAATGTATAGGAATCTAGAAATATTGCACTAAGTTAATTGTCTTCCTCTCTAACAACGAATTTGAAAGGTTCATTTTTAAATGATTCTTAAAATCAAGAAGTTACTAGAAAGAACTAATGTTGTTGAGGACTACAAGTCCCATGACTCCATGAGTACTGGGACTCGGAAGAGGACTGAATAGTTATGCTTTAGCAGTAGCAGTAACTGGAGGGGCATAAAAGTGCCCCTCAGGTGCAAGCAATATGGAGGAGCTGGAACTGTGACTGGAGTGCGTGCAGTAGTAGCAGAGGCATAAGGAAGCAGGCTCAGTATTGGCAATCCAGGCAGATGTGGGAGAACTAGAGGCACGGCAGCAAATTGCTGCAGCAGATTTAACCTACTTGTTCTGCGAGGGTCCTGTTCCCCCAAACTCTGAGGTGCAGAGGCTGTGCAGCAGAAGGCGTGCAGGAAGGCTGCCTTTCGCAATGTGAGCCTAATTGCAGAGGTTGCTGTGCAAGAAACTTGTCGGAGACCGAGGCGAAGAGCTATTGTGAAGCCGTAGGTCTCTGGAGCAAGATGGGCTCCTTGATTGAGTGGCCGCAGTGGATACACCTTTAGCGATGAAGGGTGTGGGTCCCAAGTGAAGCCAGAAACAGTGGAAGTTGTGCAACACATGGATAGAGATCACCATAGAAGTCGGTCAATCAAAAATTGGCATTCTGATTCCTTGTGTGAGCACTGCCAACAACAGTATCCAGCTTAATATTCACTTGCATATAAGAAGAAGCAAGCTGAAGTTGTTCGTTGAGTTCTTAACAAGGGGACAGTGGAAAAGTACCACTCGCGTGTGATAGGGTAAATTCTCTTTCACTCGTGTGAAGACCAAACGCTGCAAAATACGATTGTTAAACACTTAACCCTGGTAAACATTATGAAGTGGTTGCATGTACCTCATTAAGCAGAAGAAAAGTTACGAAAAGCCATTGTTGAACATTTAACCCTTGTATTGTATTTGTATTTTAATTAAATTTATAAAGAGACTTTCGCCAAAGGCGTTGGATAATAAAAGAATTCTAAATCGTACAATCAAATGATACAAATGGATCCAGGTTACATCAGCAGAGAAAAGTGGGAGGATAGAATTTTATTTCTAGGAAGCAAGAGTCGACAGAAAATAGAGTTTAAGATTTATTTAAAAAAGCAAAGAGATGAGGAGGAACGAAGTAAAGAGGAAGGGCATTCCAATGTTTAGGATCCAGAAGAGAAAAACAGCGGAAACTAGACAAACCACAGGGAGGCTTAGGAACAGTTAGAATAAACAGATTCTGAGATTGTAACCAATGTGAAGAGACATGAAAATAAACTAGGGAGGAAAGATAGGGTGGGGCTAAAACATGGATGCATTTTAAAACAATCGAAAGAAAGTGATACAAGAGACGATATTCAAAGTAGAGTAGTGAGAGTAGGGAAGATGTAATAGAAGATCTAGGGGGGTAAAGAAAAAAAGAAGACTAACAGAAGAATTATAGAACGACGAAGAGGAAAAAGATGACAGGCAGGAAGGCTAAGCAGTAGCGATGAGCAATAATCAATACAGGAAGAAACAAGAGAAAAAAGGAGAAGTTTAGTAGGATCACAAAAAAAGGTAGAGCGCAGCAAATGTTAAGGCATAGCGACAGGAACAAGTAATAGAAGAGAAATGAAGAGAAAGAAAGAAAAGAGTCAAAGATCACGTCGAGGTTGCGTGTAGAAGGGGAGAGCGTGGAGGAAAAGAGGAGGAGGCAAAGTAGGAAAAATTGTAGAAGAGGGGAAAACAAAACCTCTGTTTTTGAAGGATTAAGATGCAGAAAGTGGGAGGCCATCCAGTTCTTAACAGCTAAGAGGCAGTTTGAAACAGTAGAATGCAACACAGAATCGAAAGAAGAGAAAGACAGATCTGGGTGTCATCAGCAAAAAGATAAAAAGAAAAAAGAAGGGGACAGAGTAAAGAGCCTTGGGGGACACCGTAAGAAGATGGAATGAAGACGAGTGCCCAGCCCGGTGACAGAGTAGGTTCGTTGTGAAAGATATGAACAAAACCATTCAAGAACAGACCCAGAAATATCTAAAGTGGAAAGAGGAAATAAGAAGAGAGTGATCCACAGTGTCAATTGCTGCAGACAAGTCAAGAAGAATAAGAATAGAAGAAAGATGAGTGACGAGCTGAAAGAAGAGAATTGGAAACATGAAGGGCAGTTTCGGTGGAATGAGATGGGCAGAAGCTAGACTGCAAAGGTGGAAGAATTGAGTGAAGACTCAAATAACGAGTTACTAGAGTATAGTTGGCCCATTCAAGAATGTTAGAGAGAAAAGGTAGACGAGAAATAGGAAGGAAATTAGCTGGGGAAGAACGGTCAAGAGAAGATTTTTTTAGAATAGGAAGAATAGATGCATGCTTGAAAGTCGCAGGAAAACAAGAATATAGAAGAGAAGATTTCTTGAGAGTAGTAAGATAAGGAAGAAGATGGGGGCTATACTTCAGGAATAAGGACAGAAGGACACACAGTAGGATATCCACGAGCCATAAGAGAGGAAGTATCAAGATCCATAAGAGGAGAAAAATATGCGAAGGAATAAGATATTGGAGAAAAAGAAAAAGGAGCATAGGCAGAAAAGGAGGGAGTAAAAGCAAGTCGGACATTGTAAAACGTATGAAGTGGTCGTGTGTGTGTGTGTGTGTCTGCCTAATTTCACTTTTCAGGGTAAGCATGAACTTTGCATCTTTGTTCACGCGAACACCCATTTAAAGATTGTATCTGCAGTTGGAGAGCAAGCATTGCCCAAGTATTCCCCTATTAAGACTGAAAGCAGCCTTTATCAAAGCCAGAAAACAATCTAATACTGTGAGCCCAATAGAAGTTCAACTTTGCCTAAGGCAATTGTGCAATCATTACCTACAGCCAAAAGATGGCACCAAGACATCTGGGTAATTATTTTGGCTAACAGTTGGCAGAGATGTGAAGGCAACGTTGGGGAAGGGAGACGTGCTGCTTATAAATGTTATTTGAAGTTGACACAACCTATGCTGCCAAAGACTGTAAGAGAAAGAGAGAAGTGGGTCCTAAAGGCAAACTCTGGTTGTTGCGGCAGATAGATAAGAGAGGCAAAGAGGCTGTCCCTTTTGAAGAGATATTCAGAGAAAGAGTGCCTTGCCTATTTGAAGTTGTTGAAGCACCTTAATATCTTTTCAGAACTAAAGCCTGTTTTGTGTCACTAAGTACTGAAGCTGTTTCAGCTAGCATCCACTGGCGTCCTGCAATAAGATACCAGTAACAAAGTGGCAGACAGGAGCATTCCTGCTGTTCTAGTAAATTCACCCATGGCGTCCAAGTCACAAAAGAACAAGTCTAAACAGCTGACATTGGATACCTTTACCAAATCCACAAACTTGCTGAACAACGCAGCATCAGAGGCCCTATCCTCACATGGAGAACAAAATTGCGGTAAAGGAGACCAACAGGTCCTAGATGCCATAGCGAACCTGCAGATGGCTTTGGAATCCAGAATGGACACCATTAGCCTGGACATGAACCTTCTAAGGCAAGATGTTTGGGTGCTCTCGGAGCGCACGGGAGGGAACACTAGAAAAGGAGGTAGCAGCGAATGCAGCCGGCCTAAAGGACACCTCCAGGGACATGTCAATATTCCAACAGCAAGTGCAGAATCTTGAGGGTAGAGTTGAAGATGCAATAATGTGAGAATTATCGGACTGCCTGAAGGGGAGGGGGGCACAAACCCCACTAACTTTGTTGAAAGTATATTACAAGAAATTGGCCCGGGCCCCTCACGCAAGGCTTTAAAGTGGAAAGGGCGGACAGGTCCCAGATGAAGAAACCGCCTCTGGGTGCCCCACCAAGGCCCATAATAGCCAGCACATTCAATTATAAGGATAGAGAAAGGATCCTTGAGCATTTCCGGAAAGGTGGCACAATACAGCGAGCATCAGCAAACATAACAGCATACCCAGATTAAACCCTGCAGGTGCAATAACAGAGAATGCATTTCACATCTGTCAAGAGAAGGATGCTGTCATGATTCCTGCCCCTCATGTCCCCAGCCCTCCAAGATGTCAGGCTGGAGCCAGGCCACGATCACCTACATGGCCCTCAAGGGCCTCTCCATCCCTCCAAAAACCCACTTGGAGTCAGACTTGGCGCTTGTGGCACCAGACTCACTCACTCCCATAGGATAACATTGGGGATTGGACTTGTAGTGCATTGATGGGGACAAGATGGGTGCCCCCACATATTTCGGTTCCCAGAACTGCATGTGCGGTCTAGTCTTTTGGGTGTAGTTCAGCCCAGAAACACCTGGGATATCCAGAGACTATTTAAGCCACACCCAGGCTGAGAAAAATGCTTTGCGTTTTCTGCACCTGCAGTGTGACACTCACCGTGTTCGGATCGGTCTCCAGTAGGCCTGCATCTTTCTTGTGCGCTCAGCTCCTGCAAGACCACCACCACCGTTAGGAACAGCCTTACCTTGCGGCGCTTCTGCCCATCATTCATCACTCCTTCTGTTCTGCGGGCATCTTCAGCGGTGTCATTCCCATCCCGGCATGTCGCGTCCTAAGGAAAAGGGAAAAGAACAGAAAAAAGGCATTAGTAAGCATTCTGCAAATCTTCGCTTATTTTTAAATACTGTACGAGCTACAAACGCTTACCTGAATCCAAGCCGCTCTGGGGGAACTCTGTCTCCGGATCTTCACATCCATATGCAAGAGGGAAAAGACACTCCAGGTTAGTGTGGAAACATCTAGAGGCGCTGCATAACGCGCTTACCCACCGCATTTGTTCTTCATAACCGGCATCCACGCTGAAAACGTTGCGGCACCTAAAAGACACAGAAAAAGAACTCAGTTCAATGCAAATACGAAAGGGGTGCATCGCGCTCTCACTCACCTTCAACGCTACTCATCTCAGCAGCACGTCACCATCATCTAAGGAAGGAAAGGAACGAAGTTAGAGAACTGTTTAAAAGACTCATTATACTTACCTGTCGGACTCTTGCCAGTGAAGTAACTAGGCAGCAACGAGCCTGCATCAATCAACGCGCCCCTGCGCTGAAAGCAGGATGGAGAGCACACTATCCAAGAAAACAAGGTGAGCTGTGGATCAAAGGGAAGGGTTGGATCCCAGGGAAGAAGGGGGTTCAAGCACACAGAGCCAATAGGGAGTTAAACTCTACCAATCCTGTGTTTCAGGCACAGTCTCCAGTCGAATAGCCTCCAGGGACGGGTTTGAGGTCGTAAGAGGTCAGAACAGGCTGAGTGACATCCCCGTGGATACCAGGTGAGCGTTGCAGATGCGTGGAGCGAACTTGAAGTACATGTTACTGTATCCGGCAAGACTGATGGTGTTCAATAAAGGCAGAACCATCTTTTTTGACAACCTGGAGGACGCTCACACATGGATGGACACTGAGAACTTGCCATCTGAAGAGGTCCAACAGATAGGTGGGGGAGACAAGTTGATAATCCAGCGGAAGACCGCTGGGGCGAAGCCAGGGTACCGGCAGATTGCAAGAGACAAGGACCTTGTGCACAGAGTACAGGCACCAATACCCAAGCACAACAGGAGCCAGCAATGCGCACACCGTCTGAAGCGTACTGCAGGAAGCGACCTTCCCCAAAGTGTGGATTTGTTTTTCGGATACTGGTTGCCGAGTATACACCTGCCGCACCCCAACCCCCAGGACAAGCAACAGGGGTAGGGGAAGAGATGCTGGGATGCCTGAGCACAAGGTATTGAGCTGGGCAATTGTTGGGGAGGGGGTGGGTAAGGGAGTAGGGGTAGTTAGAAGGGAGTTAGCCTATAGAACCACGAAAGGGATATGTGATAGATGCATCCGACTGTTGAGGTCTGAAAAATTGCTTGTATGGGATACGGGACCTTAAGATAGCCACATGAAATGTTAGAGGGCTCAATAGTTATTTTAAACGTAATAGAATTGTGTCATATTTGAGACGCCAGAAGATTGACATTGCACTCCTTAAAGAGACACCTCACTAAGGACGGACAAGCTGCACTTTCTAGGAAATGGAATGGCACAATCCTAGGCTCGCCGTATTCAGCGTTTGCAAGAGGGGTTCTGATATGGGTGTCACCGTCCGTACCATTTAAAGTACTGAAGACTTTCGGGGATGATGAAGGCAGGATGATTATTATCCAAGGGTTTGTGGAACAGAGAGCAGTATGGATCATTAATACTTATGCACCAAATCATGATACTACAACCTATTTCTGTTCATCATACCCCGAGATTGGTAAACACAGGGACAATACAGATATATGGGGTGGTGACTTTAATTGCACGCTGAACCCCAAGGTAGACAGATCAGAAGATAAGTTAACACACCCAGGACCGCCGGCTAACGCCTTGAATGTGTTGTTGCAAGCATTCAAATTGACCGATGTATGGCAAGCCCTACACCTGCACTCCCGAGGATATACGCATTATACTGCCCCCAAGGACCTAAACACTAGATTGAACTATGTAGTCACAGGAGAAGAGACACAGAATTTAAAGTGGCAGAATACAGGGCTTGGGTGCCGTCGGATCATGCACCCTTAATAGTTACATGGCAAACTCACCCCCCCCTAGAGTGCGCATCCCGACCTGGAAGCTAAGAAGTGAGTCCCTCAGGGATGTGGTGTTCCGGCAACAGTTGTGGGAGGGGGTGAAGGACTACTTTAGGAACAATACAGGAAGTATCGACTCAGCCGGCACTTTGTGGGAAGCCTTTAAGGTGGTGACCAGGGGAACAGCTATAGCCAAGGCTAAAGGTATGCAAGCAGTGATATTAAACGATTTAGGTAAAGCTGAAACTAAAAAAGAGGCCACAGACCGCTCAGGAGATTTGTCCAGCGATAGGGCCCAAGAAATAGCCTGACTACAGCAGAAATGCCTGGTACATTGGGAGATATTAGGCAAGCTGAACCGCAGGAAATATGCAGAGAGAACACACTGAGGGTGATAAGCCGGGACGCTTGTTGGCTTGGCTGTACAGAAGAGAGACCAAACGAGAATTGTTACGGGAGATTGTGGGAAGGCATTGGGGAGGAATGTTTAACGCAAGAAGGTATTAATGAGTGCTTTTATAATTATTATAAGGAATTATATACAGAACGCCTCGGCGGATTTGTCAGAAATAGATGAAGCTCTGGCACAGATAGATCTCCCCAAGCAAGACTCAGACAATAGGCGTCAAGCCCCCATAACGATAGATGAGATGGAAGCCACAATAAAGAGTTGCCGACTGGTAAAGCCCCAGGGGCGGACGGATTACCTAGCGAATGTTACAAGGAATTAATAGTGGACGTGGTGCCCCCCTTGCTAGCCATGTTGAACGAAGCTCTTGACACAGGTGCGCTGCTGGCATAGCTCAGAGAGTATATTATAGTGCCACTATTAATGGCGAATAAGCCTGAAACAGACTGTAGATCGTACAGACCTCTCTCATTGCTCAACCAAGATGGGAAAATCCTCACGGCCTTGGTGGCTAACAGGCTTAAGCCAGTAATATCTAAACTTATACACTCGGACCAGACGGGCTACGTACCAGGCATTACGTGTAATTGTAGAAAACTGCACCATGTCAGAGAGTATGCACAGAAGCACACATCGATGCGCAGTAGCTGCACTCGACACAGTAAAAGCATTCGACTCGGTTAGATGGCCATGGCTAACGGCAGTGCTGCGCAGATTCGGCATGAGGCCAATTTACATAAAATGCACCCGGCTGCTGTAAAGCAGCCGTCAAGCGAGAGTCAAGATAGGAGCCCACATTTAGGAGCAATGGCAGTTGGAGAAAGGTACCACACTAGGCTGCCCGTTGTCTCCTATGCTGTTTATACTGGCCTTGGAACTGCTGGCAGAGAGCCTTAGGAAAGAATATCATGAAGCAGGCATAGTTATACAGGGCAACGTTCATTTAATCTCGCTAAATGCAGACGATATGCTTTTGTACTTATAACACCCAGAAACTAACAGTATATTTTGGATGTGTTGGAGAGGTACGCAGATCCATCAGGCATTATGATGAATGCACAGAAATCATGCTTGTTCCCCTTAGAAACATACACGTGGACTCCTCTTAGTGCTCTGCCAACACTTCAGGTGAAGTGGGAGTCAACTCATTCAGATACTTGGGAGTAGATATATTTCTATATTTCACGACCCAAGACGGAATATTTGCAGAACACACAAAGGCGGTAGACAAAGTAGAAAGGTCCATGGCTTTCTGGGTCAGATTAACGCTCTCACTGATGGGGGAGCAGCGTTATTGAAAATGGTAGTGCTGCCGAGGCTTCTGCATTTCTTCACTAATATTCCGTACAACATCCCTAAAGGCTTTTTTAGCAGGCTCGATTGTATTTGCCAAAGCTTCCTATGGCACGGCACGAGATGTAGAGTAGCATTAACAAAATTGCAAAGACCGTACGAGCAAGGTGGCATAAAGGTGCCCAATTTCGAGGCATATTTTGTGGCCAGTCAGCTGCAATTTATCACAAACTGGTTATCAGATAAGCAGTCTCAAGACACCTTGATGCTGCAGCCCTTGTGCCCCATTTTATTTGAAGGAGGTGATATGGATGGTAACACCGGGTACCCCGAAGATCTCACTGCTGTTGAAGCTGGGTGGGACGATTTGGCCCAGGGCATGTAGCTTTTTAGAGAAACAGTCACCTTATTCCATGTAGGTCCCATTAGTGACACTGAAGGAGGAGGACTCACAACTTAGACAAAGTGTGAGAAGTACTGGGATCCCATGGGAGTGGTGATGGCAGGAGACTTATTACAGGAAGGCAAACCGATGTACTAACCTGAGAAATAGGCATACATGCAGGACAATATATGAGACACGCTTCACTCCTCACAAGATTAAAGCAGAAGTGGCCGGGGATGGACGAGTTGTGGCAAGAAGATCACACTAGAGAAACGTGTCATGTTTCGGAGGGAGGACATGCAGTGTCTAGGTTATACAAGTTACTAATGTCACAAAGTGGGAACTGCTGAGGCAAACCAGGTGCTGTTGGGAGGCAGACTTGCAAGAGCAAATAACAGACGCAGTCTGGGGTAGAGCACTGGCTTATCATAAAAAGCTGTCTAGAAACGCGAAGCTCCAACTAATACAACTGTATATAACGCATAGAGGATTGCTAATTTCAGCAAGGCAACAGAACAAACTTGCCCGAAATGTGGTTTGATTAATGCAGATCTGGTGCAAATGTTCTGGGCTTGCTCGGAGATCCGACGATATTGGGAAGAAAGAGCGCAGGCCTTGGCCAGGGCAGGTATAACATTGGACACGAGCACTCCGGTAGCCTGTATGCTTGGCATTTTTGTGCGACCGAAACGGGCGAGACATCTTAGCAAGCTGAAGTACTTGGCATAAATCTTGGCGAAACGAAGAATAGCAATGGGGTGCAAAGTGCACAAGAGCCCAGAAGTGCGCCTATGGTGGAGCGACCTCCAAACGTGGATGCTTGCGGAAACCTCAGTATGGCAGGAAGCAGCCCGCCGAGGCCAGGATGAACACAGTATTGACCTTGACTCCTGGAATCATATGGTGCAGGAGGTGGGGGGCCTTATTACATAGCAATACCTGAAGAGTAATAATTGTTGTGCGTAATCAACAGCAAAGGCAAACGTACATATTTATAGTCGATGTATGATGTTAGCATGAGGTCAGTGGAATAGGCTGGGAGGAGGATGGGGGAAGTTGGGGGCGTGGAACATGCAGACCCAATTGACTGGACAACGTTGTGCAATGTACATAAGAGTCTGTAAATTATGTTTTAAAATCAATAAAACAAGTTTTTTTTTAAAACAAAGTACTGAAGCTGTGGTGGTATATTTGGCTGTTAGTAGATGAGGTATTTGAAGTAGAGGGAGCACTTTAAAGCCATCCTGACACACAACTATTGTGAATCTTGTAAATAGAAACAGAACTGTTAAGTGTTGAACCCAGACGCATGCCGAGACGTCTGAAGCGGAGTTCGGGGGGGGGGGGGCGGCTGATCTTGAGGATCAGTAGGCACCGCTGAAGGTTTAGACGGGCCTGTTGGTGTTTGTTGCTACCTCTACTTATCCATCGAGGGAGCACGTGGGGTTGAGTGTTTATCCATCTGCAGTGCGGGTCTGCCCTTGATGGGTCTGAGCAACTGGGAACTGGACAGTTCCACGGGTAAGTGTATGGCCCTCTAAGGCCTCCACATCGGAGCCATGACTGCTGCTTGAATCCTTGTCACGCGAGGCGCCTGCGCCAACGGGGGAACCACTCTCAGCCTGCTGCATGGCGTAGGATGCCCACCACATCATCCGCCAATCTTTTTTTGAGCGTCCTTAGACAAAAATGTTGGCAAGACTTGCAGGATCGCTCGTCATGATCACGAGGCAGACACATGTTACGCTTTCGGTGAGGGCCCTTCCACGGATACATTCCGTTACAGGACGGACAGAACTTAAAGGGAGTCCTCTCCATAGTAGAGGTAAAGGGCGGCAGCCAGACGAGAGGGGAAAAAGAAATGCATTCTTAAAGAATCAAACCCCGGGGCCCCGCTCTCCCTACTGTATAGGCCTGAGCAGACTACACGTCACATTAGGGAAAGTGTTACAAGCACGCCCATGTCCATTACCACTAGATGTCGGACTATATGCACAGCATGTGATTCTAGGCAGATTAACAAGAATCAGAATTTATTTTTAAATAAATGACCTGATTAGGGATATTCATTCTGTGCCTGGTTCTTTATCTTCGCTCCTCTTACTTAATTAAACACTGAAGCAAGAAGCATGGATGGAAGTGGACTGAAACACCCCAGGTCCCACCTCCAGCACAGCCCACAGGAAGACAGACAGAGCATCCGATTGTATGCCCTTGTCGATTCCTATGAGCCCTGGCTCCTTGCTTCCATCCAGTGGTTATAGGGGTAGAGGTCTTGTAGGCCTCTTCTTGGGTCAGCATCCCAGATGAGAGCCTGCAATGCCTCTGCACTGCAGCCAGTAGGCAAATGTTTGTTCATGCAGAGCGCTCTTTAAATGGCATGCTGTGCATGAAAGACTGGGTGACGTATGGTGCTAAACAGAGGGCTGCCCCGCAAAGCTCATAATACAAAAAACGTCAGAAGTAATAACTGTGCAGGACTCTTTCAATGACCCAACAAAATCCTAGAACCTCAGGGGTGCTTGGAATACAAGGCTATTCCTCTTCCATTTTTTTTTTTTTTGCATTTGGTTCAAAATACATAATTCATGTAGAACCTTTACAAAATTTAAAATATTACAAATAATCATTTTACAATTACAAAAATAACTCTAATTCATTCTCAATGTGCTTACAAAAACTTGCCAATTCATATATTAGGGGTTTATGAAATCCCTGCATCATTCTGGACCACAGAACTTCAAGGCAGTCCTCAAATTCGATTTCCACGAATTTCCTCAATTTAAGTGTCCTAATATTCTTAAAATGCGGACAATACAATATAAGATGTTTCAACGTTTCATAAGATTCATTACATTCAACAAATCGACATCCCACACAATTATTTGATTTATTCGTTTCCCAGTTCTTAATTCGTTTCCTTGTGTGATATAGGTTTAATCTAAAGCGAATATATACCTTTCGGATATTTTCACAAGGGAATAACAAAACATGATCATAACGTGGAATGCGCTGTTTAACATGTATGCCGTATTCCTTATACAGCGCATAGGTCTTAATTAAATCAATAGTAATACACCAATCCATTTCAAAAAGTTTTTTCTTAGCAAAACCAGGACGATATTGTATATCCTCAACAGTTATGTTTACATTGTCTAAGATTTGTTGCATTTTCAATTGATAATTAGAAAAGGATTTTGGAGTTTGAGAACCCAACATTTTATTTAAGTCGATATACAATGAATTTATTGGAAGATAATGAATCTTAACGTAATTGGACAGCTGTCTCCATTTCCAACGAGATGATAATGAAACCAGTCCCAATTCGTGTCGAATAATGGCATTTGGAATTGTCATAGGGAGAAACATTGCAGATTTTAAAAGAGAGCCCTGTAAGCTATCAAGCACGCTTGTCCTGTCACATAGACAAATATCCAATGTATACAATATGACACTTTCAATTTTTAATGTCATAAAATCTATTAGCGGGATTAAAGAGAATTTGCAATAATGACTATAAATCCTTTTCATTTGGGATAATAGTGGTTGAGTTTTATTTCTAATAATAATTGACCACGCGTTAACGGAGTTAAGGGCTGATATATAATACCCTAAATAGATAGCATTATTCACACGACAAATTTGTGTATTCAATATTTGCCATCTAAAATTTGCGCTTTTTGATTTAACTCCAAAGGTCATAATGGCAGTTTTCGCTGGGTTAGGTGTCAAATTATGAGCTTTTGCAAAATTCTCAAATAATGAGAGTTTAGTTTGAAGTCCTACCGGAGTAGGGTCAAACAAGATAATATCATCAGCGAATGCAATCCATTTCAAATGAATACTCCCCACTTTAACAGAAAACAAATCCCCCTTTTCCCAATTTTCACCGAGATCCGATAGGTATAGATTAAATAAGGTAGCCGCCAGGTTACAACCCTGTTTCACACCTATTATTGTGCATATAGGGGCAGTGGTACCACACCTTCTGGTGAGATTCTTATTCTATACGAAGTATTGGTATGCAACTTAATGATCCAATACATCAGCACAGATGGAATCCCTAACTTCAACATTTTCTTCCACAATAAATTGTGGACCACCGTGTCAAAAGCTGAACTCATATCGATCATTGCTATATAAACAGGATTAGAATTCTTTTCTTTTGCCCCAGCAATAACATGCAACATGATAAAAGCATTTAAGGTTGTACTCATGCACTTCCTAAATCCAGTTTGGTATTTCGAGTACATGTCATTCGCCCTAATTACTTTCTCCAATTCATTTAAGAGAAGGATAAAAAAGATCTTAGCCTCAGTATCAATTAGAGATATTGGACGATAATTTTTTCCTCTTCCATTTGCTGCCTGTGACCTACTTGCTGGGTCACCCTCTTCTAACCTCCCTGGTGCAGTGTAGAGCCCTACTCAATTAATGGCTGTCAGCAGAGTGCACTGTTCCTGCCACCTTCTGGGACTTTACTCTTCGTAATCCGAGACCCAAAACAGCAGCTAGCAATATCCCCAACCTGAACCTTATCTCTGCACTCAAGATTCTTAGACCATTTCCACTGCAATTGTTGCCACGAGGTGTCGGCCCCAGGTTCACAGACCCCAATGCTTTCTCCGGTCCTGTCCTCCAGGTGCAGATTGTTTTCAGTACGCTCGCGAACAGCAACCATATTACGTTTCAGAGCATGTGATTCACACTGTAATAATCAACCTTCTGAGAGAACATGGTGCTAGAACCTTGATACAGAGCACTTGTGGAGGGGGTTGTCAGATTGCACCGGTTGGTGGTTATTACTTGTGCACCTATGAAATGTAAGCTATTACATTTAGCTTGTTTCCCACGGACAGTTGTGAACTTCCTAAAGTCCCTAAAACCGCAAGAGACAAATGCACACCTGGTAAATTAACATGTGCCCATGTTTCCTTGGAGATTTTGAAGCATTTGCTGTACATTTTGTCCGATACTGTGATTTTCTGTAACACTGATACATCAATGCCATTCACGCCGGTTTGACAAAGCAAAAACAAAGAGGTGATGGCTGGAAGGTTTAGACTGAATCTGAACCACTGGCCGGTTTGAACATTCCAAGTGGATAGTATCGTACTGCATGGACCCTAGTTTAAAGGGTGAGCTTGGGCTGTCAAGACATCCGTACTTCATTTCCTGTATGGTTATGTATTGCATAGGTGTATCTGCTTGGTTGTTACATAACTACTATTCACTCAAAGTGAGCATTTAAAGGTTGTATTTTCTTCTACTATACAGGTTTGTTGCCACTAGTTTTAGGAGCGAGTGGGGTCTCTCAAGACCCTTTTACTGTTTGTATCCACATGGTCTACTTTTCTAGTACTTATTTGAACTGTGGTTATTTGATGCAACACTTGAGTGAAATCAGACTGCTCTGCTGTGATAACAGAGTTTTGGACAAACTTGGACACCCTGTGCACTCACCAAGGATAAGTGGTGTTAAACCCTTGCTCAGAGGACTGTAGAAAAACCTCCATAACAATCGGAATGTAGCATTGCAGGCCTGACAGACGAGTGATCTAACAGAATAAAGGGCTGTAACGCCAATATAATCTACCAAAATCAGAAAAACAGGTTTAAAAAACAGGCCACCATGCAAGCTGCTACTGGAGACCAGAAAAATGGAGGGGCAGGGGGGAAAATCAGCAGGTCATCTCAACATGGCCACCAAGGAATGTGCAGCGAGCAGGCAGCAGTAGTCTTGTCTTTAATAAACATGCCGCTGGACTGGTGGGTGGTACTGTGGCAGGGCACAGCAGAGGGTGAGCCAAGAGAGGCCCATGCAGGAAGTGTAGGCCAGTGATGAGACCTGTGAGGAACTGGGGAGCTGGGGTCTGGCATGGGGGGTATTGTGGGCGGAGTCACAATACACCGGCTAATAAGTCCTGGAGGTGTGGTGTGTTGGGATCCCGGACCGCTCTGGACCACAACTCCCATGATGCTCTAGAACCCCGTGCGTAACGCATGTGCCAGTCGTGGAGACCTTGATAAGCTCCTGCCAGGCCTGTGCCACTTGCTGGTTATTTTGGTGGAATGCAGGCACGGACCGGGAAAGTCAGGAGCAGCGTGTATCTGATGGTGAGGAGCAGGACCCAGGAGGCACGGCAAGGTTCGGAGCGGGAGAATACAGAAGGTCTGCCTCCCTTTGCTCTTTGGTCATCCGCTCTGCCTGTTGGTATGCAGGAGTAGTGAGCGGCTGATTTGGCTAATCGACGTTCAACACCGGCATTGCTTCGTCTGGTGATGTTTCGGAAGGACTCCCCAGACCTCAGTTACATGAAAACTACAGCGCTTACAGTGGGGGCATTGTGCTAATAGGAAGGAGACACACAGACGGGGTGTGGGGTCTGGCCACCATGAACGTTCCAAACAACACTTTAAATGGGTAACATGAATGCTTATATGTGCACGTGTCCATGTGTAGCTATGCTTAATGCTTCCTGTTCGTACGTCCTGGCTATATTCCATTGCCAAGAACGCTTGTTGTGTAAAGGGAAGTACACATTCTTACTTATGACTGAGTGTTTGTTTTGGTAATATGCAACTGATATCAGTTCAAGGTCATGAGTGCCACAGGCTATGTTTGTTCCATGTGCTTTATCAAATGTGCTTACTGTTTGTTGCTATAACGTTACATGAGGGGGTGCTACCATGGTGTTTCACACTCTTACTTAAGAAGGGTGTGCTCAGGTGTAGGGTGTGTCCTTGATTAAGGAAGGGCACGTCACTTGTTACGGTCAGGTATACCTTAACACAACTCATGGTGTTAGGACAGAAGTGTCTATGCAAAAAGGGCCTACAAGGATAGCCCTCAGCAAGATATACTTGTTGTACGTTCTTACCCTCAATTCCTGATATCCTATCCAACCAGCGTTCCCCAAACCTCTCTTTGGTGTTTCTAAACTCCCCCTACCTATCCACAACTTTTCCCGAACCCTCTTCCACCCCGCCACCCCCGTTGGCTGCCTCAAGTTACCAGTTATTTCAAAACCAGTAACCCATGCCAAGCAAGGTGGGAGGGTCGGCTACCATTCGGCTTCCGTGGTCAGGAAGGAGTTGAGAGATACTCCTAGGGCGTGACAAGACCAAAGATCAGTGGGGGAGGGTGTGCAGAGAGCTGCAGCTGGCTTGCCAGATGGAATCCGGTGCACCAGAAGGATCCATGGCTAAACCAGCATGTATTGCCGGGAAGCCCCAGATTCTGATTGGTCGCAGGATTCCATCATTTGGTTCTGGGTGTTGATGCAGCTTAGTTCATAGCGAACCAGCGGGCAACACTGTATGCAAAGCCATCAGTGTATCCGTGGGCAATCAAAACTGCAAGCAGCCAAAGGAGAAATAAAGACGTGGCCATAGTTGAGCAACATTTTGAAGGAGAATCCACTGCAGTGACTAGTTGGACTGTGGATGGAGGAAGAAAATACAATACCTAAAAGTAGGACTTCCAGCTATTTAAAGATTCAGGTGTGGGCAGCAAGAAATTCAGGAAAGGTCTAAGAATCCATGCACAGTGCCTGTACTCAAAAGACTTCATGAAACCAATGCATTCCAGCATATCAGGATTTTCAGGCAACAAATTGTAAATAGAAACTAAGGTTGACAACTAATTTGTGAAACATTTTTCATGCATTTGCAGCAGTACATCCAACCTTCAAAAAGCAGATTTTTTTTATCTAATCAACTCACATTTAAACACGTGACTAAACGCCAAATCCTGCTCATAACCCTAATTAAGGTGATCATGGCAATATAGATTACATATATTTTTTCCCAATACTTACATTGTCCAGTGGTGCATGAGCAAACATTGAAAACCCTTCAAATATATACTCGTGGTCATCATAGACAATAACAGTTGGTCTGTCCGTCTGAAATAGGCAAGTGAGTAATTAATTGAAATTCCTACTGAAACGCATTCACAGGAACATGGATTAAGTGACACTTAATTACCAGAAAGTTTGTTGGCGGAGAAACAGTAATTCTGTAGTGATAAAGGCGACCTGCATTATTGTTCATCAGACGACAGCGTGGAATCGGCTAAAAAGAAAATGCAAAGTTAAAACTTGATCCCAAATAGACAAAGACAATCATAAAAACGATTACACCTTTCATACGATTTATATTGAATATTCCTGGCTACGTCTGGAGAGAATGCAATGCTATTGCCATGCAAAGCAGCCCACCACCAGTTTTAAGCACATGAATCTATCCTCCATCACATTTCGTTCACAAATTGGAAGGTCGATGAAAATTAATCTCATCCTCTGATGGATCTTGCTGCAATTTCTTCTCTCTCCACTCCCCTTATGATCTAGACCTGCGTTGGCGTTGCACTAAGCCATAATTTTCTTAATCCTTCTGTTTCACCTCATCCTTGCCGCCTATTCACTCTTCTTAACCAAAATGTGGGTCGCTGGGCTCCTGATCCTACAGGGAATGTCCTCCCTCTGGGCTTCAGACTTTGCTTCATACTTTTACTGTAGAATTGTTAACCTGTGCTTGTATTTCTCCCATGCGTCTCCTGCTACTTATTTACTTTCTCATGTTCAGTCCCCTCTCTAAGGGTTCCCACCTCTTGTTTCAAAGTGTCAACCCAACTGTTGACCCCTTCATTTGCCATCTTCGCTTGTCACTTTAGTATAGCCTAATTTTCTTCCTCTTCCAACTTCTACCCTCACCTGTGCACTCTCTCGGTCTCTGTTTTAAGCATGCAATATCTATGTCTATTCTTAAAAAGCATTCACTCAATACACTTCTTCCATCAAACTATTGCACTACTTCTGCTCTTCCTTTTGTTTCTAAACTTTAAATGTGTCCACTCAACTACCTTGACTGGAATTCACTCCTTTCACAGCTTCAATTTAGATTCCACCCTACTCCCTCTTCTGAAACTGGTCTCTTGTACGTTACGAATGTAATCAGTTCTCCGCACTACTTAGGACATACCTGTGGCTTTTGATACAGTGATCACTAGTCTTTACTGTTCTCTGTGCTTTGAGGATGCGTTGATCTGGGCTGTCGTATACAAGTTGGCTGGACAGATACAGTGCTCGGATGTTCGATTTGTGTTAGGAGGGGGAGTGCAATTGCCATTGTGGGTGGCTTAGTTGGTATTCGCATTATGAGTTGGAAAGTATGGTTTGCGCGTATTAGTTTAGGGAGCAGTCAGTGGAGACTCCAATGGGCACTTGGAAAATCTACCAGATGTAGCCGTGCTGATGAACTGGAGGTGGCTCACCTACTGTAAGGTAGTTGTGAGAAGTTCTGAAGCACCCTAGGGCAGCCTGGTGTGCTTGGCAGTCAACAACCCACAGCAGCTGGTTCTAAGTCACAGAGGATCAATACAGGAGAAGACATCCACGAGCAGACAGCGGTGGGGGAAAACCTACAGTGGAGAAAGAGGACAGCGGGTACTACCTCTTAACAGGAGTGGGGTATAAAGAGAGGAGCAAGGTAACTGCAGCCGGCATCTGGTAGAGAGCAGAGGGGACCCACCCCTCCCCCATTCACAGAATCACAGAGGAGGCAAACTGGGAAAGACATCCAGAAGCAGATAACAGTGGGTACTAATACACAACAATGGTGTACTGTTAGGCAGAATCCTGTGCAGTTCCCTTAGGGAGCACTACAGAAGATTAAGACTACAGTGAGAGCAATAAATCCCATTTGGTATCAGTCTGTACCATAAAGATTTAGTTGGGAGCCCTGGCTGAGCAGTCAGACTTCTCAAGAGGGAGATGAGCAGTATTCAGGGTTTACACAATAGGCCTACAGTACTATGGCACAAGGAAACACTGACCAAAGCTTTGTATTAAAAAGTAGTTATATATTTATTTTGTACACTTCTAATAAAACACATGTATCACAGTCATCAAGCAAGTTAAATTAAGTCAAAGGAAAAATATACACATTCCCAAGTTAAATTGTAGACCAAGTGAACCAGGGTGAAAACTGAGTAAAACGGCACAGTGAAAACTACACACAAGGGGTACTCTAGCAATTTCTCACAAGGGAGGGAAAACACAAGTTATTCAGAAATACTTTCTTACACACCCCAGCAACACTTCCCGGAAGTTTGCGAACCAATGTAAGCAAGGCAGTGCATCAGTATAGGCAATACTTAAATGAAAACTGAGCAAAATGGCATTACACAAGGTTTAGAAAAGGGAAGGAAAGGGTAGTTGTAAGAAATAGGTGCACCACACAGTTCTAGATGAGAATCTAAAGAAGGCATCTCTAACAAATGGAGCCAGAGTCAGTAGGCATGTGCCAGAGTCAGTGGTACAGGGCAAGGGCCCATGAGCAAAATGTTCTTGTAGCTGCAGTCAAGTCTTTGGTTAACGAATTTGAAAAGGTGGATGCAGAAGTTGAAAAGACAAAGTTTAAGAGAGAGGGGCGGCCATCCCAACAGGTAGGTAAAGGATTTAAACCACCTTTACTGCTACCGCGACAAAAGGGCGGCCTGGCGGAACAATGTACATTTAAATGAAGAAGTGGCTCCTGCGGGGGCGGTTGTTCCTGGTAGTTTCTGCAGTTCGGGTGATCCAGCAGAGGAAGAGAGGCTCTCATCATGGAGGAAGGTTCGAGTTATTGCACTACCCAGGGATGAAACCAGCCGCGGTGCTGCCGACGAATAAAAGGTACGCTCCTTTAAATCGTGGTCCGGGTGGACTGGTGCCTGGCTATCCGGCCTCCGAGTGCAGGGTACGGGAGAGTCGACCAAGGCAGGTCCAGGAATGCGATTGGCAAACTGGTTGGCCCCACCAGCTCAAGGGAAGAAGGCTCTTGCAGATGAAGATCTTCTCTCGTCGTGTGGAGAAAAGTGGTGAGACGCTGCAGCAGGGCTTCACCGGTGGTTCAGTCGTTCCAGATGTCTTTGGCTTCTCTCCCCTTCTGTTCCGTAGTTCCAGTGGCAATGTCTTGCTCTTCCAGTCCTCAGGACCCTGCTTTTATGCAAAAAGATCCCCATTCATACAGCCTAGCTGTCACTCACACAGTGGAGTAGTCTTCTTGGCGGGAGACCCTCCAGTCTATCAGGATAGAGGGCGACATGGGTTGCGGAGGCAACCTTGTCCAGGGGTCCTACTCCCCCCTCCCACACAATGGACCCACCCCAGACTCAGTGGCGCCGAAAGGAGGTCTTCTTGACTCAGTGGCGCCGAAAGGAGGTCTTCTCGGTAGAAGCCCGCCAAAAGGACGAACAAAAGATCCCCGACCTGGGTTGGGAGTTTAGAGAAAGACAAGAAAGAAGTTATTTTAAAGTTCTGGCAAATAAAAACTACCGGAGTAAAGTTAATATAAAAATAAACCAGCGGTATGTTGGAGGCTGTCAGCAAAAGTGGTAGCCTCGAACAATGGGAAAATCCCATAGGGAAATATTCACGGTCGAATATTTATGGTAGTAACCACTGCCACCAGCCAGAAACTTTGAGAGGGACTGTACGGTACCATCTCGAAAATGAACATAAGGGAAAAACTATTAACCCTTTCCAGTACCTCCATAGTAAAATGGGTTGTACTGGTTTAGTTCATAGGATTTGACTAGTAAAGTCAATTGAGACTTTACATGCCCTGGGAGACAGGAGTCAGTCCCAGGATATGGAGTCTATGTTTGGGGGTCGCTACGACACCCCTGTGTTACTGCACTGAGGGTGCTGTGTAACATGTGAATAAAGATGGTTCCTATGGAGTTGAGAAATCCCCATAGGCATTAAACACAAAAATAGCCTAAAACACACATAGCAAAAATGCCTAAGAGTGGGAAAAAGAGTCTCACTCTTAGCAGGAAAAAAGAAAGCGATCCTTCAAATCCAGCAAAGCTGCTGGGGGACTCTATAGGTAAGGGAAATTATCCATAGAATGAGAATTCTCCCTAACATGTACCACAGATGCAAAAAAGGTGATGTTGTCTGGTAGCCAAAACGGGATACATGGGCTGGATGTACTTATTTCAGTAGATCCAAGAAGTGCATCCCCCCACCAGCCCCCTCAAGCAACACACCCTGCAGCTTGGCACTGGGCCAGCAACTGTGAAAGAGCAGCTGTAATAATTGTGCCAAGTGATCGTCTTTCCTCGGATGAATTTGGCTCCACAGTGGGTGATGCAGAGCACTTTGCGACTGAGACGAAACAAGCAAGCCAACATCACACCAGTATTAACACTACTCCACTGTCTCCAGGCCAAGAAAGGAAATAAATGTCAGAGTGCTTCTGGGTTTGTCGTAGCTGCTAAAATGGATTTCTAGTTTAGCCTGGTGGACAGATTTTAGGAAGCGCCCTAGTTATAGTGAACAGAGAACTCAGAGGTTAGCCAAAACCCAATCAAGATAAGTGTGGGGAGTAGTCAAAACGAGTGTGATTGGGGCCAGGGCCCTCAAGAGTCCACACAAAATAAAACAAAAAATCTGTTCACTCAGGTAAGTATAAAATACAGTTATTTATTCTAGGTCTTCTACACTGAAACATTAAACGGGTGATCACACAATAGTCCATAATATACATATATACATTCAGCATAGGTTCACAAATGCATTGAAAGGTCAAGGTGTAGAATTGTAACATAGTTGATTCCTGATTGAACTAGTGATATGACTGCAACATTTCCATGTGGCAAGGCCAAGGAGGACCTTATCCATCTGACTGAGCGTAGGTGGATTAAGTATTTCTTGAACAAGCGTGGAATGTTATTCGTAAAGGCCAGCAGACACTTGCAAAAATGCAAAAGCGAATCAATTGTTTAAGATAAACACTTAATCACGATTGCAGAGTTTGGTGGGAAATGCTTACAAGGTGTTTAGTGGCTGTAAAAGAAATTAGAAAGAGTTGGTTTCTCATTGATGTGTCCCCCCAAAAGACCAGGTGAACATGAATAAGTATAATCTGACTGAATGCAGATATGAGGGAGATGTAAACACACGGTTTTAGCATGATCAGAACCTTAATTCACTGTCCAGGTGAGGAAATACAGGTCTGATCTTTGCAGTCTTTTAGAGCTGGCTAATAACAATCGAATGGAACAGTCTGGTCCTCATGTCTGTGTAGAATATGTCATGAAGCTCAATACACATTTAGAGCCGAGAGACCGCTTATGTATGACGGACAACGGATAGTGGGCATCCAGGTATTCGGAAGCACATTGGGTGGTCACTCATGGCCCTGTACAACACAATTTGTAAAAGTTGTCCTGCAGTCACCCCATAATTCTGAGGCAGCCATGGTGCCTCGGCCAGGTCTTTATTGCGTTATTTTTTGTGTACACCTTCAGTGCATTATAATTCCGCCTCCTTCATTCCTCCCTGTGCCAAAGTGCACCTTGCATCCTAAAACAAGTGCACTTCAGAACAAAGCAATTCAATCAAATCATTGTACGGCTATTTGCAAAGCATTCTTTGCCATGTAGATTGCAAGGTTACAGTCATTCTTAAGCCATTGTGGTGCAGGTGAAATATTTCACTTGGTTTCTTGGGCTGTTTTAGGCTGGCTTGCAGATCTTTGAGATTTGTAGATGAGGTGAATACTGTATGGCATGGAGCCACTAGGGTATACCATCACTCTTCTATCCTGGCAACCCAGTAGTCGTCCTATGTGTAGTGGCATGGCACGTTGCGTGTTGCCATTGGGCAGGCAGAGGGAACTTGACAAATTCATTTTTTAAGTGAGGATGAGAGATGTTCATGCCTAATGAGTCTCAGGCCATAACTAACCTGCCTGTCGTATGTGCTGGTCCATGCATATTTCACAAGACTGGCCCTGGGTGGTAGCGGTGCACGGTATAAATCAACATAACATGCATAGCAATGTTTTATTACTCTAACACTTGGTTCACCGGGTGTCGATTTAATCATCCAAATAGCCAACACTCTCGGGGATAATAAAAGCTCTGCGTTTGAGGTACTTTTGCTCACTTGCTTCGAAAGGCGCGCCTTCACAGGTGCTGAAACCTTAAAGAAGACGAAACCTCGATATGGGACTTCACTAGTGTCACGATCCCATCTATTAAACAATACTCGACAGCCCAGGTATTTAAAAAAGAAAAAAATCACTGAAAAAGGTTGAAGGGAAATTAAACGGGGCGTGAGATGTGTGTGGATGGCCCTTTCATCTCGGGAAAGGAGGAAAATGTCTTAACAGCTTGAAAACAATTACATTTAAACAACTGCAAAGTGCAATATACAGTATTGCTTTCCTTAGATCAGTAACCGGGGAGCCCGATGAGTGAATGCAACTACCAGTGAGCTACACTTCCTGGTCTAATTCTTCTTGGTCGGTGTATACTTAAAGATACACGCAGCACGGAAATAAAATGTAGTCCGTTCGTCACAAGATATTCGACACGTGCGCCATTGATACATTAAATGAATTTAATTCTACTGTAATTGCTGTCGTACTTTATTTCTGTAAACAATTGAATGCTCTAGAGGCAAGTGAAAAAGCTATGGATATAACAAGTTGTCTTTCAATACTAAATAATGTTCTCTAACTCGCAGCAGAATGAACCGCTTCTGTAATAACAGAGCAGACATGCCCCTCCTTACCTCCACTGGATGGCAGTATAAGTCCACGTACAAAGGCGCGTTGGCTCAGAAAAGGCAGAGCATGACACCATCAGAAAAAGAAGCACTATTTTTCGTTGTGGCCAGTAGGTGGCGCCTAAGCCAAAAATATTGCATTAGAACACATCTAAGGAGAATTGTGACATAAGGAGGGCCACAAAGCTTGAAGTGTTTGGATACTTACCCAACCATTGACTATCCAGCAACCTTCCGAAAGTCAATTACTTAATTGGAGCTGTAAAGCGACTACTGGTAGAATGCGTTAACCAGGACTGCCTTCAGCCACTCGATTTAAAAGTACTGCACGTGTTTCGCTGAGGAACTGTTAAAAACTAGCATTATTGGCATCCACAGTTTTGACTTGTGTATTAGGCTATGCCCGGCACTGCTATTATATGCACAGGAACTCGCACACTTTTGCAACTGCTACCACCAATGGACAGTTAATACGACTACTGCAATTCCTGGCAACGGCCTTTCCCATGCCTACACAATACCCAAATCGGTAGCAATGCCAATGATTGTTATTCATTATTGTCAATAATAAGAACGAACAAGTATGTTTTGTGTAAAGATATAACAAAAAACCTGGAACCCTGTTTGAACTCATTCCTATCACACGAGTGTTGCACAGAAACCTAGGTCTTTGCGAGGAAAGGCTATGTGAGGTATTTAAATATTATTAACGGGTCGACTGTATAATCCAGTCTCATTAAACAGTTACGTCACATTAAAAATAATGTGCGTCGATAAACGTCAGGGCTAACAAAGGCAGAAGTTGTCAGATCACGTGATGTCTGTCAGTTTCAAATAAAGGCATGAAAGGCACACGTCTTTTTTTTTTTACATGAGACAATGTATTAGCTTGCATCTGCTCTGTTATAACTAAAGGTCACGTGACCGAGTGGACAAACATGTAGCACGCTCTGATGTTGACATTGTAACTGCGCATACGAGTATGCTCCTCCTTTTTTCATAGCCTTGCACAATAGCCTGACACTTACCATGCATTGAACTTGCAAACTATCACACCCCCGTGCCACAGGTCAAGATGCAGAAATCCTAAACGAAACTTAAAACTTCAAGCAGCAACACTGGAACAATGATGCACACGCCTAGACTCCCCCAACCCCCCCTGCCCCCCCTAACACCACTGCCAGACAGTGACTGCCTGCCTTTTCTTTCTCGCGGGAAAGGAGGCATCAGAGCAGCCAGGAGCAGGGTCCGACAGATGTGCGAGTGTCCCATCTGTTCCCGATACCCGAAAGAGCCACCTGCTCGGAAGGCACGTCCATAGCCTAGTCCTCAACTGCCGATGCGGGGCTAAAACTCCGGTGCAGTCCCTGCTACGGTGCTATTAAAAATGGGGCGATGAAGCCCGGAAATTAAACAATACTTTAAAAAAGAAAGAAAAAAACACGCGGTATCAATGGCTCGCAGGATCCTGAATACGTTTCTTTAATTTGATGCACCCCCGCCTGTAAGCTCAAAACTGAAACCTACTCTACCGTGCATGCAGTCAGTGGCGGCTCCCAGTGGAGTACACGTGCGCCCTCATTCACGCGGTGTTCGTCAGGTGAGCGGGATGCATACATCCATATAGTGTGAACCTGGGTCTGACCTATGACTGGGCCCATGCTTGCCATAATGGTGGAGGATGCCACAATATGAGACCAAAGCAGCTGGGAAGGCTCAGTGCTCCAGAGAAGATTTGGAAGTGGGTGTATTTTACTTCATATTTTTTAAAGATGGGAGTAAAATGATTTTTAGGGAGTAAAAATGTACATCAAATTTCCAATTGAGTGTATTTTATAAGCAAGTAAAAATATGATTTCACTGAAAAACTGAAATGTTTTAGTAAATTTTTTTGCACCTAGTGATTCATGCACATAAAAAGATGCATGTTTACTTATTACAATCAGGCAGTTAGTCGTTTCTTCCTGTGGTGCTATCTGTACTACTGGTCCAAACATATCCATGGAGCTGTGAGGGGGCAGGGGGTGGAGGGGGTAGCAGGAGTGCAAGATTCTACATTTCTTTTATCTTTTTTTGTTGGGAGTATTTCTACTCCCCATTTGTACTTTTTGGGAGTATTTGCCAATTTTTAGGGAGTAAAAGTGTCCGATACTCCTCTCATCTGTAGGGTTGGGAAGCATTGAGCCCATGGCTAAATTTGATGTATTGGATGCCCCTTCTGCTCAAATGGAATCTGTGGGTGGAACGTTTAGAACTGTATTTTCCTGCCACCATCAAAGATGACAATGCAAAACGGTAATCACTGCTACACATGGCTGGCCCTACGGGCCACAAGAAATGTAAGACACTAAATCCCACGGATGGCTCATACCAAGTGGCAGAGGTGGTCCTGGAATAAATTTCAGCCCCATATTAAACCTGGACCGCGTTTGGCCCCGGACAGTGGCCAGTCCCCAAGATGGCCATGCCATGAGGTCCTCTGTTCTGTCCTTTGGCCATCTTGTCCCTTTGCCTTCTCCAGGTCGAGCCAAACGGGAAAATTCCTTATTTGGTCATGCAGGCTCCCACGTAAACCAAAGCTTTCGCAGGCTTCTCCATGCATTGCGTGTGTGCCCAGGATGTGGGCTGGAGCGGTCTCATTGCAATGCACATCCTGGGTGCAAGGAAGTCTGGTGTGCTAGGAATGACTGGGACCACTGTGATTGGTCCACGTCTGGGATGGCTGAATCAGAGCGTATCTCCTATAGGTTTCTCTACATTTTGGCGCAAAGGAGACTGGATAAGAGAAGGCACCTTACACCCATTCCAGGTCGATTTTCTGAGTTCACACCAAACTTAGAAAATGAGCCAAGTATACTGAAACGCTGAAGCAGATCTGTGGAACTGCTGGTGACCTGCTTGAAGGTTTGGCACCCTGATCCCACTGTTGCCCCGTCGGAGCCCCTGTTTCACATCGATCACAGAAGGCCTGCAAGGGCACTTCAACCCATTGGAATTGTGGGAACAACTATTCTCAGCACCTCCTGCCTGCTCGGAAGTGTTCGTGGACCGCCCAGTGAACTGAACAGCTCGTACGGGACCTTTGCCCTAAAACCAGCACCATCTTGAGTTTCGACTTGAGCCTATGGAAACTGTAGTCTCTGCCTATAAGGCACTCTCCTGCCGAGTTCCGTACATCTAGCATTCCTAGGTCTGGAATTAGAAGAGTACGCCTGAACCCGAGTTTATGTGGTCCCTGTCTCACCCAGCTGTGGTGACCATCTTCGTGGGTGCCTTGCTGCTGTGCCCCCCTGCCCACCAAGACTCGCTGCAGTGCAACTGGCCTGATCCATTCACCACAAGCAGAGAAATTGCTACTGTCCCGCCACAGAATCAATTCCGGAGCGCAGCCCCTGAAAGCCACAGAGCCGGGCAACTGCAGGATTTAAACCTGCAAACTATCTGGATTTGACTGGCGAAGTTTGGTCTGGAGTGCACCGAGGGATGAAATTACTTGCGTCCCTTACCGGTGGCCCCTGGCACATCCATAGACATTTGCGCACAAATGTCCCTCGAGGGCCACTCTCCCTTTTATCAAGGTGCCTGTACTACCAAGCTATTCCCAATTCTTGGAACCACCTCTGCCCCCTTGGAAACCAGGAGAGATTGGAGACCAGCTTTTTTGATCCTGTGTCCGTTGTGATGTTCATGCATCATTGGATTGTATTTGAATCTGTCGTTCGCTCCTAACCCTATGGCTTGAGCACATTCCTCAAATGATCTCAGATCCTGCATTTGGAACATATTCCTTATCTTCAGACAGCCTGCTATTTCCCATTTCCTGAACGCTTCTTTACTCTGCCCCGCCGGGAAGTCTGGGTTGCCCAATAGCAGGGTGAATGGTGTGGGCCTCGTGGATAGGTTTCCCCGCCCCCGCCCCATACTTCCAGTCCTGCGCCTATTACCTCACTAATCCTTGTGTTAGGGTGTCTCTTTATCTAGCCACATGAGGCCCCGTAGGTGTGATACCGCTACCGCCCTGTCCTGCCTTACCCAGATTCTGCTTTGGTCTTCCTTCCCACCCCCAACCATTCCCTGACCACTCTCCGTTGTGCTACCTCATAATACCTAGGAAAATGTGGGAATGCCATCCCTCCTTTGCTCCTTGGGGCTGTGAGTGTTAATGCTGCCCTTGGGGGTTTCTTCTTCCATATGTAGGCATTTAATCTTTTGTTTAGTAAGCTAAAGAATGATCTAGGGACTTTAGTCGGGAGTGCCTGGATATAGTATAATACTCTAGGGTAGGGTCACCATTTTGAACAAGAAAAATTGGAATCCAAAAATGGTACCGAATTAAAAGTTTATTGTATGTTTCCATAAGTATAATCAAATTCTCTTTGATCTTTATTCTCAACACGTGTTTCCCCACTTATATTCAGTGGTTATTAGCAAGACAAAAATAAGAAAACAAAATTAAATTTCCATTTTTCTAACAATGTGTCTCTGTCGGCTGGAAATTATTCAGTAAAACATTATGTAGCACAATTCATCACTGTAGCAATTACTCACATTATTATCTGTTCCACTGGAATGAAAGTAAATACTTTAATTTTTGGATGCATAAATCGAATTAGGGGGAAGGCAGTCAAACATCTGCTGGCCTTTTCTTTAATTGAGAGTGTTTCCTGCAAATTAAAATTCTCAATTTCCAAATCTATTTCGGGGTAATATGAATGCAATTTTTAAGTTAATGCTTTAGCCATCTTCAAAGATTTGGATTTAAACTCATCTATTTTAGGTTAGGTGGTTGGTTCCCTGGATACAATTGTCTTGGCGGCGTTAGGTCCGTGTTACAACTAAAATGGCCGCTTTTTAAAGTAGCGTGATGACGTAGTTGCGCTCGACTAGCGCGATCGCGTCACCACGCTTGGTTTCACAATGTTGCCATCTTTCCTTGAGCGTCTTAATTCACATATAATTAGGTGCATACGGGCACGACCAATAGCTTGCGCTCGCAGTTGTTACTGGTTTATGTAATACAATATAATTTTTGCCTGATATCTAACTCAATCAATTGATTTTGAACCAAGTGTTTTTCGCGTGCACAGAGAATTCTGTGTATAGTGATTTAATTTATCTTGGTAAATGCACATGTTCAAGTTTAAGCGTGAGCAACAAATGAATTGTGTTCAGTTCAAGTTTTTGACCAAGTGTTTTACGGGTGCACAAACATTATTCTGCCCATAGTCGTTTAACTTCCTTCACCACTGTAAATTCACATATATAAGTTCAAGCGTGAGCAACAAGTGACTTGTGTTAAATGCAGGTAATTAACAGAATAAATGGATGTTTTTTTTGTAAAGAAAGAAAACTATGTTTGATGCATGAGGAAGATTCAAATCAAATTATTATATTGCAAATATGACATTGAGCTAGAATGATAGGAAAAAGTTCTGTTATGACAGAAAATGACTGTCACCGTTCTTGGATGCAGTATTGTTACCAGTCTCCCACAGCTGTCATATGCTTGGGTCTTGTCTGCCCTGGGGGCTGTGTGTGTTGCTGGCACTGCCTTTGCTCTTGTTTTTGACATATGTGGGTGTTGCTGGGGGCTCTTACGATTTGCCCCTGGTGAACTGATGACGCTCTCCTTGTGTTTGGAGGGCTGTTTCCTGGCTGTGGGGTCTGCCATCTGCTGTTCCTCCAGCTACTCTGTGCTTGTGGTACCCGGCTTCCGCTCCCCCCTCTTTTATGTCCCCTTTAATGTAGGGGATAGGAGTCCTGACCCGCCTCTTTCCTCTGTTTCCGTGCCGAAGTCCCTTCTGGGTCTGCTTGGGTATGAGATTGCTGCTTTTCGTACCTTAATTTTCACCCAGTCCTCTGGCCCCCCTGGGTCTTCACTCTGTTTGGCCTCCCTGTGTCTCTCCCTTATTTTGTTGAATTGCTCCATCTCCCCTGCTTACTTACCGGCTGTTTCGTCGTCTTCCACTGTCTCTTGCCCTTCTTTGTGGTCTCCGTGAGTTTTGTTGTGTGGGAGGGAGGGGGTCCTGCTGCCACAGTATTTCCTAGGCCGCACTCCGTGTGCCATGTGGCACTGGTCACCTCCTCCGCTGCTTCCCGCTCTGTCTGCAATCACTGGATTCCCTCAGAAGACAAGGCCGCAGGAACGTCCTTCCGCTCCTCAGTCACCCATGAGTCCTTCCGCGCAGCATCGGCTTCAATCCTCTTCACGCTCCAGTGGGGGGCGATCAGGCTGCCAGCTTACCTCGGCCTCCACCGGTCCTGGATTCTTTCACTGGGGCTCCCCCTCACTGATGCACAGCGTGAGGCTCTCCTGTCTGCGCACCCCTCACTCCGTGTAACGCTCACCTGATTCCCGTAGAGGCGCCGGTCTTGACTGGGCGTATACCGTATCTTCAAAGGTGATGTGTAACACACGGCTGGCTCTTTGGGCTGGACCTCTGTGCACTGTATGTCTGACTCGAAGGGTAAGATGTCTGCAGATAGAAAATATGGGATTAATGAACTGGGTTATTGAATGTCTCTCTCTTCTTCCCTTTCTCTTCTCCTGTAGAACCCCAAAGGTTAACGCTCTCACCTTAGGTAAGTGAACGCCGTGCTCTCCATCTGCCTCGGGGCAGGGTGCTGTAACCAGTTTCTTCACTGGATAAGGGGAGCAGGCCTCTTGACTTCAGAGGACTGCTGTCCGTCGTTTACTGCACGAACGGTAAGTTTCGAGTAATTCTAATGTCTTTAAAAGTCTTTAGTAATGATGTCTCTTGTTTTTGCAGGGTTCCGGCGATGGCGGATGACGGGCTGAAGTGAGTTGAAGATGGAGCCCGTGTGATGAATGGAAGCGCCTGGAAGCACGTAAGTAAGCGCTTGTTGCCTGCTTCACGATGCGCTCTAACTGTCTTTTTATTTTGCAGGTACAAGTTCGGAGCGGCTGCAGGGTGCCGGAATACCCACTGGGTTAGATGTGGAAAGGAGTAATGGCACGTGAGTATTAAAGTTCTCCAATGTCTTTAAACGCACCTTGTTTTGTCTTTCAGATGCGGGATGCAGCGCAGAAGGCCTCCGGAGCGTGCGAAGAGCTGGTAAGCTTTTGTCTTTCAGATGCCGGAATGCAGTGCGAAGACCTCCGGAGCGCACGAAGAGTAGGTAAGCCTTTGTCTTTCAGATGCCGGAATGCAGCGCGAGGCGTTGGTGACAGCCGATGGACCAGGTAAGTGAAGCGCTGTCACTGAAGACCGTAATGCTAACCTGTTCTTTCTTGTCTTTATAGGTGTTGCTGAAGACTGGATTCAGGATGGTAAGCCTTTTTCCTTAGGCCCAGGATCAGATGCAGAAGACCCGATGAGCGTTCTGCTGCAGAGGATGCAGAATAACGCAAAGCAAGATTCATCCATCGGGTGTGGTTTAAATAGCCTCCTGTAGTGCTTAGGTGTCTCCTTCCACAGCCACGCCTAGGTAAGAAAAGAGTTCCTGCTTTCCAGAAGAGTTCCAGTGTTCTGAACCTAGGGAGTGGCTCCTGCCCCACCCAACAGGAAAAGTAGTTCCAAACAGAAGAGGATCAGAGGCTCAACTGGCAGGCAAGTAAGCAGCATGGTCTGCTGCAGGTAAGTCCACCCAAGCATTATGAGCCCGGCGCTTCCAGCGCTGGGACTGGGCATATTTATGAGCCTGGTGCCACTGGCGCCAGGACTGGGTCCAAAAGGTCCCAATTGGGACTGGTTGGCACTCGGAACCTGGGTTATGGATCTGCTTCCAAGGGAGTTGGGAAAACCCTGACCTTTTGGAAGCAGAGATCATGACACTCCGGCCCGGATCTCCCAGCTTCCGCGCCGCCTCGTGGGCTGCCTCCCGTGATCTCTTCCTCCGCTGTGCGGTATTTATCTCTTCTTCCGGTGGGGGGTTCCAAGTCCCACTAATTATATAAGAGGTATTGTGAAGGCTTCCATGTTACTTCATTGTATTTCTAATTGTTGTGGTCCGGTGGGGAGAGAGACTCACGCACGTCCTCCAACGGCCACCATCTTGGAATCCAGAGACTATCTTGATGTTAATTCTATAGGTTTGCAGGGATGTGCCTTTCAGATACGCAAGCCATGTCTTCTTCTCAAGCACAGATGTTCCTTATCTCTTGCTACTCTTCTACTGTGCCCTTCCCCTCCTACTCTCCTCCATCCATTTCAACCCCAACTTCTCTCCTAGTCCTTTCACCTACGGACCCCCTCTGATGCGTCTCACTCCATCCTCTACCTCCACCCTCCAACGTTACTCTCCTACACTGCCTCTCTCCCCATTCCACTACTCTTGCTTCTCCACTGCCACTCTCCCTTCTCCACTCCCACCCTCCCAACTTCGCCTTCCCCTCTCCCTTATATTCATTCACCCCTCTTTTACCCACATGCTACACTAACCTTAACTGAACAGTACGAGTTGCGCTCACTAACCATAACCTCACGTTTTCCAAAACCCCTCCACATTTCAGTCCACCGTCCTTCCTCATCCTGCTCTCTTGGTTTGCCACTACCTCATTATCGGTCCTCACCCAAAGAGCCAACACCTTCCAGTTTCCTGTTGCACTTCTTATACTCCCATCCTATTCCTATTAGGACCTATTCCTGCTGACCAATCGTGTCCTGAAATCCCTCCTCGGGAGGTCAACTATGGTCAAAGTCTATAAATAGGGAGCTAAGCCCCACTCTTCTGCATGGGCTGCTACGCTGAAACAATGACAGCCTGTGTTGGAGTGTCACAGTTCGTGTAACGAAAATGATAGTCAATAGGTACATATGGTGTCAACAGGTGTGCACCCATTGACTATCATTTTCGCTTATGTACTAGTCTCTTCCAGTGTGACACTATTCATAGGTAGCACCCGCACGGTGTAATATGTCATTTTGTAAAATTAATGAGATTACGGATAAACATGCCATGACTTTGGCATTCACAAATGAAGAAGCTAAGCAGATCTTAGCTTTGATTGGCCAAACTGCAAAGCTTACGGACATACAAGCAAACCCAGATCACCTTATCTCAAAACCTGAAAGGATGATCAGACAAGAGATCTCACAAAAACTGCATGCTTCGACACTTGTCGAGTATTATAAATCACAACGCATACCTAGGGGACTGAGCGCCTATCTTAGGCCTACCTTATGTAAAGAGAATAAGGACTTTATCATTAAATGGGACCAGATATTGAACAAGTGTTCATCAGATCTCATACTCCTGACCATACAAGAATTAGCTAAATACTTAGATTCAATCGATAAGGAGATTACTGATTTAACCAGTCAAATAGCTAGATTGAAATCTGAACAGGATCTAAAAGGTATCTTAGAAGACATCAATTTAAAACTTGCCTCTTATAAACAGGATATTGAACAACGCAAACTGTGCACATTTAAGAGATACTTTTGACTATCATAACGATATTGTATACTCTTGGCAGGAATTCTATGCACAGAGAAATAGAAGTAGATTCCCTAATAAACGCCCCACCTCATCTGGTTCCGACAACACTAGTGAGGGCAGCATAGGTGACCCTATACCAGGCAGAAATATACCTACAAGGAAACCACCTGCAAGAAACCATCCAGTGGAAGCAGGCGTTTCGTTACTCCAAGATCCCCAACAGCAGTGCCTTTTTTAGAAAAAAGACCCGACGTGGGCACAAGATCCAAAAAGAAAAACAAATCAGTGAGTCAATTGTGGTAAATATTTCGAGCAAATTCCTTACTGCGAATCAACTTGACATCCTCAACAAAGGTCTTTCATTTGTTTCAACAAGTAATTCCACTCTTTTTGAAGAGAAAGTGAATCTACATTTACTATTACGTAAAATAAAATTGAAATTATATTTTGCTACACAAACCATGGATACAGTAGATGAGGATATGGATGAGACACTTGAGATGAAACCAAAAAGTACATTTGATCCCCCAATTGACAACCCGGTGATCAATATGTTCAAATTCAAAGTTGAAAATGACTTGAAGAAAATTAAGTACAACTTAAGAGTTCCATTTAACCTTAAAGACTCCCAACTCAAAGAAATCGAATCCTTAGCGAAAGATCTTGAGTTAACAATTAAACCTATTGACAAAGGGGGTGCATTAGTGGTTATGGATTCTAGTTTCTACCACACACAATGCAAGGACATGTTGGATGATAACAGTACCTACCTTCGGTTGGACAGTAATCCCACGGTGCAAATCGGAGCCATAATTGAGGATTGTGTGAATAAAGCATTTGACAATGAATGGATCAATGTGAAAACTAGGTCTTTTCTACTGAAAAAACACCCGATAATTCCTGTATTGTATGGACTTCCAAAAAATTCACAAAAATCAACTCCATCCCCCGCTGAGACCAATTGTTGTGGGGACTGATAGTATCTTAGACCCTCTATCTAAATATGTAGATAGGATTCTACAACCTTTGGTTCAACTTATCCCGACTTATTTGAGAGACACTACAGACTTCCTTTTGAATGTCAATGAGATTACTTGTTTGTCTTCAGAATGCATTCTATTTTCAATGGATGTATGCAGCTTATACACATCGATCCTACATCAGGAGGGGATCGAAGCTGTAGAATGGTTATTGTTACAATCCCAAAATGTGAAATGTGACCCACAGTTGGTGGTGGAATTTATAACAATCATTTTACACAATAGTTACTTTAGGTATCAAAATCATTATTTTGCACAAATTTCGGGAACTTCGATGGGGTCAGCGATGGCCCCTGCATATGCTAACATATGTATGTATTGGTTTGAAAAACAGTTTGTGCTGGACATAATTGAATGGTCTACTAAGATTATTATTTGGAAAAGGTACATCGATGATATTTTTGGGGTCTGGTATGGCTCCAAAAGTGAACTGGAAGAGTTTTTTGCATATCTCAACAGCGTATATTCACGCATTAAGTTAACTCTTGAAATTGGCAACCCCAAATTACACTTTTTAGATGTGCAGTTGGAAATTGTCAACAATCAGATTAAAACATCATTATTCCACAAACCGACCGATGTCAACAGTTTATTACACTATGCGAGCTTTCGTCCTAAACCTATGATGGCAAGTTTACCATAGAGTCAGATCTTACGTCTTAAGAGAATAATCACAGATTCTGAGGTTTTCCAAGGGGAATGCAAAGCTTTAACCAAAAAATTCACCTCCAGAGGATATCCTAAAGAAATCCTAGAACAAGCGCAAACTAGGGCTCATCCGATTTCAAGGGAACAACTTCTCACTCCGAAACCCAAGAAAGAGACAGCTTCAATCCTAGACATCTCAAAGTACTCAAGACAAAGCTTTCCCATAAACATTTTTTTTGCAGAAACACTGGTCTATTCTACATCATGACTCCACACTACTTGAACTGTTTCCACGACCCCCCAATGATGGTGTACAGAAGAAGGGTTAACCTTAGAGACAAGGTGGTTAAAGCAGAAAGGGCACCTAAACAAACACAGTTGACCCTTGTGACCAAAAAGAAGGGAACATTCCTGTGCTTGTCATGTAGCCATTGTAACAATCTGGCCAAAGGTGAATACATTTTACACCCGCAGACGGGGTGAAAAATTAAACTCAGATTTTGCCACGTGCAGAACAACAGATGTGATCTACAGCATTAAGTGCCCATGTGGCCTTTTATACATCGGTCAAACAGCAAGGTCGGCGTGTGAAAGATGGACTGAACATAAATCACACATCCGGTGTAAAAATGAAAAATCCCCTGTAGCAAGACACTTCACCAATGAGAGACATAACGTGGCACAGTTAAAATTCAACATACTTGAAGTAGTTAAAAAACCTCACAGAGGGGGTGATTATGCAAGGATTTTGGCTCAAAGAGATGTTCTGGATTGATTTCTTGGATACCGTCTCTCCCAGAGGTCTCAATGAAGACCTTTCCCTGAGTTGTTTCATTTAAGTATTCACCAGTAGAACATCGTCCTCCATTTTGGCTCTTATGGTTTGGGCTGGTTATAATCAGAAGTTGGGCTCATGTCAGGTTTATGAGTTGGTTGACTACTTAGTGTTCATATTGTTCTGATAATGAATGATACATCAGTAATCGAAAGGTTTAAATACATCTATTCAGAGGGTTAATACACTATGTATCCCTCTGCTACTTGTTGACTCTGGAGTATTTTTTCCGTATCTACTTTCTAGACACTACTTTCATTTTTTCGATTTTTCTATATTTTTTTTATAAATCCCTTTCATTTTTATTTCTGAGATCATGCATCACTTTAGATGTCCGTAGTATCGATTTAAGAGTTGAGTGGCACCTCTCCATGGGTGTGCAATTATTTCTGCGTTACGTTCTTTGGTCATGTGACACGGCCATGTGACGGTGTCATGACGGTACTTACCATTGGGGTTTACTTCTGGGATCCCAGTTTATATAGATCGAGGTACTCTATACACCCATTATTATCCTCACTCCTGCAATACTAACATCTCAGTGGAATAGGTTCTGTCCTGTCCGAGTCGCTTGAATTTGTTTCGCCTTTAATTTCCGGGTCACATGACTGTCATGTGACTGCGTCTCTTCCTGTTTTCATTTTAACCGGCAGAGATTGCTCATTCCGAATGCGGACACCGTACGTGTGGTGCACATTAGACAGCAACCCCAAGATCCTGTCTATAAAGACGATTATCCTTTCGAATTGTAAGTACATAGATTATTACTGTTTCTATAAATACTTGAAATACTCGATCCTAAAGATAGAGTGACTCACCCATCCTTGTGGCTTACTTCTGTCTCTCTTTTCAGTACGCAATTTCGGAATATAAGGAGGCTCAAATAGCCTTTTGAACATCGGTGCCATCTTTTCATGACGAGTGCAGTAGGAGATATTGATAGTCTTTGGGAATACAGTACTAATAAGAGACAATTTTTTCACTATTGAGGTAAAGATAGTTCACAAATGGATATTGTTGTTCTTAATAAGGCAGATACCGATACTACAACTCTAATCACTGGTTTTACGGTTTGTTCTAGGACCTTCACTACTTCCTATATACTTCATCTTGATACACACCAGAGGTCCCGTTGTCCGGTGGTCTCTACATTGTGGGTTTAGAGTGTATTCCTACTCCCTTCTAAAGTCTGGGTAAGAATTGAGCTTTTTTCACTTTACTATTATGACCTTCCCTTTAAATACGGAACTTTATGGTTCCCTTTTGATCTGATTCAGCAGTTGAAGTGTATTGACCCGATTAATATTCATGTATTATGCAAGACCACACAGAAAGACATACTAGAGGTAATTCTTTCCATTATTTTGCTTCTAATTTCATGCTTTGGAGTCACACCAGTATTCAATTTTGGTTTACTGATTATGAAGAAAATGATAATGACCCTATATGGTATGAGCTAGGTTGCTTTGTAGCTGGTTTAGAGTGATGATTGATAATGATTTGTTCACAGTAATTTTGTGTTTAACATATGTAAAGGTGATTATTAATTGTATGTATATGCGTAATTGCAGATTTCTTTCACTCCTGAAGAAGAGGAGTTTCCCCGAAACGCGTAGAGTTGGAAATCACATCGCAACCTAGAACACTGTGGTTGCTCTTTGTTTCATTTTGTTTTTTACGATGGCCATATGTGAAAATCATTTATATTTATGCAAATCTTAAGGTTTAACAAACATTGAGGTTTTCAACTTTTGTTCATGTATCTAATATTCAATTACATATCTTTTGAAAATGTAAGCATTGTATAGACTGATTTTTTCAGCTTTAATGGTGTGAAGGGGACGGGAGTGTCTTTAAATTTAGACACTTTTAGTTCACAGTTCGTGTAACTGGCTGTGTTGTGGCACATCTGGCTGCTTGTGAAAAGCTTCATTGCAGCTGTTTGTGGCGCACAATAGAGATTGTGAGTGGTGTGCAGTATCCCTGCCAGATGTACAGGTTTACTGCCATTTGGTTTGGCTGCTCCCTCTCTGGCTGAAATCATTGAATGACTTGAGTTGTTGACTGAACGGCTATGGTGGTATATTGTTTTGTTGGAACTCTGCCCACATGTTAGTTGCGTTTTCTGGCACTTAGGGAGAGGACATGAACTGGGGCCCTCTAAACAGCCACCTTTCTCCTCTGCGGTAAGAATGGCTCTGGCTTCCACCCTGATGGGGGTCCCCATCCACTCTTTTCAAAGTCAGATTACTGACCCTGCCCCCCTATAAATTGTGCTCTGCTGGACTCAGGTTGCCAGCTACTGGAGGTGTCGAACTCAAGAATGCAAAATCCTGCCAGGTGCAAGGAATTGTTTTCTCCTGAAGAGTTATTGCACCATCATTAGAATACAAATGGGGAATGCAATAGGTAAGAGCATACCAGAAGAGCCAAAAAGTGTTTTTTGCACATGACACATCATAAATGCAAGCTCTCTCATCAGAAGGAAAGATGGATGATTTAAGTGCTGCTAGTATCAAAAAAGTGATTCTATGCTTATGGGAGAAAGAATGCCCTCCATGAAATGAACCTTTGGGAAGATGAGACGTGGAGATGATCTTCATATGAAAGCTTTATTCACAGAATCCAAGATAAGGAGGCTTTTTTTATTTGGGGTTCTTTCCAACACTTAGCCACTACTAGGAACACCTCTGAAAGGTAAGACTTTTTATTGGATTTCCAATAACCATTAGAACTTCATGAGGGGAATTTGTTACAACTTTCATGGTCTTAAACACAGAAGGGCACATCGTCAAGGTCTGGCATGAGTCTGCATTGACATTCCCCAGTCTATGCATATTTGGCCATTAAGTCACAATTCCTCATGGCTTCCCCTCTCCTTCCCTGCTCATTAAATATGCTTTGTACGGACCACATATATCCTTTGGTCTGCAGGACACTGGCATCATTCTTGAAAATTCAGTGTTGTAGTCCAAGCACTTTCCTATCTGCTTCATCCAAGCAGTGACCTTCATCCACATTTGGGCCATGCATCTCATAGCTAGACCCATTAATAGGCCGCAATATTCCCTCAGGCCTGTCACGACTTCCCCTTTGCAACCTAGCAGCCCCATCAGTGGCGAAACCTCCACCTCCATGTCAATCATAATAGATGCATTTTCGAGTGTGTCCTTCAAAAAGGGCACCAGCGGGCTACATTCCCAGTTCAGATGCAGAAAGCCAGCGTCTGCAGTGCAGCACCGCCCACATGTATCAGGCCTGTCATTGAACATTTTGTGTAGCTTCCTAGGTGTCAGGTAGGCCTGGTGCACGAAACTGAAGTGGATCAACATCAGTCTATAATTGAAGGAGATCGGGTTTGTGCGTTTCCTAACGTATTCCCATTGCCCATCAGTTATTTGATCAATGGGAGCTCTTTCCCACTTTGTTTGTGCCCCTAGAAACTGTGCTGCCACCCTGGCCCAATTCCCTTATACAGAACTTAAATCAATCTGCCTTCAACCTTTCATATATGATATGATAGGTTATTTATAACGCACTTAATACCCAGAGGTTTACAAGTGCGGACCCGTGGATCGAACCTGTGTTGCTCTGTGTCTTGCTTCCAAGGCGAGCACGTTGCCGCTGAGCTATCCTACCAAGACTATCCTCCCACTAGCCATCATGTCCGTCAGTGGGGAGATTGCTAGGGGAGGACAAGGGAAAGAGTCCATCCATCGTATAAAATAGATAAATATCTCCAGCTGAGAACTCCTCTCCCCCTTTAACTTTGTATTTCTGTAAGGTTAAGAAAACTCCCTCTGGGAAGAGATTCCGAAATGACCTTATCCACAACTTCATCATGTGTTTTCATATCCTTTTTCTGCTTTGAGAGGGGGACCAGTAATGTATTGCTTCGGTAGTAGAGGAGAGTATTGCCAGTCGAGCCCAGTATCCTTCACTAGTTCTCCCTACGCCTTGTGCGTTGTTCATAATACATTAATTTCACTCCTCCTCTTGGGTATGTCTGAGATGACCAATGGCGATAGGAGTGATGGAGTCGCTATTGCCCGCTCCACGGTAACGTGCAGACAGATCTGGCCTGCAGCGTACCAAAACGACAGGTAATGTGCCCTTGCAGTCCTGTAGTATCTAATCCAGTCTGGTGCTCAAAGGATCCCCTCATCTAGTGGAGCCATGAGGATCTCCCATCTTACATGCCCAAATGAACCTATTGCGCAATTAATGCATGTCATGAAAAATGTACTTGGGTTGTGTTAGAGATATTCACGAAGAGGTATACAAGTTTGCGAGGAATGACCATCTTAAGTAGTGAGATTTTGCCTATTAGGGAGACAAGGAGATTAATCCATCTATCAAGTTTAGCTTAAATGTGCTCGATAACCGAATCATAGTTTAGCCGAAACAAGGTCCCAGAGTCTCGGGTGATTTCTATCCCGAGGTACCCAACAGTGACTTCCTTCCAACTGAACTGTGGTAACCATGGCCAGCACCTGGTGCCATTTGTTAAGGGAAATATTTCTGATTCCACCAGTTAATACATAAACCTGAGTATGTCCTGAACGTCTGTACATCCCTCCTTATTGGCTCTAGGTTGACTTCTAGGTTAGCAAATAGCATTATGTCATCTGCGCTGAATGAGATAACCAGCAGGTGAGTACAATTTAAGCCCCAATTGCTATAGCAAACAATATTGGTGGTAGGGGTCATCCATGCATGGTCCCTCTTTCCATCACCATTTTGGAGAGTCAATGCCATTAGTGTACACTCTGGTTGTAAGTGATGTGTACAGTAGCTTGACGTTGTATATACTTTTATTTCCAAGGCCTGACCTCAGGACCTAAAACAAAAGAGGCCACTTGACTGAGTCAAAAGCCTTCTCGACGTCTTAACGTAAACATAGTGGCCAGCAAGGAGGGTTCCAGCTGATCTATCAGCCCACAGAAATCTGTTTGCCAGTACCTTAGCCAAGATTTTATTTTCCACATTTATAAGGGAGATGGGCCTATATGACGTGCACAACTCTGCCACCTTTTGAGGCTTAACGGAGGACTGATCAGGGCTTTCCATGTGGACATTTCATTAAAGGTTTCCCTTATCACCCCTTCGGTCCAAAATAGCTCGACCTGATCAAGTGATGGCAGATATAGTCTCCCTGAGCCTTGTGGTGTGGAGCTTGGCATAGTAGTCTGCAAAGGCACAGTTAATGGCATCATCCGTCCTGTTCAAGGAAACGTCCCCCGCCTGAATGGCATGGACTAAACTACTCCCCTTGTCCTCTCTCACGGCCCAGGCTAGTACCCTGCCCGGTCTTTCCCCTTCCCCATATTGTCTTATACTTATTTCTCTAGATAGTAAGTGAATTTACCTGGTCGCTAAGTCATGAAACTCATCCATCTCTTCTCAGATCCTGACCAGAATTTCAGGTCTATTTGTAGCATCATATTAAGCTTCCATAACTTTTATTGCGCTCTCAACCCTATCTAGGGATCTTCCCAAGTCTTTCAGGATTCCCCATTCCGTGGAAATACCCATAGCTCCGATAAAGACCTTGAATGTCTCAGTATCCACAGTGGTTCCACTGACCCGACATTCCCTTAGAAAAGAAATTGCGACTTCCTCTAACCGACCCTTGAAAGCAGGATCTAAGAGTGCTAGGCTTAATTCTATAGCCGCTGCCCGGCGTCTGAACAGCTGGGAAGTGAAAGGAGCAACTCATTTCGGAATGGTCCACAGGGTCCGTGAGAGAAGAACAAGTTACTTTCTTACCTGGTAACGTTCCTTCGATGGGATGTTCCGACGACGTATTCCATATCTATGACAGATAATCACAACAGCTGTGCTGCTTCGAAAAATTTTCGGCATCTGCGTCCTGTGTTGATGACATCGATACGCTGTCCCTCCAGGGCCTCCGTCGAGCCGACGTCACCGGATGTTATAAATAGGAAGCACGACGCCCGTAGCCTCAGCTGTAGTTTTTTCCCAGAACGTGTGGCAGCAATCTTCTGCCAGTATGACCACAGAAAGCCTTGCGGAAACGTAAGCTGCAATCGCATAAGAAATTCTGTAGCCGGGCAGGCTGGGAGGGTACGATATGGAATATGTCATCGGAACATCCAGATCGAAAGAATGTTACCAGGTAAGAAAGTAACTTGTTCTTCGAGGGGATTGGTTCCTCCAACTTGTTCCATATCTATGATGGAGTACCAAAGTATGGAATTTAGACATTTAGAATGCCCAATTAAATTGCAGAATAAAGGACCGCCTTGCCAAAAGCCAGATCATGCCCAGGGATAGAATCTAGGTAGTAGTGTCTTACAAAAGTATGGACCGAAGCCCATGTGGCTGCTTCACAAATGTTACGAATGGGAACACCCTTCTGCAGAGCAGTAGAGGCAGCCACACCCCTAGTAGAATGAGCCCATAAGCCTACCGGAGGGTCCTTACCCGCCAAGCGGTAACATTCAGAAATTGCCAAGATAATCCATCTAGACAAAGTCTGCTTAGTAACAGCTTCTCCCAAACGCCTTCCAGCGTATCCTATAAAGAGTTGATCGTCCACTCTGACCCGGGACATGCGTGAAATGTAGAAACTTAAACCTCTCCTAGGATCCAACCTATGGAGCCTCTCCTCTTCCTTAGCAGGATGCGGAGGAGGATAGAACGCCAGAAGAATGACCTTCTGGCTTAAATGAAATTCCGACACAACTTTCGGAAGAAAGGAAGGACAAACCCCAAGGACAACCATGTCCTTATGAAACACCGTGAAGGGTGCAACTCACTCACTCTGCGAGCGGAAGTAACCGCAACTAAAAATACAGTTTTAAGGGTTAATAGTCTTAAAGGACAAGAATGTAAAGGCTCAAATGGAGCACCTCTGAGGAATTTTAGAACCAGGTGCAAATCCCAACCTGGCACCAGGAAAGGTGACGATGGAAACACATTAGTGAGCCCTTTCAGAAACTGAGCAATTCAAGGAATTTTAAAATAAGAACACTCCTCAGACGAGCGCTTAAATATGGACAGCGCCGCCAGGTAACCTTTAATGGTACCCACTTGCAGGCCCTTGGGGGCTAAAGAAAGTAAAAAAGGACAGAACCACAGGAATGTCGCATGAAAAAGGATCCACATTCTGAACCCTGCACCAGTCACAGAACTTTCTCCAACGGCAATGGTACAGGGGACTTTGTTGCAGGCCGTCCGGCCGAAAGCAACACCTCCATCACATCTTCAGGGAGGTCGCAATCCTTATACCTCAACCTTTCAGAAGCCAAGCGTGAAGGTTGAGGGATTGGACCTCTGGATGGAGAACCTGACCCTCCCTCCCATGAGAGCAGATCGTCTCGGTAGGGAAGACGGTGTGGAGGGCAGATGGACAAGTCAAGAAGGTCCGGGTACCACGTCCTCCGGGACCATGCTGGAGCAATGAGGATCATGCGGGAACCGAACCTCCGTAACCTCTGCAGCACTTGCGGAATGACGGGGACTGGAAGAAACGCGTACAGCAGTGGGAAAGACCACTCCACCACAAACGCGTCCCCGAAGGCTCCTCTTGGAGGAAATTCCCGCGAGCAGAACCTTTCGCACTTCCGGTTGACACTGGTGGCGAAGAGATCCACTTGTGGGGTCCCCCAAAGGGGGAAGATCTCCAGGAGACTCTCCTGACCAGCTCCCACTCGTGAGAGATTGCGCTCTGCCTGCTCAGAGCGTCCGCCGTCTCGTTCTCGTCTCCGGCCAGATGAACTGCCGAGATCGAAATTTCCTGCTGGATGGCCCAGAACCAGAGCTGCATCGCCTCGCTGCAGAGGAAGTGACCCTGTCTCCCCCCCCCCCCTTTTTGTTGAGGTAGTGCATGATCACACTGTCGTCCGTCAGAATCAGGACATTCTTCCCTTGCACAGTCGGCAGAAAAGCCTTCAGGGCAAGCATGACGGCCCTCAGCTCCAACAGATTGATATGGAGTCTGGACTCCGACTGAGACCAACGACTGCTGACTGTCAACTCGTTGACATGAGCTCCCCATCCTGTGAGGGATGCGTCCGTCACTTTAGTCACCTCCGGCCAGGGTAGCCAAAACGGAGCCCCCTTCATCAGATTGACTTTGACGGCCCACCACAGAAGATCCTGGGCGACCGAGGGCAGCAACTGAACAGGATCCGACATCCTGCCGGAGGATTGTGACCACTACATCTTGAGAGCCCACTGCAGAGATCTCATCCGCAGCCTGGCCTCTGGCACCAGATGAATGCAGGATGCCATGAGGCCTAGCAACCTCAAGAACGCGAACAGCGGGAGAGACTGGGCATGTTGAAATTAGTTGCACCATTTGCAAAATGTGATAAGCCCTCACCTAGGGAGGGAAACACTGCCCCAAGGATATGTCGAGCACTGCTCTGATGTACTGGAGCTGCTGGTTGGTGTCAAGTGGGACTTCTTTAAGTTGAGGGAGAAGCCCAGCCTGTGAAGGGAGTGGCAGGTGACCAACAGATGATCCAGGACTTGCCCGGGAGAGCGCGCCCTAATCAACCAATCGTCCAGGTAAGGGTAGACGTGAATTCCCCCTTTCCTGAGATACACTGCCACCATCACCATGAGCTTGGTGAAAACCCTCGGGGTGGAGGGCACTCCGAACGGCAGGACCCGAAACTGAAAGTGCAAGTCACCAACCGCGAACCTCAGGTACTTCTTGTGCTTGGGATGAATCGGCACATGAAAGTAAGCGTCCTTGAGGTCGAGAGACACCAACCAGTCCTGAAGTTGAAGGGCCTGGAGGACTTGAGAGAGAGTAACCATCTTGAACTTGTCCTTCCAGAGGAGCTTGTTCAAACCACGCAAGTCCATGATGGGTCTCAAAATCAAAAAATAAGGGGAATACCATCCCTTGTTCCTCTCCGCTACAGGTACCAGTTCTGTGGCGCCATTCTCCAGCAGGGCTATGATTTCCTGCGCAAGGAGCATATCTTAACTCTTCAAAGAAGATTCCCTGGTGGACTGTCGTGAGGCCTCTGCTGTAAAGGAAGACAGCAGCCGTGGACCCACACATCTGAAGTAATGGCACGCCATTCTACAAGATGCTGCGCCAGCCTTCCCCCAACCGGCGAACCAATGGACATGGCCTCATGACTGAGCTTAAGCGGCTGCGGCAGTGCCTGAGGGCAAAGAGGCAACTGCCCGAGCAGCCTTGGCACCTCGAGTACCTTGTTTTTCACCTCTGGTACTCCTACGTTGGCCCCTTTGACTTGCAGCTCCCCTCGATCTACCAAAGGAAGAGTAGTATCGAAAGGAATCTACCCTCAATTGCTGTCCCCTAGGATGAAAAGGCAGAGGTTGGCGAACTACAGCGCTCAACGTCGTCACTGCAGCTTTGGAGGTCTGCAACCTCTCAAGGCTCTCGTCAGCCTTGCTGCCAAACGGAGGGTCACCATCAAAGGGCATGTTGAGACGCCGGGCTTGTAGATCCAGAGCAAACACTGACTTCCACAACCACGCAAATCTGTGCATCACGGTGCCCGCCGTGATATTCGGGAATATGTTCAGCCGTCAATGAAACAATTCCACAGAGTGTGAGTGAAACAATGTAAGGCACACACAGAGTTGGCTGATTTCAAAGCCATACCCCCTGAAGAAAAGACTTTCTTTGCCCAACCGTCAAAACGTTTGTTGTCCCTGTCAGGAGGGATGGTAGGGTACGACGCCTGTTTCGCTGGGGCCGTAGCCGCCTGCACCACCAAACTCTCCGGAGTAGAGTGCATGGACGAGTAGAGTGCATGGACAAGTAGCCGGGGTCGCCACTGGCTGGGCGGTGCTTTTTTGACAACGACTTACCCACTGCCGGGAAACTCTCCGTGGCAGTGCAAGCCGCTGCCACCCTTCGTTGTAAGGCCATATGGAATGGCATTACCGGGTCAGCTGGTGGACCTTGGTCCAAGATATCTGTCAGGTCATCCTGCAGAAAATCTACTGGAGGCGCAAACCACCCAAAGTACTCTGCCACCCTCGACATCAGCCGCCTGTACGAAGAGTCAGCATGCATACCAGGCTCAGGCCTGCCAAACTCAACCTCCGGAGAGGTATCAAGACCACTGGCGTCGTGCAAAGACTGACGCAAGTCTTCAATCTGGCTATGACCAGACGATATTTCGTCAGGAACCTCATCCGGAACCAAACCTTCCTCAGACCCTTCCTCCACCTCAAATATAATCCAGAGGCTGGAATAAATCCCTGGAAGAGGGCACAGAAAAAGGCCCAAAGAGAGGTCTCACCGACTTCTTCAGGGCCTTCCTCGGGGTTTCCACCAATGCACAGGTTACCTCCGATAAAGCATCCTCGAAAGGCGTCGACAGAATCGGCATTGAGCGTGGCACTGATGGCTTAGACACAGGCCTCGAGGGCAGAGCCCCGAGCGTGTCCGACGGCCTAGGTGCCGATGGCTTCTAAGACTTCCTCGGAGGCGGAGCCTCGTGAGAGTCCCTCGACGGACATGGCACCGATGGCGTAGACCTCTTCTTCGAAGACCTCACATGCTCTGACGGTCTCGAGGGCGTCGAGGATTTGGACCTGGAGCCGGCATGGCTAGAGCGATCCACCTTGTCCGATCGGGACCTCGAAGGCGCCCGATGATAGCGCCGACCACCCAAGCCCAAAGGAGTGCAAGCGTGGCCCTAGCACAGTCCCTGCCAGCTTCTTTCGAAGGCGCGGAAGGAACGGAGCCCTGCGACTGAAAAATCGCCATCATCTCCGTACGAAATGCATCCCATTCCGCAGGAGAAGAGTGCTTGTTGGGACAAGCAACCCGCCGACGAGGACGGGGAAGGCTACCAGTGACGGCGCTTCCGTGAGTGCCTCGAAGAGGCAGAGGAATGATGGGAACCACTTCGGGTCCGTGAACCCCTGGACTTGCGCCGACGACACGGAGAGTCCAAGCCCAGCGGATTTCGACTCTTGGGGCTTGGAAATCCTACCGACAGAAAGCTTCTTCCGCTCCCGCAAGACCTTCGATGTTAACGACTGGCAATCGTCACAATCATCTGTGGCGTGGTCCTCTCCGCGGCACCAGAGGCAGGCGTTGTGCGGGTCCGTAAGCGACATCTTGGAACCGCAGTCCCGACACTTCTTGAAACCCGGCCACAGGGGTAGAAGACGACAAAGACATTTTTGATATTACAAACAAACAAGTTCGAAGACCGATAGAATATACTCAGAAGAACCGAGGCGCGCCGAGATCTCCCAAGCGAACACGTTTGTGGAAAAAACGGAATTGAGGCTAAGGGCATCGTGCGTCCTACTTATAACATCTGGTGACGTCGGCTCGACGGAGGCCCTCAAGGACAGCATATCGATGTCATTGACGCACAAAATTTTCCAAAGCAGAACAGCTGTGATTACCTGTCATAGATATGGAATACGTCAGAGGAGCAATCCCCTCGAATGTCCGATCTGTCCACCCTAGTAACGAGCCTTTGCGAAGCCAACAGGGCATCAATCCAGGACAAGGCCTGTTGCACAAAAAAGAAACCCTGGGGTGCCCCCTCTCCAAATATCCCTGAGGTTGTATAGTTCCATAACCTGGTTGATAACCCTAGCTGTGCCTGAGGCGTATCTTCCCACTGTACTGAATCTGTCCACTCCTGGATCCAAAATGGTATTCAGGTCGCCTCCCAAATGACACGGGTACCCGCATACGGGGCTAAGCTTGCTGAAAAACTGTGGCAGACGTTAGGTGAGCCAACACTGGGAGCTTAAGTATTGACTGGTGTCACTCTGTACTCAGCTATCCGCCCGCTCACTATCAGGAACCTCCCCCTTTGTCTTCATACTTATGAAGCCAGCTGAATACCAGAGTTTTGCATATCAATATCGCCACTCCCCTCGCATGGGAGGAATACAAGTATCTGTGCTCACCCCATTCAAAGTCAAAGCTGGGAGTCACTGTTGTCTACATGGAGTCTATTACAGTAAAGTGATATTCACCTTGTGTCTATCTAGGTATTGGAGGACTTTCCTTGTTTGATAATATGGTGGTTAAGACCTCAAACATTCCACAAGACTTTGATCACCTCTTTATCAGCCATAACGTTTACGGTATTCATTCTTTGCATACCCTCCATCTTCATGTCCTCTGACATTCGTATTAAAGTCCCATGAAGTTGACGAACCATTCCCTTCCCCACTGCTACATATGGTCTAAGTTACTTACCTGTAACTCCTGTTCTCCAGCATTGGTATCTTTCATAGATTCACATGCTGTGAATAGATTAGAAATCAGTACCACATAACCATAGAGCTCCTTGTGCAACCTTATGCAAATAGGTAATGTATAATCAACTGGTCAACTCTGGACTCTGCAGCAAACTCCCTGTCGACGCAGTAAAATCTAGTAAATGTGTGAACCGACCGTCGGGTCACTGCCCTGCAGATGCTTAGCAGGGGAACCCCAGAGAGGAAAGGTGTAGTGGCGGCCACCACTCTGGTCGAATGAGCTCTGTGTTTGGCAGGGAGAGGTCGGCCAGCCAGAAAGAAATGCAGAAGGAAATCATCCTGTCAATCAAAGACTTGGAGTGCCTTTCTAGTAGCAGAGGGGCCAAATGTCAGAGTTGAGAGGTCTTTCGTAATGACCTTGTGTGAGCGATGTAGTACTTTAAAGCACGTACAATGTCCAAGGAATATAAAGATAGTTCTGCCGTAGAAACTACAGCCCTGAAGAAGACAGCAGACAACACCACCAGTTCTTTGAGGTCGAATGTTGAAGGAACTTTGGGCACAAAGGAATGGTTAGCGCATAGAATCACCTTGGACTTGTGCAAAGTGAGGTAGGGTGCTTTGCAGGAAAAGGATTGGATATTATTTCATTTGTTAATAGCGCCGAGATCTGGAAGTATGCCCGCGCTATGGTTACATTAAAGTACATGCAATGTGACAAACATGTTACAGTGTGGATGCAAAATGACAGCAAGGTTACATTGAAGTTACAGTTAAAGACATTGTAACAGTGGGAAGAAAAAGTGTACACTGGGAGAATATTAATTTTAGGCAGTACATAATCAAGAAGTAGTTAGGCATATTTGTTGAATAGTGCTTTTTTTTACTTTATTGCAGAAGATTCATCTTGGGTGTAGGGGGGTGAGGGGAGATGTTCCAGAGAGTGGGGGCAATGATGGTGAAGCTAGTAACTCTGGCTTTTTTTCTGTTATATCTCAGGGTGGTAAGAGGTGTAGGAAAATTGCAGGGGGCAAGGATTGGGTTTTGATGCGATGGGCGAGATATAGGGGGCAGTGTTTTGGAGGCAGCAATGGGTGGAGAGGATCTTGAGCTCTATGCGCGACTTGATTGGTAGCCAGTGTTCTTTGTGTCTTACGATCAGAGTGTTTCAAACTCCTGACTGCTCTGAGGGTGTTATTTTGGATCATCTGAAGTTTATGTTTTTAGTGGAGGTTTCCGCAGGGATGACATTGCAATAATCTAATTTGCAGCCAATAGCAGCCCTGGCCATCGTGCGGGAGTTTTGGGGGTGAAGAATTTCCTGGAGAGGTTTATATGGTTGGTGGAGGAGGCTGCAGAAGAAGCAACCGCCTTGACATGATTGTGCATGCTAAGCTCAGAGGTATACTCCCAGCGTTCTGACCAGAATTGAAAACAAGGGTGTTTCCATCAATACAGAAAGATGCAAATGTGGGGGGTCCAGGAGTTTAAGACGGTGTGAGGACCCTACAATGAGGAGTTCTGTTTTATCTGAGTTGGAAAGGGTGGGCACTGCTGAATGCTTAAAGTTTTTCTTCTTAATTTGAATTATTGTTGATTCAATATCTGGGGTACACCTTGACACCCTGGCACAGGGTAAAAATGAACAAAACAAAAAGGAGTCAGAACTTAATCTGGTCCTAGGTGTACTGCCCCTTGCTCTCCAACCGGAGTTGCTCCAAATTTGTTGCAGTGTAATTATGTTAATTAATTCCAAAATATATACTCAATTAGTAAAATCATGAAGATGATGCGGCAAACATAAGAAAACGAAAGTAATTGTCCGAAGCGCACGTCGCTTAGGAACGGAATCCAAATATTGAAAAGCAGCGTCCAGCGAGGACGCTGGTTTTCGCAACTCGGGACGCTGTATGAAGCCCATGGTTGACAGAGGTAAGCAAACTCGGGACGCTGTATGAAGCCCATGGTTGACAGAGGTAAGCAGAGTCAAAATATCCAATATATCATAACTAATGGGTGATTGAACACGGGGAATTTATAAATACGACTCTTCACAGGCCAACCCTGAACACATAATACTGAGGGATAACGGAGCATCACGAGAGAGGGGAGGCTTGCAAGGCCACTTAGCAGGTACATTAAATGGATTGTACAGAAGCTCTAGATGCACAAAACACCCGATTTAAATACTCATGTACATTTATCATTTTTTCCATTTACCAATGATATACGCTGGGGGATTGGAACCTGCAACAATGGTATGTGCTTTAACTTTGATATATTTATTTAACTGATTGGACATGTTTTGTTTATATGTGCAACATTGAACTAAAAACTTGAACGTAAGTACTGGGGTTATATCGTGAAACAATCGGTGAACAACTGAAACTGGAATGATTTTTTATGATTTTGTATGAATATATACACATGACTATTATTCTAACTATTATCATCTCGATTTAATTTTCTTTTTTGTTTTTGTTCTATTCAACAAATGCTCTGATTGACATTTATTTTTGATAATTGACAGAGGCCCAAGAGCCCTGATGACGGACAATGTCCGAAATGCATTGGCATAATACACTAATGGGCGCTAAATGATTGCATGATGTCAGAGCCTCAGTAATAAAGCAGAAGATACAATCTTCATGATTTTACTAATTGAGTATAGAATTATTATTTTGGAATGAATTAACATAATTACACTGCAACAAATTCGGAGCAACTCCGGTTGGAGAGCAAGGGGCATTACACCTAGGACCAGATTAAGTTCTGACTCCTTTTTGTCGAGTTCTGTTTTATCATCATTTAGACACAGATGGTGGTTTGTCATCAAAGCCTGAATGATGCTGTAGATCCGGTTGATGTGTGCAGAGTCTAATTCATGGTTGCTGGCGAGTTTCAGGAGGACCTGCGTATCGTCAGCAAAGTTTGTGTAAGACATGTTTAAACTGTCCAAGTGGTCAAAGTGAGGTTTGGTGTACATATTACACAATGTGGGCGAGAGACAAGAGCCTTATAGGACCCCACAGGTGAGTGACTGGGATGGGGTCAGCTGCTTCAGCCCCAGCGAAGACCCTGGATGATTGTTCGGATAAGGATTTGATCCATTTGGTCGCTTTGGTGGAGAGGTTGAAGGTGGCAGTGAGATGGTGACATAGGATATCATGATCGATGAGATGGAAAGCGATGAAATGTCCAATAGAAAGAGGATGGGAAGGTCCCCTGTGTTACAAATTTGGTCGAGCAGAATCTTAAGGCCAAGGAGGGCCAAAACAGTGCTGTGTGTGGGCATAAAGCCAGATTGGTGGGTGCAGAGTAGGTTGTGGGCTTCTAGATGGATTTTGAGTTGTGTGTAGGTGGTGCGGTCAAGAATATTCAGGAGGAATGTCACTGTCGTGAAAGGATGGTACTTGGGTAGGGAGGGTTGGGTCAAGAGAGGGCTTTTTCAGGAGAGGCATGACCCAAGCTTCTTTGATGGAGTTAGGCACTGAGTGTGCATCAAAGGAAGCATTAATACATGTGGCTATGGTGGTGGGGGAAGGGGATGAGCACACATCTTGATGAGGTTGGCACGGCAGATGTCGCCTGAGCAGTTGGACACAGAGTTGTTGGATGGTGGTAAGCACCTTGGCAGGGGAGACCGGGGGAAAAATTTGAATGGAAGGGTGGTGGGGCTGGCTTTGGGGAGAGGGGGGTTCGCAAGCAGGGTGCATAGCTTTTTTGAGAATAGCTTGTTTCTTAGGTTGTAGGTTTTGTTTGCCAATTCTGATTGTACTAGAGCACCAGGCTTTGTCTTTTGGGAAACTGGTTGATGAGGGGGCTGCGGCTTGCAGCTCCTTGAGGATTTTGAATAGCTCTCTGGTGTTAGAGGAGGCTTCATTTACCCTAATATTTAAATTGGAGGATTTGGTGGTGATGAATGCTGTTTTGTAGGATTTAGAAAAAACACTAAACGCCTCTTGGTTGGATGCAGAAGGTTTTTTTTTCTCCAGAGATGTTCATGGGCATGTTTAAGTTTGCGGAGGGAGATTAGTTCTTCTGTGAACCAATTGTAATGGATACTTTTTTTGTGTGTTGCAGTTTTGAGGTGGGAGTTCATGTCAAATGCACCGAGGAGAGCAGAATTGTAGGCGTTGAGAATGGTTTCAGGGTCAGCACTGTCGGGTTGCGAGTCTAGTGAGGCAAGAATGGTGGGCTCCAATAGTTCCTTGGTCAGTTTGCAGGCGTGTCTCGCAGTGATGGGCTGGCGGGTGCTAGTTTTTTGGGTGTTCGCTAGGGTCATGGTGAAGCAGATTACGAGTGAACAGTTCAGGATGCAGGGTTGACGGAGGTAACATTGATGGGTATCTTGAGATTGAAGATTCAATCGAGGATCCGGCCTTTGTAGTCTGTGGGTGCAAAGATAGATTGTATTAAATTAATCTCATAAAGGGATAAAGGGATGTGGAGAGTACTGTGAACGTCTGGTCCTTGGGGTTGTTAAATCCTTCGTCAAGGGATGTCAGCGTCTGGGGTGCTGAGGTAATTGGATTGAGTAGGATGTTGATGGTGGTCTGGGGATTGTATTTTATTTTTGCTAGTAGGAGTTCGTAACCTGGCAGTGGTGGGAGGGGGCAGGGCGGAAGGCTCTGAGAGGAAGCAAGGAAAATAGTTTCTCCTCTGCCTAGGTTGGAGTCTGTCAGTTCTAAGGATGGAGTAGTCAGAGGGTAGGACAAGAGAAACAGGTGCCAACTGCTACATACAGCTGGGTATCTGTGATGGCGAGCAGGTCCAAGTCTATTTTTAGTATGAGGTCATGTATGTTGGGTGCGTGGGCACAGACAGATCGTGTGTTGAGGGCGCAGGTAAGATATTCGGGCCTGGTGGTGGTGGGAGAGCAGGTGACAGATGAGGTGTGGGTGGTCTTGGAGGTGAGTTCAGCAACCAGGTGGGTAGCTGTGTTAGGTGCTTGAGTGAGATATTCGAGGCACTGCCGTCTGGCCAAGCCTATGCAGGCATGGGTGCTTATTTTATGGTGGGAGGTGGCAGGGACTGCAGTCATGCAAGGAGTGGCCTTGGTGGTAATCAGGCTGTATCCTGGTGCGGAAGTGGTGCCGGCGGTTCTGGGTGTCGATGGTGGTTGGGATGGTAGGTGGATAGAGGTTGAGGGCATTGGGAGTGAAGTATCTGTATTCTTTTTTTTAATCTATTTTTATTGTTGCATTGTTAGTTTAGAAGAAACCTTATACAACATAATACACATTCTAAACATATACAGTCTATTAAGAAACGCAATACAATGTACAAATACAAAAAGATCAACAACCTACATATAAATAAATCCTTAATACCCTAATGTCAATTCATCCTACATTAAAATCTATCAGAACCCTTTGTTTAATATAAAATCCTTGCGTAATGAGTTCATTTTTTCCAGTTCCTCCGTAATATCCTGGAGTAATAGGTTCAAAGGAAAATTAATGAAATGTTTACACCCCACATACAACCGCTCCAAAACAGATGCCTAGACATTTCAAGATCCTTATTGAATCTATCTTTCAGATAAACTGCGCGTTTAGGCTCAAAATATTTACAAGATAGTAGAAGGGGCTTAAGTGTCTCTTGCAGTCTAGTTTCTCCACAAAATCGACATGTAAAATCCATCTGTTCCAGTTTTAGTAGCGCCTCATTGTACAACCAATACCGTTTCCTTTCTAAGATCAGTATCTGATTAAGCCTAAAGCGCATGTACGTGGATCTGGCCTTGTCATAGGGGAATCTTTGTAAATAAAGGGGTACACATTCCCTAGGGTGACCATAACTTACGTACTCCTTATAACTGGAATATGAGTACACCACATTTACCGTATCTACCCAATTAGCCTTGAATAGAAGCCTCTTAACCAGCCCTGGACGCTGGACCAGATCCTCTAAACAAAGAACCAATGCACCTAATAAAAGTCCTTTTGTCACAGAACTTTCTGATAGATACCACTGACCCAGATTTTACAACCTCACTTAACAATTCGTACAAAGTGTTAATAGGTGGATCATTAATTTTCCTAAACAAAGATAATTGCCTCCAAAGGTATCTAGCTGTAAGTGATATGAGGCATTAACTCATGTCGGATGATTGCCATCAATAGACCAAGAAGTTCTTTCCACATTTTCCCCTGAACAGTATTAAGGCTCAAACTCATATCATGGGTACAGATCTCTAGGCCATACAAGAGGACCGGCTCACATTTTGCAAGATAAAATCACCTTAAAGGTAACAACGAGAATCTACACACCCTGACCTTCAAGAATTTCATTTTCACTTTGAGTTTTATCATCTTCTCCAGGCTCAGTTTCCACATCTTCAGGCTAGATCTGTTAGTAAAATTATAGCCTAAATATGTGATAGCCTGAACCTGTTCCAACAGATCCTCACCCTTCCTCCAACTATAGGATTTAGTAGTTCTTTTTTTTGTTAACACAATTGTCCGAGATTTGGATGCATCCGGTGACAGATTATTTGCTATTGCATAGTGATAAAACAGGTCCATCTTACTACGAAGACCACTGGGGGTACGATCAAATAGAATAAAATCGGCAGCAAAAGCCATCCACCCGATAGCCAAACTCCCCAACCTAGCCGGTGCAATGGAAGGGCCCTGCCACATGCCCTCCACATCGCTCACGTATAGGTTAAAGAGTGTTGGCGCGAGTCAACAGCCCTGCTTGACCCCTACTTTAGTAGCAATGGCCTCTGAGAAAACACCTTCATTGGTCAAACGAACCTTGACCAAGGTATTTGTTAGGCTCACCTGGACCCCATAGGGGTGTCGATCGGACCCGGACAGCTGCGGTCTCCGTCAACGTGATGCGTAGTGCAGAGATGACTGTCTGGACTGGCCCGCCTAGTCTTGTCTGCTGGACCCAAAGAAGTATTTTCCTGCAAGTGGAGACGGGGATTAGCCACCTGTGGGTTTTAGTGATGGCCTCCCAACTGTTCTCGCTCTCCCCCACTAATCACCTCCGATATCCCCTTAGTAACCTCACCTTATGTTTGTAAAAGATGAGCTCTCCATCCTGCGTGTCTTGCAGGGGCGCGTAGATACCAGTTACTTCACTATTTGAAGGCGTTGGGAGAGTTTCGGTAAGCATTGACTCAAGTCCCAGGCGGGATTGGTAAGTATCAAGTTCAAAGAGTTCAATGTGCCCGATGTTCACTCTTGTCCCCTTCCTTCCTTAAGTTGCAATTGAGTTTGTGAGAAGAAGGTCTCGTAGCTGCTGCTGGCGTTCAGGCAAGAGTCTGTTACCCAACGCTGTCCGGTAACTATTGCATGCGTTAACATGTTGTTTTTCTCCCTCTTTACAGATGCGGCATACGAAGATATGGAGAATACAACCGCCGGTGGTAAATCAGGTAAGTCTATGGTGGTAAGAGGTATTTGTTGATCCCCTTGGCTCACCTTGTTATTCTTGTGCCCCTAGGTGCCGGAGTACGGCGAAGAAATGATGGAGACAGTGCCGGATCGAAAGATGCGGTGAGAACTGGTGAGTATGGGGCCGTGCTGGAGCTGGCGAAGCGACGCATGCAGGACTGATGTACTTTCCAGGTCGGGAGATGAAATGGATCCGGAATCGGGTGAGGAATATGAAATAAGTTTGTTTTCTAACCTTGTCCTTTTCTTCCTCTTTATTCTAGGAGCTCCGGATTCGAGGCGGGCGTGGCAGAAGACTGGATGCTGGCTGCAGGCACGGTGAGAGTCACGCTGCTGGATGCAGAATAACACGAAGCATGTGCTGCTGTTCGGGTGTGGTTTAAATAGCCTCCAAAGTAGTCCCAGGAAAGAAGTTCCCCAGGACCACACTTGACTAAAAAATAGTCCCTGTAGTAAAATAGTCCCATCCAGGCCTCACGTTGGCTTGGATTTATTTGGAGCATGGTCTGCATGAGGTAAGTAATGTCTATGAGCCTGGCGCCTATGGCGCTAGGACTGATTTTTATAATGAGCCTGGTGCCTACGGCGCCAGGACCGAACCCAGACAGCCCTTAGCTGGGGCTGCTGGGGTTTTTGTAAATGTCTGGTTGCCTGCTCCCGGGGCTGATGGACTTGATCCGGATGCCCGGGGGTAGGCATCATGACAGCAACCCAAGACCCCTCCTAAAGTTTTTCTTCCCCTTGGCCCTAGTTTGTCTGGGAAGTTCCGATGGAATTTCTTCACCAACCGAGGTGCATGAACGTGGTAACTAGGCTCCCATGACCTTTCCTGTGGTCCGTAACCTTTCCAGTCGATTAAATAAAGTCTTGATTTAACCAACTTAGAGTCCAAGATATTCTTTACCTCAAATTCAGGTTCTCCATCTATTAGGATGGGGTCAGGTGGTTTAGCAAGTCTTGTCCCGGGTTGAACTGGTTTCAGAAGTGAAACATGAAAGACAGGATGGATCCGCATATTAGAGGGTAATTCCAACTTGACGGCCACCGGGTTAATAATGGCATTAATAGTGTAAGGTCCCAAATACCTAGGATTAAAAGTCAGAGTTCCTTTTAGAGGTATGTGTTTTGTAGCCAGCCAAACTTGATCCCCAATCTGATATCGTGGAGCATTGCTTCTATGTTGATCAGCATTTTTCTTATATTTCTCTTTCGCTTGTTTCAAATGTTCTGTTGCCTCCTTAAAGGCTTGTGTAATATAGTGTAAATGACTAACTGCAGGCATTTCTAAGTGCTGAGGCGAATCGAGTTCTGAGGTTCGAGGGTGACGTCCGTATATGGTATAGAAGGGGCTTTGTCCGGTTCCAGAATGTACTGAGTTATTGTATGCATATTCGGAAATCCATAAAATATCCTTCCAATTGCTTTCGGTCTGGTGCAGCATGCAACGTAGGTACTGTTCAAGGGTATGGTTGGTCCTCTCCGTCTTTCCTTCGGTCTGGGGATGGTGACTTGTTGATAACCTCACGTCGATTTGCGCCAATTGACAACATTTCTTCCAAAATTGTGAAATGAATTGACTGCCTCGGTCAGAGACCAATACGGAAGGAAATCCGTTTATTAGAACAATGTATTCGAGGAACTCCTTGGCCAAAATTGAAGCGGAAGGTAATCCTTTTAAAGGAATAAAGTGGGCCATCTTGGAAAAAAGATCCACAATAACTAGGAGGTTGTTAAATCCATTACATGGGGGTAGATCTGTAATAAGGTCTAAAGACAAGGTGTGCCATGGTGTAGGTGGAATATCCAAAAGGTTGTAAAAGGCCAGCTGGCTTTTTCTTCTGGCTTTTGTTTTGGGCGCAAATGCCACAAGACATCACAAATGACTATGTCTTTTCGCCAAGTGGGCCACCAAAACTGTCTCTTAATTTTCGCTTCAGTTTTTGCGATACCTGGGTGCCCTTCCATCAGGGTGTCATGGTAATTGGAGATTACTAGTTCTTGTATTTCCTTGTGTGGTAGAAATAGTCGTCCTTGATAGTAAGGTAGGTCATTAATAACTGAGTAGTTCGGGCCTTTCTTTACCCAGTCCTGCAGGGTTGCTGGATCGAAGAGTTGTTGGATTTTTTAAATGAATATCTTCTAGTGTCTGTAGAGTAGTTATGCCAAGAATTCTTTGCTCGGGAATTATTGGCACCGGTTCTGGGTTTGCATATGCTTCGCCCATCCCTATTCGGGATAAGGCATCTGCTTTGCCATTTTTGCGGCCTGGTCGATAAGTGATAACGAAATCGAATTTCGGCAAAGAACAATGCCCATCGAAGTTGTCGCGATGATTGGGCTTTGGCTGTTTTTAAATACTGCAGGTTCTGGTGATCAGGGATTACGGTAATGGTATGCCTGGCACCAAGAAGGTAGTGCTGCCAAGCCTTAAAGGCGGATTTGATAGCTAATAGCTCTTTATCGGTAATCGCATAGTTTAACCTCAGGTGCTGAGAACTTTCTGGACCAAAACGCTACTGGGTGAAGTTGACCGGTTCAGGATCCTTCTGGGACAGGACAGCTCCCATGGCTAAACTGGATGCATCAGTTTCTACTATGTATGGAAGCTCAGGGCGTGGATGCTTTAAGACAGTTGCTGATGTGAATTTCACTTTCAGCTCTTGGAAGGCCTTTTCAGCCTCTTCGGTCCACAAGAAGCGTTTGTTTTTTCGCAAAAGTGCTGTGATGGGGTGCACAACATGGGAGAAGTCCGGAATTAATCTGCGGTAGAAATGAGCAAATCCGAGCATGCTTTGTACCCCTTTGACTGAACTGGGCGATGGCCACTTGAGAATTGCGTCCACCTTTCGAGAGTCCATTCGGACTCCTTTTGGAGTCAGGATAAATCCAAGAAATTCAACTTCCGTAGCATGAAAAACACATTTTTCCAATTTTGCATGTAACTTGTGCTGGCGTAGTTTCTCAAGGACTGCACGCACGTGCTTAACATGGTCTGATTCTGAGGAGGAGTACACTAGAATATCATCTATGTATATGACGACACAGACGTCAATGAGTTCACAAAGGACATCGTTCATAAAATACTGGAAGGCTGCTGGTGCATTGCACAACCCGAAGGGCATCACCTGATATTCGAATAATCCGTACTTGGTGCGAAAGGCAGTCTTCCATTCGTCACCTTTCTTGGCACGTACCAGATGATATGCACCTCGGAGATCTAACTTAGCGTAGTTACAAGCATCCTTTACTTGGTCTAGTAATTCGGGGATCAGAGGCAATGGGTATCGGTTTTTTACCGTAATCTGATTTAATGCACGGTAATCTATGCACGTTCTAAGGTCACCTTCCTTTTTTGGCACGAAGAATAAAGCTGAGGATGCAGGAGACTTGGAAGGACGAATAAAGCCATTAGCAAGGTATTGGTCCAAGTATTGCCGTAGGTGAAGATTTTCAGGTTCCGTGAAGGCGTAGATTCTACTGCATGGGGGTTGCGCACCAGGTGGGAGGTCGATTTGACAATCGTATGATCTGTGAGGAGGTAATGTATTGGCCTGTTCTTTTTGAAAAACATGCTGAAATTCTTGGTATTCCTGAGGTAACTGCACGATTGGGTTAACGACTGTAGCCAGGCCTTTGTTCCAAGTTTTCTCCGGGTAACAGGTGTGTGCACAATCCGGGAAGGTTATTCTCTTCTCTCGCCATTCTATACAAGGATTATGTGTTTCCAACCATGGCATCCCCAGTATTATCTGGAACTGTGGGGCTTTGATTAGATCAAACACAATAGTCTATCGATGCCCATCTTGACTCAACAGTGTCATCTCTTTAGTGGAATGAGTTACAGGCCCCGAGGCAATCTCAGTTCCATCAACTGTGGTGATGACATCCGAAGTGGTCTTTTTGCAAAGAGGTAGATTCATCCTTGACACCAATTTGTGGTCCATATAGTTTCCTACGGCCCCGCTATCTATGTATGCCCTTACTGCGTGCATACGTGATGGCTGCCTGGGATCAAGTAGGACCATTGGGATGATCAGATGCAAGGTCTGAGTGTCCTTCTTTAAGCTCGGCAAGCAGACCTCTACGCTTGTCGGGCGTGGTTGTTTCCCCGAATCAGGCTCTATGTGGCTTTTATCAGCAACTCCTACCACCTTCTTGGGTGGTTTTGTAGGGCAATCCCATAGAAAATGTCCTGAGGTTCCACAGTACAGACAACTGCATCTGTCTTCTTTCTCTTTCCTTTTGAGTTAAGGGTCCTTTAACCCCCCTCGATCTGCATAGGTTCAAATGCATCTGTTCCTTTGGGGACAACGTTGGGTTTAACCAATACCCGATTCTCGAACTTAGCTCGATCAGTCTTTCGGTTCTGAAGTCGGTGGTCTAGCTGGACCACTAAGTCTATAAATTCTGTGCAATCCTGAGGTGGGTTCACAACTTGAGCCAAGACGTCCGAGTTCTCCCCGAAGTCCACGATGAAACAATGTAATTCGTTTTTCCTCCGGCCACCCAGTTTCCACCACCAACCTATTGAAGGTTGCAATATAGGTTAGCAGATCCTGGTTACCCTGTCGTAAGGATAAAAGTTCGTTGTCCAGGGCTTGACCCTGTGAGTGTCTGGCGAATAGTTTTTCCATGCTCCTTTGAAAACCCTAAAAATCCTGGAGAAGAGGATCATCCTGGTTGAATAACGGAATGGACCAATCCGCTGCGCTGCCACCAAGATATGACAATACAAAGGCTACTTTGGCTTGGTCATTTGGAAAGGCTCCCCGTCTGCATAAAAAGTGCAAGCGGCATTGGTTCATAAACATGGCAAACCTTTTGGGGTCCCCAGCAAAGCGTTCGGGTGGAGCTAATGGAATATTTCCTGGTAAAACCACTTGCACAGGATTGCTTGATGAAACGGGGGTTGGGTTTCCCCCATATCCAGGTAGGGGCGTTTGCCCAGCTTGGTTTTGCAGTAGTTGCCTAGCCAGATCATCAGTGCGCTCCTTTGAGACAATCAGTTCTCTCTTGAGGGCATTAGTCTCTTGGCGAGCGGCATGTACTTCCGCCCTAAATTCCCCCAATAATTGGGCTAGTTGGTCGGTTTCCGAGGTTTCCATAACACCCGGGTGGGTATTTTTAGAAAGGCTTTGTGTTCCGTTACGCTCACCTGGACCCCACAGGGGTGTCGATCGGACCCGGACAGCTGCGGTCTCCATCAACGTGATGCGTAGTGCAGAGATGACTGTCTGGACTGGCCCGCCTAGTCTTGTCTGCTGGACCCGAAGAAGTATTTTCCTGCAAGTGGAGACAGGGATTAGCCACCTGTGGGTTTTAGTGATGGCCTCCCAACTGTTCTCGCTCTCCCCCACTAATCACTTCCGATATCCCCTTAGTAACCTCACCTTATGTTTGTAAAAGATGAGCTCTCCTTCCTGCGTGTCTTGCAGGGGCGCGTAGATACCAGTTACTTCACTGGTTTGAAGGCGTTGGGAGAGTTCCGGTAAGCATTGACTCTGAAGTCCCAGGCGGGATTGGTAAGTATCAAGTTCAAAGAGTTCAATGTGCCCGATGTTCACTCTTGTCCCCCTTCTTCCTTAAGTTGCAACTGAGTTTGTGAGAAGAAAGTCTCGTAGCTGCTGCTGGCGTTCAGGTAAGAGTCTGTGTTGCCCAACGCTGTCCGGTAACTATTGCATGCGTTAACGTGTTGTTTTTCTCCCTCTTTACAGATGCGGCATATGAAGATATGGAGAATAATACCACTGGTGGTAAATCAGGTAAGTCTATGGTGTTAAGAGGTATTTGTTGATTCCCTTGGCTCACCTCTTTATTCTTGTGCCCCTAGGTGCCGGAGTACGGCGAAGAAATGATGGAGACAGTGCCGGATCGAAAGATGCGGTGAGAACTGGCAAGTATGGCTCCGTGCTGGAGCTGGCGAAGCGACGCATGCAGGACTGATGTACTTTCCAGGTCGGGAGATGAAATGGATCCGGAATCAGGTGAGGAATTTGAAATAAGTTTGTTTTCTAACCTTGTCCTTTTCTTCCTCTTTATTCTAGGAGCTCCAGATTCGAGGCGGGCGTGGCAGAAGACTGGATGCTGGCTGTAGGCACGTGGGCGTGGCAGAAGACTGGATGCTGGCTGCAGGCACGGTGAGTCACGCTGCTGGATGCAGAATAACACAAAGCATGTGCTGCTGTTCGGGCGTGGTTTAAATAGCCTCCAAAGTAGTACCAGGAAAGAAGTTCCCCAGGACCACACCCGAGTAAAAAATAGTCCCTGTAGTAAAATAGACCCATCCAGGCCTCACGTTGGCTTGGATTTATTTGCAGCATGGTCTGCATGAGGTAAGTAACGTCTATGAGCCTGGCGCCTAGACTGATTTTTATTATGAGCCTGGTGCCTACGGCGCCAGGACCGAACCCAGACAGCCCCTAGCTGGGGCTGCTAGGGTTTTTGTAAATGTCTGGATGCCTGCTCCCGGGGCTGATGGGCTTGATCCGGATGCCCAGGGGTAGGCATCATGACAGTATTTCTATGAAGCAGAGCCAAAAGTTGGACAATCTTACAAGGAATACTCATAGCCAACATTTTAGTCCATAGTCTAGCTCTAACAACTCCGTCAAAGGCATTAGAAAGGTCTAAAGATGTCAAAATAAATCTCTCCTATATTCGATTGATGAACCGTGTCTCTAAGGTGGGCCAGGATGTTCCCATTCAAATTAGTTCCCAAGCCCTCTCTAAAACCGACCTAAAATTTACTAAAACAGACATTCATCCTGATCACTTTATTAAGGTCTCTTAGAAGCAAAATACCGAAGACCTTCCTGGCCGCATCCAAAAGTGCTATGGGCTTGTAGTTTTTTTTTAATTTTTTTATTTTTTTTATTATGTTTTCAAAACCAAACAAAACAAACATTACAAAAGTTTCAATGAGCAACAAACATCATTAGACCATCGTATTTGCATTAACACTGCCCAACTCCCCCCTACCTCCCCCACAAACTAGAGCCAATTCGCCCCTGTCTTCTACTGGAGCATTATCGGGTGGCACAATACTTAAGCAGTCATCTCCCATTTCATCGTTACCCTGGTGGGGATTAACTATAGAGGCCACCAATTGCCGCCATGCCAGCAGGGGCCCCACTTCCTCTCCCCCCCCCCCTGGTAACCGCTTCAAACAAGACAACAGATTCAGCTTCCGCCCAGTTCAGGAGGTCTGCCCACCATAGCTCCACCCTGGGTCTATGGGCCGCCTTCCAGCCCATTGCAATGCTGTGCTTCGCCAGAACATAAGCCAGGTCCTTCATCTTGCTTATGTGTTTGGAGTGCCCGGGTCTGGGAAAGAGCCCCAACATGCATGACCAAGCCGATTCCACATCCAGCTCCACTCCCCCGCCAGCCAGCTTTGTTTTAATCTCTACCCAGAACCTGCGCACTTCCGGGCAAGCCAAAAACATGTGTAGCAGCCCTGCATCCACCTCCCCACACCTAGGGCATTGCTGCGTGGCTAGTCCCCCAAACTTTGCTATCTTCCCAGGGGTCAGGTAAGGTCTGTGAGTAACATATAGTTGAATTTGTTGGAATCTCGCATTCCGGGACACCTTTTTGTGGTACCTCTGAGCCCTTTCCCATTGCCCGTCTGTCATGGGTCCTCCCATCTCCTCTTCCCAATCCCGTCTTAGTTGGGGTAACTCCTTCCCCGCTCTCGTTCGCAAGAGCTCGTGTATCCTCGAGATTTCATGCCCGCCCTCTGACACATCATACATGGTTTCCAGGGAAGCGTCCGGCTCTTCCGCTAACACTGTCTCGGGCCATCTTTCTCTAATCTTTTTCACAAGCCTAGCGTAGGTTATATATTGGCCACCGTCCACCCCTGTCTCCTCCTGCAACCTCTGAAAGTCCAATGCCTCGCCATCCTGCCATGTCTCCAAGGGTGGCCAGGCCCACCCATTCCCAATATTTGAGTTGAGAGTCGCTCCCACACAAAGCCGCCAGCAGGGCCTGCTGGGAGTACAGTTCATGATCCCCCATCATCTTCCAAGTCCTTTGCCAGATCTCCCAGCCCAGCCTTAGCAGTCACCCCTTGCCCACCAGTGAATCCCTACGCAACCACACCACTTCCTTCAGGAAGTATGGGGCCGAGTCACCACGCAGAAGCTGCGACTCCGCCGAGTCTTCCGCCGAAAGCCACCTGGCGACATACTGCAGCTGCCCCGCTAAATAGTAGAGCTCAAAGTCTGGCAGGCCTTTGCCCCCCTTGTCATGCGGGTTCTGAAGCTTCCACAGGGCCACCCTGTTCCTGGAGCCAGCCCACAAGAAACCCCTACATACACTATGGAGTTTCGCAAATAGGCTTCTGGGTATCAAAAACGGGACGTTCACGAAAAAATGCAGAAGTCTAGGTAAGACCACCATCTTGAGCAAGGCCGCTCTCCCCATCATGGTCAGGGGCAATTTGGCCCAAAACACCATGCTGTTCCTAATCCCCTCTATCTCTCTTTCTGTATTATTTTTGTGTTCCGCCTCTACTTTGTGATATATATTTACTCCCAAGTACCTGAACGTCTCCGTCTGCCATGGAATTGGTAGGATAGGCAACCCCTGCGACGCGACATTCTTGTACCTGCCCAGAGGAAAAAAACTAGATTTTCTGGGGTTAACTGATATGCCAGAGAGGGCAGCGTATCGTTCCATTACCTCCAGCACATACTGCAGATTTTCTTCCGGGTAACGCAAGTAAAGAAGCATGTCATCCGCATATAGTGTTATCAGGTGCCTACCGCTACCTGTGTCTATGCCCACCTCCCCGTATTGGTGACATAGATATATTGACAACGGCTCTAATGCCAGTATATATAGCATGGGCGACCAGGGGCACCCCTGTCGGGTCCCTCTACTAAGTTGCCAGGTGTCTGAAATTATGGACCCCGTTTTGACTCTTGCCATCGGGGCGCTGTAGAGCAACTGGACCGACCTGAGGTATCCGGGTCCCATTCCATACCCCTTCAGGACCGCTTTCAACCAGGGCCATCTTACCGAATCGAAGGCTTTGACCGCGTCTAACGACACTATGGCTAGCTCGCCCTTATCTCCGTCAGTTTGGTCTATGATGTGGTGTAGCCTCCTGTGGTTATCGGTAATGTTCCTGCCCGGAACGTACCCAGTCTGGTCTGGGTGTATCAGCTTCCCAATCACCCTCTTCAACCTATTGGCCAGCACTGCAGTAAGTATTTTGCTGTTCTGATTAAGCATGGACAGTGGTCTATAAAACCCACATTCCTCGGCCGGCTTACCTGGTTTCAAGAGTGGGATGATCACGGCCTCGCGGAGGGACAATGGGAGTTCCCCCTGCTCATAGGCCTCATTGAAAGTGGCGAGCAGCGGCTGGAGAAGCTCCTGCTTATATGTTTTGTAAAACTCGCTAGGCAACCCGTCTGAGCCAGGTGCCTTACATGTGGGCAGACTCTGAATCGCCACCTCCAGCTCATCTGCAGTGACCGGTGTGTCTAATTCTGCGCGTTCTAGGTCATCCAGGGAGGGCAACTCTATGTCCTCCAGTGTGTCTAGTATGTCCTGTCCCATATCCTCCCCTGTGTCCTCGTACAAGTGTCTATAAAACTGAAGGAACTCTTTGTTCACCTCATCTTGGGTGTTGCGCATGCAACCTTCCTCATCCTTAACCTCGCTAATCACCGAGCGGGGGGGTCTCACTCTTATACAGCCAGGCCAGCAATCTGCCCAGCTTGTCGCCTCCTGCATGTATCCTCTCCGTATATTTCCTATAATTAAGTCTGCATAGCCTATCCCAGAGCGCACTGCAGGACCCCTGCAGCTCTTTTATCCTAATTCTGTTGTCGTGGGCAGTGTTTTCACGACACGTGAGACTCTCCAGCTCCCTTTCCGCAGCTTGGAGTTCCCTTTCTATACCCCCCTGGAGCCCTTTTAGCCTTGGAGATGGCTACCCCCCGCACCACCACTTTGAACGCCTCCCACAGAGTGCCCACAGAGCGCACACTTCCCGTGTTTATATCAAAATATTCTTCGATGGCCTCCCGCAAACTCTCACGGAACCCCTCGTCCTGCAGCGCCTCGGTCCGGAGCCTCCATGTTGGGATCCGCGGTCTCGGGGGCTGGTGTCTCCACTCCACCACCAAGGGCGAGTGGTCAGACAATACTCGGGCTTTATATTCCGCTCCCACCATATCTCCCACAATCTCAGCCGTCACAAATATATAATCTAGCCTGGTGTGCAAATCATGTGGCGCTGCGTAATGTGAGTATTGCCTATCCTCTGGCTGCAACCTCCTCCACACATCCTCTAGGCCTAGGTCTTTCAATAATATTCCCAGCGCTTTAGCCGCCGGCGCCACTTTTCCTGCTCTGTCCTTCGACCTATCCATCCCGGGATTCAGGGTACAATTAAAGTCCCCCCCCACACCACCGTACCCCCTACCAGGGGCCCAAATTTACTGTAGAGAGTCCTAAAGTAAGCTGCCATGTCGTTATTGGGGGCGTACACATTGACGATGTGCACTTCCCTATTTTCCAGGAGGCCCGTTACCACCACCATCCTACCCTCCGGGTCTATCGTAGAGACAAGCACCCGGAACGGCACATGCGGCGCCACCCAGGTGATGACCCCTCTTGCATACGCCGAATACGCAGCACCTATCACAGTACCCTTCCATTTCTTCCTAACCACCTCCAACTTCTCCTTCGTGAGGTGGGTCTCCTGCAGCAGGGCTATGTCTATGCGCATCCTCTTTAAGTACAGCATCACTTTATTCCGAATTCAGGTAGCTGTTAAGGCCCCGTACATTCCAGGTTACAATCTTGAGATTACCCGACGCCATCTATTCGGGCTATTCCCATTTTAACCCTCCCCCCAATGCTCCTCTTGCTGGTTTGTTTTCCGGCTCTCTCCCCACTCCCATAAACTATGTACACCTCAAACTCCCCGCCGCCCTCCCCTCCCCGCTCCCACCCCTTCCCCAACAACATCCGCCCCAACTGTTGCCATGCTCCATCCCTGGATCTCAGGCGCCCCCACATCTAGCCCTGTCTGATACGCTCAGAGCTCAGTAGGGTAAAGTCGCCCTAATGGCCACTTAACTAATACTAATTGGGGGTGTGAGAACTAGCCCTTGAGGGCTCCCTAATGAAGCAGCAGCCACAGTGCAAACAGTGCATTATCTATGCCACTCCAGGCCTGTCAACCCACAGGCGACTTAAATAACTATAATCCAGTCTCATGATCCTAGGCAGCACAATCTCGCTGCGCCCCCAGCACTCTACTTATCTTTTCCTTTTCCTTCTGCCGCACGGACATCTACTTCTTGGGTCAGCCCTGCGCATCAAGCATCCCCATGGCATCCTCTGGGGTATCGAAAAATAGAGTTCTGTCCTTATGGAAAACTTTCAGTTTCGCCGGATAAAGTAGCATATATTTCCAGCCCGCCTCCCTCAGTCTCCTCTTAACCGCCCCAAAGTTCATTCGGCTCCTCTGTACCATCAGGGTATAGTCCGGGTAAGCTGTTATGTTTGCTTCTCCTCGTTTAATTGTTCCGCCTTTGCGAAAGTGTTCGAGGATCCGTTCCCGGTCCCGATAATTGAGGATCTTAGCGATCATTGGCCTGGGTGGATTGCCGGGCGGCGGCCTCCTCGCCAAAGCCCTATGCGCACGTTCTACAGCAAATCCCTGAGACAGGACTCCACCAGTGATTTCCTGTAACAACATGTTTTCAATGAACTCTGTGGGGTTGCGGCTCTCTGTCCCCTCCAGTATACCCACAATGCGGATATTGTTTCTTCGGGCGCGTCCTTCCGCCTCCTCGGCTCTGCTTTCCAGGTTTCCCACTCTCTGCACCAGGGCGTGTAGTCCCGATTTGTGTGAGGCGCAAGCTGCTGTGTTCAGGCCCCCCAGCACAGTTTTCAGTTCAGCCACAACCATTTCAGGTTTGGCCTCCCAGGTCGCTTTCAAATCTGCTTTTAAGTCCGCTATCGCGGCCAGGACCTCTTGATTTGGACCCGTGGCAGCCATGCCTCCCGCAGGAGGCCTGTCTTTACTTCCGGCACTTTCCCGGCTCGTCGGTGTTCTGGCAAATTCGTCTAGCGTGGGTTGCTTCACCTTTTGTCGCTGCGGCTTGCTAGACATGGCACCGATGTCGTGTGTCGCTGGCCCACCCTCCGCTTTATGTTCCTCAGTCAGAGGGGGAAGGGCGTACTCTTCATTCTGATGACCAATGTCCCAATTCCATGTGTGGGGCCACAGAGCCTCAGGAGCCCCTCTAGCCTCCTCCGTGCCACGCTCCCTCGGCCTGCACTCCCCCTCACGTGCAATATATCCTTAGTTTCCTTCCACTAGAGTCGCTGACGTGCCCACTCTTCGCTCACAGTCTACGGTGCAGTGCATCCACCATCGCATCTGTCCTGGATGCGGTGACGCCTATTGATTGCTTGATTCAAATGGGCGGCCCATTGCACTAGCGTCTCAGGTTTATTTATAGTGTGCTGCAATGGATTGTGCCCTCCCACGTAGGTAAATAGGTCTCCTGCGGGGGCATTGTACTCCTCACCGAACCCCAGTTGCATATAGGGTTCCCCCAGCACTGTCTTACGTGCCTTCCAATTGTCCTGCGCCAGTTTAATCACGCAGTTTCATACTGCCATAGTCCATTCCTGCAGCTATGCGCAGCTCTGGCTCCGTACATGGGTCAGTGTCCCGGATGGCACTGAGGCGCAGCTCACAATGACACCTGCTGGCACTGGTCGTGCACTTCCTTTGATCGTGCCGGTGTGCCAGGCTCCCCTGCACTCCTAATTTGTGATGGTTTGGAGTCAGTTCATGCGTCGGGGTTCTCTAAAGCTATGTCCTCTGGCACACTAATGATTTCTACGTTGTCTCCACCTTGCCGAATCCCATCCGACTCACGCTACAATGTTGCACTGCTACGTCGCGTCATACCGTAGCTCGGAAATCAGCCGGAGTTAGAACGTTCTTTACTGTTGATACAGTTGCGATTTGCAGATCAGTCCGCTAGTCCCACATGCGCTGCTCCGCCGTCCCTGCTCACGTGTAGTCTCGCATGTCTTCGTCCACCTTTGACTGCAGGAGTTCCCCATTTCTTTTCTACCGTCTTGGGGCCGGTCCTGCATTCGGCGTCCCACAACCTCAGTTCGCTATTGGTCACGGCAAGCCTCCTTCGCGCCGACTGCCATCGGGGTACGCATGCATGTTTTCGGATGTCTGCGGTCGGCGTATGCAGTAGGAGCGCTCAAATCGTATCGAACACAAAGTCCCATCGGAGGTACCGCCCCAACTCTCTGGTTCACCACGGCCGTTTCTTCACATCACATTCGGCAGATTCCCTTTGTCCACGATGTCAGACGGCCATCTTGCCTCCCTCGCTCGTCCGGCGCACGGGTCTTTCACTCATATTTATCTCCGTCAGGACTCCACTGCCATGCTAGCTACCTTCAGCGGACACGGCCGCACTAATCATCGACCCATCCTTGGATTTTCAGGCAACTCAGGCACAGATCAATGCACTTCCACCGCAGGATCAACGTCGGATCAGGAGAGCTCCCTCAGTACACGTCCCCTCACATGGCCCTCTTGGCCATGCCCCCCGCTATGGGTTTGTAGTAGTTTGGAATGAGAACATCGCCCTTTTTAAATATGGGAACTATGATACTTTGAGACCAGGATTTGGGAATAGAATGGGTCACAAAAATGTCATCAAATAACGGTTTAAGCAACTTAGCTCATATTTCCAGCGCCGCCTTTATAACAAACGGCGGTAGGCCATCAGGGCCCGGCGCTCTGGACGGCTTAAGTTTATTAATGGCCCAAGTAATATCCCCAAGGCCCCAAGAGCATTCTCCCACCACCGGAGGACCCAAGTCCATGTCCTGTTCCATATCAAATTTGAACGGCAATTCACATTTTTTCTTGTAGTAAGTGCACCACGTCTCTGCTTGAATAGGGCACTCGAGTCTATCCTTAACAGGGGTAAGTGTACTATTAGCAGTCACCCAAAATTTAACATCCCTGCCCTTGCATACATTTTCCATCATCTGTTGATGGACTACCAGGTATTGATCCATTTTCAAAGACTTGACCAAGTTTTTATGTTTCAGGATGATATTTTTTTAGCTAACCTGCAATTCCGCAAACGAAATAGGTAGTTTCTTCAGGATCCTCAAGCTCAAGTTCCTGCGTTTATTTAACTTGGACCTATGGATTCTGGAGTCCCAACCAATACTTATAGGTCTGTGTACAACGGTCCCACCCGCCTTGCTAATTTCATAGGCACACAACATCATAATGTTGTTATAACTAGTCCCCCCTAACAGGAGGTCCTCCACCCTATAATTTCGGTAGGAAGCCAGGGTCAGATTTTCTAGAAGGAAGGAGTTAAATTTCATAACCATTTTCTTATTCCAACTAACCGTTCTCCCATGATTCGCCACCTTAAGGCCCATAAACTCTGGTCTTCTATGAAAATCAGGACATGCCAAAGTCAAAGAAAAAAGTAGAGGAATATGATCACCCAAATCTACATCCATAAGTGTCAATTTGCCACATGCTTGCTTCCAGCCATTAGAAACATTAAAAAAAAAATCCTTGAGCTGTTGGTTCCCCTCTTCCAGGTATGTTTGGATAAATTCCAGTCCGAAGAGTGATCTTAGAGTCCCAGATCCCAGTTTTCCAGGAGTTTATCCCAGGATATTCCTCTCCTAAAATTAGAGTGAAGCGTCTTCGGGGTAGCCCCCCTCTCGTTCCACATGGAACTCTCTGCACAGGAGGAGTTAAAATCTCCTCCCATGATGATACGATTATCAAAACCCTTCTCAAACCATTCATCCAGAATATCTCCTAGGGAATCCTCTACTATTTCGAGAGGCACCCTCAGAGGATTCCAGTATAGGTTCAACAAGAGGACTGGATCTACATCATTCCCCGAAGACAAAGCAATTCCCAGGAGCCATTCACTCGTGTAAATCACACTACCCTGTAGCCCCAGATTGCGATCAACAGCAATAGTCAAACCACCACTTGGCCTCCCTGCTGCCCCCCTGGACGCTAAAGAGGAAAAAGTATAGAAACCTTCCACATAGATTTCACTAAGCGTCATAGTTTCTAGGACGAAATAAATACGGGGGCGGGTATAGATCTCACCTTTAGTCAAGAATGTATTAAAGTGCATGCCCCCACACGAATTCCAAGAAATAACGTCAATATTCATATTGTTAGGCGCGTCCTGGACCCTGTCTGAAGTATCTGTATTCTGGCAGCACCCGAGGAAGCTTGTGGGCCCAAAGTAGATCGGGTGTATCAAGACTAGTTGTCAAGAAGGGGTCGGGGGCCAGTCAGGTCCCCGGATGATAGGCTGGCTCTGTAAGGGGGCAGGGTGGTGTCTGGGAGAGTGGGAGGAGTGAGGGTAGGAGATGGAAGCGGGGGAGGTGTCCAGTGAGGAGGCAGCAAGCTGGATGGCCTGTGGATGATCCGAATGTTAGGGCGCTGGGGAGCTGTGTGCCAAGGCATGTTCTCAGGGGGAAGCGTACAGGGAGGTGGAGAGTGCATGTTAGGGTCCAGGGCACTTGCAGGTTGCTAGGGTGGAGTCAGGGTGGCACAATAGCCCATAGAGGGCGCAATAAGCATGTATGGCAAGGCTTTAGCAAACCCTTTCAAGGGGTCATCTGGGGATACAGGATGATCAGGTGGCAGAATAAGAGTGGCATTCGGCATGTGGAGGTGAGAATGCACATCAAAGATAGCAGGCAGTACATATGGATCAAACTTAGGCAGAGAAAGGTTAACATGCATCATGTCAGTTATGGGCAGGTTATCAGGAGTAATCTTAGTCAAGAGACGGATGAAATGTAAGTCTATGTGAAAGGCAATAGAGCCGAAGCAGATTTAGACACAAGATGATTAAGGTTCATGTCAATGATCAGCAGCAATAGATCAGGTATAATCTCAGGTATAAAATGGCACAAGATGGTTAAAGTGCAGATCAACAATTCCATGCAATAGGCCATACTCAAACTTGGGAATAAAATGCATGCTGTACATTGAAGGGAGGCTGAGGCAGGACATCTGCAGGGAACTGGAGGAAAGGGGCTCCATGAGGGAGGCAGCAACCATCTTAAGAGTGCTTTCTGACTCCATTACTTTGTTGCAGTAATTGTTGAAATTAACATTGTTCTTAGCATTTCGGCATTCATTTGTGGCGATATTTACCATCATGCAGTTGTAGTTGCTGATGACTTCTGACGAATTTAGGTGGTTTTTCAAGTTATTCTCCAAAAGTTTGCAATTCTCAATGGAGGCAATGTGGGAGCCTGATGCTTCTTGGGGAGAGGTGGGATCTCCTGGTTCTTGCTGCTTGGTGCTTGGTTGCTGTGTGTGTAGTGAAGAGGTTCCGACAGGAGATTGCCTTATTGCTGAAACATGCACCTTGACGGCGGAATGCACCAATCCTGCGTGTGCCAGGGACAACAGGTAAGGAAGAATGTCCCTTGGCTGAATGGTGAGAGGGTCAAGGTCCCGTGTTCCACACCAAGTTGTCAAACGCTTCCATTTGCTTTTATAGCAGGCAAGCCTAGAAGGGCACAAGCCCGTGCCAGAATGTCCCTGCAGTCTTGAGGCAGTGGGATGGAGCCGAACTCTATGAGCACAGGAGCCAGGCAGTCAGATTGGCCAGGTCATGATGGAGGACTGAACCCTTGCTCCTGAAAATCAGATTGTGCTAAGGAGGAACTCTCATCGGACTAGCACAGGAGAAGGCAAGGAGGTTAGGTACCAGAATTGTCTCAGCCACGTAGGGGCCACTAAGATCAGTCTGCACTGATGTTGTACTTGCGCCACCAAGGGTATAGAGGGGAAAGCGTATATGAACTGTATGAGTCTTTCAAGGGCTCCCCCAAGATGGCGTAGCGGGAGAAGGTGCGGCAGGCGGGCTTATGCATTCAAATGCGCCTGCAGGCGCATCCAATAACAATACGGTTCTGTCGTCAGCACCCTATTGTTACCAAATGGGCCCCTCGCCAAGGGCGCTTCCAATGACAAAAGGGCGCCATTAGCCCCCCACCACGCCAGCTCGGGGAAGTCTTTCAAGGGCTCCCCCGAGCTGGCGTAGTGGCAGAAGGCATGGCAGGTGCCTCATTGTTATTAAATGCACCAACGGCGGTGGGTTCATTTAATGACAATAGGGTGCTGACGCGCCCTATTCATATCATTACCTCCTCGCCGGAAGGACTAGGTTAAAAAAAAAAAAGGCACTTTCTCCACCCCCTGTTGATCAGAGGCGAGAGGGGGAGCGCCAATTCCTCTAGGGCACTGCTGCCCCTAAGGCCGGTCCTGCCACCTTGCTTATCAACAAGGTAAGCCATCAGGGCTATTGCGGCATCGATGCAATCCGCCAACTGTACTTTTTGTTTTGCTGCCTGACCAGACCCTAAAATTGCTATTATAGGGGACGTTGCACTTTCTTAAAGTGACAAGACGTTTATTTGCCAAATAAGGTAGCCAATGCCCGTTCAATACTTGTACCAGCCATCGAGAAGAACAAGTTACTTTCTTACCTGGTAACGTTCTTTCGATGGGATGGTCCGACGACGTATTCCATATCTATGACAGGTAATGTCCACAGCTGTGCTGCTTCGGAAAATCTTTGGCATCTACGTCCATGACGTCGTTGCGGCGTCCCCAAGGACCTCCTCAGGCGGCTGACGTCACCCGATGTGATAAGTAGGACGCACGACGCCCATAGCCTCAGTTATAGTTTTTTCCCAGAACGTGTGCCACCAGTTTTCTGCCAGTCAGACACACAAGGCCTTGCGGAACGCAAACTGCAATCGCAAAAGAAATTCTGCAGCGGGGAAGGCAGGGAGGGAGCGATATGGAATACGTCGGACCATCCCATCGAAAGAACGTTACCAGGTAAGAAAGTAACTTGTTCTTCGAGGGGATTGGGTCCTCCGACGTATTCCATATCTATGATAGACTCCCAAAGCAGTACCAAGTAAGGAGGTGGGAAAGAATTTAGAATACAAATTTAGCATGCCCAATCAAATTGCGGAATAGAGAACTGCCTTGCCAAAGGCCAGATCTTGCCCTCTGATGGAATAGAGGGAATAGTGACGTACAAAAGTATGTACTGAAGCCCAGGTGGCTGCATCACAGATGTGACAAATAGGAACTCCCCTCTGCAGGGCAGTAGACGCAGCCACTCCTCTGGTAGAATGGGCCCGCAAGCCAGCCGGAGGGTCCTTACCCTCCAAGCGGTAACACTCGGAGATAGATAAATAATCCAACGAGACAAAGTCTGTTTCGTCACAGCTTGTCCCAAACGCTTTCCAGCGTAACCAATGAAAAGTTGATCGTCCACTCTGACCCGGGACAAGCGCGAAATATAAAAGCTCAACGCTCTCCGAGGATCAATCCTATGGAGCCTCTCCTCTTCCTTACCAGGATGTGGAGGAGGAAAGAACGCCAGAAGAACCACCTTCTGGCTCAAATGAAATTCCGAAACCACCTTCGGAAGAAAAGAAGGACGAACTTTAAGGACAACCCTGTCCTTATGAAACACAGTGAAGGGTGGCTTAACTGAAAGTGTCTGTAACTCACTCTGCGAGCGGAAGTAACCGCAACCAAAAACACAGTTTTCAGAGTCAACAGCCTCAAAGGGCAAGAATATAAAGGCTCAAACGGAGCACCCATAAGAAACTTAAGAACAAGGTTCAAATCCCAACCTGGCACCAAAAAAGGTGACGGAGGGAACACATCAGTGAGCCCTTTCAAAAACTGCGAAATTAAAGGAATCTTAAAATAGGAACACTCTTCAGACGAGCGCTTAAATATGGACAGCGCCACCAGGTAACCTTTAATGGTCCCCACTTGCCATCCCCTGTGGGCCAAAGAAGGCAAAAAAGACAAAACCATGGGAATGTCGCATTCAAAAGGATCCACATTCTGAACTCTGCACCAGTCGGAGAACTTTCTCCAACGGCAACGGTACAGAGACTTTGTTGCCAGCCGCATGGCTGAGAGCAACACCTCCATCACGTCTTCAGGGAAGTCCCAATCCTTATACCTCAACCTTTCAGAAGCCAAGCGTGAAGATTGAGGGATCTGACCTCTGGATGGAGAACCCGACCCCTCTCCCATGAGAGCAGATCGTCTCGGTAGGGAAGACGACGTGGAGGGCAGATGGACAAGTCTAGAAGGTCCGGGTACCACGTCCACCGGGCCCACGCCAGAGCAATGAGGATCATCCGGGAACCGAACCTCCGTAACCTCCGCAGCACTTGCGGGATGACGGGGACTGGAGGAAACGCGTACAGCAGTGGGAACGACCACTCCATCACAAACCCGTCTCCTCAGGCTCCTTTTGGAGGAAATTCCCGCAAGCAAAACCTTTCGCACTTCCGGTTGACACTGGATGCGAAGAAATCCACTTGAGGGGTCCCCAAAGGGCGAAGATCTCCAGGAGAATCTCCTGAGCCAGCTCCCACTCGTGAGAGATTGTGCTCTGCCTGCTCAGAGCGTCCGCCGTCTCCGGCCAGATGAACCGCCGAGATCGAAACTTCCTGCTGGATGGCCCAGAACTCGAGCTGCATCGCCTCCCTGCACAGCGGAAGTGACCCTGCCCCCCCTTTTTGTTGAGGTAGTGTATGGCCACCGTGTTGTCTGTTAGAATCAGGACACTCTTTCTGCGCACAGTCGGCAGAAAAGCCTTCAGGGCTAGCCTGACGGCCCTCAGCTCCAACAGATTGATATGGAGTCTGGACTCCGACGGAGACCAACGACCGCTGACTGTCAACTCGTTGGCATGAGCTCGCCATCCCCTGAGGGATACGTCCGTCACGATCGTCACCTCCGGCCAGGGCATCCAAAATGGGGCCCCCTTCATCAGATTGCCCTCAACGGCCCACCACAGAAGGTCCCGGGCTACCGAGGACGGCACCTGAACAGGGTCCGACAGCCTGCCGGAGGACTGAGACCACTGGAGCTTGAGTGCCCACTGCAAAGATCTCATCCGCAGACGAGCCTCTGGCACCAGAAGAATGCAGGATGCCATGAGGCCGAGCAGTCTCAAGAACTCGGACACTGGGAGATTCTGGGCAATCTGAAACTTGTGCACCATCTGCCGAATGTGAAGAGCCCTCACCTGAGGAGGAAAACACTGCCCCAGGGACGTGTCGAGCACTGCTCCGATGTACTGGAGCCGCTGCGTTGGTGTCAAATGGGACTTCTTTAAATTGAGGGAGAAGCCCAGCCTGTGAAGGGAGTGGCAGGTGATGGACAGATGATCCAGGACTTGCTCGGGGGAGCTCCCCCCCCCCTGATCAACCAATCGTCCAGGTAGGGGTAGACGTGAATCCCCCCCTTGTCTGAGATGCGCTGCCACCACCACCATGAGCTTGGTGAAAACCCTCGGGGCGGAGGTCAATCCGAACGGCAGGACTCGAAACTGAAAGTGCGAGTCGCCAACCGCGAACCTCAGGTACTTCTTGTGCTTGGGATGGATCGGCACATGGAAGTAAGCATCCTTGAGGTCGAGAGACACCAACCAGTCCTGAAGTTGAAGGGCCTGGAGGACTTGAGAAAGTCACCATCTTGAACTTGTCCTTCCTGAGGAGTTTGTTCAAACCGCGCAAGTCCATGATGGGTCTCAATCCCCCATCTTTCTTCGATATCAAAAAAATAACGGGAATACCATCCCTTGTTCCTCTCCGCTACAGGCACCAGTTCAATGGCGCCTTTCTCCAGCAGGGCTTGAATTTCCTGCGCAAGGAGCGGATCCGGACTCTTCAAAGAGAGGCTCCCTGGTGGATTGTCGTGAGGCCTCTGCCGAAAAGGAAGACAGTAGCTGTGGGTTATGATCTCCAGAACCCACACATCCGAAGTAATGGCTTGCCACTCTACAAGATGCTGCGCCAGCCTTCCCCCAACCGGCGAACCATGGGACCTGGCCTCATGACTGAGTGGTAGCGGCTGCGGCGTTGCCTGAGGGCAAAGAGGCAACTGCCCGAACGGCCTTGGCGCCTCGAGTACCTTTGTTTCCACCTCTGGCACTCTTACGATGGCATCTTTGACTGCTAGCTCCTCTCGCTTTACTGAAGGACGAGTAGTAGCGAAAGGAACCTCCCCTCCATTGCTGTCCCCTAGGACGAAAAAGACAGAGGTTGGCGAACTGCAGCGCCCAACGACTTCGCTGCAGCTTTGGAGGTCTGCAACCTCTCAAGGCTCTCGTCAGCCTTGCTGCCAAAAAGGTGTTCACCGTCAAAAGGCATGTTGAGGAGCCGGGACTACACATCAGGAGCGAACCCAGACTTCCGCAACCACGCAAACCTGCGCATTACGGTGCTCGCCGCCATGGACCCGCTGACACAATCCGCCAAGTCCAAACCTGATTTAACGGCCTCACACATGGCATCCTTGCCATCCTGAACCATAGCAAGGAAACCATCCCGTTCGTCCCCTTCGGGAATATGATCAGCCGCTAATGCAACACAGTTCCACAGAGTGTGTGTGAAACGAGACAAGGCACATATGGAGTTGGCCGCCTGAAGCGCCATACCCCCCCCCGAAGAAAACACTTTCTTCGCCCAGCCGTCAAAACGTTTGTCGTCCCTATCCGGAGGGATGGTAGGATACGACGCCTGCTTTGCCGGGGCCGTAGCCGCCTGCACCACCAAAATCTCCGGGTTGGGGCGCCTAGACAAGTAGCAGGGGTTGCTACTGGCTGGACGGTATTTTCGCGACAAAGACTTGCCCACTGCCGGGAGACTCTCCGGAACAGTCCAAGCCGCCGCCACCCTTCTCTGCAGAGCCATATGAAAAGGCAAAACCGGGTCAGTGGGTGGACCGAGATCAAGGATGTCCGTGAGATCATCCTGAACGAACTCCCCTGGGGGAGCTGACCAACCCAAGTACTCGTTAACCCGAGACATAAGGTGCCGATATGAAGAATCGGCATGAGTGCCAGGCTCCGGCCGACAAAACTCCACCTCCGGAGAGGTGTCCAGTCCACTGGCATCATGCAGCGACTGCCTCAGGTCATCAAACTGGTTATGGCCCGAGATAAGGTCATCTGGAACCGTAACCAGAACCAGGCCGCCATCAGAGCCTTCATCACCCTCTGAAATGTACTCCAGGCGGGGGAGAGGAAGACCTCTGTGGACCAAAACAGTGCCGGACCTTAGCCATAGCCTTTCTAGGGGCAAACCCGGTGCCACGGGGCCCCTCCGACACCACCCGAGCCCGAAGGCGTAGGATCGGTGTCTCTCGACCGGTGCCGACCGACCCCACTCGGAGGCGCGGACGGACCCGTGCCCTGCAATTCAAGAATCGCTAGCATCTGCTTCCCGAAGGAAGCCCATACTTCCGGTGTCGCTTGCATGGAGGGATAAGCGACCCGCCGACGGGCGGAGTCCTCTGAAGAGGACGGGGAAGGCGACCTATGCCGGCGCTTCCGGGAATGCCTCGAAGAGGCGGAGGAGTGGCGAGACCGACTCCTGGAAGGAGACCCACTGGACTTCCGACGATGACGTGGAGAGTCGCCCCTCGAGTCATCCGTCGAAAGCCCCGCAGACCTCGACTTCCGGGGCTTAGACACCCGGCCTACCGACAGCTTCTTCTTGCGTTCCCGCAAGGCCTTTGCCGTGAACGACTGGCAGTCGACACAGTCGTCCGTATTGTGGGCCTCCCCAAGGCACCAGAGGCAGGCGTCGTGCGAGTCCCTGACCGACATCTTGGACCCACAGTCCCCGCAGTTCTTGAAGCCCGGACGCGGGGTTGAAGATGAGAAAGACATCGCCACAAGCAGGTCTTCACAACAAACCGAACAGGTTCAACGAACCGAGAATAGAAAGCAGCAAACTCCAACGAGTCTAGGCGTACCGAGATTCACGAAGCGAACACGTTCACGGAAAAAAACTGAACTGAGGCTATGGGCGTCATGCGTCCTACTTATCACATCGGGTGACGTCGGCCGTCGGAGGAGGTCCTCGGGGACGGCGCATCGATGTCATCGACGCAGAAGCCAAACATTTTCCTAAGCAGCACAGCTGTGGACATTACCGGTCATAGATATGGAATACGTCAGAGGACCCAATCCCTTCGAAACACGCGGCTCTCTACCCGCAAGATGGCCGTCTAATTCAAATATTCCATGCCCAACACTCAGCACCAGATTTGCAGCAACGTGATTGGACGCAAAACTGCCTATTAACCAATTGGGAGGACCGGCAGGCGTAAGCCGGCCCCACCGATGAAGGCGCCACGAAAAAGGCGACTGGCCAAACCTGTCAGAGCTCGTCGAGCGCAGTGCAGTGCAGTGTGTCCACCCCCCCACTTACCAGCCTACCACACTGCCCCTCCGTATATACTGTTATCAGCCGAGGGCGACAACATATATCCTGCAACATTGCTCCAGACCCCGCATCACCTGAACTATTCTAAGGCCTACATCTACAAAGTGAGACTTTACTGTGATTGCCATTGACCTCTGAGTATAATGCTTTAGCTGCCTTCCACAAGTACCAACTGCCTAGTGCAACTCCAATCTTTGTAAACTAACATCAATTCCCTGTTAGTTACATTCTAGCTCACAATACCGGTCATTTGAATTCTATTGTGCCAAATGCTACGCCACATGTGTCCACCACCACTTAAAATGAGCCCCCCAGTGTAAAATCTGTAATGTGCAATTCTTCTACCACCATTTTGAATTCTATTGTGCCAAATGCTATTCCACATGTGTCCACCACCACTTAAAATGAGTCCCCCAGTGTAAAATCTGTAATGTGCAATTCTTCTACCACCATTTTGAATTCTATTGTGCCAAATGCTATGCCACATGTGTCCACCACCACTGAAAATGAGCCCCCCAGTGTAAAATCTGTAATGTGCAATTCTTCTACCACCATTTTGAATTCTATTGTGCCAAATGCTATGCCACATGTGTCCACCACCACTGAAAATGAGCCCCCCAGTGTAAAATCGGTGATGTGCATCTCCCCTAACACTCACAGCGCAACTACCCCTTCCACATCACCTTCTCTCATCAGGAACCCCGCCCCAGCCACTACTGAACCCCACCTGAAATGCGCCATGATTAACGCTAGGTCCATCAATGCCCACGCTCTAGACATCCACGACCTCCTAACCTCCCATGACCTAGATGTACTCATGATCTCAGAAACTTGGTTACATGAGGCCTCCGGCCCGGCGCTCTCCCTTGCCCTACCCTCTGGCTACTCCATCACTAGACAAGATCGCCTCTCCAAAGGTGGAGGTGTAGCAATTATTGCCAGAGACTGCCTCTCTATCAGAAAGGTAGAGAAATCCCTGAACAACAACAACAGCGACTATCTCAAAGTCAAAATAACCCTCTCCCCCCACTGCACCATTACTGTGCACACTGTCTACCGCCCTCCAGGAGACTTTCAAGCTTCTCTCATCCACCTTCTCTCTGAAAACCTCAAAAAACAGTCTAAATCCATTCTCCTTGGGGATGTCAACCTAGGGCTCCGGGATAGTAAGGACGTAGCAGCAAAATCCCTTGACTCTGCCCTCAAGGCTCTAGGTTACAAGAACACCATACTTAGCCCAACTCACACCCAGGGCAGAACGCTGGACTGGGTAGCACAGCACAACTGTCCACACATCACAGGAAACACTCCCACCCCATGGTCTGACCACCACATCATCGCCTTTAGCATCCTCACCACTAGCTCCCCAGCTACCCCCTCACCTCAACCTCTCCCTCCCTGCCTCGCCAGAAGCTCCCATCAGCTCACTAAAGAAAGGCTACTGCCCTTCCTCCAAGGTCCAGCCTTCAGACCACCTTTTTCTTCAGACCCTGAAACACTTGCATCAACCTATGATGCTGCCATCAAAGCAGCTATCAACTCCATTGCCCCGCTCAAACCTCGCAAATCCAAACCCACTACCCATTCCAACTCTTGGTTCACCCCTGACCTCCTCACACTGCGCAACGAGAAAAAAGCCGCACTCACACAGTGGCAAACGTCCCACTTTGAAAAAGATAAGATGATCTTTAAAGCCCTATCCACCAAATACAAAAAGGCAATCACCCAAGCTAAGGCCAAATCTTTTGAATCCAGAATTTCGGAAGCCCAATCTAGCACAAAAGAAATCTTCGCCATTTTCAGAGAGCTCGAGACACCCACTCCCGCACCCCAGAATTTCACCAAAGACAAAGACTGGTGTGACGAAATACAAACGGCCATGCAAACCAAATTAAGCCTCCTCAAAAACAAAACACTAGCCACTAAACAAGCCCTACCCAATAAGCATATCCCTGTCCCACCACTTGCCCCTGACACCCCCCCCCCCCCACCCTTCTCCTTCAAACCCATTCAGGAAAAAGACATCAACATAATGAGGAACCTCAAACCCTCGAACTGCAAAGGTGATGCTTGCCCAGCCTCCATTATCAAAGACTGCACGGAAACACTAGCTCCCTTCCTAACAGCCTTTGTAAATGCCTCCTTTGCCACAGGGAAAGTCCCTGCCTCCCTCAAGGAAGCTTGGGTCCGCCCTCTTCTGAAAAAGCCAACGCTCGATCCCACCTCCCCCAACAACTACAGACCCATCACCACTGTCCCATTCCTCCTCAAAATATTGGATAAAGCAGCCTACCTGCAGGTTCAACACTTCATTGAAGAAAACAAACTCCTTGGACTCCGCCAATCTGGCTTCCGCCCCAGACATGGGACCGAAACCGCCCTACTTGACCTGAAAAACCAGATGGACGATGCTAGAGACATGGGTAAACCAGAACTACTTCTACTCCTTGACCTATCAGCGGCCTTCGACCTCGTGGATCATGGCGTGCTATGCCACCACCTTTCCTCCACTGCCAAATTCTCCCCAGAGGCCACAGCTTGGATCTCTCTCTTTCTTACAAGACAGAACCATGCAAGTATTCTCTGACCTAGCCGCCGCATCACCAACCATTATACTTTGTGGGGTGCCCCAAGGCTGCTGCCTCTCCCCCACCCTATACAACATCTTCACACGACCCCTCTTCCTCATCCTCGACGCCATGGGCATCACCTACACCAACTACGCCGCCGACACTCAGATCCTCCTCACTCTCACAGGTAATTATAACACTGACTCCCTGACCCTCAACAACCTCTACACCACCATCCAATCCCGGATGGCAGACAACGGACTATGCCTCAACTCTGACAAGACGGAACTCCTCCTGGTAGGTTCCCCCGACACGCTAAAGAATCTAGATTCCCAATTCAGCCACTTCACTATTGATTCCATTAAAATTCCGGTCTCCGATTCTGTCAAAACTCTGGGAGTCTACCTGGATTCCAGCCAATCCATGGACAGACAAGTCAAAGCAATAGCATCCGCAGCTGCATATCATGCCAAACTTATCAACGCAGTCATACCCTTTCTCTCCAAAGAGAACTGCACCAACATAGCCAGAGCCATCACTGGCTCTAGGCTAGACTACTGTAACATACTCTTTCTAGGAACCTCCAATAAAAACTTAGACTACAAGTAATACAGAACAATGCTCTCCAGGCAGACCAAGGCATTGCTAAAAGAGAACACATCTCTGAGGCCAGAAAACTAGCCCACTGGCTCCCAATAAAGGAAAGGATCGTATTCAAAGCCCTAACACTGACCCACAAGTGCATTCACCTCATTGCTCCTGCATACCTCTCACAAAGGATCCACCCTGTCTCCACGACCAGGCCAACTAGATCACCATACACCAACATGCTCTCTGTGCCACTAGTAAAAAGAGTAAAAGCGGGCGGATTCAGCTTCCCTCATCTCGCGCCCACTCACTGGAATGCCCTACCACCCACTATCCGAGGTAAGGCCTCCCTCACCACCTTCCGCAAAACGCTGAAAACTACCCTCTTCACATAAGGCCAGACACATCAGCACAAATACTTTGCATGTATGTTGTAATATATGACCAAATGCAATATCTGTAACAGTATGATGTTTTGTAGTATTCATAACGTGTCAACAATTGCTTCCATGCCTGTACCATGTAACTAAGTTATTGCAAGTAACAGCGCCTGGGCTGCTTGCGAGCTATATAAATATAAATAAAACTATCTCAAATATAATTGCATATTTGTACCCTAGTGATTATTGATCCTACAATCATTGATACATGCATGCATGGGTTCGCGTGTTACCTCTCAAGTCTCCATAAATAACCTAAAACCTAATGGATTTGCTTCTACTACCTGCATGAACTATGTAATGTTAAGTATTAAATGCTGACCTATGCCTGTACTAATAATGACCACATACTTAGCACTGTACGAGTCCTAAACAATATTGTCAGACGGCGCCCGAGAGCGTGCTGACAGCCTTCATTCTTTGGAACACGCATCTGTTACAGCCACGCTTTTTTTTTACCCTATGCACTGTTCTGTCCACCGATTATGTCTACTAGATCATTTCAAAGTAAACTGCACAGATGGCCAACTCACCACTGCTACTGTCCCTCCGGGTGCACTACGTACTGATAGATTATTATACAATATTCATGTTGTAACTCTTAATTACTCTGCTAGCCACATTGCACCGCACACACTAACCACTGTTACGCCTCCACTATGTCAACTATAGTAGTCACGCCACTATCCATAACCTTCCACAAGTTTATATAGCGAGGATAACGGCTCAACACTACACAACATGTACACACGACTCTCACAATTGTTCCTAGTGTTAGATCTTTTGGGGGCTTCCCACCAGCTTTCTCATCCTCCACCCTACATAAGGGGGTACCATTGTCTAACCATGCCTACAACCAAAGACATTGCACTTGAGATTAGAGCAACGCCTTTTCTACCATCTTTAAACATTATCTCACTTAATTTATCAATTAGACCCACTACAATCCTACCCAAGCTAAATCTTGACTTAGTATGTCTCTCTTAACTCTAGTGACAACACTACCTAAGTCCACTACGGTATTATCAGGTAACACACCCATCCCTGTTCAAGCCCTGCTAACTCTCACTCACAGCCCGTGCTCTACCAACAACAGAACATACAGACTCAGAACTAGACTACCCACGTGTAACAAGCCCACAGCTACTCTAAACCATAACAAACCTAGGTCTACCTTCCTAATTAATCCCTCAACTAGGAACCCAGCTGTAAATAAGGCCCCAAATAACCCGATGCAGCAACCCAAATTGCCACAAGGTTGTGCCACCACTGTTAACGACCTCGCTCCTATGATTAAAAATGCACAAATAATTGACCTCACTCCTATGATCAAAGGTGCATTAATAAATGCCAGGTCAATGATAGCTCATGCTAGCGACATAGCCAAATTCATTTTAGCAGAACATTTAAATTTCCTAGCAATAACAGAATCGTGGTTGCATGCTACCCTTTGCTACTACTAGCAGTACCAGAAACTTATTCTATTAGAATGGACAGACCTAACTCCAGAGGAGGGGGAATTGCAATCATCTCTAAAACTAACTTTGATATCAGACTAGTCTTCACATCCAATGACTTCCTGCAAACTGCTAACAGCTAAAATGCAGACTTCTCACAGGAACACTATCACATTACACCTAATTTACAGACCACCTGGGCCCACAGGCTCTTTTGAAGAAGACATGATGACCTTACTCACTAAGAATATCAAAACTACCTCGCAAATCTTAATATTGGGCGATTTCAACTTAGGTTACAATGATCCTAATGACCAGACTATCGCTAGCTAACATCTCTGAACATGGATTTTCGCAAAAAATGACACAGCCTACACATGAGAGGACCCTTGACTGGGTAGTAGACCTTAATTGCAATATCGCAGTTACAAGTATCTCACCTCTAATTTGGACTAACCGCTACCTTCTCTCATTTGAGTTGGCCGTCAACAACCTACCTAATAAACCTACCCTCACAGCACCTCCATGCCCTACTAGAAATAAACGACTCATCGGTGCAGAGGCTATTATGCCTTTGGTGATCCCCACCTTAAACTTCTTACTGAACATTACTGACCCTAACAAATTGGTGGATGCCTATGTTAGGCAGAAACCTGTGCAGTTCCCTCTGGGACCACTGCAAAAGATTTAGTACTACAGGTGTTTGGCAGTAAACCCACTTGGTAGCAGTCTGTACCACACAGATTCACTTGGTAGCTGTGGCTGAGCAGTCAGACTTCCCTCAAGAAGAGTTAGGCAGTATACAGAGTATTCACAATACGTCAAGAGCACACAATAGAACAAGTAAACACTGACCAGGGCTTGGTGTAAAAGAGATATAATTATTTATTTAAAACCACATCTAGAAAAACACACAGGCACTAATAAGCAATTCAAAAACACGGTCACTAAAAGATATACACTCCCTTAAAAGAATATTAGACAAGTCTTAAGTAAAGCCCCACTTATTTCCAGGCAGCGGTGAGCGCTTAACGTAGATGGCACTCTAATAGTTCGTTTTAAAAAGGGAGAGAAAAGCAGAGAACAAATTGAAACAGATCCCAACACTTTTTGAAGAACACAACAGGGGAGGAAGGCAAAGTAAAACCGTGAAGTTAGAGTTCAAGAGGCTGGATCCAATTTCAGAGGATCCAAACGAAATGTGTCCAAGGTCACACGGTTGCAGTGCACAAAGGTCTTGTAAAGGTTCAAAAAGGAGTTGGACCACAGAAAGGGACCAGTTAGAGGGTCAAGGCGGCCAGCCCAGTCCAGAAGGTTAAGGAGTTATTATTACCTTGTAGCAATCTTTAGAAAGGGAGGCCTGGCGGACACAGTACCTTAAAGTGGTGAGAACGCTCCAGCGGGGGCAGTTGTTTCTGGCAGCGGGTGCAAGTCGGTGCTTCGTCCGGGGGAAGAGAGGATCTCGTCGTGGAGGAAGACAGGAGTCCGTTGCACTGCCAGGGAAGAAACCAGCCGCGGAATTTCTCAGGTACAATGAGCTGTCCGGTGATTCGCGGTTCAGTGATGAGTGCTTATCCGGCTGCCGGGGTGCTTGGCACGGGCAGTTCGACCACAAACCGGGCTGGGGTGCGAAGAAAGAAAGGAAAACTGGTTGTGCCCACCAGTCAGGGGAAGAAGCCTCTCCAGCCGGGAGATCTTCTCTGTCGTCGGGAAGTGGTGAGTCAGTTCTGCAGGGCTCCACCGGTGGTGTCGTGGTAGGTCGGCTCAGCTTCTCCCTCGTCGGATTCTCAGGTCCTGTGGCGACTTCTGAAGTTCCAGTCCCCAAAGCCATGCTTTTATGCAGAAAACCCCCATTCACTCAGCCTAGCTGTCACTCAAACATGCTAAGTGGTGAGCCGGCCGGCTCACCACTTGGGCCAATCACACAAGAGTGCGACCTGAGTTACCAAGGTAACTCGGTCCAGGGTGCCTAAGCCCCCTCCCACACCCCCTGTGATACCCAGACAGAGTGGCACCACTTTTGGAGGCTTCTGTGGAGAAGTCCGCCAAAAAAGTGGAACAAAGGGCTCGACTTGGGTTGGAGTCACAGAAGAGATACAAACGCCATTTTAGAATCGAGTCTTGGCAAAAAATACCAACCGGGGAATTAAAGGATAGTTCCGGGACTTTTTTTTTATTGTCCCTACGGGTCGGCCATGTGTTTGTAAGCATAAATCGGTAGATCGTAGGAAACTTTCCTATGGACCTTACCCGACTTTTCGCCCATTATCGCACTCGAAATCAGCCTCCATTTTGTGATAATCCTATCATTCCGCCGCATCGACCTGGCTCACCTGCCTTTGCGGCACTAAATCAAATCCCCCGCCCCTGAGCCTGACATCAGCAGACGCGTACTGCCCATTTCAAGCACGTCTCGTGTCAACAATCGCTGCGCCTCAGCTATTGACGTGTTGCCATGGAAATGGCAGGACGCCTCTTTCCCCAATAAGTATAAACAGACCGTTTCACAACATACAGCAGCAGATTTTCGATTCCATTCCTCTCTCTGTGTTACTTTGAGTATTCTGTGACTCGTTTCAGTGCTCTGGTCAGCTACCTTCGCCGCTTGTAGCCCGTGTGAACACCTGTACCATCTCTGTAAATTATTTTACTATCTTTACCGCACAATGGCCACAATAATGCCGTATATGTACGAGCCCGAGTACACCGAGGAGGAACTACTGGAAAGGCAAGCACGCGAAAACGATGGGGATTCGGACGGCAGTTGGGAGGACCAGTCAACGGATGAAGAGCCTGGACCATGTCGCATGGACGGCGTCTCCACCTGGTGCACGTGCAATCGGTGCGAGCTAATGCCAACTGAGGAGGAGAACTGCTGCTGCCGTGAAAATTCCGGGTGCTTGGCCTACATTTCGGAAAGCGAGCAAAGTCTGCAGGAAGGCGAGCAAAGTCCGCAATGCATCACCGAGCTGCCAGAGTTCAGGGAAGCCTGCCTCTCACGGACAGTGTTGAGGATGATGATGGTGCTTATGCACGAACTTCGTGGCACTGTTCGTCCGCGTAATCCGAGTAACGAGTAAGTATACTCTGTTTGTGATGTCAGTGATGCCACCACTATTTCATGGTCGTCTCCCACATATAAAATTACATTTACATATCATTCGAACGCATGTAAATTGGTTCCATATAGTGCATTTTCTAGATATAATTTTTTTCTAAGAAAAATGACATGTGTTACCTGAATCGACATTGATAAGAAAGTTTGGTCAGTTTAATACAGTTTGCATCTTTTTTTTTCACAGGTGGTACAGGCTGGTGGCCTATCGTTGCTTCACTTGGTGGCTTCACGGGAAGCTCGGACACCGCGTTCGGAGAGTAATACCTGCCTGTGCGGTACTTGCCATTAGACAACATTTCCCCAGTGACAGTGGACAATACCGCGGATTTTCCCTCGATGTGCTGCAACCTCAACTTTACAATGTGTAATGTTTATTATTTATGTTTAACTAAAATCTAAAATAAAGCCCAACATATATTTTAGCAATGGTTGTTTTGATTTTTTAAATGAATCTAGTGTGTCTCCGTTGAATAGCCTTCCAGTGCCTTGTCTTGTCACACCACATGTCTCCGGCCAGCATCCTCCCTCACGCTGGCCGCACACCTTCAATCCACATAACCGTTGAACCCATATATGCAGCAGTCATACATATATTATTTTGTGGGTTGGCATCAAGCGTTGGCAATAAAAAGCTGTTGGATTTTATTGATACAAAACATGGTTATAGGTAAATAATAAATATGGTTGATCATAATAAATCCTCTTTTTGGGCACCGGGTACAGAGATGACCCCCATATATTCTCCTGGGAGGGTGAGGTATTTATAAACTCACCCCCCTGCCTTCCATGTAGTAGATCCTGCAGCCATCCTCTTACATTCAGTTAGATGGCCTCTCCTTGGTGAGGCCCTGCGGCAAACGGGTCTTGTCTGCACGACCACCGCCCCGATCCACCCCCCCGCCCTATCAAAGGCAGTTCGCACCGGGGTACTTGTGCTGGCAAGTGGAGCTGTCAGGGAGCGATAAAGGCCAAGAGGTGCCAAAGACCATGTACACTTCAAAGTGGTCTATAGAGCATGGGTTGTTGTTCCCATGTCTACCTCCAGACCCCGTGTCTCCTGCCAAGCATCCCCCCTCACGCTGGACGGCCCCCTGCAGACCGCATAATGCCACGACATATACACGTCATTCATTCACAAACACACCCCTGTTTCGAATTCTTTATAACCCACTTCATATTTCTAATGAGAACTTCTTTGCGCTTTGCTAGTCAACCCGTGAAGGTGCTGGTTATCTGCTCTTCGTCTCTGTGAACTTCCGTGACCACTTTGAGCAAACTCGTCAGTTTGCAACCTGTGAACTGCTCCCTGTTCTACAACAAGAAACTACTCTGATCCCTGCATCTAACTGTTTGTTCGTCAAGGTAAGTCCATGTACCATAATCATTTTGCGTCCAATTTTTTAATTTATATCTATTTGCTAGTAGTCATCAAATTGCATCCATGTTTTCTTTTCGTTCACGACAGTACATGCAAGGAACTAGTCACATGTTCTGAGTTTAGTCAAATTACTTTTTCTATTTTTTGAAAGTTATTGAAATACTTATCCGCATGTGAATAACGTGTATAGTTCCAAGAACCAAAACGGACCTTGCATTGAACCTTTTATGTGTCATTTAATGTTTTAACACATTGGTATTCATAGAGAATTGTTGATCTTTACTTTTCAGAACTTTCCATAATGCCTGCCTGTTCCATTGGCGGTTGCCCTTCGAAGACCCATAACAAATCTGAAGATACTATAATGCATGTTTTCCCTAAGACAATAGATCAGATAAGAGAATGGGTCCGATATTGCGGATATCCAGCCTCTGAGCTAGAAAGTAGAGTCCTTGAAGTCTTTGCGGACAAGAGGGGTGATCGATACCGCATCTGCAGCAGGCACTTTAGCCCAGACATGTACTCCACATCATTGCTAATAAAGAAGAAAACACCGCGAGCGAGGCGAAAATTGCTCTCAACCGCTATTCCCACTCTATTCGTCCACATCCCTCCACTGGTGAGTCAAGTTTACGTATTTGTCTCTCGGCCTTGCGGTAGTGTGTAGCATTAGCTAACAATAATTTCCCCATTTATGTATCCACTCAATATGAAGGCGGAAGATTCTCCATCCGTGTCGTTATTGCAGTCATCAGCCACTTCAAGCGCCTATCGGGTAATCTTACTTAGCTATTCTGACACTGACTTGTTTTAGGCATGTAAATCAATAGTTTTAATTGATCGTGTAATCATTTTACCTAATGGTACACCACAGTACTCGTCCTCTAGTCTTTGTTTTCAGTTATAATTATTGTTATCCAAAATAATGCAAGTACTGTCTTTCAGGGAGATGCTGAGGAGTCCAACGCATTGACGACAACCGTAGATGTCACTCAGATGCTCGAGGTACGTTTCCGGACAGTTCCATCGATGGAGATCATCAGATCTTGCATTCTTGTAGCGTGATTGTTACACACAATGTTTCTTTCGTTTTTAGCCATTGGTATGTCCTTCTGTCGTCGCCCTCCTACGTGTCTTCTTTTTTCAATATTGTGTTCATTACTAATGAAAGTCCTATGTTTCAGGGAGTCGATGGAGCATTAGTCCAAGAAGAAGGGGGAGCATGCAGTTACGGGTCGGCGCAACAGCTTGCAGAAGTGTGCACCGCAGTTACAGCGTCCCTTGATGTTCTTATGCATTTCGAGGTATGGATACTGACAGATCAATCATGCGAGATCAAATGACGTGATTACATCCGCTATACTTCCTTCTTTATTAACGCAAGTACTATGTTTCAGGGAGCTGACGGAGCTTCTTCAACAAGAACATCACCCCTAGTAGTTGATGCAGATCTCTGGGTGGTGACACTTCCAACGATGGAGCAAATCGAATCATATTTAGATATCCATTATTTATTTTAGACAACTGATCATTTGTGCAGGTCTATTTAGATGAGCCGTTGACGCCTGCAGAAAGTTTATGTTCTTTTAAACAAAATAGAAAACCATACTAATGCAATTACTGTGTTTCAGGGAGTTGCTGAAGCGTCATCTTCAATAATATCATCAATGGAAGTCTATGCGGAGCCCGAGGTATGGATCTTGACAGTTCAATCTAACTAGATCAACAATGCGTGAACTATTGTCGTTTGAATGTTCTACACAATGCGTTCATTCGTGTTTTGCTATTGAGATGTACGTATGGGTATTGGTCCCCAAGTACATTTTGTGTTTTCAATATTATTATACATACTAATGAAAGTTCTATGTTTCAGGGAGTCGATGGAGCCTCAGTGAGTGATGGATGTGCTTATCATGAAAATATAGTCGTTGCAGCGCGAGAGGAAGTGGAGACATGCACACACGAGTCGGAGCAACAGCGTCCAGATGTTGAATTTCTAGGCAAGAAAGTTTCAAAGAAAAGAAAGCAAAAGAAGGTTAGTGTCCTGTTCACTATATTATGTTGTCTTTCACTGTCAATAGTTCAATACTGTAAGTTGTGTTTAAACTGAACATCCCTTTTCTAATCTGTCCTCTAGTTGCGAGTGGGTGTAAGAACTAGATCTACACAGACAGTGAAGCGAACGAGAGATGTTGCTTGTCAAACCTTTTGGCAGGGACTTGAGACTGGAGATGCATCGTGCCAATGGGATGAATATGAAGTGATTGACAACGGAGCTATACCACCACCAGCCATTGATAGTGAATGTCCTCCTGGTAGTTTGGATGCAGTCGGAGATCAATTCACAGAATCCACACCCGCAAAAAATAAGAGCGCGCGAAAGTTGAAGACATTGTTTTTTTCTCCCATCTCCGGACAAGGAACAGATGTTGCAATGGAAGAGAATGAAGTGGACGACAATGAAACACCATCAATATCACTCAGCATAGCGGAAGACGATATCAGAGATTGTACCTTTCATGCGAGTGACATGTCCTCAACGTTACAGGCCGAACCAGCTGGGATGCAGAGTGACAGTATAAGGAAAGAGGCCAAATTCATTGTATTCGATAGCTGTTTGATGGATATTATTATGATGATGAAATGTGGGCATTGGGTTGGTGGGGAAGTATGTGGGGAGCCATTGATTAATGTGACTCGTGCAATTCGAGGCACTAACCTTAAAATACATGCCACCTGTACACAATATCATCCGTTCGCATGGTCTGCACAACCCATGCTGGGGCAACTGCCAGCAGGCAATCTACTTTGTGCAGCGGCCGCACTTTTTAGTGGTTCAAGTTTTAAAAAGTTACAGTATTTCTTTCAGTTTGTGGGAATCCATTTCATTGCGAAAAGTCAGTTCTACAAATACCAAACCGATTATCTATTTCCAGCCATCAGCGAAGCTTGGAGAATGGAAAAAATGTCAATGGAAAGTACATTCGCGGGCAAACGCTTCAGGCTAGCCGGTGATGGACATTGCGACAGCCCAGGATTTTCAGCCAAGTACTGCACCTACCACTTTCAGGACATGGAAAGTAAGAAAATTGTGAGTTCGGTGGTCGTGCAGGTGTCACAAAGTACATCCTCAGTGGCCATGGAGAAAGTTGGCTTTGTAGCATCATTGCAAGAACTACAATCGCGGGGAATGGTGATCGACCTGATAGCCACGGACAGACACGTTTCAATTGCCAAGACAATGAGAGAAGAGTACAAAAATATAAATCACCAATTTGACGTATGGCATCTTGCAAAAACAATCAATAAAAAATTGTCGGCTGCAGGAAAAAAAAAAGATAAGCAAAGTATTTCACAGTGGTCCAAGTCAATCAGCAACCATCTTTGGTGGAGCTCAAAAACATGTGAAGGGTCGTTGGAAATTCTACTGGAAAAATGGCGGTCAGTAATGTTGCACTGTAGCAACGTACATCAATGGTCGACAAATGAGCATTTCCACAAATGTGAACATGGCCATTTGTCCACAGAGGAGGCACGGAAGAAGAAGTGGTTGATTCCTTCATCACCCACTCACAAGGCCATTGAAAAGATTGTATTTGATAAAACTATAACAAGAGATTTGAGGGGCTCACGGAATTCTGCCACACAGGAGATTTGGAGGTGTTCCACAATATGTGCCTAAAGTACAGGCCCAAAAGATTGCATTTTGGCATGGAAGGCATGATAAATCGGACTCTTCTAGCGGTCTTGGCACATAACCATAATGTTGGCCGTCAACAAAGTAGGACGACCGGAACTTTAGGGACGCTTCGCTACAATAAGGCCTTCACTAAAAGAAGTAAACAATGGGTGATCAAACCAGTGTTTGAGGATATGCAATATGAGTTTATTGAGAGACTTATCGTAGATGTCCTCGATAGGCACATACATGGAGTGGTGAACGAACCTATGCAGGGGACAACTGCATTGCCACCCAACATTGCCTCTGTTCCATGTCCACCTAAAGCAGAGCTCATTGAGAAATACACATCACGGTTTAAATGATTGTAATTTGATTGTCTGTTCTCTCGAGTCTCCTCATGTTGCAGGCCCATTGCAATTAAACCAAACAGTAATATAAATCATTTTTACAAAAATTATAGAATGTTTCCGTATTACAAACACATGGCCGACCCATAGGGACAATAAAAAAAAAGGCACGCAGACAAGATGCCCTTACACTAACTGGAGCTAACTAGAAATGTGTGCTCGCTCAAAGTGAAGGTCAGCTGCTTTGATGTTTTGCTCGGGTGGCCGAACGGCCCACGACCCAGTATAAGGTTCTATTGTGATTTGACCTTGACAGGCCGGGACCATCCTGAAAGACTAAGAAAAGATAATGAATAAAATTTCAGAAACGAAACGATGAGCCACGTTCATTAGAAGAAGTAACGTCGGCAAAGAAGGAGTGGTGTTTCGGGTCTGCCCTACACAGAGACACAATGGAAAATGCAAATATAATGTAAGTAACTTTTGATGAGTTTATACCGCAATTTCATTACTATACAGTGGCTTTAAAGACGGGTTCAGTTGTACTTGTTCGTTCTATGTGGCATATTGTTTTCTACCGCGCACTATCTTGAGGAGAAACATCTGCTTTTACTGAAGCACCTCAAAACCTTCCTCTTTGCTTCTGCTTTCTCTCTCCCTCTCCCCTGCTACAACTGGTCCACTGTCTGCGACCTCGGTCCTGGGCCCTTCCACTTTCCACCTGCACTGCCTCCCTGTCAACCCCTGCACTGGGGGACTGTCTCAGTATCCTACAGCCCCCCCTTCCCAGCACTTGTTCTGCACTTACCTTGCACTTGCCACCAGCTGGCCCTATTTATTTATTATTTTATGCTACTTACCTTGTACTCCACTCCCCCCCCTCCCTGCCTCGCCACGCCTTTAAACACTTGTGTACACCCAGTAGCGCTATCCTCGTTATGATTTTAATAAGGATCTGATGGTGAGACTAATTTCATTTTTTATGTTTTTAGGTACATCATTCACTACTGTCTGTGTCACGAGTACCGGACACCGGCGGACGGCTTCTACAGCCGCCAGTTGCTTCTCCGCGTGAACAACGTTACCACCCTGACCATTTTATGGGACGATCGCCAAGTACAAGTATGCCCTTACGCGGTACTAACGGTTAGATGCAACATACCTACCGTTGTGGTGGCCTAGTGCCTCGTTGTTGGAACAGCCATGCGATTATCAGTGCGACCGAAGAGCTTATTTTTATCGTAAACCAACACCCTGTGTACTGCACACGAACATCGCTTCCCTCAAGACGAACTAATTTGGATCGAGAGCAAAGAAAAATGCAAATCGCTGAATATTCTCTAAACATTTGATGTCCAATAAACGTACTTTGCCAAATGTACAATCTTGCCGTTTGCTTTTAAACCACGGTTTCACATTCCGAATTGTGGCGCTGTATTGTGAGATGCTCTAAGACCCTGTGTACAGCAAAGGACCATCGCGTTCCTCAATACGAACTTTTTGGAACATGAGCAAATAAAAATGCAAATCGCTGAATATTCTCTAAACATTTGATGTCAAATAAATGTACTTTACCACATTTACAATCTTGCGGTTTGATTTCAAAGTACAGTTTCGTATTCCGAATTGTGGTGCGCTGTATTGTGAGCTGATCTGTGTTGATTTCCGGGGTCTGTGTGGAGTCGCGTAGAAGACGCCTGGGCGCGTTTGCCTACGCAGCTCAGTCACGTCACGGATAGAGGCGGGGAATATGAATGTTTTGATAAAGTCTGTTTCAGGGGCGGGGGATTTGATTTAGTGCCGCAAAGGCAGGTGAGCCAGGTCGATGCGGCGGAATGATAGGATTATCACAAAATGGAGGCTGATTTCGAGTGCGATAATGGGCGAAAAGTCGGGTAAGGTCGAGGCTATGAGAATTAAATAATTAAAGTTGGTATCCTCGAACAATGGGAAAATCCCATAGGAAAATATTCGCGGTCGAATATAAAAAGTAGTTTCCACTGCCACCAGCCAAAACTCGATCAGGGGGGACCGAGACGTGCCCCCTCGACTAACAGACCCCGGGCCAATCAAATTGCCCCGACCAGTACGTCCACAATATGATGGTTTGTACTGGTTTCTGTTAATAATTTGGGACTAGTAAAGCCAATGGTGACTTTACATGCCCTGGGAGACAGTAGTCAGTCCCAGGATATGGAGTCTATGGTGGGGTGTCACCATGACACCCCCCTGTGTTACTGCACGGAGGGTGCTGTGTAACACACTTGGAAAAACACATGAGACCCTATGGAGTAAAGGACCCCCATAGCCCATAAAACACTTTACCAGTCAAAGGAATACCATTAATCATGTCCAACAGTGGGAGGAAGAGAGTCTCACTCTTGGCAGGAGGAAAAAAACAAGCTCCAGAAATCCAGAAAAGCTGCTGGGGGACTCACTATGTTAGGAAATTCAGCCTAAAGAGAGAATTCTCCCTAACACTCTACAACTCAACTATGACCAAAGCCTTAAATAAGGTTGCCCCCTTCAAAATACGCAAAGGTAAACCAAGACATCTGTACTCTTGGTTCACACCTGAGTTAAAAAATCTACAAGCAGAAAAAAGAAAACTTGAAACCATCTGGAAACATAACCCCTCAATGGAGAATAACACAAAACTTACTGATTTTGCTGCTAAATACAAAAATGACATTATCCGTTCCAAGCGTGACATCTATAATAATAGAGTCAACCTAGCCAGCTCCAGCACCAAATAGCTCTTCATCATCCTGAAAAAAATGGAGACGCCTAACCCACCTACTGACTTGTGTACTAAAGATAAACTTTGGTGCACAAATATTCAGAATGCCCTAACAAAATTGCCACACTGCAATTGAAAATTGCTGACAAACGTCGCAACCTAACCAACTTAGACCCTACTCCCCAGTCACAAGAGACTCGTATTCAATCTGCCCAAGACTTCAAATTCTCAAAAGTGTCACTATTAGGAGGTCCAAAAAAATCATTGCCTCCTTGAAACCAACTAGATGCCAAGGAGACAGTTGCCCAGCACAGATCATCAAAGATGCCGCTAGAGACTTGCCCCCGTTCATATCACTGACCCTGTATAACATTTCCACAAAGCTGCTATTTGATGAGCTGGACCGTCTGGGTGTCACCTACACGAACTACGCAGATGACACCCAGATCCTCCTCCCCTTAACTGGCACTTATGATACTGACGTACAGCTTGTGACTGAAATATATATCATTCAGGCATGGATGGGTACCCGTGGCCTCTGCCTGAATGATAACACTGAACCCCTGCTGGAAGGCTCCCCAGCCAACATTAGTAAGATTAGCCCAAATGATGCCTTCTTAAACATAGATGGACTTAATATCCCAGTAGTCAAACAAGTACAAATATTGGGTTTTTACCTTGACACTACATCCAACCTACACAAAAAGGTAACATGACTGCTTCAGCCACCGTGTATACAGGCAAACTAATAAGGGCCTGCAGACCACTCCTTTCTACAGAAAGGAGTCTCACCCTAACTAGAGCTCTCATATTGTCCAAACTTGACTACTGTAACACACTTTACTTGGGCACTAGCAAGTTCGTACTCAAGAAACTGCAAATCTTGCAGAATAACGCATTTAGATTCGCCTTAAACATCCCTAGGAATGAGCACATCTCTGCAATAAGGAAACAATGTAAAAGGCTATTAGTTAAGGAACGGAACGAGCTAAAAACCTTGTGTCTCACATTCAAATCCTTGAACCATACTGCCCCATCCTACGTAACTTAACAATTCACTGTCAGATCCTCCACACAGGTCACCAGGTCAGCCAACACATCCTGTCTAGTGATCCTGAGGTACAAGTTAAAAAAACGCCATACCCTGGTTAATCAGCAAGAAATAATCCTCTGGCATGAATGGATCACTCATTTAACGCTTATGTCTGTAAATAGTCTCACTTCTATGCTTCCATCCTCAAATGTAACTAACTTGGACTATGTACCTTCCACAAATGTAACTGTAATTTGACCATGCACCCATGTCCAACGTTCTTATCTCAATCTAAATGCGCCCAGATACCTCAGGGTGAGGTGCGCAATATAAATAAATGAAACAAAAAAGCAACAGAGCACTCCTGTTTACATTAGAAAATCAAAAACCCTGAGATGTATGTCCCGCCCACAGTCACAAAAACCCCACCCATTCGCACACTGCTCCGCCCACACACCTCGCCTACCTGTCAAAAAGGTAAACTCGGTTGTTGTAGTTGTCATTAGAAACACGTTTGCAGTTTGCACTTCACAGTGTGGAATGCAATAAATATTAATGTCCAAGGACATGCATAACGAAAAGGAGAAGGATTCAACCTAGGAATCCTCCCGTCCCATGCACACTTTCAATTGTTTGGATCACCTCCAATACTATTGTTATGAGTCTACGTAAATATGTAAGTAAATAAATCTTCATAATTCTCAAGAAGAAATGTCAAATAGTCAAAGTTATACAACAAAAAAGGTTTATATCACCAACAATGTGGTTCAATTAGAACAAAACACAATTTATAACATGGAGAAGTACATGTAGTATCAATAGATACTAACACATTTAGAAAAAGAAAGGAAATGAAGTCCAAATCACTTGGCGACGCGTTTCGAGGATGATCTCCTCTTCTTCATATGGCCCGAATTGGATTCTTAACATAGAGAAAAAAAATTCATTCAGGTGCTTATTGTATAAATGTAAAATGTAGATTAAACAGTTTGATTGAGTCCATTTATCTTAAATACAGATTGCTATTGTTAAATACTGACAATGCACAAATGCTCTAAAATAAAGAGACATAAGTTCCCAAAGTTAATACATACATGTTGGTTAAACTGTTGACGGAAATGTTCATAGAAATACAAATGGTCAGTCACTCTTCATTCTTTGTGCTTGACAACACTAAGTTAATAAAGTTGTTGTTAAAACAAACTGCGGAGCGCAGGGTCTAAAAGTTAAGACTGTGGCATAGGCTTATATCAGTGCAGGAAAAATACATAGGAAAATATAGTTACCAGTGCGAACTCGAAGTCCAAGTATAAGTATAAGCATGCTAGGCAGTAAACAGTCAAAAGAATATGGCCACGGGCGGTACTCGGTGTTGTGCGTAGCCAAGCGCTATGTCTAGAAAAATGTATAGGGGTGAGACATTAGTAAAAAGATAGTCATCTAAGTGAATCGGAATTATCACTGACTAGACAGTCAACATACCTAAAGTTTATCCAAGTAAATTCAAAAAGAGGCACGATGAAATATCACGTAAAAGATGAAAAACGCTTCTCAGTTCCGAGCCAGCGGGGGCAGCGGCATTCAACCTGAAAGTATGCACTAAACGTGAAACTCAAGTCTGATCGAGTGGTGAGAAAAAGCATTAGACTCAGTGAGTTGAGTAGGTCACATAACCCATTACCTTGATGGTGTGTATGACACCAGAAAAATTGAAGAATTCCGAGTCCAGCAGAGTTGCTATGAAAACGGTAAGTGCAGTTTAACGCGGGTGCGGCGGTCTACGCGCGTAAATGGCTGTAGAAAGAAAAATGAAAAATGGTGCCTCGCTTACAAGGGTGATCTTATATCTACTAAATCTATATCGAGAGCAGATGGAGGAGTGCAGATGCTTACCTCGAGGTACAGAAGAAACCGATCTGGGTACATTCTATGTCGGGAACAGAATCAGTTCCATGGTTCCGCGTCCCTCCATTGTTACCATGGAGACGGCACGATTCTTGAAGAGTAATGGATAATAGTAATGGAGAAAGGACTAAGGGAGCCAACCCAAGGGTCGGCCATCTTAGAATGGTCAAAATAGAAATAGTGAAGGGTAAATGAAAGAGATAGCCCCATAGTAGATCCAAGAAAAGAACAAAAAGATATATGTATAAATATATATATATATATATTAAATAATATAAGGGGAAGTCCAAATGATTAATTATGAAGCACCTAGTGTATAGCCGGGGCCCTAGAGAGAGCCCTAAAGGATGGTCTGAGGATGATAGTAAAACTCAAATCAGTATGATGAAGAAGAGGGTGAATGCATGTGCCTATCAGTGTTGTCAAGTCCTCAGAGTGGGGAGTGGTTGAACCAGTCGTGAATCAGTGGTGTAACAAACAACCAATAATTTCAAGGTTCAGTAAATCAAAATGTACATCATATTCCCAGAATATGCATATCTTATGTTGAACATGATGTAGCTGTCAGTCAAATATATACATATGGTTAAGTATTTCAAAAACAAATTTAGGACGGAGTGATTTAGATGCTTTTAGGTAAAGGTTTGAGCTTAACTAAACACATTTTAGTTCTGTCCCAAAGTTGTGGGTCTATCACTAGCATAGTATTGCTTCCTGTTCACAGGAAGCAGTTTAAGGTGAAGTCCTCATTGAGCCCCCAAGGCTGTAATGAGCCCATTTTGTCGATCCAGTATGCCTCCCTCTGTAGTAGGAGGGATTGATAATCACCTCCTCTTGTGGGTCGTTTAACAACCTCAAGTATCTCGAACTTCAATCGTGCAATGGAATGTTTTTGTGAATTAAAGTGGTGAGCCACTGGTGAGTACTGGTTATTGCATCTTATATTAGACTTACGTTCCATCAATCTCAATTTGATCAGCCTTTTCGTCTGCCCTACATAAACTTTTCCACAAGGGCATTTCAGTAGGTAGATTACTCCAGATGAAAGACGGGAGGAATAGTCTGAGTTTGATCTTCTGACCATTTCTCGGGTGGGTCACGTCGTTTCCTTTAATCACGTTGTTGCAATGTGTGCACCCCAAGCAAGGAAAGGTTCCTGATTTTCTGGTGGTTAGAAAAAGTTGTTTCTCCTTAGGTAATTTTTCAGCTTTTACTAGCTTATCTCTGATATTTTTTCCTCTTTTAAAGCACATCATCGGTGGAGTAGGGAATAGCTTTTGAAGAGTTTGATCGTTGTGTAATATATCCCAATGTTTTCTTATGCTTCTTGATATCTGAAAGCTTTGTCTGGAAGATTATGATATGAATAGTAATGGAATATCTTTCACGCTTGATTTAGTTCTTAGAAGGACAGTACGAGTAATATCTGAGGCTCTGTTTTTTGCAACTTCTAGGATTTCTAGGGGATATCCTCCGTTCTGAAATTTATTGACAAGGTTTGTGCATTCTTTGTCAAGATCTTCCGGGTCAGAAATAATTCTTTTAAGTCTTAATATTTGACTGTACAGTAAGCTTTGGAGCATGGCTCTTGGGTGGAAGCTTGAATAGTGCAATAAGTTGTTAGCATCAGTGGGTTTGTGATATATAGATGTAGCGATTTTGTTGTTAAAGATGTTCAAATTAACGTCCAGGAAGTGTAAGAAAGGGTTACCAAACTCAATGGTAAACTTGATTCTTGGATGCACAAGATTAATGTATTCAAAGAACCTGTCCAGTTCATCCTTTGTGCCGCACCAAATACAGAAAATGTCATTGATAAACCTCTTCCATGTGAGGATATACGGTGATCAGATGGGGTGTTCCAGTATGTGTTGACTTTCAAATTGAAACATAAAAGTGTTAGCATAAACGGGTGCCATCGATGAGCCCAGCGAGGTGCCCGAGGTTTGTAAAAAGTATTTGCCCTGGTACCTAAAGTAGCTGTTGTACAGGATCAATGCATGCATAAGGACATGCATAATCACCCAAAACACATAGGACGAATGGCAATCGCCTTCCATAAAAGCAATACACACACAAAACCAGTAGAGGAGATTTTCCTCAAATAATGTTTTTGAAAACTTTAACCTGTGTGCATATTTTAAACTCCAAGAACCAATACAAAGGTTTTCCCTTGAACCTGCAGTACCGAAATTGGACATTTCACCTTAGCTGTTTATTTTTCATGAGGTTATATAGTGCAGTGGTGAGGTTTTCAGCCTGCAGACCTGATGGCTGTGGTCCTGAGGTCGGCTAATTCATGAATTCAAAGAGGATCTTCATTGTTTCTCATTTTAGCTGCCCCCCCACCCCTCCCCGAAAAAAGTTGGTGGACTCTGTCCACCCGCGTGTACCCTAAACCTGAGCCCTGGCAAACTTGCCAAAAAGAATGGAAGCTGAAAAAAAGGGAATTCTGCTTTCAATCCGGTGTCATTAATGACACCGGATTGAAAGCAGTATTCCGCGTTTTTTTTTTGCTTCAGCTTTCATTCTTTTTGGCCAGTTTGCCTTATGTTTTAGTCGCCCTTCAATTTAGGGCGACTAAAACATAAGGCAAACAGGCCAAAAAGAAAACAAATTTAAGCAAAATAAACGCAGTAATACTGCATTCGTGCCGTTTCCGGGTCCCGTCCAATCCTTCGTCCCAGGCCCGGCCTTAGAGGGGGTGAGGGGGTCGGGGGGCAGCCAGGCAACCGCCCGGGGTGCCACACCCCCCCAGGGCGCCATTAGCCCCCGCCACGCCAGCTCGGGGGAGTCTTTCAAGGGCTCCTCGAGCTGGCGTAGTGGGAGAAGTCGCGGCAGGCGGGCTGTTGCTATTAAAATGCGCCCCTCCTCCGTGGGCGCTTTTAATAACAGAAAGGCGCCATTATCCCCCCACCACACCAGCTCGGGTGGAGTCTTTCAGAGACTCCCCCAGGCTGGCATTGGGGCAGAAGGCGTGGCAGGCACCTCAGTGTTATTAAATGCGCCCACGGCGGCGGAGTGCATTTAATAACAATAAGGTGCTAATGCAGGAGCATGGACGATTTAAAAAAAAGTTGCACTTCCTGGTCCTGCCTCCCTCTGTCCCACCTCCTGTTGACCAGGGGCACGCAGGCGAAAGTGGGGGCAAGAATTCACCCAGGGCACGGCTGCTCCTAAGACCGGCCCTGCTCCATCCGATTGGCCGCAAAAGACTGCTGCCAGTAGCTCATCACATGGAGGATTGGACGGGACCCGAAAACCCAGAGACTCCAGAGTCTTCCACGGAGACCCAGAGAAATGGCTAAAAACCCAGAGTCTCCAGGGAAACCCCGGAGGTTAGGCAGGTATGCAACAGAGGTGGATACAAGCAACAGTGAATTCAGCAGACAAAGGGGAACCTCATTTATTTATTTGCATTTATGTTTAAAGCGCTAGGGCAGGCCCCGTAGGCATGGAATCGCTAGGACATAGACAACACAGAAAAAGAAGTTACTTTCTTACCTGGTAACGTTCTTTCGATGGGATGGTCCGACGACGTATTCCATTTCTATGACAGGTAATGTCCACAGCACAGCTGTGGACATTACCTTTCATAGATATGGAATACGTCGGAGGACCCAATCCCCTTGAACAGTAATGTTAGATAGCAGAAGTAGCAGTTTATCAATCCACAACGGCAGGCTATTCGAAAAGAACGGTTCAGCCTCTGTTTAAATGCTGAAAGGAAGGCACAGGCTCTAAGGTCAGGAAGGAGAGCGTTCCACAGACTAGGAACTGCAGTAGGGAAGCACCCTGCTAAAACCAAGAACACTTTTGTTCTCTGGGTCTGCAGAAGGCATGGGTTGCCTAATGGGAAAACAAGAGGGCCGATCAGAGAGGTAGACTGGGCTTTTCAACAGAGGCATGAATGTGTGATGAATAGTGTCCTAAATGTAATCCGCTTACCAATAGGTAGCCAGTGTAAGGATCTCCTCGCCACAGGGACATGGTCACACTAAGTCCTTTGACCACTCAAACTGCATTGTTTTGTACCACATGTAATCAATTTATTTTGCCTTTCCCTATACCCTGGAGCATGCTGGAACAGTAGTCCAGACTAGCTTCTATGATGGCACGGGCTACAGTAGCACAATACGATGTGTCAAGAAAAGGTCTAATGTGAGCCAAAACCTTTATATATTGAGATGTGCTTGACACAAGGCTGATGTGATCCCTTGTGATAGGTTCTTGGTCAAGGACCATTCCCAGAGTCTTAACCTTGCCAAGTGCCACCAGTGAGCATTCTGCAATTTGTAAGGAACGATAGGCACCATCCAGTTTTCGTAGTTTTGGTGCCGTACCGACAACCATAATCTCAGTCTTCGCATTGTTAAGAGCCAACCCACTGCGCAACATCCATAGATGTATGTGGTTATAAGAGATGTTGATGGTCAGGGTGTCCTTAGTATGGTTACCGATGAGTGGAATATGGCACTGAGTATCATCTGCATAATTGGCATAAGTTATGCCTTTAGAATCCAGCAGCATAAACAGGCAGAGTAAAGAGATTAAACAGGGTTGGTGACATGCAGGACCACCCTTGTGGCACCCCACATGAAAGCGCATACCCCTCTGCCATAGCTTTTTTATAATGGACCCTAGCCGTCCTGTTCGTTAGAAGGCATGAGCCCAGAAGGATGCTTTGCATGAAAATGACACAGAGTCCTGTAATCTTGTGGCGTGATCTACCAAATCAAAAGCCGCAGTTCGATCCAGAAGCGAGATGTCCCCCTTATAACAGTATTGCAAAATGTTGGCTTTCAGGTCCAAGGGAGTGGACTCTGTACTGCGAGTGCTTCTGAAGCCTGACTGTCTAGGACCCAGGTTGTTACGTAGGGCCAGGAACTCTTGAATTTGGCAGTTAATTCTCTCTAAAAGAGGCGCTTACAAATTTGGTGATATGAGGAACAAGAGATAAGACACAGGATTTCACAATGCAGTCCGGGCAGACGCCACCTCTACAGTAAGTAGGTTTTATTTTCTCAAGAAAGTGCAGCATCTCTGCTTCCCCAACCTCCCTGAATTTAAACGGAGGCATGGAGTTTGGACTTCTGCCACCTTTATCTACAAGGGGTGGGTTGTTCAAAGTGTCTAGATTAGCCGAGAAGTCACCTTTGAGTTTTTTTCAATTTTTTGTGTCGTCGTATTCTGGATGGCAGTGCACCAATTTATATCGTTGGTAACTGTGTGATAGGGTGAAGGTCTTCCAGTTCGCTCAGGATTTTAAATAATTCCCTCAAATCCAATGATGCCTCCTTGATTCTTTTGTCATACAATTTTTTGCTAAACAGATTGCAGTTTTATACTCCTTAGCAGCAATCCCATAGCTTGTTTTTGTCCAAGGACAAGGACTTTTTCCTAATAAAAAGCTTTATTTTTCTGGTGCTTAAGTTTCATGAGTTTGTTAGAGAACCACAACTTCAATGGTTGCAATCTCAACCTAGATTTCTGTGGGGCTAATTTATTTACTGCTATGGACAGTGTGTCATGGTAAATTTTGGCCAGCTTCGTAGCCGAGTTGTAGTTTTACAGGTTGTCCAAAATGGGGGTAAGGAAGGACAACAGAGGATGGGGTAAGTTTCTTCCGATTGCAGCATGTTATTTTTGAGCAAGACTTCGATTTTCTTACAAACCCTATCCAGGGGAGCTGGAATTGAATAAATGAGTGATCTGACTAGGGACATGGGGTTATTTTTATATTCTCTACCGGGGTCCCATGAGAAACTAGCCAACCCAAGGTTCTATTCCCTGTGTCGGTTGCTTGTGTAACGTGCTGAATAAAGTCCAGTCCATCCAGAGTTGATTGAGTGGCTTTAACAATGGTGTCCGCAGGGAAATCTAGACCCAAGTTTAAGTCTTCCATAATGATCATTTTTGATTGGGGTTTTATTGTGGAGAAAATACAGTCGCAAAAATGTGTTAGAAAGTCTGGCATAGTGTTTGGCAGCCAAATATCAGAAGGACATTTAAAGTGGTATTATGATCAATGGACAGCTTGACGTACAAGACCTCAGTGTCAGGAATACTGACCTTGCTGACTTGATTTACTTTGATTTGTGGACTAATATGGCAACTTCTCCTTTTCCAGCTAGTCTATCTGCTCTCAGAATGTTATATCCTTGGGGGTAATGCCAGACTTAAGGACCAGCTGTAGCACGCAGCCAGGATTCCATAATGGCACAGAAATCAAGCAAATTTCAGTGATATAGTCAGCCACCTCGGTTGAGTGCCTAATTAAAGATCTGTGTTTAGGAGCCAGCATTTTAAGGATTTCCTGGGGATGTCTTTGCCACCCTTCTCCTGCAGACCAGTGTGGAATTCGGAATGTGTTTTTTTAAAATAATTTGGCTTAGTTTTTCGTTTTTTTTATCCAGGAGGCCATATTACGACAAGTACTCCGATTGCCTTGGGTATGCTTTACCAATTGTTGCTGAAAGGCCTGCCTTCTGAGCGCTGTGGTGCTGGCTGAGGACAGAGTCCACCTGAGTAAGGGAAACGCCTACAGTCGGCACAACCTCATGTGGACAGAATATGTCCATCATGGTTGTGATCCGGCAGTGAATGGTGGTAGCAGGACTAGATGCCGCAGGTTGCAGGAGCATTCAGGGGACTTCTTGGATGTCCGATACACCACTCCTAATCTCTGCCAACACGGCAGAGGAGTGCGGGGGGGATTGAGGCAGTGAATGCAGAGGATTATGTAATAGGAGCTCCCCGCCCTTGTGGAATATGTGGCTGTGCCAAATAGGCCATCTGATTCTACTCTCCTACTATCATTTATAACTGTCCTATTCCTTTTTTGCTACCTGTTGAGCGGGGGTACTCAAACTATGCCGCCAGATTGCAGCAGACCTTGTCACACTCACTGCTTGAAATAGTAATTACCTCTTTACACACAGTGTGTCATCGAAACAGCAATCAGAAACATTTATAAACAAAAATAACTACTCACAGGTTTGTGGCGTTTATGTGTCTCTCATAAGGGAGAACGTTTTGTTCATTTTGTGCAAACACCTTCGACTAGCCATTCGCCCAGGTGGTCTTTATAAATGGACGATTTTCTTGAAGGACAGATCCAGCAGGTGGAGGGGAATCTGCCAGGGACAGCCAACCATGTTGACACTTTTTTCTGAAGGAATGGGAACCTATGTCCCCCTGGATCCAGAGCCGACACATTTTGCAGAAGATTAGCAAATTGGCTCTTCCTGTTCCAACAAATACAGCTTTCTTTTTTTATTGTGCGAAACAGTTTACAAGAAACATTTCACATGTACAGTAAAATCATCAAATATTCATACAGAAGTATGTTAAAAACAGACATACAAGAAAAACACGTTTATATAGTCTAAATAAACAAATAGTTACAAAAACAGTGAGCCAAACCCTTAACAAGCAATTAGTCTAGTAGACCTACAAGGGCACACGATTGTTACTTTTACTTTAAGCCGCTCCTATACAACTATTGAACTTAAATGGAATCTAAAACTTGTGTAATAAAACGTACGGCAGCAATTATTCGGGCAGTCCGAATGCCCACTTCCGATTCTGTGCCAGAAATGCTGCTAACGTAGGATGCAGGATTTGTGTACATAGTGCAAGAAGAACAAGTTACTCTCTTACCTGGTAACGTTCTTTCGATGGGATGGTCCGACGACGTATTCCATATCTATGACAGGTATTCACCACAGCTGTGCTGCTTCGGAAACTTTTTTCGGCGTCTGCGTCCTGCGTCGATGACGTCGGTGCGCCGTCGTCGAGGACCTCCTCCGACGTCATCCGATGTGATAAGTAGGACGCACGACGCCCGTAGCCTCAGTTGCAGTTTTTTCCCCCAGAATGTGTGACAGTCTACTGCCAGTCAGAGACAAAGCCTTGCGGAACGTAAGCTGCAATCGCAAAAGAAATTCTGCAGCGGGGAAGGTAGGGAGGGAGCGATATGGAATATGTCGTCGGTCCATCCCATCGAAAGAACGTTACCAGGTAAGAGAGTAACTTGTTCTTCGAGGGGATTGGGTCCTCCGACGTATTCCATATCTATGAAAGACTCCCAAAGCAGTACCAGAGCAAGGAGGAGGGAAAGAATTTAGAATTAAAATTTAGAATTGCCAATCAAATAGAGTAAAGGACCGCCTTGCCAAAGGCCAGATCCTGTCCTCGGATGGAATCGAGGGAATAGTGACGTACAAATGTATGTACTGAAGCCCAGGTGGCGGCATCACAGATGTTGCGAATAGTAACACCCCTGTGCAGGGCAGTAGATGCAGTCATACCCCTGGTAGAATGGGCCCGCAAGTCAGCCGGTGGGTCCTTACCCGCCAAGCGGTAAAACTCAGAGATGGCCAAAATAATCCAGCGAGACAAAGTCTGTGTTGTCACAGCTTGTCCCAAACGCTTTCCAGCGTAACCAATAAAGAGTTGATGGTCCACTCTGACCCGGGACGTGCGTGAAACATAAAAGCTTAAAGCTCTCCTAGGATCAAGCCTATGGAGCCTCTCCTCTTCCTTACCAGGGTGCAGAGGAGGATAGAATGCCGGAAGAACAACCTTCTGGGCCAAATGAAATTCTGTCACTACCTTCGGAAGAAAGGAAGGACGAACTCTAAGGACAACCCTGTCCTTATGGAAAACAGTGAAGTGAGGCTTAACTGAAAGTGCCTGTAACTCACTCACTCTGCGAGCAGAAGTAACCGCAACTAAAAACACAGTTTTCAGAATCAACAGCCTCAAAGGGCAAGAATGCAAAGGCTCAAACGGAGCACCCATAAGAAACTTAAGAACAAGGTTTAAATCCCAACCGGGCACCAGGAAAGGCGACGGAGGGAACACATTAGTGAGCCCTTTCAGAAACTGTGAAATTAAAGGGATTTTAAAGTAGGAACACTCTTCAGACGTGCGCTTAAAGATGGACAGCGCCGCCAGGTAACCGTTAACAGTACCCACTTGCAAGCCCCTGTGGGCCAAAGAAAGTAAAAAGGACAGAACCATGGGAATGTCACATGCAAAAGGATCCACATTCTGAACTCTGCACCAGTCGCAGAACTTACGGCAACGGTACAGAGACTTTGTTGCTGGCCGTCGGGCCGAGAGCAACACCTCCATCACGTCTTCAGGGAGGTCCCAATCCTTATACCTCAACCTTTCAGAAGCCAAGCGTGAAGGTTGAGGGATCTGACCTCTGGATGGAGAACCTAACCCCCCCCCCCCGTGAGAGCAGATCGTCTCGGTAGGGAAGACGACGTGGAGGGCAGATGGACAAGTCGAGAAGGTCCGGGTACCACGTGCTCCGAGCCCACGCCGGAGCAATGAGGATCATCCGGGAACCGAACTTCAGTAACCTCCGCAGCACTTGCGGGATGACAGGGACTAGAGGAAACGCGTACAGCAGCGGGAATGACCACTCCACCATGAACACGTCTCCTAAGGCTCCTTTTGGAGGAAATTCCCGCAAGCAGAACCTCTCGCACTTCCGGTTGACACTGGAGGCGAAGAGATCCACTTGAGGGGTCCCCCAAAGGGCAAAGATCTCCAGGAGAATCTCCTGAGCCAATCAATTCCCACTCGTGAGAGATCGTGCTCTGCCTGCTCAGAGCGTCCGCCGTCACGTTTTCGTCTCCGGCCAGATGAACTGCCGAGATCGAAACTTCCTGCTGGATGGCCCAGAACTCGAGCTGCATCGCCTCCCTGCACAGAGGAAGTGACCCTGCACCCCCCCTTTTTGTTGGGGTAGTGCATGGCCACTGTTTTGTCCGTCAGGATCAGGACATTCTTTCCTCGCACAGTCGGCAGAAAAGCCTTCAGGGCTAGCCTGACGGCCCTCAGCTCCAACAGATTGATATGGAGTCTGGACTCCGACGGAGACCAACGACCGCTGACTGTCAGCTCGTTGGCATGAGCTCCCCATCCCGTGAGGGATGCATCCGTCACGATCGTCACCTCCGGCCAGGGAAGACAAAATGGAGCCCCCCTTCATCAATTTGGCGTCGACGTCCCAGCACAGAAGGTCCTGGTCGACCGAGGGCGGCACCTGAACCGGGTCCGACATCCTGCCGGAGGACTGCGACCATTGCATCTTGAGTGCCCACTGCAAAGATCTCATCCGCAGGCGAGCCTCTGGCACTAGAAGAATGCAGGATGCTATGAGGCCGAGCAACCTCAAGAACTCGAACGCTGGGAGCGTCTGAGCATGCTGAAACTTGTGCACCATCTGCTGAATGTGAAGAGCCCTCACCTGGGGAGGAAAACACTGCCGCAGGGAAGTGTCGAGCACTGCTCCGATGTACTGGAGCCGCTGTGTTGGCGTCAAATGGGACTTCTTTAAATTGAGGGAGAAGCCCAGCCTGTGAAGGGAGTGGCAGGTGACAGACAGATGATCCAGAACTTGCTCGGGAGAGCTCCCCCTGATCAACCAATCGTCCAGGTAGGGGTAGACGTGAATCCCCCCCTTGCCTGAGATGCGCTGCCACCACCACCATGAGCTTGGTGAAAACCTTCGGGCAGAGGTCAATCCGAACGGCAGGACCCGAAACTGAAAGTGCGATCGCGAACCTCAGGTACTTCTTGTGCTTGGGATGGATCGGCACATGGAAGTAAGCATCCTCGAGGTCGAGAGACACCAACCAGTCCTGAAGCTGAAGGGCCTGGAGGACTTGAGAGTAACCATCTTGATCTTGTCCTTCCTGAGGAGTTTGTTCAAACCGCGCAAGTCCATGATGGGTCTCAATCCCCGGTCTTTCTTCTAAATCAAAAATAAGGGGAATACCATCCCTTGTTCCTCTCCGCTACAGGCACCAGTTCTATGGTGCCTTTCTCCAGCAGGGCTTGAATTTCCTGCGCAAGGAGCGGATCCAGACTCTTCAAAGAAAGGTTCCCAGGTGGATTGTCGTGAGGCCTCTGCCGAAAGGGAAGACAGTAGCCGTGGGTTATGATCTCCAGAAACCACACATCTGAAGTAATGGCACGCCACTCTACAAGATGCTGTGCCAGCCTTCCCCCAACCGGCGAACCATGGGACATGGCCTCATGACTGAGTGGTAGCGGCTGCGGCATTACCTGAGGGCAAAGAGGCAACTGCCCGAGCGGCCTTGGCACCACGGGTACCCTGTCGTCCACCTCTGGTACCCCTGCGTTGGCCTCTGACTGCCAGCTCCTCTCGCTTTACTGAAGGACGAGTAATAGCGAAAGGAACCACCCCTCCATTGCTGTCCCCTAGGACGAAAAGGCGGAGGTTGACTTCCGCAACCAAGCAAATCTGCACATCACGGTGCTCGCCGCCATGGACTGGCTGACGCAATCTGCCATGTCCAGACCCGACGGAATGGATTCACACATGGCATCCTTGCCATCCTGAACAAGAGCAAGAAAGCCATCCCGTTCCTCCCCTTCGGGAATGTGTTCAACCGCCACAGAGACAATGCCACAGAGTATGAGTGAAACGTGCTAAGGCACACACGGAGTTGGCTGCCTGTAAAGCCATACCCCCTGAAGAAAACACTTTCTTCGCCCAGCCATCAAAACATTTGTCGTCCCTATCAGGAGGGATGGTAGAGTACGACGCCTGTTTTGCTGGCGCCGTAGCCGCCTGCACCACCAAACTCTCCGGAGTGGGGTGCCTGGTCAAGTAGCAGGGGTCGCTACTGGCTGGACGGTATTTTCGCGACAAGGACCTGCCCACTGCCGGGAGACTCTCCGGAGCAGTCCAAGCCGCCGCCACCCTTCTCTGAATAGCCCTATGAACCGGCAGTACCGGGTCAGTTGGGGGACCAACATCAAGGATGTCTGTGAAATCATCCTGCACAAACTCCCCTGGGGGAGCAGACCATCCCAAGTACTCGGAGACCCTAGCCATAAGGCGCCGGTACGAGGAATCGGCATGAGAGCCAGGCTCAGGCCTACAAAACTCTACCTCCGGAGAGGTGTCCAGTCCACTGGCATCATGCAGTGACTGCCTCAAATCGTCAAATTGGCTATGGCCCGAGACCATCTCATCTGGAACCGGACTAGGAACCAGGCCATCAGAATCCTCATCCACCTCCGAAATATATTCCAGGTGGTGAAAAGAAGGCACCAGAGAGTGCTTGCTCTTAACCAGAGCCTTTCTAGAGGGTTCTCCTGTGCCACGGGGTACCTCCGACACCCCGGCCTCGAAAGGCGTCGAGTGAATCGGCACTGGTGTCGAGAGAACAGGCCTCGGCGCCGAGAGGATCGACGTCGAGTAAATCGGCGTCGACGTCAGATGCAGCGCCGCCAGCATCGACACAGTCCTCGAAGCAGGAGCTCCGAGCGTGTCCTTCGACGACCTAAGCGTCGACGGCTTCGACGACTTCTGAGCCGGAGCCTCGAGAAAGCCTGTCGACGCCCTCGACGCCTCAGGCGTCGATGTCTTCCTCAAAGACATCAGAGGTGCACACGGTCTCGAACGTGTCGAGGACCGGGACCTGGAACGGGTACGTCGAGAACGAGTCCCCTTGTCCGAACGGGACCTCTCCCGTGACTCGTGCCGACCACTCTTGCGAGCGGTGTCGCTCGACCTCTCACGGCCGACCCCACTCGGGGGCGCGGACGGCTTAGTACCCTGCGACTCGAGAATCGCCAGCATTTTCTTCCCGAAGGAAGCCCATTCCTCTGGCGTCGCACGGCTGGTGGTATAAGCGACGTGCCGGGCAGAGTCCTCAGAAGAGGACCTGGAAGACGACTGCTGTCGGCGCTTCCGAGAATGCCTCGAAGAGGCTGAGGAGTTGCGAGACCGACTCCTAGAAGGAGACCCACGAGACTTCCGACGACGACGCGGAGAGTCACCTCTCGAATCATCCGTCGAAAGCCCCGCAGACTTCGACTTCCGGGACTTGGACACCCGAACTACCGACAACAACTTCTTACGTTCCCGTAAGGCTTTGGACGTGAGCAAGTGGCAGTCGATACAGTCATCCGTGTCGTGGGCCTCCCCGAGGCACCAGAGGCAGGCGTTGTGCGAGTCCGTCACTGACACCTTGGACCCACACTCCCCGCACTTCTTGAAGCCCGGACGCGAGGTCGAAGACAAAGTAGAAGACATCTTCTTATGAAGGATTTTCTCACAAAAACGAACAGGTTCGATGAACAGAACTCCAAAGAGTCGAGGCGTAACCGAGATTTACGAAGCAACACGTTCGCGGAAAAAACGGAACTGAGGCTACGGGCGTCGTGCGTCCTACTTATCACATCGGATGACGTCGGAGGAGGTCCTCGACGACGGCGCATCAACGTCGACGACGCAGGACGCCGAAAAAAGTTTCAGAAGCAGCACAGCTGTGGTGATTACCTGTCATAGATATGGAATACATCGGAGGACCCAATCCCCTTGAAATATCGTTTCCTATCTTGTAACCCCTGTTTTGCAGAACTGCAGCAAGCTCAGTGCTGAAGAATAGCTAATAATGATACCCCACCTTTGCTCCATCAGCGATCCCCCAATGTGTAGTTTGTGAGCAACATGTGTCTCAAAGCACCCTAAAATGTTGTTCACCAGTTCTGGGCCATGGTGTAGAGGTCAAGAAGGAGATGCTGAAAGGATAACACACCAACAATAGAGTGACCCAGGACTATACGGGAACATTATCCAATCAACCAACCAGCAATGGCAGACAGACATGACATGCTGTTAGTAGTGAAGATCAGCAGAGCTGGGTGAACGGTGAAGCAAGGGTCATAACACAGACTATGTGCTGTTCATCAAAATGATTGGTTGGATACATGTGCACTGCACTGCGAGCAGGGGAGACAGGTGGCAAGGGAAATCTTAGTATTGCCTATGAGGCAGGCCCTTTGACGACTGTTAGGGAGCATTCTCATTCTATGGCTAATTTCCCTCACCTAGCGAGTCCCCCAGCAGCTTTGCGGGATTTTTGGAGTTTACTTTTTCCACTTGGTAAGAGTGTGCGACTTTTTCCCACTCTTTCATGTGTTTTGGCATGTGTATTTCTACTGTTTGTGTGATCGTGGGCTCTGGAGGACACCACTCCATAAACCCCACTTTTATGTGCGTTACACAGCACCTTCCGTGCAGTAAGACAGGGTTGTCTTTGAGACTTCCCACTGACTCCATTTTTCTGGGGCTGACTACTGTCCCCCAGAAAATGGGTAAAGTTGCCATTTACTTTACATAGTCATTTAAAACTACAGACCCAGTACACCCCATCTAACATGGAGTACTGGGAAGGGTAAACTCCTATCCTTTTGTCTGTGCCTCTCTGACCTTTTTTTGCTCTTAACATTTAGACTTTGCTGGTGGCAGTGGTATCTACTCTAACTTTTCTACTGCGATTATACTAAACAAACGTAGTACTGTTCCAGGCTATTATATTAGCCTCAAACATAAACCTGCTTGACCAAAAACTCTTTCTTTTGGCTCCAGTCGGGTTTATTCGCCATTTCTTTTTGTTAAAGTCCTTCTTGTGTTTTACTTTGCGCGGCAAACCAGGTTTGCCTTCTTTGTTCACCGTCTTTTGGCGGGCTTCTTTCAAGAAGCCTTCCTTCTGGTGCCCGAGTGTCTAGGTGGGCGGAATGTGAGGGAGGGGTGTAGTCACCCCCTGCACAGGGTATCCTTGGAAACCCAAGTCGCACCTTGTTGTGATTGGCTGAGGTGGTTGTCCGGGCCGGACAACCCCCCTGCTGTGTGATTGACAGCCAGGCTGTGTGAATGGGGGGATTTTCGCATAAAAGGCAGGACTCTTTGGCTGGAAGTCAGAGTCGCCACTGGAACTGCAAGGAACCGAATAGAAGCGGAGAAGACGACGGCGGCAACTACCGAGTCCCGGTGGAGCCCTGCTGCAGTCCTGAGCTATGTACCCTTCAACGGCAAGAGAAGATCCAGTCCGGAGTCTTCTTCCCTTGAGCCTGGTGGGATCAACCAGCTCACCTTCCACATGCAGAGGATCCTCTTCTTGGTCGAAAAACGATGCACACAGCTGTAGTGGTCCGGATAGCCATCTGAAGAGCCTCTCCTGTTTTAAAAGAGCGCACCTTTCATTCACTGTTGCTTTTGCTGCTGCTGGCTTCATCCCTGAGTAGTGCAGATTGCTCCAGACATCGTCGTCCTTGTCTGAACAACTGAAGTCACAGGAACCGTGAGTCTGCAGGAACAACTGCCGTAGCACCAGCTCTTCTTCACTTTGAATAAGGTACTGTGTCCGACCTTGAGGAACTGGAGTGAACCCCTTTCTCCTCACTAAAGGCTTCTCCTCATCTTCCTTCCCTCTTAACTTTTGCTTCCTCTTTTGACAATATCCAGGTACTCCTGGCAATCTGGAATCGTGAACTGTACTAACCGTGTGATCCTCAACAACAGGAACCCTGTTCCACTTGACACTGGCGCAGGCCTATTGACTTTTAGTCACTTGTAGGAAAGTGTCCTCTGATTCTATCTGCCTTGACAAAAGTATTGCCTATGATTTTTAACGCCAACTCTCTTGTGTTGATTCATGTGCTAAGTGTGGTTTAACTCTGGTAACATTTCTTTCCGCAGGTACGCGTATTTTTAGTAAGACCGAACTGTCATTACTGTCAAAAAGTGTTCACATCCAGATAGGAACGGGATGTCGTGAATATTGAACCTGAGGACTGGATCCAGGTTCTCATGCATCCACGTGAAATCTCTATCGACTCCAGAATAAGACAGATACAGCTAAAGATACTTTCCAGGGTATACTACCCCCGAGTGGCCCTTTTTGGTTGGGGAAGGGCAACGGATCCCAACTGTTTGAAATGCTGGGGGGGAAGAGGGCACCTTCATCCATCTCCTCTGGGACTGCCCTAAAATCAATTCCTTACGGACACAATGCTTTCAAATTTTGGCAAGAGCACTGGGTCGCACGATAGAATTGCGACCCGCAATAATGTTACTGGGGGTCCCAGGTGAGAACATCTCGAACAAATGGGAGGGCATTCTTCTCTCCACAGCAATGGGCCTGATAAAACATGACATTGCACAGAAATGGGGAGCCACCGGAGTGCCCGACGGCGGCTCAGTGGTCCAACAAGATGGACATCTGTGCGACGAAAGAACTCAGAATTTATACAGCATGGGGATGTCCGGCAAAGGCCACAAAAATCTGGGGAAAGTGGGAAGAACGTGTGACCCGAGATCGGTCAGAGTGGTGGGAGAGCGGGAAGCGCAGGACCACAACATGGACACGGCAAAGAACATTAGTGGAAAGGTGATGTACAGAGTGGCAAGAGACAAACAGATCGATGATCGACCCAGCAAAGGGGGAGGGAGGGTGGGGAAAAACAGTTGGTATGTTGTATGAATGTTCAAAAACCATCAATAAAATATGTTATTAAAAAAACAAAAAAAAAGTGTTCACATCTATACCCCCAGTAACATCTTTGTTTCACAACACCGGTCTGTCAAATCCAAAAAGTACTTACCTTGAATTGTGCTGCACAAAGTGAATTGGTTGTGTGTAGTGTTTTTTATGTGTGATTTTAAATAAATAGAAGTGAAGTGTTTCACGAACAGATGGTCTAGAAATAAATGTACTTTTACTTTTTAAACCAAAAACCGTGAGTAGTGTTTGCTTGAGTCACAGTAATTGTAATCCTTTGTGTAATTTCTCCTACTGTTCATTTGCTCTTGAGATAAGTCTGGCTGCTCCGCTACTGCTACCACTTTAACAGCGTAGTACAGGCTGTACGTAAGGTGAACTTGTATTGCCACTTGTAGTCTTAATTGTGTGTAGTGGTCCCTAAGGGCACTGCACAGGATTCTGCCTAACGACTGTTCTCCTGCTGCTGAAATCAGAAGAAATAGTAATCTGCTGGTGCACGCACACTACCATGGCAACGCGCATGGATCCAGTGAGGCAGTAATTGAGGCTCGAAAACTATGCAAGCATGGCAATACCTGGTAGGACAAAGATACTGCTACACACCAATAAACCCAGACCTCTACATTCGATTCACATCTTGGCGCTATAGCACACAGATGTGCAAATGTTGGAGAAAGCACACAATCTGTGCAGAAAGTGTTGCAACCAACTTCAGCATCTCCATGCTGCACACCGGAAGAGAGTACTGTGGTTATTGGCAGAAGCCTGTGTTCACAACAGGAGAATAATGGTCACAATTGCATTGGCATATTCAGGACAGGCAAGAATTGTGTTTGTTGCTACCATGCACATTATGTGACAACATGTTCCTTACTCATTGAAGTGTCCTTGTTAATATATTATCTTCAAGTACAGCTGGCACATAAATTAATAGGAAAAATCAAATGAAACAAGTGCTAATTTGTTGTCTTTGGGCAAATGGTCATCTGCTTGTCCTTTATACCACTGGCAAGTGGACAATGGAGACAAGTGACACATAAGTGACACACATGGCCAACTTTACTTTCTTCATTAAATAATTTCTCTATGCTGCGTTTTGTAGAGCTGGGGTTTCTGTTGGATCCCACCACACATTATATTTGTCAAAACTTTCTTTCATATACATTTAGTATTACATAAAGTGTCCTGTTGGAAAAACTGTTCTTGTCTGATACTTTGCTCATCTGGAACATGGATAATGGTCAAAAAAGGCAGGTTCATACCAAAGTGTCCTTAATTAAATACTTTGAATAAATTAGTAAAGCATCGATTTCAGAATGTTCCTTTTGGTTTAAACAATCAGGAACGAGGATTCGGTACAAGTTACTTAACCAGTAACTCTTGTTCTCCAGCATGGGGTCTTACATGGATTCACATGCTATGAATATTCTGCGTTTTCAGGCTTGGAATCCTCTTTAGCTTAAAGCTATACTGCTTTATATTACAAACTGCTTCTCGCTTGCATAGCCTATTGTTGTCAATTTGGGTCATACTGGCCAGCCAATGATATAGGTCCTCTTTAGCTCCACCCCTGGTGGCCATTTTCAGATTTGGTTGTGCACGTAAAGTGGCAGTAGGAACCAAGAAGAGCCAGAGAGAGGAAGGAGGGAGGTTTGCTGGTGAATCCATATAAGATCCATGCTGGAGAACAAGAGTTACAGGTAAGTAACTTGTACTTTCTTCAGCATGGGGTCTTAAATGGATTCACATGCTATAAATATTTCACAGCAGTACACCTACACAACCACGAGAGGTGGCAAGGCTCAACAGAAGCAATACACTCACCCCTGGAACAGTCTCTCCCCCACCCCCGCAGGCAAAGCACAATAATCCCCTACTTAGAAGCCCTACAAATATCCAGCAAGGCATCACCAAAGGAACGCAGTAGTCGAAGCAATGGATCTGGTGGAATGGGCTCTCGGCCTACCGGGCAATGGTCTGTTGGCCAATTAACGGCAATGCATGATACAGCTGGAGAGCCACCTGGAGATGGAAGCCTTCGATAGGGCCTTCCCATACCCCACAACCCCCAAGTTGAACAAAAGTTGAGACGTTTTTTTCAAAAATCTTTAGAGCATGCCACATAGAATTTCATGGCACGCGACACGTTCAGTGAATGCAAGGACCTTTCAGCAGGCGTAGAAGGGTTTGCAAGGAAAACTAGTAAAACCAAAGGTTTGTTTAAATGAAAGTACGACAGGACCTTTTGCATAAAGGACGGATGAGTTCATAGAACCACCTTGGATTGGGGGAGACACAAATATGGAGGCTTACACGAAAGTGGATTTCTTTCTCCACCTTGCCGGGGTTATCGCCACTAGGAAGATTGTCTTCCATGAGAGAAACTTTAAAGCCGTCCGATGCACAGGGTCAAATGGAGCACCCATCAGTTTGGACAAAAACACAAACACCACCCAGGCCAGGGCTGGAGCCTTCACCAGGGGGAATGTTCTGAAGAGGCCTTTGAGGAACTCCTTCATGAGCCTGTGAAACCACAGGGGGAGCTTGCCAGGTGCCCGAGTAGATCAGGATACAGCGGCTAAGTGCACCTTGGTAGACGCATGGGCAAGGCCAGCATTAGCCAGCCAGAGCAGGCAAGGCAGAATTTGAGGCTCTGTGACGTGCTGTGGAGAGATCTGTGACTGGCACCACACCATAAAACGCTTCCACTTGTGTTTGTAGAATGCCTTGGCCAGAATCTTCTTACATTCCAACAGCAGCAAGAAATGCCCAAATTCTAAGGCTGCAGGAGCCAGACCGACAGCTTCATTGACGCTGGGTCGTGGTGCAGGATCACCCCTCCTTCCCTGGATAAACAGGTCTGGAAGGGGAGGCAGCTTGATGGCCAGAACCACTGACAGGTGAAGAAGGTCCGGGTACTGTCTGATCTGACCTGGGCCATGCCAGTGCCATGAAGATCAGCTTGTAGTGGGATAGTAGTGTCTGATCACACAACCGAGCAGTGGAATTGGCAGGCATGCATAAAGGAATAGTCCATCCCACAGAATTGAGAAGGCACCCCCCCAGGCAGGATAGGATATTCCATCACAGGTTTTTCTATGTATGGAGAAAGGGTATAATTTTCTCCACCACCTTTTACCGTGAATGTATGGGTGGGGTCGGGGGAAGGGTAAGAAAGGTAGGGGTTGTGGGGGGAGGCCACCTGCAGCGAGTCTCCCCCTGCATACCTTTGTGGTAAACTGTCCTACAAAACCCCCAAAATGCGATGAATTCTTCCTCGATGGAAAAATCCCTGATGAAATCACATAGAACCTCCCCCGCCAGACTCCTTGCCTGGGGATACTTGCTGGCAAATCGCTGGCACTTGGAACTGGCTGCTGTCGCAAACATGTCGATCTGAGGCAAACCCCACTCGCCAAAGATCTGAGAGGCTGGAACTTGCTGGAGCTTCCACTCGAGGCACGACCGCAGCTACCTGCTTAGAGAGTCTGTGATGGTGCTTTAAAAGCCTGCCAGGAGCAATGGGACTATTACTGTTTCCTGATAGGCAGGTGTCCTGAAAGGAGCTCCCTGCGAGATGCAACGGCGAATGGACCACCAGTGTAGGGCTTGGCGGAAAGCTTGATTGAGGGCTATCCTGTCATTCCAGGAGCCAGTGATCTGCTTCCACCTGGCATCCAGAAACTCCTGAAGCAGTCGCATTTGTAGTCTGCAATGAGGGTCCAGATGGATGCACAATTACATCACCACCAACAGGGATTTCATGGACCAGACTGTAGCAACGCGGGTCGACAACAGCCGTTAGACTTCTTCCTAGGATGGTCCTTATCCTTTCCTCTGATGGGGTCGCTAGGCACGATACTGAGTTGAGATGGGCCCCCAGGAACAGTGCATCTTGGGATGGCACTGTGCAGGATTTTGGATAGTTTATAGAGAATCTCAGAGAGGTTAAAGTGTGGACTGTCTCTGTTGTATGTCGCGTATGGGACCGGACCAGCTAATCGTCCAGGTAGGAGTAGACATACACTCCCTTCTGGCAAACCAATCACTGTCACCAGGCCCAAGCACTTGGTGAAAACCCTCTGGCTGATTTGAGGCCAAAAGGCAGCACCTTGAATTGGTAGTGTCATCTTTGAACAACGAACCTGAGGAATTTCCGATGTTTTGGATGAATGGGGATGTGGACATTTGAGTCTTCGAGATCGAGGGTAGATGGGAAATCTCCCTTTTCCCGCTGGCTGAGCACATGCTGTAATGTGACCATCCTGAATTTATGGACTTTCAGGATTTTGTTGAGTCGTCTTAAGTCAATGATGGGTCTCCACCTGCCTGACTTCTTGCGAACCAGAGAGTATCTGGAGTATACTCCGGAGGTGCAGAGGGACAAGTTCTATGGACTTCCTTGAGGAGTTGGGCTCCGTGTTGCTCTGTCTTGTAATGGGAGGATTGCAAGGGCATTTGCCCTGGAATTCTAGGGCGTGACCCTGCTCGATGATGTGGAGCACCCATTAGTCAGTGGAGAAGCTGTGCCACCTGTCAACAAATTGCGATAGCTGACCTCCCGCTAGGGTGCTGAAGTGGGGGCTCGGGACCTGGTCAGGTTTCCTTTGGTGTGTGTGTCCTGGCAGCTTGGGGACTATGCTCGGTACCCCCTTCTGTAGGCCTGTGAACGGCCTCTATATGCTTCGTGCATAGTTCTTCAGACTGCATCTTGAACAAGCCTTGAAGAGGCTCTTATTTTCAACCTCCGACATGACGCGTGCACTAGTCACGAAACACAGCCTCAAACGAACCGAGATCTGACTGTAGGCGGTACCTCTACCAGCAGTGGGTCCCCACTGCTGGCAGGTCACTATTGTGATTCATGAAAATCGAAGAGCGAAACCCGAGGACTCCCAACACAAAAACAAACGGTAAAAATCTGAAGATGGCACCCAGGGGTGGAGCTAAGGAGGACCTATGTCATTGGCTGGGGCAGTATGACCCAAATTGACTGCAATAGGCTATGCAAGCGACAAGCATTTCTTAGCTTAAAGATATACTGCTTTATATTACCAAGGAATCCCAGCCCGACGACAGGGACTATTCATACCATGTGAATCATGTAAAACCCCATGTTGGAGAACAAGCAAATTCCAAGCATTATTAACTGCCAGTTGCTTGGAATCCCCATACATGATCTGCTGGGCCAAGGCAAGTGTTCTTGGTGCCTTAACAGCAGCTCCACCGCACTCTCCAATGTTCCAGCCAGGCTTGTTCTCTGGGTGGTGCCCCTTTCATCTGCCCAGACCACCTGCCTTTCTCTTTGGGTCCGAGGTGGGTGGGTTTACTCACCCACTTAACATATTTCCTGAATCTGACAGTTTAGCAAAAACTGTCGCCTCCTGGGCCTGGTTGATGCAGAGTTCCACAAGGCGGCAATGCTGCCATGGCTGTGGAGAGCTGTGGGGACACTTTGGATGGCTTTTAATCATTAATCAATACGTTTTTTTTAAGAGATTGATGCCTGAGCCCCATGGGTTCTAAAAGCCTTAGTCCTTTGTCTGTGCAGACAGTCTGGAGGCTAAGAGGGGAAATGGAATTACCAGGCATTGGGTGTCAAAAGCAGCCCTTAAACACCCTTACTGCATTTGGATGTGAAGTTGGGCTTTCCAGGCACCCAATGGCCAGGAATTCTACCACCGCCCCCAGAAGTGAAGGATGAATTCAAATGCTATTGCTATTAATTTTTAATAAGGTCATTCATTATTCCAAATGTCTAGTTACCCCAGAGTTCAACTGATATGCAAAGGCTTCAAGGTGTGACCAATGTTAATGCCATAATGTAAAAAATCACCACTTGCCACTGCATCCTCGGGAACATCACTGATGGAGCAGGGAAAGAACAGCCCCAAATTCTCCAGACGAACATTTTCTATTCACAACTACCCTTTCATCAATGTAAAAGGCCTTTAAATTTCATAAGGAATTCTAAGGGTTCAACCCTGTATCCCCGAAAAAACCCCAGTGAAGCTATCTGCGAATACGATCATGTTTTCAACAGTATTACCGATCTAGTATACTCAAGCATGCACCATTTGCCACTAAAGATCTAGAAATTTCTTGAGGCTGAATACCAAAAATATACCCAAAAGACTTTTTTAAAGCTCAAAATTATTACAGAAATCTTTGTCCAACCATTTGCTGGTAAATGTCCTGAACATGTTTTGTGGAACACCTTAAGCCCGTGGTAATATCCTACCGCATGTTTGAACAATTTGACAGGCCACATGAGACTACAAATGCCCTATTTGCCACTGAAGTTCCTAAACATTCTCTGTAAAGGTCTGCTTAATACCAAATGACATTTCCAATTTACTTCACAAGAAGAGCACCTGGTCTGGATTACTGGTAATGACCACACATTAACAGATTCTATTAGCAACATTACGATTGTAGTAACTTGTGCTGCAATCGGATTGCCACCAACTGAACTCTGCTATGTGCTGTTGAAGTATGGATGTTCCTCATTTCATTTGAGATTCAAATGTTGATCATTGGCCACAAATGGTTGGGGACCCCTACGATGTGACCCAGTGCCACGCTGTTGCAGAAATTCACATATTGTATGGTATTAGAAGACAACAAGTCCTTCCCCTCAATACACCAGCCCCAGAGAATAGCACTCTGAAGGCCAGGGGATTGGGTGAAAGGTAATAGGTACAACACTGCCTCTCTCTCCTAGGATGTGAAAAGAAAACAAATTATGTTAGCATCACATGCACAATTGTTAATTCAAAATCAACTTCTCATGTCCACCTCCCCGCATGGTGCCTTAGAGATTACATTTTCAACAGTGAATCTAAGCAGATCCCAACAGCACAAAGCCTGAGTCCAAACATCTGAAGGTGAACCAACAAGACCAACCAAAGATGATGAAAAACTGATTGTGAAGGTCCTACAATCTGGAATGCAGATGAACTAGAGAGGAAGGCAGGTGAAGGAAAAAACTAGACACAAAAGGAGTCAGCTCATACAATAGCAGAGACAAGATAGAGGAGCTGCCAAGATGGTAAGCAAGAAGATGTGGAAGGAGAAAGCAAACCTAGGCAATCCAACACTTGGTGAAGCTCCAAGCAGAACGAAGTTTGCTACATATCCAGACTGCCCATAATAAATTAGCAGACAGAAGCCAGTCAGTGAACAGAATTAGGTGTTTTAGCTGGGGTCACTCCAGAACAAGTCACGTTAAGAATCAACATTCCAGGTGTGACCAGAGGTTTTTAAGTAAGGATGGTGCTGTAGCATGCATGCAGAGCAAGAGTTAATTCCACGCTGCGCTTTGACAATTTTGCATCTGCCACTGCAATGCACTTGTGGGAAATGAAGTACGAAAAAGGACCGATTGACCCATGGGAGAAGCCAGAAAATGTTCCTCAGAGGTACGTGGCCTGCACATATGGGTACAAAAACCAGGCTGTGCACAAAAGGCCACATTGGGAATCTGAGCCCCACAGGACACTGATAGTCCGAGTAATTGACAGCACTAATCTCCAATGCAATCCAGGGCACCGACTAATTTAAGCAGAATCTTTTGAGCACAGGAGTCTCAGACTGCTTGTAAGCCCTAAGAATTTGGACCAATGCCTCACCTTAGATCACCTTTGCTTATGCACCATGGAATGTTGGGTCCAACATGAAAGTGGAGACAGAGCATGGCTTTGTAAAAGAAAACTAATATGGGATGCAATACTTGTGGGCTGGAGGAAACTGTTCCTGTGTGCCTGTCTGCATTCTATGAATGGTGGAGACATGTTATCAGAAAAGGAAAGCCCAAGATCTGGTAGACTGCAGAACAGTAGGTCTGGTTAGCAGCACAGGTGGAGAGGGAGGGAGGAATCTGAGAGCACATGAACTTGCCTACTGCCATCAATTCTTGACATCTGCAATCTCACTGGGAGTTCATCTGTAGGGTTGTTCAGATCGTGAAGGAGATCAGTCGAAGGTGGTGGCTTGAGTCTCTAGATCATGTTTCTCGAATCCAATGTACTGAATTTGGCCTACATGGCACCTCCTGGTCCCCTAAAATCAAATCAGTGCTGAGCCTTCGGAAGTGTCCCTAGACCAACAGTTGGACTGGGCAGCTCTCTCCTGGGCTCCCTCCCTGCAGCCATCTCCGTTCAGAGTGCATTCTTTGAACTTTATGCTACATCCTCAGTTTGTGTAATAAGAAATTCTAACAAAAGATCTGTCACAAACTGTGCAAACCATGCACTGGTCTAGCCTTATAGCATTGTTTGTAACATTTGCTATCTATTACCCATAGGTTTGAACAACTGTTTTGCAGCAGTAAAGTATTTTAAAGAAATTCTTTTTAAAAAGCGAACAGAATTGTATTTCCATCTGATGCATTTCAGACCAGTCCTTTTTCAAAGATCTGTATGTATCACTACAATAGTTCCTGCAACAAAAAAAGGGTGAGGTGGGCAGAACAATTGTTTGAACACAATAGAATTCCTATCGGTAATAGGGACTCCCGTCCCCTGCACACCATAAAATAATGGAAAAAATATTTTCAATCACATTTCTCCTGGGTCGTTCAGTGGTTTCTAAATTTAGCGATTCAAAAAATAGAAGGTAAATACATCAAATATTGTCATTTTCAAAGTAACTCAGTTTCAATAGTTCATTCACTTCATTAGTTGTATCCACTGAAATCTCAACAATAGATTTTTTACAAATAAGTTACATTTTATCAATTCAATTTTATAAGGGATCAACAACCAAAATAAACAAGTCAAACAAGTACAGAGCTCTATGCGTTTTGAGAGATATTGTCTCTTCTTCAGGAGCAAAATTAATTCAAAGAAATTCAAAATTATTTTCTCAAAAGGTCAAAGATCTTTCTTGTCAACACAGTTTTATAATCTGGTCCATCCATTCGCTGTACAATTTTGTTGTGAAATCATGGAAACGTCATCTATTAGCCTCAGTGTTCGATTAGTGGTGGTAATCTGAAAATTATAGTGTATATGTTAGTATTAGATACTATTGTATATGTTGTAATCACTAGAGAAAGATTTTAGTCTAGTCAATACCTGTGCACGGGTAAATCCTCCAAGCATTCAGTGGCTGGAATAGGTCTTCCTTCTTTCCAATACTAATAAGGTAAATGTGTCCCCAACAATTCCTTCTTGTTGGTTTGAAACCTGAACCTGAATTTTCTAAAACAATGAATGAATACATCATAAGTATCCCTGTTTATGATTGTCTATTCAATTAGTAGGACTCAAAAAATGGCGAGAATACTCACCATTGAGTGCATGTGGTTTTGAAAAAGTTGCGTATAGGGGTTTCCCTGTCGCTCAAAATTCTGTCCGTAAAAGTTAGTTTAGCATTAGAGTAAGGGACTGATATGCGTTACAAAAATTGTGTGTAGCCATCCTCACTGCGCTTACCTCTGTCACAATCGGATTCCTGCGAGTATGCGGTGTCATGAAGATTCTAGTCGTGTCCCTCGTTCCACTACCGCGTTGGCCTGTTGCTCAGCAACAGTTATAAAATCACGTGATTTGACCCTGTTGGTCATGTGATGAATAGAATTCTAGGAACCGTAGTGCTGAATCATTGAATCGGATTAATCTGTTACTCATTCTTGGTAAAAATGTACAATTAATCAACTGCGCATTAATCATTACAATTGAGCTGTAGAATATGAGGTTCTGACCGTAACAATTGTTCGATCCTCTTGCTCAGCAGCGGTTGTGAGCTACAGTCACGTGACTTGTCCAAATCAGTCACGTGTTTGTGATTCTGGGAAACAGCTCCAATCCATTCAAAGTTATCTGATTCGTATACCCCGAATGTGCCGTTAATCAACTGTACGTTCATCCCTTCATGACTGGAGTCAATTATACTGTGAAATATACATTTAATGTGTTCATAAAGCATTTATGTCATTATATGTGCAATGAATTTCCATGATAATGTGGACATACCCAAAAGTCAAAATGCTGTCAGATGTAACTTCGTTTCAATAATGTCCAAACAATTTTTTTCATATGTTAGTAATTACGATTGTCTTGTATGTGCCGTTCGTAATTACATCCTCAATGAAGTATGTGCTAGCTATATCATGATGTTGATTCTTTCCATTATATTATTGCTCATTAAGATGGTCATTCAATTATGTCACAACGCCATTTTGGAGTATACCAATTGTAATATCATGATATTGGCAATGCACCTTCATTGTTCTTCAATTCAAAAATTCCTGGATGTCATTAGATTATGGGGCTACCAATGCTGTTCTATAAATCCATTTAATTTAAAATGAGTGGTTGTATTATGGTGACATTGACAGCAATCTCATGTTGATCATTCCCCACTTTCATTATACATTTTTAAGTACATGTATGTCTTGGATTGTAGGATTACCATGGTCATTTCCTGAATACCTAGCATCATTTCATTCCCCACTTTCATTATACAGTTTTAGGTACATGTAGGTCTTGGATTGTAGGATTACCATTGTTATTTCCTGATTACCTGGTATCATATCAGATTGTATTTATTTGCAGTTCAACAAAATTAATTTCAATGTGAACACTCAGTACAAGTTCCAACTTTCTTGAGCTAACTCAACGAGAATTCCTTGTTCATCCCTCTGGGTTCCAAAGCTTCTAGCTTGTGAATCCAGAACATTTCACTCTGTGATAGTATCCGTTGTATGTTCCCTCCTCTTTGTGGTCTTGTTACTGTTTCAAGAATCACAAACCTTAATTGTGAGATCGTATGATGTTGGTCTTTAAAATGTCTGGTTACTGGCGATTTCATATTGGCAGTCCTTATGTTCGACTTATGTTCTGTGATTCTGTCTTTGACTCGCCTTAAGACACAAATACATATATGAGTTTAGACCATGATTGTACAAATAAAGTTCAATTGATGATTAAAGAAGTAATTGATAAGGCTGAAAAAGAAGGTTGGATTACCGACAAGACAAGACTTTCTAACAAACAAGCACCCAAGTATACCAGTATTTTATGGCCTTCCGATTTATATTCACCATAATACAACCACTGATTTTAAATGTTTTTATAGAACAGCATTGGTAGCCCCATAATCTAATGGCATCCAGGTATTTTTGAATTGAAGAACAATGAAAGTGCATTGCCAATATCATAATACAATTGGTATACTCCAAAATGGCATTGTGACACAATGGAATGACCATCTTAATGAGCAATAATATAATGGAAATAATCAACAATCTGATATAGCTAGTACATACTTCATTGAGGATGTAATTACGAACGGCACATACAAGGCGATAGTAATTACTGACATATGAAAATGGTTAAATCGTTTGGTCATTATTCAAATTAAGTTACATCTGACAGCATTTTGACTTCTGGGTATGTCCACATTATCATGGAAATTGATTGCATGTATAATGACACAAATGCTTTATGAATACATGCGTATATTTCACAGTATAATTTACTCCAATCATGTAGGGATGAACGTACAGTTGATTAACAGCACATTCGGGCTATGCGAATCAGATAACTGATTGAATGGATTGGAACTACGTTTCCCAGAATCACAAGCACCACGTGACGGATTTGGACAAGTCATGTAACTGTAGCTCACAACCGCTGCTGAGCAAGAGGATGAAACGATTGATACGGTCAGAACATCTTAGTCTACAGCTCAATTGTAATGATTAATGTGCAGTTGATTCATTGTACATTTTGACCAAGAATGAGTAACATTAATCCGATACAATGATTCAGAACTACAGTTCCTAGAATTCTATTCATCACATGACCAACAGGGTCAAATCACGTGATTTTATAACCGTTGCTGGGCAACAGGCCCTCACGGCAGTGGAACGAGGGACACAACTAGAATCTTCATGACACCGCATACTCGCAGGAATCAGATTGTGACAGAGGTAAGCGCAGTGAGGATGACTACACACAATTTTTAGAACACATATCAGTCCCTTACTCTAATGCTAAACTAACTTTTACAGACAATTTTGAGCTCGACACAGAAACCCTATATGCAACTTTTTCAACACTACATGCACTCAATGGTGAGTATTCTCGCCATTTTCTGGAGTCCTACTAATTGAATAGACAATCATAAACAGGGATACTTATGATGAATTCATTGTTTTAGAAAATTCAGGTGCAGGTTTCAAACCAACAAGAAGGAATTGTTGGGGACACATTTACCTTATTAGTACTGGAAAGAAGGAAGACCTCTTCCAGCCACTGAATGCTTAGAGGATTTACCGGTGCTCAGGTATTGACTAGACTAAAGTCTTTCTCTAGTGATTACAACATATACAATAGTATCTAATACTAACATATACACTAATTTTCAGATTACCACCACTAATCGAACACTGAGGCCAATAGATGACGTTTCCATGAGTTCACAACGAAATTGTACAACGAATGAAGAACCAGATTGAACTTAAAAAGTCTTGAGAAAATATTTTTGAATTTCTTTAAATTCATTTTGCTCCTGAAGGAGAGATACAATATCTCTCGATAACGCGTAGAGATCTGTACTTTATTGTTTGACTTGTTTATTTTGGTTGTTGATTCCTCATAAAATTGAACTGATAAAATTGAACTTATTTGTAAAAAATCTGTTGTTGAGATTTCAGTGGATACAACTAATGAAGTGAATGAACTATTGAAACTGAGTTACTTTGGAAAATGACAATATTTGATGTTACCTTCTATCTTTTGAATCGCTAAATTTAGAAACCACTAAACTACCCAGGAGAGCTTTGAAATTTGATTGACATTTTTTTTCTCCGTTATTTTATGGTGTGCAGGGGACGGGAGTTCCTATTACCGATGGGACTTATATTGTGTTCATTATTGTGCTGACTCGTGATACCCATCTCATTTGTTTTCTCCCCCACACCATTTACACTTAAATAAGACCCGATTAGCCTTAGGAGCTCCATATGATTGAAGATTACAACCCTTACTTTCCTAGACAAAAAGGGTGTGCTTCTTCTCTTTCAATTTTTTGTGCAGAACAATTGTTTTCCATTGCCATTACTCTACAAATTGAAGATTCTAGCTTAATCCCATTAATCTCCAGACGATGAACCTTGTTTTAAGAGTTTCTCTTTCTTAGTGGTGAAACCAACTTTCCAGTTTCTGGCGCAGTGTTGAGTAATCCTGACCTATTCCATTACTCAACGCTGCGCCAGGAACTCGAAAGTTGGCTTCATCATCGGGAGAGTGATGGATCAAGCTAGAATCTTCCTTTTGTAGAGTAATAGCAATGGAGAACAATGTGTGCCCCCCCTTTTTATTGCAGGAAGTATTGTGATACATACAGATCCTTCAAAAGGGACTTGTGTTTGAAATTAATCGGATCTACATACAAAAAAAGAATGTTCACTTATAAAATAAATTTAAAATACTCAACTGCTGTAAAACAGTAGTTCAAGCCTATGATTAATAGATCGCCAATGCTATAAAGCTAGACCAGTGAATGATTCACCCGGTTTGACACAGATATTTTGTTAGAATTTCGTTTGCATGTGGATAACCCCGGGTGCATGGGTGTTTCCTGTGTGGACCAAATAAGTTAATCAAAGTATTAAAGTAAAGGTCAAACGTACCCCATCAGTGGTGCCCACTTCACAACAATCTTCATTTGTATCCTCTGCGTGTGGAACAAGACAACAGCTCCTGCAGTTTCAGCCTTCATGACTGAGGAGAAGCTGTGCATGGCCTGCTCCTTTGTTTGCACCACAAGGACCGCCTTTCGCCACCTGACCATGGCAACTCTCGCTGCAAATTCTCTGTGTCCTGAAGTGTCTTGTGGTTGCCTGTTCCATGGCACTCCTTTTCCTGTTGTGCCAATTGTGTCCAGTCTTCAGAACCATTGCACCAGAGCCTGGAACCACAGACTAGCTGGACTCAATCCTGGAGCCATAAGTGACCTCTGAACCCACAGCTCAAGAATTTCCCTCGACCTAACAGCGCATAAGTGGGCTCAGGAACACCTCAAGTAATTGCTGAAGAAATCCAAGTGGGAGGGTTGGGGGGTGGGGGGAGTTGGGTGAATTTGAATAGCTATTCCCACCCTCCTCCCACCATAGGGTTGTATGGGCATAAAGTCTCTCCCTTTTCTGTATAGGATCAGTGGTTGTCTGGTCAAGGATCCACCCACGGGCTTTGCTTAGAGTGGTGGGATTAGGAGGGAACCTTGTAAGAACTTTACTTATATTTAATTTCAACTTCTTGGACATTTAACCATTTGCTGGTTGAGATAAACTGGTTCTAAATCGCCAGACAGTTATTTGCAGAGCTAATTTTGACTCTACCAACTAGAGCATAACATTTTGAAAAGTAACATTGTGTTGTTCCATTAATGAATGTCCTTATGCATATGATAGTAGTTGTGTGATAGTACTTAACTGAGGTTTTCATTGATTAGGGTGCATCTTAAAAGGCCTAATATATAATTGTATATTTTTGTACATCTTCTAACAGGAATTATTGGAGCGCTGTGTGTGTGACCCCCCATTGGAGCCCTAGACCACACTCATGCCTTCCTGAGTATAAGCTTTACTGCTCTGCTACTCAATGTTGAGTGGGTTTGGCTAGACGTCAGTGTCTTACCTGTTTAGCAAATTGTTTTTGTCTCTGAGAATCCACCACAGGGTTGCTTCTGAAAATACATCTGGATAGTTATGATTTAAGGGCTACCATCAGCTTTTGGTAGACCACCACTAGTTTTGTCCCACTCGCATGTTCCCTGAGACCACTGCTCTGCTAGCCACTGCTATATAGGGCACCTGTCCAGGCATGCAAGTGGATCTATGAAGATGTATGATGCCATTAAGCTGAGAACTTCATACTTTTCTGATGGTTATCTGGCGACGGGCCATGTAACAGATTTGAGCTAGTAGTGCTTGCACTCTTTACAGAATGCTAAGCCTTTGCCATATGCGTATCTAGCATGGCACCCAACAACTGTTTGTTTTTTCATCTTGAAAGACTTGGCGTTTTGTTGATAGACAACCAGAAACTGTGTAGGAGATGTTCCCTTTGTGTGCAGGAGGCACGTTTTTGCGCTCTACCCTGTTATTAGCCACTCGTTCAGAATAGGGTAAACTAGGATTCACTTGCGACATAGGAGAGCTGCCACAACTGCAAGCACCTTAGTGTACACAGGAAGAGCAGAGGCAATCCAAAAATGAAGCACCTTGAATTGAAGACGTCTTCTATTTTGAAGCCAAGATATTATTGATTTCCTGGGGACAATGGAATATCAAAGTATGCCACTCTTAAAATTCTAGACCAAGTTTGAAGAATGCGTATCAACATCTCATTTCTGTATCTGCACATTTGTGAAACAAAAAAGTGACAAGAAAACCCATTTCTCGTTACTAACACCCAAAAATGTGCCGCTCGCAGACCAAAAACCTCAAAGTAATAATACATTTGTGATGCATTATTTCTGTGCGTCATTAGTAAGTAATGAGTTACTCATTCCTATTGTGAGCAATACATCGGGGGTACACCTTCGCAAACTTAGCAACCCCCCCCATGCCCCTTATAGGTAAAGCAGGTTAATGATGCCATTGGCAGATTCTCCCAGTAAAGGTGTTTATACAGTAGATTAAAGGAAAGAGAAAGCCAAGCCTAGAGACACAAATATTGCAGTTTTAAAGAAAGTACCTCCTCTCCTGGATATATGCTGTGCCGGATTCCTGTGCGTTTGGCTTTGGCACTGCACTTGCAGAGTGGACCATCGTTCATCTGTCCAAAAAATATAAATATTTTTCAATTAAAAAAAATATCAAATCCAGCTTCCACAATCAGATTTTCAAGTGCATAATTGCAAAACATAACATGTTAAAGGTTGTGTAAACCTGGAAAATAAAAGAATACACCTAGGACTATTATATTAAAGTTTTCAGTGATCTGGAACAGACTTAAATTAGCAACATCATATTTCTACGTCAAAAATTGGATGGACCCGTTTCTAGCTATCTTGAAACAATATGGCTGAAGAAAAAATAGAGAGAAAATGAGCCTCAAACTCTCAGATGCATGCAACAGCCAAATACAGTCTAGGGGTTACTGCAATGCCATATAATAACCAAAACAGGACTACAATAATAATAAAATAATAATAATAATTTAGCATTTATATAGCGCTACGAACCCTCAGGTATCTGAGCGCTGCTTATTATTACCCACGGTGTGTGGTGCTCATTTATCGACCTCGGAAGGATGAAACGCTGAGTTTGGCGCTGCCGGGATTCGAACCTGCGTTCGCAGGCTCTGCACTGATGTCAAAGCGAGCGCTCTACTCGCTGTGCCACTTGACCGGCTTCATGTTTCAAGACTCAAATGCAAAGGAATTATTCTAAAAATCCACGGAATTAACTAATCCAGAACAAACCGGAGACCATAATTTGAAAAGACAGAAAAACATTTGTTTAAAATATTCAAATAATTCAACTCATGAAGGAGACTAACATCTGCTCTCGACAATTCCCTCATCAGTAAGAACTTAAATACCTTTAAAACAGTACAGGAGGTAGAAGTCATGTAAGCACAAACCCACAGTGTCAAGCTGCAGTGATCAATCAGCAAATACACACAATGGCCACTTGTGTGTATTTGGGGACACTTGGACAAATTGTGTAATCCATCATATTCCAAAAAGAGTAGAACCAAGGAACTTTGACCATCAAGTCACTGCTAAAAAAAAAAACAAATTTTACCCAAACGAGCAAGCCAATTCTAGGAAAATCTATCACATTTAATTCCTAGCAAAATATTGAAATGACTAGCAACACTACAATTCCAAACTCAGTTAATCCTTAGGCTTTTTCACAATAGGCAATGGGGCTTCCAAGCAATACAGGAAACCAAAAACACAAATCGACAAAATTCCCTTCCTCGGCCTGCTGCAAAATAACCACAAAGCCACCCCAATGTTACTGAACATAACAGCGTCCTGTGACACAGTTGGCCATGTTAATTAACTGGGGATGCTCAACAGATCAATGGGCATAAGGGGGACTAAATACTAGGCTGGTTTGTCCCCTCATTTTGAAGACAGGTCGACACATGCAATTTGGCACATTATTTTCCAAAACCACATGACTATCCCTGATTAGCACCACAAGAGTCATCACCCTGGTCCTTTAATGACAATATGCAACAATGAACATCCATTCTTCACATTTGTACGGTGGCATTTCAAGTATACCCAGATGACTTTCAGCTAGTGTTCAACACTAATGCCAAAACTGCAGACAAAAAAAATCATCTCGGAAACTGCCTTAACACAGGAAAAAACAATCAACAAAAATTTGCATCTGAACATGCATATTCAATTATCCAGCATCGCTAGGCACACTACCGCTTTGTGCTGTCAAAGCATAAAACATAGGCCTGTTTTCTACTCCAACTTCTCCTTTAACCAGCAAATCAATGATCTAACCGAGTACTCACCATCAAGCGCACGTGCAGAAACAAATTATCCCATTGCTAAGAAGGACCTATGAGGCAGAACTCAGACAGGCACTAACAACGAGCAACCCACCACTATTATAACAGACTACACAAGTCTGCCCAAAACAACGTTTTCAAACAGTTTTAACTTTTAGAAATCAGGGTAGCCATATTAATTCACAGCCGAAAGAAACAAAATTAAATTAAATCAGAATTGAATTCACTAAAATGGCAACCAACTGAACAAAATACAAATGACGAAACTTCACACGACAGACCAAATGTATTTGAATATAGGAGCCAAAAACCTATACAAACTCCTTTCCCACTACCAGACTAAGTATTTTGAGATCTATGGCCAAAATATTTCAAATTCAACAGATCAAAACAAGTCAAGGTTTGTCTCAAGAATACTAGCCTCACCACGTCCTTCAACTTGGAACAGGATTGCACAAGAACTACACAAATGATATTTCATAAGATTGAAAGCAAAACTCCTCAAACAGGTCTTCGTGTACATTGTTAAAGTGACTCCTAGAAAGATTTCCCAGTTATGAGACATACTAATCAATGTGAATTGCAGATTGCAATCCTGTTTTGCTTGTCCCCCCGTTCTTCTCTTGTTTCGTCCTGTGTACATGCCTAGAAAAATATTTGTTTTAATATGCAAAACATGTATAAAACAATTCAATTAATAAATAAGTACCCACATTTCAATATTTCTGCAACTCCTGACCTGTTTACAGATTACATCAGTGATGGGGCCACATGCCACTTAGGGGGAGAAAGTAATCTTATAAGGAGTTAGCTTTTGCAGGTAGGTCCTCTGAAACAGCTTCTGCATTTGTACTTGGAAGCCCTAAAATCCAAATAAGTGTGAATAATGCCACCTTGAGGTGGCCACCATAATCAGGAGAAGCCATGGTTTGTGTGGACTACCTGGGTCTATATAACCTCCTGCAAGAATTTATTCTATGACTTACCCCAGGTTGCTTAGAAAAAAAACAAGTAGTTGGCCTGGTGGTAATTAAAGTCAAGACTCCTCCAGTGTGCCACTTATCTACGGCCTCCCAGCCAGAAAGTGCATATTCTTTAGGTCTCCAACCAGTCTTAAATCAACTTAAACAGAGCTTTCATAATGGTCCTGTACACAACCACCCCACTTCATAGGAAGACTGTGGCAATCAAAAGGAAGCTTCTACACAATTATATTTAACAAGATGCGCAGGGTTCTCTTGCACCCTTGTGCATCTATTCCTAGAATGCCAGACAATCTAAGATAACAAAAGGCAGTGTACCCCACAGCCTCCAGCTGTCCCGTAAGCCCTACTCTTCAGCTCTGGCTTCCACAGACCAGTGTATTTAAAGAGAGGAAGATAAATGTCAGTCGGCAGAGATTAGGATGGTCACACCGGAAGGAAAGCAGACATGTTTTACCCTGAGCACTAGCCATGCCGTAGTACTGTCACTCTCCCCCTTCTACCATACTGTCTCACTCCTCCAGTGCTGCCTGCTCTCTCATTCTGCCACTCCTATGGCCATATTCTCCCATCTTCACTTCTCACATCTCCCATCTTCACTTCTCACATCCCTCATCTCCTTACCCCTATCCTCGTTACGCAAGTCCTACTCACTCTCACCCTTCTCAAAAGTATCACTCATACTACTAAACTCACAAAAGGGGACCACTCCATGTCACAAACACCTCAACTGCACTCTGCACAAACGTTGCCAGCAACTACTCCATAATCATCTCCACCGTCCTTTCTCCCCTTAGTTTCGCACTACGCCTCCACTACTTATGACCTCACCCATACAACCCACACATCTGTTCCTTTTGCTTTTATACTGTTCTCCCAGGTGTACTACCCCTCCACCCATTTACACTGGTCCAACTCTCACCTAACAGTAGGGCAAAACTACCATTTATAAAGTGCAACACATTCAATCATAAGTAAGGCATAGGTGCTGTTCCCACCGATTCTGCATCTGTACATGCCTCAGTGGGGACAGAATAAAGAAGGCAGGACAAGATGATTTGCTAAATTCGCCTACCTACATTTAAACTATACATAGACCACGCTGGCGTGCAGCCTATCTAAAAGTGGATTGAAGAAAGATTCTTATGGAAGTTGGAACATAGTCCGATCTCATTATTGTGGTTAATGAGTAGCTTCATTTGCAAGTGCCTCTAAATTTAAATGCAAACTACACGTACAAAATATATTTTAATAAATCTGTAGAAAACCCGAGTGAGATATGACAAAAACACTTAATGGCCGATAGTCTGGGGGTCACCGTTTATACAAAGTCCAGATACTAAAAAGATATGAAGACACAAAAATTATGTACGGTGGGCTAAATGACAGTGCTAGTCCACCCAAGACCAAAGCTGAACTGTAGCCTATGGACATGCATTTGGTGCCATCACTTCAGTATATATGTCTACCGGTCTCAGTGCCCACGTATTTCTTCCACCCACTTCTTCAGGACTGTCTGATTAAAAGTAGGGGTATACTCGAAATAACTATCGAGGCTTTTATGGGTATTCTTTTCTTACCACGTCTTGATTGTGTCACATCACTATTTTGGAACTGCAACCTAACTCTTGGTTCTGCTAATGTGGCTCGCTGTTTGGCCAGGAGTCAGGTCCATCAATGGTAACGGTAGGTTGTCAGCTTTTATGTCAGGTCTCATCTGTTGCGGAAGTCTACAGGAGCCCTGCTGCTAGTAATGGTCCTGCATGGTCGTTGTGCATACAGACACGCTCAGTAGCTCCAACTCTCACCTGACATTGCTGACCAATCTATGGCTTCTCCTCCCCCTGGTGAAATGCTTCAAAACCCGTTAGCCGAGTCCCCCTTTCCCATGCAGGTCGGTGTGTTTCCATGATGTGCTGCAGTTCTTGTGTTCCTGGTTCGTAATGCAGGATTGCGCCCCTTTCTCTGGTGAGCAGATCTGCGACCACTGGCATCTTGACTGGGGCGACGCTGACAGGCTGAGGTGGTCAGTGTAACAAATATGCCTCAGCCACACAATGAGGATCATCCTGTATCAGTACTGTAAGTTGACTGATGATTCGCAGCAGGAGAGGCAACGGGGGGGGGGGGGGGGGGGCGCGTAACGAAACGGGCCTTCCCACAGGAAAGAAAACGCATCTCCCTTGCTCCCCGGTTGGTGGAACCTGCTGGGAAACCATGGGCATTTGGATTTCACTGCCAAAAAAGATCGATCTGGGGCCTGTCCCACTTGATGAAGATGCAGTCCACCTGGTCCTGCCAAAGTTCCCACTCCTGGCAGGAGTGCATCTCCCTCCTCAGGACTCCCACCAGGTGAAAGGGTACGAGGAACATCTCTTGTCCGACGGCCCAGTGCAACATGTCCTGCGCCTCTATGGAGAGTGCTGGGGATCGAGTGCCCCCCTGCTTTCGGATGGTGTTGTCCATGAAGATCCACACCACCTTGCCCTTCAGAGACGGAAGGAATGACTTGAGGGCCCAGAACACTGCCCTCAGCTCCAGGATATTTATGTGAAGATCCTTCTCCTCCGCCTGCCACAGGCCTCTGGCGTGCAGACATCCGGTGTGGGCTCCCCAGCCATCCAGTGAAGCATCCGTGGTGACCGTCTCCTGGTATGGGGGGTGGGGAGGGCTCTCGAACCCTGTGCTCTGGGCGAAAGAGTGAACGGCCCACCACTGAATGGCCCAACAGAACTCATCGAGCAGGATCTTGTCCGCGAAGCTTCCGGACACCTGAATCAAGCAAGTGGCCAGGAAATCCTGACAAGGTTGCATCCGTAACCTGCACAGCCGGATAAGGTAGGTGCAAGACAACATCATGCCAAGAAGCGACTTGATGGTCCGCACCATGGCGGTGTTCAGTGATAACAGTGTTCTGCGATGGCGTCAAGCAGGAATTCGGATAATTGATGGAGAATCCGAGATCAGTCAGCAACTGGACGGTCGCCTCTGTGTGTCCGAAGGCCACTCTCGCGACCTGGCACGAATGAGCCAGTCGTCCAGGTACGGGTACACATGTTTATGTTCATGTTCATTGAAGTTATATAGCGCTTTACGCCAAAGCGCTTTACAGAGTAACAACAAGATACAACATTTAAAGAAGCTTATATACAAACGTGGAACAAACCAGAAGTACAGTATATGGAACAATTTACTCAAAGGAAGGGGGGAGGAGGGGGAAGGATAAGGGTATGAGAATCAGGTTCGATGATAATAGGGTGGAGAAAGGGGGGGTGGGGGGGAGTATCCCAGGTGGCCTCTTGCACCTCTAGGTAGCAGTGACCAGTGAGGTCAGAGGGAAGAGGGGGGAGGAGGGGGTGAGTGGGGGTGGTAGCGGTTTGGGAAGGGGAGAGGTGGGGGTGAGGAGAGAGTCAGGGAGGGGAGTGGAGAAGAAGGGATTTCAGAGAGGAGCGGAAGGATGAGTAGGTGGAGGAGGAGCAGATGGAGAGAGGGAGGGAGTTCCAGTGGATGGGGGGCTAAGAGTTGTAAGGAGCGGAAGCATGAGGCGGCGCAAGGGGCAGGGGGTACAGTGAGAAGGTAGAGATCAGCGGACCGGAGAGAACGGGAGGGATGGTAAAATGAGGAGGGAAGAGAGATAGGGGGGCGAGGTCATGGAGAGATTTTTGTAGACAAGACAGAGGAATTGAAATTTCAGTTGTGAGAGGAAGGGAAGCCAGCCGAGTTGAGAGAGCGAGGTAGAGATAGAGTCACGAGGACCGAGAAGACAGTACGGATGGGGGAGTGGTAGATGGATTTTAGGGGAGTCAGGTGAGAGGCGGGGAGACCAAAAAGAAGAGAGGAGCAGTAGAAATGGCAGGAGAAAATAAGGGAAGAAATTAGGAGTTTAGAAGCGTGGAAGGTGCGGATCTTGCGGATGTTGAACAGGTGGTGCCGAAAGGCGCGAGAGGTTAGGGAGATATGGTTTGAAAAGGAAAGAGGAGTCAAGGTGGAGGCCAAGGTTGCGGGCGGGGGGCGAGATGGGGAGATTGGAAGGGGGAAAGTAGATGAAGGGGGGGGGATAGGGAGGTAGTGTTAGGAGGGAAGAAAATTACTTCAGTCCTGTCAGTGTTGAGGGAAAGAAAGTGGGAAGACATCCAGTTTTTTATGGACGTGAGACAGGAAAAAAGTGTGGTGGTGGTCAGCAGTGAAGGAAGAGAAGGAGAGGAAGAGTTGGGTGTCATCAGCGTAGAAGTGGTGACAGATGCCGAAGGAAGAGATGACAGGGGCGAGAAGGGAGGTATAGAGAGAAAAGAAAGGGTACAAGTACAGAACCCTGAGGGACTCCGTAGCTCATGGGGAAGCTGTCTGAGGTACGGCCACCCCAGGAGACCGTGAAAGATCGGTTGGAGAGGTAGGAGGAGAGCCAGGAGAGGACAGTGCCTTTGAAGCCAAAGGAGGACAGAGTGCTGAGAAGTAAGGGGTGGTCAACAGTGTTGAAAGCTGCAGAGAGGTCAAGGAGGATTAGAAGTGAGGAGGGAGTGGGAGGAGGCAAATGTTGAGAGTATGCTAGGCGCTCGAGGAGCTTAGAGATGAAGGGGAGAAGGGAGATCGGTCGGAAGTTGGAGATGAGATGCGGGTTAGCCGAGGGCTTTTTCAGTATAGGGATGATGGTGGCGTGTTTGAAAGTTGGGGGAAAGTAGGCAGAGGAGAGACGGATGTTAAAGAAGGTGGTTAGGCAGGGGATGAGGAGGGGGTAGACTTTGGGGTGAGGGAGGTGGGGATAGGATCAGAGGGGGCAGCGGTGGGTTGAGTTTTGAACAAGAGGTGGGAGACGCAGGCTCCCATGTAAACATGTATCCCCGTCGACAAAGATGGGCCGCCACCGGTGCCAGGCACTTCATGAACAACCTGGGGTGGACTTCAGGCTGAAGGGGAGGGCCTTCAACTGGTAGTGCCGTCCTTGCCCCACTAAGCGCAGGAAATTTTGGTGCTTTTTGTGAATAGAGACGTGGAGGTAGGCGTCCTCCCGGTCCAACAACGTCAAGAAGTCCCCTTTCTCCAGTTGGCCGAGCACATGCTGCAACGTGCCCAACCTGAATATTTGGAATTTTAGGTATTTGTTGAGACGTCGCAGGTCCAGAATAGGCCTCCAGCCCCCGGTGTTCTTTTTGACTAAAAAGTATCTGGAGTCCTGGAAAACTGTCATTGGCAGGGGACAGTATGACCCAGAGGACAGTGATTGGTTTAGAGGAGAAACACAGTTTGTAAGTGAAAGTTAAACAGTTTTTTCTTTTACTGAGGATTTCCTGCCTGAAGACAGGGAATAGTCATGAGCATGTGAATCCATGCTAGACCCTGTGCTGGAGAAACTTAAACATATTTGCTGCTGTTTAAATGTAGTAACACTCAGTAAATCAACACCACCTTATATCAAGTAAACCGGAATTTTCCATTACTAAGATGGACTTGTGTAAAAACTGCCAATCAACAAGATTAAGGCCTTAAATGCTCTGAAGGCAAGGATCGAGAAGGGGTCCTCTGACCACTTGCCCAGCACAAGTCAATGATGGTCCTAATGTTATGGGCATTCAGACTGTTGGGCATTCAGACTGTTGAGCATGAATTTCATTTTGGGGTTTCTGCAGTTTAATTTTTTAGGTTTTCTGATTTAATTTTGATGGCCAGAAGTAATTCTTTTTAAATCCCCTTACCGTTTTCCCCCATTTTATTTTAAAATATTTCAAAAAAGGTAGCTGGCGCTCCTCTCTAGAAAGAACAAGGCATGATAACCTGTTCTGAGGTGAGAGTTTGCAGCACACACCTTTTGCTCACTGTGCCTTTCACAGATGGGAAATATCCATTTGCATATCAGTCTTTGTCCCGCCCACATGGGCAGTCCAGCACCGAAATGCTATGGCAATTCCTCTCTGAACAAGAGTACCAAAAGCAACCCCATACACGTGTTTTAGCCTTGTTGGGCCTCATCAGTGAGGTGAAGCTTTGCCTCTCTGAGCACAGTGAGCAGGGAGTCCACGTCTGGTTGCCCCCAGGTAACTCAGGGTGACCAACCCCAAGTTCCTTTCAAATATTAACAAAAAAAGGTAGCTGGCGCTCCTCTCTAGAAAGAACAAGGCATGATAACCTGTTCTGAGGTTATTTTAAAATATGGCGATTTGGGAGCCCATATTGCCCCCAGGGATTAGGTACTTTCCAAGTGCCCCATTTTGACTAAGGGGGGTTTCATCACCCTACATTCGTTTAGGGGTAAACTGGTGGCAGCTCCGGTTTAGTTTTGGCTTCACTAAGTGTGCAAGCCAATTTACCACAGCCCATTGTATCTTCATGGTAGCCACTGGGGTTCCAATACCTTCAGCCATTTTGTTTTAGTGGCTTCTCCCAGTTTGATCAACAATGTGCAGGCCTAAAACATCTGTTGTGCAGACATGGACTCTGCGCCCATCATGGCAGCCTCACTGTGGAATTAGTGTGGTAGTGCATAGTCCCAGATCATACCAATAAATAAGAAGCAGCATTGGGCAGGGCAGCTGAAGGAGGGTTGGGGGCGAGGGGGTTCAGTTTCAGGCATTTTCCTATAGCCGATACTGCACTCTTCCCCTTTGGTATCAGTCCCTGCCCATACCCTAGCATTTTAAATCTTTCCTTCTCTTTTAGCAGACTTTGGCTAGGTGAAAGCCCTTTCCCCCAGGTTGGTGGACAAGTATGGTCCTATATGAACTGGACTGTACCATGATCGCCAGAACTGTGGACTATCAGCCTTTCCGATCATTCGAAGTGACTGGACAAGGTCGCTATTGCACAATAAGCCAGTCAGTAAGACCAGACATTTTCATGGTGGCAGAGGTCCTACGCCCCTCGCCTGAGGGGGCGAGAATGGAAGGGTTATGGTGGCAGAGAAACTGAACCAGAAACAAGATTGCTATACAGCATTCTTTGCCAACAATAGTGAGAAAGGACTAGCCCCTTTATGAATGTTATCTTTGTTTAAGGCAGGAATAGTGTGCAAGAAGGCACAATCTTCTGTAGCTTCGAGAAACTTCAATGGTCAGGTAGCCATACACCTATAAGAACTACAGTCTGAAGGGCGAATCAGGTTTGCTATGAGCAAAGAACAAGTTACTCTCTTACCTGGTAACGTTCTTTCGATGGGATGGTCCGACGACGTATTCCATATCTATGACAGTAATCACCACAGCTGTGCTGCTTCGGAAAATCTTCTGCGTCTGCGTCCTGCGTCCATGACGTCGATACTCCGCCCTCGAGGACCTCCTCCGACAGCCAACGTCGCTGGATGTTATAAGTAGGATGCACGACGCCTGTAGCCTCAGTTGTAGTTTTTTCCCAGAACGTATGCCACCAGTCTTCTGCCAGTCTGACAAACAAAGCCTTGCGGAAACGTAAGCTGCAATCGCATAAGAAATTCTGTAGCGGGGAAGGAAAGGAGGGAGCGATATGGAATACGTCGTCGAACCATCCCATCGAAAGAACGTTACCAGGTAAGAGAGTAACTTGTTCTTCGAGGGGATTGGGTCCTCCGACGTATTCTATATCTAGGACAGACTCCCAAAGCAGTACCAATGCAAGGAGGTGGGAAAAGAATTTAGAAAACAGAAATTTAGCATGCTCAATCAAATTGCGGAGTAAAGGACCGCCTTGCCAAAGGCCAGATCCTGCCCTCGGATGGAATCGAGGGAATAGTGACGTACAAAAGTATGCACCGAAGCCCAGGTGGCAGCATCACAGATGTTTCGAATAGGAACACCCCTCTGCAGGGCAGTAGAGGCAGCCATACCCCTGGTAGAATGGGCCTGTAAGCCGACCGGTGGGTCCTTACCCGCCAAGCGGTAACACTCAGAGATAGCCAAAATAATCCAGCGAGACAAAGTCTGTTTCGTCACAGCCTGTCCCAAACGCTATCCAGCGTAACCAATAAAGAACTGATCGTCCAGGACATGCGTGAAATATAAAAGCTCAACGCTCTCCTAGGATCAAGCCTATGGAGCCTCTCCTCTTCCTTACCAGGATGTGGAGGAAGATAAAATACCGGAAGAACCACCTTCTGGCCTAAATGAAATTCCGATACCACCTTCGGAAGAAAAGAAGGACGAACCCCAAGGACAACCCTGTCCTTATGAAACACAGTGAAGGGTGGCTTAACTGAAAGTGCTTGTAACTCACTCACTCTGCGAGCGGAAGTGACCGCAACTAAAAATACAGTTTTCAGAGTTAACAGTCTCAAAGGGCATGAATGCAAAGGCTCAAATGGAGCACTCATCAGAAACTTGAGAACAGGGTTCAAATCCCAACCGGGCACATGGAAAGGTGACGGAGGGAACACATTAGTGAGCCCTTTCAGAAACTGAGAAATCAAAGGAATTTTAAAATAGGAACACTCTTCAGACGAGCGCTTAAATATGGACAGCGCCGCCAGATAACCTTTAATGGTACCCACTTGAAGGCCCCTGTGGTCCAAAGAAAGCAAAAAAGACGGAACCATGGGAATTTCACATGCAAAAGGATCCACATTCTTAACCCTGCACCAGTCGCAGAACTTTCTCCAACGGCAACGGTACAGGGACTTTGTTGCGGGCCTTCTGGCCGAAAGCAACACCTCCATCCCGTCTTCAGGGAGATCCCAATCATTATACCTCAACCTTTCAGAAACCAAGCGTGAAGGTTGAGGGACCTGACCTCTGGATGGAGAACCTGACCCCCCCCCCTCCCGTGAGAGCAGATCGTCTCGGTAGGGAAGATGACGTGGAGGGCAGATGGATGAGTCCAGAAGGTCCGGGTACCACGTCCTCCGGGCCCATGCCGGAGCAATGAGGATCATCCAGGAACCGAACCTCGGTAACCTCCGCAGTACTTGCGGGATGACGGGGACTGGAGGAAACGCGTACAGCAGTGGGAATGACCACTCCATCACGAACACGTCTCCTAAGGCTCCGTTTGGAGGAAATTCCAGCAAGCAGAATCTCCCGCACTTTTGGTGGACACTGGAGGCGAAGATATCCACTTGAGGGGTCCCCCAACGGGCAAAGATCTCCAGGAGAATCTCCTGAGCCAACTCCCACTTGAGAGATCACGCTCTGCCTGCTCAGAGCGTCCGCCATCTCGTTTTCGTCTCCTGCCAGATGATCTGCCGAGATCGAAACTTCCTGCTGTATTGCCCAGAACCAGAGCTGCATCGCTTCCCTGCACAGAGGAAGTGACCCTGACCCCCCCCCCCCTTTTTGTTGAGGTAGTGCATGGCCACCGTGTTGTCCGTCAGGATCAGGACATTCTTTCCTAGCACAGTCAGAAAAGCCTTCAGAGCTAGTTTGACGGCCCTCAGCTCCAACAGATTGATATGGACTCTGACGGAGACCAACGACCGCTCACTGTCAACTCGTTGGCATGAGCTCCCCATCCCGTGAGGGATGCGTCCGTCACAATCGTCACCTCCGGCCAGGGCAGTCAAAATGGAGCCCCCCCTCATCGGATGGCCTCCGTCGGCCCACCACAGAAGGTTCTGGGCGACCGAAGACGGCACCTGAACAGGGTCCGACATCCTGCCGGAGGACTGAGACCACTGGAGCTTGAGTCCCCATTGCAAAGATCTCATGTGCAACCTGGCCTCTGGAACCAGAAGAATGCAGGATGCCATGAGGCCGAGCAGTCTCAAGAACTCGAACGCTGGGAGAGTCTGGGCAAGTTGAATGTGATGAGCCCTCACCTGGGGAGGAAAATGCCGCCCCAGGGACGTGTTGAGCACTGCTCCGATGTACTGGAGCCTCTGAGTTGGTGTCAAGTGGGACTTCTTTAAGTTGAGGGAGAAGCCCAGCTTGTGGAGGGAGTGGCAGGTGACTGACAGATGATCCAGGACTTGCTCGGAAGAGCGCGCCCTGATCAACCAATCATCCAGGTAGGGGTAGACGTGAATCCCCCCTTTCCTGAGGTGTGCTGCACCACTACCATGAGCTTGGTGAAGACCCTCGGGGCGGAGGTCAATCCGAACAGCAGGACCCGAAACTGAAAGTGCGAGTCGCCAACCGCGAACCTCAGGTATTTCTTGTGCTTTGGATGGATCGGCACATGAAAATAAGCATCCTTGAGGTCGAGAGACACCAACAAGTCCTGAAGTTGAAGGGCCTGGAGGATTTCAGAAAGAGTCACCATCTTGAACTTGTCCTTCCTGAGGAGTTTGTTCAAACCGCGTAAGTCCACGATGGGTCTCAATCCCCAGTCTTTCTTGGGAATCAAAAAATAAAGGGAATACTATCCCTTGTTCCTCTTTGCTACAGGCACCAGTTCTATGGCAACTTTCTCCAGCAGGGATTGAATTTCCTGCGCAAGGAGCGGATCCAGACTCTTCAAAGAGATTTCCCGGTGGAATGTCTTTAGGCCTCTGCCGGAAAAGAAGACAGTAGCTGTGGGTTATGATCTCCAGAACCCACATATCTGAAGTAATGGCGTGCCACTCTGCAAGATGCTGCGCCAGCCTTCCCCCAACCGGCGAACCATGGGTCATTGCCTCATGACTGGGCTGAAGCGGCTGCAGCGTTTCCTGAGGGCAACGAGGCAACAGCCCGAGCGGCCTTGGCACCTCGAGTACCTTGTTTTCCACCGCTGGCACTCCTACGGTGGCCCCTTTGACTGGCACCTCCTCTCACTTTACCAAAGAATGAGTAATAACGAAAGGAACCTCCACTCCATTGCTTTGCTGTCCCCTAGGACGAAAAGACGGAGGTTGTCGAATGACTTTGCTGCAGCTTTTGAGGTCTGCAACCTCTCAAGGCTCTCGTCAGCCTTGCTGCCAAAAAGATGTTCCCCATCAAAGGCCATGTTGAGGAGCCGAACCTGCACATCAGGAGCAAAACCCGACTTCCGCAACCACGCAAACCTGCGTATCACGGTACTCGCCGCCATGGACCGGCTGACGCAATCTGCCATGTCCAAACCCGACTGAACGGCCTCACACATGGCATCCTTGCCATCCTGAACCATGGCAAGGAAACCATCCCGTTCATCCCCTTCGGGATGATGTTCAGCCGCCAAGGAAACAGTTCCACAGAGTGTGCGTGAAACGAGACAAGGCACAAATGGAGTTGGCCGCCTGAAGCGCCATACCCCCTGCAGAAAACACTTTCTTCGCCCAGCCGTCAAAACGCTTGTCGTCCCTATCAGGAGGGATGGTAGGGTACGACGCCTGCTTTGCCGGGGCCATAGCCGCCTGCACCACCAAACTCTCCGGAGTAGGGTGCTTGGACAAGTAGCAGGGGTCACTACTGGCTGGCCGGTATTTTCGTGGCAAAGAATTGCTCACTGCCGGGAGATTCTCCAGAGCAGTCCAAGCCGCTGCCGCCACCCTCCTCTGCAGAGCCATATGAAACGCCAGTACCGCGTCAGTTGGTGGACCAACGTCGAGGATATCCGTAAGGTCATCCTGAACAAACTCCCCTGGGGGAATCAGACCATCCTAAGTACTCAGTGACCTGTGACATAAGGCGCCAATACAAAGAATCAGCATGAGAGCCAGGCTCAGGCCTACAAAACTCCATCTCCGGAGAGGAGTCCAGCCCACTAGCATCATGCAGGGACTGCCTCAGGTCCTCAAACTGGCTATGGCCCGAGAGAATCTCGTCAGGCAACGTGTCAGGCACCATGCCATCATCAGAGCCCTCATCCACCTCTGAAATGAACTCCAGATGGCGGTAAGAAGGCACAGAACTGGAACCAAAGCCATGCTTGACCTTGGACAGAGCCTTTCTAGGTGGGTCCCCCGAGCCATGTGGTACCCGTGTCGACACAGCCCCGAAAGGCGTCGACGACAGACGCGGCGCCGACAACATCGACACAGGCCTCAAAGGCGGAGCCCCGAGCGTGTCCCTGCCCATCCTGGGCACCGACGGCGTCGACGAATTCCTCGGAGGCGGAGCCTCGAGAGAGTCCGTCGACGACCTCGGTGCCACAGGCGTCGACGTCTTCCTCAAAGACTTCACAGGTTCACGCGGTCTCGAGCACGTCGAGCACCGGGACCTGGACCAGGCATGCCGAGAACGATTCCCCTTGTCTGAGCGGGACCTTTCTCGCGAATCGTGACGACCACCCGAGCCCGAAGGCGTGCGAGTGGAGTCTCTCGGCTGATCACGACCGACCCCACTCGGAGGCACGGACGGACCAGTGCCCTGCGATTCGAGAATTGCCAACATTTTCTTCCCGAAGGAAGCCCATTCCTCCGGTGTCCCATGCTTGGTGGGGTAAGCGACCCGCCGACGGACGGAGTCCTCAGATGAGGACGGGGAAGGCGACCGATGATAGCGCTTCTGGGAGTGCCTCGAAGAGTCAGAGGTGTGGCGAGACCGACTCCGGGACCGAGACCCACTGGACTCCTCAACTTCCAGGGCTTGGACACCTTACCTACTGATAACTTCTTCTTGCGCTCCCTCAAGGCTTTCGACGTGAGCGACTGGCAGTCGACACAGTCATCCTTGTCATGGGCCTCCCCGAGGAACCAGAGGCAGGGTTTGGGCAAGTCTGTCACCGACATCTTGGACCCACAGTCCCTGCACTTCTTAAAGCCCGGATGCGGTGTGGAAGACGAGGTAGAAATCTTCACGAATCAATTAAACAGTTTCGAAGAACCGAGAAAGCAACAGAAACTCCAAAGAGTCGAGGCGCGCTGAGATTCCCGAAGCGAACATGTTCACGGAAAAAACAGAACTGAGGCTACGGGCGTCATGCGTCCTACTTATAACATCTAGTTACGTCGGCCGTCGGAGGAAGTCCTCGAGGGCGGCGAATCAACGTCATCGACGCAGGAGCCGAAGATTTTCCGAAGCAGCACAGCTGTGGTGATTACTGTCATAGATATGGAATACGTCGGAGGACCCCAATCCCCTCCAATAGGTTGACAGGTGGGAGGCAAGCAAATTATTCTCCGAAGTTTTAACATCACTGAAAAAGAAATGAGCGTTTGATTACTCAGACATTTGGTGCCATGATTCCGATCCGTTGCACAACACATTTACGTTGCCATACCTTCCGACGATCTCCTCTGGAATGCCCCACATGCACGAATGAAAGATCAGGAATTCAGGTTAAAAACTCCAAAGGGTAATCGGGAGGAGGAAGCCAACCAGTGGTTGTCTGCACTTCTCACTCGGGGGAGCTGATAGCTTTGTGAAGATGAAGCAACAGTTTTTGGGATATGCAAACAGGGGAATGCAGTATTGGGTTGGTTATTTTGTCAACATACTCCTTTTTGCCAGTTTTATTGTTGTGCTATTGACTGTTGTGTTTAATTTGTTCCCTAAAATATATCTGGCAAAATATTGGCAGTGGTAATTTAGGTAGGCTGGTCTGCTTAAGAGCAGGTGGGCTCTCTGGTGTATTGGAATCTGGTTTTAATGTCTTCTGGCTCTGGTTTTATATTTCAATCTATTCTGGACGAGGGCTCTTGAGAATGCTTGTTTCTATTCTGATATTTACCGTGGATAGAGAAAAAAAAGGATATTTGCTGGGTGGACGGAGCAGGGGAAACAAATTGCCCACAGCATAAATCGGGTCATGAGAGTGCCTCATAGATGTCTACAGGGCCACTCTGCAGAGTCTCTCTAAAACCCCATCCCATGTCAAGACCGCAAGAGTGAAGTCCAAGATTGTGTGGTCCAGGGCTCACTGGCACAAGGCCACTGAACGGGGCACTTGTTAATACAACTAGGGACAGAGATTAGCAGAGAATTGAAGGAGGGACTGTCCCCCTTCTCTCCTCTCCCCAGACGGGAACCCCTGCTTGTTAGGAAGACTTTTCTGTTTTATGCTAAAGGCCCTCTCCTAGTGAGACCGCGACAGCACTTTTTGCTGGCTGTCTAGACCCTTTTCTTGTTCTCCTGAATGAGGGGAGCCTTTTTCCCCTCATTCATTCTTAATGCTCCATATATGGGAACTTTGTTCTTTATGTTTTTCTTAATTTGTATGGAGGCTGCTTTCCTCCATATCCCTTAAAGGCATCTGTGTTACACTTTTACAGCACACAGCTCCCTCTGCGCATTGTTGCTGGGCACCGTTTGGGTTTTCCTTTTTATATGCTTTAATTTTCCTTAAATACTTTCCTTGAGGAAATAGGGATACTTTTTATCCTTCATTAAACTAAGATAGGAGAGATTTGCACACCACCTTATGTGGAGTGCTAAGGGGATACCTAGTATCCACCTTCTCTCTGCTCCTGTGACATTTTGGTCAAAGTGACAAGCCTAATGTTATGGCTGGTGGCAGTGGATGTGTTCTACCAACTTTGATGCTATTTGTTACCGCTGGCTGTAGTCACAGCCTCGGTTATGCACCAAAGGATCACCTATGTGCTAACATGGTGGCTCCTTTCTTTTTTTTCCATTTCTTGTGTGGATGTCCCTTGTTAGCCCTTTTGCCATTCTGGGAGTGTGAGTTCTGAATGTCAGTTTTGCCTTCCCCGCCTATGTCTGTGAAGGCAGGAAGCAGAGGAGGAGTTTTACACTCCCCTGTCCATTGTCTGCCAGAGTGCCTGAATGGAACCACTTCCCACTGGGGAGGCTGGCTGTCTTGATGATTGGACCACCCACCCCTTTCTGTAAACTGTTGGGAGTTTACAGGAGTGAATGGAATATCCGAATAAAAGTCGAGATTCCTGAGGCAGAAGGCATGTCGACCACTGGAACAGAAGATCCAAAGCTGAAGAATGACCAGAGATGCCTGCAGACCCTTCCAGTAACCGTGAAGCGACCACCGCTGTTCTGACCCTGTACTCTTATCGAAAGAGGAGCTCCAAAGAGGACCCCTCCCCTTTGGTTGGTGGGTCCAACTAGCGCAGAGACTAACTGCATATTGACCCACACCCCCTCCCCGAGGTGCTGTGACCTTCCATGGATGCAAATCACAAATACCAGAGCACCTCCAACCCATTTGCAGTGCAACGTCTTTGCGTCAACGAATCCTCCCAGAAAGTTGGTGTGATCCAGGTGGACCTCCAGAGGCACAATTCCACTCATCCAAGTCCCCTTACCAGAGTGCAGGATTGCAGAATCAAGGGAGATCGACCGGGCGGTAACCGTTCACTGTTGTAGCTGATAAAAAGGTGCCAAACCACAGAATGACGTGGCAGACCGAAGAAAGCCTTGCTGTGGGTCCTTTCTCTCGACTGCTGCTGTGACATCCCATTCAGAGTCCATCCTTTTGTCACCAGACAGGGGAATCATGAGACTGGGTGGGTCGCTGCTGCACAGGAACGAATCCCGCTGCATTTTAATCAACCACTCTAAAGGTACTGTGGAGTTCAAGGGAGAACTTACCACAAGCAGAATAGTCACTCCAGTGTGACTAAAGTGTGTTACAAGTGTGGGGTATGTCCACCCATACCTCTAGCCCACGCTTAGCATTTTGTGCTCTTTTAGGGAGTCCTTTGCAGGGTCCCTATAACTTGTGTTTTCCTACTAAAGCATTTTTATTTAATCAACTAAAGGGTCCTGAGGAACTTTGCCTTTTCTGCTGCATAAGACATTTGCTCCCATACTACACCGACTTTAATGAACTCTTGACTAGTTAGGGATTGGACTGCTAAAGCATTAGGAGCCTTAAAAAGTGTTGCTGAGAAATAGCTTACTGCTAATAGTGTTGAATAATCCTCCTTTACCTTCCTACAGACTGTTACCTTATAAATGAATGAAACTGTCACTTCTCTAACAAATGCGGGTGTGCATTTAAACAGTAGAACTGTCAGTGTAATTTTCTGGAACAATATTAAGCGCAAGCACCTACTATTGAAGCAATCACCTTTGAAAAGTATTGTTGATATTTCCTATGTGTATTGGTTAGTCTAAAAGTATTTACTTACCCTGCCTTGTGTATATAAAATAAACATATATTTTATTACAACTTTCAGTGTGTAAGAGTTTCCTTGGGCTATTGTATTGACAGGGTTCATTGTAGTTAACTACAGCTCACATCCTCCTCATGAGAAAAGCCTGGTTGCCCTGCCATTCTACCAATCCTTTAGGTAGTATAGACTTATTTGTATTGCACCAGAGGCATCAGGGCGTGTTAGGTAAGAATTGATGTATTAACAGTGCATGAGACTACACAACAATTATCTGCTTGGTATTAGGTAACCCACCTTTTGGTATAGGTCTGTGCTTCACAAGCTGGTAGTGTGACTGAGCAGCCAGGCCTATCTCAAGAGGGGTAAATGTGAGCTGTAGCAATGAAATTCGTAAATACAAATAGCCAAGTAACACTTACACTCAAGGTTTCAGTTATAAATAGATATTTAACATCCATTTTTAATTGAGTGTTCTTTAAAAAGAGCAAGATATGTAACAATCAAATACACTTTAAAATACTTTTCCAGAATCATCACAAGTTTAGTGGATACTTTTTAGAGATGGTTTTTACACACTTCCTACACCCTGAGGTGACTTCTTCTACTTAGCAGATTCTGAGGTTGCATAAGGGAAATGTTACAGAAAGGAAAAAGATTAAAAAGGTTCTCAGGGAATGGGAGTGTACTTAAATCATCCAATGAAATCTAGGCAATCCTTTCCCAGTAATAACAGTATAAAACAATTTACAACATATGAGGAACAGAAATATTGAAGTCAATGGACTAGAAGAGTCTGTAGGGACCAAGGACAGCCAAAGTCAATTGGAGCACAGTCTATGGAGCTGAGCAGTGCTTAATTTGTAAATGAATAAGTGCCAGGGCCCAAAAAATCTTGCCCAATTCTGCCGGCCCCGGGGCCAGCAGGCGCCGCCCGCAGTGCCACGGCCCGGGCCAGTTCAGTGCTAGACCTAGATCGGCCCACCACCAGCCCATCACACTGCTGCTGCTGCTGCTCCATGTCGCATGTTTGGTGCTGCAGCAACTGCTGGTACAGGCTAGTAGTGGGATGCATGGGGAAAGCCTCGGCTGAGGCACAGGATGCAGACCCCTGCACTACAGTGGCCTTCAGTCGGAGTACATGATAGATTCCATAATATCAAGGGCAGCCGTGTGATACAGGAAGGTGGAGATCATTCCCAGGTCCATGAAGGCCAAAGGACTCCGTCACAAGGCCAATTGTCCAGCTGTAAAGGGTGCTTCGGCAGCCAATGAGTGTTAAGCAACAACGTTCTGCGATATGCATGCAACACACTCAGCACTTGCATAGTTGTACTTCAATAACCCATACCACCTTGCAGCATGGCCTAGATAAACACTTGTCGCATACATTCGATCACTATTAAAAGAAGTGACACGTGTTCATGACACACCCTTATGCGTGGTTATGCTAGGATTCTTTGCTATACTTAGTGTTATTTTATGAAATGTATTATGTTATGTTCATTAGCCTTGTGCTGTACTATGCAAGTATGCTGTTGTATGGTACTTTTTGCTATGCTCCTTTTATTACACTATGGCATGCTGTGCTGGGTCATGTTATGTTTCGCTATGCTATGCTATTGCTAGGTGACGTTATGGAATGTTTGCTATGGTGTGAGCAATCTACTGATTATTTTCTTAACTTCAAGGAGCTGCACTAGCTTGTCAAATAGCACGGCAAGTTGAGTGCTCATTCTGACATCTGTGCACAGCTTACTGATGCCGGTTCAAATCCTGTCGGGGCCAACCCAGTCCTTTATCCTTTTGAGGTCAAAGAATTGAGTACCACGCAGTGGTATAATAATAATATCAACTTAGATACCTGAGGGTTTGTAGCGCTATATAAGACTATATGTTAATAGATAATATTACAGGGTGCTCGCTGCCCTGACACTCAACTCTGTGTCCCAACCTGCTGCCATGGGGACACCAAGAATCTGGCCACACCACACGTATGTGCATTTTCAGTTCTTTAGCCGAGGGCGCGCTGACAAATGTTAATAAACTGCAATGGGTGCCATGTACTTGTGCGCTGCAACGCAAGCATGCCAAGCAACAATTACGTCAAGATGGCTTACCATTTTATGTATTTATTGCTTGTTAGGCGAACAATAAATCAATAAAATGGCCTGCCCTATGCTGACTCACAACTCAGGAACATCTGCAGGCCCTATGTCATGATTTCTCAAGCCCCCTGCTCATGCCCAGTGTCAGCCTTGTATGTATGACATGCATTACTTACCGTAATAGCATTTCTGATTATTGTATCTGCTTAGATTCACATGCTGTGCATATGGTGTGTCTAACACTATCCCTATCGTGACCTGTGTAGTACCCAAAATCCCTCATGCGCCGAGGTCCCTCCGATTGTATTTTTTCTGCCATGAGGGAGCCCAAGGCTATAGTGAGTCAGTACATAAAGAGAGAAAGTAGTAAGACGTCCATGTTCCTTCCACCCCGAGCGGGGAGGTAGGGAAGGCGCATGTGAATCTAAGCAGATACAATCATCAGAAAGCAATTACGTTGAGTAATGCATGTCTTCTGATGCTTGTTAATCTGCTTAGACTCACATGCTGTGCATAGATTAGCGAGCAGTACCCGGAGTTGGACCTAGAATGAGTGTCTAGGCAATAGTGTTTTGTAAAGGTGTGTACAGAACTCCAGGTTGCCACTTTGCAAATGGACTCAAGAGGAACATTTGCAATGAATGCTATGGATGCCCCAGTGCCTCGAGTAGAGTGTGCTGTAGGTTTGAAGGGCAGTTCTCTCTTAGCAAGAGTGCAACAGTGTGATGCATTTGACAATCCACCTTGAGATAGCTGATTTAGAGACAGGATCTCCTTCTCTACCAGCTGCCACTGAAACGAAGAATTGTTTAGTCTTCCTTAGTGGTTTAGTTCTTTCCACGTAAAACATGACTGCCCTGAGCAAGTCTAGTGTGTGAAGGCTTCTTTCGGCCATGTTAGTAGGGTTCTGGAAGAAAGTGGGTAGTTCGATTGACTGGTTCACATGGAACTTCGAAATGAATTTAGACGCAAACCTGGGATGTATGCACAGAACTACCTTATCTTTGTGGACTGTAACAAAGGGGTCTAAAACAGAAAGCCTGTAGTTTGCTAACCCTTCTGATAGAAGTGATAGCCACTAGGAAGGCTGTCTTATATGGCAGGTCTTTCAGACTTTCTTTATGCATAGGCTCAAAGAGAGCTCCCATGAGCCTGGTCAAAACCACATTCAGATCCCATCCAGGGGCTGCGTGAGAGATGGGAGGATAAATCCTCTTAACCCCTTCCATAAAGGCTTCAATTACTGGTATTTTCCACCATGATACTTTTTGTTGTGATGTGGTGTAGGCTGACATAGCAGCCAGATGAACCTTTAGGGAATTGAAGGCTAACTCAGAGTCCAACAGGTGGGTTAGTTACACACGTGTGAGGGTGAGCAATCAATGGGATTGACCCCCTTGGAATTGCACCAGATGACAAAACATTTCCATTTGCTGGCATAGCAATAACATATATTAGGTTTTCTCGCTTCCCTGAGTATGTCCATGCATCTCTGAGGGAGTTGCAAGTGTCCAAACTCTATGATCTCAGGAGCCAGGCTGCTAAATTCAGAGTTTGTGGGCATGGGTGTAGGGTCTTCCCCCTGTCCTGAGACAACATGATGTACGGGCAGGGCAGCTTGACTGGTGGGGAGAGGGACATTTCCATCAGGTGAGCGAACCAGGGTTGGCGGGCCCACATGGGGGCCACCAGTATCATGGTAACTGGTTCCTGGTGCATCTTGTGCACTATCTTGTTGAGAAGTGGAGTCGGGGGGGGCAGGAGGGGGGACAACAAAAACATCTTGTGTTTGAGAGCCCATATCCAAATGTTTTGGGACAGCTTGGATAGCCCTGGAGGATGAGTGCCCCCCTGTTTATTCAGGTAATACATTGCTGTAGTGCTGTCGGTTAGGATCAGCACTGTCTTCACTTGCAGTTGCACCTGAAAAGCTTTCAATGCCGTCATCCCTAGCAAACGCATGGCCTTGCGTATCGTCACCTCACAACTGGCTACATTATTGAGGAATCAGAGAGCATGTTCTGAACCCTCTCGCTGGAGGGGAAGACAAGGCCGTCTTCCGTCCGAATTAGCGCTCCCAGAAATTGTTTTACTTGGCTGGGGACTTAGCTGGATTTCTTTTCGTTGCTTGAGAAACAAACGCTGAAGAGGAGATCTACTGTTTTTTGGGTGTTCAAAAAATAAGCGTCGAACGAGTCCCCCGTAATGAGCCAGTTGTCGAGGTAAGGGTAAACTGGGACTGATAGTCTGCGCAGGTGTGTTGCTGCCACTGCCAGGACTTTGGTAAACACCCTTGGCACCGAGGCGATGCCGAAGGGGAGTACTTTGAATTGGTAGTGTTTGTCCTGGATCATGAACCTTAGCTATTTCCTGTGCGCTGGCAACATTGAAATATGAAAGTATTCATCTTTCATGTCCAATGTTGCCATGAAGTCCCCCTGTTTCAGAAATGGGATCACCTCCTGCAGTGTTACCATGCAAATCTTTTGGGGTTTTATAAACTTGTTCGCTGGGCACAGGTCTAGAACAGGGCACATGGTGAGATCCTTTTTGGGTACAAGGAATTACACTGAATAAATACCCTCGTTTACCTGAAGAATAGGGTCGGCTTCTATAGCGTCCTTTCCCAGCAGTGCTTCCACCACTTGAATCGGGATCTCCAGATGATCCGGTGAAAGGCGCCGTGAGCATGGCGGTCTGAACTGTGGCAGTCGGGCGAATTCCAGGCAATAACTGTGGGCGACTGTCTTTAAGTCCCACTGGTCGGAAGTTATCCCCTGGACCTGGACTTGGTGGTCATTTCTGACAAGAGGCTATGGCTCCTCTGGGGTTGGGGCGTCTGCCTCTACCTTTGCTGCGTTTTTAACCCCTTGAGGGGTAGTAAGTAGGGCTACCAGATGTCTCATTTGTGTTGAAGTTACCCGTGCCGTAGTTGTTCTGACCAGCACAGGCTTATCATCGAAAGGACCGCTGAGTGTTATTACCCCTCTGGGAGGAGGGTTTCTGTGTAATTTGGTGCAAAGACCTTATAGTCTTGTGCTCCTTCTTGGCTGTCTCCAACGCTTCATCCACTGCTTTCCCGAAGAGGTTAGTCTCCTCAATGGGTTTATTAATGAGGGAGGCCCGAGTCTCAGGTCTAAAGCCCGACGTACGCAGCCATGCGTGTCTTTTCAGAAGAGTACCTTGTGCAAGAGACCTGCCTGCTGTTTCTGCAGTGTCCAGGGTTTTCTTCACCACATTCTGGTTAAACAGTCTTCCCTCCTAAACAATGGTGAGACGCTTTGTTCTGGCAGGTTCAGGAACCTCCTGGAGGCCTTCCTGAAGCAAGTTCCATTGGGCATCAGCATAGCTTGTAATAGCGTAGTATTATTAGCAACCCAAATGGTGTATGCAGCTGCTGATGTGACACGTTTGCCCTGGGCATACAACCTTTTAGACTCCTTGTCCGGTGGTGATTCTCCCGTGGCAGGGGGTACCCCTGCTCTCTTTCGAGTAGTAGTCACTACCAGTGAGTCTGGGATGGCGTGCCCTTTGATATACAGAGGGTCGGTAGGAGAAGGCCGAAATAATTTTTAGACTCTCTGGTTCACTGCCATGTCTGAGCAGGTGTGACCAATGAGGGAGCTACCCATCTCTTAACAGAGTTGGATTGACTCCTCAAAAACTTGTTTTTTCCTTGATAATATCCTCTACGAAATCCTGCTCAGGTACCGCCTCTTGAGTGGCAGTTTTGAAGTATTCAGCTGCTTTTTTCAACATGTAGTTGAAAGCCAGTTGGTCATCCACAGGGGAGGCCTGGCGAGTCGGAATGGACGGAGGAGAGTCTAGGCACAAAGGTCCTGACCTTCCTGCTGGGTTTCCTCCCAGTTGTCCATCGTATCCTGTTTATCTTCCTCATAGTTTTCAAGAAAAGAAGCTTCTTCTTCATTATAGATGTCTCTATATGTGTCCAAATGGACCGCGTCTTCTTGTTGAAAACCATGAGACTGAACTTCCTGAATTTGGGGGTTAGGGTCTACCCGAGCCCTTTCGGGGGAGAATGATCAGAAGAATCAATCTGTTCCAGCCGATCCATGCAACCCTCAAATTTTTCCGTAGTCCACTTAGAGGAACCCAAACGGGCCCACATGAGAACAAACTACGTTCTCAGCACTGCGGTGTCGCGAGGAACATCTCAAGGTGGCAGAGAGGGGCACTTGACTGTCTACGTAGGTCTCATCGGAATCAAGGATCAAATCCGTCGAAATCTTTTCCGCGGCTTGGGCCATAACTTTAGGCCTAACCGGTCTAAGGCCCACCACCGCTGCGATGCTTGCGATGCTACTCTGGATAGTCGCCGAATTGGCAGAGGACAAAGTCTCTGATGATTTGTCGGCAGTAGAAAAACTGTCCGCGGCACCAGGAAGTCTAGCAGATGGTTTTCCGGGTGGAGGCCTAGCCGTAGTTTTCGGGCCTACTGAGGCCATGGAAATCGTCAGGCTCCCAAACTTCGACGAGTGTGGGTTTAGGAGTAGTGCCCTTGGTTTGTTTTGATTGCCCAGTCGCAATACGCTGCTGCGGATGCAGGGAAAGCTTTGGATCTGAGCGATCCGAGGGAACCGGCGAAATATTCGGCTGCCCCGCTGGCGCCTTCACCTTTTTCGACAAAGGCGTTGAAATTGGCATAGGGGTTGTGTGCTTAGTGCGAAGTGCTTGTACTCCCCTGTCACCGGGTGTAGTCCCTGTAGCAAGACCAGAGTGGAGCCTGGAGGGGTCAGGGACAGGCGTGGCGGGCCTAGAAGTGTCCACCTCAAGATCTAGAACATCCGCGTTCGACGTTTGGTCATCCGAAGTACCCCCGTCACTCTTGGCTGGTGTGGCGGTGGGCCAGGTGGGCTCCACGTGTGACATACCATACGCGACCCACTGCTTTACACAGCGCTCCTTAAGGGTCTTAGGCCAAAGGAGTTTGCACGCTGCACACCGCTACTCATCGTGCTCTAGGGGGAGATAGGCATTACACTTCCTGTGTTCGTCCTTCCAAGGATATCGGACCCTACACTTAGGGCAGAATCTAAAAGGAGTCCTTTCCATAGCAAAAGGGAAGGATGACCAGACCGAAAGGGAAAAGAGGCCCCCACTCTCCCTACTTTATAGGTCAGCCAGAGGGCCCGACCACGTGGAAAATCCGGCCGCCTGATCTTAGGCGCCGAAATCCACAGCCGTAGACTATTCCCCCGTGGTCTTCGTTGAAGATGCTCTTATTGGCGAAGTGACTTAACGGGGAATAAACCGACAATTCGGTAAAGATAAACAATGTCTCTAGTAAGAGCTCTGCTATAGGGCGACCAGTTATCTGGGCGGAAAAAAACAATCTGAGGGATCTCGGCGCGGGAGGGATTTTGTGTACTGCATCCGTCACGATAGGGATAGTGTTACAGACACGCCTATGCTGACGTCCCCTTTCGGTCCCCGAAAGACAAGATGCAATACTCTGCGGTTACCACTGGATGTCGGACCATATGCACAGCATGTGATTCTAAGCAGATTAACAAGCATCAGAGGTTTTACTCAATGGGGAACATTAGGAGTATGGGGTAATAAAAAAAAGTGATATTGTAAATACCACCTGTTTTTTAAATAAGACCTAAATTATGAATTGGGGTAAAAAGTGATATTTCCTGCCTGGGGTACATAGAAAAGTACTGCATGGGACTAAGATAACACATTACCCCATACCGTACTTTCTATGAACCCCTTGCCTACAGGAAATACTCCATACAATCCCAACTCATAATTAGGCAGTATTTAAAAAATAGACAGTACTGGAAATGACACAATGTATTACCGGCAACACCAGACTCTGACTCATGAGGTCCTGTGTGATTATCAAGACTACATGGCTTGGCCCTTTTAATTGACCTGGTGCACCGCACCATTGTATTACTTCTGTAGGGTTCCAAATGGTTGGGAGGGAAATCCGCCCTCTTCGGAGAAGCTCTATGCAGCATTCGCGTTAGTTGCTGTCCAGGGCCCAAGTCCCCAAAGAGAATACATTGAAATTCACTCTGTTTGTATTGTGGCCACAACCCAATGATAATATAGCGCAGCTCCAAGTACTACTGCTAATGTTCTTACAGTGCAGCTCTAAAAAAAAGGAATGATAAACATATTGCAGATCACGCAACCAACCAATATTCACATAGTTGCCAACATGTTCATATCCAATCTGGTGCTTATCCAGTCCTGGTCTTCTCTTTGCATTCTGGGACTTGTAGTTCTGCTTATCTCTTTATAAAACTCAGACTACAAGTCCCCGAATTTAAAGAAAAAACACGGACTGCAATCACCCACAGAGACAGAGTGGAATGGATCATGTTGGCAAATGTGTATTCAGAGTATTGCGGCCTCCAGCAAGTACAAATGAGTTGCATCCCCAGCACACACCAACCAATGTTCGCAGTACTGATCACCCGAACCAACCAACATCCAAACTCATTGTGGGTCCAAAACATGGTAATCGTTTTTTGAAACATACAGCTGGACTCCCAATCCATGCTGCCTGAATTCCCTGGGACACAGAAGGGAAACCGACGACATTGTAATGAGCCCCCTACGTAGCGGCGAGGGACCCTTTGGTTACATATAACAGGACTACATGACTGGTGACGCTGTGTCATCCCAATCCCTGGACCCATACTACAAAGACTATCAAAGACTAAAGAATACATGGCACACACGTCGGAGCAAAAATTGGAGCACCTCACACCAACACCATAGGCAGAGCATTAACAATCCATGCAAGCATTGTATTCAGGAAGCTAAAGGGTCGGGAAACACCAGCGAAGGCAGAGCGCCCCTAACAGCCTGATAAACACGAGTTCCACGGTACCCTATCATAATACAGTCGAAACACATCTGGGGTACTCACTTTGACGACAGAAAAACATTTCTAAACTGCAAGAGCATGTGCTGTGCACAGTAAAAATCAACATAACAGCACTGAAAACATCACTCCTGGAGGACACAATACTGGCCTCATACCTACACCATCCTGAATTCCCAAGGGGGAAACTGCACATTGGGGGACAAGAGCCACATAGTACTGGCAGCAAACACCTGGTAAAAAAAACATGGATGAAGAAATGTATACAGTCAATTCAGGGTTCAACAGTGAGGCAAATGAAAATCACTAACAAACACCAAACGCCACTGACTTCAAAGGAGTAGGAGTGCCAAATTACAACAAAACGGAGCCTTTGAGGACAACCACACAAATGACGACTGATGAGAACCGTGACGCACATGACTAGAACGACGACAAAGATGCTGGTCCCTCTTTGACTCCTCTTGAACTAAACAATCTCAGACAGTCCTTTGCTTAAATCGTGTCCAACTAACCACCAGGACCAAAGCTAGTGATTTGTGGCGCACTCTCGCTCCCTCTCTAAAGGGCTTCCAGATAGACATCTTCCTTTGTATGTGGTGTGGGGGCTACCTCCGTGACTAGAAGCGCGAACACAAGACAGCCGGGCCCGGGCGGCGGTGTGGTCTCCTGGGGACCGCGCCGCTGCTCTGGGCCGGCCCAGACCTTGGAATCTTCACACTGCTTAAGTTACACGGTCAGAGAGTGTCCACTTACCTGATTTTGAAGTCGGCTACTGGCGGGGACACTGTCTCCTGTCGGGGCCTGGAGGGGGGGGCGGGGGGGGAGGGAGTGGCAGACTGGCAGGCACTAGAGTGAGCGAAAAAGCAGGGCCCAGCCCCCAGCAACTAGACCGCATGCAACAAAGCAGTGCAGCAGGCTCTCGCCTAGACACCTTCAATTCACAGTAACTCGTTAAACGAATGTGGCGCTGTGCTGCCTCCTGTGGCAACAACAACACGGCACCATGTCAGTCAGAACAGCCAATGAAAACTGCACATTCTGGTTACTATACAGAATTTATCAAAATATTGCATAGTAACAGAATGGTAGTTTTCATTAGCTGTTTGCAACAGTGTGTTGTTGCATTGCTATTGCTGGTCCCCGGGGCTGTTACAAGTGTTGGTGAGGCCCGGAGCAAAACATTTAGTGAGGCCCCCTTACAATTTTTTGCACTAGGCCAGTAAAGGCATTGCTGCAAACAGGAGATGCGAGAAATCTCCCCTTGAGTTTGAGTGGAGGACACAAATATACTTTATTACTACAACTGCAAATCAACTACAGCAAAGTTAGATTTCTCTACTGAAGAGAGGTTTATGCCAGACTAACTTTTGCATCATATGCATTAATACATGTAGGATGGCATGACAGCGTGTGGTGCGTGAGGAGAACACTGCCCCTGTGTGCGCATTAAAACACACATACAAAGTGACAGATAGATGAGGTACAGTAGAGGCTGGTGAATTTCTGAACAGAAGAGGCTTAAATTTTGCACCAATTATGCAGGATCAACAGAGCACAGTAAGGGAAAACAAACCAACCAAGGGGCGCTTGACGGGGTTTCTCACTCCCACGAAAATATTTGAAACATTGGGTTAAAGTGATGCATTTTACAGCACTTTCTTTGCAATTTGGGTAGAAAGCCTTGCAATTGGTTTGGTATGGTAGCACATGGAGCAATCTAATAGTTGCAAGTCACCAACCTTTGCCCACAACATATGCCAGTATAAACATATATTCATGCTGGTTGTTCCAATGTATGTGCATGCAGGCTGCACCAATATATGCCAGTATTACCATACAAGGACTCCCAGCCAGTATAAATGCCATTCTGCGGAAAGCATGTCCAGGCTGACTGTGCACCATAAGTGTTATTACTGGCTAGACTTGCCTACATTCAATGTGGTCCAGTTTTGCCCCGTAGTAACACTTATGTTTGCTTTAGTCATGTCTTAACTTCTGGGCTCAGCTTTTAGATGGCCCATGCCTTCAGTGATAAGCATAGCATTATGAAATTAAATAGACACTGAATTGGGGTGGTACGACTAATGGCCAAAGGGAACACAAAACCGCTATTCAGCTTCCTAACAGGGCTCAGGTAATTAGGAGGGGAAGTGGGAGCAGGACTGGATGAAGATGTGTCGGGGCTGGTGCGGGCCCATTTCATCTTGATGTTGGGGGGGGGGGGGCACACCTTGCCTTACTGTTTGGGAAAATAGGCCAAGGCACCTATGGAGTGCTTAAATCAATGAAATCAAAAGAATGCAGAAAGGTGGTTAAAAGCTGCAGACTATCAGTATTTGTGTGTGTCATAACACTGCCAATTTGGGGCAGCTGCTTGAAGGATCCTTTCAACTGTAAATGCTGATAGTTTATTGACCCCACTCACTAGCCGCTTTGAAAACTGTCATCTAGCCCCCCAAAATGTTGAGGCTGGCTGCGCCCCTGCCTGGCTGACGTACAGAGCCATAGCGGACGGAACAGGACACAGATGTTAAATGGTGCCTGGGCGTTGCTGTTAGTAAGGGTCCTTGAATTAATAAAACATTTCACTGTTAGCACCTGCATTCATATGCATACATTTTTAGGCAATTGAAATCATAATGTGAGGTTAGCACTTGCATGCCAGGGGAGTGATAAGAAGGCAAGTGGGGACATGGGACATAAAACCACTCATTCTCACACCAGTCCATAAGGGTGACATTTCAGAAATGAAAGAGAGGCTTAACTGCTTGTAACATTGAAGCATCACCAGAATAGTCTTGTTCGAATGTGCAATGTAGTTAAATGCCCCCACACAAGTAAGTTAACCTCTGCCCCATAACCTCTGAAGTGAGCGCCTCTCCCAACATTTAGGTCTTAGATCCTCCCCCTGAAATTGTATCCTAGGTGCAACCCTGATGCCATGCCCCAACTCCTAAATTTAGTGGCCTGTTGGCCGATAAATGTAGGAGTTGGGGCTGGCACACACTCACATACAACATTTTTACCTTGCATTCATCCACCAGTCACACAACTCTGCATGCACGCATACATAAAACCAAACAGCATTGACACAAACACCAACATACAGGGTCGGACTGGAACAAAAAATCTACCCTGGCACCAAAAATAAAAGTGTCACACATTTCCTAAGAGGTCCAGAGGCCCTCAAGAAGACATGCTAAGTACTGAGGATAAAGTTTCTGGAAAGCTTCATGACAACAGGTCACCACTTTCCAGTCCTGGGCTTCCTTTTTTGCAAATCACATGAATCGGCTACGTATGTCTAATTAAAGTTAAAAGACTACAGCTCCCAGAATACATTGTTATTTCATGAAAACCCAGGACTGGGAAATGGTGTGCGTAAACTGGAGTCATTTTATCCCACCAAACTAATGGATGGCCACAGTCTGAACCCTACAAGTGCACTTCAAAATGGAAAGTTGATCAACTGAATACTCAATTTAATAGGTTATCATCCACTTTACTGGCTAAATATCATTTCCATAACTTAGTTCTATGTTACAACTGATTATCACAGGGCTCAGAAGTAAGAAGAATAAACAAAAAATAAGGCAAATCTGTCAAGCAATCCTGGGACGTGAAAATAAATGGTTGAAAATGGAATCCATTTCTCTTCAACACTTTACATTAAAGCAGCTGTCATAAGGAACAAGTTACTTACCTGTAACTGTTGTTCTCCAGGATGGGTCTGGCATGGTTTCACATGCTCATGAAAATTCCCCGTCTTCAGGCTGGGAATTCTTGGTATAGAAAAAAATCAGTATCAGTTTAGTTTCTGATCTATCTTCCTTGGTAGTAACCAATCACTGGTCTCTGGGTCATACTGCCCCCAGCCAATGACTGCCCTCTCCCTAAGCCCCTCCCCTGGCAGCCATCCTCAGATTTGGTAGCACGTAAAGTGGCAGTATGACCAAGTGAAGAGCCGCAGAGGGGTAGGAGGGAGGGTTCGCATGTGAATCCATGCCAGACCCATGCTGGAGAACAACAGTTACAGGTAAGTAACTTGTTCCTTCTCCAGCATGGGGTCTGGCATGGATTCAAATGCTCATGAATATAAGAATACATAGCAGTATACACATGCACAACCACGGGAGGTGGCAAGGCTCAACATCAAGCATTACATAAACTCAACATTAAGCAACTCTTACCTCCTCACCAGGCCCACCTTCAGGCGAACAGGTTGCGCAGCACTGCTTGGCCGACTCTAGACTCCTCCCTGGAATCCTGGTCGATGCAGTAGAATTTCGTGAAGGTGTGCGTCGACCTCCACGTAGCAGCCCTGCAGATGCCCAGCAGGGACACACCAGATAAGAAAGCCGTGGTAGCAGCGATCGCTCTGGTCGAATGGGCTCTCGGACGGCCGGGCAACGGTCGGCTTGCCAACCGGTGACCGTGCATGATGCAGCCAGAGAGCCATCTGGAAATGGAAGCCTACGGGAGGACCTTCCCCTGGTTCACAGGTCCAAAGTTCACAAACAGCTGTGATGTCTTCCGAAAACTCTTCGTACGGTCCACGTAAAACTTCAGCGCTCTAGCCACATCAAGCGATTGCAAAGTCCTCTCGGCCGGCGACGAAGGCGTCAGGAAGAAAACTGGTAACACCAACGGCTCGTTGAGGTGGAAGTCCGACGGCACCTTGGGCATGAAGGAGGGGTGCGTCCTCAGAACCACCCTCATATCGTGAAAAGTCAGGTATGGAGGTTTACAGGAAAGGGCCTGGATCTCTCCCACTCGTCGCGCGCAGGTAATGGCCACAAGAAATGCTGTTTTCCACGACAGGAACTTCAACGGTGCCGAGTGCAGAGGCTCGAATGGTGCCCCCATGAGCCTGGTCAGCACCACGTTGAGCTCCCACGGCAGGGCTGGGGCTGGGGCCAGAGCCGGAGCCTTCACCGGCGGGAATGAACAGAACAGTCCCTTCATGTTAGGGAGAATTCTCTGTTAAGGCTAATTTCCCAAACCTAGTGAATCCCCCAGCAGCTTTGCTGGATTTTTGGGCTTTATTTTTTTCTGCTGCTAAGAGTGAGACTCTTTCTCCCACTCTTAGACATGATTTGAGATATCCTTTGACTTTGTAATGTGTTTTATGGGCTATAGAGTCTTCTACTCCATAGGGCTTCATGTGTTTTTGGTATGTGTGTTACACAGCACCCTCCGTGCCGTAACACAGGGGTGTCATAGTGACCCCCAAACATAGACTCCGTACCCTGGGACTGACTACTGTCTCCCAGGGCATGTAAAGTCACCATTGGCTTTAGTAGTCCTAAATTGTGAACAGAACCAGTACAAACCATTAGATTGTGGGCGTACTGGTAGGGGCAATTCGATTGCCCCTGGGTCTGTTGTTCGAGGGGGCACTGTTCAGTCCCCCCTTAGCGAGTTTTGGCTGGTGGCAGTGGATACTACTTTTTATATTCGACCGCAAATATATTCCTATGGGATGTTCCCATTGTTCGAGGCTAATACTTTTAACATAGCCTCAAACATACCTCTGGTTTATTTATTTAATATTAATTCATTGGTTGGTATTTTTTGTCAGAACTCTGTTCCAAAATGGCGTTTGTGTTCGCTTCTGTGACTCCAACCCAAGTCGAGCCCTTTGTTCCACTTTTTGGTGGGCTTCTCCACAGAAGCCTCCAAAAGTGGTGCCACTCTGTCTGGGTAACACAAGAGGTGTGGGAGGGGGTTTAGGCACCTTGGACTGAGTTGCCTCGGCAACTCAAGTCGCACTCTTGTGTGATTGGCCCAGTGGTGAGCTGCCCGGCTCACCACTTAGCATGTTTGAGTGACAGCTAGGACTGATGAATGGGGGTTTTCTGCATAAAAGCAGGGCTTTGGGGACTGGGACTTCAGACGTCGCCACAGGACCAAAGAATCCGAAGAGGGAGAAGCTGAGCCGACCTGCAACGACGACACCACCGGTGGAGCCCTGCTGAACCAACTCACCACTTCTTCCAATGACAGAGGAGCTCTTCATCCCGAAGAGTCTTCTTCCTTTGACTGGTGGGGCTAACCAGTTTGCCCGCCTTTTCGCCTCCCCGGATCATCTCGTGGCCGCCTTGCCTTGCCAAGCGCCCCAGCAACCGGGATACCACGTTTTTCCACTACCGCGAATAAAAGGGTAGTACCTTTTAACCTGAGAACTCCGCAGCTTGTTTCTTCCCTGGCAGTGCAACGATCTTCAGCTTTCCTCCACGTCGAGATCTTCTCTTCCTCTGGACGATGCTGCGACTTGCATCCACTGCCAGGAACAACTGCCCCCGCTGGAAGATCCTCTCCACTTTCAAGGTACTGTGTCCGCCTGCCCCCCCTCGCAACCGTCTGTGTGGGGTGTCTCTTAAATCCTCAATTTACCACTTGGGTTGGCCCTAGGCTGGCTAACTGAACTTTTCTGAGCTGAACGGATTCCTTTTTAAACTCTCTGCAAGACTTTCCAAGCCTTTTAAACTGTGTGATCTTGGGCGCATTGGTGCTCTACTCTCTCCAAGAGGGAGCCTGGCCTCTGAACTTTTTGCTCACAAGTAGACTGACTTTCCTGCCTTGCTGAGTGCTTCTAAAGTATTGTGTAGTGTGCTGTTCATAATTTCTGCTTTTTCCCTCCCTTTTTCTTAACTTATTGGAGTGCCATCTTTAGTTAAGCGCTCACATCTGTCTGGAAATAAGTGGTGTTAACTAAGACTCGTCTAATAAGGAATAAAGGGTGTATATATATTAATAGTGACTGTGTTTTTGAACTTGCTTACAATAATAGTGCTAGAGTGTTTCTAAGTGTGTCTTTAAATAATTATATACTTGATACCAAAGCTCTGGTCAGTGTTTGCTTGTACTACTGTATTTTGGTACCCATCTTGTATACTCTATATACTGTCTAACTCTTCTTGAGAGAAGTCTGGCTGCTCAGTCACAGCTACCAGGTAACTCTGGGTGGTACAGACTGCTACCAATTGGGTTTACTGCCAACACCTGTAGTCTTAAGCCTTTTGCAGTGGTCCCTAAGGGAACTGCACAGGTTTCTGCCTAACACTTCATAAACTCCTTCACCAGGCGATGAGACCACTGAGATGATCATCCCGTAGTTCTGGTGTAGCGGGAGATCACCGCCAGATGTATTTTGATGGAGGCATGAGCCAGCCTCCCCCCCCCCTTGGCCAGCAACAGTAGGTACGGCAGCACTTGAGGGGCCGTAATCCACAGAGGGTTAATCTTCTGTGCACGGCACCAGACAGAGAACCTCTTCCATTTGTGTCCCTAGCACTTGAGAGTTGAGGACGCCCTGGCCTTTGCCAGTACCTCCTTGCAGTCCGCCGGGATATCGTACCCTCCAAACTCCAGTGCTCCAGCAACCAGGCCTGCAAGTTCAGTGACCTCGGGTCATGATGGAGGATGGCGCCTCCTTCTCTGCGTCCGTCGGTAGCTTGATTGGGGGGGCGGGCGGGGAGCTGACAAGTCCAGAAAGTACGGGAACCAGATCTGTCTCGGCCACGCGGGTGCGACGAGTTTCATCCTGCACCGGGACCTCTTGAGGTGGTTGACGAGTCGCAGTAACAACGGCAACAGAGGAACACATACAGGAAGAGGCCGCCCCAGGGGAAGGAGAAAGCCTCGCCCAAGCTCCTCAGCTGGGGAACCCTGCTGGCAAACCTCTGGCACTTGGAGTTCGTCGCTGTCATGAACAGATCGATCCGGGGTTTGCCCAATCGTCAGAAGAGCCGATCCACTTGGTCTTGATGCAATTCCCACTCGTGGCATGAGCGCAGCTCCCAGCTGAGCGAGTCGGCAATGGTGTTCTTTATCCCTGCCAGGAGGAAAGGCCTCCAAAAACATCCCCTGGGCCACTGCCCAATGGTTCCTCCCTGCTTCTGTATGTAGAAGATTGTGGTGGTGTCGTCGGTGAAGATCCTCACCACCTTGCCCTTGAGGGAAGGGAGAAAAGACTTGAGAGCCCAGAACACTGCTCGGAGCTCCAGGATATTGATTTGAAGTGATCTCTCCTCGGGGAGCCAAAGGCCTTTCACATGTAGATCTCCAGTGTGCGCTCCCCCTCCTTCCAGGGAGGCATCTGTCGTCACCGTCTCCTGATGTGCTGGGGTCTGAAAGTCGGTGCCCGCCGCAAGATGCGCGTGGGCGCCCCACCACCGGATAACTTGGCGGAAGATCTCGTTGAGCGGGATCTTGTCTTCGAAGCTGCCTGCTGATTGTATCCAATGGGCGTCAAGGAACTCCTGTAGAGGCCGCAGCCTGCAAAGGTGCACCAGGAAGATGCAAGAGGACATCATGCCGAGGAGGGACTTGATGGATCTCACCCTGGCCACGTCCGTGGCCAGCAGACGCTGCACCTTGCGCAGGATGGCTTTCGTCCTTTCCTCCGACGGAGAAGCCAATCGCGCCACTGTATCGAACTTGCCTCCCAGAAACAGTGCGACCTGCGACGGAACTAGGTGGGATTTTGGGAACTTGATGGAGAATCCCAGATCCTGGAGCAGTTGGACGGTCCTCGCCGTGTGCTCGACGGCGAGCTCTCTTGTCCTTGCCCAGATGAGCTAATCGTCCAGGTAAAGGTAAACATGGATCCCCTGCAGGCGCAGCCACTGGTGCTAGGCACTTGGTAAAAACCCTGGGCGCCGACTTCAATCCGAAGGGCAGGGCCTTGAATTGGTAGTGCTGTCCTTGGACTACGAATCTGAGAAACTTTCGGTGTCCTTTTAGAATGGGGGTGTGGAAGTAAGCGTCCTCAACGTCCAACGATGATAGGAAGTCGCCTGTCTCCAGCTGTCCCAGCAGGTGCTGGAGGGTGACCATGCGGAACTTCTGGGCCTTGATGTATTTCTTTAACCGACACAGGTCCAGGATGAGGCGCCAACCGCCCGTCTTCTTTCTGATGAGGAAGAATCTGGAGTATACTCCGGAGCCCCGGAGTCTCTTCGAGACGAGTTCGATGGCACCTTTCTTGAGCATCGCCCTTACTTCTAGCAGCAGTTGAGGGATGCGATTTTCCTTTCTGGCCACGGGAGGAATGTGGGGGCACTTCTTTAGAAATTCTAGAGTATGCCTGTAGGCCAGGGCATCCAGCACCCAACGGTCGGTGGAGATGGACTCCCACATGCTGACGAAGCTCGCCAGCCGGCCTCCCACCGGGGTGCTTCGTTGGGGGGCCAACACTACAGCCGGTTCAGTCCTGGTTGGAGGTGGCCTTGCCACCTTGGCCTCCCTGGCAACGGGATCCTCATGACTTGCCGCGCCCTCTGTAGGCTTCTTGCGACGAGGAACTGGCTGCCTGGCGATACGTCGAGGTGCCACCGCCGAATCCTTTGGAGGCACCTAGCTTGCCTCCAGAGTTCCGAAAGGGTGGTCGTCGTCGTCGCTGCAAAACTCCCAAGGCCTGTGCCGTCTCTTTGTCGGCTTGATGGCCTGAAGAGATTCAGCTACTGTTTTCCCAAACAGGTTGTTCCCGTTGAAGGGCATGTCCAAAACTCTGGTTTGCACGTCCTGGCGGAAATCAGTTGCCTTGAGCCATCCCCGCCGTCGAAGGCAAACACTGTTGCCCAACTGGCAGAAACCGGTGTCAGCGATGTCCGTGACCACAGTTATGGCGTGATCCGACGCCACCTCTCCTTCCTGCAGAATCTCCAGGGCCTCAGCCCTCTTGTCGTCTGGTAGGAAGTCCAGCATGGGAGCAATCTTGTACCACAGCTCCCTGTCATAGTGGGCCACGATCGCTAAGGCGTTGGCCGCCTTGATCGTCGTCGCCGCCGAGATGACTCGTCGCCCCATGGCATCCAGTTTCTTTCCCTCGCCGTCGGGTGGGGAGGTAGAAGTCGAAGCCGTCGCCCCCGCTGCTTTCTTCTTGGCTGCCGCAGAGATGACCAAATCTGGGGTCGGCTGGGCCCTAAGGCATAGGGCGGCGGAATCCGGGACTCGGTACTTCTCGTACCGATCCCTCTTGGCAGGCGCCGTGGACTGGTTCTTCAGGACCGCAAGCCCCTCGTCCCAGACATCATCGAGCAACGGTACCGCGAGGACCGTCTTTCTCTTGGCCTCCCGCCGTTGATAGAGGAACCCTTCCTTCTTCTGTTCCTCGGGGCAGAGCTGGAAGAGCTCAGATGCCCTGGCCACCATGGTGTGGAAGGAGCCAATTTCGTCAGGCGGAGAAGCCCGAGGGGGTGGTGATGGAAGGTCTATCCCGTCGTCGTCATCCGTCCCAGTCATCGAATCTGTCGCTGTCTCATCTCTGGGCTCCGGAGTTGGAGATGAAGGCACTAAGGGATGCAAGGGCTGGAAGGGTGGGGGGAGGATGAATTCTGCTCCGCTTGCTTGGAGGACTTTCCGACGGGCCCGGTTTCGTCGGCTCGCCCGTCGGGGTTAGAGGCAACCTCGTCCTTATCTCCGTGCATAAGGTTTGGATTGCCATCAAAATGGCCACTGAGCTGTCCTGCGGCTAGGGCATTGGCTACGGCGGACGAGATGGCTGCTCCTCCACTGGAGCCTCATCGTCGCCATCCTCGCTCTCCTCGATCACTTCCTGAGGATCTCTCCCCTGGGACCGAACCTTCTCGAACTTCTTGTTGAGGTCTTTCACGACTTCAACCAGCTCTTCCTCAGAGGCTTTATCCGCGTCTGTAATAATCATCGGCCCCCCCCCCTCTTTTTCCAACTGGGCCTTGACAGGGGTCTTGTTGATGGGCTGGAAAAAGGATTCCCTCCGCGGCGGCAGGGAAACTCTGGGCCCCGAGGTCGCCTCCACAGGCTTCGCCAGGGTCGCCACGAATCCCTCGATAGAGGCCTTAGCCGGGTGAATCAAGGCCTTCACCACCTTGGGCGTGGTTGAGGCCTTCACCTTGGGGCGAGGGTCACTGCCTCGCTCCCCCTCGGCTGGTTCCTTCGAAATCAACCGGGGCCTCTCCAGAAGCTTACCCGGGTTCTAGGATTTCCTCTTGCCCGAGCCAGAGCGTTGGCTCGTGGTTGATGGCGTCAGTGAAAGCGCGCCCTGCCTGGCAGCCAAAGAGCCGAACCCTTCGGCGCTCCCGGTGCCCGCGGACTCACGGTGCTTTGCCTTTTTTTGGGCCCCCGTCGCCGGGGCACCCTCACAGGACTTGGAAGACCGCTCTGACTTCTTTTCACCTGCTGGGCCCTTCTCCAGCCAGCGAGTCGGGACCGGCAGTCCCTCATGGTCCGTTCCGACAGTTTCTTGCAAAACGCACAGTCCTTTTCCACGTGCGTTTTGTCCTCATGAAGGCAGTAGAGACATCTTGAATGCTCATCCTCCTTGAAAACATTCTGCAATCCGCATCCAGGGCAGTTCCTGAACAACTTGGATCCGGGAGTCGAGCTTCCCTTGTCCTGGGCCATTGTCCACGAGGTAGGCCTCAGATCTTCTGGAATCCTCTGAGAAGAGAAACTCGATGAAAACTTCACCCTTGAGGGGCGTAGAAAATTCCGAAATGGGTCCCCGTTGATCAGAAGTAGAAACGGTGGAGCTTGAGGTGCGATTGACCAAAAAAAATGAGTAAAAGCTTGAGAGCTAAAGCATGAGCACTCCCAACACTTCAACGTGCGGTAAAAATCTGAGGATGGCTGCCAGGGGAGGGGCTTAGGGAGAGGGCAGTCATTGGTTGGGGGCAGTATGACCCAGAGACCAGCGATTGGTTACTACTAAGAAAGACCGATCAGAAACTAAACTGATACTGATTTTCTTTCTATACCGAGGATTCCCAGCCTGACGACGGGAATATTCAAGAGCATGTGAATCCATGCCAGACCCCATGCTGGAGAAGCACTATTTGAAAATGCAAAATGCAGATAGAGGGGAAATGTTGAAGTAAAACAAAGTTTTTTTTCTAGTTTAACAGACAGCCTAAAGATGGAGAGAGACTAGCGTTTTAACCCTTCATTGAACGTTGCCTACAGTACCAATAATGCATGCATGGGCTGCATCTCAGCTCTCAAAGAGCAGCCGTTTGTAGAGCTTCTAAATTTGAAAAATTCTCTTACATTTATATATAAACTCTTAAACCTTTTAAGGTTTGCTTACCTTCAGTTTCCCAAGTGTAGTCATTTTTATCTCCAAGGCTCCAGTGTCTGTCAGAAGCAGGGTTTGGAGAGCAACAGGCCGTGCCTGTGACAAGAATCACAGGCGAGCGCCCAGGAACTTGATTAATGGCTCGTTGCCATGCAACCTGGCTGGAGCAGGACTGCATCACTTCTTGAACTCTTATACAGCACCATGTTTCTTGCAGAGCTGACACAATAGGTGCAGCTCAGCAAGTAATTAACAAAAGTAAAACTTTAATGAAAGGCAGCTGGAGGAAAATCGGCCCACACATTAAGAGATAAAATCATCCCATTTAAAGCCAAATTGATTTCGGGAAATTTCCATGGCCTGCAATGATTTATGATGGAAGCGAGGTGCGGAACAAAGAACAAACAAAATTTAAATTGCACGTGTGCTGGCCCCCTGATGTTCCGGTGCCCAAAAAAGACTGCCGGTGTTGCCCACCGGCAACACTGGCACAAATTAAGCACTGGAGCCGAGACACTTCTTAGATAATAAGTCTTGCACAAAGTTATAGTTTTGTAGAAATCACTTGTAGGGTCACAAGTTGTTACACTTGTGAAAAGCAGAGTTGTAATCAACTCAGGTAAGCCAATGCAAGTCTCAACTGTCAAAAAGACGCTGAGGTAAGTACCCAAAGTCTAAACAGTACTTCTGGTTTGAAGAAGAGTGGTCCAGCTGGATGCTGTCCTGTTGCAGCAATGCAGATCCTGGGTTCCTGAGCCGCAGTCATGGGCACAAGAGGGAGGACATCTGGAGGACTCCTGCGGCAGCAATTTGGAGGTCAGCAGCTACAGGCTCATTTCGTATCAGCAGCACTTTGCGGTTTCCGCGTGCGGTAAACAGCACCACCGGGGATCTTGGTTGGGCTTCCTTCACTCCTTGAGTCCTGCACACTGGTGAAGGGACTCTAGCTCTGGTCGTCCCACTTCTGGAGGGTCCTTAGGAGACTCCTGGAGCTTCTGGCCAGATTACAGACGTTGCACTCTAATATGGATTTCTCGACCCTTGACACTCGGTTCTTGCAGAATCGAAGTTCAGCGTATCAGGGAAGATGGTCCAGTAGAATTCATCTCGGGGTTAGTTGGTCCTACTAACCGAAGGGAAGAAGTCGTCCCTTTCAGAGCTTTTCTTGTCCCTCAGAAAAAGGAGTTTCAGCACAGCAGCAAGGCTTTACCTGGCAATTCAAAGGTCCAGGAGGATGCAGCAAGCTTCGTTCACGGTTTCTTCGTTGGGTGTTTCTCCCAGTGGTCGACTCAGACTGTAGTCCCAAAACCCTCGCCTTTTAAGCATGTTTCTCCCAATCATGCACTGCCTAGGCTGAAAGGACAGTCAGCCAATCGGGACTGGTTGCATTCAGGCATTCCTAGAGACAAAGGACAGGGGAGGTTCGGGAACCGCCTCCACATCCTGCCTTTCCAGACACACTGGAGCCAGAACTGGGTATCAGGACTGAAGCCTGCCAAAGGCAAAATGAAAAAAAAGGGCTCAAATCTGGCTTGGCACGCAGAGTAAAACCCAAGAAAGACCTCACAAACATAAAATGGCAAAAAAAGACCAGGGCCATTTTGACAAAATGGTCACCCATGGGTGCTATACTGCAGCTGAGGATTCAGCCTGCGGTAGAAAAGCACAATGGTAGAAAAATTAAACCACTGCCACCAGCCATTTAAAGTAGTGAGGGTAACATAAAACATGTTACATGAGAATGCAGGATAAGGGGCTACTAGGTAACCCCACACCCCCAGCAATCCACATAAGATGAGGTGTGCTGGACCTACAAAGAAAGGTAAGCCAAGTCAACTTCACTATTCTTGGGAACAGTAGCTCACACAAGAAACGCTATTTAAACCTCAAGAGAAATCCAAGGGACTTCTCTATGACACTGCACTAAAGGTGCTGTGTGTCACCATACATAAAGTAGATGCCTATGGATTTCGTCAGACTCCAAAAACAGAGGAAACGGTCCACATCAGGTCAAAACACATGAGACTGAGAAAAAGGTCTCACTCACTCCAGAGTTAAAATTAATAAGTCCTAAAGTCCATCCAAAGAGCTGTGGGTCACTATGGTGGGCGGAATTAAGCATTAACATGAGAATTCTCCCTAAAAGGGCGCACAAACACAGGAAACAGCAACAAAAAAAGACATGACAGGTGGGCAACAGAATCAAAAGCAGGGCAGGTTCAGATTCAGAGAGGCATGGCTGTAGAGAGCGTTAGTTGAAAAGAACAGTTTTCAATCTCCGGCAAAAGGGATTGTATTCCTTTACCAGCCTAAACTCCAAAGGCAAGGAATTCCAGATTTTTGCGGCCTTGAAGGGGAAGGATCTGCCTAGACAACTGGAGAGAGCAAATTTAGGGATGTTGACAAGCGCCAAGGAAGAGGAGCACAGCTTCCTTGGTGGCTCATAAAGGACACCTGTTCTTTAATATATATTGGGGCAGTACTGTATAAATCTCTCTGGGCTAGAGAGGCAGGCTTAGATTCCAGCCGGGAGGCCACAGGGAGCCAATGGAGATCTCGCCGGCTATCAGAAATATGATCTCTTTTAGCTTTCTTCGCGATAATGCGAACTGCATCATTTTGAAGAATCTGGATGGCATGGATGTTTTTCTTGTTGGCCCCAATTAATAACGCATTGCCATAGTCCATGCACATCACAACCACACGTCTCACTGAGGAGCAACTAGATGCTGACTGAAAGGGACGCAGGTTTCTCAGCAGCCTAATGTAGTAAAAACCATGTTTTACTCTGGTTGATATGAGCATCTGCACTAAACAGAGGATCAAGATAGAAGCCCAGATTTTTAATACACAGAGACCAGAATTGGACAACCATGAATTGAGAACGATCAGTATCTCGGGTCCAGTTTTGCTCGAGCATGCTTGGTGCCAAAAACCAACAGTTCTGTCTTATCCCCATTCAGAGACATCCAGTTGTTGCTCATCCAAGTCTCAACGCGAAGATAGATGATGCGATGCAGGACGGTGTCCTGGGCCTAATCCCCTGAACTCCAGAAATAGCTGGGTGTCATCAGCATAGTTCGAGAAGCACACTCCAAGCTCATCCAGCAGCTAACAAAAAGGTTGAACATAAAGATTGAAAAGTAGGGAGGACATACATGCTCCCTGAGGGACCAGTGACCTCACCCCAACATACCCAAGAGGTACAATTCTGGAGAAATTATCTCACCCATAGAAATGAGTCAGGAGTGCAGCGACCATGTTTCTCTAAGGCGAGCAGAAGTTGGCCATGGTCAAGAAGATCAAAAGCCGCTGATAAATCCAGCAGAAGCAGCATGCCAGAGCAATCTCTATCCGAGATTCTCAACCTGTGCGTCTGCAGATCTAAAAGAGCTGTCTCGGTAGCGTGTAGGGGTCTGAAGCCAGACTGTCAAGGATGCAGGACGTTTGTCTTCTCCACAAAGTTTAGCAGTCGGTTAGTAGCACATCTATCAAGCACCTGAAGCAGAAAATGACAGTTGGAAATGGGGCGCAGGTTACATGGGTCACTTGGCTCCAGTCCTGTTTTTTTTAACCTGAGGGGTGATGGTGGCTTTCTTTATGGAATCGGGGACTGGATTACTAGCAAAAGAGGAGTTGACAAATTTTATCAAAAAGGATGCAAGAAAGAATTAGGGGGAATGGTGTTCTCTGGCCACTGAGAGGGCACATAGTCGAGAGGGTGGCCATCATGTTGGCAAGAGAGACAGGAGCGAAGCTAAACATATGCTCCGATTTATTGATCAGAGGAACAGGAACAGGAGGACGACAGAAAGTTAGATGTTTATCAGCCGAAAGTTTTTTGTCCTGCGCCTTGTCCGGCTTGGCTTTGAAGGCAGTCTGTATATCATCAGAGATTTGGCCCGTGGCAGCTATGGCAAAGGAAAGAGTGCTGGTTTCTCTAAAGACTTAATCTCAAAACTTGTTTTTTTTTAGAACTGTTTGCTTTCTCTGTTATAGAATTGTTTTTTAGCTTTGTTAATAACTATCCTGTAGTGTTTGTCCAAGACCTTCCACTGGTCTTTGTTGTCAACTGAAGGGCATTTCAGCCATTTGGTCTCCGCCTGACGTTTCTGAATTTTCATTTGGCACAGATCCTTTGTGAACCATTTCTGGTGAGAAGGATTATCTCTAACCAGTTTACTCCCAGCCGGCACCACACAATTCAGCATGGAGAGCATAAGGTCATTAAAGGCGTCAGTAAGAATAAAAGGAGGGTCCAGATCATATGTGGCCGACAAGATGCTGTCAAAGGCAGTCTTTCAGGTCCAGCAGTGTAATCTTACATTCCCGATTTATAACAATTTTGAGGGTTTAGTGGTTTAGGAGATGGGCCAAGAGTAAGAATAGTAAAGAAGACATGTTAGTGGTCGGACCACATGCAAGGGAGAGTGTCCAACGCATTAACTTTGAGATTTACTACAACCCAGTCAAGGGTGTGACCCCTAATATGAGTGGGCGTACTATTAAGGACATGGAAGTCAAGGTTTTTAATGCCTTCTCTAGACTGGTTGCTTGCTGGTCAGTGATATCATTATGCCAACGGTTAAGTCCCCCACTAGCAAGGTGGAACAGTTGGGTCCTTGTAATTTAAAAGATCTTCATAAAAATTAGGTGTTTCAGCTGGAGAAGGATCGATTAGAACAAAGTTAATGCAACTATTCGTTGACAGTGTAAGTTTGAGAGGCAAAACATCACAATCCTTGAAGGAGCAAGGTGAAATAGATTAAGGTGATTTTTGCTTTAATAGGTAATCCCCTCCGCCCCCCCCACCACCTGGCCAGAAAGGCGGTTCTGACAGAAGATGCTGTAGCCATCTGTTGGCCAGCTCAATCATTGGGCCACTAGCTTCATTTAGCCATGACTCCAAGGCACAGTAAGTCCAAGTCTCCTTCCAGAATATAGTCATGAATATTAGTGGCATGCTTAGCGAGCGAGCGGGAGTTAAGCAGAGCACATTTCAAATTTGTGTTGACCTTATTGGTGTTTGCAGTCTTGGCAGGGGTAATATGCAGGGTGGCCTCTGATAGAGAAGGAAAGATTCATCATCCATCTCAGAGTCTAAACTGCGAGGCAGGGATAGAACGCAGGACTTTCCAGCTGCATTTAGGGGCTGAAAGTCATTCATAGTGGCTAAAGGCAGGGCAGCTGGGGGGGGGGGGAGGGGTCTAATCTTAAGGAGAGATAGTTACCCACAATGGAAAGGCGGTGTGACTTTTGGTCAGCAAGCAGCATATTGAGGCCATCTGGGTAACCCATGTTGGTACCGGTGGTAGTTCACCTGTTGCTCACAGAGCACAGGACACAACTGTGCAATGGAACGACCCCATAAGCAAAAAGAACAGATTAGATCGGACTGTGTCTTTCTACACCCTCCACAAGGAGTACCAGGCCACCGACACTGTGCAGCAGATTGACGGAGGACGGAATACAGTGAAATGTACAGCTATTAACTCAGAATAGAGGCCAGGCACACAATAAGCGTGCACAATGGTATTCCTCACAAGATTTCAAACAGTGTACAAAGCACAGAATACCTGAAGGGCAGGCTTTACGGGAGGAAGACGCCGACACAATTCCGGCAAGGACTGGGGAAGACTGGGCTTGTCTCCGGTGCGCCGGCGCAGGTGCGCCAGGTAACTGATTTGAGGAGCCTGGGGCTGCTGGGAAATGTAGGTTCCTTCACCAAGCAGAATGCTCAGAGCCAAATTCTACTTTTAAAGTGAATAGGCTAACCTCACATGCAGCCAAGCACAATCCACAGAATGTGATGGAATTTCACAAGTGTTTACCAAAGTATTTCAATTCAAGCACACCAAACATGTTCAGTTTTGGCAGCAAGTTCACACGCACAAATGCAAAATAAAAATTCGTAGTAGAAGGGACCTTTAAGTTGGACAAACTGGGGGCAGAGAAACAGGAATTGGAGAAGCAGAAAGGAACGTTGAGCTCTAAACAGTTAGGAGGAGGGGGAGCCATGTGGTTGGAGAAAGAAATATATAGCCAGAAAGAATCCAAGATATGGGGACTAAAGGACACAAATGTGAAATTGCTGGGACATATCAAGATCCTGCGTATTAAGGGAGAGGCAGGGCTGCCTATGCCGCTTTGTCTGCAAAGGATCAAAAAGGTGGGCATGGGACAGTGTGCCCAAGATTATTAGACTGCAGAAGACATGATAGACATGTTCTAGTGTACATACTGCTGCGTCTGCACGGACACCTGCTGGGCAGGATGCGCCACTGCCCGGTCAGGCCCAGCCACAAGATGGAGTGCAGCCTCAAATTCAAGTCCAACCGGTGCAGCCTGGGCCTAGTGTTCTGGATTTTATAGGGACCCCACACATGCCTAGCCTCCCTCTCTTACACTCAATCTGTTACAAGAGGAGGTATGCAGTATGAGAGATACTATGATCCTTCAGGCGCCCCTGAGGCAGATGCTGGGAGGACGTCCAGAGGAGCACCGTTGTCTGCTTACTGTTCATGTTTCATGGACACATGGCGATTGGGAAAGTTTGGCTAAGGAGTTTCCTAGCATTGCAAGAGTCCATTGAGAAGATGCTCATCGTCATCCAGTGTTCTAATCCTACTTGGGAGGACATGAATCAGCTCAAGAGAATAGTTATGCCACCTGAGGTAAGGCAGCGGCTCACTAAGCACACTAATTGGCAGGCAGCTGATTCTGGTACGGGAGATGCTCTACGGCAAGCAAATTACCCCATGAAAATAGACTGGGCAACGAAAGGGAACTGTAAACGGAATAAAGGAGAATCGCCATCAGATTACTTGGAACAACTCAAAATAGTGTGCACTCTGCTTTCAGGAAGTCCTGAACCAGACAAGTTCGCTCAGAAAGCCATAGCAAACTCATTTTTATCCGTTCTGTTATCCAATATCCAAGCACAATAGAAGTTTGTGCGCATAAGGTGGCAAAAAAAGCCTTTATCCTTCCCAATCATTGTGAAGCGTGTCAGGACCAGAGCAAGGAGAATATTGGTAATAAGTTCATGACTTTACAACTGCATAGTTTAGAGGGGCAACTGGAGGGAACCGGGACAACCAACCCCTCAATCAGGCAAGCTAAACAACAAAGACAGCAAGGATATTGGGGAAAGCAAGATCCACATGCACAGGTTATCTGGATATTCCGTGGGGGGTTGGGGGGAGCAGACAAACCCCTTTGCATGCAACGATTGTAAATGGAGCAGCCACTGAAAGAACAAATGCTTCTACTGACCACAGCAACCCTTCTTCCCTAACATTCAATGACAGATCTCAGTTCTGTGCCCCTCCTGCCCCTTTATAGGGTGTGTGCCCCCCCTCCCCAGTACGAACATGAAGGCTTTGACCTACCTTTCCAAACCCTAGCACACAAACCCTACCTACATTCCTGGGTCAACTTTGACTTCCTCAGGTTGATCAAGACCCAGTCTGACTAAAGATGGGAGAGGAAACGCCCATAGCAACTTTGGTACCAGTAGATCTTTGCTGCCCACGTCCCAGGAAGGTGAATCCCATGATCCAGTATCCCAGGATTGCCTTGCCATTACAGATTTTCTATCGACACCTCAAAGGGACTTCTCTGACACTTCTTTATCGGACGCCAATCTAATTTATTTTGTGAATGGGTCATGTTACCGAGATCAAAATGGGAAATTGGTGTTGGGGTATGCGGTAGTAACAGGGTAGGTGGTGGAGAGCATGTGGCTGACTCAGGTTACCTCTGTGCAAATTGCGGGGCTGGTCATAGCTAGTTGGGACTGCAAGCTTGAAGCCAAACAATCTGACATTTACACTAATTCTAGGTATGTCTTTGGGGTAGCTGGCGGAGGGGATTTCGAACAAACACTGGTTCTCTTATTAAGAAGATTCAGTATGGGAGTACACTTTCAGATGCTATAATGTTCCCAGAAAAGTTTATCGTAATGAAATGTGCTTCTCACCAGCACTTTGATGATATTAACTGCAGAAATGATTTTGCAGACTCAACATCAAGGCTAGTGTCAAGTGACAGAATCAGAATTAGTATTAGTATATCCTTCCCATAAAGGTTACTACGGAACAGTGTCCCTATAACACATTTAGAGCAATTGGCCCAGATGGACGAAAACGCACCCTAAAGTGAGAAGGATAGTTGGATAAGAAAGGGATCTGGGTTGCATGAGGACTCTGGAGAGATGACTAGGGTTGGTTGGTTGCCTGAAAGATTACTTTCACTCCTTGTAAGAATATATCATGGCTAAGCTCAGGTGGGAGAACGTTGAATGATAATGACCCTGAACCTTCTTGGACCATCTTCGCAAAGGTGCATTGTGTTCTTACATAATTTATTTTGTATGAGCCGCACATTGGCATGGGCCCTTTCAGCTCATCTGAACTGACTGTACAATTAAGGTGAAGGAGTGACCTACTTGAGGGTCTTATTTTGCCCCTTTGCATAGTTAAATATATTCCTGCCACCCATTTCGGCATAGGAAATGAGATTAACCTCTCACAGGTGAAAACCAGTTCTGAGATAGAGTTGGCCAAGGAATCGTAGGAGGTACATTGTGAGGTGGTGGGAGGGGGGGCAGCTGCGGGATCTTGCGCTGTTGGGGTGGAATTATTGGGATTTCTACTGTAACCAGCCGAGTTAGCACCAGGTGAAATCCCTTAGCCTCATGAAGCGCTCTGAAGTGGATGTCTGATGAGGTCGATTTCAGGGCCCTAGTAGGTCTTAAATCCAGGAGCTCCAGACCCAGTCCGACCTTTTCAAGAGGAAATGATTTACCTTATACTGCCACTTTTTTACCAACTAAGATCTATCCTTAGCAATCCTGTTTCTGATCTGATAACTATTGTTATTCTGTTTTGCACTCTAGGAGAGGGAAAGAACAGATACTGAGGACCGTCATTTTATGGCGTTGATACGACTCGCCTTCAATGGCTGTGGTTACAGAAGCTGCAGAACTGTAATGCGAGAGACAGTGTTACTACAGTAGACTTATTGGTGGGCTTTCACAGAGTGGATGCGCCAAGCAAGTGTAGCGTGGAAGACCAAAAGATACTTCTTGGAAAGGATTAGAACACCTCAACTGAATTGTATTGTTTCTTGGTTACTGGCCGACATACAGGAACAACACTGAAGTGAAAAGATTATGCCTGAAGAACAAGTTACTTTCTTACCTGGTAACTTTCTTTCGGTGGGATGGTCTGACTTATTCCATATCTATGACAGGTAATGTCCACAGCTGTGCTGCTTCAGAAAAACTTCGGCGTCTGCGTCCTGCGTCGATGACGTTGATGCGCCGTCCCTGAGGACCTCCTCCGACGGCCGACGTCACCCGATGTGATAAGTAGGACGCCCGCAGCCTCAGTTGTAGTTTTTTCACCGAGAACGTGTGCCACCAGTTTTCTGCCAGTCAGACACACACACAAGGCCCTGTGGAACGCAAGCTGCAATCGCAAAAGAAATTCTGCAGCGGGGAAGGTAACTTGTTCTTCGAGGGGATTGGGTCCTCCGACATATTCCATATCTATGACAGACTCCCAAAGCAGTACCAAGCAAGGAGGTGGGAAAAGAATTTAGAACACAAATTTAGCATACCCAATCAAATTGCGGAATAAAGGACTGCCTTGCCAAAGGCCAGATCCTGCCCTCGGATGGAATCGAGGGAGTAGTGACGTACAAATGTATGTACTGAAGCCCAGGTGGCTGCATCACAGATGTGACGAATAGGAACTCCCGTCTGCAGGGCAGTAGACGCAGCCACTCCTCTGGTAGAATGGGCCTGCAAGCCAGCCGGAGGGTCCTTACCCGCCAAGCGGTAACACTCGGAGATAGCTAAAATAATCCAACGAGACAAAGTCTGTTTCGTCACAGCTTGTCCCAAACGCTTTCCAGCGTAACCAATGAAAAGTTGATCGTCCACTCTGACCCGGGACATGCACGAAATATAAAAGCTCAACACTCTTCTAGGATCAAGCCTATGGAGCCTCTCCTCTTCCTTACCAGGATGTGGAGGAGGATAGAACAACCTTCTGGCTCAAATGAAATTCCGAAACCACCTTCGGAAGAAAAGAAGGACGAACTCTAAGGACAACCCTGTCCTTATGAAACACAGTGAAGGGTGGCTTAACTGAAAGTGCCTGTAAATCACTCACTCTGCGAGCGGAAGTAACTGCAACCAAAAACCCAGTTTTCAGAGTTAACAGTCTCAAAGGGCAAGAATACAAAGGCTCAAACGGAGCACCACAAGAAACTTAAGAATAAGGTTCAAATCCCAACCGGGCACCAGAAAAGGTGACGGAGGGAACACATTAGTGAACCCTTTCAAAAGCTGAGAAATTAAAGGAATCTTAAAATAGGAACATTCTTCAGACGAGCGCTTGAGTATGGACAGCACCGCCAGGTAACCTTTAATGGTCCCCACTTGCAAGCCCCTGTGGGCCAAGGAAAGCAAAAAAAGACAGAACCATGGGAATGTCACATTCAAAAGGATCCACATTCTTAACTCCGCAACAGTCGCAGAACTTTCTCCAACGGCCCACCACAGAAGGTCCTGGGCGACCAAAGCGGCACCTGAACAGGGGCCGACAGCCTGCCGGAGGACTGAGACCACTGGAGCTTGAGTGCCCACTGCAAAGATCTCATCCGCAGACGAGCCTCTGGCACCGGAAGAATGCAGGATGCCATGATGCCGAGCAGTCTCAAGAACTCGGACGCTGGGAGATTCTGGGCAAATTGAAACTTGTGCACCATCTGCTGAATGTGAAGAACCCTCAACTGGGGAGGAAAACACTGCCCCAGGGATGTGTCGAGCACTGCTCCGATGTACTGGAGCCGCTGTGTTGGTGTCAAATGGGACTTCTTTAAATTGAGAGGGAAGCCCAGTTTGTGAAGGGAGTGGGAGGTGACGGACAGATGATCCAGGACTTGCTTGGGATAGCTCCCCCTGATCAACCAATCGTCCAGGTAGGGGTAGACATGAATCCCCCCTTTCCTAAGATGCGCTGCCACCACCACCATGAGCTTGGTGAAAACCTTCGGGGCGGAGGTCAATCCGAACGGCAGGACCCGAAACTGAAAGTGCGAGTCGCCAACTGCGAACCTCAGGTACTTCTTGTGCTTGGGATGGATCGGCACATAGAAGTAAGCATCCTTGAGTTTGAGAGACACCAACCAGTCCTGAAGTTGAAGGGCCTGGAGGACTTGAGAGAGAGAGTAACCATCTTGAACTTGTCCTTCCTGAGGAGTTTGTTCAAACCGTGCAAGTCCACGATGGGTCTCAATCCCCCGTCTTTCTTTGAAATCAAAAAATAAGGGGAATACCATCCCTTGTTCCTCTCCGCTACAGGCACCAGTTCTATGGCGCCTTTCTCCAGCAGGGCTTGAATTTCCTGCGCAAGGAGCAGATCCGGACTCTTCAAAGAGGTTCCCAGGTGGATTGTCGCGAGGCCTCTGCCGAAAGGGAAGACAGTAGCCGTGGGTTATGATCTCCAGAACCCACACATCTGAAGTAATGGCTCGCCACTCTACAAGATGCTGCGCCAGCCTTCCCCCAACCGGCGAACCATGGGACCTGGCATCATGACAGTGGTAGCGGCAGCGCCGTTGCCTGAGGGCAAAGAGGCAACTGCCCGAGCGGCCTTGGCACTTCAAGTACCCTTGTTTCCACCTCTGGCACTCTTACGGTGGCCTCTTTGACTGCTAGCTCCTCTCGCTTTACTGAAGGACGAGTAATAGCGAAAGGAACCTCCAATCCATTGATGTCCCCTAGGACGAAAAGGAGGAGGTTGTCGAACTGCAGCGCCCAACGACTTCGCTGCAGCTTTGGAGGTCTGCAACCTCTCAAGACTCTCGTCAGCCTTGCTGCCAAAAAGATGTTCACCGTCAAAGGGCATGTTGAGGAGCCGGGACTGCACATCAGGAGCGAACCCAGACTTGCTCGCCGCCATGGACTGGCTGACACAATCTGCCATGTCCAAACCCGACTGAACGGCCTCACACATGGCATCCTTGCCATCCTGAACCATAGCAAGGAAACCATCCCGTTCGTCCCCTTCGGGAATATGTTGAGCCGCTAATGCACCACAGTTCCACAGAGAGTGTGTGAAACGAGACAAGGCACATAAGGAGTTGGCCGCCTTATGCGCCATACCCCCTGAAGAAAACACTTTCTTCGCCCAGCCGTCAAAACGTTTGTCGTCCCTATCCGGAGGGATGGTAGGATACGCCGCCTGCTTTGCTGGGGCCATAGCCGCCTGCACCACCAAACTCTCCGGAGTGGGTTGCCTGGCAAGTAGCAGGGGTCGCTACTGGCTGGACGGTATTTTCACGACAAAGACTTGCCCACTGCCGGGAGACTCTCCGGAGCAGTCCAAGCCGCCGCCACCCTTCTCTGCAGAGCCATATGAAACAGCAATAACGGGACAGTGGGGGGACTAAGATCAAGGATGTCCCTGAGATCATCCTGAACGAACTCCCCTGGGAGAGCCGACCAACCCAAGTACTCGGTGACCCGAGACATAAGGCGCCGATTTGAAGAATCGGCATGAGTGCCAGGCTCCGGCCTACAAAACTCCACCTCCAGAGAGGTGTCCAGTCCACTGGCATCATGCAGTGACTGCCTCAGGTCATCAAACTGGCTATGGCCCGAGATAAATTCATCCAGAACCAAGCCTTCATCAGAGCCTTAATCACCTTCTGAAATGTACTCCAGGTGGTGAGAGGAAGACACCTGGGGACCAAAGCTATGCCTGACCTTAGCCAGAGCCTTTCTAGGGGCTAACCCCGTGCCACGGGGCCCCTCCGACACCAGCGCCTCGAAAGGTGTTGAGGGCGCCGAACGAGTCGGCGCCGGCAGAAACGGCGTCGACATCAGCTGCAGCGCCGCCAGCATCGACGGCGTCGACACAGGCCTCGAAGCCGGAACTCAGAGCGTGTCTCTCGACGACCTAGGCACCCGCCAGTGTCGACGACCCCCTCGGAGGCGGAGCCTCGAGAGAAATAGTCGACGACCTCGGCGCCACAGGCGTCGACGTCTTCTTCGAAGATGGCACAGGATCACGCGGTCTCGAGCTCATCGAGGACCGGGACCTGGAAAGGGCATGGCGAGAACGGCTACCCTTGTCCGAGCGGGACCTTTCCCGCGAGCCGTGCCGACCACCCGAGCCGGAAGGCGTACGAGCGGTGTCTCAACCAGTGCCGACCGACCCCACTCGGAGGCGCGGATGGATCGGTGCCCTGTGATTCAAGAATCGCTAGCATCTGCTTTCCGAAGGAAGCCCATTCTTCCGGTGTCGCTTGCATGCTGGGATAAGCGACCCGCCGACGGGCGGATTCCTTGGAAGAGGACGGGAAGGCGACCGATGCCGGCGCTTCCTGGAATGCCTCGAAGAGGCGGAGGAGTGGCGAGACTGACTCCTGGAAGGAGACCCACTGGACTTCCGACGATGACGCGGAGAGTCGCCTCTCGAGTCATCCGTCGAAAGCCCAATAGACCTCGACTTCCGGGGCTTAGACACCCGACCTACCGACAGCTTCTTCTTGCGTTCCCGCAAGGCCTTGGCCGTGAGCGACCGGCAGTCGACACAGTCGTCCGTATCGTAGGCTTCCCCGAAGCACCAGAGGCAGGCGTTGTGCGAGTCCGTGACCGACATCTTGGACCCACAGTGCCCGCATTTCTTGAAGACCGGACCCGGGGTTGAAGACGAAGTAGACATCTCCACAAACAGGTCTTCACAAAAACCGAGAAGAATACAGCAAACTCCAAAGAGTCGAGGCGTATCGAGATTCACGAAGCGAACACGTTCGCGGAAAACATGGAACTGAGGCTACGGGCGTTGTGCGTCCTACTTATCACATCGGGTGACGTCGGCCGTCGGAGGAGGTCCTCGAGGACGGCGCATCGACGTCATTGACGCAGGCTCCGAAGATTTTCCGAAGCAGCACAGCTGTGGACATTACCTGTCAGAGATATGGAATACGTCGGAGGACCCAATCCCCTCGAATGTCATTTTTAGGACAGTTTTCCTGAAGGCCAGCTAAGGGCTTAGTAAAACCATTCAACTGAGAGAACGTACAATACTCCACTCTTAGTATAAGGCTGTACCACCTGAATATATAGTAGCATAGACAGAGCAGCCAAGTTTATCTTAGGAGGGAGAGAGGGCTGTAGGAAGGTACAAAGAAGGAACAAGTTACTTACCTGTAACTGTTGTTCTCCAGCATGGGTCTGCAATGGATTCCCCGTTGTCAGGCTGGGACACCTCGGTAAAGAAAAAAAATCAGTTTGTTTCGTTTCTGTACTGTCTTTCTACTAATAACCAATCACTGGTCTCTGGGTCATACTGCCCCCAGCCAATGACTGCCCTCTACCTAAGCCCCTTCTCTGGCAGCCATCTTCAGATTTGGTAGCACGTAAAGTGGCAGTAGGACCAAGAGAAGAGCCGCAGAGGGGTAGGCGGGAGGGTTCGCATGTGAATCCATGCCAGACCCATGCTGGAGAACAACAGTTACAGGTAAGTAACTTGTTCCTTCTCCAGCATGGGGTCTGGCATGGATTCACATGCTCATGAATATAAGAAAACATAGCCGTATACACAGGTACAACCACGGGAGGTGGCAAATGGCTCAACATTAAGCATCACATAAAGTCAACATTAAGCAACTCTTACCTCCTCACCAGGCCCACCTTCAGGCGAACAGGTTGCGCAGCACTGCTTGGCCGACTCTGGACTCCTCCCTGGAATCCCGGTCGACGCAGTAGAATCTCGTGAAGGTGTGCGTCGACCTCCACATAGCAGCCATGCAGATGTCCAGCAGAGGCACACCAGACAAGAACGCCGTAGTAGCAGCGGTAGCTCTGGTCGAATAGGCTCTCGGAGGGCCGGGCAACAGTCGGTTGGCCAACCAATGACAGTGCATGATGCAGCCGGAGAGCCATCTGGAAATGGAAGCCTTCGAGAGAGCCTTCCCTTGGTTCACAGGTCCAAAGTTCACAAATAGCTGTGATGTCTTCCGAAAACTCTTCGTTCGGTCCACATAGAACTTAAGCGCTCTAGCTACATCCAGCAAGTGCAAAGTCCTCTCGGCCTGCGACGAAAAGAAAACTGGCAACACCAAGGGCTCGTCAAGATGGAAGTCCGACAGCACCTTGGGCATGAAAGAGGGGTTCATCCCCAGCACCACCCTCGTATCGTGAAAAGTCAAGTATGGAGGCTTGCAGGATAGGGCCTCAATCTCTCCCACGCATCGTGCGGTGGTGATGGCCACAAGAAACGCTGTCTTCCACGGTAGGAACTTCAACGGAGCCGAATGCAAAGGCTTGAATGGCGGTCCCATGAGCCTGGTCAGCACCACATTGAGCTCCCACGCCAGGGCTGGAGCCTTCACCAGCAGAACCCATTGGTACAGTCCCTTCATAAATTCTTTCACCAGTCGATGAGACCACAAGGACGACCGTCCTGTAGTTCTGGTGTATCGGGAGATTGCAGCCAGATGTATCTTGATGGAAGCGTGAGCTAGTCCAGCCTTGGCCAGCGACAGTAGGTATGGTAGCACTTGAGGTGCCGTAATCCGTAGAGGGTTAATCTTCTGTGCACGGCACCAGACAGAGAACCTCTTCCACTTATATCCGTAGCATTTGAGAGTTGAGGACGCCCTGGCCTTTGCAAGAACCTCTCTGCAGTCTGCCGGGATATCGTACCCTCCAAACTCGTGCTGCAGGAGCCAGGCCTGCGAGTTCAGAGACTCTGGGTCGTGATGAAGAATGGCGCCTCCCTCTCTGAAGAGAAGATCCACGTCCGTCGGCAGCTTGATTGGTGGGGACGTTGACAAGTCCAGAAGGTCCGGGAACCAGATCTGTCTCGGCCACACCGGTGCGACGAGGATCATCCTGCACCGGGACCTCTTGTGTTGGTTGAGGAGACGGAACGGCAACGGAGGAAACGCGTACAGAACAGGCCGTCCCAGGGGAACGAGAAAGCATCGCCCATGCTCCTCGGCTGAGGAAACCTGCTGGCGAACCTCTGGCACTTGGAGTTCGTCGCTGTCGTGAACAGGTCGATCTGGGTTTTGCCCCAACGTCGGAAGAGCCGATCCACCTGATCCTGGCGTAGTTCCCACTCGTGGCACGAGCGTAGCTCCCTGCTGAGTGAGTCGGCGATGGTGTTTATTCCTGCCAGGTGGAAGGGAACCAAAAACATCCCCTGGGAGACGGCCGAGTGCCACAGATCCTGGGTCTGCTTGGACAGGGCTGGGGATATGGTGCCTCCCTGCTTCCGGATGTAGAACATCGTGGTGGTGTTGTCGGTGAAAATCCTCACCACCTTGCCCTTGAGGGACGGGAGGAACGATCTGAGCGCCCCGAACACGGCCCGGAGCTCCAGGATGTGGATGTGAAGAGACTTCTCCAGGAGCCAAAGGCCTCTTACGTGGAGGTCTCCAGTGTGAGCACCCCATCCCTCCAGGGAAGCGTCCGTCGTCACCGTCTCCTGATACGCCGGGGTCTGAAAGTCCGTGCCTGCCGCAAGGTGCGCACGGGTGCCCCACCACTGAATCGCCCGACGGAAGACCTCGTTGAGCAGGATCCTGTCTTTGACGCTGCCCGCCGCCTGCATCCAGCGGGTGTCGAGGAACTCTTGTAGCGGACGCATCTTTAGTCTGCAAAGGCGCACTAGGTAGATGCATGAGGACATCATCCCGAGGAGGGACTTGATGTACCTCATCCTGGCCATGTCTGTGGCTAGCAGGCGCTGCACCTTGCCCAAAATGGCCTTCGTCCTCTCCTCCGACGGAGACACCAATCGCTCCACTGTGTCGAGCTTCGCTCCCAGAAACAGTGCCACCTGCGACGGAACCAGGTGGGATTTGGGGTAGTTGATGGCGAATCCCAGCTCCGTGAGTAGGCGGACGGTCCTCTGTGTGCGCGACGGCGAGTTCGCCTGTCCTTGCACAGATGAGCCAGTCGTTCAGGTAGGGGTAGACGTGGATCCCCTGCAGGCGCAGCCGCGCCCCCACTGGTGCTAGGCACTTGGTAAACACACTGGGTGCCTACTTCAATCCGAACGGCAGAGCTCTGAATTGGTAGCGACGTCCCTGGACTACAAATCTGAGGAACTTTCGGTGTCCTTTTAGAATGGGGATGGGGAAGTAAGCATCCTATAGGTCCAACGACGATAGGAATTCGTCCTCCTCCAGCTGTCCCAGCACGTGCTCGAGGGTGAGCATCCTGAAACTTGTTTATGAACATGACCATGATGAACTTGTTTAGCTGACGCAGGTCCAGGATGGGGCACCAACCGCCTGTCTTCTTTCTGACGAGGAAGTATCTTGAGTATACTCCGGAGCCCCGGAGCCTCTTGGGGACAAGCTCGATGGCACCTTTCTTGAGCATCGCCCTTACCTCCAACAGCAGTTGAGGGACATGATTCTCCTTCCTGGCCACGGGAGGAATGCAGGGACATTTCTTCAGGAATTCTAGCGAGTGCCCGCGGACCAGGGTATCCAGCACCCAACGGTCGGTGGAGATGGACTCCCACACGCTGACGAACTTCGTCAGCCGGCCTTCCACCGGGGTGCTTCGGTGGGGGCCCCGACGCTACGGCCAGTTCAGTCTTGTTTGGAAGTGGCCTTGCCACCTTGGCCTCCTTGACGACGGTGGCGAGATCCTCCTTGTTTGCCGCAACATCTGTAGGCTTCCTGGGACGAGGAGCGGGCCGCCTGGCGGTACGTAGAGGAGCCACCGTTGGATCCCTTGGAGGCCCCTTGTCTGCCTCCGGTGATCCAAAAGGGCCGTCATTGTAGGACTCCCAGGGCTCGGGCCGTCTCAGTGTCGCTCTTGATTGCCTGGAAAGCCTCATCTACCACCTTTCCAAACAGGTTGTTGCCGTCAAACGGCATGTCCAACACCCTGGTCTGAAAGTCTTGATGGAAGTGCGTTGCCTTGAGCCATCCTTGTCGTCGAAGGCAAACACTGTTACCTAACTGGCGAAATCCGGTGTCGGCAATGTCCGTTACCACCGTTATGCCGTGGTCCAACGCCACCTCACCTTCCTGCAGAATCTCTAGGGCCTCCACCCTCTCGTCTGGTAGGAAGTCCAGCAGGGGAGCTATCTTGTACCAAAGCTCCCTGTCGTAACGGGCCACAATCGCTAAGGCGCTGGCCGCCTTAATTGTCGTCGCTGCTGACGTGATGACCCGTCGCCCCATGGCGTCCAATTTCTTTCCGTCGCCGTCCGGTGGGGAAGTGGAGGTTGAAGCCAGCGCACCCGGCGCTTTCTTCTTGGCCGCTGCTGAGATGACCGAATCCGGCATAGGCTGGGCCCAGAGGCACAAGGGGGCGGCGTCGGGGACCCAGTACTTCTCGTACCGGTCCCTCTTGGCGGGCGTCATGGAAGGGTTCTTCAGGACGGCAAGTCCCTCGTCCCAGATAAAATTGAGTACCGGTACCGCAAGGACCGTCTTTCTCTTGGCCTCCCGCCGTTGGTAGAGAAAGCCTTCCTTCTTCTGTTCCTCCGGGCAGAGCTCGAAGAGCTCGGATGCCCTGGCTATCATGGCATGGAAAGATCCGATTTTGTCAGGAGGAGAAGCCCGAAGGGGTGGTGATGGAAGGTCTGTCCCGCCGTCACCACCGTCATCATCCGTCCCAGTCACTGTATCCGTCGCCGTGTCATCTCGGGGGTCCGGCAAGGGGGATGAGGGCTCCACAGGCCTTGTGGGCACAAAGGGCGGGGCGGACTCTCCTATGCTTGTTGGGAGGGCTTCCCGACTGTCATGGTTCTGGATCCTCCACCGGGGTTCGTGGTAATCTCGTCCTTATCTCGGTGCATAAGGATTGGATTGCCAACAAAATGGCCGCCGAGCTGTCCTGAGGCTCGGGCAATGGCTGCGACGGGCGGGATGGCTGCTCCTCCACTGGGCCTTCGTCATCGCCCTCATCGCTTTCTTCGATCACATCAGCAGGATCTCTCCCGTGGGATCGTACATCCTCGAACCTCTCGTTGAGGCCCTTCACGGCTTCCACCAGCTCCTCCTCAGAGGCTGAATCTGTGTCCGTAATGGCCACCGCTCCCCCTCTTTTTCCACCAGGGTCTTGTCGATGGGCTGGAAAGAGGATTCCCTCCGCAGTGGCAGGGAAACTCTGGGCCCCGAGGTCGCCTCCACTGGCGTAGTCTCCGCCGGCTTCGCCAGGGCCACTGCGACTTCCTCGATAGAGGCCTTCGCCGGTTGGATCAGGGCCCTCACCACCTTAGGTGCGTCATGGGCCTGGCCTTCACCTTGGGAGGAGGGTCACCGCCTCGCTCCCCCTCGGCTCCCTTCGAGATCGACCAGGCCCTCTCCAGAAGCTTACCCGGGTTCTCCGATTTCCTCTTCCCTGAACCAGAGCGTTGGCTCGTGGTTGATGGTGCCGGGGAAGGCGCGTCCTGCCTGGCAGCCGAAGAGCCTGATCGTTCGGCGCTCCTGGTGCCCGCAGACTCGCGGTGCTTAGCCTTCTGTTGGGCCCCTGTCGCCGGGGCGCCCTCACAGGGCTTAGAAGACCGCTTGGACCTTTTCTTCTACTCACCTGCTGGGCCCTTCAAAGCAAAAACAGAGTAAAAGCTCGAGAGCTATAGCACGAGGACTCCCAACACTTGAACGTGCGGTAAAAATCTGAAGATGGCTGCCAGAGGAGGGGCTTAGGTAGAGGGCAGTCATTGGCTGGGGGCAGTATGACCCAGATACCAGTGATTGGTCATTAGTAGAAAGACAGTTAAGAAATGAAACAAACTGATTTTTTCTTTACAGAGGATTCCCAGCCTGACGACGGGGAATATTCATGAGCATGTGAATCCATGCCAGACCTCATGCTGGAGAAATTGTAGTATACCAAGGGTTCAACAGAAACACTTCCAACCAGAAGTATTATACAAAATACATTTTTATTATAAATACAATTAGGCCGGGTTAAGTATTGGGGTATGCTTGAAGGTACACAGACCAAAACATGAACCTTGTTTAGAAAACCAACAGTATTTCTAGACAAGTCAGAACTTCTGAAACACATTTAGTACACGGCACACATATTCATGGGGAATAAAACCATACATTAGTTTGATTACTTTCAGTAATACAAGGGTAGTAGACCCTAGCAGTTGTGCAGTGACAATCACTTAGCAAACCAATCTGCAAGCATACTTTTCTGAATAGTGGAACAGTATAAACCTACGACCACATTCAGGATAACACACAGTTGTATTAGGTTAGTAAAACCGTTTGGTGTAATATACAATTACAGTTGCTGTTCAGCTCAGTGGAACACAGCCTACGGTAAGCAAGAACTCTTTACACCAATTTAGGATTGCACTGGGCAGATGAGGGTCAGCTACACCTACAGAACACTTTTTAAGAATGGCACAGCTATTCTAGGCAGGTAAAACCTAATGTTGTAATATACTATTACAGTTGCTTTTAAGGTCAGTGGAACACAAACTAAAGTAAGCAATAACTTTCTAACTTATTTTAGGATGGCCAAAGGGAAGTAAAACCGACATACCTTTTAAAGGAGCCATCAGAAACCTAAAGGTAGGTATAAACCCAAGACTGTTTTAGCATCTGTATTAAACGGACCAGGGAAAGCAAAAGCCAATGTTACACTTTATGAATGACTCAATGCTATTCACGGTAGGTAAAACCCAAGGCAGACTTAGTTTAGACAAACTATACAGGAGGTCGAGGGAAGCAAGTCCCAGTTGGTGAACTCACAAACTAGTATTCTGAAAGAAACAGTGAAGTGAAGCCAACAGCATTACTTTTGGAAAGAGGCACAACCAATTCACAGGTGAGTAAAATAACCTTGCATATACTTTTCAGAATGGCACAACACACATTCATGTTAAGAGCTTTCTTAACTGCTCACTCTAAGAGTTAGTTACCAACTAACTCCTTCACAAGTAAGTACATTTTTAAAAACTTGTTATATTTTTCAAGGCAGAATATTTTTTTTATCCAGTCCTTCCCTATTCTATTGCATGAGTTCTCTCAGAGCCAGAAGAGGGCACCTAATGGTCCAGGTGACCGCTGTAGGCAGGGTGATAGAGGGTGCAGTTGCAGAAAAAGTCAGAGTTCCAGTGGAAGACTATTCAAACAAGTAGTACACTTTAGAGTTAGTTGGGGTTCAGGCACTTCAAAGTAGACGCCCTAGGAGGATTCCAGCAGTGTGTTACGCTCACCTGGCATCCACAGGGACGCACCCAGCCAGGTTACTCACTAGTATGCTTCTCAGCTTTGCCCTGATGTGGTCTGCGGGGAAGGTTCTGCCTGAAATAAAGGAGGACTGTGATCAAGACTGACCGACTGAGATAAGTATCCTCCCTCCAGCCACATATGATTTCAGTCCCTCTGGCGCCCTCTCCTCACCTTGTGGTAGAATTAGGCGTGCTCTCCGTCCTGCCTTCTTTGCAGGGGCGCGTTGTCTTTCATGGGCGAGTGCGGTCCAGTTACTTCACCGACGCCGGCCCGTTTGATATTGTTCAGGTAGGTCTTATTGCTGTTCTTTAGTTTGGTTGCTATCCTGCATGCCTTTCTTTGTTTAAAATGTATTTTTTCTCCCTTAGGTATGCGGATCTTCAGCGCGGCGAACTGGCTTGGTTGAGCCCCGCTGGTAAATGATGGCGCATTAACAGCGCTATGATGCGGTAAATAAGCACTATGCACAGCGCTGCAAAGTCTTGCCTTTGCTAACTTGTGTTTTCCTTCCTTGTAGGTCGCGGTGTTCGTCAGCCCGAGTGGAATGTCCGGAGTGGTGCCAGCCAAGAGGCAACCAGCCAGGTAGGCCTTTTGAGCAGTTCATAATTTGTAAATGTCTCTACTGCTTGCTTTAATGTTGCCTCTATCTTCCCCTTTCAGGTCGTTCTGTCCGGGAGGCGTGCAGATTCGAGGAAGCTGTTCTCAGTAGCTGCGAGTGTTTAAAGATGAAGACTGCAGGTGAGATGCTGCTGCTAATGATGTTCCTTTTGTCTCCTTGCAGGTTCTGCTTCTCCGAGGTTTGAGGGAATAGCTGGACACGGTTAACGTCACGTTGCAAGCTGCAAAGTAACGTGTAGCGTGTTGTCTTGCTCAGGTGTGGTTTAAATAGCCCCAACAAAATAGTCCAGGTAAAGTAGTCCCTAGGCTACCACACCCAAAACACTAGACAGCATAGCTTGGTTCTTAGGAACCAAGCTATGTGGATGCCTCCATGTTGGCTGACAATACAATAAAGTAGTTCCCAAGCACACTGTTTTTCATGGTGTATGAGCCTGGCGCCATAGGCGCCAGGACTGGCCCCATGAGGGCTTTTGAAGAGAATGCCAGGCTCTAGAGGCCCGAGTCCTGACTCCACCTGGCCAATGGGTTTGCCAAAGGGGGATTTAGGTGAGGGTCATGACACTACTTGCCAAGTTTGCATCGACAGAAGCCCCTGAAAGGACGATTTCTCCCTTTGAGTTGGTGGGACCAATCAACTCCAAAGTAAGCCACCTGGACACCCATCTCAGAGCTGGTTGAATTTCCTCAGAGCTGCTGCAGGAATCGTATAGCCATGGAGAGGGACACCAGATTGTGTCTGTTACTTTTAAGCTGGCCTAAAGCTTTTGGAAGATCCTCCGGACTCCCACGAAGCAGGACTGGCCAACCTGAGCCCCCCCAGCAGAGTACAGGACCCCAGAAGTAAGGACAGTCCACCTTGACAGCCAGGAAACGCGCTTATTGCCATTTGCTGTAACGCACGGAGCTGAAACGCTAAACAGCCACTGAAAGTGAAGTTTGCCAGTTTCCAGTCTTGACAGTCCCAGTGCAGGAGTCCCAACGTCCTCCCTCTTGTCGCCATGACTGAGGCCCAGGAACAGTGAGATCTGCAGAGCGGCACAGGAACAGAAGTCATCAGCTGCATCTCTTCTTCTTTACCAAGGTACTGTAAAACAAGTCTAAGAGAACTAGGTCTTACTGTAGAAGTGCTTGTAAATTCCACAACTGTCAAGTGTAATCAGCCTGTGGCCCTCCATTTGATTCTTCTTTACATCAAAGTCTCCTAAGAACCTGTGCAAAGACATTTCCATGTCCTTACCTGAAGTGCTGCATCCTATAAAAAAGACTTTTGCCCATTGACTTTGGCTTAGCCTATTTAAATTGAATGACTCCTCTAAGTGTTATCTGAAAGTATTTGCCCAGTTTATGAATATTTGTAATTTCTTGTGTTCCAATAGCCCTTGCCTTTTACCAACTTTTAAATAGTATTCTGAATGCCAACAGTAAGGTATTAATGTCCCCAGCACCCTTGTTACTGAAGTCTCCTGTGGGTGGAGGTTGTGTCTGTGGGCCATCCCAAAAGGGCCTTGTCCGATTCAGAAACTCAAAGTGTACTGTATTGAAGTATATTTGTGTGATACTATTCAATCGCTCCCTTCTGAAGAAGGCATTATAACTGAATGATACATTATTAATGGTTTATACAAGAAACCTTGAGTGTAAGAGTTTATTTGAATACCTGTAACTGAGAATCTTTGTGCAACTCCACTGCAGCTCACATTTCCCCCTCTTGAGATGAGCATGGCTGCTCAACACGCTACCAAAACTGTGTAGTACAAGCTTACGCCAAAGGTGGGGTTGCCTAAACCTGTAGTCATAGTTGTTCATAGTGTTGCCAGAGGGTACAGCATTCAAACTTTGCCCAACAGCCTCACACAAAGGCTCCATGCAAAGGCTCACAGTGATTCCCGTCTGGGATCTGGAGGGGATCCAGGCCTCCAGATGAACAAGTTACTTTCTTACCTGGTAACATTCTTTCAATGGGATGTTCCGACGACTTATTCCACATCTATGACAGGTAATCACCACAGCTGTGCTACTTCAGAAAATGTTCGGCGTCTGCGTCCTGTGTTGGTGACGTCGATACGCTGTACGAGTGCCTCCGTCGAGCTGACGTCACCGAAAGTAGGACGCACAACACCCGTAGCCTCAGTTGTAGTTTTTTCCCAGAACGTGTGGCACCAATCTTCTGCCAGAAAAACCACAGAAAGCCTTGCAGAAACGTAAGCTGAAATCGCATAAGAAATTCTGTAGCGGGGCATGCTGGGAGGGAACGATGTGGAATAGGTCGTTGGAACATCCCATCGAAAGAACGTTACCAGGTAAGAAAGTAACTTGTTCTTCGAAGGGATTGGTTTCTCCGACGTATTCCACATCTATGACAGACTCCCACAGCAGTACCAACGTATGGGGAAAGAATTTAGAATGTAGGAATTTAGAATGCCCAATTAAATTGCAGAATAAAGGACCGCCTTGCCAAAGGCCAAATCTTGCCCATGGATAGAATCCAGGGAAAAATATTTCACAAAAGTATGGACAGAGACCCATGTGGCTGCTTCACAAATGTTAGGAATGGGAACACCCTTCTGCAGAGCAGTAGAGGCAGCCACACCCCTGTAAGAAAGGCCCGTAAGCCTATCGGAGGTTCCTTACCCACCAAGCGGTAACATTAAGAAATTGTCAAGATAATCCATCTAGACAAAGTCTGCTTAGTAACAGCTTGTCCCAAACGCCTTCCAGCGTATCCTATAAAGAGCTGATCGTCCACTCTGACCCGGCACATGCGAGAGATGTAGAAATTTAAAGCTCTCCTAGGATCCAACCTATGGAACCTCACCTCTTCCTTACCAGGATGCGGAGGAGAATAGAACGCCAGAAGAATAACTTTTTGACTTAAATGAAATTCTGACACCATTTTCGGAAGAAAAGGATGAACCCTAAGGACAACCCTGTCCTTATGTAACACCATGAAGGGTGGCTCAATGGAAATTGCATGCAACTCACTCACTCTGCAAGAGGAAGTTACCGCAACTAAAAATACAGTTTTCAAAGTCAACAGTCTAAAAGGACAAGAATGTAAAGGCTCAAACAGAGCTCCCATTAGGAATTTTAGAACTAGGTTCAAATCCCAACTGGGCACCTGGAAAGGTGACGGTGGGAACACATTAGTTAGCCCTTTCAGAAACTGAGAAATCAAAGGAATCTTAAAATAAGAACATTCCTCAGACGAGAGCTTAAATATGGACACTGCCGACAGGTAACCTTTAATGGTACCCACTTGCAGGCCCTTGCGTGCTAACGAAAGCAAAGAAAGACAGAACCACAGGAATGGCACATGAAAAAGGATCCACATTCATAAACCTGCAACAGTCACAGAACTTTCTCCAACGGCACAGGGACTTTGTTGCAGGCCTTCTGGCCAAAAACAACACCTCCATCTCGTCTTCAGGGAGATCCCAATCCTTATACCACAATCTTTTAGAAGCCAAGCATGAAGGTTGAGGGACTTAACCTCTGGATGGAGAACCTGACCCCCCTCCCGTGAGAGCAGATCGTCTCGAAAGGGAAGGCGGCGTGGAGGGCAGATGGACATGTCGAGAAGGTCCGGGTACCACGTTCTCCGGGCCCATGCCGGAGCAACGAGGATCATTCGGGAACTGAACCTCCGTAACCTCCTAAGCACTTGCGGAATGACGGGGACTGGAGGAAACGCTTACAGCAGTGGGAAGGAGCACTCCACTACGAATGTGTCCCCTAAGGCTCCTCTTGGAGGAAATTCCAATGAGAAGCATCTTTCGAACTTCCAGTTGACACTGGTGGCGAAGAGATCCACTTGAGGGGTCCCCCAAAGGGCAAAGATCTCCAGGAGAATCTCCTGAGCCAGCTCCCACTAGTGAGAGACCATGCTCTGCCTAATCAGAGCGTCCGCCACCTTGTTTTTGTCTCAGGGCAGATGAACTGCCGAGATCGAAATTTCCTGCTGGATGGCCCAGAACCAGAGCTGCAACGCCTCTCTGCACAGAGGAAGTGACCCTGCCCCCTCCTTTTTGTTGAGGTAGTGCATGGCCACTGTGCTGTCCGTCAGAATCAGGACATTCTTCCCTCGCATAGTCAGCAGAAAAGCCTTCAGAACTAGCCTGATGGCCCTCAGCTCCAACAGATTGATATGGAGTCTGGACTCCGACGGAGACCAACGACCGCTGACTCAACTCGTTGGCTTGAGCTCCCCATCCCGTGAGGGATGCGTCCGTCACGAGCGTCACCTCCGGCCAGGGTAGCCAAAATGAAGCCCCCTTCATCAGATTGCCTTCGAAAGCCCACTACAGAATATACTGGGTGACTGAGGGCGGCACCTGAACGGGATCTGACATCCTGCCGGAGAACTGCGACCACTGCATCTTGAAAGCCCACTGCAGAGATCTCAATCGCAGCCTGGCCTCTGGCACCAGGAGAATGCAGGATGCCATGAGGCCAAGCAACCTCAAGAACTCGAATGCCGGGAGACTCTGCATGTTGAAACTTGTGCATCATCTGCAGAATGCGATGAGCCCTCACCTGGTGAGGGGAAACGCTGCCCCAGGGATGTGTCTAGAACTGCTCCGATGTACTGGAGCCGCTGGGTTGGCGTCAATTGGGACGACTTTAAGTTGAGGGAGATGCCCAGCCTGTGAAGAGAGTGGCAGGTGACTGACGGATGATCCAGGACTTGCTTGGGAGAGCGCGCCCTGATCAACCAATCTTCCAGGTAGGGGTAGACGTGAATCCCCCCTTTCCTGATATACGCTGCCACCAACACCATGAGCTTGGTGAAAACCCTCGGGCGAAGGACAATCTGAACAGCAGGAGCCGAAACTGAAAGTGCGAGTCGCCAACCGCGAACCTCGGGTACTTCTTGTGCTTGGGATGAATCGGCACATGAAATTAAGCGCCCTTGAGGTCGAGATACACCAACCAGTCCTGAAGTTGAAGGGCCTGGAAGACTTGAGAGAGAGTAACCATCTTGAACTTGTCCTTCCTGAGGAGTTTGTTCAAACCACGCAAGTCCATGATGGGTCTCAATACCCAGTCTTTCTTCTGAATAAAAAAATAAGGGGAATACCATCCCTTGTTCCTCTCCGCTACAGGCACCAGTTCTATGGCGCCTTTCTCCAGCAGGGATTTGATTTCCTGCGCAAGGAGTGGATCCGGACTCCTCAAAGAGATTCCCTGGTGGATTGTCATGAGGCCTCTGCCAGAAAGAAAGAGTAGCCGTGGGCTATGATCTCCAGAACCCACACATCTAAAGTAATGGCACGCCATTCTACAAGAGGCTGCGCCAGCCTTCCCCCAACCGGTGAACCATGGGACATGGCCTCATGACTGAGCTGAAGCGGTTGCGGCAGTGCCTGAGGGCAAAGAGGCAACTGCCCGGGCAGTCTTGGCACCTCGAGTACCTTGTTCTCCACCTCTGGTACTCCTACGTGGGCCCCTTTGACTTGCAGCTCCCCTCGACCTACCAAAGGTAGAGTAGTATCGAAAGGAACCTCCCCTCCATTGCTGTCCCCTAGGACGAAAAGGCAGAGTTTGGCGAACTGCAGCGCTCAAAGACTTTGCTACAGCTTTGGACATCTGCAACCTCTCAAGGCTCTCGTCAGCCTTGCTGCCAAAAAGATGGTCACCATCAAAGGGCATATTGAGAAGACTGGCTTGTACATCCGGAGCAAACCCCGACTTCCGCAAATCTGCGCATCACGGTGCTCGCAGCCATGGACCGGCTGACAGTCTGCCACTTCCAGACCCAACTGAGCCGATTCACACACGGCATCCTTGCCATCGTGTACAAGGGCAAGAAAGCCATTCCGTTCCTCCCCTTCGAGAATATGTTCAGCCGCCAATGAAACAATTCCACAGAGTGTGAGTGAAACGAGCTAAGGCGCACACGGAGTTGGCTGATTTCAAAGCCATACCCCCTGAAGAAAAGGCTTTCTTTGCCCCACTGTCAAAACGTTTGTCGTCCCCATCAGGAGGGATGCTAGGGTATGACGCCTGTTTTCTTGGGGCCGTAGGCACCTGCACCACCAAACTCTCCGGAGTAGGGTGCATGGACAAGTAGCCGGGGTCGCCACTGGATGGGTGGTATTTTTTCGGCAACGACTTACTCACTGCCGGGAGACTCTCCAGAGCAGTCCAAGCCGCCGCCGCCACCCTTCTTTGCAAGGCCATATAGAATGGCATTACCGGGTCAGTTGGTGGCCCTTGGTCCAAGATATCTGTCAGGTCATCCTACAGAAAATCTACTGGTGGCGCAGATCACCCCAAGTACTCTGTCACCCTCGACATCAGCCACCTGTACGAAGAGTCAGCATGTGTACCAGGCTCAGGCCTGCCAAACTCAACCTCCGGGGAGGTATCAAGACCACTGGCATCGTGCAAAGACTGACGGAGGTCTTCAAACTAGCTAGACCAGACAATATTTCATCAGGAACCGCATCCAGAACCAAACCTTCCTCAGACCCTTCCTCCACCTCAGAAATATAATCCAGAGGCTGGAATAAACCCCTGGAGGAGGGGCCAGAAAAAGTCTCAAAGACAGGTCTTGCCGACTTCTTCAGGGCCTTCCTCGTTGTTTCCACCGATGCAAGGAGTACATCCGATAAAGCATCCTTGAAAGACGTCGACAGAATCGGCGTCGAGGTTGAGCGTGGCACCGATAGCTTCAACACAGGACTCGAGGGCGGAGCCCCGAGCATGTCCGACAGCCTCAGCGCCAATGGCGTCGAGGTCTTCCTCAGAGGCAGAGCCTCGAGAGAGTCCCTCGACGGACATGGTGCCGATGGAGTCGACGTCTTCCTCAAAGACCTCACAGGCTCCGACGGTCTCGAGGGCGTCGAGGACCGGGACCTGGAGCGGGCATAACTAGAGCGATCCACCTTGCCCAATCGGGACCTCGAAGGCGCCTGACGGTCGTGCCGACCACCCGAGCCCGAAGGCATGCGAGCGGTGGCCCTAGCACGTTCCCTGCCAGCTTCTTTCAAAGGCGCGGACGGAACCGAGCCCTGCGACTGAAAAATCGCCATCATCTCCGTACGAAATGCATCCCATTGCGCAGGAGAGGAGTGCTTATTGGGACAAGCAACCCGCCGATGGGCGGAGTCCTTGCACGAGGATGGGGAAGGCAACCGATGACGGCACTTCCGCGAGTGCCTCGAAGAGGCAGAGGAATGGCGGGAACCACTCCGGGACCGAGACCCCCCCCGAACTTGCGCCAAGGACGCAGAGAGTCGCCCCTCGAATCGTCGGTCGAAAGCCCAGCAGATTTTGACTTTCGGGGCTTGGAAACCCTACTGACAGAAAGCTTCTTCCGCTCCTGCAAGGCCTTTGATTTTAATGACTGGATATCGTCACAATCATCCGTGGCGTGGTCCTCACCAAGGCACCAGAGGCAGGCGTTGCGCGGGTCCGTAAGCGACATCTTGGAACCGCAGTCCCAACACTTATTGAAACCCGGCCGCGGGGTAGAAGACGACGAAGACATGCTGTCTTCACAAATGAACAAGGGTGAAGACCGATAGAATATAACTCTGAAGGACCGAGGGGCGCCAAGATCCCCGAAGCAAACATGTTCGTGGAAAAAACGGAACTGAGGCTACGGGCGTCGTGCGCCCTACTTATAACACCCGGTGACGTCGGCTCGACGGAGGCCATTGAGGGCAGCTTATCGACGTAGATAATTTTCCAAAGCAGCACAGATGTGGTGATTACCTGTCAGCTGTGGAATACATCGGAGGACACAATCCCCTCGAAAAGGGGCGCGAGAGGCCTTTTTACACATGAAAATCTTGTAAATACGACAGCTTTATTATTTTCCTGTGTACATTTACACACAATTTTAGAGCAGAGGGCAATGCAAAGATCAGGTTACTTGACAGAAACTAGAATGCTTCTTTTGATTTTTATCTATATGGATGTAATTGTAAGCCATTGATAAACGCCTCAGAAAATGTATTTCTCGAAAGCCTTTCAAAAAAAGAAACTGCACATTGTGATAAAAGGAATGGTTTATTTCCATTCAGCTTCTGCAGTGTTGCTGATCATGGAGCAAACAGAAGCACTGTGCGTATTGTTTTTCCGTAGCATTTTAGGATTGTAAAATTAATAAAATGGAAAATTAAGTTGCAATTGAGAATTAATATTTTGTAACATTACACTTTTTTTCCAGTGAAAGTAAACCAGAATTGCACAGTTGTATTTTTCAGAGTTCCCCTGCTGTGTGCATAATCATGCAGAGGCAGATCATTTTTACACTCCTAATTTAATTTGCACTCTAATTACAAAAACTATCAAGGAAAAAGTGCTTTCTCTAAGGCTGGTCTTCTGCTAGCGACTCAAAATATACAACCTTTGCACTATTTTAATTGCAATCTGTGCATCACATTAAGAGACTGGTGTCGAGTCTCCCTGGAATGGGTGGGAGGAAAGCAAGATCCCCCCCCTAAATGTACACAAATAGTAGACAAACTCCCCTGGAGACTTGCGCCAAATTAGATAGTTGATAGAATTGTTTAATAATCACAATTAAACAACTGCAAGCTAGTAAGGAAGAGGAAAGGTTGCATAGACTGGACCCAAAAAGGGCTCTGTTTCTACATTTCCAGATTGGCAAATCTTAGAATCAACAGCAGCCCTCGAGAGACGACGACTCCGCGGCCTCCAATACAGCGCCCTCTGGTGAAAAAAAAATTCCTAAGCAGCAAAGCTGCAAGACAAGATATCCAAGATGATGAATACGTGGGAGGATCAAATTGAAAGAACGTTACAGTTGGTAAGTAACTTGCATATCATGCATAATAGGGAAATTAATGTTACTATCTGCCCTGATTTGAGAAAGGCTTACATTGCCGAAACACGTGTCATCATAAGGAGCAAATGGGCAATTATGATGAAACAATAATTTGACCCTATAACAAAGCTATTCAATTGTGATTATTAAACAATTCTATGAACTATCCAATTTGGCGCAAGTCTCCAGGAGAGTTTGTCTACTAATTATAAAAATAAGGGTGTAAAATGATGACTATGCATGGTCTAGTTTGCATCCATTCAACCTTGCAGTCAATGGGGTACATTACTATAAATGGTCATTGGAAGCAGAGTTTTTGTTGAAGGGTGAGTGATTGCCATTATGCCAATCACAGGTGTTATATCCTCTCAAATCTTTAAGTCTACAATTAAAACATCCAAAATCTGACTTCTCCATGAAGTTCAAGCACTGTTAAAAAAGCAATAGAAACTCAGCAAAACCTATCACTGTGATAATCCAGATAGGTATTTAACTTTATGTAGCCCTTCATACATGGTTCGTCCAACATCTAGGCACTGATTATTAAACCTCAGTCGATACTCAGTTAACGGACCTCTGAAGGATGTTAGCCAATATGATAGCTCAGCCGGTTGAGCACTCGTTGCTGCGATCTGTGCATGATCTGTAGGTTGCAGGTTCGAATCCCGGCAAGGCCAACCCAGCCTTTCATCCTTTCAAGGTCGATAAAGGAGTACCGACTTTGGTTTGGTGATAATTGTGATGAATATGTTCTATGTACAGCTCTTTGCCAAAAGTGCTATATAAATAACCATTTGACCATGAGATAAGACATAGAATTTAGCATAGAGTTCTTGCCTCTCTGCACTGTTGTATCATAACATTGGCATACCATTAGGTAGTAATAGCTCCAGGAAATGAGGACTTTCATTAATCATCAAAAGACTATTCTGCTAACGAACCTCAAAACACAATACAATTCATGCTTGCTTTACTATGTAATTGGCTAGGTTTTTATGTTTTCAACATTTAAATATATACAGGAGAGATCAAATGGCCAGACAGAGAAATAATCAAAAGTGTATTCTGTGTCAATGCAGTAAACTAACATAGTAATGATTGCCATACAGTTTTTGCACACGTCGGCTGGATGTCACATGCATTTTACTCTTGCAAAGGAGAAACGTCATTTACTCTCTTAATCATATTTACTCTCAAAGTTTAAAAATGGGGAGTAAAATACTCCCACCTCAAAATCTTATCTAGAGCACTGAGGGGATCCTCCATGACGATGCCTGCTTTGCTTACGCGGTGCAAGGCTTGCGGCGCAGCGTTGCACCAAATATGCTTGATATCTTTGTATATGAGGTAAGAGCTCAAACATCCCTCCCTCTCCACATCTACCGTGATGTCCCCCCCACCCATCACCTAATGAGGGCCCTTGTGCTTCTAACCAACTCTGGTCCTCACCTCTGTGTCTTTACCAAAAACTGCTCCCCTAATCTTCTGCTTCACCATTCGCTCCCACCGTTATTGCTCATTCTGCTGCTCTAATCTACATGCCTCCAAACAAAGTGCTGCAGAGAAACAATGCCTATTAGCCAACATGCGCACATTTGCACTTAGATTGGTAATTCCACTATTCTTGACTTTCCTCTATCCTTTTCTACATGCAGTGCCAGTTCAAAGTATTGGAGAGGAAAGACCATAGTAAAATGTGGCGGGGGTGGAAGGCTGATGTGTGGGGTTGAGGCAGTGAAATTTTGGAGCAGATGAAAGACTGCGTTTGTGCATCTATTACATTTTTGGATTTTGTGTGATATTCCTAAAAGTCTGGGTGGGTCAATTATCTGACCACTGCCAAAGCAGTATGACAGTACAGCCTGGAACCTTGTGTGCCTATTCACGCTAAACATTTACAATAGTCACCCAAATCTACATCAGTTGGATAGGATCATGTGAGACACTAACCTGACCAGCGTCGTTGTACCAGAGTTCATCATGAAGTCTATCAGGGTGCGCTTTTTTCCGTTTAATTTCTCCAACAACGTCAACAACGTCGTCTTCAGAGTCTGTAGAGCTGGAGCCATATGTCTCGTCTGAATCAGTGATACTCTCTAACAACAAAGCAAAATGAAAAATGTAATGATCGGAACCCAAAAATCTCTCAGACCACGGCTTGCAATATAGATCACTGTCAAATGTATTTAAATTGCATGACATACTAAAGAGTAAAGGTCATTGCAGCCAGACAGCTATTCTTCCACTGCGGCAGTGTACATTAGTGAGCCACACTACACCATTTATTTCCAGCATACCGCCTTTACGGGGTTGGGGGGATAAAATTCCTTGAAATTAACTGTGTAGCTCAAAAAGGCAGCAACATTACCACAGCTTCTACAAGGGCATTGTGGCCTTCGTAAATTTGCAGCTATGATTCAGCCATTGGCTAAAGGCAGTCAGAAAAAACATTTTGGTTTCGGTGCCTTAAACCTTAGCTTGTGGGCAACCTTTTCAACCCACAGACATGATGCTTCAAGTTTACACCACCCTACTGTCCCGACCCGAGTCAGTAAAGTCTGGATTTGTAGGCGGCTTTCTGGGGAACGAGGAGGTTGTTACAACCTCATGTATAGTATTTGTACAGAATACATTTATGATTTGGAGCTTCAAACCTGCCATGCACTACATTCTCAACTGCTCCACAAACCAAAAATACAATGCCTGGCAAGAAGCACCGGTTATCAAAAAGAAAAGATTACTCACCATAGTGACTACTGTACTAGTCCACAGTCCCCTTTCTCCATACTAATGGGAGTGCCAACTCATGGGGATGGAACCAGGGAAAATTGGTGCATAGCAAAAAAATCCCCTCAATTTTATTGGTCGCTATACGCTCAAGTGCAGTGAAATCTCTCTAGGCGCTGATCCCAGCCTCGCCCCACCCTTTTACATAACAGGCCACTCCTGGTGGACTAATTGATTAGCGGGAATGATGGGAGGGCATATGGAGGAAGTGCACTAGAACAACTGTAGTCACTGCAGCGACTAACCTTTTCTTACACCTATGTCCCATCCCCCTTCCTCCGAACTGGTTAGAGACAAGCCAGCATTCATACCCTAAAGTGTGGCGGGTTGGTCCGGTCACTGTCTTGTAGAGAAGGAGCCAAGTACCCCCACCTCAAACATCTCACCCGCAGCACCTGTATGTTGGGTCCCAGAGTGGGAAACGTGCGGTTCCAGTAAAAGTACCAGATTTTCCTAGGTATCGGGAGGCAAGGTTCCCATTGAGGAAACCATACCTGCATACGAGACAATATGATGGGCCGTCTGAATGAAATCCCTGAAGAAGCAGAGAAAATGAATGATAAATAAGAATGGTGATGTCGCCATCACCAGTGACTTCATAACAGAGTAATGCTGAGGAATAGAGAAGAGATGCAGAAAATAAGAGAATGCAGGCAAGACTATAAGGCATCAAGAAAGTAGCGAGACGGAGGACATCTTGGGATCAAGATGAAGAAACCTATGCTGCAGTCATAAAGGAAAAAAGCTATTTTACACATGTATACATGCAAAGAAACACAAGCAGATGAAGTATTCTTAAAAGGCTAGCTTTATAGTGAATAGATTGCGGCATGAGGCAACATGTACATACATTACATGGGCTGCGGTACATTTGTGATGTCATCTTTGATGTCCTGGGTGTTAGTCTTAGAAGTGCACGGTGGTGGCGCGAGTTATAGTTGCTTAGCTTACACCATAACTGGCTAATTTCAGGGCGTTTTCGGTTTTACTTGTAACCATAGCGTCCCTTTAGAAAAAACTTTGTTATCTATCTCTCTCTCTAAATATATATACTATGTATGATAGCAATGCTGAGCAAAGAAGGAAGACCAAGCTTTTTCATTCGTCGCAGTCAGAAAAACAAGTGATTTACAGGAGAAAACCTCAGAAAGGCGAAATTGGATGAGCCAAGAAGCCAAGGCCATATCAGACTGGGGTGAGCTGATATTGGATACAAATCACGAGAAAGAACAAAGCTTCTGCTTAGAGGCATGGACAAAAACAAGAAGATGTCAGAGGTCTATTAAAGAATAGTATTTTAATACACTGAAACGCTCGATTTCGTGGTCTTTAGTCACGTGGGGAAAAGAAGTTGGACGAGCATGATTGTCACAACTACGCACGAGGGCAGAGTGTGCCTTCACTCCCCTGAATTCCCCGGGGTAAAGAACATGTTCAAGTTCAAAAGACCTAATTGACAGACAACTGAGGTGAGGGATGGATATGTTCATTGGTGGGAAGCTATGGTTAAGATTAGCCCATCTGCACCTGGATGTTCAGCCTGCGTACTGCCAACGTAGGCTGAGGAGGCACTGACGGAGGTTAGAATGTAACCAATGATGGAGGACTGCATGATCGGATGTTAAGAGACAGATCACATAATTCCACTGCCCTGAACGAGTATGCATTGTATACCTCGATGATCCTTGTAGAATCTATCACACTCGCCATTAGGTTTTTGTAGTTTGCCACATAAAATGATGTAAGTGATACATAGGTTAAACGTCACTTTTGGCGATTTTGCACTATAAAAGAACTAGTTACTCTTACCTTGTAACGTTCTTTCGATGGGATGTTCCTCCGACGTATTCCTTATCTTAGATAGAAATCCTTCAGCTTTGCTGGCCTCGGAAAATTTTTTCGCCAGAGGGCGCTGCGCGTCGATGATCGCCGAGTCGATGACCCTCGACGGCCTCCGTGCCGACGTCGACGTCATCCTGCCTATAAAGGCCGCGCGCAGCGTCCGTTGCTCAGTTCCGTTTTGTAGTCCCCAGTAATGTTTTTGGATTAGACTAATCACCTTGAAGGAGCATAGGCTGCAAACCCACAGGAAGTCATACTGCGGGGATGGATGGGAGGGTCGATAAGGAATACGTCGGAGGAACATCCCATCGAAAGAACGTTACAAGGTAAGAGTAACTAGTTCTTCGAAGGGATTGTGTCCTCCGACGTATTCCTTATCTTAGATAGACTCCCATAGCAGTGGTATTGTGACTGGAGGCGGGAGTAATAAAAGTTATGTTACCCTTCCAGAATGGACAGAGTGTAACACAGCCTTGCCGAATCTAGTTTCTTGACTAGAGGAGGAATCCAGGCTATAGAATTTGGTAAATGTATGTGCGGACGACCATGTGGCAGCCGCACATATATCTCGAATTGGCACCCCTCTTTGAAGGGCTGAGGATGTTGCGATACCCCTGGTAGAATGAGCCCTTAGATTTTGAGGAGGCTCCTTTCCTGCCAATTTGTAGCACTCCAGAATGGCTAAAATAATCCATCTGGAGATGGTTTGTTTTGTTATTGGAAGGCCCAACTTATGTCCTGCATAACCTACAAAGAGTTGGTCTGCTTGTCTGATCTTAGCCAATCTGCTGATATAGAAGCTCAAGGCTCGCTTAGGGTCCAGCCTGTGCAGTCTCTCTTCCTCCTTCCCCGGATGAGGAGGAGGGTAGAAAGAAGGTAATATAATCTTCTGAGTGATGTGAAACTCCGAGACTACCTTCGGGAGGAAGTTAGGCTTCACCTGAAGAACAACTTTGTCCTTGTAAAAGATTGTATGTGGAGGTTTACACGATAAGGCTTGCAACTCGCTAACCCTTCTAGCAGATGTCAATGCTATTAGCAAAACAGTTTTGAGGGTGAGAAGCTTCAATGAACAAGAGTGTAGTGGTTCAAAAGGGGCACCCTTTAGGAAGTTTAAAATTAGGTTTAAATCCCATAAGGGAACTTGAAAAGGTTTCGGGGGATAAACATTAGTTAATCCTTTTAGGTATTGTATTACCAATGGAATTTTGAAGTATGAAGGCTCCTCTGCAGTGCGCTTAAAGATTGATAGCGCTGCGAGATAGCCCTTAATTGTGCCAACCTGTAGGCCTGAATTAGCCAGGTAAAGTAAGAATGACAACACCATAGGTGTACCACAAGAAAAGGGTTCAATATTCTTTTCTCTGCACCAGCTGCAAAATTTGTTCCAACGGCAGCGGTATAGAGTTTTAGTTGCCGGCCTTCTGGCCGAAAGCAACACCTCCATAACATCATCCGGAAGGTCCCAATCCTTGTACCTCAACCTTTCAGACACCAAGCGTGAAGGTTGAGGGTCTTGATGGCTGGATGGAGAACCTGACCTTCCTTCTGCGAGAGAAGATCCTCTCTGTATGGCAGTCGAATTGGAGGGCAGATGGACATGTCTAGAAGGTCCGGGTACCACGTTCTCCTGGCCCAATCCGGGGCAATTAGGATCATGGTCTTCCGAAACCTTCTCAACCTCCTGATCATTTGAGGAATGACAGGGACCGGAGGGAACGCGTACAGAAGTGGGAACTCCCAGTCCACTACGAACGCATCTCCTAGAGCTCCTCTCGGGGGAAATTCCCTTGAGCAAAATCTGTCGCACTTCCTGTTGATACTGGTGGCGAACAGATCCACTTGAGGGGTTCCCCAAAGGGCGAAGATCTCTTGAAGGACTTCCTGAGCTATCTCCCACTCGTGAGAGACTGTGCTCTGCCTGCTCAGAGCGTCCGCTGTCAAGTTCTTCTCTCCGGCTAGGTGAATTGCCGATAGAGAGATTCCTTCCTGAATTGCCCAAAACCAGAGCTGCATCGCCTCTCTGCACAGTGGTAGTGAGCCTACGCCTCCTCTTTTGTTGAGGTAGTGCATGGCCACTGTATTGTCCGTCATTATTAGGACGTTTCTTCCCCGTACAGACGGCAGAAAAGCCTTCAGCGCTAGTCTGATGGCTCTCAGCTCCAACAGGTTGATATGTAGTCTGGACTCCGATGGAGACCAACGACCGCTGATGGTCAAGTCGTTGGCGTGAGCTCCCCACCCCGTGAGTGAGGCATCCGTGACTACTGTTATCTCCGGCCATGGTTGCCAAAACATTTCTCCTTTCAGGATGTTCTCCCGACAGGCCCACCACTGAAGGTCTCGGGCTACTTTGACCGGGATCCGAAGGAGATCTGTCATCCTTCCTGAGAACTGTGACCACTGAGTTCTCAGTGCCCACTGGAGGGATCTCATTCTCAGGCGAGCCTCCGGCACGAGGAATATGCAGGATGCCATGAGGCCTAGCAACCTCAGAAAGTCGTAGGCTGGGAGATATTGGGCATTCTGAAATCTGATGACCATCTGCAGAATATCTCGAGCCCTCACCTCTGGTGGCAAGGCTTTTCCCAGGGAAGTGTCCAGGACTGCTCCAATGAATTGGAGTCTCTGTGATGGTATCATCTGTGACTTCTTTAAATTGAGGGAGAAGCCCAGCTTGTGAAGGAAGTGGCAAACATAATCTAGTTGTCTCTGAGCCTGTTCCGAAGATACAGCTCTGATCAACCAATCGTCTAGGTAAGGGTAGACATGAATCCCTTCCCTCCTTAGACTTGCAGCCACAACCGACATTAGCTTGGTAAAGACCCTCGGGGCGGAGGTTAGCCCAAATGGCAGAACTCGAAATTGATAATGAGAGCTGCCAATTGCGAACCTCAGGTATCTCCTGTGCCTGGGATGGATCGGCACATGGAAATAAGCGTCCTGGAGGTCTAGAGATACCAACCAGTCCTGAAGCTGGAGGGCCTGAAGGATCTGAGAGAGAGTCACCATCTTGAACTTGTCCTTTCGGAGGAATTTGTTCAATTCCCGTAAGTCTAAGATGGGTCTCAGTCCTCCGTCCTTCTTCGGTATTATGAAGTAGGGGGAGTACCAACCCTTGTTCCTTTCCGCTACAGGTACCAGTTCTATGGCACCTTTCTCTAGCAGGTCTAAAACCTCCTGCAAGAGGAGCGGATCTGGAAGCTTCAAAGGGTTGTTCCCCGGTGGATGACTCTGAGGGATATGTAGGAAGGGCAGGCAGTAACCTTGGGCCACTGTCTCCAGAGCCCAAGCATCTGACGTAATAGCCTGCCATTCCGTCAGATGGTGAGTTAACCTGCCCCCTACTGGTGTTCTGTGAGGGGAGACCTCAGAGTGGTTTTGAAGCGGCTGATGCAGTTGCCGAAGGTAAAGTGGCTCCTGCTCCTGCGGGTGCGGCTTTCTTTCCCCTACCCCGTCCACCACGGGTAAATCTTCCTTGGCCTCTTTGAGCCGGTCGTCCCCTGCCCCTTCCATATGAGGAATAGTAACGAAAGGACCGTCCTCTCCACGATGATCCCGAAGGACGAAAGGTATTCTGACGGATAGCAGCTCCCAATGACTTGGCTGCTGCCTTGGACGTTTGCAGTTTCTCCAAACTGTCATCCGCCTTCTTTCCAAAGAGGGTAGAACCGTCAAAGGGCATATTCAAAAGCCTGGTCTGCACGTCAGAGGCAAAACCAGACTTCCTCAACCACGCATGCCTGCGGATTGTGGTACTTGCCGCCATGGCCCTGCTGATACTGTCAGCAGAATCTAGGCCAGTTTGTAGGGTCTCGCACATCGCATCTTTACCATCCCTGATGATGTTTAAAAATGCGTCCCTTTCCTCTCCTTCTTGGAGGCAGTCAGCCGCTGATGAAGCGCACTCCCAAAGGGTGTGGCTGAACCTAGCGAGCGTACAGGTCGCGTTAATAGACTTTAACGCCATGCTACAGGCAGAAAAAACCTTCTTAGCCATGGCATCATACTTTTTGTCATCCCTATCCTGCGGAGCAGTGGGGTATGCAGATGTGCTGCCTGATGAGGTTGCAGCCTGTACAACCAAGCTCTCAGGAGTAGGGTGTTTTGACAAATATTCAGGGTCAGAACTAGCCACCCTGTATTTTGTTGACAGTTTTTTATTTACTGCCGGGATAATTTCTGGCGTTTCCCAGTTTGTCAAAATCCTTCTCTGTAGAGCAGAGTGAAATGGAACCACAGGATCCTCCTGTGGGCCCTTGTCCAGTATGTCAGTGAGGTCATCCTGCTGAAAGGCAGGAGAAGGTGCAGACCAACCCATAAATTCTATGATTCTAGACATCAGAGCTCTATATGGAGTCTCCGCATGTTCTCCTGGGTCTGGTTTGATAAATTCTGCTTCAGGAGAAGTGTCCAAGCCACTAGCTTCCTGAAGTGCATCCTGAAGATTTTTTAATCTTCCTTCCTCAGAGGCGAAAGTCTCTGGCTCTGGTGATGTGGTCCTCTGTAAATCAATATCTTGGTCTGAATCCTCCCTTTCCTCAAAAATCGAGGTTAAAGGGGGATACATTGGTTTTTGGAATGGTATAAACCCCATTTCCAATGCAGAAGGAGCCATCATCACAGGCCTTGAAAACGTCGATGTCGTCGACACCGACGTGAAAGTACTCGAAGGCGCCGTGAAAAGCGTCGAGAAATGTGTACTAGGCCTCGAAGAACTCGAAAGGATCGGAGTCCTGCTCGAGAACGACGTCGACGTTCTCGGCGTCGAGTCGGAGGTCTTTTGTCTAACCGTTGGCTGTGGAGTAGCCGTGGTTCTTTCCTTCACCGGCGTCGATATCGGCGTCGACGTCGGCGTCGACTCGATCGACTGATGCGCCGATGAATCCTTCGACAACGGCGTCGATGGCGCCGACCTCTGTTTCGAAGGAGTTTTCGACGATGGCGTCGATGATGCTTTATCTCCCGATGGCTCGAGGCGCTTTCGGGTTGACTTTTCCGCCGGGTACTGCGACTCGCGGCGTTTAGATTTTTTGGGTTTTTTACCCGGGGTATCACCCTCAGCTGTCTTCGAGGGGGACGAGGCCGCTTTCTCGAAGACGCTTAGCATCTTTTTCCTGAATTCCTCCCACTCAGCTTGCGAGCTGCGTTTTGTGGGGCAATGAACTCTCTCAGGAGAACTCGACGAAGATGACGAAGGGGATCTCCTACGTCTCTTCTTCGAGTGTCTCGATGTCGACGAGTGGTGGGAGCCACTTCGTGATCTAGATCGAGAGTGTTTTTTATGGTGAGGAGACGAACGTCTCGACTCTACCGAAGAAGCTTTCGAGGAAGTTAAAGTTGACCTACCTCTCTCGAGCTTCCCCCTACGCTCCTTCAAGGCTTTCGCCGTCATGGAAAGGCATTCCTCACACTCCGAACTCTGGTGCGTGATTCCCAGACACCACAAACAGACCCTGTGAGGGTCCGTCAACGACATTTTCTTCCCGCAGTCTCGGCACTTTTTGAAACCGGACCGAGGGGTCGTCGGGTCGGAGGAGGATGCCATCGATATCGAGGTAAATAGTAGTTATTATATACGTTATCTTGACGAGAACTGAGCAACGGTGTTCCGAGGCACAACGAAGCGCGGAAAAACGGAACTGAGCAACGGACGCTGCGCGCGGCCTTTATAGGCAGGATGACGTCGACGTCGGCACGGAGGCCGTCGAGGGTCATCGACTCGGCGATCATCGACGCGCAGCGCCCTCTGGCGAAAAAATTTTCCGAGGCCAGCAAAGCTGAAGGATTTCTATCTAAGATAAGGAATACGTCGGAGGACACAATCCCTTCGAAATGTAGTTTATTAATTGCTTTGCAAAGTCTCGAGAGAGATCATGAGGGATGTCTGCTGATGTCCGATGTCCGTTGTAGTTCCCGTTTTAGTATCTTTTGCCAACTACCCGAGTTGTGTCTATTATTGATGTCTGAGTAAACTCTATATCCTCCATCTATCTCCAATATATTGCTAACCTATCTTAAAGGGCTGAGAAGGAACCTCAGTTCACATGGTAGCAGAGATTGATGGTTAGATAAATACCCATCGCGATAAGTAAGCTTTTGAGGTCCCGGAAATGTCACACGTTCTCTGCCTTTCGGCTGAAAGGACAAGAAGCTCCCTGTCGATGGTGTTTTTTTAAAGTAAACAGACTTGTACAAGCTAGGGTAAGACATGTTTCCCGGTTTCCACAAAAACTCCTCCCGGCGTCTACAGGAAGCTGAACAAATGGAAGGTTGGAAGAGGCTGCTGAGGAGGCGTGCGGGCCAGAGTGTCAGAAGTTGAAAAAAAAAAAACGAATGGTGAGTTAAAATGGAGACAGGTGGCAGATGAATGGGCAGTGGTTAAGGAGAATGGTAAGAGGAAAATATGTAACGGATGGATGTAGGGATGATGATAGAACTTGAGAAACGATGAGCGTTAAAAAAAATAAGAGATTTAGCTTGAGGAGGAGCCAAGCAATTTTATGAGTATCGTGAGGAGGAGCTGCAATAAAAGTATACCCAGTACCTGCGCTTTAAAGAGTAACAGAAGGAACAGAACCTAAAATCCCATAGAGAAAGCTGTAGGAGACGAGTTTGGTTAAAGACAAACTTAAGGAGACCTGTTCACACTCCGTATGGAGTATTTTAGGGGTGAGAGTAAGTCTTATGAAGAGAAAACATAATGCACGTGGCCGGCCGAGTGGGTGCGTCTGTTTTATGTCATTGTGTAAAGATGTTGAAATAGTGAAGTGATAAATGTAAAGAGGAGAAACGCGAGAGTTTGAGGAACTAAGCGTGTATTTGCAAATGAATTATATTAATGTTTAGCAGATTAAAGTAAAACATTTGGTAAACTGAGTGTTTTAGAGCCTGCGATGATGGTGCACCCTCATACTATGTTTTTCATTGAATAAGTAATATTGAATTTTGCAAAGAGTAAATGGTGAGTATAGACAGTCAGAGTGATGTGTCAAAAATGGAGGATATTAGTCCGCTTATACATTTGCTGTAAGCACATACACCTAAGCTTAGAGAAGGTAAGGAATAAAGATGAAGAATCGAAAACGAAAAATGCCTAACAGAGCAGCAAGAGGGATCGCCATTAAAGGCAGTTCCGCTGTGTAGGATGACATTTGCATGATGAATGTGCAAGAAAAGTTAGACCAGCCGCTATTGAGCTAGCACTCTTTAAAATATAGATCAGGATGAGAAAGATGAGTCACCTCTTAGTGATCACACAGTTAAAGTATGCACAAGAGGGGGGTGGGGGTGAGGAGCCTTTTAGCTCCACCCACCGCGTCTGAAACAGACAGTGATAGTAACAAAGGTGAAGGGCTGTACCCATTCTGGGAGCTAAAGGCAGGAACAAAATATAGCTACCCGGCAGATAACTGTGCAAAGCAGCAACGAGGGTCAGGAAGAGATATATTGAGAGAGATGTAATCTCTAAAGTCCCAAGGGACAAGGAGACGCAACAAGGGAAGAAGCAATAACTGATAGGTTAGCACACATATAGAACTAATGAATGGGTGGTTGGAATTTGCACAGACTCATTAGTAAGAACATTGAGGACACAAGAGAACACAGCACTGATTGTCTGGAAAAATAAGTAATGAAAAACTTAAAATCCAGGAGTGACGAAAGAGAAGGCTTAGAAGAAGCTCTTCGACACGTGAGATGATAGTAGATCCATTTACAACAGATTTGGAGGATGAGGCAGACTCAAAAAACATTGAACGAGAATGATAGTCTATCATGAAACAAAACAGAAGGAAGACCCGCAGGGGAAGGGTAAAAAATGATTGAGTTAACAGTACGTGGTGATACGATGAGGAAAGCCTTGCGCAGTGTAGGACCCAAGGAGTTGTCATTTAAATATAGTGACTCTGAATAGAAATGATGAAACGAAGAGTTATACACGATGGAAACAGACTATGGCAAAAGGGAAGAGAACCCATTTATGATGAGATTTGTAATATATGTAGCCTTATAGAAAGGTTTAAAGAAGTAAAAAAGTAAAGCTGTCTGATTTAGACCGCCCTATATCCCGGGCAACAACCTTGGTGACGCAGCTAAATCAACCTTATAAAATAGGCAGTCCTACGGTCAGAGGGGGGACGTGCCATTGTAGGTGAGCAGGTTAAGGCCATTGCCAGGTAGAAGGCAATCCAGGACTATTGTCTCTACCATGAGCAGAAAGCGATAGGTGACAAATGTGAGCTCTGGCATTTTTTACAGTCTTTTTGTTAAAGAAAGGAGACTTTCGAGGTAGGAACTTCTAGAATGATTATGGAAACTTATAAAATATTCAAGGTATAAAGATAAGGGAAATAAAAAGACTTGATTGAAGGGTGGACATGCAGGATAATAGAACACTTCTTCAGCATGTGAAGAGATTCAGGATTCATATAGAATAACCAGCTTTCAAGAAAAAGGGATTGGAGAAACTCACTGGCATGTTAGCAGTAGGATAAAGATGAGTTGTTTAGAATCAGAATGTGCAGCAGACAAGCGCCTAGAGTGTAGTAAAACCTTAGACGCAGTAGCCACTTGTGAAAACATAAGAGCATAAAACACAGGTTTACCATGCCCATGTATAAAGAAGAGATACGTCTGGGTCATTTTGTTGTATTTTAAATGGATATAGGTTCACACATTGGGGTAAGATTAATTGACAAAACAAAGTTTGATTATTTTATTTTTAGTGAATAAAGGCACAGTATGTTTGTATAAAGAATGTATTGGTTAAATGAGAATTAATGTATATGGCATGTGTAAAATGGATGACCACATGAGGAATATTGGTAGAATTAAAAAGGTTTATTGTAAAGGGTGCATGTTATTTTTGTATATTTTAAAGAAAAGTTTAGATTCAGCAGTCGGGTTGCCTTTTGTTATTAAGAAGGCTGCTAGTATAGCAAATAGGATGTTCTATCGAAGGGCTTAATGAATGTTGGCAACTTAGAATGCTTTGGCTATGGGGTAATCCCATTGATTTTAGCGATTGTAAGGTTCGGGTCTAGAGTAATGAAGCGTGCCATGTTTGTATTGAAACCACTGGCAGAGGGTGAGCACACGCATGATTGTTTGAACTAAGACTAGTTCTATGACGATCTCCCAAGGGTGAAGGGAAATGCATTTGATAATCGAGGAACTCCTCCTAATTGAAGAACTTTTAGAATCGAGCAATAAGTAAGGATATAGAAGATCCGCTGTGGTACAGCACAAGGTCAATGGAGAGTTTTGAAGTAACAAGTGTACGACTATCGTCTCACTTTTCAGCACAGGTTGTCGCACAGATTGCTGTGCTCAAGGATTATGCAGATCAAGAAGTAACGGTGTACGATGACTCTGCCTTTATGATATCAATGGTGCACGCAAGGATAGCACGTTGGGAAGGGCCACCTCAAAGAGGGCGGCTCTTGAATGCTGCACGTAGTCTTATTGTACAGACAGCTAGGAGCACAACACACTCCAAATAGTCATTGTGGTTGTAAAATAAGCAGCTTATGTTAGACGGGCAGATTTTAGTTCACGTGGAAATTAAAATAAGTGAAGAGACGAAAATAGAAATGTGTTGTATGCGATTGAGGTGTATTTGTTAGTTGTAATGTTTAAAGGTGGATGGAAGTATGATTATGACGATTATGTTTAAAGTATTGTGATAAATATGTTTAGATTTTAATGAATAAGAGCTTAAGGAGAAGCGCGTCAATATAAGAAAGACTTGTGGACATAGAAAGGCTGTTCTTTAAACACCTCTAAGGCATTGTAGTGACAAAACAGTAGTGGTAGAAAGTGATGCCTTTAGGGTACACACGTGACAACTACTAGGCAGCCAAGACACAAGTTTATTTTCCCTACAATAAAGGTACATGTAAAAGCACCTATTTCTGTAATAGATGAACATGAGTTACCTGTTGAAGAGAGGTGACGTATGGAGATTATAGGAGACTATTGCCCTCTCATGCTGGTGCAAGAAAAAAGCATCGGGATAGAATAAGGTCCCTGGAACTTGCTCCTACACAGGTAGCGCATGTGAATACATTTAGTCCTCTGATGAATGTTTCTATGATTGGTCCAGTAAGAAAAACCTATGCTGACACTCAACAACATGGTTACTGAGGCTCATAAAAGAAAGATGAGGCCCAAAAGACATGCTAGAGAAAATGATCATGAATTAAATGATTACCTGGTCAGTACAGCACATTTGTGGAATAATCTTTGGTACCAGCATATGAAAGAGGTGGGAAGAACGTCATAAGAAGAATGCTTTGTATGTGCACTCCTGCCTTATAGTATGGGGAACTCTAAGAAATTCATAGCTATCGAAATAGACGTCCAGACAACACATTGTCTATCGTATGTAGCACTCTGCAGAACATGAGGCCAGTTCATGGGTCGAGATGCCCATCTCACATGGGCCACAGAATGGATAGATCCAGAGGAAGATAAGAATGTGCAAGACTCAAAGACAAGAGATAAAGAACAGACAAACATTGTGATCAGATATGGAACATTTGGAGTGAAAGGAGGAGAAATCAGACGAGAAAAACGGAAAACTCAAGGTTTCAGGAAAATCTGCAGTAGAAACTCATAGATGGAAGAACAGAGGACAGGTGCATATTTGGGGATCAGTGTTCTCTCCAGAAGGATGGGAAGAATGAGTGGTTATTTGCAGAGCCTGGGATATCACTGGGTTCTACAAAGACACTGTTGACATAGTGCAGAACAGATGCAAACCATTATGCCAAAGACATGCTAAGCTACTAATTTGGTTTGAAGACAAAAGAGGACCCTTGCAGATAGTGCCTTTGGAAAGTTCAAATCTGTGTTTCAGAAATAATCGCACAAGAAAAGTAGGAGAAAATCAGAATTGTGGGTGAATCTTTGATGTACCAGGAATGAAAATTGGAACAGCAGTGATAATGGATCACAATTGGGCTTGTGGGTCCAGAGCATATATGAAGTTGCCTTAAGACTCGGGAAGAATATGCACTTTGGTGAATGTTCATGTTCCGGCGTTGGCAATTCCTAAAAGTGATTTGAACCTTGGCAGTTTCCCGAAAGCAGTTGCTCACCTGAGGAAGAGGAGATCTGTGGGCAGATAAAACTAATAAAGAGGGAGAACTATTTCTCTGCCAAGTCAATAGAGGCCTTTGACTATACCCCATATGCACACCGACTGTTCAGCCAGAATTCATCCGTATTCACGTTGATCTTCATGCCAAGAATTCAGGCTGGAGCAAATACTAAATGGTTGCATTTCACCAGATGGGAATTGCTGCAGACGATTAACACAAAGCTATCAAGGAAGAGCCGAGAGCCATAAGACTAATGACTCTACAGAACAGATACGTCTTGGAAAGAATCACAGCTATGGATGGAGGCGTTTGTGCAAAAATCTGAGAATCATGTTGCACATGCATACCTTCTCACGATGACGAAAATGGCACCTTGACTGAGGCCATACAGATGCTGATGAAGCCACACATCCAGATGACGAAGTAGAAGATATTGCTAATGACAGCTGGTTTGGTTCACTTTTTTCTTGGGTTCCACAATGAATGGCAGACATGTTCAAGTTCCTTGGAGCCCTGATCGTGTTGGTAGGATTCTGTGTGATCAAGATAATCACACAATGCAAGAAGATAGCAAAGAAAGCCATAGGGATGAAGATCATGATTGATGTTGAAGCAGGATGGAAGGCCAGAGATCAGACAGATGAAGAAATCAGAGACTTTGTGAATGCCAGTATCCATGCACCTGAGGGAACGAAATTCCTGTACTCAAAGAACCATAGGAAGTATGTGGGAAGATAGATCTATTGCACTCCAAACTGACAATGCATGCTCATAAATTGGAACAAGGATGAGCATTTGAAATTGGCTGCATGCCTGAAAGGACTCAAATATGGTTCCCAAAGAAACAGTTCAGGAAAAGATGTCTAGATATGAAGACTCGGGGCAGAGTGGTCGATGAATCACCCAGAGAGGGGTGGGGGCGGTGTAGAGAAGGAGCTAAGTACCCCCACCTCGACCATCTCACCCGCAGCACCTGTAAATTGGGTCGCAGAGTGGGAAACGTGCGTTTCCAGTAAAAGTACTGATACCTAGGAAAATCTGGGAGGCACGGTTCCAATTGAGGAAACCATACCTGCATCCGAGATGATAGGATGGTCGTCTGAATGAAATCCCTGAAGAAGCAGAGAAAATTAATGAAGAATGGTGATGTCGCCATCACCAGTGACATAACAGTAATGCTGACGAATAGAGAAGAGATGCAGAAACTAAGAATGCAGACAAGACTAAGGCGCCAAGAAAGTATCGAGGCTGAGGGCATCTTGGGATCAAGATGAAGAAACTTATGCTGCAGACATAAGGGAGAGATCAAGCTATTTTACACGTGTATAAATGCTAAGAAACGCAAGCAGATAAAGTATTCTTAAAAGGCTAGCTTTATAGTGAATAGATTGCGGCATGCGCCAACATGTACATACATATGGGATACATTAGTCGCTGTAATCATATTTCTGATACTTGTAGCTGCTTAGATTCACATGCTGTGCATAGGCTGACATCTAGTGGAAGTTGCAGAGTATTACAGTTGTTTTCGAAACTCGAAAAGAGACGTTGATAGGGCGTGCCAGTAATACTATCCCTAGTGTGACTTCCACTGTACCTATGGTCCTTCACACGTCAAGGTCTCTCAGATTGTTATATTTCGGATAGGAGGTAGCATGAAGTGTAACGCAAGTACAGTTGTATCCAAGCAGATAAGTATCAGACAAGCTCATAAGCATCCCCGAGGGGAGGAAGGGTGGGCGCATGTGAATCTAAGCAGATACAAGCATTAAAAATACAATTACGGTGAGTAATGTATCCCTTCTGCGGCTTGTAGAATCTGCTTAGATCACATGCTGTGCATAGATTAGCGAGCAGTGTTAGGAGAAGGTGGTGGGATGTGAGAAGGTTCATGTGCGAAGAGATGTCTTAGCACCGCTTGTCCCACCTGTGCATCGGTCGAGAAATGGGTGTCAATGCAGTAATGCTGAGTGAAAGTATGTACTGCGCTCCATGTAGCTGCTTTGCAAATGCTGTCTAGAGGGACATTTGCAATGAAAGCCAGAGTGGCTCCTGTGCTCCTTGTGGAGCGAGTTCTGGGCGTAAAAGTCAGTGTATTGTTTGATTAGGGAATAGCACAATTGTATACATCCGACTATCCAATCCACCTGGAGATGGCATTCTTTGAAATGCGGTCTCCTTCTCTGCATGGTGCTATGGAGACAAACAGTCTGTTTTTCTTAGCGGTCTGGTCTTGTTAACATAGTAAAGGACCGCCCTCCTCACATCTAGTGTATGGTGTTTTACCTCAGCTGAGCTGGTGGGTTTCTGAAAGAAATCCGGTAGATCAACAGACTTGTTTACATGAAATTTAGAGATGAATTTAGGTGAGAACCGAGGGCAAGTACGTAAAACCAGCTGGTCTTCATGTAGGATAAAGAAAGGATCCTGCACTGACAAAGCTTGTATTTCACTAACCCTTCTTATGGAAGTAATAGCCACTAAGAAGACAGTCTTGTAAGTCAGGTGGAGAAGACTTGACTTGTGTATTGGCTGGTAAGGGGGTCCCATGAGCTTAGCAAGTACAACATTGAGATCCCATTCTGGCGGCGGGTTAGAATTGGGAGGATGACGTTTCTTTACTCCCTTCATAAAAGCCTTGATGACGGGCACCTTCCACCATGAGACTGTTTTCGCTTGTAGCAAACAAGTTCATTGTGGGGAAACCCCATTGAGAGAAGAGATGTTCTACGACCCCTGCGTGTAGTTGCCACTTGTGTTCTTCTGGTAAGGGATCTCTGGTCAATGAGTCTGCCAGATAGTTGAGTTCCCCTGGAACGTGCTGTGCGGTTAGGAATATCTTCCGTTTGAGTGCCCATCTCCAAATTTGTTGCGCAAGCCTGGGCAGATTTAGAGAAAGTGTGCCCCCCTGCTTGTTGATGTAAAACATTGCTGTAGTGCTGTCTGTCAGGATTTGCAGATTGGTTCGCTAGGTGAAATTCAAATGCCTGAAGGGCTTTGAATACTACCAGTAGTTCTAGCAGATTGATGTGGTTCAGTGCTGACGCATGAGACCACAGACCCTGAGCTGTCTGGCGAAGGTAATGACCACCCCCCGCCCCCCCAGCCAGCGAGTGCAGCATCTGTCGTGACAAACGCTTGTACTCCCGGATCTTAGAAGGGATTCCCCTTCAACAGATTTCTCTTGTTCACCAGCGAAGATTTTGTACGAGTGTTGGCGAAACGACCACTAGATCGTCCCACTGACCACTTGCCTGAGACCACCGTTTCACCAACCACTCCTGCATGGGTTACATCGGCAGGTGCACGTGAGGTACCAGGTAAATGTAAGATGCTATCATGCCTCGCAAACGCACTCTTATCTTGTGGCCGGCCTGATGATGCAGTATTTGCAGTAACATGTTTTCGACTCTTTCCTCTGACGAAAGACCAACCCCTCTTGTGTGTTTATAACAGCTCCTAGGAACTGTTTGGTTGTGCTTGGCACTAGGCTTGATTTTTTTCTCGTTGATGGAGAAGCCCAATTGAAAGAGAAGGTTGATAGTTCTTGGAATGTTTTGTCTGCAAATCAGGGGAAGACTCCCCTGTAATCAGCCAGTCGTCCAGGTAAGGGTACACTGGGATTGCCTGCCTGCGCAGGTGTGCTGCCACCATCGCCAGTAACTTCGTGAATACCCTTTGAGCAGATGCTATTCCGAAGGGCAGCACCTCGAATTGGTAGTGCTGGTTCGCTATGTTGAAACGCAAGAATCTTCTGTGCGCTGGAAACATTGAAATATGAAAATAGGCATCTTTCATATCCAGTGCTGCCATGTAACCCCCCCCCTTTTTAGCAGAGGGATTACCTCTTGTAGCGTAGTCATGCAGAACTTTTGTGGCTGGACATATTTGTTTGCAGGGTGCAAATCTAATACTAGGCGCATTGTTAGATCTTTTCTTGGCACAAGGAAGCAAGTTGAATAAATACCTTTGTTTCGATGGCGTCCTTTAGGAGTAGCGTGGTGATTTCCTTGAGGAGGATGCGCTGGTCTTTGGGGTGAGGGGTGTTTCCGGGGTCACCCAAGCTCTATACAATATCCGCCCGCTACGGTGGACAGCACCCATCTGTCTGAGGTGATTCCCTCCCATGCTTGGGTGAAGTTGGTAATGCGCCGTCTTAATGGAGAGGCATCGGAGGGAACCTGAAGCGGAATGTCACCGTTTCTGAGGTGGGGTACCACCTCTGGAGGAGGGACTCCTTCCCCAACCACATGATCAGCATGGTCCTCTCTGGTAATTCTGAGAGGCTTGGCCTTGATTATTTCCCCCTGCTGTTCCCTGACTTTGGTTATAGTTGGAACTCCTTTGGGAAAATGGTCAGCGTGAGAGATGAAAATTGCTGTTTCCCCTTTGGCCAGGAGGTTTACTGGTCAATTGTCCCAATGACTTCAGTTTGTCATTCTTCCTTGGCTGTCTTCAAAGCGTCCTCTACAGCCTTGCCAAAGAGAACATGGGGCTTGATGGGCATGTTAATGAGAGTAGCCTGCGTCTCTGGTTTAAACCCGGATTGTCACAACCATGCGTGACGCTTAATAATGGTTCCCTCAGCTATGATTCTGCCGGCGTTGTCTGCGGCGTCAAGGCTGCTTTTCAGCAAGCAGCTGGAAACTGCCCTTCCTTCTGAAGCCACCAGTGCTAATTGAGACTTGAGGGGTCCCAGGGCTGAGGAGAGTAATGCCGAGAGCTTGTCCCATTCATGACAGTAGAAACTGGCTAACAGGGTAGCGTTATTAGCTATTCTGGTTTGGAAAGCAGCGGAAGAGTTAACCTTTCTGCCCATAGTGTATGGCCTCTTACTTTCCTTGTCTGGAGGAGCCTCAGAGGAGGCTAGGGGAGTACCTGCCCTCTTCCTTATAGTGACGACGAGCGAGTCAGGCTTTAGTTGACCTCTGATGTACAGCGGGTCATATGGAGCAGGCCTGAAAAGTTTCTCTATGCGGGGGTTCACTGCGCGCGTCTGATTTGGTGTTTCTTTTTTTTTTTTTTAAATATATTTTTATTGGCATTTCTTAAACATTAACTTTGTGACTCAACATAGTCCCAAACTTCCCTTTCCCACCCCCCTCCCTCCCCTCCGGTATTAGTGTCTCTGCGGTCCTTCGAGTCCCATGTGTGTTTCTGATTCAGCTTGTAAACATGTCTAATATTCGGATGTTATGTGGGCACCATTGGAGCATGTAGTCACTTTGCAGGAATTCTATGGTGTCTCCCCAGTCTGTAGCGAATCTCTGTCTGTCCCCTTGGAGGGTATATGTTATCCTTTCCATCGCCACATATGTCCATATCCTGTGGAGCCATTCTTGCGTGGTTGGGGGGGTCTTTTGTTTCCAATGTTGTGCTATTGCCAGCCAGGCGGCTATGAGGAATCCCATAAAATTACGTTTTTGTGTCCTATTAAGTGTTTTGTCTGTGGGAGCCCACATGCCGCACATCCAAATCTCTTCTTCTAGGTTGGCCGTGTCCTTGAATATTTCTTGCATCTTATTTTTGACATCCACCCAGAACTGTTTTAGCTCTCGACAGTCCCACCAGATATGTCTCCAGGTGCCCACTGAGTCACATCCCCTCCAGCAGTTATTTTGTGTTGTCGGGAACATTTTATGTAGCCTTTCCGGGGTGTAGTGCCATTGGATCATCACTTTAGTCCATGCTTCCCTTGTTTGAATTGCTCGCGTCCACTTGGGAATTATATACCACAGGTATGTCCACTGCGTTCTCGGGATTTGTTTTCCTAGCGTAATTTCCCATTTTTTCATGTAGTACCATGTGATGTGTTCTTCTTGGACGTTGAGGAATTTGTAAAGGGAGGAGACAAATTTCTTTTCTCCCGTTTGGGTTAGTATGTAGCTCTCAAACGGGGTTGGATCTCTGGTCAGTGCCTTTGTGATTCTGGGTGACATGAGCCAGTGGTGGATTTGCTCGTACTGGTATCTGTCCTTCTCCGTGAGGCCTAGTATATCCTGGCAGTCTGTGAATGATCTTATCTGCCCACCCTCAAACATGTCGCCCACTTTCGTGCACTCTGCGTTTCTCCATTTCTGGAATGTGCCTTTTTCTACCCCTGGGGGGAAGTCTAGATTGTCGAACATTGGGATGAATGGAGCTGGGTCAATCGTGAGGGTTTCTCTTTTGGTGGCTCTATCCCAGATGTCCATTGTGGTGCTCAGGATTTCGCTTCTCTCGATGTTTTGATGCCTATGTGTGGGTCTCTTCCATAATAGATGTTGCAAGTTGGATCTCGCCACTGCCCTGTCCTGAGCCATCCACCATTTATCTGATGTGTCTGTGATCCATTCGTGTAACACCCACAGCTGGGCCGCTTCGTAATATTTCCTGAAGTGTGGGAGCGCCATCCCTCCGTCTGGTTTTTGGGCGGTAAGCGCTTGTTGTGAGAGTCTTGGTGTCTTGTTTTGCCATATGTATTTAGTGATTAGTTTTGTGAGTGACTTGAATGATTTGGTGTTTCTAACGTGGGTTGTACCATTCCGCTGGACAGACTTTAGTAGGGGAATTAATTGAGACAGCCTTTTTATCTCCCAAGATCTCATCAACGAAAACCTTGACCAGATCTTCTGGAGTAGATATTTGGAAGTACTCGGCCGCTTTAATGAGTACTTTGTTTAAAAGAGGCTGATTATATACGGGTGAGTCTACCATGTGGGGGGGGATCGTCATCCACTGAGGAGTCGATGTTGTACATGACCGTATCTCGGTCACCCTCATTGTCCTCATTATCTCCATAATAAGGGTCTGCAGCCTTCTGACTATATAGATCCTCATGATCAGTGTCTGGGCATATAGTTCAATGATAGTGGGATCTTGCACTGGCTCACTGGGTCGAGACCTTTTAGTTGGGGATTTAACAGGGTTTAGAGACCCAGAGGCTGCTGTTGTGGGAGGGGAGGAGTAAAAACTTGCAAAGTAGTTAGGGTCTTTTTCATAAAAATTTGCCGTTAAAGACATTCTACTCATGACCCTATCTATATCTTCGGATGACCAGTGGGCAGAGCTAGGATACATTTTAGGTTGAGGTGGGGGACCCAAATCCTCTGGAATGGGTGGGAGTATAGTAGAAGGCATAGTCTTTCTTCAAGGTTGAAGATAGGGAATCCTGTACCTGAGGTTCCTTACTCTTGTGAGGGGCCTTACGTGATTTATCTCCATGAGGGGTCTTAGAAGAACTCTTCTTAGACTCCTTAGATTTACAAAGGCCTGCTGGGATGTGCTTTTCTATCAGATGGGCTAGTCTCGCTTGTATGGGCTTTTTTATGGATTTTGACATAGGATAATGAATCTCGGCTACGGGCCGATCCAAAGTCTCGTCATCTGATTCTCGATCTTTGGGAATGTCCTTATCCATGACGTCTGATCTTTCTTTCGACAGTCAGGATTTGTCATGTGGCGTTCTCGATCTGGAGTGCCCAGAGGACAATCAACGGACCTCTCCCTAGACGTCATGCTTTGCCGTTTGCTCAACACGTGTGTCGAGTCTTGGCGGTGGGTTGTGTGTTTGGTGTGAGGGGTAGTGTCAGCGCTTCCGCTGCCGGGTGTTGTCCCTGTAACAGGGCCACCAGCTTGTCTGTTGGGGTCGGGTCCTGCCCTTGGGAAACCGGAGTAACCCTGTTGCCTTTGCCGTCGGGATACCACAGCATTGCTGCCGTCGCTGAAGGCACCCTCCACTTCCATGGCCTCGAGCTGCCTGGCGTAGTGGGCCCCGCGTTTAGTTGATCGGTCCTTCAAAGTCTTGGGCTGGAAGAGTCTACACGCTTGACAAGAACCCTCAACGTGGTCTCGCAGGAGATACAGGTTACACACAAGTTGTTGATCAACCCACAGAATTTCTTGTTGCACTTAGGGCAAAATATAAAGGGGGCCCTGTCCATAACGGAATGACACGGCAGCTAGGTGAATGTAGTGTATGAAAAGAGGTATATACATTCTAAAATGACCTCCCCCCCTCTCTCCCTACTTTGTGGGCCGAAGCCCATAGCGGACTTCCAAGGCCAGAACGTATCTGTCGACGGGAATCTTTCAACGGTCGTTTCTTGTTCTTCACCGGCGTTAGGAGTCTCGACAGTCAGTGATTATAAGGGATAGTAAGAACTATAGTTATTTCGATAATAAATGGTGATAAGCTGAAAGAGGAAATTCGCTATAAGCGTCCGTCTATGATGGTGGAAAAAAAACAATCTGAGGGACCTTAACGAATGAAGGATCATGGGTACAGTGGACGTCACAGTAGAGCTAGTATTACTGTCACGCCCTGTCGACGTCCCCTTTCGAGTTTCGAAAACTAATACTCTGCAGCTTCCACTAGATGTCAGCCTATGCACAGCATGTGATCTAAGCAGATTCCACAAGCTATATATATATATATATATATATATATATATATATATATATATATATATATATATATATATATATATATATATATATATATATATATAGAGGAATCAGTAAAGGATGGATGCTCCCACTACGTATGATAATGATGAGCAAAATAAGGCATAGCAAGCTTTTTCATTTGTCGCAGTCAGAAGAATAAGTGATTTACGGGAGAAAACCTCAGAAAGGTGAAATTGGATGAGCCAAGAAGCCAAGGCCATATCAGACTGGGGTGAGCTGACATTGGATACAAATCGTGTGAAAGAACAAAGCTTCTGTTTAGAGGCATGGACAAAAACAAGATGACGTCAGAGGTCTATTAAATAATAGTATTTTGAAACACTGAAAAGCTTGATTTCCTGGTCTTTAGTCACATGGGGAGAAGTTGTAGGACGAGCATGATGGGCACACTTACGCACGAGGGCAGAGTGTGCTTTCACTCCCCTGAATTCCCTGGAGTAAAGAACATGTTCAAGGCAGAGTTTAAAAGATCTAATTGACAGTAGGCCACTGAAGTGATGAGGGATGGATATGTTAATTGGTGGGAAGCTATGGTTAAGCCTAGCCCATCTGCATGGTCTGGATGTTCAGCCTGCGTAGTGCCAACATAGGTTGAGGAGGCACAGACTGAGGTTAGAATGAAACCAATGATAGGGGATTGCATGATCAAGGGTCCTATAGTTGTGTAACCAATTAGACGTTTTATATTTAGTGACGCTTGTAGTGACATTTTTGGGGAAGGGCTTAGTTGCCCCACCTGATGTTAAGGGACCTATCATAATTCCACCGCCCTGATATACCTAGATGATCCTTGTAGAAACCATCACACTCACCATTAGGTTTTTGTAGTTTGCCACATAGGATGTTAGTGATGAGTAGGTTAAACGTCACCTATGGCGATTTTTCACTATAAAAATGTTTTTTATTAATTGCTTTGAGAAGTCTCGAGAGAGATCATGAGGGATGTCTGTTGATGTCCGTTGTAGTCGCCGTTTTAGATAATTGTGATTAAAACAGTATCTTTTGCCAACTACCTGATTTGTGTCCATTATTGATGTCTGAGTAACCTCTACATCCTCCATCCATCCATCTACAATATATTGCTAACCTATCTTAAAGGGCTGAGAAGGAACCTCAGTTCAGTCTCAATCAAACAAATTTTGCTGGTTGGCTTGTTCAAACCGAGTATCTGCTCTGAAACTGGAGACCAAGACATAATGCCAGCAGAAAGCAGATGGTGGGGCCCACTTGCCAGCTCTAGCTATGACCACCCAGGGGACAGTCGATTTGAGACAAACCACATGCGCATGAAAACCCTTGGGGATCTGATTTCCCCCAAGACTTGTCTCTTCTACATGGTACGATAACATCCAGCAGGCAATGGTGGCTTTGGAAGCCACAGACCCATACAACTTAACTGCACAAAGCATGAGGATCCTGTCGAAAGATCGGACCTCCTTAGTCCTATCCAGGTGGAATTTGAGAACTCGGCAAAGATTGTGACTAATGCTTTCTGCTTCCGGGGCTGGATTTGGAAAGAATACCAGCAAGCACATTCCCTGATTAATGTGAAATTCCAACATCCTGGTTAAGGTGAGTGTTGATTCGCAGCCCCACCTTGTCCTTGTAGAAATCAATTAATGACTTGCAAGCCCAAAGAGCCTGTAGCTCTCCAACTAGACAAGCCGACTTCACAGTTAACAGAGGAGGAAGGCTATTTTCCAGGCCACCCACAAAAGGTCAATTTTGGCCACTGAATGAAAGGAAAGGGTTGGTAAGACAAAGCTCCCAGGATGGATGCAGACTACTCACTGAGGTAAGCTGCTGCGTTAGAGGAAAGCTGCTGGATTGTGTAATTTCGCATTTTACTCATTTTAATTGTTTTTATTACTACTCTAATTGAATTTCATGTGACTGTGCTTGTGTGGATGAAGTCAACTGAATGATTGCTACGATGCTGCAACGTGACCATTGTTAGTTTCATTCCGGAAGCTCAGAGGTGGGCTTACTGGGCTAGGACAACTCGGCAGTCCTCTTTCTTTGCCCTCTGGTCCAGCCCCCTGCCTCGCTCTCATCCCGATCCTGGCACTTATGTGCAGGATCGCTCGCCCGCGCAATGGGCAGGTGCAGCGGGCGTGCCGAAGGCGCGCTTAAGGCAAGTCCGTCTGTGCCGGGAAGGGACGGGAGGGGCACCTAGATGGAAGCTTTCTGCTGTCTCTGGCCCCCTCTGTCACCAGGTGGCCAGCCGGCTGGAGCCACTATACACCCATTATAGCCCACCTCCCACCATAATTGTCCATAGTACGAGCCCACTGCGGATGCCCCTACTTTATGCTCTCCCGGCCCATACTAGCGAGATCTGGGACCTGCTAACCAGTAGGCAACCAGATTTGCTGTGTTTGACAGAAACTTGGCTTATGCCTAGTTCGGCACCTGCTATAGTTTAAGCCATCCCCCAGACTTACCTCATTATTCACCATGACCGCCCACTCCCCAAACGAGGTGGAGGAGTTGCGGTTATTTTTAGAGATAAGTATATGGTTACCCAGCTACCATGCCCTCATACACTAAGTATGGAAGCTCTCTTTTTTCGGTGTGTAATGACATCTTCTCGCATCATTCACTTTCTGCTCCTATACCGCCCTCTGGGCCCTATAGGCTCTTTCAGGTAAGGCTTAGCCTATCTCATAGCTGATCTGAACTTGTATTATACCAACCTTGTGATACTCTGATTTTAATTTGCATTTCAACTTGCCAAGATCTGACAAATTTAATTCCTTCTTTGACAGTCTCTCTGACCTACATCTTCACCAATTGATTCAAGCTCCCACCCACTAACATGGAAATATTCTTGACTTAGTTTTTCCCAAAGACTCCCTGCTTTGCCCTGGCTCGAATGAGCCAGTGGTATGGTCTGATCACCACCTGGTCTCATGCTCATTTATGCCAGTCACTTCCCCTTGTAAACTTCTCCCCCCTTAGACGCTACTTCACTCCTGGCACTCAGTCGATCCCAAGGCACTTAGTGCCCATATAGCCTCCAACTGTGCCTCTCTGAGACCTTTATCTTTAATGTCAATTTCCCAATCTCTGGTGACTGTTGCTGTCAGCAGCAATCTCTATGCTCCACTTAAACTGACTCAAGGTTGTAGACTACCTTCTCAACCTTGGTTCACGGATCAGCTTAAAACTGCTCGTCTGCAACTCAGACAAGGTGAGCGTAAATGACAGATTAGTTACAATCCTGCGCTTAGAGATTTGTACAAACGTAGTCGCTCTACTTATTTAGCCAGCGTTAAAATGGCTAAATCTACCTTTTTCGCTCAGAAAATTGAAAATGCCTTATGCAAACCTAAAACTTTGTTTTCTGTTGTGCACTCACTAACCTCCTCTGAGTCTCTTACCTCTATGGTTAAGCCCTCACAAAATTATGCAATGACCTTGCGTCCTTTATCACTAAAATTGATGTGATCCGATCGAATATCGCAAAATCTTCTGCGATACTGTCCCCAGACACCGTTGGTTCTGTGCCTACCCCCTCTATTGACCCCTCTGTCAGCTGGTCTACTTTCCCTCTGTTCACCGAGGCAGAAGTTCTAGCGGCTATCTTAAAGATTAAATCTTCCTCTTCTGAGGATGCCATTCCTGCAACTATCATGAAGACAATTGCCCCCGACATTCTGGCTGACATCACTGCGGCTATTAACACCTGCCAGTCCGGACTGGTGCCTCTGGGGCTGAAATCTGCGAGGGTCATCCCCCTTCTTAAGAAGCCCTCACTTGATCCTACGATCCCCGCAAATTTTCGCCCCATCTCTCTGCTCCCTTTTCTGTCTAAACTCTTGGTATCTTTGGTGACACCCCTTTTGTCTTCTTTTCTGGAATCCTCAAAAATGTTTAACCCCGCCCAGGCAGGTTTTAGGCCAGGGAGAGGCACGGAAAGTGTGCTGGTCTCTGTACAAGACGATATACCCAGATTAGTTGATGCGGGTGTAGTTGGGGCTCTGATTCTGTTGGATTTGTCTGCCGCGTTTGACACGGTTGACCACCCTATTCTCCTTTCACGTCTAGCTCAGATCGGGATCTCTGGCTCTGTTCTTGCTTTGTTTACTTCCTTTCGGATAGTACTCAGACCCTCGCTATGCCCCCTTTTCTTTCTTCCTATTGTCCTCTCATCTGTGGCGTCCCCCAGGGATCCTCTCTCTCCCCGATTCTGTTTAATATTTATATCTGGGCTTTAGTCTGCCTCATTCGCTCCTACGGACTCAATTGCTATTCCTATGCAGATGACACTAAAATCCTGATCCGTCTAGACCAGGACAAACTGAGGTCTCGGCACGTCTTCATGACTGCCTAAAGGCAGTCAGTGTCTGGATGGACCTAAACTGGCTCAAGCTTAATGGTGATAAAACTAAGGTGATGTTGGTGGGCTGCCCCCCTAATCCCTCACTGTGGACGGAACAAGTTACTTACCTGTAACTGTTGTTCTCCAGCATGGGTCTGGCATGGATTCACATGCTCATGAATATTCCCCGTCGTCAGGCTGGGAATCCTCGGTAAAGAAAAAAATCAGTATCAGTTTAGTTTCTGATCTGTCTTTCGTAGTAATAACCAATCACTGATCTCTTCCTCATACTGACCACAGCCAATGACTGCCCTCTACCTAAGCCCCGCCTCTGGCAGCCATCTTCAGATTTGGTAGCACGTGAAGTGGCAGTATGACCAAGTGAAGAGCCGCAGAGGGGTAGGCGGGAGGGTTCGCATGTGAATCCATGCCAGACCCATGCTGGAGAACAACAGGTAAGTAACTTGTTCCTTCTCCAGCATGGGGTCTGGCATGGATTCACATGCTCATGAATAAAGAATACATAGCAGTACACACATGCACAACCACGGGAGGTGGCAAAGGCTCAACATTAAGCATTATATCAAACTCAACATTAAGCAATTCTTACCTCCTCATCAGGCTCACCTTAGGCGAACAGATTGCGCAGCACTGCTTGGCCGACCCTGGACTCCTCCCTGGAATCCCGATCGACGCAGTAGAATTTCGTGAAGGTGTGCGTCGACCTCCACGTAGCAGCCCTGCAGATGTCCAGCAAGGGCACACCAGATAGGAACGCCGTGGTAGCTGCGATCGCTCTGGTGGAATGGGCTCTCGGACGGCCAGGCAGCGGTCGGTTTGCCAACCAATGACAGTACATGATACAGCCGGAGAGCCATCTGGAAATGGAGGCCTTTGAGAGAGCCTTCCCCTGATTGACAGGTCCAAAGTTCACAAAAAGTTGTGACGTCTTCCGAAAACACTTCGTGCGGTCCACGTAAAACTTCAGCGCTCTAGCCACATCCAGCGAGTGCAAAGTCCTTTTCGGCCGGCGACGAAGGCGACGGGAAGAAAACAGGCAACACCAAGGGTTCGTTCAGGTGGAAGTCCGACGGCACCTTGGGCATGAAGGAGGGGTGCGTCATGAGCACTACCCTCGTGTCGTGAAAAGTCAAGTACGGAGGCTTGCAGGAAAGGGCCTGAATCTCTCCCACTCTTCGTGCGGAGGTGATGGCCACAAGAAACGCTGTTTTCCACGACAAGAACTTCAATGGAGCCGAGTGCAGGGGCTCGAACGGAGGTCCCATGAGCTTGGTCAGCACCACGTTGAGCTCCCACGCCGGGGCCGGAGCCTTCACCGGCGGGAACGATCTGAACAGTCCCTTCATGAATTCTTTCACCAGACTATGAGACCACAAAGACATCCGCCCCGTGGTTCTGGTGTATCGGGAGATCGCAGCAAGATGAATCTTGATGGACGCGTGTGCCAGTCCAGCCTTGGCCAGTGTCAGAAGGTACGGCAGTACCTGGGGAGCCGTAATCCGTAGAGGGTTAATCTTCTGTGCGTGGCACCAGACAGAGAACCTCTTCCATTTGTGTCCATAGCATTTTAGAGTTGAGGATGCCCTGGCCTTTGCAAGAACCTCTCTGCAGTCGGCCGGTATGTCGTATCCTTCAAACTCTAACGCTGCAGGAGCCAGGCCTGCAAATTCAGCGACTTTGGGTCGTGATGGAGGATGGCGCCTCCTTCCCTGGAGAGAAGATCCGCGTCCACTGGCAGCTTGATTGACGGGGACGCTGACAAGTCCAGAAGGTCCGGGAACCATATCTGCCTCAGCCATGCAGGTGCGACGAGGATCATCCTGCACCGTGACCTCTTGAGCTGGTTGATGAGCCGGATCAGCAATGGCAATGGAGGGTACGCGTATAGAAACAGGCCCTCCCAGGGGAACGAGAAAGCATTGCCCATGCTCCTCGGCTGGGGAAACCTGCTGGTGAACCTCCGGCACTTGGAGTTCGTCGCCGTTGCGAACAGATCGATCTGGGGTGTGCCCCACTGTCGGAAGAGGCGGTCCGCTAGATCCTGTCGTAGTTCCCACTCGTGGCACGAGCGCAGCTCTCTGCTGAGCGAGTCGGCGATGGTGTTTTTTTTATCCCTGCCAGATGAAACGGCACCAGAAACATCACTTGGGCGACGGCCCAATGCCACAGATCCTGCGCCTCCCTGGACAGGGCTGGGGATCTGGTACCGCCCTGCTTCCTGATGTAGAACATGGTGGTGGTGTTGTCGGTGAAGATCCTCACCACCTTGCCCTTGAGGGACGGAAGAAAGGACCTGAGGGCCCAAAACACTGCACGGAGCTCCAGGACGTTGATATGGAGGGACTTCTCCGTCGGAAGCCAGAGGCCTCTCGCATGCAGATTTTCGGTGTGCGCTCCACACCCTTCCAGGGAGGCATCCGTGGTCACTGTCTCCTGGTGGCCGGGGGTCTGGAAGTCCATGCCCACCGTCAGATGCGCGCGGGTGCCCCACCACCGGATCGCTCGTCAGAAACTCTCGTCGAGTGTGATCCTCTCCTCAAAGCTGCCCGTCGTCTGGATCCAGCGCGCGTCCAGGAACTCCTGCAACGGGCGCATCCGGAGCTTGCACAGGCGGATGAGATAAATGCAAGAAGACATCATTTCGAGGAGGGACTTGATGGACCTCACCCTGGCCGCGTCCGCAACCAGCATCCTCTGCACCTTTCAAGATGGCCCTCGTCCTTTCCTCCGACGGAGAGGCCAGAAGCGACACTGTGTCGAGCTTCGCTCCCAGAAACAGTGCGTCTTGCGCGGGCACCAGGTGGGACTTGGCATATTTTATGGAGAATCCCAGGTCCGTGAGTAGTTGGACGGTCCTGGCCGTGTGCTCCACGGCGAGCTCCTTCGTCTTTGCTCGGATGAGCCAGTCGTCCAGGTAGGGGTAGACGTGGATCCCCTCTCGGCCCAGCTGCGCCGCCACCGGTGCGAGGCCCTTGGTGAACACCCTGGGAGCCGACCTCAAACCGAAGGGAAGGGCTCTGAACTGATAGTGACGCCCTTGGACCACGAACCTGAGAAACTTTCGGTGCCCCTTTAGGATGGGAATATGGAAGTAGGCATCTTCCAAATCCAATGACGACAGGAAATCGCTCTCCTCCAGTTGACCCAGGACGTGTTGGAGGGTGACCATCCGGAACTTCTGTGCTTTGATGAATTTGTTCAGTCGTCGCAGGTCCAGGATGGGACGCCATCCTCCCGTCTTCTTCACGAGGAAGTATCTTGAGTAAACTCCGGAGCCCTGAAGCCTCTTTGGGACGAGCTCGATGGCGCCCTTCTTGAGCATCGCCTTTACCTCCAAGAGAAGTTGAGGGACGTGATGTTCTTTCCTGGCCACAGGGGGGACGCGCGGGCACCTCTTTAGAAACTCGAGCGCGTGACCCTGAGCGAGGGCGTCCAGCACCCAACGGTCAGTGGAGATGGACTCCCACACGCTGACTAAGCTCGCCAGCCGGCCTCCCATTGGGGTGCTTCGGTGGGGGCCCGACCCCACGGCCGGTTCAGTCCTTCTTCAACGAGGCTTTGCCGCCTTGTCCTCCTTGGCGACGACGGCGGGGTGCGCCTGACTTGCCTCGTCCCCTGTAAGCCTCCTGTGACGACGAACGGGCCGCTTGACGGTAGGTGGAAAATCCGCCGCTGGAACCTTTGGAGGCACCCTGTTTGCCTCCGCCGCTCCGAAAGGGCGGCCGCCGTTGCTGGAGAACCCGAAGAGCCCGGGCCGTCTCCGTGTCCGCCTTGATGGCTTGAAGCGAATCGTCCACTATTTTCCCAAACAGGTTGTTTCCGTCGAACGGCATGTCCAAGACTCTGGTCTACACGTCCTGACGGAAGTCAGTAGCCTTGAGCCATCCACGCCGCCTAAGGCACACGCCGTTGCCCAACTGGCGAAATCCAGTGTCAGCGATGTCCGTCGCAATCGTAATGGCGTGGTCCGACGCCACCTCTCCTTCCTGCAAGATCTGTAGGGCTTCCGCCCTCTTGTCGTCTGGTAGGAAGTCCAGCAGGGGGGCCAGTTTGTACCACAACTCCCTGTCGTAGCGGGCTACGATAGCCAAGGCGTTGGCCGCCTTAATCGTCGAGATGACTCTGCGTCCCATCGTGTCTAATTTCTTTCCCTCGCCGTCCGGCGGGCAGGTTGACGTAGAGGCCGCGCCCCCCCACTTTCTTCCTGGCCGCCGCGGAGACGACCGAGTCCGGGGTCGGCTGTGCCCAAAGGCACAAGGGGGCCACGTCCGGGACCCGGTACTTCTTCTCGTACCGATCCCTTCTAGCCGGCGTCATGGATGGGTTCTTGAGGAGGGCGAGGCCCTCATCCCAAATATCGTCTAGAAGAGGTACAGCAAGGACCGTCTTCCTCTTGGTCTCGTGCCGTTTATAAAGGAAGCCCTTTCTTCTTCTCTTCCGGGCAGAGCTGGAAAAGCTCGGATGCCCTGGCGATCATGGAGTGAAACGATCCAATCTCGTCGGGCGGGGAAGCCCGGGTGGGAGGTGACGATGGGAGATCCTCGTCGTAAACCTCGTCTGTACCCGTCGCGGCCGTGTCAGTCCCCGTATCATCCCCACGTGTCGTGGACGGGGAGGAGGGTTGAACAGGGCGCGATGGCTGAAAAGGAGGTGGAGGATGAATCATCCTTCTCTTAGGGGGAGGGCTACCAGAAGGGCCTGGCTCCGGGTCCCCGGTCGGGAGCGGTTCATCCGTTGGTGGTAACGGCAGTCTCATCTTTATCTCTGAGCATAAGGACTGTATAGCCAACAAAATGGCCGCCGAGTTGTCTTGCGGCACTGGTTGAGGGAGATCCGACGGGCGATCAGGAGCCCCATCGGCATCCTCGACGCCCTAGTCGTCTTCCACGTCGGGGTCCCTCCCGACAGGATGGCCTTCTCCCACGCCAGAGCCGTGGCCTAAGACTTTGATCAGCTCCTCCTCAGAGGCTGAGGCCGAGTCCACGACAACCTCCTGCCCCCCCTTTATCTTCTCCGTCGGAGGTTTCACGGGGGTCCTGTCGATGGGCATGAAAGAGGACTCCCTCCGCGGTGGCAGGGAGATTCTGGGCCCCGGGGTCGCCACCACTGGTGTAGCCTCCACAGGCTGAGCCAGGGCTGCCGCGACTGTCTCGATAGAGGCCTTGGCCGGATGGATCAAGGCTTTCACCACCTTAGGTGCGCTCACCGCCTTCTCCTTGGGGGGAGGGTCACCACCTTGCTCCCCCTCCGATGGGGCCTTAAGGGCACGACCGGGGTCTCTCCAGGAGTTTCGCTGGGTGCTCGGCCTTCCTCTTACCCGAGCCAGAGCGTTGGCTCGTGGTTGATGGCGCCGGGGAGGATGCACCCTGCCTGGCGCCCGTAGAGCCAGACCGTTTGGCGCTCCCGGTGCCAGCAGACTCGCGGTGCTTGGCCTTCTGTTGGACCCCCGTCGCCGGGGTGCCCTCAAAGGTCTTAGAAGACCGCTCGGACGACTTCTTCTCGCCTGACGGGCTCTTTCCTTCCAGCCAGTTGGCGAGACGTTGATGGCGGTCCTTCATGGTCCGCTCCGACATATTGCCGCAAAACGCACAGTCCTTCTCCACGTGCGTCTTGTCCTCATGTAGGCAGTAAAGGCAAAGGGAGTGTTGGTCCTCAAAGACATTCTGAAGCTGGCATCCAGGGCAGGCCCTGAACAGCTTTCCGGGCGTCGAGCTTCCCTTTTCCTGGGCCATGTCTGAGATGGGCCTGAGAAACTTCTGGAATCCTCCAAAAGCGTGGCTCGACGAAATCTTCACCCTTGAGGGGCGTAGACGAATCCGACACGGGTCCCCGTTGATCGGATGAAGGAACGGTGGAGCTTGAGGCTCTTTGACCAAAAAAAGAGAAATTTTCTGAGAAAAAACTTGAAAAAATAGCACTAACGCTCGAGAGCAATAGCACGAGGATCCCAACACTTGAACGTGCGGTAAAAATCTGAAGATGGCTGCCAGAGGCGGGGCTTAGGTAGAGGGCAGTCATTGGCTGTGGTCAGTATGACGCAGAGATCAGTGATTGGTTACTACTACGAAAGACAGATCAGAAATGAAACTGATACTGATTTTTTCTTTACCGAGGATTCCCAGCCTGACGACGGGGAATATTCATGAGCATGTGAATCCATGCCAGACCCCATGCTGGAGAACCCTGCTTTTTGTCCCACCTTGTTAGGTCCTCTGCCTAGTCCATTCAAAACAAAGTGAAGAACCTGGGGGTTATTCTCTCTGCCTCCTTATCTATGTCCAACCAGGTTTGCGGCTGTCAGTCCGCCCATCATCAGATCAGGATCCTTAAGAGGGTCCTGCCTATGATTCCGGAAGTCATTCGCCCTCCCGTGGTGGCTGCACTAGTCCTTTCAGGGTTGGACTATTGCACCTCTTCGTATTTGTCGCAACCAATCGGCCTCCTTCAACGGCTTCAGCGTATGCAGAACCTGGCAGCCAGGTTAGCCACTGGCTCTCCCTTTGGCGCCCACATCTCGCCAGTGCTCCGTCGACTCCACTGGCTCAGCGAGTTAATTTTAAGTCACTGTGTATTGTCCATCGGGCAATCCATTGCCTAGGAGCTGAGTTCCTGCAATCCAAATTCTCTCGAGACGCTCCGGAACGTAATCTTCGCTCCTCCGTCACCTATCTACTTACCGTCCCAAGGTTTAACCGAGAAAGGCTTGGCGGCAGAGCTTTTTCCATTGCTGCTGCCAAACTTTGGAACAACCTCCCACTGCCACTCAAAAATACTTCCAATCATTTGGTTTTCAGAAGAGCTTTGAAAACCATTCTGTTCTAGTCCTCGGCTCTCTCATTGGTTTTCCTTCTAGCTAGCAGCTTCCTCTCTAGCGCCATGATGCCTTTGGGCGACCGTGCACTTTACAAGTATAGGTAACATAACATCACAGGAGGAAATATGTATTTGAGACCTTTAAAATGGTGCTTAATGACTAGGAGACCAATAAACTCCTTACAAATTTGTATAGGTTGTCACTGTGACCAGGTATGTGCAGAAACCCGAGATGAGACTCCATACAGCGGCTGCACCTACCTGCCAAGGCACTAATGGCAGAACCATGTCCATTTTCCTTTGTTTTGTGCCCTCAGAGATGACTAGCAGCCATGACCTCCACAGTCGCCTAGAAAGCCCCTGATGGCTCAGGTTACCTTCTGTAACCAGGCAGACAACTGCAGTGAGTGGAGGGAGGGAGGGGTGACAGATTTTCCTTCACTTCTTGGATAGAAGGTCTCTGCGGGAGTCTGACTGGGCCCTGCTAGGATAGGTTCCTCCAGTCAGAGAACCAGAAACTGGTCAGCCAGAGAGGAGCCACCACAATCATCGAACCGTCAGTGGTGTCCCTGAACTTCTGGATTACTCTGTGCAGAAGGGATAATGGGGGAAATGTGTAGAGACATCCCCTGCCAAGGGATAGACTGTCGCCTAAGAAGATCTGGTGTTCAGTCAAGACACAAAGCAGGGGCACACTTGCTGTTCCAAAGTGTTGCAATGCATCCACCAAGAAAGGGGGATCCCAACTCATAAATAATTCCTGAACCACCTCTGTGTTGAGTTCTTGTGGACCAAAGCTTAGCCTGTTGAAAGTAAGCATATCCATGTTCTACTGGCCCATCACCCAAACCGGATAATTTAGTGCTTATGGTCCATGTGGGAAGGTGGTCTGAAAAGGCGATTCGTCTCGAGATTAGAGCAGTCAGCCACCCAATCCAGATAGGGATCTGGAACATAGCAGACTTCGGATGGATGGCTCGAGTTAAGATCAAAGCCAAATAAAGATGTGTCGTCCTCATTTTGAGAACAGTGGCATAAGAGACAGGACAGGACATCATGGGACACAGCAGTCTCTGGTACCACCTCGCCATGGTAGAAGAGCTAGTAAGAAAGTCCCTCATTTTCTGTCCTTCCTAGTCTGGATTTAGAGACCCCTTTTTTTCTTCATGTCCTAGAAAGTACCAGCAACATGTTAAAAGGAGGCCCAGAAGCCACCCACCCCCAAACCCCCCCCCCTACTCAGTCAGGAACACCCTGGCTAGTTGCGGGTCCCAAACAAAGCCAGTAAATGTCAGCTTAGGCGTATGCATCAAGGACATCACCTGTAACAGTGACAGAGTAAGGCAGAGCAGGAGACTGATCAGAGCTTGGAAAAGACTCCACCTCAGAGGGTCTAGAGGCATAATCCAACCCGTCTAATTAAATATATCAATGGAGGCCAGCACCTGCTTGAGGAAGACTGCCACAACAGACATTGCAGGGAGTATGTGGTGTGCAGCATTCGCCCCAAAAGGCAGCACCCTTTATTGAAATTGGAACCATCTCAGTGAGAAGTGCAGAGTCCGCCAATTTGTCTCCCAAACATGTCTAAGTAGGCACTCTTCAAATGCACTCCGCAGAACCAATCTTAATGACAGAGGGTGGATAAGATCAATGCCAATGTGATCATCTAACTGTTCCACAGGTAGGCCGGTTTAAGGTGGACATGCCCACGATGATGCACAGATGCGCCTGGTTGTTTACGATCTCCTTATTAGATGAAAGAATTTCCTCCACTGCTCTGACGTTCAGGAGCTTGGAAGCCAAAGAGCATCCTGGAGCTGGAACAGAGGCAGCTGGCAGGGGCAGGAGGACCTGGGGGATGGGGGGAGGGAGGGCGAGTGGGATGTTGTACTCCCACCTGGCTACAGAGAGCACTCAAGGGTCAGAGTAGATTTCCCTCCATGGCCACTATAAACTACTACGAGGGTTTGGCAATAGAGGGTGAATCCAGTCTATTGGTGACTTTAGACATTAATGCCCTGTACACAAATATACCCCAAAAAGGGGCCTTGTGCACCAAACGGAAACTGAATAGCCGCCCGATGCCACACGGTTTTGTATTGAGTCTTCTAAAAATTGCCTTATGCAACAATTTATAGACAGTATTTATATTCAGAAACAGGGTACCACCATGGGGGCAGTATTTGTCCCCAGTGTTGTGAACATTTACATGGCGGATTTTGAAGAGCGTTTTATCTACAACAACAATCACTTTGACAGTCACGTTTCGAACTGGAAACGTTATATTGACCACATTTATTTCATTTGGAAAGTCAAAAAGTAACATCTTGATTTGTTTATCATTTGGCTTAATGAATGCAATAGGAATCTGACCTTTACTGGTAATTCACATCATTTACAATTACCCTTCCTTGACTTGATCATCTCCCACCAGGAAGGGCGTATATACACATCACTTTACAGAAAGTCAACAGATCATAATACTTTACTGCAATACTCAAGCCAGCACCCCCATTTGCAAAAATATAATTTGCCCTATTGGAAATTCATCAGTCTTCGAAGAAATTGTACCAATATTGGTGAATTCGAACATGCCAATATACTGGGCAACAGACTGTTGGAAAGAGGTTACCCTCGGAAACTGGTAAAGAGATCAGCCAAAAGAGCACGCTGGACACCGAGAGAACATCTGCTCTTTCCAAAGGAAGAAAACGCCGACAGACCGGATTATATGCGTTACAATGTTCTCACAACAAACGGTACAGATCAAGAAGTTGATTAAAAAATAGTGGAACCCATTAACAAGTACAGGTTATACAAATGGACTGCTGCTTTTTGCACTAAAACGGTCTAAAATCTGCACGAATGCCTAGTGCATTCAAGGCTGCAACCCACCGGCAACAGCTTTGCTCAGAACAGCTTGCTTCGACATGGAACCAAGAAAAGGAACAAATATTAGGGCATTACCTGTGGTAAATGTAGTGTTTGCCATCTAACCTCTAGAACCTGTAGATTTAAGCAAGGGGGCACTGTCATGATCCCTACCTCTAACCCTCTTGGGCAAATCACTGGAGCCAGGCTATGATCTCCCACTATGGCCTTAAAGGCCTTGCCATCTCATCAAAGACTCTCCTGGAGTCAGTCCTGGCACCTTTGGCCCCAGGCCCATACTCAATGTGAGGATAACATGGGACCTGGACTGCTTAATGAACTTTTGTGCAACACGGAAGCGCCCACATAGCTCAGTTCCAAGAACTGTACTATGCGGTCTAGTGTTTTGGGTGTGGTCAGGCCTTGGAATACCTGGGGCTATATAAGCCACATCCAAGCAGAGGAACATGCTTCGCGTTAATCTGCGGTTAGCAGCGTGACGCTCATCGTGTTCAGTTCGGTCTCCTGAGTTCCTTGCCTGCCTTCCCGGAGCCACGTACCCGAAAGAACAAGATCATTAATACGACACTTACCTGTGAGTAGTATCCTGACATCAATCCATCACTCACCCGGTCCAGAGAACACCAGCATCTAGGCGCTGCATCCTTCTCCGGAAGACTGCAACCTGGAAAGAGCTAAAACAGCATTAGTAAGCGTTTCCATATTTTAACCCAAGAACAGCAAGAACCATAAAACGCTTACCTGATACGAGTCATTCTTGGTCAGCATCCATTCCGGAACATCACAGCGACCTACAAAAGAGGGGAAAAACAGGTTAGCACAAGCAAAAAACGGAATAGCGTCGCGCATTGCGCACTCACTCACTGCCTTGTGCTCAACTCCAATCAGCACGACAACATCAACAATCTCTTCCCAACCCTAGAGGAAGAAGCAGAGACACTATCAAAAAAGAAAGACAAGAGAGAAAGAAAGGGCAGATTATCAAGACTGTAAAACAGCAAAACCTACCTTAACGAACTAGTCAAAGCAGGTCGGGACTTGACAGGGTCCCCACCAGCGAAGCAACTAGGTCGCAACGTGCCCACACCAGCTACCCTCCCCTGTACCGAGAAGCAGGACGGAGAGCGCATCATACTAAAAAGCAAGGTGAGGAGAAAGTCTAGGGGGAAGGTTTGGTCCTCAAGGGAGGTGGGAGCCAATCAACAAGAGACAGTTAAGTTTTGAATCCGATATTCCTGTATTACAGACCCAATCCTCAGCTGAACCAATTCCCAGGGAGGGGTTCGAGAGTGCGAGTGGTCCAACCAGGGCTGAGTGGCGTCCCCGTGGATATCAGGTGAGCGTTACCGGCATGTTTGATTTGCAACTTTCTCAGTTCATTAATTGCCAATCAAGCAATGTTATTTACGTGATTAGATGTCCATGCGATTTGTTATACGTGGTCAGGACAACAAGAAAAATATCCACGCGGATCAGCGAACACAGGTCACGGATTAGGATGAACATTACAGCACCTCTGGTATAATTTTTATGGCTGCAAACCACACTAACGAAGAATTATGTTGGACAGTGGTCGACCAATTGAGGCAGGACAAAAGCCAATAGTCTATGCAACACAAATTGTTAAAAATGGAACGTTGGATTTCCCACCAAAAAAAAGCATGAAATTGGCCTGAATAAGGACATACAATAGCCCATGTTGTTGCAACACTAAGACTGGCAAATTAATTGCTTCAATTTTGCTCTCCCGCCCTCTAAGGACCATGGACCGTTTTCAGAGGTTATTTCATCATTAAAGAACATTGTATGATTCTTAAGATATGAGGGATAGGAGGGAAGAACAAAAAGATCTAAATTACTTGTTCATTAATTTGGTGATGCAACCCTGGGATTCTGTTGGTGCTTGTTCTAACATCTGAGTGAGATTCACATTGGTGAAAGAACATTCTAGTCCTGTTTGGGTAACCTTGTACTTCGGAGATAAGTTTACTTTCGTTGTCCACTCACGCAACATATCCCAATGCAAAATGGCGACGCGCCTCTACCCCCTGACCTTTTGAAATGAGTCCATCTTTGTTGTCGATTGATGCAACACACCCGATGCAAAATGGCGACGTACTTCCACCCCCTGACTGATAAGACATGTAACCTTCAGGAGAGGCAATACAATGCATTGCAATCTGGCGGCATTGTCTTGTTTCCTGATTGCAAACAGGGAACCAAGACATTGGGCGACACGTTATGTATGCTTTTTCCTGGTTAAATCATTGATGACGCGTATATACGAATGGCTATAAATCCAATTGTATTAAAATGCGGTTTCAGCTCCAATACCAAGCACGTGGTGTTGACCACTTAAGGGAAAATGTAATCTTTGTAGTACACCAAGTACAAACTTACAATATAGGTTTGCTTAGATTGTACTGGATTGTTGTATGGAAAGAAACTGCTGTTCTCATTTAAGGATACAAATTCACTAATCTGTCTGCTTTAAAGAACTGGAAAGGTAAACTGTTACTTTAACAAACTCGCTCTCAGATTAAGAATTTAAACCCAAATGTTTCAAACCGTAGCAATGGATTTGCATATGCTTCAACTGGATAAAATGTCTTTTGGAAACAATCTACTCGAATAAACTGTTTTTAGATGCCACCGAAATATCTTGTAAGATTTATACACAGCCAGACAAAAGTAGTGAATTTGTTAAATGGACTCCTCAATTTAAGTAATTCTGTACAGAGTCATGTGAAAGTCACAAAAAGAATGGACACCTTACATGGCAAATTGCTATTCTAGAATTAGTAAATGGACTTGCGTTCTTCATTACAAATCATTTCCCTAATGGGACTGAACAAGGTTTACCATTTTAAAAGTATCATCTCTATACCTGATAATCCAAAGCCGCTTCAAAAACTCAACAGTACACAGGACTTTTTCTGGGTCCAACAGAACACCCTGCAGCTGGCTTCAGAATAATCAAAGAATGTACAAACATACACAAATAGATGCTATACTTGTAAAATATAGTAAACTAAACGGGCCTCATGTATTCAAAAGTGTGGGCCGCGTACACCGCCAAGGATTAATATCTAATTTACAAAGACCCACTTTGAGCGACAGGTCTGCCATTTTCCCACCAGATGTACATCTGGGCTACTTTGAAAGCCGCTTCACAGTGCCTGGTTGATGTTGGGGAAGATTTCGTTTTTTGCAACTGCCTCTGCGCCCCCCACGCCTGCAATAGTTTCCTATGCACCCCATTCTTTTTGCTCTGTTTATGTCGTGTCCTGACCTTTTTGAAGGGCAGTATAGCCTTCAGCTTTTATTTTGCTTATTGTCAAGGGGATGCTGATCAGTCCTTCAAACTATCAGTGCTGGGAAACTTACGTTTCCCTTTTTGAATTCATGTACTTTTTAACATTGCACAATGCTCCTTACAGTGCAATGGGGATACTTGTTCATGCTAGTTTTTAACATGGGATTTTTGGTTGCTTTTTTATGTGCCTAAAGACAAGCTGGTGGGACCAGTGACATTTTTAGTTTTTTGCATTATTTCTGGTGTGCACATTCACGTTGCCTGCATATGGCTACTAAACAAGGCTAGTGCCCGTCCTTCTAAAGTCATGAACTTGGCCACGAAAGCTGCAGCTTTTGCGAGCTAGGTAGCCTTTGTTTGTGGCCCAGGAAGGGGGTTGGAACGGTCTTGTTCTGATCCACATCCTTGGTGCCAGAAAGTCTGGATGTGGGACAAATATGAAACCAGTAGTTGTCACTGATTGTACAACTACTGGATGTTTGAACGGTGCTGATCCTTACCGTTGGTGGGCTTGGACTTGCTTTCAGCTCATGTTTTGGATAAGAAGTGGACCTATGCAGACAATTCTTCAAATCTGCGTTGGAGTCAAGAATCCCTTGACGAAGAGCAGCCTGCTGAAGATCCAAAGACTATTCCTGAAGTTCCCTAGCATCCCTTGCAGTAGCCAGCCCAGACCCTGAGAGGGTGCTTCAGCCCTTGGACTAGTGGGACCAACTAGTCTTGACGTCTGGGTGCAGAAACCGTCGGTGGAACTCTCCTTCCTGCAACCTGTGAAGTGTCCTGAAGAGGTCTGCATCAGTGGATTCTGCCTTTCTTTTCCAAAAAAGGTTGCATCTTGCATTTCCATTCAACTGGAAAAATCCTCGAACCTGCAACTCGTGGGCACCTCTCACTGTAACAAACTGCAGAAGATTGAGCCTCCAGCGACCTCCAGTCCAGACCATCCAAAAATTCATTCATGAAAATCGGAGTCAGGGGCGGGGGGTAATTCGGCCTTAATAAGTAAACAGTGTGCCTGCCGCCCCTCCACCTCCCTTTTATTTGTCCTCTCCATAGGATAGCATTTGGAACAAGTCTCTCTCATCATTCCATTCCACTCACCTTTGATCGAAAGTGGCTCGGGTATCTGCCCCTGGGTTAGCCTTGTGTCTGGAACAAAGAAAACCTCTTACCTATGGTAAAACTGTTGTAGAACTTTAAACCCATCACCAACACAAGTCTATTGAATCCTTCCTTGAGAGACATTCTGGCGGGAAACATTGTGACACTCCTGACTTTTGGGCACAAGGCTCCATTCATCTTAGAATTTGGACTTCTATTGTCTTGTGATCCGGTTCCATCATTAACTGCATCTAAAATACATATATGCTCTGCTGACCAAATTATTTGATGTATATTTGAACCTATGGTGACTGGACATATTTGTATCAGAGTTGTGCGATAATACTACCCGTTGGTTTCATTTTCCAGTGAGTTCAGAAGGCCTATACTAATTCGTTTTATACTTGACGCCCTATATTGAATTGTGTGCCATACTGTGTGGACTCAATGAGGGGGCCCCAGACCCCACTCTCTCTCACGAGAATAAGCCTTGACGGCTCATCCCCATACCTTGCTTGGGGTTTTGGCTAACCTCCCAGAGTTCCCTGTTCACTAGAACTAGGATGGCCTCCTATAATCTGTCCACCAGGCCAGATTCTAAAAACCCATATCAACAGTTGACCAATTCAATCTGCTCAAGCAGCAACCAGTGTCTTACCTTGGTTTTTCTCATTTACACATGCGAAACTGACGATTTGGGTACCGCCATCTTGCGCTAAACTTAGCCGTTGTTCTATTGTCCTAAGTTCAAGTGCCCTTGTGGCAGTAATTCAGATCACCCGCCCCTCAAACTGACATCACTAGACACTTGCGCCCCTTTCCACAACGCCAAATCAAGTCTCATGTCAATGTTCTCTGTGCTCCATGGAAATGTCAAGACAAGTATAAACAAACCCTTTCTGATCAGACACCATTGGAGGTTTTTTTTCCTTTGTGTCAGTCTATTTCATTCCGAGCCTCCTCAACTTATTTTCGCTGTGTTCAACTATCTACCAAGTACGACGTACTGAGAACAGGTACAACTACCTAAAAGGAATTAACTCAGTAATTGCTTTTTTTTCTAAAAATGTTTTATATTATGTACAAGACATTACGAAACCATATTAAAATTCTAGATTTTACGAGTTATTTTTTTACATGCGTTAAAGCGACATGTCAAATTTTGTGCCTGTTATTCTTGTCTTTGCATTATGTTTTATTGTTTTAACATGGCTGTGTCCTCATTTTTATTTTACATTACATTTTAAGGTAAAACCTCATTTCGTTACTGTATACAAACATGTTGTTTTTAATTTTTCTCATTGTTGATTGTATACAGCAGTATTCAGCTACTATGGAAAAAATTAAGCCCCATCTGTATGAGCCTGAATATTCAGAGGAGTAAATCGTTGAAAGAGAAAAGCTAAAATGATAGGTCAGATGAAAGTCATGACGATCAATCAACGGAGCCGGATCACAATTGGATGGAAGACATTTTCACCAAGTGTACCTGCCCCCGTTGTGACTTTGTGCCAACTATGGTGAAGAACTGCTGTTGCAGAGAAAACTCTGGCTGCTTGGTCGAAGAAGACACCAGCACTAGGCGTTACTGCTGCACAACTCAGGGCAGCCTGCCTTACACGATCTGTGTTGCGAATGATGGCCTTTATTCACGAACTTGGAGTAATGAGTATGTTTCCTGTTTAGTTTATCTTAAAGGATTTTTATACCGGGGTCCATCACCACCGGAGTGGTCCCCTGGCACTCTGGCAGAACTGCAAAGCAAGAGGGTAGGGTAAGTTAGTAGGACTGAGAGGCAAAAAGCGCAAGAGAGCTGTGATGTTGGCAGCTTCAGTTCGGTTGGCACCGTTCGCTGAGTTTAGGTGTTTCTCGGTTGGTAGCCGTAATGTGCTGTTGTGCAAGGCTATGTGTGGCTTGTTTTGTTGTTGCTGTGTGGTGAAGTGCATGCCGTTTGTTCTTTAGAGGTATGGTTGTTAGAGTTTGAAAGGTGTATGCAGAGGGGCGAGTTTTGTTTAGTAGAGTTGGTTAGTGGCATCACTATCTAGATGTGACGCATGACAATCTTCACAATTCTACCCCATCCATAATTGCCCAAATAATGCAGAGTTTGGCTGACTAACAGGATTGGCTTGATGCCAAGTACGCTTACCCTACACATTGAGGCTGGTTTCAAAATAACTACCTTATCCAAGTGTGGTAAATGCAGACTATGGCTGATACGCATTGGTGGGCTGAGTGCCTGGGGGAGTAGGATATTGGGTAATGAGACAGGAGGGGTTGTTAGTGGAGTACAGTCGTGGCTGTACCCACCCACCTACACCACTAGTAGGCAAGACACCTAGATTTGAGACACAGCGTTAAGGGGAAAACATCTAGTCTATTTCCTACCCCAAGAGACATCTAAGTGCATGGCATTTCAACCCCTGAGGAGATGTGGCTTACTTATGCAGTTGGGCTTAAGTGAGGTCATGGCTTGCACCATCAGATAAAAAAATGAAATGAGGACACCCTGCGCAATGACAGACACTTAATACGACAACCCGCGATTTAGGCTAAATGCACGTAGGTACATGATAATTGGTCAAAGGCAATAAGGGGCAGAGGCAGTTTAGTGGAGTACAGCAATGCCTGTACCCCACCCCTGCCTGCGCCACACTTACCCTATTGGTCGCTGCTGGTTGACGGTTGCAGGCTTCCCAGGTAAACATGGGACAACATCAGTGGTTGGGAGCGGTGCTCCTCTACTTCTTTTAATTCAGTTTTACAGTTGCTATACTTTTATTTTTAAAAGAAACCACTCTGAAATGGTTTTGTTTTAAAATAAAAGTGTAGGAAGAAGTTGAAACTTTCATTTCAATGCAATGCAATGAGCATCCCCTTAAACAGCAGGAACATGCGTTTTGGGGGTTGTATTGTGTGTGGGAGGGTGCGCGGTGATGGGGTTTGTAGGGAGCGGTGCACGCCAGTAGGGAACATAGTTCCACTACTTCTTTTCGTACACTTCGACCACTGGACAACAATCTGGATTTTCTTCTGCCAGAGCTGCCCTTCGCCTAGGGCTGCCCGGGCTGAGGGTCTGCCCTGATGGGGTGTCTTAAGGCCTAAGGCCCATTCAGCGTTCAGGGGTGGGGTGGGCGTCACAACTAGGTTTCCGGGGAGGCAGGTAAGCAAACAAAACCAGCGCTGTGGCAGCAATTTCTCACTTTAAAGTAAAAAAAAAAAAATATACAATTTCAGCAGAGGGTTGAATGGGGGCCACAGGGGCTGGTAAAAGCACTTACTGATGTGCTGCAGGCAGATGGAAAGTCTGTCGAGCTCCACTATGAGCTGACTAGCCCCTCATGGGGTTACCTGCAGGTCCTAAGGCCCAAACAGCGTTGGGATTGGATGGGGGCCACATGGGCTGGGGATACGAACGCATGTTTGACAACCGAGACCGCCAACATTTTATTCTGTTCTCCTACATCATAACTTCGATGGATCACTGACAAAAGATTTTTTTCTGGTATTTAAAAGAAAATTCTTGTTCTAATCTCAAACCAAAGTATTCAACATATTTAACGACCAAACAATTACGTTTATTTCACTTTACACTTAAAAGCGATATTTCCCTGCGTTCCAATCTGTTTGCTGGAATGGGCATTCACATTTCTAATTAATCTCTACCTGAAAACATAGTACTCAGTAGTTTGCTCAAAAATGTACTTTAAACATAACAATGCCTTAGATTTTAGAAGACTGTGCAAACAAAATAAATGCAATTAATGGATTCATTCAAGTAAACTATTTCTGTATCTCTGTATACACAGATTAATTTTAATATCAAAGCTATGTGATGGTTGATTTATTGTGGCCCATCGAGCGTTTACACAGTGGATTCATAGAAGACTGGGATTCCGTGTTTGATGAGTAATACATGCCTGTGTGGTTAGAGTCAATCATGAGAAATTCCAAAGCGACTCCGGACAATAGAAAGGATTTATGCAGACAGTACCTCAACTACAGCAGTACAAATTGTAATCTATCAATGCCATCAACCTTACCAAACTAAATTAAAAAACGAGGTATTATGATAAGCTTTTACAGCTCAATTGTAAGTCACCAAAACATCCAAACATCTAATAATTATATATATATGCTATACCAAGATGATCATGAAAAATCTGTCTCCTTTAACAAGTCTCCTGGCATTTTGCACTCACCTCATCCTTCCCCCTTCGGGCAGTTCGCACCTTTGACCGTGCGATCGCAAGCGGGATGGGCGGGTGGGAAAGAACAAGGTGCCGAATACCATGTACACCTCAAAGTCTTTTTGTATGGGGACCACTGGCCACACCAGAGCCGGTGTCTCCAGATTCCCTTTTGAAGACCCTGTCCCTGCAATCAACATACGTATGTGTCCTTTGACTATGTTGCAGGCCTATAACGCTCCGCTCATCCACATCGATTACCCACTCCAGTATCGATGGCAGTTCGCACCTGTGACCATGTACTTGCAAGGGGGCCTGGAACTAACACAAAATTTCACATGCACAACCACGTTTCTAAGCATTAATAAACACCTTGAAAGTTAGCAAGGGAACATCTCTGCAACCTACAACGGATATCGTCATCTATCTGCTTTTTTTACCTTGGTTCGTGAATCGTCTCATATTTTTACAAGTAACCGCTAGTCAACTATTGGTTTCTCACACGTCATCATTTTCAACTCAGCACTTTTCTATTGCTTTTTACTCAATGTACATCGTATTCTCATTTTAATTTATCTAAAAGACTTCACCATTATCAACCGTTCAGTGTATTTTTATCACTGGAATGGCCAAATCCCACAACAGTGTATTGTTTGCAAATGTAATGTTTCGTAATCCATGTTTTAAATGCATCTTTTCTTTGGGTGGCTCAAAGGGTGTTCAGTGTACCAGTAATAGGTTTCTTCTTGTGGTAGACCAATGATTTGTGAATAATTGGATTGCTGTGATGGTTAGATCATGTTACAGAGCATTCTTCAAAGTCTAACACAATGTTTACCATCAAAGCTATGTGATGGTTGATTTATTCATAGCGATACTTTATTAATTTTAATCTTTATTTATATTTCTTTAACAGATCTTCTGGACAAAAAGCCTTTATATATCGTTTATGGTTGCCCTAATATTAGCCATGTCAAAACTCCTGGTACAGTGAAACATGTTTTCCCAAAGGAAAGGACGTTAATAAGAACATGGTTGTTGAACTGTGGATTTCCAGTGTCCTAGATTAAAAGCAGAGCCAAGGATGTCTTGGAGGAGGCGAGGGGCAATCGATTACGCATCTACAGCATGCACTTATCAGAAGATATGTACAACCCATTAGAGTACACTAAAAAGCATTGCGCCAGACTCCTTTGCAAATTTCTTCCCTATGCAGTTCCAACTGAATTTCAGCACACGCTGACAGTTGAGTAGTGGACATTGAAATATTTATGTATGTTCATATGCACGCAATTGGTCTATTGATATGGATAAATGATCACACAATCTATTGAAATGTGTCAAAAAGTAACATGATGAAAGGTTGAGTTTTTTGGGAATATTTTTATTAATATTTTATTACACAATTTTACATTGTACAGTAGTTTTAAAATGTTTCACTTTTGACTGCTTTGTGTATCCCTATGCTAGGGATATACAAATAGTTCAGTGCATCGAGAGCCTTTCTATAAACGTTAATAGCATCCTCTGAAGATTGGTTCTTTTGGTAAATGTGTTGATTACTATGGTCTTTAACATAGACCACACTGATGGCAGTACAGACCGTTATTATCACGGAGGAAACAGACACGTCAAATAATACAAACGGGGATGACAAGAGACATTCACAAACCTATTTTAGAGTGTATGAAATGGTCTAAATTATAATACTAACGTACGTTTTCTATTGATCGATTATGAATCTATACATTGAAAAAGGACACATTCGATTATCTATTCCGAAATTAACATCAACCTCACCCTCCCTTTCAATTATTTTATACTAATCGTTCAGATGAGACTACACAATGCATTTATAAGGTCAAGTTCGACTTTAAACATATTGATCATTATTATTTATAATACTAATTATTTAATAAACTGGCATGTAGGATCGTATCACAACATCAAATTGCATGAAATAATTGGCTATATTACCCTTATATCACCATTCTAAATTATTTTCATCCAGGGGGATGCAGGAACTTCAACAAAGTACTATTCTTCAATTGCAACTGGTCAGCAGAATGAGACGTGAGATTTTATTGAATATCAGTAATTGTTAACTAATATTTTGTTTTAAATGAATAAGAAAAGTGCTAATTTATTTAAATTTAGAATTTCAACACATTTAAAAGCATTCAATCAACAACCTTGTGTCAATCACCCATACAAATACAACAATGTCAGTAATCCATCACAAAAACTTAAGATTGTAAAATAATTAAATGGAATCTTTCACTCTGAATGGTCTATACATCTGTTAAACTTTTCGCTGCTCTTTAAAGCTCAATAGGCACAAATAAAATTACGTGACATACTGTAGGTGTCAACAATGTATTCACTTTGTTATGCAGAATGATCTCACACATTCCTTGCGATATCTCGGAAGCTCAACAGGTACAATTTCAAATATCTTTTTTTAAACGTTACATCTACACAGTGTTCGACTTTATCTTATTAAGAAAGTACGTTTTATGAAAGTAAAAAATGTCTTCCATCAATTTAACGTCAGTTTTCAATGTTTAACTGATGTTGTGAAGTAGACAATCATAACCGCTACATTTTCAAGATGTACTTTTTGAGATCAAAGATGTTAACATTAAATTGTTCAACTATTAACGTTTAAGTTACTTACCGTTACCTCTTGTTCTCCTGCATGGGTCTGGCATGGATTCACATGCTGATGAATATTCCCAGTCAGCCTGGGAATGCTCAGTAAAAGAAAAAACCTTCACTTTAAAAATGTATTTCTCCTCTAAAACCAATCACTGTCCTCTGGGTCATACTGCCCCCATCAAATGGCAGTCCTTCCCTAAGCTCCACCACTGGTGGCCATCTTCAGATTTGGTAAGCACATTGTGAATCTGCATTTTCTTGGTTAGAATGAGCTAATCCATTCATTTATTAATGTAAACTCTGTTTAGCAGCATGGTTTGTTCTGAGCTATCATGAATCAAGATTTGCTGAGAGCCATGCAGAAAGCTATAACTTATTGCAGCTTATTTTGTACAGCGCAAATTCTAGTTTCTAAGCGCTAAATGTGTTCATGTGACAATGCTAAATGCTGAAACACAGCTGAACAGTGTAGAGATGTTATTGTAAGAGTGTCTTTTGTCAGACTCTGTTGGCAGATTGTCAGCTATTCTCAGCACAGAAAACAGCCTTGGCTGCGGAGCAAGAGAGAGCATGACTGAATGATTTTATTTGGAAGATGGAACATTCAGAATTGGAATGTCTTGTACAAAAAACAAAATGCTCGCACGATAGGTCTTGCTTTCTCAGAATATCTACAAAACTACATGTGATTTACGTTCCCAGCAGAGTACATGCTATAAGGAAATATGTACGTAGGCAAAAGCATAATGTTTCTCTGAAATGCTTCTTCACATGTAATGTACGTCACTGCCACTATGTATAAAGAGTAGATTTATTTTCAGTAGGAGAGGGGATTGGCTTGTAGTGGGCAGCTGGCTTAGCTTGAATGCTCCAACACCCCCTTCCCCTGCCATGCATAAGAAACTGTGTTTAGTTTATCTATTCCCGTGCCATGTGATCTTATTTTAAATCCACAGTATATATTTTGCTCTTACAACGTAAAGCTGCAGTATGAACCAAGAAGAGCCACAGAGGGGAAGGAGGGAGGGTTCACATTTGAATCCATGCCAGACCCAGGTCTGGCATGGATTCACATGCTCATGAATAACGATTACACAGCAGTACATAAACACAACCAAGGGAGGTGGCAAGGCTGAACAGAAGCAATAAACACTCACCTCTGGAACAGAGTCCCCTCAAATCAAGAAGTTGCCTAGCACCGCTTGGCCAATTCAGAACTCCTCCCTGGAATCCCTGTCAACGCATTAGAACCTTGTGAAGGTGTGCATGGACCTCCACGTAGCATCCCTGCAGACATCGAGCAAGGGCACACCAGAGAGAAACGCTGTTTCTGCGATGGCTCTGGTGGAGTGGGCTCTCGGCTGGCCTGGCAGCAGCACGCTAGCCTTGATGATAGTCGTTAATGCAGCCCGAGAGTCACCTAGAGATGTAGGCCTTCAACAAGGCCTTTTCATTTACAGGCCCTAAGTGGACGAACAACTGAGAAGTCTTCCGAAAATTCTTCATACCTGGCACGTAGAACTTCAAGTCACGCTGACGATGACTGATTCAAGAAGACAGGTAGCACCAAAAGTTAGTTAAGGTGGAATTCCGACTGTACCATTGGCAAAAAGGTGGTTTGTGTAAGCCAAGTAAGGCTGCTTGCAAGACAGGGCACGAATCTTCCCGACCCACCTGTTCCGAGGTAATAGCCATGAGTGTGATACTGGAAATGCATTGGAGGGACAGGGCTTCCCTGTCCTTGTCCTGTACTCATTTTTCATGTGTGTATTGTATTGTATTCTGCCCAGGAGTCCATGTGGGACTCCAGGCAGTGCAGCTCTTCCTCTTTTTGGTCATGGTGAACAGACCGTTGGGATACCCCATTATGGCACCCAGGGGTGGGGGTACAACCCTGTACACAGGGGAATGTTTTTGGGCACCTGTGTATGGCCCAGAGAGCAGGGCATGGGCTGGTGGCAGCTACATGTTGAATTTGACAGGTGCTCTGAGTATCCTCCGTTTTGGGATACCCAGGCCATGCACCATTGGAATCAGTCGATTCCTGATAGGAGACAAGATGGCCCCTGTGACCTCTTGCTTTCTATTGCCTGTTAGCTTGTTTTCCCAAAGACATGGGAAGCCCCGACTCTGTCCCTTCCCCTGACTGGCTGTTGGGTGGAAGTTCCATATATGGTATTGTGGGTAAGTCCAGACCAGACTGGCTGGAGCCTTCCCAATAACTGTATGTTGTGGGTACACCCTTGGGGTGGGACCTGGGTGAATGGAGCGTGTGACCAATATACATTTCAAGTTATGGGGGTCTAGTTTCTGCTGTGTGACACAAAGAATGAGACAGCCATGCCCGAAGCTGGTATGAATGCAGTGTGCAGTGCTGAAAGGCTGGGTGCTTGTCCCAAAACACATTCCTTGTTGTGAGTGTCTGGAGGGAAGTGAACAGCCTGAATGCACTGTGGGCCTGATTGGCTGCCTGCATAAATGCTCTTCTGAATGATTGGCTGCTGAGCTTGGCCCAGCAGCGTGAATGAGAGACAGCAGTATATCTGGGGGCCTCACTGATGGAAATCGTTCAGAAGCTGAAGTTGAAACTTGATGCTTATTCTCGAAGCCGAGCCGGAAGAAGGCTAACTGCTGTTTTCCTTCGACACTATCTGAAAGCTACTGTGCCTTCAAGGAACTGATCCAAGAGAGGATCTGGCTAGGAGACCTCTTCCCGAGCTACGAGGGTCCACCGTGCACCAGCTCATCTTCACCAAGGCTCCCTGCAAGTAAGTCCTTGAAAGGCCGGCGACCGGAGACGGGGACTGCCGAGGAATCTGAAGAGAAGCACCCGAACACTGAGGCCGTCGAAGTCCATTCCCATCGACAAGAGTTCAGAGGACTGCCGTAACCTCTGGAAGCCTGTCAAAGCCGTGTTGCCCTGAAGTTGGGACAACTTGACGCCGAGCTGCTGAAGACCAGAACCGCAACGCTCCATTGCCGAAGAACACTTTGAATCAAGGACTGCCTTGATCATCACCATCGACCGCTTTGTCCCGCCGGAGAAAGTCAAGGTCGCCGGCGAACCGAGGAGAATCTGCCACCCGAAGTCCTCATAGATCGCTGACACCAAACGCTGACAATCAGACGCCCTTGCTGGGCCTACGTTCTTCATTGACTCTTTGTGGCAACAAACTGTCGTCATCGAGGTGCACCGCACGCCTTATCTTCACAGGACGTCCACGATCGATCGTCGACGTGCACCGCCAGGACTGAAGCTGCTGCCTCAAACACCATTGTTCACCCTTTTCTTCGAGGGATTGCGACAATCCGTGGCTCCTGCCTTAAATGGAGCTCACTCAAGAGGGATCCGTCAAAGACCAGACATCGAACTCTGCTAAACCAGGTACACTGGGGTAGTAGAACATTTGTAGAAAGAAATAAGGCTTTAACAGACAATATATGGACTAGGTGTGTCAATATATCTTATTTACAGGTTGCCCAGGTGGGGTGGGATCCTCGCACAGAACTGAGCCTAGTGGTAGGGGCCCAGGATTCTGCCCATTGTTTAACCACCTTGTTTACCTCCCAAATCTATGGTTGATTCCTCTTGCTCTTGATTTGTATGTCACTTGAAACTGCCAGCAGTTGGTGCATTTTAATGGAGTCAGAGCAATCGTGGTACCACATAGAAATTGTACATTTATCATTATAGTATTGCCTGAGCACATAGTGCGTTATTGTATGGGTATATGACTTTAACCTTATTTATATAAAGAACTGTTTTATCACAAACAGTGTGTGGCATTCCATTGTGGGGGCTTGGGGACTACACTGTACTTAGGTACCAGCCCGCATCACCCCCTGAGAGCTTAAGCCTCGATTGCTCATCCACGCTTACCAAATAGAGAATCTTGGCTGGGGTGTTCTGTGCGTCTACTCTGCCATATAGAGGGCAGGAGTACAGAAACTCCCAAACTTTAGGGCTGTAGGAGCCATGCCATCAGATTCAGCGACTCCAGGTCGTGATGTAGCATGACCCTCCCACCCCCTTCTCTGGTGAGAACGTCGGGGGCCGTAACAGCCCGATGGATGGGGCCACTGACAAACGCAGCAGGACCGGACACAAAATGGGTCTCGCCCACTCTGGGGCGATGAGTATTATCCTGCAGTGGCACTGTCGGAATGTGTCGATCACAAGTAAGGGGAGTGAGAACGGAGGAAAAGCGTACAGGCACCATCCCTCCCACAGAAATGAGAATGCATCCCTCATGCTCCTCGGTTGAGGGAACCGGCTGGCAAATCTCCGGCACTTGTTGTCCGCCACAAAGAGAACGATCTGGGGCTGGCACCATTTGCCGGAAAAGACATCCACCTGGTCCTGATGAAGTTCCCATTTGTGGCAAGAACGCAGTTCCCTGCTGAGCGAGTCCACAATGGTATTCTTGACGACCGCTAGGTGAAACGGAACATGGAACATGCCCTGACGAATGGCCCAGCGCCACAGGTCCTGGGCCCCATGGAAAGTGCCGGTGAGCGAGTCTCCCCCTTCATTTCCAGATGTAGAACGTGGTGGTGTTGTCTGAAGATCCTAACCACCTTGCCCATCAACAATGGCAGAAAAGACTTGAGGGCCCATAACAGAGCCGAAGTTCCAGGAGGTTGATGTGGAGGTCCTTGTCTTCCAGTTGCCAGAGGCCTCTGGCCTGCAACTGTCTGGTGTGGGCTCTCCATCCCTCTAGAGAGGCATCCGTGGTGACCGTCTCCTGGTAAGGAGGTACCTGAAACTGAGTCCCTTGGACGAGAGGCGGCCGTACACCACCCAACTATCGCCTAACGGAACTCCTTGTTGAAGGAGATCTTGTCTGCCAAGTTCCCAGATACCTGCATCCACCTTGCATCCAGGGACTCCTGGAGAAGTTTCATGTGAAGTCTGCAGATGCAGATGAGGCTGATGCAGGAGGACATAATGCCCAGCAGCGACTTGATGGATCGCACCCTCGCCGTGTGAACCGATGACAATCACTGCACCTTGCCTTCTATGGTTCTCATCCTTGCCTCTGAGGGAGACGCCCAACACGTGTCACTGTTGTCAGGCATCTAGGAACAGCGCGTCCTCAGATGGTGTCAAGCATGACTTTGGATAGTTTATGGCGAACCCCGACTGTCAGCAGACATACGGTCCTTTGTGTTTTCGCTTGCCAGAGTGTGAGAGCGGGAGCGCACCAGCCAGTCGTCCAGGTAGGGGTATACGTGGATGCCTTGTAGATGAAGATGTGCCGCCACCGGGGCCATGCTCTTTGTAAAAACCCCCGGGCCAATTTCAGGCCAAAGGGTAGAGCCTTGAACTGGTAGTGCTGACCTTGAACCACAAATCATAGGAACTTGCTGTGTTTGTGAATGGGGATGTAGAAGCAGGCGTCCTCCATATCCAACGTGTCAGAAAATCTCCTAGCTCCAGTTGGCCAAGCACAACGTGACCATCCAGAACCTTTAGTACCGGTTGAGATGATTTAGTTTCCAGGATCGGCCTCCAACCCCCTCATGCTCCATTTACTTTCGATCCAGAAAGTATATGGCACATACTCCGGAGCCCTGGAGATGCTGGGGGGACAGGTTCTATGGTCCCTTTCTGTAACATGTCCCGCACTTCCTGCAGAAGCTGTGGTCTGGGGTGTTCTTGTCGCTGAATCAGCAGAATATGAGGACACCTGGTGCACCACTGTCCGAGAGCATCCAGCACCCATCTATCCGTGGTTATCTTTTTCCACGTGCTGGCGAACTTCACTAGCTGGCTCCCACTTGAGTGCATAAGGGGGGGCCAGAGCCCAGAGTCGGTTTGGGCCTGCATGGGAGTCAGAACTCTGCTCTGCGGGCGGCACCGTCGCGGTCCTCCGATCTGCCTTGAGAGCAACTCCTGTACGCTTTGTTTGTGGAGGAGTTTGAAGGCTGCCGGTAAGGGGTATTATACCCTTGGAAGATCTTCCTGGCTTTCATCTGGATGAGTGAAAGGACAGCCTCACGCTGCTTTAAGGTTCCCGGGGAGCGTGCCATCAGTGTTGGTTTTTATTGCCTGCAGAGACTCATTGTCTGCTTTGCCTAAGAGGTTCTCCCCATCAAATGGCATATTCGTACCTTAGTTTGAACGTCTTGGCAGAAGTTTGTTGCCTTAAACCAACCTGGTCGACGCAGGGACACTTCGTTCCCCATCTGGTAGAAACCTGTGCCCACAATGTCCATTGCCACTGTGATGGCGTGGTCTGAGGCCACTTCCCCTTCTTGGAAAAGTTCTAGTGCCTCGAGCAGGAGGTCTAGAATAGGACCCAGCTTGAAACCATAGTTCCCCGTCATATCGGGACAAATGGCTAAGCGTTAGCTGCCTTAATGGTAGAGGCTGTTGTATAAATGATCCTCTTGCCCGTTGCATCCAGCTTCTCCCCCCACCCCCTGGTCCGGAGGTACCATGGCTGCCGACGATGGGTTCACCGAGCACTTGCTGGCTGCAGCTGAGACCACTGAATGGGGCGAGGGCTCAGACCGTAAGCACCTGCAAGCTGAATCTGGAACTCTCTACTTTTTCTCAAATCTGTCATGCTTGGTCGGGCCATACTCTGGTTTTTCATTAGCGCTAGGCCATCCTCCCAGATGTCATCCAGGAAGGGAATGGACATGGTCTTTCATCTCGACTTGCGGCGCTGATAAAGGAACCCATCTTAGTCTCCTCGGCAACCGAGACAGTTCAGAGGCCCTTGACATGATAGAATGAAAGTATCTAACTTCGTACGGTGTGGAGGCCCTATGGGGCACATCCACGTGTGGTGTTTCTCCGTCAGCTGTGATAAATCGTCCTAGTCTGTGCCATAAGCCGTGCGCGAAGCAGGCTCCAGGTGGAGTCGTCTTGCGATGAGGTGTTGTAAGGGAGGAGGAGTCCGATGATGCCGAGGACCAGCAGCCCCTTTTGACTTTCTCTTCCGTGTGGGCGAGCTCCACCTCTGAGGCTCTTGCGTGCCACGTGGAGGCGTAGGTCCTGGTGGTGGCATCTTCTGCTGGATTTCTGTGCAGAGTCGCTAGAATACCCAGCAACACGTCCCTAGGTCTAGGGGTGAAAGGAGCTGGTGGCGTAGGGTCTGGGCTGACACTTCTTCTCTTGTGAGCAGGGGACTCTGGTCCCACTTCCCCCTTATGCTCCCACTTCATGATCTGCGTAGTAATCGTGCAGATTATCGTCCCCCTCTTCGTAACTTGAGTAAATCTGAGCTGGCCTATCTGGAGCAGCCCACAGGTCCACATATCGGGGAAGTTCCACCGGGGCTGTGTGTTTTCTCGCCTTTGTTTTTTCTTTCTCTCCCCCCTCCCTCCCTCCCTCCCTCCCTCCCTCCCTCCCTCCCTCCCCTACCTACCCTACCTACCCTACCTACCCTACCTCCCTCCCTCCGTCCGTCCGTCCGTCCGTCCGTCCGTCCCTCCCCTCCCCCCCCTGCTGGGTCAATGCAGTCGCCGGATCTTTCCCCAACCCCAAAGTGGCCGATGACTTCGTTGCTGCCTCTGCAGCCGCATCTTGCTTTGGGGGACTCATCACTTCCTTCGCATATCCACTCCTTCAGCATTTCTGTAGTGGATGTTGTGGACTTTGTCAATGATGTGCTAGTCGAGGCCTTCATTGACAGCACCGTCGTTGACTCCGTTGATTTAGCAGGCTGCAAGGTCTTCGCCAACTTCGGCAAGTACTCTCCGGGCTTGTCCCTCGTCAGTTTATCTGCAGACACACATGGACGGGGTTGGGTACTTTCTCTTCGAAGAGGCCCCTTTCGTTGGTAGGCTCACTGTGGGCACTGATGGTGATTGCCTTTTGCCCGACTCAGACCCTGCATCACTGGCGAACCCAGTGGAGCCAGCGGAGCAGAGCGTGGCCTTCTCTTGGACCTCGGCTAGCAGGGCATCCTCAAAAGATCTCGACCTCCTCCCACAGGGAGTTCACTCCTCGGGCCAGCCAGTCCTAGATGAGGCTTGACCTTGCCCTGAGGGCGAGTCGTGGCCTTGCCCGACTTGAGCTACGCTGACAAGTCTGCTGTAGCGGTCTTTTTGGTTTTCTTCGAGAAACCATGGCACACCTCGCATCCATCCTCATCGTGGTCCGGATGCAGGCAATCTAAGCATTTATGATGCTAATTTTCCACGCAAACGTTCCTTAAGCCACACTTCACAGAGTTTGAAGAGGCTTCGGCTTTCCTTTTCAGTCATGGCTGTAAAGCAAAGTAGGCCCAAGGCCAGGCCTTCTCGAAACTTCGATGCCAATCTGACGGTGGATGAAGTTCTTCGCCGGTAGCAGATCCCTGCTGCCGGTCTGTCCTTCGTCGAAGACGATCTAGCAAAAATCAGTCAAAAATGCATTTTTGGAGAAAAATAAAATCGAAATAGCACAAAAATAGCTCAGAGAGCGAATTGAGGACTCCAAACAGGGGGTGCTTAAGGAAGGATTGTCATTGGATGGGGCAGTATGGCCCAGAAGAGAGTTATCGGTTTAGAGGAGAAACAGTTTTAAAGTGAAAATGAAACTTTCTTTTACAGAGGATTCCCAGCATGACTGAGAATATTCATGAGCACGTGAATCCATTCAAGGCCCCATGCTGGAGAAACAATTTTTATTGACTATATGTACAAGAAATGTTCTACTGAAGCAGATGAGATTTTTTTTAGTAGATTTTTATACAAATTTATTTTACTGGGCATTTGTAAGGCGCTTATACATCAAGAAATTGTGTTTCAAAGCACCCGCAGGGCGAAGGGAACAAAGCAAGCCGCAAGACAATGGAATAGGATAACTGATGAGCAAAATACAATAGCAGACCTACTAGGCCTTGTGAACATTCGGAGCGAGCAAGTGCAGAGAGAAAAGGACAGGGGAGGGGGTAAGTGCTAGAGGGTCCACAGAGGGGGGTAAGTGCCAGAGAGCTAGTTGCACAGGCAACAAGTGCCAGGCGTGCCAGGCAGTAACCACTTGGTGGAATAGGGGTCATCAGTCAATACAATAAGTGCAGGCTTGTAGGACATCCCAGGCCAGTTGGTGCCCGAAGGCAAGTGCAGGGGGAGGGCGGATGCTGCAAATGATTAGAACCGAAGGCCAGGACCCCGAAGGACAAGAGCCCAGGCCACTAATCACAGTGGCTGTGGGGGAATAGCATTGGAGGGAGAGAGGGAAGGAAGGAGGGGATGAAGAGGAAAGTCTTGAGGTGCTTCCAGAACTTGAGGAGATCCGTCTCAAGCCGGAGAGAAGGGGGAGCCAGCCGAGGAAAGCGAATGACCACCGCCCTCTGCTTAGAGAAGCGCTTGACAAGCAGAGAGTTGGAGCCGGAGGATCGGAGGGATATGGAAGGACAGTATTTGGAGAAAGGCAGGTTTCAGCTAGCATGGTCCCAAACAGTCTTATGGATGATGCAGAGGGATTTATAGTTGATCCTTGCAGCAACCAGGAGCTAGTGGAGAGACTTTAGGGCTGGAGAGATACGGTCCCTGGGCTTTAGTCCAAGGGTAAGTAACCCAGCCCTATTCTGGATTAGCTGGAGGGGCGGAGAGAAGAAGGTAGATTGTGGAAGAGGTTGTTACAGTAGTCCAGCCTGGAGAATACGAGTGACAGAGAAATTAAGCTTCCAGGGAAAAGTGAGTAAAGAGTATGCCTCAGAGGAGGTAGAGTTGGAAATGGGACTTCTTGCCAAGATGTGAGGAATGAAAGAGGTGTCGAAGATAACTCCAAGGCTTCTGGTGTCAGAGGAAGGGGAGCAGGAAGAGCCCATCAAGGGTGGCCAGAGTGAAGGGAGAAAAGAGGGAATAGGAGAGTCCTGATAGGAAGAATCTCAGTCTTGCTGGCATGAAGACAGATCATTGGCGGTGCACCAAAATTGGATGGCGGACAGCCTATCAGGAATGAGAGAGGAAGTTGAAAAAGATGCAGAGGGTAGTCTGAAGAAGAGTTAGGTGTCATCTGTATAACACTGGCAGTGCAGGGAGAAAGTTAAGATAAGGTGAGAAAGATGGAGACAGATAGATGTTAAAGAGCCAAGATGAAAGGACAGAGCACTGGGGAATGCCACAGGTGGCGATAAAGGCGGGCAAGGACAAAGAACCAAGGATAAGCTGGGAGGGATGGTCAGTGAGGAAGGTCAGCGAGTACAGTGCCCACTTCAAGATACCAAGGATATCATGGAACCGCTTTATGAGGATGGAGTGTTTGACCGTTTCAAAAGAGGAGAAATCGAGTAGAATGAGAACAGCAGGTGAGTTGGAGTCAAGACAAGAGATGGGTGCACTCCTTCACAGATATTCAGGAGAGCCATTTCCGTGCCTCTGGATGCTCGGAATCCAGATTGATGGTCGTTGAGGCAACCAACAAGCTCAGTATGCTCAGTCAGTTGGGGAAGACCAACTTCTCCAGAAGCTTCCCAAGGAAGAGAATGATGGAGATGGGGCAGTAGTTAGCCGGACAAGAGGGATAGGCATATGTCTTTTTCAGGAGGGGGCGCACAAGGGAGTGCTTGAGGGAAGAGGGGAAAGACCCAGTGACAAGACAGTGATTACAGAAATCAGCGAGTCCATGGGCAAGGGAACCGATGTTGTCGGTAATAGTTCAAGAAGAAAAGTGGGAGATCGGTTTGGAAAAGACCTTAATAGAGCAGATAACTAGTGACCTTGTCTGATGTGATGTGAGAGAAGGAGGAAAGAGTTGGAGGGGCTAAATGTGGCAGGGGGATAGGATGAGAGGGAGGAGAAGAGAACTCAGGATGTCCTGAGTTTTCACAGTGAAGTGGGTGGCCATTGCAGAGGGCCTCGGAAGGACGAGGTGAAGTAGAGACTGCAGCTGGATTGGCTAGATCCTTGCAGATTTTAAAAAGATTCAGCGGTCTTGTTAGAGGCTCCAGACATACAAGCCTGGATGTGGGTCCTCTTCTTGGAGCGACAATATTGCCTTTGAATAAGGCGACAGGCCAGTTTATCAGAGGCTGAGCACTAGGTCTGCCACTTCCGTTCAGCAGCTTTGCACTTGCGTTTCAGGGCTGCTAGATCAGAATAGTACCAAGTGTTACCCTTGGTGATAGGTTCCAGACGGAACCTCATGACGGGCAACAAAAAAATCGCTAGTGTGTTAGTGATAGCGAGATGGAGATTGTTGAGATCAGAGTCAATAGTTGAGTCAGTAGTGGGAGGGAGGGGTGGTAGAGATGACAGAGGCAAATGCAGCAACTGACACTTGTTTAATCAGACAGATGTCTGCAAATGAGGCTGCCAGAGTTGGGGGAGGTTCGGTCAGAGGGCCTTGAAGTCTCAGGTGGGACGAGGGGAGGGAGTGGTCAGACCAGGAGAGAGGGGTAGAGATCAAAAGATCAGTATGGATGAAGGCATCAAGGGTGTGTCCAGCCGAGTGGGTAGGACCAGAGGGGCGAATAGAGGAGAGAGCGGTGCAGAGGTCACGGAAAAAAGTGGAGGCCATGATTGAAGAATCAAGGTGGATGTTGAAGTCACCCAAAGGGGGGGAGTTTAGAGGTGGAAGTCGAGAGAGGAGGGGGAGAAATCAACCCATTCCGAAAGGAAAGAGGAGATGGGGTCCCGGGGGGCCTGTAGGTAGTGGCAATGGTCAAAGAGGAAGTAGGGGAGATGGCAAGCTTGCAGACCAGGCTTTCAAAGGAGGAGGAGGGCTGGGCGGGTACGGGGAAATAAGGGACCCACTCAGGGTAGATCAAGGCTATTCCACTGCCAGCCCGGCTGGGACAAGGCCTCGAGATGATCTTGTAGCCATTATGGAGAAGGGAGTCAAAAGGAGTGACTGAGATAGCATTGAACCATGTCTCGGTGAGAGAGGACATTGAGATCAAAGTCTTCAAGGAGGAGGCAGATGTCGAAAGAATGTTTGACAGTGGACCAAGCATTAAGTGTGGCAAAGTGAAGCCGGTCACCACCCTTGAAGGATTTCTGAGGGGGGATAACCAGGGGTGGTACACCCGTCAGAGGTGTTAAAGGAGGTTCTGAGAAAGGGGAGGGGGAAGGAGGGATAACAGCAGCGGGAAAGAAGTGGATGAGATACAGTAGGCGCAAATTGGGTTGAGGAGCCTGAGTCCTCAAAGAGAACTTCCCACCTGGTGCCACCATTAATGGATGAGGAAGGAGAGAGAGTGGACATCAGATGTGTAGTTCAAAGTTCTGGAAAGGGGACAGAAAAGAGGATTTTGATGACAATTTTTCTTGAAGTAGTACTGACAAAGGTGTCAGTGATAGGTAAGCCAGGATTAGAGGAAAGGAGAGCTTTCTTGAAGGTTTGTCTTCCAGACTTTTTGAGAGGGAGGATAGATAATAGAATACCAGTTTGAGTAGATAGAAGAGATGGAGAGAGCCATGGAGGTGGTAGAGAAGGAGTAAAGCGATAGGCAGAGATAATGCACAGGCATCACAGGCATGAGCAACTCACCAGGCGGCCTAGAAGCAGAAAGTAGAAGATAATTTAAAAAGCACCCCTAGTTTTGAAATTGCCAAAAAGGCACTATGGAGGGCAGTGATGTGTAAGACGCTCTTATCGAGGAAGAAGAGGTTAGGCACAAGTAGGCATCAGAAAGCAGGGTAAGAGGCACATGGATTAGCCATGCAAAGTGGGCCAGGAGGAGGAGACCGCAGCCAGGCTGCATGACAGTGGAAACAGGAGTCAGCAGGCAGTAAGGAGGAGGGTTTTGGCCCAGGGACAGCTGGACCAGCGCGCTTTACGATGCAGAGTGGCGACACATTGTTCAAGGATCCAGTGGGCAGGGAAGATGGAAAAGTTAGGTGTGCAGTGTGGGCTTGAAAGATGCAGGGGTGTCAGAAAGAAGGGGGGTCTCCCTCCAGCTCTAGACAGGCTTAGACAGGCACCACGGTGCCAGTTCAGGCGGCAGAATGAGTTTCAAGGCCAAGATAAAAATAGCCCAACTGGGCTTTGAAATGTAATCTGCACACAAAAGCCACAACCAGTAGTGAAACGTTGCCGAAATGATTACAAAACTGGGCAAGATAATTTACATAAAGTAGAGCGCTCGCCACTCCGTTCCTAGTAATATGTGCTACATTGAAGAGATACATGGACCGGAGGTATACATATGACACTGTAAAAGATCTGTTAGCATCCATTTATGTTTTCATGTAATTTTAATTACGTGAATGACTTTCATGCAGAAATTACATTCTATTTGTACACAGGAATATATGTATCGTGAAATGGAAGAGTAAAATGCTTGTTTTATAAATTTTCAAAATGCTCTTTTTCAGCCGGGTGCTGAAGTCGGCAAATCAAGATTGACTATCAAATTAACACGGGTAATAAGGCTTTTGTTATTTTAAAGGGTTTGTTTTAGAAGCTATTTAATTGATATTCCATTTTGAGGTTCTAATTCATATATTCTGTAAGGGGCTATGAATTTTCAATCGATTAGAGGCCTGGCAAAAAGAGGACCAGAAAGACTAAGACCATATTACAAACTAATAATGTTGTTTGCCAAACCAATGTCACTTGAGAGTAACTACATTTTGAGGCTCAGCAAGCTCATCTCAAGTTTCAGAGTCGGAATGCAGATGTCCAGTGGCTGAAATTTGAACTGAATGTCACCAGTGACCCATGGAAAGTAACCATGGATCATTGTTACAGCACACAACGTTCCCCAAACAAAGAATATGTTTCAGAATTACTTGCGTCCCCGCTCACACAATCCACACTCTAAGAAATGTCAAAGAGAGAGACAATGTTCCCACTTTCCCAATACATGCTGAAAATCCAGACATAGCACAGACTGAAATAACCGAACCATCTACAGAGATCTGGACTTCACTCTTCCTCATGTGGCGGACTTGCCCACCAACATCGAATCACAAACCACTTTACTGCCGAACGATTGGCTATTAAGGGACCAAAAACACCCACCAAAGATTACCAAAATGATCAAGTGCAATCAAATTACATAGACGGATTTGTGGGGAGCCATTGGTGAAGTTTACTTGTGTAGTCAGAGGCAACAACCTGAAGATCAAGGCTAGCTGTGACCACCAGCATAACATTTTCATGGTCTCCTCAACCTATCCTTGGAAAAGTGCCCGCTGAAAATGTACTTTGTTCATCTGCTTTCTTGGTGGATCATTATAAAATGTCAGGTTTCTGTACATTTGTGGGACTCGTGTTCCTTGATAAAAACCTCATACTACAAATATCAGAGCAATTTCTTGTACACCACTATTAGCTAGGCCTGGAATCTCAAACAGATATCAATGGCTAATGCACTCCCAGGCAAAAGGCTCAGGCTTGCTGGTGATGAACAGGGCGACAGTACAGTTTTTCTCTGCCAAGTACTGCACTTACCACTTCAAAGAGATGGAAAGCAAAACAATGAGTTCAGTCGTTGTGCAAGTGTCTGAATGTACATCTTCTGTTGCCACGGAGAAATATGGTTTCATTACATCCATTGAACTTCTGCAATCCAGGGGAATGCAAATAGACTGCATAGACGCTGACAGGAACATTGCAATAGTGAAGGCATGCAAGAGCAGTTCCCACAAAGAGCATCAATTTGATATATGGAACATCGTAAAATCAACATCTAAAGAAATACCAGTTGGTGGTATAAAAAAAAAAAAGGGTACAGAAAACATTTTAAATTGGTCAGAGTCTATCAGCAACCATCTTTGGTGGAGCTCAAAAACATGAGGGATCTGTAGATATTTTTCTTGGTGGCGTTCAATGCTGCACCATTGTTCAAACATGCACTCTTGGGGGGGAAAAAAAAATAACATTTTCACAAATGTGTACAAACACCTTTAAATAAGGAGGAGGAGCATAAGAAAGTGGTTGGTGCAGGCTCCCCTCAAACAGCACTCGAGCAGGTTGTGTGTGACAAAACGCTTTTGGAGGGGATTTGGAGGTGTTCGATAATATGTGCCTAGAGTACAGGCCTAAAAGGTTACATTTCAGCATAGAAACTATTCCTGGCCACACATGCTCACAACAAGAACGTTGGTAAGGAAACAAGCCAAAACTGCAGGTGCTTTTGGGATACTTTGTTACAACATGGCATTTACAAAAAGAAAAACGGTGGGTGGCGAGGCCAATATTCCAGCAAATGGATTTTGAATTTGTTAAAGATCTGACACTGACTGCCAGCCATGCATACACATGGAATGGCTACAGATTCGGTTTCCAGGGCCCCAGTCTATGCAAGTTACTTACCTGTAACTGTAGTTCTCCAGCATGGGTCTGGCATAGATTCACATGCTCATGAATAATCTCTGTCGTTCGGCACGGAATCCTTGATAAGAAAAGAAAAGCAGTACTGCTTTAAAAGCTTGAATACTGCCTTTCACCTTTTATCCAATCACTGAAGACTGGGTCATACTGCACCCATCCAATGACCGACGTCTAACTGAGTCCCACCTCCAGCACCCATCTTCAGATTAGATGCACGTGAGGGGTCTGTGTGAACCTTGAAGAGCCACAGCGAGGACAAAGGGAGGGTTTGCGTGTGAATCCATGCCAGACCCATGCTGGAGAACAGTAGAGGTGGGTAACTTGTTCCTTCTCCAGCATGGGGTCAGGCATGGATTCACATGCTCATGAATAAGATTATGCAGCAGTAACATATACACAACCACGGGCGGTGGCAAGGCTCAACAGAAGTGCAACACTTGGCCCTGGAACTGACTCAACTCAACCAAACAGGTTGTGCAGCACTTCTTGACCGACTCTTGACTCTTCCCTGGAGTCCCCGTCGACACAGTAGAATTGCATGAAGGTGTGCGTCGACCTCCATGTAGCAGACCTGCATATGTCCAGCAGGGAAACACCAGAGAAACGCTGTTGCAGCAGCAATAGATCTGGAGGAGTGGTCTGCCGGCCAGACGATAGTGGATGATGCAGCCAGAGAGCCACCTGGAAAGGGAGGCCGTTGACAGGGAATTCCCCTGATTCACAGGACCAAAGTTCACAAAGAACTGAGAAGTCTTCTGGAAATCTTTCAAAAGGGCCACATAGAAATTCAAGGCACAAGCATCATATGCAGGGACCGTTAAGTAGCTGAAACTGTATTCAAGAAGACGACTGGAAGCACCAAAGTTTCAGTGAGGCGCAACTCAGACGGGGCTTTCGGCATTAAGGAGGGGCGAGTGCGGAGGACCAATCTAGTACGCTGCAACGATAAGTAGGGTGTTTTGCAGGAAAGGGGCTGAATTTCCCTGATCCGCTACCAAGAATGCATCCTTCCGTGAAAGAAACTTGAGGAGCATGATGTAAAGGGTCAAATGGAGTTCCCATGAGCTTTGTGAGAACAACATTGCGCTCCTACACTAGGAGCTGAGCTTTCACTGGAGGGAAAGACCTCAAGAGACCTTTCATGAATTACTTGATCAGTGTGTGACCATAACGATGGCTTTGTTGGTGAACGGGTGTATCGTGAAATGGCCACCAGATGCACCTTGATGGAGGCGTGGGCCAAACCAGACTTGGCCAGCAAGAGCAGGTACGGCAAGAGCTGAGGAGAAGAGACACTCAGCGGCATGATGCCCTACATCCTGCACCACACAGAAGCATTTCCATTTGTGACCCTAGCATGATAGAGTAGAGGGCATTCTGGGCTTGGCAAGAATAGTTTTACATTCAACTGGAAGGTCATAGTAGCCAAACTCGAAGGCTGCGGTAGCCAGGCCGTGAGTTTCATGGATGCTGGATCATGAAGTAGGATGGTTTTGTTTTCTCTGCAGAGCAGGTCGGGAAGAGGAGGCAGCCTGATGTCCAGGACTGCTGATGCACACAGCAAGTCCAGGTACCATATCTGGCGGGGCCACGCTGGGTTGAAGAGCATCATCTTGCAGCGGCATCTCTTCAAAGTGTTACTAACATGTAGCAGGAGGTGGATCAGAAGAAAAGTGTACAGGAATTGACCCTACCATCTGAGTGAGAAGGCATCCCTCAAGGTCCCCGGTTGAGGGAACCTGCTGGCCAACTGCTTGCATTTGGAGTTGCTGCCGTGGCAAATAGATTGATCTCCGGACAACCCTATTGGCGGAACACACTTGTTCCTTGGCACTGCTGCAACTCACATTCATGATCGGACCAAAGCTCCCTGCAGAGGGCATCTTCTATGGTGTTCTTTATACCGGGTAGGAGAAAGGGTCAGAGGAACATGTTCTGAAGGATCACCCAGTGCCATAAGATTTGCACCTCAAACGACAGGCCAGGGGGATTGAGTCCTGCCTGGCTTCCTGATGTAGATCATTGTGGTGGTGTTGTCTGTGAAAATCCCCACCACTTAATCTTTCAGCAGCAGCAAGAACGATTTAAGGGCCCAGAGCAGAGCCAAAGCTCGAAAACATTGATGTGCAGATCCTTCTCCTCTGGCAGCCAAAGGCCTCTGGCGTGGGCCTGCCCGGTGTGGACCCCCCCCCCATCCGACCAGCGAGCAATTTGTGGTGACTGCAGCCTGAAATGGAGGGGTCCGATTGGGGAACTCTGCGTAAGGTGAGAGCACACCCCCCACCATTGGATGACTTGCCTGAATTCCAGGTTGAGCTTCAACTTGTCGGACCAATTTCCTGTGGCCTGGTGCCACCTGCAGTCCAGAAACTCCTGCAGTGGCCTCATCTCCAGCCTACAGAACAGGATCAGATTTATGTAGGGGGACATCATACTCTGCAGCAACTTGATGACTGGGATGGTTGCTTATTTGATGGTGAACAGACGATGCACCTTCCCAAGGATGGCCAGCACTTGCTCTTCCAAGGGGGAAGCAAGGGACGCCACAGAAACAGAACATCCTCCGATGGCATTATGCAGGATTTTGGATAATTGATAGAGAATCCAAGCTCTGTTACCAGGTGTATGTCTCCTGCATGTGTTGCACTGCCAGGCTCAGATAACCTGACCGGACGAGCCAGTCATCTAGGTATGTGTAGATGTGTATGCCCTGGAGACGTAGATACGCTGGCACCAGGGCCAAACACTTTGTGAACACCCTTGGTGATGACTGCAGGCCGAGGGGGCAGCGCCTTGAACTGGTAGTGAATCCCCAGAACCACAAAGCAAAGGAACTTGATATTTTGGATTAATGAGGAGGTGAAAGTAGGCATCTTCCAGATCGAAGGTTGTCATGGAGTCCCCTTCCACCAGTTGGCCGAACACTTGTTGTAACATGACCATCCTAATTTTTGGGACCTTGGGTATTTGTTGAGGTGTTGCAAGTCCAGGATTGGGCGCCACACCCCTGACCTTTCAGACTAGAAAGTATATGGAGTATTCTCCGGAGCCCCGGAGTCGCAGCAGGACAGGTACTGGTGCGCCCTTTGGCGGCCGCCAACGTACTTCCCGCAGCAGCTGGGCAGTGTGTTCCTTCCTAGTTACAGGTGGAATATGTGGGCATTTCCGTTTGAATTCCAACGTGTGACCGTTCTGCAGAATGTCCAGCACCCATTCGTCTGTGGTGATATTTCTCCAAGCATCAATGACATTTGACAGACAGCCTCCCACTGGGGTGCGGAAGTGGGGCCCCGGGCCAAGTCAGGCATGCTTGGTTACTTGTGGCTTTCCCTGCAGGTGCCAACGGCACTGCGAGCCTCCACCGACCTCTATATGATTCCTGCGCCATGAAGCAGGAAAGCCGCCGGTAGGAAGCAGAGGTGTAACCCTTTGAGGATCTTCCAAATGTACTCCTGGAGGACCGAAAGGAAGAAGAGCAGCACTGCTGCAGGGTTCCCAGGGACCTTGTCGTGCCTGTGTCCGTTTGGATGGCCTGTAGCATTTCATCCACAGCCTTTACAAAGAGATTATTGCCGTCAAAAGGCATATCCACTACCTTGGCCTGAACACCTGGCCTAAAATTGGTAGCCTTGAGACAACCTCGACACCCGAGCGCTATGCCATTTCCCATTTGGCATAAGCCGGAATCCACATCCACAGAAATGGCGTGATCAGAGGCCACCTGTGCCTCCTGAAATAGTACTAACGCTTCCGTCCTCTTGTCCGGCAAGAATTCTAGAAGTGGGCCCAGTTTAAACCACAACTCCCCATCATACCGAGCCAGGGTGACTAGAGCGTTGGCAGCCTTGATGGTTGACGCTGCAGTATATATGATGCACTTTCCTGAAGCATCCAGCTTATTCCCCTCTTGGTCCAGAGGGACCAAAGATTTTGAGCATGGATTCGGCAACCATTTGCTCTCTGCGGTATATCCGAGGATGGCTGCGAGCGGAGAGATGTGTGGGCTGAGTCTGGGACTTCATTAAGGCCAGGCCCTCTTCCCATACCTCGTCCAGCAACAGGACCGGTATTAGTCTTCCTGGTCGAGGTAATTCTCTGGTAGAGGAAACCTTCCTTCCTCTTCTCCTCTGGTATCAAATAGGACAGATGCACTCGCCATCATGAAATGGAATGACCAGACTTCATCTGAAGGTAAAGCTCTGGGGGTATCATCCGTGCCTGCTGGCTCCCCATCAGCTGTGACAAAGTCATCAAATTCATCTGTGTCCGTTGTGCCAACGTCAGTGTTTGTTGCTGTATCAGTGTGCAGCGCAACGCCAGGCCGTGGTGATGGTGGTCGCCTCAGGGTAGCCGAGCAATGCCTGTGTCGAGGCCTTAGAAGGCTGTACCTAGGTTAAATCCCTGAAAGGCATGCTATGGTTGGTAGCCACTGCACCTGAGACCAGAAAACTGAGCACTGTGAGGATGTCCGGGGACATCTCTTAGAACACACAGAGGGGCCCCTGGGACAGCCGGAGGAATGCTTGTGTGCCTCAACAGGCTTGTATGCCTTGGCAAATCAATGCCTATAAGGCTCGAGCCACCTACATCCAAGCACTCACTGTGTCGTCAGAGCTAGTATAAATGTCCAAAGGACCAACTGTGCTCTCTGCAGACTGGTCTCCCGGTCTAGCCACTTCGCTCAGGGCTATAGACATGACCTGCCCCTTTACTGACTGGGTAGTGGTGGTCAATGAAGCAGTAGGCGTGGGTCTTGACAGCAGCAAAACTCTCGCTGCAGATTTTGCCATCGGCTTTTCCTTACTCGTCGACGAAGCAGCCACCGCAGAAGCAGCCTCCGCCGAGGCGGCCGCCAACGAAGTAGACTCCGCCAAGGCGGCGGCCAACGAAGCAGCCTGCGCCAAGGCGGCCGCCAACGAAGCAGCCGGATTTCAGAAAAACTCTCCTAACAAATAGCCAGGTTTTGAGAAGTAGGTGCATTGAGTAATGGCACAATAGGAGGGAGAGTTCTAAAGGTGAAATGATTTAACAGATGGACACAATTTCATAAATCGTATTGGGCTCGAGGTAGAAAAGCCTGTATTGATGGCGTGTATTCGAATTCAGATTTTTGAGAAGTGAGGAGATGGCTTGGATGTGTGTGTACACAAGCGCAATACTGTTCGGTTTCCTTGTGATGGGGTTGCTTGACTTTACATTGAAGAAAGACTGGCATGTGTCCGTATTAATGTCGAAAGAGATTTTACAATAATCACCACCTAGCACGATCCAAACCGTACGGGCAGACAGATCTGCACCCCACCCACACTGCTGCAGGATGGCTTCCCTTCTGGGCATCTATAACAATACATACATGCCCAGGGCACATAACTGGTTGTGTCCGTGCTCTGAACCACTCCTAGCAACATGTGTTGAAGTAGTCATAAGCGTGGTGGGACAGGGCGCATTGAGAATGTTAACATGGAAGTAAATATTTTGTTATGTGGATAGTTCATTAGTTTCACTGCACAGCTTGCAAATGAAAGTACAAAATAGTTAATTTTGTGGCATTTGTTCCTGAAAACAAAACCTTCCTTTGGCAGGCCGAGAAAACACAATAAAGGGTCTCTGTCATTTGTCCTTGAATCACCTAAAAACTTACAATTTGAAAGACAATGTGTTGTACATCAACAAAGAATTGATAAGATTCACTATAATGAAACCGAACACAAGAAAGTTACTGAGAAGTGTCTTTCGAGATGGTTGCTCATCTATAGATAGTCATAATGGAAAATCAGTAAATAATGTAAGCATAGTTTTACATAATATTTACGCAACTAAAGTTAGCATGTGTGCTGTATGCTTGATTAACCATGTGCTGGATTAATGTTCAATTTGATGCAAAGACTAGACACTGTACGTGTAAAGTTTACCGTAAATTGTTAATTAACTTGTACTGCGTATATTATTTTTTTTAATGGGTACTGAAATATATTGTTGCATTCCCAAATTTACATAGCTACGTTCTGGGGACGTGCGGTTGTCATGGATACAATTTCCACTGGTTGGGTATTTCAACCAGAATTGGACAATAACCTTCAGCAAGGCATCTGTAATATCAATACAGTGGGACAATCTTCGATTGTCCTTTTGCGATGGCAATAATAAGGAGATGTGTAGTTCAAAGTTCTGGAAAGGGGACAGAAAAGAGGATTTTGATGACAATTTTTCTTGAAGTAGTACTGACAAAGGTGTCAGTGATAGGTAAGCCAGGATTAGAGGAAAGGAGAGCTTTCTTGAAGGTTTGTCTTCCAGACTTTTTGAGAGGGAGGATAGATAATAGAATACCAGTTTGAGTAGATAGAAGAGATGGAGAGAGCCATGGAGGTGGTAGAGAAGGAGTAAAGCGATAGGCAGAGATAATGCACAGGCATCACAGGCATGAGCAACTCACCAGGCGGCCTAGAAGCAGAAAGTAGAAGATAATTTAAAAAGCACCCCTAGTTTTGAAATTGCCAAAAAGGCACTATGGAGGGCAGTGATGTGTAAGACGCTCTTATCGAGGAAGAAGAGGTTAGGCACAAGTAGGCATCAGAAAGCAGGGTAAGAGGCACATGGATTAGCCATGCAAAGTGGGCCAGGAGGAGGAGACCGCAGCCAGGCTGCATGACAGTGGAAACAGGAGTCAGCAGGCAGTAAGGAGGAGGGTTTTGGCCCAGGGACAGCTGGACCAGCGCGCTTTACGATGCAGAGTGGCGACACATTGTTCAAGGATCCAGTGGGCAGGGAAGATGGAAAAGTTAGGTGTGCAGTGTGGGCTTGAAAGATGCAGGGGTGTCAGAAAGAAGGGGGGTCTCCCTCCAGCTCTAGACAGGCTTAGACAGGCACCACGGTGCCAGTTCAGGCGGCAGAATGAGTTTCAAGGCCAAGATAAAAATAGCCCAACTGGGCTTTGAAATGTAATCTGCACACAAAAGCCACAACCAGTAGTGAAACGTTGCCGAAATGATTACAAAACTGGGCAAGATAATTTACATAAAGTAGAGCGCTCGCCACTCCGTTCCTAGTAATATGTGCTACATTGAAGAGATACATGGACCGGAGGTATACATATGACACTGTAAAAGATCTGTTAGCATCCATTTATGTTTTCATGTAATTTTAATTACGTGAATGACTTTCATGCAGAAATTACATTCTATTTGTACACAGGAATATATGTATCGTGAAATGGAAGAGTAAAATGCTTGTTTTATAAATTTTCAAAATGCTCTTTTTCAGCCGGGTGCTGAAGTCGGCAAATCAAGATTGACTATCAAATTAACACGGGTAATAAGGCTTTTGTTATTTTAAAGGGTTTGTTTTAGAAGCTATTTAATTGATATTCCATTTTGAGGTTCTAATTCATATATTCTGTAAGGGGCTATGAATTTTCAATCGATTAGAGGCCTGGCAAAAAGAGGACCAGAAAGACTAAGACCATATTACAAACTAATAATGTTGTTTGCCAAACCAATGTCACTTGAGAGTAACTACATTTTGAGGCTCAGCAAGCTCATCTCAAGTTTCAGAGTCGGAATGCAGATGTCCAGTGGCTGAAATTTGAACTGAATGTCACCAGTGACCCATGGAAAGTAACCATGGATCATTGTTACAGCACACAACGTTCCCCAAACAAAGAATATGTTTCAGAATTACTTGCGTCCCCGCTCACACAATCCACACTCTAAGAAATGTCAAAGAGAGAGACAATGTTCCCACTTTCCCAATACATGCTGAAAATCCAGACATAGCACAGACTGAAATAACCGAACCATCTACAGAGATCTGGACTTCACTCTTCCTCATGTGGCGGACTTGCCCACCAACATCGAATCACAAACCACTTTACTGCCGAACGATTGGCTATTAAGGGACCAAAAACACCCACCAAAGATTACCAAAATGATCAAGTGCAATCAAATTACATAGACGGATTTGTGGGGAGCCATTGGTGAAGTTTACTTGTGTAGTCAGAGGCAACAACCTGAAGATCAAGGCTAGCTGTGACCACCAGCATAACATTTTCATGGTCTCCTCAACCTATCCTTGGAAAAGTGCCCGCTGAAAATGTACTTTGTTCATCTGCTTTCTTGGTGGATCATTATAAAATGTCAGGTTTCTGTACATTTGTGGGACTCGTGTTCCTTGATAAAAACCTCATACTACAAATATCAGAGCAATTTCTTGTACACCACTATTAGCTAGGCCTGGAATCTCAAACAGATATCAATGGCTAATGCACTCCCAGGCAAAAGGCTCAGGCTTGCTGGTGATGAACAGGGCGACAGTACAGTTTTTCTCTGCCAAGTACTGCACTTACCACTTCAAAGAGATGGAAAGCAAAACAATGAGTTCAGTCGTTGTGCAAGTGTCTGAATGTACATCTTCTGTTGCCACGGAGAAATATGGTTTCATTACATCCATTGAACTTCTGCAATCCAGGGGAATGCAAATAGACTGCATAGACGCTGACAGGAACATTGCAATAGTGAAGGCATGCAAGAGCAGTTCCCACAAAGAGCATCAATTTGATATATGGAACATCGTAAAATCAACATCTAAAGAAATACCAGTTGGTGGTATAAAAAAAAAAAAGGGTACAGAAAACATTTTAAATTGGTCAGAGTCTATCAGCAACCATCTTTGGTGGAGCTCAAAAACATGAGGGATCTGTAGATATTTTTCTTGGTGGCGTTCAATGCTGCACCATTGTTCAAACATGCACTCTTGGGGGGGAAAAAAAAATAACATTTTCACAAATGTGTACAAACACCTTTAAATAAGGAGGAGGAGCATAAGAAAGTGGTTGGTGCAGGCTCCCCTCAAACAGCACTCGAGCAGGTTGTGTGTGACAAAACGCTTTTGGAGGGGATTTGGAGGTGTTCGATAATATGTGCCTAGAGTACAGGCCTAAAAGGTTACATTTCAGCATAGAAACTATTCCTGGCCACACATGCTCACAACAAGAACGTTGGTAAGGAAACAAGCCAAAACTGCAGGTGCTTTTGGGATACTTTGTTACAACATGGCATTTACAAAAAGAAAAACGGTGGGTGGCGAGGCCAATATTCCAGCAAATGGATTTTGAATTTGTTAAAGATCTGACACTGACTGCCAGCCATGCATACACATGGAATGGCTACAGATTCGGTTTCCAGGGCCCCAGTCTATGCAAGTTACTTACCTGTAACTGTAGTTCTCCAGCATGGGTCTGGCATAGATTCACATGCTCATGAATAATCTCTGTCGTTCGGCACGGAATCCTTGATAAGAAAAGAAAAGCAGTACTGCTTTAAAAGCTTGAATACTGCCTTTCACCTTTTATCCAATCACTGAAGACTGGGTCATACTGCACCCATCCAATGACCGACGTCTAACTGAGTCCCACCTCCAGCACCCATCTTCAGATTAGATGCACGTGAGGGGTCTGTGTGAACCTTGAAGAGCCACAGCGAGGACAAAGGGAGGGTTTGCGTGTGAATCCATGCCAGACCCATGCTGGAGAACAGTAGAGGTGGGTAACTTGTTCCTTCTCCAGCATGGGGTCAGGCATGGATTCACATGCTCATGAATAAGATTATGCAGCAGTAACATATACACAACCACGGGCGGTGGCAAGGCTCAACAGAAGTGCAACACTTGGCCCTGGAACTGACTCAACTCAACCAAACAGGTTGTGCAGCACTTCTTGACCGACTCTTGACTCTTCCCTGGAGTCCCCGTCGACACAGTAGAATTGCATGAAGGTGTGCGTCGACCTCCATGTAGCAGACCTGCATATGTCCAGCAGGGAAACACCAGAGAAACGCTGTTGCAGCAGCAATAGATCTGGAGGAGTGGTCTGCCGGCCAGACGATAGTGGATGATGCAGCCAGAGAGCCACCTGGAAAGGGAGGCCGTTGACAGGGAATTCCCCTGATTCACAGGACCAAAGTTCACAAAGAACTGAGAAGTCTTCTGGAAATCTTTCAAAAGGGCCACATAGAAATTCAAGGCACAAGCATCATATGCAGGGACCGTTAAGTAGCTGAAACTGTATTCAAGAAGACGACTGGAAGCACCAAAGTTTCAGTGAGGCGCAACTCAGACGGGGCTTTCGGCATTAAGGAGGGGCGAGTGCGGAGGACCAATCTAGTACGCTGCAACGATAAGTAGGGTGTTTTGCAGGAAAGGGGCTGAATTTCCCTGATCCGCTACCAAGAATGCATCCTTCCGTGAAAGAAACTTGAGGAGCATGATGTAAAGGGTCAAATGGAGTTCCCATGAGCTTTGTGAGAACAACATTGCGCTCCTACACTAGGAGCTGAGCTTTCACTGGAGGGAAAGACCTCAAGAGACCTTTCATGAATTACTTGATCAGTGTGTGACCATAACGATGGCTTTGTTGGTGAACGGGTGTATCGTGAAATGGCCACCAGATGCACCTTGATGGAGGCGTGGGCCAAACCAGACTTGGCCAGCAAGAGCAGGTACGGCAAGAGCTGAGGAGAAGAGACACTCAGCGGCATGATGCCCTACATCCTGCACCACACAGAAGCATTTCCATTTGTGACCCTAGCATGATAGAGTAGAGGGCATTCTGGGCTTGGCAAGAATAGTTTTACATTCAACTGGAAGGTCATAGTAGCCAAACTCGAAGGCTGCGGTAGCCAGGCCGTGAGTTTCATGGATGCTGGATCATGAAGTAGGATGGTTTTGTTTTCTCTGCAGAGCAGGTCGGGAAGAGGAGGCAGCCTGATGTCCAGGACTGCTGATGCACACAGCAAGTCCAGGTACCATATCTGGCGGGGCCACGCTGGGTTGAAGAGCATCATCTTGCAGCGGCATCTCTTCAAAGTGTTACTAACATGTAGCAGGAGGTGGATCAGAAGAAAAGTGTACAGGAATTGACCCTACCATCTGAGTGAGAAGGCATCCCTCAAGGTCCCCGGTTGAGGGAACCTGCTGGCCAACTGCTTGCATTTGGAGTTGCTGCCGTGGCAAATAGATTGATCTCCGGACAACCCTATTGGCGGAACACACTTGTTCCTTGGCACTGCTGCAACTCACATTCATGATCGGACCAAAGCTCCCTGCAGAGGGCATCTTCTATGGTGTTCTTTATACCGGGTAGGAGAAAGGGTCAGAGGAACATGTTCTGAAGGATCACCCAGTGCCATAAGATTTGCACCTCAAACGACAGGCCAGGGGGATTGAGTCCTGCCTGGCTTCCTGATGTAGATCATTGTGGTGGTGTTGTCTGTGAAAATCCCCACCACTTAATCTTTCAGCAGCAGCAAGAACGATTTAAGGGCCCAGAGCAGAGCCAAAGCTCGAAAACATTGATGTGCAGATCCTTCTCCTCTGGCAGCCAAAGGCCTCTGGCGTGGGCCTGCCCGGTGTGGACCCCCCCCCCATCCGACCAGCGAGCAATTTGTGGTGACTGCAGCCTGAAATGGAGGGGTCCGATTGGGGAACTCTGCGTAAGGTGAGAGCACACCCCCCACCATTGGATGACTTGCCTGAATTCCAGGTTGAGCTTCAACTTGTCGGACCAATTTCCTGTGGCCTGGTGCCACCTGCAGTCCAGAAACTCCTGCAGTGGCCTCATCTCCAGCCTACAGAACAGGATCAGATTTATGTAGGGGGACATCATACTCTGCAGCAACTTGATGACTGGGATGGTTGCTTATTTGATGGTGAACAGACGATGCACCTTCCCAAGGATGGCCAGCACTTGCTCTTCCAAGGGGGAAGCAAGGGACGCCACAGAAACAGAACATCCTCCGATGGCATTATGCAGGATTTTGGATAATTGATAGAGAATCCAAGCTCTGTTACCAGGTGTATGTCTCCTGCATGTGTTGCACTGCCAGGCTCAGATAACCTGACCGGACGAGCCAGTCATCTAGGTATGTGTAGATGTGTATGCCCTGGAGACGTAGATACGCTGGCACCAGGGCCAAACACTTTGTGAACACCCTTGGTGATGACTGCAGGCCGAGGGGGCAGCGCCTTGAACTGGTAGTGAATCCCCAGAACCACAAAGCAAAGGAACTTGATATTTTGGATTAATGAGGAGGTGAAAGTAGGCATCTTCCAGATCGAAGGTTGTCATGGAGTCCCCTTCCACCAGTTGGCCGAACACTTGTTGTAACATGACCATCCTAATTTTTGGGACCTTGGGTATTTGTTGAGGTGTTGCAAGTCCAGGATTGGGCGCCACACCCCTGACCTTTCAGACTAGAAAGTATATGGAGTATTCTCCGGAGCCCCGGAGTCGCAGCAGGACAGGTACTGGTGCGCCCTTTGGCGGCCGCCAACGTACTTCCCGCAGCAGCTGGGCAGTGTGTTCCTTCCTAGTTACAGGTGGAATATGTGGGCATTTCCGTTTGAATTCCAACGTGTGACCGTTCTGCAGAATGTCCAGCACCCATTCGTCTGTGGTGATATTTCTCCAAGCATCAATGACATTTGACAGACAGCCTCCCACTGGGGTGCGGAAGTGGGGCCCCGGGCCAAGTCAGGCATGCTTGGTTACTTGTGGCTTTCCCTGCAGGTGCCAACGGCACTGCGAGCCTCCACCGACCTCTATATGATTCCTGCGCCATGAAGCAGGAAAGCCGCCGGTAGGAAGCAGAGGTGTAACCCTTTGAGGATCTTCCAAATGTACTCCTGGAGGACCGAAAGGAAGAAGAGCAGCACTGCTGCAGGGTTCCCAGGGACCTTGTCGTGCCTGTGTCCGTTTGGATGGCCTGTAGCATTTCATCCACAGCCTTTACAAAGAGATTATTGCCGTCAAAAGGCATATCCACTACCTTGGCCTGAACACCTGGCCTAAAATTGGTAGCCTTGAGACAACCTCGACACCCGAGCGCTATGCCATTTCCCATTTGGCATAAGCCGGAATCCACATCCACAGAAATGGCGTGATCAGAGGCCACCTGTGCCTCCTGAAATAGTACTAACGCTTCCGTCCTCTTGTCCGGCAAGAATTCTAGAAGTGGGCCCAGTTTAAACCACAACTCCCCATCATACCGAGCCAGGGTGACTAGAGCGTTGGCAGCCTTGATGGTTGACGCTGCAGTATATATGATGCACTTTCCTGAAGCATCCAGCTTATTCCACTCTTGGTCCAGAGGGACCAAAGATTTTGAGCATGGATTCGGCAACCATTTGCTCTCTGCGGTATATCCGAGGATGGCTGCGAGCGGAGAGATGTGTGGGCTGAGTCTGGGACTTCATTAAGGCCAGGCCCTCTTCCCATACCTCGTCCAGCAACAGGACCGGTATTAGTCTTCCTGGTCGAGGTAATTCTCTGGTAGAGGAAACCTTCCTTCCTCTTCTCCTCTGGTATCAAATAGGACAGATGCACTCGCCATCATGAAATGGAATGACCAGACTTCATCTGAAGGTAAAGCTCTGGGGGTATCATCCGTGCCTGCTGGCTCCCCATCAGCTGTGACAAAGTCATCAAATTCATCTGTGTCCGTTGTGCCAACGTCAGTGTTTGTTGCTGTATCAGTGTGCAGCGCAACGCCAGGCCGTGGTGATGGTGGTCGCCTCAGGGTAGCCGAGCAATGCCTGTGTCGAGGCCTTAGAAGGCTGTACCTAGGTTAAATCCCTGAAAGGCATGCTATGGTTGGTAGCCACTGCACCTGAGACCAGAAAACTGAGCACTGTGAGGATGTCCGGGGACATCTCTTAGAACACACAGAGGGGCCCCTGGGACAGCCGGAGGAATGCTTGTGTGCCTCAACAGGCTTGTATGCCTTGGCAAATCAATGCCTATAAGGCTCGAGCCACCTACATCCAAGCACTCACTGTGTCGTCAGAGCTAGTATAAATGTCCAAAGGACCAACTGTGCTCTCTGCAGACTGGTCTCCCGGTCTAGCCACTTCGCTCAGGGCTATAGACATGACCTGCCCCTTTACTGACTGGGTAGTGGTGGTCAATGAAGCAGTAGGCGTGGGTCTTGACAGCAGCAAAACTCTCGCTGCAGATTTTGCCATCGGCTTTTCCTTACTCGTCGACGAAGCAGCCACCGCAGAAGCAGCCTCCGCCGAGGCGGCCGCCAACGAAGTAGACTCCGCCAAGGCGGCGGCCAACGAAGCAGCCTGCGCCAAGGCGGCCGCCAACGAAGCAGCCGGATTTCAGAAAAACTCTCCTAACAAATAGCCAGGTTTTGAGAAGTAGGTGCATTGAGTAATGGCACAATAGGAGGGAGAGTTCTAAAGGTGAAATGATTTAACAGATGGACACAATTTCATAAATCGTATTGGGCTCGAGGTAGAAAAGCCTGTATTGATGGCGTGTATTCGAATTCAGATTTTTGAGAAGTGAGGAGATGGCTTGGATGTGTGTGTACACAAGCGCAATACTGTTCGGTTTCCTTGTGATGGGGTTGCTTGACTTTACATTGAAGAAAGACTGGCATGTGTCCGTATTAATGTCGAAAGAGATTTTACAATAATCACCACCTAGCACGATCCAAACCGTACGGGCAGACAGATCTGCACCCCACCCACACTGCTGCAGGATGGCTTCCCTTCTGGGCATCTATAACAATACATACATGCCCAGGGCACATAACTGGTTGTGTCCGTGCTCTGAACCACTCCTAGCAACATGTGTTGAAGTAGTCATAAGCGTGGTGGGACAGGGCGCATTGAGAATGTTAACATGGAAGTAAATATTTTGTTATGTGGATAGTTCATTAGTTTCACTGCACAGCTTGCAAATGAAAGTACAAAATAGTTAATTTTGTGGCATTTGTTCCTGAAAACAAAACCTTCCTTTGGCAGGCCGAGAAAACACAATAAAGGGTCTCTGTCATTTGTCCTTGAATCACCTAAAAACTTACAATTTGAAAGACAATGTGTTGTACATCAACAAAGAATTGATAAGATTCACTATAATGAAACCGAACACAAGAAAGTTACTGAGAAGTGTCTTTCGAGATGGTTGCTCATCTATAGATAGTCATAATGGAAAATCAGTAAATAATGTAAGCATAGTTTTACATAATATTTACGCAACTAAAGTTAGCATGTGTGCTGTATGCTTGATTAACCATGTGCTGGATTAATGTTCAATTTGATGCAAAGACTAGACACTGTACGTGTAAAGTTTACCGTAAATTGTTAATTAACTTGTACTGCGTATATTATTTTTTTTAATGGGTACTGAAATATATTGTTGCATTCCCAAATTTACATAGCTACGTTCTGGGGACGTGCGGTTGTCATGGATACAATTTCCACTGGTTGGGTATTTCAACCAGAATTGGACAATAACCTTCAGCAAGGCATCTGTAATATCAATACAGTGGGACAATCTTCGATTGTCCTTTTGCGATGGCAATAATAAGGAGCAACATGCCTGCATTTATATTATGAATACGTGCAGATTGAAAAATATTGCATTTCAAAGTGAAAGGACTATTTTCTCCTCACTAACGGAACACCATGTGCGTCGATCAAACATCAGTGATTTGACATAAGCACATTAGATTTAACCACACAGTGACTAAACAATGCAATTAGAGTGATTAATCAATCAAGGCAATCAGCAATGTTTAATGGAATTTGACAGTTATAGAAAAAATGCAAAGTATCCAATGTTTTATAGTTATCACTTCTGTTGGCAAAAGTTAGTAATGTTTTCGTGGATGTAAACTATTTGAGCTTTGTTACAAACATAACTACTTGTAACATTCCAGACTTTTGCCATTTATTACAAAATGTACGTTATTTTCTCCTTTTTTGTGTCAAGAAAGAACTTTTGATGTGTGTGTTGATCTTCTTGGTTTTGTGTTTGGTAATGTTATGTGGGTGATGACTGGGTACAATCGGTTTCACTATCCACGAACATCATGAGAATAAGTGGAGCATATTATTTTGACTAGTGATGCCAGCTTGAGGGGCAGGTGATCTGAATTACTTCTACAAGGGCACTTGAACTTCGGGTGATTGATCAACGACTATACCCGACCCGTCAGTTTTGCATGTGTAAATGAAAAAAACAAAGGTAAGATTAATTGGATTTCTTTTTACCATCGATCAATGTATGCTCAAAAATACATGACCGATTGATTGGCCCAATAAAATCTATTTTATTGATTTATTTAACCATTTTAATGCATAAGTATATTCGTAGTACGAGTTAAACAGATCAGCAGAATGAGAAAAAATGAACACTTTTGCAATTCGTAAAATTAAAGAAATGTATGAAGTGCCAACTACAATTATGATCATGCAACAAAATAAATAAATGAAATAGACATACAGCAGGGACAGACCAGACAGACAAGACAGACAAGACGTGTGTTAGGGCCCAAGGACTAAATCCAGCAGTGGTGGCTTGACACGTCGTGATGCAAGTAACCAAGTATTAAAATATGACTCAAGACAACAAACTAAGCAAGGTGATGAACAGATAGATACTCGCAAGCAAGAAATGGAGATTGGTACTGATAAGTTCCAAGCTAGATTGGGGAGTATCCTGAAACAAAAAGAGGTAGCTATTACCATGAGTACAGGATAGTAAGAAAAGGAAGAACCAGGCAGTTGTCTGCTTGCGAATGATTGTCCTGGATGAATTCTGAAGAGGAAATTGCTGTAATTAAGTGCTAGTCCTTGGAATACAAAGTCTTGTTTCCTATTCCCGTCGGCACGAGGACTCCTAAAGTCTTCGATCCTTGCGCCCTTGCGCTAATGAGTTCCTTAGAGTCTTTGAGCCAAAAAAGAAGGAAGACGTGACGATGGTTTGGAGATGAAGCAGTCCAATAGACGTTCCGGTTTGGCAGCAGGCAGGTAAGACTTGAGGGATGAGGGGAATGCAGTCCGTGCACGTTTGAGTCAACAACAGATAGCAAGTAAGTAATGACAAAGAACGAGGCAAGGGAGGTCACAGAGCAGACCAGGGGATCGAAGAACTGGAAGACAAGTTAACAAAATACGAAGCTTTGGAATTACAAATTCAGAAGCAGCGCCGTGCAGCGGGGCAGGGTTAATATACAGATCAGCTGACCGCACGCACAAAGCGCCGCCGTAGGCTTGAACGCCTACGTGAATTCAAAGGGCGCCCGCGTTTCCAAGGCAACCCATAGCGTTCTCTGAAGGAACGCCTAAACAGGGACGAACAAGAGTTCCGAGGGTTAAATGAGAATCCCAAATTCAAATGTATACTGTTAAACCTACTGGGGAGTCGGGAATGTTTCTTCCTGTGTGTACCAGATCTATGACAAGAAAAAGAGGAATCAAACGGAACCCTGACAGTTTCCTCCCCCAAAGAAAGATCCCCGGAGTGAGAAGCCAAGAACCTGGGCATGAGGAGAGGAACATGCACATTTGACTCAGGTTCCCATGTACGCTCTTCCGGACCGTATCCTTTCCAGTCAATGAGAAAATGACGAACCCCAGGTATCTTCTTCATATCCAGAACAGCTTTAACCTCGTACTCCTCAACACCCTTGACCATTATTGGTACAAGAAGGGAGGCGGGTGCCTGCAGGGCATGGTTTCAAAAGGGAAACATGAAAGACTGGATGTATCTTCGACTGGGGAGGCACCTCTAAACGGACTACCAAAGGATTGAGCACTTCCTTAATAGGAAAAGGACCCACAAAACGAGGTACAAGACATCTACGACCAGGCAAATGGAGGTTCTTAAAAGCCAACCAGACCAGCATTCTGGGTTGATAATCGGGGTCAGGAGTCCGGTGCTTGTCAGCATAGAGTTTAGCTTGCCGTTGCTTTACTTTAATACATTTGTATAGCGCGTCCATGAACCCGAGGGCGTGAGGGCACTACAAGACAGAACAAAAAAAAAATAGAGCATTTTCATACAGTAGGCAAGCAGATAATATAACAAGAGCATCAGGGTTGTCTAATGGAACAAATAGGTCTTTAACCGTTTCTTAAACAGTTCTAAGGAGTCCATGGATCTCGGCTCCAATGGAAGAGCATTCCAAGCTCTAGGACCATTGGCAAAAAAAGCAGAGTTGGCTGCTCTAACAGTGTGGCACTTTGGTTCGAACAGGAGATGTAGATTATTTGACCTCTGTGATCTTGAGCTAGTTCTTGTGGATAGTAGCTGTTGTAAGTATCCAGGCATATTCCCCGATCTACACTTATTTACAATAGTCAGAGTGCGGAATAGGAATCTAGAGGCCACAGGTAGCCAATGGAGCTCACGTCTAGCTGGTGTAACACGGTCTCTATATTTAAGTTTCATGACGGCTCTAATAGTTGCGCGGCCTCCAAGTGATCAGAGACCGTCTCCCTCAGGGAAGTGAAATCACGAATGCAGTCTTGAGCTGCCAGATTGTCAGTGGTAGGAATAACATCCCCAGGAATTGACCTGGGATGTAGACCATAAACTGCTCCCAAAACTTTTAACCATGACTCTTGATGTTGAGTGATTAGACAGCGTAAGAATTGTCCCATAGTGGCATTCGCCCTTTCTGTCTGCCCATCAGTTTCAGGGTGATAGGCTGTGGAGTAACGTCCATCAATGCACAAGGCACTGACAAGACGACACCAGAAACGGGAAGTAAACTGTGAACCTCGATCAGTGATGATGATGATGATGATTTCTGGCAGGCCAAAACGACGAAACACGTGCTGCAAGAAGAAATCCGCTAGGACCGGAGCAGAAGGCATGCCTTGGCAATGTACGAACAAGGCCATCTTAGAAAAATAGTCTATGACCACCCATATGGTATCATTGCCTCTGACAAGAGCTAATTCTACCACAAAGTCCATCGAAATCATTAGCCAAGGTTTCTTTGGGACGGGCATGGGATCAATCAATCCCATTGGTTTGGACGCCGTACCTTTGCACTGAGCACAAATAGCACAATTCCTGATGTAATCCGACACAACCTTAGTCATAGTAGGCCAGAATGCCCATCGTTTTAATAGCTCAACAGTCTTGCGTCTACCCGGATGTGCGGCCATTAAGGCATCATGACACCACTGGAGAGCCAACCCACAGGTATCAGGTTTAGGAAGATAAAGCCGCCCTGGTACATATGGCATTGAGTGGGTGATTACAAACAAAAGAAAACAAGGCAACTTTGCCTTATTATAACTGGCGCTTCTCAGTTGGCCCCTAGAGAGGGCTGCAAGTTCCCAAAGTATTTATATCCAATGTTCTAATAAAATCAAAGCATCAGTTAGATCCGTGCAGTTTTGGCCAGGAATGTTTTATTCACATCCCTGTTTTTCTAATTAGATTTATTCTGAATGTGATCTGTTGGGCGATCAAATTTTGCCATCAATATACAGTTAGCCAATGCATTTCGGTGAAAACCTTCATCCGGGCTGTATATAGGCTCTTGATTACATTACCAAGCTACGCATAGTCATACATTTGTCAAAACAAGTTCATTAAATGGTTTGTATACAATACATAAACCAATTCACACATACCATTTTATTTGTCCCATGAGTATTCAACTGGTACGCCAGAAAAAATAAATGAAAAACAAATTATCATTTAGTATCAGCTTTACAAAACACTATGTACACAGTTTAAGGACAGAAGAGTGTCTGACCTGATCACTTTCAATGCGCTCTCTGTCAAATCTGGTAAGCCCCAAAGGCTTTTATTTTGCAACCCTCACGGCTCCAGCCACGTGTGTTGCAGATGCGTGGTGAAAAGCATATGTCAATCGGGTCTCTGTGAAATAAACAGGCTATTAGACAGCTGTTCTAACATGTCTTTAGTCATTGTATGAATCAAAGTGGCGACTGTTCTCCGACGTTTACCTTCAGTTCCTGCGTTGTTCTGCCTTCTGCAGAGAGACATGCACGCGTATGTCTTAGTGCTATTTAAACGTTGCCTTGGAGACAGTCGAGGCGCCAAGGTCCGACAGGTATGCCGGAGCACGTACGCCTCGCGTCCCACCTCCGGGTGATTACCGTGGGGCGGGGATGTCTCCATGACAACTCCTGAAACGCTAGGTGTTGCCAAGCTGTCAGCGCTGTTCTCGTGTGATTGACATTAGTTTCGGGCTGTTACTGTGAATGTGTGTGCATTGTAGTGTGATTGCATGTTATAAGTGTAATAGGTGTTGTATAATTTGTGCTGTTCTAAATTTCTCATTATTGCGGATAACTAGGTATCGCTACCTCTATTGGCTAATGCTTACAGGTTATGTACAAAGCTAGCTATCATTAGCTTACTATGTGTTGTATTTTTGTTCTTCATTTGCGGGTTTCAAACGATAGGTCTTAATTAAAACAGGCACAAGTGTAAATGTACAAAAATAGAACTGTAGCATTTACAATAATACGTCACGTAGGATTTTTCGTCTGAAAGTACAAGCAGAAAACCTTCACCCAAACAATGTTTTAGACAATCTAGCACATGGTGTTAGTTTAATTAGAAATAAATGTCATTCCAAGTGTCAAATTACATCCGTTTCATCTGTCGATGTCTGGGCTCCAGACCTGATTGGCCATATGATGGCTGCTGTGGGAGTTCATACGCAATCATGAATGTTTGATTACAAAAAACACGAAGTTAATCTCCTCGTTCATTCCTTTAGGAATCATGGAACTCAAACGATCTATCCAGAAAGTTTCTTGTTGATCCATTGTTTTCTGAAAGTTTTCATGTGGATCTCTCTTTTCCACTATTTCTAGGATAGCAAATCGAATCTGTGCCAAGTTATGTTTTTTGTCATGCCAATGTCTTGCCACAGCCGAAGTTTTGTTGTTGTTACGTATACAGGATCTGTGTTCGTTCCATCTCGTCTTAGCCGTTCTTACAGTTTGTCCGACATAATGCAAGCCACAGGGCCATTTTATGGTATCTATCACGTTTTGGGTGTCACATGTTCCAAAGCTTTTTAGTTTTATATTTTCTCCTGTATACGGATGTTTCAAAGAATCACCTTTCATGATTGCTACAATTTAGGCAAGGAAAAGTACATATTCTCTTGGTGGCTTTCTTCTTTTGTGCTGGTCTGGTCTTTACAAGTTTATCTTTCAAATTATGACTCCGTTGATAAGCGAATGTTGGAACCTCTTTGAATAAATGTTCTACACGTTGGTCGCAGGTGACTGTGTTCCATTGTTTTTAAATGATAGTTTTAATGCGGTTACTCTGTCTTGAGTACTTGCACACGAATAGTAGGGGGGGGGTTCATCTTCCTTCTTTAGTTCTCAATAGATCTTCCCTTTTCTGAGTTGCCATGCGTATTTCTACTGCAATCACTTCTTTCATGTATCCACGGTCCAGAAATTTCTTACCCATTTCTTTGACTTCTTTTTCGTACTCTACAGGGTCACTCACTAGTCTTTTTACACAAAGCATCTGGCTGTATGGTAAATTTTTGATGAGGCTTGGTTGGTGAAAGCTTAGTCGTTGGAGTAGATTATTCCTATCTGTAGGCTTTCGAAAGATGGTGGTCTGGTATCCTGTGTTGGTTATTCTGATTTGTACATACAGAAAGTGTATACTTTCAAGAGAGTATTCATGTGTAAACTATATTCTCGTGTCCTTACTGTTTAGGTATTCAAAGAATTCAAGTACTTCTTGTTCACTGCCTTTCCATACCCCAAATATATCATCGATGTATCTTATACAGATACCCAGATGATGTTGCCACCGTTGGTTAAGTAAAACATTTTCGGTTTCAAATTTGTGCATGAATGAGTTTGCATATGAAGGGGCCATGGTGGCCCCTATAGCTGTGCCAGCCACCTGTAGGTAGTAATTATCTTTGTATCTAAAGTATGAATTGTTGCTGATGAATTCCAGCAGTGTCATCATGAATTTTTTGAGCTCTTATCTCCTCTTCCTTCAGAAGTATCCATTCCACTGCTTCGTTACCCAGATCGTGTGGGATTGACGTATACAAACTCTTAACGTCAATTGTAAAGCAAATGTTTTGGGAGTCAAATGGTATTGAATTCAGGTGTTGCAAAAAGTGTGCAGAGTCTCGGATGTATGTACTTTTTTTTTTTAATCAAACGTTGTAGGAAGTTGTCCACATATTTACCAACAGGTTCTAGGATGCTGTTTATCCCTGCAACAATTGGTCTGCCTGGCGGTTTGACTGAGTCTTTGTGTACCTTTGGGAGAGTATAAAAGTGTGGTACTCGTGGGTAAGAATTCATCAAGAATTTTTTCGTGTGATGGTTTATCCACTCAAGTTCCTCTGCTTTATCTAGAAGGATCCCCAGATTTTCTTTCATTTCTGCTGTTGGGTCATTTTCTAATGGTGCATAAGTATTGATATCTCTCAGTTGTCTTTCGCATTCTTCATCATAGTCCACCGTGTTCAACCAAACTAGACCACCACCTTTATCTGCAGCTCTTATTGTGATGTTTGGATCACCATATAAATCTTTGATTAATTTTAACTCGTGTGGTTTCATATTGCGTCTAGTTTTACATTTAAAATGCATTTTTTCAAAGTCTCTCGTTACCTGTTTTTGAAAAATGCCTACTGATGGGACACTAATAGGAGGGATAAAGGTGCTCTTGCTCCTGAATTCGTTCAATTCTTCTTCTTTTTTGTTCCCCGTTTCCTCATTTTCCAGTTCGCTAAAAAACACCTTTAGCTTCATTTTTCTGATTAGTTTGTATAGTTCAATTTTGGACTCAAAATTCATTACTTTAGTTACAAAGATAATTACTACCTACAGGTGGCTGGCACAGCTACGGGGGCCACCATGGCCCCTTCGTATGCAAACTCATTCATGCACAAATTTGAAACCGAAAATGTTTTACTTAACCAACGGTGGTAACATCTGGGTATCTGGGTAAGATACATCGATATCATCTTTGGGGTATGGAAAGGCAGTGAACAAGAACTACTTGAATTATTTGATTACCTAAACAGTAAGGACACGAGAATACAGTTTAAACATGAATACTCTTGTGAAAGTATACACTTTCTGGATGTACAAATCCCAATAACTGACACAGGATACCAGACCATCATCTTTCAAAAGCCTACAGATAGGAATAATCTACTCCAACGACTAAGCTTTCACCAACCAAGCCTCATCAAAAATTTACCATACAGCCAGATGCTTCGTGTAAAAAGACTAGTGAGTGACCCTGTAGAGTATGAAAAAGAAGTCAAAGAAATGGGTAAGAAATTTATGTACCGTGGATACATGAAAGAAGTAATGACAGCAGCAGAAATACACATAGCAACTCAGAAAAGGGAAGATCTATTGAGAACTAAAACCAAGAAGGAAGATGAACACTTCCCCTAGTATTCGTATCCAAGTACTCAAGACAGAGTAACCGCATTAAAACTATCATAAAAAAACACTGGAACACAGTCACCATGCGACCAACGAGTAGAACATTTATTCAAAGAGGTCCCAACATTCGCTTATCAACTGAGTCATAATTTGAAAGATAAACTTGTAAAGACCAGACCAGCACAAAAGAAGAAAGCCACCAAGAGAATAGGTACTTTTCCTTGCCTAAATTGTAGCAATTACGGCTTCATCATGAAAGGTGATTCTTTGAAACATCCGTATAGAGGAGAAAATATCAAACTAAAAAGCTTTGGAACATGTGACTTCCAAAACGTGATCTATACCATAAAATGTCCCTGTGGCTTGCATTATGTTGGACAAACTGAAAGAATGGCTAAGACAAGATGGAACGAACACAGATCCTGTATACGTAACAAAACTTCAGCTGTGGAAAGACATTGGCATGACAAAAAACAACTTGGCACAGATTCGATTTGCTATCCTAGAAATAGTGGAAAAGAGAGATCCACATGAAAACTTTCATAAAACAATGGATCAACGAGAAACTTTCTGGATAGATCGTTTGAGTTCCCTGATTCCTAAAGGAATGAACGAGGAGATTAACTTCATGTGTTTTTTGTAATCAAACATTCATGATTGCGTATGAACTCCCACAGCAGCCATCGTAATGGCCAACAAGTCTGGAGCCCAGACATCGACAGATGAAACGGACGTAATTTGACACTTGGAATGACATTTATTTCTAATTTAACTAACACCATGTGCTAGATTGTCTAAAACATTGTTTGGGAGAAGGTTTTCTGCTTGTCCTTTCAGACGAAAAATGCTACGTGACGTTTTATTGTAAACGCTACAGTCCTATTTTTGTACATTTACACTTGTGCCTGTTTTAATTAAGACCTATCGTTTGAAACCCGCAAATGAAGAACAAAAATACAACACATAGTAAGCTAATGATAGCTAGCTTTGTAAATAACCTGTAAGCATTAGCCAGTAGAGGTAGCGATACCTAGTTATCCGCAATGATGAGAAATTTAGAACAGCACAAATTATACAACACCTATTACACTTATAACATGCAATCACGCTACAATGCACACACATTCACACTAACAGTCCGAAACTAATGTCAATCACACGAGAACGGCGCTGAAAGCTTGGCAACAAGGAGTTGTCATGGAGACATCCCCGCCCCAGGGTAATCACTCAGGGGTGGGGCGCGAGGCATACGTGCTCTGGCATACCTGTCGGACCTCGGCGCCTCGACTCCGTCTCCGAGGCAACGTTTAAATAGAACTAAGAGACATGTCTCTCTACAGAAGGCAGAACAATGCAGGAACTGAAGGTAAACGTCGGAGAACATTTGCCGCTTTGATTCATACAATCACTAAAGACATGTTAGAACGGCTGTCTAATAGCCTGTTTCTTTCACAGAGACACGATTGACATATGCGTTTCACCACGCATCTGCAACACACGTGGCTGGAGCCGTGAGGGTTGCAATATAAAAGCCTTTGGGGTTTACCATATTTGACATAGAGAGCGCATTGAAAGTGATCAGGTAGGACACTCTTCTGTCCTTAAACTGTGTACATAGCGTTTTGTTACGCTGATACTAAATAATAATTTCTGTTTTTCATTTATTTTTTCTGGCGTACCAATTGAATACTTGTGGGACAAACAAAATGGTATGTGTGAATTTGTTTATGTATTGTATACAAACCATTTAATGAACTTGTATTGACAAATGTATAACTATGCGTAGCTTGATGATGTAATCAAGAGCCTATATACAGCCCTGATGAAGGTTTTCACCAAAATGCATTGGCTAAATGTATATTGATGGCACAATATGATCACCCAACAGATCACATTCGGAACAAATCTAATTAGAAAAACAGGGATGTGAATAAAACATTCCTGGCCAAAATTACACGGATCTAACTGATGCTTTGATTTTATTAGAACATTGGATATAAATACTTTGGGAACTTGCAGTCCTCTCCAGGGGCCAACTGAGAAGCGCCAGTCATATGAAGGCAGAGTTGCCTTGTTTTCTTTTGTTTGGGGTTTATGGAGGTCCTTGTTCTATAGGACCAGTTTAAACTGGCAGCTCCAGGTCAAAATTATTGGAAACCAACAGAGATGTACACATTGAATAGAAGTCAACGGTGTGGTACCCCCACCTCTCCGGTATTATTTATTGGGAGGGTGATTTCCATCTCATAGCTCATAGTCATGGAGTTCTGGAGGATTAGTCGCCATCCAGGATTGAATCAAACCCTTCAAAGAGGAATCAACAGTACAAGAAAAAATGACAAACGACGGCTGTAATACCTTCCCTTCCCAGTCAGTCATCTGTCCACCTTCATTCAATCTAGATAATGCATCTGCCTTAGAATGAAAACTGCCGGGACGTTAAGCGATTTGGAAGTTGTACATTGAAAAGAATTCATGCCAACGTGCTTGGTGGGCGGTGGTACAGCGTACTGATTTAAGAGCAAGAAGATTACTGTGGTCGGTGAATACCTGTACCGGAGCAATAGTACCCAATAGATGGTGTCTCCACACCAGGAATGCATCATGTATTGCGAGTAGTTCACGTTCAGTGATCGTATAATTCATCTTATACTTTTTTTAAATTGTTTTTATTTTTTATTATTTTATAAACGACACTCCAAACAATTAAGAATTCCGTGATTAAGCTTCAAACATTACATTACAGAATATACTCTTCGGTCCTCCCCCCTCCCACCCCTTTAACTCGAGCCCCTGTATCCGTGTCATCCACCTGTTCGTCTTCAGGCGTGTCTACTGCCATCATCTCTTCTGCGTCATCACTATGGTTGGCCTGGGAGGGACCCACCATTGAGGCCACCAACTGTCTCCATGCTATTAGAGGTCCCCCCCACCCCCAATGACTGCTTCATACCAGGCAGCCGTTTCTGCCTCTGCCCACTTCATGAGGTCTGCCCACCACATCTCAATTCTAGGCTTGGCTTACCAGATTTTAAGAGCGGGATCATCAACGCCTCCCGTAGGGACTCCGGCAGCCTACCACGCTCATACGCCTCATTGAGCATGGCCAGCAGCGGTGGAAGCAACTCTTGTTTATAGGTTTTATAGAATTTGCTGGGGAGCCCATCCGACCCCGGAGCTTTGCATGTGGGCAGGTGCTGAATCACTGTCTCTAGTTCATCTGAGGTGATTGGGGCATCCAAGTCTGCCCGTTCCAGGTCGTCTAGAGAGGGCAAACCTATGTCTTCTAGTGTTTCCCGGATCTCTTGATCCATATTTTCCCCTACGTCCTCATACAGATGTTTATAGTATCTAAAGAACTCTTCGTTTACTCCCTCTTGGGTATCCCAGATCTGGCCCCCGCACCCCTCGACTTCTCTGATCACTGGTTGTGACGTTTCATTTTTATATAACCAGGCCAGCAATCTGCCCGGCTTGTCTCCTCCCGAATGCTGCCTTTCCACATATTTCTTATAGCTCAATTTACATAATCTATCCCAGAGCTCACTGCTGACTTGTTGCCGCAACCTCATCCTTACCCCATCCTCCCGAGAGGCGCCTCCGTTACGCATTATATCTTCCAACTCCCTTTCCGTTTCCTGCAACTCCTGTGCTATACCCCCTTGGAGCCCTCTGGATTTTGTTATGGCTACACCCCGCACTACTACCTTAAATGCCTCCTATACTGTTCCCAAAGATTGAACGCTACCGGTGTTAATGTCGAAGTACTCAGTGATCGCCTCCCTCAGGTCATCCCTGGATAGCGAATCCTGCAGGGCCTCAGCTCTGAGCTTCCAAGTCGGGATTCGCGCTCTAGGGGATTGGTGTCACCACTCCAGGACCAGGGGGGGGGGGCGCGAGTGGTCCAAAAGCACGCAGGCTTTATATTCGGCGCCCACCATTTATCCTACTAACTCAGCAGCGGCAAACACATAATCCGGCCTCATGTGCAAGTCATGTGGCGCCGCGTAGTGGGAGTACTGCCTGTCCGCTGGGTGCAGCCACCTTCAGACATCTTCAAGTTCAAAGTCTGTCAGCAGGGCCTGTAACGCCTTAGCGGCCGGGGTGGGTTTGTCTAAGTTAACATCTGACTGTCCATTTTGGGATTCAATGTGCAGTTAAAGTCCCCTCCCCCATAGGATCGCGCCACCCAGCAGGGGGCTAATTTTGTCATATAGAGTCCTAAAGTAAGCCGTTGGAACATGGTTAGGGGCGTATAAGTTTATAATGCTCACTTCCCGGTTTTCTAGCTTCCCCCGCACTACAACCATTCAGCCTTCCGGGTCCACCGTAGACCGAATCAGCTGAAACGGTACATGCGGTGCCACCCATATGACAACTCCCCTTGCGTAAACCGAGTATGTAGCTCCCGTAATGCTCCCCCTCCATTTCCTCTTGACCACCTCCAGTTTCTCCCTAGTGAGGTGTGTTTCCTGTAATAATGCTATATCAATCCTCACCCTTCTTAAGTACATCATTACTTTATTACGCTTTAGATAACTATTGAGGCCCCTCACGTTCCAGGTCACCACTCGGAGGCTACCCGACGCCATTTGGTATCCCACCTCCCCTCCCAGTTTCCCCTTCTGCCTGTAATGACACAAAGTTTGGCTCGCTCCCCTCCCACCAAACTCCCCCTCCCCCTTTTTCCCAACTCTAAACCACTGCACACAACCCCTTTCCCCCCCCACCCCGCCCCGCCCAACCCCAACAAGTGCCCAGCTCTATCCCTGGATCACAGGCCCCCCCACGTTTGGTCCTGCCTCGGAATGCTAAGGTCAGGAACCCGGCAGGGCATCACCGGACTACCGGTGACCTAACTAAACTTCACATTGTGGGGGTACGAGGGTTGGCTCTGTAAGGCTCCTGCGCTATTATCAAGGTTTCTCGATGCTAACGGATCATGCGTGCATGTATAGCCCTAGCAGCACCCTCCCATAAGCCATGTCTTATGCTATATTCAAGTCCCATTGTCTTAGGCTGTGGCACCCTAAGTGCCGTAGGCACACGTTACTTATCTCCTTCTCCTGTCTGGATTCCCGATTCTTGGGGGCAGCTCTGCGTGTCCAGCCACCCCGTAGCGTCCTACGGGGTTTAAAAAAAAACAGGGTTCTGTTCTTGTGGAACACCTTCAGCTTAGCCGGGTAGATCAACATATACTTGTGGCCTGCTTCCCACAATCTTTTCATCGTCCCAAAGTTCATACGTCTGCGCTGCACCTGCAAGGTGTAATCCGGGTATGCGGTTATGTTTGCCGGCCCCCTTTGTATTGTTGCGCCATTCCGAAAGTATTTAAGATTTCCCCCTCCCCCCCCCCCCCCCCGATTCCGGTAATTCAGGATCTTAGCTATCACCGGCCTAGAGGGGGGGGGTTCCTGGCGGTGGCCTCATCAGGCCCCTGTGCGCTCTTTCCACAGCAAACCCCTGGGTCAACACTCCTCCGGTTATCTCCTGCAGCAGCATAGATTCAATATACTCCGTGGGGTTGGATCCCTCAGCTCATTCCGGCAATCCAACGATACAGATATTTCTTCGGGCGTGTCCCTCCGCCTCCTCCGCTCTACTTTCTACGTTGCCCATGCGCTGCACTAGGCCGTGAAGTTCCGATTTATGGGTTGCGCAGTCTGCTGTATTCGGGGCTACCTCTTTCTTTTTTTTTAACCATTTTTATTTTTCGATAGAAGTATAGTCAATTACAACATATAATCATAATACTTTAACACAATGCATAAAACCAAATTTTCATTCAGGGTTAATGTGACCCGATGTTGTGTGAATTGCCTCCAATTTTTAAACTATAAATTATTATTTTACTTCCAACAAATGTTCAAGAGTATAGCTTTTGACGATAAGAGTCCGCGCCATAACTTCGTAGTCTGCTGCTATACAACAGAAATTTTCAGTTTTATCGATTCATTCTTAATTTTATTTCCTCACCCCCCCCCCACCCAGGTCCTTTATCTCTAGGTTCCAGAGTCTTTTGACCTTTCCGTTAATCCGTCCCCATATAAGGATTCCACTTGTTTTGTGTTCCTGGCTGTCAGGGGGTATGAACGTTTTGAGAATCTGAGGTTTGAAGAAATAGGCTTCCCTTTTTTTTCGACAAAGATTCGTGAGGGGGAGCCAGTAGGCTAAAGTGTCTGCAGTGATCATTTCTTTCATACATAGGTTCTTGAGTGTATCACTTAGACAGTTAACTCCCCTCCCCCCCTTTACTTTTCGCCTTGTTCTTTTTTCTCGTCGTGCTGATTCTTTCTCTTTCTTCTCTCTGGGTTGTTAGGTGATCGATATATTTGAGGTTGCGTGGTTTATAGAAATGGGCTTCCCCGTCTCCGAACAAGTCTCTAAATGGGGACCATATGGATAAGTATCTCTGGTAAGTCTCTGTTCTTATGGCAGTTACCTTCTCCATTGCCATTACTCCCCATATTTTCACCCACCACCATGGTGTCGTTGGGCCCTCTAACGTTTTCCACCTTTGTGCCAATGTCATTCGTGCCGCCGATAGTAAGTGTGTTATTAGAGTGGATATATGCCCTGATGCCGCATATACACCCTCTGCCTCAGCTCCCAGCAGGATCACTTTTGGCGATAGTGGTAATTCTCTGCCAGTAATCTCTTTGATGTGTCCCAGTATCTCCTTCCAATAGGTAATCGCCTTGGGGCATGTCCACCACATGTGGAACAGGTCTCCTCTCCCTCCACATTGCCTCCAACAGTTTGGGGGATATTCTGAGTTTATTTTGTGTAGTCTGTGGGGGGACATGTACCTTCTCCAGCATGGGGTCTGGCATGGATTCACATGCTCATGAATATTCCCCGTCGTCAGGCTGGGAATCCTCGGTAAAGAAAAAACCAGTATCAGTTTCGTTTCTGATCTGTCTTTCGTAGCAATAACCAATCACTGGTCTCTGCGTCATACTGACCACAGCCAATGACTGCCCTCTACCTAAGCACCGCCTCTGGCAGCCATCTTCAGATTTTTACCGCACGTTCATGTGTTGGGATCCTCGTGCTATTGCTCTCGAGCGTTAGTGCTATTTTTTCACGTTTTTTCTCAAAAACTTAGTTTTTTCGGTCAAAAGAGCCTCAAGCTCCACCGACTCGCCATCCGATCAACGGGGACCCATGTCGGATTCGTCTGCACCCCTCAAGGGTGAAGATTTCGTCGAGCTACGCTTTTGGAGGATTCCAGAAGTTTCTCAGGCCCGGACATGGCCCAGGAGAAGGGAAGCTCGACGCCCAGAAAGCTGTTCAGGATCTGCCCTGGATGCCAGCTGCAGAACGTCTTTAAGGAGGACGAACACTCCTTTTGTCTCTACTGCTTACATGAGGACAAGACGCACGTGGAGAAGGACTGTGCGTTTTGCGGCAATATGTCGGAGCGGACCATGAAGGACCGCCATCAACGTCTCGCCAACTGGCTGGAAGGGAAGAGCCCGTCAGGCGAGAAGAAGAGGAAGAAATCCGAGCGGTCTTCTAAGACCTTTGAGGGCGCCCCGGCGACGGGGGTCCAACACAAGGCCAAGCACCGCGAGTCCGCTGGCACCGGGAGCGCCAAACGGTCGGGCTCTACGGGCGCCAGGCAGGGCGCACCCTCCCCGGCACCTTCAGCCACGAGCCAACGCTCTGGGTCGGGTAAGAGGAAGGGCGAGCACCCGGCGAAGCTCCTGGAGAGGCCCCGGTCGAGCTCAAAGGCCCCATCGGAGGGGGAGCGAGGCAGTGTCCCCCCCCTCAAGGATAAGGCGGTGAGCGCACCTATGGCGGTGAAGGCCTTAATCCATCCGGCCAAGCCCTCTATCGATACTGTCGCGGCGGCCCTGGCTCAGCCTGTGGAGGCTACACCAGTGGTGGCGACCTCGTGGCTCAGAGTCTCCCTGCCACCTCGGAGGGAGTCCTCTTTTGTGCCCATCGATAGGACCCCTGTGAAACCCCCGGCGGGCTCAACCTCAGAGGAAGAGTTGATCGAGGTCTTAAGCCACGGCCTTGGCGTGGAAGAAGACCGGCCCGTCGGGATGGATCCCGACGCAGGTGACGACGACATCGTCGAGGGTGCCGACGGGGCCCCTGATCGCCCGTCGGATTCCCCTCTGCCAGCGCCGCAAGACAACTCGGCAGCCATTTTGTTGGCTATACAGTCCTTATGCTCAGAGAAAAGGACGAGACTACCGTTGCCGACGGAGGAACCTCTCCCGTCGGGGGATCCTGAACCGGGACCTTCTGGTGTTCCCCCACCCAAGAAAAGAAGGATTCACCCTCCACCTCCTTTTCAGCCGTCGCGCCCCGTCCAGCCCTCCTCCCCGTCCACCCGAGGGGATGATACGGGGACTGACACGGCAGCGACGGGTACGGACGACGAGGTGTACGACGAGGATCTACCGTCGTCACCTCCCACCAGGGTTTCTCCTCCCGACGAGATTGGATCGTTCCACTCCATGATCGCCAGGGCATCCAAGCTTTTCCAACTCTGCCCTGTGGAGAAGAAAAAGGAAGGATTCCTTTATCAACGGCGCGAGGCCAAGAGGAAGACGGTCCTCGCGGTGCCTCTACTGGAGGACATTTGGGATGAGGGCCTCACCCTCCTCAAGAACCCTTCCACGACGCCAGCTAGAAGAGACCGGTACGAGAAGAAGTACCGGGTCCCGGACGCGGCCCCCCTGTGCCTCCGGGCGCAGCCTACCCCGGACTCAGTCGTCTCCGCGCCGGCCAGGAAGAAAGCGGGGGGGTGCGGCCTCCACATCGACTTCCCCACCGGACGGCGAGGGAAAGAAATTGGACGCTATGGGACGCAGGGTCATCTCGTCGGCAGCGACGATGATTAAAGCGGCCAACGCCTTGGCTATCGTGGCCCGCTACTACAGGGAGCTATGGTACAAACTGGCTCCCCTGCTGGACTTCCTACCGGACGACAAGAGGGCGGATGCCCTGGAGATCCTACAGGAAGGCGAGGTGGCGTCGGACCACGCCATCACTATTGCGACGGACATCGCCGACACTGGGTTTCGCCAGTTGGGCAACGGCGTGTGCCTTAGGCGGCGTGGATGGCTCAAGGCTACGGACTTCCGTCAAGATGTACAGACCAGAGTCCTGGACATGCCGTTCGATGGGAACAACCTGTTTGGGAAAACAGTGGACGATTCCCTCCAGGGCATTAAAGCGGACACAGACGGCCCGGGCCCTTGGGGTTTTGCAACGACGGACGCCCTTTCGGAGCAGCGGAGGCAAGGGTGCCTCCAAAGGTTCCGGCGGCGGTTTCTCCACCTACCGTCAAGCGGCCCGCTCGTCGTCTCAGGAGGCCTACAGAGGACGAGGCAAGACCGGCGGACCCCGCCGTCGTCGCCAAGGAGGTCAAGGCGGCAAAGCCTCGTCGAAACAGGATTGAACCGGCCGTGGGGTCGGGCCCCCACTGAAGCACCCCGGTGGGAGGCCGGCTGGCAAGCTTCGTCAGCGTGTGGGAGTCCATCTCCACCGACCGTTGGGTGTTGGACGCCTTAGCCCGGGGACACGCGCTCGAGTTTCAAAGAAGGTGCCCGCGCGTCCCCCCCGTGGCCAGGAAAGAGCTTCACGTCCCTCAGCTTCTCCTGGAGGTAAAGGCGATGCTCAGGAAGGGCATCATCGAACTCGTCCCAAAGAGGCTTCGGGGCTCCGGAGTTTACTCAAGATACTTCCTCGTGAAGAAGACGGGAGGATGGCGCCCCATCCTAGACCTGCGTCGTCTGAACAAATTCATCAAGGCGCAGAAGTTCCGGATGGTCACCCTCCAGCACTGCCTGGGTCAGCTGGAGGAAGGAGACTTCCTGTCGTCGTTGGATTTGGATTATGCCTACTTCCATATTCCCATCTTAAAGGGGCACCGAAAATTCCTCAGGTTTGTGGTCCAAGGGCGTCACTACCAGTTCAAAGCCCTCCCCTTCGGACTACGGTCGGCACCCAGGGTATTTACCAAGTGCCTTGCACCGGTGGCGGCGCAGCTGCGCCGCGAGGGGATCCACGTCTACCCCTACCTGGACGACTGGCTCATCCGAGCCAAGACGAGGGAGCTCACCGTGGAGCACACGGCGAGGACCGTCCAACTTCTCACGGACCTGGGATTCTCCGTGAACTACGCCAAGTCCCACCTGGTACCCGCGCAAAACGCACTGTTTCTGGGAGCGAAGCTCGACACAGTGTCCCTTCTGGCCTCCCCGTCAGAGGAAAGGACCAGGTCCATCCTGGGCAAGGTACAGCGGATGTTGGTTTCCGACACGGCCAAGGTGAGGTCCATCAAGTCCCTCCTCGGAATGATGTCTTCTTGCATCTACCTCATTCCCATGTGCAGGCTCCGGATGCGCCCGTTGCAGCAGTTCCTGGACGCGCGCTGGATACAAACGACGGGCGGCTTCGAGGAAAGGATCACTCTTGACGAGAGTTTCCGCCGAGCGGTCCGGTGGTGGGGCACCCGCGCGCATCTGACGGCGGGCATGGACTTCCAGACCCCAGACCACCAGGAGGTAGTGACCACAGATGCCTCCCTGGAAGGGTGGGGAGCGCACACCGAAAATCTGCACGCGAGAGGCCTTTGGCTCCCGACGGAGAAGTCCCTCAATATCAACGTCCTGGAGCTCCGTGCAGTGTTCTGGGCCCTCAGGTCCTTCCTTCCGTCCCTCAAGGGCAAGGTGGTGAGGATCTTCACCGACAACACCACCACCATGTTTTACATCAGGAAACAGGGCGGAACCAGGTCCCCAGCACTGTCCAAGGAGGCGCAGGACCTGTGGCATTGGGCCGTCGCCCAAAGGATGTTTCTGGTGCCGTTTCATCTGGCAGGGATAAAAAACACCATCGCCGACTCACTCAGCAGGGAGCTGCGCTCGTGCCACGAGTGGGAACTACGGCAGGATCTAGTGGATCGCCTCTTCCGACGGTGGGGCACACCCCAGATCGACCTGTTCGCGACGGCGACGAACTCCAAGTGCCGGAGGTTCGCCAGCAGGTTTCCCCAGGCGAGGAGCATGGGCGATGCTTTCTCGTTCCCCTGGGAGGGCCTGTTCCTCTACGCGTTCCCTCCTTTGCCACTGCTAATCCGGCTCGTCAACCAGCTCAAGAGGTCACGGTGCAGGATGATCCTCGTCGCACCTGCGTGGCCGAGGCAGATATGGTTCCCGGACCTTCTGGACTTATCAGCGTCCCCGCCAATCAAGCTGCCGGTGGACGCGGATCTACTCTCCAGGGAAGGAGGCGCCATCCTCCACCACGACCCGAAATCGCTGAACTTGCAGGCCTGGCTCCTGCAGCGCTAGAGTTTGGAGGATACGACATACCGGCCGACTGCAGAGAGGTTCTTGCAAAGGCCAGGGCGTCCTCGACTCTTAAATGCTACGGACACAAATGGAAGAGGTTCTCTGTCTGGTGCCACGCACAGAAGATTAACCCTCTACGGATTACGGCTTCTCAGGTACTGCCGTACCTGCTGACGCTGGCCAAAGCTGGACTGGCACACGCGTCCATCAAGATTCATCTTGCTGCGATCTCCCGATACACCAGAACCACGGGCCGGACGTCCTTGTGGTCTCATCGTCTGGTGAAAGAGTTCATGAAGGGACTATTCAGATCGTTCCCGCTGGTGAAGGCTCCGGCCCCGGCGTGGGAGCTCAACGTGGTGCTGACCAAGCTCAAGGGACCTCCGTTCGAGCCTCTGCACTCGGCCCCGTTGAAGTTTCTGTCGTGGAAAACAGCGTTTCTTGTGGCCATCACCTCCGCACGACGGGTGGGAGAGATCCAGGCCCTTTCCTGCAAGGCCCCGTACTTGACTTTTTACGACACGAGGGTAGTGCTCAGGACGCACCCTTCCTTCATGCCCAAGGTACCGGACTTCCATCTCAACGAACCCTTGGTGTTGCCTGTGTTCTTCCCGTCACCTTCGTCGCCGGCTGAGAGGACTTTGCACTCGCTGGATGTGGCTAGAGCGCTGAAGTTCTACGTGGACCGCACGAAGTGTTTTCGGAAGACGTCACAACTCTTTGTGAATTTTGGACCTGTCAATCAGGGGAAGGCTCTCTCGAAGGCTTCCATTTCCAGATGGCTCTCCGGCTGCATCATGTACTGTCATCGGTTGCCAAACCGACCGCTGCCTGGCCGTCCGAGAGCCCATTCCACCAGAGCGATCGCAGCCACCACGGCGTTCCTTTCTGGTGTGCCCCTGCTGGACATATGCAGGGCTGCTACGTGGAGGTCGACGCACACCTTCACGAAATTCTACTGCGTCGATCGGGATTCCAGGGAGGAGTCCAGGGTCGGCCAAGCAGTGCTGCGCAACCTGTTCGCCTGAGGTGAGCCTGGTGAGGAGGTAAGGTGCTTAATGTTGGGTTTGATGTAATGCTTAATGTTGAGCCTTTGCCACCTCCCGTGGTTGTGCATGTGTGTACTGCTATGTATTCTTTATTCATGAGCATGTGAATCCATGCCAGACCCCATGCTGGAGAAGGAACAAGTTACTTACCTGTAACTGTTGTTCTCCAGCATGGGTCTGGCATGGATTCACATGCGAACCCTCCCGCCTACCCCTCTGCGGCTCTTCACTTGGTCATACTGCCACTTCACGTGCTTCCAAATCTGAAGATGGCTGCCAGAGGCGGTGCTTAGGTAGAGGGCTGTCATTGGCTGTGGTCAGTATGACGCAGAGACCAGTGATTGGTTATTGCTACGAAAGACAGATCAGAAACGAAACTGATACTGGTTTTTTCTTTACCGAGGATTCCCAGCCTGACGACGGGGAATATTCATGAGCATGTGAATCCATGCCAGACCCATGCTGGAGAACAACAGTTACAGGTAAGTAACTTGTTCCATCTGTAGCATAATTTATATGCAGCTTCTTTAATTGCTGTACATTTAGAGGATCTATGAGCTCTCCTCCATATCTGGTCCCACTCGCTTTCCGTTATCGGCTCTCCTACATCTTTTTCCCAATTCTCTTTATATCTTAGGTTGTCCGTTGGTTGTGCTCCATCGAGTAGCCTGTAAATTCTAGATATCCCTCTCTCTGGTTTCCGCTCTTGCATTGTTAGTTCCAAGCATGTTAGTGTTCTTGTGCCCGCTCTTTTCACTGATGGGTGGGAGATCCAGTGTCGTATTTGCATGCATCTGAACCTTTCATTTTCCCCCAGATCGAATTTCTTTTTGCATTCTAAGAAAGGGATTGGGTCACCGTTTTGGTACATGTCCTGCAGTGTTAGGGTGTCTGCGCCTTTCCAACCTACCCAGAAATAATTCTTCAAGCCTGGGGTGAAATCGATATTACGTGCTATTGGGGATAATGGGCCCAACCCTCATTTGATCTTTTTCATTTGCATGGCTCTGTCCCAGTTACTCAGGGCTGTATTAGTAGCTCATAGTAGTTTTCCTTCTGTTTCGCGGGCCTTGGGGTTCAGTGCTAGGAGCGCTGTTATCGGGATCTGTGTGGATGCTTGTTCTATGGCTCTCCATCCTTTGGTGTCGGCTGGGTTAGCCCACTGTAGTATGGGGGCCAAGTTCGCTGCCATGATGTATCTGCCCAAGTCTGGAACTCCCAGGCCTCCCAGGAGCGGAGGACGGGTCAGTATAAGTCTCTGTATTCTGGGTCTCTTTTTTGCCCATATGAATCTAAATACTGCGTTTTGAAGTTCCTTGATAATCTGTGGCGGGATCTCCGCAGGTATTGAACTGGTCATATATATTAGGCGGGGAGAAGGGTCATCTTTACCGCTGCTATTCTGGCAAACCACGACAGTTCCTGGTTATCCCATCTCAGCAGGTCCACTTGTAGTTGTTTCCAAAAAGGGGGGAAGTTTGATTTATATAAGTCCTCGAATTTCTTTGCCAGGTGAACTCCCAGGTATTCTAGAGTGTTTTCCTCCCTTCTCAGGGGGAATCTCTGCTTCATGCCGTTTATTTTATTTGCGTCCTCCGTTATGTTTAATGCCTTTGATTTATTGTAGTTGATTGTGAATCCGGATATGGTGGCAAATTCCTCCAGTGTTTCAACGGCTCTCGATAGTGTGTTTTTAGTGTCTCCCATATAGAGCATCACATCGTCAGCGTATAATGCTATTTTCTGCAGGGTCTCCTTGATTTGCACTCCTTTTATAGCGGGGTCTCCTCTGTACCGTGCTGCTAGTGGCTCCATAGCCATTGCAAATATTAGTGGGGATAAGGGGCAGCCCTGGCGTGTACCCCTCCGTATCTCCACTTGTTTTGAGTCGCGGGTGTTTATCCGAATGATGTAGATGGGCGTTGAAAGTTTGCCAGGATCATCCTGCTGAATTGTGTCCCGCATCCGAATTTCTCCAGGATCATCCTATGGTATTCCCAGTCCAAGCTGTCTAAAGCGCGTGAAGCGTCTAGGGCCGCTATGCGTGAAACGTCTAGGGCCGCTATTGCAAATTTCTGATTTGTACGTCTCCCCCATTCAATTACATTTATGGCTCTTCTAACGTTATCTTGGGTGTGGCGTCCCCTAACAAAACCTGCTTGATCTTCGTGGATGATATCTGGGAGGATCAGCGATAGTCTATTCGCTAGTATCTTTGTGTATAGCTTTGCATCTGTGTTTAGGAGTGCTATCGGGCGGTAACTTGAACATTCGGCGGGATCGTTGTTTGGTTTCAGCACAGGGATTGTTGATGATCTTGCCATATCTGGGGAGATCGATCCAGTCTGTGTTGAAAAGTCAGGTGAGGGGACCTAGTAGTTGTGTTCGGAATGTTTTCTAGTACGCATTTCCGAAGCCATCTGGGCCTGAGGTCTTGTTCCTTGGTAATGAAGAGATAGCTTTGTTGATTTCTTGAGCTGTGAATGGCCTCCCCAGGATTTCTGTGTCCTTGTCCGAGATTTGGGGTAGATGGGTAGCCAGTAGATAAGATTTTTGGTCTGTTGCATTTCGGTTTGCTCCCATGTAGTAGTTCTTCATGGAACCGGACCATTATTTCCAGTTTCTCTTCCTCTTTTGTGATCATGTCCCCTTTTTCATTTCTTAGGGCGGCTATATAGTAACAGGATTTCTGTTTGTTTAATTTGGCCGCCAGGAATTTATTTGCCTTGCCTCCGTGGACGTAGTAGGATTGCTTAGTGTTAAGCAACGCCTGTGCTATCGCATCTGCAGTGTGGCCTATTTGGGCACGAACCTTCTTTAATTCTCGCCAGGATTTCTGCATTTGTCGGGACTTGTGGTTTTTCTCTGCCTCTTTTAGGGCTAGTTCCATCCTCCGGGTTAGTATCGCCCGTTCCCTACAGTATATCGCTGTATTCTCCTCGGATTACAGCTTTCCCCGCATCCCAGACTGTTTTCCAGTCAACCTCGCCGTTGTCGTTCTCTTCAAAATAGTTGTTTATAGTTTCCTCCATGTGTGCCCTAAGCGCTAGGTCGCGCAGGATCAGGTCGTTGAGTCTCCACGGCGGGCATTGTTTGTTTTCCCCTCCGTCTATTTCCAGGCTAACCAGTACTGGGGCGTGGGCAGCTACCTCTTTTTCTAGGTCCTCCGTGCGTTCCGCCAGCATCCTGACATCTTGTCGAAGAAGGTTCAAGTCTTCCTGCACCGCCCCAACTTTGAGCTCTAGTGCCGCCTTTCATTCGTTCATGGCCAGTCACAATTTGGTCTCCCAGGCCACTATCAGATCGGCAATTGCAGCAAGGATCTCCTGGTTCGAGCCCATGGTGTCCGTGCCCCCAGCGGAGGTTTTGTCTTTGCTCCTGGCTCCTTCTGCACCCGGCGATGTTCTGGCGTAGTCATCAAGCGTGGGCTGCTTGCCCTTTGTTCTTAAGGGTTTGTTGGTCATCTTGCTGTGTCAGAGAAGTGTAGGCAAGCCCGCCCACTTGTGGCCCCCGGCCTTAATAAAGTTAGACTGCTCTTCGTGTCTGGGCCCAGACAGGACGTGTCAGGGGTATCAGCAAACTGCCTATTTTGCTCCTGAAGTGGGATGTGTCCTCCCACGTAATGAAGTGGGTTTATTCAACCCACTCGAACACCCAGCCCCAGTTGGTCCGAGTCCTCGGGCGTATTTGCTGGCCCCATGCGCATCAACCCTGTGCCCCAACAAGGTACTGTTGCTTATTACCTGGCGGTAGTATCTGTAGCGCTTTCCACCGGGCACATTTCATGCGCAAGCTGTGTTGAGAGTGCCCACGCGTTTCCAGTACAGGCCCTGGAGTGCGCTGTGTCGTTCCACACTGTTATTTGGGCTGTTTAGTCCTCTCAAAACTGGAGCCCCATCTCAGCGGCTCTGCTGGCATGCCAGCGTTTTATGGTGTAATGTGTAGGGGCCCCAGTACTGTGTGATGAGCATCCACATCACCTCCCGCTGGAGGCCGGGCCCGCTGCCCCATCCAGGCATCTGGTGTGCAGGGTCACTAGCCCTACTGCGGCCTATTCATGTCCGTGGGCCTTGGCCCCTTAGCCTCCTCACCTCAGCTAGTGCAATCCGCAGGATGCCGCTCTGTTGCCGCGGGTGCAGTGGTATTTCGGCCCGTTTCCTCAGGTTCAGCCCTCAGCTGTAGGCACGCGTACATCCGCGCTCACTGGGTGACTGTCGGGAGACCAGCTGCATGCTGATCCCTAGGCACGGCATCTTGCCTTTTGGGCCCCCTCATGCTGGATGAGATCCCCCTACGCCGGGCATCTGTGTGCTCCCTCGGTGTTGGTCCCAAATTCTTCGAGCCCCACCGCAGCCGGATCTGGCCCTTACTGGACACGGATGCATCTGTTGCCGTTAAGGCAGTGCAGGGCAGACGCTGCCGCCCCTCATGCGCCAGTCAGGGTCTCTCCAGAGGTTGGTGCCTCCTGCCACGTCCGCACCCCTCCTGGTCCAGGCGTCACGGGGGACCCCGCTCTATTGGCAATATCAAAGCCCGATGGCCGGGCGCCTAACACGGAGCGGCAGCTTCACCGTTGTCCAATGCTCTGCCGCCGCAGCGGGTCAGGGGGACGATCCTCCCTAACCTCACACAGCGTCCTGCCACCAGTGGCCCCCTGCGATCCCACGCCGCACTCTCGCATTTCATGGACCTCAGTCCCAGCTTCCTGACCCGGCAGGACCCCCCTCCGCAAGGGTCCTCTTTTGTTGGCACATACACTGGACTCTTCCTGTCCCACCAGGACACGTCAGACTGTCTCCGCTGCGCCTCGCCTGCCACCACTCCCGCGACGCAGCAGTCGGTTTATGACCCTTTGTTCGCCATCCGTCATCTTGTGCAGCCCTGAAATTCAGGCTCCCCAAATCTTCCGGCAGCCGTTTCACACCTGTCCCACCGCGGATCGGGCCATCATTCCGCTATGTTCGTGCCCCTGATATTCATGCTTCTTTAGGTGTGCTGTAGGCATATATGGCCAGGGTAAAGCACTTCTGTTCCCAAGGATCAATGTCGAATCCGCGGGAGCCGTCCGAGAACATGTCCTCTCACGTGGCCATGTAGCCATGCCCCCCTAATCCATCTCATACTTGGTAAGTTTTCTAGAATGATAGGCCACTGGATGTAGAAGAATCGTGTCCTCACATCTCTGGGAAAGAATAGCCCCAATAGCTTGATCAGAGACATCGGCCTCAACAACAAATGGACGCTTTTGGTCCAGATGGTGGAGCACCAGGGCTGAAGTAAACGTGGATTTAAGCATGTCAAATGCTTCTTGGGCTTGATCAGTCCATACAAAGCGATTCCTGGAGCTGGTTAGTGCTGTCAAGGGAGCTGCGATAGCAGAAAAGGAGTGGATGAACCGCCTGTAAAAGTTTGCGAACCCTAAAAAGGACTGGAGGGATTTTACATTAGTTGGGACAGGCCAGTCCAAGATCGCTTTAACCTTATTATTGCTCATCTAAACACCCTCACTGGTGATGTTGTATCCTAAGAATTCCACCTGATCAGCATGAAAGACACTTCTCCAATTTAGCATAGAGACTGTTTTCACGCAGTCTCTGTAAAACAGTGGAGACGTGTTGAACATGTTCTTTGTCGGTAGAGTAATAAATGAGAATATCATCAAAATAGACAACCATGAACCGGTCCAGTAAATCTTTGAAAACATCATTGAGGAAATACTGGAACGTAGCTAGGGCATTACATAAGCCGAATGGCATGACCCAATATTCAAAAAGACGGTACTTAGTCTTAAAGGCTGTTTTCCATTCGTCACCTTCTCTGATTCTCACCAGATTATAAGCTCCCCTTAAGTCCAGTTTGGTAAAAAACTTGGAAGAACCCAGTTAATCCAACAGGACTGAAATCAGAGGAATTAGATACTGATTCTGGATTGTGATTGCATTCAGTTCTCTGTAATCGATACAGGGGCGTAAGGTCTCCCTCTTTCTTGGGAACCAAAAAAAAGAGGTGATGATGCTGGAGACCTAGAGGGACGAGTGAATCCCGTACTGAGTGCTTGGTCCAAGTACTCTTTTAGCACTACGTCCTCCTTTTAAGTGAGTGAATAAATTCTACCAGAAGGAATACGGGCCTCTGCCAGTAGTTCAACCGGGCAATCATAGGGACAATGCAGAGGTAGCTTTTCTCCCACCTTTTCATCAAAAACATCCCTGAAAGAATCCTATTCTTTAGTAAGGAGCACTGTAGGGATAGCCCCAATAGTAAATGCTGCATCCAGGAGCATGGAACTAGGATTTTCGGATTCAACCGTAGATACATGACAAGACTCCTGACATTGGTCCGAGGTAAATTCAACAGAACTGACACCCAGTCGATGATGGGATTGTGTTCAGTTAACCAGGGCAGTCCCAGAATCAGCTTGAGTTGTGGTGCTGAAATTACATCAAAATGGATAACATATGAATGTGTGTTACCAATTGATAACACAAGGTCAATGGTTTGTTCCGTCACCAAACCAGAGACCAGAGATGTACCATCCACTGCATTAACTAACACTGGTGTTTTCTTTGACAGCAACAGAATGGCATGATCACGAACATATTGAGCATCCACATAATTTCCGGTTGCACCTGAATCAAGAATGGGTTCAACAGACCAGGGTTTCTCAGATGGGCAAGACAAGGTAGCCAATACCGAGAAAGGAACCGAGGATCTGGGGTCCATGACAACTTGACTCAACAAAAGGACCCCGTCTATTGTCGAGCTTTGGCATTTCCCGCCTTCTAGGGTTTCTTTGGACAAACTTTCAAAAAGTGTTCTGATGAACCACAGTAGAAGCATAAATGATTGGCCGTTCAAAGCTCTTTCGGTGGGGGTGAGTGGGCCTCCAATGGCACCAATCTGCATTGGCTCGGATGTTGAAACAGGTGTCAACACAGGCAGGACGGCTAGGGTGGTCCTTTGTTCACCCTTTCGTTCTGCCTTGCGAGCGTCAATTTGCAACACAAGGTCAACCAGTTCTGGGAACCCACTAGGCACAACCGGTACCGTTGCTAAAACATTCTTCAAGCCTTCTGAAAGACCTTTATAGAACAAAGCAGCTTTCCTTTCATCTGGCCAATCTGTTTCTACAACTAGCTGGTTGAATTTAGCCAAATAATCCAAAAGGGAACTGTTTTTCTGTTGCAAAGAAAGCAATTCGAGGTGAGTCACCTGTGATTTATATCTTGCATCAAAGACACAGGTCATTGCCGTAATCAGTGTCTCACAATCATAAAGTAGCAAGCTACTTTGTTCCAGCAGGGGATTGAACCATACTGCAGCAGTACTCCCAAGGTTAGACAAAACAAAAGCTGCCTTTATAGTAGCATCCGGAAAGGAGGCAGGCCTACACAAGAAATGTAATCAGCACTAATTAATGTACGTTGAAAAGGTCTCAGGATCCCCTAGCAACCTATCTGAAGGAGCCAACGGAAACTGTGCTGCCATGTAGACAGGGCCTGACTCAGTTCTTGATTGAGCCCTTCCTGCAGCAGAATCTGCACCAGGACTAGATGCTCCAGCCCCTGACTGCAAGCCAGCATGTAACTCATTGATATGACATTGAGTAGCATCATGTGCTGCTGTCATGTCGGACCTGAGGTCAGCCACCACCTTGGACAAAGCCACCAAATGATCAGCGGCTTCTTCCATTTTATAGGCTTCTGAATATGTTAGGGCCCAAGGACTAAATCCAGCAGTGGTGGCTTGACACTTCATGATGCAATTGAGTGACAAAATACCCCTCAAGAGTACAAAAGGACAGATCGTGGTGAGTATTGCCCGAAAATATTGGCACACCCTGGTACCCAAACAGTTGGCTGCAAGAGAAAGTAACCAAGTATTAAAATATGACTCAAGACAACGAAACAACTAAGCAAGGTGATGAACAGATACTCACAAGCAAGAAATGCAGATTGGGACTGATAAGTTCCAAGCTAGATTGGGGAGTATCCTGAAACAAGAGAGGTAGCTATTACCATGAATACAGGGTAATAAGAAAAGGAAGAACCAGGCAGTTGTGTACTTACCAATGATTGTCCTGGATGAATTCTGAAGAGGAAATTGCTGTAATTAAGTGGTAGTCCTGGGAACACAAAGTCTTGTTTCCTATTCCCGCCGACATGAGGACACCTAAAGAAGTCTTTGATCCTTGTGCTTTTGTGCTAATGTCCTTTGATCCTTGCGCTAATGAGTTTCTTAGCGTCTTTGAGCCAAAAAAGAAGGAAGACGTGTCGATGATTTGGAGATGAAGCAGTCCAATAGACGTTCCGGTTTGGCAACAAGCAGATAAGACTTGAGGGATGAGGCTAATGCAGTCCGTGGACGTTCGAGTCAACAACAGATACCAAGTAAGCAATGACAAAGAACGAGGCAAGGGAGGTCACAGATCAGACCAGGGGATCGAAGAACTGGAAGACAAGTTAACAAAATACGAAGCTTTGGAATTACAAATTCAGAAGCAGCGCCGTGCAGCGGGGGCGGGGTTAATATACAGATCAGCTGATCGCACGCACAACGCGCCACCGTAGGCTAGAACGCCTACGTGAATGCAAAGGGTGCCAGCGTTTCCAAGGCAACCCATAACGTTCTCTGAAGGAACGCGTAAACAGGGACAAACAAGGGTTGCAAGGGTTTAATGAGAATCCCGAATTCAAATGTATACTGTTAAACCTACTGGGGAGTCGGGAATGTTTCTTCCTGTGTGTACCAGATCTATGACAAGAAAAAGAGGAATCAAACGGAACCCGGACAACGTGAAAGGAAAAACAAAAAAGGAAGAGGCAAGTTCTTAATATCAATAATTTCATAAATAGTAATAAAGCAATGCAACAATTTATTTAGTCTAAATGGTTGAGCTGTTGGATGAATATATCCCATTATAAAACTTACAAAGGCTATTAGTAGAAAAAGCATAACATTTTTCAATACAATGAATAAAGCAAATAAAATTCCACCATGCGCTAAAAGACAATTTGCTGGAGTCCTTCCAATTAGAGGTGATAACAAGAAAAGCAACGCAAATAAAAATAACTAGAAGATCTAATACTTTTCATATACGGGTTATCAGACCAATGAACAAGTTACTCTCTTACCTGGTAACATTCTTTCGATGGGATGGTCCGATGACGTATTCCATATCTATGACAGGTAATCACCACAGCTGTGCTGCTTCGGAAACTTTTCGGCGTCTGCGTCGATGACGTCGATACGCTGTCCTCGAGGGCTTCCGTCGAGCCGACGTCACCGGATGTTATATGTAGGACGCACAGCGCCCGTAGCGTCAGTTGTAGTTTTTCCCAGAACGTGTGGCACCAATCTTCTGCCAGTATCACCACAGAAAGCCTTGCAGAAACGTAAGCTGCAATCGCATAAGAAATTCTGTAGCGGGGCAGGTAGGGAGGGAGCGATATGGAATACATCGTTGGACCATCCCATCGAAAAAATGTTACCAGGTAAGAGAGTAACTTGTACTTTGAGGGGATTGGGTCCTCCGATGTATTCCATATCTATGGCAGACTCCCAAAACAGTACCAACGTATGGAGGAGGGAAAAGAATTTAGAATATAGAAATTTAGAATGCCCAATCAACTTGCAGAGTAAAGGCAGTGGTCGAAGTGAGCAGGAGCGGTTGGGAGCGGTGCTCCTCTACTTTAAAATAAGTTTTACAGCTCCCATACTTTTAATTTTAAAAAGAAACCATTCCGGAACGGTTTCATTTTAAAATAACAGTGTAGGAAGAAGTTAAAACTTGCACTTTCAGTGCACTGTACTGAACATTCCCTTAAACAGCAGGCAAATGTGTTTGGGGGTTTGTATTGTGTGGGAGGGGGCAGGGCAAAGGGGTTTGTGAGGAGCGGGGTCGGCCAGCAGGGAACATAGTTCCACTACTTCTTTTCTTACACTTCGACCAGTGAGTAAAGGACCACCTTGCCAAAGGCCAGATCCTGCCCATGGATAGAATCTAGGGAATAGTGTCTTACAAACGTATGGACAAAAGCCCAAGTGGCTGCTTCACAGATGTTATGAATAGGAAGCCCCCTCTGCAGGGTAGTACAGGCAGCCATAACCCTAGTAGAATGGGCCCGTAACAAGCGGTAACATTCAGAAATTGCCAAGATAATCCATCTAGACAAAGTCTGCTTAGTAACAGCTTGTCCCAAACGCCTTCCAGCGAAACCAATAAAGAGCTGATCGTCCACTCTGACCCGGGGCAAATGCGTGAAATGTAGAAACTTAAAGCTCTCCTAGGATCCAACCTATGGAGCCTCTCCTCGTCCTTACCAGGATGCGGATGAGGATAGAATGCCGGAAGAATGATCTTCTGGCTTAAATGAAATTCCAATACAACTTTCGGAAGAAACGAAGGACAGACTCTAAGGACAACCCTGTCCTTATGAAACACTGTGAAGGGTGGCTTAACATAAAGTGCCTGCAACTCACTCTGCGAGTGGGTATGACTGCAACTAAAAACACAGTTTTAAGGGTTAACAGTCTCAAAGGACAAGCATGTAAAGGCTCAAATTGAGCACCCATTAGGCATTTTAGAACAAGGTTCAAATCCCAACTGGACACCTGGAAAGGTGACGGTGGAAACACATTAGTGAGTCCTTTCAAAAACTGAGAAATTAAAAGGAATGTTGAAATAAGAACACTCCTCAGACGAGCGCTTAAATATGGACAGCGCCACCAGGTAACCTTTAATGGTACCCACTTGCAGGCCCTTGTGGGCTTAAGAAAGCAAAAAGACAACCACCGGAATGTCACATGGAAGGGTCCACATTCTTAACCCTGCACCAGTCGCAGAACTTTCCCCAACGGCAACGGTACAGGGACTTTATTGCAGGCCGTCTGGCCGAAAGCAACACCTCCATCACGTCTTCAGGGAGGCCCCAATCCTTATAACTTAACCTTTCAGAAGCCAAGCGTGAAGATTGAGGGATCTGACCTCTGGATGGAGAACCTGACCCCGACCTCCCATGAGAGAAGATCGTCTCGGTAGGGAAGAAAGCGTGGAGGGCAGATGGACAAGTCGAGAAGGTCCGGGTACCACATTCCCCGGGCCCATGCCGGAGCAATGAGGATCATCCGGGAGCCGAACCTCCGCAGCACTTACGGGATGACGGGGACTGGAGGAAACGCATACTGCAGTGGGAAGGACCACCACCACGAACGTGTCTCCGAAGGCTCCTCTTGGAGGAAATTCCCACAAGCAGAACCTTTTCCACTTCCGGTTGACACTGGAGGTGAAGAGATCCACATGTGGGGTCCCCAAAGGGCGAAGATCTCCAGGAGAATCTCCTGAGCCAGCTCCCACTCGTGAGAGATTGTCTCGTCGTCGTCTCTGGCCAGATGAACTGCCGAAATCGAAATTTCCTTCTGGATGGCCCAGAACCAGAGCTGCATCGCCTCCCTGCACAGAGGAAGTAACCCTGCCCCCCCCCCCTTTTTGTTGAGGTAGTGCATGGGCACTGTGTTGTCTGTCAGAATCGGGACATTCTTCCCTTGCACAGTCAGCAGAAAAGCCTTCAGGGCAAGCCTGACGGCCCTCAGCTCCAACAGATTGATATGGAGTCTTCTCCATATCGACCGCTTCCAACTGGTTGGCATGAGCTCCCCATCCTGTGAGGGATGCATCCGTCACGATCAACACCTACGGCGAGGGTAGCCAAAATGGAGCACCCCTCATCAGATTTCCTTTGACGGCCCACCACAGAAGGTCCTGGGCGACCGAGCGGGTCACCTGAACGGGGTCCGAAATCCTGCCGGAGGACTGTGACCACTGCATCTTGAGAGCCCATTGCAGAGATCTCATCCGCAACCTGGCCTCTGCCACCAGAAGAATGCAGGATGCCATGACGCCGAGCAACCTCAAGAACTCGAACGCCAGGAGATTCTGGGCATGTTGAAACTTGTGCACCATCAGCTGAATGTGATGAGCCCTCACCTGGGGAGGGAAACTCTGCCCCAGGGAGGTGTCGAGCACTGCTCCGATGTACTGGAGCCGCTGAGTTGGCGTCAAGTGGGACTTCCAAGTTGAGGGAGAAGCCCAGCTTGTGAAGGAAGTGGCAGGTGACGGACAGATGATCCAGGACTAGCTCGGGAGAGCACGTCCTGATCAACCAATCGTCCAGGTAGGGGTGGACTTGAATCCCCACTTTCCTGAGATATACTGCCACCACCCCCATGAGCTTGGTGAAGACCTTCGGGGCGGAGGTCAATCCGAACGGCAGGACCCGAAACAAAGTGCGAGTCGCCAACCGCGAACCTCAGGTACTTGTGCTTGGGATGGATCGGCACATGAAAGTAATGTCCTTGAGGTCGAGAGACACCAACTAGTCCTGCAGTTGAAAGGCCTGGAGGACTTGAGAAAGAGTAACCATCTTGAACTTGTCCTTCCTGGGGAGCTTGTTCAAACCGCGCAAGTCCATGATGGGTCTCAATCCCCTGTCCTCCTTGGAAATAAAAAAATAAGGGTAATACCATCCCTTGTTCCTCTCCGCTACAGGCATCAGTTCTATGGCGCCCTTCTCCAGCAGGGATTGTATTTCCTGCGCAAGGAGCGGATCCAGATTCTTCAAAGAGATTCCCTGGTGGATTGTCGTGAGGCCTCCGCCGGAAAGGAAGACAGTAGCCATGGGCTATTATCTCCAGAACCCACACATCTGAAGTAATGGCACGCCATTCTAAAAGATGCTGTGCGAGCCTTACCCCAACCGGTGAACCATGGGACATGGCCTCATGACTGAGCTGAAGCGGCTGCGGCATTGCCTGAGGGTAAAAGAGGCAACTGCCCGAGCGGCCTTGGCACCTCGAGTACCTTGTTTTCCACCTCTGGTACTCCGACGTGTGCCCCTTTGACTTGCAGCTCCCCTCGATCTACCAAAAGTTGAGTGATATCGAAAGGAACCTCCCCTCCATTGCTGTCCCCTAGGACGAAAAGGCGGAGGTTGGCGAACTGCAGCGCTCAATGACTTTGCTGCAGCTTTGGAGGTATGCAGCCTCTCAAGGCTCTCGTCAGCCTTGCTGCCAAAAAGATGTTCACCATCAAAGAGCATGTTGAGGAGCCGGGCTTGTACATCAGGAGCAAACCCCGACTTCCGCAACCAAGCAAATCTGCACATCACGGTGCTCGCCGCCATGGACTGGCTGACGCAATCTGCCATGTCCAGACCCGACGGAATGGATTCACACATGGCATCCTTGCCATCCTGAACAAGAGCAAGAAAGCCATCCCGTTCCTCCCCTTCGGGAATGTGTTCAACCGCCACAGAGACAATGCCACAGAGTATGAGTGAAACGTGCTAAGGCACACACGGAGTTGGCTGCCTGTAAAGCCATACCCCTGAAGAAAACACTTTCTTCGCCCAGCCATCAAAACATTTGTCGTCCCTATCAGGAGGGATGGTAGAGTACGAGGCCTGTTTTGCTGGGGCTGTAGCCGCCTGCACCACCAAACTCTCCGGAGTGGGGTGCGTAGTCAAGTAGCTGGGGTTGCTACTGGCTGGACGATATTTCTTCGGCAAAGACTTGCTCACTGCCGGGAGATTCTCCGGAGCAGTCCAAGCCGCTGCCATCCATCTCTGCAAGGCCATATGGAATGGCAGTACCGGGAGAGTTGGTGGACCTTGGTCAAGGATATCCGTCAGGTCATCCTGCAGAAAATCCACTGGTGGCGCAGACCACCCTAAGTATTCCGTTACCCTCGACATAAGGCACAGGTACAAGGACTCGGCGTAGGTGCCAGGCTCAGGCCTACCGAACTCCACTTCCGGAGAGGTGTCCAAACCACTGGCGTCGTGCTACGACTGACGCATGTCTTCTGGTTATGACCAGACAAAATCTCGTCGGGTACCTCATCAGGAACCAAACCTCCTTCCTCAGCCCTTCTACCTCAAATATAATCCAGAGGCTGGAATGGGGGCACAGAAAAAGGGACAGACATTTTTAGACATGGCCAGAGCCTTTCTACGGGGTTCCACCGTGCCACAGGGTATCTCCGACAAAGCAGCCTCGAAAGGAGTCGATGGAATCAGCGTCGACCTCGAGCGTGGCGCCGACTGCTTCGACACAGTCCTCGAGGGAGGAGCCCTGAGCGTGTCTTTCGACAGCCTGGGCGCCGATGGCGTCGACGGCTTCCTCGGAGGCGGAGCATCGAGAGTCCCTAGACGACCGTGGCCCCGAAGGCGTCGAGCTCATCTTCGAAGACCTCACAGGCTCCGACGGTCTCGAGGGCGTCGAAGACCGGGACCCGGAGCAGGCATGTCTAGAGCAATCCACCTTGTCCGATCAAGACCTCTAAGGTGCTCAATGATCACGCCGACCACCCGAGCCCAAAGGCGTGCGAGTGGCGGCTCTAGGACTGTCACGACTGAAAAATCGCCATCATCTCCTGCCGAAAGGAATCCCATTCCGCAGGAGTGGAATGCTTGTTGGGACAAGCAACCCGCTGACGGGCTGAGCCCTTGGACGAGGAAGGTGACCGGTGATGGCGCTTCCGTGAGCGCCTTGAAGAGGCAGGGGAATGGTGGGACCTACTCCAAGACCGAGACCTCCCGGACCGACGACGATGCGGAGAGTCACCCCTCGAATCGTCAGTCGCAAAGCCCAGTGGATCTCGACTTCCGAGGCTTGGCCACCTTACCGACAGAAAGCTGCGTCTTACGCTCCAGCAAGGCCTTCGACGTAAGCGACTGGCAGTCAACACAATCATCTGTGTCGTGGCCCTCACTGAGGCGCCAGAGGCAGGCGTCGTGCAAGTCTGTCAACGACATCTTGGACCCGCAGTCCCGACCCTTCTTAAAACCCGACCGCGGGGTGGAAGACGACAAAGGCATCATGGAAATCTTCACAATGAACAGGTTCAAAGAAACAAATGAACAAAACTCGGAAGAACTGAGGTGCGCCGAGATCTCCGAAGCAAACACATTCACTGAAAAAACAGAACTGAGGCGCGCCGAGATCTCCAAAGCAAACACATTCACTGAAAAAACAGAACTGAGGCGCGCCGAGATCTGCGAAGCAAACACATTCACTGAAAAAACAGAACTGAGGCGCGCCGAGATCTCCAAAGCAAACACATTCACTGAAAAAACAGAACTGAGGCTACGGGTGTCGTGCGTCCTACTTATAACATCCGGTGATGTCGGCTCGATGGAGGCCCTCGAGGACAGCGTATCGACGTCATCGACACAGGATGCCGAAAATGTTCCAAAGCAGCACAGTTGTGGCGATTACCGGTCAGATATGGAATAGTCGGAGGACCCAATCCCCTCGAACATTAAATTACAAAGCCAGATTGGTTCTTGAAAGTGAAATATCTGCAGGCAGTTCCAAATTTGGGTCCAAAAGGAGTTAAATGTACAATCAAATTAAGTGCAAGAAGTCTGCATTAAACGTTTAGAGTTATTGGGAGTGTCATTTGTTAATTTAGCAATTTTTGAGGGTGTTAGAAAAGCATGATGCAGAATACAGAAATAAGACAGTTAGATTGGCAGCAACGGAAGTAGAATAATACAGTTTCCAAATACAGACCCACTTATCAGGGAAGCGTTGAACGTTCCGATCCAATTCCGATATTCTAATAACAATGGTATTGGACAAACTCCTGTTTTCATTATCATTAAAGAAAGAATATAGTTTAGCGGCTTTGGTGGAAGATTCATTAAGCATCGAGATTAATAAAGGTGAAGGAGATTAAGTTACGGTTGAAATTGAAATCGAGATGGACTTAAGAGAAAGATGAAAACTAAGATCACAATCAAGTACATTGTTTCTGATGACAATTGTGCAAAAGGAATTTATACAAAACCAGAAGAATACCATCTGTTAAAAATAATGGAGTTTGATTTAATAGAAATAGATTTACTAAACCAAAAGAAAATATGGTCAGAAATTGGTTTGAGTAAATTCGTTGGGAGTTTGCCACAAATAGATTTAACAAAATGTAAATTGGGGTTGGAAATAATATTAGGCCAACACGAGGGTAGAAGGAAATGGGGGAGAGTGAGTGGAGCAATTAAATTGACTTCAACATTAAATCCAAGTGGGAGCATTCAATAATTGACTCAAAGAAACATGGTCATATGTTTGAGAGCAAACACTGATACAACAAGAAGTTGTAAAATGTTGCACCCCCAGCATGTTTGGGAATTTGAAGTTAATTTATGGCAATTCTTTGTGGTTGGTTCCACAGAAATTTTGAAAGCAGACCATCTAGTTTAAAAAGAAGTTACCAGTGACGAGTACAAGCATCATAGATAAAAAGTAAAGCATAGGGCTGAGCATCATTTTGATGTAATCAAGATGACCCCACTAGGACAAAAATAGTTGAGACCATTTAGATACTATATTTCCCTAGCTTTATCAAGCATAAGGTCAGTATTGAGAGCAATGGTTGTCTGAATATCATTTTAGAAGTGCAAGCCAAGATATTTAATAAAAGAAGATTTACAGGTCATCCCAAATAAAGGGGTTTTCACTTAAGTGCAAGGGTTGATAAGTGGCATCATTTTAGATTTCTCCAGGTTTAGCTTGTATTCAGATACTAGAGAAAATCAATAGTGGAAATTAAATTTTGTATGGAAGTCGCGGGATTAGATAGAGTAAGAGTTCATCCACATATGTAGAGATTGTAACCTCTACATTACCTAAAGAAATGCCGGCTATGCTCTCATTTGATCTAATATTCTGTAAAATAGGTTCAAGGGCAAAGTTAAAAAGTAATGACGAAAAGAGGGCAGCCTTGACATGTACCTCTAGTTATTAACAAAGATTGGGAAAGAGAATTGTTGATAAGAATTTTGGTAGATGGTGCAGAATAAAGCATTCGAATGAGGCTAATGAAATAGGGAGTAAAGCCAAGCCAATTTAAGGACTTGATCATCCAGGAAACCCGATCAAATGCTTTTTCAGCATTCAATGTAACAAGAGCTAATGCGTCTTGTGATTTTTGGGAGTGGGATATGATATTAAAGAGTAGTCTTGTTTAGGAAGAAGCAAAATGGTCTTTACTAAATCCAGATTGGTCAATATGAATGAGTTTGGGAAGAAAGACCTCAAGTCTTTTAGCTAAAATGTTTACAAACATTTTTTAGGCTGAATTAATCAGGGAGGTTGGTCTGCAATTTTTAACACAGGAGGGACCTTTATTGGGCTTGGGAAATAAAAGAAGTGCTTCACCAAAAGAACTACCAAAAGAACTCCCACCCTGTTCAATAAAGTAATTGTACTGTTCTAAAAGCTTGGGAGAAATTTAATATATGCAAGACTTAAAAAATCAATTGAAGATCCATCATGACATATTGCTTTCCCTAATTTAAGCTATAAAATGGCTTGTTTGATTTCAACTAAAGTGATAGGATTGTTAAGAGAAGAAAGATCAATTGGGTCTAAAGAATGTTTCTTATTCTTGTCAAAAAAGGACTAAATTTCAGGCAGTTGGTTCTGTAGAGTATACATTGGAATGAAATTCCAAGAAGGCTTTAATAGTATTTTCTTTAGTTAATCTCTTACCAGCAGAATCAACAATAGATTTGATGATAGATACCTCTTTTTTATTCTTCAAATAGGAGACCGGTATTTTGCCAGCTTTGTTAGAGCCTCCACAGCATTTAGTTTTGGAGCGAAGCAGACAATTGGCAGCTTACATAATTTGTTACTCAATACGTTTACCCATGAGGGTTTTGAAAAATAATGGGATCAGAATTGATATAGTAAGAGATTTCAAGTTTAATAGTAGTCAACAAATGATTAGATAAAGATGGTTTGTTTTTCTTTGACACTACGAATTTAATAAAACCTTGTAAGGTAGTTTTAAGAGCATCAATGTTATAATGAACAGAGGTATGTTCTGAGCGACTGACGTGGAAACATTCTTTTAGAAAGGCATTCGCTTTTTGAATAAAAGTGCAATCCTTCAGAAAAAAAAAAAAAATTAAATCTCTGCCTTGACTATAGTTTAGGGGAATGTTTTATTTGTAATGCAGAGATGAAGGGGCATGGTCTCAGACAGTTATGCAACCTATTTCCGAGCCAATTAAAACAATGACTAATGTAATTAAATCTTGTAATCTTTCCTGGATAGGGGGTGAGAAAAAGGTGCAAACGTTTGCATCAGAGTGACAATATCTGAAAGAATCTACTAAATTAATATCAAATAAAAGTATTTTTTACGCAATTTAGAATTGAAAAAGTTGGAAGTTGACATTCGATCTAAACTAAAATCACATATCTGGTTAAAAATTAGTCGATTAGAATCTTTTTGCAACAGTTTTAGTTTCAAGTAGAATCAGAATGAAGGGTTAGAAGCCGCAGGACCATAAACATTTACCATGGTAACCGGTAAACTGTTTACAATAGCATTAATAATGATGATCCAGCGGCCTTCCAAATCCTTTTCTTCGGTGAAAGAAAAAGACCCATTTGTTGACCAAAATACAAATACCCTCACTGACCCCCCCCCACCCCCCCCCCGCTTGAGAGCTTAGAGACCCCCAGCTCTTTTGCTGGACTCTGGGCTTTTTAATTTTTACTCCTGAATGAAGGGGACTTTTTTCTCACTCACTCATGTGTTATTCGGACTATGATTTGCTATGTTCCTTATTCTTTTATAGAGTATGGTAAACTATATAGGCATCTGTGTTTGCATTGTGACAGCACCTTTTGTGCAGTGCCACTGAGAAGTCCCTTGGACTCCTCTTAATGTTTAACTACAAGGCAAGATTGTATGAAATACTCTGTGGGAGATTGCAACAGCCTTCTCCTTTTGGCATTGGTTAACCCAACCTTTGGTATAAGCACATACTACACAAGTTGGTAGCATGACAGAGCAGCCAGGCTTATCTCAAGAGGGTATTTTTATATAGCTGTTTCCCTATTTTTTGTTATCGGGGGATTGCCTTCCAATGGGAAGAATATGTATGAACAAAAGGGCTGTGAAGGCAATTACCCCCTCCCTCAATTGAACTTGTTAGGCATCGTGCACCAACTGATAGCTGAACACTTGCAGATTTTTTTTAGACAGGTTATTTGAACTAACTCCACACCATTCCAGTATAAAACAAAGTTTATTCAAATTTCATATCTCAAAATATTTTTTTTTAAAGCAGTAAAACCACTGCTGATGTTTCTAGTTATCAAACTCATAAAAGTTATACATTTCTCACAAGCTTTTCTCAGAAAGGTTTGTTTCAAAGAAGTGGAATTAGTACGTGATATTACAGTCCTCTCGCAAACTCAGTTACCCTTCTACAGGATTGCGAATCAGAACACCAACTATACAGATCATACTGATTTCTTATTTTCTCTACTGCGATACTGTTAATTGATCACATATTTTTCTTCCAATGTGGTACATCACTAGTACATTTAGAGAAATACTGAATTTGGTGTCAAAAGGAAAAGGTTAACTGAGAAAACAATGGTTAACAAGATTCTCAAACAGGTAAGCACTTTTAAACCCCCCTCTCCTCCTCCGCCCCCCCCCAATGCAATGTAGATTAACCCTTTGCCAGCTACACAAGTAAAGAATGTGTGACGCTTTGGAGGGACAGATCAAAACACAAAGTCAGAGGTTAGAAGAGTCTTCAGGGAGCTAGGACAATGTCAATTGAGCAAGGTCTAGGGGAGCTGGAATTCTTCTTGAAGGTAAGTAAAAAGTCTTGCATAATGTTAGAGAGTTTCTGTAGAAAATGAAATCACTGTTGGTCCACAAGCTGGGAGGCATGTGATGGACAATGCTGCAAGCATCTTTGCACAAGGTAACAAAGACAAGTCTATACTGAGAGCTAGCAATGCTACACAACAAGAGGTAAGTGCCCCTTAGTTTATAGTACCTTTGGTCTGAAGAAATTGGTCCAGCTGGCTTCTGTTCCTGTTTCAGTTCCTGCAGACCCTGTTCCTGGGCTTCAGTTGTGGGGACAAGAGGGAGGACGTCTGGGGACTTCTGCACAACGATTCGAAGGTGGACGGCAGCAATGGGCAAACTTCAGATCAGCAGCACTTCACGGTTTCAGCTTCTTGCGAATAGCACCACTGTGGTTCTCGAATACCTTGTGGGCTTTCCTTGCTTCTGGAGTCAAGTACTCTGTTGAGGTGGCTCAGGCTTGGTTAGTCCTGTTTCGAGGGAGTGCAGAGGATCTTCCTGGAGCTCGGGTCTGACTTAAAAAGGATACACTCGATTCTGGTGTTCCTCTCCCTGGCAATTGATTCCTGCCAATTGGTTCCTGGCAGCGGCAATGGAAGTACAGCCAGCACCGAGAGGATTTCCAGATGAGTTAATCTTGGGGTTGATTGGTCACATCAACCCAAAGGGAGAAGTCGTCCTTTGCAGGGCTTCTTTAGTCGAGGCAAATTCGGAGCTTCAGCACTGCAGCAGGGCTTCACCAGGTAAACCAACGGTTCAGGAGTTGCAGCAAGCGTCTCTTCCAAGTTCTTCTTCGGATTCCTTCCTCCAGTGGTCGACTCTGCCTTCGGTCTAAAAGACCTCGCGCCTTTTATGCAGGTTTCTCCCATTAATTTGCAGCCTAGCTGTCACAGCACGGCAGCTGTCCTCCAAGGACAGCCAGCCAGCCAACCACCTTTGGGTGCATTCCCATAACCAAGGAGACAAAGCACAGTGAGTTTCGGGCACCTCCCTCGCTTCCTGCCCTGCCAGACACACTTCAGCGGTGAACCATGCCAAAGGCAAAACTAACAAAGGGGCCAAACCTGGTTTGGCACGCAGAGTAAATCTCAAGAAGGACATTTCCAACCAGAAATGACAAAAAAAGACGACCAGGCCTTTTTGCCAAAATGGGCACCTACGAATGTTTTACTGCAGCTGCAATTGCAGCAAGCGGTAGAACCAACCAATGGTAGGAAAAGTAAACCACTGCCACCAGCCATTCATTCATTGTAGAAAGAGTAACATAAAAATGTTACATGAGAAAGTAGACAAAGGGGATACTAAGTAACCCCTCCAGCACTATTTGAGATAGTGTGTGCTGGGTCTACAAAGTTACAAAAGGTAAGTAAAGTCAATTTCGCTTTACTGCTCTTGGAAACAGTAGTTTAACCAAGAGAATGTATTTAAACCTTTGGGAAATCTGAAAGACTTCCCTGTGCCACTGCACTGAATGTGCTGTGTGTCACAATGTAAAAAGATGATGCTGATGGAGTTTGTCAGACTCCACAACCAAAAGAAACAGTGTTCACATTAAAGAAAAATACATGAGATAGTGTGGAAAAGGTCTCTCTCTTCAGGATAAAAAATTAAAAGTCCTAAAGTCCAGCAAAAAGAGCTTGGGGTCTCTAAGGAAGAAGGGAATTAGCACATTTCTGAGAATTCTCCCTAACAAACTATTTTCTTGGGTGAACTGTTCCTAAGAACAGTAAGATGACCCCTGTCTTCCTAACCTTTACTTTATGGGTCCAGCACAGGGGTTACTTAGTAATTCCTTTAACCCATTCCTCATGTAACTTTTTGTTACACTAACTTGAATGGCTGGTGGCAGTGGTTTCTTTTTTACTACCTAGTGACATGTATTTGCAGGCAGATACCTCAGCTGTAATACTGCACCGAAGGATGACCATTTTCTTAAAATGACCAGTCTTCTTTTTTAGCCATTTCTTGTTAGTTTCTTCTGGGCTTTTACTCGGTTTGCATCAGGTTTGAGTCCTTTGTGTGTCTTGCCTTTGGCAGACTTTAGCCCTGAAACCTGCTGAGGCTCCAGACTGTCTGGAAAAGCAGGAAGTGAGGGAGGGCCCAAAACATCCCTGTCCTTTGTCTCAAAGTGTGCCTGAGTGAAACCAGTTCCTATTGGCCCACTGGCTGTCCTGCAGGACAGCCACCCTGCTGCGTGATTGACAGCCTAGGGCTGTGAATGAATGAGAACTTGTATAAAAAGCGAGGTTTTTGGGACTAGAAGCAAAGTCAACCACTGGAGGACAACATCCGAGGAAGAAGACCAGAGAAGACGCCAGCAGCACCCTCCTGGACCGTGAAGTGCCCGGTGAAGCCAGCTCTGTTGACCCAGTTTTCGAATCGACAGGGAAGACCCGTAACAGACGACTTCCTCCCTTAGGCTGGTGGTACTAACTAGCCTCAAGGCCAACCTTTGGCGCAACCCCTGACTTGCTACGACTTTCCAAGGCTGCAGAAGCCCAATACCCGGGGTACCTCAACCACTTGTGAGTGCATTTTCTTCCGAATCCGACCAGATCTTCGTGGGCATCCAGAGGACCCTACAGAAGCAAAATATCTGCATCCAAAGTCACCAGAGTCCAGGACCGGGGGTTCAAAACCAGAGCTTTTTGTTCTTTGGTGCTGAGAAAAAGGCATCAAAATGACAAAACTGCTGAATCAATAGAAATCCATTGCTGCCGAGTCCCTCTCTCTCGAGTGCTGCCGCAGGAGCCCACCAGACGTCCTCCCTTTCCGCAACACGACCAAGGACCAGCAACAAGGGTCTAATGCATTGCATCGTGAAGGCAACAAGCTGGAACACTTCATTTTCAAGGTACTGTGTGGCTTGGGATATTTTTTCCTTTTGCCATTTGGGGTGCTTCCTATCTTTGAGAGTGCGATTTAACCCTAGACTAAGTTGACCTCAACTTATCTGCATTGGCCTTACAGCTTGCGCTTTCTAAAGGTGACTCCTCTTGAGTTGCTGCGATCTCTTTAGAACACGTACTATTTAAGACATTTCTTTCCAATAAGAGCATCAGAGCTTTGACCACTGATTTTGGCTTTCCAAGCTCCCTAAAGGCCTCCTTCTGAACCCATTGGCTTTGGCAGTGCTTGTTCCCATACAGGTTTGAAATGTTGCACACTTTAATGCTAGGATAAGAGACTGCCTGCATCCCTTTGGGATAATCAAACTGTTATAACCTAGTCTGTTCTGATCTAAACTGAACCTTTCCTTTCTTGAAAAACTCAATATTGCAAAGATACTATTTAAATGATATACTGACCTCAAATGATGTCACCTACGGGTGCTGCAACATGTGTAACTTATGTATAAATTACTCATCTGCTATTTTGTTCACTTTTTGAATAGAATCCTAATTTGAGATGAATGTTATAGCAAATTACTACTTTTTAAAGAATGCTTTGAATATCTGTATGAATAAATATTTATTACAAAACTAAGTGTGTAAGTGTTTTATTGGATACTTGTATTTACTGGTTTCATTGCACAACTGTACAGCTCACATTACCCCTCTTAAGATAAGCTTGGCTGCTCAGACACACTACCAACTTGTCTAGTACATGCCTATATTAAAAGGTGGGCTACCGAATACCAAGAGATACATTGGAGAGCACTAATTCTGTCCCAACAAGATTATGACCAATCCAGGAACCTTTAATCTTCTCTTTTTCACAGTCAAGAGGCCAAATTTGTTTCTTGAAGGCAGACCGTCAACTTGAAATGTATCAAGTTGAGAAATGTTTTTGTGGCGTCTAATGGGATTAATAATGTGTTGACATGTTACGCTGTAATGCTAGAGTGACTATTAATAAACAGTAAAAATAGAGTGGTGAGATTTTGGTACAAGGTACAACCTTGTTTAACAACTTGGTAGGGGCAATGAGGGATGCTGGGGGATGTGGTGGTGCAATCCAGCAAATTACGTAAACTTCCTGTGGCATTTAGATTACCCTGGCCAAGTAATGTCCTTGACGCTTGCTCATGTTCACTGCTTTGATGAAGAGACATGGCATAGGAAACGTGGCCTTAGGAAGGCCGTGCATAGTTTAAAACATTTAGCTAAAACCCACTCTCAATACTTAGAACTCAAGAGACTTCGGCATGAGTATAGAAATGTGTCCCATGCTCAGATATTTGCGTCACTAAGTGGATGGTGAGAGGATGCTACACGCACTCTCAAATAACTCCCAGAATTTCTCTGCGTTGATAAATAACATGAATACGCCTCAGGCTCACATGCAAAGTAATGTGATAGCAGAGCTTACTTGGTGGAGTTATTTTGGGTCTATCTATATCAAACCAATATCCTCAAGCGGCTGCTTGGAATTGAAAGTAGCTTGGAGGCTGTCACTTAGTGAAGACATTTTGGCAGATCTGATTAGGGGAGCGTCGTCATCTATGGCCCTGTGTTGGGCAGAAACCTGTGCAGTTCCCTTAGAGACCACTGCAAAAGGCTTAGGGCTACAGGTGTTGGCAGTAAACCCAATTGGTAGCAGTCTGTACCACCCAGATTTACCTGGTAGCTGTGGCTGAGCAACCAGACTTCTCTCAACAAGAGTTAGACAGTATATAGAGTATACAAGATAGGTACTAAAATACAGTAGCACAAGCAAACACTGACCAGAGCTTGGGTATAAAAGTATATAATTATTTATTTAAAAACACACTTTGTAATATACACTAACACTAATATGGCAAGCAAGTTCAAACACAGTCACTATTAATATAAATACATCCCTGGTTACTTATTGAACAAGTCTTAGTTAAAACACCACTTATTTTCAGACAGAGGTGAGCGCTTAACCTAAGATGGCACTCCAATAAGTTAGTTAAACAGGGAAGGAAAAAGGCTGAATTAGGAAAATACACAATACCAACAGTTTAAGAGAACCAGAGCATGTCAGAAAAGGCAGAGTCTACTGAGGAGCAAGAAAGTCATAGGCCAGGCCCACTCATGGAGAGAGCAAGGCAGAATGTGTCCAAGATGACACAGTTGAATAGTACTTTAAGGAGTCTTTGCAGATAGTTCAAAAAAAGGGTTGGATCAAGTTAGGAAAAGTTAGTTAGCAGGTCCCAAGTCACCCCAGGATAGAAAGTCAAGGATTTACGGGACAACTTGAACAGTCTGTTGCAAGGGAGACCAGGCGGGACACAGTAGCTGAAATGGTGAGAAAGCTCCAGCGGGGGCAGTTGCTCCTGGCAGCGAGTGCAAGTCGGTGCTTCGCCCAGGGGAAGAGGAGATCTCGACGTGGAGGAAAGCTGGAGGTCGTTGCACTGCCAGGGAAGAAACCAGCCGCAGAGTTTCCCCAGTTAAAAGGTACTACCCTTTTATTCGCGGTAGTGGTGAAGCGTGGCTATCCGGCCGCCGGGGTGCTTGGCACGGGCGATTCGACCACGAGACGATCCAGGAAGGCAAAAAAGGGGGCAAACTGGTTATCCCCACCAGTTCAGAGGAAGACTACTCTCCGGGATGAAGATCTTCTCTGTCGGTGGGAAGTGGTGAGACGGTTCAGCAGGGCTCCACCGGTGGTGCCGTCGTTGCAGGTCGGCTCAGCTTCTCCCTCTTCGGATTCTTTGGTCCTGTGGCGACTTCTGAAGTTCCAGTCCCCAAAGCCCTGCTTTTATGCAGAAAACCCCCATTCATCAGTCCTAGCTGTCACTCAAACATGCTAAGTGGTGAGCCAGGCAGCTCACCACTGGGCCAATCACACAAGAGTGCGACTTGAGTTGCTGAGGCAACTCAGTCCAGGGTGCCTAAACCCCCCTCCCACACATCCTGTAGACTCAGATAGAGGGGCACCACTTTTGGAGGCTTCTGTGCATAAGCCCACCAAAAAGTGGAACAAAGGGCTCGACTTGGGTTGGAGTTACAGAGGCGAACACAAACGCCATTTTAAAACCGAGTCCTGGCAAAAAGACCCAACCGGGGAATACATATTAAATAAATAACCCAGCGGTATCTTTAACATTGCACCAAAAAAGTGGTGCTTTTAAAATAATGGGAAAATCCCATAGGAAATATTCGAGTGGGATATTTTGTGTGGTAACCACTGCCACCAGCCAGAAACTCGACGAGGGGGGACTGCACAGAGCCCCCTCAAAAAACAGACCCAGGGGCAATCCAATTACCCCTACCAGTACTCCCATAATATGATGGTTTGTACTGGTGTTGTTCACAATTTAAGATTAGTAAAGTCAATGGTGACTTTACATGCCCTGGGACAGTAGTCAGTCCCAGGGCATGGAGTATGTTTGGGGGTCACTATGACACCCCTGTGTTATTGCACTGAGGGTGCTGTGTAACACACTTACCGAAAATACATGAAACCCTATGGAGTAAAAGACCCCATTGCCCATAAAACACATTACAAAGTCAAAGGATATCTCAAATCATGTCTAAGAGTGGGAGAAAAAGTCTCACTCTTAGCAGGAGAAAAAAATAAACCCCAAAAATCCAGCAAAGCTGCTGGGGGACTCACTAGGTTTGGGAAATTAGCCTTAACAGAGAATTCTCCCTAACACCCTGTTTGAAGAAATCCTGAAAACTGCAACCCTGCCATCCTCTTCGAAGTCGGCGATGATCATACAAGTCTATAAGAAGGGCAATCGGGCAAATCCAGCTATCACCTGATCGCCCTTCTGGATGTGGACGGAAAAATGTTTGCCGCCGCATTCTTGAAAGACCAAGAGGATTGGATTAGGCAAAAAAAATTGTATCATGGTTGCAGATAGGCTTTAGGAGAGGATTGTCAACTTCCTTAAATAGACTGGTGATGTCGATCAGAATCGAGGAGTCGGGGAAGAAAAGGGGTCTCTTATTATATGGGGCCTGGTTGGACCCCTCTAAAGCTTTCCACACAAATAGGGAGAGCTTGTTGGCAAAGCTATCTGCATGGGTTCTGTCAGGGTGGTCTTGGCAATATTGGTCAGCATGCATGAAGGAACCAATTTGAGGGTTAGACTAAATACTGAGGGTGATTTATTGGGTGAATTGGTGACAGAGATGAGTCCGGCAGGGTTGTACGATTGCCCGGTGCCTCTTCAACCTCTATTTAGCTGACCATGCTAAAACTCTGATGCATCATTCCTTAGCTAGTCCTAAAATCGGCCTGCAACCGTAAACTGGATAGCCTGTGCGGATGATATAGTCCAACTTAACTATACACTAGTGGGGTTGCAGCGCATGTTGACTGCTTATGGAGAGTACACAGAGGTAAATGATTTACAAGTAAACCCGGAGAAATCACAGAGCCTGTTTAAAAATGTCTGAAAGACCCCACCAAGATTCAAATGGTCACTTTTAGAGCAAACAGTGCCTGTAGTCAAAGTAATTTATTTAGGCTTCTAATTGAGACCAACTTATACATTCACCACTCTGGAAACAACCATTGAATTTAAATTGATTGCGCTGATAGCCCAAATGAGAAGGAGAAACGGTGCATATTGTACAGTTTCAGTGTGTCCCTTGAAAAGATATATGACAAACGTGATATCATTCTTATATGACTTGGACACATTCCCCCCACTCACAGTCACGGAACTGCTCATTTAGAGGGGAAGATCTGCAAGAAGTCTTGAAGTTGCCAAATGGCATGCAAATGGTCAGTTTGAGGTATGAGTTGGGGTTACATTTGTTAAAATGGCTAATGGACTACAAAGATGTGTATTCTGAATTAAAAAGAACATCTTGAATGGGTTGTGCAAATACGTGTCCACGTTGCTGGAACAATGATCATAGGATTACTGATTTTGAGGGGAAACCCGGTGGGTACAAAGATGGCCATGTCACAAATGGACTGGATACAAACGATGAGACCAATACGGGATTCAGACATGTATAGATCTATCACCCCATGATAGAACAAGGGTTGTTTTGTCAAACTATTTAAAAAGTTTACCAAATTAAAGTTTGAGAACAGAATTATCAAGATTCTGTTTAAACCTTATTATTACAGGGGATATCCAGTCTATTACAGACAAATCTAGGCCGAAAGTACCTCTGTGTTCCTGCTGCAAAGAATTGACTGTTCAATCATATCATCTGTTGATTGCCTATAAAGGGGCTTGGGAATTGCAGACACGAAGTCTAGGAAGATTGGTCGATAGATTGGTTGTCATTTGAATTTTGGGAAAGACTTATAGCTGGACACAAATCAAGTCTGATGATTGAGGTTTTAAAAAGGTTAAGGCAAGGCTTAGTTTTTATTATATTTAAGTAATATTGCGTGTATTGCTGTATGTTCACTGGTGTATACGTCTTGTTTCTTTGTTTTATTTGTATGGATGTGAAAAGTCATTGATTTTCGGCTATACACAAAACATTTTGTTTTTAACATTGAAGATGGTAACTGAGTAACACTGCGTTGGAATCTATCAAATTAACATTGCAGAGAGTTAAGAGAGGGTACTGCTACTTTAATAGGAGACCCTGATTTGTCTCTGGATCTATCAGGATTGCTAGGAGGGTTAGAAGGGGCCGATGTTAGGGGCGTTGTCCTAAAGTCCTACTTGGAGTTAAGACTTTAGTAAGCTATCACAGTGGTTTGTAAACCCCAAACCTCTTAGTATCAGTCTGTACTACTTCTGGAACCTTGGTAGAGTGGCAGAGCAGTCTGGCTTATCTTAAGAAGATGTGAGCTGTAGGCAAGTACACTTAACCCAATTAGTAAGACATAAAGAAACACTTACACATAAATCTATATTGTAATATAAATGTATTATATTTACAAAAGAGTCACTTAAATACTTAGCACAATAAACCAACACACATGTATTCTTTTCAATACTTTCAAAAGGCCACTTCTTAGTTGATAGTTGCTGAACGTGCACAATTGTTTCAGGAGTTTGACAGGTCTACAGTACGATCAGTAATAACGCACACCCACGAAGTAAAACAGTAATTGCATTTAGTCAGCATACACACAAGATAGTGATTTCTGGGAAGGAAAACAGTTTGTTAGTGTTAACCTAGTAGAGCTTTAGGTTCTAGAGGCAGATTCCCTGCTCAACAATTCTTTTAAAGTCCAAATCGCAACCCTAGCTAAAAGGCAGTTTGGAGAAGCTTAAAGGCAAAGGTTCCTGTGGATTCTGTCCAGTCTCTAGGAAGGAAGATACAAGAAGGCTTGAAAAACGTTGGAGACCCTGTTAAAGGACTCGCTAAAGTGACAAGAAGCGGCTTGAGTCTGAGGTAAGAGGGGGTTTTCCTGGACACCTTTATGTGCACGCCAATGCTCGGTAGCGACTTTCTGGAATCCGGTAAGCAATACCTTTTTCCCCACAGTACCTTAGGTTTGAAGAAAATGTTTGTGCTGGATACTCTGCGATGTTGCAGCTCTGGACCCGGCCTCCAGATTCCTTGGTCTTATGACTAAAGGCAAGACCATGGACAGGGATCTCAGCAGCAGTCTCGAGGGAGGACCTCTGGCACGGTTTTCAGCTACTTCTCTGGTCACTCTGCGGTTTTGGGGCCTTATCTGCAGCACCAACAAAGGACGTGATTTGGCCGGTCAATCTTCGCTTCTTACAGTGCCACCTTCCGCTGGAGGGGTCTGGGTGAGTTGGATTGATCTCTGGAGTGTCCTTGAGTGCTGAAAGATTTGGACGGATTCGGCCTTTCTACAACGTTGCACTCGAAATGGGCAGCAAGGTCTCTGGTATTTGGGTTCCGCAGCTCTGAAAACTCACAGGACCTGGGGAGTTGGCTCAAATCAAAGTTAGTCTGGGGACTGGTTCCCACCAGTCAAAGGGAAGGAGTGCTCTTCAGAGTTCCTCTGTCGCACAGAAAACGGGGTCAGGACAGCAGTGGTCGCTTCACAGTGATGCAAACAGTCTGGAGGCGTCTGTTCGTCTTCTTCGGTTACATCAGCTTCCAGTGGTCAACTTGCTTTTCACTCCAGGACCCTCACCTTTTATACAGTTCCAGCACTCATTCCACTGCAATCTTCCTCTGCAGTTTACACAAAGGGGCGTTTGGCTGTCCATTAAGGACACCCAGACCCCAGTGGGAGCTGGTCCCATTCAGGCACTCTGCCAGACAAAGGACAGAGGAGTGGAAAACTCTTCTGCCACTTCCTGCCCGCCCAGACACACTAGCCTAGGCGGGGACACCCAAGGGCTCCCGCCAAAGGCAAAACACACAGGCTTCCTTCCACTATCATTGTAGAAGGGCTGACAAAGAACAACCACGCTAGAAATGGCAACAAAAAAAGTGAGCCCCCTATTTAGTATTGGGTGCCCCTATTATGCTTAACCGGGGCTATGGGTATAGCATGCAGAATAGAAATCACACAATAGTTGGTAGGACAAGTCCACTGCCACCAGCCATAACTAGGGGCACAGAGAAGGGGGATAACTAAGTATCCCGTTTGCACTCCCCATATGGTGTTGTGTGCAAACCTCTCAGACTATGTTTTTGGAGACATACTAAGTATCTCTCTATCCTTACGAACTTTAGTTACTCTAGGATATAGGAAACAATCTTAAAGGAGGACCCTAAGGGTACACAGCAACACTGCCCATAATGAGCTGTGTGCTGCAATAGTAAAATTTAGATGCCTTAAAGAGTTATGGAAGAAAAAGACTCCATTGCACAGGTAGAATAGCAAGAACAGAGTTCCAAAAGACAAGAGTCCACAAGAATGAATGAGTGGGAAAAGGCCCAATTAATTCAGGATGAAAGAAAAGGTCCATAAATCCAGCAAAAAGTGCTGAGGGTCTCACTAGGAAAGGGGATGAAGCATAAAAAGGATAAATCTCCCCAACAGCCAACGATTCAGATCTACTGCGGGTGGTGCTGTATTTGTCGTCGCTTATTTTTAGATCTCTTAAAGATGGGCTGTCGTGGATGTGACTCAACTTGGAAAGAAGGTGAGATGAATCCACGGAAGAGGTAGATTCCATTGGCATTATTTGAGGAAATTAAAGACATTTTGAGAGATCATTGGGATCAGTAAATTCCTTGGTAGGACCATTTGGAATTATAATCATTTGAGCAAGTTCAACTAATCCATATCTGATTCCCACATATTTCAGGAGAGCTCATGTCCAGAAATCTTTTCCTATTAGCATGCATGCTTTTAGAAACGTCCAGAGAAATAAATATTTGTTGGACATGAAACAAGATAGAAGAGTTCTTTGTAGCTGCCAAAAGTGTTTGATGAGCTTGTTTATGCCTGAGGAAACCCACAATAAGATCTTGGAGCCAAGTTGTTGGAGGAAAATCAAGGTTTTATTCAATGTGCTCGTAATATTTAGCGCTTTGGGAATCCAATTTGTGAGAACGTTTATTGGACCATCAGAATCAGCTTTTTCCGGAAACCCACAGAAGCGCAGGTTATCTCTGCAGTTTCTAGCTTAGTAATATCGGACTCTAGTTGGAATACTCTTCGCTGCATATTCTCTAAGCCCTCAACCCTGTCTTCCGCAATGGATATTCTTTCTTCAGCTTCATCCATTCTTCCGGTTACCATTTTCAGTTCACTCAAACATTAAAAAAATTCCTGACTATTTGAAGAGCATGCTTTAAGCATAGAGATTGAGGAGCGAATACTTGCAAGTTCATCAAGGATGTATTCCAAGCAAGACTTAAGTGTGGCGACATTGGTTAAAGACGTATTTTTAGCATTACCAGCTACAGCAATATTTAGAAAAGTAATAAAGGCTGAAGTAAATAATACATTGGAAATGCCATATAACCCCATGAATTGGGCTAAGCCACCCCCAAACCAGCCTGTCACGTCGTCATCAGATGAAGGAGCCAGCAGCAGACAGGAGGAAACCAAATTGCATCCATGGAGCGAAGAAAACCACAGATGTCAGTCGGCATGGCAACCTAAATACTAGCAAAGAAGGTATAAAACTACTGCTGTCTCTACATCTGGGCTACGGCGCATCGGATATCCCGAAAGGAACACCACACTTCCCCGGGCTCCTCAGGAAACACAAAGAAAGGAAGGGAAAAGGGAAGCAGCCCACTCACCACAGTTGGGGCAATGGGGGAAAAGCTCAGTCCAGTAAGCCAATAGCTCTTACAGTTTGTCTTCGAAACATCAGGAATCACCATAGCTTCCATGCTAACAGTTCCAAGTGTGACAAACCTGTATCGGAGGAAGGGGAGCAGGAACGCGGGACATCTACCATCCGCAGCCGAAGACACACAGCCTCTGTCACAGCCAGGTGGCAAATGAAATGAAAGACAAAATGCGGGTAATCCTTTCCTTTGTTTCATGGCCATTCCATCATGGCCACCGGCACTGTGTGCTCCCGAGTGCCTGGGACTCGGTTCCTGCTGCTGCCCTTGATGGGTGGGGATCTGGTGATATTGGCCTATGGGAGAGCTGGCAGGCTTGGCCGACCCTCCCACCAAAAGCCCACGCCTAAGGCCCACTCCCAAGGCCCCTGTCCGCTACATGAACGCTCTATGGCGAGTCTTTGTCCCACCTTGTTGTATACCTAAATGCGCCATCCCTAATTGTCCCTCTGTATCTGTGTGGCAGCCGCCCTGCAACATGTGGTGAGGCTCCATGAATGTGCCCACTTTGAACTCTTTCTACACTTTGCTTGTGAGGTAATTACCTCTGTACGCTTCTCTATGAAGTAATCACTCCCTGCGCTTCCTTTCTGTAACCAGAAGCACTGTAACTAATCTCTTAAGCACCTAGATACCGCTGGGATTTGTGCGCTATATGAACAAAAATTCTTATTTGATAAATATATGCTTTACAAATAAATATGAGCACGTAGTTGGTCCATATTATGGAATCTCTCAGTCACAGAGCTGTCGGTCTATGCAACCATCTTGTCGCTGCTTGGCTACGCCCCCAGGTTTCCGGGCCAATAACATTTCTGAGCGAACTTCCCCTTCATATAAACCATGGTACAAAGAAGAGGGTATTTCATAGGAAATAAATGTTGTACTATATATTGGTTAGCTTATTACCTTTTGAGATATCATTCAAGATTAGATTTCGCAGTTTTAAATAGTTTGCTACAAAACTGAAGTGATGGGAAGCACAATTTGCACTAAAAATGTTCGGAGCCATTTTTTATTTTGTTTATGTTATTGAGCATTAGACGCTTATACAGCAGAATTGTGTTTCAAAGTGCCACAAGGCTAAATGGGAAGGGAACAGGGGAGATTAAAAAAAAAACATTGGATACAGTCATGGTCCTACTAGGCCTTGTGGTATTTTGACATGCAGGTGCAGTGAAGAGAAGTGCAGGAGATCAGTATGGGTTTGGGGGGGAAAAGAGGCAAATGCCAAGGGGAGCCAAGGAGGAGGCCTCAGACTAAGTGCTAGTGCGGGCGACTCCCAAGACTGGCATGTAGGGCCACCAAGCAGGCGCCCATAGGGGCAGGCGTGCTGGTGTCCTGTGGGATTCACGAGGACCAAGACACCAGTCTCAGCAGCAGTGAGGCGGTTAGCAGGGAAGGGAAAGCGGTAGAGAAAATCTGATTTTTTAGCAGTTTCCAAAACATAAGGAGGTCCAGCTCAAGTCTCAGAGGGACAGGGAGGCAGTTCCAACGCGAGGCACCAGCCGAGGAGAGAGACCACCCCCCCCCCCCACTCTCTGCTTGGATAAGCGTTTGGCAATCGCATAGTTCGAGAAGAGGAGGGCTCTAGCAGGGGAATATTTAGGGAGGGAAAGTTCGAGATCACACAGCCCCAGGCTCCAGAAAGCCTTGTGGATGATGCAGAGGGTCTTGAATTTGATCCTTGGAGCCAGTGGAGAGATTGTAGGGCTTGAGAGACATGGCCCCTTTGCTTGAGGCCAAGGAGAAATCTTACAGCTCTATTCTAGATTAGCTTGAGGGGCGAGATTGAGAAAGGAACAGGTTACTTACCTGTAACTGTTCTTCTCCAGCACGTGTCTGGCAGGGATTCACATACTCATGAATATTCCCAGTCATCGGGCTGGGAATCCTCGGTAAAAGAAAAAACAGTTTCACTTACAAACTGTATTTCTCCTCTAAACCGATTACTGAGCTCTGGGTCATACTGCCCCCAGCCAATGACTGCTCTCTCCCCAAGCCCCTCCTCTGGCAGATACCTTCAGATTTGGTAGCACGTAAAATGGCAGTATGACCAAGAAGAGACGCAGAGGGTACGGCGGGAGGGTTTGCATGTGAATCCATGCCAGACATTCTGGAGAACAGTTTGAGGTAAGTAACTTGTTGCTTCTCCAGCATGGGGTCTGGCATGGATTCACATTCTCATGAAGAATACATAGCAGTATAACAATATACAACCACAGGAGGTGGCAAGGCTCAATAGAAGCAATTACTCTTACCTCCGGAACAGGCTCACCTTCAATCGAACAGGTTGCGTAGCACTGCTTTGCCGACCCTGGACTCTTCCTTGGAATCCCTGTCGACAGAGTAGAATTTCGTGAAGGTATGCGTGGACCTCCAAGTAGCAGTCCTGCAGATGTCCAGTAGGGGCTCACCAGACAGGAGCGCTGTCGTCGCAGCAATCGCTCTGTTGGAATGGGCTCTCAGACAGCCGGGGAGCGGTCGGTTTGCCCACAGGTGACAGTGAGTGATATAGCCAGAGAGCCACGCGGAGATGGTAGCCTTGGACAATGCCTTCTCATGTGTCACAGAACTAAAGTTCCAGAAAAGTCGAGACGTCTTCCGGAAAAACTTTGTGCGTGCCACATAGAACTTCAGAGCACATGCTACATCCAGCAAGTGCAAAGTCCTTTCTGCTGGTGACAAACGTCTGGGAAAAAACTGCAACATTAAAGGTTTGTTGAGGTGGAATTCCGATGGAACCTTTGGCATGAAGGAGGGGTGTGTCCGCAGCACCACCCTTGTATTGTGGGATATCAGATATGGCCACTTGCAGGACAGGGTCTGGATCTCAACTACCCTCCTGGCAGAGGTGATGGCCAACGAGAAAAGCTGTTATCCACGAAAGAAAATTGAGAGAGGCCTGATGCATATGCTCGAAGGGGGCCCAAATTGCCTTGTCAGTATCATGTTGAGTTCCCACGCTCGGGGAAGGATCCTTCACCGGCGATAACGATCTGAACAGTCCTTTGAGGAACTCCTTGACTAGACGTTGGCAACAAAGAAGTGTTACGCTCAACTGGCTCCCACAGGGGCGTCGGTCGGATCCGGACGGCTGCGGTCTCCACCAACGTGATGCGTAGTGCAGAGGTGACTGACTGGACCTGCCCTCCTAATCTTGTCTGCTTGACCCGTAGAAGTATTCTCCTGCAAGTGGAGAGATGGATTTAGCCACCCGTGGATTCAAGTGATGGCACCCCCCACAGTCCTTCCCACTAATCTCCTCCGAAGTGCCCCCTCAGCAATCTCACCTTATACTCTTGAAAGATGAGCTCTCCATCCTGCATGGATTGCAGGGGCGTATTGATGCCAGTTACTTCACTGGTTTGAAGGCGTGGGAGAGTTCCGGAGAGTATCGACTCTGAGGTTCCTGGCGAGGACCAGTAAGTATCAAGTTCATAGAGTTCAATATGTCCGATGTTCACTCTTGTTCCCCCCCCTTCCTTGTCTTGCAGCTGAGTTTGTGAGAAGATGCTCTTGTGGTAGCTGGTGACCCTCAGGTAAGAATCTGTATTACCCGACGCTGTCCGGTAAATGTTGCATGCGTTTAACCTGTTTTCTCTCTCTTTGCAGGTGCGGCACATGAAGATGTGGCGAGTTATAGAATAATGCCTCCGGTGGTAAATCAGGTAAGTCTATGGTGATAAGAGTTATATTTGTTGGTTTTCTCGGCTCACCTTGTTTTCTTTTGTCCCCCAGGTGCTGGAGTTCAGCAAAGAAATGGAGGCAGTGCCGAATCGAAAAAGATGCTGCAAGGACTGGCGATTATGGCGCGGCACTGCAGCTGAAGATGCGACGCGTACTGAAATGATGTTCTTTCCAGGTCTGGAGGCGAGATGGATCCGGAATCAGGTGAGGAATTCGAAAATAGTTCGTTTTCCAACCTTGTCCTTTTCTTTCCTCTTTGTTTTAGGAGCTCCAGATTCGAGGCGGGCATGGCAGAAGGGAATAGTTTCTTACCTGTAACTCCATTTCTCCAGGATTGGTATCTTTCATGGATTCACATGCTTAGAATATTCCCCGTCGACAGACTGGGAACCCTCGGTAAGCTTATAAAGCCTTTTCCCGTAGGAAAACGTTCAACACTTTTGTGTACTATCTATGTTGTTTTGGGCCGCGCACGCACGCCCCACTAGGACATAGTGGTATAAATGCTCCGCCCCCGCGGCTCCCTTCAGATTTTGACCCCTCCAAAGTGGAACGGGCTGAAACAAAATTACAAGATGATTGCATTTTGGGGAGGCCAGAGGGCGCATGTGAATCCATGAAAGATACCAATGCTGGAGAAATGGAGTTACAGGTAAGAAACTATTCCCTTCTCCAGCATTGGATCTTTCATGGATTCACATGCTTAGAATAGAATGCACAGCAGTGAACTTGAAACAATGGAGGTGTAAATGCAATCCAGCATCCACCCCATCCTGCAAAAGGCGAATCATAATCAAATCGGATTCGAAACTAACAATATTCCACAGTACTGCACCGAGTAACATTTATATAAGGCATAAAAGCATACATAAACACACGCGTTTACCTCCATGCGTGTCTCTATTATATATATACACATACATATCCAAACCAGCATAGACCCTCCTCAAAGAGAAGGGTTTACACCTTATTGAAAAAGATGTCGCAAGACAGCTCGTCCCATTTGAATCTTGTCCGCATGCTGACGGTCGAGGCAGTAGTGGAGGGTGAATATATGGGGCACTGAGCATGCTGCCGCCCTGCAAATGTCTGTCAGTGGAACCCCCGCCCACAACGCCGTCGACGACGAAGTCGCCCTGGTTGAATGAGCTCTCGGATGTCCTTGTAGCGGTTTCCCTGCTTTTGAGTGACAGAAGGTAATCGTCGACGAGACCCATCGGGCCAGTCCTTATTTTGAAATTGCCTTCCCCTTTGTCGAAGGCCCATATGCAACGAAGAGTTGCTGCGTAGATCGAAGTTGTTGAGTTTGATGAAGGTAACATTTTAGAGCTCTCTTGACATCCAGGGTATGCAAGACCTTTTCCGCAGCTGATGAGGGAGTCGTGGAGAAGGTGGGCAGGACAATGGATGAATGTTTATGATAAGTTGTAGGAACTTTCGGGATGAAAAGAGTACTCTTTGACAAGGCCACTTTGTCTTTGAAAAATCTGAGATATGGAGGGTCTATGACCAATGCCTGTAACTCTGATCTGTCTAGCCGATGTTATGGCTATTAGAAAAGCCACTGTCCATGATAAAAACTTCATCAACAACGTGGCCATCGGCTCAAAGGGTGGTTTCATTAACCCTGCAAGAACCATGTTAAGGCTCCACATCGGTGGAAACCGCTTAACTGGGGGAAACGTCCAGAATAGACCCCTCATGAAGTGTTTCACTAACCTGTCGCTAAACAAGGGCGTAGATTTCCTCCCTCTTGTGAATCTGGAGATGGCCGCCAGATGAACCTTTAGTGATGAAAAAACAAACCACTCTTCGCCTTGTTTCCTTAAGTAAAACATTGCTCTGGTGTTGTCCGTCAGAACTCTCACTGTGGATCCCTTGATGTGAGGCAGGAATGCCCTCAGGGCCCAGCGGACCGCTCTCAATTCCAGAACGTTGATGTGCAGGAGAGATTCCTTCTGAGACCAACGGAATCGGAACTTCGGCTCCTGTAGGGGTACCCCTTTGGAAATATTCTGAACCTTCTTCCACCACCGAAGAGTTGATAGGAGCTCGTCGACGGTCAGCCTGTCTGACCAGAGGCCCTGAGCCTGCGTCCAACGGTCCACCAAAAACTGGTGCACTGGCCTCATGAAAAGGCGGCAGTTGGGCACCAGAGGAATACAGGATGCCATAGCTCTCAGGATTGATGTATATTTTCTCACGGACAGCCTGGAATTGATTTTCTGCTGACTGGCCAATCGACTGAGCCTGGTGATCCTGTCGAGGGATGGTCTGACTAACCCCAACTGGGTCTCAAACTGTGCACCCAGAAACATCAAGCTTTTGGACGGCGTTAACTAGGATTTTTCGAAGTTTATTGCAAACCCCAATCGTTGCAAGAGGCTCATGGTGTCCTGTAGACTCCTGAGTCGACGCCGGGAAGGACCCCCTCACCAACCAGTCGTCGAGATACGGGTATACATGGTGGCCTTGCCTTCTCAGCCAGGCTGCCACCGGAGCCAGGCATTTCGTGAACGTTCGGGGGGAAGATCAGCCCAAAGGGAAGAACTGTGAACTGGTAGTGAGTCCGCCCTACCACAAACCTTAGGTATTTCTTGTGTCGCCGACACATTGGTATGTGGAAGTACGCGTCCTGCAGGTCCAGAGACGCCAGAAAATCCCCTTCTTGAACTGACCTGATCACCTCCTGGAGCGTGAGCATCTTGAACTTTGTGTTTTTCAGCGACTTGTTTAGTTCGCGCAGGTGTAGGATGGGATGCCACTTTCCATTTGGCTTTTTCACCACAAAGTATCGGGAATAAACCCCATGACTCCTTTGTGACGACGGGACCAGTTCTATAGCCCCTTTTTGTAGCATAAGTGCTACTTCCTGCAGCAACACGCTCAGATGGGACTGAGCTACACACGCCGGTGGAATATGCAGAGGGTTGCTCTTGAATTGCAGGGAATGACCGTATTTTACAGTGTCCAACACCCATTGATCTGTTATCAGCTCCCATTCGTTGATGTAACATGATACTCTGCCCCCCAGAACGTTCCGATGCCCGCCATTGCTGGTTCTTACTCTGTTTATCCCTCGTGGACGAGTAACTTGCTCTCTTCTTGGGGCCTGGTAGTCCCGGTGACGTTTAGCCGCTTGCAAAGCTCGCCTGTATCCCTGAGAGGAATATGCTGGCCTACCGAAGGGTCAGTCCCTCGATGAAAATCTGGAATTTCCCGAAGCTCCTCTGAAGAGACGAAAAGACCGGAAACTCTGACCACTCTGGGAGGGAAAGCGTACAGGAACAGGTCTTCCCACGGGAAGGAGAGCGCGTCCCCCATGCTCCTCCGCTGGTGAAACCTGCGTGTGAATCTCTGGCATTTGGAGCTCATCGCCCTTGCAAACAGGTCGATCTGGGGTCTGCCCTAACTGAGGAAGAGGGTGTCCACTTTATCCTGTTGAAGCTCCCACTCGTGGCAAGAGCGTAATTCACTGCTGGAGTAGACGATTGTGTTCTTGACTCCCTCCAGGTGAAAAGGAATGCGGAACATACCTTGGCGACGGCCCAGTGCCACAATTCCTGCGTCTCTGGACAGCGCTGGGGATCTGGTGCCCCCTGCTTCCCGATGTAAAACATTGTCGTTATTGCCCTTGAGGGATGGAAGGAATGACTTTAGGGCGCAGAACACTGCTCAGAGTTCCAGGACATCTGATGTGGGGATCCCGCCCCTCAGGTCGCCACAGGCTTCTGCCTCAGAGACGTCCGGTGTGGGCTCACTTGCCCTCCAGGGAGGCGTCCGTGGTGACCATCTCCCGGTATGGGGGGGTTCTGGAAATCTGTGCCCCCGGAGATGTTGGCGCATACAGCCCACCACTTTATTGCTTGACGGAACTCCTTGTCAAGAGATACCCTGTCTCAAAGCTTCCGGACAACTGGATCCACCGAGCATTGGATAGTTCACAGAGAACCCCAGACCAATTAGCAGTTTGAAAGTTCTGTCTGTGTGTACGACAGCCATCTCCCTTAACTTGGCCCGGATGAGTCAGTTGTTGAGGTACGGATACACATGTATCCCTTGTAGACGTAGATCACCTGCCACAGGTACCAGGCACTAACACCCTGGGTACCAACTTCAGTCCGAAGGGAAGGGCCTTGAATTGGTAGGGTTCACCCTGTACGAAGCACAGGAATTTCCGATGCTTCTCATGAATGGGGACGTGGAAGTAAGCATCATCTAGATGCAGCGACGTCAGGAAGTCTCCTTCCTCCAGTTGGCCGAGCACGTACTGCAACGTGACCATCCTGAATGTTTGGTACTTAAGCTACTTGTTTAGCCATCGCAGGTAGATGAGCGGCTGGAGGCCCATTGTCTTTTTTACTAAGAAGTATCTGGAGTAGACTAAGGAGCCCTAGAGTCACTTTGGAACCAGCTCTATCGCCCCTTTCTTTAGCATGGCCCTTACTTCCTGCAGGAGCTGAGGGATGTGCTGCTCCTGCCGGGCCACCCGTGGTATCCGCGGATACTTCTGCTGGAATTCTAGTGTGTGTCGGTGGGCGAGAGGGTCCAGCGCCCATCGGTCGGTGGAAATTTTTTCCCACTGGCTAATAAAGGCCGCCAGCCGGCCACCCACAGGGGTGCAAGGGTGGGGACCCGATGTCCTGCCCGGTTCAATCCTGCTTCGGGGCCTGCGTGCCACCTTGGGAGCAATGACGGCAGTCAGCTCTGAAAGCCTTAAAACGAACCCTGTAGGCCTCCTGGGTCGTAGAACGGGAGGGCTGGCGGTACGAGGACGATTCCCCCCTCCCCTGCCCCCCGCCAAAACCCTTCGATCTTCTGGATTTTCCTACTGAGGAACAAAAAGAAGATCAATGCTGCTGAAGCGTGCATAGGCCCGGGCCATCTCCTTGTCGGTCTTGCTAGCCTGCAACGACTCATCAACAGCCTTCCCAAAGAGGTTGTCTCCGTCAAAAGGCATGCCCAGGACCCTCGTCTGACGTTCCTGCTGAAAATTGGTGGCTTTCAACCAGCCACAAAGACGGAGGCAGACACCGTTCACCCACCTGTCGGAACCCCCGTGTCCACGATGTCCAGGGCCACGGTGATGGCATGATCCAATGCCACCTAGCCCTCGTGGAGAATTTCAAGAGCCTCAACCAGTTTATCGTCCGGGAGAAAGTACAGCAGCAATCTTGTACCACAGCTCCCGGTCGTATATGGCCAGGATCGCAAGAGCATTCACTGCCTTGACCGTTGTCGCCGCTGAGTAGATCACCTTTCTACCCATGGCGTCCAACTTCTTCCCCTCGCTGTCTGGGGGAACGGAGGCCGGAGATGGTTTGAGGACTTCTTCCTCGCAGCCGCCAAAACCACTGAGTCCAGGGAGGGCTGCAACTGCATGCATTTGGATGCAGACTCCGGCACCTAGTATTTCTTTTCCAGCCAGCCTCTTTTTACCGTGGCTGAAGCTGGATTCCTCATCAGCACCAGGCCCTCATCCCAAACGTCGTCCAGGAGAGGCACCAGCAGAATGGTCTTCCGGTTAGCCTCCAGTCGCTGGTACAGGAAACCTTTCTTCTTAGTCTCTTCTGGCGTCAACGGGAAGAGCTCAGACACGTGGGCGACCATGGAGTGGAACAAACCCACTTCAGTTGTCGCTGTGGCCATCCCCATGTCACTCAGGAGGGGTGGGGGGCACGTACAGCGGTTGAGGCGGCATAGGGTGCTGTTTCCTCTTATTCGCCAGGGGACCCAGTGCCACCAGGATCCTCTTCTGTATCTCAGACACCAGCATGTGAAGAGTAGGAACGGATGTCCAGTGATACGTCCCTGGGAGGTGTCGAGAGAAGGTGTGGGGGGGGGGGGGGATTATGCTTGCTGGGCCCAGAGCCTACGTCAGCAGCTCCGCCGTCATTGTCATCCCTCTGTGTTCCCCACGTCCTCCGGGACTGTGTTAATGGACACCATGTCCTCTTCGTCCGAAGAAGAAATATCCATGCCCTGCAGCACGGTGGAGGCCTCCACGCCCCCTATTTTTTGTGTCCTCAGTGGTCGGTCTCAGGCTCAGAGACTGCACTCTCTTAGGTGTTTTCTCCACCAGCCTGGCCGAAGCCTCCCACCTGGGTGTTGCAGGAGGTCCCCTGGACCGGGTCAGCCCCTTTCACCTTCGAGAGGGCAGCCACCACAAGCTTGATCGTCAAGGATGACTTTTCCTGGACTAACTGGGCCTTTAAGGTTAGGTCGGACACCTTAGCCTGCGCTTTGGCCTTCTTAGTCTTTTCCCGCAGCTTCCCAGGGTTAGCAGACTTCCTCTTCGAGGAAGAGCTGGAGCAATTACTTATGATGGAGGCAGATGGTGACAATGAGCGTGCCCTGCTCGACTTGGGACCCGCTTGCGCGGTGACCCCCACGGAAACATATTTGCAGTGATTGGCCTCGTCTTGGTCCCCCACGGATGGAGCACCCTCAAAGGTCTCAGAAGCCAGCTCCTCGGACCGTCCGTACCTGGGTGAGGCATGCCCCTGTTTGCCACACTGGGTAGAGGCCATGGCATTGAGCCACGCAGCCAATCTACTGTGCTGATCCTTGGCAGTGCGCTTGGTGAAACCAAGGCAGATCTCACAACCCGCTTCTTTGTGATCCGAGTGGAGACAGAGGCACTGAGCGTTTATCCTCCACAGAGCCATTCCTCAATCCGCAACTGAAGCAGAGCTTGAAGAGGGAACCTCAAACTTTCCCTCTGACATGGTCCAGCGTGCGGTATAGGCCCAATGGCCTTCTGGAATTCTCGATGAACTTGACAATTCTTGCCCATGAAGGGCGCTGAAAGACGCCAACAACGGATCTCGGTTTGCGGGTCAAAGTAACGAAGAGCAGACAGGCTCTTTTTCCTGTAAAAAGTTCCTATTTTTGTCAAAAGCACGAAAAAGTAGAAAAGCTCTCGGAGCAAAACTATGCAGTAAAAATCTGAAGATGGCTGCCAGAGGAGGGGCTTAGGGAGAGGTCAGTCATTGGCTGGCGGCAGTTTGTAAGTGAAAGTGAAACTTTTTTCTTTTGCTGAGGATTCCCGGCCTGACAACCGGGAATATTCATGAGCATGTGAATCCACGACAGACCCCATGTTGGAGAAGAGGCTGTTGCAGTAGTCCAGCCTACAGAGGACCAGAGCTCTAGAGACATTGAGCTTCTGGAGGAAGATGAGGAAAGGGAGAATGCCTCAGGAGGTGGTGGAGCTGGAGGCGGGCCTTCTTGGTAAGGTCCATGATGTGAAGGGTGTCGGCGAGAGCGGAGTCAAAAATGACCCTGAGGTTTGTGGCCTCAAAGGATGGTGGGGGTAGGAAGCTGTATTGCTCGGCAAGAGTGAACGGACAATTATTTATCACCAGTACATTTGCAGAGCAAAGAAAATACTCTGAACGCAGGTAGACTGAGCAATAACTCACAATCAGATACGCAGTTAGCAAAATAATTAGCACTTATATGGCTATTTATTCATAGCTAAGAAGCAACAAGTGATAAAACAGAAATAAATCACAGAGAAAGAGAATTCAAAAGAAAATACATCACCATGGGCGTAACTAAATCCCTCATCTCGCCGAAGCGGCTGAAAGACCCCGGTAACAGCCAGGCAGAGAGCACAACAGCCCACAGGACTGAGGTCTTTGTGACCATTCAGGAAGAGATCACAAAAGCAAGATACCTTCACTCGCTTCATAAATGCAACAGCTTTTTTTTCCACTAGTTGGCGGGACTCCCGGTATATAAATAGGCCAGTAGGTCTGGGGAGTAAATGACACCACCCTTAGATTTGTGCTCAATTCGGGTCCACCTCTGCAAGTCAATCCAACCAAGTTATTTACTTTTGGAGGTCCTATCTGGTACTGTCAAAATGACAGACCTTAAAAGTAATGGTGCCGCCAATGCGCTCTCCAACTCTACATGTCTTCTGTCTACTTAGTCCCCAAACCAATAGAGGAACTCTGCCTGAGCCACTAATAAGTTACAAAATCAGGCATGCCAACCCCTCCACCCCCATTTATTGGGGCAACTAGCTTTCCCAACGCGATTCTGGCCTGCTTCCATGCCCAAATGAACTGCAGTATCAGATCAGATCTCTATTCTCTGGTTAACACCAGTGGGACATTGAAGTACACCTATAAAATGCGAGGTAGCAGCACCATTTTAATTAAGGATATTCCCCTGTAGAGGTTAAGAGGTAAATCCTAACACTTTTCTACCGCTGTTTCAGCTTGTTCTATTACTGTCTGGTAGTTATGCTTATATAAGACATTCGGGGCTCGGGCAATATTTATCCCCAAGTACAGAGTATAGTCCCCATGCCACTGAAATCCCACCCATCTACATAGGGTTCAGAGCTATATGTTAGTGGAAAAAGAAACCAATTTTATGGCGTTAATTCCGAGTCCTTAGAAGTCTCCAAATGCCAGTACGTCCCGCATTATTCGGCTCGAGATTACATTTGTGGTCAATGACAAAGCACCTTGTCATCCGCATATAGACTCGCACTCTGTGGTTACAAAGTTGGACCCTCTATACAGGTGGCGTCTCCGCCAACAGCTCCATCTCCATTGCAAATAACATTAGCATCCCTGCTGAGTGCCCCTTTCTAGCATTATATTTGGGGTAAACTGACTATTCACCCTGACCTTAGCACAGGGCAATGTGTACAGTAACAAGACTAACAAGATAAACCTTTCCCCCATCCTACGTAATACAGCTAACAAAAAAGGCCTTTCTACTGAATCAAAGGCCTTTGTGGCATCTAAAAGTGCCGCCAGAATTTAGTAGTCTTGCTGCACTGCTGACATCAACCCAAACATCATACCCAGTCCATAAGAAGGGGAGCATCCTGGTATTAACCCGGATTGATCTGCCTTTACTGACCTATGCACCAGCGGTGCCAACCTGGATGCCAGTATTTTTACCAGAATTTTGTTATTCAGATGGATAAGGGATACAGGGCGGGAGGAAGAGCAATAGTCTTCCTCTTTGTCCGGTTCGAGCAACACCACTACCACCCTCAAGGAGGGCCATCTTTTAGACTTTGGTGGCACACCTGTAGTAGATGGAGTCAGTTTCCCAGCATAGTATTTGTAAAACTCAGCTGTTTATCCATCCGGCCTTGGGGATTTCCCTGATGGGAGAATTTAATGGATAACAGCACCTCTTCTAATGACATAGGACCGCCCAAACGCTACCCTTTCCTCATCCGTGCACCAGTATAAAGCCACTTGATCCAAGTAGTTATTTACCTCTTGCTGAGAGACCTGTATTTAGGATGATTATAGTTGACAAAAAAAACCTGTAAAATTCCTGAATTATCTCTGAGTCTGCAAATCTCTCCACTCCTTGTGCGTGCCTTATTGATAAATCCAGATTCTTGGAACCATCTGATCTTGCAACCTTTGCCAGTAATTTGCACGGACATTGCCACTCATATTGTCGCACCACAGTTTTCCCCAGGAGACACTTCACTTCTCTGAATGCCAGTTCATTGAAAAACTGCACCTATTTTTTAATCTCTGCCTGTTCTGTCAGTGTTGATGTGATAATCCCAGTCTGCAGACTTCAGAATCTGCAAGTTAACTGCTAATTTGCTTTAACACCCAGTCTTATTTCAAAATGCATTCCCCTCAGATTACACATTTAAAACTCTCCCACAATGTCACATGACTCCACCGACCCAACATGGATTTAAAAAAAGAAGATGTCTATAGCCTTGGTTAACCCCTCCCAAAACACCCCATCCGTCAGCCCCTCGCTTTTAAATACCCAAGGAGTCCTACCCTTTTCTCGACCCGTTAGTTCGATGGCCATCAGCACTGGGGTATGATCTGATGGTATGTCCGCTAAAATGGATACCTCGGACACCTTATCTACCAATGTGTGTGAGACCCAAGAAATAATCTAGCCGGGATGCAGAGTTATGAATGGAAGGGTGAAACGTATATTCCATTTTCCCCAAGTTCCTGGTTCTGCAGACATTGTTAACCTCCCAAACCCAGCACATATCCTGCAATTTGCATGTCACCTTTGATACAGGATGGTGAACCCCTCCAGTGCTGTCCCAGTCGGGCTCCAGGACCACATTGAAATCCCCAGCCCAAATTATTTCCCAGATGGCAAGCCTTCTAGTTGGCAGCCAATCCACCCTAGGGTCTCTACCGAATCTTGATTTGGGCCATAATAAATTAACCAATGTGTACAACCGGCGCTGTATGGTTCCCTGCACTACCAGGCCTCTTCCCCCTTGATCTTTAACCATAGTGATCAGACCGGAATCCGACAGTTGTGCATAAGAATACACACACCTCTGGAGTATGAGGAGTTGGAAGAAAAGTAACAGTGACAACACTAGTACCACCCACATTTCTATTTCCCACCTGGCATTCGATGCATCTCTTGTAGAAACGCTACATCTACATGTTGTGTCTGCATGTACAATACCTTGCGGCACTTGGACGGACAGTTCAGGCTGCTCACATTCCATGTAGTACTCCTAAGTGACATGATCATGTTGTCCCCATATCATCCTCACTACCACATATTGTTCCTCTTGCATTTTTTGTGACGCTGCGACACCCCATTGTGCATTAAAGTAAAGAGACTCTTGATTCCTCTGTGCATATTTAAATTGAACCTCTTTCACAACCCCCCCCCACTACCCTCACCAGCAACACCAACCTACCTGTTTCCCCCCTGCCTCCTCACCAAAACACCAAACAAGCTCACACATGGCGGTTCATCAGCGCCAGTCCTCTGGGCAAACCTCAAAACTGGATAGTGCCCTGTCTGCCAGTGTGTACCAAGCATTACCCACCTACAAATGTCAATACCGCATTTGTGATTGTTTACGGGATATGTCTCCCGAATCATTTCCTCTGCAGCGCAGTACCCTAGGAAGGTTTTCAAGAAATGCATTTGCCTATTCCAGGGTGTAGAAAAATAGTGTCCTTCCATCATGTTCCACCCTGAGTTTCGCTGGCAAAAGCATAGCGTACTTCATGTCCCGCTCCGACATTGATGAATGCTTTTCTGGAGGTCTGCACTTTATCCGAGGAGTCGGGGAAAAACGGATCTGTGCATCCTGATATGTCAGGGAGCCCTTTTCCCTGGCCTTATTCAAAGCTAGGTCTCGGTCCAGATAGTTCAATAGTCTGGCGATCAGGGGTCGGGCCGGCGCTCCCAGTATACTTGGACTACGATGGGCTCTCTCCACTATGAACACCGCTGAGAATTCCTAGTCACCAAAGACATCCTTCAACAGGCCTTCTACCATAGCCTCCATATTGCGCTGGTTTGCCATCTCTGGTACCCCCACAATTTGCAGGTTGTTGCGCGAGAGCGAAACTCAAGGTCATCCTGCTCGTCGGTTCCTTCGTCGCTTTTTTTATCACAACCAATTCTCTCTGGCCTGTTTGGGACTGAACCGTGGAAGTGTGCTACTTCGTCAGGGCAATCTGTGTGCTTATCCAAGAGCACCTGCATATGGTCTACTTTGCATGTCAGAGTGTCCATCTTCCCATCCAGCGATTGTATGCTTGCTTATACTTGACCCAACATTGTTTTAGTATCGCTGAGTGCTCCACCTGGATCCAGCATGGAGGACTGCAAGTCTTCAAGCAGGGAGCAGTCCCCAAGTGATAGTGTTTTGGCCACAGTTTCAAAGTGTGGTTTGGATTGTTTACCTGATTTTTGTGCCTTGGAGAGCTCACCGAGTATATTTCCTGATCCCACCTACAAACACTATGGCACTCTAGACCTTGTCAAGAATCCCAACACTGTCCCAGAGTGATGTTTCTCCCTTATATATCACTCTAAGTTGACCTGTTGATGCATGGGAACATTCCCACTCACCACTCCGCTCAACACGACTGCGAATCAGGTGAGGAGACTTCCAAGGTTGGAGCGTCAGCCAATTGTTGCCAACCCGAGGCTACGACACCACTGATTGGTACTTCCTTTACTGGGCTGCCGGGAAGTAACTCCATCATACAGTTACTCATACCCTGCAAATAAGAGTGTTTATGTCCATCAGCATTGTGCCCCCTTTCACACAGCTCATTGGGCCCCACTGAATCATTCCCCCAAATTGGGGCCTCAGTTTTCACCCAACTGTGCAGCTCTGTGTGCCGGTGTACCCAGTGAATGCCGGCGTTGTCACGGTAGATGCCAAGTGTTCCTCCTCTTTCCAGTACCCCTTATCAGGGTCAATGCAGCACACAAGGGCAAACAAAAGGCCCCCCCTAGGTCCAAGGATCGTGCAAGAGGCTAGCCAATAGTACAGGAGCTGACCGACCGCTGTGTCACCGCTGCACCATTCAGCTGCAGGGTGCCAAAGGGGCTGCACATGTTGGCTGGTGGCTGTCACTCACTGCAATTATACTCATCCCTCAGCTCCCCAGGCGGTCCGGGAGCTTCTGTTGCCGCCTCGCATGTTCTGACCTCTGGCTTCCCAGGTCTACGAAAGGGTAGCATTGCTTAATCCACGCGTGTGTGAGGTAATGCCTCTCTCCGATAGCCCCAGCATCCATGTATCGAGACCCAACACGGATGCCTCCCTCCTCTAGGACTTCAGTCAGCCAGCAGCCCTCATCCAACACTGCGCAGCACAATGAGAACCACCACGACGCTACCCCCTCTGGTCACTCTCGCGGTACTCATGCAACCCCCCCCCCCATGAAATTCCGCAGAGGAGCCCCGCGTCCACACCGTGTGGGCAGCATTCGCCCTGCTATCTCAGTCACTCGAGCTCTGCTGTCCTAGTTATACCAATTCAAGGCACGAAAAATTCCCATATCGCTTAGGTCATACATAGAAGTGATGTCAGATCAATCAGAGCAGGATAAAGACTGAATAGTGTAGAATTGCTCAGGAGCTCACAGCCATCTTGACTGGGCTCTCTAGCCCCCCGCACCCCTGACTTCTGAAGTAAAGCTTTTTTGCTTCATTTACCTTGCTTAACTCATCTGGTTTGGGGGCACTTATCAGTCCTAGGGCTATCAGAGCAGTTGGGCTCTGTCCCCATTATGAAATTTCAAGTTTCTTTTACACTGGACATATCACCATACAAGTGAAGTGTGCTGGGGATACTGCATTTCCTCTCTTGGTTCTAGTAACTTTATGGTGATGTGTCTGAGATGGGATGGTGGCAACTGATATCTTCCTGCTGTGTTCCGTTTTACTTTCTCATGTGCACTTTTGAAGTTTACTGCATTTTACTGCATAACGTCTTTTAAAGTTCTATGTACTCAAAGATGCTGTGCCACTAGAATTCAGCTTCTCCTTTGGCCAGCTCACAATTTGGCCTTCTTGCCCTTTATTGGCTGGATATCCCATATATGGTAAACTTTCTCCAGCAAAGCCTGGGCTTTCACAGGCAAAGCAGTGGTGTGCGTTTATGGCCTGATGTGATAGTTGGGACTGTAGTTCCATTCCACATCCTGGCAAAAGTTGGTTTGTTGCTGGGGAGATGTGGTGTCCAGCGGTTGTCCATGATTGGACAGCCCACGCTACCCACCCCCAACCCCCCGCCAGCTTGAACAATGCATATCCTTACCATTAAGCGTGCTAGGGGTAGACTACAGATCCAAATTAAAATAAAAATGACTCCTCCTGCAGCTATTCTTCTGATTGTTGTTGGAGCAAAGACCCCTTTAATGAGCAGCATCCAGCAGAAGACCTGGAACCAGTTCAGCCAACCAGCATTGTCTTGTCCAATCATCCCGGCAAAGCCCTGCTCGTTTGCTGATCTCCTGAAGGCCTTAACTAGTGCTGCAAGCCTGGACCAGTGGGAACAACCAGTCAATGCATGCTTGAGGATCCAGTCCTTGGAAGCTTTTGAAAGTGTCCCGTGGCCACCCTAAGGACTAACCAGCTCCAATCTAGACTACCCTCACTGCATCAGTCCTACTCTCTAATTCAGACTTGGGACTCTGCATATCCTCTACTTATGAAAGAAGCGGCCTACCCTTTATATGCATTAACTCTTGAAGGACCAGTTTCTTTGTTTCTACCAGGAGGGTTGCATTCTATCGCTTGATTGGAGTGGTCATCGCCGTCTTCCACATGCATCGTGTCCCGAGGGTCCTCCAAGGTAGTTAGCAGCAACGTGGTCCTTTCTTCATTATGCCAGGGTCTTCCATCTTTCAAGAGCCCGGAACAGTCTCACCAGAATATGGAACCACAGACTAGCCTGACCTGAAATCCAAGCTGAAAGTGACCTCTGCACTAGCAACACCTCCTTAACATCGACTTACAAGGGTTAACTCTCTGGTTTCAACCCCCGCACCAACATAGGGTTTAAGGAATGCAAAGTCCTAACCATACCGCTCCCATGTCTGGCCGTGATCATTGGATTTCTGGCCACAGATTCATCCCCCTATTGTGGTGGGATTGGGAGAGGACCTAACACCACCTTGGAGATCTTTATTCTACACCATGAGAGACTTGTATATTTCTGTTGGCTTTGCCAACACTTGTTCAGACTACTTACAACTCTGAGCTAAGGGTTAAATTGTGGCTTGTTACTTTTAAAAGGCAGACGGCCCGATTTCTTCTAGCAAAGGAAGGACTTTCAAAGCGCAGAGCTTCATGTTTAAAGGGCTGTGTATTATGTTTCCATCTCCCTTACTCACCTATTCTTAAAATGGTTTACTTACATTTGTCTTTCTTCACTTGCTTTACTAGAGTGTTCTAATATTCTGATTTGACTGTGTGTAAAGTATTGGTGGCCTGTAGACCAAACATCCTTAAGTGTGATTTATGATTGGCAAGAGTTTGTTCAAGGCCTAATAATTAGAACTATTTGTATACATTCTGCCTAACCTGAATAAAGAGTGCTCTGTGCAAGCTTAACCGACCTCTATCAGCCCATATTTTAAGTCTAACCTTTACTGGTCTGTCCGCTACCTTAATAGAATTTGGCTAGACACTGTCCTTTCTTGGTGGTCTCTCAGAATCTGTCAATTTTGATTTTGCTCACTGAAAGACAACTGAATGTTACTCTGCTCCTAGATTCTTTTCACTCCAATATGTTCATTGTGTTCCCACCTATGGCCACCAATCCCTCTGCAGTGTTTTTTTTCCTAGGTACATCCAATAAAGGGCGCACTGCTCCTCCTCGCTTGTTAGGAAATAATTTATTGTTGCGCCTTTCCCTGCATAGATTTATGTGGGCCTCTGTTTCCTTATTTTGAACACTGCTGTGACTTTTGGAAATAAGTAAGGTTTTCTGATTTGCTTCCTTAGCCAGTTTTGCTCATTCTTATGGGGAAACTGACTGGTCCCTAAGACAGTCAGTATTGAGAGACAGTCTCTCAGTGAATTCTTGCATTGTTACAATTGCACACATCACCTTACAGTGAAGTTAGGTTACTTTGTATCCTTATTTGTTTGTTATATAATGGCTTTTTGGTTACTTACAATGTGCCCAGGACAAGCTGGCGGCAGCTGTGATATTTTTACAGTTTGTGAATGGCTACTAAAGGTGGCTAGCATCCTAAGATAGCCGTGCCACAAGGTTTTGCTTGTTCTTTGGCCTTCTTAGATCAGAAAGCGTCTAGTATTGAAATCCCTTTCCCTGGGAAAGTCATGGCTTTTGCTGGCTAAGGGGCAACTATATGTGCCAGATTAATGGGATGTGGCAGGCTATCCCCAATCCACATCTCTAGTGCCCGAATGTCTGTTGCTGGGCAGATGTGTTGACCAGTGGCCCACGATTGCATAGCCACTTGCTGTCCGAAGGCTGCAGATCCTTAACATTGGTGGGCTTGCTCTGAGCCCAAGAATTGGATCAAAAGAGAACTCCTGCGACTGTTTGGCAGATTATTGTTGAAACCCAGACTTCTACAAAGACTAGCAGCCCGCTGACTACCCCTGCAGATGACCAGCATCAACTCCAGTGTTGTCCCAGTGAAGCCCTACTCCTCCCTCTCTTGATCTCAAGAAGGCCTTTGATGGTGCTAGGGCCCCGGACAAGTGGGAACAACCTGTCTGCTGCGCTTCGGAAGTCTCGCTGGACCAACCACCGGACTAACCAGACCTCTCCTGGGCTTCGGTGCTGCAGCAGTCATTCCTCCGAGCAAAGCCTTGGAACTTTGCAGATCTTCAGTTTATGCCACAAGTTGCTTGCTCCTACATTTTCAGCTGGCTCACTCCAAGGGAAGCTGTGCTTGGGATGCTCCTGTGTTCACCACTGTACAATCGCCTGTTGCTGCCTGGCCATGTTGGCCTTCGTTGTATCGTGTCCTTGCGTCCCTGAGGTGTGCGTGGCTGTCTTTCCCAAAGAAGTCTTCATTTGCCTCCAACTGTAAACCGTCTGCAACCTATAACTGCAACTGACCGAAACAGACAGAAGAACAAGCCTGGAATGAAGTCTAGAACTCCATAAGTGGTATCTGGAGAACTTTGAGCAAGAAGGGTAAATCGAAATAGCAGTTGCTTTCTACCCCTCTCCTCCATAGGGTATGAAGTCCTGACCCTGACTCTCACGGAACTGCCCTTTGGTGGTGGAACCTCGGTTAAGGATCCTATCCAGAAGTGTTGGATGAGTGGAGTACTCACCTGTACTGGTACTTTTACCTAACTTTTGATAACACTTTAATAACCATGGGCACTGAAAATCTCTATATAAAAATGTACTTTAAGTACATGCTCTGGAACTGGTGACATTTGGGCACAAGGCCCCAAACCATCTGATGGTTGGACTTTAGAAGATTGCGGGATGCTGTTTTGTGTTGATTCTAAAGAGTTCTGTGTATTTCTATGCATCAGACTACTCACCTGTGTTACACTGGTAATTGATTAATCTGCAATTCTATTTCTCACAAGGGTGGATGTGTATGGGATACATTTCTCACCATAATCTTATTTCGGATGCTTGCATCTGCTTAGATTCAAACACTCTGCATAGTTTGACATCTAGTGGTAGTCGCAGAGTATTACACGATTTGTTTTCAAAAGTCAAAAACCGGCAATCGACAGGGTGTGGTAGTAATACGATCCTTAGTGTGACGTGTACTATACCCATGGTCCTTCACGCCTCGAGGTCCCTCAGATTGTTTCTGACATGAGGTTGCAACGTGAGTACAGATGTGATAAAGCAGAAACAGTGATAAACCAGAAAACATCTATGCGCCTTCGACTCCATCAGAAGACATGCATTACTTACCGTAATAGCATTTCTGGTGATTGTATCTGCTAAGATTCACATGCTGTGCATATAGTCCGGCATCTAGTGGTAACCATGGAGTATTGCATCTTGTCTTTCGAGGCTCGAAAGGGGAGGTCGACGCGGGCGTGCCTGTAACACTCCCAAACGTGACGTGTAGTGTACTCAAAATCCCTCACGTGTCGAGGTCCCTCCGATTGTATTTTCCTCTGCCGTGAGGTAGCCTTATGACTATCGTGAGAGAGTACAGAAAGAGAAGGAGTAAGATGCCTATGTTCCTTCCATCCGAGCGGGGAGGAAAAGGTTGGCGCATGTGAATATAAGCAGATCTAAGCAGATACAATCATCAGAAATACCTTTACAGTAAGTAATGCATGTCTTCTGATGCTTGTGAATCTGCTTAGAATCACATGCTGTGCATAGACTAGCGAGTGCCCAGAGTTGGTGGTGGGATGTGAGAGGGAACAGTAATGAAAAGATGTCTTTGTACTGTTTGTCCCACCTGAGAATCAGACCTAGAGTGAGTGTCTAGGCAATAGTGTTTTGTAAAAGTGTGTACAGAACTCCAGGTTGCCGCTTTGCAAATGGACTCAAGGGGAACATTTGCAATGAATGCTATGGAAGCCCCAGTGCCTCGAGTAGTGTGCTCTAGGCTTGAAGGGCAGATCTTTGTTGGCAAGAGTGTAGCAGAGTGTGATGCAATTGACAATCCACCTAGAGATGGCCGATCTAGAGACAGGATCCCCTTCTCCCAGCTGCCACTGAAAAGAAAAACTGGTTTGTCTTCCTTAGTGGTTTAGCTCTTTCCAAATAGTACATGACTGCCCTGAGCACATCCAGTGTGTGTAGGCTTCTTTCTGCCACTTTAGTGGGGTTTTGGAAGAATGTTGGTAGTTCTATATACAGGTTCGCAAGGAAGTTAGAAATAAATTTGGGCGCAAACCGAGGGTGAGTACGCAGAACACCTTAGCTCTGAATTGTGACAAAAGGGTCTAGAATTGAAAGGGTCTGTAGTTCATGAACTCTCCTTATCGAAGTGACTGCCACTAGAAAGGCTGTCTTTTAAGTAAGTGCTTTGAGACTTGCCTTATGCATAGGTTCAAAGGGAGACCCCATAAGTCTAGTTAATACCACATTCAGGTCTCATCCGGGAGCCGGGTTAGTAATGGGGGGCTGAATTCTCTTAACCCCTTCCATGAAACCTTTAATAACTGGGGTCTTCCACCACAACAATTTACGTTGGGACGTGGTATAGGCTGAGAGTGCAGCTAAGTGCACATATAGGGAATTAAAAACTAGACCCGAGTTTAATAAGTGAGTCAGGCATAATACAATATGAGTAGGAGAGCAGTCAATGGGATTGATGCTTTTGGAATTGCACCAGATGACAAAGTCTTTCCATTTATTGGAGTAGCAATGTCTAGTGTTAGGCTTTCTCGCTTCCCTAAGTATATCCATGCAGCTCTGAGGAAGTTGAAGATGCCTGAACTCTATATCAGGAGCTAGGCTGCTAGGATGAGTCTCTACGGGCATGGATGCAGTGTTTGCCCCTTGTCCTGAGATAGCATGTTGTATGGGCAAGGTAGTTTCATCGGAGAGGAGGGACATCTCCATCAGATGGTAAAACTAGGGTTGTCGTACCCACATCGGGGCCACCAATATGGTGACTGGTTCCTGGTACATCTTGTGAGCCCCCCACCCCCTGAGATGCGTCTGTCGTGAGAGTGGCTTCTACTGCGGGGTGGTGAAGGTTTTTCCCTTCAAGAGGTTTTCCCTCGACCACCACTGCAGAGAAAACGAGGGCTGCCGAGACAACCACTAGATCATCCCATTGTCCGCTAGCCTGACAATTGAGCCACTCTTGCATGTGGCATATACGCAAATGTGCGTGAGGAACCAAGTACATGCAGGATGCCATCATCCCTAATAGTCGCATGGCCTTGCATACCGTCACCTCTTGACTGGCTAGATACATAGGGATCTAAAACAGCATGTTTTGAACCCTCTTGTTAGAGGGGAAGACAAGGCAGTCTTCTGTCTGAAGTAGAGCCCCCAGAAACTGCTCGACTTGGCTGGGGTCTATGCTGATTTCTTCTCATTTATGGAGAATCCCAGACTGAATAAGAGTTCTATAGTCTTGAGTGTTCGACAGGCATGTTCCGTAGGAGTCCCCTGTTATGAGCCAGTCGTCGAGGTAAGGATAAACTGGGATGGATTGCCTGCCCAGGTGTGCTGCTGCAATTGCCAGTACCTTTGTAAATATCCTTGGGGCTAAGGCAATGCCGAAGAGAAGTACCTTGAACTGATGGTGTTTGTTCTCCATCATGAACCTTGGGTATTTTCAGTGTGCCAGCAACATTGAAATATGAAAGTATGCATCTTTCATGCCCAATGTTGCCATGTAATAACCTTGCGTCAGTAGATGAATTACTTCTTGCAGCATTACCATATGAAACTTTTGGGGTTTGACAAATTTGTTCGCTCGGCGCAAGTCTAGCACAGGGCGCACGGTGAGATCCTTTTTGGGTACAAGGAAGTACACTGAATAAATACCCTAGTTTACCTGTAGAACGGGGACGACTTCGATAGCGCCCTTTTCCTGCAGGATCTTGACCTCTTGCAGCAGGATCCTCAGGTGTTCTGGTGTTAGACGCCTGGATTTTGGAGGTCTGAATCGAGGTGGTCGACTGAACTTGATGCAATAACCATGGGTGACTGTCTTGAGCACCCACTAGTTTGTGTTAATCCCCTCCCATATGTGCAGGAATGTTATACGTCCCCGCGACTGGGGAGGCATGGGAGGGGACCCGGATCCGAGAGTCATTTCTGACTGGAGGCTGGGGAGCTTCTGGGGGTGGCATTGCGACCCCTTCCTTTCCCAAGGCCTTGTCCTCGGGATGGATATGGAGTAGAGGTGGCAGACCCCTGTCCTGAGGACCAATTGTTACCAGATTTATATTGGTTATGTGGGGAACGAGAATAGGACTGTCCGCGAAAGGAGCAGCAAGAACTTCCCCCTCTCTGTTGACAGGGCCTTTGAGTGATTTGATTCAAAGTCTTGTGTTCTTTCTTGGCCGTCTCCAGCGCCTCATCAACAGCCTTGCCAAACAGGATAGAGTCTTCCACCAGTTTCAAAAGGGTACCCTGGGCTAAGGTTCTTCCAGGTGTCTCAGCAGCATCTAAGGTGTTTTTGAGGATGTTACGGTTTACTTCCTTACCCTCGGACACAATTGTAAGCATGTGAGAACGCACTGGTTCAGGGACCTCCTGCATCAGGTTCCATTGGACATCAGAATAGTTGGCCAACAGCGTGGTGTTGTGGCTATCCGGGTGGAATATGCTGCTGCAGTAGTGATTCTCTTCCCAAGAGCATACCATTTTTTTACATTCTTCGTTCGGCAGTGCCTTGCCTGTGGACAAGGGGACCTGCCCTTTTCCTTGCCGTAGTGACCGCAAGAGAATCCAGGGTGGCATGAACCCTAATATAGAGGTGGTCAGAAGGAGAGGGGCAAAATATTACTCCACCCTTGGGTTCACAGCCCTGTTTTGTGAAGTTGTTAAGGAAAGGCCAATGCGCCATTTGATGGAGTTAAGTAAAGGGATAGCCTAGCTGGCAGGAGGCTTCTCCTTTAAAAGGTCTTCCATGGAATCTGAATCTAGCACCGCCTCTTGTGTGGCTATCTGGAAGTGTTCAGCTGCTTTTTTCAGAATGGCATTAAACGGCATCTGGTCATTTACAGGAGATGGCCGAAGTAGAGGCGGGTCCATACATATGGTATCAGGGTCTGGGGTAAGGGTAGGGGACAAGTAAGGCTGGTTATCCACTGGCTGGTCATCCCCCCCAATCCTGGGTCTGATCAGTGGGATCCTCAAAGGGATGATCCTCCTGTAAATAAGGGTCAATAGGAATCCTCTCTTGATCTTTAAGGTCAAAGACATCCCCATGAAGTGGGCAGGAGGTTTTTTCGAATTTGGCTACTGCAGTATAAAGGTCACTAGGCCTTTAAGTACTTAATTTCGCAGAGAAGTCCACAAATTTAGCCAGCCTGTCCATACATCCTTCACATGTTTCCCTAGTCCATGGAGATGAACCAGATTGGTACAGAGGGGGGAAAGGGCTCCTCCTAGGGATCTGGCCTAGAACACAGATTTGTCTAGGAGAGTCCTAGATAAGGACTGGGGACTCTCAGAATAATCCTCCCGCCCTTCCGGGCGTTTAGACGCGTCTTACGTGTCTTTAGACTTGTCCCTTCGATCACTGTCCGCCGAATCGATGTTAGCGAGACTCGCTGATGTTCGGCGTCCCCGGAAGGGGTTTAGGTTGATTAGACAGTTGTGCCGCAGACTTCGACGCAACCAGAACTTTATGCGTAGGCACGCTCTTAAGAGGCGTCGCGACAGCCTTGTGGGTTTTGGTGTTTGCGCCCTTGCTTGCAGAATGCCTGGACGCATGCCGCTGATGTGGTTGCGGGGAGGGCTGCCGATCGCGTGAATCAGCGGGTGCCGTCTAGGAGCTCGATGTACCCGTTTGCGCCTGGGACCGCTTCAACTGATCTGTCGAGGCGGTCCCGGGGGTTGTGTGCTTGCCTCTTAGGGTAGCGGGTGCGTCCCTGTCGCCGGGGTGTACATTCCCCATAGCAGGACCTTCGTTGTGCCGGGGACGGACGTCGTGGAGCACAAGCCCTCTGATTAGAGGTCACTGGCATCCAGATCAGAGCCACGACCGTCGCTTAGATCCTCATCACTTTCGGCAGCTGCAGTAGCGGGGGAGCTAGACTCTGCCTGCGACATAGCATAGGCCGCCCACCGTTTCACTAAACGCTCCTTGATCGTCTTAGGATGCAGGAGCTGACCGTTCTGACATGACGCCTCGTCGTGATTGAGGGGGAGACACTTATTGCACTGCCGGTGCTGGTCTTTCCAGGGGTATTTTCCTTTACAGGAAGGGCAACATTTAAATGGTGTCCTGTCCATATCTCAGGTGTGTGAAAGCGACCGCAAAACCATAAGGGCAAAAAGGTGAGAAGGAAAGACATTCTTGAAAATAATAGAAACCCCCAGACCCTACAGTCCCTACTGTATATGCCGTCCACACGGTCGACAGCATCGACCGGAGCACCAGCCGTCGAAGTCTGTTCTTTCTCTATCTTCAGCAGTGGTTAGGATGCAATTGAAGAGGGGGCAAATATATAAATGACCAAAAGGTAGGGAAATAACAATTTAGCAATAAAAGCTCTGCATAAAATGACCAGCTAGCTGGGTGGCAAAAAACAATCGGAGTGACTTTGACGCGCAAGTGATTTTGGGTACACTACACGTCAAGTAAGGGATAGTGTTAGAGGCACGCCATGTTGAGGTCCCCTTTCGATCCTCAAATACAAGATGCAATACTCCACGGTTACCACTAAATGTCGGACTATATGGACAGCATGTGATTCTAAGCAGATTCACAAGAATCAGAAATACGATTACGGTGAGTAAAGTAACCCTTCTGAGGCTTGTGGATGTGCTTAGATCACATGCTCTGCATAGATTACGAGCAGTATTTGGAGAAGGTTGGATGTGAGAAGGTACAGCAGCAAATAGATGTTTTAGAACCGCTTGTCCCACCTGTGATTCTGCTTTAGAGTGAGTGTCGCTGCAATAAAGGTGCGTTAAAGTATGAATGGAACTCCATGTAGCAGCTCTGCAAATGGAGTCTAGAGGGAGGTTTGCAACGAAGGCTAAGGTAGCTACAGTACCTCTGGTAGAGTGAGCCCTGGAATCAAAAGGTATAACTCTTTTGGATAGGGAATAGCAGAGCTGTAGGCACTTGACTATCCATTTAGAGATGGCGTTCTTTGATATGTGATCTGCCCTCTCGCCCAGGTGCTATGGAAACAAAGAGCTGGTCTGATTTGGTTTAGTTTTGTTCACATAGCACAAGACCACCCTCGTACATCAAGTGTATGTAGGTTTCTTTCATCTGAGTAAGATGGATTTTGAAAGAAGGGAGGAAGTTCTATGGCTTGATTAACATGGAACTTTGAAATTAACTTAGGTGAAAACCTAGGATGTGTTCTGAGAACAGGTTTGTCTTTGTGGATTATGAAGAAAGGGTCTTGTACGCACAAAGCCTATAGCTCACTGACTCGTCTTATAGAGGTGATGGCTACTAGGAATGCAGTTTTGTAAGTCAAATGTTTTAGGCTGGCTTTGTGCATAGGCTAAAAGGGCACACCCATGAGCTTGGAGAGCACAACATTAAGATCCCGACCCGGTGGAGGTTTAGAGATGGGAGGGTATAACCTCTTTACCTCTTCCCTGAATGCTTTAATGACAGGAAATTTCCCCCAGGGCACCTTGTTTTGTGAAGTGGTGTAAGCTGACAGAGCCGACAGGTGTACTTTGATGGAGTTGAATACTAGGCCAGAGTCTAGTAGGTAAACTAATATAGAATGTTAGCTGGGGAACATTGTGTTAGGTCTAGGGTTTGTGAGCTGCACCATATCAAAAATATATTCCACTTGTTGAAATAGCAGTGGCTGGCGGGATTTCAGTGCACATTTGTGCAAGATTTAAGTGGCCAAATTCTATCACTGCAGGAGCCAAGCTGCCAAGTTCAGAGTGTAGAGGAACGGCTCCCTTGTGTTGTGTTAGTATGTTGTAGGGGCACAGAAGCTTGATTGGGTCGCATATCGCCAGTTTGAGCAGATGTAGAAACCAAGGTTGTCTCGCCCATATAGGAGCGACCATGATTAGAGTAATTTATTCCTGGTGCATCTTGTGCACAATCCTGCTGAGGAGTGCTGTTAGAGGGAAAGCGCAAGCAAATTTCCCTGACTAGTTCATCCATAGGCCGTTCCCCTTGGACGCTAGTTGGGGAAGCCTGGATGCGAAGACTGGGCATTGCACGTTTAGGCTTATGGCAGACAAATCTAACGGGGGATGACCCCATTGGGAGAATAATCTGTCTGGGATATTTGTGTTGAGTCGTGTGAGAAACCTGAAGGTATCTCCCTAGCCGCGGGGATCTATCATCCAGGTGGCCAGGACACGGCCATTGCTATTGGATCCAGCTCCTGGAGTGGACCAGTGAGGGAGGATGACCTGGATGGGGGGTCCTTGGGGTGTGGGAGACCAATGGGTGAGACGCAGTACGCCCTTTCTTTCAACACCTTTTCCCCATCCTACCATGTAGGATATTCCAACGCACTGCCCCCACCCTTTTCCGACATGAACACTTTCGCACAACACGAAAGACAATGGATTAACCTGTGCCGTTTACCCGATATGTCCCAATACAAGAGTCTGGCAAAGTCAGGAAATTGGGCAGAATCTCACCCGACAGCCTTTTCCCTTCCCCACAGGGATAGAAGGTGGAGCATGAGAGCACTGGATGATTAAGGCAGATCGCACGATGTGAGAACGAACTCAGCGCAGCAGTTCAAGAGGAGGCGAAACACGGCAAATACTGAGAGGGTGATAAGGAGAGAAGTGACCTTGCCCTTTCCTGTCATGATTCATAAATGTTACGAACGAGCTAAGACAGGTGTGCACAGATTAGACCACTTCACTCACTGTGCAAGCGGTGACTACAAAGTACACGGTTGCACATACGGCAAAAGCTAGCATCAAAAGACAAAGTTAAGACATCTGCTGTAGCTGATATATTGCCATTGATGATTGTGGTTTCAGCTAAGAAATAAGCACAGAGTTTCTTAACCACAGAATAACAGCCTCCTGTCTTCAACGGCTTAATGCCGTGAAAATACACGATCATAGTAATAAGCTATGGATTTTCTCTGAGCAAAAAACACATGTACACACAATGATAGCGTGGCTTTCAAAAGACAGAATCAGACACCAACTGTAAAACTCACAGGCACTTGCCGTTAGGGTCAGCTAAAGGTGAACAGTTCTTTCCCCTTTCAAACAGAAGAAACCCAACCACAAGTAACAGATTCCTGTTTTAAGATACGCTTGTAGGAGTTAAAAGATGCTTCTGAGCTGATGAAAAGTCAAAGGCAGGAAACAATACCAAAATAGAAAATACACGGTTAGAGTGGCTGAAGACAAGTGTAGCTGTTTCCATCTGAAGAAAGGCATTCACTAGACTGAAGCTTTAAAGGGGTCAACGAGCTAATGACATGCTTTGCTCTTGTTCCTACAGGGAGCACATTCACTGTAAGGTAAAATATCGAAGAGACGGAGACGGTACCTATCGATTGAGTTTTCACATAGGTAAATCATGTGTGCAATGCAAACCGAAGCACAAGAGCATACTCAGACTCTAGACTTTCTCTCCAGATCGAGGAAGTGACGCACATAGTACATGTAGGCTAAGTCACGCGCACGTGTTAATATAAAAAGCACAACAGACTAAGGCTAGAGAGATTCCGCAGCAGGCAGACCACGAGATTGTGGGGGGTTGGAAAGAGCAGTCGATAGCAGGTAGGAGCAGCAAGCCCAGGAAACCGTGAGTTTCAAGTGTGTTGGTTGTACCTCTTTTGCATATGTTAGACTGACGGCGTGTTTTATTATGTCACTCCACTCCTGATCATACCATAGTATAGCTTAGACAAACATAACATGAACTCCACGATTGCTCAAGCTGGTGTTTCAGAATGATGAATTGTACTTTATCATTGTTAAATGTGAATTATGTTTATAGCTTATGCAACAATGCTGGTTCTCTGACAGTATGCTGCGTTTTTACTACGTTAATCATAGCAGGTGTAATGATGATCAAATCTGGTACATATCAGAAATTATATTAAATATATTGACTTGCTACCTTGCAGTGTCAGATTCATATTTTTGAGTAATGCTTCAAAATGACGTCTCTCTGAGTCAAAACGAACTACACAATATTCTCTGGCTGAATTTTGGTCAATTATGACAAGAGGTGCAAATACTCAGGGAAACTGTCAAAGCACTAGGTGTAACGCTCACCTGACTCCCACGGAGGCGCTGGCCTGGTTCGCGCTGCTGTGACCTTTTCTAAGGTGATGCGCAGGGTTCGGAAGATGGACTGGACCGGGCCCCCAAATCTGGCTTGTCTGGCTCGCAGAAGTATCCTTCTGTAGGCGAAAATAGGGGATTAACTGTCTGCAGGGTAATGCAATCAGCCTCCCACTTTCCCCTCTCACCCTCCTCGAAACCCTTCTGTGATTCCTCGTAGCGTCTCACCTTAGGGTCTGGAAGGATGAGCTCTCCATCCTGCTTCTGATGCAGGGACGCGTTGGTATCCAGTTACTTCACTGGATTTTCGGATTGGTGAGAACCAAACTTGCTTGGCTTCCAGGCAAGTTTTTTGATCAGAGGTTCCCCTTGTGTCCATGCATTTATGTACTAATGCTAGTGTCTTTTTCCCATAGGGGCCGGGGTACGGAATGCCGGGGAACAGGCACCGACCCGAGATGAGAGGTGAAATCCTTGTACAAATCAGGTAAGTCTTTAATGAGCGTTTTTTGGTAATGTCTTTTCATTCGCTCATTAACGCTGATGTCTCTTTTTCCCCCTTAGGGGCCGGGGTCCGGAAATGCCAGGATGCGGCGCGGACCCGAATTGATGAGGGAATGAATCAACAGGTAAGTCTTAACATGGAGATTTAGCTTTCCTTATTCCCTTCTCTCTCTCACCTTTTGTTCTGGTCTTTTTCTCCCTAGGGGCTGGGGCGTGACTGCGAATCCGGATGATCGCTGCTGAACATGGAGGTGCCCTGTAAAAGGTGAGTGGAATGCGGCGCTGCAGCGATCGACGCGATGAGCTTTTAAAATAAAAGTCTTCCTTTTCAGGATTGCCAGCGAGATGTCTCCGGGATGCGGATTTAGCAGGTAAGGACTTTTCCTTCTTCTGTTCTCTTCTTCTCTTCCTTTGCAGGTGATCCAGGATGCTGGCAGGCGTGGCAGAAGTCAGGATGCAGGAGCAGACACGGTGAGCGTCCAGCTGCTAGATGCAGAACAACGCGAAGCATGTGTGGCTGTTCGGGTGGGGTTTAAATAGCCTTGGAAGAAGTTCCAGGTATGTATCCTTCCTCCAATCAGGTATGTATCCTTCCCCGACCACGCCCGGATGGTAAATTAGTCCCACAGGTAAAGTAGTTCCTTTCAGGTCTCAAGGAGGCCAGGATCCTGCAGCATGGTCTGCATCAGGTAAGTGCACCCAAGCACTTCCATAATGAGCCTGGCGCCTATGGCGCCAGGACTGATGTCTTTTATGAGCCTGGCGCCATAGGCTGTCCAAAGGGCCCCTATATGGGGCTGCTGGGTCCTTCCTTGGGGACTGGATGTCCGCTTTCGGGGACGCAGGGCTTGAACCGGCTCCCCGGGAGCAGGCATGACACTAGGCTGGAACCCATGAGGCGCCTCTCATCATAACTTAAGACTTTTGATTCTGTGCCCACGCCACAGAGCCCTACTTAAGGTCGAGGGGGGCGGGCAGGGAATCACGCCCTAAGGGGCAATTAAGTCAGATGGCACCCAATAAGATGCAAGGTCTTAAAGATGACCAGAGCATTACTACTATTTAAATAACCTCATGTCCCAGTCACTGGAGAAGGACAGGGCAGACATTTTGTCTTTCTAAAAACCTTTTTTTAAATGTAGAGATTAGAGTGTGTACAGAAGATGGCGCACAATGAAATCAATATTCCCATCCATTGCAGAATAGCTGTATGATTTGCTGAGAGCTGCCCAGTGTCACGCAATAAACACAAATGTTACAGTAGCAGTGGCACAACTTGGTGGACTACCAGCAGAATCACTCTTTACTTACTTAAAGACCCCAGGTAACAGGACAAAAATGTACATGCAACTCTCCTAGTGAGAGGAGACTTCGACACCATTCAGTATCGCCCATTTCAGTAACCCGAATTAGCTCTTACACATACAAATCATGTCAACTGGTTTGGAGGTAATCTAGTTTACCCACAAACAGGTGCAAGGCATGGCCCACTAGCTACACCCAATCTGTCACTAGATTTCTTAGCTCGGTTTCATCCAAACCGTGGAGGTCCGTTCTTGCAAGCTGACAAACAGTTGTTAGCCACCCACTTTGACTCAGTCCGAAACATTGCGCTGCAATATGCAGCTCAGCAGGGTATAGCTCCTGCGCTGCAAAATGCAGGTGGGGTGCAACTACAGACATTGAGAATAATATTGGGATCCTGTCCATCCAAGAATGAAGACATTCCCAAGTGGTATTCAGAAAAAATTAGGACAATTGCAAGCTGCTTATCCGCAAGTAACTCCCCAGCAGAGACAGGGCCCTAGCTAGGTTTCTTCCATCTGGCTGCACGCCGCCTCTAGCGAGCTGTGACAGCTAGATCTCAATCTATAGCTGGCTTTATTTACAGCTGACAGGCACGCCGTCCATCACATCACTATCACTGATACTAGCTGACATCATGGGAACACAAGACGCGGCCGCAGCCATGAATCTAGGCCTGTCTATAGCATCTAACAATTATCAAATGGTTGAGAGCATAATCCTAGCCTTATTAAAAAGGAGAGCCTGCAAGGTTTGAAGTCCATAGAAAATTGTCCCAATTAAATGAGCAAGAAAAAAGGGAGCAATTTGGAGACATAGTGACATCCACCTATCATTGGGCAGGGATCACTTGGGCAGAAGACCAACAGAGGCACAAAAACGGTAACAAGGATCTTTAGCCAGGTAAGGACACACACGAAGGGAGATCGTCAAAAGGACGGGGTTCATTCCAGGGTAAAAAGGGCAATAAGCCACAGAGGCGGCAATTGTCACCCATAGAGGAAGAAAGATATCCAGGGAATGGGCATAAAAATGAGAAATCTGCAGGAAATGGGCAGCGACCACAGTGGCAAGGTAACCAAAGGGATAGGCGGTGCTGGGGTAAGACTGGAGGGCAGTCCCATTTTAGACCTACTGACTATGATTTTAGAGACAGGAAATGCATGAAAGTCCCCAGAAGTACGGCACTGATGAGGCATCTCCCTCCCAGCAGGCACAAACACCAGATCGTTCTAAAGCTAAGGGGAAGGAAGTGAAGGTCAAAAAGAAACAGCAGCACTACAGGTTTCACAGAATGCAAAGTCCACGCACTCATCGCATCGTTCCCAAGACTAAGCGACACACGGATTGAAGTCCTATTAGACTCTGGGTCTGACATTTCCATATTTGAATGCAGCCAAAAGGCACTATTGGAGCACACGAGGGCACACAGGAATGCACAGATCACTACTTCCACTGGGCAGACATTAGCACATGAAGTGTATTTTGTGACAATTCAGCCAGAAGGCGAACACCCCAAAAAGATTGAAGCACAATTTTGGCCACAGGTACACATTCAATATAAAGGGCCGTTAGCATTTCAAGACTGGGCACCATTGTATGTAAAGCAAGCACCAAGGGGTGAATAAGTGGTAATGCCTGCCTTTTCAAAAGAGATGAGTGGGGAACTAATGCAAAAATATGCAAGAAAATGGTCAGCGCTGGCAGCAGTGCAGCTGTTCACAAATCATGTAGGGCACGATAAAGAATGTCCAGCACATGCGATTCCAGTCCTGAAACCACCCCTGCCACAAAGGCAGTATTCAGCTAAACCACAGGCAGTTGCCCACATGCAAACCATAGTAGACCAGCTAATGGACCAGGGAGTAATCATAATGCAAGCTAGCCCACATAACAGTCTGGTACTGCCAGTTTTAAAACCTGATGGTACCTACCGTTTTATTGTGGATTTTAGAATTTTGAATGCACATTGTAAGACAGAGGCCGTCCAGAACGAACACAGTTCTGGATTGCTAGCCAACTTACACAGATGCAAATATAAAACAAACCTTGATCTAGGCAATGGGTATTTCACACAACCTTTAAGTGTAGAAAGCCAGAAATACACTGCATTCACTTTTAAGGGAACTCATTTCCAGTTCACTAGAATAATGCAGGGGTATAAAAATTCACCTAGCACATTCTCAAGCAAAATACAGAACTTAATTGCAGACATCCCTAATTGTTGGCAGTATGTAGATATTTATATCACCCATGAGAATCTCAGTGAACACTTGCAAGAAGTGGACAGTCATTCACACGTTGGCTGCAAAAGGATACCAGATTAATTTTAAAAAAATCAAGAATAGCTCATCGTGAGGTTACCCTTTCTGGGATTCACTCTTTCAGATGAGAAGTGTGCCAATATAAGACCGCCCACTACGCTTAGGCAGTTACAGGTCATTCTAGGGCTGTTTAATTTTGGCAGATCGTATGTTAATTTTGCTGAGCTAATGAAACCATTTTATGCTTTGATAAAACCAAATTTTAAGGCAGCTCACTGGCTGCCAGAACACACTCATATTCTGCACCAGGTAGATTCATTAATGACTCACACTGGTCCTTTCCAGGACAGGAATACAGAAAGACAAAGATAATGCTTTCACATACACAGTGTGCAATCTAGGGGAGACTAAACCAATTGCATAAGTCACAGGTATATTCCACACCTGAGGAGGACATTCAGGCTTCAGTTCAGATGATTATTCAGAAAGAGAGACCGCTGGCAGCAAATAGAACCATACACAAACACACCTTTAGCTCAACTAGAAGCTGCCACAAAAGCCAACGTCCCAAATGCAAAAGCATTACACACTAGATGGATTCAATGGTCAGCATCTCAACATGCTCCAGATATAAAGTACCATTATAAGGCAGAATTGCAAAGACTGAGTGGATTGAGTTGGACATTGGACACAGAGCCAGACATCTCACGGCCTGACATACCATTGTTTGATTTTTTTTCCAGGTGATTTAATCAGATGGGTCAGCTATCCCAGCAGTGGGGACACGCTCCAAGTACGCTGCTGCATGTGCAGCAGTCGTAGGACGCTTCGCACGAAGAAGAATTTATAAATACTGATATTGCAACCAAGCATCTGGGAGACATGTCTGCCCAGACTGCTGAATTGCATGGGTTACTACTTGCATTGCGCCAAACAGATTCGGGGAGCCCACTCTAGTAGTCTCAGATTCAGATTACATAGTCAGGGCTTAGAACACTGACTTGCATTGGTGGATACAAAATGACTTCAAAGACATTAGGCATAAAACTATTGCTTCCAGGCAGCTCTGGGAGCAGGTTTGGGATCTTAAACAGACTTGCCCTTTACTATGGGTAATGCACACAAGGGCACATACCAAGAGGCACATTCATAGCACTGGGAATGCATTGGCAGATGAACAAGTTACTTACCCTATCTGGCAACGTTCTTTCAATGGGATGTTCCTCCGACGTATTCCACACATCTGACAGACTGCCAAAACAGTACCAACGTATGGAGGTGGGAAAAGAATTTACAAATGTACAATTTTAGAATGTCCAATCAAATTGCTTAATAGAGGACTTCCTTACCAAAGGCCAAATCCTGCCCATGGATGGAGTCCAGGGAATAGTGACTCACAAAAGTATGGAGAGGTCCATGTGGCTGCTTCACAAATATTGCGAATAGGAACACCCCCCTGGAGAGCAATGGAGGCAGTGACACCCCTAGTAGAGTGAGCCCGTAAGCCTACCGGAGGGTCCTTTCCGCCAAACGGTGACACTCAGATCGTCAAAATGATCCATCTGGACAAAGTCTGTTTGGAGACAGCCTGACCCAAGCATCTTCCAGCATAACCAACAAAGAGCAGATCGTCCACTCTGACTCGGGACATCCGTGAGAGATAGAAAATCAAAGCTCTCCTAGGATCCAACCTATGGAGCCTCTCCTCTTCCTTACCAGGATGTGGAGGAGGATAAAACGCCAGAAGAATTACCTTCTGGCTCAAATGAAATTACGACAACCTTTGGAAGAAAAGAAGGCTGCACCCTAAGGACAACCCTGTCCTTATGGAACACAGTAAAGGGTGGCTTGGCGGAAAGTGCCTGCAACTCGCTCACTCTGGTGCGGAAGTAATCGCAACTAAAAATACAGTTTTAAAGGACAACAGTCGCAACGGACAAGAATGTAAGGGCTCAAACTGAGCTCCGATCAGGAACCTTAGAACCAAATTCAAATCCCATCCCGGCACCTGGAAAGGTGACGGTGGAAACACATTAGCAAGCCCTTTTAGAAACTGAGAAATCAAAGGAATCTTAAAATAAGAACACTCCTCAGACGAGCGCTTAAATATTGACAGCGCCGTCAGGTATCCCTTAATGGTACCCACTTGCAGGCCCTTGTGGGCTAATGAAAGAAAAAAAGACCAAACCAAAAGGAATGGAACATTGGAAAGGATCTGCATTCTGTACCCTGCACCAGTCGCAGAACTTTCTAGAACGGCAATGGTACAGAGCTTTCGTTGCGGGACTTCTGGCCGAAAGCAACACCTCCCAATCCTTATACCTCAACCTTTCGGATAACAAGCAAGAAGGTTGAGAGACTTGACCTCTGGATGGAGAACCGGACCCCCTCCCGTGAGAGCAGATCGTCTCAGTAGGGAAGACGGCGTGGAGGGCGGATGGACATGTCGAGAAGGTCCGGGTAGCACGCTCTCCTGGCCCACGCCAGAGCAATGAGGATAATTCGGGAACCGAACCTCAGTAACCTCCGCAACACTTGCAGAATGACGGGGACTAGAGGAAACGCGTACAGCAGTGGGAAGGACCACTCCACTACGAACGTGTCCCCTAAGGCTCCTCTTGGTGGAAATTCCCGCGAGCAGAATCTCTCATACTTCCAGTTGACACTGGTGGCAAAGAGATCCACTTGTGGGGTTCCCCAAAGGGCGAAGATCTCCAAAAGAACTTCCTGAGCCAGCTCCCACTCATGAAAGACTGTGCTCTGCCTGCTCAGAGTGTCCGCCGCCGTGTTTTCGTCTCCGGCCAGATGAACTGCAGAGATCGAAGTTCCCTGTTGGATAGCCCAGAACCAGAGCTGCATCGCCTCCCTGCACAGTGGGAGTGACCCTGCACCCCGTTTTTTGTTGAGGTAGTGCATGGCCACCATGTTGTCCGTCATAATCAGGACATTCTTCCCCCGCACGGATGGCAGAAAAGCCTTCAGGGCTAGCCTGACGGCCCTCACCTCCAACAGATTGATGTGGAGTCTAGACTCCAACGGAGACCAACGACCGCTGGCTGTCAACTCGTTGGCACGAGCTCCCCGTCCCATGAGGGACTCGTCCGTCACAATCGTCACCTCCGGCCACAGTAGCCAAAATGGTGCTCCCTTCATCAGATTGCCTTCGACGGCCCACCACAGAAGATCCTGGACAACCGAGGGCGGCACCTGAAAGGGATCAGACATCATGCCGGAGAACTGCGACCACTGCATCTTGAGCGCCCACTGCAGAGATCTCATCTGCAGCCTGGCCTCTGGCACCAGTAAAATGCAGGATGCCATGAGGCCGAGCAACCTCAAGAACTCGAACGCCAGGAGACACTGGTCATGTTGAAACTTGTCCACCATCTGTAGAATGTGATGAACCCTTATCTGGGGAGGCGAACACTGCCCCAGGGATGTGTCGAGCACTGCTCCGATGTACTGGAGCCGCTGAGTAGGTGTCAAATGAGACTTCTTTAAGTTGAGGGAGAAGCCCAGCTTGGGAAGGGAGTGGCAGGTGACGTACGGATCAACCAATCGTCCAGGTAGGGGTAGACTTGAAATCCCCTTTCCTGAGATGCGCTGCCGCCACCACCACCACCATCAGCTTGGTGAAGACCCTCGGGCGGAGGTCAATCAGAATGGCAGGACCCGAAACTGAAAATGAGAGTCGCCAACTGCGAACCTCAGGTACTTCCTGTGCTTGGGATGAATCGGAACAAATCGAAAGTACGCATCCTTGAGGTCGAGAGACACCAACCAATCCTGAAGTTAAAGGGCCTGGAGGACTTGAGAAAGAGTTTCCATCTTGAACTTGTCCTTCCTGAGAAGCTTGTTCAAACCACGCAAATCCATGATAGGTCTCAATCCTCTGTCTTTTTTCAGAATCAAAAAATATGGGGAATACCATCCCTTATTCCTCTCCGCTAAAGGCACAAGCTCTATGGCGCCTTTCTCCAGCAGGGATAGGATTTCCTGCGCAAGGGGCGGATCCGGACGCTTCAAAGAGCTTCCCCGGTGGATTGTCGTGAGGCCTCTGCCGGAAAGGAAGACAGTAGCCGTGGGCTATGATCTCAAGAACCCACACATCTGAAGTAATGGCACGCCATTCTCTTAGATGCTGTGCAAGTCTTCCCCCAACCGGCGAACCATGGGACATGGCCTCATGACTGAGCTGATGCGGCTGTGGCAGTGCCTGAGGGCAAAGAGGCAACTGCCCGAGCGGCTTTGGCACCTCAAGAACCTTGCTTTCCACCTCTGGTACTCCTACGGTGGCCCCTTTGACTGGCAGCTCCTCTCGATCAATCATAGGTAGAGTAGTACTGAAAGGAACCTCCTCTCCACTGCTGTCCCCTAGGATGAAAAGGTGGAGGTTGACGAACTGCAGTGCTCAAAGACTTCGCTGCAGCTTTGGAGGTCTGCAACCTCTCAAGGCTCTCGTCAGCCTTGCTGCCAAACAGATGGACACCATCAAAGGGCATCTTGAGAAGCCTGGATTGCACATCAGGAGCAAACTCGACGTCCGCAACCAAGCAAACCTGTGTATCACGGTGCTCGCAGCCATGGACTGACTGACGCAGTCTGCCGCGTCGAAACCCGACAACAGATTCACACATGGCATCCTTGCCATCTTGCACGAGGGCTACAAACCATCCCTTTCTTCCCCTTCGGGAATATGCTCAGCCGCCAACGATTAGCAGTTCCACAGAGTGTGAGTGAATCTCGCCAAGGCACAAACAGGATTTGGCTGCCTTCAAAGCCATACCCCCAGAAGAAGATACCTTCTTCAGCCAACCATCAAAGCGCTTGTCGTCCTAATCAGGAGGGATGGTAGGGTACGCCGCCTGCTTTGCTGGGGCAGTAGCCATCTGCACCACCAAACTCTCCGGAGTAGGGTGCGATGACAAGTAGCAGTGGTCACTACTGGCTGGGCAGTATTTTTTCAGAAGCGACTTACTAATTGCCGGGAGACTCTCCGGAGGAGTCCAAGCCGCCGCCACCCTCCTTTGTAAAGCCATGTGAAATGGCAACACCGGGTCAGAGGGTGGACCTTGATCCAGGCTGTCCGTGAGATCATCCTGATCAAAATCAACAGGTGGAGAAGACCACCCCAAGTACTCAGTCACCCTTGACATAAGACGCCTATACGAAGATTCGGCATGCGACCCAGGCTCAGGCCTGCCAAACTCCACCTCCGGAGAGGTGTCAAGACCACTGGCATCATGCAAGGACTGAGAGTTCTTCCATCTGACTGTGCCCTGACAACAAGCCATCAGGGACATCAGGAGGCACAACCATGTCCTCATCAGACCCTTCTTCCACCGCAGAAATATAATCTAAGCGTTGGAACACATCTCTGGGAGGAGGACCAGAATAGGGCTCTGAAATAAGCCCCACTGACTTACTAAGCCTTTTTCGGAGGTTCCACAGCCCCCTGGGGTACCTCTGGTAATTCCTCAACAAACTGTGTCGAAGGAATCGGCGTCGATGTCAACCGAGGCGCCGACAACCTCCTCGAGGACGGAACCCGAGAGTGTCCCCCCGACGGACAAAGTGTCAATGGCGTCAACGCCTTCCACGAAGACTTCACAGGATCCACCAGTCTCAAGGGCGCCGAGGACCTGGACTTGGCATGGCGATCTTCCTTGTCCGATCGGGACCTTGACGGCTCCCGATGATCACGCCGACCACCCGAGCCCGAAGGCGTGAGAGCAGTGGACCTAGCTCGTTCCCTGCCGGCTTCTTTCAAAGGCGCGGTCGGAACAGTGCCTTGCGATTCGAAAATCGCCATCATCTGCTGGTGAAATGTGTCCCATGCCGCCTGCGACAAAGACTTAGTAGGACAAGTCAACCGTCTCGCGGAATCTTCCGACGGGGAAGGCGACCGATGACAGCGTTTCCTAGAATGCCTCGAAGAGGTAGAGGAATTGCAGGAACCACTCCGGGACCGAGACACCCCTGGACTTTCGGCAAAGCAGAGAGTCACCTCTCGAATCGTCGGTCGAAAGGCCAGCGGATTTCAACTTATGGGGCTTAGACACCCTACCTACATTTAACTTCTTACATTCCCGTAAGGCCTTGGATGTCAGGGACTGGCAGTCATCGCAATCGTCGGTGGCGTGGCTTTCGCTGAGGCACCAGAGGCAGATGTGCGGGTCCATGATGGACATTTTCGACCCGCAGTCCCGACATTTCTTAAAGCCAGACTTCGGGGTCACAGAAGATGACAAAGACATCGTAATCCAAAATCAAGAATGGAGCGCGCCGAGATTCCGAAGCAAACACGTTTGTGGAAAAAACGGAACTGAGGCTACGGGCGCCGTGCATCCTATATATAACATCCGGTGACGTCGACCCTCGACGGAGGCCCTCAAGGAACAATGTATCGACGTTATCAACGCAGGACACCCTACCCTGAAAATTTTCCCGGAGCAGCACAGTTGTGGTCATTACCGTGAGAGATGTGGAATACGTCGGAGGACACAATCGCCTCGAAATATATATTGCAAACTGTGACACATGTTTACAGACAACTGTGTACCACAGCAAACAACCTAAGGAGGTTCCTTTGAGAAAGGCAGCCTTGCCCTTTGAGATCCAATATATGGACCATATGGGCCCACTACCAGCAGTTAACAAGTATAAGTACATTCTAGTAATAAGTAGATTCTTGCACTAGGTTAACCTGGATGATTCCTCAAAAGAAAGTCTGCAAATCAGGCAAACAGGCACTTAGGACTGTAGTAGCCATGACAGCAACTCAAACTTTCCATGCTGACAATGGTTCAGCTTTTTCGGGGCGAGCCCTGAAGAAGGCATTAGAGGCGTGGGGAACAGTGGTGCATTTCTCGCACCCATTCTCGCTGAAATCAAACAGAATTGTGGAGAGGGCAAACCAGTCTGTAAAAATGGCCTTGACTAAAAGCATTTTCTCATTGGGAGGGAACTGGTTAGACCATGTGCCATTAGGGATCAGGAGTGTGAATAATTTACCACGTCAGTCTCTATGCAATGGTAAGACCCCATTTGAACTCTTGTTTGGGAGAAAGTTGTATATGCCTGACCCGCAAGCTCTTCCCAGCCCCATACCCAGGAACGAGCAACTGCTGGCGACAACGCTGCTGAGGGAATCCCTCCAGGTGGAAGCTGCTGAGGCCAGTCCTGAGAACACTCAAAGCAGGAGATTGGGTCCTGGAAAAGATCCACAACAAGACTCCATTTGGCCCGTCTTACAGACCAGCAGTGCAAGTAATCAGATTGAAAGGTTCCAGAACTGCCATCCTACCCGCAATACCACCTAAGAGAGGTACTAGGCAAGTTTCTGTGGACCACCTAAAACCTGTGCCAGATGGTTTCCGCAATGTTCCACGGAATCTCCCTCTTTCAAGTGAGGAGCCCACAGAAAATGAAATTGAGATCCGGCAAATAATGACGATAGGTGTGCAAGATGGGGAAGAATATGCCACTCTTGATTACACGCCCACAATTCAGGAAAGTACTGCAAGTCTGCCAATTTGGAAACAGAAAGCCTTCCAAGTTGCTAAAGTGATGAAAGAATTCTTTTGGACTGACTTCCTAAAACAGTGTTATAAATTACTGGCAGCTTATTTCCTACTGTGGTTCAGCCTCATTTTATTCTACATCTCACTGACTTCTGGGCATTTTCTGAGAAAGGTTTCCACTCCACCTGTAAGCAAAGAGGTCTTTAAGTTCTTCACACATGTTAGAGAAAAGAGCTCCCACAGCCAGGAACTCACGTCTCAATACAAATGTTTCCTCTAACTTTGGGTCACGTGTGGATGCCATCATTCAAGACCTATAATGGCCGAGCAACACAGCTACAAGTCCACACCTTTTCTGTGATTGATGAATCAAGACTGTTTACACCCAGTAATCAAGTGTCCAGAACATACAGAGAACTGTTAAGAACTAGGCTTCAGACAATTGCACAAAATGCATTATTTGATGTGTTTGATGATGTGGAGGACCTCCATGAAATGGGGCGCCATGTGTGTTATGTGCCAAAATACAATGCCTTTTTACTTGTCAAACGTGAACCAATTCTGTGGCCTAAATACACATTCTGGGAACACTGTGCAGTGCCTTTCCAAACTGATCGTCCTGAATTCAAAGCACAGTTCCAATATATTTCACTGAGACCATATCAAGCAGGGAATTGCATGTTTGAAAATCAGTACAAATTCCCTCCTGAGCCACATGATGCACAACATATGTATGTTGCATATTCAGTCATCTTTGACAGAGAATACTTTGCAAACATGACTGAACAAACATGGCAAGGAACTGTCCCTCTATGGTCTACTTGGGGTCAACAGATATGGCAAATTAAAGGGGTCCACACGTTAGATGCGGCTTGTAGATTCCCACATTTCATGTATTTCTTAAATTACACGCAGTTCCAAATCACTTGCAGTAATAGGAACCTGAGCTTCTACCCTGAATGGGAGAAAACAGAAGGCGAGTTCTGGAGTGCGTCCTATAGAGAAGCAAAAGAACGCAAAGACATCAAGCATATTACTTATGCATCAGGGGGACCTGTTTTAGGGGCGGTTCAAGCAAATTAATGCAATAAAAGAAAAGCAGGACTCAGTGTGGGCCCGTATAGGGCTTGGAACTCCCATAACACCTCCCAACACAAACTATATCAATAGGTAAACTGTGCCAAGGAATGCTTTCACAATATTACCCGAGTGAGGTGATACAATCTCTAGATAACTTCATAAAAGAAGAGAATTGGACAGCTATCAGGCAGTTAGCTGCTGGTCTGAAACGCACCCAAAGTGGGCGTGTCAGGAGAAAAGCTACCTGCACCACCTCTGACCCTAGTACCTTGTGAGGTGGGACAAGCATCCATAACAGGAAAAACGTACACTTGGTGGCACGCAATAATGCAAATCCTGCAAACTGAAAGTGAGGCAGTACAGCGAGGATTTCATATTTCAGATGCTAATGATCAAGCGCTACAATGAGGGTTCTATGCGCTAAGAGATGTCATAACAGATGTGGGTTTGATTCAAAATAACTTATTAGAAACGACCAAGAGGCCTCAGTGAGTCTTTCTGTAGTAACTGATTTTTTGGACGCTCAGCAGGGGTGTCCCAGCTTGGAATGTGATTTCATGGGGTGAACAAATACAGGCACTTAACTTGACCAAGGTTGCAAACCGCCAGGCAATATCCAGCTCCACTTTCTTATTGCTTAGTGTGTTAGCAAAGAGAGTAGTGGCAGCATCTGCATGGGAGTTAGGCTCCACAAATTGGATAGTGCACGGGGTACTAGACATTCCCATTCAAACAGCACCCTCTAATATATGTCAAGAATTACACTCTTGGGGTAATGTACATTGGGTGAATGATCCGTGGTTCAGAGAAGATTATGTGGTACCACATTCACATGCATGTGTGTCATAAGCTAGGTCTGAGCCGACACTCTACTCATTAAGTGATTGCAAAGGTTCTACTAGAATAATGTGTGAAAATGCTGAGCCTGTGACAGTAAATCGAGATGCACACTGCAAATTGGACCGATTGACTCATTCTACTGTAAAGCACAGATTGTAAAATGGTTCATATTTGGTGCATTTCAACCCATCTTGCTGTCATGTCCCAATAAGAATATCAACTCTGATCACTGTAGACACACAAGTTAAATGCTGTGGGTTCATTTTGGATCCACCTATCCGTTTCAAGTGAAATCATTAGCCTGGCCTGGCGGAAATTTACAAAAACTTGAGTACCCCGAAATGGAGTTTATACATAGCAAAGCTGTTAAAAATGCAGTTGGAGGTGAGAAGTAATGAAGATCCACATCTGCATGCACACGCCACTGTGGTCAAACAGATTGCATCTTTGCTAGGCTCCGAGCATACAAGACAGGAAGCCTGGCACACTGACAGCTCACAGTTTAATGGGGCCAACGCTGGCCTTTCGGCATTCACTAAAGAAGCTTCGAGTCTCCTACATAAAGGGCTCATTGCCTTGGACACAGTCATTAGAACATTGACTTTGTCGAGTGCTTGGTACATTTGGCTGGTGATAATACCTGGACTTTCTCGTATTTTGCTGTAGAAACTGAAAATTATGACAAGCCACAGAATTACCGCCCTGGAAACAACTCGTCTCCGGTACAGAACAGAGCTGTGCAGAATTATGAGATATGAGCAGTGTTCACTGTTTCAAAAGCATTTTATTTTTTCGTTGACCAGGAAGAAGTCTACCGTGTCAGCCATCGCTAAGTGCCGAGTCTGTCACCAGGAGTCATTGCTTGCTAAGAACGTGGGAATTGCAGATTCGCCTGCTAGACTGCCCCTGTGGCGCAATAGAATCTCCAGGACATTGGCTGTGCATAGAGACATTTGTGGAATTCAGAGGTACTTCCCACAAGTATTCTATTGTGCGTTTGTTGAGTCTCCCTCTGACACCGCACCTGATAATGGGGGCATGCCAGAACAAGAGAAACTGCAGAGAACGAAGAAAGTGATTATTGCCAAATGCATCCAGCACCATTGCCAAGGAAGCACTTGGTTCCTCTGCATCATAGCCGGACCCAAGTAAGCCACAGAATGATAGATGCATGCTCTCAAATCCAGACGACAAGGCAGCTGGGGAAGCAAACTATGAAAATGACCGATTCCTCTGGTTCCAAGAATACATGTCAGAAGGGAAAAATGCCTAAGAAACTGTGCAGCGATGACATAAGCATTCTGTTCTCTTCTCCGCAAGGCTTCTTAACATACCTCAAAAAGAGACTCGCTCTTAATTCCGTGGTCACAACACCTGACATTCTACACAGGTCTTCCAAGCAAGCTGCTGAGTCAGATAGCACTGAACTGTAGAAATATCACATTCTACCTCAAGATGCAAATATGAATGCAAAGCAAACATATGAACTGGATGACCTCCACATGCTGATCGCTGTGAGTGACAAAGACACTCACATACTGGTTTATTTCCAAGGACACCGATTTAGACTATTAACTGTTTATGCATGTGACAATGTGCTCAAGATCACAAGCTCGACAGCTCACTGGGTCAAAAAACCAGGCCGCAAGCTACGTGGGGTGCTAATTACTAATGGATTCTCAAACGATCCTGCAGCGTATTTTGAAGCCATCGCCAGTAATTATTTTTCAATCAACCTAAATCCCTCCTTGTGAACACAGGCATTATTAGCTAGTTCCAGTAACAATTTAATGGACTCATGCTGAATACCTCAATGTTGGATACGTGTACTCATTCATGCTAATGTTAGCAAGTAGTGCTAACCCTTTCTAACTTTGATGCAGCTGTTGGTGTTATTTTTATTGTTTGTGGACAGCACACATTACAGACTCATAGGCGCTTTGCAAATATATCAAGTAGCTTAGTTTAATTCTTGCATGCAACAGCTGTGTGCTAAAATATAATGTATACATGATATTTCCTTGCGCCACCAATATAGGCAATCTTTATGTAGCTATAGCTCCCAGTAAGCGTATTCATGACTTCACAGAGCTACAGGTCTTTGATCTATGGCAAACTGCCTTGAGGGGGGTTTGTCATGATTCATAAATGTTACAAACGAGTTAAGACAGGTGTGCACAGATTAGACCACTTCACTCACTGTGCATGCGGTGAATACGAAGTACACGGTTACACATACGGCAAAGACTAGTATCAAAAGACAAAGTTAAGACATCTGCTGTAGCCGATATATTGCCATTGATGCTTGTGGTTTCAGCTAAAAAGCAAGCACAGAGCTTCCTAACCACAGAATAGCAGCCTCTTGTCTTTAACGGCTTAATGCCGTGAAAATACACAATCATAGTAATAAGCTATGGATGTTCTCTAAGCAAAAAACATGCATTCAGACAATGCTAGCGTGGCTTTCAAAAGACAGAATCAGACACCAACTGTAAAACTCACAGGCACTTGCCGTTAGGGTCAGCTAAAGGTGAACAGTTCTTTCCCCTTTCAAACAGAAGAAAGCCAACCACAAGTAACAGCTTCCTGTTTTAAGATGAGCTCGTAGGAGTTAAAAGATGCTTCTGTGCTAATGAAAAGTCAAAGGCAGGAAACAATACCAAAATAGAAAATACACGGTTAAAGTGGCTGAAGACAAGTGTAGCTGTTTCCCTCTGAAGAAAAGCATTCACTACAATGAGGCTTTAAAGGGGTCAACGAGCGAATGACATGCTTTGCTCTTGTCCCTACAGGGAGCACATTCACTAAGGTAAAATATCCAAGAGACGGAGACTGTACCTGTCGATTGAGTTTTCACATAGGTAAATCGTGTGCGCGATGCAAACCGAAAAACAAGAGCATATTAAGACTCTAGACTTTCTCTCCAGATCGAGAGAAGTGACGCACATAGTACATGTAGGCTAAGTCACGTGTGTTAATATAAAAAGCACTACAGACTAAGGCTGGGGAGATTCTGCAGCAGGCAGAGCACGAGATCGTGGGAGGTTGGGAAGAGCAGTCGATAGCAGGTCAGAGCAGCAAGCCCAGGAAACCATGAGTTTCAAGAGTGTTGGTTGAACCTCTTTTGCATATGTTAGCCTGACGGCGTGTTTTATTATGTCACTCGACTCCTGATCATACCATAGTATAGCTTAGACAAACATAACATGAATTCCATGATTGCTCAAGCTGGCGTTTCAGAATGATGAATTGTACTTTAGCATTGTTAAATGCAAATTATGTTTATAGCTTATGCAACAATGCTGGTTCTCGATCTGACTGTATGCTACGTTTTTACTGCGTTAATCATAGCAGGTGTAATGATGATCAAATCTGGTAGAGATCAGAAATATTAAATATATTGACTTGCTACCTTCCAGTGTCAGCTTCATATTTTTGAGTAATGCTTCAAAATTAGGTCTCTGAGTCAAAAGGAACTACACAATATTCTCTGGCTGAATGTTGGTCAATTATGACAAGATGTGCAAACACTCAGGGAACCTGTCAAAGCGATAGGCCGGAATACATGAGGCGCCTCATCATAACTTAAGACTTGATTCTGTGCCCACGCCTCACGGCCCTACCTAGGGTCGAGGGGGGGCGGGCAGGGAATCACGCCCTAGGGGGCAATTAAGTCATTCCGATCAAGACCCGTCGAACCTCTGCAGACGGAAACGTAAGACAGCAAACAAAGAGCAGCACATGTTGCAATGGATGGTACACAAGACCCTCCTCCACTGATAACCAAGCGGCCGGTGAGTTGAGGAAGTCAATAAGAAACCGGGCTGTGTTGAACGAAAAAGTAGCAAGCAGCTAATTTGAACTTTGTAAGGCTTAAAAGAACCCTTGATAAAAAAAAGGGGAAAAGCAAAAGAACCATTGATAACAAGGAGAAAACCAGCAACAGATCCGTCCGGCACCACGTTGGTGCTCACACAAGAATCTCTGTCCGATTACCCTATGTAGAGACTACCGTAACCAGAAGGTCTTAGAAAGAGGCAAAGAAGCCAAAGTTGTCATACAGTGCTCTTGTAAAATCATCTTTACAGTCTAAAGTCTTTGACCGACAAATGTTTGAGAGAGAACAACAAGTTTCTTACCAACTTGGTAACGTTCTTTCGATCTGATGTTCCTCCAACGTATTCCTCATCTTAGATGTATTCCATCCAGCTTTGCTGCTCTTCGGAAAATTCTTTCGTCAGAGGGCGCTGTGCATCGATGTCGTCGAGTCAATGGTCCCTCTAAGGTCTCCGTCGAGGGGGACGTCATCGGGTATATAAGTAGCAAGCGCGGCGCCCGTTGGCCTCAGTTCTGTTTTTCCCTTTTCACCTTTGATTTTGTACTGTGTAGATTGTGCCGGCAGACAGGTATCTGCCTTGCGAGAGTTGAGTTGGCAATAACCTGGAAAAAGCTACAGAGGGGTAGGCTGGGAGGGCGATAAGGAATACGTTGGCGGAACATCCAATCGAAAAAATGTTACCAGTTGGTAAGTAACTTGTTCTTCGAGTGGATTGTGTCCTCCAACGTATTTCTCATCTTAGATAGACTCCCAAAGTAGTATGGATAATTTCTCTGGAGGAGGGGTTAGATTTTTCAATGCCCTTAGATGGATAAATATAGTACTGCTTAACCAAAATTCAGCTCCTTAGACTGGGAAGCATCCAGACTATAGAATTTTGAAAAGGTGTGCAGTGAAGACCAAGTTACTGCTTCACAAATAGACCTTATTGGAACACCTCTTTTAAGGGCTGTCGAAGAGGCGATTCCTCTGGTGGAATGAGCTCTTAACCCTTCTGGTGGGTCTTCTAATCTGTAGCATTATGAAATGCAAAGCACAATCCCGCGTGATATTGTCTGTTTTGTCACTGATTGACCCAATTTGCTTCTGGTGTAGCCGATAAACAGTTGGTTGTCCACTCTAAGCTTGGAAAGCCTAGAGATGTAAAAGCTTAAAGCTCTTCTTGGATCCAACCTATGTAATCTTTCCTCCTCCTCAGTAGGATGAGGTGGAGGATAGAATGCGGGTAAAACAATTTTCTGACTTAAATGAAAATCAGATACTACTTTAGGTCAAAATGAAGGTTTAACCCTTAACACAACTCTGTCCTTATGGAACACCGTATAGGGTGGCCCAGAAGACAGTGCCTGCAATTCGCTCACTCTTCTTGCAGTTGTTAAAGCAATTAGGAAAGCTGTTTTCCATGTCAGTAATCTTAATGGACAAGTTTTCAAAGGCTCAAAAGGAGCACACATTTAAGAATTTTAGAACCATATTGAGATCCCAAATTGGCACTTGGAATGGGTAAGGAGGAAACACATTAGTGAGTCCCTTTAAGAATTGCACTACCAAAGGAATTTTGAAATAGGAGCATTCTTCCGAGGAGCGCTTGAAGATGGAAAGCGCTGCAAGATAACCTTTAATGGTACCAACATTTAGACCTCTATGCGCTAGGGACAAGATGAAGGACAGTACTTTCGGAATAGAACCTAGAAAAGGATCGACATTCTTTTCTCTGCACCAGTTGCAAAACTTCCTCCAACAGCAACGGTATCGAGATTTTGTTGCTGGCCTTCTTGCCGAAAGCAACACCTCCACGTCATCTGGAAGGTCCCAAATCCTTGTATCTCAGCCTTTCAGCTACCAAGCGTGAAGGTTGAGAGTTTTGACCTCTGGATGGTGAACCTGACCCTCCATTTGTGAGAGAAGGTCCTCTCTCTGTTGAAGATGTACTGGGGGACAGATGGACATGTCTAGAAGGTCTAAGTACCACGTTCTACTGGCCCAATCTGGGGCAATTGGGATCATGCGGTTCCCGAACCGTCTCAGTCTCCTGATGACCTGAGGAATGACCGGAATCGGAGGGAACGCGTACAATAGTGGGAAATTCCACTCCACCACGAACGCGTCTCCCAGGGTTCCTCTCGAGGGAAATTCCCTTGAGCAATACCTTTCGCACTTCCGGTTGATTCCCGTCGCAAATCGGTCTACTTGAGGGGTTCCCCAAAGGGCAAAGATCTCTTGAATGACTTCCTGAGCCAGTTCCCATTCGTGGGACACCGTGCTCTGCCTGCTCAGAGCATCTGCTGTCATATTTTCCTCCCCGGCTAGATCTACCGTTAGATATTCCTTCCTGAATTGCCCAATACCAGAGCTGCATTGCCTCTCTGCAGAGAAGTAGTGACCCTACACCTCCTCTTGTTTAGATAATGCATGGCCACTGTGTTGTCAGGACATTTTTTCCTCTGACCGATGGCAGGAAAGCTTTCAGCGCTAGTCTGATTGCTCTCAATCCGATGGTAGGAAAGGTTGATGTGTAGTTTGGACTCCGATGGAAACCTACGACCGCTGATTGTCAGATCGTTGGCATGAGCTCCCCACCCCATGAGTGAGGCTTCCGTCACTACTGTGATCTCTGGCCATGGTTGTCAAAAAAGTTCTCCTTTTAGGATGTTCTCTGTACAAGTCCACCATAGAAGATCTTGTCGAACCTTGTTTGGAATCTGGAGAAGATCCGTCATTTGACCTGAGAACTGGGACCACTGAGTCTTTAGAGCCCATTGAAGGAATCTCATCCTCAAACGTGCCTCTGGAACCAGGAAGATGCAGGATGCCATGAGGCCCAGCAATCTTAAGAAGTCGTAGGACTGGAGATTTTGGGCATTTTGGAATTTGGAAGCCATCTGAAGAATGTCTGGAGCCCTCGACTTGGGAGGTGAGCTCTTTCCCAAGGATGAGTCTAATACAGCTCCTATGTACTGGAGCTGTTGGGAAGGTGTCATTTGAGACTTCTTGAAATTTAGGGAGAAGCCCAGTCTGTGGAGGAAGTGGCAGGTGACTTTCAGATGATCCAGTGCTTGTTCGGCAGAACGTGCCCTGATCAACCAATCATCCAGGTAGGGGTAGATGTGAATCCCCCCTCTCCTGAGGTGCGCTGCCACCACTACCATTAACTTGGTGAAGACCCTCGGGCTGAGGTCAATCCGAATGGCAGGACTCGAAACTGATGGTGTATATCGCCAACTACGAACCTCAGGTATTTTCTGTGCTTGAGATGAATCGGCACATGAAAATAAGCATCCTGCAGGTCCAATGACACCAACCAGTCCTGAAGTTGAAGGGCCTGAAGGATCTGAAAAAGGGTAACCATTTTGAACTTGTCCTTCCTGAGGAACGTGTTCAAGTTGCTTAAGTCCAAGATGGGTTTCAGTCCTCTGTCCTTTTTGGGGATCAAAAAATACGGGCAGTACCATCCCTTGTTCTTCTCCGCTGCAGGTACTGGTTCTATAGCACCTTTCTCCAGCAGGGTTAGAACTTCCTGCTGTAGGAGTGGGTCTGAAAACTTGAAAGGGTGTCTCCCTGGTGGATTGCTTTGAGGTTGCGTTAGAAAAGGAAGGCAGTAACCTTGGACTATTATTTCTAGAGCCCAAACATCTGAAGTAATGGCTCGCCATTCTTGCAGATGCTGACACAGCCTGCCTCCTACAGGTGTTTTGTGATGCAAATCCTCAAAGTGGTTTTGTGGCGGTTGTTGCAGCCGCTGATGGCAAAGAGGCTGCAGCTGGAGTCGGCTTTGCACATTTGCTCGTCCACCGCGAGTGGCCCTTCTCTGGCCCCTTTGACTGGCCATTCCTCTCCATATGAGGAGTATTAACTATAGGATCGTCCCCTCCACGATGGTCCTGGTGCACGAAAAGGCTGAGGTTGCCCAATAGCAGACCCTAAACATTTGGCAGCTGCTTTTGAGGTCTGCAACCTCTCAAGGCTCTCGTCAGCCTTGCTGCCAAAAAGGTGAGACCCGTCAAAGGGCATGTTCAGAAGGCGGTTCTTTACGTCCGGTGCGAAACCAGACTTCCGTAACCATGCAAATCTGCGCATTACTGTGCTAGTGCCCATGGACCTGCTTAGACTACCCCCAGTGTCCAATCCAGATTGAAGGAATTCCTGCATGGCTTCCTTTCCATCTCCAACGATGGCTAGGAACCCTTCCCTTTCGTCCCCTTCTGGTATGTGCTCCGCCGCCATTGCGATGCACTCCCACAGTGTGTACGAAAACTTTGCCAAGGCACATGTGAGGTTGACAGATTTTAAAGCCATACTCCCAGCTGAAAATACCTTCTATGCCCAGCCATCCACACGCTTATCGTCCCTGTCTGGAGTGATAGAAGGGTACCCAAGTTTGTTAGAAGCTGTGGCTGCCTGTATGACCAGACTCTCGGGAGTGGGATGTTTGTACAGGTAGCCGGGGTCGCTACTGCCAGGGCAGTATTTTGAGGTGAGGGATTTATTTACCGGAGGAATAGAATCCGGAGTTTCCCAATTCTTGGCCACCCTATTTTGCAGGGCTACATGAAAGGGTAGTACTGGGTCTTCAGTGGGACCATGGTCCAATATATCTGTCAAATCATCCTGGAAGAATTGGGCTGATGGTCTAGCCCATCCTAAGTAATCTACTACCTTCGTCATTAACTGACGGTATGATGGACTGGCATGCTCTCCTGGTTCTGGTCTGCCAAAGTCATTTTCAGGAGATGTGTCAATGCCACTTGCATTGTGTAATGATTCCACCGAGTCCCTCATTCTGCTTTCTTCTGAAATCAGGCATTCTGGGACATTTGGGGTGCTATATTCTAGCCCAAAAGGTACATTCTCCTCATCAGATCTTTCCTGTTCCTCAAAAATTGAGGTCAGGGACTTGAAAAACTCCTTCCTAGGGAGAGGCTTGAAAACCTTCTCCGGGAGAGGAGGAGGAAGAGGTGTATTACAGGTCTTGTAACCCTGTATTTCCCTTTTTCTGGCTGGCCTGGCTGGAGCCTTTGGCGCCGAGGGCTTCGGGGGTCGACGTCAACAAAGGCGTTGATGGCATCGATGAAATAGTGGTCGTCGACGGAGCCTGCTTCGAGGGCGTTGAGGCGCTCTTTGAAGATTTGCCCTTCGAGGTGCGTTGGGTCTCGGACGGCGTCGGTGACCTCGAGCGGTCGACTCAACCGGTCTTTTTCACTCGGCGTCCTGGAAGGTTCTCTATCCTTCCTTTTTTGATCACCTGGGCTCGAGGGCGCGCTCCCGGCAGGCTTCCGAAGGCGGCGCGGACCGAGACTTCGCTTTCTCAAACACCTCCATCATTTGGACCCTGAATGCTTCCCACTCTTCGGAGGATGAATGTTTTGTGGGGCATTTCATCCTTTTTGGGGACTCGTCTGAGGACAAGGTGGACCGGGACCTGTGGCGTTGTTTCTTCAATATTTTCGTTGAATACGACGAGCGATGGGAATCGATTCGGGATCTGGACCGATGCCTTTCGCGTCGAGAAGATTTCTCCTCACGGGACCTCGACTCGACACTAGAGGCTTTACGATCGGGTTTGCGACCTACCTGTAGTTTTCCCCTCCTTTCGCGCAAGGCCTTCCCCGTTATCGCCTGACACTTCGTACAGGCCTCCATGTCGTGGGCTTCTCCGAGGCACCACAAACACTCTCGGTGCGGGTCTGTGATCGACATTTTTGAACCGCACGACTTGCATTTTTTGGCGTCGATGACGAGGACATTTGTTTATTTAATATCTTCACAGAACTCGAGGCGCGCCGAATTTCCGAAGCAAATTATACTGCGGAAAATCGGAACTGAGGCCAACGGGCGCCGCGCGTGCTACTTATATACCCGATGACGTCACCACGGAGGCCTTCGAGGGACCATCGACTCGACATCGACGCACGGCGCCCCTCTGCCGAAAAAATTTCAGAAGAGCAGCAATGCTGGATGGAATACATCCAAGATGAGGAATACGTTGGAGCACACAATCCACTCGAAAGGGAGATGAGTCCTGTGTGGTGAAACTAGCATATGAACTGTGTCGTAAAAGTTGGCGAGAGTTAAACCGGCAGAGGGAAGCCGACAATCAGGGACAAAGCCAGATTAACTATTTAAAAAGATATTGAGATTCTTAAAAGCAAGAAGTCTTGGAAGACCTGGGGAAGTGAATTGTCACCATTGTCAGTTGGGAGATCCAGAGGTGAAAAGTCATCACGTAAAGTTCATTGAAAAATTGAACTGTTTAGTAGTTTTGTTGAATACGGCTGGTGAGGGGTCTGCACTCGGAAGATGGGGATCCAAGGATGAAGCAGTCACCCAAAGTATATTTGGAACCAAACTTTTGTATAGGACCTTTCATTTTGACAATGTCACGAGGACTGCCTTATTTTCATTTGATGGTCGCACTTGCTCCTATGTTAGATTTAGGTTAGGGGTTTTTCCACCCTGCATTTACAGTTTAATAAACACCTTTGAGTTGTGAACAGTCGTGTGTTTTTACTCTTGCCCCCATGAGTTCCTTACAGTTGGCACTCATGTTCTTTTCTGGTAGAGGGTATCTGCTTAGAGTCTGCCAGAGCATTGAAGTGGTTAGGAACAGGTTCCGCCTTGAACGCCCACTTCCATATTTCTGGGATAGTTTGGACAGACTGAGTGTGTTTCTCTTTGCTTGTTTATGTAGAACACGGCAGTGGTGCCGTCTGTGGGGACTTGCACGATTTGATTTGAAAGAAGTTGCTGAAACACGCCTCGAGAACTGCCAGAAGTTCTAGGAAGTTAATGTTTTTGAGCTGTAGCGTGTGCCAACTGGCTGTGGGCTGTGTGGTGGAGGAAGTGGGCCCCCATCCGGCGAGTGAGGCGTCTGTAGTTCAGAATGCTTGTGCTGGCAGAACTCAAAAGGGTTTTTCCTTTAGCAGGCTGTCCCTGGACCACCAACGAAGAGCATGTACCAGGGTTAGCAAAACAACCACTAGATCGTCCCATTGACCAATTGCCTGAGACCATTGTTTCGCTAACCACTCATGCGCTGGGAGCAGGCACGTGTGAGCAACCAAGTGAATGCATGAGGCCATCCTCCCAAGCAAGCGCATTGCTTTGTGTACGGTTATCTGGCAACCGGCTTTGTAGAGAGGTACTTGCAACAGCATGTTTTGTAGTCACGTTTGACGGGAAAGCCAGCTTCTCTTTTGTTTTTAGAATTGCTCCCAGAAATTGTTTTATTTCGCTGGAGACTAGACTCGACTTCATTTTGATGGAGAAACCCAAATTGAAAAGGTGGTCTATCGTTTGTGTGTTTTGTCTGCAAATTTGAGGAGATTACCCAGTGATTAGCCAGTCATCCAGACAAGGGTATATTGGGATTGACTGTCTGTGCAGGGGCGCTGCCACTACTGCAAGCACTTTTGTGAATTCTCTTGGCGCTGAGGCGATGCCGAAGGGGAGTACCTTGAACTGGTAGTGTACTCCCGCTATCTTGAACTGCAGATATTTTCTGTGCGCAGGGAGCATTGAAATATGAAAGTATGCCTCTTTCAAATCCAATGTTGCCACGTAGTCCCCCCGTTTTAAGAGGTGGTCTTGAAGCGCGGTCATGCAAAACCTTTGTGGCTTGACACATTTGTTCGCAGGGCGCAGATCTAGGACTGGGCACATGGAGAGGTTTTCTTGGCACAAAGAAGTAGAATGAATAAATTCCCTTGTTTACCTGGTTTGCTGGGACAATCTCTATGGCGTCATTCTCCAGCAGTGTCTTTACTTCTTCTAATAGTATGCGCCACTCCTCTGGCGTCATCTCTGTCTCTGATGCAATACCCGCCTGCCACAGTGGGCAACACCCACTTGTCTGACGTTATCCCCACCCACGCATGGGTGAAGTGTGAAATTTGACCACCTACTGGGGTGTCATGGGAGCAGAGTTGCAGAAGTGCATCATTGTTTGGGAGGTGTGAAGCCTCTCCCAGATGAGGGTCTGCCTCTTCCTCTGGATTTTATTTCCTCTTTGAAAACCAGAAGAGGAAGATTGTCCTCGAGATTGGCTCAAAGATGAAGACTGTCTGCCCTGAGTGTATTGGAAGAGCGTTTTGAACCATGACCCCGAAACCTTCTGGAGTTTGAGGAGCCCCATTGTACGTAGGGCTTGTAAGTTAACTGGCTGAGTGATTCAAGAGCGTCATACTCTTTCTTCATGCTGCCTTACTCTTCTGACAGCCTTACCAAAAAGGACATTAGGTTCCACCGGCATGTTAAGGAGCGTGGCTTGAGTATCTAATTGAAAACCAGACTGTCTGAGCCAGGCGTGGCGTTTAATGAATGTGCCCTCTGCAATGATGCAGCCTGAATTGTCTGCTGCATCGAGATTATTTTTGAGGATGCAGTTAGATACCTGCTTGCCCTCTGAGATGGTGCTTAACAATTGAGATTTTAGGGGTTCAGGAACTGCTTCAACCAGCTGTTCCAAGTCATCCCACTTGTGGCAGCCATAACTAGCTAGGCGTGTATTCGCAAGTCTAGCTTGATATGTGCTGAAGAGGCAACTTTCCTCCCGAGTGTGTAGATTTTGTTACTCTCTTTGTCTGGCAGTTCTTCAGCTGATGCCAGAGGAGTGCCGCCCTCTTTCTGGTAGAGGGGACGACCAGTGAGTCAGGTTTTAGCTGACCCCTAATATACAGTGGGTCTGTGGGCGCTGGCCTGAATAATTTTTCGATTACAGGGTTAACCAACCTTGTGAGGTGAGGCGTAAGGAGGGCTGTATACGTCTCTGTATAGACTAACCATGGAATAAACAGGAGTGGTGGACTTCTTGTCACCAAGAAGGTCCTCCAAAAGGTCCTTGTCTCCCTGTACCTATTGTGTGTCAATACTGATAATAGCAGCAGTTTGTTGTATTGGAGCCAATTATCTACAGGCTGAGCTTGGTGGTCAGGCGATTGGATGACAGATGTCTTCATCGTAGTATTGATCCTGACTGTGTAGGTGGTCCTTGAGAGCAGGGGGTCTCAAAGGTCAACACCATACAAGTCCTGAGAGGGGTCTTGGTAAGTGGTGGCCCGGGGGACCTAGGGCGGAAGTGCTTGGCTGTGGGTCAAGACAAGGTTTTTTGGAAGGGGGTTGAGGTTTCCCAGCCCCTGGCTTTAAGGGCCGTTCATTCTTCTGGATGCTTGTCCATGAAGTCAACTAAGCAAGGCATCCTCTTCATAACTCTGTTGAATTGTTCAGGGGTCTAGTCATAGGCGGGTGGAAAGCCTGAAGTGTCAGGGGTGGCTTGGGAGAGTGCCTGATCCTTGTGATTAATAGCCCCTGTACGTTTTTCTAAAGGGGAGGAGGAACCCATAACCAGAGATCTTTGGGAAGACAAACGCGTTGAGGATTTTGATTTTTCAGTGACCGTCTTTAACACAGTGGAAGGGAAGTTTTTTTAAATTAGTTCCTGCATTTTCGGCGTATGTTTAGGGGACACTGATGCGCCTTTTGCCGCCTGTTTTTCAGCACGCGAAAGGAGAGCTTCTTTGTGCGCCATGACCAATCAGAGTTTGGGGCCCGGTTTCGGAGACCTGTCATGAGGCGATGGTGTAAGCAACGGCCCAGAGGTCAGGTAAGATTTAGAGGTTCTGTTCTGCAGACATCGTGTGGGCTATGTCCTTTGTGTGTTTGGATGTGTGTGCACCATGCCAAACGGGTGTCGTATGTCACAGAGCAGCAGGCCAGCTTAGTGGAGTCGGGGGTCCGCACATGTGGTTCTGACGAAACCCCCTCACCTTCGGCGTCACTAATGACAGTAATACTGCCCTTGATGGAATCCTCAGTCACGTCGATGGAGGCTTCAGCCTGCATTTCGTGGAAGGCTCAGCACTTGGTCCAGTGGTCTGAGTTTTCGGGCAGAAAAGTTTGCAGGCTTTGCAAACCTTTTCAGGGTGACCCTAGGGAGACCGTAATTGCACACTCTGTGTGTGTCCTTCCATGGGCATTATCTTTGGCAGGTTGGGCAAAATGAATAAGGTGTTGACCATTATATATCGAACGGGCAGTTAGGCGAGACAAAAGGAAAAGGAGTGGCAGAAAATGCATGCTCTAAAAGGTGTTTGTATGAAAAGACCTCTCCCTACTGTAAGGGCTGAGGACCGAAGAGGCCTGTGAAGGCCGTGTCTGGTTGTCGAAGTCATTGACGATTGAGTTGTCCGTCAAGCAGTTGGATGACACTGCGGCAAAAGCCGACATTAAAGAAAGAACGAGAAGTCTATGAATAAACCTTTAACTAGGCATAGGCATTAGCCTGGAAAGGAACTATGCAACTTGCGACCGACCACAATGACGGAAAGAAACAATCTGAGGAACTTTGACGCATGAATGAACATGGGTACAGTACATGTCACACTAGGAATAGTACTCCCAACACGGCCCGTCTACGTCAGTTTTCGACTTTCGAAAACAAATCGTGTAATATTCTGCAACTACCACTAGATGTTGGACTAGGCAGAGCATGTGATCCGAGCAGATCCACAAGCCTCAAATATATATACACACAAGTCAACATTGAGCAACACCAGCAATTAAATTTACAGGAAGTATGTACAAATATTTATGAGACCTTAAGTTTACACAAAGCAGATAAAATCATAGGTGAATACGGTCACACAACCTTATAAGCATAAGATTTTGTGCGACAGTATTTACCTATGATTTTTATATGCTTAGTGTAAACTTGGGGCCGAATAAATGATTGTATTTTTGATATACTTCCTGTAAATTTAATTACTGGTATTGCTCTATGTTGACCCATTGTAGCCCTGGCGCACTCACACTCTCACCCTTTCTGAGACTAAGCCTTGCCGCTCTGCTACCTCACCTTCAGTAGATTTGTCTAACCTCAGTGTCTTTCCTGCTCACCATAATAGGATGGCTTACCAAAATCCTCCCACCAGGGCTGATTTTGGAAATCCATCCAAGCATTGCTCCTATCACTTTGGCACCTGGCTTTTGGTAAGGCCCAAAACCTTGACTCCCACACTACCCCAAATATCTGCTCTTAGCCACTTGTTTCTCATTGCCCACACATGTAAAGCAAACTGTTCTGCCCTCATCCCAAAAGAACTTTCCAGTGTGCTATTCTACCGGACAGAAAACACCATTGTCGGGTAACCCCACTACGCCATCTTCTTCCTCAAACCTTTTACTTTCAGAACTATGCAAACGCCCAGGATACCAAAAAAAGGGGTACCTCGAACACCATGACAAAGGAACAAAGTAGCTGAACTGGGGGATCAGATGCTTAAACGTCAGCCGATTCCCCTTATGAGTTGGCAACCTAGCAATCTAGCAATCTATCAAACACGAGTTGTAAATGCCAACAAGACATCTCATATCTTAATGCACCATAAAAGATACTTGAAACATTCAGGAACAGACATTCCATGCAGGCTAAAGGCACTTATGTAAATACTCCATGAAAGTGAACAAAGATCCTATATTAAGGATCATCTAACCCAAAACCCTTCAAGAGCACGGAAGTATGGCACTGACCACCAAAAACTAGAAACCTAGAGAATACATCACTAAGCAAATTTCCACAGATCAGACCGTTCATCAAAAAACACCACCCTTCTTATCGACTTCCACTAGTCACCACAACAATCTCAAATGAAATAACCTGCACAGCTATCACGATAAATGCAGTAAACCATATAAGTGAACATTGCACAGCCAGCAATCAAGAAAACAAAAAAATGAAAAACATGAAAAGAAACTGCCTAGCCCTACCTCACTAGCATGCACCAAGACTGTAAATTTGTAAATATGTAATCGATTTGTACATTTCTGCTGCATTATTCTTGTTGTATTCATTATTCTTGTTGTATTCATCGTAAGCGCCTGGATGCCCTAGGGCCAGGCGGCGCTATACAAATAATAAACTAAACTAAACTATGGGACAAAACTCGGAATTAAATGACAGCCATTTGATGGTGCTACAAGATTAAAAACTCCAGGGGGGCGCTGTTGCGCTCAACTAAGATGGCCGCCTGATCGGAGCGCTCCGATCCCACGAACATCCTATATACAAATAAATCCTTTTTGGAGCAGCGGAGAGAAGCAACTACTACACCATCCGTTTCCCGTACTCCTACTGCACATTGTGTGCAAATCCTGCTCGAAACCACAGAGGCGTGGGGGAGTTTGCAGCCCGCTTCGAACTAACGGCTTCTCCAGTGGACCGCGGCCCGCCCCAGGGCTCCGGAAGAATCCTACGCCAGACCGAGGTGCCGTCATCAGCACAAGGCCGCGAGGGGGAGGAGCCCTGAACACCGCGGTGCAGCCCTGCGACACGTGCCTGCGATCAGTCCGTGTGGGCAGACATCAGCACCTAGTGTGGACACGTAGTGGTCTGTGGCTCCGGCCTGCCTCCCGGATAACGACTGGGTTGGCGCATCATCTTTTCACGCAGGGCCCCGGCCGACTCATGCACCGGGCCTTTCGCCGAGCGAACCCTCGCCCGCCGTTACGAGTGCAGGTGAGAGAGGTAGAGCCGTGCGGACCCAGAGACAATGGCTGTGTCATGGAGTAAAGTTTTATAAAATCCTTTCTACACTGGCTGCCACCCAGAGACACTGCTAATCCTGTGCGGACGGCTGGCCTGACCCGCGTCATCGACTCTTGCTCTGCACGGGTGACCCATGGGCCGCAACAAGAAAAAAGGCACTGGGGTGAAAAAGACTGGCCCAATGGACTCCTATGCCAGCTCCCAATCCCAGGGGACGCCAGCCGCCATAAACATGGGGGATGACAATCCTGCTGCGATTGAACATGGCGACAGAGAAGACCGCCTAATGACCATGGTGCAGAATGGCTTCCTTGCAGTGAACGTAAAGCTGGAGGGTATTGTTTCAACTATCAGCTCCCTTAAGGCTAGAGTGGACAAGGAGAGCACTCGCATTACAGAAGCTGAGCACAGAATCAGCACAAATTAAGATATCCTGACAACATGGTCGAGACATAGCACAGCTGAAAGGGAAACTGCATAAGACTCAAGCAAAATGCGATGACCTGGAATCTCGATCTAGAAAGAATAATATCTGTATTGTCGGCATTCCGGAATCCTTCTGTACGGGTCCGATGGAGCGACAAGTTGAGGTCCTTTTGAACACTCTTCTGGACACAGAATCCTTCTCTAGCCACTTTCTTGTTGAGAGGGCTCATCGCACCCTAGCGCCGACACCCAAACCTGGGGCCCCACCGCGCACGATTATTGCGCGCCTCCTGAACTATAGGGACAAGGACGCGATCCTAAAACTTTCAAGGGAAAAAGGCTCCCTGCAGTATGAAGGAAGCAGAGTCCACATTTATCCGGATTTTTCGACCAGCGTCCAAATGCAACGCAGATCCTACGAACAGGCCAAAAAGCTCCCGAGATTGCGTCATGTCCCTTACGCCCCCATCTTCCCGACAAAACTACGGATTCAACATGGAGACAGGTCGCATTTCTTTGAGACCCCGGCGGAAGCCATAATGTACATTGAGGCGTCCATCCCCATCCCTCCCAAAGAACATCCACGAGATCGGAACAGGCCACCACGACCGGGAGACGAGTCCCTGATTCAGCCGATTGACATGGACTTTCGGAAACATACTTAGCTGTGAAGACGTCTCTCCTGAGAGCAACAGCTCCAATTGATATTGTTTATTGTTTGGTGAGGGTGGGATCGTGAACCTCTGCTGATGGAGGCCCTGCGAATGCAACTAGCGACCCTCAGGAAAGTTCCACAGGTTATGGGGATTGGGTTACATCATTGGGTTGGGGTTGATGGTGCGGGCGGCGGTGGGGGTAGGGTACAAAGTTTTGCCACGATTGGCAGGAGTTTAAAAACGCAGAGACTGGTTGCATCAGGTTCAACTGTTAAGGCTGGTGGCGTAAGCGATTCACTTCACACATTGATAGTAATTGAAATACCATGTTACTGGGTGACAGGGGGGTAACTGTTAAACTTCTTTCATGGAATATCCGGGGACTTAACAACACGATTAAGGCCAGGAAAATCGCAGCATACATAACTAGACATAACCCCCAGGTAGTGTTACTGCAAGAAACTTACGCACTGGGGCAGGTCTGTTCCAATTTTCTCCCAAGATGGGGTGCATTGCGATACTATACTGAGTATTCCTCCCAATCCAGAGGGGTTATGACCCTGATACATCCGAATCTGGGCTTCCGCGTACAGCACGCAAAAACTGACACTCAAGGGAGCTATGTGGTAATCTGGGGCGAGATGGCGGGACGGAAGATGGTCATAGTTAATACGTATGGCCCCAACACTGAAGACCCTGAATTCTATAATGCTATATATAATTTGGTGGTTGAAGCTGATGATGCGGCAGTGATCTGGGGAGGTGATTTTAATACGATACTTGACACAACCATCGACAGGTCTACAACTTTCCATAGAACCTTGACCAAAACCGCATTAGCGATACGACAAATAATGCAACAGATGGCCATGGTAGATATCTGGCGAGAACTACATCCCCAAGAACAGCGCTTCACCTTTTATTCATCAGTGCATGATTCTGAATCTCGAATTGATTATTGGCTTATCAGCTCCACGCTCACGAATATGGTCCAGCACTGATATGCACCCCGTACCCTCTCAGACCACTCCCCTGTGACAATTACTTGTGTGTCGGCGAGGCTGCCCCGAGGACCAGACGCTGGAAAATGCCCCCTGTTCTACTTAGAGACCCCAACGTTTGTGAAGCATTGCGCACTGAAATAGAGGAATTTTTCCAACTAAACTAAGGGTCGGTAAACCGGTGCGCTACACTGTGGGAAACCTTTAAAGTATGGGTGCGGGGCGCAATTATGGCCAAAATTACAGGACTATTGAAGGCAGTTAGGCAGGAGTTGGATACAATTGAGGCCAAACTTGAGCTCTTGGAGTTCGAATACACCTGTACACATAGTAAAGAGGCCCTACTAGATATTCACACTACACTGGCAGAATTTAATAAACTTGCTGCGAGGGAGGTACAATACATGGCTGCCCAGGCTCGAGCTCGTAGATACGGGGAGTGTAACAAGGCAGGGAGATTCCTAGCCCGGATGCTTAAGGCCGAACACGGCCATCCCCCTATAGCGACAATCCAGACACCTAGTGGTGACAGTCAGTGGGGACCAAGAAATGAATGATATGTTTGCTGCATTCTATAAATCACTATATTCCATTAAAGACACCAAAACTAATGAAGAAATAGTGGAATATCTAGACGTGATTGATCTCCCAACCCTGACCCCGGAGACACGCATGATACTAGACACCCCCATATCACTTGAGGAAATTACAGAGGCAATGAAAGCATTATCAGGTAAAGCCCCGGGCCCTTACGGCCTAGGTGCCGAATTATATAAAGAATGTCATGATTTCCTAGCCCCCGTCCTACTGAAAGTATGGGAAGAGGCAATGGAGCGCGGCATACTTCCAGACACTATGCGAGAGGCAGCGATAATGGTCCTTCTTAAGCCCCGTAGACCCCCACAGGACATGGGGTCATATAGACCCCTCTCACTCATTAATACCGACGCAAAGATTTTCACTAAGGTTCTAGCTACCAGTCTCCTGCCCTATATGCCTATATTGGTACATCCCGACCAGGCTGGCTTCATACCAACAAGGTCCACTGCTCTTAATCTGAGCAGACTCTTTGGAGTGATGACTCAGATAGACCCAGCGGCGGATGCGGTGGCGGTGTCCCTTGATGCTGAGAAAGCTTTTCACTGTCTCCTGGGTCTATCTGTTTCGGGTCCTGGAGAGATTTGGGTTGGGAGGATACTTCGTTAGCTGTGTCAGGTTATTGTATACTTGCCCGGGAGCAAAGGTACTAACAAACCAAACCATGTCATCCCTGTTTCACCTGGGTAGGGGCACCAGACAGGGCTGCCCCTTCTCCCCAATCCTTTTCGCACTTACAATAGAACCCATGGCTGAATACGTCTGTCAAAACCATGCATGTAGAGGTCTTCGCATGACAGGGAGACCACAAATAATTTCCTTATATGCAGATGACACCCTACTATATATTAGGAACCCGGAGGTAAATCTAGCGCCAATTATGGCTGAGGTTAAGAGGTCATCTGAATACTCGGGGTACATGGTTAATGTTTAAGTCAGAACTGTTTCCGCTTACACCTAAAACTAGAGATATGTCAGACACACAGGGATTCAAATGGTCACCAACACACATCCACTACTTGGGGATCATGGTATCCAGGGACGGGAGTACACTGCTCTCAGAAAATCATGGCAAACTCCTACAATCCCTGATTATTAAACTACAAGTCTGGAACAGGCTCCCTCTATCCCTATATGGGCGAATAGCGTTACTTAAGATGGTGGTGCTACCCAAACTCCTATACCTTTTTTGCAACATACCGATTTGGCCGGGCAGAACATTCTTCACGAAACTCAATATGCTCGCCACTACATTTGTATGGGGAGGGAAAACGCCCAGGTTGAAGTGGTCCAAAATGACGGAACCCTTTGCAAAAAGTGGGATTGCTGCACCAGACTTTGAACTTTACTATCTAACATCACAGGCACACTTCGCGAGACACTGGTTTGATCCAGAGGACACGGCACCACACATCACCCTGGAAGGATTTGCGGCATCCCCCTCAGACTTGCGAGCGGTTATGTTTGACCCTAATCGGAAGGACACGTGCAGATATGATCCTGTAAGCGCCACCGCACGTGCATGGGCCAGGATATATAAGAGACTGGCCATTACAACCCTGTATGATCCGGAGGTACCCTTGTGGAACTTCCCAGGCATAAGCCCCACATTTGATAAGGCAGTCCAGGCTGCCTGGGAGCCACAGAAGCAATTTTGAATGCGGGACATGTTCCCGGATGGGAGATATTGTGCACTAGATGACTGTCAGGGCTGTGGGTGGGGATCACCTTAAGCGACTTCAGTTTCACAGGATGAAATCTGCCTTTGCTGCCAAATGGCCTTCCTTCCCAGAAGAGCCACCCACACACGAATGTATTGCCGCCATGACGGAACCAGGGGGACACAGGAAAAGTCTGTCGGCACTATTCAGCCTTGTTTAGACCCACTCCAAGCCATGCAATAATATCAAGGAGACCTGGGAACAAGATCTGGGGGTGGAGCTGTGTGAAGCCACATGGTTGAGATACTGCCAGTTGACTAAATGTGTATCCATGAACTCAGGTCTATGTCTTATTCAGTTTAAAGTTCTGAACCAGTTGCACTATACCCCAGCCAAGTTAGCTAAGTTTGTGCAGGGCCACACGGGGAAATGCCCTAAATGTGACGCCCCTGACGCAGACTTCCATCATATGTATTGGGCCTGCCCACCGATAACTACATTCTGGGGGGAGGTGGCAGAGATTTTGGAAGACATCACTGCAATACCTGCTACTCTCCCCGCGGAAATACCTATTTGGGGATATTGGTAAAGCTACAACCACCACTAGACGATTGTTCAATTTAGCATGTGTGATTGCGTGGCGAAATATATTGAAATATTGGAAGTCCATAGATCCTCCTAGGTGACAGGACTTCTTGAAAGACCTGTCGATGGTTAATGAACTTGAACAGTTTATTACATTGCCATCAAGACGCCGCCCCAAAGATATATGGTCGCTGTTCAGGCTCTATGTAACATGCTATCTGATGAAGAGGACAATCCATTGTCACCGCTCTAGTACTGTCAAACAAAATGCAAATGTGTAGTGTATACTGTAAATGTTCACCTATGTTATATAATGTTGCGTTTCGCTGACCACTGGCCAGTTTTGTCTTGTTGTACCTTTCTCTGAACAAAAATAAAATTAAAAAAAAAGATTAAAAACTCCTACATTGCAGCATACCTCACATCTACATAGAGGTTCCTCCTAATCTACAAATCCCTACTTTCACAGGTCAATTCACAGATGTGGTAGCTAATGACACTGCAAATCCATCAGTACGCAATCATCCTTGGAGATTTAAGTCTTTAGCTGATTTATGGGGTGGGGGTAACCGCTTCAAATCCATAACAAATCTGAACAACCAACAACACATGCAATTACTAAGAGGACAAACAACACACCCAACAAAATTCTTGTCTCAACAATGAATCCACCACCGCATTGGCACCCCAACAACTTGTAGGTTGGGGTGGCCCCTCTCACAATTGCATTCTGCAAAATTAACATTGCCAGAATATTAATGCACCCTCCATTCAATCAGCGCATGGGAGGGCATCAAACAAAACTAATACCACTTGAGCACATTCAATGTCAGGATAAATGGGTCTTCAAACACTCCCAAAAGCAATCAAGAAGTCAGATAGTTCACACCCAAACTCGGCCTTAGCAAGAAAGATAACAGGTGAGAGCAAATCTGGGAGGAAAAAAACAATCTGCCAATAGATAGAATGATTTTCCACATCTGTTAAGATGGATTTCTAGAATCTGGCCTGGTGGACAGATTTTAGGAGGTCAGCCTGATGAACAGGGAAATCCGGGAATGAGCAGTTAAGGCTTATTCTCAGGAGTGAGAGAGTGGGGTGAGGGACCCTCAATGAGTCCACGCAATATATTACACAATAATGCAATTTAGACAAGTATACAAATTATTTATTCCAGGCCTTTTCCACACACTGAAAAATGCAACTAACATTGCACAATACTCAAACATACACATTCACCATAGGTTCATAAAATGCATTCAAATGCTTTATTCAACACAAGAGGTAAGTAAAATATTGCTATATATGATGGAACCACTTTGCAAGTGAATTCCTTAACAAGCAGTCTAAACCCTAAAAAGAATGTGTGGTTGCAGCCAAAAGTCATAGGAGTCACAATTCTGCTCACCAGAATTAGTCTTTGTAGTTAAGTCATAATTTACTTGTGTTGTTGCAGGAATAAAATATTCAACAATTTTATCAACAAACACTCCTGCACCCAGGCTCTTCGAGGGTTCGAGGGTTTTATAACCTGAAGCCAGGTGAGCTTCAGGTTATAAAACCCTCCACGCCTTCCCCTATGCCTTCCACCGAATGGGTCCTACATGCACCAAGGAACAAGTTCCTCTGTAAATGCAGGCTAGAACATTTTGCTCCCGCAACGTAGTCTTAGTAGCAGTATGACACTTCAGATGTAAATGCAGCCAAGGAGGAGATTTCTTCTAACTCCTGTTGCACTCATGGCCCCGGCAGCTTAGCACAGAAGATCAGCAAGACTTCAAGAAATCCCTCAAAACATGGCTGTTCCCAACATACCAACTTGTACAACGCACTACCCACCCAGGGCTGGGGCAATAAAACATGCTGGGACCACCCAAACGATCCTGCTTGGACATGCAAAACCAAAAGGCCACATGACTTGGATGTTGACTTAACAGTAACATGGACGCAAAATCCAGACAGAACACAACCCTCTCAAACAAGGACGAAGGAGACGGGACCATTTAGAGACTTACCGAAATATGTAGCACACCTGTCCACAACACTTACATCAAACACTTGGACATCGGACTGCACATTTAATCCCTATAAAGTTTATACCAAGGTTGCTAACATCCATATAACAGAAACCCAAAACAGTAAAATCCTCATTTCAGCCACAACACCTTCGATTTCAGCCTAACAGACCAGAACTCTAATGTTTCAGCGACACATAAAATTAAAAGCGTTCCATTAACCCGTCGCCTGCCCCACTTTATTGTGCCACGGCCGCCATGGAAAGGGAAGAGGGGTGCCTTACAGAGCCCCACCTTCCCTTTCCATGGCAGCCATGTTGGTCGGCGTCCGGTTGTAAGAAGGAAAATCCTTTTTTTTTAGCACGCCGGGTTGCCCGCTTTGGTAACCCAGGGTGCTAATGGCCTTATGTAACAGCCCTGGGCCCTTGCTTTGATCGGCCGTTAACTAGGGGAGCAAGCCATTAGCACCCCACCCCCCAGTGTTGCCCGTGGAACGCTGAATTTTTCTAATTCTGCATTTGCTGCCTCTATTCTAGAGACTGTGACCCACCACTCCCAGATAGTCTAGGTGTTCTAGGATTGGGTTTACTCAATCAATTCCAACTCTTGTGCTCCGCATTTCATTTGTCAGCCCATAATTATAATTTCAATGTTTTATACAGCACCACTTTCACTCTGAATCCAGTTTGAGCGCTTGTTAACCGATGTTATTGATTACCATTACAAGCATTACCCATAATATAATAATCTATAAAATGAAAAGCTGAGTCAACACAACCGGGTATCAAACCCATGACTTAGAATTGTCCTGTTCCCAAGGCAATCACACTATGCTTTAACTATCCTCCTCTGGGTGCGTTTAAGGCTAAACTTAAGGGACGGATAATTGTGTTTCACTTTCAAGGGCAAATATGCTTCAATGCATTTATTTTCCCCCTAAATTCTGACATTTGCAGTCGTTTTGTTTCAGGACCATCTCTTTGCTGGTTTACAGGTTTCTAACATTAAAATTGCTATTGGCAAATTGCCAGAAATTAATCTGTGTAATATTTATTTGTATCTATTTGAATGACAAGTATCGATCGAGATAAACAGCTCCTATAGGTCTATGCGAGAGTTAAAGAAAAGATGTGTTCAGGGATGCCCAAGTTCTCCATTGTTCCACCGCTTAAGATTACTAAATCTGGCCTTGTGGATACATTTTAGGAGGCCACCCTAGTTATAGTGACCTGGGGACTGTGGGAGTTCAGCCAAACCCAATCAAAGTAAGTGTGGAGAGTTGTCAAGGCTAAGTCTCAGGAGAGGTGAGTGGGATCAGGGGTCCACACAGCGAAAATATACAAAGATTACACATAAAAAGTAGTAACAGAAACACTATTATATGCCCAAAAACACAGTAGTAAAATGAAACAGGTAATATCACACCACACTCTACACAACACATATATGGTCACAGTTAGTTAATACAATGCATACATTTCACCACTCACCTGAAAAGAAAGTTAAGTAGTTAGGCAATTGCATAACCAGTCCACAGGAATAGAAGCCCTAACTTTATGATTTCAACCCTAAGTTTTAATTATTTGTTTTATTTTGCTATTTATTTAGCGCACAAAAACCGAAGGCATCGAAGTGCTGTTACAGAGACCAGTTACATGCAGACGATTAGCGGATACATTTACATGCAGATGAATTGTCAATTACATGCAGACACAATACTGGCTTGGCAGAACTTAGTGTAGGTTCCCCCATTAGGTAAACAGCCACGTTTTGAGAGCTTTTCGGAAGACCCAGTATGAATCTTCGCCCCTCAATGAAGGTGGAAGGGAGTTCCATGGTTTAGCTCCAAAGGACGGGAAATTCAAACTACCTTGCTTTTGTGCGCTTGAATTTTAGCTGGACAAGACAGTGAGCATGTGCTGTAGTGGTCCTGGAGGAACGCACCATGGATATTTTCTGAGAAAGATAAGGGGGGCAGACTTGGAGATGGGCCTATGCATAATGTACAGGGTTTTAAACATACAGAATGTTGAGGGCTGCTTGAAGAGCATTGTTTTAGATCTGTAGTTTCCGCAGGTTGTGCGTAGATGTGCCAGCAAAGAGTACATTGCGGTAGTCCAGCCAGGCACCAATAAATGCACCTGCAATGGTTAGACAACGGTCCTTGGGTAAGAATGTACTTGTCGTTTATCCGTTTTATCGTGTACGCTGCTGAGGCGGTGATGGCATTCGCTTGGCGCGTCATTGAGAGGGTGGCATCAAGGTAGACCACTAGTGTGTTCACAGAGGTGGAGACTTGAATCTGGATACCATCGATCAAGAAGGCAGCGTATTGGGAATTTAGTTGTTTGTCACTGTTGAGGGCCCAACTAGGAGGATCACCATTTTATAGTCATTAAGATAGAGGCCGTGCATAGTCATCCAAGCTTGGATGGTCGAGTACGCCAAATTAAGTGTGGCTATGTCTTTCGAGTAGTTCCTGAGAGTGGAAGAAGAATTTGTCTATCAGCATAGTTAGTGTATTCATGCCAATGGAATCTAGAAGGTTAACGAGTGGCTTAGTAAAGATATTATAGAGTGCGAGAAACGGAGGACTTTGCGGTACGCCACCGCATATTGGTGCTGGTGGAGCACTGGCTTTCTCTAAGCTCAAAGAAGGGGGCAATCCAGGTCGTGGCTTCAGGTGAGAAGTGGTGAGGTGGTGGCACAGGATTTTGTGGTCAACTAAATCAAAAGCTGCAGACAGATCTAAAAGTAAGACGGGCAGGTTTACCTTCATCCTTTATCTCGTTGAGCTGGTTTTTAAGGTCGATGAGAGCTAATTAGGTCAGATGGTCTGGCAGAATCCAGACCGGCGAATTCCCAAGAAACTGTTTGCTTCCAAACAGTGCGTAATATGGAACTATGCAGCTCTGTCCAGGATTTCTAATAAAAAGGAGAGAGTAGTGATAGGCTGATAATTGTTTTGGACTGCAAGGTCTTAGCGGCGGAGGGTTAAGCAAGGGGAGTACCCAGGCTTCTCTGAGGCTGGAGGGCGCTGTGCCTGCTGCAAATGAGGCATTAATAAAAGTGGTGGTAAAAGGAGCCAGGACTTCAGAGCACTCTTTGATGAGAGGCTAGGCATAGATCCCATTTACAATCAGAATGTTTCAGGCTTTTTAGGCTGTATGGGGCTACCATTTGAGAATTTTTTGAAGCAAAAAAGAGCTTAGTCTAGTAGCCGTAGGAGAGGTGGCGGCATCTGCAGCCAGCTGATAGGGTTACAGAGTAGCTCGTTTAGCCAAGATTGTGTACCGTTTCAATTTTGAGGAGCACAGCATTTTGTATATTGGTGCACCATGCTTTATCCTTAGTGAGTGGAGGACTGGATGGTGAATACCTTTCCGGTGTTTGAATTGGCATTGGCTATTTTATTTTATTTTTATTTCAATTTCAAATAATCATACAAAAACATATACGAAACACAAGTGCAAAACAATACATAGCATAGATTGTAAAAAGTAGAAAAGTAACAATAGCCATAAAATATACATAATTCATGAAGACCGATAAATCAAGTGAAGAATAAAATACTAAAATACTAGTCCCGGGAGGATAGCTCAGCGGCAGCGTGCACGTCTTGGAAGCAAGACACGAAGCAACACAGGTTCGATCCCCGGGTCCGCGCTTAGAAACCTATGGGTGTTTAAGCGCGTTATAAATATGTAACTAAGACAAAAAAAAAACAATTACGCAACTAAGAAAAACAAACAATTCTTGTAACAGCGCCTCGATGCCTGCGGGCTGTGTGAGCGCTTTATACATTTTTTTTAAAAAATAACTGCCCGATTCATGGAATTATTTGTGCCGAAAACGCAGATTTGCACGCCTTTCTGCCCGAAAATCCCTGTTTGAAGTATGGGTATTTTCGGGCAGAAATGCGCGCAAATCTGCGTTTTCAGCGCAAATAATTCCATGAATCTGGCAGTATATTACAACCCAACTAGTTAACAATTTTCGGACAAACAACCATCAAGACAAGACTATGTGGAGCTTTTTCGTGGAGTCTTGTCTTGAATTGAATTGGCATTGGCTATTTTTGAGTTATTTGTTTCAGCAAGTCTTTTCAATTTCTAGGAGGTCCGAGGTAAAGCACGAATTAATGTGTACGACAGATTTTGCTTTCTGGGCGGTAGGGCGGCGATTGTTTATGCTGAGATGGTTAAGGTTGTGGCATAGAGATCTGCTAGTACATTAGGGTCCAGTGACAAAGGTGCTACTGTTTGAGGATATTGAGAAGGGGTAGGATGCGTTCTTTGGTAGGTTTGTGTGAACTGCGTGCCAGTGAAAGCGGCAAAGGTGCAGTAATAGGATTTGTGTGCTCGATGTGTGGGATCGTGAAAGCAATGATGTGGCGGTTGGGCAGGGAGTGTTCGATCCAATAGAAACCTGGCAGTTGAGGTAAGAAATGCAGTCCAGGGTGCTACCTTTGGTAAGGGTGGGGGAGAGCCTATACAACAGCTGAAACCCAGTCCATTAAGGGAGTTGGTCACAGAGGACGCCTGCAATCAGTAGGGTCATTTAGGCCCAAATGTAGATATCCTCGGAGAATTGCTTAGATGGTGGCTTGATATTGGGTGTGTGGGTGTGGGTGTGGGTGTGGGTGTGGGTGTGGGTGTGGGTGTGGGTGTGGGTGTGGGTGTGGGTGTGGGTGTGGGTGTGGGTGTGGGTGTGGGTGTGGGTGTGGGTGTGGGTGTGGGTGTGGGTGTGGGTGTGGGTGTGGGTGTGTGTGTGTGTGTGTGTGTGTGTGTATATATATATATATATATAGAAGGTCTTCTTTGAAGGTTAGGATTGGGCCCGGTGGGCAGTAGATCACGTGATTAAGATGGTATTTGTAGGAGCTGTGGTCAATTTCATTGATGGGATGTTGCAGTTTGTTAGGACTGATTTTCTATACTCTGGCTTTGTGGACAGATGTATAGAAGGCCAAACTATATTGTTACAGGGACAACTCTGAGCTGTAGCCAAACTAGTTCAAGGGAGCATTGACGAGAGGGTCTAGGCTAAATCTCAAGGGTTGGTGAGCTTTTAAGGGGTCCACAATGAGTACCCCCAGTGCAGCAGTCAAAGATTACACTTCGACAATCAGGTATATAAATACTTCTCAACTTATGGCCAAAACACAGTAAAAAAGGAACAAGTTACTTACCGGTAACTGTTCTTCTCCAGCATCGGTCTTGCATGGATTCACATGCTCATTAATATTCCGTCAGGCCGGGAATCCTCAGTAAAAGGAAAAAACAGTTTCACTGTCACTTACATACTGTCTTCCTCCTCTAAACCAGTCCCTGAGCTCTGGGTGATACCGCCCCCAGCCAATGACTGCCTTCTTCCTAAGCCCCTCCTTTGGCAGCCATCTTCAGATTTGGTAGCACGTAAAGGGGCAGCATGACCAAGAGCAGCCGCAGAGGGGCAGGAGGGAGGGTTTGCATGTGAATCCATGCCATACCCATGCTGGAGAACAACAGTTACAAGTAACTTGTTCCTTCTCCAGCATGGGGTCTGGCATGGATTCACATTCTCATGAATAAAGAATATATAGCAATACATACACAACCACGGGATGTGGCAAGGCTCAACAGAAGCAATTACTCTTACCTCCTCACCAGGCTCACCTTCAAGCGAACAGGTTGCGTAGCAGTGCTTGGCCGATCCTGAAGTCCTCTCTGGAATCCCTGTCGACGCAGTAGAATCTTGTGAAGGTGTACATAGACCGGCACGTAGCAGCCCTGCACATGTCCAGCAGGAGCGCACCAGACAGGAAGGCTGTTGTCGCAGCAATTGCTCTGGTGGAGTGGGCTCTCGGAATGCCAGGCAGCGGTCAGTTTGCCAACAGGTGACAGTGAGTGATGCAGCCGGAGAGCCACCTAGAAATGGAAGCCTTGGACAAAGCTTTCCCATGGTTCATAGGACCAAAGATCACGAAAAAAAAAGTCCTTTCAGCCGGCGACTAAGGAGTTGGGGAAAAAAAACAAAGGCAATACTAACGGTTCGTTGAGATGGAATTCCGTTGCAACCTTAGGCATGAAGGAGGTGTGCGTCCGCAACACCACCCTCGTCTCATGGAAAGAGAAATAAGACTGCTTGCAGGACAGGGCCTAGGTCTCTCCCACCCTCCTGACAGAGAAGATGGCCACGAGAAATGCTGTTTTCCACGAAAGGAACTTGAGGCATAGGCTTGAAAGGGGCCCCCAGGAGTCTAGTCAGTAGCACGTTTTGTTCCGATGCCGGGCAGGAGAGCTTCACCGGTGGGAACGATCAAAACAGTCCTTTGGTCACACCATCTAGTCAAGGAGTTCCTCAAAGAGAAGACCGTCCCGGAGATCTGGTGTAGCGGGAGATAAGACGTCAGATGCACTTTGATGGAGGCGTGCACGAGCCCCGCCTTAGCCAAAAGGAACAAGTTACTTACCTGTAACTGTTCTCCAGCATAAGTCTGGCATGGATTCACATGTTCATGAATATTCCCCGTTGTCAGGCTGGGAATCCTCGGTAAAGAAAAAATCAGTATCAGTTTCGTTTCTGATCTGTCTTTCTTAGTAGTAACTGATCTCTGGGTCATACTGCCCCCAGCCAATGACTGCCCTCTCCCTAAGCCCCGCCTCTGGCAGCCATCCTCAGATTTGGTAGCACGCCAAGTGGCAGTATGACCAAGTGAAGAGCCGCAGAGGGGTAGGTGGGAGGGTTCGCATGTGAATCCATGCCAGACCCATGCTGGAGAACAACAGTTACAGGTAAGTAACTTGTTCCTTCTCCAGCATGGGGTCTGGCATGGATTCACATGCTCATGAATTAAAGAATACATAGCAGTATACACATGCACAACCACGGGAGGTGGCAACAGGCTCAACATTAAGCAATACAACAACTCAACATTAAGCATCTTTTACCTCCTCACCAGGCTCACCTTAAGCGAACAGGTTGCGCAGCACTGCTTGGCCGACCCTGGACTCCTCCCTGGAGTCCCGATCGACGCAGTAGAATCTTGTGAAGGTGTGCATCGACCGCCACGTAGCAGCCCTGCAGATGTCCAGCAGGGGCACACCAGACAGGAACGCTGTGGTAGCAGCGATCGCTCTGGTGGAATGGGCTGTCGGACGGACGGGCAGTGGTCGGTTTGCCAACCGGTGACAATGCACAATGCAATGCCAGAGAGCCATCTGGAAATGGAAGTCTTCAAGAGAGCCTTCCCTTGATTCACAGACCCAAAGTTCACGAATAGCTGTGACTTCTTCCAAAAACTCTTCGTGCGGTTCACATAGAACTTCAGCGCTCTAGCCACATCCAGCGAGTGCAAAGTTCTCTCGGCCGGCATCGAATGCGACGGGAAGAAAACTGGTAACATCAAGGGCTCGTTGAGGTGGAAGTCAGACGGCACCTTGGGCATGAAGGAGGGTTGTGTCCTAAGCACTACCCTTGTGCCATGAAAAGTCAAGTATGGAGGCTTGCAAGACAGGGCCTGAATCTCTCCCACTCGTCGTGCAGAGGTGAAGGCCACGAGGAACGTTGTCTTCCATGACAGGAACTTCAAGGGCGCCGAATGCATAGGCTCGAATGGGGCTCCCATGAGCCTGGTCAGCACCACATCAAGTTCCCACGCCGGGGCAGGAGCCTTAACCGGCGGAAATTAACGGAATAGTCCCTTCATAAATTCCTTTACCAGGTGATGAAACCACAAGGACGCCCGTCCCGTAGTCCTGGTATATCGGGAGATGGCAGCCAGATGTATTTTTATGGAGGCGTGGGCCAGTCCAGTTTTGGCCAGCGACAGTAAGTACGGCAGCACTTGAGGAGCCGTAATCCGCAGAGGGTTAATCTTCTGTGCACAGCACCAGACAGAGAACCTCTTCCATTTATGACCGTAACACTTGAGAGTTGAGGACTCCCTGGCCTTTGCAAGAACCTCTCTGCAATCAGCCGGGATATCGTACCCTCCAAACTCTAGTGCTGCAGGAGCCAGCCTGCAAGTTCAGCGACTGTGGGTCGTGGTGTAGAATGGCGCCTCCTTCTCCGGAGAGAAGATCCGCCTCTGCCGGCAGCCTGACTGGCGGGGACGTTGACAAGTCCAGAAGGTCCGGGAACCATACCTGCCTCGGCCACACCAGTGCGACGAGGATCATCCTGCACCTGGACTTCTTGAGCTGGCCGATGAGGCAGAGCAGCAACGGCAATGGAGGGAACGCCTACAGAAAAAGGCCGTCCCAAGGGAACGGGAAAGCATCGCCCATGCTCCTCGGCTGTGGGAACCTGCTGGCGAACCTCTGGCACTTGGAGTTCGCCGCCGTCGCGAACAGGTCGATCTGGGGTTTGCCCCATCGTTGGAAGAGTCGATCCACTTGATCCTGGCACAGTTCCCACTCGTGGCACGAGCGCAGCTCCCTGCTGAGTGAGTCAGAGATGGCGTTTTTTTTATTCCTGCCAGGTGGAAGGGAACCAGAAACATCCCCTGGGCGACGGCCCAGTGCCACAGATGCTGGGCCTCCTTGGATAGGGCTGGGGATCTGGTGTCTCCCTGCTTCCGTATGTAGAATATCGTGGTGGTGTTGTCGGTGAAGATCCTCACCACTTTGTCCTTGAGGGACAGGAGGAATGACGTGTGGGCCCAGAACACTGCACGGAGCTCCAAGATGTTGATGTGAAGAGACCTCTCCTCCGGGAGCCAAAGGCCTCTTGCGTGGAGATCTCCGGTGTGGGCCCCCCAATCCTCCAGAGAGGCGTCCGTAGTCACAGTCTCCTGAAAGGCCGGGGTTTGAAAGTCCATGCCCGTCATGAGGTGAGCCCTGGTGCCCCACCATAGGATTGCCCGACGGAACTCCTCGTCGAGGGGGATCCTGTCCTCGAAGCAGCCCCCTCCCTGAAACCAGCGAGCGTCGAGGAACTCCTGTAGCGGACGCATCCGAAGTCTGCAAAGGGGTACAAGGTAGATGCATGAGGACATCATCCCGAGAAGGGACTTGATGGACCTCACCCTGGCCACGTCCGTGGCGAACAGTCACCGTACCTTGCCCAGGATGGTTTTGGTCCTCTCCTCTGAAGGGGAGGCCAATTGCTCCACTGTATCTAGCTTCGCCCCCAAAAACAGTGCTACTTGCGACGGAACCAGGTGAGATTTGGGGTAGTTGATGGAGAACCCCAGCTCCGTGAGCAATCGGACGGTCCTCGCCGTATGATCGACGGCGAGTTCCCTTGACCTTGCCCGGATTAGCCAGTCGTCCAGGTAGGGGTAGACGTGGATCCCCTGCAGGCGCAGCCACTGGTGCCCGGCACTTGGTGAAAACCCTGTGTGCCGACTTTAATCCTAACGATAGGACTCTGAATTGGTAGTGGCGTCCTTGAACCACAAACCTGAGGAACTTCCTGTGCCTTTTTAGAAGGGGGATGTGGAAGTAAGCATCCTCCAGGTCCAGCGACGATAGGAAGTCGCCTTCCTCCAGCTGTCCCAGTACGTGCTGGAGGGTGACCATCCTGAATTTCTGCGCCTTGATGTATTTGTTTAACCGACGCAGGTCTAGGATGGGGCGCCAACCGCCTGTCTTCTTCCTGACGAGGAAGTACCTTGAGTATACTCCGAAGCCCCGGAGCCTCCTGGGGACGAGCTCGATGGCACCTTTCTTGAGCATCGCCTTTACCTCCAACAACAGTTGAGGGACGTGATTCGCCTTTCTGGCCACGGGAGGAATGCGAGGGCACTTCTTTAGGAATTCCAGCGAGTTCCCGTTGGCCAGGGTGTCCAACACCCAACGATCGGTGGAGGTGGAGATGGACTCCCACACACTGACGAACTTAGTCAGTCGGCCTCCCACTGGGGTGCTTCGATGGGGGCCCGACCACCCAGCCGGGTCAGTCTTGATGGGAAGCGCCCTTTCTGCCTTGGCCTCCTTGGCGACAACGGCGGGAACCCCCTTGCTTGCCGCAACCTCTGTAGGCCTCCTGGGAAGAGGATTGAGCCGCCTGGCGGTAGGTGGAGGAGCCACCGCTGGATCCTTTGGAGGCACCCTGTCTGCCTCCAGAGCTCCGAAAGGGCCGTCGCTGCTGAAGCACCCCAAGGGCCCGAGCCGTCTCCGAGTCGGTCTTGATGGCCTGTAGAGACTCATCCACTGCCTTACCAAAGAGGTTGTTGCCGTCGAACGGCATGTCCAACACTCTGGTCTGGACGTCCTGGCGAAAGTCTTTTGCCTTGAGCCATCCTCGGAGGCAAACTCTGTTGCCCAGTTGGCGAAATCCGGTATCGGCAATGTCCGTTGCCACCGTAATGGCGTGATCCGACGCCACCTCGCCCTCCTGCAGAATCTCTAGGGCCTCCGCCCTTTTGTCATCAGGCAGGAAATCTAGGGGAGCTATCTTGAACCAGAGCTCCCTGTCGTAGTGGGCCACGATCGCTAAGGCATTGGCCACCTTAATCGTTGTCGCCGCCGACGAGATGACTCGTCGTCCCAGAGTCCAACTTCTTAACCTCGCTGTCCGGCGGGGAAGTGGAAGTTGAAGCCGCCGCGCCTGCTGACGACTTCTTAGCCGCTGCCGAGACGACAGAGTCTGGCGTGGGCTGGGCCCTGAGGCACAAGGGGGCGGCATCGGGGACTCAGTAATTCTTCTCGTACCTGTCCCTCTTGGCGGGTGTCGTGGCAGGGTTCTTGAGGACAGCAAGCCCCTCGTCCCAGATGTCGTCTAGCAAAGGCACCGCGAGGACCGTCTTCCTCTTAGCCTCTCGTCGTTGGTACAGAAAACCCTCCTTTTTCTGTTCTTCAGGGCAGAGCTGGAAGAGCTCGGACGCCCTGGTTATCATGGCGTGGAAAGACAACCTCATAGGCTGGGGACGCCCGCAGGGGGGGGCATGGGTGGGGGTGACGACGGGATGTCTGCTGTGTTATCGCCGCCGTCGTCGTGTGTCCGTCCCCGTATCCTCTCCCGGCGAGGGGGATGAGGGGTCCGCCGGCCTCGAAGGGAAGAGAGGTGGACTCTCCACCGCTTGTTCGGAGGGATTCCCGACGGGCCTGGTTCTGGATCCTCCGTCGGGGTCTGTGGTAATCTCGTCCTTATCTCAGTACATAAGGATTGGATTGCCAACAAAATGGCCGCCGAGCTATCCTGGGTCTCAGGCAATGGCTGCGACGGACGGGATGGCCGCTCCACTGGGCCCTGTTCGTCGTCCTCGTCGCTATCTTCGATCACGTCAGCAGGGACCGTCCCCTGGGATCGAACCTTCTCGAACCTCTCATTGAGGTTTATGAACCTTTCGTTGAGGCCTATGGACCTTTCTTTGAGGCCCCTCTCGGTCTCCACCAGTTCCTCCTCAGAGGCTGATTCCGAGTCTGTAACGGCCACCGGCCCCCCCTTCTTTTTCAGCTGGGGGCTTCACGGGGGTCTTAGCAATGGGCTGGAAATAGGATTCCCTCCGCTGCAGCAGGGATACTCTGGGCCCAGAGGCCATTTCCATTGGCGTAGTCTCAGCCGGCTCCGCCAGGGTCGCAGATACCACTTTGGTAGAGGCCTTAGCCGGGTGGATCAAGGCCCTTACGCGTCCTGGGCCTTCGCCTTGGGGGGCAGGGTCAACGCCTCGCTCCCCTTTGGAGATCGACCGGGTCCGCTCCAGCGGCCTACCCGGGTTCTCAGACTTTCTCTTCCCCGAACCAGAGCGCTGGCTCGTGGTCGAACATGCCGGGGAAGTAGCGCTCTGCTTGGCAACCGAAGAGCCCGACCTTTCGGCGATCCTGGAGCCCGCGGACTCGCAGTACTTGGCCTTCTGTTGGGCCCCCGTCGCCGGGGCGCCCTCAAAGGACTTAGAAGCCCGCTCAGACTTCTTTGCCTTCTCACTTGCTGTGCCCTTCTCCAGCCAGGTGGCGAGGCGGGAACGACGATCTTGCTTGGTCCGTTCCAAAAGGTTCTTGCAGAACGCACCGTCCTTCTCCATGTGCGTCTTGGCCCCATGGAGACAGTAGAGACGATCTTGCTTGGTCCGTTCCAAAAGGTTCTTGCAGAACGCACCGTCCTTCTCCATGTGCGTCTTGTCCCCATGGAGGCAGTAGAGACATCGCGAATGCTCGTCCTCCTTGAAAACGTTATATAATCCGCATCCAGGGCAGTTCCTGAACAGCTTGGATCCGGGCGTCGAGCTCCCTTTGTCCTGGGCCATGTCCGTTGAGGTAGGCCGCAGATCTTCCGGAATCCTCCAAGAAGTGTAAACTCGACGAAAACTTCACCCTTGAGGGGGTAGAAGAATTCCAAAACGGGTCCCCGTTATCGGAAGTAGAAACGGTGGAGCTTGAGGCTCAATTAAACCGAAAAAATGAGAAAATCTCCTGAAAAAACATGAAAACGCAGTAAAAAACTCAAGAGCTAAACACGAGGACTCCCAACACTTGAGCGTGCAGTAAAAATCTGAGGATGGCTGCCAGAGGCAGGGCTTAGGGAGAGGGCAGTCATTGGCTGGGGGCAGTATGACCCAGAGTTCAGTGATTGGTTACTACTAAGAAAGACAGATCAGAAACGAAACTGATAGTGATTTTTCTTTAACGAGGATTCCCAGCCTGACGGGGAATATTCATGAGCATGTGAATCCATGCCAGACCCCATGCTGGAGAAGAAGTTACTCTCTTACCTGGTAACGTTCTTTCGATGGGATGGTCCGACGACGTAGTCCACATCTATGACAGGTAATCACCACAGCTGTGCTGCTTCGGAACATTTTCGGCATCTGCATCGATGACATCGATACGCTATACTCTAGGGCCTCTGACGAGCCGCAGGTTCTAAGTAGGACGCACGACGCCCATAGCCTCAGTTGTAGTTTTTTCCTAGAACGTGTGATACCAATCTTCTGCCAGTATGACCACAGAAAGCCTTGCGGAAACGTAAGCTGCAATCGCGTAAAAAATTCTGTAGCGGGGCAGGTAGGGAGGGAGCGATATGGAATACGTCGTCGGACCATCCCACCGAAAGAACATTACCAGGTAAGAGTAACTTGTTCTGCGAAGGGATTGGGTCCTCTGACGTATTCCATATTTATGACATACTCCCAAAGCAGTACCAACGTATGGAGGAGAGAAAAGAATGGAGTATAGAAATTTAGAATGCCCAATCAAATTGCAGAGTAAAGGATCGGCTTGCCAAAGGCCAGATCCTGCCCATGGATAGAATCTAGGGAGTAGTGTCTTACAAACGTATGGACCGAAGCCCAAGTGGCTACTTCACAGATGTTACGAATAGGAACACTCCTCTGCAGGGCAGTAGAGGCAGCCATAACCCTAGTAGAATGGGCCCGTAAGCGTACCGGAGGGTCCTTACCCACCAAGCGGTAACATTCAGAAATTGCCAAGATAATCCATCTAGACAACGTCTGCTTAGTAACAGCTTGTCCCAAACTCCTTCCAGCGTAACTAATAAAGAGCTGATAGTCCACTCTGACCCGGGACATGCGTGAAATGTAGAAACTTAAAGCTCTCCTAGGATCCAACCTATGGAGCCTCTCATCGTCCTTACCAGGATGCAGAGGAGGATAGAATGCCGGAAGAATGACCTGGCTTAAATGAAATTCCGATACAACTTTAGGAAGAAACGAAGGACTAAGGACAATCCTGTCCTTCTGAAACACTGAAGGGTGGCTTAACAGAAAGTGCCTGCAACTCACTCTGCGAGCGGAAGTAACCGCAACTAAAAATACAGTTTTAAGGGTTAACAGTCTCAAAGGACAGGAACGTAAAGGATCAAATGGAGCACCCATTAGGAATTTTAGAACAAGGTTCAAATCCCAAGGGGGCACCTGGAAAGGTGACGGTGGAAACAAATTAGTGAGTCCTTTCAAAAACTGAGAAATTAAAGAAATTTTGAAATAAGAACACTTCTCAGACGAGCGCTTAAATATGGACAGCGCCGCCAGGTAACCTTTAATGGTACCCACTTGCAGGCCCTTGTGGGCTAAAGAAAGCAAAAAATACAGAACCACAGGAAAGTCACATGAAAAAGGATCCACATTCTTAACCCTGCACCAGTCGCAGAACTTTCTCCAATGGCAACGGTACAGGGACTTTGTTGCCGGCTGTCTGGCCGAAAGCAACACCTCCATCATGTCTTCAGGGAGGTCCCAATCCTTATACCTCAACCTTTCAGAAGCCAAGCGTGAAGGTTGAGGTATCTGACCTCTGGATGGAGAACCTGACCCCCCTCCCGTGAGAGCAGATCGTCTTGGTAGGGAAGACGACGTGGAGGGCAGATGGACAAGCCGAGAAGGTCCGGGTACCACATTCTCCATGGGCCCATGCCGGACCAATGAGGATCATCCGGGAACCGAACCTCCGTAACCTCCGCAGCACTTGCGGGATGTCAGGGACTGGAGGAAACTCGTACAGCAGTGGGAAGAACCACTCCACCACGAACGCATCCCCCAAGGCTCCTCTTGGAGGAAATTCCCACAAGCGGAACCTTTCGCACTTCCGGTTGACACTGGAGGCGAAGAGATCTACTTGTGGGGTCCCCCAAAGGGTGAAGATTTCCAGGAGAATCTCCTGAGCCAGCTCTCACTCGAGAGATCGCGCTCTGCCTGCTCAGAGCGTCCGCTGTCTCATTTTCACCTCCGGCCAGATAAACTGCCGAGATCAAAATTTCCTGCTGGATGGCCCAGAACCAGAGCTGCATCGCATCCCTGCACAGAGGAAGTGACCCTACTCCCCCCTCCCCCTTTTTGTTTAGGTAGTGCATGGCCACTGTGTTGTCCGTCAGAATCAGGACATTCTTCCCTCGCACAGTCGGCAGAAAAGCCTTCAGGGCAAGCCTGACAGCCCTCAGCTCCAACAGATTGGTAAGGAGTCTGGACTCCGGAGACCAGCGACCGCTGACTGTCAACTCGTTGGCATGAGCTCCCCAACCCGTGAGGGATGCGTTCGTCATTATCGTCACCTCCGGCCAGGGTAGCCAAAATGCAGCCCCCCCCCCTCATCAGATTGCCTTCGACGGCCCACCACAGAAGGTCCTGGGCGACCGAGGGCGGCACCTAAACGGGGTCTGACATCCTGCTGGAGGACTGTGACCACTGCATCTTGAGAGCCCATTGCAGAGATCTCATCCGCAACCTGGTCTCTGGCACCAGAAGAATGCAGGATGCCATGAGGCCGAGCAACCTCAAGAACTCGAACATTGGGAGACTCTGGGCCTGTTGAAACTTGTGCACCATCTGCTGAATGCGATGAGCCCTCACCTGGGGAGGGACACACTGCTCCAGGGATGTGTTGAGCGCTGCTCCGATGTACTGGAGCCGCTGTTTTGGTGTCAAGTGGGACTTCTTTAAGTCGAGGGAGAAGCCCAGCTTGTGAAGGGAGTGGCAGGTGACAGATGATCCAGGACTTGCTTGGGAGAGCACACCCTGATCAACCAATCGTCCAGGTAGGGGTAGACGTGAATCCCACCCCCCCCTCTTTCCCAAGATAGGCTGCCACCACCACCACGAGCTTGGTGAAAACCCTCGGGGCGGAGGTCAATCCGAACGGCAGACTCGAAACTGAAAGTGCGAGTCGCCAACCGCGAACCTCAGGTACTTCTTGTGCTTGGGATGGATTGGCACATGTAAGTAAGCGTCCTTGAGGTCAAGAGACATCAACCAGTCCTGAAGTTGAAGGGCCTGGAGGACTTGAGAGAGAGAGTAACCATCTTGAACTTGTCCTTCCTGAGGAGCTTGTTCAAACCATGCAAGTCCATGATGGGTTTCAACCCTCTGTCTTTCTTCGAAATCAAATAATTAGGGGAATACCATCCCTTGTTCCTCTCCGCTAAAGGCACCAGTTCTATGGAGTCTTTCTCCAGCAGGGATTACATTTCCTGCACAAGGAGCGGATCCGGACTCTTCAAAGAGATTCCCTCGTGGATTGTCGTGAGGCCTCTGCCGGAAAGGAAGACAGTAGCCGTGGGCTATGATCTCCAAAACCCACACATCTGAAGTAATGGCACGCCATTCTACAAGATGCTGCGCCAGCCTTCCCCCAACCAGCAAACCATTGGACATGGCCTCATGACTTAGCTGAAGCGGCTGCAGCATTCCCTGCGGGTAAAGAGGCAACTGCCCAAGCAGCCTTGGCACCTCGAGTACCTGGTTTTCCACCTCTGGTACTCCTACAATGGCCCTTTTGACTTGAAGCGCCTCTCGATCTACCAAAGGATGAGTAATATCAAAAGGAACCTCCCCTCCACTGCGGTCCCCTAGGACGAAAAGTGTAACGCTCACCTGGTTCCCACGGGGGCGCAGGTCTAGTCTGGATTGCTGTGGCCTCTTCTAGCGTGATGCGCAGGACCCGGAACACCGATTGGACAGGACCTCCAAATCGTGCTTGCCTGGCCCGTAGGAATATCCTTCTGCAGATGTCAAAGGGGTTTAACAGTCTGCAGAATAGTGTGCTAGCTCCCCCCTTTCCCCTTTCGTTCCTCTCCAACTTCCTCCAAACCCCGGTTTAAGCTCACCTTATGGTTTGGAAGGATGAACTCTCCATCCTGCTTCTGGTGCAGGGGCGCGCGTTTGTCCATTTACTTCACTGGTTTTCAGAATGGCGCTGGCAAAATCCACTTGACTTTCCTGAGCGATGCGCCGTAAGTATGAAAGTTCAAAATTCAAGTGAGGCCCCCTTTATGTTGTCTTTCTAACCTGTGATCTGTCCTTTATTTCAGGTGCAGAATGAAGGCGCTGCGTCGAGGGTTAAACTGCCGAGGTGTGTAGTGATGAGGGCGATCCCTCTAAATGTCCTTATCATTCCCCAGAAATGTCTCTTGTCCTTTCCCCATAGGGGCCGGGGTACGGTACCTGCCAATGGGGCGGCGCCGACCCAAAATGTGGAAGAAAAGCCGGTAAGTATTATGGCTGTTAATCAGGCTTTCCTTCTGTGTTCCTTCTGCTCACCTTTTGTTTCTTCCTCTCTCCCCTAGGTGCAGAGATGTGGCATCCGATGCGGACAGCCGCGATGGAGCCGGGAGATGTCTCGAGGACAGGTGAGTGGAGCGTGGCGCTGCAGCGAGCAACGCAATGCTTTTAAATGGAAGTCTTTCTTCAGGGATGCTGGCGAGAAGATTCCGGATGCAGGTAAGAAGTTTGAAATAGTCCTTGGTTTTCACCTTTCTCTTCTCTTCCTTCCTTGCAGGTCTTCCAGGTTCGAGGAGGGCGTGGCTGGAGTCCAGGAGCAAGAGCAGACACGGTGAGCGTTAAGCTGCTGGAAGCAGAACAACGCGAAGCATGAGCTGCTGTCTGGGCGTGGCTTAAATAGCCTCCAAAGGAGTCCCAGGTATGTATCCTTCCCCAACTAGGTATGTATCCTTCCCTGGCCACGCCCGAGTGAAAAAATAGTCCCTATGAAAAAATAGTCCCTTTCAGGTCTCAGGGAGGCCTGAAGCATGCAGCATGGTCTGCATCAGGTAAGTGCACAAAACACCTCCATTTATGAGCCTGGCGCCTATGGCGCCAGGCCTGATGTCCAGCATGAGCCTGGCGCCAAAGGCGCCAGGACTGAGTCCAAAGAGCCCCTATAAGGGGCCGCTAGGCTTTTACCCGAGGGCATGATGCCTGCTTCCGGGGGTGCTGGGCCTGGTGCTCCGGGGGTAGGCATCATGACAAAAAGGCAGAGGTTGGTGAACTGCAGCGCTCAACAACTTTGCTGCAGCTTTGGAGGTCTGCAACCTCTCAAGGCTCTCGTCAGCCTTGCTGCCAAAAAGATGTTCACCATCAAAGGGCATGTTGAGAAGCCGGCTTTGCACATCAGGAGCAAACCCAGACTTCCGCAACCACGCAAATCTGCGTATTATGGTGCTAGCCCGCCATGGACCGGCTGACGCAATCTGCCATGTCCCGACTCGACCGAACGGGTTCACACATGGCATCCTTGAAATCCTGAACAAGAAAACCATCCTGTTCCTCCCCTTCAGGAATAGGTTCAGCCGCCAAAGAGACAATTCCACAGAGTATGAGTGAAACGTGCTAAGGCACATACACAGAGTTGGCTGACTGTAAAGCCATACCCCCTGAAGAAAACACTTTCTTCGCCCAGCCATCAAAACATTTGTCATCCCTATCAAGAGGGATGGTAGGGTACGACGCCTGTTTTGCCGGGACGTAGCCGACTGCACCACCAAACTCTCCAGACAGGGGTGCGTAGTCAAGAAGCTGGGGTCGCTACAGGATGGGCAGTATTTCTTCGGCAAAGACTTGCTCACTGCCGGGAGACTCTCCGGAGCAGTCCAAGCCGCTGCCACCCTTCCCTGCAAGGCCATATGTATTGGCAGTACTGGGTCAGTTGGTGGACCTTGGTCAAGGATATCCGTCTGGTCATCCTGCAGAAAATCCACTGGTGGCGCAGAACACCCCCCAAGTATTCTGTGACCCTCGACATAAGGCGCCGGTACGAGGACTCGGCGTGGGTGCCAGGCTCAGGCCTCCCGAATTCCACCTCCGGAGAGGTGTCCAGACCACTCGCGTCGTACAACGACTGACGCAGGGCTTCAATCTGGCTATGACCAGACAAAATCTAGTCAGGTACCTCATCAGGAACCAAACATTCCTCAGACCCTTCTTCCAACTGAGAAATATAATCCATAGGCTGGAATGGGGCCACAGAAAAAGGGAAAGACATTTTTAGAATTGGCAAGAGCCTTTCTAGGGGGTTCCACCGTGCCACAGGGAACCCCCGACAAAGCATCCTCGAAAGGAGTCAATGGAATCGGCGTCTACGTCTAGCGTGGAGCTGACGGCTTCGACACAGTCCTCGAGGGCGGAGCCCCGAGCGTGTCCTTCGACAGCCTGGGCGCTGATGGCGTCGACGGCTTCCTCGGAAGCAGAGCCTCGAGAGAGTCCCTCGACGACCTCAGCACCAAAGGCGTTGATGTCTTCTTCGAAGACCTCACAGGCTCTGACGGTCTCGAGGGCGTCGAGGACCGGGACCTGGAGCGGGCATGTCTAGAGCGATATGCCTTGTCCGATCGAGACCTCGATGGTGCTCGATTGCGCCGACCACCAAGCCCGAAGGCGTGCGAGTGGTGGCTCTAGCACAGTCGGGGTCTTTCGATGCCATGGACGGAACGCAGCCCTGCGACTGAAAAATCGCCATCATCTCCCGACGAAATGAATCCCATTCCGCAGGAGTGGAATGCTTGTTGGGACAAGCAACCCGCCGACGGGCGGAGTCCTCGGACGAGGAAGGCGACCGGTGACGGCGCTTCAGGGAGTGCCTCAAAGAGGCAGAGGAATGGCGGGACCCACTCAGACACCCCCCCCCGGACTTACGCCGACGATGCGGAGAGTCGCCCCTCGAATAGTCAGTCGAAAGCCCAGTGGATTTTGACTTCCGGGGTTTGGCCACCTTACCGACAGAAAGCTTCTTCTTACGCTTCCGCAAGGCCTTCGAAGTTAACGACTGGCAATCGTCACAATCGTCCGTGCCCTAATCCTCACTGAGGCACCAGAGGCAGGTGTCGTGCGGGTCCGTCAGCGACATCTTGGAAACGTAGTCCCGACACTTCTTGAAACCCGGCCGCGGAGTAGAAGACGAAGACTTCATGCAAATCTCCACAAACGAACAGGCTCGAAGAACCGAAAGAACAGAACACCGAGGTGCGCTGAGATCTCCGAAGCGAACACTTTTGCGGAAAAAACATAACTGAGGCTACGGGCGTCGTGCGTCCTACTTATAACATCCGGTGACATCGGCTCAACGGAGGCCCTCGAGGACAGCGTATGACATCGACGCATAACATTTTCCGAAGCAGCACAGCTGTGGTGATTACCCGTCATAGATCTGGAATACGTTGGAGGACCCAATCCCCTCGAAACAAATACGCAAGGATCCGAGTGACTGTGGCCCTCAGAGGGTTGATCTTCTGCGACCGGCAACAAGTTGCGAACCGCTTGCAATTGTGCCCGTAGCACTTAAGAGTCAACAATGCTCTTGCCCTGGCAAGGACCTCCCTGCAGTCTGCCGGTAGCTCATACCCACCGAACTCTAAGGCTGCATCAGCCAGGACTTCAGGTTCAGCAATCCTGGGTTGTGGTGCAGGATTGCGCCTCCTTCTCTGGCAAGTAGATCCGCAACCGCTGGTAGATTGACTGGAGGCGACGTCGACAGGCTGAGCAGGTACGGGTAGCAAATCTGCCTCAGGACGAGGATCATCTGCACCGGCACCATTTGAGTTGAATGATTACTCGTAATAGCAGAGGCAATGGCGGGAACACGTACAGGAACAGGCATTCCCACAGGAAGGAGAATGCGTCCCCCATGCTCCCCGCCTGGTGGGACCTGCTGGCGACCCTCTGGGACTTGGTGTTTGCCACTGTCGCAAATAGATCGATCTGGGATCTGCCTCACCCGAGGAAGAGGTTATCCACTTGATCCTGCCAAAGCTCCCACTCCTGGCAAGATCGCAGCTCCCTGATGAGAGTCGGCGACAGTGTTTTTGACTCTCGCCAGGTGAAACTGAATGAGAAACATCCCCTGGGCGACGACCCATTGCCACAAGTCCTGCACCTCTCTGGAGAATGCTGGGGATCAGGTGCACCCCTGCATCCCGATGTAGAACATCGTAGTGGTATGGTCTGTGAAGACCCTCACCACTTTGCTCTTGAGGGACGGATGAAGAGACTTGAGGACCCAGAACACTGCGCGCAGTTCCAGGACATTGATGTATAGATCCCTCCCCTCCGGTAGCCACGGTGCAAGCTCCCCAGCCCTCCAGGGAAGCATATCTGGCGAAAGTCTACTGGTAAGGGGGGCTTTGAAAGCCCATACCCCCGGTGATGTTTGAGCACACGCTCCACTACCTCGTCGAGGACAATATTGTCGCCGAAGCTTCCAGACACCTGGATAAAACGAGCGTCCAGGAACTACTGAAAGGGTTGCATCTGCAACCTGCACAGTCTAATCAGGTAGATGCACATCATTCCGAGCAGCGACTTGATGGTCCTCACAGTGGCGATCTTCAGTGCCAACAGCCATTGGACTTTGCCCAGATGCCTGGGAGGAAGGCCACTCTGGCTGCCACCGGGGCACCCTGGACCGAGTGAGCCCCTTTTCGCTTGGAAAGGGCAGCCGACACCAACTCCTTAGTTGAGGACAATTTAGCTTGGACCACCTTAGCCTTACCTGAGGCTTGGCTTTCTCCTGTTTCCCCTGCAGCTTCCAGGGGTAGCGGACTTCCTCTTCGGTGAAGAACTTGAGCAATGGCTGGAAATGGAGGCCGATGGAGAACATGAGTGAGGCCTGCGTTTCGCGGGACTCGCTTGCGTAGCAACCCCGATAGAAACGGACATGCGGTGCTTGGCACTGTCTTGGGGCCCCACGGATGGAGGGCCCTCAAAGGACTTAAGTCTGCTCAGACTGGCTGGATCTGGGTGAGGCATGCCCCTGTGAACTACACAGGGTAGCGGCCTTGGCATTGAGCCACGTCGCCAATCTTCAATGCCGATACTTGATGGTGCGCTTGGCAAAGCCACAACAGATCTCGCAATACTCCTCGTTGAGCTTCGGATTAAGACAATAGAGGCACTGTGAATCCATGTCCACCACGAACACATTCCTCAAACGGCAGCTGGTGCAGAGCTTGAAGAGGGAACCCCCGTCCTTATCCTCCAACATGGTCTGGTGTGCAGTGTAGGCTGATGACCTTCTGGCATCTTCGTAGAAAAAACACTTGACAATTCTGCCCTTGAGGGGCGTTGAAAGACGCTGACCTACAGATCCCCGTAGCCGGGAAAAAGAAACGAAAGAGCACACAGGCTCCTTCGAACAAAAATAGGAATATGCTAGCAAAAAAATACAAAAACGCAGAAAAGCTCTAAGAGCGAAACACAAGGACTCCAACACTTGGCCGTGAGGTAAAAATCTGAAGATGGCTGCCAGAGGGGGGTGGGCTTAGGGAGATGGCAGTCATTGGCTGGGGGCAGTATGACCCAGGGCTCAGTGATTGGTTTATAGGAGAAAACTGTTTATAAGTGAAACGGTTTTCTTTTACCGAGGACTCCCAGCCTGACGGGGAATATTCATGAGCATATGAATCCATGCCAGACCATGCTGGAGAATGAATACTAACAGATAATACTAATCACACAACACTAACATTAGAAACAAACATACAGTACTGGTTTAGGGCAAAATACAGATCAAACCCCTGAAAAGAAAGGTACAGATTAGTATTTGCACTAATGTTCCACAAAGAATAATCACTAACTTCAGAAGTACAACCCTAAATTGTCTGGGGCCTTATGCCCAAAAGTTCAGCCAACTTTGATAACAGTTCTTTGAAGCTGGAAAAATAAATCAAGGTAGGGTCTCTGGGGTCCAGTGAGCAGTTTCAAGTTCCAACTAATAAACGTGTTCCAAACATACGGATTGCTTGTGTGAACAAGGAATGGCAAAGCCAAAGTGTTCAAGTTTTATAAAAGTTATAAAACTTTTAAAGGGAGTTTAGAGGGGCAGATGAGTATCGCTTTAACACAGCCCCTGTACTCCAATTCTTCATGAGTCTTGGCAGGTCGGTTGAAGAAAGTCAGAGGTTGCTTTTTTCCCCTCCTATCGCGGGTACCCCTAGATGCTAGGACCACAAACTCTTTCAGAGTTAAGTTTTGTAGTGCAAGCGGAGGATCCCCCCCAATTTCCAGACCTCAATTTGAAACAGCGAAGTCTGCGCACGGTAGCCCAAACGGTTTTTTCAAAGTACCTTACATTGAAGAAAAAGATCCAGCTGAAGACTTCTGTTTGTGCAGATCTCACTGTTCCTGAACCTCAGTCGTGGGGACAAGAGGGAGGACGTCTGGGGACTCCTGCACTGCACAGGGACGGATCACATCTTCGATTCCAGTTGCTATTCTTCAAGCACACAAGCTGGTGTCCTTCTCCCCGGTTAAACCTAACCAGCTCCGAGAATGGTATCCAGGTGGCTTACGAGTTGATTGGTCCTACCAACTCAAAAGGAAGAAGTCGTCCTTGAAGGGGCTTCTCGGTCGAGATGAACTTGGCGATTCAGACCTGCAGCAGGGCTCCACCCGGCGAACAAACTGTCCAGTGGTTGCAGCAGCCATCCTCTTCCAGCTCGTCTTCGGTTCTTTCGTTCCAGTGGTCGACTCTGCCTTCCAAGCCAAGAGACATGCCTTTTAAACAGTTTTATCCCTTTCATTCCAGCCTAGCTGCCGCTCACCGAGCAGGGTGGCTGTCCTTGCCGGACAGTCAGCGAGCCAATCACACCAGAGTGCATTTGAGTCTCCTAGGAGACTAAGCACCGGGTATTTAGCGCACCTCCCTCACTTCCTGCCCACCCCAGACACTAAGACGCTGTAACGCTCACCTGATTCTCGCAGAGGCGCCGGTCTTGACTGGGCGACTACCGTATCTTCAAAGGTGATGTGTAGCACCCGGTTGGCTCTTTGGGCTGGACCTCTGTGCACTGTATGCCTGACGTGTAGAGTAAGATGTCTGCAGATAGAAAATATGGGGTTAATGAACTGGGGTTATTGGGGTGTCCCTATCTCTTTCCTCTTCTCCTCTCCTGTAGACCCCCAAAGGTTAACGCTCTCACCTTAGGTAAGTGAATGCCGAGCTCTCCATCTGCCTCGGGGCAGGGTGCTGTAGCCAGTTTCCTCACTGGATAGGTAGCGCAGGCCTCTTGACTTCAGAGGACTGCTGTCCGTCGTTTACTGCACGAACGGTAAGTTTCGAGTCATTCAAATGTCTTTTTAAAGTCTTTAGTAATGATGTCTCTTGTTTTGCAGGGTTTCGGCGATGGCGGATGACGGGCTGAAGTGAGTTGAAGATGGAGCCCGTGTGATGAATAGAAGCGCCTGGAAGCACGTGAGTAAGCGCTTGTTGCCTGCTTCACGATGCGCTCTAACTGTCTTTTTATTTTGCAGGTACGAGTTCGGAGCGGCTGCAGGGTGCCGGATTAGATGTGGAAAGGAGTAATGGCACGTGAGTATTAAAGTTCCCCAATGTCTTTAAACGCACCTTGTTTTGTCTTTCAGATGCGGATGCAGCGCCGAAGGCCTCCGGAGCGTGCGAAGAGTTGGTAAGCTTTTGTCTTTCAGATGCCGGAATGCAGTATGAAGACATCCGGAGCGCACGAGGAGTAGGTAAGCCTTTGCCTTTCAGATGCCGGAATGCAGTGTGAAGACCTCCGGAGCGCACGAAGAGTAGGTAAGCCTTTGCCTTTCAGATGCCGGAATGCTAACCTGTTCTTTCTTGTCTTTATAGGTGCTGCTGAAGACTGGATTCAGGATGGTAAGCCTTTTTCCTAAGGCCCAGGACTGGATGCAGAAGACACGATGAGCGTCCTGCTGCAGAGGGTGCAGAATAACGCAAAGCAAGATTCATCCACCGGCTGTGGTTTAAATAGCCTCCTGTAGTGCTTAGGTGTCTCCTTCCACAGCCACGCCTAAGTAAGAAAAGAGTTCCTGGTAAGAAAAGAGTTCCTGGTAAGAAAAGAGTTCCTGCCTTCCAGAAGAGTTCCAGTGTTCTAAATCTAGGGAGTGGCTCCAGCCCCACCCAACAGGAAAAGTAGTTCTAAACAGAAGAGGATCAGAGGCTCAACTGGCAGGCAAGTAAGCAGCATGGTCTGCTGCAGGTAAGTCCACCCAAGCATTATGAGGCCGGCGCTTCCAGCGCTGGGACTGGGCATATTTATGAGCCTGGTGCCACTGGCGCCAGGACTGGGTCCAAAAGGTCCCAATTGGGACTGGTTGGCACTCGGAACCTGGGTTATGGATCTGCTTCCAAGGGAGTTGGGAAAACCCTGACCTTTTGGAAGCAGAGATCATGACAGACGCCAGAGGCGGTCTTAAGTCCTCAAGCCCGCTAAAGCCATTGAAACAAAGGGACCAAACCCAGTTTGGCGCGCAGAGAAACTCTAAAAGGAGCTTTCCAAAAGAAATGGCAAAAAAAGAAGACTGGGACCGGTTTAAACAAAGGGGGCTTTTTAGCTACCGGTGTTCGCGGTCGGGAAAATCATGGTAATTCGTTGTAAAACCACTGCCACCAGCCATTTCGATAGGAAAGGGTAGCATTTGAATGCTACATAAGTTTCTAGAGATCGGGGATACTAGGTAACCCCTCCAGCACTCTATTGAAGATAGTGTGTGCTGGGTCTAGGAATTTAAAAAGACTTTACTAGTCAATTTAACTTTACATTCTCTGGGAAACTGTAGTTTAACCAAGAGAAGGTATTTAAACCTTGGGAGAGCCTAAACGGCTTCCCTGTGTTACTGCACTGAGGGTGCTGTGTAACGCACATGAAAAGATGATTGGAGTTATCTTAAAACATAATAAAAGAACACAAGAGCAAAACATCAAAATACATGTGTGGAAAAAAAGGCTCACACTGTCTCCAGGTAAAATAATCAAGTCCTCAGAATCCAGCGAAGTTCCTGGGGGTCTCTAAGGTGAAGGGAATTAGCACTTATGCAAATTCTCCCTAACAGTTTGACTAGAGACCATTAGAACACCAGACAGCATTTGAATTGACCCATTTGGTCATTTATCAGTACCTCAATCACCAACCCAGGTGTCCACAGCAAAGGGCTACATTGATCAAGACAAGTTCAGTTTGGTCCCGTTAGTGGCTGTTAAGTCCTAGGGCCACCAGGTATGCCCCCATTCACCCTCCATTTTGGCTTTTACTTCTCTACTTCATCATACTTTGGGTAATATTACCAATGTCTTCATTGACTATTAACATCTGCCCTTATAATCATTTTCTGTTTGAAACTGATGCATTGCAGCTGTACTGTGCTCTCAAATTGTAATTTGTTTGTGCAAGGCCCAGTGTTGCATTGAAGCTCTGCTATTGTGCTCCGAGACCCAGACTACCTCTCCCAAGCAACCAGTGTCCACCACTCTACCATACCTCTTTCCCCATGATGATACTTTCTCCTTGCCTCTCTTTACAAACTCTTCCCATTTGCAACCTCCTCCACATTATCTCTTCCTATCCATTCTACAGCTACACCTTTCACACCCCTGGAATTCATACCATCCTCAAAAGGGCTACTTGTTCTAATCTCATCTATCCTTCTCGCCACGAGTGCTTCCCTTCTTGCACCATTTTGCACTACTCTTCCACTCTGAAATGCCCAATCTATCATTATTAAAACCACCTTCATCCCATATTGTCACAACCCCCCGCCCCCCTCCAACGCCTCTGTGGCAGCAATGAGTACCATTGAGACCACGGTCACCTTTCTTAACTCACAGCCCTTGTATAAGGCAGGTATAGGGGTTTACACTCAACCTGTACTTCTATAGGTGATGGAGCAGTTGACCAAATGATGACAGCCACCCCCCTCTGTCTGCCTTACTATCAACTCCTTTGAATTTACAACCACCAAACTCCTCTCACCCACCTCTATTGAGCAAGACTAACTATTCCCAACAAAGCCCCTATAGCACTCATGCAAGCCTTCAAATATGCCCCAAATCTATACCACCAACCAACTGGACCTCAACGCCTTCCTCTCTGATCACTCTTTAACTTACTTCACAATCTACTCACTCACGCCGAGGTAGAGCTCGCCAATATATTGAAATATTGAAGATATAGCTATATATTTTTATAAGAGACAATATTGTTAGCATTGAGATATTGACCCATTACATATACGATTTTTTTATCTACATTTTGATATATACACAAGTGTGTGTATTCTCAAACAGGAAGCGTAACCGTGTATTTGCACTTTATTTTGATCAATGTCTTATAAATAAAGGTGTTTGCGACATTTTACATGTAGTTGGGGCTTTACAACAGAGTATTTAACCCACAAACAATATTGAGATATAGCCATTCTGCCCAAAAATAGAGATGACTTGGTCCATATCGCCCATCTACTCCCAGGGCAACTCTTGACCTTGACCCTATCCTCTCTTCCCACATCTAAAACTCAATATCAACACCATGCCCTTCTGAAAACTCGCTCACAACAGGATCACCGTTCCCCACTCACTCTCCGCAATCTCCATCAACTTCAACCTTAAATGTCGTCACTCGTGCAAATCAGGTGTGCCCGCTCTTTTTCCTCCAGAGGCCTTCTCTGTTGAATTAGAGGTCTCAGACATCATTCCATTAGCACCTTCATGCCCTTCTAACTCTCACCACCACATCTGGATTACCTCACAAACCATCGTTCAAGACAAACATGCAATGCCAAATTCACAGGTGGAAACAAAGACCGGACCACAGACTTCTGCATACTAATAATGCCAGTCTCTCATTCACCTCCTGTTTTGACTGCCCAATCATGCTACTTCATCAATCTAATTACTACACTTGGATCTCACCCTTGTAAACGTCCCTCCACTTGAGAAACTATGTGGAGGACTCCTCAGCCTCAAGCTAGTTCTTCCTAATACACCAATTACTTTGCTGGCCACTTTGTATCCAAAATGGAAAACTAAAATAGAAACACATTGATACTCCAACTGATCCTCCAAGATCTCCCCCAGCATGCTTTCTCCACTCACCAGCCATCTTTACCACCACCTTCCCTCCCAACTTCTCCCAGTTAATTGGCAACCATTCTAAGGAACGCCAAGCCCTCCAGTGCCCCCAATGACTTGTTGGTCCAGAAAACAGACAAGAAGCTTGAACCTCTCACCTGCTCACAACCACTTCAACCTTCTTTGCCCCATCGACCACCGCTGGAATCTTAACAGCCTGCTTCAAGATAGCAACTGTCGTTGCAATTTAAAGGAACTCCTCAGCTCACCCCAAACAAACCTCCCACCAATCGTCATTCCTTAAATGACGATTTCAGGGTTCGGAATTAAGATTGGATAAGCAGGAGCTAAAAGCAGCTCCTGGGTATTCAGCATTATCGAGAGACCAGGTGAATGAAGAGCTTGCACATAGAGCTGCAAATCTAACTTCCACATAAAATGGAAAGACGTACAAATGAGTTATTTTTTATTTTATAGAGGGCCCCAAATACTCATAGCTAAATTCACATAGGTTTGTTGGTTCAGCAACAGTTGACCTAGGACGCCAAATGTAGATCCTGATGGCTATTGGCATTAAGCTACATTTGCTCTTCTAGTACCTAAGGAGCTCTCAGCTGTCTGGAATTTCGAACCCTGCTCAGGACCCTCTCCAATCTGGCATTTGCAGTAATTCAATGGAACCGGCATTCGCCTACATTTCTAACTTTGACCACTGCTCATCACTAAACTATTGTTTCTACTACTCACTGTTCAGACATTTGCCAACCTTGGAATCCAGTGCATCACGCTTGGCTGCATTGCCACCAACCTCACCCTCATCCTTCACAATGCACTAAAATAAATGAAACTATTCAACCGCCCTCTTCGTTGGTGGTGGTCTCCCCACGGCTCCATCCCATGCCCCTAACTCTTTACCCTCAATACCTCCTTGCGAGGAACATTCTCTTTTTCCCAGTTTTACTCCTATCCTCTGCTCACGCATCTGATTTTGTTTCAGCTCCTTCCCCGCATGGCCCTATCATTAACACCTCCAATGCCTAGTCTCCTTTCTTCACCCACCTAATTTCCATAAGACTTGCTCTCCCCTATGTTAAGGTGTGCAATCGTAGGGATCTTTTGTTTGCAACCTTAACCTTCGCCACTATTACTTCTACATCTTGCAGTCAGGATTAACTTGTGTCAGGGAAATCCACCCCTTACCTACAAATCTACCAAAACCCCAATAGACATCTTGGCACTCAGCCACCTTGACTATGCCAGTAGCCACCTTTACTCCTCATATCCACTTTACAAAGCACTCAACTTCTCCATCCATACATTCCGCAATCTTGCCATGTAAAGCGGATGCCTTTCCATTGCAATTCCCTTCATGAGCTTCCAACCAGCTAACACCATGTACTGCTACTTTTCTACACCCATTTTCCCGTGATCTGTCCCTTGGCAACCCTACACACCTCTTTCACTCTTCCTTCTCAGCACCACTAAACTTCTCTTTGTCCCCCTGTTAAAAACAATAACATCTGCCACTTCAAAGCTGCACAAAGGTTCTACCTACTGAACCTAGGAGCACCCTCTACCTACCCCCACATTAGTGCACCCTCCTCAAGCAACCTGCACCCAATTCCTTGTAAATACTACTCTGCGTACATTCAGACCCATTGGATTACCGTTGGTCATGTGTGTCCAAGTTCGGATTTATATACCATGTATTCTCCATCCTCTGGTCTATTACATACTACTGCTCCAAACGAACAGTAACTGATTCACAATTGCCCGGTTTATGGTTTTCTTCTGTAAGTGTTTCTGGGTGAAACACAGCATACTCAAGAAGCACAAATACCCATTGTTCAAGGTTATCAAAAGTTGATTGTAATAGTGATGCTACATTGTTCTGAGATTTCTCCTCTCAAAGCTGTGCTGCACGAACTTGCTGTGTATGCTCCACCCAACAGGTTTAAAGATTTGGTCAATTCCAAACGTTTCCACTGGAGTAACAGGTCTCTCCTGCATGTTATCGCAAAAGTAAAACATTATGCCATTTCCTAAACCTAAAACAATTCTGTATAGGTAAACCATCTCAGAGGTTATGAATGACCATCACACAGCTACGTCTGGTGACCAGGATTGACGGGACTGCATTTTAGAACTCTGGAAATCTCTTTCGAGCACCTGCAGAAATGTGGACATTTTTATAAAGGTTGTCCATGAATTAACAAAATTAAACAAAAACAAATGGAGAAATGAGCACATTTTGTGGATCAAAAACAAAATTCCTACTTGCTTTTTGCAAGTTTTTGTTAATGATGTGGGGGAGACCATCCACACCGGTCCCCCTTACCTAATACCCTTACCCCACACCTATATTTTAATAAATGTACCAACATTTATGAAAAAAACCAGCAATAAAATTTGGTCATTTCATTCTCGTTTTTGGGGGACTCTTATTTCTACAGATATCTTTATATTTTGCCACTAATTATGCATCAATAAAATAAATGATCCAGCGAGGCATGTTAGAAAAAGGCATGTTTATGTATTGCACTGAAGAATGCAATTACTGTATGAATGTACCTGATGTACATTGGTCTCCTTAGGAAATAACCATGTGCTTCAGTATGGGACTAAATCCAAAGGAACAAATATGCAAATAACTTTAGAAGAGTTGAACTCTTGCCCACCGGCTTTCACTTCCTTAATAGATGCTGACTTAAATAGATGGAAAGGCCAGTAGGGCATGAGCACGTTCAGGCACCATAATATGGCTTATGCGATCGGCTCTGCCCATCAAGTAGGGACTGTAATTACAGTTTTACCTTCGGAAGGAGTCCAGCGTCGTGAAGATAAGGGCGGCCCGTCCCCGTAGCCACCTTGACACACAATGAAGGAACAAAGGGTGTCAAGGAAAACAAGAGGACAGATCACTAATCTGAGGAAAAAGCCTGAAGGCAAAAATCCTCAGACAGGATGTCAATTAAGACACCGCAACCAGGGATCCAATGTTGAGTTCCAGGAGACATTAGATTGGCAACTGATATACAGAAGGGCTCCATAAGCTGAAATCCTTGGAACAATGCCAGTACAAGAAACGTGCAGAAACAAGAGCCAGGAAGAGAACACTGGACAATGGCAAGGGAGCAAGCAAGCAGAAGAACATAGGAGAATGGAAACATATCCTTGAGATCACAGTAAGGTGGCAGCACTGGAAACAGACAGCATCACAGGCAGATCTGGTAGATTAGGCAAATCTCCATATCAGTTTGTTGAATCCCCAAGCTTTGCAGGTCAATGAAATTAGAGCAGGGGGCTCTCTGGGTTAGAGAAGGCTGCTATTCTATGTAGGGCCCAAAAAAGAGTCAGTCTCCATGCATAGACCATACGAGGGCCCAGCAAGTCGGACATGTTTTCTTCTGAAATAATTAGCAGAATCCAGCTTAGTGCTAATAACCATAAGAATTAGATGGAGTTCCAGTAAGAGGCCAATGCTTGTGCTGAAATCAAAATATTTATAGCATGGGCGGGCTGCTTGCCAAAAAACCTGCACGAGTGTAAATATGTTCTATAAATATGGACCATTTTTAGTGCAGCTGATTTTTGGCATACTAGATTTTTCTTTATTTCTACCATAATGTTTTGCCGATTTATACTGTGCACCGCTACCACGCAGGGGCAGTCTCCAGGCACTTGCGTGGCTCTGCAATAAAGGGGCGTGGGGAGGTAAGTGGTGATATTGTAAGGATGGGTTCAGAACCAGGAGCAACTGGCGTCTGTTTTGCACGTGGTAGTTTGTGCAAAAGGCCTCATGCATTGTAACATGAAACACTTGTGTATAGTCGCGGTATAAAGTATCATAACCGTGTGGGTAAGATTCAGTGCCTTAGGTGTGTTGTAGCGTTTGTGTGGGTTATGGTCGGTTTGGTTGTGAGCGCTGGTTAGATAGTGCCCATAAGGGATACGGAGTCACCGATTGGCCATAGCTGTAAGAATCTGGGATCTTGGTGTAATTGCATTGTTGGTGGTTTTATGGACTACGTGGGTGGTTCACTCTAGGTGTGCTTCAGCATCTAGAGATGCTGGGTGTGAACATAGTATTGCTTCTATGTTTGTGTAGCGTGGCTTGACCAAGGTCTGGTGTAGTGGCGTCAGTTATGTTGTAGGAGCAGGAAGGGGAAATGGGTTAGTAATCACCTGCTTAAATGCAAAACGATTTTAGTGTAGGCAATTTTTGGCATGAAGGCAACCCATACTGGAAATATCTTATATTTACTTGTGTTGGCATGCTTCTCACTAGAAAGGTTTGTTGCTGTATTTCTAGTAGCACCATACTAGAAATTGCAATTTGTAGCGCATATCAGCCAGGCCTTGCAAATTCCACCACATTTGTGGTGGGACCAGCACCCCAAAATGAATTGCAATAATTTGCGGGTTACCAGAATTTTATTTCAAGAGGGTCTGTTTTCAGAGAGTTCAGGAAGGGTTAGACGTGACTAAATTGGGGAAATGTACAGTGCAATAACAGGTGCTATCCACATATGTCAGAACTGTGGGTCCAAAGAGCACTTTTACAAGTTCTACCCATGATCAGCTTATGCAATACGTGGACAGATTACTTGAGTGAAAATACATGTTTAAATATGCTTGTCGGCACAGTGTTTGGCCAGACAAGACCGATTCCTAGAAAATTTGTATTTGTTAGTTCCAAAAACGAGGTTATGGCAGATAAAGTCACAGGTCCACAGCACTTGTATAACAATTAAAGAAATCAACCAAGGCTGCAGGTGTCTGGGTGGTGTGGGTATACTGCCAGTATAAATCCACGAGGTAAGTTATGAACAACAAAAGAGGTCCCAGTCTCTCTGCGCCAAGGAATTGGAATTTATTAAAGGTGAAAAACGCCTGACATTTGTTTCAAGCTGCGTACAGCTCTTCTTCAGAGGCTTGGTTTACAGCAATTAGTCGTCAAAATTAAACGTAGGACAATGCCAGGATGAATTCTCAAACTGCCTCACTATTGCGGAAGGCGCAGTGATCGTAAGTTTGTGTCTGCTCAGAATTCCATCGCGCCTATTTGTTTGTTCCGTCCACTCATTTCAGTGGTTCAGATTTGCAGGTCACTAAAGTATGTAGGTTTGAATGGGTGAGTGAGCACAGCTGTGTACAAGGCTACATGTGCAAACTATTGGGACAATGAACATCTATCACAATCACCTACATCCTGCCCTCACCGAGTGACAGTGAACCCTGTTAAACTGGTTTAAAAATATGCATCTATGTACGGTGTGGGTAATTATTGGATACCATCCCTTCCACCATGTTTACACTAAACTGGAGACTGAGGGTAATCTTGCACCATGTTCAACAGCAAATTACAGTCCCGACCGATGGTCAACATAAAAGCCGAACCATGTGTGGAAAGAACAAGTTACTTTCTTACCTGGTAACGTTCTTTCGACGGGATGGTCCGACGACGTATTCCATATCTATGACAGGTAATGTCCACAGCTGTGCTGCTTCGGAAAATCTTCGGCGTCTGCGTCGATGACATTGATGCGCCGTCCCCGAGGACCTCCTCCGACGGCCGACGTCACCCGATGTGATAAGTAGGACGCACGACGCCCATAGCCTCAGTTATAGTTTTTTCCCAGAACGTGTGCGACCAGTTTTCTGCCAGTCAGATACACAAGGCCTTGCGGAACGCAAGCTGCGATCGCAAAAGAAATTCTGCAGCGGGGAAGGCAGGGAGGGAGCGATATGGAATACGTCGTCGGACCATCCGATCGAACGAACGTCACCAGGTAAGAAAGTAACTTGTTCTTCGAGGGGATTGGGTCCTCCGACGTATTCCATATCTATGACAGACTCTCAAAGCAGTACCAAGCAAGGAGGTGGGAAAGAATTTGGAATACAAATTTAGCATGCCCAATCAAATTGCAGAATAGAGAGCTGCCTTGCCAAAGGCCAGATCTTGCCCTCTGATGGAATCGAGGGAGTAGTGACGTACAAAAGTATGTACTGAAGCACAGGTGGCTAAATCACAGATGTGACAAATAGGAACTCCCCTCTGCAGGGCAGTAGACGCAGCCACTCCCCTGGTAGAATGGGCCCGCAAGCCAGCCGGAGGATCCTTACCCGCCAAGCGGTAACACTCGGAGATAGCTAAAATAATCCAACGAGACAAAGTCTGTTTCGTCACAGCTTGTCCCAAATGCTTTCCAGCGTAACCAATGAAAAGTTGATCGTCCACTCTGACCCAGGACATGCACGAAATATAAAAGCTCAACGCTCTCCTAGGATCAAGCCTATGGAGCCTCTCCTCTTCCTTACCAGGATGTGGAGGAGGATAGAACGCCGGAAGAACAACCTTCTGGCTCAAATGAATTTCCGAAACCACCTTCGGAAGAAAAGAAGGAGGAACTCTAAGGACAACCCTGTCCTTATGAAACACAGTGAAGGGTGGCTTAACTGAAAGTGCCTGTAACTCACTCGGAAGTAACCGCAACCAAAAACACAGTTTTCAGAGTTAACAGCCTCAAAGGGCAAGAATGTAAAGGCTCAAACGGAGCACCCATAAGAAACTTAAGAACAAGGTTCAAATCCCAACCTGGTACCAGAAAAGGTGACGGAGGGAACACATTAGTGAGCCCTTTCAAAAACTGCAAAATTAAAGGAATCTTAAAATAGGAACACTTCAGACCAGCGCTTAAATATGGACAGCGCCGCCAGGTAACCTATAATGGTCCCCACTTGCAAGACCCTGTGGGCCAAAGAAAGCAAAAAAGACAGAACCATGGGAATGTCACATTCAAAAGGATCCACATTCTGAACTCTGCACCAGTCGCAGAACTTTCTCCAATAGCAATGGTACAGAGACTTTGTTGCCGGCCGCCTGGCCGAGAGCAACACCACCATCATGTCTTCAGGGAGGTCCCAATCCTTATACCTCAACCTTTCAGAAGCCAAGCGTGAAGATTGAGGGATCCGACCTCTGGATGGAGAACCTGACCCCTCTCCCGTGAGAGCAGATCGTCTCGGTAGGGAAGACGACGTGGAGGGCAGATGGACAGTCTAGAGGGTCCGGGTACCATGTCCTCCGAGCCCACGCCGGAGCAATGAGGATCATCCGGGAACCGAACCTCTGTAACCTCCACAGCACTTGCGGGATGACGGGGACTGGAGGAAACGCATACAGCAGTGGGAATGACCACTCCACCACGAACGCGTCTCCTAAGGCTCCTTTTGGAGGAAATTCCCGCGAGCAAAACCTTTCGCACTTCCGGTTGACACTGGAGGCGAAGAGATCCACTTGAGGGGTTCCCCCAAAGGGCGAAGATCTCCAGGAGAATCTCCTGAGCCAGCTCCCACTCGTGAGAGATCGTGCTCTGCCTGCTCAGAGCGTCCGCCGTCTCGTTGTAGTCTCCGGCCAGATGAACTGCCGAGATCGAAACGTCTTGCTGGATGGCCCAGAACTCGAGCTGCATCGCCTCCCTGCATAGCGGAAGTGACACTACACCCTCCCCTTTTTGTTGAGGTAGTGCATGGCCACCGTGTTGTCCGTTAGGATCAGGACACTCTTTCCGCGCACAGTCGGCAGAAAAGCCTTCAGGGCTAGCCTGACGGCCCTCAGCTCCAACAGATTGATATGGAGTCTGGACTCCGACGGAGACCAACGACTGCTGACTGTCAACTCGTTGGCATGAGCTCCCCATCCCGTGAGGGATGCGTCCGTCACGATAGTCACCTCTGGCCAGGGCAGCCAAAATGGGGCCCCCTTCATCAGATTGCCCTCGACGGCCCACCACAGAAGGTCCCGGGCTACCGAGGACGGCACCTGAATAGGGTCCGACAGCCTGCTGGAGGACTGAGACCACTGGAGCTTGAGTGCCCACTACAAAGATCTCATCCGCAGACGAGCCTCTGGAACCAGAAGAATGCAGGATGCAATGAGGCCGAGCAACCTCAAGAACTCGAACGCCAGGAGACTCTGGGCATGTTGAAACTTGTGCACCATCAGCTGAATGTGATGAGCCCTCACCTGGGGAGGGAAACTCTGCCCCAGGGAGGTGTCGAGCACTGCTCCGATGTACTGGAGCCGCTGAGTTGGCGTCAAGTGGGACTTCCAAGTTGAGGGAGAAGCCCAGCTTGTGAAGGAAGTGGCAGGTGACGGACAGATGATCCAGGACTTGCTCGGGAGAGCTCCCCCTGATCAACCAATCGTCCAGGTAGGGGTAGACGTGAATCCCCCCTTTCCTGAGATGCGCTGCCACCACCACGAGCTTGGTGAAAACCCTCGGGGCGAGGTCAATCCGAACGGCAGGACCCGAAACTGAAAGTGCGAGTCGCCAACCGCGAACCTCCAGGTACTACTTGTGCTTGGGATGGATCGGCACATGGAAGTAAGCATCCTTGAGGTCGAGAGACACCAACCAGTCCTGAAGTTGAAGGGCCTGGAGGACTTGAGAAAGTCACCATCTTGAACTTGTCCTTCCTGAGGCGTTTGTTCAAACCGCGCAAGTCCATGATGGGTCTCAATCCCCCGTCGTTCTTTGAAATCAAAAAATAAAGGGAATACCATCCCTTGTTCCTCTCCGCTACAGGCACCAGTTCTATGGCGCCTTTCGCCAGCAGGGCTTGAATTTCCTGCGCAAGGAGTGGATCCGGACACTTCAAAGAGAGGTTCCCTGGTGGATTGTCGTGAGGCCTCTGCCGAAAAGGAAGACAGTAGCCGTGGGTTATGATCTCCAGAAACCACACATCCGAAGTAATGGCTTGCCACTCTACAAGATGCTGCGCCAGCCTTCCCCCAACCGGCGAACCATGGGACCTGGCCTCATGACAGTGGTAGCGGCTGCGGCGTTGCCTGAGGGCAACGAGGAAACTGCCCGAGCGGCCTTGGCACCTCTAGTACCTTTGTTTCCACCTCTGGCACTCTTACGATGGCCTCTTTGACTGCTAGCTCCCCGCCCTTTACTGAAGGACGAGTAATAGCGAAAGGAACCTCCCCTCCATTGCTGTCCCCTAGGACGAAAAGGCGGAGGTTGGCGAACTGCAGCGCCCAACGACTTTGCTGCAGCTTTGGAGGTCTGCAACCTCTCAAGGCTCTCGTCAGCCTTGCTGCCAAAAAGGTGTTCACCATAAAAAGGCATGTTGAGGAGCCGGGACTGCACATCAGGAGCGAACACAGACTTCCACAACCACGCAAACCTGCGCATTATGGTGCTCGCAGCCATGGACCGGCTGACACAATCCGCCAAGTCCAAACCTGACTGAACTGCCTCACACATGGCATCCTTGCCATCTTGAACCATAGCAAGGAAACCATCCCTTTCGTCCCCTTCAGGAATATGATCAGCCGCTAATGCAACACAGTTCCACAGAGTGTGTGTGAAACGAGACAAGGCACATATGGAGTTGGCCGCCTGAAGCGCCATACCCCCCTAAAGAAAACACTTTCTTCGCCCAGCCATCAAAACGTTTGTCGTCCCTATACCGAGGGATGGTAGGATACGACGCCTGCTTTGCCGGGGCCGTAGCCACCTGTACCACCAAACTCTCCGGGGTGGGGTGCCAGGACAAGTAGCACGGGTCGCTACTGGCTGGACGGTATTTTCGCGACAAAGACTTGCCCACTGCCGGGAGACTCTCCGGAGCAGTCCAAGCCGCCGCCGCCACCTTTCTCTGCAGACCCATATGAAAAGGCAAAACCGGGTCAGTGGGTGGACCGAGATCAAGGATGTCAAGGATGCCATCAGAGCCTTCATCACCTTCTGAAATGTACTCCAGGCCGGGAGAGGAAGACCTCTGGGGACCAAAGCAGTGCCTGACCTTAGCCAGAGCCTTTCTAGGGGCAAACCCCGTGCCACGGGGCCCCTCCGACACCACCGCCTCGAAAGGCGTTGAGGGTGCCGAACGAGTCGGCGTCGCCAGAAAAGGCGTCGACGTCAGCTGCAGCGCCGCCAGCATCGGCGGCGTCGACACAGGCCTCGGAGCCGGAGCTTTGAGCGTGTCTCGACAACCTAGGCGCCGACGACCCCCTCGGTGGCGGAGCCTCGAGAGAAATAGTCGACGACCTCGGCGTCGACGTCTTCTTCGAAGACGGCACAGGATCACGCGGTCTCGAGCGCGTCGAGGACCGGGACCTGGAACGGGCATGGCGAGAACGGCTACCCTGGTCCAAACAGGACCTTTCCTGCTATTCAGGCGACCATCCGAGCCCGAAGGCGTACGAGCGGTGTCTCTCGACCGGTGCCGACTGATCCCACTCAGGCGCGGACGGACCGGTGCCCTGCGATTCAAGAATCGCTAGCATCTGCTTCCCGAAGGAAGCCCATTCCTCCGGTGTCGCTTGCATGGAGGAATAAGCGACCCGCCGAAGGGCGGAGTCCTCGGAAGAGGACGGGGAAGGCGACCTATGCAGGCGCTTCTGGGAATGCCTCGAAGAGGCGGAGCAGTGTCGAGACCGACTCCTGGAAGGCGACCCACTGGACTTCCCACGATTAAGCGGAGAGTCGCCCCTCGAGTCATCCGTCGAAAGCCCCGCAGACCTCGACTTCCGGGGCTTAGACACCCTGCCTACCGACAGCTTCTTCTTGCATTCCCGCAAGGCCTTTGCCGTGAGCGACTGGCAGTCGACACAGTCGTCTGCATCGTGGGCCTCCCCGAGGCACCAGAGGCAGGCGTCGTGCGAGTCCGTGACCGACATCTTGGACCCACAGTCCCAGCATTTCTTGAAGCCCGGACGCGGGGTTGAAGACGAAGAAGACATCGTCACGAACAGGTCTTCACAACAAACCGAACAGGTTCAACGAACCGAGAATTGAAAACAGCAAACTCCAACGAGTCGAGGCGTACCGAGATTCATGAAGCTAACACGTTCACTGAAACTAAGAAATGCAGCAAAATATCTGAAAAACTAAGGTTTGATAAAAATCATTTTTTGAAGAGTTACTAAGAGAGAGATGCAGTCAGGTATCTGCAAAATTTAAGGATTGGGTGTGGAGGAAACACCCCATATTAAGCTGTATAAAGGATTAAGCAAATCACGTGGGAATTCAACATTTGTTTGTATTAAGGATTTCTGAACAAGTTACATTAACATTATAAGGTGTGAAGAAAACTCCTAATTTGGAGGACTTTTTGTTTGTATATTTTTAAATAAAAAATTGTGAAAAATAAAAAGAAATGACTGACTCACCTTAAATAATTTATGAAAGGTTGGCGCATGTGAGTAACTTCTCTAAACCTTTTTTTCTTTTTTCTATATTGCATCTGTGTAACAGCCACACAGTTTTGGAGAAAAACTCATGCCGACAACCTAGCGCAATTATTTAGAAGTGTGCATCTGGCTACTTTTGCTCTGCACTTAAAATAGCGGTCGCTAAGCGCATATTTCTTTATTTAAGGCTGTTAAGGTTTGTTCTAATGACCATGTTTTATGGCGGGAGGAAAATAAATTCCAGGCTTAATAGTTTCATAGCATGGATAATGGTGGCAACATTTGTTAACATGTTGCTTTCAGAGGACATTAGTACAGAATTATCGTGCAGGATTGCTACCATTTCTTGTACAGAAAGCAATTTAAGGTTTGCATTTATGGTTTTGTGTTGCAATGCTTACCTGTGATAGGGTTACAGTAACTAAATGCCTATATAACTATTTGTATATACTTAATGTCTAACCTAAATTATTGGTGTTACTTTGTGTGAACTCATTGTAATCCTAGACCACTCAAATTTCCATAGACTAAGGCTAGACTGCCCAGCTACCTTACATCTTGATTAGGTTTTGGCTAACCTCAGTGTCTTCTTTGTTTACTATAAATAGGGTGGCCTCCCAAAATCTATCTGAACACCTGCAAATAAATGACAGGGTCTAGTAATACATCAGTTAGTATACCCCATATGTTTCGCAAGAGAATTGACAATGACTGGTAATTTACCAGTGATGCGCCAGTGTGCTTATAGAAAGTGCTACAGAGGGTTTATAGATCAGGTGGCATAGCCAAACCAGTGTTAGGTTGCAGTAAACTGGCAAGTTAATGTAATTTGAACTAAAGGTTTTTAACTGAAATTTTAAGGGTTCTGTGAGGATCTATTTCTAGGCATCAGTAGCAAGGACCTTTCTGGTGTGACATTGGGTCAATGACAGTTACTAAAAATTATTCATTTTGATGCTGAGCTACTCCATATTGGGTACTAAGCCACTATCACGAACAACAAACCTAAACTCACATTTCTTCTCTCTACCCATCCCAATGCTCCGACTTTGCTGACAATTGGGCACTGGTGCTTATCTTTCTACCATTGACCTTCAGCACACAGCTACACCCCTTTTAACGGATTAGAAATAAAAATACCAGTGTTTTCATAAGGATTGCAACGTTTAGGAAAATGGTAAATTTTCTGTCTAAGTAATGGATGAATCCATTTCAGAATTTATACTTTAGTTCCTTTTCCACATCTTCCTTTCCTGTCCCAAAACTCAACTCCATTGTTTATATTCTTATATCCGTATTATATATCTAAACATTGAGGTTTGGCCAATTAGTCAGATATTGTTTTGCACAGACACTACCAATACACACCAAACCTTTGTAATTAAGAATCATGGGTCTGTTCCAATTTCTTCCCAAATAAATCGAAGCTTTCGATTTACAGGTTTATTTTCATATAAGGCTTAGGTGTAGGCACCTTAATGTCACATTGAGAGGTTTGGACCACATAGGACAGATGTGTTAACCAGACGCGAGAAACAGCCTTTTCAAACGGCCCATAACAAATCCACATGCTGGATGCAATTGCGCCTCCCTAGCACTTGTGTAAGTGTTTATTACACTTTTTCCTTGGCCACATTTCCCTGTCCTAACACCCTTCAATCCTTTCCCACATCAAACATTTGTTTAAAAATATTTAGAACCCAAAATATGCATCACCCACACGCTCTCCCCTTTAGTACCATTTCTCAATTTGTATTTATTTTTTAATGCTTTTTCTATCACTCGTAAAACATCGAGATGTTGGAAAATCGTTATGGTAGAAAACAGTTTTTTCAAAAATCCACAAATGCTAGACCTTCAATAATGCACCTCACCAACGCCTCCCACCCCACATTCACATCACGGAAACCCCCCCCCCCCCAACATTGAGATGAATCACAAAGATTTTAAAAAGCGTGTTTTTTTTTTAAAAACTACTGCACTCCCACACTTCATGACAATTTTCAAACAAACATGACAAAAATGCGCCCAGCAGTTTACACTGGGCAGCAGTCTAAAAAATGTAAAATGTCCCTGTTGGAAAACCATTGCAAAAAGTAAACACGTGTTCACACTTTACACCTTTTGAACCAATGGACGGATTTGTATGCGAGTTTTGAAGGGCCCATATAAAATGTTGTGTCGGGCGGATCGAACGTTACTTGCCATAGATTTTTTGCAAATCCAATGGCTTATAAGGAACAAGTTACTTACCTGTAACTATTGTTCTCCAGCATGGGTCTGGCATGAATTCACATGCTCATGAATATTTCCCCTCATCAGGGGGACTCCTCAGTAAAAGAAAACAGTTGCACTTTCACTTACAAACTCTATTTCTCCTATAAACCAATCACTGTCCTCTGGGTCATACTGCCCACAGCCAATGACCGGCCTCTCCCAAAACCCCTCCTCTGGCAGCCATCTTCAGATTTGGTAAGCATGTAAAGTGTCAGTATGACCAAGAAGAGCTGCAGAGGGGTAAGGAGGGAGGGTTTTGCATGTGAATCTATGCCAGACCCATGCGGGAGATCAAGTGACAGGTAAGTAACTTGTCCCTTCTCCAGCATGGGGTCTGCCATGGATTCACATGCTCATGAATAAAAATACATAACAGTACAACATTACACAACCACTGGAGGTGGCAAGGCTCAAAAGAAGCAATTACTCTTACCTATGGAACAGACTCACTTCAGGCGAACAGGTTGCGTAGCACGGCTTGGCTGACTCTGGACTCCTCGCTGGAATCGCGGTCGACTCAGTAGAACTTGGTGATGGTGTGCCTGCAGATGTCCAGCAGGGGCACACCAGACAGGAACCTCATTGTCACAGCTCTCTCTCTGGTGGGAGTGGGCTCTCAGACTGCCGGGCAGCGGTCGGTTCACCAACTGTTGAGTGCGTGAAGCAGCCGGAGAGCCACCTTCCCATGGTTCACAGGACCAAATTCAGGAACCGTTGAGAAGTCTTCTGAAAACTTCATGTGTGACAGAACTTCAGGGCACGTGCAATGTCCAGTGAGTGCAAGGCCCTTTCAGCTGGTGAGGAAGGCTTTGGGGAAAAACACTTGTAATACCATATGCTCGTTTTTTGGTGGAATTCCGACTGAACCTTCAGCATGAATGAGAGGTAGCATCTGCAACACCACCCTCAACTCGTGGAAAGTCAGATGTGGCTGTTTGCAGGATAGGGCCTGGATCTCACCCACTCTCCTGGCAGAGGTGATGGCTACAAGGAAAGCCGTAATCCATTAGATGAACGAGGGGGGCCTGGTGTATAGGTTCGAAGGGGCCCAAATGAGTAAACACCAATTTGAGTTCCCACGCCGGGGCAGGAGCCATCACCTTTGGGAAGATCAAACCAGTCCTTTGAGGAACTCCTTGACAAGCCTGTGAGACCAAAGTGAAGATCTTCCTGCAGACCTGGTGTAGCGGGAGAAAGCCGCCAGATGCACCTTGGTGGAAGCATGTGCCAGTCTGGCCCCTCAAGGGGGGATAAAGGGGGGGGGGGGGATCTTCTGCAAACAGCACCACGTAGTGAAGCACTTCTTCCAAACTCTAGGGCTGCAGAAGCCCTCAGGGTTCAGCAATCCTGGGTCGTGATGCAGGATTGCGCCTCCTTCTCTGGTGCGAAGATCCAGAACTACTGGCAACTTCACCGGAGGCGACATCGACAGGTTGAGAAGGTCTGTGTACCAAATCTGTCTCGGCCACGCCGGGGCGATGAGTATCATCCTGCATCGGCACTGTTCGAGTGTGTCATAGCAGGAGAGGCAACGAAGGAAACGCATACAGAGAAAGGCTCTCTCAAGGGAAGGAGATTGCGTCCACCAGGCTCCTCGGTTGGTGGGACCTTCTGGCAAACGTCTGGCATTTGGAGTTTGGTGTTGTATGACCCAGAGAACAGTATTGGTTTCGAGGAGCACTACAGTTTATAAGAGAAACTCTTTCACCGAGGATTCCCGGCCGGATGACGGGGAATATTCATGAGCATGTGAATCCATGACATGCCCCATGCTGGAGATATATATATAAAAATATATATATATATTTAAAATGTGTATATACTTGGGTAATGTCACAATGTATATCTGAAAATGACTGAATTTCATAAAACCAACATCCATTAGATCGCACTATCATTGCATTCTTTGCATGCCAACTGTTATGACCATTTTTGTGAATTCATTAGACCCGTTCTAAGGCCCACCCTGAACTTTTAGCCGCTCTCATTTTGGATCACTGACCTAATTGTGGTCGAGTGAGGGAAATCTACTGGAGCCCCACTGCCACTGCAACCTTTTTTCACTTATTCAATTTCAAAGTTTATTTCGGAGAATAAACTCCATGAAGAAATAAAAGTTTGAAAGAATCTGTGCAATTCATAAGCAATAGTTATTTTTTCATAAATAGTCAGTAGGAAATGTCCTCAACTACGGATAGTTGTTTAAGGTACATCAAATTGATCGTATCAAAGGCCCCAGTACCTTTCAACCCTGTAATTATCAGAAATAAAAAGCCTAAAGCAAGAATGTCCAAATTAAACTAACATAAATGGGTTAAGACAATACACTCCAGTTTACCAACCCATGATACATTTTAGATTACAAAAACTGACTATTGATCACCTAAATTCTAGATGTTCCAAAAAGCCACAGATGTATCTGCTTACTAGGTTTAAACGGCATAATAGCATGGAACTCTGGTTGAGAGTACATTTGAGAATGGTTGAGAATACCCAAGACACAAAAGCTGATTCGGGAGGTAATAAACAAGATGCACAGCAACTAGTAATTCTCTGCTCCTCAAGTAGTGGGATCATCTTTTTCCTGCCCTCAGAACAAACAAATGCACATTGGCTTCAGCCGTATCAATACAGAAGGGCCAAAAAGTATAATCAACCCCTCTCTTTGCCTATTAAGTCAGCTGGTTCTTGGTCAATCGCTTAAATCTCAACCTAGTTATGAGATTGCAGACTAAAAAACATGAATGTAACCAATAAGTTTGAGTGGAGATGGGAAGGATAGGAGCTTCAGATTCTTTAATCTAACAAAGCCGTCATTTAGGCGCATGGCGAGTGCTACCCAGAGTGTATCTGTTAAAGATTTTCTTTTTGCGGCTTTCCTCCCATAGACTTCTATGGGACACCCTTTCTTTTTGGTTTGTGTGGACTCCTGCGTTGACTTTTTGGAAGTCAGGAAAGCCTCCCCAAGTGTACTGCCCTTGGCATTTTGCTAATTCTTATGGGGAAATTGATTAGACCATAAGAAAGTCATTACTTAGAGACTATGCCACTTAATGAATTTCTTGTATTGTTACAATTGCACATTAACCTAAGGAGAAGTGCAGTTAGAATACTATGGTGGGTAAGGAAATGGTGTTCCATAGAAGTCTATGGTAGGAAAGCAGCAAAGAGAAAATCTTTGCTAACACCAACCCAATTACAACATACAAAAGCAATATCTAGAACTACTCTTGAGCATAATCCTGAAGGTGAGTGATGTGGGGATTTCGGATTGGTTTAATGAAATGGGGGAGGGGTTATAAAGTACAGTCAACATTCTGCCACAGATAGAGAGGGTTTGAGACTGCACCTCGTGAAGAAAGCCTAAAAAAAGAGGCCTAAGAATTGATAAAACTAAGCTGCACAGGCTGCCTGGCATGAAGTGCCCTAACAAAATGGCTTTAAATGTAAAGGATTTACTCTTCTGTATGAGTCCACTGCAGACTCTTCTCCTGCGGTAATGACAGAGCCGACAGCCTTTGACAAATTTGATGATTTTAGGGCAGGGTCTGCAGCATGTGGCTCTCCAGATATTTTGGACTACGCCTCCAATGGTTACTCACCATTGGCTATACTGGCTAGGGCCGATTGGCACATTGGATTGCTCCAAAGTTTGCAAACACCTGCATTGGGCTAAACTATGCCAAATCTAAGGGTCTCCACATTTCAGAATGTCCATGGGTCATTGAATCTGTTACCCTAGGTTTTTGCCAGATCATTGGCAGGGCTATTGGTTTGGGATTAGAATTAAACCATCAATAGGGGAGCCACCTCTCTGTTTGACAAACTTTCTAAAGATCTGGAGAGATGTGTGGGACAGGAGTTCTTCTGCTTAGGATGAACAGCGGCGTTAAAAATGTACTTACCTTAGTTTGTGAAAAAGAGAAAAGCGGTATTAGGGGTTTTTACACACAATCGAAAACTGCATTTAGGAACGCCCTCCTTTGGTAACCGGGGATACACTTTTTGGGTTTTAGCAGAACCACACCAGTGTTTGGTAGAATGGCAAGCAGCCAGGCTTAGTCTCAGGAGGGAGGAGAACTGTAATTCGGTACAAAGAACTCAGAGCATACACTTAGTCCAAGAAAACACTAATACACTTAGTTATATAAACTTCAAAAAAAGAAAGAAAAACATTTAATATTTACACTAAAGCACACAGTATAACTTTCAAGTCAAGTACTATAACAGTAGAACAGAACACTTGCAATATTTTGAGAATAAATCACAGATGTAGTCAAACTAGAATAGCTTTTTCAGTAAAAAAAGAAATCGCACTGTAAAACCATATCTGAAACTTATACATGCTGACTTTTCTAGACTGTTACAACTTTAGTAACTTTGTTCCAGCCGCTCTTGAGTACGACCCAATCTTATGAGAGTTCCACAATGTTCAGAGGGGCCACCAGAGTCCAGTTTTAGGGCAGAAAAGGCAGCTAGACAGCGTAGACAGAGTGGCAGAGTACAACAGGATCTCTTCTTGGTTTGCAGTTAAGTAAATGTTAGGTTTCACAAGTCAAGGAAGTTGAGAGGTTTCCTTGAAGTGTTGCCCAAAAAGACCAATGTCCTTGGGCAGGATTAGAGTACAATGGGTTGTCCATCCCAGTGTAAATGTATGGGAGCCCTGGAGGGTTGCCAGAGCACTGCTTGCTGTAAAATGCAGGGAGAGATTGCAGAGGTTGTGCTGTAGTTCCTGATAAAAACTCCAAACCTGGAAAGCTGCTGACAAGTCGACCACTGTGAACAGAAACCGATGATTAAGAAAAGACGGCTGTAGCAATTTCCAGAAACCAGAGCCTGCTGTAACCCTTCCTTCCAATTGACCTTGGGGTCCCGAACAAGACGACTCCTACCCACAGGCTAGTGAGATCCACTAGTCTGAAGAGGAACTACATTTTGAGCCATCCCACATTGTGTTGCTGGGCTGTAATATCCCAATACCCTGGGACCTCAAGCCATTGTGCAGTGCATGGTCTTCCGAATCCGTCTCTCCAGAGACACCATTTGAATCCCTGAAGTCCCCTAACCAGAGTGCAGGACCAGAGTGTGATGAGGATGTGACCTATTTGTTCATCTAGCTGATGAAAAGGGCGCCAAAATCGTGGAGTCGCATCCAGCCGCGAACAAACCCTTGCCTGGAGCCTTCTCAGTTGATCCTTGCTGCAAATTCCCTTTGTGTCCTGTCTTCAGTCTTCACGACAAGGAATTCATAGACCGGGTTTTATGGCTGCAGATCCAGAAGACATACAACTGCAAACTCTTCTTCTGTACTGAGGTACTGTGCTGGCTAGGTTATTACTCACCTTGAGCCTTTTGCGATTCCTGTGAAGCTTAGGGGGTTCACGGGGGGTGGGGTGGAGGGAACATGTGATTGGGTGTCCTCCTTCAGTTCGTCCAGTCGCAATGCTGGACTCACTCTAGGGTGTCTTCTCTGAAGTCCCTGGACCCCAACTAACTTGAAAGTGAACTACTTGTTTTGAAAAGCCTTCCTCAGGAACTCCGACTTTTCCTGCAACTGAACCCTATCTCAACCTGCCTACAGCTCGCACCTAGACCAGTAGGGTCCCTCTTCTGCATCAGAGAACTCATGCAACAGAATAGGGAAGGACTGGATAAGAAAATGATTCAGTCTTAAAAAGTATAACAAGTGTTAAAAAGTGACTGACTTGTGAAAGTTGATTGGTGTTTGGACAGTTTCTCTGAAGTCCAACTAAGGGCTTAGTAAAACCATTCAACTGAGACAGTACACAACCCCACTCTTAGTATAAGGCTGTACCACCAGAGAATATGGTAGCGTAGACAGAGCAGCCAGGCTTATTTTAGGAGGGTGAGAGAGGGCTGTAGAATCAGTACAAAGAAATTGTAATACAAATATGGTCCAAAGTAACACTGAAACACTATGTATTGTACAAATACATGGTTTATTTAAACACAAGTAGGCCCAGATAAATCTTGGTGGGGAATAAGTACCATCACAGATCACAAACACATAATAAACACAACACTATGCTTTAAAGCACACAGACCGCAGCATAGACCTCATTTAGCATACTGACAGTAGTCTGGTTAAGTCAAACCTTTTCATACACATTCCGTATATGTCACACCTATTCTTGGGGAGTAAAACCAATTAGTTACTTTTTAGATTACTTTCTGTAATACAGTGTAGTGGACCCTAGCAGTTGTACTGTGACGCTCAGTAAAGAAATGACATAGTAAATCAACTGGACCCTATCCTTTTCTGAATAGTGTCACATTCATTAATTCATGGAACAGTAAAGACCTAGAACTCTGATTCAGGATATCAGTTATTCTAGGGGCTTTGGACCTTGGGTGTACACATACCTCGTGCAACTAAGCACCATTTACTACCCTACTCTCTCCACTGACCTGGACTGCGTTCCCCCAAGGGCATTCAACGCACAACACTTTTAGATCATACCAATGGTATAGAAGGCTCTATATAAACACACAACAGCTTAACATAATATACAATTACACTTACTTTTCAGCTCAGTGGAACACAGTCTAGGATCAGTAAGAACTTTTAACACTAATTGAGGATTGCACCATTAATACGAAGGTCAGCTACACATAGAACACTTTTCAAGAATGGCACACAGCTATTCTAGGCAAGTAAAATCTATATACTTTTAAAAGTAGCTATGAGCAATTTATGGATCAGTATAACCTAAAGCAGGCTTATTTTGGACAGGCTTAAAGCAGAAATGGGGAAGCAAGAACCAATTGGGCACACTCATACATTCATGTACCAACAGGAATCGCATAGTGGAACCAACAGCATTACTTTTGGTGAGAGGGGGGGATCCCAATTCTGAAGTGGGTAAATTAAGCCATCAACTTGCTTTTAGAATGAGGAGACTGTTTCTAAGGAAAGTAAGACAGAGTACACTTATTCAGAATGACGCACAGCTATTCCAGGTAGGTAAAAACATACATGCTTTTCAGGATGGCAGAACATATCTAAGGTAAGTAATAACTTTACATATACTTTTACAAGTGGCACAACACTTTCAAGGTAAGCAAGGACTTTTGAAACTGTCCACTCTCAAGGTTACAGTTATTAACTGTTAGGCAATAATTGATGTAGTAACCCTATGGGAGACTAGACAACACTGGTCCTCTTGGTATTAGGCAACCCACCTTTTGGTATAGGCCTATACTACATAAGTTGGTAGTGCGACTGAGCAGCCAGGCTTATCTCAAGAGGGATAAATTTGAGCTGTAGAGCTGTAGCAATGAAATCCACCAACACAAGTATCCAAGTAAGACTTGCACTCAAAGTTTGTGTCATAAATAATTATTGATTTATCTAGCAGTTTATAAATTAGCATTATTTAAAAGGTAAATATATGTAACAATAACATACTTTAAAATACTTTTCCAGAATGAACACAAAGCTAGTAGATGCTCTTTAGAGATGCTTCTTACACACTTCCTACACCCAGAGGTGACTTCACCAACTAGGACAGTAACAGCATTTATATATCACCATTACACTTTGTAGATTGAGGTTTGTAGAAAGGAAAGGTTAAGGGAAGGAAAAAGGTTAATCAGGTTCTCAGAGCATGCAAGCACTTTCAATCTTCCAATGAAGTCTAGATAAAGACCTACCCAGCAATAATCATTAAAACCCAAGTCATCACCTATGAGGGACAGTAAGTATCAAAGTCAAATCGACGACAAGAGTCTGCAGGGAGCCAGGACAGCCAATGTCAATTGGAGCACAGTCTATGGAGCCGAGGCACTTAGAGTTTGTTGAAAATATAAATCACTGTAGGGTCACAAGCTGTTACACTTGTGAAGGGTAGAGCGAAATCAACTTTAGCAAAGTAGCTACTGCAAGTGTCAACTGAGAAGAGCAAAGCTAAAGACACTAAGGTAAAGTAGCCCAAGTCAGAAAAGTACCTTGGTTAGAAGAGTGGTCCAGCTGGCTTCTTTCTAGTTGCAGCGATGCAGATCCTGTGTTCCTGGGCCTCAGTCGTGGGGAAAAGAGGGAGGACATCTGGAGGACTCCTGCGGCAGCAATTCAGAGGTTGGTGCCAGCTAAGGGCTCTTTTCGGATCCGCAGCAATTTGTGGTTTCAGCGCTTGGTAAACATCACTGTGGATCTTGGACACCGGTTGTGCTTCCTTCACGCTTCGATTCCTGCACTCTGGCGAGGGGACTCTAGCTCTGGTCGTCCAGGGGAGACTGCTGGAGCTTTTGGCAGATCCCAGACGTTGCACTCTACTACGGATTTCTCTACCCCTGGCACTCGGTTCCTGCAGCAGCAAAGTAGTACAGCCCGTCGGGGAAGATGTCTAGTGGAGTTGGTCCCACTAATCCAACGGAAGAAGTCGTCCCTTTCGGAGATTCCCTTGTCGATTACAAAAAAAGAGGTTCAGCACAGCAGCAGGGCTTCCCCGGGAAATTCAAAGGCCCAGGAGGATACAGCAAGCTTTGTTTGCGGTCTTCAGTCCCAAAACCCTCTCCTTTTAAGCAGGTTTCTCCCATTCATGCAGAGCCTAGCTGTCACTCAAACAGCAGGGTGGCTGTCCTAAAAGGACAGCCAGCCAGCCAAACAGGACTGGGTGGCATTCAGGCATTCCTAAAGACAAAGGACAGGAGAGTTTCGGGAACCTCCCTCACTTCCTGCCCTTCCAGCCACAATGGAGCCACAGGTGGGTATCAGTACGGAAGCCCGCCAATGGCAAAACAAACAAAGGGCTCAAACCTGGCTTGGCGCGCAGAGTAAAACCCAAGAAAGACCTCAAAAAGAAAATGGCAAAAAAAGATGACCAGGGCAATTTTGACAAAATTGTCACCGATGGGTGCTATACTGCAGCTGAGGTTTCAGCCTGCGGTAGAAAAGCACAATGGTAGGAAAATTAAAATCACTGCCACCAGCCATTTAAAGTAGTGAGGTAACAAAAAAATTATATACGAGTAGGTAGGAAAACGGGCTACTAAGTAGCCCCCCCAGCACTCTTGAACCCCAACACACTCCTGTTGATTAATTACAACATAGTGACAGTCATTACTGTTCGTAAATTTTAATAAACAGCAAACATTGCTTATCAAATTCACAGAGTGTCACAGAACACTCCACTAATTACAAAAAATATCACAACATGATACTTTCAGTGCTTATCCAAAAGACAGGTATTTTGGATTTTTTAAGACAAATACATCCCCCAAAGTCTTATCAAGACTGACATGAGAAACAAATGTAGGACAACAATACACAGTGCTTTAATGCACTACTTTGAACAGTGCGTATATGGGACACTGGGACTAAAAGTCATATTGTGACTGTTTCGGCCTGCTATAGCTGGGTTGATGTGGCTGCTGGTGAGTCGGCCTTCATCAGGACGGTGTAATTTTATAGAGTGGTATCCTGTGGTCTCATTCTATCGGAATGGCGGTAAAAAGAAGCCTAGACTCCCAAATCACCCAGGACAGAGGGTACAAAAAAAGTCATCCGGAAATGGTCCAATCCGCTAGGTTAGTCAGTGTAGAACAGCAACAAATGCTGGTGGTCTAGGCGTCGGTCGGCGCAACATCCACCTGGGATCGTCACTGAGGTCTCAAGGGGGAGTCAAGAAAGTACAGACCCCAGAGCGGCAAAGCCTCCAGCTTGACAACAAACTAATGACTTTTGTCGGCACCCTCTGACCTGGATAAATGGAGTTATGACATAATTGAGAGACAAATGGGCTTCTCTCACCATCGGGAAAATAAACATAAAAAAGGTTAATGCATCTAAAACTCCTGGTCCGGACACATGCATGCGCCCAATCCCCATACTTGCAGCAAATTACTGCATGGTGTATTCAGGGAAATTAATGAGAACCGTATACTGCCACCAAGTTGGATCCAAAGTATAATTGTACCGATACACAAGCCAACACAATTTAAAAAAAAAACTACTATCTTTAAAAACAATGCACTCAGAGCAGCAACTAAATTCCCTCATCACTGCACATTGAGGCGGATTGTTTGTTGGCTCTCAATCAACAAAAGACTCAAACTCAAGACCCTATCACTTACCTTCAAATGCCTAAATAACTGAGCTGCCATGTACCTCTGTAATGAATTCAAACATGCTTCGGCTAGACCACCCAGATAGCTACAAGCCATTTGCCTGATCATCCCTACGTTTAAGCTCCAAAAAGCCAGGTGGCAGAAGATTCCCGTTCCTAGCAGCTAAAACCTGGAATGCCCTACCTACCACCCTCAGCAATAAACCATCTTTCCACAAATTCAGAAACCGTGCCAAAACCTGGCTCACTATGAATGAATATTAATGCGTACATAGTCCCTTCTTCCTCCCTCAAGTAGCTTCCATCCCTTGTATATTTCCCCTTACCTGATCCTACCTCACCACCCCCTACATACCTTATCCCCAAGATTCGTAAAGCTTGCAGCTTATCTGCTTTAATGCTGCAACTGTAAACTATATTCTGCACAAATGCCTTGTTCCATGTTCGTTGTAAATATTGTCACATGTAATTGTAAATTTATATTATGCAACTGTAAATACCTATTCTGTGTAACTTTAACAAATGTGCTCAGATGCCCTAGGGCTTGACACGCTATATAAATAAAATACAATACAAGCGTGGCCTGTTAGGGAGAAGTCTCAAAATGTGCCAATTCCTCTCTACTTTAGAGACCCCCAGTTCTTTTGCTGAACTTTGGGACTCTGTTTTAAATCTGTTTTCTGTGTTTATTTTTCTTTGATTATTGAGTTTTAGATAACTCCATTAGGCATAATCTTTTCCTGTGTGTCACACAGCACCTTCAGTGCAGTGACACAGGGATGTCTTTTAGACTTCCCAAATGTTTAAATACCTTCTCTGGGATCAACTGTTTCTCAGAGAATGAAAGGTTAAATTGACTTTACTAGTCTTTAAATTCCTAGACCCAGCACACACTATCTTCCTATAGAGTGCTGGAGGGGTTACCTAGTACGCCCTGTCTCTAAATACTCATGTAGCAGTCAAATGCTTCCTCTTTCTATCGAAATGGCTGGTGGCAGTGGTTTGACAACGAACTACCATGATTTTCTCGACCGTGAACACCGGTAGCTTAAAAAAAAAAAAAAAAGAAAATCGCAGGAGCCATGTTTTTCAAGATGGTGCCTTAAGCCCCTTTGTTTAAACAGGTCCCAGTCTTCTTTTTTCGCCATTTCTTTTTGGAAAGGTCCTTCTAGTGTTTATCTCTGCGCGCCAAACGAGGTTTGGTCCCTTTGTTTCCATCCCTTTGGCGGGCTTGAGGACTGAAGACCTCCTCTGGCGTCTGATTGTCTGTGGTGGGCAGGAAGTGAGGGAGGTGCCCAAAACTCCCTGTGCTTAGTCTCCTAGAAAACCTAAATTAAATCTGGCGGGATTGGCCGGCTGACCGTCCTCCAAGGAAAGGCACCCTGCTGGGTGAGTGACAGCCAGTCTGTAATGAAAGGGAGAAAACTGTTTAAAAGGAGAGTCTCTTGGACTGGAAAGCAGAGTCGACCACTGGAACGAAGGAACCGAAGACCAGCTGGAAGAGGACAGCTGCTGCAACTCCTGGACCGTTGGTTTGCCCACTGAAGCCCTGCTGCAGGTCCAAGTTCACCTCGACAGTGAAGCCCTTTCAAGGACGACTTCGAGTTGGTGGGACCAATCAACTCGTAAGCCACCTGGATGCCATTCTCAGAGGTGGTTAGGATTAACCAGGGGGAAGGACACCAGCGTGTGTGTGTGCTTGATGAACAGACTTTACCGTTTACTACAAGAACTGTTCTTTCCTATCCAAGACACTAGTCCATTCACTTTGGCCTAGGCCTATTGAACTGAATCGAGTCCTCTAGTGATCTATAACTATTTGCACTGCCTAAGAAATTATTTGTAATCTATTCTGCTAACTTGTGCCTTTTTACTTCCATTGAAAGTAACAAATGCCATTTTGCTCCTATTTCAGGGGAGCCTAATTTGTTCAGGAACTTATTGGTTTGCTATTGAAGTGCGTTTGTGTATAATATTAAGTTGCCTCTTTCTAGTGAATGTTTTCTAAATGATTGTGTAATAAATTAATGTGTGTTTTACCAAGAAACCTTGAGATTAAGTGTCTACTTTAACCACTGATTGAAAGACCTCTGTGTAACCTCTGGTACTGCTCACATTCCCTCTTGAGATACGCCTGGATGCTCAGCTCGCTACCGCAAAACTGTAGTACAGAGTTTTACCAAAGTTTGGTTTTGCTTACACCTGTAGTCCTAATTGTATGTGGTGGTCCCAGAGGGTACTGCATGCAATTCTGCCTAACATGGCCCGAAGAACGGTCCCAACAACTATCGTATTCTGCCCATGCTTCATGTCCCAGCAAATATTTTCACAAGGGTCATCCTAGAAGAACTTAATGTCTAGATGCATACCAGCAATACACTGCAATGATGCACAGAGCATGGTCGAGGCAAGAACAATCTGTTTGGCTTCTATATAGACTTTAGTTCAGCTTTTGATACGATCAGTTGTGAACGTCTTTGGAGGAATAATTAGAACATATCAGCTGGCCTACTTAGCATGTTTTTAGTACTAGACAAGGAAACCGCAGTTAGGATTAGATTTATCCAAGATTTATTCAAGCAGGCGAACTAACCAAGTACATTCCTACACACAAAAGGCTCAAACAGGGATGCATTCTCGGGTTGCACATTATTCAAACTTGTTAGGACAGTTTTTCTAAAGTCCAACCAAGAGCTTCATAAAACCATACACCTCTGCCAATACAGAACCTCCAACCTTTAGTGTAAGTCTGCAACACATGAGATGGGGGTAGCATGGACAGAGTAGGCAGGCCCATCTTAAGAGGGAGAGAGGCCTGTAGGTCAGTACAAAGAAATTGTGGCATACATATGGTTTAAAGAAACACTGATGCACTAAATATTATACAGTAGGCCAAGATAACTCTTTGGGAAGCAAGCACTATTTACATAGGTTAAAGACAAAACAAAATCAATACTTCTGGTTTACAAACCAAGGTATAACCTTATTTATATTACAATCAGCAGTCAAGGCGAGTCAAACCTTTAGCACATTCAGAATGGCATTAAGCTAGTATTGGAGAGTAAAGCCAGGTTAGATAAACTTTCAGAAAACAATAGGTAATTCAAGGGCAGTAGACACTATTGGTTGGTTTGTTTTTGTGGTTTGTAATGTGCACCTAACCCAGAGGTAGCAGGGCGCAAGAGCAACAAGAGGATTGTATAGCTTAGGTTACATAAGGCACTGTGGATTGATTCCAGCTATGGTTACAGTTCTGGACACAACAACATTAAAAACACATTCAATAAGTCATTTACATAAAAATATACACGATTTACAAGTTTTATATCATAGCTGAACATAGAGGGTCAGTGAAAATACACCGATTGTCATGTTCCTTAATCCAGTGGATAAGATTAGATCTAAATTGTAGGTAAGGAAGGTCTTCCCTTAGAGAAGGTGGTAGGGAGTTCCAATGTTGTGCTGCTTTGACAGGAAAGCTACTCCCCCCAGTCATTGTACGTTTGAATCTTGGCACCAGTAGGAGTTTGGAGTTGGCCTTTCTGGAAGGGCGGCAGGATGCTTGTCTAGTGAATCTCGTTATAAGGTATTGAGGGGCAGATTGGTGGAGGCATTTGAGAGTCAGAGACAGATTTAAGGAAGATCTCGTCTTTCGTGGAAAGCCAGTTGACAGATCTTCTGGTATCTGAAATGTGGGCTTTCTTCGAGAGACTTAGGGCTGCCCTTAATGCATTATTTTGCAAGATTTGTATCTTATTTGTAATTTATTTATTACTACCTACGTAGAGAGCATTACAATAGTCCAATTTGGACAGGATCATGGCTCTAGCTAAGGTAATGCAGTTGTTAGAAGAGAGGAAAGGTTTGGCTGCTCTAAGTTAACAGGTAAAGGAGGTAGCGGAAGCCATAGCGTTTACTTGTTTTTTGAAGGTTAGTGTAGTGTCTTGATGGAAGCCAAGGGTTTTAACCTCCTTAGCCACGGCAATGATATTATTGTCGATTCTGAACGAGGAGCAGTTCTGGCCTAGTTTGTTGAGATTAGATGTTGTGCATAGGATGAGGAGTTCCGTTTTGTCATCATTCATGCATAGACCGTTTGAGGCCATCCATGCCTGGATGATGAGGTACACTGTTTACAAAGGCCAATTCCTTGTCATAATCCCCCGTCAGCGGTGATTGGTGATACTATAACATGCTTTACTCACCGTAATAGCATTTCTGATGATTGTAGCTGCTTAGATTCAAATGCTGTGCATATAGTCTGAAATCTAGTGGAAATCGCAGAGTATCGCATCTTTCTTTCGAAGATCGAAAGGGGACATCGACATGGGTGTGACCAACACTATCCCTAACGTGACGTGCAGTGTACCCAAAATCCCTCACATGTTGAGGTTCCTCTGGTTGTTTTTTCTGCCGTGAGGGAGCCCTATAGTCCGTGTGAGCGAGTACAGAAGAGAGAAGGTGTAAGAGGTCTATGTTTCTTCTACTCCACAAGGGGAGGAAGGGTGGAGCGCATGTGAATCTAAGCAGATACAATCATCAGAAATGCTATTATGGCGAGTAATGCACGTTTTCTGATGCTTGTGAATCTGCTTACAATCACATGCTGTGCATAGACTAGCAAGCAGTACGCAGAGATGGTGGTGGTATGTGTGAAGGAACAGTAGTAAAGAGATGTCTTGGCACCCCTTGTCACACCTAAGAATCAGGCCTAGAGTGTGCATCTAGGCAGTAGTCTTGTGTAAAGGTGTGCACAGAACTCCAGGTTGCTGCTTTGCAAATGGAATCAAGAGGAACATTTGCAATGAACGCTATGCTAGCCCCTGTGCCCCGGGTAGTGTGCTCTAGGCGTGAACGGTAGATCTCTCTTGGCAAGATTACAGCAGTGTGATGCAGTTTACGATCCACTTGGAGATAGCCAATTTAGAGACAGGGTCCCTTTCTCAACCAGCTGCCACTGAAACGAAGAACTGGTTTGTTTTCCTTACTAGCTTGGTATTTTCCAGATAGTAGATAACCGCTCTCTTTATATCTAGTGTGTGGGGGCTTTTTTCTGCCACGTTAGTGGGGTTCTGGAAAAAGATGGGTAGTTCTATGGACTGGTTTACATGGAACTGAGATGAATTTAGGTGCAAAGCGAGGGTGTGTGCGCAAAACCACCTTGTCTTTGTGAATCATGACAAATGTGTCCTGAACTGAAAGGTCTTGCAGTACACCAACACACCTTAAAGAGGTGATGACCACCAGGAAGGCGGTCGTGTAGGCGAGTATTTTAAGGCTAGCCTTGTGCATTGGTACAAAGGGAGGCCCCATTAGTCTTAACAACATTCAGGTCCCACCCGGGAGCTGGGTCGGAAATTGGGGGATGAAGTCGCTTTACCCCTTCCATAAATACATTAATTACAGGTATTTTTCACCAGGACACCTTGCTCTGGGACATGGGGTACGCCGAAAGCGTGGCTAACTGGACCTTTAGAGAATTGAAAACCAGTACTGAATTTAACAGGTGGGTTAGGTACAGGATGATATCTTTAGGTAAACAGTCAATAGGATTGATGCCCTTGCCATTACACCAGATGACAAAGCGCTTCCATTTGCTGGAGTAGCAATTTCTGGTGTTAGGCTTCGGAGCTTCTTTGAGTATTTACATGCATCTTTGAGGGAGCTGGAGGTGCCCGAACTATGACCTCAGGAGCCAGGCTAAGTTGAGCGTTTGCAGGCAAGGATGTAGTGTCCCCCCCACCAGTCTTGAGACAGCATGTTGTACAGGCACGGCAGCTTCCTGGGAGGGGAGACTGACATTGCCATGAGATGGGAGAACCAAGGCTGGTGGGGCCACAGAATCATGCCGATTGGTTCTTGCTGCATCTTGTGCACTAGTCGGTTGAGCAGGGGAATCAGGGGGCGGAGGAGGGAAGCATAGACAAATTTCCCAGACCATGTTATCCAAAGACCTTTCCCCTTGGAGCGATTCTGAAGGTACCTGGAGCCGTAATCTGGGCATTGGGCGTTCTCCAGAGTGGCAAACAAGTCGATCTCTGGGAAGCCCCATTCTGCGAAGACCATGAGTACAATATTCTATTGTAGCCGCCACTCATGCTCTTCAGGTAGGGGGGGGCTCTGCTGACTAAGTCTGCCAGAAGATTGAGTTCCCCTGGAACATGTGAAAGGAGGAACATGTGTTCGAGAGCCCACTTCCATATGTTTGGGGACAGTTTGGACAGCCCTAGAGAGTGCAGAATACATGGCCATAGTACAGTCTGTAAGGACTAGAACTGTCTTCCCTTGAAGGTGTGTCTGGAAGGCCTCCAGGGCGTTGAACACTAGCAGTTGCAATAAGTTGATGTGAATGGATGCTACTGCTGGGGACCACACTCCCTGCGCCATCTGTTGAAGGAGGTGAGCACCCTCCACCCCGTCAGAGATGCGTCTGTGGTGAGAGTGGCTTCTACTGTGGGGGTTGTGAAGGTCTTCCCCTGCAGGAGGTTTTCCCTTGACCACCACTGCAGAGATTGAAGGAGGGCTGCCAAGACAACCCCTAGATTGTCCTACTGGCCGCTGGCCTGAGAGCCACTCTTGCATGGGGCGCAAGTAGATGCAGGAAGCCATCATCCCCCAACAGTCACATGGCCTTGCGTATGGTCATCTGGTCACTGGCTACATAGTGAGGTATCTGGAACAGCATGTTTTGGACTACCTCGGAGGGAAAGACTAGGCCGTCTTTGGTCCGAATTCGAGCCCCCAGAAACTGTTTGACTTGATTGGGGTCTAGGCTGGATTTCTTCTCGTTGATCGAGAAACCCAGGTTGAGGAGAAGGTTTACTGTCTTCTGGGTATTTTCTTGGCATGTTCTGTACGAATACCCTGTTATGAGCCAGTCGACGAGGTAAGGATAGACTGGGATGGACTGCCTGTGTAGGTGAGCAGCTACTACCACCAGTACCTTCGAGAATACCCGTGGTGCTGTGGCAATGCTGAAGGGGAGAACCTTGAACTGATAGTGGGTATTCTCTATCATGAACCTGAGGTACTTTGTGCACTGGCAACATTGAAATATTAAAGTATGCATCTTTCATGTCCAATGCAGCCATGTAATCCCGCTGCAGCCGCGGTGGGATTACCTCCTAGTGTTGTCATCCAGAATTTGTGACGGTTGCCATACTTGTTCGCTGGGCACACATCTAACACAGGGCGCATGGTGAGATCCTTTCTGGGTACAAGGAAGTACACTGAATAAATACCCTTGTTTACCTGGTGAATGGAGACAACTTCTATGGTGCCCTTTTCCAGCAGGATGAGCAGGTGTTCTGGCGACAGGATTCTGCACTACGGTGGGTGGTATTGAGGTGGTCAGTGAAACCCGATGCAGTAGCCGTGGGTGGCTGTTTTTAACACCCACTGGTCTGATGTGATCCCCTCCCAGGTGTGAATGAATGTTGACAAGCAACCCCCCCGACTGGGGAAGCGTGGGAGGGGACCTGAACCGGCAAAGTCACTTTGAGGTGGAAGCCGGAGAGCCTCTAGGAATAGAGTTCTTGCCTCTACGCAGACCCTTTTTGTTGATATTGGTTGTTAGAAGAGCATGGGCCGGAGGAACAGGAGTTAGAGCCGCCACCTGGTGGAAGGGCTTAGACGTAGTATTGTTTGGGATCCTAGTAGAGTAGGCCGCAGAGGCAGTGACCTGTTTACCCAGGGCATCAAGTTTCTTACAATCTTTATCTGGAGGGGCTTCCCCTGTGGCTAGTGGTACCCCCGCTCTTTTCCAAGTGGTAGTAACCACCAGGGAATCCGGTGTAGCAGGACCACTTAAGTATAGTGGGTTGGAAGGTGATGGGCGAAATAATGTTTCTACCTGGGGGTTGACCACCCGTGTGAGAGAGAGTGACAAGGAGGGGGCTAAGCCTCTCCTTATGGAGTTCAGTAGGGAGATGGCTTAACTAGTTGGAGGCTTCTCCTAGAGGATATCAACAAGGTCAGTCTGGAGCTAACTCGTGTGTTGCGATCTGGAAAAGAGCAGCAGCTATTCAAGGTCAATAAGTAACCCATTATACTTTTCAGAGGGGCTACAACCAACTCAAAGACACGTATTAACTCCAAGATTGTTTTAGAAATGCACCAAGCAGATCAGGGAAAGCAAATCCAAATAAAACAATTACAAGAGCACACAGCTAGTCATTGGAAAGCTTTAACACTCATTCACTTTAGAAATGAAAACACTACCAACTATATTACTTTTTAGAAGCGTGAACCACAATTCAAAGCAAGTGAAAATAACGTGTATACTTTTTAAAGGAGCAACCAGCAACTTTAAGCTAAGTATCAACTTTTAGATACTTTGTAGCTTATCCTATTGCAGAGATACAGTTACAACACTAACTCCTTTACAAGTAAGTACTTTCACACTTATCATTTCAAGACAGAAGCCTTATCAAAGTACTTCCCTAGTCTATAGCATGAGATTTCTCAGTAGCAGAAGAAGGACCCTAGTGAACTAAGAGCCAGCTGTAGGCAGGTCAGAATAGGTTTCAGTTCAGAGTTCCAGAGGATTGGTCTTCAAATGGTATGGGCAAACTACCAACCACGCTAATCACTGTTGGGGAGAATTCTCAGAAATGTGCTAATTCCTTCTACCTTAGAGACCCCTCCCCACCCCCAACAACTTTTCTGGATTTTGAGGACTTTATTTTTTTAAACCGGAGTGAGCAAGACCCTTTTTCCCCACTTGTGTATTTTAATGTGATTTTGATCGGTTTCTTTTTGGTTGTGGAGTCTGACAAACACCATAGGCATCTTTTATATTGTGTGTCACAGCACCTTCAGTGCCGTGACACAGGGAAGTACTTCAGATTTCGCAAAGGTTTAAATACCTTCTCTGGGATAAACTGTTTCTCAGAGCAATAAAGTGAAATTGCCTTTACATTTGTAACTTCTATACCCAGCATATACTATCTTATAAAAGAGTGCTGGAGGGGTTACTTAGTACCCCCTTAGCTTCTCGCGTAACATTTTTATGTTACTCTTCCCTCAATGAACGACTGGTGGCAGTGGTTTACTTTTTACTACCATTATGGGATTTTACCACGGGCTGTGTTTGTAGCCACGGTAAAGCACCCATGGGTGACACTTCTGTCAAAATGGCCCTGGTCTTTTTTTGCCATTTCTTTGTGGAAAGGTGGTCCTTGAGATTTACTCTGCGTGGCAAACCAGGTTTGGTGCCTTTGATTGGTCTTTGGCAGGCTTCACAAGTGAAACCCACCTCTGGCTCCAGGGTGTCCGACGGGGGCAGGAAGCGAGCGAGGTGCCCGAAACTCCGTGTATAGTCTCCTAGGAGACAGGAATGCACTCTTAGGTGATTGGCTGGCTGGCTGTCCGGAAAGGACAGCCACCCTGCTGGGTGACTGACAGCTGGGCTAGAATGAATGGGAGCAAGCTGCATAAAAGGCGAGGCATTTTGGCTTGGAAGGCAAGAGTCGAACACTGGACGAAGGAATCCGACGAAGAACTTGAAGAGGATGCCTGCTGCAACTCCTGTACTGTTGGTTTGCTTGGTAAAGCCCTGCTGCTGTGCTGAAACTCCAAATTTGTATCGACAGAAGCTCCGTCAAGGACGACTTCTCCCTTCGAGTTGGTGGGACCATTCAACTCCAAAGTAAGCCAGCCATCCTCTCAAAGCTGGTCAAGTATCCACTGTAGTCACTGCTGGAACCGGATAGCCAGGGAGAAGAACACCAGTTTGTGTACATTACTTTTAAGCTAGCCAAGAGCTCCAGGAAGATCGCCCGGACTCCCAGGAAGCAGGACTGACCGAGCCTGACTCCGCTCAACAGAGTACGGGACCCCAGAAGGAAAGCCCATCTCGACAGCTAGGAACGCAGTGTTGCTATTTACGGTAGACGCGAGGAGTTGAAACACTGAATAGCTACTTGGCTGAAGTTTGCTGATTGCGAGCAGTGACCGTCCCGTTTGCAGTGCAGCGGTCCCCAGAAGACCTCCCTGTTGTCCCCACGACTGAAGCCCAGGAACAGCAAGATCTGAAGAGCTACACAGGAACAGAAGTGATCCGCTGCACTTTTTCTTCAACCTAAAGGTACTGTAAAGTCTAAGAGAACTTCCCACTTGTTGCATAGCCACTTGTCCTCGTTGGAGACTTGCTTGGTTGCATGTGTAAAGTTGCTGTCAGCTTCTTTACTTCACAAGCCTAATCAGCTTGTGGCCCTACTTTGATTTTCTTCTTTCTACCAAGACTTTTTAAGCATTGGAAAATACTTCCTACTTACCTCCAAGAAGTGTTTCAGTTCACCTTGACTTTTACTAACTTAACATTGGCTGGCCTAGGCTCCCTGAATGACTCTTCGCTCTTCTGCTTATGTGTTTTGAAAGTACTTACCTTCTTAAGAATAACTGTATGAATACTGGTTTCATTCTGAACTCTCTTCTCTTTAACACTACTCCTTAGAATATTCTAAATGCAAGTGTTATATTAATGTCAACAGCACCCTAGCTAATGAAGTTACCCGAGGGTGTAGGTAATGCCTGTGTGTCATTCCAAATGGGTATTTGCTGATTTAGATAACTAAGAGTGTGCATTTTTGAAGTATATTTGTGTGGCGTTTTATATTGCTCTCTTCTGAAGGAGGTTTATTCTAACTGACTGATACATTAATAATTGTTTTATCAAGAAACCTTGTGTGTAAGAGTTTATTTGAATACTCGTCATTGTGAATCTGTGTAACAACCCTACAGCTCACATTGACCCTTCTTGAGAAAAGCCTGGTTGCTCCACACGCTACCAACCTGTGTAGTGCAGACTTATACCAATTGTTGGGTTTCTATTGCCAGGTGGTCAGGGTTGTTGTAGTGCACCCAAAGGGTACTGCATACAGTTGTGCCTAACAATCACCCACTCAGAGTGTCAGGATGCACACCAGTCTTGTTGTAAGTCAACACTGTACCTTAGGAGAAAAGAAGAGCTTCTGGGTGGATGCCTTCCGGATGCAGCAGCACAGGATTCGGTCCTTGGTTTCTTGGTCTGGAGACTGAAGAAATGGACACTGAAGAAAAACTGTCAGCAGTCATCGACGGGGAAGTTTCCAACAGTCTTCTTTGTAGCTTCTTGCAGCTCTGTGGATTTGGCGCCTTTTTACAGGAGTCAGATGAAGGACTAATAATGCGGGTCAGATACTCATCAGTCTCTCAGTCCTGCACTCTGGTGAGGGGACTTCAGGTATTTGAACCATGTCTCTGGAGGTCCAGCTGGAGTCCAACAAAGTTTCGGATGAAAACGGAAGGCCATGCACTGCACTCAGGTTTGAGGTCCGCTGGTATTGGCGTTTTGCAACCAAGCAGGTTCACAGCATGTTGAGGGATGGCTCGTTTTGCAGGTCTTCTTGAGACTAGTGGATCTCACCAGCCTCTGGCTTGGAGTCACATTTGGGACCCCCAGGTCGCTTGGGAGGAAGGGTTACATCAAGTTCCAGTTACGCAGAAGGGTTTCTGGCTGCTGGAAATCGTTACAGCAGTACTTTCTTCATCGTCCTCTTTGGATTTCATTCCAATGGTTGACTTGTCAGCAGCTTCCAGGATCAGAGTATTTATCAGGAACAATAGAACAATTTCTGCAAACTCTCTGCAGTTTACAGAAAGGGGAGGTCTAGCTATCCAATCAGGCAGCCAGCCCCGCCAGTGGGAACTGGTTCCTTTCAGGCAATGTGAAAGACAAAGGGCTGCAGAGGTTTGGACTACTCCCCTTGCTTCCTGCCTTCTCAAACACTGAAGCCTCTCCTGAATTCCCGCCAAAACTTCAACCAACAAGCAACCAAGAAATGCCAAAAAAAGGACCCCACCATTCTAGCAGAATGGTGACCCTCTCCTGTGCATTACTGCAGCCGATTTGACAGACTGCAAGCAATAACGACAAAGACATAACAGTAGTTTTACCACCACCAGCCATTCAAGTTGACCTGTAATTGTACACAAATGTTACCAGGTAATTAAGAAAGGGGGTACAGTGCATCTCCCCAGCACTCCACAAAATATGGAGCGTGCTGGCTCACTATATAAAATGTAAACTGTATCAAAATCCCACTTTACCCCTTGGGTACAGTCGTTCATCCACATACATCACAGATCAATTAAAAGGAAGCCACTGCATTTAAAATGCTGTGTGCTGCCATAATACTTTACAGTCCGTGCAAAGTTATAGGAAACTTCAACACACACACTGGACAGACTTTTGGTTAAGATTTTTATAGTAATTATATCTTCCTGACCTGTGTCAACCCCAGAACCTTTTGCATTTAATGGTGGATTATTTTTCCTTATATCTCTGAGTGGGAACTATTTTACACACTCAAAGAAGCTTTTACTCTTTATATGGGTGCATTTTTAGGACTCTCCAAAGTGTCTTTAAAGTTATCCTCTTTGACAACTTTTTGGCAATAAGTTCCTGTTGTTGCTGGGTTACCCTAGGAGCTCCCCTTTTACCTTCCTCTGGCTATCCTTGTGATAACTACAGTTCCCAAGGATAGAAAGGATCTTTGGATCCCTTTTACATGTTATTTGGCGAGAGCAGCACCCCCCTACCTTATGTGGAGTGCTGGGGAGATACTGAGTGTCCCCTTTCTCATTTTAAATGTAACATTTATGTTACAAGGACAAATGCACCTTTAATGGCTGGTGGCAGTGAACCTATGATTTACTTACCGTAATGGCATTTCTGATGATTCTATCTGCTCAGATTCACATTCTGTGCACAGAGTCCGACATCTAGTGGTAACCGCAGAGTATTGCATCTTGGCTTTCAAGGATCGGAAGGGGACGTCGACATGGGCGTGCCTGTAACACTATCCCTAACGTGATTTTTAGTGTACCCAAAATCCCTCACGTGTCAAAGTCCCTCCGATTGTATTTTTTTTTCTGCTGTGTCAGGGAGCCTTAGGACTATCGTGAGTGCAGAAAGAGAAGTAGTAGTAGTAGTAATATCTCTATGTTCCTTTCATCCGAGCGGCAAGGAAGGGTGGGCGCATGTGAATCTAAGCACATACAATCATCAGAAATGCTATTACAGTAAGTAATGCATGTCTTCTGATGCTTGTTAATCTACTTAGAATCATATGCTGTGCATGGACTAGCGAGCAGCACCTGGAGTTGGAGGTGGGATGTGAGAAGGAACAGTAGAGAAAAACCAGACCTAGAGTGAGTGTCTAGGCGATAGTGTTTTGTAAAGGTGTGTACAGAACTCCAGGTTGCCGCTTTGCAAATGGACTCGAGAGGAACATTTGCAATGAATGCTATGGAAGCCCCAATGCCCCAAGTAGAGTGTGCTCTAGGTTTGAAGGGCAGATCTCTATTGACAAGAGTGTAGAAGATGCTATGGGGAGGAAACAATCCAGGATCGCCCTTGACACGATCCAGAGATCTGTGTGGGAGGGAGGCATCGGTTTACCCTGCATACGCACCTATTACCTGGCCACACAGATAGGAGTAGTGAATGACTGGATGCACGTGGAACCCACACTGCCACACACCCGTATAGAGCTAGAGACCATGTCCCCGCTAACACCGCTCCAAATCCTTTATGCCACCCACGATCAACTCCCGGTGCTGCCCAAAATGACCCACCACATACGGCGCGCTTGGCGGGCTGCACACAAACTAATCGGCTGGGAAGGACAGCCAACACTGTCGCAACCTATATGGCACAATGCGCTCCTCCCGGAACTAATAAAAATGGGCTCCTTCGATCACTGGCTGGCAAAAGGAATACACACATTAGCACACGTGATACAAGAGGGTCGCCTCCTGTGCTTTAAGACCATGCTCGAACAATTCGACCTGGCACCCATCGACAGATTTTGGCAAGCGAAACTAGCCCACGCCATCCGCACCCAATTCCCCGACACGACGTCGTACCCCCCCCTGCTCTCCCATCGAGAGCAATATTCTCCCGCAGCACATTCCTTCTAGGGTCACTTCCACTCTCTATCAGGCCCTTAACTCATTCGGGGCTGCACAACTCGACGGACTAAAGGCAAAGTGGAAAAGGGATCTGGGCCCCTTGGAACCTGAAGATTGGGTGGCGGCGTTAATGTCCCCCAGAGAAATCGGTGTAGAATCCAAGCTCAGACTAATACAGCTGATGATCCTCCATCGTTCATACCACTCACGCACTGCAATGGCCAGATGGGGCGGAATAGGAGACGGGACATGTGTTTCGATGCAAAACTGAACCCGCCACCTTCTACCATATGATATGGGACTGTCAGGAAATACAGGCCTTCTGGGTGGGCTGTGTCAACACAATCTCAGCCGCTCTGGTGACACCAATCCCTAGGGACCCCAAGATGGTACTCTTGGGCATTGGGGGTGAAGTAGACCTGTCCAAATATGAGAAAATGTTTTTGGCAATTGTGTTGGGGGCAGGCAATAGACTTAACTGCCGATCCACTGAGCCTGAACCGGTGGAGTAATGAGCTGGCCAGGTGCGCAACCTTAGAGCGCCGGATCTATAATGCAAGGGGCTGTCCCCGCAAATTCAAAAAAATATGGGGTAAATGGCTGGATGCTCAATGAGCCATGCGGGCGGGGGTACATCGGTAACGCTGCTAGCATTGTTTGCCTGCCTTGTCCTATTGATGTCTTACGGTCCTTGGCGCCGCGGGCCCTGTTATGGTTAATTGCCTTCAAAATGTATACCATTGATCCATGTCTTATTCATGTACGTTTCTTTATGTTATGTTGTTTAAAATCAATAAACAGTTATAAAAAAAAAAAAAGTGTAGCAGAGTGTGATGGAATTGACAATCCACCTTGAGATGGCTGATCTAGAGACAAGGTCCCCTTCTCTACCAGCTGCCACTGAAACAAAACAATGATTCATCTACCTTAGTGGTTTAGTTCTTTCCAGGTAGTACATGACTACCTACGCACATCCAGTGTGTGTAGGCTTCTTTCCGCCATGTTAGTGGGGTTTTGGAAGAAAGTTGGTAGTTCGATTGACTGGTTCACATGGAACTTTGAAATAAATGTGGGCGCGAACCAACGGAGTGTGCAGAACCACCTTCTCTCAGAATAGAAAGGGCCTGCAGTTCACTGACTCTCCTTATTGAAATAACTGCCACTGAGACTTGCTTTATGCATTGGTTCAAAGGGCGACCCCATAAGTCTGGTTAATACCACATTTAGGTCCCATCTGGGAGCAAAATTAGAAATGGGGGGGGATGAATCCTCTTCACCCCTTCCATGAAAGCTTTAATAACTGGGATCTTCTACCATGACACTTTCTGTTGGGACATGGTATAGGCTGAGAGTGCACCTAAGTGAACCTCAAGGAATTAAATACCAGAACCAAGTCTAGTAAGTGAGTCAGGTATAACAATATGAGTTGGAGCAGTCAATTGGATTGATGCCCTTGGAATTGCACCAGATGACCAAGCGTTTCCATTTATTGGAGTAGCAATGTCTGATGTTAGGTTTTCCTGCTTCCCTAAGTGTACCCATGCATCTCTGATGAAGTTGGAGATGCCCGAACTCTATGATCTCAGGAGCCAGGCCACTAAGTTGAGAGTTTGCGGGCATGGAAGAAGCGTTTCCCCCTTGTCCCAAGATGGCATGTTGTATGGGCAAGGTAGTTTCATTGGAGGAGAGAGAGAGACATCTCCATCACACGGGAGAACCAGGGCTGGTGTGCCCACATCGGGGCCACCAATATCATGGTGATTGGTTCCTGGTGCATCTTGTGCACTATCTTGTTGAGAAAGGGAGTCAGGGGAAAAGCGTAAACAAATTTCCCTGAGGGTACCTGGAGGCGAAATCTGGGCATTGAGAGTTCTCCAGAGTTGCAAACAAGTCGATCTCTGGGAAGCCCGATTCTGCAAAAACGTTGGAGAATAGGTCTGTGTGTAGTCGCCATTCGCACTCCAAGGGCAACGGGAAGTCTCTGCTGAGCACGTCTGCCAGAAGATTGAGTTTCCCTGGAACGTGCTGAGACAATAGAAACATCTTGTGTTTGAAAGCCCACTTCCAAATGTTCTGGGACAGTTTGGACAGCCCTGGAGAGCGAGTGGTCCCTTGTTTGTTCAGGTAGTACATGGCCGTGGTGCTGTCTGTGATGATCAGTGCTGTCTTTCCACGCAACTGTGTCTCCTTCAGGTGGTTTTCCATCCACCAAAAGGTGGAACCTGTGTAGTACAGACTTGTACCAAAAGGTGGGTTACCTAAGCAGATAAGTGTTGTGTAGTCTCACACAGTGTTACTACATCAATTCTTACCTAACACAAGGTTAAAATTATTCCATTGATGTTTTATCGAGCAGAAATCTGGGGACATAACTGCATCTTACAAGTAACTAAACCTGTAAGCTTCTGCCACAAAACTCTGGCAAGTATGCCTAAATCTCTACTAGTTAATTGTTTAGAATTGAATTTGGTATCGGCTCCATACAATCTGTGAGGATAAAGCTATTAACACAGATGTTGACTTTTCCCATCTATAAAACAGCAACAAATATAATTGAGAGCATGGACAGAACAGAATATTGTAGACATTGCCACTAGAACACAGATTGTGTCCCAGAAGTATGCTCCACCTTTAATTATATATAGGTTTTTTCTAACCATTTTCTGAGGCACGAATATTTGAAGTACAAGTTTAACATTGCAGAAACTAGGGAAGTTATGGGAGCTCGATCTGGAATTAGTAGAAACCTCTGCACCTGTAGATTGTGCTGCTTGGAACACCTTGAAACCGGCAAGCGCCTAATTACCAGCTCCAATGCTCTATCCTCTTTGTGTGAAAGACATTGGCTTGCTTATGGGTCAAATTAGTCTATATCAAGGTCCTCTGAACAGCTATGGTCAAAGTTAATGGAGGGCAAAGATTCTATAGTCATCTATACAATAACCAAATTTTGGATACAGTTCAAAGCGATAATAAATAGGGGTGCAAACTACACCAGGGCACTGAACAACTATTAACGTTAAAGGAATTCAAATTGGGGGAATGTAGTAACCTTAATCTGTCTACATTGGGATTTGATAAATTCTGTTGCATCATCTGTATTTTGTCTTTCCTTACCATTTAAAAAAAAATATATGTTTATGGAGTAACCTTTACTGAAAAAAAATGATTTATGCTTCCGATACTTGTGTACTATGTTTTATGATGTAAAGGAATAGTGTTAAAAATCATGTAAATCTGCTAAATAGCACTCCAAATAAATATAGTTGTGTTACAAGAGTGTTTAGGGCTGAACTAAGCTAAGATTATTAGTTGGGCAGCAAAAAGGCTAAATATATAATTGACTAATGTATTGGTTTCTAGTTGATGCCTTCGTTTGGATGGGCGCTAATTTTATGGGGGCCTATGCGCTCAAATTAAATCCTCAATTATTCTTCTAAATTCAAGGTGTGAAGGCAAGGGAAATGCAAACAACATTTTGTTGCTGCTTTAGACCGATCAAAATACTGGACACATTTTATGGAGCTAAAAGAAAATGAGCTTGTCAATACAGTTCTGCTCCTAGATAAATAAAATGGGTCTATAGAGATTGTGTTTTGACTGCTTTTACCTGGGCCTACTGTATATTCCATAACTGGGAACATAATAGTTGACTCCTAGTCCAACCAAGAACATGAACACATTTTGTAATACTCAGTCTAGCAAGTTGCGCCACACTGCATATTGCCATTGCTAGACAGACAAAAGCAATGCCTTCACATCCTAAACAGTCAACTCCTGTATATTGAAAAATTGTTGCACAAGACTAAACCTTTTCTATCACCCCACCAGATGTGCTGACCATGTGCATTTACAGATTTATTTCACACTGTATAATGCGAATGTACAGTTTAAACTAAAGGCTGGATTTACAAATCTAGAGTGCATTGAAAAAACACATTTAATAAAAGGTTACTAGATAAAATTGCACATGTTTCAAGTTAGGGATTTGGTTATGTGAACTTCTAAAAAAGCGGTGTATATATTGGCGAGCATAAACAAGCTTTTAAAACACATTATACTGGCACTTACCCGCCACTTCATGAAGGTCTGCAGGAGGACGCCATGTTGGCATGCCAGATTTTGCCTTCTCTTGCCGGTTTAATAGCTCCTGCTCAAAACGCTCATGCAAATCTTTGAGCTTGCTCGTTCCAACAACAGTGGAGTCACCCTATAAACACAAGGTTTATGGTAAGATTAATAAAACTGATCTAAACCAGGACCATCCACTTTTCATAATTTAAATACATATAATTATATTGTATGTTTAGCCATTTTCAAATGAATGCATGATGGAACTTGACCCAGCTAACTTCTCGGATTGCAGCGCTTTAGGAATGAACCAGCTCAAGATCTGGAGATACTTGGAAGTGTATGGGTTTTATTATTATCGGAGAGAATGTATAACTGAATTGATCTACAGACACTGCCCTCAAATGTCGATCTTCTGTCCGCTTGACAATCTAAATCATCTTCTATGCTTATCCTTCTTGGACTCTCGGTGGAGTTTGATACTGTTGATCACTCATCTCCTCGCTTTCCACTTTTGGTTTCTCTGGCCGCGTTCAATGGTTTCACTCTTATCGTTCACAACTGTCTTATTCTGCAACATGGGCTGGACACACTTCTCAGTTTGCTCTTCTCTATGGTGTTCCTCAAGTGGCTGTTCTTGGTCCCCTCCTCTTTTCACTCTACACTGTCCTGCTTTCTGCTGTTATTTCATCTTTCAACCTTTCATTTTACCTTAATGCAGACACCACACATTCTTTTTGGTCTAGTCTTTTGATGCTACTTTACATTCTATTGTTTCCAACTGTCTCTCTGTGGTTCAAAACTGGATGTCCTCTCTTTGTTTATCTAAATCCCTCGAACACTGAGGTCGTCTTATTCCCTTCTATTATTTCTCCTGCTCTTTTTTTTCCCCAACCTCTTCTCTCCCATTATCTTCTGCTCGTAACTTGGGTGTTATCTTTGACCCTTCTGTTTCGTTTTCCTTACATATTTTCTCTATTGCCTGTTCCTGTCGTTATGCTTTGCTCAACATCAGTCACGCTCGACCTCTCTCCTTTCATGCTAACAAGCTTCTTTTTGGCCTGGTTTTCTCAGTGACTATTGTGCATCTATTCCCCCGGCTCTTCCTGCCTCCCACCTTCTTACTCTTTCTACCTATAATTCTTGAATTTGGGTTCTTTTTTCTCTGTCTTCTCGTTTTTCAATTACACCTGCCTTGCTTTCCATCTCGCTTCTCCCTTTTGAATCAGTCTTCTTTATCACTTTCTCCTGAACGGTTTTAAATGTACTCATGGTCTTACACCCCCTTATCTATCTTCCTTGGTTTCTTTCTACTGCAACTCGTTCTCTTCGTTCCCAGAATTGTTTCTTCTTACGATACCTAAACCCCCAGGAGCATCCTCTCCTTTCCGGTCCTTCATCCTTGTGCCTAAACACTCCTTTCCTCTTTACGTGTGTTTTTCTTCCCAGTTTGTATTTTTCAGGCTAATCTTAAGGCTAATTTCTTATCTGCTCCCTCTACTAGCGAAGCTTTGTCTGTACCCTGCATTCTGTTTTAATTGGTTTGCTTTCTTAATTTTGATTGTACTGTTTGATCATTTTGTATTAGCGCTTTTGGTGAAGAGCGCTTTGTAAATTTAATAAAAGGGAAAAAAAATGAAATTATCAATTGGTGGGTGGAAGTGGTTTAGATTCAGAGTACATGAGGTGCCATCAATAATCTACCTTCTGGTTACAAAAGCGGGAGGACTTCACTACACAGTGAAGAAGAAATATAATCACGGAATTTGCCAGATATAGCATCCAAAACAACCATGCCAGAGCCATTGCCATGCATTGTTCACAATGTAACATGTTGATTGGGTCTTGAACTCTAAAGGAAAAAAGTAGTCTGGTCACTACTATTGTTATTCATTTCCTTTCAAACTGGGAGCATATGCATGCTATTTATAATTTCACATTTGGAGTCATGAGCATTGATGGTAATGTTGGCGTTGTTGCTTTAGGAATTTTAATTGGATTTCTTTGTGTGCTTGATATGATAGAACTCTTTAGCAGCTTGTCAGTGAATTTGTAAGGTTTTTATTACAGAAGATTGACTGTGCCTGTACTTGGCTTGTGATTTGATCACAATGTGGCCGCAAGGCACCCACCATGCCACTCATGGCCTTCGGGACGGCCAAATGCACAGTAAACACTGAAAATGCCCAATGAACACTGCACCAGGGCATGGCTTTTGGAAATATGCACAGTCACCTCAAAGCACTCACTAGGGAGACCAGGACAAAGTGATACAATATTCCAATCAGGTAACGCCTGCAGAAATGAACAGAGGAAACAACCAGACCGCTTCTTGTGCACACTTGATACCAATCCGTCCAGGTTTTTTTTGCACTACATTTACCATAAAGTCTTTCTTGGACAGAACTGCAAAAAACCTTTAGTCCACAGGTGGGGGCCGATAGAAAATATTTCTTTTAGCAACTTTCCCTCCATGCTTCTAGAGACTCCCCCAAACGTGTTGCCTTTGCACTTATTTGGCCATATTGTTGTTTGACCTTTTTCCTGCTTTGCCAGGAAATGCAATAAGATCACGCACTTGCCCAGAAAGGGTGGGCAGGGGGCGGGGGTGGGTGTGGGTGTGTGTGTCTGTCTCCCCAAAGGAGGGGATGGGACGGTCTGGTCCCAATCCACATCTGTAGTACCTTAAAGTCTGAGGGTGGGACATGAGTGAAACCCACAGTGGTCCCCAATTGGACCACTGCTGGCTGTTTGAATGGTGCAGATCCTTAACACTGGTCGGCTTGGATTTGCTTCCAGGTTGCATTTTGGATAAGAAAAGGACTCCTGCAGCCATATCTTCCGATCCGTGTATAGAAGAACAGTCGATTGAAGATCTGAAAGTAGACTCCGGAAGATGCCCAGCATCCCTTCTTGCTTCTGGCACAGTGAGGCCATGTTGGACTACCTGACCTGCGATGGCCATGTGCAGTGATTCTACACCTGGACTGGTGGTATCAACCTCCAACCACAAACACAACTGGAACAACCCCTGCCATCGCCTCTGTGCAGTGGCCGTTGCTGGAACTCGCATTCCCAAGTATAGTGAATTGTGCTGAAAAGGTCTGCATCAGTGCTTCCTGAATTTCTCCATCGTGAATGATTGCACTCAGCTCTTGGGCCCAACCAGAGGAATCATTTCACCCACAGCTCCTGGGCACCTCTCAATGGAACCAACAGTGGGAAATGCTAGGGGAATAAGTAATCGCAAAGCATTTGTCCCATCTGTACTCCTTAGAATAAACTTGGAGGTATTCTTCCATTACATTACGCTGCTTTAAGATCAAGTCTAAAGCAGTTGTACCTGAAAGATAGAAACACATTTTTACCTACCAGTAACTTTATTGCATATTCTCTGGAACATTCACCAACACAACAACTTCACCTACATTAGACACTTGAGGAGAAGCATTGTGACTGTTAGGCACGATTGTATGCAGTACCCTTTGGGTGCACTACAACAACCCTGACCTAGCAATAGGAACCCAACTTTTGGTTTAAGTCTGTACTACACAGGTTGGTAGCGTGTTAAGCAGCCGGGCTTATCTCAAGAGGGGGCAATGGGAGCTGTAGGGGAGTTGCACAGAGATTCACAGTGACAAGTATTCAAATAAACTTACATTAATAATTGTTTAATCAATAAACCTTGTGTGTATCAGTCAGTTAGAATAAGCCTTCTTCAGAAGGGGCAATAGAATAGTAATACAAATACACTTCAAAAATACACTCTAAAGATTTCTAAATCAGTAGATACCCTTTTGGGATGGACCAGAGACACTACCTACACCCTCAGGTGGCTTCAATAGTTAGGGTGCCGGGGCCATTAATATATCACTGTTGCATTTAGAATCAGTTTTAGGAATATGTCAAAGGAAAAAGATTAGAACAAAACAAGAGATGACACAGTCTGAAGCAGGTAAGTACTTTTGGTAATGCAAAGTTAGTAAACCCCTTCCTGGAAGGAAGAAACACCTAAGCAGAGGAGAGAAGAGTCATTCAGGGAGCCAGGGCAGCCAATGTTAAGTTAGCAAAAGGTAAGGTGAACTGAAGAAATTCTTGCAGGTAAGTAAAAGTCTTGCACAATGTTTCGAAGGTCTTGTTACAATAAGAAGAAATTCAAAGTAGGGCCACAAGCTGATTAGGCTTGTGAGGTAAAGAAGTGGTTGGCAACTCTACAGGGCCAACTGAGAGAAGTCTCCAATGAGGACAAGTAAGGTGGCACAACAAGAGGCAAGTTCTCTCAGACGTTACAGTACCTTAAGGTTGAAGAAAAGTGCAGCATATGACTTCTGTTCCTGTGCAGCTCTGCAGATCCTGGTGTTCCTGGGACTCAGTCATGGGACTCTTGCACCTCAATGGGACAGTCACCGCTCGCAACCGGCAATCTTCAAACAAGTGGCACTTCGGTGTTTCAGCTCCTCGCGTCAACCGCAAATAGCAACCCTGCGTTTCCTGGCTGTCGAGGCTTTCATTGCATCAAGGGTCCCACACTCTTATTTAGTATACTTTTATTAAGTATATTTGACTTAACATTGAAACATAATATAATAATGTAGTTTAAAAAATGTTTTATCAGCACATTGCAGAGCCGTAAGGCTGCGGCTGACCATGCCTCATTTTCGCCGTGCTGAAACGGAGGGGGACCGAGTTTGAGCAGTAATCCCCCCGGCATGAGGGGCAACCCAAGATGGCGGTCAGCAGAATGGAGTAACCCACCCTGCTCACCAGCGCCTGAACCGAGCGGGAACAGTGGAAGCCCAACGCAGAGCCGATCCTAATCTGCCGTCCTCAAGCGGCAAGCGCCGGGGCCTTCATGCACCCCCGATCCGGGACGCACCCACACTGGTGTAGCGTCCGGCCGCGAAGGGAGCGGGCTCCTTCCCCAGACGGTGGCCTGGGAATCCCCTCTGCCCCGGTGCGGGAGAGTTGAGGGGCTGAGACCGAAGGCCAGCAGCAGCAGCGGTGCAAAGCCCATTATGCAGGGCGGCAGCGCGAGAGTGCTCCTACCGCCCTCCTCGAACTCAGTCTCCTTACCGCCCACAGCCTGGGGGAGCACCAGCAACGGCCGTGTACGCAGCTCCGGCAATAGCAGTGTCCGCCTCCGAAACTAGCGAGCACTGCCTCTAGACAAGGCCCGCCAAACCCTCCAGCTACCTTCGGCGGCTCCGGAAAAAAAAAAAAAAAAGGCCTACCTTCCCGAACTCACAGACTTCCCTCCCACCGCTACCCGAAGGAAAGCAGCAGTCCCGTCGGAGGGAAAACGGCAAGCACCACCGTCTCCCCCCGCCCCCCGACAGACGTGAGGGTACCGACAGCAGCAGTGCGTGTGGGGCCTCCTTCCCCCTTCTCCGGCTCCACCAGTTCACCAGCCCCTGCAGCTACAGAGTCCGCGGGTGGCTCGGGGCCTCCGGCAGCCCGGCTGGTGCTGGGGGTGCGAGAGTCCACCCTGCAATAGGCCGCCACCAGCAACACCCAAAGTTCCGGGAAGAAGGTAGGGCGGCACCTGCCGCAACACATCGGTGCTCCCTGGCTCTGCAGCTCACCCCCCCACTCCGGTTCCCAGGTGAGTGGTGAGGTGGCCACCCAGACACGAACCCCTCTGGGAGGGTAACTTAAATGCAAACTGGACCGGGTCCCTCCTCCAACACTTAGTCCCGATACCCTGGGGGTCTTTCCCTGAGAGGCACTGCTCAGGCCCCACAGAGGCGACCCTCCTGCAGATGGCCCAAGGCCCTCTACCACCACCAACACCACCACCATTGCCACCGCCGGAACCCCAAGACACCGGGAGAACATAGCAGGCGACCACTTGGCCCACGCCACAGCAAATAACCCACACGGATCCGCCCGGGGAATAGAGGTCAAAAGGAGGCCCCAGGCGTACCATAACAACCCATCCCGGGTGGGGAGTGGACAAATCCCTGCTCAAGGCACAAGGGGCAATGTCCAGACATCCGAAATCATCCTAACAAACCGACATTGCAACCCTGCTATCCAACAACATGGGAGAGAAAACTAAGAAAGGGGAGCACGACGACACCCCGGGTCACACACCAGACTCCAACACTGAACTGCCAACATAAGCAGTGACTAAAGCCGACCTCCAAGAGCTCCTTTCTGCCATAACCAAAGAGTACCAAAAAGGGACAGAAGAGCTAAAGGGCAAAATCTCCTCCCTGGACAAGAGTGGGGGAAGTCGAGACTAGAACAGAAGAAATTGAAACCAGACTGTTCGAGCAAAATTTCGAGATCGGGGAGGGGGCTGAAAGACTCTCCGCGCTGGAGGCCAGGTGCGAAGCCCTCGCGAACAAACAAGAAGAAGCTGAAAACAGGTCCAGGCACAACATTATCAGCCTGAGGGGATATCCGAGCTCTGTCCCCGACGAAGAACTCAACACTTATGTCAATGCCCTAATTCGCTTCATTCGAACGCTCCCAGACGGAGCTCCTCTGGAACTGGACAGGGTCTACAGGGTTAGAGCCAGACAAAACGCAAATGTTATGCCGGATGTTCTAGCAAAAAATCACTTCTACAAAGTCAAGGAAGAAATTATGCAAGAAGCCAGAAACTCCGCCCGTTTTAGCTTCCGAGACGCCGAAATATCCCTGTATCAGGACCTAGCTGCGACCACCCTTGCAAAAAGAAAAGCCCTCAAGCCACTTGCCAAATGGCTGCGTGAGAGGAAAACAGCCTATCGCTGGGGCTTCCCCACTTCTCTAATCTTCAATAGGGAGGGCAGGTCCTGGACAATACCTTCCCCAAGAGACCCCGAGCGATTCATGAACCCGGGGAGCGAAGAGGGTCCCCTCCCTGCAGCCGCGGAGGCCCTGGGGAGATCCTGTGGATACCCCACCAAAGCCTGGAACAAGATGTCGGGGCGCCGCAGACCCCGAGGCCCTCCGGGCAAGCCAAAACGGGACAACAACCGTTGAGTGGGTGGCTCTGACTATTTGGGCCCCCTGAGCAGGGGGGCCCCCCCCTTGAACCTTCCCGGCCTGATAGCTCTCCGCCCGTCCATGAGGGGGTACCGAAGAGTCTCAAGTGTTCTCTATCAAACGGACGCTCTAACCTCAACCTGAATGTTTACTGGCCAACAGAAGAGGCAATGTTTGCCTCCAAGCAGTTACACCACACCGGTCCGGCCGTATGCCCCGTTGGTCGAAGGCTGGTCCGGAAACCTTGTTGTTTGGGGGGGGGGAGGGGGGAGAAGGGAGGGGGTGGTCGAGAAGGAGAGGAGAAGCTCACAATGAGGGAAGAACGGAGGAACTTGGCACCGGAAGACAAGGAACAAGAAATCTTCAAGGAAGACTACGAACCGACCTACTTAGAACTCAAAGGATGGCTTCACTAGACAAACCCTAACCATCACGACTTGGAACGTGCAGGGGCTTAATGCACCAAGAAAGCGGAAGTCAGTGAAGCACAAACTTGACCAACTAACCGCAGACATGTTCTTCAGCCAGGAAACCCATCTGATCGCGGAAGACGAAAAGCGACTACGGTTCCGACACTACCCGAAATGCTACTTCGCTTCCGCCACACAGAAAAAGAGAGGGGTCGCTATATTGTTGGGTGAAGACCTCCCACTAACACAGATCACCACCAAAAGAGATCCGGAGGGCAGATTCCTACGCCTGAAGGGCCTCCTAGTCGAACTACTGATCACTCTAGTGGCAATTTACGCACCAAACAAGAGCAAGACCAATTCCTCCATAGTCTCCTCCCAACTATCACGGCCTTCTCTGTAGGCCACTTGCTAATCAGTGGGGACTTCAACATTCCCCCAGATCCGAAGGTGGATAAATCGCTCCCAGCCCCGAGGGAAGACTCTGGCAAATCCCTGGCCCTGGCTGAATTCCTGCGGGAAACAGACCATCGACATATGGAGATTACGCAACCAGAGAGAAAGGGACTACAATTTCTTTTCGCATGCACATAGAGGCTACTCGCATATTGACCTCTTGTTAGCCAACAACTGGGACCCCTGAGTGGATAACATCCAAATGGGGCCTATCACAATCTCGGATCACGCGCCAGTCACGATGACGCTGCTTCTTCATGGAGTCCCGGAACCTAGCCAGAGGCAATGGAAGCTGCAAGATTACATCCTTACCGACATAGCGGCAAGCTCTGACCTCACGGAGGCGATTCAGAATTACTTCACTGAGAACACAACCCCAGACTCCTCAATGGCAACAGTATGGGACGCCATGAAACCAGTGATCCGAGGGGTGGCGATGGACTCAAGAGCTAGACTCAAGCGCCAAAACCTGCTGAAGCAACAAAAGCTTGAGGAAAGAATCTCAGAATTAGAAAATAAGCTCAAACACTGCAACACAAAAACAACGCACCATCAACTAAAAAGAGCTAAAAGAGTTGGAGGTCCACCTAGCAGACCGGGCCGCCAGAGGATTAACCTATACTAAACAGTACTACTACCTTAACAGTAATAAAGCGAACCAGCTCCTAGCACACAAACTGAAAAGGCTCCAAACCAGGAACCACATCCAAGCCTTGCTGGACAAAAACAGCTCCTTACGTCATTTGGACCTCGAAAAACTTGAGATAATGGTGCAGCACCACAAGGAAATCGAGGCAGGACCCCCGACGTTAACCCCAGCCATCACTCAATTTTTGGCCCCGATCCTAAAGACAAAGCCACCTCTGTCACTAGCTGACCTGGAGGCTCCGATCTCAGCGGAGGAAGTCAGCGAAACAATCCGTCACCTGAAAAACACAACGCCCGGGCCAGACGGGTTTTCCTCAAAATTTTACAAAAAATGTGCTCACCTGCTAGCACCACAACTGGCAAACATGTGCAACTCATTCCTCTCCACCGGCACCCCATCCATGAATGAGTCGATAACGGTACTGATACCTAAACCAGGGAAAGACCGTACACGCAATGCGCATCATACAGGCCCATTATGCTCCTAAACAACGATGTGAAAATATTCGCCAAAATCCTGGCAAATCGGCTAGCCCCCTCCCTCCCGGAGTTCATCCATCCAGACCAAGCAGGCTTCATACCGGGATGGGGCGCCCAAGACAACATCTGCAGAACCATCAACATCATTGATTCAGCGAACAGGTTGGGCTTAAAGCTAGCAGTCCTCTCCTTAGATGCGCATAAGGCATTCAATATGCTCGATTGGGGCTACGTGGAGAAAATCCTAAGGCACTTTGGCCCAAATTTCGTAAAATGGATCCTAGCTATCTACCAAAACCCTTCCACAAAACTGCGCCTCAACGGGGCCAGAGTAGGATAAACATAACCAGAGGCACGAGGCAAGGTTGTCCACTCACCCCACTGATTTTCGCCCCATCAATGGAGCCATTCGCGGACGGGATCCGCTGTAACCCAGCTATACATGGCCTCACGATCAAAAAAGAATCCTACAAAATCGCCCTATACGCGGACGATGTGCTCCTCACACTCACCCGGCCAGCAGAATCATTAAGAGCACTATGGCAAACACTAAGAATTCCGTGCAGCCTCAGGGTTCACAATAAACATCTCCAAATCAGTAGCACTGGGCATCAATATCCCAAGAAAATGCAAATCCAACCTCGAAGCAGAGTTCCGAGTCCCCTGGGCAAGAAGCAACATCAGCTATCTGGGAGTTCAGATACCCAACAAAACTGAGAAGCTGTATAAGAAATTTTCCAGCACTCTTCAGGGACCTGAAAAATGACATCCATCAATGGAAAAAACAAGAAATCCCCTGGTTCGGCTGTATTACGGCGATATAAATGAATCTAACTCCACAGCTCTATATTACGCTCAAGCTCTGCCGGTGACGATCCGGGAGAAATAACTAAGAAAGCTGCAAGGAGAGATCTTGAATCTGGTCTGGGAGGGAAAGAAGTCTTGCATCCCGAAACGCATCATGCTCCGAAGCACTGCCCTGGGTGGCCTAGGGGTCCCAGATGTTGCGAGGTACTGTCGCGCAGCCCAGCTAGCCCGGGCCTTCACCTGGAAGCTCCAAACCAACCGCCCTTGGTGGTTACAACTGGAGGAAGATTGGAGCAAGACCCCACTGGAATCTCTGCCTCACTCCAAAGAGCCCAAAAGGACCCAAGACCCTGGCCCCCTAACAGCAACAAGAAACATGGTCGCCAGCTGGAAAGTGGCAGCCCGCCGGTGGAATTGCAGAGGCGCAATGGGTCCCCTTACGCAAATCTGGGACAACCCTGACTTTTCCCCCGGAGTCTCACCAAACCAGTTCATGGAGTGGAGGGCCGGGGGCTTAGAAACCATATCAGATTTCTTTGAGAATGGCCTCCCCTTAAACTTCGAGGAGTGTAAAGCAAAATTCAAGATCCCGGAAACAAAGGTTTCGCTATACGCAACTGAGACATTGGCTGTCGAATCCACAGGTCAGAAAACAGGGTAGCAGTGAGCTCACAGCATTAGAACTTGCCCTCTTAGCAAACCCTCTGAGGGGGAAAATCTCTGCACTCTACAAAATTCTGGACAGAACAGACCCAGCTAAAAAAGAACCATACATGCTGAAATGGGAAGAAGACATCGGAAGACCGATTGAACCTGAGGAATGGCACCACATCTGGTCCCCCGCCCAGAAAAGCTCAAAATGCATAACGAACAAAGAAAGTGCATTTAAAGTTTGCTACAGGTGGTATATAACCCCCGCAATTCTAAACTAAACAAGTGTAACTCAACGATCCCCGCTCAATGCTGGAGGGGGTGCTCGGACCGAGGAACCTTGCTCCAGCTCTTCTGGTCTTGCCCGAAAGCCACCCTATTCTGGAAGAATATTCTGGAACAAATTAAAGGAATCACTGGACTCACCATCCCCTGGGACCTAGGTATTGTGCTGCTAGGGGCGACAGGAGATGGCCAATTCCCCCTAACAGGTTGTATGGCGGACCTCTACTCCCATCTTCTTACAGCCGCCAAAATCACTATCGCCAGACTCTGGAAAAATCTGGAGGGTCCGTCCACGCAGATGTGGTGGTCCAAATGCTGGGAAATTGTTGCAGCCGAGAAAATCACAGCCATCAGACTAGGCAAACCCAAATTTGATTGCATATGGGCCCCCTTTTTGGACTATGTGCAGCAATTCCCCGGAGTGGCGAGACAGCCCCCATCCCTACGCTGGATGAAAACTCAAGACTGAAATGAACTAAGCAGAAACCAGGCCAGAAACGTGACTGAGCTCCTCTACACTCCTGTGCCGCCATGAACCATCAATTCAGGCTCCTGAACCTTGAGGGGCCTGTGTCGAGGAATTCACCCTAAACCTAGCCATAGAGACGCACCAAACCCTTGAAACTATTCCTTTGTTGAAAACAGACAGTCTTCCACTCCTAATGTGTGCACAGCTCCTTGTCCCCCATTCCCCTTCCCCCCCCCTCTTCAGTTATGATTTAACAGTTTTATTTTTAAAGAGAACGCATTTTTCGCTAAGTCTTAGTTATATAAAGGACCGTTTTCTTCGATTAAATGTTTAACAAGTTTGCAAAGTATGTAACAATCAAAGAATCTGTATGACTTGTTATGCCAAAATAATAAAAAACAATGTTAAAAGTATAACTGTACTAATAAATATTAAATAGGTAGCAGGCTTTGTCTATGGTGAACATTCATCATAACTATTCTCCATTAGATGGCGCTATTGTATTGGAAATGTACATTTTGCTGTTATTTGTTATTGTTGTGTATGTACGTTAGCATGAGTGCACGTATGCGTGGGCGCCATTTTTAAAGTTCATTCTGAAAGCGTTTCCGTTGCGTTCGGGTCTCCGTTCAAGGATTTTGTGGATTTGTTTTTTTTTACTGGACTTTTTTTGGACCCAATGTTTTTTTTTTCTTCCGGATTCCATGGATATTATGGTTTTTTTTCCCGGTTCTATGCACTTTTCATGTTGGATTGTGTTTTTTTTTTTTCGGGACTTTTTGGATTTTCACCTTTTCTTCTGTGCTGGATTTAACTATTTTAGACTGCAGATTTGGATTTTTCTTGGATTTTTTTTGTGATTTTCCTATGGATTGCTTTTTGGACTTTGGTATTCATGGATTTGACTGGTTGGTGTATGTGGATATGCTTGTGTTTTGCCATATTGGATCGCTGATTCTACGAAAACGCAAGTACTTTTAACACTTTAAATTAAATGCTACAGATTCCAGGTAGTTTTCTTTATTATCTTTGTTAAATTCGTGTACTATTTTTTCAAGTTTATGCTCGTAGTCTCTGTATTTCTTCCTTTTTGTTTCCGCGTTTGCTAGTGAAATTGTTTGCGAGAGTCGAAATTCTTGATGCGTTTGTTCATTTTGTAACTCCTTTAAAAAATGCCATAAGTTTGGGTTTTTTGTATTGAAATTTTTATTTATTCGGCTAGGCCATCCTTCCAATGTATTGTTTGTTCTTGGTTACCCCTCGAATGTTGCTTGGTAGCAATTCCACAATTTTAAATTAAATTTGGGCCTGCGTCTTGTTACACTCCTTGTTAAATTGTCCTAGCCAAGTGTTCTCCATGTAATCTAACAAGTCTGAATTTTCCTCCTTATGATTTTTATAATATTCACTGTCAATTAAATGTTCCTAAAAGTTTATAACTTGATCCTTTCTAACAAATGCCAAGCCGAAAAGTTCTTTTTATGTTATATTGATAAGTACTGTCTTCTGTATATTTTGTGCTTAGTCCAAGTTTCTGTAGTTTCCTCCAAATGCTTTGAGTAAAATGAAAAAAAAAACACCTTTGTATCTTTGTATCTTTATATATTGCAGAAAATGCAATAATTTGTGCTATTTCGAAATCCATGATTATATTTGTGGGTTGTGAATCTGGTACAGTGTCTTTAATTTTGTTACACACGATTTTATAAGTTTCTTCGCTTTTCTTTGGCATCAAAACATAAACAAGCGGTATAAGTCTGTTATTTATTGTTGAACGGTAAACAATTGCTGAAATGGTTGGGGGCATACTTTGAATGTGGCGTCACTTTGCCATTGTTAACTTTAACTCAGATGCTGGAAGTTTGTAGCAGTTGAAAATATGAGTATTTTTTCATTGTTTATTTCTATGGTTGCCTGGTGGAAATTGTCTCCTTTTGTGGTTAATTTAAACACTTTTGGTATTGTTACATCATTGTATATCATCGGTGCTACTGGCAGATTTTCTTTTTGTTGTTTTTTTCGGTTTACCATACGCTGCATTAGTTTTTCACCAGGCATTTGTGCCGATATGTGTAACGGTAACTTGTCACATACTGTTGCTATTACTGAACCACTTGCTTGACTTTGGTTTTCTACTGCCTTTCGTTTGAGCCTGTGAAGTGTTTAATTATAACAGTTGTTTTATCCGGGAGATGGTTGTGCTCGCCTTTTATTTTTATATTAGAAGCCTGTTATTGCTCGTGCGCTACATTTTGTTTTGCCATATTCAGTGCACTTCCAATATGTTCGTTCTTTTTCTGCTTCTTTATAGTAAATATATCCATTGTAAACCATCTGTTTTCCTCCCTTTTGTGAAGCTATATACTCCACCTTGTCTGTCATTTTTAAGTCTAAAAGAGAAAGAAAAAAAACGTACTATTCCGGTAACACATTTATTTATAGTAAGATATTTCGATATCTATTTACATGTTTATGTTATTATTACCTGTTTTAGCCTGAAGTAACTGTATTCAATTCACTGTAGTCCGCTCTGACGTTTGGTTCTGTCAGGTAATGACGGCTTCTCACAACCGTCATATGTTCCTCTGTATTTAGGCAAGGTTCTTTACTCGTGGTTGTCACCCATTTGCTTAGCCCTTTCTACCCTTCATTCTGTGGGGTTCTCGTTAGTCATAATGTATTTCATTTACAAAAAAACAAATGGGTATGTGTTGCAGAGGGGGAGGGTGACTGTGGGGTGTCGGGTGAGTGGGGTTTGGTGGGGAACCCCCCCATTTAAACGGTACTATAGATGACACTTTACATTGGTATATTAGCATTGTTGGTCGACTTTTTTTTGACATTTCTTTCGAATAATTTACTTTTTGTGTTGTGTATATATTTTCAATTTATTTGTTTGACATTTTTTTACGACATTTTTGTATTTCGGCATTATTTTTTCGATATTATGACTATAAACCTTCCCTCAGTGGGGTGTTTGCGATGACTTGCGGTCTGATAACGGCACCCATTTCTTTATTGAACTCTTCAAAGAGATAACCGCATTATTTGGCATAAAGCATCGCATGTGCACAATTTTCCACCCCCAGGCTAATGGGGTTGTGGAAGGGATAAACGGACTGCTAAAGGGCAAACTCTGAAAGTTGTGCACAACGCTTAAAAATAATTGGTATGGTTTGCCCCCAGCGTTGTTCAGTATATACATGCAGCCCTGCAAAGATCATCATTTATCGCCTCATGAGGTGGCAACAGGACGGCAAAAAGCTTCAGATGCTCACAGGGCTGCGTCCGTTCTGGGGGATGAATTCAGTGAATATATATCTGGCTTAACAATCTCTTAACAGATAGCATCACCGCGATCTGAAGACACAACCAGCACTGCATCTACCTTAGTGACGTCACCACCAATACAGCTGCTTCCGGGGGACCAAGTGTACGTTCAGAATTTTGTACGCAGATGAGTGAGCCTAGATACAATGGTGATTTCACCGTTTGTCTACACAATTCCTGTTGCAGTAAAGGTTAAGGAGCTGCGGTATTGGATACACCTTTCGGATGTCCATAAAGCCCACAATACAGCACCCCCTGCACAAGAAATAGAGCTGTGCATACTGTGAAAACATGATATGTACAAACAACAAATATTAGGTGTGCACATGTATATAGCTAGTTGTAAGAAAGAAGTGTTGCATAAGGGTTTATAAAATGTTTGTTCTGCATTATTCATATTGTGTTTAGGATAACTGTATATTTAGCTTATCCATGTTTGCATTAGGCATATATTTAGGATATAGTTTTATGTGGGGAAGTCCTATAAGGGGGGGGGGGGGGGCAAGGAAATGTCAATATTTCATCAGTGAATACCATTATTCCTGCATCACTGAAAGTAAATTTGTCAGTATCAAATGGTACAGGGATAAATACACTGCTGGTACTAATGCGAGTGAAGCGCAAAAAGAGATAACATTTTACAAAACTTGCCATGACATTATTCCCAAATATATTTCATTACATTTGCAAATACATGAACAGTTAAATATTTTAAAAGGCAAGCGAAAGACTTCTGACTAGTATAGCAGACTAGGGTTGAATGTAATGGAGAATGTGCGTCACCCTGAGCAGTAATAGCTGGTACGCAGACATTAGCTTGGTGGGGAAAATTTGGGTTGATGCGAGTGGTTACATCTGTTCCTTGATATCACATGCGTTGCCCCCCCCCCCCCCCCCCCCCCCCCAAGGTATTCATGCCACAAGAGGTTCCACTCTTGGAGGCCCAATGTCTGGTCCAGCTTACATTGTGCAGACTGCAAAATACTTTCCAGGCACATAGCATACAACTCACCCTGACTGACAACGTGCCTGGAATTCCAAAAGCCCTCAGTATTTACAAAGGCCACACATGAAGCTGGAAGGTGTAACATGTGTGGCAAACAGATGGCAAGAGACTACAAAGAGTTGCATGGCAGGAGGCCTTGTAGGATTCGAAGTAGTAGGGCAGAGGGTGAATTCAGTAAGTAGACACTACTAAGAGGAGCATGTGGCAAAGCTCACGTGGATTGAGCCAATGGCAAAACCAGTGATCGTGCAAAAGCAAGAAGAATATGAACTGTGCTTTTAAAACAAAGAATGAGTCTTTGTAGGAGCCAACAGCAAATGCAACAAGACATACATTGCAGACCTCAAAAAAGGGACAGCTGCAGTAATGGACAATTATTGGATTTGCAGCCAGCAGGGGTGTCTGCCCCTTCCAACACCATGGATGGGCACTTGCTCGCTGGCCCGATTGCATTCCGCTCTCCTTGTGGTCCTTGAAGAGCACTTGATAGTGGGACTGGGCGGGCTGTCAGTACCTGTGGTCAAGGTCCCTACCACAGTTCTGCCGCAGTGACCTGTATTTGGTATTCTACCAGAGAAAGAAAAGTTGCAGAGAAGGAAAAGATACAATTATCTGTCTCAAGGCTTATCACAGCTGCTCAAAGAAATACCAGACCATTACAGACTATAGCAAGGAAGATACTTTTTGTATCACTGCTACTGCCAGGAGTTCAAACAGCTGCTTGTGTCAAGTGGCTATAAATTGTCCACTGGGAGCCGATACAGTTGGCAAATGACACTGAGCAGGGACTCACTGCCATAAAGATGAAGATGCAGGAGAACCGGCTGATGATGTTACAGAATCGTTATGTTTTGGACTTGCTTACCGCTATGGAAGGTGGCGTTTGCAAAAAGACCAGGGACTTGTGATGTACGTACCCACCCCCAAAACGATTCTGACAACAGGTCCCTTACACACAGAGGCCCTGCACACCCTCCATCACCACCCACATGCACACAGAGGCTGGTATCCAGAGAAGTGATAGGTTTAATGACCTGTTCTCGTCTGCACCATCGTGGATGGGAGTGATGGTGAAGATACTGGTACCAGTGGTGTTGGTGATATTCAGCACATGCCAAAAGGTGCTTCGATGATGTGCCAAGGCAATGCCTAGCAGTGCCATGATGGTGTAGAGGAGCAGGTGGACACCTTCTCCCTGGTCTCCGCCCCCTTAGCACCATCCCATTGGAGTGACAAAGCCACAAGTAGGAACCCGTGCATGAATCCTTGCAATATTCCTGTACCACGTCGGGTATATGAGCGACGATATGCACTCAGGCAACCATTTAGAGTGTACCCACAAGCTGACATAATGGAGGAATGTAACCAAGAAGGATGCCATTTGCAGAACTGTCGAAATGCAGCCATGAACAGAACGGTTGTACGCTAAAACAAAGTTACGATAGCAAAAGAATGATACAGTAATCATGAAGAATGAAGTGACTCCCTGGTCAATAACTGTAAATACGATGTAATGCAAGGTAGAAAGAACATATAGAAGCTTGCTTATAAAAAGGCATATATTCAAACGTTTAGGATGACCATTCTAAGAAAATCGACAAGGGCTTATGTCAATCAACCCAACTAGCTCAAAATACGAGCCCAGGATCATAGAGAAAAGACTGACTAGGCTGTTTTTCCCTTGTAAAATAAAGGAGTACATTGGCCTGGGACCAATGATGCCATTTCGAGAGATGAAGGCAAGGTACGAAGGGAGTCCAACAAGCAGATCATGCGCGAAGGACATATTACTCAAGATTAGGAATTATAAAATTGTATTAAAAGTGTTTAAAGTTTATATGGGATAGAGTGAACAAGTCTCTAAAGGCCAAAAGGAGCACCTGCACCCAGTGTAATTGAATCAAATGGTGCTAATTACGCTGTCAAAATGGACAAATTCATAGACTCAATATGAGATGAAGAGCTTGCAAACAAGGGCTATTCTTTAGGCTTGAAATTCAGATAACAGTGTGCCTACACTCCCTTAAATGTTCTGAGGCGGTGCAGACTGAACAGAGGACACCTGCATGAGGGCTACCAATGAGAGAGGGTAGACTAATTGGGAAAACAAGGGGCGAGCTGAATCTCAAATCACCTGGGTTTCAGTTTCTATGTACGTGCTGCTAGCGAGCCAAATGTCCAAGGTTGGATTTGGGTTGCCAAAAACGCCTGCCATGCACTTTTACATACAATGTTGCAAAGTATTATTCTGCTGTCATTATCTGTTGTAATCAGTATTATACATTTGTACATGTAGCTGAGGGCATGCTCTACAGACAAGGGACCGCCAATGACAGACTAATTCTCATGCATTCTATATGTAGGCATGTACCCCTAATCCAATCCCACCCTTCAATAGGTTTTTTGTGATATGCCACACAGGATGTCGTCATAGATGACATCTAGAATTATACAACCTAAGTACAATCAAGTGCGATCCGGCATGAATCAATTTGATCATTGAGATGAACAGTATTTTACCATCTTCTTGGAGTCTGTCCGGTTATTTGGTCTGTGAAATTATATTGGAAATTCCATCTAGCATAAAGACACTTCAAGGTGGTAGAGCACAATGGTTTCTATTGGAGCAGACAGCACACCTCGCAGTACAAAAGACAGCCAGGTACAAATTGATGACCCTAACAACCCTGCAGGGTTAGGTTGGAGCAGCGCCTTCACCCCCCAGGCACCAACACAGTTCCCCCACCAGACCCCAAAAATTAGGACAAGCACTAGGTGGATCCTGCAGGAGATGGGGGTGCATTTATATGGCCTGTAAGCCAGAACAGTATGTACAAGCAGGAGAGAGTTTGAGATCAGTACGTAAACCATGGGTACCAAAGAAATGAACGCGGCCGTATGAGGAAGCTAAAAGATTGCAATGAGAAAGATTACAGGAAGAAGAGCTGAAGGTTAATAGGGGAGTTAGTTAATTTGGATTTAACGAAAGGGGGAGATTTTTGGGGAGCAGAGACTATCGTCCCAGCCTACAAGAGATTTCACCCAAGGAGGAGGAAACACGAGTATGATGTAGGGATTCAGGTAGCCAAAGGGGTGGGCCTACGGCCACCATAGCATACGTGCTGTATTTTGTGCTGGGAGCGAGACACTGTCTTAGAAAATAGCAGCCATGTTAAAATTAAGGGCTAGCGCCGCACTATAGCTAGGGCAGCCACTCTGTGCCCGGAATTAGATTGTAATGAAGGCAAAACCCACAGAGACTCAAATCTTTCATTGTCTCATACTGTTAGAATTTGTATCTTAGAAGGAATGCGCGCTGCAGCGCCATGAGTGGAATGAGAGCTCATCGCGAAAAGGTATTCCACAAGTAGGAGCGCATGAGCGTCCGAAACTTGACCAGTCCAAACCCAAAGTTATAGTGGCCAGATGCCCCATCCCAAGACCTCAGCATTCCAGTGTGTCTTTCAATCCCAGAGAACTGACCATAACTTAGTGTCCAATCCATCAGAAAGATCAAAGTAGAACAAGTTCACCCTACCTGAGGTCCCTGTGATTTGTGCTGCAAGGTGCCAGGGAGTGAAATAAATGTAAGCCTGGGGTGGGAAGAACTGGAATGGCGCAGATGCATCTGGGATCGAGCAGGGGTTTAGAGTTAGTGTGACCTCGAAAGTAGCCTCTGCGCCCATGTCTGCGGTACCAGGTGCATATTGGGCCATAGGTAGGAGATGTGCTGAGTTGTTTATAAATGCCAATTAGGCAGCTGGCACTTGACGTACGAAGCAGGATCCCACGTGGAAGGAAGACAGGCAAAGCTGGGACCAATGGCCCGGCATCCCCTATGGAGCATGCCACCTATGTTTAGGGTCGCACCAACCAGCTCTGTGGAATTGTAACCTATGTGATGTATGCCAGCTGTAACGGTTTTTGCCTTAATAACCTGATGCTTGTGCTAACTTTGCCAGAGGATGCCAGAAAGCCCAGGAAGCCAACAAAGCCCCTGGGAGACACACAAGCAACCTGAGAGAGAGATGGCCCAGAGGCTACAGGTAGGAGAGTGGATGAGCGCAATGTTGTGAAAACCCAGAGGGAGCAGTTGGCAAGGCATGAGAAACCAAAGAGGCAGAATAATTACACAAAGGGGTTGTGGGACCCATGGTGGGAAGATCAGCACTGAACAGTGAGAAAAACAAACTTTGCATATTTACACAGCATCCACAGACCTTGGCAGGAGAGAAAAACAAGACTGGTCTATAAGAGAACTGAGATCATACAAGTGAAGTGGGTCCGAGACTCATACTGGGGAAATAACCCCCCCTTCCCCGCAACCAAAGAAGAGGAATATAAACTTCACACATGCAACAGATTCACAGACCTTGGCAGGAGAGTGAACCAATGCTGTGGCTTGAAGAAAGTGCTGGGAAGCTAACCAAGTGAAGGGGGTCTAGAACCCATACGGGGGACAAATCCCACAAACCATAATACCAACGAATACGACGCTTGCATATTCAAGGAACACTCAGAAGACCTACCTTAGCAGGAGAGTAAACCAACACTGTGGGTGAATGACAGTTGTGTAGCCTACTTGGCTGGAGATTAGACCAAGGAGGGGGTTTGATTTGATTTTATTTATAAAGCGCAAAAAACCAGGCCCAGGGGCAACCGGGCACATACTCTTGAACATGTTGCAAAAAGCAGTAGTTCCAGTGAGTTACAAAAATATACAGCATATATACATGTACCGAAGGGTACCATTAACAGCGTATAATACAGGGACAGAGCAGAGAAAATGTATATTCAGTCCTGTACCCCACATGGAGTCTGGACTGTGTCAAGGTCTCATGAGTCGTGGGAGAGCAGCCATGCTTTAGCATTGTTCTGGAGTGGAATGATGGTTCAATTCTGATAGGTGCGAGCAAGGTGTTCCAGAGTTTGGAGGCCAGGACGGGGAAGCTCACCCCACCAGCATTTTGGAGTTTGCATCTAGGCACGATGAGGGTGTGAGTTTGGGCTGCTCTGGTAGGTCCCGTGGAGGTGTGGCGTGAGAAACGAGCGGACAGGTAAGGTTGGGTGTTGTTGCTCAGACATTTGTGAGTCAAAGCTAGGGTTTTCAGGGCAATTCTCTGTTTTACCGGGAGCCAGCGTAAGTCCGACCTGATGGAGGAGATATGAGAGCGTCTCGGGATGTTTAAGGCTGCCCTTAAGGCATTATTTTGTACAGTTTGCAATTTATTAAGGTTAGACTGACTGGTCCCTAGGTAGAGAGCACTACAGTAGTCGATTTTGGCCATAACAAGAGTTCTGGCGAGTGTGATACAGTTGGTGGAATTTAGGAAGGGTCTACAGGCAGTGATAAGTTTGCAGGTATAGGCCGAAGCTGACCTAACTGCATTTATTTGTCTGTTCAGAGAAAGCGAGGAGTCAAGATAGACCCTTGGGTCTTAGTATCTTTGGAGACTTTAATGTCATTGCAGTCAATAATGAAGGACTTGTAGGTTTGGTCTAGTTTGTTGAGCCGATGATTTGATCCTAAAAGAGCTCAGTCTTATTGTTAAGGCAAAGTTTGTGCTGTGCCATCCAGGCCTGGATGACCGAGTAAACACTGTTAAGAGCTTTGGTGTCAGCTATGTAGTCTCCTGTGATAGGGATGAGTATCTGGGTGTCGTCCGCGTAGTTAGTGTAGGAGACACCCAGATAGTCAAGCACATCGAAGAGGGGCTTGGTGAATACGTTATACAATGTAGGAGATACACACGAGCCTTGAGGAACGCCACAGTGAATAGGGGAGGGATCCGCTGATGCCAGCGGTGAGAGGACCATCATGGATCTATTGCTCAGGAATGAGTGGATCCAGGCATTGGCAGAGTCGGAGAAGTGGGCTACGGATTTGAGATGCTGGCAGAGTATTTGGTGGTTGACCAAATCAAAAGCCGCGGAGAGATCGAGGAGAAGGAGAAGAGCTAGCTTCCCATTGTCCTTCAGTGACTCAATCTTAGTTTTCAAGTCGATCAGAGCCGACTCCGTGCCATGTTTAGGGCGGAACCCTGATTGTCTTAAGCCCAGGAGATTGTTTAGTTTGAGGTAATCCTGAATCTGCAGGTAGGCTGCGCGGTCCAGGATCTTGAGCAGGAATGGGACTGTAGTGATAGGTCTGTAGTTAGTTGAGATATTAGGGTCAAGGGAGGGTTTTTTGAGGAGTGGGATAACCCATGCATCCTTTAGGTTGTCGGGGACAATACCCGTCTTGAAAGAAGCATTTATGAATGCTGTGATGAACGGGGCTAGCTCATGAGATGCTTCCTTGATAATAGGTGCTGGGCAGGGGTCGCCTTGGCAATTGGAAGGTTTTGAATGGTTTATGTTTTCTACTCCGAGAGTAGTGAGTGGGAAGAAGGAGAAAGGTTTATGCGGATAGGTTAAATGTGTATTAAGTGTAGGTGTGGTCGGTGGTTGGTCAAGCTGTAGGGATTTCTGTTTGTCCCTGATTTTAGATTGGAGGGTAGCAATTCTACCCAGGGGTGCTGACTGAATATTCGTGCACCAAGTGCTGTCTTTGGAGCAAGAGTCAGGGGGGGGGGGGGGGGCTGCAGGTGTCTCAAGTTCCTTAAGGATATTAAAGAGTTCCTTAGTATTGGACTGGGCTGACATAATGCGGTTATTATAAGAATCTTTTTTTGCCTGGAGTACAGCTTCTTTATAGTTAAGGGTGGCTATCAGAAGACTGTCCTTGTGGGCGTCGGAGTGGTGACTTCTCCAGCGTGACTCTGCTGTGCGTTTCTCTTTGCGTAACACTCTAAGCTGGGGAGTAAACCACGAGTTAAGGTGTGCTCGTTGTTTGGGTTTCCTCAGTTTGAGCGGGGCGATAGAGTTGATGGCTGCAAGCAGTGACTGGTTATACATGTCGGCTAGGTTGGTGGGGTCTGAGCAAGTGTCAGGATCATTATTTAGTGTGGGAAGGATAAGGGGGAGTAGTTTTTCTGTCGTAATGTTTTTTTTATTTCTAGCGAGGGTGGCTGGGGCGACGAAAGGCCTGGGTGGTGGGGCTGCTTCGATGCTGAAAGTGATGACATGGTGGTCAGACCACAAGCAAGGGGTGTTGGAGATTACGCTAATATTGCAATTGGTGTCACTAAGCCAGTCAAGGGACCGCCCTTTAATGTGGGTGGGTTCCTGTATGTGGTGAGTGAAATCTAAATCTGTTAAGGTATTAGCTAGTTCGAGGGCCGCAGGATCATTAGGGTCTTGGTGTCCTAGATTGAGGTCGCCAAGAATTATGGTTTGGGAGTTGGATTTAGCATTGTTGAGTACTAACGTAGAGATATCATCCACAAAGGATGTGGGTGGACCAGGGGGGTCTGTATATTAGGTGGATGGTAGCCGTTTGGTTAGCTGAGAGTCCGAGCTTGACAGAGTAACTTTGCAGTTTCCACCTTAGTGCTTGGGATGGTTCTAAGCCCTAATGAGTTTCTAGCGATGAAAGCAATTCCTCCACCTCTCGAGGTGCGATCACATCTGATGAAGGAGTAATCAGTAGGGATGGCCAATGAGAGTGCCGGGCCGGAAGCCGCGTGCAGCCAGGTCTCGGAGATGGCGATGAAGTCGAGTTCCTGAGTTTTGATAAGATCAACAATGTCCAGAGCGTGCGCAGCTAGGGATCTTGCGTTAATCAGGGCAGCTTTAATTAAACCAACGTTGCTTGATGAAGCTGATGGTTTGAGGGTGATGGGGCGTGGGTGAGGTGGCCATTTGTGGAGGCGGGCTGTGCGTATGAGTTTTGAGGTATGGGCTCAGGTACATGGGGTGTCCCTTCTTACCCATAAGTCTAGATCCTAATCTTAGGTTTCTAAGAGTGATAGGACATGGTTGGTTGGGTGAGGGTTTTTTGGCGAAATGGTCGAGCCATAGGGCCGGATCGTTGAGGTAGATGTTGTGGTATTGAGGTGCAGTACTTTGGTAGGTATCAGGAGATCTGTGAGAGGTGGCCATGGATGAGGTGTGCAAGGAGCTAGGTGCACCTAAGTTGGTAGGTGTGACGACCTGGTAATTGACCACACAGAGTAGTACTTGTAATGAGGAGAGCAGTGACCTTACGAGGACCAGCGTGGTAGCATGTTACCGAGATTAGAGAGGAAGGGCCGCCGGGTCTGTGAGGCAGTTATAGGTAAGCGTTACAGGCACTATTTGGCTAGGCAGTGCGTGCTCTGTACGAGCAATGCAGGCTAATGAGTTTAAGACCGGTTAAGTCTACTTATTCAGAGTTAAGCAATGGGGGTGCATCAGATTAGGGTACACAGGCAAAGCAAATACCAAAGCTTGCATATACATTAGCATGTTAGGCAGGGAACAATGCAGAATGCAAGAAGCGTGATCTAATTGTAACGGTGCAACAATTCAGGCAGAGAAGACATTCTAGTGTTGGCAGCAAGTATTGGCAGATCAGGTAAAGGTCAAGTTGAAAGGCACAGCAGAGTAAGGCAGGTAACCTGGAGTTAGCTTAGATCATGTGGACATGTCTTATGCGGAGCGGTGCAACATATGTAGGCATAGATCAAGGTGTGGCGCAGCAAATTAGGGAATACACAATGAGCGTATCAGGCAGGCAAAGTAGCATATATCATGGAGCTAACAAGTGGGTCCACGTTGCGGTTCTGAGCAAGAGCTCAATCATTTCAAAAGCGAGCATGGGGTTGGCAGCATAGTAATTTCAAGGCAAGCACAGGCGAACAAAGCCGCAAATGAAAGCGGTGCCGTGGTCATGCAATGGGAAGGTATGGGCTGGGCGGCAATGAGAACAGACCTAGGCAATGCAAGCAAATAAGGCACTGAAATGGTGCGATCACTTGGTGGTAAGCAACCGCGAAGAGGTAGCGACTAGGGCCTCAAATATGCAGTCGGCTCAGTTGATTAAAGTCAGGATGCACGTAATAGATGTGCAGACTTAGTACAGAGGTGTGCATGGAGCATGTTACTACGTTGCTACAGCTCGTCAAGTGGCGTATGTGATTATATTAGCATAGTAAAGGCATTATCACCATGAGGATAGATATGTCAGCTAGTTCAACAGGCAAGATAAATGCTTGTAGGGCAGTAGGCACAGAGCGGACAATTTATATAGCTTTACTAGGTAGCAAGCTCGTGGGAATAAGCATAGCATTCGGAAGTGCTGAAATAGTTGATAACGGTACTAGTCTTACTTTCAGGATGATGAGAGCGCTAGTCCATAGGTTCACGAGGAGGAGAGTCAGCTGTGTAACCACAAGCAGGTATTAGTGCGAGGTGAAAAAGTGTCCAGGCGAACGGCGAGTAAGGCTGAGGACAGGAGTCAGCCTTGTTTCACTGGGCCTTGGTGAGAGTGGGCCGGCTTCGCCTGCCGGCTCCCGATAGGTAGCTGAAGAAGGGTCACCAGCCAATCGGGACTCAGCAGCATCTGCCGAGAAAAGAGCCAATCCCTCGAGTGTAATGGAACTTATTTTCCTACACTTTTATATTTGTTTGAGCTACAAGGTCGGGCTGCAGGTCAGCAGTCAAGACATTTAACCCTTGAAAATTATATTGAGTTTAGCTTGTGAGGGGTAGGTTAGGATTTTGACACAAGACTTCATTAGCTAGTTTTGCTGAGACAGGGAAACCCCTCTTAAGAGATGGGGCTAGTTTGGTTTTCCTCCAATGTCCCAATTTTTGGTTGTTAAAGTCTTTGCCAATCAACATGCCACTTTTGTGTCCGTCTTTTACTCCTAGACCCTTGCACTCCACACAAACATACTCACGTGGGGGCTGGCCTATGCCAGATGATATACCAGGTGTGAAGGTACACACCCACATCCACGTTGCCAACTAACCAACGAGGATGGCGCCAGGAAACATCACAACCATGTTCGAACACAGAGGTTAGGCATTGGGCTTGTCTGCAGCAGAAGAAGAATCAGTGTAGGCGAGTTTAAAGCACTCAAGGGTTTAGGGCCAGAGTCAGAATGAAGCCACATCAGTGCAGCGTCTATTTTAGGCCTGCTTTGTGGTCCCCACAGACAAAGGGGTGGCCCAAACAAATAGCCAGGAACAGGGCTTAAAACTGTATTGGTATCCCAATGTCCACCACACGGTAACACTGGGCGACTAATATGGATATGAATGACTTCAGGTAGCCAAAGGGGTGGGCCCAAGGCCACCATAGCATACGCGCTGTAGTTTGTGCTGGGAGAGAGACACTGTCTTAGAAAATAGCAGCCATGTTAAAATTAAGGGCTAGCGCCGCACTATAGCCACAGCAGCCACTCCGTGCCTGGAATTGGATTGTAATGAAGGCAAAACCCACAGAGACTCAAATCTTCCATTGTCTCCTACTGTTAGAATTTGTATCTTAGAAGGAATGCGCCCTGCAAGGCCATGAGGGGCCCGAGAGCTCCTGCTGAAGCTAAAACTCAATTAAAGCTGTCCCACACGATTCCACAGAGAAGCATGGTACCAAAATGGGGTGCTTAAAGCACTGTTGACCATGGGCTGCTAGTGTACAGCACATGAAAAGGGACTTCATGAGTGAAAGGACTAACAATACTATTGCTTGTGCCCCCTTCCTTACAAGCCACATATGTGGAAAATTGTGCCACCACTGATCTTGCAAAGGGATTGGACTGTCAAATGACTTGCGCAGTCCCAACCTAATCAGCCTCTTAGAAAATATGACTGGAAATGGCATGTGCAGCGTGGTTATACTTAAGAATGCATTGTCTAATGCACAACTGACATTTCCTCCCACTGGTAGCTTAAGCACAGATAGAAATAGCAGGCAGACTCCAATGGACATACAACTGGCTGTGCCTCTGAGCGACCAGCCTTTTTAACAGGATTGCATCCACCTTATCCGACAAACCCATTCCTTCTTGAGAGCGGCTCAACAGTGCCTCTCTTACCCTACCTCATGGTTCATATTTAAGCAATAAGACCCAGGCTAGATCCGGCAGTGTGGTAACGGCCCAGAGCCCAAGTTACAGACCAAGCAAAGGAAGGGCCTTAACGATGGGCCAGGTGGCCAGGCCACCCGATTGGCCCACCAGCCACTTTCTTTGCTGCTGCTATTAGCACCTTGAGTTTTAAATCGGGAAACCTGGGGTGCTAACAGCAATGTATTTTGTTGTAACAAATGGGAGTGCCCCGTTCATTCTAACAAAATACTTAAGATGGCCACCATGGAGATGCAAGTTGGGGCTCCATGCAGAGCCTCTCTTCCATTTCCACAGCGGCTCTGCAGGCTGGAGCAGAGGTGATGCCACCAAAGCAATCCGGTAAGTGGGGTCAGGAGGTGGGGCAGGAAGGAATCAAGATCAGAGGGAAGGTTAGGGAAATGTCAGAGCGAGTAAGAGCAGCTCTCAGGTTGCTCAGAACGCAGACTTGGATTGTGGGATTCAGCCTGCGATCCGAGCAACATGATTAACTGGCCACCCCCCACCCCATGTGCTAATGTGACATTCACCCTGCAAGTTTCTCGGTCAACCTCAGAAGTGCAGACCTCTCCATGAAAATCAGCAAATCAGGAACACAGACAGGAAATAAGGAATCCCAGAAGAGGCAGGCTAAATTGTTCCGCTTTTTAGAAAACTTGGTTTGATCTCGACCTGAAGACGTGGTCACAAGATCACGAACGCTTGCAAATAAATGACGGCTAGCCTAATTAAGATACCAACTTGTCTTTTGAATGAACTCTTAATATCACCCTTATTTCGGAAAGCAAAAGCAAACTGAACATATGTATTTTACAAAGTACTACCCTGGGACAAATTAGTAGTAGGGAATCCAAATAATACCTGTACGCACAGTGTAGGATGTCATGCTAGGAGGACAAGTGTCAGTTCACTAGTTTTATCACAGTCCCTCGTGCCTCTAAAAGGTAATATAGTAATGTTGATGTGCATTAAGCCACACCAACACCTTAGTTTAGGAATATAAAAATGTAAGAGTATTTAAATACATTAGTCCATTACATGTTAGATTAACCATTTAATAGCTAGTTCTTTTCTACTTTTAACAGTCTCTAATCTTGGTTGCAGTGTTATTTTTACACTGTTTTAACTTCAATAGAACAATGTAAAGATATTTCTTAGGCACTGCATTGTGCCTGAAGTGCAATATGTGCACATATTGAATTGGCAGACAGAGCAACTTCACCATCTCACAGAACACATTACAGAATAGAGATGCCTTCAAATTAGATATCATTGTGCCAAGTATTCAAACAGTGGCACACCCAGTCTATGTATTGTTAAGGATTTCAATCGGGCGACACCTTGGTCACAGCCTAGTATGTAGCACAGCACTGAGATGCCTTTTTCTTTATTCTATGCAAATTCAATTTGAGATGGTACACAACTCGCATCAAACTCCCTTTTTCAAATACCACGGGTCACAATGGACCATGAACCAGGCCGGTTAGCGAAATCCAATATTTATTTATTTTTAAAATCAGACAATTTTAATATGGGGCAGCAATCACCAATGGGGTGATGATTACAATAGAAATGTAAGCAATGCACTTAATTAACCTTCTCCAAGAACATATGCACTGCACAATTGAAGGAGCACTTTATGATTTTAGGAAAGATGCCACCCAAGTTAAGGTTTCCCGCTGTAATGTTCCCTCAACCTATAAATCTAATTCTGAGTGTATGGAAAGAAGCAGCAGGTAGTCAGGAATAAGAGGGAGAAAATAAAATCACAATCCGACCTTCCTTCACAGAATAATAGGCAAACATTTTAAACCCTTAGCAAAGGCCTAAAATAACACTGACATTTTACAAATAATTCATTGTGTGGTTAAATTATAATATAAATATGTTTTATCACAATAGCAGGTATGTTATATCACTGGCAATCACAAGGCAATGGGTCAGCAAAAGGCATACAATTCGAAAATGAGAGGAAAGTTTAGCGCATGCTGCAGCCAAATGGCACGTTGGAAAACTTGCAATTTTCTCAATTCCCGCTTTAAATTACCCAAACGGTTTTTAATTAAAACGGCTGAAGTACTATGATTTGGAGTGCAGTTCTTGGGCTGGGGAATAAATCTATATCACAGGGACAATATAAAGGTGAAAATAGGTTTCTAGCTGGTGAATTGAGAGATTTGGAAGGTAGAGAGGGTCGTTTTTTTCAAAGTGAGAAAATCGGTTTTGAAAGAAAGGAAAATGTAACTTGCGCTAAATTATCTCGACTATATTGTTAAAGAGGAACACAGTAAACTCCAAGGTTGATTCGCAAGGTCAACCTTGTCACCCCAGTGCTCAACCCCAACAATAAAATATATGGAAATTAATTTGATTACACCAAATATAACTAAGGGCTTATAATTTACACCATTTGAAATTGAATGAGATGGCGCTAGCACTTAAACATTAAGGACAGGATACGAGGAGAATTCTAACAGTTTCAACAAGTTACCAGGGCATAAATATGACAACTTAGAGAGTGGAAAAAGGACAAAGGCAAGACATAATAGGCTATGTGTGTCTGTGTTGGGGACTATACTCACAGTCACCACACGGCAGCGCGCCTGCCAAAAGTCAGCTGGGCAAGATCTGGTCACCAGGTAGCGAACAGCTGGGCAATTCGGGTCACTGGATGGCACAGGTACCGCTGAATGCACTTAGTGGGCAAGCAGTTAGTGGGCAGCAAGCCAGTCTGATTTCAGGATGCAAACGGTACCACAGCTTTCCCCCGTTTAATGGGAGTTTAGTGGGTTGATTCTGGATCAATGCCCTTGCTGGGATAGGAATCAGCTATGCTTAGGTTTTGCAGTGGGCTCTGAGTAGGGCCAGCAATGCTTTGGCCTTGTAGTTGGAATCAGCAAGATGGGAGCAGATCAGGAACGCAGTGCGGGAACTTCAGGAAGAGTGTCTGTCTAGAGTCCTGTCATGGACTCTTATTTATAATGCATAGTGACATCATAGAAGTATATGACTGGGCAGGCTTAGCTAAACACACCTCTAACCCACATGATTGGTCAGGGTGCTAGTCCCCGCCTCGCTCTCAGCTGGTTGGATTTCAAGGGCAGGATGTCAGATTTATGAAGTGAGTTTTACAATGTTCAAAAACCTCCCACAGTTACTTTAGCTAAAATCTGATTTTGCCACAAATGGTACATTTATAAAGTTGAAATCTCTTAGCAAATTACATAAACAGGTTACATATTTTGTGCAGACATTGCAGTCCAACTCAGCAATCTGTGAGACATTGTTTTGTATGTTTAATAATCTTTGGTCATTTTCAGCGTGAAATGTTCAGCTTACAATTCTGTGACTTTACACGTGCGTACATACTATCATGGGGCTTATTTCACTTAATTTTTAGCATTCCATCATGTTTCCTTTCCCCATGATTCACATTATTCTGGCGTTCGTTTCCCATACATGCTACTGACAGCCAAGACCTCATATTTGAAAGCCACACAAATCACAAACTACATTTTTATATTTTTGCAAAGTCCTGCTGCAAAGGTAAAAGTCTTTAAAGTTTCTTAATAAAATAGTCTTTTGAAACAAGTGGCCATCCTTTGTCCTACACCAACTCATTTTTTTTCTTTTCAGCTACCACCAACTGTCACTTCCCCCAGAGGGAGGGTGGGGTTTTCCCAGCTTCATTGAAGGTTTATTGCCCCTTATCCACTTCGCACATCCGTGTCGTGGAAGTTCTATTGTCACAGGGTTCAGCCCAGACAAGATTCTGTCCAATCTAGTAACTATCACTGCGGTCCTAGTATCTGAGAGGGGCCCTTTTGTTTCTGTTATCCTCTCAGCAGAAACCTGTCTTGGGCTGATTCCTCCCCCCCATGCAGACACTGAAGTTTGATTTAATTCCATTTATTTTTGCTCGGAATTGGAAGAAAACCTGCAGAATAGAACCATTTCATACATTGTATTTTCACAGTACAATCCCCTTTCACATTGTTAGGCAAGAACAAGTTTTTGTTCAACATAGTACTCTCAAACAAGCATTTTTCTCTTTTAGTTTGCAAAGCCCATTTTTACATATGTGGTGCAAGTTGCTAGTTCTTTGCTTTCAAATTCGGTTATAACTTTCCATCTTGATTCCCACACTGTTTAGCAGCTATAGTTATTTTCTTTTAGGCAGCAGTTTATTTGAACCACTTATGAACTGAAATTGACACAGCTTAGAGCTGGAGTTTCTTTGAATTACTGATCCTTGACACTTTTTAACTTAAAAGTGAAGCTTTTTCCCACGCGGCGGAAAATGCTGTTTGTTGATTTCTCTCAGATTTGGTTTGACAGAGCCTGTCATTCAGGGGTCATGCTCGGTTTTGCTGAAGCACAATGGGATATGAATGGGCATTGCAGGGCCTTATTACTAACAGTAGTTTGAGGAAGAACAGAACAAAAAAAGTGTCAGAGCAGCATCATTTTAAAGTAAAATACCCCCTTTTCAATGGGGACTTTGGGCGGGCAGCAAAGCAGCGCTGCTTTGTCACTCCATTTCTTTCGTATATGTAAGAACACATTGGCAAGCTCCCTCACTGTGCCCCCTTGTTCCATCCTGCCCAATATGTGCTTGGATAGATGATGCAGCCAACTTTTTGTTGCTGCAAAACACAGTTTTGGTGCAATGGTGCTTACTGGAGCCAGCACAGCCATTTTGCTGTTCCTGCTGAAGTGCAGCTCATTTATGAAGAAATTCTGTTCAGTGGGTCAATGTGGCCACAGTATATAGTGCGCTAAATCAAGGAATGGGGTTTTTGAGAAGTCCAAAAGATAATGTAAACAGGGATTGAGGCTAATAAATTAGTTTTTAAAAAAACTCCTGAACCAACATGGGCACGTTTGAAGCCAGGCATGATGTTAAAGAGTGCACAATTACCCTCCCTCAGGCTCCATTATAGGACCCCAACTACTAGTCAAAATGACTTCACAAGGATGAGAAACTGCATAATATGCAAGTGCATAAATACTGAGGGGCTATTCAAACTGCTTCAATTAAACCAAAGAGGGAAAGGGAACGTATGCATACGTATCAGAAAACATACTAAATTCAGAGGGTGGTGGAGGCTGTATCTGCGATCCTTCTAAATTCCAGTGAATCACACCCAAGCGTGATTTGCTGCACCACACGGGGGCTTACTGTGGGTGGGTACAGAGGGTTAATCATCAAACATGAGGGGGTAAAGCAGAGGCTTTCTAAATTTGAATTTTGAGAAAGTTATTGCAGAGGATGTAGTTTAAGATCTAGGAGCTATAGTAGAGCATGCCCACTGTACTTAAAACTTAAACCTTTGCAAAAACGATATTCTGGTCATAGCAACGTATTTATACAAAATATTAGCACACTTCTTTAAATATGGTCTATTCATATCAACTCTTGTGTGGGAGGAAGCAGAGCTCGCTACCATCCTATTCTAAGCAACTCAAAATATATATGATGGTGCTAGATAAAGCAGACCATATACAAAGCAAGATTTTATGCTCCAACCCCACTCTTGATTTTTACTTTGACAGTAGATCCAAGGTATTCCTTTACAGGCTAAATGTTTGACTAAAACAGAAGCGTCACCATTGAAACACTGGTCTTTCACCAATTAACAGTAAGAACATGTCTAAACGTTAGCTATTCTAAGAATGTTGTGTTAAAGTGGTAACATCGGCTTGAATCTTTCATGGACATCGAAAACATGGTGCATGGAATAGTTCCACCCAAGCCTGTCGGGGGCCTTTTTCAAATAGCGGAGAGAATGATGTGCTCCTTCTTTGCCGCCACAACACTAGAGAGGCTCTTGTACATCAAAAAGTTGCATGCATTTGAGGGCTGTGCATAGTGCAATGCACAAACTAGAATGCAAGTGTGCAGAACAGAGGCGCATTTGTAAAACACTTGCTCTCCTAATCTGGGGAAATGAGCATTACTTGCCCTGTGCCATCAATGTAATCTGGAAATCCTAACACTGCTAAAGAACTGTATTGGAAACTTGGAACCTTTAATTCACAATCATCTGTATACATTCTGAAGTAGGAAATACTTCAACTTGTCTCACTAGTAAATACACAGACAGTTTACCAATGAAAACTGTCCCCCACTGGGGAAGGCATTGCTTCCACACCACAAACTAGCAGTTATCGCTCCCCCTTTGTCCCCAACATCCACCCTTGATTTTTAAAAAACATTTTTCCAAATTGTGGGGAAAAGGAGGTCAGCACCTCTTCCATACACTGTGTTTAACAGAAATTGCATAGTCGCAACAGCACTTAAGGCAAAAAGAAATGGGTACCTGTTAGGACAGATTTCTTTGTGTGAAATATAAACTCGTTGGGAATTCCCAAGCACTGTTTTGCTTGACAACTGGAGTTTCTGCCAATTCTCCTGAGTGAGAGGAAACCTTTTTCCCCCCCACTCATGCCCTCTTTTTACTCTGGTATATGGAACATTTTTTACCACTTTGAGATATGTGTTCGGAGTCATGCTTTCTTCCAACTTTTTGACATCCACAGTTTCCTAAAGCAGCACACAGCAGTTTCTGTGCAGAGTTGCTGGGAACTTTGTTTCTTTATTTTCCCCAACTAACTGTGTATGCAGTACCTTCTGGGCCCACTACACACAACTAGGACTACAGGTGTAAGCAAAACCAAACTTTGGTATAAGTCTGTACCACAAAGTTTTTGGTAGCAAGCTGAGCAGCCAAGCTTATCTCAAGACAGAATGTGAGCTTGTAAGAGTTACACAGAGGTCTATAATTACAAGTACTCAGACACTTATAGTCAAGGTTTCTTGGTAAAACACTTATTAATTTATTTAATTTATTACAGAGAAAGTTAGAAAACATTAACTAAAAGGAGGCAACCAATATCACACAAAAATATACTACAGTACTTCACACTAACCGGTTCTGAAACATTGAAACTACTTTGAAGTAGGAGCAAAATGGCATTCAGAGCATTTGAAGTAGGAGCAAAAAGGCATTAGTTAATAAAATGAATAATAGAGTTACTTTAAAACAGTGCAAATAGTTTGAGTTCACCAGAGGAGTTGATTCAATGCAATAAGTAGGCCAAATTCAATGGACTAGTGTCTTCTATAGGTAAAAACGGTTCTGGTATTTAAACGGAAAAGTCTTTGCCACGGTTCTCAGAAGCAGTTCACAGAAGAAAAGTTCATATGTCGGGTCACAAGCTGACTAAGCCTGCAAGTTGCCAAAGTTGTACACACTTTCGCAGTGAGAGGTAAGTTCTCTCGGTCAGGTTTTCATAGAACCTTATTTTGAAGAAAAAGATGCAGCTGAAGACTTCTGTTCATGGCAGTTAATGCAGATATCGCTGTTCCTGAGCCTCAGTCGTGGCGACAAGAGAGGACGTCGGGGGACTCCTGCACTGCACAGGGACTGGTCAAAAAGCTGGCAAACTCGCAATTCTTTGATGCCGGTATCGGTCTTCAAGCACACAAAACTGGTGTCCTTTTCCCTGGCTATTCGGTTTCCTGCAGCACTCTGAGGAAAATACAACCAGCTCTGAGAATGGTGTTTAGGTGGCTTACGAGTTGATTGGTCCTACCAACTCAAAGGAAGAAGTCGTCCTTGAAGGGCTTCTCTGTCGAGATGAACCTGGCGATTCGGACCTACAGCAGGGCTTCACCGGGCAAACCAACGTTCCAGGAGTTGCAGCAGCTGTCCTCTTCCAGCTCGTCTTCGGTTCTTTCATTGCAGTGGTCGACTTCCAAGCCAAGAGACTCGCCTCAGTTTTCTTCCATTCATTCCAGCCTAGCTGCCACTCACCCAGCGGGCTGGCTGTCCTTGCCAGTCAGTGAGTCAATCACACCAGAGTGCATTTGGGTCTCCAAGGAGACTAAGCACAGGGAGTACTTCGGGCACCTCCCTCACTTCCTGCCCACCCGAGACACTCAGACGCCAGAGGCGGTCTTCAGTCCTGAAGCCCACCAACAGCGTAGGAACAAAGGGACCAAACCTGGTTTGGCACGCAGAGAAACTCTAGAAGGACCTTTCCAAAAAGAAATGGCGAGAAAAGAAGACCGGGACCTGTTTAAACAAAGGGGCTCAGGTGCAATCTTGAAAAACATGGCGCCTGTGATTTTTAGCTACCGGTGTTCACGGTCTGGAAACGTCATGGTAGCTCGTTGTAAAACCTCTGCCATCAGCCATTTCGATAGGAAATAGTAGCATTTGACTACTAGATGTGTTTCTAGACATAGGGCAAACTAGGTAACCCCTCCAGCACTCTATTGGAAGATAGGGTGTGCTGGGTCTACGAATTTAAAAAGTCTAGTAAAGCCAATTTAACTTTACATTATCTGGGAAACAGTAGTTTATCCCACAGAAGGTGCTTAAACCTTGGGACAGCCTAGGCGGCTTTCCTGTGTCACTGCACTGAGGAACTCAACGAACAAGAGTAAAACACACATCAAAATACATGAGAGAGTGGGGAAAAATACTCACTCTCCAGGTTAAGAAAATCCTCAAAATCCAGAAAAGTTGCTGGGGGTCTCTAAGGTGAAGGGAATTAGCACTTGTATGAGAATTCTCCCTAACACCAACTCTTTTAGTTACCAGGGCAGGGGGATCCTTTTTATCCTACCTGTTATTTTGTGAGAGCAGCACACCCTACCATATGTGGAGTGCAGAGAGGAGGCATTGTATCCCTTTTCTCGCCTCTCCAGTAATGTTTTGGTTACTGTGACAAACCCTCTGTTCAGGCTGCTGGCAGGGTACCTAATGCACTACCTTTTGTGGATTTTTGTTGTAGGCCGTCTTTTCAGCTGCGGTAGGGGAGACAAGGGACACCATTTACCCAAAATGGTGGTTTTACTTTCCTATGCCCTGAACATGACATCTACTTTCTGGGTCCCTCTTATGTTTGGGTGGAAGAGGATTCTGTAGTCCCATTGCCTTTGGCAGGCTTCCCAAGGAAAGCCTACAAAAGCTTCCATGAGTGACTGGCAAGACAGAAGTGGGGCAGCGGACCAAAACGCCCCGTCCTCACTAAAACGTATCTGACTAAAACCAGTTCAGACTGGGAGGCTGGCCGTGTAGATTAGACAACCACCCACTCACCCAGGTTTGAATGGTGCTCAAGTCTTGATTGGTGGACTCTGCCAGTGTTCCTGGATACATTCTAAGAACCTGGAGCTGAAACAGTCAACCACAACAGAAGTAGCTGAAGAGGACGAAGGACACCGCCAGCAACTTCAAACGACCGGCAGAGCGGGAGAAACCAGTGCTGCCCAACTTCCAAGCGACAAGGAAGATCAAGAGGACGACTTCCTCACAAACTGGTGGGCCTAACCAGTCGACACGAGCAACAGTTAGCGCCAACCCTGGAAGATCTGGGACCTCCACTGCCTGCAATGAACCAATACCCTGGGACCTGTGCAGCATAACTGCAGTCTCCCCGCAAGCACAGTATTGCCTCAAACTCTATGGGCATCTGTCTAAGCCTGCAACTCCAGCCAGGTCCAGAAAGTCCCCTCACCAGAGAGAGGCAAGGGCCGAGAAACAGAAGAGTTGACCATCGGAACAATTGTCGCTCCGAGCCTGAAAACGGTGCCAACAAGCCAGAACCAAGAAGATCCTTTGTTGGGCATCTGTCTGCAAGAGAGTTGTCGCCAGATCCACTTAAGTCCCCTTCTTCTGTCGCCAAGACAGAAACATGTGACTCGGGTCTGCTGTCGCCTCACCGCTGGAACCATGGTTCAGCAACTGCTTCTAAGCTTGAAGGTACTGTCCATCTCCAGGTAAACTTACCTGGAGCCTGCTTGCTTTATCATGAGAGTCTGGGGACTGCAGATAGCTTACATTTTGCACCCCTCCAGGTCTCCATAGAGTTACATTGGGAGGGGACAACTGTTTGTGCTCTAGCATGAAAGCCACCAGCTATGGGACATCAGTCCTTGGGGCAATCCTTCAGGGGGTCATCATAACCGCCCTGAGATTGTGAAACCAACTGTTACTTAACTGCAGTGAATCATCCAGGGTGATCCCACAACTCTCAACACTATACTTTGCTTTTCCCACCTTTTCTGCCTAACCCGTGGTTACTGGTGGCCCAGTGACCCCTCTGAATATTGAGAAACTCAAACCAGATCGGGTTAGACTCGTATGAACGGATGGATACAAAGTTATAAGTTTGGAACATTTTGCATGTATGTTTCATGTGGTTTTATGTGATATTTTACTCTAAAAGTTATTCTGAACATATTTCCCTATGAATGTCTATGGTTTACCTGTGCCAAGTACATTGCATGTGCTCTTACTGTGGATATACGTTTTTCTACTTGGAAGTATAACAATGGTCTTTGTGTATATAAATAAATACCTTATTTTTAAATAACTTAACACTGTATAAGTGTTTCCTTGAAACAAGGAGTGTGCCATGAATTCTGTGTACCTAATGCCGCTGTTCTCACTCCTTAGACTAAGCTTGGCTGCTCGTCCATTGCTACCAGACCTTTGGGTAGTTCAGGCAAAATAAAGTTCTGTCACAGTCAGTACTTTGGTAAAATCCCTTAATGTATGTTTCACAATCACTTTCACGAAAGATGGCACTGCTCCAATACGAAAAAGTAAAACAATGAGGGCACACAGGGGAAGGCCTTTATGAATTCCACTACCTCCTTTACGCGATTGCCCTGTTCATTCCCATTTTTGTGATCAATATTATAGGGCATTGGGCTCCACATATACCAGTTGCCCACTTGACCTGGGTCATCTTATAACTGATTTACACATCATTAACTTGCGCATGAATGTCAATCCCTAAGCTTATAGAAGGACTCATCTAATGCCTAGTTGTGCAACACTAGATTTAGTTTGTGTTAGATTCAGCCCACATAAAACATCATTTAGCTTCCTATGACCCAGGTATAACTTGTTACCACCAGCCTAGCCATGCATGCCATAAGTATCACAAGTTCTTCAAATACAATTAGCTTGTTATCTCTACTCATCATGGCTTTATATATTGCAACCTCCTATGCAAATGGAAATAATTACTTCTGCTAGGCCAGCAATAATACTCAACACACTTCACCCATGACATCTAGCATTTCCTTATCTATAGCCACCACACTACCAGATAGTATCACTCCAACCTCTTTTCTACCTTTGCTACTCCAAAAGGTTACCAAACTGAACTATACTGCTCAAAGTATGCCTAGTGACACCCAGCCACTCACACCAGCCCAATCGATCAAGCTTTTTGCTACCAGACCTATTGCCAACCATGTCCAAATGAAATTAGGTACACTAGATGAGGCTCTAGATCCTTGACAACTAGACTTCCACAAACTAATGTTGAAAATAACTAACAAAGCTGCACCAACAAGGCTGAAAAATGACAACCCATCATACTGTAGAATCACATACGTACCATACCACTGCTATAAAAAAAGTCTCTCCCCTTTCCCCCCCCCCCACTTATCAATGGGGCGCTCGAAAATGCCAAATCCCTGACTGCTCACACATTAGATATTGCTGACCTTATACCTAACAACCTGGACTTCCTAGTCATAACTGGAACTTGGCTTCACCCTGCATCTGGGCCACTACTCTCACTCGCTATACCCGACGAGTACACCATTATCAGACTAGACAGTATCAGCCAAAGGTGGCGGTGTCGCCATTATTGCTAAAACGTCACTAAAGCTAAGACCGGTTCCTAGCCAATCAATCCCCTCTGGTGAATTGCTATCCATGAAGTTACCCATCAAGGCTTCCCACACTACAACTATTCACCTTATATACACAGATCATCCAGGACCGGTATTCTCCTTGGAGGAAGACATTATATCACTCCTCACTGCAAACACTAAACCAGGGTCTCAAGTCATACTGCTAGGAGACTTTAACCTAGGACTACATGAGCCTAAAGAAGATAATGCCTTAGTGGTTGCCAATAGCAAAACAGAACTGGGCTTTACTCGCCGCATCTCTCAACCTACTCATAACTAAGGAAGAACACTAGATTGGATCGCAGACATCAACTGCGATATCAACATCCTCTCCAATTCTCCTTGTGCCTGAACTGATCATCATATTATCCTATTTACCATCCAGGACGGTTACTCACCTAACCAAGGTATCCCGATTGCTCCTACACTTACCAGGTACATATGCAACTTAACAGCACAGGCACTACTTCCCCCTAGTACAACCCATCATCAACCTCCCAATCCCTACTAATGATCCGTCCATTCTAGTTTATCTTTACAATGACACTGCGTGATGCCATCAATACAATAGCACCAACTGCGGAAGGCCAAACCTCATGCTGACAAATACCTGGTTTAACCTGCAATTCAGAACGTTGCACAAAAACAAAAGAATAGCAGAAACTCTGGAAAAATCAGCCTACCATACCAAACCAAACAAGACAATTTCCTAAAGGCCTCTTCAATCTACATAAATACCACTTTGTCTTATTGATGGCATCTACAATGATAGAATCTCGAAAGCCAAGTACCACAGAATTATTCAGCATTCTTCAAGAGCTGCAGTCACCCACTCCCCCACCTGAACGTGGCACTAAAGACTCATCATGGTGCACCAGAATACAGAAAGCCTTACTAGATAAAATTGAGCTCCTACAAGCTAAAGTAAAGGCAAAGAAATGTTGTCTTACCACTAGCCCATCTCAAATCCTGCCTCCAGTACCTTGTCCTATCCTCCACAAGATAGTCAAGTTTTCACCTCTCTCCACTAAGGACGTCGAGGGCATAATTACAAACTTGAAACCTTCAAGATGCCAGGGGGACATCTGTTCTGCATCAATTATTAAAGAGAGAGCAAAGGAGTTAGCACCTTTTATCACTTCAATAATCAATGCCTCGTTAGAAACTAGTACAGTACTGACTAAACTGAAAGACGCCTTGGTCCTTCCCCTATTAAAGAAAACCACCCTCTAGCCTAACATCACCACTAACTTTATAGACCAATCACCAGAGTCCCGTTCCTATTGAAAATTCTTGACAGAGCCACTTACCTTCAGATTCAGGAACACCTGGAAAGTAATAACCTCCTGGGATTCCGACAATCTGTCTTCAGACCTAGACATGGTACAGAAACAGCCCTGATAGATTTGAAGACACAAATGGACAACATAAGAGAAAAAGGAAACTTAGCCCTCCTACTGCTACTTGACCTATCAGATGCTTTCGACTTAGTAGATCACAAAGTCGTATGCAACCACCTTACGACTGCAGCACATTTCTCGGACCAAGCTACCGCCGGGATCCAGTCATTCCTGGATAATAGAAAACAAGAGTGTTCTCACCTACTGCGTCTGCAGAACCCACTCCAAGTCACATGTGGTGTCCCTCAGGGCTCGTGCGTATCCCATACGCTTTACAATATTTTTACTAAGCCCCTTTTCCGATGACCTAGATCAATTGGGGGTCTTCTATACCAACTTTGCGGTTGAGACACATTCGTATACCCATCACTGGTGACTAATATCGACTCTAAACTTCTGAATGACATTTACTTGATCATACAAACTTGGATGGCGAAACAAGGACTATCTTAACATTGGCATGACAGAGCTTCTCCTTAAAGGATCCCAAATTAAACTCAACAGATATGACCAACAGTTCGACTCATTCAACATTGACGGCAACAACATTAAAATGTCTAAGGCGGTAAAAACATTAGGCATGTACCTGGACTCCTCATTAACACGACTAGACAAGTTAACGTGACAGCCTCGACTACACCCTACACCTGCAAATTAATGCTTGCTGACCTTTCTAATGTACTGCTAAATACATTACTGTAGCCAAGGCTCTTGACTTATTCAAAAGAGACTATTGTAATGCCCTCTACTTAGGAACCAACCAATGGAATCCAAAAAAGTTGCAAACATTACAAAATAACAGACTTAGGTATGCACTGAACTTCCCTAGATCCCACCACATCTCTGAGTTGAGACGTAGTGTACATTGGCCTTCAATCAACCAAAGAATTGTGTTTAAAACGCTCTTACTCACCCACAAATGTCTTTCCAACCAGGCATCGAAATACTTGAGTGACAAATTCATACGTAACCTCTCAGACCGCCCAAACAGATCATCTCAACAACACTGTCTCAATATCCCCGAGGTTCAAACTTCAGAACACACTGCCTGTAACCTTAAGATTAGAACCATCCTTCTCAAACTTCAGAAAAAATTTAAAAATATGGCTTACTTCACAGGAACTGTAAGAATGTGCCCGCTCTAGTAATTGCCTTCTCTGTACATTTCCTGTGTAATTTTATTAATTTGTGTACTAGCCTAACTTTACAGAATTATGCAACATATGTAACTTTTATCTATTTCCTGCATTGTCTCAACTGTTTGCACTCTAACACACATGTAACTGTATGAAAGTGCCTACACACCTAAAAGTTGTGTGATGTATCATACTTTCTCGTATCACCCTTACTGTGTGTAATTATGTAATATATACAACTGTTGGATTATATTCAACTCTGCACTGTCTTAACTATATGTAATATGTAACTCATGTAACTAAGAAAACCGCCTAGAAACCTAAGGGTTGGGTGCGCAATACAAATAAATACATACAAGGCCCCAGAGATGACAAGTTTATACTTGAAGTAAAAATGGCATTACAAGCTCATTTTATACATGTTCTCTGTCTTGGAGCATTGATGTATATGCTTTGTTGTATCATTCGTAGTTTGTACAGATCACAAGACCAAATCTCACAGGGGGAGGCGAAAATAAAGGGAACATCATAATTCAGACAATTGCTAGTTAACAAGCAGATTTTTAGTCTGTGTTCTGCAGGATACTACACCAGGGGTTTGTTCCAAGCATGGGTGCGGTGTAGAAAATGGGTCCTCCCTTATTGGTTTCCCTGAACTTTGTAGCTCATGGTGGCAGTAACAAGATCTTTGTTGGAAATGGATTCTGAAAGAATGTTTAATAAAACGCCCGATTGTAGCTTCCTCCTACATTCTGAAATGGTATGGCACAACACCAAATAGAATTGTTATATTGCCAGGTGGAAGACCTTGAAATGGAGAATAAAACAATTGTAGAAAATTTCTGGATGGAAAAAGCCTAAATATGAGTAGATGCAAATCAAGTACAGAATTTTTGTCAAACGTTCTGAAGGGCAGACAGAAGCATCAAGAAAGCACAACTAGGACAAAGCATTAACAAATAGGTGTGGGTGAGGCAGGCTTTTAGTGAGATTTGCGTTCTTGGATAATAGCTACGCTCGGGCCTGTAACTATGGGTCCCAGGGCATTACCTGAATCAGCAAGGCCCGCCCACCCCCAGCGAGGAGATTATTGCTATTACCTTGGAGCACCCACAGCTCGGGTATCATTGATGAATAAGTACAAAGAACCTTGAAAATACCAGTAAGTGATCAGAACTGTTGGCATATCCATTAGCCAAAACCATAAAACTGCTTTATTTCAGGTTTTAAAGTGGATAATAATGCTTTTCTATATAAATTAACTGCACCATTTGGAGCTTGTTATGCATATTTTTGTCTCTTAAAACATCGCATTCAAGGTTTCCCCTTTGAAAGATACCAATGACTGATAAAATAATTTATTTGGCCATCTTTGGCAAACTGATTAATTTTCTATTGTTTGTTTTTTTTAAATCACTGTTTGCAGCAACCGTTTGCATTGAACAAATTGTGTGCACATGAAATATAGGCAGCAGCCATTAGAATTTTTTTAAAATAAAAAAAAACAAATTAAACGGTTCTATTTGACACAAGCGGAGCTACACCACACTATGGTCAGTACATGCTAGACCTCTCTAATGATGTACATTTATGATTTCTCACCTGGAACACTTTTCATAGAGTTAGTGACCCTTTTTCAATGTTGTATACCGAGAGCTTACAAGATTAAAATGCATTACATACCACTTGGTCCATTGGCTCTTTGGAGTAGTAATTCTCTGGAATAGTACAGTGGACACGCACTGATCTCCGAAACTCTTCATTCTCATCGTTCTCAGGGAGAGTTTCCGCGGAGGCTTTGATGGCAGGGAACTTTTCGTTACTGTAGCTGCGTCTCCCATAGACACCATATTCCAGTCGAGCTCTTTTTCTGATCCGGCCAGGAGATGGGCTTTTGCCACAGCAAGAGATGAAACACTTGTTACATACATTCAAAATAGGATCAAATTAAAAATACAGCAGTACACCATCATTAGAAAGGGGGACTGCAAATGTTCACGTTTAGCATCCACAAAGTTTATACTACCCATGATAAAAGTAAACAAGTGGCATCCCATAAAGGAAAACTATTTAGGAAAAAGAAACTAGAATCCATGCATTAAGAAATGTACCCCAAAAAAAAAAAAAAAACAATGCAGCAAAAACTAAAATTGGTTAATACATTATAAACTAGGAATTCAAATTAAAAATGAAAAGATACATTAAAGCCTATTCTATCGAAAAATGCTTGTGGTTTTTGGTATGGGTGCAAAGGCACTAGTCAAATAATGCGATAAATGAGATGGATTAAATATATTCAATCCTCTTTTCAACCAACTAATTGGCTGTGATAAAACATTGTCCACAATGAAAATTATATGACAATGAGTTTGGTTTAACGATTGCAAATAGAGAGTAAGAAACAAGTTACTTACCTGTAACTGTTCTCCAGCATGGGTCTGGCATGGACAAACCCACTGCGAGCGCATCTGAGAGCGGAGGCCACAACAGCTGATCTCCTTTCTTTTGGATCAGCTTTTCACCATCTGCCTGCCGCGAGCCACGCGGCTCCTAAAATGGCCGCCGCCATCCACCTGACTCCAGGAGCGTCCCTGCAGCCCGCGAAAGTCACAGGCCCGCAGGCCCGGATGCTGATTTGTTCCCCCGACTTGCCTGCCCCTCCTGCCTTAAATGGAGGTAGAGGGTGCCGTGAGGCGAAGCCGGGAGAAGAAGGCAGCAGAAAAAGGCCAGCGCTCCTCTTAGCAGCTCTTCGCTGCTCGCAGTCTGCCGTTCGCCGTGGAATCCTGCAGGAATCACAAGGTAAGGAGTCCCGCACTCCTGAACTACTCAATTCACTTGCAAAAAGGCAACAGCGTTTACGCACACGTACTCTCCCGAGCGTAATGCTCGCTCTACCCATCCCCACAAGTGCACGCAATACACGCCTACAGTCAAGAACCATGAAATCTGACACTAACCTAAAGGCTCCTTCCTCAGTACTGCATAAATCCTATAGATTTAGCCACACAACGAAACCGAGCCCACTAATTAAGCATCGCCTTGACCCATTTGTATTGGATACAATGTCTAAAACTCATGATAACGTGTCACTCACACGACTGAATGTAATCCCTACAACCTGCAATTCTTCTACCACTGCCATGCTACCTAATGATGCAAATGCCACTTTATCTGTGTCTATGACTCTAGAAAATATGCCCCCCACTGGTCTGAATGTAATTACCGCAATCTGCAATTCTTCTACCACTGCCATGCTACCTAATGATGCAAATGCCACTTTAACTGTGTCTATGACCCCAGAAAATATGCCCCCCACTGGTCTGAATGTAATTACTGCAATCTACAATTCTTCTACCACTGCCATGCTACCTAATGATGCAAATGCCACTTTAACTGTGTCTATGACCCCAGAAAATGCGCACCCCACTGGTTCGGATGTGCCACCCTCAACCATCAATGTCACCCCTGAACCGCACATCAAATGTGCCCTCATCAACGCCCAATCCATCAATGCGCACGCGCTAGACATCCACGACCTCATTACCACCCTAGATTTAGATCTTCTAATGGTCACTGAAACTTGGCTACACGAAGCCTCAGGCCCCGCCCTATCCGTCGCTCTCCCACCTGGCTATGCCATCACGAGACAAGATCGCCTGACCACTGGAGGCGGTGTCGCACTCATAGCCAAAGACTCGATCACCATCAGAAAGGCAGACAAAACTATTAACAATAACAGCGACTACCTTCAATTGAAACTCACCATCTCTCACCAATGCACCATCACCCTACACCTCATCTATCGACCACCAGGACCCTTAGGAGACTTCCAGGCCTCCATCACCCACCTCCTGGCGGACAACCTTAAAAAGTCTTCTAAAGCCATTTTCCTTGGAGACATCAGCCTTGGCCTGAATGACGCCAAAGACCCCGCGGCCAAAGCTCTTGACACAGCCCTTGACACAGCCCTAGCCACCCTAGGATTCGTCAACACCATCACTAACCCCACACACGCCCTAGGCAGATCACTAGACTGGATCGCCCACCGCAATTGTCCCCTCACAGTCACAGGCAACACCCCCACCCCATGGTCTGAGCACCACCTTCAACATCCCCACCACGACAACCACTTCCCACTCCCCTCTACCCTTACCTCCAGCCCTTACAAGGAGTGCCCGTCAACTGACCAAAGAAACACTCTTTCCCTTCTTACAGGGACCTGCCTTCAGAGCCCCATTCCCCAATGACCCAGAAACCCTGGCCAAAAACTACGATACTGCCATCACGGCAGCAATCAATACCATCGCCCCACTTAAACCTCGCAAAACCAAACCCACTAGACACGCTAATGCGTGGTTCACCCAAGACCTTCTAAAACTACGCATCGACAAACAAGCAGCATTAGCTCTTTGGCAAACATCCCGGGATGATAAAGACAATCTCAACTTCAAATCCCTTGCAAATTTCAAGAAAGTCATCATTAAAGCCAAAGCTAAATCTTTTGAAGATAGAATCACGGAGGCCAAATCGAACACCAAGGAAATGTTTGCCATATTCAGGGAACTTGAGACCCCCACACCCACCCCCCAAAACTTCACCAAGGATAAAGAATGGTGTAACATCCAAACAGCCACGCGCAATAAGATCAGCACCCGCCAAGCCAAAATCGTGAACACCAAACTAACACTTTCCACCCACATTACACCCTCAGCGCCACCACCGCCCCCCTCACCCACAGAGGCCCCACCCACCTTCTCGTTTAAAACCATCCAAGAAAAAGACATGATCAACATCATGAAAAACATAAAACCCTCCAATTGCAATGGCGACCCCTGTCCTGCCTCCATCATCAAAGACTGCGCTGACACCCTGGCGCCTTTCCTAACAGCCTTCGTCAACGCCTCCTTCACCACAGGGAGAGTCCCTGCATGCCTCAAGGAAGCATGGGTCCGACCCCTGAAAGAAACCCACACTTGACCCCACCTCCCCTAATAACTACCGCCCCATCACCACTGTCCCTTTCCTCCTCAAGATTCTAGACAAAGCAGCCTACCTGCAGGTCCAGCACTTCCTTGAAGAACAGAACCTCCTTGGACTGAGACAATCCGGCTTTCGCCCCAGGCACGGGACAGAGACTGCCCTACTCGACCTCAAAAACCAAATGGACGACGCAAACCTGTCCTGCTCCTTCTCCTGGATCTGTCGGCAGCCTTTGATCTTGTAGACCACGACATCCTCTGCCACCACCTCTCCTCCACAGCCAACTTCTCTCAAGAAGCCACCACATGGATCACCTCCTTCCTCCAAGGCAGGACCATGCAGGTCTTTTCTGACCTAGCCACGGCATCACCCTCCATCATGCTATGTGGGGTGCCCCAAGGCTCCTGCCTCTCCCCCACCCTCTATAACATCTTCACCCGCCCCCTCTTCCTCATCCTTGACGCCATGGGCATCTCTTACACCAACTACGCCGATACACAGATCCTTCTCACTCTGACAGGCGACTATGACACGAACTCTGCTACCCTCAACAACATTTACAACACAATCCAAATGTGGATGGCCATCAACGGCCTCTGCCTTAACTCCCGACAAAACTGAGCTCCTACTCGTAGGCTCCCCTGACACCATCAAGAAACTTGACGCACAGTTTAGTCACTTCACTATTGACTCAATCAGGATCCCAGTACTAGACACAGTAAAAACACTAGGCGTCTACTTAGACTCCAACCTATCCATGACCAGACAAGTAAACGCCATCGCCTCCTCTGCTGCTTACCATGCAAAACTCCTTAACGCAATCAGACCTTATCTGTCAAAAGAAACATGCACTAACATAGCCAGGGCCATAACTGGCTTGCGGCTTGATTACTGCAATATTCTCTTCCTGGGGACCTCCAAGAAAAATCTTGAGAAGCTCCAAGTAATACAGAACAGTGCCCTGCGTGCTGCACAAGGCATTGCCAAGAGAGAGCACATCACCGCTGCCAGAAAAGCATCCCACTGGCTCCCCATAAAGGAAAGGATCTCATTCAAAGCGCTAAGCATCACCCACAAATGTGTCCATCTTGCCGCCCGAATGTACCTTTCCCAGAGGATCCACCCGGTCTCCTCCGCAAGACCCACTAGGTCACCCTATGCCAGCATGCTCTCAGTACCCAGGGTAAAAAGAGCCAGAGCAGGGGGCTCCAGCTTCCCGTACCTCGCTGCCGTACACTGGAACACCCTCCCTAGCTCCCTGCGCTCTGAACCCTCACTGGCCGCCTTTTGGAAAGCCTTGAAAACGACCCTGTTCATCTAACAAACATATGGCCTAGCCCTCATGAATGTCATGTATGATGCATTACGTGGTATGACACCACCTATATCTGATCACAGGTCACTGCCTCACTGTAACCCAAGGCACAACCTGTACCCATTGTAACTAAGTTTTCCTTACAAGTAACAGTGCCACAATGCCCCTGGGCTGTCTGTGCGCTATATGTTATGTTATGTTATTTTGCATTTATATAGCGCCTTATATACCATTGGTATGGTCTGAAGGCGCTGGTAGGTTGAACGCCCTTGGGAACCGAAGTTCAGGTCAGTAGAGGGAGTCCAAAGGTGCGTGTGCGCACCAGGTATGTGTGCAGCTGGTGCGGAATTTGTGTGGTAGCTGCTTCTTAGCGGTAGGTGTGGTGGTTGAGAGATCAGGAGTATGTGTTCGCTCTGGCAGGATTTATCCAGACCGAGTGTGGCTGCGTTAGGCCTGAGGTGAACGCCTGGCTGGGGGGTGTGAAACCAGCAGTGTTTACTTAGAGTGATGGGGAGTGAGCGGGAGATGTTGATATGAGAACAGTTATACCGAATGGTGTCATAGTATCTCTGTGTTCTAGTTGAGTGGTGGTGTAAAGAAGAGAGTAAGCGTGGGGTGTGGTATGATATATGCTCTTACTAATGTTCCCTGCATTCCAAAGCATAATATGTACGTCACGCAAATCTATGGGGTCAGGTCCGTTCTATGTATTTTTATTCCTTTCATGCGTTCAAGGTTGCCCTACACATTCCTGTCAGCTCGACACACTCACGCACTCTAGTCCACCTTGCGTGCTCTGGTTTGTCCCTCATTCTCCAGTGTGCCCCACGCATACACTCATGTGTTACATGTATTCCAACTTTCAGAGAGGCTATAGGGCATACTTTTAAATGCAACTTTCAAAGAGAGTACACTTCTAAATGCAATTGGGCACACTTCTAAATGCAACTTTTCTCAGAGAGGCTATCGGTCACAACTTCTAAATGCAATTGAGTAAACTTCTAAATGCAACTTTCTCAGAGAAGCTATTGGTCACAAATTCTAAATGCAATTGGGTACACTTCTAAATGCAGTTGGGCACACTTCTAAATGCAATTGTTCTCAGAGAGGCTATTGGGCCCAACTTCTAAATGCAACTTTTTCTCAGAGAGGCTATTGGTCACACTTCCAAATGCAATTTCACAGAGGATATTGCCAGACATCTAGATGCAGCTTTCTGAGAGGGCATTGGGCACACTTCTAAATTCACAGAGAGGCTATTGGGCACACTTCTAAATTCGCAGAGAGGCTATTGGTCACAACTTCTAAATGCAATTGGGCACACTTCTAAATGCAACTTTCAAAGAGAGGCTATTGGTCACAGCTTCTAAATGCAATTGGGTACACTTCTAAATGCAATTGGGTACACTTCTAAATGCAATTGGGCACACTTCTAAATGCAATTGGGCACACTTCTAAATGCAACTTTCAAAGAGAGGCTATTGGGCACACTTCTAAATTCGCAGAGAGGCTATTGGGCACAACTTCTAAATTCGCAGAGAGACTATTGGGCACAACTTCTAAATTCGCAGAGAGACTATTGGGCACACTTCTAAATTCGCAGAGAGGCTATTGGGCACACACTTCTAAATGCAACTTTCAAAGAGAGGCTACTTGGGTAAACTTCTAAATTCACAGAGAGGCTATTGGGCACACTTCTAAATTCGCAGAGAGGCTATTGGGCACACACTTCTAAATGCAACTTTCAAAGAGAGGCTATTGGGGACACTTCTAAATGCAACTTTCAAAGAGAGGCTATTTGGTCACAATATCTAAATGCAATTGGGTACACTTCTAAATTCACAGAGAGGCTATTGGGCACACTTCTAAATTCGCAGAGAGGCTATTGGGCACACAATTCTAAATGCAACTTTCACAGAGAGGCTATTGGTCACAGCTTCTAAATGCAATTGGGCACAACTCCTAAATGCAACTTTCACATGTAAAGGACAGAGTTTGAGTGCAGATATAATGAGTTTACAGTGGTGATGCTTTGTTAGATGGGTGGTAGGGTAGTATGGCCTGAAGTAGTTGCTTCTGGCCCCGCCCTTGCCACACTTACTTGTTGTTGGCTTCTTGCTTCTCCTGCGGATACCTGCAGATACGATCAGGAGCTGTCCACTGTATGCGCCGTCCTTTGCCTCGGGTCCTTAGCCGCAGGGGCCTGGGGCTGTCTGGTTGCGCTTTGGAGCAGGGGCGCCTTAATACAAGTAAAATGGAGCATAAGTATAAATGTAATAAATAAACATGCTCATTAATATTCCCTGTCAGGCTGGGAAACCTTGGTAAAGAAAAAGATCTGTTTCATTTCTGAACGGTCTTTCTCCTAACAACCAATCACTGAGCTCTGGGTCAGACTGCCCCAGGCCAATGACTGCCCGCTACCTAAGCCCCACCTCTGGCAGCCATCTTCAGATTTGGTAGCACATAAAGTGGCAGTAGGACCAAGAGAAGAGCCGCAGAGGGGTAGGCAGGAGGGTGTGCATGTGAATCCATGTCAGACCCATGCCGGAGAACAGTTATAATTAAGTAACTTGTTCCTTCCCCAGCATGGGGTCTGGCATGGATTCACATGCTCATGAATAAATACATAGCAGTACACATGCACAACCACAGGAGGTGGCAAGGCGCAACATCAGCATCTCTTACCTCCTCACCAGGCTCACCTTAAAGTGAACAGGTTGCGCAGCAATGCTTGGCTGACTCTGGACTCCTCCCTGGAATCTCTAAACACGGTAGAATATCGTGAAGGTGTGCATCGACCTCCAAGTAGCAGCCCTGCAGATGACCAGCAGGGGCACACCAGACAGGAACGCTGTAGTTGCAGCAATCGTTCTGGTCAAATGGCCTCTCGGACTGCCAGGCAACGGTCGGTTTGCCAACCAGTGACAATGGGTGATGCAGCCGGAGAGCCAAATGGGAATGGAAGCCTTGAAGAGGGCCTTCCCCTGGTTCACAGGACCAAAGTCCACAAAAAGTTCCAACGTCTTCCGGAAACTCTTTGTGCGGTCCACCTAGAACTTCAGTGCTCTGGCCACATCCAGCGAGTGCAAAGTCCTCTCAGCCGGCGAAGGAGGAGACGGAAAGAATACAGGCAACACGAAGGGCTTGTTTAGATGAAAGTCCGACGGCACCTTGGGCATGAAGGAGGGGTGCGTCCGCAGCACCACCCTTGTGTCGTGAAACGTCAAATAAGGTGGCTTACAGGACAGGGCCTGAATCTCACCCGCTCATTGTGCAGATGTAATGGCCATGAGGAACGCTGTCTTCCACAACACAAACTTGAATGGAACTGTCTGCATAGGTTCAAATGGAGAGCCCATGAGCCTAGTCCGTACCACATTGAGTTCCCACGCCGGGGCTGGAGCCTTCACCAGCGGGAACAAACAAAAGAGTCCTTTGACAAAATCCTTAACCAGACGGTGTGACCATAATGATGACCGTCCCGGAGATCTGGTGTAGCGGGAGATAGCTACCAGATGAACTTTGATGGAGGCATGGGCCAGTCCTGCTTTGGCCAACTACAGCAAATACCTTGACTCGTAGAGGGTCGATCTTCTGTGTACAGCACCAAATGGTGAACCTCTTCCATTTATGTCCGGAGCATTTAAGAGTAGACTATGCTCTGGCCTTGGCAAGTACCTCCTTGCAGTCTGCTGGGAGATCATAACCCCCAAACTCTAATGCTGCCGGAGTCAGGCCTTCAGGTTCAGCGATCCTGGGTCGTGGTGCAGAATTGCGCCCATTTCCCTGGCGAGATCTACGACCACTGGAAGCTTGACTGGAGGGGAGGCTGACATGTCAATGCGAATATCATCCTGCACCGGGACCACCCGAGTTGATTGACTAGTCGAAGATGCAACGGTAACAGAGGGAACACATACAGAAACAGGCCGTCCCAGGGGAATGAGGATGCGCCCCCCATGCTCCCCGGCTGGGGAAACCTGCTGGCGAACCTCCGGCACTTGCTGTTAGTCGCTGTCGCAAATAGATCGATCTGGAGATTGCCCCGTCTGCCGAAGCTTTCACGTGGCAAGAGCGCAGCTCCCTGCTGAGAGAGTCGGCAACAGTGTTCTTCACTTCTGCCGGGATGAGGGACATCCCTTGGGCGACGGCCCAGTGTCATAGGTCCTGCGCTTCCCTGGAGAGCGCCAGGGATCTGGTGCCCCCCTGCTCCCCGATGTAAAACATTGTGGTGGTGTCGTCCATGAAGACCCGCACTGCCTTGCACTTGAGGGACAGAAGGAAAGACTGGAGGGCCGAAAACAGCCCGCAGCTACAACACGTATATGTGCAACAATTTTGCCTCCGGTAGCCACAGGCCTCTTGCGTGAAGACCTCTGGTATGAGCTCCCCATCGTTCCAGCGAGGTGTCTGTCATGGCGGTCTTCTTGTGCAAAGGGGTCTGGAAATCCACGCCTGTGGACAGATGTGTGCAAACTCCCCACCACCATATCAAGTGTGATCTTTTCCTGGAAGCTTCCCGACACTTTTAAACAGGCATCGAGTTACTCCTGAAGTGGACACATCCGTAGCCTGCATATTCTGACAAGATAGATGCATGAAGACATCATGCCGAGCAGAGACTTTATGGACCCCGCTGTGGCGACCATCAGTATCAACAGCCGTTGTACCTTGCCCAAGATAGCCGCTATCCTCCCGACCGACAGACGCCAGGGACAACACTGTTGAGTCGGGATCCCAGAAACAGCGCATCCTGCGATGGAGTCAAGCAGGACTTTGCATAGTTCACCAAGAACCCCAGATCCATCAGTGGGCGAACTGTCCTCGCAGAGTGGTCGATGGCAATGTGCTTCGAACTGGCCCAGATGAGCCAGTCGTCCAAATAAGGGTAGACGTGGATCCTCCGCAGTCGCAACTGCGCCACCATTGGCGTCAGGCACTTGGTGAAAACCCTTGGCGCTGACTTCAATCCAAAGGTAAGGGCCTTCAATTGGTAGTGCTTCCCTTGAACCACGAAGCGCAGAAACTTGCATTGCCCCCTGTAAATGGAGATGTGGAAGTACGCATCCTTCAAGTCCAGTGACAACAGGAAGTCCCCCTCCTTCAGCTGTCCAAGCACATGCTGAAGAGTGACCATCCGGAATTTCTGGGACTTGATGCATATGTTTAGTCGACGGAGATAGAGGATGGGCCTCCAGCCTCCGGTCGCCTTTTTCACAGGGAAGTACCTCGAGTACACTCTGGAGCCCCAGAGCCTCTTTGGGACAAGCTCCATCGAGCCTTTTCTTAACATCGCCTGCACCTATAGGAACATCTGAAGGACGTGGTTTTCCTGCCAGGCCAGCAGTGGTATTCGGGGACACTTCCGTTGAAATTCCATGGTGTGTCCGTGGACGAGAGCATCCAGCACCCAACGATCGGTGGAGATGGTCTTCCACATGCTGATGAAATACGCCAGCTGGCATCCCACCGGGGGGCATGGATGAGGCCCGACGCCACGGTTGGTTCAATCCTGCTTGGACGTCAAAGGGCCGCCTTGGGGACCTTGGCAACAATGACCTCCTCCGAAGGCCTTGGTGTGGTGCAGTCCCGGTTGGTTTCCTGGGCCGAAGAGCCGGAGGGTTGGCGATAACTAGCAGAGCCCCCGCTGAAACCCTTGGAGGAACCTTGGGACTTGCTGCCTGAGGGCCGAAGGGACAGCCTCCGTTGTTGAAGTGCCCAAGCCCTGCGATGTCTGTCAGTCTTTATGGCTTGTGGAGGCTCATCTACCGGCTTCCCAAAAAAAATGCCCCCGTCAAGAGGCATGTCCAACACCTTCGACTGAACGTCCTGACGAAAGTTGGTGGTCTTTAAGAGTGTACTCTCCTCTTCTTGGCCGGAGGCTCCACCGTATGCAGGGGAGGGGTCGGCCGTCATTGGCGCCATGGGTGCTAGTGCGCTAGGCATCCTTGTCTGAATCTAAGAGACCAGAGTATGCAGTGCCGAGAGGATGTCCACCGAGAGGTCTCTAGGAGGTAGTGGAGGTGGCAGCTGAGTAAGAGTCAGATTAGGCAGCTGGGGCAGCGGCTGGGAGCCCAGGCCCTCGTCGCCTTGATGCTCTTCCTCACCATCGTCACCTTAGTCGCCGCCTTCGTCGGCGTGCTCGTAGGGCCTGTTCCTTAAGTTTTCCTCCTCCTGGATGGTTTGCAGGCAAACTAAGCTCCTCCTCAGAGGAGATATCCATACCCTGGAGTGCCACCACACACCCCCCTCTTCGCTTCCAGAGGGGAAGGTCTCTGGGGTCTTCTCTATAGGCTGGAACGCAGCCTCCCTCCTGGTAGGAAGGGATACCCACGTCTGAGGGTCAGTCTTGGGATTCTTCTTGAGTTTGCCCGGATGGTCAGACTTCCTCTTGACCGAAGATCCTGAGCATTGGCTGGTGACTAAAGCTGGAAATGTCCAACGCGCCCTGGCCACCGCGGATGCCCGTCGCAACAGTGCTCCTGGTGGCAGTGGACTTGCGGTGCTTAGCCTTTTGTTGGACCCCCATGGGAGGGGCGCCCTCAAAGGTCTTAGAAGCCCGCTCAGCCTTCTTGGAAATGGGAGAGGCATGCTGATGGGACCCACCCAGAGCAGGTGCCTTGGCCTCTAGCCTCTTTCAACAGCCTGTGCCGATCCTCCATTGTGCAAGGGGCCATCTCCTGGTAAAACGCACAATCCTCCTTGTGCGTCGGGTAAAGGCAGTAAAAGCACTGGGAATGCTTGCCGCCCGAAAAGACATCCCGCAAGCCACAGTCGGAGCAAATCCTGTACAGGGGCGTTGAATCCTTCTCCTCCAACAAGATCCACGCAGCGTAGACCTGAAGAATCTTCGGGAAGCCTCCACGAAGAAACTCGACGAAAATCGCCCTTGAGGGGCGCTGAATCCGAAAAAATGGGTCCCTGTTAATCGGAAGGTTGATCGATGGAGCAAAAGGCCCGACTGACAGAAAGATACAGTAAACTCTTCCAAAAAGCACAAAAACGCAGCAAAAGCTTGAGAGCTAAACATGAGGACTCCCAACACCTGAATGTGCGGTACAAATCTGAAGATGGCTGCCAGAGGAGGAGCTTGGGTAGAAGGCAGTCATTGGCTGGGGGCAGTATGACCCAGAGCTCAGTGTTTGGTTGTTAGGAGAAAGACAGTTCAGAAATTAAACTGATTTTTTCTTTACCAAGAATTCCGAGCCTGACGACGGGGAATATTCATGAGCATGTGAATCCATGCCAGACCACATGGTGGAGAATTGTGAACATGAAACTCTACCTCCCGGTCTTGACTGGTTGCCCAATATCGCCTAAAATCAACTAGTACTCTGCCCGAGATTATTGAGCACTTTTTAAATTAAAATCATAAAATACAGGAAGAATTCCAGTCTTGGTTAGAGGCAATCATACTGTACTGATGACATGCATTACTTACCGTAATAGCATTTCTGATGTGTATCTGCTTAGATTCACATGCTGTGCATATAGTCCGACATCTAGTGGTAACAGCAGAGTATTGCATCTAGTCTTTCAAGGATCGAAAGGGGACGTCGACATGAGCGTGCCTGTAACACTATCCGTGATGTGTAGTGTACCCAAAATCCCTCACGCGTCGATGTCCCTCGGATTGTATTTTTTCTGCCGCGAGGGAGCCTTCTATTGTGAGCAAGTACAGAAGAGAGAATAGTAGTAAGATTTCTATGTTCCTTCCATCCAAGCGGGGAGGAAGGGTGGGCGCAAGTGAATCTAAGCAGATACCATCATCAGAAATGCTATTACTACCGTAATAGTCCATTCAGTAATGTACGTCTTCTGATGCTGGTTAATCTTCTGTGCATAGACTAGCAAGCAGTACCCGGAGTTGGAGGTGGGATGCGAGAAGGAACAGTAGTGAAAAGATGTATTAGTACTGCTTGTCCCACCTGAGAATCAGACCTAGAATGAGTGTCTAGGCAATAGTGCTTTGTAAAGGAACTCCAGGTTGCCGCTTTGCAAATGGGCTCTAGGGGAACATTTGCAATGAATGCTATGGAAGCACCAGTGCCCCCAGTAGAGTGCTCTAGGCTTGAAGGGCAGTTCTCCCTTAGCAAGAGAATAGCAGACTGACGCAAATGACAATCCACCTTGAGATGGCTGATTTAGAGAGAGGATCCCCTTCTCTACCAGCTGCCACTGAAACGAAAAACTGGTTCATTTTTCTTAGTGGTTTACTTCTTTTCAAATAGTACATGACTGACCTGCGCACATCTAGTGTGTGTAGGCTTCTCTCCGCCACTTTTATAAAAATTTTATTTTTACAATTTTTATTGATTTCAACAAACAATAACACACAAAAAAAACAGACAGTGAACATCGATCATAGCTTTCAAGTATTATGTACAGTATCATGATATGTCCACTGCTTTCCCGTTACCCTCCCTCTCGAGCCTATTCCACCTCACCACCTTCCACCGCTCTATCTGGGGATGCCCTCGCTTCCACACCCCCCGAGGAATCATCTTCTAGGCTGGTCAGGACAGACCCAGACAGTGTAGCTACTAAGTGCCTCAGGCAATCAATGTCTCTGCTTCTTCATTTCCCCCTCTGTTGACTGCTTTGCTCCACACCACCGTTTCCGCATCCACCCATTTCTGGAGGTCGTGCCACCAAAATTCTACCTTTGGTCTATTGCTTGCTTTGCAGCCCATGGCATTTCTGCACTTGGCAAGTATATAAGCAAAGTCTTTGAGTTTACTCACATGTTCCAATTTACGCGGCCTAGAAACCACCCTCCCAACCATGCACACCCACAGGGATTCCACCTCCAGCTTAATCCCCTTCTCGGCCAGAAGATGGGCCACTCCCCCCTGCCCCCCCCAAGAATCTCGTTATTTCCGAGCACGCCCAGAACATATGCATCATTCCTGCGTTCACATCCCCACATTTAAGACATGTTTGTATTCCTGCATCCTTGAACGGTACAATCTCTGAGGAGTCATACGCCCTATGAGTAATATGTAACTGGATTTGTTGCAGCCTTGCGTTCCTGGACACACTTGTGGTATCTCTGAACCCTCACCCACAAACCGTCACTCATAGGTTCCCCGGCTTCCTCTTCCCATTTCAATTGGAGCACCTCCTTTCCCACCATTGACCTCTGTCTGATACATCAAAAAACATTACTATGGCACTGTCGGGCTGACCCTCCAGCACTATTTCTGACCAAGTGTCTTATCTCCTGCACCAACCTATTAGAAGTGATATACTGTCCCCGGTGTAGACCAGTGTATCAAACTCCACTGCCTTCCCGTCTTGCCATACATCCCCCAGTGTTGCTATACCAATCAGTTCCCAATGCCTCCGGATTATCTTCCTAAATTTCCTGTCTACTCCTTTCAGTGGCACTAGCGGCATTTGTGGGGAACACTGGATCGGGTTCTTCATGACCCAACAAGCCCTTCGCCAAATCTTCAATACCAAATCTAACATTCTTGTCCTCCCATCTTGCTGTGGTTTTGGCAACCATATCCACTCACTTAGTAAAATCGGGACACATTCAGCCCTCAGCAATCTGGACTCTGATGTTGGGTCTTCTGACAACCACCTTGCCACATATTGTAGTTGGCTGCCAGATAGTACATCTCGAAGTTGGGCAATTTAATGCCCCCTTGGTCATATGGGTTTTGCAGTTTCCATAGCGTTATTCTGTTTCTAGTGTTGTGCTATATGACTCCTCTACATATACTTTGAGTTTAACAAAGAATTGCTTAAGTATCCTATATACCTAATTGCTTGGTATATTCACAAAAAAGTGCAACAACCTAGGCAGCACCACCATCTTTAACAATGCCACTCTCCCCATCATGGTCAACGGGAGCTTGGCCCAGAACCTCATGCTGTTTTCTATGTTGGCCACAGCCTTCTCTGTTTTGTTTGTATTCAGCCTCGACTGCGTGATATACATCAATCTCCAGGTATCTGAAGGTCCTGGTCTCCCATTGTATTTGTAATACCGGCAGTTCCTCTCGCGGTATCCCTTTATATCTACCATGGGGAAATTCACATGATTTCTTGCTTTTCACTGTTATGCCAGACAGCACCGCATATCCCCCCACCCCCCATTACTTCCAAAATATATTGTAGGTTCTTCTTAGGATCTCAAATACAACAGCATATCATCCATCAGCATACATGGATATCAGGCGTTGCCCTCCTTTCGCGGTGATCCCCACCTCTCCATATTGTTGCCTCAAGTATATCGCTAGGGGTTCTAATGCTAAAATAAACAGCATCAGGGACCACGGTCCTCCCCGTTTAGTGCCTCTACTGAGTTGCCATTGATCAGAGATCATCGCTCCAGTCTTAACTCGAGCCAGTTGGGTACTGTACAGCAGTTGTACCCACGCCAGGTACGTGGGCCGACCCCATATTCCCTCAAGGCTGCCATCAACCAAAGCCATTTGACAGCGTCAAAGGCCTTAACTGCATTTAATGAAATGATTGCAACATCTTGTGGGTCCCTTTTCCTTTTGTTCTATGACATGATAGAGCCTTCTATGGTTGTCGGATATGCTTCTGCACGGTACATACCTGGTCTGGCCAGGGTATATTAAGTTTGTTGATAACCGGTCTCAGTCTATTCACCAGCACTGCCGTGAGTATCTTGCTATCTTGATTGAACATGGATAACGGTCTATATGACCCGCAGTCCATGCATAGTTTGTTAGGCTGAAGAAGCGAAATGATGATCGCCTCCCTCAGAGATTCCGACAGGATCACCCTATCCAACGCTTCATTTAGCATTGCCAGCAGCGGGGGGGGGAAGCAACTCTGCCTTGTATGTTTTGTAGAACTCGCTAGGGAGTCCATCCACCGCTGGAGCCTTACTAGTAGGTAAAAACGTGATCATTGCTTCTAGATCCTCTAATGTGATTGGAACCTCCAAGTTCTCTCTCTCCGCAATCCCCAATTTGGAAAGGCCAATATCCTCCACTGTTGCTATCACCTCAACCTCTGCACCCTCTTCAACAGCCCTATACAGTTGCTGGTAAAACTCTAAAAAGCCTTTGTTCGCTCCTCCTTGAGTATGAAGTATTTGCCCATTCATTCCCCGTACTGCTCTAATGGTTGTTCTGGGTATCTCACTCTTATATAACAAGGCTAACAGCCTGCTCGGCTTATCTCCCCCCGCATGTTGTCTTTCCACGTTTTTTTTTTTTTTAACTTGTTTATTTTAAATCAAGGCAGGTTGATAATTACAAAACATTGTCAGCAACAATCATTCAGGCATGTTGATCCCCAGTCCTTTTTTCCACCTGATCTCCTCCCCTCCTCCCCCCGTCCCACCTTCCCGTCGGTCCTCGGAGGTGGATTCCTCCCTCCTTGATCGCCTATTTTGCGCCTCAAAGTCTGTGTCTCCCTCAGGGATCACTTGGTCTTTCAGGATCCATCGAGCCCTCGTGGGTTTGTAGGTCAGAGCGGGGAAGCGCTCGTCGTATTCAAGTACTGGGGCCCAAATATTCTGGAATCGGTGGAGAGTTCCCGCCTGCGCTGCCGTCACCTTCTCCGCAATCAAAATATCCCAAAGCTTAGTCCACCATTGGGGCATGTGAGGGCCTTCCGGGGACTTCCAGGAGCGGGCCAGCACCGTTTTCCCTGCTAGCAGACAGTGTGTGAGTAGTTTCGATCTGGTCCCGGAGCGTGGGCAGATCGTGGGAATCGGGGCTCCCAGCAAGACTGGCTCTGGTTCCAGCGGGATCGCCGTTCCGGTGATTTGCGCAATGGTTCCCAAACATGTCTTCCAAAATTGCTGAATCTTTGGGCAAGCCCACCAAATATGAAAGGAGCCTGGGCAGCCACATCCTCTCCAGCAGGAATGGTCTAATTGTGGATTCATGTGATGGAGTCTAAGGGGCGTGTAATACCACCGTAACATGATCTTATATGCGCATTCCCTATTGGTGATGCAGGTGGATGAGGCGTGAGTTCTGGTCCAAATGTCTACCCAGGTTTGGTCGTCTATCGGGTGACCCAGATCTGCCTCCCACTGGGCCATGCAGCAAGTTCTTGCGATCAGGACGTCACCTAAGAAGCCCCTATACAGAGTGGATACTCTCCCACGAGCTGGAAGATATCCAAGTGTGAGTTCCAGGGCGGTGGGAGGGCGTGTCACTGCTTGCAGAGTTTGAGGGTGCGAGCACCAGTGGCGCAGTTGGATATAGGTGAATCTGTCTCTTTCCTGGAGTTGGAACTTTTCCTTAAATTGCTCAAATGTGAGGGGCCTCTCTCCCGTATATAGCTGGCCTATAGTCTCTAACTTGCCATTTATCCAGTTCTGAAAGTTGCAGAGGTGTGCTCCAGGTGAGAATGCCGGATTATGGAAGACTGGGGATCGTGGGCTCAGGCCTCTTGGCACTCCCTTACTCTTCAGCGCCCAGTCCCAGGAGCTTAGGGTATGTTTGGTTGATAGGAGGTCTCCCCAGTGCGCTCTGAGGGGGGGTGGGATGTGTGGCAAAAAAAAAAAGCAAAAAAAACACAGGGATAGGGGCACTTGCCATTGTTCCAGTTCTACCCATCGAGGGCGATTTGTAGTAGTTTGCCACGCCTGGACCTGTGCTAGTTGAGCCGCCACTCTGTATGCCCGTAAGTCTTGGACCCCCAACCCTCCCGGTCTGGAGCACCCTAGTAAGGTTCTGACGGGGATTCTCGCTCTCTTACCTTTCCAGATAAATTTCAACATCTTTCTCTGGATATCGCAAAGAGCTGGTGCGGGAATCGCTACTGGGAGGGAGGCGCAGGCGTACAGGAACCTTGGAAGGAGGTTAATCTTGCAGGCTGTAATGCGCCCCAGCAGTGAAATCTCCTGGATCGCCCGACGTTTCAGGTCTCCTTCCAGTTCTTTGAACAACCGGGGGAAGTTAGCTGTATTTGTGTCTTTTGGGTCAGCTGGGATGTAGACCCCTAAGTAGGGGATGGCTCTTTTTTCCCCATGTTATCGGGCACATCTTGGCCAGTGGTTCACGCTCTGCCGGGGTGAGGCCGATGCTTAGGGCCGATGATTTGTCGAAGTTTACTGTAAAGCCTGAGACCTTCCCATAGCTGGCTATTTCTTGTAGCGCATGTTTCAGGGATGACTGGGCCTCCGAGATCGTGAGCAGTACGTCGTCCGCATATAGGGTGATTTTGTGTTGCGTGGGGCCACTCTGTGGGCCTTTGATCTGGTTGTTTCGCCTGATTCTCTGAGCAAAGGGCTCCATGGTGAGTGCAAAGAGCAGAGGTGATAGTGGGCAGCCCTGTCTGGTTCCGCAGGACAGGGGGGATTGGAGCTGAGCAGTGCCCGTTGATTCTCAGAAAGGTTCTTGGTCTGCTATAATTAGCTAGAATCATCGTTTGGAATGCTGTCCCGAAGACGAAGGACCCAGGGTGTGTTTCATGAACGCCCAATCCACCCTATCAAACGCTTTGGCCGCGTCTAGTGCCATTAAGATTAGTTTCTGGGAGTTCCGGGAAGCAAGGTCTACCAGGTTCAAGGTTCTCCGAATGTTGTCTCCTGTCGTGCGGTGTAAGATGAAGCCGGCCTGATCAGGGTGGATAATCTCCGGTAGGACGCGACTCAGGCGATTCGCCAACATTTTGCAGTAGATGTTTGCGTCAATGTTCAAAAGTGCAATCGGCCTATAGTAGGTCAGGTTTCTCGGATCTTTTCCTGGTTTGGGCAAGAGGATGGTGGTTGATTCCTGCATCGATGGGGTTACCGATCCAGTTTCCCTGAAGGAGTTGAACAAGGTTACTAGGGGGGGAATCAGCTGGGATCTGAATAGTTTATAGAATCTGGTTGAAAAGCCGTCTGGGCCTGGGGCCCGTGTTTTAAGTGATTTAATGGCCTCCTCAACCTCTTCCTCTGTAATGGGCTTCTCCAATTCGCCCTTCATCGTGTCAGGGAAACGGGGCAATGCTGCCTTCTGCAGGTATTCCATCTGTTACGGTAGGTTCCGTGGGGTTGCCGCCATGATTTGGGTCAGATGGTCTGTTGCTAATCGTTGCTTTTCGGGTTCTGAATATAGTATGACCCCATTGGGATCTCGCAGGCCAGTGATCGTATTAATGAGTCTCTGCTTGGCCAATGTGGCCACCAGGAATCTGTTCGCCTTGTTCTTTGCGTAGTACGACCGTTTGGCTTTCGCCATCAGCAGTGCGGTTTGTTCCGCATAGTGGGCTTCTAGTTTTTTCCTCGTCATGCCCATGATTCGCTGCGTTTTAGGGGACCAACCCTTTTCCCTGAGGACTGCCTCAGCTTCCTTCAGCTCATCTTCCAGAGCTATCCGAGTGTCGCCTAACCCCGTGATAGGCCGCTCCCTGGGCGATCAGGGTGCCTCTAATCACTGCCTTCATGGCGTCACAGTTATTCGCCAGCGAGGTGTCCGAGGCTGGATTCTCGTCAAAGAAATTTCTTATCCCCTGGGCGATCTTGTCTCTTGTAGCTATATCATTCAGGATCGGGTCGTATAAGGACCATTTACGTAGATTATCGAGTTTGGGGTTCTGGGCCAGGAGTTCCAGGATCACTGGGGCGTGATCAGATATGACTCCTGTGCCGATGGATACCTCCTTGATGAAGGCCAAGGTTTACGGGGAGGTCAAGAAAAGGTCGATCCTCGAAAAGGTTCGGTGAACGAATGAGTAAAAGGAGTAGTCTATTTCGGTGGGGTGAAGCACCCGCCATGTGTCTACTATCTCTAAGGACCTGAACAGCTGGAGAAGGCTTAGTGCTTGGGCAAAATCGCTTGGAGTCGGGGGGTGCGATCTGTCCTTGGTGGGGTCAGGAACCCCGTTCAAATCCCATCCGATTATCGTTTGGCCCTCTACGAAACAGGCGAGAGACAAGCCCAGGGTGTCATAAAAGTGTGATTGACCAGTGTTAGGGGAGTACACTGAGAAAGGTATATAGGTTTCCTAGGAGGCATTTGGCAGCTGTATATCGGCCTTCCGAGCATGTTTTTGTTTCCAGAACCTGCGGGTTCAAGTCTTTTCTAAAAAGGATCGCAGTGCCTCCCTTTTTGCTTGCTCCAGAGGCGAAAAATTGAAGCGGAAATAGCCGAGAGCGAAGCCGAGTAACATCCGCCGGCAGCAGATGTGTTTCTTGGAGCATGGCTACCGGAGCATCTTCGTCCTGGAGTTTTAGTAGAATTGCTTTTCGCTTGTTAGGAGAGTTCAGTCCATTAACATTTAGGGAGAGAAGCCTCAGGATTTGGTGGTCTGATGTCCTTTCTTTCTCTATTACTTGGGTTGGGGGGGAGCCGTGAGCTGGTGATTCAACTGCCATTTCCACTGTGAGTCTTTAGAGTATCATCCTGCGCTTGAGGTTTTAACGCGGGGCCCCAAAAGGGGGCTGCAACTTTAACTGACGGGTGGGCCGACATTGTGAGTACGGACGCACCCTTGGCCAACAGGGCCAACTGTCCCATCGAGTATTGTGTACTGTGGGTTTCCAAGGAACCAGAGGTGGAAAGTATCCTTGGAATGGGTATGAGCCATGGGTATGGCCCGCCGCCTCCGTCTTCGAGGCTTATCAGTTTAGGAGTGAGGTGGTGGTTCCAAATTTAGGTGAGGCCAAGTGAGTCTGGACTAGGATGATGTTAGTATCTGGGGACACAGGAGCGCCTCTGATCATCTCCTTCTATTGTTCCGCTGTGTTGTCGACCATGACGATAGTCTAGGCTTTAGAGGGGAGTGGTTCAGGGTCCCCAGCCCCCTCCGGGTTCGGCGTGGAGGGCTCTCGGGGCGAGGTCGGGTGCATGATTTTCTCCACGTCCTCCAGGTGGCTAATCCGGCGCAGGGTACCTTTGTATGTGAACTGCAGAGCCGTCGGGAACAACCATCTGTAGCGGACCTGCTGGTCCTGGAGGAAAAGTGCCAGGGGTCGGAGTGCTCTCCTTTTCTGTAGGGTGAGTAGTGAGAGGTCCTGGTAAATCTGAAGTGGAGTACCCTGGAAGGTGATATCCTCCCCTTGGCAGCCGATCGCCGAAATTGCCTCTTTGGTTGTGAAGAGGTGGACCCTGGTAATAACATCTGGGGGGGGGGGGTATCTGAATCCACCCCCCCGGCACGGGCGTAGCCTGTGGGTCCGGTCTACCAAGAGCTGAGATTTATCCAGGTCCGGGATTAAGGCCTCGAAGAAGCTCCCCACGTAGTCCGTCAGCTTGTTATCAGGGACGGAGGTTGGGACCCCCCCCGAATGCGAAGGTTGTTGCGACGTGCCCGGTTTTCAAGGTCCTCGTGTTTAAACTCCAGGATCTCGCATTTGTGTTGCAGGGTATTAATGGATCTCTGCATTTCCCCTAGAGTGGTAGTGGGATCCCGAGTCTGGTCTTCGACTTCTCCGAGCCTGTTCGACCTCCGTAACACTCTGGTCTGTCTGCTCCAATTTGGTGGTAAGTTCTGAAAGGCACGAGCGGAACTCTGACTTAATGTCTGCCATGAAGGCTATTAGGTCCCCTTTAGTAGCGAGGGCTCCCCTGTCCTCTTGTGGTTTCTGTGGGGTCAGTTTAGGAGGATCTTGCTTCTTACTTTTATCCGGTGCGGCGAACATGGTGGATATATCTGTGCCCTTGCTAACTTTTGATTGCCTGGACATGCTGGTTGTGCTGGGCGGTCTCGGCCGGAAGAGTCGGAGGGGACTAGGATTGTAGGCGACGACCCCATGGGTGAATATCGCTCCAAGCTCCCTGCTTGATCTGGTCCCGGAGAGTCCAGAGAGTTGTTGGGGCAATAGGTCATGTGCTTCCGCCGCGAGCTGTCAAGGAGTATCCGAACGTAGCAGAGAAGTTGGCGGGGAGCAGCCGTTCCCCCGCAGTGTTCCAGGTCACTGGGTGGGTGGATGGGCCGGGGCGCCCCAGGAAGTGATAGGCCGGGGGGGGACCATGGGTGATTGCTGGGGGCTTCTGCCTCTTCAGCAGGCTAGGTCCAGTTCAGGATGCCCTGATGTGTGCGTCAGGGCCCCGAGTCCGCTGTGGAAAAGGCGAGGGGGGGGGGAAGAGGGTTCCAGCACCCGGCTCGCAGCTGAGCATACGAGCCACTGGCACGATCCGGGCGGTTCTGTGTTGGCGGGTTTGCGGACCCCCGAGGAAAGTCAGGCGTCCGTCTGCTCTTCCTCCTCGGCACTCCACAGCTTCGTCACCGCGAGGCATGTAGTATGCTGCTAGGCTACGGTGTGGCCGCCATCTTGTTTCCTTCGGCTGGTGACGGGGGTAGGGTTCGGCGGCTGGATTCGGGTAGAACGGTCCTGCGCTCGAAGATAATGTTGGGCCAGGTTGTGCTGTGTAGGTTCCGGTCGCCTTAGATGGTGTTGGCGAACCGCCAGAATTTGACGGAGGCGGCGGGCATCCCACAGGCGGCTTCAGAGGAGCGACCAAATCGATGGCGCTCCAAGCCACGCCCCGTTTCCACATATTTTTTTTATAGTTCAGGTTGCATAGTCTCCCCCAATACTCCCCACAATCCTGTTGCAATTGCCCAATGGTTCCAGCCTCCTAGGGGAATGCTCGCCCCTACGCATAATTGTCTCCAATTTCTTTTCCACTTTGTGTAGCTCATGTTATTCCACCCTGCAGACCTTTGGATTTAGATATTGCTACTCCCCTTACCACTACCTTAAATGCCTCCCATGTGTCAGCCGATTCTACACTCCCGGTGTTATGTTAAAGTATTCCACTATACCTTCCCTCAGATCTTCCCTGAATACGGTATCTTCCAAGGCTTTGGCCCAAAGTCTCCATGTTGGGATCCGTGCCCTGGGCGGCGAGTAGTGTCATGCTACAATCAATGGCGAGTGGTCTAAGAGAACTCTAGCTTCATATTCAGACTGCACTAGCACCGCCATCAACTCTGGCGCCGCAAATATGTAGTCTAGCCGCGTGTGCAGGTTTTGTGGGGCAGAGTAGTGAGAATATTGCCTATCCTGTGGGTGGTGCATCCTCCATATGTCCACCAGTCGAAAATCACTCACTAGGGTCTTCAGGGTTCTTGCTACCGGGGTAGGCTTCTCCAGCTTCTCATCTGATCCATCCACCCTGGGATCTAAAGTGCAGTTAAAGTCCCTTCCACATATAACTGACCCTCCTCCCTGCGGGACTACATTTAGCCTTGCGGAAACAGAAGCTGCAATCGCATAGGAAATTCTCTTGAGGGGCAGGCTGGGAGGGCGATGCGTTGGAGGAACATCCAGTCGAAAGAACGTTACCAGTTGGTAAGTAACTTGTTCTTCAAATGGATTGTGTCCTCCAACGCATTCCACATCTTTGACAGACTCCCAAAGCAGTGCCAGTAAATGGAGGGAAAAGAATTTAGAATACCCAATTAGATTGCGGAATAAAGAACCACCTTCCCAAAGGCCCTATCCTGACCATGGATTATATCCAGGGAATAATGTTTTAAAAATGTATGGATGAAAGCCCAAGTAGTGACATCACAAATATTCCTAATAGGAACACCCCGCTGGAGGGCGGTGGAAGTAGCCACGCCCAGTGGAATCAGCTATCAACCCTTCAGGAGGGTCTTTAACTGCCAACCGGTAACACTCCATAATTGTAAGGATAATCCACCTGGACAAGGTCTGTTCGGTAACAGCCTGGCCCAATCGGTGTCCAGCATATCCTACAAAGAGTTGATCGTCCACTCTGACCCTGGACATCCTAGAAATGTAAAAGCTAAGAGCTCTCCTAAGATCTAGCCGATGGAGATGCACCTCTTCCTTACCAGGACGAGAAGGAGGGTAGAAAGATGGAAGAACCACCTTTTGATTCAAATGATATTCAGAGACTACATTGGGTAGAAACGAAGGCCATACTCGCAGTACAACCCTGTCTTTGTGAAACACAGTAAAGGGTGGCTTAGCTGAAAGTGCCTGCAATTCACACTCAGAGCGGAAGTAACCGCAACCAAGAACACAGTCTTGAAGGACAGTACTCTCCAAGGATAAGAGTGCAAAGGTTCAAACGGAGCACCCATGAGAAATCTCAAAACCAAATTCAAATCCCAAACCAGCACCTGGAAAGGGGCCGGCGGGAATACATCAGTCAGTCCTTTAAGAAACTGAGAAATTAAAGGAATCTTCAAGTAAGAACATTCTTCAGACGAGCGCTTAAAGATAGACAGCACTGCCAAGTAACCCTTAATGGTACCCATTTGAAGGCCCCTGCAAGCCAAAGAAAGCAGGAAAGACAACCATAGGAATGGAGCACTGAAAAGGATCAACATTGTGATCCCTGCACCAGTCGCAGAACATACACCAACGATACAGGGATTTTGTTGCAGGTCGCCTGGCCGAAAGCAACACCTCCATCATGTCATCCAAGAGGTCCCAATCCTTATACCTCAACCTTTCAGATACCAAGTGTGAAGGTTGAGAGTCCTGACCTCTGGATGGAGAACCTGACCCCCACCCCCCCCAAAAGAACCTCCCCTCTCGATCGTGCACAAGAACAGATCCTCTCGGCGGGGGAAGACAGCGTATAGGGCAGATTGACATTTCCAGAAGGTCCGGGTACCACGCTCTCCTGACCCAATCGGAGCAATGAGGATTGTGCAGGAATCTAACCTCCGCAACACTTGAGGAATGACGGACTGGAAGAAACGCATACAGCAGTGGGAATGACCAATCCACCACAATCGTGTCTCCTAAGGCTCCTCTTGAAGGAAATTCCCTTGAGCAGAATCTCTCGCACTTCCGGTTGACACTGGTGGCTAAGAGATCCACTTGCAGGGTTCACCAAAGGGCGAAGATCTCCTGAAGGACTTCTTGAGCACTCGTGAGAGACTGTGCTCTGCCTGCTCAGAGAGTCTGCTGCTGCATTTTCGTCGCCGGCCAGATGTATGCATGTCAGCTTATATAACGCCGGCAGCCTGCAGGCATCAGGGCGCTTTTAACAGAACACCACAGACTATGCTAAAGTAATGCATCCCTATTTCATTATCTGTTTTTTGATCCCCATATTGCTACTAAAGAAAAAAGCACTAATCACCTAAACAAGTGGGTCTTCAGATTTTTTCTGAAGATCAAATGGTTGTCTTCCGATCTGAGCTGGGTGAATTTAGAAGTGTGCCTAATATCATCCCTGTGCAAAGTTGAATTTAGAAGTGTACCTAATATCCTCTCTGTGCAAAGCTGAATTTAGAAGTGTGCCTAATATCCTCTGTGCAAAAGTTGAATTTAGAAGTGTTTCTAACAACATCCCTCTGGCATAAAGGAATTTAGACAGTGCCCCTAATAACAGCACTGTGCCAAAGTCTAGAAAGGTATCCCTATAGCTTATCTGGGTCATAACTGCATTTAGAAAGTTTACCCTATAGCATATCTGGGTCATAACTGCATTTAGAAAGTCTGCCTAAATTGCTCTTAAAAGTCCACCTAAAAGCATATCTGTGGTGCTGTTACATTCGAAATTCTGCGTAATAGCACACCTGAATCCCAGCTTGCTAGACGAAAGTCTACCTAACAGTAACTGGGCTGTAGTTGCAACCAGATAGTTAATAACCCATCTATATAATAACCATGAGTGCACCCAATCCACCTAGGTCTGCCGGAAACGTCCCTCGTGCACCGCCCCCTCTCTCCTGCCAGCCCTGCCTCCCACCCCCCCTCCCCAAATCATCCCACCCTCCACCACATCCCCCTACCCATCCCCTTGTCAAACACCAAGCCAGAGGGGCACGATGGCGAGCCAACCACCCTAAAACCACTGCTCCTCCAAACCCCTCCACCTATCATCATGATCATACCCGCTCCCCTCACTAGCCTCCCAGGCACTCCCTGCCCAGCAATCATGCACCCCCCGGCTTTTCCCATCGACCCGCACCATCACCCCCCCCGACCACACTCCTTCCCCTCCCTGAAAACTGCACGCCTAGCCCTAGCAAGAACAGAATCCTCATCCCTCTCCCCCTCTGACCCCCCTACCCTCACGCACACACCAATCTCAACAAAGACACTTAAGAGGAAACGTACCTGGCCCCCTCAATCTCTCAGCACTCACTGCCTCCCCTGTCTCGACCCACCACCTCATCCCCCAATCACCACCCTCCCCCCAACGCCTCACCCTGCCTGAAACCCCTCTTCCTCGATTTCTCACCATCCACAGCTGAAACTCCTAACCCCCCCCACATCCCACCTTCACATCCCCCGTGCCAAACTCAATCATCTCAACACACGCGTCCATCCACTCCCACCCTAAACCCACCAACCTTTCTGCTCGCCCACTCGTCCCATCGTCCATCGGCCAACCCACCCCTCTTGCTCTCCAGTTTCCACCCTCCCACCCCACCTCCCACTTCTGCAGCTCCGACATCAACCTCATCTACCAAAGTGAAATGCATCCTATTTAATGCCCGTTCCGTAGCGAAAAACAGACAGCATTTTTGACCTCCTCGCCTCTGACAAACCAGACCTGGTCTTCATCACTGAAACCTGCTTCTCTGACGAATTTGCCCCCATTGTATCGCCAATGAAGCCCCTCCCACCCCCTGACTACTCCCTCATCCCACTGAACCATCCCTCTAGAGAAGGAACAGCATTCGTCTTCAAGTCTCACTCCCACGCCTCAATCATCGACAACCATCCATCCATCCATCCCGTCCTGCGAATCACTCCTCGTTAAACTATCCCTTCCCCCTTCGTTCTTCCACAGCTTCCTAATAATCTACAGACCCCCTGGCTACGATAGACAATTCTCAAACAACCTCTGCAACGCTATTGCCACCCTCCAACTAAACCATCCCAACCTCACCCTTCTAGAAGATCTCACCATATGACTTGACATTCCCACCAACCCTATGACACTCGCTGGTAGACGGCCTAGACGCAATCAACCTCTAACCCCACATAAACGGCCCGACTCAGTATAAAGGACACACTCTTGATGCAATCTTCAGCTCCCACAACCGGATACATCTAAACCCCCCCACCTCTATCATCTGGTCCGATTACGTGTTGCTTTCGCCATTCGCTCACCCAACCGCTTCCCGAACCTGAACCTCCGAACCTACGCAAATGCTGGAAGAAACTAATAATCCTTCCTGACCTAGCCGATGCAATCCTCCAGTCTCCTCCGCCTACCTGCCTACTCAATCAACTAACCCCCCGACACCTTTGGTTCATGGCTCAACACCTCACTAATGTGGCTCACACCCTCTTGCAAACCATCAGCCCGCCGAGGCCTCTTCCCTAGATCGTTCACACCTGAATTGAAGACCAGTAAACAACTATATAAATACCTAAAACGCAAATGGCGGGAAGACAAAACTGCCCTGAGCAGATCCACCTTGGCCCGGCACCTTCATCAGTACAAGGCCGAAATCCGCAAATTAAAAAAAGCCCATTACAACTCCCGAATCCTAAATTGTAAAAACCCCAGGAAAGAACTTCACAAAAAAATTTACCGAATTTACCAAACCATCATGCACCACCACCGTCCCGACCCCCTCACAATCACTGTGCAACTCTCTCCCTCTCTCTCTTCACTTTTACACCACAGCTCTCGAAAGAACAAACGCTCTATCCAACAAACTAGCTCTTACACCCACCAGGCAACCCACCTTCCTTACCGGCCAACCCACCGCCTGCGACCACTACCCAATCAACGTTGGACTCCTTTAGTCCAATATCAGCCGACCAATTTCTCAAACTTCGCTCTGCCTGCAAACCATCCGGCTCTCTGCTAGACCCTTGCCCGGCCACAACCCTCAAAAAAAATTTCACTTCTACCTGCTCAGGAGAACATGCAAGAACCATGATCAATGACTCCCTTTCCTCTGGAATTTTTCCTGACGCATTCAAAACGTTCCATGTCAAACCTCTAATAAAAAAACCTTCCCTTGACCCCCTAGAGCCCAAAAACTACCGTCCCATCTCCAACACCAGGTTCCTTGCCAAACTCATCGACCAAACCGCCTACTCCCAACTAAATGCCTTTGTTGAAGCCAATAATCTCCTAGACCCTGCTAAATCAGGTTTCAGAGCCCGACAAGGAACTGAAACTACCCTAACCTCAATTTGGGATGACCTTAAAAACACGGCAGACTCAGCGGGATGCACCGTATTAATCCTTCTTGACCTATCCGCCGCCTTTGACACAATCAATAACTCAATCCTCCTTACTTTTCCACTCCCTAGGAATTCGTGGAACCGCTCTCAAATGGATAGCATCCTTCCTCAAAAATAGGAACCAAATAACCCTACTCGCTACCTATTCATCCCAAGCCCAACCAGTCGACACGGGAGTTCCACAAGGAGCATGCTTATCAGCCCTCCCGTTCAATCTCTACATGGCCACCCTCCCACAAATAATGTGTTACATCCTGTGCTACAACTATGCTGAGGACACAACCAATTCTAAAACTCCTGAACTCAAAACCCAACTGCTGACCTGATCTCGCCTCCTGCCTCCTCGACAGAGCTCTGGATGACCACAAACCACCTCTTGCTAAACCCCTCCAAAACCGAAATCATGGTATGTGGCAACACCGAACTTCTTCCACACTCACTACCCTGGCCATCTGCCATGGGCAACGCACCGACCCCCTCTAATTCAGTAAAAAACCTTGGATGCACCCTAGACTCTGACCCAACACTCTAATGCCAAGTTAACGTCTCAAAGTCCTGCCACAACCACATTTAAACTCTTAGGTGCGTTTTTTCATACCTTTCCCAACAGACTCTCTGCAGTCCAATTAATTGTTATATCAAAACTGGACTACGCTAACCCCCTCTACTTCGGAGTCCACGCATACCAACTGACTAAACTACAAAGCGCACAAAATACTGCAGCCAAACTGCTACTAGCGCTTGGCCCGAGAGACCACATCTCCCCAGCCCTCAAAACCTTGCACTGGCTTCCGGTATCCCAAAAGGTGACTTTCAAAACCGTATGCATTTCTCACCGAGCACTGCATAAAACCGGATCTGAATATCTTCAAGACAAACTAAAACCCTATCACCCTGCACGTACTCTAAGATCAAGCTCAGCTGGCCTCCTAGTCATACCAAAAACAAACTCAGTCAGGTTAGGCGGATCATCATTCTCAGCCTTTGCCCCCACGCTGTGGAACGCACTCCCACCCCACATCTGACTCACTGAAGACCTCATGTCTTTCCGCAAAATAACTGAAAACTTGGCTCTACCCCTAAAACCGACCCCGAACTCAATCTAACAAACTGGATAACAGCATCTCAAAGGCTGCCAAATGCTAGATCATGAATAGCAATGTAGCATCATGAACCGAGAAAGAAATCGTAAACTAATAACCTCTATTGATTAGCTAAAAGGACAAACAAAATAGAATGAGTAAAAAGATCAAACGAGCGAAGTAGATAAAAAGAATAAGTTGTATGAGGGCAGTAAAGTGGCTGAAATTAATGAAAGACAAATAAATGTAATGGACAAGAAGATCAATGTGGACGTGAGGAATAAAGTGGAAAACAACGTTTCAACTAACCCAAACTACTAGATCTTAAATAACAATAAAACAAATACAGCATCACGCTCCAAGCGAGAAATCGAAACTAATAAACTCTAATGTAAACTAAAAAGGACAAACAGAATCGAATGAGTAAACTAGATCAAAGCAGTGAAGCGGATAAACAGAATAAATTGTACGAAAGCAGTTAAGCGGTTGAAATTAATGAAATGATTGCAATGGACTAAAGGAACAAAATGGACGAAAACAAAGTGAAGAGGATGGAAAGATGAATACAGGAGACGGATGAGTGCACAGACAGATGGCATGGATTGTATGAGTGCATGGTATAAATGGAAAGTACAGAATAGACTATTTGAGTGCATCAGACCGGTGTAGTGCATGGGACCGATGGAGAGCATGGAACGGATTGAGTGCGTGCGACAAGTGACATGGGTTGAACCGATAATGTAGGATTAATGAATGGAGTGCGTAGAGCAGATGAGTGCGCAGAGCGGATGAGAGCGTGGTGCGGATGTAGGGTGTGAGTGGATAATAGAGTGGAGCGGATTTAGGGTGTTGAGCGGATGTAGGGCATGATGATGTAGGGCGTGATGGGGTTGAGCAGATTTAGGGTGTTGGGCGGATGTAGGGTATGGTGCGGGCGCGGAGCGGGCGTAGAGTGCGGAGCAAACAGATGATGTATGTGGATGGAATGGGTGAAATGGTTGGAAGGCACGGGTGAAGTGGCTGGAAGAAGCAGGTGTAGTAAGGGGAAGAAACGGACGAAGTTGGGTGGTAGGAACGGAGGATGGATCTGGAAGAACGGATGATGTATACAGACAAGACGGGTAATGTATGAGGAAGGAACGGATGAAGTATGTGGATGGAACGGAGGAAGTATGGGGTTTGGAACGGGTGAAGCATATGAGTGGAACGGGTGAACAGGGTGGAACGGGCGAAGTATGTGGATGGAACAGATGAACGAGTGTAGAGTGGGTGGAACAGGTGAAGTGGGTGGAACAGGTGAAGATGATGTATGTGGATGGATGACGCATAGAGAAAGGATAACGTGGGTAGAACGAAAGGAGCAGTGCATAAAATGGTTGGAGTGCACAAAATGGCTTGGAATACATGGAACGGCTTGGAGTGCGTGGAACGGATTGGAGTGCGTGGAATGGTTTGGAGTGCATGAACGTTTGAAAGAGCATTGAAACAAACGGTTTTGAATGCCTGAAACAGTCGTAATGCGTAGAACAGTCTGAGTACATTGAACGGATGGAGTACATGGAACTATTGGAGTGGGCTTGATCACGCTATTCTCATGCCATCATTTTGCCGCATAGTCCCCATCACCCTAACTAAACACTGCTGGTTTCACACCCTCCAGCCTAGGCGTTCCCCTCAGGCCTAACGCAGCCAGAATCGGTCTGGATAACAACCTGCCAGAACTAACACAAACCCCTGATCTCTCAACCACCACACCTACCGCTAAGAAGCAGCTATCACACCAGCTGCACACATCAGGTGCTCACTTGACTCCCTCTCTTCTCTGTACTGACTTGAACTTCGGTTCCCAAGGGCGTTCAACCTACCAACGCCTTGAGTCCATACCAATGGTACATAAGGCGCTATATAAATGCAAAGTAACATAACAGGCGGGAGACTGTTCCACTGCTGTGCTGTCATTACTCCAAATGCACCGTCCCTAAACTTGCTATAGCTTATATTTTGGCACTGTGAGTAAGACTTTACCTACCCAGCGTAACTGTCTCTGTGGGGATAGAAGCTTCAAATTGGTTAAGATAAATGGGGGCTTTTCCAAACAGGCACTTGTGTGCAAGTGTCATGGCCTTAAACTTCATCCTCTCTTCTACTCTATGCCAATGTTACATGATCCCTACTCCTTAGTTTCTTCACAATCCTCACTGCGTCATTTTCTATAACTTGCCATCTGGCCAGATCTTTTGTTGTTGCACCTATTAACAGGGCATTGCCATAATCTAACCTCGACAGTACAACAGCCCTTGCAATTGTTGCTGTGTTTGTTTTCATTTAAGAAATGTCTGATAGCCCGCATGAGGCGTAAGTGATGGGCTGTGTTTTTATGCAGGTAGTTCACCTGTGCTTCTGAGTTGACCGAGGAATGGACCATCATCCCCAACGTTTTAACCTGGTTGGATACTTGTATTTTAGCTTCATTTATAAGGAAGGTCTCATACTGAGTTCCTAGCTTGGCTATTGTTGGACTGGACCCAAACAACCCAAGTTCAGTTTTTGTATCATTAAGACGCATCCAATTTTGCTGCATCCATTAATTGATTTTACTATATACTTTAGCTTTTTTATCGCTATACTTGGAATATGTTCCATCTATTTCAATGATGAGCTGCGTGTCATCCGCTTAGTTCGTGAAAAACACACCAGCCTCAACCAATAGGTCACACAGGCTATATATATATATATATATATATATATATATATGACAATGCATTACTTACTGTAAAAGCATTTCTGATGGTTGTATCTGCTTAGATTCACATGCTGTGCATAGGTCCGACATCCAGTGGTCACTGCGGAGTATTGCATTTTGTTTTTCGTAGTCGAAAAGGGACGTCGACAAGGCGTGTCTGAAATACTATCCCTATAGTGACGTGCGTTGTACACACAATCCCTCACGCGTCGAGGTCCCTCTGTTTGTATTTTTCTGCCCTGAGGGAGCCTTCTAGACGTGAGTGAGTACAGAAAAGAGAGAGATATAAAGGAAGTCTATGTTCCTTCCATCCGAGCGGGGAGGAAGGGTGGGCGCATGTGAATCTAAGCAGATACAACCATCAGAAATGCTTTTACGGTAAGTAATGCATTGTCTTCTGATGTTTGTTAATCTGCTTAGAATCACATGCTGTGCATAGACTAGCGAGCAGTACCTGGAGTTGGCGGTGGGTTATGAGAAGGAACAGTAGAGAAAAGGTGTCGTAATACTGCCTGTCCGACCTGGGAGTCAGATCTAGAGTGTGCATCTAGACAGTAGTGTTTTGTAAAGGTGTGCACAGAACTCCAGGTAGCCGCTTTGCAGATGGACTCAAGGGGAACATTTGCAATGAATGCTATGGATGCCCCCGTGCCTCGAGTAGAGTGTGCTCTTGGCCTAAAGGGCAGTTCTCTCTTAGCAAGAGTATAGCAGAGAGTGATGCATTGAACAATCCATCTAGAAATAGTGGACTTTGAAACTGCATCCCCTTCTCTTCCTGCTGCCACCGAGACGAAGAACTGATTTGTCTTCCTCAGTGGTCTGGTTCTTTCCATGTAGAACATGACCGCTCTGCGTACATCTAGTGTGTGCAGAGTCCTTTCTCCCAAATTGGAAGGATTTTGAAAGAACGTTGGTAGTTCTATAGATTGGTTTACGTGGAATTTAGAAATAAATTTCGGAGCAAACCTAGGGTGAGTGCGTAGAACCACCTTATCTCTGTGAACTGTAACGAAGGGGTCTAGAATAGAAAGAGCCTGAAGTTCACTTACTCTCCTGATGGAGGTGATAGCTATTAAAAAAGCAGTCTTAAGAGTGAGGTGTTTAAGAGATGCTTTATGCATGGGTTCGAATGGTGAGCCCAGGAGTCTGGTAAGTACCACATTAAGGTCCCATCCGGGAGCTGGGTCAGCTATCGGGGGGTGTATATACTCCCTCCATGAAGGCCTTTATAACAGGGATCCTCCACCACGACACCCTGAGTTGGGAAGTGGTGTATGCAGAAAGTGCCGCTAGGTGGACTTTAATGGAGTTAAACACTAGACCTGAATCCAATAGGTGGGTCAGGTATAGAACAACATGTGTGGGAGAGCAGTCAATAGGGTTGATGCTTTTACTCCTGCACCAGATGACAAATCTCTTCCACTTGCTAGAATAGCAGTGGCGAGTGTTGGGTTTTCTGGCTTCCCTGAGGATGTCCATGCATCTTTGCGGGAGATGTAGATGTCCGAATTCTATGATTTCAGGAGCCAAGCTGCTAAGTTCATGTTCTGGGGGCATGGATGCAGAGTCCTGCCCTTGTTCTGAGACAGCATGTTGTACTGGCAGGGGAGTCTCACTGGGGGAGATAGAGACATCTCCATCAGGTGAGCGAACCATGGCTGTCGGGCCCACATTGGGGCCAAAAGTATCATGGTCACTTGTTCCTGGTGCATCTTGTGCACCACCCTGTTGAGAAGGGGAGTCGGGGGGAAAAGCGTAAACAAATTTCCCTGACCATTGCATCGACAGACCGTTCCCCTTGGATTGGTTCTGGGGATATCTGGAGGCGTAACTTAGGCATTGTGAGTTCTCCAGGGTTGCGAACAGGTCTATTTTTGGGAATCCCCATTGTGTGAAGACGTCGAAGACGATGTCTTCGTGCAGGCACCATTCATACTCTTCGGGCAGGGGGAAATCTCTGCTGAGTCTGTCTGCCAGCAGATTGAGTTCCCCGGGTACATGTAGTGACAGTAGGAACATGTTTTGTTTGAGAGCCCACTTCCATATATTCTGGGCCAGTTTGGACAGGCCTGGAGAGTGGGTGCCCCCCTGCTTGTTGATGTAGTACATGGCTGTGGTGCTGTCTGTAAGGACCATTACTGTCTTGCCTTGTAGGTGTTCCTGGAAGGCTTTTAGCGCCTTGAATACAGCTAGTAGCTCCAGTAGATTTATGTGTTTGGATGCTACGTTCGGAGTCGAGACTCCGTGAGCAGTCTGATGGGGTAGGTGTGCCCCCCACCCTGTGAGGGATGCGTCTGTGGTTAGAGTGGCTTCTGCTGCGGGTGTGGCAAAAGGTTTCCCTTTTCCCATGTTTTCCTTTGTCCACCACCGTAGCGAGAGCACCAAGGCTTGCAAGACCACCACTAGATCTTCCCATAGTCCGCTGGCCTGACACCACTGGCTGTTGAGCCACTCTTGCATTGGGCGCATGCGCAGGCGCGCGTGAGGTACCAAATAAATACACGACGCCATCATTCCTAGCAAGCGCATTGCTTTGCGTACCGTCACCTCTCGACCGGTCACATATTGAGGGATCTGAAACAGCATGTTTTGGACCCTCTCTTTGGAGGGGAAGACAAGGCCGTCCCTTGTTTGAATTAGAGCCCCTAGGAATTGCTTGATTTGACTGGGGTCTAAACTGGACTTCTTTTCGTTGGAGAAGCCCAACTGGAACAAAAGGTCTACCGTCTTTTGGGTATTGGAGAAGCATGTTTCGTAAGAATCCCCTGTTATGAGCCAGTCGTCGAGGTAAGGGTAAACTGGGATGGACAACCTGCGCAGGTGGGCCGCTGCCACTGCCAGCACCTTCGTGAATACCCTTGGTGCTGATGCTATGCCGAAGGGTAGCACTCTGAACTGGTAGTGTTTGCCTTCTATCATGAACCTGAGGTATTTTCTGTGCGCTGGCAACATTAAATTATGAAAGTATGCATCTTTCATGTCCAATGTTGTCAAGTAATCTCCCTGTGAAAGCAGTGGGATCACTTCCTGTAAGGTTACCATACGAAACTTTTGGGGTTTGATAAACTTGTTCGCTGGGCGTAGATCTAATACAGGGCGCATGGTTAGATCCTTTTTGGGTACAAGGAAGTACACTAAATAAATACCTTCCGTTACCCGAGATAGAGGCACAACCTCTATGGCTCCTTTTTCCAGCAGTTGTTGTACTTCTTGGAGAAGGATGGCAAGATGTTCCGGTGTCATGCGACGTCCCCTCGGGGGTCTGTAGGATGGGGAACTGTTGAATTCGATACAGTATCCGTGGGCCACGGTGGAAAGTACCCAACGGTCTGACGTTATACCCTCCCATGCAGGAAGAAAGGATGTTATCCGGCCCCCGACCGGTGTTGCATGGGAGGGGATGCGAATCTTCGCGTCACTTGGAGTTGTTGGGGGCTTGGGAGCCTCTGGGGGTGGACCCCCAACCTCTCCCTTTACCCCGGCGTTGGCCTCTTTGGCTGTACTGCCCACTATTGGACTGGTAATTGGAGGCAGGGTACTGTTGTTGTTGACGTTGTTGTTGGCGTTGGCCACGAAAAAAGCGTTTGTTGCCATAGCCGCGTCTGGTAGTGGGCTGAGAGATTTGGTCAAGAGTCTTGATAGTATCGAACTCTTTTTTAGCCATCTCTAGAGCTTCATCCACCGCTTTTCCGAAGAGGTTAGAGTCTTCCACAGGTTTATTTATTAAAGACGCCTGTGTCTCCGGTTTAAACCCTGAGTTGCGCAGCCATACATGGCGTTTTAGGAGTATTCCCTGCACCAGGGAACGTCCCGCTGTTTCTGCCGCGTCCAGAGAGTTCTTTACAATGCTCTGGTTCACCTGGGTTCCTTCGCCAATAGTTGAAAGCAGGCGTGTACGTAATGGCTCCGGTGCTTCCTCGGCGTCCTTGCGCAGCTTGGCCCACTGCGCGTCTGCATAGCTAGAAAGCAAAGAGTTGTTGTTCGCAATTCTTGCTGAGAAGGCAGCCGAGGAAGTTACTCTTTTAGCAAGGGCATATAGCCTCTTGCCCTCCTTGTCAGGGGGTGCCTCACTGGTGGAAAGTGGTACCCCTGCCCTCTTTCTAGTATTAGATACTACCAGGGAATCCGGAATGGAATGTCCGCTAATGTAGAGCGGGTCTGAGGGTGAAGGAGAGAAAAGTTTTTCAATTCTTGGATTGACCCCTCTGATCAATGCGGGAGTGGACAGTGAAGGGATGATTCTTCTCTTCACTGAAGCGAGGAGGGGAATGGTCTGGCTGACCGGGGGTTTCTCTTTAATTACTCTTTCCTGTCTAATTCTGGAGAGAGCTCCCCGGTGTCCAGTTCGAAATGTGCTGCTGCTCTACACAACAGGGCATTGAAAGTGGGCTGATCGTCAATTGGAGACGTGTTCCTAACCGGTGAATTGTCCGGAGGATTTAGGTTTAGGACATCAGTGTCGGAATATACTGATGGGGATTGCCAGGGGTGTGAAGGTCCTTCTTCTGGGTTTACTCCGAAGCCTTCTCCTATAATGTCTGGCCTGTCTTCCAGACCTTCCTCCTGGTACTGTCCCTCTTCATCGTCTATAAAATCCTCCTCCTCCTCCAAGTATTGTTCTTCCCCAGTGAGGTCATACACATCATGGAAGTATGAGGCTGTGTCCTGCTGGGGATTGACTAGCCTCGGATTTTTGGCCTTGGGGTCCTCCTGAGGCCCTTCTCTAGTTCTCTTGGGAGTTAGAGAGGTCTGGGTATTAATAAACTTTTCCATCCTCTCCATACAGAGGTTGAGTCTTTCCATGGTTTCATGGGGTACTCCTGAGCGGTTTGGCGGGGGAAAAATAGAGTCATCTAGCTGAAAACGGCTCGACCTCTCCCAAAGCGTCGAGGAAAGTGTCCCGTCGCCCTCCGAAAAGCCTTCAGGTGTGCTGGGTGACCGCCCGACTGAAGGGGGTAGTCCATGCCTTTCTTTGGGCTTTTTCGGCGTGTCTTTCGACTTCTGCGAAGCGCCCGAAGTGTCCTTCGGCGTACGCTTCTGGGCGTCGGCTACAGCGATCCTCGCCAAGCTCTCGGCGACTCGTTTGTCGGCGACTCGTTTGTCAGCGGAGGCCTGCGTTTGACACTACGGGTGTCGATCGCTCTACGGCGGCATGCGCCTTTTGTTGATGCGCGCCGGCCGATGGTTTGGGGGCGGCGCCCTTATTTGCCGAAAGCCCAGTCGCTGGTCGCGGCAGCGGTTGCGAGAGGGGCTTCGAACCCGAACGGTCCGAGGAGGCCGCCAGTGGAACCTGCGTCTCCTTGGGCGCTCATGCTCTCTTCGTCTTAGACGAAGAAGAGCCATGGGTTGTGTGCTTAAGTGAGTTTTTGTGTGCGTCAATGTCGCCGGGGTGTTCATCCCCATAAGCAGGGCGTGAGCCGAGCCCGTCGGGGCCGGGGACAGACGACAAAGCGCACGAGCGCTCTTTAGAGGGGTTTTCGACTTCCGTAGCGGAGGTCGTGTTATCGTGTTCCTCGTCACTGTCGGTGGTAGCAGCGGCGGGTGAACCTTCGGCCTTCGACATCGCGTAGGCCGCCCACCTTTTAACCCTACGGTCTTTTAGAGTTTTAGGCTTAAGAAGCCGACAAGCCGCGCAACCTTCCTCCTTGTGCTCGAGGGGCAAGCAGCGGTTACACCGTGAGTGCTTGTCCTTCCAAGTAAATTTGCCTTTGCAAAGCGGGCAAAATCTAAAGGGTGTCCTCTCCATAGCCGAGGCAATAAATCGTGATAACCACCCCAAGGGAAAGGAAGGGGAAAAGGAAAGGCATTCTCAGAAAGAACCAGAGATGTCCCACGACCCCACTCTCCCTACTGTATAAGGCCTGCGAGGCCAGGCCACGTGTTCGGCAACGCCGAAGGATTTCCTCCGCTCGTACTCTCCGTCGAAGATCTTGCTCGGCGGAGAACAGCTTCACAACTGCGTCGAGGGAGGGATTATGTGTTTAATATTAATGAGAAACGACCAAAGGTCGAGGAGATGAAATTTGCAATGTCTCTCGAGGAGCTCCGCGTAAAGGCGACCAGTAGCTGGGCGGAAAAAAACAATCTGAGGGACCTCGACGCGTGAGGGATTGTGGGTACAACGCACGTCACTATAGGGATAGTATTTCAGACACGCCTTGTCGACGTCCCTTTTCGACTACGAAAAACAAAATGCAATACTCCGCAGTGACCACTGGATGTCGGACCTATGCACAGCATGTGATTCTAAGCAGATTAACAAACATCAGAAATATATATATATATATATATATATATATATATATATATATATATATATATATATATATATATATTAAATAGCATCAGTGAGAGACTTGCTCCATGAGGGACTCCAAATAAAATTGAAACAGCCTCTGAGAATTTACCCCCTCAATGAACTCTCGCTTGACGATCCGTTAAGATATTCGCCAATCCAATGTTTGCCTCGGAACATCCCACTATGCCTTTCAGTGCATTTGCTAATAGTTGATGATCTACCAGATCGAACGCCGCACTGAGATCAAATAGCATTAGTAGCCCTACTTTTCCTCTATCGACCAAATCCAACATATGATTTTGAAGATCTATCATTGCCGTTTCAGTGCTATGAAAAGCCCTAAAACCAGATTGGTGTAGGGATCTGTTTTTCTATAGGTTCTTGTAATTGCATAGTAGCAATTTTGTCCAGGATTTTAAGTATGAAATTTGAATTTGCGATAGGGCGTAGATTGCCAGGGTCCTTTGGATATCTTTTTTCTCTCTTTCGGTACTATTCCCTCCTTAAAAGAGGCATTAACTATTCTCAGCAAACAGGTGCAAACAATTCTTTGTTTTGTAGTATGATGTTTGATGGTAACACATTTTCGGCGCAAGCAGTGGGTTTCATTTGACTTAAAACCTCGAGCAATTCTGCTTCAGTGAAAGTAGTGAAATTAAGTGTCTAACCCCCCCTGTTTATCACTCACCTTAATCGACAATGCCTGGCTAGATAGTTTCTTGGCATTATTTATATTTTGTCTGGCTTGCGTTATTTTAGATGCAAAAGCATTTTGCACAATATCACAATCGTCCTTAGTTGGCGAAAATGGCGGTGTGAGATTTTTAGGTTTCTCAACACTTAAAATTTCAAATAACTTACTTGTAGTATTAGATGCTGCTTCGATTTCTTTATTAAAGAAATTCGCCTTAGCTACCCTTATACTATCTCTATATTTTTTGTTCGCTACTGTTACACTTCGGGCTTCCCCGCGGGCCTCCTTGAAGAATACGACTTCTTTACAAGCTCCTCTGTGGACCAGATACAGGCTGCCATGGCGTCTGTACAAACTACGACAGACTCCGGGTCAGCTGACACGTCCTGTACGTGGAAGACGTACGGCAAGACACAACCCCTTACGACTATAAAACCGTCTTTCAAGGGGCTTGTTGCTGCTAATTAGCGTTAAAAGCTACAAGCGGTTACGCCCGTTACTTCTACTTCTTCGTGTTTTCTCCACACGATTCCACATCTGAATTCCTGGTTTCGACCCTTGCCCGACTACCGCATTGCCTCGTCTCCTCCTTCATTCTTGTCGTGCTCGTCTGGTTTTTTGACTCGGAACGTTACTGGATCCGGCTCCCTTCTGTCTCTTGCAGTACTTCAGTTCAGGTTGCCGCTTCTGCATACGGAACCAAAGCGGAGGACTTGCTGTCTTCTATCCGGAACTTTACAACTTCTACTCTGGATGCATGTGTGCTCAGGTACATAATTGGCAAATCCTGTCTCTGCTACTATTTTCTCTCCACAACTTGTTTGGATATTTGTCTTCTGTTGGATTCTGGGACATTGAGTGACTGTCTTGTGAACTTGTCTTCAAGTGCATATAAACGGCCTGCTGAAACTGCACCAACCCGGCACTAGTGCGACCCTCATTCCGTTCGGGGCTACTTCCCTATACCAACATTCCTGTTTGTTATTTTCTCCTTTCGTTGTTTTCAGTTTCCTGGATTCCTTTCCTCAAAATATCCTTATTCAGGTTAGTTCCACCAATTATATATATATATATTTAAGTTGGGACTGATACTTCAAAGGCTCTTTAGAACATTCCACTCATTCCGTTATATTTCTTGTAGATCGACCCCGGGGAAGCTCCACTCCAATACTTACCTAGGTAGTTTCCCGTAATATACAACTGTTCTGATTACTTGGTTTAATTTCAACACTAATATCTTTGTATTCCTTTGCAGCATTGGTACTGGCGGTGTGTGTTCTCCCCGCTCTTTTATTCAATTGACACCTCTGTCTGTCCCAACTGAAACAGCAGAGAGGTACATTGTAGAAAAGAGCCCCTCTTTGAGGAAGCCTGAGTCTTGTACTCAGGGGAGCTGGGATGGAAGGCTGACTATCGATTCTTGACCACCATCATCTCCAAGGTCGCTCCTCCACATCTTCGGCCTAATTGGAGTGGTGAGTAACAGCTACCTTCCAATTATCTTCGTTTTCCTTTGATTTATCGTGATGCCACTTTCTTTCAAGTGCTCTTTTTTCCATTTTAATTGTGCCCACCTCTGTATTGAACCATTTCTGGTTCTTACTGTCCTTCCTGGTTATTTTGGTTTTCAGAGGTGCCACTTGATCTACCAAGCCTTGAATTTGTGTTAGATATTTACTTATCTCACAGCTATCCTGATGCTGTAGTGAATGTAGAATTTTATCTAAGCAAGGTTGAAGTTGTTCAGCTTTCAAGTTTTTGAAATTTCTGCTCACTACCTTGATGTGAGGGTTCTGTTTTATGGGGGTTTGCAACACTATTTCTAAAGAAACCAAAAAATGGTCATTCCAGATACAAGGTTCTGTGGAAATCATTTGGGTCTGAAGGTTTTGTGCGAGGACCCAGTCCAATTGATTTCCTTGCGGTGTTGTGGGCTCACCATTGATTACCCTGAAATGTACATTTTTTAATGCGTTTTCAATGGCAATGGCTTCTTTTTCTTTCCCATTCCCTCTCCAGAAGTTAAAATCCCGACCTACTAATGTAGATTTGTTTGGTGATTTCAAATGTATTAGTTGGGAACAAAGCTTGTTTGAAAACTCCAAGACCAAAGAAGGTGGTCTGTAAAGCACTACTATATTTAGGCAATTGTTGGGAGTAAATACCAGTTTCATTTGTAATGATTCACCTCCGCAACAGCTAAAGTTAACTTTAAACAGTTTCAGCGCCTCTCTGGCTATAAATAGCTACTCCACTCCCCTGCCCACTTTCTCTATTCGTGTTGTACACTGTGTAGCCCTCTGGGACTGCTAGGTCACAAGTGGGTCCTATGGGGTCTTTCAACCAGGTTTCTGTCACACATAGTATATCTATGGGTTTATACACAATCATGTCATTTATGTTAACTGCATCTTTAACCATGGACCATGTAATTCAATAGCCCCACCTTAAGCCTTGGATGAGGCTCTGGTGTTTTAGTGCGTTTCCCTTCCTCTTCCCCCCCCCCCTCCCCTGGGAGTCTATTTTCAACCATGCATTCACTGCACAGGGCAACCCCCCCGTCCCTCCCTCATCTATTAGCATCATTTCCTAATACAAAACTAAAAAATGATATCCAGTTATTATATAAAGGAGGAGTGGGCAGAGCACTCACCAGAGCGAAACCGGAGTAAACCAGCCCCTACGCACTGGCGCTTACAGGCCTGACATGGAAATTAGTACCTACGCGAACTACAATAATTCTCGGAAATGTCGTTCGCAGCGTGTACGTGAGCACAGCCGCCTAACTGAATTTGGCAGTTACAGCCTGTTAAAGCACAATTTACTTAATTTCTGATAACAAGGCGGCAAAGTCCTGGCAATCAGTTTGGTTACTCGAAAATGTGCTCAAAATATTTGCATTTGACAATTCCCCAAATACAACCTTAAGATTTACTAATTAGTTACTGACATGCTACGCTTTAAAACAGTCTAAAATCTTAAAATAGCTTTTTAATCCTCTCCTAATTAATCAACGATGTACTGCCAAGATTGAAATTTCCTGCTGGATGGCCCAGAACCAGAGCTGCTTTGACTCTCTGCACAAAGGGAGTAACCCTGCACCCCTTTTTTGTTGAGGTAATGCATGGCCACTGTGCTGTCCATCATGACCAAGACACACCCCCCCCCCATACCAAGGGCAGAAAAGCCTTCAGGGCCAGCCTGATGGCTCACAGCTCCAACAGATTGATGTGGAGTCTTGGCTCCGACGGAGACCAACGACCGCTGGCGGTCAAGTTGTTGGCATGAGCGCCCCATCCTGTGAGGGAAGCATCCGTCACTACAGTCACCTCTGGCCATGGTTGCCAAAACGGTTCCCCCTTCATCAGGTTCCCTTCATTCACCCACCACAGAAGGTCCTGGGAGACCGAGTGTGGGATCTGAACAGGATCCGTCATCCTGCCGGAGAACTGCGACCACTACATCTCCATGACCCCTTGCAGGGATCTGATCCGCAGCCGGGCCTCTGGCACCAGAAAAATGCAGAAAGCCATGAGGCCGAGCAACCTTAAGAACTCGAAAGCCAGGAGACTCTGTGCAGATGGTGGTTTCCACATGCCCAATGGGATGAGCCCTTACCTTGGGAGGCGGAGGCGAACACTTCTCCAAGGACGTGTCCAACATAGCCCCGATGTACTGGCGCTGTTGGGAAGGTGTCAGGTGTGACTTCTTTAAATTCAGGGAGAAGCCCAGCCTGTGGAGGTTGAGGCAGGTGACACCGAGATCCAAAACTAGCTCGGGAGAGCATGCCCGGATCAGCCAGTCAAGGTAGGGGGTAGACGTGAATCCCCCCCCACCCTCGCCTGAGGTACGCTGCCACCACCACCATGAGCTTGAAGACCACCAGGGCGGAGGTCAATCCGAACTGCAGGACCCGAAACTGAAAGTGGGAGTCGCCTGCCACAAACCTCGGGTACTTCCTGTGCGCGGGATGAATCTGCACATGAAAGTAAGCATCCTTGAGGTCCAGAGACACCACCCAATCCTGAAGTTGAAGGGCCTGGAAGACTTAAGAGTAATCATCTTGAACTTGTCCTTCCTGAGAAGTTTGTTCATCCAATGCAAGTCCACGATGGGTCTCAAGCCCCTGTCTTTCTTTGGGATAAAAAAAATAAGGGGAATACCAGCCCTTGTTCCTCTCCGCTACAGGCACCAGTTCTATGGCACCTTTCTCCATCAGGGACAAGATTTCCTGCGCAAGGAGCAGATCCAGACTCTTCAAAGAGTGTTTCCCCGGTGCATTGTCGTGAGGCCGCTTAAGGAAGGGAAGGCAGTAGCCGTGAGCTATGGTATCCAGAGCCCACGCATCTGAAGTAATGGCCCGCCATTCTTCGAGATGCTGAGACAGCCTGCCCTCAACCGCCGAACCTTGGGACATGGCCTCACGATTGGAAGCGGCTTCGGCAGTGCCTGAAGGCAAAGAGGCAGCTGCCTGAGCAGCTTTGGCACCACGATTTCCGTAACCACCACGGGTACTTTTTTGCTGGCCCCTTTGACTGGCAGACCATCTCGTTCTACCAAAGGAGAAGTAGAAACGAAAGGAACCTCCCCTCCACTGCTGTGCCCTAGGACGAAAAGGCAGAGGTTGACGCACCGCGGCGCTTAAAGACTTCACCGCAGCTTTTGAGGTCTGCAACCTCTCAAGGCTCTTGTCAGCCTTGCTGGCAAATAAATGAGCGTCATCAAAGGGCATGATAAGAAGACTGGCTTCCGCAACCACGCAAATCGGCATAAAACTGTGCTCGCAGCCATGGACCGGCTCACACGGTCAGCCGTATCCAAACGCGACTGAAGGGCCTTACACAAGGCATCCTTGCCATCCTGCACGATAGCAAGGAAATCATCCGTTTCTTCTCCCTCGGGAATAGGCTCAGCTACAAAAGCAACACAAGACCACAGAGTGTGTAGACCTTGCCAAGGCACACGTGGAGTTGGCCATTTTCAAGGCCATGCTCCCAGCAGAAAACACCTTCCTTGCCCAACCGTCGAATCGCTAGTCGTCCCTATCCGGAGAGATGGTAGGGTACGCTGCCTGCCTCGAGGTGGCCGTAGCCGCCTGAACCACCAAACTCTCAGGAGTGGGGCGAGTAGACAAATAGCTGGAGTGCGAACGGAAGGGCGGTATTTCTTAGTAAGATTCCGGGGACTGCCAAGCAGCTGCCACCCTTTTCTGCAAGGTAAAATGAAATGGCAAAACAGGGTCAGAGGACGGATCTTGATCCAAGATGTCCGTCAGATCATCTTGCACAGAGTCTTCTGGAGGACTAGACTAGCCCAGATACTCAGAGACTTGTGCCAGGAGTCTTCTATAGAAAGACTCGGCATGAGCCCCCGGCTCAGGTCTACCAAACTCCACTTCCGGGGAAGTGTCTAGTCCACTTGCATCATGGAGGGTCTGTCTCAACTCTTCCAACTGTCTCCTGAAAGAAAGAAAAAAGGAGGATCATCAAGGTCACCAGGTTCCTCAACCTCAGACCTTTCCTTCTCTTCAAAAATATCATCCAGAGGGGGTTGAAACCCAGGTCTGGGGAGGGACAGAAGAGGGCCTGGAGGCCAAAACCGGCCTCATCGACTTCGATGTAGCCTTCCTCGGAGGATCCACAATATCTGGGTACTCCACCGGCAAATTCCGAGAAATAAATCCTGAAGGAGCCGATAGCGCCGAAGGCTTCGACGTCGAGAGCGTCAACAACCTCGACGTCAATATCGCTGAAGGCTTCGGCAGCGACATGGGCTGGTACGACGGCAAGGCGTCGATGTCCAAATTGGACAGACAAGGCGCCGAATGAGTCAACATCGGCCCTGAGCCCTCAATAGGTTGCTGCGGTCTCGCTGGGGACAAGGATTGAGACCTAGAGACACGTCTCTTGCGACCTTTCGAAACCTTGTCCATACGGGACCTCGATGGATCCCGATGTGTGTTGCGTCGTGAACCCAAGCCCGAAAGTGTGCAAGCCCGAGACCGATCCAGGTCAGCTTTGTCAGAAGGCTCGACCGGACCCATGCCTTGCGATTGAAAATTCACCATCATAGATTTCTTGAACACTGCCCATTCCTCCGGAGTCGAGGACTTCTTAGGGCACGTAACCTTCCTCGAGGCACCATCCTCCGAGGAGGACAGGGAAGGCGACCAGTGACGGTGCTTCTGCGAGTGCCGGGACTAGGAAGATGAGTGGCAGGAACCACTGTGGGACCGAGAACCCCGGGATCCCTTCTGACACGGAGAGTCGCCCCTCGAATGATCGGTAGAAACCCCCTTGGACTTGGAGGTCCGGGACTTGACAAGCTTCGAGCCCCTACCCACCTGTAGCTTACCCTTCAGCAAGGCCCTTGCAGTCAGCGACTGGCATGTCGAGCAGTCCGTGTCGTGCGACTCGCCCAGGCACCACAAACAAATGCGGTGGGGGTCGGTGAGCGACATCTTGAACTTGCAGTCCCGGCACGTCTGGAAACCCGGACCGTGGAGTCGGAGGGGTCCAAGAGAAAGACATCTTCAATGAAGACAACACACGCGGTGTGCCGACTCTCACAAAGTGAACACTTTCCGGAAAAACAGAACTGAGGCTGCGGGCGCCGTGCATCCTATTTATAACATCCTCTGACGTTGTCCTAAACAAGAGGCCCTCGAGGGGCATGGGCCCGACGCCACCGACGAAGGACGCCCTCTGCCGAAAAAGTTTCCAAAGTGCACAGCTGTGGACATTACATGTCAAAGATGTGGAACGCGTTGGAGGACACAATCCATTCAAAAGTGAGGGGAGGAACAAAACAAGTGACTTTAGTACTAGGCCTGACAACATTTCAGATAGTGTTGGAGGGGAGGCGGGGGGAACAGTAAGGGGAGGTGGGAGCAGACTGACAAGGTTGCTATCATATTAGGTCCAGGGACAATTCTGATAGAGTAAGTGCATAGAAGAAAGTAAGGGGAGGAGAGAACAGAGTAAGCAGTCAAAGAGTGGAGAAGCAAGAGGGGAGAGCGAATACAATTGCAGAAGTCAGTAGTAACAATGTTGCAAGCCAGGATACAAGATGAAGATGGCACAGCATGATTCAGGGCCACTATGAGTACCAGATGAAAAGGAAGTCCAGCATGAGAGTTGAGAACGGGTGATGCACTGTGAATCAAGGAAGTTCATAAAAGTCCAATCCAGCATTGGCCCCAAGACGGTGATGGTGAAATCAGAATGCATCAGGACAGTCTCCGGCAAAAGTAGGCTGGAGGGGATTAGGGGAAACAGGGTAGAAGAATCAAGCAAAACAGGCAACACCTGTGTGCAAGAAGGGGGGCACAAGGGAACATCATGGGGGGACCACATGGGGTCAGGATGGCCTGTGGGGACAGAGGGTGTAAACACATGTTGGTGCATGCTTACCTTCTGTCTGAGCAGGGGGTCGGGCCCAGGGTCCTCCTGGTCCAAACAGGAATTGCCCTTTTCTTTGTCTGCCCTTCGCTTCGGAAGCCCGGGCGAAAGACGCCCTTGGATCTAAGAGCATGAAGGAAGAGGCAGGGCTAAGGTGGTTTGTGGTGCTTCGGCAAGGTGACCTAGATCCCCTGTCCTGTACAATCGTACTGAATAGAGTTTTGAAATAGCTGGTGGCGTCTTGGTTGGGGGGGCATACGTGTAGATAATGCTCTGCTCTCTATTTTCCACTAATCCTCTTATGAGCTCCATCCTCCCATCAGGCTCTATGGTAGACTGTAGCAGCTTAAAAGGGACATGTGGTGCTATCCACGTAATCACCCCTCTGGCATAGCCAAATAGGTTGCTCCTATGGTGGTTCCTCTCCATTTCCTGCCCTCTACTTCCTGTTTTTCTTTTGTCAAGTGAGTTTCCTGCAATAAAGCAATATCTATTCTCGGTCTCTTCAGATACATCATGACCTTACTCCTTTTCAAGTAGCTATTGAGTCCCCTGACATTCCAGGTCGCTATCTTAAGGTCCCCCATCTCGTCCATATCCCATTCCGTTCCTGTCCCCCTTTGTCTTCCCTCGCATACGCAGTAAATTATAGGTGCTGTGGCTCGCTCCCCAACTCTCTCCAACACCCTTTCAAACTCCCCAACTCCCTCCCCAGACTCCAACCTCCCAAACTACAACTGTTGCCCAGCTCCATCCCTGGATCTCAGGCTACCCCTCATCTAGTCCTTTCTTGGCCTTCGCCAGTACTCTGAACACAACAGGGGGATACCACCATCCTGGTGTCTCAACTAAACTAACTATTGGGGATAAGAACGGGCATGTTGGTGCATGCTTACCTGCTGTCTGAGCGGGTGGTCGGGCCCAGGGTGGTCCTGGTCCGAACAGGTCCAAACAGGAATTGCCCTTTTCTTTGTCTGCCCTTTGCTTCCGAAGCCCGGCGAGAGACGCCCTTGGATCTAAGAGTTAAGAGCATGAAGGAAGAAGCAGGGCTAAGGTGGCTTGTGGTGCTTAGGCCAGGTGACCTAGATCCCCTGTCCTGCACAATCGTGCTGAATAGAGTTTTGAAATAGCTGGTGGCGTCTTGGTTGGGGGGCATACATGTAGATAATGCTTGTTCCTTCCGAATTAATGCCACAGTATATTTGCACGCCTGACCTATGCATGACTTTAACCATGTGTAAATTCAAGTCCCAAAAGTCCACATGAGTGTATGTAGTGGTCAATATTTACTCCCCTACTTACATACCCAGTGTACCCCTTTGGGTTTTAGTACCATCCCGCAACCATGTCAATATTGGAGCCGCTAAATTAACATTAGCCTAATCAATCAGTAGTGGGACGCAGGTTCACTTATCCTGTCCAGCTCAATCCTGGCCATCCGCATCTGCCGGACAACCTTGAGCATCCAACCAACTTCCCGCCTCCTCGGGTGTCTCGAAAAAGAATGCCTTGCCCTTGTGTAGGACCTTAAGTTTTGCGGGATACAAAAGCATGTATTTAAAGCCAGATTTCCTCAGCCGTCTTTTCACTGACACATAGTTTATACGTTGCCTCTGTACCAGCATGGTGTAATCTGGGTATGCTGTGGCAGTCGCTGATGCTCTATTTATCGTTCCACCCTTGCGAAAATATTCCAGGAGCTTTTCTCCATCTTTATAATTCAGTACCTTGGTGATAATTACCTGTGGAGGGGCTCCCGGTTGGGGCTTCCTGGTTAGGGCTCTGTGCGCTCTTTCGACTGTAAACCCTTGGGTGAGCATGCCTGATCCTATCTCTTGAATTAGCATGTCTCCATGCAATTTGTCGGGTCTCTTGAATTAGCATGTCTCCATGCAATTTGGCGGGTCTGTGCCCTCTTCTCGCTCTGGTAGCCCCACCACTCTAATATTGTTACGTCTTGCTTGCCCTTCCGCCTCCTCTGCTCGGCTTTCCAAGTTGCACACCTGTTGCTGCAATATATATGAATCTCCTTGGCGTTGGTCGTGCTGACGTCTGTTGGTTTTCACTGCACTTTCTAGGCTGCTCGTGCGCTCTGCCAGCGCTCTTACATCCTGTCTTAAGAGGTTAACGTCCACACTGACCGCGTCGATTTTGTGTACCAGCGCTGTTTTTAGTTCCGCCATGGCCGCATCGATCTTGCTCCCACATGAGGACTTCAGCTCTGCTACGGCATACAGGATCAGATGATTATAATGTGGCGGGGTGGTTGTCCCCCGTGTATCACCCTTTGCATGTGCAGACATGTCTGGGGATTGTGGTGGTTTGGTGAATATGTCCATCGTGGGCCGTTTCCCTTTAGCTTTACCCATTTGGAGCGCCATCACTCTAGTCGTTCCTCTGGCCTTAACAGCTTGCTTCACAAAGTTATGTTCTCTCTGTGCAGCTGGAATTCCTGTCCTTTGGTCGTGGTTGCTCCCAGGGAGGAACCCTGGATAGGCTCCTTCTGCAGTTTCTCTCGGGCTCTGTGTCTTGTTATGACCCCCAATTCGCTTCCTTATGTGGTTTTCGCGATGCCCGGTGTAGAGCTGTGTCCATTCCGGCCCTGCGCTTTTACCTCTGCCTTGGCCGTCCATGTGGTCTTGTTCCTTCTCACTTGGGAATCCGTTCAGGCTCCACCGTTCAGGGAACCCGTATCAGCTCCTCCTATGGGTTCATCAGGGGTCATCCCTCCACCTGGCGTCCCCCTACTGTCATGAGTGGGTTTCTTTTAATTTCCCCCAGTGGCGCTCCATCCCGTGCTTGTGTTGGGCTTTCAGCTACGACTTACTCTCTCTGCTAATGGCTTGTCTGAGCTCACAGGATTTCTCAACTCCATTGTGTATTAGCCGCTTTGCATGGCCTGCTACCAAACATCCCTTGTGGGTCCTGGCACTCTGCCACCTGTGATCTTGAACTCAGCATTCGCTTCAAATCTTTCGTAAGGTTCATTACAATTTATTGCTGCATCTGTCTGGTCACTCTTAATATTGCAGCCCATATGATTATAGTACTGCGTTGTTTCCTTTGTCATTGTTTGACACGCGTATTGTGCCCGTTCCTTATAGTCCACCTATCTGTTATGTCATGTGGCTAGTCTGCTCCCAGCCACGATGAGCATCCCCTTTTCGTTGCCGTTCCGAGCCCACACTGTGCCCCTGCTCGTTCTACACACTGGCGGCCTTCCATGCGTTTGCAGGCACAGTTTGTACCATTAGTATCACATGCAGTATCCCGCTGTAATTTAACTTCAGGCAATCATACTCTCTGTTCCTGGCAAGGTGTAGCATGATCCACTGCCTTTCTTTGCTACACGTCTCGGTCCCCTCATCCACGCATCTGTAGCTCCCGACAACTGTGGCAGCACGATTCACTCCATAGCTCGATCGCCAGTTATGGCACCTTTGCCCTGCTAGCTTAGGGAACTCCATTTGGCTTCCAGCCCTATATTTCAAGACACTTCTGCATCCGACGCCCTGCTAGAGCTGACCCAAAGGGGACCGTCTCAATTCACCTAGGCATACCTGCCTCCTTCAGTGCTCATCACTGCAGCGGGCCAGGCTTCGCCTCTCAGAAGTCTTTGTACTTTAGAGTTCGCCATTTTAGGATTGCCACACTCTGTCCACCTTAAAGTTTCTCCCGCTGATTCCTCACGATCACCATTGACAAGCGGCTCAGAAATGTTGCCAATTGTGCCCCAGCATATCATGTGCTGCTGCTGTTTTTTCTTCCATCCGGAGCCTCTCCGTGCTAGTTTACTTAAAGGATCATCGGGAGCACGTCTTTTTACATGGCTTGTTCAGTAGGGGAGTTGGAGGGAGGGAGAGCATAAACAAATTTCCCTGACCATATTATCCAGAGCCCGTTCCCCTTGGATCGGTTCCGAGGGTACCTGGAGGCGTAATCTAGGCATTGTGCGTTCTTCAGCGTTGGGAACAAGTCGATCTCTGGGAATCCCCATTCTGCAAAAACGGAGACAATGTCTTACTTAATAGTCGCCACTCGTATGCAAAGGGCAGTGGGAAGTGTCTGCTGAGCACGTCCACCAGAAGATTGAGTTCCCCTGGAACGTGTTGGGATAACGGGAACATCTTGTGTTTGAGAGCACACTTCCAAATGTTCTGGGACAGTTTGGATAGCCCTGGAGAATGACTGACCCCTTGCTTGTTCAGGTAGCACATGGCTGTTGTGCTGTCAGAGGATCAGGACCGTTTTCCCCTGCAACTGTGTCTGAAAGGCCTTCAGTAATTTGAATACCACTAACAGCTCCAACAGGTTTATGTGGTTGGATGCTTCTGCTGGTGACCAAATGCTGTGCGCCGTCTGCTGAAGCAGGTGAGCCCCCCACCCTGTGAGATGCGTCCGCCGTGCGTGGCTTCTACTGCGGGGGTGGTGAAGGTTTTTCCCCTTCAAGAGGTTTTCCTTCGACCACCACTGCAGAGAGAGAACGAGGGATGCCAAGACAACCACTAGATCGTCCCATTGTCCATCGGCCTGACACCACTGGCTGTTGAGCCACTCTTGCATGGGGCGCATGCGCAAAAGTGCGTGAGGAACCATGTAAATGCAGGACACCATCATTCCTAACAGTCGCATGGCCTTGCGTACAGTCACCCCTCGACTAGCTACATATTGAGGGATCTCAAACAGCATGTTTTGTACCCTCTCGGAGGGGAAGACAAGGCCATCCTCTGTCCTAATTAAAGCCCCCAGTAACTGCTTGACTTGGCTGGGGTCTAGGCTTGATTTCTTCTAGTTTATGGAGAATCCAAGACTGAATAAGAGGTCTATCGTCTTTTGGGTATTGGACTGGCAAGTTCCGTAGGAATCCCCTGTTATGAGCCAGTCATCAAAGTAAGGGTAAACTGGAATGGACTGCCTGCACAGGTGTGCTGCTGTCACTGCCAGTACTTTTGTAAACACCCTTGGGGCTGAAGCAATGCCGAATGGAAGGACCTTTAATTGGTAGTGCCGGTCCTGTATCATGAACCTTCGGTATTTCCTGTGTGCCGGCAACATTGATATAGGAAGTACACATCTTTGATGTCCAATGTTGCCATGTAATCCTCTGCATTAGCAGAGGAATTACCTCTTGCAGTGTCACAATCCAAAACTTTTGTGGTTTGACAAATTTGTTTGCAGGGCGCAAGTATAGCACAGGGCGCATGGTGAGATCCTTTTTAGGGTACAAGGAAGTACACTGAATAAATACCCTTGTTTACCTGTAGAAGAGGGACGACTTCGATAGTGCCCTTTTCCTACAGGATCCCAACCTCTTGCAGCAGGATCCTTGGGTGTTCTGGTGTTTGGAGTCTTGTTCTCAGTGGTCTGAATCGAGGTGGTCGGCTGAACTCTATGCAGTAGCCGTGGGCAACGGTCTTGAGCACCCACTGGTCAGTTGTAATCCCCTCCCATGCGTGCAGGAATGATTATATACATCCCCAGACTGGGGAGGCATGGGGAAAGTCATTTCTGACTGGAGGCCAGGGAGCCTCTGGGGGTGGAATTACAGCCCCTTCCTTTCCCACTGCATTGTCCCCTATGAAGATACAGGGTAGTGGAGGTAGAACCCTGTTCTGAGGACGAAGGGTTCCCAGAACCATATTGGTTGTGAGGTGAGCGAGAGTAGGATTGCCCACGAAAGGAGCGCCGAGAACCTCATTGGTTCAAAGTCTTGTGTTCCTCTTTTGCTGTTTCCAGCACCTCATCAATGGCCTTGCTGAACAGGTGGAAGTCCTCCACCAGATTGTTGATTAAGGATGCCTAAGTCTCTGGCTTGAACCCAGAGTTCTTCAAATAGCCATGACGTTTTAGCAGGATACCCCGGGCTGAAGTCCTGCTGCTGCCTCAACAGTATTTTAATTATTTGAGAATGTTGTGGTTCACCTGCTTACCCTCAGATACAATCTTAAGCAGGCGAGTACGTGTCGGTTCAGCGACCTCCTGTAGGCCCTCCTGCAGCAGGTTCCATTGAACGTCCGAGTAGCTAAATAACAGTGTGGTGTTATTGGCTATACGGGTGGAGAATGCAGCCGCAGTAGCAATTCTCTTTCCCAGAGCGTACAATTTCTTACATTCTTTGTCAGGCGGTGCCTCGCCTGTGGACAAGGGGACACCTGCCCTCTTCCTTGTTGTGACCACCAGAGAATCCGGGGTGGCATGCCCACTAATGTAGATGGGGTCAGTAGGAGAGGGGCAAAAAAGCTTTTCCACCCGTGGATTAACTGCTCTGGTTTGTGAGGGCGTTATAATGAAGGAGCAATGCGTCTTTTAATGGAAGTAATGGGATAGCCTGTGGCAGGAGGCTCTTCCTTTAAAATGTCTTCAACAAAATCCGAATCTGGCACTTCCTCCTCTGTGGCCATTTGGAAGTGTTTGGCTGCTTTCTTTAAGATGGCGTTAAACGCCATCTGGTCATCAACAGTTGATGCCGGACGTAATGGTGGTGATTGAGGGGGGAAGCAGTCCATACATAAGATGTCAGGATACAGGGTAGGGGTGGTGGATGCCCAAGGTGGGTCATCCACTGGCTGGTCGTCCCCATACCCCTGTGTGTGATCGGTAGGATCATCAAAGGGATCATCCTCCTGTAGGTATGGGTCAATAGGAAGTCCTTCACTAGTAAGGTGAAAGAAACTCGTCCTCATGAAGTGGATCAGAAGTTCTCTGGAACTTAACCATAGGTGTATAAGGACTCTCTTCACAAGGCCTTTTAGGAGCAAACTTTTCTGAAAATTCTACAAACTTTTCCAGCCTGTTCATGCAACCCTCAAATTTTTCTCTGGTCCATGATGAGGAGCCAGAGGAGCCTAGAAGAGGAAAGGGCTCTTCCCGATCTTCCTCCTTAGAACGTCGGGATTTCTCACCTTGAGTCATAGATAAGGATAGAGGACTCCGAGTAATCTTTCTCGACGCGTCCCTACCCTTTTCCTTTTGTTTCACTGTTGAAATGATATTCACGATACTTTCGCTGATGTTCGGCGTTACAGGGAGGTGTTTGGGCAGTGTAGGCGGTTGCAGCATAGATTGACGCAACCGGGCCTTGAGCGCATTGGTGCGCTCTTCTGAGGAGTCTCGACATCCGCATTCCTTTTGGTGCTGGCGCCCTTACTCTTAGACCTCCCAAACGCATGCCGCTGTTGCGGTTGCGGGGAGGGCTGCCTTTCACGCGAAATGGTGGGTGCCGCTGAAAAATCAGACATACCGTTGGCGTCTTGTAACACTTTGACTGGCCTGTCGAGGCGGAACCAGGGGTCGTGTACTTCGTGCGAGTGTCGCCTGGATGTACATTCCTCATAGCAGGACTTTCATCGTGCCGAGCGGGGCCAGGGACGGACGTCAACGAGCAAGAGCGCTCCAATGTAAGGTCAATGGCATCCAAAGTGGAGCCTTGGTCGTCGCTCATCTCATCACACTCGGCGGTGGAGCTGCCCTCGGCCTGCGACATAGCGAAGGCTGCCCACCGCTTTACTTGACGCTCCTTAAGTCTTAGAACGTACTTAATAGTCTTAGAACGTGGGAGCTTACAGGCCCCACAAGACACCTTGTCTTGATTGAGGGGAAGACACTTGTTGCACCGACTGTGCTGGTCTTTCCATGGGAATTTTCCCTTACAGGAAGGGCAAAATATAAATGGCGTCCTGTCCATAGCACAGGAATTTAAAATTGACGACAGAACCAAAAGGGACAAAAGAGGGGAGAAGGAAAGACATTCTTGAAAAGAATAGAAACCCCCAGATCCCACTCTCCCTACTGTATAGGCCAGCCAGAAGACCCGGCCACACGGTCGGCAGCGCCGAATGGAGCACCAGCCGTCGAAGTTCTTTTCTTAGCCGTCTTTGGCGGTGGTTCAGAAATCAACCATCGAAAAGGGGATGAGAATATAACTGCGACCGGAGGTTGGGAAATATAACATTATTGCAATTTGGTAAGAGCTTACATTCAAGGGCTGAAACAAAATTCAACAAAATGTATTATCTAGTGCACAAATAAGAATTAGAAGACCCTGCGCTACCAATCATAATAAGATAGAACTCACAGTAAAACGGTCCATATGAAAAGGAGGCCGCCCCCCACACTTTCCAAATTAAAACATACTTGGGAGGCCGACCTTGGACTGGAGACGACCAACGAATGGGCCCATATGTGCGCACGCATCCATGGGGTTTCCTTCAACTCCCACTTCAAAATGATCCAATTCAAGTTACTCCACAGGTACCACTACACCCCAACCAGATTGCACCGTATCTCGAATGACCTTTCCCTGAGATGCCCCAGGTGTGGCTGCAACAACACTGACTATATTCACATGATCTGGTCCTGTCCCCGCCTTACTCAATTCTGGGGTGCAGTATGCTCTATTATGCCAGCAATCCTTGAACACCCCATTGCCCCATCCCCGATGAAGTGTCTTTCATGACTTCCCAGAGCTCCACCAGGACTCCAGGAAACTGGCTGGCCTCTGTATGCTACTTGCAGTACACTCAATCCTACTCTGTTGGCTCCGGCCCACCACACCTACTCATGCACAGTGGCTCAGGACGGTCACATGGGCTTCGGACACGGAGGAATCCTGGGCGGTACAACAGCCCGCCCACTCCAGACCTAGAGATATCTGGTTAAAGTTTTGCTCATTTATGCCCCTGCTGATGCATCTCCAGCCCCCTCTTCTCGCCTCTCCCCTCCTGACTCCTGAATAGCTTCCTCTCTCTCCCTGCATTTACCTTGCATGTATCCCACATGTGTATAAACTGATCTTTGTACTCGCTCTATGTATCTGTACTGCCTGCTTTGATTATACATGCCCTGTGTGTTACTCACCTGTACCTGTGCTACCAAGCTAAATAAAAAGTTTAAAAAAAGAAAAAGGAGGCCGCCACCTTCTGTCGCTTACATTGATTTTTCGTCAGCTAATGGCACCGATTTAAATGGTTATGGAGAAACATACAATAAACATGGATTTGAAATAGCTTAGATGTAGTATTATGGGACTACACAAGAGTAAAAATCTGCTTGAATCAAGAAGGTAGCCTTTCTGAAAACATGCAAACCCTTTGCTTAATGCACATTTGTTAGATCTTCCTGCAGATCTCCATTTAGCAAAACTTGTTCCTTCCTAAAATAGGGAATTTCGACATATCATTGCCTTCTTATGCCGATTGTGTGTTGCTGGACCACACAGAGAAAGGTCTACAATCTGCTCTAATGTATTAGTTTCCTTTGCTACTCATAACCATCTCAGAATGAATTTAAAAACTAGTCCTGAAATCTCAGAATAAAAGCCAACTGCATTTTATGTTATGGTGATTTATACTTCGCACACTACCATTTTTGATGGTCTCCAGGTGCTCTTGTGGTTCTGAAAGGCAAAGTGAGGTTGGTTGGCTAGGAGAGAAAAGGGGGCGGGGAGCACGCGCTGTGCTCGGCTGATTCGAGTAGAACCAGGAATAACTGTTGTCTGAGATTGTGTATGTTTTTTCTCTGTGTGTTTGGTTTTGTATACTTGGGTCTAGCGTTTCCAGATGGGAGATATCCAGTGTATGACTTGTGGGGTGTTTGAAGGTAGTAGGAGATATTTGAGAGTTGGTCTGATGAGCTGTGCAATTTACAGCTATTTAGCGAGCAGGTTTTCTCAAGTGTCTGGGGGATGTCTGGTCAGCATATGGTAAGTAGGTTTTGGGTATCGAGTTATCTGGGCACAGTCCAACTACGCACTTAGTCTTTATTGGAGTGCCCACCCTCACAGAGGCAAGCAAAGTGCGTTGCTTCTGAACTTCGTGTGGTAATGTTGGATTTGGTATTTTAGTGATTGTTTGGGAAAAATGTATCAGACTTGGGTGAATGCGTTTTTCTGGACACTTGGCGTATGAGATTTAGCACATTAGGTTATCCAGGTCTGCTCAGTCCACTAACTTAGGAACTTTGGTTTGAAATGCCATTGCGCAATGGCCTGGGCATTGTATGGAAAACATGCAACGTCCACGAGAGGAATGCAAGGAATCTCGTTCGTCTGCTATCCCGGAATGTTGAAAAACCATGTTTTTAGAAGTTTGCAAAAAGTCAGGTGGTCCTCTGGAATGGAGATCCATAGTTTGGCTAGGAGAATGGAGAAAGCGGTTTTCCAAATTCAGTTTTTTCATAGTGCCTTGTTTCTATGAGGAGGTCATCAGTACTTGATCTGAAAGTTGATCTTGGCTGATATTGGGTGATTTTTGATTGCAGGATTTCACCTCCTTGTATGTGTGTAGTGCTTCATGGGCGATGTTAGGGCTTTGAAGTGGATTTTCTTTAAACCAGTAGCCAAAGCAGACTTCTTAGGGCTGGAGTGATATGTTCTCTTCTGTTTAGTCTGAGAATGAGTCTTGCCTCCATTTTGGATGTGTTGCAATGGAAGGTAGTTGGGCATTACAAATTACAGGCCATTTGTGACGTCTATTCTTGATACTAGGGAGATAATGAAAAAGGTTTGGGGTTATGTTATTGTGCATTTGAATAGCACCTTATATACCATTGGCATGATCTCAAAGTGCTGTAGGTTGAACGCCCTCGGGGACCATAGTCCAGGTCAGTGGAAGTATAGGGTAGTAAATATTGATTGGGTGACCTCAGTATGTCTGCAGCCAGTGCGTTTACGTGGTGTATGGCTGCATTCTAATGCTACGTGTGGTGTGATGGTTGTGCAAGATGAGTAGAATGTGTACAGCAAGGCCATTGAACTCCTGTCTGCATTCTGGCGGTGATGGAGCTTGTTTATAAGGTTGTGTGGGCAGCTACGCTGTTTTGTTCCGTGGGGTATAGCTTAAAGACGGTTGAGGTGTTCATAGTGGTGTGCAGGTATGTGTGGCGCTAGACCTGAAATTGATTGAGGGGTATAGCTGCATTCTTTTGTTTGTTGGTAGAGGAAAGAGTGAGCATATCGGTATGGACAAGTGTCTGTGTGCATTACTGGGAGACCTCTATTCCTGATCACCTTCCAGTGCAGGCTGAGCTGACCATCTATTTTGGAGGCTCAAAGCATTGCTTACCTGAAGGAAATTCTTGGTGTAGTGTGGCGTTTGTTCTGATAACCAGGCTCGCGGATGGCTTTCCCTGCTCGGCAATGTCATCAGTGTAGAGTTGCCCTATTCTTAATCTTTATTGGGTTAAGCGAATTGCAGGTCTATAGTCATCACTGTGTCTTGATTCTGCCATTGTTTATTGGATACCACCTTCTCTTTGTGTAGGTACATCCAGTTCTGTTCCATCAGACTCACGAATACCAACTAGATTCGATGACTGGTAGTTAAGACCGATTTTCTATACTCTGGCCTGATGGACAGATCTGTAGAAGGCCAACCTATAATGTGACATTACTCTGGGAGCTGTAGCCAAACCAGTTCAAGGTAGCAAGGCGAGTGGTCTGGGCCAAAGTCTCAAAAGGTGGTGAGTTGTAAGGGGTCTACAATGAGTACACAGTGCAACAGTCAAAGATTACACTTAGACAATCAGTCATAAAAATACTTATTTACTTATGGCCAAAACACAGTGAAAAATGACTACAAACAGGTAATATCACGCAAAACTAAAATTAGATACATATATGCAATTAATGGCGTAGAGCAAAATGCATATCAAACCCATAAAAAGAAAAGTAGGGATTAGTATTGGCAATACAAGACCACAGAGAATAAAGCCTAACTTCAGAAGACCATCCCTAAGATGTATGGGCTCTTGTGCCCAAAGGTTCAGCAAAGTTCCACACAGTTTATGAAGCTGGAAAAAAGCGAGGTAGGGCTTCTGGGATCCAGTGAACAGTTCCAAGTGTTAGAGTACAAGATAAACTAACAAACGTGCTCCCAAATTCTGGAGTGCTTGTGTGAACAAGCAGTGGCAAAGCCAAAGTGTTAGAACGTTTTATAAAAGTTATCAAACTTTTAAAAAGGGAGTTTAGGGGTCCAGGTAAGTATCGCTAGGACTCACCCCTGTACTCCAACTCTTCGGGAGACTTGGTAGGTGGATTAAAGGTCCAAGGTCACTTTTCCCGCCGTCAACCTCAGCCCTTGATACCCAGGGGTTGCAGGTTCAAGCAGATCTTTGGTCGGTGTCTGATGCTGGTACAAGGACTCTCAGTGGAAGAATGCAGCAACACTGTGGGGTACCTCTGAGGACAGGAATGGATGCAGGTAAGCAATTTCGGACGACAGTTACCGATGCAGTGATGCAAAGGGACTCACTTGTCACGGTCAGACTTTCCCTCCTATCTTGGGTACCCGAAGTTTCGCAGAGGTAAGTCTTCTAGGACAAGCTCCAGGCCTCAACTCGGAACAGCGAAGTCTGCAGCGCGGTAGCCCAAACTCAGAGCTTGTCAGCCACAAGGCAGTCCCGGGGCACTTTCGAAGACTATTCTTTGCAGGACTCCGAGCAGACATCGAGAATGGATGTTGCCTCCACTCCCAGGGTCGCAGCTCATTTGCAGGACTGCTGGAGATCTTCCACAGGACAGGGCTCTACCAGGGCAGCGGCAGAAGTTGGTTGCCAAGTGTAAGGAAGGCGTGGTATCAAACAGAAAGACCGACAAGTGATCACAATTCAAGGGTGTTCATTGAACTTCAATCTGATTTGAGAAATGCCCATCTAAACCAAAATCTAAAGATAGGCACAAGCTAAGACCATCAAATAATAGCACAGTCCTAGTCGAGTGTCAAAATAAAAGGGCCTATACTAATAAACCTATTGCCAATCCTTACTTCTAAATACAAATAGTTTGGGAAACAATGTATGCAAAAGAAAAGTGTTCAAGAAATGATATGTCAGGATATTCAAGCCGTTTGCTTCCCTTCTCGTTTTCAGCATGGGACAAGGCAGCCCACTCTATCTTAGCGCACACTGGCTTCTCTAGCACGAGGATGCAGTTCCGAACTTCCACATCAGGCCTTCTGTGTCAAAGTCTCTTTGCCAATCAAAAATAGAGGGCCTGATGCAACACGACAAAACAAAGCTCCTTTCTTCTCAACATTTTCACTTGTACAACTTCTCAGGTGATTTACCGTTCACCCTGTGTGACCCTCTGCCGGTCTCAGACCAAATGAATGTACTTTTCCAAACTTTCTCTACTTCATCAAAATCAAAGACTTTTGACTGTGCAGGTGATGTTGCAGGACCACTTCGAGTCAAATTTATTAGTGCTCTTTTAATTGATCTCCCTCCGTCGGGTGTTAAAGAGAAATCTCATTTCTGTGCTAATTCCCTTCAACCTTCGAGACCCCCAGCTCTTTTCATACACGTGTGTTTTGATCTGATTTGGATTGTTTCTCCTTTGATTTTGGAGTCTGACAAACTCCATAGGCATCTACTTTTTGTATGTTGACACACAGCACCTTCGGTGCGGTGTCGCAGAGAAATCCTTTAGATTGCTCATAAGGTTTAAATACCTTTTCTTTTGTGAACTACTGTTCGCAAGAATAGTAAAGTGAAATTGACTTTACTTAACTTTTCTCTTTGTAGGTCCAGCACACACCATTGTATGTGGAGTGCTGGGGGTTTACTTAGTAGCCCCTTTTCCTACCTATCATATAAACATGTTTATGTTACCCTCGCTACTTTAAATGGCTGGTGGCAGTGGTTTAATTTTCCTACCATTGTGCTTTTCTCCCACAGGCCAAATCCTCAGCTGCAGTATAGCACCCATTGGTGACCGTTTTGTCAACATGGCCCAGGTTGTCTTTTCTAGCCATTTTCTGTTTGTGAGGTCTTTCTTGGGTTTTACTCTGCGCACCAAGCCAAGTTTGTGCCCTTTGTTCATTTTGCCTTCGGCGGGCTTCAGTACTGAAACCCGCCTCTGGCTCCAGTGTGTCTGGAAGGGCAGGACGTGAGGGAGGTAGGAAGTGACAGAGTCCTGTTTGGCTGGCTGGCTTGTCAGGATGGCCACCCTGCTGTTTGAGTGACAGCTAGGCTGTGCATGAATGGGAGAAACCTGCTTAAAAGGCGAGGGTTTTGGGCCTAAAGATAGTCGACCACTGGGAAGAACAACCAAACAAAGAAAACAAACAAAGCTTGCTGCATCGTCCTGGACTGTTGAACTGTCCAATGAAGCCCTGCTGCTGTTCTGTTCGACAAAAGAAGCTCTGGAAGGGACACATTCTTCCCTTGGGTTAGTGGGACCAGCTGGACCACTTCTAACCAAAAGGTACTGTTCTGACTTGGGGTACTTACCTCAGTGTCTTTAGCTTTGCTCTACTCAGTTCAGACTTGCAGTAGCTACTTTGTTAGAGTTGATTTCAGCTCTACCCTTCACAAGTGTAACAGCTTGTGATCCTACAGTGGTTTTTCTTCAACAAACTCTACTTTGCGCAAGACTTTTACTATCTAAGAAGTGCCTCAGTGCTGGAGTAAAGTGCACTTTACTCCAATTGACTTTGGCTGTTGTGGCTCCCTGCAGACTCGTCTAGTCCATTTGACGTGGATACTTACAGTCCCTCATAGTTCATACATTGGTAATAAACTAATATCGCTGGGAAAAGTTTTTATCTAGATTTCATTGGAAGATTTAAAGTGCTCACATGCTCTGATAACCCGTTTAACCTTTTTCCTTCTTCTAACCTTCCCTTTCTACAAACCTCTGAATCTATAACATGTACTAGTGATATATAAATGCCATTACTCTCCTAGTTAGTGAAGTCGCCTCCGGGTGTAGGAAGTGTATAAGAAGCAGCTCTAAAGAGAATATACTAGTTGTGTTGATTCTGGAAAAGTATTTTAAAGTATATTTGATTGTTACATATATTGCCCCTTTTAAAGAATGCTTATTTAAAAACTACTGTTAAATAATTATTTATAACAAAAACCTTGAGTAAAAGTGTTACTTGGCTACTTGTATTTGTGGATTTCATTGCTACAGCTCTAAAGCTCACATTTACCCCTCTTGAGAGAAGCCTGGCTGGTCAGTTACACTACCAACTTGTGTAGTACAGGCCTATACCAAAAAGGTGGGTTACATAATACCAAGAGGACAAGGGTTGTATAGTCTCCCACAGGGTTACTATATCAATTCTTGCCTAACACCATGCTCAGACCAAATTCATCTACTTTTGTCACCCCTCAGGTGGGCATCTTACAGATACCTTCGATTGAACACTTGAGCAGTGCCTGACCGCTATGTCAAAGGTATTGTAGCTTTCTTTAAATTTCAATCACTCATCAGCAGTTCCACTTCACTTGCGCCTCTCATCTCTCACACACGTTTTAACAATGTTCGCTCCAGCGTACGCCATACAATGTTGCTGCTTGCAACCTTAGCTTCAACAAAGACTGGTCTTGTATAGGTCTCCCCAACTCACCGGCTGTGTTGATTTCACTGACGCTGCTTTGTTCTTGGAGCCAAAGTCGGAACCACGGCAGCTGGCGATTCTCTCCACCTTGACTGACGCGGGAGGGCCCTGGGTATCTCCAGCACACAATGCAATATTTTTCGGCCTGGTTTACTGTTTGTATGCTTTCTATTCTCAAAGTCTCCGCAAAGTAATGGTTCCTTGTCAAAAAGGTCAAGGGAATTTCCCTCCTGGCGATCCCCTTCAGTTTTGCCGTCTTTCCTCTCGTTCAGCTGCCGTCCCCTTAACTGCTGCTTCCTCATGTGCTTTGCCTCGCTCAGTGTGCTCTGCTTTTTATCCGTGTGGGGAAGTGTAATGGAAGTCAGGTGTGTGTGATGGTCAGTCATTGCCTGACCATTGTATTGGGACACGTCAGCTATACTGCTAAGGTGTAAGTCTGTTTTCTCATATAGCGGGCTGTCCGTGAGAAAGTGTTTGTTGCAAGAAGGGGTCTGGGTATACTGCGTCTCACCATCCAGCGTTCCACTCCCTGAAGACTCAAGAAGATGGAACTGGATCCAAAAGCAATGGCTGTGTCCAGCCCTACAGATAAGGTGCGTATCTTGGCTTTATACGCATGTAATTAAAGCCATTACGGAGCATTTAATTCTTCTGCGTACCGTTTACGCTGTATTTATTTTCATTAAAAAGCATACTTTCCTCCACTAGATGGCAGTCTCCATATCTGAGTGTATTACACAACTTCTTTTATTAAAATCACTGAAAGTACAGTGGGGTTAACTAGATTTTTGGGACTTCTAGTTTAGCATTCAGGCTTAACATGTTGATGTAAGGATTTACATGTTGCCATGTGGTGTTCTTATGCAATTTGTGTTTTTGGAAGTAAACTCTAAGACATCATTACTGTAGGCCTTGAAATCCAAACTATATATCACTAGTACATCTCATTTTACAGGTGTCAGTTGCAGCAACCAATCCAGAAGTCAGTACATTGAAGTAAGACTCCAAAAAGGCCAAAACTGAAGTCTCCTCCTTAGCATAGACTGCTAGGGATATGTTTCCATACCTTGCAGAGAGATCAAAAAGGCTATTGTACTTTTCAATACAGAGCTGATCCACCAAGGATTCACCTCTTGGTGGGGTTGTCTCTGCCTTGGGGACAGAAAACCGAGCTCTAGTGTCCATACAGAATCCCAAACTGGCCATCCATGTATGTTTCTCCAGATCCTCAGTTTGTCCATCCTTTTTCCTCCACTGCTCTTATTTATTGTGCTATGTAATGTATTTCACTCCCTTGTCCCGCCCCCCCCCCTCGCCCTATGGCCGTTTTGAAACTATTTTACTTGCTGTAGAAGCACCTAAAAAGCAAAAACAAAAAATAACAAGGGAGGTCTCACACCAACTGTTAGAACTTCTCCTCTGTTCTGAACCACCACACCCAATTGCACAATGCATCAATCTTGGGTTCACTAACTCCCAGAACACAGTCTGGTTTACACCAATCTGATAGAGGGTTTCAGTGACAGGGGTGGGGAGGGAGATTACCTGAGCAAATTCTCCAGCTTCCCTTGCAGTACAGTGGGATACACTTTTTGTTTTGCCCTATACTAACTCATAGGATTTTTGGTTATTCTAGGTGTGCTAAATGGACAAGCTGGTGGCAGCAGTGACTTAGCATTTTTTGGTACTTTTTGTTCGTCTTACCGTGTTCACCAAGTTTGGATTTTAACAGTGGCTACTGGTCAGACATGGCCATGCCACAAGAATGTACACTTGTCCTGTGGCCATCTTGTCTTTTAGCCTTCTTCCTGGACTGCAAGGGCAGGAAAATCCTTATATGGACCTCCAGTGGCTACTAGAGGGCTATGTGTCTGCTGCCAGCAAGTGGACTGGGACTGTCTGGTTCCAATCCACATATTGGATCTAGTGTGTCTGAGTAAAATGATGGTGTTTTGCTGCCAGTGGTCCCGTTTCGACCACTCCTGGGGTGTATGTGGAGGCCAGATCTGTCATTGGCTAGTTGGGGCAGCTGCTATTACCTGGCTTTTGGGATAAGAATAGTACCCCTGCACCCATTCTAGAGAGATCTGGGAAGAAACCGAAGGAGCCAAGGCTCCTTTCCAGCTACAATTTGTGAGGAGACTGGACCCGTCGGAAGGAGGTTTGGAAACCAACTTCTGCTGCTGCCTTGGTAGAGCCCTGTCCTGTGGAAGATTTCCAGCAGTCCTGCGAAAGAGCTGTGACCTTTGGAGTGGAGGGAATATCCATTCTCAACGTCTGCTCAGAGTACAGGGGATCAAGGGCTGAGGCTGATAGCAGGAAAAGAGACCTCAGACCGTGAAACCTGCCAAGTCTCAAGAAGAATCGGAGTACGAGGGGTGAGGTTATAGCAATACTTATCTGCACTCCTAAACTCCCTTTAAAAGTTCGATAACTTTTATAAAACATTCCTAACACTTTGGATTTGCTATTGCTTGTTGACACAAGCAATCCAAAAGTTGGGAACAAGGTTGTTCACTAGTTTAACTCGTCCCCTGACACTTGGGACTGTACAATGGACCCCAGAGACCCTACCTTCATTATTTACAGCTTCATAAACTGTGTGGAACATGATATGATAGTTTATTTATATAGCGCCTATACACTGTTTCAAAGCCCTTCAAGAAAAGGGAGGGAACAAGAGAAAATACGATGACATTCTTAGAGGCCATGAACAGTAAGGTTGTGAAATTAACTATCGTACTCGGCCTGACAACATTTCAGATAGTGCAAGAGCTAAGACGTAGATAAGGAAGGGACGGTGGCCGAGGGGGGAGTGGGAAGGAAATGGAAACAGACAGGAGACTACTGTACTAGGCCCGACGACATTTCTGGAAGAGCCGGAGAAAAACAAACGGTGAGGGAGAGGGGGGCATAAAGGGAGGGGGAGGAACAAAACAAGCGACTATCATACTAGGCTTGATGACTTTTCAGATAGTGCTCGATGGGTGGGGGAGCGAGGGGCGGGGGAGTAGACAGATGAGGTTGCTATCATACTAAGTCCATGGACAATTGTGATGTAAGTGCAGAGAAGAAAGTAAGGGGAGGAGATAGGAAAAGGGAGAAGGGTAGAGGAGGCGAGAACAGAGTAAGTAGTTAAGAAGCGTGGAGAAACAAGAGGGGAGAGCAAATACAATTGCAGAAGTCAGTAGTAACACAATGTTGCAAGCCAGGATACAAGATGAAGATGGGAACAGCATGATTCAGGGCCACCTTGAGTACAAGATGCAAAGGAAGTCCAGCATGAGAGTTGAGAAAGGGTGACGCACCGTGAAACAATGAAGTCCATAAGTCAAATCCAGCATTGGCCATAAGACGGTGATGGTGAAACCAAAATGCATCAGGACAGACTCCTGCAGTAATACTCTGGGGAGTGGGAGCAGGGTAGAAGAATCAAGCAAAATAGGCAACACCTGTGTGAGAGAAGGGTGGGGGGCACATCACTGGGGGATTAGAGGGGGTGGGGATGGCCTGTGGGGACAGATGGGTTTAAACACATGTTGGTGCATGCTTACCTGCTGTCTGAGCAGGGGGTCGGGCCCCTGGTCCTCCTGGTCAAACAGGAATTGCACTTTTCTTCATCAGCTCTTCACTTCGGATGCCCAGGCAAGAGACACCCTTGATCTAAGAGTTAAGAGCAGGAAGGCAGAGGCAGGGCTAAGAAGGTCGGCGGGGCTTGCTAAGTGAAACATTGCTGAACCTTTGGGCCAAGGCCCCATACATTTTAGGGATGGATTTCTGAAGTTAGGATTTATTCTCTGTCGACTTTTAGTGCCAATACTAATCTGTACATTTCTTTTCAGGTGTTTTGATATGTATTTTGCTCTACACCAGTAGTGGTATATATGTATATAATTTTATTGTTGTGATATTACAGTTTTTTTAGAAATGTCACTGTTTTGGCCATAAGTAAAGAAGTATTTTTATAACTTATTGTCTAAATGTAATCTTTGACTGCTGCACTATGTACAAGAATTGTGGACCCCTTACAAGCTCATCACCTCTTGAGACTTAGCCTAGATCACTCGTCTTTCTAACTTTAACTGGTTTGGCTACAGCTCCCAGAGTTGGCCCTGTCACACTATAGATTGGCCTACGATACATCTGTCCACCAGGCCAAATTATAGTTCATCAGTCCTAACAAATAGGTGTACAGCGATGGGATGACCCTCTCCACAACATTTAGGTGGTCAGTGGGTGAGTATCAGTATTGGATACCTCAGTGTTGTACACTGGTGGGGTGTATGGATAACAGTACCCTGTGATATTTAACTGCCTTTGTACTTTAGTCACCTACTAGATTTTATAACATGGAAAAAATTACTTTCTCTAGAAGTGCTTCAAAAGTGGATCACTTGATAAAGTTGTGTAGTGACACAGGCCTGACTGTGTCTGGCACCAAAGCTGAACTAATTGTAAACATTCTGGATTTTGAGTAGAGTAAGGGTGTACCTCCCCTAACTAAATGGTACGGATAGTGGAGCTGGGGCTGGACCCAGCAACAGTAATGGAGTTGTTGCAGCTACTAATGTTGAGGAAGCGGAAGAGTGAATCCTCTGGAATATATTCTGTCGCAACCTCAGAGGCTGAGGTACATTTTGACTTAAAAAAGGAGAAACTCTGGCTCAAGGAGAAAGAGCTTGAGTTTAACTTGGCTAAGTTAGACTTTGAAAGAATTAAGAGGCAGAAGGACAGATCACCAGATGGTTCTAGGTCCTCTTCACATCCACCATTCCCAAAAGATCTGCTCAATGTGTAGGAGGTGAAGAATGATGTAATTGACTGGCTTGTATCATTAGTATGCATGTGAAGTACAAGGAGTGAGTGATGCCGAAAGGCTTGCATGGTTGCTCAGTAGACTGCCCCATTCTGTCTGCCGTACCAACATGGAAGTGTCCAAAGCTGAGAGGCAATATTTTGCAAAACCTAAACAAACTCATCTTAGTTTGGGAGGACTCCTGCCCAATACTTGAGGCGATTTAGAGTGCAAGAAAAAAGAATGTATGACTTATGCTACTTTTTTTTACTGATTCTTTTAAAAAAGGTGTGTGGCTGGGTAGAGGGTCATCGGGTAACAAACTTTGAGGGCACGATTCATTTGGTCATGCTTGAGCACATTTTTGCCTCTTGTTCCCCAGAGCCTAAGCAGCATTTGTCTGACTCTAAGGAGTTAAATCCCAAGAGGTTGTCCATTGCTGCTGATTTGAATCTCACATAGTGTCCCATAAGTACAACCCTACTTCAGGTAAGCAGGAGGAGGGAAGGAACCAGAAAGAGCAAGAGGGTGGGGATTACTGATAAAACTATGTCCGAAAAGGCCCACAAAGGTTTTAATAAATGTAAGTCATAAGAGTCAGGTCAGGGTAGTGGGGCTAATCCTCCCAATCATGAGTGGTTTCTCTAAGCCTCCCTATGTGTCAAGACCAAGTGGGACATGTTACACTTGCGGAGGCAGTGACCATAAGAAGGGGGTCCCCCCAGGTGTAAGGGTAAGACCTTGGGGCTCCACTCTGCAAGTCTGGCCTTCACGCTCTATGAGGAAGAGGCGAGCTTGCAAGGGTGTCCTTCCCTTTAGAATTCCTTCCCCACAGGTGAATAGTCTGAAGGTAGACTAGATTCTTTGGAAAATAGTAGTGCTAGAGCTACTGCTCTCATCCCAGTCCTGTCATTAGTCATTCTTCTGAGGACAATGTTCAGATCAGTGCAAGTACCTCTACTGTTAGGAGCACTTGGCCCATTCTTACTGGCGTTAGGTCCTCCATGGTAAATTAAATTCAAAGGTACTTGCCATAGATCCTTTGGGGGATAATCAGTTGGCTGATAGGCTCTCTCAATGTTCCAGTAGCACCTGTCGTGAGAATCGTAAATAGAGAAATGGTCAGGGCATCTGTGAATGTTAGGAGTGTTTCCTAGAAGAGTTCTGGGTGAGCTAAGTCTTCAAGACTTGGGTCCTGATGGACACTCAGACTCTTCAAACACTTGGTCTCAGAATCAGGCTACATTAGCCAAGCCTAACAGAAGGCCTATGCTGAAGGGGAAATCCATTGTCAGTGGAGTCAGAAACGGAGGCAGAAGGAAGTAGAATATCCTCCCCGTCAGACCTACAGCATCTGTTGAGGTAGTTGGTAGGGTCCCTATTTGAAGTTTGGAAGAAGGACCCGCAGAAAATATTGGCTCCCATAGGACTCCTGAGCTACCTAGCATTCCTAGATCCCTAGGGGAGAGGGAAGTATGGGGCCAAGAAAAGAAAACCATCATGGATAGGAATATGGGGAAAGGCCTGCTTCCAATGAGAGGGTTCCCCTCCAGTGAAGCAAAGAATTCAACGGGAAGGTTGGTTGCTGGAAAGCAAGCCCACAGAGCCCACCCGAGAAAACCGAGAGATGGTTTCTCAGGTTGTGAGGCTCTTCCTCCTACAGTTGGTGTGATATTCCCTTTGTGGTTCATCCTCGTGCCGGGATACCACCAGTGGTCTGACACGCGTGCTTGCTGACCCATGGTGCGGGTCCCAGAAGAAAACCAATGTAAAAGTGTCACTCAGTTTACAGGTGTGAGACAGAAGTTCAGTTACTCCAGAGTTCACATTTAGGAGTAAACTCATTGTTACCAGAGACAAGGTCTAATTTGATTACCCCTTTGACACTGGAGACCTCGGGCAGTAGGCTACAATTTGTTATTGCTGATCACAATCCCATTTGTCCTTGTGCAACCCCACAGAGAATGACTGCCAAGTCAGACATTGACAACTTACTGAATGACAGTCCCAGAGGTAGCCCCTCTGCTGTGCTCAATAGTGGTCAGATCCAGTGGAAGGAGGGTGAAGTGGCCTGTCAAGTGTCACTTAGCTGTCATCCACAGAAAGGTGGTCTGAGAGAACTCGGTTCTCTCAAGTTTAATTGGAGCCTTCAGTGAGCCCCAGAGAATGAGGTGGGATCTTCTGTCAAACTTGCTTTGTAAATCCCTGAACACGTGCTAGTGGTCTGGGCCTTGCCATATTTCACAGTTTGGTTAGGGTAAACTATTCAGTAAGCATTGGTCGACCTGACAGGTTACCATAAAGTTTCCTTTGAATAGTGTGTAGGGTTCTAGCTTGAGAGCTAGAATTGGAGACATGCGTATGGCTACAGAGAGGGAGCCAGAGAGATCTGTCTCCCTGCCCTGTGCCAAAGCAGCGCTCCTAACGGCTTCAGTGGGGATCTCTGTGTCCCCTCATCTGACCCCACATCAACAAGGGGAGCTGGAGAATTTGCTTGGGTAATCTCCTCCCCTTGTTGTCACTGAATCCCTCTATCAGATTGGTGTAAATCAGACTGTATTCTGGCAGTTAGTGAACCCAAGTTTGATGCATTGTACAATGATAAAAAGTGATAAGTTACTAAAAGTAGTACAGTAACCAAAAAAATGGAAACACTGTTTCCCAGTACTGACAGCCTGAAGGGCATACCAGTTTCCCCATAGCAGATCAACAAAAGCCAGTGTAGTAGAGCTTAACGCTTCACTGCACAATAAAAGGTACAAGTCAAATACAAAAATTGTTTGGGGGTCCATAGGAATGGAAGGAAAGGTGCAGTAAAGAGGAATATTTCCTAACACTGGTATTTCATGGACCCAAGGTCCAGCATTAGCAGCTATGGTCATCCCTCGGTCTCGTTGAGACTGCAGTTGCCTATAGTACGACACCTTCTCAGTGTGCATTTACTTCAGCTCTGTTCTATCGGACATAACAAGTACATTCTAGGTGTGAAGATTGGGTATCAGGTAATATTATCCCCATATATATGGTTGCCGTACATATCATCGCCGGGAAAAGGTTGTGGCGATAGTATATGGGTGACCATATATATGGGGATAGGGGCAATATGCAATAATGTCCACACAAAAAACGGCCATTTTTCAGTGATATTTTTGCATGGCGATATTTTTGTGGGGACATTATTACATGGAACCGAAGATTGGTACTCAGTGAACCAGAGTTCCAGCAACAGATCAGGCTGTGATGTTAGTGGTGTGTCTGACTGGCAGTGTTACATGCATCGAGGTTAATGTTCCGTATCTGGTGTGTGGTTAGAGTATTGATGACAGGCGGCAGCATCTCGATGTCGCCTACAGGAGCTTGTCTTGCCCGATTCAGAGCGTATTCCCATGAGATGGAACAGGGTCAATCCATTTCTGAGATAAGTGCTTGTGGGCCCATTTTACGGGTGCCGGGTAATTGTTTATAGCGTAGGGTATTTCTACTGTAGTTTATGGTTTGAATTGTGGAAATTATACATATTGCATCATTTTCCCTTGCGGGAGCTAGGAGAGCTAGATAAGTCATCTGATTGGACAGTGTAAGGCATATTTGCAATAGGCAAAGAGCAAGTCCAACCAAAGCATACTGCATTGCCCCGTGTGAAAAAGTTCATGGCATCAGTACCCGGCAGATCAAGGTAACATGACTTGATCAGAGACCGTGTATATGCAGTGGATGACAAGATCGGACCCAGTCATAATGTTTGAAACATAAGTGCCATTAGGCTCTGGAATTATAGTTCTGCGCAATATTTTCTAGAAAAGTAGGATTGACACAGGTTAGCAAGAGCAGACCCAATCGTATTGTTTGAACATAAGTGCTATGAAGTTCTGGGTTAGCAGTTCTGCACATTAATTCACGGATAAGTAAGATTAACAGAGGTTGACATCTCCTGGACTGATAACGCAAAGCATACTTGGAAGGTTATGATTAAGCTCAGTCGTAGCGACAAACCTAAGTGCTATTAGGATTCAGGTTTGGAGTCAAGGGTATTACTTTCCAAGTAGAGAAAAAACATCTCCAGGTCTTTGAGCGTGGTGCCTGCCTGGTCGAGGACAATGAGCGAGCCCAGTCATAGCGTAGGAGCGCAAGTGTGATTTCTCTGGTTTTGAGTCATGGGCATTAAGAATGTGGCGCAGTTTGGGGTTGCACTGTTAACTTATTGGTCCATGGGAATAGCTATACCATTGTTGCCGAGACAGCAGCTTCCTAGCATTGAAATATATTTAACACTAGAGCTGACTCTAGACCTTTCTGGCCTTTGGTGGTAGGTCGAGAGGCCCCAAACGGACCCTTACATGATTTAGGGAAAGCCAGGTTTTGAGTGCTTTCTGGAAAGCCATGTAGTCTTGACTGTGTCGCATGTGTGGAGGCAATGAGTTCCAGGATGTTGGCACCAGAGTTGAGAAGCACAAGGAGGGCAATGCTTGACCTTAAAGTGCAGGTTGGGCGGTAAAGCATAATCCTTTCTTGAAGGTATTTGGGGGCAGTTTTGTGCACTGCTCGATGAGTAATGCACAGGATGTTGAAGATGGCCCTTTGTCCAATTGGTTAGCCACTGTAGGGTACGAAGAGCAGGTGAGGTGTGATCCTTCAACCCAGTGCAAGAAGCAGTCTGGCAGCCGCATTTTGGACTCTGAAGTTTTAGTTGGTAGGCTGGTGCACCAAGGTAGAGGGAGTTAACATAGTCAAGGCTGGACATGAAAACTGACATAATTGCAGCCGGTTTATAAGGGTAGGTGAGGTAAAGGAAGATGCACTTCAGAAGCATAAGGTGGTAGTACGTTACCAGTTGGTAAGTAACTTGTTCTTCGAATGGATTGTGTCCTCCAATGTATTCCACATCTTTGACAGACTCCCAAAGCAGTACCAGTAATTGGAGGAGGGAAAAGAATTTAGAGTACCCAATCAGAATACAGAATAAAGAACCACCTTTCCAAAGGCCATAATCCTGACCATGTATTGTATACAAGGAGTTATGTCCCACAAAGGTGTGGATTGAAGCCCATGTGGCTGCATCACAAATATTGCTAAAAGGAACCCCCCCGCTGGAGGGTGGTGGAAATAGCCACGTCCCTAGTGGAATGAGCTCGCAACCCTTCAGGAGGGTCCTTACCAGCCAATCGGCAACACTCCGTAATGGTGAGGATAATCCACCTGGACAAGGTCTGTTTCGTAACAGCCTGGCCCAAACGGTGTCCAGCATATCCTACAAAGAGTTGATCGTCCACTCAGAAATGTAAAAGGTCAGAGGTCTCCTAGGATCCAACCGATGGAGTCGCTCCTCTTCCTTACCAGGATGAGGAGGAGGGTAGATGGATGGAAGAACCACATTTTGACTCAAATGATATTCAGATACTAGCTTAGGTAGAAAGGAGGGACGTACCTGCAGTACAACCTTGTCCCTGTGAAACACAGTAAAGGGTGGCTTAGATGAAAGTGCCTGCAATTCACTCACTCTGCGAGCGGAAGTAACCGCAACCAAGAACGGTCTTGAAGGACAATAACCTCAAAAGACAGGAGTGCAAAGGTTCAAACGGAGCACCCATGAGAAATGTCAAAACCAAATTCAAGTCCCAAACCGGCACCTGGAAAGAGGACAGCAGGAATACATTAGTCAGTCTGCTCCCATGTATTGGAGCCGCTGGGTAGGTGTCAAATGGGATTTCTTTAAATTGAGGGAGAAGCCCAGCTTGTAAAGGGAGTGTCAGATGATCTAGGGCTTGCTCGGGAGAGCGCGCTCTGATCAACCAATCGTCCAGGTAGGGGTAGACGTGAATCCCCCCTTTCCTGACATACGCTGCCACCACCACCATCAGCTTGGTTATGACTCTCGGGCAGAGGTCAAGCCGAACGGCAGAACCCAAAACTGAAAATGCAAGTCGCCAACCGTGAACCTCAGGTACTTCCTGTGCTTGGGATGAATCAGCACATTAAAGTAAGCATCCTTGAGATCGAGAGACACCAACCAATCCTGAAGTTGAAGGGCCTGGAGGACTTGAGAAGGAGTCACCATCTTGAACTTGTCCTTCCTGAGGAGCTTGTTCAGCCAATGCAAGTCCATGATGGGTCTCAATCCCCAGTCTTTTTTTGAGATAAAAAAAGAAAGGGAATACCATCCCTTGTTCCTCTCCGCTACAGGCACTAGTTCTATGGCGCCTTTCTCCAGCAGGGCTAGGATTTCTTGCGCAAGTAGCGGATCCGGACACTCCAAAGAGCTTCCCCGGTGGATTGTCAGGAGGCCTCTGCCGGAAAGGAAGACAGTAGCCGTGGGCTATGATCTCAAGAACCCACACATCTGAAGTAATGGCACGCAATTCTCTTAGATGCTGTGCAAGTCTTGCCCCAACCAGCGAATCATGGGACATGGCCTCATGACTGAGCGGATGCGGCAGTGCCTGAGGGCAAAGAGGCAACTGCCCAAGCGGCTTTGGCACCTCGAGTACCTTGCTTTCCACCTCTGGTACTCCTACGGTGGCCCCTTTGACTGGCAGCTCATCTCGATCTACCAAAGGTAGAGTAGTACCAAAAGGAACCTCCCCTCCATTGCTGTCCTCTAGGATGATGGGCCGAGGTTGACGTACTGCAGCGCTCAAAGACTTTGCTGCAGCTTTGGAGGACTGCAACCTCTCAAGGCTCTCGTCAGCGTTGCTGCCAAACAGATGAACTCCATCAAAGGGCATGTTCAGGAGCCTGGATTGCACATCAGGAGCAAACCCCCGACTTCTGCAACCATGCAAACCTGCATATCGCGGTGCTCGCAGCCATGGACCGGCTGACAGTCTGCTGTGTCCAAACCCGACTGAACGTATTCGCACATGGCATCCTTGCAGTCTTGCACGAGGGCTAGAAAACCATCCTGTTCTTCCCCTTAGGGAATATGCTCAGCCACCAAAGATTCACAGTTCCACAGAGTGCGAGTGAATCTTGCCAAGGAACAATTGGAGTTGGCCGACTTCAACGCCATACCCCCCAGATGAAAATACCTTCTTCGCCCAACCATCAAAGCACTCATCGTCCCCATCAGGAGGGATGGTAGGGTACGCAGCTTGCTTCGAGGAGGCCGTAGCTGCCTGCACCAAACCCTCTGGAGTAGGGTGTGTCGATATGTAGCAGGAGTCACTATTGGCTGGGCAGTATTTTTTCAGAAGCAACTTATTAACCGCCGGGAGACTCTCCGGAGCAGTCCAAGCCGCTGCCACCCTCCTTTGCAAAGCCATGTGAAACAGCAACACCGGGTCAGTGGATGGACCTTGGTCCAGGATGTCCGTCGGATCATCCTGATCAAAATCAACAGGTGGAGCAGACCACCCCAAGTATTCAGTCACCCTTGACATGAGACGCCTATAGGAGGATTCGGCATGTGTCCCAGGCCGGCCAAACTCCACCTCCAGAGGTGTCAAGACCACTGGCGTCATGCAAGGACTGACGGAGTTCCTCCATCTGACTGTGCCCCGACAAAAGGTCATCGGGGACATCAGGAGGCACAACCATCTCATCAGACCCTTCCTCCACCTCTGAAATATACTCAAAGTTTGGAACAAATCCAATCTGGGAGGAGGAACAGAGTAGGGCTGAAAAACATGCCTCACAGACTTACTGAGAGCCTTCCTCTGAGTTTCCACAGCCCTCCGGGGCACATCCAGCAAATCCTCCACAAACTGCATCGAGGGCGCCAAGGGAATCAGCGTCTGCATCAAACGAGGCGCTGACGGCGTCAACAACTTCGAGGGCGGATCCCCGAGAGTGTCCCTCGACGGACACGGCGCCAATGCCTTCCTCTAAGGCTTCACAGGTTCCGACGGTCTCGATGGCATTGAGGACCGGGACCTGAATTTGGCACGGCTATGGGAATCTCCCTTGTCTGAGCGGGACCTCTACTGCTCCCGATGATCACGCCGACCATCCGAGCCCAAAAGCGTGCGAGTGGTGGACCGAGCCCGTTCCCTGCCGGCTTCTTTCGAAGGCGCAGCTGGAACTGTGCCTTGTCATTCGAAAATCTCCATCATCTACAGGCGGAATGCATCCCATTTGTCCCGCGACAAAGACTTGGTGGGACAAGTCAACTGTCTGGCGGAGTCCTCCGACGAGGACGGCGACTGCGCTTCCCAGAATGCCTCAGAGGCAGAGGAATGGCGGGAACCACTCCGAGACCAAGACCCCTGGATTTTCACTGACATGGAGAGTCACCCTCGAGTCATCGGTCGAAAGCCCAGCGGACTTCGATTTATGGGGCTTAGACACCCTACCCACCTTTAATTTTTTCTTACGTTCCCGCAAGGCCTTAGACGTCGGGGACTGGCAATCATCGCAGTCGTGGCTTTCGCCGAGGCACCAGATGCAGATGTTGTGCGGGTCCATGATGGACATCTTCGAACCGCAGTCCCGACATTTTTTAAAGCCCGACTTCGGGGTAGTAGAAGAAGACATTGCTATAGAGAAGAATTGAGCGCGCCAAGATTCCGAAGCAAACCCGTTTGCAGAAAAAACAGAACTGAGGCTACGGGCGCTGTGCGTCCCATATATAACATCCGGTGAGGCAGACCCTCGACAGAGGCCCTCGAGGGAAAACAGATCGACATAGACGCAGGACGCCCTCAGCCGAAATTTTCCAAAGCAGCACAGCTGTGGTCATTACCAGTGATAGATGTGGAATACGTTGGAGGACACAATCCCCTCGAAATTACTATGCAGGTGATTAAAGTATTTGTTGTACACACACCACAAATCGAAGGATCGCACCCTTCAAACAATTAGAGGTGGATCCATTGACAGAACATTTATTGATAAAAAGGCCTCATCCGCCTCCTTATAACACAGAGACACATCGTGGTGAGGGGATAGACGGGAAAGAGGGATTGATTACCCATAGTAGAGTGGCCAATAAAAGCAAAAAACAGGTCAGTGCCTGGCTAGATGAGTGGATAAAGGTAGTTGAAGGTCTGGAAAAGGCAAAAAGGGTAGTAAGTAGCCAAGCCTTGCATACTAGTAATACCGTAGTCCATGAATTGGCTGCATGAGTATTCCAACAGTACAAGGATTATAACTGAAATCAACAGGGGGTGCAGGTACGACCGCTACTACCCCCTCAATATAACAGATAAAAAGAGCAAATAATTTAAATTGGGAGAAAAGAGTTGCAAGAAAGGGATACAGATACTGTTCTGTTAGAGTGGATCTCACAGGTTCCGTCTACTATAGAAAATTCTTGTCTATAGGTTCCAGTAATTGCAACTCAAGCACCAATGAGAGAAGTACTGGTGTTTAATATAGACCACCCGACTCCGCATATACATCTCCCTTTGAACCAAATGGAGTTATGTTTTACTTAAGATTTCCCCAGACATCAGGCAAAATCCTGAGCAATGGTATAGACAGACTAATAAAGTACTAAAGACGGTACCATTGACTTGGCATTGGTCTGCTGTTGTCATGCATTTTACCCCCCGACATCTGGAGACATTGTAGAAAAGTAATGATAGCAAACCACCTAGAAAGTGGGTTTTGCCAGAGGAAGATAACATTGCAAATTACAAAGATAAGGGACACCTACATACAGGTGTACTTGCCCTGCCAGGGAATATTAAAAAGAATAGAACAAATAGTGCCTAGAAAACAGATGACATTGGATAAATTAACCACTTGTAGGCAGAAGGAAGGGGAATCGGTAGAAAAATATTTTCATAGTTAAGGAGGCATTCTCTTTATAGTGGTATGGATTTGGCAACGGTTTAAGGACGTAAAGCGCTTGGTTTTTATTTTGAAGTAGGATTACTTCCACGCCTCAGAAACATACAAATATCAGTCCACCTGGCCCACCCAGGCTGCTGCTCAGATTCTCACTTTGACCAGAAAATATGAAATCAGGCATCTGAAGGAGATGGAGGGGGGGGGCGGGGGGGAGAAAGGGATTTAAATTGGAGTTAGAAATGAGGTAGAGAAATGGGAAGAGGAATGTTCAGATAAGGGGGGGGGGGGTTGGAGTGCCGATTCCAAAGACAGGGGAGTAATAGTGGACGATGGGTGTAATTTCTGCAATAGCCGGGAGAATTGGATCCAGGAATGCCCATTCAGACCAAGAAGAGATAGGTCGATGGGACGAGGAATAGCTCAAGGAAGAGGATTGCCTAATGTACTTGCGCGTTCTCAGTATCACTGGGCCTAGTAAGATCGCCGTTTTGTTCTCCCCTGTTCCCCTCCCTTGCCTTGCCTTGCCTTGTCGCGCTGAAACACTTGTGTACGAGAGCGATAGAAATAAAATATCAATCAATGATTGCAGCCACCGATTCTGGCGAGTGTTTGTACCTGCCTAAACCCTTGTAGAACACCATTTTGCTGAAATCCCTGTGAAATCCAGGTGCCCAAAGCTCATTAGCATCCCATGCAGTCTCCCTCCTGAGGCCGCTTCAACCCCCTCCGGTCTGCCTCCATTCTCGATTGGCTGACTGCCTCACAACATGGAGTCGGATTGGTGCCTGCATGCATGCATACAGACCCGCATCGCACTCGCTCTACCCACCTGCAGCCGCCGATTCTGGTGAGTGTTTGCGTGTGCCTATACCCTTGTAGGTCTCAATTTTTGCTGAACTCCAGGTGCCCCCTGGCCCGTTAGCATCCTGTGTAGTCTTCCTCCCTGAGTCTGCTTCCCCTTCTGTGGTTCCTTCCCTCCATGCCTTCCAGCCCACCGACCATCCCGACTGGAGTGTCGGACAGTCATTAGTGACCCTTCCAGGACAGCCCCTGCAGTTAAGGGCCCCAAGGCAAAGGGCGGCTCCCACAGAGGCAGCTCCACATCATGTTTGCAGGTGTCCGCAGGGGAAGCCAGAAGCCAGTTGTCAACCAGCATCGACAAATAAGGTAGAGGTGGCCAGGGTGAGGAGTAGAGAAAGCACTAGTCTGGAAGCTCTACCACATAAACCTACTTACACTGTGACAGCACTGATTATTAGCTTGTGCTCTCTAGTATAGTACTGTGATTAGCTGGCGCCCCCTAGTATAGTACTGTGATTAGCTTATGTCCTCTAGAATACATAAGCTAATTCTTGAAACACTTGTGTATAGGCGCGTTACAAATACCATATCATACTGTGATTATTAGCTTGCGCCCTCTAGTATAGTACTATGATTATTAGCTTGCGCCCTCTAGTATAGTAGGGATTAGCTTGCACCCGCTAGTATAGTACTGTGATTATTAGCTTGAGCCCTCTAGGAGAGTACAGTAATTATCGGCTTGCTCCATGGGATAATACTGTGTCCTATCCTTAAAGATTAGCACACATTGACCTGATTCACATCTAGAAAGGAATACTACAGAATAGCACTGCGATTATTAGCCTGTTCCTCTGGGATAGTACTGTGAACGTTAACTTGCACATCTAGGATAATACTGTTATTAGCTTGTGCCCTCTACGATAGTACTGCGATTATTAGCTTTCGCCATCTAGGATAGTACTGCAATTATTGCTTGTGTACTCTAGGATACTACTGTGATTATTGTCTTGTTCCTTGGGACAATACTGTAATTGTTAGACTTTGCTCTACCCTTAGAGATTAACACACACCAACCCGATTCACATCTAGAAAGCACCACTACAGAAAAGCATGGATTGTTAGCTTGCACCTTCTAGGATAGTACTGTGCCTACCAGCTTATGCTCTCCAGGATAATACTGTGAATATAAGTCTGCGCCCGCTAGGATACCACTGTGATTGTCTTGTTCCTTAGGTTAATACTGTGATTGTTAGACTGTGCCCTACCCTTAGAGATTAGTACACACATTGAGCCGATTCACATCTAGAAAGCACCACTACAGAATAACACTGACTTATCCTGTGACCACTAGGATAGTACCGCGATTATTAACTTGTGCCTCCTAAAATATTACTGTGATTATTAGCCTGTGCCCTCTAGTCTAGGATTGCGATTATCAGCTTCGGCCCTAAAGGACAGTATTGCAATTATTCAATTATTAGCTTACACCTCCTAGGATAGTACTGTGATTATTGTCTTGTCCCTTGGGATAATACTGCAATTGTTAGACTGTGCCCTACCCTTAGAGATTAGCACACACCAACCTGATTCACATCTAGAAGGCACCACTACAGAATAGCACCGATTATTAGCTTGTGCCTTCTAGGACAATACAGTGATTATCAGTGTGTGCCCTCTAGGAAAGTACTGTATTTATTGCCTTGTTCCTTAGGATAATACTGTGATTGTTAGACTATGTCCTACCGTTAGAGATTAGCACACATTGACCTGATTCACATCTAGAAAACATTACTATAGAATAGAACTGATTAGCTTGCGCCCCCTAGGATAGTACTGGGATTATCGCCTTGTTCCTCTGAATACTAAACCAACAGCAACCCCCCTGCACGTGCATGACCTCCAGGCTGCTTACTGGAGCTGAGCCAGCCCACCCAAATGCTAACAGCAAAAAATGCACACAACCATCTTTAAAATTTAAACTTAGTACCTCCTACACATTGACTGTGGTCACCGAGGGCATTCCAACCACAAAGCACATTGAGGCCATACAAATGAGAGGGAAGGGTGCTATATAAATGACTAATACAATCTATAAAATCAAAGATGCACAAGAAGAGAACAACGCTGGAAGAATGTCTCAAACAACTCTATGAATGGATAAACACAAACAGCCTCAAACTCAACCCAGGCAAGACAGAAATCATGGTTGCATCCAAAAACCGAAAAAAATTACCTTTATAGTCCATGGCCCACACAACTAGGAACAGCACCCACACCATCGAAAATAGTCAAAAACCTTGGAGTCTTGATGAACAATGAGCTAACATTAGAAACACAAGTAAACGCAATAATCTAGAAATACTTTTGCCTCCAACACTCGATAAAAAGAATCCTACCATTCCTTTAATTCACTCATAAAACACTGACCATCACCTCACTCATGTCCAGGACAGACTATGCAAACAGTATTTACCTCGGAATGCCGGAACACCTGCTGAAGAAACTGCAACATATCCAAAATGCAGCGGCCAGACTTCTCAAACTATCACTTATGGACAACATAACCCCAGCGCAAAAGATATTACACTGGCTGCCAACTAAACTACGAATCGCTTTGAAAACGATGTGCATAATGCACTGAGCAATCCACAACCAAGGAGCCGAATTCCTACAAAAGAAAATAACCATTTACCTACTGGCAAGAGCACTCGGATCAAGCAACGACATCCTCCTGGAACCAAAACCATACACAAGGAATAAAAAGATTGGGGATCCTCATTCTCTCACCTGGCAGCAAAAACACGGAACACCCTTCCAAAATAAATATGCAATATGAAGGATCACCTAAAATTTAAAAGACTACTTAAAATCTGGCTCTTCACCTCCAAACCAGACGGAAACTATAAAAACAAAGACCCCAAGGGGAATAGAATGCGTCACAACAAGCGCACATGGAAGGAAGTATCTGGGGAGGGAGCGACCGCAGGATACACCCTCTCGCAAGTCAGACCCCCCCACGTTAGCAAAGCCTAAGGGACAGGCACCTTAGCTTCAGACTAGGAAGCATCAACCAATAGCTAGCACACAATAGGACAGTGAACGCATGGGATTTGGAGGGAGGGGACCCCGCAATAGGAGCCCAGGAAGGCGATGGCTGGCATACCCCACTGACTACTTAAGAGCAACCTGCAACCTTACGGATCTCAGACCCTGGGGTAGGGAAGGAGTTCACCTGCGCGCCCACATACAGTTTGAGACATGCCACCACCAACACATAGAATGCAGGACCCAGCGAGTGACCCACCACAGAACGGTCCACCAGACAGCATGGGCAGAGTCACACAACACAGATGTCTGAAGCTACGAGGTAACCCCACTAACCCAACCACTAAAACCTTAAATCTCTGCATACACCTCAAACGCTAAAGAAACATCCTTGCACAACAAACCGCAGGCACTTCACTACAGCAAAACAAACCAGTCTCGCACAACAGCACATGGGAGTCTACTGATCTGTAAACCGCATACATGCTCAGCGCAGAGTGTTAACCAAAACCGTCAACAGGATATCACAACTCTCGCTCTACCTTTATCCCGCTTTGTCCTACTAACACATTCCTACGCGCTTACCTTTCAGATACACCAGAGCACCAGGGGGTACCCTCCGGTGGCAATAGAGTATGGTATAAATGTCCTTTAACATTAACAAACCACTAAGAGTCGAGTTTTGCCATAGGGGTACATTGAAAATATGTTCCTCACTGCCAGGACCTATACATTAGTAGCAACTTGTGGTTAGAGGAGAAGTAACCATCCATGATTAACTCAACACTTCATTCTTCTCATAATACAGCCCAAAATATTAAAATACATGAATCAAACCCTTCCCAAAAGGCCTAGACAGGCCTGACCAGCGATAACAGCAGGAGTATAATTGTTGTATCCTGTATTTCCCTGTTTGAGCAAGCATGATCATGACATCATGGAGCTTCTAATGACCAGAAAAGAGGCGCCTGACAAGGGAAAGGATGGATGATCAGGGGCTAATGATACAAACAGGTTAAGTTGTCTACAAATATATGCTTGCTGTAACTGAAGAGACGACCCTTCCTCCCTCTAGTGATGGACAGGTGAACATGTCACGCAGGGTCCATACCCGTCCTCCTGTCTAACATTGTAAAAGTCAAACATTGTCCATTGAGGCAGCCATGCTGCCCTTATCCCAAGCCGGTACATTAGGAAATAGGTACAAAGTAAATTGAAGGTGGCAGAGAAGAGGTGAAATAGGTATACATGTACACATTTAGTTGAGCGATCGAAACACATTACATACAACATGAACAACAAGACTTCTAGCTCCATGACATAGAAATTTCATAGCAAAAGGGAGCCAAATACAAATAAATACAGGCCTTAAGCTTTAGGGAAATTCAAAAATGCTAAACAAACAAATATAGGGCTGTGTGACGCTCAGACAAATAGCAGCTCAAGACAAGGTTGAGAACAAGGGAGGCCTGTTCAAGGAGCCAGGTGCAGGGACTTTGCAGTATTAATTAGTGTAATATACAGTTTTCAGTGGTGGTGCTCATGGGTTTTTTATTAGCAAATTTGGAAGTAAGATAGTGTTAGGACTGTTTTTTTGAAGTCCAATTAAGGGCTTAGTAAAAGCATTCAACTGAGACAGTACACGACTCCACTCTTAGTATAAGGCTGAACCACCACAGTATATGGTAGCGTAGACAGAGCAGCCTATCATTTAATTAACCCAAATACAACAAGCAGCCAGAAAAGTCATGCCTACGTTTGACGCTTTCTTGTCATACCTTCCATTGCCGCTTAGCTCCATGCACCTGGCCACCATGGCCACTAATGATGCTACGACTAACCTGTTGCCTTCCAATCATAAACCCAATAAGCTGCCTAAGAATCCGTTCATTTCCCTAGCTATGTCACAGAGACTACCATCATCAGACAGCATACCACTATCAGCATTTCTACCTCCCTGTCAGCAAGTATTATCCAAAACTCGGCTCTCCACCGTACCCATGATAAGTAATCCCCCATCTCATCACAACAGCCCAATGATTAAACAATTCGCCACAAAACCCACCCCAAATCAACCATGCTCACTGAAAAGCAGAAACTCAAGACTAGGCTCTAGATTCTCGCCAGCCCACCCTTCACCCAACTAGAAACACCTCAAAATAGCTAGCATACAGCAAACATCGCCACTTCACCTAGGGAAAATATTGCACTCTAAATGTAAGCAGAAGATTGCTATCACTCAGCTGATTTCATAACCTTTCACAACTTGAACCTCTTAGCAATTAGAGACGTGGCTCCATGTGGTAGCAGGGCTCTCACTGACACTAGCCGTTCCAGACAAGTATTCCATCATCCACCTCGATAGAGAATCTAATCTAGCCAATGGCGGGGGTGTTGCTTTTATTGCCAAAACAACCCTAGGCCTTAGGCTCACACCTAATCAATCTATTCCCTCAGCTGAACTACTGTCCATTAAACTACCCAACACTGCATCCATAACGATTACCATCCATCTCATATACAGACCGCCAGGGACTTTAACTACATTTGTGGAAGACATTATGCTCCTCCTCGTGAGCAAATACTAAGCCAGGATTCCAAATTATACTAATGGGTGATCTGAACTTAGGCTTCCAAGACCCTAAATGTCTTAATGTGCAAACTCTTGCTAATATGATATCAGAACTAGGCTTTCTACATCGTCTCAATGAACCGACACATAACAAAGGAAGGACTCTAGACTGGTTGGCTGACCTTCCAAACTATACTCTCTAACACTCCTTGTGCTGTCGGATCATCACCTCATCTCAAAACATAAAGGAAAGTTCCCAACCTAATGATATGTCCCTCTCGCCACCTATACACACAAGGAATAATGATAACATAACAGTTGCAAAACTTCTACCCTTGTTGCAGCCAATCATAAATGCCATAACCTCACACTTGGACTCCACGGGCCTGGTCGACCTCTACAACCATACCCTACTCAATGCCATTATCATAGCACCCCTACAACTTCGCAAAGCCAAATCCCGCTCACACCACAACTTGTGGTTCACTCCTCACCTCAGATTACTACGCAAAATCAAAAGGAATGCTGAAGCTCTGTGGAAGAGTCTTCTCATAGCCCCCCAAATACATTTCTAATAGCAGCCCTGAATTACAAAGAGGCTATATACCAGGCAAAGAAAAACCTGTACGAATGCATAAACCAAATTGAGTACTAAAAAACTCTCCAATATACTTGGAGTTGGAAACCCCTGTGGCACCACCGGACACCTGTACCAAAGATATCACCTGGTGGTCCAACATTCACAAAGCATTATTAGATAAAAATAACTATGCTACAAGACAAAATCAAATTTAAAAAAATGGAGTCTATCGCCTGACAAAATGCAACCGACCCCTTTGGCTCCTGTCTCGAATACCTACAAACCTTTTAACTTCTCTCCTCTCTCTATCCAAGAAGTCGAGGACATAATCACTAAATTAAAACCTTCAAGATGTCAGCGGGACATCTGTCCAGCTCCGATCAAAGAAGCAGCCAAAGAACTGGCTCCCTTCATCACTTCACTAATAAACGCTTCCTTCAATGCTAGCACAGTACCTAACAATCTAAAAGATGCTTGTGTGCTACCTCTACTAACAAAGCCTACTCTAGACCCAAGCATACCCACCAACTATAGACTGATCACTACAGTGCCATTTCTACTGAAAATCTTGGGCAGAGCAGCTTACCTGAAGATTCAAGAGCATCTTGAAAATAATAACCTCCTCGGTCTCAGGCAATCAGGCTTTAGACCTAAACATGGTACGAATTGACCTCAAGACACAAATTGAAGACCTAAAAGACAAAAGGCAAACTTGCCCTCCTAATAGACTCGTCGGCTGCATTTGACTTAGTAAATCACAGTCATATGCAACAATCCAACTTCAGCTGCACACTTTTCTGACAAAGCCAATGCTTGGATCCAATCATTCCTAGACAACAGGTCCATGAGGATCTTTGCACCATCAGCTTCGGTTGAACCATCTCCATTCACCTGTGGAGTCACCCAAGGATCCTGCGTGTACCCCACTTTATATAATGTGCTCACAAAGCCCTTATTCGATGATCTTGACTATTTGGGTGTCACCTACACAAATTATGTTACATGTTAAAAGGTATTTATATCGCACACCAACAGAGTTGGTCCCCATGCGCTCTGGCGGATCTGTAAACAAGAAGGGGGCACGGGGTTTGGTTAGTCGGGAGTAGGAGAGAGAAAGACAGACAGGGAGGTGGTGTGCTGTTGGCGGCTTCAGCTCTGTACACCGTGCGCTGCGCTTTGGTGTTAGTATCAGACCTGGGCGCGACCACGTGTGCTGTTGATGTGTTTAGTTTCTTGTTGACCAAATGTGAAGTGCGTCTGGTTTGATGGGTGAGAGTAGGTTGTGTGAATTTTCAGGTAAGTTAGGTACGCAGAGATTTGAAGGTAGGGTTAGTGGGGTGAGAATCCTGGTTGTGGCACATCTTGTTTGGTTTAAAATGATATTACTACCGGTGGGATAAGTTGCTGCTATCCTTTCTGGGTAGTTTGGTTGACAAGGGTTTTTCCGCAGCGCACTCACTGTTGTATTCTAATGAACTATGTATAGTGAAATAGGTGTGTGTATTCGCCTCCTTAGTGTAGGAGTGGGTGTTGTGGTGAAGGAAGCGCAATCCTGCCTCACGACAGGCTCGTTGAACCTGAAGGCCTGGCTCCTGCAGCATTTGAGTTCAGTGGTTACGAGCTTCCGGCAGACTGCAGGGAGTACCTTGCCAGGGCGTCATCGACTTTTAAATGTTATGGCACAAATGGAAGCATTTTGCGACTTGGTGCCAGTCGCAGAAGATTAACCCTCAGACGGTCACACACCCCCCAGTGCTTCCGTACTTGTCATTGGCTAAGTCGGGCTGGATCATGCCTCCATTAAAGTGCATCTGGCAGCGATCTCCTGCTACACCAGATCTCCGGGACGGTCATATCTTTGGTCACAGCAACTAATGAAGGAGTTCATTAAAGGACTGTTCCGATCGTTGCCGCCGGTGAAGGTGCCTGCCCCGGCGTGGGAACTCAACAAGGTGCTGACTAGGCTCATGGGGGCCCCTTTCGAACCTATGCATCAAGCTCCTCTCAAGTTCCTTTCTTGGAAGACAGCTTTTCTCGAAGCCATCGTCTATGCCAGGAGAGTGGATGAGATCCAGGACCTGCCCTGCAAGCGGCCCCATTTGACTTTCCACGAGACAAGGGTGACACCCAAATACTCATCCCTATTACCTGGGACTGCACAACAGACTACAGCAATTAACATTTTCCTTATCATACAAGCCTGGATGGCTAGGCATGGACTGTCTTAATGATGGTAAGACAGTCACTCTTAGGATCCCCAAAAAAATTCTAATTAGATGGACAGTTCAATGCCTTCAATATTGATGGCATCATCAAGGTTTCTAAGGATGTGAATTAGCCACTTACATCGACTCTGCACTCACTTCAACAAGACAAATTAATGCGACCGCATCCTCTATGGTCTACACCTGTGTTAGGGAGAATTTGCAGAAATGTGCCAATTCCTCTCGACCTTAGAGACCCCCAGCAACTTTTCTGGATTTTGACGACTTGTGGAGTGAGTCCCTTTTTCCCACTCATGTATTTTAATGTGATTTTGATCTGATTTTTTTGGGTTGTGGAGTCTGACAAACTCCATAGGCATCATCTTTTACATTGTGTCACACAGCACCTTCAGTGCTGTGGCACAGGGAAGTCTTTCAGATTTCCCGAAGGTTTAAATACCTCCTCTTGGTTAACTACTGTTTCCAAGAACAGTAAAGTGAAATTGACTTTACTTACATTTGTAATCTTGCAATAGGGTGCTGGAGGGGTTACTTTGTATCCCGTTTGTCTAGCTTCTCATGTAACAGTTTTATGTTACCCTTTTCTCAACGAATGGCTGGTGGGAGTGGTTTACTTTTAACTACCGTGGTGTGCCTTTACTGTGGGCTGCGTTCGCAGCTGCAGTAAAGCACCCAAGGGTGTCATTTTTGTCAAAATGGCCCTAGTTGTATTTTTTTCGCCAAGTCTTTGTGGAAAGGTCCTTCTTGAGATTTACTCTGCGAACCAATCCAGGTGTGGTCCCTTTGTTCGTTTTGCCTTTGGCAGGATTCATGAGTGAAGCCCGCCTCTAGCTCCAGGGTGTCTGGAGGGGGAAGGAGGCGAGGGAGGTGCCCAAAACTCCCTGTGCTTAATCTTCTAGGAGACAGGAATGCACATGTAGGTAATTGGCTGGCTGCTGTCTGGCAAGGACAGCCAACCTGGTGGGTGACTGACAGCTATGCTGGAATGAATGGGAGAAAACTGCTTAAAAGGCGAGGCTTTTTGGCTTGGAGAGACACCTGCTGCAACTCCTGGACTGTTGGTTTGCCCGATGAAGCCCTTCTGCTGTCGTGAAACTCCAGGTTCGATGAGCTCCTGCAAGGACGACTTATCCCTGTGAGTTAGTGGGACCAATCAACTCCAAAGTAAGCCACCGGGACATCCTCTCAGAGCTGGTGGAAATTCCACTGCAGTCGCTGCTGGTACCGAATAGCCAGGGAGAGGAACACCAGATCTTGTGCGTTGCTTTTAATCTGGCCAAGAGCTTCAGGAAGATCCCAGGAAGCAGGACTGACCGAGCCTCAGCCGTCTCAACAGAGTGCGGGACCCCAAATGCAAGGAAAGCCCATCTCGACAGCCAGGAACCGCAGTGTTGCTATTTGCGGTTGACGCGAGGAGCTGATACACTGAAGTGCCACTTGTTTGAGGATTGCCGGTTGCGAGCAGTGACCGTCCCATTGCAGCACAGGAGTCCCCAGAAGTTCTCAATCTTGTCCCCACGACTGAGGCCCAGGAACACCAGGTTCTGCAGAGCTGCACAGGAACAGAAGCCATCTGCTGCAATTTTCTTTAACTTAAAAGGTACTGTAAAGTCTGAGAGAACTTACCTCTTGTTGTGCCACCTTACTTGTCCTCGTTGGAGACTTGTCTCGGTTTGCCCTGTAGAGTTGCCAACCGCTTCTTTACCACACAAGCCTAATCAGCTTGTGGCCCTACTTTGAATTTATTCTTATTCTACAAATACTTCTGAAAAATTGTGCAAGACTTTTACTTACCTGCAAGAAGTGCTTCAGTTCACCTTGACTTTTGCTACCTTAACATTGGCTGGCCTGGCTACCTGAATGACTCCTCTCTCCTCTGCTTAGGTGTTGAGTCTTCCTTCCAGGAAGGGGTTAACTAACTTTGCATTGAGCGTTACCAAAAGAACTTACCTACTTCAGAATATTTGTGTAATCTCGTTTTCTACATAACCTTTTTCCTTTGACATATTGCTAAATCTGATTCTAAATGCAAAGAGATATATTAATGTCCCCAGCAGCCTTACTCTTGAAGTCACCTGGCGGTGTAGGTAGTGTCTGTGGGCCACCCCAAATGGGTACTTGCTGATTTAGAAATCTTAAGAGTATTTTTGAAGAGTAGAGTGTTACCGTTATATTGCCCGTTCTGAAAAAGGCTTACTGTAACTGACTTAAATAATTGTTTAAGAAACCTTGTGTGTAAATGTTTATTCGAATACTTGTCACTGTGAATCTCTGTGTAACTCCCCTACAGCTCATATTGACCGCTCTTGAGATAAGCCTGTGTAGTGCAGACGTAGACCAAAGGTTGGGTTCCTATTGCCAGGAGGTTAGGCTTGTTTTAGTGTGTCCCAAGGGTACAACATACAATCTCTAACAACATGCAAATTAATTACAGCTTGCAGACTGTTCTTAACCACTACGACTTGCATCTCTACAACCAGTCCTAACAAAACATGGCTATTGCAACACCCTTTACTTAGGCACCAACCAAAGGAACTTAAAAAGATGCAAGTAATACAAAATAACGCTATTAGATCAGCACCGAACATCCCCATATCCCATCACATATCCGCATCCAGATGCAACCTGAACTGGCTTTCTCTCAAAGAATTGCATTCAAAACGCTGTCACTCACACATAATGTCTTGCAAACAGAGCGCTGAGATACCAGTCCAATAATTTCTCACGCCACATCTCAGCTCGCCCTAATCTGTTCAAGCACACTACCTCAAAATTCCCAAATTCAAACTACTAAGGGCAGGCAGTAACAGCTTCCCTGTGCTAGCAGCTCAATTGTGGAATATCCTACCTTTAACTTTAAGAACTGAACCCTCCTACCTTACATTCAGGAAAAATGTGAAAACTTGGCTCTTTGAGTCAGACTTAAACAATCTCTATGTCCACTCGCTATCTTCCGATTGAACTGAACGTCAATGAACCTGTTGCACCCACTATCCCGTATGTAACCATGGATACTATGTACAGCTTTTTTCCTTTTTCTTTTTTCTCACATTCATAATATGCATATTTCTTTGCAACTTTGTAACCAATGTACATGTCAAGCTATGCGCCCAGACGCCTCAGGGCTTGGCATGCTTTACAAATAAAGAAACTAAACAAAGCAAGAACCAATTGGGCACAATCATACATTTATATCCTAGCATGAATAGTGAAATGAAACCAACAGCATTACTTTTAGGAAAGCAGCATGACCGATTCACAGGTGAGTAAATTAACCTTGAATATACTTTTCAGAATAGTGTAAAACACATTCAAGTTAAGTAAGAACTTTTGTAACTGTTCACTCTCAGAGTTAGTTACCAACTTATTTTACAAGTAACTTTTGAAAACTTGTTATTCTTTTCAAGGCAAACCCCTTTTCTTATCCAGTCCTTCACTTATTATATAGCACAAGTTCATTCAGAGGCAGTAGAGGGACCCTAGTGCTCTAGGTGCCAGCAGTAGGCAGGGTGAGATAAGGTTCAGTTGCAGGCAAAGTCAGAGTTCCAGAGGGAGAAAGTTCAAACAAGTATGCATTTCACTTTAAAGTTAGTTGAGGTTCCAGGGACTTGAGAATAAACCCTAGGAGGATTCCGCAGTGAGCATGGGGGAACTGGACGAGTGGCCTCCCAAATCACAGAAAACACAAAGGCTTAATGTAGGTAAAATACCCCAGCCCACAAAGTACCTCAGCACAGAAGAAGAGTTGCAGGAGGAAGACTTCAAGATCTGCAGCCCAAAACTCTGTTGATGGATTCCTGTGTCAGGAAGACAGGACTTGGAAGGACTTTTGCAGCCGAGATCATGGCAGAAGGCTCCAGGCAAGCGTTTTCTCGCAGCTGGATGCGACTGGATGTGGAGCCCTTTTCAGGAACCAGAAGACTGAATATCGCTGGTCAGATTCTCGTCATTTGCAACGTCCAGCACTCTGATGAGTGGACTTTTCTGACTATTCTCGCCTTTGGAGGTCCAGCAGGATGCCCACAAAGTTTCAGCAAGATTCAGAAAACCGTGCACCGGCCGATGGCTCAAGTGGCAGGGTATTGGGGCATTTCAGCCCGCAAGGTCGCAGCACAATGTGGGATGGCTCAAAAAGCAGGTCTTCATGAGACTAGTGGCTCTCACCAGCCTTTGGATAGGAGTGGTCATGTTCAGGACTCCCAGGTCGATTGGAAGGAAGGGCTGCAGCAGGCTCCAGTTACACAGCAGACTCTCCAGTTGCTGGAAATATTCCGCTGCGGTTTGTTCATTTTCCTCTTTGGATTCAGCTTCAGTGGTCGACTACCTTTTCAGCTTCCAGGATCTGATTTATGCAGGAACCCAGCCAATCAAATGGCCAAGCAACATTCAAATTTGGGGGTTGGCAATCCTTCCAGGACAGCCATCCTCCCAGTTTGGACTGGATTCTCGCATTCAGACTGGAAGACAAAGGGCTGCAGAGTTTTGGACTCCTCCCTCGCTTCCTGCCTTCACTACACACCTGAGCCAGGGTGGGCTTGACCGAGGTCTCCCGCCGAAGATACAAAGGATTTTCTCACCCTGCAGGTCATGAGAAGGAACACGAATGACCAAGAAACACTAAAGTGGCAAAAAAAAGACGACCAGGACCATTTGGGTAAAATGGCCACCAATGTGTGCCTTTACCATGGAAACAGCCTGCAGTAAAGGTGCACCAAATTAGTTAAAAGGTTCACTGCCACCAGCCATTAAAGGCAAGTTTGTCCCTGTAACAAGTGTTACAGTTAAAAGGAGAAAGGGGATACATTGTATTGGGTGTGCTGGTTTCACTTAATAAAATTTAAAAGGGATCCTTTCTGCCCTTGGGAACTGTAGTTCTCACAAGGTTAGCCAGAGAAAGTCAAAAGGGCAAACGAGCAACAATAGACAGTACGTGCTACAAGTTATCAAAGAAGTGTTTCAGGAAGAGTTTATCTCAAATTAAAAAAGTCAATACACTTTGCTTATAGAAATATGGCCCATCATATTATAAGATTCATATTAGAACAGAACTGTTGCGTAATATTGTAATTCTAGGATAAGGGCTTGACCAAAAAACTTGACCTACTGCCCATTTGACTACATTTTTTTGGTCTCATTTTTGACCTACTGCGGAGGGAGACCCTGTGCAATCCCCCCCCAATCTGGGGAAGACCCCCCCTTCTCCCCTCCCCCGACTTCCCCTACCTCACCTATTCCCTTATCCACCAAACAATTTTTATTTTATTTGTTTATTTATGAATCAGCACACAGGAGAACATATACATTAACGATGCTTATAACCTCACAGAGCATACAAGGCAAAATGTCCCATCCCCCCCATCCCAGAGTAGGCATTGTTTCAGGCCTCATTTGGTCTGACCAGGCGACGGGCTGTCGCCCATAGAGTGGAGGGCTCTATCGATCAAGTGTGGCTTGTAGGTCAGGGCCAGGTAGTTCTGGTCACAGTCTAGGACTGGTGCCTAAATATCTGTGAATCGGTGGAGCAGTCCCGCTTTGGCTGCCGTGACCTTTTCTGCTATCGGAATGTCCCAATGTTTAAGCCGCCAGAGGGTCATCAGGGGTCCTTCCACGGACTTTCAAGGTGCAGGCCACTGTGATTTTGGCTGCCAACAAGAATTGGGATATCAGTGTTGCCCTCCTCCCTGTTCTCGGATACGAGTCCGGGAACGGTATCCCCAGGAGGACTTGCTCGGGCGTTAGCGGAATTTCAACTTGGGTGATGTCCTTTATGGTGGCCAGGCATTGGTTCCAAACTCCCTTATCTTGTGGCATGTTCACCACATGTGGAAATAAGAACCTGGGTGGCCGCAGAGGCGCCAGCAGTGGGGTCCAGGGCCTGCTGAAAGTGGCGGAGGCGCAGGGGGGTGGGGGGGTGGTACCAGCACAAAAGGAGTTTGTGGGCGCATTCCCGGTTAGTGATGCAACGAGATGCTGTGCGCGTTCTCGTCCAAACGTCCACCCATGTGTGGTCCTCAATCGCATGACCCAGGTCTGCCTCCTATTGGGACATATAGGAGGGCCTAGTATGGAGGGGGATCTTCCTGCAATAGTTTGTAGAGGGCCGAGATCTTTGCCCGGGCTGGCAGGCCATTCACTGTGAGCTCCAGCGGGGCAAGGGGTTGTGTTGCAGCTGCCCGGGTATGGGGGTGGGAGCACCAGTGCCTCAGTTGGGCATAGGTAAATCTGTGTGTCTGTTAGCTGAAAAATCATTTTACAGCGTTCGAAGGTGAGGGGGCATCCCCTTCAAAGAGCTGCCCCAATGTTTCAAGGCCTCCTGCCACCCAGTTCCTAAAGTTCTTAGGGTGAGCTCCCGGGGAAAAGGCTGGGACGAGGAAGATTGGGGAGAGAGCGCTGAAGCCTCCTGGCATGCCTCCACGTCTGCGGGCCCACTCCCATGCCTTTATCGACTGCTTCGTAGCGGTCAACACTCCTGGCCAACTTCGGCGTAGTGCGGTGGGAATAAATGGGAGAAAGCGAAGGGGGGAAGAGGAAGGCGGGATTGTTCGATCTCTACCCATTTTGGCTGCCCAGTGGAGAGTACCCATGCTTGAAAGTGGGCCAGTTGTGCTGCAATTTGGGATTTTTCGGAGGTCCGGCACCCCCAGTCCTCCCAGTCTTGTGCTGGCCATCATCGTTCTCCGAGGGATCTGCGGTTTCTTGCCCTTCTAGATAAAGCCAATGATTTTCCTTTGGAGCAGCTGCAAAGGGGGAGAGGGATTGAGGTTGGGAGGGATGCGCAGGCGTAGAGGAAGCAGGGGAGGAGGTTCATTTTGCATGTCATGTGCCCCAACAACGAGATCTTGTGTGTCTGCCAACGGGCAAGGTCCTTTTCCAATTCCTTAAAGAGTGGGGGGGAGGGAGTTGGCCTGGTAGACTCGCTGGGTGAGCGGGGATCTGAACCCCCAAGTATGGGATCGCTTGGGTGCTCCATTGAAACGGGCTGTGCTTCTCCAAGGCCTCCCTCTCGCCTGGGTGCAGGCCCACTCCGAGGGCTGTTGATTTTTGGAAATTGATGGCGAATCCCGACGCCCTCCCGAAGTCCTGGATTTCGGTCAGGGATGCCCTCATGGAGTCTTTGATGTTTGTGATGGTTAGCAACACATTGTCTGCACAGAGGGCAATTTTGTGTTGGGCTCAGCCGATCTTCGGGCCACTGATAAGGGGGTTCTGGCGAACTCGCTGGGCTAACGGTTCCATGGCCAAGGCGAAGAGCAAGGGGGATAGTGGACATCCCTGTCGCGTTCCGCATGTAAGAAGAATTGGTTCCGACAAGCGGCCATTGACTCTCATCTGGGTCTTCGGGGCTTGATCGTTCGCTAGGATCATCCTCCTGAAGGTCGAGCCAAAGCCGAAGGCCTCAAGGGTGAGGGACAGATGGGGGCAGTCCACCTTATCGAAGGCTTTGGTTGCGTCTAGCACCAGCAGGGCTAGTTGTTGGGAGTCCTGACTGGCGACCTCCATTCGGTCCAGTGCCCTGCGAATGCTGTCCTTTGTCGATCTGTGGAATATAATCCCTGTCTGGTCCGGTTCTATAATGCTCGGGAGAATAGGTGCGAGGCGGTTGGCCAGGATCTTGGGAGTAGATATTGGCGTCCAATTTCAACAGGGAGATGGGTCTATACGAGCTATTCTCTTGGGGGTCCTTTCCAGGCTTGAGAATGAGGACCGTGATGGACTCCTGCATCGATGGGGTGACCGTTCCAGTGGCTGCAAACGAGTTGAAGATGCGGGCCAGGGGGGCCACTAGTTGGGGCGGAAGAGTTTGTAGAAGCGTGTGGAGAACCTGTCTGGGCCTGGTGCCATAGGCTGTAGGCTTTTAATGGCATCCTCCACTTCCTCATTTGTAATAGGCATTTCAAGTTCATCTCTCGCCTCCGGATTCAGGAGCGGGAGCGCTGCCTCTTGTATGTAGGAGTGCTGCTCATTCAAGTCCCACGGGACTGCCGTCATATCCGATTGGTGGGCGACCGCCAGTTGCAGTTTCTCGTGCTCTGCATGGTGGATCTACCCCTGTGTGTCGCGGAGACCCTGGATGAAATTTCTGCTCTTTTCCTTAGCCAGTTGACTGACCAGCAGTTTGTTAGCCTTGTTATGACGTAGTACCATTGTTTGGTTCTGGTTAGCAGGTTTGCTGTAGCGTCGGCGTAGTGCACCTTCAGCCTCTTCCTAGCCATTTGTAGGACTCTGTAAGATTTTGTGGACCAGCCCTTACGTATAGGAGTGGCCTCAGCCTCGCAGACCTCGGCTTCCAGGATAGCACAGGCCACCTGCTTCTGTTTGTGGAACGCGGCGCCTTGGGTGATCAGTTCCCCTCTAAGCACTGCTTTCATGGCGTCCCAGGTGTTAGCCAGGGAGGTGTCCTCATTGTGCTTTTCAGCAAAGAAGTTTAATTGTTCTGGCGATTGTGTCTCACTGCCATGTTCCCCAAGATAGGGTCGTACAGGCTCCACTGGCGGCGGGGAGGAGGATCTGGGTCATGCGACCGCAGGGTGAGCGAGACCAGGGCATGGTCCGAGAGCATCCGGGGGCCAATGGTAACATCGTCTGTGAAGGTCAGGATCTGGGGGGGAAGCCAACAGTAGGTCTATTCTAGAGAAGGTACGGTGGACGTACGAATAGAAGATGAAGTCTTTCTCTTCCTGGGATAGCACCCTCCAAGTGGAGCAGGGCTGTTGCCAACTTCAGGTCCCTGGATGTTGGGGGGTGAGATCTATCCTTAAGGGGGTCCGGGACCCTGTTAAAGTCTCCACCGATGACTACTTGTCCTTCAATGAATGGAAGGAGGGAATCCTCCAGATCTTGATAGAATCCCTCCTGGTGCTCGTTCGGAGAGTAGACTGAGATGAGGGTGTAAAGTTGGCGGAGGTTAATGCATTTGACCGCCATAAAGTGACCCTCCTGGCATCCCAGCGAGTCCAGGATCTGGGGTTTAAAGTCCTTAGCGAAGAGGATGGCAGTGCCTCCCTCTTTTTTTATGCTTGGTAAACTGCTTATTTTTATTAAAACTCTTTTTATTGACTTGACAGCACAACAAAGGACCAGAGGAAGACCACAAGGCACCAGCGCAATTTACAAACAGTATGAGGAAGAAACATATACAATTGCATGAATGTAGCATATCAATAATCGGCAATATACAGAGAGTAATATACATGCCCTGGGATAGTATGCTATTTAGGGGGAAGCATCTGGAGATGTAGAAGAGGTGGAGGGCGAGGTCATGGCAGAAATGTAGTCACGGAATCTCGGCCAGATGTCCCTTGGTCTGGAGTGGGGATGTTGTATAGCACTCCAGGACTGCTCAGTATCATGAGCCCATGTGACCGATCCGAGCCAATGGGCGTAGGTAGGCGCTCTGGGGCGGAGCCAGCAGAGTAATATACAGCGAACTGCCAGTAGCATGCAGAGGCCTGCCAATTTCTTAGCATCGCAGGGGAGCTGTGGGAGATCGTGGAATAAGCAATGCAGTGGGGTGGGGGTGATTGGGTGGTCTAGAATGTCTGATAATGTGGAGCAGATGTCTAGCCAGAATTGGGACAAATGGGGGCATAGCCACAGCATGTGTATATAGGAGGCCTGATCTGTGCCGCACCTAGGACAGGTAGGGGGGGGTGGCATGAAACATGCGGTGGAGTCTCACGGGCGTATGATGATACCTGTGTAAGACTTTGAACTGAATGAGCTTAAATTTGGTATTGTAGGAAACCTTGCGAGTCCGGGCGCACATCCGAGCCCACCTCTCCTCAGTTATTTCGGCATCAAGGTCCTCCCCCCATCTGCGTCTCAGCTCGGCAAAGTGGGGGGCCGCTCTGGTCTGAAGTAAGGAGTAGAGCCACGACACTTTACCCCTGAAGGAGAGATAGGAGCAGAGCTCCTCCACTATAGGTTCACCAGTGTGCAAGGCGGGGAAGTCTGGATAAGTGGACTTGAGATGTGCTCGAAGTGAAGAGTAGTGTAGCCACACCGAAGGTCGTCGCCTGAGTAGGGGGGCGGGGGGGGAGTCAGACCATTCTATGAAGTTCCCCTGTTCAAAGGCATCGCGTAAAGTCAGGAAGCCAGCAGTGGCCCAGCGAGTGACTACCGAGAGTGGGATGTGTGGAACATCAAGGAAGGAAGTTCCACAGAGGCAGGTCCCCGTGAAACGGACGGGGTGAGCCGACCAGAGTTTAGTCAACGCCAGAGACGTACAAGCCACCGGGTTCGCAGAGTCTAAGGAAGGGGAGATTGGGCGGAGGACTAGGGACCCGATCACTCGGTCACAGACAGCCAGCTTCTCAAGGCGAACATGAGGGGGGTGAGGGGGGGGAAATCGGTAGTGTTGAACCAGAATGCAGCAAACTGATTGGGCCACCAACCAGTATCTGATGAAGTCGGGTGCGCTAAAGCCGCCCAACGCCTTAGGGGCAGTTAGTGTAGTCAATTTGAGCCGAATAGCCCCGGAGTGCCAAAGGAATGTGTTGCATATGGTGCGTAGTGTTTGAAAAAAGGTATCCCCAGGCCGCAGAGGGAGATTGGTAAAACGATACAGTAATTGCGGTAATACGATCATTTTGAGTATGCCTATTCTGCCCGCTAGCGAAAGGGGGAGCTTAGTCCAGCTTGAGATTTTAGTTTCAAGCTTGGTTAAATAAGTGTGATAAGTGTAGTCTCTTAGCTGTGACGTGTGCCTGGAGACCACCACTCCCAGGTAGGTAAAGCTAGATGAAGCCCAGGTGAAACCATGAAGATCCTGAGGGGGTTGTGTCGAGTCCGTGAGCGGGAATAATATAGACTTGGAGCAATTGACCGTCAAACCTGATATGTCCCCAAATCGAGCCACATCTATCAGTATCGGTAAAAGATTAATTTCAGGGGATCGAACAAACAGGGTATCGTCAGCATAAAGGGAGACTGTCGGTCTGGCCAGATGTGCGCAGCCCTCTGAGTGTGACTGCCGGATCATGTCAGCGAAGGGTTCCATGGCAATTGCAAAAATAAGCGGAGAGAAGGGGCATCCCTGACGTGTTCCTCTAAATATCTGAAAAGGGGAAGAGCATCTGTCTTCCGTACGGACCTTGGCTGACGGGGCAGTGTAAAGGAGCTTTATCCAGGCGCGGAAGTTGGGGCTGAATTTACATTTCTCGAGGACGCACCACAAGTATTTCCAAGAAACTGAATCAAATGCCTTTTGCATGTCTAATGTGGCCACCACTGCATGTGTGGCTGGGTCGATTCTGTTAAGGATATTAAAGAGTCTCCTTAAATTTAGGGAGGTGGACCTGCCCGGGACGAAGCCCGCTTGGTCTGGATGAACAATGTGGGACATATATGGTCCCAAGCGGTTGGCAAGTAGTTTGGCAAATTTTTTAATATCGCTATTTATCAGGGAGAGGGGTCTATAGGAGCTACACTGCGTGGGGGCTTTACCAGGCTGGAGGAGCACCATGATTAGTGCCTCACGGAGAGATGGGGGAGTATGCCCATTTCGCACGATTCCTCCCACAGGGCCAGCAGGTGCGGCGCTAGTTGGGCTTTGTATAATTTGTAGAAATCCATCGGGAGCCCGTTGGGGCCGGGGGCCTTCCCCGCTGCCAGTGACTCGATGGCCTCAATGATTTCCTCTAGAGTAAAGGGCCGCTCAAGGGAGGCACTAGTTTCGGCTGATAGGACTGATAACGGGAGGTTCTCTAAGTAGGAGTTGATTTCGGATATCTGGGAGGTGTCGACCTCCGAGTACAGGGAGGTATAAAATGCGAGAAACTCGAAGTTGATGTCTTGAGGGGAGGTGGCGAGTGTGCCATCTGGTCTAGCAATGGCCGGTATACTGGGGGCACCTAGTTCGCGGCGTAGCAGTCTAGCCAACATTCTGCCGGGGCGCTCACCCTCGCCGTATTTCCTCGCCAAACGAGGGGAGTCTAGGAACTTAACCTCGCGTTCAGCAAGGCCACGGAACCTATCCAGCTCAGTGCCCAGATTTGCCAAGGTAGCCAGGGAGTGATCTATACCGTACTGCGATTCATAAGCAGATAGGGCCGATTCGCTGGTGGCAATGTCGGCGCGGATGGTTTGAAGGATACCACTGCTTTTAGAGATGGCGACTCCTCTCGTGTGTGCCTTGAAGGCTTCCCATAGCACGGCATGTGTAGAGACAGAATTTAAGTTAATCTCGAAATACTCCTCAATTGAGGATTCAAGCTGGGAGGCGAAAACCTGGTCGAGGAGCGCGTGAGGACTCAACCTCCACAGCCTTGGTTTGTTGGCGTCAGGTCCCCAATTTAAAGGAAATTAGTACTGGTGAGTGGTCCGATAGCCATTCTCCCCAGGACACTAAGCTAGGTACGCATCTAATCAGTAAGTCTGTGACCAGCCATCTATTTATTCTAGAGTGGGAATCGTGTACTGAGGAGTAAAAGGAGCAAGTACGGTCATCAGGATGCATTAGGCGCCAAACGTCCACCAGTGCCAAGCGGGGGAGCGAGGTCAAGATCGAGTAGGCCGCTCTAGACAGTTGACGAGGGCGAGAACCGGCCCTATCCAAGGTGACATCTAATATAGTATTGAAATCCCCACCCCATAAAATGGGGATCGGGGGAAGCTCTCAAGTAACGTGACTAGGTGATGGTAGAAGTCGGGGTCGTCAACATTGGGACAATATATGTTCAGGATGATTATCTCCTGGCGCTGCAGCGTACCAGTGATGAGTACAAATCTACCAAGTGGGTCTATGTGGGATTGATGACAGGTGAAGTTGAGACTACTATGTATTAGGGTAAGGGTGCCTCGACTGAGTGGAATAGTTAGTGTAATATCTCTGGGATCCCCATTGTCTGGCGAATCGCTCACATTGCTCTGAGCGAGCGTGGGTTTCCTGTAGGCAAAGGATCTTCGCTCTGTGGCGTTCGGCGTGGAGCTGGATCTGCCGCATCTTCTTATGATTGCCTAATCCCCTGACATTCCAGCTCATAAAAGTCAGGGAGGTATCAGCCATTTTCATATGAATGGCGGTGGAATAATCAAGGGTGGATTCCAGGGTCGTGAAAATTGGGTACCTCAGGTGTATGCAGATGGTGGTCTGTATGTGTGGATTGCTTGGGCGCGGTGTCTGCAGGGCCTCCGGAGGCGGTCAAACATTTTTAAACCAGAATGTTCCCTTCCAACCCCCCACCCACATCCCTACCCCAATCAGAGGGACGAAACCCGAACAAAACCAGAACCACCGTGAACTTTTAGGCATCAGCACCTGGGGGACTGTTAGCAGCTGGCCAATGGCCGCCGGTCTGGGGCGAGCGTAAGGAGGTTTATACTACGTGGTAGGTAAAGGTGGAGAACAGAGCGGGTGCAGGTCATCACGGTACCAGAACCATAAGCTAGGGCCCGCAGAGAAACAGAATGGGGCCGTGCGATCCGATACAGCGCAAGAGAGGAACAGGCAAAAATCATGGTTAATGAGGGACCAGGGTGCAGGAACATGATACAGAAGTGGATGGGTTGAGAGAGCAGGGTAGGTCCAGGCTGTGAGTCCAACAAGAAACAGATAATAGGAACTATGAGACAGCATGGTAACGAAACATCGCCTATACGGAAAGGTGAAGGGGTAACAGAAGCAACCTGTGCAGTAGTGGGCTACGATGAGTAGTTCTCACAGTGAGGGAGGGAGGGAGCGCCATGGCGGTCCGATCCCATGGCACAGGTATGATAATAGATGAAGCATGTGAGACATATTAACATCGCTTAGATCAGCCAGGTATGTGTTCGTCTATAAACTTCGAAGCCTCTTCCGGGATGGTAAAGAAATACGTTTGATTAGAATGTTTGATCCTCGGTTTGGCAGGGAAAAGCATGGAGTACTTGACTCCCAAGTCTCAAAGTCTTTTTTTCACCGCAAGGAAGGTTTTACGCTCTTGCTGCACAGCCACCGAGTAATCCGGATACAAGTGTATTCTAGCCGCCCCCAGATGTAGCTCCCCCTTGGCCCTGGCCGCCCGGAGCAGGGAGTTGCGATCGCGAAAGTTGAGGATTCTGGCTATGATGGGATGGGGCGGGGCACCCGGCCTGGGCCTGGCAGTTAGGGATCGGTGGCTCTCTCCACTGCAAATTGTGTTGACAGCTTCGGGTTGTCCAGGAGCGTCAGGATGGTGCGCTCCACGTACTCCTCCATAGGCTCTCGAATGTTGTCCTCCGGTATACCTGCAATGCGGAGGTTATTCCTCCTGGAGCGGGATTCGAGGTCATCATTTTTCTTCTCGACCGCAGAGACCCGGCTGGTCAAGGTAGTTACAGCGGTACGCAGGGAAATCAGGTCATCCTCTGCGGTGCCAACCCTTGTCTCAATTTCAGCGACCCTACTGTCCGTCCTCTCCATATGGGCCTTAATAGACGAGATGGTCCCATTCATATCGTCTAACTTGGTATGGAGTGTGGTGAAACCCTCTCGTATGTACTCTAGCATTTTCTGCGAGTCGTCAGAGGTGGAGGGTGCAGTGGTGGTCGGTAATTCCTCCGGAGGATCAGAAAGTGACTTGGAGGGGGTCTTAGCAAACATGTTTAGTGAACTTTGCTTCTTATTGGAGCCGGCTCCCTTAGTCATGGTGGAGAGAAGACGTATAAGTTCAGGAGTGCTATAGATGGGGAGCGGTGGGAGCCCAGTCGTGAGGAACTTAGAGTAGGCGGTTCACTGCGAGGAGGAGCGAGGCGAGCAGACAAAGCTCCCGTGGTACGGGTTGGATGCCACACTGCAAGGGGGGAAAGGCGAGTAGACAATGCACCGGCAACAGGTGGGAGGGCAATCAGCAGTAGTACAGGCAGGCCGCCGGTGTAGGTCCAAGTGAACCAGGAGATACACAAAGTCCACAGCACCACCGCGCTCGTGATGGCTCCCCGCGCAGCCCAGGCACGTCGCCGTGTATAAGTAAGGGTATATGGCAGGGACCACACCAAGCCAGTCAGTAGGTAACAAGCTATGCTCCCCTAGGTTGCATGGGCCGACAGAGGCAGGGTAGCGCTGGGGACAGGGGACAGGCCAAGCTCGAGCTGGGCGCGAGAGATCCAGCAATGGCGGTATGGGACCAGTGGAGTGATCCGCCGGGAGCAGAGAGGTGGTGGCCGGCAGGGTCACGCCAGTAAGCCAGTCGCGTTGCCCCTGGGCTGCAAGAGCACAGGGAAGCCAAAAGTTTGAAGTGCTGGTAGACGCAGGCCCGATGCAGCACGCCGGTTCAGTCAGCTCGTGATAAGTGGTAGGGAAAGGGGGGGAGCGGCAGCAGTAAAGTGCAGCGCGGGCCCCCAGCCGCAGTATGTGCCCCCACAGTGCACGGAGGGGAAGAGAGCAATTTCAGGAGTGGCACCCCAAGCGCAGGGGGCTCGGCGCAGAACTGAGTAGAGACGTGGTGGGCCGCGAGGCGCGCCTGTAGTGAGCGGAGCGGGCAGCACGGGATCACCGGAGCTAGTGGGACAAACCCTCCCTCCCCCCCCCCCCCCCGTGTTCCCCACCTTGCCGTGAGGAGAGTTCTGTGTTCCATGGGAGGGGGGGCAACGGAGGAGAAGCAGGTAAGTAAGCTGGAGGAGAGAGGAGGGGGGCTGTCTTCACTGACTCCGTTCCCCGCCGCGTGAGATCGGGAGGCGGGGTTCTCCGAGGCCCAGTAAGCCAGTCGCGTTGCTCTCGGGTTGTAAGAGCACAGGGAGGCCCGGGTTTGTAAAGCTGGTGGTCGCAGGCTTGATACGACACTCTGGTACAGTCAGCTCGTGGTGAGTGGCAGGAAAAGGGGGGGGGGGGGGGAACGGTAGTAGCGCAGTGCGGCGTGAGCCCCCAGCCGCAGTATGTGTCCAATTTCAGGAGAGGTGTCCCCAGAGCGGGTCCGCCGCCACGCAGAGTCACAGCGGGCCACGGAGCCAGTGAAGACAGCCCCCCCGTGCCCCCTACCTTGCCGTAAGCAGCGTTCTGTGTTCCATGTGAGGGGGGCAGCAGAGGGCAGGTGAGTAAGCTGGAGGAGAGAGGACCCGCGGCGGTGTCTCCGTCCCCCACCGTGTGGGACCAGTAGGCGGGTGGACTCCGGGGCCTCCAGGCCCCCACGAAGTTGGTGGGCCGCAGTGGAGTCCCCAGTGGTATGCAGGAGCTCCGCTCCAGGGCGGCCGCCCGGGCCGCACGAGAGGGCCCCGATGCCCCTCCCCCGCAGCGGCCCGCAGCGATGCGCCCTACGGTGTCGGGGAGAGCCGCAGAGCCAGGAGCCGCGGCGTGGAGAGGGCTAGCGATCCGCGGCCCCAGTCCAAATGGGGCCTACAACAGTTAAGCAGGGTGAAGGAAGGAGAACCTGCGTCAGTGTCTTCGGTGCCCGGCACGCGAGGGTGGGAAGCGGGGACTCCGGAACCCCCAGGCCAGCATGAAGTCGATCAGCAGGGGGGTGGGGTATCAGAGTGGGGTCTTCAGTGGTGAGCAGGAGCCTGGATTCGGGAGATGCCGGGTGAATCCGCCAGTCGTGGAAGCTCGACCCGACCGGGAGGTCTTCAACGCCCCTCCCCCGCAGCGGCCTGCAGCGCCACGCTCTCTGGTGTCAGAGAGAGCTGCAGTTCCTGGAGCCGCAGCGCGGCTCGGTGATGACACCACAGCCCCAATCCGAGCGGGGCTCAAAGCTCAGCCCCCGGGGGAAGCCCAGGTCCAGGGGTTGGCAGAGGGGTAGGTTGGAGGTTCACCTACAAACACCGCCAGTGTAGAGTAGAATCGTAGTATATTAGGGCACTTTTTTAGGTTTTTGAGCTCTCCCAGTCCGGAGCCCTGTGATTAGGCAGCCATCTTGTTTCGGCGCAACAGCGCCCCCCGGTGCCTCCCTTCTTGGTTCCGTTAAAAGCCAAGAATTGTAGGAGATAGAGTCTGCTTCGCAAGCGAGAAAAGTCTGCTGGGATTAGGTGCGTTTCTTGTAGGAAAGCGATTGAGGTCCCCTCGTTGTGTAGCCTTTGCAGGATGGATTTCCTCTTCGGGGGGAATTCAAGTCTCCAACGTTCAAAGTAGTGAATTTTTATTTTAGATGCGGGGGCTGGCGCTCCGAGTCAGTTTTCTGCGGGGGGATTGGGGACGGGTCAGGTCAGCCACAGCTGCGAGGGATCCGCTGCTTTGGGGTCTCCTGTGGCTGAAGGTTTTTTAGAAATAGTCTCCAACGGGAGGTATGAACTTCCAACATCGACCTCCAACGGGAGGTCCAAACTGTAGCCGGGGGACCGATTTTGAACGGTCGGTGGCTCCCCCGGCCACCCAGGCTGTCATCGGGTGACATAGCCAACATGTTGAGATTCTCTCCAGGGGTAATATGGTGACATCCACCCTGGAGGAGGGTATGGACCGCATGGGGTCCGCGGCGAGCTTGAGAGAGTTTTTGGTGGTTCCTGCGCTATGTGTACTTCAGACATGCTTGCTTTTGTCATTTGGGTTCACGACTTATCTGCACCCTTGACCAGGGGGCCCATTTTGGTTTGGGAGAGGCAGCGTCCTGCCAAGGCTCTTTTGGCTTGGGGAGTGCGGCTCTGTGCCCCCGGGGGAGTCCGGACGGAGGATTGATGCTGCATCATCAAGATGGCTAATGGTGCGGGGGGTACCCTTGTACGAGAACTGTAGTGCCGTGGGAAACAGCCATTGGTAGCGGATCTGCTGGTCTCGTAGGAAAAGCGAGAGTGGGTGAAGCATCCTGCGCTTTGGGAGAGTTAGAGTGGAGAGATCCTGGAAGATCTGCAGTGGGGAGCCCTGGAAGAAGAGTTCATGTTTTGAGCGGCCCATCGCTGAAATGGCCTCCTTGGTGGTATAAAAGTGAACTTGTGATTACGTCCGAAGGGGGGGGGTCTGTGTCGGATCCCCAGCGGGAGTGCAGCTAATGGGTACGATCAAGTAGGAGCTGCATCTCATCTAGATCCGGCAGCAGGGACTGGAAGAAGAGACTTATGTATCCGGGGAGCTCCTTTTCAGAAATCGCGGAGGCCACTCCATGGATGCGGAGGTTGTTGCCACGGGAGCAGTTCACCATGTCCTCCTGCTTGAACTCAAGGATTTCGGTTCTGTCCACGAGTGTCTGGATGGTGCGCTGGACCTCTGTTAATGAATTAGAGTGATCTACGGCCAATTCCTCGGCCTTCATCCTATGTTCGATATTGCTGACCCGTTCCGTTTGCTCTAATTTAGCGGTGAGTTCAGGATCTAAATTCCAATTTGATGTCAGTCATGAAGGCCTGGAGGCTCTCTTTGGTTGCGAGCGACTCTACCTTCGGTGGTTTTCTGATGGGTGAGTTTAGAGGGGGGGGGCGTCGTTTTTCTTCCCTTTCTCCGGGGCCAGCAGCATGGTGGAGATGTCAGCGGATTTAGAAGTTTTCAATGCTTTGAGTGAGGGCCGACTCAAGGGGACTCTGCCCGGTGTCTGCGCACAGCAAATATGGCCAATAACTGCAGGATCCGGGGCTGGCGGTGACCGGGGCGATTGAGTGGGCCAGGGCGCCGCAGGAGGATGCGCGGGAGAGCAGTGCTTCAACTCCCTCAAAGGGTGAGAAATTACCTTGGTGGGGCAGACACGCAGGGTAAGGTGGCTGCGGGCCTGTGATTCGCCCTCTGCTTTATTAGTCCAGGTTGGTAGTGCTGCAGGCAGGCTCCCTCCAGCTGATAAAGATGGGAGGTGGGCAGGGGCGCACCAGGAAGTCGGTGGCATGGCTTAGTTAGCAGGAGGGACAGCCCGCGCGGGCCGCAGAAGATCAGCTCACTCCCAGCAGCAGGGGCCCAGGGTAGAGGCCGGTGACAGAGGGCCACCGCAGAGAGCAGGGGGACCCTGCACCAGGGTAAGGGTAAAGGCAAAATCCCCCAGTCGTATTAGCGGGTGGCCCGGGCTCACCTCAGTGGAGCGTGTTTCCCTTCCAAGGGGCCGGGGCCACGTTGTTGATAGTGGCCAGGAGCCCCCTCACCAGGACGACGCCCAACGATAGCTGGAGTGTTGCCCCGGCTCCAATGGGGAAGGTGTGGTGGGCCCGCTGGCTGGGCTAACGGGGCTCAGGCTGCCCGGGGGAGGCTGGCCCCAGAAGGGAGGGTGGGCTGGAGCAGCCACCGCGGAACCCTCAGGCTAAAAGGCTTCAGCAAGGCGAAGGGCCGGAGCGCCGATGCCACGGCCGTAAGATGAGCAGGGCCAGGCGGAAGTGTGGGCGGCCCCCCCCACAGCCCCCACACGGATGCTGGATGAGGCTGTCGGGCGGGAGGGGGCGAGCGGGATCCAAGCGCTGCCGCAGGCAGAGGCATTATCCAGTGCACCCGGGATCACTCAGGCCAAGGGCCATAGCAGGAAGAGGATCCAGAACGTCTCGGCTCAGCAGTCGGGCAGGTCTGGGTGGAGAGCTGCAGCGAATCCGGGCTCGTTCAGCCGATCATCTATGCAGGCAACTTGCGTAAGGAGCGCTGGCAGTGTCGGGCCCCTCCAGCGACGCATGAAAGCTAGTCCACGCTGGGGCACTGATAACATGGGGCCGTGGGATCAGGACCAGCTGGTGGTGCGGGTGGCCCTCCACGGGAGCTGAGTAAAGCTGGCAGGTGGGAGGGAGCAGGCGGTGCCGACGCACTGTAAATGCATGCCGGGGAGATCCGATCCCCAGAGCTGGATCAGGACAGGCACGGCACGGCCGGCGGACCACAGGGGCAGGGACTCAGAGTTGCGGCCGCCATCTTGGTTTGCCAAGCAGGCACCGGAGGAGCTTTCGCTCGCCGCGTTTTCTCTGATCCTGGGGCCGTTAAGCACCCAGGTTACAGCCGGTGATACAGGGGAAGCTCCGGTGTCTCATCTCATGTTGTGCTGGCGATTAGCATGGCAGGAACCGGCGATATTACGATATGGCCGCGGACCCATGCGGAGGCCATCAAAGGAGCTGCCACATCAGTGGCGCTCCAGGCACACCCCACCAAACTAATTTTTAATTAAAACATACCATTTGACCTACCGAATTCGACCAAAAAAGATGCAGTCAAATCGAAATAGGTCAAGTTGGCATTAGTTCAACTGTGCCAATACCCAATTCTATAATGTTATGCTACAGATGGAAAACAGTCTTTCCTTGCTAATTGAACATCTTGTGTGACATGGGAAACACTCCCAGCTAGCTGTAAGGAATAAAGGCTTCTGTTTTTTGCACTTCTTTATCCAGAGATGTCTGCATGGGGGTAATGCCCCCCCAAGCCCTCCTACATATTCAATAAACAGCCTTACATTGAAGTCATCACCGAGTGCAACTTTGAATGCATTAATTGGCGACAAGGTAAACCTGCTGCAGTGAAAAGGGGGAGGGGGGAGATGGGGAGGGGGCAGCCAGAACTACAGCAACCACCCCCAGAAGATCATCCATCCACCCTGGCGTGGGAATAGGAATTCAAGAAGAATCCCACTTGCTAACAGGGTAAGCGGGCCAATAAGGGGAATAATCTTAAGGGGCCCAGAAAAAACACTAGAAGTGTTAGTAAGCAGAGCACACCAGATGCCAATGGGCACAAGAAATGATTCCAGAGAGTAGGAAACGTACAAGAGGTTGATGACAGTGAACAGCATGATTAGAAATGGGTAAGGACTGTGTGAAGAGGTGTGAAGATAAGTTCCATGGAAAAAAAAAGGTGGAATGAACAGAGAAAGCACAAATATTAGATTCATTTATGAGACGCCAAGTTAAAACTGCTGGGAAAAAAGCTGAAATGTACTCTGGATGAAGAAAGAACAAGGGATGCAAGAAGACAACTGAACAAACTAAGTACAGCACGCAAAGTACAGCATTGTTAAATATAATATATCTGTACAACGATGTTCCACACACATCAGTAATGCAGTTTATAAACAAAGGAACTTTACTGCCGATTAAGCTACATTTCACAAACACATTTTGCTATACATAGAAACCCAGTGCGAGCCGCACGGCATCGTAAAAGCAGCATTTGTGATGAAAATCTCACTATGATCAGTCAAAAGCAATTGCCACGAGCTTCCCTTACATGTCGCAAAGGAGTGCATGTGGGAGTAGCGAATCGTTCAAGGCGCAGGAGCGTGAAAATGCAACTCAAGGCTTTAAAGCGTAGGAACCGAGGACATGGGCAACATGGCAACGTCATAATGCTTACACAGAAGGAGAAATACCTTCGGAAAGCTCTGCCGAGCACTTTTGATTTTCCAGGTACCGCAGCAAAAGAAACCAAATGTCAATGAGAAATGTCAGATTTGGAATTTTAAATGAAGGCAATGTTCTCTTATTAAACAAATCAATGGGACACCACTATGTGTAAAAGAGTAATATGTAATGTGTGTCAGGAAATGAGGTTTAGTTCAAAATCAATGGGAGCAGCAAGATGTTTAGCAGTGCATGTCTGTTAGGATGGGTACGTATATGTAATGAAACCCTATAATTGGAATCAAATTATTAAATGCGATGTTTAACATGAAGTGAATGAATGGGAACGATTAAACAATAATTTGAGTACTAAAAAGCAAGGTCTCAAATTTAATTTGAATGAGCATAGGAAAAAAAAAGGGTAACAATGCTTTGTATGAGATGAAATGTATTAAGCAGGTATTTGAAGAAGTGCATACATAGAATCAATTAAGATCAGATAATGGTGCACACGTACGAATGTCAATGAACGAAAAATATGCGCTATGAGCAAGTTGATAAAGGGTAGCACACACCTGTACACGACGATGCACTGTGGTTGGGAGCATAAGTGATGCATCCGGAGAGTAGGTGTTTCGAGCACGTTGGTAAAGGGTGGCAGACTTTGCACATCCGTGCATGATCTTGCACTGTGGTTGGGAGCACAACTGATGCATCCCAAGAGTAGGTGCTACAGCATGAAGAACCAACAACAAAATGTTTTTAAATGCAGTAGTTAAGGAAGCGGCAAGGTCTCCGTGGTGAAGATGTGCTTTCTGGGGGGTTGCCTCTGAATTTATGTGAGGGAGTATCGCCTCCATTTCAACCATCTCTATGCTCATATCCTTTTTGCTTGATCTGGGGCAGGCAGGTGGAATTGGTCGCATACATCTCCATTAGGTCATAGGAGTTTGTCAGGCCAAACAGGTTAAAGGGTGAAGAACGTGCATGGTGATATTGTGTGCGCGGTTTAAATGGTATTAAGGGGAAGGATGCTTACTACTATAAGATAGCTTATGATGATTTCACCCCCAGCATATATATATAGGATGTGCTATACCAGACTGGGCATTTTTGTTTTTTAAAACATCCATCCTTACGTTTACAGATGCGCTGAGCGCACCGCTTCTAAAACGATAAAGCCTAAGCAGCAAGCCACTTGGACAATGGATTGATTACATACCATTCAGATAAAGAGTAAGATCGACTTTGCAATTATGGTGACTGACCACACCAAAATGTCCACATAGTTTTAATATTACATATGAGTTCCTTTGTACACACTGATAGAGCTTGATAAAACATTGTGAAAAACAGGATTTTATTGGTGAAACAAACCACAGACCATGGAGCCATGTGGACCATAATCCAGGTCAGAATTGGTCTTTGGAATATCTTTGGGGATACAAAAATGAGTTGGTCATAAGTATGAGTAGTTAACGTTAGTCTTGAATAAGATGGTTTATTTAACATTGTCTAGGATATTGTGTTGAACCATTTACTTAAGAGTCGAGATAAAATGAGATGAATACAAGAATACAAGAATGATGAATGTAAATTATATCCACCGATGCTAAACATCTATTAGTCCAATTAAAATGAACTCTGGAACATGAAAGTATGATTGTCAATTGTTAGGACAAACAACTGATCTATTCGGATTTGAATTTCTTTGTAGAAAATGATGATTGTACGCCCCTGATGAATAGTCTACTCGAAACGCATTGGGCCATATGAAAAATACATTCTTGATGGAATTAATGATTGGTCATTTGAATGACATCTTTTGATATACAACTTTTATTGATAAGAGTTGAAAACTAGAATATCACTTAAAGTCATACATTTATTACGAATAGGCAATTTGTGTCCTTCACGGGAACATTGCATTAAGGCAAAGTTTGGCTTTTATTAAGACAGTGTGCAGGGGACGGGAGTTCCCCAATAGGGAACATTCTGCTTTGTTCTATACACAACCCATATGCCAGGGGTGTTGTCTCCCCTGCACCTAGAACTACAATATCTGTTCTTACTTTTGAATAAAATTCTCTGGTTTAATTACAAACTTCATAAAACACTATCACCCCCAAATCAGGAGTGCTCAAACACTGTTCGATCTGAACACATAGAAAAACATGCAAGTTCTCCAAAGGACATCTCCAAAGAGTACAAGGTAATCGGGATAAGTTTATCAGTAGGCCGGACTTGTGGTGCTTACTCCTCCAACCCCCTAAGGACCAGCTTCTTCCAGAGTGTAAGTCAATTATGAGGACAGCCGGCTACCCCCCCACTCGCCACCTCCCCCCATGACACTTGGAGACAGTCATCTGCCCTCCATTCTCTGGGCTAGTTCTGCAGGAGAAAACAGAGGCAGCCTTGCTCTTCAGGGCCTCAAACAAGGACACTGACAACTAACACCTTAAGGAATAAATACTCACCATAACTGGCTTCAACAAATGTAGTTGGGACAGCAAAGTGGACCATTTCTTGCCACTCAATTCTCACTCTGCTGTCAAACACTCCTCTGACATCTGCCACCTATTCGAATAACTTGACCTTGATGTCCTCGGTTTTACCGAGACATGGTTCACGGTCAGCTGCGTCACAAGCTTTTACACTTCTCCTTGATGGCTACAAGATCCTCTCCGCGCCCAGTTCCACCCGACCCAGAGGGGGCTTAGCCGTGATCTTTCCTGAGTGGATTCCTGCCTCTACCATTCCCCGGCAGACAAACTCCTCATTCGAATGCCTTGTCTGCAGGCTCTCTCTCTCCTAGCCATTCTCTTACTCTTGCTACTCTCCATCGGCCCCCTGGCCAGATCACCTCATTTCTCTGAGTGGGCCGACCTCTCCTCCTCCCTCCTGTCCTCAACCACTCAACGACTCCTCATGGGTGACCTCAATATCCATCTCGATTCTCCCTGTTCCCAGTCTGTGCTCTTCCATGACCCCTCCCTTTCTACCCTCCCCTCCGGCACGACCCACTCTGCAGGACACAATTCATGTCTTGCTATCCTCTGGCCTCCCTCTCTCCATCCCTCTGACCACTCCTCTCTCCCGGACCGATCACACCCTCCTCCTCATCTCTCTCTCCCTCCCTCCCTCTTCCCCCCCAGGCCAAACCAACCCCCAACACTGCCACCTGCCTTCTCGGACATCCATCCCATGAAGCGTGTCTCAGATGAAGTATTCGCCTCCACCGTCTCACTCCCCACCCAGTCAACCTCGGGCTGACTTGTATCCCGACAGCCCAGTCTTTGCTCTACTCTGTTGCTCTTGGTCCTATTACGAGGATCCGCTTGAAGCCCAAAGCCAAATGCAATTCCTGGTATGACTCGGACCTTGCTTTACTTAAACATAAGTATTTTGGGGCTGAGAGGAAATGGAGGGCCTCTTTCATCCTCTGACAAACTGGCCTGTCGCCTGCTCCAAAGGCAGTACAAACTCTGTACACACTTAGGAGAGTCCACATCCATGCTCGTGTCTCTGTGGCATCTAACAACTCGGCCGCACAAAATCTGCAAGGAGCTGGCCAACCATGCTACAGTCTCTACCGCTCCAGTCTCTTCCCAGACCCTTTGAACAGTCCTTGCTAACCACTTCATCTCTAAAAAAACAAGGATATCCTGTCCACCCTCATCTCCCCTCCCCTCTCTTCCCTCTCCGTACTGTGAACTCTAGTGCTCCTACAGCCACTCCCCCACCTTCCTTCTCGTCTTTTCCTCTTTTCTCCCCTGACGAGGTCGCTAGACAAGTCCGACCTATGTAACCCTCGTCAAAACAGGTTTTTCCTTGCTCTTCCAAAACCATCAAGGACCATTTTGACACCCTGGCTCCTGCCCTGGATGATTTCTGCAACCTCCCCTTTGCATCAACAGTCTTCCCTTCCCCCCTGAAGCACTCTTGTGCACCCCCTTCTCAAAAAACCCAGTCGACCCTTCTTGCCCAGCTAACCATCACCCAATCTCCATCACCCCCTTTCTGGGCAAACTGCTTGAAAAGCTGACCATCTCGCAGCTTAACTTTCACTCAGATTCTGTTGGTTGTCTCCACGAGCATCAATCTGGCTTTAGAGCCGTCAGAAGCATGGCAACTGCTCTCCTGAACATCTGAAGATCTGCTCTCCAACCTTGAGACCATTATCTCTCTTCTGCATTAAACATGGTCAACCATGCCATCCTGCTCAACCATTTCTGTATCACAGGGTATCACAGATGAGGCTCTGGCCTGGCTGACCTCTCCTCTCTGATAAACCCTCCCAGGTCCAACATGGGTCCGTGCTTTCATCCATCTACCTGTGGTGATCCCCAAGGGTCTAACCTCTCACCCCGGCTTGTTAACCAATACCTGGTAACTCTCGCTCATCACATCACCATTTCCTGCTCCCACTTTCAGTGCCATGCTGATGACAACTCATTTGCAGGCTTCCCTCGGCCACCTCCTCTCCTGCTCTCACCTCTGATTGCCTATCTGCAATTCAGGATTGGTGTGCCGCCAACGATCTCTGCCTGATTACTAGCAAGACGGAGATCCTCCTCATCAGCACACAGTCAACCTCCTTTCCCCCTCACTCTCTGGCAGGCCTCCCTTGCCATCCTACAACCCATACCTGCGAGGCTAAGAACCTCTGGGTCATCTTTGACTCCACACTTTCCTTCTCTGCCCACATCGGACTTCTCTAAAAAGTCAAACTTCCCACTGCACCTCCTCAGAGGTATGCTGCCTTTTTCCTCTCCTTCCACCAGAAGCTCACATTCTCTCGAGCCGTGGTTCTCTCTAGGTTGGACTATTGTAACAGCCTCTTTCTAAACCTACCTGCTTCTATTCTATGTCCTTTGCAACTTATCCAGAAGAGGACTGCGAGACTTGTCCTTGGCCTCAAGTCCTGGGATCGTATCTCTCCAGCCCTGAAATCTCTCCACTGGCTCCCAGTGGCTGCAAGGATAACATTCAAAATCCTTTGCATTGTCCACAAGGCTTTCTGGGACCTGGGTCCAATATACCTTCAGCTGTCCCTTTGTAAATACCTTCCCTCTGGAACTCTTTGCTCTTCTACCTCCAACTCCCCCAGGGTCATTAGTTTCTCAAAGAAGCGAGCTGGGGTAGATCTCCGTTGTCTGCTGGGCCCTCCTGTTGGAACATCCTCCCTGTCACTCAAACTTGAGAACCATCTCCGGTTCCGGAAGCAGCTCAAGAACTTCCGCTTCGCTTCTGCCTCTGGCTGCACTACCACTGTTTATCGCCTTTATTTATTTCACTTGTTATTCTATTCTCCTCTGTTCCGCACTTTCCACTTCTTCACCCTCCCATGCACTTTCCCACCTTTTCCCTTCCCATGCACTTGCACGCTCTTAATGTCACTGGGCCTAGTAAGATCATGGTTTTTGTTATCTCCTGTTCCCCTCCCTTTGCCTGTTCGCGCTCTGAAACACTCGTCTGAGCGCGATATAAATAAATATATCATGAATAGGGTGCTGCTACCGCTATGAAAAGAAGCCATCAGCAATTCTGCAGGACCAAGAGCTATTATGTGTTACAGCTGAGAACTCACTATGGGTTATTGTTCTTAGAGTCCTGGATGAAGGATGGGGAAAAAAAAAACCTATAAACAAGCAGCATTTTAGGACCTTCAGCATAAAGTGGGCAGGCAAGGCAATGTCATGCCTGTAGAAATTCTTAGCATAGGCGTTTGGCTTAGAACACTAAATTTAAACAGGAGAGCTTTTGCTTCCTTTGCCTCAGAAAGCACTAGCAGACTGACATCTTTAATGCTTCGGGAAACTGGAAGAAAACAGATCTTTTAGGTCCATCCATCTTCCAATCTCATTTCAAAAACCTACGGAAAAAGGTGCCATCACCCTTAAATAAGTGCACATTTCCAGTGCAAAAGCGACACATCCTCTTAAATAGTTTAATTTGAAAGTTAGTACAATTAAATGACTTTCAGAAAAATCAACAAAACCTGAATCAACGTAAAGTTTGAAAAAAACGAAGCAAAAAAACATACTGACAAATGGCTGCAGAGTTCATAGATTGACTTGAATGAAGCAGAATGTAGAACTGCAGTATGGCATTGAAGGTGGGCAATGGGGTTTGGGGTATAGCTAGCAGCCATTAAGAGACAGGGTCAAATCGACAATAATTAATTTGGTCCAAGTACCGATTCTTTAAAGGTATTTCTTTTTTAAATGATATCCCTTACCGGCAGAGGTGGATTATTCAACAGTTAATGTTGGGGATTCTATGATGGAGAGAGCACATGTTTAACAGGTTTGCAAAATCTTAAAATAACTAATTAGCAAAGACACATGAGCAATACTGGAACCTTTAATACTGTTAAGGAGGTTGCGACAAATAAACAGAACTAGTCAACAGACTAGACGATAAAACATGGGGAAGCATTCATCAATGGAGTAACTGAGCAGTTCGGCTGCATGCTAGGGTATTCTGAAGAGTGAGCTGCAGATGTTGAGCAATGGGACGATGTGGTTAAGTAATTTTTACTTGGTTGGTAGCATCAGCCACATACTTGGGAGACAGGGATCAATGTTCCCTCCAATTATTTTTCTCCAAGTGCGGAAGTGGTTGGCTTTCGTTCGCACATTATTTTCAATGTGCGCAACTGAGTAACTAGTTAAACCATTTTGTGAGCACGAGTAGGTAGTGAGCTTAAATACCTGATGAGTGGATGAGAATTTCCCCCTCTCCAACCTCTATAAATCGGTACAAATCAATGTAATGGGGACATCTTAAAAACGTTTCCCAAAGACATGGGGTTAAAAAAATAAAGAAATAAAACATTTAACAAAAGGTTTTTGTATGCTCAACCGCCAGTGCAAGACTTCAAGATCCACCACACTACCTAGTAAAAGCACTCCTAAGCACAGATAAACGTTTATGCAAAAAACATTTTATGCTCAGTATAGTTTAGTTGTTGCTATTAATTTGTTAGCACTGCTTAGAGACAATGCAGAAAATGCGTTATGCAATTTGAAAAAAAATGCATTACGAAAAACAATTATTTCTCATCAACTGATGGTGCTGGCAGAAAATTCTGATATTTTACCAGATGGAATAATAGAAGCTAAAAGGAGTATGCCAAAAAAACATGACAAGGGTTCATATACCACTTAATACAAGTAATTCACAGGCCAGGGGAACATGCAGCCCATGAGTCGGGATAATTGCATCAGACTATGGGGGTAAACATTAATATGCATCAACATTACATTGTGTGAAGAGCAGTGATAACACTTACTCAAAACCAGCGGTACAGGTAAGAGGCTTACATACTACCCAATGTTAATCCCTCAAAGCAGGAAACTTTGCACTACAGAAAATAGGGAGCACAAATAAGGCCGACAAAAAACGGGAAACAATTAAATCGAAACCCACCCCCTGCTTAAATCCCCAATATTTTTAAATTAACGACCAGCAGAGCAGTACCAAATGAAGGAGCTCTAATATTGCCATATTTGAAGAGGATTTTTAAGGGGAAACCAAATCTAATAAGCCTTTTGGGAAAGACAATACCTTTTTACTCCTTAAAAGATCATTTGATTCCAAGTAGAGTACAATCTAATCAGATCTCCCGCTTTTAACCTTATATAGGAAGTGAAATGGCTCGGCACATAATACAGCCTAATTTTCTCTGCCCGTCTATGCCCCAGCATAGACAAAACTCAGTAGGAGCATCATTGAGGTTTTTTTATGGAGCTTCTTTGAAGAAAATCACAAATGTGCCTTTTAAGTAACAGCAACGCTCGGAGGTATAACGAATGGAATGCCTTCTCCTTTAACTAGAGTCCCCGCTGCTGCAATAAACTTAAGTTAAAAAGGTGCATGAGGATGCTATAGGCACTAATCACAGAACACACGATTATACCGAAAAGCCCTCAGCAGCTGAGCATAGAAAGAAACTGAAGGTGCCATTCCCTAGACTTTACTATCCTTCACTGCACAAACCATTCCTTCTAAATTCTGTACTGCCCAAACTATTTTTTTTTGGCAAGTTGCTTATTTGTTCTCTACCCCACTGCCCACGCCCCTCACCGCCAGATTCTGTGCTTGTTTCCAATACTAGTTGCCAGACCGTCTGTAAAAAGTGAGGGAATATTGCAGTGAAATACTGCATAACCATAATACTCGGCAAGTACAAAATACTTAAAGCCTCACGATATAATGGGCAGTTTAAGATAAGGCCATTAATATGCATACCCACTATTTTGAAGTGCAAACCAAATTGTTTGCAGTATCCGCTAATATGGCTGGGTGAGATTGTACACATGCTCAATGAAACTATTTTTGTATAGCAGAATTAACCTAGCATTTGTTTAGGTCTATGCCTAATGGAACTCTGAAAAATTGAAAAGCATGCAGGCTGTGTGAAAACCAATGCATTTGTTTAAATATGCATTGCCCTAATGCTATGTACGAGTAGTACCAGGCATATTCCATACCCAGAATCCCTTGTAGACCTAATAGATATTGCAATGCTGCTCTACACAGAGTAACATTAATAATGCTAAAGTAGAAGATGCTAAGCATATTGGCCAACTCAAAATCCTTAGAGGACTAATTAATATTTCATAGTGCAGTAACATGCTTCAGAGGCACCTTTGTGACATATGTAGAAAGAATAGGAATATGGGTATGAGGTTACACAAGTAGCCTGCTTACTTAGTATCCAATATTTGAGCCGACAGTTGGATTATATAGTGTGGGCGATGCTTTTGCTAAGGCACCATTGGCTAGGGAAATTCTGGTGCTTGAATGTTATTCATATCACAACCAACGTAACTCTAATGTTACTTGCATCTTACTTCGGAGTTCTTGAAAAGGGGGAATTGTCCATGTGTGCTGCTAAAACCCTGAGCTGCACCCAGGGGGAAGATGGGCAAGAACATGCGCACAGCTTAGGGTGAACATTGACTGCAAGCCCATCACAAATGGAACAATTCATTTTACATGTTCATTTGCATATCAGAAACTGCAAAGAAACAAGTTAGTTTTGGGGTGCTCCAAAAAGTGAGGAAGCTGACAACAGGTCCGTGTGTGGGGGACACGGGAAGATCACAGTAAGCATACTGTGTAGGGGGCAGAAGCAGAGCGCGAGTACGGAAAGGCGTGCTGTTAGACACAGCGGGGGAAAAGCGATGGGCTACTGCAGGAGGGCGACCAGTCCCTAGCGATGCTACTCACCGGTCCCCGATGCAGGCAGACCCAGGCTTCTCCGCGTCAGTTTCAGTGCTGGCAGGTTCAAATACGAGCAGGGGACGTCTCAGCGTCGTGTAGATTCCGCAGCAGCAGAAGTTGAGTTGAGGATGTCCCAAACGCAGTGAACCCGCACAGTTTACCACCACAGCAGGGCAACGGAGCGGCCGTGTGTATTTCAGCCAAATGTACACTACTCACTTCAGACCTGGGAATGCCAAGTGTACGAATCGTGTGAGAGTGACAAGGACTCGTAATACAACACAACCCGACGGCGGTTACAGAGCAAGACTCCTGGGTAGGCTGGTCAGTCTGCTGGATGGCCCAGAGACGCTTACGTGCAGGAGATGGTGAAGATGCCGAAAATAGTTGTTCCCACTATTACAAGGGTCGAAGTACCAGTACAGGCCTTCTCGTTCGATCCGAGGTAGAAAGGGTTTCACAAAGCGACAGCAGTGCAGAGGAGCAGTCCTTCAGCGGGTCACCAGCGATTCCTCGGTTCAGCCTCGTGGTTGCAGGATACTTGGCTCCTGTATTCCTTTGTTCGTGAAAACTCAGGAGATCGACATGGTAGTGGTGTTTCCAGCCCCCTCTTATCCACGGTTCTCTTCGCGCCAAAACGGAGGGGACCCAATGGGAGATCTGCTCATAAAACACTCACACCATATGTGGACCTATCACAGGCAATCACTAAAAACCTGGCTCTTCAGCACCACAGACAATCTGGAAACCAAAACCAAAAAAAAAAGGGTGACTAAACCGTAAAGGAGACAGACATCCCCGACCGAGAGGGTAACTCACACGACACCTGGACGGGTGACAACGGACAGACTGGAACACAGACGGCCCGCACGGAGACTGAGTCAACTACCCCAGACAATCCCACCAACACCTCGCCTGCCCTTAGTTACCGCCAGGTACCATAGTGGTATGGAATTGACGAGAAATTGACAATCACCACACTACCTAAGAGGTTGACATTGGCAGATGCACTTGCCACAGGAGTATTAAAGGATAATAAGGGGAGCACGGAGAGCATGTTAGAGGTGGGGGCCTAAAGAGTAAGGAACCTTATATGCTAATCGGACCCAGATCTGGACAGAGCTGCATCATGGGAGACCTCGCAAACCGAGCGCCTCAACTCGGGATAGAAACGCAAACTAACCAACCCTACTAAAAATTTCCCTTTCTGCATACACCTCTCAAACTCCAAACCAAACACAACCAAACCTACAGCACAACAAACCGCACAAACTTCACTACACTGCAACAACAAAACCAAAACACAGTCGTGCACAACAGTACATGACGTCTACCGGCCGCAAACACCCCAGGCTAAGCCAACGAACCCACCGGGCTGAGGCTGCCAACAGCACATCACTGCTCTCTTGCACTTTTCCTGCTTCGTCCTACTAACTCATCCTCCCCTCCTTTTCAGAACCGCCAGAGCGCCAGGGGACCACTCCGGTGGTGATAGTGCGCGGTACAAATGTCCTTTAACATTAACATATAGGTGGAGTACTGGTACACGAAAATGTACTCTAGAGCAAGTGGTCAGAGGCAATGACAAATGAAAGGCAAATAAACAACCCCCACTACCTTGTATGTACAATGCATCAATATATTGAGGCAGACAGACCACACAGAATCAAGTTCACAATGCAAATGAGTCTCCTTGCAGGCAGCGGTCTAGGATCACAAGGCCCTCAGGAAAAGAAATAGAGTGGTGGAAAATCTTGTACAAGAGTTTTGAGCTTTTTCGTCAAGGTTAACAGGCTGCAAGAGTATCTTAATGCTCTAAAAGAGAGGTACCTTTTGAACAGTGTCAGCTCAACCATATTGGTTGACAGGGCACCAACCAGCCTGTTGTCCATTATGGAGGAACCACAGTCACCCCACGGAAAGCTATCCCAAGCGGTACAGAGGTGGCTTTTACTGTCAAAGGGAAAGACTGTTCCCCAGGGCTATTCCAAAAGGGGTGCAGCCATATGCCTGCTGGACCTAGAAACCCCAAAGCTCCTCTTCACTGATAAAGTGCAACAAGGCCAAAACATGTTTAAGGATGCTTGTGGTCTCCTGCAGAAGGGATGTGACCAAGCAATTCGGGCTGGACTGCCCCTTTTGGGGTGGTACCAAGCCTGATTTGCTTATGTCTTTTTCTTTTTGTAATGGCTTGGTAGGTGAAGAACAATGGTCTGGAGGGTTGCCCAGAGCAATGCCAGAGGTTAAGAAATTCTAAACCTTCCAGCCATCACCTCGTTTTTGCTGTAATGGGCCTTGCAAGGCTGGGTGAGTTTCTCCCTAATCATTGCACAACCCGCTCGGCATACAGCACGGGAAACTGCAGGCCTAAGTGTGCCTAGGGGGCACCCCTGCACCTACCCACGCATTTAGGTCTAACCACTTAGGCACCCCTGGCATGATCATTCTGCACAGAATCCAGAGCATCTGTGGAAGACGCCTGGACCCGGGCAGCAGGTAAGGAGAGTGGGCTAAAGCACCACCTATAAGCCGAAACTATTGCACTAGAGTACACCTATGGAGAAATTACATATGAGGGGGGGGGGGGGGGGCACACAGCTTGTGGAGGTTTGGTTATTTACGCACCCATTCACTTGTATTGTACGTGTCACTTATATAGCGCCCTTTCCCCATTTGTATGGCCTCAATGCGCTTTGAACGCCCTCTGGGACCATAGTCCATATGTGGGAGATGTTAAGAGTTAATTTAGGAGATGGATGTGTGCATATTGCCAGATTAGGACTTAGGTGGGCTGGCGCTCCAGAAAGCAGCCCAGATGTCAGACACTCAGGGGGCTGTTGGTGGTGGTGGTTTAGGATAGAGGGCTTGTGTCGGAGAGGCAATGTGTGCCCAGCTAGACTGACATTTTTCATAGTTTGCTGCTGTATACTAATGGCAGAGGGGTTGAGTTACGTCAGGTGTTTCAGTGAAGGTGGCTATGCGGGCTGCTAGACCAGAATTGCATAGCCATAGCTGCATTCTGAAGTGCATGGATGAGCGGCCTTGCCTATGGCCTGTGTCCACAGACATGGTGCAAGGTATGCATACTTTAAACTCAGATGGAGTTCATCTGCAATGTCGTTTTTCTAGGTCAACACGATTGGCTGGTCTCGCCAGTTGTGGTCTCCCTATATTGAGAGCCTGAAGAGTGGGAGGTGGGCACAGAGGGACAGGGAGTGAACGGTAGTCTGGGTGTGGGGGGAATTTATCACAGTGTGCCGCTGCGAACACCTCCAGCATCCGCAGGGGTTGGGTGGATAGGTGTGTTGTCGGGTTTGGGCCAGTATTTCTGTGCTGGTATCAACAGTATGGAGTGCGAGAAGGTTTCAAGAGGAGCCAGGGAAGAGGTTTTGACAGCCTTTATAAATGCCAAGTGATTGTCAATGTTGCAGATGTGCAGGGGCAGAGAGTTCTAAATGATTGGCACTTGGACGGAGGAGGATCCGCCCAGTCTAGTGAAGCTGTACTGTAGGACAACTAGGAGAGACGCAGTGCCAGATACGAGTGCCCTTGAGTGTTAGCCAGTGAATTTGTCTTGAATTCCGGGCAGGTGTTGTGGATGGCATGGTGAGTGATGCATATGGCTTTAAAGGTAGTGCGTTGACCAAAATAGGGAGCCAATGGAGGACTCTGTAGGGCTGATGTGTTCTTTGGGAGGGAGGCTAATGAGCAACTGGGCTGCAGCGTTTTGGATTCTTTGTTTCCATAGCTGAAACACTGGTGTGCCTGGATAAAGGCAGCTTGCATTATCTAAGTGCAAGAGGATGGAGATGGCAGAGAAACCATGAGGATAGGCGACATACGGGAAGATGCGCCAGAGGATGCGTAGGTGGCAGAAACAAGTTCTGGATACAGAGATGTGTTGGGAGGGATAAATCAGTGTCCAGATTGCATCCAATGTTTTTCACTGAGGTGGAGGTTGCCAGGGGAGGTGGAGAGGGCCTAGGTAGGGAGGCCAGGGAATAGGTTTGGGAAGGAGCACAGTTTTCCCGCAGACTAGGATATTGGTCTTCCCAGGATTGAGGTGAGGTGGTTGGTCGTCATCCATAGTCTAGTCAATATCAGAGAGGCACGACGACAGATCTGGATGGTCAGAGCTTGGCGATTTTGGGACTTTGGGTATCATCTGCGCAGCTGTAGCAGGTGGGATTGTGGTAATGGATGAGTTGAGGGAGTGAGTTCACATAGATGTTGAAGAGGGAAGCTCCCTATGGCCATGCCAATCCATATGGCCATGCCAATTCATATGGCCATAGCCCTGCCCCCCCACTTCCTGCCCCTCCCCACCCAAACCACATCCTCCTGGTATCAGAGCTAACTTTACAAGCCTTAGCATCAAACCTTGCGCTGGAATTGCCTGCCACTGGTTTTTCAAAGCAGTCTTCTGGGAGGAACTTAACGAGCTATAAATGTTCCACTGGTGTAATGTTTTAGCCAGGTCTGTCTTCAGCCACAGGATTAAGCACTATGGGTGCACTTCACTGAAGTCCTGTTCAAAACAAGCATTGGCAAAGCCAACGGTTTTGGTGTGGGCATAGGCATTAGCAGGCAGTGCCTTTTCAATGCCTACACAAAAGCATAAACTATTGGCTATTTATATTTGTCCAAACTAGACAAACCCAGTTTGGCTAGCTATTCACTGTGGCATAGCATTTTTTTTACTAGGCAAACGGAGGAAGTCAGCACATTGAGTGTTGCTATTTTCAGTGTTCCACAGTGTTTTACTGTGGCAGGGCGTGTTTTACCGGGCATCAAGTGTGAGTGTAGCATGAGTGTTCCATTGTGGTACCGATTTAAGATAGATGACATGCATTACTCACCTTAATAGCATTTCTGATGATTGTATCCGCTTAGATTCACATGCTGTGCATATGGTCCGACATCCAGTGGTAACCGCAGAGTATTGCATCTTGTCTTTCGGGGAACGAAAGGGGACGTCGGCATTGCTGTGTCTCTAACACTATCCCTATCGTGACGTGTAGTGTACCCAAAATCGCTCACGCGCCGAGGTCCTTCCGATTGTATTTTTTCTGCCATGAGGGAGCCCAAGGGTATTGAGTACATAAAGAGAAAGTAGCAAGACCTCCATGTTCCTTCCACCAGAGCGGGGAGGCAGGGTGAGCGCATGTGAATTTAAGCAGATACAATCATCAGAAATGCTATTACGGTGAGTAATGCAGGTCTTCCGATGCTTGTTAATCTGCTTAGAATCACATGCTGTGCATAGACTAGCGAGCAGTACCTGGAGTTGGAGGTGGGTTATGAGAAGGAACAGTAGTGAAAAGAGGTCTTAATACTGCTTGTCCCACCTGAGAATCAGATCTAGAATGAGTGCCTAAGCAATAGTGTTTTGTAAAGGTGTTGCAGAACTCCAGGTTGTCGCTTTGCAAATAGACTCAAGGGAACCAATTGCAATGAATGCTATGGAAGCCCTAGTGCCCCGAGTAGAGTGTGCTCTAGGCTTGAAGGGCAGTTCTCTTAGCAAGAGTATAACCGTGTAATGTTAAGTTAAAGGTACTTATATAGTTCACCGTCACCAACGGAATTGGTCCCCAGGCGCTCTGGAGGATCAGTACACAGGAAGGACGGGTAGGGTTAGTCGGGAGGAGGGGAGCAGGAGAAGTGATGTGCTGTTGGCAGCTTCATCTCAGTATGCGCCGAGTGCTGGGCTTTGGTGCTAGTATCAGATCGGGCAAGACCTCGAGTGCTTTAGGTGATGTTTATGTGTTGTTGATGCAGTGTGGTAAAGTGCGTGCGGATTGCTGAGAGGCTTTTGTGTGGTTTAAGTATGCAGAAGATTGAGGGTTGGGTTAGTGGGGTCTGTGTCCTGATTCAGGTTCTTCTGATTCCGTTAGAGTTGTATCCCTGTGGGTGGGTTAATGCCGTTTCCTCATGGGCCGCCTTGCTTTGTTGGTGCTGCGCTGACCCCGCTGTATCATAGTGAGTAATTGTTTTTATTGATAGGTGTGCCTGACCCTTTCTTCGGGTGTGGGACTGGGTTGGTAATAGCTCTATTCTCTTGTTATCTAGTGTGACACTGGTCAGTTGAGGTTTTGAAAGAATCGGGGGTCGGAGTGGTGTTGATGTGGCGGTTCTTCCATCTTGGTGAGCCTGTGTATTCAGTCGTTCGATTCCTCCAGTCATGACTGTCTTTCTGTTGGTTCTTTGGTTTCTGTTGGGTGAACGTCCTTGGGGATGTTGTTTTGGTTGTAGTTTGTGTGATGGGGCATTGTGCTTCCCGCTGTGTAGTAGGTGGACAGTGTGTAATGATGAAACATTCTGTTTCTCACCCACTGGGTTGGGGCTTGTGGTGTAGTGCTTCCTTCCCCCCCCCCCCCCCCCCCGTCTGTTGTCCTTCGGTATATTGGGAATGGCTATGATTTAAGGTCATGGTCCTCTTGATTCGTCCTAGGGTTTTTGTTTTTGTCTTGCTATGTATATGGTCTTTGGTCGTATTGCCTCTGTCTCCCGGTTAGTCGCTTAGTATGTTGTGGGAGATTTTCCTGAGTGTATTTCCCATTGATTGCTTGGTGTGGATCCGGGTCTCTCTACATTCATAGATGTTTTAGTTGTGTGCGTGCCCCTTTGGCTGGTCTTTCTAGTTACGACGTATAAAACAGGTTTTGAGTAGTTTCCTGAATAGTAGGTGGTTTCTTGTGTTACGCATGTACTTTGGAAGGTCGTTCCAGGTTTTCGGGGCTTGGGGAGAGAAGGAGGATCCTTCAAGTTTTCTTTTGTTGTAGGGTTCGGTTCCAGGCGGATGTCAATGCTAGATCTGAGCGTTCTTGTTGGGTGATGTAGACGCAGTTTGTCTCTCAGGAACTCGGCACCTTATTTGTGTACTGCTCTGTGCGTGATGCACAATGGCTACCAATAAAACAACAAATACAATTCAAAACAATGAAGTGTTTTCAGCACTGGTGTGGTATGTTCTCTTCGTGGTAGTTTCAAAAGCAGTCTGGCTGCTGCGTTTTTAATGCATTGTAGTTTTTTTTTAAAGTCGTTACCGCATGCCGAAGTATAGGCTGTTGGCTTAACGAGGGCGATGATGGTGGTTCTGATGGCAAACGATAGGAACAGTAAGATGCTCTTTGCCGCTTGCAGGAGGTAGAAGCATTTGAGAGCTTTTACTTGTGGCTCTACCGTGAGATTATTGTCCATCAGAACCCCCAGGTTTTTTACAATGGGCGAGGGTGCTGTGGTTGTCCCAAGTTCTCTTGGCCAAGGGATGAATTGGTTTACACCTCTATTTTTTGTGACTATCATTATTTCGGTTTTGCCTGGGTTGATTTTGAGGGAGTTGGGAGTTCATCCAGAAGAATACCTTGCGGAGGCAGTTTTCTAGCGTTGAGTTTATTTCCGGGTTGTCTTGTATTTTGAAGATGATTTGTTTATTGTTGGAGTAGTTGTAGCAGGTGAGGCCGTGGCTTTTGATGATTCTGATAAGTGGATACAGGTAGATGTTGAATAGTAGTGGGGAGAAGGAGGACCCTTGTGGTACTCCACATGTGGAGTCTCTCGGGCTAGATTTGAAGGGTTTCATCCATACAGTTTCCGTTCTGTTTGTTAGGAAAGATTTGATCCATAGTAAGGCGGTGTCTGTTATTCCCAGTCCTAATCTCGTTACGTGGGTGTCGTGGTTGACTGTCGAATGCTGCCGATAGGTCTAGGAGTATCAAGGCAGTGCTGTTGTCAGAGTCTGCGTTTATTTTTAGATCGTCCCATATTGAGAGTAGAGCCGATTCCGTTCCAATCATTGGTCTGAAGCAAACTTCTGCTTGGTCTAGTAGGCCGTGCTCTTCTATGAAGTCTTGGGTCGTTTTGTATATGTAAGTTGCGAGCAGTTTGGTTGTTTACGGGATTTTCTGCTAGATTGAAAACGTGGCTGTCATTGGCAGTGCTTCTCCATTTATGCCGGTTAGGTGAAGGTCCGTGATGGCTTCTTCGTAGAATTGGTCAGTTAGGTTGACGTTTGGCTGTTGGATCATCATCGGTTTGTCTGGTGTGGCGTGGGTGTTGAGTATCCTTCTGTTCTAGTGATGTATGGGGTGATGGGGTCAAAGTTAATCCATACTCTTCTTGGGCACTCCTGTCATTTTACTGGTTGTCTCGGGCTGTTTTTTGTGTGTCTTGATGTCTGTCGTTTGGGTATCCTGGTTCAGGGGTTGTTGCGAGGTAAGGTGTGAGATAAGGATTTTTCCCTTTGCAAGATTGATCTGGTCGTTCTGGTTTTTGGCGTTGCGTTTCCTCTATTTTCGGTTGTTGTTTTGGTAGTAGGTTGGCTTTGTGCGTCTGTCCTGAGCGGCCTTGTCTTGTGCCCTTTCTCGGCGTCCCTTCCTGGTCCGGGGCATTTTGTTGCTCTGTGCGGAGGTGCCAGTTAAGTGGTTGGTTGCAGTGTCTTGTGAGGGCAGTATTGGAGTTTCTTCTTGTGTTGGTAGGCTAGGATTTTTTTTGTGCTGTCTGTTCTTCAGGTGGGTTGGTTTGTGTTTCCTCAGAGTGTTGTCTGGGGGTTGGGGTGCTGGGCGTACAGTTGTCGGGGGTATGGTACAAAGTTCAGTGGCTGTCTATGTAAGTGTCTCGGGAAAGGTGAGGGCGGTTGAACTATACCATCACGGTCTGGTCCTCACTAGGGGTATATAAAGGTGGTTAAGCCTAGGTGTGTGCTGGAGACGAAGTCTAACTAGGTTATAGAGTCCCGTATGGTAGGGGAGGGGGACTCTCAGGGGTGTTGTAATCCTTACAATGCAAATTTTGGGAGCAGAACCCCTGCTAAATTTGAAAGACCTGTATAGTGGGAGAGAGGCCTAGTAATGCTATCTGAATATCATACCATGTAGTTTGGTAACAGAACCCCTGCCAAATGTGACAGGCCTGTATGGGAGAGAGACCTATCAATACAGTCTGAATGTCATACAATACAATTTGGGTGCAGAACACCAGCTAAATTTGAGAGACCTGAATAGTGGGAGAGAAGCCCATCAATGCAGTATGAATATCATGTATACACTATATACAATGTAGTTTGGGAATAGATACAGCATGCTTGTCTATAAGTGGGCTAGGCTTCCAGGGTGGAGCTATTGCTCTATCCCCCACCTAGGCCACTTTTACCTGCATTTGAAAATCCACCTTGAGATAGCAGATTTACAGACAGAATCCCCTTCTCTACCAGCTGCCACTGAAACAAAAAACTGGTTTGTCTTAATCAGTGGTTTCGTTCTTTCCAGGTAAAACATAAGTGCCCTGCGCACATCTAGTTTCTGTAGGCTTCTTTCGGCTATGCTAGTGGGATTCTGGAAGAAAGTGGGCCATTCGATTGATTAGTTCATATGGAACTTCGAGATGAATTTAGGAGCAAATCTGGGATGAGTGTGCAGAATCACCTTATTCCTGTGGACTGTAACAAAAGGGTCTAGAACTGAAAGGGTCTGTAGTTCGCTAACCCTTCTAATGGAAGTAATAGCCACTAGGAAGGCCATCTTGTAAGTAAGGTCTTTTAGACTTGCTTTATGCATTGGTTCAAAGTGAGACCCCCCCATGAGTCTGGTCAAAACCACATTTCGATCCCATCCGGGAGCTGGGTTAGAAATGGGGGGGGGGGTGAATTCTATTAACCCCTTCCACAAAAGCCTTAATAACAGGTGTTTTCCACCACGACACTTTCTGTTGTGACGTAGTGTAGGCTGATAGAGCAGCTAGACGAAGCTTTAGGGAATTAAAAACTAAACCGGAGTCTAACAAATGAGTTTGGTACAACACAATGTGGATAGGCGAGCAGTCAATGGGATTGACGCCCTTGGTTTTTAAAGACGACAAAGCGTTTCCACTTACTGGAATAGCAATAACAAGTGTTCGGTTTTCTAGCCTCCCTGAGTATGTCCATTCATCTCTGAGGGAGTCGAAGGTGTCCAAACTATGATCTCAGGAGCTAAGCCGCTAAATTCAGAGTTTGCAGTCTCCCCTCTGTCCTTAGACAACATATTAAACAGGCAGGGTAGTTTCCCAGGGGGGTCGAGGGGGGGATATTTCCATTAGATGAGCGAACCAGGGTTGGCAGGGGCATCAAAATCATGGTAACTGGTTCCTGGTGCATCTTGTGCACCATCTTGTTGAGTAGGGGAGTCGGGGGGGTGGAAGGTGTAACACAAATTTCCCTGACCATTTTATCCAGAGTACATTCCCTTGGAGTGGTTCTGGTGTACCTAGAGGAGTAGTGTTGGCATTGGGCGTTCTCCTGAGTTGCGAGCAGGTCGATCTCTGAGAAGCCCCATTCTGCAAAGACATTGGAGACGAGGTCTTCGCGCAGACGCATTTCGTATTCTACGGGCAGTGGGAAATCTCTGCTGAGCAGGTCTGATAAAAGATCGAGTTCTCCTGGAAATTGTTGTGACAGTAGGATCATCATCTGTTTGAGAGCCCACATCCAAATGTTCTGGGACAGCTTGGATAGCCCTCGAGAGTGTGCCCCCCCACGCCCCTGCTTGTTTAGGCAATACATGGATGTGGTGCTGTCCGTCAAGACCAGGACCGTCTTCCCCTGTAGCTGTGTCTAAAAGGCCTTCAGTTTTTTGAAAACCGCTAGCAGCTCAAACAGAATTATATGGTTGGACGCTACTTGTGGGGACCACACTCCATGCGCGGTCTGCTGAAGCAGGTGAGGGCCCCCCCCCCACCCTGTGAGAGATGAGTCTGTCGTGAGAGTGGCTTCTACTGCAGGAGTGGTGAAGGTCTTCCCCTTCAAGAGGTTTTCCCTCGACCACCACTGCAGAGAGAACGAGGGCTGGCGAGACAACTACCAGATCTTCCCATTGTCCGCTGGCCTGACACCACTGGCTGTTGAGCCACTCTTGCATGGGACGCATGCGCAGCCGTGCGTGGGAAACTACGTAAATGCATGACGCCATCATATCTAGCAAGCGCATGGCCTTGCGTACTGTCACTTCCCGAATGGCTACATATTGAGGGATCTGAGAAAGCATGTTCTGAACCCTCTTGTTGGAGGGGAGGACGAGGCAAGCCTTTGTCCGAATCAGAGCCCCTAGAAATTACTTGAGTAGGGTCTAAGATGAATTTCTTCTCATTGATGGAGAATCCCAGATTGAACAGGAGGTCTATTGTCCGAGTATTCACTAGGCACGTTGCGTAAGAATCCCCTGTTATGAGCCAGTTGTTGAGGTAAGGGCCAACAGGGACGGATAGTCTGCGCAGGTGGGCTGCTGCTACTGCCAGGACCTTCATAAACACCCTTGGCACCGATGCAATGCCAAAGGGGAGTACTTTGAATTGATAGTGCCTGTCCTTTATCATGACCCTTAGATATTTTCTGTGCGCTGGTTACATTGAAATATGAAAGTATGCATCTTTCATGCCCAGTGTCGCAATGCAATCCCGCTGTTTCAACAGTAAGATTACCTTCTGCAGGGTTACCATACAAAACTTTTGAGGTTTGACAAATTTGTTCACTGGGCGCAAACAGGGCGCATGGTGAGGTCCTTTTTGGGTACAAGAAAGTACACTGAATAAATATCCTAGTTTACCTGAAGAATAGGCACCACGGCTTCTATGGTGCCTCTACTACTTGTATAAGGATTCGCAGATGGTCTGGCGTCAGGCGTCATGCTCTGGGCGGACAGAATTGTGGGGGGGAAATGGTCGGGCAAATTCCACACAGTACCCGTGGGCGACCGTTTTTAGAACCCACTGGTTTGATCCCCTCCCATGCCGAAAGGAAAGATGTTAAGCGCCCCACGACCGGGGTGACATGGGAGGGGACCTGGATCTGTCGGTCATTTCTGACCAGAGGCTGTGGCTCACCTGGAGTTGGGGCCTCTGCCGTTCCCGCGCCGCTCAACCTTAATAGTTGGGGGGGTGGTTGAGGGGTGCTGGATGCTTGGCCTGAGATCCAGGTGTTTCCCGTATTGTAAATGTTTTGTGCTGAACGGGATTGGCCTCGAAAGGACAGGCGGAAACTTCTGGGGGAGAGGGGAGGTTTGTGTGATTTGCTGAAGGGATTTAAGAGTCTTGTGCTCTTTTTTGGCAGTCTCTAGAGCATCGGCGACTGCTTTACCAAAGATTCGACTTCTTGAAAGGTTTATTAATTAGAGCTGCTCTGGTCTCCGGCTTGAAGCCCGAGTTTCGGAGTCAAGCGTGCCGTTTGAGCATGGTGCCCTGAGCTAGGGATCCTTCTACTGTCTCTGCAGTATCCAGAGTGTTTAGTACATTTTGGTTGAAGTGGGTCATGCCGTATGACTAGGAGGCCTAGCGGTAGATTTTTCTACTACCGGGCGACTAGGATGCCTAGCAGTAGATTTTTCCCCTACCGGGTCCTAAGAGGGCGTCGGAGTATCTAACGAGCACGCTTTGATGGCCGAATGTGGTTTGGAAGTAGCGCCTTTATTTTTTTAAGGCAGTCGCAAGACGCTGCTGCGGATGCGGGCAAGGTTGATCTTGAAGATCAGAGGATTCTGTCGAAATTTTCGGGGGCCCTGTTGGCGCTTTTGCCCGTTTCGGCGGGACAGTCGAAACCGGGGTAAGGGTTTTGTACTTAGTGTGGCAATCTTGTACACCCCTGTCGCCGGGTGTTTTCCCCATAGCGTGACTCGAGGACGGGTGTTGCGGACCTAGTGGTGTCCGTCGTGAAGTCGATGGCATCTGACATGGATGCCTGGTCATCACTAGTCCCCCTGTCACTTTCAGCAGTTGCAGCGGTGGGGGAAGAAGATCCAGCCCGCGACATGCCGTAGGTGGCCCCCCGCTTAACGCGGCACTCCTTAAGTGTTTTAGGTCGAAGGAGTGTACAGGCCACGCACCACGCTTCGTCGTGGTCACGGGGTAGACAATGAGCACTTATCGTGCTCGCCCATCCAAGGGTATCTGAACCTGCAAGAGGGGCAAAACCTAAATGGAGTCCTTTCCATAGCGAAAGGGAATAAAGGCGATGACCAGACCTAGAGGGAAAAGAGGGGGAAAGAGGAAACGTAGCTGAAAGGATGTGACCACCCTGACCCCACTCTCCCTACAGTGTAGGCCGGCCAGAGGGCCCGGCCAAGTGGACGGTTCCGCCGCCGGAGCTTAGGTGTCGAAAGCCCCCCGTTGTCTTCGGCGTAGCACAGGAAGCACTGTCCAAGTTACTATCAGGGGATAATCGTTAAAGTCGAACAAGGTATAGCAATGTCTTATGAAAGAGCTCTGCAATAGGGCTACCAGTTATCTGGGTGGAAAAAAAACCTATCTGAGGGACCTCAGCGCATGAGGGATTTTGGGTACACTGCACGTCATGATAGGGATAGTGTTAGACACACCTATGCCGACGTCCCCTTTCAGTCCCGAAAGACAAGATGTAATACTCTGCGGTTACCACTGGATGTCGGACCATATGCACAGCATGTGATTCCAAGTAGATTAACAAGCATCAGAAATATAGAATCTGACCTAGTGGACAGATTTTAGTAGGCCATCGTAGTTATACTTAACAGGGAAACACTGAGATTAGCCACAAACCAACCAAGGTAAAGATGCAGAGCTGTCAAGGCTATTCTAAGGAGGTCATGGGTCCACAACGAGGCCATGCAGTGAAGCACACAATTCAATTTAGACAAACGTAGAAAATAAACGAATATTTATTCTAGGCCTTAAACACGACATTACACAATACTCAATAAACATGTATACATTGAACATAGGTTCTTAAAATGCATTCAAATGACGTCAACAGTACAAGAGCAAAGTGGATTAATGCAGTAAAAATGGAAACAAGTCAAGTGAATTTCCCTAACTTTAGCAGTCCAATCCCGAAGAACGGGGCTGTGTCCAAAAGTTACTGGAGCCACAATGCTTCTCCCCAGAATGGGGAGTTAGTGTTGGTGACAGAGTCAAGAAGATATTCAACAATGGTACTAGGTAAATCAATTGTGTCCTGATCTTACAGGAGGTACTAACAAGGTGCAACAACCAAAAGGCACTGAAATGCAATGTTAGGAAAGAAAGGGACTGGTTCCCAATGTTCTATGAATGACATGGGGCAAATGCTTTTAAAATTACTTAAATGCACCTCCCTCCACCCCAACGGAAGCAGATTTTCACAGATGTGACTCGAATCGACTGAAGAAGGGGGTGGGCGGAGCTAGGCAGTCGGTGTTTGCATTTCATGCTTTTGGTTCTGATGATGTGCCCAAGAGCTGCAGGGGTAAGGATTCTTCCGGTCAGGGTCCAGATGCAATCCTTGACAAGGATGAAATGCAGAATTCACGATGCAGGCCTCTTCAGGACGAGGGAAATAGTTCCAGTGACAGCCACAGCACACAGACTAAGGCAGAAGTCTTTCCAGTGGCAGATGAAGAAGCTTCTTCAGGACAGGATCCTTTGAGGGTGAAATTCTCTGGGAAGGAGACTTACACCACAAGCTGGCGACCATCGAAGTGCTGGGTGGAGCTACAGGATGGCAACACTTTTGAGAGTAAGTCCAAGAGAGCATTTGTCAGTCCACCGGGTGGTCCAGGGACACTTGAAGGCTCTGGACGGCTGGATTCTTGGAAACGCATTGAAACAAATTGGTCCCACTAGCCTAAGGGCTAAAGCACCATTAAGGGCGGAGGTCAAGTAATGCAACAAGGCTTCACGGGCCAGCAGCAGGAAAGGATAGGTCGTCTCTTCAGATAGCTTCAGATAGCTGTTGGTCTACAAGGGATTCTTTGGAAATCATTGACACTCCTTGACAAATGTTTGCATCCACAGGAAAGAAGTGGTTTCCAGGCCATCAACGAAGCCATGGCAAGAAAACTGATCCCGGCTCTATCTAAATGGCAGTCTATCTGTACAGATATTTTGAACCACATAGCCCTGGTACCTGAAAACCTTGTGCTAAACCCGCACACGGTAAAGAGGCGACTACTGGACTGGGATTGGATAGGTACCTTGGACAGACTTAGTGCCTTTCCATCAATAACCCAGGGCAAGGACGAGCACTACCAAAGAGGCACAGTGCTCCCGTATCTCGACAAATTTCCTTCAAGCACAGAAAGGGACAGATTCTTGAGATTCCGACTAAACCTTCTTCACACCAGAGAAGTTCTAGGGAGAAGAAATACAAAGGAGATGCAACCTAGCCTGCTGTGCCGTTACTGTGGGCTGGAGAATGAATCCATACAACACCTGGTGATGAACTGTGTTACCTTATCTAGGCCCAGAGAAAAATGGTTAGGGCCGCACTTTCAAAATCTAACCACTCTATCCCTGCAAGACAGGTGGTCAATCTTAAGAAGGGGAGAAAAAGTCTCCAGGACCTTGGCACTGTTGAACTTTGTGCGAGAAATATTCACAGGACTGGATACCTAGCCATACTTTGTTTCTTCTTCCCTGTCTTTTTTTTTTCTTTTTTTTTACGCTCACCATCTATTCTCCCCTTCCTATATATACAAAATTGTTTTTTTACATTCTTTTAAATGAAAGGAGATTTTGTTTAAAGTATGCATTTAAAGTTTTCTTAGAAACTAATTGATGCAATAAAAATAAAAATAAAAAAAAAACAAGGGATTCTTGGCCCCAACGCTGATCTAAAGAAATGGCTGCAGGAAGACTCTTCTAATCCAACATCTAGCTTGGAAGCAAGTCCAAGCCCACCAACTGTAGGAATCTGCACCATTCACACAGCCAGTAGTTGACCAATCACATACAACTATTGGTTTCATGCATGGACCACACCTAGACACTGGTTGCATGGAAGTGAATTGAAACCAGACAGTCCCATCCCCTTCGTGGGCCACACACAAAGGCAGCACTTCCTGGGCAAGTGAATGACCTTAAATGGGATTTCCTAGCAAGGCAGGAAGGCGGCTAAACTACAATATGGCCAAATAACAAGCAAAGATCTTGTGGCACTGCCATTTCAGGGCATCAGCCACGTTTTAGTAGCCATATGCAGTAAACGTGAATGTGTACACAATAACTCCCACAACAATGATCAAAAGATATCTGCTGCCACCAGCTTGTCTTAAAGCACGTACAAAAGTAACCAAAAATCCCATGTGTAAAACGCTAGGGTGATACAATGTAGTGCAATGGGGATACTCCTGTAAAATGGTATGCAATGTTAAAAAGTTTCAAAAATGTCAATTTTTCCAGTGCTGGTAGTCTGAAGGACTAATCAGTTTCCCCATAACAAATGATCAAAGGACAAGGCCTTGAAGCTGAAAGCTTTAATTCCCCCTCAAAAAGTCAGACCAGGTTAAAAAACAAAGCAAAAAGATAGGGGGTCCAAAGAAACTATGGAGGAAAAGTTTCCAAAAGAGAAAACCTTCCGATCACTGCCCCACATTGGTGGGTCCAGTCTGCACATGTTTCTTTACTGTGGCAACATACTTATTAGTGGACATCAGAGGTGAAGTCAGGATTACTAGTGGTACTGGCAGACATTGGTGGATCAATCTAGACAAATCTTCAGTGGCATTGTCATTTACTTGTGTTAGGCAAGATTCTATGCAGTACCCTTAGGGTGCACTACAACAACCATGACCTCCTGGCAATAGAAACCCAACCGTTGGTATAAGGCTGTACTACACAGGTTGCTAGGGTGGTCGAGAAGTCAGGCTCATCTCAAGAGGGGTCAATGTGAGCTGTAGGGGAGTTAGAGATTCACAGTGACAAGTATTCAAATAAACTCTTACACACAAGGTTTCTTGATTAAACACTTATTAATTTATTCATCAGTCAGTTAGAATAAGCCTTCTGCAGAAGGGAGCAATATAAAACACCACACAAATATACTTCAAAAATACACACTCTTAGTTACCTAAATCAGCAAATACCCATTTGGGATGAGACAAGCACAACCTACACCCTCAGGTGACTTCAATAGCTAGGGTGCTGTTGAAATTAATACATCACTGTTGCATTTTGAATATTCTTACGAGTAGTGTTAAATAGAAGAGAGTTCAGAATGAAACAAGTATTCACACAGATATTCTCAAGCAGGTTAGTACTATCAATACAACCCCCCAATGCAAAGTCAGTTAATCCTTTCCTGGAAGGAAGGCAAAAACACAAGCAGCAGAGAGAAGAGTCATTCAGGGAGGCTAGGCTAGCCAATCGTAATTTAGCAAAAGTCAAGGTGAACTGAAGCACTTCTTTGAAGTAGAAAGTATTTTCCAATGTCTAAAAAGTCTTTGTAGAATAGAAGGAAATCAAAGTAGGGTCACAAGGCTTGTGAAGTAAAGAAGCTGGCAGCAACTCTACACATGCAACCAAGCAAGTCTTTCTCCAACAAGGACAAGTGGCTACACAAGAGGTAAGTTCTTAGATTTTACAGTAACTTTAGGTTGAAGAAAAAGTGCAGCAGATGACATCTGTTCCTGTGCAGCTCTGCAGAGCTCGCTGTCCGTGGGCCTCAGTCGTGGGAACAAGAGGGAGGACTTCTGGGGACTCCTGCACTGCAATGGGACGGTCACTGCTCGCAACCGGCAAACTTCAAACAAGTGGCTATTCGGTGTTTCAGCTCCTCGAGTCTACCGCAAATAGCAACAGGCTGTTGAGATGGGCTTTCCTTGCTTCTGGGGTCCAGCACTCCGTTGAGGGGGCACAGGCTCAATCAGTCCTGCTTCCTGGGAGTCCAGATGATCTTCCTGGAGCTCTTGGCCAGCTTAAAAGCAACGCACAAAAACTGGTGTTCCTCTCCCTGGCTAGCTGGTTCCAGCAGCAACTGCAGTGGATACTCTACCAGCGTTGAGGATTTCCAGGTGGCTTAACTTTGGAGTTGATTGGTCCCACCAATTCAAAAGGGAGAAGTAGTCCTTGCAGGAGCTTCTCGGTCGATACGAATTTGGAGTTTCAGCACAGCAGCAGGGCTTCACTGGGAAAACCAACGGTCCAGCAGTTGCAGCAGGCATCCTCTTCAAGGTCTTCTTTGGATTCCTTCGCCCAGTGGTCGACTCTACCTTCCAAGTCAAAAAGCCTTGCCTTTTAGGCAGCTTGCTCCAATTCATTCCAGCCTAGCGGTCAGTCATCCAGCAGGATGGCTGTCCTTGCCAGACAGTCAGCCGGCCAATCACCACAGAGTGCATTTGGGTCTCCTAGGAGACTAAGCACAAGGAGTTTCGGGCACCTCCCTCACTTGATGCCCCCGCCAGACACCCTGGAGCCAGAGGCGGGCTTCACTTGTGAAGCCTGCCAAAGACAAACCAAACAAAGGGACCAAACCTGGTTTGGCACGCAGAGTAGATCTCAAGGACCTTTCCACAAAGAAATGGCGAAAAAAGAAGACCGGGCCATTTTGACAAAAATGGCACCCATGGGTGCTTTACCGTGGCTGCGAATGCAGCCAGTGGTATAATCCCATAATGGTAGTAAAAAGTAAATCATTGCCACCAGCCATTCAGTGAGGAAAGGGTAACACAAAAATGTTACATGAGAAGCTAGACAAAGGGGATACCAAGTAACCCCTCGATCACCCTATTGTAAGATAGTGTGTGCTGGGTCTAGAAAGTTACAAACGTAAGTCAATTTCACTTTACTGCTCTGGGAAACAGTAGTTTATCCCAGAGAAGGCATTTAAACATTTGGGAAATCTGAAGGACTTCCCTGTGTCACTACACTGGAGGTGCTGAGTGACAATGTAAAAGATGATGCCTATGGAGATTGTCAGACTCCACAACCAAAAGAAACAAACACAGAAAACATAGAATTTAAAAGTTAAACATCCCAAAATCAGCAAAAGAGCCGGGGGGGGTCTTTAAGGTGGGAGTAATTTAGCACTAAACTGAAAAATCTCCCATTCACAGAGTGAAATCCCAGGGTGGCACCCAGCTGGCCAAGGAGTCGGGTTGTGATCACATTGAATGGGCTGCCGAAAAGGAGCTCTACACATTACGCTCCCCTGCTTCCAAAACAACAAATCCACTCTAGAAGAGGAATCAAAATCCTGTCTGACAGAGCCCCAGATTCCTGGTTCCACAAGTTCACCAAATGTTTTAAGGATCGTATCTGGAGCCTGGCCAGAGGCACCGCAAGAATGAATGAAGCTAGAAGCCCCATGAAATGTTGGTGCATCAAAATGAAGTGGGTTGCTTGGAGAGAAATTGGTTGAGCATCTCATCCTATTCAAAAGGAACACCAAATCCTGTGTAGTTAAGCGGTCTGACTTTTTGGAAGTGGATCAAAAACACCAGGTCGAAGAGCATCTGCATTACTCTCAGACTGCAATTTCCCCAGGTGAACTGGCTGACTAGTCAGTCATGCAGGTAAGGATACATGTGGTGCCCCTCTTACTTGAAAAGGTTGGCAATCTTATTCATTATTTTGGTGAACATACAAAGGGCTTAATTTAGACCAAATGGGTAGACTTTGGATTGAAAATATCATCCCCATCACTGCAAATTGCAACATCTATAGGTGAGGATGCCAAAAGGGGGCATCTCTCTAGGCTGTATTACTCCAACAGCCTCTTTCTAAATCTGTCTGCTTCTATTCTCCGCCCCTTGCAACTCATCCAGAACAAGACTGCGAGACTTGTCCTTGGCCTCAAGCCCATGGATCGTATATCTCCAGGACTGAAATCTCTGCACTGGCTCCCAGTGGCTGCCAGGATTAAGTTCAAAACCCTCTGCATTGTCCACAAGGCCTTCTGCGGCCTGTGGCCTAAATACCTTCTACCTCCCTCTGCCTAACTATCTTCCTTCTCGAGTTCTCCGCTCATCCACCTCCAACTCCCTCAGGGTCAGTCGCTTCTCCAAGCATCGAGTTGTGGTAGTTCTTTCTTCTGCCGGGGCCACCCACTGGAACAGCCTCCCTGAAACTTGAGAACCATCTTCGGTTCCGGAAGCACCTTAAAACCTCCCTCTTTACTTCTGCTTTCTCTCCGACTCTCCCTTGCTGAAGGCCTGGCTGATACTGAGACAGCACTGGTTACCTGGCCACCCATCTGATTTAGGCCGAAGCCCTGCCACATTCACACCTGCACTGCCTCCCTTGCAACACCTGCACCTGGGGACTGTTTTCTGTATCCCTACAGTCCCCCCCACCAGCATTTATGTCTGCACTCAACCTCCACTTGCCGCCAGCTGGCCGTTCTTTTATTGATCGGGTTATTTTATTATACCATGTACTGCACTTTTACCCTCCTTCTCCCCCACCTGCACTTTTCTTCTTTCCCCCTTCCCTTGCACGATCTGATTGACACCTGGCCTAGTAAGATCGTTGTCTGTCTTCCCTCTGTTCCCCCGCTCTTGCCTCGTCGCACCTTGAAACACTTGTGTATAGGGGCATTACAAATGCCATATCATAACCTCAGAAACTTTTGCTTTGTCTAGATAACCATTTTACCTTGTCCCTAGGTGAAGGGGAATCGTCATCTGTCACCTAGTCTTTTACTCTTCATGGGTGATCTTTTGAGGTAATTCCATAGTGTATGGATGAAGTTATAGTTTCCTACAACTTTTGGGCTTAGGCTGGGTTGCCCCTGAGGGCACCACTGTTCATTTCTCTTTGATGTAGTAGGATGAACTACAGTTCCCAAGTAATAAGGAGGGATTTGTACCACCCCTTTACATTTTATATAGTGAGACAGCACACCCCACCTTAGAGTAGAGTGCTGGGGGATACAATGTATACCCCTTACTTACCGGGTAACATTTAGTTACAATTTCAGGTTTCCTTGAATGGCTGCTTGCATTAACGAATCCTATGACTTTTTAGTTTATTACTCACAGGCTGTTAATTCAGCCTCAGTAATGCACAGAAAAGCCACCATTTTGCGAAAACGGTGGGCTCCTTTTTTCGTCATGTGTGTGCTTGAGGTTTGAGGAATTCCCCTGCCAATCTAGGTGGGACAACCTCAGTGGCTGTTTTGTCTTGGCAGGAATCCTGTGGATTCCCAGCCCAGCCTCCAGAGTGTCTGGAAAGGCAGGAAGCAAGGTAAAAGTCCTAAACTCTGCAGCCCTTTGTCTTTCCCCTTGCCTGAAAGGAACACATTCCCAGCAGGAGGCTGGCTTTCCTGATTGGACAACAAGGTGCCCCTTGCTGTACAATGCAGGGGAGAATGCAGAAGTTGTGCTGTAGTTTCTGATAAATACTCTAAACTTGGAAGCTACTGACATATCGATCACAAACTGAAACCGAAGAGGAAGATCAAGAAAAGACAGCCGTAGCGATTTCCAGCGACCAGAGACCCAGCTGTGTAGCCAGAGCCTGTTGTAGCCCTTCCTTCCAATCGGGGACTCAGAAAACGACAACCCCAACCCAGAGCCTGGTTGAGATCCACTAGATTCAATCAGACCTGCACTATAAGCCAACCCACAAAGTGCTGCGACCTTGTGGGCTGCAATGCTCATACCCTGGGAGCTCAAGACAGTGTGCAGTGCACGGTCATACCAATCGCAAATCGAGACGAAACTTGGTGGCATCCTGCTGGAACTCCAGAGACACAATTTGAGTTCAAAGAGTCCCCTCAGAGTGCTGGACTTTCCGAATGACAAAAATCCAACCAGCAATATTCAGTCTTCTGGCTCCTGAAAAGGGCACCAAAACTACAGAGCCGCAGCCAGTCGTGAAGAAACTCTTGCTTGGTGCCTTCTGCAACAATCCCTGCTGCAAAATCCCTTCCAGAGTCCTGTCCACAGTCTTCATGACAAAGGAATCCATCAACTGGGTTTTTGGCTGCAGATCCTGAAGTCATCCTGCTGCAACTCTTCCTCTGTGCTGAAGTACTTTGTTGGCTGGGGTATTTACTTACCTTAAGCATGTGTAATTTCAGTAAAGCTTTAGGTGTGTTATCTGTGATTGGGAATCCTCATCCAGTTAACGCATGCCCACTGCTGGAATCCTCCTAGGGTGCCTTCTCTGAAGTCCCTGGACCCTCAACTAACTCTAACGTGAAATATTTGTTTGACCAGTCTTCCTTAGTGCCTTTGTGAACTGTTGGATCTAGTGCCCCCCTTCTGCCACTGAAAAGACCCATTCTCCAAGAATAAGGGAAAGACGTTCTAAGGATTGGGCATGTTACCTAGAAAAGAAAACATTTTTAAAAGTTTACTTACTAGTAAATTAGTTAGTTGGTAACTAAGAGTTAACAGTTACCAAAGTTCTCACTTAACTTGAATGTTAAAGGATATTTGTACCGCACACTATCACCACCGGAGTAGTGCTCTGGCGGATCTGAAAATGAATACGGGGTGGGAGGGTGAAGTTAGTGGGAGCGAGCGGGATCAGTGCAAGAGAGCAGTGATGTGCTGTTGGCAGCTTCAGCTCTGTTGACACTGTTCGATGAGTTTTGGGTGCTTTATCGTTCGGTAGACGTTGTGTGCTATTGTGCAAGGCTATGTGTGGTTTGTTTTGTTGTTGCGATGTGCTAAAATTCCATGTTCTTTCTAGGTTCTTGGCGAATATTCACAGTCCCGTCCATACATGACGCATGCCCAATATTCTCTGTGGTATTGACCTGCCTTGGAACCTTTCTAGATGCAAATCAAGCTGGCATATAGGGTTCTATCTAGATATCGCGTTAATAAAAAGAATTTCCATTGCCTTCTAGTTGTGGCACTGGCCGGTATCCACTATCGTCCCCTGATGCAACACAGGCCAATGTCCATAATTCTATCCAGGTGTGGTGCCTAACATTCACGTCTCCAAGTGTGGGATTCCTAACCCAATGCGACGTAGGTTAATGTTTTACCAACTACCATTCTAACTAAATGTGGCATTTGCCATCATTCACAATCCTGTCTGGGTAGAGTACACGCTAATGTTCATGATTCTGTCTAAATGTGGTAATTGCCATGTTCGGGAGAATTCTCCAAAATGTGCCAATTCCCTCTACCTTGGAGACCCCCAGAAACTTTGCTGAATTTTGAGGACTTGATTTTTTTAACCTGGAGAGCGAGACCCTTTTTCCACTCGCTCATGTATTTTAATGTGATTTAATACACTTTCTTTTTGATTATGGAGTCTAACCAACTCCATAGGCATCTATGACAACTGTGTCACAAAGCACCTTCAGTGCAGTGACCCAGGGAAGTCTGTCAGATTGCCCATGGTTTAAATACCTTCTCTGGGATCAACTACTGTTTCCCAGAGCAGTGGAGTAAAATTGCATTCACTTACTACTGTCAAATTCTAGACCCAGCACACCTTATCTTACAATAGAGTGCTGGAGGGGTTACTTAGTATCTCCCCCCCCATGTATAGTTAAGCATGTAGCATTCCTATGTTACCCTTTCCTCTCAAAATGGCTGGTGGCAGTGGTTTTGCAATGAACTACCTTGATTTACCCCAACCGCAAACTGTTCGCAGCTCTGAGAACGTTAAATCGCGGGAGCCAAATTTTTTAAAATGGCGCAGAGCCTCCTTTGTTAAAATGGTCCCTGGTAGTCTTCACCATTTCTGTGTGGAAAGGTCCTAAGAGTTTCTCCCTGTGCGCCACACCAGGTTTGGTCTCTTTGCTCATTTGCTTTTGGTGGGCTTCAGGAGTGAAACACGCCTCTGGCTCCAGAGTGTCTGTGGTAGGCAGGAAGTGAGGGAGGTGCCCAAATCTCCCTGTGCTTAGTCTGCAAGGAGACCCAGATACACTCTGATGATTGGCAGGCTGACTGTCTGGCAAGGACAGCCATCCTGCTGGGTGAGTGGCAGCTAGGCTGGAATGAATGGGAGAGAACTGAGTAAAAAAGGTGAGTCTCTTGGCTTGGAAGGCAGAGTCAACCACTGGACGAAGGAACCGAAGAAGAGCTTGAAGAGGACGGCAGCAGCAACTCCTGGACCGTTGGTTTGCCTGTTGAAGCCCTGCTACAGGTTCGCATCGACAGAAGCCCTGCAAGGACTACATCTCCCTTTGAGTTGGTAGGACCAATCAACTCCCAAGTAAGCCACCTGGACACCCATTTCAGAGCTGGTTGCATTGCCTCCGAGTGCTGCAGGAAACCTTTGAACCAGGGAGAGGGACACCAGATTGCGTGCGTTGCTTGTAAGCTGGCCGAAAGCTTTTGGAAGATCCTCCGGACTCCCATGAAGCAGGACTGACCAAGCCTGACCCCCCCTCAGTTGAGTGCGGGACCTCAGATGTGCGGAAAGTCCACCTCAACAGCCAGGAACCACGCGTATTGCCATTTCCTGTACAGCAAGGAGCTGAAACGCGAGACAGCCACTGAAAGTAAAGTTTACCGGTTGCCAGCTTTGACGGTGCCAATACAGTGCAGGAGTCCCCCAACTTCCTCTCTCGTCTCCACGACTGAGGCACAGGAACAGTGAGATCTGCAGAGCTGTACAGGAACAGCAGTCTTCCGCTGCAATTTTTTCTTCTTTACTAAGGAACTGTAAAACTAGCCTAAGAGAACTTACCTCTTACTGTGGAAGTGCTTGTAACTTCCGCAACTCACAAGTCTAATCAGCTTGTGGCCCTACATTTGGTTTGTTTTTTATCAAAGACTCCTAAGAACTTGTGCAAAAACTTTTCCATGTACTTACCTGAAGTGCTGCATCCTTTACAAAGACTTTTGCCCATTGACTTTGGCTTAGCCTATTGAATTGAAAGACTATTCCCTTGCCATCTGAAAGTATTTGCCCTGCTTAAGAATATTTGTAATTTCTTGTTTTCTAATAACCATTGCCTTTTACAAACTATTGAGAGTATTCTGTATGCCAACAGTAAGGTATTAATGTCCCCAGGACCCCTGCTACTGAAGTCACCTCTGGGTGTAGGTTGTGTGTGGGCCACCACAAAAGGGCTTTGTCTGATCCAGAAACTGAGTGTACAGCATTGAAGCATATTTGTGTTACTATCCTATTGCTCCCTTCTAAAGAAGGCTTTATAACTGACTGATACATTATTGTTTATGCAAGAAACCTTGAGTAAGTTTATTTGAATATCTAACTGTGAATCTTTGTGCAACTCCACTACAGCTCATATTTCCCCTCTTGAGATAAGCCTGGCTGCTCAACACGCTACCAAAACTGTGTAGTACAACCTTATACCAAAGGTTGGGTTGCCTATACCTGTAGTCATAGTTGTTTGTAGTGTTACCAGAGGGTACTGTATTCAAACCTTGCCTAACATGCCATCATTCACAGTTCTGTCTGGGTCCGGCGCAGGCCAACTTTCACAATTCTATCTGTGTATTGTGCCATTCTGAAAAGTATATAGAAATGTTAAAGGTATTTGTACCGCGCACCGTCACCAACTGAATTGGTCCCCAGGCGCTCAAGCGGATCTGCAAAGGAGAAGGTGGGGTGGGTTAGTAAGGTGAAGAGGGAGTAGGATACTGAGAGAAGTAGTATTCCGTTGGCAGCTTCAGTTCGGTTTACACCATGCGCTGAGCTTTGGTGCGAGTATCGGATCAATGTCAGTCCTCGTGTGCGGTTTGTGCAGCTTGTGTTTGTTGTTGCAGTGTGGTGAAGTGCATGCGGCTTGTGTGCGAGAGGTGGTTGTTCGAGTTTGTGTGAGAGTTAAGTATGCAGACATTTTGAGCTTCTTGGTTAGTGGGCTATATGCTCTCGCAGCTAACATTCGCAGATTGGCTAAATGCCTAGATTTGAGAATCCTATGTGGTGTGGGAGAGGCCTAGGTTTCATAATACATTACATTTCACCATACAATAGACAAAGATTGAGGCTACACTGTTAGCAAGAATTCTCAGAAATTTGCTAATTCCCTCCACATTAGAGACTCCCAGCAACTTTACTGGATTTTGAGGACTTGATTTGTTTTAACCTGGAGAGAGAGAGACCCCTTTTTTCCCCCATTCTCATGTATTTTAATGTGATTTCTGAACTTTGTGTTTCTTTTAGTTATGGAGCCTGACAAACTCCATGGCCATCATCTTATATAGTGTCACATAGCACCTTCAGTGCAGTGGCACAGGGAAGTCTTTCCGATTTCCCAAAGGTTTAAATACCTTCTCTGGATAAACAGTTTCCCAGAGCAGTAAAGTGAAATTGACTTTACTTACATTTGTAACTTTCTAGACCCAGCACACACCATCTTACAATAGGGTGCTGGAGGGGTTACCCAATATCCCCTTTGTCTAGGTTCTCATGTAGAAAATGTTAGGTTACCCTTTTCTCACTGAATAGCTAGTGGCAGTAGTTTGAACTACCATGGTGTTTATTTACTGCGGGCTATGTTTGCAGCTGCAGTAAAGCACCCAAGCGTGCCTTTTTTGTCAAAATGACCCTGGTCTTTTTTCGCCATTTCTTTGTGGAAAGATTCTTGAGATTTACTCTGCGTGCCAAACCAGGTTTGGTCCCATTGTTCGCTTTGCCTTTGGCAGGATTCACGAGTGAAGCCCGCCTCTGGCTTCAGGGTGTCTGGGGTGGGTAGGAAGTGAGGGAGGTGCCCGAAACTCCCCGTGCTTAGTCTCCTAGTGAACCCAAATACACTCTGGTGATGGCCGGATGACTTTCCGACAAGGACAGCCACCCTGCTGGGTGACTGACAGCTAGGCTGGAATGAATGGCAGAGAACTGAATAAAAGGTGAGGCTTTTGGCTAGGAAGGCGGAGTCGATCACTGGATGAAGGAACCCCGAAGAAGAACTTGAAGAGGACGCCTGCTGCAAATCCTGGACCGTTGGTTTGCCCGGTGAAGCCCTGCTGCTGTGCTGAAACTCCAAATTCGTATCGACAGAGAAGCCCCTACAAGGACGACTCCTCCCCTTGAGTTGGTGGGACCAATCAACTCCTAAGCAAGCCACCTGGACATCCTTCTCGGAGCTGGTTGAATTTCCGCAGAGTTGCTGCTGGAAACCGAATAGCCATGGAGAGGAACACTAGATTGTGTGCGTTGCTTTTAAGTTGGCCAAGAGCGCCAGAAATATCCCCCGGACTCACAGGAAGCAGGAGCCTAAGCCCCCTAAACAGAGTGCGGGACCCTTGAAGCAAGGAAAGTCCAGCTCAACAGCCAGAAATTGCAGTGCTGCAATTTGCGGTAGTCGCAAGGAGCTGGAACACCGAAGTGCCACTTGTTGGAAAGATTACTAGTTGCGAGCGGTGACCGTCCCATTGCAGAGCAGGAGTCCCCAGAAGTCCTCCCACGACTCAGGAATAGTGAGATCTGCAGAGCTGCACAGGAACAGAAGTCCTCTGCTGCACTTTTCCTTCAATACAAAAAGGTACAGTAAAGTCTGCGAGAATTTACCTCTTAATGTAGAGTTGCTGGCATCTACTACTCACAAGTCTAATAAGCTTGTGGCCCTACATTTCATTCTTCTTTTCTTCAAAGACTTCTAAAACATTGTACAAAGACTTTTCTACTTACTTACCAGAAGTGCTTCATCCTATATAAGACATTGACTTTGGCTTAGCCTATTATACTGAATGACTCTGCTTAGGGGATGCAAAAGTATTTGCCTGCTTAATATATGTGGTCTCTTGTTTGTTCTAATAACCTTTTCCTTTTAGCAACTTCTAAGAGTATTCTAAATGCCAACAGTAAGGTATTATTGTCCCCAGCACCCTAGCTATTGAAGTCACCTGAGGTTGTAGGTTGTGTCTGTGGGTAATCACAAAAGGGTCTTTACTGATTTAAAAACCAAGAGTGTGTTTTGAAGTGTATTTGAGTGTTACTGGCATATTGCTCCCTTCTGAAGGCGGCTTACTCTGATAAATTAATGATTGTTTATTCAAGAAACCTTGCGTATAAGTGTTTATTTGAATACTTGTCACTGTGAATCTCTAACTCCCCTACAGCTCACATTGACCCCTCTTGAGATAAGCCTGGCTGTTCAACACGCTTGTGATGCTGGAAATGCATCAGAGGGACAGGCCTTGTACTGCTTTTTATCGTGTGTTCCGTCGCGTTTTCTGCGCAGGAGTTCATGTGGTGGTGCAGCTCTCTTTTGGTTTGGTGAACAGACCCATGGGATACCCTTATGGCACCCATGGGTAGGGGTGCAACCCTGTCCCATAGTGTATGTTTTTGGGCACCTGTGTGTGACCCACAGAGCAGGGTACGGGCTGGTGGCAGCTGCGTGCTGAAATGACTGGTGCCCTGAGCGTCCTCCATTTTGGGATGTCCAGGGCCTGTCATTGGAATAAGTAGATTCCTGATGGAGACAAAACGGCCCCCCATGGCCTCTTGCCTTACATCACCTGTTACCTTGATCTTCCCGAAGTCCTGGGAAGCCCTGCCTCTGTCCCTTCCCCCTAACTGACTGTTGGGTGGAAGTTCCGTATATGTAGTGTGGGGAAGTGCCAACCAGGCTGGCTGAAACCTTCTCAACGACCGTATGTTGTGGGTACGCCTATGGGTGGGACCTGGGTGAATGGAGTGTGACGAATATACATTCTACGTTGTGGCGGTCTAGTATCTGGTGGTTGACACAATGGTTGAGACAGCCCTGCCCGAAACCGGTATGAATGCAGCTTGGACTGTTGAATGGCTCGGTACTTGTCCCAATACACATAACTTGTTGTGAGTGTCTGGAGAGAAGTGAATAGCCTGAATACCTTGTGTGTCTGCATGAATGCCGTAGTCGTGATTGGATGCTCGAGAGTGACCCAGCGGAATGAATGGGAGAACAACAGTATATCTGGGGACCTCTCACTGCTACGAATCGTGTTCAGAAGCTGAAGTCCACTACGACGAGTAACTGGAGTAACTGAAGCTTGATCCTGAAGCCCCGCTGGACGAGAAGAATTGCTGTTGCTCTCTTTCACAATCTGAAAGCTGCTGTGCTTTAAGAACCAACAGAGAGGACCTGGTAAGACACCCTCTTTCCGAGCTACGAGGGACCATCGTTCACAGCTGATCTTTGCCTAAACTCCCTGGTAGACAGGCTGCCGACCCGTTGCAGGATAAGCACAATATCCTGGTAGAACTTTAGCCGCTCTAACTTAAGGTTTCCGAGCGAGATACATTGATTGATGGACGTGTGTTTTGACCTTTGACGGCTGTTTTCTAGCTGTGGAGGCACAGAGATTTTTGTCCCTGCACTCGTTCGCATAAACCCCAGCGAATGTACACTAGGAATGCATCTACCTAGTAGAAAAAAGGCCCCCAGACAGCCTGAAATTTTCAAAAAGGCTTGGCGGTGATCCGTGAACGCCTGGAAATGGCGATTCAGCCCTACTGCAGTTACGTTTAACCTAGCAAAAAGCTAAAGTTCTACCAGGATATTGTGCTTATCCTGCAACGCGGGAATGGAAAAGAGGCTTACCATCTGAAAAGAAATGTGTCCCCTAAAGAAGGCCAAAAAAGATTGTTTGTAGAGACACTAGGGATAGTGTTTCATATGTATAAATGGCCGAAACATGTCGACACATGGCAATAGACTAGTTAAAGTACATAGTCTTGTATCTGCAAACTGCTTAAATAGAGTTTTCGATCAAGATGACGAACCCCATATGAAATATATTGTTTTTTTTAATAGGTAAACGAGAAGAAGTTGGTGATGCACCATATTTATGCCTGCATTATTGTTGTTCTCTCGGTTCTTTAACACATTTCGAAATTGGTCTTTATACTGAATATATTAATATAGAAGATGTCATGTTGTGATTGTTAGTTTTTGAATGAGATGGTTCCGTTTCTCTTCTGCTCTTTGCCTTGCGCAATAATGTGGCTCACTAATTCGTAAGTGAAAGCTCTTTTCACCACGACTCTGTAGATCACCTCGCCTGACCTGGTAGTGCAGAGAGAGGGTTAGCCGGTTCTCAATTTTGTATTTTTCTTTTAGTATATCTCCCGTTCTGAGATACTGGCCCCCCAATGACAAAAATTGAGGGAGACTACCTACTATACTATATGTGCCTAATGTCCGACTTCCCTAGAATTACTGTTAGCGATTCTGATGGTGTTATGCTTTGGTCTTTGTACCTTCAAGCATTGTGATGTGTTCTTATACATGTGTTATATGACTCTATAAAAAGTACTCACCCAAGACTTAACTTGGCCTACTTGTATTTATAATAAACCTTATTTTGTAATAATCCTTCTGGTTTTAAGTGTTTCTATTGAATCCTTGGTGTACTAGAGGTTCAGTGTACTTTCCTACAGCCCACTCTGCCTCCTAAGATAAGCCTGGTTGCTTCGTCTACGCTCCCAAATACTCTGGTGGTACAGCCTTATACTAAGAGCAGAGTCTTGTACGGTCTCAGTTGAATGGTTTTACTAAGCCCTTAGTTGGACTTCAGAAAAACTGTTCCAACAGTGCCGAGCCAGTTTGCACATCCCATTTGAGTGCTGTGGACCAGTCTCATTGCTTTTTGGGGAACGGTGGGCGGGGAGGCGAGAACCACCTATTTGTTAGTGATTTCTATCATGTGCACTGGGAGATTGATCTAGCTGTCTCGCCCTTCTTTCCTGAAAACCTCTAAAACTCCCAAAGCATCTTGAGTTTGTATTGTTCTTGTTTGGGCTGGATTGAACTAATTATATGGGTCCATGCCATTTCATAGACAGGAAGAAATTCTGTTGAAATTGAACATTAAAAATTAAATGAGGCCCATGCCACCCCCCACATGTCCCTCCTTCCCCTTAATTACTGACCCTCCTTAAGAGCCTTCCCTTTTTCCCCTTGAAACCTTAAATAAACATTCTGATGTAATTTAGAAGGAATTACTTTATAGAAAATTACCACAAGGTAATTCCTGTTGATGAACGGAATACCATTTTTATGCTGGTTTAGGTAGGATTGAAAGTGACTTATTGTGTGTGCTGGTCTGTATTTGCACGCGGGGAAGGGCGCTCAGCCAATCAGGTGTATGGAACAGCGGGCGAGAATACACAATCCCCGCCTGCTGTCCCAGCCACCCGAGGCCCTTCCCCGTGTGGCACTTTTCATCATTGTGGTGAGGCAACAGGGACACTTATCTATGGGACTGGAGCATTGCACTCCGGTCCCGAGCTCCTCCGTCTGCCCGGCACCAAACATGGAAACGGTACTTCAGCCATTTTATTCCCCTCCATTGTTCATCAGGAGATGAAAAATGTTGAATACCATTTGCATACCCCAGAAGAACCCGAGGTGCAAATGGCTTTCATGCCCTGAGCTCAGGGTGGCGGCCCGTTAAAGGCCATGTCCACCCTCATGCAGGGCATGAAAACCATTAATTCCTCACCTGTTGGGGAGTGAAAAATTCTGCTCCCGTGAAGGGGAAATCTTAAGCACTGTCTTGGACATCTGATGTGAACTTTGTGGCATTCATACACAGCAAACGTCACAGCTGTGCCAATGCCATGGCTGGCATTGTTAATGTGAGCCACTGATGCCACCAACATGCTCTGTACCATCAGCAAGCACAGCCTTGAAAATTACTTGCCAATCTGGCATTAGTTCTAGAAGGAAATCAATTTTGCACCAAAGTTTTGGCAGCTGCTAACATTGCATCCACATTAGCATGCCAGAGGTGTATACCTGCATTGAGGTAAACCTTGCCACAGGCCTCCAGTATTCCCTCCTTCTAGATAGGCATGAAAATGAAGAGGCAGTTGGACGTTATGTTACTTGCCATTTATATAGCGCTCTATATATCCTTGGTATGACCTCAAAGCGCTGGTAGGTTGAACGGCCTCAGGAACCGTAGTTCTGCTCAGCAGAGTGATAGTGTTGTAGGGTCCGTGGGTGCACCAGATGTGTGCAGCCATGTAATTTCCGGATGGTAGTTGCATCCTAGTGTTTGGTGTGGTGCTGAAGATATCAGTTGGATGTGTGCAAGTCTGGTGGGTGGACACCCAGACTGGGCTCCGGCTGTGTTATGCCTGAAGGACGCTTATGTGAGCAATTACGCCGGAATGTGCATGGCTAGCCGTGTTTCATTAAGGTGATGAGGTTTTCATGGGGTCGTATTCGTATGTGAACAGTTAGGCCGAATTTATCAGGGGTATAGCTGTGTTCTAGATCGCATGATGGTGTATAGTAGAGAGTAAGCATAGTGATGTGATATGATGGTTATCTTTAAAGCGCCAAAGACCAGGCACGTGAACAAGATGGCAGGGAATACAGGACACATGGACATGAGAGGGGGCTGGTCTTACAGCGACAGGAGGGGGGGGGGATACTGATATATAGCAACAGCATGGCAAACAGGAAAGCAGAGTACACAGTGATACACGTGTGGGCATTTTAACATTTACATTTCTATGCAGGTGCGATTCAGGCTAATGTTCACAGCTCCACCCAAGTGTGGGGCATGCCAACATTTGCATTTCTATCTAGAAGCGACTCGGGCCAACGTTCACAATCCTGTCCGGGTCCGGCGCAGGCTAATGTTCACAAATCTACGAAGTGCGGCATTGCTGACATTCACAGTCCTATCTATAAGTGACACAGGATACTGTTTACAAGTCTAACTAAGTGCGGCATTGTTAACAATCACAATCTAGTATGGGTCTGGGGCAGGCTAATGTTCACAATTCTAACCAGGTGCGGCATTGCTTACACTCACAAAGTAGTATGGGTCAGGTGCAGGCTAATCTTCACAATTCAAACAAATGCTAAAAGTAACATAACATATCTAGATGCGATTCAGGCCAATGCGCACGATTTCATAATTCACTGCTCCATCTAAGTGTGGTACAAGCTACCATCCACAATTCGATCCAAGTGTGGGACATGTTGACAACTGCATTTCTATCTAGATACGACTTAGGCTAATGTTCACGATTTCATCTCTAAGTGTGGCACATGTCACAGTCCCAATTTCATCTTGATGCGGCCCAAGTTAATGTTCAGGAATCCATCCAAGTGTGGCACATGCTGCCATTCACAATTCCATCTTAGTGCGGGACATGTTGACGTTTGCATTTCTATCTAGGTCCGACTCAAGCTAATGTTCACAATTCTATCTAAGTGAGGCACATGCTACCAGTCGCAATTCCTATAGTGGGAGAGAGGCCTACGCCCAACAGAACAGTTGTGCTCAATACTAAACAGCTAGTTTGAGTGTGGGAGGGAGGGAGGCAGTGGAAAATAATCACAGTATTTTGGATAAGTTTGCCAAGTGGCTAGGGTTCCTGGGTAGAGTAATTCCTCTACTCCCCATCCAGGTTACTCCTACCGTATGGGTCCTTGTAGTTGCTGGTGTCCCCCCCAACACCTGCAGACACTTCTTGGAGCCGCCTCTGTAGGAGCTGCCCTTTGCCTTGGTCCCTTAGCCGCTGGGCTGCCAGGCAGAGGGCTGCCCGGGGGGGTTCAGTTAAGACCAGAGAGCCAACCAATCACGGAGGGAGAGGATGAGGCGGGAGGGAGATCAGGGGGCTGGGGGCTCGAGGGCAAAGGGAACACTTGGCAAAATAAGGCCCAGGAGGGTCTAGGGTCTCGCACACTGACCTGCTCACCTCAAGATGGAAATGGCGAGCAGGTTGCAGTGCAGGGACTCGGGTCGGCAACACAGGTCCTATGGACCAATCAGGGCCGCGGGCAAGATGGGAGGTGGGACTCAGAGGGGCTCCTGTGTATGGCTTAGCAAATAAGGAACCCGCTACTATCACTGAGGAATGCGGTTGTGGATGGGAAGACAGCAGCATGGATTCACCTTAGCTGTCTAAACCTAGCGTGTCTGTCATCTTTATTGCTAAAGACTGCTTGCACATTTAAATTCTCTGCTAAGACACCCCCCTTCAGGTTACTCTTGATGAGGTGAAGGAAATTCCAAGAATTTCACTGGACCTTCCATTCAATCATGGAATGATGTTGCCTAGGACAGCATAACCTTCATCCTCTTCAACAGTCTTGATGCTGACGTGACTGGTCAACTTGTGTAGTTGTGAGTAATAGGAGACAACTCCTTGGGGACCTCTTCCATCTGTGCTGAGCAGGCATGGGCTCAATCAGCTGAGGAGCTAGGGACTGAGCCAACTGGACAATAGGCTGCTGAGGTGGGGGAGGCATAGGCTGAGTTAGGGATGGCAGTAAAAGATATGGCAGAGGTTGAGTCTTCATTTTAGGCACCACCTTTCTAATCACGCTCTTTGGCAGGCTCATCATTTGCTGGTATTTCATGAGGTTAATGAGAATGTCAAAGAGGCTCTCCCCAAACACTACCTATGAGACCTGAGATGAGGTTTGAGCATATGTCTGCATCCATGAAGCAGAGGCCTTGTAGTGGTTAGTTTCGGCTGATATGCCCCTTCCTCCACATTACCTCCAGAAAGATGTGGCCTATGAAGTGCACCAAGGTCCCTAGGCCTGATGTCGTTCACCAACAATGTATAAACATATTTGGTGCTAGGATGAGCAGATTGAACTGATTGGCTGTCTATTTGACTGGGTGGCCCCATTCAGAGTGATGTACTGCACGGGGAGTGGGCCCTTCTCGTTTGAATATGGAACCGAGGTGCCAGATTGTTTAGCCACCAACTCTCTGGTACTTCTGACTGGAATATACAGAACCTTAGTGTTCCAAGTTCAGAGCCCTGATGTTTAGGCAAATTTGGCCTCAAGTTCAACTCTGTACTGGTGTAGACCTCAGAGGAAAATCGGGAAGGCTTGTTGACCTCAGGTGGTAGCCTGCTCATCTGAATGAGTTTAGGCTGCCACTCAGGTATGTGCCTGAAAGTAGAGCTATAAACCCTCAGACTTTTCATCTGGCATCAGAACCAGTAAGCAACTCCCCTACAGAGTCGGTAGAACCCCACCAGTGCAAGCGCCTTGGGTCTGCGCCGGTATGAGGATTCCGTGGACCATTCAGCAGCTGAACTCACTGGAAAAGAGCCCCACCCTCCCCCCAATGAGGTGCTTGGGGGGAAAAAAGGTGACTTACCCATTTGGTGGTCTGACTTCCGACATGCAAAGTTCTTTAAAAGTTCTGGAGATCTTAGCCAGTTCAACCACCACTGGATAAGAGCAGCACTGGAATAGAGGAAAGCAGGAAGGATACCATACAGGAAGCACACCTGCGAAACACTCACGACCGACATACACTGGGGAGCAAGGCGCCGGATAAGGAAAAACCAAACAGGAAAAAGCTACTGCAGTACAGATCTACAACACATCCACCAATTAAAAGATAACCATATAGAATCATACCAATGAACAACCACAGATCAATCGGGAAGGAGTGGAAGACATGACCTAGCAACAACACCTGACCCACCAAGTAAACACAGGCAGCAATGAACCACCGACAGTAAATAGATAAGGAGCGGGGAATGATAATATAACACCAGTACCTAATCAGGGATAATGCTCTCCCTCTGGGATGTACTAAGCTCAATAATTTAGCTGGTGACCAGCCTCTATTGGCCCTGAAACTAGTCAGGAAAGTGAAGAGAAAGAATATACCTACCCAATGGAGTACCTGCAATAAATAGATCGAAAGGTGCAGGTGAATGATAATATAACAGCACTAGTGAAATAGGGATAATGCCCACCCACCCGAGTGTACTAAGCCCAATAACTTTGGTAGGAAACAGCCACTCCATCGCCCTAGAAACTAGACGCCTAGTAATGCAAGGGAAAGAATATACCTACCCATTAGGACAACCTGCTACATAAAACTACAAGGATTGAGAGACCTATAACCCAGTAACCAAAAACTCAAATTTCTGCATACTTAATTCACACAAAAACCCACACAACCACTTCTCACAGCAAACCACACACTTCACCACACTGCAACAACAATCAACACATAGTGCGCAACAGCAGCACACAAGGACTCGCTTTGATCCTGTAGCTACACCAAAGCTCAATGCACAGTGAAAACCGAACTGAAGCTGCCAACAGTACACCACCTCACTCACGTCTTCGTTTACAGATCTGCTTGAACGCCTGGAGACCAACTCCGTTGGCGACAGTGCACTATATAAATCACTTTAACATTAACAGCAAGAAAAAAAAGAAACCTCCCCGGGGCAGGTCCAATCCATTCTAGGGGGAGGGGCTGGGCGACAAATGTGAAGTGATACATTACTCACCTCATTATTTCTGATGCTTGAATCAGCTTAGATTCACATGCTTTGCATAGGCCGACATCTAGTGAAAGATTACACATGAAGTTTTTCGAAGTTCGAAAAAGGATGTCGACAGGGCGTGTAATACTATACCTAGTGGGACATACCCATGATCACTCATTGTGCATTTTGTGGGGCAAAAAATTGTTTGTCCCCATTAAGGGACGCCGATGCAGTATGTAGTGACATGGTGTAGGATTAATAGGTCTTTGATTCAAGCAATACTAAAACAATTCCTGTTCTTACAGCAGACAAAGGCTTCAAACAAATAAGTAGGCCACCTTTATTTGCTTCTATGAAATTTCAAGGATTTCAGTGGTCCTTGCCTGATAGCGGTTCCATAGGGACACTTGGGGCGCCACAGAAAAATGTGATGAAACCCCGTTGCCCTCTTTTTTAAGCAGCCCCTGCCAGTGAACCAATGCACTCCATGGCCAGTGGAGAAAGTCAACTGCATTAGGTAAAGGGCAGTCAGCCCCATTTCAAATGTTATGGAATTCTAAGAATCATGTTACTTGAGTATCTGAATAAAGAACTCTGCTGGCAGACGGGAGCATGCTTCCAAGTACTGCTATTTTACATTCAAACACATAGCTACACAAAAATAAAGGGTTACCCCCAAAGGGATGGACAATCAGTCTTGAAGATTCTGCATCAAGGTAGAGAAAAAAACACCAATATACACCCATCACTCATGGTTAATCTGTAATTAGTTGCTTTCATCAGCAGCTCAAAAATACCCTAGCAATCGTTTTGATTACCAGTTTAGTAACCATCTTTGCCTTAACCACCTCATGCTTCTGGCTACAGGTTGGGAGAATGTGTGTACCAAATTAAATTAGCAAACAAAAAAACACAACTAAGTAAGTTTCAAGAACACCAAATAAAGTTAGTACCGGATGAAAGGTGAAATGACTTGGGCATAAACTCTTTGCAGCTCCCTACTCAAAGGGCATTTTAGTTCTTTAGCCTTTATGTTAGAGGCACATCTACTCTACTAGATCTCTTTCAAGGATATATACCTTCAGAGCATAGGGACCAGGATAATAGACATTCACCATATCCATCCCTTGAATACAAAAGAGCATATATTGACTGCTGTATCAGAGTAGAAAGACCACCTAAAACTTCAAATGGAGGCCCTTTAAAAATAGGATGAAACCAGCATCTGCTGTCCATGAAACAATTTAAGCAGTTGGTATTAAGTATGAAAATTAAGAGGTTGCTCTTCCACCTGAGACCGTCCTAAAGATCATCCCAGGAAATATACTTGCAGTTGACCAACATCACTGCCCCATTATGGAAACCAGTGTCTTCAAAGATGGAAATTGAACTATTATACCAGAACTCAAAAGGGAGGTGATATTTGGTATAGATTGGTCACTTCCAGCCAACAAATTCTACACTGCTGCAACATAAAAGCAGAGACCTGCCTCATTTAATCCATAAATCCAGGAAGCCAACTTTTTCAATAGTATAAGAATAGAGAGGATTAGCAACTCTGCAATTGCATCAATTGGATTGGAACAAAAGTACCAAAGTGAAAAGATGCATACCTTTCAGAGTGAAGCACAAATCTTCAGAGAATGGATTGTAGCCGAGAACTGGACAGCATATACAGGCGATAGTATGCAATCTGAGTCCAATCTATGTTTTACGACCAGAGAACATTGTCACAGTAGCTTCAGATCCAAGACGCAACCAATTGGGCACAGAGGTCAGACCCAAGTGTCAGAAAGTAATCTAAAAATGGAAAAAACTGAGGATGCAGGCTCCTCACTAGATTTGTTTGCAGACATATCTACAAAACCCCTCTTATCCAGACTGTTCTAAACAGTGTAAATAGTAAAGTTAGAGACCATTATCTCTGGTAGTTAAAACATGTTCCTTTGCTGCACAATTGGTTAAGCGAACCAAAGCAGTGCATATACAGTATAAACATGCTGATTGGGGTTTTCAAGGCAAGTAATCTAGATTCTATTTCAACCAGATAAAGAATATTGCACTGTCAACTATTCATTAAAATGGGATTATGCACTACTAAAAGCTGTGATGAGACTAGCTGAGGACAAAAAAAACATGTTGAAGTGCTTTTTGCTGTTATTCTATGGGAGTAAAAGGGAAACATACTGCTGAAACAGAGGCAAGCACACGTGGGACAACAGGCTCTAATGCACACAAGCAAATAAAAGGTAATTGAGGAGTGGGTGGAAGTTTTTAGCAGGATGAAAGGACAGTTAGGGAGTAAGCATGCATTAAATGTAGGACACAGCTAACAGTTTTGAAAAGCTGTTTGGACTTCCACCACACAGAATCAGAGAGCATGGGACATGAGAAATCGTCATTTGGCTGTATTCCTAGGATTCCAAGAACATGAGTTGTCCATGTAATTAAAAAAAATATGACATGCAAGAGGACAGTAGTAGTAAAGAAGGGGTAACAGTGGAGATCAATGTTCATGTTGGAGGAGGGAAAAGTTCCCAAAGCAACAGAATGAGCAATTATTTAGCTAGCAATTAGTTTGCGTACTGAAACTAACAATATTACACAACTTGTATTCGAGGTAGTCCAACCTTGAACACGGGGAAAACACCTCAGGGTCTTCATCTATTAGGTAGCACCTTCTCTCCCATAGCATTTTCCAAAGAGTGACTTCCTCCAGAAAAGATTTGCAAAGTCTTAGGCAAGATTTAAAATGTGCACACTTTATTAGTTTATCTACTCAGAAACTGAGTCACAGCACAGATAGTTCCACAGAGCTCCTTTAGCATGCTATTGAGGTCAAGAAAGTACCTTCCCTCAATATCACAGACCCGCAATGACCACAGCTGTAACTGCAAAAACCCGCTGGATGTGCTATCAGTTTCTAAACCAATCATGTTATAATCCAAATATTGTAATTTTTTGGGAAAGACATTAAGCAATATGCATTTTAGCATGAATTTAAGTTGGCCTGTATGACCTTTGCCATTTCAACGTAAAGTAGTAATCGCCAAATTAACATTGGATAAAATCTGTACCTCACTGCAACACCTTCAAAACAGATGGTTTAAATCAATGCCATTATAAAAATTTGAAAAGCTTTTCAGGGGTTGGACAATAGAATGAGAAACGTAAACTTGCATGCAAACAGTGCAAGACCACCACAATCAAAAGATAGTTTTGTGAATAAAACATGTACTAGTTAAAAAATGTCAGTTCTCCCCGACTCTTTATTGGAGACCTCTAAACAAACATTTGGATTTGACTTAAGTAGTTCAGGCATTGGGCAAAATGGCACCAAAACCTGTACAGCTGGTCTCCATACACAATGAGATATATGTAATAACACTGCTACCCTGTATCACAAACTAATCAGGTCTCAAACTGAACATTTTAAAACCCCATTTGCCAGACAAGTAAAACACTGCTCCATTGTGAGACAGCTTTCTCCATTTATGTAGTCGAGGCGTCCCCCAATACCACACAATTACAAAACAGCAATGGTTCTGCAATAACTTTCTAGCCCGCCATATTCCTAAACATGTCTTCAGGTTGAGGAACTTTTTGGTGATATCAACTTTGAGACCTCCGCGACCGATTGTTTTTCAATTCAAGAAAAAGTGTTGCATGTGTGTGGAAGAAACTGAGACGTAGAGTTCTACTCTGTATGAAGATAAGAAAGAGGGAGGGGTTTTCCACACACTGGTTGCACCACAGAAAAAGCTTTTTACAGATTTTCTTCCCCTTAATGATTTTTCTCTTTACCAACAAACCCTAGAAATATCCTACCTCATCCCCCATGCTACATGCTACATCTCTGTTTATATATATGCCTGTACACAATCTTTCCACTATGTTTAATTGCTCCACAACTATTTACTTCATGGACATATATTTGGAAACAATTATGTGTGGGGATGCAATTTTTCTTTTCATTATGCATTTGTTACATTGTAAATGATTTGTTTTATTTTAACACTGGTTTTCTTTGGCGACATGCAACTAATGTCACATCTTACCCAATTCATTTGAATATATTGACCAATTAAGACAAGCCCCGATTTGAAAAAGACACATGAACGTGCCGAAACACGTGTAATCACAAAAGGGCCAATAAATAATTTAGCAACACTTAAGTTTGAGCCATGGTCATTTTATTCAAATAAATCTGTAATAAACATTTTTTCTGTGGCGCAACTAGTGTGTGGAAAAACTCTTATATTCCTAAACACCTTTGAAGGATGGGAAACGGAGAGGGCTCCAATTGCTTTCCTAGATTTCAGGAAAATTTAAAAAATTTTGTAATCGTCAATTCACTATTTCAGAAGATAATAGTACTTATTATTGATCTTGTACATTCTTAAAATTGTTATTTTGCCGTTCCTTTTTACCCTCTTAATTCATTTGGTGCAATAGATTTGGACATTCGCGTATATGTTGAACCTTGAATTGGGACTTTTTAGAGCACCAGCAAACAGTTTTGAGCAACATAAAGAAATTGTACTCAATTGACGCTAGAACAATGAGCATTGAACACGGGGTACCCATCAATGTGGCATTATTTACCTTTATAACATTAAGCATTCAAACTCCGATATAAAAGGCCTTCACCATTTCATTGCAAACACTTAGTCAAGTCAACTTGCATGCTTTAAAACACGAACATTTAACATTGGTATTTCTTAATTCAAGAAGTTGCACTTTTAGTGGTAAAAAAAGGGTACCACAAAAGACAACCAAATGTCACTCCAAATTTTAAGGAGTTTTAAAAAAGCACTATATAAAACGGCAACGTATTGCAGAAAGCACAGTTTACCATTAACAAGGAGCAATTAATCATGCCAAAGAGGTTGACGTTTTAAAAATACCAACACCTAGTTGTCATCAAGGTCTTGGAACCTTGTGCAACAACCATTTGCATCGCTAAACGTAACTCATCAGTTTACAACCTTTCTAAAGAGAGCTAGCAGAACATGCACAACAGACCTTCGATGAATGTGAAAATCGAATAATAAACTTGAAGTGATCACTGCAACTCGAAAAAAGGGAAAACTGCCATTTTATTTTTTATCGGAAAGCTTTGATCAGAGTTTGCTAGATTTATGAAATTGGCCTGGTGAAATAGCTGGAAAACGATATAGTAGGGAGGCTGTCAAGGTCTGTAATGCACAGAAATCAAATCGCCATATATTAAGTAGTAAAACAAGAAATAAACGAACAATCCACACTAACCGTTGTGCAATGTGAAAAAGAAAAAAATAAGCTAACATTACTGATTACTCTTCATTCTTGAAGTGTTCCGCTTGCAGGTTTGACATGTTCCTTCAGTTTCCCTTCATGTCAGTGTCGAGACGGGCTTCACTGCCGATCACACGAACATCTCGGACAAACTAATCTTGGTTGGGTCAGATTTTACCATCACTCGTTCCACTGTTTTCAAGCAGATGCGTATTGAAAGGAGGTGCATAAGGAAACGTAGCATCGACATCCACGCCACTCCACTAGCCGCCTTCATTTTTCATCCATGTGACGTGTTCAAGTCAGGCTCGATGGTGAGCTCAGTAGTAGCTTCTGTTAAAAACACATGCAGCCACGGATACTTCTTGTAGAAATGATGAACCCCAAAAGGAAAATTTCAATAACTAGTGCGAACAGGCATTATCAAGAGTTCCAAAATTAAGGTGCATCCACATTATTGCAAAGTCTCCCACATTCTAAAGACTGCTGAGAACGTTGCATTAAAGTTGTGCATGCTTCTTTCTCAACACGGATTTGCCTTTCTGCTTTCATGAAACAAGTGCAAACTATCACAATCAATATAGAGGCAGTTACTGGATTTGTACTGAGCAGAAAAATCAATGAACCACACAAGCATATCCATGGTTACAAGAAAACCTACCTGTATTCTTTGTACACCAGCATATACTTTATAAAAAAACATTGAACCCAAGTAAACCATTCATCTTCAATAGTGAGTTAGTGGGTTGTAGATAATAAAAAAAAAACCACTTCTAAATTCATTGATGGAAAACGAACCTACGAATTAACTACCTGGTGGCTTTATGCAGAGCACTGGTGCACTTATTGCAGGCTGCTGCATTGTATACCTACTTTCTACATTTTATCCTTCCACCGCAAGTGTGTGCATTTATAAAAAATGTTTTAAACATGATCAGGTTAAGGATTCTAAATTATAAAAATAATTTAGTGAAGGCGTATTGCTTTAGAAAACAAGATGCTGATTTAAAATGCTGGTTGAATGACTGCCTTTTAACTAGTTCTAGAAAATCAATTACTAGCTTTAATGAGTTTGTTAACGTTTCCACTGGGCCACACAAACATCCTTTAAACTGGATTTTTCACGTGAATCCTACTTTTAGTTAATATATATTCTCCAACTTAATATAAAATCCATGCCTTAAACATGTGGCACAGTCGTCAATGTAACATTAACAGCAATTTTTCTTGACCTGTTTTTAGTATGGGCTACTTGTTATGAAAAGAATTCCCATGCACACTAGCCACACAAAACCTGGCTTATACAGCATGTGGTCAGTCTTTCGGATTAAGGTTGATAGAAAAGCCCCTGTGATATGCTCGCAGTCTGAGGATCTGTCACTTTAAAACCTGCTTCTTCAAAGCAGATAAACATTTTGGAATCAATTGAGGTTTGAAGTGTGCTCCCACCTTAACCTACAATGCTAACAGCGTCTTTAAATATTGAAAGTGTGTATACATTAGCCTTTGCTTAACACAACATAAGAAAATCGTTCACTGAGATGTTATTCTTTCAAGCTGCACAAAGTCTGTAAAACAGAGCCAACACCTGCATAGACGGGCAGCGCCGGGCTGATTGTGTGCAAAATTATCTAAGATTTGGCTTTCCATACGTTAAAGGGACTTCAATGTCCGGAGAAGCGAAAAGGGAACTGCAGCAGGCCATAATTTATATAGGCACATGTAATTTCGTTCTACCAAATTACGCACAATACAAGCCTTTGGGGGTGTCATCAAATGTGTGCCAAAAACGGTAATCTAGCAACACTAAATTTACATTTCAAGGTGCAATGTTAATATGATGGCACCATCAAAGAGGGAGAGAAACCCTCCCCACTCGATCATATCAGTGGTGTATTATTCCAAAAGCACTAAGGTGGTGCATCCACAAAATACAGTGCATTGCAGGTTTACATTATGTTCTCCTCTGTACAGTAGTCCTGCACTAGTGTCCCCAATTGAGGATATGAAAATTAATCCTAATTGAGGATATGAAAATGAAGGTAAAGAAACTTAAAGCAAAATTCCTTCATTAAGTGGCGTTACTCAATTCTCTGAATCCATGTGAGACTAAATAGCCCACAGAGTACGACAAGAATTGGAAATCAAGGTTGGAGGCCATGCGCATAGTTCACATCTATTCCCCAAGGTAAAACTAAAGGAGTTGGTGAAATTGAACTACTGTTTACAGTATATTGCTGCAAAGTAAATCTGCTTCATAATTCCTGCACAATGCTCCCCTCCCACCCCCACTCCTCTCCTGGAACACAGGCTGGTTTGTAAACTACAAAGAACATTTGTCACTTTCACAGACATTCACAAATTATACTAAAACATGACTTCAACATGTGACGTGACATACTGAGATGCAACTGCCCCATCTGAAATTAGATGCAATTTCAAATTTGGAATAAAACTAATGCCAACAGGCAGAAATAAAAAAAGAGTACCCATTTAAAAATGTAGTGTGATAACACTAGCATGCAAAAGGGCAAAAGAATTTGAACAGCTTATGGACCATACCATTTGCAGGTGTTTTACAATGAATAGCTTCCAAATGGCAACGAATAGCAAACTAATTGTGCATTTAGTTGAATTAAGGGATTCCAGTCATATCGAAACCACTGGTCCCAAGGGAAATTTTCCAGCCCTAAACCATGCTGATAGAATGCAATGCTCAGCTCGAGTAGGGTCATATTTTTAATGAATCTCCTGGGGTTTGAGAATACTTATGAGAATCCTTTTAATTAAGGGGTTATTTTAAAAGATACAGGCTGAGTCTATTAAGCTTTAGATTCGTTACATTTAAAGTACAATTCACATTCTGCATGTTTCATTAAAACTGAACTCGACATTGTAATGACTGATGCAGTGTGTTGGTCAACCAATGAAGCAAAAAATGTGTTGAAGACATTTTCAATAATCTTTATGTGCAAACTGTACGCCCATGAATTTCACTTTGAAATCTGTGAGGTGCATTACAAGTCCCCACACAATCGCACTTGGGTGACTAGACTAAATCAATAAAATACTCCATTCAGAATGCCCTCTACAAATTGTGCAACATACAATGATACGTTATTATGGATAATAAAAATCAACGTGAGTTAGCATTGCTAAACGATTTACATTTTATAATGCATCTACAGGAAGGAGAACGTTATTATAACGATTCCTTAACCAAAGAGTGGAGACATGTGTAGCACAGCAACATGCATCATGTGACAATACTGTAGATCTGAATTAACTGGCTAGCACAAACAGGTCACTGTGAAAGTCAACACCAAAACGATGGCACCTCCTTAATGGCAATCATCTGTAATTACAAACAAGAAGATATTTGTATAAAGGATTCATCTTTTTATTGATGTGTGTCTAGCAATGTATTACAATATTTTTGAACATTGAAATATGATTGGTTTAGAAAATGTAAGCACACCCTGTAGGGGAGGTTAAGTCGTCGCTTGCACAGCTGTGGTTTTGTCGGGTCACCCATTTAAGAGCCAGATCTGTGAATGTCTGTAAACTCTGCAGAAGGCAGCAACCGCAACTTCGGCTTCAAGTTTCTGTTTTTACCCTGTATGTAAAAACACAAAGCAATGATGAAATTCTACTGAAATAAACATCCTGTCCCTTCTTTCACTACGAACATGGGAATGGTGCCACAGAAAGAAAGCATTCTCCACAAGCTACAAATCAGTCAATAGACCGTGACTAGCGGCACATTAAATCCCACAACACGTGAAAAATCAAACCACACTCCACTATTACATTTCCATACAAAAATACATTGTAGTACAAATCAGATGTAGAAATCCTGGGAGCGGAAACAGGACGAGTTTTCGAAAGATCCAACCAAATTCAGATTTCAATAACATGCTTCCTTGGAATTGGAAATGCACCTCTACTTGAGCTCCTCTATTGAGTGACTGAGAATCATGTTGCAGCAGGTCATTATAATCGGCAACTTATCAACTGTGCATGTTTACTGGTTGCCATGCTGAATCCACCTTGGGCCCAAATGAACTGGTTACTTGCCTGTGTATTCGGTACTCTTTGCATGATGTATTTTCAATCAATGTAACGCTTAAAAACATTTGTTCCTCAAACGACTTGAAACAAATAATTAAAATCAGATCATATACTTATTTGATAAGACCAGGTTATGTCATGTTTGTGGGATAATTAGGCACCCCCCCCAACAAATAACAGTTCAACGCCAAACCGAAGACATTGATTTTTCAACAATGCAAAGTAGTTTAACTGTTGCATGCACAGTAATGAACCATTCGCTTTAAGCAGGTTTTAAACATACAAACTAAATATACTATTGATGGGACAGGTTTTCAAAAGAGCAACCATGGTCAAAAGGGGTTATAGAGATTTGATCATGGTGTATAGGAAAGTCAGTAACGTTTAAACCATTTGGCTCCAATAGTCACCTGGCATATCTGCTATTTTTAAATCCAGACTGACAGTGAGGCTCTTAATCACTCACCCCTTTGGGGTACACTGGTCAGTTCCTATGGCTGCCAGCACAGAGAATGTCTTCCTTTGTTTTTCATCTTTATTTTTGCAGTGTAGGACAAGCCAGTTTAGTGGAGTGCTGCTGCAGGGACAAATTCCAGAGTACAAATGATTATTTACTTTATATGCAAGTTACATCCCAGTTACGTTTGCGAGGTCTACACAACATGCTTATGGCAACAAATAGCTTTGCACCTTTTTCTGGTGAACATTTAACACAATGCCTTTTTGAATACCAAATACTCAAAACGGCAGTTCATCGAATTAAAAGCATGATGGTTTGTGCAAACTTCTTTTTGGCCATCTTCCTTGCTCTTCAAGTTTGGAAGTCTGAGAGCTAGCTTTAACAGTTTGGTTCCACTACCCATTTGAGCCAGGGTATGTCCAGTTGCTGGACAGAAAGAGGAAGAGTCATTCGAAAGTGTAGACCACAAAATCCAAGCATCTGAAGCCTATGGACCACCAGAGACCCACTGGAGAACTGCTCCAGGAGCAGCACTGGCAAAATCAATCACAGAGTTTGGGATCTCTGCCTTCATTCTGGCTGTGAAGACCTGAACCAGGTACCTTCCTCTAGACTGGTGGAAACAACCAGTATGAAGCACTGCTCTGCATCCATTGCGGTTTCAAGCCAATCATCAGGTCAGCATTTGGCATGCACTTCTTTGCAACTGGACTACAGCTTTGCAGAGCCCTTTGTGACTGCTTGCTGGAAACAGTGGCATCCTTGGAGCACTCCTGGGACATCGCATAATTGTTGCTGCAGTCTCAGGAGTAAAGGTCTGCCAGAACTAAGTTTGACTGTACTGCTCCAAAGGGCCAGATGACTGTCCTGGATCACACCATCCAATCCAGTCTGCTGCCCCCAAGGAATCCCTCGCTCCCAACCACCGCCCACCTGCTCCCCGTGGTGTTCAGAGCAAAATAAAGCTGTCTTCACCCTTTTCTGGGGTCAATCTCTTTACATATCCCAGCCCCCATTGACTTGCATTGGGCATAAAAAAAACCTAAAAGTAGCCCTAAACTATGGAGCCTAGGTCCAGGGTCCTCTGGGCCTGGGAACTGGAAGCTATCCCCTCCCATTAACTGGAAGGCTACCTAGCACCTTGCAAAAGGGACGTTTAAAGAAACCAGGGCAACACAATCAGGAGTCTGCAGATGAACTCTAGAGGATGGGGTGGAATTTGATATTTCACAGTTGAGGGGTGCAAAACATTCATTTCATTTTTTAAGCGTACATACAACCCATAGGCATTGAGGCACTGCTGTGGGTACAAATTACTAGTCAGGCTAGTAAGATACGGGCAAGGTTACATACAAGTAGTGACAAACTGTGGCCAAGCAGCGGTTATCACAGAAAACAGTCATACATAGGTATAAAGGCGACAATTGTCATCCTGAGATCAGATATGCAAATGGGACAGACGATTACTTGTAGGTTTTATGTTAAGAGCTGAGTTTTTAATGCTTTACGGAATATCCAGTAGGATTTTTCTGCCCTCAGAGGGGGGGCAGGGTTGTTGGGGGTGGGGGTTGTTCGAGTCGTCTAAATGAACCCGTAGGTAGGGTGACCAGATTTTAATAAACCAAAAATGGGACAGGCCATAGACATTGAAGTAGGACTAAAGTAAATACAAATAAAACTAGTCCTACTTCTATGTCACTGGCCTGTTGCAGGGGGACGGGGTGTTCTCACAGGCACACTCCTCATTGGAGGAGAGCGCCTGGGAGGGGAAGGGGGAGGACATGGGGGCGTGAAAAGCATTTAACACCCCATTTGCGCAGGAAGAGTCGCGCCGGGGCCAGATTAGGAAATCGGGCTCGGCAAAAACCGGGTCCATAGCCACTCACCCATGCAAACCTGGGACGGGTTTATGAACTGCCGGGACCCTGGGACAGAGGGCGATTTCCCAGGACAGACCCAGGAAAACCGGGATGTCTGGTCACCCAACCCTCTAGGGTCTTTACGGTGTTGGAGCCAGGGATAAAGCAGTTTATTGTGAAGGCAGAGTATTGAGGGACTTTGGGGCGCTTGGCGGACCAACAATTCAGATTTCAGTCTTGTCGCTGTTTTGGCTTCCATCCAAGTCTGAATTGTGGAGAAGATTGTGTTAAGGGTGTTAGTCTGTAGTTGCCTGAGAGAGGAATCTAGGTTTGTGAGTCGGCATAGTTCGTGTAAGCTATGTCGAGCAAATCTAGAATGTGGAAAAGTGGCCTGGTGAAGACTTTTTACAGCATAGGGGCAATGCAGGATCCTTGTGGCATACCGCAGGTGATTGGAGAAGGAGCGGCATTGGCGGCCTCCAAGAATACTCTAATCACTTCCCTTGAGGAAGGATGCTATCCAGGCAGTGGCTGAGGGGGCAAAGTAAGCGTGAGTGGTGAGAGGTGGTGGCAGAAGATCTGGTGACTTACCAGTTCGAAACTGCGGATAAGTCTAGGAGAAGGAGTAGTGCCACCTTGTCTTCGTCCCCGATTTCATCTAATTGATTTTTTTTTTTTTTACATCAAGCAGGGCAGATGCTGTACCGTGCCTTGGGCGGAATCCGGATGGACGCATCCCTAGGATGCGATTGTCCTCCAGGAACTGTTGAACTTTTAAGTAGGCAGCTCGGTCCAGAATTTTCAGGCTTGTTATCACAAAAAGTGGACCAGTAGAACGGGATGACACTGGTTAGGTTTAATACATACTACATTTTATTCAATTAATTCATCACAAGAAAAATGCATTCTAGCATCATAAAATCTCATAAAAATCAATCAATTAATTCATACCCTCATTTGTAACCATATACAAAACTCATTCAAACCTATGAATATAAAACACCCTAGTGTTCCCTACAATAGGTATTCAGAATATCATTACATCAGATATTTTCCATCATCATATTCAACAGTGACCCAAGTCCATAATATCAGGTGTCATTATATAACTGGTATCAAATTCAACCACATATCTCTTGCAGAAAAACGTCGACACGTGTTTCGGTCAGAGACCTTCAGGACGTCGGGCTGGATGGAGCGAATACTCCACCCTGTTCTTAGCGTATATGGGCCAGTAAGCAATCTAAAAAACAAAAACCAGCATGTCATCCCTATTTCTTAAGAGGTGACAAATAATGTCACATTGTGTCAGAAATTAACACAAAAGCCCTACTCACCCCCAAGATACAATTCTCAGGATCGTGAGTGGGACAGCGGGAATTAATCCTCCACTGGCATCAGTATGTATATTGAGCCTGTGGAACCAACAAAAAGCAAAAACACCACTCCGTATATTCGACAGAACCAAGCACGAAATGTGCATGCCTGTAACCCTATATAGTACACAATTCAAATAATAAAAGAAGAACAATTACAAGCACCCAAGTGCCTAAGGAAGCTCCTTCCGGGACCTGCGTGATGTAATGGCAGGATGTACACTAGTGTATAATAATCGCTAGACCCTCCGTGAAACTGCAAATGAAACATAATAGCAGTCCATCAGTGGAAAATACCCACTTCCTGTAGCATAAAATACCCATAATGATGTTGTCCTCTATACTAAGAATGCATGCTAAGAATGCAGCAGCAAGTAAAAACCATAGCCATCATTAAGATAACGTACGATATCTACACTATGGATATATCGATGACACTCACCACGTGATACCTACGGATCATTCTCCCACTCAACTGGCCAATACTGCTAGTGAAGTAGACCCCAGAGCCCTGAGGCAAGCTCTCAGTGAAATGGGCCCCACAAAAATAAATACACAAACAACTAGGACCGCTGCAACACGACGGCCTCTATGTTGGATGCATCGCCCCTAAGTGCGATCGTGATATACAAAATCCCTCATGTCACTGCTCACTAAACGGGCCGTCATCACCAGGGCCCCGAGCAGCCATCTATTACCAATTCCTCAGGGATCACACGTCAGAGCAGTGACATAGCCAAGTGCCATATTTTCATTTTTTGGTAAACTTCTTTTCATTTTTTTCATATTTTCTTGTAAGAGTGTAACAATATGGCACATTACAATATGGCAATAGCCTATGTCACTGCTCTGACGCTTGTCATCGTGCTCCTGCGGCTTAAGGCAAGTTGGAACTTAAGCATTCAGAGTACACTTCGTACCCGTGCCCGGCTGGGCAACGTAATCCCTGGAGGAATTAGTCCCTTGTTTGTGTTCCCAATCTAGAATAAAAGATAGTCCTTTGACTATGTCTAGTTAGCATGAAGTTTGTTGCTACGTTCGAGTTCGGCGCCCTGTGAATTAAGAGGGTGCCGGTTTCGTCTGTATCGTGACTGAGAGGACGGTGTTGTCTACCAGAAGGTAAGGGACGAGCGAGTAATAGATGGATACTCGAGGCCGAGGTGATGACGGCCCGTTTAGTGAGCACTGACATGAGGGATTTTGTATATCACGATCACACTAAGGGGCGATACATCCAACATAGAGGCGGTCGTGTTGCAGCGGTCCTAGTAGTATGTGTGTATTTATTTTTGTGGGGCCCATTTCACTGAGCGCTTGCCCCAGGGCTCTACTTCACTAGCAGTATTGGCCAGCTGAGTGGGAGAACGATCCGTATGTATCACGTGGTGAGTGTCATCGATATATCCATAGTGTAGATATTGTACGTTATGTTAATGATGGCTATGGTTTTTACTTGCTGCTGCATTCTTAGCATGCATACTTAGTATAGAGGACAACATCATTATGGGCATTTTATGCTATAGGAAAGTGGGTATTTTCCACTGACGGACTGCTATTATGTGTTGCATTTGCAGTTTCAGGGAGGGTCTAGCGATTATTATACACTAGTGTACATCCTGCCATTACATCATGCAGGTCCCGGAAGGAGCTTCCTTAGGCACTTGGGTGCTTGTAAGTGGTGTTCTTTTATTATTTGAATCCTGTACTATATAGGGTTACAGGCATGCACATTTCGTGCTTGGTTCTGTCGAATATACTGAGTGGTGTTTTTGTTTTTTGTTGGTTCCACAGGCTCAATATACATACTGATGCCAGTGGAGGATTAATTCCCGCTGTCCCACTCACGATCCTGAGAATTGTATCTTGGGGGTGAGTAGGGCTTTTGCGTTTATTAATTTCTGACACAATGTGACATTATTTGTCACCTCTTAAGAAATGGGGATGACACTGTTTTTTAGATTGATTACTGGCCCATATACGCTAAGAACAGGGCGGAGTATTCGCTCCAGCCCGACGTCCTGAGGGTCTCTGACCGAAACACGTGTCGACATTTTTCTGCAAGAGATATCTGGTTGAATTTGATACCAGTTATATAATGACACCTGATACTATGGACTGGGTCACTGTTGAATATGATAATGGAAAATATTTGATGTAATGATATTCTAAATACCTACTGTAGGGAACACTAGGGTGTTTTATATTCATAGGTTTGAATGAATTTTGTATGTGGTTACGAATGAGGGTATGAATTGATTGATAGGAGATTTTATGATACTAGAATGAATTTTTCTTGTGATGAATTAACTGAATAAAATGTAATATGTATTAAACCTAACCAGTGTCATCCCGTTCTACTGATCCAATTTTTGTGATAACTGTACAATGCCTGAAGGATCAGGGACTTTAGGGCAGGTCTACCCCTTTACTTATTTTTCTTTCAGGCTTGTACAGTGCTTTGAGCGAAGGAGGTATTTATGAAGGCTGTGATGATGGGGGCAAGAATGCAGGAACAGTCTTTGGTGAGGGACGCAGGGCAAATGTCACCTTGACATTTTTTTTCAGGTTTCAGAATGTTAATCAGTTTGGAGATAGTTTTGGAGCGGCCCCTGAAGAAGTGCTGGGCGGAGGAGGAGGAATGGGAGGGTGGGTGCGCAGTTGTTGCTAGAGTACATGGGTACTATGTTGAAGGTCACGTGATGAGGATCTTCCGATTAAAGGAATCTATTTTGCATAGGCGTGTATCTTGGTTACTGGAGCTCCAAATCTTGTCTTTAATGATGGTTGAGAGTGGAGCAGCAGGGTATTCCAAGTTCTCTGTAGGTGGTGAATATTTTCTTTGTATCCGACTAAGCATTGATGATTCTAGTGTTGAAGGAGTTGGAATTCCTGTGATTATGGCCGATTTATACAGTTTGGCGGCTTTGGTAAAGTGCTGTTTAGAATTGAAGGTGGGATCTTTTAGCCAGCTTAACTGGGCTTGTCTTTTCAGGGTGCGTAGATCTAGTAAGTCAGGGGTAAACCATGAGTTGGAATGTCCGACCATTTTAGCTTTGTGCGGTATTATGGGGGCTCAGGTGTTCACTGCCTTAACTAGGATTGCGGTAGTAGTTATGGAATAATGCAGTAGGGTTTGAAATGAAGGGAGCCTGAAGGCAGGGAGTGTTTATCAGGGGTACGATGTGTCTGGTGAGCTCCTTGAGACAGCAGGAGGAAGTGAGTGGGACAAGCTGTAGGCTTGTTCGGCTGTGTGATGGAGAAGTGGATGATATGGTGGTCCGACCAAGGACAGGGTGTGCTGGCGCTAGTGGCGATTTGGTAATTGTGGTCTATGATCCACAGCCCAAAATGTGGCCTTTCATTTGTGGGGTTGCTGACGCCAAGTGTATTGTGTGCCTCAGATGATTTGGAGGGTATGTAATTTGGCCCATGGAGACCCCTGTTGATGTCACCTAGTAAGATTATTTTTGAGGATGCTTTGAGGTTATGTTATTTTGCATTTATATAGCGCCTTATATACCATTGGTATGGTCTGAAGGCGCTGGTAGGTTGAACGCCCTTGGGAACCTAAGTTCAGGTCAGTAGAGGGAGTCCAAAAGTGCGTGTGCGCACCAGGTATGTGTGCAGCTGGTGCGGAAAGCGAGTGGTAGCTGCTTCTTAGCTGTAGGTGTGGTGGTTGAGCGGTCAGGAGTATGCGTTCGCTCTGGTCGGTTTTACCCAGAACGAGTGAGGCTGCATTAGGCCTGAGGAGAATGCCTGGCTGGGGGGTGTGAAACCAGCAATGATTACTTAGAGTGATGTGGAGTAAGCGGGAGAATGTAGATATGAGAACAGTTATACCGAATGGTGTCATAGTATCGCTGTGTTCTAGATGAGTGGTGGTGTAAGGGGGAGAGTAAGCGTGGGGTGTGGTATGATGTATGTTTTCAAGTGTTTCCTTCATTCCAAAGCATATTAAGTATCGTCCGTTGCACATATTCGTCCGTTCCTCATACTCGTCCGCTCCACACATTCGTCCAGTCATTATCATCGTCTAGTTCACACCCTCGTCCAGTCCGCACACTCGTCCAGTCCGCACGCTTTCTTTGCTGCGATTGGTGTTTGAGAGGGTAGGGGGCCAGAGGGGGAGACAGAGGCAGCTTTGGTTCTTGCTAGGGCTAGGCGCGCAGTTTTTAGGGAGGGGAAAGGGTGCGGTCGGGGGGGAGGTGGCAGGGGTATGATGGCAAGGCGGGGGGTGGGTGATTGCAGGGTGGGGTGTGGTAGTGGGGGAGCGGGCACGGGCAGTGCTGGTGGGTCGGCAGTGGGGTTCAGGAGATGAGTGGTCTTGGGTTTCTGATGGGCACTGGTGGAGTTGGTGCGCTCATGATTGGTGTGAGGTTGATTTGGGAGGGGTTTCTGATAGTAGTTCTAGGGTCAGTGACTCACACTTATAAGTACACTTCTGGGCTCAACTAGTCCAGGACTAATTGGTGCTTCTAAGCAATTGGGTACACTTCTAAGTGCAACTTGGTATGGTTCTAAATGCAATTGGGTACACTTTCTTAATGCAGTTGGGTATACTACTGAGTTGAGCAACTTTTCAGAGAGGCTAATGGGCGCAACTTCAAATGTAGTTGGATATACTTCTAAATGCAGGTGGGAACAGTCTTAAATTCAACTTTCTCAGAGAGGGTATTGGGTGCAATTTCTAAATGCAATTGGGTACACTTCTAAAAGTTGGTGGGAACAATTCTAAATTCAACTTTCTCAGAGAGGGTGCAAGGTACAGATCTAGATGCAGGTAGGAACAGTTCTTAATTCAACTTTCTCAGAGAGGCTAATTGGGCGCAGCTTCTAATTAAGATTGGGTATAATTCTAATGCAGTTGGGAACAATTCTGAATTCAACTTTCACAGGCTATTGGGCACACTTCTAAATGCAACTCTCACAGAGGCTATTGGGCACACTTCTAAATTCACAGAGGCTGTAGGGCGCACTTTCTAAATGCAACTTTCACATGCTAACATTCACAATTCCATCCAAGAGTGGAGATGCTAACATTCACAATTTCATCTAAGAGTGGACATGCTAACATTCACAATTCCAACTAAGAGTGGACATGCTAACATTCACAATTCCAACTAAGAGTGGACATGCTAACATTGACAATTCCAACTAAGAGTGGACATGCTAACATTCACAATTCCATCTAGATGCGACGCAGGCCAATATGCACAATTCCATCTAAGAGTGGACATGCTAGTATTATGGCACTCTGTTATTGGTAGGTAAGATAGAGTGGCGGGGGTTTTCTGGAGTAGAGTGATTGCTCTACTCCCCACCCATGCCACACTCACGGTTTTTGTTGGTGTTTGTTGGCTTCTTTGGCGTCCCCTGCGGACACCTGCTGACACGTCCTGGAGCCGCCCTTGGCCTCGGGGCCCTTAGCCGCTGGGGCTGCCGGGCAGGGGGCTGCCCTGGGAGGACCGGTGATGAAGGGAGGGATGGGCGGGGCAGGAGGTGGGTGGTACCAGGAAGGGGCGGGCCGCTAGACCCGGAAGGCAGAGCGGATGGCCCAATCAGAGTGCGGGGCGGGCTGGGAGGCGGGCTGGGAGGCGGGAGGGCCCGAGGGGACTGGAAGAGGGAGTGGGGAGGGATGGAGGGGAAGACACGGGGCTCGAGGTGGCCTGGGGGGCGGGGGGACTCCAGGGGACTGGAAGAGGGAGTGGGGCGGGATGGAGGCGGAAAACACGGGCTCAAGGGGTTCTAGGCCCACGGAATGCCCAGAAGTTAGGGTCAGCCCACGATCCTGGTCACACACTCACCGGCAAGGCTCCCTCTGTAAACAGAGCACGATGGCCACGGGCGGGCCGCTAGACCCGGAAGGCAGAGCGGATGGCCCAATCAGAGTGCGGGGCGGGCTGGGAGGCGGGAGGGCCCGAGGGGACTGGAAGAGGGAGTGGGGAGGGATGGAGGGGGAGACACGGGGCTCGAGGTGGCCTGGGGGCGGGCTCGAGGGGACTGGAAGAGGGAGTGGGGAGGGATGGAGGAGAAGACACGGGGCTCGAGGTGGCCTGGGGGGTGGGGGGCCTCGAGGGGACTGGAAGAGGGAGTGGGGAGGGATGGAGGCGGAAAACACGGGCTCAAGGGGTTCTAGGCCCACGGAATGCCCAGAAGTTAGGGTCAGCCCACGATCCTGGTCACACACTCACCGGCAAGGCTCCCTCTGTAAACAGAGCGCGATGGCCACGGGCGGGCCGCTAGACCCGGAAGGATATGGAGAAAATTTGGCTCACAATTTGGAGAGGTGCCGGGAGGGCAGTAGAGAAGGTGAACGGTGATAGTGCAGGTAGGGGAAAGTGAGAATTTGAGAGAAAGAAGGTCTCTATTCACATCGATGGAAGTGTGAACTTGTCTAAGGGGGATGGAATCTCTCACAATCATAGTGACTCCGCCTCCCCTTCAGGTGGGTCTGTTGCATAAGATGCACCCAGTGGATAAGGCTGGGGCAGGGCCAGAGGCTTCATGAAGCCATCTCTCAGTGATGGCTAGTGTGTCGAGGTTGTATTTCGCGATGAGTTCATGAATAGAGTGTGGCCAGGAAGGGAGCAAGCAGTGATCATGGCGCATGTTAAGAAGGGCTGTGGATCAGACGGCATGGTAATTGAACCTTGAGCAGGTGTGGAGGCTTGCGTTTGAAAGGCAAGGTAGGGAGGTGGGGGGAAGTTTCTGTAATATAGGTGGTGTTTGGTCGGAGGAATTGTTACAGGCCTACTGTTCGCCATGAACAATTGCTGTGAACAATTGTTGTGGACAATTGTGAGTGGGCTGAGAATCTGTTGGGTGCGGGTTTAGGATCAGTGGCAGTGCACAGAGTTGTGGCTAGTTCATAGCATTTATGTGTCAGATTGGCCATAGTCATTGGGGCTAGCATGATGAATGTGGAAGGAAAAGGCAGTAGGTTTATCATAAGAAAGGCTGGTACGTGTCCCAAGGCGTGTGTTCCCGATGAGGTTTTCTAGGGATGTGGTTAGTGTGGATGTGGTTAGTGTTGGTTTTGTTGCAGAGAGGTAGAATGGTTTTGGACTATTTACTGGCAGGAATGCAGCCTGCTGAGCTCAGGGGTGCAGTCTTTGAATGGGGGATGCGCAAGGGCGTTCCCTTTTTGGTGGCATCTATTGTCTGTAATGTGCAAGGAGGGATAGCACAGCGTGAGAAGCGAGTTTGCGGTGTATGAGACACCTGGTGGTGTGCTACCAGGCAACTTTGTGGCATTTGCTGTGTTTAAATGGAAGCTGGCCGTTCTGCCAGGGAAATGCTGCATTAATCGCACGGCTCGCGGCTTCAGCATTCTGGAGATCAGCTGTGGTAGAGTGTGGTAGAGTGAGGCAGAGTATGCCAGTGCACGTGTGCATTTGTGAGGCATTGGGGGATTGTGCTTCTGTGTGCTCGATTTGCACAGTGGTTTCCTTGAGTGAGAGTGTTTGTTGGATCTCAGTGTGAATGCGCGGGCAGTGGGATCCTGGCATTGGCGTTCTGGCTGCCAAAGGAGAGATGCGATTACTGTATGCTGTATGCAGCAATCATGCTCGAGCAGGGGTTGCTTTCTTCCAGAGCATTTTGAGTGTTGGATGCACACCCATGTAAGTACGCGCCGGCTTGTAATCGAAGCATGTGGTTATACTTCCTATTAACGAGTCCGATTCGAAATGCAGCGACGATGTGAGGAAGCGTGGGGTCAGCAGGATGGAGTGGCAATAAAACCAAACGTGCAGTGTAATTAGTACATTAGCAGCGTTGAGAGCGTTGGGGGATTACTTCCAGTTCATTGCATACATATGTGATTTTACAGCATAAGCATAAGGAGCATCTATTCTAAGGGTACACAAGGCCCCCAACCAATAGTTACAGCAAATCATACAAGTCCCTACAGCAGACCAATCTGGCTTTACTCAAAGGGGGAAAGAAGGCTGGTGGATAATGCCAATTTTATAACGCGCTTAATACAGCACGGGATCAGGATTAGAATCTGTGTTGCGCAGCTTTATCTTGCTTCCAAGACCAACGTGTTGCCCCTGAGCTATCATTTCCCCCCAAATCCCCATGAAACATGAATACAGAAAGCCCATCTTCCAATCTCCCTAATTGACTGGGAGATCCATGACATCCCCCCAGATACAAATGAAAAACTATAGAATCCATTATAGGGTTAATACAAACAAAAGTGAAGTACTTGAGTTCGAATATACCAGAGCAGTACCAATGGCTCTAGACAGGACTGCTATAGCAAAATGTAGAACCTGTATTGAGCAGAGATTTCAGTACATTATGCTGGCTGTTGGGGAGAAAAATTGATCCCTAGAGACATTAGAGTCATTACTCCCAGTCATGTTCAGAATCCACAATTCAATACATGATTAATTTTGCAATAAATCATTGGTACTGGCTAAAACTCTAGTCTTTGGTATAAAACTCTAGGGAGGAAATGTGTCTAAGTTCCAATTTGAGTTACTTCTGAAGGAGTTTTAAAGTTTGTAGAAAGTCTCCATTGGTATCAACCAGACAGTCCTAGGCAAAGTCTTGGTTGTAGGATACAGCCAGGTCAAACCAATCCTCTTCCTTCTCATATCACTCTCTACGACTCCTGCCTCTCCTCTGCCAAGCGCTCCTACTATTCCAACCTCCTTCACTCACAAGCTTCACCCCCGCCGTATCTTACAAACCCTCTCTTGCCTTCTCTCCCCTCCCACTCCTGATCCTTCCACGAACTCTCCCCTCTCTCCCTCTGATTTCACCAAGTTCGCCAAAACATCCTCTCATCTCCTTTCTCCTTTCTCCCCTCCCCCCCTTCATCTTCCACCTCCACTAACATGTCCACCTTCTCTCCTATCACCCCCGCCTGTGTCTCCCGTCTCCTGTCCAAAACTCACCTTACCGCTGCCCCCTCTGGTCCCATCCCCACCTCCCTCATCCCCAAAGTCTACCCCCTCCTCATCCCCTACCTTACCACTTTCTTTAACACTTGGCTCTCCTCTGCTACCTTTCAATCAGCTTTCAAACATGCCACCATCATCCCCATCCTGAAGAAACCCTCTGCTAGCCCTCGTTACCTCCAACTTAAGACCAATCTCTTCTCCCCTTCAACTCAAAGCTCCTTGAACGCTTAGCCTACTGAACTCCGCTTTCATTTCCTCTCAATCCCTCCTCCCCTCCTCTAAATCTGGCTTCCGCCCTAAACACTCTACCGAGACTGCTTACACGTTTTCCACTCTCCTCACTGCTCGCCATGCCAAGCAATCCTCAATTCTCATCCTCCTTGACCTTTCCGCAGCCTTTGGCACTGTAGATCACCCCCTACTTCTCCCTTGGATTCAAAGGCTCTGTCCTCTCCTGGCTCTCCTCTTACCTCTCCAACCGATCCTTTACTGTCTCCTGGGGCGGCCGCACCTCCTCCAACTTCCCTCTGAACTATGGCGTTCTCCAAGGATCTGTACTTGGACCTTTCCTCTTCTCTCTAAACCTCCCTTCCCGATCGGGGCATCTCTTTCGTTATCTCCCATCACTTCTACGGGAACGATACCCAACTCTTTCTCTCCTTCGCCTCCTTCACCCCCGACCTCCACCACACTCTTCCTGCCTCACGGCCATAAAAACTGGATGTCATCCCACTTTCTTTCCCTCAATGCTGACGAGACTGAAGCGCTCTTCTTCCCTCCCAACACTCTCTCACCTTCCCCTCGTCCCTTCATCCACTATCCCCCCCTTCCAATCTCCCCATCTCTACCCATGCCCGCAACCTTGGCCTCCACATTGACACCTCCCCCTCCTTCTCCTCCCACATCTCTCTAACCTCTCGCACTTGTCAGCACCACCTCTTCAACATTCCGCAAGATCCGCCCCTCCCTCACCTTTCATGCTTCTAAACTCCTCATCTCCTCCCTAGTTTTCTCCCGTCTCTTCTACTGCTCCTCTCATCGGCCTCCCCATCTCCCACCTGTCCCCCTTAAAATCCATCTACCACTCCTCCATCCATACTCTATGCCTCTTCGGCCCTCAAGACTAGATCTACCTCACTCTCCCATCTCGGCTGGCTCCCATTCCTCTCACAACTGAAATTCCAATTCCACTGCCTTGACTACAAATCTCTCTATGACCTGCCCCCCCCCTATCTTTCCTCACTCCTCTCATTCTACTCACCCTCCTGCTCTCTCCGCTCAGCTGACCTATACCTTCTCACTGTACCCCCTGCACCTTGTGCCTCCTCACGCTTCCGCTCCTTCCAACTCTTGGCCCCCTTCCACAACTCCCTACCTCTCCCCATCCGCTCCTCACCCACATACCCATCTTTCCACTCCTCCCTGAAAGCACTTCTCCACTCTCCCCCCGACTCTCCTTCCCTACCTCCCCCCCATGACCTCTCCCCTTTCGATCCCCTTACACCCCTTCCTCCCCCTCCTTCCGATGCCTTTTTATTGGCCGTTGTAACTACCCGTGAGTGTCATACCACCTGGGAACACCCCCCCCCTCCCTTTGAGTAAATTGTTCCATGTTCTGTACCACTGGCTTGTTTCAAGCGTGTAAATATGCTTTCTCATGTATTGTTATATTGTAAAGCGCTTTGGTGTAAAGAGCTATATAAACCCAATAAACATAACATCTTACCGAAAGGAGAGTTCAATATTTGGGGGAGAGATGACCACAGAAGGCAGTAGAGCAGGATTCAGGCTAGCTAGCCAATGGCAAACAAGTTCTGGGGGGTTACACTCCCATTTTATGGAACTTTGCTTCCTCCTCTCCCTCTTGCTAGGATTTGACATTGAGGTCATCAGAGCACTTCTGCTGTAGAACAAACCCCCCCCCCCCCCCCCACAGAAATGTTTAGTATATGGTCCTACTGTAGCCCATGTTGTTCCAGGACAAAAGTACTTTAAGACCCACCCCATTTTGGCCCTAGGGTAATTACTTCACTCTGCATTGGTTTATTGGGCTATTTTGTTTAGAGAAACCACAAAGCAGGTCTAAAATGGCTGTTGTGGAAACATGGATTCTTGGGTATCACATCAAAATAACATGGACGAATACTGCAAGTCCCAAAACATTAAATTCTATTAAACAAAATTAGAACAGTGCATCGAAAAAATATAGGGTTGGGGTAATAAGGTGGGGGTTTTGCAGGGGGTCTCATTTTCAATGAACTGTTAAAAATCATAATTCAATGTTTGACTCACAGTACAAATTCATGTAGATCTGATTCTTGAGCGCATCACTGCACTGTCTATTGTGGCTCCGCCAGCTTGAGACTGGCCGTTGGACCTTAACTGACCAACCACACAGTTTGGGTGGACCTGGGGGATAACATTTATTTCTAAAATCTGGCCTGGTGGGCATGTTTTAGGAGGCCTCCCCTAGTTGTAGTGAACATGGTACCTGAAAGGTTAGCCAAAACCCAATCAAGGTAGCAATGGAGAGCCGGCCAGGCTATTCTCAGGAGAGAATGAGTGAGGGGCAGGGGAGGTCTGAGTCCACATAGTGAAGCACACAGTTAAATTTATACAGGCATTACAAAAATACTAGATTGTTTAATTTGAGTTTTTTTGAGACTAGAATCAATGTATAATAACGCACAACACTCAATTATAAACATACAGTCACCATAGGTTCTTAGAAACGCATTCAATAACTTAACAAACAAAGCTAAGTAAATGATGCAGTGAGATGGAATCAAGTCACAAGAAATAGTCAAAAGTCCAGTCCCTATGAAGAGTAGGGCCTTGCGCCCAAAAAGTCTGAATGCTTCTCCAAGTGAATGTCTGATTAAGTAAAGTTCTTGTTTTGGTAAAAATGTTCAAGAAGCTATTCAACAAAGTTGGTCGGTAAAAATTTGTTTTTCTACTGCTTTGCGGGTGATCAAAAAGCAGTGAAATGAAATACCTCTGGTTTATTCTAAGGTTGCTAATGGGGTTATTGAAGGGGGAGGAGACAAGTGCAACTGCTTTAGGTGCGATCAGCTGTGGAATGGAAAACCTCCAGGTTTATTCTAAGGCAAACAGGGGGGACAGATGTTGTGTTTAATTACCCCCCACCCCCAAAATCAGAATTTCCAGAGGACTAGATGGGTCGACTGGAGGGGGTGTTGCTGGGACGTAGGTTTTCCCGATGTTGGTTCCAGTGGGAGGTGCCCAGGAGCTGCGTGCAACCCTTCCCGATGGAGGAATGCAGGAAGCACCTCTACCGTAAACTTCACAGGATGGTGGGTGTGGGAGTTTTCACAACAGCCACTGCACACGGGCGACAGCAGGCGTCCTTCAGTTGAAGACCTTCCACAACAGGATCCCTTGAAGCTGGGAGGCAACTTGCACCACAAGCTGGTGACTACCCAAGTTCTGGCGGAAAACGCAGAATAGTGACCAACTGTTCTAGTGAGGTATCCCACTGGAGAGCTAGCCAGTCCGCCAGGTGGTCTAGGAACACCTCAAAAGGATCATGACAAGTGGATCCTCGAAAAAACATCAAGACTGGTTGGTCCCACCAGTGAAGGGGTTGAAGCACTGCTCAGGGCCTTCGCAGATCAGGTAGTCTAGCAGAGCTTTCTCATTGCCAAATGCAGGAAGAGATGCTGGGCTTCTTTTAGAATAGTCCACAGATCTTCAGTCGGCTGTTCTTCTGCACAGGATACTGGTTTCCAACTCTGATCTGAAGGAATGGCTGCAGGAGTCCTCTTATCCAAAATCCTGGCTGGAAGCAAGTCCAAACCCACCAATTGTAAGGCTCTGCATCATTCAAACAGCCAGCAGTGGTCCAATCAGGGACCACCGTGGTTTTCACTCATGTCCCACCCTCAGACGTTCAGGCACTACAGATCTTGAGTGGAACCAGATAGTCCCATTACTCCCAAGGCACCACACAGGCATCACTAGCCCACAAAAACAGCTTTCCCGTGCAAATGGGAATTCCTGACATGGCAAGGCAAGAAGGCAGCCAAACAATATGGCCAAAGCAAAAATTGTGTGCAATGGCCATTTTAGGGCACTAACGTTTAGGAGCCATAAGGGCTAACACGAATGTGCATACTAGAAAACACAAAAATTGTAAAAATGGATTGCTGCCACCAGCTTGTCTTTAGGCACATATAAAAGTAACCAAAAATCACAAGTGTAAAAGACTAGGGTGTGGGCATATTAGGTTTTTAGTGTGCACCTAGGCTTCCATGGGTCAAAATTTTGTACCGAGATCCTGATATTTGATTTTATTCATTTGTTTAAATCCAGATCAATTATAGAATTTAAGTAGTGCCAACATTCTCCATTTAGAGGCACATGCAACTGTTTCGCCCTTACCAAGGCTCTCAAGACACGTGAATTTAGGTACCACAATTTACACGTGTGACATAATTAGTACATTCCTGCACATTATTTTCAAACAATATATTGGTCATGCATGGTGTTTTAGTTAAGATGCAAATGCATTGGTTTCCCTGATGAACATACTTTTTACTGTTGCTTCACAGTAATAATTCATACAGTATTGGTTCCGGAAAAGTTTGAACAACTGATGGTTGTACAGTGGTTAGTACCTCTAATTTTCTAAATCAGTTTCAGAAATTCTCTCTGGCTGCAGAGTAGTCATTCACTTTCAGCCTTAATGGTATCTGATTCTTAAGTGCCTGGTGTCTTCTCCGTTCACAGCAATTCTTATTTCATTAACAAGGTTTAGGAACATGTCCTCGTTATTCCTAGGGCTTCCGTGGTTATACTGGATTTGGATGCCGTGTGTACTGTTAAAAGTAACCAAAAAAGGTAAAAAGACCAAAGGAAAGGTTTCCCAGCATTGATAGCTGGAAGGGCTGGTCAGTTTCCCCATAATAAATTAGCAAAAGGCCCGGGGGTGAAGCTTAAGTCTTCAGTTCCCTGTAAAAAGTCAACAGGTTCAAAAGCAAAAAGGTCTATAGAACTATGGTGGGAAAGTTGCTCACAGGAGAAATATTTTCCAACAGTGTTCAACCGGCTCCTAAAACCGTTACGATTGCCCAGTTTGATTGGAGGGCTGGCAAGGTCCAGGCTATAAGTGTTTGGGTACAACTAGGAGACCTTGACCCTTCATGCTATGCTGGGATTGTTGCTTACCTACATGCTGGAGGTGAAATTGCAGGACCAGGTTTTGCCACACAGGCTAAGCTTGGTGTCTTTACCCGTTGCTCCGCTTTTTTGTATGCGGCTACAGGACATTATTCCTCTGCACTCCTAATCCTCCCCTGGTGTTAGGTACGTTTTTCTAACTGGTATGGGACTTCACAAGACTTCTTTTGTTATTAGGGTCCCAACACTTAATATTGGCATGGACTACACAGGTTGGTGGCTGAGCAGCCAGGCTCATCTCAGGGAGTTATGCAAGCTGCAGAGCAGTACAAAGAAAACAGTACATACATAGAAACAAGAAAAAACATATATAATACATTCCTCACCGTAATTGTATTTCTGACGCTTGCATCTGCTTAGATTCACATGCTGTGCATAGTCTGACATCTAGTGAAAGCTGCAGAGTATTACAGTTTTCGAAAATCGAAAAGGGTAGCCGACAGGGCGTGCCAGTAATACTATGCCTAGTGTGACATCCACTGTACCCATGGCCCTTCACACGCCGAGCTCCCTCAGATGGTTTGGTTTCCGACACAAGGTAGCGTGAAGTGTAGCGCGAGTACAGGTGTATCCAAGCAGATATGCATCAGACAAGCTCATAAGCATCCATGCGCCTTCTCTCCATGGGGAGGAAGGGTGGGCACATGTGAACCTAAGCAGATACAAGCATCAGAAATAAGATTACGGTGAGTAATGTATCCCTTCTGAGGCTTGTGGATTCTGCTTAGATCACATGCTGTGCATAGATTAACGAGCAGGGTTAGAAGGTGATGGGTTGTGAGAAGGTTCATGAGCGAACAATGTCTTAGAACCGCTTGTCCCACCTGTGCATCAGTCTTGGAATGTGTGTCAAAGCAGTAGTGCTGAGTGAAAGTGTCTACTGAGCTCCATGTAGCTGCTTTGCAAATGCTCTCTAAGGGGCGATGAAAATACTATTGCCTCTCTGGCCAGTGGGCTTGTCAGCTGGCCCAACGACTTTAGTGTATCGTGTTCTTTTTTAGCAGTTTAAGGCGTCTTCAACGGCCTTTCCAAAGAGTATGTTGGGCTCAATGGGCATTTTAAGAAGTGTGGCTTGCGTCGCTTGCTTGAAGCCGACTGGCGTAGTCAAGCATGGCGCTTAATAGTTCCCTCTGCAATAATTCTGCCCGCGTTATCCGCAGCGTCCAGATTACTCTTTAAAATGCAGCTTTAAACTGCCCTGCCTTCTGCAGTCATGGGGGCCAATCGTGTCTTAAGGGGTTCAGGGGATGATAAAGCGGATACCTCATCCCATTTATGGTAGTTATAACTCGCCAGAAGAGTTGTATTAGCTATCCGCGCTTGAAAGGCAGCCGAAGATGCCACTTTCCTTCTCATTGTGTACAGCGTCTTGCTCTCCTTATCCGGAGGTGCTTCAGAAGAGGCTAGGGGTGTTTCTACTCTCTTTTATGGCGTAACTACAAGAGTCAAGTTTGAGCTGTCCTCTGATAGAGCGTGTCAGAGGGAGCGGGCGGAAGAGCTTCTCGATGCGGGGATTAACTGCCCGCGTCTGGTTAGGATATTCCATTGAGGGTTGTATTTTTCGCTGAATAGATTGCCAGATTTGAATGTATTGAGTGACAGCCTTTTTATCCCCTAAAATGTCATCAAAGTCCTTGTCTTGAGTCTCCTGCGTTTTTATCTGGAAGTGCTCAACTGCCTTGATAAGAATGTTTTGTAGTGTCTGGTTAACTACAGGCAAATCTGGCACATGAGGTTCCTGGTTGACAGGAGAGTCCTCGTTATACATGTCTGGCTCATCATCATCATCACCACCACCATAGTAAGGATCTGCAGCCTCTTGAGTTACATAGAGGTCTTCAGTGTCCGTATCCGGGTCATACAGGTCAATGACTGGAGGGTCCTGCTGTGATGTAATAGTCAGGGTATGAGGACGAGACCTTAGAGGGGGGTTGAGAAGGAGTGGCAGATACAGGGGCCTGAGAACTAGAGGCAGGTATTGTGGTGTTGTGGGTGGGGTGGTCTGAAGACACTGGAAAGAATCTGGGTTCTTTAAAAAACAATTGCCATAAAGGTCATCCTTCTCATGACCCTATCAATATCCTCACATGTCCATTGGGCAGAATAAGGAACGGACATAGGGTCCAATGGAAAGCCCCGATCCTGAGGAGTGACTGGGACTTGGGGTGAAGGCTGGCCCTTTTTCTATAGAGCTGTGGACAAGGAATCCTCTACATATAAATCCTTTTCTTTGTGAGGGGATCTTTCCTTATGAGGGGTCCTAGAAGACTTTCTTCGACTCCTTCCCCTTTATTAGGTTCCCTGGGACGCGTTTAATCAAATGGGCTAATTGCACCTGTATAGGGTTGTTTGCCGTTTTCGACAAAGAATGTCGAACTTCGACTCTGGAGTGATCCGAAGCCTTTTCTACTGACGTGCAACGTTGGGGAATGGATTAAGTCACAGCATCTGTACATCGACATTCGGGGCCCGTCATGTGGTGATCTGGACCTCGAGTGCACAGAGGACAGGGATTCCGTCGACCTCTCCCTAGACTTTGTCCGTGGGCCTTTGTGCGACGAACGTGTCGAGTCTCGGCCCTTGGGTGTGTTCTTAGTGTACAGGGCTGTGTGAGCGCTGATTGTGTCCTCCCTGTAACAAGGCCGCCGGCCTGTCTGTTGCGGTCGGGGGCTTGCGCTTGGGAAACTGAAGTATCCCTGTCGCCTTCGGAAACGCAGCGTTGCTGCCATCGCCAAGTCCCCTCCACGTCCATGGTGGCCTCGACCTGCATGGCGTGGTGGGCCCACCGCTTAGTTAAATGGTTCCTCAAAATCTTGGGTTTAAAGAGCTTGCAGCTGGGGTGAACAACATACAGCCTGCAGGCCAAATGCAACCCTTTACTTTTGTAATGAGATACAGCCCACTTCAAACAGTTGGCCACATTGCATTACATAAGTAAACTGTTTGACAGGGACTGTCTGCACCTCTACTAAAGCGGCTATTAACGCAATCTTTATCCCCATTACAATGTATGCCCCCTCCTTTGTTTAGAATGAAAAGCAGTCTGAGTGACCCCTGGGGGGGCATACATGATAATGGAGATAAAGATACGGTTAATAGTCGCAAATTATCAAAAGACAGTGAGCCAGCAGTCTCCCTTGTGTATTATTAATTGTGCGGATGATTCTTTTGAAATAAAGCACCTAGGCCATTTCTCTTCTGGCATAGGGGATTGCCAAATCTTCACTAATGTGACAGCAGTTCATAACAGTACACGCGGCTAGATAAAAAAAAATGAACTTTAGTGTAAATCATTTTTGAAAGGCTAAATTGAGACGGCTGGCGTTTAGCTTGCTGCTCAAACACCATTGCAGTGCGTGCAGTGTGTTTAGATAACAGCAATAACGGGATTGAGGCCCTGTCGCAATCCCCAAGTTACCAATTACAAAAAGCTTACAGTACGCAATCAAGAGAGAACTCTGCGACAGCCCAGGGAGGGCTGCATATGAGGTCCAAAGTTGCAGTGACGAATCGGGCAATGCCCAATAGGCCCCACACCAGGCCAGTGTAAACTGGTCTCAGGGCCTATGTAGGCCACTTAACATATGCAGTCCAGTTCGCTGATGGTGGTTTTAAAGAATATTTCTGGCTTAATGTGTTGAAACTACATTTTTTTAAATGTTTTTTTATTTAAATGGCCTCACATGTGATCAAAACAAATTGTGGTTTCTGATTGTGTGCCAATCTTGTGTATGACTGCCTGGGCTTCAGAGTCAGCTGTCAGCCACTTGCTTACAAAGATGGATTCATTGCTACTCAGCAGGGAGCTGAAACACTGAATGCCCGCTGAGTAGCAATGAACCCTTCTTTGTAAGAAAGTGGCTGGCATGGAGAAACCATTGTTGAATGGCAACGAGGTGGCACTTCCGTTTTCCCCCAATAGAAGCGAAGCAGACCAGCCATGCAGGACTGTGCATGAACTTCTGCAGACCTGCCACATGTTCAAGAAATTTCCCAGGAGAAAATGAGAGAAATGGGGGACTGAAATGGGGTGCGGGTGGCACCCCGGCCATTCAAGTAGAATGCACCCTGATGCCCTCGGCATAGCTATGTGTGAGTGGACAGTGTGGGTGTAAGTGAGATGCAGAAAATGATGACAAAGATGGGGAGAGTTAAGGGGAAGCGACAGAGGGAAGACAGATGAAGAAAGACAGACAAGAGTGTGACCGGGTGGTAGAGAGAAGAGACAGGAGAGAGAATGAGACAGAAAAAGTATCATGGGGAGAGAGAAGTCAGAGTGGAGCAAAAGAAAATCAAAAAGAACTAGTAACATAGGAAGAGTAAGGGAGAGAAAGAAAGTGTCAAATATTAACATTGGTAGAGAGGAAGAGGGGAGAGCGAAAGAGTGCAACAGAATTAGTAATAAGGAGAGAGAGGAAGAAGGGAAGAAATAGAAAGACAAAGTCAAATATGGGAGAGAGAAAGACAGGGTCTGTGTGCGCATGGGGCATGCTTGGTAGTCTGTGCTGGGGGTTCGAGTCTGTATGGATATGATGGATGGTGTATGCTTGGTAGTCTGTATGGTGTGATTCAGGTCTGTATGGTGGGGCAGGGGTGGCAGGGTTCAGGTCTGTATGGGTATGTATGCATGGTGTATGCTTTATAGACTGCTGAGGTGGGGGGGGTTCGGGTCTGTAGGGGGTAGAGGGCGAGATTGCGTGTTCGGGATCCAGAGGTGAAGGGGTCTAGGTGTGCGCCGCCCATTGGAGTACAAAAGTCAGACCTGCTAGTGAGGTACCGGGAGGCAGCACAGACTGATAGTGGTCTCAAGCCCACAATCCTGGCCTCCTGATTAGTCAGTGCCTCTCCCCTCTGGGTACCAATACATCACTTACCCACGGCAGCAATTACATAAACTGGTGCAAAACCTAGTGATGTAATGTTTTAACAATCATGTCTGGTTGGGAGCCATGGGGGATAGTGTTTGGTTGGGGGGAGGGGGCAATGGGGCACAGTGTTTGGTTGGGGGCTGGGGCCCATGGAGCATAGTGTCACACGCCAAGAATGAACCCAATAATAAAGCTCAAACAGGCCCAATTAGGAGATGTACATAACTTTGCTTTTTGTGGAAGCCTGACTGAACGAAGGCCAAACTCCTCTTTGCCAACCCCAACAGCAAAGTATAGCAGTCCAAAATAACGGAATGTCCAATCAAGGGTCAATAAAATATATGTACTTTAATTAAACAGACAATATGCAATAACTAAATAGAAATAAATGATAATGGAAAATGTGAAGTATAAAATGTAAGTTTGAAATACAAATACCTCAAAAACGTATTCTTTTTCCATGTGTTTAATGAAAGGGGGGGTTGGAAAAGCCTCCTGCCACGACCTGTCGCGCCTACCGCCCCAACCACATTTACTTTTTGGCCCACTATAGGCTTCACCCAAGGTACTTTCGGCCCTCTGTCAACCAGTTGTGCACCTCTAGCTTACAGGCTCGACAGGTCCATACGATGTGATCCCGAGGGAGACAAAGGTTGCAGACCAGGTGCTTGTCCACCCACAGGACTTTGTTACACTTAAGGCAGAACTTGAAAGGGGTTCTATCCATAATAAAATGTAACGGAAGATAGGCGAGAATATATGAAAAGGGGTAAATACGTTCTCATATGTCCTCCCCCCTTTCTCCCTACTGTGTGGGCCGAAGCTGCCCCCCAAGACCGGACGGATCTGCTGATGGGAGTCTTCCATTGGCTCACTAGGGTTAGTATTACTGGCACGCCCTGTCGACGTCCCTTTTCGAATTTTGATAACTAATACTCTGCAGCTTCCACTAGATGTTGGCCTATGCACAGCATGTGATCTTAGCAGATTCCACAAGCCTCAGATAGATAGATATATATATATATACACACATACATACATACATATACAAACAGACACGCAAATCTAAAATGCAGCAACTAACAATAACATTTGTTAGGAAAGATTGTATGCAGTACCTTTTGTGTGCACTACAACCACCCTGACCTGGCAACAGAAACCCAACCTTTGGTATAAGTCTGCACTACACAGGTTGGTAGCATGTGGAGCAGCCAGGCTCATCTCCAGAGGGGTCAATGTGAGCTGTAGGGGGTCACACAGATTCACAGTGACAAGTGTTCAAATAAATTTACACACAAGGTTTCTTGATAAAACAATTATTAATCAGTTAGAATAATCCTTCAGAAGGGAGCAATATAAAACCCCACACAAATCTACTTCAAAAATACACACCCTTTATCTAAATCAGCAAATACCCATTTGGGATGACACGGGCACTACCTACACCCTCAGGTGACTTCAATAGCTAGGGTGCTGTTGACATTAATAGATCACTGTTGCATTTTGAATATTCTTAGGAGTAGTGTTAAAGAGAAGAGGGTTCAGAATGAAACTAGTATTCACAGATATTCTCAAGCAGGTAAGTACTTTCCATACAACACCCCCCCCCCCCCAATGCAAAGTCAATTAATCATTTCCTGGAAGGAAGGCAACAACACATAAGCAGCAGAGAGAAGAGTCATTCAGGGAGCCTAGGCCAGTCAATGACAACTTAGCAAAAGTCAAGGTGAACTGGAGCACTTCTTGCAGGTAAGTAGAATGCATTTCCCAAGGTCTTAAAAAGTATTTGCAGAATAGAAGAAAATCAAAGTAGGGCCACAAACTGATTAGGCTTGTGAAGTAAAGAAGCTAGCAGCAACTCTACATATGCAACCAAGCAAGTTTCCAACGAGGACAAGTGGCTGCACAACAAGAGTAAGTTCTTAAGACTTTAATGTACCTTTAGAGGTTGAAGAAAAAGGGAAGCAGATTACTTCTGTTCCTGTGCAGCTCTGCAGATCTTGCTGTTCCTGGGCCTCATTCATGGGGACAAGAGGGAGGTCTTCTGGGGACTCCTGCATTGCAATGGGACGGTCACAGCTCGCAACCGGCAAACTTCAAACAAGTGGCTGTTCGGTGTTTCAGCTCCTCACGTCTACCGCAAATAGCAGCAACGACGTTCCTTGCTCTCGAGATGGGCTTTCCTTCTTCTGGGGTCCCGCACTCTGTTGAGGGGGCTCAGGCTCGGTCAGTCTTGCTTCCTGGAAGTCCTGGAGCTCTTGGCCAACTTAAAAGCAAAGCACACAATGTGGTGTTCCTCTCCCTGGCATTTTGGTTTAAAGCAGCAATGTGGAAATTCAACCAGTTCCTTGAGAATGTCAAAGTGGCTTACTTTGGAGTTGATTGGTCCCGCCAACTAAAGGGGAGAAGTCGTCCTTGCAGGGGCTTCTCTTTCGATAAGAAATCAGAGTTTCAGCACAGCAGCAGGGCTTCACCGGGCAAACCAACGGTCCAGGAGTTACAGCAGGCGTCCTCTAAGTTCTTCGGATTCCTTCACCCAGTGGTCAACTCTGCCTTCGAAGTCAAAAAGCCTTGCCTTTTATGCAGGTTTCTCCCATTCATTCCAGCCTAGCTGTCAGTCACCCAGCAGGGAGGCCGTCCTTGCCAGACAGCCAGCCGGCCAATCACCTAAGAGTGCATTCCTGTCTCCTGGGAGTTTCGGGCACCTCCCTCGCTTCCTGCCACCGCCAGACACCCTGGAGCCAGAGGCGGACTTCACTCGTGAATCCCGCCAACAACAAAAACAAAGGGACCAAACCTATTTGGCGCGCAGAGTAAATCTCAAGGACCTTTCCACAAAGAAATGGCAAAAAAAGACAGGGGCCATTTTGACAAAAATGGCAACCAGGGGTGCTTTACCGTGGCTGTGAATGCAGCCCGCGGTAAAATCCCATAATGGTAGTAAAAAGTAAACCACTGCCACCAGCCTTTCAGTGAGGAAAGGGTAAGACAATGCATTACTTACCGTAAAAGCATTTCTGATGATTGTATCTGCTTAGATTCACATGCTGTGCATAGGTCCGACATCCAGTGGTCACTGCAGAGTATTGCATCTTGTTTTTCGTAGTCGAAAAGGGACGTCGACCGGGCGTGTCTGAAATACTATCCCTATAGTGACGTGTGTTGTACCCACAATCCCTCACGCGTCGAGGTCCCTCTGTTTGTATTTTTCTGCCCTGAGGGAGCCTTCTAGACGTGAGTGAGTGCAGAAAAGAGAGATGTAAAAGGAAGTCTATGTTCCTTCCATCCGAGCGGGGAGGAAGGGTGGGCGCATGTGAATCTAAGCAGATACAATCATCAGAAATGCTTTTACGGTAAGTAATGCATTGTCTTCTGATGCTTGTTAATCTGCTTAGAATCACATGCTGTGCATAGACTAGCGAGCAGTACCCGGAGTTGGCGGTGGGTTATGAGAAGGAACAGTAGAGAAAAGAGGTCTTAGTACTGCCTGACCCCACCAGGGAGTCAGATCTCGAGTGTGCATCTAGTGTTTTGTAAATGTGTGCACAGAACTCCAGGTAGCCGCTTTGCAGACGGACTCAAGGGGAACATTTGCAATGAATGCTATGGACTCCCCCGTGCCTCGAGTAGAGTGTGCTCTAAGCTTAAAGGGCAGTTCTCTCTTAGCAAGAGTATAGCAGAGAGTGATGCATTGAACAATCCATCTAGAAATAGTGGACTTTGAAACTGCATCCCCTTCTCTTCCTGCTGCCACCGAGACGAAGAACGGATTAGTCTTCCTCAGTGGTCTGGTTCTTTCCATGTAGAACAAGACCGCTCTGCGCACATCTAGTGTATGCAGAGTCTTTTCTCCCAAGTTGGAAGGATTTTGAAAGAATGTTGGCAGTTCTATAGTCTGGTTTACGTGGAATTTCGATATGAACTTCGGAGCAAACCTTGGGTGCGTGCGTAGAACCACCTTATCTCTGAACTGTAACGAAGGGGTCTAGAACAGAAAGAGCCTGTAGTTCACTTACCCTCCTGATGGAGGTGATAGCTATTAAAAAAGCAGTCTTAAGAGTGAGGTCTTTAAGAGATGCTTTGTGCATGGGTTCGAAAGGTGAGCCCATGAGTCTGGTAAGTACCACGTTAAGGTCCCATCCGGGAGCTGGGTCAGCTATCGGGGGGGGTGTATTCTCTTTATTCCCTCCATGAAGGCCTTTATAACAGGGATCTTCCACCACGACACCTTGAGTTGGGAAGTGGTGTATGCAGAAAGTGCCGCTAGGTGGACTTTAATGGAATTGAACACTAGACCTGAATCCAACAAGTGGGTCAGGTATAGAACAATATGTGTGGGAGAGTAGTCAATTGGGTTGATGCCTTCCCCTCTGCACCAGATGACAAATCTCCTCCACTTGCTAGAGTAGCAGTGGCGAGTGTTAGGTTTTCTGGCTTCCCTGAGAATGTCCATACATTTCTGCGGGAGCAGTAGATGTCCGAATTCTATGATCTCAGGAGCTAAGCTGCTAAGTTCATGTTCTGGGGGCATGGATGCAGAGTCCTGCCCTTGTCTTGTGACAGCATGTTGTACGGGCAGGGGAGTTTCACTGGGGGAGATAGAGACATCTCCATCAAGTGAGCGAACCATGGCTGTCGGGTCCACATTGGGGCCACCAGTATCATGGTTACTTGTTCCTGGTGCATCTTGTGCACCACCTTGAGAAGGGGAGTCGGGGGGGGGGGGGGGGGGGGGGGGGGGGGGAATAAAGCGTAAACAAATTTCCCTGACCATTGCATCGACAGACCGCTCCCCTTGGATTGGTTCTGGGGGTACCTGGAGGCGTAACTTAGGCATTGTGAGTTCTCCAGGGTTGCGAATAGGTCTATTTCTGGGAATCCCCATTGTGTGAAGACGTCGAAGACGATGTCTTTGTGTAGTCGCCATTCGTACTCTTCGGGCAGGGGGAAATCTCTGCTGAGTTTGTCTGCCAGCAGATTGACTTCCCCTGGTACATGTTCTGACAGTAGGAACATGTTTTGTTTGAGAGCCCACTTCCATATATTTTGGGGCAGTTTGGACAGTCCCGGAGAGTGGGTGCCCCCCTGCTTGTTGATGTAGTACATGGCTGTGGTGCTGTCTGTAAGGACCAACACCGTTTTGCCCTGTAGGTGTTCCTGGAAGGCTTTTAGCGCCTTGAACACAGCTCCAGTAGATTTATGTGTTTGGATGCTACATTCGGAGTCTACACTCCGTGAGCAGTCTGATGGGATAGGTGAGCCCCCCATCCTGTTAGGGAGGCGTCTGTGGTTAGAGTGGCTTCCGCCGCGGGTGTGGCAAAAGGTTTCCCTTTTTCCAGGTTTTCTTTTGTCCACCATCGTAGCGAGAGAACTAAGGCCTGCGAGACCACCACTGGATCGTCCCATAATCCGCTGGCCTGACACCACTGGCTGTTCAGCCGCTCTTGCATAGGGCGCAGGCGCGCGTGAGGTACCAAATAAATACACAACGCCATCATGCCTAGCAAGCGCATTGCTTTGCGTACCGTCACCTCTCGACCGGGCACATAGAGGGATCTGAAACAGCATGTTTTGGACCCTCTCATTGGAGGGGAAGACGAGGCCGTCCTTTGTTTGAATTAGAGCCCCTAGGAATTGTTTGATTTGGCTGGGGTCTAGGCTGGACTTCTTTCCGTTGATGGAGAAGCCCAACTGGAACAAAAGGTCTACAGTCTTTTGGGTATTGGAGAAACATGTTTCGTAAGAATCCCGTTATGAGCCTGTCGTCGAGGTAAGGGTAAACTGGGATGGACAACCTGCGCAGGTGGGCCGCTGCCACTGCCAGTACCTTCGTGAATACCCTTGGTGCTGATGCTATGCCGAAGGGTAGCACTCTGAACTGGTAGTGTCTGCCCTCTATCATAAACCTGAGGTATCTTCTGTGCGCTGGCAACATTAAAATATGAAAGTATGCATCTTTCATGTCCAATGTTGTCATGCAATCTCCCTGTGATAGCAGTGGGATCACTTCCTGTAAGGTTACCATACGAAACTTCTGGGGTTTGATAAACTTGTTCGCTGGGCGCAGATCTAATACAGGGCGCATGGTTAGATCCTTTTTGGGTACAAGGAAGTACACTGAATAAATACCTTCCGTTACCTGAGATAGAGGCACGACCTCTATGGCTCCTTTTTCCAGCAGGTGTTCTTGGAGAAGGATGGCAAGGTGTTCCGGTGTCATGTGTCGCCCCCTCGGGGGTCTGTATGTTGGGGAACTGTTGAATTCGATGCAGTATCCGTGGGCTACGGTGGAAAGTACCCAGCGGTCTGACGTTATTCCATCCCATGCTGGAAGAAAGGATGTTATCCGGCCCCCGACCGGTGTTGCATGGGAGGGGACGCGAATCTTCGCCTCACTTGGTGTTGTTGGGGGCTTGGGAGGCTCTGGGGGTGGACCCCCGCCCTCTCCCCTTGCCCCTGCGCTGTCCTCTTTGGCTGTACTGCCCACTATTGGTCTGGTAACTGGTGGCAGGGTACTGTTGCTGCTGATTCTGCTTTTGGCGTTGGCCACGAAAAAAGCGTGTGTTGCCATAGCCGCGTCTGGTAGTGGGCTTAGAGATCTGGTCAAGAGTTTTGATAGTATCGAACTCTTTTTTAGCCATTTCCAGAGCCTCATCCACCGCCTTCCCGAAGAGGTTTGCGTCCTCAACAGGTTTATTTATTAAAGACGCCTGTGTCTCCTGTTTGAACCCTGAGTAACGCAGCCATACATGGCGTTTTAGGAGTATTCCCTGAACCAGGGAACGTCCCGCTGTCTCAGCAGCATCCAGAGAGTTCTTTACAATACTCTGGTTGACCTGGGTTCCTTCGCCAATAGTTGAAAGCAGGCGTGTACGTAATGGTTCCGGTGCTTCTTCGGCGTCCTTGCGCAGTTTGGCCCACTGCGCGTCCTCATAGCTAGCCAGCAAAGAATTGTTGTTCGCAATTCTTGCCGAAAAGGCAGCCGAGGATGTGACCCTTTTAGCAAGGGCATATAACCTCTTGCCCTCCTTGTCAGGTGGTGCCTTACTGGTGGACAGCGGCACTCCTGCCCTCTTCCTTGCATTAGATACTACAAGGGAATCCGGAATGGAATGTCCCCTTATGTACAGCGGGTCTGAGGGTGAAGGAGTGAAAGTTTTTCAATCCTTGGATTAACTCCTCTGATTAGTGCGGGTGTGGATAGCGAAGGGATGATTCTTCTCTTCACTGAAGCGAGGAGGGGAATGGTCCGACTGGGGGTTTCTCCTTAATTACTCTTTCCACAAAGACTATTTCCGGAGAGATCTGTCCAGTTCGAAATGTGCTGCTGCTCTGCGCAACAGGGCATTGAATGTGGGCTGATCGTCAATGGGAGACGTGTTTCTGACAGGTGAATTGTCTGGAGGATTTAGGTTCAGGACATCAGTGTCCGAATATCCTGATGGGGATTGCCAGGGATGAGAAGGTCCTCCTTCTGGATTTTCTCTGAAGCCTTCTCCTACCATGTCTGGGCTGTCTTCCAGACCTTCCTCTTGGTTCCGTCCTTCTCCATTGTCCACAAAATCATCCTCCTCTTCTAAGTATTGTTCCTCACCAGTGAGGTCATACACATTATGGATGTCTAAGGCTGTATCCTGCCTCGGGTATTTGGCCCTGGGGTCCTCCTGAGGCCCTTCTCTTGTTCTCTTGGGAGTGGGAGGGTTCTGGGTGTTCATAAACCTCTCCATTCTCTCCATGCAGAGATGCAGCCTTTCCATGGTTTCATGGGGTACCCCCGAGCGGTCTAGCGGTGGAAAATTTGTGTTTTCTTGCTGAAAACGGCTCGACCTCTCCCACAACGTCGAGGAAAGTGTCCCGTCGCCCTCCGAAAAGCCTTCCGGTGTGCTGGGGGTCCCCCCCGACTGAAGGGGGTAGTCCCTGTTTTTCTTCAGGCTTTTTCAGCGTGTCTTTCGACCTTTGCGTAGCGCTCGATGTGTCTTTCGGCGTACGCTTCTGGGCGTCGGCTACAACGATCCTCGCCAAGCTCTCTGTGACTCGTTTGTCAGCGGAGGGCTGTGGTTTGGACGTTACGGGTGTCGAACGTTCTACGGCGGCGTGCGCTCTGCTGGTGCGCGCCGGCCGATGGTTTGGAGGCAGCGCCCTTATTTGCCGAAAGCCCAGTCGCTGGTCGCGGTTGCGAGAGGGGCTTCGAACCCGAACGGTCCGAGGAGGCCGGCGGTATAACCTGCGTCTCCTTGGGCGCTGATGCTTTCTTCGTCTTTGACGAAGAAGAGCTATGGGTTGCGTGCTTATGTGATGTATCGTGTGCGTCCGTGTCGCCGGGGTGTTCATCCCCATAAGCAGGGCGTGAGCCGAGCCCGTCGGGGCCGGGGACAGACGACGAAGAGCGCGAGCGCTCTTTAGAGGGGTGTACGACTTCCGTAGCGGAGGTCGTGTTATCACATTCCTCGTCACTGTCGGTGGTAGCAACGGCGGGTGAAGACCCGGCCTTCGACATAGCGTAGGCCGCCCACCTCTTGACCCTACGGTCTTTTAGAGTCTTTGGCTTTAGAAGCCGACAAGCCGAGCAACCCTCCTCTACGTGATCGAGGGGCAAGCAGCGGTTACACCGTGAATGCTTGTCCTTCTAAGTAAACTTGCCCTTACAAAGTGGGCAAAACCTAAAGGGTGTCCTCTCCATAGCCGAGGCAATAAAGCGTGATAACTACCCCAAGGGAAAGGAAGGGGAAAAGGAAAGGCATTCTCAGAAAAAGAATCAGAGATGTCCCACGACCCCACTCTCCCTACTGTATTTGGCCTGCGAGGCCAGGCCACGTGTTCGGCAACGCCGACGGATCTCCTCCGCTCGTCCCCTCCGTCGAAGATCTTGCTCGGCGGAGACAGCTTCACCACTGCGTCGAGGGAGGGATCGATATATTAAATCTTTAAACAGGAAAAGACGACCAAAGGTCGAGCAGATGGAATGTGCAATGTCTCTCGAGGAGCTCCGCGTAAAGGCGACCAGTAGCTGGGCGGAAAAAACAATTTGAGGGACCTCGACGCGTGAGGGATTGTGGGTACAACACACGTCACTATAGGGATAGTATTTCAGACACGCCCGGTCGACGTCCCTTTTCGACTACGAAAAACAAGATGCAATACTCCGCAGTGACCACTGGATGTCGGACCTATGCACAGCATGTGATTCTAAGCAGATTAACAAGCATCAGAACAAATGTTACATGAGAAGCTAGACAAAGGGGGATACCAAGTAACCCCTCCAGCATCCCATTGTAAGTGTGTGCTGGGTCTAGAAAGTTACAAATGTAAGTAAAGTCAATTTCACTTTACTGCTCTGGGAAACAATAGTTTATCCCAGAGCAGGTACTTAAACATTTGGGAAATCCGAAAGACTTGTGTCATTGCACTGAAGGTGCTGTGACACACAATGTAAAAGATGATGCCTATTGAGTTCGTCATACTCCACAACCAAAAGAACTGTGTACAAAATCACATTAAAATACGAGAGAGTGGGGGAAAGGGTCTCACTCTCTCAAGTCCTCAAAATCCTGCAAAGTTGCAGGGGGTCTCCAAGGTAGAGGGAATTGGCACATTTGAGAATTCTCCCTAACATTCAATTAAAAACGGAAACAAATTATAAACAGGAACAGTAATGCAGGTGAGTAACTTTCTATGTTTTACATATCCAGCACACACAGTGACATCAGTTAAGGTCAGTAACAAACTTGTATGCATCAGCTTTGCAAAATTGACTTAGGAGGGGAAACTTTACGGTTACACTGAACACAGCTAGCTACAATATTTAACATTGCCTAATGACACTAGTATTATTAGGGGGCGTGGGGGGGATGGTGTAACCTATGGAGGAATGGTGACTAAGGTCTATGAGTACGTTAGTCACTACAATAACAATTACTCTTACGTCCCGTCCCCTTTCCTCCATACTGCATGGGCGATTACAACTGAATGTAGCCGCAGGGTGGCGAGGAGACCCACCCTAAGCAAATAAGTTCCTTAGAACCGCCTGTCCAAAGGCAGCGTCTTAGATCCGGAGTCCAAACAGTAATGTTCACAGAAAGCCGAAGGGGTGGCCAGGTGGCTGCCCTGCTTATGACTTGCCACAGAACCTGCCGCTGGAAAGCGATGGCCATGGCTGACACTGAGCGTGCATGTTAGCTGGCAGCAGCTTGTGCTGCCCCCTCATAGGCCTCTGATGGCCGCAAACATCCACAGTGCAATAGAACCCTTCGATGCTTGATACCCGGGTCTGAAGGTGACAAAAAGTGCATCCGACTTGCAGAAGCCCTTGGTACTGTCGAGTGCGCCTGACATTCAGGCAGTGCAAGACTCTGAGCCTGGTCCTTGGGGTTAGCGAGGAACATGGGTTAGACTATTTCCTCGTTTAGATGGAAAGCGGATGGTATCTTGGGTAGGAACGCAGGGTGAGTCCACAGGACCACCTTATCCCTGTGGAAAGGGATATGTTCTGAGTCCACCAGAGCCTGGATCTCGCGGACTCTGCGAGCAGAGGCAAGTCCCACTAACAAAGCTGTCTTAATGGTGACCAGCCTGATGTCCGTGGACGCCGTTGGCTGGAAGTGTTTGTGTGCCAAGCCGCCCAACATCAAATTGAGGTCCCACACAGGGTGTGGCCTCTTGATGGGCGGCTAGAGCCTGGACAAGCCTGCTAGATGTTTCTCGACTATGGGGTTGGAAGACGAGAAGACTGCCTCCTCCGAATTTCTGTAGGCCCCTGTGGCTGCCAGATAGGTGCGACATGTATCCACCTATACGCCCGAGTTGTGCCGAGAAGGAGAGCATGTCATGCAGTGTGCACGTAAGGGGGCGGACCGATCGCCTTAGTCTGCCCAATGACAGCACCTAGTCCATTTACTCTTGTATTGGCTCCTAGTAGCCTTGCTCCTGGAGCCCTGAATGTTCTCCAAGTTAACCTGAGAGAGGCTCAGGTGCTTGAGGGTTAACTGCTCAGGAACCACGCCGCGAGGGCTATCTTCTGTGGTGCGGGGTGATGACCCTGCCCCTTTGCTGGGACAAAAGATGGGATGGACCCCACAGAAGAAGTGGGTGGTCTGTCCATGAGGCTGAGCAGTTTGGAGAACCATGGTCTCGCCGGCCACCACAGAGCTATCAGAATGATGCAGAGGTGGAAGGCTTCTTTTATCTTGCGGATTACCCTGTGGACCAGGGGTGTGGGTGGAAAGGCATAGGCTGTCATGACTTCCCACCAAATTTGTCGCCTAGGGAGCCGGGGCCCTGCCAAGACACAAACTGATGGCACTCTATTCTTCCAGGAGGCAAACGGATTCCCCTGAGAGTGCCCCCATCTGCTGTAGACCTCCAACAGCAACTGGTTGTTCAATTGCCATTCATAATTGTCTGCTCCCAGTCTGCTGAGCCTGTCCGCTTCCAAGTTGGCCTCAAGGTAGATGTTCTCCAGGGCCCATTCCCACATGCGGACAGCTAGGGTGCGGAGGGGACCTGGTACCTCCCACCTTGTTGACATAGTAAATGATGGTGGAGTGGTCGGTCTGGATAAGGACGGTCTTGACCCCAATGAGCGGAAGGAAAGCCTGCGAGCTAGCCAAATGGCCCCGAGTTCCAGCCAGTTGATGTGCGACTCCTGCTGGGTCCTGGCTCCATGGACGCTGTGGCTGTCCAGAGTGACGCCCCAGCCGTCTAGGGAGGAGTCCTTAGTGATGGTGACCTGCGGAGACAGCTGCCAGAAGGGTTTGCCCGTCTGCAGGTTGAGGTCCCTGGACCACCATGTGGGGTCTGAGTGGAGAGGAGGCGGCATGCTGATCAGCTGTGCTTAGGAGCCCTTCTCCTGATTCCATGAAGCTGCGAAATGCAGCTGTAACCTCATCCGGAGTCGTATGTGTGGCGCGGCAGAGGAAGGTTTCCTCACGAGGGACAACACCTCGGCCCAAATGTCGTCCAAGAGTGGGAAAGTACGGTTTTCCTCTGCGCCTCGCGGCGCTGGTATAGCAAACCCTCTTCTCAGGTACAAGCGGGAATAGCTTAGAAGCCCTGGAAATCATGGTGTGGAACGAGCCAATCTGGCCAGCAGAGATGGGAGAGCCCCCAATCAGCAGACGTTGTCCGTGCTAGTGCTGTCGTCGACTTGTCAGGATCCGTCTCATCCCTCGGGGCAGGGGGGGGGCAGGGGATTGGATGGGGCAGGGAGGTTGTATGGGGGCGGCAACGGGTGGAAAGGAGACTGAGGGTGAACTCTTCTTGGATGGCAGTTCCCCTGATGGTATCGGGGCTGCGGGAGGGGTCGTCAGCTCAAGAGGCATCCTCGTTCAGATCTCAGAGCATAGGTTATGCAAAGCAGCGGGAATGTCCACCAAGATATCTCCAGAGGTGGTGGAGACAGAGGAGAAGATGTTAGTGGCTTAGGCTGGTCCTTCAAGTCTTCAATGCCCTGCTACTCCTAATCGGTCTCCTAGTCGTCACCTTCGTCACCCTCGACGGGATCCCTCCCATAGGGCCTGCTCTTGACGCATCTTTCCTCTTGGAGGTTGGTGAGCTCCTCTGAGGAGATATCAGTGCCCAGGAGGGCTACAGTGGCCCCCCTCCCCTCTCTGCAAATAGGGGAGACTGTTTTAGTGAAATGATAGGCATCATCTTCTCCGGCGTCCTTTCGAGGGCTGAAAAGGGGATATCCCTCCTTGCAGGCAGAGACACTCACCTTTGGTGCCAGGCCTTGCCCGGCGGATCCGCCACGGCAGCCTTAGCGAGGGACGCCACCACTCCTTCGATGGAAGGTTGGGCCTTTGTCTGATGCACCTGGGCCTTCACAGCCTTGGCAGAGTCTGCGTCCTTCACCTTAGGGGGGAGGATCGGAGCCCCACTCCCCATGGCCTTCTCCCGAGGGCCCGTCTGGGTGTTCTCCAAGAGTTTGCCCAGATGGTCTTCCTTCCTCTTTGAAGATCCTGAGCGCTGGCCGGAGATGCTGTACTCGCCCTGACCGCTGAGGAGCCCGTCGCAGCGGCGCTCCCGGTGGCAGTGGACCTGCAGTGCTTAGCCTTATTTTGGGCAACCGCAGGAGGGGCGCTCTTAAAGGTCTTAGAAGACTGCTCGACTTTCTTCTGGGCAGGGGAGGCATGCTGCCGGACTCCACCAGAGCAGGGGCCTTGACCTGCAGCCACTCATTGAGACCCCTGCACCGAACTTTCAGCGTGCGGGGCACCATCTCCTGACAAAACGCACAGTCATCCTCCAATTGCGCCAGGTCCGAGTGCAGCTAGTAAAGTCATAGGGAATGTCGTCCGAAAACATTACGTAAATTGCATTCGGGACAAATCTTGAAAAGAGGCCCAGAGTCCTTCTCCGCCATGGCCATGCAGCATAGGCCTTGATGCTTCTGGAATCCTCCAAGAAGAAAACTCACCAAAATTCACCTTTGAGGGGGGTGCTGAAGAATCCAAAAAACAGGTCCCCGTTAATCGGAAGATGGATCGATTGAGCTTGAGGCTCGATTGACCGACAAAATAGAGCGAACCTCTTAGAAAAAAAATAAGAAAAGAAATCGCAAAACACAGTAAAAGCTCGAGAGCTATAGCACAGAGGACTCCCAACACTTGAACATGCAGTAAAAATCTGAAGATGGCTGCCAGAGGAGGGGCTTAGGTTGAGGGCAGTCATTGGCTGGGGGCAGTATGACCCAGAGACCAGTGATTGGGTGTTAGGAGAAAGACAGTTCAGAAGTGACAAACTGATTTTTTCTTTACCGAGGATTCCCAGCCTGACGGGGAATATTCATGAGCATATGAATCCATGCCAGACCCCAAGCTGGAGAGTTTTGTATTGTCCCATAAATCTGTTGGGATGGAGCATATCTTGCATCCACGGACACCCCTTCCGCTTGCCGGTATAGGTCTTCATTAAAGATGATGCATGTTTTTGAAGGTAAATTCTAATCGCTTCACAATGGTTTCGAAATGTGCAAGTAATGTAGCAAGTTCTAATGACCCATCTGTGTTCTATCGAGTCATAGAAGAACAAGATTGCACATGTCAATATGTAATTATCGTGCTCTAGTTTTCAGAATATGCATCAAATCCCTTAAAATGATTGTAGTTTCATCAACATACGAATAAGATAAAATTCTATATTTGGAGATGAACTGTAATCAAACCAATGCAATTTACATTTGGTTGCACTGGGGGTGAAGTCTTGTAATGTTTGTGAATTTCAGGCAAGAAATAAATTGAGGGTTCCGCTTGATTAACTGAGGTAAAGGTTTCATCAACTGTTAACCTGCTGCCCATGTCCATTTTGTGATCCATAAAGCTATCTTGGACTAGAATCATTTTCAATTTTCAGTAAATACAAAGTGTTCAAATGTTCAGTAGCCAGCATGATCAGCTTAGCTTTATATACCAAGCTTCATGCCGGAGACCAGCCTGTAAGTGCAGGAATGGGATTCAAACCCATGCCGCTCTGCGCGGTCTTGCCGACAAAACAAACATGGTGCACTGAGCCTTGCTCCCGGGCCCATTCACCATTAACTAGTCTAGATATAGCGTTCTTAGACTTCACCAGATTGGTCCTATGTTTGGTTTGTGTTTGACATTTGTCTTGCATATTGTATAGTGTTGTTGAATGCTTCAAAAAACGAAATCTACGCAGTTATCTGCTTCAGGGTCAGCTGGGAAATATTGGCACCCAAGTTGAATTCCGTCAATAGTTCTATTCTGTCTTGCACAATAATTGCTGCTCAGAGATCTACTTTAAGATCCGAAATGGTGTTCTCGATATTTTCTGATGGATGAAAAGGTTTACTGTGGAAATGTTTAAGATTGAGATTTCTGGTTAAACAGACCCACTTGGACGTCATTAATAGATGTAGTACTGGGTGCAAAGGAAATTCCTTTTTCAAAAACATTCATTCCAGTACACCAATAAGCGTCACATTGGGGCTCACACTGCTCTAAACTGAAATGTGATCTTGTGATCCAAGTTTGTGTTGTTGGGAATCATTGCTCATTTCCCGCGATTCCCTTTATCATTTGTTGGCAATTCTCAATGTAATGGGTTGCCTTTTATCTTTTTGAATTTCAGCAAAAAATTCCCTTAGTTTGAACTTTGGCACTGGTGGACTGTCATTGGAAGAGTATCAGGTAATATTATCCCCATATATATGGTCGCCGTAAATAATATCGCAGCGATATTCTATGGGTGACCATATATTTGGGGACAGGGGCAAAAAAATAAAATTAAAAAAAAAAAAGTTTAGGGGTTGCGGGGGTGTCCCCCGCATGTTCCATGCAATAATGTCGCCACTTTTCCTAAAATCATCTCTTGTGGCGACATTACATGGAACCGTTGGAAGGACCTTCATCCTCACTTACGACACTATATGTATCTGAACGGACTGACTTGACTGTCCTTTGAGGTTACCCTTCTTCACCCAATACAGTTTATCCTGAAATGTAGCCATATCTGAATTGTTCACTTCTGGTCATCCTGATCTTCCTTTTAAGATGTTGTTCAAAGATTAGTATGTTTTTTTGCCGCTCAATTGTAATATACTTTCATTGCAGGTTCAACTAATGCAATCATTTTAAAATCAGCAAAATTCTCTTCCCACCATCTTTTTTGGGAGATTTTTTTTTAATGTAAAAATATGTCAAAGTTAAGAGGAAAGTTGTTGGTGCTTACTTTGGGTGAAAACTGCAAACATGCGTCACAAAGTAGTCTCATTCACCTTACAGATAACAGTAACTGGTTTAAAAACAGATCATGAGCCTTCACACTTTTTACAGTAATTGTGTATCACCAATGTGTGGTATTTTACCTGGGACAATATCCAAATTGCATTATCACAATAAGATGCGACTCTCTGAACTATGACTGGGGATGGACCGACATGTAGCATTTCCGATAAGCATACTTTTCCCAGATTAATATTAGCAACCAGCTTACATTTTCTTTGTACCCAAGAAACATTCAAACAATTTCTCAAACATTCTTCTAAACAAGTACTTTGGTAACTATTTAGCAATCTAACCCAGGGGGAATTTAAGATGTTCATAGAATGTATAACCTGCTTATCGATTACATGCAATTATCTGGAAGCAAGCATTTCTGACTGTTGCATTATTTGTATTACATTTCAATGATCCGTGCTTGCAACTTTAGGGAAGTATTTCAACATTTTGCATTACGGAATTTATTTTCTTTCAAATGTAAAAATTACTAATAGCTGTTCCAACATAGCAGCTACATTGAAAGATATCCGCCTCAAACAATCCTTCTCTTTCTTTTCAGCAACTGGGGACTACCGTACATGCTGTTAGGTAAGATTCTTTAGCGCCCACCCCTCCTTTGATTTTTATTGGGACACAATGTTTGCTGTTTTTCAAATTTGTCCCAACGTTTAAAATAAAGTAAATCCTTTAGCTTCACATTTCTTTTGCTCATTGTAAGGCAAATATTAGTACAGTCCAACTGGTGTGGAACTACACAAAACAACCCACATTTTAATATAGGCCTGTACTACATAAGTTGGTAGTGTGACTGAGCAGCCAGGCTTATCTTAAGAGGGGTAATGAGCTGTACAATAAAGTCAGTAAATGCAGGTATCCAATTAAACACATAGTTATAGAATATTTATACACAGATATTTAAAAGCACTCTTTAAATAGTAATAGCATTAATCCCAAGTTAGGATTCAAATCAAAAAAGTGAACAATAAAGCAGGTGAGTAATTGATTCATATGTTGATCATTTTCCAGCACTAAGGATGACGTCATTTGCCGCTCTGGTTTTGGCACCTTTTTCTCAGCAGTTATCAAGAGCTACAAAGTCCTCTTTTTAGGGGCTGTGTCGGTGAGGACTGTTAAACACAAAATCAGAAATATCCCACAGACCAGCTTCCTATCCCTTCTGCTTAAAGTGAGCGTTTCAGATGCATATGAACTTAGTCATGTTCACCCCTTAACCAAAAAAAGGCGAATCACTATGTATTTACCAAAAATATACATATTTTAATATTTATCAAAAAACATCAGTTTGCAATATATTTCTATAAAATCAACATCATGACCAGAAGTCATTCTAAAAATCACATCTATACATATACATTTCACACATATGGCAAAGAAGCTGGCGCGTCGTAGGAGTGAGACACTGGAGGCATGAACAGCACTCACTAGGTGAGTGGGAAGCCCTGTTACAAAATCGGAAGTTGCATAATCGATTTCAAAGGGGGAAATATCTCACGCGCACAACGTTTGGAAGATCGTCATGTTGAAAGATTCTAGCCGAACCGAACGGGCAGAGGTGGAACACACGTGTTCTCCGACTTTGGCGACCGGGAAGCAGTGACATGAGGCGTCCATAAGACGGAGTGCCAAAAAGAGGGTGAAACCAAAAGCAATCAGAACATCGGAAGAACCCCACTTTGGGAGTTCAGAGTTGAGCTATTCTGACAATAGTGAAGGCAACAGAACTAGAAGAGATAGCGGGACGCGTGCAGCACCTGAGGGACGACAGAATATTGAGAATATGGCTACTATTGCGTGAGGAGACATGTGAAAATGAGAATATATAACAAAGATTAAGTGCCCTGAAGACAGCACCAACAGGATATGCAATGTGGATTTATTTCTGTGTTTATTGTTTAGATTGAGATTCATGTTGGTTCTAGAAACACATTCTGTAAGTGTTGGCACAGCCTCTTGCCCACATGAACTAAGAAGGGCAGTATTAACAACAGTGGTGGTAGAGATATCGATAAACTCCCCATGTAGGCATAGAAGGTTTGAAGTGTCAGCTTCTTTGCCATATGTGTGAAATGTATATGTATAGATGTGATTTTTAGAATGACTTCTGATCATGTTGATTTTATAGAAATATATTGCAAACTGATGTTTTTTGATAAATATTTAAATATGTATATTTTTGGTAAATACATGGTGATTCGCCCTTTTTTGGTTAAGGGGTGAACATGGTTCATATGCATCTAAAACACTCACTCTTAGCAGAAGGGATAGGAAGCTGGTCTGTGGGATATTGTAGATTTTACCTTTTTCTCAGCACCAAACAGCAGCTCTGGTTAGAAGTTCCTTGATCCCTCGGTCCTGGGACTGGTGATAGGACACTGGACGCCCAGAAAGTTTTGGCCGGATTCGTACTTCGGAGGACAACGCACTCACATATGGTCAAGGAAACCCCAGGTATTGGGATTCTGCAGTCTTGGAAAGTCACAGCAAGTCAGGAGCTGCACCAAAATAAAGTTGGTCTTGAGGCTAGTTGGTACCACCAGCCCAAGGGAGTAAGTTTTACCGTATGGGTCTTCCCAGTCTATTAAAAAAAACTTGGTCAGCAGAGCTGCGGGGCTTCACCAGGCACTTCACGGTCCAGGACGCTGCTGCTGGCGTTTCTTCAAGTCTTCGGATGCTGTCCTCCTGTGGTCGACAACATATAGTCCCAAAAACCTCACTTTTTATGCCAGTTACCATTCATTCACAGCGCTAGGCTGTCAATCATCCAGCATGGTGGCTGTCCTCCAGGACAGCCAGCTAGCCAATTGGAATTTTTTTCACACAGGCACATCTAGAGACAAAGGACAGGGATGTTTCAGGACCCCTCCTCTCATTTCCTGCCTTTCCAGACACACTGGAGCCTGGGCAGCCTTCAGGGCTGAAGCCCGCCAAAGGCAAAACACAAAGGACAAACCCGATTCAAACACTAAAAGGCCAGAAGAAAAACGAACAAGAAATGCCGAAAAAACAAGACCAGGACCTTTTTGGGAAAATTGTCACCCTTTGGTGCTGTACTGCAGCCGAGTTATCAGCCTGCAGAAACATGGCACAGGGTAGTAAAAAATAATCCACCCCAACCAGTCATTCAAGTGAGTTAGTGTTACAAAATTTTACATGAAGAATGGTTTAAAGGAGTTACTATGTAACCCCTCCCTCCACCCCCAGCAATCTACATAGGGCAAGTAAGGCACGGGTCTTACTATTCTTGGGAAGAGTAGTTCACCCAAGAAAATGTAGTTAAACATTGAGAAGTCCAAGGGACTCTCAGTGCACTGCACAAAAGGTGCTGTGTCAATGCAAAAAGCAGATGCCGGTGGCATTATACTCCAGCTCGCCTGCGTAGGATATACCCAGAGACAACGGTAATTTGCTGGAGAGGATGTAAGCAGGAAGGGCACAGCGGAACATATTTGGTGGAGGTGCCCAAAAATAATTCCGTTCTGGAAGGAAGTCAGTCAAGCACAAGAACAGGTGTTCGTACCAGGGGGTAACACCTCCGGAATGGACATTACTAGGCCTCCGACCTGAAGGAATGTCAGAAGAGCGAGAGGCAGAGAAAGAGCACGTGTGATACCAACCATAGCTGGAATGACAATTATTGCCCAAAGGTGGAAAAGCTCAATCACACAGACGTTACAAGACTGGCTTTGTCAAGTGTGGGAGATTGTGGCAATGGAATGGGCTACATACGCTATGAACAATGCATTGCAGAAATGTGCAGGCGAATGGGGGGGATTTTTTAACCTTTCTCAGAGATGATTTTAGGATTGGATGGCGCCCGCAACGCTTAAAACTTAGATCTGCAGTGACCCCCCCCCCCGAAGAGACATAATGAGGCTAATGTTAAAGGACATTTGTACCGTGCACTATCACCACCGAAGTGGTGGCGAAAGGAATGCAGCAGAAAACCTGAGGCGGCACCGAGGGGAGTGGAGGGAGTAGTTATGTGGATTGTTATGTCTGTTGCAAAAATTAATAAAGAGTAAAAAAAAAAAGCAGATGCCTATGGAGTTTACCAGACTCCATAAAACAGTAACAAACAAAATCCTAGTCAGAAAAACGAGAGAAAATAGTCCCACTCACCCAAGAGTTACAATTAAAAAGCCCTGTGACCAGCAAAAGAGCTTGGGGTCTCCAAGGTTAGAGGGGAATTGGCACAGAAATTTAAATTCTCCCCAACACTCCTTTCTATAGGGAAACTGACTAAATCTCCAGACTATCAGTACTGAAAATATTTTGTTTCTCTTATGCAATTCCTATATCTATTATATTGCGCGCAGCACCTTACAGTGTAGTGCAATGGGGATACTTTGCATAACCCCAACTTTTGTTCTCATCAGCATTTGGTTACTTTTTATACGTGCTTAAGACAAGCTGCTGGCAGCAGTGGCATTTTTACCGGTTTATTTAATTTCACTCATGCACCTGGTTTACCGCAAATTGCTACTAAAGGTGGCTAGCAGCCAAAAATGGCCATGTCGCACGGTTTTGTGTGTGATCTTTGGCCATATTGTAGTTTCGCCTTCTACCTGCCCTCAAGTTAGGAAATCCAATATAAGGTCATGCACTTGACTGGGAAAGTTGCTTTTGCAGACTAGTGAACCCTTGCGTGAGAGAAGTAGAGTGGGTTGGGGCTGGCCGGTTCCAGTTCACACCCCTTAGTGCCAGAGTCTTTTGCTGGGCAGATGTGAAACTAGTAGTTGTCGCTGACTAGCCAACTGGCTGTTGGAATGTGGCAGATCCTGCCCATTTATTTATGGAATATGTCTAAGGCACCTATACAGCAAATGGCGTTTCAAGGCGCCACAAGACAAGGAAAGGGGGATGGGGGCAGGGGAAATAACGGTCCCACTAGGCCTTCTGACATTCGATTGTTCAAGTGCATTAACGAGAAGTGCAGGGGGGGTAGAAGGGGGAGGAACTGCATACAATGCAGGGGGCTTGGGGCGTCCGAGGGGGTTAGGCAGTGCTGAGTGGGGTCCTGTGTTTGTAACCACCGTCTAAGTGCGACAATGAGGTGGACTTCAGAGGGATGCACCACCCACCAGGCTAGTCTGCGAAGGAGGCCCAGAGGGGGAGTGCTGGTATGGACTGGTCAAGAAGGGCGGGGTAACCTGTATGACTCATAAGGGACAAGGCCACCAGTCGCGACAGATTGGGACACTAGAAATAGAGGTCGAAAGGGAAGAAAGTAGAGAAAAGCAGGGTCTTGAGAAGTTTCCAGAATGTAAGGGGGTCCGGCTCATGTCAGAAGGGAGGCCATTCCAGAGTGAGGCACCTGTCTAAGATCAATCTGCTCCCCCCTACTCCCCCAGCCCCCCACTCTGCTTGGAAAAACGTCTGATCTGCCGAGAGCTTGAGCTAGAGGACCGAAGGGCTCTAGCAGGGAGGTGTTTAGGGGTGTCCCAGGCCTCAGAAGGCCTAGTTTATGATGCAGAGCGTCTTGAATGGTATTCCCAGTGGCTAAAGTTTAGGGCTAGAGAGATGCGGCCGCGCTGCTTGAGAGCAAGGATAAGTCCAACAGTCCTCTTCTGGATTAGTTGAAGGGGGGCGATGGGAGGAAAAAGGCAGATTGAGGAAGGGGCTGTTGCAGTAGTCCAGTCTAGAGAGGGCCAGAGCTCTGGAGACATTGCGTTTCTGGGGGAATGTGAGGAAGGGGAGAATGCCTCAGAGAAGATGAAGCTTGAAGTGGGCCTTCTTAGCAGATGACACTGTTTTTGGCCTCACAGGATGGAGAGGGCCGAAGGAGGGCAGCCAGAGAGGGATGGGAAACAGGGAGTAGGGATATTCAGTCTTACTGTCATTAAAACAGATCATTAGCCGTCCACCATGCCTGAGTGGCAGTCAGACAACAGGGAATGAGAGCGGAAGGAGAGCTGTGTCTGCATAACACTGGAAGTGAGGAGAGAAGGAGATCAAGTGGGCCAGAGGGGAAAAGTATATGTTGAAGAGCCACGGCAATCGGATAGAGCCCTGAGGAATGCTGCAATTAGAGTGTGTCACGCACTCACGGCTCCGTTCAAGTACGCCAGTCATACACCCCTCATCCTCACACAGCTCTCGCACACGCTCTCATGTCCGGGGGGGTGTCACGTGAGCAGGCTCATCTCTGGGGTCGGAAGCACCAAACAACCAGGTACAATAGGAGCTTTCCATACCTCCACTGGCGGCTTCCATGGCGCTTACGGGACAGCAACTACAGACAAACGCCTCGGCATTCGTCAACACAGTTCCAGCGTGCACTTCCTGGTCCCGGGTCACGTGACACGCTCACCGGTCCCGCTCGCGGATCAGCTGACACAGGGACACAGGATTTAAACGCTGGACTCCCGCGAAACAGCGCTTCACAGCTGTTCGCACCGGAGGACTCTGTTCAGCTATTCTGCTTCTTGGATTCACGGCTTTTGACACGGATTTCGACTCTGGACCTTGCTCTGCTCTTCTGCCCCTCCTGACTACTTGTTTGCTTTGGAACGTTATTCGGAATTGCCTTTGGATTGCCCCTTACGGATTTTGTGTCTCGGATCTGGCTTCTCGCCATTCCAGCTTGCGCATATATCTCTGCAGGTTGGTTGGGTGGACCCTCGCACGACATTGGTCTTGATACTACTGGGAGGCCAGCTCACTTGATCACCCCCCTCTCCACGAAGTACCCCAGCATAGGTATACGGCATACCAACTCTCCACATAGGTAAGACTCTGCCTTCTGTTTTCATCAGTGTGTTTTATTGTGCTCGCTTGGTAACTAATCAGACCTTTTTCTACAGCTGTCTGGGGTCAGCAGTTTCGTGGTATCAGACCGGCGAGGGAAACCCACCTGTGGCCCCAATAACCGCAGAGGGAGTGCTTTTACTCTTCCTCTGTGGTGCTTGGGGACGGAGGTTCCATACTCTGCACGACAATCAAGAACAGAACAGAGTGAGATGGAGGAGAGGAAAGGACCCTGTTGCACCTAGCAAGGTCGATTAGATAGGAAGGCAGTCAGCCAATAAGTGCCAGGGCCATGATGCCAGGGGTATCATGGAGCCATTGAGGACGGAATAATTGACCGTGTCAAAGGCAGAGGAAATATCAAGGCGAATTAGAACAGAAGTGTTAGTTAAGGAGAATGCTCAGAAAGGTGCCAATCCCTTTCTACCTTAGAGACCCCCCCCAGCTCTTTTTGCTGGACTTTTAATATGAGAGAGCACAAGAGAGAGAGCACAAGAGAGAGAGCACAAGAGAGAGAGCACAAGAGAGAGAGCACAAGAGAGAGCACAGCACAAGAGAGAGCACAGCACAAGAGAGAGCACAGCACAAGAGAGCACAGCACAAGAGAGCACAGCACAAGAGAGAGCACAGCACAAGAGAGAGCACAGCACAAGAGAGAGCACAGCACAAGAGAGAGCACAGCACAAGAGAGAGCACAGCACAAGAGAGAGCACAGCACAAGAGAGAGCACAGCACAAGAGAGAGCACAGCACAAGAGAGAGCACAGCACAAGAGAGAGCACAGCACAAGAGAGAGCACAGCACAAGAGAGAGCACAGCACAAGAGAGAGCACAGCACAAGAGAGAGCACAGCACAAGAGAGAGCACAGCACAAGAGAGAGCACAGCACAAGAGAGAGCACAGCACAAGAGAGAGCACAGCACAAGAGAGAGCACAGCACAAGAGAGAGCACAGCACAAGAGAGAGCACAGCACAAGAGAGAGCACAGCACAAGAGAGAGCACAGCACAAGAGAGAGCACAGCACAAGAGAGAGCACAGCACAAGAGAGAGCACAAGAGAAAGATTTTTCCCACTCATGTATTTTTCTGTGATTTGGACTCTTCGGACTTTGGAGTCTGCAAACTCCATAGGCATCTTTACATTGGGACAGCACCTTCAGTGCAGTGGCACAGGGACGTCTAAGATTTCCCAAAGGTTTAAATACCTTCTCTTGGTGAAACTATTGTTTCCAAGAGCAGTGAAGTGAAATGGACTACTTACATTTTTGTAACTTTCTAGACCCAGCACACATCTTACAATAGGGTGCTGGAGGGGTTACTTAGTATCCCCTTGGTCCAGTTTTTCATGTAACATTTTTTATCTTACCCTTTCTACAATTAATGGCTGGTGGCGGTGGTTTACTTTTTCCTACCATTGCGTTTCTACCGCCAGCTGCAATTGCAACTGCAGTAGAGCACCCATGGGTGCCCATTAGGTCAAAATGGCCCCGTCTTTTTTCACCATTTCTTGTTAGAAAGGCCCTTCTTGAGATTTACTATGCACGCCAAACCAAGTTTGGTCCCTTTGTCAGTTTTGTCTTTGGAGGGATTCACTGGTGAAGCCCGCCTCTGGCTCCAGACTGTCTGGCATGACAGGAAGCGAGGAAGGTGCCCTGAAACTGATTAGTCTCCTTGGTTACAGGAATGCACCCAAAGGTGATTGACTGGAGAGCTGTCCTCGGTGGAAAACCACCCTGCTGTGTGATTGACAGCTAGGCTACGAATTAATGGGAAAAACTGCATAAAGAAGCAAGGCTTTTTGCTTGGAAGGCAGAGACGACCACTGGACGAAGGAATCCGAAGAAGAACTTGGAAGAGACGCCTACTGCAACTCCTGGACAGTTTGCCCGGTGAAGCCCTGCTGCAGTGCTGATGCTTCGAATTCGCCTCTACTAGAGAAGACCTGCAAAGGACGACTTCTCCCCTTAGGTTGGTACGACCAATCGACCCCAAGACGAGCTCATCTGGAAATCCTCTCAGAGCTGGCTGTACTTTCCTTTCTACTGCAGGAACCAATTGCCAGGGAGAGGGACACCAGAATCGAGCAAGTGTCTAAGTCAGACCCGAGCTCAAGGAAGATCCGCTGGACTCCCATGAAGCAGGACTGACCAAGCCTGAGTCACCTCAACAGAGTGCTGGACCCCAGATGCAAGGAAAGTCCATAGTGGTATCGGAGAACTGCAGTGGTGCTATTTGCAAGAGTCGGGAGGAGCTGAAACCGTAAAGTGTTGCTGATTTGACGTTTGCCCGTTGCTGCAGCCAAGCTTCCATTCCTAGTGCAGGAGTCCCCAGACGTCCTCACTTGTCCCCACGTCTGAGGCCCAGAAACAGTATCTGAAGACCTAAACAGGAACAGAAGCCAGCTGGAAGCAGTGGTACTGTAACATTAAGAGGGCTTGCCTCTTGTCGTGAAGCCATGCTAGATCTCAGTTGAGACTTGCCTTGGTTGCATTTGCAGAGTTGCTTGCAGCTTTGCCCCTCACAAGCCTCCCAGCGTGTGGCCCTACAGCGATATCATTTATATACAAAAACGTCTGCAACATTGTGCAAGACTTTTTACCTACCAGAAGTGCTTCAGCTCACCTAGACTTTTGTTCAACTAACATTGGCTGTCCTGGCTCCCTGAAAGACTCCTTACCTCAGACTTTGTGCTATGCCTTTCCCCCCCATTAAAGGGTCAATTTGGGGTTCAAAAAGTAACCTGCGTAAGAATATTTGTTAACCATTGTTTAATTCCCTCATCTTATTTTAACACAACCTCAGTATTGCTCTAAATATACCAGCGATATATTAATGTCCTAGTTATTTAAGTCACCCAAGGGTGTAGGATAAGCCTGGCTGCTCAGTCAAACTACCAACTTGTGTAGTATATGCTTATACCAAAGGTTGGGTTAGCTATTGCCAGGAGGTCAAAGCTGGTGCAGTATCCCCCAGGGTACTGCATACAATCGTGCCTAAATGGAAGGAGAGTTGGAATCAAGATTGGAGAGCAGATCTTCACAGGTGTTCAGGAGAGCGGTTTTCATGCCTCTGGGTGCTCTGAAGCCAGATTGATGGTCACAGAGCAGCCAACAGATTCAGTGTGGTGGATCAATTGTGAGATTTGCTTCCTGCTTTAATTCTGGATAAGGAGGACCTCTGCTGCAACCATTCTACATTGGAGCCAATATTCCTGCGAAAAAGAGCAGACTGCTGACAGAGGACAACTTCTCCAGTGGACCAGGATCCTCTCTAGTCATTAACCCAATGGTCAGTACTTGGACCCTTGGACTAGCAGGACACTAGTCTCGATGCCTATTCAAGGTTGCATGCCCCAAGAAACTTTGGAAGAGTCCTTGGACTGCCCAGCTCCTTCGTAGGCTACTTCACAGCAGCCTTCACGCGTTAAGCCTCAGAACTTGTGTGGTCCTAGCATCAAATGAGGCTGAGGTGCAGCTGCTTCTTTGAACACGCTTGAAAGATCACCCCATCACCGACTGCAAGTGGTGACCGTTGCAGGAATCTCCATCCTGTGAAGGGTCCTGGGGGCTACAATCCGCAAGTCTTGTATTATTCATTGTGTTGGTATTGCATCTTGAAGTTGGACTGGACCAGAAGCACTCGAACCTGCAACCCGTGATCCTCAGTGAAACTAAGGAAGAAAGATAGTGTACCCGATCCACTGTGTGACCTAGGACAATCTATGAGGGGCGGGGATGGAAACTGTTCCTGCCCACCACCCGGTCCTTCATAGGGCGACATTGGTTGCAAAGCCCTTTGTCCCCCCAACTCACTATGCTTAACTATGGTCAGCGAACCTGAGCCAAGTAGCCTACCCTGGGAATGGGATAGAGGAGTACTTACCAGTCTTTGGACAAATACTTATTAAACTTTGAAATAGTTTGCAACCATTTTAAATCACCACCAGAAGCCCATTGCATCCTCTGAGAATACCTTCCTTGGAGAAACATGTAACCGTCCGTCACTGGGTTCTCCTCTCCGGCTTGACAGCAAGGTTTTTTTTCTTGAATTGGTCAGGACTAGACCTGCATTGCCTCTCTGCACAGTGGTAGTGATCCAACGCCTCCTCTTGTGGAGGTAGTACATGGCCACTGTGTTGTCCGTCATGCTTTCTCCATTCAGAGGGCAGAAAGGCCTTTGGTGCTAGTCTGATTGCCCTCAGCTCCAAAAGATTGATGTGTAGTTTGGACTCCGATGGAGACCAACAACAGTCGATTGTCAGATCGTGGACTCGCCACCTCTTGAGTGAGGCGTCCATCACTACTGTCATCTCCGACCAGGTTTACCAAAAAGGTTCTACCTTAAGAATGTTTTCCTCGCAGGCCTACCACGGAAGATCCTGCGCAACTACTCAGAACCTGAAGAAGGTCCGACATCTTGCCTGATAATTGAGACAGAGTCCTGAGAGCCCATTGGAAGGATCTCATACTCAGGCGAGCCCGTAGCACCAGGAAAATGCAGGATGCCATGAGGCAGAGTAACATCAAAAAGTCTAAGGATGGAAGACACTGTGCACTCTGAAATTTGGTGACCGCCTGCAGACCATGCTGAACCCTCACATCGGGTGGCGATGCCTTTCCCCCCCAAGGATGCATCCATGACCACTCCGATGAACTGGAGTCTTTGTGATGGTATCATGTGGGACCTCTTGTAATTGAGGGAGAAGCCCAGTCTCTGGAGAGAATGACCGGTAATGCAGAGATGTTCCAGAGCCTGTTTGGGAGAATCAGACAATCGAGCAAGTAGGGGTAGAAGTGAATCCCCCACTCCCGAGACTCGCTGCCACCACCATCAGCTTGGTGAAAACTCTCTTGCAGAGGTCAGCACAAATGGCAGAACTCTAAAGCGATAGTGAGAACCGCCAATGGCGAACCTCAGGTACTCTGTGCTTATGATAGATAGGCACATGATGGTAAGCTTCCTGAAGGTCTAATGACAATCCAATCCTGGAGCTGAAAGGCCCAAAGGATCTGATAAAGTGTGACCATCTTGAACTTGTGCTTCTTGAGGTACTTGTCAAGCATCCCAAGTCAGGTCTCAATCCTCCATCCTTCTTTGGGATTAGGTAATAGGGAGCATACCACCCTTTGTTCCTCTCCATCACAGGTACTGGTTCTATAGCATCTTTCTCTAGCAGGCTCAAAATGTCCTAGGTAACCGATCTGGAACTTTGAATTAGTGGGTACCCGATGGATTGTCTGGAGGCCTTTTTAGAAAGGGGAGGCAGTAACCCTGGGCTACTGTTTCACTTGTGTATAGGCACGTTATAAATGCCATATCATATCAACCCCCACGCATCTGACATAATACCCCCGCCATCTTGCAGATGCGAGTGCCCGAACAGGGTCTTGTGGGATGCAGACTCGAGGCCTTAAGAGGTTTTGAGGCGGCTGTTCAGCGGTGGAGGGTAAAGTAGCCAACGCTTGGGCAGACTGCACATCACTTTTGTTCGCCATGAGGGAATCTTCTTTGGCCCCTTTGTTAGAAAGTCCTCTTGCTCTTTCAACTGAGGAATAGAAGCGTAGGGACTTACCCCTCCAAGATGATCCACTGGGATGAGATGGTTATGGCCATCTGATGGCGGCACCAATGGATTTGGCTGCCGCCTTGGAGGTCTGCAGCTTCTCTGGGGTTTCATCAGCTATGCTGACAGAGTGCCATCATAGGACATGTGGAGTCTGGATCGCACGTCCGGGCAAAACTTGAATTAGTCAAGCACACAAACCTGTGCATTACCGTGCTTGCCGCCATGGCTCTGCTGATGCCATCAGCCCAGTCCTGATTGTAGAGACTCAAAGACTCCTTACTGTCGCTTACAATATTAAGGAAGTTGTTACTCTTACCCTTTGGAAATATGGTTAGCCGCTATAGTTCCGAAGTTCCAGAGGGTGAATGTACATTTTGCTATTGCGCAAATGGCCTTTGCAGACTTGTGAGCCATGCTCCGGCAGAAAATATCTTCCTAGTTTAAGTGTCGAAATGTTTATCCCTGTCTGGTGGGATGGTTGGGTTAGCAGCCCGATTGGAACTAGGCCCTGCTGCCTGAACTACTAGGCTCTATGGTGTTGGATGCTTCGACAAAAAGCCTGGGTCGCTACTTGGTCTGTACTTTTCTGTGAGTTTCTTATTCGCCACTGGACTTGATTCAGGAACCTCCTAATTTGATAGAACACTTAAAATGCAACATGAAATTGGAGAATGGGATCCTTCTGTGGACCTTTACAGAGAATGTCTGTCAGGTCGTCCTGCTCAAATGGTGGAGCAGATCAGCCCCATCTCAGACAACACTGGTCATGAGGTGCCTATAAGAAGCATCTGCATGGTCTGCCGGGTCTGGCTTGCCAGGTGATGTGCTTACACCACTAACAAATTGAAGGTTTTCATAAATCCGTTAACTGAGGCTTTCTGGGGCATTAGGTGTGCCAAACTCCAACCCAAGTGGCAGAACAGATAGACATGAAGAAAATCCTTCTTTGGCAAAAGCTTGTAGGATTTTTCAATTCGTTTAGAAATTGTCAAAAGCTTATTGGGCAAAGGCAACTATGGCCTTGACCCTGATGGCGTTGACAGTCTTCATGCTAATGGCGCCGCAGTTTGACCATTTCTTTGACGATTTTGGCATCTGAGGGCTTGACCCTCGACTCGATTGGGTCAGGCGATTTTTCGTGTCGAGAGCTCAGGGTCTCCTGCCTACATCCCGGGCTCGAAGGCGTGCAAGATTTAGCCTTAGCACTTTTCAGCACTTGTCAGCACGAGAGGAGCATGGCCTCTTCCTTGCTCTCTCGAGGGGGTCCGGGCCTCCTCCTCGAAAATGTTAAGCATTTCCTGCCTGAATTCGACCCACTCGGCTGGAGTGGAGAATTTGGTTGGGCAGGTTCTCTCCGGAAAGGAATCAGAAGACAAGTAACTTTTCTTCGAAGACTAGGAATGGTGCGACCCGCTCTTGGAGCTAGAACGCTTTTTCGACCTTTTCCTTCAAAGATCACCTCTCGACTAGTCAGATGAGACTTCAGAGCCATACCAGTCGGACTCCGTCTGTCGTCCTATGCTCCAAGGCTCCACAGACAATGAGAATCTGCAAGGGACATCTTGGCACTGCAGTCGTGAACCCAGTCTTCAGGGTTGATGGTGTCAAAGACAAGGCCCTTGTACTTTAGTATTGAAGTTTCTCTCAAAAAAACAAAGCACGTCAGAAATAGAACTGAAGCAAATGCATTATTTACCGTAATAGCATTTCTGATGGTTGTATATGCTTAGATGTACATGCTGTGCATAAAGTCCAACATCTAGTGGTAATCGCAGAGTATTGCATCTTGTCTTTTGAGGATCGAAAAGGGGACGTCGACATGGGTGTGCTTGTAATACTATCCCCAACGTGACATGTAGTGTACCCAAAATAGCTCACGCGTCAAGGTCCCTCTGGTGTTTTTTCTGCCTGAGGGAGCCTATGTTACCAACTCTCCACCGATGCTGTTCGAATTACCTACTTCATTTACCAAAAATGTTATGAACCCGGTGTTTTATCACGGCGCCAGATATCTCCCTTACAGGCCAGATCATTAAGCTCAAGCACCTTTTTTTGTTTACTTCTAACACTTTACTATATACAGACCTAAGAGCAGGCATCCGTTGTGTTGACTCAATTCATACCTTAACTACACCATATTTTATGCTGGCATATCGCAACCAGCAGCAGGTGGTTAGAAATGCTGCAAAGCATTAAATTAAAAAAATGTTTTAAAAGTTGTGAGATTGCCCTCATCCATCAGACTGCATGCGGTTCAGTCAGCGTATTGCTTTCAAGTCCTGTGCGTGTGTTTATATGATCTTGCCCCAGTTGACCTTAAATCTAAAATTCTCTTACACGCCAACAAGTATTCTAAGATCACTATGGAAACCTCTTTGGGTTATACCATCGTCCAAATATAAGACTAGAAAGGATAGACTATTTTCAAATCATAGGACAAAAATTGTGGAATTAACTTTCTTAGAAGACTTGACAAAATTGACCTTATATCTTCTGTAAAAAAATAAAAAAAATAAAAACCCTCTTCAAATTATTCCCAGTTCTTGGTCTGGATGGGAGTGTTTTTCATCCGTACCTAGATGCATGTTTCCCTACCCAGTTCCAATTGGGCTATGCTGCATCTAGAATTAGGCCTCGGTATCCCTGGCGGGACCATATCACTCAGGCATGTCTAGGGGCACCAACATTACTGTGGAAAATTGGTGCAGTAATTAGAACACACTCCTGAACATTCACAAGTCATAATAGATCTTATTTCAGCCAGCTATTAAACCTCCATCCACACCTGGAAACCTTGAAAGGCATCATTAGAAATTATGGAAAAAAAATAAGCTTTGAAACAACTTCATAGTAGTTGGTCCCAGAATCCCTGGTTTTTATCAGGCCAAATAAAATTCAAGCCCATCTCACATTACCCGCCTGCAACCAATGAAATTACGCTGCATCACCAGTCACCAAACAAATTACCTAAACAATGAAGGACCATGCATCAACCACATGACTAGAGCGTAAAGAAATTGCTGGGCGCTATTTGGGTACTTTTTGTAGGCCAGACGTTACATGTTAGCGCGACGACAGCTACTTTTGACTCCCTATGCCAACTGGTGAGATACAAGCATACCCATTTGGCATTAAATAGGTTTGGAAATGTGTATAATGTATCATTAGGACACCTCTTGCATACATTTAAAGCATAATGGGCAAAAATAAAAATCTAGTTCTGCAAAATTATATTTGTGGCCCACTATCCATTTGCTCCTTGTGATTCACAAGTTTACAGAAGGTCAAGACAGAGCATGAAGTTTTCCCCATTTGCTACAACTGCCACCAAACTCCACCCCTCAGCCACTAGCCCCCAATATAAATGGCCTCTTAGGCTGGTGTTGTATTGTAAAGTAAAAATTGAGAAGTTTTTTTTAAATGTGTTTACTATGCAGAAAAAAATACTGTTTCCCCATTTTAAAGACATGGGTCCCAATTTGAGCAATCTCAAATGGGGCATTTGTTCACATTTTACCAGTTTTACTGATGCCATGGTGCCCCCATCATGCTCCAGGATTACAGCTCTAAAAAGTGGTTTCACCAATCACGTGCCAATGTTCCCCTAGCAAAATAAGAGTACATACATTAAGTGAAGTATCCCAAGTAGATGGTAACCTCAATGGGACTGGTTAGCCAGACATGGCCAGCTGCAGGATCTACTTTTGCCCCCCCCTCCCCACAAGCCAACTGGTGCCAGGCAAACATACCCATGCAACACTGAATGTGAGCAAACGTTTTGCAAAGAGCTCTGGGGCACATCTAGAATCATTTTAGGTATAATGTATTCTAGAGAACCAGGTCCTAGCACTACATTACTTCACCTTGCGTCCCTCTCTCCCCACCCTCATGGACAACACATTTCCGTCATCCCCTCCATCCTCAATTTAGCACTTGCACCACAAGCATGTTCCTATGTTATTTTGTCTTGTTCCTGCCCCCTGTTTAGGTTTCCATCTTCCCCTGCAGCTGGTGTCACATTCTCTCACCCCATTGACACAGGTCCTCCACTCTTATCAATGTTACATGCACTGCTTTCCTGGCATTTGTATTAATAAAACTTTCCAAAACATTTTGAAATTAACTCAAATGTTAAACAGTAAGAATGTAATTGTATGCTCTAAAAAAAGAAAATATATGAACATGCTTCCCTACTAGAACAGTGAAAACAAGGCAGTGCAGAGAGCAAGGTCAGTGACACCCACCTGTACTGGTACATGCCAAGAAGGTCCTATGATGAGCAGGTGGTCTCCAGTTGAGATTTACTTTGCATAGCAGGAGATGTAGCATGTCGGTCTGCAGATTAAACCCAATTTATTTCACTGACAACAGTCCACACTAATTATGGAGAAGTGCGCAGTGGCGCACCAGGGGCCAGTCGCATGAAGTGAGGATTAAAAAGCAATATAGTGCAGGATACCTTGAAGAAAAGATTAGGGAGGAGGAAACTGGAGCATTTGACACATGGGGGTTTTACCCACAACTCAGAGCGAACAGCTTAGCAAGTGTGCAGGAAGCCCTGTAACAAACAAGCGAATCCATACCTTACCCATATCAAACAACCACACAATTGACTGTCAGCTAAGAGCATTAACGATCCACTTTACACACGCAGTTTTGCTGAGTACGCCTCAAAGATAAGTAACCCTGGGAACCCACGAACAGTACATAAATACAGGGAGGTTTAGCAACATGCCCCTCGACAAAAATAAAAACAATCATGGTAAAAATAGAAAAATAAAAAGGGTGGCATATTGGCTTAGATTCAGAAAGCAACATTTCTCTGGAGCTCTGAGGAAGCAAAGCTTGTTTAACAAACGCAGGCCATTGTACCAAGACTTAAAATTAGAAACGTATAAATTTAACATTACAGATTGGCACATGATTTCATATGCTGTAAATTCCAACGGGCTGAGGGTGTTCTAATGATAATACAGTATATGCTTGTATGCACAACCACTGTCCAACCCGAACTTTTATCTGAACTTAAAGCTTCACAAGCCGCAACGTTACCTTTTTGTTCTCTTGTACTCTTTCTTGTATGACCTTTCAACAAACGGGGATCTTCGGCTCTCACGGTGTCGATGCCTCTCCCTTCAAGGTTAAGACAAACATGTTGTAAAAATGTTATTTTCTAAATTGAACAAAACCGATTCTAAAGATACAAAATGCCCTCCTATGTAGAACAAAGAGTATGCCGTTCATGGCAGGTGACGTTGACAGCACCCAAATAATTCTAAGATTCAATCTTGATCCACATACTATCTTCAGTTTAGGATATTTTGTGTGTCTCAAACTGTCATAAAAAAATGTATTAAAAGAAATCTGTTATAATTAAGTTATTGAAAAGCATAAACAAATACATTCAAGTCTTACCTTCCTGAACCTTTCAATAACAGACCACTGCTTGCCTCCACAAGGTATCTCGTGCAATGTTCATCACACCTCAGACCGTAAAAATTCACATGACATTTTTCAAAACATGAGAAGGTAGAGGGCAATAGGAACCTGGTCTATCATCTAGACAACAGTAAATGCCAGAGCTTGTTTCACAGCTATCAATTAACAGCACAAGAACAGTGAGAAACATAGGGGATTGGAAAACAAGCAAACAGTATACCACAGCCACCAGAAGCAGTGCATGAGATGAAAATAACACTTCTGCATTGTAGGTGTACCTTATATGCCCAGTAGGAGCTACAGCCATACAGAAATGTCTTTCATGATCTAGAACCTACAGCACAGCATATGCTGCAGTCGAACGTTGAACTATTTACTGCTGCCAGCTCAAAGGATGGTTTTTGGACCATTCCATAAATAACTACTCAAAACAAGCATAAAAGACACTTAAAATACACAATCCATGGAAGAATGTTTGGGGAAGTGTTTAAGTACGTTACTGACTGCAATTGTTCCAAGGACCCGTCTGGCCAAACACAGCCATTTGTAACTAGCAGTTGAAAAGAGGATTGAAAATGGACAAAGGTTTCCCCATGTCGTTTATGGAAAGGGTGATGCCTGGCAAGCCAAGACTACCATTTTACTCTGCCTCCAAGCATTCGCTGTGATCTCAAAAACAGTTTAAATGGGCTTCAGATGCTGTGACGTAGTATAAAATATAGAAAAGCCATAAACGCAATGAAGTTATGAAATGGGTAAGTGATAGCACTGGGTTGTCTCCATATTTCGGGACCAAAGTGGTTTAATAAGGTGTGGAAGGTTCAGCTCACAACACAAGTTCTCAAGTGCAGTTTGGATAGCAATCAGACTAGGGCAAGCAAAACCGATAGTGGGGTGTTCTGGAGGTAAGAGTAATTGCTTCTGTTGAGCCTTGCTACCTCCTGTGGTTGTGTAATGTACTGCAATGTATTTGTTATTCACGAGCATGTGAATCCATGCCAGACCCCATGCTAGAGAAGGAAAAAGTTACTTAGCTATTGTTCTCCAGCATGGGTCTGGCATGGATTCACATGCTCAGGAACAACAAAGACATAGCAGTACATTACACAACCACGGGAGTTAGCAAGGCTCAGCAGAAGCAATTACTCAGGTTGGACAAGTAGCACTGCTTGGCCGACTCTGGACTTCTAGAACAGAAATGGAGAGTGCACACACGGTTTTATGATTCAGAAGTAACAAGTTTAAAGAAAGTTATTAACTTATGGGTGCAGGGGAGGAAAAGTGTCCCTGGCACAGGGATACCTAGATATACACAGAAAGAAAAGAGGATCCAAACGGGAACCCTCCCGTCCCTTGCACACTTAATATCAATTCAAAGAGGATTATGTTGTCAGCCCACATTCGAGAATAACAGAGGACAAGCAAAATTTAAATCAGAGTTAGTAATGCAGTCAATTCTTTGAGTGTAAAAAACAAGTGTACTTTTATTCCAAACGCAGAAGCCATACACGATTTAGTTCATTGAGGGCGGCTGACGCGTTTTGAGAAGTATCTTCTCTTCTTCATGAGCCAGAGATCATGTACAAGAACTGTGTATGGGTTTCTCGTAGGAGGATCAGTTAAAGGTTTCTGCTTTAACTTTTGCTGCAGTTTCCTTCCACATGCACAGTGTTTCCCTTTGTCTAGAAACTCACTGATATCTTTTCTTGCCTTTGTCTGCAGCGCAAGTCTCTCTGCTGCAGCTCACCCGCTGCTCAGTCACAGGAGTCTCTCCCACTACCCTTCAGACACTTCTGGGTGTTGGGAATCCCCCCGAGGCAGCAAACACATATGCAAATTTAAATAGAAACGGCTAGCTCTGTACCGCTTTCCGCAGTGCAACGTCTGCAGAAAGGAGCCACGACTCCTTCACCACTGGCAAGACAGAGCCCCAGCCCGACAGGGCTTACAATCTCGGCGCATTCATCTGTCTTTACTGGTCTGCCATAGCCTTCACAAACACCACGCCTTCTCTGCTGCTGGTTAGGTACAGCTGCTGCTACATCGCACAGATGTTCTGACACACTGCTCTCTTCAGTTTTACTCTCCTCTCTGGAATCCCTGTCTATGCAGTAGAATCTCATGAAGGTGTGTGGACCTCCACATACAAGACATGCAGGTGTCCAGCATGGGCACACTAGATAGGAACGCAGTCGTTGCAGCGATCGCTCTGGTGGAACGTGCTCTCGGACTGCTGAGCAGCGTTCGGTTTGCCAACCAATGACTGATGCAGCCGGAGAGCCACCTTGAAATGGAAGCCTTGGAAAAGGCCTTCCCATGGTTTACAGGACCAAAGTTCACAAATAGGAGATGTCTTCCGAAAACTGTGCGTGCCACGTAGAACCTCAGAGAACGACCATCCAGAGAGTGCAAGGCCCTTTCAGCCGGTGACTAAGGTGACGGGGAAAAAACACCATTAACACCAAAGGCTCGTTAAGTGGAATTCCGACAGAATCTTCGGCATGAAGTCGGAGTGCATTCGAAGCACCATCCTTGACGTGTGAAAAATCAGATATGGCTGTTTGCAGGACAGGGTCTGGATCTCACCCACCCTCCTGGCAGAGGTGATGGCCATGAGGAAAGCGGTCTTCCAGGAAAGGAACTTGGGAGGGGCCTGATGCAAAGGCTGGAAGGGGGCTCCCTTGAGCCTCGTCAGCACCCCCCTTTGAGTTCCCACGCCGGCGCAGGAGACCTGGTGTAGTGGGAGATGAGCGCCAGATGCACTCTCCCACTCCCCCTTCTTTCTCCCCCCCTTAACCCTCTTTTCCTCCTCCTCTTCACTCGCTTGCTCTACCCTGCCCCCCCCCCCCGCCCGCGTCCCCCTTTTCCCCCCATCCTCTTTGCTCTTCTGCTCATGTTGGGGCTGGGACGCTGAGCGAGGGGAGGGTTGTTTGAAAATATCACAATGTGTGGCAATGTGCCCGACTTCATTTTATGAACAAAATTAATTAAATATGTTTAAAAAAATTAGTTAAGAACACTTTTCAAAGGCCACTGATTAGTTTGTAGTTGCTTGCGGTTGCAATCGTTACAGCTTTCGACAGCAATGACAATTCCACCTTATTATCGGTAATAACACGCAACCGAAGAAATACAGCTAATACAATTACTATGCAAACTCATAAAATAGTGACTTTTAGGAAGGCAAATAGTTGGTTAGTGCAAGGCTTAAGGTCCTAGAGGCATTTTCTTCACACAGCAAGTCTTTTAATGTCCAAACGCAACCCTAGCTAAAGGCAGTTCAGAGAAGGCTCAAAGTCTTGACAAGCAGCAGAACAACGAAAACTCCTGTGGATATTTTCTAGTATGTAAGAGGATACAACCAACATTGGAGACCCTGTTAAAGGACTCGCTAAAGGGAAACAATCAGCAGCTTGGCTCAGAGGTAAACTTTAAGTTACTTACCCCCAGCATGGGTCTGGCATTGATTCACATTCTCATGAATATTCCCCGTCAGGGTGGGAATCCTCAGTAAAAGAAAAAAAAGTTAACTTTAAAACTGTATTTCTCATCTAAACCAATCACTATCCTCTGGGTCATACTGCCCCATCCAATGACAGTCCTCTCCCTAAGTTCCATCCCTGGTGGCCATCTTCAGATTTGGTGAGCACGTAAAGTGGCAGCATGAACCAAGAAGAGCCACAGAGGAAGGCAGGAGGGTTTGCATGTGAATCCATGCCAGACCCATACTGGAGAATAGTTACAGGTAAGTAACTTGTTCCTTCCCCAGCATGGGGTCTGGCATGGATTCACATGCTCATGAATAATGAGCACACAGCAGTACATATACACAACCATGGGAGGTGGCAAGGCTCAACAGAAGTAATACAACACTTGCCTCTGGAACAGTCTCCGCTCTAACCAACAGGTTCCTCCCTGGAATCCCAGTCGACGCAGGAGAACCTCATGAAGGTGTGCATGGACCTTCAAGTAGCAGCCCTGCAGATGTCGAGCAGGGGCACACCAGAGAGAAATGCTGATGTGGCTGCAATGGCTCTGGTGGAGTGTGAGCTCCGGTGGCCTGGCGGCAGCCTGCTAGCCAGTTGATTATGGTGTACGATGCAGCCAGAGAGCCACATGGAGATGGATGCCTTCAACAAGGCCTTTCTACGATTTACAGGTCCAAAGTTGACCAACAACTGAAGTCTTCCGAAAATCCTCTGTACGTGCCATGTAGAATTTCAAGGCACGAGCAACACCCAGCAAATGCAAGGCCCTATACGCCAGCGGATTTGAAAAGAAGACAGGCAACACTAAAGGTTCGTTGAGGTGGAATGCGGACATTACATTTTGCACAAAGGTGAGGTGTGTACGCAATACTATCTTTGAAGTGTGGAAAGACAAACAAGGCAACTTGCGAGACAAGGCCTAAACCACCCGACCCGCCTGGGCAAGGCAATAGCCACAACGAAAGCAGTCTTCCACGATGCATGAGCTTAGTTAGCACAACATAAAGCATAACCTCCAAACTCTAGGGCTGCAGGAGACATGCCCTCAGGTTCAGAGGCTCTGGGTCGTGATGCAGAATGCCGCCCCCCTCTGGCGAGGTGGTCTGGGGACAGCAGTAGCCCAATGGACGGGGGCCACTGACGGGTGTATTAAGGCCAGATACCAGATCTGCCTCAGCCACACCAAGGTGTCGAGTATCATCCTGCAGTGGCACGGATTGTTGATCACACCTAGTAGGAGTGGAAATGGGGGGTGGGGGAGTGTATAGTAACTGTCCCTCCCACTGGAAAGCGCCTCTCCCACGCTCCCCGATAAGGTAACCTGCTGGCAAACCTCTGGCACTTGGTGTTCGACGCCGTCGCGAACAGAACGATCTGGGGTCATCCCCATTTGTTGAACAGCATATCCACCTGGTCCTGAGGAAGCTCCCACTCATAGCAGGCCGACAACATGCCCAGAAGCAACTTGATGGATCGCACTGTCACCGCCTGGGAGGACGAGCGCTGGACCTTGCCTTGTATGTTTTTCACCCTCTCCACAGAGAGGGACGCCAAGCACGTCACTGTGTTGAGTCGTGCACCTAGTAATAGAGCGTCCCGAGATAGCTTTAAGCAAGACTGGAGAGTTTATAGAGAACCACAGCTCCATCAGCAGACGTCCGATCTTCGCTTAACAGGGAGTGCGAGTGGGCACGCACCAGCCAGTCGTCCAGCTAGGGCTATACGTGGATGCCCTGCAGAAGATGTGCCGCCACCAGGGCCAGGCACTTCCTAAACACCCCCAGGGCTGACTTCAGGCAGAAAGGCAGAGCCTTGAACTGGTAGTGCTGACCCTGAACTACAAATCCCAGGAACTTGTGTTTTTGTGAATAGGGATGTGGAAGTAGGCCTCCTCCAGGTATAAAGTCAGTAGCACTCCCTGCTCCAGCTGGCTGAGCATGTGCTGCAACATGACCATATGGAACTTTTGAGACGACGTAGATCCAGAAACTGCCTCTAACCACTTTCGTACTAGAAAGCATCTGGAATATACTGGAGACCTGGAGTCGCTGGAGAGACTGGCATGATTTCCCCTTTCTGTAACATGGACCGCACCTCCTGCAGAAGCTGCATCCCATGTAGTTCTTGCCGCTGAATTGGAGGGATGCAAGGACAACTGTGTTGGAACTCCCAGGTGTACATCTGTCCGAGAATGTCCAGCACCCGTCTGTACATGGAGATCTTTTCCCCATGTGCCGACGAAGTTCACCAGCATGCCTCCCACTCGGGTGCTTAAGTGGGGGATGGAGCCATGGCCGTTTGCGGGCTGCTTGCGGGCGGCGGCAGCAGCGCTGAACTCCACTGCCTTGCGAGTGCCCCCTGTACATTTCAGTGGAAGAGCACAAGGACTGCCTGTAAGGGTTACTATATATCTGGGCTCGTCACTAACCTCATCAAGACAAGTCAACGCTACTATCTCATCAGCTTCCTATAAAGCCAAGCTCATTAATGCCTGCAGACCATAACTTACACCAGACAGCTGCCTAACATTAGCTAGAGCCCTTATCCTTTCCAAACTGGATTATTGCAAGATGCTCTTGGCTGGCACTTCCAACTATAGTATAAAACTCCAAGTTGCCCAACACAACGCCCTTCAAGCAGCACTAAACATTCCCAGGAGAGAACACATCTCAGAAACAAGACACAAAGCTCATACGTTGCTGATTCAAGTCAGAATCATATTCAAAATACTGGCAACTACACACAAATGCCTCATCAATACGGCCTCTTAATACCTTACTAACCCTCTTGCCCCACACAAACTACGAAACATACACGCACTTCCAAAGCCTTCAGTTCCCAAATTCAAAAGATCTAAATCTGGTGGACGCAGCTTTCCAGTAAAAGCCACCAAAGAATGGAACGCTCTCCCCCGATCTGACCCATCACACCTATATTTCTGCAGAAACCAAAAAATGGCTCCTCACGTTCAAACGTTAGTATATCCTAGAAAACACCAGACTCTAAATATCTGCAAGACCTGTGAATACTGTATATTGTAAATTACATCATAATATATGCATCTGTCACATTGTCTGTAAATATCTGTCCAGCGCCCAAATACCTATGGGTTAGGCGCGCTTTACAAGTGTTAAATCAAATTTTAAAAAACTTGTAAGATCTTTCTGACCTCCTTCTGGAGGAGCCAAAGGACAAGGATCGTCACTGCTGCAAAGTTCCCAGGGAACATGCCGTCTCTGTTTCAGTCCACCTGCAAAGACTCGTCGAATGCCTATCCGAAGAGGTTTTCCACATCTAACAGCATATCCAGCACATTGGTCTTAACGTCATGGTCGAAGTTTATAGCCCTCAACCAAACTTGACAGCACAGAGACACCCCGTTCTGCATCTGGCAAAAAACTGATGTCTGAGGTCTGCCGCCACAGTGATAGTGTGATCGAGGCCACATCACCTTCCTGAAAAAGTTCCAGTGCCTCGACCTGGTCTTCAGTGAGGAAGTCCAGGATAGGGTCCAGCTTCTACGGGAGATCATGGTCAAAATGGCTAGGGCGTTCGCTGCCTTGATGGTAGAGGCTTCCATGTAAATTATCTTCTTGCCCATCCCATCCAGCTTCTCCTCCTGGTCCAGAGGTACCACGGCTGCTAATGAATTTATTTATTTTTTTAATTTTAAATTTGTAGAGTGCACTGCAACCCAAAGGCATTGAGGCGCTTTTTACAAGAAAGTGCCTGTTCATGGTGAGATTGTAGTCTAGGTATACTCCCCGGGTTTTGACTGTATGGGGCACAGCTATGGTTATATTGTCGATGGTGAAGGAGCAGTAGTTCTTGTCAAGGTTACCCAAGATGGTTGGTGATCCGATCAGCAGAAGCTCAGTTTTGACGCTGTTGACAGAGCCAGTTTTCTGCCATCCATGCTTGGATGGTGCTAAAGATGGAATTAAGGGTGGTCTTCTCTATCTCGTAGTAACCCGTGAGGGGGGAATGAGCACCTCAGTGTCATCAGCATAGTTGGTGTATGAGATGCCCAGGGAGTCAAGAAGGTTGAAGAGGGGTCTATTGAATAGGTTGTAGAGGGTACGCGCAATGCGGGAGCTCTGCGGCACTCCGCATGTAATGTGACTTGGAGAGGTACACGCTGAGTCTGAAAACTCATGGCATGAGGTGATCCACTCACAGGCTTGGGAGAGAAGTTGGCTGCAATGGAGAGGTGATGGCACAGGGAATTGTGGTCCACGAGGTCAAATGCAGCCGATAAGTCAAGGAGCAGCAGGAGCGCAGGTTTGCCAGCATCTCTGATGTCATCCATTTTATTTTTAAGTCAGTCAAGGAGGGCAGTTTCGGTCCCATGACATGGTCTGAAGCCAGACTGGCGAAGGCCAAGAAGGCGGTGGTCCTCAAGGAATTTTTGCAGGTAGGCTGCTTTGTCCAGAATTTTGAGCAGGAAGTGGACAGTGGTGTTAGGTCTGTAGTTCCCTGGTGCCGATGGGTCAAGGGATGGCTTTTTGAGGAGAGGTCGTACCCAGGCCTCCTAGAGGTCGGTTGGGACATGACCAGACTGGAAAGAAGCATTAATGAATGCTGTCAGAAAGGGGGCAAGGGTCGAGCCACAATCTTTGATGAGCTGAGCAGGGCACAAACATCGCCCTTGCAGTTAGACGGTTTGATAGATTTTAAAAGAGATGACTTCGGATTCAGTCATATCCTTGAAGTTGAATAGCGGGGAGGAGTTGATTTTAGTGTCCCTATCCTGGTTAGTATTCTGTGAGGCAATTAGGAGAGGGAGGGCCTTTTGGTGGACTAGGATTTTGGTTTGCCAAGCGTTTCCTTGCTAAGGCCGAAACAACCGAATCCGGAGAGGACTGAGATCTTAGGCACCTGGGCGCCAAGTCTTGTAGCCTATACTTTTCCAATCGGTCCTCTTTCGTATGGGCTGTACTTTGATTCTTCATAAGGGCTAGGTCCTCTTCCCAGATGTCATCTAGGAACGGACATGGTCTTCCTCATCGACTCGTGTCGTTGGTACAAAATCCCACCTTCGTCTCCTCAGGGACTGATAGTGGTAGCAGTGTTCAAGTCTGTGTGGATCCAGAGCTCCAGTAGGAGTTGTCGTGATGAGGTGGTGGTGGCGGCGGCAGGGTGTGAGGATACAGAGGACCTGTGCCCACCCTACCCCCTTGCACTTTCTCTTCCATAGTGGAGAGTTCACCCTCATAGGTTCTGGAAGTGCCAGCCCCAATGGCGGAGTTTGCTGGATTTCAGTGACAGTGTGTGCAGGGTGAATAAAATGTCCAGAGACCCGTCCCTAGATCTTTGGGTAAATGGAGCCAAGTAGGATCCGGGCTAATGAGTATCTTCTTCCGCACCAGGGCTGCCGGTCCACATACCTGGGAGGCTCCACAGGAGGGGCGGCTTCCCTCTCTCGGAGGCTGTTGGGCCGGAGCAGCCACCTGGTCTCTCCCGGGCACTGGTTCCTTCGCTGCTGCTTCCACAGCTGTATCTCGCCTTGGGGGCAAGAACACCTGCTGGGCAGCCACCACCTCTTTCCTGCACCCGCTCTTTCAGAGCTGCAGTGAACATCGTTGACTTTGCTGCCTTAGGCGAAGGTGCCGTTGACAACTCAATTGAGGTGGCCTTGGTTGAAGCCTTAGCTGGCATGAGTCACCCCCAGACTTCTGTCGCCGGACTATCCGCGCACACCGAGTTTGGACAGGCTTACCAAACCGACTCTCTTCGAAGACTCTGCTTTCATTGGCAGGTGCACCGTGGAGGATGATGGTGAACACCCTTGGCCAGACTCAGGACCGCATCAGCAGCGAACCCAACAAAGTCACAGAGCTTGGCCTTCTCTAGGACCCCCAAACGCGGGGCGTCCTCAAATGATGTCGACCTCCTCCCGAAGGATGCTCCTCGGACAGGTCGAGCCTTGCAGAGGCTTGACCCTGCCTGCCCAGAGGCTGCGGCAGAGGCCTTGCTTTACTTGAGCCACACCGACAGTCTGCTGTATCTCTTTCTTGTGTTTTATTTTTTTTTTTAAGGAAGGGGGATTTAGGAGTTCCGATTACATCCAGAATTGACAGGCTGTAAAAAAGGAAAAAAAAGCTAAAACAGGGTAGGAGTCCTTGGGGAGAAACCAGACTTCCATGCACATAGGAAGACCAAGAGAAAGAAGAGTTTTGGTTTTTAGGGCGGTAAGCGGTAATGTTACTACTGAATAAACTGACATCACAGAATGAAACATAACACTTAGGAAAGATAACTCTTTTAGACAACTTTCCCTCCTTTATATGGACCCTCAAACCTTATTCTGACCTTTTTCCAATGAAATGAAGCCCTCAGCTTCTGTGGTCCAACGAAGAGCTCTAAAGGGTAGAGGCCACGTTATCCTAGTTGAGTGTCCACCACTTTTGGAATGCTTACGTGAGCAAGCAATAAGCCAAACTGTTATAAAAGCTCTAAAAGTGACCTTACTTTTAAGGGATTTAGGGGTGGTGTACTGTTACAACTCACCCCCCATACTCTGATTCTTCTTAGGATTTAGTAGCTCTTCTGAAGAGGCTCTAAGGTCGCATTTCCCACCTTCAACTACGGTCTGTGATGCCATGGGCTTGCAGGTTTGAGCACTTCCCTACAAAGACTGGTGCAAAGTCTTCAGAATGGAGAATGCTGTTGTGTACAAGTGTAGCATCTCCACTAGAACACCGGCTGAGATGGAGCTTCTAGAAGCCTAGAAATTTCATTGAGGAACGATTTGAGAAAGATAACGGTATAGAGTTTGAGTCGTCAGAGGGGTGCACGGTCCTTCATTCAGGATTAAACCTTACTTGCCAGGTTCTTGCATCATTGATGCACCATTGGCAGTGAGCGCCGAATTATTTGGCAATCTGAAAAGAACTGACCACCAAGACGACATGAAGCCCAGGCATCGCCGTTAATCATGGGTGAGAGTCGGCCTACAGGAAGGCCAGCCTCCCTGTGGAAAACGGATGAGAATACAACTGAAAAACCGATAGTAAGGAGGTAGCAACACCAATTATTAAATGGTGAGCAAGAGGAGAGCTTGCATGCGAACCTTCAGGGATGCTTCTCAGCCGGAACTTGAAGGAAAGAATCCTGTAACTAATCTGTGCGCGTATCATATGCAGCGCTGCCTCAGTTGCCAGACAATCAAAGCACACAGTGACAAAGCATAACTGTCGGAAAGGTACGCGAAGACTGGTGGGTACTCACACAAGTAATCACAAGTAATCACAATAGCTGCCATGGAGCAATACAGTGAAGTTTTATCAAGTATTGCATTCCAATGTTACTAGACCTGCATAAAACCGGTCATTTGTGCTCAACTACACAGAATACCACAAACATTACCGTGACACCCCTCGAGTGGAAAGAACACTGGGGAAATGTAAACGCTGCCGACTATGAAGGCATGACAGCTGAATAAAGAAAGGCAGCACTTCTCCATGCTCTAGCCAAAGCAGCTAGAAGAATTATCAGTCAACCCCACTCAATGCAAAACTAAGGTGCAGGGAACATGAATGTTGATGGGACCAACATAATACAACTTTAATGACATTACCTACCGAAGACCAACAGAACCATCAGATTTTATTTCTATAATTGTCAGGAATGCGCAGGAGAGAATTTGTGGCGGCATTGTTAACAGTTGCGATTTCCTTCAATGTTGCCCCTCACACAGGAGCAGATTAACTTATAAGAGACCAGGTTATACATACTAGTAGTCAACAGCATCGCTGTAAATAAGGAAACCCCCTCGAACCAAAGCATTGGTCAAAAATTAGCGCACCTACTATGTGTGATAACTATTTTTAAAAATGTCCACAAGACATCCCATCTGACCATCCAAACCAACCGGAGTTGCACAATTCCACCAAATCGAAAGAAACAGGATACAAAAAAAAGGAGCAGGAGAAAAGACATAAGGAAAAATGGACACATGTATAAGTGCTTCCATTGTTGGAGAAAAGGTAATCTGCCTTACTCAGAGTTGCCCAGTCAAACCAGAAATGTGGGGCAATGTGCGGCCATGTGTAGCTAAAGGAAAAGTATGGCATTCCGGTTAGGACCGTGGGCTTAGTAAAACCATTCAACAGAGTACAAGACTCCACTCTTAGTATAGGCTGTACCACCAGAGTATAGGGTAGCGTAGACCGAGCAGCTAGGCTCATCTCAGGAAGGAGAATGGGCTGTAGAATCAGTACAAATAAACTAATACAAATATGGTGCAAGAAACACTATGCATTGTAAAAATAAATGGTTAATTTAAATACAAGTAGTCCCAGTTATATCTTGTGGGAAATAGTACCATCATAGATCATACTAAACACATAAAAACCACAACACTGCTTGCAGGTACACAGACCAATGCATATAACCTTATTTGGAACACCCAACAGTAATCCTAGGGAAGTCAATGTAGGGTATTAGACCCTAGCAATTGTACCTTTATGCTCAGCAAAGAAATCACATAGTAAAGCAACTAGACAATATACTTTTCTGAATAGTGGAACACTTATTCTAGAGACAGCAAAAACCTATAACTGATTCAGGATAACTTATTCTAGGGGAATTGGATTTTGGGGTGTAATACAATTACTTAATTTTCAGTTCAGTGGAACACAATCAAAGATCAGTAAGAACGTATTACACTATTTCGGGATGGCTCAAGGCAGACCAAGGTTAGTTACACCTCAGAATACTTTTCAAGAATGGCACACCGCTATTGTAGGCGGGTTAAACCTACAGTATGCTTTTTAGATCAGTTCAACACAGATTAAGGCAAGCAATAACTTGTTTTAAGATGGCACACAGCGAACAAGTTAAACCTATAGACTTTTCAAAAGTAGCTATCAGCAATTTAGAGGAAAGTATAAGCTAAGGCAGACTTATTCTGGATAGGCTAACAGCAAGGGGAAGCAAGACCTAATTGGGGACAAACTTTATATCCTAAACAGGAACAGTACAATGGAACCAGCAGCGTTACTTTTGGAAAGAGGGGGACCCAATTCACAGGGGAGTAAATTAATCTACTTTCTTTTAGAATGGCGAGACCGTTTCTAAGACTTGAGTACACTCATTGAGAATAGCACACCGTTATTCCAGGTAGGTAAAACCTATATATACATACACTTTTTAGAATGGCAAAACATGTCTATTAGAAGTAATAACTTTTCATATATTTTTACAAGTGGCAAAACACTTCAAGGTAAGTTTGAACTTTTATAACGGTTCACTCTCAGGGGGCAGTTGCCAACTTACTCTTTTACTCTTACTGCCCCTCCGCTCCATGCGCTTCCCCCCCCTTCCCTGTACTTGCACGTTCTCAATGTCACTGCGCCTAGTAAGATCGTTTTGTTCTCGCTTCCCCTCCCTTGCATCGTCACGATCTGAAACACTTGTGTACGAGCGTGATACAAATAAAATGGGATACATTACTCACCGTAATCGTATTTCTGATGCTTGTATCTGCTTAGATGCACATGCTGTGCATAGGCCGACATCCAGTTGAAGGTGCAGAGTATTACAGTTTGTTTTTCGAAACTCGAAAATGGGCGTCGACACAGGGCGTGCCAGTAATACTACCCAGAGTGTGATGTCCACTGTACCCAAGATCCCTCACGCGTCTAGGACCCTCAGATTGTATTTTTTCTGACATGAGGTAGCATGAGGAGTAGCACGAGTACAGATTATCCAAGCAGATGGATAGAAAGAGAAGACTACAAGCATCCATGCGCCTTCTCTCAGAAGGGGAGGAAGGGTGGGTTGCATGTGAATCTAAGCAGATACAAGCATCAGAAATACAATTACGGTGCGTAATGTATCCCTTCTGAGGTTTGGGAATCTGCTTGGATCACATGCTGTGCAGAGATTAGCGAGCAGTGTTAGGAGGTGGGATATGAGAAGGGTCATGAGCAAATAAATGTCTAAGAACCGCTTCTCCCACTTGAGTATCTGTCTTGGAATTAGTGTCAATGCAGTAGTGCTGAGTAAAAGCGTGAATAGAGCTCCAAGTAGCTGCTTTGCAAATGGTGTCAAGGGGTACATTTGCAATTAAAGCCAGAGTGGCCCCAATTCCTCTTGTAGAGTGGGCTCTTGGCGTGAAAGGCAGAGTTTTTTCAGAAAAGGAGTAACAGCTGGATACAATTTATAATCCACTTAGAGATAGCACCTTTAGAGATGCGATCTCCCTCTTTGCCTGTAGCTACGGAGACAAACAGTTGGTCTGTTTTTCTTAGCAGCCTGATCTTGTCTACATAGTATAGGGCCGGCCTACGCACATCTAGGGTGTGTAGTTTTACCTCAGCCGAGCTTTGGGGTCCTTGGAAGAAAGCCGGAAGCTCAATGGACTTTTACATGGAATTTAGAAATAAACTTAGGTGAAAACCTAGGGTGTGTTCGTAAAACCAGTTTATCTTTATGAACAGTAAAGAAAGGATCCTGCACCGACACAGCCCAAGTTTCACTGACCCCTCTTATCGATGTAATGGCTACTAAGAAGGCAGTTTTATATATGTCAGGTGTTTGAGACTGTTTTTATGCATGGGCTCGAATGGGGGGCCCCCATGAGTTTAGCCAGCACCACATTAAGGTCCCATTCCAGTTGGTGGGTTAGAAATTGGAGGGCGAGTCTCTTTACCCCTTCCATGAAGGCTTTAACCACTGGTAATTTCCACCATGATACCTTGTTATGGGAGGTGGTGTATGCTGACAGAGCTGCCAGGTGTACCTTTAGTGAATTAAATACCAACCCTGCGTCCAGCAGGTGGAGCATGTAGGTGACAATAGTGGAAGGAGTGCAATCAACTGGGTAGATTTACTTATTCTGGCACCAGATAACAAATATTTTCCATTTGTCGAAGTAACAGTGCCTCGTGTTGGGCTTCCTAGATTCCTTTAGGATGTCCATGCACCTCTGTGGTAAATTGAGGTGTCCAAACTCTATGACTTCAGGAGCCATGCTGCCAAGTTCATTGAGCTGGGTTGAGGATGCATTATTTGACCTTGGTGCTGGGATAGTAGGTAATACCAGCACGGGAGTCTGATTGTTTTGCATGTGGCTAGCCTGCGCAGGTGTGGGAACCATGGTTGTCTCGCCCACATGGGAGCAACTAGGATGAGCGTCATCGATTCCCTGTGCATCTTGTTGACCACCTTCCTCATCAGAGGAGTTGCTGGAAAAGCGTAAGAAAACATCCCTGACCAGTTCGTCCACAGGGCGTTCCCCTTGGAGCCTGGCTGGGGAAACCTGGATGCGAAGTCTGGGCATTGTCTGTTTTCGCTTGTGGCGAATAGGTCTATAGTGGGAAACCCCACTGTGAGAAGATGTCTTCTACGACTTCTCTGTGTAGAGAACACTCATTTTCTCTTGGGAGAGAATCTCTGCTCAAGGCGTCTGCTAGAGAATTGAGATCCCCTGGAACATGTTGACATGACCGGTAAATGTTCTGTCTGAGTGCCCATATCCAAATTTGTTGGGCACGCTTGGACAGATTTGGCGAACGAGTCCCCTCCCTGCTCGTTTATGTAGAACATCGCTGTTGTGCTGTCTGTTAAGATCTGCACTGACAGGTTTAACAGGTGGGGCTCGAAGCGCTCTGAATACTGCCAGAAGCTCTAGCAGGTTGATATGATTCTTGGCCACTGTGTGAGACTAGAGACCCTGAGCTGTGTGGTGAAGGAGGTGTGCTCCCCATCTTGACAGGGATGCATCTGTAGCGACTATAGCCTGTACTTCTGGATCGTAAAAGGGTTTCCCCTTTGACAGGTTCTCTCTTGTCCACCAGTGAAAACTTAGTACCAGAGTTGGCGAAACGACTACTAGATCGTCCCACTGACCACTTGCCTGCGACCACTGTTTCGCCAACCATTCTTGCATGGGACGCAGGCGCACGTGGGGCACCAGGTAAATACATGACGCCATCATGCCTAGCAAATGCATCGCTTTGCGCACCGTTATCTGGCGACCTGACTGATATTGAGAAATCTGCTGTAGTATATTCTGAATTCTTTCCTCTGATGGAAAGGCCAACCCCTCTTGAGTGTTTAATACAGCTCCTAGGAACTGTTTGGAGGTGCTTGGCACCAGGCTCGATTTCTTCTCATTTATGGAGAAACCCAATTCGAAGAGGAGGTCGATCGTTCTTTGAATGTTTAAACTGCAAATTGATGGGGTCTCCCCCATGATGAGCCAGTCATCCAAGTAAAGGTACACTGGGATTGCCTCTCTGCATAGGTGTGCCGCCACCACCGCCAGAACCTTGGTGAATACCCTTGGATCCGAGGATATACCGAAGGGCAGCACCTTGAACTGGTAGTGCTGACCGTCCACCTTGAAGCGCAAGAATTTTCTGTGCGCTGGGAACATAGAAATATGAAAATAGCCATCTTTCATGTCCAATGTTGCCATGTAATCCCCTTTTTTAGGAGGGGGGATTACTTCTTGGAGAGTAGTCATGCAAAACTTTTGGGGCTTGACATACTTGTTTGCAGTCTAAGACTGGGCGCATTGTTAGATTTTTTTGGGCACAAGGAAGTAAGTTGAATAAATACCCTTGTTTACCGGGGACGAGTTCTATCGCGTCCTTTTCTAGAAGATTGACGATCTCCTCGAGGAGGATCTTCTGATGGTCCAAGGAATGTACTTTGTCGTGGGGGGTGGTTTCAGGGACGCTCAAGCAGTTCTATGTAGTATCCTGCAGACACTGGACAGCACCCATCTGTCTGAAGTGATCCCTTCCCAAGTTTGGGTGAAGTTGGTAATGCGTCGTCCTACTGGAGATGCGTGGGAAGGGACCCTGATCTCTGCGTCACTGTTTTGCGGGAGGCGTGCCGCCTCTGCTGGGACTGCCTCTTCCCTTACCACAGCCCCTTTTGTTTCCTCCGGTTATAACTTTGGGTAGACTGCTGGTTATTACCCCATGATGTACCCTGCCCCTGAGAATAGTTGGAGCATCTTTGTGAATTTTGGTAGCGTGGGCGATGAAAATTGGCATTCCCTCTTTGATTAGGGGGCTTGTTGGTCAACTGTCCCAGGGATTTCAGAGTCTCATACTCGTCTTTGGCATTTTTCAATACGTCCTCTACCGCCTTGCCAAACATTAGATTAGGCTCCACCGGCATGTTGATTAAGGATGCTTGTGTCTCGGGTTTAAACCCCGACTGTCTTAACCAAGCATGCTTCTTAAATGACAGTGCTCTCTGCTATTAGCCTGCCGGCGTTATCCATGGCATCAAAGGTTGCCTTAAGGATGCAACCGGACACGGCTTTCCCCTCAGACGCAACCTGTGCCAACTGGCCATTTAAAGGTTCCGGTGCGGAGTCTAGAAGTGCAGCAACTTGCTCCCACTGGTGGCAGTTGTAACTAGCCAGCAGAGTGGTGGAGTTCGCAATCCTTGCCTGGTAGGCAGAAGTGGAGGCTACTTTCCTTCCCAACTCATAGATCTTCTTGCTCTCTTTGTCGGGGGGAGCCTCAGACGAAGATAGGGGCATTCCCGCCCTCTTCCGGGTATTAGTCACTACCAGGTAGTCCGGTTTCAGTTACCCCTTTATGTAAAGCGGGTCTGATTGGGCTGCCCTGAACATTTTTCGATTCTGGGGTTTACCGCCCTGGTGAGGTTAGGATTGATCAGGGAAGGATAAATTCTCCCCTGTATAGACTTGAGAATAGGGATGGCCTGAGCAATGGCTCTCTTCCCCTACTAGTTCCTCGGCAAAGTCCCTCTCCTCCTGTGCTCCCTGGGTGTCTATGCGGAAGTGTTCAGCCGCTCACGACAAAACCTCATTAATGAGGTTGGTTGTCGACTGGAGAGTCGGTGACCTTCGGTTCTTTGCCTACCGAGGAGTCTACTCTGTAGACTGCTGGGTCATCTTCCTCTTGGTCCTCGTCATCCCCATAGTAGTCCACTCCAGTTGGGTCATCCAACGTTACCAAATCTGGATCCTCTTCTAGTAGTGGATCCTGACTATACTGAGTGTATGACTGTACGTAGAAAGGGTCAGAAGACCGACCTTGCGTTGCTGCTTCAACTCGAGGTTTCTTACCAGGAGGTAACGGGTTCCTAGACCCTGAGGGAGTAGCCCCATCAGGGGTATAGGAGAGGAAGTGATCTGGGTTCTTGGCATAGAAGTCCGCTAGGGATGACATTCTAGACATAACCCTGTCTATATCCTCACTGGACCATTCTTTGGAGCTGGGGATTACCCTTTCCTGGGAGTGTTTCCCCTGCTATAACCTGACGGGACCTATGGGCTTGTGCAGGGGACTTGGTTAGCTGTTTATCAGAAGACCTAGCACTGTCTTTATGTAGCAGAGGAGTAGAAGAAGGCTGAGAGGGTTTCTTCTGCTGTTTTCCCCCTCCCCATTAGTGGAAGAGTGCTTCCCTGGTGTTTTCACCTTCTCAGAGATTTTCGATGCCTGGCGTCGAGATTCGGGGGTAGTGTCCCTTTCCTTAGAGTGAGGACGTCGGGAAACGGGAACCGCCATCGAGCGGTCTGCTGACGCCGACTCCTGGAGTGCGGCCTGGGGATGGAGGTCGGCTTCGTCTTCTGACGATCGTACCGCCATTACTTTGGTGAGTGAGGCACTCTTGGCAACAGTGGATGGTTGCCTGGTGTCATGCGGCGATCTTGACTGAGAACGCCCAGAGGACACCGATTCGGTGGACCGTTCTTTGCGTGCCTCTTTCCGAGAACTCGACACGCGCGTCGAGTCTCGGTTGGACTTCGAGTGTTTAGTGGAAGTGGTGTGGGTAGCGCTCTCGTCGCCTGGTGTGCTCCCCATAGCTGCCCTGCTGGACAACCTTCCGAGGTCGGGGACTTGCGCTTGGCTGTCTTTCGACGCCACGTTGAACTTGCCGTCCGATGTCGCTGCCATCATTGAAGGTACCCTCCGCTTCCATGGCCTCTCGTTGCCTGGCGTGGTGGGCCCAACGTTTGGTCGAACGGTCCTTCAGAGTCTTAGCCTTGAACCGGCTACACGCTCTGCAGTTCGCCTCGGGGTGGTCCCTCGGCAAGCAAAGGTTACAGGTGGCTTGTCTGTCAACCCAAGGGTACTTGTGGTTGCACTTGGGGCAAAATTGGAAAGGGGTACCCTCCATACGCACCCTGTGGCAGTGGGCTAGTATGTGTAGGAATATATAAAAATATATGTGAGTGTAGAGTATGTACCACCCACCACTCTTCCTACTTGTAGGGCCGAGGCCAGAGGCCTTCCGAGGGCCAAAGTCCGTGTTGCAGCTCTCGACGGTTGTCATCTTCTCCAGGCCGGCATAGAGCTTCGATATTCAGTGACTCGACGTGGAGATGGAGAAAACGGGGAACTATTATAATATTTGCAAAATGATGGCTAAAAGCCAGGGAACTCCGCGGAATGCTTCCGACCAGTATGGCGGAGAACACAATCTGAGGGTCCTAGACGCGTAAGGGATCATGGGTACAGTGGACGTCACTAGGGATAGTATTACTGGCATGCCCTGTGTCGACACCCATTTTAGACTCCGCAGCTTCCACTAGATGTTGGCCTATGCACAGCATGTGATCTAAGCAGATTCCACAAGCCTCAGAAATTTATATATTTTACAAGTAAATAAACTTTTCATCACTGTCTCATCCTTAAAGTATCCAGCCCATCTCAATGCTATGACAGGAGTTTTCTCAGAGGTAGAAGAGGGACCCTTGGGTTCAAAGAGCCAGCTGCAGGCTGGGTGAGACATCCAGAGACATGAATTGAGTCTGAAAATTCCCCTCACCAGAGTGCTGGATCTGGCACACGAGAATCTGACTGGCGATATTCAGTCTTCCTCTGGAATGCTGACTTTGCCTGCAACTGAGCCCTACCTCATAGTTCCAGACGAAGACTGTTCAAGCAAGTATTCTACTTTCAAGTAAGTTGAGTGTCCAAGGACTTCAGAGAAGACACCCAAGGAGGATTCCTGCAGGGTACTGGGTGAACTGGACGAGAGGACTCGCCCAATCATAGAAAACACCCCAAAGGAATCACAAGAGGCTTAAGTTAATACCCAAGGCAACACAGTACCCCATCACAGAAGAGTTTGCAGCAGGAGAATTCCAGGATCTTCAGCCAAAAACTCCAGGCGCTGAAGGACTCTGAATTGGCTTTCTCAGCAAGGGTCGACGCAGAAGGCTCCAGTCAAGTGTTTCTTCACGGCTGGATGCGGCTCTGTGGATTTTGGTGCCCTTTTCAGGAGCCAAAAGACTGTCGGATTCTCGTTGTGTGCAAGTTCCAACACTCTGGTGACAGGACTTTTCAGACTCGATTCAGGTCTCTGGAGGTCCAGCAGGATGCCCACAAAGTTTCAGCAAGATCGGAATTCGGAAGACTGTGCACCACACAATGACTCAAGGTTGCAGGGTATTGCAGTCCTGCAAGGTCACAGTACGATGTGGGATGGCTCAAAAATGCAGGTCTTGAGTCTAGTGGGTCTCTGGGTCGTCTGTTTCAGAGCCCCCAGGTCGAATAGAAGGAAAGGCAACAGCAGGCTCTGGTTACGCAGCAGGCTCTCCAGTCGCTGGAAATAGTCTCAGCAGCGTTTTCTTCAGCCTCTTCAGGTTCGATTCAAGTGGTCGACTACCGCTCCCGCTTCTAGGATCTGACTTATCCAAGAACCCAGCCATTCAAACTTGGGGAGGGGGCTTGTCGGGGGCAGAGGGGGTGGCAGACTCGAAGACAAAAGGTCTGCAGAATGTTGGACTCCTTCCTCGCTTCCTGCCTTCAGACACTTTCTGGGTGGGGAATCCACAGGATTCCCACCGAAAACAAAATTGACAAGGATTTTCCCACCGTGGAGGTCAGGGGGAAGGACCAAGAAAGGACAAGGAACACTAAAATTGCAAAAAAATGAAGACAGGACCTCTGGGGCCTTGGGTGCCTTTACGGAGGCCGTAGTAACAGACTCCGGTAAAGGTGCACTGAATAAAAAGGTTCACTGCCAGCAGCCATTAAAAGGCAAGTTTGTTCTACGCTTGGGAACCGTAGTTCTCAAAAGGTTAGCCAGAGAAAGTAAAAAGGGAGCCTGAGGGATGTTTGAAGCCCTCATGGGATTTTAAGGGAAGAATGGCGAATGGAGGATAGCACAGGGGCAACATGCTGGTCTTGGAAGCAAGACCACACAGAGCAACAGGTTTGAATCCGTGCTAGAAACCGAACTCCGGTACAGATTGAGCACGTTATAAAAAAACAAATAAAATTGAAAAAAATATACTGCTAGAAAAAGAGTAAAGGTACTCGGATAGTGAGCACCACTACATATTAAACAAGACCGGAATGAAAAAGCTCCCGTTCTGTACGTAGGACGACCGGTTTCCTTAAAGGTCATGTGTGCTGATCTTGCTGAAAGATGATTCCCCAATTGCGCATAAGGTCAGAGATGTATTCCCCTTGCCGCCAAGGGAAAAGTAGAACAAGGAACTCAAAAGACTGGTACAAGAAAACAATTGAACCAGTCAAAGTAACAGAATGGGAGAGTCCAATTGTTTGGGGATTTAAGAGACCTGAACAGAAGCCTCATTGTGGACAAATACCCCATGCCAGCGATAGCGGAAATGTAGGTTTTACAACACTTGATTTGTCTCCTCCACTACCAAGTGCCCTTGACAAGAAAGTGCACCCTTCCAGCCTTCATTAAGCCTCTTGGACTTTACCCAAAAACACAAGAATCCCTTGAGACTAGCGACAGCAGTTTTCCAAGCGTAATGTCGCACGCATGGAGGGTTCACTCGTATATTGAGGTCTTTATGTTCAGTAAAGGACACAAAGAACATGACGTTAGGTTACAAATGGTACTGCAGAACCTAAAGAACAAAGGGTTAACAATAGAAGGGTGCAAGTTTAGATCACAAGATTGCATAGTAAGGGGTATAGACCAAAGTGGATGCACTGAAGAGCATCAGGGACACACCCAAACCATTGGAGAAGGATCCAGTAAGGGTGATCCACAGTGGCGACGAATTCTATGGCAAATTCAAACAAAAATGTTCGGAACTAAAGTCAACCCCGAAGAGCACTACTCAAGCCATTTCACCTGTAAATATATGCTCTGATAACCTGCACTTTAGCGCTGTGATAGCTCTGGGCGCTACCAACAAATACAATAAATAAAATAAGAGTCACAGCTTTCGATTGGGATTATCAGTATAAAGCAGTACAGGGGTAAATCAACAGAAGGGCTCAGTAGGAGCCTAACCTAGGGGATATTGATGGATCCTTGGCCGCCATCGTTAGGTAGGTGCTAGTGTTAAGGGCATGGGGGCAGTGCTCTCACAGTTAGTGGGAGGGGAAGAAAGACAAGTTCACCCAGAGTAGCGGGGCACTCCGCAATGAAATGCATTAGCTTGGTGTAAATTGCAGAGCATTACAGACGTCACACTTGCGAAAGGCCACTTATCACATGTTCCAACCACAAACCTTTAACTGAGATACTCGCACTCAAAAGGTATATCTAAAACACCAAGGATAGCTGGGTCTTGCCCAACAGTACAGTTGCCACAAACTGTCCGGGAGCATAAAATAAAATCCGCAGATTATCCCGCATGTCGCTGGAGTACATGTCTGTATAAGATTTAGAAGTAGCAAGTTGGATGCCATGATATCAATTTACAAATAGAACAGAGTAGAAGGGCGTTCCCCCACCCTAGTTCAGGTGTATGAGTGACTTAAGAAAATAACCCCCTTCCTGGCCAGTTAAGGAACAATTGTCATTAGAAGAAGAAAAAAAAATAGATTAGTGAGAAGCCAGCAACTCAATAGTTGCAAGATCCGCAAGACAAACAGGCCACCATAGGGCTACAGGGACGAAACGTCAAACGCAGGAAATGTCTTGGTGAAAAAGCCGCTTTCCGCAGAGCGTACTGTAAGGGGCTGGTGGCAGTGTCAAATCGGATAAATCACAAAAATAAGAATGGTGTTGGGATGCCCCATGCATCCACATTTAAGAGGCCTATTCGGGGAGGGTGAAGGGGGAACCGTTGCATAATAGTTACTTAGTGGCAGAAGATAACTATTTTGTCAACGTATCTAATGCAGCAGACATCAAACTTCTTTAACAGATAGCAATACCCGCATAATGTTTCAAGTGACAAAAGGGCCACAGTTTAAGGTAATGGACTAGATAAGCGAAAAATAAGGAAATATGGAAATGGACTTCCAATTATAACCCTGAATCCAAAGTAGTTGGTTGAGATGTTTTCGTTGAGGCAATTGAACAGGCTTAAAAGAATAACCTAGAAATCGAAAAAAAGCCTGTGGGAAACGAGCTGGAGGATGTCAGCCATTAATGGATCTACCAGATCCATTCCTGTTTTTTCTTTGTCTCATTTGAAATATATGAATAATACAAGTCCCAGAATTCTATGCAATAACAAGTCCGGAGGGCCTTCTCGCACATAGCCATTGAGAATTGAGACCTTTGACAGAGGGAAAATGAGCCTCCATAGTAGGCAACAAAAAAAATAAAAATTGATGTAGTGAAGTTCACGATTTTCAAAAGTTAAGGACGGTATCTGTTTTATTAGATGCGTTTTTGTATGCCTACTGGTACATGTATATTTAAAAGAATTTCAACTATTCTAACATCTGAATGGGGATTTCTTTGTGACTATATGCATTGTGAATGGCCTCGCTTTTGCCAGAATTCTGTGACGAAATGCAGCAAAGTCGTGTTTGCGTGACGTGCCGATAAACACGTAAATAGTAATTGCCCTCTGCATAGAGGGACAGACATGCAGCCAGCAGTGGAGCTGAAGACGCAAATGACCACTTAAGGACCATGCAGCTTTTTTTCCAGTCACAAGGCCCTCACGCCCCCAATTTGTGGTAGTCCATTACATTTGATAAGCTTGAAATACTGCAACGGTAATAGTGTTTTATTTGATTGTGGCTTTGTATGTTGATATGTGTTGTCCATGAATTATATCAAGTGCTTAAAGCACTGCCTTTGAGGGCGGCTGTGGTAATAGGTGCACGTCCATCCATTTAATACCGTAACCTTTAAATTTAAAGCACATTTTACACTTCTGACAGAGTGCATCCTTCATGTTAAATCTTCTAAATGGATTGAAGGAAAGGGAAAAGCACTACATAATTCTGTATCCACATTTTAACAAGGACCTTAACGTCAAAGACATCACAAAGCAGGAATGTGCCCTCAGACTCTGCAGGTCAAATACTCTAACTTCAAGGAATAGTGCGCTCAAAAATATTACTTTCCCGAGGGTTTGGGCAGGTATTTTTAAGCGTACGTTCATCGATCGTACAAACATTTCCTATGCACCTTACCATAGTTTGTCTCACTTCTACACATGCGAAATCAGGCAGCAGGGCGCGGCCATCTTGTGCTATTCTTATCCGTGGCCGCATTGCCCTAAAATGAACTGCCCTGACGGCACTAATCATATCCCCTCCGCTGAGGCTGACATCACTAGACACGTACCGCCCATTTCAAAACGCCAATGCACGTCTCAACATTCTCTGCGCTTCAGCGAATGACGTGTCTCCATGGAAATGGCAAGACGCCTCTTTCCTCAATAAGTATAAACAGACCGCTTCTCATCAGACATCAGATTTGCTTTTCCAATTGTGTCAGTCTTTTTATGTGTATCCTGTGGCTCGTTTCTGCTCTGTTCAGCTATCTTTGTTGCTCGTAGTCCATGCAAACAGATATTAGTACTATCATTACCATCTATTTTTATTTTGACGAATTATGACAACAATACAGCCCTAGCAGAACGAGCCCGAGTATTCCGAGGCAGACTTACTCGAAAGAGAAAGATGCGGAAACGATGGGGCTTCGGATGACAGTTGGGAGGACGAATCAACAGATCAAGAGCCTGAGCCTAGTCGCATAGACGTCTCCACCTGGTGTACCTGCAATCTGTGCGCAGTAATGCCTAGCGAGGAGGAGAACTGCTGCTGCCGACAAAACTCTGGATGCTTGTCCTACATATCAGGGCAGCCTGCCGCACATGGTCCATGTTGAGGATTACGACGGTGCTTATGCACGAACTGCGCGCAACAGTTCGCTCTTGCAATCCAAGTAATGAGTAAGTGTACTCTAGATGCGATGTCACTTAGGCCACTAACATTTCATGTTTGTCTCCATCACTGCCAAATGAATTTAGTCTTGCAATTCTATAAATCACTCACAATTTGGGGAAATCATAGTGGTCATCTTAGGTTTATTTCATGTACAACCATGAAACAATATTTCTTTGTGTCCCAAATGTAATTGAATGCATAGTCGTTCAATATTGTACTGTGTCTACACTTTAAAGCCCAAGTGGATTGATCCGTGAAGTAACATTTGTATTGGCAACAATGCCATAGGATAAAAGATTGCATTTTCAGCTAAGGTTTAAAACACTTATTTTGTTTGTTTAAAAACAGTTTGCATCTTTCTCTTTCACAGGTGGTACAGGCTGGTGGCCTATCGCTAGTTTACATGGTGGGTTCATGGGAGGCTTGGACACCGCGTTCGACGAGTAATACCCGCCTAAGTCGTTGGTGCCATTAGAGACACATTCCCCAGTGACAGCGGTCAGTACAGGGGATTTTTCCACACTGTGCGGCAACCCGAAGTATATAATGTGTAGTACATTTGTGCCATCAACATCAGCAACAAAAAATACAACAGATCTTTTATGAATGGTTGTTTCAATTTTTTCAGTGAATCAAGTGTCTCCATTCAGCAGTGTCCGGCCCTTTTCTGCATGCCTCATGCCCCTCCATCCCCCGCTTCAGAATCAATGACTGTTGGCACCTGTGGCCGTGCCCTCCCAAGGGGCCAGCAAAGGTGGGAACGGCCAAGGTGCCAAACACCATGTACACTTGTTTGTTTTATTCACTTATAATGCGCACCAGCCCGAATATATACAGGCCATTGAAGGTCTGTTACAGATTCCAAGCAAAAACAAAATATATACAGTCCGTAGAAGATTAGATACAGAATACAAGCAGGATAGAATATATACAGGCACAAGCAGGTTGTCACAGGCACACAGGTTGTCACTAGCCTAAAGGGAAGATCTACAAATGGGCAACAAGTTGGTGAACATATGGAATACATTGCTCACCCTAATCATATTTCTGGTGCTTGTATCTGCTTAGATTCACATGCTATGCATAGGTCGACATCGTTTAACTCGAAAATGGGCGTCGAAATAGGACGTGCCAGTAATACTATCCCTATTGCGACGTCCCCTGTACCCATGAAACGTCAGAAGACTTCAGTAAATTGATATAGTTTGATCTGAATTTCAGAAAGGGCTGCTCCTCAAGTAGAGGATGTGGCAGTGAATTGCATAATTGGGCCGCTCAGACCTGGAAGCTGCCTCCCCCAGCCTTAGCCAGCCTGAATCGCGGAACGATAAGGCTATTGACATTGGTGGTTCTTGCCGATCGGGTGGAGATTCTCTTTAAGAATCTGCCCATAAGATAGCTAGGTGCAGCATTATTCAAAGCTTTGTGAACAAGGGATGCAACTTTTAAATGGATTTTGTTTTGGGTAGACAGCCAGTTGTTTTGGCACCAGATCTTAGAAATATGCCATCTTTTGGACACGCCAAGAACTGCTCTTAAGGCATTGTTTTGTAGGATTTGTATTCCGTGGATGATAGATTTGTTGGCACCGATGTATAGGGCATTGCAATAGTCGAGCCTGTACAAAATCAGGGCTCTAGCTAAAATAATGCAGTTGTCATCTGAGAGTGCGTTTACCTGCTCTGATGAGCTTACAAGTGTAAGCTGTGGCTGATGCCATGGATTTCACCTGTTTATCGAAGGAGAGGGTGGAATCCAGATAAAAGCCAAGTGTCTTCACCTCCTTGGACACCTTGATGATGGTGTAGTCTTGGCCTAATTTTTTAAAGATTCAGGTAAGTACCCAGGATGATTATCTCTGTTTTATCACCATTCAGGCATAGACTGGGTTGCCACCCATGCCTGGATGATGATGCACCCCGTTTACCAAGGCCAAATCCTTGTTGTAATCCCCAGAAAGTGGGAGGAGAATCTTGGTATCTGCATAATTAGTGTAGGTCATACCAAGAAGGCCCAGAACAACAAAAAGGGGATTAGTAAATATGTTGTCCAAGGTGTGGGAGACGCAGGACCACTGGGGAACTCCACATAGAATGGAGATATGATCAGCCGCTGCCGAAGGGGTGAACACCCTCATAGTCCTGTCATTGAGGAAAGATTCAATCCAGTTATAGCCCCTTTGGAAAAATGTGCAGCTGAATCTAGGTGGCTGCCAAGGACCTTGTGGTCGACAAGATCGAAATGCAGCCGAAAGATCTAGCAACAGGAGAAGGGCTGTTTTACCTTTGTCTCGTAGTTCATCTATTTGAGCCTTCAAATCAATGAGGCAGTTTCAGTATCATGTTGGGGCCGGAATCCTGATTGACGTGCCCCTAAGAGCTTATGTTCCAAGAATTTTTGAATTTGGTTATAAGCAATCTTGTCCAGGATTTTGAGCAGAAATTAGACTCGTGTGATGGGATGGTAATTTGTGGTTATAAGCGGGTCATGGGTTTGCTTTTTGAGCAGCGGTAGTACCAAAGATTGTTTCAGGTTGGTAGGCACGGTACCCGTTGCAAATGAAGCATTGATAAGTTTTGATACAAATGGGGGAAGAGATCTCTGGCAGCATCTTTTATAAACTCAAAGGCATCTTGCACACAGGGGCCATTGTTCACATGCCCTCCTCAGACCCAGTGTCTCCAGGGAGGCTCCCCTGAAGCAGGCCGTGCCCCTGCAATCCACATAAGTGTGTCTTCAGTCAGTAGTGTTCGGGGACTTGTCTGCATGCCTCATGCCCATCCATCCCCCCTCCATTATCAACAGCAGTTCACACCAGTGGATGTGCGCTGCCAAAGGGGGCTGGCACTGGTGCGAACGGCCAAGGTGCCAAACGCCATGTACACTTCAAAGGTATCTTACGCGCAGGGGCCACTGTTCACATGCCCTCCCCAGACCCAGTGTCTTCAGGCAGGCTCCCCTGAAACAGGCCGCGCCCCTGCTATCCACATAAGACCACACCATATACACGTCACTCATCTAATTCTTTATAAACCCCTTGATATTTATCATGAGAACATATGTGAGCATTGCAAGTCAACCCATGATCGCGCTACCCGTTCTCCTGCTACTTACTACCCTACTTGCTGAATCCAACTGTTTGTTGGTCAAGGTAAGGGCAGGTTACCTAATCATATCTTCTTGATCTCTAAATTTCTATCTATTTCGATTGAATGTACCCAGTAGTGTAATGTTCAAGCATCCCATTGCTATTGAATGGAGTTTAATTTATTCTGTTCGATATATAGCAAGTGCCATCAGTGTCAATTGGGATAGAAATGCATCCTTCGTCGACCTTGTCTATAAGCATGTTTCCTTTTGATGCATGATAGTACATTCAAGGGACGAGTAACATGTTACGATTTGCGTCACATCAATCGTGTATGAAAGTTCTCCTCGAATACAGTGGGCTACGCTACACAGCTTTTGCTTCTGTGACAAAAACATACATGGCATAGAAAAATGTATGATCTAATTCCATCTTTCTCCCCATTCATGCAAAATAACTTTAATGATGTGGACCTTTTTTTATTTTTTATTTATTTTTTTTATACAGAATTTCCTACAATGCCTGCCTGTATGGTTTACGGTTGCCGTTTTAAGACCCAAACATAAAGCACAATAATGCATATATTCCCAAGGAATATAGATCTAATAAGAGAATGGGTCAGATATTGCGGATTTGCGCTGGAAGAGCTTGAAAGTAGAGACCAGGATGTCTTGGGGGATTGGAGGGGTGATCGATTCCGGATGTGCAGCCTGCACTTTACGACAAATATGTACGACCAATCGCAGTACACAAAGAAGCATCGACTCAGAACGTCTCGTAAATGGCTTCCAAATGCAATTCCAACTCTATTCATGCACACTCTGCCCCAGGTGAGTCACAGTTCATGGTTTAGCTGTGGCCTTGGGGTACTGAACAGTTAATTACATGGACGGATTAGTGTTTTTGGTTTAAATGTTCCTTATAGTACTTTGCATATTGACAAGCTAGTCCTGCTTTATAACTACATCCCATTTTGCTGTACATCTGTCCCTGGTTTTAGGAGCATCATAGAAAACCATTTATGGACACAAAACTACGCTATAGTGCTCTTGGAAATAAGCATAATCTTTTTGTGATTGGTTGCTTTACATGTCCATTTTTTTAAGTTGGCATGTTGACTGAAGCACAGACTAACGGTATTGACGACGTCACACGTCCAGTATACCAATGGTGAGCCATACAGTCTTGCTTTAAGTTCATACTGTTCATAGTTGGATCTTACCACATTTCTAATTCAAATCTAATTTTCCCTTTACAACTCCATGACAATGCACTGAAATTGAAGGAGCAAGATTCTGCATCCATTTCTTTCCCGGAGTCAAGAACAACTGAGTGCGTATCAGGTAGTTTTATTATAGAGTATGTGGGAAGCCATTGTTGAATGGGGCTGGTGTATCACAAGGCACTAACTTGAAAAAACAAGCCACCTGTGATCTGCTCCATGCTAAATTTTCATGGTCCGCTCAACCGATGCTGGGGAAAGTGCAAGCTGGAAACCTGTGGGCAGCAGCTTTCCTTTACAGTGGCTCTACTTTTAGTAAGTTGTCCAGTTTGTCCATTTGTGGGACTGAAGTTCATTTCTAAAACACAGTACTACAAATATCAACGTGAATATTTATTCTATGCTATTAGTGAGGCTTGGAAAATTGAGAGGACATTCTCTGACAAACGGTTCAGGCTAGCTGGCGATGGACAATGTGACATGCCCGGATTTTCAGCAAAGTACTGCACATACCACTTTCAGGACATGGAAACAAAAAATAAAAATGGTAGTTTGGTGGTTGTGCAGGTGTCTAAATGTAAACCCTCAGTGGCCACGGAGAAAGGTTTTATCAAATCCCTGGAATAACGCAAACCGAGGGGATACAAACAGACCTCAGCCACCGACAGACAATAGCCAAGATCATGAGAAAGCAGTTTCCAAATATTTGTCATCAATTTGATGTATGGCACGTTGCCATATAAATAAAAACATCTCTGCTGCTAGAAAAAATAAAAAAGGTTCTGAAAATATTTTATCTTTGGAGGAGCGCCAAAACTTGGTGAGTGGAAATTCTACTTGAAAAATGTGCTCACTAATGCATCACTGTTTCAACGTACACTCTTGGACAGAAAACCTACATTTTCACCAATGTGCACATGGACCTTTGTCGGAGGAGCAGGAACGCAAGAAGTGGTTGATTCCATCTTCACCTCCACACAAAGCTCTTGAGAAGATTGTGTTTGATTGTGTTTGATAAAACTATGAAGAGATCTGAAGTGACTCACAGAATTCTGTCACACAGGAGATTTGGAGGTTTTCCACAATATGTGCCTAAAGTACAGGCCCAAGAGATTGCATTTCGGCATAGACGGGATGCAATATAGGACATTACTAGCGGTCTTAGCGCATAACGAGAACGTAGGGAGTGAACAATCGAGGACTGCAGTAAACTTTGGGATGCTTCGTTACACAATGGCCTTTACGAAAAGTAGCAAATAATGGGTGGTCAAGCAAATATACCAAAAAATGGAATTCGATTTTGTGAAAGGTCTCATTTTGACTGTGTTGAACATACATACTCATGGAATCGCGCATGATTTTGTTAAGAGGACACACACATTGCCACAAAACATTGCAAACGTGCTCTGTCCACGGAAAGCAGACCTCGTGGAACAGTTCGATTACCAGCTATTTGTTCAACAATGTTTATGTAAAGTGTCCAAATAAAGCATCCAAATTGTCTTTTGAAATGTATCCTTTGTCAATTTTTTTTATAGATAGAAGTGCCTTCTGGATAACAGCATGAAAGCAACTTTGGGGTTCTGCAGTTGCCTTACCAAACACTTGTCCAAATAGCTGAATAAATATGAGTCCCACAAAAGAAATTAGACCTAGGTAAGATAAGGTACTTTGCACGAAAGATCTACCAATCAAACCAGCGCATCAAAGGGGGGTTGTTGATGAGAAATAGGTGCATTCTGACCTATATTTTTATGGGGGCATGTGTTAGGGGGTCGTTGCTATCGGATGCCTTATCACAGGCCGACCTTTGATTTACAGCCCTTGGAGCCTTACAATTTCAAACGCAGTTGTGGTAGGTGTCAGCGTTACCAGAATATATGACCAATCCAGAATAGGTATATGGGAGGAGGGGTTGAGGTGGTGCGGGGTTAGGGTCTGGCGACAAGATGCGTTCAAAGGGAACTGGGGTCATGGGTTCAGGGGACAGCGGTCTGGCAAGAAGGGGTTGCAGCAGGGCTTGCTCTGACATTCTCGTACGAGCACATTTTGTCAGGGCCCGAGACTTGCTCCTTGCGAAAAATGTTTACGTGATTTGCTGTGTGAACAGGAGGTGGTGTGGGCTGGCTGTGGGAGTCGCTGGGAGAGTGCGAAGTTCTCCAGAGGCACATTATAAAGGCATTTGGAAAAGTAAATCACTAGAAATTTCTTGCGCCATTGGTGGATGGCAGCAAAAAATTCAGTTATTCAAAAATATTTCAAATGCCATTATGGTCTGAAGGGCTATTCACTGCCATTCCGAGCGAAGGTCAGCGCCTTTGAATTTTGCTTGTGAACTGAGCAAACCGGTGCACCGTACAGAGTATAAGGTTCAATTGTTCTTCGACCTTGGAAGAAAGGGAGGATTCCGAAAGGAATGAACGGAGGGGTGTAATACCGTAAAATATGATAAAGTTCACCATTCCAAAACTGGACAAACATGCATTTTCATTTTATGAAAATTTGTTGATCTGAACGGACACTGCGTTACACAGAGAATGGAAATGCCGAATATTATGCAAGTTTTACTGTAGACGATTTTATAGACTAACGAGTCAAGGTTTCATTTTCTGACCGTTATTGCTGGCTTACATTGTACTGGGTTGTTTGTGGCATATTGCAGCGACATGCAAAAACAGCCTGTGTACTTGTCTTTGTCCTGGGCACATGGGCAGTCCAGCATCGAAATGCATGTAGTCCACATCTGGGTTCCCCCAGAAACCACCAACGCCAAATTCTACACCAATATTTCGTTAAAATGCAGTCTGTTCTTCGAAATTGTAGCGTCAGCTTCGACATCCCATTGCGAGCGAAACATACTTCATAGCACTAACCTCTCAAGCAAATTGTAGACTACTTTCCACAATGTTTTCTCAGTGTTCCCATTGTTTCACATTTGTGTTCCTCATTCATTTTCACACAGTGCAGAATTAATGGGTAAATTGATCAATTATAATAAAGAACAGCTACTGAGAAACATTTCTGTTATGTTTTCCACACAGCTACATCTTGCCTTTCTGTGAGTCATCGATTCCAGTTACCAAATGATTGCTTCTTTAGCCGGCAGCTGCAGATACACTTACATGGCTAGATAACTATGATCCTGTTTTGGGACGATGGTCACGGGCGATATGTCCATACACGGTACCAGCGATAAGGAGCAACCCAACGGTTTACGTGGACTAGAGCCAAGCTGATGCTGAAGCCCTGCGATTCACGATGCCGCCAATGAGCTTATTAGACACAAAAGGAACACCGTGTGACTCACGATAAACATTTGTGGATTGAGAACAAAAGAACAAATTACCCATTTGCTTGAATATGGCAATCGCCGGATGTTCTCTAAGCGTTTATTGTGAAATAAAAGTACACTACAAAAAGTGTTGCCATTTCCTTTAAAAAATAGTTTTATATTCAAAATTGGGTCGTGCTGTGTTGAGATGTGTGTTGATACTCCGGTTTTTGCGTCAACGGACGTCAAGACGTAGGTGATGACTGGGCGCATTTGGCTACGCTGCCCAGTAACGTCATGGAGCTAGGCAGAGAATATCACTAGGTTTGGTGATGTCAGCCTCATAGTGCCGCCAGGGCAGTTAACCTTAGGGCAATGCGGCAACGGATAAGATTAGCACAAGATGGCCGCGCCCTGCTGCCTGATTTCGCACGTCTTAAAGTGAGGAAAGCTACGGTAAGGTGCATAGGAAATGTAAAATCGATGAACGTATGCTTAAAAACACATGCCCGAACCCCCGGGACAATAATATTTGAGCGCACTATTCCTTTAAGTCAGACTATCCCTTTGTGTGCAATCACTAAGAGTTCCAGATTTACACAATAGCAACAGTTCCTGTGAAGTTCTTGGACATGCTCAGAGGATTCAGTTGACTTTCTGCAAAAAAAAAAAAAAAAAAAAAAACACAAAAAACAAGTAGCTTGCAGCGCAAACGAGGACTCCAACACTGAAACGCATGGTAAAAATCTGAAAATGGCTGCCAGAGGAGGGGCTTAGGGAGAGGCCAGAAGGACCCAGGACAGTGGCTTAAAGGAGAAATACAGTTTGCAAGTGAAACTTTGTTTTTACTGAGGCTTCCCAGCCTGACAGGAAATATTCATGAGCATGTGAATCCATGCCAGACCCCATACTGGAGAATCATGTTAAGTAACAGAGTTCAAAGAGCCAATAGCACACCTAGAGACATGGAAGTCAGAGTCCAATCCAGGAGCCGACTCCAAACAGCTTGTAAATTGAGTCAGATATCAATACGATTTGCTATTCAATGGCCCCCCTATAAACAGTACAGTGTGTAAAGTCCCTAATAAGTCATAACTTTAAAAAAATAATATTTCTAGGGCCTTTTGTTACATCCAAGTCAGATAGTTGGATTGGCTATAACCAGCTGTACTTCATTTTAATGTTGCTTGTTAAGCCATTTTGTAACAAACTTCACACCCTGCAACATCTGGCAATTCCAAACTTCTGGAAAGTTAAATGAATGTCAAAAGCTTGATCTAATTAAATGATTCAATCAATATGTCTGCGCGCCTTGATTGATTTAGGCAGAAAGGAAGGACAAATACATTTTGGTATGGCCAAGTAGATTTGTCAAACATTAGGAAAGATTTCGCTTTACTGTGCCTTTCGTTCCATCTTCATGGAAGCCCCAAACGTTTTGCTTTTATTTTTTAATCTGACCTGTACTTTAGCTTTAAGGTTCACTGCACTGGCTTTTGCTCATGTGTCATGGGGAAACTGACATCTTCAGGCTGTCAGTACTGGGAAACATTGTTTCCCTTAGTCGTTTAACCACTTTTGGTTACTGATGTATCACTTGTGCTAACTTTATCATTGTACAATGCAGCTTACACTGCAACACAATGGGGTACATTTTTGTCTTGCCCTAGACTAACACTCATTTTGGTCACTCTATGTGTGCCTAAAGGATAAACTGGTGACAGCAATGACTTTTCCCCACTTTTGGGGAATTTTCGTTTTAGCCTTACCCATTTACTGCATGTGGCTACTGGTCAAACATGGCCATGCCACACTTTGCTTGTTCTTTTTGCCATCTTTTTTTATATCCTTCTTCCTGGCCTGTGAGGCCAGGAAAATCCTTATAAGCACTTCCAGTGCCCGGGAAAGCAGAAGCTTTTGGCAGGCGGATGGAGAGCTGTGTGTGTTTGCTGGCAGTATGTGGGATGGGACCGTCTGGTCCCAATCCACAATCTGTTTTCAGTGTGTCCGAGTGGTACGCATGAATGTTCCAGCCAGTGGTCCAGATTAGACCACTGTTGGTGTGTTTGTGTGTGGACTAGTCCTGCTATTGGCTAATGAGGGCAGGTGCTCTTACCTGGCCTTTAGGATCTGCACCCATTCGTCAAAGATCCTGGCGAAACCTGAAGAAGCCAATAATCCCATCCAGCTGCAAGACGCTGCGAAGAAACCGGAGACCTGTCAGGATTGCCTACCAACTTCTGCCACCGTCCTGGAGAAGCCCTGTCTTGCTTGTGATCTTTAGCAGCCCTGCTAAGGAGCTGCAACCCTTGGAGTGGAGGGAACATACATTCCGAATGTCTGCTCAGTGCCCTGCAAAGGAGAGCCTTTGTAAGTGCCCCGGACACGTCCTGTGGCTGACCAGCTCCGATTTGTGGCTACCGTGCTGCCAGCGTCACAGTTGCGAATTTTGACATGGAATGTGGGGGCTCCTCAGCTGGCCCTACGAGATTGACCTCCACGAAATGTTGGCGTCGTAGCATAAAGAGGACCCGAGATAGGAAGTGAAGTCCAATCGCCATGCTGCGGAACACCGCCCAAAATTGCATACCTGACCAGAGTCCAGTCCGGAGAGGGGTCCTGCATCAAGTTTTGCAGCATTCTTCATTCGAGAGTCCTTGCAGCAGTGAGACACCAACCAGAGGTCCGCTAGAACCAACCACCACTGCAAATCGAGGACTGCGACTTGAAAAGCAGCCTCAGACCATCTTTTTCCTGCCAGGTCTAGGGAAGAATCAGAGTACGGGGGGCAAGTTACAGAGCTTCTTACCTACCACTATACTCCCATTATAAGTCAATGGGCTTATAAGACATGCATTACTTACCGTAAAAACATTGCTGATTGTATCTGCTTAGATTCACATGCTGTGCATATGGTCCAACATCCAGTGGTAACCACAGAGTATTGCATCTGGTATTTCGAAAATCGCCAGGGGATGTCGACATGGGCGTGGCTGTAATACTATCCCTGCGTGACGTGTAGTGTACCCAAGAGCCCTCACGCGTCGAGGTCCCTCCGATTGCATTTTTTCTGCCGTGAGGGAGCCATATGACTATCGTGAGTGAGTAGAGAAAAGGAGAGAAGTAGTAAGACGTCCAAAATCCTTCCATCTGAGCAGGTAGGAAGGGTGGGAGCATGTGAATCTAAGCAGATACCGTAAAAGCATTTCTGATGATTGTAAGTAGTGCATGTCTTCTGATGTTTGTTAATCTGCTTAGAATCACATGTTGTGCATAGACTAGCGAGCAGTACCCGGAGTTGGAGGTGGGCTGTGAGAAGGAACAGTAGTGAAAAGAGGGCTTAGTACTGAGAATCAGACCTAAAATGGGCGTCTAGGCAATAATGTTTTGTAAAGGTTTGTACAGAACTCCAGGTTGCCGCTTTGCAAATGGACTCTAGGGGAACATTTGCAATGAATGCTATGGAAGCCCCAGTGCCTCGAGTAGAATGTGCTCTAGGCTTGAAGGGCATTCAATCTTAAAAAGAGTGTAGCAGAGTGTGATGCATTTAACAATCCACCTAGAGATAATGGATTTGGAGACCGCATCTCCTTCTCTTCCTGCCGCCACTTAAAGGAAAAACTGATTAGTCTTTCTTAGTGGTCTAGTTCTTTCCATGTAGAACATGACTGCTCTGCGTTCTCAAATGTGTGTGCATGCTTTTATCCCTCATGCTTGAAGGGTTTTGAAAGAACGTTGGTAGTTCTACAGATTGGTTCACATGGAACTTAGAAATGTTTAGGCGCAAACCTAGGGTGAGTGCGTAGAACCACCTTATCTTTGTGAACGGTTATAAAGGGATCTAGGACAGAGCGCTTGTACTTTACTTAAAAAAGCAGCCTTATAGGTAAGATCTTTAAGACTCGCTCTGGGCATGGGCTCGAAGGGAGGCCGCATAAGTCTAGTCAACACCAAGTTTGGGTCCCATCCGGGAGCCGGGTTAGAAATGGGAGGATGAATTCTTTTCACTCCCTCCATGAAAGCCTTAATGTCTGGTATCTTCCACCACAACACTTTCTGTTGTGATGTAGTGCAGGCTTAAAGCGCAGCGAGTTAAAGACCAGGCGTGAGTCAAGTAAATGAGCTGGGTACAAAACAACGTGTGTGGGAGAGCAGTTAATCGGGTTAATGCTCTTTGAGTTGTACCAGATGACAAACATGTTTCCACTTACTGGAATAGCAATATCGAGTGTTCGGTTTTCTTTCCTCCCTGAGAATGTCCATACATCCGAGGGAGCTGTAGGTGCCCAAACTCTATGACCTCAGGAGCCAGGCCGCTAAGTTCAATGTCTGTGGGCATGGGTAAAGCATCTCCCCTTTGTCTTGCGACAACATATTGTACGGGCAAGGCAGTCACTGGAGGAGATGGGGACATCTCCATCAGATGAGCGAACCAGGGTTGGCAGGCCCACATGGGTGCCACCGGTATCATCGTGACTGGTTCCTGGTGTATCTTGTGCACTTTTTTGTTGAGAAGGGGAGTCCATGTGGGTGGGGGGGGGGGGTGGGGGGGGGGGGGCTGGTGAACGTAAACAAATTTCCCTGACCATGTTATCCAGAGTCCGTACCCCTTGGAATGGTTCTGGGGGTACCTGGAGGCGTAATCTTGGCATTGAGCGTTCTCCAGAGTAGCGAACAAACAAGTAAATTTCTGGTAAGCCCCATTCTGCAAAAACATTGAAGACAATGTCTTCGTGTAATCGCCATTCGTACTCAATTGGCAGCGGGAAATCTCTTCCGAGTACGTCTGCTAGAAGATGGAGTTCCCCTGGAACATGTTGTGATAACAGGAACATGTTGCGTTTGAGAGCTCAGTTCCAAATGTTCTGTGACAGTTTGGACAGCCCTGGAGTGTGAGTGCCCCCCTGTTTGTTCCGATAGTTCGTGGCTGTGGTGCTGACTGAGGATCAGGACGGTCTTACCTTGCAGTTGTGTCTGGAAAGCTTTTAGTGCTTTGAACACTGCCAATAGTTCCAACAGGTTTATGTGGTTGGATGCTATGCCTGACAACCAAACTGTGTGCGCTGTGTCTGTAGTTAGAGTGGCTTCCACTGCGGGGATAGTGAAGGATTTCCCTTCGAGGTTGTCCCTCGACCACCACCGCAGCAAGAGAACGAGGGCTGGCGAGACAACCACTAGATGGTCCCATTGTCCACTGGCCTGATACCACTGGCTGTTGAGCCACTCCTGCATTGGACGCATGTGAGGAAGCAAGTAAATACATTACGCAATCATTCCTAACAGTCGCATAGCCTTGCGTACCGTCACCTGTCGACTGGCTACATATTGAGGGGTTTGAAACAGCATGTTTTGGACCCTTCCGTTGGATGGGAAGACGAGGCAGTCCTTTGTTGGAATTAGAGCCCCTAGGAACTGCTTGACCTGACTGGGGTCTAGGCTGGATTTTCTCTTGTTGATGGAGAATCCCAGACTGAACAAAAGATCTATTGGCTTTTGGGTATTTGACAGACAGGTTTCGTAAGAGTCCCCCGTTATGAGCCAGTCGGCGAGGTAAGGATAGACCAGGATGGATTGCCGGCGCAGATGTGCTGCTGCCACCGCTAGTACATTTGTAAATACCCTTGGTGTAGATGCTATGCCGAAGGGTAGTACCTTGAACTGATAATGCTGGTCTTGTATGAAATCTGAGGTATTTTCTGTGTGCTGGCAAAATTGAAATATAAAGTATGCATCTTTCATGTCCAGTGTTGTCATGTAATGCCCCTGCGATAGCAGGGGAATTACTTCCTGCAGAGTGAACATGCTGAACTTTTGTGGCGTTACAAATTTGTTCGCTGGGTGCAGATCTAATACAGGGCGCATGGTTAGATCCTTTTTGGATCAAGGAAGTACACTAAATAAATCCCTTCTTTTACCTGTGAGAGGTACGACTTCTATGGCTCATTTTTCTTGTAGTGTCGACTTCCTGAAGAAGGATACGAAGATGGGTCTTGCTCGTGGAGGTCTGAAAGTTGGGGACCGGTTGAACTCTATACAGTACCCGTGGGCCACGGTCTTTAGCACCCACTGGTCTGTAGTTATCCCCTCCCATGCCTGAAGGAACGATGTTAGCCGTCCCCCGACCGCCGAGGCACGGGAGGGGACCCCAAATCTTCAGCTTATTTTGAACCTGAGGCTGGGGAGCCACTGGGGGTAGAGGTCCGGCTTCTTCCCTTTCCACGACCCCGACCCCTCTGGGGATACAGGGTGGTGTATCCGCTGGTTCCCTGTGGAGAGGAACAATTGTTTCCCCAAGGAGTACTGTTGAGGGAAGCGTTGGCCACGAAAAAGCCGTCTGGACCCAGATCCTCGTCTTGCAGGGGGTCTCTATGTAATTTGGTCTAGTGTTTTCAGGGTGTCGTGTTCCTTTTTTGCAGTCTCGAGGACCTCGTCGACCGCTTTTCCAAACAGCTTGGATTCTTCCACGGGTTCATTTATAAGTGACGCTTGCGTCTCTGGCTTGAACCCAGAGTTCCTTAGCCACGCATGTCTCTTTAAGTATGCTTTGGTTCACTTGTCTGCCTTCAGTTATTGTGGCCATGAGACTAGTAGGGGTTCGGAAACCTCCTGTAGGCCGCCTTGTAGCAAGGCCCACTGAGCATCCGCCTAGCTGGCCAATAAGATGGTATTGTTGGCAATACGGGTTGAAAAAGCTGCTGCAGCTGTGAGCCTCTTCCCAAGGGCGTAAAGTCTTTTACCTTCTTTATCAGGGGGTGCCTCGCCGGTTGACAGAGGGACCCCTGCCCTTTTCCTTGTAGTGGTCACCATCAGATAGTCTGGGGTGGAGTGAGCTCTGATATAAAGAGCGTGTGAGGGAGAAGGACGAAAGCTTTTCAATCCTCAGATTCACACCTCTTGTAAGAGCAGGTGTTGATAAGGAGGGAGCCAGACGTTTAATTGAATTGGGGAGAGGAATCGCCTGGCTGGCTGGTGGCTTCTCTTTGAGGATGTCTTCCACAAAGTCAGCTTCAGGGACAGCTTCATCTGTGGCAATTTTGAAGTGTTCAGCTGCTTTGCGCAACATGACGTTAACGTCAATTGATCATCCACTGGCGAGGGTTGTCTAGTGGGAGTGGTCTGTGGGGAATCCAAACACATGGCATCAGGATCTTGTGAGGGCTCTGAAGACTGCCATGGCTGAGGGTCACCCATATATGGGTTGTCCCCTGTTACGCTCACCTGGCTCCCACAGGAGCGTCGATCAGACCCAGACAGTTGCGACCTCCTCCAACGTGAAGCGTAGTGCAGAGATGACAGACTGGACCGCCTAACCTCGTCTGCTTGACCCGTAGAAGTATTCTCCTGCAAGTGGAGAAAAGGATTTGGCCACCCGTGGATTTTAGTAATGGCACCCCACTGTTCTCCCCACTAATCACCACCGATATTCACTTTCAGTAAGCTCACCTTATGGTTTGTAAATTATGAGCTCTCCATCCTGCGTGGAATGCAGGGGCGCGTAGATACCAGTTACTTCACTGGTTTGAAGGCGTTGGAAGAGTTCCGGATGAATATGGACTCCGAGGTTCCAGGCGAGAACCCGTAAGTATAAAGTTCAAAGAGTTCAATATGTCCGATGTTCACTCTTGTACATTCCTTTCTTGTGTTGCAGCTGGGTCCAAGGGAAGATTGTCTTGTGGCAGCTGATGGTGTTCAGGTAAGAGTCTGTATTACCCAACACTGTCCGGCAAAGGATGTGTGTTTAAATTGCTGGTTTCTCTCTTACAGGTGCGGCGTAAGAAGTTGCGGTTACAGAATAATGCCTCCGGTTGTTAATCAGGTAAGCCTATGGTGAAGAGGTTGTATTTGTTGGCTCTCTCGGCTCACCTTATGTTTCTTTTGTCCCCTAGATGGTGGAATTCGGCGGTGAAAATGATGGAGGCTGCGCCGGATCGAAAAATGCTGTGAGGACTGGAGAGTATGGCGCGGCGCTGCAGCTGGCTATGCGACACGTGTAGAATAATGTCCTTTTCAAGTTCGAAGACGTGACGGATCTGGAATTCAGGTAGGGATTGAAATAATATATCTGTTTTCTAACCTTTCCTTCTTTCTTCTATTGCTAGGAGCTCTGGATTCGAGACGGGCGCGGCTGAAGACTGGATGCCGACTGCAGGCACCGTGAGTGTTACGCTGCTGGATGCAGAATAACGCGAAGCATGTGCTGCTGTTCGGGCGTGGTTTAAATAGCCTCCAAAGTAGTTCCAGGTAAGAAGTCCCTAGAACCACACCCGAGTAAAAAATAGTCCCTGTAGTAAAATAGTTCCATCCAGGCCTCACGTTGGCTTGGATTAATTTGCAGCATGGTCTGCATGAGGTAAGTAGGACTGAACCCAGACAGCCCCCAGCTGGGGCTGCTGGGGTTTTATTAAATATCTGGATGCTTGCTCCCGGGGCTCATGGGCTTGATCCGGATGCCCGGGGGTAGGCATCATGACATCCCCCACCTCTCTATGGGATCATTCATGTCCTCAGGATTGATGAATTGATCCTCATCCCGAGTGTCTGCAGGAATCTCCTCCTCAGTGAGGTCATGGGTGTATATATCCTCTTCATGAGAGGGGTAAATGTCTTGTGAATTTTGCTACAGGGTCCAAATGGCTCTCATCCCGTGGTCTTCTAGGCGTGGGTTGCTCTTAACTGGTAACAAACCTGTCCAGCATTTCTTTAGTCCAAACAGAAGACCTAGAATGGGCTAGAGGTGGAAAAGGATCTTGAAAACTTTCTTCTGTCGTGAAACGTCAAGATTGTCTCAATGTCGAAGACAACCCTTCCCAGTCGTCCAAAAACAACTCCTGGGGGACAGACAGAGGTGGGGCGTCCCTTTGCCTTTCTTCCGGCTAAGGGGAGGGTTCCGGTACTCCCCTTAGGCCTTTCTATAGGACTCAGAGAATCTTGACTGCCGTTTATGAGAGTCGCAGGAAATAATTTGCTATGCTGTCAGCAACGTCCTCTGCAGACGGGAGGCTTGTAACCTCAGCCTGCAATTGTGTGGTCTTCGGCAAACGCCTTTTTCGGCGGAGCCGGAACCCTGTTGTCGCCATACAACTTCTTGCGATGTGTCTCGACGGAACACGGGATATTGGAGATAGCGCCTGGTCGCTAGGCGCCTATGCGGGGAATGCTGCCGATCCTGGCAGTCAGCAGGTGCCGCCGGAACTTCTGGTGTACCCTTTGGAGCTGAGGTCTTCTTCGATTTGGTCAAAGGTTGAGTGGGTTGTGTGCTTAGTGCTATGTAAACGTTAGTCTTTGTTGCCGGGTTGTACATTCCCCATAGCAGTGCCTGAGACGTGCCTGGCGGGGGTGGGGACAGACTATGCGGAGTGGGAGTGGGAGCGCGCCGTCGAAAGGTCAACAACCTCCGGGTGAGAGGTCTGTTAGTCACTATTGTCGTCGTCAAATCCCGTGGCTGCGGCAGCGGGAGAAAACTCGACCTTCAACATCCCGTAGGCCGCCCACCGCCTAACTTTGCACTCCTTTAATGTCTTAGGACGGAGGAGCTTACAAGCCGCGCAATCTATTTCGATGTGATCGAGGGACAAGCAATGGTTACACCGTTTATGCTAATCTCTCCAAGGAAATTTGCCTTTGCAAATGGGGCAAAACCTAATGGAGTCCTCTCCATAGCTGAGGATGGGTAGAGTGATGAAGACCAAAAGGGAAAGAGGAAGGAAAGGGAAGGCATTCTCAGTTTGTACAGAAATGTCCACCCCAACCCCACTCTCCCTACTGTGTCCACGTGGTCGGCAGCGCCAACTGGATCACCGTCCTAAGTTCTGAAGATCAGGTTTTCGGCAGGGATCTGGAACAGCCGTCGAATGAGGGACGGGTAGGGAGACCTTACGTATTTGATATTAACTATTTGACCAAAGGACGAAGGGACAACAGGCAATGTCTCTGACAAGCTCTGCATAAGGCGAACAGTATGCTGGGTGTTAAACAATCTGAGGGACCCCGACGTGTGAGGGATCTTGGGTATACTACAAATCACGTAGGGATAGTGTTACAGGCACGCCCATGTCAGCTTCCCCTTTTGATTCTCGAAAGACCAGATGCAATACTCTGCGGTTACCACTGGATGTTGGACCATATGCACAGCAGGTGAGAATAAACCTTTATTCTTACACTTTTGGCTTTGCCATGGGGCTACTTCTGTTAGTTTAACTGGTACTCCATAACAACCTTTCACTGAACCCCAGAGACCCTACCTTCATTTTCTGCTACCCAAACTGGTTTGGTTACATCTACCCATAGCTGTCCCTGTCACAATATAAGTTAGACTTCTTAGAAATATATATCTCTCCAGTTTTTATGGCTCGCAATTCATACAAGTCAGTGAACATGCCCTCAAGCCCATGATCGTAACTGGTATTTTTCTTACCAACTGTAAAATGTCAATTACAATAAAGTAGAGACCAAGAGCAACTCCCATCAGAAACACCAGTATCTTCATAAAGAAAACTTATGTTTTACATGACAAATCACCATCTAGCCGCTGGGGAACTTTGCAGTACAGCCACACTTGTGACTGCACTGTTCTTCAATGGTGTGGCTACCTCTGCCATTTTAATAATTACTGGTGTTCAGTTAGCATGCCAAAACAGAAGTATTTGAGAAGGTGCAATTGCTGACTGCTCTGCCCGCATGCCCAACAAGTCAATACGTGTCCCTAAGCAAGTCCTTAAGAGTCCAATGAGGGCTCCTAGAATCTGAGTGGCTTTCTCAAAAGTAGCCCTGTAGAACTCTTGCTACATTGTTATTCTTAATCTCCCAGCCATCCACAATCCCCCAAGTGTTTGTTTGCGGAATCCTCCAAGAAAACTAGGGAACAACCTCTTCAATACGAACACGTATCCGTTGCTAAAAGGAGCCCCGACTTCCCTCCACCTTCTGCAATGGCACGCAAGCGCACAAATTATGCAGTTTACCATCTTACTTTTATGCTTCATAACCCAATTTTATCTAGATTACATCCTTTCGAGTCAACAAGACAGCTAATGACGACCATGTTGGTTTTAACAACCAACACATCTAAAAGATGTTTTGTATACACAAAGATACACATTGTAAGTTTCATCGAACAAACAGATGTTTGAAAACATGTAATTCATGGAAATATTCAGACACCGATGAAATAAGGTTTCCAACTAAAAGAATGTCCAACAATAAAGAGTATTACACGTAACAAAATACATTAGTAATGTGTGTATGCAAGCAACAGATTTGGTTTACGTTTTACTGCGTGGACTGGGAAAGCACTTCACAAGATTAGAAATGACCACAAGAATATTTTCACAATAGTATGAAGCAGAATAGGTGGTGGGAAGCAAAAGGATAATAAGGCGTGGATGATCATGGCACCAGATGCTGATGCCATAGCACTGCAGGATCATAGTAATCCCTTCCCGCAACAGGAAGATAAAAGTTCACTATGGACCTAAAAGTAGTCATCTAGATTTCCTGGCAACATAAATAGTGCCAATGTTTTACAATCTGGATCACCAGTATCCAAGAGTCCAGGTTTTTACAGTTATATACATAAGTTAACCTATGGTGTACCTTTTAGACTACATGAAAAAAAAAGTTGTACAAAAAAAAAATGGCTAGGCTTCCAATTGGTAGAAAAATATTTACAAAGATGCCCTACCAGACATTCACTGTATATATTAACAGTACAAGCATAATCCCTTACAGTAGCAATAGTAACGCATGCTAGACTTGCACAAGGCTCTCGTCGTATTACTGGGTACTGAAATAAAAATCCACGGGCTAAAGATTCACTGTGTAGTGTAGATTAATATATTATTTTTATTTTAAAAAGCTAGAGCAGCGACTGTTTGTTATATCTATTCATAATCACTTATGAAGATAGAGCACAGGACATGACCTGCAGTCTATGCAGCTACATTAACTGCATAAGTTCTGTTCATGAACCTGAGCCAAATATGGACCAGCGGTACCTGTGGATCACGAGCTCCAGTCCTCCCTAGCCCTGTGCGCCAGGAGGGGAATTAAAGTACAGAGTGGGCGCAACATGGTGCTCAAATCATCCTGTGCGGCATGTTGATCGAGTGGCGACCATCCAATACTGAGACACCAGAGCAGAATTACAAGTTGCAGGTTTGTGACTACGCAGAGCTGGAGGAACAGACACACTTAATGGAGTGTGCAGCCACCAATTAGAGAGCTGTGATGGTCTGCCACTGAAAGCAAAAACCAGGGTTGTGTCTTCTCTGCGCCTTCTGCACTCCCCCACACAGTGCCCTGTATTAAAGCAGTTGGTTGGAGCAGGCGTTGATGGCAAGCAGGCTCTACCTCTCCAGTTGAGTTTAGATCATGGCACAGAGTACAAATATGACGAGCACAAAAGATAAACATCATGGTCCCCAAAAACCGCTTAAAGAGAGCTGTACTAGAGAAAGAGGGTGAGAAACGATGTTTTGACTGCAGTTCTGAACTCGTGTAGCCCTGGAAACCAAGATAGGATACATAGGTGAGGAAATTAACCTTCTGCAGGATGTGCATAAAATATCGCAGAAACAGAAGATGACCAACTGAAAAACTACTGCAGTGGAGACAGAAGCGTCACCACTGAAAAAGGAGGCCTCAAACCTTTTGCAAACTACTAAAACTCCAGAAGAGCTGAAGACGTGCCCAAGAAGGGGGATGAGGGGGGCGTCAAAGAAGGTTCCACCATTTCTAAATTTGTAAAACCCTCAAGTATTTTTCCTAACACCAGGCTAATTTACTTATTTTTTGGTAACAAAATGAACTATCCAGGATAAGATTGCCCTGCACAGACAAACTCAAGGATACAACCCCACAGGTATATGCATACTGATTAAGCCCAGTTACCTCAGATCTCATTATCACATTGTTAAAATACTTGAAACCTAATATGTGTTCTGTTGTTCCTGCTTGTGTGGCACAATCACATGCCTCGCCCGTTTCCATAGGTCGCTGTGAAAAGGTGGCCAGGTAGGTGGCTTTTTTCATGACGCCCAAAACTCATCCCCCAAATATTCTAGGAGGGGTAAAAATATATATCACTTGCAATCCTAGAATATAAGAGGAAAGTGCTTGTCTGGAGGGTGCATGTCACCACCTCGTGACCATTTTCACAGTGACATTATCAATGGATAGACCACGTCTGTGGTCCAGCTTATTATTACATTTGTTAGATGAAGGCTTAGTTCCATCCGACTTGAAACTGTCCACGGTTTCTCCGCTGCTAAAAAAAAAAAAGACCACCCCTAGATATAACAGATCTCCAGCATTATCACCCGGTGGCAGGCCTTGCATGGCCAGTCAGAATTCTTGAGAAAGTGATCACCCTTCAACTGAAGGATATGAAAGCTGTCTAGCAGCAACGACCCATCAACAAATCAGGATTTCGCCCCATCATTTAACTAAGACTACTGGTGGCAGTATCGGACGAGGTCCCCCATCTTCAGAAATCTTTAGAATGCGACACTGCTGATGCTTGATCTCTTGGTGGCATTCAACACAGTGGACCCCAACATCCTACTTTCTACACTGGTCATGGTGGACAGAGTCTCAATTCACACGTTGCATTGGTTTAGATAATTTCCGTCCAATCGTTGAGTTAAAATAGCAGGCTACCGCTCAGATGCAATCCAAATGGAATGCAGGGATCAAAATTAAGATTCGATAAGCAATAGCAAAAAGCAGCTTCTGGGTATCCTTCATTATCCATTGACCAGGTGCTACAACTGTGGAAAGAGCCGCTAGTACATCAGTTGTCGTCGGGAGAAAAAAGGAGCTCTTGGTAAAGGTTGTCAAGCTCGGTAGGCTACAAGCAGGAGCTAAATAGCTCAGAGTTCTTAACTTTCGGCATATGGTGTGGGAATGTTCGGTTATAACCGGTTCTGGCAGAAGTGCTGGAGAAATTGAACAAATTGGAGATGGGTAACTTCAAATGCATCCCTTAAGTATGCTCCTGTTGGGATGGAGGAAGAAATATTTGGAGAAAATCAATACTGGATTTCTAGCGCTGATGGCAATTAGAAGACTGGCCATTTGTGGAAATGTCAGAAAGGGCCATTGATAGTGCAATGGCTCAGAAACGTGAAAATATGGGTAGTGACCGAAAACTGGGTGCTACAACGTCAATTTAAACGAGAAGAATGGGGAAATATGGGCATGGACAGGTGACTGCTAATACATGAACTGTCTTCTTTAATGGACAAACCAGTGAATTAACCCCATGTCCGCTAGAATGCAGGAAAACATTAAGTCAACATGTCTTACATAGGCACTACACAGATGGTAATTACTTGTAAAGCCACAGAAAAATGCACAAACAAAACAGACATGGGAAAAAGATGGCTCCATCACTGCACAAAATAGAGGAAACTAGTTACCCCTCCCTTTACTTCTCAGTTTGTACTTGCACCACTTTTGTTTCAATTGCCTTCAGCATTAGTAGAGGTTTCCCCCAAAGAATTTAAGTATTCATTAATGTTAAAAAAAGTTTTTAAAAAAAGTATTTATAACATTAAGGGTTCTAAACCATTACACAAAAATAAACATTTAATACAAATATTCAGACAAACAATAACATTCTAAAAATGTTGTGGCTAGGGGTTAGTAAAATATGACTTAATCTGTTAGAACACCGCATTGACGATGCAATTTGCCAGATCCAATCAGTTCCAACTTCTAAACATGAGCAACAATTCGGACCAATTCAAGTCTTTACAGACCCAAGGTTGTTATGGCGCAGAGACAAAGGATATTCACATATCCTCTATGGAAAAGGAAAAGCTAGACCAATCATTCCATATCTAACTACATTCTTGTCAACACGTGCTTTGGACCCTCTACCGTAATACGCCTTTCCAAAGTTCTCAGACATTTTATTGAGCCTCCACCAGAACAGGACTTTATTTGATGTTTGGATCAATCGGATATAACGCCAGTTTTTCAGAGCAAACACTAAAGTCCCACATTGAGGTGATAGCTGTCGATTACATTTCGATTTCTACGGTTAGAAAGCAGGCACTGCTTCATTTTGCCCTTTGCAATGGAGAAAGGTACAAATAACTTGTAGTACACCAAGGGTTCAACAGAAACACTTTCAACCAGAAGTATAAATAAAGGATTATAAATACAGCTAAGCCAAGGTAAGTCTTGAGGTAAGTAATTGGTCATGAGTCAAACACATTCTAAAAAACACCACGATGCTTAAAAGGTACACCGACCAAAGCAAAAACCTTCAGAATAACTAACATTAATTCTAGGGAAGTCAGACATCATCATACACATTTAGTATAGGTAACACCTATTCATGGGGAGTAAAACCACAAGTCAACTTTCTGATTACCTTCCAGTAAATGATGGGTCAGTTAAGGAATCGCATAATAAACCAACCCTGTTATTGGGATACATTTCTGGATAGTGGAACACAGATTCAAGGAACAGTATACATCTATAACTACATTCAGGATAACACTTATACCAGGGGACTAAGACTTTTTGTTGTAATATACATTTACAGTTGCTTTTCAGATCACTGGAACGCAGACTATAGTAAGCAACAACTTTCTACACTAATTTAGGATTGCACCACGCAGACCAGGTCAGCTACACCTACAGGTCCCCAAGAATGGCACACAGCTATTCTAAGCAGGTAAAGCCTAAGGGTGTAATATACTAATAGTTGCTTCTCAGATCAGTGGAAGACTAAGGCAAGCAATAACTGTTTAATTTATTTTAGGATGCAAGGTAAGTAAAACCCAAGGCAGACTTATTGTAGACAGGTTATACAGCAGGTCAGGGGAAGCAAGACCCGGTTAGTAAACTTGTACACTAATATTCTGAAAGAAATAGTTAATTGAAGCCAACAGTATTACTTTTGGGAAAGAGGTATGACAAATTCACAGGTGAGTAAAATAACCTGTATCTGTACTCAAGGAGATACCAAGGTCTTAACATGCAGCACATAGGTAGTCACAAACTAGAGCAAAAAAAATTAAACCTATGCAGACTGCTATAGAAGGATGCGGTAGTCATGACATTTAGTACCTCATTTTTAATGTATCCATTAGTTCATACAAATTTGTCAAAAACATCTATATAAAAAGGTTACAAAACAGCAAATAATCTGCATCTTAAAAACGACTCATTCCTAAAACCAAAGCGCAATGTGCTACAATCCCCAACTCACATTTATCAGATTTTTTACTTTTTCTAAATACAAGTCTCAATCATTCTTTACACAGATACGACACCCTACTTTTACCAGTATACTGTGCGTCTATATATACACAATTTTGCCCGACATGTACATTTACATGATTTTGTTATGCAACCAGGACGTTAGAACTAGGAATCAATGAATTGTTTTGAAAATATTGGCAATAAGCGAGATCGTCGATATTAACAAATTGTTGTACACATTACCTCTGCAGAGTTAAGTGATGTGAGCACCGTCAAGGGAAGCGCCATCAGAGGTTGTTGGGCCGATTTAGAGAGCCCTACTTAAAGGAGACTCGCACCATCTAATTGTGGACAGTTTTTCTAGCAAATGAATATGCAGGGTGACTGAATACACCCCAAGTAGAGGATTGAGAAATGGTGGTCATTTTCAAGTGTTGCCAGAAAGGATTATGTACAAGATTGTCAGGCTCATAGCAGCATATTCAATTCCATACTGAAGGTGGATTGAAAAACAGTCTGTATGCGAGGTCAGAGAACAAACGGCAGCACCTGAGGAAGTTCTAGGGACTAGTGCCCAGGTGTATGAACGAAGCATGTCGGGCAATTTTGTGGTATATATAGACAGAGTACACTGGTAAAATTAGGGTGTCATTTGTGTAAAGAAGGATTGACAATTAAATACAAAATCAGAGCAATGAGAGTTGTGGATTGTAGCACATTGCACTTTGGTTTTAGGAATTAGTCGTTTTTAAGATACAAATTATTTGCCGTTTTGTAACACCTTTATATACTATTTTTTTTATTTCCATGAACTAATGGATACATTAAAAATTAGGTACTAAATGTCATGACTACTGCATCCTTATATAGCAGTCCACAAAGGTTGTAGAGTAAAATACCCCTACATATACATTCAGAACGGCAGGAAACATTCAAGGTAAGTAATAACTTTTGTAATTGCTCACTCTTAGGGGGCAGTTACCAACCAAGTCTTTCACAAGTAACTTCTACACACTTGTTATACTTTCCAAGGCTGAATCCTCATCTTATCCAGTCCTTCCCTAGTCTATTGCAGGAGTTCTCTCAGAGGCAGAAGAGGGACCTTAGAGGTCTATGAGCCAGCTGCAGGCAGGGAGAGATAGGGTTCAATTGTAGGGAAAGTCAGAGTTCCTGAGGAAGTCTCGCAAAACAAGTATTTCACTTTAGAGTTAGTTATGGCCTCGGGACTTCTGTGAAGACACCGTAGGTGGATTCCAGCAGTGACCCTGGGTGAACTAGACGAGAGGATTCCCAATCACAAGAAACACCCCAAAGCTATACAGAAATAACAGGCTTAAGGAAAGTAACCAAGCCAACAATGTACTGCAGCACAGAAGAAGAGTTTGCAGTGGGGGAGACTTCAGGATCTACAGCATAAAAAGCTGTCTATGAATTCAGCTGGAGGGGATTTTGCTACAGGGATCATGGGCGAAGGCTCCAGGCAAGTGTTTCTTCGCCGCTCTGTAGTTTTGATGCCCTTATCAGGAGAAGACTGAATATCGCTGGTCAGATTCTGTACCAATACCCTGGATTCTCGTTTCTAATCGTGTCCAGTACCCGGGGAAGGGGACTTCAAAGGACTTATATCGTGCTCTGGAGAGCCGAGGAAGCCACCAAAGTTTCAGCCCGATTCAGAAGAGCATGCACTGCACGATGGCTCGAGGTCGCAGGGTATTGGTGCCCCGCAAGGTCGCAGTACAACATGGGATAGCACAAAATGCAGGTCTTCTTGAGTCTAGTGGGTCTCACCAGGCTGCGTTTGTCCTTTTTGGTATCCCAAGGTCGTTTGGAAGGAAGGGTTACAACAGGCTCTCTAGTTGCTGGAAACGCTATGGCTGTCGTATCTTCCTCTTCGGTTTCAGCTCAAGTGGTCAACTTGTCATCAGCTTCCAGGTTTGGAGGCTTTAACAGAAACCACAGCACAACTTCTGCAATCGCTCCCTGCATTTTCAAGAAAAGGGCAGTCTGGCTGGCCAAGCAGGAGCCTGCCCCCTGCCATAACCCCCCCACCCCCCCCCCCGGTGAGAATGGGCCCATTTCAGGCAAGGTAAAGACAAAGGGGTGCAGAGTTTTGGACTCCTCACTCACTTCCTGCCTTCTCAGACACTCTGGAGCCATGGCAGTAATACAAAGGATTCCCGCTTAAAACGAACCCCCCACTGAGGTCATTGCCACCTAGAATGGCTGGGGAAGAGCTCCAAACCCCAAAGAAATGTCCAAAAAAAGAATGATGCCCAGAACGGGCACAATTTTTTTTAAATGGTGGGATTACCTAGGCTGAATTAACAGCCTGCGAGTAAAAATGACTAAAGTCATAAAGATACAACCACTGCCACCAGCCATTCAAGAAAACTTGAATCCGTAACAAAAAATGTACAGGTAAGTAAGGGGATACATTGTATCCTCCAGCACTCCACATAAGGTGGTGTGCTGGCTAACTATAAATTGTAAAGGGGGCTGAAAATCCCTTTTTACTACTGGGAACTGTAGTTCACCCAAGTGCATGAAAGAGAAATTAATCGGGGAGCCCACAGGGGTAACAGCTTAAACCCAAAAGTTGTAGAAACTAACTTCAACCATACACTAGGGAGATACATAAAAAGGTCACCTATAATAAGAGTAAAAGACTAGGTGAGTGTGGAAACAAAAGATTCCCCTTCAACTTCAAGGGACAAGGCAAAATAATTCCCTAGCCAAAGCAAAAGGTTCTGGTGTTGACATGGGTCAGGAAGATTAATCATAAATGAAAATCTTACCCAACATTCTTCAAATGGGATATTTTGGTTCATGACATGTAAAATACGCAGGGTAGACAACATGCATTTAGATTTTTGCTGAGGCGTAACAGTGATAAAGATTGAGTTAAGATTTGGCGTATTGCTGTTGTCTAGTTGTGGGCATACAGCGGCATTTTACAAGATTATGCCCCAATTCAACATGCAGATAAAACTTAAAATGAAGGACAAATACAATTACAGGGTGAGTTAAAACCAATCTGAAGAATCTCACAATTCAGTCTTAATTTGTTAAATGAGGATCATTACAACTGAACACATTAACAGGGAGTTCAACTGAACGGTTTTAAGAATATGTCAATATCTGAACCATTCCTATTAATACATTTACCTGCTGCGTTCGCTACTTCTGTGACGAGGGGGTGTTCTTCCATGAGATGGTGTTCTTCCATGAGACAGTGCTCTTCCATGAGAAGGTGTTCTTCGCTGAGGAGGCGTTCTCCCTCGAGGTGGTGGGGATCTCCCCCGAGTTGGGGGCGACCTTCCACGGTCATATTCTGATCTGTGTCGACTACTGCTCTCTTGCTTCCTCCTGTCGGGGCTCCTGCCTCGGTCCCTTCGATCTCCATGGCTGTCAGACCGGTGCTTTTCACTGTGACTATATTCCCTATGACGATGCTCCTCATAGTGTTTGGTCCTTTCTGGAGACCTTCGTTCATTTTGGAACTTCTCTGCCTGGTACTGATTTACATGCCAATAATTGTTGGTGCTTGGATATGAACTTGAACTATGCTGGAAACTATTGAAATTTGGAGGTTGGGGTGGAGCTGGAGGAAACGACTGCTGTGCATAGCTTGTGGCGTAAACTGGCTGATAGTTAACTTGCTGAGGTATTATGGGTGGGGGTGGCACTGAAGGAGGCATTACATAAGGATATGGTGTTTGCCCGCCTGGGGCTCCTGGTACGGGAATGTTATTTGGCGGTGGCAAGGCTGGGGGCCCAGGGGGAAAGCCAGGTGGATGAGGAAAGGCAGGGCGTACCTGGTTATTTGGAAAGGGTGGCCGGGGAGGAAGTAGGCTGAGGGCATTTTGAGGTGCCGGGGGTACTGGTGGTGGGAAGGGCATGTATTCTGGGCGGGGAGCTGCGTAGGTCACATTTGGAGGTTGTGGTAGGGGCACAGGTGGTGGATAAGCAATATATTCTGGGCGTGGAGCCATGACCGTAACATTTGGGGGTGCAGTGTAGGCTGCTGGAGCAACAGGTGGTTGCCCATAATTGTACTGGGTGGTGGAGGGCTGCTGAGGTGGAAGTGGACGCAAGTTCTGAGGTCGGAATGTCTGTACAGAGTCTCTCATTCCAGGGCCTCCATGGCCACGGGGAAATCTTTGCCCACCATGAAAAGACATTCTACATGTTCAAGAGATTCAAGAAAAAAAGGAAGAAAAAAAAAAAAGCACATTACATTCAGTCTTAACACAAGAACGTAGGTGGGAGCAAACACCAAAAGGTTAATGTCCCCCATACATAAATGGCGCTAGCAACTAACTGAAAATATTACTTTGTCAGAAAAATGCACTTGAATCGGCAACATTGAGAGTGGGCACGCTATCGATGCACAAACCAAGAAGCACCAACAGAGGTAAAAAAGACAACATTTCACATACTATGATAAACAATAGTACTGGTCCATCAATTACTGGCGGCTTCAACTCAAATGCATTTCGATGAACGGCACATTCCATAGACTGGTAGTATGGGGGATAAAATGTGTGTCAAATGAAAAATCAGGATTAACCGTGCAGAATTGAAACTGGCTAATTTTATATCAGCGTAACTATGGACAACGGACATCCATCTCACTGCTCAAAGTCGCAGTTTTGGCTAACAGACAAATGGCCCCATTGACCGCATTGTGTTGCGTTGTCAACCAAATAATGAGAAACTGTGGCGGGCAATGGAACGCGTAATTTAGACAAAATATACCAATATGGGTAAGTTTAATAAGTGGAGACGTGCTCCCTTTACACTGCCCTCGTCGGAAGCGCAGCTGCTGAATTCGGTACCTACTGGCTCATTGGCAGACTGGCTCAGAGATTGAAACAGAGGATAAAAAAACTCATCTATTCAAATTTTGTTGCGCTCCCACTGAAGCAGCCCGAGAACGGAAATGAGGCACTGGCTTAAGGAAAGTCCATAAAAATGCCCAGAAATAGTTGCTTCATTCCAAGAAACACGAATGAAGGAAAAGGACCATAATAGAAAGCTCATGCAGCACCGAGGGCATTCCTCCAGGCCACCCTTAAACTAGGCCTTTTAAAGTAGGGCCACGGTGAACTTTCTTCATTGCCGTTATATGACCGCTTATTATCTGGCACATCGTGTGTAATGGGAATAGAAACGAAATAGACTGCATTCTTGATCAGAAAGTAAATGCAGTTTATATTTGTGTTCCATGTTGTCCTGTCATGAAACGTGCACGGCAAAAAAAAAACAAATTATTAAATCAAACACGGCTACTGGTACCCGAATGATGAGAAAAACTGCGATGGAAGAAGTTGAGATGGCCACCCATTTATATGTAGGAACAAAGCCAGCATCAAATCAGGATGGATGGTACTGACAAAGTGAACTAGTGAAACAAGTATTCCACGTGTGAATGGGTTATGTCAGATATATTTTAAAAAGCATGTCTGTGCCTAACCACCCACTGAACCTGGCAGTGTAAAACACTCCCAAAAAGGTAGTGTTCACAGGTCTCCAGATTTTGACATTGGAGCGTTTTACTCAGTGACAATTTTCTCAAGCAGTCAGGTGTCCTTGTGCCTTTGAGCTGGCAGCCTTCCCCAAGTGCTTTCTCTCTGCCTTTCCCCGATTGTAATCTATAGGACCACTAGGTATGGTGTGTTAGGGGCCAGCTGGTGCTTTTTGATGATTAAGTGTGCAACTTGGATTTCCAATCGGTTTATTGGCTTGGAAAGTACCTTATGGAGGAATGATTTCAGAGATTCCAATCAGTTTTTTTGGGCTGGTTGGTTTTGGACGTTTTCTGTGTTTTTTACTATGTTTTTTGAGCTGATCTGTAAGTAGGGTTCAGCGGCTTTGCGTTTTAGTCCTTTGTATCTGGCTTTCTCCCTCCCCCCCAATCACCCACCCTTGACAATTGGTCAAGGCAGTCCAGTGTCCCTATGCCTTTGTGCTGGCAGCCTCAGTACTGTTCGCTCGGCCTTCTCCCACTCATTCCCTTTCGATCCCTCCCCACTCCCCCTAGTACCTATTTGGTTCTCAGTGGGTCATGTGCCCTCACCTGACTGAAACGGCTGCATTCCCAAGGCAAAGGGCCGAACACAACTGAGCAGCTCCACTCCGTGTTTACCTGTGTTAGCTGCGGACAACCTACAGCAACTGATAAGCTAATTGTTGTTTGGGAGAGGAGTGCAGCCATCACTGTACTGAAGTAAAACCCCACCACTCTTATTGCCAAATTATTCTCTACTTACTTGCATCTAGCTCAATTGTGAAACTGGTATTTCATTGTACTGCCAAAGTTTGGATCAAAGCCATTTATCATTAAACAGTTGAATCTAGGAGCATTTTCCCCACTAGAGTATATTTTAAATCTACAGAGTGTGGTGGGTATGTTGGGTTGTTTGCACCTAGCTCTTTGGTCAAAGCAGGAGTTCCCACGCGGGATATTTAAAAGTTAACTTTTATTGTTCCTAAATCAAAGCGAGCATACAGTTGTTCATAAGTGTCCACATACTCCATTTGGAAGCACATGCAATATCGCCCTTGCCCTGGCTTTCTCAAGGCAAAGTTACAATAATAATGCTTATGATAATATATGTGTTATTCAAAGTGTACAATCCCAGCATAATCGTAACGTATAGTACATATCACAAATGTTTTTAAACATTGATTGAACATACAGAATTTAATACATGATTGTTAGTCAAAGCAACAAGTTAAAGAATTAATTTCTATGGGTTACGGTTGAGTTCCCTACTTTCAATCTTGAGATTCTAGAATTTTCTATTTTTATAGTTCTGGTTAGCATTGATTTGACAATGATCCTTATTTTCTATGTACCTGTCTTATTGTCAGTGATTCGTCCTTGCTAGGGCTGTATTTCTTTCAGTATTGCGGTGTTGCGCGGAATCTCAAGATTGATAAAAGTACAGAACTCAGTCTGAACCTCTACAGAAATCCTCTTTTTCACTTGAGCCTTAGTTGCTCGGTCTAGAATGCACAATGATGTATGAAATTCTGCATGGACAATTAATGAGATTAATCTTTGAAAACAATGGTGATATGTACTATACGTTACGATTATGCTGGATTTAAGAATTTGATTAACACATTATATCATACACACTATTATTGTAACGGTGCCACGAGAAAGCCCGGGCAAGGGCGAAACAATTGCACGGGCCTCCAAATGAAGCATGTTGGCACATCATGAACTTTATACTCATTGGTTTACAACCAATAAAAGTTCACTTATCACATGTGGGAAATCCTACTTTGACCAAAGAGCTAGGTACAAAGAACCCAATATACCCACGCTCTGTACCTTATTCACTGACTGACTAGTGGGTAACAGTCATTGCTGGGTTATGCAGCCAGGCCAGACCATATCAAATATGCTCATAGATACTAGGCATAGTAGGTGCACTGAATATTATCCACCCCTGTCTTTAATATTTTAAATCTAGGTGCTTTTCCCCCACTACTGTGCATTCTAAAAAGCACTCAATGTCCGATTAGATGGATTATTGGGGGGAAGGAAATGTGCCGTATACAGATGGATTGTCAGAGGAACGCGACATACCTATTTGTGTTACACAGAGAGGCTGTGGAGGAAGGAAATGTGTTCTACTTATGTGTGAAAGACAAGCAATGAGTTTTACTAAGATGTATTGTTAGAGGAAATGTGTTACTCTTGAAGAATTGTGAAGTCTAGCACATGAATGCATTAGTAGGCTAATTTCTCTTGAAGAAATAAGCCTGGCACCCGTATGGCCAGTGTGTGCATTAAATGTATCTGAATGGCCATTTGTGCTGCGCCCATGAGGTTAGCTGCATTTACAACCCAGAACTACACTGGTGATGCCCCCACTCGCATTACACTTAACGACCCCAACTCAGCCTTGGTATCCCAACATCAGTTGGTAGACGGCTAGGAGCGCACATAGAACCAGGGAGATTTCGACTATAAAAAAGGTAGCCTGTCCATGGCACCTACAGAATCCTACTATCCTAAAGCCTATGGTAGCCACCTAGTAGATATGCTAGGTCAGCCGGTCTATTGCGCTAAGAAATCTTGAGAATAGCCCCGCCGCCTAGAAGAGTCTACAACTGTGCGCAGTCCTTTTCCACCGACTTTCAGACGACGGAGCGACAAAGGTAAGCTCCAACAGGGCTCACGGTTAAATGCACCACTTTGGTGGAACTTGTCGCAGGCACAGCTATCCATTCACACGCGGTAGAATGCAGCTGTGATCTACAACAAAAGTTGAGCTAGCTGAACACAGCCAGTCTCTAGCATTCGCCCCATCTCCTGAACTCAGCACCCATCAATCTGCCCGAGCTTCATGGGCTGTTTCTACTGGAGCCTGGCCAGCCCGCTAAGCTGTATTGTGGCCAAACGCACGCACGCATTCCAATCCATGATCTCCAACACTCTGGACTTCGGTCCACCAAGGGTGTTCCCACGGCCAGCGATGAGACTAAATGGTAAAAGGCGCTATACAAATGAAAATTACAATACAATTGACTAAAAAAAGTAAAATTATTCGTAATCCATTTTACAGTCCTTTTCGGGTCAGACCGCAAGTAATATTGGAGCACATTCCCGCGCCACTGCTTCAATGATCCAAGCATGTGGAGCTGTGTGGGTGTGAGCAATGGGCAGGCTACCAGTGCGTTAGTTGATACCTATTTTTTTAAGCGTTTTGATTATTTTGCTTGGGTGTATTTGCCCGTTTTAGGGAGTGAAAGTGGCTATTACATTATCTGTTGGGATCTGTACTTCTGCACTGCATCAACGGAAGACTAAAAGCCAAGTGGAATTGCCCCACAAAACTGATTAATTATTGATACCACAATAAAAGGGTTCATATCCCAAAAAGGATCAATTGGCATGAACACAACTTGATTTACACAATTAAAGGGTCCTTCATAATTCAGAAAGGCAACCACATAGTACGATCGGTTTGGACCTCGTCAGACCAAGGCCACCCTTTCGCCCCCTCACCCGACAACCTTCCGCTTCTATTCTGCATCAACCACTAGTCTATCATTAGCCACTCTAGACTGAAGCCTGTAAAAAGTGTATACTTCTGGGTGCACGCCTCCGCTTTCAGGGTACTAATCACAACTGCCCAAGAAGGTGAAGCAGGCAACATGGGGAGCGAAATCAGAAAGGCAAAGTGAGCCAGTCAGATTACTATGCTCCTATTCACATACAACCCTGTTGCAGCACAGATATGTGCAGCCACAGTTGCATCAGAACTCCCCTACCACTTCCCCATCAAGGAGGTACCAGGATCGCCCCAGCCCCTATTCACCACTGGAGAAACAGAATACCTGCATGTAAAGTCCCACCAACCATGCCACATACACTCCCCTACACGTCACCAACCTTATCCCCCACCCCCATATTCCAACATACCAAAAGCTCTTCACATACATTCGTCTCAACTGTTGGTCCACACCCACGTGACATTCACGCCGACCAAAACAGGGCTCACACCTCAACACTAACCCAGCACAGACTCACTTCTTCCCAACTACACCATATTCTAGAAAGACCCAAACATACACAGTGGAGTAGCCATTCACTGATCCATCCATCACCCTGTACTCATCCCCTTGAAGCTCTATGCACCATACCTCCCCACTCGATCTCAACTTTATTTTCAAGTGCACAATCCTATTCTCACCAGGAACTTGCATCTATCTAGGAAACTTCAACCCAAGGAACAGTGCACCAACAATAAAAAACATCTTTCTTCCATTCATACCATACAATATCCAAAAAAATCAACAGTCCACAAACACACAAAGTAGGACACACCATGGAACATATATATGCACACAAAAAATTCACCCAAAGTCAAAACCTAACAGGAGTGCTGTGGTCAGATCACACTGCAATCCAATTGAACATTAGAGACAGACCCATACACAACATCCATCACTCAGAACCTCCTATACCACCAAGGAGAAGCAAAACTCATCACAAACTACATACTAGCACCGTTGATCTTACAACTGCCCATAAAAGACACCCCTAACATCAAGGGCAAACACCACCCACGACACTGCTATAACCCACGATGTGAACTCCATATTTCAGGGATCAAAATAATGATAAGCAGGTGCTAAAAGTGTAGCGTGCTGCAAATTTAACTCCTGCATGAGATGCAAACTATCACTTTTTGACAATTAAAAAGCAACAATTACGCTTCTGGATGTGTCCTAGTGCTCATTTATGCACATTCCTAAATGCACAAGGTTAATGTCATATGGATATATTTGGATGGCACCAGTTCGCCCATACAGCCAAATATAGCTCCTGGCAGCTTCTGGTTTCAAGCCAACCAGGCTCTCCTTGGGATACAACCAGAAGCTAAATAGCTCCTCAATTTCGAACACTGCCATAGTCTCCACCACCAATCCCATACCCATACCCCTCAAAATAAGCAGCAACCCACAATGCCAACCATAGACCCGGGTACAACAGCTCTAAAAGCGCTAAAGCAGCACAGATGCAAATAGGTGAGCACAGGGGGGAAACATGAAACATGCTACTCAAACATGTATGTGCCACGTACTTCAAACATATCCAAACTACCAAAGCTACCAACTACACAAACGTACTCACCACACACCAGCCCCATTACAACACCTCCCTCTACTAAAACAATGACTCATAAGTCATCAAAACATAGCCAAAATGGCCCTCACTTCACCACTCCCCAAGCACGTCTCACCTGAGACCATTTGACTCCATCACGCCCCACAACAAAGCATCTGTACAGTACACCAAACTGGCCTCCCGTCCAGGCAGTCAAATATTGCATTGATACTGGCCTGCTCTGGACAGACATCACCTGCCTTCCAAGAAACCTGCCGACCAACAAGTATTATGGAATTCCACGTGTGCTCCCTCCGGCAATCACTACCAACCACCTTTTAGTACCCACTAACCTAGCTTCCACACTCACCATCCTTGACAGCACCCTCTGCACCACAGACAAGGGCTCTCCTGCCTAACTAGTACTACTACCTCGGCTGCCTTTGACACTACTGACCACAGTGCACTGCCCATCCTAGCCACGGAATAGGACAGAGGTACAGTACTCAACGAATTTCCTCTTTTATGCAAGTCCACACCAACGTTGTCTTTACCACAGACTTGCTCTGGCCCACCCCATCATCTGGACAGTCTCCCGCAGCTCCTCCGTCTAGTAGCCTCTCCCCTACATGGTGTCTATGAGACAACCTCTTCAACCAGCACGCAGAACACACAACTTAACGTCCATGTCTTTGCTAAAAGATGTGCCCACTGTCACCAACTGCATCTCAATTACAAATACATAAGGCAACCCATTTACTTAAGCTGAACACCAACTAGATAAACCACGTCCCCATCATTACAAGCATTGCAGGGACCAAGTACCTTCACTAGGTAGCACACCCACACAGGTCTCCAAACCGGTGACAATGCTTGGCTTCAAACTATTAGACCCTGCACTCTCGGGCATTGACACTGTCAAGACTAGCACATTCCCAAACCACCTCTGTGGATGCCCCAATCCCATCCGGCTGCAAAAGTTGTTCTGCACTGCCATCCAGACATCTTCCCCTCTAGGCTGGACTATGGCAACTCTGTGCTCCAATGACTCACCCTCCAGAATGCTGCAGCCAAAATAATCCTCGCACCTCCCTCCCCACCACCGAACAGGCCTATCACTGCAGCGCTCCCAGTTTCTCTGGCTCCCCAGTCATTCAAAGGAACGACTTTGAAGGCCTCTGCCTGGTTTCCAAAACAATACAGCAGTCATCACCCGCACACTTCTACCAAAAACTGCAGCTCCATCTAACAACCCCCTCCAAAAACACAAAACCCACCTTTTCCACATACCCATATGCAAACTCTTCCAAACCAACAGAGCTTTCCCACAATGCACCCCCAAGACATTGAGCTGTTGCTCCTGAAAACCCACCTCTTCCCCCAGCCCCCCTACATCCAGCCCTACAGACAAGGCGCTTCAGCCACTTTTAATCACTAAAAATATGCAGTAAAAAGAAATCCAACAAAACTTAGGAAACCAACATCTGAGCTTGTGTGCCTGCTCCCCAAAACAGTTCCATGGATGGTTGGACCACTAGTGTATGTCTTGGACCATGGGCGGTAGCTATCATTACTGCCTGAGCCAAAGAGGTAAACATGTGGTTTAATCTGCATGAATAACTAGGTACAAAGAAATATTACACTTTTTGTTTCAATATAATATATTTTGACCTGCTTACAAAATACTCTGATTGGAAAAGGGGTATTACCATAATGAAATAATTTTACTCTCAACTTTCAAAAAGAGGGAGTAAAATAACCAATTCAAAATCGCTGCATGACCTTAGATTCCACAACAGTCGTTCTTAGCAGTCCTTTTTTTGCCTTCTGCAGTCATTTTCTTGGCATCAGGCTTTGAAATATGCCAAATGTCATTAGTACTGTATCTGTGGGAAACCTCTTGCATTACTTTGGCAATAATCACATGTTACTTCAATTTGTAATCTTCTTGATTGAAGAAGGTGCTAAATTTACACCTACAAGGTTTAGCCAGCCCATGACGCTACAAGATGTATGTTGGTAACCCTCCATTACACTTATGACTGCTTAAATATTGTAACAAACTGTGGTTACACCCAGGTATCCTTGATATTGCTCTTATTATACTGCTTTGGTTAGCATTTGTAGAACGTGAAAGATATGTAGTAAGGCTATAAAGGTAACTCTTCTATTGAACTTGGAGAATCCCATTAGCCTAGTTTGTATGGTAGCCTGTCTGTCCCACCTAGAAAATGTTCTTGTCAACCAGTCTATTGCACTTGGTAGACTTAAGGGTAACCTGTCCATAGTGCCCAGAAAAGTCAACAAAGGAAGCTGGCTTTATCCTCCATACAGAAGATCAGATGACAAACAAACAAGCTCCCTCTAAAGTTAAGGTATACATAAACACCACATTTGTGGACATCTGCCACAGGCACGGCTAGCCATCCATGCAGGCTAGAATGCAGCAACAGTGTGCTCACAAACGCTCCGTACTGAAACACCAGATTTGCCTCAAAGCCCCTGTTTTCAGTCTAGGTGGATACATCGCGATTCTCCCGCACAAGCGATGTGACGACCTGCAGCAACCAACCACTTGCCTGACCTCTTGGGTTACTTACTGGAGCCTAGCCAGCCCTCTTAAGTCCTCAGCTTGGCCACACACCCATGCATCTTAAGCCTCCTCTTAGAACTTCCCCATACGTGGACTTCGGTCTATGAAGGCGTTGCTACCACAAAGCGCTTTGAGGTCATACAAATGGAGGAAAGGTGCTATATAAAGGACTACGACAATAGCGCAATACAGACCTCGCACTCCAAACACTGTCCTGATTACGTCCTCTGACTCTGTCCTGCTACCCCAACAGGAGCTTTTCACTGCTCGCTGTCTGGCACCCTTTTTTCTATTCCCCCTTTCTTTTTTATAGCCAAAGTATTTAAACAGATCATTGTCACACAACACTGTCACAATGCTGGACTTTTCTGAACATTTAAAACGGGCCAATATAATATGCATGCACGGTATCAAATCACGTCGATTGCCAGTATAAACATTACCACAAGTGATACACTGTAGTCCCTCCAAATACACTGTAGTCCCTCCAAATCACTGTCAATAACCATTAAAGGATACGGAATAAAGTATACTATTTTGAAAATATTCTAATGTGTGCAATAGAAGGGGAAACAATGTCTCATCAGTGCAGAACATTTCTTTTTTAAACTGTTACCGTTTTCAAATCAGCGCAGCTGCAGAAATAACTTCCACCCCACCCCTAAATAAGTATACCCTTGTTTAAATTTAGTACCCTTTCTTTTATTACAAGTATATATTGCATGGGAATGTCTTTGCAATTGTTTTCGGAACTGAACAAATGTACGTGGTGCATTGAAACTTACTCCTATAATGGACCATGAATTGCTCCCCTTTTTAATGTTGTGTCTGTTAACCCTAGCCTGTTTCAGTTACCCTAAGTAGATAATGCGACATGGCAGCATTGCTAATACTCTTTAAAAGAGTACATACTGCAGAAAATAGCGCAAATAGTTATAACGGTCACCTCAAATGTCCAAATGGTATGTACTGGCAATGTCAGACATTGTAGTGGTGCAAGGTAATGATACAATACAATACACAGTACATTAAGTGAACGTGATAAATCAATGGTTTGACAGACCAGCAAGGCAAAATCGTAACGGAGCGCAACGTCGCGGATTATACCAAAGATCAGTGGGAGCAACAATACATCGTTGGTTCATTAAAATAAATAACGTACTTCATTGTTCTGCCAGGCACTGCCCTCCCCGATGAGCACAGCCACAATATTAGCCCACTTCAAAAAGTGTCCCTACAAATTCGCATTTGTTTTATGTATTAATGAAAATTAGAGGCACTGTTCCAACGATGCAGAGCTCACAAATAGTGTAACGTTCGGGTTGTTCTTAATAACTTAACGAATGATTGACAGATCATGCCACACGGGGAACATTGAAATGCATGAATGTGTACTTGCAGGAAGGATGGGCTCCGGGTTACGTCACACCAAGTCCCCTGGAAGAGATGCAGGCGATAGCGAGTTCGGGGACTTTGTATATTGCCGTTCGGGTTTAATTAAAACGCCTAATCCGTGCACATTTATTTTGAAGACATAATAGTCACATGCAGAAGTGTACGAATAACAGGGTTCATTGATGTATATGTGCGGTGCCGTTTCAACCACCCCTCCCTCCACCTCGAGGTGCCCTGCCGCACAGTAGTAATGCTGTCACGCCGCGCGCGCTCACCTGCGATCAGTCAGCCGACAGAAGGGGTAAGGGGTTAAAGGTGGCGACGCAAAAACCGGAGACACTCGGGTCTCTGCCCTGCGCTATTCCCGCGGCCCGGACCACAAAGCAAGGAAAGCGGGGGGCCGAAACGGCCGCGGAAAAATGTACGACTGCATCCGGGATCACCAAGCCGGAAGCACCACCCAAGGGGGAAAGTCGTGAACCAGCCAAACTTCTGGACTGTGGTTGGTTGTGACGGCCCGTCATTCATCTAGCAACGATCTAGCTACCAAGATAAATGTACAAAGAGGACATGGGAACCTTAGCCGCCATTTTTCAATGGGAACATACATCGGGACCGCCACCGAAAGCAGAAAGTCTATGCATAGCTTTCGAAATACATGCATACAGATCATAAAGCCGGCGGACTATTTAATACAGAGGTCTTCCTTTGCAACTTATGGGAGGTTTCACGTAAACAGTTTATCCGCGCGTTTTTATTTGCATCCACTGCTTACCAAGGCGCAGCAATAAACATACTGCTAAGCCATTGCTACCCCTACCTCAAGTCCTGACTGAAAGTGAGCGTGGATGCGAAGTCCCGCATTGCCAGTAATCCTAGCGGGGTGTCCTTCGGTGATGGGTGCAATGAATTCAATATTTCAGATATCCAACTTGTTTATCGTAAATTAAAGAAAAATTGGCGATCAGAGAACCGTCTTTAAAGAATATCGCGCATGCCCATTTGACCGAGCGCTCAATTTCTCTGTCCGCCATTTTAGGTGACAAGTCACGTGAATGTATTTCGTTGCCTGACTTCAAAATGGCAGTCAATCCAACGTTGTTCAATAAAATCTATGATACATGTTGGTCGCGACGTGATGTTTTATTACCAATAGTAAAATAATTTTCGAAGGAGCATCCTACGCTCATGCACAGCACACTTCCTAAGGTATCTACATTGTGCATGTTATGCTCATTTACTGCCCGACAGTGCTGGTTAAAGATGGCTGCTCCCATGCAAGACACTGGATATTCTGTTGCAATTCGTACAGTTCAACGATTGGAACAGTCGTTCGTTACCATCCCGCGGAAGCTCAATGTCTCTTAGCCTAAGGGCTGAACGGACTCGCAGGTGAGGTTACCTTCATGCCTACTTTTTGCCCCAATAGATAAAAGATCATTACCACTAGCCCCATCACGTGGGCAGTGCAACCATATCACTCCACGTATTGAGGCTCCTTTGGCACAGAAGACTATTTTGGGTGAAATGGATAGGAGCCGGTGGCTTACCGGTAATATTCACTACACCAAATCTTACTCTTCCTCGTCACAGTACTTAAGTTTGAGGTCATAACCATCATACTAGGAATCCATTCCATCTGATCTTCAATCCCCCTATCTAGCTCTCAACTCACACGATTTTGGCAGGTGTCAATAATAAGTTCACCCAACCCACCAAGCCCCATACGTGCACATCAGTGGACCATACCTTCCTACATTTTAAAATCAAAAACCCTGAGATTTAAGCCGCGCCCATAGCCACAGAAGACACCGCCCAAGTGTCAAAAAGATAATCTCCGTGATTGTAGCTGCCATAGAAACATGTTTTCAGTATTAGAAACCCCATTTCTATTATACACTATGCACCACACAGCTACCGCCCCAAAAGAAAGTTATTTGCCTATGTTGCACTAAATTCATTCTTTCAGTCCCTTCGACTGTATTGATTGTGTGATCGGCTATGTGAACAAAAATGCACTAAATGAAACTGTGCCCTCAAAAAAACGCATTTACCTTTTTTGGAGTGCCCTTTTGCATTTGGAAACCTTGCACTACTCCACACACGCGAAAGCAGAACACGCGACAAAAACACACACACACTGCAAGCAGGTGCAGTACATCAACAGCACGGACCTCTTTCAAACAGGCAGCCATGTGTGGGAACCTCACAAGAGGGGCATCAGGCATTTGCTCTCCAAGACATATTTACCTATTGTTAAGCTCCAGCCATAGTTTGTTACGTTTTTGGAAAGACTATGACTGCTGGGGCAAACGGACTTGTGTAACGTGAATAGAAGCTTCAAAAGATCTCCCTGGGTTACTGGATCTTAATTGTGTCTCCCTGAAGTGAATCCCTTTGTATATTTGACAGGTAAAAAAAAAATACTAACCCATTTTTTGAAAAAATGGGTCTTTGTTACTGCACTTGCTGTATTTCACTTCTAATTTCAATCCGCTTGTCCTCTTTTTGGTGTGTTGAGTACTTTTACTCGATGTGGTTCAAGCTGGATAGATTAGTTAACTGCATTGGGTCACGTCTGGGTCTCTTTGCTGTGTTTGTAGCTAGCATCGGTTTTCCATGTGAATGGACAGACACGGCATTGTGTCTGGCGGCTGCTTTTAATCACAGGATGTTGCAGATTTCAATCTCTTGAAATACGGCCCACCTGCTCTTTGCCCATCTCCACACTACAGCAAATCGAGCCCCTGCTAAGAATTAACACGAAATGCCTGCAGATGTGTATTGTTATTTAAACACTGGGTCTGCGACGGAAAACCAAGAGACTCCACGCTCTTCCCCCGAGAAGAGCGTGAAAACCCTGAGTCTCCGGGATAAACCCAGAGGTTAGGCAGGTATGCAATGGACTCTCTCCCGCCAACAACAAAGTTGACTGTTTTCATCCGCCCTGGGGAAGCAAAAGGTTGAGCGCTATGACCATATGTCCCTCCCTTCTCCAGACATGCCAAAATTGCGACGCACCTGGGAGGGAGATTTCCACAAGAAAATCGGGGGACATACATTTTCCGATAGGAGGGAATTGGCGATACAGTTAGGAGTCTCCTGCATAAATCTAGAGGGTTGGCATGTATGCTTCTCTATGGTAATTATAACACTCCCAGGAACGATTATGCATTAGTACAGTACGACCTCATACATATGGCCCTTTTCACTCCGCACTAGGGCAGAAGAGGAGGGTCGACATTTCTGTGATAAGGAATAGTATTGTTGGGGGGGGAAATTCTCCCGGGGTCAGCTGGCCCGTCCGCGGACCTCCGGGCAGGGAGGCCCCAACTCCTCCCGCGTATCCCAAAAATGAGTATGAGACACACACAAGAAGCAAGGTGGTTCTGCTGTTTATTAAACAACGGCAGGGATGGGTCTAGGATCGTACGCGTCCGTCCTGACTCTCGAAATTCGTGGGGCTCGCAGACCCTTTTTGCCTCAGTATGACGCGCTACTTGCGTCACCTGGGAAAGTTAGCAAAAAACCTATCGCCACTCTGGATTGGTTCCTCGAGTGGTAGAGTTAGTATAGCACATGTATAGAGGAGATTGTTAGTGGTTAAGGGTCAGTCAGGTGGTATACTTGGGTTGTCCCTTCTATTAGATACATGAAAATTGTTACACGAAGACCCCTGATGATTGGCTAATGTTAATGACGTCAGTGATGAGTGCCCCATGTTCTGATTGGTCCACTCGCGAGCCCCCCTGCTTGGGACCATCGTTGTTCCCAGCTCGCGGTGTACCTGCCATTTGCAACAATATGTAACTATGTGTTTGTGCAGACAATACGTGGATTTGCTCATATGCTTGAGAGCAGACTATTCCCACCGCCGTAGGTGTCCATTGGGTCATTTCATTGTTGCAGCCTGTGTCTCAAAACGTGGGACCCAGGCGACTTTTCCCTCCCGGGTCGGGCACCCTGTCAGGTTCGGCTTGGTCACGTGAGGAGAGACCGTGGTTGAGGCAGAATTCTGCACATTTAAAATTGTATTTGCCTCTGCGTGTCTGGCTTAGTTTGCAGGTGTGACCTTGGCTTCGGCTTGTGGCATGCGAGTTGCAACATTGCCCCCTTGGCTGTCAGTTCTCGCTGGGCTCATTCTGCAGGGTCAGCAATTGTACTCTTGCTCGTTCAATGTTCGTGGAGGCTCTTGCTTGCGGCCTACTTGGGCCTGGTGCATAGGTGGGGATGTTTGATGCACAGCACTTTAAGTTACGGTATCATATTGCTTCATCTCCAGTATCATGTCTTCGTTGCATTTCTCATCGCAATGCATGGGTTAGGAGAAGCGTCAGCAAGCATTTTAGATGAGTTCTTTGTGCGTCTTGCGTTTCTGCATTTTGAAAAACCTATGTGAAAAATAATAAAGATGCGCGTCAGTGGGTGTGTCCGTCACCTACGTCATAGCACTGAATATGTTCTTCGTGTGGATTGGTGTGGGAGTGTCCAGTGTGCATGGTTGCACGGGTGTTCTGACCGTTGGCTATGTCGTCATGGTATCTCTAACAATGTGTTTATTTACTATTGAATGGTTCAGTCGAGTTCATCCATGCCGCAGGTGTCGGCTTGGGCAGGGCAGGCTGGTGGGCAGGCTGGTGGGCACATCCGTATGTTCCTGTACCAGGGTATTTGGTCGTCTGGTAGATAGGTAAATTCCTCTCGTGGCGGGTGTCTGGGCCGCGATCCTCTAGGCCAGGGGCGTGAGGGGATTGGTGGGAGTCTTTTGTCCAATTCTCCCACTTCAGTCCCCCCTCTGGTCGACTTGTCGACCACAAACATATCTTTTTCCTTATCTCCTCTTACTCTCCATATTTTAGTTACTCCTCCCAGGTGTCCATAGTGGTTGACATGGTCTTCAAATGACCAATACATATACACACAGCTTCCTCCAGGTGTGCAGTATACTCATTTCCCGATGTAGCTCCTTGGGTTTCTTGGGTTTTTGAGCTTCACGGATGGGGGGTCCAGGTGGTTGGTGATGATCTGTTTGCATAGTTTTTCTCTTTCTTTTATTATTGTATCTGTGTGGTGGCCATCATCAGTCGGCATCAAGGGGTGCATACCAACCATTTCGATCATTTTGTCTGTAGTGCGTGCTTTCCGGGCCTTCCAAAACCTTATTATGATCAGTGCAGCTCCAGCCAGTATTATACATCCAACTATAATCTTCAGTCCGTCCGACAGCCATGGTGGTATCCATGACCATAACATTGAAAACCAGCTGTCATCCTTCTTCATTCCTTTACTTTTTTCCATCATTTTGGAGTGCATCTGGGCCAGTTGTGATACTGCTTCTGTCAGTGTACCATTGTCAGCATCGTTAGCAGGAATAAATGTGCAGCATGATTGTCCTATCTTTGCGCAAACTCCTCCTTCCATTGCTGTAAGGAGATCTAATACATATCTGTTCTGTAGTGCTACCATCCTCACTGCTCGCAGTTCCTCTTTTATTGCGTTGAATCCATTTACTGTAGAATTAATTGTCATTATTAGCTCCCATCGAGTTATCTGGAGCCATTTTGCGTTTGCGTAAGCTTGTAGTCCCGGATGTATTATTGACGAGAAGAACATTGCTGCTCTGCTGAATAGTGTGTGTTCTGGTGGGATTGAAGTGAGTGCTGTTTCCGACCTTCCCCATAGGTAATTTCCTGTCAGAGGTTCTCCTTGTCTCTTCTTTCTATTCAGGACATTGTTGTTGTTGTTGTTTTCGTTCTCTGACCCCTTCTGAGGTTGTACAGATCTCTTCTTCCTCTTGTTTCCTTCATCCATTTTAGGGAAGTTCGCCATGTTCACATGTTTCTGGGGCACCACTAGTGATGGTACATTAATGTGTACCATTGTGCATATACCATTCCACAGAGGGGGCAGTGTGTGGTATGCCTTGTTTTCACAGGCCCAGTAATGGTCCATTAATACTGCTGTTCCTGCTCCCCCCTCAGGTAACTCTTATCACACTTGCACAGTTGGTGTTGTATCCCACGTCCACTTCTCCTCTATGTTGGTAGCATATCTTAGGTGCAGACAGCGGCAGTATGCTCATTGGGTCTTCATCCTTCTCCATCCAGGTCAGCATGGGTACGTACTTGCCCCAAATGTTCCAACATCTGTTATTGTGTTCATCAATAGTTGTAATATTTTCTCTTGTTACCATGTTGCTGCCAATCACTCCTATGTCCCATTTGTTGTCCATGTACACCTTCCCTGTTATTGTTACCAGTGGTCTTTCCCAACATCCTTGTGTACCAGGAACTTCAGTGGCGTACCAGTCACATGGTAGGTATTGTAGTGTCACTTTCTTCGTTTCTCCCTTTTCAGGACCACTTGTCATGTATCTGAATGCTTCAGCATGCAAACTGCTCTTGTGGTAACTCAAATAAATCTTGAGGAAGTTGTTTTCGTATGGATATGTGTCTCGCGTTTTCCACACCAGCCTCACCACCGTCACTTGAAATCGCCCTCTCGTTTGGAATAGTGCCAGGTATATTATACATCGTGCTGTCTTTTCATCTATTTCTGTGGCAACGAACGTTCGAGAAGCGCTCATGGCGTATGGGATCAATGAGCAGACGTAGCAGCTATCTTCTGTTGTCTGCTTACCTATTTGGGTCATGTGTTGGTACCACATGTTGTTCGAGACGTGTGCTGAATCTGTTATGTAATTATCAATGCCTTTATTATCTGAGTAGGTGCTGCGTTTAACTCTATTTCCCTTATGTGGAGGCTTGCTAGTACCACCTGACGTAACACCTGTTGCAGCCGTGGGCGGGGGTACATTAGGTTTGGGTGCAGCCAAAATATTGATAGCATAACTTTTCTGCCATACAGAGGCAGCCAAAAAACCAGTGATCATCAAAACCCCTATCATTTTTATTACAGAAGCTAGTCTCACCGGCATTTTGCTCTTACCGTGCTGCAGTCCGGCAGCTTATTCTTGCGACGTTAAAGTTGCCCGCCTGAAAATTCTCAATAAGCTTGTTATTAGTGTTAGTTGTTGTTTTCAAGCTCTCCCTATCAAGTAGTCGTTCAGTGCCCAGGCGAAGAGCTGTTCCCACGCCAATCTAAGCGATCTGTCTCTTAGGGCAGGCAAGTGTTGGTGAAGATGGGGCATTGATTGTTCTATGGCCAAGATAAATGCTGTGTAGTAAACGCGTGCCCTCCTTCTTTTTAGGTACTTTGGCCTTTTTATGTGTTAGATAAATTGGTGTGATAGGGCTTCAGGGTAATTATCGTCTGAGGGTAGCATCTACTCCTGGGCAATGTACGCTGTTAGTTATCTGTTTTCTCAGCAATACAATAAAACGCGGTACCTGCATGTGCGAAAAAAAGAAAAAGAAAACATACAAGTGTTTACATGTGTATATGTGCAAGACAATGTCCTTCAATTGGGTGGTGGCTGTAGTGGGTAGGAGGTTTGTGGGCAGAGGGTTTGGGGCTCAACTGGCGGAAGTCTCTTTACTCTTTGATCGTGTGACCATGGGGTGGGCGGTATGGGAATTACCAGTTTCTATTTCAGTAGTTGTCTCTGGGGGTCCTGGGGGGTGGCAGGGTATGGAGACACTGAGGTCGTCAGCTGTGGTAGAAGTCTCTTTCTCCGTGGGTGACGCTGTCACTGTTCTTCCAATGGCCCTGTCAGTGACGCTAGGGCGGGTCTGGAGTTTGCAGATCTTCACGTCGTGTAGGTGATGCCAAGCACGTTTATCCTGCAACTTTACTGCTCTCGTAGATACCTCCTCTACCAGGTGGGGGCCAGTGAAGCGTGGGCTGTTCCACTTTCTATTGAAATTGCGGAGTAGCACGTGGTCACCTTTAGCAATTTTGCACAGTTTTTCCTTTTCCAATTCTTTATCCGCGTCTTCTTGTTGATCACTCTTAGACCCGCCCCGCGTGCGCTCGAGCTGTTGAGACACAAACACTACACTAGTAATCAAAGAAGATACATATTGGTACATTTCATCACCAAGAACAGTTGCAGTGTTTTCATAGTCTGTGAATGCTCTTGATGTTGGCGTTAAAGGAAGGCGCATTTGACGTCCGGTCACCACCTCGTGAGGAGTGAGGTGGTGGTCGGAGCCTGGTTTATTCCTCAGCTCAAATAGAGCTAGCGGAAGGCAATACAACCAACTCTTCTTTGTTGTTTGCTGTATCTTTGCAATTGCCTCCTTCAGTAGGCCATTCAGGCGTTCGCATATACCGTTGGCCTGCGGGTGATATGCACATGCAAATTTATGCTTGATGTTCAGTAAGGATGTGATGTGCTGGAACATTTCATTAGCGAAATGCGGGCCGTTATCCGACCGCAGTACCTCGCACACTCCCCACCTGGGGAAAACCTCCCTCACTAGAAATTTAGCTGCTCTAAATGCATCTGGATGTGAGCAGGGTCCTGCCTCAATCCACCTGGAGAATGGGCATACCACTACAATCATATACCTATTTCCTTGACATACGTTGATCATATCAACGTAATCAATATGGATGTGCAGGAAGGGTCCCTCTGGCCGGGGTATAGTACCTTTTATCACTTTCAGCGTGTGACCGGCCGTAAACTGTTGACATGTGAGACAATTGCTGATAAAATTTGTCACATGGGAATTTAACTCGGGACAGAACCAATCTTCCCTAATTCGTGCTGCAATAACTTCCTTGCCTGTGTGGGCTGGGTGGTGGAGTTGGCTCAGGGCGGTGTTCAATAGTGCCAGTGGCATTACCATCTTTCCAGTGTTACCCTGACGCCATAGTGCATCAGTTGGCGACATTGTACATCCTCTTTTTACCCATATTTCTTTTTCTGCCATTGGTGCAGCCGCTTGTAACTCCATTATCTGTGTGGCTGGGAGATGGGTGTACCCCTCTCTCATCAACATCTCTTTAGCTATCCCCCCCCTCTCCCTCTCTCTGACTCTGGGGGGTTCCATATCTCACCAAAATATGCAGCATACTTCGCATGTGCGTCTGCTGCTGCATTTCCTTTTGAGATATGATCTTCTCCATTAGTGTGTGCGATACATTTGACCAAAGCTAATTCTTGGGGATCATTTATAACTTCAATTAATTCAGCTAATAAGAGAGCATGTTGCACTGGGGTGCCGTCAGCTCTTCTAAACCCTCTTCTCCTCCATTTTATCAATCCTGAGTGGACAGTAGACGTGACATATGCGCTATCAGAATATATAGTTACTCTTTTGTCAAAGCTTTCTTTCAACGCCAAGATCAGTGCAACCAATTCTGCTGCTTGAGCAGAGTAATGTTGTGGTAATTGTATACATTTCACCGCCACACACACCAATTCCTCTGTCATTTTTACCACTGCTGCCCCAGTTCTCCTTATCCCATCACTCTGGTCTATTGTTGATGACCCATCAATGAACAAGAGCTCTCCTCCATTCAGCGCATCCTCTTCAACTTTTCTAGTACATGAGTACATTTCGGTAGTCTGCGTACAATCATGTGCATAGTCGCCCTCCTCAATCACTTCCGCTATAAACCTTGCAGGATTAACTGTGCTGCATCTGACAATTGATAATTCTGGTCTAGATAAGATGATCTCATAACCTGACGCCCTCTGCGTGGTTAGTGTGGATTTAGGCTTGTTCAATATTGCAAATAGTGCATGTTCTACAAATAGTGTGGTTGGGCACCCGATTGTAATAGATGATGATTTCTCTACCGCGAAGGCAGCTGCGGCGAGACCTTGTTCGCAAGGGAAATGACCTAACATAACAGGATCCAAGTGACCGCTGTAAAATGCTACTGGTTTGTATCCCATGCTTGTTTTTTGAGCCAACACTGCTTTCATTACTGCTGAGTCGCAATGTGAAAATATAAAGAATTGTCGTTCATAATCTGGGGTGGCCAGTACCGGAGCAGTTGATATTGCGTCTTTCAGTTCATCAAAGGCCTCTTTCATTTCCATTGTCCACCCAAATTTTTTCTCCCCTTTGTTAGCTTCTCTTAATGCTTCAAGTAGGGGTCCTATGTATGAGCTGTAATCAAATACCCATGCTCTACAGTAGTTGCACAATCCCAGGAACTGCTGCAGTTCCCTCACTGTTTGTGGCAATGGCGTTTTTGATATAGCCTGTGCTCTTTGTGGTGCAATCTTTCTTCCGTGCTGGGATATCAGCTGACCAATGTATAGTACCTGTTCCTAGCAAAAACAAAGAGGTGATGGCTGGAAGGTTTAGAATTAATCTTAACCGCTGGCAATGCTCTGGGCAACCCTCCAGACCACCGTTCTTCGCCTGCCAAGCCATTACAGAAGGGAAAGACCATATGCAAATCAGGCTTGGCCCCACCCCAAAAGGGGAAGTCCAGCCCGAACTGCTAGGCCACATCCCTTCTGCACGAGACCACAAGCATCCCCAAACATGTTTCGCCCTTGTTGGGGCTCATCAGTGAGGAGTAGCTTGGGTCTCTAGGCCCAGCAGGCACGGGACCCACGTCTGGGCATACCCGTCCCACTCGGGGTGACATAGCAAAAACAAAGAGGTGATGGCTGGAAGGTTTAGAATTAATCTTAACCACTGGCAATGCTCTGGGCAACCCTCCAGCCCACCGTTCTTCGCCTGCCAAGCCATTACAGAAGGGAAAGACCATATGCAAATCAGGCTTGGCCCCACCCCAAAAGGGGAAGTCCAGCCCGAACTGCTAGGCCACATCCCTTCTGCACGAGACCACAAGCATCCCCAAACATGTTTCGCCCTTGTTGGGGCTCATTAGTGAGGAGTAGCTTGGGTCTCTAGGCCCAGCAGGCACGGGACCCACGTCTGGGCATACCCGTCCCACTCGGGGTGACATAGCAAAAACAAAGAGGTGATGGCTGGAAGGTTTAGAATTAATCTTAACCACTGGCAATGCTCTGGGCAACCCTCCAGACCACCGTTCTTCGCCTGCCAAGCCATTACAGAAGGGAAAGACCATATGCAAATCAGGCTTGGCCCCGCCCCAAAAGGGGAAGTCCAGCCCGAACTGCTAGGCCACATCCCTTCTGCACGAGACCACAAGCATCCCCAAACATGTTTCGCCCTTGTTGGGGCTCATCAGTGAGGAGTAGCTTGGGTCTCTAGGCCCAGCAGGCACGGGACCCACGTCTGGGCATACCCGTCCCACTCGGGGTGACATAGCAAAAACAAAGAGGTGATGGCTGGAAGGTTTAGAATTAATCTTAACCACTGGCAATGCTCTGGGCAACCCTCCAGACCACCGTTCTTCGCCTGCCAAGCCATTACAGAAGGGAAAGACCATATGCAAATCAGGCTTGGCCCCACCCCAAAAGGGGAAGTCCAGCCCGAACTGCTTCCCTCAGCTAGGGCTATCACTGCCCTCCATGCTCTTCCTTCCCTGTCTTGGGCATGTACTGCGATATAATCAGCAGTTGCTATAATGCTCTCCATGCTCACTGAAATCACATTTCCTTCTGGTTCATTGGCTGGTGTTTCTGGTCTAAACAAATAGGCTGTTGGCCTCCTCCCGATCTTTCCTTCTATTCCTGGCATCCATGCGAATGCCATGTCTGTTCCGTACTGGAACAGTTCGCCATCTACTGGCTCAGCCCTGATCACTGTCTGTCCACAGTATGCTTGCATAATTTGCCGTGCAGTGAGCATGTTTATTCCAGGAGTGGAACAAATTATGCCGTCCTCCGTAAAGAAGATTGTCATATTCAACCTGCTCATTATGTCTCTCCCAAGTATGTTTACTGGTGAGTCCCTTGAATATAAAAGCGGGACGGACATGTCATAACATTCCCTTATCGATAGGGGATTATCAGTAAAGGGAACCAACCTCCTAGCCCCAGAGAATCCTTGGGTGTTCATGGCCTCACCTGACATCTTAAATTTACCTTCCCTTATGCAAGACCGGGTCGCCCCGGTGTCAACAAGGAATGATAATTTTTTGTCACCTATCGTTACCTCTATGCGTGGTTCCTCCGCACTATTAGGTGTTACCGACAGGATGGGACACACCAAGGCCGTCTGTGGGCTGTCCTATTGTGGGTATAATGATTGACCACTTCCGGTGTAAGGGTTGTGTCCCAGGACCATCACCCTTCCCAGTTGTGTTTGCTGTAGCTGTGTATTGGTAGAGGTTATTTTATGGTCTTGAATTTGAGCGGGTTGCTGTACTTGCTGCACTTGATGTTGTTGTGTTATTGCTACCTGTTGTTGTGGTGGTGAATATGTCTGTAGCTGTTGTTGTGTTGCTAGTTGTTGTTGCACATTTCCCGGCAGCAGTGCCTGCTGTTGTTGGTGGCCCTACTGTTCCCTTGTAGGCCCTTGTTGTCCCTCTTCTCCCCATGCTGGTGTGCCGGGTCGCATTCTACATGTGCGTGACATGTGCCCTAGCAATCCACAAATCCAACATACCGGTGGTTCCCTGGTCTGCCATGGAAAACTCCCTGAATTGTCCTGGTATACTGGTTGCCCGGAGGGGTAGAAATTTCTGAATCTGCTGTGTGTTATAGCCGTATCCCCTCCCCCTCATCATTCCTCCCCTTCCCCTGTTATAATTATAATATCCAGCTCCTGGTGTTGAGTATCCTCCTCCCATGTTAGTCATATATGGTGGGGGCGGCTGTTGTGCTACAATCTGTGGTGATTGTATTTGGGAGGGATCTTGTGCAGCCACTACTTGTGTGGGGTTTTGGGTCATTGTTGCAGGTGTAGTTATTAGTGCACCTTCCATCGTGTATTTAGTAAGTTTTTTCTGTACCAATTTAGCCTCTTCTGCTTTTCTATCCTCTTCCTTTTGTTAAATTTTTTTTGCCATGTCCTACAATGATGTACTATCGTCAGTTGTATTTCTGGCCATGCTTTTGCTTCCATCCCCACTACTTTCTTCAGTTGTTTCTGCACTGCTTCTGGGAGCCCTTGTATTAGTATATGATAGAATATTGCTGGTGTTTTGTCCCATTGTTCTCTAGTTTCCATACGCCACTTCTCTTGAATTTCCTGGATATAATTAACAGGATCTTCGTTCTCACGCATCTTGCGTGATGTAATTGCTCCTATGTCTGATGTGTCTGGGTACTGTACCCTCAGCGCTTGCCATAATGCATGTCTGCAGTTTGCGAATGGTGCCCCATCGTGTGATGTGTTTGTTATTGTGACTCCGGGGAAGCCTGCTCTCTTCCAGATGTCATCTGCTGCATCCCCCAATATTGATATTAGGAGGCCCTTTACATCTCCTACTGCCGGTTTCTGTCCTGCGGTGTGTTTTTCCATTTCATATATCCATTTTCCCGCACCTCCACTTAATGATGGGAGCCTGCACTTTATATTTTCCTTGTCTGCATGCTTCCAAGGGACGTATTGTGGTCTAACCCCTCCCTTCTCCAGAAGTAGCATTAGGTTGTGTCCTGTTTGACCCCCTGGGTTCCCCAAAGTCGAGTCCGTATACCCCCCTCTTCTTCCGTATCGTCTACATCGTCTGTTGTGTCCATATTTCCCTTGCTCGTAACTGTTTCTCCTCCATCTCTGCCCCTTCTTTTATCATTTCCTTTATTTAATGTGGGCCTGTGTATTCGTTCTTCCTGCCTGCGTCCAGGGAGGTCTCTAAGCCTACCTGCATAGGGTGTGTGTTCGTAAGGGGCGGTGCGGGTGTAGGTGGGCATGTTGCACGGGATGAGTGCGGGGTGGTGGAGCATGTTGGACGGGATGATGAGGGTGTAGCTGCACGTGTCTTCCTTCCCGCCATTCCTTGCTCTTCCCCCTCACTTCCCCCCCAGTGCTTCCTTTCTCCTGCAGGCCCATGGTGATTCCCGGTTTGTCCGGGTGATGTACAATTTATCTAGGCTTTCCCTTTCCCTATTTCTTCCTTCCTTCTCCATTCCTTCTTCCTCACTACAAAAGTCATCCAGGAGCGACAACCCCCAATCTGTCTTTTTCCCCCTAATCGTTACTGTTTTTAAGTCTATTAGATCCGTTCCTCCCGTTTCTTCTTTACCAATTGCTCCCCTTTGTGCTGATGTTGTTGCTACTTCTGTGTCTCTGCGTACATATCTCCTTAATTCACTCTCCCCTCTCCTATCTTCTCTTTCCCCTTCTCTTTTTTCTGCTATTTCTCTACCAATTTCCTCTCTTTTCTTTATTAATTCCTCCATTACTTCACTACTCATCTTTTCCAATATCCTTTCCTCTTCTCTCTTCCTTTCCCATCTCTCTCTTTCCTGCTCTAATATGCTCTCTATCATCATCCCTTCTTCGTATTTCTTTGTCGTTTCTGATAGTATTCTCCTCTTCCATATTTCCATTTCTTTTTCTTTCTCTTCTTCCTCTCTTTTCTTGTCACGCGGTGCTGCTCTGGATACCCTTTCTGCTACTGCCTTTACCCTTTCAGCTTCTCTCTTTCGCTCCTCAGTTCGTTCCCTCATTTTTTCCAACTCATTCTTACTTTCTTTCCTTTCCCATGCTCTCTCTCTTTCCTCTCTCTCGAGTTGCCTGATCAGTGCATTTTGCTCATCCCTTAATTCTGCTAATCGTTCCTCCAAAATCTCTTCCTTTTGTCGTGACAGCTCTTCCTCCTTTCTTTTTCGCCCTTCCCCTTTCATTTCGCTCTTTCCGTCATCATCCTCGTCCATTTTCCTTACTACCTCCTTCTCTTCTCCTGTTAATGAACCTCGTAATTTTAATAATACCTGCGCAGCTACCCACTCATCATGTCCTATTGCTGCGATTTGTTCTTCGCTAGTCCTCCCCTCCCCTGCGGGCATCTTCGTATGAGTTGGTCCCGTCGTACTAGTCTGCTCCCCTCCCGTGTGGCCACCTGTAGCTGTATATGGTGGCGGGCTGTATGCCGGGTTCGAGTACCCCTCAGCCGCCCTTAATTGTTCTTTCACTATTTCTCGTAGTTCCGTTAAAGGATATAACCCCCCTTCCTCTTTTTTCACTACCTTCGCTAGGGGCATGTCGTCGCTCGGTTCCTTTTTTATTTCCTTTTCGTTTATGTTGTGACTCTTTTCTCCTCCCTCTTGTCCGTTCCCCATGTTCTGTGTGTCTTCACTCTCTTTTTCCCAATTCTCTTCTTCCTCCTTAATCTTCTTCTCTTCCTTTGTTTCCCCCACAGTGAACATTCCGTTTGGTCCTGGTCAGGACCCCTGGAACATCATCCATAAGTTAAACACCTCCACGTGGTGTGTCAACTTCTTCCCCTTGTATGTGTTATGCAGATGGGTTAATAGTGAGTGTTGGGTATATGGATCGAAACTGCCATTAGGCGGCCATGGTGTCGTCATTTTGTTGTCCGTCCCCTGTGTCCATTCTATGCTGTATTTGATCAGTTTCCCCCTATGGGGTGACAGTGTTTTACATATATGCTGTAGCGGAGTAGTGAGGGTGTTCCCCCACCCTCCCGATCCTGTCCCGTATGACATAGTAGCACTTCAATTCTTATCCTCCCTCTATATGGTAGTGGTTATCTTGCTAATAGTGTACGCTATACAATTTCAGATCTTTACCTGGCCCCGTAATTTTGGGGACTTGCGATTGTCCGCTAAAACAAAATAGTAAAATATAGCATTTGCATTTGTATATTCTTTTCTCTCTTTTCTTCCTTCACCGAACACTGTTACGGCCCCCTACGGCCGAGGCGCACGTAGCCCCCTGCGGCTGCGTGCCCTGTGTGACGTTCTTATACAGCCGTCCCACTTTATTTTACCCCTCCTCCTCTTTCTTCACTTGTCGTGGCCGGCGTTCTCCGTGCGCGGCCACGTCCCCCTCTTCACCTTGCCCCGATCTACTCGTTACCGTTTATCTTCGTCTCCACTCCCTTACCATTATTCTCTTCCCCAACACTCTCCAAAAAAATGCCTTGTGTTCGAGATATCCTATGAAAGCCCTACTGGTGACGTCACTGACCTCTTCCAAAACTACTGGTAAGTCCTTTACATGTTTTTAAAAGTTTGAAATAAGTTTGCAATCTACCCCCCGTTGTCCCCACAGCTGTCCTCTTGTCACACCTGGGACAAGGTAATCAACAATATAATCAGACTGCGCACGCTGCGTCGCCTTGCGTGTGATACACCCCTCGACAGGAGGGCTTAACCAGCCAATTATCTTCCGTATTAGGCAACCAGCTAGCTACCGCCTACAGGGAAACGTCATCTATCTATCGAGTTTTCTGCTCGATCAATAGGGATCCTCATCTACTCATTGATCAATAATCACCAAATCGTAGGAAACCGCACACACACATGCCCTTACAGGTGGTCGCTACCTAGGCCAATCAGTGTCTACGAGCGGCCGCATGTGATGTTTTCGTGCTCCGCCCCCTCCTCTTTCGTAACGTAGCGGACTGCTCTCGCACTTGTCCAGCTACCATTCACTTCACCGTCAACACTAATTTATCAAAACCTTCGCCGCGCACCTGTGTAACACCTCCCACCTCCTGTATTCTATTCCTCCCCCCTCCCTCACAATTTCACATTGCTTGTTGGGCGTGGCATACTCACCAAGTTCTCTTGATGCGGGGCCGCTCGACTGCGTGCACCCCTCCAAGCGGCTTGCCACCTCCCCTCATCTGGACCACATCTGGACACTCGCCAACCGCGGGCGGGATACTTCTCAACCGGCTCCCGAAGGCCAATATCCGGATTGCGCTGTCCGGTCTTCTCGCAGTTCCGCGATGGTCCTGTAGTCCTCAAAAGGGGGCAGCGGCAGAGGGGGCCGCGCCGCCGGGCCTCCTCGCAACGAGAGCACTCGGAAAAATAAAATAAAAGCAGATCTTAAACAGATCTCAGCAGTGCCTCCAACTTGTCGGGGGGAAATTCTCCCGGGGTCAGCTGGGCCGTCCGCGGACTCCTCCCGCGTATCCCAAAAATGAGTATGAGACACACACAAGAAGCAAGGTGGTTCTGCTGTTTATTAAACAACGGCAGGGATGGGTCTAGGATCGTACGCGTCCGTCCTGACTCTCGAAATTCGCGGGGCTCGCAGGCCCATTTTGCCTCAGTATGACGCGCTACTTGCGTCACCTGGGAAAGTTAGCAAAAAACCTTTCGCCACTCTGGATTGGTTCCTCGAGTGGTAGAGTTAGTATAGCACACGTATAGAGGAGATTGTTAGTGGTTAAGGGTCAGTCAGGTGGTATACTTGGGTTGTCCCTTCTATTAGATACATGAAAATTGTTACACGAAGACCCCTGATGATTGGCTAATGTTAATGGCGTCAGTGATGAGTGCCCCATGTTCTGATTGGTCCACTCGCGAGCCCCCCAGCCTGGGACCATCGTTGTTCCCAGCTCGCGGTGTACCTGTCATTTGCAACAATATGTAACTATGTGTTTGTGCAGATAATACGTGGATTTGCTCATATGCTTGAGAGCAGACTATTCCCACCGCCGTAGGTGTCCATTGGGTCATTTCATTGTTGCAGCCTGTGTCTCAAAAGGTGGGACCCAGGCGACTTTTCCCTCCCGGGTCTGGCACCCTGTCGGGTTCGGCTTGGTCACGTGAGGAGAGACCGTGGTTGAGGCAGAATTCTGCACATTTAAAATTGTATTTGCCTCTGCGTGTCTGGCTTAGTTTGCAGGTGTGACCTTGGCTTCGGCTTGTGGCATGCGAGTTGCAACATTGCCCCCTTGGCTGTCAGTTCTCGCTGGGCTCATTCTGCAGGGTCAGCAATTGTACTCTTGCTCGTTCAATGTTCGTGGAGGCTCTTGCTTGCGGCCTACTTGGGCCTGGTGCATAGGTGGGGATGTTTGATGCACGGCACTTTAAGTTACGGTATCATATTGCTTCATCTCCAGTATCATGTCTTCGTTGCATTTCTCATCGCAATGCATGGGTTAGGAGAAGCGTCAGCAAGCATTTTAGATGAGTTCTTTGTGCGTCTTGCGTTTCTACATTTTGAAAAACCTATGTGAAAAATAATAAAGATGCGCGTCAGCGGGTGTGTCCGTCACCTACGTCATAGCACTGAATATGTTCTTCGTGTGGATTGGTGTGGGAGTGTCCAGTGTGCATGGTTGCACGGGTGTTCTGACCATTGGCTAGGTCGTCATGGCATCTCTAACGATGTGTTTATTTACTATTGAATGGTTCAGTCGAGTACATCCATGCCGCAGGTGTCGGCTTGGGCAGGGCAGGCTGGTGGGCACATCCATATGTTCCTGTACCAGGGTATTTGGTCGTCTGGTAGATAGGCAAATTCCTCTCGTGGCGGGTGCCTGGGCCGCGATCCTCTAGGCCAGGGGCGTGAGGGGATTGGTGGGAGTCTTTTGTCCCATTCTCCCACTTCAGTATGGTTAGGAGTACTGGCAATTGCTGGTATGTAACCAGCTCATTACCGCCATATCCATATTCCTCTTTCCAGTACTTAATTCTGAGCAATACTAAATGCAGCGTTGAACATGGGCCTTGAGCAAAAGTAAAGCCCACTGAGTGCTGTTCAAACTCCCCATCCCCAATTTGTTTCCAAACACATCAACCAATCGCCCTGACATTGGGTGTTACAGCCCCAAACCACTGTCATGGAGGAGTTTGACTCCTGCTTATGCAAACTGGGGTATTTGTGTCTACTGAAAGTTTTCAGACTTGCCCAGGTCTCTGCTCTGCAGATATCTTGAGTTCGCACTTTGCACCTCTGTTGTGGTTGCTGCCATTCCTTTAGTCGAGCACCCTTGAATCGAGACAGAAGACAGGAGAGCCTGTGCAACAGAATAGGTTGTAGCAATCACTTGCCAAATCCATCTAATAATAGAGATGGCTGCAGGCGTGTAAGCCCTAAACTTACCAAACAGGCTATTTAACTGCCTGATTGAAGCAGTCCGGTACAGATAAGTCCAAGCCAACCCTTTTCTCGTTCAACTTGTGCCACCTCTCCTCTTCTGGAGACGCTGGTTTCAGGGGGGGAAAAGATGGCAGAGCAATATCCTGTGCTCTATTAAATTTCAAAACCACTTTTGGAAGAAACACCAGAGATAAAGGCAATCCGATTGGACTCTTAAGGATCAGAGCTGAAAACAGCAGCGCCCAAATCTCTCCCAACCTGCTGGCATACATAATTGCTACCAGGTAAAGTTCCACAGACCCAATTGGCTCAAATGACGAGCCCTGCAATGCTTATAACATCAAGGGAAATTCCCAAGGCGAAACTCCTGGATATACCATGGGCCTGGCAAGCCAAAAACTGTTCAGCAGCCAAGCCACCATCACTTCACAACTGGAACTGAGAAGCCATGGCTCACAAAAGGCCATTAAAGCAACCCATTGACTCCTTAAAGAGGACCCAACCATGCCCATATCTCAACTTTACTGCAAGAATTATAAAATCGTGGGGATGGAACAAACCGCAGCCTGCATCTATTTCCTGGCACACCACAGTGCCATTTTTTTAATCCTAAATCCTCAGCGTGAAAGCCCTCATGGACATTTGAACCACCAAATCCAGCTGCGGGATCAGTCATTGCCTATGCAACCTCACAATTTCATAATGACCCAACACTATACAGGCTTGAGTCCCCTAACCCTTTCTGGGAAGAGGCGCTGCTCCACCTGCAAGCCAAACCTCCTGTAGATCGGGTGAATCACCCTCTGACACAGACCCCAACAGGAGGAAGGAAGCACCCATTTCAAACTGTCGGCCTGGATGTTGTCCATGTGATGAACTGACTTCTGCCCTAAAGGGGTATAAGGATGAGTATTGGCTAGACCACCTAGTCGGCCCGCACACTTCTACAAACCAACAATGATCCCATCATAAAGGTAAAACCGGCACAGCTAAGAGATATACCTACCTCCTTTTCTGGTAATGTGGGCAGAGGGAAGGCTATACTCTCAAAAGTGGTGTCAATGTGAGCCAGAAGCAACCCAAACAGCAATAATACAAAAGTTCCAAAGTAAAAGAATGTCCAGTCAAGCCTCTCTTTACAAATATTTACTTTTAATTACACAAAACAATTCTATACTCCACTCTCAAAAACACAATAAAAATCCACCCCTGTTAAGGAAAGACAGACAAATACCGAAAATGGGCTGATGAAGTACTCTGAAATGACAAACAGTCCAGAAATGCAACCAGGAATTCAAAAAGGATATATTCTTAGTTGAAAAAGATGCAAAAGAGACTTAGCCAGTCTCTAAATCCCCAAAAGATCGAGCAAGGAAACCGGGTCAGTTCAAAATACCATATTCCAAGATTTGGTGGTTCGACAGGTCTACAGTCAGCCTTCAAGCTGTTGTGCCTGTGTATCGAAATGGGTTTGGAGGCAGCGAGTCACATTCATCTCCGAAGGCGAGCGATGCAAGTTGAAGTGGTCACCAGGAGCGGTTTGACGACTGAGCATGTATCGAAACAATGCACCCCGCTGGCTCTGGTCTATGGGAGACACAAGGGTCTAGCAGGTTGAGCCATGATGCAAAGTCCTGGCAGGTGTTGGTGCTCGAGCCAGACAGGTGATGGGGCTTTGATGGAGCGATGCATTGTCAAACCGGTTCAATGAGATGAGCAAGGTTTTTTGAAGGTCGAGTGAGTGCCATAGGCAGATCCGGCAAGTCCTTCTGGTTCAAATGTGGCCAACACAACTTGAATGCGTCTTGATCTATTCAATGCCATAAAAGAAGGTAGCCTGACTGTTATGGCACTCGGGATGCTGTGAGACGCACTGTAGGTGCTCAATGACAGGGTGAGTCCTTTCAGGTTCCACTCTCCCAGGCTCAGGAGGTTTCCAAGCAGAGTGGCAGGTCCTGGCCCTCAGCAAGTGTCACCCCCAATGTGGATAAGTAATCACTTTCAGTCTCCTTTTAGAAAGAAAACTGTCTCTTGGTGTAAACATTTCCATCTCTCCAGGACAGCTTGGAAATAAACACTTACACCTTTGTGGCGTTTGGGACTCTTTCAGAGTCCTCAGATAGGATTTTCACCCAAGTTATTTCACATAGGGCGGCTGTCCACCCAGATGTGTCGGACTTGTATTGCTTTTGTGGGTTTCTCAGCTCGGTTCATGCCCCATTATTTTCCCCTTACATAGGGTACTGATGCACAGGCTCCCGTATCCTTTATAGCTCTCGCAGACGTTATTTACAATGTTCATATCACTCTCACTCTCCCTTTCATCGGGTGTTTGTACATTCAGGTTCCCGTGACTTGGATATCTTTCACAGCCATTAGTCACAATGTCTGTATCTCTCTCAATCCCCCTTGCATAGGGTATTTGTATGTTCGGATTGCTCAGGCTCCCAGAACCTGAATAGCTGTCACCCACAATGTTTGTATCTTTCTCAATCCCCTTTATGTAGGATATTTGTGTATTTGGGTTTCTCAGCCTCCCTTAACCTGGATAGCATTCGTAGCCTTCGCTCCCAATGTTCATACCTCCTACCAGCCCACCACTGCTCGCTAGTGGTCGCACCAACAGATGAGGCATGGGGATTTCCGTTTCTGCTCCCTCCGACCTTAGTTCCTTGGTCGGGGATAGCACCAACTCTCAGGCGTTCGGCTCACCACTTGCTCTCCCTCCCTGCTCTCTCTGTCCGCGGCCCAACATTGCTCCTGGGAGGGTGCAGAAGTAAGGCTCGGACACAATGGTGGCATGTGTTTGGGTAGAAACATTTATTATATGAAAAAGGGTTGGAAAAATGCCTCTCTGTCACTAAAAACTAAGAGCGGTTTCCCTGCCTCTAAAGAAAACGAAGGAACTTGCCAGAATGTCCAAATGATAAAGCACGTCACTGTCATGTCTCAAAAAGCCTACTTCTGTCCCTAACACTATTGACCTATACCAACTGTGGGGGCAGGGTGGCGTTGGAGAGCCCAGCCAAGATGGCCGTGAGCTCCTAAGCAACCTCCTTCAATCCAGTCAAAATCATGCATTCCCAGGCCAACGCACACCATTATTTTTTTTGACAGGCTACATGACACATTCACCTTTGACCCCTAGTGTATCGGAGGCGCAGAGATACAGAGTGACTCTGAGGGTGTCCCTGATCTGATGTTTGAGAGCTGAAGCAAGAGCAAGGAACCCGTGAACGGAGGGGACAGGCTAATCCCTGCAGCGTACCCAAGAAAAGAGCGAGGACCAGCAGCAGTGTATTCACTTTGAAGGAGCCGGTGCAGCACTAACCAGAGAGGAGCCACATATTCACTAGCAGGAGGGGGGAGCAAGTGCCAGCATCAGGGCCGCAAGCCTCGAGGAAACCGCTGGACCTGACACTAGAAAAAAGCGGAACCTCTGGCACAACAGAGTATCCCGTGATCCCTCACGGAGAACCATTACTCCGGTAAGCGGAGGGACGCTAGAGCTGATAACGCAGAGGGGAGAACAGGAAAACTGACACCAGATCTGTGCACTGCAAAGACTGGAGGGGGGACGCGCCTAACCATGGCACATTCCTGCTGAAAGGAGCCACCCGCGATGTGCCGGATGACTGCACCGGCTATACAAAGGTACGTGCAGGGTCCTGGGGGCACCCACCAGTGAACTTGACATCGGGCAGGCACACTGCCGTGTAATCCCCCCCACCGTCCTCCTCAACATTGGCCGCAAGGCCAGATGAAAAGGACCCTATTGGGGGCAGCACCCTAGTAAAGAGATTGGTTGTGAAGGACCCTTCACAAACTGCCCCCCCACCTACATACCAGGGAACCAGGCGCACAGTCTTATTGACAGTCCAGCTGGGATTATCAATACCTGTGCCCAACCACTGAGTGGTGGTGGACCCGCATCCCCCCCTTGATGGCTCCCACGGAAGGAGCCATCCCCCTCAACAAGTCCGGTAAAAGCTGGTTGATGTGCCTACGCACGCAGGTAGTAGAGAGATTGTGGTAGATGCAGTGGCGCTGGCTGAGGTGACCACCTGGAACAGCAGACAGTGGGGGATGAACACTTGGCTGCCACAGCTCATGGGTGTACAGCCACAGTACAGCCCGCGGGAAGAATAGCGAGAGAGAGGGGTCCAACATAATGGACCTAGTTTGGTACAGAATTTTGCAAAATCGGTTTTCAGCTCAGAGAATCCAAGGGAGGGACAATCATCTCTATCTAAGTAACGGGCGAGATGGCGAAAACAGTCAAGTGGGTGGGGAACAGTCGAAGTTACAAAAAACATAAGTCAATGGAAGACTCCCCAGAAAGTAATGGTCAGTCTCCACCCAGGACACTTCAAGAGCATTCTGTGACATTAAAGAAAGGTTCAACGAATCACACAACATTATACAATCATTAGATGGGAAGAGGGATAACCTAACCTGTAAACTGGATCACATGCAGGTCCGACTCGATAAGCATGGAGAGAGGTTGGACGAAGTGGAGGGAAGGGTATCCACGGTGGAAGATGAATCGGCATCAGCGTCCAGGGAACTCACTCAAGTGAAACTGAAAGAATTGTCTGACAAACAGGAGGATCTTGAATCTAGATTGAGGAGGAAAAATCTAAGAATAGTGGGAGTCCCAGAGGCAGTGGAGCAGAGATATATGGAGCCCCTGGTTGAGGAGATGCTACACGAAGCGCTGGGAACTGAAGATTTCTCAGCGGGCTTCATAGTGGAAAGAGCACACCGGGTGCCAAGTAGGAAGAAGCCGATACTAGGGGCTCCACCACATCTGATTATAGCCAGAATGCTGAACTATCAAGACCGGGATATCGCCCTCCGCAAAGCCAGTGAAAAAGGAACAGTGCTCTACAAGGGAGACACCATCAAACTCTTTCAAGACTCCTCAGACAGGTTACAGGCATCAAGGAGGACTTTCACAGAGGTCAAGAAAAAACTGCGGGAAAGAGACCTGCGCTACGGCATGATGTTCCCTGCTAAACTGAGAATAGAACACAAGGGACGAGCAATCTTTTTTCACACCCCAGAAGAAACCAATACTTTTTCTTGAAAAACCTCCACGGAATCCTAGGCAGAGGGGAAACAAGGGGTGAAACCATCTTGGCTTTGGGATATCCGCACCTGTCGACAATGGCTGATACAATATAAGTTGTCCAATTTGATGGTACCTGGGCACAAGGGTTAGCATAATGAGGGTGTTGTGGATGGCTGGGCACCGAGCTGCCCCTCATGCAGAAACTTAAGTTCGTTAACGGAGGGGCTAGGAAGATGCAGCTGACATCTTGAGGTTGTCAACAGGAGCAGAGGGAGGGGGGGCTAAAATTACTGACAAGTTGGGGTTGTTGGTGGGGGAGCGGAAAGGGGACAGCAGGGTAAAAATTGGAGCTGGGGTGTACAGGGGTATCGATTGACACAACGTTATGTCAGGTCATTTGGGATTAAAGGTAGAAATGTTAAACAAAACATGAGATTGGAGTTATTTATGTTGACATGGGAAAGCAATGTCTAGTTGACTTAGAAACATAACCTGGAATCTAAGAGGTCTAAACTGCCCATCCAAGCGTTGTAAAGTCCTGCTATATGTGCAAAGACACAAAGTAGTAATTGCGTTCTTAGATGAAACGCATCTCTCGCCAGAGGTAGAATCCAAATTAGAAAAGAGTGGGGATGCCACTGCTACTTATCTTCATATTCATCATATGCCAGGGGTGGGTTAGTATATTAATCCACAAGTCTGTTGGGTTCAGACTGTTCTCCACAAGCAACGTCCGGAAGGGGCAGGGCCTGATAGTACAAGGTGTTATACAAGGCATTCTGTACACACTTATCAACTATTATGGCCCAAATCAAGATACCACAAACGCTTGATTGGATAGATACCCAACTAAACAGGCTTAGACCGGGAGAGGTGATCTGGGTGGGAGACTTTAACGCGGTTATGGACCAGACCCAGGACCGCAAGGGACCGGCAAATTACAGGGTCTGTGCCTGACATGAGAGGTCAGTGATGTATGGAGAATTAGACATCTAGAAGCAGCAGAATATACATATCACTCCTCAGTCCACAACTCAGCATCAAGGCTGGACTTCTTCTTGGTCTCTCACTCACTGGTGGGTAAAGTGACAGAGGTCAAAATTGTAGGTCGCACCCAATCAGACCACGCCCCTGTACTGCTAGAGGTGGAATTAATAGGCCACAAGAAAGAGAAGACACCCGGGGCATTTAAAAGCGAGGGGCTAACGGACGTTTTGTTTCGTGAGGGACTGGTGGGTACAATAGACATATTCTTTGACATTAACAAGGGGTTGTGGAATCACCGGGGGTCCTGTGGGAAAGCTTAAAAAGTGTGATGCGGGGGGAATGTATATCGAGTGAATCGGGGGGTGCTGAAACAGATAAGAAATGAGTTAGCCGACTCAGAGGCTCATATCAAGGAATTGCAAATCAGGGCACCAACACCCACATTATCAGAACAGGCAGAGATTAAGACATAACTACAGCTGTTTAACGACCTAGCGCTCAGGGAAACCACATTTCTTGTAAGGAAAGCTCGGGTGAGACAATACGGGGAAGGACAGAAATCTGTATGGCGCTCGCAATGGTTGCTAAGCTAGATAATAAAGACTGGGTCCTCTCCATAAAAGACACTCAAGGAGAGGATGGTTACACTGACGTGGCGATAGACCAGGGATTCTGCCGGATCTAGATTCAGGTTACCCAACAAGAAGTCAATAACTATCTAGCTCAGGTGGCCCTATACTGGTGTACTGGAGTGGCTGAGCCGCCATGTGTCCTTAGAGGAGATGCACAGCGCTATTAAGTCTCTCTCCTCTGGGAAATCCCCTGGGCCCGATGGATTTACAGCAGAATTTTACAAGCAATATGAAACTTGCTCCATATTTACTCCGGATGTTTCATCAAAACCTACAGGATGGGCGACTACCTGAATCCCTAAGGGAAGCAGTGGTGGTGGTGCTCAAATGACTGTTCTTCCTACAGACCTATATCCCTCATTAACCTGGACAATAAAATCCTGGCCAAAATATTGGCATCTCAGTTAGCACCCCTGATGCAGAAAATGGTTAAAGCAGACCAAGCAGGATTCATCCCGGGGCGATACACCTCACATAGTAGATGGAGAATGTTTGGGCTGATGGCAGCGGTACCACAGGAGGAATAAATAATAGCGGCCTTACTAGATGCCACTAAAGCGCTTGAGTCACTGGAGTGGACCTTTCTGTTTATGATACTGCATTGGATGGGGATGGGGGAACCATTTATCGCCATGGTGTCACTGCTGTATTCGCTACTGACTGACAGTTCACGTCGAATATAATGCTGGGAAGAGGCACCCGAAAGGGTTGTCTGCTGTCACCATTGCTGTTTGCTCTGGCAATAGAGCCCCTGGCGGAGATAGTAAGGGAGAGGCACATGCACAGAGAGGTTCATTTATACAACCACAAAGTGGTTATCTCCCTCTATGCTGATGAAATGGTGCTGTTTATCAAGGCTCCTAGACCCAGTGATGCAAGAGGTCGCTCAATTTGGGGACTTCTCAGGACTTGGAGTAAACACCACCAAATCAGTCTTTTTGCAACTAACTGGGAAAACCGTCCATTACGGAGATGGGTGGGGGGGTTTCAGTGGCACATGGACCATATTCGGTATCTAGGGGTTACTGTTGCCCGGGACCCGGCAGTTCTGTATAAACATTATTAGAGCAGGGTGGTTGAACAAGCCAGGTCTGCATTGGACAGATGGGAAAACTTTACGGGAGAATCTCCCTGGTCAAGATGGTACTATTACCTCGACTTCTGTTCATCTTTCTAAATGTCCCACTGGCACTACTTAATGAATGTTTCCGGGAATTAAAATCAGCTATGTTGAGATTCATCTAGGCAGGTAAACGGACCAGAATATCGTGGGACAAACTGACGGCACCAATACAGGGATGAGGTCTAACGTTATCCAAATTTAACACGTTCTACAACGTAGCCCAGGCAAGCTTTCTCCTGTATTGTTTTGGTGAGAGGGGGAATAGGTCACATGTGGAAGTGGAGAGGGCGGTGGCAGCACCGTTCCTACTGCGGGCGATGATCCTTGCAACACCGGATAGACTATCACACAGGAATAACTTGGTGGCCTTGAGTTGCAGAGCATGGGCACGCCTATAGCATAAAACCAGGGGAGACGTACTGTACTCCTGGAGTTGCCAGTTACATACATACCAGGGATCACCCTTACTAATGAACCTGGCCATGTGGCTCTGATGACGCGATTACAAATAATTCGCTATTGAGAACTTTTCCCAAATGACCACTTTATCACATTAGAAGAGTTTAGAACAAGGGGGGCACTTAATGCCCTGGATGTGGTCCTGTACTACAGGCTGTGATACTCTATAAAGCAACCGTTCTCGTCCTTCCACAGCCAGCCAGAAGTGGCCGCTATACTCGACAAAGTGATTTTGGGTGGCCATAATAGTAGGCTCGTCTCGACCTGTATACGCCATGTGCGTCAATGCCAGGGCGTGAGCAACCACCTCATCCAAGGAGAAATGGGAACTATCGCTGGGGTGCGAGAACTCAGAGGATACATGGAGATACTGCTGTGAAGGCACACAGAAAATCGCCCTCAACCCCAATTTAAATAAATTCACTTCAAATGCCTACCTCAGTTTTACTACACACCAGATCAGATCTGTAGGTTTTTCCCAGAGGCCCCGGGGATTGTGCAAGATGCCATAGCGCCACAGCAAACTTTCTGCATGCTGCGTGAGAATGCCCCCCCAATCTCTGCATTCCGTGACCACATATTTGAGACACTGAGCGAGGTAATGGTTGTCAGACTAGAACGAAGCCTGCAGGTAGCACTATTAGGTTATACAAACCTTAAAACCTGAGGGATGAGGAAGCTACTAGGGCTACTTCTGCTGTTGGCTAAGAGACAGGTTGCAATGGTATGCAGGGGGGCGCAATCTCCAAAGGTGGATCAATGGAGAACCAATATTTTGTACTGTAATGATGTAAAGTCTGAATATGGGGCAACAACAAACAGTAGAGTCACCACAAGGGACATATGGGGGCCGTATATACATTATCTGACGACACAATCCCAGGATACAAATGTAAAGCCGGTAAAAACACCTGGAAACCAAGATGGCTAATCAAACAGTTATCATAGATAATAAGAGAGATACATCATTTATTAGGAGTGAACAGAATGCATACACGTTTTAAAGGTTTGATCTAATGAAACCGTGGACAAATATATACATGTGATTTAACATAACTGCTTGTACAATGTGACACTGCGAAATATTAAGTCAGAATTAAACAAGGGGTTCTGTGGTATTGTTAAAGTTGGCACTGCGTACCGGTTGAATTATAAATCCCAAAAAAGAGACCTCTTCCTTTAAGTAAAGTGTTCTTTGTAGATCCAACCAACAGAAAAGTTCCCAGTCTCTTGGGTAATCCTAAGTGGCAAAAATAAATACATTTCCAAAACTGTAGGACTCCAAGGTTAGGGTCGTAATCTTTTCCCCTGGAAGCCTTTTTATAGGTTTTCTCTCCTTTTGGGACCTCACAGGCCTGCACTTTCCTTTTCTGGGTTTTCGGGCCTGTATTTGCTTAACCAAATGTCAATAGGTAGTTCACAAGATTGTACTCCTTATGCTTCTCCAATTTATCCCACCAACTTTGCACACTCCTTTTGGCCAAGCATAGGATTTGTTTGCACAATGTCTTCTTCCCTTATTTTGGGTGCTGGTCCCAGATACGCAGTATTATGAATGGCTTGGTGTCTTCCTTGCGGTATCAGGTAATCTTTTCGCCAGCAAAAATATCATCGAACATATGGTCGTCGGGAACGGCCATAGGCGATATTTTTGGTGGCGAAAATATTAGGTGCGGGAGTGTCCCCCGCACATATAAAAATGATGCAGGGGTTGCGGGGGTGTCCCCCGCAGGGTCCATGTGTTATTTTCGCCACAAAAATATGGCGATATTTTTGCGGCGAAAATATCATATGGAACCTTCCTTGCCAAGCAAATGTCCTCACATGGACTGTCCCTCTTTTGAGTGTGTGCCCCAGACTCGCAATATAACTGCTTTGTTCTCTGTCCTGCCAAGCAGTAATCTTTTCATGAACTTCATATTTGGGTGCAGGTCCCAGACTCGCAATATGCAAACCAGCTTGGTATTTTTTCCTGCCAAGCCTTCATCCTCTCATGGACTGTCCTTCCTCTTTGGGTGCGAGTCCTAGACTCGTGAGTTTCGTAGTTCTAATTGGTTATTTATAACATGCTTGATAAACAGAGGTTTCTAAGCGCGGATCCGGTGATCGAACCTGTGTTGCTCCATGTCGTCTTGCTTCAAAGGCGAGCACGTGATCCTTGAGCTGTCCCCCCCCAAGTTTCTTGGTTTATTCTCCTGCCGAGCAACAGCCCCAACGTGAACTATCTCTTTTTGGGTGCAGGTCCCAGACTCGCAATATTCTGTTTGGCTTTGTTTCAGTTTCTCATATGTGTAAGGTCTCATGGTGGCAACAGTAAAGACAGGCAAGTGATCACAGTTCAAGGGTATTTATTTAACTGTATGCAGGTTGGAAAAACACCTAATCTAAACCTAAATCTAAGATGGAGCAAGCGTCAACCATGAAATTAAAAATAAGGCAGTCATATTGGCGTTATGTCAAATTAAAAGGGCCAATACTAAGAAACCGATTGCCAACTAGTACAAAAAGGATGTGGGATAGTTTTCAAGAAAGAAAGAAGTGTTCATAAATAATATGTCAGGATGCGGTAGCTTGGGTCTCCCTTTGCCACTTTTTACGCACGGGGTAAGTTGGGATCTTGGTGCACAGCCAGCTTGGGACGACAGTTCCACTTGCAGCTATCATGCCAGTCGATGGCCAAGTATAGTTTCTCAACAAAAACAATAGTTCCTTCAACAAAATGAAAGTTTGTTTCCTGGCTTCACTTAGGGTGAAGATTCTTCACACCTGGGTGCCCCCCTTCCAGACGCTGACCCTTGTTCCTCATGGTGTTGGGTGATAGTTTTCCACCCCCTGGATCTCCCGCTTCCGGCGTTGGATCCCAAAACAGGCCTTATGGATATCAAGGTCTTCGGTGGTTGAGTCTCCTGTTTCCGAGGGCCTGATAAGTTCACAAAACAACTAACAAACACAACGTTCTGGTCTATATATCTCTTGGGTGATGCCTTCACCCATGGGTTCCCCCCCTTCCGGGTGCAGACCCCTCTTTACTTTCAGCCACCCTTCACTGAGTTCACTATGGCTTTTCTCGTCACAAATCTTCATGTCTTTTTAAACCGTTCCAGAGGACATCCCTCAGCCGGGATCACTTTTGTCAACACACTGTTTCTTGGGACTTTAGACTTTGCCCCCTCTTCATCACCATCCCTCGGTCAGGTTCACTCTTGCCAACTTCACAGTCACTTTAACTATTCACAGGATTCACTTCCCTTGCTTTCTCATGTGGTGGGATTCACTTCCCTTGCTTTCGTTATAGTTCTTAGGTCAAAGGCTTTCGAATGTACAAGGATTTTGCTTGACCTCCTGAATGTCCACGTTGACCTGTCTTGGCGGCTCTCCTACGGCCTTCTGGTATCTGTAGTTTCACTCAGATGGGGATTGACCAGTTTCTCGGAGCAGCACCCATGTGGAGCCGGTCCCCTTCTACAGCTGATCTCCCTTTTACAATATTTTCAGTTCTTTGAACTTCTCTCTCTTTGTCACTTGGCCACTTTCATTCATCACAGCCTGGTTCTTATTGGCTCTCCCCTCTACTCACCAGTTGTGATGACCCGCTTGGCTTTCCTCTTAACTAGAGTCGAGGCCAGTACCACGGAAGCAGGAGTCTCTCTAGCTCCGGTTTATCGCGTCAATATGCTCCGTTGACATCTGCTGCAGCACACTTGGGCTATTGTTCTCGGTCCTACAATTTCTTCAGCGAGGTTTGCAGGGTTTTGTCGAAGGACAAGGTCGTGTCTCTCCTCGTAAGCCTCTCGATATTTGCTGCCCTTCTCCTCCTCTTGAACTGCCGGGTCTGGATAGCTGTCTCGTCGTGCGGTCTGCCTTGCTCTTACTGTGCTTTCTGGCTCCACCTTTTTTATCCCTGTGGGGAAAGGAAAGGGCCGTCGGCTGTGTGTGATTCTGGTTAATTGCCTGACTCTACCTGACCCTTGTTTCGGGATATGTAAGGTAAACATCCTTAGTGTAAACATTTGTATTTTATGTTGGGAGAAAGAAGGTGGTAGAATTTAATGATATCCTACAGGGTCGGAAGTCAAAAGAGGTGGTTGTGTCGGAAAGGGGGGAAGTTAGAGAGTTTGAGTATCCTACAGGGTATAGAGAGGAAGAGGTGTTGTATGGGATTATAGTTCTCTTATCAGGGGTTTGGGTAAGTTTGGAAGGGTGAGATCTGTAGGGTGTGTGGAATAAACTGCAATGATCAGGATTATTGTCCGAAAATGAACAAGTTCTTTTTTTTGGGGAACAGTAGTTTTTTGTCTGAGCACGTTGGGAATGCAGGAAATGATAATCAAAGGGACGGGATTGGTAGGGTTTTGTCAAGGTCGATTGGGGTTCAGGAAAGATTAATCATAGGGATGTGAAAAAGAATGGTTGGGGATATTGGGGCGGAAAACAGGAAAACAATGACTCTGGTAGCTGTAGGTTTTGAGGGTAACAGGGTTCCTAGTTGGTCTACCACGGTTGTAGAGGTGGCAGGATGTTATTAAGGGAGCTTCTTTGGTTGGAAGGGAGGTGGATGCCGAAATAACCAAAGAAAGCTTCCAGGACGTCATCCCTGGTAGAATACTGAGTCTCTCTTGGGTTGTCCTCTCTACTGGATGCTTCGCTGGTGGCTTGGATGCCCAGAGGTTTCACACAGTAGCAACGCAAGCAGTCCTTGCTTCTGGGACCTCACTCACATTCTCCTCCTCCTCTCTCGGCGTCCCTCCTGCGGGCTTTTGTCCCTTTCACCTCTGCACGGCTTGCCGGTTTCCTCCTTGGAGGATCGCTTTCCTGCTGCATCTCGGCTGTGGGATATTTAAACTCCTGCATTGGAAAAGGGAGTTACTTTGGGCTAATCATGCTCATTGAGAAGCCAGAGCTTCTCTATAGTGATCCTTGGACACCTGGTCATCCTCTTCTTCCCAGTACATGCCATAGAGTCAGATGCAACATACTTTGCATTCTCTAGTGGTTTAGTCTTGTGAAGTAAATTACAATATATGTAGTAGAGCCATATGCAGTATACTTTGCCTTCTCTCTTTGACATTGTCAAGTGTATCAGGTTGACTAACTTCACAAAAACAGATATTGGTCTTATCAAAAAGAAGGCAAGGGAGGACTGAACACTGGAGCAGGGTTTAGGTGTACTAACGTGGAGGCATACCACGTTCTCTGAACATGATTATCCCTAATCCCATAAAGGGGTTCCTTTCCCCCACCCCCACCATGTGATCTCCCTTGGTGTCTCGCGCCTTGAAACACTTGTGTATAGGCGCGTTATAAATACAATATCCTATCATATCACCCCCAGGGGGACTATGGTACTGTGGACGCACTGCCTTGGTGGCATGGAAAGGGTCTCCCCTAGATAAAAGGGGCGACATCCTCAGATTCGTCACATACCGCTCCTCCAGGACGTCAACGATGCAGAGGCTCTCCTCTGCGTAGTGGTGCTCCCTTCTCGTAGGAGTTTCCACTTTACATGAATCAACAGAACAGTGTCCTTCGCTGATACTGGGGTTCAGGCTGAGTTCAGCATTGCCTGTAGCCAATACATGTAAAGAAGGATCTTTGTAAAAATATAGTCATTGCAGGAGATTAGTCTCTTTTTTTGTTTTTTTAAATTGATTCAGCTGAATTTAATCAACTTTTTCAAGATTTTTTTATAGAAAGATTGAATAAAAAACAAAGATCAAACATATTAACTCAATCAAAAAAAGAAGAAAAAATTCTAATCTATGAAACCATCTGTTAGATACATTTTCATAAAAACTACAGCAAACGGAACATGAAATATCTAATGGATCAAATAAGATAAATTACATAGGACGCATAGATAACCAATAAGGTCCAAGCTAGTTCTCTGATTTACAGATTCATTACAATTCAGTGCTTAAACAGAAAATGTGCTGGCTAACCATACGAGCAAAGAGAAAGTCACACTTCCAACTTCAAAGCATGTAAAAACTCGCTAATAGCAATGTTAATAGTAACCTTAGAATTACACAGTATAGTTAACCATCACGTCTCGTCATTCATGGATCCAAGATATTGACAATGTTTAGAAAAATACTTCTCGCGAAGCTCAACTAAGGCAGGACAGAGTGAAATAAAATGTTCAAGAGTTTCACTACAGGAGTGATTTTGGCAAAAACTACAAAAGTTCAGTTCCCATGGTATTGTTCTTCTGATTGCCAAGATGTGTTGAGTAAGCCACAAATTAAATCGTAAGATTAAATGGCAGAGTTTTATCGATGGTGCCTTCATCAAATAGGGCTCCATATGACACATTTTCTTATCTCCAAAAGGCTGTGTGGCAAAATGTTTATATGTCAGATACCGCTTTCGAGTCTCAATCCAGTTGGCCTGATAGATATATTTTTTTACTTTATCCGGATTGGGCACCAACATTTCAATAGTGGCATCTGCCTGCACCAGAATCTGATATACACCCTCTAACCAATTTTGTACAAATCCATGTTGACTAGCAAACATGTAAGTTGATAAAACCTTCAACATAACATCCAACTTGGTAGAGATCAAACATTTCCTAAAGGGGGCACATAGACACCACTGGTGGAGAGCGTTAAGCAAAACAGGGCCTGCTTCATATTGCAGCCACAGGCCAGGGACACAAGATGGAAGATTCAATATCTTCCACCAGAATTTTGCTTCCAATGGATGTAGACAGTTAGGCGATAGGGGCGCTCTGGTTTCCAGCCCATATACCAAGCACGGAACAGCTTTTTGATTCCAATACATTAAGGCAGGTTTTATCGAGAGTTTGCCATATTGATATTGGAGAATTCTCGCCTGCGATATGGCTTTAGCCAATTTTCGCTCCACACTCTCCAACTGTCCCCTTGACTGGACTGAGCCTTCAAAGGTCATACCCAGATATAAATAACTGGCAATGTGGTGAGTTTCCTGACGTTCCCATGCTGACATTTTGGGGTAGCAGTTCACTAAGGACGAGGTTGGATGTGGCGGGATAGCGTTGGTCCACTACTGCACTGGAGATGCCGTTTTCCCTTTTTTGAGGTCCCTTTGTGACAGAAATTATTCCAGAACCACATGGGCCCCAGGTACGTTGCGACAGGTACCCACAACCCAGGAAGTAGATAAATTAAAGTATTTCAAAAGTCCCCCCGTCTGCAAACCTGCAGCGTTTTTGCAGGTTCCTAACAATACAGAAAAGAATGTTACCTGAAACGGATCTGATGAGAAGAGTCTTATGCACACTGCATTTCACTGTTCTCAGTGCTATGAAATCAGCAGAGGAGCAGAGTTTTGCAGCACCACATAGAAAGAGTATTCAAGGTGGAGATGAACTCTTCACGCACCATTTGAACATTTCACCTGCTCTCATTGAAGCTAATCAGAACTATCAGAAAACTAACCAATCTGAAGGGTACAACGTTAATACCCTATCAAGGAGAACTGAGAAACTTTAAGAGAATAAGTGAGACCAGAGACCAAACCTCTTCTGAAAGAGGATTAAAGGTACTGGAAAACCCCAGAGGAGGAGAGCATCCTGGGAGACAGAGGCATGCCTGCATGTTCTCCCTTCCTAAAAGGGAAAGACCCTGCAGGAAGGAGTGTGAGAAGGAGAACACCCTGGAACAAGGCTGCAGCAGTTTGGAAGAACATCTCCAGTCCTAGACCTGAAAAAGTCAATTTCTGGAACCCTTGGAGGGAAAGGTTGACCCGAACATTCAGAAAGGTACTTCCACGCCTTGAGGGGATTGAAAAGCCAAATGCGTTAAGCTCATCCTCAAGCAACCCGTGATAAATGGGAGACGGACTGGACCTGTGGCAGTAGGGTAATCATTATATTGGCTGCTTGTCAAGAACCCTAATGAGGGGGGAGAAATACCCATTCGGGTGCAGAGGAATAAACTGAATCAAAGGTTTAGGAGGGACTTGTTCAGAAACCTGAACAGAACCAAGGTCTAGAAGGGACTTTTTCTGAAGCAGAATTTAACCTAGTGGTCCATGGGTGAGACCTGCTAAAAAGCCAGAGAAGCAGAGATTAACCAAAGGCCTAAGAGGGATCCATTGAGAATCGTGTTTGAACCAAAGTCCATGAGTGACCTGCTGAGAATCATGTGCTGATCCAATGGTCCAAGAGTGACATGTTGTAAGTGCTCAATAAAGCCAAGATTCAGGAGGAACCTGTTTAGTATCTGAAACTGAAGTAAAGGTCCAGGAGTGACCTGCCGAAAACCGTACACCAAATCAAGGTCTAGGAAGGACCAGTGAATGATCTTGTATTGATTCAAGTTCTGGGAGAGACCTCCAGAGAATCCTGAAGCAAGGTAAGGTTCTTAAAAGAGCAAGGGAAAGTGGCAAGGCCAGAACTTACCATGTAGAGCATTTGGTTCATTGCATTCAAATATGCTACACTTCGAAATCATAGGTTTGTGAACTGTTATGTTGGGTGAATCCTTACACTGGGGTAGCCTGGAGGCTAATGACTGATTTAATTGTAGAGTTGACCATCCATTTGAAATTATTATGTTTCAATTAAAGAATAGGACATACTTCACAATATCTTGGCATAGAAGCATGTAGGTGCCAGACATTTGAAAGAACACTACTTTTTTGACCCCACCTAGCCATGATTCACTATAGAATGGCCCTTTTGTAGTTATTCCCTAGAACCTGTAGGAATTTATTCACCCCTACCTGAGAAAACAATCTCAATAAAGATCATCTTGGTTTGAAACGTATACCTGTGCCTTGTGTATCACTGCACCGTCCTTTGCAGATAATGCTTCCACAGCCCAAAATCACTGCTTTTTGACCTGCTCAAAGATGTTTGTGCAGTGTTTGACCAAAAGAATATATTCCTAATTTGTTAGGCTGGCAGACTGAACCGGACCTTGCAATTAATGCATTATCTGCATAAGCATTTCTAGGACAATATGTGTAAGACGGGCACCAAATAAGTCCTCCTGATCAGTGATGCATATTTGGTAGGTTCGTCTGCCATATAGGTATTGACGATAAAATGGATTTTCAAGAATGTTGCCATCAACTGGGACTTCTGGCATTGACACTAAACATTCAAATCAAGCAAACAAATAGTTTATAGTGATTCCACATGTTTTGGGAAACATTTCCTTTTTGCAGCTTTGTCTCCACTGATTTCAATGAAAACCTGGGCATATCTGTGCGTGTCTTGGTATTCTGGCTGCTTTTGGGGTTGGTGGGGTCTTTTTAGACTTGCTCAACTCGCTTGTTTTGGGCAGGCACAGGTGGCTATCAGTGCAGGGAGAGTTTTCCTCCCATTTACCTTTTCCTGTGTTATTACCTTGTAACACATGCCACCTTGTGTCCCTTTGTTCATTTTGGGGAGCATATTCTCAAAAGGGCTACTCCTCATGTGTTAAGCCCGAGCCTTTGGCCATCTTGCTTTTGGCCCTCTTTCCACCCTTTTAGGCCAGAAGCTGCATCTGCCCCCAAATGAGGACAAGAACTTTCACGGGATACAGTGTTGGTTTCCTGTTCAGTGCATTGTGTGACTGGATCTGGTTCAAATTGGCTGTTCCCAATCCATGTTTCTCCTCAGCGATGTCTGGATGATTTGTGGCCAAGGAACCTAGATGCCTGCTGCAGCTGCTCTCTAGATAGAAGAGAGAACTGTCTGGAGCCTGTGTTTCACTGCCACCAAAACTCGAACCTGTTGACTCCTTACCTTGGTATCTCTGCCAACTCCCTATGCCTACCGTGTTCTGGGGGTGGGAGATCATCCTTTGGAATGGGAGTCGCAGTGGTCATCTATCCGGTCCAGCTGGAGTATCTCAGGAACCACATCTGCTTGGAAGGGTAGAACTGCCACCAACCGGACCCAAAGACACCACCAAAGACACCTTCTTCAGCCACTTCACCTGCGACCACCTGCAGCAGTGACAGTACATGAGCAGTAGGCCCAGGGGCCAAGTGTGCATACTACTCTTGGTGCCCACTTTGCCCTATAGGGAGTTAATGGGTGCAAAGTCCAGTCTCAAACACTATCCTTAGATGACTGTGGGTGGTGAGGGACTGGTCTGGTATTTTTTCCTGGGGACTCCTCAGTATGTAGAAATTGGGAGTCAACGTGTTATTTCGGAGATCATATTTTATATAAAGTGTGCTTTTACTTTTAAAAGAACTCACCTGTTGGCATTTGCCTATTCTGGTTAAAGTGGGCGGGATGGTAGCTCAGGGGCAATACATTTGTCTTTGGAGCAAGACAACGCAGAGCAACACAGGTTTGAATCCCGGTCCCGTGCTTAGAGACTGGTCTCCGGTATAAAGTACGTTATTTTTTGTAACTGACTGAATCCCTACCCAGGTACCTACTTATGGGCTGAATACATTTTGGGACACTCAGAACTTACTTACCTAGCTGGTGACAGACTGCGTAAGTTTAGGATAACCACCTTCAAATGATTGTGAGAAACAGAGTTTTTTCTCCCATGCTATTGCCGGGGATCCCTGGCTCGGGTGCCAGGGGAGGGCCATCGCTCTCGGATCTCAACCCTGGGGGCGGACAAGCGAGGGAGGATCACCTGGGAAGGGCACCCTTGGAGACTGTGGGAGGAATGCCCTTAGGCGAGACCTGGGGTCTCCCCGCACCCCCGTTCCAATACATCCCTACCCAACATCATGAGATATTATCACCCAACACCCATTCACCCACAACAATATATCTGTCCCCGTCACCCTGACAAAAACTTATATCGTTTTTCCCTCATACCTAAGAAAAACGCCAACTCCCACAATCCCTTCATCCACTATAAAAACCATCACTCCCAATCTACCTTTCCATGTCCCCCTCCCCATTTTCGAATAATACTAAGCAGAAGAAGAAGCAACCTGGAGGGGTGAAGATTACCAGTGAATAACCCACTAAGACACATAGGACAGACTACAACACTCTGACAGCAGGCTGTCCCATTAACGAGGGCAGGGCAGGTCAGGCAGACCCAACCCTGACCACACACCTGCAGACAATAAACCTTGCACAGGTGCATAAAAGGGGACTGCAGAGGGAGAGAGGGCAGTTGCTCTTGGGAAGCCAGGAGGGAGGCTGCAAGTATGGGTCCAGCAGAGGATCCCTATCTCAATCACACAGAGAGTGAGCTGGGATGCTGTCCAGACTGGAGGTGCCCAGAAGCAGAAGGAAGTGGGAGCTACAGGCAAGTGGAGAGTGGTTCAAAGATACCCTGGCCCAGTGCTTGTTAAGGGCTGCAGCGTTGCGAGGGAGCCAAGTCTGCAGGAAGCTGGAATTGCACAGCCTGCCTTCTGTTGGACATGTTTGGGATATTTCCCGTTGTCTTGTTTGTTTGTTTATTTATTTATTTGATATGGCGCGCAAAACCCAGAGGTAACAGGGCGCAATAGAGAGCAGAAGAGTAAGTATACATAAAGACTTGATTACAGGATAAGAAACAGTTGAATGGTGAGCAGAGCATTGCTTATCTTACAGGATCGGTTAAGTAGGCATTTATACAAATATACATACAGTATTTTACATTTTGGGGCCAGTGGCAGCCCTTAGTGTGCCTGAGGGGCAGGAGATGAGATCCTGTCCTTAGATAAAATCCCATTTAAAAGTCTGCAGTCCCCAAAACTGCCCAGAATGCTGTTTAAGGGGAGCTGGCGAAGTAGGAGTGAAATGAGAATACAGCATTGAGGTACTTGAAGTCCAGGGACATGTGTTTTTAATTGAACTTTTGTACAAAGTGAGAGGGTCCAAGCCCGGCTGAGGGAGACCTATGTGAATAGCTAATGGAGGGGTCCGAGCCCGACTGAGGGAGACCCATGAGAATTGGAGCAAAGTGGATCACGAGAATGAGCAGAACTTCTAGGGCAAAGGCGAACCCACTGGAGCAGAACGACCAATCGAGGGACCAGAGGGAAGGGTTTGGAAACCAAGAAATCCCCTGCAGGAGTTTGTTGCCTCCGAAAACCGGCAGAGGGCCAAATCCCAGACCAGAGGACTGCATTGTGTTTAAAGGACGTCAGCAACCCTCCCGGGTGAACGACAGAGTTGTGGGGGCAAGGCCAATACTGTGGTATTAACTTTGACTCCTGAATTGAAGCCGCAACGTGAATGAACTCTGAAATGCATAATGGTGAACATTAACCCTGGGAAAAGGGGAAGTGAAAAGGTGAATGCTTGGAGAGAAAAATTTCTTTGAACTTTTTGCTTATGGTACAGAGTTACCAAGAGACACTGGGGCAAATAACACAAAAGGAGAGAGAGTGTAAGTTGAAGTGGTCCTGCCGAGGCCCATAGTGAAAGCCTTGCACATTCTAAAGTCACATCAGTGAAAGGTCCGAGCCCGACTGAGGGAGACCTGGAATTTGAAATAAGTTGGGGGAAGAGAACCCCTAACAAATGTGAATAAAGCTTGGGAAAAGGAACCCCAGCAAGTGCTGCAATTGCAAGGTCTGAGCCCAGCTGAGGGAGACATATGTGAACGTTTTTATTGAACTGTGAAAGAACTTGGATGAACTGGAAAACCAGTTACTTTAACGTGGAAGGCCAAGCCGGCCTCAACCCACGTTTTGAACTGCTTCTTGATAACCTGAGCCTGAGTGTGTCATCCTGCCTATGGAGGGTTGGGGGGTGGTTGCCTTATTCCATGCTGTACAATGTGGGAAGGAGAGCCGACTCTGCCATCTTGATTCTTTGTTAGAACACTGCCTTTCCTTTGCATACATATTCCTCTTTACACACTTTTTTGTATAAGGGATAGGGCAGGTATTAGATTTTGTTGGTATAGGCCATTTTGATTTAACAGAGACTAACTAGGAATGGGTTTTCTTTATTATTTGATGACTACTCACGTCATAGATATAGGGCAAAGTAGGAGTTTTTCCACAATTCAAATCAATTAAAGCTTTTGAAATTGTATCTCTTGTGTCAGTGTCATACTTCTGATACTATGTCATCCTTACATAATACAGCATATTGTTTCATATTTGTTTGATCACTGGTCTTCTCCCCCCTTTACTTGAAACACTTGTGCTATCGCTTTATTTTACTGATTCTAACATGTGACAAGTCGCTAGGTGTTGTCACTTCTCGCCAGGAGGGAGACCTTTCCCATGAGGCTTGGGATGTGCAGGCGCTACCCAGTGGTGGTTCGATGCGGGAGGACCTCATGGGGAGGAACTGCCCACCTGGGGGACAAGGACGACCACTTGGGGTATGGCCCGGTAAACACCATTGCACCAACACATACTCTAGCACCGCTTTCCTCGTCTGACCTTTTGTTAGACCGTAGAGCCATGTACTATTATGGTACAGACGACCTCAGGGTGACCACAACGAAGAACATGGGAACCATGAAGATCACTAATTATAGAAGTACTGGTACGAGGTGGCCCCGCAGAGGCATGAGGATTGGGAACAAGAGTGGGAGAAAAAAGACTTAAATGGGTTGAATGAGATCTTGCTATATTGTATCAGAATTGACAATGATGTGTCCAGACAGCCAGGATAGGCTGTGACTGCAGAGCTCTTCTGAAACAAGAGTTTCAAGCTGATTTGGCAGACCCGAAGGAGGAGAGTACGGAGGATGCCAGCAGTCAGAAGCTTGAGCCTCTGGGCAGGACCACAGGACCAGGTCTGTGCAGCGGGCCAGAGGGAACGCGAGTGGAGCAAGGCTATTGGTGGAATCGCCACCCGACAGCAGTCAGCAGCCTGAAGCAAGCTGGTGGATTGCTGTCCCTAGAAGCTGAGGCGATGCACCTACACCCAAGTCAAGGAAACGGGTGGTGTGGAAGACCCACAGGGGAAGTAAAGCAGGCTAAGGCTAACTCCCCTCAACCCCTTGGTAACTACAGATCCCAGGGTACCCTGACAGGCCCAACGTCTGCCACAGCTCCTCTTCCACCAGCATTGACCCCTACCATCAAGGATACTGCATCTGAGAAATACTTCCTCGTAGCAAGAAGTCCACTGACCACCAGGGAAGGGCTGAGGACCCCTACCATCAAGAATTCTTCCTCGTCCAGTGGCCATACCAATAAGCCCACTGACCACCAGGGAAGGGTTGAGGACCCCTACCATCAAGAATACTGCACCCAAGGAATTCTTCCTCTTTCTGGTGAATGTACCAATAAGCCCACTGACCACCAGGGAAGGGTTGAGGACGCCAACCAAGTCCATATAAGCAACAGAGGAGACATCCTCATTGTAGTGGCATGCTTAAGCCCACTACTCGTAAGAGAAGGGTCGAGGACCCCAACGTTAAGGAAAGTGAAGTGTACTAAGTGCGAATACCTACATTTCACAGAATACCATTTCACTGAATGATAAATCTTTAAATTTGGTTGGTTAAGTGGTTACATTTAGGTGAGGGTATAGGATAAGGCAGGGGAGCATGGGGGGTCTCGCCCCTGCATAATAGGAAAAAGAAACGAAGAAAAAATAAATTGAAGATTTCACCATTGGGAGAAATGGATTTGGTGAAATCGCATACATCCTACTAAGTGTGCATCCGAGGAAAGCTTCCTAACATCAGTAACGCACCCAAACGACTGACCACCAGAGAAGGGTCAAGGACCCCAACAATAAAGTGCTGAGTCGAGGAGAAAATCTTCCTCAATTCAGTGGGGAGGCGAAGACCGCTGAATGCAATAGAAGGAAGGGTCTGGGACCCCGATGAAGGAAGTGTGAAAAGGGTCTGGAATCCAGAAAAACAGAATACCAATAAGAAAGGTTTGCCTACACTCTATTGAATGGCTGTAACATAGCAGGTGAACCGGAAGGGCATTGGAGTAAGAGAGCTATCCTCCTGGCCCTGTGAAAGGACGTGGATGTCCATACACAATCCAGGAGAAGGAAGTAATTCTCCTGGATAAGGGGTCCTAGGTCGAAAGACCTTTTTTCTTTTTTCGAATGGAAAAAATACCAATTTAGAAAGACCGCTCTGTGACCGTACGGAGCAGTGTTTCTAAATCGGACTGTCAAGCCCTGCTGCACACGAGAGCGCGCCGGGGCTGACCGGTCTGTGTAACCCAGCTTACTCGATGCAGAAGTGACGGGTACGTTTGAAACTGTATGTCTGTGTGCATGTATGTGTTTGTATGAGTATTTGTGGGTAGAATGCGTGTTTGGATGTGGGTGGGGAAAGGAGCGGTTCGGGGGGTTAAACCCTTCGATTAACGAGAGAATGAGCGGGAGAGGGAGGAGGCAGAGAAGGAGGGTTGTTCAATGTAATAATACTGCATTTTAAAACCTGCACAAAAACGGGCAAAAAGAAACTAGTCTTTTTTGTGTTCAGGCTTTAAAAGGCCGGATTATGACATAGAACCGGATCAGGATCTATTTACTTTGTGTGAATTTGTGTGGAATAAGATATCAACGTCAGGGCAATGAAGCCATTCCCTCTGGCTTGAGAACATTTTTGACAGTTTTCAAGAAGAACTCTTGACATCCACCAGAAGAAGGCAGTCATTCCACTGGTGGGAGAACTTGTGTTATTAGATATCCTTATTGTAGAGTGTAAGGGCTAGAGATAGGTTTGAACACACAACGGTAACTATGTGACGGACATTCTGACAGTTCCTTTAGTTTTGGTTGAGGCAGGGAAACCCCTGCATAGTGTTGGGGCTAGATAGGGTTTTCTTTAACATCTCAATTAATATTTGTAAAATAAATAACCCATGTCGGCCTCTCTCTCTCCTGCACCCTTACAAACAATCAGTTTAAAGTGTTCTATAGTCCCCCTTTGTGGCTACCTACCGGGTACACGTATGTGTAGATCTCGGTGTGTGTGGTATATCCTAACTTTAATGTATTCCTGCATGTGTCTTGGCCTAATAGATGACATATATTTTGGCATCTGTGTGGACCTTTATTACTTCATGTTCTCTTAGTGTGGTTAATTGTACCTGCATTCTAAACCCTGGATGTCTAAAGTCTGTGCCATCCTTTCTTCCCACTATCATGCTATTAAGAGTGTTATGTAGTAGATTACTACAATTAAAAACGAAAAGCGTTGTTTTTTTTACTACAAGGCTCTATTATGTAAAACACATGCCAATGAATGCCACAATTGTGTTTTCATTTGTTTGCACTGTATATGTTATAGGGCAGAGGTCACCACCCTATAGTTAAGTCGAGTCAAACTCCCTTAGGAACCTCAAAAAAGTCTATTGTTAATAACATTTGACTTATGTGACTTTTTGCCTGAAATATTGAAGTTAATTAGGGATGCATAGGCCCCTCCAGACTGCAATGTTTTGTAAAGATTTGTTAAAGAACAGTTCATAAGAAGTCCAAAAACAAAGTTGCGGCTTACTTCCCATTCATTTTCCGATACACAAAAAAAGGTCAATTTTTGCTGGACCATGCAGTCCAAACTACTCTGTGGATTTGGCAGTCCAAACCAGTGGGTGGATTTGGACCAGGCCCGAAACAACTTGGTCACAAAGCGTTTAAAAGAGGCATTTTTGTGGTTTGCGGTTATTCTGTACAGTAGTTTTTTTAAATATTTGATGGAGAAGGGGGTGCCCCCTTCTCCAAAATAGATAGCTATATCTCGGGTAAATTGACAAAACTGTGTTTTAACAGCCCTTATCTTTGTTTTTGCTCAATGCGAGAGATAGCCGAGCTTATCGGAAAATGAAACGCAGGAAAAAGGCTATTTGCATGTCAAAAATGCCATCAGTCTAGAAGTGGGGTTGGCTAGAGGGCACTAAGAGAAATTTTGGAAGTTGAGAGGGGGTGGGAGGAGTGTGGTCTAGGGACTGAGTTTGCAACACTAAGCTTTTCTGTGACCTCAGCTATAGCATCGAATAGCTGACACCTCAAAGCAAACCGTCACAGAAACGGCTTGTGTTGTGGGGGAAAGGGAGAGGGCAGGATAGGTGAGGAGGCCATCTGGTGAGTGGGGAAGCTGGCACAGATGTTGGGGCCCTTGGTGAGGGCCCGGGGATGGCCAAGAAAGCCTTTTTCCCCAGCCATTTTTTCGATATTCACGCTTATAAAAACTCCAGATAGCCGCAGCTATTTGTAGTTCGGACATATAATGACTATGAATAGCCGAGGTTCTCTGTAGTTCTGTACCCGCAGCTATAGCAAAAAGTTTTTAAAAAAAAAGGTAGGTGCGGTAACTGGGACTGACCCTGCTTAGCTTCAAAGCAAGGTAGTGGCTGGCACCCTCAGGCCATGTTGCCTAATAAATGAGCACAAGTTAAAAGACCACTTAGAGCAGAGGTCTTCAGATTGTGGAGGGGGCTCGGGCCGACTCCTGGTGGGGCGTGGAGACACCAGCCTGAAATTACCCCCAAAAATATTCTGTTTTTTTTCAAAAAGGGATCGAAAAAAAGCGGGGTCGGGACATGCATGTTTGTGCGTATCCCATCCTAGCATTGCCCCTGCCGCACATGCTTTGTGTGACAGGGTCAGGCTTGGGGTCAGTGGGAGTGGCTGATCCAGGAATTAAACAGGCTGGAAGCGCGCTCTCTATCCCTTTCCATGGAGCACGCTTCCAGAGTGTTTGAATCCAGTCACATGAACAAAACAGGACTGGGATTATACGAGGTAAGGAAGGGGGCACTAGGGTTGTTTTTGGACGGATGGAGGAGCCCTGGGGTTGTTTGTGGAAAGGGTGGGGGGTCTTTTAGGTTGTTTCTGAAGCAGGTGGGGTCCCTGGGGTCCTTTTTGGAAAGGGTGGGGGCCCTGGGACTATTCAGGCAGTGGGGTACGGCGGAGTGGGGCAGGGGAAGCCCTGGCAGGGGCAGCACGTCCTTTATGGGTGAGGGGGCAACGACCCAGCGGCCCCCTCACCCATTTTGGAAGCGCCAGTCCTGCTTTTTCCTGCTGTATGCCATGCATTTCCCCTGTGCCCCCAGCACCTTGCATACACACATAATCACTTTGACTGTGTGCGTGTGTTAGGCGTTGAAGGGCCCAGGGGGCAGGGATGCTATCTTTTTACTGGATATCTATAGATGCCCAGTAAAAAATACCATGCCTGCCCCCTAGGCCCCCCAGCGCTAAGCCAATTGCAAAGTGCTTGGCTCTTTACCCATTTTATGTTTTCAAGTGTGCTCTTAAATGCATCTTTAACCAATTTAAAAAAAATATTTCATGGGGGCGACTTTTGAACCCCCGTTGATTGGTTCAGGCTCCCTCGCTACGCTCGGTCGCTATGGCATATTTGGGGTTATGCCCCTCCACTTTAAAAAAAATCACCAGCTACCACTGGCCCTGGGACTGTGCTGGTAGCAGGGTGGGGGAGCCCAGAGATTGTGGTGGGAGCAGGATGTGGGGAGCCATGGGATAGTGGTGGGTGCAGGGTGGGGAGAGCCCAGGGACTTTGGTGAGAGCAGGGTGGGGAGAGCCCTGGGTCTATGGTGGGGTGGGAAGAGCCCAGGAACTGAGCTAGGAGTGGGATGAGGGAGCCCAGAGACTGTGACGGGAGCAGGGTGGGGAGCCCAGGGACTAATGGGAGCAGGGTGCACCGATGGCACGGGATAGTTCATGGCCATTTGGACTTACTGTCCATTTGGCAGTTTGGGCGGTGGGGGGTGGGGGCGGCTTCCCCCATTTTGCTCAGAAGCTTAGTGGACTCACATCCCTGGTCCCAGGGTGTGGCTCCCTTTTGGGGAGAGTTGACGATCTCCATGGAATCGTCACAGGCTTTTTCAAATATGCTGATAATTGCAAGTGCTGTATAACATCCTTTGTGCAGCCTCCCTTTCAAGGAAAACGCTGAAACAGTGCTAGCAGCCATATGAAGGTTCTTTCATAATAGCCCAACGCATCCAACATCACCCCACTCAGCCATACCACCCCACCCTCCTCCAGCATGAGGCCATGCAGCAGATTTTCGCCACCCTACCGTAAACTCTCAAACGGTCCTTGTAATATGCTGGGAGCTTTATAAAAAGTTAACGCATGTTACACACTCTGCCACCCCCTCCTTCAGCTGCACCCCCCCCCCTAACCGTTCACCCGCCCCCTACCCTTTCAAACAACCCTTTCACCCCACCACAAAGCCATGAGACCAGGCTACAGAAAACCTTATTTGGCAGTACAAAACACCTGAAATGTAGGGAGATGGTGATTGGGGAAGGCTGAAAAGGTCTACTTATCGTTTTCTTGAAACTTTGTTGATAAAGGTGTGCAACCATCATAACCTGGGCATTTGTCCATTAGCTATGCCATATGTATCACCAATTTCTCATTCTTGTGAGCCCCTTTTTCCTTCCCCTCCAGTAAGGTGCTGAAATTGACACATTTTCCTTTGTTTGGCATAACAAGGCCGCAGATTTATTTTCACATATATACAACCACAGCAAACCGATTTTAAAAATATCTCCAAAGGTGTGGCGACTGCTCCTCATCCTGCTTCCCCCTTTTTTTATCCATGTCCATTGTAGGCCCAACTCCCCCAAGACCTTCGAGTCTGAGAACCGCCTGCCCCTGCAGGTATTTGCGGACTGGGGGAGCGCCGTTTGCTGGGGGGAAGCTGAGCACACATTGCTACCGCCAGACAACCCCGCCGTTTAGGCTCCCAGGAGGCGCTGTCCAGAATGAGCGAAGCCCCTTCCGGTTTAGCAATGGCTCATTCAGAGTCTATCTCTTATCATTGGTCGCCACAACACCGCCACGCCAAAGGTGGGTTACCGCCCACCGTGGCTCCCTCCTTTCCTTGCTCATAGTTCCAGTAGTTTGGTGCACACATTCCAGAAAAACAATTCCATTCCCTGTGCCGACAAATGCACTCCGTCTCTTAAGTAATACTTTGTGGTTTTGAGGTTGATCAATCCATGTCTGATATGCTAAAAGCACCTTCCTTTGCAGAATTTAGCCATCGCACAATTCAACTACCTCCTTGCATTCTCCACCGCTGCATGACTCTCCGCTCCCCTCCATTCCTGCCTCGGAATGATTTCCGACCATACGATCTCGGTCTCCCCCATTTCTGCCGATAGCTCCTGTAAATAAGACATCATTTCCCTCAACAGGATCCCTCTCCCTAAACTAGTAAGGTCGTTGCCCCTGAGGTGCACCACCAGCACACCGGGACTCCGCTGCTTACCCAGCAGTTTGTGCATGTGTCCCCGCAGCTGTTACCATTTCATACCTGGGACCCCATGCCAATGTACCCGGTATTCCCCGGCGGTCAACTCCTCCTGCTTGGGTGTCCAGCTTGCCCCGGCTCTTGACACAAATTAATGGCCCACCACCCGGACGGACCGTCGCCTTCTTTTTGTTGTTGCTAGATCAGGAGGACAGCCGTTAGTACTACATTTTTTTCCAGCCTGATATATCTTTTAAAACAACCAGATTTCCAACCTCCTATCTGTTTGATAGCCTGTGCGCCCAAACCCATCCCCACTGCTGATGTGGCTGCCCCTATCCTAAAGGAATGGGTCCCGTACACCCGCATTGAAAATCCCGCTTTCACCAGTGCCATGTCCATCACTCTCCTGAACTGAAAACGGCTCAACGCTGAATGGCTCCCTGTTCACCGTGTGGATCCTCCACCTCAAATAAATGATTACACAACCAACTGGGCAAACCGGGCTGGTCTGGGTGCCCCCTAGCGTGATGGTTCTGCCCTTCCCCGTCTGGTCAGACTTAGATTTTGTAATAAAAATGTACACCTGATCGCCCCTCACACATATATCACACATCCTCAGAAAACCCAGACCTTTACCTTCCTTATTGACAGGCACCAATTCGCTTACCCTTAGAGCCCCAAAGAATGGCAGTGAAAAGGCCACTGAAAACAATGCCTTCTCGTACTCGTCCCTACACACCCCGGCCTAGCTCCTGATCATCTCATGCAATTTCCCCACATCGATAGGCCGCCTTTCATCCGGCTTGGTTTTTACGTGCTTGGCCCAACCCTTCATAGCCATGACAATATAATGTTCCTTCGTGGGATCGGCCCTGCCCCCTAATTTGTATATTTAGGGGGCAGGGCCATTAAAGTTGTTAAAAAATTCATCCCACATTTTGAGGTCCTCTTTGACCTCGGCCCCCAGACGCACGTGTTGCCCAGCATGCTGTAGGCCCACTGTTTTTAGCTCGATACTTCTTGCAAACACTTTTCCTGCTGGAATCACCTTGCCTGCAAAATTAAGATTGCCGCCAGAGGCTGATGCTCCCTCCGAGTGGCTTTTTCTCTGCTCAACATCCCTGCAATTACCTGTTTCAGTTTTGCCACTTTGTCTTTCGGAAGCCTACATTCCCCGGCCATTGCGTCAATTTCAATCCCCAAAAAGGTCAATGTCGTGACCGGACTGACTATTTTCCCCTTGGCAAGGGGAACCCCAAACTCTGCAATCAATGCCTGAAATACCCCCATAAGGACCTCACAGTCCTGTGTTCCTTCTCTACCAATGAAAAGGAAATCATCGAGGTAGTGGAGTATCCTCCCGACCTTGGACCTTTGCCTCACTGAAAATTCCAAGAAGTGGCTGAATTTTTCAAAATAAGAGCATGAAATTGCACAACCCATAGGCAAACATTTGTCATAAAAGTATTCTTGTAGAACCTTGAAACCTAGCAGGTGATAGCTGTCCTTATGTATTGGTAAAAGGCGGAATGCAGACCCTATGTCCGCCTTCCCCATGAGGGCTCCCCCTCCCATTGCTTTCACTAATTCCACCGCCTCCGCAAATGATGAATAGTGAACCCTGCATTGTTCTTCAGCAATGCCATCGTTAACAGACTCGCCTTCCGGGAAAGACAGGTGTTGGATCAATCTGTACTGGCCAACCTCCCTCTTGGGCACCAGACCCAGAGGTGACACCACCAAGTTCTCCAGTGGAGGAGAGGTGAACGGGCCCGCCACCCTCCCCAATTGTAACTCCTTCCCCACTTTCAGTGCCAGAACCTCAGGCATAGCCAATGCTGACTTCAAATTGCAAGCCTCCCTTGGCTCGATGTCCCCGTTGAAGGGAATCTTAAAACCCCACCTGAATCCTTCCCACAAAAATTTTGCATCACCCCTATCGTGATATGCATTCAAAAACGGAATCATGGCCTGTAAACGGATTGGTGTTGGTAGGTGTTTTTTAATCACGCTTGTTTTTTTCTTTGGATTTGGTGCTGCCCTTTGATTTTCTTTCTCTACTTGAGGAGCAGTGCCCCCCTGCCCTTGCGCCCTTTGTGTGCTTGAACCTACATGCATTCCCATAGGTGCATTTCCCATCCGCGAACAACCAGCATTCTGCCAGCTCCCCCTGGTAGCTGAAACGGTTATTCCAGGAGGAGTTCCCTCGGAAGGACCCCCTCCCTCTGTGAGAATAGGCCCTCCTGCATCTACTGTAAGCCGGCTTTTCCCCCGGGACCTTTTCACCCAGTGGCCTAGGTGGTACCATTTTTTTTCTATGTACCCGCCTACGTCCACCTCATCCCAGGTCATTTCCGGCCATACCTGCATCTTGAGTCTAAAGCCCCTGTCATAGTCAATCCATGCATCGCCCCCATGTTTCAGATACTGTTCTCTTTCTTTCTTTCTTTCTTTCTTTCTTTCTTTCTTTCTTTCTTTCTTTCTTTCTTTCTTTCTTTCTTTCTTTCTTTCTTTCTTTCTTTCTTTCTTTCTTTCTTTCTTTCTTTCTTTCTTTCTTTCTTTCTTTCTTTCTTTCTTTCTTTCTTTCTTTCTTTCTTTCTTTCTTTCTTTCTTTCTTTCTTTCTTTCTTTCTTTCTTTCCTTTGGTTCACTGAAACCCTGCCCCACAGGTTCCATCCCCACCAGATCCAAGATTTCCATAAACTCTTTCCTCCATACCTGCTCTTTGTATGCTAAGGGGATGTGCCACGCTAGAGCATTCACTGCCAACCTAGCTAGTGCACATCCTGGCATAGGTCTCCCATACACTGTGGCATTGCTTGCAATCCCCTGCCCTTGATCCCTGGTTGGTGACCCCCCTGCCATACCTACCCGGCCCTCCAACACTGGCGGCATCCTGACATTACTGAGCCCCGACCCGATAGCTCCATGACCCCAACAAGGTGTTCCCCCGGGCTTAGCTGTAAATGGGAGGGTTGATCCTTGTGACCCCTGCCCGGCTCCCCCAATCTGCCCTGCTACAGCTCCCGTGACGGCACGACCCTCCGCCACTATCCCTTGATCTAGGACCATGTTTCCCCCTTGTTGATGGATTGCTTCAGCACCCCTGGCCAATTGGTTAAAAGCATCATTATTATTACAAAGCATCTGTCCATTCACCCCATTTCCTCATGCTTTCATACAATCCATGAACATACCTTTAACCATCTCCAAAGTGGTCGGACCCTCAGCTGCCACCGCCGATGTGGCTACAGGTGCACCGCGAGGACCTCCCATCGTCCTTGGAGCCTCAGCAGTTGAAGGCGCCGGTGTGTCTGCAACCTCCTGCGCCCTCCCCCTTCCCTTGGGGGTGACTTTCCTTTTTCGTGCAGCTTCTGCCTGCTGCTGGCTGTCCTTGGCTTTCCTGGTCATCACCCTCTTTCTTTTGCTGACTGGCTCTTCCTCTTCAGTGAGCTCCTCAATGTCCTGACCCTCTCCCTCCTGGGAGTGTACCTCCACCCATGCTTCTGTCAGTCTAGAAATACGGATACCTCTACTTTGAGACCGCAAACGCATTTTGGTGGCCGTGGACCAACCGTCTCATGCACGATACGACAGAATATAGATTTTCGAGTTTGCCAATGAACGGCCATTTTGATGTAGCAAGAATCGCCATTTTGTTTTCTAACCATTGCTCATTGCTTTCTGTTCCTATTGCTTCGCAGTATATTTTCCGCTTACACTGCTCGACTGTGGAACATTGTTGTCTGTATGTGAAAAGGACAAGGCCGCAGGGCCGTGAGGATAACAAGAGTTCGCTGAAACACAAACGTAGGCAGCGCCAGGAAGAATGCCCGGCTCCCTCCCGAATGTAACCTTGAAGCAGAGCTGCAGGGCATTTAATCATTTCACAACTGCCAGCCAGTCTCGTTATATGGTAGAATATGTTAGAATAATACCGCTAAAGGCTTGAATTATGCTGTTCTAACGGCTCCCCTTTGCTGAGCCCGCTAGAGCATGTCGGCTCCCAGGACGCGAATAACACCTGATAGATGGCACGGTCCGGAATGCAACTCCCCCCCCCCCCCCGTATGTAGTTCGCTTCCAAGAACAGAAGCGCCGTGTTCTATTCAATAACCGAAAGATGCCTTCGTCCTCACAAATTGCAAATTGTTACTAGAATAGATGTTTGAAGGTGCCATAGTGGTCGGAGATGTCCATCATCACACCAAGTTCAAAGGAACCCAATAAAGGGGGGGGGGTGTTAACCATGTCATAGCTGATTGTTTGATATGCATTTTGTATATATGTAACTGATGTACGTAATTCACTCTCTTGCGTCCCTCGAGGTCTAGAGATACACGTCGCGGGGCATGAGACCGAGTTGGCCAACTGAGACTTTTGCTTTGCAATAAAACCCTAGCTTTGGAAATACAACCTCGTGTCTGGCGTCTCTATCGCGTGTGGTGACCCGCCTTGTTTCCATAGACGTCAGGGTCCCCTAGGGGCCCCTTTAACTTCCTCCACAGGTGTTGGTGGGAACAATAGGGGTGACTCAGACCTCTGGCTGCGCCCTGCGACGTCTACCCCCATTTGTGATGCCATTTGCTGCATCCAACTAGTGCCATATCTGTCCCCAGCCATCTGAGCCATTGCCAAGAAAGCCTCAAGGTTGTCCTTCTGCTGTGACTCCATACTCCGTCCTGACTTGTTTCGTGCAGTTCACGTGATTGCCCAATGTCCAAAAATGCTCCTAAGGTGTGGCGACCGTTCCCAGATGTCTGCCCTGCACCTTCCTGCCAATGAGCCCGCTTAGTGCAGCTCACGTTCCTTGCTTTCTTAGCTGACTGTTCAGTTCAGCTTCCTTGTGAGTCAGCAGCCCGTTGCCAGATAGTCTCCTTCTGCCTTTGCTGGCAGCTCTGCCAGAGCCCTCTTAGAGCGGCTCTTGTAGGGTGTATCAGTGTTCTTTGCATGTCCTGCTCCTCTTGATGGCCCGCCGCCCCTGATCTTGCTCTTAGTTCTATTCCAATGTGCGCGCTTTTCCTGGCGGCGTTAGTTGTTGGCGTTGGCTCATACCGCTCGAGCTGCAGCCCCTGGTTTCACCAACCTACGTCGCCTTCCGATCCGCCCTCATCTCCTCCTCTTTGATCAGCTGACCGGAGCCTTCTTCCGTTGCGCATCACCTGTTCCATGATGTCCCCGCTGATCCTCGGCTCACGCTCTGCTGAAAGACCGCAGCTTCTTCCTCGATGCCCGCCGTCTGGGAAATCCTCTTCACTTCTCCTCTTCCCGCTCTGGACCTGCTTGCCGTCCATGTTGGCGCCTCTGCCTGATGCTTCCGCCCTGACCGGCCGTCGTACAGAGTCCACCCAGGTACTGTGCTCGAGCGGTATGAGCCAACGCCAACAACTAACGCCGCCGGAATCCTCTGCACGCGAAGTCCTCCAATAACGAAAACGAAATTCTTTCCTGGTCGGTGGGCTCCCGGCTGTTGGAAGAGCTGCAAGTGCTCCTGTGCCGGGCGCCCGCTGCTCATGAAGCCCTTGCTCCTCCCCTTTCTATTGTTGCCCTTCGCGTGCTTTTGGTGCGCTTGGCGCTCTTTCTGGACTCTTGCTGTCCTCTCCCTCCCCCCGAGGGGGGGAGGGAAGAGAGAGTGGAAGGAGTAAGGCCCCTGCCCAGTTATCAGGGTGCCTCCTCCATTTTCCCTTTGGGTTTCCGTCCTCACCTTCACAAACGAAGTTCCACTGAAGTATGCATAGGTCCGAAGAGAAATGTAGAACTCTTCCCTTGCATAATATAACAAGCTCTGGATGTTCACCAGTTTTTCTTCCTACAACTAATTACGCGTATGGTCGGTCTTCTAGTTTCTTGTGAAGCTTTGTCTGGGTCAGACTACACACATTATTGTGATTAAGCAATCAATCAACCAGATGGCACAGCGAATCTCCTTGAATTGTATACCTTCGGATCTCTGTAAAATAACTTTCACGGTTGATGTGTCTGCTTTCGAAACTTTTGCCTGGAGGGTCACAAGTTCAGGAACCAGAATGGCAGCTCGGGGTTAATGCACCTACTTCAGAGCGCGCGCACGTCTGTTTGTACGCGCTTATTGGTGCTTTAAATACAAAACAATGTTGTGCTACACTACAGTTTAACCTTTGACGAAAACAATGAAACGAAAACTAGAACATTTAAATCAGTCTTTCCTTTACGAATAACCAACCGAAAAGCTGCAATTACACATCCAGTGTCTGTGAAAACAGAAGCATTTAAAATACGTATTTGTCCTGTGGGACAACCATTTAGCATATATTGCCAAGTGGCACAGCCTGGCAGTATTTTCTTTGGAAATGTGTATTTGTCCTGACAGTAAACAATGACACCCCTTTATATAATCGCTCTCAGCGAGATTGCGTTTGTTCCTTTTGATTCTGATCTGCATGCCATGGACAACATGTATTGTAAATCACACAGCAGAGCATTGAGATGTGTCCACGGGGGCGCAGGGTGCAAGCATGGGAAAGTTGCGGATGATACATCGAAAACGGGCACAAGCATATCAGCCAGATGGATTTTACTTGGAAAATAAATACAGTTTATAAGCATGGTGATTAATAGCGAAAGTTACATTGGAAACACTGGAAAATGTAATGCACTTTCTCAACGTGCTCGGTTATTATGAATTCTAATGAAAACGGAAGCATGGAACCCGTCCTTTAACAGATGCAGATATCAGTCTAAAGATCTATGTATTCTGTGATTAAACCATATGGACATATGGCAAGTGCTCGCCTTGGAAGCAAGACGACACAAAGCAACACAGGTTCGATCCCCGGGTCGCGCTTATAAACCGCTGGGTATTAAGCATGTTATAAATAACCAATCATATCGTATCATATATTGGTGAACAATGAAAGAAATTACTTCAACAGCATACAATAGTGTTTTCTGATTGTAAACCGTTATCCCTGTATAGTTATGATGATAAAACTAATTTTACATTGCTAATGAAGTTAAAATGGCCTTTACATACTGTTTTCGCAGGAATTACTGAAAGGTTCCACTGAATATGGTGTTGTAAAAACAAGTTTGAGTACCTAAGAAATGGGAGTAAAGCGGCATTTTGCACCCTGATAGAGCCAATTACATTAGTCTTCAAACGTGCATGTCTGCGCTTTTTATGGTTGTGGACATTTTAAGATGATTGTTTTAAATTATTGACGCCTCCTTTGCTGAATGCTTTTTCCACTTTGGAAATCATTGTTTAAGCATAGGAATGCAGTTTACCGCATATGTCCTTCCTTCAATTGTTGCATTAATGTTATCATATTTATGTAAAGCGATTAAAAATGTTATCTGTGCAGGATATAATACATTTATTTTCTTGATAGAGAATAAATAACATTGAGTACATGCATGAATTCTATATCAACCTGCATGTCCTTGTCCCTGGTTCATGTTTTTATCTCCCCTGCCTCATCTGGTCTTATATCCACATCCTCTAACCCAGGGCTCGAAATTGTGTGGAGCTGGGAGCTATTTAGCTCCTGTTTGTATCCTAGAAGCGCCTGGTTTGCTTGACACAAACTGCTACAGAAGCTACTTTTGGCTCCCCTTGTCAACTGCTGCCAAATAAACGCACGCACGTGAATTTAACTTTGAGCTTTTGGGACAATCTATAAATAAACTTTAGGACACATTTATACAGCAATAAGGGTCGTAAATAATGGATAAAATGATATGTTTGCATCTAATGTGGAATTTAGATTTGCGGAACGGTACGTACCAGCTCCTTGGTTGCCAGTGGTAGCTCCTGGTCACTGGTTAATGCTGGATACCCAGGAGCTGATTTTAGCTCCTGCTTATCCAATCTTAATTTCAATCCCTGCTAACCCATTGTTAAGGACACTGGTCCTCTGCTCTATAAATCAGTGTTGCTGTTGGTACTCTTGTTCAGAGGAGAATTGCCTAGCATTTCGGTGCTGGACTGCCCCAGGGCAGGACAAAGACTGATATGTTTGGGATATTTCTTCTCTGTGAAAGATAGTGAGCTAAAGACTCTGGGTAAGTCTCTCGTAACCAGGACTAATGTCTGGCAGAGGGACTCCCAGGACCCCCATTGGTAATTTGCATATTTGAGTAACTTTGGGTCTCACCCTAAGTTACTAGGGGAATCCAGACGTGGACCCCTTGCTCACTATTCTTAGAGAGGCACAGCTCCTCCCTACTAATGAGGTCCAACCAGACCGAAACACGTGTCTGGGGATGCTGTTGGTACTCTTGTTCAGAGGAGAATTGCCTAGCATTTCGGTGCTGGACTGCCCCAGGGCAGGACAAAGACTGATATGTTTGGGATATTTCTTCTCTGTGAAAGATAGTGAGCTAAAGACTCTGGGTAAGTCTCTCGTAACCAGGACTAATGTCTGGCAGAGGGACTCCCAGGACCCCCATTGGTCATTTGCATATTTGAGTAACTTTGGGTCTCACCCTAAGTTACTAGGGGAATCCAGACGTGGACCCCTTGCTCACTATTCTTAGAGAGGCACAGCTCCTCCCTACTGATGAGGTCCAACCAGACCGAAACACGTGTCTGGGGATGCTGTTGGTACTCTTGTTCAGAGGAGAATTGCCTAGCATTTCGGTGCTGGACTGCCCCAGTGCAGGACAAAGACTGATATGTTTGGGATATTTCTTCTCTGTGAAAGATAGTGAGCTAAAGACTCTGGGTAAGTCTCTCGTAACCAGGACTAATGTCTGGCAGAGGGACTCCCAGGACCCCCATTGGTAATTTGCAAAACAAGTTTGAGTACCTAAGAAATGGGAGTAAAGCGGCATTTTGCACCCTGATAGAGCCAATTTACATTAGTCTTCAAACGTGCATGTCTGCGCTTTTTATGGTTGTGGACATTTTAAGATGATTGTTTTAAATTATTGACGCCTCCTTTGCTGAATGCTTTTTCCACTTTGGAAATCATTGTTTAAGCATAGGAATGCAGTTTACCGCATATGTCCTTCCTTCAATTGTTGCATTAATGTTATCATATTTATGTAAAGCGATTAAAAATGTTATCTGTGCAGGTTATAATACATTTATTTTCTTGATAGAGAATAAATAACATTGAGTACATGCATGAATTCTATATCAACCTGCATGTCCTTGTCCCTGGTTCATGTTTTTATGTATTTTTTACCTAAGATTCATAAAGAATATGTTGGATTGCCACAAGTTAGACCGATTATGAGTGGTCTAGGATGGGTCACGGAGGGTCTGTCACAATATATTGATACCGCTATTAAAGATTTGGTTCCCACATTGCCTGCTTATTTACGAGATACCACCCATACTTTGCAAATTTTGTCTTCCATAAAATGTTCTGAATGTTACTTGTTAGCAACCTTAGATGTTAAATCATTGTACACCTCTATCCAACATGAGTTGGCACTTGACACAATTGATTTTTCTTTTAGAAATCACTCAGCATCTTATGCAGATCACATAACGATGATTAAGGAATTTTTGGGTTTTACACTACAACATAATCAGTTTCTTTTTAATGGACAATACTATGTTCAAACTAGAGGGGTAGCCATGGGGGCTAAGTATGCCCCCTCTTTAGCGAACCTCTTTATGGGGAATTTTGAACATCATTATATTTTCAATTCACATCAGTTCAGGGATTATATTATTATATGGAAGAGATATATTGACGATGTATTACTTATTTGGAATGGCTCTATTGATCAGTTTCAACAATTCACAAAATACCTCAATAACAATAATTTTGGCATTGAATTTGTGGGTTATGTGAGTTCAGACAAAATAGAATTTTTGGATCTTGTTATCAGTATCTCAAATTGTCAAATACATACACATACATTCAGAAAACCGACAGCGGTGAATTCAATTTTACATGCTACTTGCTGTCACAAAAGATCGGTTATAGAGAATATACCTTTTGGGGAATTTTATCGGTTGCAGTGATACATCAGACTTCATGGATGAAGTAGAACGGATAAAGGAAAGGTTTAAAAGAAGAGGCTACAAGAACTCCAGTATTCAAAGGGGCATCGGAAGGTTCAGCAGTATTTCAAGAGAGGATATGTTGATTGAACATGAAAAGACTAAATCCACTGGGTTCTCAGACGTAAGAATTATAACAAAATATGTGCAAAACTCTAAGATGTTATATAAGCTGTTAGCAAAGCATTGGCATTTACTCCAACTTGATTCCGACTTATTACCATATATCACGGATAAGCCAAAGGTCATTTTTACACGAAATCGAACTCTTAAGGGATATTTGTGTCCCTCTTATTTAACTTCTCAGACTTCCGCAACAAATCCCCTATCATGGCTTCCCTCTAAGCCAAATGGTTTCTTTAAATGTGGCACATGTAATTTCTGTAAATATGTTATTCAATCTGATACTTTTTCATGTCATAATGGTTTAACAGTCCAAATACGAGATTTCATGAACTGCAAGACTAAATACATAGTATATGCGATTCTTTGTGTCTGTGGTAAAGTGTATGTTGGTTCCACAATAAGGGAATTACGAATTAGGATCAGAGAACATTTTGCAAGCTTAACAAAATTTGACTCCAAATTACCGCTCTCAATGCATTGGCAAGAACATCACCAAATGGACCATGTTAGTGATATTAAATTTATTGGTCTAATGCAAGCAAAAACCCACCCCAGAGGAGGGGACCATCTGGGACTGTTACGTCAATTGGAAGCACGTACCATCTGTAGGCTTCGATGCACTACTTCAGGTCTTAATAGTGACACGGAATTACATGTATTTTTGTAAATGGGAGGTTAAATGTTTGAACCTAAGCCCAATGTATCTTTATCCGTGGATGTTAACCGCTGGAGCCTAGGGGATCGGTTAAGTGCCAGGGCTGCGACCGGGAGCCAAACACACCAGCATTTGCAATAATAATAAGCAACATTAAATTGGATTTGACATTTTGACACATTATTCACAATAACTGCCCATATGTATCCATTAATGGAGATGAGAGAATATTATGTCTTGATTTTGACTTGAAATGTTAACAATAATAGAGGATAACAGGGCTTATATGTCATAATGAGGGATTCATAGATAACAAGGATAATTATGTGTGCCAAGTTGGCAGTTAGCAGACAGATATTTTATATCTAATTATGTTGTGGTCACGTGAATCCGTGTGTCATCAATAATAAGAATTTAAAATTCTTGCACTTGTTGTTATCCAAACTAGTGAAAAAGGGATACCAGGTCTCAAGTGACTATAGTTAAAATACCCATAAGGTCTCATTCAAGTTTTGGAGGTCATAGTATGACAGAATTGAGTCACACGGACAGCGTGTCACGTGATCAGTGAAATGCGCATGGTGCGCCTTCTAATCTTCCTCTATTTTCTTATGCCGGGAACGCGAGATCGATTTCATTAAAGTTATAAACGCATGTACACCTCGGGGACTAAAGGCTATAGTTAGCATAGACACAAATATTTACGATCTTTTATTTATATCGTGAATCAGTAACATGACTGACTTCAGTCACATGATCAATAAGACACGTGATCAATGATAAACGCTAGGTCCGCTTTTCTAACCTTGCTGGGGCTTCTTAATACAGAACGCGAGATCGGTCGCGTTTAAATGCAGCATGTAACAGATGGATAAAGAAGCATGAGACCATCACGTAAGTCTGGCTACTGATTATAAGAGATAATAGTTGGATACATGGGGTATGGTATCTTTATTTTGACAAATACTTATGGCTTTCTTTATTAGGCAACGTCAATATATGGCAGGTTATTTGATAGTATGAATGGATACATTGGATCCGTTTCAACAAATTAACGGTGCGGGTAATACTTGTGGTTGAATTCGATTAAGAGCTTCGTGACACCATACCAAAATGCATACACAGTGTTAGTTAGTTTTACCACGTTTCCTTTTCTTTTTCTCATCACTTAGGACATTTATTCCATTTCAATGTTACATCACCAAAGTGATTATCAGTAGATACTTATCGACAAGACTTCCCAATGGCTAACTGATGAATAACCACTTGGTGATATAGCGTGATCATTGCAAAGGATAGTATCTCTCTTGCACATTGGTTAAGGGATGATGGGATCCTATATATATGAAGTTAGGTTTTTGCATGTGTTTGGCTCAACCACTGCGGTTATATGGCAAATGTGGCTGGTAACACTGGGCTTTAAACGGTGGCACACATGGATATTAGGTGATCTTGTTATTCTATGTTATGTAACTAATGAACTCCATTTTCAAGTTGCAAGATTTTAATTTATATCTTTATCATATTTGATTTCCCTATATGTGTTGCTGATTATGCGCTGCTGTATTCACTAATATTTCAACCTGGTTGGGTAATGTATATGTATATGTATATGTATGTATATATATATATATATATATATATATATATATATATATATATATATATATATATATATTTTTTTTTTTTTGTATTGTTTGATGTTTTTCCCTGCATCATCTGACCCTATTTGAATTGGGGGTAATATGTATCTGATGGAACCGTTGGGTATTATTCGGTGGTTATATACATGTAATGGAATGTTGGGTATCACTTGGAGCAGAGCTTTGCCTTGAGAAAGACCTGTGAGGTCGAAACACGTGTTGGCATATGACTCTGCTGATTTTGGGCATATGACTTCGGGCCATGACTCTGCAGATTTTTGTACATGGACTTCGAATCGAATTAAAGAAATATTCTAATTAATTTCATGTTGTTTGTCAAACATGATTAGCACATCAGTTGGCTATGACTAAGTTGAATGCTATAAGACAGCGCACCCGATTGTGGAACAATTATTAGTCCATGTGTTTTGATAAGTGGAAAAGAGGTGTACACTTGTTCCCACGGGTGCTGCAGTCTTTTTGGGAAACTAAATTATCTATATTGTCTAATTATATAAGCTCAAGTGCTTCCGAATACCTGGTACACCTCTCAGGATTGGTTCTACACCATCTGTATGTACCATGTCTTGAAGATTGTCTACCTGTTTCTCCCTTGTCTCCCCTCCTTTCATGGTTGCATCTTGTAACACTTGTGTATAGGTGCATTACAAATGAACAATAAAAAAAAAAAGAAACCCCTGATTCTGACCAAGAGACTGCTATGGTTCATTCCGTCACGTTGAGTCAGTGTTACTTTTGATAAACGACTACCATTATTCCGACTATTCTTTGCTGATGGAAGAAGTTTCTTTTACAGGGCACCAAAGATCTGGAACTCTATCCCGCTATCAAAAAGGGCTGTTTTGGACGTCTTTAGATATTGGGTGCTCATCAAGACCTATCTCTTTCACACTTAAAATCTTGGCTGCAGTAATAGTCTATTGGTTTGCTCTTCCTGCCTATTTTCCTTTTAGCACCAAGGTGCGTTTGGCAAAATGTTTCATTGCTTTAGAAATATGTATAAATAGAAATGTTATTCAAACATTTGTTTAATATATTTATTCATACCAGGTGATTACAATCACCATAGTTGCTGCACCTTCTTTTCACTACTGTTAGTGATCGCACATTGGCCTCCTTGTCTTCCCCCTTTTGACCCACACTCTGATGTAAAGGATATGCCAGAGACTCAGGTTTGTGGGAAATCTGATACACTGTGGAAAATATTTCGCAAATGTAGAATATCTGCTTCTCAACCCTTGGACGATAGGCTTCCAACAGGCACAGCAAGAGAAAATATCACACTTCACTTGAGCTTAATCAAATTTACAAATGGCAGGGCTCCTAACTGGCACCAATGTTAATGACTGGGCTTACTCTGCAGGTCTCTGCCCCTGACCTTAAAATTCAGGCTCTAGGTCTAAACATGTGAATGTGAAGAAGTTACACTTTTCTTTTAACGTGCACAGAACGCATTTAATTTGTATTTAACAAAAAAAGCAAAAAGAATTGGCAGATAATGTTATTGGGGCATAGCGAGATTAAGCAATTTATCCAAGATCAACCATTTTGTTCAAGCGCGCAACCCCTGTTAAGCACCTACATTTTCAGCTTCAAAATTTAGCATCTTGGCACTTCACTACTCTGTGACAGGTCTTTGCGAGGTCGTAGTGTTAAGGATTTCAATCAGGCGACACACACCTAGTATGTAGCGCACAACTGAGATGCCTTTCTCTGTATTTTATACGAATTAAATTTGAGATGGTACACAACTCGTATCACGCCCCCTTTTTCAAGTACCCCGGGTCACAATGGACCATGAACCAGGCCGGTTGGTGAAAATACTATATTTATTTATTTTTTATATTCAAAAGAACAACTAAGCCCACCTCTAACTGACTGGATTGGTCAGGGGTGCTAGTCCCCGCCTCACTCTCAACTGGTTGGATTTCAAGGCAGAATGTCAGATTTATGATGTAAGTTTTACAATATTCAAAAACCTCCCACAGTTACTTTAGCTAAAATCCAATTTTTCCACAAATAGTACATTTATACAGTTGAAGTCTCTTAGCAACTTACATATTTTATGCAGACCATTCCACTCCAGCTCTGAACTCTGTGAGACATTGTTTCGCCCTTCTAATACTTTTTGGTAATTTTGAGTTTGAAAGATTCGGCCTAAAATTCTGTAACTTTATACATGTGTGTGGATTATCATAATGAAGGTAAGTATTACAATTTGCAATGGCATCATGGATACTTTCCTTATAATCCCCAATTCTTTGCCATTTCTTTCCCCAAGGTGTCAGTGAATTCTACAATGTCTCAAATTATAAACCACAAACTCACTTTTAAACTGCAAGATTTTTACATGTTTACAAAGTCCTGCTGCAGAGATAAAAATCTTTACATTTTTATTAATAAATAGTCTTTGGAGGTAAATGTTCAATCTGTTCCCCATGTGTGGGCTTGCCTGCCAAGGATACCCTCCTTCAGGGGCAGGGTCGTCATGGAGATTCCCTTAAAGCTTCCTGGAGAAATCATGAGGAAGTGTGACTTTCTTTTCACATGTCCTTGTCCTGGAAGTTCCATTGTCGGAGGGTTCAGCCTAGACCAGATTCTGTCCAACCTAATAATTATCACTGGGGTGTTAGTATCTACTGCGAGACCTTTTTGTTTCAGTCATCCTCTCAGCAGAAACCTGAAAGTTTATGGTGGTTCCCTTTCTTTGGGGGAAGCCTTAGCTCTGCCAACTGGAATAACCTGTTTTTGGGAGCTTGGAAAATCCGGGCAAGGCAGTTTAAAACCTTTTATTTGATCCTGGATCAAAAAAACAAACCTGTTGAATAAAGCGCCCATATGTGTTTCCCAGCAGCCAACTCCTTCACATTGCTAGGCACCGACAAGCTTTCATTCAACACTTTACTTTTTAAAACGGGCATTTTCTTTTCTTTAGTTTGCACAAGCCCATTTTGACACATGGGGTGAAAGCTGGCATTTGTTTTTTAAATCCGGTTTTAGCATCTGCCTTTCCAATATGGTTCTATAGCTGTAGCCAGCTTGTTTTACACAACAGTCTGTACAAGGCAACGGTCTCCATGAAATTGAAATGTGCACAGAAATCTATGATTTCTTTTCAAACTGTGATTTTTGACGCTTGGTAGCAAAAGTTAAGCGCTTTTCCGTGCGGCTGAAGTAAAGCTTTTGTGGATTTTTCTCAGATTTGGTTTGATAGGGCCTGTCATTCAGAAGTCCTGCTTGCCTGCTGGAGCGCAATGTGAATGTGGATCAGCATAGCAGGGTCTTATTAATACCATGTTGTGATAAGGAATCAGAGAAAAAGAGCATCAGGGCGGCATCATTTTTAAATGTGAATAATTCCCTTTTTCCATGGAACTTTGGGCTGGCAGAAAAACAGCGCTGCTTTTTCACTCTATTTCCTTTGTATATGTAAGAACACACTGTCACGCTCCATCAGTGTGCCACCTTGTTCCACCCTGCCCAATGTGTGCTTGGCAAGACGGTGCAGCCATCTTTTTGTCGCTGCAAAACGCAGTTTTGAGGCCCTGGTGCGCACAGGAGCCAGCGCAGCCATTTTGCTGTTTCTGCTGAAATGCAGCTTTGTTAAGGATGGGAGGAATTATGTTCAGTGGATCAATGTAGCCCACAGATTGGAAGAGGAAACGGCTGTCTCCCTGAGAAGCCACCTGTTAGGGAGGATTCTCAAAATGTGCTAAGTCCTCTCTACCTTAGAGACCCCCCAGCTCTTTTGCTGAACTTTGGGACTCTGTACATTTTAATTCTGTTTGTTTTCTGTGTTTATTTCTTTTGATTATGGAGTTTTAAGATAACTCCATAGGCATCTTTTCATGTGTGTTACAGAGCAGTAACACAGGGATGTCTTTTTAGACTTCCCAAAGGTTTAAATACCTTCCCCAGTAGATTGGGATTTCGGCAAATGATTAGAGGGACATGATAGGAAGCAGGAAAGCAAGGATTCTGCAAAATATTGTTTCTGAATACAACCGGGGGGTGCAATGGATTTAGCAGAGGTGGAGGGGATGTGGATTCTCGAAAGGGAAGTTTATCGGGTGGTAGGGAGGTCGATTTACTATAGCCTATGAAAGCCTCGGGGACCTTATCCTCCTTGTCACTTTCTCCGGTATAGTACCGGGTCTCACCTGGGGTATTTCCCAGAGTACAACCCTGGGCTCCCCTATCCAGGTGATCCTCCCCCACTGGTCCTCCCCCAGGAACTGGATCCAACAGCTATGGTCGTGTCCTGGCCACCTGAATAAGGGATTTCAGAGGTCTTACTGGGAGAATACCCTCAGGTTCCTCACAGTTGCCACCACAACGTGGCCGCAGACATCCTCCATGCCCAGGTGTGACAGTGACAAGATCTAACAACTACATCTCATTGTTTCTTCTTGTTGCTTTTCTTTTATATTTGATATAGTGCTTCATAGTGGTGACTAATTTATTTCAAAACATTTGTTGGATCAGGAATATGGGAAAGACATTTGTGCAAGGTAACACCGTTTCTGGACTAGTTGGAAACCCCGTATTCGAATCAGTGGCATTATTTTACAAAGCTCATAGAGGCACCGAAAGAGACATCGTACAACCCTTGCCCCGTTCATAACTTCACAGGAAGTCTCCTCAAATGATTCTCAATCCCAACGTTGGCCGAGTGTATGCTTTTTAAACTATACTGAGACTGAAGCACATTAACCCCTTTAATGCTATTGGAATTTCCTATGTAATGCTGAATGGCTTCATTAATGAAGAAACCTAAGACTGGACATCATGCCTTTAGAGCTATAGGGGGGTAAACTAACTCAGTACTTTTTATGCTTTCTTACTCAGTACAACCATACTTTGTCACTGAGTGTGGAATAGTTCACAGTGACACATAGTTTGTGGGAAATGTTTTCTTTGACGGCAGGTCTTACAGGGCTGCACCACCTTCCCACATGGCATGCTCAGCATTTGGCTTTCTTGCTGGGTACAAACAAAGCGTGGCCCAGTCACCACCTAATGTCCATAATGTGAGGAAGAAACAAAAATGCAAGCATAAGAAAGTATTGATGTTTTGTTAAGCTGGCTTCTTCATTCTAAGCAGAATTCTTACTTGGATTTGTCTTGTTGGGGAAATCCAGTTAGTTTCTCTGCATGTCACTCTTGAGTCCTAGGTGTTATTGTGATGCTTTTTAGTGTTCCTTCTCACCTCACCCCTTCTATGGGCTTTTTTCTCTCCTCTCATGCTCAAATCTTAGCTTCTCATCTCTGTCTCTGTTTTGTTCCACATTGCTGATCCAAATTTCTTTTTGTTGCATTGCAACTCTGTGTTTCTTGGCATCCCATTGGGGGCACTCATATTTTGAATGCACTTCTACGTAACTGTTTGGGTGCACTGTACTTGGATATTCATTTCTTGTCTGCGAACCTAACCTTTACCAAATCGACTGTTTCAAATACATGAGGCTCTGCTCCCTTCTTTAATCTTCTTTGTTTCCTTTTAACTCGTTGGCTGTTCTCTTCCATCCTTATTTATTCTATCCCTTTCATGTGCATGATGCCTGGGAGTGTTTCGTTTCACTTCAGCTGAAATGGTGACATTCCTGTGATGCTATTATCGGCATATGGGTGCCACAGATCTGTGGACTTTTTCTGCACATTTAAAATTTGAGTGCTGTCTGTTTATGGTTCCCTTTAAGAAGAACTGTATTTACTACCTTTGACTGTTGCATTAGTGGTGTTATAAGGTTCATTTGTATAGTGTTTGCTGTGATATTTTCAACTTTTCAACTGAAGCAAATTAACCCTTGTGGTCTCATCATTTGGGAAGGATACCCTTCTTTGTCTTCCCCTTCCTCTTTTTCTCTCTTTCCCTCTCTCTCACACTTTCTCTCTTCAAGCAACACTTCTGTGAAGAATTTCTTTGCCTTCTCACAGTGATTTTGCCAAGAAACTCCATTTCCGTGGCGGGCGCTGTTGCGCAGGGCGATGGTATAGACTTGACGTCTACTCGCTCTGACGAAAAGGGCCGCAACCAAAAGTGACCATTTGTAACAGGAATCCATCCATTCGCGGAGGCGCCCCAGAGAGAACCCTCACAGAAGATACTGGCAAGCAGAAGGAAATCAGCAAACCTGGGGATTGGGTGACAAAACGAATAACGTTTGTCGTGGGGAAAGTAGAAGGCCCGGCAAGATGTCGGCCACGAAGCACTGAAGTGAGCGATCAGAGGAGGTAGAGCAGCAGATGCCTGGCATCACACCAAGGCCCACGGATACCAGTCGAGGCAGGTACAGCATCGGGGGTGGGGAGGGGCCCGTCCCGTATATCACACAGAGAATGGTCGGAAGCACGCCCGGTGGTCGGGTGCAAGGTAGAGTGGTGCTGCCACTGACAAAGATCTCCTGAGGGAGGAGAGGAGGCCCCACATTCCTTCCCCCCACCCCGTGCCCAGGTCAGACTGTCACTGAAGAGGAAGCTGTGGAAGTGCTAGCCAGTACCCATTCCCAACATGTTGGATCAAGGAACAAGACGTTGGGGACCAAGGACACCGTGGAGAGAGTACCCCTCTGCCACCCCTCTGTGCCCGGGCCGGACTGTTACTGGGGAGGGTCTGGCAGAGGGCGAGTCAGAATCCATCCCCAACATGCTGGATCAAGGAACGAGAAGTTTGGAACAAAGGGACATAGCGGAGAGAGTGCCCCTTCCACTCGAGGATGGGAGACACGTTCCAGTGAGTACTGGAGCCTAAGTGGAAGGAAAAGCCAAAATGCAGCATCGACTATCATTTAGGGCTTGTGTGGTATGGGGGTAGAGAAGCATATTGAGCTCTATACTATGATGGATGAGGAGACGCCCAGAAAGGCAATCACCCAACCCTCAATAGATGCATACACCACAGGTGGACCCAGAACCCCACAGGAAATGGAGACAAGTAAATCGATGTCCCACAATGAAGGGGGGCAGTGGCAAACCAATCCACACAGGGCATCCTAAGAGAACTACATGATTCAAGAATGATGCTGGGACACAAAATAGACATGGTAGGTGTGAAGGCATCATGAAGTAAGACACAGAAAACAGATTCAACTTTCTAAACAAAAGCTTTATTTCTCTTAATTGATGGAGTAAGGCCTAACTTACCCTATTCTAACGTGGGATTTCCCTACCTAATGATAACTAAGGATAGTCTGCGTCAGTAAGTTTAAATCAGAAGTCTGTCTTTGTCCAAAACCTATACTTGCCCTCACAACTAACTGTATACAATGTGTAGGGATGTCTGCAGCAAAAGGGGAAGATTGTTGACAAATAAAGTTCCAAGCTTCTTCCAGCTCTCGGCTTATAATCGGCTTCCCCTTCCCAAAATTCAGAATAGTTCCAAAAAGGCCTCTGGGTTCCCTTCCCCAAGAGTTCAACTCTTCCAGCTTTCAAAACCAATATAAAACCAATATAAGTTTAAATCTTCCAGCTTTCAAAACAATACCAGTTCAAATCTTTGGTCATCTATGCTTTTCCATATTTCATATTGATTGTTCTGTTTCTTCATTTACAATTCACTTCAACAACTGTTGCCACACACAAACTTCTTGACATTTGCTTTCCTTGGCCTTTTTCCAACTAGGGTCTCTCGGTCTAGGTGCATTTGTCGGCCCACACAGTCCACCCATTAAAGGTCACGCAACTGATACCCTATTGTACTTGAGTATGCTTTCTGTATTCCTCTGGCTTTGGCCAACACAGGTTTTCCCACTCTTAAACTGTAGTTCCTTGGATTCTTTTATATTTGGCCAATGCTCAGTTTCACATTTCATATCTTTCTTGGAAATCTTTTAACTTGGACACCACTTGTGACTTCACTCTTAGTTCATATCCTTCGTGATAGCATTCTGGCTACCACGTGTGGCTCACACATCTCATTCTGTGGTAATTCCCATTAATAAAGAGACAAAAAACGAGGATCCAAAGTTAGGAGCCCTCCCGTCCTCTCTGTCATAAGTCCATCAAATGATGGTTCAACAAAATTTGATTGCGTTTGTTATAGTTAATCAGTAATTTACTGATTAGGTTAGTAATGAGGCTAGACATTCAGTGGTTTCGTGAAAAAACCATAAAGGAGGTTTTAATTAATGTCACAAATTCACCATAAAGATTTAGAGTGAAAAAGCCAAAATGACTGTCTACAGAGAAACATGAAAACAGTAGACAATGATAGTCCATTTAAACAATTTGTGGCTGACGCGTTTCGGGATACATATCCCTTCTTCTTGAGCCTAGTAGATTTGGACTGCAAAACCTAAACAAACATAAAGAGCCGTGTCAATAGACATAGTATTCGCATGTTAAATACTGAACATAGTGGTCATTATTAACTCACTTCGAATTTCCATATAGAGGTATATCCTATCAAGTACAGTTCAAAGATAACTGTCTGAAGTATTCGTGAGAGTCACTCTAGATAGAGGGGTCCTGACTGTGGCCAGTGCAACAAGAAAGACCCATATTTTGCAATAGAGAGTAATCCAAGAAATAATGGTGGTTGCCTATCAGTGAAAACCACCACCAGAGAATGTGTACAAGCAGTTAGAATGGTGGCATACCTTAAGTATAGTCAAGGTGAAGAGTAAGTTATCACTCAAAGTATGGTGAACTCGTGTCTTCCAATTCTTACCACCAACCGGTGGAGGAGATGCTCATCTCAGGCTTGCAAAATGCCTGTACGTGAAACATAAATGAAGCGGTTCTGAGGATTTGAATGCTGACTTATCATGTAGTTAGTCAAAATAATGTTGCCGCTTTCTCCAGAATGTACACTAGAAATAAAGAGCTGCAGGGACAAGAGTCCCTTATATATAACAACGGATTAGGCCCATTAGTGTATAATAGGCGCTAAAATGCAAGGGCTCACGCTTACCTTAAAATCTGCAAGCTAAACCGGGAGTTAAACGAGCGAATGCACTGCTGGCACGGTGATAATGATGTGTCCCATAATGCCTTCATGAGCCCAAGTATAATGTACTGTATGAAAAAAATAGAGGAAACAAACAATTCAGAACGCTCCCCAGAAAAAAGGGGATCTAATGGGTCTTTGTCTATATTAGGTAGGGCGCCATTGATAGCATATTCTGTTTACCTCTGAATCGCGGATTCAATGCAGCTACACGAACGCGTGTGAATAGAAAGCCGCATATGCTGCTGATTGCTTCTTGAATGCGAGCGCCTCCCGACCAAAGGGATGCGTATCTCGTGTAGACTGTGGTGGGTCTAATCGTCTCCCTAGCAACCCTCTACACCGACAACAGCCCATCCAAGACCGAGCATGTGTATGGTAGAGATAAAAAACGGACTAAGTGAGCACTCAAAGTGCACCAGAGCTGTAACGCTGGTGCATATAAGAGCGCCATTTTTGAAGGGTGCACTGCAAAGCAGAGGAGTGCCTACTGCAGTATATCGACAAAGTCTGATCACCATTAGAAGACTAAATTGTAAAACAAATGGGCCTCGAAAATTCAAAAACATGTCCACGTTAGTTGAAAAAGAAGCCCAGATCAACTATCCGGGACAACTCAAGATTAAAGGAGAGTTCCGGGACTTTTTTTTTATTGTCCCTACGGTTCGGCCATGTGTTTTTAAGCATAACTCGGTAGATCGTAGAAAACTTTCCTATGGACCTTACCCGACTTTTCGTCCATTAACGCACTCGAAATCAGCCGCCATTTTCTGATAATCCTATCATTTTTTATGTTTTTTAAGTTACTGACTACTTTACACGGACAGATTGTTAGTTGTTGTATCTAGGGCAGGGCAATTCCTCTGGAGAATAGGGCTAGAGAGGCGTTTTTCCAACCCATTTCTGTTTAACATTTTTGAGAATAACATAACCTTGTGTCCGCCACTCATTCCTGACTCGTCACACTACATTCGCTGAAACGAAAGGAATGGAGATGTCTACAAGGAATTATATCCTGGATATATCCTGGAGACAAGGTGTTCTGGTCGCATGTGTCGTTCTACCGCATAATTACGGGGTCTGGCAGAGTTACAGAGGCAGAATACCTACACAGGGGTATCTGTCTCAGATTATGCCCCACTATTGGTGATGATCACTGGGAAGGAATTGATGGGTCACTGGAAGTGGAGGCTGAACGGATATTACCTGGGTAACGAGGGGATATCATAGCAGAATTGAAAGGGGGAACTGAGGAGTACTTCGCAATAAATGACAGAACAGTGGGCAGCAAAATCACCCTCTGGGAAGCTTATAAAGCGGTCTTCAGGGGTATGGCCATGGCAGCGATTAGTCACCACCAAAAAGAACAGCATGCATGTTATGTTATGTTATGTTATGGTGGAAGTGGAAATCGATATAAAACGGAAAGAGGAGAAATGCGTGACAGAGAAAACAATGAGGGCAACAAAACAGGCCACAGCGCAATATAAAATGGCGGCGCCGGACGAGGCTAGCCAAGCACATTGGGCATCCAAGTCCAGAATGTACGAAGCGGGTGACAAAGCGGGGAAAATGTTGGCCTGGTTACAAAAGAGAGAGGAAGACACTATGTGGATCTGAGAGGTTGGGGATAGCCAAATAGATGAGGATTTAACTACCAGAGATTATACAGGGAAATACAGGGGCCCGACGAGAGGAGGATTATGGAATTTCTGGGAAGGGTGTATCTACCAATGATAAGAGAGCGAGTAAGATAGGAAATGGAAAAGGGCATCTCTATCGGTGAAATACAGGAGGCCAATGGTCAATTGCAGGCAGGGAAAGCCCCAGGCCCTAACGGGAATCCACTCCAGTGTTGGAAGTGGTTGAGCATGTGCATAGTGAAACCAATGTTAGAAATGTTTATAGAAAGCAGGGATAACTGAGACCTAGCGGAAGACCATCTTGTTTCTCCATATGAAAGGGAAGGCTCATGGCCAACTATTATGGCCTGAGGACGTGTGACCCTCGAGCTCTAGATTTATCCTCTCAATCCAATGTTTTAACCATGTTTTGCGCTGTGCAAAAGGACTACAGTGATGCTACAGAAGCTGTAGAGATAGCTGCCCGGTTTTCTGTAAAATGGGGCTGCAGATTGGTGAGATTTGAACGATTATGTTCCGAGCCTCGTACTGATTCAGATCAACAGGTTGGTGTCGCAGAAATAGCTGAGGCAGCAGAAGAGAAGCACTGAGCGAATGATACGCCGACAGTGCTCTGAAGGAGGTATATCACTGAAAGAGGTACCGTGGTGAGGAGTAATTCGGGAAGACAGTGAATGATCCGTAATGGCAGCCCTCGCTGGCTGACTTGGACTGATAGTGCAAGACTGCATATAAGCCTCGAGAGCAGAGGCTCATTACCGGGGTTAAGGTACCTGAGGCTTTATAAATGGGCTGGGAGCAGATTGGTTTTTATACTAATTTCACAGGGGAAGACGGCTTCCTAGTGTATTCAAGTGCTCTAAGTCATGTATCCCCACATTGTTATATATATATCATTGCTTCCGGATACACTTTGGTGCCACAGATAGGACTGGCATTTGTGACATTTTGTGCGTTGGTTGGATCGCAACAGAAGTAGTTGGGATTGGCTGTTAGTAGACAAACTGCCTGCAGGCTTGCTACATGCAGGATTCTAGATCCTCGGGGAGAGCTAAACAGACTGAAATGGATTCCTTTGCCCAAAAGCCACCACATAAAGGAGGCAAACTTCCCAATGCCGGACCATGTACAAGCATTGCCGCCCAGCAACAAGTTGAAGGGAGATAGAACTGCTATTGCCTCTACAATTGGGCTGAGGGCCTCTGTAGAGACTAAAATCACTGAAGTCAAAATTGACGTTAACCTGCGGAGGCAGGATGTCTGGTTGCTGGCTGACTGAATAAGCGCTACAGAATCTAATATATCTGAGACTGTCCAACACAAAGGACTTGCCTCATTGTTACTGCACTTGGTCAGTGACTCATGAGAGTGGCATCTATCAGCACTTACCCCAGCTTCTGAGTGACTGGGTGCACTTGGTCCCCTCTCCCAGTTCTCCAGACCCCCTGCTCTTGTCCCCCCCCCTCTCCTACACCCGTCTATGAACTTGCACAATCTGAATGCACCATGCCTTGAAGATCGTCTGTCTGTTTTTCCCTTGTCTCCCCTCCTTACATGGTGGCGCCTCAATGCACTTGGAAAAACTGCAGAATCGTTATCAGACCTATTTGCTGTGATCTACACCATTAATCGTATTATATGCACTTGTTCCATGCACCCACTCTGCCCGTGCAGACTTCTATCGTTCAGAAATGTAAGGGCTTTGAATGACTGTTGTTTTTTTTCCCCTGGTTCCCTCCCTCCTTGAGCGCTTTGAAACACTTGCTTGTGCATAGGCGCGTTACAAATAAACAATACCATACAAATATGCAAAAACAGTACACAGTCCTCAGATTTCAGCTACTAGGAGCTCTGACGGAGGCACACACGTACATATGTTATTGTTTTTGACTTGCATAATATTTGCGTATGTGCCTCGTGGATTTTCTACATCTTGTGGGTATACCCATGGTTTGGGTATAGCAGTGCCTGCTGCTGTCCCTATTGTTGATGGTGATTGCCAGGCATAAATGCTGGAATGGCTTTGTACTATTTAGCACAGTTTTTGATTGTAAGATGTGGTTGTTCTTTTATACATTCTGGTCTCTGCTGTATTGCTTTTATATTACTAGTGTAACATGCAAGGTATTCCAGGCTCTGCTGATACTGAAATATGTGATTTAGTACAGAACGCTTGTTTTTTGTTCAGACAATATGATTGTTGGGTAAAGGTAAATGTGTGGGAATCTTTCTTGCCTATTCCCGTCTCACCTTATTTGTATCGCTCAGGTTAGGGCGTGCTGTAAGGGGAATGTTGGGCAATTGGTTATGTTCTCTGTCCTATTGAATGAGGAAACATTTGAATGTGCTGACGTGGAATGGCTGGGGGCTGAATAGCTTTATCAAACAGAGCGGAGTTGGGACATACTTGCGTAGGAAACTGGTTTTGATTATATTGTTGCAACAAACATGTGACAGATCGGATAACGAAAATAAACATCCGACCCCACCAGCCAGTGTTCCCCGTAACATACTTCGCAATTTGAATGTATTAGAGGGAACAATGCTTCGTAAAGTGCATATTCATATTATTTGCCCCTGCATATAGTATTCAATTGCATAATTACCTGTTTACGGGGACTGGGTGCATACAAGAGTTCATAGGGGGAGCTCACTCTCTGACCATGCTCTATTTACTACGTTGCTATTATGTGGTGCTGTAACCCCCAGCCCGACATGAAAATTGAAAGCAGGATCATTAAGCGATGAACCGTGTGGCAAATTAGAAGGAAGACAGACTCTGGTTACAGAGTTTTTAGGCCTAACTTTCCCTATCACTATTGTAGTTGCCAACCTAACTTACTAACTAATGCGCTCGTTTCTACTGTAGTAAACTATTCTAACTAACCCTACCACTATGTTAACTAACTTAGGCTTGGAGAATGTCTCCCTTCTCCTTTGGATACTTATACTATCAGTCTGTTGATTAGTATAGGATTCTTACAATAACTTCTTGTTATTTCTTTGATCAGTTTCTGTAACCCTTCCAATGGCCATGGAACTTTCCTCTCTCTTTTGGGATCTCCTTCTTGGGTTTAGTCCATGTTTCACTTTCTTGACTGTCACTCTCAATATGCTCTTGGCTATGTTCTGGGCTTGGGGTTGTTATCCTCCTTCCTTTATTATAGTTCAGTTTGGCCTATCCAACCTTGGCCTGTCCAACCTTGTATCTGTTACACTGGTTGCATCTTTTCCCAAGGTTGTATTGTCACTGGCTTTTCTCCATCTTCCTTCAGCTCTTTAATAACTTAATCTTTCGAGTGGCCATTTCACAGAGTACTAGCCGTTCCCGGCGTGACATATGCCGTTCTAGCATATTTTAAAGGTTAATATCGGTCGGCCACTTCTGTCCCCTTACTTAAATATTGGAATTACCACTGATCGCTTCCAGGAAGGAGGCCTAGGTCCCTGTGACTTATTAATGGTCATTGAAAAGGCTAAACGTATAGATAACTGTCTTCTTGTGAATTTGGGAGGCATATTGGTATCCGATGGAATGAGGGGTATGTGCGGTGTATAAGAACCGTATCTAAGAGGGGGCGTAGCTAGAGGCCATGGAGTAGGACGTGTCTTCCGAGCTGCTCCTGACGATCCGACATGATCCTGCGTGAAAATAAGCTAGAAAGGCATGATCGTGCTCAGAAATACACTATTGGATGTGTAAAAGTGTGGAGCAGGTTCGAGGAAGAGCTGAGTCCTTGATGGCTACAAGAGGATTGGCAAGATCAACTGTAAGTTTGTAGCCACGGAGCGGCACTCTATACAAAATGGCCGGTGTGTTAGAACAAAGGAAGCTGAAGCAAGCCCAGTAAACCCACAGCGGACGAAGGCTGGAAGAGGGTACACAGCATGTGGAATAAGAAGCTGATGGCAACTGCGGCTGAGAAAACTGCACGCGGAATACAGAAGCAGTGAGATACATTGTTACGCTGCACGCCTGGCATCGAAGCAGCCCAGCCGCGAGACGAAGGAAGAAGAGGGCGCGAGCAGCCCATGCGAACGGGGCGAATAGCTGAGGAGCTTCGCTCGACTACCCAGTGCGGGGGACCTGCGGGAGCTTTGAAGGAGGAGTGGACCGCAGCACAGTTCATTCGCTGCCCAAGACGCACACGAGCTGCAACAGAATAGCAGCAGGGGCCCCGGGAAGCACATCGAGAGGAGATGGGGGGCCGCGGAATGAGAGGGCGCACACATGAGGACGCTGGCCTGCGCATGGTAATTATATAGCGAGACACTCATTGTTGCGCTGCACGCCCCAGTACCAGTGGCTAATGTGAGGTGCACAACTTCTAAGGAAGTGCAGGAAAACGGGAAGCTTCCAGAAGGATCCAATCTGTGGCAGAAGTCCACGGGCCCATGAACACCATCGAAAAGAGGGGCATAGGGCCTGCAATAAGAACTGCCGGACATAACCCAGGCAGATGGGCAGCATCAGGGCCTGGGAGCTGGCACAGTAGTAACCAGCATGCACGGCATGAGAGGGGCACGCAAGAGTGGCCCGCGACTGAAATCGATCGTAAGAAGGCACTGGCTACCCTCGAGAGCAAGAGGTGTAGCCCCCGCAAAGCGGAATGGGACACGGCGCAAGAACCATATAGGCCAGGCAGTGCCACAGCAAGCTGCAACCACGCAGAAGGAGGACCGGGGAAGCAGGACTCGCACGCTACAGAAAAGTTGGACCCCGGTATATAGGCAGGGCTGCACAATGTCCGTAAGAGGAGGCAAGACCAAGAGCAAGCAGCCCACAATGGACATTTTTGCCAAGACGCAACAGACCCCCACCACCCCGGCACAGGGTGCGGCAGCCGCGCCTGCAGAAGTATCCCCGGCAAAAGAGGATCACCTGATCCTAACAGCCATCACAGAGTTAAAAGCCTTGTGGGGAACAGCAATGGCAGACCTAAGAACCGCTCTAGAAACCAAAATAGATGCAGTGGGAATAGAGGTCAACCTGCTGCGACAAGATGTGAGAGCGCTGGCGGAAAGAACAAGCGGCCTAGAGAGTGCGGTGAAAACCAATACAGAAACCAGCACAAGCAATGCAAAGGAAGTCCACATACTGAAGCAACAGGTGGCTGAGAGGCTGAAGGGAGAGCGAGCCGTAACAACATACGTGTGGTCGGCCTGCCGGAGGGAGAGGAAGGCCAAGACCCCACGGATTACGTGGAGAAAATGATCCTGCAAGAAATAGGAGCCAACAAGCTTTCACGAGGATTTGCTGTTGAACGAGCGCACAGGGCCCTGATGAGGAAACCATGACCCGGAGCCCCCCCTCGGGCAATAATAGCAAAGATCTTGAACTACAAAGATAGAGAGAAGATCTTGCAGTACTTTGGCAAAGGTGGAACGATAAAAAAGGGCATCTGCAACCATCGCAGCATATCCTGATTACACCATGTTGGTGCAGAGACAGCGTTATAGCTATGTGGCTTTCAAGAGGAGACTGCGCACAGCTGGAATCAAGTACATGCTTTTGTATCCCGCAAAGCTCAAAGTCCTGCACAAAAGCAGGGTGTATTTTTCTGACACCCTGGAGGACGCGGTGGCATGGCTGGATATGCAGGGCTGACGAGGAGCAAGATCGCGAGCATCACAATAAGTGATGGGGACACATCATGTATGATAAAAGGATGGGGGGTCGGGGGCCCCGAAAAAAAAACTGTAGTACAGAGAACAGGGGCGGGGCGAGGACAGATAATATCAAAAATTGTAACATGGGACACTTGGACTTGTTGGACTAGAATATAAAATGCAAAAGTAAATTGGATAGCACTAAGCGCGTCTAATTTGAAGCAAACGGGAGCAGCAAGATGGAGACAACCTACCCCTGGGAGTTGGAGTAGTAGGGCAACTTCTCCCTGCTGAGCCGTGACTACAGGCTATTGCCAGAAAAGGGCTAGATGAGATCCAGGGATGGAGCTGGGCAACAGTTGGGAAGGATGTTGGGGTGGGAGGGAACGGAGGGGAGTGAGTTGGGGCAGGGAAGGGAGGTGGGAGGGAGGGAGGGAGGGAGGGAGGGAGGATGGGATATTTGAAGATTTTTTAGTTTGGGGCATTTTAAGTTGGGGAAACAAGCCTACACAGAATGGAAATATATTTGGTCATTGACTGCACTTGTGGTGGGAGGAGCGGGACCCTAACACGCCATGGAACTTGGAACTTCAGAGGGCTCAATAGCTATCTAAAGAGGAATAGGGTCATGCTGTATCTACGCAGACAGAAAATAGATATAGCCCTGCTGCAGAAGACTCACCTTACGCAGGATAAGATGGAGATGATCCGGAAGAAATGGAGGGGGACCGTAGTGGGTGCATCATATTCGGTCTATGCTAGGGTGGTGATCATCTGGGTGGCGCTGCATGTCCCGTTTCAGCTGTTACAGTCTACAGTTGAGGCAGACGGGAGGATGGTCATAATGAGAGGGCTGGTGGAAAACAGGGAGATAAGCATCATAAACATGTACGCTCCGAACCAAAACACGACTGCATATTTTAGAACCTTATGTAACAAACTCAGCACGTGCCTGGGAGGGGCTGTGATCTGGGGAGGAGACTTTAATTGCATGTTAAACCCTAAGGTAGATAGATCAGATGGTAAAATGGATAGACCCACCCCAGCCGCTAGAGCACTGCAGACACTGCTGGAGGATTTCGGGTTCGAGGATGTGTGGAGGTCACACCACCCCCGGGAGAGACAATATTCGCACTATTCAGCTGCATAAAATCTACATACTAGGTTGGACTATATGTTTGCTACACAGGAGTTAATGACTGAGATAACGCAGACGGAATATAAAGCGAGGGTCCTCTCAGACCACTCGCCACTAATCCTGGGGTGAAAATATCGACCCCCGAGAGCAAAGATTCCGACATGGCGCCTCAGAGCAGAGGCGCCAAAAGACACCATTTTTAGGGAGGACATGAGGGAGGAAATGATAAACTACTTTGAGATCAATACTGGCAGTGTAGAGACAGCGGGTATGCTTTGGGAGGCCTTTAAAGTGGTAATGAGGGGGGTGGCTATAGCTAAATCCAAGGGGCTACAAGGAGGTATCCTGGCTGAACTGCAAGATACAGAGAGGGCGCTAGAAAGAGCGGGGGGAGGTAATACCAAGGAAGATAATTAAATAATACTTAGGCTGCAGCAGAAATGTGCAGGGCACTGGGAGAGACTGTGCAATCTTAACTATAAAAAGTATATAGAGAGACAGCATGCAGGGGGGACAAACCAGGGAGGGTCTTGGCATGGATATACAAGAGTGAGACCCCCAAGCCCACAATCAGAAGAATAACGAGGGATGATGGGAGCATAGTGGACACCCAAGAAGGAGTTAACCAGGAATTTGCAGAGTATTACAGACTCTTGTATGGAAATGATGAGGAAAGTGATTGTAAAGAAATAATAGAAACACTGGAGGACATAGGACTGCCACAGATCAGCGCTGAAGAACGAGAGGAGCTGGACGCTCCAATTACTTTAGAGGAATTGGAAGAGGTTGTGAGGCAGTTGCCCACCAGCAAGACTCTGGGGACCTACGGACTCCCAAGCAAATTTTATAAAACATATAAGGATGAGGTGCTCCCCCCGCTTTTAGAGCTGCTGAATGAAGCATATGAAGTGGGAAGACTACCAGAGTCCCTCAGAGAAGCGATAATTATACCGCTTCCCAAACCTAATAAGCCTGGTCACAACTGCGGCTCATACAGACCCCTATCAATGCTAAATCAGGACAGTAAAATATTGACAGCAGAATGAGGAGGGTTATTGGTAAACTAATACATCCCGACCAGACTGGCTATGTCCCAAACAGGAACATATCCCGCAATCTTAGGCGACTCCATCGAGTCGTTGAGCACGCAAATGAGGACGAAGGTGAATTGGCAATTGTATCGTTGGACGCAATAAAGGCCTTTGACTCAGTCAAATGGCCGTGGCTGATGGCGGCCCTGGCTGGCTATTGTATAGGGCCCGGGTACCTACAGTGGGCTAAAATGTCACATAGCGTGCCGCTGGCCAGAGTTAAAACAGGAGCAGTGATATCCGAGAGGTGGCAACTTCGTAGAGGCACTAGGCAGGGATGCCTGTGGTCTCCTATGCTGTATATTCTAGCCCTAGATCGCCTGGTGATATACCTGAGGCAATAGTACGACACGATAGGCATCGCCGTAGGAGGGGAACCGCATTTAATCTCTTTGTATGCGGATGACATGTTGTATTTACGGCACCCGGAAGAAAACCTCCAGTACATTCTGGAAGTGATGGAAAGATATGCAAGGCTGTCTGGTATAGCCGTGAACCCCCAAAAATCCAGTATATTTCCACTGGGCAGGTACAAAGGGATCCCGTTAGAACAGCTACCGGTGCTACAGATACCATGGGAGGTTAGCACGTTTCGATATCTTGGGATATATATATACCATACGGTGGAAGAGGAACACCAGTATAGTACAGGGGAAGCGATCAAGAAAATTGAAAGTAGCATGAAGTTCTGGGTAAAGCTACCCTCGGCGATGATGGGGCGAGGGGCAATGTTGAAAATGGTGGTCCTACCAAGACTCTTGCACTATTTTGGGAACATCCCGTACCTGATAACAAGGCGGTTCTTTGCTAGGATAGATGACATATGCAGGGATTTCCTTTGGAATGGGACAGGGGATAGAGTGGCCCTTTTGGAAGCTTCAAAACTCACATGAGAAAGGGGGTATAAAACTGCCACACTATGAAATTTATTACATAGCAAGCCAGCTGCAATATGTAGCTAAATGGCTCTCTGAACAGTCAACCTCGGAGTCCAGGCTGTTCCGACAGGACTGTGCCCCATTCTTCCTAAAGGAAATGATGTGGCTGCCTAAGCCAGACATGGAAGGGCGTCCATTGATGTTGATACGTGGGTGGAAGATGTGGCGCAGGGCCTGCCAGTTGATGGAGAATCCATTCCCGTGTTCCCCCGCAGGTACCACTAGTGGCGTTGGCGGGTAAAGAAAAGCAACTAAGGATGATGATTAGGAAACACTGGGAACCAGTGGGGATAGCAGCAATGGGCGATATATGGCAGGAGGGGAATATAAGGGACTTTGAAGTGTTGGGGGAGGAAAGCGGGTTACACACGGGCCAGTATATCACATACCATAGGGTGGTGCGGAGAATCAAGGAGACATGGTCCGAAGTAGTACTAGAAGAAGAACCGGACACCACCATAGATACAATATATGACATAGCAGAGGGGGGACATGAGATATCTAGAATGTATGAGCTGATGATGTCCAAAGTGGGGAAGGAAGTGGCCCAACTGAGACAGGACTGGGAAGAGGAAGTGGGAGCCCCAATGGGTGATGGGATGTGGGAACGAGCCCAATGGTACCACAAAAAAGTGTCAAGGAATGCAAGACTCCAACAGATAAAATTTTATATATAACCCGTAGGGCGTATATGACACACCAGAGAATAGCCAAATTCAAAAACGCAGGATGACAAGCATGTCCCAAATGTGATGAGGAAAATGCTGGAATGGTGCATATGTTCTGGTCATGCCCAGTCATTGAGCGATTTTGGGGTGAAGTGGCACACCGGCTAGCGGAAAAAGGAATCAAGATTATGCTGGACATAGTGTGAGCCTGCTTGATAGGAGGGTTTCCTAGACCACGTAAACTCAACCATGTGAGTAAACTAAAAGACCTAGCGTATGCACTTGCAAAGAGGAGAATTGCTATGGGGTGGAAGGCATGCCATAGACCACGAATAGAAGTATGGTGGAAAGATCTACAGAAATGGGCTGAAGCAGAAACTACAGTATGGCAAGAAGCAAGTAATGCCGGGGGGGAGGAGAAGGCTGGACCCTGATAACCTAGAAACAACTAATAGCAGAGTTATTTGGGCGAGACCCAATGGAAACCATGGAAGAGGAATACCTATTACAAGGTGAAGAAAGGGAGTAGGCTCGAAAGGGAGGGAGGGAAAGGGAGAAGCAGTGGACATGATGAAGCGATGTATATTTAAAATGTTACTATATACACTGCAAGTTTGGCTTGTATTGTTTTTTGAAATAAAATTAATAAAACTATTTTTTTTTAAAAAGAAAAAGTATTCAAGTTCCATCAATTACACAGGCCTCCATGAGGTGTCTTTGTCGACGTGCAATTGTCAACTCTGTTCCATTGCAGAGTCCCTGTGAGGGCATAGGGTTGTGAAATAGCATAATTACAGCACCTACTTTCAGTTTTAGCTCGTGAGGAGGCATTCATCCTACAGCATTTCGGTCTTTAGAGACTGCAACATTGAGCTGGTAATTAACTGTTCACTGACACTGTAACTGCTGTGCTATGTGTGAAGAGAAGTGGGGGTGGAAAGAAGTAACTTTAAATTATTCCGAATGTTTGCAATATTAGAAGGTGAGGGTGACCACGTAGAACCATGCTCATTCTGTTTGTTGAAATGATATCTGTTGTGGAAGTGGAAGGGCACACAGAGGTGCATTTTGCAATTTGGACAGCAGAGTGCAACCTACCACTGATGAATTGCATCAGCTGAGTAACGAAACCTACATAAGCATTTTATATATATTACACTCCCACGGTAGCAGGCGTGTAGTTACAGTTAAGTTGCTCAACTCATAGGGAGAGCACTTTTTCGGCGGCTTATAACTTTGCTCCCCCTGGAGGAATCCTCACCAAACTTTGTAAAGAAAAAAGTATGTCCGTGTCTGAATTTTTTCCCCAAGTTGGGGGAGGTTTCCTGCGGGGGGGAGGGGGAGTGGCAAAATTATAGGGGGGGGGGTCCCAAAATGATTTTTTTCTCCATAGACTGAATGGGGAAAGACTTTGCGCACGGCTACAGGCTGAACGGCTGGATGGATTTTCACCAAATTTGCGGCATGTGTGGGGGCTTGGGTCAGAAAGTGTGTCTTTGGTGGAATCCGACCAGTAGTTTTTTTTGCAAAGAACTGAAATGTACATCCCAAAAAATGTGTGAACATTTCCCTGTTCACTCGGTGGACAGAAGTGTCATTGGCTCGCAGTACGGCGTGCTGTCGGAGAAGTTTGGACGCGGCCGGTGGTTGGCTGGAGGGAAGCGTGGTGTACGTCAACATTTTTTGGGAAAGCCGCCATGGTGTATCGGAGGACAGTGCGGCGACGGAAGGGTCTGGAAAATGTACAGTACGGAATGTGTTGGCGGCAATAAGGGAGGGAATGGGTGGGGGAGTGAGAAGTGCTTAATGTGACATATGTAGGCGAGTACTGTGTGTGATGATTGGAGGCAGCTGTTGTGACGGCCCCATAGCTTCTGCCGCATCCTGTTTGCGGCGACCTCTTTTTCAGGTGAATTGCAGAAGGGGAGCGATTTGCACATGACATAGGGTGGGTGGGAGCGCGGGTGGCTGTGCGCTGCGGATGGAATGTGGTAGTTGGCGACTTGGTGGCATGCATGGGTGAATGAAGGTGCAGTGGGTCTGTGAAAGCATTGGACTAATGGGTGCATGGGCGAAGACCGTGGGGTGTAGGGCATGCACTAAGAGTGTAGGGCTGCAACATACCCACCACAGGAACGCATGTTTGACTCTGCATATGGTAGAGGGTGGTGCTTGCATAGTGTGGTATGTGCAGATTGGTTACAGTAGGGCTAGTGTTGCAACCAGAATGTGGGTAGGTTGGCAGTGACACAGTACTTTGTGAATGGAAATGGGAACGCCCATAGTAAGTGAATGAAAGTGCACAGGGGTGCAGGAGAGAGTGTTTTCTTTGCACATTATGTTCACTGTTGCAATTTATAGCTGCATGGAAGTGCGCAGGTTGGGTAGGAGTGCTGCTGGCAGTGGTGTGTTTGTGGATGGTGGTAGTGGGTTCCATGGTGACATGCATGGTGGCATTATGTTGCTGTGTGCAGATTTCTTCAAGTAGGCCCAATGTTGCGAAAATGTTATGGTTAGTGTCAATACTTTGTGAATGGCTGTGGGTAGTGGTGGCGGAGGCTGTGGTGTGTTTGTAGATTCTGATAATTGCAATCTGTTTCCATGCGTGGGTGTTTGGTTTGTGCTTAATGTTAGCTGCCCACATGGGCGTTATGTTAACTGGTGCAATTTAGTTTTGCTTAGTGCCAAGGCGCTGTACAGGTTGGGTAGGAGTGCTGGTGGCAGTGATGTATATGTTGTAAGAGCCAAAGGCCTAAATCCAGTTGTGGTGGCTTGACACGTCGAGACGCAATTTGGTCTTTCTGACAATATACCCCTCAAGAGTACAAAAGGACAGATTGAGGTGAGTATTGACCGAAAATGTTTGTACAACCTGGTAATCAGCCAACTGGCTGCAAGAAAAAGTAACTAAGTATTAACATTTGGCTAAAGGTACTGTTTTCTCAAAACAAGATGAAGAATCGATACTCACAAGCAAGAAACTCAAAATGGGACTGAATACTTCCGAGCTAGATTGCTGAGTACCCTAAAACAAGAAATGCAACAATTACCGGGACGACAGTAGTGGAAGGAAACCAAGCATGAACCAAAGTGTATGTGCTTACCAATTGAGTGGACAGATGAGAAACAGCAGATGAATTCTGGTGAATGAAGCGGTAGTCCTGGAAACCGAATGTCCTGTTTCCTATTCCCACCGGCACGAGGACGCCTAAAGAGTCATTTGATCCTTGCGCTGATGTTCTTTGATCCTTGCGCCGATGCGCGACAGTTCTTTATGTTCCTTAAAGTCTTTAAGCAGAAAAACGGAGGATGAAGAAATTACTGTAGCTGGAATAATCCAAATGGCTTTGGCAAGCGGGGTAAGACTTGAAGAGGCCAAGCAGTCCGTGAAAGTTCCAAGGTAAGCAGTTAACGGGTAAGACTTGAAGAATGATGCAAATGCAGTCCGTGGCCGTTCTGGGTCTTGTAATGAGCAGGTAAGACTTGTGGGAGGAGACGATGCAGTCCGTCGACGTTCTGGGTCTAGTAATGAGCAGGTAAGACTTGTGGGAAGAGACGATGCAGTCCGTGGACGTTCCGGGTCTAACAATGTGCAGATAAGACGAAGGCAATAGACAAGAACAATGCAAGAAGTCACGTATAAAAACAAGGAGTCAAGGAACCAGGAGACAGAGTAACAAGATGCGTAGTTTAAGAACTTTTGCAAATTCAGAAGCACCGCTATGCACGGGGGCAGGGCTTAAATACTGGTCAGGTGACTGCACAGCGCAGCGTCGTAGGCCTAACAGCCTACGCCAATGCAAAGGGCGCCAACGTCTCCATGGCAACCCATAGCGTTTCCTGAAAGGGAGCGTGTAAACAAACGCACCATGATTCCGAGGAGTTGCAGAGCGTCCCGCTTTGGAGTGAGAACCGTTCACTCTACTGTGTATTCTGGAATGTTTGCATTTACGCTGAACTTCTTTATGATCAGATGCAGAACCATCTGGTGGAACCCTGACAGTATGTGGATTGTCGTACTCGCTGACATGGTGACATGCATGGTGGCATTACCTTGCTGTGGGTGTTGGAAGTGGCACAATACTTTGTGAATGGAAGTGGGTACGCCCATAGTGTGTGATTGAAAGTGAACAGGGGTGCAGGAGAGATTGTTGTGTTTGTACATTATGGTAACTGTTGTAATTTATTGTTGCACAGCTGCATGGCGGTGCGCTGTGTTTGAAGATGCCGCAGTGAAAAGTCACGCAGTGCAGGCTCTGGGTGCAGTATTTGCATACTGCCAGTATGGTAGAGCTGTGGGTGTGTTCAAGGCCTACACTATTGGGTGCATGGCCAAAGGCCGTAGGCCATGCACTCAAGAGCCTAGGCCTTGAGGACACCCATGTGCACTCAGGAGCCTAGGCCTTGAGGACACCCATGGCAGTAATGCATTTTTGAAATGTGCATCAGTTAGAGGGTGGTGACATGTAGGGAATGGTTGTGGAGCACATTTTAGCCGTTATAGCCCAGTGTTGCAAACAGATTGTGGGTAGTTTGGAAGTGGCAAACTACTTTGTGAATGCAAGTGGGGAAGCCCATAGTATGTGATTGAAAGTGCACAGGGATACAGGAGGGATTCTTTTGTTTGTAGATTATGGTAACAGTTGCAATTTGTTGCTGCATAGCTCAATGGCGGCGCGCTGTGTTTGGAGATGTTGCAGTGAAAAGTTGCGCAGTGTGGGCTCTGGGTGCAGTGTTTTTTTATTTGTTTATTTTTTTTTTATTGTTGTTTTGGTTCAGAGATTAATCTGACCTTTCAACAAGTACATACAAAATAGGTAAGCTAAATAACTTAATTTAAAAAGAAAAATCACATATTTTCTGAGTTACGTCATTTAGATTATTCACATTTGGATTCTTTCTTATTTCACATTTGAGGCATGGTGAGCATATCATAATATACATAGTCATTGCATTTAAATGAAAAAAGTGCTAATTCATTTTTGGTGGAGTATAAAGATTTTCATCTATTCCGAGTTTACTAGTTGGCTTCGGCATCACACGATTAAGATATTTCGTAGTTGCATATCTTATAGATTTAGAACCTCCCACAAATAGTCTTATCCATAGCTCTTCCATATCTAATACATAATTACTGTCAAATAAATGTTTAAAGTAAAATATTCGTACAGACAATAAGGCTCCACATTCCACTATTAGATGTTTCAGCGTCTCATTACAGGTCATGCAGAAACGACATCGAATGGTTTCTTTTGGGATTTTACCCCATTTTGCCATAATTTCTTTTGTTGGCCAAATATTTAGCCTAAATCTCAAGAAATCCGAGCGCTGATACGGACTCGGAGATTGAATCAAATATTTTTCAATTTGTCCGCGACATTTATAATTAAATGGTTCTTTTGTAAATTTTTGCAGTGTCAAGCAAGCCATTCTTGTTTTAATCCAATCATTGTTCCAAAGTTTAGTTTTTGCTTTGTCAGGGTTCTCAATTAGAAGTTCGTTAGTAATGTTTGCAGCATTCATAATTTTATGAGCAAATGTACGCCAGCTCCTTGGAAATTTGTCATTTGAGTATGACAAGTAATTAGACAGCCTAAGAAGTAGACCGTTCCTGCTCTCTTTCATTATACATTTTCTGAGTAGCTGACAAATTTTCCACTTATATATGGCATAGATTGAGAGCAAACCCAGCTCATGCCTAATAATACACATGGGTTCAGACATAGGCAACATCAAGGCTTTTTTCCAATAGGTGCTTTCAAATTTTAACCAATAGGAATAGGACTGGCATTTCTTAGTCTCTGATCCATACAATATAGTGGGTATATACTTTTGTTTATAATAAACCATTAAAGGATTGATTGAGAATTTACAATACTTTTTGCGAATCAAGGACATCTGAGACAGAGCTGTTTTTTGTTTTATCTGTAGTTGTTCCTCATATGGTTTGTCTGTGATGTCATCATTGACGCAAATTCCCAGATATATGTAAGAGTGTACAACCTTCAACGGGACTTTTTGCAGATACCATTGTTTATCTTTTTGGCTCTTTTTTTTTCCTCCAAATTGGATGACTTGAGTCTTCGTCAAATTGATGGTAATAGAATTTTTGCTCGCGTAAATATCTAGTATGTTTAACATGTTACGCAAGCCAATTGGTGTTTGAGAAATGAGGACCATGTCATCCGCATAGAGAAGGTAATTAATTTTTGAGCCTTGAAGTTTCACTGGATCATTAATAACATTAGTAAAGCCAGTTCCAATATCCCAGATGAAAAAGTTAAATAAGGCAGATGCCAGAAGGCACCCCTGCTTCAAGCCACGAGCCGTTCTTATTGGAGCAGACAATAAGCCAAGATTGTTTAGCCTAATTTGTACGGATGTATTAGAGTGAAACTCAACAATCCATTTTAATATGTTCCAAGGGCATTTTAGATCTAATAGTTTCTTAAAAAGCAATTCTCTTGGGACAAGATCGAATGCAGATCTGAAGTCAACAAAAGCGGCATAGGTTGGTTTTTTCATATCTTTACCGTGTAATATAATGGCATGTAGAACCATTAAGTTAATGACAGTGCCTAGGCCAGGAACAAAGCCAGTTTGATATGGGTCATGATGATTCAGATTGTCAAGCCATTTATTAAATTCATTCAGAACAAGACGAGCAAAGATTTTTCCTGGGCAATCTAATAAAGTAATAGGTCTGTAAGATGTAGGGTTTGTTCGATCTCCTTTTTTAAATATAGGAATGATCACTGATGTTTGCCACGATGGAGGCAATTTATCAGATCTCATGATCTCTTTAAATATGAGATGTAATATTTCAGACCATATTTCTTTGTCTTGTTTGATTTGTGCATTGTGTAGGCCATCCGGCCCTGCTGCTCTAGACGTACTCAACTTGGCTATGCAATGCAACACATCTTCTTGATTAAATTGCAATTCATGATTGCAATCGATTTTATTCCACTCCAGACCAATGTCAGGCAGGGGGGAGTTGTAGATACTAGAGAAATACACTTCCCAGTCACTTTTTGAAATGGAATTAATTTGAAGTGTGAGTTGATGATGATGACATGCAGAGTTCAGGAGAGCCCATAAGCCTCCTGAAGATTTCAAGAGAATTTGCCTTAGCATTGCTTCGCCGTCACGCTGATATTGGAGCGTACAACGATTGAGTAACCATCTTTTATAACAAACTTTTAATCGTTTAATTTGTTCGTGGTTAATAGCAAGAAGTTCTGTTGGACCTTTTAGCAAACTTTTCACTTGCCTTCTCAATTCACGCTTCTTAGCTCTTACATCACTGTCAAAAACATGCAAGTGCTTTACACGGTGACCCTGGCCTTGTGAGGGACCCGATGAAAGCTACAGCATTGTATCTGTATACCAAGGGTAGACCTCCCCTATCGGATGATTATATGCATCGTACAGCTTTCTTTTTAGACAAAGTAACTTATTTTTGGACCATTTCATACGATTTACCGCAGAATTAACATAAAGATCCGTGAGGTTTGAGTTGTAATTTCTAGGAATCAAAGTTGGCCATCTGCAAGTAACCACTAATTGACTATGATCACTCATTTTCGCTTGACTGATTTCTAAAGAAATTATGTTAGAGAAAAGCTGGTCATTAACATATATATATAATCCACGGTGGAGTGACTACCCTCATTGTGCTAGGTGGCTCGATGAGGAACATCCCCTGGAACAGTGCCATTTAGCATTGAGAAGTTCCTGTTTTGCATTAGCATTAACCAATGCCGTTCATCAACAGTTTGAGTAGATACATATGTTGAGCCAGGTAATAAATGTAAATTTAAGTCGCCCATTATAAAAATTTCCAGGATGGATGTATCTTGTGAAAACTGGTCCAATATTTTATTAAGATTATTAAAGAATTCATCTGATGTTAGGTGTTTTTTTCCCCAGTAGATATTCAGGATTACACAAGTAATTGCATTCCGTTTAAATTTAATAATTTGAAAGCAAGGTGACAGAGACTGCTGCAAAATGATTGTAAAGTCTCGATCTTTTCGAAAAGCAAAAGGCCCACCATAGGTCTACCAACAAGTGTGATGATTGCAGGTACAAGATATACTTCATACAGGTCCCAAGTTGGAATGTGACTTAACCAGGTTTCCTGCAAGACTATTATGTCATACTTTAAAAGATCGAGATTACTACTATTGATAAGATGTTTAAAGCCCCTGATATTCCATGAGAGCAGGCTAATACATTCTTCTGACTGGGATTGTTACGATGAAGCATTACAATCCTGATACTCCCAGGCTTTGTGAGAATTATGTTCTTCATTCAATTGGAAAGTGGTTTTATCACCATATGTTCTTGATTGCGGCATGATGGGTGGAGCCATAATTTGTGAATTTATCACAGGGTCCTGACTAAGAATAAAGCTTATGTTATAAAAGGCTGTTCGGGCTAGCCTAAGGTATTAAGTATGACGCCCGATCGAATATACAGTCGAGCCTCAGAAAGATCACGGAGATTAGTAAACTCGACAAGGTCAATGTCAGAGGACGTTAAATCTTCCAGAGCTGTTATCTCTGCACAGATATTCAAGAAACTTGCACGGTTGAGATCGTACCTATTGAAAGGAGACCCTCTTCATTTAATTAGTAATCGATGATGTTTCTTAAACTGAGCCTGGTTCTTAGATATAATAGTGGAAGATTTAGATTCATTGTGAAAAGCTGATTCCCTTCCCACAACTAACGGTTTTTGTAAATCGAAAGGCTGAGTTTCTTGGTCATGATTTTGCAAGATTGGACCTTTCAAAAGTTGTTTAATATTTGGATAATTAGTTTGTGTCACATTTGGTGAGCCACTAACCGCACCAGAGCATGATTGCAGCATCAACTGTTTGATGTTTTCATTTTCTCTTTTATAATTTGCAAATGATATCCGTATTTCATTCCAGAGTTCCTGTAGAGTACACTCTGAGTCAGCAGATGCAATGCCTTGTACTAAGCAACTGCCAACAAGTAAACCAGCTTTTTGATATTGAGTGGCGTTTGAGACAGCAGTTATTGTGGGAGGTCCTGCGAGTTTCATGTGATGAGTAGTGTTAATCATTTGTTTGGATGATGCGGGATTTTTCAAATTTTGGTCGTGCAATGGACTAACAGTTTTTACCGAAGCCATTGAAACAGAGGCCGCCAAAAGATCATCCAAAGGTTTATAGGATATAGGTTTTGATATGTAACTCTCACCAACTTGATTTCGTTGTAAACGTCTCTTTTTCTTTGCTGCTTTAATTATTCTGGCAACTTTTTTATGTTTCATGGTAGATGGCAGCCTGCCAAGAGTTTGAGCTGGATTCGATGGCACGGCATCAATTGCAATGCTCGAAGCAACAAGTTTGGAGGTGAGAAATATAGGAGCTAGATTAGATGACGGTTTTTGTTCGCCACAGCCGTTGGTGTTTGGCCTGGGAGCTTGTTGCGAGTCATAGACAGTAACAACCTCTGAAACAGTTATGGATGATGCCGGTGTTACCTGGGCATCAACCATCGCCTTTATATATTGCCCAGAGGCTTGTTGAAGGGTATGGCCGACAGTAGCTTCAAAAGCATGAGCTGACAGAGCAGGTTTACTGGAAGCATCATCAGCCACATTGACCGAATGAGATGCTAAGGTCGGAGCTACCATTGGTATCAAAGGCTTTAAGTGAACTTTATCGATGATAATAGTTTCAGTGCCTTGCTCATTATAGGTCATTTGATGTTTAACATCAATATGCTTTTTTACACCAATCTCACAGATTATATAATCATGTGATTGTAACAGGCGTTCTGTATGATGTTGTATTTTGCCATCTAAAGATTCATAAAGCTTGGCCAGTGATAATAAAGCGGTGTTCATAGCAGTTAGGGTGTTATTAAGTGCCAGAGCTTCCGGAAAAGAGGGTCTATTGTTTCTATTTGAAATTTGTGGGTCTTGTATGAAGAATGGATAATCACCAACGTTTTCCTGAAATTGGGATCTTCTAGGAGTGGGAGCCACAAAAGATGAAGAGCGATTAGAAGCACTGGAAGATTTGTCAAACATAACTGGAGATTTATACAATTCCTGCTTATCAATGTCCTCTGACTTATTTTTGAGGGCTAGGATCTAATGAAATGATCGGAGAAGCAGGAATCGACATAGCCGTCGGAGGACTAGATCTACATGATCTATCATTTAATTGTATTAAATCGCCAGTGTTTGAGCAGATGTATTGCACTTCAGAATTGCTAGCATCATGCTGCGGGGAAGAATAAAAAAATTCTATACTATCTGCATCTATTTCCCTTGCAAGAATATCTTTTTCATATTCCTTTCTTAGCAGGAGTTGGGCCTGCACCGAGCATAATGGTGGGTTAGTTGATAATGAGTCCACCGATGTTTTGATTGGAATTATAGGTATTTGAGACACATGCAATTCACCAGATTTGCATGCTAAAACAATAGAAGCATCAGCAATTTCAATATTTGTCACACTTTCAGAAGGTGTGACTGTCGTGTTTTTTTCAGTACACACAACTATTCCATTCTGCATTACAGCAGCAAGAGATGGACACGTCAAGTTTGCTGCTTGTGTGGTAGCTGCGGTCTTGCAGAGTGATTTCTGAAACCTTACCCCTTCTGTTTGACAAAAGGAGCGAATGTCTACAGTCAAAGATATGGACCTTTTTTTCTTTTCCTGATTTTCTTTGAGTCTTTTGGCCAAGAACTTTTTTCGAGATTCCATTGGAAGTATGTCATAAGGACCATTGCCAAGCCTAGGCATTCCTGACATTAAGGACATTTTTGTTTTGGGTATTTCATAAAGAGAGGCCATAAATAAGGATAAAGAAAAGCAAAACACACAACAAAATTTGTACCTGATGAGTTATAAGAACGGGTAATTATTCAATATTTTTCAAAGCAAGAATTTTTTTGAAAAAAATGAACAGTGTCCCTTAAAACTTTAGACACTAGAAAACAGATTACCCCAGTTGAAATTCATCTCAGGAGAGAAAAAAGGAAAAAAAAACAAAAAGAAACTGTTATAGAAGCCTGCAGTTCGCGCCGCGCACCTCGAACAGCAAACGGTACTTAATCGTACTTAGTGCGCGGCGCGAGTGCGCCAGAACAACAGTATATGTAGACATGAAAGAGGGACCAGCGTGCATGTCATGCGAGCGTCGTAGGCGGGACCTCCAACCGGAAGTGCTTAAAATAGAAAAGAAACAAGTATACTTTTAGTAAAAGTGAGGAAAATTACATATGTCCATCAATGACCAAGAGCAAAGTCCAAATAGCTCAACAAACAAGGACAAAAAAGAGTTTGTGACAAGCAATCACCTTGTTTACAGGAAGTCAGGCGAAGCCAGTGCCGCCTGTGTAGACGTCCTCCTGGACGAAATGTTCCAAGTCTGCACGGCACGGAAACAGGATCAATGCAAGTCCTGGGCAAGTTTCTCCCACAAAGGCAAAGGGAGCAGCAAAGACAGCAAACAGTACTTAATCGTACTTAGTGCAGTGGGTGCAGTGTTTATATACTGTCAGTATGGTAGAGGGTATGGGGGAAGGGCAGCTTATATGTGCAGCTTATATGTGCTTGGATAGTGTGCTGTGTGCACAATGCCTGCAGTATGGGCAATGTTGTAAACATTTTGTGGTTACGTTGGCAATAACTTCTGAGTGGAATTCGGTAAGACAAAAGTATGTGAATGAAAGGGAGTAGCGGTGCCGGAAACAGTGTAATGGTCATAGATTATGGTAATTGTTGCATGTAACGCTGTGCATGTCCATTGTGGTGTGGAGGTTGGTTAGGAGTGCTTGTGCCAGTGGTGCATATGTGCATAGTGGTGGTTGGTGACATGCTGACATGCATGATTGCATTACGGTCCCAGTGGAGAAATGCAGGGTTGATAGTGCATGAGGCACAGGGTGGTGATCTTTGGAGAATGGGTGTGGAGCACATTGTCGACGTGCTATAGCACTACAAGTGAGTTGTGAAGCGTGTATTGTGCATTCCATGGTTGTGGTGATAGTTGCAACATGCTACAGTATTTGGTGTGCAGCAGGAGATGGTGCAGTGTGGCCACAGGGTGCAGTGTGTACGTAATGTGAGTATGGAAGTGGGTATGGTTGAAGTGCATCTTATACGTAGTTGGTTACTGTGCTGTGTGCAGATTTATTGAAGTAGGCCCAATATTGTGCAGCTGTTGTGCATAGGTTTCCAGTGACAAAATACTTTGTGAATGGTAGTGCGTAGGGGTAATGCAGGGTAAGGTATGTTTGTGGATTTTGCTGTGACATCTTTTCATCATGGGTGTTTTATGGTGTGGGGAGTTGGGTGGAAGTGCTGCTACGTATGTTACGTTTGTGCATAATGGTAGGTGCCCACATGTTTGCTTGCTTGGATGTATACCGTGGTGGTGGGTGTGGAAAGGGCTGCAATGTTGTGTGTATGGCAAAGGTGTGCTGGGTGTGTCTGAGGATTTTGTGGATGCTGCAATCGTGCATGATTTAGCAGATGTGTCTGGTGGAGGGGCTTTGCAATGAAATGGAAGGTGTACTGAGAGGGTTCAACGGTAAATATGGAGTACTGTATAGAAATGACAGTGTTCAATGCAGAGGTTTTGCATGTCATTGATGCATGGAGTGCAGCAAAAAGTGACCGTGCATAGGGAAGAAGTATGGTCTTAGCTTTACTGGCCCGTGGCCCTCACTGTAGATGGGAAAGCGCACTTGCACATCCTGCCATTATGAGCAGGGTGGAAAGGGAAATGGAATTGTGGGAAATAGGCAAGTAGGAGTTTAGGACACAGGCGTTGCTAGGGGGGGGGGGGCGCTAAGGGAGCTAAAGCCCCTGGTCTTTTGGTTGTAGCCCCGGATAGAATTTCAGGAACTACAACCAAAAGGCTAACTAGCCCCCAGTCCTGACAGTTCCGACATTAGCTTAGCCCCAGGTCTTTTTCAGACCTAGCAACACCCCTGGTTTAGGGTGTGATTCCCAGGAAGGGGCGGTACCATTTCCTCCCAATACTGTGTCGTGAGGGTAGTTGAGATGGAGAGACGCACAGTGCTTATCGTCGGTGTTACCTTTGTGCGCCATCTGCACGGGAGTTGTGTGCAAAGAGGCGTTGCTGGTAATTTCGGGTTGGAAGGAGGGGACGCTCTGTGGGCCTTTCAGGGTGACAGCAGTTTCGGCGGGATGGGTCGCCTTTGCAGATATGTGGCATCCGTCACGAACGTTAGACTTTTCGTGCTGCATCATGGAAGTCTACATTTGGGTTACATGTCGTGTGGACGATTAATCCATCACCTGAAGAGGTTGCTGACCGCAGTGATGCGTGTTTTCCCTACCGCGAAGGTTGTTTACTCATGCATAACACCAAGAGCAGTTTGGGTCCATGACAGTGTAATTATTCCGCAGCCAGTGGTCAGAAGGTGTGCTATAAACAGAATTATGCGTGAGTTTATGCAGACTGCTGGCATGTTCTCCACCACTATGAGATCATGAAGTCGCAAAAGGCTCTGTGGTTCCGTAGAAATGGCATTTATTTGAGCGCCATTGGCAATGCCATTTTCTTTTACACTGTGCAAGAAGCATTGATCAGAATGAGGTAAAAATGTGACGAGAGGCAAACAGAAACGCATATAAAGAGAAAATAAAAAAGAAGTTGCTGGCACGCACGTCACAAAAAAAACACCTTCATACATCTACGATGGAAGACTGAATCCCCCCCACACTATCACGAAAAGGTAGTGCATTACGCAGTACTTTCAGGATTACACGTGCCACATCCAGGGTGGCTATGTGGATGTACATGGATGGAGAAATCATGCATTCTTTCATTGAACTTTGTAGTGGACGTGCTTTGGAATGGCATGACATTTGTACTGTAAATGTGTAACGGTACATTTCAAGTGTTGTACAAGAGTGACAGTGTTGGATGATGGCGGCTTCGATGCGACTGGTGGATGCGTGTGTGCCTATTTACGCATAACCCAATGAAGTGGAGCTGTAGAGAACATATTGCAAAGAGAAGAAGGTATGCTCCAGCTTTACAGGGGTACGGCTCTCACGCTACTTTGGGAGGCGCACGTGCCAAAATGTGCCCTTGCCTAATTGCCATGGCAGTGTGGGGATTAGCCAGTCAGGTAGTGTGGGTGTGGGTGTGGTTAACAGGAAGGGGAGGTGTAACTGTTGAACATTATATTCTGCGTACTGAGTGTGGCTAACTTGGCGAAACGCATTTTGTTGACTGTAGGTGATCCCTTTGTCATAGATCTGCACAACTATGCCCTGCAAAGACACTTCAACAGCAATTATCCTTTGGAAGGAGTGGACGCATTGTGTATGAGTGCAATTTCGCCGATATGTATGCACTTTGCAAAGACCTCACCACTTCTCCAGTATTAGATGTCATAGTCATCCAGTACGGCGGCATGCATATGGGTTACCTGCCTTGCTTACATTTGTTCTGTGTACTGAGGTGATTGCTGAATGTTGTGAGGATGCTTTTTCCCACCGCCAAGGTGCTTTTCTCATCCATAATACCACAAAGAGTATGGCCTACTGCTCATGGTAGTTGTTCTGAGTCAGACAGAGGAAGGTGTCTCATCAAAAGAAGCATGTATAATTTTTGGTCCGCTCATGGAATACTCTCCTGCAACAATGACTGCATTAGTTGTGAAAATGCGCAGTGTTTCCAAGAAAATGGCATTTTGTTGTCACCCATTGGCAATGCAGTTTTGTTTGCTCGTCTACAGGTTGCGGTGAAGGGTTTACTGTACTAATGTGAGCAGAAGAACTCGCAAGCTAATGAAAACGGAAAAAAGGTGTTTCCGTAGAAGTATCTAAACAACAAAAAAAAAACAACTGGCTCTTTGAAGAGTCGCCCCTTACCACGAACTACCCCTACCCTGGTAGCAAGTTATTGCCCCACACCCGCACGCAACGTGAAAGCTACATCCAGGGATATTGCGAGTGGCGGCCACGAAAATGGAACTGTGGGGATTGTCCAATCACATGATTAGGGTGTGCGCCAGTAGGCAGAGGGACTCCTGCTTCACTCGGGCCGGCCCTCTGCGTACTTGGGGGACCTGCATGTGCCACATTCAGTGCTTCTCACCATGCTGGCCTGTGGAAATGGGACTGCAGTGATTGTCCTATCAGGTTCTGCTCAGGGTGTGGGTCACAGGAAAATGCACCAATTCGAAGAAGAACTCCTCCTGCTGTACTGGGACGCAGCCCGCGCGGTACTTGGAAAAAGGTATGTGCCACATTCTGTGCTTCTTAGCATGCTGGCCAATGGAAATGCGACTATGGCCTTTGGCCAATGAGGTGCTCAGGGTGTACGTCCAGGAAAGAGCTCCAATAGGGAGAAGGAATCCTCCTGCCTCACCGGGGCGCAGCCCTCAGGCTCTTTGGGGAAAGGCATGTGGCACATTTTGCGCTTCTCACCATGGTGGCCAATGGAAATGAGACTATGGATTTTGGCCAATCAGGTGCTCTGGGTGTGCGTCACAGGAAAGGGCGGCATTCAGTTTACCCATTACTTTGTGTACTGCGGCTGGCAAACATAGCAAGACACACAGTTTTCGTCATGGATGATGGCTTTGTGGAAGATCTGTGCGTGTATGCCCTCCAAGAAGACTTGGCTGGCAACTTCGGTTTGGAGGGAGTGGACACTTTGTGGTGTAGTGTCGAATTGTGCTGTTTCGGCGGACTGCTTCTAGAATGTCGACGCATGGCCTCTTCGGCAACTGTACATTTTATGATTGTGCACTTTGGAGCCTTCTTTTTGGGTTACATGCCTTGTTCCCGTGTGTTTAGTCGACTGAAGATTATGATGAAAGTAGTGCAGCACATTTGTTCTACTGCCAAGGTGCTTTTCCCGAGAATAGTGTGGAAGTATTCCAAGGATTTCTGTCGCCAGCCAGAGGTCAGAAGGGGTCTCAACAGAAGCATGTGTGACTTCGTGAGTGCTGCTGGGATGTTCTATCGTCAGAATGAGAACATTGGTTCATGCTACATACACCTTTTCAAGGCAAATGGCATGTCTCTGTCGCACAGTGGCAATGAAATGTTGTTTCACAATCTACACACTGCAGTGAAGACCCTATTATAAGAATATAAGCTGAGTTGAAAACACACATTTACGTATGAAAACCGCAAAAAAAGTGTTTCCACGGAAGCATATTTACAAAAAAGGAAAAAAAACAAAGGTTCTTTTAAGAGCCACCACACCTAACGTCTGCTCCCCTGGTTGAAAGTTATTCCCCCACTCCCACGCGCGCCCAGCAGAAAAACCAAATATCACGATCGTTGCCGGGTGGCACGTGTTACGTGCGCCCCTTTTGCAAATGACGGCCATAGAAACGGGCCTGCAGAGGCTACGGGATTGGGCAATAAAGTTTGTGGGTGTGGTGCGTTCCGCCAGACTGTGGTACATGGTATATTTGTCAACAGAAATGCAGAGGGGGCGGTTATGGCTGTGTTTTCACAAGGCACAGCGTGCGGGTTTTAGGGGATTCCGACATACATTGAGTGAAAGTGAATGGAAAACACTGTGCAGTGGCTACTCATTTTGCCATCTATCATGTGCATGTGCATGTGTAGTGCTATGGAGTAACTACAAGGAAGTGTCAGATTTTGGTTTCTCTGTGTGACACTTTGGTGACACGCAGTCATGGCGATATTGTTGCTGTTCATTGTGCAGGGAAAATGGCGCAGCATGTTACACAACCTTAAGTGCCGCTTGCGATGAAGTGAGCACTTGCCCAGTTCATGCGTTTGTTTCAGATCTCTTGCATACGTTTTCTATCGCATTATGCAGCCATCGATGTGGCAGCATCATTTCCTATTTGGTCCGTGAATTACAGACAGCGCGGTACATTGCAAAGAAGAGTATTTGTGGCTTTGTTCGACATGTGCCAATGGCATCCTTCGATTATGGGACTATGACGTTTCACAGGACGAATACTTTTCGCCAGCTATAACGGTTTTCGTACTATGCCAGCCATCCGGATTTTTGCACACCCCATCTAAATTGGCTTTGTGCCCTTCTTGAAAGTAGTGACTTTTTTGTACTTAGTGTTGCGCTGTGGCTCTCTTGAAAAAGCTCTGGAACACCTAAAAAAAAAAAAAAAAAAAACCTTTGTACAGCAACCCCCCCCCCCCTTTGTAACCGATTGAACTACAGTGGTTACCACACTGCCACGCCTCCCCCCCTGCATGCGTGCATTGGCAATTCTGTTGTTTATCTGTGAAAGGTGCTTTCTTTATTTACCTTTTTCCCTTTTGTGGTTCACGGGTGCCGACCGCTGTAGAAGAGACAGACAAGCTGAAAAGGACACTATTAACAGTGCGCTGTGCAGACAGACAATGATTTTGAGGACATTAACAGTGCAGAAGGGAACGTTTTACAGAACCTTTACAGAACTTAAAGCAGAGACAGAACTTAAAACAAAGACACTTGCCTACAGGCAACACGTGAGCCACAGCTGGACTGGGCCACAGCACCCCAGTGAAGAAACTGGAGAAAGAGCTTGCCTTACGTCCAGGATACAGAGTTGGTACCAAGGTGAGCAGGATCCTTGTATAGCCAGTCAGCCTACCCTGGGGGCAATAAGGGAGGTGGGGACTGGGAGGGCAGGGGGTAGTAGGAGCACGGTTGCTTACCTTTCCTTATTATCCATCCAGAGGGTCGCCCAGAGGGTCCAGCATCAACCTTACCTCCCAAGAATTCTACCCAAACCCCTCTCAACCGTTGTGTATGCTGGGCAGATAGCCTTCAGTGCAACAGTGGGATGAGAGTGGCTTGGGCTAAGCATCACAGAGTCGGGAACCACACTTTCGGCGATCCGGACCAGGCACCCCTGCAGGGCACAAGAGGGAAGCGTTACAGATAGTCCCCGGGGGATTTCTCTCTCTCACTCTCTCACTCACTCAGACTCACTCACACTCACTCACTCTCTTTGGCCAGACCCTGGGGGGGACCAGTGCGAGAGGATTACCTAGATGAGGGGTCCTCGGGGAGTGGGGGCGAGATAGCCGATGGTGAGACACGGTATCCCCCCCCCTTTCTTTGTTTATCTACCGCATTCTATTTTTTAGGATTTTACGAAGTCCCATCTCCCCTAAACCCCCTCTTTTGTTATACACAAAATCTGGGCTGAGGTGAGGGTGGCTGAGAGTAACCGTACTAACTCTTACATTGTACTCGACGTGTCCCGTTAATTGGGCCATGCAAAGTCAGGCACTTTACCTTAAGTGCATACACCTCATACCAACTGGCTCTCCTCACACAAATAAAAGGCAACACCTAAAGACACATGTTAGGAAAAATGTCCATTTATGGTAATTTTCCCTTCAGTTGTGAACCATCCACCTTTTTGCTTTTGCCTGACCATCCTAGCCTGACTTTTACCAGTGGAGCCCAGCCTTCTGCTGTACTCCGCTGGGCTTTTGCTCATCTTGTTAAGGGGAAGCTGACATGCCCTTCAGACTGTCAGTACTGGGAGACTTTGTTTCTCTTAGTCTTTCACTTTGTTGCTATTTCTTGGCAACATTTTATCAGTGCCCAATTTACCTTCCAGCACAGTATGCTGGGGTCACTTTTTTTCTCCATTTTTAAGGCCCTTTGACACCCTCGAAGGATTGTTGGCGAATATACACGTGTGTCCAGGACCAAGCTGGTGGAAGCAGTTGCTTGTAAAGCATTTTTTACTCTTTTTAGTGGCCCAATCGTGTTTACTGCGTTTGGTCCAGGACAGTGGCCAGTGGCTAAAAGGACCATGCCATGAGGTCCTTTGGCCATTTTGTCCCTTTGCCTTCCCCAGTTCGAGAAAACGCAGGAAATTCCTTATTTGGTCATGCATACCCTCGCCCAAACCGAAGCTTTCGCAGGCTTCTGCATGCCTTGTGTGTGTGCGCCCAGGATGTGGGCTGGAGCTATCTAGTTCCAGTACACATCCTGGGTGCCAGGGTGTCTGGTGTGCTGGGATGACTGGGACCACCGTGGTCAGTGATTGGTCCACATCGGAAATGGTTGAATGTGATCAGATCTCCTATTGGTTTCTCTTAGTTTGGTCGCGAAGGAGATTTTGGATAGAAGGCACACTAGACATATTTCAGGTCGATCTTCTGAGTTCATGCCAAACTTAGTAAAGCAGCCAAGCATCCTGAACCGAATAAACAGATCGGTGGAACTGCTGGTGACCTGCTGGAAGGTTTGGCACACTGACCCTGTTGTTGTCCCATAGCAGCGGCTGTTTCTCATCGATCACAGACGGCCTGCAAGGGCAGGCGCTTCGACCCGTTGGAGTAGTGGGACTAACTATTCCCTGCACCTCCTGCTTAACCTGCAAACAAGCCCCTTCGGAAGTGTTCCTGGACCTCCCAGTGAACTGACCAGCTCGTACAGGTACCTTTGCTATGGAATCGCTGCTATTTCGAGTTTCGACCTGAGACTTTGGGAACTGTAAGCTCTTGGTAGAAGGCACTCTGGAAATGGGAGAGTCTGCCTGAACCCGAGCCTATCGTTGTGGTAACGAGCTTCATGGGTGCAATGCTGCTGTGCCCCCCTGTGCCCTAAAACGAGCTGCACTGGAAGTGGCCCGATCCCTTCCCCAGAAGTGGAGAAATCCCCACTGTCCCGCCACAGACTGAGGTCCCGGAACGCAGCCCCTGAAAGCCGGCGGGACGTGCATCTGCTGGATTTGAACTTGCAAGCAAATTGGACTTGACTGGCGAAGTTTGGTCCAGACTGTGTCAAGGGTCGGTGAGTACTTGCAACCCCTACCGGTGGCCCCTGTCACATCTATAGAGTTTTACGCACGACTGTCCCCCAAGGACCACTCATATTTGTTAGGATAATCTGAACTACCATCCTATTCCCAATTCCTGGAAATAGCTCTGCGCCCTTGTGGAGACCCTCCTCGAATAGTGGAACTTAATCTTCATCACCTTACCCCCCTCCCTGAGACACTACAGCCCCTTGAAGAGAACTGTTTTGTACTTTAATGCATGATCGAGTGCTGCCGCGTTGAACATACTTTTAAGCACCAGGCTTCACACTTTGTAGGGATTGGACTGCCTATTAGCTAGAGTTGAGACTCCTGGCGATTTGTCTAAAGTATATTTGCACTGTTTACAGGTTGTGGATCCTGACTTGTTGAATATTCCTTTAGGCCAATAGTTAGTGTTTATATTTTCACTAGTATAGTGTTGTTAGTATTGTTAATATTGCTGTGGTTTCATCTTGTGTTTAATAAATGTATATGTATTTTTGATATATACAATTGACTGAGAGTAATTTGTGGTGTTGATTACTGTGTTTGCCCATTGTGGACTTTCGATCACCCTCACCCCTCCTGAGACCTAGTCTTGACCGCTGCCAATGCTACCTTGATTGGTCTGGCTTGTACAGAAGTTTACTCTGTTCCAAGAAACTAGGCTGGCCTTCTGAACCTCTGCCCACCAGGTCAGAGTTCAGAAATCCATCTTAACAACACCATGAGCGAGGCGGAAACACGAGAATGAGCAGAACTTCCGAAACAAAGGCACACCTACTGGTGCAGAGCAATGGACCAAGGGACGAGAGTAGAGGGACGAAAACCACAACGCTTCCCTACTGGAGGTTGTTGCCTCCGGCGACCGCAAAAGACACATGGAGAAGGCCAGATCCCACAAGTGAAAATTACATTGTGTTTCAAGGACGCCAGCGACACTCCCGGGTGAACGGCAGAGTTGGGGAGGTGAGGTACCCTAGTTCTGCTGCTACTTGACCCTCTGCTTTTATCTTGCATATTTTACTTGACAGCATTTTAAATTGCTATTGTTTTAAAATTCTGATTTTATACTTTGTGCTAATTTGCATTTTATTGGTATTAATCTTAACAGGAACCCTTTGCTCTTTCTGTTTGTTCAAGTGCGATTAAAAACAGAAGCTTTCTAGCTGTATGCACACACTTGTGGGTAAAAACGACATTACCCAGAACCCCTGTAGTCAAACTGGTCTGTGCCGGTCTTATAAGGGCTTCTCTTTCCATTCTGTTCCTTTGATTCACTCTAGTACTGCTGCTATTTCACTCTCTGCTTGTATCTTATATATTTTACTTGCTATTGTTTTAAAATTCTGATTTTATACTTTGTGCTAATTTGCATTTTATTGGTTTTACTCTTCACAGAAACCCTTTTGTCACACTCACCTGTCTCTCTGCAGGAGCGATGGATGAGCCTCCCTTGACCCCGAGTTCTCACTTCCCCTGTTTTCACCTAGGGGGATTCCTGTCAAATACAAGATATACACTCAGACCTGAATTCACCCGATTCCCCTGGACCCTTCCCTCCCCTCCCCTCCCCTTCCCTTCCCTTCACTTCCCTTCACTTTACCTGTGCTGTGATGTCCCCTAAAGGCTTACCTTGATATTTAGTAAGGTGAACACTCCATCCTGCATTCGCAGGGGCGCGATTCGCTCATATGAATGATGCCAATGTCCGTTGCCTGAGTTCAGATGCCTCACGCTGTTATATGCCTTCACAGCGAGGCCGAGTGTTCAAGGCGCCAGTTTCTTCACTGGCTAGAAAGTCTTTTCCACAAGTGAACGTTGCACGGAGAATGTTTAGTGTCCTGAATTGTCCGTATTGTCTTGTTTGTCAAGGTATTTTGTGGGTGAGTAGCGCTGCGTGTAGAAGTCAGCTGCTGGTAGGTAAAGACAGCGTCTTAAATTTGAGCGCGCCTGGTAATGTCTCTCCCTTTTCCCTTGCAGGAGTGGATTATGTGATATTAGCGCCTCGAGTCCGGGTTCAGTGCTACCAGAGACTTGGTGGTCTGGTAAGTTTGCACCAAGGCTTCGGTAAGTATGTACTGCGTTATGAGAGGGAGCGCAGTGCAAAAGTCCCCGCGTCATTGGGGCTAGCGCAATGACTAAGGTCTCTTCTTTCTTTTGCAGGGGTTTGTGCGCTCGTACAAATGACCTGGATTCCAGCGTCGTAGGAAGATTCGGTGAGTATGCGCAGCGTTATTGAAGTGTGCGTGCTAACGTTGTTCTTCTTTGTTCTTGCAGGTGCCGGTGTTGAAGTCCCCTCTTGACCGGAGATAGCTGCGGCGTGGAGAAAGCACGGAGTACCTGTAAGCAGAAGCAGAAAGTTCCGGAGCAGGTAAGCTGAAGCAGGATGATCCGCAGCAGGTAAGCTGAAGCGGGAGGATTCGGAGCAGGTAAGCTGAAGCAGGATGATCCGGAGCAGGTAAGCTGAAGCAGGATGATCCGGAGCAGGTAAGCAGAAGCTGGCTGATCCAGAGCACGGCAAGTGTGTTGCTGATGCAGCTCACAGTAAGCAACACGAAGCACTGAAAGAATCTTGGGTGTGGCTTATATAGCCCGCCACACCCAAACACTAGAGAGCTCATGAATTGTCATGCACTTCCTGTTTGGCAACATGAAGTGGTAACCAGGAAGTTCCTACAAACACTAGGAAGAAATTAAGTAGAGGTATCTGCTATGGGCTTTTTGTGTGCCTATGCCAAGCCTGCCAAGCCTCCACCTAGCTTGCCCCAACTACCTGCCTGGTACCCATGACACCTTTGCTTGTTCTGTTGTTCAAGTGCGATTAAAAACAGAAGCTTAGTTTCTAGCTGTCTCCACGCAATTGTGGGTAAAAACGGCATTATCCAGAGCCCCTGTAGTCCTTGCGCCTATATTCTACAAAACCCGGCGTGAACGCGCCGGCACGAAAGCGTCAAGCCGGTATGTGCCACTCCGGGGTCTGCAGGGACACTCTCTTGTTGTGTGACTTATCCCGGTAAGTACCATGAGCTCAACTAGTATCCTGGCTTTAATTCCCAAGGAAAGAGCAGACTCGGAACAGAGGACCGCTCGTATTTTAGAAAGGGCTTTGGAATCTTGCATACGCCAGAGTACACACAAACTGTGTAATCTGGGTGTAGGAAATCCTTGTGATGTAAACACTCACGTGGATGAAAGCACAGTGGATAATCCTGTCGACACTGCCACTATAACAGTATCAGGCAATCCAAATAGCCAGTTAGTATCCTGTGGACAGTATGTGCAAAATATTAAAAAAGAAAGTAAAAGGAAGGCTCATAGGACTAATAAGACTGCGACTGTGACTACACCTGTCCCTGAGAGCAACGCTAATCCCCCACACACTATTAAATGTCTATTACTTAATACACAGGGCCTCATTACGAGATTGGTGGTAGTCATGGCGCTATTTGCGCCATGACTACCACCAATAACGGGCCCTGCACTGGTGTAGTTCAATGGGGACTTACCGGTCTAGTCCGACCCTGGCAGGACCGGTAAGTCCCCATTGAACATGCCATTCCCCATTCCCATTTGAGCCCCCATTGGGCTCAATGGGAATGGGGAGGGCGCTAATAACAGGCTTGCGACGTGCAAGCCTGTTATTAGCGCCCTGGTCCCTTAGCGGGACCCGTAAGGGACGTGTGGTCTAACCACACGTCCCTTACGGTCCCACCAAGGGACCTCGGAATAGAGCGGTAGGGGATTACCGGCACCGGTCTCCTTACCAGTGCCCGGTATCCCTTACCGCCCTACTCGTAATGAGGCCCACAGTCTCTGTCAAAATACGCCTTAGAAGTGGCCTCTTATATCTCTGCTCATAACATCGACATGTGTTTGGTTACCGAAACCTGTAATCACATTGCTGCTGAACCTACTCTAGCCATGGCCATACCTTGTGGCTATAATATATTTTCCCAAGACAGACAGGACAGTATAGGTGGTGGAGTTGGAATAATTTTCAGAGACTCTCTGAATGTTTGGAGATTGGATGTCAGGAGTATCACTAACTGTGATATCCTCCACATTAAAATAGCACTGCTTGCTGAGAGTACTCTGAATATTGTCCTTGTATACCATCCTCCCGCAGTTATGAAAGATTTTAATAATTATCTATCTGACCTGTTATTAACTTTCTTAAAACCCTCTACTAAAGTTTCTTCTCAGGGATTTTAACTATTGGTTACATGACCAAAAAGATTTGCAAGCCAAAGCATTAGATAAAGCTCTTTCTAATCTGGGCTTCCTCCAATTCGTCAAGGTTCCCACGCACGTAAAAGGTAACACACTTGACTGGTTGGCAGGACATAATATTATTCCTATTGAGCAAATACTCAGTCCCTGGCCCTGGTTGGACCATGCTTTTATTGACTTCAAAATTATCACCGAAAAGAAAGTCATAAACAGGAAGCATATTACCACCTTATTACAGGGGAGAAACCTGAAAAAGTTGACCCCTGAAGCATTGGACCCACGGATCCGTCCGTTACAGGAAAAACTAACAGGAAAGCTCAGTAAATAATATTACCAATATGTATCAAGATACTATGCAGAAAGCAGTTGACACCCTAGCACCCCTACGAAATATGAAGGTGACACAAAAAGCAACCAATTTATGGTTTTCCTCTGAACTACAAGACCTAAAGAGTATTAAGATTAAAGCTCTATATAAGTGGAAATGTTCCTTGACAGATCATGACAAAGAAATTTATAACTCCCATGTAAAACGCTATAAAATGCTGTCACTTTGGCAAAAAAAGCCTATTTAGATGACCACATAAATAAAGCACACTCTAAACCTAAGGAACTTTTTTAAAGTCTTTAAAGAGCTGGAAACAACTAAAAACATTGAGGCAGATAGATTATTAAAGATACCATCTGGTGCAACCTAGTCCAGGAGGCCATGGATGCCAAACTTAATAAAAATGTAAAATGGCATCCTTATAGCAAATAAGAGTTCTACACAAAAAGACCCCGATATAGTCAGCCCTCGATATAAGGAATGGAAACCAGAAGAATTGTTTTAATTTAAATATATTGACAAAGCTGAACTTACTTTGATTATAGAAAAACTCAAGCCATCAACTTGTAAGGGGGATGTATGCCCTTCATTAGCCATTAAGGCATGCTCTGCTGCCTTGATCACCACTCTTTTCTGGTTTGTCAATGCGGCATTCAGAGACTGCTCCGTGCCAGTGTGTATCAAGAATTCATCGATCACTCCGCTTTTGAAGAAGCCTGGCTTAACTCCATGTGATCCATTGAACTACCGCCCTATCTCAAATTCCCCTTTACTGTTAAAAATACTGGATAGGGTGGCATACATCTAAATGCTTGCTCATATGAGATCCCACTGTATCTTAAATCAGAGACAATCTGGTTTTAGAGAGAGACCTTTATTTTATTTATTTATTACATTTGTTATACGCCCAGACCCGGAGGTATCGCGGCGTAGTTACAGACAAAAGCAAAATGCAATCTTGGTGATAAGAACATTAGAACAACAATACAGGTTTACCTTATTGCATTATGTACATTTACATACAGTGAGGGTGCTGCATTGGGCTGGGGTGCAAAGTATCTGGGATCAACTTAGAACTGGTTAAATAACCATGTTTTAAGTAGTTTTTTGAATAGTGGGAAGGACTGTTAATGGCTAAGGCATTCCAGTGCCTAGGAGCGAGTATTTTGAAACTGCTGCCTCCTTCTTTTTCTCTTTTGTAACGAGGGATTTCGAGGTTTTCACTGTTATTCGATCTGAGGTGTCTGGTGTGGGATTTCTTAGTGACTGTGTTGAGAAGGTATTTGGGAGCTTTGTTAGTCAAACATTTGTGGGCGATGCTGAAGGCTTTGAATAGTATTCTGACTTTGATGGGAAGCCAGTGATTTTGTCTCTTGATATTAGAGATATGGTTGGATTGTTTTATGCCTAATGCATCACGAAGGGTTTTATTCTGCATGAGTTGGAGTTTGGATAGGTTGGTGTTAGATGTACCTAGGATGAGGATGTTAAAATAATCAAGTTTTGATAGTATGAGCCCCCTTGCTAGTGTAATACAGTTGTCTGGTGTGAGGAATTTGCGACTAAGAGAGATCAGTTTGGCTCTGTAGGAAATGGAGGAGGCAAGGGTGTTAACTTGCTTAGTCATGGTGAGAGTCACGTCAAGGTAAACTCCTAGTGTCTTTACTTGTTTAAGAACTGGGATTGTGGTACCATCAATGGTGAATGACGAGTATACAGGCACTGAAACGATGCGATTTTGGAAGATGTTCCTAGTATGAGTAGCTCCGTTTTTGTCATCATTGAGACACAGGCTATTGTTGGCCATCCAGTTTTGGGTTGGTGAGTAGATTTTATTGATAAGCAGGGAGTCTTGCTCATGGTTGACTGTTAGTGGAATAAGGATCTGGGTGTCATCAGCAAAGTTGGTATAGGTGACTCCCATGGCGTCCAATGCTGCAAAAACCAGCTTGGTGTAGACGTTGTATAAATTCGGGGAAAGGCAGGAGCCTTGAGGGGGCGCCTATCGGGACTGGTATGGGATCTGCTGATTCTTTTCCAATGGCAACTCTTGAGGTCCTACCTGCGATGAAAGATTTGATCCACTCTTTGGCGTTGTTGGATAAGCTGAAGTTGTTGTTTAGGGTGGTGCAGAGTTTGTCATGGTCGACCAGATCGAACGCTGCGGAGAGGTCCAGGAGCATTAGCAGGCAGAGTTTGCCTGACTCTCTTGAGGCGTCCATTTGGATCTTCAGGTCAAGTAGGGCTGTTTCTGTGCTATGGTTTGGGCGGAACCCTGACTGTCAGTCCCCTAGTAATTGATGGTGTTCTAAGTGGTTTTGGATTTGGGAGTATGCTATTTTGTTGATGTTTTTAAGTAGGAATGGTACAGTGGTTATGGATCGGTAGTTAGTGGGGATTGAGGGGTCCGGGGTTGGCTTTTTAAGGAGGGGTGTAACCCAGGCTTTTTTAATGCTAGCGGGTACTGTTTGAGCTGAAGGAGGCGTTAACAAATTCAGTGATGACTGGTGATACGGAGTGGGCGCACAGTTTGACTAGATGTGGGGGTAATTGATCTTCTTTGCAGTTGGAAGCTTTGAGTTTCATTATAGTGTCTAATACTACTTTGTTGGTGACTGAGGTGAATTGAAAAGGGGTGCAGGTGGAAGTAGTGGGTGGGTTGGAGTCTATGTTGGAAAGCGTTTTTTTCAGCAAGGAGTTTTTTTTTGCTACCAATTTTCTTTTGTAGTAGTACAATTTTAGAAGCTAGTGCGTCTTGAATTGTGGTGCACCAGGTTTTGCTGGAGTTATAGGGTGCTGTCACTTGGCATGGGCTCTCGAGTTCTCTGAGGATGGATAACAGTTCTTTATACCTTCAGCTATCCCTCCGCAAATACCTCCCCTCCCGAGCTCTTCGCTCCTCTACCTCCAACTCCCTCAGGGTCAGTCGTTTTTTAAAGAAACGAGCTGGGGGGTAGATCTGTCTTCGGCTGGGGCCTCCCTCTGGAACAGCCTCCCTGCCACTCTAAAACTTGAGGAGAACCATCTCTGGTTCCGGAAGCACCTCAAGACCGTCCTCTTTTCTTCTGCTTTCGCTCTCCCTCTCCCCTGCTGATCTGTTCTCTTGGCACCGTGCACCTGGCCACCCTCTGTCCTTCGGGCCCAGGTACCTGCTCACCCTGCCACCCTCCCGCACTGCCTCCGGGCCACCCCTTGCACTGGGGTCTGTACCTGTACCCATACAGCCCCCCCCCTTTTCTTCCTGCACTTATCAGACCTACCCTGTCTGCTGCCTTAAACCTAGCACTTGCAAATTGCTGGCTGCATTACCACTGTTTGTTGCCTTTATTATTTATTTATTGTTATTTATCTGTTTCTCCTCTGCTTCGCACTTTCCACTTCTTCCCCTTCCATGCACTTTTCCCCTCCCCCCTCTCCCATGCACTTGCGTGTTCTCAATGTCACTGGGCTTAGTAAGATCACTGTTTTGGTCTCGCCAGTTCTAATCCCTTGCCTTGTCGCGCTCTGAAACACTTGTGTACGAGCACGATAGAAATAAAATATCAATCAATCAATCAATTGGTTTACAACCAGAGTTGACATTGGTTATGCGCGTGTTAAGGGCGTTTGCTTTATGAGAGATTATGGCTGACTTGTATTTTGTATTTGCTGTTTTGAAATCCTGTGCTGATTCACTAGTATTGGTTTTCCTATGTAGGTGCTCAAGTAATCTTTTAGTACATTTGAGTGAGACTAGTTCTTCGTCAAACCAGAAGCAAGATCGTTTGTCGGGTTCCCGGGTTTTGGTGGTGACACGGGCAAGTGAGTTAATGGTGTGGGTGAGACTTTGTTGGTAACAGTCTGCTAAGTAGTCGGGGTTATTCATATTGAGGGTCACATTGGCTAGGGCCGAGTGTAGGATTGATGAGAGGTTGTCTACAGTGAGTTTTTTTAATGTTTCTAGATTCAAAGGTATCGGGTGCCTTGGGGCTGGCGGGATCTGTGCTTTTATATTCCAGGGTGAAAGTGATGATACAATGGTCTGTCCATTCTACTGGGAGGATGGAATTTGTAGTAACTTGAGAGTTGAGGCATAGGATCCAGTCTAGCTTTCTGCCTTTGGAGTGCGTGGGATCATTAATCAGCTGGGTGAAGTTCATATCTGACATGGCTGTGTGAAAGGCGGCAGGCAGCTTTGATGTCAGCGGGGTCGCTATAGCCTAGGTTGATGTCCCCTAGGATACTGAATTTCGTCTTGGGATTGATCAGGGGCGTAAGTAGTAATGGAATGTCTAAACTGGGGTGGCTGTCTTTATTGGGTGATCTGTATATTACTAGGAAATTGGTAGTGGTTTTAGGGTTGAGGGAAAATGTAACTAGTAAGAGTTCATAGCCCTGTAATTGTTCCAGTGGGCAGGCTCTGACTTGCAATGTGGTTCTGGCTGTTAGTGCAACTCCACCTCCTTGGAGATTGATCCTATCTGTTATAAAGATGCTGTACCCTAGGGGAATGGCGATTGCTAGTAGGGGGCCTGCGGCAGGATGTAGCCAGGTTTCGGTGACTATTAGTATATCGAGTTGTTGGTCCACAATGAGGTCATGGATTTCTATGGTGTTTGCACAAAGGGAGCGAGCGTTGATGAGTGCACCTTTGATCATGGGGTGGGCTCCATGGGAGGTGCGATTGCTAGGGTAGGAGTCTGAGTTGTGTTTTTGCTTTCTGCAAGTGGTTTGGTTTGTTTTTTGCAGGAAACTTTGAATGGTTTATTTGGAGGTACTTTAGCTATATTGGTGCCAATTTCTTTTGTTGCGATAGGTCTGGACGCCTGGTGGTTGTAACTGGTCTGCTCTAAGTCTGTTGAGACCCATGGAAGGTATGGTTTTATGGTTAGTCTTGTTGCAGAAGGAGGATAGTGTAGAATTCCGCATAGGAATGGAGGAGGCATCTGTATTGGTGAAAGTGGTGTTGGCGATATTATTGTGTGCACTTATGACGGGAAAAGGGGGGAGGGATGGGAGGAATGGTGTGGGGCAGGGAATGGGGTGGTGACGCTGGCAGCCTAGTCTCGCGAGGCCGTCATTGAATAAGGTGAAGTGGCCTCCTGTGCAGGGCATGGAGTGTGGCATTATACAGAACGGGAACATTGTGATGGTTAGGAGAGTTAGCATTATTGGATGTTGATGCTTAGAACAGTGCTGGTGGTTGGTGGAGCGGTGACAGCATAGGTCGGTTTTCTTCACTTGGCTAAAATGATTCATAAGTGTTAGATTGGCAGCAACTGTCAGAGTATCAAGTTTTGTATTTGGGCAGGTTAGAGGTACAGTGAGGCAACTGTTGGGTATCCCTCTTTCTCTATGCAGTATGGGTAAGGGGTGAGACTCTCTGACTAGAGCACCATGTGTTAGAGAGGTGATTGGCCAGTTGCATCATAAGCATTTACCACACTATGGGCAGCACCATAATGGTTAGGGCTGGAGGCAACAGGGTGCTAGTGGCAATCGGGGGCACATTGCAGCATGAACAATTTGGACCACAGCGAGCAGCACCATAGTGGTTGGGGCTGGAGGCAACAGTAAGGCACATTGCAGCCTGAACAATTTCGAACACAATGGGCAGCACAATCGTGGTTTGGGCAGGAGGCAACAGGGTGCTAGTAGCGTTCATTGGCTCGTGGTAGCAATACAGAACAACAACAACAGTTAACGCTTAGTTATGAGGCCAGGAAGGTCTGTGGAGTGGCAGGACCAGTCAGTGGAGGCAGCAATAAGAGTCAGCTTACCCTAGTGCCTGGGTCGGCATCTACAGGCCTCTGTAGGCAATGCAGATGGAGGGGCAGGGTCCGTGGCACTCGGCTCGTCCGGCTCCTGACAGTCTCCGGACAGGAAGGTGCTGTAGAATGTGTGCCTTCGTCTGTGGGCCGGCTTCAGTCCCAACATGGGGCGGATATGGCGTTGCTGGATTTAAAATCCAGACTTCTCCGTAACATAGATCAATGAAATGCAAGCATGCTTATTCTCTTTGACCTATCACCAGGTTGGAGGAGGTAGCAGGCTTTTCCATCTCAGAAGCACAATGGGTCAAATCCTTTTTGGGGGGACGTCACTGGAGAGTGAGTAGTCCTTTGGCTGATGCAACTCCCAGGGAACTAATTCAGATGGTGCCGCAGGATGCTTGCCTTTCCCCCTTATTTTACAAAATTTTCAAAGTTTCTTTCTTGGACTTTCTGGATATTCATGGCATTGAATTTGCAAACTATGCAGATGATACTCCGTGCATCATACCCCTCACTGGTATTTTTTCTGAAGATGAACTGAAAATCAATAGGATATATGGCCTTATCGGTGACTGGATGGCTGCTAATGGCCTACCACTCAATGCAAGTAAAACAGAGTTGATGCTTGTGGAACTGAAACTAAAACTCGCAAAATGGAAAATGGGTATTCTCAAGTACATATTGATGGGTGTACTATTGTTGTTAAAAAGGTTAAGACGCTAGGGGTGTACCTGAATATGAAGGCACAGGTTAACAGTCTAGTCGCCTCCGAAGCCTATTACATCAAACTCTTGTCCCACACACATCCCTTTCTGTCTAGAACAAGTCGAGGAACCTTGTGCCCTCATGGGATCGAGATTATATTACTGTAGCAGCCTACTGACTGATTTACCCAACTGTGAGATCAACAGACTCCAAATAATGCAGAATAATGCAGTGAGAGTTATTGTTGATCGTAGCAGAAGGGATCATATCTCGGATGCGAGAAGGGATTTACATTGGTTACCAATTAGGGAGAGGATTCAGTTCCGTTTTATGATGATTACACATAATTGTCTGAAAAATACAGAGCCAACATACCTTAACACTGAACTGGTATTAAAAACCAGTTATTACAATCTAAGATCCAACAATCGCTCACTACTAAAAGTTGCCGCCTGCAGGCTATCGCAGGTGAAAACTGGAGCCTTTTATGTTGTAGCACCAGCCTCCTGGAACGGTTTGCCCCACAACCTGAGAGAAATGACCTCCACCATGGTCTTCAGAAAGGGATTAAAGACCCTTGTGTTTAATTCACACCTCTCTGGTTGTTAACTCTGCTCATATTTTGTCTTTGGACGGCTCCTGAGTGTCTGTATTCTGTCCTCGATGTCTAGCGCCCTTAAGCCTCCAGGTTAGTGTCTGCCCTATATAAATTTATTAAAGTAAAGCGGTCAAGCCTGTGGTACTAACTTTGACTCGAAAATCGGAAAACGCAAAACAAGGAAGAGAAGCGCACACAGCCTGTGAATTGGCAAGCGACCTGAGAGACCGGTGTGTGTTAAAGTGAATAAAGTAGCAACATCATATCACAAGTGAAGGCTGCACGCGTGTGGATGAGACGCAAAGAAAGGCAAACCAGTGAATGAACTTTAAAGTAAAATACAGCTGCAAGATCAGTGATACTAAGTAACGGAGTGGTCCGGTGAAAGGAAGTAGCCCATTCGAAAGTCTCAGTGAAAGGTGAATTGTTTGAAGCTAAAGGGAGAACAAACAGCAAGAGTGAAAGTAAATAGTGAACTTTGAGTCGATCTGGTCTGTAAAGAAAGCCATGACTTCGACATCCAAAAGGGGTCCAAGCCCGATTGAGGGAGACCCGCAGTATATGAAGCTTGGGGAAGGGAGCCCCCTTGCAACATTGTGTGAACTGTATTGTGAGAGGTATGACGCCGGCAGAGGAGGGCCTTTGTGAATGTTTTGATTGAAACATTATTTTGAAAGTCAGAGAAAGGATCTTTAAAAATGGAAGGCCAGGCGGGCCTCGATCCATGGTTTTCAACTGTGTACTGTGTTGGAAGCTGAGCCAGAGTGTGTCATCCTGCCTACACGGAGCGCCTTACCTCGTGAGGCCTAACATGGGGAGAAGAGCTGGTTCAGCCACATTATCATTCTAACACTGATTTTTCCTTTTGCATACTTTTTCACATTTTTACACTTTTTGTACAAGAGATAGTGCAGGCATTCGTTTTTTGTTAGCATAGGTCATTCATTTTGATTTGACAGACACCACTAGGACTGTTTTGTTTATCATGCCATGGTCGAGACTACTCCCATCTTATTTGTAGGGCAGAATAGGAGTTTCTCCAACCCCAACATGTTAAATAAAGGTTTTACAAATTGTATCCATTGTGTCGGTGTCAATATTTGTGATACCATGCCTTCCTTACACAGACCCTCTCGTTTCTTTACAGATTGTTGCCAATATACCTGGTTCACTACTCAGCCAGGTAACTTTTTGGCTTCCTTTACTTAAGGCTGTCTCTGTATTTCCAAATGGGTCCCACACCCTGTTTCCTGGGCCTTCTGTGCCCTTCTCTCTTCCCTCAACAACCCTAGTACCTATGGGTTTTTTGCTGGGTCTTCTCTATCTGCCGGGAGTGCTCCTGCCGCTGCGTTCGGTCTCCCGTGTTCTCTCTCTCGTGGGCTTCTCGATGGATACGATGGCTCTGCAGCTGTGAAGGCTGATCAGCCGGAGGCTCTCTCCACGTCGACACGGCTCAGTGGCTTCCTTCCACCTGACTTCTACTCCTTCCAGCCCTCCAACATGTCTGCTTACAGACCTAAAAGGGTCGCCCCTTGAGTGGCTCTCGCGTCTTTGTCTCCTGTCCCCTCTTGCGCGGCACAGCTTCCTTGCTCGATTCTTCTCGAGGGAGGGCTTACCCTTTTCTTCAGTCTTTTTTTTTTTTATGTTCCACTGATTTACAGATTGTCCGTATTGACTAGAATGTTGATCTTGGTTCTGCGGAGTGTTCTTTATTACTCTGTGCATCTTCTTCATCTCAGTTTTGATGTTCTCAACTGGGTTACTTGTAGTCTTCTTCATCCCAGTTTCCACATAAGACTCGCATAGGTAGTCCCTACTCTTCCCCATAGCAGTACTTTTTAGGGGGGCCAATTCATTTACTCTACACAAGTATATGGAAGTATTACGGAACCCTGTATAGGGTAGGAGGATGAGGGCAGTTGGGATATGTTTTGAGTATACCATGTTCTTCCTGGACAGTCGTCCCTTGTCCCATAGTGGGGGGTCCCTCCCTATGAGATCGACTAGCTGAGTACCACCCCTAGGGGAACAATCGGGTAGCGGCCTCACCTCCTTGTCTTCATGGGAAGGGGATCCCCCTATGGGATAAGGGAGGACATCCAAAAATGTGTCGCAGTACACAACCAGCTGGCAAACCGGGGGAAATCTACAAGGCCTGCATACCATTATGGCGTTGGACTCGGAGAAGGGGGGCCTCCGGATACCTGATGTTCTAAAATATTATTGGGCATTGCAGCTGGTTGTAGCAAATGAGTGGGAATTTGGTGGGGCGAGCACAGCCCACACAAAGGTAGAAGTAATCCTAATGGGAGACAGATCCCTGCTACAAATATTGTAAGGGAGTCAAGGGGGAAAAAACTACCACCAGCGGGATGGAGTATTCTAGAAATTAGAAGAGACAAATGCCATTGGGTGCAAGGGGATAATCATGATCTTTTCACCATTATGGGAGAACCTGAACATCCCGGAAGTGTATAAATTGGGAAAATGGGCGAGAGAGAGGCTGAAAGAGGAAACTTGCAGCATTTCCCACACTACGCGAACAATATGGGCTGAAACAAAGGGAACTTTATACTCATATGCTCCTAAAACACGACATGCTGACCCAATTCGGGCAAGAGATGTACATCCCGAACGACACACCCCTAGAAGTCAACATCCTCACTGATGAACTGAACAGGAAAGCAAAAATGATACTATATCAGGCAATTTATAACTTTACATCACTGACGTTGGATAGAGCGATTCAAGTGGGAACAGGCTCTAGGGATGCTAGAAGAGGAAGAATAGATAGACATGCAAATAACTGAGAGATGACAATATTTTATTTATTTCATTTATTAATAAAAATCATAGAAAAAGCAATGCCTTTTTGGAACAAAAAGGTCATACAGAATTTACCATTGATAACAGAGCAGAGGACAGGCATCCTTAACAATGGAGTGAAAGAATGTGACTTGAAGACCAGATGTTGCGGGGGAAGGAGGAAATGTAAACCAGGGGCGAGGACAGGACAGAATGACATAGGAATGGGATGGTGGAGAAAGTGTTGAATTAAGGATGGAGGGGCAACAGAAAAGTGTTGTAGGGTTGTCTGTGAAGCGTAGGCAGAGAGGAAAACAGGGTGATGCACTAGCGTAGAGTGCTAGGAAACGAGTTCTTCAGCAAGAAGGAAAGCTTTGAGGTTGGATTTAAAAAGTGGTGGAGAGGAAGCGCATTCCAGAGTAGCAGATCGAGGAAACGGAGCATAAACGAGAGGGAGCATAGGGGGCTCGAGTGGTGGCAAGGAGGTGAGCTGAGGATGAAGAGCGAGGAGGAGAGTAGGGAGTGAGATGAGCAGATAAGTAGGGTGGGGCAACTCCATAGATAGTTTTGAAGATGATTAGGAGTTTATACTTAGCCCTTTGTTTCATAGATAGCCAATCAATCTGGCGATGGAAAAAGGAGGTAGGGGTAAATCGAGAAGGTTTGAGCAGTGTGTACGGACCGCAAAGTTTATTACTTTGTACAGCGGTGATAAAGCATAGTTAGGAAGGCCGTAGAGGAGACTGGCACAGTAGTCCGATCTAGAAAGGACCAAGGAAGATATTAGCAGTTTACCAGTATTGAAAGGAAGAGGATGACATATTTTTCTGATATTGAGGACGTTGAGCCTGGCTGCAGTGTCAGATTTGGTGATGAAGGGCGCAAAGTTGTGTGATGGGTCAAAGATGACAGCAAGGTTACGAGCGGAAGCAGAGTAAGGAAGTTAGTCAGTAGAAAAGAAAAGCAGGAGAGGAAGAGCTAGCCTGTTTGACTGGCAAGCAGAAAATGTCAGTCTTGGAGGAGTTGAGCTTGAGCAAGTGAGACAAGATTGAGGCCGGTGCAACTCAGGATACTACACAGAGTGTATTACTCCAGGGTGGAACTGCACAAGCTGGGTAGGAGAGAGGACAATACTTGTCTGAAATGCAAGAGGGAAGTGGAAACTTTCCTTCACCTCCTATGGGTTGCATAAAAATGAGAACTTATTGGGAAATGGTTTGACAAATTGACCCAGTTGGTGGGAAACCACGGTCCCCCAAATTAACCCTTCTTTACATGTTTAGGGACACAGTGAGCTCGGGAGGGGACGCAAATCTGATACGTATGGGGCTAGTAGTAGCCAAAAGAGACCTAGTGACTGGATGGGGAGGTTGCTGATGTACCGGTGGTGGCCAAGTGGAAGGAAGCAATGGACCCCTGTAGAGCTCTAGAGAAGCAGGGGTTGTCCAAGTAAATTTCAAAGAACATGGGGGAAGTGGGACTTTCATATGAGAGCATACACACACAGTGCAAGGTAAAGGAAGACACAGGGGAGCAGAGGCATTAACGGGAAGACAGGGGGAATATGGCTGTAAGAACTGCCGCCGTTGTTTGCAATATGTTAACCATTCTGGAACTTTTTGAAAAATCAATAAATACGGTTTAAATATAAAATAATAAAAAACATAAACTCCACTTCCACCCATTTGGTAGTGTTGTTCACCATCACTGCTGAATAGTGTTTATTTTAGGGCATGTGCTTTATAGGCCATATGAAGTGAACTCCCTCTTCATACAGAAGTAAGGGATGCTGTCCTAGATGTGAAACGTTTTTTGCTCTCTTTGCAGACCTGGCACTTGTCATTTGTGTTACCACTTCTTAGTGGATATGATTCCTTTAGTGTGCATTTGTAGATGTGTAATTGTTAATCCGACACACCCTCTTGGAGAGGAGTCTGTTTGGCCATCATATGTACGGGGAGTCTTGACAAACTGCAAGCCAACCTGTCTGTTTATACTCACAAGTATGTGTTCTTTGTCTGTATTCTATTCCTGTACCTTGGACCACAGTCTTGCTCGCCTTTTTGTTTGATTTCTGATACTGCACAGTCCCAGGATATTCACTAATGGCTTCTGGTCTATCTGTACTCAAAACGGTCTGCCCAGGCGCATGCCAGCATCTCTTTCACTGTCACTGAGGTAGCTCTGCTCGGTCTCATTTAGCGCAATATGGTCACAAAGGCAATGTTATGTCTTAACACTTAGATCTACAACCTCTCCACTCCCCATCTAACCTGTGTGATGAATCCAGGAAATGTGTCCTTTCTTCCAATAGGTAGCCACCACCTTTGGGACTAGGCTTAACGCTTAATATCCCCTAGGGGACAGGGCAAGTGAGATCCCACTGCACTGGGGGTGACACCCACCCCCATCTTAAGGGGCAAGGAATACCCAAGCAGGATTCTTACTAATTCTCCCTTAAATACAGAATAGCATTTGTTTGTTGCCTATATAAAAATTGAGCGGTCCCCTTCCGAGGTGGAGCCAGTGAGCAGCACCACGCAGACAGCGTGGAGGACAGAGGAGCGAGTAAGCCCACACAACGCTGCTGCCTTCCTCACGGCCGGGATCCAGAAGAGTTAGGACCCTCTGTATGGAAAGGAGACACGACAGACTCAGGAGCAGTCGATCAGCGCCTACTGTAACCGACATCAAAGTCCTATCATATACCGATGGGAGGAACCGATGCGCCGAAACAGATGAAGAGAACCAAGGATCTGCGCCAACCCCAGAGACCACCTCCTTAACAAGCATCACGGCACGAACAAGTACGTGGCACAGCCCGGGAAGCAGGATCAGGGCCACAAGGACTGGCAATGGCACAAGAGGGGGTGAGACTCTAACACAAGGAAGGGTGAGAAGCCTGAAAAGCCCAGAAGCAGGACCCGAAGGCCCAGGTGTTCACAAAAGCTGCCCCTACAGGCAGAAGGAACATATACTCCAAAAAGAGGTGAAAGACAATATACAGAACTGAGAATGTACAGGCCAACCCAATGAAACAGAGACTTGTACCCAAGACAGAGAACACAGAGATACTGGGCAAACCTGAAGTATGGACTGTAGCAGCTCCTATCCAGATCCACTCAAGACGGACCCATTCACATTGGTAGATGGTACCACTGCACCCACAATTTCCAGGCTTTCTCTGGAGCATCCATCATCCCGGAGTATCATCACTGGACCTTGTACTGGCCCTCCTCTCTGGGGTCAAAGGGCGCTGTGTACTGCCCTCCTTCAGGTGTCCCCGGTCACAGCCATTTTCAGAAGTGATTTTGTGCGTTTGCTGTACAGCCATCAGTTCCTGGGCCTCTGATCGTCAAATCTGTTCTTGGATCTCTTTGTCTAGGGTCCTCAAAACACGCCAGGTGGATGGTTGAAGCTTTCTTTGTGTGCCTACACTTTCACTATAGGCACAAGCAAACTATTTTTGTCTCGCTGTTTCCTATGGACAAACATTTCCCAAACTCTCAAAGTACTTGAGAATTTTCCCCACCTACAACCTATTTATGTAGCTATTTTTTCTTACATTACATGTTATTAGAATATACTTTACAGGAGGAGTGGGGTTGGATGACTTGTAAAATGGGTGCCTATTCCATCTGCTCTGTTCCTCTGCCCACTGTCCCTGTCCGCAGTCCCTGCTTTTGGCTGGGATTCCTCTCCTGTAGGACGGAATGGGACATCAGAAGGAGTGAGGGGTCTGGGTGCACAGACAAATGTCTTTTTTTTTCCTCCCAAATAGCACAATATGTTGACCCCGTAGTAGTCATGCCTCATAATTTAAGGCTGCAGGATGGCAGCTGATCAGGCCGCTGACCTGCACTGAGACACAGGAGAAGCAGTGAGACCCCCACTCGGCACTCTCCCCAGGAGGGTGATGAGTGCCCTTTCTGGGGTTAGGCGATGGACTGATGTTCCCTAATGGTAGGACCCCTTCAGATGGAAGGGAAAGGAGGCAATGACTTAATCGAGGCTATCACTTGCAGCTTTTCAGAGGTTGGTGCCGGGCTGTGAGCACTGGAAAGTAGTGGTGAATGCTCTGCAGGGCCTATGATTTGGTGAGCACGATCTCCCTCGCTAAACGTGGTATCAGACACTCCAACTGTGCAATAAAGGTGAACTGGAAATATAGGGGAAGAATTTTTCAGAAAGAACAAAGTGTACATTTTTAACACTTGTGTGAGATCAAATTCAGATGCGAGCTATGGTGGGATGGCCCAGGGATCTGGGGCGTAGGTGCTTAAGGATTTAAAGGTGTTTTAGCTGCTATTGTTGAATTATTATATAAGAAGGTGTTTGATGTGGAGAGATTAGTAACCTCAGCTTAGACCTGTCATGAATCACTGGGGGGAGGCCTAACAGGATCTGAGTTGGAGATGTAATTATTAGCTCCAGGGCAACATACAGGGAGACAGGTTTTTTGGAGCGAAGTCTGGCCTGGGAAAGACGCAAGCAATCAAGGAGAAAATGGTGGAAAAGCTTACTCTTTTGGGCTCCTGATTGGACTCAGTAGAAGATATGAGGTATTGAGCCAATCTACAAGTTCTGAGTATTACTGTGACTGCTTTGGAGGGCGACCACTACACTACGCTTCTAAACCTACTGGTCATTTTGCTGAGTATTGTAGTTGGTGTCGGATCATTGCAAGTTCAGAGAGCAATCTTTCTTTTCTCTTGTAAATTCTCTGAAGGGGGTCTCTTACCGGGTTATGGTGATGATGGTTCATAGCGTTGTTGTTGTAAGGAGCTGCAGTGGTTGGTGGCAAAAGCTACAACCCTGGAAGTGGAGGGGAACTGGATTCATATGTTCTCTGACCTTGGCGCATGTGCTGTGGCCTGGATGAGAAAGCTACTTCTGGTTCACAAGGCTCTGTAGAATATTTGCGACTGCATCACTGTGGGTTCTGTCAGGTCCCATGGTGGTTCCTCAGGATTGAGGTCTGACCTTTGCAGCAGAGTCATGTCTTGAAGGGTTGCAAGAAGATTAAAGATCCCCTGGGATCTGCAGCCCTCCCTCAACCCTTTTCGGCACGTGCAGGGCTAGATTAGCTCACTATGAGGGCTCTGAAATGTGAGGCATACTTGGTAAAGGTTTTTCATAAGATGCCATTTTGTTAACTCAAAAGGTGTGATAAACACCTCACTAGCCCTACTCTGAAGACGATTTCCCTGCCTATCAAAATAAACTAAAGGAAACACTCTAACAAAAGGAATCTGCCCCTCACACTTATACATACAACAGAAATAAAAAGGGAATGTATGGCAATTCAAATATAACAGAAATAACAGTTATGTTGAACATAAACCTTATAACTGTTTCTCCTTGTAACCTGGGAGAGCGCCTCTTTCCTAGTTGCAAAGCAGGATTTTCCACCAACAGTTCACAGTTCATAATTAAGAAAGTTCTGTCTTGCAGCAAAGTTCTAAGGATAAAGTTCTTCTTACTCCAAAAGTCTCTCACTTGGACTTTGACCGACAGTTCCAAATTAGACGACAAGACAACCTTTTCTTAGAAAACAAATACACTTCCACAGTTCATCTGTATCAACAATAATTATTTGTCAGGATGATTCCACAACAGTTCACAACATATTTTAGTGGTCTTGCCACTTCATCTTCACAGCCTTTTACCACAACACAGTACTAACTTCTACCTGGTTCACTAACCTGCCAGGTCTACCACTACAAAGTCCCTGCCCTGGTATACTCGCCTGCCAGGACTAAAACGCCTAACACTACTACAAGTACTTCAGTGGTAAAGTTTGCTTCAAACAACTTAGCAACGTCTTTTGACTTTCAACAATTTCAGTATTGACTACTTCTTCTGGGAAGACATGAAACACAATGCTGATGTTTGGTCCACACTTGTGATTGCCACATGAAATGCAGGGTATGATCCTCTTCCCCCTGGATGTTTTCTATCCAGAGGGCTGCTCTCCTGCCCCTCTTGCTTTCCCACTATTACATAAACAAAATGCTGAAAATGACTTTATCTCGCATCTGCCCTTCTTAGGCTTAGACAATGCTTGTTTAGGTCTTTTCCAACTATTGCCCCTTTCTCATTCTGGCAATAGGACTTACAATCTGCTTACTTCTAATTGCTCTCTCGGCTTTGACAATGATGGAATCTTGTTACCTTGTTTTAGCATTGCCTTCTTTTGGCTTTGGCAATACCCGTTCTTATTAAATGGTTTTAGTATTGCCCTCTCTTGACTTTGGCAATAATAGTTCTTTGTTCGCTTGTGATGTTACCCTCTTTTGCCTTTGGCAATTTCCTTGGCATTTGTATGTATAATTATAACCTTTGTGTCTGCTCCCAAAGCTCTTACTCTGCCACTTTGACTTCTTTGTATCAGTTTGACATGCATAGTTAGTCTTATTATTCCACCTTAACTTCTTAACATCAGTTCGGTATTCAAAACCATTGTTTATTGCCGGCAGGCGATTGCAGAGCGTTCCGGGGTTACACAATGCTAGTGAACTCATCAGGTACTGCATACGCGGCAGCTTGCTCTGCTGCCACAATGCCTTCTGCTTCCTCCGCTTTGCTCTGCAAGACAAACTGCTTCCCATCTCTTCCTGCGGTCCACCCTAGTCGAGAGAGGAGCATTCCTTGCTCCACAGGCACTCCGGTGCCCACCTGCCTCTGGAGCCCGCGTTACAACCTCTGCATTCAGGGCCATCAAAGGTGAGAAAGCTTTCCACAGCAACGTTTCCTGCCACTCAACATCTGCATGCAAGGCCTTTAAACTTGAAGACTCTCTCGGGACAATCCTCCGTTCTGGCAATAGCGGCAGAACCAGCATCTCTGCTTGTCTGCTTCCTTTGCTGCCACTGCAACATGGAGTCTCTGCAGGCACTCCACCTGCTGCTACTTCTAATGGCCTGCACCTGGGGGAGCCCTGTATACTCAACAGGCCACTTCAGGTGTGGGTCATTAGAATCACTAGACTCACCTTGCAGTCTAGTGCCTCTGCAACTCTCTTCTTCATCTCAGTACTTTGGGATTGTGGGACTTGAAGTCCCCAATGTTCAAGTTACCTTTACTTGCATAGCTTCAATCTTACAATAGGCCATTAAAATGGTAGGGTCTCTGGGAAAGTTAGTAAATGGGTTTTGTCATTTCTGCGGACATGATTCCCCCCCCCCCCGACCCCATGTGATCCTCCCGCAGAACACCACCCCCAGGGTCAGGAAGCGTCTGCCTTTCCCTTGCCAGTTGAGAAGGGTTCCAGGCCAGGTTTTCCGGGGGAATCCTTTCCGATCCATCACATAACCCAATTTGGTCCATTTATTTCCTGGTTGCCAAAAGACAATCATTGGGAAATGGGTGTGCTGGGGATTCGGAGAAAATGGTGCCTGAAATTTTTGCCTTGACATCGGAGTATTCTTGCACTGTTCTATCCACCGTTCCTTTCTGAGTTGCCCTACCCCCTTTCCTCCCTGGTTTCCTTCTTCCATCCTTTTTTCAGCAACCTAATTTCTGGCTTGTGGGCACCTACGGACAGACACCTTGTGCAGACACGGAGAGTAATTTATTGTTGCCTTCTTGTAATGATAAAATTGGTTTGGTCGCAGGATTGCTAGTGTGGCCGTGGTTTTTCAATTATTTTCATGTCATATTCCTGTCAATTTCCTTGCCAAAATGAATTGTGAAAAGTGAATTTGTTTATTAAATATTTTCTGCAGTTACCTTTATTTTATGTTATCACTAACGGTACCACCCAGCGTTGCACAGGTCTGTAGCTGACATGCACGTAGGGCTCTGCTATAGCCTTGTGTATGTTTGATTGTTGCATAACTTTCTATTTTTCAAAAATTGCAAAATTGTCAATCTATCAAAATCGGCTATGCTGATAGCACAGGGCCGGGCCCCGCGCCCCGCCTATGCAGTGCGAGTGGGTGGGGTTGGTCAAATGTCACTATCGCCAGTACACCCCAGATTGGTATGCCGGCCTTGTGTCCTAACTTCCTATTATTGGAAAAGTTGCAAAATCTGCAATCTCTCGAAATCGCCTATACTGATTGCAGAGGGCCGAACCCCGTTCTGTGCAGGGCAGAAGGGTGGGGTTGGTGAAATTTCATTATCACCAGTACACTGCAGACTGGCATGCCGACCTTGGCCAAAATTTCAGCCGATCAACTGTTATGGGGGTGGAGCCAACCCTAAGCATACACTTTCACAAATATATTTATAGATGGATAAACCAACTACTTTGATACCGGCCATATACTCTCCTAAGAGTTGGGGCAGACTTCTATGTCATTTACCATTGTGATAGTCTGGTACAACAATTCGGAAACCCAGCGTAGCACTATAGATTGCTTCTGTCTAAATCCTCTTCAAAAGACACTTGAAAAAAACTCACTATCCCCAAGCCAGTTAGTAGCCTCTACCAGTTGTATGACTTTGTGATAGGCTAGGTTCTCAGTGTTTTTATAGCACATTGAAGCAGTAACCGAAACTGGCCCCACCCTATGTTTCACTCGCATGGTACCTGTTTTTCCACCTTACCTAGTCTGTGTCCCCTTTTAGTCTCCCTAACATTTGAAGATGCTCTTCTACTTCTTGTCTGTGCCATGCTGGCTCAAAATGGTAAATACTGTTTGAAATTTAGATCCAACTTTATCTTTGATGTTGTCATCCTAGTATAGGCACTCCTATAATAGTCAGCAATTTAAACCTTGCCTTTGGTTTTGTGTTCTTTAAGCATGACTCTGTCTTATTCGTTCTTTATCAGTATTGTTATCCGCCACAGTCCACTAGGCAAATATTTGCTGCATGGAGTGTGCTTCCTTTCCACGTGTATTCACGTCTGACACTGAAGCTGCTGGCATGCATACTTACTGGACTCCTACCTACCAGTCACAGTACAGTTTGTAGTTCACATTTTCCGGCGGCCACTTCTACAATTCGCAATAGGTGCACCATTTTATGGTAGATGAGATTGGACCTGCCGTCTCTAATCTCGAATTACTTGACTGTTTGCAATGCCTTCCACTTGGGCACTTTTTAAAAGTATTCTCCCTTTATGTAGTTGGTGCACAATGTGTATGGATCGACACACGTGATGTAATCTGCAACAATAGCAGTCTCATTGGGTCGAGGTTGTTCTTTCTTTAGTTTTGGCTATTCGGTAGCGCATAATCGCCACATTTAAAATGAAACTATAACATTGGAAGCAGCTAAGAGCGAGATGGCAGTGAGGAGGGACACACAGCTTGTTGGTGTTGTTTGGTAAAACCCACACACTGACTGCGTAATGCCATGCTCATCCCTATGGCTATTACCACCCACTACCTGGGTTTTGTGTAAGCATGGAATAGGTATTGGCAGGGCATTGCTGTCGGAAGACACCTAGATAATGTCACAATTTTCTTATGGCTAGGTAGCACCATTATGGCAGTGCCTGGCAAATATCCAATACCTACACACGCGTCAAAACTGTTGGCTTTGCCAATGTTTTTTCTTGGTGATTTCAGTCATGCCCATACTGAAACCTTCTATTCGGTCTCTGTCACGCTTCATTTAGGCACAATTGTACTGCTTCATGAATGCTTATTTCCCTTTGTTGCATATCACAGACTTCATCATACACCCTGCCAGTTTATAGAATGTGACGAATTGAGGGAATTCGTCCCAGGGGGAGCCCGCACTGCAACACCCTGCGTAGGGGTTGAGTCAAGTGGGACCTCACCGGGAGAGACTCCCCAAGGACTCCAGCTCCTGTGAAGAACTCCTTGATACCCCCAAAGTGATGGCGTGCAGGGATTTGTCTAACACAACGGAACATTATCAGTTCCATAAAGATCAAGTGAATTTATGCTATCCACAACAGGAAACTAAGACTATCCCTTTAAATCAGTCCCTCCACTGGACTGTGCCGATGATGCTGAAAAGGGATTATATGACAAGAGCGAGTGAGAGATGTCGAGAGAAGGCGAAAAGCAGCAAGAACCAGGGGAAACGCCCTGTGCATTGTAAAGAACTCATGGTGACAAGTAAAACAGACACAAGGGATCACAGTTCAAGGGTGTTTATTGAACAATGAAATCTGTGTGCTGGTTGGAAAAACACCTTTTCGAGGGGATTGGGTCCTCCGATGTATTCCTGAAAAATAATGCAATCCTTGTGGCGTTGTCAAATAAAAAGGGCCTATACTAAGAAACCTATTGCCAAACCTTATAACTAATACAAAAAAGGGTGTGGGATAGTACTCAAGAAAAGAAAGAAGTGTTCTCAAATAAAATGTCGGAATGCGGTGGCTTGGGTCTCTCTTCCCCCACGTTTTGCACACAGGGGAAGATGGGAGTTTGCAGCACAGTACAGTCCCAAGCTTCTCGAGCACAAGACGACTGTTCTAATGGCAGCTTTCAGGACCGTCGATGGCCAATTCTCGCCTCACTTGAAAGTCTCTTGCTTTCGAGGGCTTGGCATGTTCAAATGGCAAAAACAAAAGTTCCTTTAACAAATGAAAGTTCATTTCCAATATGTCTGCTGGGTGATTGGTTCACCCCTGGGTCCCCCTCTTCTGGGCGCTAACCCTTCTCAATGGTACTCCTTAATTTATATGTCAGTTATTTTCGTACTTGTAGTTTAGATGCTAGCTTCACCCCTGGATCTCCCTCTGCTGGGCTCAGACCCCTCTTGACTGCTAGTACTTGGGCGATAGCTTGACCTCTGGATCTCCCTCTGTTGGGCTTGGACCCTTCTTCTCTGGCATTCCTTCTTCGGGTTCACTCTTGCTGTCTCTTAACTTTGCTTTCACTTGTGGGGTAGTGACTTTTCACCCTTGGATCCCCCTCTGCCGGTCTTCCACCCCTCTCGATTCTTAGCCTCCCTTCCACGTATTTATGGTGGCTCTCGATCAGGGTGATAGTGGCTCACCCCTGTGTTCCACCCCTCTTCTAGGCACTGTCCCCTCTTTACTTTCACACTTCTACTTTTACACAGTTCAATGTTTGCGGGATTCACTTCCCTTGCCTTTCAACAGTTTGTAGATCAATGTCTTTTGATTGTACAGTGATTTTGTGTGACCCTCACTATGACCACTTTGACCTATTCTGCTGGCTCTCCGATGGCCTGCTGTTATCTGTAGTTTCTCTCAGATATGGATTGACCAGAGTCTCTTGAGTTGGCACCCACATGGTGCCGGCTTCCCTCTACAACTGGTCTCCCCTTAACACTTTTACACTTCATTCACAGTTCCTTGAACTTGGTACAAAATTGCCCCTTTGCAATTCTCTCACTCAACACAGCCTGCTTCTTATAGATTCTCTCCTCAAAACACCAGCTGTGATGGACCGCTTGGCTTTTGGCTTTCCTGGAGTCATGGCCGGTACTACGGACGCAGGAGCTTCCCTCGCTCATGCTTATCGGCATACGCGTGCCCTGTGTACCGTTGGCATTTGCTGCAAGACACTTGTGCTATTGTTTGCAGTCTTATGCTCTCTTCCACAAAGATTTCGGTGCGCTGGGACGAAAAGGGCAAGGTCACTTCTCTCCTCGCCACCCTCTTGATTCATGCCACCTTTCTCCTTCTCTTGACCTGCCGCGCCTGCGTAGCTGTGCCGTTGTGCTGTCTGCCGTGCTTGCCTTGCTCGTATTGTGCTCTTTTGCACCACCTTTTACCCCTGCAGCAAAAAGGAAGAGCCATCGTCAGTCAGTCAGTGGGTGTGATTTAAATCAATTGCCTGACTTAGCGTGACTCTTGCGTTACAAGTTCGTTGCAAACCAGTATTCATGCAGAAAAGAGGAGGGGTTGGATTGTTGGAATGTCCTACTAGATAGGGTGTGAAAGGGGTATTATAAGAAGGGGTCGGTTGGTAGACTGAGAAAGACGAGATGAGTACGGTTTGTGAAATGGATTAGAATGACCGGGTTTGTGAACAGAACAGAGGGGATTGTGGGAACGGTAGTGTTCTGTCATAGTGGATTGGGTGTTTGGCAAATGATAATCAGAGGGACGGGATTGGTTGGGTTTGTGGGGCAAACGGGAATAGCTGGGACCGGATGGTAAACCAGGTGGTCGGGAAGGAAAATGACTGGGAGTATTCGGGTAAGAATGATCATAGGGACATGGAAAAGAATGTTCGGGAATGTTCTGGCCGGACGCAGGAAAACGGGGATTCTGGGAGAGAGAAGTTTTGGATGTAACAGAGTGTTGGTTCGGTACAGAGGGATCATTGGATCCGGGCAGGAGCGATTGAATGTAAGGAAGCAGGGCAAATGTATAATAGCCTATAAAGATCTTGGGGAGTTCTTGTCATGATGCCTACCTCCAAGGAGCCAGGTCCGACCCAGCAACCCCAGAGGCAGGCATCATTTCCCCCAGGGGAGTGCCAGCGGGCCCAAGCTGGGGCCCTTTGGACGCAGTCCTGGCGCCTTAGGCGCCAGGCTCATGTTGGACCTCTGTCCTGGCGCCTCAGGCGCCAGGCTCATAAAGCTAGACATGTGTTCAAGTGTTTTAATGTGCACTTACCTGATGCAGACCATGCTGCCACATCCAGGCCCTCTTGAGGCCTGAATAGGAACTACTTTACCTGTGGGACTACTTTCCACCCGGGTGTGGTCGGGGAAGGATACATACCTGATCGGAGGAAGGATACACACTTGGAACTTCTTCCAAAGCTATTTAAACCACACCCGATCAGCAACTCACGCTTCGCGTTGTTCTGCTCCTCGCAGCTGGACGCTCACCGTGTCAGCTCCTGCATCTGGACTTCAGCCACGCCTGTCAGCATCCTGGGTCACCTGCAAAGAGAGACAAGAGACCTACCAGCTAATCTGCACCACGGAGACATCACCGACGATCCTGAAAGGGAAGACATCATTTTTAAAAGCATTTTGTTACGATCGCTGCAGCGCTGCATTTCACTCACCTTTCCTGGGTTCCTCCATCTTCAGCAGCGATCATCCGGTTACACAGCCACTTCCCAGAGCCTAGAGAGAAAGACAAGAATAAGAGGTGAGAGAAGGAAGGGAATAGGAAAAGCCCAGTTTCCTTCTAAGACTTACCTGTTGGGTCATTCCCATTTCATTTCGGGTCTTGCTGCTTCCAAGCAGGACCCCGGCCCCTATGGGGAAAAAAGACAAAGACATTAGATGAGCGAATGCAAAAACATCACCTGAGCGCTCATCTGGGACTTACCAGATCTTTACTGGAACTGCACGTTTCACTTCGGGTCGGCGCCATATTTCTGGCATTCCGAACCCCGGCCCCTATGGGGAAAAGACATCGACATCAGCGCTTTGTTGCAAGAAGTCTCCAAAGGAATCTTCATTCATCACCTGAAAAAAGACAATGAACATTATTATTTAAAGCTTGAACTTTTGAACTTGCAACAGAACTTTTACAGCGCCTTACCAGTATAATCAAGCTTACCTGAACTCCCATTCAACCTCAATCCAGTGAAGTAACTGGGTTCAACGCGCCCCTGCGTCAGAAGCAACATGGAGAGCTCGTCCTTTCTCCTTTCAGACCCTAAGGTGAGACTTCACGGGGAATCGTGGAAGGGTATCGTGGAGGGTTGGAAGAAAGTGGGAGGCTTGAGCATAACTCAGTCAGTAGGTAATACTCCCTTTTCACACACAGGGGAATATTCCTGCGAGCCAGAGAAGCCAGAGTAGAGGGCCCTTCGTGTCTATCTTCAGAGTCCTGCGCTTCACCATTGAAGAAGCATCAGCACTCGAAGCCAGACCTGCGCCTCCGTGGGAATCAGGTGAGCGTTACAGAACGCGAAGCCTACCCACAATTTCCCACCCGGGCGCTATGGAGACTTCCGAGACTGACCAGCTGGCCCAGCTTTTGGGGGAATTACGGGCAGAGGTGCACTCAGCCCGCCAGGAGACTAACGCTCTCAAAAGAGAACTGATCTTATCTAAGGAAAGAACTGATGACCTAGCCAAAACGTTATTACAGGCCCAGGCAGGGTACACTCCTTTACCTAATTCCGGAGACATTTCCACATCAATGGGTTTCAGTAACCCGGTACAAATTAATCTACCTGGACACATGCCTTTGGCCCCGCCTGAACGTTTGGCGGGGGATCCCAAGAAATATGCCGTCTTTATGAATCAATGTCGTTTACACTTTCTATGCAGACCCGGATCCTACCCTAACGAACAGACCAGGGTAGCCTTTATACTATCTTACCTCAGTGGCAGTGGTGCCGATTGGTCTATTCCATTGGTAAATCAGGATGATCCCATTCTCCAGAATTTTCAGGGCTTCCAGGCCAGCATGGAAAGATTGTTCGCTCGACACTCTCAAGGACAGGCCCTTGATAACGAACTGCTATCCTTACGACAAGGTAATCAGGATCTTCTATCCTACATAGCCACCTTTAACAGACTGGTTGTGGAAACTGGATGGCCAGAAAGCAAAAGGATCACATTGTTTCATCGAGGCCTGCGCGGAGAGCTTAAGGATGTTCTAGCTCAGATAGTAAACCCACCCCAGGTCTGCGCAGACTACATTGACTTGGTGGTTCAACTTGATCACAGACTTCAAAATAGAAAAGCAGATCGGTTCAAGTATGAAAACCGAGCACCGATCAAAACCCACGCTACCTCTAAGAGTACCGACGTATCTGAACCTATGCAAATCGGTGGTGTTAAAGGACCATTAACGCAGAAAGAACGAGAGAGAAGGCGGCAAATGCAACTTTGTCTGTATTGCGGGACTTCCGGTCACTTTCTTCGAAATTGTCCAGGTAAACCACTTAAGAAGGTGGTTGGAGCTACTGATAACAAATTAGTGACACCTGATTCGGGAAACGACCTAGCCCGGCAAGCGTAGGGGTCCGCTTGCCGAGCTTGAAAACTAACTCTTTGACCTCGCACTTCGTCATGCCAATGGTGCTCGTGGACCCAAAACAGCCTCAGCAGTTGCATGCCATAAAAGCATACATCGACAATGAAGCTATTGGAAATTACATAGACCGTGAATTGGCTTCCAGGATTAATCTTCCTCTCCGCCCGAAAGTAACCCAAGATGCCATTACTACAGTAGATGGAACCGAAATAGCCTCACGGCCTGTAACGCATTCCACTCTTGAAGTGACACTGGTGGGTCAGGATGGACATCGGGAAGCAATCGTGTTTGATGTGATCAAGGCCCCACAATTTCAAGTAATTCTTGGAATTCCTTGGTTAGAAACACATAATCCCAGAATTGACTGGCGAGCAAAGAAGATAAGTTTTCCTGATTGTGAATCAACTTGTTATCCAAGAAATCCAGCTATGGGTCTAGCCACAGCAACTTCCACCCCTGTACACCTACCGTCAGAATACCAAGAATTCCAAGACGTTTTTCAGAAAGAACAGGCTAACACGTTACCTCCCCATCGGTCTTATGATTGCCAGATCGATCTGGTACCCAATGCTCAACTACCTTGTAGTAGGATTTATGCTCTTAGGGAACCTGAGAACCTGCATTTGCGTCAGTATTTAGATCAGTACCTAGCCAATGGTTTTATTCGCCCCTCCAAGTCTCCTGTCTCTTCAGCTCTGTTCTTCGTGCCAAAAAAAGAAGGCGACCTTAGAACGTGTATAGACTATCGCGCCCTAAATCAAATAACGATTAAGAATCGTTATCCTCTGCCCTTGATCCCTGAGCTTATCGACCAGGTGAAAGACGCTTGTGTGTACACCAAGTTAGATCTCCGAGGAGCTTATCACCTGGTGCGCATAAAAGAAGGCGACGAATGGAAGACTGCATTCTGCACCAAATTTGGGCTCTTCGAATATCAGGTGATGCCCTTCGGTTTGTGCAATGCACCTGCCGCCTTTCAGTACTTTACTAATGATGTTCTTCGGGAACTTATCGATGTCTGTGTCATTGTTTACATTGACGACATCCTGGTGTACTCTTCTTCAGAATCTGATCACAGAAAACTTGTTAGGGCAGTTCTTGAGAAACTGCGCCAGCACAGACTATTTGCAAAACTCGAAAAATGCGTTTTTCATACCACAGAAGTTGAGTTTCTCGGATTCATCTTGACACCTCAAGGAATCCGAATGGACTCGCGAAAGGTGGACGCCATCCTCAAATGGCCATCTACAAGCTCGGTGAAGGGAGTTCAGAGCATGCTCGGCTTTGCCAATTTCTATCGAAGATTCATCCCGGAATTTTCCCCAACAGTCCAACCCATCACCGCTCTTCTAAAGAAAAACAAACGCTTCAAATGGACTCTTGAGGCCGAACAAGCCTTTCAGGACCTGAAAACCAAATTCACCTCTGCACCCGCACCCAGATCTCCCGTACATAGTGGAAACCGATGCTTCCAGTTCGGCCATGGGAGCTGTCCTGTCGCAAAGAGACCCAAAAACTAACCAACTACACCCAGTGGCCTTTTGGTCCAGAAAATGTTCTCCTCCTGAAATCAACTACGCAATTACCGATAAAGAGTTACTGGCCATCAAATCTGCTTTCAAGGCTTGGCGTCACTACCTTCTCGGGGCAAGACACACCATCACCATAATTACGGATCACAGAAACTTACAGTATTTAAAGACGGCCAAAGCTCAATCTTCACGACAACTCCGATGGGCTCTATTCTTTGCGGAATTTGATTTTGTAATTACCTATCGCCCTGGCTGCAAGAATGGAAAAGCAGACGCCTTATCCCGGATTGGCATGGAAGAACCTAATTCAAGCTTAGAACCTGTGCCCATCATACCTGAGCAAAGAATCTTAGGCTTAACTTCATTGCAATCTATTGAGGATATCCAAACGCAAGTAAAACAACTTCTAGACTCTTCAACCTTACTGGAATGGAGTCAAAAGGGTCCTCATTACACCGTTACGGATGACTTACCCTACTTCCAGGAGCGGTTGTTTCTGCCAAGTAAAGAATTGCAAGAACTTGTTATTGCCCATCATCATGAATCTTTAATGGAAGGACACCCTGGTATCGCTAAAACAGAGGAAAAAATCAAACGCCACTTCTGGTGGCCTTCTTGGAGAAAAGACATAAAGTCTTTTGTACTGTCTTGTGGAATTTGCGCCCAAAACAAGGCTCAAAAGAAAAGGCCAGCCGGCCTACTTCAACCCTTGGATATTCCACCGGCACCATGGCACACCCTGTCAATGGACTTTATAACAGATCTGCCTCCTTGTGCTGGTTACAACACAATCCTTGTAATTGTGGATCTATTCTCCAAAATGGCCCACTTTATCCCTTTAAAGGGTTTGCCTTCAGCTTCCACCTTGGCCAAGGAATTCCTGGAGAATATAGTTCGCATACATGGTTTCCCTTCCATTTTAGTCTCGGATCGTGGAAGTCAATTTATCTCACATTTTTGGAAGAAGTGTTGCCAACTAGCACAAATAGATGTGCGGTTATCCACCAGCCACCACCCCCAGACCGACGGACAAACCGAGAGAACCAATCAGACTCTCGAGCAATATCTTCGGTGCATGTTACACCAATCCGAGTTAAATTGGAAAGACATCCTTTGGATCGCAGAATATGCATACAACAATTCAGTGCATTCTGGAACCGGACAAACCCCCTTTTATACTTTGTATGGTCACCATCCTCGGACCTCTGATCTAGATCCACCTCTGACCCTGGAAATGCCCGCAGTAAATCATCTGCATTCCACAATAACCCGAGCCTTCAAAGAAGCTGCAACTCATTTACAGCAAGCCAAGAAAAAGTATAAAGAAAATGCTGATTTGCACTGAAGTAAAACTCCTCCTTACCAAGTAGGAGACCAGGTATGGCTAGCAACTAAACATTTACCCCTCAAGGGCCCGCGAACCTTCAATCCCAGATTCATAGGACCTTATCCCATCAAAGCTATAATCAACCCAGTGGCCTTTAAACTGGATCTACCGTCCAACATGCGTATTCATCCAGTTTTTCATGCATCACCTTTGAAGCCAGTACAACCAGGAACCCGATTGTCCAAACCTCCAGATCCAGTTCAAATTGAAGGGGAATTAGAATTCGAAGTTAAAGACATTTTAGACTCCAAGGTGGTAAAGTCGAAACTCTTCTATCTTGTTGACTGGAAGGGATATGGACCTCAGGAGAGATCGTGGGAGCCTAGTAACCATGTCCACGCACCTCGATTAGTACAAAGGTTTCACCGGAGATTTCCGAACAAGCCCAAACCCCCGGAGGTAAGAACCTTGGGAGGGGCCTTGAGGGGGGGTACTGTCATGATGCCTACCTCCAAGGAGCCAGGTCCGACCCAGCAACCCCAGAGGCAGGCATCATTTCCCCCAGGGGAGTGCCAGCAGGCCCAAGCTGGGGCCCTTTGGACGCAGTCCTGGCGCCTTAGGCGCCAGGCTCATGTTGGACCTCTGTCCTGGCGCCTCAGGCGCCAGGCTCATAAAGCTAGACATGTGTTCAAGTGTTTTAATGTGCACTTACCTGATGCAGACCATGCTGCCACATCCAGGCCCTCTTGAGGCCTGAATAGGAACTACTTTACCTGTGGGACTACTTTCCACCCGGGTGTGGTCGGGGAAGGATACATACCTGATCGGAGGAAGGATACACACTTGGAACTTCTTCCAAAGCTATTTAAACCATACCCGATTAGCAACTCACGCTTCGCGTTGTTCTGCTCCTCGCAGCTGGACACTCACCGTGTCAGCTCCTGCATCTGGACTTCAGCCACGCCTGTCAGCATCCTGGGTCACCTGCAAAGAGAGACAAGAGACCTACCAGCTAATCTGCACCACAGAGACATCACCGACGATCCTGAAAGAGAAGACATCATTTTTAAAAGCATTTCGTTACGATCGCTGCAGCGCTGCATTTCACTCACCTTTCCTGGGTTCCTCCATCTTCAGCAGCGATCATCCGGATACACAGCCACTTCCCAGAGCCTAGAGAGAAAGACAAGAATAAGAGGTGAGAGAAGGAAGGGAATAGGAAAATCCCAGTTTCCTTCTAAGACTTACCTGTTGGGTCATTCCCATTTCATTTCGGGTCTTGCTGCTTCCAAGCAGGACCCCGGCCCCTATGGGGAAAAAAGACAGACATTAGATGAGCGAATGCAAAAACATCACCTGAGCGCTCATCTAGGACTTACCAGATCTTTACTGGAACTGCACGTTTCACTTCGGGTCGGCGCCATATTTCTGGCATTCCGAACCCCGGCCCCTATGGGGAAAAGACATCAACATCAGCGCTTTGTTGCAAGAAGTCTCCAAAGGAATCTTCATTCATCACCTGAAAAAAGACAATGAACATTATTATTTAAAGCTTGAACTTTTGAACTTGCAACAGAATTTTTACAGCGCCTTACCAGTATAATCAAGCTTACCTGAACTCCCATTCAACCTCAATCCAGTGAAGTAACTGGGTTCAACGCGCCCCTGCGTCAGAAGCAGGATGGAGAGCTCGTCCTTTCAGACCCTAAGGTGAGACTTCACAGGGAATCGTGGAAGGGTATCGTGGAGGGTTGGAAGAAAGTGGGAGGCTTGAGCATAACTCAGTCAGTAGGTAATACTCCCTTTTCATGCACAGGGGAATATTCCTGCGAGCCAGAGAAGCCAGAGTAGAGGGCCCTTCCTGTCTATCTTCAGAGTCCTGCGCTTCACCATTGAAGAAGCATCAGCACTCGAAGCCAGACCTGCGCCTCCGTGGGAATTAGGTGAGCGTTACAGTTCTCCCTTCTCTCCTTCTCCCTTGCTTGTGCCATACCGTGTCCCCCTTGGGTTATTCCCTCGAGTATAACCCTGGGCTTCCCCATCCCGTTCTTTTACCCCTAGGGTTGAGATCTGAGCTGATCTGTTCTTTCTTTGTTGGCCACCTGAATAAGTGTCTCTCAAGTTTCGCTATGTGAGATACCCTCTGGAATTTCACAGCATAGCAGAGCGGAAGAGGGCAGAGCTATCACAAAACACCGCTCATAAGCCAATCTAGCTCCAGCACAGAGCCAAAGACGCTGGGGACCGCCATATGAGAACGGAATAAAACACAACATGATGGAAGAGAGAGGTCGCTGGTGGCGTGACCACACAGCAGTGGTGGTGGGCAGTCCGTCCGAAGAACAGCGCTGATACCACTGGCGGGAGAAACCCACTCCCAAGCAGAGATACAGTGCAAGTTTGATTTGGAAGACGAGAATGAAATACGCGTGAAACAGACAACCCGACAAGTGAGCCACAGAGCTAAGAAGAAGCAGAAAGAGAGTCTTGGACCTGACCGGTAACGTTACCCCTAGGAATTGACGTAATACAGGTAATGTGATTACCAGACAGTTAAGAGGGACTCCTAATAACTCAAAAAAAACATGTCCGGTGTTAATGAGAAAAGTATTGAAAGTAAGCCAAGGAATGAAACCCATGTTCATGAAAGGCAGAGCTACATGAAATAAACAAAGAGTGAAAGGAGTACAGTTGAAAACTCGTTGCCTTGGGAAAAAGGGAAAAATCAATCGAGGTCCCAAAGACGAGAAAGGGAGAAGGAACTTATTTAAAACTAAGTTTGTTTGCATAAAAGAAGAGAGAAAAGCTATCATTCCCCTACAAGAGTTACAGAACTTAATCCAGAAGATAACAAGAGACTATTTGCGTATTGTTTGAGTGGAACGAAGACCATAGAAAACCCGGTGACAAAACACAGATACTAGGAGAAGGGAGTCTTTCCCCTATACTTAGTTGCATTAATGATGGGGTCGGATAGGTTAGATTTGTACAGTGGACATACTTGTTTTTTGCACTTTCATCCTGACTGACAAGCACCTTAGTAAATAAGTAGGGAACACCCCATAGATATAGGGAGAGTTGGGCCTTATTTTACTTTAGAATAAATATTATGTTTAAATTGTCTTCACAGCCTTCGTGTCCTTCTCCTGATCCTCCACAGGACTCTTCTAGGGTTGGATCCCTTCTTTGAAGGGGTTTCTCTTACATGTGCTTATTGATTAAAGCCTACCACTGGCATGTCTCTTTGCCTGGTGTCTTCGTAAGTTGCATTGACTTTCTAGCAAGTTCTCTCAGGCTTGTGAGGTAGTCTTCTCTCACTTTTTGTGTTTTTTGTTGAAAAATTTTAAGCAATGCCATGATACGCTACTTTTGCCGTTGTCTGAGAAAAACAAACTCGCACAGAATTTGGATGTGCAACAATAGACTGTTAATTGCTGAAGGTCGAATATAACAATCTGTAGCATGTCCCTGTCTGTCGTGGATTATGGATAATGAACAGCAAGCCTGATAACAGTTGATCACACCTCAGCAAGAGGCTACAAATATTTGTTGAATACAAGGCACACGCTACCACGTGATGCAAGGGCTGGTGACAAGGGACAAAAGCAGACACTTGCTTCAGATAATATAAGTTCCTTGAATAAACAACGCATGTGTTCCTAGCAAAGAACACACGCATAACTTGCTGCTTGGCTTTAGCGAAAGGCGGTGAGCAGGACATTGACGCTTCCCCCAGCAGAGAGGCCTAACTGCAAGTGCAAACTTCCTGTCTTAAACGACACGTAGCAAGGTCAAGAGTTGCTTTTTACATCATTTGGATCTGATAAGCAGTCAAAGGGCAGGAAACACCAATAGACTGTCCTTGCCAAGAAGCACATGACGGCTTTAGTCCTGTGGTGAAACAAAAGCCATGGGGGTGGGGGGAGGAGAAACCAAAAAAAAAAAAAAGAAATAGGGAAGCACTGGTCAGGTCGTATGCAATACATCTTGTCCTAAAGCGCGAATTAAAATGTGGAAGTCTTGCTGTGTGCATTTTGAGACTAAAGGCGTTTGGTATGTTACACCACTCCATACCATAGCAAAGCTTAGGATAGCTGAACATAGTATAAATCCCAGGCACTCAAGCGGCTACACTAAAATGATCACTTGTCCTTTTCTAAATAAATGTAAACCATGATCTTCGCCTACATAGCAGTCTTTTTCGTATGTACGCTAATGTGCTATTTCGCAGTTGCTTTTATTATAGCTTGTCCAAAGAACTTCACACATTTCCTGGTTGTATTTTGTTAAATTATGCTAATGGATGCAAACACTCAGGAAGGCTGGGCCGAGCGCTAGGTCAACTCTTGGGCTACCTATTATCATAAAACATGACTTCTGATTCCATGTCCACTTCCCACAGCCTCAACTGAGGTGGTGAAAAGGGGGCTGGAATCACGCTTGACCACAGGCAATTAAGTCAGTCTAAACTAAAAGCAACAGCGACCCCAATGTACATGTCTTTTTATTCCTTCCTATCGTGCTGGCAATGGGCCTCTTATTGAATACCTCATTCAGCTTCTAGATATTGATACAGTCCTGAGACGATGCATACTCTCGCTTGAGAGAGCGTATCTTTACTTCTACATTGTCCGTGTTTATTGCACCTGCTGCCAGGGATGTCATTTGGGGGTTGCCAGGGGTCGCAACTGTTACATATTAGGCCACAGGCCCACACACAACCCAAGACTGGTACCATATGGAACTAAACCCTCCACAAGGGGGGCCCATCCGGGAACACAACCTCCCCAAATCAGAACATTGATAAAGACCCGAGAGGTCGAAACACGTGTCGGCTGACCACCAATAAGACCAAGAGTCTTCACTTAAATAAACGTACACCATATCAACCACAAGTGCGTGGAAATGTATCCTTTCCAGAAAATTACAGTGAAAGGTAGCCGGCTTTTCTTCTCGATCTTACCAAAGAGGTAAGTCTCCAGTCCCCTTCATTCTGCGTGTCATCAGGAGGTTCAGAAAGGTCGGGAAATCCATGATCCTAACGTCCCTGGATTCGGCCAGGAGGACGTGGTACCCGGACATTCTGGACATGTCCATCTGCCCTCCGATACGTCTTCCACAAACAGAGGACCTTCTCTCACGAGAGGAGGGTCAGGTTCTCCTTCCAGAGGTCAAAACACTCAGCCTTCACGCATGGTTTCTGATAGGCGGAGGTACAAGGATTGGGACCTCACAGAAGACGTAATGGAAGTTTTGCTTCCAGACAGAAAGCCAGCAACAAAATGCTTATACCGCTGTTGTTGGAACAGTTCAGAAGCTGGTGTAGGAATAAGAATGTGGATCCTTTTCAGTGCAATACACCTACAGTGTTATCTTTTCTACTTCACTTAGCAAATCTGGGGCTCAAAATGACAACAATAAAAGGTTATCTAGCAGCAATTTCGATTTTCAAGAGCTCATCAGATGAAACCTCATACTTTAAAGGATAGTTCCGGGACTTTTTTTTTATTGTTCCTATGGTTCGGCCATGTGTTTTTAAGCATAAATCGGTAGATCGTAGAAAACTTTCCTATGGACCTTACCCGACTTTTCGTCCATTAACGCACTCGAAAACATCCGCCATTTTATGATAATCCTCTCACTTGCCGCATCGCCCTGGCTCACCTGCTTTTGCGGCACTAAATCAAATCCCCCGCCCCTGAGCCTGACATCAGCAGACGCGTACCGCCCATTTCCCGTTTCGTGTCAACAATCGCTGCGCCTCAGCTAATGAAGTGTCGCCATGGAAATGGCAGGACGCCTCTTTCCTCAATAAGTATAAACAGACCGTTTCACAACACACAGCAGCAGATTTTCGAATCCATTCCTCTCTCTGTGTTACTTTGAGTATTCTGTGACTCGTTTCTGTGCTCTGGTCTGCTACCTTCGTTGATTGTAGCCCGTGTGAACAGATACCAGTACCACCGCTATAAATTATTTTACTTTCTTTACCACATAATGGCTACAATAATGCCGTATATGTACGAGCCCGAGTACACCGAGGAAGAACTACTGGAAAGGCAAGCACGCGAAAACGATGGGGATTCGGACGGCAGTTGGGAGGACCAGTCAACGGATGAAGAGCCTGGACCATGTCGCATGGACGGCGTCTCCACCTGGTGCACGTGCAATCGGTGCGAGCTAATGCCAACTGAGGAGGAGAACTGCTGCTGCCGAGAAAACTCGGGATGCCTGGCCTACATTTCGGAAGGCGAGCAAAGTCTGCAGGAAGGCGAGCAAAGTCCGCAATGCATCACCGAGCTGCCAGAGTTCAGGGAAGCCTGCCTCTCACGGACCGTGTTGAGGATGATGATGGTGCTTATGCACGAACTTCGCGGCACTGTTCGTCCGCGTAATCCGAGTAACGAGTAAGTATACTCTGGTTGTGATGTCAGTGATGCCACTACTATGTCATGGTCGTCTCCCACATATAAAATTACATCTACATATCATTCGAATGCATGTAAATTGGTTCCATATTGTGCATTTTCTAGATAGAATTTTTTTCAAAGCAGAATGACATTTTTTACCTGAATCGATAGTGAAAGTTTTGTCATTTTAATACAGTTTGCATCTTTCATTTTCACAGGTGGTACAGGCTGGTGGCCTATCGTTGCTTCACTTGGTGGCTTCACGGGAGGCTCGGACACCGCGTTCGGAGAGTAATACCTGCCTGTGCGGTACTTGCCATTAGACAACATTTCCCCAGCGACAGTGGACAATACCGCGGATTTTCCCTGGATGTGCTGCAACCGCAAATTTACAATGTGTAATGTTTATTATTTATGTTCAATTGAAATTAAGATCCAAAATAAAACCCAATATATATTTTAACAATGGTTGTTTTGATTTGTCCAAGCGTTGGCAATAAAAGGAAGGCCGTTGTATTTTATTGATACAAAACATGGTTATAGGTAAATATGGTTGATCATAATAAATCATCCTTTTGGTCACCGGGTACAGAGATGACCCCCTCTGGCCCGTGCCGCCTTGCCACCACAGGCCAGCCTGCTGCTGACTTACTGCCTAGGCATCCAGGGTCTCCAGGGTGAACTGCACCCATATATTCTCCTGGGAGGGTGAGGTATTTATAAACTCACCCCCCTGCCTTCCATGTACTAGATCCTGCAGCCAGCCTCTTACATGCAGTTAGATGGCCTCTCCTTGGTGAGGCCCTGCGGCAAACGAGTCTTGTCTGCACGACCACTGCCCCAATCGACCCCCCCACCCTATCAAAGGCAGTTCGCACCGGGGTACTTGTGCTGGCAACTGGAGCAGTCAGGGAGCGATAAAGGCCAAGAGGTGCCAAAGACCATGTACACTTCAAAGTGGTCTATAGAGCATGGGTTGTTGTTCCCATGTCTACCTCCAGACCCCGTGTCTCCTGCCAAGCATCCCCCCTCACGCTGGACGGCCCCCTGCAATCCACATAATGCCACGACATATACACGTCATTCATTCACAAACACACCCCTGTTTCGAATTCTTTATAACCCACTTCATATTTCTAATGAGCACTTCTTTGCGCTTTGCTAGTCAACCCGTGAAGGTGCTGGTTATCTGCTCTTCGTCTCTGTGAACTTCCGTGACCACTTCGAGGAAACTCGTCAGATTGCAACCTGTGAACTGCTCCCTGTTCTACGACAAGAAACTACTCTGATCCCTGCATCTAACTGTTTGTTCGTCAAGGTAAGGCCATGTACCATAATCATTTTGCGTCCAATTTCTTTTCGTTCAAGACAGTACATGCAAGGAACTAGTCACATGTTCTGAGTTTACATTGGTATTCATAGAGAATTGTTGATCTTTTCTTTTCAGAACTTTCCACAATGCCTGCCTGTTCCATTGGCGGTTGTCCTTCGAAGACCCATAATAAATCAGAAGGTACTATAATGCATGTTTTCCCTAAGACAATAGATCAGATAAGAGAATGGGTCCGATATTGCGGATATCCACCGTCTGAGCTTGAAAGTAGAGTCCTAGAGGTCTTTGCGGACAAGAGGGGTGATCGATACCGCATCTGCAGCAGGCACTTTACCTCTGACATGTACTCCACATCATTGCTAATAAAGAAGAACACACCGCGAGCGAGGCGAAAATTGCTCTCAACCGCTATTCCCACTCTATTCGTCCACATCCCTACACTGGTGAGTCAAGTTTACGTATTTATCTCTTGGCCTTGCGGTAGTGTGTAGCATTAGCTAACAATAATTTCCCCATTTATGTATCCACTCAATATGTAGGCGGAAGATTCTCCATCCGTGTCCTTATTGCAGTCATCAGCCACTTCAAGCGCCTATCGGGTAATCTTACTTGGCTATTCTGCCACTGACTTGTTTTAGGCATGTAAATCAATAGTTTTAATTTATCGTGTAATTATGTTACCTAATGGTACACCCTTGTACTCGTCCTCTAGTCTTTGTTTTCAGTTATAATTATTGTTATCCAAAATAACGCAAGTACTGTCTTTCAGGGAGATGCTGAGGAGTCCAACGTATTGACGACTACCGTTGATGTCACTCAGATGCTCGAGGTACGTTTCAGGACAGTTCCGTCGCCCTTCTATGTGTCTTCTTTTTTCAATTTTGTGTTCATTACTAATGAAAGTCCTATGTTTCAGGGAGTCGATGGAGCATTAGTCCAAGAAGAAGGGGGAGCATGCAGTTACGGGTCGGCGCAACAGCTTGCAGAAGTGTGCACCGCAGTTACATCGTCCCTTGATGTTCTTATGCATTTCGAGGTATGGATACTGACAGTTCGATCAAGCGAAATCATATGACGTGATTACATCCGCTATACTTCCTTCTTTATTAACGCTAGTACTATGTTTCAGGGAGATGACGGAGCTTCTTCTACAAGAACATCACCCCTAGTAGTTGATGCAGATCTCCGGGTGGTGACACTTCCAACGATCAAGCAAATCGAATCATATTTACATATCCATTATTTATTTTAGACAACTGATCATTTGTGCAGGTCTATTTAGATGAGCCGTTCACGCCTGCACAAAGTTTCTGTTCTTTTTATCAAAATAGAAAACCATACTAATGCAATTACTGTGTTTCAGGGAGTCACTGAAGCATCATCTTCAATAATATCATCAATGGAAGTCTATGAGGAGCCCGAGGTATGGATCTTGACAGTTCCATCTAACTAGATCAACAATGCGTGAATAATTGTCGTTTGAATGTTCTACACAAAGCGTTCATTCGTGTTTTGCTATTGAGATGTACGTGGGTATTGGTCCCCAAGTACATTTTGTGTTTTCAATATTATTATACATACTAATGAAAGTTCTATGTTTCAGGGAGTCGATGGAGCGTCAGTGCGTGATGGATGTGCTTATCATGAAAATGTAGTCGTTGCAGCGCAAGAGGAAGTGGAGACATGCACACACGAGTCGGAGCAACAGCGTCCTGATGTTGAAGTTCGAGGCAAGAAAGTTTCAAAGAAAAGAAAGCAAAAGAAGGTTAGTGTCCTGGTCACTATATTATGTTGTTTGTCACTGTTAATAGTTCAATACTGTAAGTTGTGTTTAAACTGAACATCCCTTTTCCAATCTGTCCTCTAGTTGCGAGTGGGTGTACGAACTAGATCCACACAGACAGTGAAGCGAACGAGAGATGTTGCTTGTCAAACCTTTTGGCAGGGACTTGAGACTGGAGATGCATCGTGCCAATGGGAAGAATATGAAGTGATTGACAACGGAGCTATACCACCACCAGCCATTGATAGTGAATGTCCTCCTGGTAGTTCGGATGCAGTTGGAGATAAATTCACAGAATCCACACCCGCAAAAACTAAGACCGCGAGAAAGTTGAAGAAATTGTCCTATTCACCCATTGCCGGAGAAGGAACAGATGTTGCAATGGAAGAGAATGAAGTGGACTACAATGAAACACCTTCAATATCACTGAACATAGCGGAAGACGATATCAGAGATTCTACCTTTCATGTGAGTGACATGTCCTCAACGTTACAGGCCGAACCAGCTGGGATGCAGAGTGACACTATAAGGAAAGAGGCCAAATTCATTGTATTCGATAGTTGTTTGATTGATATAATTATTCGGTTGAAATGTGGGCATTCGGTAGGTGGGGAAGTGTGTGGGGAGCCATTGATTAATGTGACTCGTGCAATTCGAGGCACTAACCTTAAAATACATGCCACCTGTACAAAATATCATCCTTTCTCATGGTCTGCACAACCCATGCTGGGACAACTGCCAGCAGGCAATCTACTTTGTGCAGCGGCTGCACGTTTTAGTGGTTCAAGTTTTAAAAAATTAGAGTCTTTCTTTCAGTTTGTGGGAATCCGTTTCATTGCGAAAACTCAGTTCTACAAATACCAAACCGATTATCTATTTCCAGCCATTAGCGAAGCTTGGAGAATGGAAAAAATGTCTATTGATAGTACATTCGCGGGCAAACGGTTCAGGCTAGCCGGTGATGGACAGTGCGACAGCCCAGGATTTTCAGCCAAGTACTGCACCTACCACTTTCAGGACATGGAAAGTAAGAAAATTGTGAGTTCGGTGGTTGTGCAGGTGTCACAAAGTACATCCTCAGTGGCCATGGAGAAAGTTGGCTTTGTAGCATCATTGCAAGAACTACAATCGCGGGGAATGGTGATCGACCTGATAGCCACGGACAGACACGTTTCAATTGCCAAGACAATGAGAGAAGAGTACAAAAATATAAATCACCAATTTGAAGTTTGGCATCTTGCAAAAACAATCAATAAAAAAATGTCTGCTGCAGGTAAAAAAAAAGAAACGCAAGGTATTTCACAGTGGTCCAAGTCAATCAGCAACCATCTTTGGTGGAGCTCAAAAACATGTGGAGGGTCGTTGGAAATTCTACTGGAAAAATGGCAGTCAGTAATGCCACACTGCACAAACGTTCATCGTTGGAACACAAACCAACATTTCCACAATTGTGAACATGGCCATTTGTCCACAGAGGAGGCACGGAAGAAGAAGTGGTTGATTCCTTCATCACCCACTCACAAAGCCATTGAAAAGATTGTATTTGATAAAACTATAACAAGAGATTTGAGGGGACTCACGGAATTCTGCCACACAGGAGATTTGGAGGTGTTCCACAATATGTGCCTAAAGTACAGGCCAAAACGATTGCATTTTGGCATGGAGGGCATGATAAATCGGACTCTTCTAGCGGTCTTGGCACATAACCATAACGTTGGACGTCAACAAAGTAGGACGACCGGAACTTTAGGGACGCTTCGCTACAATAAGGCCTTCACTAAAAGAAGTAAACAATGGGTGATCAAACCAGTGTTTGAGGATATGCAATATGAGTTTATTGAGAGACTTATTGTTGACGTCCTAGATAGGCACATAAATGGAGTTGTGAACGAACCTGTGCAGGTGACAACTGCATTGCCACCCAACATTGCCTCTGTTCCATGTCCACCTAAAGAAGAGCTCATTGAGAAATACACATCACGGTTTAAATGATTGTAATTTGATTGTCTGTTCTCTCGAGTCTCCTCATGTCGCAGGCCCATTGAATATGTTTATATATCCAACCTTGTTCATTTGCGCATTAAATTAAATCAAACAGTAATATAAATTATTTTTCCAAAAATATAGAATGTCTCCGTATTTATGGTTCTGTGGGGCAGCAAAGCAAGCAGACAAAATGCAAAGATGGAGTGTAAATTTCAAGTCCTGGAAAACGGCCGTACACTGAATTTAGCTAACTAGGAATGTGTGTTCGTTCAAAGTGAAGGTCAGCTGCTTTGATTTTTTCTCGAGTGCCAGAATGGCCCACGACTCAGTATAAGGTTCTATTGTTATTTGACCTTGACAGGCCGGGACCACGTAAGAAACGATAATGAATATAATTTCAGAAACGAAAGCCATTTCATGTTCGTTCATTAGAAGAAATAAAACGTCGGCATAGAAGGAGTGGTATTTCGGGGCTGCCCTACGCACAGACACAATGGAAAATGCAAATATAATGTAAGTAACTCTTTAGATGAGTTTATACCGCAATTTAATTACTATACAGTAGCTTTAAAGACGGGTTAAGTTGTACTTGTTCATTCTATGTGGCATATTGTTTTGTACCGCGCACTATCTTGGGGAGAACCGTCTCCTTTTACGGAAGCACCTCCAAACCTTCCTCTTTGCTTCTGCTTTCTCTCTCCCTCTCCCCTGCTACAACTTGTCCACTGTCTGCGACCTCGGAACTGGGCCCTTCCACTCTCCACCTGCACTCCCTGTCAACCCCTGCACTGGGGGACTGTCTCAGTATCCTATAGCCCCCCTTGACGTATAAAACCCAGTTGCACTGTCCTAGCTATGAAATAATTTCCAGACCTAATATATAAAATGAATAATTTTAATAAAGATCTGATGGTGAGACTAATTTCCTTTTTTTTATGTTTTTCAAATAGATACATCGTCCATTACTGCATATGTCACGAGTACCAGACACCGGCGGATGGGTTTTTCAACCGCCAGTTGCTTCTCCGCGTGAACAACGTTAGCACCCTGACCATTTTGTGGGACGATCGCCAAGTACAAGTATGCCCTTACGCGGTACTAGCGGCTAGATGCAACATACAGACCGTTGTGGTGCCCTAGTGCCTCGTTGTTGGAATAGCCATGCGATTATCAGTGCGACCGAAGAGCTTATTTTATCGTAAACCAACACCCTGTCTACTGCACACGAACATCGCTTGCCTCAAGACGAAATATTTTGGATCGAGAGCAAATAAAAATGCAAATCGCTGAATATTCTCAAAACATTTGATGTCAAATAAATGTACTTTGCCAAATGTACAATCTTGCCGTTTGCTTTTAAACCACTGTTTCATATTCCGAATTGTGGCGCTGTATTGTGAGATGATCTAAGACCCTGTGTACAGCAAAGGAACATCGTGTGCCTCGAAACGAACTTTTTGGAACGTGAGCAAATAAAAATGCAAATCGCTGAATATTCTCAAAACATTTGATGTCAAATAAATGTACTTTGCCAAATGTACAATCTTGCCGTTTGCTTTTAAACCACTGTTTCATATTCCGAATTGTGGCGCTGTATTGTGAGATGATCTAAGACCCTGTGTACAGCAAAGGAACATCGTGTGCCTCGAAACGAACTTTTTGGAATGTGAGCAAATAAAAATGCTAATCGCTGAATATTCTCAAAACATTTGATGTCAAATAAATGTACTTTACCAAATTTACAATCTTGCGGTTTAATTTAAAAGCACAGTTTCATATTCCCAATTGTGGCGCGCTGTGTTGTTTGAGCTCATCTGTGTTGATTTCCTGGTTCTGTGTGGAGTCGCGTAGAAGACGCCTGGGCGCGTTTGCCTACGCAGCTCAGTCACGTCACGGATAGAGGCGGGGAATATGAATGTTTTGATCAAGTCTGTTTCAGGGGCGGGGGATTTGATTTAGTGCCGCAAAAGCAGGTGAGCCAGGGCGATGCGGCAAGTGAGAGGATTAACATAAAATGGCGGATGTTTTCGAGTGCGTTAATGGACGAAAAGTCGGGTAAGGTCCATAGGAAAGTTTTCTACGATCTACCGATTTATGCTTAAAAACACATGGCCGAACCATAGGAACAATAAAAAAAAAAGTCCCGGAACTATCCTTTAAAATCCCTTTAATCATTCAGTTTCTTAAAGGACTCACTAATGTGTTTCCTCCTACTCCCTTTTAGGTCCCCGTTTGGGGATTTAAATGTTGTACTAAAATTCTTAACATGCATCCCTTTTGAACCCATGCGTTCATGTCCATTAAGACTAATTAGACTAAAAACTGTTTTGCTAGTCGAAATCACATTTGCCTGCAGAGTGAGCGAATTGCAAGCACTGTCTTGTAAACCACCATATACGGTCTTCCATAAGGATAAGGTTATTATTAAAGTAAGACCTTCGGTTCTGCCAAAAATAGTCTCTGACTTCCATTTGTCACCAAAGATAGTTTTACCAACGTTCTATCCCCCTCATCCTGGAAAGGAGAGGTAACATTGACAGGACCCTAGGAGGTCTCTCAGTTTTTATATCGCAAATGTCAAAAATTAGCCAGGACAGCCAATTATTTATTGGACATACAAGTCATGTTGGGTTTAGCAATAACAAAACAGCATCTATCCAGATGGATTATTCTGGCTATCCAAGAATTATATAGATTGGCTGGTAAAGCTCCCCCATAGGGTCTAAGAGCTCACTCAACCAGGGGCATGGCTACTTCTTACGCTCTTCAGAGAGGAGTACCTATTTAAGAAATGTGCACGGCAGCCACTTTGTTAACATACACACCTTTGTAAAACATTACTCCTTGGACACTTCTACTCAAGAGGGAGCTTTTGGGAAAGCTGTCTTGCACTCTGTCCATTATAACTGCTAAGGACAGATCTAAATTATTTTCCCACCTCTAAGACTATTACTGCTTAGGCAAGCTATCAAAGATGAGGAATACGTGGGAGGACACAATCCATTCGAAGTAACCTTCTGTCAATTGGATGTTCCTCCCACATATTCTTCATCGCCCCTCCCAACCTAAACTGCTTCAGAATGTATGTGTTTTAGACTCTAGGCTCTCTGAGTCTTCTAAGGTCTAAGGAGGCACTAGTAATTCCTCTAAATATGGAAAAATAGGAACTGAAGCCAACAGGCCAGCGTGTGCTCCATATACATATATATATACATATACTGTGGATATACTGTGGATGACATTGACCTGACATTGGAGGCCTTCAAGGGACATAGAGTCATCGACGCTACCACACAGCGCCCTCTGTCATATTTTTTTTTCAGAACAAGCTCAAGCTGGAAGGTAATTATTAAAGATGAGGAATACGTGGGAGGGAACATCCAATCGAAAGAACGTTACCAGGGGTATGTATGTATCTTGTTCTTCTGTCACAATGTAGAAAGCTGCCGCATGGCAATGATTTCCTTATAGTTTTTGCACATGTCAGCTAGATGTCAGATACTTTTTACTCTCTTGCAAAGGATAAAACTCAATTGTACTCTCTTGAAATCACTTTACTCTCAAAGTTTAAAAACAGGGAGTAAAATACTCCCACCTCAAAATCTTATCTGGAGCACTGGCAGTAGTAGTAGCTGCAGGAAGATGGCACGAGACTGGCAGACCAAGCACAAGTGGGAGAACAAGATTGATGTCGGAATGTAGAGACATCAGATTTCTCCTGCTTGTTCTGAGATAGTCCTGTTCCCCCAAACTCTGAACTGCAGAGGAAGACGTGAAGGAGAGCTGTCTTTCCACATGTGAGCCTGGTTGCTGTGGTTGCCGAGCAGCAGACGTGCCAGAGACTGGGGCAAGAATTAGTTGTCAAGCCGTGGATCTCAGGAGCGAGAGGGGCTTTCTATGCATGTGGCCAGACCAGAGACACCTTTACAGAAGAACGGTGTGTGTCGCCAGTGAGCCAGAAGCAGTTATGGCCGAAATCAGAAAGCATTGTGACCCGCAGAGCAAATAAACCGGTGAGTGAGGCACAGCATTCTAACACCTTGCGTAAGCAGTGCCTGCAACAGTATCCAGTTCTCTGTTCACTCACGTAAGAATAAAGCATGTAGAAGTTGTTTGCTGCAGCTGAAATACCCAGAACAATGGAAATGTAGCACTCACGTATATTGTGAAAGGTCTTTTACTCGTGTAAGAAGATATTAGTACTAAAACCCATTGTTCAATCGTTAAGACAGTTACTGCTTGAAGGAGTGGTCGTGTGTACCTAATTAAGGAGAGGAAATACTGCTAAGACCGTTACTGAATACCTAAACTTGACAATACAAGTGGTATGACCTTTAACTTGTGAAAACTACATGAAAGAGTGGTCACGTGTGCCTGATTGTGATTACTCAAGGAGGACTGCACTCTTATCCTTTACTTTAACACAGGAATGCAATTCTATACCAGTCTTTAAACCTTAAAAATTACCCCAAGAAGTGGTTGTGTGTGCCTAATTGTGATTTTTAAAGAAAGTCTGACTTCTACTCTTTATCTTAACACGGCATACCTTTCGTTTAAAGAAGTTAAAGTGTATAAACCGTTGGAGAAGAGAACAAGCATTGCCCAAGCTAAGAGTATCCCAATATTAATAGTGCAACCAACCTTTCTCAACGTTAAGAAGCAATCTTACTGTGTTGTGAAGTTGATAAAGGTTCACTGACCTAAGATACAAGTGTGCAAGCATTACCTGAAGCGAAGAGTGTGGCACCAAGGCTTCTGGGTAATTACTTGGGCGGCTAACTAGCAGAAAGGTGCAGGTGATGTTGGGGCTGGGAAACTGGCTGCTTGTAAAGACTATTTTGAAGTTGACGCAAGCTGTAGTGCCAGACACTGTGGAAGACGGAGAGAAGTGAGTCTTAAAGGTAAACCTAGGTTGTTATTGCGGTAGACAGACAAGCGAGGCACAGAAGCTGCCCCTTTTGAATAGAGTTATTCAGAGGAAGAGTACCTGGCCTATTTGAAGTTGTTGAAGTACTTTGAAGTATATCTTGTCGAAGCCTGTTAAGATTTACAAATCCCTGAAACTGTGGTAGTAGTCCAAAGTACTGAAGGTGTGGTGCTATATATGGTTGTCAGTAGATGCAACATTGTAGTAGCCTAAATGAAGTGGAGTACTGTGAGACAACGGTGACTGTTCTCACTCATAGTGAATCAAGTAGAAGTGAAGTTGTTGAAGTGGAAGCAGCAGCACTAAGAGGTCATCCTGACAGATCTACCACTGTGAAGCCTAAAATTGTATCCAAGAGAATACTAACTGTTAACCAAGAACTGTGCATCACTGGTGGTAGTGGATATTGCATTTCATTTGTACTGTGGCAAGTCTTCTTGAGGTGCCAAAGCATCATGGCTGGGATTACCATTCGTACTATTTGGAGGAAGTGGAAAGTGGATATTTCACCAAGGAGTAGAGAATGTCATCATTGGAACTTTGGTTAACACACTTTTACATTGACTTTGAAATGTCAAGAACTGTGTGAAACATTTCTTTTTCTGGTTGTACTCTAACCAAACTGACCTTCAATCCTGGGGAAGTGAAGTCACCCAGGACATTAGAAGGTTATTCAGAGACTGTGAATGTTGTTTGTGTTATGTTATATTGCCATGTATTTTCTTTGTGTGTTTGGTGCTTAGTGTGAGGGGCAATTATCCTGTGTTAGTGTTTCCCCTTAACTTTGGTTAGGCAGGCAAATCCTCAGCAGAGTAGGGACAGTGCAGCATTTTTATTATATTTAATTTAAGAATAAAATGGCATATGTTGATGAATCAACAAACAGGTGCTTGCCTTGCATTACTGACTCCTCGCAGGGTTTCCTTCCTCAAATGAAATAACTAGAATGTCCAAAGCAAAAGTCTGTGTCACAATCCCTCAAATTCTAAGTTAAAACTAAAATGAAAGCGGGTGGCTCCCTTCCCCTGGGCAAAAGACATTTATGAAATCTTCTAATTCGGAAGTATTGGGGAATATCTCCCTTCCATAGCCTTGTTCAGGTTCTTTGCAAAGTTCAAACATTTGATGGGGAAAACTCTGTTCCCTTGTTGGGCCTTTCTCAGGTTTCCTTTTGTCTCTAGGTCACTGACCCTGGTTGGCAGACCTGATTCCTCCCACCAGGTACTACGACGAGGAAGAATAGCTTGGGATGCACTCCGAAGCTGTGGTGGCTCCCTGATCCTGGTTGGCAGACGTGGCTTCCTCCCACCAGGTACTCGGACGAAGAAGAGAAGAATGGCTTGTAATGCACTCCCCAAGTTGTGGTGGGTCCCTGGCCATAGTTTGCAGACCTGGTTCCTCCCATCAGGTACTGCAACGAGGAAGAATAGCTTGGGATGCTCATTTTATGTGTTTGGCACAAATAACCTATGGTGATATTAAAAATTGTGCAAATTTGCTAATCAAATGGGTTGTTTTGCTAATCAAAACATTTTAATTAGCAATCTCTGCTAATCAATTTTCGAAAACTAATTTATGCCTTGACCTATAAAGGTCAAAGTCATTGTCTGAGCCAAAAGAGGCCAATACTAAAAAAGTTAACAAAAACCAACATTGCCAAAGCCAAGAGAGGGCAATACTGAAGCAAGCTAATTATAAACCCGTATTGCCAGAGTCAAGAGGAGCCAATCGTTGGAAAAGACCTCAACAAGCATTGTCTAAGCCAAAGAAGAGCAGAGAGATATTGTCAGCATTTGTTTGATGTAAAAGTGGGAAAACAGGAGTGTCAGGAACGAATATTCAGGAGGAGTGGAGCATAACCTGCATTATATGTGGCAAAGACAAGAGTGGAACAAACGGCAACAATGTGTATCATATCTTCCCAGAAGAAATTGTAAATACTGATGTTGTTGAATGTCAAAAGATTGACCAAACTGTTTAAAGTAAACTTTACCACAGAAGTACTTGTAGTAGTGTTAGGAGGTTTTTATCCTGCAGGAGAGTATACCAGGGCAGGCCCTTTGCAGTGGTAGTCCAGGCAGGTTAGTGGACCAGGAACAAATAATTGAAGTACTGTGTTGTGGTTAAAAGTTGTGAAGAAGAACTGGCAAGACCACTAAAGTGTTTCATGAACAAGTGTGAAATCATCCTGACAAAACATTGTTGTTGATACAAATGAATTGTGGAAGTGTTTTGTTTCCTAAGAAGAAGACGTGTTGAACTATTTTCCTTAGTGGAGAGATAAAGACTTGTTTTCTGTTTGTTTGTTTGTTTTAATATTTGTATAGCGCACCAGACCCGGGGGTAATCGGGCGCAAGGGCAAAAAGAGGGTTGTTCAGCTTAGGTTACAGGTTACATATTTAAATATGGAGGTACAGATGTGGTTACAAGGCTGTAGGCATGTGTAGTCAGAGACTCGCAGATGTATATTCAGAAAATTGACATATGAATAAAGCAAAGCAGATATACAAGAGAAACATACAATCCCAGGTGTCAGTGGGGGGAGGTTAGGTATCATGTTCTTTTAACCATTGAATCAGATTGCATCTAAATTGTCGGTAGGGGAGATCTTCTCTTAGAGCAGGGGGTAGAGCGTTCCAGTATTGAGCTGCTATAACCTCCAACCCGATTTAGTGAGTTTGAATCTGGGTACTAACAGGAGGTTGGAGTTGGCTTTCCTTAAGGGGCGAGAGGCTGCATGTCTGGTGAATCTGTCTGAGATATTGCGGTGCTGCGTGGTTGAGACATTTGTGTGTGAGAGATGCTGTTTAAAGAGAATTTTGTCTTTTGTGGAGAGCCAGTTGGTAGATCTCCTAAGGTCTGATATGTGGGCACTTTTGGGGAAGTTTAGGACAGCTCTAAGGGCATTATTTTGAAGTGTCTGTATTTTGGCGGTGATGTGTTTGTTACTGCCTATGTAGAGGGCGTTGCAGTAGTCTAACTTTGACAGGATTAGTGCCCTTGCTAGGGTGACACAGTTATTAGGTGAGAGGAAGGGCTTGGCTGCTCTAATTAACTTGCAGGTGTATGAGGTGGCTGAGGCCATGGCACTCACTTGTCTGCCAAAGGTGAGCGTAGAGTCTAAGTAGAAACCGAGTGTTTTAACTACTTTAGCCACAATAATGTTATTGTTGTCAATTATGAAGGAATTCTAGATGGGGCCTAATTTTTTGATGTTGGAGAGGGTGCCTAGAATGAGGAGTTCGGTTATGTCATCATTCAGGCAATTCTATTTGAATTGTTGGTCAAAGTCTAAGTGAAAAGACTTTTGGAGCAAGAAGAACTTTATAATCAGAACTTGGTTACAAAACAGAACTTTCTTACTTGAACGTACAGTTGAAAATCCTGCTTTGAATCTGGGGAAGGTGATCCAACCCAGGTTACAGGGACATACAGGTATTGGCTTTATGTTGAACATAACTGTTATTTCTCTTATATTTGAATTGCCATATATTACCTTTCTGAGTTTAATGTATGTATACATGCGAGGGCCAAATTACTTTTTAGAGTTTTTTCCTTTATTTACTTTGACAGGCAGGGAAATCATCTTTAGGCTAGGGATGGTGAGGTGTTTGGTGAAGCCCTTTTCTGTTAATAAAAGGGCATCTTATGAAAAATCTTTACCAAGTTGTCTGCCTCACATTTCTGACCCCTCAATGTGTTGATATGATCATAGAACACACTAGAAATCAGAATTGATCTGCAGTGTTGGAGGCAGAGGAATGCTGATTTCTATTGTCTTTTCACACTGGGCCTCATGCAAGTAAATTAAAGTGACTATAACTGGCATAGATAGGTTTTGATCACAGCTTCATTTAAGTGATTTACTTTGACCTTTACGGAAAAGAGTGATTGTTGCAGCCGCTTCATGCAAGTGATGTACAGTGACCCATTGCCGGCATGGATAGCCTGTGGTTACAGCCTAATGCAAGTGATTTACAGTGACCGTTATTGGCATGGATTGGTTGTGGTCCAGCCTTATCCAATGTGTTGGGATTGACCATTACTGGCATAGACTGTGGCCTCTGCATTTACTGGATTATTTCATGTGCTACCCTCGAGAACCATTTGTAAATTGTATGGCTTTTTACCTAATTTCGAGAGAGAGAGAGATTTGCCGACCTACCAGATGAAATTGTGTGATTCAGTAGTCACTGAGGGCAATGTTAAGAGTCAGCTGCATTGACTCGGGGGTATTCATCTCTGCACTTGGCCCTAGAAATGTAGTCGCTATTGAGGTCAAGTCTTTCACAACAAGAATATTGTTGCATGAAGTGGATACTGGTTAGCAGGTATAGGTATATTAGAGTTAAATTGTCCTGGGGGGTGGTGGCGGGGAGCAGAACATATCACATGTATCGATGATCCCACTACAGATAATTTCTGCTTTTGAGAGAAACTCACCTACAAAATACTGAAACTGGGGAATGATCTTCCAATCATACTCTGCTGGACTGGAGCTGGGGGATTTCAACCTATTGACTTGTTCCTTGGTGGTGAATCCTAAAACGGGTATAAACTAAGGTCTCAAATCAAATCGATCTTAAATGGAGCATGGCCCTAGGTAGGGTACTGAATGACTTCCACAGGACACTGTTTGATGCGATAAGAGGTTTCTTTTTTTTTTTAAATCCAATGACTTTATTGACATGGGCTCAGTGAATAACTGGGCTGCCTTTGGGTGCATACAAGGAACACTGCTGTTTATTCAATGGCTGTAAGGTGCCAAGAATAAGACTCGGACACAAGGGAATCATGGTTTTAATCAAAGACTTTTATTAAAAAATAAAATAAAAGGGGGTGAGGAAATGCCTCACAGTCCCTGCTCTAAGAGGTGTTTGCCTACATAAAACCAAAACCAAGGGTCTGTCAAGGTCAGAACATACAAAGCAAAACCATCCCATGTCCAAAGTACTATTCTGGCCCTCCCATTTAAACCATATTAACCGCAAGGTGAAAAGGGTAATGTATTTGGCCTTGAGTGGCTTATAAATGTTCAAAAAGAAAAAAAGTAACTCCAAAACAAAAGTTCCAGAGGGTGCTTCACTTCCCCTGGATTTCTCTTCACTCTGTTGTATATTCAAAAATATCAGTACCTTGAGTTTCTCTTGATCAACAACACAATTGGTACACAAAGCAACTTGGCTCTTTGATCTTGGTCTTGATCTTGTTAGGATACCTGGTGTACTCTCCTGCCAGGTTTTCACTCCTTTTCTCCTGATCCGCACATCCTTTTGCTAGTCCTGATATATCTTTCACAGGACCTATTTCGGTGATATATTTCCTATATGACGTTCAGCATTTCCTTGCCTGGTGTGCTTCCCTACCAGAGCTTGTTTATATGAACAAACTTGCAATTGCCAGGTACACTCTCCTGCCACGTCTTTCTTATATGAACACACTTGCAACTCCCTGGTATACTCTCCTGCCAGAGCTTTCTTATAAGCACACACTTGCAACTGCCTGGTATACTCTCTTGCCCAGACTTTTCTTTATATATATATTTTCCTTGCACCTTTTAATTTTCCTGGTATGCTATCCTGCCAGGAATTCTATTATATGTATTTTGCATACACTAACATACTTGAAAGCTCACTTGCTCTTTCTCTTTAATGTGCTTCATTAACAATTATTTGGGTGTGGCATGGCTGCCAATATGTCCCTGTGTCCCCACTTCCTTGGGGTGACTCACCGGCTCTTGCTGGTGTACTGTTTGTGGCAAGCAGTGGTCTTTCTGCATTTCCTGCCTCTCACGCTTCCTGTTGGGCTTTCTTGCATCCGTTTGGGCATCGGTAAGGCGAAGGCTGCCTCCCTTCATCGGCTAACGCCCAGGCACCCTCCGTCAGCTTCTGATGTTTCTGCAGCATGTTCTCTCTCGCAGTCCGCTTCCCTTTGGACTGTCCCCGAGCCGGTCCTCTCCCTGGAACACTCTCCAGCCCCATAGTCTTTGTCCATACCAAGAGGCGCAGCTTTCTCCCAGTCAGCTATTTTGCCTGTTTACATTTCCCGGCTGCAGGTATGCGCTTGCAACAACTAGAGCGCAGCTTGTGCTCTTGTCCTTCTTTGATCTGCATTATTCTGCTCATCTTCCTTGTCGGTGTATTCTTGTAGTTGTGAGAATGGAAGTCTACTCTTTATAACTTGCATGTAAACTCTGGGTAAGTGTTATAAGAGATCTTTAAGAGCAAGTCAGCTCAGGATGACTTGTGGGTAGAGTCTGAGTCTGAGAAAGTGTTTTTACGATTCCAAAAAGGCAAGTCAGATTTTAACAGCTTACTTACAGATCTTGTGAAAAGGTTTTCAGTACTCTTCCTAGGTGGATGAGGGGCCGTATAGAAATATGCAATTAAGGCATTGGGTATGATCCTCAAAAGGAGATGGTGGATACCGTGTCTCGTCCAATTGTGCTATGATATTCTCCCGGAGGCTGTCTGCCCCACATGTAATCGTCCATCATATAGCTACCCCCAGGGTCAGGATCAGGTAGTGGATGCCGTCCCCTGGCCACTTGGAGAGAGGTCACCAGCAGGAAAGGAGTGATGACACCATCGGTACAAATCCTCCCCCTAGTAAAGAAACCTGCTCTGGATCCCAACCTAGGTAACTATTGCCCCATTACCCATCTGTCCTTCCTAGGTAGGTCATCGAGAAAGCAGTAGGCGCGCAACTGCAGCAACATATTGACACCAACAATCTACTCCAAACCTTCGAATCTGGGTTCAGACCCAGATGCACCATGGAGACGACAACTATACAGTTGGTTGAGGCTGTCAACATCCTTGACGATGGCCACCCCTGGCTCCTGTTTCTACTTGACCTGTCGGCCGCTTTTGACACAAAAGTAGACCACCAGGCGCTCACGGGCACCCTACATCAGCGCATGGGGATCAGCGACCTTGTCCTACACTGGTTGAAGTCCTACCTCGCCAACTGCCAGCAATTTGTTCAGATGGACTCCTCTATATCGCCAATGCTGCCCGTCACCTGTGTAGTCCCTCAGGGTTCCACCCACTCTGATTGTTAATTTGTACAAAGAGCTGCTGGGAGCCCTCCTAGCCACACACAACATGCACATCCACCAATACGCTGATGACACACAGCTATACATCAAGATGGACTGCATCTAGGACATCCACAGGCTCGAAAACATGGCTCTCGTAGATCCAGGAAAGATGTGCGATGCATACTTGAACCTCAACCCCTCCAAGACCGAATTCCTACTCCTCACCAACAACACCCAGACATACAGACCTGGCTATCAACCATGAACCCTGAGGGCTTCACACCTGACCTCACCACCTGTGCCAAGTCCCTAGGGTTCCACATCGACAAATACCTCTCCTTCAAGATACACATAGCTAAGAAAACTCAGACAGCTTGGTAGCAGCGCTCCCTTCCTGCCTCCGGACAGCTTTGGGCCTACTGTTCAAGCACTGTTCCTATCCCTGCTGGATTGGGGCAATGCCCTCCTCAAAGGCCTCCCGTTGTCCTCCCTTGTGCCCCTGATATGTGTCCTACACAGGGCCGCATGCCTCATCAAGGGTCTACGCAGATACGACCGCATCACCCCGGCCCTCATAGACCTTCATTGGCTTCCACTGCATGCAAGAATCACCTTCAATCTTGCTGCATCATCTATAAGGCAGTCGCCCTCAAGTCACCCAGCTACCTCGCAAAGAAAGTCTGCATCTCCGGCAGGCAACACACCACCATAAGCCAGGACATGTGCAGACATGAAATCCGCCACTGTAAAAAGGAAAGGACCAGAAAACAAGCCTTCAAATGGATTGTGTCTGGCCACATATTGCTCATCTTTGATATACTCTACTGCTTAATCCTGCTTGCAAACATTTCTCAGCAGAGGTCGCTGTGCGTCGTCGACTTTGTGTTCTTCGATGGCTTCCATCCTCCTCGAGTATGACACTGATGCTGGTATAAAAGGCATGTACTGCGGCCATTCCCTCAGTGCCATTTTTCTGCACAGCTACTCAAAACAGTTCTTCGCCTCAGTGTGTTTGAATAACTGCGTAGTTGTTACTCATACCCCGAAAACTGACTTCAAGAGATGTGCCGAGTGTTCGGCTAAGATGTCTCTAACCGATCCTCATCGATTATGTCTCTGGTGCCTGTGGTTGGGCCACAACGTCAACGATTGTGGCTCGTGCAAGTCTAACTGGAAAAGCTTTAAAAGAGAGGAAGGGAATACTTGCTTTGGGCAAACCATCCCCAAAGTCATCGTCGGTAACCCCCACAAAGAAATCGTCTGAAGATAAGAGGCCAAGAAAGAGATCTCGGCACTCGGCCAATTCGTCTTCGAGGCTATCTAAGAAAAGGTGCCATCGCTCCAGATCGTCCTCTAGGGATTCTTCGCCTAAAGGGAAACGGGTAAGCTTTCCGAAAAAGTGGGCTGGTAAAGCAGAGCTGGAAAAGTGCCACCTGCAGATGTTGGAAGTGTTTGCGAAGGTGGCGACATCTACCCCTTCGTAGAAGCCGGTAGAGACTCCCCACACCATCGCGCGGAAGGCCAACAGCGTGTCAGTGAAAACCGCTGACCACGTGCCCAAGAGCCTGGACAGCCGGTTGTTGAAGGCTTCGAATTATTCAAAAACCTCAAAGGCATCTCGTGCACCTCTCATGGCCTTGACACCTCGAAGAGATACCCCTCCTCTGACCCACTCAACACTGTCCAAGGCATTGAAGTGGAGCACATCGACGTCAAAGTCATCGGTGGCAAGGCCCTCAATGTTTTTTTTGGAACCGTCAAAGGTTTACAAGCCACAAGACAAAAGAGACTTTTTTTTTTTCCTATGGCCTCTATTTATGAGGAGGAGGTGGAGGAGCAAAGCCCCATTAATGGTTCTGGACAACAGTACGGCACTCCTGGTGTTCCAGAGGAACTGATATCCCAGGAATCAAGAATGAGGGACCTTGTGGACACCCTGAAGGATAACATTTAACAGTTCGGCTCTTTCAGCATTGGAATCACTACTTGCAACAGTGCTGGCACTTTTTTAAATACAGAGATCTCTGTGAAGAACAGGACCATAAGTAGTTCTTTCGCAAACGCAGGTAAACATTCCTTCACAAGATACTTTACGTCTCTGACGTGATCACGTACAAGTCCACCCACTTATTTTAGCCTTAGCATTAACGGTCCGGTTTGTTCCGGGGAGTTCCGGCGAAAATCCGGCATTTTACCCAATCTTCTTTTAAGTATATTACATAACCCGATTGCACGATTGAAATTGTTTCCCCAGTATATTCTAATAAGGTTTTTACACACTATCGTATTATTATCCACAACTGGATAGGAAAGTAAAAGGCTTGCAACTGCACCAAGCATAACATCACCACGCTGCGGCTGACACAAACAGTCAGCAGAATGTGAGTACACAATTATTGATGTTCCGCTTTAGTTGTACATCCGTAAATAAGGTTTACTCGACAACCAACCACATTGCATGATATGTTCCAGTTATGTGAACCAGAGTGTATGGAGATGCCCCAAGTCACAGACGCACTTTCAATCTACCATCAATTTAGTAGCAACCACAGATATTAAGGTAGGCTCCTTGTATAACTGTCCTCGACTACTTTAGAATCAGCACTTTTAAAGTAAATAATGACATACTAAGACCTTACCTCTCTTTGTAGGTGACTCATTTAAATGCCACACCTGGGACAAGTTAACAGAACATGTATGAAGAATAGTACCTATCTGTACCTAACTAGGTGAGGTATTATGAATACATAAGAAGGTCACATAAATTGTATATATTGAACACAAAGTAGAGAAAACAGTCTTGTTTACTCATTGTTATATATTTACTTGTAGAATTGAGAAACACAGATGTTTAAAGTATCTCAGTCAACTAAAACAACAAATTCAACTCCAGAAGAAGGGATGGATATCCCAAAACACATAGAGCTTGTCTTTTTCATTTGCTTCCTTGTTTACCTTATTTAACTTGTATATTTATGATTTATGTGAGAATTGATGTATTGCGATATAATAAAAAGCTGATTTAACTCAGTACAGCCAAGTAATTTTCCTTTAAATAATCAAATTGAATTTGATCTTCAAATTATACTACCTTATCGAAATGTTTGACTGGGGTTATCCACAGTTTGATAGGTATGCATGGAACGGGAGTGTCCAAGAGGTTTGGCCACTACTATTTCTTTGCCGCCCTGAAGGATGCCAGTGGTCTGGATACAGCACCAGAATTTGATTTTGGCACCCATGAAGGCTCGGGACGTGCTGATGCTTCTTATAGGGCAGTAATGGCAAAGGCTATACAATACCTGGCTGGGGTAGATCAGTAGGAACAAGATAACTTGACTGACATATTGGATAAGGAGCCACCTAAGGACCCAGTCCTTCCCTTTCATACTGCAGTCAAGAATAGGGTCTTGGAGAACTATAAAAGTACAGACAACATTCCTGCAGTCCACTAGGACTTCACTAAGAAATGCACACCCTACTCAGTGGATCCAGAGTTTCTTTCAAAACATCCAAGTCCTCAAAGCCTTGATGGGCAAGCAGACACTGGCGCTTCTAAGGGAGAATCGTCTCCTATGATTCCTCCAGACAGGGAGGATAAAAGGCTTGATGCTGCTGGAAAGAAAGTGTTTTTCTTCAGGGAGTATGGCACTGAAGGCAGCCAATGCAACTTGTGCACTGACAAGGTTTACCTACAATTTGTGGGAGGTAATTGCCTTGGCATCTGAGCACATCCCAGAGGGTGGAGAAAGGGATGCTTTATGAGCATTATTTGGGACGGGAAATATGCTAAGTGTCAGTCCTTGCAGTCAGGTCTGGAAACTGCAGACTGTATTAGCCGTTCTATAGCTGCTGGTAGAGTGCATAGATGTTTTGCCTGGCTAAGAAAATCTGGGTTTGCTTTTGACATGCATTCCAGACTGTTGGATATGTCATTTGAAAGGCTTATCTGTTTGGAACAAAAGCAGATGAAAGCCTTGAGAAATTGCAGTCATCTAAGGCAACAGCAAAATCTCTGTCTGGCATTAGATGGCCCCAGCAGAGTCGCCCAACTCCATCTTCTAATGTGGGATGGAGAAATCGTTCATTTTGGTACTACTCCTCTGTTGGGAGAGCAAGAGGTCAGTTTACACAAAGGGCACAGAGAAGACAGGCACAGGACGGCCGAGGTCGGTTGGGCCGAGGAGCCTCTACAGCTACTGCCTCCTTGCCTTCCACACCGGCCAGTACCCCAAAACCACTTTGAAAACTAAGCATTTGTCTGCAGTGGGTGGCAGGTTAGCCCACCACATGAAAGAATGACGAAGCACTACAACAGATGCTTGGGCTCTGCAAACTGTTATGAGACTCAAAAGAAACATTGGTGAGCAACATTCATATATAATATCTCTAGCCACTGGATGACTGGGACCGATTATGGTGATACCTGACCCACATAGACTCAGCTGGCGCAAACATATAGGGTCACATCAAGTTGGCTCCATGACTAAAATGAGATATCCATAATGCTTTATTTAATACATTACTCCTAAACCTATCAGTTACATAGACTGTAAGTCATGTTTGGATGAATACTATTCTGTAAACCATGTTTGGGTTAACTTGTCTGAATTTTTCTTTGCAGTCCTTAAGGCTCAGGAAGAAGAGGTGCAGACCTCGAAACGCGTCAGCCAAAAAAAGCGGACTTGTTCACTGTATTATTTTGTTATTTATGGTTATTAAAATCCTATTTTTCGATATAAAAACTACATGAATATTTTTCTGATTGATCAACTTCTGCGATAAAATGTGGATATTTTCTTACTAGAATTTTGTCTGTTTTGTGCAGCATTTGAAAGTGTGCAGGGGATGGGAGGATTCTGCATTTGGATCTTCTCTTCTTTGTATTTTGTGGTGGTTCTGTGCCAGGACCACAGTTCCTCCCCTGCGCCTTAAGGATTCCTTAACTAGGTTTTAAGATTTAGAATTTTTTGATATTTGAAAAGTGGTGTGCACTGACATTTTCTGGCTCTGCAAACTGTCGCCAATGGCTACTTGCTCCCCTTTCTGAAGAGACCACCAAACTGCCCCTCAAGAGGCCAGTCCTTCGAAGTATCAGATCCGCTCCTCATACAGGAAGTTCAGGCTCTGTTGGAGTGCAATCGCGCAGGTACCTTTAGCAGAAAGAAATCAAGGCTGGTACTCTCCTTATTTTCTGATCCCGAAAAAGGACATAGGGTTGCGACCCATCTTGGACTTGAGATGCTTGAAAAAGTTCTTCAAGAAGGTCAGGTTCAAGATGGTCAATCTTTTGCAGATTCTCCAGGCACTTCAACTCCAGGATTGGATGGTGTCATTGGATCTTCAGGATGCTTATTTTTATGTGCCAATTCACCTCGAGCACCGAAAATACCTGAGATTCGCCGTTGGCAGTTCTATCAGGTTCGAGTACTGCCATTCAGGCTGACCTCCGCCTGAGGGTATTCGCCAAGCTGATGGCGATGGTGTCAGCAAATCTACATAGGGGAGGATTCTCATCTACTCCTAGATGGGCGGTTGGCTGATCAGAGCCTGTTCACCCGAGCAGGCTCTGGAACATCTAGACAGCACCTGTCGCACTCTCCAGATACTGGGCTTCTCCCTCAAATTCAAGAAGTCTCACATGATACCGTCCCAAAAGCTGCAATTCATTGGAGCTGTATGGAACTCTTCCTTGGGGAAAGCTTCACCACCCGAAATAAGTGCTATCCACATATCACAGATGGTAAGCAAATCTTCCAGCCTTCGATTTTCTGAGGTTGCTCAGTCTCATGGAATCCTAGAGGCCGCCTATGGATGAGGTCCCTTCAGTGGACCCTCAGGACTCAGTGGTCAGCAGGATTGCGGTTCTGGTACGGATCCCGAGCAGTGTCGAGCAGGATCTCCTGTAGTGAGCCATCAAGACGAATGTGTTCAAGGGGGATCCCGTTTGGCAGCCATGGCCGGAAGAGTACAGTGGTTACAGACCCCTCCCTCTCAGGTTGGGGGGGTCACACTAACAGTTTGACGATCAGCGGACGCTGGTCTCTGTTGTTGTCCAAACTGCATATCTGCCCTCTGCTCTAAAAGGTTATCTGACTAGCGCTGATGGCCTTTCTGCCCTCTGTACAGGGAAAGAATGCTGTGATAATGATGGACAACAAAGTGGTCATGCCTTAACATGCGAGGGGGGGTGTAGGGTCACTACCACTATGCAGAGCGGCGATGCAGCTCTCGTTTTGGGCACTGCAAGAAGAAATCTCTCGGTCTGCAGTTCATCTGGGTGGAGAGGAAGACACTGCTGCAGTCACTCTGAGCAGGCAGAGCACTGTCTCCCACGAGTGGGAGCTAGCTCAGGAAGTCCTTCAAAAGATCTTCGTCCTTTGGAGAACCCATCAAGTGGATCTGTTTGCATTCAGTGTCAACAGGAAGTGTGACTGGTTCTGCTCAAGGGAATTACCTCGGAGAGGAGCACTAGGGGACGCGTTCATGGTGGACTGGGAGTTTCCACTTCTGTAGGTGTTTCCGCCAGTCCTCATCATTCCTCATGTTCTGAGGAGGCTGAGGAAATTTCGGAAATCCACAATCCTGATTGCTGCGGAGTGGGGCAGGAGGACATGGTACCCGGAACTGCCCTCCAATTAGTCTTCCAGAAAGGGAGGATCTCCTCTCGCAAGAGGGAGATTGCATTCTTCATCCAGAGATCGGGACCCTCAACCTACATGGATGGTTTCTGAGAGATTGAGGTACAAAGATTGGGACCTTGCAGAAGAAATCTCCATACCTCTGCTGTTGGAACAAGTTCTGCAGCTGGTGTAGAGATAAAGGAATGGATCAATTCTCTTGTGACACACCATCGGTTTTGTCTTTTCTCCTACATCTAACTCATCAGGGTCTACAGGTTGCTACGGCCAAGGGCTATCTGGCCGCGCTGTCCATTTTCAAGCACTCTCCTGAAAAAGGTTCCTACTTCAAGGTTCCTATTGTCATGCAGGTTTTAAAAGGATTGTCCAGCATCTTCCCGCTGGTTCCATTTATTGGTCCAGTCTGGGATCTCAACCTGGTTTTGAGCTTCCTGATGGGTTCCCCATTCGAACCATTAAATTCTTGTCCACTTGGGATGTTGTCTTTGAAGAAAGTATTCTTGATCGCCCATTACCTCTGCTCGCAGAGTGAGCGAGCTTCAGGCCTTCTCTTCTAAACCGCCATTCACGGTCTTCCACAAAGACCAGGTCGTTTTGAGGGTTTGTCCTTCTTTTCTGCCAAAAATAGTGTCTGGATTTCATTTGATGCAAAAATGTGTCTTATCGGTTTTCCACCCTATCCATCTAAAGAGGAGAGGTTACACAGACTTGACCCTAGAAGAACCTTAACTTTTTATATTAACAGGGTTTCCAAGATAAGACTGGACAACCAACTTTTTGTTGGTTATACGGGCCAGAGAATGGGACAGGCGGTTATTAAACAAACGCTGTCTCGGTGGATTATACTGTGTATATCTGAATGTTACAACTTGACTGGGAAGGAGGTTCCTGAAGGTCTAAGGGCCCACTCAACTAGAGATTTAGCCACGTCTTCAGCCCTCCGGAGAAGGGTACCATTGCAGGACATCTGCAATGCTGCCACATGGTATTCTGTGCATACATTTGCTAAGCACTACTGTTAAGATTCCCTATCGGGCCGAGAATCCAGATTTGGAAAGGCTGTTTTACACAGCGTAAATCAAAATTAAACTCTTCTTTCCCACCTCCTGCAAAACACTGCTATGGGAGAATATCTAAGATGAAGAATACATGGGAGGACACAATCCATTCGAAGAACAAGTTACTTACCCTTGGTAACGTTCTTTCGACTGGATGTTACTCTGACGTATTCCTCATCCCCCCCAACCATCCCCTCTGCCAAGAAGGAGTTTCTGTGATGTACATCTTCCTCCCCAGTATTTCTTATCTTCAAGACTGCTGTGCTGGTGAGAGGAAAAACACGAACTGAGGCAACAGGCACAGTGCGTGCCTATTATACCAGCATCGACGTCATACTGGAGGCGGACGCAGGCCCTCGAAGACACTAGGTCGACGACACACAACGCCCTCTGCTGAGAAACGTTTCCGAGCTGCAAGCAGGATATCACAGTATATCAAAGGAGAGGAATACGTAAGAGGAACATCTGGTCAAAAGAACGTTACCAGGGGAAAGTGACTTGTTCTTCTGTGCCTACACCCAAAGACTATAGAACCTCCTCCCCATCAGCACCAGACTTGCTCCCAAGCTCCTACAATTCAGAAAATAACTCTAGACCCACCTCTTCAAGGAGTCTCTCCTCAACAGCTAGGCCATCGTGTCACCCCCATGCCACCTGACTTGCTAGACGCCGCCCTCTCCTCCCCACCCCACCACCCTGTACAGCTGTACCTGTCTTCTGTGCCCCTCTGTACCCTACCCCTGCTGTATATCTGTATTGTTGTATACCTCTGTAAAGTGCTGTTGTTTCTGTGTTGTTGTATTCTTCTATAAAGCACTCCATTGCTTCTCGAAGCTAGGTCCATGCGTAATAATAAATACCATAATAACCATGGTTCAGTGCTAGAGTGAGGGAACTTGAAAAGGAAATCATTAAAAGTGAGAAATTGATCATGTCCTAGAATTATGTTGACCAGAATGACTCCAGAAATTGATACAAGTACAACTCTATTCTGAGTAGAAGAGTGGATGGAAGGTGGCCAGCTTAAAAGCAAACTGCATGAAGGACATAAACTCTTCCTGGGTTCACCTTGACTGTCAACTACATAACATCCTGCAAAATCATGGGGCCAGAATGCCACCGAAACTGCAATCCCGCTGGAGACATGGGTCTTGAGGCAGACAACCCAATATAAGCTGAGCTCTGGTCTAGATATGCTGTGCCTCTTGATCCATCTCTGTTAGTCAAGCACACTATAGACAACTGACAGGTCACATCAAGCCATACAACAGCATAACACTGATTATTAGCATTGCAAGTAACAAACTAGTACCTTTAAGAAGATTACATCAAATATCCATGGGTCCTTTTGGACTGTTTGAAAGATCATTGCAGTGATATTGGCAATCTCTGGGGAAGTCTCTCTCCCGGCCACTATTTTCCAGTTCATATATATCCATCCACAACTACACCATACCAGGGAAACTACTAGACCTTTTAATAGCCATGGCGATCTAGTTGGTCTTTACGAACTGGAAAAGTGCTCAGAGCCTGTTTCTCCATGATTGGTGAGCCTGGTTGTCCTTAAGATATCAAGTTGTATTTTATTGTGCAGCAGAAGAGAGGCTCTCTCTTTTAAAAATGTAGGAGCCAGTAACAGCATGTAGAATTAAGCATAACCCAATGCTAACTGGTTGGCCTCAATAGCCTCTCCACATGTAATATCCGTGATCGTCGGGTAATCTGGTTTAGGTTTCATTATCTTTATGATAAGTTACTAGAACTGTATGTCTGTACCAAGCCTATGAATGTATTGCCTATTATAGCTGTACTCCCATTCTATCATAGACTGCTCAAATGAACTGTGGCTGCCCTGTGTTTTCTGTGGCCCTCGTTGGTGCAAAGAAATGTGCATTCCCTTCCCTCCTCCTTTAATAGTATGCTGCATAGAAGTGGGTCTCTTTATACATTGTAATTTGTCAGTTCGTAGGCAGGATAGGCAGCTTTGGATCAAATGTGGAGCCTTTATATGCATGCTTTCTTGATTAATTGAAATGTTATGAAATATATTTGTCTTTTTCATATTGTACTCCTTCCGCCGGTACCCCTTGTCTTTGTTTTTCCCCTTCCGTGTTTGCTTTTAGGGTTGCCAGCTGAATTCATCCTTTTTGACAATGTCATCAGGAGAACTGTCTGCTCCATTGGCTAATACAAAATGGAATATTGAAACCACCTCCCTACCAACACCCCAAACTATGTTGTCGGTATATCTCTGTTGAGAAAATGCATTGTAATGTATTCATCATTAATTGACTATATTATTTTCATGCACCAATTTCAATACACTGTATTAGTCAGACTATATGTGTAGCTAACTTTTCGATCATGGAGCACTGAAGTGTTCATCTGACCAACAACTATAGTCATTGTGTGATCACTATATTCCCACAGAACCTCTGGCTCTGCTTACTTTTGTGTGGCTCCCAAGTAAGAAGTTGCAACCCTATCCAGAAAGTCTTGAAAAGCAGTATCCCACAATGAGCACCACTTGTGCTGAGGGTCCCCCCAGCCGTCCCTTGCGAGCATACCAGCATCTGCCTGTGTGGGTGGTGGAGGATCACCATGATGTGAGTACTGCACATTTTATAGCATTATTATTTGCATGCCATACTTTTGTTCTGTATGTTTTATTAGGACCAAATTCTTCACATTATTGCAGATCAAAAAAGATTAGTAGTGAACATATCACTTTGAATTAGTGAACTGATAAACTACCAATTGAGAAAAGTATATTTGTCAAATCCAAGTGTATTAACCCATCTTAGAGGCGCGTGACGATCAACTATTTCCATTGGCTATATTTTTATGTTTTTTATGTTTGTTTGAACTGGGTTTCACAGCACACAACCATCATGCAACTTCCGAGAGTTAATGAAATGGTTCCGAACAGAAAGGTTTTAAATTATTTCCTAAATTCATATAAAGATGCCATCTCTTTTTTTAAAATAATCACAGGTTTGACCATAAAGTGTTTTGTCGATTAGAGTAAAAAGTTTAAATTTAATTTGGGAACAAATGGGAAGCCAATGAAGCTTGTAAGGATGGGGACATAAAAGTTCGGCCATTTGACTTTATAAGGGCGCTGGCAGTGGCATTTTGTAGGATTTGAAAACGTCTGATGGACTGCTTTTTTAGTCCTGCAAAGAAACTGTTGCAGTAGTCCAGTTTTGCCTCTATTATGGCACAGGCTATATTGGCACACTTATCTTCTGAAATTAGGTGTCTGATCTTTCTCATGATCATCAGATGATAATGTGCAGAGCTCAACAAATTGCCAAAATGGGCAGCAAAGGACAGAGTGGAATCAAAAATTATCCCAAGAGTTTTGGCATGGCCAACAACTTGCACAGTGCATCCTGTTAATCCAAAACAACAAATATAGGAAGCTCTTTGAAGATTGTCTGAGGTGATGGTAAAACCAGGATTTCTGACTTGGCTTGATTAAGTACTAGACAATTTGCAGGCATCCATCCCGAGATATCCTGAAACGTCTCCCTATTATATACCATGTTGTCCTCATTTCGGCCAACCAGCCAAAATACTAATTGAATATCATTGGCGTAATTCATAATCCATATGTTTAATACAGGCATCTGTTTTTAGCTTTATGACAGCCAGCACCCTATGTAAAACTTCCTTGGACTTCTCTTAATGTTTAAATACATTTTCTCTCTCTGTCAACACGTCATGTAATGGTTTAATATATATGTTGAAAAGCAGTCACAAGGTGCAAAAACCCTGCGGTACTCCGGAGGTGAGTAACTCCGGGTCCAAACAGCAAACACCCACTGTGACTCTAGATGTTCTGTTTGATGCTCTACCTGTTTATATAGTGCAGTGACCTCCTCCAATCAACTAAGTAGGTCAAGGGTGTCAAAAGCTGCTGACAGATTCAACCACGCCAACCTGTGCTTTTAACCCTCGCCAGAAATCTGCAACAAACTATCTTTAAAATCCAGCAATGCCATTTCTTTCCACCATGGGGTTTTAACCCAGACTACCTATCTGCTACAATCAGATTTTTTTTATAAATGATCTTGCAGTTTTTGGCAGCCTGGTCCATTACTTACAAAAGAAATGGCACATTGGAAATGTGTCTGTTGTTCCCTATGTTATCTGGGTCCAAGGATGGCTTTTTAGTCAGTGAAGTGACGCAGACCTGTTTTAAAATATCTGGAATGGCGGATTAGCAAAAACAGTAGTTCACAATCTTGGTGATCTTAAGAGCCAATGCATCAATACAGGATTTAATAATCTATGAGTTGCAGGGATCTCCCATACAATTAGTTGGATTCAAATGCAAAGCTATTGATGTTGTCTCTTCTGAAGATATGTCCCTAAGGACCATATTCCTTAGGCATGGCTTGCTCTCCCCCTGCTTTTCCATTAAATTACCAGTTCTGTCAGGATTTCACATTTTGTTACCAGATATATGGGGGGTGGTCTTTTGGGTTGCCCATGTAGGATTCATTTTGAGCTGAAGGTGGGGAGATGCAAATCCGTATGTCATTGAGTTTTTTAAATAGTTTTTTTTTTTAACTAAAGGCTTGTTTCATCTGATTGCACCAACTTTCATCTTTCACCTCTTTCGTTTACTCTGGAATATTTTTCTGACGCTACAGAAATTTGAAAAAGGCCTTTGTGATATTCATTTGTATTGAGCCACGTACATGTGTATTAAAGAACCTGCTCCTTGAATACAACACACACATTTGTGTTTGTGTATTTCTGGTGCCAAAGTACTCTTTGATACAAAAGGTATAATATTAGCATACCATTCAACAAACCAAACATTTTTAATTAGTGGTCCACCATTTGGTCCAGTCCTCTTTGTGACAAGTGCAAACTGGCCCTTTTGAACCTGTCTTTATTTGATAAACTCTTTATTTTCCAAAAGGTTGAATGCTCTGCATTCAACAACATAACATTACTGCTTATAAAGGATACACCGTTACAAAACCTATTTTCTGTGTGCCCATAAAAAATGCTTTAATGCAGAACTTGTGTCAAGCATAACATCAATCGGGGAATCAGGTTGAGAAGGACAAATAACCTAAAAGTGTTAGGTACAATAATGGTTAAATCACATACGAACACCTTCAAGGAGCATACTCAAATGCTTTTAGGAACTGGTTTTGATAGTTACCATCAAATGTGTTTGCTAAAAACATCCCTAAGCGGAAGAACACCCTATCCCTATTAAGTGTCACTGTCCCTAGGTAGGAGGTGGTGCACCGCCTATCTAAAAAGAAAAGGAAGAAGTGCTAACCCTACTTCTACAATGTGTATAGTTCCAGTACAGGTAAGTGACTACAATGGTTGAACCAAATCTACTATATCTCCATAACATTTATGGATAACATTTTCTTTATGGGGTACAATTGCCATATGTTTGCTTTATTCACCACCTGCAGGGGTGTGTTCAAGAAGTGTAGACCTGATGACTTAATGAGGTTCAACACAAGCAAAACACAACACATAAAAACACTTGGTTGTGCTAAAAGACAGTTGTGAAATTTGTGAAATTTGTTTTTTTTTTTAAAACCTGATGATAATTCCAGGCAAAGAGACCTCTATATCGTTGTATGTAAGGTACTCTATTAACAACAGAATATAAGGAAATACGGGATACAGCAACCTAAGGAATAGCTTTTAGTGGAGATACAGGCTCTCCTCTTTTGACTGGTGCCATATCACCACACAACGCCATTCGGCTTTACACGACATTCTGTCGTTAATAGAGTACCTTTCATACAACAATATAGAGGTCTCTTTACCTGGAATTACCATCATTTTTTTAAAAAAAATACAAATTTCACAACTGTCTTTTAGCACAACCAAGTGTTTTTGTGTTTTGTCTTGTGTTGAACCCCATTAAGTCATCAGGTCTACACTTCTTGAACACACCCCTGCTGGTGGTGAATAAAGCAAACATATGGCAATTGTACCCCATAAAGAAAAAGTCCTCCAGGGAATGTCCATGGAGATATAGTAGATTTGGTTCAACCATTTTATTCACTTACCTTTACTGGAACTATATACATTGTAGAAGTAGGGTTAGTACCTCTTCCTTTCCTTTTAGATAGGCGGTGCACCACCTCCTACCTAGGGACAGTGACACCTAATAGGGATAGGGTGTTCTTCCGAACTTGTGTTAAGGTCATGTTCCCTCTCAAGAAACAAAACAGAAACTTCTGTTATTTGCCGACAACATACTCCTGAAGATTTTCTGCAGAGTGGTTCTGTTCCATCCCTCCATAGGCTAGTTGATCAATTCAGCTGCTTCTTTGGATACAAAACAAATAGGACCAAAGCAAAATATTTCCCTTTAAATAAAAATACAAACAAAATTGACTTTGATTACTGGAATTTCAACTGCTGCCCATTACGGCTAAAGTGCCCTTTGTAAAGACTGGAGGGGGTGTCTGTACTCCTGCTCCCTATATGGCAGAGTAGAGGCACATAGCACCCCAGCCAAGATTCTCTATTTGGTAAGCGTGGAAGAGCAATCAAGGCTTAAGCTCTCAGGAGGTGATGCAGGCTGGTTCTTAACCCTTTAAATGCCAGCGACGAGCCGGCTCGTCGGTAAAAACCGCTCCAGGTTGCCACCGACGAGCCGGCTCGGCGGTGGCACTTAAGGGGTTAATGAGGGGGGAAATGCTGGCGGGTTTGGGCGGTGAATACCGCGATTTTAAAAAAAAACCATTGGCACTGGGGGGGAACCTCAATGGCACTTAAGAGGTTAAGTACAGTGTAGTCCCCAAACACCCACCAAGGAATGTCCACATACTATGTTAGTGAAAACACAGTTCTTTATATAAATACGTTCAGTTATGCACACAAACACAATAACACACTTTGTGCTCAAGATAAGCTAAAATGGTAAATATATACATTTTCTATGTAGTACACAATTACTCTTTGATTCCATTAAAACTTTTCAACTGTACTCAGTTCAAAAGTGATACAAATCAGTTAATAAAGTGAACCAACAATAGACATAGGAGAGCGCCTGGGGACCAATTCTGTTGGTGACAGTGCCCTATATAAGTACCTTTAACATAACATAACATAGGAGATGAAAAGAAATAAATGGACTGATGCATCAATAGAATGGATAGTTGCTAGAATGAATTGATAAAGAAATAGAAGAAATGGACGGATGCAGGGATAGAATGGATTGATTGATGGAATGGATGAAATTACCCTACCCTCTAGCTCCCGTGTGACCCCACGCACTTGCCTCTGTGTACCCTGCTGTCCTATCCCCATGCGGTCGTTGTACATCCCTATGTCCTACCCTATCACTGTAATCCCAGCTCTCTGTCACTGCCTGTCCATGTGTCGCTGCGCTCCCTGCCATCCTGTTCCTGTTAAGTCGCTATGTATCCCAATATATCACCCAACCCTCTTGACACCATATGTGCCCACCGTACCCATGTGTCACTGTTGTACTCTGCTTTCTTGTCCCCCACGCCGTTATATATACGTATTCCCCCTCCTGTCACCATAAAACCAACCCACTGTCACTGTGTGTCCATGTGTCGATGCGTTCCCTGCCATCCTGTTCATGTGGGTGTTCTCGGGCGCTTTAAAGATGAACGATCACTCTTATCCCATCACTAATCATACTCTCATCTATACACCATCACACAGCCAGAACACAGCTCTACCCCTGATTAATTCGGCCTAGCTGTTCACATACGAACACTAACCCATGAACACCTAATCCGCCTAATAAAATGCAGCTATCCCATGACACTCAGGCCTAGCTGCTCACATAAGCGTCCTTCAGGCCTAACGCAGCCAAACCCAGTCTAGATCTCCAACCTCCAGACTGCAAACACATCCAACTATTGTCTTCAACACCACACCTAACGCTAGGATGCAGCTATCATCCGACAATTACATGAGCTGCACACATAACTGGTGCACCCACGCACCCTATGACACCACCTATCTCTACTGGCCCGAACTGCGGTTCCCGAGGGCGTTCAACCTGCCAGCGCTTTGAAGTCATACAAATGATATATAGAGCGCTGTATGAATGCCAAGTAACATAACATACCAGGAAAGTAGGTTGGTTAAAACAATGGGCAGAATACTGGGCCGCTATCACCAGGCACAGTTCTGTATTTATTTGCATTTTTAAAGCGCTCACACAGCCCGGGGCATCGAGGCGCTGTTACAGGAATATGTCCCTTAGTTGCACATTTATAACGCACTTAATACCCAGAGGTTTCTAAGCGCGGGCCCGGGGATCGAACCTGTGCTGCTTTGTGTCGTCTTGTTTCCAAGGCGGGCACGTTGCCGCTGAGCTATTCCCCCAGGACACTATGAGAATCCTCCCCCCCACCTGGGCAACCTGTAAATAAAGATATAATAAAAGCCCAGTCCATATATTGTTTATATGACTCTTATGTCCTTCTAAAATAGTTCTACCACCCCAATGTGCCTGGAATAGCAGTCGTCGACGGATCCTTCTTGAGCGGCTCCCTTTAAAGCAGGAGCCACAGATCGTTGAGATCCCTCGAAGAAATGATGAACAAAGGCGTTAAGGCAGCAGCTCCGGTCCTAGCGGTGCTCGTCGACGATCAATCCGGGGCGTCCTGCAGGGATGAGGCGTGCCGTACACCTCCACGACGATATTGCGTTGCACCAAAGAGTCACTGCAGAACTTTGGCCCAGCAAGGGCGTCGAGTCGTCGGCATCTCTGTGGTCTGTGGATGGCGGGAAACCCACCGGCGAATGCTCCTCGGCAGTCTCGACTTTCTCTGGCAGGGCGGCGAGAGCATCCTTGGATTCAAAGGGTCTTAATCAATGGAGCGTTGCGGCTCCGGTCAGCGGTGGCTCGGCAGCAAGCAGTTCCCGCTTCTGGGCAACACAGCTTTGATGGGCCTCCAGTGGTTATAGGAAACCTGCAAACCCTGGTCGACAACAGTGGACGGCTGTCCGGTGCTTCTCTTCGTTCTCCTCGGCGGTCTGGTTGACAGTCTTTTGAAGGCTGACTTCCAGGGCGCTTCGGGGAAGGTTAGTGGTGCACGATGGTCCCTCGTAGCTCGGTAAGAGGTCTCCTAGCCAGGTCCTCTCTAGGATCAGTCTCGACATCAGGGCAGCTTTTGGATTGCGGTGAAGGTAACAGCAGTTAACCTTCTTCTTCGGGCTCGGCTTTGAGATTAAGCATCAGTTCTACAGCTTCTGAACGATTTCTAGCAGTGAGAGGCCCCCAGATATACTGTTCTGTCTCTCATTCATCCTGCTGGGTCACACTAAGGCAACCAATCACTCAGAAGGGCATTCCGCAGTCAGGCAGCCAATCGGGCTTACAGTGCATTCAGGCCATCCTCCTCCCTCTCAGACACTCACAACAGGGAATGTGTATTGGGACAAGTACCCAGCCATTCAGCACTAGACACTGCATTCATACCAGTTTTGGGCAGGGCTGTCTCAGTCTTTGTGTCACATACCAGAAACTAGACACCCATAACAAGAAGTTCATATTGGTCATCCACTCCATTCACCCAGGTCCCACCCCAAGGGTGTACCCACAACATACAGTCACTGGGAAGGCTCCAGCCAGTCTGGCCTGGACTTCCCCACAATACCATATATGGAACTTCCACCCAACAGCCAGTCAGGGGGAAGGGACAGAGGCAGGGCTTCTCAGGACTTTGGGGAAAAACAGGTAGGTAACCGGCAACAGTTAGGCCACAGGGGCTATCTTGTTTCCTATCAGGAATCAACTGATTCCAATGACAGGGCCTGGGTATCCCCAAAATGGAGGAAACTCGGAGTGCCTGTCAAATTCAACATGGAGCTGCCACCAGCCCATACCCTGCTCTGTGGGTCACACACGGGTGCCCAAAAACATACACTAGGGGCACGGGGTTGTATCCCCACCCATGGGTCCCATAAGGGTATGCCAAGGGTCTGTACACCAAACCAAAAATAGGAAGAGCTGCACTGCCAGGAGTCTCACATGGACTGCTGGGCAGAAAACAATACAGAACACATATGAAAAAGGACTACAGGACAAGGACAGGGAGGCCCTGTCCCTCCAATACATTTCCAGCATCACACCCTTTAACACTAACTTAGGTTCTTTTTTTCTGATAATGTCTTAAGAACCATAATCAAGCTCACCCGAGAATTAAAGATGGGAAAACTAAACCTCCCTTAGAAAAATGTAACACCAGCAAAATGCTCATATTACCTAGTTCATCTCCATCTTGCAAAACCTTCCAATCTCCTCCTGCAGCTCAGTGTATTCCATCTTGGATAGTTTTAATAATGCTGTCTTATAGGAAAGAAGGGAAAAGCCCATTACCTCCTTGTTCCGTCTTCTTCGTCCCAGTCCAATACTTATGAATGCCTCTGGCCATAGGCAGACCCTTTCGCAAGCAAATGTTAATTTCCCTCTTGTATGTATACTTTGCCCTGTCCCTTTCGGGGTGGTTCCATAAAGACCCTTCCTGTTTTTTTGTCTTTCCTTGGAAAGGCCTCCGTGATCTGTCCCACGGTCGAGATTCACAAAGCATTCTTGGGGGGACCGACTAGGGATAAGGTGTCCTGCCGAGCAGACGCACAAGAAAGATATTAGTCATCCCGCAGAGCAGGTGCTTTTAAGGGGTTTGTTTTGTTTTGGCAGTTCCCAGTCCTCTTACAGACACAGAAAACACAACTCTAAGAATTGTTCCACTACTGTCCCTGCGCCTATTACTGTGCTCCCATAGGATAAGATTCAGGCCATGATGGATTGGCTAAATGCTTTCCCAGCCATAGCTAGTGGTTGAGCTTCTATTTGAAAGAACCCGGGAGGGATTGGAGACTACCATAGGAGACCAGGAAGATGATACTCTAATATGGTAAGACCTATATTTGTAGATATTTCATGGCTGAGATTTATGGACTGTCTGCCAGTATCTGGATATGTAGTAGGGACAACCCGCTACTATGGTGAATGCCAAAATCGAACAACTCAAGACTCCAAAGAGTGGATGGAGCCGGATTAGATCGGAATATCTAAGTTCCTCACTGAGCTGTACCCCTTAAGGAACTTTAAGACTGGATATCCTGGCACTATTAAAATGGATTCACTCTTGCCTACTTTTTCAGGCTGTACTGTGGTGGCTTCTGAGCATGCAACCCCAGCTGACCTGGTGGATAGTAAAGTGGAAACCGTTTTGAAGCATACATTTGCTTCCACAGACTTTGCAGTAAAGGCCTTTACCCATGCCACATGTATCACACAAAGCTTGTTGAGTGATTCCTTTTTGCGGTATGAAAGGCAGTGAAAGGTGCTTCTGACTGATCAGAGAGACTCTCAATTAATGGAGAGACCAGTCCAACTGCTGTCAGATCTTGCCTGTGATACCATACGATCGCGAGCATTGTCATCTGCTGGCACTATAGGGGGACAACATCAGTTCTGGCTGAGATTCCTGAAGGTAGATGTGGCCTAGGAGGCATCCCTGTTATAACTGCAATTTTTAGGCCAGAGTTCTATGTGCCTAAACTAGATGAAGTGATATAAAAATGTCCAAGATTACAGTAAATTGGCACTTCCGATTTAGCCTCAGCAACAGCCTAATTGGAAAACTCCTTGTAGACTCCCTCAAGCATCTCCTGTGCCAAGACCTCAGAGGTGCATGGGCAGGAGAAGAGCAGTTGCCATCCTGAAGGCATCTAGAACCCTGAGCACTCCCAAGCCACAACCTCCTTCCTGAGTATGGTAAGGGCTCTAACAGTCACCAGATCCAGATTGGGGGAAGGTTGCAGGGATTTGTCAGCCAGTGGAAATCCACCATTTCCGATTAATGGTTCCTGGACATTGTTCAGGAGAGTTACAACATAGGTTTCTTTGAGAAATCACTGTTACCAACACTAAGGTGTACTCCAATATCGCACCATTCAGTCAAGGGCTTGGCCCTCGTTGCAATAACAAGAGTCCCTCCTCTGGAATGGATTAGATTAGATTTTGTTCCTGCTACTGAAGCCATTTGGGAAATTCTGGCCTTTATTTGGAGAGTCTAAACTGTTATGTTCAGCACACCACCTTTCAGATAGAATTGGTGCAGTCCGTTTGCAGTGTCATATGACCCTGGGAGTTATGGCTGCTATCGATTTGAAAGATGCCTACTTTCACATCCCTATTTCTGCCAAACGCCAGCTGTTTCTCAGGTTCTGTGTAGGCAGCAACCATTTTCAGTTTGTGCCCCTTGTCCTCTGTTAAAGACAGCACACAGATGGAAGCCCATGAGTGGATAATCAACTTCAAGAAATCGTGACTCAGCATCTCGAGTTCATTGGGGTCATATTCAACACCATGCAGAACCGGGTCTTTCTTCTTCCTCCTCGTCGGGCTCCGAAGATGTGAGGGGTCAGGTGGCTGCTCATCTACTCCCTATCCAATGGTGTGCCAGTGCTGATGGGTCCAAGGAGAATTTGGAGCTTGACACAGTGCCATGGGAGAGGCTCCACTTCAAGCCCTTGGTGCGCTTCCTGCTGCAACAGTGGAATCCCCAGGCGGGGTCATTAAAGCGCCCGGATCCCGATGTCGGAAGAGCTGGCTCTGTAGTGGTGGATGAAGGAAGAAAAACTGTTAAAGGGGTTGTCATCTTTTCTCCATACCCAATAACTATAACCATGGATGCCAGTCTCCTGGGTTGGGGGCTTTCCTACCACTGAAGTCTCTGTAAGTTTGATGGTCTGCTGTGGAGCCTCCTACTCCTCCAGTTGCAGAGAGCTAGCAGCTATAGGACACTTCAGGGGTTGGCTCATCGTCTTCTCCGGAAAGGAGCGCATGACCGTGGCAAAATGCTGCATCAATCCCAGAGTGGGACCCTTTGTTAATCTTTGGTAGACTTGGCCCAGTCAATCTGTTTGTGGGCAGACATCCATCTCTCCCTCCCTGACAGCAACTTACATCCCTGAAGTGGACATACTTCAGGCATATTATTTGAGCAGGATCTTGCCATCGTCACAGGACTTCAGTCTCGAACCTCAGCTGTTCTTCCAGATTTGCAATCGCATGGGACACCGGTGCCTAGGCATATTGTCCTTTGAGGTTAACTCTCAGATGCCCAGATTCTGCCCTCATCTCGCTGATCCTTCGGCTTGGGGGTGCGATGCTCCATGTATTCCATGTCTGAAGAAATTGGTGTACCTTTTCCCTCTTATTCCCCTGATCCCTCAGGTCATGTCAAGGTTACAAAAAGAAGGGGTTCAGGATATATTGAAGATTGCCCGGTGGAAAAGGAAATTGTAATTGCCTCTTGTTCTGTGACCTTCCTCATGTCCTCTTTGGGTTTTCCTGACTTCTCTGTCTCCACTGAGTTGGCCCAGCCTGCCTCAGAGCATTCTCAGAAGGCTGCATCTGTCAGTTTGGAAACTGAACGGGAGCGCTTAATTGCCAAGGGTATCTCACCAGATGTGGCAGGACTCTTACAGGGGTACGCAAGTTGTCCACCCTTAAAGTCTCTGACAGACATTGGGCCACTTTCTCTAAATGATCTGGGCAGGGTCACCACGCTCTGTCTTGCGACCCATTTGAAAGTCTTGAAAAGTCTTGATTTCTTATGGGATGGGTTCTCCTTGGGTTGACCGTGTCATCCTTGAGAACCCAGCTTGTTGCAATAAAGGTGGCTTGAGAACATTGGGGAGGTATTGCTTCAGTGTAATCCTATGCTTCCAGGCTGTCAGTCCCTGTTGAAGGACCGTCCACCATTGTGCCCTGGTCCTCTGCTTTGGGATCTCCATTTGGTGCTGTTGGCTTTTCAGGGCTCTCCCTTTGAACCTCTCTATCAGGTGTCCTTTTAAGTTGATTACCTTAAAGGTTGCATTTTATACTAGCTGTTTCTTCAGCTCGCAGGTTAAGGGAACTGGGTGCTTGTCATGTTCTCTGCCGTATGTTCATTAATTGTCCTTGGAGTATATTCTCAAACCTCCTTCTTTTAGACCCAAGCCAATTCAGTGTTCCATCAGGGTTCGAGATTGAGGAAAGCTGGGAGCTATTTAGCTCCTGCCTTTAGCATAGTAGAGCCTAGTTAGTTTGAAATCAACAGCTACCAGGAGCTACCTTTGGCTCCTAATGCCAACTGGTGCCTTCCAAACATGTAAATGTGACATTAACTTTGAGTATTTGAGAATCTTAATAAACAAGAATTGGAACACAAAATGGGCAAAAAGTTAAAGGAGCATCTCTGGTAGCTACTGGTTTCCCTGCTATTGCTCCTGCTTACTGGGTGATGCCCGACACCCATAAACTGGTTTTAGCTCCTGGTCATTGAATCTCAATTTCGAACCCTGGTTTCATGCATCTCAGGAACTATTTTTTCCTTCCTTTCTAAGGCGTATGCTATATTGCTAGAGCTCTAGAACCATTGGCTGTGGGACGGGCAGTACAAATGTACATTGAAAGGTCGTCTGTTAGGGAGAAGTTTCAGTTTCTGTGCTAATTCCCCTTAGCCCGAGAGACCCACAGCACTTTTGCTGGACTCTCGACTTCTTTGATTTTAATCTCCTGTTTTATGGAGTCTGGTAAACTCCATACATTTAATACAGGCGTCTTCTTTTTGCTTTGTGACACCCGGCACCCTATGTGCAGTGTCACTGAAAAGTCCCTTGGACTTCCCTTAATGTTTAAATACATTTTCTTGTGAGACTCGTGCATTAAAAACAAATCTTGTGGTACCGATATCCAAGATGCCCTTCGTAATAAAATAACCATGTTCCAAGAGAAAATTTGTGTTAAGAAAACTACATTACACAGGATTGCCTTAGAAAGAACCAACAAACAAATCAAACCCAGTCACCAATTCAATTTCAACTCTATCTCAACCTCGGAGGTTGCAAAAATCATCACCTCCCTCAAACCCTCTAAATGCCTAGGAAACACTTGTCCAGCACCTATTATTAAAGAAGCTGTCAATGACTTAGCTCCTTTCATCACCATATTCATCAATTCCTCTTTCAAATCATGCTCCGTTCCCACCAATCTTAAAGCATCTTTAAGATTGGTGGGAGCAAAGCATGATTTGAAAGAGGAATTGATGAATATGGTGATGAAAGGAGCTAAGTCATTGACGGCTGCTTTACTAAAAAGAAAAACGTAGACCCCAGCATTCCCACCAATTACAGGCCAATCACAACTGTACCTTTTCTTCTTAAAATTCTCGATAAAGCTGTCTATCTCCAGATTCAGCATACATGGAGATTAATAACCTACTGGGCACCCGCCAATCGGGCTTCAGACCTAGACATGGGACAGCGACTGCCCTTATTGACCTAAAGAATCAACTAGATGACCGGCAAGTCAAAGGAGACGCCTCCATCCTTCTCCTGCTGGACTTATCCGCCGTGTTCGACCTGGTCGACCACACAGCCCTGTGTAACCATCGTAAAAACAGCTGCCCACTTCTCCAAGGAAGCCAGCACGTGGATTAGTTCCTTTCTGAATAATCGATCCATGAGTCTCATCTCCCTGCGCCGCAGCAGACCCAGTACCTATTACTTGCAGAGTACCACAGGGTTCCTGTGTCTATACAACATTGTATAATATATTTACCAAGCCCTTCTTCAACATACTTGGCAATCTGGGTGTCTCATGTACCAATTATGCTGACGAAACCCAGATTCTCATCCCCATCCAAGGAGACTATGACAAAGATGTTACCATGATCAATAAAATGTAGCTCATTATACAAACATGGATGTTCCCCCAAGGTTTATGCCTCAATGACGAAAAGACTGAGCTCTTAATCTTTGGATTTCCTAACAGATTAACTAAACTCTCGCCCCAATACACTCGGTCATCATTGATGGAATTAAGATCAAAGTCTCCAAGGAAGTAAAGACTTTAGGATTCTACTTGGACTCGGCACTCAACTTCAATAAACCAATCAATGCCACAGCCTCTGCCACTAGCTACACTTGCAAACTGATTCATGCATGCAAACCTTTCCTGTCTACGGAAAGCTGCATCACGATTGCGAGGGCCTTAATCCTCTCCAAGTTGGACTTCTGCAATGCCCTATAGCTGGGCTCCAGTAAACACAATACCAATAAACTCCAGATTCTGCAAATCAATGCCTTAAGATCTGCCCTAGGCATCACCAAAATCAGCATATCTCTCATGCAAGCCTCTCCACCAATTGGCTATCGCTAAAACGACAGAATCAAGTTCAAATCACTCAACCTTATTCACAAATGTATCTCCAACAAAGCTCCACTATACCTCATGATTAGATTCACCAAACACACCTCAGAACGACCTATCAGAAAGGCGCAATCGAATAGCCTAAGAATACGCAAATTCAAACTCAAAACAGGAGGCTCTAGCTTCCCAGTATTGACGGCACAATTATGGAATTCCATCCCCGATTCCTTAAGAGCCACTTCTCCCTTCCACACATTTAAGATTAAAGCTAAGAAGTGGCTGCACTCCCGAGACCTGTGATCGCATGTGCATGTATCCACGTACCAAATCCTGTATATCATATCTTAGTATGAATCTGTATTTAATGTATCTAACTGTAAATATGTACATTTCTGCCACCAAAGTTATTTGTATGTATATGTATTTTATGTCCATGTATTCTGTAACTACGAAATTTGTAATGCGCCCAGTTGCCTTTGGGTTCGATGTGCTATATAAATAAACAATACAATAGCTACAGTTCCCAAGAATAGTAAGATAACTTTTATCTTACTTACCTTTTCTTTTGTGGGTCCAGCACACACCACCCTCTGTGGGGTGCAAGGGGATTACATTGTAACTCCTTCTCGCACTCCTCATGTAACATGTTGTTACAACTGACTAATTTTAAATGGCTGGTGGCAGTGGTTACTTTGTACTACCTTCTGTGCAGTTTACTTGCAGGTTGACTTCTTGGCTGCAGTATAGCACCCCTGGGTGACACTTTTCCCACAATGGTCACTGTCTTCTTTTTTGCCATTTGTCATATGTTGGTTCCTTCTGGGCTTTTCTTCTATCCTTTAGAGTACATCTGAGTCCTTTGTGAGTTTTGCCCTTAGCAGGCTTCAGCCCTGAAGCCTGCCCAGGCTCCAGTGTGTCTGGGAAGGCAGGAAGCGAGAGAGGAGTCCCAAACTTTACTGTCCTTTGTCTGTAGGTATGCCTGGGTAGGTATGCCTGGCTGAAATCACTCTCTGACTGGCTGGCTGCTTGGCTGTACTGGAGGACAGCCAACCCCCCATCCCCGGTCAGGTGGTTGACAGCTCTGAGAGTGTGAATGACTGGGATCTAGCATAAAAGGCGAGAATTGTGGGACCACAGGCAGAGTTAATCACTGGAACAAGGAATCTGAAGCAGAAGACAAGCAGAGACGCCAGCAGCACCTTCCAGGATTGTGAAAGCGCCAGTGAAGCCTTGCATCTGTACTGCCCCTGTTTTGACATCAACAGGGAAGACCCGCCATGGACGACTTCCTCCCTTTGTCTTGTGGGATCAACTAGCCTCAATACCTTCTTTGTTTTGGGCCATCCTCCGACCTGCTGTAACTTTCCTGAGCTGCAGAATCCCAATACCTGGGGTACCTGGACCATTATGAGTGAATCGTCTTCCGAAGCTCAAATCCGGCTGGAACTTTGCAGGCATCCGTGTGGACCTCCAGAGGCATGGATTCTTCACCAAAAGTCCCCTTACCAGATTGCAGGAGTAAGTGAAGAGAATCCAACCAGCAATATTAATTTCTTCTTGGCGCTAAGAAAAAGGTGTCAAAACCACAAAGAGCTGCTGGAGTCAGCTGAATCCATTGCTGCCGAACGCTTCTCCCGAGTGCTGCTTCAGAAGCCTGCCATAGGTCCCCCCTTTTGTCATCTCGACCAAGGAGCAGGAATGGAGGTCTGCAAATTTGCACCTAGAAGGAAGCCACCTACAATTTCTTCTTCGCTTTCAAGGTACTGTGCGGCTTGGGTTGTAATGACCTTGTGCCGTTTCTGGGGCTTCCTGACTTGGGAAGTGCTGTTCTTTTCATTTGAGAGTTGACCTCTACTCTTCTGTTCTAGGACTTGCAGCTTGTACACCATCGGGTAGGCTCCCCTGTGTTTATTCAAGAACCACTCGGTGGTTAACTAACCTTTTCTCTGAAGATCTTCATCAGAACTGGAATTGTCAATTTGACTTTGACTGTCCTGGTTTCCCAAAGGTCCATCTTCTGATCCTATTGGCTTTGTTAAGCGGTTTCCTCCATAGTTTTTAATTATTGTGAACACTTTTATTGCTGGGGAACAGACTACCTATATCCCTCTGGGAGAGTGTACTTGTAATTCACAGTTGCTAGTTGTGTTCTGACTAACTCTGAAACTTTCCCACCCATCTCAATTTTGCAAAGTTGATGCATATAAGTGCTGATATTGACCTTTATTGACATCAATCTGTGTGTTGGACATAGAACAAGTTACTTGCCTGCATTATTGTTTCTTATATTAATTGATTCCATTTCACATTGAATGTTATTAGTAGTTGCTGCATTTTAGATTTGTTTGTGTGCCCTGTGTGTATATATAAATTCACTAACAAAAAACATTGTTAAAGGGACGTTATGGTTAAGTTGCGCTACTACAAACCTATCCCCTTTACTGAAAAAACTGTGCTAAAGGAAGGGTCTGGTTACAGTGCCCTACTAAAAACCTATCAAATTCAGTGAAAAAACATTGGTAAAGGGACGTTATGATTCAGTTGCACTAAGAACAACCTAGCAACTTCAGTGCAAAAACTTTTGTTACAGGGACGTTACACTTACTTTGCACTAACATCAACCTATCCATACTATGGTTGCAAGTAAAACCGAAAAAACCCAGAAATTCGCCAGTTATGGTAATCTAAGCAACCATAACTCGCGCCACCACTGTGCATTGCTACCCTGCAGTAGGGTAATTTCATGTACAGCATTTTCCACATCTGCTCCAGCCAACAACAGGGCACTCGTGTAGGGCTGCGGCACTTTAAAACATCCTTGCAGACCATATGCTGCGCTACAGACCCTTACCCGGCAAAGGGCATTGTATTATGCATGTACTGCGAGTCTGCGACCCAGTACTTTGCAGAGAGAAGCTACTTGGAGGTGCTTGGGAAGGGTCAGTCCGGGAGCATGACAATGACTGGCGCCTATTTAGGTGAGGGCTACCTAACATTTCCTTCTCTCTGCACGTCCCCTATGTTATCCCTGCAGATGCTGCCCCTTCCGTACCGGGCCTTTACTTCCGTTCCTTCTGTGACGTGTGTTACTAGACCAAAATAAATAGAAATGAACTGGAAAAGTAAAAAAGTTAAATAAAGAAAGCTCCTTTCAAAGTTGAACAATGGAATTGCCAATGAAGAGCGCTGCGCAGCATTTACGCTCCACAGAATGTGCGCTAAATTAAGGGAGGCGTGGCACTGTGGAAAACACAGTAGTGGAATCTTGTAGAAAGGGCTCGCTGAAGAAAGAGGTTTATTTACGTGTTGCAATGCGTTTTGAAGAGTTTAAGGGGCCGATTCATGGAACAAATGTGCGCCGAAAGTTGTGGCGCAAGCATGAAAAAGCAAGTGCACGCGTGCGATTCATGGAAGGCCCCGCGCATGTTTTCCCCGGGATGTGCGCAAAATCCGCGGGTGGCGCACACGGGCGCACACGTCATTGCATCACCCAGAACTCTGCGCGATGCGCACAGTGAAAGCGCACAACGTCGGCGCACACACCAAATAGGGGGGCGAAACATGTGGAATGGGGAACAACGTGTGAAAAAGAAGGCATAACTGGGGAAGTACTGCAGGGAAATACACGGAACGCGCACACGGACAACACGTATTCATGTAATCGAATACGGGAAACCCGCGCATGCCAAAAGACGTGCACAGGCGTCAACACGTCCGCCACACGAAGGCAGGCGGAAGCATCCCCGCGCAGTATAAAAGTGCGCGCAAACAACAAACACGTATATACAGCTACGATGAATGCCCCATTTGTCACAACACTGATCGTGGGACACCGCAGGAGGAGGAGAATAGCCAGGCCCTGCATTTCTTTGCCCCGGACCAGCCTTTTTGGGATGCCTGATGACTAGGTCTATGGCAGGTATAGGTTTCCACCTCGTGTTATCCTAGACCGGGTCACTGAGTGGGAGGATGACCTCACATCACCCACCTTGTGCTCCCAAGCACTGAGCCCCTTGGAAAAGGTGCTCAATGTCCTGCATTTTTTGGCCACTCGGTCATTTCAGCGGACAACTGCCATAGTTGGGGGCGTCTCACAGGCCACGCAGTCACGCTGCCTACACCAGGTGTTGGCAATCATGACTGCGCGCCCCTCAGTCCGCAGGCACATATACATGCCCAGAACACCTGCAGAAAGGCAGGCCATGGGCCAGGACTTTTACAGGGTGGCACACTTCCCCAAAGTGCTCAGTGCCATAGATTGCACCCATGTGGCCCTACGTCCACCTAGGGCCACGGAGCACATCTATCGAAACCGCAAGCACGGGCATTCCATCAACGTACAGGTTGTATGCGATGCCAAGGGAATCATCACCTCTGTCTATGCAAACTACCCTGGGTCTACCCATGACAGTTTCATATACAGAATGTCCGCCCTGAGCCGGGACCTGGAAGCTGGGAAGCATGGCGACACATGGCTCATTGGTGAGTACAAATGTCTGTGCACATGCATGCATGTGTCACACAGACAAATACACAAACCCAACTAATGACAACCATCCTCACCTCCCCAGGGACAGTGCCTACCTTCTAGTAACCACATGATGACACCAATACGGAACCCCACCACACCACCCTAGGTAAGATACAACGCTGCCCATATTGCAAACAGGGGCATAGTGGAGCGCACATTCAGAGTGCTCAAGTTACGCTTTTGCTCGCTTGACCGCTCTGGCGGGCAGCAACAATATGTACCCCGAGTAGTGTGCAGGATCATTGTGGCAGCATGTGTCCTGCACAATGTTGCAACACGGCAGGGCGTACCGGTGAACATGGTGGTGCCCCCACATCCCCAGGCACAGGCGCTGCCCATGGGAGGGGAAAGGGCATGTGGCGAGGCAGCCCGGACCCAGCTTGTGGCCGCATTTTTCACCTAAACTCCCACCCCTGTGGCGTGCACACAGGCCTGGCACATACCAGGTGACAATCGATGATGACAAAGAGACCATAAACTGTCACAACCCTACCACCCTGAGAATGTTGCCACGTAAGTGCTACATTGTGTGCATCCCTGGCTACTTAAACATAACCAATCCTGTGTGACTAAACGGAAGGCATGCAAGGTGTACATCACTCCCTCCCCCCCCCCCTGCAAAACAGGCCATGACAATCACTGGTATGTCACCCAAACCCTCCCAAGCCACATCACCCTTGTCTGCCACACCATGGCATGGCATGCAACAGCAAAAGAGCAAACCAAAAGCCCAACACATGACCAATTAGATACGAAGTGACACGTGATACATGGAAACAGGCCTGAGACAATCACACCTGACATTGAATCAGGTCAAATGACTGACCAACAAACCCCCCTCCCCCCACAAACAAAGTCATACACAAATGCATGCCACCAGCGGTGCCATCAACAAAAGATAGAATGCCTGTAGGCATGCACATTGTCCAAGCCAAATTCGCAAATCCCTAACCCATGTCCTGTGTGTGTGTCCTGCAACACACCACTCAGCACACAGCACAGTGAGAAGCCATTCTGTTGGGGATACACCTTGAGCATCATATAAAAAGGACAAGCAAAAAATAAAAACATTGACGCATGTACACGGTCCCCAAATGGTAAGTGATCATGCGCTGCAGGGACACAGCATGCCAGAGAAGGCAATCTCTGTGCTTGTGTCGGCATGGAAGGGTGGTTGTATGTGTGGTGGAGCATTGTGTAAGTGTGTGTGTCAGTAGGGAGAAGCACGCAATGCATGCATGTGAAATCAAGTGACCCTCAGTGTCCTGTACACATCACATGTGAACATTGCCCATGTGTACACCCCAGTATGTCAAACCATAACAATCCCCCGACACCTGAAAAGTAAAGCCAACACAGGGACAGCCATTGACCAGCAGAACACATCATGTTCATAGTACCCCACCATGAGAGTGTCATAGAGTGCACAAACACTGTAGCCCAAGCATACTGTCCGACAGCAAAAGGCCCTCCCTCATTTACTCATCACCATGACCTTCAGAAGAACTGTGTCTGGGTGTCTTAGTTGCATATTTATTTATGGAAACAGACCTGAGACAATCACACCTGACATTGAATCAGGTCAAATGACATGATGCCTACTCCCGGGCATCCAGACCAAGTCCAGCAACCCCGGAAGCAGGCATCATGTCACCCAGAGAAAGCCCAGCCACCCCTGTTAGGGGCTACATGGGTACAGTCCTGGCGTCTATGGCGCCAGGCTCATATGGGGGAACAGTCCTGGCGCCATAAGCCCCAGGCTCATATGTTAAAACTTACCTGATGCAGACCATGCTGCAAGAGATCCAAGCCCATGTGAGGCTTGGAAGGGACTACTTTACCTAGGGACTATTTTGTTACTCGGTTTTGGAGGAATACTTACCTGGGACTACTTTGGAGGCTATTTAAACCACGCCCGAAGAGCAGCACACGCTTCGCGTTATTCTGCATCCTGCAGCGTAACGCTCACCATGCCTGCAGTCAGCATCCACCATCTTGCCGCGCCCGCCTCGAGTCCAGAGTGCCTAGAAAGAAGGGAAAGAAGAAGAAAGGTTAGAACAAGAACATTATTGGGTTTCTTACCTGATTCCGGATTCATCGCACCTTTGAACCAGAAAGACTTTATTTTAAACACGTTGCATCGCCAGCAGCAGCGCCGCGTCATACTCACCGTTCCTCGCAGCATCTCTACGATCCGGCGCTGTCTCCATCATTATGTTGCGGCATTGGAGCACCTAAGGGGGACAAGAAAACAACAAGGTGAGCCGAGGGGAACAAACAAGGACAATCTCTTGCCACCACATACTTACCTGATATTACCGCCGGAGGTATTATTCACCAGCACGCCAAATCTTCTTACGCCGCACCTGTAAGAAAAGAGAAAGCAGCAAGTTAAACCTTGGCATCATTTAACAGACAGTGTGGGATAGCACAGACTCTTACCTGAACGCTTTCAGCTGCCACAAGACTATCTTCTTTTTGGTCTAAGCTGCAAGATAAACAAAGGAATTGAACAAGAGTGATTATTCAGACATTTTTTAACTCTTAAGAACTATATACTTATGGTCCTTCGCCAGGAGTTTTGGAGCCAAGATTTGTCTAGAACTCTTCCAATATCCTCAAGCCAGTGAAGTAACTGGCCATCAACGCGCCCCTGCGTTCCTCGCAGGATGGAGAGCTCATCATTCAAAACCATAAGGTGAGCTTTGTGAACGGGAATATCAGAGGTGATAAATGGGGATGCAGTGAGGGGCTATTACTCAAATCCATGGGTGGCTAATTCCCTTTCTCCGCCTTTAGGAGACTACTTCTACGGGTCAAGCAGACAAAGCTAGGTGGGCCAGTCCAGTCAGTCATCTCTGCACTACGCATCACGTTGGTGGAGACCGTGGCTGTCCAGTTCCGCCCGACACACCTCTGGGAACCAGGTGAGCAACACTGGGTCCGTTGCCTCCTTCCTTCTAGTCTACCTGGCTTCAGGATCCCCCTACCCCTTGGTTTCCTTGTTCTACCCTGCGTGGAAATAGGGTCCAGCCCCCTCAGAGGCCAAATTGACTGGTAAAAATACCAAATCGCAGAGAACTCAAAGGAGCCAAACCCCCAAACCAGGGAAAAAGCCTGTAGCCCACAAAAAAAAGAGTCTCCAGTAGATGACATGAAGTTGCTGAATATGGGAAAGCACATGTCCAAGCAGAATGATAGAAGAACTACCAAGGTAGCACAGTTGAACAATGGATCAACAGGATGGGTAGCATTTTCAGTACACAATAATCAATGAGGATGCAACAACTGACGGGTAGTGTCACATCTCCGGTTTCCAGGTGCAGGAGCGGCACAAACCAACCACCCCCTCTGCAGTCTGGGCGCCTGCAAGGTCAAACTTACACAGGCCTCCAAGACCCCGGCGAGGAAAGATGGTCAAGGATCTGTTGGTTGGATAGGCATCGGTATTCAGGATAACCGGAAAGAGGGTCAGGAGAGGGGAGGTGGATGGGCAAGGGAAAGTAGGGAAAAGACAAAATCCGACAATTACACATACTCAATCGGACAAACCATGTTTCTCATGCACATTGTACAAAATGGCTCAATGCCGAGACAAAAGAGACTTATCTCTGGGGTGAGTGCTGGCCTCCTGCCTGTGCACTCTCGGGCCCGGTACAGGAGCAGTTCAATGCTGCAACGAGAGCGTGAGTTACTATTCTGTGTGTGTTTTCCCCACACACATAACACCATTCATGCCTCACTTAGTGACTCCTCCCCAAACAAGCACTCTTGTCTGCTGCTTCGTTCGTATACTTTTCCTTGCCCCTGTGATGGTTCATACACTGTTAATGCGTTAAGGCAGCCGCACGTGGCCCCGCGGTAAGTGGAAGACCATGTGGTAAGAATCACACATGATAGAATGGTCCTTGGGTGACCTGCTAGACTCGTGTGGCGAGGTGCGACTTCAGTACAAGTTGCGTTCTGCCAGCTGTGGATTTCGATAGGTAGCGCACGTGGCAATGTGCATATGTTAATGATATGCACTGCACTCAAGTTTGTGTGGTGCTGGGTGCCCCCCACTTGCGCTGTATTAGTTTGTGTCTAGGAACGCTACTGCGCTAATAACTTTGCTTCTATCGAGCAGGGTGGACTCGAAGATATGGCCAAATCCCCCCAGCGTGTGCCCCTGACAACTGGGAAAGCTTCTTGCCATTTTGTCCTCAGCACCGCTTAGCTGTACTGTGCGCATCTTCCCCAATGCCTGGCCAACCTCCCCAGCACTGGCGCAATTTAGCTTGCATGTGTGAGGGGCCTGGGGCATGGCCCCTCGTGCTGCTCACCTTGCTTGGAACTCCTGGAAACACGTCTGCTTCTGTCGGACGTCTGAGCACAAGCCCCATGCTTCTGCTTGCGCGCACATGCGCATGTGTGCCCCACCAAACGTGGCAAGGGTTTAGTAGTTCTTGGACTGGTGTCTGCTGGCAAAGGTAATGTGGATGCTCCTTTTCCTGCAGAAAGGGCATACAAGGCATCAATAAGTCTTGGAAGTTTACTGTGTGTGTCTTCATGCTGGTTGTTAATGGGCCATGTCTGAGACCTACATCCCACCTCCTCCCACACAACCCCAGGTTCTGTACCCTGACAGGTAGAGCTGGAACTTGAGTCGAAAATAACCAAGGAGGCTGGCACAACAGGATGGATGAGCTGAAACCCAATCAATCATGGATAGTGTGCACAAAGAAAGGCAGAGACGGCAGAAGTCTTGAAAGGCACAGAGAATGAGAAATAGCCAGAAACAGCTGACAGCAAGTCAAGAGCCACAACAGTTGAATAGCATTGGTAAAAGCCAACAGCCAACATAAAGCCATGGATGTAATAGATGAAAGACAGGAGGAGTGACAGAAAAATGCTGTTGAACAGAATTCTACAGAGGCAATCCTAGGCAGTGTAAGAGTATGTGGAAATAACAGCCCGACAGACAGGCTGACAGATCTGCATCAAGGACAGTAGCAGGAAGAACAGGGACTAAAGGCACCAGAGTGTGAAAAACAAGTAAAAGAGTGGTATTCCAGTAGGAAAACTGCATCCTCAGGCAGCATCAAAGTCCAAGAGGGAAGACGGACACAATGTGCCGCCCAAAGGGAACAGAGCGTACTAGTAGTATAGGCAGACATCTCAGGTGAGGACTGGACCGTGACTTGTGCCTCTTAGGTCACATTCCTAATGCATCCTCCTTTGCCACAATCCCCAGGGGCTGAACTCAACATACACCAACTTGACATTGTCAACATCCGGCCCTCTCCCACCATCAGTGTGACTTTGACAGCCAAAGGGTGCAGGCGGATGTCTACAGCATGAAGTGCATCAAGCACATATACAGACAAGAAAAGAACATGTATCACAATCAATATCAATAAATAGACATTTCAATAATGTACTCTCCAAAATTGATTGCAGACATGCCGTGGAGAAAACATCCATAATCACCACTAGGGGTGTAAACACAAGTAGTACAGCAGCAGACAGGCCACAGATATGATGAAAGTCCAATGCCCTTGTGTCACTGGTTGTAACACCGAACCATCCTTGCGAGCCCATGGATAGGGGAAGCAGGAGTGGCATATGTGAGTCAGGACCCCAAGCTGCAAACACATACACGTGACACGCTTGAAGGGCCCAGCTGGAACGACAGTGGATGCTTTCAAAAGCCACAAAGCACCACACCGTCACATGAATGCACAATAGACAAGCAATTTTAAACTATATTAACCAATTAAACCAACTATAAAAATCAAAAATGGCCACATAAGACCCGGGTGGGGCACCCAGGAGGGGGAGGTACAGGGTGCACCTCAACACCCACATGCGATGATGTTGAGATAAAAGAAAAACCATGGGCTCAACGCCTGCACGGCCCGACCTATGTGGGAGATGAGTCCCGGGAGGATAGCTCAGCGGCAACGTGAGCACCTTGGAAGCAAGACGACCCGAAGCAACACAGGTTCGATCCCCGGGTCCGCGCTTAGAAACCTCTGGGTGTTTAAGCGCGTTATAAATACACAACTAAGACAAAAAAATAAAAATACAACAATTCCTGTAACAGCGCCTCGATGCCCGCGGGCTGTGTGAGTGCTTTTAAAATATAAATAAATTAATAAATCATCCTCCTGACCCTCTGACTTAAAAGGTGGACGTGGCACAGTACCCTAACCACGCCTATGTGCAGCTTGCCCCTCGTCGGCAGCAAGTCTGCGGGACTGGTGAGCCTGGTTCTGTGCGGCGATGACACGTAGGTCAGCATGCAGAACCTCACGTGATACGTATGCTTCCTCTTGCAAGGTAACACGTGTAACACAGAGTTCTTCCTGCATGGCCTGGCATGACATCTGGAGCACCTCCCGGCAAGCACGTAGCTCAGCCGAGATGGTATTCTCAAGCTGCTTCAACCTCTCCTTTGTCCGCTGCCTCTGGGACATCAAGAGCACACCCAGAGTAGATTGGAGGGAAGCATGGTCTTCCCTCAGGGCCTCCCTGTGTGCCTCTGCATGAGCAGCAAGTGCTTGACGTAGAGACACCATTTCAGCCCGGCGTGCCCAGCCTGAGGCCGCCATGCCCAGCCTGAGCGGGCGGGCCCTGGACTTTGCTGCCCGCTGCTGGAGATCCACCTGCCTATAAGGGGGGGGGAGCACGGATTGGGCCGCACGTTCCATGCTCTGAGCGATATTATCAATTGCTGCCCCCTGTTGTTCGGAATTGGCAACCATGGCTAGCTCCCACTCAGTATACCCCGGTGGCGCACCGCCACCGCGTTGCTGGGCTTGACACCCGCAGGGCCCAAGGAGCCACGGTCCTTGTTGGGTTGGCACCGCCCACGGCTGCAGGACTACATTCCTCCATAGACATGATGCCCCAGCCGGATGAGCAACTGGTGTGGAGTGTGACCGTGCGTCCAGATCCACCACAGGCGGAGGTCCCACCACCGTCTGGCCCCTCATTGCAGGTGTCACGGGCAGAGGATCGTCCACATCAGAATCACTCACTGTTGACGAATGGACATGACGCGCATCCAACTGAACATTGTCGTCAGAGTGATCATCCGGGCTAGACTCATTGCCAGCTCTAAACACGATGGTCTGGAGCACAAGTAGGTTCTCGTGGTCTACCACCCCACGACCCCCACTTTTGCCGGGTTGCTGGTGTAATAGCAACCCTGTGTCTGGAATGACATCACCATCCTCTACCTTCATTGCGTCATGATCTGAAAAGTGGAAAAAAAAAACATGAGTTCACATGTCAGAAGCACATAACCCAAACACACATAGACATCACATCGACAGCCAACACATGAAGCAGACATGTCGCACACAAATGAGAACCTAGCATGCATCCAGTGGCATTGATATGCAAACACATCCCAAAAGCAGAAATGGATGTGTCTAAATAGCAAAGCCTACACAAGTACAAAATGTAGTATGTACCCTCCATCAGACACCACCACTGTCAGGCAGATGTCACAGGCAGAAAAGAGAGATGGCAACAAAGAGATGGCACATACCATAAGCATGTCTGAACTGCAAATTGACCACAGCTGCAAGTGAATCCAAACAAACAATGACACATGTAACATGCATGTACACATGGATCACTAAACATCGTCACCAATATGGCTTCATCCATCTGCAGCTCGGCCCATACCGGGTGTCATGGGCCATGTAGATATAGTGAATGTCCTGAGCAAAGCAAGGGCCTGCAACCAGGCATGAGGGACCATAACGCCCAGTACGGTCCGAGCTGCAGGCCATGAAGTCTTCAGAACACCACTCAGGGCCTGATTGAGCACTTTGTGCTATGAATGTGCCCTATTCTATTATTCCGTGTGTAAATTCATCACGGCCAGGCCCCACCATATTAGCTAAGTGGGCCTGGGCGTACACATACTCCACAACAGTGCACCTTCAGGATTATGCTAGTTGAACATAACGGGCGAAATGCTGACATCTCCCCAGCATTAACGTCAATCAACTACATATTAGTCAGTCAACAAAAAATCTGCGGAAGACACATGTGTAAATGAACACTTTCAGACACACATAAGTGAGTAGCCGCAATGTTGCACTACACAACGTTGAAGCTGCTTGCATATGTACATGTGAAAAGCGTTCAAAACACCCCTTTCCCTATACACCTGTATTGTGAACATGAACAGCATCCAATGAAGCAAAGAAAGGAGCTACACCGCTGCTTGCTTTGATGTATGTGAAAGTGTACACATACACACGTGAAGGCAGCTCCACAGTCATTACAACCCGATTGGCAGGCTACATTCAACCTGCGCCCTATACCAGTTGGTATAGGCCGCAGATTGACCAACCAATCAACTTTGCTAAACACCCACTAGGGAGTTCCAATACTGAGTACATGTGTCACAGGATGCACCTGTGCCCATGGCATTCATGACAGTGAAGGGATGAAAATCTGACCTTACATGCCAGGTCACTTTGACATTGCAGCAGTGAGTAGGCATGTAGAACGGTGTAACACGGCTCAGAAGTGGGTTGATGCAGTGCAGAACATGTGTACGTCACCCACTATCTACATGAACAAGTACATTATGATGTCAATCAATAAACATGAAGGCAGTGTAAGAGCAAGTTCAGGCATCACGTCCAATGTGCATGCAATGGGTTGCATGGCTACAGGCAAACCCCCCCAACCCCCTTAGTTAAAATGCAGGGAGTTATTGCATGGCAGTGAAAGGGTGACCATAGACCTGTGTATTGGCAGACAGTGTTGACTAGCGTCAATTGCATCATCTGAGTCAACTGACAACACAGCAGATGAGAATGGGACAGTAAGCAGGACACATGATGAACCCTCAGTAGTACACCCATGTGTGCAGAAGCCACTACACCAGTTGAACAGAGTCAGGGGGGCCTGAAACACGGGGAGGCCTGTGCCCCACACAGACTGTGACACCCTAAACATGTGCGTGATGCAGGACTGAGCCAGAGTGGGCATGGCATGGATGATCAAATGCCATTAAATGAATGTCATCCTGGACACTTACTACAATGATCATCCGGGCAAGGACACATAGGGGCATGCATGGAATGCACATGGAGCATGAATGGACACTCATGTCCCTGCGGAGCATCTGCCATCTGCACAGTCCGAGTGAGACACCCTGCATCAAGGACAAAGGATGTACCCCACTGTATGTGTCTGGCAGGTTGGCAGGGGGAAGTGTGCATGTACACAGGAGCATTGAACAGGCCATTGCAGTACTCCAACATGATACCCACCAGTGCCATGGTGAAATTGGGGTGCAGGGGGGTAGAAGGGCAAGGGAGCATGCCTACATGGGGTACCCGCATGCAGGCAGAACACACATGCACGTCAGTCATGCGATGACATAGTCCCAGTGCTGATTGGAAAGACACCCCAGGCTACATGCAGAAGGGCCAGTGAGCTGGAACATGGACCGTAGTGGCAGCCGGGTGACTAGCATGTGAGCAGGGTGCAGGTGTGGTGATGAGGACAGCCCCCGTCTGCTCTACATGCCCAGCAACCTGCACAGCAGGCATGCATCAGTGAAGCATTGCATGACTCGCACATGAGAACCATGTACACATAGCATGTAGTGGCAGTCGAGCACAACACATCACACACGCAAACCACACATGGTCTGGACAAGCACGCGACAACACTCACTGGACGGGGCATCAAAGTCCAGCATCTCTCCCACTCCTTCGTACAATTCTGTCGGTATGAACTCCGCATTGACTGACTCATGCGAAGTGAGCTCTTCCTCCTCAGGTGGTGGCCCACTGCTAGTCACCAGAATCATGTTATAATTAGAGGCACGCTTTAGCTTAGCAGAGCGTCGGAGGTCATCCCAATGCTTTTTGCACTCCTGAGCTGTGCGCACCTCATGTCCGATTGCACTAACACCCTCCGCAACGTGTTTCCAGTGGATTAAACGCCTGGCAGCTGTAGTGTGACAATTCGGGTCATTAGTATATCACGGTCTTGTAGAAAGGCTTCTTCTTAGACGTGCCGGAGGCCAGAGCCGTGTCTGGGGTGTCAGCCTCTGCTGTAGATGCAACCTTCCTCCTCTTGAGCAGTGGTCCAGACCCTGACTGGCAAATGCCGCCCTGATCAGTATGGGCAGTGGCACTGGTGGATTGAACCGAGGGAGTGGCAGGTGGAACAAGGACGGAAGCCCTGACTTGCGTCAGTGGCTGCTGGGTGCCCTTGACTGCACCCTGCGCAGCAACATCTGCTGTGCTAAGGTCATTGACCAGCACTGTCCTGGATGGTAGACTCACAGCCGGGGTGGTGTCGGCTGCATATGCTCATGCACTTGCCAACACCCGGCTGCTCGGGGCAGCAGATGACCATACTGCCCAGGGACATGTGCCTCGGTCAGGGCAGCCCTGCGTGCACTTGCTGTGTGCCTCCTGACCTCCTGGAAATCATCCTGGGACTCTTCAGGTGCCAATGCCTGCGCTGGCCGACCCTGAGCCTGGGTGGTGGTGTCCACAGCTGCACCTGCAGCTACCACTACCCTTGGGCCTGTGGCAGTCGATGAAACAGACTGCCGGGTCACATTGGCGCCAGTGCCAGATGCAAGAGCTGCATCTCCCGGAACCACAGGGTGTGGTGGCATGACTACACCAACACGTTGCACAACATCGTGCGGAAGTGACGCCCCCCTGCCTCTTCCCCCTCTGCAGCCACCCTGGCCACGCTCGCCACGTGGAGTATGACCAGCTGAGGCGCCCCTCACCTTTCGTGGCCTCGCAACCATGGCACAGATGTAGTAATGCCGGCACAGATGTAGTGCCAATGGGAGGTGTACAGGACAATTGTCCTGGGCAATTAGGGTGAAGGGGGAGGGATACAAGATGTTAACAGCACCCCTGTGCACCTGCAAGGCTGTATGTGACCCCGGTAATAAAGTGACGGGTCACGCAACGGTCAGGCACCCTAAAACTGCAGTAAAACCGTGCACGCAACCCCCGGTAGCCCATGTGTGTGGAATTAACCTCCTGCAGTACGCGGTGGCACCCAGGGACACAAAAAACATGTACGTGTGGGACACGCAGGCTTCTATGAACTCAAACGGGTATGTGATACACAGGGGGACCCGCAGTGGGAAAAATAGCGTGCGCGACTCACCGTCTGACTAGCGTGATAATGAAAAACATGCATAGCCAATACCCCCGCCAAAAGAAGAGATACGTCCTTGATGCGCTGTGAAGTTGTGATGGTGCGTGAAACACACGCGTCAGTCTCCACAAAAGGCACGTACTGCGAACTGCTGGCCCCGCTCACCTTTAACCCATGCTGAGGGAAACGGCCGCACGCGTCACGTCACTTACGCGCTTTCCTTGAATTACATGCGGACATGCTGTTTTTTTCACGTGCTGAATCACTAAGCACCTGAGACGAGGGAAACTGCTGTGCGTGTTACGTCACAGACGCGCTTACGCGCTAAGGGCCTTTTCTCGAATTACACGCTGACGTGCTGTTTTTTCACGTTGCAAATCACTCCGTATCAAGCTGGCCATGTGACAACACACGGAAGATCACGCTCCTGCCCAAAAGGCCAAATTACTGCCCCCCAGATCTCCGAGCCGACTCCCACCAGCCATCTGCTGCTGCCTGCCTGCTGGCCACATGCCCTGCTATTTGGTGCCTGCACGTCAGCCATCTGCTGGGGTCCAGTTGCTGTAACCACCCCTGCTGGAACAGAAGACTCCCGACTGACGTTCCATCGCTCCACAGCCCAGTACCAGGACCCAGTTTCCCACCCACACCTGCCTCGGGGGTTGCCATGTCGGGGGAAACACCATCAGAGGCCACTGGCAACCCCCAGCCAGAGAGGCAGAGGGCTACCAGCTTCAGTGTCGCAGAAGTTGGTATCCTGGGGGAGCAAGAGCTGGTGCATTATGATGCCCTCTACGGAAGAAGATGCGCCTGCAAGGATGGACGTGAGAGGATCTGGAAGGACATTGTGGCTGCCATCAACGTGGAGGGGGTGGCAGCCTGCGACATACGACACGTCCGGAAACGCTGGGAGGACTTCAGGTCCAGGACCCTCAGGAAGGCCCGGCGCATGCAGTAAGGCGCCGGGTCCACCTTACCACCGACGACATGAGGGTCCTGGAACGCATTAACCCAGTGCTTCACCGCCAGATCCTCGAGAGGCAGAGCAGTCCGGAGTGGAGCGGTAAGTGTCCTTGCGTACTTATTGGACGCAGTGCATATTGAGGTGTGCCAGGAGTGTGCAGCTTGGACATATGTCTGAAAAGGCCCATGTATGGATGTGTATGTGTAGGAACATGACCGTGCTGCATGTGAGTCCTGTCATGTGTCATGCACATCAATGGTGTATGTGATCCAAAGCATGATGCACAACTGCATGTGGAGATGTACACATGTTAGCATTTCTGTGTATGTACTATGGCATGGTTGGGGTGTGACACATGGATGCTGGTTCCACCTTCATGTACGTGCCCGGCATACATCTGCGTGTGTGTGTTTGACATGTGTGCAAATTTAATACGCCATGGATGCATGTGACACGGACATGTAGGAACCCGATTGGCAGATGTGACATAGTTGCTGATGATTGCTCTTTGACAGGTGGTGGAGATGCACAGATGCATGTCGGTCTGTTGGCGTGTGTGCATGTGTGCATGTGTTCGGCACTCCCCATGTTGCTTGTGACGTCATGTCAACCTTTGATTGTTGATGCTGGTGAGTGTGTATGGATGCTGCTGCTTGCTGCACCATTCCTATTAGTTTGTGCATGTGTGTGGATTAAAATGATATGAGTGCTGGGGAGTGTGATGCCATCTGTGAAGTTTGACACTGCCACTCATGTGCAACTGTCGTGTGTATCCCACCATTGTACAGTGCCCTGATGCCTGTGTTCTGTCTCTCCCTGTCTTCAGCGTTGACTGATGAAGAGGGCGGAGACGGTGCTGTGGAGCACAGCGGCAGGGATCCCACCGCCAGCCGGAGACGCAAGGCCCAGCTCTCCTCCCACGTTGTCATCTCTTTCGGGAGTGTGGAGTCTGGTGCCGCGTCCAGGGATGCAGCTGACGAGGGGAGTTCCAAGAGGCGGAGGTTGGAGGTGGACTCCTCGGCAGCAGTAGGGGCAGCTGAGCCCCCACAGGGGCCTATGGAGGAAGATGGCACAGAGTCATCCAGGTTGGTGGGTGGGTTCAGTTGAGGAGGAGGCCGTGGAAGGCCCACGCACAGGGCCTGGAGGGGGGGGGATTCCACTGGTGCTAGTGGTGCAGTCCAGGGGCAGGGACAGGAGGCAGCACAGGCCGCCGCAGAGGTGCCTGTGTGTAATCCTGTCCCCGATCCTGTGACTGCATCATCCCGCACCAGCAGGGATGCCTTCGTCCAGACCAGTTTTCAGGGAGGGGATGTGCAAACAACAACTGGCCTTCGTCTCCCTGCGGACGTGGCAATCCGTGACCGGGTTGAGCCTGTCCTAGCTGGGGTGGCGTTGCATCAAATTGGTATTCGGTGTGACGTGCAGGGTTCTCGTGAGGACAATGCATGTCATTTCGAATACCTCATTGACCGCGTCGGCCTACTAGGAAAGGTCACCAAGTCTGGGTTCCTCCGTGTGCTGGATCTTCTAGTGACCCCCTCCTCAACTGCACCCCTATGCACCAGTCATCCTCCGTGCCATCTTCCTGCCGAAGTATCACCTGGGCACCCTGTGAAGCTGCCCCTAAGCCAGTGGCCAGGCTGGTGGAGGACACATCCCTGCCACAGTCGGGAGTCGGGAGGTCCAGCAGGGGTGGCCACCCCACCAACTGGACCCCAGCTAGAGGAGGATGTGCAGGCATCGACAGGCAGGGCAAATGCACGGCAGCAGCAGGCTCAAGTTGGGAGCGATGATGGCTCGGGGCCATCAACACCACAGGGGCAGGCATCGGCAGGAGGACCCTGGATTGGGAGTGTCTTCCGTGTAACAGCGGTTGGGCCAGCAGATAGATGCGGAGCGTCGGCGGGCAGAGGAGGCACGGCTCACTATGGTCAGGGCGGAGAACTCCATGCGCAGGGCATTGAGGTGGGCTGAGTGCCTAGAGGCCATGGCTGCATCCCTGCGAGACCTCGAGGCCAGGGGAGAGCCATAGGACTTGCCCGCCACCTTTGTACATAGTTCTTTAGGGTTAGGTTTCCTTTCTTTAGTATTTATTTTTGGAGTGCATGGACATTGCTTCAGTTTATGTATATAGTTTTTTATTGATGGATTTTTTGGTAGGTTTCCTTTTCTTTTAGGATCATGGACCCTTTGGACTTGCATTGTAAATAGTTCAAGACTTGTACATACTTTCGTTATTTGAACTTCCCCTGGATCAATGGTTTTTATTTGTATTTTTACATTTATATGGACCTTGGCGATGGACCACTTTTCAGTTTTCATGTCGTGGATTTTTTATTTTTATTGGATTAACCTTTTTTTTGGTATTGCATTCATTATTTCTTTTTTTGCAAGTTTGGATTTCATTATGTTATTTCATTATGTTATTTAATACATTTCATATATCTTCATTATTGGTGTTGTATACTCTCATTGGTTTTATGCATGTCCCTATGAGCATTGCCTCAGTCATGTGTTGCCACTGTGTGGCTCTGTTGTACATTTATGCATGGGCATGCTGGTTGTTTAGAGACTCTCATGGCATGGGTAACTTGGGAGTGGGTGCAGTGGATGGTTGCGTGCTTGTACTGGGGGATGGGGGGATTTGGGTTGTCATTAGGACCATGGGTCTGTTTTGTTATGACATGGTGTATGGTGGGACATGAATCGGGGCCTGCTGGCAGGTGCCCTTCAATGGGGGACATGGGTCGGGGCCTGCTTGCAGGTGTACATCAATGGTGGGTGGATGGGTGTTGGACATGAGTCGGGGCTCCCAAGTGCATGGTGCCATGTGGCATGCCTGCGGGGCACGGCTAGCGGTGTGGGGTAGTCCCTTATGGTGTGGGCTGCCTGCGGGGCATGGGGAGGGAGGGCACACCCAGGAGTGCACACACTGCCAAATCGCATGTGAGACTCCCCGCGCACCCCCGGAATACACATATCCCGCTCGCGCCAGCGTAAACGCGTGGAAAACTCCCCGCGTACCCCCAGAATACACGTAGCCCGCTCGTGCTAGTGAAATCGCATGTAAAACCGCACGCGCACCCCCGGAATACACGTAACCTGCTAGAGCCAGGCCAATCGCGTGTAGAAATCCACAGGCACCCCTCGGTATACACATACCCGCTCGCGGCAGCCAAGTCGCGTGTGAAACTCCCCGCGCACCCCCGGAATACACGCAGGCAGCCCATCCACCCTCCCCATGCCCCGCAGGCATCCCATCACCCCAGTCCATGGCCCATTCAACCTCCACATGCACCGCAGGCAGCCCATCCACCTTCCCCATGCCTCACAGGCAGCCCATCCACCCTCCCAATGCCCCGCAGGCAGCCCATTCACCCTCACCATGCCCCGCAGGCAGCCCATTACCACAGTCCATGCCCTGCAGGCAGCCCATTCAACCTCCCCATGCGCCGCAGGCAGCTCACACCACAGGGGGGCCTTTTTCCACGCAATTTACCTGGCGTGAGCGGGGTACGTGTATTCCGGGGGTGAGCGTGGCGTTTTACACATGATTTCTCTAGCGCAAGCGGGTTATGTGCATTCCGGGGGTGCGCAGGAAGTTTTAAATGCGTTTTCGCTGGCGCGAGCGGGGAACGTGTATTCCGGGGGTGCGCAGAGAGTTTTCCACGCGTTTTTGTTTGCGCGAGTGGGCTACGCGTATTCCAAGGGGTGCGCAGAGATTTTTCCACACGTTTTCGTGGTGGGGGGCTGTATGCTGGTCCCCTGGCCTTTGCGCCATGTACATGATTTCTACGATGTTTTTGGCGCACAGAGCGGGGTTGGGGGCGTAGCTGGCGCTGCTGCAGGGTCGCTGCGCCACTTTGCGCCATGGCTGGTTATGGATGTTAAAATCCATGAATACGCTGTGCGTCAAAATGGGTTTTGGCACATGCGGCTGGCGCAGACTGCTGCACGCGCGCACTGTGCGCCAGCCGCGTGCGCCACTTGTGCGTGAATTCTATGAATTGCCCCCTAAGTGTGCAACACTTACTACATACATTCTTCCTGTACTTTCAAGAAGGGCGGCAAGGCAATTTGGATAGGGCATGCAGAAATCGGCAGAAATCGGGATGGCAGGAATAGTAAGATGAACATTATTGGTGGGAAAAACTCTTTGTGCTGTGTAACGTCATATTACCATTTTTGAAGTACGCCATTGGCACATGTCATAAAAAGGCACAAATAGACTTCTTCACTATGTACCACACTTTCTCCATTTGCGGACCAAATGAGAACGCAGCCACATCGGTGTCTACGTAATGCGATAAAAAGTTATGCAGGAGATCGGAAACAGGCGCATGACCTGGGCAAGTGCCTCCTTCATCACAAACGGCACTGAAACTCGTGTAACATGTTGTGCAATTTTCCCTCCACAATGAACAACAGTAATGTCAGCATGATCGTGCATCACCAAAGTCTCACACAGACAAACCAAAATCAGTCACTTCATGTTATTTACTCCATACCAGTACACATCCACATGATGGAATCCAAAATGAGCAGTCACTGCACAGTGTTTTCCATTCACTTTCAATTAATGTATTTGGAACTCCCCCAAAAACCGTACGCTGTGGCTCATGAAACACACAGCCATAACGGCACCCTCTGCATTTCTGTCAACAAATACACCGTGTACCACAGTCTGTGCGTACAAACCACACCCAGAATCCTTATTGACCAATCCCATAGCCTCCACAGGCCCATTTCTATGGCAGTCAGCTGCAAAAGGGGCGCATGTGAAATGTTCAACCCTGCATCTATCGCAATGTCAGTGGACTTTTCGTGCTGTGCGCGCACGGGAGTGGGGGAATATATTTCAACCAGGGTAGGGGACTTTGTTAGTAGTGGCGACTCTGAAAAGAGCCTTTTTTTTTTTAAAAGGTGCTTCCATAGAAACACCTTTTTTGCTGTTTTTATAAGTATTTTTGTGTTTTGTATGTCAGCTCACATGCTTACAATAGGGTCTTCAGTGCAGCCTTTAGATTGTAAAACGAAATATCATTGCCACTTGTCGACAAAGAAATGCCATTTGCTTTGAAAAGGTGTATATTGTCAGGCAATCAGGAATACTAACACCAATAAAGGATACCAGAGTATTCAAAGGATACACAAAGTCTACTCAAAGGATACACGTAGAGTCTTCCTAAGATGACTCTGAGTAAAGCATAGTCTGTTGAATTCAGACCTTCCAACTGATGTCACTCTTCTACTATGTAAGTAACAGTCAAAAGAGAGGAATCAGTGGCGGGGGCGTGTTATTGAAAAGGAACCACCAGCCTGCTGAATGAAACACAAGAAGGAGTTTTAGGAACTGATTTGAATTAATTGGGGTTAATATAAAGCTGAATGAATTACACTAACCTGTGGAATAGGAAAGTCACTCAGGAAATTCCACACAAAATAACGTAAACCAACGAAAAGGAAAGGGAAGTTAGCAAGGAAACTAACCCGAACGGAACGAGGGCCACACTAGATCCGGGATGGTGCACACAGGTTAGGGTCCACAAAGTCCAGTGCACTGAATCCTGTCGCCTTGGATTGAAAGAGTGGAGGTGCAGAACAGTGAATATCCTGGATAGGTATGTAGTTCAAGAAGTTCAAAATAAGGCAGAGACTGGTAGAGTCCTCTTTGAATACAGGCAGTCAGGAGCAGGTGCCAGTAGATGGACAGCTGTGGCTAAAAACACTCCACCTGGTGGAGGCGGAACAGGAGCGTCTGCAGGCAGGAGAAGACGCTGCCGAATTACACAGCCATAGGATGCAGCTCTGAAAGCCAAAGAGAACGGCTTTTTCCGATGGTGAAAAGAGGCCGCAAGGTAAGAGGTAGTATGTCTCCAATACTCCGCTAAAGGGAGCGGAACGAAAGCGGATGCTACCAAGAGAAGACGCCACCGGGTAACTCAGCAATGCGGCGACGTAGGCGGCAGCTCCGGAAAGCAAGGAGAACGGCTTTCTCCACTGGTGAATGGATGCCGCGAGGTAATGCAGTCGGGATACAGCTGCTTGGAGTCTGAACAGCTGACAGAAGGCTCTGTTAGGAAAATGCGGTAAGGAGTTCTTAAACAGCAGCTCCGGAACGTAACGAAAATAAACAACGACCGGAAGCGCCTGATTTAAATACATGTCAGCTGATGTTAGCATGTAGAGCGTGATGACGTTACATCAGATGACACTCGCATATGCCTCAGATCAAAACATGATCAACATTATGCATCTACATAATGGACGTTGTATGCAAGAGGGGAAAAGAAATGCAAAGTCCCCTAAAGCGTAAGGCGCCTGTAAGTGTTAGTGGAATCGTTTGCCTAAGAGGCACCAGCGCGTAAAAAATGGACTGGCTCTCCTCTGGGCTGTGCGAGTGTGTGTAGGGGAGAGGCCAGGTCTGGCAGGCATGACGTATATATTGAGAACCAATGTTGTCATTCTCCCAGGAGAACATCCCAGCAGCACTCAAGAAGTCGCATGCTTCTGTTGATGAGACCCCTTATTACGTCTGGCTGGTGACAACAATCATTGGAATAGTCCCATACTATTCTCTATGGTATACATGAGAAAAGCACCTTGGCAGTGGGAAAACTGTGCTTCACTGCTTTCATGAACTTCTTCAGTTGACGGTACACACAGGAACAAGCCATGGAACCCAAATGCAATGCTCCCTATTGCACGACCACACCATGTACAGTTGCGAAAGTGGCCACTCGTCGACATTCTACAAGCAGACCGCCGTAACTGCACACATCGCCACAGCACCACAAAGCCTCCACTCCCTCCAAATCGAAATTTCCATAAAAAGCCTTTTTTTCGACAGCACACTGGAACAGATCTTCAACAAAGGCATCGCTGACTATCAAAACAGTGCGTCTCTCCATCTCGGCCTGCCACCCTCACTACACAGAGCAATGAAAAAAAAATTTTGCCGCCCTTTCCTGTGATGCACACCTTGAGCACCTGATTGGACAATTCCCACAATCCCATTTCCATTGGCCAGCATGGTGAGAAGCGTAGAATGTGGCACGTGTGCTTCCCCAAGTACTGCAAGGGGCGCACCCCAGTAAAGCAGGAGCAGTCCTTCTTCACTTTCCACTATTTTTTGTCCATCACTACCTCATTGGGTACTGTTAAATAGTAGCACACGCATCCACCAATGGCATCCAAGACGTTGGCATCGAACACTGTCACTTCTGTTTAAGGCTGCATATGTACCGTTGCGCATTGAGCCTCCAAGTGTTGTCATTGGAAAGCACGTCCAGTGAAAAGTTCAGTAAAAAAATGCAAGATTTGTGAATCAACATTCATCCACATGAGCACCCATAACCACAAAGGGGAGGTATGAAAACTCTTTCTGCTGTATTTTTACAACTCCGTCATAAGTGCCTGTGCACACGGTATCTGCCAGTGAGCGTTCATTACGTTCTTAAAAAGGTTACTTTTATTTTCTCCCATCCACTATCGGCACTTCAATTGTTCTGCTTGCAACGTTTCCATTTACCTGTATCACCCATTGTAATATCGAAATAGGAACTCTCTTTTTTCCTTCCAACAATACTACGAATTTGTTTCGCCACTAACGCATCTCCTACATAAATCGTAAAAATATTCCACCAAAACCAGCACTGAAGGTATGTTACCAACCTAAAGCAATCCAGCTGTGGATCGCTCTAGGATAGACTATTGCAACAGCCTCATTCTAAATCTGCATGCTTGTACTCTCTGCCCTCTGAAACTCATCCAGAAGAAGACTCCATGCCTTGTGCTTGGCCTCAAGCCCAGGGATCGTATCTCTCTGGGACTGATATGTCTGCATTGACTCCCAGTAGCAGCGAAGCATAAGGTGAAAATCGTCTGCATTATGCACAAGGCCTACTGGGCCCTAGGGCCTCAATACATGCAAATCTCCCACATTTCTCTATGCTCGAGCTCTTCCCTCATCTGCCTCCATCTCCCTCAGGGTCACTCAAGCGAGCAATCAGTTGGTGGTAGATCTCTTTCTTCGCTTGGAGCCTCCCTCTGCAACAGCCTCCCTGTGTCCCTGAAACATGACGAGAACCATCACCTGTTCCGGAAGCACCTCAAAACCTTTCTCTTTGCCTCTGCTTTTTCTCCTCCTAGCCCCTGCTGACTTCCTGGCTGAAACTTATTCGGCACTGCTTACCTGGCTACCCTCTGATCTCGGGCCCAGGCAACTTCCCTCTGCCAGTCGCACCCCTGCACTGCCTTTTTGGCAAACCCCCCACTTGGGTACTGTTTTCTGTATACCTAACAGTTCCACCACCACCGAATGTCTGCACTTATCCTTGCACTTGCCACCATCGCACCATATTTTTACTTATTGTCATTGTTTCTTCTTCCCATGTACTGCACTTACTACTCCGCATGCACTTGGGCGATCTGAGTGACACCTGGCCTAGTAGGTTCGTTGTCTCCCTGCCCTTGCCTCGGCACGCCTTCAAAAACTTGTGTATATGCGCAGTACACATGGCATATCATACAATATCACATCGTATTATATTATACACACATTGCATGCATAACAACAGGATGCCTGCTACTTACCTTGTACACGTCACAAAAAGAAATTCTGCAGCACCCCACTTAGTGCAAACGTATGAAAAATTTTCACACAAAAGCAACACTAAGTATATGTTAGCAACTGCAAACAAGTACATACAGTGCATGCATACAAACAGGATGCCCGCCCCTTAGCTTGCACACTTCCACCATAGTCTTCTGCATTTCTATGTAACAAGAGATCTTCTGCCACAGTTTTTCCATACACACCACAACCAGGATCCTTATTGAGCAATCCCTTTGCCTCCACAATCCCATTTCCATATTTACCATTGTGAAAAGGGGCTGATGTGGCACGTTTAATCCTGAAACTACTGAGGAATCTGCTGAGTTATCATGCTAGGAATGGTGGGGGGTAGTGAGGGGAAGAAGTGTGAAACAGGTTAGGGGATTGGGTCTTTATTTTACCCTTGGAAAAGAGGTATTATTATTATTTTTTTTTTATGTGCTTACAAAGAACTTTTTTGTTTTTGCTCTTTATTTAAGTTTCTCTTTTGGTTGTCTCCTTACATTGTTACAGGATTGTCTTCAACACTTTTTGCACAGTGTAAAACAAAACCGCATTGCCAATGTTGGTTAAAACAATTCCATTTGCATGGAATCAGTGCTAATTTCGCTCATTAATGATGTCATAGTCGGTGGAGAACATCCCTGCCCTGTAGCTCCGTGAAGAGGACTTGTATTCACTTGAGTCTCTTGACTGTGCGAATGGCAGCCAGCACCAAGTCAACAGGGTGTGACTAAGCTTTTCCTCGCAACTGGGGCAAGAAACATTCCAGTATTCACACTGAAACACTCGGCATTTGAGAATGAATAATAGCAGCTTTGTGAAATGATTTTTGCATTTCCCTGGACTGCTAATGGATTTATAGCTTCCTGATACTGAGCATGGGAGACAACGCAGAAAAACGCGCAGTGTGTTTAAACCACCCACTTGAACTAGGGCAATCATTATCCCTCTTCTTGCATTGCAGTCACTTGCCATCAGAGTGGGGACTCTTGCACATCAGTGCTAAACTCTTGCACATCAATGCTAAGCGACTGTCCCAGTTGTGATACTTGTGTTAAATAAGTACAAAAGACACAAGGTCCCTAGTGGTAGTTGGCACATCTGGGTCTGGGACCAATATGTAATGTCTTTTTACATCACCAAAAAAGTGGTTATGCTGATCAACTCTGGGGTATAAAGTCTTTGTTGACCTTTTGAAGGAATCGTGTCCTGAAGATGGCCTAAGAAAAGAGAGATCTAAGACACTAGAGATAGTGTCTGAAACAAAAAACCGGCCGAAACATGTCGACATCTATCTGTAATACCCTAATGATTTAACTGTGGGATTCATATACAAACAAAGCATTTTGTGTCTGTTTGCACCCCCGTGTTCGATCAGTACTTTTGTACCTTGTTTAGTCATAGTGAAACAAAGTTTTTTTTAACAAACTATGTCTTGTTGAATTGTTTAATTGTGTCATGTTGTTTGTAGGGCATTTGGCGCCCCCTGCTTTTATCCACACAAATATTAAAAGTGAATTTATTTTTTCTAATTAAGTGCCTGCATTAAGTTCATGATGTCCCATAGTAGTAAGATGGGCTGTGTCTAGTCTGTGAGTGTTACGCTGACACATTAGGGCAACGGAAAGAGGGGTAATCAGACTCACTCTCTGTTATTTCATAGTCAGTGGCGAACATCCCAGCAGTGGACATAAATTGACACATGCTTCTGTTAATGAAACACCTTCCGACCTCTGGCTGGGGACAAATTACACCGGCATGGTCCCATGCTCCTCTTGGTGGTATGCCTGAGAAAACCACCTTGGCAGTGGGAAAAATCTGCATCTCTTCTTCCATCAACTTCTTTTTTTTTTTTTAATTTGATTAATTGTATAATACAATTTTTACAAAATAAAGATACGGTGCCCACATTAACTGTTCGAGTTCCCCACAAACAGTGCGGCGCTGTTACGGACTTGGTCTTGATGGTCGTGTAGATTAGTAAGCCTCCGTCCCCAAGTACCACACAGACAACGAGATATTCAGTGTCTGTGCAGTCTTTGAGGCCACAGGATTTTTGTGAGCCGTCAGGTCTGGAACCGGGAACAGCCAGAAGGACCCCTGGAGCACTGCAAGGCAATAAGTGACTATCAAAACAATGTGCGTGTTGTACAATAATACCCAGCAAGGAAAAGAGCACCGCTTACCTAGTGTATAGGAAATGACACCCAGATGGATAGTGGGGCCCTGGACGGGGCTTGGTGTGCGAGACTCTGTGGAGGGGCGCACACCGAGGTTTGAGGCAATCCAGGTTATGCAGCCAGGCGAACGCCTTGCAGAGGCCGGTGGCCAAGAATACCAAAACACAACGAAATCCGTGAGGCAGTCCAAATCCAAGTCCGAGGTCGAAAAAATATGCAAAGCCAAAGTTCAAAGGTGCCAGAGGAGTAGACAAATCAATCCAGTAGACAAATCCGAGGTCGTGACAGAGTTCAAGCCAAAGTTCACAAATGCCAAGGGTTAGACAAAAGCAATCCAGTAGACGAAATCCGAGGTCGTGACAGATCGTAGGAGCAAGGTTCAAAACAAGGAACAAGAGCCGTACAGTACTGAAAGAGTTCAGCTGTGAAGCAACGCTTCCGTGTTCCTGGCCGCATTTGAATCCTTGAGAGAAATCACGTGATGCGTGTCACGTGATGTGGAAGCGTTGTCGCCACGTGACTCCTGGTAGTGCTCGCCCCCTCACGTGATGCGTGATCGTGTTGGCCCTCTCACGTGACGCGAGGGTCGTTGTAAACGATGTGGATTGTTACGGGCTGCCAGTGGGAGTCTCCATTGTGCTTTCCAGCGCTGGGATGGCCGGTAAACCCCTGTTCCAAACAGTGTCCTGGTATGGCAGGTAAGATGATGCAGTCTCCGACTGCCAGAGTGCATAAACGGGATCCCCTGATGGATTTTGGCAGAGACCTGGCGTGCGGAGGGAGCAGGGAGAGGGTGTGCGGGAGAAAGCGTGACAGAGCCCCCCCTCAAAGGCCCACGACCCCGTGGGCTAGATGGGTAGTCCCTATGAAAACGGGCAACCAGGGTCGGGGCGTGCACATCTCGGGAAGGGACCCAGGAGCGGTCCTCAGGGCCATAACCCACCCAATCCACAAGATACTGAAGACGACCTCTGAGGAAACGAGAACCCAAAATGGCACTGACCTCGTACTCGTCAGGAGAGGACACAGAAACAGGAGCAGGAGGGGCACTAAGACGGGTAGGAGCAAGACAGGGTTTGAGGAGGGAGGTGTGGAAAACAGGGTGAATCCGCCAGGTAGGTGGAACTGAAAGGCGCAAGGCCACAGGATTCAGGACTTTAGCAATTTTGTAGGGACCAACAAAGCGAGGCAGCAGCTTGCGACAGCCAGGTATATGCAAATGGCGGGTCGAGAGCCAAACCCGGTCACCCACACAATATTTAGGAGCCGCCAGCCGCCTCCTATCTGCCTTGGTTTTCATCACCGCCTGGGCCTCGCGCAGGTGGGTAAGCGTTTGGGCATGGATCGCGACCAGGTCACGAGCGCAGGCGTCAGCAGCAGGAGTGGCGGAGGGGAAATCGGGAAGAGGAAGGGCACGAGGATGCTGGCCGTACAAGGAATAGAAAGGGGAGAAACCAGTAGACGAGTGCCAGGAATTGTTATAGGCAAACTCAGCCAGGTGGAGCAGGTTAAACCAGGAATCCTGGTACTGGAGGGTAAGACAGCGCAGATACTGTTCCAGGGCCTGGTTCACTCTCTCGGTCTGCCCATCACTTTCTGGATGATAGGCAGAGGAGAAGCGTGAATCGATACCCAAAAGGCCAGTGAGAGCACGCCAGAAACAAGACGTGAACTGGGACCCTCGGTCCGAAACAATGACCTGCGGGAGACCAAACAGACAGAAAACGGACTGAAAGAACAAACGGGCCAATGTGGGTGCTGAGGGTATTCCCGTACAAGGTATGAAGCGGGCCATCTTTGTGTAGGAGTCAACGATAACCCAGATCGTGTCGTAGCCTCGTCTGCGGGGTAGGTCAGTGATAAGGTTCATAGAGACCGTGTGCCAGGGCCTGGGCGGGACTGGTAGTGGTTGGAGCAGTCCCAGAGGCCGCCCCCTAGATGACTTGCACTGAGCGCATATCGAACATGTGTTGACGTAGTTCTCTATGTCTCTCCTCATTGAAGGCCACCAGCACCACCGCTGTAGGAGTTCTAGAGTGCGTTTTTGCCCCGGGTGCCCGTTGACTGCAGCATCATGAGACCAAGTGAGTGCCTGATTGCGTGCATCGCTGGTTGGGAGAAATAGTTTCCCTTGGATAAAAGGCAACCCCTCCTGTAGTTGAACATCCCACTCATTTAAGGCATGTGGGTGTTGGGAAACCCAGTGTCTGATGGTGGTAAGCATAGGAGGGGATGGGGTACAAACACAGATGACATGGCCCTTTTTTAACAATGTGTCGGGAAATAGAGGTAACGGATCCCCCCCAGGAGACCGGGAAAGTGCATCCGCCTTGCCGTGGGAGAGACCCGGCCTATGTTTCACCACGAAATCAAATGCTGCAAGAAAGAGATGCCAGCGGACATGCCTGCTGTTTGTACACTTCAGCGTAGCTAGGTCTTGCAGATTCTTATGATCAGTATATACCACCGTCTGGTGTTTTGCCCCGATGAGGTGGTGTCGCCATGTCTGGAGGGCGTCCTTGATGGCTAACAGTTCCTTTTCGGTAACTGTATAGTGGGATTCGGCAGGAGTGAATTTCCGGGAATGATAGGCTACCGGATGGAGACGGCCAGTAGTTGGACAAGACTGGGAAAGAACTGCCCCTAATGCGAAAGAGGAGGCGTCTGCTTCTAGGATGAACGGGAGTTCTGGGTCTGGGTGTTGTAAGACCGGAGCCGAGGCAAACCTAGATTTCAGTGCCTCAAATGCCTTTTGGTGTTCGGGAGTCCAATTAAACGGAACAAGAGGGCTGGTCAAGGCTGTGAGGGGAGAAACAATAGCTGAGAAACCGGCGATAAAGCGTCGGTAAAAATTGGCGAAGCCAAGGAAAGACTGGAGCTGTTTAACATTGACCGGGGCAGGCCATTCCATGATGGCTCGAACTTTCGACGAATTCATGGAGAGACCCCCGGGGGTGATGTGAAAGCCCAGGAAATCCACCTCCTTCGAGTGAAACAAGCACTTCTCAGGTTTAGCAAACAAAGCATTGTTCTTGAGACGGGATAGGACTTCTCTGACATGCATGACATGTTCTTCCAAGGAGGACGAAAATATTAGTATGTCATCCAGATAGACAACAACATAGACATCAAGAATGTCAGAGAAGACTTCATTGACGAAACGCTGGAAGGTGGCAGGGGCGTTACACAGCCCGAAAGGCATAACTGTATACTCATACAACCCTTGTCGGGAGCAGAACGCCGTCTTCCATTCGTCTCCATGGCGCATTCGGATCAAGTTGTATGCCCCCCTTAGATCCAGCTTAGTGACGATGGACGCACGTGTCAGTCTATCAAGCAAGGTGGAGATAAGCGGGATGGGATACCTGTTCTTTATAGTGATGGCATTCAACCGTCTATAGTCTATGCATGGTCGTAGGTCACCCTCCTTTTTGGGCACAAAAAAGATAGGGCTGGCGGCTGGGGAACAAGAGGGACGAATGTGGCCTAACCGTAGGGCTTGTTGTATATAGTCCTTCAAAACGGTCTCTTCGGAATGGGATAATGAGTAAATCCTACCCTTTGGTATTGGCGCTTCGGGAATCAAGTCAATGGGGCAGTCATAAGGCCTATGTGGAGGGAGACCCTCTGCCGTGGCTTTATCAAAAACCGGCAGATAATCGTGGTAGTCAGCAGGAATACCAGCTGTAACAGCCCCCACGGTATGTGTAGGTGTGGTTGGATCAGCATCCTCAATTCGAGAAGAGGCCATGGCGCCAAGAATAGCGGCGGGAGAGGTGAGTCTCTCGGATTCTGTTAAGCAGAAATGCTGACATACATCTGATTCAAACGTTACCTGCCCAGTGCCCCAATTGATCAAGGGGTTGTGTTGTCTTAACCAGGGTATGCCCAGTATGATACCAAACTGGGGTGTGGTGATAAGGTCGAAAGACATGGTTTCTTTATGGGTGTCCTGAATCACCACTTCTAGAGGGGCAGTCTGCTGTTTGATTGGACCAGACGAAAGGGGAGTGCCGTCAACCGCTTGTACAGGCTCAGGATGTTGTTTCTGAACTAGGGGCAGATTGAGATGCTGGGCTAAAGTGATGTCAAGAAAACAGCCAGTGGCCCCTGAGTCAATCACGATGCATACGGCATGCATGACCTCCCTAGAGGGTTTCAGCAGTGCCTGTACGACTATGGGTCTAATAGGGCCAAATACGGGTCCAGTGGGGGTCAATGAAGGGCTCGCCGGTACCCCCGCTCTCAAGGGCGAGCCTTCGGAAAACCCAGAGTTTTGTTTTTTGGTCGACGGGGACATTCTCTTACATAATGCCCAGTAGTCCCACAGTAAAAACAGGCATTACTGGTTCTCCTGCGTTCCCACTCAACTGAGGTTATAGGACTACGGATGCCACCAATTTGCATAGGTTCACCACCAGTGGCAGTCTGAGCGGGAGAGAGCTGACCAGAAATAAACGTCTCTGCTTTACGCTCGGTTCTGCGAGCGTCCACCTGAAGAGTGAGTTCAACAAGATCAGAGAAAACAGAAGGAAGGGACGGAACCATCGCGAGGGCGTCTTTCATGGGGTTGCATAACCCTCGATAGTAGACAATCGCCTTTTTCTGCTCTGGCCAGGACGTTTCGGCTGCAAGCTGGTTGAAACGAGTGATGTACTCAATCAGAGATAGCTTGCCCTGTGATAGATCAAGGAGTTCCAGGTCTCGTGATTGGGCCTTATATCGGGTATCGAACACCTTCGCCATCTCGGACACTAGTAGCTCGAAATCATACAAGGCTGGATGGTCGTTCTCTAGTAACGGATTCGCCCAAGTAGCAGCTACACCGGATAGGTGGGACAGAAGAAAGGCGGCCTTGGTAACGGAGTCGGGGAAGGCCTGGGGTCTGCACAAAAAATGTAGCTTGCATTGGTTGATGAATGTGCGGTATTTGCGGGGATCGCCTTGGTAGCGTTCTGGAGCTGCCAGGGGAAGAGGGGTTGGGAGTAGAACAGGCATGGGAGTAGGAGGCAGAGTAGGGGCAGGCTGGAGTGGAGGGTCGGGATCCCCGAACTCAGCGTCAATAGGCAAAGGTTGGCGTGAGCTTTGTAAGGCGTCGAGACGATGGTGAATGGCAGTGGTTGCGGCGGCCATGTCGGTCCTAAGGGCCGCGACAGCCTGCATTAGAGCGGTCACAGGGTCCCCGGCGGAGGTATCCATAATCAGCACGACCAAGCAGGCTTCACAGTCTGTTACGGACTTGGTCTTGATGGTCGTGTAGATTAGTAAGCCTCCGTCCCCAAGTACCACACAGACAACGAGATATTCAGTGTCTGTGCAGTCTTTGAGGCCACAGGATTTTTGTGAGCCGTCAGGTCTGGAACCGGGAACAGCCAGAAGGACCCCTGGAGCACTGCAAGGCAATAAGTGACTATCAAAACAATGTGCGTGTTGTACAATAATACCCAGCAAGGAAAAGAGCACCGCTTACCTAGTGTATAGGAAATGACACCCAGATGGATAGTGGGGCCCTGGACGGGGCTTGGTGTGCGAGACTCTGTGGAGGGGCGCACACCGAGGTTTGAGGCAATCCAGGTTATGCAGCCAGGCGAACGCCTTGCAGAGGCCGGTGGCCAAGAATACCAAAACACAACGAAATCCGTGAGGCAGTCCAAATCCAAGTCCGAGGTCGAAAAAATATGCAAAGCCAAAGTTCAAAGGTGCCAGAGGAGTAGACAAATCAATCCAGTAGACAAATCCGAGGTTGTGACAGAGTTCAAGCCAAAGTTCACAAATGCCAAGGGTTAGACAAAAGCAATCCAGTAGACGAAATCCGAGGTCGTGACAGATCGTAGGAGCAAGGTTCAAAACAAGGAACAAGAGCCGTACAGTACTGAAAGAGTTCAGCTGTGAAGCAACGCTTCCGTGTTCCTGGCCGCATTTGAATCCTTGAGAGAAATCACGTGATGCGTGCCACGTGATGTGGAAGCGTTGTCGCCACGTGACTCCTGGTAGTGCTCGCCCCCTCACGTGATGCGTGATCGTGTTGGCCCTCTCACGTGACGCGAGGGTCGTTGCAAACGATGTGGATTGTTACGGGCTGCCAGTGGGAGTCTCCATTGTGCTTTCCAGCGCTGGGATGGCCGGTAAACCCCTGTTCCAAACAGTGTCCTGGTATGGCAGGTAAGATGATGCAGTCTCCGACTGCCAGAGTGCATAAACGGGATCCCCTGATGGATTTTGGCAGAGACCTGGCGTGCGGAGGGAGCAGGGAGAGGGTGTGCGGGAGAAAGCGTGACAGGCGCGTAGTCTTTCTTTGTCCTATTCTGCATTCCACACTTAGTTCCCTATCTGATACAGCGCCGGGATCAAGAACAGGGTCCACGACCCCCACGGGAGTGGCAGGGTGATGACATCCAGCTGGCTATCCTGCCCGTCCATATCTGCGATCAGGTAAGCAGATCAATCTCTCGAAAAAAGCCTACCACCGCGATCACCCAGGTAGTCTTTTCCCCACTTAGGAGCCGGCACCACCATTCCTCTTCCTCATAAACATATAGGTTTTTGAACAAGTGGCCCAGATGTCTCTGGCGGGGGCCCGTAACACCTAGGCAGTTGAGCAGGAGGTGTCATATGGTTTCAGCCATCTTTAACTTCTTGCAGAATCTGCATGCTTCGTCCGGGGCCAATTTTCTACGGCTTAGGACTTCCCTTGTGTGAAGGATATTGAGACGAATTCTTAAGAAATTCATCATGAGTTTGGAGTCCGGTCCTCTTAATAAGTAAGGCTTGAGCTCGTTCACTTTAGACAACTGTGGAGGAAGGTCTTTAAACAGTTTTGAGGCGGCAGCTTTTTCCAGTGTCAATCCAATCTTGATTTAGAAGTCGAGATTTCACCTTGGCGGGGTTATAAATTAGTTCGTCTTTAGAACTTCCAGCGCTCACTAATATTGAGTCGATCTTTGCCGCCCAACTTGTGAGCATTTTACATGATCCAGACCGGATTTCGTACTGGATTTCTTGCATGATCCGTGGAGGACTTGGGAGTAGGCACTTTCTGAATAACATTACTTCGTTACGAGAGACAATAGAGGTCAAAGATTGTAGAGAAAGTTCCCTTCTTATTATCACCATTGGTAGCGAATTGGGAAGATTAAGGACCTTTCTCCAATAGAAACCTTCCACTTTTGACCAGAAGGATGTTGGCAGGTTCGGTAAGGCTTCTGCCCCATACGTGAGCGTCGGGATCGCTTTGGCCTTGTAGAAGGTCACCACAGGGGCCAAAGTGAATTTTCCGTATTTTTTCAGTATTGCCCGAGATTGGGAAATAAGAAGTCTCGCCTTAGACATGATGTTCTCCTGCATCAATTTTTCTTTGCTGTTCTTGTTGATGATAACTCCCAAATATTTGAAGCTGTCTACCAATTCAATTTTGATGTTATTTACCGCCCATGTGAATTTCTCCGACTTTCTTTCGTTTCCTCCCAAAGTCATGATTTTGGTCTTTTCCAGATTCATCAAGAGATTGTTCTCTTTAAGATAGGAGTCGAGGTTGTTTATCTGTCTCTGGAGGCCGATTGGAGTTACATCAAAGAGAATTATATCGTCCGCATATAGCAAGCGTGAAATTTTGCTGGATCCCAATGTCGGAGGGAACATCCGGACTCTATCTTCGTACTCTTTGAAGTCGGCCATATATGCATTGTACAGTGCCGGTGCTAGGGGGCACCCCTGCTTTACCCCTCTTACCGTCTTTATCCAGTCAGATAAGAGGCCTTGGTTGTTCAGCCTGACACACATTGTGGTTCCCGTATATAGGGCCTTTATGGGTTCCAGTATCCTTGGGGGACAGGCATGGAGATGTAATTTTTCCCATAGTTGTTGTCTGTCTACCCGGTCAAAGGCCTGGACCAGGTCGATAAATGCCATATAGATCCTAGGGCTGCCCTCAAATACTTTGGCTTTAAGTGTGCTCACTGCCAGAACATTAACCAAGGTCCCGACATTTTTCACAAAGCCCGCCTGGAAGGGATCCGACAGGCCAGTCACAGAGATCCAGTTACTAAAGTTATCCAGGATTAGAGCACCAAAGAGCTTTCCTATGGAGTCTAATAAAGCGATGGGACGATAATGTGAAGGGTTGTCTTTAGCTCCCTTTTTGAAAATAGGGACCAAAATCGCTTTCTTCCAGGATGAAGGAATGATCGAGAATCTGACACAGTTTGAGAAGACTTCTTGGATAAATGGGGCCCAAAATTCCAATTTGTTCTTGATGTCAAAATTGGTTATGCCATCAGGTCCTGCCGCTCTGGATCCCTTAGGCTGAGATATTTTCCCTTTAATTGTGTTCAGGTCCGTTGGGATTTCCCACTGTTCTCCTGATGTAGATGTCCAATTCTCTATCACCTTATCCCGGACTCCGTAAAGGTTTTCAAAATGTGATATCCAGGATTTTTCACCGATTGAATTTTGTAGTGCCTGGTTCACTGATTGAGAGTTACCTTTAATCAATGACCAGAAGTCACGGACCTTGTGGCCACTAATAGCGTTCAACATGTTTTCCGCGTCTAACTGGTACCTCTCTGCTTTAGTTGACTTCAGCCAGACTTTGTAGGCTTTTACTGCCGTGGCTGCTTCAGCCTTCTTGCTCAGTGATATTGTTTTTGCTGCCTCCCGTTGTAACTTTCTGACCCCCTTTCTTCGAATAACTAACTGTTCGTTGTAAGTATGAAGTGGGGCCTTAATTTCGTGTTTCATCACATTTTTTTTCCGTTGATAGACTGTCAGTAGGGGCAAGTATTCAATCCAGTTTGCTGGACTTAAGTGCTTAATCAGCTTGCGATCCTTGTATTGATTGGTTATGTTGGAAATCGCTAGTTCCGACAGTCTCAGCCTTATCCCACTCTGGTTTATTAGCAGATTTTGAGCGCCATACTCCGCTTTTCTTCTCCGCGACTTCCACGAGAAAGTAAGTAGGTTATGGTCGCTATGCTGCGTTCTTATAGTTGTGAGGGGTAGACACAGCGGCAGAAGGCTCCTTGACACCTGGATATAGTCAATTGTTGCCGCTTGATTCCCTCTTTCCCAGGTTGGGATATCTTCTGTCTTCTTACCAGTCCTTTGCCCCAGGATATGCATCTCTCTTGTGATTAAGAATTTATGCCACATGCTGTTTCTACCTTGGGACTCTCTGAGATCAAGGGTTAGATCCATATTCAAATCTCCCGCGATGATCACGTCACTGGAGGTAGATGTTATTAAAAAGTTGTCTATTAGACTCTCAATTTGTGCGAGGAAAAGGTCGTTATTCACTCGCTTTGGATTCCAATATACGTTGATCAGTAGGATTTCTGATTTAAGAATGGAGTCCGGAGGACCTTTCGGCCTTTCCCACTCCAAAAGCGTAGCCAAAAAGAATTCTGAGGCCAAAAGTGTCTTGGACAATGATAGCCCTGAGCCTACTCTTAAGGCCGTGATGAGGCCAGATCTCGGCCTACCTCTCTCCCCTCTGAGGGCGGGTGAGTGTGCCATTTGAAAACCGTCCAGCGTAGGTGGCTCCATTAGCCACGTTTCCTGCAAACATAGGGCGTCAAAGCTCCCAAAGTTGACATCTGAAGAGACTGTTAGATGGCCGAAACCTCTGGTATTCCACGATCCCAGTTTCAGTGATATCTCCGGGACTTCCATGGGGATCGATGGCTTCCCTGATGAATCACCGGAACGGGCGCCTGATGGCTACTGCCCACCAGCTTGAGAGTGAGGTGGGTACTTGTTATTTCTCATTCCCATCCCAACCGGGTACATTTTCCCCGATAGATGAGATATCGCAGCAGGGCAGAAATCTGATTGTTCCACACGTTGAAAGATTCTTTGCGTGGCGTTTCGTGTCTAAAGTGGTACCAGTGGAGAACCTCTCTCCAAGCTCCTTCTCCTTTCCGTGTCGCATCGAGTGTTCAAATTGTTAGGGGCCCTCCGAGTCTGATTTTCGTCATGTTTACTGAGCGCTTGATGCCTAGTGGGTGTTTTATGAGGCAAAGAGTCTTGGTCATGATCCTGGTGTCTGGGTCGATAGTGAGACCGCTCCTTTAAAGGTGAAGTTAGTGTTTTGCCCTCCATAACGTTTGATAGGTCAAAGCCCAAATTATGTAATTTAGCTCTTGCATTCCAGATTTGGTCTTGGATGTAGTTCGATCCTATATGTAGGAACGAACTATCAGTTCTTCCATTAGGATTCGGTTCCAAAATATTTATGTCCTTTGTAACATCAATGTGGGATAGCCGGCTCTCCTGGAACAGTTTGAGTAGGGCCTTTCGATTTAGTATCCAGCTATCCTTTCTTTCTTGTGTTCTTTGCAGTTTGAATGTTCTTGTCATTGTTTTCCTTTGTCCAAGCAGAGGTGGGCTGTTGAGACGAGTGGATCTGCCCTTTCTCCGTCCTGTGCCCAACCGGGTGTGGGCTCTAGATCTATAGTGGAATTTGGGTTTATCCGATGAAGGGCTCCTGTACTTTCTACTATCTTGATGAACCCAGGGATTTTTCGCCCCGGGGGAGCTACGACTTTGCTGTGGATCTCGAGGATGGGCTTAAACTTGGTTTCTCCCATGGTGCCTCTTACCCAGTACTGGACCAAGATTCTTACTTCCACTTCTCCGGGGCAAAGTAGTTTTTACCACAGCCCACGGAGAAGTCGAGGGAGAGTCGAGGAGCAATGCCTTTGATTTCGGTTCGTCCTTTTCTCCGTTATCACGAGTTTCCGGTTTTTTTCTTTTTTGAGCCAGTGCTTGGGGGATTTCTGATTCTGATTCCTCAACCGTATAAACGCTCATGTTTAGTAGATCGATTGAGCTACAAGAGCTCTCTCGCGACCTTTCTGAGCTCCGCGAGGGCAGCCGCGTCTTCTCCGCGGGTTTTAATTTGAAAACTTGACGATTTTGTGTTGGCGGAGTGGTTTTTCCTTGATTCCTCAGGTCCTTGTTCGCTAGTTTGGCCTTTTGTATGGGCTCTCGCTGGGGCTTATTTTTCGAAACTTTCTTCCCCTTACAGACTGGCTCACTTTGGCCTTTGTGTTGAAAAATTTCAAAGGTAGATGGAATTTTCATTGTGGAGAAGTCTATTGGTTTCGCAAAAGGTTGGGTTGCTGCATTTTCTGGGAGGGTGAATGCCACCGATCCATTTTTCCTATCTGTATTACTGGCAGATCCACTCAAGGACTGGCCCTCCTTTGTATTATGCTCTGGCTGGTCAGCGATTATCGCCAGAAATGGGGGTCTCTCTATAGACCGCGCATCCCTCTGTGTCCCCTTCTACTCCACAACCTTGGGTCATCACAGGGGGTTCATTCTCCCCAGGCTGGTCCATAGTTTGTGTCCCTTGGGTGTTTCTTTGCCAATTTGTCAAGCTTAGTTTGGGAGTGACTGACCTTTCTGCGGACTCAGGTCGACTCTTTGCGTTAAGGACTTCCTTGTCATCGCCTTTGTGATGTTGGAGTGCGCTGATAAAGCCCTCTAGAAAGGACAGTTTAGTATGCATATGTGCAATCAGAGTAGTTTGGTCTTTTAGAGTGTCGCTGATTGCTTCATATAATTTCCCAAACGGGGCCAGTGCGATGGTAACTGAGGACAGCATAGTCATAAGATCCTCTTTTTTCAAAGACATCTCTAGCACTTGACTAGGAGGATTTTCGCCTTGGCAACTAGGAGTCGGCAGAGAGCCCCGGTCTTTGGGATGTCCCGAGCTTTTATCGTTTGAAGGGCCATCCCCTTCAATTTGTAATTCCGGACTGATCGCTATAGGTTGAGGGTTTCGCGAAACGGGCACTATGGGCAGCGCGGGAGGGCCCCTGTCCGGACTTGGGGGCAGATGTGTCTCCCCTATTGGGGTTCCCAGCGAACCCAGGCCCACTGCCTTCTTAATCGTGTCTGGTAAGTTATCAGTAGGCAAGGTCGTCCTTCCAGGGGTGCCACTTCCCACGGGTATTGTCTTGGCGTTCGGCTGAATTGCGACAAGCTCTCTGTTCAACCAATCTTTGGGTGCAGGACCAGGACCGGGTTCTATGCTACCCATCCCAGTTAGTGCTTCTGGACCCCTACTAATTAAGTTAGGAGTCCAAATCCCTTGAGGGGGCAGGTGTAGTGTGTTATTAGCCGCTTTCTCTGGCATGATAGGGGGGAGGTTCGAGTGTAAAAAATGCATTGCTCTGTCTTCCACTATGGTCAGCAGTTCTGCATCTGATATATCTTGACGTCCTACTTCCTCTATTCGTGTTTATTTCCCAAAAAACTCTTTCAGAGTAGACATCGCTTTCATTCCGTAAGAAGGTGGAAGTTTTTTCCCCCCGCCTGTCCTCTTTTGTATGGGGGTTTGGCCCTTACCGCTCTGCGAGAAGACATCTTGTGGCTGCCTCCCGCCTTTTTCGGCGAGTTGGCTATTATCTGGTCGGTGTTTGCTGATATATCAGCCACATCCATTCCGAGTGGTGGGACGAAGTTGGATAAAGGTGGGGAGGGTTCCGTTGTGCCGATGTTCAGCACCGGAATTGCCAACCGCGGAGGGGAAGCGCTGGTTTGATTGCCCCCGTCTTCTAGAGCAAACCCCGCCGTCTCCAGGCCCTCTTTTTCTACCTCTCCCGCCTCACCCACAGATTCGCCCAAGGCTTGGAGAGCTGGTGATGGAACAGCTAGTTCCGGGGGAGTTCTTAGCACCTCCTCTCCCTCTGTATTGTGTATCATGATCACTACCCGCTTCCCCCGGAGCGCAGGCGAAAGTATATCTTTAGTGCGCCCTGGACTTGATACTTTCTCCACGCGGGAGTCCAATGGTCGGGGCGAATGCCCGATCCCCACCCCCGTCATCTCCTGTGAGGGCGTCATAGGTGGCTCGAAGCTATCTTCTTCCGCTCCTTTAACACACAGTGGGGCTACCTCCGGGTTTATTGTCCTCCCACACCCGATTTCTAGACCCTGAGCTATTAGGACGGGTGATGTTAAGGATGGTGTAAAGGGAGTCACAGGACACAGAGAAGTTAAGATATCTTCTTGCGGGTTTTCTAAGTCTCGTCCTGCAGTCGATGCTCTATTAGTCGGCAAACCATCCGCACCCCTTGGTTCAATCAGAGGAAACATAAGGTCACTTACTTCGTTCAGATCCGCAGGTCGAATAGTGTTTACCTGTATTATTTTGCCCGCATGTTTTATGCGGGAAATCCACTGCAATCTCAGGGTTGCCAGTTGCTCCACCCTTTCTGGCGAGGTATCACCAACCTTGTTATTGTTGCCTGGTGGCGGGTGGGATTTGCCGTTTCTTAATAAACGCTTGTCCTGGTCCTCCAGCCCGAGTTTCTGCTTTGCGTGCTCATCTGTGTCTGCCATTCACCGGGCCTGAGGAACGATAGTTCTGGATGCAAACAGGATACGGTTCGTTGCGGACTCGTCAAGCAGTCACGCGGGCCCGCGGATTGCTGACTGCCCTTGTCAGTCCCTTCGCGGTCCGCTTCGCGGAGGACTGAAAGTGTGTAGAGTGGAGGGCTCGGGACACGCCTCTGAGCACACGCCTCCAGTCGATAGAACCAAAAAAAATACTCAAACACCAGCACAGCGTGCAGGTACTGCTGACTGCCCTTGTCAGTCCCTTCCATCAACTTCTTTAGGCGACTTAGCAAACGTCCACACGATATGTACCCCAAATGTGCAGCTCCCTAATGCAGTACGACAACATCAACAGTACCGACAAAGGCCACACATCTGCAAAGGTCAACCATACAGCCGAAACTGCCCTCATAGACAGTGACCCAGAAAGCCTCTTCTCCTTCCAACGCAAAATTAGCAGCCATGCCTCTTTGTGCAGTATACATGTACAGAACTTGCACAAAGGTATCACCCACTATTAATACTCTGTGCCTCTCCATCGCTGCCTACCAGCCTCACTGCACAGAGTGATGGGGGAAAAATGGTACCGGCCCTTCCTGTGAGGTACACCCTTGACACCTGATTGGCTAATTCCCACAGTTCCATTTCCATGCCCACCATGCTTAAAAGGGCAGGATGTGGCACGTGTGCTTTCTGGGCTACAGTGAGGGCCGCGCCCCAGTAAAGCAGGGACAGTCCTTCTTCCCTTTCCGCTCCAGCCATGCATCCAAGGCGCTAGGCCATCAACACGGAGAACACACCATATTACACCTTATGTTTAAATGCTCATGTCATGTGCAATTCAATCCCCATCTGCAATTGAGCCTGCCAGTTTACACCCTAGCCACTTGTTTGCATGCATGGCTGCATAACATTGCGTCCGGTGTGCTGAACGGTATGTAGGTGCCTGTGTACATTGCCCATATTTTACATGTGTGGTGCTGAGCACTTCCTTTCATGCCACAATATCTTACAGTATTTCCTAAAGCAAGGGTCTTATAAGGCCTAAACACAGCAAACGCAAATGGTCACTTTAGCTCCTATTGAGCAATAGGTGCAATGATGTACACCATATGCTAATCTACGCAAAGCAACTAACTTCTGCTGTTCCACCAAGTCTACAACGTCCTCCACAACCATTGTGTAAAAATCACCAACTTCAAATACATTCAGAGTTACAACTGCATGCCTGCAATATGTTGTGGTGGCTGTGGTGAAGGGCTAGGCTGTTGGGTGCATGGCCTACGGCATTTGGCTATGCACCCAACAGTCTAGGCCATGGCCACACCCACCACAACATAACAGAGCCATGCAGGTGAACATGTAGCCAGGTTCCGGAATTCACATAGGCAGCCTAGGCACCGGCACTTCTACCTAACTGCTGCCCCATAATACTGCGATGCATGCTAACTTTGTTTCAGTTATCATAATCCACACACATACCACACTTCCATTTGCAAAGCATTCTATTACTGCCAACCAAACAACACATTCTTGACAACATTGATCCTGCTCCCAACACTCTAGTAAGTGCATAGAACCAATACTGCATAGTCCACAACAACACTTATCTGCGCAATGCAGACTACCGAAGCATATATACGAACCAGTTCCACCATACCCTCTTCTATATGGACACTAATCCAACATTGCAACCTGTGGACATGCTACACTACTGCTCACTGCAGCATCTCCACCCATGCAGCCACAACTGTAAGAAGTAACTGCATACAAGCAATAGTAGTGCAGAGTGCAGTACAACACTTACTAATCGTCTCAATGCAAACTACCCAAGCACATATTGCATCCACTTCAACCATACCTTCTTCCATACGGACAGTATTCCAACATGCACCCACTGGACACGCTGCAGCACTGCTCACTGCAGCATCTCCAGCCATCCCCCGACAACTGCAAGATGTTCTAACAATCACCACACCCATGGAACCAACAATGCATGCAATGTAGCCAAACCACACACACAAAGCAACAATGGCAAACCTACCTGCAACCAGTCGACATACTTGTCGGTGCAAGGGCTCCAGCCGTGCATGCAATGCAACATTTGAAGGGTCTTATAAAGGGCAAACACAAATGGTCACATGTGTCATCCTAATGTGCAACACGTGCAATGACCTACACCATATGCTAAGTATGCATAGCAGCTCCCTTCTGCTGCTCTACCAAGTCTAGATAGTCCTCCACAACCATTGTGTAAAGGTCCCCACCTTCGAAGACATGCAGCATTACAACTGCATAGCTGCATTATGTTGTGCCTGTGGTGAAGACCTAGGCCTAGACTGTTGGGTGCATGGCCTACGGCCTTCGGCCATGCACCCAACAGTCTAGGCCTTGCCCACAACTAGCCATGTGCCAGAATTCACACAGGCAACATAGGGACCAGCACTTCTACCCAACCGCTGCACCATAAAGTAGGGAAGCATGCACACATGTTCCACTTACCATAATGCAGAAACATACCACTGTGTTTGGCAGCGCTACCCACTTCCATTCACAAAGCATTGTATTAATGCCAACCAAACAACAACATTTTCACAACATTTGTTCTGCTCCCAACACTGTACTACGTGCATAGAACCAATATTGCATAGTGCACTACAACACTTAGTAATCTGCGCAATGCAGACTACCCAAGAACATATAAGAACCAGTTCAACGGTACCCTCTTCTATATGGACACTATTCCAACACTGCACCCTGTGGACACACTGCAGGACTGCTCACTACAGCATCTCCACCCATACACAAACAACTGTTGGATGTTCTAACAATCGCCACGCCCATGCAAACAACAATGTGTGCAGTGCAGCCAAACCACACACACAAAGCAACAATGTCACACCTACTTGCAACCAGTGGACGTACCTTTTCAACCAGTGGGCATATTTTTCTGTGCAAGGTCTCCAGCCATGCATAAAAGGGGCTACAGACTTTCCACACACAACACACCATAGTACACGCTATGTTTAAATGTTCATGTCATGTGGAATGCAATCCCCTTCTGCAATTCAGCCTGCCACCACTCGTCACAGAAAAGAGTTTGCTGCTGGAGCTGTCATGCCATAACGAAGGCTGCCTCCCATCACCACACAAGGTTGTTGCATGTAGAGGTAACCGCAAATTGGCGTAGTATGCACGGATACCGCTGGCACACCACTGTTGTCTTCTAATGAGATATATCAGATGAAGCACTTCTCACTCCCCCACCCTTTCCATCCCTTCTTCCCACCACCAGATGCTGTAAAGTATGTTTTCCATACTCTTTCGCTGCCGCATTGTCCTCGAATACAACATGCCGGCGGTATCGAAAACCTACGCACACCTCATGTCACCGCACACTGCAGTGGAATCACGTTTTTGACCGCACAGTGAACAGGGAAATGGGACGCCGGAGCGGAGCCAGATATGACTAATTTTTTTAGATGTACATTTCAGTTCTTTGCAACAAAAGTACTGGTCGGATTTCCACCAAAGACACAAAAGCATGCTTTCTGCCCCAAGCTCCCGCTCCTGCCGCAAATTTGGTGCAAATCCGTCCAGCCTTTCGGCCTGTAGCGGTGCGCAAAGTTTTTCCCCAATCAGTCTATGGAAAAAAAATGTGGTATCCCCCTATAACTTTGCCCCCCCCTTCCCCTGCACGAAACCTCACCAAAAATTCAGATGGGGCCATTTACTTTTGTTGCAAACTTTGGTGAGTATTCCTCCAGGGAGAGCGAAGTTCTAAGCCGCTGAAAAAGTGATCTTCCCATGGGTTTAGCAACTTAACCATAACTACACGCCCGCTACCGCAGGCTGTGTAATTAATAGATTTTTAATATAGCTTTAAGTGAGTGTTTACTTGGATACCTGTGTGAACTGATTTCATTGTACTGCTCTACAGCGTGCACAACTCCCTCCTAAGATAAGCCTGGCTGCTCAGCCACTTTACCGACTTGTATAGAAATCTAGCAGCACTAATCATGGTACAGAGTACAACATGGGTGGCTATAGCAGTAAATTCTACTCCTAGAAAGACTCACTTATGCTTATCATGGCCAAACTGCCTCATAGTTTGACCTGTTAAACTCATAACTCTCAAACGTCCAATACCTTACAGGAGCAATGATATCCTTTTTCAAATCGATGAATTGCAATAAGACTTTCCAGCCAATAAAGACTAGGGCCTCCCATTTGTAAGCCTCCCCCAAGGCACTGTTCGACATAAACATTTCACAGCCTGACTTTCTTTGCTTTGGAGTCTGATCCAAATAGCAACAAACCTCCTCTGATTGGAAACTATCTTAACTGGCGGAATGAGGGCACGTGCGAGTGTTAAGACACCATTGTCAGAAGTCCTCTAACAAAGGAGGAAATAGGGTGAGGTGCTTGACGCTTTGTTTTTATTTGTAGAATTTGTTCTACTTTTTATTACACTTTTGCATTTTATTGACTTTACTGGGGGTGCAAAACGACTTGGAGCACCGAACATCTGTAGGAGAACAGTCAGAAGAACATTCAGAGCCTTCTCACTACTTCCCCCACCCTCAATTTACAATTTCTAAAATCACCATCTTTTGCTGAAGCAAAGTTGCACGAAGCATGACAAGAGCACTGCTGACGGACCGGGGCGTTAGCATTGGGGTATTGATGTGTGATTCTAGCCCAATTTTCATTGTTAATCAATTAACTGCCTGTTCACCATTCACTATCATGGCCAAACGGAAAGCTGCTCGGTCGCCAGACAGAGATATGGGAGGTAAGAGGCCCCAAAGCAAAACTCAGGATTACAGTGATAGAATTGGAAATAAAGAGTTGAGAAGCATACATGATGATTTGCCACTGTGTTTAGAAGTAGTAAACTTGCTAGTACCACACCAAGTGTTTATAATAATTAGTGCATCCACACAGCCTTAAATGTGTCTCTTTTTTTGACTGATGGAAGTGTTACTGTATCTGACTTTTATATTAATATATTACCTAATTGTATGCAGACTCCACTAGTAAGGCGTACAAGCCTACGTGAAAGCATAGCAACGGGTATCACTGTTGAAAATGTAAATATTAACTCTCCTTATCATATAAAAGAACCAACTAAGATATACCTTTTTATCTTAACCTACCTATCCCAAACCTCTTCCGTGAGTGCCATGAAAGGAAAGGCAATTTCTAAGGGCGTATGTAAAAACTATGATGGCCATTGTAAAACCTTAGAAATGAATTGAATCGTTATTTCTAACGGAACGTATTTGGAGCCCAAGACATAAAATAAGCAGCGTTGCATAGCAATTTGCTATGCAATTCTGTAGGTGTGATAATTAAATTGACTGTAGAAAAGTTAGCTATTTAAGTAACCCGGGGGGGGGGGGGGGGGGCGCGTGGCTTGATGGCTATGTGAGGGGACGTTCCTTGGAGGAGCTCCCGATGATCCGATTTTGATCCTGCGAAGAAGTGATGATTTTCGGTGGACTTTCGAGTCCACGGTGCATCCAAGGGTGCATGAAAGTGGGGGGCACATGGTGATTGCCTTCCCCACCAGCGAGACTGCATATCCACAGAACTGGACTTCGAAGAAGGTGGCGGTCGCGCAGTGGAAGGGCAGCACCCAAGGTGGCCGCTCGTGGACAAAGGGCCATAAATGGTCCGTGGAGCTGAGGAAGACAGAGCCGGCCGGAACGGGGTGAGCCCAACTAGAGGGACGCGTCGCATGCGTCTCTGGCTGGTGGCAATAACATAATTGCGGGCCCCCACTGAGGAGGCCCTGGATTGTGGCATGCCAGCAGAGCAAACCCGAGTTCAGCGGAGCCTTGCTGAGGAGGGGCCGGCGAGCGGACCCCGCAAGGCACTCCGCAGCGCCGGAGACACAGCTGGGCGCGTGTGCCCAACCGACGCAGCAGGTTGTCTTCCAAGGTGGTGCGACCCCGGATCAAGCAGCCCACGATGGAGGCCTACGCCAGGTCGCCCCCGTGCACGGAAGGGGGCAAGAGCAAAGAGGCCCCTGCGGCGGCGACGGACCCACCGGGTACTATCCAGGAGGTGCTGGCAGCAATTGCTGACTTGAAGGTGGCTTGGGAAACGAAGTTGGGCCTGGCCATGAAAGAGCTGCAGGAGGGCCTAGACCTTAAGATCGGAGCGGTCCAAGAAGAGGTGAACCTGTTGCGACAGGACGTGCGAACGATCACGGAGCGCACTGGGGAACTGGAGAAAGAGTTGGCCCCGACCACGGAGGCGTGCAATGCACATGCTAAGGAGCTTCATGCCCTCGTGCAACGAGTGGGCAATCTGGAGGACAGAGCAGAGTAGGCAGAGGGGCGCGCCAGGCGCAACAACATTTGCATAGTGGGTGTTCCGGAAGGAATGGAAGGACCGAACCCCACGGAATACGTTGAAACCATGCTCTTGCAGGGGATTACAGGCGGGGAGCTGACCCAGGGGTTCGCGGTTGAAAGGGCGCATAGGGCCCTGACCAGGAGACAGGCCCCAGGAGACCCCCGCGGCCGTTGATCGCGAAGATCTTGAACTATCGTGACCGCGAAAAGATTCTCGAATTTTTCCGGAAAGGAGGTACGATAGAAAGGGGGTCAGCGAAAATAACGGCGTATCCGGACTATACGCTGCTTGTACAGCGTAGTCGAATGAACTTTGGATCGGTGAAAAGGAGGCTTAGAGAAGCAGGCCATCGCATGAAACGTAATAAAGTGATGCTGTACTTAAAGAGGATGCGTGTAGACACAGCCCTGCTGCAGGAGACTCACCTTACTAGGGAAAAGCTGGAGGTGGTCAGGAGAAAATGGAAGGGCAATGTTGTGGGTGCGGCGTACTCGGCGTACGCTAGAGGGGTTATTACTTGGGTGGCGCTGCATGTGCCGTTTCGGGTGCTTGACTCTACGGTGGACCCGGAGGGTAGAATGGTGGTGGTAACGGGTCTCCTGGAAAACAGGGAAGTGCATATCATAAATTTGTACGCCCCCAATAACGACACAGCGGCTTACTTTAGGACCTTCTACAGTAAACTTGGCCCCCTGGCAGGGGGTACGGTAGTGTGGGGGGGGACTTTAACTGTACCATGAATCCCAGAATGGATAGGTCCAAGGACAGGGCAGGGAAAACGGCACCGGCGGCCAAAGTGCTAGGTACCTTACTGAAAGACCTAGGCCTAGACGATGTGTGGAGAATGCTGCATCCCACGGATAGGCAGTATTCACACTTCGCAGCGCCACATGATTTGCATACAAGGCTAGATTACATGTTTGTAACAGCCGAGATAGTGAAAGACATAGAGGGAGCGGAATACAAGGCCCGAGTACTATCTGACCACTCGCCCTTGGTGGTAGACTGGAGACACCAGCACCCAAGACCGCGGATCCCTACATGGAGACTCAGGACCGAGGCTCTGCAAGACGAGGGGTTCTGGGAGGGTCTGAGGGATGCCAACGAAGAATACTTTGATATAAATACGGGAAGCGTACGCTTTGTGGGCACACTGTGGGAAGCGTTTAAGGTGGTGGTGCGTGGGGTAGCCATTTCCAAAGCTAAGAGGCTACAGGGGAGGTATTGAAAGGGAACTCCAAGAAGCGGAAAGGGAGCTAGAGGATCTCACACATTGTGAGAACACCGCTCATGATAACAGAACCAAAGTAAAGGAGCTACAGTTGTCCTGCAGTGCACTCTGGGATAGGCTATGCAGACTCAATTACAGGAAATATACGGAGAGGATACACGCAGGGGGCGACAAGCCGGGCAGACTGCTGGCCTGGCTGTATAAGAGTGAGACCCCCCGCTCGGTGATCAGTGAGATTAAGGATGAGAGAGGTTGCATCTGCAACACCCAGGAAGGGGTAAATGAGGAGTTCCTTAAGTTTTACAGACACTTGTATGAGGACACGGGGGACGATATGTGTCAAGACATACTGGACACATTGGATGACATAGACAGCCCACCCTGGATGATCTAGAACGCGCAGAGTTTGACGCACCTGTCACCTCGGATGAGCTGGAGGTGGTGATTCAGAATCTGCCCACTTGCAAGGTGCCTGGTTCGGATGGGCTGCCTAGTGAGTTCTACAAAACATACAAGCAAGAGCTGCTTCAGCCACTGCTTGCCACTTTCAACGAGGCCTATGAGCAGGGGGAACTCCCATTGTCCCTCCGCGAGGCTGTGATCATCTCACTCTTGAAACCAGGCAAGCCGGCCATGGAGTGCGGGTCTTACAGACCGTTGTCCATGCTTAACCAGGACAGCAAAATACTACGGCAGTGCTGGCTAATAGACTGAAGAAGGTGATTGGGAAACTGATACACCCAGATCAGATGGGATATGTTCCAGGCAGGAACATCACCGATAACCACAGGAGGCTACACCATATCATTGACCAAACTGAGGAGGACACCGGCGAGTTGGCCATAGTGTCGTTAGACGCGGTCAAGGCCTTCGACTCGGTACGATGGCCCTGGCTGAAAGCGGTCCTGAAGGGGTACGGAATGGGACCTGGATACCTCAGATGGGTCCAGTTGTTTTACAGCACCCCGATGGCGAGAGTCAAAACAGGGTCCACAGTCTCAGATACCTGGCAACTTTGCAGGGGGACCAGACAAGGATGCCCCCGGTCACCCATGCTATATATACTGGCATTAGAGCCGCTGGCAATATGCCTGTGACAACAATATGGGGAGGTGGGCATAAGCACTGTCAGTGGAGGGCACCTGATATCACTATATGTGGATGATATGCTCCTTTATTTGCGTTATCCAGAAGAAAATCTGCAGTATGTGCTGGAGGTAATAGAACGGTACGCCACCCTTATGGGCATATCTGTGAACCCTAGAAAGTCCAGTCTGTTTCCTTTGGGCAGATATAGGAATGTCCCGGTACAGAGGCTGCCTGTCCTGCCAATACCATGCAGCCTGTGACATTTAGGTATTTGGGAATAAACATTTACCACACGGTCGAGGCAGAACACAAGCATAACACGGAAAAAGCGATAGAGGGGATCAAGAACAGCATGGTATTTTGGTCTAGATTGCCCCTGACCATGATGGGGAGGGCGGCCTTGCTCAAGATGGTGGTCCTGCCTAGACTCTTGCACTTTTCCGTGAATGTCCCGTTTTTGATACCTAGGTGCCTATTCGCGAAATTTCACAGCGTGTGTAGGGGTTTCGTGTGGGGCAGCTCTAGGAATAGGGTTGCTCTGTGGAAGCTCCAGAACCCATGTGACAAGGGGGGGATAGGCCTGCCTAATTTTGAACTTTATTACCTTGCGGGGCAGCTACTGTATGTGGCCAGGAGGCTGGTGGCTTTCGGCTGAAGACTCGGCGGAAGCTAGGCTTCTGCGTGGAGATTCAGCCCCATACTTTCTGATGGAGGCTACTGAGGCTGGGCGGGGAGATCTGGCACAGGACATGGAAGATTGGGGGGGATTCGGAGCCGTACTCCCAGCAGGCCCCTTTGGCGCCGCTGTGCGGGAGCGACTCTCAACTACTTGAATTGGTCCGTAGATACTGGGAACAGGTAGGCCTGGCCACCCTCAGGGACATATGGTAGGAAGGGGAGGCATTGGACTTTCAGAGGTTGCAGGAAGAGACGGGGGTGCATGGTGGCCAATATAAAACCTACGCTAGGCTTGTGAAAAAGACTAGAGAAAGATGGCCCGAGACAGTGCTAGCGGAAGACCCTGATGCCTCCCTGGAAACTATGTAGGATATACGAGCTCCTGCGAGTAAGGGCAGGGAAGGAGTTGCTTCAATTGAGACAAGATTGGGAAGAGGAGGTGGGGGGACCCATGACAGACGGGCAATGGGAATGGGCCCAGAGGTACCATAAAAAGGTGTCCCGGAACGCGAGACTCCAACAACTTCAATTGTACGTTACCCACAGGGCTTATCTGACTCCCGGGAAGATTGCAAAGTTTGGGGGACCAGCTACGCAGCAATGCCCCAGGTGTGGGGAGGTGAATGCGGGACTGTTACACATGAAGTGCACAGATTTTGGGATGAAGTTAAGACGAAACTGGCTGGTGGGGGGGGGGGGGGGTGGTGCTGGATGTGGAATCGGCCTGGTCATGCATGCTTGGGATTTTTCCTTGACCCCGACATTCAAAACACATAAGCAAGATGAAGGACTTGGCTTGTGTTTTGGCCAAGCGCAGGATTGCCATGGGCTGGAAGGCGGCCCACAGACCTAGGGTGGAGCTATGGTGGGCAGACCTCTTGAGGTGGGCGGAAGCTGAATCTGTAGTCTGGTTTGAAGCGGTCACTAGGGGGGGCGAGGAGGCAGTAGGGCCCTTGCTGGCCTGGGGGCAATTGGTGGCCTCTATGGCAAACCCTCACCAGGGTAACAACGGAACAGAGGACTCGGATGATGACTGCTTAAGTATTGTGCTACCCGATGATGCTCCTGTAAATGACATGTGAGAACCGGCTCTAGTTCAAGGGGGGGGGGAGAGTTGGGGAGTTCTAAGGAAAATGTGTTGGTCTAATGATGCTTTTTATGTATTGAAGCAGTTGTAGTGTGTTTGTTTGGCTTCAAAATAAAATAAAAATATTTAAAAAAAAAATAAAAAAGAAACCCTGTTCAATAGATCACAGCTCACCCTGACTTCCTCTCTGGCTCTCAAGGGTCTCGCCACCCTCTTCTCTGTTCACTGCAAGTTCAAAGGGAAGGGACTAGTTTAGTTTTAGTTTAGTTTGTTTATTTGTATAGCGCAGTCAAATAAACTTATAGCATATATAGCATTCAACTTATAGAGCAACATAGGTTTCCGAAGTTACAAATGCCATGAAAATCAAAGGACAACAATAAATACAATAAATAGCATGTGGGACCAGGTTACAGCGTGGTCCAAGTCAATGGATATCAGACGTTATTACATGAGGGACCAGGTTACAGAGTGGTCCATGTTTAAGGATAGCACAGGTGATACCGGGTAAAGGAGTTGGTGTGGGCAGACAACCAACTATGAATGACCAGATGCTGCCGTGGTGCCTGTGCAGGCGATTAGTATTACTGAGTAGCAAGCAGAGTTTTCACCTTGGCTCTGAACGACCAAAACGATGAGTCGGCTCTAATGTCCGTGGCGAGTGAGTTCCAACATTTCGCTGCTAGCACAGGGAAACTTGCTCCCCCAGCAGTTTTTAAGTTGAACTTTGGTTTAGTTAGTGTAGATAAGGGGATCTGGTCGGTCTGGCAGAACTTTGTCTGGTAAATTTGTCCGATAGGGTAACGTGGTGCTGTCATGCAGAGGCATTTGTGTGTAATGACCAGTGAGCGTAGTTTAATTCTGTCACAAATGGGGAGCCAGTGGACTTCCTTTCTGAGGGTGGAGATGTGGGCCTTGCGAGGAAGATTGAGGGCACATCTGAGGGCGTTGTTCTGGAGAACCTGTAATCTGGCTAATGGTAAGACAGCGCAATAGTAATCGTCTCCTTCACTCTTAAGTGACAAACGCCTCTGTGGGAGTGCTAGGCAAGATTGTTTTTCTTTTTCATACAATTGAAAACCAGAAGTGATTTAGATGATATTTTTATTAAGCGAACTATATCCTCTTTGGAAAAGATCTATTCTCTTTGGCAAAGACATGTATGTGTAACTTTATTAAAAACAGTTATGCAATTTAATTCCTAACAATTGAAGTTGTTGCATAATGCAGAACTAAAGTATTGTTTCTGTAAAACACTGCATTGTCTTCATGTTTTATATTCAAGTTTAGGTTAGTGTATCTAAATCTCATAGTGTCAACTAGATTTATTTTGTGGGGGGGGAAAGGCATCACATTGATGAGTGAATACTTTTGCATATGTTCATGATCACACGTCCAACTGCTTTTAATGGCAAATCTAATTATGTGACCTGACATGCTGGTTGCTTTTATCTGTGCAACTGGTGCTCAATGCATGAGAGATTTTATTCCAGTTACACTGAAAGTGAGTTGGCAGAAAACTGCAATATTCTACCCTAGTTTGGCCAGTTCTCTGCCTGGTACACCTACTATTCTGCTAAGTCTCTTACTTTCTGTCCTCTTACATAATGAATACACAGGGCTAACTAGATGTGTATGCCAAAGAATGATCAATAGTTCCATCCAGACGGTACATCAACACATCTACTGCAGTACCGGACACTGTAGTTAGCCTCCAGAGCTCACTTTGCTCTATGATTATGATTGCATTATATGTTGGCACCTGCAGGAGAGAACTGGCCAAACGGTTTTCGGAGCCTTTTTATCAAATCTGTGTCAATTCATGTTGCTAACCTTTTACATTTTACAGACACTCAGCCAGAGCTTGCAAGGTCCACCCACCAACTTGCATAGTCCTTTAGATTTTATGAAGGGCAAGTACCATTTGCAGGGGATGTTTGAAACTTTAATGTAACAGTAAATGTCAAAGAAGTGTCACCGTGCATAGCTGGCCTGGGGGTGGCAGTAGTGTGCCAAACATAAAGTGGGTGTTTGTTGACATGTACCATTTTACTGAAAGCGCATTTGCATGTTTTATTTGCATGTTTTGTCACCCGTTCCTATGGGTCGAGTGCATTTCTTTTAGGTTGAATAGGTAAACTAAATTACTTAATCTTGCAGAATTTTGAAGAATTTGCAAGGCCTGATTCGTCTCATTAATATCTTAATTCAGTGGCACACAAAAATGCTTTATTAATGGTCATTTGATGTTTTGGATCCAAATACCTTCTGGTGACATTAAAAATATTAGTACAATATTGCTAATCAAATGGGTGTGTTTGCTAATCAAGAAGATTTTAATTGGCAAACTCTGCTAATCAATATCTTAGACGTAATCGCAAATAAATACTGATCTGATATAATATCACTTGCCAATCAAATTCAGGCTACATCTTAAACTCAAGGAAAAATATGTAATGATCACCTCATAGAATCATTATAATGGATCATAGCAGGTCTTCTTTTAAAGGTTACAGTGACTATCCCAAAAAATACTGGCAAATTTATTGTTAAACCAACAACAGTGGCAACAGTAAATAAGACTAACTCCTAGCTATTGAAATTGAATGTCAGAATGCCCATTCAATGTTACACACAGCTTCCCAAGAGCTAATCCCGAGGTAGTCATTGTGTCCGAAAATGATTATAAAATGTACAAAAGGTAGACCCTCGTGCATTAATTAAACAATGAAAACTAGCAGCACTAATCATGGTACAGAGTACAACATGGGTGGCTTTAGCAGTCAAATCTACTCATGGATACTCTATTGTACTCATATTTAGGAGTGCAGCAACAGAGGATGCCTTAATAGCTCACATTTCACCAAATCATTTGAAAGATCCTGTGTGCATATTTGCCCACGGGTGTGTTTATCCAACGCATTTGCTTTCTAATCCTCTCAATTGAATTAAGACCATAAATCTACAAGCTGAAACTCGGTGCTCAAAAGTAGTGTTGTCATTCAACCGCAGTGGTATCACTTCTTCCTTAAAATCCCAGCCGGTCATTATATTACCACTTAAAAAGCAAGTGCAAAGCTTTTACTTTAATGGAGGATGCAGATTGACTAAATATCCAGCCTCCTGCTCCCCTTTCTTTCAAACTTTTTCGGTATACCTGCACCACAGGATGGATTTGGAATAAGCTTCTATAAGAGAGGATGCTGTCACTTTCGGAATGGGGTTGGTACGCCAATGCATCCCTCTGTGTGCCTGGCCGTGCCTGTGTTTCACCAACTGACACCTCCCTGTTCCGTTTTTTTCACCTACCAGTTGGACTTGGGAAGAGCTTCTCTGTGCACCTTCATTTTTTTGGGGCATTGATTTTAAATCTTTTTAGCCATCTCCACTCCTTGAGGACTGTATTTATTATTCAATATATTTTTTACTTGCCCCCTACTCCCCTCGTGCCTTTGATAACCGTGTGCAAGCGGTGCATTTGATGCAGTAATCGCTTCTCGGCTGCTGACCCTCACAAAGTCTACTTAAGTTGTCTTGGGAACTTCATTCCGTTTAGTTCCTGTCAGTTTTGTGTCAGTATCAAACTCAGATTGTTAAGAACTTGCTTATTCCCCATGCTCAACAAGGGTCCAGTACCACAGGCCACCATGGACTTCATGGAAGGGCAGACTTTGCATTATAGCGTTCTGGATGTGGAACAGGGTGTGGTCTCTGATTCAACATCGCCTTTGGGTACCAGTGTTAAGGTCGCCACCACCAGATTCTAAGGGGCCTTCCTCCGCCTGTTGTAGAGTTTGCTATGGTTGTATACATTTGCGAGTAGCTCTCAGTGAGAAAGCACTAAGTGGCATGGCTTGGCTTTCGCTATCAGAAGACCTTTACACTTCATACAAGGTTCAGAAGATACCAGAGAGGTGTGTTCCTCACTCCGCACTATCCCGAACAGGCAAAGGTCGCTCTGAGGATTGCAAGTCCTCTAAGAAGGTGGAGTCCAGTTCTCTTCTTTCAGAGGTGGAGTTTACCTACCTCCGCACTAAAAGGGTTGATAGTTGGCTTTTGTCTGCATAACCAATTCAGGTTTCTGAAACAGAGGTTGATTCCTTTGATCCTTTGGATTTCTTTAGGGTACTGCCTCAAGAGCTTTTTTATAACCTTGCAACAGATGAGGTTTCTCCTGTTCCTCAATTCACCCCAGTGGAGGGTCCCACTTAAGTGTTTGGATCACAGGCAAGAAAATTAATCATAATTTCACACTATCACTCAGACAGATTAATGTTGCTTCTTTTGTAACTGGGCATAATATGCAGAATCGGGTAGCACTGGAAATGTTTGGTAGTTTGCTTCCTCTGAATAGTCAGGAAGAGTTCTGTTGGTTGGTTGGCTGAGGGCAAGGAAGCAGCTTTACAACGTGCACAGGTCAATAAGGACCTCACTGACATGTCATCCAGTGGCATTAATGTCTTTATGTATATGCATTGGCACACCTATTTAAAGTACTCCTCCCTCCACTTCTTACACCAACCAAGGTAAGGTGTTAGATCTTAAAATCTTATTTTAGCCATCTACAGATAAAGTTCTTCAGACGTGTAAATCGTGCAATAGCTCTGTCAAGTGTTGACATGCTATTTACGCACCCTTTCAATCGGGGTTTCAACCCTCTGCTGCATTCAAGGCAATCTACTCAGAGCAAATCTTCCATCTCTATTTCGTCAGGCGGGTTTACCAAGAAAATAGATGTATTTTGTTGTAGAATGTCCTCTTCCACCAACCAAGGCCCTAACCCAAAATCATCTTGATTCAGAGATGGTGGTGCATGTTCTTCCATTTCAAACCAGGTATAATGCATCCACAGTGGGAGTAACGCTTCAGTGAAGCTCTGTTCCAGGACATGCCTGCTTGGCCTCCATCGTATCTACCACAGTTTCAGAGGCCTTCTCCAGAACATTTACACGAGATTCAAAATGTTCTCCATCTTCAGGCTACAGACATTATTCCGGAGAACAAAAGCGGCATATGCTTCTAATCTCACAATTTCATTTCACTGTGCTAAAGAAAACTGGTAGTAAAAGGCCCATTCTAGACCTTTCGGGACCCAAGGAGTTCCTGCTCTTGGGAATCTTTCTCGTGACCATGTCTGGCTCAGATATTGGCAGCCTCCAAGGTTGGGATTGGTTAAAATGAGTGGATCGTCAGGATGCCTATTTTCATATTCCAATCAAAAAGGAGTACCGTCACTTACTGAGGTTCACTGTGGACTGCCTGCACTAGCATTATAGTGGACTTCCACTCAACTTGAATATGGCACCCAAAGTGTTCACAAAGGTGCTCTCGGTTGTGGCAGCTCACCTTCGACTTTAGAAGATCAACATTTACCCCTACCTGGATGATTGGTTGTTCTGGGCCCCCTTTTTAAAGGGGAGTGTTTGACCAGCCTCTCTCTCATGTTCAACACCCTTAATGACCTGGGGTTTTATATCATTATGAAGAAGTCATGTGTTCTACCCTCTCAGAGAATCCAGTTATTTGAGGCCCTCTCTGCGTATGTCCTTTCCTCCACCCAACAGGATTCGAACATTGAGGCAGACGATCCACCACTTCATTATAAGAACTTGGATGTCTGCTTGGTGGTTGCAGAGTCTTCTGGGCCCGATGGCCTTGTCCATTTTGGTCGTGTCTCTGGACAGGCGCAGGTTGAGTACTCAGATGCACCTCCTTTCTAACTAGAACCAATTGTCACATCCATAGTACATGGCAATATCCATTTCAAAAGAGACCCCGATTTCCAGGAGGTGTCTAGGGAGGGCATTGTCAAGTTCACCAGACTTGTGGCTTGTGGAGTGCTCAAGAAAGACTTCTCTACGTAAATTATTTGGAGCTAGAAGCCATTTTTCAGACTCTCAACTCATTTTCTCACTCTTATCCAGGGGAAAGTGGTTCAGGTGTTCACGGACAGCAAAACACCTATGTTCTGTTTGAACAAAAGATGGAGAAGAAAATCCCCTTCTTTGTGCATCCTGGACTGTCAACCTTGAGTGGTGCGTCCTAAACCACACCCCCCACCTCTTGCATCCCATTTACAGGGAGTGAAGAACATGAAAGCAGACACTTTGAGCAGTCTTTCCCATGCCCGCATGAGTAGGAGTTGTACAAATCTGCCATTCTTTTAGGAATGGGAATTCCTCATGGTGGATTTGTTTGCAAAGACGAACAACCATCTGTGTCAGGAGTATGCGCCTCAAGGTTGGGGCTCCATTCCCTAGGAGACACCTTCAGCCTGGAGTTGTCAGAGAAAACATATAATTCCATTTCTGCTAAGATGTAAGGAATTGAATCTACTGGGTCCTGATATGTAACGCTGTACTGTCAACTTTGAAGACCCTCATCCCACTGTTTCCTCTCAATATGATAGCAAGTGGTTCCATAACTAATAGATGAGTCGGGAAAATGGATGACCCTTCCGCATCCCTGTAGTTGGGGGGGGGGGAAGGATTCAGAATGAACGTTATTCACCACCACCTTTGTGGGTTGAACCGAGTGCTGAACCCTCAACCAGGTCTGTCGTTGTTAGCCAAATCCAAAAGACCTTATTGTATTTGCCAGAAACAGCCAACTGACCCTATTGAAGCCTTTTTCTACATGTAGAGCCATAAGGACCAAGTCTGTTTCTTGGTAAAGAAAGGCCAGCAAGTTCAGGGTTTTCTATATATTATTTGCTGCCTGTCTGCCCCTCAGGAACCCTGCCTGATCAGGGTATAGCAAGGCTGACAGGCGAGTTTCTAGTCTAGAGACAAGCATTCTCTTGAGTATCTTAATGTCCGAATTTAGCAAAGAGATCTGCCCACATGATGCACAATATGATTTTTCCTTTCCATCCTTTGGTATTACCACTGTTAGGGTCTTAAGAAACAAGACAGGGATACCACATTCTTTCAGAAGGCTATTATATACCTTTGCCATGAATGATGAAAGTGCTCAAGCATATGTATTATGGAGGTTCGCGGAGAAACTGTCTTCGCCTGCGGCCTGCCTACCAGGCATTTTATAGCCAAACTGTTCTTCCCCGGCTATTAAACCATCTAGCTGGTCTGCCCCTTCAGGAGTTCATTGTGGCAAGTCTACTATCGCTAAGTGTTCGCTAATCCCTCTTTCATCATTTTTCTCTGCCCTCGAATATATCATTGAACAAAGCACTGGGCTATTTTATTTGGCTGGGTTTTTTCACACCCCTCCCTGTCTCTAACTTTTTGGATTGCTCTGTCTGTGCTCAGTCTGTTTGCCAGGAGAGAACTGGCTTTGTCACCTTTCTGATAGTATTTCTGTTTAACTTTTCGTATTTCTCATATAAGCCTTAACCAATCCCAGTTTCTGGAGTTTGCTTCTTTTGGCTTGGATTTCACTCCGCAGATTTGACCTTTCACGCCCCGTCCCATTTCTCAAGCATGTTTCTTTTTCTATTATTTCTTGTTTAAATTTCTCTTTGAGTAATAGCCTCTCTTTTTCTTTGCACCCTCTGCAATAAAGAGCCCTCTGATCGTGGCCTTCACAGCCTCCCAAACAATGTCCCAGTGACTGATCCATTCTCGTTGGTCAAGAAGAATTGCTTAATTTCTTCTCCCAGATAATCAAAAAATAGCTTATCTCTCAATAATGTGGCATTAAAGTGCCACCTTGGGCTAGCTTGTGTTTGGGGGCCCACCTGTAGATCAATGAATACCATGTCATGGTCAGAGCAGGTAATATCTATACAGGATTTCCGCAGTGAACACACCTTCCCTTTTTCAATAAATAAGTAGTCACTTCTGGTTAAAGTTTTATGTGTATTTGAGTAAAAAGTATAACCCTTGGTGTGAGTTCTTTTCCCTCCATGCTTCACACCACCTGAATTTGGCCCATGAACTCTTCCGGGCTTAAGCTATTCCTATTGCCTACTTCCCCTACCCCTTCTCCACTGGGCATCCTGTCCATTGTTGTGTTTCTGATCATATGTAGGTCTCCGCCTATTATTGCTTTTCCCTCTGCCCATCCATCTATTGTTTCAAAGGCTTTTTTAATACATTTTAGTAGTTGAAAATTCAATGCATATAGTCTACTAATGCAAACCATGTCCCATACCATTTCCCCTCGACATCAACAGCCTTTCATCTCCCATCATTTTTTGCTGAATGTTCTCCATACACCAGTCCGGGGTCAGGACATTTCAAACCCTTGCTTTGTTGATGTTGGCTGGGGGCTATAATTCTTCCCAACCCTTCTAACAAAATGTCTGTACTCCTTTTTTTTTTTTTTTTTTTTTTTCCCCCCCGCACTCCTCCTGTAATGAGTTTCCAGCACAAAGACAATGTAAAGGTTGTTGTTTAACCAGTTGTATTGCTGCTTCATTCTTAATTGCGGTTATAGGGCCGCCAGACAGGCAAACCTTTCTGCCTTTGTTGGGGAGGAGCTAGCGTCTTTCTTCATTCCCAAGCGCTTTAGAATTAGGCAAGACTTCTTTTAACTGTTTCTAAGCAATAGAGCACTGAGACAGCTTTTTTTCATGCAAATATAATCACACACAGACATGGATGACCACTAAATGAAGGTAATTAGTATTTAAATATGTTATTCTATTTAGTTTTTAAATCTCAAAGCACGATAGGAGTCACAAATATTCCCCCTCCCTTCCCGGAAGGAATGTGGCCTGCTCTGTGGCCTGCACTAAAAATGGATCGCAGAGCATGCAGTGTTGCACCACCGAGGCGAAGGTCTGGCAGAGCACACCAAGTGGTTGAGTAGCTGTTTCCTGTCCATCAAAAGCCCATGTATACTAAATGGGGAGTGTACATGCTCAATGCACGACATGCAGAATTATGGGAAAATAAGGTTTTAAGGGGAATTACTGGACCAGATAAAAATATGAATATAAGGAGTGAAGTATAGAGAGCATGATGGGAAAATGTGTTTATATATAAATGCTCATGGGTAGCAAAATGATGGAAAATTAAGCTACAGTGTATTTTTGCATAGGTTAGTAATCTGTAAAGTAGTATGTCCTAAACTGAAGCCCGACCATGCAGGAAGGAAGACTGCAGCAACCCTTGTAAGGGAAGGACAGTTTTGGATGAACCATGCCAGTATCCAGTGACCAAGGCAACAGTATATAAGGCTCCAGCATGGCACCAGTCTGTAGGAGCTTGGAGCGGTTGAGGGACAGAATATACCATTCAGGAGCAGAGTTCTTTGCCCCATCCTCATTACTGTACAGATTAAACTTGTTATGCTTGCAAGATATGTTATGCTTGCTCTTGGCCTTAATTCCCTAGAGGGGCTAACTTTAATCTGGTGTGAGCGTGATTAGGGGTACCCATATAATTAAGGGGTACCCCTGTAAAATGGGCTACCTTTCACCTTGTATGGCAGGTTGAACCACCCGGCAGAGACATGCTGTTAACCATATTTCCTGTAAAAGCATAATGGAGTGAGACTTCAGAAGGTTTGGGTAATTATATAATTGTGTATGCCCACAAGCATTCTAAGATACTAATTTAAATTGTGCACAATTACTAAAGATGACTTTTAGGCCTCAACTGATTAGAATTTGACCGGTTTCAAAGTAGCTGAAAGGCAAGATTAGTCTGCATCATCAGACCAGTTATCCTTACCTGAATTAGCAAAGCGCACAGTTCTAGCTCTACCCGCACCCCCCAACCCCCAGTAGAGAGAGTTCCTCCAAATAGTTAGGGCGTAAAGGGTCAGAGGTGAGATTTGGGTGGCACCTCATAAGGTATAAGGTCATAACCTAATTGTCTCAGGATATTTGTCTCCTTGATCAGAATGTCGTAAACGATTTATGATGGTACATCTACATCTAGAGTAGCATTATCAGTTTTAATCAGGTCGAAAAACTCCAGAAGGTCAATGTCTCGAAAGGAAATGAATCTCAGCTGGGAATTTTGGAAAATAGTGATAGTACATTTGTCCTATTTAGAATAATAACCCTGTCTTATTTCAACAAATATGGAGCCTAAGAGGGCACACTGGAATGTTAATTAGCTTCACTTGTTATAGGAAATGGAGCACTACAACCCAACCTCATTGGAGGAAATGAGAGACTTTGAGTATTATATCTATGACCAGTTCCACTTAAGGTACATGTGACTGTAGAATGTGGCTGACTTCATCCCTTTCCCTCTCATTGTTTCACTACGATCAACCAGCAAGCTGTTTTGGGGCATACTACCATTCTCTGTACCCACTGTGTCCGGGTCACTGATTGATCTTGTGCAACTGGCACCCTGAACGTTTGTTATGGGTGTAAGTGCCACTTCACTTTCTTGCACCTCCTGAATCACTTTTGAATTGTGTTTTTGTTTTCCACTTTAAAGCGATTCTCATTAGCTTGCTCGCTTTCATGTGCTTTATGAACAAATACTTGCATCTGGCACGATTGTCAATACGCCCCGGTGTCTCCTCTTCCTTTAGGAGGACTCACTGGTTCTTCATTACTTTTTCTGGGTTTCTCACAGTAAGCCTGCAGCGTTTATCCGATGTCTTGCTCTGGTTCGCTGCTTCGGCTTCTTGGCTTCTCTCGTGGCCCCTGCTGAGCTTTTTGGCAAGGCCTCTCGCTTCAGCACGATAGAGGCTTCCCTGTACCGCCTGCAAACGCACAGTCTTCTGCAGACTTCTGGCATCCCTGCAGAGTTTTCTTGCTTCTGGACAGCTCTTATTCTTCTGCCACACTAGCCGGCTGGCTTCATGGAATCTTCTCTCGCCTACTGGTCTCTCGTTGTTGCAGTGAGAGACCGCCTTCTATCGCCAGCAGCACACCACAGTCAGCTGTTACCTTCGTTTAAATCTCCCGGCTGCAGGTGAACGTTCACAACTAGAGCGTTGCTTGCGCTCATGCTCTTCATTGCTCCACATTGCTCGACCCATCTTCCTGGCCTCAGTATTTTGGTGTTTATGGGAATGGAAGTCCATTCCTGACTATTTGTATATTGCGTCCAGGGCAATGCCGTCAATGTTTTTTAAGGGAAAATCAATTCTGGAAGACTTGTGGGTAGGGTATGAGAAGATTTATTTTTTTAGTTATAAAAGGCAGGCTAGATTTTAATGGAGGCAATCAAGAGGACTTTTACTTTGGGTGAATCCAAAATAGAATTTTTGTAATTATAGTTAATGGTCAGTTGTCTGCACAGGACTTGTACCTCTATCTTGACTGCTAGAGATAGGGAGGTGTAGTTTCTGAAGGTTGGTATTCTGTTTGCGCCATACTGAAGGTAAAGTGTACAATTTCAAGGTGAGAGCCAAAATAGTCCAATTACACTGTTTTTAATTTTACATGTATATTTTCTATTATATTTTATCCTCTTAGATTCAGGGGCCTCATCTGGAGAGTATCTTACAAAACCTTGATTACTTGTTTATGTTTCAAAGGTTATTTTATTTTCTCCAAATGATGCAACAGGGCAGCTGCATGGTTCCCAAGGACAATTGCATCCTACTCTAAAGAAGGTCAAATAAAACCTTAAGTTCCAGTGACTGTCACGCTCTGAACTTTGAGATTCCAACATTTTGAAATCCATTTAATTTGGAGAAAATAAAATAACAAGTAATTAAAGTTTTATATTATACTCTCCTGATGAGCCCCCTGAATCTAAGAGGGAGAATCTTGCCTCTGAATTGCCTCTGGTGCCTCAGCCAAAACCATCGGGTTGATGAGTGCAGGTCATGTCAGGCCATGTCAAATAAGGCTCTTGAGGAACGCAGAGGTAAACTGGCAGTGGGGGAGGACAAGTATAAGTCTTCGAAAAGACAAATAGATTCGTACGAATCGATTAGAAAATCTCGTCACAAGTCGAGGAGGTCAAGATCGGAAAGTCGCTTGAGGAAGTCTTCCTCGTCTTCTTTACGAAAATCAAAGAAAGCGACGTCAGGTCTTCTTCCTCCTCGTCCTCTTCAGAGAGGGGAGTTCCTTACCCTTCAAAACACGATTCCCCAAGAAAATGGGAGGTCTTTAGGGCTTCGATGTTAAAAATATTCGAAAAAGCGGCCCAGACCCCCTCAAAGTTGCCGCATGGTGATCATGCCTCTACTCACTCTAAAAGTGACAGAGGAAAATCAAGATCCAAACACGCATGGGTTGAAAGAAAGTCGAGAGTGTCTTTGCGGGAAAGTTCCCCGACGCCTCACTCTAAGTCTAAGCCTCCAGTGCACAAATGGCGGCAAAAGGAATCGGCATCGAAGTTGAAGGCAAAACTTGACTCGACATCGTCAACGACCATAGCGTCGAAACCGATTACAAAGATGGCGTCGACACCTGTAGCTTCGATAGCATCGAAGCCTTCTTCGACAGCATCGAAGCCAGCGTCTAACCTATCGACACCTTTGACGCCTTTATCAAGCCCTTCTCTAATACCAAGGCCGAAGTCGATGCCATTTTCTATGCCTAGACAAGTTCCACCTTCTTTGCCTGAAAAGGCTTTTCACCCTCAATCTAGACAAGAATTCTTTACATCCATGTCTTCTATATATGAGGAACATTCCTCTGAAGAGGACGTCACTCCAGCTGGAGTTTGATTTGGGGCCAGAGAGGTCCCTGAAGAACTGGTGGACCCACAATCAAAAATAACAGACTTGTATGATTGCCTACAAAATGCCAGTGGCTTGGACACTTCTCCTCAAGTGGATTTTGAGAGACCAGACCCTACAGATCATGCTGATCCCAGTTATAGAAATCTTATGGGAAGAGTCATCAATTTTATGGGATGGAAAGCAGCTTCTCTGGATTTTGACCAGGATGACATGACTGATATCCTGAGTGAGGGTCCCTTAAAAGATCCTGTTTTTACCATTCCATAAAGCTTTACAAAAAAGGATAATGGTAAATTGGAATAATCCCGATTCAGTTCCAGCAGTAAATAAAAAAACTGGTACCAAAATATAGACCAGCCTTATCACACCCAGAGTATTTATCCAAGCATCCCTCTCCCGAAAGCCTGGTAGTTCAAGCTGCAACCTCCACTAGGCAATCGGCTTCTGCATCAATACCACCAGATAGGGACGATAAAGTTGATGCTTGGGCCCGGAAAGCCTTTACTTCGGGCAGCATGGCCCTGAAATCAACTAATGTCACTTGCACATTAGCAAGATTTACATATACCCTGTGGGACTGCATGTCTTCAGTGGCTGAACGCATCCCGGAAGGTGAGGAACGGGATGGTTTCCTGGCTATAGTGAAGGATGGAAAAGAGGCTATGGAGGAATGCCTTCAGTCAGGATTGGACACTGCGTATAGTATAAGCAGTTCATGGCTTCTAGCACAGTCTTGCGCAGATTCGCATGGCTAAGAAACTCTGGATTTGCACCTGATGTGAGTGTAGACTACTCAATATGCCTTTTGAGGGCTTGAGGTTGTTTGGCAGCAAGGCAGATGAGAGCCTGGAGAAGCTGCAGACCTTGAATGCGGCAGCAACATCACTCGGCGCTGCTATAAGGCAACCACAACAACACTCTTACGCAGGCTCATCTTCCTGGAAGAGACGCCCTTTTCGCTTTTATTCCTCTTTTGGAAAAGGGAGAGGGCAGGCCAGTCACAGAGGCCAACAGAGAATATCTTTTCGTGGTGGAAAAGGGAGAGGTGTTAGATCAGCCACAGCAGTGGCTACTACCTCCTCAGCCACTGCTGCAGCCGCTGCAAAGCCACTTTAAGGTCTTAACCCACAAAACCCTGGTGGGAGGCATAATCACTCAGTATCTGGATGAATGGCGGGGCATTACGTTAGATGCGTGTTCACTAGAGATAGTGACCCATGGTTACTGTCTTCCTTTTCATCAAAGACCTCCAGATCATCCACTGGGAGCCAACTCTGTAAAAATTCCAGACCCGCTCCTTGTGCAGGAGATTTTAACCCTGCTAGAGAAAGGTGCAATAGAACATGTACCTGTGGCGGAGAGGAACAAGGGTTGGTACGCCCCCTATTTTCTCATCCCCAAAAAGGACGGAGGATTGAGACCCATCTTGGACTTGAGAAGCTTGAACAAATTCCTCAGGAAGGACAAGTTCAAGATGGTAACCCTTTCTCAGATCCTTCAGGCTCTCCAACTTCAGGACTGGCTGGTTTCATTGGACCTTCAGAATGCTTACTTTCATGTGCCAATTCATCTCAAGCACAGGAAGTACCTGAGGTTCGCAATTGGTGGTTCTCATTATCAGTTTCGAATTCTACCATTTGGGCTAACCTCCGCCCCGAGGGTTTTCACCAAGCTGATGGCGGTGGTGGCAGCAAGTATCAGAAGAAGGGGGATTCACATCTACCCTTATCTGGACAATTGGTTAATAAGGGCAAGTTCATCCGAACGAGCCCAGGAACATCTGGCCTTGACCTGCCATTTCTTACACAGTCTGGGCTTCTCCCTCAATTACAAGAAGTCACAAATTATTACAAGCCAAAAACTCCAATTCATCGGAGCGATCCTGGATACTTCTTCAGGGAAAGCCTCGCCTTACGAGGAGAGGGCTCACCACATTCTGCAGATGGTAATGAAATTTCAAAATGCCATACATCTACCTGCATTCGACTTCCTAAGGTTGCTAGGCCTCATGGCATCCTGCATTTCTCTGGTGCCAGAGGCCAGATTGAGAATGAGATCTCTTCAGTGGGCCCTCAGGATTCAATGGTCCCAGTTTTCAGGGGAGATGTCAGATCTTCTACAAGTCCCAACCAAAGTGGCCCAAGATCTTCTATAGTGGGCTTGCAAGGAGAATATCCTCAAGGGGAAACCGTTTTGGCAACCATGGCCAGAGATAACGGTAGTGATGGATGCCTCACTCACGGAGTGGGGAGCCCACACCAACGATCTGACAATCAGCGGTCGTTGGTCTCCAGCGGAGTCCAAACTACACATCAACCTTCTGGAGCTGAGAGCAATCAGACTGGTGCTGAAGGCGTTTCTGCCCACTGTACAAGGAAAGAATGTTCTGATAATGACGGACAATACAGTGGCCATGTACTACCTCAGCAAAAGAGGAGGCGCAGGATCACTTCTACTGTGCAGAGAGGCAATGCAACTCTGGTTCTGGGCAATGCAAGAAGCAATCTCTCTATCGGCAGTTCACCTGGCCGGAGAGAGCTAAACAGGGCGGCAGACGCTCTGAGCAGGCAGAGCAGAGTCTCCCACGAATGGGAGCTAGCTCAGGAAGTCCTTCAAGAGATCTTCGTCCTCTGGGGAACCCCTCAAGTAGATCTGTTCGCGACTGGGACAAACCGGAAGTGCGAACTGTATTGCTCAAGGGAATTTCCCCCGAGGGAAGCTCTAGGGGACACGTTCGTAGTGGACTGGGTATTTCCACTGCTTTACGCGTTTCCTCCAATCCCTGTGATTCCTCATGTAATCAGGAGGTTGAGAAAGTTCAGGAAAACCATGATCCTAATTGCCCCGCATTGGGCCAGGAGGACGTGGTACCAGGACCTCCTGGACATGTCCATCTGCCCTCCAATACGTCTTCCATAAAGAGGATCTTCTCTCGCAAGAGGAAGGTCGAGTTCTCCATCCAGAGGTCAAGACACTCAGCATTCACGCATGGTTTCTGAGAGGCTAAGATATAAGGATTGGGACCTCCCGGATGACGTAATGGAGATTTTGCTTTCGGCCAGAAGGCCAGCAACAAAATCCCTGTACCGGTGTTGTTGGAATAAATTCAGTGACTGGTGCAGGAACAAGAAACACGGATCCATTTATTTGTAATACTCAAGAGTACTTTCTTTTCTCTTGAACTTGGCCAATTTGGGGCTTCAAGTTGGTACGATAAAAGGTTACTTGGCCGCGCTATCGATCTTTAAGCGCTCCTCGCAAGAGGTGTTCTATTTTAAAATGCCTTTAGTCATTCGATTCTTGAAAGGGTTGTCAAATGTATACCCTCCAACATCTTTTCAGGTGCCCACCTGGGACTTAAATCTAGTCTTAAAATTTCTCATGTGTGCTCCTTTTGAGCCCTTACACTCTTGCCCATTAAGACTGCTCACTCTTAAGACGATTCTGTTAGTGGCTATAACATCAGCCCGCAGGGTAAGTGAGTTGCAGGCACTATCTTGTAAGCCTCTTCACACCATTTTCCATAGGGACAAGGTAATTTAAAAGTCAAACCATCTTTCTTGCCTAAAATAGTGTCTGATTTTCATCTGTCACAGAAGATTGTTCTACCTTCCTTTTATCCTCCACCTCACGCTAGTAAGGAAGAGGAAAGGTTACATAGACTGGACCCAAAAAGTGCTCTCAGTTTCTGTATTTCCAGATTGACAAATCGCCGACAATTTGACCAACTATTCGTTGGATATACTGGGCATAAATTGGGCCTTGCAGTAACTAAACAAACTCTATCCAGATGGATAATTTTAGCCATCTCGGAGTGCTATAAATTGGCTGGAAAAGAGCCTCCGGGTGGTTTAAGGGCTCATTCAACCAGAGGCATGGCAACTTCCACGGCCCTTCAGAGCGGTGTCCCAGTGCAGGATATTTGTGCTGCGGCCACCTGGTCATCAATGCACCCCTTTGTAAAGCACTACTGCTTGGACTCTACTTCATACCAAGGAGGACTATTTGGAAAAGTTGTCCTTCATTCTGTCCATAATTAAAATTTCTAGTACTCCCACCTCCAAAGTTACTACTGTTATGGGAGTCTATCATAAGATGAGGAATACGTGGAAGGACACAATCCATTTCGAAGAACAAGTAACTTACCAACTGTAGCGTTCTTTCGATTCCTCCCACGTATCCCTCATCGACCCTCCCATCCTACCCCTCCGTACAGTTTACGCCAGTTGCACTCTAACTTCCTTAAGAGCCTAAAGACTTAAAGCCTGATCAACTGATGCGACCATGAACACAGTAAAAACAGAACTGAGGTAACGGGCACTGCTCGAGCCCTTTATAGAGCGGATGACGTCGATGCCCGACGGCAGCCCTTGAGGGACATCGACTCTGCGATCTCGAAAATAGCGCCCCCTGGTGAAAAGAAATTCCGAAGCAGCTGAAGCTGGGATAAGATTATCATCAGATGAGGAATACGTGGAAGGAACATCCAAACCAAAGAATGTTACAGTTGGTAAGTAAATTGTTCTTCTGTCCCCAACACTAATAATCTGAGACAACTGTGCAAGGATGATCTCTTCTAAAATTAAAAGGTGTTCTTTGTGTTTCAACCATAAGAAAGGTTTCCAGTTTCACTGGTAATAAAGTGATGCAAAATAATGTTTCCAAATACAAGATTTCACAGCTATGATTGTGCTTCTATCCCCTAGATTTCATCTTATCCCAAGTTGCTGAATAACTCCAGAGGAACTGCTTCTTAGCTTCTTAGTTCTTATATCCTACCAGCTTGCCATTCTCTGTTAACAAGCATAGGATTCCTTTTATCAATACTAGGGCTGTTCACCCTCTTATTCTCAACCTCTTATGTGGGTATGGGGTCACAGATTTGCAGTACTTTATACGGCTTGGTTCACTCTCCTGGCAAGTAAGTGATCTTTCTTGGACTATTGCTTTTCCTCTTACAGGATCCTAGACCCTGTTTGCTTTAAATTTTGGCATCTCATATGGGAACAGGTCCCAGCCTTTCACTGTTGCATTGTATCTGCTTGGTTCACTCTCCTGCCTAGTATACAACTTTCTCTCATTCACTTCAGGGTCCCAGACTCTCTTACCAAGACTCGTGCCAGTGCGTTGTATCCACTTGGTTTGCTCTCCTGCCAAGTGTACAACTGTCTCCCATTCGCTTTAAGGTCGCAGACCCTCTTTTCAGTTCCTGAGCTCAGCCTGTTGCTTTCTGAACCTCTTACAACTCCCGGGCAACCCGTATATTTGCTTGCTTCTTTCTCAGAGGTACCGGCAGTTCCCAGGCAGCTGTATCTCTTCTGCAGGCTCTGGTAGCGTTCGGGCATCAAGCGGGGTCTGCAGCGGCTCTGCAGACTGATGCCTTCCTGCCGCTGCAAGGTTTGCCTCTCCTGCGCTTCACCAGTTGATGTGGCTCACGTCAGTTGCTTCGCTGCACAGCTCCCGCTATTCCTCTTCGGGGAACGGCTTTCTCTCCCTTGCATCTCTCCCACGATTTGGTTTGAGCTTGAACTATGTTTGTATTCCCGCGTCGGACTGACGTACTGCTCAGGGCCAATTGCTGGCCTCTAGAAACTACACTGCTCGGTCTGCTTCTTGTGAGTGATCCCTGTACTAGCGACCATCTTCTTAGTCACAGTACCAACCTTAAACCTACACACAGGATACTTTGTTTTTTTAAGGTTTTCAGTGTTATGTATGCTAGGTTGGCTAACTTGCCTACAAAATATGTTAACTTTTTTCAGGGCGCGTACTTTTTTCAGGGCGCGGGCAAGAAGATTTTGTATTGAAGAAGGGGTTAAATATGGTCAAGCAGGATGATATTGCATTCTCTGTTGATGGTCGTCCCCAATCCCATAAGGGAATTCCCTCCCCATGTGATCCTCCCTCGGTGCACCACCCCCTGTGGGACTTTTGGACTACACGCACCGCCCTGGCCACAAGGGAAAGGTCTCCCCTAAGGGGATAATGGGTGACATCTATAGATTCGTCACAAAGCACAACCTCCTCCATTTGCCATATTCAGAATAATAGCATGTTCTTATTTCAATAAGTATTCTAGTAGGACCCTAGCAGGGCACATTGGAATGTTAATTAGGGCCTTACTTTTTATGGTAGATGGAGCGCTACAACCCAGCCTCTTTTGAGGCAATAAGAGACTTTCGAGGACATCACAAGTTGGCCAGTAACCCTTAAATGCGGCGGTAACGCGATTACCGCCACATTTAATGGTCAAGCAGGATGATATTGCATTCTCTGTTGATGGTCGTCCCCAATCCCATAAGGGAATTCCCTCCCCATGTGATCCTCCCTCGGTGCACCACCCCCTGTGGGACTTTTGGACTACATGCACCGCCCTGGCCACAAGGGAAAGGTCTCCCCTAAGGGGATAATGGGTGACATCTATAGATTCGTCACAAAGCACAACCTCCTCCATTTGCCATATTCAGAATAATAGCATGTTCTTATTTCAATAAGTATTCTAGTAGGACCCTAGCAGGGGCCATTGGAATGTTAATTAGGGCCTTACTTTTTATGGTAGATGGAGCGCTACAACCCAGCCTCTTTTGAGGCAATAAGAGTCTTTCGAGGACATCACGAGTTGGCCAGTAACCCTTAAATGCGGCGGTAATGCGATTACCACCACATTTAAGGGTCCCATGATCAGGCGCTAATAGCGCCGGACCGGTTGGCGGTAGCACTATTAGCGCGGGCGGTATCCCAGCGGGAAAACTCAAAGGGCCTAACCCGTGATGAGGCACTTTGAGTATTATATCTGTCATCAGTTCCCGATAAGGTACATGTGACTGTAGAATGTTAAGGGCCTAGGTTGGCTGACTTCATCTCCTTCCCTCTTGTCGTTTCGAGCTGTTTTGAGGCATGCTACCATTCCCAATGCCCACCATGTCCCGGGCATTGATTGATGTTGTGCAATGTGCACCGCAAACATTTGGTATGGGTGTAAGTGCCACTTCACTTTCTTGCACCTGAATCACTTTGTTGCTTTTACTTTTTTCCACTTGGGTTCCGGTTTCTTTTTATCTAGAGGCTCACTCAGGTTCGGGCAATGGGTCATTTTGCAGAGCCTCTTTTTCCATTACATTGGGTGAGAATTTCCTGGACCTCGTATTGGCTACTTTTGTTTTTCGATTTTTACTTTTCTTTTTTAAAGGAGGCTTCACGTTTTTATGACTTTGGGAATTGTTACCACTGGAGCATATGATTACTTGGCTGTCAAGGCTTCCTCTGTATCGCATCGGTCATCCGCACAGTTCACACTGTCATTATCTCCCCCACATTGGGGAGTGTTAACTCGGAGCACCACCTTAGGATCAGAGTCGGCCATTGGAGTAGTCTCTCGCAACGTATTATACTGCGATTGAACGGGGAGAAAAGTTTCTAAGTCTTTCCCTGTGTCCCACGCATCAGTTGTCGTTTTCGTGTGGTTTAGAAGCTCATTATCAAGTTTCACTTCCATGCTTATATTTTCATGATGTGTAATGAAAGAAATAAAAGCAGCATTTAGAGCTGTCAATGTTGTACGCCTCATCTCCCGTTTTGTTTTGGTCATAGTTGTGTAATACGCTGGACCACTTGTGCAGGAAGGAGTAGAAGACAGCCCACTTAAACTTTCAAAATCTGTAAATAGGTGGGGTATTTAAAATGAGTCTTGTGGACCAAATGCGTTATATTCATCCGCAATCAGGGCGTGTCATTACAAGGTTTCCAGGTGCAACATCAGTGTTAACCATTGTAGATTAAAAGGATATTAGAGATAGTTGTGAACTAACTAACTCAGGGTTGTTATCCTTTGTGAGGCAGACATGGTATCAAGGGAGACACAGACTCAAAAGGTTTTGTTTTAAAACCTTTATTTACGAAGGTTCCTGAGGTGGTGGAATGCCTTACTTACCCTAACTCTAAAAGGATGGTTCCCTTAACTGATGTTTCTATTGGCCTTAGTTGTCTAATAGTCCAAAAAAAAGTCTGCCTGTGTCTAAACCCATGCTTGTCCTCACGCTGTACAAAAAGGTGATAGGATGTCCTTTGGAAAGAAAAATAGTGGTTCAACAAAATGGCGAAACAAAAGCTGGTTTCAGGTGGTCTTCTCACCAGGTGCAATTTGGTCAATGTCACAAAGATGTGTTCACTCACCAGGGCTGTTCGTACGGCCTTCTCCACAGGGTCCTTACAGTGAGCTCAAACACCTCCAATGTCCTTCATCCCTTCCCCAAGCTTTAACTTGTTCACTTTCAGCTGTCAATGCAAAAACACAGGTTTCTTCAATAGGCCCCTCAGGGTTCCCTTTCCCAAGCTCAGGCCTCTTCCAGCTTTCAGAACACAAAATCAGCTGGTCATGATGTAGATTTTCTCATGTACAGTCTTTCCTGCATATCATCCTCTTATGGGGTAGAATCAAAGGCTTTCGAAAACGCTAGGCTCTTTACTTTTCCTCAGCGTGACCACTCTGACCCTTTGCCCCTCTCTTGGTTCATTACTTTCATTTCCTTTTGAACATTTTATCTTCAGGTGCTTCCTGCACCATTTTCCTATGCTCTTTTACCTTTTCTGTGCACACTTGAACCAACCTGTATGCCTTATCCCGAATGTGTTTCTTACACACTTCTTTCATGCTTTTGTGCGCTCTTGCTTCTTTCCTTTTGGGTCATTCACACCCTTTTTGTACACCCTTTCCTTTCATGCCTCTTGCACCTTTGCCCACAGCCTTCTGGCCCGCTTCGGGTCGTTCGCACCCTCTTTTATACTGTACTTTACTTCGTGACTCTAGCGCCTTTTTCCCATGGGCTTCTGGCCCTCTTTCATTCAAATCGTTCAATTGCCCAACACACACGCGCGTCTCGAACTTGCACTGTTACTTATGGTTTTGTTGAAGACTTCCCGCCAGCTGCAAACGAATGCCCATTCAAATGCAGTCCTTCTTCTTACACCTTTCTGGCGCTACCTTGTATCATGCTCTTCACAACCCGTCTCTGCTAGGCTTTCAGACTCACCGGGCTGACATCTGCGCTGCTGCTTCACTCCGGCTCTTCGTTCCGAAGTCAGGGTCTCACCAACTTGCCCCTCAGACTCTCCTGGGCTGTCTCACCAGCCCAGAGGAACAAGCATTTACATAGGTTTTGCGGGACACCAGTACGCCTCTCGGTTCCCACACACAGACCCTTCTTGGCTCCCTGGAGACACGGCTCCCTCGCCATGCACCTCACCTTTTGCACAGCAGTTCCTCAGCGTCTTGACGTCCCAGTCTCTGGCCTCTGGACCTGGGCAACTCTCCTCCCGCTCTCCTACTCGTGCATACATTTGTGTCAGACCGCACCTTTTTATAGTGAAACTACAAGCAAAGTGGAGTTGGGTGTGAATGGTTACTATTGAATGTCTGACCCTGCTTGACTCTATTAGTGGGACAACTTGAGTTCTTTCTCTGGTAGGTTTCCCTTACTTTCCCCATGTTATTCCTTTGGGTAATCTTTACTGATCTTAGCTGCCTCTTCCACGTCTCAGTAGTTAATGGAAATTGGGAGAGGGAGATGGGGTGAGACTGGAGATACCCCATAATAGCTCTGGGAGAGTAGGTTGGGGTGACCCTCCACTCAGGTGATCGTCCCTAGCTTGTCCACCCCCAGGGTCGGGATCCACAAGCGATGCCCCTTCCCTGGCCACCTGAATGGAAGATCCTGAGGGAGTGGGTGGGAGAGTACTGTCGTGCATCTCACACCTTCATTCCACTATCATTAGGCGGGTCAGTATCCATAGGCATCATTTTGTGGCTTTGCTCACTGGTTGGAAGAAGCTTGTAATCTTGTCTCCTTTACTGACGATTGAGGGTGGTAAAGTTGATCTATAGGTAATGGTATCATTTTTTTTTAACATTTTTTTATTAACATTTAACAAACAATACAAACCAAACTTGCAGTGTGTTCAATAACATGTTCATTTTACATTGTTCAATCGCGCTCACTGCTTCCCTTTTCCCACCCCCCATTATGAGCCTACTTCCGCTGACATTTTATTCTGCCTCCTGTGATGGGGGTTTCCTATCTGTGAGGCCCATTGAGTCTGGCACTGACTCAAATAGTTCTGCTATCAGTAGTTTCCAGGCCATCAGGGTCTCAGTTTCCTCCTCCCCTCCAGCATTGCTGGCTTCCTGCCACACCATGGTTTCCGCCTCCGGCCATTTCTGCAGGTCTTTCCACCATACCTCTATTCGAGGTTTGTGGCATGTCTTCCACCCCATAGCAATTCTCCTCTTCGCAAGCGCATATGCCAGATCTTTCAATTTGCTTACATGCCTGAGTTTTTTCGGCCTAGGGAACCCCCCCCAACAGACAGGCCCACACAGTATCCACCACAATCTTGATACCCTTTTCTGCCAGTTTATGTACGACCTCACCCCAGAAGCGCCCAATGACCAGGCATGCCCAGAACATATGCAGTATGCCCGCATTCTCCTCATCTAGGGCATGCCTGCTGTCCTGCATTTTTGAACTTGGCTATCTTCTGGGGTGTCAGGTACGCCCTATGCGTGATATACAACTGCATCTGCTTAAGTCTTGCGTTCCTAGACACCTTCTTGTGATACCTTTGGACTCTTCCATCGGGGTACCCACTTCCTCCTCCCAGTCTAGTCTCGGGTGTGCCACCTCCTTTCCTACCTTGGACATCATCATCTCATATATCCTAGATATCTTGTGCCCCCCCTCTGCTATATCGTATATGATGTCCACAGTAGCGTCTGGTTCTTCCTCCAACATTAATTCGGACCACGTCCGCTTGATCTTCCGCACCAGTCTATGGTACGTAATATACTGGCCAGTGTGTAGTCCAGTTTCCGCTCCCAGCTCCCCGAAGTCTATTATAGAGCCCTCCCACCACATGTCCCCCATTGTCACTACTCCAGCCGGCTCCCAGTGGTTCCTGATTAACAACCTTAGCTGCTCTTCCCCACCCGCCAGTGCCACCAGCGGTATCTGAGGGGAGCACGGGTCTGGGTTCCCCATCAGCTGGCAAACCCTCCGCCATATTTTCCATCCCAATAACATCATCTTGGGGCACCCGTCCATTACATCCTGGGGCAACCATATGATCTCTTTCAAGTAAAATGGGACGCAATCTAGTCAGGTAATGGTATAGTTGATTGCCCCAGATGTAGTGAGCAGTCAATAGGCAGGTCTAGTAAAGTTATTCCCTAGCAAAATCCATTGTCTCGTTGTCTGGTCGCATTACATCAGAGGCACTTTTGCTATTGATATTGTACATTCATGGGGGAAAACCTTCCAAGCAAGTTGGCATACCTGGGTCTGCCTGCTGATGAACTGCAGCAGATCCCCACTCTCCGGCACTCCGCGATGCGCAACGTGCTCTTCGCAAAGACACTGTTTTTCAGTGTGCTGTGGGATACTTCGTTAAAGCTCCGGAGGAAACGGCAGACCTCTGACAAATCCTTCCCACTGCAGGACAACTGTGCTCTCCAGCACTTTGCCGAAAGGTAACCGAAAAGGTATTCTTACTGATTTTCCTCCGTAGCATGGACCTCTTTGTGGGGGAATTCAACCGCTTAACGATGAAGGTCATTACTTTAATCGGTCTGTTCACCATAAGGGCCAGTTGCCTGGAGAGCCAGTTTCCAATGCATAGGACATTGATATCTGAGAGGTTTAGTATCCCCCTCTTGCATGTGCAGCACAGAGTTCGACCTTCCTCTTTTTTGTTGCCTTAATCAACCCCTCAACAAACGGTAAGAGCGAACATTTTGAACATGAGTTGAATAATCAAAGTTGCAGGCGCCTGGGCATCATCTAGGCCTCCAAGATGAGATCACCTCCTCCCCCTTCTTGAATAAGCTCCTAACCAAATTTACCCGCAATCGCCTCCCCCAAGATTTCCAAGTGTCAGTGTCATCTGAACATAATTTGCATCTGAGACTTCTCTCCTGCAAGTATATCAATCTTAGCCATAAAGCAAGTCACCTTCCTGGTCTAGCGAGCAAGTATCACTTAGGTCTCTTGTTGTGAGGAGAGGCCACCTTCCTAAACTTGTGGATGCTGAGACGATTTTTTTTGTGCACTTCTCCTGAAAAACATTAAGGAAACTTTCCTCCATTGCCCTATCTGTTGTCACGTTTGCAATATCCAATATGCCTTAGATTTCTTCCAGTGACTTGTGGATTTCTTTGACGTCAACCAGTTTGTATGCAAACCCATTGTATTCAAATAAAATAGTAAAGAGCACTCCCCATTTAAATGGTATGCCTCTCTCTTTTAGCCACACCATAAGGCCTACAGGCTTTCCTCCTTGGCAAAGTGTCAGCAGACAAGTCTTGAAATCTATTTTATCTTCGTGCCTTCGAGCTTCACCTCCTTTTTCTTACAAGGTTTCTTTCAGTGTGAGGATGCTCATCTTGTCTCTGTGATAGTGACATTTGGCTATCACCGTCCTAGGGTGCTTCACCTCTGTGCAAACGGTCAAACAGCACCTCTCTCTCCCCCTCCTTCCCTCTCAAACAGGCCCCCTTAAATGTTTTTGACCTTCCTTTCCAACTCAGTTGCCGTTTCACTGTCTCTCCGTCAAACTCCCCAGAGGTGGCGGTTATTGCATTGCTCACGATCCTCCAAGTCCTCCATCTTGGTATCTGCTCCTTTTCCTTCTGTTATGAGCCTTAAGCCTAGTTTCTAGCTTCAGCACTGTAATATCTACTGACAGTTGCTTTTTTCAAGGGCTTCAACCCAATCTTCTACCTTTTCCATCCTCTGTTTTAATACTAACATCGAAGACTGCAGGTCTAGGCGCTGAGCCTTTATCTCCCGAAGAATACTCAGGATGTCTGATTTGCTGGCCTCTTCCGGGGTTGGTTGTTCACAAAAGCTAGATTGTGTGGGTTGATGGGCCTTTCTGGCTTCCTACCGTCCCAGGGCCTTAGAGTTGCCCTCCTGCCTTGTGCCACACCAAAGGTTCTCTTTTCGCTTTTTGTTGATGTCTCACTATTCGAATATTTGTTTATTTATTTACCAGGCTTTCTTTGAGGGGGAGTTTTAACGGCTGTTTTCACAAGCCAGAGCCACCGACTTTAGATGTGCACCCAGACTCCCCATTCGGGAGAATCATACCCTCCTTTTCTTCTTCTTCAAAGCCTCCTCACATTCATCACTGCCTCATAGGGATGGGATCTCACTGACTCTGGCTCTCCCACACCACCTGCTTTGTGTCTTGGGCCCCAAGCTTTTCCTCTCCTCACTCTCTGCACAGAGGTCTGTCAGACCCTTCACTCAAGCGGAGGCAAGCGACCAACAGCTTAAAGGGAAGCACTTGTTTCCCTGTCACCACAGGAGGAATGCTGGAGGACCTTTCATCCCACGGGGAGTCTCGAATGACATCTCTGGGGCAGGGCCTTGTCTCTGGGAGCGGTTCCCCACGTCTCGGCAACAATGCCTGTTTGCTCTCTATCCTCTGTCCTAACAGCTGGTGCCTTCAGGGTGCGCCAGTCCCTGGTCGGGGTGAGGGGAGCACAGGGGGCCTTCTGACCGTCCAACAGGAAGGACAGGCGCCTGGGGGTGTCCTGCCATCTTGCCCACGCACCTTGTCAATCACCCTGAAGAAACAATTTTTAATCATCTAAAAAGCATCACTTGAAAATGGATGGTAACTGTGTTGTTGAGATGAATTTCTAAAAACAGCCCTGGTGGGCAGGCTTTAGGGGGCCACCCTATTTATGGTGAACAGGATTACTCTCGGAGTTTAGCCAAAATCCAAGCAAAGTAGCAATGGAGAACAGTCAAGGCTTAGTCTGAGGAGAGTGTGAGTGTGGTCAGGGGGCACTTGAGTCCTCAAAGAATAACATACAGTAATTCAGCTTAGACAGTCAGTTATAAAAATACAGCTCTTTATTTGGGCATCTAGAACACACTAAGAAAGGAAACTAGTAGGTAGTAATATCACACAAAACCATATAACACAGATATATACATTTACCAGTAGGTTCACTTAGAATACATCACTAAATAACCATGTGAAACTGCTAAATATTCAGATCTAGGTAAAAGTAATGGAATCAGTCACAAGTACAATTTCTTTACTTAAAAACTCCAGCCCTAAGATTTATGGGGCCCAAGGCCCAAAAGTCACAAGTTCCAATACAAAGGTTCTCTCAGAAAGGTATTCTGTACAAGGATTGAATGGGTTTGTGTTGGTGATTAAAAACAGTTTCAAACTATTTCCAAGTTCAGCAACAATTTGTCAGAAGACAGTTATGTTTTCTTCTCTCTTCTAGACACAAGGCCAACCCAGGGTCAGGAGCAGGACACTTGGCACAGGTTCGACAACCAAAGGTAATAAGCGGGAGATAGGAAACAAAGGGCCTCATTACGGTGTTGCCAGAAAACCCCCTGGTAGGTGGTGGGTTTTCCGGCAACCCCGTAACATCCGTACCACCACCTGATATCCCGGTGCCACCGGGACATCATAACTCCTGGCAGCCTGGGATGTCAGGCGGCGGGAACTGTAAGTCCCCCTTTCCCGTGTAATTCCATAGGACTCCACGGGAATGGGTACACGGAAGCACTGGCACCATTTCTAACGGTGCCAATGCTTCCGTGAAAACCATGCCTGCAAAGACTGGTGCTACCAGCAGGTCAAACCTGCCATGAGCACCGGCCCCTGCAGGCATTCTTGTAATCTGGCCGTCCGCAAAGGGTGCCGGTACGTTGCTACCGGCACCCTTATTTCCGGACCGCTAAACTTGTACTGAAGCCCAATGGGATTTGCATCCAATGTTATCCTATGTAGGACAGGGATAGGAGGACAGGCATAGGTATCCTTACTTTACCCCACTGACTGCAATATACCCAGGGGTCACGATAGATCACATGGGGGTTGCTGGGACCTCAGTCTTGCGTCTTTAATCGGGTAAAAGACGTTGCAGGTTCGGATGCTCTTACGGTTGGGTGCAACTGCAAGCCCAGTCGATGAATAAATACAGACTTGCAAATGGATTGTGTCCTCACAGATATTCCTCATTTTTTTTTTTATTTTTATTTTAAAATAATTTTATTAATTTTATTCAAACAACAAATAACAAACCAAACTCAATTTACAGTGGGTACATAACTTGCTCATAAATACACATACATTGTTACATTTTCGCCCACTATATTTCCTGTCCCTCCCCCCTCCCCATATTCCTCATCTTTGATATTCAAGTCTGCTTGCAGCTTGCTTAGGATTTTTATTTTCATAGGGTCGAGTGTCGTGCAGTGTCGAGTCTTGGTCCTCGATAGGCCTCTTTAGCGCCCCTTGTGAGGTTGACACTGGTATATGAAGCACGCATGCTGACCGTTACCTCAGTTCTGTTTTTTCTGCATTGCTGCATGCTTCGAAGCTACTGGCCTTTGCACTTTTTCAATTACTTCTGGCTTCAATATTCTTCGAATATGTCCTCAACACCGAAGACAGGTTTCAAGCGGTGTACAGACTGTGGGGCAAAAATGTGTATCACAGACCCTCACCGCGTCTGTCTGTGGTGCTTGGTGTCGGCCACAAAGTGGCCACTATTGCTCATGTCAATCCATGACTGTCAAGGCCTTGCGGGAAAAGGATGGGAAACTCGAAGCAGGTAAACCCTCTCCCAAATCCCCGGCCGTTACCCCATCTAAGAGAAAGTCATCCTATGAATTGAGGGATGTTTACCCCGTTAGAAAATGTGCAAAACATCGAAGGCGATTGAGGTCAGGTTCACATTGCTCGTCATCTTCTGACAAGAAGAGTAGAAAACGGTGTCACAGGTCCTTGTCATCGTCTTCCTGTCCCGAAAAAGTTTTGTTCACGATAAAGAACTTGAGTACTGCAGAATTAGAAAAATTCATATTGAAAATGCTTGAAGTTTGCCAGAGGCAAGCACCTCAGAGTGCCTAAGGGAGTCTGAGCAAAAAAGCCACTTCTCAGCATCTGACAAGACAGGTAGGGAGTCTTGTGTGTCGCCTTCTCGCGCACCTCAAAGCCCTGGAAGAGAGACTTCTTGACACAAATCGAAGGAGTCTTCTTTGACACACAAGAAAAAGTCTGCGCCTACGCCCTCAAAGCATTCATCTTCCGAGTCAAAGTATTCTTTGAAGGTATCAAAGCCATTGTCTTAATATCCTGAACCTTCGAGGCATGTCATCCATCTGCAGTCATCGAAGCATTTTAAATTGTTGGCTCATTCACTGACTGCTTCGGGAAGGTCGTTGAAACCTTTAACTTAATCTGAGCATACAGTGCTCTTGAAGACTGCAAACCTATGACTGAACTGACCAATACAAATCTATTCCTCAACCTGATTTCTTCAGGCAAATGGGATCCATTTTTGAGGAAGATGAATACGAGGATCAGCCCCCTTTTTGGTACGAGTATGGAACACCAAATGTTCCAGAAGAACTCATTTCTGAAGAGTCTAAAATGCAAAACCTTGTAGAAACTCTTAAGTAAACCAGCAGCTAAGAAACGTCACCAGATACAGAATTTGGTAACCCAGACTGGTAACTGGTTATGCTGATCCTTCATACAGATCTGTTATTTGTAAAGTGGCTGAATATCTGGGGTGGTCTAAACCTGCAGCTACTATGGAAACTGATGCCCTCACGGATATCTTAGACCGTGGTCCGGTTAAGGAGGCTGTATTACCATTTCATGCAGCCTGAAGGGTGAGCATCATGGAGAATTGGTTAAAACCATATTCCGTTCCATTTGTTAACAAATTGTTAACAAAAAAATACTGAACTCCTTCTGTGGGCCAACCTTTTCAGAACAGGCACCCCAAACCAGAAAGCCTGGTTGTTCAAGCTATGACAATTTCCTCTAAAGCTGCAGCTTATCCTTCTACTCCGGCAGATAGAGGATAGAAGAATTGACTGTTTGGGAAAGAGTATTTAGTGCAGGGAGCATGGCACTAAAATCAGCAAATGCTACTAGCACCTTAGCTAATTACACACACACCCTTTTGGGTGTAGCTGCTCTTGCAGCAGAACACGCTCCAGAGGGAGAGGAAAGAGAAGGCTTTTTAAGTCTTGTACAAGATGAAAGAGATGCTATGAAGCAGTCTTTACAGTCCAGCCTAAATACGGTAGACATGGCTGCCGGTACAGTGCTTAGGCACATGTCTTGGTTAAGGAAATCAGGATTTCGAAGGGATTGTGTCCTCCGACGTATTCCTTATCTTTGCTAATTCGTCTCCAGCTTGCTGGCCTCAGACTTTTTTTCCAGTAGAGGGTGCCACGCATCGACGTCCGCCAAGTCGATGTCCCTCGACGGCCACCATATCAGCGCCGACGTCACCATGCCCATACATAGCCGCGCACAGCGTCCGTTGCTCAGTTCCGTTTTTCCACGCTTCGTGGGGCCTCGGAACGTCGTTGCTCAGTTCAGTCAGAATAACCCTCTATATCTACTCGAATAAATACCAACTTGTTCTCGATGGCATCTTCATCGGAACTGACGACGCCGCGATCCGGCTTCAAGAAATGTCGAGACTGCGGTAAAAAAATGTTGATAACGGATCCACACAGGATCTGCTTGTGGTGCTTGGGAGCCAAGCACCATTGTTCGGAGTGTGAGGACTGCATGTCTATGACGGCGAAAGCCTTGAAGGAGCGCAAGGGGAAGCTCGAGAGAGGTAAGTCAGTCAAAACCTCCTCGAAGATTTCTTCGGCTGAGTCGAGGCATTCGTCTCCTCGCCGTCGAAAACATTCCCATTCTAGATCTCGAAGTAGCTCCCACCATTCGTCGAGATCAAGACACTCAAAGAAGAGACGTCGAAGATCCCCTTGCTCATCGTCTTCTGTTTCCCCAGAAAGGGTCTCCTGTCCCACAAAACACAGCTCTAAGGCTGAGTGGGAGGAATTCAGAAAGAAAATGTTGTGTCTTCGAGAAAGCGGCCTCGACCCCCTCGAAGACAGCTGAGGGTGATACCCGGGGTGAAAAACCCAAAAACGCCGCGAGTCGCTGCACCCAGCGAAACATTCCACCCGAGAGCGCCATGAGCCATCGGGTAAGAAGGCACCATCTTTAACGCCGTCGTCGAGGATTCCTTTCACGCATGGATCGGCGCCATCGACGCCGTTGTCGAAGGGTTCTTCGACGCATCGGTCAATCGACTCGACGCCATCGTCGACGCCGATGAAAGAAAAGACCAAGGCTACTCCACAGCTAACGGTGATTCCAAGGGCCTCCGGCATGACGTCGAGACCGTCGTCGACATCCTTGAGTAGGATCCCGACCCTCTCGAGTTCTTCGAGACCTCTTCCAGTTTTCTCAAAGCCTTCGAAGCCTGTCACATCGGCATCGACGGTTTCTCGCCCAATAATGACGAGTTTGGCTCCTTCTGCCTTAGAGATGGGTTTTACACCATTTCAGAGGTCAGAGTACCCTGGACTATCTTCAATTTATGAAGAGGGGGAAGATTCTGACTTTGGGTTGCAGAGGACCACACTGCCTGTTTCAGAGGATTTCACCTCTGAGGAAAGAAGGTTGAAGGACCTACAGGAGTCACTACATGAGGCAAGTGGGCTGGACACTTACCCAGAAGTGGAATATGTTAAGCCAGACCCAGGGGAACATGCCAAAACACCCTATAGAACCCTTATCGCAAGAATTATTGAATTTATGGGTTGGTCTGCGCCTTCGCCTGTTTTTCAACAGGATGAACTGACAGACATATTAGACAAAGGTCCACAGGAGGATCCTGTGGTCCCCTTCCATGCAGCGTTACAAAGGAACATTACATCTAATTGGGAAACTCCTGAAGTTATCCCTGCGGTCAATAAAAGATTGTCAGCCAAGTATAGGGTAGCGGCTGCTGACCCTGAATACTTATCAAAACACCCGACTCCAGAGAACCTGGTGGTCCAAGCGGCAACTTCATCTAGCAGTAGGACCGCTTACCCTACTGTCCCACAGGATAGAGATGACGAGGGGTACGATTCTATGGCGAAGAAAGTCTTCTCTGCTTGTAGTATGGCGTTGAAGTCCATCAATGCCACCTGTACGCTCGCCAGGTTCAGTCACACACTGTGGGAGTGTGCTTCATCAGCGGCTGACTGCATACCCGAAGGAGAGGAAAAGGAAGCCTTCCTTAACATTATTAAAGATGGCAAAGATGCCATGTGCGAGTCACTTCAAACTGGCATTGATTCCGCTGACATTATCAGCAGGGCCATGGCGGCAAGTATAACAATCTGCAGGCATACGTGGTTGCGAAAGTCTGGCTTTGCTCCAGATGTACAGGCCAGACTTTTGAATATGCCCTTTGACGGCTCTTCATTATTCGGTAAGAAGGCTGATGACAGTCTGGAAAAGTTGCAAACATCTAAAGCAGCGGCAAAATCGTTAGGAGCTGCAATCCGCCAAACTCCTTTTAGCCCCTCAGGAACCTCTGGAAGAGGAAAGTCCTTTCGCTATTATTCCGCATTCGGGAAAGGCAGAGGACAGCCGGCTCAAAGAGGCCAAAGGAGATCCACCCGAGGTGGACGGGTCAAAAGTACTAAGGCCGCAGCAGCAGCAGGTGCCTCTTTACCCTCGGCATCTGCATCAGCCGCCCCCAAACCACTCTGAGGTCTTTCCACACAAGACACCTGTAGGGGGCAGGTTAACTCACCATCTGACGGAATGGCAGGCTATAACGTCAGATGCTTGGGCATTGGAGACAGTTGCCCAGGGTTACTGCCTACCCTTTCTACATGTCCCTCAGAGTCATCCACCGGGGCACAGCTCTGTAAAAGTTCCAGATCCGCTCCTCTTGCAGGAAATTATAGACCTGCTAGAGAAAGGTGCCATAGAACCGGTACCTGTAGCGGACAGGAACAAGGGCTGGTACTCCCCTCCCCCCCCCTAATTTCTCATACCAAAGAAGGATGGAGGACTGAGACCCATCCTGGACTTACGAGAATTGAACAAGTTCCTCAGGAAGGACAAGTTCAAGATGGTAACTCTCTCTCAGATCCTTCAGGCCCTTCAGCTCCAGGACTGGCTGGTATCCCTGGACCTTCAGGATGCTTATTTCCATGTGCCTATCCATCTCAAACACAGGAAATACCTGAGGTTCGCAATTGGCGACTCTCATTATCAATTTCGAGTTCTGCCATTTGGGCTGACCTCCGCTCGAGGGTCTTCACCAAGCTAATGTCGGTAGTGGCTGCGAGTCTAAGGAGGGAAGGGATCCAAGTCTACCCCTACCTGGACGATTGGCTAATCAGGGCTGTATCTTCGGAACAAGCTCAGATCCAGCTAGATTATGTCTGCCACTTCCTTCACAAACTGGGCTTCTCCCTCAATTTAAAGAAGTCACAGATGATACCATCACAGAGACTCCAGTTCATCGGAGCGGTCCTGGACACTTCCCTGGGAAAAGCCTCGCCACCAGAGGTGAGAGCTCAAGATATTCTGCAGATGGTCAACAAGTTTCAAAATGCCCAACGTCTCCCAGCCTTCGACTTTTTGAGGTTGCTAGGCCTCATGGCATCCTGCATCTTCCTTGTGCCAGAGGCTCACCTGAGAATGAGATCCCTTCAGTGGGCACTGAGAACTTAGTGGTCGCAATTCTCAGGGAGAATGACAGATCTCCTCCGGATTCCGGACAAGGTAGCCCGCGACCTTCAATGGTGGGCCTATACAGAGAACATTTTGAAAGGAGAACTGTTTTGGCAATCATGGCCAGAGATAACAGTAGTCACAGACGCCTCACCCACGGAGTGGGGAGCCCATGCCAACGACTTGACCATCAGCGGTCGTTGGTCTCCATCGGAGTCCAGACTACACATCAACCTATTGGAGCTGAGAGCGATCAGACTAGCGCTGAAAGCTTCCTGCCATCAGTACAGGGAAAAAATGTCCTGATAATGACGGACAACACGGTGGCCATGCACTACCTCAAAAAAAGAGGAGGCATAGGATCACTGCCACTGTGCAGAGAGGCAATGCAGCTCTGGTTTTGGGCAATTCAGGAAGGAATCTCTCTATCGGCAGTCCACTTAGCCGGAGAGAAGAACTTGACAGCGGACGCTATGAGCAGGCAGAGCACAGTCTCCCACGAGTGGGAGCTAGCTCAGGAAGTCCTTCAAGAGATCTTCGCCCTTTGGGGAACCCCTCAGGTGGATCTGTTCGCCACAAGGACCAACAGGAAGTGCGATCTGTTCTGTTCAAGGGAATTTCCCCCGAGAGGAGCTCTAGGAGACGCGTTCGTAGTGGACTGGGAGTTTCCACTCCGCTAAGCGTTTCCACTAGTCCCTGTTATTCCTCAAATGATCAGGAGTTTGAGAAGATTCCGGAAAACCATGATCCTAATTGCCCCGGACTGGTCCAGGAGAACGTGGTACCCGAACCTTCTAGATATGTCCACCTGCCCTCCAATCCGTCTTCCACTCAAAAAGAATCTTCTCTCGCAGAAGGGAGGTCAGGTTCTCCATCCAGACATCAGAACCCTCAACCTTCAGGCTTGGCTTCTGAAAGGGTGAGGTACAAGGATTGGGACCTCCCTGATGACGTCATGGAGGTGTTGCTTTTGGCCAGAAGGCCAGCAGCAAAGTCTATATACTGCTGCCGTTGGAACAAATTTTGCAGCTGATGTAGAGAAGAGAATATCGACCCTTTTTCATGTGGTACACCAACAGTGTTATTGTTTCTACTTTACTTGGCAAACTCAGGCCTTCAAGTTGGCACTGTAAAAGGCTATCTCGCAGCGCATTCAATCGTCAAGCGCACTGCGGAGGAACCATCCTATTTCAAACTACCTCTAGTGTTACAATTTCTCAAGGGATTGACTAATGTTTATGCTCCAAAACCATTCCAGGTTCCCTTATGGGACTTAAATTTAGTCTTAAACTTCCTAATGGGCACTCCTTTCGAACCACATCACTCTTGTTCGCTGAGATTTCTCACACTTAAAAGTGTCCTATTGGTAGCGCTAACATCTGCTAGGAGGGTGAGCGAGCTACAAGCCCTCTCCTGTAAACCCCCACATACAATTTTCCACAAGGACAAAGTTGTCCTACAGGTGAAGCCTAATTTCCTCCCAAAGGTGGTTTCTGAATTTCATATTACTCAGAAAATTACCTTACCTTCGTTCTACCCTCCTCCCCATCCGGGGAAAGAGGAAGAAAGACTACATAGGCTGGACCCAAGGCAAGCTCTAAGCTTTTACATCAGCAGATTGGCTAGGATCAGACAAGCAGACCAACTGTTTGTAGGATACTCAGGTCACAAGTTGGGATTACCCATAATAAAACAAACCATTTCCAGGTCGATTATCTTGGCCATTCTGGAATGTTACAAACTGGCAGGGAAAGAGCCACCCCAAAATCTTAGGGCTCATTCAACCCGGGGTATCGCAGCCTCTTCGGCCCTCCAAAGAGGGGTACCGGTTAGAGACATATGTGCGGCTGCCACATGGTCGTCCGCACATACATTCACAAAATTTTACAACCTGGATTCCTCCACTAGTCAAGAGACCAGATTTGGCAAAGCTGTATTACATTCGGTTCATCCCTAAGGGGTGCATGACATTCTTACTCCCACCTCCAATTACATGCATCTGCTATGGGAGTCTATCAAAGATAAGGAATACGTCGGAGGACACAATCCCTTCGAAGAACAAGTTACATCTTACCTTGTAACGTTCTTTCGATGGGATGTTCCTCCGACGTATTCCTTATTGCCCCTCCCATCCATCCCCGCAGTAATACTTCCCTTGCGGTTGCAGCTTACGCTCCTTCAAGGTCAATAACCAATTCAGGCATGACTTTTCTTATACTACAAAACGGAACTGAGCAACGGACGCCGCGCGCGGCTATTTATGGGCATGGTGACGTCAGCGCCGATACGGTGGCCATCGAGGGACATCGACTCGGCGGACGTCGACGTGCAGCGCCCTCTACTGGAAAAAAAAATTCCGAGGCCAGCAAGCTGGAGACGAATTATCAAAGATAAGGAATGCGTCGGAGGAACATCCCATCGAAAGAACGTTACAAGGTAAGAAGTAAGACACATAGGCGTGTTTGCTTGACATGCCTTTTGACAGAACTTCTCTTTTTGCAGAAAAGGCTGATAGTAGCGAGGAGCAACTACTAGCGTCACGAACTGCAGCAAAAACATTAGGGGCGGCAACCAGACAACCTCAATCATCAGGTCAAGGATGGTGAGGACGTCGTTTTCATTTGTATTCCTTGGTCTCTAGAGCAAGAGGTACATTCTCGCAAAAGGGCCAGAGAAGAGCTTCTCGTGGAGGCAGAGGTAGAGGAGGAAGAATTCCCTGTTGCTTCCCTCAACTGCAGGTGCAGCAGCAAAAGGACTCCCTCGCCCACAAGTCTGTGGTAGGAGGCAGACTGTCACATCATCTCCAGAGTTGGTGAAGCTTAACTTGGGATGCATGGGTGCTACAAACGGTAGCAGATGGTTACTGCCTTCCATTCCTAAAGAGTTCTCTCGATTGCCCCCGAAAACCATATCAACCATGGGTCACGATCACCTCCTTCAACAGGAGATTATCATCCTGTTGTAGAAGGGTGCAATAGAATTGGTACCTGCAGCGGAGAGAAACCAGGGTTGGCATTCTCCCTACTTTCTAATCCCCAAGAAGGACGGGGGAGTGTGACCCATCTTGGACTTTAGATGCTTGAACAAGTTCCTCAGGAAGGACAAGTTCAAGATGGTAACTCTTTCGCAAATCCTTCAGGCACTTCGACTCCAGGATTGGTTGTTTTCATTGGACCTTCAGGATGCTTCCTTTCATGTGCCAATACATCTGAAACACAGGAAGTAGTTGGTGGTTCTCATTATCAGTTTCAGGTTCTGCCTTTAGGGCTTGCCTCACCCCTGAGGGTCTTCACCATGCTTATGACAGTGGTGGCAGCAAGGCTAAGGAGGGAGGGGATTCACATCTACCCCTACCTGGACAACTGGTTGATCAGGGCTGTTTCTCTGGAACAGTCTCAAAATCATCTCAATCACACCTGCCACTTCCTCCATGAGTTGGGCTTCTCCCTTAACTTCAAGAAGTCTCATATGCACCTTCACAGACACTTGAGTTCATTGGAGCAGTCCCGGATTCGACTTTGGGAAAAGCTTTGCCACCAGAGTTAAGGGCTCAACTTCACTTGCAGATGGTCCAAAAATTCCAGAGTGCCCAATGTCTTCCGGCCTACAACTTCCTAAGGTCGCTCGGCCTCACGGCCTCCTGCATTTTTATGGTGCCAGAAGCCCGTCTGAGAATGAGATCTCTTCAGTGGGCTCTCAGATCCCAGTGGTCTCAATTCTCCGGCAGAATAACAGACCTTCTCGAGGTCCCGACAAAGGTCTCCCTGGATCTCCTGTGGTGGGCCAGCCGAGAGAATGTGATGAGAGAAGAACCCTTTTGGCAACCACTGCCCAAGACGACAGTTGTGACAGACGCCTCCCTCACAGGATGTGGAGCGCACATGAGACCTTTCAATAAGCGGACACTGGTCTCAGTCAGACTCCATATCAACCTGTTAGAGCTGAGGGCAATCAGACTAGTGCTGATGTCCATCCTGCCCTCAATACGGGGAGAAGTGTCCTGATAATGACGGACAACGCAGTGGCCATTCATTACCTGAACAAGAGAGGGGGAGTGGGGTCACTGCCCCTGTGCAGAGAGGCAATTCAGCTCTGGGCCTGGTCACTGAGAGAAGGAATCGCTCTTCTGGCAATTCATCTAACTGGAGAAAAGAACACAGCGACGTACGCTTTGAGCAGGCAGAGCACGATCTCCCACGAGGGAGAGCTTATTTATTTCATTTATAAAGCACGCAACAACCCTAGGGCATTGAGGCGCTGTTACAGATGCATGTTATTTACTTTCAACCCTATGGGTGGTATATTGTGCATGATGAACTGTTGCAGGTACATTGGTTAGAGCGCATAGCAGAGACTTGAGAACATGTCACATGCAGATCTAACCAAACAGCTGGGTTGTTAGAGCTTTGCGGAACACCCAGTAAGACTGTTCCGCGCTTAGCGCGTGGGGCAGAGAGAGTTCTAATGTTTCACTGCAATGTAGGGAAAGCTTGAGCACCCCGCTTTGGCACGTCAGACTTTTGGGTAAGAGGAGTCGTGGGTGTAGGGCATTCTAGTGGGGCTGGTGAATGGTGTTTTGGAGAATTTCTGGAAGAGGTAAGGGGGGCCATGTTAGAGATGCACTTATGAGTGATGGATAGTGTTTTGAATATGATATGTTCTATGATGGTTAGCCAATGTGCTGCTCTTCTAGCTGCTGACATGCTCTTTTTTTGGGATAAGTGTAGCTAGGAGGGCATTATTTTGGATGACTTGAAGCTTTTGTAGGTTTCTAGCTGAGGTGCCTTCAAAGAGGACGTTATAGTAGTATAGTCTCGAGCCGATGACCACTCGTGCGACGGTTAGGCAGCTGTCTGTGGACAGAAAGGGTCTAGAGGCATCTAGGAGTTTAGTGACATAGGCTGCCGAAGAGGCGATAGCGCTCACTTGGCGAGTCATGAAGCGGGTGACGTCAAGGTAGACCCCTGAGGTTTTTACAGGTGAGACAGGGATCCAGATGTTGTCAATATGGAAGACGGAGTACTGTTCATTAAGGTCTTTTAGCACTACTGAGGGGCCCACCAGCAGGAATTCTTCCTTGTCCCCATTGAGATATAGGTGGTTTGCCGCCATCCATATCTGGATTGTGGAGTATGTGTTGTTAAGGGTGTTGGAGTCAACCACGTAGCTACCTGTGAATGGGAGGAGGATTTGTGCATCATTGGCATAGTTAGTGTAGGCTATGCCAATGGAGTCCAGATGTCAAAGAGGGGCCTGGTGAAGATGTTGTATGGTGTGGGGGATATGCATGAGCTTTTGGGTACCCCCACAAGGGACCGAGGGTGGCGCAGCACTTGCGTTCTCTGCAAATACTCTCATTACTCTTCCTTCCATTAAGGAGGCGATTCAGGCGGTAGCCTCGGTGGAGAAGTTAGCAGAGGTGGTGAGATGGTGGCACAGAATTCGTTGGTCGACCAGGTCAAACGCTGCGAGGAGGAGGAGGAGGAGGAGGAGGAGGAGGAGGAGGAGGAGGAGGAGGAGGAGGAGGAGGAGGAGGAGGAGGAGGAGGAGGAGGAGGAGGAGGAGGAGGAGGAGGAGGAGGAGGAGGAGGAGGAGGAGGAGGAGGAGGAGGAGGAGGAGGAGGAGGAGGAGGAGGAGGAGGAGGAGGAGGAGGAGGAGGAGGAGGAGGAGGAGGAGGAGGAGGAGGAGGAGGAGGAGGAGGAGGAGGAGGAGGAGGAGGAGGAGGAGGAGGAGGAGGAGGAGGAGGAGGAGGAGGAGGAGGAGGAGGAGGAGGAGGAGGAGGAGGAGGAGGAGGAGGAGGAGGAGGAGGAGGAGGAGGAGGAGGAGGAGGAGGAGGAGGAGGAGGAGGAGGAGGAGGAGGAGGAGGAGGAGGAGGAGGAGGAGGAGGAGGAGGAGGAGGAGGAGGAGGAGGAGGAGGAGGAGGAGGAGGAGGAGGAGGAGGAGGAGGAGGAGGAGGAGGAGGAGGAGGAGGAGGAGGAGGAGGAGGAGGAGGAGGAGGAGGAGGAGGAGGAGGAGGAGGAGGAGGAGGAGGAGGAGGAGGAGGAGGAGGAGGAGGAGGAGGAGGAGGAGGAGGAGGAGGAGGAGGAGGAGGAGGAGGAGGAGGAGGAGGAGGAGGAGGAGGAGGAGGAGGAGGAGGAGGAGGAGGAGGAGGAGGAGGAGGAGGAGGAGGAGGAGGAGGAGGAGGAGGAGGAGGAGGAGGAGGAGGAGGAGGAGGAGGAGGAGGAGGAGGAGGAGGAGGAGCTTTCCCTGATCTCGTCCATTTTAAGTCCCAACAGGGCAAATTCAGTGCCATGGCCTGGGCGGAAGCCAGACTGTCGAATTCCGAGGATGTGGTTGGCTTCTAGGATTTGTTGGACTTGTAGGTAGGCAGCCGGTCTAGTATTTTCAGTAGGAAGGGGACTGTTGTGATAGGACTGTAGTTGGTTGGGGTTGTGGGGTCTAGTGAATTTTTTTTTTTTAGTACAGTACCCAGGCTTTGTAGAGGCTGGTAGGCACTGTGCTTGTGTAGAGGAGGAGCCAAAAGCCTCTACCGCAAGTCCCGGCCCTAAATTGCCTATTTGTTGGGAACCATAAAAAGTGACAAAGGCGACACCTGTAATGATGCCTATAACACGAGCAACCTTTAAAGCAAAGTATCCATTAAGAAAATTATTCTTTATGTATCCACGGAAAGCGGACAGCCTCTCGGGAAGGATCCCTGAAGAGCATGTGAAGACGGATGAAAGAAGAGACCGGTGATGTCACACAAAGCAAAGTGACACGACTAAGAAGAGATGATAAGAAAGAAGCTGGATAGACCATATAGAAACTGATGACGAAGTTAAGAATCGAGTTAACTCTCATATACGAAGTAAAGATTGCACATGTAAAGCACAGACGCAGTAACGCAAGTGGACAAAGTAATCATAAGGCTGGCTATATGTAGTGAATAGTGCAGGCGGTGCCGCCAATGTATGTATATGCATAGGAATCTGGCAGTTCCTAATCGTATTTTAGAAAACTGAAAACCCTGTGACTAGAAGGACTTGGAAGTGTGGTGCAGCAGAATAAGCCTGGCTGGAAATGGAAGGAGAACCAAGAAGGACTGTCTGGCCCAGTGTCAAGGATTGCGGCAGCCAAGAACTGGTTATCTATCATGGAAAGATGAAATGAACGAGAAGGCGAGAGCTGAGCTCCTATTAAGGTGCGGCGGAAGGACATTGAGTGGCAAGTTTTATTCATTAAATGGTATTAAATATAACGATGGAGCTCAAAACGTGGTCTCCAGTCACATGGTCAGATGAAAATAGACTTTGGGCAAGCTACACCGAGACCAGAAGATAGTCATGCTCACACTCCCTTTTATTCCAAGGAGCACTGATACTTGCAAGGCCAAGTTCAAAAGACTATTCTCATGGCAGACAGCTTGAGTGATGATCGCTGGTGGGCTATTTCGGTGGGGAGGCATGGGCAAGTCCGACCCATCAGCACCTGCGGTACCAGCTTGTATGCTGCTAACAAGTGAAATTTTCCAGAAGGATACAAGCGTGCCAACCATTTACAAAGGGCCACGTACCAAAGAGCACTTTAGTTTACAGACCCAATGAGACCTTGTGTATTTGATGACTCTCACAATGTCTTGCACTGGGGGGTGGGCAGAGTTGTTCACCTGACAGTAGAGACCCAATCACAACACCAACCCCCATAGAAAGTATACTTCGATGTTTCCCAGTACCCAATCACAATCCCCCATAGGTTTTCTTAGTTTACACGTGGTATTTATTTTTTATTTATTCACATTTGTTGAGCGCACAACAGCCCAAAGGCATCATGGCGCTTGTTACAGTGGGTGATCATAGCTTAGTTAAATACAAATACATACAAGCATACTAATTAAAGTTATTATACGCGGTTAGTAAAGCATGAGGATACTGAAGAGGAATTTGTAGGCAGTTAGTTGAAGAGAGCAGTTTTAAGTTTTTTCCGGAAGGCATGGAGAGACGTTTCAGCTCTGAGCGCGCTAGGGAGCGCATTCCGTAGCTTGGGGGCAAGGTATGGGAAGCCTATCCCTCCTGTCTTTGCCCTGTTGATGCGCGTTACAGTGAGTTGGTTGGAATAGCATGATCTAGTGGGCCTGGTTGAGTGTGATCTGGATAGTGTGTCTGAGAGGTTGGAAGGAGCTGTGTAGTTGATGGGTTTGTGTGTGGTTGTGAGTAATTTGAACATAATACGGTCTTTGACTGGAAGCCAGTGTACAGTCTTTCTTGCTTGTGTGATGTGGTCTTCTTTAGGTATTCTTAGGACTGCTCTAAGTGAGTTATTTTGGGTAGTTTGGAGTCTGGTTAGGTTTTCCTTGGCGATGCCGGCTAAGAGTGCATTGCAGTAATCCAGCCTGGCCCCTGTGGTAGCTCTGGCAATGGAGAGACAGTTGTCCTTGGTTAGGAATGGCTTTATAGCATTAATGAGTTTAGTGCTCAGGTGGAGGCAGAGACAGTGGCGCTGACTTGTTTGCCCATGGACAGTGTGGCATCAATGTGGACCCCTAAGGTTTTAACAGAGGATAAGACTTGGATAACACAGTTGTCGATGCAGAAGTTGGAATAGAGCGGGTCAAGATTAGCTAGTGTAGACTTTTGGCCAAGAATGAGAATTTCTGTCTTGTCCCCATTGAGGCAAAGGCCATTTGTCACCATCCAGGCTTGGATGGTGTTGTAGATTTGCTGTAGGGTTGTAGCGTCTTGGTGATAGATTCCTGTAAGAGGCAGGAGCACCTGGGTATCATCGGCATAGTTTGTGTATGCAATCCCAAGTACATCCAATTTATAAAACAGGGGCTTTGTGAAAAGATTGTATCGTGTAGGGGCAGTACAAAATCCCTGGGGAACACCACAGTGAATGATGGTGGTCTCTGCATTTGCTATATTGGAAAAAACTTTCATAGCTCTGCCTTCTAGGAAAGAGGTGATCCAGGTAGCTGCATGGTTGTAGAAGTGCGCAGCATGCGTGAGATGTTTGGTGAGGGTTTTGTGATCAACCAGATCCGGCGCCGCTGAGAGGTCTAGGAGGAGGAGGAGGAGGAGGAGGAGGAGGAGGGCAGGCTTTCCCTTGTCAAGGCGGTTTCAGTTCCGTGCCCTTTGCGAAAATCAGACTGTCTTTTTCCTAGAATAGAGTTAGTTTCAAGCTAGAGTTGGATTTGTCTGTGGGCGGCCTTATCTAATATTTTAAGAAGAAACGGGACGGTCGTTATGGGCCGGTAGTTATTAGGTTGAGAGGGGTCTAGCGTTGTTTTTTTTTAAGATGGAACGCACCCAGGCCTCTTTGAGGCTGTCAGGGACTATGCCCGATTTGAAGTTGATGAAGGCAGTAAGGAGAGGAGCAAGTGGCTCTGCACATTCCTTGATGATCCTAGGGGGGGGGCACACATCACCCTTGCATTGCGAAGATTTAAGATGTTTGAGGATGTTTATGACTTCTGTTTCTGTGATTTCCTTAAATGAGAATTTGGGAAAGTTGCTAGTTTTAATATTGGGCAGAGTCTGAGTCGGTTGGTTCTGCTTGAGCAATGCATTATAGTGGCCTAGTATTTTGTTTTGAATGACTATTTTCTTTTTTAGCATAGCAGATTGAATGCTGGTGCACCAGGCTTCATCTTTAACGATCTATCAGTGCAGATGGGTGTCATGATGCCTGCCCCCGGAAGACCAGGCCAGGCCCAGCAGCCCCGGAAGCAGGCATCATGCCACTTGGAGCATGCCCAAAAGCCCCAGTTAGAGGCTATTTGGGTGCAGTCGTGGCGCCTATGGCGCCAGGCTCATAAAGATAAAGTCAGTCCTGGCGCCATGGGCGCCAGGCTCATTATTGATAACTCACCTGAGGCAGACCATGCTGCATGAAGACTCAAGCCAAATGAGGCTTAGGAGGGACTATTTTACTGAAGGGACTATTTTGTTACTTGGGTGGGGCTGTGGAAGAATACTTACCTGGAACTTCTTCCAAGGCTATTTAAACCACGCCCGGACAGCCACTCGTGCTTCGCGTTATTCTGCTTGCTGCAGCGTAGCGCTCACCGTGTTTTCAGCAGCTCCAGTCTTCAGCCACGCCCGCTTCAGTCCTGGGACTCCTGAAACAAGAAGAAAAGAAGGATAAAGGTGAGAAAAGAAGTTTTAACTTTAATCCTTACCTGAATCCTGATCCATTTCGCCACGGAGCTGAAAGACAGAAGTCTTTGAAACATCGCTTTGCATTCCCACGGTGCCGCGCTGAACTCATCTGCTTGGCGGTACTTCAGCATTCCATCACGCTCTCTCCATCTCGCGGCCTCCCTCCGACACCTAAGGCGACAAAGACAGCAAGGTGAGCAAGGGGACTCTTTAAGGCTATACAAGCTAACCCCAAGGACTTACCTGATTTACCACGGGGGGTACTCACCTCATCTCGGGTCGGCGCAGTCAACTCTGCTTCATCGCCGTACCCCAGGCCCTAAGGGGAAAACCACAATAGACTTACCTGAATCTTACCAATTCCCATTTGGAAATCTTCGAGTGGATTAATCGGCAACCTGCAAGGAATCGGACAGAGTGTAGATCAGACATTTGAACTCTTATGAACAATTGGACTTTAGAGTCAATACTGGAACTCACCAATTCCTCTACGCCAGTGAAGTAACTGGTCATCAACGCACCCCTGCGGTCGACGCAGGATGCAGAGCTCATTCTTCCAAACCATCAGGTGTGACTAAGGAGGGGACATCAAGAGTGATCTGTGGGAAGACAATGGGAGTGGGGAAGGTGGGTTGACACTCAATTCCACGGGTGGTTAATTCCCCTTCTCCTTTGCAGAAGAATATTCCTGCGAGACAGACAAACTAGGCAGAGCGGGCCAGTCCAGTCAGTCATCTCGGCGCTACACGTCACGCTGGTGGAAACAACAGCGGCCCAGTTCCGGTCGACGCCCCCGTGGGAACCAGGTGAGCGTAACAATGGGAGGATCTTTGAGTTCCTTAAAGATCGTAAAGAGTTCTTTGGTTTGAGAGTTAGCATCGGAAATTTGGCGATTTTATGCTTCAGATTTGTCATTGAATATGGAGTCTTTGTACTTTTTGGCAGTTGTTTGGAAATTTTCTTTAGTGGTGCCACAGGGGTTTGCCTGCCATATTTTAATGATGTGTTTTTAGTATATGTGTGTGTTTTTTATGAAATATGTTGAGATCTTACTACATGACATCCGATGATGTCCGTTGTACTCCCTGTTTTAGATAATTGTTATTAAAAAGACATTTTTTGTAAAGGTTTTGTTTTAATCATACACATAAAAAAATACAAAAAAAATTGTTATTAAAACAGCTAACATCTTTGCCAACTTCCTCAGTCGGTTTTATTATTGATGTTTGAGTAATTTCGCCATCCCCATCCACCCTGGAGTGTTACCTCATCTTAAAGGACCTAGAGGTTCAGGAGGTGTTTATTTTTTATTTTTTACCAACTTTATTTAATAATTATACAGAAAATAATATAACTGAGTAACAACAGAATGGGAACAAGCAAAAGATTACTCCATATACATCAGTGCAACAAAATGCAAATTAACACTAAATTAAGAGCTATTCAAAACGAAATCCGAAGACATCGCCACCCTCCTATCTCATGGCAAGACCTGACAACACAAAACACAAAAAAACAACAGGACAAAACATACACCCCTACCAACCCCCCAACCTCAATATCGACAAAATAAACCAAAGCCTACACCTCATCCAAATAAATCACGGAATTACCCCATCTCTCCTCGTACTCAGTTTCCCGATGTTGTCGAATTGCCTGAGTCTTCTCATACCAAGAGATCGTCCGCATATCCGACACCCAGTTCTCGCAATGTGGCTTCTTCCTGGATTTCCACACCGTCATTATTTGTTTTATGGCCATCAGCAACGCTCTATCAATCCATTCCGAACAATCCCACATCTCCACACTTCGACTATCAGTTGAAAGGAAAATCACTGACAGAAAAGTACGAGGCAGTGTCATACTAGTTACCATATCAATGCAATCCAAAACCTCTCTCCAAAAGTCCAGCACTCTACTACACTCCCAGAACATATGTAGATAGGTCCCTCTCGAGCCTCCACACCCCCAGCACAGATCTACATCAGCAAAGCCTCTCTCCTTCATTTTCACTGGTGTCCAATAAATACGGCCTAAAAGACGTTGGTGAATATCCCTCAGATTCAAATCAACCTTGGCCCTCACCGAAGCCCTCCAGCTATTATCCCACAAGCCATCAGAAAGATCAGTTTCCAATTCAGACACCCATTTTATTTGCAACTGATCCCAGGAACTCCTCATACAGTCCTGCAAAGGCATCAACCTAACATATGTAAAAACTGTTCTAGGAGGCGTAGCAAAAATCTCACAAATCTGAGGACTACCACTCAAAGGTCTGCTCAACATTTGCAATCTTTCCATCAGCAACCGCTCCAAAAGCCCATATCTACCCGCCTCCCTATTATGCAGACTATAACGATTAGCTAATTCTTCAAACGGAACCATCCTCCCCCCCTCCATACATCCCCTATTTTCAGAATGCCCCTGTTAGCCCAACCCCTCCAATTAAGAATTTTATTATTAATTTCTAAACCCGGGTTCAGCCAAATAGAGGCTGAATCATGTTTATGAGGTTAGTGATGATGGGTGCTAGAAATTCAGAGCAGTCCTTGACGAGTCGGGCGGGTAATACATCTCCTTTGCACCTAGATGGTTTTAGGCTTCTGATAATGGTCAAGGTTTCTGACTCTGTGATCATTTGTGAAGTGAAACTGAGGGGGTCATGATGTTAGGGAGGTCTTTGGTGTTGATAGGGGCTGGTGTGGGAGAGTGTATGTGGTGGAGGTTTAGTTTGCTAAGGCCTTTTTGGTTCAGAGTATCTATTTTGTTAAGCATTGCATTTTGGATGTTAGTGCACCAGTTGTCGTCCTTAGTGATTGTCGAGGAGGGTAGGTGGGGGTCTCAAGTTCCCTAAAGATAGAAGATTTCTCTGGTGTCTGATTTGACATTGGAGATTCTGTGGTTGAAGGAGGATGATTTGGCAGCAATAATTTATAGTTTATAAGCTTTGGTTAACTTAGTGTATTCCATTTTCAGAATTTCAGAGTTTCTGATGTTGATTCTGCTTGTCATTTTGTGTTACGCAGTTCTAGGAGGTTGGGAGCGAACCATGAGTTTGAGTGTCTGATATGATAGCTTTGTGAGGAGCTGGGGGCGGGGGCAATGGTGTTTACTGCTGTGGATAGTGTGGATGCATATATATTGGCTAATATGTTAGGGTCGTTGGAGAATGGAGGCTTAGGGGTTGGTGTGTCCAGCCAGGGCAGGATGTGTTCTTTGGTGAGATTACGTGAGCTTCGTGCGACTGCAGGTGGTAGAAATGGGACAGTAAGCTTGTGTTTCTTCTGCTGAGGGATGGAGAAGCGGATGATAGGGTGGTCGGACCAGGGACGGAGGATGTTGGCTGATATCGAGGCCTGGCAGTTTAGGTCAGCGATCCAGTCTAAGGTGCAACCTTTTGTGTGGGTGGGGTTGTTCGTGCAGTGTTTAAATCCTAGGGTTTCCAAGGTGTTAGCAAGTGAGGACGGATGATGGCCTTTAGGATCGCGCAGTCCCAAGTTGAGGTCTCCCAAGAGGATGACTTTAAAAGAGGCCTTGATATTGTCTGTCAAGATGTAGTGGAGATTCTCTTGTTGGCTCAGGAAGTCCTTCTAGAGATCTTTGCCCTTTGGGGAACCCCTCGTGTGGATCGGTTTGCGACCAGTGTGAACACGGAAGTGCGAGCTGTTCTGCTCCAGGGAATTTTCCCAAAGAGGAGCTCTAGGGGACACGTTTGTGATGGAATGGGAGTTTCCACTGCTGTACGCGTTTCGGCCAGTTCCTGTCATTCCTCATGAATGACAGGAACTGGCTGAGGTTGAGGAAGTTTGGGAAAACCATGTCCCTCATTGTTCCGTATTGGGCCAGGAGAGTGTGCAACCCGGGCCTTCTGGAAATGGCCATCTGCCCTCCAATTCGCCTTCCCAAAAGAGCATACTTACTCTCACAAGCGGGAGGTGGCATTCTTCACCCAGAGATCAGGACTCTCAATCATCACGCATGGTGTCTGAAAGGGTGCGATATAAGGATTAGGACCTTTCGGAAGATGTCATGGAAGTGTTGCTTTCAGCTAGGAGACCAGCAACCAAATCCCTGTACCGCTGCCGTTGGAATAGATTTTGCAGCTGGTGCAGGTAGAAGAAAATCGATCCTTTCACATGTAAGCTTCCCCATGTTCTTTCTTTCTTGCTCCATCTAACTCATTCTGGATTGCAAGTGGCCACAGTGAAGGGTTACTTAACGTCACTATCTATCTTTAAGAAATCTCCAGATGAGGGATCATATTTCAAAGTGCCTATTGTGATACAATTACTTAAAGGCTTAACAAACTTGTTTCTGCCTATTCCTTTCAATGTACCATAATGAGATGTGGGAGAATTTAGGGCACTAAACAAGTTTAGTAGCCATACGAAGCAAACGCAATAATAAAAATGTAACTGCTGCCACCAGCTTGTCTTTAGGCACTGTGACGAATGAAGGATATTCTTCCCTTAAGCCCAGAGAGGAGCCACGCCCCTTTAAGGTTAGAGACGTGAGCCCGCTCTTCAAGGCTCTTCCTAGGGGTATGGACAAGTGGTACCTCAATGGGATTGACTCCCCCTTAGAGAACAAGGACTCTCATTCCGATGAGGAATTCCCTACACCCAATACCCTATCTGCATATCTGAGAGCGCCTACGATGAAGATCACTCTGTCATCCTTATGTTTGGCTACAGGCAATGTGGGAACAAAACAGCAATACCAAGAAAGACGAGATGTCTCTTTAAAAAGAGACATGTATGTAGCTGGGACGAGTAGGTCTTGTGAGGAGAGAGTATGGTATGCAGGGGAAGCCCCCTTGTGTGATTATGCCTTGGAGAGGCAGAGCAGTATGAAGTTGTGGCGCTCATGACTTTTGGAAGGGCGAGGAATGCCAGAGTGAGATGCCAAAGAGATGACTAATCCTGCAACAGGAGAAACGTTGCCCGAACAGGGACCTAAGACCCGCATGCAAGGCGGTGGCGTGGCCACGGCTGCTTTGTGGTGGGCAGGACGTTCAACGAACGTTGCAGAGACCACAGAAGAAGGCAGTACTGCTAGCTACCTGCATCCCACGTCTGTAGACGGCACCCTAAGTCAGAGGAGCCGAGAACGCCACACCAGCGAAGCCAGGCGCAGAGAAGAGCCACCAAGTAGACGAATACCCGAGTGTGCGCCGAGCCTTTGTCGGAAAAGATACTAGTCACATCTATGAAAGTCGAACATTAAGTGAGCAGAATTGGAGATATCTGAAGTCAATAAGCTTTCTTCTCTTTTTGCACTGGTACACCCTGCACTGCATCCCACCTTCAAGGTCATTCGACCCATGAAAAAAGTGTCAGTGGCTGCCTTTGCCTCCACCTACTCTCCTCCTCCTACTCTGGCGGCTGACTCCCACCCTGACACAGCCCTCTACCTTTCATCTTTCCATCTCTAACACTTTCGACATCCTTGCCCCTGTCATGAGGGTCCGACTGAAGCCTGCCAAAAAGTGCAACTCTTGGTATGACTCTGACTTGGCTGACCTTAAACGCAAGTGTAGGGCAGCTGAACGGAAATGGGGATCTTCAGGTGCACCCTCTGACAAGCTGCTACTAAACTGGAGGGTGGACCCCTACTCTGTCAGGGATTGGGGTACAAGGTTAAGCAAAAAAAGAGGGGGGTTTGTGTCCCAACAGGAAGATCAGTAGAATAAATCACTGTAGGCTGTCTTAATGATTGATTGCACGGATGTGGACACGCTAAACCCTGTGTGTATGACTTACACCTCATACGGTATCCTTGTGACAAGCTGGACTGCCGCCTTCTGCAAAGGCAATATAGACTCTGCATCCGGTCCAAGAAAAAAGTCCATATTCAAGCCTGCATCTCCGCAGCATCCAACAACACAGCCAAACTCTTAAAAGTCTGTAAGGAACTAGCCAACCATATGGCAGCCTCATCCACTATTGCACCCACCAGGCCCTTTCCGGGGCCATGGCTGCACACTTCACTCCCAAACACATCCTGTTCTCTCTCTCTCTTCCGCACCCACTCATGCACCATCATCACTTGGGTTCCCCTCGGCTGCCCCCACCAGGCCTCCCTCTCCCTGTCACACCTGAGGAAGCTTCTAGACAAGTGCAGTCTATGAAATCCTCTTCCATACGGGTGGACCATTGCCCCTCCAAACCATCAAGGAAAACAATGACTCTCTAGCTTTAGCCTTGGCAGATCTTTGCAACCTCTCCTTCACCAATGGAGTTTTCCCCACTTCTCTCAAGCATTCGCTTGTGCAACCTCTGCTGAAAAAACCCTCTGCCTACCCTTCTATTGCGGCAAGCTATCACCTGATTTCTATCACTCCTTTCCTGGAGAAGTTGGCTATCTCTCAGCTTACCCTGGCGTGGCTAGCGTCTTTTCTCTGACCGTCCTTCCCTGGTGGAACTTGGGTTCTTTCTCTCTATCGCTCTCTCTAATTGTGGTGTCCCCCAGGGATCTAATCTATTCGCTTGGTTTTTCAATTTCTACATGGCCCCGTTGGCCCACACAATCTCTGCCTTCACCTCCAACTTTCAGTGATATGCGGATGACACACCACTCTCTTTCAAGCTACCCTCGGCCTCTTCCTCGCTCATTACACAGTTCAGTCCTGGTGCGCTCCTAATGATCTCTGCCTTAATGCCAGTAAGACAGAGATTGTCCTAATTGGGACCCCTGTTCCCGCTTTCCCGCTTTCACTCTGGCCAGACTCCCTTGGTCCTGCACCCTGACCAACCAGTGAGGCAAAAAATCTGAGGGTCATCTTGGACTCTACTCTCTCCTTCTCACATCTCGGACATGTCCAAAATGTCCCACTACCAGGTGCACCTCCTTCTAGGTGTTCTACCCTTTCTCACCTTTCCCCCGTGGCTCATTGCCTCCAGAGCCCTGGGTTCTCTCCAGACTGGACTACTGCAACAGTCTTTCTCAATCTTCCTACTTCTACTCTCTGACATCTTCAACTTATCCAGAACAGAACCACAAGACTTATCCTTGGCCTCAAGCCCAGGGAATGCATCTCTCCGGCGCTGAAATCCCTTCACTGGCTCCCCATGGCTGTGAGGATCAAGTTCAAGTCCCTCTGCATATTCATTTTATTTTATTTATATATTTGCATTTTTAAAGCGCTCACACAGCCAGGGGCCATTGAGGCGCTGTTACAGATTTAGTTTTTTTTTGTTGTTGTCTTAGTTGCATATTTATAACGTGCTTAAATACCTAGAGGTTTCTAAGCGCGGACCTGGGGATCGAACCTGTGTTGTTTCGTGTCATCTTGCTCCCAAGGCGAGCACTTTGCCTCTGAGCTATCCTCCCTGCATAGTCCACAAGGCTTTCTGGGGCTAGGGCCCTTATTATCTACAATGCTCTCTTCCTAAATACTCTCCTGCGAGAGTCCTCCGCTCGGCCTCCTCCAACTCCCTGCGCGTTAGACGTTTTTCCAAACAGAGATTTGGGGGTAGATCCTTATCCTCTGTAGGTCCCTTCTTTTGCCTGCCTCTCTCCGTCTTGAGCCAGACCTCCTTAAGTTCCGGACACTCCAGAGCCTCACAGGTCCCAGGCTCCTTCGCCAGTCCTGCACTTGCCCACGGGCCTCTGCACTCTGCTTGGCACTACTGCACTTGGAATATGTTCCATGAGAGGCAAAACCACTCTGCACTTAACCCAGGCCCCTGCTGGACTGGGCTCACGTGTCCCCCTCCCTCGCACTTCCTGTCTGTGCACTTGCAAGACCTTGAATGTACTAGGCCTATCAAGTTTGTCTGCCCTGTCCTCTCTCTGTCTCCCCTCCCCAGCTTGGTTGTGCCTGAAATACTCCTGCATAGGCGAATTAAATGACCAACCACCAATCAATCTGAAATGTTGCCAGGCCTAGTGCGGTAGTTGTGTGTCCTTTTCCCTTCCTCCCCACCCCCCTTCTCTCCCCACTCGGTCACGAACTTACACTGGTAGAAATGCCTAGTAGAAATGCCTCTAGCCTACTATGCTAGTCATTGTTGTTAAATCATTCGGAATCTTCAAGGCCTAAGAATGACCACTGCATTTCCCTTGTTCCCCTCCAGCCTTGAAACGCTTTGAAGCACTTCACTTGTGTATAAGCCATTTACAAATAAAGAATTACAATACAGAGCGTGGCGAACAACACTGTTTAGGAAAGAGATAAAAAGTGGAAGCCAATACCCTGAGAGGAAGGGAGAAGCCTAGGTACTGAGGCTTTAAGAGAGGAGAGAGCCAAACCCAAATAAGTGTAGCAAGTATTGAGAAATCGCACTGTCAAGGGAACTGAGTCATAAAAGACAGAATCCAATATCAAGAACCCAGGAGAGGGCGACTCATAATTTGAATAAGGTCATACAAAACATAAGGCTGGTGAACCCTCAATAAAATAAGAGACATACAAGTAAGGACCTGAATGCGAGAAACTACTTCAAGGAAAATTGGCGTAAAGCTGGCATTAAAGAGAACGCTAAGCCCAGAAGTATATGGGAAGAGCTACATGAGCTCATGAAGGAAACGTCATGAGACTATCAAGGAAGATAACTTAAAGAATCCTATATTCTAAACCGAGACATTTGTGTATCAATAACCACCAGAGGTAAGATACAGCCTTAAAGAGAAAGCAGCTGGGAAGAAGGCAAGAAGAGAGACAACCAGGAAAAGAGGGGCATGCTCCTGTTATATTTTGAGTTATTCATGTTAGTGGTACGGTCAGGTAGTTAGGTTTGGGACTGGGGACAAATGATACTTTTTTCTTTTTATTACATTGTGTTGAGGCGCTATATAAACTATAGTATCATAATTGTATTTATTGCCGTTTTACAACAAATTAAACCCCTCCCTCCCCTCCCATACCCCACTGGATTCCCTAAGAAACCCTTTACATGGTACAATGTACTTTGTTCACAAAGCATTAATACATAATGAAATGTCAAGAACACGCAAGCGTTGAGGACAATATTGAAGATTGAATCAGATTGAAGAAATTCAAGCACCTCCGACAATTCATATGAATATTTTGATTGTTTGCCTTGAATCCTACTAGTAGTACATTCCAATGCTACAAAGTTCCAGATTCTATAATACCATTCTATGAAAGAGTGTGGGTCTTTGGATTTCCATTTCTGAGCAACACCCAACATTTCCATTTCTGAGCAACAAAGAGGTCAATTGGAGCATCACATATGTTATACATTTTTGCTTTGATTTGCTACGCATACTAGGCTCAATAATTGACAGTAATTTCAACTTCAAGGAGCCAGAGTTCAATGAGCCAAAAATGTGTTGTATTGCTGCATCGATATCTGCCCAGTATCCCGCTAGTACTGGTCCATGCCACCACACATGCCCTCAATCCCCAATTGCCCCACATTGTCGCCAGCATTTGTCTGACAGAGTAGATTTGATTTTATGGAGACGAGCAGGGGTATAGTGCCATTGAGTTAACAATTTGTACCAAATTTCTTGTATCGGTACAGAACAGGTGAGTCTAGGAATGTCTTTCCACAATGCCTCCCTTTCCCTATCCGTAATTCGTTCTCCCATTGTCATTTGCCATCTTATCTTGTAGTGTGGGGAAGGGATGGGAGACTGATTCATTTATAATTCTGTACAACTTCGATATTAGGGCCTTGTTACCAGAATTCGTACAAACACATTTTTGAAAGAGAGTAAACTCTCTAATTGCCGCCTGCATTAATGGTGGGGCCAAGATCCAATGTCTGACCTGAAAATATCGAAATTGCTCCCTGTCTTCAAGGCCAAAATCGAGTTTACAATGTGAAAATGATTTGAGTTCCCTACCAATAAACAAATCACTTATATTCCGACACCCTGCTTGCTTCCATTTGGAAAATGCCCGAGAATCACAACTGGACTAAAGGTGGGGTTAAATAATATGGGAGTGAATGGGGAGGGAAAAGTCGTAAGACTATACTTTTTAGCCGCAAGATCACATACCTCTTCTACCAAGTTCGTAATTTTACTCCTGTGCAAATTAAGAGGGCAATCTTTTTTTAGAAAGCCAGAGCATTTCACCTATTTGAGGTCCCCCCAGTGTCTGTTCCATCTGCATCCAGCATTTCTCACCTTCCCCGTCCCACCAATTCCTGATAATACGAATTTCAGCAGCCTGGTAACATTTTTCACAAATCTGGTAGGCCCAATCCTCTTTTTTCGATAGGAGCAGTCAAAACCTCATGTGCCACTCTTGGAGGTTTATTATTCCAAATATAAGCTGAGATCTTTTTTACACAGAGATTTGAATCATGTGGCAGGAATTTTAAGTGGAGGTGCGTGGAAAAAGTACAGTATCTTAGGAAGAATAGTCATCTTTATAACATTCATCCGCCCAAGCCCTGATATCGATAATGGACCCCATTGTCCAAGTTGCGTTGCGATTAATCTCAACAGGGAAGGGAAGCTGGCTTTATACAAGCCCACCAGGTCTGAGGTTATCACCACCCCCAGTAGTTTAATCTGCCCCTGTGCCCAACTAAACTGAGTTTGAGTGCAAAGAGAAGACTGCGGCCTCGGGCAAAGATACATTTAAAATTTCTGATTTTGCAAGGTTAATTTTCAAACCTGCGACCATCCGGGACGTCCCCAGTTCCCCTCCTATTACAGGTAGTGACTTAGCTGGTTCCGAGATAGCCAATAGCATTTCATAAGTGTAAGCCATGATTTTATGCTCGACCCTGCCAAACCGTATCCCTAGTATGTCTGACTGTTGATGAACCCTTACTAGAAAGAGCTATAGCGCACTGCAGAGGTGACCTGGGATAGCCCTGTTTCTTCCCTCTCCATTAATGAGTGATAGTTCCATGGGGGATTTATAATTTACTTTCATTTTTGCTATGAACCAGGGACCAAACCCATCTTTACCATTGCATGGAAAAGGAACGACCACTCGATGCAGTCAAATGCCTTTTCGGCGTCAAATGATAGAATTGCTGGGATCCGTTTCTTCTCCACAATTTCCAGTATATGGCATCTTCATTGAATATTATCATGAGTTTGACGTTTTTTTATAAAACCGGATTGATTCGGGTGTATTATAGTGGGGAGTAAATCTTCTAGCCTATTTGCAAGTATTTTAGAATACATCTTTGCGTCGATGTTATTCAGAGCGATAGGATGGTAGGATCCACATTAGCCTGGGTCCTTACCAGGTTTTGGGAATAAAATTATCTTCGCTTCCTCCATAGAGGATGCGATACATCCAGAGTTAGTGAAAGAGTTATACAAGAGCGTTAGCTTCGGAACTAAAGCTTGTCTGAATGCTTTATAAAAGGAGGCAGAAAAGCCATCCCGTCCTCGGGGTTTGTTTAAGGGGAGCAAGTTATTAACTTTTATAACTTCCTCAGGGATAAGATCTTGTTTTAGGATTTCCTGTTCTGTTAAGTTAAATCAACTTGTTAACTCAACTTGTAAAGCGCACGAACGCCCAGGGGCATCATGGCGCTGGAGAGGAAACTTCTTGCTTAAGGAAAAACTAGTGAAAAGAGCCGAGGACTAGAATAGAATTGATTTCAGAGCTCTTCTGAAACCCAGATGGTTGGGAGTGGTTTTGAGTGACAGTGGAAGGTTGTTCCAAAGTTTGGCGGCAGCAATGGAGAAAGCTCTGCCGCCAAGCCTTTCCCGGTTAAACCTTGGAACAGTAAGTAGGTTGGTGGCGGAGGAGCGTAGGTCCCGTTCCGGGATGTATTGAGAGACCTTGGACTGCAGAAACTCGTCTCCTTGTCCATGGATTGCCCGGTGGCCAATACACAGTGACTTAAAATGGACTCGCTGGGCACCGGGAGCCAATGAAGTCGGCGGAGCACTGGCGATATGTGGGTGCCGTAGGGGGAACCGGTGGCTAACCTGGCTGCCAGGTTCTGCATACGCTGAAGCCGTTGTATGAGGCCATTCGGTTGCGACAGATAAAAGGATGTTGCAGTAGTCTAACTGCGAAAGGACTAGCGCAGCCACTACGGGAGGGCAGATGGCTTCCGGGATCATGGGCAGGACCCGCTTAAGGACCATGATCTGATGGTGGGCGGACTAGCAGACAGCTGTAACCTGGTTGGACATAGACAGGGAGGCAGAGAGAATGACCCCCAGGTTCTTCACTTCGCTTTTTGGCCCACCCCTCTAGGTCCTCTGCCTAGTCCAGTTAGCGGAGGTCCACAGCGAGGGATTGGGGGTGGGGCAGCCCACCAACATTACCTCCGTTTTATCGCCATTAAGCTTAAGCCAGTTCTGGTCCATCCAAACACTGACTGCCTTTAGGCAGTCATGAAGGCATGCTCCTAAGACCTCAGTTTGGTCCTGATCCAGACGGAACAGGATTTGAGTGTCATCAGCATAGGAGTAGCAATTGAGTCCGTAGGAGCGAATGAGGCAGACCAAAGCCCAAATATAGATATTACACAAAATCGGTGAGAGTGAGGATCCCTGAGGGACACCGGAGGTTAGGGAACAGGAGGAAGAGAGAAAAGGGGGCATAGCAAGGGTCTGTGTGCGATCGGAGAGAAAGGAAGTAAACCAAGCAAGGACAGAGCCAGATATCCTGATCTGTGCCAGGCGTGAGAGGAGGATAGGGTGGTCAACTGTGTCAAATGCGGCAGGCAAATCCAACAGAATCAGAGCCCCAACTCCACCCGCATCAACTAATCTGGACATGTCGTCTTGTACAGAGACAAGCACACTTTCCGTACCTCTCCCTGGACTAAAACCAGCCTGGGCGGGAATAAAAATTTTAGAAATTTGAAATTTGGGAGGGATTAACTGCTTGTAAATACCGAACCTGAGATTGCTCCTCTGGATCTTCAGAGCTATAGCGATTCATATAGAAAGAATAAAACTGCAAAATTATTTGCAAAGTTTCTGTAACCCAATTTATTGGCATAATTGTCTCGCCAGTAATTTATCTTCCTTGTTTGCCTTGACATAGAATATCTGCCGCAAATAAAGCAAGGATTTCTCTGCCTTTTTCGTTTGAAATAGTTTCAGTTTTCCCTTAGCTATTCTATAAGCTTTTAGTATTGCTGGGTCACATTTCCATCTTTCTCATTATTTGTTGTAGCTCTGTTTCCAATATAGACTCCAAAGCTAGTCTTTGTTGTCTTTTATGTGCTACTTCTGCAATAATGGACCCACGAATTGAGGCTTTCAAGCATCCCACGTCGTATTCAGGGAGATATCCGACATAGTATTAAATTAAAAAAATTCCTTTATTTTACCCTCAATTTTTATCCTTAACACTGTATCTTGAAGTATTTCAGCTGGGAATCGCCAGGTCCACACCCTTTGAACCATCCCTGCAATATCAATCATTATTGTCATGGGCGCATGATCCGAAAGTGCAATCGGGTGATAAATTGAGGTTACCTTGCCTAATAGAGCCTGACAAACCCAAACATAATCAATGCGGGAGAAAGACTGATGCATATGCAAATAGAATGTGGAACACTTTGTCTCCCCCATTAAAAGTGGCCAAACATCTACCAGTGTGAAGTTGGCAAACTTTTGTTTTAACAGTGTAGAGGGGACCAGATATATATGATATGATATTCTAGATTATTCATAACGCGCTTAATACCCAGAGGTTTCTAAGCGATGACCCCGGAATCGAACCTGTGTTGCTCCGTGTCGTCTTGCTTCCAAGGCGAGCACGTTGCACCTGAGCTCCTATCCTGAGAATACACTGAGGTGGTATTTGCATTGCGGTCTTGAAGGGGGCCCCAGGTTATGTTAAGGTCTGCAAGCAATATTATTTCCCCTTCACTAAACAGTTCTAAATGTTTAATCACGGATTTCAAGAAAGCGTCTTGGCCCATATTGGGGGCATATACAGAAGCCACTGTTAGCCTTCTAGGGCCTATGCCCAAAACAGCACAAAACATAGCTTCCTTGTTTGTGAACATGTGTTCTCAACACCTTACATTGTAAACCCGATTTCAGGGCAATCAAGACCCCTGCCACTTTAGACACTGCCTTGGCCTGCAATATTACCGGGAACCGGCGAAGCCGTAGTTTATGCTTATCTGATAGACACATGTGAGTCTCTTGGTGACGCCGCAAAAGAGCATCCAATTTCCTGCGCTTCGCTGGTGTGTTCAGGCCTCGCACATTCAGAGTCAAACACTTAAACTGACCCATTACACCAAAACAATTATGATCACCTTATGCTCTGTGCATTCTGACATTTCTACCGTTCGTAACCCAATATACCATGCATAGCCTCCCCTCAGACCCTGCTTTTCCAGGCGGGGCCTCCCGGCTAATCTACCCCAACCCATCTTTGCCCAAACCAAAAAATTTCCCCAGGTGTGAGCCACGATATCTACCATATTTCAGGGCATTCGGCCCCAGTCGTAAACCCACAGTTCCCCCAGGACAACGTGCAGGGTATCCTAGTACCCCATCTGTTACCTGAACAGATAGATTCCAATTTGTTATGCTACCCCTTCTCTGCGATGATAAATGATGTAGAAGACCTGCATACATCCCTGTCATCAATAGTTGTTTTACTTTATTCCGAGGGTTTAGGTGTTGGGCTTCGAAGACGGTCCTTCCATTCCTCTTCTGCAGCATCTTCTGTTTACACCACCGGCGTTCAATTGTTTACCACTCCCATGGTTTATATTGTTGGGACATCTGTCCAGAATCAGATGCGAACATGCCCTCCCCCACTTCAATTTGCAATAATGCAAGACCTGCTTCTCGCGATGTGACCCTGCGCTGTGTACCTTTTGAATAGGAATAGAATACTTAAAGGAAAGGTCCATCTGTACTTGATCCCACGATCCCTTAATGCCCTGACCACCAGCTGCATTTCTCTCTGTTTCTGCAAAGTGATCTGTGAGTGGTCCTGTAAAAGCTGAATTTCGGTCCCGTTATAGGTGATCACACTTTGTTCCCGGGCCGTCCGCAGTATTTGTTCTTTTTGTTGGTACGATGAGCAAGCTGCCAATACATCCCATGGGCGAGCTCCGGGGGCGCTCCTTTTCGGGCCTGTGCGGTGTAGACAATCAAAGGATACTACAGGAGTCTCTTCCCCCGGCAATAAGTCAACAAATATATAGGTCACAGCTTCTTGTAACTGAGAGTCCAACACTGATTCTGGTAGGTTTCTCATCCGAATGTTAGACCGGCGGGACCGATTCTCTAAATCTTCACATTGCAGTTCGAGATTTCGTGTAACCCTGGCCAGTTCTTCCAGCGCTATGTCTGTTTGTTTGCTTCCTTGCGAGAGTTCAGTAATAGCCGTTTCATTAACTGCCACACGCTCACCAAGTGTTGCGATGTCTGTGTGAAATTCTGCGAGAGACTGCTTTATTTCCGTGGTAAATTATGTGAACTGCTGTTGGAAAGAAGCAGAAAATGTGTCCTGAAATTGTTGGAAGCTAGTCACAAAATCTTCCTTTGCCACCACCATTTCTGTTTCCTGATGTTTTATTTAGATCTTCAGACCAAACTGACCCCCAAAGTCTCTGAAGCGGATTACTTTTTGGGAGAGCGTCCTTAGAAGGCTGCCGTTGGGCTCCTTTCTTCTTTCCCCTCGGCATATGACTGAGTGAACTATGTTTCTCCAGCATGGGGTCTGGCATGGATTCACATGCTCATGAATATTCCCTGTCGTCAGGCTGGGTAAAGAAAAAATCAGTTTCAGTTTCGTTTCTGAACTGTCTTTCTCCTAATAATCAATCACTGGTCTCTGGGTCATACTGCCCCCCGCCAATGACTGCCCTCTACCTAAGCCCCTCCTCTGGCAGCCATCTTCAGATTTTTACCACACGTTCAAGTGTTGGGATTCCTCGTGCTATAGCTCTCGAGCTTTTACTGCGTTTTGCGATTTTTGCCAGTTTAATCTCATTTTTTCAGTCAATCGAGCCTCACGCTCCACCGTTTCCACTTCCGATCAACGGGTTCCCGTTTCGGAATTTTCTACGCCCCTCAAGGGCGAAGTTTTCATCGAGTTCCGCTTCTTGGAGGATTCCAGAAGATCGTTGAGGCCTACCCCGCGTGGACATGGCCCAAGACAAAGGGAGCACGACGCCGGATCCAAGCTGTTCAGGAGCTGCCCTGGATGCGGATTGCAGAATGTCTTCAAGGAGGACGAGCATTCTAGATGCCTCTATTGCCTTCACGAAGACAAAACGCACGTGGAGAAGGACTGTGCATTTTGCAAAAACATGTCAGAGCGGACCATGAAGGATCGGCATATCCGCCTCACCAACTGGCTGGAGGGGAAGAGCCCAGCAGCAGGTGAGAAGAAGAGGTCCGAGCAGTCTTCTAAGACCTTTGAGGGCGCTCCGGCGACGGGTGCCCAAAAAATGGCAAAGCACCGCGATTCCGCGGGCACCGGGAGCGCCGAACGGTCGGGCTCCTCGGCTGCCAGGCAGGGCGCACTTTCAACAACACCATCAACTACGAGCCAACGCTCTGGCTCGGGGAAGAGGAAATCGGAGAGCCCGGGTAAGCTTCAGGAGAAGGCCCGGTCGATCCCGACAGAGACAGCCGAGGGGGAGTGAGGCGGCGACCCTCCCCCCAAGGTGAAGGCCTCAAGCGTGTCCAAAGTCGTGAAGGCCTTGATTCACCCGGCTAAGGCCTCTATCGAGGGAGTCGTGGCGGCCATGGCAAAGCCTGTGGAGGCTACCCCAGTGGAGGCGACCTCGGGGCCCAGAGTTTCCCTGCCACCGCGGAGGGAATCCTCTTTTCAACCCATCAATAAGACCACCGTGAGAACCCAGGTGGAAAAAGAGTGAGGGGGGCCGGTGGCCATCACGGACACGGATACAGCCTTTGAAGAGGAGCTGACTGGAGTCGTGAAGATCCTGAACAAGAAGTTCGAGGAGGTCCAGTCCCACGGGAGGGATCCTGACGAGGCGGACGAAGAAAGCAACGGTGGTGCCGACGAGGTTCCCGTGGAGGCGGAGGATAACACTCCCCAACCATCGCGCTCATCGCAGCCGGTACCTGGGCCACAGGAGAACTCGGGAGCAATCTTGATGGCGATCCAGGCCTTGTGTACGGAGATAAGGACAAGGTTGCCCTTACCCCAACGAACGATCCAGCGGAGCCTGGACCGTCGGAAGCCCTCCAAGCAAGCCGAGGAGAATTCATCCCCCCGCCCTTCCAGCCTTTGCAGCCCTCAGAGCCTTCATCTCCTTCCTCTGATCCGAGGGATGACACAGGAACAGAGACGGCCACGATGGGGACGGATGACGACGACGGTGGTGACGACAGGATGGGCCTTCCATCACCACCTCCCCGGGCCTCCCCGCCCGACGAAATTGGCTTCTTCCACACCATGATCGCCAGGGCATCCGAGCTCTTCCAGCTCTGCCCCGAAGAACAGAAGAAGGAAGGTTTCCTCTGTCAACGGTGTGAGGCCAAGTGGAAGACGGTCCTCTCGGCCCCATTACTTGACGACATCTGGGACAAGGGGCTGTCACTCCTGAAGAACCAATCCACGACCCCTGCCAAGAGGGACCGGTACGAGAAGAAGTACTGGGTCCGGGATTCCGCCCCCCATGTGCATTAGGGCGCAGCCGACCCCGGATTCAGTCGTCTCGGCGGCGGCCAAGAAGAAAGCGGCGGGGGCGACGGCTACAATTTCGACCTCCCCGTCGGACAGCGAAGGGAAGGAACTGGACGCATGGGACGATGGGTCATCGCTGCGGCGACGGCGCCGATTAAAGCTGCCAACGCCCTCGCGATTGTGGCCCGCTACAACAGGGAGCTGTGGTTTAAGATCGCTCCTCTGCTGGACTTCCTCCCGGACGACAAGAGGGCTGAGGCCCTGGAGATCCTGCAGGAAGGTGAGGTGGCGTCGGACCACGCCATAACGGTGGCCACAGACATTGCTGACACCGGTTTCCACCAGATGGGCAACAGTGTTTGCCTTCGCCGGCATGGTTGGTTCAAGGCGACCGATTTCCCCCAGGACGTGCAAACCAGAGTTTTAGACATGCCGTTCGACGGGAACAACCTGTTTGGCAAGACAGTGGACAAGTCACTGCAGGCCATCAAGGCCGACACGGAGACGGCTCGGGCCTTGGGAGTTTTGCAGCAACGACGGCCGCCCTTTTGGCACTCAGGAGACACGCAAGGTGCCTACAAAGGATTCGGCGGCGGCTCCTCTATGTACCGCCAGGCGGCCCGCTCATCGTCGCAGGCTACAGAGGACACGGCAAGTCAGGAGGATCGTCGCCAAGGCGGCAAGACCGCTGCCAAGCAGGATTGAACCGGCCATAGCGTCGGGCCCCCACCTGAGCCAGTGTGAGGCCGGCTGGCGAAGTTAGTCAGCGTGTGGAAGTCCATCTCCACCGACTGATGGGTGCTGGATGCCATGGCCCGCGGGCACACTCTCGAGTTTCTAAGGAAGTGCCCCCGCATTGCACCCGTGGCCAGGAAGGAAAACCACGCCTCTCAACTGCTGCTGGAAGTAAGGGCGATGCTGAAGAAGGGAGCCATCGAGCTCGTCCCAAAGAGGCTCCGGAGTGTACTCACAATACTTCCACGTAAGAAAGAAGACCGGCGGCTGGCGCCCCATCCTGGACATTCGTCGTCTAAACAAGTACATCAAGTCCCAGAAGTTCCGGATGGTCACCCTCCAACACGTGCTGGGGCAGCTGGAGGAAGGCGACTTCCTATCGTCGCTGGACTTGGAGGATGCCTACTTCCACATCCCCATTCTAAAAGGACATCGAAAGTTCCTCAGATTCGTAGTCCAAGGGCGGCACTACCAGTTCAAGGCCCTTCCTTTCGGATTGAAGTCGGCGCTCAGGGTATTCACCAAATGACTAGCGCCAGTGGCGGCGCGGCTAGTCCTACAGGGGATCCACGTCTACCCCTACCTGGACGACTGGCTCATCCGAGCAAAGACAAGAGAACTCGCCGTCAGGCACACAGCGAAGACCGTCCAACTGCTCATGGATCTGGGATTTTCCATCAACTTCACGAAATCCCACTTGGTCCCGTCGCAAGTCACACTGTTCCTGGGAGCCAGGCTTGACAGTGGCGCGATTGGGCTCTCCGTCGGAGGACAGGACGAAGGCCATCCTGGGCAAGGTGCAACGGCTGTCGACCATGGACATGGCCAGGGTGAGGTCCATCAAGTCCCTTCTCGGCATGATGTCCTTGTGCATCTACCTTGTGCGCTTGTGCAGGCTGCTGATGTGTCACTGCAAGACCCAGGTTCCTCGATGCCTGTTGGATGCAAGCGGCGGGCAGCTTCGAAGACAGGATCTCGCTCAATGAGACCTTCCGCCAAGCGATCCGGTGGTGGGGCACCCGCGCGCGCTTCTGGCCACGGGTATGGACTTCCAGACCCCGGCGCATCAGGAAACGGTGACAACGGATGCCTCCCTGGAGGGATGCGGAGCGCACACCAGAGATCTCCACGCAAGAGGCCTTTGGCTCCTGGAGGAGAGGTCACTGCACATCAACGTCCTGGAGCTCCGAGCCGTGTTCTAGGCCCTCAGGTCGTTCCTCCCGTCTCTCAAGGGCAAGGTGGTGAGGATCTTCACCGACAACACCACCACGATGTTCTACATCCGGAAGCAGGGAGGCACTTGATCCCCAGCCTTATCCAAGGAGGCACAGGATCTGTGGCACTGGGCCATCGCCCAAGGGATGTTTCTGGTACCCTTCCACCTGGCAGGAATAAAGAACACCATTGCTGACTCACTCAGCAGGGAGCTGCGCTCGTGCCACGAGTGGGAACTGCGGCAGGATCAAGTGGATCTGCTATTCCAACAATGGGGCAATCCCCAGATCGAACTATTCGCGACGGCGATGAACACCAAGTGCCGGAGGTTCACCAGCAGGTTTCCCCAGCCGGGGAGCATGGGCGATGCCTTCTCATTCCCCTGGGACGGCCTGTTTCTGTATGCGTTCTAGCCGTTGCTGCTGCGACTCATCAACCAACTCAGACGGTCCCGGTGCAGGATGATCCTCGTCGCACCGGCATGGCCGAGACAGATCTGGTTCCCGGACCTTCTGGACATGTCAGCGTCCTCCCCAGTCAACTTGCCGACGGACGCGGATCTCCTCACTAGAGAAGGAGGCGCCATCCTCCACCACGACCCGGGGTCACTGAACTTGCAGGCCTGGTTCCTGCAGCACTACAGTTTGGAGGGTATGATATCCCGGCGGACTGCAAGGAGGTGCTTGCAAAGGCCAGGGCGTCCTCAACTCTCAAGTGCTATGGACACAAATGAAAGAGGTTTTCTGTCTGGTGCCGGGCACAGAAGATTAACCCTTTGCGGGTTACGGCCCCTCAAGTGCTGCCGTACTTGTTATCGCTGGCCAAGGCTATCTGGTGTCTATCTCCCGTTATACCAGAACCCTGGGGTGTTCATCCGTGTGGTCCCATCGCCTGGTGAAGGAGCTCATGAAGGGACTGTTCCGATCGTTCCCGCCGGTGAAGGCTTCGGCCCCGGCGTGGGAGCTCAACGTGGTGCTGACCAGGCTCATGGGGCCGCCATTCGAGCCTCTGCATTCGGCACCGTTGAAGTTCCTGTTGTGGAAAACAGCGTTTCTTGTGGTCATCACCTCTGCACGACGAGTGGGAGAGATCCAGGCCCTCTCCTGCAAGCCTCCATACCTGACTTTCCACGAGACGAGGATGGTGCTGAGGACGCACCCCTCCTTCATGCCCAAGGTGCCGTTGGACTTGCATCTCAACGAGCCCTTGGTGTTACATGTTTTCTTCCCGTCGCCTTCGTCGCCGGCCGAGAGGACTTTGCACTCGCTGGATGTAGCTGGAGCGCTGAAGTTCTACGTGGACCGCACAAATAGTTTTAAGAAGACATCACAGCTGTTTGTGAACTTTGGACCTGTGAACCAAGGGAAGGCCCTCTCGAAGGCTTCCATTTCCAGATGGCTCTCCGGCTTCATCATGCATTGTCACCGGTTGGCAAACCGACCGCTGCCCGGCCGTCCGAGAGCCCATTCGACCAGAGCGATCGCTGCTACCACGGCGTTCCTATCTGGTGTGCACCTGCTGGACATCTGCAGGGCTGCTACGTAGAGGTCGACGCACACCTTCACGAGATTCTACTGCGTCGACCGGGATTCCAGGGAGGAGTCCAGAGTCGGCCAGGCAGTGCTGCGCAACCTGTTCGCCTGAAGGTGGGCCTGGTGAGGAGGTAAGAGATGCTTAATGTTGAGTTGATGAAATGCTTAATGTTGAGCCTTGCCAGCTCCTGTGGTTGTGCTTGTGTGTACTGCTATGTATTCTTATATTCATGAGCATGCAAATCCATGCCAGACCCCATGCTGGAGAAGGAACAAATTACTTCACTGTAACTGTTGTTCTCCAGAATGGGTCTGGCATGGATTCACATGCAAACCCTCCCTTCTACCCCTCTGCGGCTCTTCTCTTCGTCCTACTGCCACTTTACGTGCTACCATATCTGAAGATGGCTGCCAGAGGAGGGGCTTAGGTAGAGGGCAGTCATTGGATGGGGGCGGTATGACCTAGAGACCAGTGACTGGTTATTAGGAGAAAGACAGTTCAGAAACAAAACTGAAACTGATTTTTTCTTTACCGAGGATTCCCAGCCTGACGACGGGCAATATTCATGAGCATGTGAATCCATGCCAGACCCATGCTGGAGAACAACAGTTACAGGTAAATAACATGTTCCGTCTGCCCACTCTTTAGGCCCTAATGTTAATAAAGCAGATACAACTGTGCCCCAGAGGGGTGTACTTGAGGCATCAGTACGCTGCTTCTAATGGCAAGATGTGGGGTCAATCCATTGGAAATTGTGGGACAACCCAGTCTTATTTACCCCTGCTGGGTTCATATTAGCTTGGCACCATGCCTATGCAGGAGGACTAGGGTAGCCCACCTATGTGAACTCAGCAGTCCCGACCCAAGTAATTCACTTAATGTCCCACCTGATGTAGATTGGCTGGGCTGCCACAGGCTCAGAAACCCCCAAGTTCCAGATAGTAGGTAAAAAAAAAATAGAGATTGACAGCAGGGGTCCAATAGTCTCACCGGGGGGATTTATGTTTGCAAGCGTTTTAAAGCATCCAGGCCTGCCTGTTCTGCATGAAAACTGCTTTGCAGGTACAATCAAGTGAGGTCCAACAGAGTCACCACAGGGTCAAGGCATGGTGCGAGGCCCGCTACAAAGCTGATGCAGAGTATATATATTATGCCACACAGCCCCTGCACACCGCTGTAGCCTAGCTGTCCCTATTGCACCTTTTTCCCGGCTATATGCTCTCACTTGCTTTTTCCTGTCGTGTGAAGCACCTTCTTTCCTGATGTGCAGAGGTTTCCATTTCCTAGATTGCCGACATGTTGATCGCATGCCACAGTCTGTGGCGCAGGGTGTCCCGCTGTGCGTTCGCCTACTGGGAGGCAGCGCCACTCATCAGAGCCTGTTCCCAATGGTATTCCATCCCGTTCACACACGACCATGTTCCCTCATGTCCTGGGCTCTTACAGATGACGGGAATCCTCTTCCGACGCTGCAAAGCACAGAAGGAGGGATAGAACACCAATGGGAGTCCGCTGCTACGCCCTGTCAATTTCGTGGGTCCGCCCGAAGCAGCAGGCTGTAATAGCCTAGAGAGCAACAAGATCAGCTGATCGAGTATTCCGCAGCCTTAGTAGAGCACTCTGGGCCCCAAATCTTGCATCACAGGGTCCACTTAGGCAGGTGCATGCAGGCCGCAATGTTGGCAACTGCGGAGAGTCAGGAACACGTCTTCATATTGCAGTGGCCATCTTGGAATCCCCCAAATTATACTTTTTGACTTCCTGATGACAGACGAGCACCTCTAGTTAATTTAGATATGCAGGGTGATCCCTTTAGTAATAGGGAAAGATATGATTTTGTCTTATATTTAATTAAAGAAAGGTAACTTGTCCTCAATGTGCCAGACTGCTTCTTCCAACCCATCACAGCACATATATAAGTAACCAAAAACTGTAAATAGTTAGGTAGTTACAACATATCCCCATTGCACTGCACTGTGCGGTACTGTGTGCAATGTAAAAATACATGAATTTGAAAAGGGAAACAAAGTTTCACAGTACTGATAGTCTGCAGGACTAGTCAGTTTCCCCATAACAAATTAGCAAAAGGCAGGGGAAGTGAAGCTGAAGACTTTACTTGCCTTCAATAAAGTCAGGTCAGAATGAAAAAATAAAGCAACAAAGATTGGGGGTTGTGGTAGATCAGAAGAAGTAGACAGACTAGTGTTTAGGATTCTTGGAATTATTTTATTAAAATAATAAGTGGAAAAGGCCTCACTATCCCCAATCCTTGGATTTCCCTGCCTAAACAAACTAACTGCTGTGCTCATCGTCTTTTGTGAAAGGCCAAAGTAAACAGTCGTTCCTCTTTACAAAGCTAAGCTGCTCTGTCCCTACCACCAAGACAAAAATAACAAAAGACCAGGAGAAAGACTCCGTTCTCCTGGATAGGCTTTCTAAGCCTTAATGAACCATCTTTGTATCCATTTGGTAATCTCCTGGATTCATTTATTTAGTTCTTCTACAGGAGTTTTTCAAGTCTTTGGCTTCCTGATCCGTTCTTTGTAGACTAGTTCTCCCCAGCGTTCTGGGCTTTATAAACTCATTTACAATGTCTCTTAAGTGTCTCTGAAAGTCTCTCCTTCTCTAACATTACTAGGGATACTGAATACCTCTGTATGTGGTTCTTGCTTTCTGTGGTAGTCCCTTAACTCTTTGTACAGAACACATTGGATATCATCCTCCTCTTCCTCTGAATCGCAGTCTTTCTCCTTAAGATAATTATAGCCGACCCAATAGTTATTCTTATTCTCTTGTCCAGTTCTTATATTACTGGGAAGAGTAGGCTGTGTGCTGGAGTATTTCACTCTTACTTTCAGACCTCGGTGTGCAGGCATCATGAAGCAAGACACAGAGAACAGATTCAAAGTTAAAAACAAAATGGTTTATTAAAGCCAAAGTCGTGATGGTGGAAGGCCTAATTTGCCCTATGCTAAGGTGGGATTTCCCTACCTGAATGAAACTAAGAAAAGTCTGAGTCAGAGTTCAACCTAAACGTATGCTTGTGTCCATAACCTATCTCTGCCCTCAACTATATCTAAATAATATGTAGGGATTTCAATAATCAAAGAAATGGTGCTCAACACTACGTTCTGAGATTCTTCCAGCTCTTTGCTTCCTTTTCAGCTCCCCTTCCGCATGTTCATGAAAGTTCCACAAAAGTCTCAAGATTACCTTTCTAAAGTTCAAAGTAATGCAGTCCCACACAATCTTCGGGGTAAACGTCCCCAAGTTCTAAGCAACACAATTAAAAAGAAAGGGGTCTTGAGGCTCCGTCCCCAAGACCGTATTTGTAGTTCCTCTGTTCTCAGGATACCCTTCCCTAAGACTTCAACTTAATCAACTGATATTGGATTGTCTTTCAAAGTTCAACACAACTGTAGGCCAATTTGACCCTCCTTCTGGTTTGCATCACCAGCTTGCTTACAGTGATTCTTCTTGGTATATATCACAATGTCTTTGAATTTCACAATGAAGTTCTCTCTGGTTTAGGCGCAGTTGTCAGACCACACGGTCCACCCATCACAGGTCACGCAACCAAGAGCTCTAGGCTCTTCAGTCAACAATGGATCCTCTGTATTTGCTCCTGTGTTTTAAATTCACCTTCACTTTGCTTCTCTTTGTCGGTCTCTTGGCTTTATATACAGGTTCACACTCTTCTGACTTCTCCTGGCTAGCCTCTTGGCTTTGCCATTATGTGTCACACACCTTTTGCCAGTCTATGGCCTTGCAACACTGTATCCATTCATAAGAGTTTCCCTTGAGGTGGTCTTATGTTTTCCCCACCTTTCTGTCGCACTCTCTCACACATGCACTCTTTTTCATAGGCTACTTTAAAAAGGGCACTTTCCTTTTTAGCTTTCATCAGCTATAAGCTTTGCCCATAAAGTTGCAATCAATTCAATATTCAACATGTGCAATTTCGCTTTATTTCAAGGTTTCATTCAGTTCGTTGTTCATAATTGAACTCTTCTTTGAGTTTCCATTCAGTTTGTGATTCAATATGCATACTTTAACTTAACTTCAGGTTTTCATTCAGTTCGGAATTCAATAGTTGTCATACGGCACTTGGTATTCATGCGTAACCCCTAAGAGCGGCCCTGGCTTGAGTGATGTCTCTTTCCACTCACAGGTCCTCGGTGTTGCTCCTCCAGTGGCTATGCGGCTTCTGTACTGCTTCACTGCTGGTCTCTGCGAGCCCCGCTCGCACTCCTGATGCTTCTGGCTTTCATTCTGCTTCAGAGGTGAGCGGGCTGGTCTCTGCAAGCCCCACTCGCTTTACACTGGCAGCTTCACTCTCCTCCACAGACGCAGACAGCGTCCTCTCTCACTTCTTCTTTGCTCGCAGCTCCAGCTGCTTTCTCTGGGTCACAGAGGATCCCACACCTGTGGCAGCCTAACGGCTCGGTTTTCCTTGGCTCCACAGGTTGCCTGGGACGTCGGCTGGCATCCTGGCTTCCTCTCAGGTCCCACCATGGCTTCCTCCTCACAATACGGTTCCCCTGCTGGTCTCTCCCACACAGGACTCACTGCTTTCTGCTGTTCCACTGGTCTCCCTTTATACATTTGCAACCACTTAACAGGTTGCAGGTCTAGATTTCCATTTGGGCTTGCCTGACCATATTTAAGTGGACATCCCTGACTTTCAAAGCACTCTGCAGGCATCTTCTTCGTCCGAGTACCAGAGTAGTGAAATTAAGTTCTTGTGTTCATTACTCTTAATTGCCTCTTCCTCGTCCCAGTACTGTCAGAGGTCAAATGTGGGGAAATGAGGGGAGAGGTTTTACAGTAGCCTATAAAGCCCGGGGGAGGGTTAGGTTGGTCGTCGATAGGAAAAGGGCATACCATATATCACTTGTGGGCACCCCAGTCCCCAAGGACCCTCGATCCAGGTGATCTTCCTTCGCTTCTCCTCCCCCAGGGTCGGGATCCAAAAATGGTGGCCTTTCCTTGGCCACCTGAGAAGAGGATCCAAGGGAGTAAGAGTGAGAATACCCTCAGGTTTCTCACATCCGGGGCAAGTAAGCTGAGTCTCGGTGTATTCCTCACGCTTCTTAGTTTTGGTCGACTCACTGGGATGAGTCGGCGTCGCCGGGCCTGCTCGCAGTATGTGCACTTTCCTTGCAGTCAGGATAGCTTGGGTTCTCGCTCCGACTCCTATTTCTTCCCGGGGGCTCTGCAGCACCAGTGCTCCAATGGTCTCAGCCTGGTTGCCAGACTGGACATTCCACCTCTCCTGGGTCAAACCACCATCCTCGCCTGGCTTTCTCCACAGGGGTGTTCTTCCCCTGCTCTCTTCTGCCTGCGGCTTCCTCTGTGTTTCTTGCCCACAGCACTTTGTGGTTTTCTCCCGACAGAAGATCTCCTGGTCTTTCCCAGCACCACCGACTCGGCTGATTTGAAACTCCTGAGTTTCACATCTCATGGCCAGTAGTCCGTCACCCCTTTTTATGATAGGTTGGTGGGTCCTCCCCAGGGGAGGATTATAGTCCAATTTCTCTTTTTAGGTGCACACTCTTCATTATTTGTTCATTCTTCTTCATCACAGTAGTGTTGGTTACTGAGTAATTGTTATTACTCGCTCAGCATTCTTCACAGTATTTTTACCATCTTGTTTCTCAGTTTGGATGTTTGGTCTTATATCACAATAACAAACAGTGGTTTGGTTTGATGGATGTCTCTGAAGTTCTGATGTTCTGGTTGTCTGAGAAGAAAGGGCTCTAGGGAGTTCCTTCATGGAACGGGAGTCCTTGTCCCCCCGAGGATAGTCTCTCCCTGTGAGGTCGCACATACCGCCACCCTAGGGGATTGGGGGGATTATTGCGTAACGGACTTGCCTCACTAGCCTCACAAGGAAATGCTCCTCCCTGGGGAGATGTAACTGAATCCCACAGTTCTTCACAGGAACTATGGAGGGAAAGTTGCAAAAAGAGAAATCATTCCTAACATCTACAAAGGTAAAACAATGTTTAAGTAAGGGAGAGGCAAAATAAGGGATTAATGTGCAAAATCTGTGAGCTGAAACCGTTCTTTATATGACACAATGTAATATTACAAAAAGGAGACAGTTCTGTGCTTTAACTGGACATTTACAGATGACAGGCATGGGCTGGGACCCGGCAACAAGCTGCAACGTATTGTTTTCTTTGTATAAGGGATTGTTGAAGCCCATTTATCATTTTTATTCTTTTAAAGTTATTCGATTCAGCCTTAACCCATACCATTTGTAGGTTTTAATGTCGATTAATTAGATTGAATTAATTAGATGGGCACATCTACATTTCCACAACCAATTTACAGACACTGCTCAAACCAATGCATGCGAACACCATGTGCTCATAAGGCTCCCATTTGGAAAGAAATTCCTCTGTGCCAGCAGTATGCAACCACCAGCCCTCAACATGTTTTGGTCTGCAACTCCCATCAGCCTAGCTCACATTAGACATTGTTGAGGGATCATGGGAGTTGTGTGCAGTATCCTGCTCACCATTGCTCTATGCCCTTAACAGAGACTGCCTAGAAATTGACCGGCACAGTACACAGGTATTTTGAAACTGCATTCATCACAATGCTATCTTGGATTTTCCCTCTCCCCAATAACCTCAATCAGCCCCCTCTCTTTCAGATCCTTCAAATTCCCTGGAGACCATGGAAATGGCAGAGGCACACAGTATAAATCTCATTAACATAACATGTTTTGTTTTTAGGCTGTAGAGGCATTATCTGTGATGATTAGCATTTCACAGGCTTAGAGGTCAGATAATAAATTGGATGAAAGTTGTTTAGCATCATTGTCTTTGGTGACGATTTCAGACACAGCAGCTAAAGGGATAACAGTGTTGGAGTGTAAGAATCGAGCGTTCAGTTGCTTAAAAACTAGAGTGCATGACAAAAGTAAAGGGTTCATGCATGGCAGCTAGATTGTCTTAATGTTCATAAAGAATATTGTGCCATTTTGGTTCTATTTCGGAGTGAAAAGCACTGCACTGCATGGAAATGCTAATTTAAATTTCATGTTTTTGCTAGGTTTTGCCCTTTATCTATCGCGCCATTGGCTCAAAGCATCTTCCAAACAAAAACCTCAGCTTCGTCCATTTGGATTCTCACCCAGACCTTCTTATCCCAGTAAATATGCCGGCAGACACTGTGTTTGACAAAGAAACATTGTTCAGGTGAGCTTTTTTTATCACTGAAATCTTTTGGTGAATTATACATTTCCCGTGCATGCTCCTATTTTCTTTGTTTTGAGTAATCAACAAGGAGTTCTCATTGCATATTAAACTTCAAATACATTTGCCATGTCAATCAGAAATCCGCTAAGTTGATTATTGTTTGATTTGGTACTTATTCAGCACCATATGCTGATTTCTGATAGCCTCAGGGCACTCAAACATCCAAAAAGACATACTTGACCCAAGAACACAAATATTAAATGTAATAGATTTCTTTCAGGACAGTCAATAAGTGTGTTAGCACTTTATGATATGAAGTACCTTAAAGACTGAGGCCCTGATTACAGGTTCGGCAGAAAAAATTGCAGTAATTACTGAAATCGCTGAGCAGCCTGGCGGAATTTCCACCGAATCATGAGTAGACAGGCTCATGCACCAACCATCAGCAGAAGCAGTAATTCCATCAGCCGAAAAAAAAGCACACAAATGTTAAATCAGCCAGTTTTCAGCAGCGTTACCATTACTGCCGTAAATTGGCAACATTACTGCCGATTGGGAAGCTGTCCTGATGCGATCAAGAAGTTCAGTGACGGCCATCTTTAAAAACTCAATCCACTCAAAATCACCATGAAGGCTGTGCCATCAAACCCTTGAACACAGAAAAAACAAATTTGGGGGGGGGTAAAGGCAAGGGCAAGGTGCCGGAAATGAGGCTACGCAAGCCAAAATGTACTGAGAAGGAGCTTGGTGTGGTTGCGCAGCAGGTGGTGGCCCATATAGAAGGGCAATGAGTCACACAGCTGGAAGACATTTCAGCAGCAGAAGAACACCATTTGGGCCAGAATCTGGGACAAGACGGTGACCGTAGGAAACGTCCCACGTGACAATGAGGACAAATGAGCAAGAGGTGGATCAACCTCAAAGCGCTGGTCCGCACACTCGTCTCAAACCACTGTAGGGAGACAACAGCCACTGATGGAGGAACCGTTGCCCCGCTGCAACTCACACTGGGAGCATACGGTGAGCAGCATCCTCCACATGGCAGGGCCTGGAGGGCGTAGGAACTTCAGAGGTCAGAGCCAGCAGCCTGGTGAGTACATGAGTGAATCATGGGCCCACTGCACAACATCACCAATAGTGTCAACATACACATACTTGCAGTCAACCAGAAGCTATTTACCCAGCCAAAGCACAAACAATCAATGTGACCCCGTAGGACTGTACATCAGGAGGCATGGAAGTTGTGAACCCAATAAAAGAATCACCATGGAGAAGGAGGCCCCCATGTATAACATATACCACTACCATGGCACAAGTATCATGGACAGTTACCCAATCACATGGTACATTGCTGCTACCTCTTGCCAGCACGCTAGGCCCCCGCGTACAGACACATCAGCCAAAGAGATGCTGCACACGTAACTTATGGCACAAAAGCAACACCTGTAGATGTCCGGCTCAAGCTGACAACAAGTGCAACAGACCAATAGCAACAAGACCTCCATGAAGAGTGTCCCACCAAATGTCACACTCGCACGACCATAGCTAGTAGGGCACCTCTCAGCTAAAAGTAGAACAAGATATGCATACAACATTGGGCCAGCCCTACATGGACACCCATCACCTTGTAAAACCATGAAGCACATGACACCACAGTCTAGACATGGCTTACATTCCCATATGTCCATTTGCACACCCAACCATCAAGCCAATAGTCCATCATACAGTCCGCCACATGAAGAAGGCAGCCAAGGGGCCTTTGCACCCTGGCACCCCATAGTACATGGAAAACATGAGAGACACCCTATAACATTCCAAAAACGGTAATAATGCACTGTTTCCTGTCTCACAACAAGCACACAAGACACTCAGAACCTCATTGAAGGCACAAGCACATCAGGCACACCTGCCCCTTGAAATGCCAAAAAAGGGTTCAGGACATGCTGCAGCAAGAAAGGGACATGGCCAGAAGACCTCAAGAATCCCCCCCCCCCAATCCCAGGGCACTATTGCCGTCACCATTGGGTGCACAGGCATACCTGCCCCGGTCGTGGCCCCAGCTCCTGCCATGACAGAGCTTGCAAGACCACCCACCACCGATCCACCTTCCACCACTGGTGGCGAGTCTGAGTTACTACCCACCCAACTACAGACCGCATACAGGCACAGGATCAGCACACTGCACTGGACATGGAAGCCGCACCCGCTGACCCAGCAGCCCCTGAGTCTGCCACAACTGCCTCCATCTCTCCAGCTGCCCTAATGAGACAGGTGTCCCCAGATTCATCCCCCCTGCTCAGCATCTCGCCCATGCATTCTACACCACCCCCCTTGTCATCTCGCGGTGCCCACCATTGGCTCCCTCCCGGGGACACAGAATCCACATCTGAGGATGATGATGAGGAGCATGGCGACCAGGCGTCTGGCACTGAGGGAAGGCACTGCCACCCGTCTCCCAGGCCAGTGTAAGAACACCTCTTCAATGCTATCTGGGAGAGGTTCACCCAGATTGATCAGCGCTGGGAGGCCATGCAGCGGATTGCTCAGGAGCAACTGCGACACTCGCAGGCTATGCAGGATGCAGTGCTGGGTGCCTTCAGGTGGGTGGCCATTCCCCTCCATCTCTGTCACTGTGTTGCTGACGCAACTACAAGCAACACCCTCATGAGCCAAAGGGTATGCGAGTTGGCAGAACATATGTCTGCCACCCATGAGACCATGTCCAGAGCCATTACTCTCACCATACAGCTCCTCTTGGGCTGTGAACCTGTCAGCTCCGTATCAGCCTCCCAACTGAGAGATCAGTGTGAGCAAGCCACCAAGGCGCTCACAGGTCACACCAGTCAAACAACCACACCAATAAGGAAAATGGACAAGAGGAGGACGTAGTGGAGAGATTTGATTTTGACAGACTGGCAACCACGAGGGTGTGGAGAGGGTCAAGTTGTTGGGGATGAGAGTGTGAGGAGGGTCATGGTGTTGGGGATGAGGTGCACAGTTGTAAAATAAATCCCTTCATGCTACAGCCAGTGGATCCAGTGATCATGTCATTGTAGTGATACTTGTGAATACAGTGGCAGTTAAATGTAGAGTGATTGATGTTAAAATGTGCTTTTAGAAATAGTTGTCCATGACGTCCTGCCGGACAATACGCCCTTCTCTCAATTCTTCACGTCTATTTTGAGGTGCCCTGTCATCACTTGCATCTTCTTGATCATCTCAGTCAGGGCGTGCAATGTCCTCATCTGGAGGCATGGCTATATTCCGGCTTATGCACATGTTGTGCAGCATAGCGCAAGTGACGACATTCTTACCCTCTTTTGCTGGTGTATACATTAGCGCCCCACATGTCTGGTGGAGGACCTTCCCGTAATAGTCCAAACATGCTTTCTATGCATGTCCTGGTCCTCTTGTGTGCCTCGTTGTAGGCTGTCTCCTGCGGTTGTAGGGTTCCTCGATGGTGTCAACAACCACGGTAGCAGCGGATAGCCTGAATTACCTACCTAAGTCTTGAGAGAATTGTATTTTTCATCGGACCAAAGCAAAAAAAGATCGATTTATAAAGACTGAATAAAATCTATAATTCGAAGGGATTGTGTCCTCCGACGTATTCCTTACCTTGATAGATCACTTCCAGCTTGTTGGCCTCGGAACATTTTTTCAGTATAGGGCGCTGCGCGTCGACGTCCCTCGAGTTGGTTTCCCGCGACAGCCTCCGTATCTTCGCTGACGTCATTGTGCGTATAAATAGACTTGCGCAACGTCCGTTGCTCAGTTCTGTTTTTCTGCGCTTCGTGGGCCTCGGAATCGTGTTGCTCAGTTCTTTCTTCAAGTATTTCTTATTATTCCTCGAAGATATCTGCTTCATTCGATGGCTTCGTCTTCCGAACCGTCGACCACACAGTCCGGCTTCAAAAAGTGTCGAGATTTTAGGAAGAAAATGTCGTTGACGGATCCTCACAGGATCTGTTTGTGGTGCCTGGGATGGGAGCATCACTGTTCGGAATGCAAGGACTGTATGTCCATGATGGCGAAAGCCTTGAAGGAGCGTAAGGGGAAGCTAGAAAGAGGTAAGACTCTTAAAACTCCAACTTCTTCGAAAGTTTCCTCTGCAGAGTCGAGACATTTGTCTCCTCGCCGTCACAGGAAACATTCTCGCTCAAGGTCTCGAAGCGGTTCCCATCAGTCTTCGAGATCTAAACACTCGAAAAAGAGGCATCGTAGATCTCCCTCTTCTTCGTCGTCTTCTACTTCCCCGGAAAGGGTCACCTGCCCCACGAAACACAGCTCTCCAGCTGTGGGAGGAATTCCGTAAAAACATGCTTAGCGTCTTCGAGAAAGCGGCCTCGACCCCCTTGGAGACGGTTAAAGGTGATACCCTGGGTGAAAGACCCGAAAAATCGAAACACTGCGAGTCGTTGCACCCGGCGAAAGAAACTGCCCGAGAGCGTCATGAACCTTTGAGCAAAGGCAGTAAGACCGTGTCATCGACGCCGTCGTCGAAGGTTCCTTCGACTCATAAATCTGCGTCATCGACGCCTTTATCGAAGGGTCCGTCGACACACAAATCGATCGAATCGAAGGCGTCTTCGACATCGCTGTCGACATCGCTGTCGACACCGATAAAGGACAGACCTGCTGCTGTTACTACCTCTCAGTCCGTAGACGTACCGAGGGCTTCGACCATGACCTCGAGGATGTTGTCGATAACCTTGATGACTCAGAGTAGGATTCTAATCCTCTCGAGTTCTTCGAGGCCTCTACATACTTTTTCGACGCCTTTTTCGGTTTCATCGAACATTTGACTTCCACGTCGACAACTTTGACGTTTTCTCAACCGGTGACTACAAGCATGGCCCCTTCTGCTTTAGAAATGGGTTTTAAACTATACCCAAGGTCAGATTATTTCAGAGCTTTGTCCTCTATATATGAGGAAGGGGAGGATTCTGACCATAAAAAACCCTTTGGGTTACAGAGGACCACTACATCAGTACAGAGGAATTTATCTCTGAAGAGAATAGATTGAAGGACCTTCAAGAGTCTTTGCATGAGGCAAGTGGTTTAGATACTTCTCCAGAAGTAGAATTCACTAAACCAGACCCAGGGGAACATGCTGAGACCCCTTATAGGGTCTTAATGGCCAGAATAATAGAGTTCATGGGGTGGTCTACACCTTCACCTTCTTTTCAACAGGATGATCTTACGGACATTTTACCTAAAGGCCCACAGGAAGATCCTGTGGTTCCCTTTCATACTGCATTGCAGAGAAAAATATCCGTCAACTGGGAAACCCCTGAGGTTATCCCGGCAGTTAAGAAAAAACTATCTGCCAAATATAGGGTATCTGCTTCTGACCCTGAATATTTTCAAGAGTTTGATTGTACAAGCAGCAACTTCATTGAACAGTAGATCTGCATACCCTACTATTCCACAAGACAGGGATGATAAAAGGTTTGACGCTATGTCAAAAAAGGTCTTCTCGGCATGTAGCATGGCGTTTAAATCCATTAATGCTACTTGCACGCTAGCAAGATTCAGCCATACACTTTGGGAGTGTGCTTCATCTGCGGCTGACTATCTCCCGGAAGGAGAGGAAAGGGAAGCATTTCTGAACATCATTAAAGATGGTAAAGACGCAATGTGTGAGTCCCTTCAAACTGGCATTGATTCTGCTGACAGTATCAGCAGGGCCATGGCGGCAAGAACTACGTCTGTTTTTGCTTCAGATGTACAGGCCAGACTTTTGAATATGCCCTTTGATGGCACTTGTTTGTTTGGTAAGAAGGATGATGACAGCCTAGAGAAGTTACAAACACCCAAGGCAGCAGCGAAATCTCTTGGAGCTGCAATCTGTCCAACTGCGTATCGCCCCTCAGGAACCTCTTGGAGGGGTAGGTCCTTTTGATTTTATTCCGCATTCGGAAAAGGCGAGGACAGGCTCAAAGGGGCCAAAAACGATTCACCCGCGGTGAACAGGTTAAAAGTACAAAAGCCGCAGCAGTTGCCTCCTTGTCCTCGGCATCTGCGTGAGCCACCTCTAAACCACTCTGAGGTCTCTCCTCACAAGACACAAGTAGGGGGGCAGGTTAACTCAACATCTGACAGAATGGCAGGCGATTACGTCAGATGCTTAGGCATTGGAGACAGTTGCCCAAGGTTACTACCTGCCTTTTCTACGCACCCCTCAGAGTCATCCACCGGGGAACAACTCTTTGAAGTTTCCAGATCCGCTCCTTTCGCAGGAGATTCTAGACTGCTAGAGAGAGGTGCCATAGAACTGGTACCTGTAGCGGAGAGGAACAAGGGTTGGTATTCCCCCTATTTTCTAGTACCGAAGAAGGACGGAGGACTGTGACCCATCTTGGACTTAAGAGAATTGAACAAATTCCTCAGGAAGGACAAGTTCAAGATGGTGACTCTCTCTCAGATCCTTCAGGCCCTCCAGCTTCAGGATTGGCTGGTATCTCTAGACCTTCAGGATGCTTATTTCCATGTGCCAATCCATCTCAAACACAGGAAATACCTGAGGTTCGCAATTGGCAACTCTCACTATCAATTTCAAGTTCTGCCATTTGGGCTGACCACTGCCCTGAGGGTCTTCACCAAGCTAACGTTGGTAGTGGCTGCAAGTCTAAGGAGGGAAGGGATCCACGTCTACCCCTACCTAGACGATTGGTTGATCAGAGCAGTATCTTCGGAACAAGCTCAGATCCAACTAGATTATGTCTGCCACTTCCTTCACAAACTGGACTTCTCCCTCAATTTAAAGAAGTCACAGATGATACCATCACAGAGACTCCAGTTTATCGGAATGGTCCTGGACACTTCCCTGGGGAAAGCCTCGCCACCAGAGGTGAGGGCTCAAGATATTCTGCAGATGGTCACCAAGTTTCAAAATGCCCAACGTCTCCCAGCCTTCGACTTTTTGAGGTTGCTAGGCCTCATGGCATCCTGCATCTTCCTTGTGCCAGAGGCTCGCCTGAGAATGAGATCTATCCAGTGGTCACTAAGAACCCAGTGGTCGCAATTCTCAGGAAGAATGACAGATCTCCTTCAGGTACCGGACAAAGTGGCTCAAGACCTTCAGTGGTGGGCCTGTCGGGAGAACATTTTGAAAGGAGAACAGGTTTGGCAACCATGGCCGGAGATAACAGTAGTCATGGATGCCTCACTCACGGGGTGGGGAGCCCATGCCAACGATTTGACCATCAGCGGTTGTTGGTCTCCATCGGAGTCCAGACTACATATCAACCTATTAGAGCTGAGAGCTATCAGACTAGCGCTGAAGGCTTTTCTGCCATCTGTACAAGGGGAAAATGGCCTAATAATGACGGACAACACAGTGGCCATGCACTACTTCAACAAAAGAGGAGGCGTAGGATCACTGCCACTGTGCAGAGAGGCGATGCAGCTCTGGTTTTGGGCAATTCAATTCTCTCCATCGGCAGTTCACTTAGCCGGAGAGAAGAACTTGACAGCTGACGCTCTGAGCAGGCAGAGCACAGTCTCCCACGAGTGGGAGATAGCTCAGGAAGTCCTTCAAGAGATCTTCACCCTTTGGGGAACCCCTCAAGTGGATCTGTTCGCCACCAGTATCAACAGGAAGTACAATCAGTTTTGTTCAAGGGAATTTCCCCCGAGAGGAGCTCTAGGGTACTCGTTGGTAGTGGACTGGGAGTTTCCACTTCTGTACGCGTTTCCTCTAGTCCCTGTCATTCCGCAGATGATCAGGAGGTTGAGAAGATTCCGGAAGACTATGATCCTAATTGCCCCAGACCGGGCCAGGAGAAAGTGGTGCCCGGACCTTCTGGACATGTCCATCTGCCCTCCGATTCGTCTTCCACACAGGGAGGATCTTCTCTCGCAGAAGGGAGGTCAGGTTCTCGATCCAGACATCAGAACCCTCAACCTTCACGCTTGGTTTCTGAAAGGTTGAGATACAAGGATTGGGACCTCCCAGATGACGTCATGGAGGTGTTGCTTTCGGCTAGAAGGCCAGCAACAAAGACTTTATACCGCTGCCGTTGGAACAAGTTTTGCAGCTGGTGTAGAGAAAAGAATATCGAACCCTTTTCATGTGGTACACCAATGGTATTATCTTTTTTGCTATATTTGGCGAATTCAGGTCTTCAAGTTGGTACGAACAAAGGCTTCCTCACAGCGCTGTTGATCTTCAAGCACACTGCGGAGGAGCCATCATATTTCAAATTACCCCTAGTAATCCAATTTCTGAAGGGGTTGACTAATGTCTATCCCCCAAAGCCGTTCCAAGTTCCCTTGTGGGACTTAAATCCAGTCTTAAATTTCCTGATGGGTACTCCCTTTGAACCACTCCATTCTTGTTCATTAAGATTTCTCACCCTTAAAACAGTCTTATTAGTGGCTTTGACATCTGCCAGAAGAGTGAGCGAATTACAAGCTCTATCTTGCAAACCTCCTCATACAATTTTTCACAAAGACAAAGTTGTCCTAAAAGTGAAGCCTAATTTCCTCCCAAAGGTAGTCTCTGAATTCCACATCACTCAAAAGATAAATGTCTTGAAAAGGGGAAAATCTTCCTCGGGACCAGCCCTTATTAGCATAAATTACCCAATTCAGCCCAAAATACAGGTTCTATCGTGCTGAGCAGTGAACTCATGCTATTGACAAATGACACCTTCAAAATGTTTAGCATTTATTAGACAAAAAGCATAAACAGTGAATTTAGCAAAACTTTGGAATTCAAGTATTAGCGAAGATTACAAACATCATTAGAGCAAACAAAATATAGAGAAACATAGAATTTAGATAAACACAGTTTTACGCCCCTTCAATCAGCGCTGGGAGACCCTGGCCCTCATAAGCTAGCTGTTGCCAGCCCCGCTCAGATGACAGCCTGCAGGGTGCGGACAGAGCATCAGGTTCCGGACACTCGATCTTGCTCGAACCAAGTCCACGGATCGATCTCCCACCTCATTCATGTGGGCATGCATTTTTGTAATCTTGTGCTGTCAGTCACCATGACGCACAGTTCCAGAACTTTCCCTGTGCAAAATATAGGCTTGCTCATGGAAAAACCCAACTCTCTCTGAGATGCTCCCTGCTCGCTCCTACCTCTCCCTTGGAGCCCTCTCTGCGAAAGCACTGGAATATCCTTATCAGCGTGTGGGCAAGGCCGTACCAGGCCTTCTCAGGGAAACAGGATTTGTTTACGAAGCCATGCAGGGCTACAGTTAGGCAGAATATTCTAAGAGAAGCCGAAATCAATTAACCCCATGTGAGCAAGCCCTAAAAGGCATGCACTCATAGCTTAGTGTCCATAGCTTAAGATTGGCTATCTAAGCGCTATATAGGTGCCATAATGCTTCAAACACTCCAATAATGTCTCTATTAGCTGCAGAACTGGGGCCTCTGCCCTGCCTGTCTATGCACAATGCATAATGTGACCTACCACCCCTACTAGGCCTGCATATTCCTTGTAGCTCCCTAAAGCATAATGGAGGCGTTATCACACATTACTTTCAGCATTTAGCATATACTTTGAATAAACTATTGTCTTTCAGCGGCTAATGCTGTCATCTAAAGCCCTGATAGGCAAATTGGCACTTTGTATATCACGACATTAACCTTATCTTCATTCTATCCTCCTCCCCATCCTGGGAAAGAGGAAGAGAGGCTACATAGGCTGGATCCAAGGCGAGCCTTGAGTTTTTATATCAAAAGACTTGCTAAGATTAGGCAAGCAGACCAACTGTTTATAGGTTATGCAGGACACAAATTAGGATTGCCAATCACAAAACAGACCATTTCCAGATGGATTATTTTAGCCATTCTAGAATGCTACAAATTGGCAGGGAAAGAGCCCCCTCAACACCTTAGGGCTCATTCAAACAGGGGTATCGCAGCCTCTTCGGCCCTCCAAAGAGGGGTACCAATTCGAGACATATGTGCGGCTGCCACATGGTCGTCCGCACATACCTTTACAAAATTCTACAATCTGGATTCCTCCTCAATCCAGGAGACATGATTTGGCAAAGCTATGTTACAATCTGTTCATTCTTAAAGGGAAATATTCCAATTTTACTCCCACCTCTGTTTACACACCACTGCTATGGGAGTCTATCAAGATAAGGAATACGTCGGAGGACACAATCCCTTCGAAGAACAAGTTACTTCTTACCTTGTAACGTTCTTTCGATGGGATATTCCTCTGACATATTACATATCGCCCATCCCCTCAGTAAAACTTCCCTTGTAGTTGCAGCTTACGCTCCTTCAAGGTCAATAACCAATTCATGCACAGCTACTCTTATTAAGCTTCAAAACGGAACTGAGCAACGGACGCTGCGCAAGTCTATTTATACGCACGATGACATCGGTGCCGATATGGAGGCTGTCGAGGGACACAAACTCGAGGGACGTCGACGCGCAGCACCCTCTACTAAAAAAATGTTCTGAGGCCAGCAAGCTGGAAGTGATCTATCAAGATAAGGAATACGTCAGAGGAACATCCCATCGAAAGAACGTTACAAGGTAAGAAGTAACTTGTTCTTCTAAATCGATCCTAAAACCCCTCTCACTCACTATCTCCACTCAATCCCTCTAACCTTCCACCCGCTCTTACCTTTGGCACCTTTGTTGAGTTCCATGATGTTTGCCATGTAAAATAAAAAGTTTTGATCGTACCTTGCTCTGTAAGCGCTGTCCTGCCCTTGGTTCGCTGCCATTTTGGGAATGACCGCTGCTCCATGAGACGCACACGAGTGCGCGCAAGGGCTGACAGGCGCTGTCGGGCGAGGGGAAGTAGTGGAAGCAAGGTAAGTGTTTGGGTGTGTTCATGCGTGTGTACATGTATGTGAGGGAGAGTTGTGTGAATGTTTGTAGTGGGAATGGGAGAGGTCGGAGGCGCAAGTTAATACACTTTTTTTTATTTAAAAAAAAATGTAATAAATGGTGTGTGTCATGGGAAAGTGTGGTGAGAGATAGGAGGAGGTGTGAAAGGGGGGCTCGAATATCTTCCATATAGAAGGTACATCGAGGGTCGGGCCCAACGTGATATCACAACAACCAAAATAAATCAGTCTTTTTGATGTTTGACTTGCAAAATACTGTAATATCACATACAACAGGTAGGAAGGAGAGTGTTCAGCATTACTGCTTTGCTTCTGAATGCTCTTTTCTTTCACTATTGTGCTGGCGTCCTTTATTTGCTCATATGTTTTTAGGGCTGACTCCCTGTACTGCATGGAGGGGTTAGAGTGACTGTGGGTGGGCACAGGCATGAGTATGCAGTATGTTCCCAGGTGTCTCTGTGGCCAGCATTAGTTCTATTATGGGGCATGGGCTATTTAGTGCGACATGGTATATGGTTTATGGCTCTTGTAGTTTCCTCACATATGATCTTGTGCCTGTCTCCATTTATGCCTCTGTTCTGCATCATAATCAGATTTCATACTTACACAAGAGCTAGGCGCGCTGTTCTTGGTGTGTGTCCATTTATGCAGGCAGGATGCTGTTCCTCAGGACCATGGAAACCTATGAGGAATCTGAGAGTCGTGCACAGCAGTGGCTGATGGTCCGACCTGCATTGCATTGCAGGCCATTCGGATGTTCCTGGAATGGTAGCGTTTACGATTCCGGTATGCAGGTTCTACTTCCTGCAGGGTCATCAATGCTATACATGATCAATCAAGTGCTGCAATGACATTAGGGAAATGGGCCATGGCATAGTATTGTGCTTTTTCTGCATGCACCTGGGCCTTGGTGGTGGGCAGCGAGATGTGCCGATGGGCATGCCTCGTGAACTCATCCAACACTTGCTCCAGCACTTTTGAAAATGCTGGCTGGGACGTGCCATGCAGCATCCCCACAGTCTGCTTAAATGTACCTGTGGCGTGGCACAAAAGCAGAGGACGGACAACAACTTCAGCATGTGTGGGCCTGCAGTTCTGATGTGAATGGCATTCTGGAGATCTGCCTCTATCTTGGTCAGCAGGTCTGCTGTGGTGTTTCCGGTCCAATCGATACAACAAGACCGATTGTCCATCAGTCAGTGCCCAAGGGGATGGACAGGCATGTGGTATGGCCGGCCTCCGCAACCCACGTCTCCTCCCTCTTTGTGCTGCTTTCATCCTTCCATGCCGCTGGAGCACAATGAACAGCAGCAGGTTGTGTATGCCATAGGTTGCGTCAGGTTGTGGCTGCATGTTGCTTGGAAATGTGTTTGGGGAGTATGTGGGCATTGAACACACTTTTTGATGCTTTTATTTGCACCTGTTTGATTCCCATCACTTGTATGCTTTTCCCTCCAGCTGAAAGTTGGAGGTAAAAGCATCCAAGTGATGGGATGAAACAGTGCATTTTTTTGGGCGGAATAACTGCCCACTTTTAGCAGTATTCTGGCAGTATTTCCACTTGTAATACGGCAGATTACGCATTTGTGTTTCTGGTGGTGATTCTGCCGAGGTTAATTCTTGTTGGTTAGAATGAAGTCCGCTCCCTGTCTTCTTCCATGAGCGGTGTGAAAGTCCGATAGGCTGGCAAATTCAACCTAACATGGTCTGCACACCAGTGCTGTAAACTAAATGGTGGTGGCTGTCAGAATTTGCTGGATCCTCCCCTCTTTTTCTCTCCTTCGTTAGAGGGGGAGAAACAGAATTTGTTCCACCCTCACCTTTGTGACAGGATCTCAGCAAATTACCCTTGTTTCTTACTGGACCTCAACCTGACCTAGTTTATCATTGACATTTATTTATATATGCACAGGAGGAACAATGCTCTTTTGATGACAAAAGAATGTACACTAGATAAGAAATCAGATTTGAAGGGAAGCGACTAGCTTCTTACAATAGGGTGAGTTTGAGAGACATTATGGCCGGGTTGTCGAGGGGAGTAAATGGAACAGTCACCAGGGACAATACATAAGTGGACATACATAGATTAAGAACAACCAACATTGGACATTTTTAAGTGCAGGAATATTGTACAGCCAGCTGTGCTTGGGACATGATCATGATGGGTGAAGTGTTAGAATGGAGGCAGAGGAAGTGAGCGACAGAGGCGAGGATTTTTTTTAGCTAGCAGGAAGATGAGAGGTAGGTAAAGAGGTTAACTCAGAGGCGAGGAGGTGGGCTTTTAGTTTGATTTTTAACAGATCTGTGTGGACAGTTTCTCGGATGTCCGGGGCAAGAGAATTCCAGGAAAGTGGAGCAAGAAGAGAGAAAGAGTGGAAGCACGAGGAAGCACAGGAAGGGTGAGGAGCCACAAGGGTAGTCGAGGCGGCACGGCAGAGATCACCAGAAGGCTTGTAAAGTTGGATAGGTACAGTGGTGCTTTACCGTGGATAGATTTGTAAAGCAGGAGAAGACATTTAAATCTGGTTCCCGCGCTTGGTTCATCCAGCAGCTTGATGCACCAGCTTAAAGCCTCTATGGACTACAATCTAAGAGACTGTAGCATACCTGGAAACCGTGCTGTCTGGGGAATGATCTGCTAGAACAAGCCCTACTCATGAAGCCTGAAGAAAGTTCGAGGCAGTTCTGGTAACCCAGATACAGATGGGGCATACTGCAGCAAGGCGCAATACTGATGCTAGAGGGAAAGGCTGGATGACTTATAACATAAAAACGACCAGTCAGTATTCTAAACCCTCAGGAGAAATGCAAAATCAACAGCTGCAGGTATGTACAGTTGTCTGGTTGGGAAAAAAATTAAAGTCCATTTACTCTCGCCTTTGATTCATGCATCTGATCCTTCCTTTCATTCCAGAACGTGACAGAGCGGCAGTAGTTGGTTCAATGATAAACTCCAAATTGGACTATAGTGCCATCTTTCTAGGGATCCCGGCAAGGCAACTTGATTGGTTACAAAAGTCCAAAAAGTAGCTCTTAGATTTATGCTACGTATTCCAAAAGATTCAGCCATCTCACAACATTGTGAGGCACTTCATTTTGCTGCCGGTACAGAATATTATCTATAAGATTTTCTGTCTTGTTTTAAAGTGCCTTCATGCTCTTGTTCCAACTTATTTTATGGCCAAACTTGTATCCTATTTCCTAGCACAATCATTACAATCTTCCGATCAACATCTTTTAGTAGTACCGTTTCTCACTTTGTGCATAAAGGTGATGGGTGTTTCTCAGTCGTGGGCCCTCGCTCATGGAACACACTTCCTGTTGGTGTTTGAAGAACAAAGGACTCTTGCCTATAATTTCGGAAAAGTTTAAAAGCTTATCTCTTCTAAAATCCGGCTCTCTCCTATCTCGTACACATTGTTGCTCTTCTACTAAGATCAGCACCCAAATGCAGTTCAGTCTGCCCAGTTTCTCGCTTACACTGGTAGAGAATATGCGGACAACAAATAAATTCAAATGTATACAATTAGCAAACAAAGCATAAAAAGCATGCTGTGCATGGAGAGGATGTTTCAACCAGGTAAAGCCATCCTGCTGTGGGCTTCGGGGCAGAACGGTGAGTACCCAGAGGCAGTTCAGGTTGGGAGTGTCCCAGTCCATACCTCCTGTTCCCCTTAGACCTGGAAGAGAGAGATGATCAGGGCCGGCTTAATAGTTTTTACCCCAGATTCCTTATTCCAGTTCCACAGTTGAATATGGGACCAAGCGTGAAAAACAATATCAAAAGGCCTGAGTCAGCTTTAATTTATTTATTTAAATTTGTTTGATTTATTCTTACTGCGCCAAAGCCGGCCGGCATCAGGGCGCATACATTTAGACAAGGACGACAAGTATTAGGCGGGACAAAAGGGTGCTATATAGTTATCCTGAGGATCTGCTATAGCTTATGAGAGAAAGATGACCAATCCCAGGGAATGAGAGAAATACTAATAAGGCCAAAGGCCTACAGAAGCCAATCAAGGTCACGCAGAGAACTGGAGTAGATTGGGGAACAGGATAGCAGGTACACAGACCAGAAGGATACACCAGAGAAGATTACCTCAAGTTTACTGCATCCTCTGACCTATGCATTAGAGCACAACATCCTGCTGCAATGCTGAAAGACCCCGTGGGTCAAGATATCTTGAGATCCTGAGTTTTGCTGGATGCTACGCACCTGTCCAATGTTTTGAAAGCCAAGAAGCTTGCCTGACGATATACCGCAGAGACGGTCTTAGAACGTGGGTCTTGGGGAAGACCAGGATCTCTATTTAAGGTTCGAGACTTGCATACACTTCAGATTTTGCCATTCCTGTGCTTTATGTTTAGACCATTAAGAATTAGAATCTTCCTTTTCTGTTCAGCTCCTCTCACCTCCCCATATAGACGTGTGTCCAAAACCCCAACCTAGCAACCAAATAAACACCCATGAAACTTATATGTTTGTGTCACATGTTCTGCCACACTGTGCATCAGATAGATGAGAGGTCAGGTTGCGTGGAGGTGATTGAAGCACAGAGCAAGGAGCGTGCTACATAGTGTTCTGGGCACAATATTCCTGACAATTGTGTGAGCTGGGTGTGATTTTATTTCCCTGAAGGCACAGTCAAGCTGCGTAACTAGCGTAGTGCTATATCCCTAAAACCACAGTGCAAGCTGCAGATCCCACTGGGCAGTATATTTCTGAAGGAAGATCAAGCTGAAGGCAAAGCAAGCTGGGCATTGTGTCCCTGAAGGCTAAGCGAGTTGGGCAATAAATCCCTGAAATCACTTGTGATGGATCAAGAGTAAGACTCAGACACAGTGTGTCAGGCAAATAGTGGGGGCATGCTTGGGGCTTGTTGGGGGTGTCATTTGTGGCTGCCGCACCGAGACCTCAGGCACCAATTGTGGCATTGCAGCTGTCTAGGGCTGCTGACCACATTTCCCAGGAGGCTCTGGGCCAAGAGACATGAGCGCACTGCCTTGCAGTGGTGCTTTTGCGGATGCTGCTGGCCCGTGCTCGGTGCATATTATTACAGACCACAGCATGAGCGGACGCAGCAGCCTCCAGCAAGAAGATTCCTCCTGTTGGGGCAGCAGGCAGCACACTAGGAGCTTGGGCCATGTGTCAGTGACTGGCGCTGAGGCACTCTTCTCAAGGCAGCATCTGATTCTTCCGGGGCGCCCCACTGGGGCCCCGGACCTCAGATAAGTACTTCCGACAATGCATTGACAACCATGTTTAAAGGCGCCAGACTGTATTTCTTTGACATTAGCGCTATGCGCGTGTGATAGCGCGACGCTAGGGGAATCTCGTTAACCCTTACTTCGCTTAAACGCAAAACACCTAGAGTATATGACTAATGCTGGGCGTTAGGAAACTCTGGTTGGCTGGGAACTAGGTACAAGGAAACACACGTATGGGGTGGCAATTAGCACAACACACGGACGCAGGCTCAGTAGTTGAACTTTGTTGTACTACATTTTTGGCAACACAAACCCATCTGGGGTATGAATGTTTGCGGGCTCAGACCAAATTTATCTAATTTTCCAGACTTTCTTTACTGTATCAAAATCGAAGACTTTTGACTGTGCACAGGATTTAGCTTGACCCTTCGCAGGACCACTTCGATTCACATTTCTTTGTTCTCTTCTTAATACAACCCTTTAACTTTCACTTCTGCCACTTCTCAGCTGGCTACCTTACAGAGACCTTCGATTGAGCACCCACGCGGTGCTGGACCACTCTGTCAAAGGTATCACATTTTGCTTTTCAAAGTTCAAACACTCATCATCAGTTCAACTTTACTTGCGTCTTTTATCACACACATTTTAACAATGTTCATTCCAGCGCTCTCCATACAGTGTTGCTGCTTGCAACCTTGGCTTCAACACTGACCAGTTTTTTATCGGTCTCCTCAACTCACCGACTCTGTTGATTTCACTGACGCTGCTTTGTTCTTGAAGCCAAGGACGGTACCACATTGGCTGCTACTTCTCCCCGCCTTGATTACTGATGCATGAGGGCCTCGGATATCTCCGACACACAATCCAGGATTCTTCTGCCTGGTTTCCTGATCTTATGCTGTCTGATCTTGAGGGCTCTTGAAATTAACGGTTTGTTGTCAGAAAGGCCAAGGGAACTTCCATTCTGTTTTGCCGTCTTTCTTCTCTCGTTCTGCTGCCGCCTCGAAACTCCTTGTGTGCCTTGCCTCGCTCAGAGTTTGCTTTCGTGCTCTACCTTTTATCTGTGTTGGGGAAGCTTAATGGGAGTCAGGTGTGAGTGATGGTCAGTAATTGCCTGACCTCGCCTGACCATTGTATTGGGACACGTCTGGTATACTGCTCGGGTGTTAGTCTGCTTTCTCCCAGAGCGGGCTGTCCATGTGAAAGTGTTTGTGCAAGAAAGGGGTGTGGGGGTAGAGTTCCTACGTATCCTGGCTGATGAGATGGGGTGAAGGTGTTACGGGAAAGAGAGGGATACCACATCTCGCCATCCGGTGTCCCACTCCCACTCCCTGAGAGCCCCTCACCCAGGTGATCCTCCCGTACTGGGCCACCCCCAGTGTCTGGATCCAAAGGCGATGGCCGTGCCCTGGCCACCTGAGAGAGAGATCACCAGTTACTAGTGGGCGAGACCGTCACAAAAGACGGTATGCCGTTAGATTGCGCTCAACTCTTAGATCCTTTAAGTGTATATACTTGCTTTGGGTATCATGAACCAATAACGTATCAAAGCTCTGATGGTTGTTCAAATATAGCATTTATTTTCCAAACTTCAGTAGTTCTATTTTCAAACTTAAGGTTTCAGATTAGCCAATAACTCTTGATTAATCATATTCCTCAATAAGTGTTTCGCTGTCACCCATTCAAATTCAAATTCAAATGACAGCTCTTCAGGAGGAAAATGTAATATGTTTTGCATGCAGATTTGCAATTTTTCCCCAATGCAGCTGAAAATAACCAATACATCTATGCGTGAGATTCAACAGTTACTGACCAATCATTTTGTAGTCATGAATTCGAAAGGTAAATAAATACATGTTTGTTGGTTTAAGGACTTAGAAGGATCTCTTAATAGAAAATAAAAAACACTCAGTTTTGTAGTTGGAGTTCTGTTCCCAACGTAGCAGATAATAAATCAATTGCAGAGAATCAAGGTGAGTGATATTTTTCAAGTAAAGCCGGAGTACAAGAAAAAAAACAAATGCGGTTTACCATAATTTAAAGAGCCTCATTTGTTTCATATTTTTGGTTCTGGCGTCATTTCTTAAGTTTAATAGCAGTGGATATTACGTTGCTTACCTTGATAAGCTGCCTTCCCAGAATGTTAGCAATTGTGTTTCCTGGTCAGCGAACGCTCCGCGGCATGTTAACCTGCCTGTACATTCTTTCGTCTCTCTAAAATGACACGATAAACTTGCAATCACATGTTGCTAACCATCACGTGATCGCAGGTTCTCCATTTTGGATTGAGAAGTGGCTAATATTAAATCGTGGGCTCTCCCTTTTAAATCCGAAAGTGGCTGATATAAAAGATTGCCAAAAAAATACGTATGGGTTTATTAACATGAATACTTTGTTTCTAGGGACAGTGTAGTTACTTCTATTGTGACTAATAGTTTGCTGTGAATGCATCTTTTTATTTGAAAACTCCAACTAATACCGTTACGAATTTACTATCACGTGTTGTATGTTTATCACATGTTAGCAAATGTTTGTTACTGTCTCAGTAACAATATTATTTTTAACGTTTTTCAGTGACATTTAATGTCTACTACTGTCATAAAGTTGGTAATGGAGTCATTTATGGATGTGCTATTTTTTGATAATCTTGCTGGTCAATATAGATTCTCTTATCATCCTTAAATCAACATACATTCAATAAAATTATGAATTGACTTGTAAAAGGAAAAACCATTAATGTCACAATTATAATCAATATGTGGAAATTCACAGTAGTACAATTAATTAACATATAAGGATGTAGTTATTGGATAATACTGTTAATGAAACTATTGATCTTTGTGCTGAACAGCCTTATGGTCCACTATCAATATTCATAATAAATTAATCATTTCTGCATCTGAATTTAAACTGCAGTAGCAAGAGTCAAGTGTACAGATCCAGAAAGCTTCCCTGGATCTTAACATTTTATCCAGGTTGCCTACTCTTGGGGGCTTCCTAATTCTTTCTATCCCATAGAATGTCATGTTTGTTTTTGGTATTGGGTTATGTTCTGTTACACGATGAAAACCTAGGGGATATCTGATGTCTTCTTTTGTTATTGCTCTAAAATGTTCGTGTATCCTTATTTTGAGCTTTCTTGTTGTACTTCCAACATATATTTTTTTGCAAATGCAATCTATTGCATATATTACATTTCTTGTATTGCAGTTGATGAAGTCTTTTATTTGATGGGTTTTGCCATTTGGTAAAGTTAGACGTTGTTTGCCATTGTCTGAAAAAGGGCAGCTGATATATTTCCCACATTTATAGTTTCCTTGTCGTGGGTGTGAATCCCATGGTTGTGTTAATCCTTTAGTTGGTTTCCATTGAATAAAGTGAGTGACTCAAAATACCTTGCAAGTATTTGGCTGTCTTGAAAGTTATGTTTACTTGGTGATCAAGATACCGTGAAATATCTGTATCCATTAATAGAAGATGCCAATTTTTCTGTAACCTATTTTTTAATTTGTTTTGAATTTGTAGAGTATGTGGTTATAAACCTGAGTTTGTGGAAATGGTCTGTTGCTTTGGTTTTGATTTTGTTGACTAGAAGATCAGTTCTTGGCCTTTTTCTGTTTTAGCATGTGTTTTCTTCAGATGTCCTTGTTGGTATCCTCTTGCTACACATTTCAAGATGGAATTCTTAACATGTTTGCCAAATTCTTGTGTCTCTGTGCAGTTTCTTTTTATCCTTAACATCTCCCCATACCGGATATTCCTTATTACATGTTGATAATGTTGACTTTGTGCATGTAATATTGTGTTGCCAGCAGCTGGTTTGACATGTAGAGTGGTGTATATTTTCCCATTCTTTACATATAGTTCTAAATCTAGAAATTTTTGGGATGTTGTTTTCTTTGATTGTACATTTTAAATTGTATTGGTTGTTATTCAAATATGTATAATATGTCTTTAGGGAGGCTGAATCACCATTCCAGATCATAAGGACATCATCAATGTATCTGCCCCAAAATATGATATTGTTGTGATGAATAAAGGCTTCATGCTGCACGCATGTTCTAGTTCAAAGTGGCCTACATAGAGGTTTGCGTAAGATGGGGCAAACTTGGTGCTCATGGCAGTCGCCTGTTTCTGCCTGTAGATCTGGTTGTTGAAAAGAAAAATATTGTTTTGTAAAGTAAAGTGTAACCTTTCACCTGTAACAGTTTCCTTCGGAAGTTCCAAACACAGTCTTGAAAGTGAAGAAAAGAAAAGTAAACAGAGAAGGGTCCTTCCCTTCCCCTACAGTCTTTTTGGTTATTCACAATGGCACATGTATATAATTGTCATGCGCCCAAACTCCTGCAAGCAGTAGAATCGCTTCCACTGGGGCGGCCATTGAATGTTCCATCATGCTCTCCTTAACCTTCGGTGGCGGTGTAGTCTTTTCCTTTCCGGATTGCCGACGCTCGGCTCGCCGGGAGGTATTTCACTGCCTTCCTCCCGGCGAGCCACGCGTTGCAACTTTTTTGCTTTCGCTTTCTCTCCGATCCTTTTGTCAACGCTCCCCTGTATTTTGCTCAGTTGCCGTGGGTTCCTGTCCCTCAGGCCCCTGCATCGTTCTCCGTCTCTTCTCTCCCTATCCTTACCTCTTCCCACCGCCCGTTCTCACATCCTTTCCTTTTCTTGCTTGCTCCTCTCGGCTGAGCCCACGTTTTTTTCTTTCTTCCTTGCTGCCGCGTCTGCTTTCAGAGCCTTCTCCGTTAAGGCTGTTTGCTTCCATCTCTCATTCCCTGCTCCAGTGGCTATTGTGTGAAACTGCGCTTACATGCTAAGCAAGAACAACTTGCCTATGTACACTCCTCTTCAGCTACACCGACATTAGGACGTCTTCTCCATCCGGGGATTTTTCAGCCAAGGGCTTTTTCCCCGAATACACGCCTGCCTCGGTGGAGGGGCCCCAGTGCTACCGTTCACAGGCGGCCACTGTGGCTTCTTATCGAGACAGGTCTCTGTCATCACAGCTGCAGACGTATAGAGAGAGCCCCATACATTACCATTCGGGACTCCAGTTCTGCAGGTGAGGAGTTGGAGGGAGAAAGTGGGTCGGAAGACAACGAAATAAGCATAAGTGTAAGTGTCAAAGTTGACAATATTTCACTATGCCCAAGGAGAATAGTTCTTCCCTTGAGTCTCCACTCACACACATATTTCAGTTCTTTCTTTGGACCTCTGATATCTTCTTACCGAAAAGGTCTATGAATCTTCCCTTGTGATCCACAAAACAAAGCGGGGGATCTCGTCTCCTGTTCTCTCAGCTTTCCACAATTTCTGGGGTGTGGGGTCTCTGCCCCGGTTCTCCAATTCCCTGGTTTACTCTCATGCCAGGGTTTTTACTCTGCTACTTGGGTGTGAGTCTCAGACTCTCTGTGTGCCTGTTTTACTCTCCTTCTAGGGCGTTCTGTTACTTGGCTTCGGTGCGTGTCTCAGACTCACTGTGTGCCTGGTTTACCCTCCTGCCAGGGCTTTCTGCTACTTGCTGGGTGCCTGCCAGGGTTTTTTAAGTCCTCTTAATATTGGTATGCAAATGCTAGGTTTACTTTCTTCACTCACAGTTGCTCGTTTTTTAAAATTATATTTCTTATATGTTGTGCCACCGACCCTTCTCCAGTTAAGCTTAATGTTGCAATTCCCTTTTAAGGGCTTCTATTCGTTCTAAAGGCTACGCAGCATTCAGCCCAAAGCGCCCGGTGTCCCATTCGCCTTCCCTGTGCTCACCGGTTGATTTTCACAGCCTTTCGGTGTCTGCCTTGCCTTCTCACGTAACGCAATTGAAGAACCAGTGGGATAGGTTATATCCCTGGGCGACACCACAAGTAGAGAAAGTGATAGAGGAGAGAAAGGGCCCCAGGTCCACCTGGGATGGGCGGTCAGAGAGAAAGGGGGTTTGCCACGCCAGGGCCCGATCAGTGATGCCCAGGGTATCACAGAGACATGCGATCAGGGTGTTGTGGTTTACCGTGTCGAAAGCGGAGGAGAGGTAAAGTAGAATGAGGACAGAGGGAGAGTTAGAATCAAGGTTTGAGATCAGGTTTTCACAGGTGTTCCGAAGAGCAGTTTCCATGCCTCTGCATGGTCTAAAGCCAGGCTGGTGGTTGCGGAAGCAGCCGACCGATTCGGTGTGGAGGGTGAGCTGAGATAGCACCAACTTCTCTAGGAGTTTTCCCATAAAAGGGGTGATGGCGATGGGGCGATAGTTTGCCAGAATGGAGGGGTCAGCAGAAGGTTGTTATGAGCACAGGGTGCACAAGGGAGTGCTTGAGAGCAGTGGGAAAACTCCATTGGTGAAGGAGAGGTTGCAGAGGATGGCCAAGGCTGGAGTGAGAGAGTCAATATTGTCCTTAATGGTTTTGTAGGGACACTTGTTTGGAGGAGGCCTTCATAGACCAGACTTGTCTGGTGACCTCCTTGGGTGTGACAGGAGAGAGAAGAGTGACGAAGGGGAAGGGTGGTGTAGGCCAAGGGAGGCACAAGAGATGTTAGTGGCTGAGGTGGAGAGCGAGAATAGAATATCATGTGTTTTTGCGGTGAAGTGTGCAGTCAGGTCCAAGCAGAGGGCCTGGGTGGGTGTAATGGTGGAGGATGCTGCGGTAGGATTGGTTAGTTCCTTGCAGACTTTGAAAAGTTTGGCTGTGTTGTTAGATGCCGCAGAGATGCAGGCTTCAATAAAGACTTTTCTTGGCACCGATGCAGAGTCTATATTGCCTTTGAATGAGGCGACAGGCCAGTTTATCTGAGGGTGTGCCTGAAGAATCCCATTACCGTTCAGCTGTCCTGCACTTGCGTTTAAGGGAGGCCAGCTCGGAGTCGTACCAAAAGTTGCACTTTTTGGTATGCTGCAGTCGAACCCTCATGATGGGGGCAAGAGTGTTAGAAATGGAGCAGTTGAAGTTGGAGAGGGCTGTGACGGGGAGGGAGTCAGCCACAGGAGTTGAAGGTGGGGAGTAGGTAGAGGGAAAGGCAGCCATTGACACTTTTTTTATGGGTCTGATGACTTTGTAAGCGGGAGGCAGTGCCAGGCTTACTGATGCAAGAGGAAAAGAGCGCCTCAAGTGAGAGGAGAGAAGAGAGTGATCAGTCCAGGAGAGAGCAGTTGTGACAGTGATCGAAAGATTGATGTCTGTTGGGATGAGAGCATCCAAGGTGTGGCCAGCGGAGTGCATTGGGACAGAGGATAGGATGGAGAGGGAGAGGGAGTCACAAAGATTGCGGAAAGGTCCTGAGGAGTCAGGTGATGGATGTTGAGATCACTCAGTAGGAGGAGTTGAGAGGAGGAGGAGAGTAAGGAAGAGGCCAGGTCAGCCCATTGTGAATTGAAAGATTGTTGAAAGAGAGAGCCAAGTGGTCATGCAGAGGTCTATGTAAATTCTTTGTAGTCTCGAAAGTTTTTGACAGTGAAAAGATACGAGATAAAACATGACGAAGTGAACCCCCACGACTGAGAGACAGCCTTGGGTTCCATGTGTTAAAATAGCGGCAAAAACGGCCGTTTACACAAAAACATCACGGCAAAAAGGCTGTGGTTTTGCCGCAGCAATACATGTAAAGGATGCGAGGGACATCCCCGCAACCCCAGACCCATTATACCATTTAAAGGGAGCGGGGGACACCCCCGCAACCCACGTTCCCCTTAAATGGTATAATGGAGTACACCTTTACCGGGTCAAACCACAGCATTTTTGACGCGGTTGTTTGTAAAGGCGACATTTTTGCTGCATTTTTATTACTGCATACCGAGCCTTGAGCCTGGCAGAGGGAAGTCTGTGCAGAACTGTGACAAATTGAGAATCTATGAACTGAGTATTGATGGCAAGGCGGGCGAAGCCTAAAGAAGTGATTGAACTACCAGAAGTTGAAAGCCTAAGAAAGAACTGTTGAATTGTATCAGTAAGCCAAAGTGTGCAAGACTGAAAGAACTGTGCCATACACCCATCCTTTGTTTTTGTTTAGAGACTCTCTAGACCTGTGGGGTTGAACCTCGGGAAGGGGGTTGATATGGAAGCCATTCTGACATTTCTTTTTGAAGCACTATTGTCATTTTGTATTCCCTTAACACATTTGTTATTCTAATACGGAACGCAAGATTAGGTTTTCTTAGTATAGGCCTTTTTTATTTTGACCAGACTGACTTGGACATATTTGTTATTGTTTAATGGTCAAGATTATTCCCATTTTAGAGTTAGGGCCAGTTAGGAATTCTACCATCCCAATCAAAAGTGTAAATAAAGGTTTCTGAAACTTGTATCCATTGTGTCTTTGTCTAACGCTCGATACTATGCCTTCCTTACATGTTAATGTTAAAGGATATTTGTACCGCGCACTATCACCACCGGAGTGGTCCCCTGGCGCTCTGGCCACTCTGAAAAGGGATAGGGGGCGAGTTAGTGGGCATAAACTGGAAAAGTGCAGGAGAGCAGTGATGTGCTGTTGTAGCCTCTGCCCGGTAAGTCAGTTGGCTTGGCTTGGGGCGTTTTTACGGTCGGTAGTGGTCGTGTGCCGTTGTGTGAATCAGTGTAGTAAAGTTTGTGCGGATTGTTGTGTTGTAGGGTTGTGTTTGGTTAGGGTTTGAGCGGTGTATGTAGAGGGGTGAAATTGTTAGTGGATTGGGTAATTGGCAATGCTGTCTGGAAGCGAGGCGCTAAACTTCCGTATTTTCTCTAGGTGGTGGGCGTGAGCATCTCCGCATCTCGGTCCAGATCTGGGCCGTCCGTCACTCACAGTCCCTTTCACACATGACATCCACATTCATAACCCTGTCCAAGTTCCGCACCGGCCACCTACGTGACACCTGCCTGTATGCGAGCCAGGCAGGCGTTTGTGCGTCCTTCAAATCTGGCCCAAAGATCATTCCCAATCCAGTCGATGCGCGGCATCGATCAGCCAAGGCTACTCCATCCATATGTGGCGGCTGATCAGCATTCATCACCTTATTCAGTTGCTCAAGCATGCGACCGCTCCCTGCGCCTAAGAAGGGTGACAAATGCCAACGCTTGCAATTACCTTCAGCGGCAGCACCTACCTTAATTCACAACTCCACCCGGTCATTGCCCATGGCAATGTCCATTACTTAGTTCAAGTGTGGCAAGTGCTAACGTTCACACAATTCTATACAAGTATGATACCTGGTAGCTATTATGGAGCAGGTGAGGTTGTTGGTTGGAATTGTCTAGGGATGCTGATTTCTTTCCTCGTGGGAGTCGCTTGTGTCCTATTTGACTTTGCATCGTCTCTCTTGTTGTAGTTAGTTTCATTATTCGGTTCTGGGTGTTGTCAGTGTCATCCTAAGTTTTGTCATCCTTTTCTTTGTGTTTCCCATTCGGTTGTTTCACTTTTTTCAATTTGGATCTGTGATGTTGAAGAGCCAGGTTTTTAGTAATTTTCTGAATTGTAGGTGGTCTTTCGCGTTTCTTATTTCTTTCGGGATGTTGTTCCATGTTTTTGAGGCCAAGTGGGAGAAGGAGGTGCCCCCAAGTTTTTTCTTAAGGTATGGTTTTTGTTCCAGGCAGATTTCGTTGCTTGATCTGAGGAATCTCGGTGGCTTGTAGATTATTTCCTTTTGTAGGAATTCAGCTCCTTGTCCGCTGATTGCCCTGTGTGTTATGCAAATTGTTTTGAAGGTGATGCGATGTTTGACTGGGAGCCAAAGCAGTCTGGCTGCTGTATTTTGGTAAAACAAAGAGGTGATGGCTGGATGGTTTAGAATGAATCTTAAACTCTGGCATTGCTCTCGGCAACCCTCAAGACCATCGTTTTTCAGCCTGCCAAGCCATTACAGAAGGGGAAAAAAACATATGCAAATCAGGCTTGGTCCTACCCCAAAAGGGGCAGTCCAGCCCAAACTGGTAGCTCACATCCCTTCTGCACGAGATCACAAGCATCCCCAGGCATGTTTCAGCCTTGCTAGGCATCATCAGTGAGGAGTATCTTGGGTCTCTAGGCCCAGCAAGCACGGGACCCACGTCTGGGCATACCCGTCCCACTCTGTTTGACAAAGCAAAAACAAAGAGGTGATGGCTGGAAGGTTTAGCATTAATCTTAACCTCTGGCATTGCTCTGGGCAGCCCTCCAGACCATCATTCTTCACCTGCCAAGCCATTACAGAAGGGGAAAGACCATATGCAAATCAGGCTTGGTCCCACCCCAAAAGGGGCAGTCCAGGCCTAGAGACACAAGCTACTCCTCACTGATGAGGCCCAACAAGGCTGAAACATGTTTGGGGATGCTTGTGGTCTCGTGCATAAGGGATGTGACCTAGCAGTTCGGGCTGGACTGCCCCTTTAGGGGTGGGACCAAGCCTGATTTGCATATGGTCTTTCCCCTTCTGTAACGGCTTGGCAGGTGAAAAATGATGGTCTGGAGGGTTGCCCAGAACAATGCCAGAGGTTAAGATTCATTCTAAACCTTCCAGCCATCACCTTTTCGTTTTTTTTTTTAACTTGTTTATTTTTCAAGCAGCGCACAGGAAAACCTTACATTACAATCATTCAATATTTGGCACATTTCAAGTTATCTGGATCATCCCACGAGTCTGTAACCCTCCAACCCCCCCCCCCCCGCCTGCCCCCTGCTCTGACAGCCCTCCAGGCCTCAGTCCTCCCCTGATTGAGCCAGGTTCCTGTCCTCCACCCTTTGGGCATTTAACACCAAGCGAGGTTTGTATGTTTGGGCTGGGAAGCGCTGGTCATAGTCTATCACTGGCGACCAAATGTTTGTGAATCGGTGGAGGTGGCCTCTATTCGCGGCCATTATTTTCTCAGCAATGAAGATGTCCCAAAGCTTCAGCCACCACAGGATAAGTAGGGGGACCTCCAGGGATTTCCATGTTCGGGCAATCGTGATTTTCGCAGCTAGGAGCATTTGCGTTATGAGAGTTGCCCGCCTGCCAGATCTGGGGTAAATGTCTGGGATTGGGGTCCCCAGTAGGATTGGTTCGAGTTCCAGAGGTAACGTGATCTGAACAATGTCTGCTATGGCGGCTATACACTGGGACCAAAAATTCGCCACCACTGGGCATGTCCACCACATATGCAGGTAGGTGCCCTCCATGCTGCAGCGGCGCCAGCATTGTGGGTTCAAGGACTGGTTAAAGCGATGTAGTCGCAGGGGTGGGTAATACCATCTGAGCAGTAGTTTATGCGCACATTCTCGATTGGTCATGCAGAAAGAGGACGATTGCGTGCGGGCCCAGATGTCAGACCAGGACTGGTCCGGAATCGGATGTCCTAGTTCCTCTTCCCATTGCGACATATAAGTTGCTTTGGCTGCAAGCGGATTCATCTGCAATAATCTGTACAGCGTGGAAATTTGACCTCGGCTCAGTGGATCAGCGACCGTTAGTTCGAGGGCATCCAGATCTTGTGTGGCTGCCGAGCGGGTCTGGGATTGTGAACACCAGTGTCTTATTTAGATATAAGAGAATCGATCGGACTCCGTCAGACCGAAAGTGCTCTTACATTGGGCAAACGTCAGAGGCTGGTGGCTTTCAAATAGCTGACTTAAGGAGCTGAGGCCCCCTGCGATCCAGTTTTTAAAGTTCGAGGGAGTGGATCCCGGCGAAAAGGCTGGGTTGTGAAACACTGGGGCCGCTGGGCTTAGGTCTCTTGGGATGCCTCCTGATCTACGTGCCCAATCCCATGCCTTTAGAGTTTGCTTGATCGCCGTTAGGAGAGATGCTCATGTCTGTCGCAATGAGGCTGGCAGGTGCAGCAAGAAACGGAGAGGAAGAGGTGTTCGGGATTGTTCCACTTCCTTCCACTTGGGTCACCCTGACGAGATGGTCCAGGCTCTATTGTGAGCTATCTGCGTCGCCATTTGGTATCTCTGCAGATCAGGGACCCCCAGGCCTCCCTGGATTGGGGTGCGCATCATAGTGCTCCGCGGAATGCATGGCTTTTTCCCCTTCCAGATGAAGCTAGAGATCTTCCTCTGTAGCCGTTTCAATTGGGGCTGGGGATGATGATGGTGGGGAGGGCGGAGCAGGCGTATAGGAAGCGTGGTAGGAGATTCATCTTACAGGCCGCGATGCGACCTATTAACGAAATTTCCTGTGAGAGCCAACGATCCAGGTCGTTCTCCAGGGTCTTAAACAGGGTCGGGAAATTTACCCGGTAGGTGTTTTCGGGGCGGGCAGGGATCTGGACTCCCAAGTAGGGGATAGATTTATCGCTTAATGGGATCGGGCAGTGGTCTCTGAAGGACTCCTTGTCCGCCTGCTCCAGGCCTTTTCCCAAGGCTGCTGATTCCGCAAGGTTTAAGGAGAATCCCGAGACCCTGTCAAACCTATGGACTTCTGCCAGGGCGGCCCTCAACGACTGGGAGGTGTCTGTTATGGTCAACATCACATCGTCCGCGTATAGCGCAATTTTATGTTGGGTGGGGCCTACTTGGAGGCCTTTAATTCTGAGGTTACGACGAATCCGCCGGGCCAGAGGTTCCATCACCAGTGCGAAGAGCAGCGGGGAGAGAGGACATCCCTGCCTCGTGCCGCACGTTGGGGGGATTGAGCCGGACAACAGGCCGTTCACTCGGAGGAGAGTATTTGGAGCTTGGTAATTCGCCAGGATGAGCTTCGAGAAAAGCGGTCCCAGATGAAAGGATTCCAAGGCCAGCCGGAGGAATGACCAATCCACTTTATCAAAAGCCTTGGTTGCGTCCAAGGCTAGCAGGGCCAGCTTCCGTGAGTCTCGCTTAGCCACTTCGATCAGATTCAGGACCCTACGGGTGTTATCCGTGGTCGCTCTATTCACCACAAAGCATGTCTGATCCGGGTCGATGACGTCCGGGAGAATCTTCGCCAGGCGGTTCGCCAGGACCTTCGAGTAAATGTTTGCATCCAGGTTTAGTAACGAAATAGGCCTGTATGCTGTGATCTCTCTAGGGTCCTTTCCTGGCTTGAGAGCTAGCACCGTAATTGATTCTTGCATTGATGCCGTAATGGTGCCTAAAGTCGCGAAGGAATTAAAGAGTGTCGTCATGGGGGCCAACAGCTGGAGCCGGAAAAGTTAGAAAAAGCGTGTGGAGAATCCATCCGGGCCTGGGGCCCTTGATTTCAGGCTTTTAATAGCCTCTTCAACTTCCTCGCTGGTGATCGGGGCCTCCAGTTATTCCCTTTTTGCAGGGGTGATGTGTGGTATGGCTGCTTCCTGCAAGTAGGCCTGCTGTTCCTCCTTGGATCTCGGGGTCGCCGACATTGTCTCTGCGAGGTGGGCTTCCGCCACCCACAATTTCTCCCGGTCAGCAAACTGCACAATGTTCTGGGAGTCCCACAAGCCTACAATCGTGTTCCTTCTCTTGACTCTCGCTAGCTTATCCACCAGGAATTTGTTGGCTTTATTACAGTTGGCATAGTAGCTTTGCTTTGTTTTAGCCAGAAGCTGGGCGGTATCTTCCGCATAGTGGGCCTCCAACTTCTTCCGAGCTCCTTGCAAGATCCGATAGGTTCGTGCGGACCAATTTTTAGCCTTGCATGCCGTCTCCACCTCTTGCACCTTGGCTTCTAAGTCCTGACGGAGCTGCTGCTTTTGTTTATGGTAGGCTGCCCCACGGGAGATCAGGATCCCCCTCACCACCGCCTTCATTGCATCCCACGTATTAGCTGGAGAGGTATCCTCGTTCCTGTTCACTTCAAAGAGCTCCTTTATGGCTTTGGCCGCCACATCTCTAGTTGCCATATTGCCTAAAATGAGGTCATAGAGGGACCATCTGCGTCGCGGAGCCGGATCAGGATCGTGGGCTCTGAGCGCAAGGATTATTAGGCTATGGTCTGTGAGGATTCTCGGCCCGATGGAAACTTCGTCTGTGAATGCCAAGACCTGGGGGGAGGCCAGGAGGAGGTTGATACATGAGTACATTCTATGTACGTAAGAATAAAATGAGTAGTCCCGCTCCTCGGGATGGAGGACTCTCCAGGAGTCAACTACCTCCAAAGTTCTGAATAGCTTGAGAATCGCTGTAGCCAGGGCAAAGTCTATACGAGCCAGAGGGTGTGACCTGTCTGTTAATGGATCAGGGACTCTGTTGAAATCACCCCCGATGATAGTTTGGCCCTCTGCGAATGGCGAGAGGGTATTTCCTAGGCTTGAGTAGAATTCCTCTTGCCCCTCATTAGGAGCGTACACTGAGATCAGCGTATAGAGTTGGCCGAAGATTCGGCATTTGATCGCCACAAAGTGGCCATCTGGGCAGAGCAGAGAGTCTAGAATTTGTGGTCTGAGGCCCTTGGCAAACAGGATCGCCGTACCACCCTTCTTTGTTCCATTCGAGGCAAAGAATTGCAGTGGGATTTGCCAGTCACGTAGCCGCGTGGAGTCGGTTGGGATCAGATGGGTCTCTTGGAGGAAGACGACGGAGGCTCCGTCATTCTGTAGGCGCCTCAGGATTGCTTTTCTCTTCTGCGGGGCGTTGAGGCCTCTGACATTCATTGTAAGGAATTTCAGTTTCTGGTGTGGCAGCGGGGCCTCCCGAGCCTCCCCTGGTAGAGGGAGCTGGCCCGAGCGATGGGGACGGCACTGCTCAGTCGCCATCCAGAGACTTGAACTCAGCTTGGGATTCCTGTGGCTGCATTTTATATATCCTCCAACGGGAGGGTAAACTTTTAGTCGGATGGGGGGCTGGAATTTCCATCGCCAGCCCATCCACGGCCAACGGGGCCAAAACTGTACTCCCAGCCAACAGGGCTAGGACCAACCACGTGGTCATTTAGGCTTTTTGCTTCACCACTGGCTACTGGTGAAGATGAACATGTTGCCATCTTGATAACCTGCATGCAACAGATCAATGGAGGCTGATGGTAGTATACGCTTGTACACACACACACACGTACGTTCTCTCTCTCTCTCTCTCTCTCTCTCTCTCTCTCTCTCTCTCTCTCTCTCTCTCTCTCTCTCTCTCTCTCTCTCTCTCTCTCTCTCTCTCTCTCTTTTTACGTTACAGCCTTTAGTTTACTTGCGGGCCAAAAGGTGTTCAGTAATCACTGACATGTTACCCTTTGGTATGGCAGCAGGGAATACCCATAGAGATGAGTGAATTTCGCAATGTGACTTATTATATGTAAATTCAATGATAGAACCAGGGAATTCCCCCATTGCCATATGTTTAGTGAACATTATCCATTATAAATATATAAACCCCAAAGCCGCCACCCCAAAGTAAACCCTTTTCCTTCTTGGCACTGTATCTATTCTTCCTATTGCTAACATCTTGATTTTGTGTAAGGCACGTGTGGTTTATGGAATGGCATTAAAAACTGCTCCAACTGAAACTACTTGGCAGACGGCACATCCAACAGTGCAAAACCAAGACTGTGCAGCAATTGCTTACTGCAGCCTTTCCAAATCAGATTGAAAAGCACACTTAACGGTATGAACGGTATAAATAATGTGACGGTTATTATTGTTCAATTAAGTGGTTCACGGTATCTTTAACGGTATACCGTTACATCCCTAGTGAACAGTGGAGAAGAATAGCGACTCCTCTGGCATAGGATGAATATGAGGAAAAGTAGCGATGACATCCCCAGCTGTGGGCCCACAGGTGCTCATTTTGCGGCAAGAGGTGGGTTTCCTGAATCATAGCCACCTCGCCCTTGTGACGTCTGAGTAGTTGCAGGATCTTGCGTGTCTTAAGCGGGATGTTACCCCCTATAATGTTCCAGGTTGCTACTTTGAACGTACCAGTGATGATCTATGTAACACCGGAATGCGGCTAGACCGGAGTCGGAGTTCGGGTATATGGGAGCGGCGTTAGGCGGGAGGGCTTGAGTGGGGCGGCGGCGGCGGGCTCACGGTGAGGCCCGCGGTTAGGCGGCGGCGCTTTGGGCCCATTTCGAACGACAACAACAATCAAACAAATTTCCTTACACGGACAACCCCCAACTCGTCCGTTTGGAATCCCCCCAACTGGAACATACTGCGTGCTTTGCACGGGGCGCGGGTGGCCTTACCTAGGCACAGTCCCTAGCCTCCCGTTTGCGAAGGTTGTCCTGGTGGCTTGGTTCCTGCTTGCTTTGGTGCAGTAGTGCGGGTGTTTGTCACGGCGGAACTCTCACTGCTCTTTCTCTGTTTGAGGCGCCGGGCGTTTGGTTTGCGGGCTTGCATCCCCGCCTGTCGAGGAATAGTGAGGCTTCTTCTGGGGAGTTGAAGAAGTGGGTATTACCCTCTATTTGAATGCAGAGCCTCGCCGGGGATTGCATCGAGTATGTGATCTGGTTGGCGCGCAGTCTGTGTTTCACCTGTGTGAACGATCTCCTTTGGGCTTGGACAGACGGCGAAAAGTCTGGGAAAAACTGGATGTCGTCCCCGTCGAAGTGTAGTTTGCCCTTTTCCCTTGCCATTCTAAGGATGGAGTCTCTGTCCTTGTAGCTTAGAAGCTTGGCAATGATCGGGCGGGCAGGGGCTCCCGGCGCCGGTCTTGTTGAAGGGATTCTGTGGGCTCTTTCCACTACGAACATTTGCGATAGGCTGTGGGACCAAAAAGCTCCGTGCATACTTTTTCAACGTATTCTTCCATTCTGACGGGTAGTTGTCTTTCTCTGATTCCGATAATCCTGATATTATTTCGTCTGGAGCGGCCTTCCAGGTCCTCGTTTTTGGCGAGTACAGTTTTCATTTGCCCCTCGAGCTTGGATACCCGGGAGGTGAGTGCTGCTGTGCCGTCGTCCAGATCTGACACTCTCTGTTCGACGGAGTCGAGCCTGTCGCTGTGTTTGTCGAGCCGGTGTTGTAACAGATCTACCTTGGACGAGAGCAAGTATATCTTGCTGTCCAGACTGCCTATCCCAGCTTTTAATTCCATCAGGATTTCCCTGATGTCCATTTGTTGTTGCAACTCTGCCTCCGACTGGTTGTTCGGGGATTCAGGGCGGTGTTCCGGCCTGGGTGTGTTAGGCGCTGGGCCTGCATCAAAGTTGAGCCGTTTCTGGGACTTGTCCGGCTTCCCCATCTCGAGCTCGACTATGGAGTCGGAGCATCTGGTCTGGTGCGAGGGGCTGAGCTCAAGGCGCACGGGGAGACGTTGTGAGTCAAGATGGCGGGGATGCCGCGGCCAACTCGCCTGTTTTGCGTGCTTCTGTGGGTCTCCTCGCACCTCCCGCTTCGCCACCGGTAGTGGGTGCCCCAACTCCGCGCGATTCCCCCTTCACCGCTTTCTGCTGGAGGTGGTCGCGGCAGGTCCCTCGGATGGCTCTCGTCCGTCTACGAAGGATTTTGGGCGGGTGGGTGGGACTCACAGGCCCCACGGAGGTCGCGGCAGTGCAGGCCACACTCCGCAGCGAGTTTCTCACGAAGGCAAGTCCGATTCGCTCCGAATTTTCAACAGGGATGTGATGCCGTGCTAGGATATATTATTCTTGCAGATTTAGTAGTTTCGCCACAGGATTGCCGCGATTAAACAGGATTCATGCGGGAGGTAGCCAGAGCTCACAAGGGAGCGGCCATCTTGGTCGGCCCTCTCGCGCCCTCTAGGGCTCTTCTTTTCTGTAGGGTCATCAGCGAGAGGTCTTGGAAATTCTGAAGCTGAGTGCTTATGAACGAGAGCTCATCTTTAGTACGGCTTATTGCCGAGAGGGCTTCTTTAGTGGTGTAGAAGTGGACTACTCTGGTGATTACATCCGGAGGACCGTCCGAGTCCACTCCACGTCTCGGGTGCAATCTATGAGTGCGGTCTAGGATAAGCTGGGATTTGTCTATGTGTGGGAGGAGGGCTTGGAAGAAATTGCCTATGTACTCAGGTAGTTCTTTTTCTGAGACCGATGTAGGGACCCCCCGGATGCGCAGATTATTTCTTCGAGCTCTATTTTCCAGATCCTCCTGTTTAAACTCGAGTACCTCATTCCTACTCTGTAACACCTGGAGGTCGCGTCTCAGCTCGATTAATGCGGCGTCATGACTCTGGGTTAGGTCCTCCACCTCTCCCAGTCTCTGCTCCATTTCTGTAAGTCGGTGGTCTGTTTGATCTATCCGTGTAGACAGTGCAGCCATGCAAGAACAGAACTCGGCTTTGATGAATTGCATGAAGGCCTGGATGTCGTCCCTAGTAGCTAGCTTTCCCTGTTCCTCTGGGGCATTCTGTGGGATTGGCTTCAGGGAAGGGGTTGACCTTTGTTTTGTCTGCAGCCAGCAGCATTGCAGAGATGTCCAAGGATTTGGTTGCTTTAGGCAATCTCGACATCCTGTGTGGTTTATGGGTCCGAATCACCTGGGGCAGTGGTGTTAGGGACAGCCCAGGTCAGTTGCGCTGTCGGGGCGACCCCGAGTGGCAGAGGCTTCGAGGCTGAGTGTCGGCAGTAGGCAGGGGTCCCAAGGGCGAACCTGAGGTGCCGATCACTGGCCAGAGGGGCTCTATTGTCGTAGCGATGGAAGACCAGGACACTCGGGGGGCAATGAGGACCAGTGGGCTGGGGTGCCCCAGGAGGCCACCGGGTGGCAGAGTGCTGCGAGGATCGTGATTGAAGGGGCTTATGACGGTCAGGTCCCAGTGGTGCTGGAATCCCCAATTCAGCGCCTCGGTGCAGCGAAGCCAGACAGGAAGGCAGGGGATTTTGTTGGATCCAGGAAAAAAAGGGGGGGTGCCGTTGCTGATGAAAGGCCCCAGGCCGTGCACAGATCAGGGGTCGGCGGGCAGGGGCGCCCCAGGAAGTTGAGAAGAGGGGGGGGCCTGAAAGTGCACAGCCTGGGAGGCCAAGCGGCCGCGACCGCTTCAGGTGGGCTCCAGCAGCCAGCACCCTCTGAACCCCGCTGCTGCACCCTCACCTTACTCTGGGCCGGGGGACCCCGACCGCCAACCGCTGCTCACAGGGATCCCCGAGGTGAGGGCGGGCCGCAGCAGGCCGTCATGGACTCCTCGCCTGCCTCCCGAGTATCACCGCCTCTGAGCACGGGAGCTCCCGTCTCTCCTCTGTCCGAGACACCTCCGAGGGCCGGAGTGGGGGGATGGGCCACCAGGACGGGAAGAAGGCTGTACGCCGCTCGCTGCCTCCCCGCCTCCACGGATCAGCGGGCCAGTCTCCCACGTCGCAGCCACTGTCTCTGGCCGATGCGAGCTTCGGCAACCGGGACGGGGCAGGGAAACTTTCCCACTCACTCCTCATCACTGCGAGAAGCCCGTCCCGTCCGCCATCTTGGATGCGCCAGCCACGTTCCGGGGCGAAAGTGAAACAAGGCTGATTCGGGGGCGAATAAGGGGAAACAAGGCCCCACCGGTGCACATCAGGAGCCCTAGTGCTTCAGGATGCCATTAATCCGCCGGGCAACGCGATCCGACCCGAAACTATCGGATGGTAGCTGCTGGCCGCGGGCTTCGGGCAGAGGCCATCAAGGAAGCAGCCGCATCGCTCCACCTTTTCGTTTTGCTGTATTTTGGATTTGTTGTAGTTTCTTCAGGAGGTATTCTGGTATCCCGAGATAGAGGCTGTTTGCATAGTTGATTCTTGACATGATGAGGGCGATGATAGTGAACGTTTTGTGGGTGAAGGAGAGGAAAGGTAAGATTCTTCTTGCCGTGTGAAGGAGGAAGAACCATTTCTTAATTATTGCATTTATTTGTGGTTCTAAGGTTAGGGTGTTGTCTTATCAGGACTCACAGATTTTTTTACTACCTTAGATGGTGTTGATGCGGTTTCCATTTCCGTTGGCCATGGAATGTAGGTGGTGTTCTCTTGGTTTTTTGATATAATCATGATTTCTGTCTTTCCTGGGTTGATTTTCAGGTTGTTGGTGTTCATCCAGTTAAAGACGACTTTTAGACACTCGATTGGGGTTGTGATCGGTTTGAAGGGCCTTCGATTTTGTAGATGATTTCAGTGTCCTCTGTGTAGTTGTAGCATGTAATTTCTTATTTTTTGAAGATTCTGATTACTGGAGTCTGGTAGATGTTGAAGTACAGTGGTGATAGTGAGGACCCTTGTGGTACTCCACAGTCGTTCACTCGTGGGGTGGATTTGAAGGGTTTTATCCATACGGTTTCTGCTCTGTCTGCTAGGAATGATTTAATCCAGAGTAGTGCCTTGTACGTTATGCCTATGTCTTATAGTATTTTGGTTAGGGTGTCATGGCTAACTGTGTCGAAGGCTGTGGAGAGGTCGAGCAGAATCAGGGCTGAGGTTGTTTTTAGGTCATCCCGGATGGATAGTAGTGCTGTTTCTGTTCCTCTTGGGGGTCTGAAACTCACTTGTGCTTGGTCTAGCAGGTGGTGTTTTTCTATGTGTTCTTGGGTTCATTTGTATACGTAGGTTTCAAGGAGTTTGGCTGGGTAGGGAATGTTTGAAATCGGCCTGTAGTTGGAGAGGTCTTCTACATCGTCACTTGTGTTTTTTAAAAGCGGTTTGATATATGCTGATTTGAAGCTTCTTGGTACATTTCCTGTTGCTAGTGAGAGATATAGGAGGTTTCTGTAGTATTCTGATGGTGTTGCTTGTGCGAGGATTGATTTGTAGATGTCAGGGGGGCATGGATCCATGGGTGATCCTGCTTTCTTGCTGTGTTTTACCAGCAAGACGAATGCCTCTGCTGATATTTCAGGAAGGTTTTGGAGTTTGTGCTGTGGCTCTATGTTAGGTCCGGTTGGTTGGCTGGTTTTTTTTTGTATGATTATGCCGGATGTCTTTGATTTTGTTCTTGAAGTGGTCTGCCAGGTCGTTGCAGAGTTTCTCCCAGGGGAAATTGACCATTGACCATTAGTCAAAGCAACGTGTCAACACCTTTCACGAGTGGCCATTGTGCCAATATAGAATTGATCCAGAACATCAAGACTGTGGTAAAGGACCCCACTACTGGCATTAATATGATGCAACAATCCGCAGCAAATACTGATGTAAAGCAAACAGCCCGCGATGCAAACAAATACTGAGGTGTCCAGCGAGGTTTAGCCAGCCTATAACGCTATGCTCTACTCCAACAGGAAATTATAATCATCTGGATATCAGAGAGGCTCGGCTGGCAAGATGCCTAAAAGCAGACTTTTCACGTTTGAGAACAAGGCCTGATGCTAGTTTTGAGACAATGAGCAGAGGGTTATCCCGCGGTGAGACTCCGTGCTGGCCTCCAAGATCCTCAACCTTAATACAATCTGAAGCCTTGACCGCGGGTGCAACTGATGGAGTGGAGACAAAGAGTTTGGTTGTGCCTACATGGAAAGTCCACCAGGATGTAACGGCCCAGCAATTATGCCCAGATGACGTTCCACAAATTCCACAGTCCAGTGCCTTGAAATCGATAAACTTGGAATCTGAGTTGGCCGATCTTGGTAATAATCAGGAAAAGAATATACTGCAAATTGACGAGGTTAAAGATCGGACCCAAACTATGAAAAGCAAGCAGCTATCGATAATCCATATATTCTGGTGAAACAGCAGCACTCACAAGAGGACGGAACACAAATCTATAACAACGTGTTGGCCACAACCTCGACGGCCTTGCTTCCATTTGTAAAGTTATATGAAACATTAAATGATAACATTCACGATCAAGTTTCACTAACTGGATCAATAAACCTAAAAATATCTACATTGGAAGCATTCATATCGCAAGTTCAACAAAGGCTGTATACTGAAGCATAGTCATCAGTAAAATGCAAAATAGATTAAGAGATTTAGCTCGGCACGAAATTGAGGTCAAAACCGAGCTAATGGAGGCAGTAATGGATTGTTTGATATGGATCCGGCACAATCCTCCTCAATCTGCACCGAATGAAATGAAATCTCAATGCCAGTGTGAGAGGAGAGGGAAACGGAATCGGGGTGAGGGTGCCCCTCTGCCCATAGATCCGATAAATTCTGTTGAGAATTCTTCCAAAATTCCAGTAACCAAATGCAAACATGGACAATGTGCATTCCTCAACGTGAAACTCATTTGTGAGTGCCAAGGCTGGTGATCTCCAGCCTATACAACAGCCGATCATCGAAAAGGGGGCAGAGCCGATGCCGCTGCAGCCTTCTCAACCGATGGAATACCAGCCAAAGTCAAACCAAACTGATGACAGGACCTCTGCTATTCAGGGGGAAGATGCAGATGAGAGAGTTGGAATACAGCTGCCGTCTGCCTCTGCCTTTAATGAAATGCTAAAGCAAACCTCCACATGTGATATATTTACGAAAAGGCTGATAAGTTTTGCAAAAGAGTTGCCAAAAGCAACCAGAGGTGATTTCTAAGACAAGGAAGCCACAGAACGATAGCACTGTAGTGAACAGGAAAAGAAAATCAAATGGCTCAAGAGCGTTTATTCGCAATTTAACATGTGGTGTCAGGTGTGGGATGTGACTAATTTGAAACAAATTGGGGAACCCCAAAGTTTCAGAAACTAAGTGGTTTGTTTGTTTGTTTGTTTGTTTGTTTGTTTATTTGGTAATGCGCACCAAACTCTTAGGTAGCTGGGCGCAACAGATATAAGGCTACTCGAAGGATACTGGTAGGACCTCAAATGCCACTGTAGCCACAAAAGGTTCTACTGGATTTGACATCTGCAGTAGTAGGGAACTAGCCATCCCTCCAGGGAAATGGAGTATGATTCCCACTGACTTAGTTCTAATTCTTCCCCCTGGGTGCTACATCAGACTAGCCCCCAAATCTGGTTTAGCTTGGAAATTCGGACTGGATGTATCGCAGGAGTTATTGATCGGCATTTCAGGGGAGCTGTGAGGTACTTTTGCATAATCATGGGGAGACATCATTTGACATACATCCTGGGGATATAACCGCACAAGGGATTCTTTAAAGCGCTTTACTACCCCAGTTAAAAGAAGAGACAGAACAGGAATGACAGAGAGGGGAAATCTGGTTTTTGGAGAGGCTAATGAAAGACCTATCATCAATACAATCCAACTGTCCTGCCAGATTTAGCTTTTGCTCAGAGAAATTACCCATTACTAGCAGAAGCTCCAGTTAATCCTGGAGTCTGATAGTAATGATAAAGGAGGTCCCTTTGTTTCCTTAAAGCATGTAAAAACCAGTTGGTAATACCGAAAACCCATCAGAAAAAGGTTCTGGAAATTACCCACTCACATTTAATCAGGGGACATCGAGTTAAAACTCAAGCCCATATTAGTGGAAAGTTTTATTGGCCAGGAATATGTGCCGATATTAAAAACTTTGTACAGACATGTGAGTTATGGCAAAAGACCAGCACAACTATTCCTCCACCTGCCCTTTTAAATCCACTACCTTAAATGGAGGTCCCATTCTCTCGAATAGAGATGGGCATCATTGGGCCCCTTGAAACTTCTAAACTTGTTAATAAGTTTCTTAGTGATTGTTGATTATGCTACCATGTATGCTGAGGTCTTCCCCATGAGGAATAGTACGACCAAGCAAATACTAAAACACCTGCTACAATTTCTTTCGTGGGTCTGGTTCCCAAAAGAAATTCTAACAGATTAGTGAACAAATTTCATGAGTAAGCTCATGGGAGAAGTTAGAGGTACTACACATCACGACATTAATAAGCACAGTTTATCATCCTCAGACGGATTGGTAGAGCGATTTAATAAGATCCTGAAGACCATTCTCAGAAAGTTAGTTGATGAATGCGAAAAGGATTGGGATCGCATGATTCCAAGGGCCTTGTTTGCTGTGAGAAAATCCCTCAAGCATCTACCGGATTTTCACCCTTTGAGCTACTGTACAGGAGAGAGCCAAGAGATGTCTTGATTGCTCAAGGAAACTTGGGAGGAGACGCTAATACTCAAACCTCAAATCGATTACGAGAACATATGAACCTAGTCCGGTCTTTAGTCCATACCCGCATGGAGAAAGCTCAATGCCAACAGAAGCTTTCATATGATAAGAAAGTAACTCTAAAAACATTTTCTGTGGGTCAAAACGTTCTGGTTCTCTTGCAAACTTTGGAGGATAAATTAATCTCAAAATGGTGCAGACCATATGAGGTTTTGGAACAGGTGGGAACATGCAATTACAAAGTAGCACAACCAGACAGATGCCACAAGACTCATATCTATCATGTCAACCTTCTAAAAGAATGGAAGGAGAATCCAGAGTTCTCCCCACTCTCACATTTTCTTGTTTGGCACCCCCAAGAGATTGATAATGTTGAGTTAATCCCCCAGAACTCTCCCAAGAAAAGCAAGAACGTTTGAATGATCTTATTTCCGCATTTCCTGATTATTTTGTGACACACCAGGAAGGGTACACAGAACTTACCTTTATATACGGACACCACCAGGGAAAATAGTTAATTTAACGTCTAGACTCCCAGATGCAAGACAAAAAAATCATTATTGACGAAGTAGAGAGTATGCTCGGGCTATTGTTATCGAGGCTTCTTCATGTCTTTGGTGACTAAACCAGACCAAACGTGCAGATTTTGCCTAGATTTTAAGCAGGTCAACCCTATCTCAGCCTTTGATGCATAACCCATGCCTCATATAGATGACCTAATAGAAAAGGTGGGAAATGCAGTTTTCTTGTCAACGTTAGATTTAACTAAGGGATACAGGCAGGTTCCTTTACATGACCCAGACAAAGAAAAAACAACCTTTTCAACACTGATGGGACTTTTCCAATTCAAGGTACTACCTTTTGGTTTACACGGTGCTCCCGCGACTTTCCAAAGACTAATGGATGGAATTTTAATAGCCCTATTCTGTTTTCTGCGAGGCGTATATTCATATTAGTATTTATAGCCCAACATGGGAAGACCATCTTTATCATCTTTGACCTCCTCGCCTCTGACAATCCAGACCTAGTCTTTATCACGGAAACCTGGTTCTCCGACGACTTTGCCCATGTTGCTCATGAAGCCTTCCCCTCTGACTACTCCGTCATACTACTCAACAGACTCCTTAGAGGAGGTGGAGTAGCAGTCGTTTTCAAATCACACTTCTCTGTCTCACTCGTCAACAGCCAGACAATCGCTCCTTCTTACGGATCCCTTCTCGTCAAACTATCACTCCACCCAACATTCTCCCACAGCTTCCTAATCATCTACAGACGTCCCGGCTATGACAGACATTTCACAGTCAACCTCTGTGACTCTATAGCCACCATCCAAGTAAACCACCCGTCTCTCACTCTTCTAGGGGACTTCAATATCTGGCTAGACATTCCCACCAACCCCATGACTCACGCACTGGTCGACTGCCTTGATGCGCTTAACCTCCGCCTTCACATGAATGGCCCAACTCACTCTAAAGGATACACCCTTGATGCCATCTTTAGTATCCACGACCAGATACGTCTAACCCACCCTGTACCTGTCATCTGGTCTGATCACTTCGTTGTCCCTTTCACCATCCGCTTGCTTGCCTCCATGCCCATCTTTGAACCAGCTGCCCCCCTCTGCCGAAGAAACTAAAGATCCTACCTGACCTAGCCAAAGCTCTGCTTCAAAGACCTCCCTCAATCATCTCACATAATGAACCCTTAACCATTGACTCCTTTGACTCTTGGCTCAATATCTCACTAATTCCACTCACACCCACTTTCCAATCCTCCTTGCGCCGTGGTCCTTATCCCATATGGTTTACACCAGAACAGAAGATTGCGAAACAACTGAATAAATCCCTCGAACGCAAATGGCGGAAAAGTAAAACCAACGTGAGTAGATCCACCCTTGCCCTGCACCATCGCCACTACAAAGCTAAAATCCAAAAAGCCCACTACAACTCCTGAATTCTCAACTGTGGAAACCGCAGCAAGGAACTCCACGAAATAATTTCTGAATTCGTCAAACCGACCTGTACCTCTGCCCAATCCACCCCATCTCAATCACTCTGCGACTAACTCTCTCTCCACTTCTACACCACTGCTCTGGACAGAACAACTTCTCTTAACAACAAACTGGCCCTCCTCTCACCGCCACATAATCCACCCGCCCTATCAACCGTACCCCCCGCCCGCCACAGCAAAAACAACTCCACCCATTTTCGACTCATTCACACCGATCTCGAGAGACACATTTCTCGGCCTTCTCTCTGCTCGAAAACCCTCTGGCTCCCCCCTAGACTCCTGCCCAGCCTCAGTCCTCAATGAAATATTCTCATCCACCTGGCCAGGAGAGTATGCAAGAACCATCCTAAATGACTCCCTCAGCTCGGGAATCTTCCCCGACGCCTTCAAAACTGCACATATCATGCCACTTCTAAGCAAAACCATCCCTCGACTGCCTCGACCCGAAAAACTACTGCCCCTCTCAAAGACCAGGTTCCTTGCAAAACCCATTGATCGAATTGCATACTCCCAACTAAACGCCTTTGTCGAATCCAACAACCTCCTGGACCCCGCACAATCAGGCTTCAGCCACGACACGGAACCAAAACCACTCTGGCCTCAATCTGGGACGATTTTAAGATTACTGCGGACTCTGCAGGATGCGCTGCACTAACCCTCCTAGACCTCTCTGCCGCCTTTGATCCAATTAACCACTCAATCCTAATTGACAGCCTCCACTCCCTAGGAATCTGTGGAAACGCTCTCAAATGGATTGCCTCCTTCCTCAACAACAGGAAACAAATAACCCTCCGCTCTACCTTTGCTTCTGCCGCTCGACTAGTCAATACTGGAGTACTACAAGGAGCATGCCCATCAGCCCTCCTGTTCAACCTCTATATGTCCACCCTCCCTGGAATAATCCGCCTGCACAATATCCTCTGCTATAACTACGCCAGTGACACTCAAATAATCCTAAAACCCCTCAACTTGGACTCCAACTCTCGGTCCGACCTCGCAGCCTGCCTCCTCGACATTGTTCGTTGGATGACTACAAACCACCTCCTCCTAAACCCCACTAAAACCAAAATTGTGGTGTGCAGCAACACTCAGCTTCTTCCCCACCCTTTACCTTGACCCACATCCATGGGCAATCCACCCACCGCCTCGGCCACAGTAAAAAACCTTGGATGCACTCTTGACTCTGACCTAACCCTCTCTCGCCAAATCAACAACGTATCTAAGTCTTGTCAAAATTCTTAGATGCATTTTTCCCTAACTCTCCTTTCCTAACAGACTTGCCGCTGTTCAGTCTATTGTAATATCGAGACTGGTCTACGCTAACTCCCTCTATCTCGGAGTCCGGGCATACCAGCTCATTAAATTACAAAGAGCACAAAACGCTGCCGCCAAAATGCTACTAGCACTGGGCCCAAGAGACCACACCTCTCCAGCTCTCCAAACTCTCCACTGGCTTCCAGTTGGACGAAGGGCCACTTTCAAAACCCTATGCATCACCCAGCGAGCAGTGCACAAGACCGGCCCTCTATACCTCCAAGACAAGCTAAAACCCTACCACCCACCGCACACTCTAAGATCAAACTCCGCCCTCTTTTTAGTGATACCGAACACCAATTCAGTCAGGATAGAAGGATCCTCGTTCTCAGCCTTGGCCCCCATTCTATGGAACTCGCTTCCACCCCACATCTGACTCAGCGAAGACTACTTGTTATTCCACAAACTACTGAAAACGTGGCTCATTCCATAACACTGATGACCACCCAATGATATGTCCAAACCCCCCAGCAACCGAACAACGAAACACACAACAAAGCTGTCCTACTTGATGCACACCCACTTGATAGGACATAATGGATGGATTAGAGGGAATGATTGGAGTGGATGGATGGAGTAAACAGAGTGAATACACACAGCAAACAGAATGTCAGAGTTGATCGAACAGAGAAAATAAAGGAGTAAATTGAGTCAATGGAACGGATAGAGTGACTAAAACGGATAGAACGGATGGAACTGACGGAACTGATAGAACGGATGGAGTAGATGGAGAGGATGGAACGAATGGAGTGGACGGAACGGATGGAGTGGACGGAACGGATGGAGTGGACGGAGCGGATCGAGTGGATGGAACGGACAAAGTGAATTGAATAGACGGATGGAGCGGTTGGTACGTATATTACGAATGGAGCGGATGTTGCGGGCGGTGCGGATGTTGCGGGCAGTGCGGATCTTGCGGGCGGGCGGTGCAGATGTCGCAGACGGTGCGGATGTCGCGAGTGGGGTGCACGTTACCAATGGCGCGGATGTTACTGATGTTGTGGATGTTACCGATGTTGCAGATGGAGGCAACACCTGTTCTCCATGATGTTGCCATATATCTGTATCCCTTTATATATGCTATCTACCTGTATCCCATTTATACCTGTATCCATCCTGTCGCTATATATCTGTATGTCTCGATGTACGTCCCTACTGTCCTTCTCACGTGCCTGGTCTTAGGCGCTTATACTGATGACTATAATATCACACCACTACGCCTACTCTCTACAATACACCATCATTCAAACAGAACACAGCTATACCCCTGTTAATTCGGCCTAGCTGTTCACATACGAACACAACTCCAAGATCACCTCATCACCCTAATAAAACGCAGCTAGCTGAGCACATACCGGCTAGCTGTTCGCATAGGCCTCCCTCAGGCCTAACGGAGCCAGAACCCAGTCTAGGTGTCCACCCACCAGACTGAACACATCCAACTGATTTCCTAAGCACTGCAGCTATCATCCAACAACTACACCAGCTGCACACGTATTCGGTGCACCCATGCACCGTACGACTCTCTCCCTCTCTACTGACTTGAACTACGGTTCCCGAGGGCGTTCAACCGACCAGCGCTTTGAGATCATACCAATGATAAATAAGGCGATATACAAATGCCAAGTAACATAAAATGACATAACATCTCTATAACATTATGAGAGCCCTACGAAAATCTGGGCTGATAGCTAATAAAAAAAAATGTAGACTAGCTCAATCGGCTGCGAAATATCTAGGCTGTTTTGCAGGAAATTGTAGTAATCGGCCTCAGCAAGAAAAAGTAAAAGGCGTTCTAAATGCACCAACGCACAAGACCTTAGAACATTTTTGGGTTTAATTGGATACTATCGAATATTTGTCCCTTATTTCTCAGAAAAAACATCTCGGCTAACTGACAAGCTAAAAAACGCTGAACCGCAAAAGATTTGTTGGGCTGATGAGGATGAAGTCTGTTATAATAAATTAAAACAACACACTTTATGTCAGAATCCCATACTGAAAGTGGCAGACTTCTCAAAAGACCTCATACTTCAGACTTACCTCTGACTGGATTGGGGGCTGTATTATCCCAAGTACACAATGGTTTAGAACACCCTAAATTATTTACCAGTCGCAAGCTATTTCCCAGAGAGAGGAACTATTCCGTGTTAGAATTAGAGGCTTTAGCTATCAAAATGGCCCATCCTTTACCTTAAATATTACCTCTTGGGAAGAAAATTAGTTTTGGTTGCTGATCCTTCTTCCCTTGTCTGGATAAGTCAGCAAAAATAATCTAATCCATGTGTTAATCAATGGTGTTCTGGACTTACTGCCATACTGTTTCACAGTGGAACATCGGAAAGGCAAAGATCAGAGCAATGTGGATTTCCTTTCACGGTTCCCCTGTGAAACCGATTCGTCCACATCGCATAGGGGAAGGGCATGTGAAAAAGCAGAAGTTGTTTTACAGCCTATTCCCCGGGGATCCCATACTCGGGTGGCCAGGGAAAGGCCATCACTTTTGGATCCTGACCCTGGGAGTGGACAAGCGAGGGAGGATCACCTGGGTCGGGGGGTCCGCAGGCAGTGGGGGAGAAGCACCCAATGGTGAGACATGATATTCCCCCTTTTCCACAACCCCTATCCCTGCTTATTTTATGGGAAACGACAACTCCCATAATTCCTCCCCACTTTACCTTGACAAAAGTGCTGCACCAAAGAAGATGAGGAATGAGGATAGAAGGATTAAATCCCCTGACTTGCATTGGCCCTGTCCCTGTAATGATGGCAGGCAGAGTCAGGCACGTAGCTCTAACAATGTACACCTGCCACTTATTTTAAACTTTGATGTTTATTTGCATTTTTGAAAAAATACTCAAGCACCATAGGTCAACAAGAGAGAAAACCACAACTTTCCCCATCCTCCACACCCACCCTCCTCACATAATTGGAGAAAAAACATCATAATCGCTCCAGGTGACAAAGAAAAGTAATACTAATGTTGGCACAGTTGGCATACATGGCCTAGGCAAGTGTTCTACATGTTGAGTCCTGGATTCAACCATACGTTCCCCTGGTGGAGGGCTTGAGCGCAGACGATCCTTTTTACACCAGGGGCCTTGTCACAGGCCTGTACTTCTGCACCCCCATTTCAACATAAAGGTACCCCACTCAAGGTAGAATGACACCACGCAGTCGTTGACCATCGCTGCCAGTTTCTCATATGCAAAGATGTCCGATCATTTCGTCATCAGTTGCTTGGTTGATGGTGTGACTTTGTCCTTCCAGCTTTGGGCCAGAGCTAGTCTCCCCGCTGTCAACATTGATTCCACTCGTTTTGGGAGTCTGAACTCACCCTTTTTTTTCAGTGTCTGGGGCACCCAACACAACCTGGATAGGATCCAATCCTGGCGCAATTCCCACCATGTCTTTGATCCTACTAAGTACCTCGGCCCAATATACTCTCACCTTTGGACATTCCCACCACATGTGATACCACAGCCCCACCAGTCCACATTCCCTAGGATAGAGCAGGGAGGATACCGCAAACCTTTTTTTTTTGTTTTTTTTTAAAAAAATATTTTATTAATTTTATTCAACCAACAAAAAACAAACCAAACTCAACTTAGAGTGGAAACATAACTTGCTCATAAATACACATACATTGTAACATTTTCGCTCACTGTATTTCCCGTCCCTCCCCCCTCCCGAGCCCGCTTTCTCCCATTGTTAGTCTCCACCACTTGTGGTGGGGAGTCCTCTTTGTGGGGAGTCCTCTTCCGCTACACTTGTTAAGTCACCATCACTTGATCCATCATACGTAGGTCCAAATAGCTCTGCTATTAGTTGTCTCCAACCCGCTAGGGCTCCAGCTTCACCTTCTATGTCCCCTCTGCACGCTTTCTGCCATACCACTGTTTCTGCCTCCGCCCACTTCTGCAAGTCCCTCCACCACGTCTCCACTTTGGGCATGTGACACGCTTTCCATCCCATAGCAATCCTTCTCTTCGCCAGAACATACGCCAGATCTTTCAATTTGCTCACATGTTTAAGCTTCCGCGGCCTGGGGAACTCTCCCAGCAAACAAGCCCACACAGTATCCACCTTCATGCAAATTCCCTTGTCTTCCATTTTCTGTGCTATGTCTCTCCAATATTTCACTATCAGTGGGCATGCCCAGAACATATGTACCATTCCTGCGTTTTCCTCATTACATTTGGGACATACTTGGCTTCCGGCGTTCTTAAATTTGGCTATCTTTAGTGGCGTCAGATATGCTCTACAACTGTATTTGTTGCAGCCTAGCATTTCTCAATACTTTTTTATGATACCCCAGAGCCCTTTCCCACATCCCATCACTCATCAGGTCCCCTACTTCTTCCTCCCAGTCCACTAAGTTGCACCACTTCCTTGCCCACTTGAGTATTCATCATCTCATATACTCTAGACGTTTCATGCCCCCCTTCCGCTATATCATATATCGCATCTAGTGAGGTGTCTGGTTCCTCTGCTAGTTCCACCTCGGACCAGGTATCTTTGATTCGTTGCACCATCCCATGATACGTAATATATTGCCCGGCACTCAACCCTGTTTGTTCCACCAACTCCTCAAATTCCAGTATTTTCCCTTCTTGCCACACATCCCCCAAAGTTGCTATTCCTACCGGTTCCCAATACTTCCTAATCATTAACCTTAGTTGCTTTTCTGTTTCCATCATTGTGACCAATGGGATTTGCGAAGAGCACTGGGCCGGCTTGTCCATCAACCGGCATGCCCTCTGCCACATCCACCACCCAAGACCCTACATCCCCGGGCGACCTCTCAGCTCCCACTTTGGTAGCCATATCATTTTTCTCAGGAAATATGGGGTGTAATCTCCTTGGTGCAGCCTATGCTCTAAGGTAGGCTCCGCAGAGAGCCATTTGGCTACATGTTGGAATTGGCTCGCTACATAATCTACTTCCCAGTTTGGTAGTTTAATGCCCCCCTTTCTCATATGGATTTTGAAGTTTCCACAGGGCTACCCTGTTCCTCATCCCGTGCCATAAGAATTCTCTACATATACTATCTAACCTAACAAAGAATTGCCGGGGTATGGAGCATGGGATGTTCGCGAAGCAATGCAACAGCCTGGGCAGTGCCACCATCTTGAGCATCGCTCCTCGCCCCATCATTGCCAATGGGAGTTTCGCCCAGAACTTCATGCTGTTTTCCAGTTTCTGAACCGTTTTTTCTGTATTATGCCTATGTTCGGCTTCTACTGTATGGTATATGTCTATCCCAAGATATCTAAAGGTTGTGGCCTCCCACGGTATCTGTAGTACCGGCAGATTCTCCACCAAGAGCCCCCTGTATCTGCCCAACGGGAACACGCAGGATTTATTGGGGTTCACAGCTATACCTGACAGTTCAGCAAACCTCTCCACCACTTCTAATACATACTGCAGGTTTTCCTCTTGGTAGCGCAAATACAGCAACATATCGTCTGCGTATAGTGAAATCAAATGTGATGTTTCCCCGCCAACGATGCCTATCGCGTCGTATTGCTGCCTTAAATAGATCGCCAGTGGCTCCAAAGCCAAAATATACAACATGGGGGACCAATGGCATCCCTGTCTGGTTCCTCTACCAAGTTGCCACCTTTCTGAGATCACAGTTCCTGTCTTCACTCTCGCTAATGGCGCACTATACAGAAGTTCTACCCAGTGAAGATATCCCGGCCCCATACCATAGTTAGCTAAGGCCGCCTTCAACCAAGGCCACTTGATGGAGTCAAACGCCTTGATCGCATCCAGTGATAGTATCACCATTTCGCTAGTGTCTAATCTAGTGTTACCGCAAACCTTTTTGACAATCTCGAAGGGGACGGTGCCAAGAGTGGATCAGCTAGAAGTTGTGTTCCATTGCTAAGGTGTATAGGTTCCCTGAGAACATTGGTTTGTAAATCATTTTCTAGGTTGTCTGGGATTTCCTTCCCCATTTCTTCCACCCAGAATTGTTTAAAACTCTGACTACCAGCTAGTTCTTAGGTTACCAGCACCTTGTATAATCTGGACAGTATACACTTCCTCCTGGGGGCTTCACTAAGGGTTTTCTTGAAGGGTGTGAGTGGTTGTGAGACCTCCGAGAGCCATTTGGGGTCGGACATGAGGCCCTTTATGCGCAGGTATGCAAACACTGTCATGGAGTCTTTCTCCAGGATTTCACACAAGGGTTCATATTCAATGAAGTTTCCGCCTGGGAAAAGCTGGCCTCTCCAGACCCCTGTCCGACCATGTTTGCGTGAAGCGGAAGCCCCTGCGTCCAAAGACAAAGGGGTTCCCCCCCACATTAAATCAACATGGAAGGCCAAGAGGAAAGGTGTAGGTGTGTCTTATTTTTCCTCCATAGGAGCCAGAGCACTGTGAGGCTTGGGTGAGTCTTGATTTGGCCTGGAATCACCTTTTTCTGGAACCATAGTAGATCCCTGACTTTTTTGGGGTGGGTATGTACATCTTCCAGGTAGGTCCAATAAGTGCCTTGGTCATCTCTCAGGTGCTCCAGAAGGACTTGCAACTGTGCCACCTTGTAATAACACAAGAAGTCTGGGAAGTCATACCCCTACCTGGTCTCTAGGGAGAGTTAAGGTTTTGTGTGAATCTGATTCTCTGTCCTTTACGCTGGCATACAAACGTATTGATCATGGATTTTAGTTTATCAAAGAAGCACTGAGGGAGGGACACAGGGAGCACAGTAAACATGTAAAGCGGGTGTGGGAGGACGTTCATCATCACTGTCACCATATGTCCAAACCATGACAGCGTAAGAGGAGTCCACTGTACTAGGTCCGCCTTTATTTTTTCCATTGGGGGCGATGTTCATCTCCCCCAGCTTCGAGAGGCTGCAGGGCAATTTAATTCCTAGGTAAAGTGTGGCAGAGTTTTCAACTCTCGTGCCACAGAATGTTCGGCACCCTCTGGTCGCGGGATCGTTTTCTCCTATGGGCATAACACTAGATTTAGTGAGGTTTATTTTAAGTCCAGAGAAGCCACCAAATCTATTAATCTGGCTGAGGAGTTCTGGAAGGGCTGATTGAGTACTGGATAGCTAACAGAGGATATTGTCGGCAAACATGGAGAGCTTAAAGTTGGCTGCCCCACATCGTATTCCTGTGATCCCTGCGTTCTCTCCAATTGCAATGGCCAAAGGCTCAATTGTCACGGCGTAGAGCAGGGGAGAGAAAGAGCATTCCTGCCTTGTTCCTCTGAAGAGGTGGAGAGGAGAAGAGAGCGTACCGTTCACTGCCAGTCTAGCTGTGGGGGAGTTGTACAGGGCAGCGATCCACCACCTAAAGTTACCACCAAACCCCATTTTTTCAGAACTCTTACCATATAGCACCACTCGACCCGGTCAAAAGCCTTTTCCAAATTTATGGAGACCAGGTGAGCCCTTGCTTGTAGGCGTACCGCCTCATGCATCAAGTCCATCGTCTTGCATATGGTATCTGCACCTTGGCGGCCCGGGACGAATCCCACCTGGTCTCCGTGAACAAGAGTGGTCATAAGGTGACCGTGTCTATTAGCCAATACCTTTGCCATGATTTTGACATGCACATTGAGTAGGGAAATAGGGCGGTAGGATTGGCACTGCGACAGATCCTTCCCTTCTTTGGGAATAACTAAGATAAGGGCTGATAACATGGACCTTGAGAGGGAGCCTGATGCCATTCCCTCGTTAAATAATCTGGCCATAAAGGGGGCTAGCGTGGACCGATTACGTTTATAAAAATAGATTGTGAAGCTGCCTTCCCCCGGGTTCGTACCCCCCTTCATACTAGCAAGGGTGTCTATGATCTCATGACCCTTGCCCCTGACCCTCACTGGCAAGTCAGCCTTCCAGTTAGGGCCAGGTCAAAGGCCTTAAAACCTCATCCAAGACTTTCTTGGAGTCAGTCCTGGTGCCTTTGGCGCCAGGCTCATAACCATCATGAAGACAAACATTAGAATGGGACCATTTACTTGGGACTATTTAACTTAGAGGGGTTGAAGGGGGGTTCAGGCAACCTGGAGGCACACACATAGCTCAGTTACAAGGAACTGAGCTATGCTGTCTAGTCTTTTGGGTGTGGCAGGCCTGGGACTACTTTACCTGGACTACTTTGGGTGTGGCAGGCCTAGGACTATTTTATCTGGACTACTTTACCTGAGACTATTTAAACCGCACCCAAACAGCAGAACATGCTTTGCGTTATTCTGCTGTGGGCAGTGTAACGCTCACCGTGTCCAGTTCTTTGATGCGAGTTTACCTGAAACCAAGGACCTGCAGAGAGAGAAAGAACACTACAAAACTTACCTGGAACAGTTTCCTGTCTTCAATCCATCGCTGACTTCAGTTCCTCTCACCTGAAAGTACGAACTCCATCATCCGGCACCACATGCATCCTGGAATACCATAACCTGGAAAGAGGAGAAAGAAAGACAGCATTAGTAAGCGTTTACTCACGTTTCCTGCCGGATGAAGAAAGCCACACAATTCTTACCTGGGCAGTAATCTCCTGGTCAATATCATTGCTGGAACATTACGGCGCTCGGCGAGGAACATCGCAACCTGCAAGGAGAGAAAAGACACAGGTTAGAAATATAAAAGGCGAAACGGCGCCGCGCATCGCGCATTACTCACCGGACAGCATTGCGCACACCGCCCTTTTGCCTACCGGCCCATGCTCAAACTGCTTGACAACACCAAAATACCGTTCCATACCTAAATGCAAAGAAGCAAGACATTATTATTCGAACTAAGAGAAACATAAGAACTGCATATAAAGACTGTAAAGCAGCAAACCTACAGAGTCTGAGCAGGCCTGTATTCCTAAAGGGGGGCTTGCACCAGTGAAGTAACTTGGTGGCTGCTCGCCCCCGACATCTACGCGCCCCTGCCACGAGGACCAGGACGGGGAATCCACCTTTTACAATATTAAGACCCATCTTTAACCAGAGGCCTTACCAAGGGACCGGGAGAGGGTTCGAGAGAGCAAATCATCCAACCAGTGCTGGGTGGAGTCCTCATGGATACCAGGTGAGCGTAACAGATCTCTTGCTCTGAGATGGGCCCTTCCAAGGTTGGCGCTTTGTCTGGGGGAAGGCAAGGGATCGGCAGGGTTTCCAGGAACCGGTCTACGTGGTACTGTCTGAACTCTTCCGCAATGTGGCAATTCTCAAGGAACCACTCTCCTCCCACTGGGCGAATCACTGCTACACTTCTATTTTGTCTCTGCTCCCGAAGTCACCATACCAAGATTTTATTGGCTTTCTCTCCTCTTTCCATGTATTTCTGCTTAAGGAAGGCCAGCTTCCGTTCCGTTTGACCAACTAGTAGGGCTTTTAATTTGCTCATACTTTCCTGGAGTCTTCTCAAATCCCCTGGGAGTATTTGGGATTTCAGCTTCCCTCCCGGCTTCAGGGCTTAAATTTTCCCCCTCAGTGTATTCTCCTCTGCTACTTTTTCTCTTTTCCTCCTGGCCCCCATTCCTATCAATACTCCTCTCAACGTGGCTTTAAAGACCTCCCATACTCATTTCTCGTTCAGATCAAAGTAGTCTCTAATTGCCTTTAGTACCACCAGAGCTAGCTCATTGTCTTTCAGTAGCAGGTCGTTGCAAAACCACCTGGATTCTAGCTTCTGTCTAGAGAATTCCTCTATTCTAACCTTCACTAGGTTGTGGTCCGACCATGGGATGGATTCTGTTGTGTACTCTTGGACCCCACTCTGGCGGGAGGCGTCTACAAGGATATAACCGATCCTTAAAAAAGGGCTGTGCACCCTTGAGTAATAGGTGAAAGGAGCTCACTGCTTCTTACCCGAATGTAAGAATCCACCACCTCCAGTTCCGAGTTGCTTTGCTGGAATCGAGCAGCTCTCGTAAGGTGTGGGGGGTGGGGGGGCGGCACTATCCAGTGGGTTGTTGTTTTCCTCTCCAGGTCGGGGTCCAGGACCATGTTGAAATCACCCCCTATTATCAGGGCAGCTTTCACAAACCCCTGGATCTTGCCCCTAATTGATTCCCAATACTGTTCCTGGTCCTCATTGGGGCAGTAAACGGAGACCATTGTTAAAGCATGCCCTCTCACCTCCCCTTTTACCATCACAAAGCAGCCGACGGGGAATTTCAGATATGCCTTCAGGACAAAATTAAGTTTACTTGCGACTACCACTGCTACCCCTCTTCTTTTAGAAGCACAAGATGCGTAAAACACCTCCCCTATCATATCTATCTTCAAGCGATTGAATTCACGGATGGTCAGTGATCTTTTATGGGGGTAGAGGGAGGGGAGTTCACTCCTCTTGTGTTGAGAGAACCCAGTGCCACTTTGCTTATTGTTCTAACCATTTGGACAAGAGGACTTCTTCAATAAACACTGCATATTGACTCGGCTGTGCCTGAGAATGCGTTCTGTAGGCCTTTTACTGACCCGAGCTACAGTTACTGACTCCTAGTGAATGGGCCGAAGTATATTTAACTTGTCAACCCTTAAAACCCGCTTGAACAAAGCTAACCCCCCAACTCTCTCTCCCTCAGCCACCCACAGGCGCCTGGTCTCCACATGACGTCTCCAACGTCGCTGGCCCAGACCACCATCTGCTGCATTATCCTCGGGCTACCAAGCTTAGATTAGCACCTCTGAGCCCCCCCACCCCTTTCAAGCCTCTTTCTTAGGAAGCTCTACTCGCCGTTCCCCACCCCACAACATTGACGCGCCTCAAACACATCAACAAGTAAACTCGAGTATAGCAAGTGAAATTCTCTTTTGGCTTTTGTCCCAGGCCTCCCAACTCCCCTCTGAGTATTAAGCTGCTTCTCAGCTCTCAACTTCGGTATGGGGAGTGGGACCCCGTCATCACCCAGAGTACATTGCTAGAAACTTTGTGTCTCCCCTTTAAAACCAGCAGGAAGAAGGCCACCCCTCACAACTGCTTGGGGGACAGGTTCTTGCGGTGGTCTCTGACCCTGCATCTGGCTACGAAGCTTGTGGCGGCCGTGCTGTCGTTTCGTGGGATCCCCCGGGCCTCCAGAGTGGGTTTTGGGGCTGATAGACCGACAAGTTCCTGCGTTACTCTGTTTATGTCATCCTCCGACACAGGGTGGTATTTGTAGCTATCAAGTTCCAAAGAGAGAGAGAAAGGGAAGCCCCATCTGTAATGGACTCCCTTGGAGCTCAGCCATGTAGTGAGCGGAGTGCATAGTCTCCTGGATAGGGTGAAGGCTGAGAGATCCTAGAATACAGTGATTTGCGAGGCCTCCCATTCCACTGGGCCCTTCTTTCTTGCCATGTCTAAAATGTAGTTTTTCTCTGTGTAATAGTGAAACTTGGCTAGGACTGTTCTTGGGCCAGGGGATCCCCCGACCGCTCTGTGGGCCCTGTTAGTGGTGGGTTCACAGGTTTTCCCTTCATTGAAAAGCTTCCTGACAACTTCGTTGATGGCTTTCGTAATGTCGGTCTACGTCTCAACTTCACGTTCCGGAAAGCCAAAGAACCTTAGATTGTTTCTGTGCTCACAGTTTTCAAAATCGTCTATCTTCAATGAACACTTCTCTTGCCTCCTTTCCAGTTCAGACAGGCGCACGGCAATCTGCAACTCTAGAATGTCCACTGATGATTGGTTTGCTTCCAGACCCTGGATGCAGTCCCCCATGTTATCCACGTTCTTGTCGAGACCATCCAGTCCTTTCGTAGTATGTGCCCTGAAGCCCCTTATTTCCCCTAGGAGCGTTGTCATGCCTTTGCTCACCGAGTTGGACTCCTCCAGGGCTGGTGTTACCGTGTTGGCCATGATGTTTTGAACGCCCTGAGGCGGCTGGTCAAATGGATACTTCTTTAGTGCGGCTGCCCAACTCATGTGTGGTCCTTAGGTGTTGGGTCACCTGCGCAAGATAACTTCAGCTCGGAGCTCCTTAAACTTCTTTGGGGGGGACTCTCCCCAAGAGTGTACTTGCCCAAACGTGGGGTGGAGGCCACAAGATACACAACTCCCTGGGAGGGTTTGTGAGGTTCGCTTGTCATGTTGCTCAGGGCTTGGTTCTCTCCCTCCGCCGGTCTCCCCAACTCAGTTAAGGCATGTTGTCCTCCGGGGACTACTCAGCTTTTCGACACCGAGACCAGGTGAGGATTTTAGGGGAAGTGCCCCTTATAAGCAATTTGCCGCTCGGCTCGAATGCAGGCCGGGGAATCAGGACTTCACATCAGGGAGCCCTCCTAGGCACCCAGTCGCTGGATGGCTCTATAGACTTTGGCTGGCGCTGAATTGTGTGGCATGCGTTGAATTGTGTGGCGAGGCTGATCAACTAAGGCCTGCGTGTTGACATGGAGTGCCGGCCCCCGCTTATGCTGCCCCCAGGGCCGGGGCTCTGCCGTGGCCCTGCAGGGGCCAGTTCCATGGCTTCAGCGAGCCGTTGAGAAGCCCCCTGGCCCCTTAATTAACACACTGTTGTCCCTGGACGGAATGGGGGCCGGGGGTTAGTCCACCCCTCTCTCGCTCCTTTGCTGGTGTTGTCATTGCGTTGATTCGGCACTCAACGGCAGAGGGGGAGGTATCTCCAGGCCTCCAGGCCCTTTCTGCGCCAGGCATTCCAGGCAGTGGATGCAGCATCTCACTGTAACAGTGTGGGGGCGGGGGGTTCAGCAGATGATTTCCTGAGTCCAAATGGGGGCACACACACCGCAGGACGCCCGCTCGCCACACCGGGCCCCCACCTCCACCGGCAAACTCTGTGGCACACCGACTGACAGCTGCACAGTCAGAGGGGTCTGGAGGGCGGGCTCACCGCGCCGCCAGAACCCGATGGTGGATCTCCTCACTCCTTGGGTCCTCAGAAGCCGGAGTTGCTCGTGGGCAGCCCCCACTGTATACCGGCTCTGGGTGGGTGGGGAAAGTCAGCAGCTCGGGCTCTGCGGGGGGGGCTCTGATACCGAATTTGGCCCGCTGGTGAGGAGCAACACAGAGTGCGACTTACATATCTGCGCCCCATAGTGGCCACCCCCACCTGCCACTTATTAACACTCCCTGCGAAGATAAAAGGAAGTGCGTACAGGCACACTTTGAGCGAGGCTGGGTATGAGAAGGAACAGCTCTTACGAGGCTGATGTGAACCAGGCTGTGGAAGGCCAACGGGCTGATTGACAGTTGAGAGGATCAAGAGAAAGCCAGGCAAAATTTCCATGCTTTCTGGTGGCCGTGAGCGTTCGAAGAGCATGGCCGAGTGAGCGGAGGAAAGAAACCTTCAAGTTGCCAGAAAGCGGCCCGTGACCCTCCTGGGTGAACAGCAGAGTTGGGGTGTAGGGGGGAGGTGCAGACGAGGTGTTCGTAACGGCCTTGAGCTGCAGGAAAGAGATGAAGGAAATCCATTTAACACAGCTGGTGAGTTATCGAGGGAAACAAAAGTCTGGTTGATAAAGGGAAAGTGACTGTAATTTGAAAGTTGAAGGTTGCGCGTGTGCCGTTAAAAAACGGATGAAGAGAACAGTTGTTGTAAGACAAGGATACAAAGTAGCAGAGTGTTCCTGCATGATGAAGATTCAAATGTCTCTGTGAAATGTTATGATTTTTGAAAGATATTGCAAGCAGAGATCCAAGAAAACGAGATAAGGAATGAAAGTTGAATAAGAGGAAAGTGACATTTGTGAATTGTGAAATATGCCAAGAGGGCAAAAGTAAAATATAAGAACTTTGGAAAAAGGCCAAGAAGGAGAGTAAAAGAGAATAAGAACTACAAGTACCCAGAGGCATTAGTGCTGCAAGAGAAGATTGTGAATTGGATGATTGTTGAAAGAGAGGTGGAAGGTGGAACATGCAGAGGTCTATGTAAATTCCTTGCAGTCTCGAAAGTCTTCGACAGTGAAAAGATATAGTAGATAAAATGTCGAGAAGGGAAACCCCACGACTGAGAAATATGCTCAAGCCCGGTAGAGGGACGCTTGTGCAGAATTGTGAGAAATTGAGAATATATGAACTGAGTATTGATGGCAAGGCAGGCGAAGCCTGAGGAAGTGGTTGAACTACCAGAAGTTGAAAACCTAAGAAAGAACTGTTGAATTGTACCAGTAAGCCAAAGTGTGCAAGACTGAAAGAAATGCGCCTTCCACATATCCTTTGTTTTTTTAGAGACTCTAGACCCGTGGGGTTGAACCTGGGGAAGGGAGTTAAAATTGCAGCCATTCTGACATTTCCTTTTGAGACACTGAGGGTCATTACAAGGTTGGAGGTAGCCATACCACTATTTGCGGCATGGTTACCCCCATACCGCATACCGGGTCCGGGTTCCCTGAATGGGGAAATACGGGACCATTCCAAACTTGGAGTACCCGGTGTTTCCCCATTCAGGGAACACATCCCCATTCCCATTCGAGCCCCCATAGGGCTTAACGGGAATGGGGACCATGCTAACAACAGATCTGTTAATAATGGGTCCTTTGTTAGCATGCTGGTCCCTTAGCGGGACCCGCTAAAGGACCTCTTAATGCAGCGGTAAGGGGTTGACTGCTCCGGCACCTTTACCGGCGCCGTTAAACCCTTGTAATGACCCCCACTGTGCCTCATTACAAGTGTGTTGGTCTGGTAACAACGGTGCCGGTAAGCCTACCAGCACTGTTGTTACCAGACCGGCACACTACGGGCCTGCTTGCCGGAGTTTCTGTGCCCAGCAGGTTGGACCCTGCCGGGCACAGCGGCCACAGTAAGCAGACCTACACGGAAGCACCAGCACCATTATTAACGGTGCCGGTGCTTCTGTGTACACCATTCCCATAGAGTCCTAAATTTACCTTGAAACCTGGGGAAGGGGAGTTTGCTCAGGTTACCAGGAAAGACTGTGAATAACATTATTGATGTTGTGAATTGCCATATATTTCTTTGTGTATTTTAATGTTGTATGAGGGCCAGATATCCTGTGTTAGCGTTTTTCCTTTACTTTTGATCAGCAGGGAAATCCTCGTCAGAGTAGGGATAGTGAGGCATTTGATGAAACATATGATTTAATAAAATGGCATATTTTGAGTAATCATCGAAAAGTTGTGCGCCTCACATTTCTGACTCCTGTGAGGTGGCATCCTGGAAGGAGACACAGACAACAGATTCAATGTAACAAAACACTTTTATTAACTTAAATATCATAATGGTGTAATGCCTAATTTGCGCTGTGCTGAGGTAGAATTTCCCCTCCTAAAAAAAACTAAGGATAGTCTGTGTCAGTAAATTCAACTTAAAAGTCTGTCATTGTCCAAAACCTATGTTTGCCCTCACAACTAACATCAAAACAATGTGTAGGCATGTCAACCATAACTTAAGTTCCAAAAGTAAAGTTCTGAGTTATTTCCAGCTCATGCTTATTCTTCAGCTTCTCTTGCCCAAATATTAACAAGTTCACCACATTATTCAAGTTACCTTCTCTTGGGTTTAAAGTAATATGGTTCCACTTCTTTTTAAATGTCAGGATGCCCTTTCCCAAGTTTTATACACTTAAATGGCAACAAGTCTCAGGTTTCCTGTCCCCAAGTTCAATATCCGACGGTGTCGCAAAAATAAGTATCTTGAAGGTTTGTCTTTAAGCTAAGTTCCAAAAATTATTCACAGCTCGCGGTTCCTTTCCCAAAGCTTTATATTCATCAATAGTAGTTTTCCTTTTTGCACAGTAGTAGGTTTCCTTGTCAGCCTATAGGGGTTCTCTGGTCTTGGTGCAGTTGTTGGACGACACAATCTACCCATTACAGGTCACGCAACCAGAAACCTTTAATTCTCCTTTTAGTGGTTTGATGGTCAGCAAACCAACGCCTTCCCAAAGGCAGCTTCAAAACCAAACAGTTTTTCAGACTTGACTTCAACTCTGCAGTTGGGGTCTTCCATTCCTTTTAATTTCCTCATTTCTTTCAGTAGATGATTAAACATTATCAGGTTCTCTGTTTGTATTCAATTCGTTATTCAAGTTAGCTGGGTTGCTATTTCATTCAGTTTGGTATGCAATATAAGCAGGTTTGCTGTTTTCCGCAGGTCAGTACTCAATATCAGCAGATTTCCTGCTTTCATTCAGTTTGGTATTCAATATGAGCAGGTTTTCTTTTTGAATTCAGTTTGGTATTCAATATGAGCAGTGAACCGATAGACCTAGGGCACATTAAGACGAGGTAGCAATACTTAGAGCTAGATGGGGATGCGGAATGTACTCAAACATCAATAATCAAAACCGACTCAAGAAGTTGGCAAAACTTGGTCCGTTTTATTTTCAATTGTCTAAAACAGGGAATTACAACGGACAGCAACCGATGTTCGCTCGATTTCTCTAAGCGCATATTATAATAAAACACAACTTCTATAGTAAACTCATCAACAATGTCACACTACGTGGCAAACTACAAAAACCTACTTGGGGGATGTGATAGGCTTACAGGGAACATCTAAGTATACCTTGCATACTGACAGGGGTTGTAATTGGGTCTCTACTGTCAGGTGGGGAGCTAAGCCCATCCCAAGTGCAACTCATCTTCCATGTCACTCTAATATTCAACACTTCATTGGTTATACAAACTATCGGGCTCTTTGATACATGGCCCTTTACAATTGGTTTGGCACTCTTGTACTCTTCTGGAATATTCCACACCCTAGCAGCACGCAGGCTACCATACCAGGTGCAGGGAGGGTCGGCGTGATCATGCCTCCCTTCCCAATTAGCCCAACATCTATCATCACTCTTGCAGTCTGCCAGTCAATTAAGGCTTTGAACTTGGTGTCGCAGAAGCTCTCTGTGTCTGGGAATAAGAGGGAGTATCTTCTTGGTTTCGGTGTAGCTCAACGCAATGTCTATTTTGATCTGACCATGTGACTTAGAGACCACGTTTTCAAGCTTTTTGCAGCATTTAATATAATAAAATTATGAACTCTTGAAGCCTTCAGTGTTTTTCCATTTCACTTCAAACAGAAGTTTGTTTCTTTCTCACGTTCATGTAGCTACTGGATGGACAGCATCGCTGCAACTATTCACCACGTAGCCAGCCTTAAGATCACGTTGTCTACTTGCGTTACTGCGTCTGTAAAAGTATAAACTGATTTAGCATTTTCTTCAGCGTTTCTATAGCATGAGCATCTTCACCTCGAGCCCTAAATTATGCTTATCTTTACCACCTTCTCTTCAGATCTTATAGAATGTCCACGTTCTTTTACCTCATGCATCTTTTCTGGGTGTGTCAGCTCTGGTCCGTGTGATGTCACCAGTCTTCTTTTTCACTTGTTTTCATACTTCCTCCGGGACTTTGTCCAGAAGACCATCATATCTTAGTGAATGCATGTAAGGTGTTCTTAATGGATACCTTGTTTCCAGGATTCTCTGTGGTACAGGCATTCTTACTGGTACTGCACGTGTCGTAATTTCCCGTTCCCAACATATAGGCAACATGGGGGTGGAGCTTTTGTTGGGGGTACTTGACTCCTCCTATACACTCCCTCCTTTGGGCGATTCATCGACCACTCTCTCATCAATCTTCACATCGAGACATCCTCGTCTGAAGAATTGCTTCTTTGGGCCCATATCTTTATGACTCCCTTCAGGCATCCTGCTGATTTCACATGCTCATCAACACTCCAAGTCATGAGCATGCATTGTCCATTGGGACTGCAATAAATCCATCTCCCCCATATACTTCTTGTGGTTCTTTGGGTACAGGAACTTTGTTACCTCAGGTGCATGAATGCTGGCCTTCACGTAGTCTCTGATTTCTTCATCTGTCAGTTCTTTTAGTTCAAATCCTGATTCGACATCATTCACAATCTTCATTCCTGCTGCTTTCTTTGCAATCTTCTTGCATTGTGTGATTATTATCCTGTTCACACAAAATCCAAACAACATCATCATCATCATCACCAACAGGGCTCCGAGTAACTCGCCATCCATTGTGGAACCCATGAGAAGATTTACCTTAACCAGCTATCATCAATGATGTCTTCTACTTCGCCTTCCATGTTGACGTGTAGGTTGGTCAGCATCTTTATGGTCTCTGTCAAGGTGCCATTCTCGTCGTCGTGAGAAGGTATGAATGTGCAACATGATTCTCCAACTTTGGCACAAACGCCTCCATCCATAACTGTGATCATGTCCAGGACATATCTGTTCTGAAGTCATCAGTATTATGGCTCTCAGCTCCTCCTTGATAGCATTGAATCATTTTATAGTGGTGTTGATCGTCTGCAAAAGCTCCCATCTGGTTATCTGTAACCATTTGGTTTTTGCCATTGTCTGAATCCCAGGCATAAAGATAATAGTAAAAACTGAAGAAGTCTTGCTGAACAATCTATGTTCATATGGAATGGAATCAAAAGCTTCTATCGATTTTAGCTGAAAAATAGTTCTCCCTCTTCATTCGATTAAGGAGCTCAGCAGATCTCTTCTTCCTCAGGTGAGCATCTGTTTTTGGGAACTCGCCAATCTTCAAGTCCCTCTATGGGATCACCAACGCTGGAACATGGACAATCACTATAAAGCGTAGTCCTCCCCAATCTCTGTACAGCTGCATGTATGCTCTGGATCCACAGGCCCAATAGTGATCCATTATCACTGCTTTCCCGTCCTTCATTCCTGGCACATCCAAGATTCGTCTGCACTGCTGATTCTCTCCAACCTTTCTCGTGGCATTGTTTCTGAAACATAGTTATGCACTTCCCGAAGGAACTATCTGTAATGGACCTCCTTTGTCTGCGACACATGTCAATAACTTTGCGAGCTTTGGCCATAGAGGTTTGCCTCCATTTTCCACTTGTTCGAAAGCTGGTTTGTGATGACTAGTTACTGCTACAGCTCTGCATATGACGACACCTTCTTCCCATCTGTCTGGTTCCCCAGATCTGCATCTGACCTCTTTCCATGCAGCTTCGAACGTCTTCATCAGTTTTTCCTTTACAATTGAGTCTTCTGTTGAATTCCCATTTGATTCCTCCTCCCTTCATACAATGCTGTTGGTATCTTATCACATTATTTTTGGTGTGTGCTCTCGCTCTTGTCTTCAAATCTTGGACATAATCATCTTCAGCTGGTGCTGACCATTCTGTCACCCATACCAAGGATGCCGTTTGACCCTGGAATTGACCTCTTGCATGGCAGGGTGCAAGGTGAGTAAGCTAATGAGCCGTTTGTACATCTATTTCAATAGCTATGAATATCTTGGACTTTCCCATAGCATAAGGCAGGAGTGCACATACATAGCAATCCTCCTCAGAAATTCTCTTTCCTTTCCCACCTCTTTCATGTGCTTATACCACATGTTGTTTCCCAAATGTGCTCTACTGTCCAAATAATTGTTCAGTTCATAATCATCCTCCCTTGCACTTCTCTTCGGTCTCTTTCTTTGTCTCTCTCTCTCTGTTAGGGAGAATTCTCTGTAAGGCTAATTTCCCAAACCTAATGAGTCCCCCAGCAGCTTTGCTGGATTTTTTGGGGTTATTTTTTTCTCTCCTGCTAAGAGAGATTCTTTTGCTCCCACTCTTAGACCTGATTTGAGGTGTTCCTTTAACTTTCCATGGGCCTCATTACGACCCTGGCGGAAATGGAAAAATGATGGCGGAAATGCAATACCGCCATCGAACACCGCTCGTTGCGATTATGACCCGTCACCGTAAAGTACGATGCCATTAGCGACACCGCAGTGAACGGCAACGCTAACTGCACCAAGTACGCGCACGCGCGCCTTGCAAAACCGGAATCACCGCCATGGCGCAACGGTACGCGAATTCTGACCCTAGCGGACATGTACTGAACGCCATCAAGCACGTCGTAAAGTACCATTCCGCCATGGCGAGAAATACGGCATCGTGAACCAACCGTAAATGGCCCACTGAGTGCCTGTACTCCACTCCCTGGCCACATTGCACAACTCCTGGCAGGCGCAATGTACTCACACTATGCAACCAGTGAAATCTACAATTCACCCATGCATGCCAACGTAGAAATGCATGCAGGGGCTCAAAGCGCCCCGTGAGTGGGCATCCATGTACGGCATGTCACCATAGCCGTACTGATGCAGCACAGGAATGTGAAGGTACAATACATCAAAATGAAAATCAAGAACACATGACACAAAACAACAGTAGTCCCCCATCGCTTGCCACCAGCGCAAGGCAACATCCAAAACAGCATCCTGAGGGGGATTGCACCAGCCCTGTACTCTTGCCAGTAAACAAACCAACCATCAGCAGAAGCATGTACCACACAAGTTGGCAGAGTGACTGAGCAGCCAGGCTCATCCCAAGAGGGGCCGATGGGAGCTGCAGGGCACAGATGGCATGAATACAGAAGCTATTCCAATGGACATGACCCCAGTCCCCCTCCAACAAACGCACGCAAACACAGGCACCTGTGACCAGCCACATTCTGAACATCCCATCATTCCACCAATCGACCTGGCTGACAGGCACCAGTCGGCCAAAAGCCAATCCCCCGCCCCTGAACAGCACATCATGTAAACAGTCACAATGGCAGCCCCTATCCGTGACCATACTGTGCTACGTAGGCAAACGCGGCCAGTACTGTACCACACAACTCAACTCAGAAGGCGGAACACAATGCAGATCATCTCGCAATACATACCGCCACAAATCGAAAATCGCCACATCACCTGCAAAGAATAACGCAACACGACAAATATCGGAATACAATTTAAATGCACATCCAAATGACAAAGGCCCCACAGCAATTTGCAAAATAACACCAAAACATCCATCATCACCGAGGGCTGCATCTGCAATAATTGACCAGCTTCCACTTGTGTGACGCCCTGTACCATCATGGCACACAGGGCCTACATCAACGTTCCAAAAGGCAACATGGAAGCGGCAAGAACCGCAGGTCCGTCCCATGAGGCAGGCACTAGTCGAGCTGAAAGGCCGAAATGTTGCACCTAGCCACCAGTACAGCGTAAGGGCATGTGGCCCATTGGCGATCGTCCCATAAGATCGTAATGGTGCTCCACTGATTCACCCGAAGCTGCAGGTGTCGAGAGTAAAACCCATCTGGAGGAGTGGCGTAGAGATGGCATCTGCAATAGGGCAGGAGATACCTGTCACCCAAATGAAACACAAATTAACCGATTGCATTACGGGACTCATGATGCATTACAATCTTCATTCAACACACCAAATCCACACCCATATGCATGCTAGCCCACTCCAAAGGAATATACACACCCCTAAATCAGTATCGATTCATAACGAAATCAATCGAGGTAAATACACCATTGGCAACGTCGGTTACTGTGCATGCGTCCGTCAAGATAGAACCCATGACATGGGATTAGTAACGTGCCTAGACACAAGTGTCTGAAGGCGCGTCGAGACAGGGAGGATCCGACAAGGGCAGATAGACGTAAATCCCACTATGGCAGCCTTGCATCACATAGCGCAGGGGAAGGGGAGTGATTCAAAAAACCCATGTACATGGCAGACCCTAAATGGAATCATCTGTCCATGCATCCATTCATCATTCCCTCATCCCGCAATGAAAACGCATGAATATTCACTCACATAATATGTGAAACTTCCATCGCGTCTGTGCGTAATGCAGTCTGCAAAAACCACTGTGCTCCTGGCCGGATCTGTAGTGTTGTGAAGCAAGATGGATTTGGGAACGTCCTGCCTTATCGTCCACTACGCTATTGCGCATCCCATTCAATTCATATCATTCATTGCTTGCTCGTTATGGGCCATGTCCCAAGGACATTCTACAATAGAACGTTACATTTCCACCCAGACCTGTGGGCGTATCCTCGCCGCTACTTCAAAACCAAAAATGCTGGCCTTCGAATTCCTCACTTGCAACATTACGTCGAAAAGGCTTCTGTGAACGCTTGCATTCACAATTACATCAATGTAGTGCGGCTGTGTGTCATAATGCTAACTGGCTGCAATCACAAATGGGACGCCACGCCCGTCGGTGAAGTACGTTACTGTGCTGCATGAGGGTCGGCCATCGATCGAGCCCTACATACCACTGACTCTTCACAGGTATGTAAGCGGCTGCAATTATAGCATGTGTAACAATGGGAGCATAGCATGAAAATCAGTCAAAGTACATCACACTGCCATCGGGATTTGATACATGATTCCAATCCCAAGATGCCATGCGGCCAAATGCAGCCTTACGTGCGGGACGTGCTCGGCCAGAAGGGATTGCATCTGCCACAGATTCATTCAATCAGCACAGGTGGAGGCCATACAGGCCGACAGCACATATATAGCAGACCCAAACCCCTCCCACAACCACTCCCACTCCAAAATGCTACCGGCAGGACTAGCAATGTTGGGCCTGGGGGACCAGATAGCACTGCAAGTGCTACAACTACAAGAAGACGACGAACAACAACAGGTACAACAACCGGGCGCACAGGGGAGACGGAGGAGAAGGAGGAGGAGGAGGGCAAGGCAGGGTCAGCAAGGCCCACAAGCACTGCCACTACCACCACGCAGGCGGCCCGCAATCCCACGCCTCCGAGCTGATCCGTTCAACCTCACTGCTGAGCAGATCCACACCCTCTACCGTTTGGCCCGGGACACCATAATCGCCATTGTGGACATGACACATGCTGACCTCGTGAGCATGATAGATAGCCCAACCGCCATCCCACCCCTACTGAAGGTGGTGTCTGTACTCCACTTCCTGGCCACAGGCACCTACCAGCACACAGTGGGACAGTTGCATGGCATTTCACAGCCACTGTTCTCACGGACACTCTTCCAAGTGCACGATGCCCTCCTGAAGCACGCCGACGACCACATCACACTACCACGCACGTACCAGGAGATTACCAACGCAAAAGTGGGATTCCATGCACTTGGCGGCATCCCGGGTTGCATTGGTGCCATCGACTGCACCCATGTTGAATTGGTTGTCCCACATGCCATGGAGGTCCAGTACCGCAACCGGAAACAATTTCATTCAATCAATGTGCAAATGGTGTGTGACTCCAACAAGATCTTTACGCATTGTTGTGCCAGGTTTCCAGGATCTACCCATGATTCTATGGTCCTGAGGAACACAAGAATACCACGCTACATGGAGCGACACGCAGGGCACAGATCCTGGCTACTCGGTGAGTCTCATTCCATGCATGACATCGTGGCCCATTTGATGCGTCAATGACCTTGCAGGAGGGGGGGGGGGGCTACTTAGCACTATCATTCCACTGACACCCTTTATTCGTCTCATACAGGTGATGCCGGGTATCCACTGAAGAGATGGCTCCTTACACCAATCCGGAACCCACAGAACGAGCATGAGGAGGACTACAACCATGCCCACTCACGTACCCGTGTGGTCATTGAACAGGCATTCGGCCTACTGAAGGCTCGTTTCCGCAGCCTCAGCAGGTCTGGCGGGGCACTCATGTACAGCCATGAGAAGGTTTCTAAGATGGTCATGGCATGTGTCATGCTGCACAACATGTGCATACGTAGGAATGTGCCCATGCCCCCTGACGCTGTACTGCATGCACCTGAAGATGATGATGATGATGAGGGTGGGGATGTGGAGGCACCTCAAGGAGTCCATGAGGCACAGGATGCACGTGCAATCCGACAGAGCATCATAGATGCATGCTTCTAGCAACCACGCATGGTGCCTATTACACGGAAAGGGGACCTGTGGCACTGTGTGTGTGTAGTACAGGCACATTGTGGACTGTACGCCTATGAAGGCCTCGTACGCAAATATCAATGTCCACACATGTCATTGGATGATAATGAGGTGCTGTATTGTTAATGTGATTTGATTTATACACCCTATGGACCCGCCACCCAGTGAAGCCCAACACACCCCCTCCACCCTACTACCTCCCCCCCCAACACCAGTGTCCAAATATGCATGCTGTCCGTGGGTAGACGCTATTGCAAGCCCCCTCTACGGGTATCAGGGGCACCCCTGCCCGTGGAGCGCAGGTTCCTGCCAGATCTGCGTTGGGGGCTGCCCTGGACGGAACTTGCCACGGATGATGTCTCGGCCTGCTCGCGTCCATGCATGTCTCTGAGGGTTTGTGAGAGCTCCGAGAGCACACGGCGCACAGCAGCAAGTTCAGCACAAACGTCTTTGGACGTCGCATGCAGTTCCCCCCTCAGGCTCTCGGTGCTTTTCTCCATTTGTGCTCTCAGGCTCTCGGTGCTTTTCTCCATTTGTGCTCTCAGGCTCTCGGTGCTTTTCTCCATTTGTGCTCTCAGGCTCTCGGTGCTTCTCTCCATTTCTCCCCTGAGGCTCTCACTACTTTTCTCTATTTGTGCCCTGAGTGTCTCGGTGGATGTTTCCATGGCTGCCCTGGAACCCCCGCATTCATTTGCATGGTCCTTGAGTAGCGTGGACACTTCCTGCTGTTGCTCGATCAGCAGGTCGAGGGACTGTTGCCTCTGCTGGGCCATGGACATTTGCGGTGGTGTGACAGGGGGGCTGCTCAACACATGTTGCCTTGGCACAGGACTTGTGGGGGTTGGCCAGTCGTCGTCTTCAGGGTGCCCCTGCGTGGTTTCGTCATGGTGTAGGGGATGGAACATGCAGGGGGATTGGGAAAGGTCATGGATGGTACCTACGTCGCCAGCACTGTTTTCCGTGTCGGAGCATGCTGGCATGACAGCTGTGTCACCTATGGTGCTGCTACCACCAGAGGCAGTGCCATCAGATACGTTCTTTGGGGGGACCTGTGGTGCTGGGGTTGTGGACTTGCTGGCTGCTGGGGTGCCTGTTGCAGTCCCCTCCAGTGTGCTGCCACTTGATTCCTGCTGCTGCCGTGTCTTGATCCTTGCACCTGAGGTGGAGGCTCTTGGGACGTTGGTCCTGGCCCTCTTTGCAGGCGTGCTGGTAGGGGTGTCCTGCAGCTCGTCGTTGGTATCGGACCCTGTGGTGGAGTAAAGAGGGGCGAGCGTTAGTTATGGGTCTGTCGGATTTGGAATGGCAACGTATCAAATGCATTGGGGTGGTACATGAGGCTGATTTGGGACTGGGCCTTGGAGGTGGTCTCATTTTCGTGTGGATTGAGGATGCATTCATTTGGCTGCCTGCAGTTAGGGGGTGCATGCTGCACATGTAGGGGTTGTTTATGGCATCTTGATTGATTTGTTTATTCATTCTGACTTTTAGAGGGCGCTGTCAGGGCAAAGTATGTATTGCACTATGGGGTCACAGGGTACTGCACATGTTCGTGTTTTGTGGATTTCGCATTGTTTCTCTTGGCCAACCTACCTGATTCTCCGGATGTCGGCACTCCTTTCTCCATCCCTCCGACTCCCTCTATGCTCTCCATTCCTATGGTGGAGGCGCAGATATCCTCCCAGGGGGTCAACTTGATGGGCGACTCTGAACCCCCCCCGGTAGCTGTGGCGATGTTCCTGTTCGCAGAAAGTATGCTGCGTACGCGGATCCGCAGGTCGTCCCACCGCTTGCGACATTGCTGTGGCGTGCGGGGTGTTGTCCCCACCGCACTTACGCGCTGTGCCACCAGGGCCCATATGGCCTTCTTGTTGGCAAGGGCCGTCCTGGTCATTTGACTGGAGAAGACGACGGCGGCATTTTCCTGGAGGGTCTCGGTGAGCACGGTCAGTTCCTCTCGGGAGAAGTGGACCTGCCGCTTGCGATCACACGCTTTCTTGGCTACCTTTCCCATATTTATTTTTTTAACTGGGGTTGCTAACGGGTTGGGATGTGTGTCAGGGTCGGATTTTTAATGGTTGTGTTGGGATTCGGATTTTATAGTTGTGCGGCGTGCTGTTTCCCGTTCCGGCCACATGCTTTTACTTCCGTTTCCGTATATTTACGGTGCCCGTAATTTGCGGTGCCCGCTCGTTACGGTGACCGCTCATTACGGTGACCGCTAAGATGGGTGGCGGTATTGCACCTAGTGCAGCGTACGGCGGCGGTAAGGGCCGTTTTGGGGTCATTTCCGCCATCGCAGCCTTTCGGATTCCGCCATGGCGTAATGCTCGTGCCCGATGGGTCGTAATTAGCCGCACTTTGCTCCTTCGTGCAATGGCGGAAACGCTATTTACGCTGTTGCGGTCCGGTCAGTCACTTTCCGCCAGGGTCGTAATGAGGCCCCATGTGTTTTATGGGCTATGGGGTCTTTTACTCCATAGGGTCTCATGTGTTTTTTTGATGTGGGTTACACAGCACCCTCCGTGCCATAACCCAGGGGTGTCGTAGCGACCCCCCAACATAGACACCATACCCTGGGACTGACTACTGTCTCCCAGGGCATGTAAAGTCACCATTGGCTTTGCTAGTCCCAAATTATGAACAGAAACCAGTACAAACCATCATATTGTGGACGTACTGGTCGGGGCAATTCGATTGCCCCGGGGTCTGTTGTTCGAGGGGGCACGTCTCCGTCCCCCCTGATTGAGTTTTGGCTGGTGGCAGTGGATACTACTTTTTATATTCGACCGCAAATATATCTCTATGGGATTTTCCCATTGTTCGAGGCTACCAACTTTAATTATTTAATTCTTATAGCCTCGAACATACCGCCGGTTTATTTAATATTAATTCGCCGGTTGGTATTTTTTTGCCAGAACTCGATTCTAAAATGGCGTTTGTGTTCTCTTCTGTGACTCCAACCCAAGTCGAGCCCTTTGTTCCACTTTTTGGCGGGCTTCTGCACAGAAGCCTCCAAAAGTGGTGCCACTCTGTCTGGGTACCACAGGGGGTGCAGGAGGGGGTTTAGGCACCCTGGACTGAGATACCTTGGTAACTCAAGTCGCACTCTTGTGTGATTGGCCCACCACTTAGCATGTTTGATTGACAGCTAGGCTGAGTGAATGGGGGTATGCTGCATAAAAGCAGGGCTTTGGGGACTGGAACTTCAGAAGTCGCCACAGGACCTAAGAATCCGAGGAGGGAGAAGCTGAGCCGGCCTTCAACGACGACACCACCGGTGGAGCCCTGCTGAACCGTCTCACCACTTTTCCCAACAACAGAGGAGATCTCCAGCCCGGCGAGTCTTCTTCCTTCGACTGGTGGGGATAACCAGTGTACCTTCTTTTCGCCTTCCTGGAGCATCTCGTGGCCGCCTTGCCTGTGTCAAGCACCCCGGCAACTGGGATACCACGTTTTCACCACTACCGCGAACCGAAAGGGTAGTACCTTTGTACCGGAGAACTCTGCGGCTGGTTTCTTCCCTGGCAGTGCAAAGACCTTCATCCTTCCTCCATGACGAGATCTTCTCTTCCTCTGGACGACGCTGCGACTTGCACCTGCTGCCAGGAACAACTGCCCCCGCTGGAAGATCCTCTCCATTTAAGGTACTGTGTTCCGCCTGGCTTCCCTTGCAACGGTTTGAACGGGGTGTATTAAATCCTCGTCTCTCGAATCTGGGTTAGCCTGGGACACCTTAGCTAACTTACCTGCACTGAACTAAACCTTTTTCGAACTACCTCCACAAACTGTGAAGACTCTGTGTAACTATCTGATCTTGGGCATCTTCCGCCTGGCTCCCTTGAAAGTGGGCCTGGCACCTAAACTTCCTTGCTCACCAGTAGACTGTGCCTTCCTAACTTGCTGTGGTTCTTTAAAAAGTGTTTAGTGTGTAGGCTTCCATAATTATGCTTTTCCCTCCCTTTTTATTTAACTTGTTGGAGTGCCATCGAACGTTAAGCGCTCACCTCTGTCTGGAAATAAGTGATGTTAGCTAAGACTTGTCCAACAAGTAATCAGGGATGTACATATGATAATAGTGATTGTGGTTTGAACTTATCTTATCAATTTAGTGCTAGTGTGTTTTATAAGTGTGTGTTAAATAAATAATTATATACTTTTACACCCAAGCTCTGGTCAGTGTTTGCTTGTACTACTGTATTTCTGTACCTATTTTGTATGCTCTGTATACTGCCTAACTCTTCTTGAGGGAAGTCTGACTGCTCAGCCACAGCTACCAAGTGAATCTGTGTGGTACAGACTGCTACCAAGTGGGTTTACTGCCAAACACCTGTAGTCTTAAATCTTTTGCAGTGGTCCCTAAGGGAACTGCACAGGTTTCTGCCTAACACTCTCCAAATCTGTATCTGGCACTCTTAATTAAGAATATCTATAAAAGTCCTTCCTGCATAAGGATTTCTAGGGACAATTGCTACAGGATTAGGTGTATCCACATGAGCTATTGAAGTAGGAACAATCACATAAGGCCTTGGCTGCCTCACAATGTCTAGTTCTGCCAAGGTAACTGGAGTGGGAAGAATCAAAGGGACCATTGCTTTCTCGGGACCAATGAAATGCACAGTGTGGATTAGCAGAATCAGAAAAACAATGATAAACGTAGAACAAGCATATATTATGCACCAATACAATAGGCTCCACCATCGACATCTCTCAACTCATCGTTGACTCTGTTCACTTTCTGGAGCTGTAATATGCTCTATGATCCACATGTTTGCTTGTGATTACTTTTAAGGAAGAAAAACTTGTTTTTTATTCAGGCAAATTTATCAAATGCTCCGGTAGTTGTTGAATCTGTTCAGTTATTTCCACAAGTACCTGGCTGATTGCTGGACGGTTTATAGGATCTCACATAAACACAAAAGTGTTGATGTTCCTCCAAACAAGATAAGGATGAACTTGAAGCAAATAGTAAAAGATCACAACAAGTAGCTTGTGGGCATCGTTGCTAGACAGGTTCATCTGTACCTCCAGTAAGATGCTCAGGTAATAGTCGGATCTGTCTTATTATTTCTGCCAATAAGCGTCTAATAGTCGGGCCATTCTTAGGATCCTGGACAAAAGTACGTATGTCAGTGTTCCTCCCAACAATCGCAGGGTAAGCTCCGAGTATAAATATGAAGACAGCAAGAAGTAGTCTGTGTATGTCAACATCGGAGAGAATTATAGGCACCTCCAAAAAGAAATTCAGTGAGAAATGAGTCAGGGAAATGCTCCCTCTTCCAATTGTTAAACACAAAGTCCAAGTCTGGCACATTTTGCTTACTTCTGCAATTCACAATCCAATGTCAGTAACATTTTTGTGGCCCAAGAACAGTAACTTGCTCACTCCTTGCTTACCAACTACAAAGAGTGTTTCAGAGGAGCCGCAGTCCAAATGTACACTTTATCTGTCTATTTGACAGTCTCTGCGTCCTTCTTCCTCGTCATCGATAGAGTCTGCACATGCTGAAATTCTTCTCCTTGACTTGCTTCTGAATGGGTTGGGGGTTCATCGGTCTCTGCAGCGTAAACTTTCACATCACCTTGGTGGATCCAAGCTCGTCGTCCTATGACTTTGACTGCTGACTGAGTGAGGTCCTCCACAACGAAATGGCAGCTGAAAGGGGGCTCATGCCAATTTCATGTGAAATTTCTGATTAAAACCTTATCTCCAGCAAAGAGTGTAGGTAAACATAGTTCTCTAGCTGTGGTTGCTGTATGGTCTTCATCTGTGTTCTGAGACCGACACCCGTCTGCTTGACTTGATCTGAAAGGACAGAGATAATAGCCGTCATACATGTTAAGTACACACGTAACTCATTACCTAACAATTCTGCAGTTGTCTGGGCATCATTTCTAGTCCTCGATGGAGGAGTTAGAGGTGTTCTCATTCGCCTCCGTGTAACTAGTTTGTGCGGTGTGAGCCGGTGGTCAGAACCTGGCTGATTTCTTTATACATATGATGCAAGGCGCAAGAAGTATAGCCACCCCTTTTTCAGTGTTAATTTCAACTGGGCTATTCTCTCTTTAAGCAGACCATTGAGCCTCTCACATATCCTGTTTTCTTGCGGGTGATAAGCAGAAGAAAACCTGTGCTTAATACCAAGTAATAAGCAGAAGAAAACTTGTGCTTAATACCAAGTAATAAGCTAATTTGCACAAATACCTCAATCACAAAATGGGGGCCATTGTCTGATCTTGACACCTCACACACTCTCCATCTGGGAAATACTTCTTGGACTAAAAACTTTGCAGCGCAAGTGGCGTCAGGGTGTGCGTATGTACCGGCCTAGATCCACCTTGAGAAGGGGCACACCACCACTATCATATACCTATATCCATTACTGACCTGCAGCATATCCACATAATCGATATGTAAATGCTGAAAAGGACCATTTGGTCCAGGAATTACTCCTCTGACTGGTCGCAGCGTGTGCCCAGCAGCAAACATTTGACATATGATGCAATTTACTACATAAAAAGCAACGATAGGTTCGGTACAAACCAGTCCTCCGTAATAGTTGCTGCAAGGCTCTCCCTAGTGTCATGCGCAGGTTAGTGTAGCTCTTCTAACGCCACCCTTAATAAGGCTACAGGCATCAGGAGGGCGTGGCTTAAGAGCCTTGTAGAAGGACTTGTTCGCGAAGGAGCTCCTGCCGATCCATCAATGATCCGGACAAAAAGAGCCCAAAGCACTGCAAGCAACACCCGGAAACATCAGATCACATACATAAAGAGGCCAGGCTCGACCGGAGCAGGCTTTCCCTTCACCAGGTGCTGTGACTCTGATGCACTAAGACCTGAGGAACTAAGATGACCCGCCGCAGCGAAATCCACGATGGAGGGCCGACAAAGGACTGGGGTGGGGCAGTAGCCAGCTGGCACACCGAAACCCACACTGCCGCCGTGCACGAGCCGGAATTGGCAGAGGGGGCCCAAAGCACAACTCATGTGTGGCGCCTGCGAGGACGCATGCAGACTGCACTGGCAACCGTGATAGAGCACCAGCCGGGATTGCGTACCCCACAGTGGCCGCAGGAGAGGCGGCGGAGACTAGCCGGGGATCCGAAAAGAAGGTATCCAGTGTACAGCCCATCGCCTGAGTGACAGAAGCCCTGACAACCTGGGAGCGAGCATAAGCAGGGGCGAGGAATGATGTATAGAGCGCCTGCATGATACTGAGTGCTTGAGGGCTCAAAACGGTACAAAAGAGCGCTAGGGTTCATCCGGCGGGCACATCCACATGACTGCTATGACAAAGGAACATAGAGCCACAGCCTCCGGACGCGTGGCGCAGAGAGCGAAGAACCGGGCATAGGCACGGAGGAATGCACATCGCTGGCCCAGGCTGAGGTCATGAGTGCACGGCCGGCCCGGGGCGATGCTCTGTCACACTCACCTGTGTCTCTGCAGGAGCTATGGACGAGCCTCCCTTGACCCCGAGTCTTCACTTCCCCTGTTTCACCCGGAGAAATACCTGTCAAATACAAGGTGTACGCTCAGACCTGAATTCACCTGATTCCCCAGGGCCCTTCCCCTCTCTTTACTGTGTGTTGCGATGTCCCCCTATGGGCTTACCTTGATCTTTAGTGGGGTGTGCACTCCATCCTGCATTTGCAGGGGCGCGATTCACTCACGTGATTGGTGCCAATGTCTGTAGGCTGAGTTCAGATGCCAAATGCTGTTTTATGCCTTCACAGCGAGGCCAAGTGTTCAAGGCGCCAGTTTCTTCACTGGCTAGAAAGACCTTCCCACAAGTGAACGTTGCGCGTAGAATGTGGAGTGTCCAAAATTGTCCTTATTGTAGTTGTTTGCCGGTATTTTTGCGGGTGAGTAGCGCTGCGTGTATAAGCTAGCTAGTGGTAGGTTTGCGCAGCGCCTTCAATTTGAGCGCGCCTGGTGATGTCTCTCCCTTTCCATTGCAGGAGAAATTGTGTGGTATTAGCGCCTCGAGTCCGGGTTTAGTGCTACGGGAGACTTGGTGGTTGGGTAAATATACACGGAGGCTTTTGGTAAGTATGCACCGCAAGCGCAGTGAAATAAGTGTCCGCGTTACTGGGGCGAGCGCAATGAATAATGTCTCTTCTTTCTTTTGCAGGGGTTTTTGCGCTCGTACAACTGACCTGGATTGCAGCGTCGCGGGAAGATTCGGTGAGTATGCACAGCGTTACTGATGTGCGCGTGTTCTTTGTTCTTACAGGTGCCGGTGTAGAAGTCCCCACTTGACTGGAGATAGCTGCGGCGTGGAGTAAGAACGGAGGTTCTTCCGGAGCAGGTAAGCTGAAGCAGAATGATCCGGAGCGGGAAAACAGAAGTAGGATGATCAGGAGCAGGTAAGCAGAAGCTGGATGATCTGGAGCAGGTAAGCAGAAGCTGGATGATCTGGAGCAGGTAAGCAGAAGCAGGATGATCTGGAGCAGGTAAGCAGAAGCAAGATGATCCGGAGCAGGTAAGCAGAAGCTGGCTGATCCAGAGCACGGCAAGTGTGTTGCTGATACAGCTCACAGTAAGCAACACGAAGCACTGGAAGAATCTTGAGTGTGGCTTATATAGCCAGCAACACCAAAACACTAGAGAGCTCATGAAGGATCGTGCACTTCCTGTTTGGCAACAGGAAGTGGTAACCAGGAAGTTACTACAAACACTAGGAAGGAATTAAAGGAGGGATTTGCTGTGGGTTCTTTGTGTGCCTATGCCAGGACTGCCAAGACTCGACCCAACTTGCCCTAACTACCTGCCTGATACCGATGACATGCTCATTGCATGACAATAAAGGTGCCCCCAAGATCGTGGGAGAGCCAAAGGTGGACGCAAGACAGAACGCATCGCCTGGACGCAGATGGAAGCAGTGAGCAAACCGGCCACGGGTGATTCGGCGGCCCGCCTCAAGGCATAAGCCAGGACGGTGCGCAGCGCCTCCCCCTAGCCATCTGGGGAGGGTGCTTGGTGGCGCACGCCTGAAGGCGCACCCACGGTGCTTCATAGCGCCGACTTGAACGGGGACCAACAATAAGACCAAGCACGGAGGGCTCCGCTGGCAGAAGGGGTCCGGCTGACAGAGCGGGGGGCCCACGCACGGGGCGAGCAGCAACAACGTATCAGCTGAGGAGAACTGCAGGGAAGAAAACCCGGACCAGAAGGTGTGAATGAAGAGCCCCTGCTGCAGCCCCAAAAGACATTTTTCAGTGCCGGAAAGGCGTGGAGCCCTGCAGTTAATCCCAAGGGGGCCCAAAACAGTCCAGTAAAACCTAAAACCCTACAGGAAGTAAAAAGACAGGCCAGTGGGCTTGGTGCACACTCAGCAGGCCCAATAGATGCGCAACACAGGAGTGCAAAACACACGAATATCAGGTTGCAGGCTCCATACCTGCCGGAAGCATCGAAGGGGCTGGTGTTCAAGCCAAGAGCCAACGCAAGACTGGCTATGCAGAACAACAAACATAACAGCCTTGGGGGAAGCAGTAGTATACTACAAGGGCCAAGCAGAGGTGCACCGCAGTGGCAAGCCCTGAAATAGCCCACCACCAGGGATGTACGCAATTTGGCACCCTGATGCACATAATAGCTGTGGGGGGGGGCCCAACAGGGCCATATATATGGGAGACAGTCTAAAGCGTCCGCCCAGAGCGTATCACTGTGACCGCCAACTAAACCCACTGAGCCTGACTCAGAGCCGGCACAGGCCCACTACGCCCTAGGGGCAGTGGTAGCCACGAGACCCAAGGAGGAAGTGAATCTGCTCAGACAAGATGTCAGAGCGCTAGCAGACCGCACAGGTGAACTGGAAAAAGAGGTGGCCCCAAACACAGCTGCATGTGCGTCCCACACATCGGAGATCCCCATCCTGAGACAACGCGTGAGCAATTTGCAAAATAGAACGGAAGTAGCAGAGGGACGTGCTTGGAGAAATAACATACGTATTGTGGGTTTACCGGAAGGATCAGAGGGATCAAACCCAACGGACTACGTCGAGACGATGCTGCTACAAGAGATAGGCGGAGGGATGCTGACCCAAGGTTTTGCCGTGGAAAGGGCACACAGAGCCTTAATTAGGCGACCACCACCAGACGCCCCCCCCCCAACCCTCCAAGACCATTATTGCAAAAATCCTGAACTACCGAGACAGGGAGAAGATCCTAGAACATTTTCGAAAAAGAGGCACGATACAAAGAGCATCGGCAACTATCACAGCATTCCCGGACTACACACTTCTGGTGCAGAGACGTTGCATGAACTATGGGTCTGTGAAGAGAAGACTGCGAGAGACAGGCTATAGATACATGCTGATGTACCCGGCGAGACTGAAGGTTTATCACAACAACAGAGCCCTGTTCTTCGATACCCCTGAGGAAACGACTGAGTGGTTGGACGCCCACAACTGCCCGTCGGAAAAGGATAACCAAGAAGGAGACGGTCCAGAAAAGTAAACTAGCGATGGCAGTATATGAGGCGCTGCCGAATCAGACACTGGGACTGGAATATAAGATGGGGCGATACCGGCTGGGGAGGCGATGAGAAGGGATGCAAAATCCTAATAATCCGAGCAGGGCAGAAGGATGCAAAATTGCAGGAGACTTGGGGGACTAGCTCCCACACCCCCATAAATAGCTTTGTTAGGCTACCGTTAGTTCGGTAACCCCCTGCAGGGTTCTTGAGATCGGTAATACTGAGGAAAGAACCAAATGCGGGATAGCCTGAGATCCAGGGATGGAGCTGGGCAACAGTTGGGGACGGGAAGTGGGATGTGTGTAGTGAACCTAGCTGGGGAGTTTTGGGGGCGGGAGGTTAGTTGGGGAGTCTATGTTGAAATTGGACGGGGAACAAGCTTACACTCAGGCCAGGCCAAACCGAAGTGGAGGACGTGGCGGGAGAAGGGATAATATATGGACAACGATGGGAGACCTTAGGATAGTAACCTGGAACGTTAAGAGGCCTCAACAGTTACCTGAAGAGGAACAAGATAATGATATGATATGATATGGCATTTATAACACGCCTATACACAAGTGTTTCAAGGCGCGACGAGGCAAGGGAGGGGGAACAAGGAAAGACAGACAACGATCTTACTAGGCCAAGTGTCATTCAGATCGCGCAAGTGCGTGGGTGGGGGGAAGGGAAAAGTGCAAGGGGGAGGGTAGAGTGGAAGTGCAGTACATAGGATAGTAGAATAACAAGATAGTAACGGCCAGAAGGCGCCAAGTGCAGGGTAAGTGCAGAGGGGGACTGTAGGGCTACAGAAAACAGTCCCCAGGTACAAGGGTTGCCAGGGAGGCAGTGAGGGTGTGCAGCTGGCGGGGCCTGGGCCCGAGAACAGAAGGGTGGCCAGGTAACCAGTGCAGTATCAGCCAGGAATTCAGCAGGGGAGAGGGGGAGAGAAAGCAGAAGCAAAGATGAAGGTTTTGAGGTGCTTCCGGAACCAGAGATGGTCCTCTTCAAGTTTAAGGGAGGCAGGAAGGCTGTTCCAGAGGGAGGCCCCTGCCGACGACAGATCTACCGCCCACTCGTTGCTTGGAGAAGCGACGGACCCTGAGGGAGTTGGAGGCGGATGAGCGAAGAGCTCGAGAAGGAAGATATTTAGGAAGACAGAGTTGAAGATATTCAGCCTCAGGCCCCAGAAGGCCTTGTGGACAATGCAGAGGGTTTTGAACTTAATCCTCGCAGCCACTGGGAGCCAGTGCAGAGATTTCAGTCCTGGAAAGATACGATCCCTGGGCTTCAGGCCAAGGAAAAGTCTTGCAGTCCTGTTTTGGATAAGTTGCAGAGGGCGGAGAGTAAAGGCAGGCAGTTTTAGATAGAGGCTGTTACAGTAGTCCAGCTTAGAGAGAACCAGTGCTCTGGAGACAGTGAGCTTCTGGGGGAAGGAGAGGAAAGGGAGAATACCTCTGAGGAGGTGCAGCTGGTAGTGTGACTTCTTAGAGACGTCAGAGATGTGAGGAGAGAAGGAGAGTGTGGAGTCGACGATGACCCCGAGGTTTTTAGCCTTGCAGGTGGGGGCAGGAAGAGGGCCAAGAGAGGCCGGCCAGAGAGCAACAGGGAAAGAGGGAGTGGGTGTGCCGATGAGTAGAATCTCAGTCTTACTGGCATTAAGGCAGAGGTCATTTGCGGCACACCACTCTTGGATAGCGTACAGACATTCAGAGATGAGAGAGGGAGAGGAGGAGGCCGAGGGTAGCCTGAAAATCAACTGAGTATCATCCGCATAACACTGATAATTGGGGCAGGGAGCGGCGATGCGGTGGGCCAAGAGTGCCAGTTATTGGTTGAACAGCCAGGGGGAGAGGTTAGATCCCTGGGGGACACCACAGGTAGAGAAAAAGATCTCGGAGAGGAAGGACCCAAGTTGGACCTGTGAGGGTCGGTCAGAGAGGAAAGAAGTCAGCCACGCCAGAGCCTGACCAGTGATACCCAGATTATCACGGAGACGGTTGAGCAGGATGGCATGGTTAACAGTGTCAAAGGCAGAAGAGATATTAAGCAGGATGAGGACGCAGGGGGTGTTAGAGTCGAGGTTGGAGAGCAAGTCTTCACGGATGTTCAGGGGAGCAGTTTCCGTGCTTCTGGCAGCTCTGAAACCAGACTGATGATCATGAAGACAACCAACAGATTCAGTGTGGAGATTTAGCTGGGAGATGGCTAGTTTCTCAAGGAGCTTGCCCAGAAAAGGAGTGATGGAGATTGGGCGATAGTTAGCCGGGCAGGAGGGGTCGGCAGAGGGTTTCTTAAGCAAGGGGTCCCCTTCAGGGGGGATGGGAAGATTCCAGTGGCGAAGGAGTGATTGCAGAAATCGGCCAGGGCTGGAGCCAGGGAGTCAATGTGGTCCTTTATAGTTTTGGAGGAACAGGGGTGAACCTGTTTTGACGAGACTTTCATAGATCGGACTTGTCTAGAAACCTTGTCTGCGGAGAACAGGGGAAAGGCAGAGAAGGAGGGAGGAGGGGTGGCTGCAGAAAGGCCAGAGGGAGAGCAGGGAGTGGGAGGATAGGAGGAAAGAGAGGACAGGATGTCCTGAGTTTTAGAGATGAAGTGAGAAGCCAGTGCCGTGCAGAGGGTCTGGGAGTGGATAGGAGAGGTAGAGACTGCAGCAGGATTGGCCAGTTCCTTGCAGAACCTGAGAAGACAGAAAATAGATATAGTCCTGTTGCAAGAAACCCACCTTACCAAGGAGAAACTAGAAGTGATTAAGAACAAGTGGAAAGGGACCACTCTGGGTGCAACGTACTCGGCTTACGCCAGAGGGGTGATCATCTGGGTGGCACCACATGTGCCTTTCCAGGTGCTTCAGGCCACTGTGGAACCAGACGGGAGGATGGTAGTGATGCGGGGGATGCTAGAGAACAGGGAACTGTGTATCATAAATACATATGCCCCCAACCAAGACACAGTGGCCTACTTTAAGATATTATATCGTAAAATCAGCCACCATATAGGAGGCGCAGTCATATGGGGTGGGGACTTCAATTGCACACTGAACCCCAGATTGGACAGATTGGACACTAAACTTGATAAACCCACCCCTGCAGCGAAAACCTTACAGGCCCTGCTGAGAGACTTTTGTCTAGAAGGCATATGGAGGCAGCAACACCCAAACGATAATCACTACTCACACTACGCCGCCGCACACAATCTGCATACGAGACTGGACTACATGTTCGCCGCTCTGGAATTAATTGGGGAAATTACGGGTTCAGAATACAAGGCACAAATTTTATCGTATCATTCCCTGCTGATTCTGGGGTGGCAACACCAGCCACCCAGAGCCAGAATCCCAACGTGGAGGCTCAGGGCCGAAGCACTGAAGGACACTGCATTCCGTGAGGATCTAAGGGAGGAGATAATAGGGTACTTTGAAAACAACATGGGGAGTGTGGAGTCGGATGGAACCCTGTCGGAGGCTTTTAAGGTGATGGTTAGGAGGGCGGCCATATCTAAATCTAGAGGGCTCCAAGGGGGAATAGAGCGAGAGATACATGAGACGGAAAAAAAAAACTAGAAGGAATCATAAAAAGGGGGGGCACCGCGCAGAAGGATGCGGATCAGGTGGGCCAGTTATAACAGGCTTGTGGAGAGCTATGGGAGAGGCTCTGTAACCGGAATTACAAAAAATACATCGTAAGACAACACACAGGGGGAGACAAACCGGGAAGGCTGCTCGCATTGCTATATAGGAATGAGACACCGAGAACGGCGATCAGGGAAATAAAGGGGGAAGAAGGCCAAATTTGGAACACCCAAGAGGGAGTAAACGAGAGGGATTCCTCAAATTTTGCAAACGCCTTTATGGAGATGCTGGGGAGACTGCAGAGCAGGAGACTCGGGAGACGCTAGAAGACATAGGATTACCTAAACTGAGTAAGGAGGAAAGGGAGAACCTAGCTGCCCCTATCACACTAGAGGAACTAGAGACAGTGGTATTACATCTGCCCTCGTGTAAAACCCTGGGGACAGACGGACTCCCCAGTGAATGACATATAGTCAGGAAGTGCTCCCCCCGCTACTGCCAATGCTCAACGAGGCCTACGAGAAGGGGATACTCCCAGAATCCCTAAGGGAGGCGGTAATCATCCCACTCCTTAAACCCGGTAAGCCAAGTTCGGATTGCGGGTCATACAGACCTAAACCAGGATAGTAAGATCCTCACGGCAGTGCTAGAAAATCGATTGAAAAGGGTCATAAACAAACTTATACACCCAGACCAAACCGGCTACGTCCCAGGCAGAAGTATATCCGACAACCATAGAAGGCTACATCACATTATAGAGCAGGCAGAGGGTGACCCGAGCGAAATAGCTATAGTCTCGTTTAATGCAGTGAAAGCCTTTGACTCCGTAAGGTGGCCTTGGATGATGGCTGCCTTGAAGGAATATGGGATGGGACCTGGGTACCTGCGGTGGATGAAAATGGTGTACAGCTCCCCTACAGCCAGGGTCAAAACGGCAGCAATAATTTTAGACAAATGGCAACTTAGCAGATGCACTAGACAGGGCTGCCCATGGTCCCCGATGCTGTATATTCTGGCCTTAGAACCATTAGCAATCTGTCTAAAACAACAGTTTGAAGAAATAGGAATCCACACCAGAGGGGGACGGCAATTAATATCATTGTATGCGGACGATATGCTGCTATACTTGCGCTTCCCGAAGGAAAATCTGCAATATGTCTTGGAGGTGATGGAGCATTATGCAACGCTCTCGGGCATAACGGTAAACCCCAAAAAGTCATGCATGTTCCCCCTGGGGAGGTACACAGGAGTCCCACAGGAGAACTTACCTATTTTGCATATACCCTGTCAGACTAAAACATTTAGATACCTGGGGATTAACACATACCACCGGATCGTAGATGAGCATATAAACAACACAGAGAGGGCAATGGAGGGCATTAGAAATAGCATGGGGTTCTGGGCAAAACTCCCCCTAGCCATGGTGGGGAGGGCAGCCTTGCTCAAAATGGTGGTCCTGCCTAGGCTACTACATTTTTTCGCAAATATTCCATACAGGTTGCCCAAACGCTTCTTTATTAAACTCCAGAGCCTGTTTAGGGGATTCTTATGGCACAATTCCAGAAACAGAATAGCCCTATGGAAATTACAGAACACGTGCGATAGAGGGGCCATAAACCTGCCGAATTTTGAAATGTACCACTTGGCAGGACAGCTACAGTATGTCGCTAGGGGGCTGTCGGAAGATGAGACAGCAGAATCTAGACTGCTAAGGGGTGAATGTGACCCATACTTTCTTAAAGAATTGATATGGCTACCCAAACCAGAGTTGCGGGTCTGCTCGGGACTGCTGGAGCTGGGCTAGAAGGTATGGCGCAAGGTGTGCTGAGCTGTGGGGAACCAGGCTCCAAGCTCCCCACAGGCGCCACTTGTGGCGCTATGCGGGGGGGACGGGCAACTGAGGAAAGTGATCCACAAATACTGGGAACCGGCAGGCCTGGCGACCCTGGGAGACAAATGGCGAGAAGGGAAAGCACTGGACTTCCAGACGCTAGTGGATGAAATGGGGGTACACAGTGGACAACATATTACATATATCAGAATAATCAAGTGGATAAGGGAGATGTGGTCCGAGGCGGCAGAACAACCTGACATTGCCATAGAAATGATTTATGATGTCTCGGAGGGAGGGCACGAAATATCCCGGATCTATGAAATAGTGATGTTTAGAGTGGGTTAGGAGTTGCTCCAATTAAGACGAATGTGGCAAGAGGAAGCGGGAGAACTCATGCAAGATGGACAGTGGGAAAGGGCCCAGAGATACCATAAAAAAGTATCCAGGAACTCCAGGCTGCAGCAGATTCCGCTAAATATAGCCCACAGGGCATACATGACCCCTAGCAGGATCGCCAAGTTTGGGGGCAAAGATGTACAGAAATGCCCCAAGTGTGGGGAGGTGGAAGCCGGACTGATTCATATGTTCTGGGTGTGCCCGGAGGTGAGAAAATTTTGTGAAGAAGTCAGGCTCTGACTATTGGAGAAGGGAATTAAGTTGGATGTGGAATCGATATGGGCGTGCATGATGGGGGGATTCATTAGACCCTGCAACTTAAAGCATGTTAGCAAATTCGAGGACCTGGCCTACATTCTGGCCAAAAGGAGAATAGCCATGGGATGGAAAACGGCTTACAGACCCAGACTAGAGGTGTGGTGGAATGATCTGCTGAAATGGGCAGATGCCGAGACAATAGCATGGTATGAGGCGGCTAGCGGGGGGGCAGGGGGAGACGAAGTGGGACCCCTGATACCATGGAGATAAATGCTACCATTTAAATGCCACATTGTTGGGATCCTCCCTAACCGAATCCAGTGAATGTGATACGTCCGAGAACGAGGAAAGGGGTTAGCCCCCTGAGAAGGGGAACCTGTGAACCTGAGGTGGAAGCTCGAGTTAAACGGGGTAAGAGGGGAAGACAGTAATAAACAATAAGGACATGTAAGCTATGAAGCAAATAACCGAAACTGTCGGGTGTGTTGGTTGTGTTTTTGTGTTGTTGTAAAAACCAATAAAAAAATGTTTTAAAAAAGGCTACAGGCATCACTGGTTTACCAGTGCTGTCCTGTCGCCACAATGCCGCAAAAGGGGATAAAGAATACCACCTCCGTGTCTACAGGTTCCTGTGGAGCTTCACCTTGAACTTCCATCAATCGTGTTCTCGATAAGTGGTTAAAGCTTTCATTCACAACCATCATCACAGCAATTTTCTCTGTCAGATCAAGCGTATCAAAACCTATTATATCCGGTGAATACGCAACCCTTTTTGCCTCTTCGTCTGCGGCTTGGTTTCCGCGTGAAAAAAAGTCGGTTCTCTTAGTGTACGCTGCGCACTTAACTATTGCAATGACTACTGGGAGCTGTAGTGCTTTAATATGGCTGTCCAATAATGCGGCTTGTTGCACTGGAGTGCTCTCCGCTCTGAGGTAGCCCCTCCTTTTCCAACACGCTAGCCCTGCGTGCACGGTTGATGTCACATAGGCAGAGTCACTGTACACTGTTACTTCCTGGTCTGCGTGATTCTCGAGCGCGACAATAAGCGCCACTAATTCTGCAGCCTGTGCTGAAAAGTGAGACGTATTCTTGCGCTCGATATTACTTCAAATTCCCCATTAGCCTTGCGCTTCACTACAGCGGAACCTGAATGCCTTTCTCCATCAGTTTGATCGATCCTTGAAGGACCATCAATAAAAAGAATCTCCCCTGCTGCTAAAGCATTTTCCTTTACCCTCAGGATCTCATCATAGAATTCCTCATAGTTTGAACAATCATGCACTTGTTCATCCTCTGCCAGTGGTTCAGCTACAAACGTGGCAGGATTCACCATTTTACACCTGACTATTTTGATCGCCGGATTCAAAATGACCACCTCATAACCAGAGGCTCTTTGGGACGTCAGCATACCCTTTTGCTTCTCCAAAACAGCAAACAAAGCATGCTTGACAAATAACATCATGGAACACCCAATCACTATATCTGGCAGACTTCTTAATAGCGAATGCGGCTGCAGCCAATGATTGTTCGCAAGGGAAGTGAGCCCTCATCACTGGATCTAAAATCCCACTGCAATATGTTAAAGGTTTGAACCCCAAGGTCCTTCTCTGCATGAGCACTGCTGTCATTACTGTCCCATTCATATGCGAGAATAAAAATAACTCCTCAGAATAATTGGGAGTTCCTAAAACTAGATCTTTACATATTGCCTTTTTTTAATGCATCAAACTGTTCCTCCATTTCCTCAGTCCATTCAATTTTTACCTATGCCTTTTTCAGGGCCTGCAACAAGGGCCTCGTGTATGAACTATAATCAAATATCCATGCCCTGACATAATTACATAGTCCTAAAAACTGTTGCATTTGCTTTATCTTGTGCGGGTTTGATGTTTTCAAAATTGCTTGAGCTCTTTTAGGCGTAACCTTCTTTCCCTCGTGCAAGATTAACTGACCTATATTACAACACCTCTTCTTGGCAGTGCTGCAATTTTTCTTTGTGCACCTTATATCCTTTCTCAGCTAGAATAATCATTAGCTGAATTGAGTCTCGTCTACATTCTTCTTCTGATGTTCTACAGACCAAAATATCATCTATGTATTGCAGCACGACACTTGACAAATCAATATTGCTTAGGTCCATCTGCAGGAGCCTATTGAAAGTCCATGGAGACTCACAGTACCCCTGGGGCAAATGTGTGCTTTTCAGCTTAGTCTGACAGATCGTAAATGACGGTCTTGGGAGTCTTTATGCAACAAGATTGAGAAAAACAAATTTTTCAAGTCAATCACCATGAAATATGGCGCCTCAACAGGGATAATACATACTATCTTAGATGGATTAGGAACTAGAGGAAATTCTGCCTCTACAATCTGGTTAATCGGCCTTGTGTCTTGAATTAAATACCATGACCCCCCCCCTTTTGATTTCTTGATAGGATACACTGCAGTATTGCAGGGTGACTCTGACGTCACTAAGATGCCTTGATCCATCATGGCTGATATAGTCTTGAAAATACCTTCATCTGCCTCTCGAGACATAGGATACTGCCTTGCTCAAGGTAAAATTGCTCCTGGTTTCAATTTAATTTTAACATCTCCCACTCCCTTTAACAGGCCTACATCATAGGGGCCTGTAGGCCATAAAGAAACTGGTACTTTCTCCATATCTTCATCAAAAAATGCGGGGCGCTGCCGCACTATCATCATTTTCTGCGGGGTCTCTTGCCTTTCTATCCTGATCCAATAGGTAATGCTCATTTTGAACAGTACATCGTCATCTGACAGGTCGTCTCTAAACCAGTCCTGGTCAGTGACGTCAGTCAATTTATACCCTTCCTTAATAGCAATCACTGTTCTCCACGGCCTGCCTCGATCCCAACCTTCGAGCATGGCTAATTCTCCTTGCACTATGGCTGCCTGTAATTCCATGGGAAAAACCTGTCCCCCCTCTTCGTCCATAGTTATCTGTGGCCTCAACAAAAATTCATCAGGTATTCTAATAATCTTGCACAATATACCGGGTAGCCACGTTAAAAAAATGCGTACCCCATAGTGAAAAAACTCTGATTCTTCTAACGGCGTGCCTCATAGAGCTATTTGCCCTGTAAATGCCATGATAAATTCGCCCACGTTTAAATAATGTATTCCTGGCGTTGAACACACTATGCCTTCATCAGTAAAAGAAATTGTCATATTTAACTTTGTCATGGGGGGCGTGGCTTGAACAGCCATGGAGTAGGGCTGTTCCTCGGGGAGCTCCCGTACATTCTATATCGATCCTGGCGTGGATATAATACCAAGCAAAGGCGACTATAAACAGACATGTGCAGCTGTCGGAATGCTGGGGGCTTGCATTGAGAGCCTCGCGGTGCGAAACGGACAAGTAAATCAGACGATATGGCACTCACAGAGAGCCAGCCCGGACCCCGCGACGACGCCAAAATGGTGGAGCCTGAGAACAAAGGACTGGGCTCAACACGGATGAATACGGCTGTACGCTGCCGGTAACCAGTAACAGCTGGAGGCAGAGTTCATCCCTGGTACAGTGGCAGGGATACATTTGTTCCTGACCGCCATCCGCACATTACAGGGCAACATTGTATCCAGACGCACACAGCATGTAATTAACAATCGGGCTGGTGAAGATCTGCCTGTGACCGCAGAGTCAAATGGCTTTGGGGAAGGCGCTGGAGCTGCGGCATACGCCCTGAGAACAAAAGAAAAGTGAAGAATACGAAAAGGATTAGAAGCGCTCAGTGACGTCTGAATACAGACAACTGCGTGGCTGTGTGCTCTGGGCTGGCGCTCACAATTGAAAAGATATAAAAGCTGTAGGGCCTGCGAGGTTCGTATGCCCTGAAATGAACGGACACTGTTTGCTGACAGAGGCAAAGGTCGGAGGCCTGTGGAGGGGAAAGGTCCCCCAGGGCACACGCGAGGAAGATGCCTGCCGGAATAACGAGGACGCAGCGTGAAGTTATAAATAAGTGCCCCTGAGAACGTGGCGAAACAATGATGGGAATCAACCGAGAGCGAACTCATCATCGATTTAATAGGAGCAGTCGCCCCCCAGGAGGGATACGGAGGCGCTGCACAGCCTAAACTGTGATTCCTGGGACTGTGAAGGCCTGCTGGCATAAAACACGAAGGTGCACGTGACATATTGGTTCGGAGGCGAGAGCGGATGGCTGATAGGAGGGCACTGGCCTAAGAGGTGGGCGCATAAAGGAATGAAAATCGAAGGACACTGCTGAGCATGTGATGGGGACCAGAAATATAGGCTGAGAACCTAATCAACGCAAGGGCACCGGACTGGCGGCGCTGGGCAATAACAATTGACCTGGGCAAAAGAGGAGGGCCTGAGACGATCTTGCCTAAAACGGAGGCCTGCTAGTCAGCAGACGGCACTGACAAGAGGTGCACAAGACCAGTAGCAAGAGCTGCCTGCCTTAACCAAGCGCAGGCAGGAACAATCAGGCGGAGAGCCGGACACAAAAAGGACACAGCAACTGGCGCCGGACACTGGAGGGGAGACAGTGCTGTAGGGGTGGATCCCCCCCCCCCAGGGACCCAAATCTCATATAGATCCGGGAACACGCAATAGTACTGCATCACGAAAAGCAGGCCCGGAGCCCGGACAACGCAGTACAGAAGGACGGAACAGACCTCTCGGAAGTCACGGACAACAACAGTAAGGTGCCCACAGCCCACCATAGGAACAGCAGCACACTGAGGATATACGACCCAGACGTACAAGCCAACAGGGTGGCGGCAGAGTTCATGGCGCCGAAGGGAGGCAAGACCAAGGGCAAGCAACCAACGATGGACATCTTTACGAAAACATCACAATCCCCGGCCACAACAGCGCAAAAGACTACCTGCCCACAGGATACGCCGGCCCCACCATGGGAAGATCAGATGATCCCAAAACCCACAGACATGAAACCCTCATGGACTACCACAATAGTGGATCTCAAAGCGACACTAGAATGCAAGATCGATGCATTGGGCGTGGACTTAAACCTCCTGCGACAGGACATCAGGAAACTGGCAGAGCGCACAAGCTCCCTCGAGAGCTCGGTGAAGAAGAATACAGAAGTCAGTACTACCAACGCCGAGGCGGTCCACATATTGAAACAACAAGTGCACAACTTAGAGACCCGAGCGGAAGGGGCAGAAGGGTGAGACGCAACAACATCCGCGTGGTGGGACTGCCAGAAGAAGGACCAGACCCCACTGACTACATCGAAAACATGTTTTCCAAGAAATTGGAGCTGGCAAGCTTTCCCAAGGGTTTGCGGTGGAACGTGCGCACAGAGCCCTTACAAGGAGACCGCAACTGGGAGCCCCCCACACCCCCACGAGTGATCATTGCAAAGATCTTAAACTATAGAGACAGGGAAATAATCCTGGAGTTCTTCCGGAAGGGGGGAACAATAACTCGATTGGCGGCTACGGTCACAGTGTACCCGGACTACACCGTGCTGGTGCAAAGACAACGGTTCAGCTATGTGGCAGTGAAGCGCGACTAAGAGAGGCAGGATATAAATACACGCTGCTATATCCCGCGAAGCTAAAGATATTGCATAAGGGCAAAGCACACATTTGTGACAACCCAGAGGAAGCGACGAACTGGCTGAACACTCAAGGCTGCCCGGACGAGGCAAAGAGGCCAGAGCGACATGAACAGGATAAGTGAATCAACGTAATAACAGTAACTTTAGCCTTAAGGGGGACGGCAGCGAGAAATGTAATGCTATCAGATGGTGGTGCCATTAATGAGCAGAACTCGTGATTAACATTGCAATATAAGGACATGTATGGACTGGAATATAGTTGCTTAAATATTTAATTAAGTAGACTTGAAACGCGAAGGGCTATCGTATATCGGGAGGATCACAGTCGGAGCATACACACCCAATGGTTAGAGTAGTCAGACCGCCAATAGGGCGATCTCCACCTGCTGTGCACCTAATATCGGCAGCAGCCGAGAAAAGTGGAAGATGCGGGATAACCTGAGATCCAGGGATGGAGCTGGGCATCAGTTAGTGTTTTGGGAGAGGGGAGGGATGGGGAAGGGCTGGGGAGTTGGAGCAGGGAAGGGGGGAGGGAGGGAATCTGGGGAAGTTGTGGCGTTAACGGGAAGAGGGAGTTTAAGTAGGGATATGAGCTTACAAACACGAGCGTCAGCACTCCAGAGGAACGGAGAAGATATATGGAGGAAGGGTGAGATGTGGTTAGAACATGGTGGACCTTAAGGTAATGTCCTGGAATGTTAGGGGGCTTAATAGTTATTTGAAACTGAATAAGGTCATGATGTATCTAAAAAGGCAGAAAATAGATGTAGCCCTAAGCCAGGAGACACACCTCACAAAAGGGAAACTACAGGTGATCCAGAAGAAATGGAGGGGGGACTGTCATTGGCGCAGCATACTCAGCGTATGCCAGGGGGGTGATTACCTGGGTGGCGCCACATGTCCCGTTCCAGTTGCTACAGTCTACGGTGGATGAGGATGGGAGGATGGTGATAATGCGGGGACAAGTGGAAAACAAGGAAATATGCATTATAAATACATACGCCCCTAACCAGGACACAGTGACATACTTCAAAACCCTATACAATAAACTGAGCCTGCATATGGGGGTGGCGGTGATCTGGGGCGGGGACTTTAATTGCACATTAAACCCGTAGGTAGATAGGTCAGATGAAAAACAAAATAGGCCCACCCCTGCTGCCAAGGCTCTGCAGACCCTGCTGATGGAATTTGTGCTGGAGGATACATGGAGGGCATACCATCCACAAGATAGGCAATGCTCTCATTACTCTGCTCCTCAAAATGTGTATACTAGATTAGACTACATGTTTGTCACGCAAGAGGTGATGGCTGAAACTGTACAGATAGAATACAGGGCGAGGGTCCTATCGGACCACTCGCCTCTGGTTCTAACATGGCAATACCGACCTCCAAGGGCCAGGTTCCCAACCTGGCGACTTAGAGCTGAAGCATTGAAAGATATGATGTTTAGGGAGGATTTAAGAGAAGAAATAGTAAGTTATTTTGAGACCAATACAGGAAGTGTTGAGTTGGCCGGCACATTATGGGAAGCCTTTAAAGTGGTGGTGAGAGGGATAGCCATAGCTAAGTCCAAAGGGCTGCAGGGAGGTATATTAGGGGAACTACAGAAGGCAGAAAGTAAGCTAGAGACAGTTTTGGGTAGGGGAGGAAGCACTAGGGAAGACGCCAAAATAATAAGTAGACTGCAACAGAAGTGTGCAGGACATTGGGAAAGATTATGTAATCTGAACTATAGGAAATATGTAGAAAGGCAACACGCAAGTGGAGACAAGCCGGGGAAGATGCTGGCATGGCTGTACAAAAGCGAGACCCCCAGACCTGTGATCAGGGTACTAACAGGAGAGGATGGACAATTGGTGGACACCCAAGAGGGCGTAAACTGAGAGTTCCTTGAATACTACCAAAGGTTGTATGGGGACAAAGAAGGGAGTGACAGCAAGGAAATAATGGATATACTAGAGGACATAGGCATGCCACAGATAAGCGCAAAGGAGCGAGAGGACTTAGATGCCCCAATCACACTTGAAGAACTGGAAGAGGTGGTTACCAGCTACCTACCTGTAAAACCCCAGGGGCGGGCAGACTCCCTAGTGAGTTTTATAAAATGTACAGAAATGAAGTGCTCCCACCATTGCTAGCAATGTTAAATGAGCCATTTGAAACAGGGCGATTACCAGAATCCCTGCGCGAAGCAATCATCATCATCCCACTCCCCAAAAGCAATAAGCTGGGCAAGGTCTGTGGATCGTTTAGACCACTATCGATGCTCAATCAGGATAGCAAAATGCTTGCCGCGGTACTGGCAAATAGAATTAATGGAATCATCACCAGGTTAATACACCATGACCAAACAGGATATGTCCCGGGTAGGAACATATCAGACAGCCTTAGAAGACTTCACCGAGTCATAGAACATACGAGAGGAGGAGGAGGAGGGGGCGAAATGGCAATTGTATCGCTGGATGCAATTAAAGATTTTGACTCTGTCAAGTGGCCCTGGCTGATTGCAGCTCTGACCAAATATGGGATAGGGCCGGGGTATCTCAAATGGGTCAAACTATTGTACAATGCGCCGCTAGCCAGAGTTTAAACGGGGGCGGTTATCTCATAAAGGTGGCAGCTTAGTAGGGGTACTAGACAGGGATGCCTGTGATCTCCGATGTTGTATATTTTAGCATTAGAACCTCTGGCGATATATCTGAGGCAGCAATATGAGGTAATGGGGATCAGCGTCCAGGGGGAGCCGCATCTGGTCTCGCTATGTGCAGACGACATGCTGCTGTACTTACGATATCCTGAAGAAAACCTCCAATATATTCTGGAAGTGATGGAGCGATTTGCGTTGCTATCTGGTATAGCAGTGAACCCCAGAAAATCATGCATATTCCCACTGGGGAGGTACATAGGCATCCCAAGAGACAAATTACCACTGCTGCAAATACCATGGGAGATACATGTTCAAATACCTGGGGATAGACATTCACCACACGGTAGAGGCAGAACATCAACATAACACGGAGAAAGCAGTAAAGAACATAGAAAACAGTATGAGGTTCTGGACCAAACTCCCCTTGGCAATGATGGGTAGAGGGGTGCTGCTGAAGATGGTTGTACTGCCGAGATTATTACATTTTTTTGGGAATATACCATACCTGATACTGAGGAAGTTCTTTATTAAGCTACACAGCATGTGCAGGGACTTTCTGTGGCATGGGACGAGGAATAGAATTGCACTCTGGAAGCTGCAGAACACGCATGATAAAGGGGGTATATTAAACTACCAAATTATGAGATCTGCTACCTAGCCAGTCAATTACAGTATGTGGCTAAATGGTTATCAGAAGACTTGACCTCAGAATCAAGACTATTGAGAACGGAGTGTGCCCCGTACTTCCTAAAAGAAATAATATGGCTGCCGAAAGCAGAGGTGAAAGAGCGCTCAGAGATGTTGGTACTGGGATGGAAGGTATGGCACAGAGCCTGTCAGGTCATGGAGAATCTGGCCCTGTGTTCCCCACAGGTGCCATTGGTCTTATTGACGGGAGGGGATGGACAACTAATGAAAGCAATCAGGAGACACTGGGAACGGGTGGGGATCGTAACATTGGGAGATATATGGCAAGAAGGAGAGATTAAGGTATTTGGAACGCTGGTGGAGGAAACTGGGTTGCATGCTGGGCAATATCAACAACAACGAAAAGAGAGACTATGGGCTAGTTTCAAGACACAGAGGTTCTGCCCTTTTTGCAACCTAAGAAATCAGAAACCAAAGAACCAATGTGTCACTCCTCCTTAGAACCTTCTCTCCTCAGACCTCCCTCTTTTTACACCTTCAAAACGAAAACACCCAAACCATGAACCAAACAGGTACTGGTTAGCACACAGATGAAATATTAAAACATATTTTTTATTTTATGTATATAAATCTCAATCACTTCAATTCACATATATAATTCTAAACCACAATTTTTTTACAACCTGGTGTTGTTAAAAACAATCATCGACAAACATACAAAAATTTATGTTTCTAACTGTACTTCAGGTCAATATTTGAAGGTGGTTGATACAACCTCAGTGGGCAATTGTCCACTTATGGAAGAACGACCTTGCTGTACAAAAGTGCAAAATGTGCAAAGTGCAAAAAAGTGCAAAATGACCGCAATAATATCTCAAAAACAATTTAAACAAAAACAGATTCAATTGTAGTGTAAACACTGCGTTGGCTTGTTTTTATACAATTATTTCTAATGTATAAAGGAACCCTTAACCTAAAGAAAGGGACCTATTGAACCCTTATATTGGGATATATTCACATACTCCTTTCTACCGAAAGGTATCTCGTACTCTATAGCTCTTTTGTTATGACACTGTTATTGAATCATAGTGCTTCGTACCCAACATGTTTCGTCCTATGGGAGTATTTATTATGCTAACTGTAAGAACTTCATCAGGGGAACCAACGTGATCCCACTACAAATTTTAAAATAATGGTATTTTACCAATTCAATCCTGATTAATATTAATAATCTATAAACCAGGACATAAGCAAAAAATTGTGACTCCTTCAATTCTGTTTACAAGTGAATTTCTTGAATCAATTCGTATTGGATTCTTGAGAGGAGGTGTGTAGCACCCATCATGCTGAGAAGGAAAAAGAGGGGGGAGGAAAAAAGAGAAAAAAGGAGAGAAAAAGTAGCAATTAACACTTAATATTACAACTTACAGCTACTGAAAAAAGTTTCAAAAGCATGTTATTGTGCTTTCTACACACTTACCAAGCGTAGGTTAATTTATTAATTCTGTGCTTGGGAATATTCAGGTATCCAAACTCTGGACTATGCCCTGTGAACAACACCACAAAGACCTTATTAAAAATACACCACGTGTGTCAGCTCTCTGTTAATCATAGACTTCCTCACCTTTACGTGGGGGTAAAAATGAGGGTAAAAGCAGTGGCTTTCTTTACATAATGGCATATACTAGTTAGTAGTAAGAGAAGCATATATTTATTTGTAACCACTCAAAATATGGCTAACCATTAGTTATGGATTTAACTCTTCGTACAAGGATTATGAGATTACCCTGTGTCCTCCAACTGTGCACATCCAAGGTAGTAGAAATCTACTCCTGTCATGTATCTGTTTGTGAAAGTGAGGATGCTGATCTCATTCGGGCAATGACTCAGCCTGATAAATGGCCATGTTTTGGTTCAAGCGTACAACGTAGCTGAAATAAACCAAAACTTAGCTAAAATTGAATGTTGCCGTGAGTCCTCGCAATACAAGTATCTGATTTTAAAGAGCGGTTCATCTAAGAAGCTCCGTTTGTACTCGCCTTCGTTGGTCCTGGTCTCGTCACCTTGCTGTAGTCGTCTATCTGCCTGCCTCTCTGCTTTGGGTCCCGCAGCTGGTTTCTCCTGTACGTGGATACACAGCTAAATGGTCATCTATATCACGTGACCCGACGTTTGAAGTGGCGCGATCGTGCTCTGCGGCTCCTGGTGCCGGACAAGCATCCAATCAACAGCAGTCAGCGTCGCACCGCGCCCGCACCAAGCTTCCGCACTCCAAAACAGCCGACAGCAACGCCCCGAAAAACCGAACGGGACTAACCGCGGACAAAACTGGATGTCACCAGCATCACCGTCCTCCATTCCGTAAATCCATAGCACTCTAAGTACTAATGAACAAAATCATGTTTGTCATGGATATGTGTTTTTGTTCAGTTTAAACATGGAACATTTACAACAAAACATATTTATTTCGTGATAAAGCCTATTCAGCCTACTGTTAACAGGCACACATTTCGAATCATTTTAACTATCCTTCGTAAGAACCTAATAAAAATGACTCAACTATTTCGATTAATTGTGCCTTCAACTGGGCAATATATTGCATATAATAGAATGGCACAGCAGATTAGAGAGAAATGGTCGGAAATAATACTGGCAGAGCCACCCGACGCTTCCATAGACTCTATACACGATATAGCAGAAGGAGGGCATGAGATATCCAGACTATACGAGCTATTGATGTCCAAAGATGGGAAAGAGGTGGCGCAATTGAGGCGTGACTGGGAGGAAGAGGTTGGGGTACCTAAGAGTGATGGCATATGGGAGAGGGCCCAGGGATATCATAAGAAAGTGTCTATGAACGCAAGGCTACAGCAAATACAGTTATACATAACCCACAGAGCATATATGACAGCCCAGAGGATAGCCAAATTTCGAAACGTAGAGCGACAATTGTGCCCAAAATGTCAGGAGGAAAATGTGGGGATGACGCATATGTTTTGGGTATTCCCTGAGATCGGGAAATTTTGGGAAGAAGTAGCCCACCGGCTAGAGGAGAAGGGGATCAAGTTAAATATAGAATCGGTATGGGCATGCTTGATAGGAGGATTCCCGAGGCCACACCAACTGAAACATGTAAGCAAACTAAAGGACTTGGCATATATACTGGGCGGGAGGCATACAGCAGACCTATGATAGAAGTCTGGTGGGCAGATCTGCAGAAATGGATTGAGGCTGAAACAGCAGTGTGGCAGGAAGCGGGGATATAGATGGGGGAGGAAGAGGCAGAAACCCTGACAGCCTGGAAACATTTAGTGGCCACATTATACGGGCCTGCCAGGACTGGGCGAGCGACCAAGACCCCGAGGAGGACACTGGACACAAAACCCCTCTGGAAGAAGAAGAGGCGGACTGCGAAATGGAGTGGGCTCGACCGGGGGGGAGGGAAAGGGGTAAGCAGTAGACACTGTAGGAAATATGCACATTTTGAAATATGGAAACATGTACTGCAAGGTTTGTTGTATGTCTGTGTTGAAACCAATAAAAACTGTTTAAAAAAATATTTAACTTTGTCATTAAATCTCTGCCTAGTATATTAACTGGTGTCTGTCTTGAATACAACAATGGTACAGAAATATCACACTCTCCTATAGAGACTGGCAATTTCTCAGTAAAAGGAACTCTGTTTGTAGCTCCAGAGAATCCTTGAGCATTCATGGCATTACCCGATAACTAACATTTTCCCTCTCGTATACATCAGCGAGTTTCCCCTGTGTCTACTAAAAAAGAAAAGGATTTGCCTTCTATGGTAACGTCAACCCTCGGTTCCTCTTGAGGATTGTGCGTCACCGATAGTACTGAACACATCAAGTCACCCTGTGAGCTGTCCTATTGTGGGTACATACTTATTCCCGTGCCTGTAAAAGGATTCCCTCCTGCGACAGTGACACCTCCTACTCTAAAAGTCAACAACTCCCCTGTGTTTGCGCTCTGCTGTATCTGCATGGGTGCATGCTCTGACTGTCCTTGCGGCGGATTCAATGGTGCTTGCTGTGGTTGCAAAGTCTGTTGTGTTTTCGGTACCTGTGCTTGATACACTGTCTGATCTTGGCCGAACCTGTCCCTGTTTTGTGGGCTATATGCTGGAGGATAAGCTCCTTCTATAGCAAATACTTCGACAGTTTCTTCTGCACTAACTTAGCTTCTTCGATTTTTCCTAGCATCTTCTCTCTTTCGATTTTCGATTGCAACAATTGGTAATGGTGCTCGACGGTCAGCTGTATTTCTGGCCATGGCTTTGCCTCCATACCAACCAGCTTCTTGAGCTGTCTCTGTACCTGGTCTGGTAACCCCTGACATATTTGATCGAATACAGGTATAGATTCCCTCCCCATGGCTCTCGAGTTTCCAAAGACCACTGCTCTTTAAAATTCTGACTGTAAGCAAGCGGATATTCACCTTCCTGCATCTTTCATGCCATTATATGCTCCTTCCAACTCCTCGCTCCCCTGCACTGGAACTCCCTATCTCTCGCAATCCGCTCTACCCCTACCTTCACCTCATTCCGCACGTCCCTTAAATCTCTCCTTTTCCATTCTCCTCCTTGAAACCCTTTCCCCTCCCTGCTTCCCCTCCCGCCTTATCTTTTCCCTTGAATATCTTCCGTCCCTCCCCTACCTCCCCACTCTCACCTTTTCCCCTCCCCTCCTCCTTTTCCTCCTTACCCCTCTCCCTCCCACACAGTCCTACTCCACTACTCTCCCTATTCCATCCAGTGAATTGCTTACTGTTTTGTTGACTGATTCATATTGTAATTTGTTATGTTTCATTTACTAAGTTGTTCAATTGTGCAGCGCTTTGGTGTAAAGCGCTATATAAACAAATAAATACAAATACATTATAGCGGCCATATCCGACATATTGGGATATTGTACTCTAAGGGCTTTCCAGACTGCCACTCTACAATTATTTAACGGCACTCCTCGTGCGCTGTGTTCTGTGCTGTGACACTTAAGTATCCTGCTCTTCTCCAAATGTCGTCAACCCATTGCCCTAGGATAGTTGCTAGAAGACCCTTAATGTCCCCTATAATGAACGTGTTTCCTCCTGACATTTTTTCTAATTCATAGATCCTTTTCCCGGTGTCCGAAGTCAAACTCGGGAGCTTACACCTTAGATTATCCTTCTCTATCTGGGGCCACGGGATATACTGCTGTCTGGCCCCTCCTTTTTTCTAAAAAGGGAAACTGCGAAATCCCAAAATTGCAATCGTCCCCCATCGTCTGCCTGTTCATAGCAGGAACAATGGTTCCCGATCGCCTTCTTCCTGGTAATGATCTCAGCCTACTCACATAAGGTGATGAGTCCCCCCTCTCACTAAGAGGTCGCCTTTTAGGTTGCTCTGGCTACGCCATAGTATCTGGCGTCCTTTCTTTAGACAGATCCAAATCTGACCACCTCACTTCCTTGTCTGTCTGAAAAACACCCCTCTAGACCACACGCACCGCCCTCCTCCCCACTGAAGGTTTTCCTTTCCTTGTCTGATATATCCTTGTCTGATATATCTTGTCCCCAACTCGTATGACTATCCTCCTTCTCGTCTCTATTTAGTGTTAGCCTGTCCAGAGACAGGGCTCTACGCTCGAGGCTGAACAGACATCCCGCCTTGCCTTGCGATTGGGCAATTTCAGATCAATCGTCTTTTCCTTTATTTCTTGATTCACCTTTTGGCCTCATCTCTTGATAGGCTTTTTTGATTCTGTATCCAATATTGCCTATCTCAAAATTCTCCTCTAGATTTATTCTAGAAGGTCCTGGCAAAGGTTCTTGTGATGGAAGGAACTCCTCTATGTCCTCCCTTTCCACTACTGGGTTTGGCTCCATTAATTCTTTCAATGCGATCAATGTCGCGTGTCCTCGGTCTTCTCTTTCATTCCATTTCCTTATCAAAATCCCTTTGTTTCTGTGCTTCCTCCCTAATCCTTTCCCCTTCCTGCCTTTTCGCTTCCCTTCTTTCATTTGCCCTATGCACCTAATCATCTCATGCGTCTTTGCATTCTTTTGTATCTTAATTTCTGTTCTTCCTCTTCTTGTTTCCTCTTTTCTAGCCTCTCATTCTTCGATTGCTCCCTACCTGTTGTCATGTTTCTTTGCTCTTCCGCCCTTTCTTCTTTTCTTAACTGTTCTTCCTGATGCAGTTGCTCTCGTCTTTGTCTACTCTTTCTTTTAGCCTAGTCTTCATTCAATCGTTTCTCTGTCCTTTTTATCTTGCTCGTCTTGATCTTCCACTTGCCGTACTTCCTCGATGCGCTTCCCATCAAGTTTGAGCAATATCTGACCACCCATCCATTCGTTCTGTATGAGCGCTATCTCATCAGTTTTATCCTTTTCTCCTTTCCATCTATTGATTTCTTGTTCTATATCTTGAGACATACTCAGTCATTCACTTCACTCTTTGTCCCTTGGAACTTCAGAAATCACATCCCTTCCTGGAGTTTTTTCTGGACCTTCGTCACTACTATACACAGGCGGCTCATGCATTGGGATTACTGTATCCTGCCGCTGCTTTAAGCTCCCTTAATGGATACACTATCTCATCTTTCGTAGTATCGCCATTAATTTCAGGCACTGTAGGGGGAGCAGAAGGCTCGACCTCCCCCACCCCACTTTACATACATTAAGCATCCAGTCTTCAGGAGGTGGGTCTTCCCGTTCCTCCTGGTACATTTTCCAAAGCTCCAGACTAGCTAATCTTTTTTCTCACTTCTTTCCCGTGTACGCTGGGTGCAGGTATGTGGTCATGTGTTGCAAAACTGCTTTTGACAGTGATCCCCTTTGTGGCCATGTCATGAACATTTTATCTGCCGTGCCCTTAACCCATGCACTATATTGCTTAAGCTTGGGTGCGTGTTTTGGCAGCTGTTTGCACAGGTGCATGAGCATAGTAACATCCTCCATCATGACTAGTCACACTTGGCTGTCAATACTTACCGTCGTTTTACACAGAAAACACTTTTCAGAAAAATAACACAGTATGAGCGTGCACCAATCGTAGCAGCTCCAAACCTGTCATGATGCCTACCCCCGGGCATCTGGACCAAGCCCATCAGCCCCGGAAGCAGGCATCCAGACATTTATTAAAACCTCAGCAGCCCCGGCTAGGGGCTATCTGGGTTCAGTCCTGGCGCCTTAGGTGCCAGGTTTATAATAGGAATTAGTTCTGGCGCCTAAGGCGCCAGGCTCATAGTCATTACTTACCTCAGGCAGATCATGCTGCAACTTCTTACCTGGGACACTTTTGAGGCTATTTAAACCACGCCCGACCAGCAACACACGCTTCGCGTTATTCTGCATTCTGCAGCGTAACACTCACCGTGCCTGCAAGCCAGCATCCAGTCTTCTGCCACGCCCGCCTCGAATCTGGAGCTCCTAGAAAAAGGGGAAAAAAGGAGAAAAGGTTAGATCACGGACATTATTTGAATTCCTTACCTGATTCTGGATCTTGCACGACTCCGAGCCTGAAAGGACATTATTCCAGCACGCGTCGCATCGCCAGTAGCAGCGCTGCATTATACTCACCAGTCCACAGCATCTTTCAACTCAGCGCTGCTTCCATCATTTTCTTTTTCGAACTCCAGCACCTGGGGGAAAACAAAAGAAACAACAAGGTGAGCCAAGAGAGCCGACAAATACAATCTCTTACCACCATAGGCTTACCTGTTTTACCACCGGAGGCATTCCTTTAATACGCCTCATCTTCATATGCTGCACCTATAAAGGGAGAGAAAACAACAAGTTAAACTCATGCAACTTTTACCGGACAGTGTTGGGTAATACAGACTCTTACCTGAACACCATCAGCTGCCTCCAGGCAACATTCTTTTGCACCAGCTGCAATTCAACAAGGGAATGGAACAAGAGTGAACATCGGACATATTGAACTCTTTGAACTTTATAAACCCCGGAGTCAATATTCCTCCGGAACTCCTCCAGTACCTTCAAACCAGTGAAGTAACTGGTATCTACGCGCCCCTGCATGCCATGCAGGATGGAGAGCTCATCATTTAAAAACATAAGGTGAGGTTACTAAAAGGGGAGATCGGAGGTGACAAGTGGGGAGAACAAGAACAGTGGGAGGGGGCCATCGCCAAAATCCACGGGTGGTTAAATCCCTTTCTCCACTTGCAGGAGAATACTTCTACGGATCAAGCAGACGAGATTAGGCGGGCCAGTCCAGACAGTCTTCTCGGCACTACGCATCACGTTGGGGGAGACCTTAGCTGTCCGGGTCCGATCGACGCCCATGTGGGAATCAGGTGAGCGTAACAAAACCTTTGTGTCTCACTTTACTTCAGTCTACCTGTTCAGTCAATACTTTTGACAACTAAATAAATAATCTACTCTCAGCCTTTTACCACAATCTATTGGTTGTCGCTCTTCGACATTTCATCATTTTCCTTAACACATATAATACATCCAATATACAGACAGACAAACTGCCCGGCCCACATATACTTCTGCCAACGCTCCTCGTGGCTACTCTCGCCCTCAAAATGACACCGATCGGTGTGTGAGTTGGTCTCTTTAACAGATCTATCTGTTTGTAGTCTAAGTATCCACTTGGATTCTGAAACAAATCCTTCTAGACGTCCTTGGACGTAGGATTCTGGGCTTATTTTATGGATCGCTCTTCACCTGACGGATCGCTCTTCACCTGACGTTCTTCATCATTCCCTCAAATACCCCGCCAACCCTCCGTTACCTCTCCACATTATCACTTTCCCCATTTAGAACACAATTATTTTTGCCACCTCTCTCAATCTACTCACAATTCGATTTTCATCTCCTGACCCTCGGGATCGTCTCCTCCTCAACTGGGCACCTTAGCCTTCGGTCCGCTCAGCTGCCTGTAGAAACCGGGAGGGGAATTCCATGAAAGAGGGACCCGTTCCACCTGCTTAGTTTGTCTTGCAAGATCTTGGTTCTCGCCGCTATCCACAGGAAGCCTTGCGGTCCTCCAGCTAATTGGCAGAGGACATCCGATATTTCCCAGACCTTTAAAAGCCTACTGGGTCCACGGATTCTGAACCATCCTACCTCTGCTATCTGGTGAACCCATAGACCTAGGGCCCTTTAATACGAGGTAGCAATACTTGGAGAATGCAGAATTTACTGAAACATCAATAATCAAAACCGACTCAGGTAGTTGCCAAAACTTGGTCTGTTTAAGTTGCAATTGTCTAAAACGGGGAGTTACAACAGACATCAACGGACGTTTGCTCGATATCCCTCAGCGCATATTATAAAAAACACAACTTTTATAGTAAAAACTCAAAGTCAACTACGTCACACTACGTGGCAAACTACAAAAGCCTACTTGGGGATGTGATAGGCTTACAGGGAACATCTACGTTTCTGATGCTTGTTAATCTGCTTAGAATCACATGCTGTGCATATAGTCTGACATCTAGTTTTAACCGCAGAGTATTGCATCTTGTCTTTTGAGGATCGAAAGGGGACGTTGGCATAGGCGTGTCTGTAACACTATCCCTAATGTGACGTGTTGTGTACCCAGAAACCCTCACACGTCGAGGTCCCTCAGATTGTTTTTTTCCACCCAGCTAGCTGGTCACCTTATGCGGTGCTCTATTCAAAATTGCAAATTTGTAAAAATCACGACCTTTGGTCATTTATACAACATTCGTCCCCTCTTCCACGATTTCTGAACCGCCGCCGAAGCCAGAACAACGACTTTGATTGCTGGCGTTCTGGTCAATGCTGTCGACCATGTGGCCAGGCCCTCTGGCTGGACTAAACGGCTGTTACGCTCATCTGGTCTCTGCGGAGGTGTTGGGGCATGGTTGCAGCCCTACCGGGGGTGAGGTCGCTGAGGTCCGACTTCGCCCTCTGCGCTTATCTGGTGACTGGTAGTAATAGGTGATGCTGCTTGGGACTGCGCCTGCGTGGAGAATAGGGGGTGTGAGTATGCCAGCTTGTGCGCCTGATCCCCTTCCAGACCCCTTCTCCCAAACCGTGTTACCCGTGGGATGCACGGTCAGTGGAAAGCTCACCTGTTGATTCGTTTTGGTGAGCACTCTGTCTGTCTGCTTTGGGCAGGGGCGCTTGTATGATCTGGACCGTGTTCCTTCAATGGTCCCTTGCACGTGGTAGTCCAGTCCTGCTGCGACTAAGCCACTATACTCCAGGTTAGTGTTCCTGTTTGCCTTTGTCTTTTTTTGTCTGTTTTTGTTGTATTGTAAAGTTTGTTGTCTTGTATTGCTGTTTGTTCCACTTTTGATGTTTGCTCTTTTGCTTTCTTCCCTTGCAGGTGATGTTGCCGGCCCGGCAGAAGCTGCAGAGCTGGAGGCGGCAGCCGGAGGGAATGAGGAACGAAGCTGCAGCGGTACAGTAGCTGGTAAATTGTTAACTAGGGGCCGCGCGGGGTTCAAATGCGGCGCGGCCCTAGGACGGATGTTCTAACCTTGTCTTTCTTCTTCACAGGGTCCGAGTTGGTGGTTGCGGAGTGCGGTGCTGCGGCGTCGGGATCAAGATCACTGGATGTCAGGAGATGAGTTTGCAGATGAAGCGATGAAGCACCGGTTTCCTGCAGGTGAGTAAGCAGGAGAACACCTGGTTTCAAAGGTAAGTAAACTGGTCCAAGCGGCAGTTAGCGTCACGTTGCACGCGAGTGCACAGTAACACGAAGCACCACCCTTAAGGATAGAGCAGAGTATATAGCTGAGCTTCTGAAGCCACGCCCACCAGGTTCTGCCTGCCTGCCACACCCTGTCACACCCGATGAGTCAGCACATGAAGACCAGGCCTAGGGAGCCACACCCGATGAGTCAGCACATGAGGATGTTCTCTGGAATAAAGGCTTTCAGCTCCTGGAAAGTTCTTGTAAAATAAAAGCACTCCTGCACTGGAATAAAGTAAAAGCACTCCTGCACTGAAATAAATTGTTCCTGCTCACATCTCTATATGAGCCTGGCGCCAAAGGCGCCAGGACTGAGTCCAGCCAGGGCCCCTGCGTTTATGGGTCCCAAAGAGACATAAGTGAGTCAAGTGACCCATTGCCCCCATCACTAGATGGTGTGGTTTTTGTGTTCTGGGACCTGTGGCAATGACAACAGTAGGGAGAGTGGGGTTTGGGGGTTCCTTTATTTAAGAATGTATTTTCTTCTCCCCTCACTTTGCCCCGTTGGCATTGTCGTCGCTTCTGTTTTCCTGCACTATGGACAGGACTCAATTAAAATTTTGCCCTCCCTGTAAGGGTACATTTCCTTGGAAAGACAAGCACCTTGGTGCAATAAGTGCCTACCCCTGAACCACGCTGAAGCGTCCTGTCGGCACTGTAAGCTCCTTCGTCCTAAGACCATAATGGAGCGTTGTGTAAAACGGTGGGCGGTCTATGTAATGTTGCAGGCAGAGGGTAGCTCCTCCGCCGCCACAGCTGCCAGAAGCGATGAGGCCCATAGAGATGACCATGGCTCCAACACGGACAGCATTGACCTGACAACGGAGCACACTCGCTCCAAGCTGTCCGTCCCCGGCCCGATTGGCATTACGCAAGTCATGCTATGGGGAGGTTACACCCCTGTGATGAGGATGCACCCACAGCACATGGGACTAAACACAGAACCCCTGTACCGCTTCAGTCTCTCACTCGAAGCTGTCAAAGGAGCTAACGGATGTGTCAGGTTTCTTGGCAACACCCGCCGATTCGCAGGATTGGCAGCACTCCCCGCAACCGCGTCAGTGGCATGCGTCCGGGCACTCTATAACTAAGGGCGCCTGTACCAAATCCCACTTCGATGCGCCTTCTAAGAGCGCGCCGATGCTTAAGAAAACTCTGGTTGCGCCAAAAGTTTTGACACAACCACCCTCTGAGATTAAATACCTTCCCTTACACCCAGCATCAGCGAAAGCCTTGTGAAGATTGTCTCGGCTGCTGATGAACGCAAAGATTCATCGAAACATGTAACTGAACCCTCGGAAGGGCAGGATAGGCCCAAAAGTACATCAAAATACACGGCAGAACGCCCTAAGGAGCGTCAAGACTTTACATAGAGTCCCCAGTCTTAGTCTAAGACTCTCAGTTAATAAGCTAGACGTTCTAGACTACCAGATCCTCTAGAGGATTCCTTTCCCCTTGTAGACACTTCTGGGTCATCTAAATGGACTACGGAGAAATTTGAGGGGTGTATGAACAGACTTGAGAAATGTGTAGATTTTTCAGAGAGGTTTACCCCAAAAAGGCCTCATGAGGAGATCCCTTATGTGGTCCCCACAGTAACTAAATACCAGAGGACCACAGACCCCCTCTCCATGAGGAGGTCTTCGATCTGTCAGACCCTGAAGAGGTTCCACCTGACCCTTATGCACAGGACCCTTATAAACAGTGGGATGACTTTTTCGATGATCCTTGTGATCACACCCCAAATTGGAGAGATGACCAACCTGTTGGTGAGAACCCACCATGGCTATCCCTGACTCCAGCCCCTGACCAGGATGCCATTGGCCTTGATTCTCCATCGTCTCCCCCTGTGAGTCAGGCCTCTCCTGTGGACGACCAAATGGCGTTTAAGGCCATTCTTAGGAAGGCGGCAGAGCGCTTCCAGATAGCCACACAGGAGGAAGTCATAGACTCAGACTTTGTGGAGGACATTTGAAAAGAGAAGCCTCCGGCTTGCCAAGCTATTCCCCTTCTACATTCAATCAAGAGGCGTATAGCCCCCTCTTTATTGACACCCTCTCAGACTAGAGTTGTTAATCCGATGGTGGAGTAACTATTTCGACCCTCCCCAACCGATCCCAAAATATCAGAAGTCATGCTACACCAGGCTCTCTGGTGGTCACGACTACGAGGAAAAGTCAGGGGTCCCTTTGTCTACAGGCGAGTCACCACCAGACAAAGAGTGTAAAAGGTTATATGCTTTGGGAAAAAGAATCACCACTGCTACGGCTTACGCCGCACGCATAGCCAATAACACCACCCTTTTGGCTAGTTTATTCAGATGTCCAGTGGAACCTACTGCAGAAGGTCGCAGAACCATTGCACACTCTCCTACTAGCAATCGTGTCGGAGGGCAAACAAGTCAATCACAACATTCTCAAGAATACCTTGGATGCTGCCGAAACAGCTGGTCGCTCCCTGGCAGAAGGTACCCTCTTAAAGTGCCATGACTGGCTGAGAAACTCTGGGTTTAAACCCGAGACTCACGCATCCTTGATTAACAAACCTGTGGAAGTTTACAATCTGTTTGGGAAACAGTGGACGAGGCACTGGAGTCTGCCAAAAAGGAACATGAGACCCTCACATCCTTGAGCCAAATTACTCAGACCTTTTCAACAAAGAGGGGGAAGTTCTTGCTGCTCCTTCGCGTGCAATCCTATCAAGCTCCAGAGGACAACGTCAGGGAAAGGGAAGGGGTTGCAATGCCACCCCTAGAGGCTCTGTGGCCTCTGGCCAAAAATGACTCTCGAGTCTGGGTCTCCTCCCATGCCTCACCGGTCCGGCGATGATTAACATCTTTACTACATGCATGGGAGGGGATCACATTGGACCAATGGGTGCTCAAGACTGTCACCCACAGGTACTGTATAGAGTTCAGCCAGCCACCTCGGTACAGACACCCAAGATCCAGGCGCCTGACACCGGAACATCTCCAGATCCTGCTACAACAGCCAAGATCCTGCAGGAAAAGGGCGCTATCAAAGTCGTCCCTGTTCTACAGGTAAACAAGGGTATTTATTCAGTGTACTTCCTTGTACCCAAAAAGGATTTAACCATGCGCCCTGTTCTAGACTTGCGCCCAGCAAACAAATTTGTCAGACCCCAAATGTTTCATATAGTGATACTGCAAGAAGTAATTCCTCTTCTCATGAAGGGGGATTACATGGCAACATTTGATATGAAAGACGCATACTTTCATATTTCAATGATGCCGGCCCACAGGAAGTACCTGAGGTTCGTGATAGAGGGCAAGCACTATCAGTTCAAAGTCCTTCCCTTCGGCATCGCCTCAGCCCCAAGGGTATTTACAAAGGTACTGGCAGTGGCGGCGGCTCACCTGTGCAGGCAATCCATCCCAGTTTATCCTTACCTCAACGACTGGCTCATAGCAGGCAACTCCTACGAAACATGCCTAGCAAATTCTCAAAGGACGGTCAACCTTTTATTCAGTCTGGGATTCTTCATAAGTGAGAAGAAATCCAGCCTCGACCCCAGCCAAGTCGAGCAGTTCTAGGGGCTCCTATTCAGACAGAAGACTGGCTCGTCTTCCCCTCCAACGAGAGGGTTCGAAACATGCTGTTTGAAATCCCTCAGTATGTAGCCGGTCGTGAGATGATGGTACGCAAGGCCATGCGACTGCTAGGTTTGATGGCGTCCTGCATTTACTTGGTTCCTCACATGCGTTTGTGCATGCGCCCCATGCAAGAGTGGCTAAACAGCCAATGGTGTCAGTACAGCAGACTATGGGACGATCTAGTCTCGGTAGCCCTTGTTCTCTCTCTGAAGTGTTGGTCTGCGGAAAACCTCTTGAAGGGGTAAACCTTCACCACCCCCGCAGTAGAAGCCAATCTCACGACGGACGCACCCCTCATGGGTTGGGGAGGCTTACCTTCTTCATCAGATGGCGCACAGGGTTTTGCCCCCAGCGGTTGCTTCCAACCACATAAATCTATTGGCACTAATAACGGTGTTCAAAGCACTGAAAGCCTTTCCAACACAGCTACAGGGAAAGACAGTATTGGTCCTCACGGACCGCACCACAGCCATGTACTACCTGAACAACCAGGGTGGCCCTTATTTTCCAGGGCTGGCCAAACTATCTCGGAACATTTGGAAGTGGGCTCTCAAACACAAGATGTTTCTTTTGTCTCAACACGTTCCAGGATACCTCAATCTTTTGGCTGACGTGCTCAGCCAAGACTTCCCACTGCCCTTGGAGTCTGAATGGCGACTACACAAAGACATAGTCTACAACGTTTTTGCAGAATGGGGTTTGCCAGAGATCGAATTGTTCGTAACTCTGGACAACTCACAATGCCCAGATTACACCTCCAGGTACCCTCAGAACCAATCCAAGGGGAATGGTCTCTGGATAACATGGTCAGGGAGATTTATTTATGCTTTCCCCCTCCCCCAACTCCCCTACTCAACAGGATTGTACACAAGATGCACCAGGAATCAGTTACCATAATTTTGGTGGCCCCATTATGGGCACGCCAACCCTGGTTCTCCCATCTGATGGAAATGTCTCTTTCCTCTGATGAAGCTGCCTTGCCCTTACAACATGTTGTCTCAGGACATGGTGGAAATGCTCCATCCATGCCCGCAAACTCTCAAATTTGCGGCCTGCCTCCTGATATGTTAGAGTTTGGGCACCTCCATCTTCCCCAGAGATGCATGGAAATACTCAGAGAGGCAAGAAAATCTTAACACCAGACATTGCTACTCCAATAAATGGAAACACTTTGTCATATGGGGTAATACCAAGGACATCAATCCCATTGAATGTTCCCCAACACATATTGTGTTATCACTGACTCACCTGCTGGATTCGGGTCTTGTATTCAACTCCCTGAAGGTTCACCTAGCTGCACCTTCAGCCTACACTACGTCCCAGCAGAAAGTGTCTTGGTGGAAGATCCCAGTGATTAAAGCTTTTATGGAAGGGGTTAATAGAAGGTATCCTCCCATTTCCAACTGGGCTCCTGGATGGGACCTTAATGTGGTATTAACCGGACTCATGGGGTCTACCTTTGAACCTATGTACAAAGCAAGCCTAAAAGCGCTCACTTACAAGACAGCCTTCCTAGTGGCAGTCACTTCCATACAAAGAGTTAGTGAACTACAGGCTCTTTCTATTTTAGACCCCTTTGTCACAATTCACAAAGATAAGGTGGTTCTGCGCACTCACTCAAGGTTTGCGCCTAAATTGATTTCAAAGTTCCATGTGAACCAGTCTATAGAACTGTCTACGTTCTTCCAGAACCCTACTAACGTGGCAGAAAGAAGCCTACTCACACTAGATGTGTGCAGGGCAGTCATGTACTATCTGGAAAAAACTAAACGACTAAGGAAAACGAACCAATTTTTCTTTTCAGTGGCAACTGGTAGAGAAGGGGACCCTGTCTCTAAATCAGCTATCTCTAAATGGATTGTCAACTGCATCACACTCTGCTACAAACTTGCCAAGAGGGAACTGCCCTCCAAGCATAGAGCACACTCTACTCTGGGCACAGGGGCTTCCATAACCTTCATTGCAAATGTTCCTCTGGAGTCCATTTGCAAAGCGGCAACCTGGAGTTCTGTACACACCTGTACAAAACACTATTGCCTAGACACTCACTCTAGGTCTGATTCTCAGGTGGGACAAGCAGTACTAATGCATCTTTTCACTACTGTTCCTTCTTACATCCCACCACCAACTCTGGGTACTGCTCGCTTGTCTATGCACAGCATGCGATTCTAAGCTGATTAACAAGCATCAGAAGACATGCATTACTTACTGTTATAGCATTTCTGATGATAATATCTGCTTAGATTCGCATGTGCCCACCCTTCCTCCCCGCTCAGATGGAAGGAACATAAACTTCTTACTACTTCTCTTTCTGTACTCGCTCACGATAGTCATAATGCTCCCTCACAGAAGAAAAAATACAATCGCAGGGACCTCGATGTGTGAGGGTTTCTGGGTGAACTACAAGTCAGGGACAGTGTTACAGACATGCCGATGTCCCCTTTCGATCCTCAAAAGACAAGATGCAATACTTCGCGGTTACCACGAGATGTCGGACTATATGCACAGCATGTGAATCTAAGCAGATATATTCATCAGAAATGCTATTACGGTAAGTAATGTAGGTCATACGTTCCATACTGGCAGGGGTTGTGATTGCGTCTCTACTGTCAGGTGGGCAATTAAGCCCATCCCAAGTGCAAGTCATCATCCCTGTCACTCTAATACTCGACACTTCATTGGTTATACAATCTATAGGGCTCTTTGATACGTGGCCCTCTACAATTGGTTTGGCACTCTTGTACTCTTTGGGAATATTCCACACGCTAGCAGCACGCAGTCTACCATACCAGGAGCAGGAAGGGTCAGCGTGATCATGCCTCCCCACCCAATTAGCCCAACATCTATAATCACTCTTGCAGTCTGCCAGTCAATTAAGTCTTTGAACTTGGCCTTGCTGAAGCTCTCTGTGCCTGGGAATAATAGGGAGTATCTTCTTGGTTTCGGTGTAGCTCAACCCAATGTCTATCTTGATCTGATGATGTGACTTCGAGACCGTGTTTCATGCTTTTTGCTGCATTTAATATTATTAAATGATGAACTCTTCACACCTTCAGTGTTTTTCCATTTCACCTTGTTTCTTTCTCACGTTCATGTAACTACTGGATGGACAGCCAGGCTCACTGTGGACTCGACTTCTTGGTGCTGGGCGAGCCAATCCTTTCTTGTATTTCTCCATTGCCTTTAGTTATTTTCCAACTTCTTAAAGTGCATTGTGGAATATCCAGGTTCTATACATTCCTATATATTATACATTGGTGCATCGCTGCAACTATTCACTACGTAGCCAGCCTTAAGATCACTTTGTCTACTTGTGTTACTGCGTCTGTGCTAGTATAAACTGATTTAGCATTTTCTTCAGCGTTTCTATAGCATGAGCATCTTCACCTCGAGCCCGAAATGTTGCTCATCTTTACCACCTTCTCTTCAGATCTTATAGAATGTTCATGTTCTTTTACCTCGTGCATCTTTTCTGGGTGTGTCAGATCTGGTCCGCATGACGTCACCAGTTTTCTTTTAACTTGTTTTCATACTTCCTCCCGGACTTTGTCCAGAAGACCATCATATCTTCGTGAATGCATCTAAGGTTTTCTCAATGGATACCTTGTTTCCAGGATTCTGTTTGGTACAGCCATTCTCACTGGTACTTCATGTGTTGCAATTTCCGGTTCCCAACATATGCTCCTAATGAGAACGCTCATCAAGTAACCCCTCTGGTGGACAACACGTGTATCGAGGAAACGAGGCCGGTTCAATCAAACATAACAAAACAAGCTTATACATTTTTTTTCAAACACACTCAAACGAAAAAAGAGAACAGTAAAAACAAAAAAGTTTGTCTTTCATAACAGCAAAAAACAAAACATCTCAAATCAGTTCAAAACACATCACAATCTGCAACAAAATATTTTCTGAAAGCTTTAACTATTCCCGAAAAAAGTACCACCATGGTGGCTGAAGCCGTACAGAAAAAATAATCACAGATTGCGCAAAACAAAAAGGCTAAAGACAAGCCTCTAATGATTTCACCTTAACCTCCACTTGATGCGCTGAACGATGCAGTTGAGAAAACAGAAAAAACGGTTGGAAAATAAAGTGGTGATACCAATGTGACAGAACACAAGGGTGAGCCTGTAAACTGGACGGCCATTTCTCCTTCTCAAGAGGATAACAGCTTGGAAGCAAGACGTGCCAATATTCAAAAAGAATTAGATTTATTACATGGCATCTCAAAGTTTACAACCCCCACTGAATAATTGTCACTATCTGAGCCACAAGAAAAACCAATAATAGAGAAGGATCCTGTAGTTTATCAACCAGATAGTGTCTTTCTCAAGCAGAGATGATGTCCAAAATGTCCAAAATGTTAATAAATATATAACTAAATCCGCCCCAATTCCAAATAAAGATCTGGGCCTTGATCCTCTTGCAACAAAATGTTCAACAATAGAACACTCGATAAAGTTAGCACTAGAACAGTTTATGTGCAACCACTAATCGATAATGCATACTTACAAATTGGATAACGATGAATGCAGAAATGAGCAATCACATAGGAAAGAAGTGAAGTTTCTGAAACCTCACCCGATACCTGATAGTGACATAAGAACAAAACAACTTAAGCCGTCAGAAGATCCAAATACAAGACTTCCAGTCCAAACATCTGAAGCGAACGCAACTAGACCTGCACTCCATTCACTGATAATTTGATGCAGACACTCCCCCTATCCAAAATATGATAGGAGCAGAAGCTCCATTCTTGCAATTATGGCATAAGTGCCAGCACTCGATGACATAGAAACCAATGATCTTGATAACGATTTATCTATTTCTAGGATCTGGATGCGTTCCAGAGTAGTATTAAATGCTTTACGGCTAGCATAAACTGCCATAAATGACTAAGGATTTGAACTACTGACTGATAAGAATAGTTCTAACTTTCCTCCAAACATCCACAACTTAATGTCAAGCCAACCCTCAAATAGCTTACCTATCAAAACGATCTCTAAAACGCAAATTGGTTGTCAATGCATATGTTCACAAAGGCAACTAGTTGCCCGACAAGATAATGTTGATATTTCACTGGTGAGTTGGAACATTAGAGGGCATAACCATTTAATTAAGAATACAACAAATAGACTGGAATTACATCATATTATTCTATTACAAGAAACATGGCTAATGTAAACTCCTTCCTGGGACAACTTTTATATAATCTCAAATCCTGCTCTACGATCCCTTAAGGGCCGTCCGATGTCAGGTCTATTGATTACTTTAAAAATAAGCACCAATATTACCTCAGAAACACAAATTCCCCCAATCCATACATGGAATATATACAAATTCAGATGGGAAAAACATGATATTGTATCATAAACATATATTGGAATCCGGTAGCCTTGTCAAGTGATTTATTTTTCAAAGAACTTGAGATCCTATGGTAACTAATTATAGATTCTCCAACCTACCCTTATATTATCATAGCCGATTAACCATGCTGACATCCGATTGCTGGTTTAGTTTCATGGAATCGAAAAACATGATCATGGTTAATGGGTTCTTTCCAGACGATTGTCCTCCCCATAATATGTGGAATGGAGGAACAGGCGCAATTATTGATTATATATACAGCAATAGTGAATTGATGGTAGCAGTACAGCAATTTTGAGTTATTCCTACCAATGAGAGCAATCATGAAATACTAAATCTAAAATGGCAATGAGGTGTAAAATCAAAGAAAACTGTGCCACCATACATGGTGGGCGCGATGGAGGTGAACAATGGACATAATAGACTACACTGGATACAAGACAAATTAGGTAAATTTGGGCAGAGTTTAATAAACTCAATTCAAAGTTCTCAGAATTCCTATACTTCAAAACATTTTGAATAGAGTGAACTATTACAATTGGGGGGCGTGGCTAGGACGTGATCCATATAAGCTCCTGTTGATCCTGCATCGATCCGCGAAAAAGGATGCACCTGGAAATTACCAAAAAAAGCTGCTATTTCAACATAGCAGCTTTATGAATGCAGCAGACCAGCTTAGGAAGAAAATCTGGCGAAATCTGAGCGTGACTACAGCAGGATGGGCTGTAGAAGTTGCAGTGCGCTGGGCGAACGAAGAAACAAAATGGCACCTGAAAAAGAACAAAAGACTGACCTTGCAACAGTAGCACACTGCTAGCGAGGAGCTGTGCAGCGTGCTTTATGAGGGACCCCGGCGGATTCAACCTGAAACAAAGTCAGCGGCAACATTGAAGTTATAAACCTCTGAAGTTAATGGACACGCGACGGCCAGCTGATAGAGATACAACGTAATGCTGTATGCATGTGTTACGATGCCCACGAAAGGAAAGTAAACCGACCAGAGCGGCGCACGCCTACATGCAGCCCTCGGATGTTGGCTGCCCACCCTCAGCGTTGGATCAATCTGAGAAAGACAGGCGGCGAAAGACGGCAGAAAATGGGACATGGAACGTTCGAGTGCCCGGGAGGAAGATCCCCACGCACGCGAGCAGCCACGCAATTGCCACGGTGGCCTGTGAAGAACTGGACTTGGATATAGCCGCAGGGAGGAGGGCAGACCCTGCGCTGTGAGCAGTGAACCTGGGAGCGTGGAAAAAAGTACTGAGCAACAACTATGGAAGCCCTGCATGCACGACCAGAGCTTGGGCAGTGCTAAGGCGAGGCAGGAGGCGGCGAAACCGTTCCAGTATTGCAGAGACGGATGGGCAGCGGAACGTGTAACAACCTTCCGGAAAACACCTGTAAGCAGCAGGAGGGGCAGTCACATGCGGAGCGCAGGACACTGAAGAAGCCCCCAAGACATCAGTGGGGCAAGTGAGAGTCCCCTTGCTGGTGCTCTTGAAAATCAGCCCCAGGTGCAAGGAAGGCATATAAGCCCCCACAGTAGCAGCAAGATAGGATAACAAGGGTGCAACCACAGCCCGGGGGCCAAATGGACACCATGGGGCTATGAGAAAGCGTAACCTTACCTGCTAGAAGTGTTGCAGAGTAAAGACATAGTGCCCTCCTGAGGCAAACTGGCAGCCAGACGCAACGGGGCATTGTACTAAGCAGACCGCCCATAAAGGAGAAAGGGCACCACCGAAAAGGTACAGAGGATGACCGAATAACACATGGCTGGCCACAGGGGGTGCACAGAAAACTGACAATGGGGCATAGGGGGCCCCGCTAAAAGGTGGAGGGCCAACAAGGTTAACGGCCGAACCACCCCGTACTGGCACTCGGCAAGCGGGCCCGGGAACGAGGGCCAACTGAGATACCGCCAACCAAGGCATAACATTGCATATGAGGGAAGGTCAGAATCAGATGCATAAGAGGACACCACGAGGGGGTTGAGAAAAGGCCCCACCGCTAGACCCCTGTAAGGCCGAGACCCACGCTGACGGACATAAAGGAAGAGCAGTGGGCGGAAGCCGCCGGCACCCCGTGTAGCGGACCAACACATAAGGGGAAGGAAGCACACAACAGGTAGTGCCAGAGGGAGCACCACAACTGCGAAGAAAAGACTGAGGGCCAACATAAGACCCCACACAACACCGGATGACATAATCCAACCGCCGGTGCAATGGCGCAAAAAGGAGGCAAAACCAAAGGCAAACAGCCGATAATGGACATATTCGCCAAGTTGTAACAGCCCCGACCATTCTGGTACCAGACGTGGCCACTACAACTGTAGATGGTACACCACCGAGAGATGACCACAAGATCCTAGCAGCCATCACGGAACTAAAGTCCTTGTGGGGAATAGCAATGGCAGACCTGAAAGCAGCACTAGAAACCAAAATCGATGCAGTAGGAATAGAGGTCAATCTGCTGAGATAGGATGTAAGAGCGCTGGTAGAAAGAACGAGCGGCCTGGAGAGCGTGTGAAGGTTAACACGGACACCAGCACGAGTAACGCCAAAGAGACCCACATCTTAAAGCAACAAGTGTCCAACTTGGAAAACCGGGCAGAGGAAGCCGAAGGGCGAGCAAGACGCAACAATATACGCGTCGTCGGCCTTCCGGAAGGAGAGGAAGGTCAAGACCCCACAGAATATGTGGAAAACAGGATTATCCAGGAAATGGGGGCGAGCATGCTCTCCCATGGGTTCGCGATCGAACGTGCGCACAGGGTGTTAAGCTCACCTGGCCTCGACAGGGGTGCCGAATGGAACTGGACGGTCCGATGTTGAATGGCTCCTCGTGCCCCCTCTGATTCCCTCTTCCGTCACTGAAACAGGTTTGCCTAAAATGTGAAATATTACCCAACCTTAAGGAGGAGGGCCAACTCCCGCCTCCCGTGGCCTTCTTGTGCACCCCTCTGCTATGTCTCACCTTTGCGTTATGAATGGCAGACTCTCCATCCTGCGACTGTATGCAGGGGTGCTTAGTAGTTCAAGGATCTAGTTACTTCACTGATCCTGCAGAGTTCCCGACAACTGTGACTCAATGGGGTAAGTCTTTATACCAGTGGTATTGCTTTTAAGTTCAAGTTGCCAAAAGTTCACTTCTGTGCCTCTTTCTTACAGGTTTCCCCTTGGTGCGAAAAGATGAAGCGGACTTCTTCCCAGGAATGTTGAGCTGGATTCCAAGTTAAGTTTCACACCAGCGTTATGCGATAGTCTTTTACACTCGGAATTATTCCTGTGTGCAACTAACCTGCTGTTTCTTTTGTATTGTGCAGGTGCTGTATTTCCGGGACAGAGATCGCGTGGTGATGCCTTGCAGGACCGCTAGGAAATGCAGCCTTCAGGTGAGTAGTAGCGCTGCGTAAGAGTTAAATGTCCAATGAGGTCTTTCCCGAATGCGTAGCTAACCTGATGTTTTCTTGTGTTCAACCGGTGTGGCAACTCCGGAGCGGCGATCGAGTGATGGTGGCGATCAAGTGATGGTGCTTTGAGGGATCGATGGGATGAGCAGCCCTCTGGTGAGTATTAGTGTTGTGCAGGATAGCTATGTGGTTTATGTGGTCTGCGCGGCTAACCTGATGTCTTTTCCTTTTCAGCTCAGCATGAACGGAAGCTCCAGAGCGATCGAGATGAAGCATCAGGTAAGAGCATTGTTCTGTTTTCTCCTCTCTTCCTTTCTTTGCAGGTATCTCGCTAAGAACTGGACGGGCGTGGCTGAAGACAGGCCTGAAGTTAACAGACACGGTGAGCGTTACGCTGCAGGAGTGCAGAATGACGCGAAGCGTGTTTGTTCTGAGGGTGTGGTTTATATAGCCTTCAAGAAGTAGTTCCCAGGTAAAGTAGCCCCTCCAACCACACCCTAGCAAGTAGTTCCTCTGGTAAAGTAGTCCCTTCAGCCTGCCTCAGACTGGTCTGCATGTGGTTCCCTTCCTTTGAAAGCCCTTTTGGAATCCTTTGGGGCCTTACAGGTCCCCATGGGTGCCAGTACCCTGGGACGGTTGGTCTGTTCCTGATGCCTGGGGGCAGGTACTGTGACACAGGGCCCTGTGTCATGATTCCTGCCCCTCATGTCACCAGCCCTCCAAGATGTCAGGCTGGAGCCAGGCCACGATCACCTACATGGCCCTCAAGGGCCTCTCCATCCCTCCAAAGACCCACGTGGAGTCAGACTTGGCGCTTGTGGCACCAGACTCACTCACACCCATAGGATAACATTGGGGATTGGACTTGTAGTGTATTGATGGGGACAAGATGGATGCCCCCAGGCATCAGGAACAGACCAACCGGCCCAGGGTACTGGCACCCATGGGGACCTGTAAGGCCCCAAAGGATTCCATAAGGGCTTCCTGGACTCGGTCCTGGCGCCGTTGGCACCAGGCTCATGCTGCCATCACAAGTAAGGCAGGTTTCAAAGGAAGAGAACCACATGCAGACCAGTCTGAGGCATGCTTATTATTATTTATTATTATTTCGGTTCCCAGAACTGTATGTGCAGTCTAGTCTTTTGGGTGTGGTTCAGCCCAGAGACACCGGGGTACCCAGAGACTATTTAAGGCACGCCCAGGCTGAGAAACATGCTTTGTGTTTTCTGCACCTGCAGCGTGACACTCATCGTGTTCGGATCAGTCTCCAGTATGCCTGCATCTTTCTTCTGCGCTCAGCTCCTGCAAGAACAAGAACACCGTTAGGAACAGCCTTACCTTGCGGCGCTTCTGCCCATCATTCATCGCTCCTTCTGTCCTGCGGGCATCTTCGGCGGTGTCATTCCCATCCCAGCACGCCGCTTCCTAAGGAAAAGGGAAAAGAACAGAAAAAAGGCATTAGTAAGCATTCCGCAAATCTTTGCTTGTTTTTAAAGACTGTACGAGCTTCAAACGCTTACCTGAATCCCAGCCGCTCTGGGGGAACTCTGTCTCCGGAACTTCTCATCCATCTGCAAGAGGGAAAAGACAATCCAGGTTAGCGTGGAAACATCTAGAGGCGGCGCATACCGCGCTTACGCATTTTTTCTTCATAACCGGCATCCACGCTGAAAACGTTGCGGCACCTGAAAGACACAGAAAAAGAACTCAGTTAAATACAAATACGAAAGGGTCGCATCGCGCTCTTTCACCTTCAGCGCTACTCATCTCAGCAGCATGTCGCCATCCCCGGACGCCGGCCATCATCTAAGGAAGGAAAGGAACGAAGTTAGAGAACTGTTCAAAAGACTCATTATACTTACCTGTTGGACTCTTGCCAGTGAAGTAACTAGGTAGCAACGAGCCTGCATCAATCGACGCGCCCCTGCGCTGAAAGCAGGACGGAGAGCACACTTTCCAAGAAAACAAGGTGAGCTGTGGATCAAAGGGAAGGGTTGGACCCCGGGGAAGAAGGGGTTCAAGCACACAGAGACAATAGGGAGTTAAACTCTACCAATCCTGTGTTTCAGGCCCAGTCTCCAGTCGAGTAGACTCCAGGGAAGGGTTCGAGGTCGTAAGAGGTCAGAACAGGCTGAGTGACATCCCCGTGGATACCAGGTGAGCATTACAGGGAAGCAGGAAAGCAGCAAGGACTGTAGGAGGGAGACACCTACAACCAGTGGGTGCTGGGAAAATTACCCAGAGACTGGGGTGCCCTGAGCAGGCTGCAAAGGTTATAAACGGCGATGAGGAGTAGATACGTCAATTGAAAAAGGAACTATGAAGTTAAATGAATGAAAGGTCAAAGGCGCGTAAAGAAGTAAACCTGCTGTATAGGAGGAGTCAAGTACCCCCACCAAAAGCTCCGCCCCCATGTTGACTATTTTTTTTTATTTTATTTTATTGTTAGGCTGATAAATCAACCTTTCAATTTCATGTTACAACAACATCAATGATTTATACAAATAAACAATTTGGGTAAGTTGGTCATAACTATATTGTGTTATTTAAGTCATTTCATCCAGGCCTAGCACTTGTAAAAATTGTATGGTAGCTATTCTATTCGTTTGGAGCGATGTACCAAATATTCAAAGCCAAAATTCATCGTCATCTAAAATACTATATTTGTCAAATAAGTGTCTAAAATATTTATGACGAGTCGTTGTCAAAGCCGGACAAACCGCTATTAAATGCTTTAGGGTTTCAGTATATTCCACTGATTTACAAAACAGACATATATTATCGTGCTTTGGTAGGGTACCTCGTCTGCACAAAATATTCCTTGTAAGCCATAAATTTTGTCTGAATCTAATATAAAGATTCCGAAATTGAGCAGAGGGGTATTTTACGAGATATGCCTCCATAGTTCTAAATCCTTTATGCCCAAAGTAGGAGACATTAAAGTCCTTATAGGTTTTGCATTGATCATTAATACAAATCCAGTCTTGTTGATATAATTTTATTTGAGCTCGCCTGGGGTTGGTCAACAGGAGCTTGAATGAAATATCTGCAGTGACAAGCAAGTTTATAGTGTAGCTCCTCCATTTTTTTGGGAAAGGAGGTGCTGATTCCAATAAATATAGAGCTAAAATCTCATGACTCACAAAAGTCATGATATTGTATAGATAATAGCCATTTTTCAAAATAATGAGCACAATTTCTAAGAATAGGTAGCAAACAACGAAATAACCCCTAGTTCAAATCTAATTAGGGCTATAGGGGGAACAATTTGGCGAGTTAAAAATGGTACGCCAGAATTTCCCTTCAATACAGGACAGGATAAGTGATATGGTGCCATGCATGATACTGTTGGGAGCGGTGTGAATTGTATCTGATGTGTTGGATACGGTACGTAGGGTGCACAGAAAATGCAAACCCTAAATAGATAAGCACATCTAGCATTTGGACTTGTTGGACTGGAATATAGACTGCAATAAAATAGATAAAAGCTGTAGGTGCGCCGCGCTTGAAGGTTAGCACAGGAGGCGAGATGGAGACTGCCTACACCCCAGTTGGTAGAGTAGTGGAAGCGCCATTAGGGCGACATCTTCCTGCTGTGCCGTGAGTACGGGCAAGAGCCAAGATAAGGGCATGATGCAGGAGTGCCTGAGATCCACTGAAGGAGCTGGGAAACAGTTGGGAGCGGGAAGGAGGGACATGGGTGAGTTGGGGACCAAGTAGGGGTATAGATGTGTGGGGGAGGGAGGGAAGTTGGGGATGTTATGGGGTTAATGTTTGGAGGTAGTGTAAATTGGGTAACAAGCTTGAACACGCGGGTGCCGCTATGCAAGACAGAGATTGAGAAGAAACCCAGAGGGGGCGGGAAACGGCTGGAACATGGGAGACCTTGAGATAATATCCTGGAACGTCTGGTGCCTGAATAGCTACCTCAAGAGGAATAAGGTCATGATGTATTTGAGAAGACAGAAGATAGACATAGCCCTAATTCAAGAGACACACCTTACAAAAAATAAACTGGGGGTGGTCCGGGAAAAGTGGGGCGGGACCCTTGTCGGGACAATTTATTCTAACTATGCTAGAGGGGTGATTACATGCGTAGCGCCACGGGTCCCATTTCAGTTACTACAGTCCACAGTAGAAGCAGACGGGATAATGGTAGTACTTCGGGGTCTGGTGGAAAATAAGGAAATATGCATTGTGAATACATATGCCCCGAATCAGGACACAGTGACAGACTTCAAGACCTTGTATAAAAAAATATGCCCGTGCATGGTGGGGGGGGAACAATGGTCTGGGGAGGGGACAACTGCACATTAAATCCGAAGGCAGATAGATCAGATGATAGATGCTGGCCAGGGTGAAAACGGGAGTGATCATTTCGGAAAGGTGACAACTAGGTAGGGGTACTAGGCAAGAGTGCCCATGGTGCCCGATGCTGTACATCTTAGCTTTGGAACCCCTGGCAATATATCTGAGACAGCAATACAAAGAAATAGGGATCAGCATAAAAGGGGAGCCACATCTAGTCTCTCTATATGCAGATGACATGCTTCTGTACATAAAATACCCTGAATTGAATATTCAATATATCCTTGAAGTGATGGAGAGGCTCGCGACGCTATCCGGAATAGCAGTGAACCCCCGCAAATCATGTACATTTCCACTGGGGCGTTATGTAGGGGTCCCACCAGATCAATTACCAAGCCTGCAAATTCCATGGGCGCCTCAGACGTTCAAATATCTGGGAATAGACATTTACCATACAGTAGAGAAAGAACATCGATATAATACTGAAATAGCAGTGAAAAATGTTGACAATAGTATGAGATTCTGGTCCAAACTTCCTCTGGCAATGATGGGGAGAGGGGCGCTGCTGAAGATGGTTGTGTTGCCAAGAACGCTGCACTTTTTCGGAAATATCCCATACCTGATACCAAAGCGATTTTTTTTTTTTCTTTTTTTTTTTTTACTAGACTACAAAGCACATGCAGGGAATTCCTGTGGCACAGGACCAGGAGAAGAATAGCCCTCTGGAAGCTCCAGAATACGCATGATAAAGGGGGTATAAAACTCCTGAACTATGAGATCTATTACATAGCCAGTCAATTACAATATGTGGCCAAATGGTTGTCGGAAGACTCGGCCACAGAATCGAGGTTGTTGAGAACAGAGTGCGCCCCGTACTACCTGAAAGAAATGATATGGCTGGCTAAGCCAGTAGTAAAAGAGCGCTCACAGATGCTGTTACTGGGTTGGCAGATATGGCGCAGAGCTTGTCAGGTCATGGAGAATCTGGCCCGTGCTCCCCACAGGCACCACTGGTCGCACTAACGAGAGGGGATGAGCAACTATTAAAGCCGATTAGGAAATACTGGGAACCGGTGGGAATAGCAACACTAGGGGATATATGGCAAGAAGAATAGATTAAGGCATTCAAGGCGTTGGAGGAACAAACAGGATTGCATGAAGGGCAATATATGACATACAACAGAATAGTGCAACAGATCAAAGACACATGGTCGGAAGTAACACTAGGCGAACAGCCTGATGAAGCTGTGGAAAACGTATATGATATAGCAGAAGGTGGGCATGAAAAATCCAGAATATACAAGCTGTTGATGTCCAAGGTGGGGAAGGAAGTGGCACTCCTGAGGTCAGACTGGGAAAAAGAAGCTGGGACACCCATGAGTGACAGACATGGTAACGGGCCCAACGATACCACAAAAAAGTGTCCAGGAACGCGAGGCTACAACAAATACAGCTAATCATAACCCACAGAGCATATATTACACCCAGAGGATAGCCAAATTTAAAACAGCAGAGAGACAAAAATGCACTAAATGTGGGGAGGAAAATGCAGGGATGACCCATATGTTTTGGGCATGCCCCGAAATTGGGAAGTTCTGGAAAGAAGTAGCACAACGGCTTGAAGAACAGGGGATCAACATAGATATCGAAACAGCGTGGACATGCATGTTAGGGGGATTCTCCAGGCCTCACAAACTGAAACATGCAAGTAAACTTAAGGATCTAGCATATATTCTTGCCAAGCGTAGGATAGCCATGGGTTGGAAGGCATGTAGCAGACCCAACATCGTAGTCTGGTGGAATGACCTCCAGAAATGGATTGAAGGTGAAACGGCGGTATCGCAAGAAACGAGTGACAGAGGAGGGGAGGAGGAAGCAGAAACCCTTGCAGCTTGGAGATACTTAGTGGCCACATTGAACGGGTCTACCCAGGACTGGCTGAGTGACCAGGACTCAGTTGAGGATATGGGGGAAGAAACCCCTGTGGAGGATGGAGAAGCGTAAAACGCAGTGCTGTAGGCTCGTGTGGGGAGGGGGATAAGGGGGAGCAGTAGACATGGTGCGATATGTACTTTTTTGGAAACGTAAGACTTGTACTGCATGGCTTGTTTGTATGTTGTTTGGTTATAATAAAACTAATTTAAAAAAAAAACTATTACAATTATTTAAAACAAAAAATAATGTCAAGAGAAAATACATTACGCTTCATTCATTTGACCCAGATCTCCACAAACGTAAAACGCTGTATAGACGTGATAAAAGATATGCATTATTACTCCCTGTAGAGTTAAGGTGGCCAGCTTTGCAATTGGTGAAAACAAGATATAGGAATTGGGCAGAGAATATCAATCCGCCCTCTACCAAAAGGATGGTGAATGCATGTTGAAGGAAATTGGGAACAAAAACTCTACACACATTTGAGCTCTAGTTAATAAAACCAACTCAACTTCCCAAAATTCATTACAAATCAATGATGTTGCACAAAGTCAATGGACTTCACATTTTTGGCTCTTATATGCTAAGTTAGAGCCCATTACCCAGGTCAATTTTTTATTTTTTTGCCATGCCTTTCACTTTAAAATATTCTCAAGAGGACATTTTATATTTTGTTAATAAGTTTAGCAGGTCTCGGGCTCTGGGACCTGTCGGGTTGTCGAATTTAATGCTGAAACAACATCCCCAAGCATGGGTAAGTATTCTTTTTCATTTGTTCAGGCAAATTTTACATACGCAGAGATTACCAATTTCCTGGCGACATTCTATTATCTTCCCTGTGTTCAAGAAGGGACGATGGACAAAATCTGCCTAATTATAGACCCATAGGCCCTTCTTGACACTTCGGGGAACATTTTTGCAAGAATCATACTAAGAGACTTGCAGAAGTGGATACATTCTTTTATATATCAAGATAGATTCCAAACATGCTTTGTTGCAGGGAAAGCTACTGTCACGGGATGACACCCTGTAAAGAGAGGCACAGGACACCCAGGAAGGGTTTCGGGTGGTTGTGCCGAAGTAAGGTGGACAGATAGGTACACACACAGCTGAAAGTAATGAGAACGAAGAGTAGTCAAGTTTAGCAAGGAATAAGGTACAACAGAATGGATTCCCTCTAGGGGTGTATGCAGATATAGGAAAAGAGTATTCCACGAACCTTAGGAAAACTCTAACCTTCTGCACAGTTTACTATAACAGAGGCCCACGCTGTTTGCTCATGGCTTGGAACAACATCTATGGGTGTCTGTAACGTAGAAACGAGACAAGGGAAGGGGCAGAGGTTGCCTGATGGAAACCAACAGACAAGCTATGTACAAAAGGGTCTACAAACAGTACAAGAGAAGATACTTACAGAAAAATCCAGGAAAAGGAATTTGATAGCAAACTAGCAGAAGGAAATGAAGGGAAAGTTGTGTAACAGGATTGGATAGCAGAGGACAGTAAGGAACAAGGTTGAAAGCTCTGAGGAGCAGGAAAGCAATGGGCAAGCCCACAGGAGCAGGGCTGTAAGGTAGAGAGCCCACAGGGAAAGGGCTTAGGGCAGCGGAGTAAAACAGGCTGCATGGCAAGGAGCCCAGAAGGGCCGAGCAGCAAGGAGTGAGCCCTGGGGGCAGGGCCGCTGACCGTAGAAGGCTGCATAGGACTGTAGAGGGCTGCTAGGCTGAGAACCCAGCGGAGAAAGGTAGGAAGTAAGCAGCAGAGCGTGATCGGCTGCAAGGTAGGAAGCCCCGAGTTCAAGGGCTGTTGGTAGCGGAGAGAAGCAGGCTGCGCGGCAAGGAGCCAGAAGGACCGGCAGCAAGGAGTAAGCCCAGAGGAGTAGGGCCGCTGACTGAGGACAAGGGCTGTAGGCAGTCGGAGTGAGGCAGGCTGCAGAGCAGGGAGCCCAGAGAACAAGGGCTGTAGGCAGCCGGGGGTGAGGCAGGCTGCAGAGCAGGGAGCCCAGAGGACAAGGGCTGTAGGCAGCCGGAGTGAGGCAGGCTGCAGGGCAGGAGCCTGGAAGACCAGGGCGGAAGGTAGCAGCTGAGCGTGATCGGCTGCAAGGCAGAAACCCGGAAGGGCAAAGGAGGAGGCTGGAAGGCAGCAGAGCGTAATCGGCTGCAAAGCAGAGAGCCCGGCAGGGCAAGGGCGGAGGCTGGAAAGCAGCAGAGCATGATCAGCTGCAATGTAGAGAGCCCGGCAGGGCACTTGATCCAAAGCCGGAGTAGGGAGGAACCGCATACAAGATCCGTAGCTCGAAGCAACAAGGTGCCGGAAAGACTCCTAATGCCAGAGACTGAGCCCCTGCAGGCAGCTGCTTTTATACCGCCCTGCCCAGCACAGAGGCAGGGTAAGTGGTTGCACCTGGCTCAGCACACCTGCAGACAATTGGCCACCTCCCTCTCTGTTCCTGAGCTGGTGGAAGCAGAGCAAATCCCTAGGGCTTCTGGGGATTGTAGTTCCTTTGATGACCAATAGGAACAGCCAGATCCACAAAGAAAACAGTGACTTGAATTGAAATACTTTTTTCTACTATTCGAAAATGACTGGGCTACTCTAGCCATAGATAGTGTGCAGGGGACGGGAGTTCCCCAACAGGGAACACACACTTGTTCTTTACCATTTCCAGTCATAAAGTTAGAATCTCAGCCTCTATGCAGTTCTCTGAACACTTCAATAGTGAGAGAAACATTTTCATTGTAGCCAGTTATAGTTTTGTGAAAGCCAATCTAACTTATTTATTTTTAAACATCATGCTAAAGGGAATTGATAATTAACATCTAAATGCACAAAGGAGTTGCTTTAAAATAACCTATTGATACCATTTAAAGGGCATAACAAAGAAGCAAATGGGCTGCAATGTTAAAATGATGGTTTAACACTACCACTTTAAGACAAGCAGCTCTCGCATTACATGATGTACCACATTGGCAGTTGGACCTCTCTTTATTTTGATGTAATGGACAAGAAAGGACCTCCTTTATTATTTGTCCATCCTTCACCTTCCTGTCACCTCTCAGGCAAATAGGCAGTTGTATATGATTTTAATGAAGATATAAATTTGAGGAACTCTGATTACAAGTAAGTATTCTTTCTACCACAGGATCTTCATAATTATTTATAAACATTGAATAAAATATCAAGACCAAACACACCATAGGCATGGGATAGCTCACGGGAAGCAAGCATCTAAAAGATGGGAGAAAAACAAATGGAAGGAGAATTAACTAAATTGGTTCTTTGGGGATGCTTGACCAACGGCATAATCCGTCAGGACATCTGAATCAAGATAATTTAATTTACTAAGCGCTTTGGCAAAAAGCGCTATACAAATTCAAATACAACAGTGCGTTAAAAATGCAATTTGCAAGCAGAACTAAGTGGAGGAAAGAAACAGAAGAACATGAGCTCCTAATGAAAAATATGAGAGCGAAAAATATCAAGTGGCAGAAGCCCGAATAGAATGTGGAAGAGCATTCCAGTGCTTGGGTGCAAATATTGAAAAAGAATGAAATCTGAAAGTGGCAGAAGTTGGTTTAGGAACATGGAGAAGCAAAAGAGATTGAGAAGAAGAGTAGAAAGAAACGAGAACAAAGAGAAGAGGGAGCAAGGCCATACAGAGCCTTGTAGACAAAACACAACAAAATGAAAAATGAGATTAAAATGTAAAGAAGCAGCACAAAGAGAAAGGAGTAAAAGAGGAACGAAAAAGGTAATGAAAAAGGAGATAAATTGCAGAGTAAAAACAGAATGTAAAGGGGTGAGGTGAGATTTAGTGAGACCTAGGAAAAGGACAGAACAGTAATTTAAGCATGAGAAAACAAGAGAATAAATCAAAAGTTTAGTGGCCGGAAACAAAAGAAAAGGATGAGTACGGCGAAGATCATAGAAATGGAAACTAGCAGAACGAACAGTGTTTGAAATATGTCGAGAAAAGGAAGGAGAGGGGTCAAAGACAACACCAAGATTTCGAGCAAAGGAATAAAAATGAAGAAGAGAAGGTGGAACAAGAAAACCAAGTTGAGGAGAAACCAGAGAGGGAGAATATTGAGGAAAGAAAAGAACCTCTGTCTTAGAGGGATTAAGATGTAAAAGGCCATCCAGGACCTAAAAGCAAGTAAACAAGACAAAACAGTGTTGTCCATTGAAGAAGAAAAGAAAAGAAAATGTTTGAGTCCTCTGCACAGAAATGACAACAATGATTAAAAGAATACATACGATCAGACAAATGAATGGTATGCAAAGAGAAAAGAAGAGGGCCTAGTACAGAACCTTGAGGAACACCAGATAGAAGTGTATAAGAAGAAGAAAACTTACCAGCCCAAGAAACGGAATACGTGCGGTCCGAAAGATGAGACTTGAACCAAACGAGAACAGATCTAAATAAACCAAGAGTAGAGAGAGAAGAAAAAGAATAGAATCTACAGTTGCTAAAGCAGCAGAAAGATCCAATAAGATTAGAAGATCCCTTGAAATGGCTGGCAGAAAGAAGAGGATTACAAACATGTAATAAGGCAGATTCAGTGGAAGAGCAGGACGGAAACCAATTGCAAGGGGGAAGAAGAGAATGAAGATGCAGGAAGGACGATAAAAAAGGAAGCACAGAAATTAAGTTCGACGGCTGAGCAGCATCCAACGAAGGTTTCTTAAGAATGGCAATAATAACAACATATACAAATATATGGTAATCAATGTGGAAATCAAACAAAATCTTTAGGGTGGAAATTATGTTTTCTAAGGGACACCTTGTTATTGTGAACAAAATATGTAAGGTTCATTAATGCAAATGGCCTGAATTTCATTAAATCTCGTTGTTGTTGTTAGTAATAATGCGGCCCTCCAAGAATGGTTTCTCAAATCTGAGTTGTAACACCTGCGATTCAAAGTAACATTTCCTTATTGCTGTTCGGTTTACTGCTGCTTTGTATTTTATTTAAAACATATTCTTGCCTCGGTTGGATCTGGGGGAGGGGCAATACCTGTAGACAGTTTGAGGTTTTGCTGCACCTCTCCACTACACTTTGTTCCTATTTGGCAGTATCTAGAAAGAGTTTTAAGGATGAAGAGGGCTTCTTGTCCCGCAGGCTCAATGTGCCAAACATAAACCACCTTGGCCATCAACAGATGTTGTTATCCTGTGACAAACTAAATAAAATTTTGCAAGGATACTAAATATAACTGTGACATCAACTATTGGATGCACCATTATCAACAATCCTTCAGTAAAATACCACCCCACCCCCAAATGCCTTTCATTTATGAATTCTAATGGAAAACCTTCTCTCTGTATTCCCCTTCAAAAAGACAGACCTCTTCATCTAAGAGCTCAAAAGTGCAAGCTACCCCTTAAGATGAAGTTCTGTGTGTTATTGGTTAAGGAAAACTTTCAGTGGCTCTTCCTACTGAATGTGTATAACATTGTATCTTTCTTGTAAGAGATGATGTTGCTGAGACAAAAATCTGCTGCAGAGAAACCATTTATAATTTCCCAGTCATATAATAGTTTGCTGTTTGAATTTAGCACATGCCACCGTGTTAAAACATGCAATTGTATTTGTGGGGAAAACGTTCTGTTTTTTGGACCTGTGTATTTGGTTTTATTGCCATTCAAGTGTAGGCGTTTCTATATTATTCATGAAAAGTAAAAGATGGAAACTTTCTTTGAACTTTTTTTCACCTAGCACCGCAGATGTTGTAGAAAAGGTGGTCTGGATGATCATGCATGCACTTATTTGAGATGTTACTTTGCTAGGTCCAACACCTTACAGTCCATTCCCTTATCTTTTGCAGTGAACTAAGCATAGAGAACTGGATTTTGCCTGTGGTTTACGCAGGTCATTTCGCACAAGTAGTATGGCTGCATCCTTCATGGGCCCAACAAATTGGAGAGGGCACGCATCATTTCCTAGTGGGGAAAGATTCCTCAACTACTACAATACGGTAAATAACCTTCATCCTTTTCATTGAGTGCAGAATGTGAAATATGTTCAAACTAAGCTTCTTGTTTTCTCCAGGGATTTAATAGCCTTTTTAGTGTACAGAACGCAAATGACAGCTCAGCTTCTAACAGCGCCTTCCCTAGATTGATTTAATTTGGGATTGAATTGAATTGTTATTCTGTTAATTTAAATATACACATGAGATATAACGAGTTGTCATCAATGATTTATTCTAAAACATTTATGTGTTAAACAGTGGGCTTTTGTCCTCTTTCTGATTATATTTGTTTTTCTCTCACTGTTTATCATTTGTTTTTGGTTTGACTCAATTTCATAATGGATCCAACATTTGAACATTTCATTTCATGATCTTTTCTGGTGTTCTTTTGGATGGATCTTTTGATTTATCTGACAAAAGATGCACAAATGAAACTTGCACGTTGATAATAAATCACATGGTTATTTAATTGTAAATATATTCTTTGGAATGAAAATGATTGCTAACCCAGCATGGAGCAATGTTTGAGCCTCGCGGAAGAGCAAAGCTCGAAACACGTGTAGGCTCATAGTTGACAATGGCCTTCTGGCCACATTTGTGTTTTAGGAAAAATTATTCATGACAACTCGTTATATCTCTTGTGCATATTTAAATTAACAGATTCACAATTCAAATACAAGAAAGCCTGTATTAAATGAATCTAAGGAAGGCGCTGAGCTGTCCTTTTTGTGTTTTTGAATAGAGGGGTGTCAGGGTAGCGTTCCTAACTTGGGTTCTTCTGCGACACCCTACTCTACCGAACCCCAACATTTAGCGCAAGGATTGTGTTTAGTTCCCAACAATGTTTTTTTGTGTAGTGTTTTGCGGGTGGGCCTCTAATCACCTTAACCCAAAGCAGGCCCACCACTTGAGAAGTTAGTGCACGTTTGCACGTAAAGCAAGTTTATTGTACAATCAGCCAGGAGGAGCTATATGACACTGTAGAGTCACACTAGCCCGAGCCTCCCTGAAGCACACAAACACTTCACATTATATACTTTTTGTAACAGTTAAAACTCTCCCACATATTTTATTACAAATCATCCCCCTATACATGATAGGTCAAACCTATACAGAGGAAATCAAATTTTCTCAAATTCCCACGTTCTCATCGGTCACATTCATTTTTATAGACCATCATCAGCTCGTATTTGTAGCACACCCCTTTCCTGGAGTCTATTGTGGTAGGTTGTGACATCATCACATATTTACACATTTAAACATAAACATAATTCATTACAAGTTCCAGCTTGCCTGGGACCTTCTAACCCCAGACATGATTGCACATGGTTGAAGATGAAGATGGGAACAGCATGCTGTTCCTATCTTCATCTTGTATCCTGGCTTGCAACATTATGTGTTACTACTGACTTCTGCAATTGTATTCGCTCTCCCCTCTTGCTTCTCCACTCTTTTTGACTGCTTACTCTCTGTTCTCTCCTCTCCTCCCCTCCCCTTCCCTTACTTTCTTCTATGCACTTACTCTATCAGAATTGTCCCTGGACCTAGTATGATAGCAACCTCGTCTGTCATTCCCCCATCCCTTAGTGTCCCCCCCCCCCTCCCTCCAGCACTATCTGAAACGTTGTCAGGCCTAGTACGATACTCGCTTGTTTTGTTCCTCCCCTCCCTTTCTGCACCCCTCTCCCTCACCTTTTGTTTTCTCTGGCTTTTCCAGAAATGTCGTCAGGCCTAGTACGGTAGTCGCCTGTCTGTTTCCATTTCCTTCCCACTCTCCCCCTCCCTTCCTTATCTATGTTTTAGCTCTAGCACTATCGGAAATGTCGTCAGGTCGAGAACGATAGTTAATTTCACATCCTTACTGTTCATGGCCTGTAGGAAGGTCATTGTATTTTCGCTTGTTTCCTCCCTTGCCTTGAAGCGCTTTGAAACACATTGTGTATAGGCGCTATATAAATAAACTATCATATCATATCATATCATGGTTTGCAAGGATACTTCAAACAATATGGGGAGGGGAAGAATTAACAGGTTCCCTTTGAACGGGCGAAAACAGTCTCACCCACCCCGACTTGCAGGCATCCTTGGAACACACTAACCTAAACGACTACCAATTCAACACACATGGCCTCCGTTCACATCATGAGAAAATAATTGAAACCCATAAAGTATCAGTCAACTCTGTCCCCATGTCTCGCTCACCCCAGGTTTATTACTCAGTTGCAAATAGATGGCCGGATTCGCCTGAACAATAAGTAACAAGTTCCCATGCACTTAAAAAGATTGCATCTCCTTTCCACCATACTGCCAATTCATAAAAACCCTGGGCCTACCTGTGGATGACCATCTGATAATGTTGCGGCTACTCATTGCCTTTCACTTGGCCTCCAAGCTCTGCAAAACCAGTTTTCTCAGTCACACATCGTTCACCTTGCAAAGCCCTGGCTGTACGGTCTGGTCAAACTATAAAAAGCAAACCGCAAACGGATTTGTACATTTTCATTATGTACCCCAAACTGTCCCATACAGCTGTCCCTTGAGACCTCCGTGTATGTATGTCCATGCATACATGTTTTAAAAGTAGAGTCGCACAGGACCTTGTTTGATGGGCCTGCGAGGACAACATTTTGAAAGGAGTACCTTTTTGCCAACCATGGCCGGAGACAACAGCAGTGACGGGCGCCTCACTCATGGGGTGGGGATCCCACGCCAACTATCTGACAATCAGAGGTCATTGTTCACCATCAGAGTTCAAACTACACATCAACCTTTTGGAGATGAGGGCAATCAGACTAGCGCTGAAGGCCTTTCTGCCCTCTGTAGAGGGAAAAAATGCCCCGATAATAACTGACAACACAGTGGCCATGTACTACCTCAACAAGAGAGGAGGCTTAGGGTCACTACCACTGAGCAGAGAAGCAATGCAGCTCTGGTTCTGGGCAATTCAAGAAGGAATCTCTTCATCAGCAGTTCACCTAGCCGGAGAGCAGTCAGAACACAGTCTCCCACAAGTGGGAACTAGCTCAGGAAGTCCTTCAAGAGATCTTCACCCTTTGGGGAACCTCTCAAGTGAATCTGTTTGCGACCAGTATCAACCGGAAGTGCGAACTGTGCTGCTCTGGAATTTCCCCCAAGAGGAGCTCTACGAGATGCATTCATAGTGGACTCGGAGTTTCCGCTCCTGTACGCGTGTCCTCTTGTCTCCTTCATTCCTCACATGAAGTTGAAAAAGTTCAGGAAATCCATGATCCAAATTGCTCCGGAGTAGGCCACGAGGACGTGGTACCCAGGCCTTGTGGACATGTCCATCTGCCCTCCACTACGTCTTCCACAAAGAGAGGACATTCTCTCACGAGAGGAGGGTTGGGTTCTCCATCCAGCGGTCAAGACTCTGAACCTGCACGGATGGTTTGAGAGGTTGATATATAAGGATTTGGACCTCCCAGATGACGTAATGGAGATTTTGCTTTTGACCAGAAGGCCAGCAACAAAATTCTTAAACAGCTGCCATTGGAACAAATTATTCAGCTGGTGCAGGGATAAAAAATGGGGATCCTTTTAAATGCAGTACACCTATGGCGTTATCATTCTTGTTGCACCTGGCCAATCTGGGGCTCCCGGTTGGTACAATTAAAAGGTATCTGGCAGCACCATCTATTTTAAGTGCTCCTCTGAAAAGGTATTTTCTTTTTAAGATTCCACTGCTTATACAGTTTTTGAAAGGATTGACAAATGTTTTTCCTCCGGTCCCTTTTCAAGTCCCAAATTCCTAGTGTGTGCTCCATTCGAGCCTGTACACTCCTGTTCTTTAAGAATGTTAACCTTAAAGACCATCCTTTTATTGGCTCTTACATCAGCCTGTAGGGTGAGTGAACTCCAAGCCTGCTTACACATTCTTCTTTAAGGATAAGAGAGTGGTCCTTAAGGGTAAACCTACATTTTTACCAAAAGTTGTGTCTGAGTTTCATTTAAATCAAAAAATCATTCTACATTCTGAACACACAAGCCAATAAGTAAATAAGTTACTTCTAAATTCTAATTTTAAATTGTAAATTCTGACTCCCCCCTCCAAAGGAATATAATACTGCTTTGGAAGTCTATCATAAGATGATTACGTGGGAGGACACAATCGATTTGAAGAACAAGTTCCTTACTCATGGTAATGTTCTTTCGACTGGATGTTCCTTCCACGTATTCCTCATCGCCACTCCCAGCCTACCCCGCAGTAGAATTTCCATGTCATTGCAGCTTACGCTCTTTCAGGGTGAGTAGCTGTCAGGCGTAGGATAAACCAATACACGTAAAAACGGAACTGAAGCCAACGCCCGCGGCGCGCGCTATATACCATCGATGACGTCAACAACGAGACAGAGGCCCTCGAGGGACACAGTCGACGGTCATCGACTCGCAGTGCCTCCGGCTGAATTTATTTTTTTTTTTTTTTACAGAACAGCTAAAACTAGTTATGGAGATATCATAAGATGAGGAATACGTGTGAGGAACATCCAGTCGAAAGAATGTTAACTTGTTCTTCTCATTGGGACCTTTCCTGACCACCCCAACATTTGCCCCTTTAGGTAATATTTCAACTAATAAACCAAGTTCTTTAAATCCATCTTCTCTGGGGAACAACCCTACAATCATCTTTGACATTGGTCCCAATGTGGGCATGCTCCTCTGCTGAACATACCCAAGTCGTCCCTCCACCATTTCAGCAGTCTACCCACTGCTCCACACAATCATCCCAACTTTGTGGAGGACATAAGACAGCTTCAGTCTGAGTACCCATGTGATATTCAATGGTAGTGGTTCTAGCTTTGGACAGATTAACAGTCATCATGGTAGTTGCTTTCGGTACCTGGTCAGAACAGCATCATGAGAGCATTTGACGGGGACAAAAGATAGCAAGGAAAAAGACAAACATTGGCTTGCTCCGTAACAGTGGTTCCTCTTTTCAATGTCATTGGGTTTCCATGTATGATAATACAAGGGACACATGCGACAAAGGGGGCACAGATGTGGCTTTGAGCATCGGGCGGACAAAGATTAAATGTTCCTCAGAAATAACAAGGACAGGCACATGTAACGTGGTGAAACTGGACACACCTTGCCAGGCTGGAGGCAATTGTCTGTAGACATACTGTCCACAAGTTCAGAATAGAACGAGAAGCGCAGCTGTATCTCCAGTCAGATCAGCGATGCGTGCGTTGCAGCTCCCATTTGTGCCGGGGTGTAGTTGTTGCTTGTGCAGATCGTTGGATTCTTTGCTGCTGCCTCCTGTAGGCTGTTGGTTAGGAGATGCAACCTGTGAAGATATAATTTGGACACTTTTGGTTAAGATCCGAAGGTACTCCATAAGGGAAGGGCTGCCCTCATCTGCATATCCTGGTACCTCTACCCCAATGGGGGGGGAGATATATATATATATATATATATATATATATATATATATATATATATATAATGTGATTTCAATCCGGCACTTCACCTAAGTCAATGCCTAGCGTGGAAACCCTTATTTATTTGTGTCTATAAGTTCTTTTATTCTGAACGATGTAACACTTATATCACGCCCCTCTCTTTGAATCCCCCCCGGTCACACTGAACCAGGAATCAGGCTGGTTTGCAAAGTTAAAATATTTATTTATGTATTTCACCATATACATATCACACTATTTTTAATGGGCATACAATATTCACCAATGGGGTTATGTCACACTAAACAATCTCTTTAATCACAAGGAGTAATGATGGGAAAAAACAAGCAGCTCAGAAATAATACTTTTGGGTATGTTCAATCAAATGGCAGTGTGGTAACTATTTCCCCATGCACACCCTGCAATTCCCCCAATATGCAATATGAAGAAATAGAAGGAGAGAGCACAGGTTTCAGGAATGCAGAAGTCAATACAATAGAACAATCCCAATTTCCCCCCAGCAAACACAAGAGAGAAACAGGAATGATTGGCAAACTTGTCACAATGGTTTGTTGGCTTTGAATGAATGGGGTAAAACACAAAAAATGGTTTCATTCACTGAAATGGTTGAAATTCTAATGGGAGCCGCTTTCTCTGGTTTCAGACACACACTAGCAATGATTTGAGAGTAATAAGCAAGCTGAAAACTTAATTCTGTGGTTGGGTGCAATGAAAAGCTATTTTACACGTTATAGATTTTGGCCAAATGAAAAGTTTCCATGCACGGTAAGCGGTTTTGGGTTTTCTAGAAAGCTTAGGACGTTAGCTACAAGTAGACACTTAAATCTCGCTTCTAGCATAAAGTATGAAGAAGTTATGGACGTTTTCGTGGAGGTCGGTTTTTTTCCAGAAAGAGGCAAAATTGTAAAACAAGGATGCACTTTTAAAATACAAACAAGATTTCTTTACACTACGGGTGGACTATGAAGAAACAAACTACACGGATGCTCAACCACTAGATCAAGGCAACTGCCAGCCGAGACGCTTGCCTTCTTTAGATGCAATATATCAGCGCAAAGATGATTTTAACAATATTATTTCAGAAGGACTATAGGATAAGAGAGCGAGAAAGAGAGTTCAGGCAAGACAAAAAGGATTTCTAACAATACAGTTCTGGGTATAAGAGAGATTTGATTTGGATAGGGATGACTATGGACAGTACATAGGCTAGTGACAATCCTATATATTGGATACTCACTACCAATTTTTTTAATGGAACCGTCAGAGATTCTGGTTCTGGTCAGGGATACTTTCGGGACAGACTTCTGGGCACACCGGACTGGACTGGTTCAGCGATCAGCAAGGCGCTCTGGACACCGCACGGCAGGACTGGACAGCAAGGCCTTCTGGTCTACACTGCACAGCACGACTGGACTGGATCTTTGACCGCAGATGATTGTGAAGCTAAGGGAAGTGAATCCCACATATTAAGATTTGAATGGAAAAGGCGCGATTGACAAGATTGGCAAGAGTAAACCCGAATTAGGGATGCCAATAAAAAGGCGATGAAGTCTAAAGTCCTGAAATACAGTGTCTTGACAAGAGTGAACTCAGCCGAGGGATGTCCACAGTGAACTGTACAAAAGGACATTAAGATTTGTGAAAGTCACCAAATAAATTGCATTGAAAGGCATAGTGAACCCGATTGAGAGAGGCGGACAGTCAAGTCAGATCTGAGCCCGGAAGAAGGGGATGCAAGGGTGAGAAGCCAACACCCACCGACCCGTGAATGGAATGGAATGGAACAAAGTAAAATACAAGAGAGAAAGCCTTTCAATGCACAACATGGTAGATTGAACCCGACAAAGAGAAGCTGATATTCGAGCGCGGTCGTAGCCTGGAAGAGGGGAAACCCAGGGGTGAATAACTATCACCCAAATAAAGAGAATAACTTTTTGTTTTGATAATTTGGACCTGACGGGTCCTCGAAAGCTAGAGAACACAACATACAGAGGTCTTGGTATCATTAAGGAATTTTCTAGGGATCTGCGCCCGGACGAGGGGGGTGCAGGGGTGAAAAGCATCACCCAGTCTATGGCCCTCATTACAAGTCAGGCAGTGGACCATGGTGCTATTAGCACCATGGTCCATGCCGGATTCCGCCATGGTGGATGGCGGAATTACCGCCCCATTCCAAGGTGAGTGGGGCGGTAATTCCCCATTCACCATTTGCCCTTCCCCATTCCCATTATTGCCCCATAGGGCATAATGGGGATGGGGAAGGCGCTAATTATGGCACCGTAAATTACGGTGCCGTAATTAGCACCAAGGTCGCTTAGCGCCTTGGACTTTAACGCCTGCAAAAAGCAGGCGTTAAAGTGTGAATCAGGCGTTAAGGGTTTAACGGCGCCGATGGCGCCATCAAACCCTTAACGCCTGACTTGTAATGAGGGCCTATATGTGAAAAGGAACTCTTGTTGTTTATTTGAATCCATCAGGCTGGTTTATAGTGATTTTTTTGACAGTAAAAGTTTCTACATACAAAAGTTTCAACACAAAAGCATCGGAAAAAAAAAGTTTCGAATGCATTTAAAAAAAACAAAAAATTACCCATCAGTCCCATAGCGGCAAGAGACTTTTTGGCCCTCATTACGACCCAGGCGTTGGACCATGGTGCATGCCGGTAACTTACTGACTCTGTCATGGCGGAATGCCCCATTCCGCCATGGGAATGGGAATGGGGAAGGGCCATGGCGGCATGGGGAATTACCGCCCCATTCCGAGGTTGGCGGGGCGGTAATTCCCCATGCCGCCATGGCCCTTCCCCATTCCCATTTTTGCCCCATAGGGCTCAATGGGACTGGGGAAGGCGCTAATTATGGCACCGTAAATTACGGTGCCGTAATTAGCTCCTAGGTCCCTTTGCGGGTTGGTTTTTTTAACGCCTGCTAAACGCAGGCGTTAAGTGCCACCCGCAAAGGGACCTCGTAATCAGGCGTTAAGGGTTTAACTGCGCCGCCACCTTTTACGGCGCCGTTAACCCCTTAACGCCTGGGTTGTAATGAGGGCCTTTTGGTCAAAAAGAGACTTAACCACCGAAAGCTCTGATTACTGAAAGCGGAACTGTTAGCTCATGCTAGGAAAGCTTGAGTGTGTGCTGTGCTCCAAAGTGCCACCTTGTCCTGTGCTGAAAACATGGGGAAGGGAGATCCCAAGTACCGCATCCTGACTTATGATTTATGAACATTTCCGTCCTTCTTAAGAACATTATCCCACACTTGTTTTTGTATATAGCGTAAAGATTGGCAATATGTTTTTCTTAGTATAGACCCTTTTATTTGACAAGACCCCACTAGGACTAGGACTGCCTTATTATTATTTGATGTTCGAAGCTTGCTCCCATCTTAGATTTAGGTTTATATTAGGCTATTTTCCAACCTACCTTTGCAGTTTAATAAACATCCTTGAACTGTGATCACTTGTGTCTGGCTTTATTGTTGCCACCATGAGTTCCTTACAGGGCCTATCATTCAATGGATCGGCACAAGCGTAAGAGATTATATGGGGATTGACTTAACTATTGGCTCCCTCGTTGTAAGGGGGGCCAACTCCCTGACTATGAGATCTCTCATGCTGGGGCAAATCCAAATATCTCATTTGGATGTGATGATGGTTGAGGAAACTCATTGGAAACTGGATGAGGAACCATCAATGAAGGCAAACATTGTGGGAACGATCTATAGGGCCTCGACCACAACAAAAAAAAAGAGGGATGGAGATCATCTTTTCCAGCCGTCTTATCTTTGACGTGAGGGCACAGATGATTGACGTCGAAGGGAGATATGTATTTTTTAAGGGCACACTTGCGGGCTGCCATCTGATGTTGGGTTCAGTATATTGCCCGAATGTGGGGCAGATACAGTTTTGGGCGGAACTTGGGGACAAGTTGAAGTTCTTTGTGGAGGGATCCCTGGTGGTGGGGGGTGATTTTAATATGGTCCTCGAACCCGTTAAAGATCGCCCTAATTCAGGGATGGGGGAGGAAACTCGACTATGTGGGAAAACCTCTGAGAGATTTCAGAGAATTAATGAGGAGCTTGGGTTGTCCGACGCCCTGAAGTAAACAGGGGGGGGAACTAGACCCTTTACGTTTTACTCTCCGGTTCACAATTCATATTCAAGAATTTACTTGATATTGATTGACGTCGCACTTGAGGGCCAATCTTCAAGCTCACAAGTTGAATCAGTTATGTGGTCAGACAATGATTTAGAGAAAGTCATGGTGGGAGATTGGGCGGCAGGGAGGCCCAAGGGGTGGTGGATGTACAATGACTTCCTCCTCAAAGATAATGAAGTAGCTCAAGCCCTGCTTGTAAAGGCCAAATAGTACTTTAAACATAATGATAACTGGGAGGTGGGCCTGCAATCCCTTTGGGAAGGTTTCAAGGCAGCCATACAGGGTTTTTGATAAAGACGGGCTCCGGTAAGAGGGGGGAATGTACTGGACGAGAAAAGGAACTTGGGGAGAAGATAGCACAAATTCGAACAGTGTCGCAGGAAATACTATGCAAAAGGGGATAATGCGGACAAAGTTTTGGCCTGGAAATTGCGTGAGGAACGGAAGAGTAGAATGGTAGCTAATTTTGAGACCGAGGGTATATGATGCTGAGGGAATCCGCAAACAGTTTAGAGCTTTTTATGAAACCCTATACACCTCGGAATACTGAGGCGAAGCCTCAAACATAAAGGACTTCCTAGCAAATCTACCCATTCCTAGACTCGCAGGTAAGTTAGCAGCGACTTTAGAAGACCTAGTAGAAGAGGATGAGGTGCTGAGAACGATCTCTGTGAGGTTTTATAAACGATACAGATCTCTCCTGGCTTACCTTACTAGAGGGTTTAATGCAGTCCTGGCAGGTGGATCCCTTCCGGAAACAATAATGGGAGCAATCATAGTAGTAATCACCCACGGAAGGTAGAAATCCTGCCCTATTTTCTTCATATAGGCCTACATCCCTATTAAACGTAGATATCAAAATCTTAGCAAAACTCCTGAGAAACGGACTGGAAAGTGTGCTCCCATCCTTAATTCATGGTGGCCAAGTCGGCTTCATTAAGGGCAGGCAAGGTATGGATAATATTGGGAAAACTATAGATTTAATGCAGTGCATGGGACAGGACAGTGGTGAACTGGGCCTTGTTACTATCAACTCTGAGAAAGCCTTTGACAGAGTGGAGTGGCTGTAAATGATGGAAGTGTTAAAGAAAATGGGATTGGGAGTGAACTTTAGAAGCTGGGTTTCTGCCTTATAGGATGCCCCCTTATCTCCCGTACAGGTTAATTGGATGTTGTCTGACCCGTTCCGATTAACCTAAGCCACTCGACAAGGCTGCCCCCTTCCTCACTGTTATACGCCTTGGCAATGGAGTCCATGCCCGTTTCCACTGGGGCCAACTCAAAGATTAAAGGGATAACTCGAGGGGGAACTGAATTCAAATTATCAGTTTATGCAGACAATATTTTAGTTTACCTGTCTGATATACGCACCTCCCTTCCAGAACTTGGGTCCCAGATCTCACAATTTGAAGTATTTGGAGTATTTTCAGGGTTTAAGATGAATGCAGACAAATCCAGGGTGACGCCGACGGGTAAGTGCTGCCCAGCTTTAGAACAGGAGCGAGGTTATGTAGAATGAAAATTAAAAGACAAAGTATTAGATACTTGCGACTTAATCTAACTAGGGATCTGTCACATTTATTCGCGCCCAACCTTCCTTTCACCTTGGCTATAATAAAGGCTGACCTGAAAAGGTGGGAACCACTAGTTCTGTTGTGGTATGGTCGAATGACCTCTGTGAAAATGAATGTCCTGCCTTGTCTTCTCTACATGTTTGTCTCACCTCCAGTGGTCATCCCAGAAGACTTCTTCAGGGATCTTAACGGGGCATTATCCAGGTTCATATGGTGAAATAAAATAGCGAGGATAAAAAAAATCAACACTGACCCTCCCCAGGGATCAAGGGGGTTTTGGTCTCCCCGACTTTCAGGAATACTACCGAGCGTCAAAGCTAAGGGTTATGTTGGAACACATGAGGGAGGACCAGGGAACTTACTGGTTGTTTTTGGAGGATTTGGAGGGTCATCCTCGGAAAGTGAAACTTTATCTGTGGGCATCACACAGAGATATCCCACCCAACCTCGATCCACCTAACCCTAGAAGTTCCGTGGGCAACTTGACGTGTAAAGCAACAGCGGCTCGGTCTACCTGGCCCTAGCCAGTGTCCTCTGTCTGGGCTCCACAAATACGCCTTGACAAGCAGAATTTTAAAGATTCCCAACAATGGTCAGACGTGGGCTTGAGCGGGCGGTCAACTCTTTCATCGATGGAGTTTTAAATCTATAGAAGTCTTACGGAATGACATGCCTATCACAAACATTCACATTTTTTACTACTCAAGACTTAAGGGGATCATCACAGAACCCATATGGAAAGGCTTATTATCGAGGGACCTCACGTCCTTGGAGAAAACCCTGAACTCAGCCACGAGTAGGAAAGGGATGGTCTCAAAGCTTTACAGTGTGCTAATCACAATAGACCTGGAGGGGAGACAAAAATTCTAAAAGATATGGGAAGACCTTGCGGCCAGGGAAATATCGGGGTATGAATGGGATAGAATATATAAGATAGCCTTCCACAGGAACCTGTTCACTGCCACAATGGAACACAACTTTAAGCTCCTCCAGGGTTGATATAGGGACCCCTCAAATTCTCCAAAATGTTCCCCCATTCCTCACACAGATGTCCTAGCCGGTTTGGCCAGATAATTACTTTTTCCCATATTTGGTGGGGGTGTCCAAGAGTTCAACTGTTTTGGACGGATATTTTAAGCTGGATTAAAGCAACTACTGGGGAATCCCTAGAGTTGGACCCCCTTCAGATACTTTTGGGCCTCCCGACCACGGATAGATTGGAATGTAGACTAACCAGACCCCAGGAAATGCTGCCCAAATCACCCTAGCTCAGAGATGGAAAGGTGAATATCTCCTGACAAAATTAGATTAGGAAAAGAAACTTCAAGATATGCTAACAATGGAAAAATGTATAGCTTTGGTGAATGGTCGTTTGGCACTATTTCAGGAAGAATGGGGATTTTGGGTGACAAGAATGTAGGTCGAAGGTACTGCAAGCCTAAGGGGTGGGGAGGTGGTATAGGGCAACAGGGGACAGATTACAAATGGATGGGGTTTTCACCTCATTGCAATACACACTTGAACTTGGTAAAATAGGCCTTAGTGAAAATTGAACTGACCCAAAGACTCTGAATGGACAAATGATCAGCTCCTAATTTTGTTCGACTTAATTTTGATCAGTGCATATCGTACCCAGTGACAAGAAACGTCAGTTGTAGGGGGCGGGGCGTTCAGGTGGGAGGGTGTCATGAAAACATTTGGTGACTAATGAGAATTGTGTTTTAGTGTAAACAATTTTGTTAGGAGAAAATAATAAATGCCAATAACAATCCATGATCTACAAGAGAGTCCCAAAAACTGCTGCCTTTGTTTCACCGTGACTGACTGGGGCGTATTCTGCACTGCAGTGGCTCTCTGGCATTACCTTCCTCCCTGCGGGCGATATCACTTTCCCCAAATATACTACCTCTGTCTGGCAGTATTGCAATTTTTCTTTGTCCACTTTGTACCACTTCTCCTCAAGCAGGGTGAGGAGCGTTATTGCGTCTTCTCGACATCGACTCATCTGAAGTGCCACAAACTAGTAAGTCATCCACATACTGAATTACTGTACTGGACACATGTATATTCTCCATATCTTTTGAACCACCCTGTTGAAAATGCACAGAGATTCAAAGTACCCCTGGTGCAACCCTGTGTGCTCGAATCTCTGACCACGATACGTAAATGCTGTGAGGTACTGAGAATCAGGGAGTAAGGGGAGAGAGAAAAATGCATTCTTCAAATTAATCACTGTGGGGTCGACCCAGTAGGGGTATTACAGAGAATGGTAGCAGGATTTGGTACTACCGGGACCTCCGCCTCAACAATATTATTGAGAGGGCGGGGGTGTTGGAATTCTTTATCGTTCTTCCTTTCTACTTGCTTCTTCTATTCTGACTCTTTCAGTCTTTCCCTCATTTTACTACTCGTATACCTCTTTCTACAAGCCTTATCCTATATCCTTTCTGCTCATTTATTATCCACCCGGCCCAGTTTAGTTCATTTTGTGATGATATTGATATTCTTCTTTTACACTACCTTCCACTTTTGCTCTTATTCTCTTGGTAGACTTTAATCTTCACTTGTCGTCTACTGTGAGAAACCAGAAGGTGTCTCGCCCGCTGGTCCACGTGGATCTCTCTCTTAGATGGCCAGGGCACATCCATTGCCTTTGGATCCAGACCCTGGGGGTGGACCAGTGCGGGAGCATCACCTCTGTGAGGGGCCGTCGGGGAATGGGACACCGGATGGTGAGACGCGGTATCCCTCTCTTTCCTGTAACCCCTTTACCCTATCCTATCGGATATGATACTTAGGAACTCTACCCTCGCCCACCCCTTTCCTGCACGAACACTTTCACATGGACAGCGTGCTCTTGGAGAAAACAGACTAACACCCGAGCAGTATAGCGGATGTGTCCCAATACAGTGGTCAGGCGAGGTCAGGCAGTTACTGACCATCACTCCCACCTAACTTCCATTAAGCTTTCCCACACAGATAAAAGGTGGAGTACAATAGCACACTCTGAGCGAGGCAAAGCACACAAGGAAACAGCAGTCTCGAGACGGCAGCTGAACGAGAGAAGAAAGATGGCAAAACAGGAGGGTATTGCAAGGTGGGAAGTTCCCTTGACCTTTCAGACAAGAAAACTTTACTTTCAAGAGTCCTTGAGTTTAGAAAGCATAAGACCAGGAAATCGGGCTAAAGAAACCTGTATTGTGTGTTGGAGATACCCGGGGCCCTCTAGCATCACTAATCAAGGTGGGAGCAGCAGCAGCCTCTTTGGTACCGTCCTTTGCTCCAAGAACAAAGCAGCATCAGTGAAATCAACACAGCTGGTGAGTTGGGGAGACCGATGCAAGACCGTTCTGTGTTGAAGCCAAGGCTGCAAGCAGCAACATTGTATGGCGAGCGCTGGAATGAACATTATGATATAAAATAAACTAAACTATATGGCATTCATGACGTGCCTATACACAAGTGTTTCTAGGTGCAAGGAGGCAAGGGAGCGGAACAGAGGGAAGACGGAGACAACAATCATACTAAGCCAGGTGACATTGAGATTGCACAAGTGCATGGGAGGGGGGAGGAGGGGATAAGTGCGAGGGGCAAGGGGGAGGGGAATTGCAGTACATAGGATAAAGAGTAAAATAAATAAAAACAATAAATAAGTAGTGCAGTCCCCAAGTGCAAGTGTTGCCAGGTGGCAGTGCAGGTATGCAACTGGCAGGGAGGCGACCTAGGCCCGAGAACAGAGGGTAGCCAGGTGACCAGTGCAGTTTCAGCCAGGAGTTAAACGCGTGTAATAAGACACAAGTAAAGTTGAACTACTGATGAGTGTTTGAACTTTGAAAACCAAGATACGATACCTTTCACAGAGTGGTCCGGCACCGTGTGGGTGCTCAATCGAAGATCTCTGTAAGGTATCCAGCTGAGAAGTGGCAGAAGTGAAAGTTAAAGGGTTGTATTAAGAAGAGAACAAAGAATTGTGAATCAGTGGTCCTGCGACGGGTCAAGCAAAATCCTGGGCAAAGTTCAAAGTCTTTGATTTTGATACAGTAAAGAAAGTTTGGAAAATTATATACATTTGGTCTGAGCCTAGTGGAGGGAGACCAATTGAACGTTTTGTGTTACAGCAGGTCTGAGCCTGGCAGAGGGTGACCTGGGGTGAACAGTGAATCACCAGAGCTTTGAATGTTTGTTTGTCGCATCAGGACCTCTGAAATATGAGACTTTGCATGGCAAAGCGACTTTGACACCGAAGGTCCTGATACTAAGATTTTGAACTGCATCCTCGTGCTAGAAAAGCCAGAGTGTGTGCTAAGCTCAAGTGTGTCGCCTTGCCCCGTGCTGAAAACATGGGGAAGGGAAGCTAACCGCTCAACTATCCCGACATATCATTTCTTGAACACTTTTCTTTTGTATATCATTGTTTCCCACACCATTTGTATTTAGAAGTAAGGATTGGCAATAGGTTTATTAGCATAAGCCCTTTTATTTTGACTAAGACATCACTACGACTGCGTTATTATTATTTGATGGTCGTAGCTTGCTTCCATCTTTAGATTTAGGATTAGGATTAGATATTTTTCAAACCCAATTGAAGTTCAATAAAAACCCTTGAACTGTGGTCACAAGTGTCTGTTTTACTGTTTGATACCATGCCTTCCTTACATAAGGCTAAGGTTAGAATTAGACTATGTCACTTATGGCGAACTGGTGATGGGTTTGGAGTTAGGTCCACCGCTCAGTTTCCAATTATTTTATATTGCGTAACATGCAAATAAAATTCTTTAGCGTGCTGAAGGGTTAGTGTCCTGTAAGAGTTCAGGGTAGCAATTGGGGTTAGGGGAAGGTTAAGGAACAGAGTTAGGATGATTGTGGAGGTTTTATTAAAGGTGTTGGTCATTGTTAGGCTTACAGCCTTGTACTTTTGTGAATTTAAAAAAGCTTTTTGGCAACCTTATTGCTAGCAACATTTTCACACATTGCATTGATTCTATTGAATGATAAAAAAATTTCAAACAACTTTTTTGCTGGCTATATTTTCACATGACTGCATTTTTCTGGGAACATTTTCACATAAAGCCCTTGCTAAGCCATGGTAGGTCGTCTACCCCACCTCGGGAGGCACCCCTATGCCACCTGACCGCTTCATAGTATCCACAATCAGGAGGGCCACCAATGGGGGCCACAGCCACCCTTATAAAAACGCTGAACCCCCACCGGCCCATTCAGTTATGTGTGTTTGTTTTGGTGTGCAACCCCAAGATTTCCAGTGTCGCTACCACTATGAAACATGTCTGGGGCACCACTGCCCACAGCATGACTTAACCTAATTATCACCAGCACACTAGTAAATGCCTATGTGAAGGTTCAGCTGGCCAAAAAGTGAAGCTCTTGTCCCTTCTTTTCATTAAATTGTCTTCTGTTTAAAACACTAAAAACGGAACATTCATCTAAACAATCACTGCCGCCCAACCCATGTTTTTTTGTTCTTGCATGTTGTGAGTTATGTCTGTACGATTTTGTCTCCCTGACTTGTTCAACTCTTCCCTTTTTCCCTACTCTCCTTGACCCAGTTCTTTTTCACCCCACAGACCACAGTCTGGCTGCCACTCTGGTCAGGTTCAAAATCACCTCTACACATACAGGGCTCATTGCCTTAAGACCAGTACGGTGGTGATGTGTGCAGTATAAAAGACCAATAACATAATACAGTCAGTTGCTAAGGCCAGCATTTGCATCAATTGGTTGATCCTTGCCCAATAGACTCGGAGCACCTTATAGTCTAGTGAAGTTCCTGGGCTTTCCCTCCCACATGAATGGCATTCGAAATGTAAAGGTCAATCTGTATTTGGTATGATTTTCCTCCAAGTATATGCAGATCAGGTTCAGCGATCGTCTATGCGGTAGCACATCTTCGATAATTCCTGAAACAAGAACCCCTCCCAAACCCCAATAGAAATGGTGCATGTCCTTGTAGCAATCCCCAAGAGCCTCTACTTCATTCCAATGTCATTGTTCTAGATGAAATGAATACCTTTCTGTATGGATAATGTATATAATGTATATGGATAATACAAATAGCTGCTCATTGACCCCACTTTAGTAGACCCTAACAAATGTAATGAAGCTTCAAAATATGCTAAATATAATTCTTTACAATTGTTTCAATTTAAACAAAATAAACGTCACGTATGACTGCCTGAAAGAAATGGGGGACGAGAAGCATGCACACACTTATGGCATAGAAGCTTACAGGAAAACTTTGATTAAATCCTCCCCAGAGCTTCCACCTGACAGCCAAATTGTTTTTTTTTTTAAACGGTTTTTATTATTTTTTTAAAACAAACAAACAATACAAACCAAACTGGCAGTGCTTTTTGCAACGAACACATGAACATCAATTAGTCAAGACCACTGCTCCCCCAATCCCTCCCCCCTCAAGAGCTTGTTTGTCCTTCTCATTCCGTATCTGCTGCGTGTGGCAGGGTATCACCTCCTTATGAGACTGCAGAATCCGTTATTGTTCCAAACAGTCCTGCTATTAATACTCTCCATGCCAGCAGTGTACTCACTTCTTCTTCCCCACACTTGCTACATGCCTCCTGCCATACCACCGTTTCAGCCTTCGCCCATTTCTGCAAATCCCGCCACCATACCTCCACACGTGGCTTATGGCACTGCTTCCATCCCATGGCAATCCTTCCTTTTGCGAGCACATAAGCACAATCCTTCAATTTCCCCACATGTTTAAGTTTCCGTGGTCTGGGAAACCCTCCCAACAGGCAGGCCCAGGCCGTATCTATAGTGAGCGTGACCCCTTTGTCCGCTAGTTTTTGTGCCACTTCTCCGCAGAAACTCTCAATCACTGGGCAAGACCAAAACATGTGTCATATCAGCATCTTCCTTATCGCATTTTTGGCACGCTTGTCGTCCCGCATTTACAAACTTCGATATTCTCATCGGGGTCATGTAAGCTCTGTGCGTTATATACAATTGTATTTGTTGTAATCTGGCATTTCTTGACACCTTCTTGTGGTATCCCATAGCACGCTCCCACATCCCATCTTCCATCTGTGCTCCCACCTCTGTTTCCCAATCCAACCTCAAATGCGTCAATTCCTTCCCAACCCGGGTCATCACCATCTCATACAATCTAGAGATCTCATGCCCCCCTTATGATATGTCATATATTGTCCCCATAGTGGCGTCTGGTTCCTCCGCCAATACAGTCTCAGGCCAGATTTTACGAATATTCTGCACCAGCCTTAGATACGTAACATACTGGCCCCTATGCAAGCTCGCCTCTTCCCCTAGTCCTTCAAAATCCTTAATGGCCCCCCTTGCCAGACATCCCCCAATGTAACCAGCCCGACCGACTCCCAGTAGGTCCTGATTATCATCCTTAGTTGTTTGTCTTCCCCTGCCAAAGCAACCAACGGCACCTGCGGGGAACACGGGTACGGGTCCTCCATCATTTGACATACTCTACGCCACATCTTCCACCCAAGCAACATCATTCCCTGGCGCTCCTTCATTTCTGACCTAGGCAACCAAATAATTTCCTTCAGGTAAAACTGAGTGCAGCCCTGTCCAAACAGCCTAAATTCGGGAGTTACCTCATCAGAGAGCCATTTGACCACATATTACAACTGACCAGCTACATAATAGGCCTCAAAATTAGGCAGCTTAATACCCCCCTTTTCATAGAAATTCTGCAACTTCCATAGCGCCACCCTATTCCGAGTGCCATGGCATAGGAAGTCTCTGCACATACTATTCAGCTTGGCAAAAAACTTCTTAGGTATCATGTACGAAATATTGCTGAAAGAATTTAAGAGCCTGGTTAGGACCACCATTTTGAGCATCGCCCCCCGTCCCATCATCGCCAACGGCAACTTCTCCCAAAACTTTATTCTTATACGGATTTTCCCACAGCCACCTCGGTGTTGTGCAAATGTTCCTCCTCTACCGTGTGATACACATCTATTCCGAGGTAGCGGAAGGAACCAACCGCCCATGGTATCGGCAACACTGGCAACTGCTCCGGAAGGGTTCCTCTGTAGCTACCCAATGGGAACATGCTCAATTTTTGGGGGTTCACCGCTATGCCAGACAGTTCTGCATACCTTTCCATTACCTCCAGAATATATTGAAGATTTTCCTCTGGATATTTCAAATATAATAGCAAATCGTCAGCATACAGGGATATTAGGTGTTTCTCTCCCCCTACCTCAATGCTTATCATGTCATATTGTTGTCGAAGGTACACTGCCAGGGGCTCCAGGGCCAGAATATATAACATTGTGGACCAGGGGCACCCTTGTCTGGTGCCTCTGCTAAGTTGCCACCTCTCGGATATCACCGCTCCTGTACGTACCCTAGCCAGCGGCTCAATGTACAGCAACTTCGCCCACCTAACATAGCCCGCCCCATCCCGTATTTCTTCAGGGCCTCCAGCAACCCCGACCACCTGACTGAGTCGAAAGCTTTGACTGCATCTAGGGACACAACCGCCATTTCACCCTCGCTCTTGCTCCCCCATTCAATCACCCGGTGGAGTCGCCTATGGTTGTGGGTTATATTTCTGTTGGGAACATAACCTGTTTGGTCCGGATGTATCAATTTACTAATAACTCTCCGCAATCTATTGGCCAGGACCGCCGTCAATATCTTGCCGTCCTGGTTCAGCATTGACAAGGGCCTATAGGAGCCGCAGCTATGCCCTGGTTTGTTGGGCATAGGGAGCAGTATTATTATCGCTTCTCTAAGCGATTCTGGCAGCCGGCCCACCTCAAACGATTCCTTAAGCATTTCTAGCATGGGGTGGGGGGAATACCTCCTCTCTATATGCTTTATAAAATTCTCTAGGGAGTCCGTCCGCACCTGGGGTCTTACTGGTGGGCAGCTGCCTCACCACCTCTTCCAATTCCTCCAAAGTAATCGGTGCATCCAGCTCCTCTCTTTCTTCGGCACTAATCTTAGGTAATCCCATATCTCTTAAAGTTTCCCTTATCTCCTCTCGGCTGCCCCCCCCTTTGTCCTCATATAGTGCCCTGTAATAATCTAAGAATGCCTCATTGACTCCTTCTTGGGAGTTCGCTACCTCTCCATCCTCTCTGGTTATTGTCCTAATCGGGGGCGTAGGGGTTTCACTCTTGTATAACCACACCAAGAGACGACCCGTTTTATCCCCACCTGCATGCTGTCTCTCAACATACTTCTTATAGTTGAGGTTGCAGAGCCTTTCCCAAAGTTCCGCACACCGCTGCTGTAGTTTAAGTACTGGCTCCGCATCCCCCCTCCCCTATTGAGTTCCCGTTCCAGTTCATCCTCAGCTTCCCCTAACTCCGTTAGGACCCCACCCTGCAGGCCCTTTGATTTAGCAATGGCAGCACCCCGCAATACCACCTTAAAGGCTTCCCAGAGCGTGCCCGCCGAATCCACACTGCCAGCGTTCTGTTCGAAATAATGTGTGATCTCGTCCCTGATATCCTCTCTGAAGACCGGATCCTTGAGCGCCTCAGCCCGGAGGCGCCACGTCGGTATCCGCGCTCTAGGGCGGCAGTACTGCCATCCCAGGACCAGAGGCGAGTGGTCCGACAGGACCCTCGCTTTGTATTCTATTTGGGTGGTCCCTACCACCACATCTGGCGTGGCAAAAAAATAATCAAGTCTTGTATGCAGTTGTTGCGGGGCTGAGTAATGCGAATACTGTTCCTCATTAGGATGTTTCAGCCTCCAAACATCTGCCAGCATGAAGTCGTCGAGCAGTGTCTGCAATGCCCTGGCCGCTGGGGTGGGCCTATCAATCTTATCATCAGATCTGTCTACCCTGGGGTTCAGCACACAATTAAAATCCCCTCCCCAAATAACCGCCCCGCCCACATACGCACCCAGGTTGGTACACAGAGGCCTAAAATATGCCGCCGTGTTTTGATTGGGGGCATACGTATTTACAATGCACACCTCCTTATTCTCCACCATGCCTTCAATATGACCATCCTCCCCTCCGTATCCACCACCTCTTGTGTAAGTTGGAGCGGAACGTGCAGTGCCACCCAGACCAACACTCCCCTAGCGTAGGCAGAATACGGAGAGCCCACTACAGTACCTCTCCACTTCTTCCCCACCAGTTCCAACTTTTCCGGAGTCAGATGCATCTCTTGCAACAGTGCAATATCAATCTTCTGTCTTTTGAAATACATCCTGACCTTGTTCCTCTTTAAGTAACTATTGAGTCCCCTGACATTCCACGTTACGGTCTTAAGATCCCCCATAGCTCATAAGTATTCTCCCCTTCCGTGCAGCAAATCCCACCTGCCCACGCGATACAGATACAGCCGTCTAGCTTTTTCTTGTAGCCTCATGTACAAACTCGAACTCGCCATAACTATACACACACCAAACTCCCCACTTCCCTCCCCACCCTCTACCCATCCCTTCCCCAACACCACACTCCCCAACTGCTGCCCAGCTCCATCCATGGAACTCAGCACCCCCACATCTAGCCCTGCAAGCACCAACCAATTCCCAGAGCTCAGTAGAGTGAAGTCGCCCTAATGGCCACTTAACTAAAGTTACTAAGTGGGGTAAGGAGATCCGCTCTGCAAGGCTCCCCTAAATACAGCAATAGTCACAGTGCTCGTAATATATTGTGCAACAGTCTGACCTTCTCTGCCTAAGGCCGCTCAAATGACTATAATCAAGTCCCAGAGACCTATTCCGTGCCATCTTGTAGCACACTCCTCGTGCACTACTTATCTCCTCCATCTCCTCTTCCTGTCCGAACGTCAGGCTCCTGGGGACATCCCTGCGCGTCGAGCCATCCCATGGCGTCCTCTGGAGTCTCAAAAAACTAAAGTTTTGTGTTTATGAAAAACTTTCAATTTCGCCAGATACAGCAACATGTATTTATGGCCCGCTTCTCTCATTCTCCGCTTTACCGTCCCAAAGTTCATGCGGCTACGCTGCACAGTCAGGGTATAGTCCGGGTAGGCCGTTATGTTTGCCGCTCCTCGTGTAATCGTTCCTCCCTTGCGGAAGTGTTCTAGTATCCTCTCCCGGTAATTAAGGATTTTGGCAATTACTGGCCTAGGCGGGTTTCCCGGCGGCGGCCTCCTTGTTAGAGCTCTATGTGCACGTTGCACCGCGAATCCTTGAGATAAGGCTCCTCTGGGTATCTCCTGCAACAGCATAGATTCGATGAACTCTGTGGGATCGTGGCCCTCCGATCCTTCTGGCAGGCCCACGATGCGAATGTTATTCCGTCGGGCGCGTCCTTCCGCCTCCTCCGCCCTGTTCTCCAAGTTGCCCACTCTCTGCACCAGGGCATGCAATTCGGCCTTGTGGGAGGCACAATCCACGGTGTTCGGGCTCACCTCTTTCTCGAGGGTCTCAGTGCGCTCCGCCAAGGACCTGACGTCCTGCCGGAGTAAATTCACCTCCTCCTGCACCTCACCGACCTTAAGGTCCAATGCCGTTTTCAGCTCAGTTACGGCCAGTTCAAGCTTAGCTTCCCAGGTCGCCTTCAAGTCCACAATCGCAGCCAGGACCTCTTGGTTAGTACCCGTCGCAGGCATGCCACCCGTAGGCGACTTATCCTTGCTCTTGGAACTTTCCGGACCAGGGGACGTCTTGGCGAAGTTGTCCAACGTGGGCTGCTTCGCCTTCGGTCTCACTGTTCTATTAGACATGACCCAGAGGACCTGCGTTCCACACAAGTTACAAATGCGCACACAGGTCGCTCCTATCGCCCGACCACCGTGCGGCCTGCTCCTTCCTTTGTTCCGGTCGTTGATCGCCCATTTTGTTTCGTCTTCCGTCTCCGGCGCTCCTTTTCTTTTTCGCACAAAACTCCACCACCGTTCCTACCACGCCTTCCAAAAGTTCACCAAGCGCAGTCAGACCGTTCACACATCGACATGTGTGTTTTCAGCAGTCATAGGCACGTTGTTATGCACTATTTCGCCAGGATCATTTCAGGATCTCGGGAGCTCCTCCAGATCGCGTCCTCCTACATGGCCCTCGTAGCCACGCCCCCTCCTGACAGCCAAATTGTTAACTTCATATTGACGTACTTAGAATGCAACATGTCCTCTCCACACTCTACAAACTGGCACTAAATGCCGAGCAACATCCATCGAATTAGGAGATGGGAAAGCTTGCTTAGTAAAGACCTGAATGAGACGGAATGGAAATATGCCCTGAAACATGTCTGCATAGTATTGATGAGATACTCGTAGACACTTACGGAATTCACGCGTTTACCTTAGTAGTACTGCACAACACAGCAGAGGGCCCAATATCAGCTGCTAGAGAGTGGTGAATGCTGAGTTGCCAGGTAGCCAATGCTGATTTCTTACACTTGGCTTGGCTGTACCCTGCCATCCTGGAGTTCTAGGAAGCCATATGGATACAAGTGTCTGAAATAATGATCTTCCATATCTGTAAAACTCCAGAATTATGTTTAAGTGGCCGTGTTACTGATTTGCATACAAGCGATGTGAAATTTGTTGGGCTTGCATGTCCAATAGCCAAATCGTTGTTTGCAAAATCATGGATTGGAGTACTGTACCGACAGTCAATGCATGGATAAGAACGCTCCTGTGGTGCAACCAACAGGAGAATGCCATTAGGAATATAGCGAATCCCATCTCTCGCCCCATGGACTAATTGGGGAACTGTCGTTCATATCAAAGCAGCCCAACATGATAGGTCTGATGTGTACATAACTTGATGAAGTGGTTACAAGAAAATGTCACGAATGTTTGTTAAAATACCTACGACAGGTTAAATCGCAAATCTTATGTGTTGGTGCCTGAATACTGTTGTCTCTCTTTCAAGTGATGATTGTTATTGTATCTTTATTGTATTATGAACACTTAAAATCAAAAGAAGTTGAAATTAAGCTAAATAACTTTTGCATGTCTTATTTTCAAACTCAGGGTAACAAGTAGAGATAATTACTTCCTAAGCGATGGTCTTTATGTCCCAGAGGACCAGCTTGAGAACCCGAAGCCTTTACACCTGGATGTTATTACAGTGAATCCTACGGAAGACCTCGACATACTGGACAAAACAAATGGTGAATCTGCTGCCAAGAAACAGAAGTTGGATCATCACACAGATCCAGATGCCAGAACATGCACCACAACTACAGGCGCCTCTTCTTCCAGAAGACTCCTGCATCCCAGCTGTGAAATGGAAGACCATGCCTTGGAGAAAGCAAATAATGACACCTTGGGGCACGACAAAATGGAAACAAGCAGTGACTCGTCCCCATCAGCTTCCCTTAAAGGGTGCAAGCATGAGCATATGGAGGTTGCTAAGAACATTCTTCAAGTTTTACAGAAAGGAGATGCATTTGTGTTAGATATCGACTTAGATTTCTTTTCAGTTAAGAATCCTTTTAAAGAGATGTACACACAGGTACGTTTCTTTTATTCTACATATAAATATCCTGGATGGTGATGAATCGTATGGGCAGTGATAAATGTCATAGGCCAAGATAAATCAAAGGATTTGCAATAGCATGTTATGAAAGCCCTATTGTACGATTGGCTGAGAGGTGCGACAAGGTTGATTGTCATGCAGCAATACAAATATTGGGTTATTTTCAATTGGAAATAACACCTGAATATCACAGTGGTTGTGCTGGCTAATTAATAAAAATACATTTTTCTTTAGTTTTGTGAAAATCACCAATCAGTCCTGGCAGAATTTAGCTGAATTTGTTTTGTATTTCAAATTGAATCATTGAATCTTTACGACATAGTCCAGCACACAGGCTTAATATCCTCATTCTCCTGAATGGGCAGAATTGGCCCGCAGTAGCCTCACCATTTCTGCATCTTCAGGTCAGGTTTTTCTCATTGGATTCGCCGTACAGTTTGCATTCCACCGATTCGGAAAGAGGACTCACTTAATGCTTGTCTTTGGAAAGGATCCTTCTCTTTTCACCAAGCCTGATGTTTCCATGGCTATAATTTCTAACTATGGTTCCCACCCATCCGCCCCTTTCTCTTCGTGACTAGAAGAGTTGCATATGTGAGCATCTGCGCCTCACTGGGGCACCTATATTAAATGTAGTATATTTTTATGTCAGAGGTGGCATTTAGAAATATTGAAAACCACACACTCTCTGGACCTCATTATGAGTTGTGGGCGTTATTCCGGTGGTAAATCCTGCCCAATGGAATAAGGTCTTCTCCTGTTATTGCGCCTCCTCAAGAATCTCATCACGTGAAGCAAGGTAAGTAAACTCTTGTTTTCTGTAGCACTTGGTTGAGGTGACTCCTTCGCAGCCAACAGACTGGAAGAGCTTCTTGGAATTGCACATGTGAATAAATAAGAGTCCGGAATAGTCCAACAGTTCTGGTGAAATGCACCCTAAAAAGAAATTTCAACCATCAGCTGCTTTGGGAAATGCCCACAGTAGTTTACACGCAGGTTGCTCCTTCCAGCATAGTCTCTCCAGTATAGTCTTTTCAGGATAGTCTCGCTGTTGCAACGGCCAATTTTGTAAAGAAGGTCTGGCTCGGCAGAGAGGAACATAGTGTAGAAAGGTACCGGAAGCATAGGAGACACTGAACTTCTCGGTGGACTAGGCATAGTCTAAATTGGGAAAATTGCAGTGTGATTTTTTGTTTTTGTTTTGTTTAATGACAAAAGTAGAACAGTTGCAATGTTATAGAGAATGTTAAATCTTATTTCCCAATCTAGAGACCCCAATTGTAAGGCATATTCGTATGTATTTTGTCCTGCTTAGATGGTGACCATGTGTAAGGGTTCATTTAGCTTGCTATTCTCATGCTATTCTCATGCAAACTGCTCTAACATTTGTTATAGGATAAACTGCTTTCTCCCTTGTTGCTGTACTTTAAACGTGGCTGGGAACACTTCCACCAGCCAGCATAGTGACTCCTGTTGTGCTTTCCCATATAATTTAGTCACAATACACTGGGGTAATTGGCACCACATAGGCCCCTGTAGTCATTCTTAGTAAAGAGGCTGAGCATGGGCTGAATGAGCATGGAGTCCAAACTCCCCTCCGACTCACTAGGGTAGGTTTGAGGCACACACAGTGCTTCCCTGTATGGATAATTATTTCCTCTCTTGTATATCCCTGCCTCTTGGCCACCCTATTGAATATGAATGAAAAGGTTATTATACCTGAACATATACAGAAGTCATAGTAACAACTGCCCTCTCAGAATTTACAAGTGCTTAAGCATGGACACAGGAGAGGGTGGAAGCAATGAGGAAGGTGCGCATACCATATCAATGATAGATGATATGGATCAGTACACCAACATAGACTGAGATTAGAAGAGAGCCATGGTTTTCAAGTGTTGATGCTTTAAGTGAGTCCAAAAACAAGTTACTTTGTGGTGTGCATGGTCAATATTATATATATATATATATATATATTTTTTTTTTTATTATTATTTGTATATAATCTGTTTAGATTTTTACCCCAAAAAGTTTTTCAGTTCTTGAAGTGAAAGAAGGACATTTCTGCGTAATTGGTAATTTCTCAAGGAGGACCAAGAAAGCGAAGAGAAAGACTTTTCCGATGGTTTACTTCTGTACCATCTGCAACGTCTTCTCTAATGCAATGGTTAACAGTTTGGTAGCTGCTATAAACCACCTTGTTTGGGCTCCCGTGATGAGGCGGTTCCACCAAATGTTGTCGTCAACGACGTAAGACAGTTCGTACACAGGACCGAGGAAGGCCTTTCTTTCTTGGTCAATTGCAGGACAAACCATCAAGAGGTGTTTGATAGATTCTGTGGATTGAGCATCTCTGCAGAGTCTACAGGATCTTTCTTCAGTTACTGAGCGGATGGCTAAAACTTCTTGTGTCGGAAAAAGATTTAAACGGGCTTTCAACAGAGTTCTCGATAAGTTTGCTCAGGTATTTCGTACAATATTCCATCGTTTTTTTTAGTTTATTGAAGACTGGTGGCAAGTGGACTAGCAGTTTGTTCGCTACAGCATTGTCATTTGTTTTTATCCAATCGAGCCATTCCATTTTTGTTTTTATTCTCAGAGGGTTCTGGAGAAGTTCTTCTTCTGAGCACGCTATATCTTGCAATATACGTCTTTGTTTCTCAGCCCAGTTGTTAAGGAATGTGTTGCTCCCTTTAGATAATCCCTCAGAAATCATCCTATATATTTCCAGGCTTTCTGGGTTCCTGATTTTTCTGTAGAGTTGAATGGTACTCTGAGCGACCACTGCCTCCATGGAAAGCAGCCCAAGTTCACGTCTTATAGGTGCCACAGCTGTCGATTTCGGTAGGCCTAATGTTGCTCTCCAGATAAAACCTTCTAATTTGGTCCATAGGGTCGAAGGAATAGCGGGCTGGCATCCATGCCATAAGTTAATGCTGGAATTACTTTTGACTTATAGAATTGGATTGCCGGTAGAAGACTGTATTTGCCGTATTTTCTGTCGACTGCTCGTAGTTGGGCCGTTAAGTTTTTGGCTTTTGTCCACAGGGTTGCCTGCATACTTAAACCTCTTTTCGTGCTGTCAATGTCGACTCCAAGGTATTTGAATGTGGAGACAATTTCGATTTTAGAGTGGTCAAGATACCACTTCAAGGACTCCTTTTTTTCGGCCCCTGCTTCTGAAGAATCAGGACTTTCGTTTTAGATTTATTGATCTCCAAATTGTTTTCATTGGTGTAGTGGGCCACGTTGTCCAGTTGGCGTTGAAGGCCCACCTGAGTATGATCCAGAATGATGAGATCATCGGCGTATAGCAGTCTGTTAACCGTTGTATTTCCAATTTTCGGCGGAAAGGATCTAATCAGATCTTGTGAGGCTTTGAAATCGCCGAGGAAGGAGATGAAGAGAGCAGGGGCAAGAGGGCATCCCTGTTTTACGCCACGATTAGATGGTATGAGGTTGGAGAGTAGCCCTTGGTGGTTTAGTCTGACTGAAACACTGGTGTTGGTGTGTAAGGCGATGATCGGGTCAAGGATCCGGTTAGGGCAGTTCCACTTCTTCAGTTTGGTCCAGAGTTTCGATCTGTCAACTCTACCGAAGGCCTGGGATAAATCCACGAAGGCGAGGAAGATTCTTGGGGCACCTAGCAAAACATTTTCTTTCAGGATGTTTAGAATCATTATATTAGCACCTGTACTGACGTTTTTCTGAAATCCTGTTTGGAGTGAGTCCATGGCCGGAGAGATTCTTGCCCAGTTCTGGAAGTGGGTCAAAAGGCTAGTAGCAAAGACTTTATCGATGACGTCCAATAAAGCTATAGGACGGTAGTTAGTGGTGGTCCCTGATACCTTTTTTGAAGATCGGAACGATGATTGCTTGGTTCCATGAGCTAGGGATTGTCTTTCGTTCTTTGCAGACTTTGAAAATCATGCTCAGGACCGCTGACCAAGCCTCGGGATGTTGCTGTAAATCAGTATTTGCTAGATCGTCGGGCCCAGGAGCGTGCAACAGTTTCAATTTTGAAATGATAGACCTTATATCTTCTATATTGGAGAGATCAACCCAATTAGATTTTGTAGAAGGTTTTGTCCTCTCGATGGCAGAGGGAGGATGATCAGTTTTGAAAAATGGTTAATACAACACTCTTCGGAGACCGCGTTTATCATCTGAGAATTAGGATGGGGTTTGGTGGCGTTGACTAATTTCCAGAATTCTCGAGTTTTTTTGTTGGCTATGATCATCATATTTTCGGCATCGGCTTGGTAGAGGGCTGATTTGATGTTTCTTATCCACTGTTTGTAGAGTCTCAGCTCGCAAAGATAGGATTCCCATAGTGTAGGAGAGCTCGAAGTCATAGCCTCTTTTTTTAAATTTTCTTGAGGGACGACGCCTGATCACTAGGCTCCGATTATAACTGTGGTTGTGATTTCCGGCCTGCTTGTCTAGCCCTTTGAGGTTTTTTGTAGGTCAGAAGCAGCGGGATATAGCTTGCCTGAAGGTTGCGTTGTCTGCTTTGATGTCAGAGGTTAAGATTTTGTATTCGTCTGACAAAGTTTTGATATCGTTTTCGGTCATGCGTAGACGAGAGAGCTGCGTGTTGGTCTCAATTGGAACGTTATAGAATTGCTGGTGCTGCACATGAGGTTTAGGAGGTTGTGATCGCTCGCTTCCGTTCTGATTACTTCGAAGGAAGCTATATTCGAGTACATTTTTTCAGAAACAAAGATATAGTCGAGATTCGCTGTAGATTGATCGCGCTCCCATGTGGGAATTGTAATTTGATTAGTAGATTTTGCAGCATTTCGAAGGTTTTTGGAGTTCATTAGCGTAATCCACATTTTTCCTCTTTCTGCCGTCGGTGTGAAAACTCTGACAGGTACAAGCAATTGGCATTGAGATCTCCATAGATAAGGATGTTCGAGGTTTCATGTTTAATCATTATTTCATCGATGATGTTGGCTGCTTCGTCGCAAAATTTACCGGGTGACGTTTTTTGTGGGTTCCAGTAGGTGTTGATAATCGCCCAGACTTCAGAAGAATTTTCATCACTCGTTGTTATGAGTACTGCCAGAAAAGCATAGATAGCTGCTATCGTCTTGTTTAGTTATGTTCGATCCCATCCGGATAGCAGTCAGTCGGCCAGAGGATGGTTTGCCATACGGACCTTTTAGGGCAGGCGAGATCTCAATGGTGTAGCCATCTAAAGCGGGTTTGTTCAGTAACCAGGTTTCTTGAAGGCAAACAATATCGTGGACCCCCAGGTTGTAACTACCAATTTTGGTAAGGTGCGTGTGGCCTCTGGTGTTCCATGAGGCTACGGATATGGTAGAATTTTGAAGCGCTTCGTAGTTTGCTTGGGGCCGCCACGGTAGAGAATTGGCTCCCCTCGTTTGCTGCTATCTTTTAAGGCCAGGTGTAAAGGCATCTCGTAACCAAGACCATGTGCCTTTTGTTGGCTTGGTGTCTGGATAGGGAGTAGACTCGTCTCTAATTTGTCTTGCACGTACAAGGTGATCTGGTGATACAGGTCTTTGTTCTTTATGGTACTCTTTGTACTTTCTTGGTTCACTTTTTTCTTCAATTCTCTCTTTGGCATGGTGTTGATTTTTCGAGTAGTCTGATCTATTCGGATATTTCCCCGAATATCTGCGTTCGTTGTGGCCAAATGTTTCCCGATGAGACGGTGTTCTTCCCCGTCTTTTAGATCTGTACAGGTCCTCAGTTGGAGATTTGTATCTATAGTTTTTAGCCGGTGTTTTTTTGGAATTTTCCGCTTGGCTCTTGTTGGTATTTGCTATATGGATCTCTGTCAAAATGAAGCCTGCATGATCCAATTTTGCATAGACTTCTTGGGGAATCTCCCGGAGCGCCAGGCTCTTGATGTGTAAGAATGCCTTTGCTTGCTTGTTTCTGTGGTAGGGCTCTATAAGCTTGAAGTCATCAGACTTTAAGGTGTTAAGTATGTCGACCTGTTTGAGGATCTTGAGGACGGTTCTTCTATTCAGGATCATGTAGTGATCTTCAAATGGTTTTTGTTCGATTTGGAACAGACGGACAGAGTCTGCAGACTTGCTTTTAGGTTTTGAAGACGGTCCGCTTCGGTATTCGATTGAAGACTTTCTGTCTTTAGTAGGCGAATGTCTGGTCGAGGAGTTAGATTGGGTAGATTTTAATTTTTGGTATAGTTGTTCAATGCTCATGTCTTTCGCCTGGCTTGTATTAGATGGCCTTGTGCCCGGGTTAGAGAGTGGAGATTTGCTAGTGTTTTTTTTTGTTAGTGGCGATTCAATTGAAATTTGGTTTCCAGGACTATCTTCCATTTCTGTGTCGAGCTCGCACATTTCTGCTGAGTCCTCATGTTGTGATAGGTCGGTCGAGGAACTTTGACTGATGAATTCGTCAGCCGATCTTGGTGAAAGTATAGGGTGAGTCGTAGTATTGATAATGTTTTCGAGTTCGTTCAGTTCATGCAAGGTCTCTCCTAGTTTTTTTGTGGTTTCCATTTGAACTTGTTGAATCTGGCGTCGGTTCATTGCTCCTTGCACTCGAGTCGTGTTGAGGGCTTCTGGATAGCTTCAATAAAGGTTGTTTAGCCGTTGAAGCTGTTGCTTTTGTTGAAGTGACACTTTTTAGTACCGGTTTCGTGGTCACCGTTGGTTGTGGTGAATTTTAGTTTTTTTGAATATCAAAAAGGGGAGCCGTTTTTATGGTTTGTGGTTGGCATGAGGTCTGGGTTTCTTTGTCGTCTGAAGTGGGTTTTTTCTGTCTTGTGTTTTGGAGGAGTCGTCGTTTCTCCTCCAGGACTGACAACTTCAGGTCCCAGGTTTATCTATGCTTCTTGTTGGTTTGGTCCAGAGCGGTGATAAATCCTTCCACAAATATCAATTTGGTGTGCATCATTGTTGTAACTGTAACTGTAATTGTTTAACAAATCGTTGATACTTTCGTAAAGCTACCCAAATGGGGCTAGAGCTATTGTTATAGCTAACATGATGGTGGCCAAGTCAATTTTTTTAGATGGTGAGTTTTTTGGGGTTGTGGAAGCTATTTCGCCAAGTCTCCTATTTCTTGGGGGAGATCGTGTTCGAGGTGTGAATGGCGATGTTGGTGGAGGTAGAGAAATACTTTCCTATGTCTGAGTAGGTTGATCTAGGTTTTTAGGTTTCAGAATTTGCTGGACTTGAGGCGGTTGGGTCTTCGGTTGAGTCTCAAGTAGTGATTGGGAATTTGGGACTGGGAGAGGCGACGGTGTAATTCCATCAAAAGGTTTTTCTTTGCAAATGTTTTTTGTGGTTGGTGGCAACAGGGTGCTAGTTGGATCTTCCTCTTGGGGAGGCAACGAAGTTTTGATGATGTCTGCTGGTTCAGGTTTTCCCATGCTGTTTAAGCCTAGTGTAAGTGGAGGTGTAGGCTGTGAGGTTGCGGCCTGTGTATTTGGTATGACTTCTTTTGGGTTAGCTTCTGTAACCCCATTTATTGCCTTTGTTGCTTGCCTTACCCTTTTCTCCGCGTTGCTTGGGTCTGAATCGCTTTTGTCGGTACTCGAGGGGTCTATTAGTTTTTTTGCTTGTAGTGTTGTTTTTCTAGCTTCGGTGGCTGGTGGGAGGTCTTGGATTGCCTCCAAAATGTCTGCATCCGAAAGTTCGTTAGCCTCATCTAATTTTCTTTTACACTATTTTTTAAAGAAGTCCTTCAGAGCCGAAGATAGCAGTGGGCGAGGGAGGATTTTCTTCCCTATGTCCTTTTTCCTGTATTTTCTTTTTGAGTTTTGTATTTTTTTGGATTGCGCATCTTGTTTGTTATTCGACGCCAGGGTTTGAGGGTCAGTGAATTTGGGAACGGATACCTCTGGCAGTGCTTCAATGACTTCGTGAGATGCTTTAATAGTGCTGGCTTTGGTGATTTTTACGAGGAGGGGTCTTTTGAGCTTAGACGGTTCCCCTCGCTTTGCTCCCTTGACGGGTTTGCTGGAGCAGTTTGATCCATTGCTGCGTGGATTTGGACCAGAGTTGGAACTGTAGCTGTTGATGGTTTCACTAGCTGACAAGGGGATGCCTGCGGGGGTGCCACAGCGCCGGCTGTTTGGGTTGTTTGAATTGCAGGCGGGAGCTGGTTTTCCGGCGGTGCTCTCGGGGCCATGCTAGGGAGAAGATGGCGACTGTTGAGAGGCAAAGTCTGAGCCGGCAAAACTTGATCCTGTTCCCCCTAATTTTTGCTTTCGTTTTCTTCAGCGACTGGATAGTCTCCCACGACCTCCGGCGCAGCCCAGGCTGCAAGCACAGGGACGGACGCTGACCGTCCTCCAACAGTCAAATCGTCCACACCTCTCGCCACCATGAGGGCCTGGCGGGATGGCTGAGCAGGCTTAGCGCTGGTGTTAGAAGGAGAGGAGGGAGGAGATTCCAGTGCAATGGGTGATTGCAGCGATGCGGGAACTGCGTTGCGAAGTTCCCGAGAGTCCCGTGGGTCCCGAGAGTCTTCGGTGTTCGTGGTTTGCTGAACAGGTAAGACAGGGAATTCTGCGGGGGGGACGCAGCTGTTAGGGGGAACTTACGAGAAACTTGGTGGAACCGCAGGGGTGAAAAATGTCAATTCCCTATGGTCATGTTGGGAGAGCTGAGTTCTTGTGTTTGTTGCATTTGTTATTTTTGTGGCTTTCATAACTTGACTCACTTCAACAGCGTTAAGCAAGGGCTCCATGGGTGTCGAGCAGGAAACAAAGGGTGAACGCTGGCTTCCGTCAAAAGGGTTTTCAAAGTCGAATCGTACTGCTGGATTTTTTTCTTGCGGAACGGAAGCCGAAGAAGTATTTAGCTGAGCCTTCGTTTTTTTTGTCGGGGGTTTCAGTGACACTGGGTCCGTAGATTTAAAGTTACTCCTTAACAAGTGCTGCTCTGCTGCATGCTCGGCCAGCGGGTTAGGAGTACTGGTTAGAGTTTCATGCAAAGTTTCACAAGGCTCCATTCAGAGGGCTTCGGACCGCGGGCTGCCGCGGACTGCCGGAGACTGTCTCAACCTCGTCTCAAGCTCCACTCACCGCTCCGCGGTGTATACTGTAGTTAAGTGGGTCCTCCCACGATAGACAAGGTAGAGAGACTGCTGCTACTGCCGGAGACTGTCTCAACCTCGTCTCAAGCTCCACGGTGTATGCTGTAGTTAAGTGGGTACTCCCACGATAGACAAGGTAGAGAGACTGCTGCTACTGCCAGAGACTGTCTCAACCTCGTCTCAAGCTCCGCTCACCGCTCCGCGGTGTATGCTGTAGTTAAGTGGGTCCTCCCACGATAGACAAGGTAGAGAGACTGCTGCTACTGCCGGAGACTGCCTATTATTATATATGAAAATACACTTGACAACAACACTGGTGCTCCAAAATGACCTGTGCTTGTGTCATGTCTATGACTGAGAGGAGAGAGAGAGGATGTATAGGTGCATGACTGCTTGTGTGAATGGGTTTATGAATGTGTGTGTCTGTGTGAGAAAGTGTTCTGGTGGGTTCCGAGTGAATGATTGAAAGAAGCTGTATGAGGATGTGAATGCTGTGAAAATTAGGGCATAATTCTGAGATCTGCGTCAAATAAGAACAGTGTCATTACGTGATGGAAAGACACTTTTTAAAACTTTTACATGGAGCTTGCAATCCGTCCCTGAATGTGTCTGTTTATTTATTCTGATGGGTGTCATGTATGTGACTGAGAGGGAGGCTGTGTGGGTGTGTGACTGCTTCTGTGAATGTGTTTATGATTGTTTGTGTCTGTGTACGTGTTCTCGTGGGTGTTGTCTGAATGATTTTAAAGATTGTGGAATACTTTGTTCCACCAAGTGTGGAACACGGGTGAGATTTAAGGAGAGAATCTAAACAATTGGGTAACCCGCAGAAAATGTAAACTATTGAGTGTATATCAAACCTAAATGGCAGTGACAGCTGGTGAATATTTTGAATGGAGGGGCACAAAACTATTTCCCACAAATCTGCGCGAGCAACCGAGCGTAGCGAGGAAGCCCAAATCAACCATGGAGAGTTTTCTTTTGGGGATGGGGGGCGAGTTCTCCCTGCGAGAACATGCACCCCTACAGCCTCCCTCAATCATATACTCTGCACTTACGAGAACACTTCATTCATGCAGATATACACACATTCATATATACATGTGCACAAGCAGTCACGCCTCCATACAGCTTCTCTGAATCACTGAATGATATACAGAAGCTGTATGGGTGTGTGACTGCTTGCATGCATGATTATGTGCTTATGCCTGATTAAGTGCTCTGCTGAGCACAGTGTGAATGATTCATTCACATGGCGTCCAGCAGAAGACTTCACTCAGGTATATACACACATTCATATAGACAAAGGCACACAAGCAGTAACGCACCTATACAGCCTCTTCCTCAACCATACGCATGACACTCACCATAACACTTATTTACACACATTTGGGGCCTGATTACAAGCTTCGGGCAAAATAAGAAAATGGTCTTTCCAGCACAGAATGACACTTTTCTTATTTTACATGGATCTCAGAATCAGGCCCTCATATACACACTCACAAAACTCACATACGCAGTCACGTACAAATACAGAGTGTGCTTCTGTCAGAACCCAAGGCCAAGTGTACTCCTAAGGAGGAGAGGCCGGAACCGCGTACAGTAGCAGAGGAATTCTTCCTACTGTTGTAACTCACTGCTGTTTAAATATAACAGACAGATAGGTCTAGCAGTCGGAAGAGGAGACACGCCGAGGATTCACCAGCTGTAAGGAGTAAAATAGGAATAATCAGTAACTTGAAATCCGTGTACTGCAAAACCCTAGGCCCACGAATGAAACGAGTCCCACGTGATATGAGTCTTGTTATGGTAGTCTATCAGTCAGATGGCGTGGATGGTATGTCCCCAGTATCGCAGTACCGGATTCTATGACAGATATACAGATGTATTATGCACTAAAATAGGGAAAAGGAATAAAGCCCAACCAGTATAGTATAAGGATCAGTTCTTACCGGAATCCCAGTCTGAGAGCTTCAATTGGTCCTAGCGGTGTTCCATAGAGCGGAAGGAATTCCAGGACTAACCCAACGGCACGAGGACGCCTAGTATAATCCCAGTACAAAGTTCCACTCCTACCCCGATGGCACGAGGACGCCTAAGGCACCAACAGCAAGCGTCTCTATTCCAGGTGCAGAGGGCAGTTCCAAAATCCGGATGTTAGGATTGTGCACAAAGAATAGTTCTTAAGATTCCAGGCAAAAGGACAAAAAAGTTCCAATCCAAAAACAACGTTGGGCAAAGCAAACTCCTATAAGCGTTCTGGGTTCATCAGTGTGCAGGCAGTGAAAAGTCCAAACTTTAGGCAGCGACAGGCACGAAGCAGGCAGTATCAGGACAAAACGTAAAGCAAAAGCAATGTCTATGAGGCGTTCCGAATCGGATAGTGTGCAGGCAAGGACAATTCAAACATAATGCACAAGCGAGTCCGTGAAGAGTTCCGCGTCAGCGAAGGAAACCAGTAGATCAATGAGGCAGGCAGAGCATAGGACCAGAACAAAAACAGACAGAGGGGCTACATGCACGGGCTAGGACAAGGGAGAAGGAAACCAGATACGACATAAACAAGGTTCCAAGGGTAGCAACTTCAATCAGAAGCGCTCATCAGCTGTTAGAGGCAGAGTTAAATAAACTTCCGAACGCGCCACAGAGCAACACGACAAACAGCTGACGGAGTGCTTCCAGGTGCACGGTGTCTCCTCACAGGCCACTGGTCGCCATGGCAACCTGTATCTATGCAGGAATGGTGAGTGTCCCCCCAACAGAGTGTGTTTATACCTGCTAATGGAGCCATACATGGTAGAATGCAATCGTAAGGAACGCTCAGCAGCAGGCAGGCACCTGCGTGTGTGGATGTCATTACCCGGATTCCTAACAGCTTCTTTAGGGTTTAAAAGGAGAGCATATCTGTATACCACATTTTCTTTTTTTTTTTTTTTTTTTTTTTAAACCACACAAACAATACAATACAAACCAAACTAGCAGCGTTATTTGCAACAAAACACATGAACATCAATAAATGAACACCACTGCACCCCCAATCCCTCCCCCCTCAAGAGCTTGTTTATCTTCCTCATTCCGTATCTGCTGCGTGTGGCAGGGTATCGCTTTCTTCTGAGACTGCAGAATCCGTTATCGTGCCAAACAGTCCTGTTATTAACACTCTCCATGCTAGCAAGGTACTCACTTCTTCTTCCCCACACTTGCTACATGCCTCCTGCCATACCACCGTTTCAGCCTCCGCCCATTTTTGCAAATCCCACCACCATACCTCGACCAGTGGCTTATGGCACTGCTTCCAGCCCATGGCAATCCTTCGTTTTGCAAGCACATATGCCAAGTCCTTCAGTTTCCCAACATGTTTAGTATTCCGTGGTCTGGGAAACCCTCCCAACAGGCAGGCTCAGGCCGTATCTATATTGAGCGTGACCCCTTTGTCCGCTAGTTTTTGTGCCACTTCCCCCCAAAAACTCTCAATCACTGGGCAAGACCAAAACATCTGTGTCATATCAGCATCTTCCTTATCGCAGTTTGGGCACGCTTGTCGTCCCGCATTTACAAACTTAGATATTCTCATCGGGGTCATGTAGGCTCTGTGCGTTATGTACAACTGTATTTGTTGTAATCTGGCATTTCTGGACACCTTCTTGTGGTATCCCATAGCACGCTCCCACATCCCATTGGTCATCTGTGCTCCCACCTCTGTTTCCCAATCCAGCCTCAAATGCGTCAAATCCTTCCCTACCCGGGTCATCACCATCTCATACAGTCTAGAGATCTCGTGCCCTCCTTCTGACATGTTATATATTGTCCCCATGGTGGCGTCTGGCTCCTCCGCCAATACAGTCTCAGGCTAGGTTTTACGAATAATCTTCACCAGCCTTAGATACGTGACATATTGGCCTCTGTGCAAGCCTGCCTCTTTCCCTAATTCTTCAAAATCTTTAATGACCCCCTCTTGCCAGACATCTCCCAATGTAACCAGCCCAACCGACTCCCAGTAGGTCCTGATTATCATTCTTAGTTGTTTGTCTTCCCCTGCCAAGGCCACCAGCGGCACTTGCAGGGAACACGGGTACGGGTTCTCCATCAGTCGACATACTCTACGCCACATCTTCCACCCAAGCAGCATCATACCCGGGCGCTCCTTCATTTCAAGTCTAGGCAACCAAATAATTTCCTTTAGGTAAAACGGAGTACAGTCCTGTCCAAACAGCCTAAATTCAGGAGTTACCTCATCAGAGAGCCATTTGGCCACATATTGCAACTGGCCAGCTATATAATAGGCCTCAAAATTTGGCAGCTTAATACCCCCTCTTTCATAGAAGTTCTGCAACTTCCATAGCGCCACTCTATTCCGAGTGCCATGCCATAGGAAGTCTCTGCACATACTATTCAGCTTGGCAAAACACTTTTTAGGTATCATGTACGGAATATTGCTGAAAAAATATAAGAGCCTGGGCAGGACCACCATTTTGAGCCTCGCCTCCCGTCCCATCATCGCCAGCGGCAACTTCTCCCAAAACTTCATACTTGTACGGATTTTTCCCACAACCACCTCGGTATTATGCAAATGCTCCTCCTCTACCGTATGATACACATCTATTCCGAGGTAGCAGAAGGAGCCAACCGCCCATGGTACCGACAACACTGGCAACCGCTCCAGAGGGGTTCCTCTGTAGCTACCCAATGGGAACATGCTCGATTTTTGGGGGTTCACCGCTATGCCGGACAGTTCTGCATACCTTTCCATTACCTCTAGAATATATTGAAGATTTTCCTCCGGATATTTCAGATATAATAGCAAATCGTCAGCATATAAGGATATTAGGTGTTTCTCTCCCCCCACCTCAGTGCCCATCATGTCATATCGTTGTCTAAGGTACACTGCTAGGGGCTCCAGGGCCAGAATATATAACATCGGGGACCAGGGGCACCCTTGTCTGGTGCCTCTGCTAAGTTGCCATCTCTCGGATATCACCGATCCTGTGCGTACCCTAGCCAGCGGTTCACTGTACAGCAATTTCGCCCACCTAACATAGCCCGGCCCCATCCCGTATTCCCTCAGGGCCTCCAGCAACCATGGCCACCTCACTGAATCGAAAGCTTTGACTGCATCTAGGGACACAACCGCCATTTCACCCTCAATCTTGTTCCCCTCTTCAATCACCCGGTGGAGTCGCCTATGGTTGTGGGTTATATTCCTGTTGGGGACATAACCTGTCTGGTCCGGGTGTATCAGTTTACTAATAACTCTACGCAGCCTATTGTCCAGGACCGCCATCAATAGCTTGCCGTCCTGGTTCAACAATGACAAAGGCCTATAGGAGCCGCAGCTATCCTCTGGCTTGTTGGGCATAGGAAGCAGTATAATTATCGCTTCTCTAAGCGATTCCCGCAGCCGGCCCACCTCAAAAGACTCATTGAGCATTTCTAGCATTGGGGGGAAGGGGGTACCTCCTCTCTATATGCTTTATAAAACTCGCTAGGGAGTCCGTCCGCACCCGGGGTCTTACAGGTGGGCAACTGCTTCACCACCTCCTCCAATTCCTCTAGAGTAATCGGTGCATCCAGCTCCTCCCTTTCTTCGGCACTACTCTTAGGTAATTCCATGTCTCTTAAGGTTTCTCTTATCTCCTCTCGATTGCCCCCCCCTTTGTCCTCCTATAATGCCCTGTAATAGTCTGAGAATGCCTCGTTGATTCCCTCTTGAGTGTCCGTTACCTCCCCATCCTCTCTGGTTATCGTCCTAATCGGGGGCCTAGGGGTTTCGCTCTTATATAACCACGCCAAAAGACGGCCAGTTTTATCCCCACCTGCATGTTGTCGCTCAACATACTTCTTATAGTTAAGGTTGCAGAGCCTTTCCCAAAGCTCTGCACACCGCTGCTGCAGTTTGAGTACTAGTTCCGAATCCCCTCCTGCCCTATTGATTTCCCGTTCCAGTTCACCTTCGGCTTCCCCTAACTCCATTAGGACCCCACCCTGTAGGCCCTTTGATTTAGCAATAGCAGCACCCCGCAATACCACCTTAAAGGCTTCCCAGAGCGTGCCCGCTGAATCCACACTGCCAGTGTTTTCCTCGAAATAATGTGTGATCTCATCCCTGATATCCTCTCTAAAGACCGGGTCCCTGAGCGCCTCAGCCCGGAGGCGCCACGTCGGTATCCGTGCTCTGGGGCGGTAGTACTGCCAGCCCAGAACCAGGGACGAGTGGTCAGACAGGACCCTCGCTTTGTAGTCTATTTGGGTGGACTCTATCACCACATCTTGCGTGGCAAAAAAATAATCAAGTCTCGTATGCAATCGTTGCGGGGCTGAGTAATGCGAGTACTGTGTTTCATTAGGATGTTTCAGCCTCCAAACATCTGCCAGCCCGAAGTCGTCGAGCAGTGTCTGCAATGCCCTGGCCGCTGGGGTGGGCCTATCAATCTTATCATCAATCTGTCTACCTTGGGGTTGAGCACGCAGTTAAAATCCCCTCCCCAAATAACCGCTCCCCCCATATGCTGCTGTATTTTGATTGGGGGCATACTTATTTATAATGCACACCTCCCTATTCTCCACCAGTGCCTTCAATATGACTAACTTCCCCTCCGTATCCACCACCTCTTGTGTAAGTTGGAGCGGAACGTGCAGTGCCACCCAGACCAACACTCCCCTAGCGTAGGCAGAATACGGAGAGCCTACTACAGTACCTCTCCACTTCTTCCCCACCAGTTCCAACTTTTGCCGGGTCAGATGCGTCTCATGCAACAGTGCAATATCAATCTTCTGTCTTTTCAAATACATCATGACTTTGTTCCTCTTTAAGTAACTATTGAGTCCCCTGACATTCCACGTTACGATCTTAAGGTCCCCCATAGCTCATGAGTGTCCTCCCCCCTTCCGTGTAGCGAATCCCACTTGCCCACGCGATACAGATACAGCCCTCTGACTTTTACTTGAAGCTTCTTGTACAAACTCCCCCTAACTATATACACCACAAATTCCCCGCTTCCCTCCCCACCCTCTACCCATCCCTTCCCCAACACCACACACCCCAACTGCTGCCCAGCTCCATCCTCGGAATTCAGGCACCCCCACATCTAGCCCTGCAAGCACCAAACAATGCCTAGAGCTCAATAGGGTGACGTCGCCCTAATGGCCACTTAACTAAAGTTACTAAGTGGGGTAAAGAGATCCGCTCTGCAAGGCTCCCCTAAATGCAGTGATAGTAACAGTGCTCATAATATCTTGTGCAACAGTCTGACCTTCTCTCCCGAAGGCCGCGCAAATGACTATAATCAAGTCCCATGGATCTATACCACGCCATCTTGTGGCACCCTCCTCGTGCACTACTTATCTCCTCCATCTCCTCTTCCCGTCCGAACGTCAGGCTCCTGGGGACATCCCTGCGCGTCGAGCCATCCCATGGCGTCCTCCGGAGTCTCAAAAAACAAAGTTTTGTGTTCATGAAAAACTTTCAATTTTGCCGGATACAGCAACATGTATTTATGGCCCGCCTCTCTCAATCTCCGCTTTACCGTCCCAAAGTTCATGCGGCTACGCTGCATAGTCAGGGTATAGTCTGGGTAGGCCGTGATGTTCGCCGCTCCTCGTGTAATCGTTGATCCCTTGCGGAAGTGTTCCAATATCCTCTCCCGGTCCCGGTAATTAAGGATTTTGGCTATTACTGGCCTAGGCGGGTTTCCTGGCAGCGGCCTCCTTGTTAGAGCTCTATGTGCACGTTCCACCGCAAATCCTTGAGATAAGGCTCCTCCGGGTATCTCCTGCAGCAGCATAGACTCAATGAACTCCGTAGGATCGTGGCCCTCCGATCCCTCCGGCAGGCCCACGATGCGAATGTTGTTTCGTCGGGCGCGTCCTTCCGCCTCGTCTGCTCTGCTCTCCAAGTTGCCCACTCTCTGTACCAGGGCATGCAATTCGGCCTTATGGGAGGCACAATCCGCGGTATTTGGGCTCACCTCTTTCTCGAGGGTCTCTGTGCGCTCCGCCAAGGCCCTGACGTCCTGCCGGAGTAGATTCACTTCCTCCTCACCTCACCGACCTTAAGATACAATGCCGTTTTCAGCTCAGTTACGGCCAGTTCAAGTTTAGCTTCCCAGGCCGCCTTTAAGTCCGCAATCGCAGCTAGGACCTCTTGGTTGGTACCGTCGCCGTCATGCCGCCTGTAGGCGACTTGTCCTTACTCTTGGAATTCTCCGGACCAGGGGACGTCTTAGCGAAGTCGTCCAAGGTGGGCTGCTTCGCCTTCGGCCTCACCGTTCTACTAGACATGACCCAGAGGACCTGTGTTCAAATGCGCACACAGTACGCCTCTATCGCTCGATCACTGTGCGGCCTGCTCCTTCCTTTGTTCCGGTCGTTGGTCAGCCATTTCGTGTCATCTTTCGTCTCCGGCGCTCCTTATCTTTTTCGCACAAAACTCCACCGCCGTTCCTCCCACGCCTTCCAAAAGTTCACCAAGCGCGGTCAGACCATTCACACACCGACATGTGTGTTTTCAGCAGTCGTAGGCACATCGTTATGCACTATTCCGCCAGGATCATTTCAGGATCTTGGGAGCTCCTCCAGATCAGGTCCTCCTACATGGCCCTCGTAGCCACGCCCCCCATATCTGCATACCACTTAGTGTTGATATTTAACCCTACTGTGTTGTATATCAAATTGGTTATGTACTTCATTCCTTCCAAAAATGACCCAATGATATTTGAGATTGGATTGTACCTTCACTGAATTTTCAATTTCAGAAATGATAAAGTTATACCTGGAACGCTACTTTTATGTTTACCTGTTCGAAACTGAACTTAATATTTTATTTTGTGATATAGTACTATTTTTGTCTGAAAGGAGTCTTCAACTAAACTTATATGGTTTTCTGCCTCGATCTCTTGTGGTGAAATCCACCTCCAGTATAATTGTCTTCAAGTATAGGAACCGTATAGATTATTGAATTGGCTACAATGTATTTTCATTTGATGCTTTTACTAAAATCTAAACGTAATTCTAACCTGAGAAAAACAATAAAAAATAAGCACAAACTTTTTTCAATTTTTTGTAACCATTTTATTTGCATAGTTTACACTTTGTCACACAAGGAGAGTGAAAACAAAACAAATAAAATACAATGCAACATCAGGGATAAAACACCACCAACAGTTGTAGTAAGACATCTTTCCAACTTATACAAAGACAGTGCTTTCCAACATATCATAAATGCATTGTAACAGCAAAACATAGCGGAAATCATTTCCAGACATACCCTCCCTATAAATAAACATAAATGAGCACATGAAACCACAAAACATACCACAAACGCACATACCCATGCAGCGCAACCAAGCCCCTACCAGCCACCTAGACACAGCACGAAACAATCCACACTAACTGTTTAAATCGTTAAAGGGTGTCCACAGTTCCAGATGAAGGTCCTCCCGGTCCTATTTCTGAAATAAAACATTCTCGAAACCAGACACAACCTGCAAATCATTTAGCCAACGCTCCACCTGCAGCTTTTTCCTAGTCTTCCATACCTTTAGTACCTGCTTTGCCGACACCACCAATGCTTTGTCAATCAGTTGTCTATATCATCTAGCAACCTCACATCTCCCTCTACCAGACAACAAAGCAATCTGTAGGGGCTTCCTAGGAAAACTCATAGGTAAAGTCCTATCCAAGCTGTCTAAACATTCCCTCCAAGAATCGCTTACTCTGGAGGAACCCCACAACATGTGCAACAAAGTGCCCCGTTCCCTACCAAAGCCGCAACATACATCATTGTCTAACAAGCTCAAACCATGCATTCGTGCTAGGATCTAATACAATCGTCCTAAGATCTTCTGTTGGGTAAATCTCAGATTCAGGTCCAGCTTTCTCCTAAAGCCTGCCATCAACACATAATCCCATTCCGCAACCGAAATTTCACATCCTAACTCACCCACCCAAGTCTGTCGCAGTTTATCCCAGATTTCAACATACAACAGATTCATAGGTATTGTGCTAAGAAACATGGACACCGTAAGGGGTGGTGAGGCAAGCATAGAACAGGCAGCCGGCCTAGCTTCGAATGGGACATTCAACATAACCAATCTCTGTGACAGAAGCAACTCCAAATCCCTATACCTCCTTAACTCTCACTGACTGAGCTTACGCCGGAGATCCGCAAAAGACACTTTTAAGTGTGTTGAAGCCAGCATGCTTCCATTGGCAATCAGCAGTTAAAGATCTCAAACCATCACTAAATAGTCCAACCTTACCTGCCCAATACTGAACGTGATTCTGTTGCCATGTGTTTATGGTGTTCTTGGTGCAACCAGCCCATTCGGAAAATGCTCTTAAATAGAACAGACAATAGACATCAAATAGGGACTTACTATACTAAAAGGCTGGCCATAATGGTCTTCCACCATCTTCATTAATTGCATATATGTTTCAAATAGTAAAACACTAATTTAAATGTATTAGAACAATCATTCTTGCATTAGCCAGAGTTTGAAATTGACGGGAGCTGGGAGCTATTTAGCTCCCGTTTGTAGCCTAGAAGAGCCTTGTTAGCTTGACACCAACAGCTACCAGTAGCTACCTTTGGATCCCCAGGCCAACCGATGACGATAGAAAACACCTATGAATATGTATTTCTATGCATTTGGAACAATCTATAAATATACATTAGGACATTTCGAGGGGATTGGGTCCTCCGACGTATTCCATATCTATGACAGGTAAACACCACAGCTGTGCTGCTTCGGAAAATTTTCGGCGTCCTGCGTAGATGACATTGATACGCTGTCCTCGAGGGCCTCTGTCGAGCCGACGTCACTGGATGTTATAAGTAGGACGCACGACGCCCGTAGCCTCAGTTCCGTTTTTTCCGCGAATGTGTTCGCTTCAGAGATCTCGGTGCGCCTCGGTTCTTCTGAGTTTCTACCGGTTCTTTGAACTTGGTTTGTGAAGATTGTATCATGTCTTCCTCTTCTTCCGTCCTGCGGTCGGGTTTCAAGAAGTGTCGGGACTGCGGTTCCAAGATGCCGCTGATGGACCCGCACAACGCCTGCCTCTGGTGCCTCGGGGAGGACAACGCTACAGACGATTGTGACGAATGGCAGTCGTTCACGTCGAAGGCCTTGCGGGAGAGGAAGAAGAAGCTGTTGGTAGGTAGGGTTTCCAAACCCCATAAACCGAGGTCCACTGGACTTTCCACTGACGATTCGAGGGGCGACTCTCTGCGTCATCGGCGTAAGTCCAGGGGGTCTCGGTCCCAGAGTGGGTCCCGCCATTCCTCTGCCTCGTCACGGGTCGCCTTCCCCGTCCACGTCCGAGGACTCCACCCGTCGGCGGGTTGCTTGTCCCAACAAGCACTCTACTCCTGCGGAATGGGAGGCATTTCGCAAGAAAATGTTGGTGATTTTTTAATCGCATTGCTCCAGTCCGTCCGCGCCTTCGAGAGAAGCCGGCAGTGACCGTGCTAGAGCCACGACTCGCACGCCTTTGGGCTCGGGTGGTCGGCGCGATCATCGAGAACCTTTGAGTGCTCGATCGGACAAGGTGGATCGCTCTAGCCATGCCCACTCCAGGTCCCGGTACTTGACGCCCTCGAGACCATCGGAGCCTGTGAGGTCTTCTTCGAAGACGTTGATGCCACCGGCGCCATGTCCGTCGAGAGGTTGACTCGAGGCTCTGGCTCCGAGGAAACCCTCGATGCCATCGGCGCCGAGGCCGTCAAAGGACACGCTCGGGGCACCACCCTTGAAGACTGTGTCGAGGCCGTCGGCGCCACGCTCAACGTCTTTCGAGGATGCTTTGTCGGAGGTACCCCGTGGCACGGTGGAACCCCCGAAAAAAGGCTCTGGTCTAGTCCAAAAATGTATTTGTTTCCCTTTTCTGTGCCCCCATTCCAGCCTCTGGATTATATTTCTGAGGTGGAAGAAGGTTTGGTTCCTGATGAGGTACCTGACGAAATATTGTCTGGTCATAGCCAGATTGAAGACCTGCATCAGTCGTTGCACGACGCCAGTGGTCTGGACACCTCCCCGGAGGTGGAGTTTGATAGGCCTGAGCCTGGTACGCATGCCGAGTCTTCGTACCGGCGGCTTATGTCAAGGGTGTCGGAGTACTTGGGGTGGTCTGCGCCCCCAGTGGATTTTCTGCAGGATGACCTGACCTAGGTCCACCAATTGACCAGGTTCTGCCATTCCATATGGCCTTGCAAAGAAGGGTGGCAGCGGCTTGGACTGCTCTGGAGAGTCTCCCAGCAGTAGGGAAAGTCGTTGCCAAGAAAATACCGCCCAGCCAGTGGTGACCCCGGCTACTTGTCCGTGCACCCTACTCTGCAGAGTTTGGTGGTGCAGGCGGCCCCGGCCCCGGCTAAACAGGCGTCGTACCCTACCATCCCTCCTGATAGGCACAAAAGCGTTTTGACGGTTGGGCGAAGAAAGTGTTTTCTTCAGGGGGTATGGCTTTGAAAGCAGTCAACTCTGTGTGTGCCTTAGCACGTTTCACTCATACTCTGTGGAATTGTGTTTCCTTAGCGGCAGAAAATATTCCCGAAGGGGAGGAATGGGATGGCTTTCTTGCTCTTGTACAGGATGGCAAGGAGGCCATGTGTGAATCCGTTCAGTCGGGTCTGGACGTGGCAGACTGTGTCAGCCGGTCCATGGCGGCGAGCACCGTGATGTGCAAATTTGCGTGGTTGCGGAAGTCTGGGTTTGCTCCGGATGTACAAGCCCGGCTTCTCAACATGCCCTTTGATGGTAAACATCTTTTTGGCAGCAAGGCTGACGAGAGCCTTGAGAGGTTGCAGACCTGAAAGGCTGCAGCAAAGTCGTTGAGCGCTGCAGTTCGCCAGCCTCTGCCTTTTCGTCCTAGGGGACAGCAAAGGAGGGGAGGTTCCTTTTGATATTACTCAACCTTTGGTAAATCGAGGAGAGCTGCAAGTCAAAGAGGCCAACATAGGAGTACCAGAGGTGGAAAACGGGGTACTCGAGGTGCCAAGGCCGCTCCAGCAGTTGCCTCTTTGCCTTCAGGCACTGCCGCAGCCGCTTCAGCTCAGTCATGAGGCCATGTCCCATGGTTCGCCGGTTGGGGGAAGGCTGGCGCAGCATCTTGTACAATGGCGTGCCATTACTTCAGATGTGTGGGTTCTGGAGATCATAGCCCACGGCTACTGTCTTCCTTTCCGGCAGAGGCCTCACGACAATCCACCAGGGAAGCTCTTTGAAGAGTCCGGATCCACTCCTTGCGCAGGAAATCAAATCCCTGCTGGAGAAAGGCACCATAGAACTTGTGCCTGTAGCGGAGAGGAACAAGGGATGGTATTCCCCTTATTTTTTGATTCTGAAGAAAGACTGGGGATTGAGACCCATCATGGACTTGCGTGGTTTGAACAAGCTCCTCGGGAAGGACAAGTTCAAGATGGTTACTCTCTCTCAAGTCCTCCAGGCCCTTCAACTTCAGGACTGGTTGGTGTCTCTCGACCTCAAGGACGCTTACTTTCATGTGCCGATCCATCCTAAGCACAAGAAGTACCTGAGGTTCGCAGTTGGCGACTTGCACTTTCAGTTTCGGGTCCTGCCGTTCAGATTGACCTCCGCCCCGAGGGTTTTCACCAAGCTCATGGTGGTGGTGGCAGCGTATCTCAGGAAAGGGGGGGATTCACGTCTACCCCTACCTGGACGATTGGTTGATCAGGGTGCGCTCTCCCGAGCAAGTCCTGGATCATCTGTCAGCCACCTGCCACTCCCATCACAAGCTGGGCTTCTCCCTCAACTTAAAGAAGTCCCACTTGACGCCAACCCAGCGGCTCCAGTACATCGGAGGTCACATCCCTGGAGCAGTGATTCCCTCCCCAGGTGCGGGCTCATCACATTCTGCAGATGGTGCACAAGTTTCAACATGCCCAGAGTCTCCCGGCGTTCGAGTTCTTGAGGTCGCTCGGCCTAATGCCATCCTGCATTCTTTGGTGCCAGAGGCTCGACTGCGGATGAGATCTCTGCAGTGGGCTCTCAAGATGCAGTGGTCACAGTCCTCCGGCAGGATGTCGGACCCCGTTCAGGTGCCGCCCTCGGTCGCCCATGACCACCTGTGGTGGGCCGTCGAAGGCAATCTGATGAAGGGGCTCCATTTTGGCTACTCCGGCCGGAGGTGATGATCGCGATGGACGCATCCCTCACGGGATGGGGAGCTCATGCCAACGAGTTGAGTCAGCGGTCGTGTCCAGACTCCATATCATTCTGTTGGAGCTGAGGGCCGTCAGGCTTGCCCTGAAGGCTTTTCTGCTGACTGTGCGAGGGAAGAATGTCCTGGTTCTGACGGACAACACAGTGGCCATGCACTACCTCAACAAAAAGGGGGGGCAGGGTCACTTCCTCTGTGAAGGGAGGCGATGCAGCTCTGGTTCTGGGCCATCCAGCAGGAAATTTCGATCTCGGCAGTTTATCTGGCCGCAGACGAAAACAAGACGGCGGACGCTCTGAGCAGGCAGAGCGCGAACTCTCTCGAGTGGGAGCTGGCTCAGGAGATTCTCCTGGAGATCTTTGCCCTTTGGGGGACCCCACAAGTGAATCTCTTCGCCTCCAGTGTCAACCGGAAGTGCGAAAGGTTCTGCTCGCGGGAATTACCTCCAAGAGGAGCCTTAGGGGACGCGTTCGTGGTGGAGTGGTCCTTCTCATTGCTGTACGCGTTTCCTCCAGTCCCCATCATCCCGCAAGTGCTGCGGAGGTTACGGAGGATCGGTTCCCAGATGATCCTCATTGCTCCGACATGGGCCCGGAGAACGTGGTACCCGGACCTTCTCGACTTGTCCATCTGCCCTCCACACCGTCTTCCCTACCGAGACGATCTGCTCTCACGGGAGGGGGGTCAGGTTCTCCATCCAGAGGTCAGATCCCTCAACCTTCACGCTTGACTTCTGAAAGGTTGAGGTATAAGGATTGGGACCTCCCTGAAGACGTGATGGAGGTGTTGCTTTCGGCCAGACGGCCTGCGACAAAGTCCCTGTACCGTTGCCATTGGAGAAAGTTCTGCGACTGGTGCAGGGTTAAGATTGTGGATCCTTTTTCATGTAACATTCCTGTGGTTTTGTCTTTTTTGCTTTCTTTAGCCCACCTGGGCCTGCAAGTGGGTACCATTAAAGGTTACCTGGCGACGCTGTCCATATTTAAGCGCTCGTCTGAGGAGTGTTCTTATTTCAAAATTCCTTTAATTTCTCAGTTTCTGAAAGGGTGCACTAATGTGTTTCCACCGTCACCTTTCCAGGTGCCCGGTTGGGATTTGAACCTTGTTCTAAAATTCCTAATGGGTGCTCCATCTGAGCCTTTACATTCTTGTCCTTTGAGACTGTTAACCCTTAAAACTGTATTTTTAGTTGCGGTTACTTCCGCTCGCAGAGTGAGTGAGTTGGAGGCACTTTCTGTTAAGCCACCCTTCACAGTGTTTCATAAGGACAGGGATGTCCTTAGGGTTCGTCCTTCCTTTCTACCAAAAGTGGTGTCGGAATTTCATTTAAGCCAGAAGGTCATTCTTCCGGCATTTTATCCTCCTCCGCATCCTGATAAGGAAGAGGAGAGGCTCCATAGGTTGGATCCTACGAGAGCTTTAAGTTTCTAGATTTCACGCATGTCCTGGGTCAGGGTGGATGATCAGCTCTTTATAGGATATGCTGGAAGGCGTTTGGGACAAGCTGTTACTAAGCACACTTTGTCTAGATGGATTATCTTTTCAATTTCTGAATGTTACTGCTTGTCGGGTAAGGACCCTCCGGTAGGCTTACGGGCCCATTCTACTAGGGGTATGGCTGCCTCTACTGCCCTGAAAAGAACTGGCGGATTGAGCTGGCAGCAAGTGCGAGTGAGGTGTCAAAAAGTGAGGTGTTTGTGCATTGCCTGGCACACATTACTTTTTCATATCACAAGCTGCTTTGTTATATGCTCGGTCCCATCCCATTTCAAGAACGGATCCTGTGTGCATGGAGGAAAATGTACTAAGAGTTCAGTAGGACCAAAAACACACTTATTGGGCTCCAAAAAGGGCGTTACTCCTGTGAATTTCCTCAATACGTTTATCACACAAGTCACAGGTTATTAATTTGAAGAGTTTTTCATAAACTTCTACCAACCATGTAGCCTACAACTAACATGCCCTCCAACATATCTTCCTAAACCCTTGTGAGGTTACTATGCCTAGGTTGCGCTGACGAGCCGCTTATCTAGGGTTAAGGGATAGGGAGAAGAAACTGGCCCTATCTCACGATATTCATCAAAGGTTTTTTCACAAACTAAACAAAATTTGTGACAAATACGTTGCTAATGAAATTAGTATCTTTACTCTTATTCTCTGCTCGGTATTGTCACACTTGGAAGTTTAAAAAAACAAAAACATTTTTAATTTTTGGTTTATTTAAAAAAAAACTTGGGTGTTCTTTTAAAAAAAGAAAGGAAAAATATTGGAGGAATATCCTTTCTCATCAACTTATTTGTGAATGCACAACTGTTCTGAACCCAGTTGCGCTCACACCCAATCTGGGTGTTTTTGAGCTAGAATGCTTCACACAGTTTACTTCAAAGCTTGTGTTAACCCCTTCTCTTTATGTCTACTTTTTTCAAATAGAGTGGGGCCACATCTGGCCTACCGGTTTCAGTGGAGATGGTAATTGACCCACTTTCTTCAGGACCACAAAACGTTTTTATAGGTGTTGTCACAACAATATCTCTGAGAGATGCAGTTCTCTCTGCACACTGCCCCACCTGCAAGGGATACACAAGAGGGGAGGGGGAGAAAAACAAGTGTTTTATATTGAAAGCTCCTATTACACTCTTGATTTTGCGTGCGCACTCTATTCTGCCTGATTTGTAACATAGCTTACCCTTCAGCTTAATACTTTGTTTGGGAGGGGTGAATCAGGTAGCTGTTTATATCACTCGGATGCCTCTGAATCTACAGCATTCCAGCGAGCCCTGTAACAATACATATTTTGTAATCTATTGCAGGGTGTTTGAACAAGGAAGAAAAAAGAAGGGACTTCTTAGAATTAGCATCACTAATTGTTAAAAAAGTCTAGTGCATTCTTTCTAGTACAACAGTCTACTTTGGACCGTGTGTACGATACATTTTTCAGGAAAATCGTTCATTTTAAGTGCTCAGCACCCTGTGCTAGGGCATGGCGCTTCGGCTTACCTTTTATAGCAGGAAAATGATCCTAGCCTCTCGTTTCTGTTTCTGTATAGACTGTGTGACACTGGTGTTTACGTATTCGTATTTAGCACGATGCTCGCATGCGCAGTGCGATCCACAATGTTTAGGCAGTGAAAAGTCTTGCAAGAAGGCTCAGCACTTTTACGTTGCCCAGGTTATATGTGATGTGCCGTACCGGCTTAGTTTCTGCGAATGCGCTTCCGATTACAGATGGTGTCTCCAGCTGTATGGAACGCCGGAACCATCGGGTCTGGATTGGCCCAGTGACTCCGTCTGTGCCAGTCCCAGCAGAGGCGGATAAGGCAGGATCACTGTACCACTGGTGAAGAGAGAATGGTGCCCCGCCGAAGCAAGCCACCAGGCCCGCGCTGCCAGCCTCGACGGCCGGGTGCTGAGCCGGAGCGTAACAGATGTTGATTGAATCAGGGGGGAATTTGTGTCGGAACAAAGCGTAGCTCTGCTGCGTCAAAAAATGTCTTGCCGGAGCGGCGTCCCGTGTAGGCCCGTGCCCCAAACTGCCCCTGTGCCATTTGCTTTATGCACAAAAATGCTCCGGAATCCCTGCAAAGGAGCCCAATGGCAGAGGGAAATCTGTTATAATGAGAGTCTTCTCTCATGTTGTTTTCCCTGCTATGATGATGTCAGTGGAATGTGGTGAGGTCACTGTGCTTGGAGTGTTGTTATCTGAATGTGTGTTCCATGGGGGACAGTTGGAGATAGAGAGCTGGCTGGCAAGGATGTGCCGGTGCTTTCCTGCTGTACTTATGTACTAATAAACCCGTATAACCGACCTGCTGGCTCAGGTGTTTTGCTGACAATGCCACATTGTTACACTGGCGACGAGGATGGGATTTTGTCGTGGAGGGGACAGCAGTTAAACAGGACACCGCCCTCCAAGTGTCCACATCCTGTGTAGCAGTCAGCTGCGCAGCCTTTGGAGTCCGGACCGAGGTTGCAACCCAGCAGGCCGGGTGGTGCTGGAGCAAGAAGCTCCTTAACAGTTGGAGCCGTGACCCTGGAGGCGTAGGGTCAGGGAGGCTTTCCGGGTGCCTCTGGTGGTCTGCAGTGGGGGGGGAATGTACCCCTGGATCCAGAGTCAGAGTGCGTAGTTCGAAGGAAGCCGCCCTGAGAGTTCCGGTGGTCTCCAAGGGGGAGAGTACCCCTGTCTTCAAAGCCGGAGGTCTGCTGTGGGGAAGCGTACCCCTGACTTCCGAGCCGGAGTGTAGGACGTCGCCAAGATGTCCCGAGTGTTCCTGGAGCAGGCCGCCTGCGCTCCCCATTGCAGTAAGGAGTTGAGTGCGGCGGCAGTCCCCATTAAGAAGAGTTGCGCTCTGTTGCCTGCCAGGCGCCGGATGGTCCGGTGTTGTTGCTGCCTTTACTGGCTGCGTTCGGATGGATGGCGTGGTGTCCGGGGGAGATCCGAACGGCGCGATGGCAGGAGCGAAATGATGACGTGTGTTTGCCATCGCGGGACGCTCCAGTGCAAGGTTCGGGATTTTTGCAGACATTCGCAATGCGTGTGTGGAGCGCATGGAACGCATTGTCTGTGCAGTTCTTATTTCCGGAAGGAAGTTGGAAGTTCCTGTTCCACGACAATGAAGAGTTGTCTTACGGCAGGCGGGCTGTGGCGCAGGGACTACAACAACAGGAGTTACATTCCTTCTTTCGGAAGTGTTTCAAGTTTCCCAGTTTCTATGACAACCAGGGATTATGTTACGGCAGGCGTGTGCCGGACTGGTGGTGAGAGTCCTGCGTTGCGGAGCGCTGCGGATCATTATGTCAACATGGATATGTTCCACAAGTGCGGCGAGCTGCGAGGATTGGTTTCCCTGTGCGGAGGGAGGAAATGATCCGTCTTGGGAACAGATGGTGTAGCACATGTTGATCCTGTGAACATTTATCAGATAAGGCCTGTGTGTAGCATGTCTCGTGTACATGTTGTGGCCTACTGTTGTGTTTGTGTCATGTGTTGGCCAGTATGGGTGTGAATATGGGAATGGATGTTCATGTGGTGGCCTTGTATATGTATTGTTAAATGCTGAATTATGATGCCGTTTTTGGTGTTTAACATGTTTCTTGCAGGTGGGGTTGGTCGGATCTGGGGACGTCGATTCTACTTCTCTCCCTTTGGATGAAATGTATTTTTGTTCCGGATTACGGGGTTCAATGCTGGGACTTGGGGGAGGGAAGTGTCCGTGACTTCCATATTCTGGAAAACTAGATTCTGCCCACCTTGCGATTTCTTTGCAAACATGCCATGAACTATCAAAACAAAAACAAAAAAACGAAAAAACACAAGACTGTATTGGGAGAAATTGTGATTTCATTGTTTTGTGTTTTGAACGGGCTGTTTCTGTTCCGGAATTTGTGGATGACACTCTATTTTCTTTGGATTCCTGGTTTACGTTGGATTTAGGATTTTTGTACTTAACATGATGGGCTTTCTTTGTGCCATTTTCCCTTTGTTACGACATTTCAAAGATTTGTTTTTAAATAGTGAAATGTCACACTGCAGCTCATGCCAGTGTGTGAAGAATCCTACAATTATGGTGTCATGTCCTTTTGAGCATTTGCCATACATAAGAGTTCCATTGTTATTTTATTGTGTGTCTTTTGTTGTGTTGTGAGTGTGGGAGTGAGTGCGCATGTTGGTTGTGCGCGTGTTGTGGTGCCAGTGTGTGGTAACCACTGTGGTAGCCTAGTAGGTGCTAGGGGTCCCATTTAAGGTGGTGTATGTACCAATTTGGACGTTTTGGTGAGTGACCACCGTGGTAGCCTAGTAGGTGCTAGGGGTCCCATTTAAGGGTGTGTGTGCCACTTTAGTGTACCATTTTAGACGTTTTTGGTGAGTGTGACTCTGTGGTAGCCTGGTCAGTTCTGGGGGTCCCACGTTAGGAGGTGGTGTACTATATTTGTATTTGGCAGGGACTTGGGGTCCCATTTGTGTAGAGGTGTTTTGGCAGGGACTAGGGGTCCCGTAGGTGTAGCGGTGTTGCGGCAGGGACTAGTGGTCCCAGGGTGTAGAGGTGTTTGTTGGCAGGGACTAGGGGTCCCATCGGTGTAGCAGTGTTTTGGTAGGAACTAAGATCCCTGTGTGCTAGGTGTGTGCTCACAGGGATTTGATGTGCATATTATCTTGAGGTTGGATTGTGTGTGGAGGTAAAGCTGTTCTCTATATTTTAGAGTGTTGGAGCTGATGTGGTCAGTTGTGTTTGTTGTTGCTCATTAGAGTTGGGTTAGTGCCCGGTGGTTTCTCTTTTGAGTTGGGAGTGCCCGGAGATGGCAGCCCTGGTACCCTGGGGTGGCGGACCAGGGTGGAAGGTTGTAGGTGCACTGAGGGGTTTTGGTTGTCAGTGGTTATCCGTTTTAAGGGACGCTGGGGTGTGGCAGGCTCTAGGCTTCAAGGGGCAGCTTGAGGCAAATGGAGTTCTTGTTTGTTTTTTTTGTTCCTCGAGTGTCGTTCCAGTTCTGTAGAAGGGAGGTGCAGCCTTTATTCCAAGTCGTTGGGTTCCTCTGTTGTGAGTGGTTTGGTGGACATGGAGTGGTTATATTGTTGTAGGGTGGATCTGTGTTCCGTCACTAGGAGTCAATGTGAAAGGGTGTGTTTCCATCTGTTTTGTGCTTTGGGTTTTGTTAGCGGTGAGATAGTTTTGGTTGTCAGTGTGCTTCTGAACCTTTACGGTAGTGTAGAGTGTTTGTACTCCATTGTTGGCCTTGGTGTGTGAATGGGCTCATGTGGACCGTTTCCTGGGGTTTGGGGTATCGTGTTCATATGAGTTTGACTATTGATGGGCAGATACGTGGTGGCCACGCGTATTTGTATTGGTTTGTGTAGGATGGTGGTTTGTGTATGAGGATGACTAGGACTTTTCAATGTGGGTGTGTCCTTTATTAAATTAAGGGAGGGAGAAGTGTTATAATGAGAGTCTTCTCTCATGTTGTTTTCCCTGCTATGATGATGTCAGTGGAATGTGGTGAGGTCACTGTGCTTGGAGTGTTGTTATCTGAATGTGTGTTCCATGGGGGACAGTTGGAGATAGAGAGCTGGCTGGCAAGGATGTGCCAGTGCTTTCCTGCTGTACTTATGTACTAATAAACCTGTATAACTTACCTGCTGGCTCAGGTGTTTTGCTGACAATGCCACATTGTTACAAAATCTTCCAGCATGGGGAGACACCGTTTTGGGACCAGTGTTGCCGGGTCGGAAAGAAAAAATCAGCTGAATGCCCTTCCAAAAGAAGCCCAAAACAAGCTGACTCCCATCAAAATAAGCTGAAAAAACAAGCGCACACCTAAAAAGCTGTAGAAAGGTCTCAAAAGTAAGAAACTTAACACAAAACATAAACATACATGGAGAGAATACAGCAATAGTGTTAAGTAGAAACAGCACAGGTTACACAATATAATGTATGACACCAGAAGGCATGTGTCCAAACTAAACATCCCTAAATAGTACCCTAGCTCACCACAGATGCACAAACTCAATCCTCCACACTCCTCAAACACCAGTCCAGCATGCACTGCAATCAAACTATTTGCGTTATCAACCTGGAGCGCAAATTGTCTACTGCTCCAGACAACTCACTAAATGAATACAACTTACACACCAGAGAGCCCAATCTTCTCATATCTGCAGTCATAAAACAGCGCTACAAAGCAACCTTGCCTGCTCCTAACTTAGCCCCATACCACGCCTCCTGCAGATCCTGACATTCCAAGAAACAGTGACAGTGGTAGACTGTATGCTATACAAGACATAGCATAACAGGGCACAGCAAAGAGATTCACCCATTCCCTGCTGCGGCAGTACTCTGCAAAACTCATTGGTGATTGGTAGAAAAAGGGGAGGAAATTAATGTTGACTCTGCTCAGGCCAGTGCAGTTTACTAGAAGGTTTTATTTGCCCAGGATCACACAGTTTAAACAGTGAAGCTGGAATGTTAACCCTCTGTACAGTTTGGGCATTAGAACACATACATTTCATGCTGCACTTTGTAAAAAAAATTACATTTTGTATTTCAAGGCCCAAATTAGTATTGCCATACAGAGTAGAGCCCTAAAGTTTTCCATTACCATTTGCGAGAAAGCCATCCAGTCTTGTTTTTGATTGGAATTCTGGGACTTGTATGGGACTATGTTTTCCTAAATTACAAGTGGGGGAAAAACGTCGAATAGCAGAATCTTGAACTGGATGGCTCTCTCACGCATGGGCTGGTAACTGAGCGCTCTGAAAATTGTATTTGCAATCTACCAAAGCTTAAAGCAACCTTGTAATATATCAATTCCGAGAAAAAAAATGCTCAGTCAAAAGATTTTTGGTTCAGCTTTATTTTTCGCTGAATTAATGGAAAACTAGAAATATGAGAACGCAAAGTAATGCATGTCGGAACTACATTTTCTTTTTCCACTACTGTGTAGAAATGTCACAAACTGCTTGCTTGCTATTGTGAAAAATGCAGAACAATCCTTTTTCTTGGCTTCCTTTCATAAGAGGCTTTCTGTTCTGCATATTTTCAGGCATTTGGCATTGATGGGGCACTGAGGTAACGATCTGTGAGGGGCCTTTCAGATGCAAATGTCCCATCAGTGCCAAATGCCTAAGCTTGTGTTAAAGGAGAGAGCAGCCCTCAAGGAAGACAAAGGTGTAATTGCAGGCCATAAAGGACAATACGCTGCTCCAGGGGGGTTATTACTGAACCCGCTTCACATTCAACTATATTGCGGGCTTTGTCTGTTTGTGTACCTACATTAAACACCTTGTTGTCTTGCCTTTAAGCTTGTTGTCAACATGTTGCTTCACGACATGGCAAGATAGCGATGTCATGTGGCTTATCTAGTGCTCTAGATTTTAAAAGGAATACTGTACACGTTTATTTTCCCCCCACCCTTCCCTCCCTCTAAAAAGGACCCAGGGGTCAGAGCAGGAGCGTTTTCCAGCACACAGTGTGTTTTTCTCTCCTTGAATCTTTGTACCTGGAAATAGGTGTTTGTTGCAAGTGACTGTAAGCAAGCCGACCCCTTTGCAACACAGAATAGCTTGCTGGTCCAGCAGCCCAGTGCAGGACGCCATGTGGAGCTGCGACGTGTAATGGGTTTGGCTGCCATGCAAACAAGCCCAAATACACGCGTACATCTGCTCAAACAAGCGGACAAAAACCGCGACACGCAACCTTCAAATATTATAAGCGACTTTGGGCAAAAACAAGCCCAAAGTCACTTATAATAAGCGCACCTGGCAACACTGTTTGGGACTAAGCACCGCCTGGCTGTTCCAATTGCAAACAATGATTGGCCGTTTGCGCCTAATCCTTATTATTGGCCAGAAGCAGAATAGCAGCTTAGGCTTCCAATCAGAAGGAGGAACAAGCAGCCAATGATGTTGTTTACGAAACTCCGAAAGTGCAGTATGTCATAAATACCTTCCTTCAGACAATCCTCTTCTGCCCCGTTGACATCTTGAAGCGATGAGCCCTGCATGCCAAGTCTTCCACCGAGATTCGAGTTCCTGCTACTTTAGTTGAGAAATAATATTATTCTGCTTCTGTTTATGCCACCTTCCAGCTCAGAATTAACCCCCCACAGCCCACGTAACGTGCTCGAAGCACCTGTTTGCTTTTTGTAATGCCTCTGGCAAGGAGGCTGGGGGTGCAGCTGCAAGAAGGGTCTTTTAAAATGCCTAGCAACAAAAATATAATTGTGCGAGTTTGGCGTGGCAAACGTCTTGATCTTTTGTAGCTTCGTTCTCTCGGGCTGGTTCACGATGCATGCAGCACTGCCCTGTCACCCTGGTGTCACTAGTAGGTAGCAAAAGTCGGCGAAGGAAGCACCAGCGGCTTTCTGAAACTCAGGAAGTGTGGTCAGGAGAGCGAGACATAGATACCATTGCAGTTCTTGTAACTCCATCTCTCTTGACTCACTCGCTGCATCTTCTTGCATCCTGGTACTTGTAGTCACGCTATCAAATTGGCACCGTGTGGTGCTACATCTTTCTACAGACCTCTGCTATGCATGTCCAGTACAAGCAGGTAGTCAAGACCTGGCTTTCCAGTTCCAATAAGTGTGCACAGTCCTACATTTATAAAGGAAAGAGCAGCACAAGATGAAACTGGACTCGCACCTGTTATGCGAAAGCTGTGAATCTCTAAACCAGTGGTCTTCAAACTTTTTAGGCCTACCACCCCACCCCCACAAGCAAAATGTGGTGTGAGAAACCTGAAGATGTCTCACTTACTATTCGCAGTGGATCTGTCATCCAGGTGGCCAGGACAAACCCATCGCTATTGGATCAAGTTCCTGGGGGAGGACCAGTGCAGCAGGATCACCTGGATGGGTGGTCCTCTGGAGTGGAAGTGGGACAACGACTGGTGAGATGTGGTATCCCCCTTTTCATAACACCTTTTCCACATCCTACCCCGTAGAATACTCAGACACACTACCCCACCCTCCCCCCTTTCCGAAAAGGCATAATTACACACACCTGACGGTCCTTTCCCTTCCCCACAGGGATAAAAGGTGGAGCACGAGAGCACAATACGAGCAAGGCAGACCGCACGCTGAGAGAGCTAACTCAGCACGTCAGTTCAAGAGGAGGAGAAAGATGGCGTGAATCGAGAGGGTATAGGTCACGGAAAGGCATCCAAAGGATACAATTCAAGAGTTGGTATCGAGGGTTTTTATTATTATACCTGATACAAATTTAATGTATGAAAATAAATCATGAATTAATCTGCACTTTTGAAAATCAAATTACATAGCAGGAAAAAATTTGTTTTAAAACCACATCTAAATAGTAAAAATCATCCTAGTCAATCGTCCAAACATTCATCCACATACATCCGTCCAATAATCCACTCATACATAGCACCAATACGTGTACAATATAATATAAAATCTATAAGAACAATTCATGACATATAAATCATCAAGCAATATATTTTTATAGAAAGAATGTATTCAATCAATCTGTAGAGCCACAGTAGGTAGTATCAGTGGCCTAAGAAAAATGAGATGGGTCCTAGAGGAATCCAACCACGGCCTCATCTCAGTTTACACTCGACCGGTTTCGACGTAAATACTTAATTGTAGTGACGTCTTCATCAGGAGTAAACCATTAACATTCTAACAAAAAGGAAAGAAAAAGAAGAAAGAAGGGAAACATAAATACATAAATTTCATTAGCTTAGATGATAGCATAAGACGATATACAAACTCAAAATCAAAAACATTATACATCATTAAGACCCAATTGATATACATAGACAACATCCTGCTCTTAACCCGGGTGGGCTACTCCGGGGTGGACCTGGGGTGTCAAAGTAGAAAAAAGTGCTATTATCAAAAAATGGCGTCTCAAAGTTACAACGGAACCCAATCATGGACAAAGCGGATACCAGAATGTGGGTACAGATAGTTAATCGCTATAGTATTATAAAATTTGTGGTATTATAGAAATACTCAGGCCACATATTTGTTGTCTCCCTCAATAAACCAACAGATGTACTGTGGTCCGCTGTGGTAAAGCTGATGTCTACAGCCCCCCAAGGTCCACCTTAGTGTATACTAAAGCAAAAAAGTAAGATAAAAAAAGACCCACTAGGGGAAAAGCAATAAGTTGGAATTAGCTAACCATCACACACACCTAGGGAGGTCATTTGTCGCTCCCTTTTACATATAGCTGGGTCCACCTGTGTAATTTATTTGGCAGCGTCCCAAAAGAGATTCCTGCACATAAGAGAGTTGCCGGGCGTCAGAGAAAGTACGAAGATCCCTTCCCCACAGGGATAAAAGGTGGAGCACGAGAGCACAATACAAGCAAGGCAGACCGCACGCTGAGAGAGCTAACTCAGCACGGCAGTTCAAGAGGAGGAGAAAGATGGCGTGAATCGAGAGGGTGACAAGGGGAGAAGCAACCTTGCCCTTTCCAAGTCAGGCCCGTGAAACCTCCACAGAAGGAATCGTAAGACCGCAAACATTAGCCAGGGTGTGTTGCAGCAGATGTTAACGGTAAACACGGCCCTCCTCCACTTATATAACAAAGCCGGGTGGAGACACTGTCCACTGTGGTACTGGCCTTGACTCCAGAGACAAGAAAAGCAAGCTGTTCATCATAGCCGGTGAGTCGAGGGGAGAGCCGATAAGAAACCGAACTGTGTTGAACGAAAGTAGCAAGCAGCTAATTGGAGAAAGTACAAAGAACTGTATATAGGAAAGGGAAAAACCAGCTACAGAGGAGTCGGGTACCACGTGGGTGCTCACTCAGGAAACTCTGGGCGACTACCCTATTGTTGAACTACCATTATCAGAAGGCCTTGGGAAAAGCGCGAACAGAGTCAAAGTTGTCATACAGGGATCTTGTAAAATCCTCTGTACTGTCGAAAGTCTTTGACCGACAGATGATTGTGAAGCGAAGGGAAGGGAATGCCGCAGCGTAAGAACTGTTCAAGAAACTGTGTGATTGACAAAGTTGGCAAGAGTAAACCCGACTGAGGGACGTCCATGGTGAACTGTTTAAAAAGACATTAAGCCTTGTGAATCTCACAGAAACAATTGTGTTGAAAGCGGTAGTGAACCAGACAGAGGGAAGGCAAACAGTCGAGAGAGGTCCGAGCCCAGAAGAGTGGGATCCAGAGGTGAAAATCCATTATCCATTGGAAAAAGGCTGTAGTCAATCCAACAGAGGGAAGGACAGCATTCAAGAAGGGTATGAGCCCGGAAGAGGGGGATCCAAGGTTGAGAAGCCATCACCCCACTGACACATGAATGTAACAGAGAAATCTTTTGAATACAAGCCAGGGTGAACCCGACGGAGGGAGGCTGATATTCGAGAGGGGCCTGAGCCCGGAAGAGGGGGACCCAGAGGTGAAGACATATCACCTCCAGGACAATCAGGAAACAACTGTTCATTATTTGTGTACACCTCCAGACCCTCGGAAGCAAGAAAGTTAACTACCGACGTACTAATAAAAGGAAACTTTTGGTGGATCTGAGTCCGGAAGAGGGGGATCCAGGGGTGTGAAGGCATCACCCAACACACAAGCAGAAAGGAACTTATGGTTTGTTATATCTGGAATACATTAGGTCCTCAGAAGCAAGAGACTTTTTTTTAGAAAAGAGACTTAACCACGGAAGGCTCTGATAGCTGAGAGCGGAAGTGTTAGCTCGTGCTGGGAAAGCTCGAGCGTGTGCTGTGCTCAGGCGTCCCGCCTTGTCCCGTGCTCAAAACGTGGGGAAGGGAGACCCCAATACCACATCCTGACTTATTTGTGAACACTTCTTTCTTTCTTATGAACCTCACACCACACTCTTTGTTTGTATTTAGCGTAAAGATTGGCAATAGTTTTTTCTTAGTGTTGGCCCTTTTATTTTGACAATAAGCCACTGGGACTGCGTTATTATTTCATAGTTGTAGCTTGCTCCCATCTTGATTTAGGGTTTAGATTAGGCGTTTTCCCAACCTTCATATACAGTTTAATATACACCTTTGAACTGTGATCACTTGTGTCTGTTTTTTACTGTTGCCACCATGAGTTCCTTACAGTGAACAGGCCGGGCCCCCCAAAAATGCCAAATGGACAGTAAGTCCAAATGGCTATGAACTATTGGGTGCCGTCACCGCACCCTACTCCCAGTAAAGTACGTTGGCTGCCCCACATGCTCCCATCACAGTCTCTGGGCTCCTTCACCCCACTCCTCCCCAGTCCGTGGGCTCTCCCCACCGCACCGCAGACATGGGCTCTCCCCATCCTGCTCCCACCACTATCCATGGCTCCCGCCCATCCTGCTCCCACCACAGTCCGAGGGCCAGTGGCAGGTGGTGAATTTTTTAAGTGGAGGGGCATTAATATTTCCCCAGATATGACATAGTGACAGAGCGTAGCGAGGGAGCCCAAAACACTTGTGTATAGGCGCGTTATAAATGCCATATCATATCAAAACAATCAAGGAGGGTTCAGTGGGTTTTCCCTGTGCACATTTCTGGTAAAATAATGGGTTAACATGATGCATTCTAGAGCATACTTTTTAAAAAAAATGGGTAAAAAAAAATGGGTAAAAAGCCAAACAGTTTGCAATTAGTGCTGGGGGGAGGCTAGGGGTCAGGAATGTTATGTTTCACTGGACATCTATGATAGATGTCCAGTAAAAAGATACCATCCCTGTCCTCTGGACTCCACAGTGCCTCAGAAGGAGAGCTGATTTTGGCAGGTGGGTAGGGGGATTGTGCAACAAAGGCATTTCTAGAATGCCTTTATTGTACAACTCTGCTCCTCCCCACTCGCCAAAATAGGCTCCACGTACCAACACACACATTCACATGAGCACCCAGTATCATACACTCACTCATAACACAAGCATACCTACATCCATACACATATTTACATTTAAAAAAAATGAACATAAACTTACCTTCTGCCCCGGTCCTGAAGTTTCCTCCCCAGCGCTCTAGCTCCTGCATCATGAACAGGGATCGGGAAGCAAGAGATTCCTCATTCCTGCACACGCGTGCAGTGACGTGCGTGTGTGTGCTGGAACACCCCGCTCCGGGCTGCTCTGTCCGTATGGGTGAGGAGGCGTAGGAGCTCCCCATCACACATACAGACATGCAATTCTCCAGTCAGCATTTCCAATGAGCTATGCAAGGCTTGCGAAGCAAAACACCACCAGCTTTACATGGCTCAGTGAGCATGTACTGCTGGGGAACTGAACTGTCAAAGGGAATCGGTGTTTCCCTTTTACAGTTCAGCCAGCCCAGGTGCACTCCCTCAGCTGGAAAAAGCAGCTGAGGGAGTGCTCAGTATTTCACTGGGCTGGCTCCTGAGCTCCTCCATAATGGGTGAGCCACTGGGTCGACGCCCCCTCGCCCATTATGGATGAGCCAGGCTCGGACTGGTCTATAGGGCAATAGGGCAATGCCCAAACCGAAAATGCAAATGCTAGTGTGGGTCAGTTTCTTTGGTCCAAATGGGCTACTTTTTTGGCCAATGTGGGCCAGTTTGATCAGTTACTTCACTATGCAGCTTAGTAGATTTGACCATCGTTGCTGAATAAATATCCCTTAAATATCACAATTACATTTTAACAAAAAAACAACCCCTTGGATACTATTCAAACAGTCTGTCACTAAAGGAATGAATTGACATCTGAAACTGTGGGCCACTTTTTCATTGGTGCCCGTGACGGTTTTATGTTGTTTGGGTTATTTGGATTTTCCACATTGAAATTTGTGGAAAAGACAAGGGTGATGGTAGTTGAATATATGATGTTGGCAACAGGCATTACAAGCCATTTGCTGTCTTGTTTTCTAGAAGCTATCTGCCATGAAAGTGAGGTTGAAATCATTAACTGAAGTCAAAGAAAGAGATTTCATGGTTGAGGTTACGCAATTTCGACTTTATGTATTTCCTCTAAATGGCGATTTGTACCTTGCAGCATGAACATAAAGTAGAAGACATTCTTCTGAAAGTGGGGACACTAAGGGACTAGGATAGAACAGTGTATATATACTGAAGCTCCCTGCAGGAAGTAAGGTATAAGAGCAGTCTTATCATAGGACGTGCATTCAGGGAAATACAGCAAGCGCATAAGGAGAACATTATTCAGGATGTGTTAGGTGTGTAGGCGCCAAGACGGTCCGGTGAAGTGTAAGAAAAGCATGGTATCAACAGTAAGACAGACACAAGTGACCACAGTTCAAGGGTGTTTATTGAACTTCTAAAAGGGTTTGATAAACGCCTATCTAATCCTAAATCTACAGATGGGATCAAGCGCTGTCCGGTTAGGTCCCGCCAGTCTGAGCCTTGGTTCTCTGTTGAATTAAAACATTTGAGACTCTGTCGTAGACAGGCAGAAAAGAAATGGAGATCAGCTTCTTTGTCAGCAGACCGCATCTCTCTTCGCTTGGTCACTCTTCTTTTTTTAAACAATTTTTTATTGGTTTGTGAAATAATTAACATACAATCATGTGAAAGACATTAATGTTGCATCATGTTGTGCATCTACTCAACTCCCCCAACGCCCCCTTCCTCTCCCTCCCCCCAGCCTGTTCCACTTGTGCCGTCAATCAATATTGTGTATTAACCTACTAAAATTTGTATTTGTATTTGTATTTATATTTATTTTATTTGTATTGTGCGCCTTGCCCAGAGGCTTGCAGGCACATGTTTGGGGGAAGTTACAGGTTACAGTAGGGGTAAAACAGTATACAGGTACAGGTTATAGTAACATCAAAGTCAAGGTAACAGGTTACAGCAGAGGGTAAAAGCAGTATGCAGTTACAAGTTACAAGATATATTTACATAAAGGTCAATTTATATTACAGCAAGGTCGACAGGGTATCGAACCTACGCACATTAAGCAAATATAAGTACAGGCGTGTTCAAGTCACAGAGAGTGCAGTCCGCCGCGCAAAAACAGCACTAGCAGCTTATGGATGCAGGGGTGGATGCTGAGGTATCTTGTTCAAGTAACCATAGTTTGGTTTTGGGTTTAAAGGCGTGGCAGTGCGGAATGTTCCTTAGGACATTGGGAAGGGAGTTCCAAAGCTTGGCGGCAAGGACAGGGAAACTCGACCCTCCAGCAGATCGTAACTTGAAGCTGGGGATGTCCAATGTGTGAGAGCCTGGGCGGATCTCAATGGTCTAGTGGCTGTTTGTTGCGTGAAGCGTGATGCTAGGTAGGCAGGAGCTACATTGTTCTGTGCCTTGTGGGTAAGCACAAGTGATTTGAGTGATATGCGGTGAGAGATAGGTAACCACTGAATGTTACGTCTAGTATTGGAGATGTGATTCCATCTAGGTATGTTGAGTGCTACCCTTATAGCGTTGTTTTGCGTGATCTGGAGTTTGTCCAGGTTTCTTTGGCTGGTCCCTAGGTAAAGAGCGTTACAATAGTCGATTTTAGACAGGATGAGGTTTCTAGCGAGTATCAGGCAGTTGTCCGGTGTCAGGAGGGGCCTGCAGGCTGTAATCAATTTGCAGGTGTAAGATGATGCAGAGACAACTGCATTAGTTTGTCGAGTGAGGGACAGGGTGGAGTCAAGGTATATTCCTAGAGTTTTGGTGACATTGGCAACTTTGATATCATTCCCGTCAATAGAGAAGGACTTGTAGTTGGAGTCGAGTTTCGTAAGTTTAGTTTGTGAGCCAAGGATGATTAACTCAGTTTTTTCGTCATTAAGGCAGAGCCCATGATTAGCCATCCAGGCCTGGATGACGGTGTAGACTGTATTAAGAGATTTTGAGTCAGTTACGTAATCACCAGTGATAGGGATGAGTATCTGGGTGTCATTCGCATAATTAGTGTATGAGACACCCAGATAGTCGAGGATATCAAAGAGTGGTTTAGTAAACACGTTATATAGTGTGGGAGATACACAGGATCCTTGAGGGACTCCACACGGGACCTGGGACGGATCGGCTGCCGCTAGTGGGGAGATAACCCTCATGGTTCTGATAGCAAGGAATGAGCTGATCCAGGATGTAGCTGCGTCAGAAAAGTGGGCGGCAATTTTGAGATGGTGACAGAGGATTTGGTGGTCGACCAAATCAAAGGCTGCTGAAAGATCAAGGAGGAGCAGGAGCGCCAGTTTGCCCTTGTCTTTCAGGTCCTCGATTTGGGTTTTTAGATCTAATAACGCTGTCTCAGTGCCATGCCTGGGACGGAAACCAGATTGTCAAAGCCCTAGTAGATTGTTGCATTCGAGATACTCCTGGATTTGGAGATAGGCTGCGCGATGAAGGATTTTGAGCAGATATGGCATGGTGGTGACGGGCCTATAATGGGAAGGATTGCTGGGGTCCAGATTAGGTTTTTAATTAAAGGTATGACCCACGCATCCTTGAGGTTGTTGGGCACAGTGCCTTATTCAAAGGATGCATTTATGAAAGGTAATAAATGGGGCGAGATCGGGTGCGGCCTCCTTAATGATGGCGGAAGGGCAGGCATCACCTTGGCAGTTGGAGGGCTTGAGCTTAGTTATGATGTTTTCTACTTCCTTGATAGTAAGGGGTGAGAAACTGAATGGTTTAAGGTCGTGTTTAGGCGACTGGATTTTGTAGTTCGGGGTGGCGCTGGTTGAGTCTAAAAGGTAGTTTTTTTTGCATTAATCTTAGATTGGAGCATCGCAATTTTGTCCAGCAAAGCTTTTTGAATATTTGAGCACCATTCCGTGTCCGGGATACACTTGTCGAGAGGAGCAATTAGAGACTCAAGATTGGCTGTATGATTGGGAGAAATAGGCATTTTGAGACATAGTGATTCTGCTGAGTGTAGCTGAAGGCTATTAGCAATTCTGATGTTGAGCGAGCTCTTAAATATGACGGCTAAACCGCCACCCTTAGTTTGGTTGGTATCCCTGTCACACCTGATTATGGAATAGTTGTCTGGAATGGCCAGAGTCAGGGTAGGGCCGGAGGCCACATGCAGCCAAGTTTCTGTGACTGCAAGCAAGCCCAGGTTTTCTGTGACAATGAGATCAGCTATGTCAAGGGCATGTGCTGGGACAGATCGTGCGTTGATGAGAGCACCTTTAAGTTTGGAGGCAGTGGTAATGTTGTATGGCTGGATATTAGCGATAGGTGTCGACAGAGGATGTGATTTGTTAGAGCTGGCGTTACAGATGTTGTCTGTTACAAGGCTGTTAGTGTGATATGACCAATGCGGACATCTAGAGGCTAATCTTTGGTTCCTAATCGTTAGGGCACAGGGTAGACTAGATTGGATAGCAACAGATGACGTAGCGTGGTGAGCCTGTGTAAGGCAGTTGGTGGAGTTGTGAGCCAGAGATAAAGTAGATCGCACAGTGTGGTAGCTCGTGAGGGTGGCTGTGTTGATGGTTGCAAAGGGTAGGTACTGGGGTGCGAGGCGCAGCCGAGAGCCGAGCCTCGAATTTCTAGTGAGAGTCGTGCAAGGGTGGGTGTTGATAGTATCACGAAAGATACGACTGTTGAGCTGGGGGTGGTGCTGGGTGGTAACATTGATGTTTGCAGGGTGGTGAGTTTGTTTCTCTCGGGGTTCGTAGATTTTGAGGAGTCTGGCGCCTAATCTGAGGTTTCTGTGGATGGGGCTACAGGGTACCGTGTCCCAGGTCGTCTGTTTGGGACATTTGTCAGAGGGAAACGCGAATTTCGCTAGGTGCAGTGTGTGTGCCATAATGGGGTTGATAGTGCTGATTAAGTTTAGTATCGTCCTAAGTAGGATGGTGTAGATAGTAGGAAGATACATGATCTAAGGGTCAAGAGGCTGAGGGCGGTGAGGTGTGGTGTAAATGATGGGGGAGTGCTTTCAGCAGGCGATGTGGAGAGGTGCGGGAGTAGGCGCAGTGCAAGGGAGAATGACTAGGGCGGCGGGCGGTCAGCACGGCAAGGCCTTCATGGCAGAGTGCATAGGCAGTAAACACAGTCAAGGCAATCAGGGCAAGGCACAAGGCAGGTGCATAGGCAGTAGCTCAGTTAGGCAATCAGGGCAAGGCACAGGGCAGGTACATAGGCAGTTGCGCAGTAGGGCAATCAGGGTAAGGCACAAGGCAGGTACATGGGCAGTTGCGCAGCAGGGCTATCAGGGCAAGGTATAAGGCAGGTACATGGGCAGTTTCGCAGTAGGGCAATCAGGCCTACTAGATACTAGACAGGCCTACTAGTGAGTAAAGAGTAAACAGACATATGAAACCTGGGTATGCCTAGTAATGGTTTAACAGTAATGCAACATAAAGTAAAAGTGGTTATACTGTAAGATGCATGTCTGGCAGATACATAGTGTTCAGGCTAACAAGATCCGTAGGGTGCAATAATCCCCTTCAATAAAGGACTAGTAGGCAAGTCTGACCGACGTGGGTTATTTAGGCAGAACGTTATAAGCGACAGCCAGTGCCATGGAAACCTCATCGTCTAGGTGCAAAGGTAATGCTGACTAACAAGTACGTCTCATGTGAGACAATCAAAGCTCTGCAAAAAAGTACTTGTACAAAGATACGAAGGTATGTGGTTTGTGAAGTCTTCCTTACCACAGCGTAGCTAGTCCAGAGTATTAAGGCGACGCGATGCCGCGACACGCCCGGACAGGCACAGACAGGCCCTTGGTCGAGCCCTTCGGCGCAGGACTTCCGCCTGGCGGTGAAGGTGGGGGCAGGAAATGGATGCGCACATCCAATCAGGACTAGGCAAAGGCCCAGGCCTCTCGGGTGCTGCAGAGTGCGAAAACAATGGCGGCCATTACCACGTTGCCATGAATGGCCGAGATGAATCCTGATGTCGTGTGGGGTCACAGAGGCATCCGTGAAGGTCGGGTCATTTGGAAAGCTACTGCATCGTCGTAGCTATTACACATAAGATGCAGCGAATTATATTAGGCCATGCAAGTTGGGGGGAGTGGTAGGTGCCATAACTCACCCACGATAGCAGGGTAATTCTGCTGGCAAGGCTCTGATCAGCAGGAGTGGGAGAGGGGGCTCCAGCCCGCTCCTCTCAGGCAGCGCAGCGGCCGTGATGTGAAGGCGGGCACAGACAGGCCCTTGGTCGAGCCCTTCGGCGCAGGACTTCCGCCCAGCGGCTTCCGCCTGGTGGTGAAGGTGGGGGCAGGAAATGGATGCGCACATCCAATCAGGACTAGGCAAAGGCCCAGGCCTCTCGGGTGCTGCAGAGTGCGAAAACAATGGCGGCCATTACCGCGTTGCTGTGAATGGCCGAGATGAATCATATCCCACTGTGTGCAATGTTTCGTGTGTCTGCCTTTACGTGGCATCTTGTGCAGGGAGCTCAGTTCTTGTATCATATGTTTCCAGGCCATTAAGTTTGTGTTCTGCTCCTCCTGACCCTGGCGCGATGCTTCTTGCTACACCACAGTTTCTGCCAGTGAACATGTCTGGAGGTCTCTCAACCACACGCTAGGGGCTGGGCCATTACGGGCCTGCCGCCCCATTGCAATCCTGCGTTTCGCCAAGATGTACACTAAGTCTCTCAATTTACTAACATGTCTCATCTGCTTTGGTCTCAGGAAGATACCCAGCAGGCACACCTTGGGGGAAACTGAATCTGCTGATAGGCCAATCCTGGCTAGGGTCTGGGCCACGCCCTCCCAAAATATCTGTATGTTCGCACAGGCCCACAACATATGTATCAGGTCTGCGTTGATCAAACCACACTTCGGACAAACCTGTTCAGATGCCTTACTAAATTTTGCCATTTTCTTCGGTGTTAAATACGCTCTGTGTGTAACATATAATTGAATCAATCGCAGTTTTGCATCCCTGTACACTTTCTTGTGATACCCCATGGTCCTACTCCAAGCTTTGTCTGATAACTGCTCCTGCAGATCAACCTCCCAGCTTTGCTTAAACTGTGTTAGATTTCCATCTGGCTTTGCCATCAGAATCTCATATAGTCTTGATACTGCATGTCCCCTTCTGAGATATCGTAGAATGTTTCTATTGTCTCACCCTCCACTAATACACCCTCTGTTCCTGGCCATTTCAATTTGTCCATGTAGGGGCGAGGCGTGAGTTATATGTTGCCCAAACAGTATTTCTGATTCCACAGCGACCTTGCTAAAGGTCTTCGGCCGTCCTTCCTTCAGTATATCCCCCAGTGTCTCAACCCCCCTAGGTTCCCAGTAATTCCTGATATTTAGTCTAAGTTGCGTGTCCTCTCTCTTACGTCTCACCAATGGTACCTCGGGTGAATAGGGTGTGTCTTTGCCCATAAATCGGCAGGCCCTGTGCCATAGTGTCATGCCTAGCTTCAGCAACAGAGGAGGCTTAGGGTCTTGTGCGACCGTGGTCCACACCATCTCTTTCAAGAAGAAAGGGGAGCATGCCGGTTGCAGTAACCCTGTATCTTGGGTTTGCTCATCCGATAGCCAGTATGCGGCAAACTGTAGCTGGCACGCCACAAAATACCCCTCAAAATCTGCCACTTTTATCCCACCCTGTTCGTATGGTCTCTGTAGTTTCTCCAAGGATGATCTACACCTCGAATTATGCCATAGGAAACTCCGACAGGTGATGTTCAGCGTCTTAAAAAAGGCTCTGGGTATGTTATATGGGACATTTGTGAAATAATGAAGCAACCTCGGAAGCACCACCATCTTCAACAGCGCGGCCCTCCCCATCAATGATAGTGGCAGCTTGGCCCAGAATTTCATAGAATTCTCAATTTTAGCCACTGCTTTCACCATGTTCTGCTTATGTTCTACTTCAGGATTGTGAAATATGTCAACTCCTAGGTCTCGAAATGTGTCCACTTCCAATTTAATTGGAATCCCTGGTAACGTCCCCTTGAGCCTTCCTTTATACCCCGCTAGGGGGAATACGCTTGACTTCTATGCATTTATTGTAATCCCAGAGAGGTCTGCATATCGTTCGAACACCTCCAGTATGTATTGCAAGTTAACCTCCGGTTGTTGTAGGTAAAGAAGCATATCGTTGGCATATAGGGAGATCAGATGTGTGTCGCTCGGATTTTAATGTCAGCCTCATAAAATTCTTTCTGCAGGTATACCACCAATGGTTCCAATGCCAATATAAATAGCATAGGAGACCAGGGGCAGCCCTGTCTGGTGCCCTTGCTTAACTCCCACTGTTGTGATATTGTGTTGTAAGTCTTGACTCTAGCCACCGGTTTACTGTATAGGAGCTTCACTGATTTGACATATGTCGGGTCCATACCACCTGACAGAATCAAAAGTTTCCACTGCATCGAGCAAGGTTACTGCCAGGAGCTGGGCACTATCGTGGGTGTGATCAATGAAATGATGCAACCATCTTAGATTACACATGATATTCCTGTTTGGGACATAACCTGACTGGTCTGAGTGCATGAGTGTGTGAATTATTGGCTTCAACCTATTAGCCATCAGGGCTGTCAGTATCTTCCCATCTTGATTAAGCAGCGAGAGGGGTCTGTAAGAGGCAAATTCGGTATCGGGTTTGTTAGGTTTCTGCAATGGGACTATGATTGACTCTCTTAATGGCAGCGGCAAAATGCCTTTATCTAGAGATTCATTCAGCATTGCCAATAATGGGGGTATAACTTCCGCCATGAATTCTCTATAGAACTCGCTAGGTAGTCCGTCTGCTCCTGGAGCTTTCCCTGACGGCGGCCCTCTAATAATGTGTTTCAACTCTTTCTTAGTTATGGGGGCCGCCAGGCTGTCTGCCTCCTCTGCATCCAGTTTGGGGAGATCTATTAGCTCTAAAGTCACTTCCATCTCCGACTCCTGGGTGACTGATGTCTCCTCATATAACCGCTCATAAAACTCGCTGAAACACTTGTTTATGTCTTGTTGCGTCTCACAAATCTCCCCATCCCTTGCCTTTATTGCTCTTATCATGCTCCGCTCCGCCCTGCTTTTATACAGCCAGGCTAGCAGGTACACCGTTTTATATCCTTCTGCGTGCTGCCGCTCCAAATATTTCCTACAGCTCAGTTTGCCTAATCTATCCTTGTGTCCCAAACACTCCTGCTGCAAGGCAACTACCTTGCGCGCACTCTTGTTCAAGAGATCGCTCTTGCTGCTTATGGCTTCTAGTTTGGCTTCCGCCTTGCGTAAATCATTCTCTATTGCGGATTGGACCCTGTTCGCCTTGGCGATTGCAGTCCCTCTGATCACCATTTTAAAGGCTTCCCATAACGTACCTGCTGACTCTACACTTCCTGTATTGTACGTAAAGTACTCTTGCACCCCTTCTTTTAACTGTTCTCGGAATGCTGCATCTCTCAGGGACTCACTCCTCAATCTTCACATCAGGATACATGTTCTTGGAGGGGGTCAGACGCAACATACCCACCAGCGGGGCATGATCTGATAACAATTGTGCCTTATATTCTGCCTCCCCAAATTCCCCATGGGTGTCCGCTCCTGTGAAAATATAATCTTACCTAATGTGCAAGTCCTGGGGAGATGCGTAATGCGAGTATCCCCGGGCCTGCGGGTGTAAAGTCTGCCATATGTCTGAGAGCCTGAATGCTTGCAGCAGCGTGTGCAGGGCTTTGGCCGAGGGGGCCGGGTGCGTGACTTTATGATCTGACCTGTGCAGTATAGTGTTAAGCGTGCAATTAACATCACCTCCCCATACCAATGTACTGTCCCTGTGTGGACTAATTAATGTATATAACTTACAGAAGTAAGCCGCCGTCTCTTGGTTCGGTGCGTATGTGTTGATTATGCAGAATTCCATGTGTTCAACCCGCCCCCGCAGTACAAACAAACATTCTGCCCTCTTTATCTTGAAAAGTCTCAAGTACCTTCAAAGGTATAGACGGAGCTACCCATATTAATACTCCCCGAGCATAGGCAGAGTATGACGATCCCAGCATCGTGCCTCTCCATTTCTTGGCAGTCTGCCTCTCTTTTGTGAGGTGAGTCTCCTGCATGAGTGCAATATCAATTTTCTGCCGACGTAGATGCACCCCCCACCCAACAATTGCCCAGCTCAGTACCTTTTGCTCAGGCATCCCCACTTCTTGCCTTCGTTCCAGGGTAATGTCCTGTTGCGTGGGTGCAGTGGGCAGAATTCTACAACACACATGCAGGCTGTCCCTAGAGTGAAGAACACCCTGTCCCTATCTCCAGAAACTGGTGATTAAAACACACATCGAAATTCCAGATGTGAGGATATATCCATGTCACTCTGATAAAGACCTAATCATATGGTATTCTGTCTTTAAAAAGGCATGTTGGTGACCTAAATCTGATATTTTAAGTTGGATAGGGAGATTTGTTTCTGCTATCCCTTTTAGATTGGTGGTGCATCATCCGTCTTCTAGGGAGAGGTTCATTGAAATAGGGACAGGGTGCTCTTCACTCTAGGGACAGCCTGCATGTGTGTTGTTCAATTCTCCTAAGATGATTGATTTGTCTATTACTTAATTGTGTTCTCCAATACCGTTCTCATGTGCTATGATACTGTATCTTAACAGCAGGAATGTACTTAGGACCGTACAGTCTTTATTTAATTAAGCCCTAGGTGTGTTTTGCGCAGTAGACAGATACATAACTGCTAGTATCCGAGCAAACAAATCCACTTGTAGTGGTAGGGCGCTCCTTTGCGGTGTGTTCTTCATTAAGCACCACATCCTGGACTCCTTCATTTACAATCTTGTCTACATACAGTTACCATCCAGAGAGTGTCTGTCTCTTCGCTTAATTATTTCAAACATGTACTTCTCATAGCTGTCATTGTCTCTTGGTTCTATCTACTTGTCGCTGCTCGAAGCTTGGTCACTCTTCAAAACTATAAAGCCATTAGGGCTGCTAAACAAGCTTACTTCATCTCCAAGATTGAACAGGCTATTAATCAAGCGAGAGCCTTATTTGCGGTGGTTCAATCTTTATCAGGACAGGCTAAATCTCATTCTAGTATTCCTCCATCTCAGGATCTTTGCGATTCTCTCTCATTGTTTTTTGATGAGAAAATAGCTACCATCCGCATAGATATTGTTACCTCCCAGCCGGCAGAGATACAACCTGCATCTCTCTCATATCCCTTGGCTCCAGTAGCTATCTCGGGAGCCCAGTGGTCTTCCTTTCCTGTATTTTCTGATAAGGAAGTGTTTGCTGCACTTAACAGCCTTATGTCAGCTTCTCCGAATGATGCCATCCCGCCTTCTGTACTAAAAAATATTTCCAATGACATTGTTTCATGACTCACTGAGATGGTTAATTACTCCTTTTGGCCCCGGGACTATGCCCGATATTCTTAAGCATGCACTTGTCATTCTGCTGCTTACGAAGCCAGGCTTGGATCCTGCAGACTTGACTCATTTTCGTCCTATTTCGTTGCTTCTTTGCATAATGAAACTTCTCGAATATTTGGTGTCCCCCCTCCTGGGCACTTTTTTGGAGTCTTCTTGGTTATTTGACCCTTTTCAATGTGGCTTCTGTCCCGGTCGGGGTACGGAGTCGGTGTTGGTCTCTGTTGTGGATGACCTGGCATGCCTGGTTGATCAGGGTGGGGGCCCTGATTTTGCTTGATCTGTCTGCAGCATTTGATACCATCGACCACCCTACCCTGATCGATCGGCTTACCTGGTTCTCCTCCTTTCTGACGGGGCGCTCTCACTCTGTCTCTCTTCCTTCTGCTATCAGTTGATATCTTTGCTCTGTGGTGTTTCCCAGAGGTCTACACTGTCCCCTACTCTCAAATCTTTATATTCAACCTCTTCTGAGTATAATCCATGCCTTTGGCTTTCTGTGTTATTATTACGCCGATGATACTCAAATCATTGTGCGGTTGGACCTCACTCAACCTGAGACAGTGGACCAACTGAGGAACTGCATTCGGGCTATTGGTGATTGGATGACTGTGAATTGGCTAAAGCTCAATGGAGAGAAAACAGAGGTATTGGTGGTGGGCACTACCTCACCCTTGTTATTTTGGACGCCTGAGAGTCTGGGCCCTTTCCCCAATCCGGTTGCTTCGATCAAGGATCTCAGTGTTAAAATCTCTGCCTCTTTATCGATCGCTGATGAAATTTCCCTTGCCTGCCAAAGAGCCCATTTCAAACTGTGGACTCTTCAGAAAGTCTTGCCTTCCATCTGTCATGGCCATTGGCCCGGAACCACAGACCCTGCACCATCAGGGGACGAGAGCAAGTGGTAACACAACCTTTTATTGTCCCTTGGGGACAATACAGCATAGAGGGCCCAGCTGGACTCAGTCCTGATGCCTTTGCCTTTGGTGCCAGGCTCATGAATAAGTGTGCACTGGCACACTTTTATTTGGTGCAAGGTACTTGTTTTCCCTGCAGGGGTCTCCACGTGCATTTGTTCGGGTGTGGCTTATTGAGAGTGTTGGATTGCATGTGCAGCATCCTTAAGGAGTGGTAGGGTGGGGGTGGTGAGCCAAGACTAATGGGCGTGGCCAGGGCTAGACTATATAAGCCTGCCCAGCCTGCATGCAAGCGCTTTGTGTTATTCTGCTGATGGCAGAAGTAACGCTCACCGCCGCCTAAGCGCATCTTACCTTGTTTCCAGCTACCAGCCTGAGCACATCTTACCTTGTTTCCAGCTACCAGCCTGAGCGCACCTTACCTTGTTTCCAGCTACCAGCTGCAGCACTTACCTTGGAATCTGTTTTCGGCAAGCATCATCGTTGACTCTGGCATTCATCATCCACCTCCAGACCTCCGGAAAGCAGCTCTCCAGGGCGACATCGTGACACTACGAGCAATCCATCGGGAGACGGTTCCTGCAAAAGAAAAAGATAAAGACAAGGTTAGAATTTGCTAAGCCATTACGTTTAAGGTCGCGCTTTGACAAATCCTCGCGCTTAACCTTAAACCAACACTCACCTTCTGTCCGAGCATCGCAAACTACATTCTCTTCCCATTTGGCCTCGCTCCATGCACCGCAACTACCGCTGGGCCGCATTTCATCTTTTGGGAGAAAGCTGAGGAAAGACATCATTAAAAGATACAGACAATAACCGGGAATCAACATCACAATATTTTAAAGCCATAAGCCACTTACCTTCAGGAGTGGTTAAGCCACAGCTGGTCTGGGTTGCCACGCACAATGGGCCAGTGAAGGAACTCGGTCCATCAAGAAGCGCCCCTGCAGTGAGAAGCAGGACGGAGAGCTCATCATTATTAATCAACATGTGAGACTATATGGGTCGGCGCATGCTCACCACATTTTGGGAAGAAGGGTTCGAGAGAGACAGCAGTCACATAGCAGCATTCTCATGATTTCTAGTATCCACGCAGGAGCAGTGTCAACAATTGTCGCAGCCCACAGCATATGAGCAGGGGAAGAAGCCTGGCAAGGGGGAACCACTTCCATGGAGGACTGCAACCGTGCCTCTATGTCCCCGCAGAGACCAGGTGAGCGTAACACCATCCCTCAGAAGTTCCATGCCCCTGTGGTTTCTTCCTTGGTCATTAGCAATTTCGGCTATTGCAATGCTCTCTATCTGGCTCTCCCTAAATATCTGCTCCAATGTCTTCAGCTATTACAAAATTCGGCAGCCAGGGCTATCCTCCACCCCACTTTTGGAACCTGTATGACCCCACTTTTGCGTCAACTCCATTGGCTCCCAGTTGAGCAGCTTATCAGATTTAAGTCCCTGTGTGTGGTCCATAAGGCTCTTTATAAATCAGGAGCTGAATTCCTTCAGGCAAAGTTTTGTTTTTATAAACCTGCTAGGTCGCGCCGCTCACAAACCCTATGGTCTATTCAGCCCCCTAGGGCAAGGTTTGCTCGCCTGGGTGATCGTGCCGTCTCAGTGGCAGCGCAAAGGCTTGGAACTCACTTCCATTAACCCTGAGTGAGATTGAGGCTCATTTGCCCTTCTGCCGGGCGCTGAATACCTTTCTTTTTTAGTTCCCTGCTTGTTGACCTTAACTCGCTAGCTCCAGCGCCAAGTTGCTTTCGGGCTTATGCTGCGCTTTACAAGTGTTTTTAAGATAAGATAATCTACAACCATCAAATAATTGTAACCCAGTCGTAGTGGTGTCTTGTCAAAATAAAAGGGGCCTATACTAATAAACCTATTGCCAATCCTTACCTCTAAATAAAAATAGTGTGGGAAATAGTGTTATGAAAATGAAAGAAGTGTTCACAAAATTTTATGACAGGTTTTTAAGGCCTTGCCCTCCCTTCCCCACATTTTCAGCACAGGACAAGGTGTTTCACTCGAGCGCAGCACAGTCTGTTTTTTTTTGCACAAGGATACAGTTCAAATATTATCATCAGGGCCTTCTGTGCGAAAGTCTCTTTGCTTCTCACTAAACAACAAATTCTTTTCCTCTTTAGATTTTCACAAGTATTCACTTTAGAGGATTCACTATTCACCACGGATCCCCTTAAGCCAGGCTCAGATTCCTTTAGCACAATGTTGGTCACTTTGTATCTCCCTCATCTGGGCTCAGATCCCCTTTTAACACAATTAGTCTCTATCGGCGGGGCTTGATCCAATTTTAATTTACATCAAGTATCAAAGACTTTCGAATGTGCACAGGGTTTGGCTTGACCCGTTGCAGGACCACTTCGATTTTACAATTCCTTTCCTTTTAACATTTGTCACCTTTCAGTTGGATACCTAACAGACTTTCGAACGAGCACCCACCTTGTGCCGGACCACTGTGTCTATAGTATTGTATCTTAGCTTCAAAGTTCAGTCACTCATCTTCTGTTTTAATAATATTCGCATCACTTGCAACATACAATTCATACACTGCTCTCTTCAATTTTCTTTATACAAAGTTGCAGCTTGCAACTTTGGTTTCCACATAGGCCGGTCTGGTATCAGTCTCCCCAACTCACCGGCTGTGCTGACTTCACTGGTGCTGCTTTGTTGTAAGAGCCAAGGACATTACCACTGCAGCAAACGATTCTCCCTGCCTTGACTGTCGATGCGGGAGATCCCCAGGTACCTCCGACACACAATACAGGATTCTTCAGCTTTGGTTCCAGGTCTGTCTTTTCCTATTGTTTAAGGCCAATGAAAGTTAGTCTTTCAGTGAAAAGGTCAAAGGCACTTCCCTCCTTGCAATCCTCTCCGGTCTTGCCGTCTTTCGGCTTGCATTAAACTGCAGTCTTGGAACTGCTGCTTCCTCATGTGCTTTGCCTTGCTCAGAGTGTGCTTTCATGCTCCGCCTTTTATCCATGTGGGGGAAGTGTGATGGAAGTCAGGTGTGTGGTTGTGTGTATGTAATGATCAGCAATTGCCTGACCCTGCCTAACCATTGTATTGAGACACGTCAGGTAAGCGGCTCGGGTGTTAGTCCAGTTTCTCTCACAGTGAGTTGTCTGTGAGATAGTGTTTGTGTTGCAAAAGGGGGTGGGGTGTTTGAGTTCCTAAGTATCCTACCTTGTAGAATGGGGTAAAGGTGTTACAGGGAAGGGGATACTGTGCCTCACCATCCGGTGTCCCACTTCCACTCCCTGAAGACCCCTCATCCAGTTGATCCTCCTGCACTGGTCCACCCCCAGGGACTGGTTCCAAAAGTGATGGCTGTGTCCTGGCCACCTGGATGACAGATCCCCAGGGACTAGCTGGTGAGACACCTTCAGGTTTCTTGCAGAAGATTATACTATAGTGCAAACGCAGGGCGATTTAACAATCTCGTCATTAGACAAGCATTGTGTTTTGATATGGTAATAAGCGGTGAGGGCAGGCGCTTTGCATCTGACCTCATAGAACGCATTCATGCAGTCTTTTAGTTAGGGCTATTAGGTGGTGCAGAAACGACTACCTTTATAGCCAAAACTATTGTTATTAACATAAGAGTGTCATATATGGGCTTTGAATGCTTTTCCAATGGAGATGATATTTGAGGAGGGATACACAGGGATACACAGTTGTAATCCCTCCCATTCCCTGCCCCTAGACAATGCAATAGCTATGGCTAATACCACCCATTCCTCCCCACCTCTGAACTCTTTGATTTTGAGTGAGCTCTTCCATGGAGGCAGCCATCTTGGATGACTGTCTCTAAGGAAGCTCTCTGGAAACAAGGTGGCCATCTGTGAATGGTAAATATACCATGCATCTTAGCAGGTGATCCTTTAGTATGCAAAGGTCAAACATTGGACATGAAAACTTTAATTTAGCCCAGTGGCGCATGTTTGTTCTCATTAAATACTAGCAAAGCAGCTTCCAATAACTCTGCGCTAGCATGTTTGCAAAGAAAAAAAATAAAACAGCACAGTAGTTTTAAATTCATTCACCCAGCGCTGCTTTACATAACTGCAGTGGTAAAACATTGTCAACCGCCGCTATGACCACCCCATTTCTCATCAGGTGCCTTTTGGGTGGCTGCCATCATAATAAAACTGTTTTCCCCCCATGATCGTGGTCTGGGGAAAACTTCCATTGAAATGAAATCAACACACTGGAGTACATTTTAACCAAGCGATATGATTGACTAGCGCTCTGTTGTCTCAGCGTTATTGTTGCTCATTAATCAAATTGTAATTTCACTGTAAACATTAGACCTTGAAGCTCCTTTGAGGTTCAATGCCAGTTGAACGTGGTTAGTTCAAGATGACATCAGATCAATCGGCAACAGGGGACGAGCAAGCAGCTGAAAGACGTTAGTTTGAATGGCTGCGGGTGAGATTCAGGGGGCTAGTTGGACATTAATATCAAGTTTACACCAAGCTGTACAAGGTGTCCTTACAACTTTGAGGACAATACATGCGGCAATGTTTACGAGCGGCGCCCCTCGCCGGCTGTTTACCGTCTTGTGAAATGGGTCACGCGAGACGGCCACGAGAGCGCGGTATAAACCAGAAGCCCAGCGAGTGTTCTAGTCTTTCCTCTAAAATACCTGTGCCTGGGAAATGTAAAGGACGGAACTGAGATTCAAGAGGCTTCTTTTAGCGAGGAGACGTTTCACCTGTCTTCAGGACTCGAGGAACGGAGAAGCAGAAGCAAGCGTGGTGGAGCTTGGCGGCTCACCAACAGCAAAGAGGGGAGATGCTGACGGAGCGGGTCATGCTGTCGAGATGCCAGGAGCGGGAAGAAGACTCCAGGGCATATGGCGACCAGTGCAAACAAACCCTAGTTTACCGGAGCCAGCGGTTAAGCGGACGTGTAGAATAGACACCAGGGGAAATGAGAAGACGAACAGGAAACGGCCACAAAGGGAAATCAAGCAGTGTTCCATCCCCGAATCATGGCGAACGAGCCTGAGAACGCCAGAAAGTGCCGGTGAGTCAGCAGAAAGGCAGTGGGAACCGCTGGGCGTATCGGCAACCATGCCAAATACCAGGAACAATTATAATAACTATAGAAAGAGAAAGAAATGAAGGAACAAACTGTAAAAAGGGGAAGCAAAGTAAAACCCATATTAATATCAAGAGGATGCGATATCTAATCAAGTGAATATACAGTTGTGGAAATGGTTGACAACCCCATGTGAGTGCAAGCAACCCTGAATAGAGAAAATACCAGGCAACTACAAGTGTCCAAGAACAGAAGTCCTGATAGGAAGGTATACCAGGCAATTGCAATTGTGCAAGAACAAGAAGCCCTGGCATAAGACTATACCAGGCAAGTTATAAGTGTGAAAGAACAAAGGTCATAGCAGGAGAGTATAGCAGGAGTATAGCAGCATGTACATTGAACGGCTTGCATTTTCTGCAGTGCTTCGCACACGTGCAATCTTCTTTTCGCATATGAAAGTTTACTCGATTCTTAACTTCGTCATCAAGTGAATTAAGAACTTCCAAGTACAGAAATATCAAAACTGTGTTAAGCATTTAAAGAAAAACGTAGTCCTGACAAAAAGAATTACGAAGTTAGAAAGCTTTATCTATAACAGTGCTATTGTGGTTGAAATAAGACACAAGGAACTGTTGTATCCAAGGAAGAGAAACCCAGGGGAAGGGAACTCCATTATGGAATAAGAGCTCCTCCTGTCTGAATAACGTTTGTGTTGAAACTTCAAGGAAGACAACAACCAGGGGAGGGGAACCCCATTGTGGAACAAAAACTCCTCCCATATTGAGAACTTTTTGTGTTGGAACTACTTATTCTTCTTTTATGAACACTTTTGCAGAACTTCAAAAGTTAACGATGAGCATATGGCCCTTTTAGTAATCTGCATGCAATGGATGAGGATGTAGAATAACTGACACCAAATAATCGAACCAACTCAGGAAGATGGCAAAGGTGCTGTTTTATTAATAATTATCTAAAACATGGAGTTACAATGGACGTCAACAGACTTTCGCTCAAGCTCTGTGCATTTCTCATAAAAACATCCACATATGCAAAAAATACATCAGACATGACTTCGTACTATGTGGCAAATAATAGAAAACCTATCAAAGGCTGTGATAGGCTTAAGGGCAACATCTAAATATACATTGCATAGCAACTAGGATTCTGATTGACTGCCCACTGTCAGGTGTGCAACTTATGCCCACCTCTAAAAACATGTCATCTTCAACACTAGAAGTGCCCAGTTTATCATTGGTCTTCAAACTAAAAGGCCCTTTCTTATAAGGCCCTCTAATTGGTTGGCACGCTTGTGGCATGTCTGGAACATTCGGTTCACCTAGCAGCACGTAAGCTCAGACCCAGGTGCCAGGAGGTGGACTTGACTTTAACTCCCCACCCAATTAGCCCAACATCTCTCATCACCCATACCTTCTGCCATGAAGATTGTCTTTGAACTTGGTCTTGCAAAGTATTCTTGTCTCTGGGAATATATGGGAGTGCGAGCACTCCCTATCGTTGGTCTAGGACTCCACTCTCAACTCTATTTCCATCCTTGGCTCTCGTGACAGGAGACCACGATTTGGTCCATTTTGCAGCATTTAACTGTCTTAAATGAATAAAACTTGGCACGCTTGGTGTTCTTTCTTTGCACCTTATCAAGGGGTGATTCAGCTTTGCATGTTCACTGCCTTCAAGGATAGATAACCAACCTTGGCTGCTTCAGCTTTGATACCAGTTCAGACAGCCTCGCCATTCGTTTCCACGATCTCTGCTTATTCTTGCTGCAATGCAGTTCTCGCCTTTTCTCTCCATGGGTCCTGGCAAACTAAATTCATGACACTGATGTCCAGTTTCTATACAATGGCAGCTTCGCCTGCAGTCTATTAGCTACATATAGCTAGCGTCTAAGATTACTTAATCTACTTGCGCTACAGCATCTGTACATTGAACGGCTTGCATTTTCTGCAGTGCTTCGCACACGTGCAATCTTCTTTTCGCATATGAAAGTTTACTCGATTCTTAACTTCGTCATCAGTTTCTGTAAGATCCATGCATTCTCTTCAGCCAGTATTCTCAGGGCATCACGTTCGTCTTTCGTGACGTAACCAGCTCCTCTTTTTACTCCTTTTCATATTCCTTCAGGGAGTTCCTCCCTCAGATTATCGTCTCTTCGGGGATACATTTGATAGGGCTGTCTCAGTGGGTACCTTCTTTCGAATACTCGCCGTGGTATGTTCACCGCTGCTAGTGTTAAGCATGGTACAATCGCAGGCTTCGAACATATAGTAGGTAGAGGGGCAGGATTTCCTGCAGAGGCATATAACTGCTCCTCTACAACGACATTTCCCTTTTCACCTTTAAAATGTAGTTTTAGTGTACGGGTCAGAATAGAACGTTTGGACACAAGGATAGTTAATTTTGACATGTTGACACAGACCGATCCTTAGTTTTGGTTTAGGAAGGCCTTTTCTCAACCCTTTTATTTTCAATAAATGTATTTAACCCAAAACATGACTGACTTGTGTCCGAGTTTCATTCCTGACTCCTCACACAGTCTTCCTCCTTGACTCATGTAAAGGAGTGGGCACCTGGTCCATCTAACCCAGGGTTGCCGTTGAAGCTGTCGACACCCTCGATACCCTCTGCGCCATGAACGCCCTCGAAGTACTCGATTGATGTATCGAAGAAATTTTAAGCCTTTACCTAACGCAGCCTTCTTTAAAGCCATGGGGTCGATTAATGCCCTCCAATTCGTCTTCCTCAAAGACAGAACTGGCTCTCGCAAGAGGGGGGTCTCCTTCCTCCAAAAATCGGTACTGTGAACCTTCACGACTGGTTTCTGAGAGGAGAAGATATAAAGATCAGGACCTTACGGAAGATGTGATGGAGGTGTTGCTTTTGGCCAGAAGGCCAGCAACAAAATCTCTGTACCGCTGCCGTTTCAATAAATTCTGCAGCTGGTGCAGAGATAAGAGTATTGATCCTTTTAGAAGCAAAAATCCCTCTGTACTATCATTCTTGCTACAACTGGTCCATCAGGGGCTTCAGGTTTCGAAAGTAAAGGGTTATCTAGCTGTGCTTTCAATTTTCAAGCGTTCGCCAGATCAGGGTTCCTATTTCAAAGTCCCTATAGCAATTCAGTTCTTGAAAGGTCTAACAAACATCTTTCCCCCGGTTCCATTTCTTGTACCAGTATGTGACTTGAAATTGATGTTAAGGTGTGCAATGGGAGCACCTTTTGAACCCTTGCATTCTTGCCCACTAAGAATGTTAACCTATCTTTCGAAGGGATTGTGTCCTCCGACTTATTCCTTATCTTTAATAATAAGTTTCCAGCTTGCTGGCCTTGGACATTTTTTATGTAGAGAGCGCTGCGCGTCGACGTCCGCCGAGTCGATGACCCTCGACGGCCACCGTATCGGCGCCGACGTCACCATGCCCATAAATAGCCACGTGCTGCGTCCGTTGCTCAGTTCCGTTTTTCCGCACTTCATGGGGCCTCGGAACATCGTTGCTCAGTTCAGTCAGGATAACCCTCTATATCTACTCGAATAAATACCAACTCGTTCTCGATGGCATCTTCATCGGAACCAACGACGCCTCGATCAGGCTTCAAGAAATGTCGAGACTGCGGTAAATAAATGTCGATAATGGATCCACACAGGGTCTGCTTGTGGTGCTTGGGAGCCGAGCACCATTGTTCGGAGTGTGAGGACTGCATGTCCATGACGGTGAAAGCCTTGAGGAGCGCAAGGGGAAGCTCGAGAGAGGTAAGTCAGTCAAAACCTCCTCGAAGGTTTCTTCGGCTGAGTCGAGGCATTCGCCTCCTCGCCGTCGAAAACGTTCCCATTCTAGATCTCGAAGTAGCTCCCACCATTCGTCGAGATCAAGACACTCAAAAAAGAGACGTCGAAGATCCCCTTCCTTGTCGTCTTCTGTTTCCCCAGAAAGGGTCTCCTGTCCCACAAAACACAGCTCTCAGGCTGAGTGGGAGGAATTCAGAAAGAAAATGTTAAGTGTCTTCGAGAAAGCGGCCTCGACCCCCTTGAAGACAGCTGAGGGTGATAACCCGGGTGAAAAACCCAAAAAATCAAAACGCTGCGAGTCGCTGCACCCGGCGAAACATTCCACCCGAGAGCGCCACGAGCCATCGGGTAAGAAGGCAACATCTTCGACGCCGTCGTCGAGGATTCCTTCGACGCATGGATCGGCGCCATCGACGCCGTTGTCGAAGGGTTCTTCGACGCATCGGTCGATCGACTCGACGCCGATGAAAGAGAAGACCAAGGCTACTCCACAGTCAACGGTGATTCCAAGGGCCTCCGGCACGACGCCGAGACCATCGTCGACATCCTTGAGTAGGATCCCGATCCTCTCGAGTTCTTCGAGACCTCTTCCAGTCTTCTCGACGCCGTTCTCGGCGCCTTCGAAGCCTGTCACATCGGCGTCGACGACATCAACGTTTTCACACCCAATAATGACGAGTTTGGCTCCTTCTGCATTTGAGATGGGTTTTGCACCATTTCAGAGGTCAGAGTACCCTGGACTATCTTCAATTTATGAAGAGGGGGAAGATTCTGACCAGGAAACATTTGGGTTGCAGAGGACCACACTGCCTATTTCAGAGGATTTCACCTCTGAGGAAAGAAGGTTGAAGGACTTACAGGAGTCACTACATGAGGCAAGTGGGCTGGACACTTCCCCAGAAGTGGAATTTGTTAAGCCAGACCCATGGGAACATGCCGAAACACCCTATAGAACCATTATGGCAAGAATTATTGAATTTATGGGTTGGTCTGCGCCTTCGCCTGTTTTTCAACAGGATGACCTGACAGACATATTAGACAAAGGTCCACAGGAGGACCCTGTGGTCCCCTTCCATGCAGCCTTACAAAGGAAAATTACATCTAATTGGGAAACTCCTGAAGTTATCCCTGCGGTCAATAAAAGATTGTCAGCCAAGTATAGGGTAGCGGCTGCTGACCCTGAATACTTATCAAAACACCCGACTCCAGAGAGCCTGGTGGTCCAAGCGGCAACTTCATCTAGCAGTAGGACCGCTTACCCTACTGTCCCACAGGATAGAGATGACAAGAGGTACGATTCTATGGCGAAGAAAGTCTTCTCTGCTTGTAGTATGGCGTTGAAGTCCATCAACGCCACCTGTACGCTCGCCAGGTTCAGTCACACACTGTGGGAGTGTGCTTCATCAGCGGCTGACTGCATACCCGAAGGAGAGGAAAAGGAAGCCTTCCTTAACATTATTAAAGATGGCAGAGATGCCATGTGTGAATCAAACTGGCATTGATTCCGCTGACAGTATCAGCAGGGCCATGGCAGCAATTACAACAATCCGCAGGCATGCGTGTTTGCGAAAGTCTGGCTTTGCTCCAGATGTACAGGCCAGACTTTTGAATATGCCCTTTGACACCTCTTCATTATTCTGAAAAAAGGCTGATGACAGTCTGGAAAAGTTTCAGACTTCTAAAGCAGCATCAAAATCTTTAGGAGATGCTATCCGCCAAACTCCTTTTCGCCCCTCAGGAACCTCTGGGAGAGGAAAGTCCTTTCGCTATTATTCCGCATTCGGGAAAGGCAGAGGACAGCCGGCTCAAAGAGGCCAAAGGAGATCCACCCGAGGTGGACGGGTCAAAAGTACTAAGGCCGCAGCAGGTGCCTCTTTACCCTCGGCATCTGCATCAGCCGCCCCCAAACCATTCTGAGGTCTTTCCACACAAGACACCTGTAGGGGGCAGGTTAACTCACCATCTGACGGAATGGCAGGCTATAATGTCAGATGCTTGGGCATTGGAGACAGTTGCCCAGGGTTACTGCCTACCCTCTCTACACATCCCTCAGAGTCATCCACCGGGGAACAGCTCTCTAAAAGTTCCAGATCCGCTCCTCTTGCAGGAAATTATAGACCTGCTAGAGAAAGGTGCCATAGAACCGGTACCTGTAGCGGACAGGAACAAGGGCTGGTACTCCCCCCCCCCCCCCCCCCCTACTTTCTCATACCAAAGAAGGACGGAGGACTGAGACCCATCCTGGACTTACGAGAATTGAACAAGTTCCTCAGGAAGGACAAGTTCAAGATGGTAACTCTCTCTCCGATCCTTCAGGCCCTCCAGCTCCAGGACTGGCTGGTATCTCTGGAACTTCAGGATGCTTATTTCTATGTGCCAATCCATCTCAAACACAGGAAATACCTGAGGTTCGCAATTGGCGACTCTCATTATCAATTTCGAGTTCTGCCATTTGGGCTGACCTCCCCCCCGAGGGTCTTCACCAAGCTAATGTCAGTAGTGGCAGCGAGTCTAAGGAGGGAAGGGATCCACGTCTACCCCTACCTGGACGATTGGCTGATCAGGGCTATATCTTCGAAACAGGCCCAGGAACAGCTAGATTATGTCTGCCACTTTCTTCACAAACTGGGCTTCTCCCTCAATTTAAAGAAGTCACAGATGATACCATCACAGAGACTCCAGTTCATTGGAGCGGTCCTGGACACTTCCCTGGGAAAAGCCTCGCCACCAGAGGTGAGGGCTCAAGATATTCTGCAGATGGTCAACAAGTTTCAAAATGCCCAACGTCTCCCAGCCTTCGACTTTTTGAGGTTGCTAGGCCTCATGGCATCCTGCATCTTCCTTGTGCCAGAGGCTAGCCTGAGAATGAGATCTCTTCAGTGGGCACTGAGAACTCAGTGGTCACAATTCTCAGGGAGAATGACAGATCTCCTCCGGATTCCGGACAAAGTAGCCCGCGACCTTCTATGGTGGGCCTATCCAGAGAACATCTTGAAAGGAGAACTGTTTTGGCAACCATGGCCGGAGATAACAGTAGTCAGATGCCTCACTCACGGGTTGGGGACCCCATGCCAAAGACTTGACCATCAGCGGTCGTTGGTCTCGATCGGAGTCCAGACTACACATCAACCTATTGGAGCTGCGAGCGATCAGACTAGCGCTGAAAGCTTTCCTGCCATCAGTACAGGGGAGAAATGTCCTGATAATGACGGACAACACGGTGGCCATGCACTACCTCAACAAAAGAGGAGGCGTAGGATCACTGCCACTGTGCAGAGAGGCAATGCAGCTCTGGTTTTGGGCAATTCGGGAAGGAATCTCTGTATCGGCAGTCCACCTAGCCGGAGAGAAGAACTTGACAGCGGACGCTCTGAGCAGGCAGAGCACAGTCTCCCACGAGTGGGAGCTAGCTCAGGAAGTCCTTCAAGAGATCTTCGCCCTTTGGGGAACCCCTCAGGTGGATCTGTTCGCCACAAGCACCAACAGGAAGTGCGATCTGTTCTGTTCAAGGGAATTTCCCCCGAGAGGAGCTCTAGGAGACGCGTTCGTAGTGGACTGGGAGTTTCCACTCCTTTACGCGTTCCCCCGTTCCCTGTTATTCCTCAAATGATCAGGAGGTTGAGAAGATTCCGGAAAACCATGATCCTAATTGCCCCAGACTGGGCCAGGAGAACGTGGTACCCGGACCTTCTAGATATGTCCATCTGCCCTCCAATCCGTCTTCCACTCAAAGAGAATCTTCTCTCGCAGAAGGGAGGTCAGGTTCTCCATCCAGACACCAGAACCCTCAACCTTCACGCTTGGCTTCTGAAAGGTTGAGGTACAAGGAGTGGGACCTCCCTGATGACGTCATGGAGGTGTTGCTTTCGGCCAGAAGGCCAGCAACAAAGTCTTTATACCGCTGCCGTTGGAACAAATTTTGCAGCTGGTGTAGGGAAGAGAATATCGACCCTTTTTCATGTGGTACACCAACGGTGTTATCGTTTCTACTCTACTTGGCAAACTCAGGCCTTCAAGTTGGCACTGTAAAAGGCTATCTCGCACCGCTTTCTATCTTCAAGCGCACTGCGGAGGAACCATTGTATTTCAAACTACCTCTAGTGATACAATTTCTCAAGGGATTAACTAATGTTTATCCTCCAAAACCATTCCAGGTTCCCTTATGGGACTTAAATTTAGTCTTAAACTTCCTAATGGGCACTCCATTCGAACCACTTCACTCTTGTTCGCTGAGATTTCTCACGCTTAAAACTGTCCTATTTGTAGCACTAACATCTGCTACGAGGGTGAGCGAGATACAAGCTCTCTCCTGTAAACCCCCACATTCGATTTTCCACAAGGACAAAGTTGTCCTACAGGTGAAGCCTAATTTCCTCCCAAAGGTGGTTTCTGAATTTCATATTACTCAGAAACTTACCTTACCTTCGTTCTACCCTCCTCCCCATCCGGGGAAAGAGGAAGAAAGGCTACATAGGCTGGACGCAAGGCGAGCTCTCAGCTTTTACATCAGCACAATGGCTAGGATCAGGCAAGCAGACCAACTGTTTGTAGGATACTCAGGTCACAAGTTGGGACTACCCATAACAAAACAAACCATTTCCAGGTGGATTATTTTGGCCATTCTGGAATGTTACAAACTGGCAGGGAAAGAGCCACCCCAAAATCTTATGGCTCATTCAACCAGGGGTATCGCAGCCTCTTCGGCTCTCCAAAGAGGTGTACCGGTCCGAGACAAATGTGCGGCTGCCACATGTTCGTCCGCACATACATTCACACAATTTTACAACCTGGATTCCTCCACTAGTGAAGAGACCAGATTTGGCAAGGCCGTATTACATTCGGTCCATCCCTAAAGGGATACATAACATTCTTACTCCCACCTCCAATTACATGCTACTGCTATGGGAGTCTATCAAAGATACAGAATACGGCCGACACAATCCCTTCGAAGAACAAGTTACTTCTTACCTTGTAACGTTCTTTCGACGGGATGTTCCTCCGACGTATTCCTTATCGCCCCTCACATCCATCCCTGCAGTAATACTTCCCTTGTGGTAGCAGCTTACGCTCCTTCAAGGTCAATAGCCAATTCAGGCATGACTTTTCTTATGCTACAAAACGGAACTGAGCAATGGACGCAGCGCGTGGCTATTTATGGGCATGGTGACGTCAGCGCCGATACGGTGGCCGTCGAGGGTCATCGACTCAGCGGACGTCGATGCGCAGCGCCCTCTACAGAAAAGATTTCCGAGGCCAGCAAGCTGGAAACGTATTATTAAAGATAAGGAATACGTCGGAGGAACATCCTGTCGAAAGAACGTTACAAGGTAAGAAGTAACTTGTTCTTCTAAAGGCTCTTAAGCCTGCAGCATCAGTGAGCTTCAGGCTCACTCTTCTAAACTACCCTTTGGTACATTTTTAAGGATAAAGTGGTTCTGACAGTACGTCCTTCTTCCATTTAGCTCAAAAGATTGTGTTGCCTACTTTTTATCTGCCTCCTCAACCCTCGAAGGAGGAGGAGAGATTGCATCACTTAGACCCTAAGAGGGCTTTAAGCTTCTGTATTTCTAGAATGTCGAAAATCAGGCAAGATGACTAGCTCTTCTTGGGCTATTCAGGTCACAAATTGGGGCAAGCCGTTACTACGCAACCCATCTCTCACTTGATAATTGTATGCATTTATGAATGCTATAGCTTGGCTGGCAAAGATCTGCCCAATGGTTTAAGAGTGCATTCCACCCGAGCAGTGGCTACTTCTTCTGCTCTTCAGAGAGGGGTGCCCGTTTAGGAGATTTGCAGTGTGGCAAAGTGGTCCACTTTGCACACTTTCAGCAAATACTATTGCCTGGATTCTATGTCAGGTTAGAAGGCAAGATTTGGGAATGCTGTGCTTCACAGCATTAATCAGCAATACATTCTCTGTTCCCACCTCCTTCAACATATTGCTGTGGGAGTCTATCAAAGATGAGGAATACGTGGGAGGACACAATCCATTTAAAGAACAAATTACTTACCTTTGGTAATGTTCTTTTGACTGGATGTTCCTCCCATCCTACCCCTCTATCTTGGCGAGAATTTCTGTATTTTACTCTTTTGTCTCTTTCAACGCTGGGTCATGCTTTCAAGACAGCAGCTAAGCATTGAGAGGAAAGAACTAGAACTAAGGCAACGGGCGCTGTGCAAACGACTTATATCAACGTCACTGCCGAGGACAGGACGGACGCTGTCAAAATCCATGACTCAACGACGCACGGTGCCGATATGAAAAAAAGTTTCCAAAGCTGCAGACTTATGAGTATATCAAAGATGAGGAATACATGGGAGGAACATCCAGTCGAAAGAACATTCCAGTGGTAAGTAATTTGTTCTTATTTTACTGGTGTTCCCTCAACCCCTTATCCTTTACTTCTCACATCTTTCTCTCATGTGGGTCCCAGAACCCTGTGGGTTGTTTTAGATCTCTCCAACTTGCTGTAATGCTTGTTTCGCTATTGTGTGGGTCCCGGTCCCCTTTATGTTCTCTCAGGACCTCTCTGTCTTGCTCTGGGCCCACTCCCTTGATTGTCTGCTTCTTTGGATTAGTATGGGTCCTTGATCCCTGTGTGCCACTTTTGCAGGGTTTTCCTGACTTCATATGGGTCCCAGACCTTTTTCTCAGGTTTCTCGCTTGTTGCACCCAGGCATGGTTTACTAACTTGCTAGGCACTGGTTTTCATGTGAATGTCTTAGTTTTTCCCAAGGACTGGTACGAGGGAGATGGGGTTCTTCAGCCTTCCCCAACCACCTCCTTTGTTCTCTTCTATCTCCACCATCCGCTATGGTAACTTAAGTACCTTTTGTGGCATTACCAGCTTAATCAGCCGACTTTGCGGAACTGCTTCTTCCTGATGCAGGCTTCTGCATGTCTTCCAGCGGTCTCCACGTGTCCTTGCAGCATTCCCAGGTCTGGTCCCTCTCGGTGTGTGCTTCCCAGACCGACCCTAGGGTCCGACTTCCGGTCTTCCCCGGGTCTCCATTTCTCCAGCATGGACAACACGGTACACTGCATGTGTTCGGCGACGCCCTCAGCCTTTCCTGTTCTCTGCAGCGAGCCTCCATCTGGCTCTCGGTTCCTCCATGGAGGATCTGACAAAGTACACAGTCCTGCTTTCCTTTTTATCGCTGGGACTGCCTCAAGTTGACTGTACCGCATATGTTTGTTCCGCTGTGGGCTTTTGCCTCCTTGCCTCTTCTTCTTCGTGACAGTGGTTGTATGCACTCCACCTGGGTAAGCCTCATCCCAATATGATCAATATGGATGGTGTCTTCTAGCATACAGAGATACATAGACTTCTTGGGGACCACAGGGGACTGGGTGGGGTGAGAGGAAAGAGGGGACAGAAATAGAGGGAGTATATACTGCGTTCTCCGAAGATAAGCATCACTGGTCCCATTGAGGGCTTCCCTTCCCATGAGCTCTGCCCGCTGAGTACCACCCTCAGGGGTATTCTTACGTTGCGGCCTCACCTCCCTAGCCTCATGGGAAGGTGCACACCCCATGGGAGCAGTGACAATACCCTGGGATTATATGGCTGCATGAGTGCCCACCTGGTCCTATGAATCGCTTCCCTTTTTATGTTCCCCCTTTTAGCCTTTCCCATTTTCCTTCTCTTCTGTGGTTCTTTTGCTAGTACCTGTCCAAATATATGCACTGCCTGGCCCATTTGGTAGGTCAATTGTCCTACAACGCCAATACCTGCATTTCATGCCACTATGTGGCCATTTGATGCTAGCACATGTGCATTTGATGTTGTATGTTGAAATTAAGGCAATACCCACTCTACCATGAGAGTATGTTCATATGATGTCTATACCTGGCACATTTTTGAATATCTTGACATATGATGCAAATGCCTTGCATCCCTTGTGGGATTACTTCGATATTAGATGGCTACACAGGGACTAAGGATGCAATGGCAATATAAGAACACACCCAACCCTATGATGAATGCAGCTAGGTATGAGGTCTCATCTAGATATTTGAAAGTTCATGGCTACACAAACCTGATACTTGTCTTATGATTCAATCTCAACCCCAACCCCTTTCCCGGTCTTCCCACTCTGCCTACCATATGCTTTTCTGTACCCGTCAAGCCCCTGCCCTGCATTGCTTCTGCTGTCCTTCTCAATATAGTTTGCACAATGTGTCCCTATACGGAGGGAGAATTTTCATGACACAAGTCCAAACCAGTGACTTTGTCAATGATAGATTACTGTTAAAAGGCACGCAATACGCTCTGCAGCATTTACTTGATCTCCCACATATAGGAGAACAACCTTAGTCTACCTTATTTGGTAATTGTGATTGAAGAGCTTCAATAATCAAGATACCAAGGAGAAAGCCATTGCCCCAGTCTTTCAAACTGAACATTGACAAATGCCACCAATGACAAGGCCTGAGCCATATTAAACAAACTAATTGTTGTCTAAAGCAGTGACCTTATCCCATACCTGCTCATCACCCTTTAGGTTGTGTGAGGAGTCAGGAATGAAACTCGGACACAAGTTAGATAAAGGGTTTGGGAAAATGCCTCTCTGACCCTGCTCTAAGAGGTATTTCCCTACCTAAACCAAAACTAAGGCTTGTCTGTGCCCAAAAACTGTCCCATGTACAAAGTTCTATTCTGACCCTCAAACTATAAACTTAACTCTAAGGTGAAGATGGACATTTTATTAACCCTGGGTGGTTAGGAAAGTGTTCATAAAAAAATAATAAATGGCTCCAACACAAAAGGTTCTTAATGGATAAAAGGCCTTGCTGCAGTGGGTGGTTCTCGTCCCCTGGATTCTTCTTTCCTCTCTGAGGCTTTTCAAACAGTTATTTGGGCTTTTCTTGGTCTACAGCAACACTTGCACACAACTGTCTGGCTTTGTAATGATTTCTTTTTCAGTACACCTGATATACATTTTCTGCCAGGTGGCATTGCTCCTTCTCTCTTGGTTAACACAATCCCTTTTCTCAGTCCTGATGTTCCTTCACTGGACTTATTTGGATCTAATCAACACAATCCTTTAATTGCCTGGTGTACTCTCCTGCCAGGACTTCTATTCATACAGGTATTTGCGCGCTCAGAGTTGCATATATATTTTGGTTGGATAATGTATCCTCCTGATATAGTATCCTATCTGGGTTTCCAATGTACCTGCACTGTATACGTTCACATATTTGAAAAGGGTTTGTTTGTAGTTTAATTCCCCATTTACCAATGCCAGTTTGTTTCTTCTCCCTCAGTTTTGTTGTTCACAATTATTTGCCTTTGACGTGTTCGACCGATACGCCACCGTGTGCCTGCTGCCTCTGGGTGGACTCACTGGCTATTCTTGGCGTTCCTGGATTATCTCAGTCAGCCGGTGAAGCGTTTCCATCTGCGTCTTTCTCATGACCACCTCTACTTTGTTTTTATTTCTCTCGTGGCTCCCACTTGACACGTCTGTTTCCTTATTGACTCTGGTAAGTGAAGCGCTACCTTCTGTGTCCTGCGAACGCCATAGGCGTCTCTCACCGGCTCCTGTGGTTACTGTAGCATGTCCTGGTGCAATCGCTTCTTTCTAGACTGCCTGATTCCACCACACCAGACCCAGCCTTTCTCTGTCGTTCCTTGCGGAAAGGTGCAGCTCTCTGCCACCAGTAACTGCAGCAGCAGACCTCGACTCTCTGCTTCTGCCGCTTACATTTCCCAGGCACAGGTGTTACGAGAGCAACAACTAGAGTGCTCGCTGGGCTTGTGGCCTCCTTTGCTCTGCATTGCTTAAACCCTAATCCTTGTCCCGGTATTTTGAGAATTCTAGGAAAAAAAGTCCATTGTTGACAATTGACTCAAAGATTTAGTATAAACATTTTCAAAGGTTTTCAATGGCAAGCCAGTTCTGGGTGCTTCATAGGTGAAAATTGAAAAGTTGGTTTCATAAGTTTTATAAGGCAGACCAAAGTTGGGAGGTTGGTCTATAGGATTGGTGAAAAAGATTTCCCTATTTTTCATAGAAGAAGAAGTAATGATATGTGATATGATAGGTTATTTATAACGCGCTTAAAACCCAGAGGTATCTAAGCGGGGACCCGAGGATCAAACCTGTGGCACTCCGTGTCATCTTGCTACCAAGACGAGCATGTTGCCCGTGAGCTATTCTCCCGAGACTAAGATTAGATGTATGACAGTAGGCTATGAGGGTTTTAAATATGGGAGGATTGTTTTCAAGGGAAAATGGAGGATGCCATGTCTCACCTATGAAGCCATGACTTCTCCCCGCAGGTTGTTCCCTCCCATGTGATCCTCCCTCATGCTATTCAGGCATGGTGTGCTGCCAGTGATCTCTGCGTTAATGCCAGTAAGACTGAGATCCTTCTCATTGGGACCCCTGCACCTTCCTTCCCTCTGGATGCCCTCTATGGAGCCCCTCCCCTTACACTCCTGTGAGGTAAAAAACCTTGGTGTCATCTTTGAGTCTTCTCTCTCCTTCTCTCCTCACATCATGGACCTTGCCAAGGAGGCCCACTATCAGCTGTATCTCCTCAGAGGTATTCTCCCTTTCCTCACCTTCCCCCAGAAACGCAATATCCTCAGAGCTCTGGTCCCCTTTAGGCTGGACTACTGCAACATCCTCTTCCTCAATCTTCCTTCATCCTCCCTTCGCCCCCTTCAACTAATCCAGAATAAGATTGCAAGATTTATCCTTGGCCTCAAGCCCAGACCCTGCATCTCTCAGCCCTAAAATCTCTCCACTGGCTCCTGGTTGCTGCTAGGATCAAGTTCAAGACCCTCTGCATCATCCACAAGGCTTTCTGGGGCCTCGGACCCGCAACATCCAACTCTCTCTCTAAATAGTTCCCTAGTAGAGCCCTTTTGTTCTTCTAGCTCCAACTCTGTGGAGATCAGACGGTTCTCTAAGCAGAGAGTGGGAGGGTAGATCTCTCTCCTCCGCAGGAGCCTCCCTCTGGAATAGTCTCGCTGCCCCTCTCAGGATTGAGCCGGATCTCCTTAAGTTCTGAAAGCTCCTCAAGACACTCCTTTTCTCTTCTTCCTTCCCTCTCCCCCTCCCGTCTGCTGCAATGACTGACTGCTTAGTTCCCTCTGAGTGCTAGAGGGCACCAGGCCCCTCCTCGCCCAGTCTACCCCCTCCCTCGCACTTAGCATGTGGACCCTCATTCCTGGACGCCATGCAGTTCCTGGCACTTGCCCACCTGGCCTCCCCTTAACACTCACCTAGCCCCTGATCTCTTGCCACCTCACCCCTCCCACTTGGACCCTCTCCTCTTTGCCCCGCACTTCCCTTCCCACCCTAGCACTTCACATTCGCGTAGACCGGCAGCCCACCCCACCCTTCGCACTTCTTGTTACTGCACTTGCATGATCCAAATGTCATAAGGCCTAGTAGGACCATTGTTAGCTTTCTCCCTTGTCTCCCCCTCCTTCCCCCCCCTTTGCTTTGTGGCACCTTGAAACACCTTTCGTTGAATAGGTGCCTTACAAATATCCAATGAATATATAAAAAAAACATATATTTCTGAGGCTTGTGGATCTGCTTAGATCACATGCTTTGCATAGTCTGACATCTAGTGGTAGATAGTCACGCAGTATTACAAGATTTGTTTTCAAAACTCGAAAAAGGACGTTGACTGGGCGTGTTAGTAATACAATCCCTAGGGTGACGTGTACTGTACCCATGGTACTTCATACGTTGAGGTCCCTGAGATTGTTTCTTTCCGCCATCGTAGTCAGTCGCAAGTTGCAGAGTTCCTTTCAGGCTGATGCCTTTGACTAACTAAAAGTGTATTTGTAGACTTTCTCTTTTATCCTTTAATGTCTGCCCGTTGCAGCGGCATCTTTACTGCTCGACGACCATCGGCGGAAGGCTCCATCGTCCACGCCGCCCGACTGACTCGACCAGACACCACTGCCTTCACAGGCCTTTTTTCGGGCCTCGGCGCTTACAGCAGGGGGATCGGGGGGAGGTTTCATATTGTCGCATCCCTTTTAGAGAAGGCCTATTCTGCCACCCTATTTTGCCTGTTATCTCCAAACTTCTCTTTCCATTTATTATGGAGAATACCCCCTTTAAATGTTGTCCTACTTGTAATAGGAAATTCCCCTGGAAGGATACGCACTGAGTGCATCTACTGCCTTTCTACATACCATCCAGAAAAGGTCTGCAAGTCCTGCAAACTGTTCCACCCTAAAACACTAAAAGACCGCCGAACCAAGCGCTGGGCCATCCATGCCATGCAGGCCGAAGCCTCCATCAATGTGATGGGGGGGATTCCAGTGAGAGCAGTATAGGCTTTGAGAGTGCCGCTGAAGGCAACCGAGGTTCGTTGGAACCCCACGTGCGGGCCCCCGACTCCATTAAGCAGGCCTGCGGCTGCGTCACAAAGGCTATGGTCAAAGCACAAACACTTCTAAACACACAACCCACGGCTGACTGTCGGCAAAGTCGTCGACCGTCTAAGCCCACATGGTGTCTGTGGAGAAAGCCTCTAAACCTTCCCTGTCCTCGGGGCCATCTCTCATGTTTTCGTCGCACAATAGGCCTCCTGAACTGGCATCGAAAGCCGTTTTGGGCACCGGCGCTTAAAAAGGCCCTCCTTTCGCACGCCAAAAAACATGCGGAGAACGGCAGATCGACGTCCCCAAGGTCTCCGCTGAAAATGCAAGAACTTATTAAAAAACATGTCCCTGCTACCCTTCTAAAGACAAGACGCCAAAACAGACTTTGCAATCCAGCCCTCTGTATCGCAGGATGCTGGTTCCTCCCTCTTGTAGATACACTCACAGGGCAATGGAACACAAGGATCAGACACCATCTCAACACACATCTACCCCCTCAGCGTTACACATTTCCACTGAGTGGACCACTGAACAATTCAACAGAATAATTAAGAGGCTGTCCTGCTTTGTAGATTTAACGGACAGGCTTCTGGAACTTTAGTCCCTTAGGGACTCCTCTCAGGCGGGGGATGCAAAACAACATCCTCCTGCTAAGTAGCCATCTCCTGACATCTCGCAACGCAGCACTTCGGCCTAGGGCCCGCAAGCCTCCCGCAATGTGTCATCCCGCTTACTGCTGTCATAGGGAAGATGAATTAGCCTTTAATAGAGTTTTTACTCTCATTGAGGCCTGGATGGTCCATAACAAACTAGCATTGAACAAATCAAAAACGGAACTACTTGTTATAGGCTCACCACATACCATTAACAGAATGGGGCCAAAGTATGAGAATTTCCAGTTGGGAGGAGAATCTATTAAACCCCTAAAAAAGGTAAAAACCCTTGGAGTAACTTTCGATCAACATATGACCATGAAACAGCATGTCAGCAGTCTTGTATCCTCATGTGCATACTACATCAAATTGTTAGCACACCTAAGGCCATTGATCTCACAGGAGAACGCTGAGACTATTGCGAGAGCAATAGTAGGTTCTAAAATAGATTACTGCTCTAGCCTACTCATGGGTATCAGTAAGTCCGACTGTAATAGGCTGCAGGTATGCCAAAATGGGGTTGTCAGAGCTGTTATGAATCTTAAATATAGAGACCATGTCACATCTGCAAGACGTGAGCTACATTGGCTGCCAGTGACCTCTAGATTTCTATTCTGAACTCTGACTATTATACATAAGTGCAGATCCGGAAACATGCCTGGATACCTACAACAGGTGCTATCCACAAAAAACAATGTGCGAACATTAAGATCGAACAATCAGCACTTTCTGTCTGAACCAATATGCCACACTGTCAGAGCAGCTAACTCAGCCTTTGTCTTCAATGGACCTAGGGCTTGGAATGCTCTTCCTTTAAAGATGAGATCCATTGCACCCTAGAATTGTTTAAGAAGAGCCTAAAGACCTATTTGTTCAACTAAATGACTGTGAGACAGTTATAACTTCTCTTCTCCGCAATGGCTTTGCATCCCGGACTCTTTTACTCGTTATTCGTTGTTTATGTCTTGTAGTTCCCTCACGCCCTCGGGTTCATGGCTGCGCTATATAAATGTATTAAAGTAAAGTAAAGTTTATCAAGACCCCTCTCAGGACATGTACACTATCGACCCCTCCCGGTTTCAAGCTCTTTAGTAGACCAGTACAGCCAAGATCAGTACTATGATGACGACGATAACATTTATGTCACCCAATCTCCTGACCACCAGGATTAGCCAGTAGCAGACTTTCCAGTAGACCATTAGCTCCAGTATAACGAGCTGCTGCTAAAAACACTCCCAACACTTCAATATTGACACCCAGGTGGACAAAGACTTTGTAGAGGACATTCTTGGTGACAAGAGGTCCACTACTCAGTTCATTCCCACTTTACAATCCATCCAAAGGCGTATCCAGTCTTCCCTGCTTACGCCTAACCCACAAGGGCGGTGTAAGGAACTCATGGTAGCAACTATGGGATGTCTGAACCCACTCATCCAATCCCTGCAACATCACTAGGCATTGCTGGCAGCAGTAACATCAGAATGGCCACTGGAAAGCATGCTGCTTGCCAGAAATCACCAGAAAATGCGCAGTGAAAACCTGAAAATAGGCTGCCATCCACTTTTGCCTATCTTAGTGAGCACCGGAGACCACTGCCAAAACCCATCCTTTGGCTGCTCACAGAGCAAAATCTCTGCCAAGGAATACAGAGCTGTCTCAAAAATCCGTTTTTATTTGGTGTCAAATTTGCTAAAATCATGGCTCACAAACCACCTAAAAAGATCCAACCTCCTTGTTGGGTGTTCCACATTAGACTGCAAGAATCCACATAAATCCAATGTCAGAAATAATCATGTGTTATTAGAACAAAATCCACTTTTAAAGATATTTGATGGAAAGACAGCTGTCAAAATGGGTGTAGTACCGTTACTCGCCTCAGGTGCTGGCAATTTATAATTCTGACAGGAGAGCTGTGTTTCAGAAGTTAAATATGCCAAAGAAGTGAATTCCATCAAAATGCCATATAGAGTGCCACACATTGATTTAATGTGGAAAAAGACTTGATTTAAGATATGTTGCTTATTTTAAGTTTATAAATGTTATATTTTTTTACAAGGAAGTATGTTACAATTGATCAGAAAGTAACTTGATGCAGTTAAAATTCCAAAAGGCTTGCTTCCCATGAGAACCCTTCACACCTTTTCCCTGGACAAAGGAAGCCTCCCCTGCCCTTGGATAAGAGATTGACAGACTGATGTGAACAGGAACTGCCAAGGTACCCTAGCATGTTGCTCTCAGTCAAGACAATGGTGGATTTGGGATGAATAGAATATGTTGATTTGGGTGTGACTGGTCAACAACTGCTCTGGGAGAAACAAGACATGTGACTCCCTGCGTCAGCCAGCTCTGGGGCGGGGACAAAACATTGTGGATTCAGGTAGCCCAGCAAATATATGTTTTTATAAAATTGCATATAACAAATTTTACCAAGCTGACAAAAATATGAAACTTTGGGATTCTTAACATGAAAAATTCACCTACAATTTAAGAGTAAGCTGGACGCCGTGTGATGTTCTGAGACCAAAACCCGGAATTATTAATATTGCAGCTGCAGTGTTTTTGCTATGAACATAAGAATTTACAGGAATGTGCCCAGAGAGGATATGTATGCATGTTAATGTTAAAGGATATTTGTACCGTGCACTATCACCACCGGAGTGGTCCCCTGGTGCTCTGGCGGCTCTGAAAAAATGGAGGGGGGGGTCAGTTAGTGGGAGTGAGCAGGAAAAGTGCAAGAGAGCAGTGATGTGCTGTTGGCAGCCTCAGCCTGGTGGGTCCGTTGGCTGAGCTTGGGGAGTTTTACGGTCAGTAGTCGTCGTGTGCTGTTGTGCAAGTCTATGTGCGGTTTGTTTTGTTGTTGCAGTGTAGTGAAGTTTGTGCGGTTTACTGCGTTTAAGGCTTGTGGTTGTGTTTGGTTCGAGTTTGAGAGGTGTAAGCAGGGGAATGAAATTGTTGGTTGGTTATTGATTCATGATTGCTTGCTTTGTCCAGGCTTGGCAAAAGAGTTGCATATCAATCGTCGAATTAGATTTCTATCTAGATGTAACGCAGGCTAGGTTGAAGATTCCATCTAAGTGAGGTACATGCCAACATTCACAATTCCATCCAGATGCGACGCAGGCTAGGTTTAGGATTCCATCTAAGTGTGGCATATGCTAACATTTACAATTCTATCCAGATGTGGTGCATGCTAAGCTTAGAAATTCCCTCTATGTGTGCACATGCTAACATTCACAATTCTATCTAGATGCGACGCAGACTACGTTGATGAATCCATCTAAGTATGGCACATGCTAACAATAATAATTGTATCTAGATGCGATGCATGTATCAAATTTGGTGCAGAACCAATATTGGGGAACCCACCAAAAGCGCGAATAAGTTGTCATTCCTGAACTAGAGCTCTTAGGAAGATCAGAGTTGGACAAGAATGTGTATATGTATTATGAACCACGTGTGTATCTGGGAAATATGTTTTTGGGTAAAATTGATTTTCTCTGTAAAAGCAAAGGGGAGGGATTTCAGTTAAGCCATAAACATGACACCGGGTGACACGCTGATTCTTTCTCCAGTCAGGGGACAGAGAATCCTCTAACCTATCAAATCCTTAGGGGGTTGGGCTTAGAAAATCAGCCTACCCACCCACTACTCACTGATTCCTGCGAAGCACTCTGCCAGACCAGATCCAGACAATATCCAGACAGAGACTCCAGACTCGAGATCTAGCTCCAGAGACCAGAACTCTAGAACCCAAACTCTAGAACCTTGAAGCAGAGAGGCCTAAACCAAAAGCTGAACTCTTCTCATCAGGCCTGTAGAATCTAGCAACCTGATTCTCACATTCAACAGCCGGGCTGAGCTGTTCCATTCTAGCCAAGAACCCTGTGCTAGAACCAAGGTCCAGACCCAGAAAGCAGTGCTGTATCCAAGACCCGTCAGATCCAGTTCAAGAGGCCGCAGACCGCCGTGCAGTGCTGAACGCAGAACCCAGAGGGCCTGAGACCGTGCGGTGGCGAGAGTGAAGCCAAACCCCTTGACCAGATCTTTGACGAGGCCCATTCCATTCCAAAGCTAGGAGTGAGTATCTAGTCTAGAACTGTCCATAACCAAGCTCTTAGTTTAAAGTAATCCTCTTCCATCCATCTCAGCCTGTCCAGAACTGCATTATAGAATCTTGTGTCCATCCTGTTGATTTCAAATCTGTAAAGCGCATCTGTCATTTCTGAAATCTCGATTTTATTTCTGCAAAATCTACCTTCACAAAACCATCCGTAACCTTTGAACCGCATGTCCTAGAAGCGAAATGTAACTGTCCTTTTAAAGCTAAGATCCTAAGCTTTCCAACAAACCCACATTCCAATTCATTTTCGTTTTCCCGCGGAAAGATTGCTGCGAATTGCAATTTGGCTCAATTTCATTTTCTGTCAAAATAGCTGCTCCTTGTTCACAATTGCTGAAATTTGTTTTCAATTTGATAATCATTCATGAATCATTTCTAGTGTTGACCTGAACCAATCTCAAGTAACTATCACTCATCCTGAATCTCTTTTAGTGAATTAAAATCAATTTAGCATATTTTCACTTTCACTGCAATCACATTGAGAAGTATTTTTGCCTGTTTTAAAATCATACCTGTTTCTCTAAGCTTGCTGGGGGAACTGGGATTGAACTGCATTCTTGATTGTCTTCCTGAAACCTGTGTGCCCTCATTTCCATCTCTTCATATTGCATAGGGGGGGAGTGAGTAGTCACAGGGGAAAAAGTGATCATATTGTCTTTTGTTGACATCATATCAAGTTATTTCTGGGTTGCATTCTTTCCCATTATTGCATTTCCTTGAATCATATAAGGTATTCTCTGCTACAGTATCCTTAATATTCATACTCCTAAGTGATTAAAGAGATTGTTAATCTTGTAATATTACCCATTGTCGATTACCGTCCATATTCATAAGTGTGCTATTCAGATATTATTTTGTTCATAAAAGTGTGATATATATATTGTTTCATTCTTCAAATAAACCTTTTAATTTGCAAAACAAACCTACTTCTTGGCTCAGTGAGGTCAGGGGGATTCAAAGAGAGGGGCGTTATATAAGGGTTCATCATCCAGATTTAAAGAACTTTGACATAAAAATATATAAATAAGGGCTTCCATTGGGCATCCCAGACTAGGCATTGACTTAGTTTGAGTGCTGCTTTGAAGTCACTTGCACAACAGTAAAGAAAGACACAAGTGATCATAGTTCAAGGGTGTTTATTGAACTTTATAATGGGTGAGATAAACGCCTAATCTAAATCTAAGATGGGAGCAAGCTACGACCATCAAATAATAAGGCAGTCGTAGTGGTGTCTTGTCAAATAAAAAGGACCTATACTAAAAAATCATTTGCCAAGCCTTACTTCTAAATTACAAAAAGAGTGTGGGATAATGTTCACCAGAAAAGAAAGAAGTGTTCACCAAATTATAAGTCAGGATGGTATGGCTGGGTCTCCCTTCCCCACGTTTGAAGCACGGGGCAAGGCGGGACTCTCGAGCACAGCACACTCCTTGGCCTCGTCCACATGAGGTTCACTGTTCAGTTCAACACTATCAAAACCTTCAGAAGCTAAAACTGCTTCTTGCAAAAGTCTCTTGCCTTAGAAGGCCTGTGGTGTTTCACAATGAGAAACAAACAAAGGTTCTCTCTGTGATCTTGCACCTTGGGCGGTTGCTCTTCGCCCCCAGGATCTGCCTCCGTCGGGCTTGGATCCTCCTCGCAGTTTGGGCCTCCCTCCATCTGGTTCACTACGGCCTTTCTTTAACACAGTTCATGTATTTCTAAAACAGTTAATGTATTGCTCAAATGACAAATAAACAAAAGTTCTTCTGGTAACTGTCTACTTTGGGCGGATCTGCCTCCGCCGGGCTCGGATCCTCGTTGCAACTGGGCCTCCCTCCGTCGGGTTCACTACAGACTTTCAAGTGCAGTTTACATGGCTCATTTTCATCAGAAAGCAAGGTTTTCCTTCTCCTAGCTTTCGTTCGGCATCCTTCCGTCGGGTTCACACTTGCCACATTCCACAGTTCACAATCTATTGGAAAGTGGAGTTCCCTTCCCCTATCTTTCCTATGGCAACGGATCTGGGACTTTCGTTTGTAAAAGGGATTTGACGTAACCCTTGTAGGACCCCTCTGACGCCTTACGCCAACCTTTCCTAGGGTCTTCTGGTTCTCATAGTTTCAAAACAGGTCCCCATCCGAGCCTTTTGAATGAGCGCCCACGTGGCGCCAGACCCATCTGCAAACAAACACACAAGTTCTTTCGCTTGCAAATTCCTTGCTTTCAAATTGTTGCTACTTTCAACCTTGGCCTCAACACACTTTGGTTTGCTATCAGTTTCCTTTGACTCACCGGCTGTGCTGAACCCGTTGGCTTCTCAGATCGCTGGAGTCAAGGATAGTACCACGGTAGCCAGCTTGCCTCTCCGCCTGCGTGATCAATGCGGGAGGGCCCCGTATACCATTGACATCTGCTGCTCCTCACGCCAGCTGTAACTCCGTGTCTTATGATTTCCCTTTCGGAGGCTTCGCCGGTCTGGGTTGAAAAGGGCAAGGGCAATTCCCCCTTCGTTATCCTTCCCGGACTCGCTGCCTTTCACCTCGGTTTGAACTGCCGGTTTGGGATAGCTTTCTCATCATGCGTTCAACCTTGCTCGAAGTTTGCTTTCGTGCTCTGCTTTTTATCCCTGTGTGGAAGGTAAAGGGCCATCGTGTGTGCGTGGTTATTGTTAATTGTCTGACTCTGCCTGACCCGTGTGTTGGGACATGTCAGGTAAATGGCTCTGGTGTTGGTCTGTTGTCTGTTATGATGTAACAGTGTGTGTGTGGGAATAGGGGGGTAGAGCTTCTAAATATCCTGCAGGGTAGGATGGGGAAAAGGTGTTACTGGGAAAGGGATACCACGTCCCAACCCTCTGTGCCCCACTTCCACTCTCCAAAGACCCCTCACCCAGGCGATCCTCCCCCACTGGTCCACCACCAGCAACTGGATCCAATAGTGATGGCTACCTGGACAACAGATCTCCGGGACCAGCGAGTGAGACACCTTCGGGTTTCTCACAGCGGTGAACCCTTGCATTGAAAAACTATTCAAGCCAGCACCTACAGACCCCCTGAACATTAGAGGCCAGCTCAAACCTGACTCAATTGTCGTCATAACTGCTAGAAAGAGGGCTGGCACTCCACTAGCATCGGCTGAAGCCCCGCCAGAAAAAGAAAGTAAAAAGATCTACACCGTTGGCCTATCTGGGAAGAATTTCTTATAACCCACCCTCCTAGCTAGTTATGGCTGTCATAAGTGGGACGAGTTGGAACACAAGCTTGAGGCGGTTCCAGAACCTTTAAAGTCCCAGCTACTAAGCACCATTTCAGAAGGCAAGCAGGTATCTAGTTGCCTTCTTAAAAACAACCTCGACAGTGCAGATAATGCAGGTCGCATTATTGCAGATGGTACCCTTATCAAACACCATGCCCAGCTTCGACAGACTGGGTTTAAATTGGAAACACAGGCCACTCTGCTTAACCTGCCAGTGGAACCTAATTCCATCTTTGGCAAGGCAGTCGAAGATGCCCTCAAAAGTGCAAAGGAAGAGTGCGATACTCTTAAGTCCCATGGGTAATTAACCAGCAAACCATTCATCCAATGGGGTTTCTCTAACTCCAGAATGTTTCGTGGACAAGGCACACAGTGCTCCTCCGGTTTCAACGAAAGCAGATAGTCTTCGTCATGGGGCTACACACAGGGACAGGCCTCCTCTTCTAATTTTCAAAGAGGTCATAATAAATCGAGAGGAAGAGGTAGAGGCTTCCCCCCACCCCCAGGGGCTCCACCTCTCCCAAGCAATGACACACCGCTCCAAGTCCCCTCCCATGTCACCCCTGTATACTGTCCACCGTAGCAAGTGGGTATTGCATAGAACTCTTGCAAAACCCACCCAACCACCTGCCAAAACACAGAAGGATGATGCCAGAAGAGCTGCGCATACTAGTGGAAGAAGTAAAATCCCTGCTGGTAAAGGACGCCATAGAGATTGTCCCAGCAATTCAGGTAAACAAGGCTATGTATTCAACGTACTTCCTTGTGCCAAAGAAAGATCTCTCCATGCGCCCAATACTAGGTTTGCACCCAGCGAACATATATGTAAAATCTCAAAGGTTTTGCATTACCACGCTCCTAGAGGTAATCCCCCTTTCCTAAAATTATTTCAGTACATTGGCCAGTTGCCAGATAACTGTACGCAAAGCATTGCGCTTGTTCCGGGTGATGGCCTCATGCATTCACTTGGTGCCACATGCGTGCCTGTGCATGTGCCCAATGGTGAAGTGGTTAGCGACACAATCGTCTCAGGCAAGCGGTCAGTGGGACGATATAGTGGTTGTTTCGCTACCCCTGGTACAAGATCTTCGCTGGTAGTCCAAGAACCACCTGCTAAAAAGAAAACCCTTTGGGATTCCACCAACACAAGCGATCCTAACTACAGACGTCTCACTCACCGGATGTAGAGTCACTTCCTACACCACACAGCCCACAGCCAGTGGACACACACCACAGCCGAGAATCACATCAATTTCCAGAACTTTTGGCAGTTCTCAAAGCCCTACAAGCTTTTCAGCAACATTTACAGGTCAAACAGTGCAAGTCCTCACAGACAGCACCACTGCCATGTTCTACATAAACAAGCAGGGAGGCACACACCCTCCAAGTCTGTCCAGACTATCCCAAAAAGTATGGAAGTGGGCACTCAAGCAGAACAATTTCCTAACCCCTAAACACATTCCCGGGGAACTCAATGTTCTGGCAGATACTCTAAGCAGATACCCTATACCAGAGGAACAGGAGTGGCAACTCAACAGAGATATTCTAGATGGAATCTTCTCTCAATGGGGTCATCCTCCATTAGATTTATTCGCCACAGGCCTAAACGCGCAATGCCCAGACTTCGTGTCTAGGTTTCCCCAACCAGGGTCCAAAGGGAACGCCCTGCGGATGAACTGGTAAAGCAAATTTGCTTACACTTTTCCCACAACACCACTCTTGAGCAGGATGGTGCACAATATGCACCAGGAGCAAGCTACTTTAATCCTGGTTGCTCCCATGTGCGCAAGACCACCCTGGTTTCCACATCTGCTCAAACTGGCGATGTGCAACCCGATCAAGTACCCATGCACCTACAACATGTTATCCCAACACAATGCGTCATCTCTCCATCCTCGGCCTCAATCTATGAACGTGGCAGCCTGGCTCCTGAAGTCGTAGAGTTTGGTCATCTAAATCTTCCACAACAGTGTATGGATATCCTAAAAGAAGCACGGAAACCCAACACCAGGAATTTTTACTTCAACAACTGGAAAAGGTTTGTGATATGGTGCAGGTCACAATCCATAAACCCAATTGAATGTTCTCCGGCCTACATTCTGCATGACATGCTTTACCTACTAGACTCTGGCCTAGTATTTAAATCCAAGGTACACCTGGCGGCTCTGTCTACCTACACCACGTCACAGAGTAAGGTGTCCTGGTGGAAAGTTCCAGCATAGGCCACTTGATCTACAATACTGCATTCCTGGTAGCCATCACCTCAATAAAACGAGTCAGTGAGCTACAGGCATTGTCCGTACAAGACCCTTTCTTCGTAATCCACAACGTCAAAGTGGTCCTTAGAACACACCTTAGGTTTTCACCTAAATTTGTTTCAAAGTTCCATGTTAATCAATCTATCGAGCCTCCTACCTTCTTTCAGAATCCATCCAACTCAGCTGAAAGAAGCCTCCATACACTAGATGTACAGAGGGCAGTCTTGTAACACGTGAACAAAACTAAACCCCTAAGGAAAACAGACCAGCTCTTTGTTTCCATAGCACCTGGTAGAGGAGGTGATCAAATCTCTAAAAACACCATCTCCAGATGGATAGTCAAATACATACAACTCTGCTATTCCCTATCCAAAAGATCTTTGCCTTTCACTACAAGGGCTAACCCTACCAGATGTACAGGAGCTACCTTAGCCTTCATTGTAAACGTCTCCCTAGACGCCATTTGCAAAGCGGCTACATGGAGTTCCATTCATAACTTCGTACAGCATTATTGCATTGATACTCTAAAGCAGATTCGCAGGTGGGACAAGTGGTGCTAAAACATCTATTTGCTGCTGTACCTTCTCACATCCCCACCTCCTTCTCCAGATATTGCTCGCTAATCTATGCAGAGCATGTGATCTAAGCAGATCCACAAGCCTCAGAGGGGATACATTACTCGCCGTAATCGTATTTCTGAGGCTTGTATTTGCTTGGATTCACATGCACCCAACCTTCCTTCCTTCTTGGAGTAGAAGGTGCATAGATGTCTTTCTGGCTTTATGGTGATCTGCTTTATTATATCTGTAGTCCCGCTACCCTTCATGCAACCTCATGTCAGAAACAAACAATCTGAGGGACCTTGATGCGTGAATGACCATGGGTACAGTAGACCTCACACTAGGGATAGTATTTCTAACATGCCCAGTCGACGTCCTTTTTTAAGTTTTGAAAACAAATCTTGTAATACTCTGCGACTACCACTAGATGTCGGACTATGCAGAGCATGTGAATCTAAGTAGATACAAGCATTGAAATACGATTACGGTGAGTAATGTATCACATATATAGCCGCCAGCAGGGTCAGGATTAGGTAGTGGCTGCCGTCTCCTGGCCACACGGGAGGAGGTTACTACTGGGAAATCAGTGATGACTCCACTGGAGTCATCACAGTTGTTAGACCCTGTCTGCTAATTCATGGCTATGAAATAAAACCGCTTCATAATTGAAATCGTAGCATAACTCAAACATTTAATTTTCAGTAGTTTCCCTCAATCTTCACATAGCTATTCTGTTGTTTTCTAGTTGTCTCCTGTCTCTTCTTTCGTTTGAGTTGTTGCATTGGAGTTGACTTTTAGACAAACTTGCCTTTCCATTCGCCAATGTGCCTAGCTTGCTGTGGGTTTATATTTATGTGGATGTGAGGTGTGTTCGCGACATGCAGTTCTGTAAATTTAGGCTATTTTGAAGATAGTTTCATTAAGGTGCTTAATGCTAAAATATGGTTTTCCGTTTTTTAGGAGGAATATGAACTGATGCAGGAGCTGTACAATTTTAAGAAGCCATGTTCAGACCCCACTGAGGTACAGTAAAATGTTTCCCTGCTGCTCTAACCCATAAATTCCAGGAATTTTCAGATTAAGTTTCACAAGTTGAGACTGTTTTCAGATGTTTTCCTTACACTTTGAGTCCTGTTCAACAGATAATTGTAGCTGATCCAAAGGCTCTTTATGGATCTTAAGAATGTACTGCTTTTGTGTATTATTTGTACACAATAAAGCTTCCTGGGTAAAGCTTGTTAGAAAAAGGAAGCTGGGGTTTGATTAAGTCCACTTGTTAAGCTCAATAAGAAAGCAACCATGTGGTAGTTTTCCTTTGTCACGAACAGTGGCGGCTGCTGAATCTTTTCAGGTAAAGTTGATATTTCCCCCAAATTGGCACCAGTGATCAAACATAGTGAGGCAGTCCAAACCAACATAGGCTAGTGCTGCAGATTCTCCATCCAAGAAAATGTTTACAGTAATGTGCCAAAATGTAATACAATTTACAATTGGTCCTGTAGGGTAACATTAAAAACATCCAGCAAATGCCAGCTCTACGCACGGCACAGTAGTATTTTACAACACATTTTTATGATGCCTGGGCACACAGTATATGCCATCATTGCCACTGTAAAACACACTTTATGATGTATGTGCCCACACTACATGCCTGCTGTGCAAAATCATTTCACAATGTCTTTGCCCACAATAAAAGCCAGCATTGCCACTGCAAAACACACATTGTAATGTCTGCGAAAACAGTTAATACCAGTGTCACAATTGTAGAGCACATGTTCATGATGCATGTCCACACAATATATGCCAGCTTTGCCTCTGACAAAACAAACTTTATAAAGCCTGTGCCCAGAATGCCGAGATTCCACGATAAAGATCAAGATCAAGATTTCTGTTTCCCCAATGTTTGCGAACACTGGCTCTGTACAGCACAAAATCATGATGCCTGTGCCCACATTGTGTATGTCAGCATTGCCACTGTAAATCACCCTTTGTTGCCTCTGCCTGCAATACATACCAGTTTTGGCATTGCAGAAATGCAGTTTTATGCTACCTGTGCCCACAATATGCCAGTAACGGTGTTGTAGAAACATGCTCATGCTGCCAGTGCCTAGTGTGCCCATATATGCCAGTATTGCCCTGTAAGAAGATGTTCATGGTGCATTTTAGGTCACAATAGTGTGTGAATATGCTGAATAAATCGAGCACAGAAGTCCCCACTGGTAACCAGGTAAAGATGAAAAATATCTCAACGCAATCAAACATTCCCTTGCGGCAGCCCATTTAAAACAAAATAGCTAACATCTGCTTGTTTAGTTTGAAAAAGGTATTTGATAAAAGGATTCTCTACAGATCCAAAAATATATTACATGCTAAAAAAATATATGCAAATGTGAAAACATTAAGAAAATGGAAATAAAAACATGTAAGTGAACCACTGATGCAGACAGATGCCACTCTAGACAAATGTAAAGCACAGCATAATTGTACATCTAAAAATGATATCATATACAAGTCTCTGTCAAGACAGCCTGTCATGTTTATGATGAAGGTGATCTATATTTCTTAGGTATGTAATTCATCTAATTTACTGTAAATAACAAACCCAATGTTATGGCTATACACTAGTAAAAACGCTTCACAGTAAGGCGGACCCAAGAACTTCAGATTCGGCAAATGGATATGTATTTTAAAGTTTAGCCTTCTGAAGAACCATTGAGTTGTGGTAGTCCAACCTTCTGAATGTTTGTAATTGGTTCTGGAATAAAAACAGTACAACATATATTTGTTTAGATAATCATTTTCGAAGCAATTCCACAACCAATTAAATTGAAAAGTGAAATATTTGAGCGCCCTTCGAAGCTAAGAAATATCAATAGGTAGTGCTTTGCAGTGCTCAAATACATTCCTGAAAGAATTTGTTGCAGGTTCTGTGTCCAATCGATAGTATGGATGTTACATCGGTCTACATATTGTATCTACACTCTAAAGTCTAAAACAACTTATCTGCCGTTTTCAACACCTAACAAGCATATGGTGATCGTATTTTACCTTTTCACGCCTGCGTTGCCCACTATCCTCTATGTTAAATGAATAAGTGGGTGGACTTTCGTCTGAATGCCCTCTATTCCCAGCAACGGTGGTCTGAAGATGATAAAAATATGTCTAAAATGGCACTTCTACTTTTTTTCTTCAAGAGGTTTAAACAAGAGTGTGTGGATACATATTTTTCAAATATATCTCTGAACTTACATAGGGCATAGCAGAGGTCGAAATTGTTATTCATGAAGCAGGAGCTGGTAGTAGGACTTGGTGTATCAGGATTTTCATCTGACCAGGACTTGCTCATCATGACCTAGGTGCTATTAAACCACAACCTTATGGTTGGAGTGCCCGAAAGATGGCAAAACTTGCTTTTGTTGCCAAACTGTGGCATGTACCTAAAAATGCACATTCCTTGAAGCCTCTTTCTACTGCTGTGGTGCTATGTCTTCTTCTCTTTTTACTTTGTTTGTTGAATCCTCTGTCCCTTGCCATGTTCCTTTACATGTCTTCACGTTTTACATTGTCTAAATTGCTTCCCCTTTTTGTTTCTTTTACATTTCTTTTCTACCAGTTCTTGCTTCTTGCTGCTACCTCCTATGTAGTCTTTAACTATGTTTACTACATACTTCTGCCACTACATCTTGTTAGGACTGATTTTGTATAAGAATGCCAACCTATTATTGTGACAGGGACAACTCTGGTAGCTGTAGCCAAACCAGGTCAAGGTAGGTAAGCGAGTGGTCTAGGCTATGTGTCAGGAGGTGATGAGCTTGTAAGGGATCTACAATGAGCACACACAGTGAAGCAGTCCAGGAACACACTTCGACAAACAGGTATACACATAATTATTTATTTATGGTCAAATAACACCGTGAAAATTGACTACTAACAGGTAATAATATCACATAACACTACAAATGTTAGACATATATACAATCACTAGAGTTGGGTAAGATGCATATCAAACCCCTGAAAAGGAAGGTACAGATTGGTTTAAGCACTACAGGTCCACAGAGATTCAATCCTAACGTCAGAAGTCCATCCCCAAAATGCATGAGGGCTCGTGCCCAAAAGTTCAGCAAAGTTCCATACAGTTTTGTGAAACTGGAAAAAATGAAGGTAGGGTCTCAGGAGTCCAGTGAACAGTTCCAATGGTTAGGGGACAAGTTACTCTGACTAACAAACGTGTTCCCAACTTTCTGAGTGATTGTGTGAACAAGCAATTGCAAAGCCAAAGTAATACAAAAGTTTCTAAAAGTTACCAAAACTTTTAAAAGGGAGTTACCGCTACAAGTCGCCCCCCGTACTCCGATTCTTCACAGGACTTGGCAGGTTGGTTGAATAGGGTCCATTGTCACTTTCCCCGCCGTCGGCCTCTGCCCTTGATTCGCAGGGTGGCAGGTTCAAGCAGTTGATGGTGCAAAGTCTTCCAGTTGAAGAATGCAGCAAAACTCGATGCAGGGCCCCTCTCAGGACAGGGCTGGACACAGGCAGGTAGTTTCCGACGACGGCCACAGATGCCTGACGACGCAAAGGGGTTCACTTGCCGCAGTCCGACTTTCCCTCTTATCTCAGGTCCCTTTGATGCTAGCACCACAGCATTTTGCAGGGATAAGTCTTGTTGCACATGCTGAAGATCCAACAAGTTCCAGGCCTCAACTTCGAACAGCGACATCTGCAGCACGGTAGCCCAAACTCAGAGCTGGTCTGGGACTCGGCGGTCCAGGGGCTCTTCCGAACGTTCTTCTTCAAAGGACTCCGAGCTGACGTCGAGAATGGATGTTCCTGCACTCTAATAGTGGCGCTCCCTCGCAGGACTGCTGAAGATCACCTCCAAGACAGGGCTCTGCCAGGACAGCAGCAAAGGTTGGTTGCTAGGTCTCCTTCCAACGAGTCTCAGGTCTCTTTGCGGGTCTTGCAGCTGGACAGGAGTCTTGCCTCCTTCAGTTTCTTCCAGGATCTCTAGAGTGGGTGCAGGAGTCGTCTTCTTATCCTAAAAGCCAGGGAAGAGCAGAAACTCCCACTAGCCAATGGCAGATCTGGCCCACACACCCACACCCCAACAGTGGTCCAATCGGGACAACTGGCGGCAAAACTCATCCATACCTCTCAGACACAATGGCACCAGTTTGTGGATTGGGACCAGACAGTCCCAGTCCACTTCCTGGCAGCAAACACCCATAGCCCTCCAGTAGCCCGCCAAAAGCCTCTGCTTTCCTGGGCAACGGAAGTCCATATAAGGATGTTTCTGTCCTAACAGGCCAGGAAGAAGGCTAAAAGACAAGATGGATAAAGGACAAGCAAAATAACCTCGTGGTTTAGCCATGTTTGATCACTAGCCACAGTTAGTAGCCAAACGCAGATAGGCAAAAACGGAATGCACCAAGAAATGGTAAAAAGTCACTGCTGCCACCAGCTTGTCCATTTAGCACACCTACAGTAACCAAAAATCCTCTGAGTGTTAGGGTAGGGCAAAACAAAAAGTGTACCCCATTGTACTGCATTGTAAGATGCATTGGACAATGATAAAAATTACCACAAGAGGTAATAAGTTAACAAACGTAGTAACACAGTAACTGGACTAGGGGAGACAATGTTTCCCTGTACTGACAGCTTGAAGGACATGCCAGGTTCCCAATAACAGATTAGCAAAAGCCAGTGTAGTGAAGCTTAGGGCTTCACTGCACTGTAAAAAGAACAAATCTGATACAAAAATAAAAGCAAAAAGGTTTGGGGGTCCATAGAAATGGAAGGAAAGGTGCAGTAAAGAGGAATCTTTGCTAATACCTGTTACTGCATTAATCTCTCTGTCCAGCCACAACATTTTTATTTTTGCTGCCACTTCTTTTTCTGTGATGCAACCTTGTTCACTCAAGTTCTCTACGCTTCTACTGCGGATTGAAATGCTCATAATTGGTATGTAACAAATATGACTTCCAAGTGAGATGCAACTATCACTTTGTGTCCAGTACATATGATCATGTGTTACATGTCTTCTGCAGGTTTGCTATTGCATCTGTTATGCACATTTCTTGACACAGTTAATATCAGCGAGGTATATTTGTATGGCACCAGTTGGCTCGAGGAGCCAAAAGTAGCTCCTGGGAGCTGTTGGTATCAAGCTAACCAGGATCTTCTAGGCCCTTTCCATGAGCTAAATGGGTCCCAGTTCCCAGCAATGTCAAACCCTATAGTTATGATTTTACAAGCAAATCCCAATTTCACTCATGAAAGAGTGTCTCCAAATTTCAAATATACAACCAATTAACCAACGGTTGAGATTTTGGCATACTCCCCTTCAGTCAATGCACTACATCCCCAACGACCACCCATAAAATTGAAAGCATAACGTTTTGCACACCACGTCTCATGCCAAATCGAATTGATGTAATTTCGTCTCTTAAACACTGCAGAGTCAAACGTATAAAGAAAATGGCATCCGATAACATCCTTCTATAATCCGACACTGTTGGAGCCTCATCTGTCATACTACTGTATGTTCCTCTATATCCAGTGGAGTTGGAATATCCATATTTTATCCAGGAGGTTTCAATCGCAACATATAAAATATCAGCACCATGGTTGTCAAAAACAACCAAAATACCAGGTTTCATATGCCAGTACCTGTATTACAGTTTACGTAAAAGAAGTGACCACGTAATTCTTTCATTCAGGCCTGTAATTTGACTGTTCAATCTCTGGATCTGATCACACTTTAAAGGTGTAGAACAATTATTTGGGTTTCACCATAGCTATCATTAACCATTGTAAATCATTTTCACGTTTTGTTTTTTAATGTACTTCCAAGGAAACGTGCATTATTTGGGTCCGAATTTATTTACCAATATTCTTCAATGTGAGTTGAAACTGACCAGCGTTGCCCGCCTCACCCCCACCAAACACATGGGTAGGAAAGCACCTGCCACTTCGTCCCCCCTGTGATCCCTCATTCAAACAAGCTCACACAAAACTGTTCATTCACAGAAGCTTAAGTGCACATGTTTTTTCACATTTCCGTTAGCTTGAGCCACATCCGTGATGGCGTCACTCTTCTCCAGGATAGGCAACGTGCACCAGGTGTCCCCACCATCTCTTGCTTTCCCTCGGGTAGGAAACCATCAGTAGGTAAGGTCAGACACCTCCCTTAACCCCTTCTTCTTCTTCCTCCTACTTCAGCATTCTGGCCCTCGCTTGGGACAGACGGTGGTGCATTGGACTTCATTTTGCTCAAGGCAGGATTTTCTAGCGCCCATTGAGCACAATGAAGGTCGGGACATCCTGTAATTGGACTTGGAGTCTTATCAACTGCATGCAGAGTGCCGAGCGTGTCCTGGGCCGGTGATATCCCCAGCCCAGGCCCATTCATTACACTGTGCATGGCGTTCAGGACACCAGTCTTTGCATTTGCGAAGATTCGAATGTTGGCGTCTTTGCTTTTGGCAAAGACCACATTTGCGTTATGGAGTAAGTGAAAGACACTGTCCGAATAATGCAAATTGAATCACTGTCACCTGATGGAACCCACTGGATCACAAAACATGGATGGGCGTTGCCTGAGTACCCCATAAGGGATAGCAAACCTTAGTTAATATTCTTCTCTCCTTTCACAGGTTTACTGAAGCTGTTTAGCAAATAGTAACCCTTTTCCACTGTGTCTATATGAAGTGCAACATGTAGCATGTGGCGAACCTACATGCAAACGGAGCTTTCCTTGCCATTTCCATCACGGCCAATTTGAATGCTTGTGTCTCCATCTACGTTTCATTTGGCCTGTCTATTGATGAACAAACAGTGCCTTGACCCATTTTTCTCTGCTTGACAAGAATAGGAAAACCATATGACTACATGGGTGCTACGGCGTGAGGGCTGACTGGGAAAGTCAATGAGGAGCAGGCAGGGGAATGGGGCGCTGACCATTCCGCCCGTGTTCCGAGCATTCTCACTAGTAAGGTAACTTGTCTTCAGTGTTCATCCATCCGTGCTCATTAGTTCTTTCTGAGTGCAGGGAGACATAGTTCCTCCATGTCGCCTTGGACCCCTTGTGTATAGGCGCGTTATAAATGCCATATCATATCATAGCTATTGTACACCTTAACAGTCTCTTTTTCTGAAATGCTTGCATCTTTGTCAATAGATGCATGCACTCAGGTGTTGGTAATATGCAGTATTTTGGAGGTCAATCCCTAGGTGAAGGGGAGGGACACACAATACGCCCAAGTAGGGCTGCAAGTGTGGGGTTCAGAAACATTGTATGTAAACACTGGAGGCTCCATAAAAGGGTTCGGATTAATAAAAAAAAGCTCTTCCGCTTAAAAAGAACATTTAAATGATTGTTACCTGACCAGCCTGTTTGTTTATGTCCTCCACCTTAGATTTTATTCTATGCTCATTCTACTCTATTCTACTCATTCCAGCAGGTGCCACAGAGCTGGCAATGTTTCGGTAATACTCCCTCCACATCCATGCACTCATCTGCCATGATATGTTCTACAGTTGGAGTGGGGAAGCAAGCAAAATCCAGGAGCCTTTGTCACCATGAATCCTGCAAGCTAACCCCGCTCACATGGGCAGTCCAGCACCGAAATGCTATGGCAATTCCCTTCTGAACAAGAGTACCAACAGCAAGGCGCAGCTCCACCTCACTGATGATGCTCAACAGGGCTGAAACACGTGTATGGGGTTGCTGATGGTACTCTTGTTCAGAAGGGAATTGCCATAGCATTTCGGTGCTGGACTGCCCATGTGGGCGGGACAAAGACTGATATGCAAATGGATATTTCCCATCTATGAAAGGTACAGTGAGCAAAAAGCGTGTGCTGCAAACTCTCATCTCAGAACAGGTTATCATGCCATGTTCTTTCTGGAGAGGAGCGCCTGCTACCTTTTTTGAAGTATTTGAAAGGAACATGGGGTTGGTCACCCTGAGTTACCTGGGGCAACCAGACGTGGACCCCCTGCTCACTGTACTCAGAGAGACAAAGCTTCACCCCACTGATGAGGCCCAATAAGGCTGAAACACATGTATGGGGTTGTTGTTGGTACTGTTGTTCAGAAGGGAATTTCCATAGCATTTTGGTGCTGGACTGCACATGTGGGCGGGACAAAGACTGATATGCAAATGGATATTTACAATCTGTGAAAGGTACAGTGAGCTAAAGTGTGGCTGCGGACTCTAGAGTGGGTACCATCCCATAGAACAGGCCCTTTTTGCCGTGTTTCTTCTCATAAAGGCGCACCCATGACTCATTTTTTAACGTGTAACTTTTTTGACTAGAGAAACATTATATATATGTTGAGAATGTATTCTTTCTTGTTGCATTGAGCGATAAAGTCAAATAAAAAGTGGAATACCTGCCTCGGTCATGCAGTGAGACAGAAATGCTCTGTTTCTTTACTAATTCCTTATTCAATTCGAGAGGTGTTTACTGGTCTTCACATATATAAAGATGCCTTTTCAGCTGTTAAGGATGAAACATAGATCAAGGGTTTACTGTCTATTTTAGTACAATTCAGAACAAAAATAATGTATGCAGGTATTCTACCTTTTTATTTTTCTTGTTCAATGGAAAGACCTGTCCAGGAAAAGCCTGAAGTTATATCCCCCCACGCCCCCGTGCAAACATTATACTTGTAATAGTGCGGTGCCCCCTGCATGGGCAAACTGTTCAAGATCAGTTTCTTTTTCTGTGGTGCATTCAGACTTCGTACATTGAGTGACATAAACACAAGGGCAGTCATGAACTACATACAATTGGTGATACTTTCTACTGATTATTAATGGGATTTCATGATTTTGGCTGCACAATAAGGTGCCAATAATGTCAAGACTTTCAAGATGCACATTATGGCACCACAAGGCTAGCAATTTAACAATGCTAACATGTATGTTTCCTGCTGAGAACATTTTACTTTTTTACAATGGCAATCTAATGTTTACAGCCAAAGATGCTATGTTGTGCCTGTTGTAAATTATAGCTATTCTACTGCTGTCCTGGCCATTGCGTCATGAAGGCATCCCATTGTATTGATTTGATTTATTGATAGAATACAACGTGATGGGTGGGCACTGTCAGGATGAAGGTTGGGTGATCAATGACAGGATGAAGGTTGGGTGATTAATGACAGTTTACAGGCCTCAATATATGACGTTTTCTCTTTTCGGTAATATCGAATGCGTTTAGGAGACAGGTCTTCTCTTAGAAGACTTAGCTTGCGGGACTTGGGATTAACCTCCCGAACAATTAAAGAATTGTTTCCCTTTTGAATGCAATCATGAAGCGCCATTTCTTGGGTCTCTTCCATCTATTCTCCCCTATGCAAAGGCCCACCCCGTTGCGGGATCTTAGCATAGTTTTAACAGCATTGGCGCATATATCATTCGAGCCTGCAGCATCAGGGGGCTTGTGGTTGGTTTCATGGAAAACTGATTTTCTAGTGGCCATTACATCAACTCTCAGGATCAGCGAATTATAAGTATTGGAATCCATATATCTCCTTCAACAAAGATAAGGTGGTCGTTCGGATTCATCCTTCCTTTCTTCCGAAAGAAGTCTCTGAGTTCCAAATAAACCAGGAAATTACTTTATCAGCCTTTTTCCCAATCCCCAAAGAGAGGCTGATCAAATTCTGCACTGTGTCGATGTCTGTAGGGCCTTGAGGATTTATCCAGAGAGGACTGGGCCTCATGGGTCCTGGGGTAGGCTATTTGTAATTTTCAGTGGCATCCCTCCCTGTAAACAGATGGCAAAAGCAGCCATATCCTGGACTCTCATGCATCTCACTTCCCTAGGAAGTTCATAGCAAAGATTCGGCTGCAGGACTCCAAGCTCATTGACAAGGGCAAAAAGCATGGCATTGGTCTTTCAGAGGCATGTATGATGGGAGACAATCTGTAAAGCAGCTACATGGGCCAACCTGTTGGCTTTTTTCAAACATTCCTTTCCCAATACTCATTGTTGAGGAACGTATTTGCAGAAGTGTGTCGGCTTCTCTGTCCCTGGGGTAGACAAGTGCTTGGCAATCTCCAAAAATATAGAGAAATTGGTAGGAGGCGTAGGAGTAACTAAACGTTATTTAATGTAAAGACTACTGTACTCGTATTCCAAAGTCCCCTTTCATCAAGCCGCCCATCCCCCTGAATCTGTACTTGGTCCTCCCAGCGGGTAAGGGGCTCAGGGGAAGAGGCATGGGGGGTGGACTACGGTCTGTATGCAATCTGCTTGTTTTGTGCGCCTCTGAGCATGACTTCTTAAAAGGGAAGTGCACCATGGTTTGCTCTTGGCTGCAGGTATTTCCTCTGCTTTATTTCCAAAAACTGGACGAATTACTGCTGGTGGAATCACCACCTGTAGTAATTCCTTCAATTCCCAAATGGGGTCGCAGGTGATTTCATGTTTGGGGACTAACTCCAAGTTACCACCATTACCTCCATTCCCATCTTTATTTTTACATCATCATTTAATACTTTATAGATGTCTTTCGAAATGTACACTCGTACTAAGTGTCCAGTAAAGCTGACTTGCCACACACCAAACCACATGGTAAACCAAACCAAGAATAAAAAGTATAATTCAATCTGAAAGTGCAAAATGGCACAACCATGTGCATCTGCAGAATGAGCACGAGTCAGTCTAGCAAAATAGCTGGATTAAAAATGTATCTCTGTATGACTCCACACTACAATGCAAGGAAGCGAAAAAAAACGGCATGCTTGAAAATCAGCTACCTATTATCATGCATAACAACTTGAACATTAGATAAACGTGGCAAAAACTGTGAATCATACCAAAATGTCGCCACGATTGGGGCGACATTACTAATACTGCGCCTGAGCGCTGTACAAAAATCCTGTCCCCTGCTCTCCTTGGTCGCAGTAACGGGAGTCGGGGGTGTCACCCACTTACCATTACAGTAAGCGGGGACACCAACCAAAAGACAATGCAAAGAAAATGAACCTTCGGCGTCAGCACCGCCCGCGTAAGTGTGCGCCACAGTAAAGTTAACTGGGGGAGTGGGGAGGTGCGGGTTGGAGGATTGCAGACAAAAGTGATCTATCTGATCACTGTACCGCGCCGTGATTGTAGGCAACATTTTCGGCGGCGGAGTTACGGGTGGCGTTATCAGCACCTAGATTTGTCAAACTATCTTTTTATCTACAACTTTTTTTTTAACACACTAACTCTCCACAGAAGGAGCAACAAATAAAAGTAAAAATCGATTTTTTTTCTTTTACGTACCACAAACTGCCCTCTACACGATCCAGTTGCCTTTGTTCCTGGGCAAACAAAGGACAGAGCCCCGTCTATTGGGAAAGACATTTCTGCCAGGTTCATATCTCAGCCAGAAACCTTTGGGGTGTAATTATAATGGGTGCACGGTATTCCCATTAGTAATGTGGGAAGGCTAATTATTGTCCAGAAACTAAAGGCCCATTTTGTCATGTAACTATATTAACACTAATTTCTGAAAGGCCTGCAGAAACAGAGCTACCGTATTGTCCGCTGGAAGATTAGAGATTTTCTGCCGGGCTTTTTTTTTTTTGTTTTTTTTTTTTTTGGTTTTTCTAGATCATGCCGTTTTAGCTCTCCTAAATAATAGTGAAATTTAACATTCGCAATATAAATGCTCATCTCCGAGTAGCAGATTTACAGGGTGAAGCAGACCTGGAGGAAAGTACTGTGGAAGTATCTAACGCTTCATATGGGGCAGCCAGTTATATGTCCTTCCTCTCAGTTCACGCGCAACGCAGTTTGCATAGATTTCCCACTATGAACTCGGTTTACGCTCGCAGCAGCATGCCTCATACTCCTCCGTAGACTTCAGCGGGTCTTCCTTCACCCGGCTAAAACAAAACAAAACAAAATAAGCAACGTTTTTCTAATGCCTTGGAGTCTCAAAAGATAAGAGGTGACTGCATTCCACAAAGTATTGCTATGAGGCTCCATGCCCCATCTCACACCACCACCCAGATCTGGCTTTTCAGGCACCAGCATTTTGCATTCTTAGGCTTGTAACTATTTTCCTACCACTAATGACCCCACATGCTGTTTTGGAGTACAGATATTTCCCCACACCATATGGCTGCCTGGTTTGTTTCTTTACTTGGTTGTACCCAAACAGTATGCTTTTTCCACTAGATGGCCAGAATTCTAGATACCAGAATTCAAAGAAAACCTAACATCTCGACTGAATAGACTGCTCACATGTGACATTGGACAGCTTCAGTTGTACCTAGTATTTGCACAGCAAGCTGCAGAGCAAAATGGTGCATGCAGCAGTTGATTTAGTGTTTTTTTTATATGGAAGGCAAATTGTGCAACAATCGCTACACAGTGCCTACAGATCTAACTATCCTGTGTGTCGGTTTGAGTGGTGCTGTGTGTTTGTGTACAGTCTGGAACTCTGTGTTTTACTTTTCAATCATTAATGCACAGCTGCAAGTGACAGGATGCAAGAAAAGGAGGGAAGCCTGGATGGCCGATTTGCATGTGACACTCGGGCAGCTTGAGATGACACTATAGTCTGCTGTGGGTTGGCCACATTATCATTAACGATTTCTAGCATTTGCCAGTCTTTGGAACTGACGGGCAACATTTTTAAAAAGTGCAGTTTTGCAACGTGTCAATCAAGCAGGAAGCTGTGTACATTTTTAAACATATTGAAGTCCCCTTTCCTTTCACAAATGAATTGGCGAATCAATGTGAGCTGCTGTGGTGACTTGGCTTTAAAATATATATGGTCCATCATAGTTCACAAACGCAGCATTAGTACTTTACCTGAAGAATTGGAATTTTTCATAGGGAAGGGGCACCGAAGATTAACTTGCCCGAGAACTCATTTACCATTAACTGGTTCGTGCTGGGCAGCCCTTATCTGACATTAGGGCTGCATTTCAGAGCTCCCAGAAACGAAACTATAATTAAAAGCCAGAGAGTAAGTGCAGTCATCACTGCTCGTATCCCAAAGCACACCTCATACAGGGATGTCAATTCACCAAAATGCCAGGAGTAGTGGAAGTTAGGAAATAATGGGGTGTGGTCTTTCCACTGGTACAATTATAGCATACTCTTAGTCTCAGTATGTATTATGTTCATAAAAACATTGGCCTACAGTAGATTCGCCTAAAAATGAACCCTGACAGAGCCCTGGAAAAACCAGGTCAACAGCAGGGGAGTGCCAAACGTATTGGTTGAACGCCACTGTCACGCACATATATAACATTACACTTGTGTTTTTCTCAATGAGCGGTTCAGACTGTAGCCACTATTTATTTCTTTTTTCAATTTCTAAAGAGTTCATCTTTGTCATATATGTCATATATATTAAAACATAATTCCTACAAACAAAAAAATCTCAAACGCATACATTCGTGAATGCACTGTGAAACAATAAGTATGAAACAGATGTGGATTGAACACTTCAATACAGTCAATGAATACATGAATGAAGCTCCTCATGTGAGCAACTAATAGAGCAATAGTCAATGATGTCATGTGTGTCTAACTGTACTCTATTCCAATCATTGGCAATAAAACCACTCAGTGGTGTCAGGGTGATTCTCCCGGGGCCGACAGAGCCGTCTGCGGACCTCTGGGCTGGTGAGGCCCCAACTCCTCCCATGTCCCCAAAAGGAGTATGAGACACACACAAGAAGCAAGGCGAGTACTGCTGTTTATTATAATAACGGCAGGGATGGGTCTCGGCTCGTATGCATCCGATGAGACTCGTCGTTAGTGGGGCTTGCAGGCCCTTTTTTCAGCAGTATGACGCGCTACTCGCGTCACCTGGCAAAAATCGTCACAAAACCTATCACCACTCTGGATTGGGTCCCCGAGTGGTAGGGTTAGTATATGTCCCCTATGGGAAGAAATGTTAGTGGATAAGGACGGGTCAGGTGGTACACTTGGGCTGTCCCTAACATTTGTTACTTTAGAATTGTTACAGGGGAACCCTTGGTGATTGGCTAAGAGTACTGGCGTCAGTAATAAGCCCCCCTCTATTCTGATTGGTTCACCCGCAAGCCCCCAAGCCTGGGACCATCGTCTTTCCCAGCTCTCGGTGTACCTGTCATTAGCAACAATGTGTAACTATGTGTTTGTGCGGACAACAGACAGGTCTGCTCATGAGCTTGTGAGCAGGTCTTTCCCATCGCTGTAGGTGTCCATCTTGCCGCTTCGTTGTTGCAACCTGTGTCCCAAACGTGGGACCCTGGCGACTGTCTGTCTCGTGAGCTTGGCACCTTGTCAGTTCGGCCTGGTCACGTGTGGCGAGACCGTAGCTGGAGCAGAATTATGAGCATTAGTTTTTGTATTTCGCCTCTGAGGACTTGGCACTTACAGGTGTAACCTTGGTGCTGGGCTTGCGGCATGCGAGTTGCAACATTGTGGCCTTGGCTGTGAGCTCTCGTTGGAGGCTCGTTCTGCATGGTCAGCACTTGTACTCTTGTCGCTGAGAGGATTTTCATGGCGAGGCTCCTGTCTGGGACTCTTGCTTGCGGCCTACTCGGGCCTAGTTCATGGGTGGCGCTACATGATCCATAGTATGGAGGTCGCGGGGCGACAGAGTGTCACAAGCAGCACTAGATATACATGGTGGTGTCATCATAGGGATGGGTGGCGGGGAAAAGCGTCAGCAAGCATGTACGCATGCTCTTCATGCGTGTTGCGTTTTTGCGGAGCTGTAGAAGGCCTATGTAAAAATAACAACGATGCACGTCAGTGGGTGTGTCAGTCCCCTACGTCATAGCACTGAGTATGTTCTTCGTGTAGGTTGGTGTGTGAGTGACCAGTGTGCATAGTGGCACGTGTGTTCTTGTCTGTTGGCTATGTCGTCATGGCATCTCTAATGATGTGGATACTTATGCCTGTTGGTCTAGTCAAACTGGTCCATGTCGCAGGCGTCGGCTTGAGCCTGTCGCGCTGGTGGGCACACTCTGTTTAGGTTTCTGAACCAGGGTATTTTGTCATCTGGTAGGTAAATTAACTCCTCTCGTGGGGGGTGTCTAGGTCGTAATCCCCTAGGCCATGGTCTGGATGAGATTGGGGGAAGGGTGTTATCCCATTCTTCTACTTCAGTCCCCCCTCTGATTGACTTGTCGAACACAAAATCATCCTTTCCTTTATCTCCTTTCACTCTCCATACTTTCGTTATTCCGGCCAGGTGTCCATAGTGGTTGACATGATCTTCAAGTGACCAATACATATAAACACAGCTGCCGCCTGGTTTGCAATAGACCCATCTTCCAACATAGCTCCTCGGGTTCCTTGGGTTCTCCTCTTTCACAGATGGTGGGTCTATGTGAGTGTCCAATATTTGTTTGCGCAGTCTGTCACGTTCCTGTATAATCATGTCTGTGTGCTTGTCATCTTTAGCTGGTAGTAGGACGTGCATGCCGACCATCTCCATCGTTTCGTTCATTGTACGTGCTTTTCTAGTTTTCCAGAACTTTATTATGATCAACACAGCTGTCACCAGTATTATGCATCCTACTATTAGCTTCAGCCCATCTGACAGCCATGAAGGCATCCATGACCATAGAAATGAAAACCAGCTGCCATCTTTCTCTACTCCTTTACTTTCTTCCACCATTTTGGAGTGCATCAGGGCGAGTTGTGATACTGCTTCAGTAAGTGTTCCATTCTCTGCGTCATTAGCAGGGATGAATGTGCAACATGATTGTCCTATTTTTGCACAAACTCCTCCTTCCATTGCCGTGAGAAGGTCTAGCACATACCTGTTTTGCAGTGCTACCATTCTAACTGCTCTCAGTTCTTCTTTTATCGTGTTGAATCCATTGACAGTCAGCTCCCATCTAGTGATCTGTAACCATTTTGCATATGCCTGCAGTCCTGGGTGTATTATGGATGAAAAGAACATTGCTGCTCTGCTAAATACCCTGTGTTCTGGTGGGATGGCGGTGAGAGCTTTTTCCGATCTTCCCCACAGATAGTTTCCCGTCAGGGGTTCTCCTTGTCTTTTCACTCTTGGCAAAACATTATTGTTGTTCTCGTCGCCTTCTTCTGATTGTACAGACCTTTTCCTCCTTTTGTTCCCTTCGTCCATCTGGGGGAAGTTGGCCATGTTGACATGTTTCTGAGGCACAACCAGGGATGGCACATTGATGTGCACCATAGTGCATATTCCATTCCATGATGGAAGCAAAGTGTGGTATGCCTTATCACCGCAGGCCCAATAGTGGTCCATTGGAACTGCTGTGCCGGCACCCCCCTCTGGTATCTCTATCGTTCTCTCACAGTTGGTGTTATATCCCACATCCACATCGCCGTTGTGCTGATAGCATAGTGTGGGTGCAGTTAGCAGTAGTATACTTATTGGATCTTCATCCTTCTCCAGCCACGTCAGCATCGGTACATATTTGACCCACATCGTCCAACATCTGTCGTCGTGCTCTTTTATAGAGGTAATATTTTCTTGTGTTATCATATTGCTCCCAGCCACTCCTATTTCCCATCCGTCATTCGTATATATTTTCCCAGTTATTGTTATTAGAGGTCTTTCCCAACAACCTTGTTCACCAGCAATTTCGCTGGCATACCAATCACACGGCAGGTATTGTAACGTTACTTTCTTGGTTTCTCCTTTTTCGGGACCATCCGTCATGTATCTGAAACCTTCAGTGTGTAGGCTCCTTTTATGGTACATCAGATATGTTTTGAGGACATTATCTTCGTATGGATATGTGTCCCTCGTTTTCCATTGAAGTGTTACCACTGTCCCTTGAAATCGTCCTTTTGTTTGGAATAGTGCCAAATATATCAGACATTCCACTGTTTTTGCTGGTACTTCAGTAGCTACAAATGTTCTTGATGCGCTCATAGCGTATGGGATCAATGAGCACACATAGCAGTTGTCCTCAGTTGTCTGCTTGCCAATTTTGGTCATGTGCTGATACCACATGCTGTTCGAGACGTGTGCTGAATCTGTGAGGTATGTGTCAATTCCCTTATCATCTCCATATGTGCTGCGTTTAACCCTTTGTTCTTTACTTCTGGGGTTGTTTGTACCACTGACACCGTACCTGTTGCAGCCATGGGAGGGGGTAAGTTAGTTTTGGGTACGGCCATCATATCGTAAGCATAGTGTTTCTGCCAGACAGAGGCAGCCAATAGACCAGTGACAACCAAAACACCTATGAACTTTATTACAATAGCTAATCTCACTGGCATTTTTGTTCTTACCTTTGCTGCTGTCCTGCAGCTTATTTTTGTGATGTTAAAGATGCCCGCCTGAAAATTCTGAAAATATGCATTATTTGGTTAGTTTTCTTTTAGTCAAGCTCTGCCTATCAGATAGTCATTTAGTGCCCAGGCGAAAATCTGCTCCCACGCTAATCTCAGCGACCTATCTCTCAGAGGTGGTAAGTGCTCGTGGAGATGTGGGAATGATTGTTCTATGGCCAAAATGAACGTGTTGTAATACACGCGTACCCTTCTCCTTTTTAGATACGTTGGTCTCTTTATATGGTATACAAATTGGTGTGACAGGGCCTCAGGGGTGTCATCATCTGTGGGTAGCATTTACTCCTGGACAGAACGCGACTTTAGTCACTTCACTATTTATACAACACAGTAATATGCGGTACCTGCATGTGCGAGACAAAAAGAGAGCATACATGTGTTTATATGTGCGTGCAGCATTCAGGTTAGACAATGTCCTTAATTCGGTGACGGCCCGGACGGGGCTGGGCGGGGCAGAGGTTTGTTTGCTTTGAGATCTTGTGACCATGGGGTGGGCAATGGGTGATTGTCCAAATTCTATGGCTGTGTCTTTGGCTGGGGAGGGGTCAGGGGCAGTGTCACAATTGTCCTTTATTGTTGTTGCTGTGTCTTTGTCTGTCGTTGGTATTGCTGATGCTGTTGTTGTTGTGGTGGCCCTGTCGTCAATGCGAGGGCGGGTCTGGCCTTTGTAGGGCTTGACGTCGTGGAGGTGGTTCCAGGCTCTCTTGTCGGCTAGTTTAATGGCTCTGGGAGCCACTGCTTTCACCAAGTGGGGCCCCGTGAACCTGGGGCTGTTCCACTTTCTGTCGAAATTGTGGAGGAGAACGTTGTCTCCTTCCGCAATAGTCCACTGTTTTTGTTGCTCTTGTTCCTCGTTTGTTTCTTCTGGTTGGGTGATCTTCGACCCGCCCGCGTGCGCTCGAGCTGTTGAGAGATGAAGGCAACACTAGTAATCAAGGAAGATACTGTCAAGCAGAGAAGTGCGTGAGAACTGTGTACCTGTTTTCTTGACAGTGGATCTAGTTGGGACCGCCAGGCTGCATCCAGTGAAATGACGAGCATGTGACTCGGGGAACCAGCCTCTCCACCACCCTAATGACACAGGGTGGTGAATGGACCAACTCCCAGCGTCACGGAAAGCACTCTCCTGATTAACGTGACGAAGGGACTGTGCAAGCACAGGCAGGAGAGGCCACAGTCTGATGGAAAGTTACTGGATACGGGTAAAGTCCAAAAGAGTCTTTACCAAAGGTACGTGATCCGGTGATAAAGCAAGATAGTCCAGGAACCTCTCAGATGAATACAAGATAAGGCCCCCAGTCCACAGGGAGACAAATTCAAGCAGCTTCACGTAACTGGTCTGGGATGACTGATCTGCTCGAGGTACAGTAGGTCCAAAGGATGAGGCACCAGGCAGGTCCTGACAGGAAGAGGGAACCAGATTGGGAGGGGAGACCACCAAGTGTTGGGATCCCTAAGGTAAATCCAAGGACAGTGAACGAGGGCCCCAGGAAAGCTGGAGGAGAGGCTAAGCCCAGAAAGATCCAGGGAGAACCCAGGACAAGGAGAAGGGGTCCCCAGGGAAAAGAAGGGGACTGGGAACTGGACCCCAGGAAGGCTCGTGGAGCAGACAGGAGCCAAGGAGAACCCAAGCAGGTAACAGGAGACTGGGAACCAGGCAGGCTGGGGACCAGCAAGGCAGGGAGACCAAAGAGAAGGCTGGAGCTGAAGCAAGACCAGGCACAGGGAACAGGAACCACAAGAAGCAGGAGCGAGCAACACGACCGTAGCAACCGCGTTGAGACGCGAATTGCTACTGCTCGCGGTTCTTCTTATGGGCCGCCGGCACTCGCGAGGCCTGAAACGCAAGCCGTTTCGTCTCCGAGCGCCGGCGGACCCAGAACGAGGCTTGGAAAGCAAGCCCTTCCCAGCGCGGAGGCCCAATCTACGGCGCATGCGTGGAACCGAGACAGTGGTTTCCCGCGCATGCGCCGCAGCCCTCTAGCACTGGCCCCAGCACCTCTCCCCCCGGCGAACGCCCAAGCGCGAAAGCGCGGGTAGATCCGCCAGGAGGTGGGAGAGGGAGCGGGTGCAACGGACCTCGGTCTCCCCAAAAGTGGCGTGACAGATACGTATTCGTACATTTCATCAGCAAAAACATTTGCAGCGCTGTCATAGTCGGTGAAGGCCCTTGATGCTGGTGTTAATGGAAGGCGCATCTGACGTCCAGTCACCACCTCGTGGGGAGTGAGGTGGTGGTCAGATCCTGGCCTATTCCTCAGCTCAAACAGAGCTAAGGGGAGGCAGTACAACCAGCTTTTCTTAGTTGTCTGCTGTATTTTGGCAATCTCTTCTTTTAGCAGGCCGTTCAGGCGTTCACAGACACCGTTGGCCTGCGGGTGGTATGCGCATGCAAACTTATGTTTTATGCCAAGCATTGCAGTTATGTGCTCGAATATTTCATTAGCAAAGTGTGGGCCATTGTCTGACCGCAACGCTTCGCACACTCCCCACCTCGGGAAAACTTCCCTCACCAAGAATTTAGCTGCTCTAAATGCGTCCGCATGAGAGCAGGTTCCAGCCTCAATCCACCTTGAAAATGGGCACACCACTACAATCATATATCTTTGTCCTTGACATACGTTGATCATGTCAACATAGTCAATGTGTAAGTGCAGGAAGGGTCCTTCTGGCTGGGGTATAGTACCTTTTATCACTTGCAGCGTGTGACCGGCTGTAAAGTGGTGGCACGTTAGGCAATTGCTGATAAATGTTGCAACATGTGAATTTAGCTCGGGACAGAACCAGGCCTCCTTTATTCCTGCTGCAATCACTTCCTTCCCTGTGTGTGCTGGATGGTGTAGCTGAGCTAGGGCTGTTTTCAATAGTGCTAGGGGTATCACTACCTTTCCTGTATTACTCTGACGCCACAATTCATCAGTGGGGGATATTGTGCATCCCCTTTTTACCCATAGCTCCTTTTCAGCCATAGGTGCTGCTGCCTGTAATTCCAGTATCTGCGTTTCGGGGATGTGTGTGTACCCATCCTTCATCAACATTTGTCTCGCTCCCACACTCCCCCCATCTTTTCCTTTTTCTGGGGGGTCCAAATTTCTCCAAAATATGCAGCATGCTTAGCATGTGTGTCTGCTGTTTCGTTACCTTTTGAGATGGGGTCATACCCGTTGGTGTGGGCCTGACACTTTACCAGGGCTATCTCTTTCGGGTCATCAATTACTTCAATTAGTTCTGCAAGTAGTAGGGCATGTTGTACTGGCGTACCATCTGCTCTTCTGAACCCTCTCCTTTGCCATTTTATTAATCCTGAGTGTACTGTTGACGTGACATATGCACTGTCGGAATATATTGTTACTCTTTTATCAAAGCTCTCTTTTAATGCCAAAATTAGGGCCACTAGCTCTGCGGCTTGGGCCGAGTAATGTTGTGGTAGTTGAACACACTTTACTGGCACATACATCCAGTCTTCTGTCAATTTAACCACTGCTGCTCCTGTCCTTCTAACACCATCGCTTTGGTCGATCGTTGATGACCCATCAATGTACATTATTTCTCCCCCTGCTAGCGCATTTTCCTCAACTTTTCTTGTGTTGGTTAAAGTTCAATGGGTTGTGTGCAGTCATGAGCATAGTCACCATCTTCAATTACCTTAGCTATGAATCTTGCTGGGTTTACATTGCTGCACCTTACAATTGTCAACTCTGGCCTGGAGATAATAATTTCATAACCTGATGCTCTCTGGGTGGTCAGTGTGGATTTAGGCTTGTTCAAGATGGAAAAGAGGGCATGTTCCATGAATAGTGTGGTAGGGCACCCCATTGTTATCGATGATGATCTTTCCACTGCAAAAGCTGAGGCAGCCAGGCTTTGTTCGCAAGGGAAGTGACCCAACATTACAGGGTCCAAGTGTCCGCTGTAGAAAGCCACGGGCTTGTGTCCCATGCTTGTTTTCTGTGTCAGCACTGCCTTCATTACTGCTGAGTCGCAATGTGAAAAAGTGAAGAATTGGTGTTCATAGTTTAGAGTGGCTAGCACAGGTGCTGTAGATATGGCGTGTTTCAGTTCATCAAATGCCTCTTTCATTTCTCTTGTCCACCACAACTTCTTGTCCCCTTTTTGTGCTTTTCTGAGGGCTTCGAGTAGGGGTCCTATGTATGAACTGTAGTCAAAAACCCATGCCCTGCAGTAGTTTCATAGGCCCAGAAATTGCTGTAGTTCTCTCACTGTCTGTGGTTGTGGTGTGTTGGTTATAGCTTGTGCTCTTTGTGGTGAAATGTTCCTTACATGCTGAGAGATAAGTTGGCCAAAGTAGAGTCCCTGTTCCTGACAGTACTGTAACTTTTCTTTGTCCACCTTATACCCCTTCTCAGCTAACACTGTGAGCATCTTTACTGAGTCCTTTCTACACCTCTCTTCAGTTGTGCTGCAAATGATGATGTCATCAACGTATTGCAGCACCGTGCTCTCCATCTCAATGTTTCCCAAATCCATCTGTATTACTCTGTTGAAGATGGATGGTGACTCACAGTACCCTTGAGGCAACCTAGTATGTTTCCATTTTGTGTTCCTGTAAGTGAAGCTTGTCAAGTCTTATGAATCTGGGTGCAGCGGTATCGAGAAAAATGCGTTTTTGAGGTCAATCACTGTAAACCATGATGCCTCTGCCGGTATTCCACATAGTATGGTGGCTGGGTTTGCTGCTATGGGGTACTCTGCCTCTACAATGTAATTCAAGGGCCTAAGGTCCTGGATGAAACGCCAAGACCCTCCTTTAGCTTTGCGTACTGGGTACACAGCCGTGTTGCATGGTGATTCTGATGCTACTAATATGCCATTGTTTATCAGGGCTGTTATTGTTTCATATATGCCCTCATCTGCCTCTTTTGATAGTGGGTACTGTTTCACCCTGGGTAATATTGCTCCCTTTTTCCGTTTTATTTTCACTCCTCAAATGCTCTTTATGCAGCCAATGTCATATGGACTGGTGGTCCACAGGGATGCTGGTACTGCTGCCAAGTCTTCCTCATAAAATGGTACTGGTGTAGAGGCAGGTGCCTCTAGTGCCATTGCCATTTTTAGTGCCACTTGCTTGTATGTCACTCTCAACAAGATGTCAACACTCATCATAAACACCATCTCTCCTTCTCCTTTATTGTCTGAGAAGAGCTCCTCATCAGATACCTGTGTGAGCCTGCACCCCTCAGCCAGTGCTATTACTGCTCTCCAGGACCTCCCCTCCCTGTCTTGGGCATGTACTGCGATGTAATCTGCAGTTGCCATGATGCTCTCGATGCTCACTGAAATTATCTTCCCCTCTGGTTCACTTGCTGGGGTCTCTGGTCTGAACAAGTATGCTGCTGGCCTTCTCCAAATCTTGCCCTCATTTCCAGGCATCCATGCAAATGCCATGTCTGTTCCATATTGGAACATCTCTCCATCTACAGGCTCAGCCTGAGCTACAGTTTGGCCACAGTAAGCTTGCAGTATTTGTCGTGCTGTGAGCATGTTTATTCCTGGTGTGGAACAAATTATGCCGTTCTCCGTGAAGGAGATTGTCATATTTAATCTGCTCATTATGTCCCTCCAAGTATGTGTACTGGTGACTGCTTAGAGTACAGAAGTGGAAGAGACATGTCGTGATCTCCTATAGATAAGGAGATGTTATCAGTAAAGGGGACCAACCCTCGAGCCCCAGAGAATCCTTGAGTGTACATGGCTTCGCCTGACAATTTAAACTTCCCTTCCCTTATGCAAGACCTAGTAGCCCCGGTGTCAACTAAAAAGGAAAGTGTTTTGTCACCTATCGCCACCTGTATGCGTGGTTCCTCCGCAGTGTTAGGTGTTACCGATAGGATGGGACACATCAAAGACATCTGTGGGCTGTCCTATTGTGGGTATAGTGACTGACCGCTCCCTGTGTAAGGGTTGGGGCCCAATATCGTCACCTTCCCCAGCCGTGTATGCTGTAGTTGTTCATTAGTTGTGGATACTGCATTGTCTTGTACTTGTGTAAGCTGTTGTACCGGTTGCACTTGATGATGTAGTGTTGCTATTGTCTGTTGCTGTTGTGGTGTGTTTGTTTGTACCTGTTGCTGTGGAGGTGTATATGTTTGTATCTGTTGTTGTGGTGGTGGGTGTTGTAGTGGCGCTTGTTGTTTTGGTGGGCATTGTTGTATACCCTGTTGTTGTCGAACCTGTTGTTCTCCAGTGTGGTCTTGTTCACCCCAGGCTGGTTGGGTAGGCCTCATTCTGCACGTGCGTGACATGTGCCCTACCATCCCACAGATCCAACATGCTGGTAGTTCTCTGGCCTGCAATGGGAAACCCTCTGCGTTGTCTTGGTATCCTTGCTGTCTGTTTTGGTAGTAGCCCCGGAACCCTCCTTGTTGTGCCTGTTGGCTATAGCCCATCCCTCTTATCATACCACCCCCCCCTGTAGTTGTTAGAGAATCCATTTCCCATTTGCATGTATCCTCCTCCTGTGTATGCCGTGTATGGTGGGGGCGGGGGCATCTGCTGTGTTATTACTTGTGCTGGCTGTTGTAGTTGTGCTACCTGTTGTTGTGTTGTGTCTTGTGTACCAGTGACCTTTGTAGGGGCGGGTGTTGTTATTAGTGCTCCTTCCATGGCATATTTGGATAACTTCTTTTGTACCAGTTTTGCCTCTTCGGCCTTCCTATCTTCCTACTTTTGTTTCATCTTTTCCTGCCACAGCCTGCAGTGGTGTACTATAGTCAGTTGTATTTCTGGCCAGGTCTTAACTTCCATACCCACTATTTTCTTCAGCTGCCTTTGTACTTGCTCCGGGAGCCCCTGTATTAGTATATGGAAGAAAATTGCTAGTGTTTTATCCCACGGTTCCCGCGTTTCCAAGCGCCACTTCTCCTGAATCTCCTGGATGTAATCAACAGGATCCTCATTCTCACGCATCTTGCGTGACGTTATTGCTTCTATGTCTGACGTGTCTGGGTACTGAACCCTTAAAGCCTGCCACAGCGCTTGTCTGCAATTTGCAAATGGCGCTCCATCATGTGATGTGTCTGTTACTGTGACCCCTGGGAAGCCCGCCCTTTTCCAGATGTCATCTGCAGCATCCCCCAGTATTGATATTAAGAGTCCCTTTACGTCCCCTACCGTTAGTTTTTGTCCCGCTGTGTGTTTTTCCATCTCATATATCCACTTCCCTGCTCTTCCACTTAGCGATGGCAGTCTGCATTTAATATTCTCTTTATCGGCATGCTTCCAGGGGACATATTGTGGTCTGGCCCCTTCCCTTTCCAGAAGTGCCATTATTTATTTATTTATTTATATTGCGCCGGTAGCTCTCGAGCTTCGGGGCGCAGAGTCAAGAACACAAAGACAAAAAGTATGACAATAAAACACGTAACACTAGACATTAGGGCTGCATAGGTAGGTGGGCAGGTTGTAGTATATGTATTACTTGAAGATGTGGGTTTTCAGTTGTTTGCGAAAGCGTTGGTAATTGGCTTCCATCCTTAACTGGCCAGGGAGGTTGTTTCAAATGCCTGCTGCGGTTATAAGGAAGGATTTATCTGCCCCGTTTTTAAGTCTGAAGGGAGCTACCACTATCAGACTTTTTTTGGCTGATCTTAGCTCTCTCGTAGGTTTGTATGGAATGATTTTAGTTTTCAGGTATGCAGGGGCTTTGCCAAAAATACATTTATGCGTGAGCGTGAGGGATTTAAATTGGACTCTCTCTTCAATTTTTAGCCTGGCAATTTTCCTTCCTGGCTTCGCTGATGTGCTGATTCCTAGTTTTTTGCTTAATGATTCTCACTACATTGTTTTGCAGAACTTGGTAGCTGTGGTAGCAGTTTTTATTGGCTCCTAGAATTAGGGTATTGCCATAGTCTAGGCGAGATAAGATGGTAGCTCTTGCGACCGCGGCGCTATTTTCATCAGATAAGTAGGGTTTCATGGCTTTTAGTAGGCGCAGGTGGTATCAGCACATTTTATTAACGTAAAGGGTTTGAGCATCTGATCCCAGGGATGCTTCTAGCATCACCCCCAAGGTTTTAACCTTGTTTAGGACCTTAATGTGGGTGTTTTTGATGGTGAAGGTGGTGTATGCAGGATGGCGCTTAGATCTGACAAGATTGGAGCCAAAGACCATAAACTCTGTTTTGTTGCCATTTAGGCACATCCAATTTTGGTCCAACCATTGCTCTACCGTGTTGTAAACTAGGCTTAGCTTTTTGTTGTCCTTTTGATGGTCTCCACTTAGTTCAATTACCAGCTGAGTGTCGTCAGAGTAATTGGTAAAGAACGTGTTGATGTTGTCGAGGACTATGCATGGAAACCTAAGGGAGAGGTTAAACAGGAGTGGGGACATGCTGGCACCTTGTGGGACTCCACAGGTGATTTCTTTTTCTATTGAGAATAGATTTCCCCAATGAAATCTAGATGTTCTGTTTTGTAGGAAAGACATCATCCAGCTTATTGCTTCATCTGAGCAGTTTGCTGTTTTTTTAGCGCTGTCTTGAGTAGGTTGTGATCTAATAGGTCGAAAGCAGCGCTCAGGTCCAAGAGAACGAACGAGCAAGCCAGCTTTCCCCTGATCAATGATGTTGAGCATCTTGGTCTGTAGATCTAGCATAGCTGTTTCTGTGCTATGCGCTGGTCGAAAGCCAGACTGTTGGTGGTGGAGGAGGTCTGAGCTTTCTACGTATTCTTGGAGCTGTGTGGTGGCAATCTTGTCCATTATTTTAAGTATAACGTTGCAATTGGTTATGGGCCTTAGGTTGTTTGGGTCCTTTTGGTCTAGATTCATTTTTTTAAAAAGGGGGGTGACTGTTACCCTTTTTATACTTTTAGGCACAATTTGATCGCGGAAAGATGAGTTTATCACTTTGGTTAAGGCTGGTGCAAAGATGTCAGGGTGGTCTAAGATGATGCTGGCCGGGAGTATGTTTTCGGCGCAAATGGTGGGTTTCATGGATACCAGGGCTTTTATCATGTCGTTGGCAGTAATGGGCTTGAATCTAAATTGGGTCGTCTGGTGAGTAAGTTCCTCTGGTAAGTCTTGAGTGGGTGACTTGGTAACCGCTTGGGATTTGGCTATAATATTCCTGTGTTCTGGGCTTGATGGTTGTGTAGATTAATGATACCTCTGTCCCCAAGTACCGCACGGGCAGGAATAAATCCACTACCCTTGCAATCTTTGAGGCCACAGGTGTAGATTGCCGTCAGCCAGGAACCAGGAACACCGGAAGGACCCCTTGACCACTGTAATACAATGGATTGTTATGGATACAACAGCAATGAACAGTGATGTAATGAACAGTGATATCAAAAATGGGCTTACCTATGTGTGGTGACAATAATGCCTTGACAGGTAAAGGGAACAAGATGGGGTCAAATGGCAACAGGCGACTGGCAGGGATTTGGCAGCACTCTGATGGAATCACCACACCTGAGCCAAGAATCCAGTGCACAGGGCGATCCTAAGGCAGTCCAGAGAAACAGTTCCGAGGTCGAAAACCAGTGAAGCTAAAGTCAATATTGTTGTTCTCTGAGTTCGTAGCAGCAAGAGAAGTTAAACACCAAAAGGCAAAGCAATCCGTAATAGCGTTCCGAGGTCGTACCAAATCCAGAGTAATTCTTGTTCCAAGGGAAAAAGCAAAAGAAGTCCGTGATAACGTTCCAAGGTCGTAGTAACAATAAGATCCAAATGATAACCAGGCACCAACAGTACTTGAGAAACAAGCAGCTCAGAAGCGTTGTTTCCGTGTCACCCCTTTCCATTTATCTGTATCAGGTAGTCACATGACATGACATGACGTGGATCACGGGGAACGTAAGAGCCGTGTCACGTGACTCGTGTTGTCGATGGTACCAGCACTGAGTGTTTGGTCATGTGGGATGCGGCGGCACCTAGTGTGTTCGCACGGAAGCGTCGTCCATACGATAAACGCCGTGGCAACTGCCAATGCAAAAAGGGGCGCAAGGCTCTTCCAGCTGGAATTCTATCCAAACCAGTACGTTGTTGCCATGCCCTATGTGGGTGAGTGCGAGGATCGCAGCGGACTCTGCAGGGAATGTGTGTAGAACCAGATGGATGGGGATTGTATGGTCTTCTGGTTGAACGTGGACATGAATGTGGACGTGTCGCAGGAGACGTGACATCCTGGCCTTATCAATTTTGTTAAACATGCTGTTAAACATGCTATCTGAGTTGCGTCACATTCTTCTTGGGTGGGCGAGAATGTGGGGGTGATGCCTTTTGGTTTATCAATAGATTTCAATATATTGAAGAGTTTGCTGGTGGAGTTGGCTGCCACTGAGATCTGTTTGTCATAGTAGTTCTTTTTTGCCTCAATTATCATTTCTTTATAGGTTTTCTCACTGATTTTCCAAAGTGTTTTCTTGTCCGATGTGGGTTCTTTTTTCCACTCATTTTCCCTTTTTCTTTTGAGTTTGGTTGTACCCCCTCATTTCCCCCCATGCCCGTGGGGTAATGTTGGTGTATTCATCCTCCTCCTCTGTGTCAGGTAATTCTTCAATCATGTCAATAGTACAGTGATCTGTTTTTCCATCCCCTCCTGTCATGATGCTTACCCCCGGGGAACCAGACCAAGTCCAGCAACCCCGGAAGCAGGCATCAAGTTACCCCAAGCAAGCCCAATAACCCCTGCTAGGGGCTATTTGAGTGCAGTCCTGGCACCTATGGTGCCAGGCTCATATGGAGTGTCAGTCCTGGCGACATAGGTGCCAGGCTCATAGATTAAAACTTACCTGATGCAGACCATGCTGCAAACTTACCTGATGCAGACCATGCTGCAAGAGCTCCAAGCCAAACGAGGCTTGGAAGGGACTATTTTACCTAGGGACTATTTTTTTTTCTCAGGTGGGGCTGGGGAGGAATACTTACCTGGGACTACTTTGGAGGCTATTTAAACCACGCCCGAAGAGCAGCACACGCTTCGCGTTATTCTGCATCCAGCAGCGTAACGCCAACCGTGCCTGCAAGTCTGCATCCAGTCTTCTGCCACGCCTGCCTCGAGTTTGGAGCTCCTAGAAAAAGGGAGGAAGAAGGAGAAAAGGTTAGAACAAGAGCAATACCTTTGATCCTTACCTGAATTCCCGATCCATCGCGCCTTCGAGCTGGAAGAAAGAAGTTATTTTATGCGTGTCGCCTCGCCTGCTGCAGCGCCGCGCTGAACTCACCGGCCTTCGCAGCATCTTCACATTTTCACTGCATCCTCCTGCATGTTCCCGCCGCACTCCGGCACCTAAGGAGAAGACAAGAACAGCAAGGTGAGCCAAGGGAATACACAGAGGAATACCCCCCATAGACTTAACTGATTTTACCACCGGGGGTACTATTCTTCTTCACGGGTCGGCGCAGCTTCCACTGCATCCTAGCCGAACCCTGGCCCCTAAGGGGAAACAAAAGGACAGCAAGGTGAAATAAGGGACTAACAAGGGGAACCCTCCTCACCACAAAAGACTTACCTGATTTTACCGCCGGAGGCCTTATTCCCTGAGACTTCATACTTTCTCTCAGCGCCTGAATAAGGGAGAAAGCAACAGGTTACATATGGACATTATTTTATCGAACTGTGTTGGATAATACAAATCCTTACCAGAACATTACCGGTTGCCACGAGGAACTCTTCAGTAGGGTCAAGCTGCAACCTGCAAGGAATCGGGCAAGAGTGAAAGTCAGGCATTTGAACTATATACTTACGGCGTCTTGCTGGGAATATCGGAGTCAATATTGTCCTGGAACTCACCAATTCCTTTGAGCCAGTGAAGCAACTGGTTATCTACGCGCCCCTGCGCTCAATGCAGGATGGTGAGCTCATCTTTGCAAATCATCAGGTGAGACTATAAGAGGGGAATCCAAGGTGATCAGTGGGGAGAACAGCGGGGTGGGGGGATTTACGCTCAACTCCACGGGTGGTTAATCCCCTTTCTCCATTTGCAGAAGAATATTCCTATGGGCCAAGCAAACAAAGCTAGGTGGGCCAGTCCAGTCCGTCATCTCGGCCCTATGCGTCACATTGGTGGAGACCGCAGCATTCCAGTTCAGATTGACGCCTCTGTGGGAGCCAGGTGAGCGTAACACCTCCATCATTCCACCCTCTCCTGTTACCCTCTTCCCTTACCATGGGCGTGCTCGCCTGTTCCTCCTGCCTGCGTCCTGGGAGGTCTCTAAGTCTATCGACATATGGGGTGTGTGCAGGGGTGGGTGTCAGTGGGCGTGGTGCTAGACGTCGTGTTGTTAATGTGCGTGGCGTTTGTACCGGTGTCGGTGGCTACTAGTTGTGACACTCTACTTGCTACCTCCTTTACCTTCTCCTTACCTTTCATATCTTCCTCCCTTCTTTCGCACGACCATGGTGACTCGTGGTTTGTGCGTGTGATGTGCAGTTTCTCTAGACTTTCCCCATTGCCATCTCCTCCGCTTTTTCCTAAACATTCTTCCTCCTCGCTACAAAATCCATCAGGAAAAGATAATCCCTAGTTTGTGCGTTTTCCACCCTCTGCCACCATTTTTAGATCTATTAGGCCTGTTTCCTTGTGCTCTTCTCCTTTAACAGCTGCCCCTTGTGTTGACGTTGTGGCCACCTCCGAATCCTGGCGTGTGTATGTTCTTACACCCTGCTCCACCCTTTTATCTCCATTCTCTTCATCCTTTTTCCCCTATTATTTCACCACCTATTTCCTCTTTTTCTTTTTAGTTCTTCCAACACCTCTGCACTTACCTTCGCTAATATCCTCTCTTCCTCTTCCCTCCTTTCCCATTTTGCCCATTCCCTTTTCAATATGCTCTCTATTACTTTCCCGTCTTCATATTTCCTGGCGCTTTCAGATAGTATTTTCTTTTTCCACAGTTCCATTTCTCTTTCTTTCTCTTCCTCCCTCCTTTTCAGGTCTCGTTGCTCCGCTCGTGACACCCTCTCTGCTATTGCCTTCATCCGCTCTGCTTCCTTTTTCCTTTCTTCCATTCGTTCTTTCATCCTTTCCTGCTCGTCCCTATTCTCCTTTCTCTCCTTCTTTCTTCCTCATGTTTCTTGTTCGAACTGTCTAATCATTTCACTTTGTGCGTCTCTTAATTCAGCCAACCTCTCCTCCAACATTTTTTCCTCTGCCTGTGACAGTTGACCTTCTCTTTTCTTACTCACCTCTGTCCCGGTCTGTGTGTTATTCATTTCATCATTTTCCGTCCTTCTCACTATGTCCTCTTCTTCCCCTGTAAGTGTCCCTCAGAGTTTCAGGAGCACCTGTGCTGCTACCCATTCACCTGGTCCTATGGTTGCAATGTGTTCCCCACTTCCTTCCCCCCTTGTTAGTTCCTGTATGGAATTTACGTTCATCGTGCTGGACACCTCCTCCCACCTCTGGTAGCTATTTGTAGGGGCATATGGTGGAGGGCTGTATGCAGGGTTGGAGTACCCCTCGGCGGCCCTCAGTTGTCTGTTGGCTTCTTTAATTCCGTTACTGGGTGCAACCCCCCCTTCTTCCTTCTTCACTACCTTTGCCAGAGGCATATCGTCTGTCCCTTCCTTCTTCACCTTCTCTTCTGATACCTTACCCGATCCTTCCTTCTCCCTTCTCCCTCCCGTCTGCGCATAGTGCGTTGCTGTTCACCGTGCCCATGCTCTATTCGCTGTCTTTCTCTTCCTTCACTTCCCTCATTTCCTCGCTCCTTTTCTCCTCTGTTGCCCCTTCCATAGTAAAAATTCCCATTCCGCCTGGCCTAGCTCCTTGGAACATCTTCCATAAGTTGAACACTTCTATATGATGAGCTAATTTCTTTCCCTTGTACGTGTTGTGTATATATGTCAATATATATATATATATATATATATATCAATAGCGAGTTTTGTGTATAAAAACTGCCGTTAGGCGGCTATGGTGTCAGTATTTTGTTGTCTGTTCCTTGTGTCCAGTCGATACTGTACTTTATAATTTTCTCCTTGTATGGTGATAATGACGTACAAATGTGTTGGAGGGGTGTAGTTAGAGCGTTTCCCCTCACCCCAGAACCCGACCCGTAATGTGTGGCCATGTTACAGCTTTATTTCCACAATATCAACCTTCTTTACCTGGCCCCGTAAAACTGGGGACTTCCGACCATCCGCTGAAAGGTAATACAATTGCAAAATATACAGTTCTCTTCCTTTGTTTGTCCCCCTTGATGTTACCGGTATGGCCCCCTATGGCCGTGGCGCACGGAGCCCCCTGCGGCTATGTGCCCTGTGTGGCGTGCTTTTACAGCCGCCCCACCTTTCCTCCTTCTTCAAACCTCTCTCTCCCCTTTTCCAATCCCCTTGCTGAGCGTGACCAGCGTTCTCCGTGCGCGGGCCTCTCACCTCTTCTATCCCGTCCTTCCCTTGTCCTATCTCCCGGCCACTCCTGGATCAACCCGAGATGGTAGTGGTGTCCTATACAAGCCCTACGGGTGATGTCACCAACTTCTGCAGACTAATACCGGTAAGAGAATTTTCATAAGATCAGAACGCGCGCAATATGCTTAACCCCCTCTTATCATCTTTAACCCCACAGCTGTCTTCCCACAATACCAATAGTGGAGAATGCAACAATCAATGAACTCATTACAATCGAACTGCTCACGCTGCGTCGCCTCGCGTGTGATACGCCCCTTCTCCAGAGGAACTTAACCAGCCAATTGTCTTCCGCACTTGGGATCAAAACTAGCTACCTCCTGCGGGAAAACGTCATCTACCTAACGAGCTTCAACACTCAATCGGTAGGGATCCTCGTCTATTCATTGATCAAAAACGTCAATTCATAGGAAAGCCACACACCCCCTTTACAGGTGCCCGCGACCTGGACAAATCGGTGCCTTCGAACAACCACACGTGGTACCTTTTTGGCTCCCCCCTCCTTGCTCTGTGACGCGGTAGAAGACAGCCCTCATGCCTGTCCCGCTACCGCTCACTCGTCTGTCAACACTTATTAATCAAATCTTTTGCAACACACTGTAAAACACCTCCCGCTACCCTTACTACAATTCCTCCCCCCCTCCCACACAACATTACATTGCTTGTTCGGTGTGCCATACTCACCAAGTCCTCTTGAGGTGGGGCCGCTCGACTGCGTGCACTCCTCCAAAGCGGCTCGCCACCTCCCCTCGTCTGGATCACGTCTGGACACTAGCCAACCACAGGCGGGATACTTCTCAATCGGCTCCCGAAGGCCAATATCCGGATTGCGCTGTCCGGTCTTCTCGCAGTTCCGCGATGGTCCTGAAGTCCTCAAAAGGGGGCAACGGCAGAGGGGGCCTTGCTGCAAGGGGCCTTGGACTTGTGCTACCAGGCCAACGGACATAAAACGATCTAAGCAGTGCCTCCAACTTGTCGGGGTGATTCTCCCGGGGCCGGCAGAGCCGTCCGCGGACCTCCGGGCTGGGGAGGCCCCAACTCCTCCTGTGTCCCCAAAAGGAGTATGAGACACACACAAGAAGCAAGGCGAATACTGCTGTTTATTATAATAACGGCAGGGATGGGTCTCGGCTCGTATGCATGCGATGAGACTCGCAGGCCCTTTTTACAGCAGTATGACGCGCTACTCGCGTCACATGGGAAAAATAGTCACAAAACCTATCGCCACTCTGGATTGGACCCCCGAGTGGTAGGGTTAGTATATGTCCCCTATGGGAAGAAATGTTAGTGGATAAGGACGGGTCAGGTGGTACACTTGGGCTGTCCCTAACATTTGTTACTTTAGAATTGTTACAGGGGACCCTTGGTGATTGGCTAAGAGTACTGGTGTCATTAATAAGCCCCCCTGTATTCTGATTGGTTCTCCCGCAAGCCCCCAAGCCTGGGACCATCTTCGTTCCCAGCTCGCGGTGTATCTGTCATTAGCAACAATGTGTAACTATGTGTTTGTGCGGACAACGGACAGGTCTGCTCATGAGCTTGTGAGCGGGTCTTTCCCATCGCTGTAAGTGTCCATCTTGCCGCTTCGCTGTTGCAACCTGTGTCCCAAACGTGGGACCCTGGCGACTGTCTGTCTCGTGAGCTTGGCACCTTGTCAGTTAGGCCTGGTCATTTGTGGAGAGACCGTAGTTGGAGCAGAATTATGAGCATTAGTTTTTGTATTTCGCCGCTGAGGGCTTGGCACTTACAGGTGTAACTTTGGCGCTGGGCCCGCGGCATACGAGTTGCAACATTGTGGCCTTGGCTGTGAGCTCATGTTGGAGGCTCGTTCTGCATGGTCAGCACTTGTACTCTTGTTGCTGAGAGGATTTTCATGGTGAGGCTCCTGTCTGGGACTCTTGCTTGTGGCCTACTCAGGCCTAGTTCATGGGTGGTGGTACATGATCCAAAGTATGGAGGTTGCGGGGCGACAGAGTGTCACAAGCAGCACTAGATATACATGGTGGTGTCATCTTAGGGATGGGTGGCGGGGAAAAGCGTCAGCAAGCATGTACGCGAGCTCTTCATGCGTCTTACGTTTCTGCGGAGCTGTAGAAGGCCTATGTACAAATAACAACGATGCACGTCAGTGGGTGTGTCAGTCCCCTACGTCGTAGCACTGAGTATATTCTTCGTGTATGTTGGTGTGTGTGACCGACCAGTGTGCATGGTGGCACGTGTGTTCTTGTCTGTTGGCCATGTCGTCATGGCATCTCTAATGATGTGGATACTTATGGCTGTTGTTCTAGTCAAGCTGGTCCATGTCGCAGGCGTCGGCTTGAGCCTGTCGCGCTGGTGGGCACACTCCTCTTATGTTTAGGTTTCTGAACCAGGGTATTTTGTCATCTGGTAGGTAAATGAACTCCTCTCGTGGGGGGTGTCTGGGTCGTGATCCCCTAGGCCATGGTCTGGATGGGATTGGGGGAAGGGTGTTATCCCATTCTCCTACTTTAGTGGCTGTGCTCCAAGTTCAAATGTGACCAATCCATGGTCACTGAGTAAAGAAAGACCAGACCAAGAGTAGCAGAAGTGACATCACACACCCGATGACACACAGGAATTAATATCATAGGACCTTTGACCATGATGGCATCACATGAAATGACATTACCTTAAGTGACTGACGGGTGTAAAACATAAAAGTATATATGGTTACATTTAATAAAATACCAAATGGGTACTTAAGCAGGCATAACACTTTTAGATACCAACCATATTTTATATTATAAGCCAAATGCATCCTCTAGTGTTCAGTAATGCCACCATATGTAAGGGAAAGCCTCACATGTGTAATTGTTGCCATCATATGTGAAACCCAGCCATCGATTCCCCAGTAATGCCATTTAAAGCCTTTTATGCATTGTAAAAGGTACCATATTTGTAGCCCTATATGTAATCGATTCCATCACATGCAATGCTCAGCCTCAGATGATCCAAAATCACCACAGAGTTCCTTTTAGGCAGGTATTTCCACCATGGGTGATATGCATCCTCAAATGCCCCAGGAAATGACAGTAGCCCTGTCTCTTCCAGCTTCAGAGATGCCACTATAAAATAAGATACTCCTACGTCCCGTCCCCTTTCCTCCATACTTATGGGACATCTCTCCGTCCTGTGGGACGGGACCGGAGCACTTTTGTAAAAAGCATCCAAAATTCTTTTTAAAAAATGTGTCCCTCCTCTCTTTCCTGCGCGGGGCCCGGCACGCGGCCGTAACCCCGCACACCTTGGCTCCGCGCATCGCCCATCAGTCCTTTTCTCCGCACGATCGGGGCCGGACGCACTTGCATCCTTGGAAGATTTTCTTCCCGTTTTTCCCTCTCTGGCTCTCGCTAGCGTTCGTTTACTAGTATGTCTGTCTTTTAAACTAGATTTTCCAGACTGTTCATCGTGTCACCGTCGCTTCGCGAGGGCGGATCCCCATCCTCTCTGTTTAGAGTGTTTGGGTCCGGAACACCGTTGGGACTCCTGGTTTTACTGTGACTCCCTTTCGGTCCGGGCTCTTCAACGTCGGTTGGAGCGGTGGGAGGTGGTGTTCGGACGGACTCCTCCTTCGCATTTTCAGGCGTTCATCGACGAGAAGAAAAAACGCCCGGTAAATTCTTTGATTTTCAGAGCACCCCGGCCGGGGGATACCTTCCCGGGTTCCTCTCGAGCCGGGAGGGGCGTTGATCGCTCTGTTACCGGGGTTCGCCCTGAGGTGCCTGTCGGGCCTAATCATTCTACCAGAGTTTTCTCCGAGGGTCTCCGTAAGGGGCCTGTGATCACCGGAGTACACTCCGAGGCCCCTCTTCTGGGGGCTGTGTGTAGACCCAGTTCTACTGAGTCGTGGAGCTTGGTCTGATGCCGTTCTTTTGGCTTCCCTCAAAAACAAAACTGGGGTACGCCCCAAGGTCTTGGCTGGGCTTGAGGTTACCGAACGCATGTTCGAGGCCCGTGCCGATAAGGCTTCTACCGGGCCGAGGTCCCTCATACAGAGGCTAAGGCTACCAACAGTTCTAAGGGGCCGGGCAAGGCCCTGTCGGTGACAGCGCACCATTCCCGCTCTTGTGGTGACACCAGATCTGTTAAGGGGGCAAAGAAGAAAGTTTCTTCTTTTACCGGCAGTGCCGAGGCTCTTCCTTCGAAGGCTCAGTTGGCGGTTGGTATGTCGCAGAAACATTCCAGGCCTCATAGTACCGGCTCTGCCGAGGTTCCTTACGTTAAGGCTAAAATTAAGACCCCCTGATCCATCGACGGTGACCCCTGTTTCACTTCCTCACGTGCCGCAGTTCCCCTCAGATGAGGACAAAATGGTGCCCTTTCCCGCCACGACCACGGCGGCCATTTTAGGTACTACCCCTACAACTACGCCATCGGCCCCTGGTGTAGGGTTCGGTCCTTCGGGTGAACCTAAGGGTGAACCTAAGGTCCCTTGTGCGCATCCTCACCGGCCGTTTTTTTTATTGGAACGCCCGGATGCCTCTTCCGCACAATGTTTTGTTGCCCGCGGGGGCGGCTCTCTTGATTTACGTGGATACGTCCTATGTGTGGCACCCTTCCCCGTTGCGCCCCTGGATTTGTCCACCTCATGAGAGGCCTCCTCAGGTTCCGAAACAATCTCCTGAGGACGCCTTTTTTAGTAAATTTTAAGCGCTTATGCGCACCGACCCCATGAGGGAATATTTCAAGGGGCTTTTCAAGGAGATATGTCCACCCGCGCCTCTGGCTCCACCCGTCCCGTCGGTGGTTCCGCCGGCACCTCCCTTGCCCGTGGTGCCTTTCCCTGCGCTTCCGCCTGTGCCACCATTGTCCCCAGTGGACAAGGCAGTGCCTCACTCGACTCAGCAAGAGCCGGACCTGTCAGATGACCCTCAAGGCGATCAGGACAACGAGGACCTGCCCCGCTCTACCAGAGCTTTCCATGACCGGGTACTGGACATGAACTTCTTGGATGTTCCGGTGCCCGAGGCACCTGCCCCGCAGGAGGGTGTGCTTTCTGGGGCGTTCACCTTGTCTCCTTTGGAGCGTACTGGCTTGTTCTTGCAGAAGGACGTTCTGGCCGAGGTCTGAAGAGTTTGGGAAAAGCCATACTCGGGACTTTTTGTAAATAAAAAGATTGACGCGAGGTGCAGGCTACATTCCTCGGAAGAAGTGGCCTTGTCATCTTGTCCGCCTCCCTCCTCCACAGTGGTGGCTGCGGCCACGTTGCAATCCAGACCTGCAGCTTCCTCCTCCGCGACGGCGACTCAGGTCTTGGGAAAGGAGGACAAGCTCCTGGACCCCCTAGGGAGGAAAATCTTTGCCAATTTGGCCTTGCAGCTCAGGCAGGCCAATGCAGAATTGATTTTGGCGGGAGCTAACATGCGGATGTGGAGAGGTCTGTCGGGGTTTGAGGAGCATATTCCTTTCGAGAAGATGGAGGATTTCAGAGGAGGCCTTTCTGATGCCAGGGTCTTGGCCCAGGATCTCCTGGAGGCTGCAGCTCATCACGTAGACACCTCGGCTCGGGGTCTGATGCTAGGGGTTGATACCTTGCGGCAAGCATGGCTGCATGCCACTAAGTTCTCAAAGGAGGTGCAAGACAAGGTCCTGGACCTTCCATTTGATGGTAAGGAGCTTTTTCACTCTTCTACCGATGTAGAGCTCACCAAAACCAAAGACAGCACTCAGACGGCCAAATCATTGTCTGTTCTGGTTAAGCCTCCCTTCAAGACTCAAAGGCCGTTGTCGCAAGGTCGACCTTCCTCTGGTTTTAGGGGCTTCCTCGACCGCAAAAATCACAGAGTGGATAACCGCCGTAGACAACAGCGTACGTGGTATTTCACCCGCTCCTCAGCCTCCTCATCTGTTCAGGTGGCACCGCCACCGATAAACCTGCCAAATGAGGGTTTTCCGCGCTCGCACGAGACCCCGGTGGGAGGACACATTGCTTCTCATTGGGAGGCGTGGCAGACATCACGGAAGACAGATGGGTCTTGTCAGTCGCTCGAGCGGGCTTCCGCTTACCTTTACCCTCTACCCCACCCCTCAACCCTCCTTTTCAGCTGTCGGGCTCACCCTCCCTCAAGGCCGAGGTTCAGAAACCTTTGCTCCTCAGAGCTGTGGAACTCGTTCCCCTTGGGGAGCGAGGGGAGGGCTTCTATTCCCGGCTGTTTACGGTGCCCAAACCCAACCAGGCTGGTCTGCGCACCATCCTAGACCTTTCCCAGTTCAATCTTTCCTTACCCCAAGAGAAATTCAAGATGATCACGCCTGGCCAGATTCGCTCCTCGTTACAGGCGGGCGATTGGCTCAGCATGGTGGATCTTCAGGATGCGTACATGCATATCCTGATTTGGAACCCACACAGGAGATACCTCCGTTTCTCTTTGGGAGAGGAGCACTTCCAGTTTCGGGTGCTTCCTTTTTGCCTCAGTTCGGCACCACGTGTCTTCACGAAGATGATGTCGGTGATCGCGGCCCATCTTCGTCTCCAGGATATCCATGTGTATCCCTATTTGGACGACTGGCTCCTACGCAGCCCTTGCCCTTTGGCAGCAGCGGGCAACCTCCAGTCTCTGCTTCAGCTCCTGTTTCATCTTGGGCTGTCGGTGAACTGGCGGAAATACTCCATGACGGTCTCACAGGACCTGACTTTCCTGGGTTTTCGTTGGAACACGATAGACTGCTGAGTGTATTTGACCAGGTACAGAATGGCAGATCTGTTGGCCACGTGTCAGATGTTTACGCAGTCGGAGAGCATGTCGGCCTGGTGGTTCCAAGGGCTTCTGGGCCTCATGGCCTCATGCGTACTGGCTCTTCCTCGTCTCAAAATGAGACGGACCCAGATGGCTCTTCGGAGTTCCTGGCGTCAGGCTGTGGACCTGGATTCCAAACGGATAATGATTCCAGATTCCATGAGAGTGGACCTGGACTGGTCGTCATCTCTCAGCAACCTGTCAGTGGGCGTGGTGTTCCAGGACCCAGGCCCCATGGTGACGATCATGACAGACTCCTCCCTTTTCGGGTGGGGTGTGACGTTAAATCTTTTTCAGGTCTCGGACCTCTGGTCACTTCAGGACAAGCTCCTGCACATAAATCAATTGGAGCAAGCATCTGGCGATTTTTCTGGCGCTCAAGGCGTTCAGACCTCTCATTGTCAACAAGGTGTCCGCATAAGAACGGTCAATGCGGTGTCGATGTACTACATAAACAAGCAAGGGGGAACGAAGTCTCCCCCTCTCGTGGATCTGTCCATTCAGATTCGGGAGTGGGCCGTGCTTCATGAGGTTTGGCTGCTTGCAGTGCACATCCCGGGCCGGCTGAATGTCACAGCGGATACCCTCAGCCGGCGGACAGTGGTCAGCTACGAGAGGGAGTTGAAGGCGGAGATCCTCTCATGGATTTTATCGTGTTGGGGCACACCGGAGGTGGACCTCTTCGCCACGGCGGTAAACAAGAAGCTTCCTCAGTACGCCTCCAGAGGGGGGCTGGGAGCCTCCTCTCTGGGGGCCGCACTCGAGATCCCATGGCACAACATGAGAGCTTACGCCTTCCCGCCTCTTCCTCTGGTTCATCGAGCAATTTGGAAGTTGAAGAGTTCTGTCAACTGTTCTCTTCTACTGATAGCTCCGTGGTCGCCGGCCAGGTTTTGGTTCTCAGAACTTCAACACCTGTCGGTGTGTCCGCCAATCAGGTTACCAGTAACTCCCGATCTTCTTCACCAAGGGGAACAGCAGATGTGGCACCCCTCCCCACAATCACTCAACTTGGCGGTATGGTGCCCGAGTTCACGGCTCTAGAGCCTTTGGGTTTGTCTGCGGATAACATGCGCATTATCCAGGCAGCCAGGAAACCCTCGACCAGATCCCAATACAAGAGTAAATGGCTCAGGTTCTGTCATTGGTGTTTGGAGAAAGAATTGGACCCGAGGGTGGCGACGATTGACACGGTGCTGTCCTTTGTCTCCTCCCTAGCAGAGTCAGGGGTTCATGTCTTGTCCTGCAGGACTTATCTCTCGGCGATTTCCGCCTACCTCTCTACAGACCGGTGTTCTTATTTGTTAACTAACCCGGTGGTGAAGAGACATTTTGCTGGTTTGACACGCCTCTACCCTCCGGTTCGTAGTGTGCACCCGCCTTGGGACCTAAATGTAGTCCTGACGGTGCTGTGCCATAATCCCTTTGAGCCAATGGCTACGGTTGACCTCAAGTACGTGTCCTGGAAAGTGTCCTTTCTGGTCGCCGTTACGTCAGCGAGGAGAGTGAGTGAGCTCCAGGCATTGTCGGTGGAGCATCCTTTCTTGGTCTTTCACAGGGACAAGGTAGTCCTTCGGACGAACCCAGCTTTCCTACCAAAGGTAGTGACCGAATGCCATCTGAATCAGTCGATTTCCCTTCCGGTCTTTTTTCCGAACCCTGCCTCAGAGGCGGAAAGGGTTCTACACTGCCGGGATGTCTGAAGAGCTCTTAAGTTCTACCTGGACAGGACGGCCAAGCTTCGGAGCTCTTCCCAACTGTTTGTGACCTTCGGTAAACCCCAGGGCAGGCCGGCGTCTAAGGCATCCATTTCAAGATGGATTGCTGCCTGTATCACGGAATCTTTCACCGTCCAAAAGCTGAAACCTCCTAAGGGTATCCATGCACATCAGGTGCGAGGCAAGGCAGCTGCAATTGCTTTTCAGAAGTATGTTCCCTGGGAGTCCATCGCTAGAGCGGCTACTTGGGCCTCCCCATCTGCTTTCTGTAAGCATTACTGCCTCGATATGAGCTCTAGGGCTGACGCTCAGTTCGGCCAGGCTGTGCTGAAGAACCTGTTTCAGTAAGGGGTATTTCCATCCACCCATACTTCCTCTAAGGAGTGCCTGGGAATCTCCCATAAGTATGGAGAAAAGGGGACGGGACGTAGGAGTATTACCAGGTTACTCTCCGTAGTGACCACCTTACTCCTAGTCCATAGTCCCCTTTCCTCCATACGCCCGCCCGCCGTCCCCTCTAATAAGGTTCCTCTGTTAAGAAAAGGACTGATGGGCGATGCGCAGGGCGGAGCCAAGGTGGGCGGGGTTACGGCCGCGTGCCGGGCCCCGCGCAGGAAAGAGAGGAGGGACACATTTTTGAAAAATGTTTTTGGATGCTTTTTACAAAAGTGCTCCGGTCCCGTCCCACAGGACGGAGAGATGTCCCATAAGTATGGAGGAAAGGGGACTATGGACTAGGAGTAAGGTGTTCACTACGGTGAGTAACCTGGTAATTCACACGTATCTCAAGAAGCAAGAAACTCGTTTTAAAGCAATACCAATTTATCACTATGACATTACTCTGAGCCTATGCTTTAATTTGTTAATGGTAACACTTAGGCACTTTAAATAACTCATTAACTACATAAAGTGCTTTCACCAAAGCACTTTACATTTATATTTTCCTGGCAACCGAGATTAATACTCATTTGTTGACCTCAGAAGGATAAAAGGTTGAGTAGACCCTGCTGGGATTCAAACATGTGACCTGCAGAATACACATATCCCAGCAGTGAGCACATAACCATAACCTCCTGAGTTATCTTACCAGCTTTTTCTCCTTAAATATGCATATCACAGCATTTAGTAATGTATTGGCTCTTGTGATTATTTCAAATTAATAGAACACCTATTATTACAGTGTTTAGAGCAGGAGCAATATGTCATAGCCCAATAGTAAAGCTGATAATAATAGTGTTCTATTTTGTTTTAGACAGGGCTGGATGGTATCAGAGTGGGTGGTGGGTAGTGTGACGGGTCAGAAATGTGAGGCGGACAAGTAGATAGTTTTTCCACAAGTATAATAATAAGAATTTGTATTTATATAGCGCTGCAATCCCTCAGGCATTTGAGCACTGCTTATATTATCCACGGTTTGTGGTGCTCATTTGTATCAATTTGATTAAATATTAAGGGTATGATAAACAACTCGCTTTCCCTAACCTAATAAGGATTTCCCTGCCTATTCAACTATGACTAACGGAAAACACTCTAATATCAAAATGTATCTGTCCCCGACACTTGAACATAGAACAAAATCATACAGGTTTCATATAGCTGTTAAGACTCAACAAAATAACAATTATATTCAAACAAACATTTAAGAACCATGTATTCTTGTAACCAGGGATCGGATGCCCTTCCCCAGGATTAATGTAGGTTTTTCCAAATTAAAAGTTCAAAACATGAACGTGTCTTTCAGTAGGCAAGTTCTGCTTTAATTGCCACACAAAGTTTCTTTCTTTCCTTCTTTCTCTTTGCACTTGAATTGTCTTATTACTAAACAAGATGTATCACTCTTTCAAAATGATTGTCCAAAGTTTCCACAAGCTCCTGCCTGATGAACCAAAAAGTCTTTCACACTTTCAGTCAATATTCCAGTATAACTTCTCCTCTTTGAAGAACAACTACTTTCACTTTTCTTCTTCATACACAACAATATTTTGTCAGGATGGTTCATCATAAACACATTAGTGATCTTGCCACTTTCTTTCCACCACAACCTCCACCACAACGCAGTACTTCAGTATCTTCTTCCTGGTCCACTGATCTGCCAGGACTACCACTACTAATCCCTTTCCTGGTATACTACCTTGCCCGGATGAAAACTCCTACCACTTAGACAAATACTCTGTGGTGAGGTTTGCTTCAACTTTAGACAAGTCTTTGACTTTCAAAGCATTGAGACACACAATTTCTTCCATCAAGATACAATACACATTGAGGCTATTGCTCCGCTGATTTGTTTGCCACACGCAACGCAGGTTATGTTCCTCTCCCCCTTGATACTTTCAACAAGGAGCGCTTCTCTCCTGCCACCTTTGGGCACACTTGCTCCTCTCGCTTTGTCTCAAAAGGAGTACCACGTCAACATTGCTTTCTTTCATTAGTTCGGCATTCAAAATACTTTTGAGCGGCCAGCGGTCTACTGCAGAGCGCCCTGGGGTCACCTAACAAAGGCCAACTCACCGGTCTCTCTGTGTATCCGTTCGACCCGCTGCAACTTCTGCTTCTTGTCATTTTCTATTTATACAGCGCTTATACACAGGTGGAGTGCTTCAAAGCGGGATGGGAATACAGTAATCATTCTTAGGCCTTGAATTTTCTGAATGATCTAACAGAAAAAATTAGCACACTAGGCCAGACAGCATTTCTCCAAGTGCATGAAGTGTTACAGTTGCGACCAAGCTAGGGAGGGGGGAAAAATAAAGGGGAGGGGGGCAGGACAGACAGAGGTACTAGTCCTAATACAGTCAGGTCATGCATGCATACAGGCGGAGGTGTGAGGAAGGGCGTGGGGGGGAACAAACGCGTCCAGTCCAGCAGGGTCCTGGGTTAAGTGCAGAGAGGTTGCCCCCCCTCATGGAGCGCAAGCTGAAAGTACAGTAATGCTGAACATAGTGCAGCGGCCCGGAGGCAAGTGCAAAAGACTGGTGGGGGCGCCTTGGACCTATAAGGCTCTGGAGGCGAACCAGGCAACCAGTCAGCAAAAACTGAACTGAGTTAGGGAGGAGGATGGAGAGAAAAAGAGCAGAGGTTAGCAGGGAAGAGGGAGAAAGAAGAAGGAGGAAGAGAAGAGGAAGGTCTTGAGGAGTTTCCAGAACTTAAGGTGCTCAGGCTCAAGACGGAGAGAGGCAGGGAGGCTGTTCCAGAGGGAGGCACCTGCAGAGGATAAAGATCTACCCCCAAATCTGTTTGTGAAAGCAGCTCACCCACAGAGAGATGGAGGAGGAGGAGCAGAGGACTGTAGAGGTAGAGTATTTAGGAAGAGAGTGTTGTAGATGGTCCAGGCCCTGGCCCCGGAAAGCCTTGTGGATTATGCAGAGGGTCTTGAACTTGATCCGTGCAGCCACGGGGAGCCAGTGGAGGGATTTCAGCGCCAGAGAGATGTGGTCCCTGGGCTTGAGTCCAAGGATAAGTCTTGCGGTTCTGTTCTGGATGAGTTGTAGAGGACGGAGAGTAGAAGTAGGAAGATTGAGAAATAGGCTGTTGCAGTAGTCCAGCCTAGAGATAACCAGGGCTCTCGAGGTGGTGAGCCTCTGGGTGAACGTGAGAAAAGGCAGAATACCTCTGAGGCGGTGCAGCTGGTAGTGGGACTTTTTGGAGATGTCTGAGATGTGAGAAGGGAAGGAGAGTGGAGTTGAAGATGACCCCTAGATTTTCTGCCTCATTTGTAGATGAGGGCGCAGGGCCAAGGGAGGCCGACCAGTGTGAGTGGGAAAGCGGGAGCAGGGGTCCCAATGAGGACAATCTGTCTTACTGGCATTCAGAAAGCGATCGTTAGCAGCACACCAAGACTGAATTGCGGATAGAGAGTATGGGATGAGCGAGGAGGAGGAGAGGCTGAGGGTAGCCTGAAAGAGAGCTGCGTGTCATCTGCATAACACTGTTCTTCTGTCGGTTCCTGAGCTTCTAAGGGCTCTGGTCAGTTCCTGAGCTTCCAACCGTTCCGGTTGCGCTCCTGCAGCCCGAGCCTTCCTAAAAGGAAGCCGGTCCTGCTTTTCAAATACTGCTGTGCTCGCCAGCCACCGGAGTAGGGCACAGGATGAGGAGAGCTTCTCTCTCCCACAGGACATCCTGTTAAAGCACTGCTTCCCGACCTCTGCACTTCAGATTACCAACTCGTATGACTCTATCAGCAACGTAATCTGCTGTAAACACAGCAGCGGCCCCGGCATGTTCGTTTCTCTGCTTCTGCTGCTGCTACTGCTCCTGGCTACTCTTACTGCTCTGCACCTGAAGGGGCTTTACATTTTCAAATGTCCAGCTCAGGTGTGGGTAATTAGAACCACTAGACTGCATACTGCAGTTCTGTGCCTCTTCTCCTCGTCCCAGTACCTACAGCATTATGGGACTTGAAGTCCCAAATGTTCTGTTTTCTTTTTATATCAAAGGCCCTACTTTTAACCTTATTTAATTCTGTTTATAGAATACACCTTTAGGGGAGGGAGGTAGAGGAATTAATAGTTGGTTCTTGATTTCATAGTTCAAACCTGAGGGGAAATCATAATTATCAGAAGCAATGGTACTAAGGCTCTGATCTTTACATATACCATTCCCGTGTTGAGTGAGGGTTTTCACTTCTAACAATTTGGGTAATTGTGGGAAGGGAATCCTTACTCTGACAACAAGCCATTAGGTGTTCCAGTATTATGGAAATCTCACCCTTCGAAGAAGATGAGGTCTGCATCTCTCCTATCAGAGCCACCTTACTCTCTTGGTGTCCTTCTCCCAGGTGATCCCCCATCTAATACCATCCCCAGGGTTAGGATCAGGTAGTGGCTGTCTTTTCCTGGCCATCTGGGAGGAGACGTTAGGCAGGGATTCTGTGAGGACTCTGCAGGATTCATCAAAGTAGATCTTCTAATAAATGTTTATTTGTAACTGCACAGGTGATAAAACAACATACTGTGTCGCAATTGGATAGCTCAGCAAATTAAAAGTTCAACTCTGGTATGTGCCAGCCTGCACTTTCCAAGTTTATATTTCAGCAGGGCTGAATCAGCCCTTCATCCTTCTAAGGTGGGTAAATCACGTATTATAACATTTCATAGTAATAACACCTATTTGTACAGTGCTTAGAAGCAGGAGGTGTCAGGAGTCAGACATGAAGCGCTATACATAAAACTATGATATGCCACCTATTTTACCTGGGTACTGGAAATATCTAGGCCATCGTAATATCAAAATGTGGAGTATTTTTGCAGAAAATGTTAAGCCTCAGAAACATAAAAGAATACATTTGACTGTAAATAAGAATCTCTGCGTTTGGGTCCCCCAGTGTGCCTAACCTATATAGACAAACACTAATCTCAGCTGCACCTTTGGAAATATAGCCCATTAGAAAAAGCCCAAACCACACAGGGCGATTTTCGAAAATAGAGTGGATTCTAAGAACCCACTTTATTTTCATTATTACATTGCCTCTGCAATCTTTGACCAGGCCTCGGACAACAAACAAGCCTGGGCAACAAAACAAAAGTGGCCGACAAACAGCCATAAATGTTGGACTACCAGCGATTCACATCACCCTGCTATGCACCAGATGAAAAGATGGTGGATGTGCAATGCTGCGCTTTTTGTAACCACTGCATGCACTGCTTTGAGAGAGAAATGGGAAAAGCCTCAGCCCAAATTCCAGTAGTTCCTCGTAACAACAAAAACATCATCACAACCCCATCCCTTGCTATGCTCAACAATCGGAGCTAAGGCAATTCTGTCCTCAGGCAGCCCCCACAGATCTGTATCGCACAAGCTCCACTATTAAATGATAAGACTGTCTGGGTTGGCAAATCCTCAAATTTTGTTTGTTTATTTATAGAGCGCACCAAACCCAGAGGTGTCTGGGCGCGTTACATAGTTACAGAAGATGCATGCAGATAAAACAGCAAAAGCATTTGGAGATATTTACAATAATTACAAGAATATACAATGTTGCATGCCAATATATATATACAGAGATGTCAGTCTGGTACATTAATTATACATTGCAGGATAGGTGCCAAGTTTTCGTATTCTTCCTAAAGCTATAGTAGGATGGTTCAACCCTTAGGTCAGAAGGTAGTGAGTGCCAAAGTTTCGAGGCCATAACTGGAAAGCTGCTTCCACCTGCGTTTTGCAGTTTAATTCTCGGTGCGTTCAGGCAGTGGGAATGTATGGTTCTGGTAGGGCATTCCAAATTATTTTTGGCAAATTTGTCAGCAAGATATTTTGGGGCCATGTTAGTGAGACATGTGTGCGTAAGAGTTAAAGATTTGAACTTAATTCTATTTTTAACTGCAAGCCAATTTGTGCTGCGTCTGATGTCTGATATATGCTGAGTTCTAGGAATGTTGAACACACTTCTTAGAGCATTGTTCTGAAGAATTATATTTACTGGAACGTAGATATAAGGCATTACAGTAGTCTAATTTTGATAGGATTAAGGCAAGGGCTAGTATGGTACAGCTGGCTATTGATAAGAAGGGTTTGCACGCATTGATTAACTTACAGGTGTATGCCATGGCAGACACAGTGGCATTGATCTGTCTCTTTAGATTTAGGGCTGAGTCGAGTTAGAAGCCTAAGGTTTTCACCTCATTAGAAACTTTAATGTTGTTGCTGTCAATTTTGAAGGACTTGAACTGATTACTTAATTTGTTTAGTTTTGCCACGTGCCGAAGAGGAGAAGCTCTGTAATCTCATCATTCAGACAGAGGCCATGGGTGGCCAACCATGCCTGGATAATCGGGTATATTTTGTTTAGTAGGCATGAGTCGGTTACATAGTCACCTGTGATGAGAATGAGAATCTGGGTGTCCTCTGCATAGTTTGTGTAGGTGACACCCAGATTGTCAAGATCGTCAAATAAAGGCTTTGTGAATATATTGCACAATGTAGGCGAGACACATGACCCTTGAGGAACTCCACAGGTAATAGGCATGGGATCTGCTGAGGCATTAGCTGAGAAGACTCTTGAGGTACGAATATCTAGGAATTATTGAATCCAAGCTGTAGCTTCAATCGAGAAGTGGGCGACAGAGGTCAGATGGTTGCATAAAACCTTATGATTAACTAGATTGAATGCTGCCTAGAGATCCAAAAGGAGAAGGAGGGCAAGTTTCCCATTGTCCTTTAGGTTGTCCATTTGATTTTTCAGATCTAATAGGGCAGATTCTGTTCCATGTTTAGATCACCAGATTGACGCAAACCGAGGAGATTAGTTTCCAGGTAAGACTGTATCTGCAGGTAAGCTGCTCGATCTGATATTTTGAGAAGGAAGGGGACAGTGGTTATTGGTTTATAATTAGTTGGTATGTTGGGGTCAAGATTGTTTTTTTTTTTTTAGATGCAGGAGGATCCACGCGTCTTTTAAGTTAGAGGGGACGGAGCAGGATTCGAATGAAGAGTTTACAAGAGTGGTGATGAAAGGCGCCAGTTCTCTACTTTAGGAGTATAAATGCCTTCAACAAATTGTCCTGTGCACAAAGCCGCAGAAAGGTGCAGTAGTCCATTCCAAGGCACAATCCCAGAAAAATAGGGTAAAAAGAAACACAATCTACCGTCGGTTTAGTAGGGGGAAAGATAAAAACTCAAATAATACTAACCGCACACAAACAGTGGAACATCCTGCCAGACACTTTCATGGTGCCAACGCCCAAAGAAAAATCATGAGGACCGTTTCGGAAACAGAGGCCCGCACTGCTATGCAAATCCAATCCTTACACTGCCTCAGCACAAAGAAAATCAAGAGCCAGCTATATATGCCCGGAAAAACCGGCCTTCATGCAAAATCTGCCTAAGAAAACATGTTACCAATGTCTCACAGAATACGCTTTCATGCTGAAAGTGCCAGCAAGAATACATGCACACCTTGTAGTACTGATCTATTACATACCCTCCTGAGATGCATTTCTATCACCTCAACTTTATGTTAAAATGCTTAGTGTTGGAGGTGGCAAACTCGGAAAGAAATGCCAGGTGCTACCGTCTTCAAAGATCCGTTTCCCATTCTTTAGCAGGATCCAGTGTGGTCCGAGCCCCTCATAGTGTACGCTGGCGTGTTTCCAGTCTTCCTTTATCTTCCTGCCAGGGGGTGCTGTTGATGTCTTTACGTGCAGTGCAAGCTTCGCTTTACATCCCTGCAGTGGTGTCCTGCTAGAGCCCTTACATGCTGCACCCGTTTCCCTTTGCCACCCTGCCAAGGGGTGCTGTTGGGGAATTTGATTGCGCGGCATGCCTGACTTTACCTCCCAGCAAATGAGTGCTGTAAGTGCAAAGGGGCACAGTGGCAGCCTCCCTTTTACCTGTCTGCAGATGGGTTCTCTTATGGAACTTGAGCATATTTCCAGCCCTCATCTCTTTCCCTCCATGCAGATCAGGCAGCTAGTTGCTGGCCTCCCTTTACCACCCTGCCACCCTGCATAGGTGTGATGCATCACCCTAAAGATGGGGGATGTTATGAATTGCAATTTAAAATCACTCTGTAACTACCCAAGAAACTCTCCCACCTTTTTCTTTGCTAGAGTTCCTACATCATTTGGGGCACTTTATTTGAAATTGTTTCCCGTTGGCCTATGAAGCCTCGTCTCCTGAGACTTCTAAGGAATGGGGCACATTTTCTGTTGCAGGACCCATTTCATTTTACAAAGACACTTCGCAGACATATTTAAAATTGATTCCTGGATAAACGTCATGTAATGTTTTTAAATCTTGTAAAGAGTATAAAAACGACCATTACAAAAGTGGAACTTAATATTAATGTTATTTATATAGCGCTTATGCCTAAGCGCTTTACATTGAACATATACACATACAATATCACTAAGGATGAAAGGCTGAGTTGGCCTTACCGATAATTAAACCTGTGACCTGCACATCACACACATACCACAGCAGTGAGCACTGAACCCGCTGAGCTATCTTACCAGATAATATTAAAGTGACATGTTTATTGAAAGCGCTTGAAAATGCCTACGAGCTGTGGCACAAGCAAGAAGAACATGCATTCACCAAGAAGCACATATAAGCACATGCAAGTGGTTAGAAGTTATCTACAAAAAATATCACATTATGAGCAAATACTGGCTGAGATATGAGGAAGAAGCTTATGTGATTCAGCAACTGTTGTTGTCCTATCTGCTCTGCTGCATATCTCGTAGCCTCTGTGAGTGAGAGTAGCGTGTTTTACATGGTGTTGATGTGGTACATTATTGCTGGTCAGTGCATTTGGCAACACTTTTAAATTAATACATCTTTTACAGCTCTCGTGTGGCAATGCGCAAAAAGGGGGATACACGGGGCAGAGCATGCTCTCAGGCCAACTGGAGAATGGACGAACACAAGAACACAATGCGCCTGATTTACAAACACATTTTTCAATGGGAACAATCCAGTGAAAAGCGTTGTGTAAATCGGGCCCACTTTGTGTAAACCCACACATACATACAGCTTCATAAATATTCGGGGATATATATACAAACTCTTATGTTTAAAGAATTGCTCACCGTCAGTTTTCCAAGTTTATCTCCGAGGCTCCGGGACCTCAGACAGAAGCAGGATTCAGAGACATGTCCAAGACCTCGGATCCAATCAGACTCTCAAAATCCAACAACTGGATACACATAACTCATGGAGAAGTTGGCTATCACTCAGCTGACCTTCCACACTGAATCTATTGGCTGCTTCCATGACAATCAGTCTGGCTTTAGAGCATCTAGAGGCACAGAAACTGCTCTTCTGAACACCTTTGAAGACCTGCTCTCAAATCTTGACACTAACACTTCCTCTGTCCTCGTTCTCCTTGACCTCTCCTATGCCTTTGACACGGTTAACCACAACATCCTGTTCTCACGTCTCTGTGACACCCTGGGAATCACAGGTCAGGCTCTGGCATGCTTGACCTCCTTTCTCTCCGACCGCCCATCCCAGGTGCAACACAGAGCCTTTCTCTCAACTATTGCTCTCTCAACCTGTGGCATTGCCCAGGGATCTAACCTCTCCCCCTGGTTCTTCAATGTCTATATGGCTGCCTTGGCACATTTCATTGCCACTTTCACCTCTAACTTTCAGTGTTACGCAGATGACGCACAACTATCTTTCAGGCTACCCTCAGCCGCCTCCTCCTCCTCGCTCATATCGGACTGTCTGTCCGCTATTCAGTCATGGTGTGCTGCAAACTACCTCTGCCTCAACGCCAGTAAGACTATGATCATTCTCATTGGGACCCCAGCCACTGTTTTTCCACTTTCACTCTGGCCGTCCGCCCTTGGCCCTGCACCAAAACACCCACCTGCGAGGCAAAAAACGTTGGGGTCATCTCCTTCTCCTCTCACATCTCTGACATCTCTAAAAAGTCTTAACTATCAGCTACACCTCCTCAGAGGTACCTTTTTACACTTTCCCCCAGCAGCTCACTGTCTCCAGAGCCTTGGTTCTCTCTAGGCTGAACTATTGCAACAGCCTCTTCCTCAACCTCCGTTCTTTGGCCCTGCGACCTCGGCAACTCATCCAGAACAGAACCGCAAGACTTATCCTTGGCCTCAAGCCCAGGGACCGCATCCCAGTGGCGCTGAAATCCCTTCACTGGATCCCCATAGCTGCAAGGATCAAGTTCAAGACCCTCTGCATTGTCCACAAGATGTTCTGGGACCGACCTACCTACCTACCTACCTGCAACGCTGCCTACCTAAATACTGTCCCTCACGAGCCCTCTGCTCATCTCCCTCCAACCTTCTGTGAGTGAGCCGGTTTTCCAAGCAGAGATTTGGAGGGAGATGTTTATCCTCCGCAGGTGCCTCTTCTCTGGAATAGCCTGTCTGCCACCCTCTGTCTTGAGCCTGACCTTCTTAAGTTCCAGAAACTCCTCAAGACCCTCCTCTTCTCCTCTTACTTTGCTCTCCCTCTTCCCTGCCAACCTAGCTCTCTGCTCTCTCCATCTCTTCCTTCTGGTCCTACAGCTTGCTGACTGGCCGCCTGGTGTACCGCAGAGTCTGACCGGTCCCGGCCACCCCCACCAGTCCCCTATCGCACTTGCCTCAGGGCCCTACACCCACCCACCTTCACGGCACTTAGAAGTAGCCCTGGAGAGTGGCTCTCTCTGCACTTACCCTAGTCTCCACCGACTGGGTGCACTTGGACCCCCCCCCCCGTTACCGTCTATGCATTTGCATGATCCAAATGCAGCCTGCCTTTATATTGCCTGTGTGTTCTGTCCTCCACTGTACTCTCCCCATAATTTGCACTGGTAAAACTGCAGAATCGCTGCCAGGCCTATTTGCTGTGTCTCAACTGTTAAATGTATTCTACGCACTTACTCTGCCTGTGCAGACTATTATCGTATCAGAATTTCAAGGGCTCTGAATGACTGTTGTTTTTTCCCCTTGTCCCCAACCCTCCTTAAGCACTTTGAAACACTTTCCTGTGTGTAGGTGCTATATGAATAAAAAATACAATACATAGAAGGGGTGGAACACCCTATACCCCCCCCAGAAGGTATGCCTCTGCATGCACGCGTATTGATGTCAGTCACAGCACAGGGTGCATGACTCCACTCCCATCGCAGGGCGGCTTGGCTCATGCACATCAATGAGCCGTGTCCATACCAGTGTCTGAAACTCAAAGTGCTTGCAGCCGCAGCCTCTCACAGCAAATGGCCCTGGTCCTCCATCCTGCCACAGTATGTCAGCTACCTACACTGCACTAAATTGATATTATTAAAATGTGTAGGCTGCATAAAGGCATTCAAGAATGGCCCACATGTAACATAAAAAAACGGCCCACATCGCTGTGCCCGCTTTTTCAGCCCCTTGCCCAACAGGCCAAGCTGAATGGCAATTCCAGAAGAGATGTCCACTTTGATCTTTGAGAATTTGCACAGCGCTATGTTTTTCCCTCCTACAAAATCTGTTCTGGTTAACCATCTAAATCAGGGGTCTGCAACCTTTGGCTCTCCAGATGTTTTGCACTACGACTGCCAGGGTCCCTTATCATTGACTATGCTGGCTAGGGTTTATGGGAGTTGCAGTCCAAAACATCTGGAGAGCCAAAGGTTCCAGACCCCTGATATAAATCGAAATCCAAAGGAATATGAATGTTTGGGAGGGCACAGCTTCTCATTTGTAATATTGTGGGTTCCCAATCCGTAAACTCCTAACTCTGCTAACATGTCATGATCCTTTATTCAGCTTGGAACGATGTCTTTGAAATAATCAACAATTAAAGGGTGGTAGGCAGAAGTAGTATTTTCATTGGGGTATAATGAAGTGTATATGACTCTTTAGTAGCACGATTATATCTTTTAAGGAGCTGGTCCTCTACTCCTCAGTTAAATCCATAATATGACAACAATCTGAAGGGGTCCATTAATTAATGAATCAATGCGTACAATCCATATTGTAAGTGAGAAGCTGGGTTTTTCCCGAGCAATGTTTGCAGTGCTGTAATATTAATGTAGGCAAAGTAAACGCTTACTTGCATCTAATACATTTGAAAAGACTTCTCAACTGTTTTTTCTCACTATAAAAAGATTTGAAATGAGTTTGTTGTGATTATGGGTTGTAATATCTAACAATAAAGGACTCTAGGACAGTTTATGATGGTATTTAAAATGTGATCTATTGCCTAGAGCAATTGGATATATGATGTGCTTGCAGGCACCTCTTGAAGGGAAGGTGGACTCCAGTTTCGCTCCTTTTGAACCACCATAGAGTCCAGGATGGTGTTCACTGCTTTCGTCGCTTGCATGGAGAAAATATAATCTAATCGGTAGACATTTACCCTGGCAGAAGCAGCATTTCTAGAGAGCCAGTCTCTTACAGAACAGTAGGTTCCAGTTGTATGTTCAGGCCAAATGTGATCCCTCCCACCCCCTTTTATTGCACCTCTGTCCCTGTTCCCTTCTGTGGACAAAACTCACTTTTCCCAGGGATGCTCTCTGTCTCATTATACTTCTATCTACCCCTTGTTTTGTCTGTATTTATTTTAGATTTCACTTTGTTATGATTGGCACATTTATTGTTCTGTGAGCTATCTTTAGATGACGTTTAACTGTTTCAGGGCATCACTCTGCCATGGATACATTTATGGTATGACATTAATGGTGGGCTATAAAAGGGTTCTTCGAGTGGATTGTGTCCTCCAACGTATTCCTCATCTTTGATGTATTCCATCAGATCCAGCTGCTTCGGAAAGAATTTTCGGCAGAGGGCGCCGTGCGTCGATGTAGTCGAGTTGATGGTCCCTCAAAGGCCTCTGTCGAGGGTGACGTCATCGGGTGTATAAGTAGCACGCGCGGCTACCGTTGGCCTCAGTTCTGTTTGTGTATGTTGCTTCGGATATTCGGCTCGCCTCGAGTTCTGTGAAGAAGAATAAATAACAAAATATGTCTTTGTCATCGACGCCGACCACGACCCCGAAATCGGGTTTCAAGAAATGTAAATCGTGCGGCTCAAAAATGTTGATTACCGATCCGCACCAAGAGTGCTTATGGCGCCTTGGAGAAGGCCACGACATGGAGGCCTGTACGAAGTGCCAAGCGATGACGGGGAAAGCCTTGCGAGAGAGGAGGGAAAAACTGCAGGTAGGTCGTAAATCCGACCAAAAAGCTTCTAGCGTCGAGTCGAAGTCCCGTGAGGAGAAATCTACTCGACGTGAAAGGCATCAGTCTAGGTCCCGAAGTGGTTCCCATCGCTCGTCGTCTTCGACGAAAAAATCAAAGAAACAACGCCACAGATCCCCCTCCACTTCGTCTTCGGACGAATCCCCAAAAAAGATGAAATGTCCCACAAAATATTCATCATCCGAGGAATGGGAAGCATTTAGAGTAAAAATGATGGAGGTGTTCGAGAAAGCAAAGCCTCGGTCCGTGCCTTCCGCGGAAGCCGGCCGAGAGCGTTATCGCTCCGACACTCGTGCGCCCTCGAGACCGGGTGATCGAAGGAGGAAGGATAGAGAACCTTCTAGGACGTCGAGTAAAAAAGATCGCTCGAGTCGACCACTCAAGGTCACCGACGCTATCCGAGACCGAACATACCTCGAAGGGCAGGTCTTCGAAGAGTGCCTGGACGCCCTCAAAGCCGATGCCGTCGAAGTCGGGTACTAAGTTGACGTTATCGACGCCTTTGTCGACGTCAACGCCGAAGCCCTCGATGCCGAAAATTCCAGCTTAACAAGATCAGCTAGGAAGAGAGAAGGAAAAGGCTAAAACACCTGGGTTGCATTCAGGGCCCATTAGCACGCCTCTACCTCCTCCAGAGAAGGTTTTCAAGCCTCTGCCTAGGAAGGAGTTTTTCAAATCTTTGACCTCAATTTTTGAGGAACAAGAAAGATCCGATGAGGAAAATGTAACTTTTGGGCTTGAATTTGGTACTCCAAATGTTCCTGAATGCCTGATTTCAGAGGAAGGCAGGATGAAGGATTTGGTTGAATCATTACACAATGCAAGTGGTATTGATACGTCCCCAGAAAATGAATTTAGTAGACCAGAGCCAGGTGAACATGCAAACCCATCATACCGTCAGTTAATGACTAAGTTAATAGATTATTTGGGCTGGGCCAGGACTACAGCCCAATTTGTCCAAGATGATCTTACAGACATACTGGACCATGGTCCTACTGAAGACCCAATTCTGCCTTTCCAGAATTGTGGCCTTACAAAATAGGGTGGCCAAAAATTGGGAGATGCTGGATTCTATTCCTCCAGTGAATACATTCCTTACTTCAAAATACCGCCCTGCCAGTAGCGACCCCGGCTATCTGTCTAAACATCCCACTCCCGAAAGTTTGGTCATACAGGCAGCCACAACTTCTAACAAACTTGCGTACCCGTCTATCCCTCCAGACAGGGACGATAAGCGTGTGGATGGCTGGGCGTGGAAGGTATTTTCAGCCGGGAGCATGGCAGGGAAGAAAGGGAAGGATTCCTAGCCATTGTAAGAGATGGAAAGGAAGCTATGCAGGAATCCCTTGAATCTGGTTTGGACACTGTTGATAGTGTGAGCAGGTCCATGGCTACTAGCACAGTAATGCGTAGATTTGCATGGTTACGGAAGTCGGGTTTTGCACCAGACGTACAGAACCGTCTTCTGAGCATGTCCTTTGATGGGTCTCACCTTCTAGGCAGCAAGGCGGACGAGAGCCTTGAGAGGTTGCAGACCTCAAAGGCAGCTGCCATGTCGTTGGGAGGTGCTATCAGTCAACCTCAGCCCTTCCGTACGACAAATTGATCTTGGAGGGGCCGATCCTATTGTTACTACTCCTCATATGGAAGAACGAGAGGAACGGCCAGTCAAAGGGGCCAAAGAAAGGCCACTCGCGGTGGACGAGCAAAACGTGCAAAGCCAGCTCCAGCTACAGCCTCTTTGCCATCAGCGGCTGCAGCAACCGCCACAACAAAACCACTTTGAGGACTTGCATCACAAAACACCTGTAGAAGGCAGGCTGTCACAGCATCTGCAAGAATGGCGAGTCATTACTTCAGATGTTTGGGCTCTAGAAATAATAGCCCAAGGTTACTGTCTTCCTTTTCTAACACAACCTCAAAGCAATTCACCAGGGAGGCATCCTTTTGTTAGGGAGAATTCTCTGTTTAGGCTGAATTTCCTAACCTTAGTGAGTCCCCCAGCAGCTTTGCTGGATTTTTGGGGTTTATTTTTTTCTCCTGCCAAGAGTGAGACTCCTTTACCCTCACTCTTGGACATCATTTGAGTGTATTTCTTTGAATCTAGATGTGTTGGGCTATGGGGTCTTTTACTCCATAGGGCTTCATGTGTTTTTGTGATGTGTGTTACACAGCACCCTCAGTGCAGTAACACAGGGGTGTCATAGTGACCCCCAGTATAGACTCCATACCCTGGGACTGACTACTTCTCCCAGGGCATGTAAAGTCACCATTGACTTTACTAGTCTTAAATTCTGAACAGAACCAGTACAAACCATCATATTGTGGACGTACTGGCTGGGGCAATTCAATTGCCCCGGGGTCTGTTAGTCGAGGGGGCACGTCTCCGTCCCCCCTGATCGAGTTTTGGCTGGTGGCAGTGGATACTACTTTTTATATTCAACCGCAAATATTTTCCTATGGGATTTCCCATTGTTTTAGGCAACTATCTTCATTTAATTATTTACGGTAGCCTCGAACATACCGCCGGTTTATTTAATTAATATTAATTCTCCGGTTGGTATTTTTTGCCAAAACTTGATTCTAAAATGGCGTTTGTGTTCTCTTCTGTGACTCCAACCCAAGTCGAGCCCTTTGTTCCACTTTTTGGCGGGCTTCTCCACAGAAGCCCTCCAAAGTGGTGCCACTCTGTCTGGGGTACTTAGGAGGGGTGGAGGGGGATTTAGGCACCCTGGACTGAGTTGCCCAGGCAACTCAAGTCGCACTCCGTCCTGATTGGCCCAAGTGGTGAGCTGGCCGGCTCACCACTTAGCATATTTGAGTGACGGCTAGGCTGAGTGAATGGGGGTTTTCTGCATAAAAGCAGGGCTTTGGGGACTGGAACTTCAGAAGTCGCCACAGGAACTAAGAATCCGACGAGGGAGAAGCTGAGCCGACCTGCCACGACGCCACCACCGGTGGAGCCCTGCTGGACCGTCTCACCACTTTTCCCAACGACAGAGAAGATCTCCCGCCGGAGAGTCTTCTTCCTTTGATTGGTGGGGATAACCAGTTTCATCGTCTTTTTGCCTTCCCGACGTACCTCGTGGCCGCCTTGCCTGTGCCAAGCACCCCGGCAACCGGGATACCACATTTACCACGACCGCGAACAAAAGGTACCACCTTTAACCGGAAAACTCCACGGCTGGTTTCTTCCCTGGCAGTGCAACGACCTTCATCTTTCCTCCAATTCGAGATCTTCTCTTCCCCTGGACGACGACGCGACTTGCACCCACTGCCAGGAACAACTGCCACCGCTGGAGGATCCTTCCCACTTAAGGTACTGTGTCCCGCCTGGCTTCCCTTGCTACCGACTGTACGGGGTAGATTTAGCCCCGGCTTTCGAACCTGGGTTAGCCTGGGACACCCTGGCTAAACTTTCCTAAGCCTCTCTAAATTCTTTTTGAACTCTTTGCAAGACTTTCTAAGCCTAGTGTAACTGTGTGATCTTGGGCGCATTTGTGCTCTGCTCTCTCTAAGAGTGGGCCCAGCCTTTGGACTTTGGCTCACCAGTGACATTTGCTCTTCTGCCTTGCTATCAGTGTTCCTGAATCTTAGAGTGGTGTACCTTTCCATATTCTGTCTTTTTCCCTCCCTTTCTCACAAACTTATTGGAGTGCCATCTAGTTAAGCGCTCACCTCTGTAGGAAAATAAGTGGTGTTTTACTGTGACTTATCTGATAAGGAAAAAGGGGTGTATATATTACAATAGTAACTGTGTTTAGAATATTTTACAACAAGAGTGCTGGAGTGTTTCAAACAGTGTGTTTTTAAATAAATAATTATATACTTTGATACCAAAGCTCTGGTCAGTGTTTGCTTGTATTATTGTGTCTGAGTGCCTATTGTGTATACTTTGCATACTGCCTAAATCTTCTTGAGAGAAGTCTGACTGCTCAGCCACAGCTACCAGGTAACTCTGGGTGGTACAGTGGGTTTACTGCTAACACCTGTAGTCCTAAATCTTTTGCAGTGTTCCCTAAGGGAACTGCACAGGTTTCTGCCTAACACCTTTGAAGTTTCCGGACCCGCTCCTACAGTAGGAAGTTCTAACCCTGCTGGAGAAAGGTGCTATAGAACCGGTACCTGCAGCGGAGAGGAACATGGGATGGTACTCCCCATATTTTTTTATCCCCAAAAAGGACGGAGGACTGAGACCCATCCTGGACTTAAGAAACTTGAACAAGTTCCTCAGGAAGGACAAGTTCAAGATGGTCACTCTTTCTCAGATCCTTCAGGCCCTCCAGCTTCAGGACTGGTTGGTGTCATTGGACCTACAGGATGCTTATTTTCATGTGCCGATTCATCTCAAGCACAGAAAATACCTGAGGTTCGTGGTTGGTGACTCACATTATCAGTTTCGAGTCCTTCCATTCGGATTGATCTCTGCCCCGAGGGTCTTCACCAAATTGATGGTAGTAGTGGCAGCACACCTCAGGAGAGGGGGGATTCATGTCTACCCCTATCTGGACGATTGGTTGATCAGGGCACGATCTGCTGAACAGGCACTGGATCACCTGAAAGTCACCTACAACTTCCTCCACAGTCTGGGCTTCTCCCTCAATTTCAAGAAGTCACAAATGACACCTTCTCAACGGCTCCAATATATAGGTGCTGCGTTAGACACATCCCTGGGAAAGAGCTCGCCTCCCAGTTCGAGGGCTCAAGACATTCTTCAGATGGTTTTCAAATTCCAAAACGCCCAAAATCTTCAGGTTTACGACTTCTTAAGGTTGCTCGGCCTCATGGCATCCTGCATTTTTGTGGTGCCAGAGGCACGCCTGAGAATGGGATCCCTTCAATGGGCTCTAAAGACTCAATGGTCCCAGTTCTCAGGTGGAATGACGGATCTTCTCCAGATCCCAAACAAAGTTCGTCAGGATCTTCTATGGTGGACTTGTTCAGAGAATATTCTGAAAGGAGAACCCTTTTAGCAACCATGGCCGGAGATTACAGTAGTGATGGATGCCTCACTCAAGGGGTGGGGAGCTCATGCCAACGATCTGACCATCAGCAGTCGTTGGTCTCCATCGGAGTCCAAATTACATATCAATCTTTTGGAGCTGAGAGCAATCAGACTAGCTCTGAAGGCTTTCCTGCCATCTGTCAGAGGGAAGAATGTCCTTATAATGACGGACAACGCAGTAGCCATGCATTACCTAAACAAAAGAGGAGGTGTAGGGTCTTCTCTCTGTGCAGAGAGGCAATCCAGCTCTGGTATTGGGCAATTCGAGAAGGAATCTGGTTAACGGCAGTTCACCTAGCCCGGGAAGAGAATATGATGGCAGATGCTCTGAGCAGGCAGAGCACAGTGTCCCACGAGTGGGAACTGGCTCAGGAAGACATTCTAGTGATCTTCGCCCTTTGGGTAACCCCTCAGGTAGACCTATTTGCGACCGGTATCAACCAAAAGTGCGAAAGGTATTGCTCAAGGGAATTTCCCACGAGAGGAGCACTGGGGGTGCGTTCGTGGTGGAGTGGAATTTTCCCACTATTGTATGCGTTCCCTCCGATTCTCGTCATTCCTCAGGTCATCAGGAGACTGAGACGGTTTGGGAACCGCATGATCCTAATTGCCCCGGATTGGGCCAGGAGAACTTGGTACCCAGACCTTCTAGACATGTCCATCTGTCCTCCAGTACGTCTTCCTCAGCGAGAGAACCTTCTCTCTCAAATGTAGGGTCCGGTTCTCCACCCAGAGGTCAAAACGCTCAACCTTCATGCTTGGTATCTGAAAGGATGAGATACAGGGATTGGAACCTTCCAGATGACGTTATGGAGGTGTTGCTTTCGGCAAGAAGGCCAGCAACAAAGTCTCTATACCGTTGCCGTTGGAAAAAGTTTTGCAACTGGTGCAGAGAAAAGAATGTCGATCCTTTTCTTTGTTCTATTCCGGAAGTACTATCTTTTCTTCTGACCCTAGCACATAGAGGTATGAATGTTGGAACCATTAAAGGTTATCTTGCGGCGCTTTCCTTCTTCAAGCGCTCATTGGAAGAATGCTCCTATTTCAAAATTCCTTTGATTGTACAATTTTTAAAATGACTCACTAATGTGTTTCCTCTTCACCCATTTCAAGTACCAATTTTGGGTCTCAATTTGGTCCTAAAATTCTTAATGTGGGCTCCTTTTGAGCCTTTGCACACGTGTCCATTAAGATTACTAACATGGAAAACTGCTTTCCTAGTTGTTTTAACATCTGCAAGAAGAGTGAGCGAATTGCAAGCACTGTCGTCTACGCCACCCTATACCGTGTTTTATAAGGACAGGGTTGTGTTGAAGGTTAAACCCTCATGAATGCTCCTATTTCAAAATTCCTTTGATTGTACAATTTTTAAAAGGACTCACTAATGTGTTTCCTCTTCACCCATTTCAAGTACCAATTTGGGATCTCAATTTGGTCCTAAAATTCTTAATGTGGGCTCCTTTTGAGCCTTTGCACACGTGTCCATTAAGATTACTAACATGGAAAACTGCTTTCCTAGTTGCTTTAACATCTGCAAGGAGAGTGAGCGAATTGCAAGCACTGTCTTCTACGCCACCCTATACCGTGTTCTATAAGGACAGGGTTGTGTTGAAGGTTAAACCCTCATTTTTACCAAAAGTGGTATCTGAGTTTCACTTAAATCAAAAAATGTATTACATGCATTCTATCCTCCACCCCATCCTAGTAAGGAGGAGGAAAGATTACATAGGTTACATCCAAAAAGAGCTTTAAGCTTTTATATCTCTAGGCTTTCTAGGCTTAGATTGGACAACCAACAGTTTAATGGCTACACAGGAAAAAGATTGGGTCAATCAGTAACAAAACAGACAATATCACGCTGGATTGTGCTTTGCATTTGTGAATGCTACAGACTGGCGGGAAAAGACCCACCAGAAGGTTTAAGGACACATTCCACCATGGGCATCGCTTTGTCTATAGCCCTGCAAAGTTCCTATAAGGTCTATTTGTGAAGCAGCGACTTGGTCATCGCTGCATACTTTTTCAAAATTCTACAACCTAGATGCTTCCCAATCTAAGAAGTTAAATTTTGGTAGAGCAGTCCTATACTCAGCCATCTGAAAATTTAAAAAAGAAAAAAAATCTAATCCCTCCTCCATAAGAATTATCCTTACTGCTTTGGGAGTCTATCAAAGATGAGGAATACGTTGGAGGACACAATCCACTCGAAGAACAAGTTACTTACCAACTGGTAACGTTCTTTCGATTGGATGTTCCTCCAACGTATTCCTCATAGCCCTCCCAACCTACCCCTCTGTAGATTTTTCCGAGACTGTTGCCACTCCAACTCTCGCAAGGAAAAATACCTGTCTACCGGCACAGTCTGCACAATGGAAAATCGATAAGGAAAGGGGGAAAAACAGAACTGAGGCCAACGGGCGCCGCACGTGCTACTTATACACCCGATGACGTCGCCCTCGGCGGAGGCCTTCGAGGGACCATCGACGCACGTCGCCCTCTGCCGAAAATATTTTCCGAAGCAGCTGAAGCTGATGGAATACATCAAAGATGAGGAATACGTTGGAGGAACATCCAATAGAAAGAACGTTACCAGTTGGTAAGTAACTTGTTCTTCTCAAAGATGACCAAATCTATAGTTGGCAGATTATTGGCATGTGTTTTTTTGGGTGGAAAATGTGATTTCAATACCCATTCGTTTTCCCTACGCATTTCTGTAACAAACCAATGTTCATTAACGTTCATGTATGGAGCACGTGTTATTCTATTGTACACCACACCATATTGTGTTGTTTGACCATTGCACACGTCTAATTTGCAGTTTGTGCTAAACACTCCTTGTACATTTTCACTTTTGGTACTGATGAATGAGTTCTTTACTTGTTTAATGTGCATATGTGATCCTTTTTGCATATTTTGACGAGCATTCAAACGATGATATCTAAGGGGTCAGTACTCTCCAAATTGCTAATGCTGTATATTTAGCTCATAGAAAACGTGGTTAAAGTGTTGACAAACCACTAGAACTGCCTCACTCTCCTCCCACAGTCTCTGATAGCAGCTTTATTTATTGCAAGCTAGACCAATTACTTATGCAGTACCCGTTTTACTGACAGCCAACCTAGATTCACTCTTTTGCGTTGAAAATTCCAGTATGAGACAAGGAATCTGATGCGGATTCTGAAACTAGGGAGTGATGAAAAATGGTCCAATGAAATTCACAAGATATACTTTAAGTGCCGATTTCAATGTGTTGTATGGGTATACCCCGTTTATCTCAATAAAGAGAATGTCTTAAAAATACAATAACCCTATGCACTGTGAGATACTTAGGGTGAGCATGTGAGTGTACTATACTCTATAGCCAACATTTGACTACACCCAAGAGCAATCGCCTCAGACCAGTGGTATGGTCTGCATTTTATCATGAGATTACAGAGATTCATGACTGAGCTGCCTCCGGCAATATGGATCCTCTTTGTCAAATTGTGAACTTGTGCGTTTCCCCAACGAATAGATAAAGACCGTCATTCAATGTGTAAAGAGAAAGACTCAGGATGCCGCCCCAGAGTGGCTCCTTTAAACCACCTTGTGATTGCTGACCAGTCTGGGGCACCTGCTTAAAGTCTTTTCCTGTGCAGCCTGCTGAGGATGCAATATACTCTACCAAATGTAAATGTCTGTTACCGTCATAAGCACTGAGAAGCTTCCCAGAGGTCGCTTGTGTTATACAAAATATGTATACCATATCATAGATAACATAGCCTCTCAGGGGAACAGCATCAACAGACGCCAAATGCCTGTTAACAAGGCGCAGCAGCACAATTCCTGCTTTGCTTCCCAGCCAACACCAGGTGTCCAGGACTCATCTGCTCCCGTCAAAGCTTCTGGAATCACCTCTGCATGCCAGCTGGCGGTGCTACAGGGCACTCTGTTTATTGGAATCCCCTGCAGCTGTGCTAGCCCTCAGATTGCTTCACAAGCAGTGTTTCTGAAGGGAACGGCTGAGTAGTCCACAGAGTCCTTTGAGCATTAACACAGAGCTCACTATCCATCACGATTAAACAAGAGCCCAGATTTTAGATGGCATCGCCCACCCCCAAACATTTTTAAATTTCCTTTACAGAAAATACACTCAAATGTAAAAGTAAACATGTCCAAATGGAAACTGACAGACACAAGTGCCATTCCAAGATGGCAGGCAGTGCTGCATCTTGGAGAAAATGTAGTAAGAACACCAGTTCTATACTCCTACTTTTGATTTCAGTACTTTCCCCAGCTTTCATTCCCCACCTTCAGCAGAGGAGGCAATGACCTCTTTGTTAGCACTGTGTGTACTGAAGCTGTTAAACAAAATCAAAAGTTGTTGGGAGTGTGGTGGCAATAAGTAAGACAGACACATGTGATCACAGTTCAAGGGTGTTTATTGAACAATGAATGCTGTACGTAGGTTGGAAAAACGCCTATTACAAACCTATATCTAGGATGGGAGCAAGCATCGACCATCAAATGAAAAATAAGGCAGTCATAGTGGCGTTGTCAAAATAAAAAGGCCTATACTAAGAAACCTATTGCCAAACCTCACAACTAATACAAAAAGGGCGTGGGATGGTTCGCAAGAAAACAAAGAAGTGTTCTCAAATAATATGTCAGGATGCGGTAGCTTGGGTCTTGATTCCCCACGTTTTGGACACTGGGTAAGATGGGCGCTCGGAGCACAGTACAGTCTCGGGCTTCTCCAGCAAGTCGCTTTTCACTGGAAAGTCACTTGCCTTGGAGGACCTGACGTGTTTAAATAACAGAACAAATGTTCCTTTAACAAAAGAAAAGTTTGTTTCCAATGTTCGCTGGGTGATGGGTTTACCCCTGGGTCTCCCTCTTCCTGGCTCTGACCCTTCATGTATTGCATTCCACAAAACTTAAAGGAGAGTTCCGGGACTTTTTTTTTATTGTCCCTACGGTTCGGCCATGTGTTTTTAAGCATAACTCGGTAGATTGTAGAAAACTTTCCTATGGACCTTACCCGACTTTTCGTCCATTAACGCACTCGAAATCAGCCGCCATTTTCTGATAATCCTATCACTTGGCGCATCGCCCTGGCTCACCTGCTTTTGCGGCACTAAATCAAATCCCCCGCCCCTGAAACAGACTTTATCAAAACATTCATATTCCCCGCCTCTATCCGTGACGTGACTGTGCTGCGTAGGCAAACGCGCCCAGGCGTCTTCTACGCGACTCCACACAGAACCCGGAAATCAACACAGATCAGCTCACACAACACAGCGCGCCACAATTCGCAATATGAAACTGTACTTTTAAATCAAACCGCAAGATTGTAAATTTGGTAAAGTACATTTATTTGACATCAAATGTTTAGAGAATATTCAGCGATTTTCTTTTTTATTTGCTCACGTTCCAAAAAGTTCGTTTTGAGGCACGCGATGTTCCTTTGCTGTACACAGGGTCTTAGATCATCTCACAATACAGCGCCACAATTCGGAATATGAAACTGTGGTTTAAAAGCAAACTGCAAGATTGTACATTTGGCAAAGTACATTTATTGGACATCAAATGTTTAGAGAATATTCAGCGATTTTCATTTTTATTTGGTCTCGATCCAAAATTGTTCGTCTTGAGGCAAGCGATGTTCGTGTGCAGTAAACAGGGTGTTGGTTTACGATAAAATAAGCTCTTCGGTCGCACTGATAATCGCATGGCTGTTCCAACAACGAGGCACTAGGCCACCACAACGGTCTGTATGTTGCATCTAGCCGTTAGTACCGCGTAAGGGCATACTTGTACTTGGCGATCGTCCCATAAAATGGTCAGGGTGGTAACGTTGTTCACGCGGAGAAGCAACTGGCGGTTAAAAAAGCCGTCTGCCGGTGTCTGGTACTCGTGACACATGCAGTAATGCATGATGTACCTGTTTGAAAAACATAAACAATGAAATTAGTCTCACCATCAGATCTTTATTAAAATTATTCATTTTATATATTCGGTCGGGAAATTATTTCATAGCTAGGACAGTGCAACTGGGTTTTATACGTCAAGGGGGGGCTGTAGGATACTGAGACAGTCCCTCAGTGCAGGGGTTGACAGGGAGTGCAGGTGGAGAGTGGAAGGGCCCAGGACCGAGATCGCAGACAGTGGACCAGTTGTAGCAGGGGAGAGGGAGAGAGAAAGCAGAAGCAAAGGTTTTGAGGTGCTTCCGTAAAAGTAGACGGTTCTCCCCAAGATAGTGCGCGGTACAAAACAATATGCCACATAGAACGAACAAGTACAACTTAACCCGTCTTTAAAGCTACTGTATAGTAATTAAATTGCGGTATAAACTCATCTAAAGAGTTACTTACATTATATTTGCATTTTCCATTGTGTCTGTGCGTAGGGCAGCCCCGAAATACCACTCCTTCTATGCCGACGTTATTTCTTCTAATGAACGAACATGAAATGGCTTTCGTTTCTGAAATTATATTCATTATCGTTTCTTACGTGGTCCCGGCCTGTCAAGGTCAAAATACAATAGAACCTTATACTGAGTCGTGGGCCATTCTGGCACCCGAGAAAAAATCAAAGCAGCTGACCTTCACTTTGAACGAGCACACATTCCTAGTTAGCTACATTCAGTGTAAGGCATTCTCAAAGGACTTGAAATTTACACTCCATCTTTGCATTTTGTCTGCGTGCTTTGCAGCCCCACAGAACCATAAATACGGAGACATTCTATATTTTTTGAAAAATGATTTATATTACTGTTTGGTTTAATTTAATGCGCAAATGAACAAGGTTGGATAGATACACATATTCAATGGGCCTGCGACATGAGGAGACTCGAGAGAACAGACAATCAAATTACAATCATTTAAACCGTGATGTGTATTTCTCAATGAGTTCTTCTTTAGGTGGACATGGAACAGAGGCAATGTTGGGTGGCAATGCAGTTGTCCCCTGCACAGGTTCGTTCACAACTCCATTTATGTGCCTATCTAGGACGTCAACAATAAGTTTCTCAATAAACTCATATTGCATATCCTCAAACACTGGTTTGATCACCCATTGTTTACTTCTTTTAGTGAAGGCCTTATTGTAGCGAAGCGTCCCTAAAGTTCCGGTCGTCCTACTTTGTTGACGGCCAACATTATGGTTATGTGCCAAGACCGCTAAAAGAGTCCGATTTATCATGCCCTCCATGCCAAAATGCAATCGTTTTGGCCTGTACTTGAGGCACATATTGTGGAACACCTCCAAATCTCCTGTGTGGCAGAATTCCGTGAGTCCCCTCAAAGCTTTTGTTATAGTTTTATCAAATACAATCTTTTCAATGGCTTTGTGAGTGGGTGATGAAGGAATCAACCACTTCTTCTTCCGTGCCTCCTCTGTGGACAAATGGCCATGTTCACAATTGTGGAAATGTTGGTTCGTGTTCCATCGGTGAACGTTTGTACAGTGTGGCATTACTGACCGCCATTTTTCCAGTAGAATTTCCAACGACCCTCCACATGTTTTTGAGCTCCACCAAAGATGGTTGCTGATTGACTTGGACCACTGTGAAATACCTTGCAATTCTTTTTTTTTTACCTGCAGCCGACAATTATTTATTGATTGATTTTGCAAGATGCCAAACGTCAAATTGGTGATTTATATTTTTGTACTGTTCTCTCATTGTCTTGGCAATTGAAACGTGTCTGTCCGTGGCTATCAGGTCGATCACCATTCCCCGCGATTGTAGTTCTTGCAATGATGCTACAAAGCCAACTTTCTCCATGGCCACTGAGGATGTACTTTGTGACACCTGCACGACCACCGAACTCACAATTTTCTTACTTTCCATGTCCTGAAAGTGGTAGGTGCAGTACTTGGCTGAAAATCCTGGGCTGTCGCACTGTCCATCACCGGCTAGCCTGAACCGTTTGCCCGCGAATGTACTATCAATAGACATTTTTTCCATTCTCCAAGCTTCGCTAATGGCTGGAAATAGATAATCGGTTTGGTATTTGTAGAACTGAGTTTTCGCAATGAAATGGATTCCCACAAACTGAAAGAAAGACTCTAATTTTTTAAAACTTGAACCACTAAAAAGTGCAGCCGCTGCACAAAGTAGATTGCCTGCTGGCAGTTGTCCCAGCATAGGTTGTGCAGACCATGTGAAAGGATGATATTTTGTACAGGTGGCATGTATTTTAAGGTTAGTGCCTCGAATTGCACGAGTCACATTAATCAATGGCTCCCCACATACTTCCCCACCTACCAAATGCCCACATTTAATCCGAATAATAATATCAATCAAACAACTATCGAATACAATGAATTTGGCCTCTTTCCTTATACTGTCACTCTGCATCCCAGCTGGTTCGGCCTGTAACGTTGAGGACATGTCACTCACATGAAAGGTAGAATCTCTGATATCGTCTTCCGCTATGTTCAGTGATATTGATGGTGTTTCATTGTCGTCTACTTCATTCTCTTCCATTGCAACATCTGTTCCTTCTCCGGCGATGGGTGAATAAAACAATTTCTTCAACTTTCTCGCGGTCTTAGTTTTTGCGGGTGTGGATTCTGTGAATTGATCTCCGACTGCATCCGAACTACCAGGAGGACATTCACTATCAATGGCTGGTGGTGGTATAGCTCCGTTGTCAATCACTTCATATTCTTCCCATTGGCACGATGCTTCTCCAGTCTCAAGTCCCTGCCAAAAGGTTTGACAAGCAACATCTCTCGTTAGCTTCACTGTCTGTGTAGATCTAGTTCGTACACCCACTCGCAACTAGAGGACAGTTTGGAAAAGGTGTGTTCAGTTTAAACACAACTTACAGTATTGAACTATTAACAGTGAAAAACAACATAATATAGTGACCAGGACAATAACCTTCTTTTGCTTTCTTTTCTTTGAAACTTTCTTGCCTCGAACTTCAACATCAGGACGCTGTTGCTCCGACTCGTGTGTGCATGTCTCCACTTCCTCTTGCGCTGCAACGACTATGTTTTCCTGATAAGCACATCCATCACGCACTGACGCTCCATGGACTCCCTGAAACATAGAACTTTCATTAGTATGTATAATAATATCGAAAACACAAAATGTACTTGGGGACTAATACCCACGTACATCTCAATAGCAAAACACGAATGAACGCTTTGTGTAGAACATTCAAACGACAATTATTCACGCATTGTTGATCTAGTTAGATGGAACTGTCAAGATCCATACCTCGTGCTCCTCATAGACTTCCATTGATGATATTATTGAAGATGATGCTTCAGTGACTCCCTGAAACACAGTAATTGCATTAGTATGGTTTTCTATTTTGATAAAAAGAACAGAAAGTTTGTGCAGGCGTGAACGGCTCATCTAAATAGACCTGCACAAATGATCAGTTGTCTAAAATAAATAATGGATATCTAAATATGATTCGATTTGCTCGATCGTTGGAAGTGTCACCACCCAGAAATCTGCATCAACTAATAGGGGTGATGTTCTTGTAGAAGAAGCTCCGTCATCTCCCTGAAACATAGTACTTGCGTTAATAAAGAAGGAAGTATAGCGGATGTAATCACGTCATATGATTTCGCTTCATCGAACTGTCAGTATCCATACCTCGAAATGCATAAGAACATCAAGGGACGATGTAACTGCGGTGCACACTTCTGCAAGCTGTTGCGCCGACCCGTAACTGCACGCTCCCCCTTCTTCTTGGACTAATGCTCCATCGACTCCCTGAAACATAGGACTTTCATTAGTAATGAACACAATATTGAAAAAAGAAGACACATAGGAGGGCGACGACAGAAGGACATATCAAGGGCTAAAAACGAAAGAAACATTGTGTGTAACAATCACGCTACAAGAATGCAAGATCTGATGATCTCCATCGATGGAACTGTCCTGAAACGTACCTCGAGCATCTGAGTGACATCAACGGTAGTCGTCAATACGTTGGACTCCTCAGCATCTCCCTGAAAGACAGTACTTGAATTATTTTGGATAACAATAATTATAACTGAAAACAAAGACTAGAGGACGAGTACAAGGGTGTACCATTAGGTAAAATAATTACACGATAAATTAAAACTATTGATTTACATGCCTAAAACAAGTCAGTGGCAGAATAGCCAAGTAAGATTACCCGATAGGCGCTTGAAGTGGCTGATGACTGCAATAACGACACGGATGGAGAATCTTCCGCCTTCATATTGAGTGGATACATAAATGGGGAAATTATTGTTAGCTAATGCTACACACTACCGCAAGGCCGAGAGATAAATACGTAAACTTGACTCACCAGTGGAGGGATGTGGACGAATAGAGTGGGAATAGCGGTTGAGAGCAATTTTCGCCTCGCTCGCGGTGTGTTCTTCTTTATTAGCAATGATGTGGAGTACATGTCAGAGGTAAAGTGCCTGCTGCAGATGCGGTATCGATCACCCCTCTTGTCCGCAAAGACTTCTAGGACTCTACTTTCAAGCTCAGAGGGTGGATATCCGCAATATCGGACCCATTCTCTTATCTGATCTATTGTCTTAGGGAAAACATGCATTATAGTACCTTCAGATTTATTATGGGTCTTCGAAGGGCAACCGCCAATGGAACAGGCAGGCATTGTGGAAAGTTCTGAAAAGTAAAGATCAACAATTCTCTATGAATACCAATGTGTTAAAAAATTAAATGACACATAAAAGGTTCAATGCAAGGTATGTTTTGGTTCTTGGAACTATACACGTTATTCACATGCGGATAAGTATTTGAATAACTTTAAAAAAATAGAAAAATAATTTGACTAAACTCAGAACATGTGACTAGTTCCTTGCATGTACTGTCTTGAACGAAAAGAAATTGGACGCAAAATGAGTATGGTACATGGCCTTACCTTGACGAGCAAACAGTTAGATGCAGGGATCAGAGTAGTTTCTTGTCGTTCACAGGTTGCAAACTGACGGGTTTCCTAGAAGTGGTCACGGAAGTTCACAGAGACGAAGAGCAGATAACCAGCACCTTCACGGGTTGATGCTTGGCAGGAGACACGGGGTCTGGAGGTAGACATGGGAACAACAACCCATGCTCTATAGACCACTTTGAAGTGTACATGGTCTTTGGCACCTCTTGGCCTTTATCGCTCCCTGACAGCTCCACTTGGCAGCACAAGTACCCCGGTGCGAACTGCCTTTGATAGGGCGGGGGGTGGATTGGGGCGCTGGTCGTGCAGACAAGACACAGGAAGACTCGTGAATGGAGACACACTTATGTGGATTGCAGGGGGCCGTCCAGCGTGAGGGGGGATGCTTGGCAGGAGACACGGGGTCTGGAGGTAGACATGGGAACAACAACCCATGCTCTATAGACCACTTTGAAGTGTACATGGTCTTTGGCACCTCTTGGCCTTTATCGCTCCCTGACAGCTCCACTTGGCAGCACAAGTACCCCGGTGCGAACTGCCTTTGATAGGGCGGGGGGTGGATTGGGGCGCTGGTCGTGCAGACAAGACACAGGAAGACTCGTGAATGGAGACACACTTATGTGGATTGCAGGGGGCCGTCCAGCGTGAGGGGCGATGCTTGGCAGGAGACACGGGGTCTGGAGGTAGACATGGGAACAACAACCCATGCTCTATAGACCACTTTGAAGTGTACATGGTCTTTGGCACCTCTTGGCCTTTATCGCTCCCTGACAGCTCCACTTGGCAGCACAAGTACCCCGGTGCGAACTGCCTTTGATAGGGCGGGGGGGTGTGGATTAGGGCGCTGGTCGTGCAGACAAGACTCGTTTGCCGCAGGGCCTCACCAAGGAGAGGCCATCTAACTACATGTAAGAGGCAGGCTGAAGGATCTAGTACATGGAAGGCAGGGGGGTGAGTTTATAAATACCTCAGCCTCCCAGGAGAATATATGGGTGCAGTTCACCCTGGAGACCCTGGATGCCTAGGCAGTTAGTCAGCAGCAGGCTGGCCTGTGGTGGCAAGGCGGCACGGGCCAGAGGGGGTCATCTCTGTACCCGGTGCCCAAAAGGATGATTTATTATGATCAACCATATTGATTATTTACCTATAACCATGTTTTGTATCAATAAAATCCAACGGCCTTCCTTTTATTGCCAACGCTTGAACAAAGTGGTGTGGTAAGTATTTTTGGGGGAGGAGGCAAGGCCGGGAGGCTTGATGCCAACCCGCAAAATAACATATGTATGTCTGCTGCATATGGGTTCAACGGTTATGTGGATTGAAGGTGGGCGGCCAGCGTGAGGGAGGATGCTGGCCGGAGACATGTGGTGTGACAAGACAAGGCACAGGAAGACTATTCAATGGAGACACACTAGATTCATTTAAAAAATCATAACAACCATTGTTAAAATATATGTTGGGTTTTATTTTAGATCTTAATTTCAATTGAACATAAATAATAAACATTACACATTGTAAAGTTGCGGTTGCAGCACATCCAGGGAAAATCCGCGGTATTGTCCACTGTCGCTGGGGAAATGTTGTCTAATGGCAAGTACCGCACAGGCAGGTATTACTCTCCGAACGCGGTGTCCGAGCCTCCCGTGAAGCCACCAAGTGAAGCAACGATAGGCCACCAGCCTGTACCACCTGTGAAAATGAAAGATGCAAACTGTATTAAAATGACAACTTTATTATCACTGTCGATTCAGGTAAAAAATGTCATTCTGCTTTGAAAAAAATTCTATCTAGAAAATGCACAACATGGAACCAATTTACATGCATTCGAATGATGAGACGACCATGAAATAGTAGTGGCATCACTGACATCACAACCAGAGTATACTTACTCGTTACTCGGATTACGCGGACGAACAGTGCCGCAAAGTTCGTGCATAAGCACCATCATCATCCTCAACACGGTCCGTGAGAGGCAGGCTTCCCTGAACTCTGGCAGCTCGGTGATGCATTGCGGACTTGGCTCGCCTTCCGAAATGTAGGCCAAGCACCCGGAATTTTCACGGCAGCAGCAGTTCTCCTCAGTTGGCATTAGCTCGCACCGATTGCACGTGCACCAGGTGGAGACGCCGTCCATGCGACATGGTCCAGGCTCTTCATCCGTTGACTGGTCCTCCCAACTGCCGTCCGAATCCCCATCGTTTTCGCGTGCTTGCCTTTCCAGTAGTTCTTCCTCGGTGTACTCGGGCTCGTACATATACGGCATTATTGTAGCCATTGTGTGGTAAAGAAAGTAAAATAATTTATAGCGGTGGTACTGGTATCTGTTCACACGGGCTACAATCAACGAAGGTAGCTGACCAGAGCACAGAAACGAGTCACAGAATACTCAAAGTAACACACAGAGAGTAATGGAATCGAAAATCTGCTGCTGTGTGTTGTGAAACGGTGTGTTTATACTTATTGAGGAAAGAGGCGTCCTGCCATTTCCATGGCGACATTTCATTAGCTGAGGCGCAGCGATTGTTGACACGAAACGTGCTTTGGCGTTGGGAAATGGGCGGTACGCGTCTGCTGATGTCAGGCTCAGGGGCGGGGGATTTGATTTAGTGCCGCAAAAGCAGGTGAGCCAGGGCGATGGGGGGAAATGATAGGATTATCAGAAAATGGCGGCTGATTTCGAGTGCGTTAATGGACGAAAAGTCGGGTAAGGTCCATAGGAAAGTTTTCTACGATCTACCGAGTTATGCTTAAAAACACATGGCCGAACCGTAGGGACAATAAAAAAAAAGTCCCGGAACTCTCCTTTAATGTCTTTTTAAGCAGTTCCAAACACACTGTTTCTTGGGACTTTAGACTTTGTCCCTCTTGGGATTCGCTTCCCTTGTTTCTTCTCACTGTGGGATTCACTTCCCTTTCTTTCACTTAGTTTGTAGATCAAAGTCTTTCAATTGTACGGGGATTTCGCTTGACCCTAAGTATGACCACTTTGACCTATATCACTGGCTCTTCTATGACTCTCTGGTATCTGTAGTTTTTCTCATATAGGGCTCGACCAGAGTCTCTTGAGTTGGCACCCACGTGGTGCCGGTTTCCCTCTGCAGGAGGTCTCCCCTTCAATACTTGTTACAGTTCTTTACACAGTTCATTGAACTTGGTTCAAACTTGCCCCTTTGCGATTCTCACTCAACAAAGCCCGGTTCTTATCGTTTTCACTTTCGACTCACCGGCTGTGATGAACCGCTTGGCTTTTCATATTCATTGGAGTCAAGGCAGGTACCACAGTCGCAGGAGCTTCCCTCGCTCCTGCTTATCGGTGTAGGCTTGCCCCGTGTACCGTTGACATCTGCTGCAAGAAACATGTGCTATAGTTCACGGTCTTAGGCTCGTTTCCACGGGTCTGGCACAAAAAGGGCAAGGTCACTTCTCTCCTCGCCACCCTCTCGATTCCTGACACCGTTCTCCTTTGCTTGAACTGCCGCGCCTGATTCGCCATCTCGTCGTGCTGTCTGTCGTGCTCGTACTGTGCTCTCTGGCTCCACCTTTTATCCCTGTGGAGAAGGGAAAGGGCCATCAGGTGTGTGCGATTCTGATCAATTGCCTGACTTTGCCTGACCCTTGTATTAGGACATGTCAGGTACATGGCTCTGGTGTTAGTCTGTTGTCCTTTGTGTTGTGCGAAAGTGTTCATGTTGAAAAGAGGGGGGCAGTGGTTTGGTATGAGGATGGGGAACAGGTGTCAAAGGAAGCAGCCTCCCTTTTACCTGTCTGCAGATGGGTTCTCTTATGGAACTTGAGCATATTTCCAGCCCTCATCTCTTTCCCTCCATGCAGATCAGGCAGCTAGTTGCTGGCCTCCCTTTACCACCCTGCCACCCTGCATAGGTGTGATGCATCACCCTAAAGATGGGGGATGTTATGAATTGCAATACAAAAATCACTCTGTAACTACCCAAGAAACTCTCCCACCTTTTTCTTTGCTAGAGTTCCTACATCATTTGGGGCACTTTATTTGAAATTGTTTCCCGTTGGCCTATGAAGCCTCGTCTCCTGAGACTTCTAAGGAATGGGGCACATTTTCTGTTGCAGGACCCATTTCATTTTACAAAGACACTTCGCAGACATATTTAAAATTGATTCCTGGATAAACGTCATGTAATGTTTTTAAATCTTGTAAAGAGTATAAAAACGACCATTACAAAAGTGGAACTTAATATTAATGTTATTTATATAGCGCTTATGCCTAAGCGCTTTACATTGAACATATACACATACAATATCACTAAGGATGAAAGGCTGAGTTGGCCTTACCGATAATTAAACCTGTGACCTGCACATCACACACATACCACAGCAGTGAGCACTGAACCCGCTGAGCTAGCTTACCAGATAATATTAAAGTGACATGTTTATTGAAAGCGCTTGAAAATGCCTACGAGCTGTGGCACAAGCAAGAAGAACATGCATTCACCAAGAAGCACATATAAGCACATGCAAGTGGTTAGAAGTTATCTACAAAAAATATCACATTATGAGCAAATACTGGCTGAGATATGAGGAAGAAGCTTATGTGATTCAGCAACTGTTGTTGCCCTATCTGCTCTGCTGCATATCTCGTAGCCTCTGTGAGTGAGAGTAGCGTGTTTTACATGGTGTTGATGTGGTACATTATTGCTGGTCAGTGCATTTGGCAGCACTTTTAAATTAATACATCTTTTACAGCTCTCGTGTGGCAATGCGCAAAAAGGGGGATACACGGGGCAGAGCATGCTCTCAGGCCAACTGGAGAATGGACGAACACAAGAACACAATGCGCCTGATTTACAAACACATTTTTCAATGGGAACAATCCAGTGAAAAGCGTTGTGTAAATCGGGCCCACTTTGTGTAAACCCACACATACATACAGCTTCAAAAATATTCGGGGATATATATACAAACTCTTATGTTTAAAGAATTGCTCACCGTCAGTTTTCCAAGTTTATCTCCGAGGCTCCGGGACCTCAGACAGAAGCAGGATTCAGAGACATGTCCAAGACCTCGGATCCAATCAGACTCTCAAAATCCAACAACTGGATACACATAACTCATGGAGAAGTTGGCTATCACTCAGCTGACCTTCCACACTGAATCTATTGGCTGCTTCCATGACAATCAGTCTGGCTTTAGAGCATCTAGAGGCACAGAAACTGCTCTTCTGAACACCTTTGAAGACCTGCTCTCAAATCTTGACACTAACACTTCCTCTGTCCTCGTTCTCCTTGACCTCTCCTATGCCTTTGACACGGTTAACCACAACATCCTGTTCTCACGTCTCTGTGACACCCTGGGAATCACAGGTCAGGCTCTGGCATGCTTAACCTCCTTTCTCTCCGACCGCCCATCCCAGGTGCAACACAGAGCCTTTCTCTCAACTATTGCTCTCTCAACCTGTGGCATTGCCCAGGGATCTAACCTCTCCCCCTGGTTCTTCAATGTCTATATGGCTGCCTTGGCACATTTCATTGCCATTTTCACCTCTAACTTTCAGTGTTACGCAGATGACGCACAACTATCTTTCAGGCTACCCTCAGCCGCCTCCTCCTCCTTGCTCATATCGGACTGTCTGTCCGCTATTCAGTCATGGTGTGCTGCAAACTACCTCTGCCTCAACGCCAGTAAGACTATGATCATTCTCATTGGGACCCCAGCCACTGTTTTTCCACTTTCACTCTGGCCGTCCGCCCTTGGCCCTGCGCCAAAACACCCACCTGCGAGGCAAAAAACGTTGGGGTCATCTCCTTCTCCTCTCACATCTCTGACATCTCTAAAAAGTCTTAACTATCAGCTACACCTCCTCAGAGGTACCTTTTTTCACTTTCCCCCAGCAGCTCACTGTCTCCAGAGCCTTGGTTCTCTCTAGGCTGAACTATTGCAACAGCCTCTTCCTCAACCTCCGTTCTTTGGCCCTGCGACCTCGGCAACTCATCCAGAACAGAACCGCAAGACTTATCCTTGGCCTCAAGCCCAGGGACCGCATCCCAGTGGCGCTGAAATCCCTTCACTGGATCCCCATAGCTGCAAGGATCAAGTTCAAGACCCTCTGCATTGTCCACAAGATGTTCTGGGACCGACCTACCTACCTACCTACAACGCTGCCTACCTAAATACTGTCCCTCACGAGCCCTCTGCTCATCTCCCTCCAACCTTCTGTGAGTGAGCTGGTTTTCCAAGCAGAGATTTGGAGGGAGATGTTTATCCTCCGCAGGTGCCTCTTCTCTGGAATAGCCTGTCTGCCACCCTCTGTCTTGAGCCTGACCTTCTTAAGTTCCAGAAACTCCTCAAGACCCTCCTCTTCTCCTCTTACTTTGCTCTCCCTCTTCCCTGCCAACCTAGCTCTCTGCTCTCTCCATCTCTTCCTTCTGGTCCTACAGCTTGCTGACTGGCCGCCTGGTGTACCGCAGAGTCTGACCGGTCCCGGCCACCCCCACCAGTCCCCTATCGCACTTGCCTCAGGGCCCTACACCCACCCACCTTCACGGCACTTAGAAGTAGCCCTGGAGAGTGGCTCTCTCTGCACTTACCCTAGTCTCCACCGACTGGGTGCACTTGGACCCCCCCCCCCCGTTACCGTCTATGCATTTGCATGATCCAAATGCAGCCTGCCTTTATATTGCCTGTGTGTTCTGTCCTCCACTGTACTCTCCCCATAATTTGCACTGGTAAAACTGCAGAATCGCTGCCAGGCCTATTTGCTGTGTCTCAACTGTTAAATGTATTCTACGCACTTACTCTGCCTGTGCAGACTATTATCGTATCAGAATTTCAAGGGCTCTGAATGACTGTTGTTTTTTCCCCTTGTCCCCAACCCTCCTTAAGCACTTTGAAACACTTTCCTGTGTGTAGGTGCTATATGAATAAAAAATACAATACATAGAAGGGGTGGAACACCCTATACCCCCCCCAGAAGGTATGCCTCTGCATGCACGCGTATTGATGTCAGTCACAGCACAGGGTGCATGACTCCACTCCCATCGCAGGGCGGCTTGGCTCATGCACATCAATGAGCCGTGTCCATACCAGTGTCTGAAACTCAAAGTGCTTGCAGCCGCAGCCTCTCACAGCAAATGGCCCTGGTCCTCCATCCTGCCACAGTATGTCAGCTACCTACACTGCACTAAATTGATATTATTAAAATGTGTAGGCTGCATAAAGGCATTCAAGAATGGCCCACATGTAACATAAAAAACGGCCCACATCGCTGTGCCCGCTTTTTCAGCCCCTTGCCCAACAGGCCAAGCTGAATGGCAATTCCAGAAGAGATGTCCACTTTGATCTTTGAGAATTTGCACAGCGCTATGTTTTTCCCTCCTACAAAATCTGTTCTGGTTAACCATCTAAATCAGGGGTCTGCAACCTTTGGCTCTCCAGATGTTTTGCACTACGACTGCCAGGGTCCCTTATCATTGACTATGCTGGCTAGGGTTTATGGGAGTTGCAGTCCAAAACATCTGGAGAGCCAAAGGTTCCAGACCCCTGATATAAATCGAAATCCAAAGGAATATGAATGTTTGGGAGGGCACAGCTTCTCATTTGTAATATTGTGGGTTCCCAATCCGTAAACTCCTAACTCTGCTAACATGTCATGATCCTTTATTCAGCTTGGAACGATGTCTTTGAAATAATCAACAATTAAAGGGTGGTAGGCAGAAGTAGTATTTTCATTGGGGTATAATGAAGTGTATATGACTCTTTAGTAGCACGATTATATCTTTTAAGGAGCTGGTCCTCTACTCCTCAGTTAAATCCATAATATGACAACAATCTGAAGGGGTCCATTAATTAATGAATCAATGCGTACAATCCATATTGTAAGTGAGAAGCTGGGTTTTTCCCGAGCAATGTTTGCAGTGCTGTAATATTAATGTAGGCAAAGTAAACGCTTACTTGCATCTAATACATTTGAAAAGACTTCTCAACTGTTTTTTCTCACTATAAAAAGATTTGAAATGAGTTTGTTGTGATTATGGGTTGTAATATCTAACAATAAAGGACTCTAGGACAGTTTATGATGGTATTTAAAATGTGATCTATTGCCTAGAGCAATTGGATATATGATGTGCTTGCAGGCACCTCTTGAAGGGAAGGTGGACTCCAGTTTCGCTCCTTTTGAACCACCATAGAGTCCAGGATGGTGTTCACTGCTTTCGTCGCTTGCATGGAGAAAATATAACCTAATCGGTAGACATTTACCCTGGCAGAAGCAGCATTTCTAGAGAGCCAGTCTCTTACAGAACAGTAGGTTCCAGTTGTATGTTCAGGCCAAATGTGAACCCTCCCACCCCCTTTTATTGCACCTCTGTCCCTGTTCCCTTCTGTGGACAAAACTCACTTTTCCCAGGGATGCTCTCTGTCTCATTATACTTCTATCTACCCCTTCTTTTGTCTGTATTTATTTTAGATTTCACTTTGTTATGATTGGCACATTTATTGTTCTGTGAGCTATCTTTAGATGACGTTTAACTGTTTCAGGGCATCACTCTGCCATGGATACATTTATGGTATGACATTAATGGTGGGCTATAAAAGGGTTCTTCGAGTGGATTGTGTCCTCCAACGTATTCCTCATCTTTGATGTATTCCATCAGATCCAGCTGCTTCGGAAAGAATTTTCGGCAGAGGGCGCCGTGCGTCGATGTAGTCGAGTTGATGGTCCCTCAAAGGCCTCTGTCGAGGGTGACGTCATCGGGTGTATAAGTAGCACGCGCGGCTACCGTTGGCCTCAGTTCTGTTTGTGTATGTTGCTTCGGATATTCGGCTCGCCTCGAGTTCTGTGAAGAAGAATAAATAACAACATATGTCTTTGTCATCGGCGCCGACCACGACCCCGAAATCGGGTTTCAAGAAATGTAAATCGTGCGGCTCAAAAATGTTGATTACCGATCCGCACCAAGAGTGCTTATGGCGCCTTGGAGAAGGCCACGGCATGGAGGCCTGTACGAAGTGCCAAGCGATGACGGGGAAAGCCTTGCGAGAGAGGAGGGAAAAACTGCAGGTAGGTCGTAAATCCGACCAAAAAGCTTCTAGCGTCGAGTCGAAGTCCCGTGAGGAGAAATCTCCTCGACGTGAAAGGCATCAGTCTAGGTCCCGAAGCGGTTCCCATCGCTCGTCGTCTTCGACGAAAAAATCAAAGAAACAACGCCACAGATCCCCCTCCACTTCGTCTTTGGACGAATCCCCAAAAAAGATGAAATGTCCCACAAAATATTCATCATCCGAGGAATGGGAAGCATTTAGAGTAAAAATGATGGAGGTGTTCGAGAAAGCAAAGCCTCGGTCCGTGCCTTCCGCGGAAGCCGGCCGAGAGCGTTATCGCTCCGACACTCGTGCGCCCTCGAGACCGGGTGATCGAAGGAGGAAGGATAGAGAACCTTCTAGGACGTCGAGTAAAAAAGATCGCTCGAGTCGACCACTCAAGGTCACCGACGCTGTCCGAGACCGAACATACCTCGAAGGGCAGGTCTTCGAAGAGTGCCTGGACGCCCTCAAAGCCGATGCCGTCGAAGTCGGGTACTAAGTTGACGTTATCGACGCCTTTGTCGACGTCAATGCTGAAGCCCTCGATGCCGAAAATTCCAGCTTAACAAGATCAGCTAGGAAGAGAGAAGGAAAAGGCTAAAACACCTGGGTTGCATTCAGGGCCCATTAGCACGCCTCTACTTCCTCCAGAGAAGGTTTTCAAGCCTCTGCCTAGGAAGGAGTTTTTCAAATCTTTGACCTCAATTTTTGAGGAGCAAGAAAGATCCGATGAGGAAAATCTAACTTTTGGGCTTGAATTTGGTACTCCAAATGTTCCTGAATGCCTGATTTCAGAGGAAGGCAGGATGAAGGATTTGGTTGAATCATTACACAATGCAAGTGGTATTGATACGTCCCCAGAAAATGAATTTAGTAGACCAGAGCCAGGTGAACATGCAAACCCATCATACCGTCAGTTAATGACTAAGTTAATAGATTATTTGGGCTGGGCCAGGACTACAGCCCAATTTGTCCAAGATGATCTTACAGACATACTGGACCATGGTCCTACTGAAGACCCAATTCTGCCTTTCCAGAATTGTGGCCTTACAAAATAGGGTGGCCAAAAATTGGGAGATGCTGGATTCTATTCCTCCAGTGAATACATTCCTTACTTCAAAATACCGCCCTGCCAGTAGCGACCCCGGCTATCTGTCTAAACATCCCACTCCCGAAAGTTTGGTCATACAGGCAGCCACAACTTCTAACAAACTTGCGTACCCGTCTATCCCTCCAGACAGGGACGATAAGCGTGTGGATGGCTGGGCGTGGAAGGTATTTTCAGCCGGGAGCATGGCAGGGAAGAAAGGGAAGGATTCCTAGCCATTGTAAGAGATGGAAAGGAAGCTATGCAGGAATCCCTTGAATCTGGTTTGGACACTGTTGATAGTGTGAGCAGGTCCATGGCTACTAGCACAGTAATGCGTAGATTTGCATGGTTACGGAAGTCGGGTTTTGCACCAGACGTACAGAACCGTCTTCTGAGCATGTCCTTTGATGGGTCTCACCTTCTAGGCAGCAAGGCGGACGAGAGCCTTGAGAGGTTGCAGACCTCAAAGGCAGCTGCCATGTCGTTGGGAGGTGCTATCAGTCAACCTCAGCCCTTCCGTACGACAAATTGATCTTGGAGGGGCCGATCCTATTGTTACTACTCCTCATATGGAAGAACGAGAGGAACGGCCAGTCAAAGGGGCCAAAGAAAGGCCACTCGCGGTGGACGAGCAAAACGTGCAAAGCCAGCTCCAGCTACAGCCTCTTTGCCATCAGCGGCTGCAGCAACCGCCACAACAAAACCACTTTGAGGACTTGCATCACAAAACACCTGTAGAAGGCAGGCTGTCACAGCATCTGCAAGAATGGCGAGTCATTACTTCAGATGTTTGGGCTCTAGAAATAATAGCCCAAGGTTACTGTCTTCCTTTTCTAACACAACCTCAAAGCAATTCACCAGGGAGGCATCCTTTTGTTAGGGAGAATTCTCTGTTTAGGCTGAATTTCCTAACCTTAGTGAGTCCCCCAGCAGCTTTGCTGGATTTTTGGGGTTTATTTTTTTCTCCTGCCAAGAGTGAGACTCTTTTACCCTCACTCTTGGACATGATTTGAGTGTGTTTCTTTGAATCTAGATGTGTTTAATGGGCTATGGGGTCTTTTACTCCATAGGGCTTCATGTGTTTTTGTGATGTGTGTTACACAGCACCCTCAGTGCAGTAACACAGGGGTGTCATAGTGACCCCCAGTATAGACTCCATACCCTGGGACTGACTACTTCTCCCAGGGCATGTAAAGTCACCATTGACTTTACTAGTCTTAAATTCTGAACAGAACCAGTACAAACCATCATATTGTGGACGTACTGGCTGGGGCAATTCAATTGCCCCGGGGTCTGTTAGTCGAGGGGGCACGTCTCCGTCCCCCCTGATCGAGTTTTGGCTGGTGGCAGTGGATACTACTTTTTATATTCAACCGCAAATATTTTCCTATGGGATTTCCCATTGTTTTAGGCAACTATCTTCATTTAATTATTTACGGTAGCCTCGAACATACCGCCGGTTTATTTAATTAATATTAATTCTCCGGTTGGTATTTTTTGCCAAAACTTGATTCTAAAATGGCGTTTGTGTTCTCTTCTGTGACTCCAACCCAAGTCGAGCCCTTTGTTCCACTTTTTGGCGGGCTTCTCCACAGAAGCCCTCCAAAGTGGTGCCACTCTGTCTGGGGTACTTAGGAGGGGTGGAGGGGGATTTAGGCACCCTGGACTGAGTTGCCCAGGCAACTCAAGTCGCACTCCGTCCTGATTGGCCCAAGTGGTGAGCTGGCCGGCTCGCCACTTAGCATATTTGAGTGACGGCTAGGCTGAGTGAATGGGGGTTTTCTGCATAAAAGCAGGGCTTTGGGGACTGGAACTTCAGAAGTCGCCACAGGACCTAAGAATCCGACGAGGGAGAAGCTGAGCCGACCTGCCACGACGCCACCACCGGTGGAGCCCTGCTGGACCGTCTCACCACTTTTCCCAACGACAGAGAAGATCTCCCGCCGGAGAGTCTTCTTCCTTTGATTGGTGGGGATAACCAGTTTCATCGTCTTTTCGCCTTCCCGACGTACCTCGTGGCCGCCTTGCCTGTGCCAAGCACCCCGGCAACCGGGATACCACATTTACCACGACCGCGAACAAAAGGTACCACCTTTAACCGGAAAACTCCACGGCTGGTTTCTTCCCTGGCAGTGCAACGACCTTCATCTTTCCTCCAAGTCGAGATCTTCTCTTCCCCTGCACGACGACGCGACTTGCACCCACTGCCAGGAACAACTGCCACCGCTGGAGGATCCTTCCCACTTAAGGTACTGTGTCCCGCCTGGCTTCCCTTGCTACCGACTGTACGGGGTAGATTTAGCCCCGGCTTTCGAACCTGGGTTAGCCTGGGACACCCTGGCTAAACTTTCCTAAGCCTCTCTAAACTCTTTTTGAACTCTTTGCAAGACTTTCTAAGCCTAGTGTAACTGTGTGATCTTGGGCGCATTTGTGCTCTGCTCTCTCTAAGAGTGGGCCCAGCCTTTGGACTTTGGCTCACCAGTGACATTTGCTCTTCTGCCTTGCTATCAGTGTTCCTGAATCTTAGAGTGGTGTACCTTTCCATATTCTGTCTTTTTCCCTCCCTTTCTCACAAACTTATTGGAGTGCCATCTAGTTAAGCGCTCACCTCTGTAGGAAAATAAGTGGTGTTTTACTGTGACTTATCTGATAAGGAAAAAGGGGTGTATATATTACAATAGTAACTGTGTTTAGAATATTTTACAACAAGAGTGCTGGAGTGTTTCAAACAGTGTGTTTTTAAATAAATAATTATATACTTTGATACCAAAGCTCTGGTCAGTGTTTGCTTGTATTATTGTGTCTGAGTGCCTATTGTGTATACTTTGCATACTGCCTAAATCTTCTTGAGAGAAGCCTGACTGCTCAGCCACAGCTACCAGGTAACTCTGGGTGGTACAGTGGGTTTACTGCTAACACCTGTAGTCCTAAATCTTTTGCAGTGTTCCCTAAGGGAACTGCACAGGTTTCTGCCTAACACCTTTGAAGTTTCCGGACCCGCTCCTACAGTAGGAAGTTCTAACCCTGCTGGAGAAAGGTGCTATAGAACCGGTACCTGCAGCGGAGAGGAACATGGGATGGTACTCCCCATATTTTTTTATCCCCAAAAAGGACGGAGGACTGAGACCCATCCTGGACTTAAGAAACTTGAACAAGTTCCTCAGGAAGGACAAGTTCAAGATGGTCACTCTTTCTCAGATCCTTCAGGCCCTCCAGCTTCAGGACTGGTTGGTGTCATTGGACCTACAGGATGCTTATTTTCATGTGCCGATTCATCTCAAGCACAGAAAATACCTGAGGTTCGTGGTTGGTGACTCACATTATCAGTTTCGAGTCCTTCCATTCGGATTGATCTCTGCCCCGAGGGTCTTCACCAAATTGATGGTAGTAGTGGCAGCACACCTCAGGAGAGGGGGGATTCATGTCTACCCCTATCTGGACGATTGGTTGATCAGGGCACGATCTGCTGAACAGGCACTGGATCACCTGAAAGTCACCTACAACTTCCTCCACAGTCTGGGCTTCTCCCTCAATTTCAAGAAGTCACAAATGACACCTTCTCAACGGCTCCAATATATAGGTGCTGCGTTAGACACATCCCTGGGAAAGAGCTCGCCTCCCAGTTCGAGGGCTCAAGACATTCTTCAGATGGTTTTCAAATTCCAAAACGCCCAAAATCTTCAGGTTTACGACTTCTTAAGGTTGCTCGGCCTCATGGCATCCTGCATTTTTGTGGTGCCAGAGGCACGCCTGAGAATGGGATCCCTTCAATGGGCTCTAAAGACTCAATGGTCCCAGTTCTCAGGTGGAATGACGGATCTTCTCCAGATCCCAAACAAAGTTCGTCAGGATCTTCTATGGTGGACTTGTTCAGAGAATATTCTGAAAGGAGAACCCTTTTAGCAACCATGGCCGGAGATTACAGTAGTGATGGATGCCTCACTCAAGGGGTGGGGAGCTCATGCCAACGATCTGACAATCAGCAGTCGTTGGTCTCCATCGGAGTCCAAATTACATATCAATCTTTTGGAGCTGAGAGCAATCAGACTAGCTCTGAAGGCTTTCCTGCCATCTGTCAGAGGGAAGAATGTCCTTATAATGACGGACAACGCAGTAGCCATGCATTACCTAAACAAAAGAGGAGGTGTAGGGTCTTCTCTCTGTGCAGAGAGGCAATCCAGCTCTGGTATTGGGCAATTCGAGAAGGAATCTCTTTAACGGCAGTTCACCTAGCCCGGGAAGAGAATATGATGGCAGATGCTCTGAGCAGGCAGAGCACAGTGTCCCACGAGTGGGAACTGGCTCAGGAAGACATTCTAGTGATCTTCGCCCTTTGGGCAACCCCTCAGGTAGACCTATTTGCGACCGGTATCAACCAAAAGTGCGAAAGGTATTGCTCAAGGGAATTTCCCACGAGAGGAGCACTGGGGGTGCGTTCGTGGTGGAGTGGAATTTTCCCACTATTGTATGCGTTCCCTCCGATTCCCGTCATTCCTCAGGTCATCAGGAGACTGAGACGGTTTGGGAACCGCATGATCCTAATTGCCCCGGATTGGGCCAGGAGAACGTGGTACCCAGACCTTCTAGACATGTCCATCTGTCCTCCAGTACGTCTTCCTCAGCGAGAGAACCTTCTCTCTCAAATGTAGGGTCCGGTTCTCCACCCAGAGGTCAAAACGCTCAACCTTCATGCTTGGTATCTGAAAGGATGAGATACAGGGATTGGAACCTTCCAGATGACGTTATGGAGGTGTTGCTTTCGGCAAGAAGGCCAGCAACAAAGTCTCTATACCGTTGCCGTTGGAAAAAGTTTTGCAACTGGTGCAGAGAAAAGAATGTCGATCCTTTTCTTTGTTCTATTCCGGAAGTACTATCTTTTCTTCTGACCCTAGCACATAGAGGTATGAATGTTGGAACCATTAAAGGTTATCTTGCGGCGCTTTCCTTCTTCAAGCGCTCATTGGAAGAATGCTCCTATTTCAAAATTCCTTTGATTGTACAATTTTTAAAATGACTCACTAATGTGTTTCCTCTTCACCCATTTCAAGTACCAATTTTGGATCTCAATTTGGTCCTAAAATTCTTAATGTGGGCTCCTTTTGAGCCTTTGCACACGTGTCCATTAAGATTACTAACATGGAAAACTGCTTTCCTAGTTGTTTTAACATCTGCAAGAAGAGTGAGCGAATTGCAAGCACTGTCGTCTACGCCACCCTATACCGTGTTTTATAAGGACAGGGTTGTGTTGAAGGTTAAACCCTCATGAATGCTCCTATTTCAAAATTCCTTTGATTGTACAATTTTTAAAAGGACTCACTAATGTGTTTCCTCTTCACCCATTTCAAGTACCAATTTGGGATCTCAATTTGGTCCTAAAATTCTTAATGTGGGCTCCTTTTGAGCCTTTGCACACGTGTCCACTAAGATTACTAACATGGAAAACTGCTTTCCTAGTTGCTTTAACATCTGCAAGGAGAGTGAGCGAATTGCAAGCACTGTCTTCTACGCCACCCTATACCGTGTTCTATAAGGACAGGGTTGTGTTGAAGGTTAAACCCTCATTTTTACCAAAAGTGGTATCTGAGTTTCACTTAAATCAAAAAATGTATTACATGCATTCTATCCTCCACCCCATCCTAGTAAGGAGGAGGAAAGATTACATAGGTTACATCCAAAAAGAGCTTTAAGCTTTTATATCTCTAGGCTTTCTAGGCTTAGATTGGACAACCAACAGTTTAATGGCTACACAGGAAAAAGATTGGGTCAATCAGTAACAAAACAGACAATATCACGCTGGATTGTGCTTTGCATTTGTGAATGCTACAGACTGGCGGGAAAAGACCCACCAGAAGGTTTAAGGACACATTCCACCATGGGCATCGCTTTGTCTATAGCCCTGCAAAGTTCCTATAAGGTCTATTTGTGAAGCAGCGACTTGGTCATCGCTGCATACTTTTTCAAAATCCTACAACCTAGATGCTTCCCAATCTAAGAAGTTAAATTTTGGTAGAGCAGTCCTATACTCAGCCATCTGAAAATTTAAAAAAGAAAAAAAATCTAATCCCTCCTCCATAAGAATTATCCTTACTGCTTTGGGAGTCTATCAAAGATGAGGAATATGTTGGAGGACACAATCCACTCGAAGAACAAGTTACTTACCAACTGGTAACGTTCTTTCGATTGGATGTTCCTCCAACGTATTCCTCATAGCCCTCCCAACCTACCCCTCTGTAGATTTTTCCGAGACTGTTGCCACTCCAACTCTCGCAAGGAAAAATACCTGTCTACCGGCACAGTCTGCACAATGGAAAATCGATAAGGAAAGGGGGAAAAACAGAACTGAGGCCAACGGGCGCCGCACGTGCTACTTATACACCCGATGACGTCGCCCTCGGCGGAGGCCTTCGAGGGACCATCGACGCACGTCGCCCTCTGCCGAAAATATTTTCCGAAGCAGCTGAAGCTGATGGAATACATCAAAGATGAGGAATACGTTGGAGGAACATCCAATAGAAAGAACGTTACCAGTTGGTAAGTAACTTGTTCTTCTCAAAGATGACCAAATCTATAGTTGGCAGATTATTGGCATGTGTTTTTTTGGGTGGAAAATGTGATTTCAATACCCATTCGTTTTCCCTACGCATTTCTGTAACAAACCAATGTTCATTAACGTTCATGTATGGAGCACGTGTTATTCTATTGTACACCACACCATATTGTGTTGTTTGACCATTGCACACGTCTAATTTGCAGTTTGTGCTAAACACTCCTTGTACATTTTCACTTTTGGTACTGATGAATGAGTTCTTTACTTGTTTAATGTGCATATGTGATCCTTTTTGCATATTTTGACGAGCATTCAAACGATGATATCTAAGGGGTCAGTACTCTCCAAATTGCTAATGCTGTATATTTAGCTCATAGAAAACGTGGTTAAAGTGTTGACAAACCACTAGAACTGCCTCACTCTCCTCCCACAGTCTCTGATAGCAGCTTTATTTATTGCAAGCTAGACCAATTACTTATGCAGTACCCGTTTTACTGACAGCCAACCTAGATTCACACTTTTGCGTTGAAAATTCCAGTATGAGACAAGGAATCTGATGCGGATTCTGAAACTAGGGAGTGATGAAAAATGGTCCAATGAAATTCACAAGATATACTTTAAGTGCCGATTTCAATGTGTTGTATGGGTATACCCCGTTTATCTCAATAAAGAGAATGTCTTAAAAATACAATAACCCTATGCACTGTGAGATACTTAGGGTGAGCATGTGAGTGTACTATACTCTATAGCCAACATTTGACTACACCCAAGAGCAATCGCCTCAGACCAGTGGTATGGTCTGCATTTTATCATGAGATTACAGAGATTCATGACTGAGCTGCCTCCGGCAATATGGATCCTCTTTGTCAAATTGTGAGCTTGTGCGTTTCCCCAACGAATAGATAAAGACCGTCATTCAATGTGTAAAGAGAAAGACTCAGGATGCCGCCCCAGAGTGGCTCCTTTAAACCACCTTGTGATTGCTGACCAGTCTGGGGCACCTGCTTAAAGTCTTTTCCTGTGCAGCCTGCTGAGGATGCAATATACTCTACCAAATGTAAATGTCTGTTACCGTCATAAGCACTGAGAAGCTTCCCAGAGGTCGCTTGTGTTATACAAAATATGTATACCATATCATAGATAACATAGCCTCTCAGGGGAACAGCATCAACAGACGCCAAATGCCTGTTAACAAGGCGCAGCAGCACAATTCCTGCTTTGCTTCCCAGCCAACACCAGGTGTCCAGGACTCATCTGCTCCCGTCAAAGCTTCTGGAATCACCTCTGCATGCCAGCTGGCGGTGCTACAGGGCACTCTGTTTATTGGAATCCCCTGCAGCTGTGCTAGCCCTCAGATTGCTTCACAAGCAGTGTTTCTGAAGGGAACGGCTGAGTAGTCCACAGAGTCCTTTGAGCATTAACACAGAGCTCACTATCCATCACGATTAAACAAGAGCCCAGATTTTAGATGGCATCGCCCACCCCCAAACATTTTTAAATTTCCTTTACAGAAAATACACTCAAATGTAAAAGTAAACATGTCCAAATGGAAACTGACAGACACAAGTGCCATTCCAAGATGGCAGGCAGTGCTGCATCTTGGAGAAAATGTAGTAAGAACACCAGTTCTATACTCCTACTTTTGATTTCAGTACTTTCCCCAGCTTTCATTCCCCACCTTCAGCAGAGGAGGCAATGACCTCTTTGTTAGCACTGTGTGTACTGAAGCTGTTAAACAAAATCAAAAGTTGTTGGGAGTGTGGTGGCAATAAGTAAGACAGACACATGTGATCACAGTTCAAGGGTGTTTATTGAACAATGAATGCTGTACGTAGGTTGGAAAAACGCCTATTACAAACCTATATCTAGGATGGGAGCAAGCATCGACCATCAAATGAAAAATAAGGCAGTCATAGTGGCGTTGTCAAAATAAAAAGGCCTATACTAAGAAACCTATTGCCAAACCTCACAACTAATACAAAAAGGGCGTGGGATGGTTCGCAAGAAAACAAAGAAGTGTTCTCAAATAATATGTCAGGATGCGGTAGCTTGGGTCTTGATTCCCCACGTTTTGGACACTGGGTAAGATGGGCGCTCGGAGCACAGTACAGTCTCGGGCTTCTCCAGCAAGTCGCTTTTCACTGGAAAGTCACTTGCCTTGGAGGACCTGACGTGTTTAAATAACAGAACAAATGTTCCTTTAACAAAAGAAAAGTTTGTTTCCAATGTTCGCTGGGTGATGGGTTTACCCCTGGGTCTCCCTCTTCCTGGCTCTGACCCTTCATGTATTGCATTCCACAAAACTTAAAGGAGAGTTCCGGGACTTTTTTTTTATTGTCCCTACGGTTCGGCCATGTGTTTTTAAGCATAACTCGGTAGATTGTAGAAAACTTTCCTATGGACCTTACCCGACTTTTCGTCCATTAACGCACTCGAAATCAGCCGCCATTTTCTGATAATCCTATCACTTGCCGCATCGCCCTGGCTCACCTGCTTTTGCGGCACTAAATCAAATCCCCCGCCCCTGAAACAGACTTTATCAAAACATTCATATTCCCCGCCTCTATCCGTGACGTGACTGTGCTGCGTAGGCAAACGCGCCCAGGCGTCTTCTACGCGACTCCACACAGAACCCGGAAATCAACACAGATCAGCTCACACAACACAGCGCGCCACAATTCGCAATATGAAACTGTACTTTTAAATCAAACCGCAAGATTGTAAATTTGGTAAAGTACATTTATTTGACATCAAATGTTTAGAGAATATTCAGCGATTTTCTTTTTTATTTGCTCACGTTCCAAAAAGTTCGTTTTGAGGCACGCGATGTTCCTTTGCTGTACACAGGGTCTTAGATCATCTCACAATACAGCGCCACAATTCGGAATATGAAACTGTGGTTTAAAAGCAAACTGCAAGATTGTACATTTGGCAAAGTACATTTATTGGACATCAAATGTTTAGAGAATATTCAGCGATTTTCATTTTTATTTGGTCTCGATCCAAAATTGTTCGTCTTGAGGCAAGCGATGTTCGTGTGCAGTAAACAGGGTGTTGGTTTACGATAAAATAAGCTCTTCGGTCGCACTGATAATCGCATGGCTGTTCCAACAATGAGGCACTAGGCCACCACAACGGTCTGTATGTTGCATCTAGCCGTTAGTACCGCGTAAGGGCATACTTGTACTTGGCGATCGTCCCATAAAATGGTCAGGGTGGTAACGTTGTTCACGCGGAGAAGCAACTGGCGGTTAAAAAAGCCGTCCGCCGGTGTCTGGTACTCGTGACACATGCAGTAATGCATGATGTACCTGTTTGAAAAACATAAACAATGAAATTAGTCTCACCATCAGATCTTTATTAAAATTATTCATTTTATATATTCGGTCGGGAAATTATTTCATAGCTAGGACAGTGCAACTGGGTTTTATACGTCAAGGGGGGGCTGTAGGATACTGAGACAGTCCCTCAGTGCAGGGGTTGACAGGGAGTGCAGGTGGAGAGTGGAAGGGCCCAGGACCGAGATCGCAGACAGTGGACCAGTTGTAGCAGGGGAGAGGGAGAGAGAAAGCAGAAGCAAAGGTTTTGAGGTGCTTCCGTAAAAGTAGACGGTTCTCCCCAAGATAGTGCGCGGTACAAAACAATATGCCACATAGAACGAACAAGTACAACTTAACCCGTCTTTAAAGCTACTGTATAGTAATTAAATTGCGGTATAAACTCATCTAAAGAGTTACTTACATTATATTTGCATTTTCCATTGTGTCTGTGCGTAGGGCAGCCCCGAAATACCACTCCTTCTATGCCGACGTTATTTCTTCTAATGAACGAACATGAAATGGCTTTCGTTTCTGAAATTATATTCATTATCGTTTCTTACGTGGTCCCGGCCTGTCAAGGTCAAAATACAATAGAACCTTATACTGAGTCGTGGGCCATTCTGGCACCCGAGAAAAAAATCAAAGCAGCTGACCTTCACTTTGAACGAGCACACATTCCTAGTTAGCTACATTCAGTGTAAGGCATTCTCACAGGACTTGAAATTTACACTCCATCTTTGCATTTTGTCTGCGTGCTTTGCAGCCCCACAGAACCATAAATACGGAGACATTCTATATTTTTTGAAAAATGATTTATATTACTGTTTGGTTTAATTTAATGCGCAAATGAACAAGGTTGGATAGATACACATATTCAATGGGCCTGCGACATGAGGAGACTCGAGAGAACAGACAATCAAATTACAATCATTTAAACCGTGATGTGTATTTCTCAATGAGTACTTCTTTAGGTGGACATGGAACAGAGGCAATGTTGGGTGGCAATGCAGTTGTCCCCTGCACAGGTTCGTTCACAACTCCATTTATGTGCCTATCTAGGACGTCAACAATAAGTTTCTCAATAAACTCATATTGCATATCCTCAAACACTGGTTTGATCACCCATTGTTTACTTCTTTTAGTGAAGGCCTTATTGTAGCGAAGCGTCCCTAAAGTTCCGGTCGTCCTACTTTGTTGACGGCCAACATTATGGTTATGTGCCAAGACCGCTAAAAGAGTCCGATTTATCATGCCCTCCATGCCAAAATGCAATCGTTTTGGCCTGTACTTGAGGCACATATTGTGGAACACCTCCAAATCTCCTGTGTGGCAGAATTCCGTGAGTCCCCTCAAAGCTTTTGTTATAGTTTTATCAAATACAATCTTTTCAATGGCTTTGTGAGTGGGTGATGAAGGAATCAACCACTTCTTCTTCCGTGCCTCCTCTGTGGACAAATGGCCATGTTCACAATTGTGGAAATGTTGGTTCGTGTTCCATCGGTGAACGTTTGTACAGTGTGGCATTACTGACCGCCATTTTTCCAGTAGAATTTCCAACGACCCTCCACATGTTTTTGAGCTCCACCAAAGATGGTTGCTGATTGACTTGGACCACTGTGAAATACCTTGCAATTCTTTTTTTTTACCTGCAGCCGACAATTTTTTATTGATTGATTTTGCAAGATGCCAAACGTCAAATTGGTGATTTATATTTTTGTACTGTTCTCTCATTGTCTTGGCAATTGAAACGTGTCTGTCCGTGGCTATCAGGTCGATCACCATTCCCCGCGATTGTAGTTCTTGCAATGATGCTACAAAGCCAACTTTCTCCATGGCCACTGAGGATGTACTTTGTGACACCTGCACGACCACCGAACTCACAATTTTCTTACTTTCCATGTCCTGAAAGTGGTAGGTGCAGTACTTGGCTGAAAATCCTGGGCTGTCGCACTGTCCATCACCGGCTAGCCTGAACCGTTTGCCCGCGAATGTACTATCAATAGACATTTTTTCCATTCTCCAAGCTTCGCTAATGGCTGGAAATAGATAATCGGTTTGGTATTTGTAGAACTGAGTTTTCGCAATGAAATGGATTCCCACAAACTGAAAGAAAGACTCTAATTTTTTAAAACTTGAACCACTAAAAAGTGCAGCCGCTGCACAAAGTAGATTGCCTGCTGGCAGTTGTCCCAGCATAGGTTGTGCAGACCATGTGAAAGGATGATATTTTGTACAGGTGGCATGTATTTTAAGGTTAGTGCCTCGAATTGCATGAGTCACATTAATCAATGGCTCCCCACATACTTCCCCACCTACCAAATGCCCACATTTAATCCGAATAATAATATCAATCAAACAACTATCGAATACAATGAATTTGGCCTCTTTCTTTACTGTCACTCTGCATCCCAGCTGGTTCGGCCTGTAACGTTGAGGACATGTCACTCACATGAAAGGTAGAATCTCTGATATCGTCTTCCGCTATGTTCAGTGATATTGATGGTGTTTCATTGTCGTCTACTTCATTCTCTTCCATTGCAACATCTGTTCCTTCTCCGGCGATGGGTGAATAAAACAATTTCTTCAACTTTCTCGCGGTCTTAGTTTTTGCGGGTGTGGATTCTGTGAATTGATCTCCGACTGCATCCGAACTACCAGGAGGACATTCACTATCAATGGCTGGTGGTGGTATAGCTCCGTTGTCAATCACTTCATATTCTTCCCATTGGCACGATGCTTCTCCAGTCTCAAGTCCCTGCCAAAAGGTTTGACAAGCAACATCTCTCGTTAGCTTCACTGTCTGTGTAGATCTAGTTTGTACACCCACTCGCAACTAGAGGACAGATTGGAAAAGGGGTGTTCAGTTTAAAGCCAACTTACAGTATTGAACTATTAACAGTGAAAAACAACATAATATAGTGACCAGGACACTAACCTTCTTTTGCTTTCTGTTCTTTGAAACTTTCTTGCCTCGAACTTCAACATCAGGACGCTGTTGCTCCGACTCGTGTGTGCATGTCTCCACTTCCTCTTGCGCTGCAACGACTATGTTTTCCTGATAAGCACATCCATCACGCACTGACGCTCCATGGACTCCCTGAAACATAGAACTTTCATTAGTATGTATAATAATATCGAAAACACAAAATGTACTTGGGGACTAATACCCACGTACATCTCAATAGCAAAACATGAATGAACGCTTTGTGTAGAACATTCAAACGACAATTATTCACGCATTGTTGATCTAGTTAGATGGAACTGTCAAGATCCATACCTCGTGCTCCTCATAGACTTCCATTGATGATATTATTGAAGATGATGCTTCAGTGACTCCCTGAAACACAGTAATTGCATTAGTATGGTTTTCTATTTTGATAAAAAGAACAGAAAGTTTGTGCAGGCGTGAACGGCTCATCTAAATAGACCTGCACAAATGATCAGTTGTCTAAAATAAATAATGGATATCTAAATATGATTCGATTTGCTCGATCGTTGGAAGTGTCACCACCCAGAAATCTGCATCAACTACTAGGGGTGATGTTCTTGTAGAAGAAGCTCCGTCATCTCCCTGAAACATAGTACTTGCGTTAATAAAGAAGGAAGTATAGCGGATGTAATCACGTCATATGATTTCGCTTCATCGAACTGTCAGTATCCATACCTCGAAATGCATAAGAACATCAAGGGACGATGTAACTGCGGTGCACACTTCTGCAAGCTGTTGCGCCGACCCGTAACTGCACGCTCCCCCTTCTTCTTGGACTAATGCTCCATCGACTCCCTGAAACATAGGACTTTCATTAGTAATGAACACAATATTGAAAAAAGAAGACACATAGGAGGGCGACGACAGAAGGACATATCAATGGCTAAAAACGAAAGAAACATTGTGTGTAACAATCACGCTACAAGAATGCAAGATCTGATGATCTCCATCGATGGAACTGTCCTGAAACGTACCTCGAGCATCTGAGTGACATCAACGGTAGTCGTCAATACGTTGGACTCCTCAGCATCTCCCTGAAAGACAGTACTTGAATTATTTTGGATAACAATAATTATAACTGAAAACAAAGACTAGAGGACGAGTACAAGGGTGTACCATTAGGTAAAATAATTACACGATAAATTAAAACTATTGATTTACATGCCTAAAACAAGTCAGTGGCAGAATAGCCAAGTAAGATTACCCGATAGGCGCTTGAAGTGGCTGATGACTGCAATAACGACACGGATGGAGAATCTTCCGCCTTCATATTGAGTGGATACATAAATGGGGAAATTATTGTTAGCTAATGCTACACACTACCGCAAGGCCGAGAGATAAAAACGTAAACTTGACTCACCAGTGGAGGGATGTGGACGAATAGAGGGAATAGCGGTTGAGAGCAATTTTCGCCTCGCTCGCGGTGTGTTCTTCTTTATTAGCAATGAGGTGGAGTACATGTCAGAGGTAAAGTGCCTGCTGCAGATGCGGTATCGATCACCCCTCTTGTCCGCAAAGACTTCTAGGACTCTACTTTCAAGCTCAGAGGGTGGATATCCGCAATATCGGACCCATTCTCTTATCTGATCTATTGTCTTAGGGAAAACATGCATTATAGTACCTTCAGATTTATTATGGGTCTTCGAAGGGCAACCGCCAATGGAACAGGCAGGCATTGTGGAAAGTTCTGAAAAGTAAAGATCAACAATTCTCTATGAATACCAATGTGTTAAAAAATTAAATGACACATAAAAGGTTCAATGCAAGGTATGTTTTGGTTCTTGGAACTATACACGTTATTCACATGCGGATAAGTATTTGAATAACTTTAAAAAAATAGAAAAATAATTTGACTAAACTCAGAACATGTGACTAGTTCCTTGCATGTACTGTCTTGAACGAAAAGAAATTGGACGCAAAATGAGTATGGTACATGGCCTTACCTTGACGAGCAAACAGTTAGATGCAGGGATCAGAGTAGTTTCTTGTCGTTCACAGGTTGCAAACTGACGAGTTTCCTAGAAGTGGTCACGGAAGTTCACAGAGACGAAGAGCAGATAACCAGCACCTTCACGGGTTGATGCTTGGCAGGAGACACGGGGTCTGGAGGTAGACATGGGAACAACAACCCATGCTCTATAGACCACTTTGAAGTGTACATGGTCTTTGGCACCTCTTGGCCTTTATCGCTCCCTGACAGCTCCACTTGGCAGCACAAGTACCCCGGTGCGAACTGCCTTTGATAGGGCGGGGGGTGGATTGGGGCGCTGGTCGTGCAGACAAGACACAGGAAGACTCGTGAATGGAGACACACTTATGTGGATTGCAGGGGGCCGTCCAGCGTGAGGGGGGATGCTTGGCAGGAGACACGGGGTCTGGAGGTAGACATGGGAACAACAACCCATGCTCTATAGACCACTTTGAAGTGTACATGGTCTTTGGCACCTCTTGGCCTTTATCGCTCCCTGACAGCTCCACTTGGCAGCACAAGTACCCCGGTGCGAACTGCCTTTGATAGGGCGGGGGGTGGATTGGGGCGCTGGTCGTGCAGACAAGACACAGGAAGACTCGTGAATGGAGACACACTTATGTGGATTGCAGGGGGCCGTCCAGCGTGAGGGGGGATGCTTGGCAGGAGACACGGGGTCTGGAGGTAGACATGGGAACAACAACCCATGCTCTATAGACCACTTTGAAGTGTACATGGTCTTTGGCACCTCTTGGCCTTTATCGCTCCCTGACAGCTCCACTTGGCAGCACAAGTACCCCGGTGCGAACTGCCTTTGATAGGGCGGGGGGGGGTGTGGATTAGGGCGCTGGTCGTGCAGACAAGACTCGTTTGCTGCAGGGCCTCACCAAGGAGAGGCCATCTAACTACATGTAAGAGGCAGGCTGAAGGATCTAGTACATGGAAGGCAGGGGGGTGAGTTTATAAATACCTCAGCCTCCCAGGAGAATATATGGGTGCAGTTCACCCTGGAGACCCTGGATGCCTAGGCAGTTAGTCAGCAGCAGGCTGGCCTGTGGTGGCAAGGCGGCACGGGCCAGAGGGGGTCATCTCTGTACCCGGTGCCCAAAAGGATGATTTATTATGATCAACCATATTGATTATTTACCTATAACCATGTTTTGTATCAATAAAATCCAACGGCCTTCCTTTTATTGCCAACGCTTGAACAAAGTGGTGTGGTAAGTATTTTTGGGGGAGGAGGCAAGGCCGGGAGGCTTGATGCCAACCCGCAAAATAACATATGTATGTCTGCTGCATATGGGTTCAACGGTTATGTGGATTGAAGGTGGGCGGCCAGCGTGAGGGAGGATGCTGGCCGGAGACATGTGGTGTGACAAGGAAGACTATTCAATGGAGACACACTAGATTCATTTAAAAAATCAAAACAACCATTGTTAAAATATATGTTGGGTTTTATTTTAGATCTTAATTTCAATTGAACATAAATAATAAACATTACACATTGTAAAGTTGCGGTTGCAGCACATCCAGGGAAAATCCGCGGTATTGTCCACTGTCGCTGGGGAAATGTTGTCTAATGGCAAGTACCGCACAGGCAGGTATTACTCTCCGAACGCGGTGTCCGAGCCTCCCGTGAAGCCACCAAGTGAAGCAACGATAGGCCACCAGCCTGTACCACCTGTGAAAATGAAAGATGCAAACTGTATTAAAATGACAACTTTATTATCACTGTCGATTCAGGTAAAAAATGTCATTCTGCTTTGAAAAAAATTCTATCTAGAAAATGCACAACATGGAACCAATTTACATGCATTCGAATGATGAGACGACCATGAAATAGTAGTGGCATCACTGACATCACAACCAGAGTATACTTACTCGTTACTCGGATTACGCGGACGAACAGTGCCGCAAAGTTCGTGCATAAGCACCATCCTCATCCTCAACACGGTCCGTGAGAGGCAGGCTTCCCTGAACTCTGGCAGCTCGGTGATGCATTGCGGACTTGGCTCGCCTTCCGAAATGTAGGCCAAGCACCCGGAATTTTCATGGCAGCAGCAGTTCTCCTCAGTTGGCATTAGCTCGCACCGATTGCACGTGCACCAGGTGGAGACGCCGTCCATGCGACATGGTCCAGGCTCTTCATCCGTTGACTGGTCCTCCCAACTGCCGTCCGAATCCCCATCGTTTTCGCGTGCTTGCCTTTCCAGTAGTTCTTCCTCGGTGTACTCGGGCTCGTACATATACGGCATTATTGTAGCCATTGTGTGGTAAAGAAAGTAAAATAATTTATAGCGGTGGTACTGGTATCTGTTCACACGGGCTACAATCAACGAAGGTAGCTGACCAGAGCACAGAAACGAGTCACAGAATACTCAAAGTAACACACAGAGAGTAATGGAATCGAAAATCTGCTGCTGTGTGTTGTGAAACGGTGTGTTTATACTTATTGAGGAAAGAGGCGTCCTGCCATTTCCATGGCGACAGTTCATTAGCTGAGGCGCAGCGATTGTTGACACGAAACGTGCTTTGGCGTTGGGAAATGGGCGGTACGCGTCTGCTGATGTCAGGCTCAGGGGCGGGGGATTTGATTTAGTGCCGCAAAAGCAGGTGAGCCAGGGCGATGGGGGGAAATGATAGGATTATCAGAAAATGGTGGCTGATTTCGAGTGCGTTAATGGACGAAAAGTCGGGTAAGGTCCATAGGAAAGTTTTCTACGATCTACCGAGTTATGCTTAAAAACACATGGCCGAACCGTAGGGACAATAAAAAAAAAGTCCCGGAACTCTCCTTTAATGTCTTTTTAAGCAGTTCCAAACACACTGTTTCTTGGGACTTTAGACTTTGTCCCTCTTGGGATTCGCTTCCCTTGTTTCTTCTCACTGTGGGATTCACTTCCCTTTCTTTCACTTAGTTTGTAGATCAAAGTCTTTCGATTGTACGGGGATTTCGCTTGACCCTAAGTATGACCACTTTGACCTATATCACTGGCTCTTCTATGACTCTCTGGTATCTGTAGTTTTTCTCATATAGGGCTCGACCAGAGTCTCTTGAGTTGGCACCCACGTGGTGCCGGTTTCCCTCTGCAGGTGGTCTCCCCTTCAATACTTGTTACAGTTCTTTACACAGTTCATTGAACTTGGTTCAAACTTGCCCCTTTGCGATTCTCACTCAACAAAGCCCGGTTCTTATCGTTTTCACTTTCGACTCACCGGCTGTGATGAACCGCTTGGCTTTTCATATTCATTGGAGTCAAGGCAGGTACCACAGTCGCAGGAGCTTCCCTCGCTCCTGCTTATCGGTGTAGGCTTGCCCCGTGTACCGTTGACATCTGCTGCAAAAAACATGTGCTATAGTTCACGGTCTTAGGCTCGTTTCCACGGGTCTGGCACAAAAAGGGCAAGGTCACTTCTCTCCTCGCCACCCTCTCGATTCCTGACACCGTTCTCCTTTGCTTGAACTGCCGCGCCTGATTCGCCATCTCGTCGTGCTGTCTGTCGTGCTCGTACTGTGCTCTCTGGCTCCACCTTTTATCCCTGTGGAGAAGGGAAAGGGCCATCAGGTGTGTGCGATTCTGATCAATTTCCTGACTTTGCCTGACCCTTGTATTAGGACATGTCAGGTACATGGCTCTGGTGTTAGTCTGTTGTCCTTTGTGTTGTGCGAAAGTGTTCATGTTGAAAAGAGGGGGGCAGTGGTTTGGTATGAGGATGGGGAACAGGTGTCAAAGGAGGGGGGGGATACCGCCTGTCACCCGTGGTGTCCCACTCCCTGAGGACCTCCCCTCCAGGTTATCCTTCCTCACTGGTCCACCCCCAGGAACTGGATCCAATGGTGATGGCCGTGTCCTGGCCATCTGGAGGACAGATCCGTGGGGACTAGCTAGGGAGATACCTTCATATTCCTCACATACCCTTCCTACATGCTATGTAGCGACATTTGTTTCACAGGGGAAGTGGGAAAGAAAATCCACGTTTCCCTGGTCTTTTCCTTTCCGGTGTTCCACCGTGAAACAATAGGTTTGTAGGTCTAGAAACCATTGCATGACCCGAGGGTTGGACTCTTTGCGTTGGCTAATCCAGACTAAGGGTGAGTGGTCGGTAACCAGAGTAAACTCTCTTCCTAATAGGTAGTGCCTGAGGTGGATAATGGCCCATTTGATGACTAGGGCCTCTAATTCCACCACAGAGTAGTTTTTCTCACGTGGGAATAATTTGCAACTGGTGTATAGTATGCACTGCTCTTGTCCGTCGCAAATTTGGGACAGGGCGGCTCCTAACCCTATAAGGGAGGTGTCCGTCTGTAAAACAAACTCGAGAAGTCGGCTATATTTAGGATTGGGTTTTGACATAGTGTTTGCTTTAGGATGTTCTTGCATACCTCGTCGTCATCGCTCCACTGAACTTTCTGGGGTTCAGCATTTTTAAGTTTATCTGTCAACTGTGCCATTTTATCCAAATAGTTGGGGATAAACCTACGGTAATAATCTATTAACCCAAGGAAAGCTCTCAGGTCTCTTTTGGTCTTGTGAGTTGGAGTATCCAAGACGGCTTTTACTTGTTCATGTTGGGGCTGTACAGTTCAGTTCCCTGCAAAGAAGCCAAGATATTTCACGGCGGATTGGGCTATTCTGCATTTAACTTGATTTGCAGTTAAACCAACATTCATAAGGACTTTCATGATGGCATAAAGATGGAAGAGATGGTCTTCCCAGGTCTTACTATAAAGGACCATATTGTCAATGTAAACTCCACAAATGTCCGAATAGGGTTGTCTTATCAATAAGATGTTGGAATGTAGCTGGTGCACCATGTAGGCCAAAAGGGAACACTTTAAACTGGAATTACCCTAGGGTTGTTGAAAATGCAGTTTTCTCCTTATCTTGCCAATATACGGGGACTTGCCAGTACCCTTTTGTTAAATCTAGGGTAGATATATAGGTGGCTGTTCCTAGTGTGTCAATTAGGTCATCAAGAAGGTGATGCAGAACCTCCAGGACCGGACAGGTTTAGTGACCAACACGATAGGAGAGGACCATGGACTTGAGGAAGGTTAGATGAGATTAGCCTTACACATTTTGTTGACTTCCTCGATCACTACCTTTTATGCGCCTCTGGTAGACAATAAGGTTTAAGGTGAACTACTTTGCCTTTAGGTGTTCGAATATAATGATATGTATCTTTTTACTTTTCCCGGTTTTTCTGAGAAAACATCTGGAAATGAGACTATTACATGCTTGAGATCTCCTCGTTGTCGGCTAGATAACTCGGGTGAAATAAGTAACAGTTATCTATTTCTTTGGGAACCAGGCGGACTAGAACTTTGGCATGGGTGGCTGACTGGTTTTCTTTCCACTCTTTTAGAAGGTTAATGTGATAGGTGGATTGTCTGTTTTTGGTCTGGCTGGGCTATTTTGTACTTGCACGTTCCTGTTCTTTCTGTTATCTCATAAGGTCCCTGTCACTTGGAGATGAGTTTGTTTTCTGAGGTGGGTAAGCGGACAAGTCTTTCTGTCTGATAGAAAAAGATCTTAAATTTACTTTTTTGTGGTAACAGGTCTTTTGCTAGTTTTGGGCCTTTCACATGTGAGTACAAACTAAGTCTCTGACTAATTTCATGTGTTCTCGCATACTCCTGCCGGTTTGGGATATTGGAAAGGGGGCCTCCTCGCGTTCTTCCCAGGTTTCCTGGAGAATGTCAAGAACATCTCTCGGTTCTCTTTCATAGAGTAGCTCAAAGGGAGAAAAACCTGCAGAAGCTTGGGGAGTTTTTCTCACTGCAAATAGTGCCCATGGGATCATTCGGTCCCAGTCATTCCCGTCCTTGTCTACCAATTTTCATAGAATTAGTTTCAAGGTTTTATTGAATCTTTCTACTAGACCATCGGTTTGCAGATGGTACACAGAAGTTTGCAAGGTGGTAATATGGAGTAGCTCTTTGACTTCGGCCATAAGCTTACTCATAAAATTTGAACCCTGATCTGTTAGAATTTCTTTGGGAAAGCCAACGCTAGAGGAATATGGTAGAAGATGTTTCAGGATTTGCTGAGTGGTATTATTTCACATTGGGAATACCTCGGGGTATCTGGTCTCATAATCCACGATCACCAGGATATACTTGTTTCCCAATTTAGAGGTTTCCAGAGGTCCTATTATGTCCATGCCAATTCGTGAAAAGGGGACTTCTATAATTGGCAACGGGTTCAGGTAATGGAACGTGCAGGTTGGTTTTTTGACATAGCTCGCATGTTTGTATGAAAGTTTTCATCTCAGCGTGGATACCTGGCCAGTAAAACTTTCCACTAATATGCGCCTGGGTTTTAGCCTGGCTCAAATGTCCTCCCGTGAGATGGGAATGTGCGATCGCTAGCACAACCTTTCGGTGACTTTTAGGTATTACCAGTTGAGTTTGTATTAACCCTTCAGGGGAGGTTTCTTTTCTGTAAAGTAACACTAGTTTTAAGAAGAAAACAGGACTTCCCTTATCTAGACTTTCTTCTTCAGGAATTGCTTGTAAAAGAAGCTTCAGCGAGGGCTTTCATTTCATTTCATTTCAGTGGGCATAGGCTAGGTCGGGATAGATGGTGGGTTCCTCTACTTTCCTTTCTTCGATTGTAGGGGATTTATCAGCTTCTCCAGAGCCTAAGTTACCTCTGTCTGTTTCATCTGGTTCACTTTCTTGGAATTGAGGGAACAGAGCGCTCTCCAAAATTCCCTGTGCAATTTGTTCTCCCTGACCTACCTCAAATGGGACTTCGCCATGATTTTGTAAGAGAACCTTCACGTCTCCTCGGAAGTCAATATTAATAACGCCTGCTAAAACGTCCATCCTGAACTTCCATGCTAAGCCAGATTTCGGGGCTAATCATATGTAACACCCCAGAGGGGGAATCAAAACTAAATCTGTAGAAATCATTCCTCTTTTCCCAGGGGGAATAATAGCTTCCCTACTGCTACAGATATCAATCCCTATTGTTTCCTTGGTGGCAATGGAAGGGTGGAGGCTCTCTAAGCTTTTGTAATTGTAGGGTTCCCCAATTTTTCCTTTGAGTCACATCCCAGAGCTGACACCATATATGAGTAACTCATGGTGGCAACAAGTAAGACGGACACAAGTGGTCACAGTTCAATGGTGTTTATTGAACAACGAATGCTGTATGGAGGTTGGAGAAACGACTATTCTAAATCTAGGATGGGAGCAAGCATCTACCATCAAATGAAAAATAAGGCAGTCCAAGTGGCGTAGTGTCAAAATAAAAAGCCCTATACTAAGAAACCTATTGCCAAACCTCACAACTAATACAAAAAGGGGTGTGGGATGGTTCTCAAGAAAAGAAAGCAGTGTTCTCAAATAATATGTCAGGATGCAGTAGCTTGGGTTTCCCGTCCCCATGTTTTGGACACAGGGTAAGATGGGAGCTCGGAGCACAGTACAGTCTCGGGCTTCTCCAGTATGAGACAACCATTCTAATGGCAGCTCTCAGGACACACTCTCGAGCTTTCAGCTATCAGGGCTGTCGATGGCCAAGTCTCGTTTCACTGGAAAGTCTCTTGCCTTTAAGGACCTAACTTGTTCAAATAACCAAACAAAAGTTCTTTTAACAAATGAAAAGTTTGTTTCCAGTGTTCACTGGGTGATAGGTTCACCCCTTAGTCCCCCTCTTCTAGACTTTGTCCCTCTTGGGATTCGCTTCCCTTGTTTCTTCTCACTGTGGGATTCACTTCCCTTTCTTTCACTTAGTTTGTAGATCAAAGTCTTTCGATTGTACGGGGATTTCGCTTGACCCTAAGTATGACCACTTTGACCTATATCACTGGCTCTTCTATGACTCTCTGGTATCTGTAGTTTCTCTCATATGGGGCTCGACCAGAGTCTCTCGAGTTAGCACCCACTTGGTGCGGGTTTCTCTCTGCAGATGGTCTTCCCTTCAATACTTGTTACAGTTCTTTACACAGTTCATTGAACTTGATTCAAATTTGCACCTTTGTGATTCTCACTTAACACAGCCAGGTTCTTATCATGTTCCCTTTCGACTCACCGGCTGTAATGAATCGCTTGGCTTTTCTTCTTCATTGTAGTAAAGGCTGGTACCACGGTAGCGGGAGCTTCCCTCGCTCCTGCTTATTGGTGTAGGCTTGCCCCGTGTACCGTTGACATCTGCTGCAAAACACTTGTTCTATTGTTCACGGTCTTATGCTCTCTTCCACAAAGGTTCCATGGGTCTAGGACGAAAAGGGTAAGGTCACTTCTCTCCTCGCCATCCTCTTGATTCATGATGCCTTTCTCCTTTGCTTGAACTGCCGCGCCTGATTAGCAGTCTCATCGGGCTGTCTGCCGTGCTCCTACTGTGCTCTCTGGCTCCACCTTTTATCCCTGTGGGGAAGGGAAAGGGCCGTCAGGTGTGTGCGATTCTGATCAATTACCTGACTCTGCCTGACCCTTGTATTGGGACATGTCAGGTTAACCGCTCTGGTGTTAGTCCATTGTCCTTTGTATTGTGCAAAAGTGTTCATGTTGGGGGGGGCAGTGGTTTAGAATGTCCTACGTGAGAGGAGGGGGATAAGGTGTCAAAGGAACAGAGATACTGTGTCTCACCCGTCAGTTTGCCACTCCCTGAGGACCCCCATCTTGGTGATCCTCCCTCACTGGTTTACCCCCAGGGGCTTGATCCAATAGCAATGGCCGTGTCCTGGCCACCTAGATGACAGATCCCTGGGGACTAGTTAGGGAGACACCTTCAGGTTTCTCACAGGAGTAGCAGCAACTAGAACGTTAGTGGGGGAGTATGGGTTTTCAAGGGTGGGGAATACTGGTAGCAACAACTTGCACATCATGGCCAACACATACATTCAAGAAGGCTTCAGACGGTGTTCTGCATCATGTAATAGCTAATTGATAAATGGATTAATCTAATATGTACCTGCACTGCTCTAGCAGCGAGCTAAATCACTTTCCAGCCTGACCCAAGAAGTATAATTCGTGAGTAGTTTGTGGAAAATGTCAAGCATGTGTCTACAGACTATTAAAGCACATCTGTTTCGAGGGGATTGGGTCCTCCGACGTATTCCATATCTATGACAGGTAATGTCCACAGCTGTGCAGCTTCGGAAAATCTTTGGCGTCTGCGTCGATGACGTCGATGCGCCGTCCCCTAGCACCTCCTGCGACGGCCGACGTAACCCGATATAAGTAGGACGCACGACGCCCATAGCCTCAGTTCCGTTTTATCCACGAACGTGTTCGCTTCGTGAATCTCGGTACGCCTCGACTCGTTGGAGTTTGCTGTTTTCAATTCCCGGTTCGTTGAACCTGTTCGGTTTGTTGTGAAGACCTGTTCGTGGCGATGTCTTCGTCTTCAACCCCGCGTCCGGGCTTCAAGAAATGCGGGGACTGTGGGTCCAAGATGTCGGTCACGGACTCGCACGACGCCTGCCTCTGGTGCCTCGGGGAGGCCCACGATACGGACGACTGTGTCGACTGCCAGTCGCTCACGGCAAAGGCCTTGCGGGAACGCAAGAAGAAGCTGTCGGTAGGCCGGGTGTCTAAGCCCCGGAAGTCTAGGTCTGCGGGGCTTTCGACGGATGACTCGAGGGGCGACTCTCCGCGTCATCGTCGGAAGTCCAGTGGGACTCCTTCCAGGAGTCGATCTCGCCACTCCTCCGCCTCTTCAAGGCATTCTCGGAAGCGCCGGCATAGGTCGCCTTCCCCGTCCTCTTCCGAGGATTTCGCCCGTCGGCGGGTCATTTATCCCTCCATGCAAGCGACACCAGAAGAATGGGCTTCCTTCGGGAACAAGATGCTAGCGATTCTTGAATCGCAGGGCACCGGTCCGTCCGCGCCTCCGAGTGGGGTCGGTCGGCACCGGTCGAGAGACACCGCTCGTACGCCTTCGGGCTCGGGTGGTCGGCACGGCTCGCGGGAGAGGTCCCGCTCGGACAAGGGTAGCCGTTCTCGCCATGCCCATTCCAGGTCCCGGTCCTCGACGCGCTCGAGACCGCATGATCCTGTGCCGTCTTCGAAGAAGACGTCGACGCCTGTGGCGCCGAGGTCGTCGATGATTTCTCTCGAGGCTTCGCCTCCGAGGGGGTCGTTGACGCTGTCGGCGCCTAGGTCGTCGAGAGACACGCTCGGAGCTCCGGCTTCGAGGCCTGTGTCTACGCCGCCGAAGCGGGCGGCGCTGCAGCTGACGTCGACGCTGATTTGCTCGACGTCGACGCCTTTTCTGTCGACGCCGGCGCCGACTCGTTCGGCGTCCTCGACGCCTTTCGAGGCGATGGTGTCGGAGGGGCCCCGTGGCACGGGGTTTGCCCCTAGAAAGGCTCTGGCTAAGGTCAGGCACTGCTTTGGTCCCCAGAGGTCTTCCTCTCCCCGCCTGGAGTACATTTCTGAGGGTGATGAAGGCTCTGATGGCGGCTTGGTTCCGGTTCCGGTCCCCGATGAACTTATCTCGGGCCATAGCCAGTTTGATGACCTGCGGCAGTCGCTGCATGATGCCAGTGGACTGGACAACTCCGGAGGTAGAGTTTTGTAGGCCGGAGCCTGGCACTCATGCCGATTCTTCATATCGGCGCCTAATGTCTTGGGTCACCAAGTACTTGGGTTGGTCAGCTCCCCCAGGGAAGTTCGTTCAGGATGATCTCACGGACATCCTTGATCTCGGTCCACCCACTGACCCGGTTTTGCCTTTTCATAAGGCTCTGCAGAGCAGGGTGGCGGCAGCTTGGACTACTCCGGAGCGTCTCCCGGCAGTGGGCAAGTCTTTGTCGCGAAAATACCGTCCAGCCAGTAGCGACCCCTGCTACTTGTCTAGGCACCCCACTCAGGAGAGTTTGGTGGTGCAGGCAGCTACGGCCCCGGCAAAGCAGGCGTCGTATCCTACCATCCCTCCGGATAGGGACGACAAATGTTTTGATGGCTGGGCGAAGAAAGTGTTTTCTTCGGGGGGTATGGCGCTTCAGGCGGCCAACTCCATATGTGCCTTGTCTCGTTTCACACACACTCTGTGGAACTGTGTTGCACTAGCGGCTGAACATATTCCCGAAGGGGACGAACGGGATGGTTTCCTTGCTATGGTTCAGGATGGCAAGGATGCCATGTGTGAGGCCGTTCAGTCGGGTTTGGACTTGGCGGATTGTGTCAACCGGTCCATGGCGGCGAGCACCGTAATGCGCAGGTTTGCGTGGTTGCGGAAGTCTGGATTCTCTCCTGATGTGCAGTCCCGGCTCCTCAACATGCCCTTTGACGGTGAACACCTTTTTGGCAGCAAGGCTGACGAGAGTCTTGAGAGGTTGCAGACCTCCAAAGCTGCAGCGAAGTCATTGGGCGCTGCAGTTCGCCAACCTCCGCCTTTTCGTCCTAGGGGACAGCAATGGAGGCGAGGTTCCTTTCGCTATTACTCGTCCTTGAGTAAAGCGAGGGGAGCTAGCAGTCAAAGAGCCCATCGTAAGAGTGCCAGAGGTGGAAATAAAGGTACTTGAGGTGCCATAGCCGCTCGGGCAGTTGCCTCTTTTCACTCGGGCAACGCCGCAGCCGCTACCACTCAGTCATGAGGCCAGGTCCCATGGTTCGCCGGTTGGGGGAAGGCTGGCGCAGCATCTTAGAGAGTGGCAAGCCATTACTTCGGATGTGTGGGTTCTGGAGATCATAACCCACGGCTACTGTCTTCCTTTTCGGCAGAGGCCTCACGACAATCCACCAGGGAACCTCTCTTTGAAGTGTCCGGATCCGCTCCTTGCGCAGGAAATTCAAGCCCTGCTGGAGAAAGGTGCCATAGAACTGGTGCCTGTAGCGGAGAGGAACAAGGGTTGGTATTCCCCTTATTTTTTGATTTCAAAGAAAGACGGGGGATTGAGACCCATCATGGACTTGCGCGGTTTGAACAAACTCCTCAGGAAGGACAAGTTCAAGATGGGTGACTCTTTCTCATGTCCTCCAGGCCCTTCAACTTCAGGACTGGTTGGTGTCTCTCGACCTCAAGGATGCTTACTTCCATGTGCTGATCCATCCCAAGCACAAGAAGTACCTGAGGTTCGAGGTTGGCGACTCGCACTTTCATTTTCGGGTCCTGCCGTTCGGATTGACCTCCGCCCGAGGGTTTTCACCAAGCTCATGGTGGTGGTTGCAGCGCATCTCAGGAAAGGGGGGATTCACGTCTACCCCTACCTGAACGATTGCTTGATCAGGGGGAGCTCTCCCGAGCAAGTCCTGGATCATCTGTCCGTCACCTGCCACTCCCTTCACAGGCCGGGCTTCTCCCTCAATTTAAAGAAGTCCCATTTGACACCAACGCAGCGGCTCCAGTACATCGGAGCAGTGCTCGACACGTCCCTGGGGCAGTGTTTTCCTCGCAGGTGGGGGCTCTTCACATTCAGCAGATGGTGCACAAGTTTCAATTTGCCCAGGATCTCCCAGCGTCCAAGTTCTTGAGACTGCTCGGCCTCATGGCAGCCTGCATTCTTCTGGTGCCGGAGGCTCGTCTGCGGATGAGATCTTTGCAGTGGGCACTCAAGCTCCAGTGGTCTCAGTCCTCCGGCAGGCTGTCGGACCCTGTTCAGGTGCCGCCCTCGGTAGCCCGGGACCTACTGTGGTGGGCCGTCGAGGGCATTCTGATGAAGGGGGCCACATTTTGGCTGCCCTGGCCGGAGGTGACGATCGTGACGGACGCATCCCTCACGGGATGGGGAGCTCATGCCAACGAGTTGACAGTCAGCGGTCGTTGGTCTCCGTCGGAGACCAGACTCCATATCAATCTGTTGGAGCTGAGGGACGTCAGGCTAGCCCTGAAGGCTTTTCTGCCGACTGTGCGCAGAAAGAGTGTCCTGATTCTAACGGACAACACGGTGGCCATGCACTACCTCAACAAAAAGGGGGGGGCAGGGTCACTTCTGCTGTGCAGAGAGGCGACGCAGCTTGAACTCTGGGCCATCCAGCGGGAAATTTCGATCTCGGCTGTTCATCTGGCCGAAGACGACAACGAGACGGCGGACGCTCTGAGCAGGCAGAGCACGATCTCTCACGAGTGGGAGCTGGCTCAGGAGATTCTCCTGGAGATCTTTGCCCTTTGGGGGACCCCTCAAGTAGATCTCTTCGCCTCCAGTGTCAACCGGAAGTGCGAAAGGTTTTGCTTGCGGGAATTTCCTCCAAAAGGAGCCTTAGGAGACGCGTTCGTGGTGGAGTGGTCATTCCCACTGCTGTACACGTTTAATCCAGTTCCCGTCATCCCGCAAATGCCGCGGAGGTTACGGAGGATCGGTTCCCGGATGATCCTCATTGTTCCGGCCTGGGCCCGGAGGACGTGGTACCCGGACCTTCTCGACTTGTCCATCGGCCCTCCACGTCGTCTTCCCTACTGAAACGATCTGCTCTCACGGGAGGGGGGTCAGGTTCTCCATCCGGAGGTCAGATCCCTCAACCTTCACGCTTGGCTTCTGAAAGGTTGAGGTATAAGGATTGGGACCTTCCTGAAATCGTGATGGAGGTGTTGCTCTCGGCCAGGCGGCCGGCAACAAAGTCTCTGTACCGTTGCCTTTGGAGAAAGTTCTGCGACTGGTGCAGGGTTAAGAATGGGGATTCTTTTGATTGTGACATTCCCATGGTTCTGTCTTTTTTGCTTTCATTGGCCCACAGGGGCTTGCAAGTGGGGACCATTAAAGGTTACCTGGCAGCGCTGTCCATATTTAAGCGCTCGTCTGAAGAGTGTTCCTATTTTAAGATTCCTTTAATTTCGCAGTTTTTGAAAGGGCTCACTAATGTGTTCCCTCCGTCACCTTTTCTGGTACCAGGTTGTGATTTGAACCTTGTTCTTAAGTTTCTTATGGGTGCTCCGTTTGAGCCTTTACATTCTTGCCCTTTGAGGCTGTTAACTCTGAAAACTGTGTTTTTGGTTGCGGTCACTTCCGCTCGCAGAGTGAGTGAGTGAGTTACAGGCACTTTCAGTTAAGCCACCCTTCACTGTATTTCATAAGGACAGGGTTGTCCTTAGAGTTCATCCTTCTTTTCTTCCGACGGTGGTTTCGAATTTTAATTTGAGCCAGAAGGTTGTTATTCCGGCGTTCTATCCTCCTCCACATCCTGGTAAGGAAGAGGAGAGGCTCCATAGGCTTGATCCTCGGAGAGCGTTGAGCTTTTATATTTCGCGCATGTCCCGGGTCAGAGTGGACGATCAACTTTTCATTGGTTACGCTGGAAAGTGTTTGGGACAAGCTGTGACGAAACAGACTTTGTCTCGTTGGATTATTTTAGCTATCTCCGAGTGTTACTGCTTGGCGGGTAAGGACCCTCCGGCTGGCTTGCGGGCCCATTTTACCAGGGGAGTGGCTGCGTCTACTGCCCTGCAGAGGGGAGTTCCTATTCGTCACATCTGTGATGCAGCCACCTGGGCTTCAGTACATACTTTTTAACATCACTACTCCCCCGATTCCATCAGAGGGCAAGATCTGGCCTTTGGCAAGGCAGTTCTCTATTCCGCAATTTGATTGGGCATGCTAAATTTGTATTCTAAATTCTTTCCCACCTCCTTGCTTGCTACTGCTTTGGGAGTCTGTCATAGATATGGAATACATCGGAGGACCCATTCCCCTCGAAGAACAAGTTACTTTCTTACCTGGTAACGTTCTTTCGATGGGATGGTCCGACGACGTATTCCATATCGCTCCCTCCCTGCCTTCCCCGCTGCAGAATTTCTTTTTTGCGATTGCAGCTTGCGTTCCGCAAGGCCTTGTGTGTCTGACTGGCAGAAAACTGGTGGCACACGTTCTGGGAAAAAACTATAACTGAGGCTATGGGCGTCGTGCGTCCTACTTATCACATCGGGTGACCTCGGCCGTCGTAGGAGGTCCTCGGGGACGGCGCAACAACGTCATCGACGCAGGACGCAGACGCCAAAGATTTTCCGAAGCAGCACAGCTGTGGACATTACCTGTCATAGATATGGAATACGTCGTCGGACCATCCCATCGAAAGAACGTTACCAGGTAAGAAAGTAACTTGTTCTTCTTGCAGGTAGGTAATCTAAAGGCAGCATCAACTTTTATAACATGGATGTGTGAAACATTACTTATCCTTGGGATGTTCGGGTAACAAACACATTGACTGTACCATGAAAAAAAGGTAAACGTCACCTTGGTGAGGTGTGAATGCAGTTGCAGTGATCTTTATTGACACACTTATTCCACTCAGTGAATTGTCTTATAATTAGTCCTTCCTTACCAATAATTCATTTGGTTTAGTTTCACTCTGTTCTTTACATGATCATCATCAGCATATATTTTTCTAATCAAGCGTGATGCAGAGCGCTGCTGGACTATTAAATCCAGAGTTTTATTTTCGTACTGAATTAGGAAGAATTGATCACTTCCATCCAATAAGGAACAATCAGGACAAATCTTAAAGACAGCAATAGAGTTGAATTTACTAGTACTTAAAAATCCTCCTCAGGAGCCAAGCTATATGCCAACAGAAGTTATGCTGATGATAATCCTCTAAAGAAGAGTGAAATGTAACCAAATAAATTATTGGTAAAGAAGAAGGACTAAATACAAGACAACTTTTCACATACCTTGTCAACCATTGAGCATGTACTTTTGACGCAAGAATAAAATAAGAAAAATAATGATCAAAATAAACTTAAGGCCAACAGGCACCCAGTCAACCAAATCTTGTTTTTTCTAATTAACAAAGGAATACATCTAAGAAGGTTGAGGGAACAAAACTGTGCTGATGCATCAAAGATAGCTGGAGAAGCCCAGAACTAAGAGGGAAAGCTAAAGGAAGGTGTCTGTCAGCAACCTGTAGGATCAAGGCTTGGGAGCAACTCCAATGGTGAGACAGAGACCGTAGTCGATGGCTCTGAAACCAGGTCCATGATGAGGCGGGAGGTGGTAAGAGGTCTGATGAGTGCCCCGACAAGACCTTAAGGCAGCCTCAAATCTCTGTGCAGCCCTGTACCTTGTTTGAAGGCCAGATCCACTTACAAAGCCCTCCAGTTGGATCCAGGGTAGAACTGGTAGCAGGGAGGAAGATCCCCCCGCCTCTAATGAAAGATGAAAGAAGGATGCAGAACCGCTTAAATCAGGACTGTGCTGAGAGGTAACACGGACTGGAAGAAAATAAGGGTGCATGACCCCTTAAACCTGAGATGGTATAAGTGTTCTGGTTATTGTGTTAATCTACTGAATAACCTAGCTCCAGACTCACCAAGAACAAGGAAGACAATTTTGTTCGGACACTTTAGCTTTCCTGGTAAACACTTTCTTTTTAGTTTAAAGAACTGCCCACATCCTGGAGAATACCCACCCTGACAACTTTAGTTTAATTCAATACCATACTGTCTATTACTTTTCTGTGATCTGTGCCATATGCCTAATACATATTTATGTTGCACAGAACATTTAGTGATGGCCTATACAGACCAATGTGACATATGGTGCCAGGAGTTGGTCTAACTGGCCTAGACACGGGGGGCCACACAGCACTACACTCCATTCAAACTAGCTTGGTAACTTCTGCCCTAGTGTACAAGTTGGGGAAAAGAGGCAGCAACCCTCCGAGGCCTTCCTACTTGTCCACCATACTTTAAGATCGAGTAACCCACCATGTTCTACTGCCTTCCTGTCCTGACCAACCATCTGAAAATTACACGACTACAGACAGATGAGACCTGCAAGCCAATGAAAGGGAGATTCACCTAATCTATCAGGATTACTGTTTACCTGCCTAACATCCAAGATTCTAATGCCCATCATATGCTTGCCAACAAATAACACTGATGACATTTCTTCCACCTTGAGTGATTGGATACCCGGATGGGATTCAGCTTTGCTTGAAACTGACATACATGATGACATTACATCTAGTTGTTTCAGGGGTCTGTTGCCATCACCAACATCCTGATATGGACCCTTCATTATGGTGACCTGCACTAGTCCCCAGTGACCATCCAGGGAGCTTGTTAGGCCTGCAGCTAAACTATTTGGAGCAATCCCTCTGAATCAATTATGGGGATGGCATTGCCTGCTTCTTTTGCAAACATATGTGGTTCTTTGAAGATCCCAGGAACCCAGTGAGCCCAGGAAGTCTGGAGGCCCTAGAGCAGTTCCATATGGTAGCTGCCAGTTAGAGGTTTGCATAGCCACTATGTGTGCACTCCTCTCCGTCAGACCTTTTAGGCATTCCAACATCACCTGCCCACTGTGGTTGAACGTATGGTGTTACGCTGATTTTGGCAGTGAATACCAGGAGAAGAATTGCAGGGGGTTGCTGGTGGGAGAATGGGAGTGAATGCATGCAGAAACCCTCGGACCTGGGAGTCATTCCAATACTGTCCTCCTTACCATTCAAGAAATTCGAAGTTTGTCCTGAGCTTGGTACTGAACTCCCTGGACATGTTCAGAGGGGAGATGATGAGATACTGAGAAATCCAGGGAGTGACAGGATGCCAGAACAGCTCTGACTTAAATCTACTTTGGGTGGGATTGGCTAGCGGAGCCTCAAAGGAGATACAGCTGTCTAAAATTCTAGTTCTTTAAAGGATTTATCCAAATAGGGTTGAAGTGGGCACTTCTATTAAAGAGTTTCTTCTGATGGTCTGGGCCTCCAAGAAGGGATGCCATATGACGGTAAGAATAGCAATCCATCCTAGAGAATGACTCAGTCCAAATGCCGGAAGAGTCTCAAAATTTGCAGGATTCCAAACAGCGCTGGACCTCTTGTCCACTTGGGAAGTTCTGAAGTGTTAATGAGCAAAAGATCAACTGACACGAGGGAAGTACAAACCATTCATCATGCAAAGGAGGTAGGTCCCGGAGTAGGATTGCACTGAACGTGTACCTTTGGGTGTACCTTTTGAAAAACGGTACACCCAAAATGTGTCGCAAGCTGGCTGGAATAGAGGAAAAACGATTGACAAAGGTGAGGGAGAAATAAAGAGCAATAGTTGGCACGGGGGACTGGTGAAAATGGGAATTGACCATTAGAATTCCAATGTGTAACAAGCTTCCCTCCAAAACAAAACGACTTGTGGAGGTGAAATCGAGGAGAACCCCAAAAACCACCCAAGGAGGAGTGTGAAGGAAGGGGCTGAGAAGTGTGACAAAGTCCACTGCCTGGCCTTGTTCATGGATGGTGGGGTTGCCAAGGTGGCTGCCACAAGCTACTGGATTGGGGGAGCAGGTTGGGGATTAATGCCTGGCTACATACACGCGAGGGAGGAAGGGGATAGTCCCATTGCCACTGTAGGTGCTCTTGCCCCGTTAAGGGAGTCTTGGTGATCAGGCTGTAGGGCAGCCACACCTTCTCACTCAGCTCCCTTCATGCAGATAAAGAAATAAGATTTAAGACTATATGGAGAAAAGAGCAGGACCAGAACCAAGAGACAGTGCGCGAGCCATCCACGAGTTCCCTCCCAAGAGCTCTACACTCATACACTTAAAACTGTTAGGATAAGGGAGTCCACCCTGAGGGCATGGCCAGAGTGGGCAGGGGTTGGTCAAGTGGAAGGATGAGCTAACCCCATCCCCCAATCGAGACTGTAAGCCATCCCCATCCCAGCTGCCGAAGGAAACACATTATTTGCTTCCTGTATAAGTGCCTAACAAGTGAACATTAATAGTTGTGTTACACTGGAGAGAGCCTGAAAGGCAGGACTTAGGCCCTATAAAAGGAGGTCCAATGCCAGATTAAGCCCTGCAGAGGCCTCTAGGTAGTCGGAAATTCGGGGGGGCCCTTGAAATTATCTCCTAATATGTTTTCAATTTTACCAACCACCAACAATTTTAATAAACCATTTTTATTACAGTCTGTACATTACACGTACGTAGTTTGCACCCGATTGTTTTACAATCTGACAGCAGATGAGCTTTTAAGAGACAAACTGTTATGTGAATCTGATGTCTCTGGTTTACGAGAGTTGTTAATGGATACATTATATTAATACAGTATTTTCTCTATGGAGTCTTTAATGTAAGGTTTTTGATCTTTGAGTAGATACATTTTTTTCTATCTTTTGGAAACCATTTAAGAAAGCTTGATTGTAATTTTCTTTCAAGATCAAATCGATATTATTTTGATCTGTTGTTGCAGGGCCCCTAATGGAGTGGGGCCCATAGGCCGGTACCTACTTTGCCTATTTTGTAGCCCGGGAGTGCCCAATGCTGTGGGAGTTAGGAGGAAGAGCGCATTCGGAGACAACTGCAGAGGGGGGACAGAAGGAGCTGGAGGAAGACTGGAGTCAGACGAGAGGTCTGTAAAGTCTGGGGAGTGCAGGAGGCTGGAGGAGAGGCCCAGAAGGGTAGGATTAGAAGACAGGCCCAGCGGCTAGAAATAGGCAGAGCATGCAGGTGGGGAATTAAAGGCACTCAGAGGGCAATGAAAATACAGACCTAGGGGGCAATGCAGAGAAAGGCCTAGAAGGGTGGGAGGGAGTGTCCCTGAGGGGGAGAGCAGCCATATCAAGAAGGCTGGCAGAGAGTACACTAGGAGGTCAGAAAAGGAGAGACTCTGGTGGGATGTTGGAAAGAGAAGAAGAAAGACCCAAATGTTTTGGAGTCGAGAGCTCCAGATGGCTGCGGATGGAAATGCCAAGAGAGCTCCTAAGCGAAAGACCTGGAGCGGTGGAGAACAGGTTATCTTTTTGGAGGTGATATAATAAAGAACTTTGACCTTACAACCTGGTCTAGAGTTGTCTGTTGATTCCACTGCTGTCATACTGTGCTAGTGGTGGTGTTCAGACATTCTTAATCTATCAATCAAAACACTTCAGTAGTTACCATGCAGGTCAGATATTCTAGCCAGGATTGACTGCTGCCATTCAACCACACCCTACCGTTGCTAAATGTGACTACATGGCACCCAAGTACCTGCAGCACGATGACTGTTTCCCAGGACTGCATGGGTATCCTAAAAGAGGAAAAATAAATCTACTAGAACAGCCTACAACGTTATGTGCAAATGATTTTGCTTGTGTTGCCTAAAAGTATTGGGGAGGTATATCAAAAGACATGGCAAGAAAAATGGTAATGCCCTATCCTCTTTAGCAAAATCTGGCTTGCAGTTTTCTTCCATAAAGGTGCATGTAGCAGCAATTACAGTTTACAGAAAATCCCCATCTCAGGAATCTTTTTTTTACCATTCTGGTAATTAAGGATTTCTTGAGAGGAAACCAAGGAATTGTTACTCCCATTAGACATCCCTCTCTACCACGCCAACTATTATTTTGATTAAGTTAATGCGGTCCCATGTTGAACCAATGCACAAGTTGGACTTGTAATGTGTTTGCTAGAAGGTGGTCCTTACTAGTGGCGGCTACAACACCAGATCAGAGAGTTAGAGAAGTTCGGGACTTCTGTATTCAAGGACCTTACATGGTGTTCCACAACAACAGGATTGTCCTTAGAATACACCCTTATTTTTTCCAAAGATTTACCAGATTTCCACACTAAGTAAACAATTGAATTACTTTCTTTTTCCCCAAAAATGTGTCAATTTCACTTGACAGACCCTTTCAGACTAAAGATAAAGAGCATGCTAATATATCCTTAAAGGACGAAAGACATTAGAATGTAGAAAAGGGTCCCCAACAACTTAATTACTAAAATGATTACTTCACTTGGCCATCCCTCCTTACCATGGGAACTAACTATTATGTTGGCGAAGTTTTAAGGCCCTTGCTGAAGACTTGCAACATCTCTGCTAGAAGGGGGCCTTCTTAGCGGCTATAACACTCGATAAAAGTAAGATTTAGGATCTCTGTATTCAAGGACCCTAAATATAATTCCACGACTACAGGGTTGCCTTTAGAGCACAAACTTCTTTTTTTCCAAAGGTGGTTCCAGATTTCCACATTAATTAAGCTGTATAATGTCTTTTTTCTTGAACTTGTACATATCGCTGAAGATCTCTTCAGACTTTTGGTATGTAAAGAGCGCACTGATATTATCTTTATGATATGATAAGTAATTTATAACGTGCCATTTTACAAGTATTTAATGGCTGAACATTTGAATGCAGAAAGGGGTTCTCAGCAAGTGAACATCCCATTGCTAGGTGGATAGTTTCTTCCATTACTTTATGCTATCAGGAACTGTAAGACAAGCTGCTACTATGCCATACCATGCCTTTGTAGTTCTTTGTCTTGATTCTGATGCTGTCCAAGCACCCTCTTGGCAAAGCATTGTTTTGCCCCTTACACTCTGAGCCCTTACCCCGTGAGGGATAAGGAAGGAATAAGATGGCAAAAAAGAGAAGGAGATTATTCTGTAACATACATCAAAATGAAGTGAGCTTCAGGTGCCACTTTGGTGCAGCTTTTAATACCAGAGCAGCCTGCCTTAAAGTGACTGTGTTCTACTTCAATTGTAACATAACCACATTTTTCACTATTAAATTGAAGGGAAGTATGTTTTTTTAAAGCAGCATTATTATGCTTTCTTCAGATGAATTCCAAATTTGTTTGGAGAAAATATTCAGATGAAACCGGATTGGCTTCCAAGAAATATATAATGAGCTAAAATAAAAATAGAGTTCTTGAGTTAGTCATTTGAGTGTGTGTACATGTGTGTGTGCCAAGATCCATAACCAAACACAGGATATCCATCTCAGTTAGCTCCCCCCAAACTTTGTACCCGAAGCCTCACTGTCCATCAAGTACAGTGCCAAGGAGTACCTCTGCTCCCTCAAACTCCCTGTCTGCTCCCATTATATCCAGCACTTGTGATTTCACCTCTTGCCAGAAATGCTTAAGCCGCTGACATCCCCACCAGATGTGTTCCATCGTTCCCTTTTCCCCACACCCCCTCCAACACTCTGCAGACCTTGTGGGAAACATTTCATGGAGTCTCTCCGGGGTGTAATGCCGGTGTAGAAGCTTATATTGTAATTCCTGGTGTTGCACCGAGGTGTACAATGTATACCAATTCTTTAGTGCTGCGTCCCATTCCTTGTCAGTGAGCGCCTTCCCTTTTGCCTTCTCCCATTTACCCTTCAGTGCCCCTTCACCTTACTTCTCCCCACTTATCAAGATCGTATATACTGCTGAAATCAGTCCCCTATTGCTCTCTGCGGATGACAGTAGCTTTTCCCATTCTGAGTTTTCCCTTGTGGCCCCTTACATCATTGTCAGGGTTCTTGCCCAATGTTGCAGTTGTTGATATTCAAAACCGGTCACCTTCCTTTAGGCCCACTTATCTTCTGCAGTCTGCAAATGACGAGAATTGTGTCCCTTCATAGAGATCACTGATCCCCCCGCCCCCTTCGACTCACTGCTTAAACCTGCTGTACTCTTTGCCTGGTGGGAAGGCAGGATTTCCGATTATGGGTGTGCACAGCGATGGCCAGGGAGATAGATTTGAACCTCTTATTCAACTGTTCCCAGACCTTCAAGGTATTTCTTGCGATTGGATTTCCCAATAACCCCACCGGCCTGTCCCCCTTCCTCAATCCAACACTTTCCACAGGTGCTCTCCCGCCACCGCTTGCTCCATGCCCATCCAATGCGTTTGGTTCCCTACATTTCCCCATTCTGCCATTGCCCTTAGCTGCGCCGCCCGGTAATATTTCATTTTGTTGGGGCAGGCCATTGCTCCCTGAAACTTACTTCTGAATAGCATTTTCCTCCATATCCTCGTTTTTTTCCTGCCCAAAATAAAACTCATGATGCATTCCTGAATGTCCTTCATTAACTTCCCCGGGACTGCTAGGGAATTTGCCTGGAAGAGAGCTAGAAGCCAGGGCAGTACATTCATTTTGACCCCGGACACCCTTCCAAACCATGATATGTACAACCCCCTCCATCTTGCTAGGTCTGTTTTGATTTGCTTCAGCAGCGGATGATCGTTTGCCCCCCCTCGGCATCAGTACTATGGGAATTTTTGAGGTTCTCGAGGCGATCGCTGCCGCTAGAAGTACGTTAAACTCATAAATCACTTGATATGTTGGCCAGCGACAGTACGCATAAAGAAATGGGGGGTGTTAAACAGATAACGAATACCCCAAATACACAAACAGAGGATGTGGCTATGTCTGGTTCTCCCAAAACATTGAATCCTGCTGACAGGGCTTCCCCTCACCTCGAGGTCACTATCAAGACCTGCAGGGGGGAACCCAGTCAACACAGATGACAGGGGTAGTGCCTCCAGTCGAGGCAGGGTCTAATATGGACGAAATGACACTCAGTGCCACAAAGCACACCTCCCATATGGAAAACAAGCACTGTTTACACCAGTTTACCAGAGGGACCCTCCCTACCGGTGAGGCCGTTTATAATGCCCACGGGAAGGAAGACCCTAAGGATTGGGAAAATGGGGCACTAAATCCTTTAAGAACGACACATTCTAGTGCAGACGGTTACGAATCACACTCTGAAATTAACTTGGGTGGTCCCCACAAAATAACCCCATCACAGAGCAGAGTGCCTTAAAAGTGAAGAAACCTTCTATTGAGTTGCTTTCTGTTGCACACCTGAATCTTGTTCTGCTCAACACTAGGTCGTTAGTAAGACATACCTTGGATGGCCACAACTTCACTTTGGAGCCAGACGTGGAGATAATCTGCGTTACTGAGACATGGCTCTCTGATAGACATGGTCCTGTCATAGAACAAGTGACCCCTTCTTGCTACGTCTTTTTTGGGAAACACTGTGGCGAAGGCTTGGGTGGTGGAGTTGCCATTATATGTAAAATGAAGCTCGGGATGTATGAATTTAAAGTGGAATGTGAACAGTGCGATCTACTACACACTAAGGTTATCCCTAACCATAATTTTAGCATGACCTTTGTAGTGCTCTGTAGGCCACCTGGAGAATCTACCAAGTGTAATGAAGACCTTATCAATGTGCTATCTCCCATGCAAAAAAACGAATACAGCCGTAATCCTGCTGGGAGATTTGAACCTTTGGAGAGGGGACCCCAAAGATAAGAAAGCTCTGGAACTAGAGAAACTTCTCAACAATGAGAACATTGTTATTCACAACTCCGAACCCACACACATAAAAGGAAATACCCTAGACTGGGTGGCCAGTGAAAATGTCTCACTGACAGGGGTTACAATGACCCCTTGTGTGTGGTCAGACCACTCTTCAATTACACATCAGATCCAACTTCCCTCCCTGTTTAGGGAGCAACATGAACGGCCACGCAAGGTACTAGATAGAAATGACTGGGCCATCACAGCCGCAGACATGTATGTATTGTATGCCCGGATGATAAAATCGAATGACTCGGATCACCTGACACTCTCATAGAGAATTATAATAGAGACATGACTATCCTGTTAGATAGGCTTGCTCCAATTAAGTTCAAAAGTATAAGGGATGCGCCTAACCACCAAAAATGGTTCTCTCCAGAACTGGCTCAGTTAAAAGCCAGTAAAAGACATGCAGAGCATGTCTGGCTCAAAGATAAAAGCCCAACAAATAAAGCAGCATGGAAATGCAAAGAGAAAGAATACAAAGATAAGATAATCAAAGCCAAATGTAATCATTCTCCAGCATGGGGTCTGGCATGGATTCACATGCTCATGAATATTCCCCGTCGTCAGGCTGGGAATCCTCGGTAAAGAAAAAACCAGTATCAGTTTCGTTTCTGATCTGTCTTTCGTAGTAATAACCAATCACTGGTCTCTGCGTCATACTGACCACAGCCAATGACTGCCCTCTACCTAAGCACCGCCTCTGGCAGCCATCTTCAGATTTTTACCGCACGTTCATGTGTTGGGATCCTCGTGCTATTGCTCTCGAGCGTTAGTGCTAATTTTTCGCGCTTTTTCACAAAAACTTCGATTCTTTCGGTCAAAAGAGCCTCAAGCTCCACCGATCCTACATCCGATCAACGGGGACCCGTGTCGGATTCATCTGTGCCCCTCAAGGGTGAAGATTTCGTCGAGCTACACTTCGGAGGACTCCAGAAGCTTCTCAGGCCCGGTCTCGGAGATGGCCCAGGAGAAGGGAAGCTCGACGCCCGGAAAGCTGTTCAGGGCCTGCCCTGGATGCCAGCTGCAGAACGTCTTCAAGGAGGACGAACACTCTTTCTGCCTTTACTGCCTTCATGGGGACAAGACGCACGTGGAGAAGGACTGTGCGTTTTGCGGCAACATGTCGGAACGGACCATGAAGGACCGCCATCAACGTCTCGCCAGCTGGCTGGAGGGTAAGAGCCCGTCTGGCGAGAAGAAGAAGAAATCTGAGCGGTCTTCTAAGACCTTTGAGGGCGCCCCGGCGACGGGGGCCCAACATAAGGCCAAGCACCGCGAGTCCGCTGGCACCGGGAGCGCCGAACGGTCGGGCTCTACGGGCGCCAGGCAGGGCGCACCCTCCCCGGCACCATCAACCACGAGCCAACGCTCTGGGTCGGGTAAGAGGAAGGCCGAGCACCCGGCGAAGCTCCTGGAGAGACCCCGGTCGAGCTCTAAGGCAGAGGAGGAGCGTGGCAGTGCCCCCTCCCTCAAGGATAAGGCGGTGAGCGCACCTAAGGTGGTGAAGGCCTTGATCCATTCGACCAAGCCCTCTATCGAAACGGTCGCGGCGGCCCTGGCCCAGCCTGTGGAGGCTGCACCAGTGGTGGCGGCCTCGGGGCCCAGAATCTCCCTGCCTCCTCGGAGGGAGTCTTCTTTCGTGCCCATCGATAGGACCCCCGTGAAACCCTCCGTGGGGAAGAAGGGGGGGCAGGGCGTCGTCGTCGATTCGGCCTCAACCTCAGAAGAGGAACTGATCGAGGTCTTAAGCCACGGCCTAGGCGTGGAACAAGACCAGCCCGTCGGAATGGGCCCCGACGCAGGTGACGACGACGACATCGTCGAGGATACCGACGGGGCCCCTGCTCGCCCGTCGGATTCCCCTCTGCCAGCGCCGCAAGACAACTCAGCGGCCATTTTGTTGGCTATACAGTCCTTATGCTCCGAGATAAGGACGAGACTGCCGTTACCGACGGAGGAACCTCTCCCGTCGGGGGATCCAGAACCGGGACCTTCTGGTGTTCCCCCTACCAAGAAAAGAAGGATCCATCCACCGCCTCCTTTTCAACCGTCGCGCCCCGTCCAGCCCTCCTCCCCGTCCACCCGAGGGGATGATACGGGGACTGACACGGCAGCGACGGGTACGGACGACGAGGCATACGACGAGGATTTTCCGTCGTCGCCTCCCACCAGGGCTTCTCCGCCCGACGAGATTGGATCGTTCCACTCAATGATCGCCAGGGCATCCGAGCTTTTCCAACTCTGCCCTGAGGAGAAGAAAAAGGAAGGCTTCCTTTACCAACGGCGCGAGGCCAAGAGAAAGACGGTCCTCGCAGTGCCTCTGTTAGACGACATTTGGGATGAGGGCCTTTCCCTCCTCAAGAACCCTTCCACGACGCCAGCGAAAAGAGACCGGTACGAGAAAAAGTACCGGGTCCCGGACTCGGCCCCCCTATGCCTCCGGGCCCAGCCTACCCCGGACTCCGTCGTCTCCGCGGCAGCCAGGAAGAAAGCGGGGGGGGGTGCGGCCTCCACGTCGACTTCCCCGCCGGACGGCGAGGGAAAGAAATTGGATGCCATGGGACGCAGAGTCATCTCGTCGGCGGCGACGACGATTAAAGCGGCCAACGCCTTGGCTATCGTGGCCCGCTACGACAGGGAACTCTGGTACAAGATAGCTCCCCTGCTGGATTTTCTGCCGGACGACAAGAGGGCGGAGGCCCTTGAGATCCTGCAGGAAGGTGAGGTGGCCTCGGACCACGCCATCACCGTGGCGACGGACATCGCCGACACTGGGTTCCGCCAGATGGGCAACGGCGTTTGCCTTCGACGTCGCGGATGGCTCAAGGCGACGGACTTTCGGCAGGACGTCCAGACCAGGGTCCTGGACATGCCCTTCGACGGGAACAACCTGTTTGGGAAGACAGTGGACGATTCCCTTCAGGCCATCAAGGCGGATACTGAGACGGCCCGGGCCCTTGGAGTACTGCAGCAACGGCGGACGCCCTTTCGGAGCGGCGGAGGCAAGGGCGCCTCCAAAGGTTCCGGCGGCGGTTTCGCTTCCTACCGTCAAGCGGCCCGCTCGTCGTCGCAAGAGGCCTACAGAGGACGAGGCAAGTCTGGCGGACCCCGCCGTCGTCGCCAAGGAGGCCAAGGCGGCAAGGCCGCGTCCAAGCAGGATTGAACCGGCCGTGGGGTCGGGCCCCCACCGAAGCACCCCGGTGGGAGGCCGGCTGGCGGGCTTCGTCAGCGTGTGGGAGTCCATCTCCACCGACCGTTGGGTGCTGGACGCCCTGGCCCGGGGCCACGCGCTCGAGTTTCAAAGAAGGTGCCCGCGCGTCCCCCCCGTGGCCAGGAAAGAACTTCACGTCCCTCAACTTCTCCTGGAGGTAAAGGCGATGCTCAGAAAGGGCGCCATCGAACTCGTCCCAAAGAGGCTTCGGGGCTCCGGAGTCTACTCGCGTTACTTCCTCGTGAAGAAGAAGACGGGAGGATGGCGCCCCATCCTGGACCTGCGACGCCTGAACAAGTTCATCAAGGCGCAGAGGTTCCGGATGCTCACCCTCCAGCACGTCCTGGGTCAGCTGGAGGAAGGAGACTTCCTATCGTCGTTGGATTTGGAGGATGCCTACTTCCACATTCCCATCCTGAAGGGGCACCGAAAATTCCTCAGATTCGTGGTCCAAGGGCGTCATTACCAGTTCAAAGCCCTTCCCTTCGGACTACGGTCGGCACCCAGGGTTTTCACCAAGTGCCTCGCACCGGTGGCGGCGCAGCTGCGCCGCGAGGGGATTCACGTCTACCCCTACCTGGACGACTGGCTCATCCGCGCCAAGACGAGGGAGCTCGCCGTGGTTCACACGGCAAGGACCGTCCAACTCCTCACGGACCTGGGATTCTCCGTGAACTACGCCAAATCCCACCTGGTGCCCGCGCAAGTCGCACTGTTTCTGGGAGCGAGGCTCGACACAGTGTCCCTTCTGGCCTCCCCGTCGGAGGAGAGGACCAGGACCATCTTGGGCAAGGTGCAACGGATGTTGGTGGCCGACGCGGCCAAGGTGAGGTCCATCAAGTCCCTCCTCGGGATGATGTCTTCCTGCATCTACCTCATTCCCATGTGCAGGCTCCGGATGCGCCCGTTGCAAGAGTTCCTGGATGCGCGCTGGATCCAGACGACGGGCAGCTTCGAGGAAAGGATCAAGCTCGACGAGAGTTTCCGACGAGCGATACGGTGGTGGGGCACCCGCGCGCATCTGACGGCGGGCATGGACTTCCAGACCCCAGCCCACCAGGTGACTGTGACCACGGATGCCTCCCTAGAAGGGTGGGGAGCGCACACCGAAAATCTGCACGCAAGGGGACTCTGGCTCCCGACGGAGAAGTCCCTGCATATCAACGTCCTGGAGCTCCGTGCAGTGTTTTGGGCCCTCAGGTCCTTCCTTCCGTCCCTCAAGGGCAAGGTGGTGAGGATCTTCACCGACAACACCACCACCATGTTTTACATCAGGAAACAGGGCGGAACCAGGTCCCCAGCGCTGTCCAAGGAGGCGCAGGACCTGTGGCATTGGGCCGTCGCCCAAGGGATTCTTCTGGTGCCGTTTCATCTGGCAGGGATAAAAAACACCATCGCCGACTCACTCAGCAGGGAGCTGCGCTCGTGCCACGAGTGGGAACTACGGCAGGATCTGGTGGATCGCCTCTTCCGACGGTGGGGCACACCCCAGATCGACCTGTTCGCGACGGCGACGAACACCAAGTGCCGGAGGTTCGCCAGCAGGTTTCCCCAGACGAGGAGCATGGGCGATGCTTTCTCGTTCCCCTGGGAGGGCCTGTTCCTCTACGCGTTCCCTCCCTTGCCTCTGCTGATCCAGCTCGTCAACCAGCTCAAGAGGTCACGGTGCAGGATGATCCTCGTCGCACCTGCGTGGCCGAGGCAGATATGGTTCCCGGACCTTCTGGACTTGTCGGCGTCCCCGCCAATCAAGCTGCCGGCGGACGCGGATCTACTCTCCAGGGAAGGAGGCGCCATCCTCCACCACGACCCGAAGTCGCTGAACTTGCAGGCCTGGCTCCTGCAGCGCTAGAGTTTGGAGGATACGACATACCGGCCGATTGCAGAGAGGTTCTTGCAAAGGCCAGGGCGTCCTCGACTCTTAAATGCTACGGACACAAATGGAAGAGGTTCTCTGTCTGGTGCCACGCACAGAAGATTAACCCTCTACGGATTACGGCTCCCCAAGTGCTGCCGTACCTGCTGACGCTGGCCAAAGCTGGTCTGGCACACGCGTCCATCAAGATTCATCTTGCTGCGATCTCCCGATACACCAGAACCACGGGCCGGACGTCCTTGTGGTCTCATCGTCTGGTGAAAGAGTTCATGAAGGGACTGTTCAGATCGTTCCCGCCGGTGAAGGCTCCGGCCCCGGCGTGGGAGCTCAACGTGGTGCTGACCAAACTCATGGGACCTCCGTTCGAGCCTCTGCACTCGGCCCCGTTGAAGTTTCTATCGTGGAAAACAGCTTTTCTCGTGGCCATCACCTCCGCACGACGAGTGGGAGAGATCCAGGCCCTTTCCTGCAAGGCCCCGTACTTGACTTTCCACGACACGAGGGTAGTGCTCAGGACGCACCCATCCTTCATGCCCAAGGTACCGTCGGACTTTCATCTCAACGAACCCTTGGTGTTACCTGTGTTCTTCCCGTCGCCTTCGTCGCCGGCTGAGAGGACTTTGCACTCGCTGGATGTAGCTAGAGCGCTGAAGTTCTACGTGGACCGCACGAAAGGTTTTCGGAAGACGTCACAACTCTTTGTGAACTTTGGACCTGTCAATCAGGGGAAGGCTCTCTCGAAGGCTTCCATCTCCAGATGGCTCTCCGGCTGTATCATGTACTGTCACCGGTTGGCAAACCGACCGCTGCCTGGCCGTCCGAGAGCCCATTCCACCAGAGCGATCGCAGCTACCACGGCGTTCCTATCTGGTGTGCCCCTGCTGGACATATGCAGGGCTGCTACGTGGAGGTCGACGCACACCTTCACGAAATTCTACTGCGTCGACCGGGATTCCAGGGAGGAGTCCAGGGTCGGCCAAGCAGTGCTGCGCAACCTGTTCGCCTGAGGTGAGCCTGGTGAGGAGGTAAGATGCTTAATGTTGAGTTGATGTGATGCTTAATGTTGAGCCTTTGCCACCTCCCGTGGTTGTGCATGTGTGTACTGCTATGTATTCTTTATTCATGAGCATGTGAATCCATGCCAGACCCCATGCTGGAGAAGGAACAAGTTACTTACCTGTAACTGTTGTTCTCCGGCATGGGTCTGGCATGGATTCACATGCGAACCCTCCCGCCTACCCCTCTGCGGCTCTTCACTTGGTCATACTGCCACTTCACGTGCTTCCAAATCTGAAGATGGCTGCCAGAGGCGGTGCTTAGGTAGAGGGCAGTCATTGGCTGTGGTCAGTATGACGCAGAGACCAGTGATTGGTTATTACTACGAAAGACAGATCAGAAACGAAACTGATACTGGTTTTTTCTTTACCGAGGATTCCCAGCCTGACGACGGGGAATATTCATGAGCATGTGAATCCATGCCAGACCCATGCCGGAGAACAACAGTTACAGGTAAGTAACTTGTTCCTTACAATGATCAGATAAACAGGGCAGGGAACCAAACCAAGGAACTCTTAAATTTTTTAGAACATGGGAAAAACCCAGAGTTCTTAATCGGACCATAAATCCAACTAAGGAAGACTGTGCAAAAGTCCAAAGGGCCTTCTCAGATTAGCTCCGGCTTGCACAGAATAAGATCAAGGAATAGCTGGACGAGCTGAAGCCGGCTGCAGCGCAGGTCATTTCTGGAAATGGGCAATTAGATAAGGTGTTTATAGCTCAATACCTGTTTCTGGGGATCAACACCAGGTGACACCCCCTACAGATTTTAGTTTCTCAATGTTAACCATCATGGAAATTAAAGATTTTCTTAAAGTCATGCACACCACCAGTTGTCCAGGGGACCTTTTGCCATCCAAGTTAATCCTGGAACACCATGTAATTTTTGCCCCTTACCTGTGTCGATTTTTCAATGCCTCATTTAAATACTGTACTATTCCGCAATCGATCAAAGATTTGGCAGTGACCCCACTTCTGAAGAACCCGGGCTTGGACCCCAATGATGCAGCAAACTTGCAACCTATTAACAACACACTGTTTTTCCTGAAGTGGGTTGACAAGGTGGCTACCATACAGCTCCAATCATACATGGAAGCCGTGGGCACCCGTCATAAGAAGCAGTCAGGTTTTCAACGTTTCCACGGCGCAGAAAGTGCCTTGATTGAATTACAAACACAGATGTTGACAATGTTGGAAAGAAGGAGATCGGGGCTGCTGATATTGCTCGATCTATTGGCAGCCTTCGATCTACTGGACCACAAGATCTTGGAGAGACTGGTGGTTACAGGGGACCTCCAGGGGGAGGCGGTCAGATAGATGAGATCGTTCTTGGAGGGCTGTAGATGTAGGGTCCACTGGGGAGATATCTCACCCGAGGCAGAAATTACTGCTTGTGGAGTCCCCCAGGGAGCATGACTGTCCCCATTACTCTTTAATATATACATCCAATCTCTGTGTGTGGCGTTAGAAAGATTAGGTCTCTTTTTTTACTAACTATGCAGATGATTTTCAGTTGTCTATGGCGCTCAGTGGGAATCATGCAGAGGACCAGGAGAAGCTTAATAATATATTCCTGATAATAAAAAACTGGATGTCTTCTAACTGGCTATGTCTGAATGCCGGGAAGACTGAGTTCATGATATACAGGTCTAAACAAGCCAGGGAAGGTCTTGATCAGGCTTTCACTAGCTTTTTCATTGAGGGCAGCCGGATTGTAGTGGCTACCAAAGTGAAGACCTTTGGTACATATATGGAGGCTAACCTGAATGGAGACGCCCATATGGACTCAATTGTAAAAAATACAAATTATTACCTTAGAGTACGAAGACTGGTCGGCCCCATGATCTCTAAAGGCAACTGGGCAAAGCTAGCTCGGGCTGTCGTACTTCCCCACTTGGACTACTGCAACTCCCTTCTGGGTGGTGCCAGCAAAGATGTTATCCAAAAATTACAGAAAGTACAAAATGCAGCTGTGCACATTGTCCACCAAATGGCGCCGAATAAACCAGTGTCCACAGCACGGAAAGAGTTGCACTCGCTACCGGTATCGGCCAGGGTCCTGTTTAAGTTATTGACTCTAGGTCACAAGTGTATTTTTGGGACTGCCCCCCAGTACCTCAAAGACAGATTAGCCACCTATCATCCAGCTAGGGACCTTCAGTGTGCCTAGGCCTGCCTCCTTAGAGTGGGTCGTGTTAAAAGAGCCCGGGGAAGTGGCAGCTCTTTACCTGTTCTGGCAGCACAGGCTTGGAACGAGCTGCCAGAATCTCTCTGAAAGGAGGAAGACCATCTGGCCTTCAGGAAATCTTTAAAAACAAGACTGTTTATGTAAATATTCAGAGACGTTGGATGCTTCCCCCTTTATAGCTCTGTCTCTCTGCTCAGCGCCTGGATGCCCTAGGGCTTTGCTGCTCTATAAATAACATAACTATTTGTTTGATAGAAGTGGTTAAGTTCACCTCCAGATATTTGACTGGTCCTGATGCCCACCTAAATGGGTTGCTTCTTTCCAGTTGGCTCCTTTCCCTCTCCCCTATGGATAAGTTTAGAATTTCTGACTTCCCAAGGTTCACTTTAAAGCCTGACACCCCAGAGAAACCTTTTATCTCTTCCATTATTGCTGGTATCGATTTCTCCGGCTGAGTGATCATCAGGATCACATCATCGGCAGACAGGCCTATTGTATGGTCCATTCTTGCCCATCTAATCCCTCGGTTCTTGCTATTTTCCCTTAACCGGTGCGCAAAGGGTTCCATCACTGGAGCGAAAAGGATTGGTGACAACAGGCACTTTTGCTTTGTTCCCCTCCTTATTGAGAATGGGTTGGTCAGTCTTCCATTCACTTTAACCTTAGCTTGTGGGTGCTGGTAATCAGCCAGTATCATTCTCAAAATGTTTGGTCCCAGTCCCACCTTCTGGAGTATTTGCTTCATAAAGGCCCAGTTGACGCGGTCAAATGCCTTCTCGGCATCTAGCATCATCAAACAGGTGGTCATCCCCTCTCCCCGCCTTATCTATGACGTGCAGTACCCTCCTCATGTTGTCAAACGGGTTCTGTCCTTGTATAAACCCTGTTTGGTCCTGCATCACCAACCTTTGTAGGATCCCCTCTAACCTCGCCGCTAGTACCCTTGTGTATAATTTGGCATCCAAGTTGCTATAAGACAGTACAAGGAGCATATGTGTGGTTTTTTTCCCACCTTCGGGATGAGTGTGATGTGTGCCATGTTCATGGATTTAGTAATCCCACCTTCATCTCTAAAGTGGTTAAATACTTCCGTAAGAATTTTTGCTAGTGATTCCATAACGTTATATAAAATGCTGCCGTAAGCCTATCTTCCCCTGGGCGTTTGTTTGCCTTTAGTCGGGATATCACCCTTTGCAACTCTTCACACACTATAGATTCTTCTAATTGGTCTTTTTGCTCGGGGGTTAGTCTTGGCCCCTTCCAGCCTGCTAAGGATGCTGCTTGCTCTTTCCTTTCTCCTGGGTCCTCCCCGTACAGGTCTGCATAGAAACCTCTTACAATCCTTCGTATGGCTCCTTCTGCCCCTACTTGCTTGCCATCTCTATCCTCCAGTGTCTAGGAATGCTTTCTGTTCTCTGGACCTTGTGCGTCTCGCTAATGCTGTCCCTACTTTATTACCTTGTTCATAGAACCTCTGCCTGCTCCTTAGGAGGCTGTTTGCCACTGACTTGTTTGTCATCTGTCTCAGCTGTCCTCTCACTTGCGCTAGTTTCCTAGCTACTTTATTTTTTCCCTTTTCCTTGTGCCCCTTCTCAAGTTCCCACATCTCTCTCTCTAGTCCCCCCTCTGCCTCTCTCCGTTCCTCTCGGCTCTTCTTTGCAGCTTTTATGAAGTATCCCCTTATGTGCTGTTTAAACGCATCCCATCTCTCCCCCAGGTTGTTCCCTTCCTCTCCCCACTCCTCCGTGAATTTGCGTATCTCGTTCTCGCTCTGTTGCCTCACATTGCAATCTCTGATCAGATCATCTTCTTGTCTCCATCCCCCCGTCCCTCTCCACATGTTCCCTCCCTCCCACTGTAATGTGACTGGAGCGTGGTCCGACAGTGTCATGATCCCCATGTATGTTTTGCTGGTTGCCTGGACTATCCCTCGTGTTGCCATATTGTAATCTATCCTGGAGTAGGTGTTACGGATATGGGAGTAGAAGGGGTAGTCTTCCATTCTAGAGCCTACTAGAAAGAGTAGTCTCTCTCTCTTGCGGGCGGCTTGCCCGCCACACATCACAGAGCCCCTCTTCTTTAAACCTTCCCAACAAGTGTTTGGACATCGTCCCCGTTGCATGCCCCCTCAGGCCCCCTGACCTATCCCAGACAGAATCAGCTGCCAGTTTAAGGTCCCCAGATATGATCATTTCTCCCTCCACAAACTTGCCCAGTTCTTCTAGGAACCCTTCAAAGAACTCTTCTTGTCCCTGGTTGGGGACATAGACGGATGCCCATGTATGCATTTGGCCCCTCATTTTCCCTTTCACCATCACATACCTCCCTTCTGTATCGCGTTTGACCTTGGCCTCTTCAATTCATACACTCTTATGGAATAGAATTGCCACCCCCACCCATTTAGCTCCTGCCGTAGCATCGTATTGCAGTGGGTAGTTCCTACTATGCAGACGTCCCTCATCCTCCTTCATTAGTGCGTCTCCTGCAAGCAGACTATTTCAGGCCCCTCATTATCAACTTCCTTCAGAACTGCCACTCACTTGTTAGGGCTGTTCAGTCCCCTTACGTCCCGGTATACATTAAAGGTAAACCCAATAGTACTACATAAGAAGTGACTCTACCTTTTATCGGGGCAAGAGATTTTTAAACATAAGAGGTAGTTAGCCTATATCAACATCTTACAGTAAAACGTGCATTAAATCTTTACTGTGATACATATATAATTCATAATTTATTCATACCTTCAGTTAGGAAAAACATTAGAAAAATACATTTAAAAAAGCAAAAGCATGTTGCTAGTAATCTAAAACACTGTTCAGAAAATCAGACAAAATAGTCGTGACATAAGAGCCTATATCAAGTTAGGCAACGTATTCCTTTTTAACGTTATGTTGATTTTGAGCTAGTTGTAATGGCATTCACCATTTTACAACAACAGGAGTAGTCAGATACCAAGTCCCAGAAACAAGATAAGTCTCCATAAGTCTGTCCCTTTAATTGCTGGTTTGGAAGCCTAGTTTCTGAAGACATTTCTTTAAACCTGGCACCTTTCTGCTTTGGTTTAATGAAACTTCAAGTAGTCAGACAGAAAAGACTGTGCCAATCTAATACCACAGTAATTGACTAATGGTTTTGCTAATGGGAAATCAAAAATAAAATAAGCTCTCTTGCTTGCCTAACTAGTAAAAGCTACTTGGCAGTTGGTGGTGGCTATACAATTGCACCTGATAGGTCCTTTTATGCACCCGCTATCTGTTTTATGTTGAAGATGTAGTTAGCATAACTTCCCTATATGTTCTTCCCATTGCTGAAAATGTAATCCTCAAAGAGGTGTGAACATTGTTCTCATTTTGGCAAAGCCTTGTAAAGCACCGGAGGGGGGGTATCTGTACTCCTGCTCCCTATACAGCAGAGTAGAGGTACAGAGCACCTCAGCCAAGGTTCTCTATATTGGTATTGTGGTCGAGCAACCAAGGCTTAGCTCTCAGGAAGTGATGCGGGCTGGTTCTTAAGTACAGTGCAGTCCCCAAGCACCCACAAAGGAATGTCTACACACTATGTTAGTGAAAACAGAGTCTTTATATAATTAAGGTTCAAGATTATATACACAATCACAATAACACACTCTGTACTCTAGCAATACTATAATGGCAAATATATACAGGTCTACGAGGTACCACTCTTAACTATTGATTCCTTTGAAATGCATCAACTGCTAACAGTTCAAATGGCATACGAATCAGATTATAAGATGGATCAACGATAGACACAGAAAGAAAGCAAGTTAAATCAAGCAATGGCAGGACAGTCCCCATTCTGCCTAGAGACAGTTCTGTGCGAGGGTCCCCTCAACTGTGCAACCTGTAAATAAAGCTTATTTGACAAGCCCAGTCCAATTATGCTTAATATAGTCTTGATGCCTTCTAAAAGGTTCCACGACCCCAAAGTACCTGGTTTCGTAAAGTTCTTTGATGATTCGTCGGCGGGCCCTTCTCGAGTGCACTCCCTTTAAGGCAGGAGCCACGGGCCATCGAGAGAAATAAAAGGGTGAACACTGTTGTTGCGGCAGCAGCTTCGATTCTTGCAGTGCTCGTTGACGATCGGCCGAAAACATCCTGCAAGCTGAGGCATGCGGTGTACCTCGACGACGAGAGTTTGTTACCGCAAAGAGTCAATGAAGAACTTTGGCCCAGCACGGTAGTTGGGTTGTCGGCTTCTGGCGTCAGCGAACGGGACGTAAGCGCGGCTGGCTTTAGTACCTTTGTCTGCATCTCTGACGTCTTCAGGTGGTGGGAAACCCACCGGCGGATACTCCTCGGTCATCAGCGGCCTTGACTTTCTCCGGCAGGACGAAAGCAGTTGACGGTGATGAGCAAGGGAGTCCGTGAATCAGATGTCTTAGGCAAAGGAGCACTGCAGTTCCGGTCGTCGATGGCGGTCGTCGACAGTGGTGGACTTCAATGTCCGGGCTCTTTGTTTTGTGATTCCGAGGCGGTCCCCTTTTCCGGTCGGCAGCCTTTCGAGGGTCTGGCGTCCGGGGAGCTTTGGCAAAGATCAGTTGGTGCACAATGGTCCCTTGTAGCTTGGGAAGAGGTCTCCTAGGCAGGTCCTCTCTTTGATCAGTTCCTTGGGAGCCCCACAGCTTTCAGATTAGCGAAGGACAGCAGCAGCAATTCTTCTTCTTCCAGCGGGCTTCAAGGTTAAGCATCAAGTATCAACTTTAGCTTCTGAACGATTTCCATAAGTGAGAGGCCCCCAGATATACTGTTGATCTCCCATTCACTCTGTTGGGTCACACTCAGGCAACCAATCATTCAGAAGGGCATTCAGGCAGGCAGGCAGCCAATCAGGCTCACAGTGTATTCAGGCCATTCTTCTCCATCCAGACACTCACCACACGGAATGTTGATTCGGACATGCACTATGCCCTTCAGCACTCCACACTGCATTCATCCCAGTTTCGGGCAGGGCTGGCTCAGTCATTGTGTCAAACACCAGATACTAGACACCCATAACATGAAATACATATTCGTCACACACTCCATTCACCCAGGTCCCACCCCACGGGCATGCCCACAACATACAGTCATTGGGAAGTCACCAGCCAGTCTGTCCGGGACTTCCCCCCAAAATACCATATATGGAACTTCCATCCAACAGCTAGTCAGGGGGGGGGGACAGAGTCAGGGCTTCCCGGGACTTCGGGAAAAATAAGGTAACAGGCGATAGAAAGCAAGAGGCCACAGGGGCCATCTTGTTTCCTATCAGGAATCAACTGATTTCAATGGCAGGGCCTGGGTATCCCCAAATTGGAGGATACTCGGAGCACCTGTCAAATTCAGCATGGAGCTGCCAACAACCCATACCCTGCTCTGTGGGCCACACACAGGTGCCCAAAAACATACACTAGGAGTACAGGGTTGTACCCCTACCCATGGGTATCCCAAGGGTCTGTTCACCACAACCAAAAAGAGGAAGAGCCACACTGCCAGGAGTCCCACATGAACTCCTGCACGGAAAACAAGACAGAACATGCATGATAAAGCAATAAAGGGCAAGGATATGGAGGACCTATCCCTCTAATTCATTTCCAGCATCACAAGCCTCCTTTAGAATACATGGCCTGTGACAGGGCATTTTTCACTTAGTAGATAGCTTGCTAATTGTCACATCTGTATGTCAAGTCAACATGCCAATTTTTCAGCTTACCCATACCAGAACATTCCCTGGCAGAAAAGCTTTCAAGGCCTTAATTTCCCAGTAGATTGTGCCTTGCTTAATCAGTTGTTATGGTTTACACAAACTACAGTAGGTGGGAGGGATCCTGCCTGTTTAATTAAATCAAAGGCAGCTGCCGTAGCTCCTCAGAATATGATCCGTGGTAGTTCCTTTGTCCATTCACAGGGGTACTGTACACGCTATCTGAATTCAGCCCTGGAAACAGATCTGCTTTTTGTCCTCCTGATGTACCTTCTAAATCTGTTCTACTCATTCCTCTTTTGATCCCCAAAATTCGACCTTTCATTTACAAGTTAAATGCTAACCGAGTGAGCTAACTCCCACTGTCAGCCTCATGTCCTCTTTTTCATTGCAGGAGGATTTAGTAAATTGTGTCGAATATCGAGTTCGTCAACTGGAAGACCTCGAAGCAGCGTTTGCAGATTTTTGTGAGGATGATGGTGAGGAGACTTTGCAGAGATGGGCTTCCAATCCTGGGTGAGAGTGTGAATACAGTAGCTCATGTATTGTGACAATGCTTTCTCTGTAAGCCCAATTCTACAGTCAGGATTGTTCCAGTGAAGCTGAATGGAGCCGTATGATAGATAAGTTAGTCTTACCTCAAATCAAATTGCAAATTGTATACTTGAATCTAAGACTTAAGAGAATTCTACAAGCACATTATGTAATGTTAATGCTGGTGCTCCTAAAGGGGCTGTATTACACAAGAAAGGGAAGCATATGGAGTAACGGTCTTTCCCTTTCCAAAGTTTATGAAGCAAGTTCAATTTCAGTGAAGCAGGAAGGGATCCTTCATCTCAAACCTGAACGGGGACAAAGGCCTTTACATTTCCTTTCAGATTCTTCTATTTAAAAAAGTAAAACCGTGCAGTTTTAAAGTGCATACATTTTCCAGATGCAGTTTGGGAACATTACCGGAAGAATCTAAGAATTATAAAAGAGAAGATTTCAAAATATTCAAATGTTAATTTACAAGATTTTATTGGTGTCCGCCGGCACACTAGAGGGAAGAGGAAGCATCAAGAAAAATGAAATTATTAAGTGACTGTGTTGATTGCATTGATACTATTCTTAGTGAGACAGACTGCTACCAATTAGGAGTGTTTGCTATACATACTTGTGGCGTTCTAGTTGCCTGCATCTGTGTATTGTGTATGTGTGCCTAACTGGAGTGTTTTCATAGTGGAATGTGTCCCCTGAGTGTGCCTCCGAGGACCATTGGGATCAGTTACTTGGGTGGAGGGCACCAGTGATCCATGTATATAGTTACTGCAACTTTAACTGTTTGACTGAATAAAAGAACTTACCTGCAATTTACCAGACAGTCCTGTGGCTTCATGAGAAGAGAACACTTTAATACTCCACTGATCTGCTGTTGCTTTACTGCACGTTATCATATATCCTCGGCATTGAGGAAGGCGTACCTTGGTTCCCATTAATCTGTACAGGAAACTATCCCACCCTCTTATGCCCCTTTCCACATTCTCAGCATTTACATCCACTGTGCCAATTGCTTAACAAAATAATGATAACTCTGTACTAACGATACTCCCCTTTGTTTCAACGGTCTAATGTTTCCAAGGACATCACTATCAAAAATGGTGCTTGCCCACAACAAAGTCCTCCCCCCCTTTATGATGAGGATACTTTTCATCCATGTTACTTATAAAATATAGTTATGTTATACTATCTGCAATATGAACAGCATCACTGTAACAAGAACAAGATTATCACTGGATGAGCAGTAAAATAAACGAGACGGCCTGGGTGGCCTTTCAAAGCATGAATTACTTGTATACGGTTTTAAACGAGACGGCCTGGGTGGCCTTTCAAAGCATGAATTACTTGTATACGGTTTTAAAATAGGCTTAGTGAAGAGGCCTCCCTACAGGTTTCATAGGTCAATAAATGTAGTTCACTTTACTAACTCAAGCAATGAGAATTTTATAACTCTCTAGGCTGGGCTACTGCAACAGCCTCTTTCTCAATCTGCCTTCCTCTACTCTCCGCCCTCTGCAACTAATCCAGAACAGGACTGCGAGACTTATCATTGGCCATAAAGCCCAGGGACCGTATCTCTCCAGCCCTAAATAGCTCCACTGGCTCCCAGTGGCTGCAAGGATCAAGTTCAAGACCCTTAGCATTGTGCAGAAGGCTTTCTGGGGCCAGGCCCACACTACATCCAAGGCACACTTCTAAAATACCTTCCTTCTTGAGCCCTTCGCTCAGCTACCTCCAAATCTGTAAGGTTTAGATGCTTCTCCTCTGCAGGTGCTTCCCTCTGGAATAGCCTCCCTGGCCCTCTCAAACTTGAGCCAAACCACCTGAAGTTCCGGAAGCAGCTCAAAACGTTCCTCTTCTCCTCTGCTTTCTCTCTCTCCCACCCCTGCTGACCTTCCTGACATACCTGTCTGCTGTACTGACTGGTTGCTTGTCTACCCTCAGAGTCTCACTGGGTACCAGGCTCTTTCTTGATCAGTCACACTTGCACTGTCTCCGGGCCTACCACACACTTGGGGCTGTAACTGTAACCCTACAGTCCTTTGTTCTCCTTGCACTACCCAGAGCCGCACTGCCCTGGCTCCACTTACTCAGAGCATTGCTGCCCTGTTTTCCCCTCCCCTCTCCCTTGCACTCCCCCTTGCACTTCTCATATTGCACTTGCACAATCTGAATGACACAACACCTAGTAAGATCTTCTGTCTTGTCCACCCTCTGTCTTCCCTCCTTTGTCTTGGCACGCCTAGAAACACTTGTGTACAAGCACGTTATAAATGATTTATCATATCATGTCGTACAATAAACGGTGAACTGTCAAATGGTGTACGGTGCTTTAAAGTTGTGTATAATCATATTGTGATATGAAGAGAAAGGAGAGAGCAAGTGCTTTGCTACAACAGAAATCACACGTTATAGATATGGGAGCGACAGCGATAAGTACAAGAAGCGCACCCGAATCAGGGTTTAATTTACTTCTAGACAAGCAAAAACTTACAGAAGCAGTTGAAAAGCACACATGAGCACTTGACATCACACCTTTGACAAAGGGTTATTGGTCATTCAGGCTTTGGTTCATTGGTTCACTATGGATTAGTGGTTTTAATCCTCTACGCAAATAGATCCTGTAGTTTATCAGTCATCTCGGATTGATATCTATTTTTTGTAGCTTACGCATTGCTTCATAGTCTGCTGCGATTACAAACGTTCCCAGTAGCCAGCATCAGTCAAAAAATAATTTTGTGAATCATTCTCCTTAAGGTAAATAAGTGTGAGTAATGTCAAAGGATACTGAACAATAATAGGATCAGGTATGTCATCTGGGATCAAATGAAAACTCTAGTTTATTTGATTTTTAGTGATGAAATTATGCGGCTAATTTCATCTGCGAAAAGGAGGCCTACTAATTGGGCACCACTTTTTATAAAGCTCAATGCCAAAATTATAGTATACTCGTGTGTCTTTGCTAAACCAATCTCCTGCCATCTGTTGCACTAGGTCTTCCGTGGCCGAAGGGGAGGTTCAAAGGTCATATATGCATTCCTGAAAGTTGCTGGAGAACAAAGTTGCGGCAGGCAGAAGTTGCTTTTAAATTGTCTGCACATCTGATTGAAATTATAATAATTGTATTACCTAGTCAGCCTGGTGGCCCATTAAACTGTAAAAATAAGCTATGCCTGGTTATGACATGGTGGCTTCTAGGGTCACACAATTATACAGCCACAGCAATTTGATATCATACTATTGTCAGCTCTGTGAACAGGGGTTCAGCTGTGGCAGGGCTGATGTGTATTCGCCCTCCGGCCTGGGTGTCTCCACAACTACCATGTGGAACAATGACCGGGGAGCTGTTTTCCTTGATCCTCCAGAGGAAGGCCAACACCTTTAACCCAGGGCCCCATGAGGTCTGCTGCGAGCTGGTGCTTCAAAGGAAGCACTGACAACATAACAAAGCCACACTCACAACAGGGTCTCACTACTGGAGTCCCTTTGAAATCAGCATATATGGGTAGAGGGCAGAGTTAAAGTAGCCAGAGGGGAGAGGTAGGCCGAAAGAGAGGTTCCACCCACTATGTTTATGTTAGGACCAGAGGTGGAAGTGTCACATAAATCATTGGTATGCCGTACCATTTGTTTTTGTAAGTGCGTACCCTTAGTAAAAAGGATCACTAAAAGCATCCTGGACAAATGTTTTCCTCCTGAGCCAAATATGCAATTAGCTCGGCTTGGCTGATGAAGCATTGCCCATTTTGCAAGGCGCAACCCCACCGAGGAACACAGGCCTGATCCATGACTCTGCAGCCAGCAGCTAAACCAACTCACAAACACGTTTCGTTTGTTCTCAGCAGCTGAGCCTTTCTTATGCACGACAGGACGTTCCCAGCTGAAAGACCTTGCATAGCACCTGTCACTTTGCAAAGCTGTTGACACTTAGTGAGTAACACAATAAAGCATCCTTTGACACATTTGTTTATATCCAGGACATCTACTAGCTTCACATGCAAAAGAAATAAGTTTACTTTTGTGTCCGTTGTTGAATGTCCTTAGCATTCTGCATGACACACAAAAATGAGCTGAATGGTTGTAACAAATAATCCTCATGTCTAACTGAGTTTATGACACCCCTTCTTTTTTTGTGTGTCTTAAAGTGCTAAAAGTACAGTGGATACATAGATTCTTCAGGCTTACAGTAGTTTGCATTTTGGGAGGTATCGTTTTCCATTCATGTTGTGGAAAGTAAATATACTACGGTATTATTGTGGCTTAACGTGTTTCTTTTACGATTTAAATGTTGTCTTGTTGCTTTACTATGCAATTTGTGTATTTTACATGTAAACCCTATAAGACAGTATTATTGTAGGCCTTGTCATCCATAACTTAAATTCCCTTCTCCCCAAGGGGGAGCCCTTTCCCATGAGGCCAGGCAGGTGTGGCTGCTACCCAATAGCCCCCCTATGGTTGGTATAATGGGGGAGGACCTCATGGGGAGAGACTTCTCCTCTGGGGATAAGGATGATCACCTAGGATATAGCCTGTTGGCCAACATCTCACCCCAACCTCAGCTACCCCCCTCCATGCCAAAAAACGTCCTTGAGAGTAGATCCATGTATTTCAAATGGATTGTGTTCTCCCACGTATTCCTCATCTTATGATAACTTGTTGTCTCCAGCTTTGGAAAAAATGTTCTCTCTCGGCAGAGGGCGCTGTGCTCGAGGTCGTGGCGTCGATTGTCCCTCGACGGACTCCGTACTCTGTCGAAGTCACCGATGGTATAAATAGCTCGAGCCGCGCCCGTTGCTTCAGTTCCGTTTTTCCGATTGCTTCACTGTCGAGAACGGCGCGCTTCAGATTTTCTGTGAAGAAAATGTCATCATCTTCGACTCCTTCGACACCCAAGACTGGGTTCAAGAAGTGTGTAGATTGTGGATCAAAAATGTCGATCACGGATCCCCACCGGGTTTGTCTGTGGTGTCTCGGTTCCAGTCATCGAACCGACGACTGCGGTTCCTGCCAATCCATGATCGAGAAAACTCTTTGTGAGAGGAGAGGTAAACTGTCGGTGGGGAGGGAAGCCTCTAAGAAGGCTACGTCTAAAAAACATAAGAAACAACTGATTCGAAGGAATCGGATTGCCATAGGCACTCCAAGAGATCTCGATAAAGGAGTGGATCGAGACACTCTTTGTCATTGTCTAAAAAAATGAAGAGGAGACATAGATCTCCCTAATCATCATCTTCTTCAGAGTCGACCGAAGAAATTCGATGTCCGACAAAATCGGATTCTCCCAGTAAATGGGAAGAATTCCGTAAAAAGATGATGGAGGTTTTCGAGAACGCGGCCCTGACCCCCTCGAAAGAACTTCGAAAAAGCCATACCCCTAAGGTCGCTCCATTGGACGACAAAGGGAAGTCCAAGACTACACTGGTAAAAACCAGTAGTGTCGAGGATACTAAAAATACTCGAGTCAACGCCAAGCCGTCGAAGACTCTTCGAGAGTCGAGCACTTCTCTGGTGCCATACAAAAAACACAAGTCGTCAAAGGCTTTGACGACTTCATCGACGCCGTCGGCGTCGACCGTTTCGGCACCAAAAACATCCTCGACGCCCGTGTTGAAGTCATCTTCAACGTCATCGAAGACTCCTTCGACTACTTCGAAGGATTTATCAATCCCTTCGACGCGTATGGTAGAAGAAGAAAGGAGATTCACTCCTTTGCCCAGGTCAGACTTTTCTAAGTCCATGTCCTCAATTTATGAGGAATCTGGCTCAGAAGAAGACAAAGTTACTCCTTTTGGAGTTCCTTATGGCACAAAGCAAGTTCCTGAGGAACTTATTGACCAGGAATCTAGAATGAGAGATCTGAGTGATACTCTACATTCTGCCAGTGGAATTGACACCTCCCCAGAATTAGAGTTTGCCAGACCTGATCCTGCAGAGCATGCAGATGCTGGGTACAGGGGTCTTTTGACCAGAGTAATAGAATATATGGGTTGGGGTAACACTTCACCCGTTTTTGAACAGGATGACATGACGGATATAATTGTCAGAGGGCCTCAAAAAGATCCAGTTCTCCCTTTCACAGGGCTCTTCAGAGGACGGTGGAGAAAAACTGGGATAGACCTGAGAGTATTGCTGCTGCAGATAGCACTTTTCCAAAAAAATATAGACCAGCTGGAACGGATCCTGAATACTTAAATAAGCATCCGACTCCAGAAAGTCTAGTCATTCAGGCAGCATCTACATCAAGACAGACTGCATATCCCACTATTCCTCCAGATAGAGAGGATAAAAAAGTTGACGCATGGGCACGTAAAGTTTTCAAGTCAGGCAGTATGGCCCTTAAATCGACAAATGTTACCTGTACCCTGGCCAGGTTTACCCATACCCTGTGGGACTGTATTTCGGCGGCGGCTGATCATATTCCGGCGAGAAAAGGGAAGGCTTCCTGAATATAATCAAAGACGGGAAGGAGGCAATGGGGGAATGTCTCCAGTCTGGACTGGATACTGCTGATGGTATTAGCAGGTCCATGGCTGCAAGCGTTGTGCTACGCAGATTTGCGTGGTTGAGGAAGACAGGGTTTGCACCAGATGTGCAAGCCAGACTCCTTAACATGCCCTTTGATGGCTCGAGGCTGTTTGGCAGCAAGGCTGATGAAAGCCTAGAAAAACTTCAGACCTCGAAAGCGGCAGCTAAATCGCTTAGCGCCTCTATGCGCCAGCCTCTAAAACCCTATTCCGGCTCATCTTCCTGGGGGGGGTCGTTCTTTTCGATATACTCCTCTTTTGGTAGAGGAAGAGGACAGGCTTCTCAAAGGGGCTAAAGAAACTTCCCTCGTGGAGCACGAGGAAGAGGTGCAAAATCAGCCTCAGGAGCGGCATCTGTACACTCAGCCACTCCTGCAGCCGCCTCCATATCCCTTTGAGACCTTGTTACACAAAACACCAGTGGAAGGCAGGATCTCTCAGCATCTGAAGGAATGGCGGGGCATTACCTCAGATGCTTGGGCACTGGAAACAGTAGCCCGAGGTTACTGTCTCCCCTTCCTAAAAAGGCCTCAGAATCATCCACCGGGAGCCAACTCCATCAAAAACTCCAGATCCGCTCCTGTTGCAGGAAATTTTAACCCTGCTAGAGAAAGGTGCCATAGAACTGGTACCTGTAGCGGAGAGGAACAGGGGTTGGTACTCCCCATATTTTCTCATTCCAAAAAAGGACAGAGGACTGAGACCCAACTTGGACTTGAGAAACTTGAAAAAGTTCCTCAGGAAGGACAAGTTCAAGATGGTGACTCTTTCTCAGATCTTTCAGGCTCTCCAACTCCAAGATTGGTTGCTATCATTGGACCTTCAGGATGCTTACTTTCATGTGCCAATCCATCCAAAGCACAGAAAGTACCTGAGGTTCGCGATTGGCAATTCTCATGATCAGTTTCGAGTTCTGCCATTCGGGTTGACCTCCCCTCCGAGGGTTTTCACCAAACTGTTGGTGGTTGTGGCAGCGAATCTCAGGAGAGGAGGTATTCACATATATCCCTACCTGGACGACTGGTTGATCAGAGGAAATTCTCCAGAACAAGCTCAGGAACATCTTTCGATCACCTGCCACTTCCTCCACAAATTGGGCTTCTCCCTCAATTTCAAGAAGTCCCACATGATACCATCCCAGAAGCTCCAGTTTATCGGAGCAGTCTTGGACACTTCCTCGGGAAAAGCCTCGCCTCCGGGAGTGAGAGCTCTCCACATCCAGCAGATGGTAACAAAATTCCAGAATGCCCAACGTCTACCGGCCTTCGATTTTCTCAGGTTGCTCGCCCTCATGGCATCCTTCATTTTCCTAGTACCAGAGGCCAGGTTGAGAATGAGATCCCTTCAATGGGCACTCAGAACTCAGTGGTCCCAGTTCTCAGGGAATATGTCAGATCTTCTGCAAGTCCCGAGCGCAGTTGCTCAGGATCTTCTATGGTGGGCTTGCAACGACAACATTCTCAAGGGAGAGTCTTTTTGGCAACCATGGCCGGAGATAACAGTAGTGACGGACGCCTCACTCTCAGAGTGGGGAGCACACACCAACGATCTGACAATCAGTGGCCGTTGGTCTCCACTGGAGTCCAAACTATACATCAACCTTTTGGAGCTGAGGGCAATCAGACTAGGGCTGAAGGCCTTTCTGTCCTCTGTACAGGGAAAGAATGTCCTGAAAATGGGCCTCATCACGACCTCGGCGGTAACGCCGGCGGTATTAGCGTGGGGGCTATTAGCGCGACCGCCATAGCCCCTGACGCTAATAGCGCAGGATCACGAGTTGGGCGGGCTTGGAAGTCCCCATTCCCCATTGAGCCCATTCGGGAATGCCCCATTCCCTATTGGGCTCAATGGGGAAATTTTGCGCTCATACCGCCGGCGGATTTCCCGCCGGCGGTATGATCTCGAATTCTCGGCGGATTTCACACCAGCTCAGAGCTGGGTTGAAATCCGCCGAGGCCCTGATTCGGCGGACCCTTAAATCCGGCAGTAATAGCGCTACCGCCGGATTTAAGGGTTACCGCCGAGGTCGTGATGAGGCCCAATGACAGACAATACCGTGGCAATGTACTACCTCAACAAGAGAGGAGGTGTAGGGTCACTACCACTGTGCAGAGAGGCAATGCAGCTCTGGTTCTGGGCAATGAAAGAAGGAATCTCTCTATCGGCATTTCACCTAGCTGGAGAGAAGAACACGGCGGCAGACGCTCTGAGCAGGCAGAGTTCAGTCTCCCACGAGTGGGAGTTGGCTCAGGAAGTCCTTCTGGAGATCTTCGCCCTTTGGGGTACCCCTCAGGTGGATCTGTTCGCCACCACGATCAACCGGAAGTGCGATCAGTACTGCTCAAGGGAATTTCCTCAAAGAGGAGCTCTGGGAGACGCATTCGTAGTGGAGTGGAAGTTTCCACTGCTGTATGCCTTTTCCCCAGCCCCCGTGATTCCTCAGGTCGCGCTCTGAAACACTTGTGTACGAGCGCGATAGAAATAAAATATCAATCAATCAAAATAATCAGGAGGTTGAGAAAGTTCAGGACAACCATGATCCTAATTAACCCTGATTGGGCCAGGAGAACATGGTACCCGGACCTTCTAGACCTGTCCATCTGCCCTCCAATACGTCTTCCGCAAAGAGAGGATCTTCTCTCGCAAGAGGAAAGTCGGGTTCTCCATCCAGAGGCCAAGACACTCAACCTTCACACATGGTTTCTGAGAGGTTGAGATACAAGGATTGGGATCTTCCGGATGACGTAATGGAAGTCTTGCTTTCGGCCAGAAGGCCAGCAACAAAATCTTTGTATCAATGTCGCTGGAACAGGTTTAGTAACTGGTGCAAAGATAAGGATGTGTACCCTTTTCAATGTGGCACTCTAGTAGTGCTCTCTTTTCTATTACATCTAGCCAATCTGTGGCTCCAGATAGGAACAATCAAAGGATACCTTGCTGCGCTGTCCGTTTTCAAGCGCACCTCGGAAGAGGTTTCATATTTCAAAATACCACTAATAATTCAATTCTTAAAAGGATTTACTAAGGTATACCCTCCAATACCTTATTATGTCCCAACTTGGGACTTAAATTTAGGATTAAAATTCTTGACTTGCATACCTTTTGAGCCTCTGTACTCATGTCCATTGAGGCTTTTAACACTAAAAACTGTCCTCCTTGTGGCCCTATCATCAGCCCGCAGGGTAGTGAACTTCAGGCTCTCTCATGCAGACCACCATATACTATTTTCGAGGGGATTGGGTCCTCCGACGTATTCCATATCTATGACATGTAATCACCACAGCTGTGCTGCTTCGGAAACTTTTTCTGCGTCCTGCGTCGATGACGTCGATGCGCCGCCGTCGAGGACCTCCTCCGACGTCCGACGTCATCCGATGTGATAAGTAGGACGCACGACGCCAGTAGCCTCAGTTCCGTTTTTTCCGCGAACGTGTTGCTTCGTGTTTCTCGGTTCTAGCCTCGACTCATTGGAGTTCTGTTCTTTCTGGTTCTTCGAACCTGTTCGTTTGTGAATATTCCTTCGACGATGTCTTCCACTTCGTCTTCAACCCCGCGTCCGGGCTTTAAGAAGTGCGGGGAGTGTGGGTCCAAGATGTCGGTGACTGACTCGCACGACGCCTGCCTCTGGTGCCTCGGGGTGGCCCACGACACGGATGACTGTGTTGACTGCCTGTCGCTCACGTCCAAAGCCTTACGCGAACGTAAGAAGAAGTTGTCGGTAGGTCGGGTGTCCAAGCCCCGGAAGTCGAAGTCGGCGGGGCTTTCGACGGATGATTCGAGGGGTGACTCTCCGCGTCATCGTCGGAAGTCTCGTCGGTCTTCTTCTAGGAGTGGGTCTCGCCACTCCTCAGCCTCTTCGAGGCATTCTCGGAAGCGCCGTCACCGGTCGCCTTCCAGGTCCTCTTCCGAGGATTCTGCCCGGCACGTCGGTTACCCCACCAGCCGTGCGACGCCGGAGGAATGGGCTTCCTTCGGGAAGAAAATGTTGGCGATTCTTGAGTCGCAGGGTACTCAGCCGTCCGCGCCCCCGAGTGGGGTCGGCCGTGTGAGTTCGAGAGACGCCGCTCGCAAGAGTGGTCGGCACGAGTCACGGGAGCGGTCCCGTTCGGACAAGGAGGCTCGTTCTCGCCGTACCCGTTCCAGGTCCCGGTCCTCGACGCGTTCGAGACCGTGTGCTCCTGTGAAGTCTTCGAGGAAGACGTCGACGTCTGAGGCGTTGAGGGCGTCGACAGGCTTTCTCGAGGCTCCGGCTTCGAGGACGTCGTCTAGGCCGTCGACGTTCAGGTCGTCGAGGGACACGCTCGGGGCTCCGGCCTCGAGGGCTGTGTCGACGCCGCCGATACTGGAGGCGCTGCATCTGACGTCGACGCCGATTTCCTCGACGTCGACGCCGATCCTCTCGGCGCCGTTGCCGGTTTTCTCGGCGTCGGCGCCGATTCGCTCGACGCCATCGACGCCTTTCGTGTCGGAGGTCCCCCGTGTCACGGGTGTACCCCCTAGGAAGGCTCTGGTTAAGAGCAAGCACTCTCGGGTGCCTTTTCGCCACCTGGAATTTATATCGGAGGCGGATGAGGATTCTGATGGCCTGGTTCCTAGTCAGGTGCCGGATGACATTGTCTCGGGCCATAGTCAATTTGACGATTTGAGGCAGTCGCTGCATGATGCCAGTGGACTGGACACCTCTCCGGAGGTGGAATTTGGTCGGCCTGAGCCTGGCTCCCATGCCGATTCCTCATACCGGCGCCTTATGGCTAGGGTGTCTGAGTATCTGGGATGGTCTGCTCCCCCAGGGGAGTTTGTGCAGGATGATCTGACGGACATCCTTGATGTTGGTCCCCCAACTGACCCGGTACTGCCGTTCCATATGGCTTTACAGCGTAGGGTGGCGGCGGCTTGGACTGCTCCGGAGAGTCTCCCGGCAGTGGGCAGATCCTTGTCGCGAAAATACCGTCCAGCCAGTGGCGACCCCTGCTACTTGACCAGGCACCCCACTCCGGAAAGTTTGGTGGTGCAGGCGGCCACGGCCCCGGCAAAGCAGGCGTCGTACCCTACCATCCCTCCTGATAGGGACGACAAACGTTTTGATGGCTGGGCGAAGAAGGTGTTTTCTTCTGGTGGTATGGCGCTTCAGGCGGCCAACTCCATTTGTGCCTTGTCGCGTTTCACGCACACTCTGTGGAACTGTGTTGCGTTAGCGGCTGAACATATTCCCGAAGGGGACGAACGGGATGGTTTCCTTGCTATGGTCCAGGATGGTAAGGATGCCATGTGTGAGTCCGTTCAGTCGGGTTTGGACTTAGCTGAATGCGTCAGTAGGTCCATGGCGGCGAGCACCGTGATACGCAGGTTTGCGTGGTTGCGGAAGTCGGGGTTTGCTCCTGATGTGCAGTCCCGGCTCCTCAACATGCCCTTTGATGGTGAACATCTTTTTGGCAGCAAGGCTGACGAGAGCCTTGAGAGGTTGCAGACCTCAAAAGCTGCAGCGAAGTCGTTGGGCGCTGCAGTTCGCCAACCTCCGCCTTTTCGTCCTAGGGGACAGCAGTGGAGGGGTGGCTCCTTTCGCTATTACTCGTCCTTTGGTAGAGCGAGAGGAGCTGGCAGTCAAAGGGGCCAACGCAGGGGTACCAGAGGTGGACGACAAGGTACCCGTGGTGCCAAGGCCGCTCGGGCAGTTGCCTCTTTGCCCTCAGGTAACGCCGCAGCCGCTCCTACTCAGTCATGAGGCCATGTACCATGGTTCGCCGGTTGGGGGAAGGCTGGCGCAGCATCTTGTAGAGTGGCGTGCCATTACTTCAGATGTGTGGGTTCTGGAGATCATAACCCACGGCTACTGTCTTCCCTTTCGGCACAGGCCTCGCGACAATCCACCGGGGAACCTCTCTTTGAAGTGTCCGGATCCGCTCCTTGCGCAGGAAATTCAAGCCCTGCTGGAGAAAGGCGCCATAGAACTGGTGCCTGTAGCGGAGAGGAACAAGGGATGGTATTCCCCTTATTTTTTGATTTCGAAGAAAGACGGGGGATTGAGACCCATCATGGACTTGCGCGGTTTGAACAAACTCCTCAGGAAGGACAAGTTCAAGATGGTTACTCTCTCTCAAGTCCTCCAGGCCCTTCAGCTTCAGGACTGGTTGGTGTCACTCGACCTCAAGGATGCTTACTTCCATGTGCCGATCCATCCCAAGCACAAGAAGTACCTGAGGTTCGCGGTTGGCGACTCGCACTTTCAGTTTCGGGTCCTGCCGTTCGGTTTGACCTCCGCCCGAGGGTTTTCACCAAGCTCATGGTGGTGGTGGCAGCGCATCTCAGGCAAGGGGGGATTCACGTCTACCCCTACCTGGACGATTGGTTGATCAGGGGGAGCTCTCCCGAGCAAGTCCTGGATCATCTGTCCGTCGCCTGCCACTCCCTTCACAGGCTGGGCTTCTCCCTCAATTTAAAGAAGTCCCATTTGACGCCAACACAGAGGCTCCAGTACATCGGAGCAGTGCTCGACACTTCCCTGGGGCAGTGTTTTCCTCCCCAGGTGAGGGCTCTTCACATTCAGCAGATGGTGCACAAGTTTCAGCATGCCCAGACGCTCCCGGCGTTCGAGTTCTTGAGGTTGCTCGGCTTCATGGCATCCTGCATTCTTTTGGTGCCAGAGGCTCGCCTGCGGATGAGATCTTTGCAGTGGGCACTCAAGACGCAATGGTCGCAGTCCTCCGGCAGGATGTCGGACCCGGTTCAGGTGCCGCCCTCGGTCGCCCGGGACCTTCTGTGGTGGGCCGTCGAAGGCAACTTGATGAAGGGGGCTCCATTTTGGCTACCCTGGCCGGAGGTGACGATCGTGACGGATGCATCCCTCACGGGATGGGGAGCTCATGCCAACGGGCTGACAGTCAGCGGTCGTTGGTCTCCGTCGGAGTCCAGACTCCATATCAATCTGTTGGAGCTGAGGGCCGTCAGGCTAGCCCTGAAGGCTTTTCTGCCGACTGTGCGAGGAAAGGCTGTCCTGATCATGACGGACAACACTGTGGCCATGCACTACCTCAACAAAAAGGGGGGGGCAGGGTCACTTCCTCTGTGCAGGGAGGCGATGCAGCTCGAGTTCTGGGCCATCCGGCAGGAAGTTTCGGTCTCGGCAGTTCATCTGGCCGGAGACGAAAACGTGACGGCGGACGCTCTGAGCAGGCAGAGCGCGATCTCTCACGAGTGGGAGTTGGCTCAGGAGATTCTCCTGGAGATCTTCGCCCTTTGGGGGACCCCTCAAGTGGATCTCTTCGCCTCCAGTGTCAACCGGAAGTGCGAGAGGTTTTGCTCGCGGGAATTTCCTCCGAAAGGAGCCTTAGGCGACGCGTTTGTGGTGGAGTGGTCATTCCCGCTGCTGTACGCGTTTCCTCCAGTCCCCGTCATCCCGCAAGTGCTGCGGAGGTTACGGAAGTTCGGTTCCCGGATGATCCTCATTGCTCCGGCGTGGGCTCGGAGGACGTGGTACCCGGACCTTCTCGACTTGTCCATCTGCCCTCCACGTCGTCTTCCCTACCGAGACGATCTGCTCTCACGGGAGGGGGGTCAGGTTCTCCATCCAGAGGTCGGATCCCTCAACCTTCACGCTTGGCTTCTGAAAGGTTGAGGTATAAGGATTGGGACCTCCCTGAAGACGTGATGGAGGTGTTGCTTTCGGCCCGAAGGCCCGCAACTAAGTCTCTGTACCGTTGCCGTTGGCGTAAGTTCTGCGACTGGTGCAGAGTTCAGAATGTGGATCCTTTTGCATGTGACATCCCCATGGTTCTGTCCTTTTTGCTTTCTTTGGCCCACAGGGGCTTGCAAGTGGGTACCATTAAAGGTTACCTGGCGGCGCTGTCCATCTTTAAGCGCTCATCTGAAGAATGTTCTTACTTTAAAATCCCTTTAATTTCACAGTTTCTGAAAGGGCTCACTAATGTGTTCCCTCCGTCGCCTTTCCTGGTGCCCGGTTGGGATTTAAACCTTGTTCTTAGGTTTCTTATGGGTGCTCCGTTTGAGCCTTTACATTCTTGCCCTTTGAGGCTGTTGACTTTGAAAACTGTGTTTTTAGTTGCGGTTACTTCCGCTCGCAGAGTGAGTGAGTTACAGGCACTTTCTGTTAAGCCACCCTTCACTGTATTTCACAAGGACAGGGTTGTCCTTCGAGTTCGTCCTTCTTTTCTTCCAAAGGTAGTGACGGAATTTCATTTGGCCCAGAAGATTGTTCTTCCGGCATTCTATCCTCCTCCGCATCCTGGTAAGGAAGAGGAGAGGCTCCATAGGCTTGATCCTAGGAGAGCTTTGAGCTTTTATGTTTCTCGCATGTCCCGGGTCAGAGTGGACGATCAACTCTTTATTGGTTACGCTGGTAAGCGCTTGGGGCAAGCTGTGACGAAACAGACTTTGTCACGCTGGATTATTTTGGCCATCTCGGAGTGTTACCGCTTGGCGGGTAAGGACCCACCGGCTGGCTTGCGGGCCCATTCTACCAGGGGCGTGGCTGCATCTACTGCCCTGCAGAGGGGTGTTCCTATTCGCAACATCTGTGATGCTGCCACCTGGGCTTCAGTACATACATTTGTACGGCATTATTCCCTCGATTCCATCAGAGGGCAGGATCTGGCCTTTGGCAAGGCGGTCCTTTGCTCTGCTATTTGATTGGCTATTCTAAATTTTGTTTCTAAATTCTTTCCCTCCTCCTTGATTTGGTACTGCTTTGGGAGTCTGTCATAGATATGGAATACGTCGGAGGACCCAATCCCCTCGAAGAACAAGTTACTTTCTTACCTGGTAACGTTCTTTCGATGGGATGGTCCGACGACGTATTCCATATCGCTCCCACCCTGCCTTCCCCGCTGCAGAATTTCTGTTGCGATTGCAGCTTACGTTCCGCAAGGCTTTGTGTCGGACTGGCAGTTGACTAATGTCACACGTTCTGGGGGAAAAAACTACAACTGAGGCTACTGGCGTCGTGCGTCCTACTTATCACATCGGATGACGTCGGACGTCGGAGGAGGTCCTCGACGGCGGCGCATCGACGTCATCGACGCAGGACGCAGACGCCGAAAAAGTTTCCGAAGCAGCACAGCTGTGGTGATTACATGTCATAGATATGGAATACGTCGTCGGACCATCCCATCGAAAGAACGTTACCAGGTAAGAAAGTAACTTGTTCTTTTATAAGGGTAAGGTAGTCCTTAAAGTAAAACCTTCATTCTTAACAAAGGTAGTTTCGGACTTCCATTTGTCACAAAAAATAGTACTACCAACCTTTTATCATCCTCCTCATTTGGGCAAGGAAGAGGAGCGACTGCACAGACTAGATCCCAAGAGGGCTCTTAGTTTTTACATCTCAAGGATGTCTAAATTGCGACAAGATGACCAACTATTTGTGGGTTATCCTGGTCAAAAAGTAGGATTATCTGTAACAAAACAGACCATATGCAGCTGGATCATCTTAGCCATAATTGAATGCTACAGATTAGCGGGAAAAGACACACCAGATGGTCTTCGTGCCCATTCTACAAAGGGAATGGCTACTTCTGCGGATCTAAAGAGGGGAGTCCCAGCAGCAGATATTTGTGCAGCTGCAACTTGGAAAACAATGCATGCTTTTGTCAGGCATTACTGCTTGGATACTGCCTCCTCCAATGAGGGATTATTTGCCAAGGCAGTTCTGCATTCTGTTCACGAAAACTAAAACTAGTACTCCCGCCTCCAAAATTGTCACTGCTAGGGGAGTCTATCATAAGATGAGGAATACATAAGAGGACACAATCCATTCGAAGAACAAGTTACCCACCAACTTTCCAGTTCTTTCAACTGGATGTTCCTCCCACGTATTCCTCATCGACCCTCCCATCCTACGCCACAGTACAGTTTACGTTTTTTTACACTTTCCTCTCAAGATGAGTGCATCAGTTATGGGGCACGCCTGGGTGTTCCTCCTATATGTTTCATTGAAAAAACAGAACTGAAGCAACAGGTGCGGCTGGAGCTATTTATACCATCGGTGACGTCGACAGAGTACAGAGTCCGTCGAGGGACAATCGACGCCACGACCTCGAGCACAGCGCCCTCTGCCGAGAGAGAAATAATTTTCCGAAGCAGCGAAGATGGAGACAACGAGTTATCATAAAATGAGGAATACGTGGGAGGAACATCCAGTCGAAAGAACGTTACAGTTGGTAAGTAAATTGTTCTTCTGTAGCATAGGAGAAATTACCACAATAGAAAGTACCAGGACGAAGAAGAGCCCAGGAGACATGAAGATTTCTTACTCTGCTCGTACAAAGTGGCCCAGAGGATGTATGAGGATCAATCCATCAAGAACAACAAAGCACTATGACAATCCGCCAGGGCAGGACTGGCAACATTCTATATGAAGGGAAGAAGGACTGAAGAATGTGTCAAGTCTAGCTGGGAGAAGCAGCGGGTGTGAGTAGCAGTTTCAAATCCTGTCGGCTGTCCATAGTGAATCGCTAGCAAAGAACGCCGGCGAGGTGCTGGGGGAGTTCTCTGTGGGTCCAGCTGGAGGGGACCTGAACGTGACGCAGGAAGAAGCTGAGCAGTCCAGGAGAGCGCGGAACCGCAGAGCTCCTGCAAAGTCAGAGAAAAGTCGACCAAAGAGAAGTGCTGCAGCCCCAGAAAGTCCCAGTGGCGTACCAGAGTTCCAACAAAGGTAACGAGAGGTACGAGAGACCTGCAGGGGACACAAAGGTGGAAGAAGGGCAGGCTCAAGAGACACTCTGCTGACCTAGTAGTAACAGTCAGACTACTGGAAACGACGTATTGAGCATCAGAGGAGAGCTTCCTTGTTGCAGTGGCAGCAACAAGCCCACTGACTACCAGAGAAGGGTCTGGCAGGTACATTGAACATCAGAGGAGAGCTTCCTCATCGTAGTGGCACCAACAAGCTCACTGACCACTAGAGAAGGATCTGGCAGCTACATTTAGCATCAGAGGAGAACTTCCTCGCAGCAGTGGCAGCAATAAGCCCACTTGCCATAAGAGAAGGGTCTGAGACCACGACAGATGTATATCAAGTATCGGAGGAAAGCATCCTCGCTGCAGTGTCATGGAAAAGCCCACTGAGGCTCAGAGAGGGACATGGGACTTTGCCAATACCTGAAGAAGGGAATCATTTTCCTGGTTCGGAAAGTTGAGGAAACTGAAAACCCCTTTGGATCAAGCGATGCCAGGGGAAGGTAGTCATTCTCCCTGGCTTTGGTACAAACTATATTGAAGTGAGTGAACCACTGCCAGGAGATGGGAGTCATTCTCCTGGTTCCGAATGTTGACTGTTGTAAAGGTTTGTTGGAACCGCAAGCAAGGGGAAGGGAGTCATTCCCCTGGCATCCTTTTTGCCAAGGAAGATTTTTGGGAATACCATGCACCTACCAGGAGAAGGGAGTTGTTCTCCTGGAGAAGTAACCTTTCGGTAGACTTAGTCTTTAGTTGTAGTGTAAGGGATAGAAGTAGGTTGTGACACAGGACAGTGGAATTTGATTTCGACAGACATGCCGACAGCCCCCTTTTGGTATTAGTTGGAGGCAGGGAAACCCCTCTTAGAAGATGGGGATAGTGAGGGTTTCTTTTCTTACGAATATGTCTTTGCCAACCACCATGCAACCTTTCCGTCAGCTTCCTTTTTCAACACCTTTACAGTACCAAGAAATCTCAGAGGGTATGTGGTAAAGTGCCTACATTGCAGATTGTCTTAGAATCCCTGCTTCACTGTTTAGTGTGATGATCCTATGGATTTATCACTAAGCCCCAGCCTAAAGTCTCCTCCCAAGTGGCCAGGGAAAGGCAGACACTTTCGGATCCTGACTTTGGGGGTGGTGTTCCAGGGGAGGATCTCCTGGGAGGAGAAAGGGTCCAGGAGAATGAGAAGACTCAGTGGGATGAGATGCTGTACTTATCCTCCTCCAGGGCGGACATTTCCTCAATTCCAAAATATGTAATGGCTTGGTGTCATAAATATCTTCCTAGTCCACAAGTTGAACATCTTAATGTGGGTACACATTATCAGAAGTCCTTTTGCATTAAGAGAAATAAAAAACCTTCTAAAACCCGGGAGATTCATAAAGCAAGAAGTGCCCTTAACTCCCAAATTCGCAGTAAGGGGACGTCTATGAATAATAACAGTTTAAACCCTAAAGAACTTTATTCCTCTTTTCAATAAAATCTGATGACTAATCCTTATATTTCCTTAAAGGAAATTACAGGGAACAGAAATAAGTTTAAGAAGGAACATCCAACCAGAAAAACTAACTTTGTCCCATAAAAGCCAAAGAGGAACAAAGTTGTGGGATGGTCAGATTTTTAATCAAATGGCCCACACCTGAGGGAGAATGGGAGGCTTAAAAGACACCCTCAGGTGCAGGCCAGAGGAGTGCGGGTCGAGCAGAAGGAGCAGGCAGAGCAGTGCATGCAGCCGATGCAGAAGCTGGAGGAGGATGGTGACTCCGGGACCACTGTTAAGGCGAAGACGGTAGCGGTTCCTGCAAGGGTCTGTGTCTCCTGAAGTCCAGAGTACAAGGCTGCGCAGGGTGAAGCGAAAGCGAGGGAAGCATTCCTTCCCAGCAGGCTGTCTCAGGTGGCAGGCGAGCACCAGGAAGCCTCAGGAGTTAAGGAAGCTCGACTTTCGAGTGGCACGGGTGGTGGCGGACCAGCAGTAGATGTTTGCCGGGTTGCGTGAAGCCACAGAAGAAGAACACCAAGCAGCGAGGGGTTTGAACGTGCATGCCTTACCCAGTGAGTTCACAGGCTTACAGTAGCACTTGTGTATGAGTGAATGTGATAATAGAAGTAACTTTGAATCTCCGCAGAAAACAGCGAAAGTCGCATTTGTTAAAGCCAAATGGTTTAAAATTAGGCATGTGAGTTTATGAAAAAGCCAGCAACCCAATGGGACACTATTGTTAAAAGCTAACACATTACAGCCATTGCCCAAGCCAAGAGAAACCAAAGGTAAGGCAATTCCAGTCCAGCAGACATTGCCATACATCAAACAACCCAGACATTGCGAAGGGGCACCCATGAAAGGCCCAAAGGTTATGCAGCTTGTTAACCACATTTTAAGAAACATATAATCGCTGCTGGGATAAACACACATTGCCAAAGCCAAGAAAGAAACAGAATAAGACCCTATCCTTCTCAGTATTTGGTTAATGTGCAGTGGGGAAACGAGAGTGGCAAAAAGGCTGCCCTTCCGGAAAAGGTTATTCATAATTTGCAGAGGAGTATTGAAGAGCACCAATGTGAATGTTGTTTTCCCCAAAGAGTTGCTAAAGGTTTAATGCTGCAAAATACCGAACATTGTGAAGCTGTTGCAGAGCTATTCTAAGTTGTTCTTTAACAAAGAAGCCCTTACTATTTATGAAAAGCTGTCCGAGCAAAGGAGTATACCCGGATGGCAAACCCTTGAAGTAGTAGGCCTGGCATGGGAGTAAACCCGGTGTGATTGAGGTAGTAGGCCCGGCATGGAAGTAAACCTGGTAGAAGTTGATGAAGTGCTGTAAAGTGGTCCTGACAAAGACAATTTTATGTGTGGTGCTGCTGAAAAAAGAACTGTATAAAACTGTTATAGATAAATTGCATTCCAAGCAGAATGCTCATTTATGGCCAATCCTCCTGACAAATAAAATTGTTGTTGCTTTTGATGAACTAGGAAACTATCCTGCATGTGAAGAGGATAATCCTGAAGTTTCATCTTGCTCAAGAAAGAGAATTAATATTTTGTTTTTTTAGTTTAATCAGTGGCGTGCTGGAACTTTCTGTTGTCAAAAAACTATATTGGAACTTTGTTGTTTACCAGGATTTCTTGAATTCTTTTTGGAACTGTGGAGCAGAACCCTTCTTGAATCTGGGGAAGGGGAATTCACCCAGATTATAAGTAAAGACTATTGTTATATTACCAATTCAACTGCCACATCTATATCTTCTTGTTACCTTTTGAACTGCCATATATTACCTTATTTATTGTATGTATGAGTGTGAGGGACAGATATCCATTTTTAGAGTTTCCTTTCGTTTATTTTAGGCAGAGAAATTCTCGTCAGGGTAGGGATAGTGAGGAATTTCCCCAACCTTTTTATTTAATAAAATGGCATTTGTTGAAAAACCTTCACAAGTTGACCTCATCACATTTCTGACCCCTCACAATAGTCAGTGTTTTTTCCTGGGTAAATAATACAATCTCACTCTGATTTAACTACACAAATTGGAGTACTTATAAGTGATTACAATGGGGCAGATTTAATGACTTTAGTGACGGAAAAGTTGCCGCAAATTGCATTTTGGTTAAATTTCACCACATGTCAGAATAGCTGTTTCTTGTTTGCAAATGCTGAATTTCATTTTCAATCTGATAATCATTCATAATCATTGCTAGTGTTGACCTGAACCAATCCAAAGTAACTCTAACTAGTGCTGAATCCCATTAAGCGAATTTGTCATTTTTAGCATTTTTCACATTCATTGCAATCACATTCATAAGCATATTGACCTGTTTTAAAATCATACCTGTTCTCTCTAAGCATGCTGGGGGGAACTGGGATTGAACTGCATTATTGATTGTATTCCTGAAACCTGTGTACCCTCATTTCCATCTCTTCATATTGCATAGTGGGGGGAGTGAGTAGTCACAGGGGAAAGAGTGAACATATTGTCTTTTGTGGAAATCATATCAAGTTTTATTTCTGTGCTGCATTCTTTCCTATTATTGCATTTCCTTGAATCCATATAAAGTATTCTCTGCTACAGTATCCTTCCTATTCCTGCTCCTAACTGATTAAAGAGATTGTTGATATTGTAATATTACCCATTGCTGATCATTGTTCATATTCATAAGTGTGCTATTCAGATATTGTGTGATATATATATTGTTCAGTTCTTCAAATAAACCTTTTAATTTGCAAAACAAACCTACTTCTTGGCTCATTGATGTCGGGGAGATCCAAAGAGAGGGGCGTTATATAAGGGTTCATCATCCAGATTTAAAGAACTTTTGACATAAAAATATATAAATAAGGGTTTCCATTGGGCATCCCATACTAGGCATTGACTTAGTTGGAATGCTGGATTGAAATCACTTACATGACTCATCAAGACCACATGTCTTCTTTACAAGAATAAAACCACATTGAGTTTGAAATCCAACTGCTGTAGTAGATATCCATCGGTTTGCAAGGTACCCAGGACCATAATACTTTCATTGGACACAAGATTAGCCATGCGTCACATACAGAAGAATGGTGAATATTAGCCACGCGTCACATTTAGACAACATTGTGAAGATTAGCCATGCGTCACATTTAGAAACAATTGTGAACATTAGCCATGAGTCACATATAGAAAGAATTGTGAAGATTAGCCATGCGTCACATTTAGGAAGAATTGTGAAGATTAGTTGTGCGTTACATTAGCTGTTTGAGCTTGCTGTACTCAGACGCACATTTTGTGTCTAGTAATCCTTGCTGTGCACTTTTTTTTTCTATTGCACTTAGAGGAATTTTTGGAAGTGGCAAATTTGTTGAGCTTTGAGGGGTTCTGTGGGTGGCCAATGTATTGCACTTCGAAGAATTGGAGGGGACCATTGTGTTGCAGCTGGATGAGCTCTGAGGACAGAACTTTGAGAGTAGCCAATGTACTAACCAACCTGCTCCCCTCCAACATACCTCCCAAGTACTATACACACTGTTTGGGCCAGCCAAACTACCTACACAAACACACCCAACATAACAAACAAAAAAACACTTGCATACATCAAACAACCCAGACACTGGTCCTTACCCATACGGATACAACAAGCCAGTGCACGCAATCAACTGATCAACAAGCCAACATGCACAGACACCAATTTCTTCTGCTTCTGGGCCTAGCCTATCCCTCTCCATGAGCGACAGGAGACCATGCCAATGGTAATGGTGCGTGCTATAAGACAAGTTAACAAAACATAACACCATGCAAGAGTGGGAATTGTGGGCTTTTAAAGTTTACTTTTGGCAGAATAAGCACACAGAAATGTCACAGTTGTTTTTGCTGGTGACTCACCAAGGAGCTAAAGATGGATGGTCCAGACGAGCAACTAGCAAGGAAGCAAAGGACCAGAGGAGAGTGGCGCACCAGAGCCGCCAAGGAGCAGAAAGAGAGCTTTGCTTTGACCTTAGTTTTACTTCAGTCTATTTTTAGTTTAGGCTTTATGCTGAAACTATTGCACTGGACTACAGCTAAGAGGGAGATGACATGAGATGGACACACAGCTTAAGGGTTTTTACCAACCTGTTGACTGCCCATGGACATGCTAATTCCTATGGCCATTCCCACCTGCTATCTGCCCATGCAATCCCTGCCAAAAACCCATGCTCCTGAGATCTCTTTGAGTTAGCTCTATCAAGCAATTAGATTAAACTTTGACCTTCCAGTGGTATTTCTAAGCAGTCTGCTGAGAGTTAATGACATAATTCCAGCTGTAAATGCACTAGTGATGTAATAAAAACTGCCTTAACCAAATGTGCCTCCAACCACTTCATTTATATCTGTCCCTTGCACTGAGGTCTTGTTTAAACAAGCATTAACAGTCAACACTTTTGGATGGCGTTTATGATAGACGTGAGGCACTCATGTCACATGCCTAGATGATTGCAGCAATTTCCAGCAGTTACCATCATCTGGACAGGTACTACTGTTATGGCAGTGCCGGGCAAATGCCTATCCCATCCGTACACAAATGTCAAAACTGTTGTTTTAGCCAGTGCTTGTTTTCAACTGAAGTGACTGCAACCAGATGATTACTGCCAACTACAAAGTGTATTGAGTTTTAGGTAGGAGTATGGGCTTACCTGAAGTATTGAATTTCTGTTTTACTCTGTTACCATTATTTATACATAAACATATTTATTAAGAGAAAAATATACAGTAATAAATAAAGAGACATGTGTCAAATAGTGTAATGCTGGAAGTGCTTTGGAGGGACAGGGCCGCCTCGTTTTGTCCCACTGCTTCCATGTTGGTGTTTTTATGTGTGTTTTTCTGGCACAGGAGTCCAGTCTGGACTTCTGGTAGTGCAGTTCTTCATTGTTATTGTTGGTGAACAGGACCCATGGCACCCATGGGTAGGGGTACACCTTGGTACCCCTAGTGTTTGTAGACACTGTGTTGCCCACAGAGCAGGGTATGCACTGGTGGCAGCTACATGCTGACTCTGCAGTGGCTCTGGGACTCCTCCATTTTTGGACACCCATGCCCTGTCGTAGGCATCAATGGATTCCTGAACAAAGGTAAAATGGCCACGGAAAGCCTCATGGCTTCCTGCCTTTCCCTTCCTGTTTCTCAAAGTCCTGAGAAGCTCTGGCTCTGTCCCTTCCCCTAATTGGATGTTGGGTGGAAGGTCCATATATGGCTCTTGGGCTGCCCTTGCTAGACTGGTAGGAGCCTTCTCAGGGACTGCTTGTTTTGGGTACACTCTAGGGGCGAGACCTGACTGAATGGACAGGGAGTCAATTCACATTCTATGTTGTGGTTGTCTGGTTTTGGTTGTGTGTCACAATGCCTGTGGTCCTGCCTAAGACAGCCCTGCCTGAAACTGGAGGGAATGCAGTTTGTGGTCTGAAAAGCTGGTAGATGCCCACAATACACATCCATTGTGTTGAGTTTCTTTCCTTGGGCCTTAATGCCTGTGAGCCTAATTGGGTGCTGCATGATGAATGCCCTAGTGTGTGATCGGCTGTCTGAGCCTAGCTCAGACTTAGTGAATGGGGGATCTGTGTATAACAGAAGACCCCTCCCTTATCTCTGTGTCAGAAGCTTGGAGTTTTCCTGGGAGCGTATCCTGAATGAAGCTGGAGGAAGAAGTTCTGCTGCTGCAACTCTTCACAAAATTCTAAGGCTGCTATGCTGATTCAAGGATTGATCAAGAGAGAACATGGACAGGCAACCTCTTCCTGTAGCTGCGAGGGGACATCATGCAACTGCTGTTCTTCACCTAAAGTGTCCCGGAAGCCAGTCCTGAGTGCATGCTATACTGCAGAAGTATCTTCGTTGGTCCAGAAGAAGTGACCGGACATCTTGAACCCAAGAAGATAACCAGCACTGTCCTGTGTCCGGAGGCTGTTGTGCCCAGAAGAGGGGGTACCCTGGCATAGTCCTGCTCGACGTCTGGAACTTGCCAAGTCTGAACCAACTGAAGAAATCTTCAGGTGGCACTGCAACCTCAGCATCTGTCCACTTATTCCCGGCTGAGGAATTTTATTGTCACTGCCTGCAGAGAAGTGCCTACTGATGGCTTTCCTGCCAATCTGCAGAGAAGAACTAATCCCGAGGGTCCAGACTTAGGGAGGGCTGCAGGGCAGTCCAGTGCTCGGATCCAAGTCACCAGAAGCCATCCTGTCATCTGTGCCGCGGCTGCATCACCAAAGAATTAACCAGCGACAAACCGCAAACTGACAACCTAACACCTACTCCTGCCACTGCACCCATCCCCACTGAGGGTCATTAAAGAAACCAAAGGACTCATCCTCACCTCCCAAGCCTTGTTGAGGTCCACAGTGAGTTTCAGCTTTGTGGAACACCCACAGCCAGAGTAGAAACACAACCAAGGAGGCCACCACGACAGACCTTCACTGCTCCCTTTCTGACACTGTTGGGTTCCCTTCTCCTGCTCAACAGCAACGACCCAGCCACATCTTCTTCCAGAGGTGGTCTATCCTCATGGGGCACAATCGAGTAAAGCGGAGATACTCCACAACTTCGCCTTCCAATGCGCCCAAGGTACTGTGGCAAGGATGAGGGGCTTCCTCCCTCAGGGTGCATACAGGGGTCCTAGATTCGTCTTGAGCCCGGCTCCCCTGTTGTTTCCCTGGTACTTTGGGGTGGTGGGACCTTTAAAGAGAGAAGCGCACAATTACTGAACATTTAAGGACTGGGTTTTAATATAAAAGCAAAGTATAACTTAACTTTTATTTCAGGTTGCCCAGGTGGGGGGGATTTTCACACGGAATTCAGCCAGTGTTCTCAAGTAATTTGCCTGCATTTGTACATTTGTGGTTTTAAGGTTAAACAGTGTTAGTGATTTAAGTGCATCATTAAAACTACCATTGGTGCATTATTGCTGAACCTAAGAATAACTGTGGTACCACATAGAACTGTATATATTGTGTTACCAATTGAAGTAGAGTGTCTTGAGAACAAATATATAATCACCTAAACCTAATCGTATGTTAATTAATAAAAGAACTTGGGTTGTACCTAACATAGCTTGTAGACATTCCTTTGTGGGGGCTTGGAGATTCACTGTACCTAAGAACCAGCCTGCAGCACCTCCCTGTGATTCTCAGCCTTGGTTGCTTGTCTATTGCTGCCAGCTGAGAGCCTTGGCTGGGCTGCCTCTTTGCCTCTACCCCAACCATAGAGGGTAGTATCACAGACGCCCCCCTCTAGTCTTTGCAAATAGTATCATGTTTAATTAGCATGCACAGTTGGATTAGCCGTCTAGCCTGGATGAATATATTGTTTTGCTATTTGTCGGGTATTAATCTAATACCATTAGGTTTTTATTATTCCTGACCATGTCTAGTATAGCCACAAAGCAACACGAGCCATTGAAGATTGCAAACCAAAGGTGAAGCCACGTCTGGCCCCATCCTGACTAGCCCTGCCCCACCCGCACCTCTGCACCTCGCCCCCGCCGGCCATCCCACTCTTTTCTTTTTGGGTGCAGCCATAGTACTACAAGTTCCTTTATTCCACTTCCACCGTTGGCTAGGAATCTACAACGTCCTGCCCAACTGCCCCTCCCCATTTCCTGCACAACAAGAGGACAAGGCACTCTGGGTATAATGTCGGAGCCAAAGGACCTTTTTAAAACAGCCTGAATTGGACGCCTTAAAGCAGGCTTGCTTTGGACCAATCCCCTGTGACAGGTTTCCTTTATGAGAATGCATAGCCCACTTTATTTTTGTTATATATCTTTGGGCTCTCAAGACAAGAAGAAGGATTCACCGGACCTCTACCAGAGAGAACGCATTCAAGGCAGAGGCAAGTTCTGTCCCCCAACCATCCCCACGAACAGTGGGGCGTTAGGAGGATGCTGTTGGACCAAGGCCTCTTTGCTGGCATTTGTCCTGGAGCCAGGATCCTGTTCATTGAAGGGTAAAGACCCCCTGTAGGTGCTAGTCTACTTCCTGGACTGGAAGTGCAGAACTAAAGACTCCCCTTATCCATTCAGACCCTGGATTGGCCCTGGACCCAGAAGTCCAGAAGCAGGATGGACCCTGTTTCATTGCCTCAAGATGTCTGTGCGTTGGCTCGACGCACCTCAAACCTCTACAGGACCCACAGTGCTGCCTTTGGCAATCTATGCAACTTATAACTACTTGCTGCACTTTGAGGCATCCAGCCACCAGCTCGGCCCATTGCTGCGAACTGCATCAATCAACCCAATCGCTGGCTCTACTCTATGGAAGTAACTGATTTTCATGCCAACTCGTCCTGCTGGATGATTGCTATGGCGAATCAAGCAACACCGTCTCTGTCGCACTAATACAATGTGCATGCGTGGCGTCGCATGCATACAGAATGCCTCATGTGATGTCAGGGCGCAATGCTGCGCATCCCGGGACACTGATGCTTGAAGCCCGGCAATTGATCTATGGAAATTGGCATAAACCACATCCAGAACTGATCATGCACGTGTTTGTTGTAGGAGTTACCAAGATTTCACTTGTTCTCAACTTCCCTCAGTCCAGTGACAAAAGTCCTCAACAGTTTCACCGTCTGCTTGCTCCTTCATCCCAAAATAGTACCTCTCCAAAATGGTACTTTCCCTTTTCTCAAAGTCGAGGTCCATTTTCCTTAGTTAGATCACATGGGGATTAAGAATCTTCCCCTCTCCAGCTTCTTGTACCTCTTCACTCCTCCATGAAGTGATGCCAGGAAGGCTCTTTAGGATTTTCCTCCCTTTGAATCCCAAACTGCATTAATAATGCCCTCTTTCTCTCCATGCTGTACGAAGACCCATGAATAGCCATTACGTAATCTTAGAAGTTTTCCTTCTACACCTCGCATTTTATTATTGGTTCCCCTGCGGTTGGAAAGATTGAGGTTGTAAGTTGCTCATGTTTGTTTCTTTGTCCCCACAGTTAGGAAAATACTTCTGGTAATATCTTAGTACCCTTGCCTTCAACCGTGTGGTCCTTTGCCAAATATGGTATTGAAATCTGCAGTTTATTATCGCATTCCAAAATTGGCTGTTGCCTTATCCACTTGCCCTTGTGGGTTGTTTCAAGTCTTAGTAGTCCTTTCACTTTTTCTGCGTATCTTTCCTGCCAATTAAGCGGCTTCCTTCAACAGACTAGCTCTCCATGGTCACAATGGAGCTTATAAAGTCTGCTCCCTACAACCCGACTTCGCTCCTCCCTTCTTTGAGCTCCCAGAACACTTGCTTCGCACATATAGTGACAGCTGGTAAGCTTCTCAACAATCTTCTTGCTTCTTGGGGGCCTTGCTGCTTGTCGCTACTATACTGAAAGCTAAAATATTCGGCTTAAAATCAAACTGCTGGTTTGCTTTATTGTAAAAAGAGCCCAGAGCAGCTTGGGTAGCAAGGCCGCAAGAGCATCTCAGCCTCTCAGCTCCCAGCATCAACTCACCAGAAGAACCTCAGGTTAGAAGTAAACACAATAGGTACTCTTACGTCCCGTCCCCTTTCCTCCATACTGCATGGGCGTCCCTTCCAAGGGACGGGAGACTGAACCTTTTTCAGCAGAAAAAACCTTCTTCCCCTTTAAATTTCGGGGTGTGCTGGGGTGCGGCCCAGGGAGCAGTCGCTGCCCTGACTCCGCCCTCTGGCGCCACACCTCAGTCCCCTTTTCCACGTCGACGGGAGCAGGCCGAATTCACCAGCGCTCCTGGGTTTGGCTTCGCCCAAGTAATTCCACGCGCAGATACTTCTTCTTTGTCTTTTTATCATTCAGGTACTCGGTCCTCAGTCGTCACACTGCTCCCCGGCGCATGTCAACTTACGCAGGGTTCAGCAGGTGTCCATCCTGCAACGGGCTCGTCCAACTTCAGACCCCCACGCCCTCTGCCTACGTTGCCTTGGCCCAGACCACAGTTGGCAAGCTTGTACAGCATGTGGCTCGCTGTCCTCGAAAGAGCTGAAGAACAGACTAGCCAGGTGAAGGGAGCTCTTCCAGAAGTCGCCTCCAGAGGACCTCAAGAACTTCGTGAAACACAGCCAAGACCAAGGTAGGGCCGATATTCACCATCGCACCCCACAAAGGAGACTCCTTCCCAGGGACTCTCCCGCGCGGGATGGACCGGTCAGGTGCTTGTACCAGCATGTGCACCGAGAGTCAGGTCCAATCTTGAATCTTCCTGCAGGAGTGATGCTGGCCCACCCGACCCCCCCCAAGTATGCCTGCCCAATAGTCTCTAAGAAGATAAAACTGCCAAGCTGGCAAACCCAAGGGGAAAGGGGAATTGGAGAACAAAACAAAGACAGATCTTCACTGGATAACACTGATGTCTGATGCCCTCTGGTACTGTATTATTCTCTCTTCAGTGTCTGTGAAATCTAAGGGAAAAAATAATAGCATATATATATATTATTTATAACTGATCAATAATTCTGTCTCTCTCTTATTTACTTTCTTTCTTTTAAAATACCTGTTGCCTATGCTTGTGTGTTGATAGGCATTCTTTTCTGATGATGTTGAAATATTAATTCTGTATTTCTTGGAAACTCATTTATATGTAAACTTTCTTGTATTTCCTAAACTTCAGACAGATCTTCTTTTCAATAGTATCAATAGAATGTCATTGTTGCCAAACTTTCTCTCAAATATTTCCTCTGAGAACAGTCTTTAACATTGAAGAACTTGTAACTCTAGAATTGCGCATAAATATATATTTTTTTAATTCTTCAGAAGAAACCGCGCATCCATCCGACGTATCTTCAATATTAAACGAACCGCGCATCCAATCGACGCACTTTTCCTTAAATAAAAAATGAACGAACCGCGCACTTGCCGACGCTTCTTTTCCTTGACTACAAGCTACACAGAAACCGACGCTTAAATCCTTGAAATACGAGCCGCGCCGTGCACCATTTCCGGAGTTGAGACGACGCGTACACGTTGTACGTAAGAAAACGTAAGGTTCTTTTCTCTAACCTTAATACTAACGACGAACGCGAGACAAAAGATACGCTCGCGCTCGTCATTAAAATATATAGAGTTAGATAAAAATATAACTCAACCCAAACTCTATATATATTAAATATTCCTAGAATAAACCGCGCGTTAGTTAGTAATTAGATTAGCATTGCGCAGAGATAAAAACTAACAAAAATAACTCGCAATTGCAGAATACAACAGCAGATTGTAACGATTACATTTCTGAATAAAATACAGTTCTTTCTTGTCTATGAAAGTTTGTTTTTTAAAAGACAAACGAATTTCACTCCATGTAATATATCTTCAATATTTGAATAACTTAGCTTGCTTCTTCTGTAACTTCTTGTCTTCTAAGAATTCTTGAATATAAGTCTTTCTTTTCTGAAGTCAGGAATTAATAACTCTTCTTAATTAAGTAAACTATAGATTTTTCTTAAAACTTCTCTCAGAGCTAAAGAGACTGCAACCTGCCACAAAGGCAACTAAAATGAAAGGCAGTTTAGAACTCTGTTCAAAATTCCAAACTACCTCATCAATGGTTTCCTCCAATCACTGCTGCTGTACTAACCCTCCATCTTGCCTTGGGGAAAGAAGTGATTCCTGAAATCTTATTACGGAATTTTTTTTGTACAATTCTTTTAATAATAATTTAAAAAAAATAACTTGAACATCATACTTCTAAATAGAATTACATCCAAAGGTCTTATTGTTAAATGATGATTTCTTAATCAAGTATGTAAGTAATTTATGTCTATGAGAATTATCTTGGTATGATAACAGTGTGTCTTTTAAGGTTGTGAACCTTTGAAACTCTAGAAATATACCATGGATTCCTGACACCGAGGCTGCTGCAGCTACCAGCCTTCTGGCCGAGGGATCCTTGGATCCTCCCGGTGGTACTGTTGAGGGATCAGAAGGTTCTTGTACCGGATTGTCATCAGAGGGGATCCGCCCTTGTACCGGCAATATGGCAGAGGGGCTACGCCACAATACCGGCAATACGTCTGAGGGGGTTCCTAAACACAGCTCTACCGACCCTCGGGTTGAGGTTGTCACACCTATCGGGCCTAGGCTCGAGGAGCAGGGTAGGCCTCGTGATCCACACGCAAGAGTCTTGGAGGAGGCCGGGCCAGCGGGCTGAGCAACATGTGGCAGGCAGCTTGACGAGATGGCCGCCACGCCAGACAGAGGCACCCGTCCAATGCCATTCCAGGAATTCGGTGAAGAACGAGTGTCAAGGTGGGACTGGCCTCAACCAGGTACGTGGCTACAGCCTACACCTCTTTTGCGCAGAGTAGCTTCCCACTGCGTCCTATGGGCAGGGTACGCAGCGGCTCCAGCTGCTCCCAGCTACCCTGTCAGCACCCCCTGCCGCCTCTTCGGCCCGTGAGGAGGGATTCGTTGAGAGGTTCCTCGGCCTCATGAGGTCAGCTCGGATGGGGGTTATCCGCAAAGACGCCATCAGGGATGTCCTCCCGTCAATGCTGCGGCACTACAAGCGCCCCAGACCTTGGTGCAGCCGCTGCCTCTGGCTCCCCAGCTGATGCCTCAGGCGGTTCTGCACCAGCCTCCGCCACCTCCTCAACATCCAGCCACAGTCCCTATACCCCAGCCTCCGGCGCCAACTACTCCTCCTCCTCCAAAGGATCCTCCTGACCCACAGGATACGAGTGAGGAGGAGGACCCGGATACGCCATCCTCAGCAAGGGCCTTCCACAAACGTCTTGCCGGGCTGGCGAAATATCTGGGCCTCCCCCAGCCCGAGGTCGAGCAGCCGACAGAGGGGGTTCTGGCTGAAGTCCTCACGTGACGCCCCTCTGCCAAAACGAGGATTCCACTGCAAACCGATGTAGTCTCCCTGGCCAAGAAGGGTTGGCTCAAGCCCCGCTTGGCCCAATCGGTCAGTCGACGCCTGGACGCCAAGTCCAGGCAGATGGAGGGGGATTATTATTATTATTATTATTACACTCTTGCTCTCGGCCCATCCTCAGCCACACTCTTCAGTGATCGCTGCAGCATCACTATACTCCAAGCCTCAGTCTTCCTCAGCCTCCTCCTCTGCGGCGCTGCTAGGCAAGGAGGAGAAGATCTTGGAGGCGTACGGGAAGAAGCTCTATTCCAATGCGTCTTTGCATCTTCGTCAGGCCAACGTAGATGCCATGCTGGCTGCCGCCAACCAAAGATTATGGCGGGAAATTGGGGACTTCCTCCCAGAAGCTGGTGGCGCAGGACCTCATGGAATCCACCGTGGCCCATATCGACACCTCTGGCCGTGCCATCTGTATCGCCACAGACATGAGAAGGACAGCCTGACTTTCGGGCAACAAAATTCAACCCGGACGTCCAGGAACGCATATTAGATCTTCCGTTCGGGGGGGGGGGCTCTTCCACTCCTCCACGGATGAGGAGCTGGACAAAAAGAAAAACAGCTCACAAACGGCCAAGTCTTTATCCATCCTAACAATGACCACGCCCAAATCGTACACCCAATCTCAGCAGCGCTCCGACAGGGGTCGGACGTACGGAGGGTTCCGCATCTTCCAGGAATGGACATCCAGGCAACCGGACCGCTCGCCGCCCCAGAACCGGCACAAGCAACAAAAAGGGGGGAGGGAGTAAGGGCTTTTTCCAGTCCCCCTCCTCCGCAACAGCCTCCGAGGGAAAGGAGGCATGACACATCCCTTCGGGTCCACGTGTCTCCGGTGGTGGGGTAGGCTAGCTCTCCACACACATTTCTGGTGCCAGAACTTCGCGGACCCCTGGATCCTCTCTGTAGTATCCACGGGGTACCGCCTCCCTATCCCAGCCTCTCCTCCTTCCTCCCCTCTACTCCCACAGGTTGGGACAGCAACTCTTTTGGCAGAGATCCGGTCGCTCGTAGAGAGCCAGGCAGTGGAGGAAGTCAGCGAGGCTTGGGCTTTTACTCCAGGATTTTCGCCATTCAGAAGAAGAACCAGGCAGGCCTGAGAGTTGTGCTGGACCTTTCCACCCTCAACCTCTCCTTACCCCTACAAAAATTCAAGATGGTTATGCCAGCTTTTATAGCAGAGACATTGTGCAAGGGAGACTGGATGTGCTTCCTGGATCTGAAGGACGCGTACCTATATATCCCGATTTGGCAGCCCCATCGTTCTTTTCTACGGTTCAGGATCATGGCCTAACATTTTCAATACAAGGTCCTTCCTTTCTGCCTCAACTCGGCCCCCAGGGTCTTTACCAAGCTCATGAATATGGTGGCTGCCCTCCTCAGAGCGCAGGGCCTCCACGTCTACCCATACCTCGACAACTGGCTTGTCGGGGCTACATCTCCGGAAACGGTTCACCACTCTTCCCATACCCTTATGAACACACTGCACGATCTGGGCTTCTCGCTCAATCTCAAGAGGTCACAGCTGCAGCCCACGCAGATTCAAGAGGGCCACCAACCCCTTCCTCAGCAGAGAGGTGACCTCGGCATGGTTGTACCAACATCTCCTGGGTCTCTTGGCAGCGGTCCTATTAGCCGTTCCGCACTCAAGACTGAGGATGAGGATGAGGAGGATTCAGCTGCACTTTGCGGCCTCATCGAACCAGGAGCGGGGCTCTCAATAGGAGATGATCAATGTTCCTCCATCCCTCCACCCGGACCTAACATGGTGGTCCAAGGACTGCAACCTACGGACGGGAAAGCCCTTTCGGCCGCCCTCCCCGCAGGCCACCATCACCACAGACTCTTCGCTCGAGGGCTGGGGAGCCACCCTGGATGATCTTGCGGTCCACGGCACCTGGACTCGACAGGAGCAGGAATACCACATCAAATGGTTGGAGCTGAACACCATCTGGCTAGCACTCAGAGCATTCCTACCACTTCTCAGGGGCAAGGTTGTCCTCATCCAGACAGGCAACTCGACCAGCATGTACTACGTCAACAAGCAGGGAGGCACCAGATCCCCTCAGCTGTGCAGACTGGCAATCAGCATGTGGGAATGGGCCCTGGAAAACATCTACCTCACGGCAGCCCATCTCCCGGGGAATCCAACCTGGAGGCGGACAGGCTCAGCTGGTTGGGAGCAGACAATTACAAGTGGCAGCTAAACAACCTCGTTATTCAGGAGATCTTCAACAAGTGGTGTCAACCCTAGGTGGACCTCTTCGCCACCTGGCACAACAAGAAGTGTCCTCAGTTTGCCTCCTGGCAGGGACAGAGTCCCAGCGCCCTGGGCAAGGCATTTTCGGCTTCAGTGAAACGGCAGGAGGGCTTACGCCTTTCCGCCTACTCTGCTGATTCACAGAGTCATTTGCAAGATCAAGGAGTCTCGCCAACTGAACATCATTCTGATAGCTCCATGGTGGCCGGCCATGCCATGGTTTTTGGAGCTGCTCAGCCTCTCAGAGATGCCCCTGATTCATCTCCCAACGGGTCCAGCACATCTTCTGGTGCAGCACGGGGGCAGGGTCATCCACCCCACGCAAACTAGCCCTCACAGTGTGGTTCCTGAGCAGGTAACGCTGCAGCACCTCAGACTCTCGCAGGGTAATGTAGAAATCATTCAGGGCGCAAGGAGCAAGACTGCCAGGGCCCAGTATAAAAGCAATGACAAGATTCTGCCACTGGGCAGACTCCAAAGACATCGAACCACTGGCATGTACTTTGGACGATGAGTTCTCCTTCTCGGCGCACCTCGCCCACCCGGGCGTGCAGGTTGACACTTGCTGCACATATCTCGCAGCCATCAGAGTTTACAGGAACTCGGAGGAGGGGATCTTCTCCTCCTCCAATCCTATCGTCAAACATTTGACGGGGCTTGCGAGGCTCTACCCGCCCGTCAAGAGGCCGCACCCTGTGTGGGACCTCAACATAGTCTTGGGCGCCCGGCGCACAAACCATTCGAGCCAATGGCGTCCGCTGACATCAGGCTGGTCACCATCAAGACGGCCTTGCTAGTCGGACTCACCTCTGCGTGTAGAGTGAGCGAAAACCAGACACTGGTTGCCTCGGAACCATATACTACCTTTCACAAGGACAAAGTAGTCCTGCGGACACACCCAGCATTCCTGCCCAAGGTGCCGTCTGCTTTCCATTTGAACGAGGAAATAGTCCTTTCTACTTTTTTTTTGCTGATCCCAAGGACGAAGCGCAGAGAGTGCTGCACTGCCTGGATGTCAGGCGTGCCCTGAAATTCTACTTGGACAGGACCAAGGGCTTCTGCAAATCGGACGCCCTGTTCGTCACTTTCGGAGGCTCAAGACCAGGCTATTAGGCCGCTAAGGCTTCCATATCCCGCTGGACGGTCTCTGCCATCAAAGAGGCCTACGAGGGCCAGCAGAAGCCGCTGCCGGCCAACATGCACGTCCACGCAGTCAGGGCCAAGGCAACAGCCATCGCATTCCAGCGCCATGTCCCTTGGATAGTCCTAAGCAGGGTGGCCACTTGGGCCATTCCCTCGGCTTTCTACAAGCATTACTGTTTGGATGCCGGCTCTAGATCTGATGCGGCTTTCGGACAGGCGGTTCGCAGGAACCTTTTTGCTTAAGGAGGGTCTCCTCTCCACCCTGGGGCTACATTCACTTGTAATCGTCCATGCAGTATGGAGGAAAGGGGACGGGACGTAAGAGTAATTCTAAGTTACTCACCGTAGTGACTAACGTACTCTTAGTCCATTGTCCCCTTTCCTCCATACGTCCCACCAACCTCCCCCTGATAATACTGGTGTCATTAGGCAATGTTAAATCTATTGTCGACGCTTCAATGGGGACTGAGGTGTTGTGCCGGATGGCGGAGTCTGGGCAGAGCATGCTCCCTGGGCCGCACCACTGCGCGCATCTAAATTTAAAGGGGAAGAAGGTACGCCCATGTAGTATGGACTAAAGGGGACTATGGACTAAGAGTACGTTAGTCACTATGGTGAGTAACTTATAATTTCTGCAGCCAATGCTGTGAACTCCATGCAGAATGTTGCTCGCGGAATAATTTAGCAGCGCTGATCTGGAAACTACAGTACCTCATGTCACCAATTTCGCTCTTTTTGTTCCAGCCCACAGTCCATCCTTAGAGTACCTTGCTTCACAAAACCTTCTCTGTTCTGGCCCCAGTGCCAACCACAAGCACAAATGATTTTGCCTTCAGATGCAAACTAAAAACATCTGCTTGTCTAAGCTTTACACTACTGGAGAGTTTGCACGTTTCGTTGGGGTCTGTGTTACATTGTTCTCCACCAGCAGCACCTTGAAACCATAGGGTGTATGCGTGTTGTGGAACATGTTAACATAAAACACTGCCATTCTCCATTTATAACTTACCATAATATCTCTGAAAATGATGTCAAGACCACCTGACAGCCCCTTACTAATGCCGTGTCACATGGTGTGGTTTATTGGGCAAATGCACATTACATTATTTTATTAACTTGGGTGGGGGGATTCTTTGAGGGTGGGAGGAGAACCTGTTCTGCATCTTTTAACTGGCTGTGGAACAACCAAGCTTCCCGACCACTGAATCCCTCATACTCTACTTCACCTTTTTCAAAAATCTGCAAAGTTTAGCGAGTCTAGTTCTATGTCTAACCCTCTTTAGAAGGCTATCCTCAAAGGCTGGGTGGATGCAGAACCCCTTCGGAGCCCAGTTTCACTGTCACAGGATTGATGTATTTTTAATGTAAACCTCTCAATAAAATGTGAGCTGTATTTGTTCTTTCCTTTTTAAAATAATATTTTTAGTGGACCACATTTGCTCGCCCACTCCCCCCACTATACTGTGGTTCCTCTGATCTGCATGTTTCTTACATTACTGCCATGCAGAGGATGAACAGCCTGCTTTAAATTCTTAAAACCTACTAATCACATTTAAGTTAGGAGATTCTTCTAGATTGCATTACCAAATAAACCTAGGCTGATGGCGTTAGTCACAAAAGACTCCTCAGGGAGACGATGGAGTGGAACCACCTCCTGGAGAAACACTTGCACTAGTGAATTGGAGATGATACCTTTCTTATGTGCAATTAAGTGAACCACTTAAGTGTGCAAGTCTACTACCACCAAAATGGCATTGTACACATTATCATTAGGCAGATCCTTAAAAAAGAATCCATGCAGATAGTATGGTCGGTTCGCGGTGCGGGATTGGTAAAGGCTGCCGCAACCCAGCTGGTTTCTTTCCTTCGGTCATAGCTCTAGAACAAACCTCAAAGCTACCCACATAATTAATATAGTTTCTAACCGATCCCCTTCACACACTTCTTAAAAGCAGTTTGAAAGTATTTTGTATTTCATGTTTCCCGCTAAGGGCATCTCATGCCCCTCTTAAAGGAAATTCAAACTATGCTCTTCTGTGGGCAAATAGTCTATTTGCAGAATACTGTAAAACATTATTTTTTTTTAAAAAGACTTTATTCATCCATTTTCCAATTACAGAAACAAAAGAAAATTAAAAACAACAGGTACAACCTTATTAGGGTGCAACACAGGAGGAACAGATAACACAGATAATGGCAAACACAAAATATCCAGCTTGGTGAAGAATACTAAGCCACAGTTGAGAGTCGCATCTTTATCGTCCTCCGCACTGTAAACCATTCTTAACCATACAGTACAGGTCCTGTCTCAACCATTCAATCATCTGCTCTTCTGACATAAATAGTTGGATATCTTGCAGGACCTCACAGCCAAGAACTTGCTGCAAAAGACTTATTATCATTACGTTCTGACAACTGGGCTAGAAGGTTATCTAAAACATATAGTCTACAAAGAATAATGAAAATCAGGAATGTCTCAGTAAAGTACCTTTGCTGACTGCAAGAATAAGTAATTCCAAGGACCCATAAAGACTGATATGTTATGACACACATCAGATAATGCTCCCATTCCACAAAACCTACCCTGATCGCTAACAACAAGCAGTCTGTAATTGACCTCAGCCTCAGTCAACTTTCAGGAGTAGAATGACACTGGGTGAAGTTAGCCAGTGCTTCGGTGATAAAGCTGCCCTTACGGCTAGGTTTGAAGCATCTGCCTCTACAGAGAATGGCATGCAAGGCATCTGAGTGTAACAGCAGAGGCTCAAAACTGAATTTCCAAGTAAGCAGCTCAAAAGCACTCTTAGTAGCCTTGTCTCACTCAAGCCTACCTCTTTATTTCCTATAGTATTGTAATGGATGCTACCACCAGCTAGAACCCCTCGATAAATCTTCTATACAAGTTGGTAAAGCCCACATCACTCTAGATCTTGAAGATTGATAGCATGGGCTAATCGCAAACTGCACTCCTCTTCATTTCATCTATTTGGAGACCCAAGGGTGAAAGGCCCAACCCCAAGAACTTGGTGCGTTCAGCAGTGAACTGGATCTTCCCTAGCTTGGCAAACAACTTGTCCTTGCATAGTTTCTGGTGTCTACTGTTAGATGTTCTTGATAATAGTGTTCCAGATCTTGCAAGAAAGTTACGATCACATCTATGTACATCATCACGAATATGTCCAGCAACTCCCTCAATACTTCATGATGTAGTACCGGAAGGCTTCCTGCACATTACAAGCCAGAACACCCTTGCCAGTTATTAAAATTCACCTGCTCCAAATGATAGTTCCCCATAGACCTAACTTAGTAAATACGGATGACCCCCCTTGGTTTTGGTTGAACATTACGAAAATAAGAGGTAATGGACATTGGTTCTTAATGTTCGCATGATTCAGTGCAAGGTAGTGAATGGAGGTCCAATATTCACCATTTGTTCTTGGTGACGAACAAGAGCAGCTAGGGTGCCGGCTACTGAGGATGTCTTATGCAGGCTTTCCCCAGTTTCTCTTCCAGATATTCCTTAATGTGTTTATTTTCCCACTCCATAAATGCATAAACCCTGACAATGGAAGTCCCCGCTGCTAAATCAATCTTGAAATTTCATGAGCATTGTGGGGCAACTCTCAAGTTACAACTTCAGCAAACACATCAGTCAAATCCTGACGGCATTCTAGTAGTTACCTTTAAACCATCCAAATGCTGTCCTACATCTTGAGTGCTACCAGCAGAGACTGCCATTCACTGCATCTGATCCTCTCGCCTTAATTCAAAACCCTTTACAAAGGTCTGCCTCCTCTCCACCATCCATCCTGTCCATTTAATGCTTTGATTTTGTTGAATAAGCCAGAGCGTCCTTGAGCTGAGGTCCATCAATCAGTTTGAGGGCAATCCTTTTCCAGTGCCCCCCAAAACGTTCCACATTGAAGGCTGTTGCGCTGTGCGGAATGGGACCGGATCTTGGTTGCATCAAATCGACTGCCTTCACTTGTCTACCAGCTCCTTTGACTTGTGTAGGTGTTTGCCAAGAATTCAGAATTACCAGCGTAGACAATTCCTTGTGGTTCCTGAGTTTAACATTGAAACTACCCTCATTACAGTTTGTGCCCCAAACTGAAAGAATATAGAAAGGTTAACAGCTGCAGGAAATTTGCCAACTGTAGCTTCCTTTCCACTGTTAAGATTTCTGAACTTCTGAAATGTATTGTTTATTCTTGCAGGTGCTCAAGAATAGATCATACTTCTTTAGTTAATAGGCAACTGGGTATTGTTTTCTTGGCTTCCTCTAATCTATATTCTTCCTTGCCCACTTCCTCTATTTCTGAGCTCCTTTCCAATCTCTGTCAGCCTTTGTACTCAGTATGAAAACATCCCAGTTCCTCGCTGCGCTCGTTCAGCTGTTGATCAACCTATAAAATTAAACCCACTAGATTATCATACCAGGTTGGCGATGCACCAACACTAGATCATCCTTTAACTCATTCTTAAACCTTGATAGAAGAGGTAGGCCCTCTTTGATGAATTCGATCATCTGCACTGTAGGTGTGCGCTTGCGTGAATTTTTAAATGAAATTGAATGATAGTAGATCAACCTCTGGAAAAAAGTGTGGGGCTAATCCACACACCTTTTCCTATGCTCACCGCACGACATACACATAGACTGTGTACTCTGGGTGAACACAGGCTACAAGTGCAGTCCCCCCAGCCATATTTAGTTGGGATCTGACAGGTGGAGTACACAATGCATCTTCAGAAGGGGGAGGGCCTAACCTTCCCCCTGCCATGGCCAGCCTAATTAACTTGACAAAGGCTCCATGGATCCTCTCTGCCATTTTGTTGAGCCCTATAGCTGGTGGCAGCATTCACAACTAATCAGAGTTTAATTCAAACAGGCCCACATGGAGCCTGGCTGCAGAGGCTACCCCAACACCCTTTCATATGCACTTTGTCAACCTGAAGCTAGCTCCCACCCTCTGTATCTATTGATAGTGAAATGTCATATCTGGCACTGAGTGTTTACAGTAGTCATCACCGCAGGGGGACCCCATTTAGAAGGTACGAGTATGTGGTTTGATGGGGCCAGAACGTCTGGTCTCGCCTGAACTTCAAGGGAGACCTGCTGCTTTAATCAGGAACCACAGAGCGCTCCATTAACCAGAGGGACCCTATGATACATAACAGACAGGAAGATGGATGGGACTTAGTATTATATGTCTTCACCCCTTTACCTTTTCTGTTGCAAAGCACTCTGGTTATGACCTCACGCATACAGGAGATTGTTGGTGGGAACCCAGGATTGGTTCATTAAGGTAGGCTTAGCCTACACCAATCCCTGTGGTCCATTTGGCTTTAAAAGACAGTTAAGCCCCTCTTCTGGCAGATCATCTGAAGGCTTTACCAGAAGCAGAAGAAAGAACTCATCATTGGACCCTGGCAGAAGGTACATTCTGCCTTACATCTTCTGCCAGTGAAGGAAGGCCAGGACCTCCTAGAGGGAAGCAAGATCCCTCCCCTAAACATTTCCCAGGGAACAGAGGGAGATATCGAATCCAGAGGACCCTCCAACAGTTCCAGAACCGGTACCCAGCCAGCACACAGCATGCCCTGCTATGCTATCCTGCAAGCTTCCTAGGTGGGAAGTGCCAGAGAGTCTCTGAACCAAACCAAGGACAAGGCAGCTGCCTGCAACACTCTCCTCAGCTTTGGGCTATCTGCCTTAATGGATAACACAAGCTCAGTGAAGAAGCTAGGAGAAGTGCATCAACAATCCCCTACCGACGTCCCCTCACAGGACATTTTCGAGCCCCTCGAGCTATAACCGGCTGCACCACTGACTGTTACGCCACAGTGGCTAAAGCCATCTAAGGCACCTCGACCAGTGCTTCAGAACTGCCGACCAGCACTGAGACGACGATTCCTAACCCTGAGCCGCCGTGCAGACTAGCCTGCAGCCATTGTTCAGCTTCTCGCTAAACTGCCTGCCGCTTGATACCTGCAGCTGTCTCCCGTCTTGATCTCTGTTGAAACTCTGCAACAGAAGGTACATTGTGGTTCTGTCCCACAGGTCCTTCTCCGAAGGCCCTTAGTGACATTTTTAAAGACCCATTGCTCCCTTTCTGTTGAAACCAAGTATCCTAAAACTATTGCGATTAACGACTACCTATCCAGAGCACATCCCTTTTCCTTCTTTGAAACTGTCTATCCTCTGCATTCCTAACAGGATGGGTTGTATTTTGTAGTGTGCTAGAACTGTCTGTTGTGATAATATTAAAGTAGATATTTGTATACAACCCTGACTGGACAGTCCCTTTTATTATTGGGTAATAATTGTATTTTAGCTGTTTTCCAACTAACCAATGATCCATAACCATTCGGAGGTAAGCCTGCCGTTTTGTCCACATTTACCATAATTGTACAAGGAGGTTTCTCATTTGCTTGTGTTTCCAATCTGTTCGGATCACTTCTGGTGTACTAAAGGTGTCGGGCTGATTGATCGTTTACAAACCGATATTCATCCCTGGACCACTTGTGCACGGGAAGTTGATTCGTCACACCCTCTCCTCAGGCCAATCACTTTCTTTTAGCAGGGCATTGAGATGGAAGATGCAGCCTTCCCCAGGTCCCTGTGTTTTCATTCTAGTCGCTTCTGTCAACAACTTAGGAAGACAACCTATTGTCAAACATTTGCTTCGGTTTCCTCTTGAAAGGTTTGACGTTCTGCTATGCTGGACTATTGCTGGAGACCAAAGGCAAGGACCAGGCTGCACCTTGGTCCATTAGGTAGGGTAACATGAAGGCCACCTTGGACTCCAGGGTTGGAAAGACCTGTGACCTGGAAAAGAAATGCAAGCTGCACTGAATCATAGTTTGTTCAGACCTTTTTGTCTCCCCATGAAATCATTTGGGTGCTGCTAAAGGTATGCCTCTTTTTACACACAGTTTACTAATGACACAACACAATTTGTGCCAGTGTAAGCCTGGATTTATTGTTAGTGCGTTGGTGACGCGTGTTTCGGCCGCTGGCCTTTTTCACAGCCGGACATGTATTACGATCCCCGCATTCAGACCGTGTTTATAAGATATTGAACACAATAGCAAGAATAGAACTCTAAGGACGAAGTTCGGGGAATGTACCCATTGATTGGTTCATTTAAGTATGGAAAGGGACGAACAGTAATCACCAATTCGTAATATATGTCCGGCTGTGAAAAAGGCCAGCGGCCGAAACACGTGTTGCCAACTGACACTACTCACACCAACAATAAATCCAGGCTTACACTGGCGCAAATTGTTTTGTGTCATTAGTAAAATACATTGCTCTTGCCCCCTCAGTGGAATTATCCAAAAGTCCTCATTTTCTTGTGTTAGCTGCAGGAATACTGCTGGTACCTTCAACTTTGGACAAACCGTCTTCGAGAGGATTCTCTGGAAAAGGTGTTGTCAGGATCTGATCTGTAGGTCCATACTGCATTGATCTGTCCATTTTACCATGTGACCAAGTGCCTGGTGTTCCTTCTTAAAGGCTGAAACATCTTTCTAAGACTCCTGGAAAATGTACCCCAAGTTGTCCAAAGGGAAAGTTGCCTCGGACTCCATAGCTGATTGGGCGAATCTTTAGTCGTAATGTTCTTTCCTATCCGTGACATCTGGCCACATGGAACAACTTGACCTACTTTATTGTGGTGTTTTTTATTGCGGGTGGGAGGGCTCACAGAACCACTGAGCTCAAGCATTTTGAGATTCTAGGCTCTCTTTACCAACACTTGGAGAAAAGGAGATTTGGATAGAATGGAAAACACTGCTCCATCTTCTGACAAAATGGAAGCTGCATTTCACAAACAAGATTGTAAGTTCAACACTAGTACATTGCTTCTTCTGGCTTTTCCCGAGAAGGCTATGGCTTCACCCCTCCCACCTTTATGTCTGCTAATCTCTTTTTGGCCTCTCCATGACAACCTGGAGACTGGAAAAGGTTTTCAACTTGTTGCGGCTGGGTCAACCCTAAAAAGCCTATTTGTTTTTTCCTAACTAGATTCTTGTTTATATTCTCCCCGGAGACACGCGTTTTGTCAAACGTTCTTGAAGCCCACCTGGATAATTTAGCTTTCCAGATACTGCCCAGTGTTTTCCCTCGATCTCTTCCTAAAATGTATTTATAAGTTAACTAATTTTAGGCTTTCCCCTTAATCATAGTCAAATTGGAATCCCTTGGAATATTGGCAAGCAATATGGATTCCAATCTGTGCTTCTGTATAATTATGCGAGAGTCTGGAGTTAGCTCCTGAGTAGTGGCAGCATGGAGCGCCTGGGTGCCATGAGCATGTTAAGTGGAGAATTAAAGCTTTGGCGGTGAGTCATGCGTTCACTCTGCTTGCTGAGATTAAAACATTTGCTGCAATCGTAAGAGGTTGTGTCCAAGTCTGTCGCATGTAGGACATGTAGACATTGCTGTGGGACTGTAGCCCGGGCCTCCCAAATCTTATTTGGGTGTATACACGGAGACTGAAGCGGCATGCCATGGCTCGGGCCACTGGCTATACAGTGCGTCTGCCACTCATTATGCTTCCAGGAACATAAAGGTCCCCAGTGGGGCATATTCTGTGGAGATTGGTAGGCTGCTGACAGGTTCTCCCTGCAAAACAGCTGCCTGTCTCAGAAATTAAAATGTTGAAAGGGCCAGGGTAGGAAATGGGCCGGAACAAGACCGAGCAGAGCTCCTGCAAAGCTCATCTTGTCGGAGTGCTTCCGTAGCTCTGCTCCATCCCGAGGCCCAGAAAACTCCCAGATTTCTTTCAGAGCTGAGATCTCACACAGGAGCAGCCATGGCATGGGAGACCGTGCACTCCGTTCAGAATAGCCAAATCCTCATGGTCTGTTCCGGAGGTGTTCAAATTGGTATAAATGACTTCCAATGTACAGATATTTTTTGTTAGGTTGAGTATTGTGACCAATGGAAAGTTCAGAGAGCCCAGCACCCATTACTTGCTCAAAAGGGTTTCTTGCTGAATCACTGTTACAGACTTAGTTCAAATATCAAATTGTGGGTATTCAAATGTTCCCAAAATGCTTTTTGCTTTTATGCAAATCACCAGGCGTAGGTTCCATGAAAGGATAGGGTGTTTTGGGTGACCTAGCCTTTGGCCTACCCCAGCCACTCACCCCTATCTTGAGTAATGTGTACATTAAAATGGATAATACACACACCCGCCTCACAGCTATCCTCCTTCATCTCCGTTAGTTCTAAACTTTCAATGTAAAAGCCCTAATGCAGAAGGAGAATGACCCTGTTTTATTTATATATATATATATATATCTATATATCTATAGTGGCCAGGACACGGCCATCGCTATTGGATCCAGTTCCTGGGGGTGGACCAGTGGCGGAGGATCACCTGGACGGGTCTTCGGGAAGTGGAAGTGGGACACCAAAGGGTGAGACGCGGTATCCCCTTCCTTATGACACCTTTTCCCCATCCTGCCCAGCAGGGCATTTGGAAACTTTCCCCCTGGCCCCTTTTCAGACACAAACACTTTCTCACTATGTGAGCTAAAACGGACTAATACCAGAGCCGTTTACCTGACATGTCCCAACACCAGGGTCGGGCAGAGTTAGGCAATTGCCGATTACTATACACACCTGACTACCCTTTCCCTTCCTCACAGGGATAAAAGGTGAAGCACGAGAGCACAGTTTGAGCAAGGCCGAACGCACGAGGAAGCAGCTATTCCGGGACAGCAGTTTAAACGGAGGAGAAATGCGGTGGAAGTTCAGAGGACGACCAGGAGGGAATTGCCCTTGCCCTTTTTAACCCAGACCTGTGAGGCCTCCGCAAAAGGGAATGTAAGACCAGGAATCTCAGCTGGCGAGTGGTGTGACAGATGTCAATGGTACACGCTGCCCTCCCGTACTGATAGCCAGTGCTTGCTGCCGTGGTACCGTCCTTGACTCCTGAGGCAGAAGAAGTACCAACGAGTTCAACACAGCCGGAGAGTCGGAGGAAACTGATACTGGACCGGCCTGTGTTAGGCTCAATGTTGCAGTGGCAACATCATAAGAACGAAGATAAAAGACAGAAGTCTCTTTGAGTGGTCCGGCGCCACGTGGGCGTCCATCCAAATTTCTCTAACTGATCCCTCTCGTAAGGATTTTGAAAGTAATGAACTAAGAACTGTTTAACCAAACTATCAAATCGGGAATCCTAGGGGAGGCCGACGTAAGGTGTCAAAGTGGTCATACATGGGTCGAGTCAAACCCCTTATACAGTCGAAGGTCTTTGACACGTGGTGAAAGTGTGCATGAGACTAAAGAATTTAGAATGGTGGCGTTTGTGCCCGGAAGAGGGGAATGGTGTGTGATTTTGTGAAAACCAGCATCTGTCATGGGGGAAAACCGAATAACCCGGCAAGATGTAATCAACCTTTGAAAGTCTTTGTTTCAATTGACGAGTGTTTCTGGAAACCGTAAAGGAAGAGCGTAAGCTGCACAATTGTTTAAAAAGACGTTAAGATTCCCGAAGATTACAAAGTGGTGATATTTAGATTTATAGGCAAATGTGTACCCGACTGACGGATGCCTACGAATTGGGGTGAACAGTGATACACCTGCGAACATTGTGTCAACAAACGTGAACCCGACTGAGGGATGTCCACAGTGAATGGTGTGTCTAAGCCCGACCGAGGAAGTCTATTGTGAGAGAAGGATCAGAACCCGGCTTAGGGGTACCCAGGGGCGAGGAGAAATTGCCCACCGTAAAGATTAACAAAAGGAACTTTTGGTGTTGTGTACGATACATCAGGGTCTCTGAAGCAAGAGACTTTGTATCAAAGAGACTTGGGAACAGAGGGCCCTGAAATTTAAAAAAGGAACTGTACATTTGTGCCCTAGAGGCCCAGGAGTGCGTTGTGCTCAAGAGTCCTGCCTTGTCCCATGCTAAAAACGTGGGGAAGGGAGACCACATCCATAACATCCTGGCTTATCATTGTGTGAACACTTCTTCCTTTTCTTGTGAAGATTATCCCACGCTCCTTTGGTAGTATAGCAGCAAATTGGCAATAGTTGTTTTTAGTATAGGCCCTTTTATTTAACTAGACTCCACTAGGACTGTATTATTATTATTTGATAGTCGTAGCATGCTCCCATATTGGAGGTAGGTTTAGATTAGGCATTTTCCTCACCCATGTATAGAGTGTAATAAACACCCTTGAACTGTGATCACTTGTGTTTGTCTTACTTTGATACTATGCCTTCCTTACAGAGGCGAAAGGCGAAAGCGTATGGCCCTGATAGGCGAAAGGTGAAGTTTGGAAACTTCCAGAAGTTTCCAAATTGTTGCTATGAGAAGAGGTGTGACAGGCATTTCTGTTACTCTCTTACGAATAGTGCTAAAGTGTTATTTCACGGGTGGCTGTGTGAACGAGCCATCTTGCAGCAAAACATTATTCTGTCCATGAAATTAATAATCAGATTAAGTATGTGCTTCCGGGGACAGTTACTTAGTTCAACTCAGTCGATACGGTGGTGATGCCGATAAAGTCATAAACTATCCAACAGAATTCCTCAGCTCCCTCGTCCAACCGGGATTGCCACCACATCACCTTTGACTGAAAGTTGGGTCACCCATCATGCTGCTTCGCAATCTCGACACACCTCAGCTGTGTTAAGGTACAAGGCTCTGCGTTAAAAAATTGCTGCCCAACATAATTGAAGCGACAGTGTTGACCGGGAAGGGAAAAGGAGAAGATGGATTCAACCCCGCATTCCACTCATTCCGACAGACATGGAGTTCAGTTTCAAGCGCATACAGTTCCTGGTTAGGCTGGCATTCGGTATCACAATCAAGGAGGCACAGGGCCAGTCAATGAAGTACACTGTTATCAACTTGGAATCCCCATGTTTCTCTCATGGGCAGTTATGTGTTACTTGTTCTAAAGTGAGTTCCCCAAATCAGTTTTATAGCTTTGCTCCAACTGTAAAAACAAAGGATGTTGTTTATAAACAAGCCTTACAATAAACGTGTACTTTGATAATATTGAACTTTAGGTCCATAGTTGTTGGCACCGTAGGCATCATGTCACCCATCATGCTGCTCAGGAATCTGTGTTGTTATCATGTACAGAAGAAGAACAACATATTGTGCTGTGTTGTCTTTATAAGAAAACATTTAAAAAATATAAAATAATCAAAAAATGTAGTGAATGTATGATATGATATGATAGGTTATTTATAACGCGCTTAATACCCAGAGGTTTGTAAGTGTGGACCGGGATCGAACCTGTGTTGCTCTGTCGTCTTGATTCCAAGGCGAGCACGTTGCCCCTGAGCTCTATCCTCCTTATCTTTTCACCTTTCTTATGGAGCCTTTCCAAAAAAGCGTAAAGATACCTTAAGTTGTTTCTAACAAATGGTGCTCATGAGAAAATGAAATCCCAGGCAACGCCGGGTATGCAAGCTAGTAGTTTATAAGAGTCAGTAGTAGCCTGAGGTGTCTCCCATTGAGATAGGATTGATCAGACACTTCTATATTGGCACAGTCTATAAGAATCAGTAGCCCAGACTTCTTCCATGGAGTAAGGATTCTTCTGACACTGTTATAATGGCATAGTTTATAAGAAACAGTCACTCCAGGCATCTCCAATTGAATAAGGATTCATCAGGCACTATTATATTGGCATATTTCATAATAATCAGCAGCTCCGGATGTCTCCCATTGAGTAAGGATTCATCAGACATTATCATATCGGTATAGTTAAGATTCAGTCTCCCCTGGTGGATTCCATTGAATAAGGATTCATCAGGCACTATAATATTGGCATATTCCATAATAATCAGAAGCTCCGGGTGTCTCCCATTGAGTTAGGATTGATCAGACACGTTTATATTGGCACAGTCTATAAGAATCAGTAGACCAGACGTCTTCCATGGAGTAAGGATTCATCAGACACTATTATATTGGCATAGTTTATAAGAATCCGTAGCTCCAGGCATTTCCTATTGAGAAAGGATTCAACAGACACTATTAAATTGGCATTATTTATAAGAATCCGCACCTCTGGCATCTCCCATCGAGTAAGGATTCATCAGACACTATTATATTGGCATACTTTATAACAAGCACTAGCTCTAGGTGTCTCCTATTAAGGAATGATTCATCAGACACTGTTACATCAGTAGCTCCAGGCGTCTCCCATTGAGTAAGGTTTTGTCAGACACTATAATTTGGGCACAGTTTATAAGAATCAGTATCTCCTTGTGTCTCTCATTGAGTACGGAATCGTTACACTATTGTATGGTCATAGTTTATAAGAATCAGTCACTCCAGCCATCTCCCATTGAATAAGGATTCATCAGACACTATTATATTGGCATAGTTTATAAGAAGCAGTCGTTCCAAGCAAGTTCTATTGAGAAAAGATTCAAAGTCACTATTATGTTGGCGTAGTGTATACGAATCAATAGCTGCAGGTGTCTCCCATTAAGTAAGGATTCAATAGGTAATATTATATTGGCATAGTTTCTGAGATGCAGTATTGATAGGTGTCTCCTATTGAGGCAGGATTCATCGGACACTCTTATATTCGCAAATATTTTTAATAATCAGTAGCTCCGGGCGTGTCCCATTGAGTAAGATTTCCACAGACACTGTTATAGTTTATAAGAACCTGTTGCTCCAGGTGTCTCCCATTTAGTATGGATTCATCAGACACTAGTATATCAGCATAGTTAAGAATCAGTCACCCCCGGCATATCCCATTGAATACGGATTCATCAGACACTATTATTTGGCCACAGTGTATACGAATCGATTGCTCCTTGTGTCTCACATTGAGTAAGGAATCGTCAGACACTGTTATATTGGCATAGTTTATAAGAATCAGTCGCTCCAGGCAGCTCCAATTGAATAAGGGTTCATCAGACACTATTATATTGGCATATTTCATAATAATCAGCAACTCCGGATTTCTCCCATTGAGTAAGGATTCATTAGATACTATCATATTGGTATAGTTAAGATTCAGTCTCCCCTGGTGTATTCCATTGAATGAGGATTCATCAGACACTATTATTTGTGCATAGTTTATAATACTCAGTAGCTCCTTGTGTCTCCCATTGAGTAAGGAATCCTCAGACACTGTTATATTGGTATAGTTCATAAGTATCAGTCGCTTCAGGCATTTCCCATTGAATAAGGATTCTTCAGACACCATTACATTGGTCTTCAGACACTATGACATTGTTTTAGTTAGGTTTACAAGATTCGGTTGCCCAGGAAAAACCTCCATTGAGTAAGGATGGATCAGACACTATTTTATTGGCTTACTTAAGTTTACAAGTATCAGTATTCCAGGCATCTCCCATTGAGTACAATTCATCAGCCTCTATTATATTAGAATACTTTATAAGGAGCAGTAGACACAGGAAGAAGCAGCAGACACAGGTGTCTCCTATCGAGTAAGGATTCACCAGACACTGTTATATTGGCATAGTTTATAGAATCAGTCGCCCCAGTCGTATCCCATCGAGTAAGGATTCATCACACACTTATTTTGGCATCCCCAGTAAATATATTTCTGTCTGCATTCGGGAAAAGGAATGCACCTTAATTCTGCACATCTCTACGTTAACTGTAAACAATATTTGTATTAATGTGTGGAATTCTGGTATTTACATGTTGCCTTTCCATAAATGAGGAATTAAGGATCAGTGTTTTGTTTTCTTTGTTTTACAGAATGCAGTCCCTGTTACCCCTTGTGCACCGTTTAAAGACTCGTATGGAGCCTCCAGACTATGAAATGGTAATCAGTGGAATATTCTGCTTTAGAGAGTATAATGCTAAAATGCACCATCCAACTAAGGGCCTGTGCATTACATCCCAGTATGTCCATGCTCTGTGTATGGATGCTTCTAGCTGCAAGTATGCGTAGCTGCACATGGTGTTGTTTCCATGTGGAGCCGGAAAGTGAAAACATACAACACGTAGTTTGACAAAATCATAAACCCTAATTACGAAAACCTAGAGTCTTCCTAAATTGCCCTAACACCAAAGTAAATTACTGTCGTAAGAACAGTGGAGCGTGGGTCTGAAAAACACCTCCTGGTGTGAGCCGTTGCATAGATGCCATAAGAACCTTCCTCTGGTGTTTCGTAAGTACAGACCGGAAGTGTTTTCATTCTTGCGGTTCTGCGTTCATGTGTGCCTGACTAGCGTCTGGCGGGCCGCCATCTTGAAGGCAGACGCCAAGCCAGATGCCAATCTCTGCGAAACCAGCATCCGCGACTCCTTGGAGTAGATGTCAGCTTCCTGCATGGACCATTCCGTGATGAAAGGTAAGTACGACGAGGGTGCAGGGTTGAGGGTGCAGGCCAGGAACTGGTGGGCACAGGTGAAGGAGACCACCTGCCCTCGCAGAGTACGTCATGGGGAAGTGTTCATAGCAGCGTATACTCTTTCTTTGCATGCTGGCTTCCTACATTCAGGGAGAAGGTCCTAAAAAGAACTGAGATACAATCTTGATTTATTCTGTATTTGTGTGCATTATCTACCTATTAAATAATATGTGTAGTGTCAGGGAGTTTGGGAAATGTAGTTTGGGGGTGGGACTTGGGGAGAGCGGTGGGCAGGAAGTGATGAGGGGGGAGGAAAGGAAGGCAGTGTAAAGGAGGAAGGTGAAATAAAAAAGTTGCATGAATCCAACCTCCGAGTCCACATCGTATTTGATTAAGATGCAGTGCGGGTGTCGGAGTCACGGACATTCCCTCATATCGGACATGCCAACAATATGCACAGACTCCCAGGTATGCTCAAGTCTACAGCAAGTTCAAACTGCAGTTTATTCCAGACAAAACCAACAGGGATCAGCACAAGAATACAGGTGAATTCCAGTACGTCTTCAGCTTCCTCTGGCTCACAGGCCAGTTTTATTACAAAATTGCATCACTACTCCGTCACAACTTGGGGCGCTCTCCAAAAACCTATCGCTGTGTGAGATTGGCCGTCCGGAGTGTAATAACCTATATGGGTAACTGTATGTATTATTCTCCTGGCTCTTACATGTCAGGTGGCTGGCCTATTCCAGCCCCAATTTACTAACTATAACATTGTTGTAGAGTAGAGGTCTTACCATCGGTTCTTGCTTGTTGCTACTCACCCCTAGGGAACTAAACTGTGATTGGCTAGAGCTGATGTCCCCAGGCCTGGAACCCAAAATGGTTCTCCGCTCACTGTGCACCATTTCAAGGTGACGTGAATGATTGTGTCTGTATTGTAACTTGTGTGCACCACCCTTGCCTACGAGACCATGTCCCGCTCATTGCAACACTTTTTGCATACTTGTTGCATACTTGTTGTAGCTTGCATCTAGCTGCCTGGGATCGGCTCGCCTTTCTCACCACTGATCACTGTCCATTGTCTGCTTCCGCTGCATCACGCGTTTAGGTATAGCAAAATTGAGCTCTGCAGCTCCGGATTATGAGGATGTATTCTATTTTGGTGCAGCTGGTCCTTTTGTCGTCTCGGGATTGGAATGTCTTCGTATCTTGCGGCCTTGGCTGTGGGCTTTGTTTCACTCGCCTTGTACCCAGTCATATACTCATGTATATCCACGCGATTATTGTATTTAAGCATCAGCAAGCTCGCTCAGGATCTCTTGTGCCTTGCGGTTTATGCGTTACTGCATTTGGCTAATGCCAAAAATAATAAAAGCAATTACAGTATGTATATAATAAATGTATATGTAAAAAATAATGTACATGAATCTATCCTCTAAATATAGAACTGTACGCTCATGTTCTTCATTTATTCGAATGTGTGTTTGTGCCGCGCAGTGTGGATTGCATGTGTAGTTCATGTCTAATGCTGCTACGTCGTGCTGTCTCTAATGACGTCAGCAGCATGGCTTCTCTGTGCTCAGTCCAAGCTCTCCATATAGGTGTCTCTGACCGTAGTATTCGGCACTTCACTCACGCATGAATAGATTTGTACCACACCTGGTCTGTATGGCTAACTTAGAGGGTACCTCTCAGTGTTTTTGTCGATCATTGATGCATTTGGGATTCGTCCATAATAGAATGGGTGGTTGCAGTGTTTTATGGCCTTCTGTCTTGTCAAGAACTTGATGGGAGGGTGGGGTGGTCCCAGGATCCTGATTCCCTCTTCAGTCCCCCCTCTGGTCGACGTGTCGACCATATCCTTATACGTCAATCCTTTTGCTTTTGGTTGTCATATCTTCGTTATTCCTCTGAGGTGTCCATAGTAATTCGTATGATCATCGAAAGACCAGTTCATATAACAGCACACTCTTTCGGGGTTGCATCACACCCACTTTCCTTCATAATACTTTGAATCAAATGGGTTGTCCAACTTCATTGCTCCAATCGGGAACAATTCACATGTCGCTATTCTCTCCCTTATCTTGTTTCTTTCTGTCACAATTTCGTCCTTTGCTCCTCCTATGTTCACATCCATCAGGACCCTGCATCCCGATCGCTTCCTCTGCTGTCTTCTTGCACTTAATTAAGCAAATCTTTATTCCGAACATTGACACTACTGCCAGTACCAGTGCTCCCATTATCAACTTTAGTCCATCTGACAGCCGTGACGGCATCTGACAGCCGTGACGGCCTCCAAGCCGTACGCTATCCATCTCTGGTCTTTTCCAGCCCCCTTTGCTTCTTCTTCCATTTTGGCATGCATCAGCGATAGCGGATATACTGCTTCCGACAGGGTACCGTTGTCTTCATCATTGGCAGTTATGAACGTGCAACAGGAACTCCCAATCTTTGCGCAAATGCCTCCTTCCATTGCTGTGAGAAGATACAGGAAGTATCTATTCTGGAGTGCCACCAACCTCATTGGTCGGAGCTCTTATTTTATTGCGTTGAACCCATTCACTATGCAGTTGATCGTCACCATCAGCTCCCAATGGGTAATCTGTAGCCACTTTGCATTTGTGTATGATTGTACAGATGGTATTATTGCTGCAAAGAACATTTGTGTCCTACTGAACAGTCTGTGTTCTGCCGGAACTTCATCTAACGCTGTCTCTGATGCTTCTGAGAACTAAATTCCTCCTCTCTTTACTCTGCTCAATTCAGCTGGCTCCTCTCTCTTGGCTGTTGGTACCCCTTCCACAGACCTCCTCTTCCTTTTGTTAGTGTCCATTCTGGGAACTCATGAAGCTTCACATCTTTTCGGGGCACGACCAATGGCGGCATATTGATGTGTACCAACAAGCAAACTCCTCCCCAGTCAGGTGGTAGCTTCTCGTATGCCTTCGATCTGCACGCCCAGTAGTGGTCCATCAGTACTGCTGTTCCTTCCTGCATGGCTGCATGTTTTTCAATGCTCCTGCATCCGACATTCTCGCCGCTACTTCACCCTTGTTCCGATAACACAGTGGTGGTGTCTTCCGGGGTATTATTGGCATCGGTCCTGCTTCATTCTCCACCCATGTTGGTATTTTTGCGATTACCTCTCACTCCTTTAGGCAACTGTTGTTTTCTTCCTGTACCTTTTCATGGGTGATTGCGCTAGTGTCAGTGCCTTGCTCCCCACTACGCCATCCTTCATCCATCTTCTGTGTATACTTGGCCATACACCAGTATCTGCTGTCTTTCCCAGCATCCATGTTCCCCTCCTGTTTCTTTCACTCTTGTCCAAGGACATGGCAATTCTTTCAGTGTTAATGCTTTTAGTTTCTCCCTTCTCTGGCCCATCTGTTACGTACTATGGCTTCATCTAACTGCCAATAATTTTTCATCATGTTTAATGTCTTTATGTAATTATCTTCATACAGGAACGTTGCTCTGGACCTCCATCTCGGTGTTGCTGGCTTTCCCTGGAACCTTCCTCGAGTTGTCACCATCGAGAGATACATTAAGCACTGTGCTCTTGATGCTGGTATTTCAGTTGCTATGAACGTTCTGGAGGCACTCATGGCGTAGGGGAATTAATGAGCAGCCACAACGGCTCTCCCTGGTGGTTTCCCTACCTACTTTGGTAATGTGTTTGTACCACATGTTATTAGACAATCGAGCAGTGTTGGTGAGATACATGTCTACCCCTTTCATTTCTGTGTCAACACTGCGCTTACGTCTCCTTCCCGTGTCTGCAGTGCTCCCCTGGCCACCTGACATGGTTGTTCCATCTGCTTGAATTGGGGGAATATTAGTAGAGTATAAAGCAGTAGCACTAGCAACGAAAGAGATCCTCCAAAATATAATCACAAAACTGCTAGGAATAATCATAAACAGCAAGATAGCTTATTCTTCATTATTTCACTCATCTTTACCTGTACTGCTGGTCCTCCCGCAGCCTGGAGATATAGTTGCCCTCCTGAAATACACGAAGAAATGCGTTATTGTTTTAGTATTGTAAGTACATTTTAAGCCCAGCGGACCAAATAATAATTTATTGCAAACACGAATGCTTCTTCCCACACTTTCCTTACTGATGGGTCTCTTCGTGTGGCGCGATTTGGGGGATCGCCGCGCTCGAGCTGTGGGTATGTTTGGGCCAAATAATCTATAAAGGCAAGATAATATACTCAGGTGAATCGTGCTCGGAATCTACTGGGTCTTCTTGCAGTGTGGACAAATTAGTTTGACAAAGTATCCGGGCGGTGGGCAGCGGGCAACATGAACAATCATTAACAATTAGATCGGCTTTCGCGTTCAAGATGTTTAGAGGATAAAATAACAGACAGTGTATCCTCACTCTAAGTCGATGAGCGGTCTGGTCCCTAACTCTGCTGCCCGTGAGCGAGTGACCATTTAGTGTCCTCCACTCGGCAGTGTAAGTTCCGAATTCACTTGTAGCTCTTCTAGCTGCTGAACATTGGTCCTGTTGAACTCGTTGCCAAGTGAGGCCGCTGCTTTGTAGGGCTTTATTTCAGACAGGTGGTTTCAGACTGACTTCCCCTCGAGCTTGACAACACGGTCTGCCACCTTTTCTACAGTGTGAGGATCTGTAAATCGTGGCACATTTCACTGCCTAATAAAGGTTCTTAGCAGCACGATGTCCCCTACATTCACTGGGTTTTTAAGTCCGGTGCCTTCTGGTGAGTCATTGCAGTTGCTCTCTCTGCTGTCTTCTGGGCCCCATGGTGTCGCTATATCTGGCGAGAGATAAAAGAAGAACTAGCAATCAAGGAAGTAATGTATTTGTACATCTCTTGTCCTAACACATCTGCACTGTTCTCAGTCTTTTAGTGCTCTTGTGGGAGGCGCCAGCAGGAGATGCATGCGCCGTCCTGTCACCACCTCATGGGGCGTTAAATGATGGTTCGACCCAGGCTTATTGCGCAAAGCAAACAAAGCAAGAGGTAAGAAGTGCAGCCAATTTTTCTTTGTGCTCTGCAGTTTTTGGCTATGGCCTCCTTCAGGAGACTGTTCAAGCCACACACCCCATTTGCTTGCGGGTGGTACGCACAGGAAAATTTGTGTTGAATGCCCAGCAACGTGGTGATGTGCTGGAACATCTCATTGGCTAAGTGAGGGCCATTGTCAGACCGCAGGACCTCACACATGACCCATCTTGGGAACACTTCCCTGACCAGGAATTTAGCGGCTCGGTGAGCGTCGGCATGTGAACAGGGGCCTGCCCCAATCCACCTAGAGAATGGGCACACAACCACTATCATGTAGCGGTATCCTTGACACACTTGGATCATGTCAACGTAGTCGACATGTAAATGTTGGAATGGACCTACTGGCCGAGGTATGGCTCCTCTCACAACTCTCAAGGTCTGCCCTGCTGTAAACTGCTTACACGTCAAACAATTTCTTACAAATTCAGCCACGTGTTCCGCCAAATTAGGACAGAACCATATTTCTCCAATGCAGGCAGCATCTTTTCCTGTGTGTGTTGGGTGGTGCAATTGTGTCCGTGCTGTGTTCAATAATGCTAGTGGCATGACCACTTTCCCTATGTTATTCGCTGCCATAGGGCATCTTTTGGAGACATTGTACATCCCTTTTAATCCACAATTCCTTCTCTTCCCGGGGTGCTGTTCCCTGCAACTCCATTATCTGTGTTTCTGGCAGTGCATTGTATCCTTCCTTCAGCCCCATGTTCAGCCCCATGTTCCTTACCCCCTCTCGGACATTTGATGCTCTCTCCATTTCTAATAGCTCTCCAAAATATGCTGTGCATTTGGCGTCGAAATATGCCGCTTTGTTTCCTCTTGATCGGATCTTCCCCTCTAGTGTGTGCTTTGCACTTCACTCTGGCTACCCGTGCTTGATAATCAATGACTTTGATCAGTTTGCCCAATAAAAGTGCATGCTGTACTGGTATCCAATCTGCCCTCCTGAATCCTCTCCTGATCCATCGTGCCAGTCGAGAGTGTACTGTTGATGTCACATGAGCTGAGTCAGAGTATACTGTCACTTCCTTGTCTCTTATGTGTTCCAGTGCTAGTATTAGAGCCACTAGTTCTGCTGCTTGAGCTGAGTGACGGGATGGTAATCGCGCACTTGCCACTACCTCACTTGTCCCATCTTCCTTCAGCCTCACTACTGCAGTTCCTGTATGCCTGACTCCATCTGTCTGATCAGTAGTTGTAGACCAGTCAATGTACAACACATCTCCCCCCTCAAGTGCATCCTCGTCTACCTTGAGAGTATCACTGAATCCCTGTATGTTTTCTGCGCAGTCTTGTACATAGTCTCCTTCTTGTATGACGTCTGCTAGGAATATTGATGGGTTGACAAGCCTGTGTCTCACTATCTTCAGAGATGCATTTGATAGTATCACTTTGGACCCTGATGCTCTTTGTGTGATCTTTGGTTTCTGCAGTATCGCAAAAGGGTGTGCTCCACGTACAGAGTGGTAGTGCACCCCATGGTAATTGCTGCTGACATTTCTACTGCTAATGCGGCAGCTGCCAAAGCTGCTTCGCACTGATAGTGTCCTCTCATTACTGGGTCAAGCATCCCACTGTAGTAAGCTATTGGCTTGTGTCCCAAACTTGTCTTCTGTGTCAATACTGCTTTCATCACAACACCATCAGTGTGTGAGAACAGGAAAAATTCCTTTTTGTAGTCTGGGATTCCTAGCACTGGTGCTGTGGATATTTCCTCTTTAAACATGTCAATGGCATCAGTCATCTCTGTTGTCCACCTCAGTGTCTTGTGTCACTTCTGTACTTCCTTGAGAGTGCCCAAAGTTTTTAGATGGAAAGAATTAAATGGAATGCATTATATGCAATGGCATTAGATGGACAGACCATAAACCATCCACGCAGTTATTGGATTTAAACATCAGCAAGCTTGCTCAGGATCTCTTTTGCCTTGCAGTTTCTGCGTTAGTGCATTTGGCTAATGGCAAAAATAATAAAAAAAAATAACAGTATGTATATGTATCTGCCCTCTAATTATAGAACTGCACGCTCATGTTCATGTATTCGAGTGTGTGTTTGTGAAGCGCAGTGCGGATTTCACGTGTACTTCATGGCTAATGCTGCTATGTCGTGGAGTCTCTAATGACGTCGGCAGCATGGCTTCTCGGTGCTCAGTCCAAGCTGTCCATATAGGGGTCTCTGACCATAGTATTCAGCTTTTCAATTTTGCATAGATAGATTTGTACCGCACCTGGTCTGTATGGCTGACTGAGAGGGTACCTCTCTCAGTGTATTTGTCGATCATTGGTGCATTTGGGATTCGTCAATATACAATGGGTGGTTGCAGTGTTTTCTGGCCTTCCATTTTGTCATGAACTTGACGGGCGGTGGCAGGTGATCTCAGGATCCCGACTCCATCCATCGACTCCCATCAAGGGGTAATGGGAAAACAATAATCCCATAGACTGAGATAGGGATACCATCGCTTAATACTTATTAAAAGTTGTAAATGCACTTCTCATTACTCTCTCTTTTCCTTGAATACTATGAGGCCCAAGACACATTTTCATGGTAGTGGAAACATACAACACATGATTAAACAAAATCATAAACCCTAACTACGAAAACATAGAGTCGTCCTAAATTGCCCTAACACTAAAGTAACTTACTGTAGTAAGAATAGTGCAGCGTGGGTCTGAAAAACACCTCCTGGTGTAAGCTTATCCAAAGGCGCCATAAGCCTGGTGTTTCATAAGTGCAGATTGGAAGTGTTTTTTGTTCTTGCGGTTCTGCCTTCATGTGTGCTTGACTAGCGTCTGGCGGGCTGCCATTTTGAAGGCAGGTGCCAAGCCAGACACCAATCTCTGCGGATCCAGCATCCGCGACACCGTGGAGTAGATGTGGCTTCCCGCATCGACCATATTGTGATGAAAGGTAAGTACAAGGAGGGACGAAGGTGCAGGGTTGAGAGTACGGACCAGGAACTGGTGGGCACAGGTGAGGAGACCACCTTCCCTTGCAGAGTACGTCATGGGGGAGTGTTCGTAGCAGCACATGCTCTTATTTGCATGCTGGCTTCCTACATTCAGGGAGAAGGTCCTAACAAGAACTGACTTAGATGCAATCTTGATTTATTCTGATTTGTGTACATTATCTACCTATCAAATAATGGTATTGCCCAAATTGACCTTTTACAATTGACCTTCTGCACAATTGACCTAATTATAGTGGTCCTAATTGACCTTCTGCACAATTGACCTTTATATTATTTTAGTTATTTTATATATGTATTGGGTTGGTTTTGGATTATAAATAATATAAGGGGATTGGGTGGGGGGGTTGCAGGGGTTTTTGGATTGGGTGTGGGGTTGTGGGGGTATACAACCTCAAACAATGTGTACTATCAGGGAGTTTGGAAAATGTAGTTTGGGGGTGGGACTTGGGAAGTGATGAGGAGGGAAGAAGGGACGGCAGTGTAAATGAGGAAGGTGAAATAAAAAGTTGCATGAATCCAACCTCCGAGTCCACGTCGTATTTGATTAAGAGTCGCAGTGCGGGTGTCAGACCCACTGGCAGTCCCCATAACGGAGGAGCCGACAATATGCACGAATCAGTCTCTTTAAATAGAGTCCAATCCATCTTTTCTCGAGCCCAGTTAGTTTAATCTATTTAAGATGAGGTCTAATTAAACAGTTTTGTAATAATTTTCCCTGTGCTGCCATGTGCATCGCAATCTGAGGTTTACTGCAAGAGTTTTGCAAATATCAATTGTTTGCTGGCTAAACTGGTTAGTCCTATGCATTTACAGCTTACATGCACGTGAAAATATGTGTTGTCAATTTTTCTCTATTTACAGGTACATCAAGCTGGCTTGACCTGTGATTTTTCGGAACTTCCGCACCACGTGAGCACCGAGCCGGAGATCGATGGCCTCGTACATGCTGTGAAGCGACTACTCAAAAATTTGCCAAAGCCAACTCTTGTGACAATAGCCCGGTAAAGTTGACTCCATGATTGCCTCTGCCTCGCCATCAGGTTAACCATTTAACTGCTGGCTTTCTTTGTGCACCCGTTCATGAAAGTTTACGCGGACATAGTTTGGGGTCACAAAGCAGATCCAGTTGCCACAGAGAAATCGGACATATAGATACATTCCATTGGAGGGCGGGGGCGTACATCTGCTAAATTAAGGCACGCCTACTAAGGGCAGTGTGTGGGGTATAATGTTGCGAATGTTCTGGAGTGAAAATTAAAAAAAAAAATGTTAGGCAAAACCCCCATCAGTAAGCAAATGCAGATGTTGAAGGCTCTTTTTGCATGATCCACATCAAGTGGTTATGCAGGCATGGGAATTCCTCTAGGTTCCACTTCATAGGTGGGTCTGGGTATTTTAACACCCAAGACATATGTGACTGCATGCACACATTTTTGTGCTTATTAAAAAAAAGAAATTGGGCTTTTGTATTGTGCATCCAGCGTCTAAGCGCAGGACTGGACCTCAAATCCAGGCTGCTCTCATCACTTTTCTTTGCACATTTTTCTATTGAAGTTATTGAGATCTGAATTAGAACGTGTACTTTTCGCAAAGCCTTGGCAAGAACACTATAGCAAACTTGGCATGCAAGAAAGGGACACGCATGGTCTACCGAGGAGAATGGTTGCTCTCCCAGTGTTATTGATTTTGCTGATTGAGGGTTGAGAGATAGAGCCATGTGTCGTTTGCACAGGTAGAGATGGGACATTGTGGATGACAATCTTCAAGAGTTAGCAGCTTAATCATTGGGAAGCACAGTAAGAAGGTGGTTTCCTTATGGAATGGCTTATAAGCCTTGACAGGAGTCAGAAAGTGTCTCATTTTGAGTTGCTAAGTGTCCTTGACCTAAAAGGAGGGAACAAGGGTGTAGCAAAGAGTCTCACACACTGGTAATTCACAGGTGGTGAATTAGGGCCTGGTTGTCCACCATGTTGAAAGCTGCATTTAGGCCAAGTGCTACAAGCAGGGACACGTTTCCATCAATGAGTGCTCCGAGGGCATCATCGCAGATTGTATGAACGTTTTCTATTCTGTGCTCCAGGCAGTTTCTAGTCAGATTGTAGTGGGTGAAGACTGTTTTCTGTAGGGTGGTTGGGAAGTCTGCAATTGTTGTGTTACATGCAAATGTGGGATTCACTGCGTTTTATTGATGAGATGGCAGGTGGCTTGAGAGACAAAGGCATGATGATGTAGTGTGTTCTGTTAGACAGAACTGAGAATAGAGTGTCCTGTTCGTCTAGAACCTGGAACATCGTTATGTTGGTTGTTGAACTCCATGGCAGCCACCTCCACCGATCTTGAAGTATAATCCACCAAAATCAGAATGAACCTCAACACTCCTCCTATTACATCCCGAGGACCGATAATGTCCAAAGACATTACTTCACGTGACTCTTATGCTGAGCGACTGGTTTATACAGTGTTCAGTGGAGAGGCTACGATGATGACACTCTCGTTGAAGAGTTTTTCTGGCGGAAATATTCTTGTGGAAATCATAAAGGCCTGAGTAATGATGGTGGAGATGGGTGGAAAGGACACTCTCTGGAACCTTGACTTTTTTGACAGGATTTGGTTTGTTTTCCAGCATGGAGGATTTTATGTTTTTCCTGAGTTTTGTGAATTTAGTGTGAAGAATTCCCATTCGTTTTATTTTTCAGGTCAGTTAGGTTATGTCAGCATGTGGTATCTATTCAGGTGGAATACATAAGCTGACCGTGAAGATTGCTCAGAATAATGTATAGGAAAGCATTGATTTTATTAAAGACACTGAAGCGAGCATTAGGCTTCCATGTCTTTATTGAAAGGCGAAGCAGCATTATTTAAAGCAAACGTCCTGTATCAACCAAACTAAATTGCCTATGAGAACTGTAGTTCGAACTGTAGTTCGAGCACTGAAAACAGACTGCCCTTAGCTGACGGCACTCCCATCAATCCAGAGCCTCCCTGTTCTACAAAAAGCACCTCTTCCATGTCCTGTCCACCACCTCTATTTTGCTGTGACTAGCACAGGCAGATTAAGGTAAGGTAAGTAATGAACCGCATAGCATTTCGGCAACCATATAACTCAATGACAACAATTCAAAAGCCATGCACTCTCTCCAGGCTCTTCAGAAGAGTATGCCAACTTCATGCCTGCACCTGAAACAAATATGCAAACGAAAGCTTAAGAATTACGGTGGTTTGAAATGATACCCCCCAAGAATGACGACACGCCATACATTTACCGCAAACATATTTACTTTCTCAAGCCATGTTACTCAATGTAATGTTGCCTGTCTGAAGGCTACTTAATTAGCACATAACGTGCTTCAGGATGCATATTATTTGCAACTTAAGGTGGGATAATGCTTGCCTCTATTCTTTTATAGATCAAGACGCTTCTAGAAGTAATTCTGGAATATCATCATTTTATATCAAGACAGGAGGCGAGCATTATGCCTGTGTAAAGCGTATTCACCACCAAAAAAGCCGGTTGTTCAGTAGGCTTAAGATCAAAACAATCTAAAGACCGATTTGCCATATCAATTGGCCATCTTTATAATATCTTTGACCCCTTGGCTGAATGTGCCCTAAACGTATATCTATACCTACTTGCAATAGCATCCACCAAACCCATCTTGCCAGGGTAGGCGACGTGACAGGCTTATGGGCCTTCCGCAGTGCAATAAGCAGCTGCCCTCTAGCATGTTCTCATAAGGAGCCTTGCACTAAGACAATGACCCATGCATCGCTTACAACGTTCCGGAAAGTAAGGATATGAAAAGTCCTTCCATCTGAGGATTAAACCCTGCCTGCTCAGTCAAATGCCTGAACACTCGACACAACTGCAGGATTTCAAGCATAGTAGATTTGTCAGTATGCCTGACAACGCTGTGCACAGAAGATCCACGTTATCGACCAAATTCTAAAAGAGAGGTTCAGAACTATATTTACGTCCCATAAGGATGTGTAGGGAGATGACTTATGAGAAATGTAAAAGTTTAATTAGTGCACCTTGTTAGGGAGATGTATCATTGTTATGCTTCATCCCTTCTCCTAGTGAGACACGCAGCACTTTTTGCTGGACTTCTGAACCTTTTTCTTTCTATCCTGAGTGAGGGGAGCCTTTTTCCCCTGATTCATTCTTATTTGCTCTGACTTTTGGAACTATGTTCTGTATTTTACCTTTACTATGGAGTCTGCTTTCCTCCATATGTCTTTAAAGGCATCTTTGTTTAGCTTTTGCAGCACACAGCACCTTACGTGCAGTGTTGCTGGGAACCCTTTGGGTTCTCCTTTGAGATGTTTTCTTTATGCTTACTAACTACAGTTCTTAAGGATAGAGGGATACTTTGGTGTCTAGTCAAATGATCGACAGACAAATGTTCGACACAATTTGATCGACAGGACAAATGATCGAATTTTTTTTTTAGTTATATATTTTTTTTAGGTTTTCGTTTAGGGGAAAAAAGGGGTTTTTAGCAAAAAGAGGGTTGGGGGGAGAACACCCCCAAAAAAAAATGTGAAAAAAAAGAATATTTTTTTTCGATCATTTGACCTGTCGACCTTTTGGTGTCGACCATTTGTCCTGTCGACCATTTAGATTCGACCATTTGACCTACAACCGGATACTTTGTATCCTTCATAAAACTTTGTACTATGTGAGATTAGCACACACCACCTTATGTGGAGTGCTAAGGGGATACCTAGTATCCCACTTCACTCTGCTTCTCTGACGTTTTCGTCACATAGACAACATATAGTACTCCAGCATGAGGTCTGGCATGGATTCACGTGCTCCTGAATATTCCTTGTCGTCAGGCTGGGCATCCTCGGTAAAAGAAAAAACTGTTTCACTTTCACTTTAAAACTGTATTTCTTCTCTAAACCTATCACTGTCCTCTGGGTCATACTGCCCCCATCCAATGACAGTCCTCTCCCTAAGCCCTGCCTCTGGCCGCCATCTTCAGATTTTCATTGCACGCTTCAGTGTTGGGAGCCCTTGAGTTGCTCTCGGAGCGATTTTGTACTTTTCTCTACGTTTTCTGTGAAAAAATTGTATTTTTGTTCCATAGTAGCCCATGTGCTCCTCTCTTCATCGGCCGGCGATGGGGATCTGTTGTTGGTGAAGTTTTGCACTCCTCAAGGGAAAAGATTTATGGAAGACCCTCTTGGGACTACTTCGGGGCCTCCGACCATGACGGAGGAGAAAAACGAGCAAAGGACCCTTTTCAGGCCCTGCATCAAATGCAGGCTATGTAATGTCTTTGTGGAAGACAAGCATCTGCAATGTCTACTGCCTGCACCCGGACCACAGGGACGATGGGTGCAAGATCTGCCTGTGCTTCTCGAAGAAGACAAAGGACAGCTATAGCAGGCTGGCGGCATGGCTCAAGTTGAACATGGCCTCTGACCCGTGCTCCAAGCAAGGTCCTGCCTCAACCAGGACTGGTCGGTCCGAGGACCGGCCTCCATCCGGGAGGAAGTCCAAGTCCTTTCAGGATACCCCATCCATGGTCAAGAGCCACAGGAAAGATTCCACCAGGTTCGCCGCTGATGCGGGTCTCGGCTTGGATAGGCCACGATCACCATCCTATATCAGCAACAAGAATCCAAGAGGAAGACTATAATATTGGTACCCTTTTTGGACGACATTTGGTAGTAGGGTCTAGCCCTCATGAAGAACCCATGCATAGCTCCAACCAAACGTGACAGGTTGGAGAAGAAATGTAGGGTGCTGGACTCCGCGCCCAAGTGCTTGAGGTCACAACCGTCGCCGGACTCACTAGTGTTGGCTGCTGCAAGGAAGCGTTTGGCTAACCCGGCTTCATCGTCTTCAGTTCTCCAGGACAACGAGGGGAAGAAGATGGACGCCATGGGGAAGAGAGTCATATACATGGCAGCGTCCACAATCAAAGCGTCTAATGCTCTGGCTATTTTGGGAGATTTGGTAAAAGCTGGGTTACAATCCTGGAATTCCTCCTCGACTACAACAAAATGGAAACTCTCACACTCTTTCAGGAAAGGGAGGTGGCGTCGGGCCATGACATTACAGTGGCCCTGGACATCGCAGACACAGGCTTCCGACAGATGGGAAACAGAGTTTGCCTTCGTCAGCAGGGATGGTCGAAAGCCACAAACTTTCACCATGACCTTCATGCGAAGGTGCTGGACATGCCTTTTGATGGTGAAAATATGTTCGGGAAGGCGGTCAACGAATTCCTTCAAGCCATAAAAACAATGACGGCACGCTCCCTTGGCACTCTACAGCAGCATCGCTCGTTGTCCTTTAGCTCCTCCATGTGGAAATCGAGCAGATCATCCCAGGGATACTCCTCATCGTACAGGCAACCTCCCGATCATCCATGCAGGAAGCCTACATGGGCCACTCCCAGGCCTACTTTGGCGGAGGTTGCCGTCGCCCACAGGGCAAAGCGCCGGTACCCAAGCAAGCCTGAACCGGCCAAGATGTCGGGCCCCCACTCGTGCACCTCAGTGGGAGGACAGTTGACGAGGTTTGTCGGCGTGTAGATCAAGATCACCACCGAAAGATGGGTGCTGGTCGCTCTCGGCCAGGGGCACCTTGGAGTTCCAACGCAGGCGCCCTCGTGTTCCACTGGTTCCCTGTTAGGAGCAGCACATCCCTCAGCTCCTGGAAGAAGTGAGAGCCATGTTATGAAAGGGGCGATAGAACTAGTTCCCCAGCGGCTCTGGGGCTTTGGAGTCTATTCCAGATACTTTGTGGTCAGAAAGAAGACAGGGGGTTGGAGACCCATCCTAGACCTGCGCCCTCTGAACAAGTATTTATAATTCCAAAAATTCAGGATGGTCACGTTGCAGCACATGCTCGGCCAGCTGGAGGAAGGGGATTTCTTGACGTCGGTGGACATGGAGGATGCTTACTTCCATGTCCAGGAAACATCAGAAGTTCCTATGGTACAAGGCCAACACTACCAGTTCAAGGCCTTACCTTTCGGCCTATAGTCGGTCCCAAGGGTGTTCACAAAATACCTGGCACCGGTGACGGCCCAACTGCGTCTGCAGGGCGTACACGTATACCCGTACCGGAACGGTTGGCTAATACCGGCCTGCTCCCGGGAGTTGGCCGACAAGCACACGAAGGAGACCGTCCGGCTACCGACAGATCTGGGGTTCTCCATGAACTATCCAAATTCATGCTGAACGCCATTGCAGAATGCTCAACACATTGGCTTGCCTGGCAATCCCCTCAGAGTAAAGGCTAGCAGCCATTCAAGGGAAGGTACAGCGGCTATCGTCGGCAAAGACGGGCATGGTTCGGGCCATCAAGTCTTTGCTCAGCATGATGTTGTCCTGCATCTACCTCGTCCGTCTCTGCAGGTTGCAGGTGAGACCCCTTCATGAATTCTTGGATGCATGTTGGATACAGGTGTCTGGGAAATTTACGGACAAGGTCCCCCTCAACGAGAAGTTCCGGCGGGCAATAGAATGGTGGGGGTACGCTCTCACATCGCCCAGGGGATGGGATTCCAAACCCCTCCATACTAGGAGACGGTCAGCCTGTCTGTGTCACCCCCAGTCAAGTTTCCGGTACTTTCGGATGTGCTCGCCAGAGAAGGAGGCGCAATCTTTCATCACGACCCAGCCTTCGAGTGTGGAGGTTATGAGTTGCCAGTGGACTACAGGAAGGTCCTCTCAAAGCCAGGGCGTCATCGACTCTAAAGTGCTACGGCCATACATGGAAGCATTTTGTTACATGGTGCCGGTCACAGAAGATTACCCATCTGAGGGTCACAGCTCCACAGAATCTTCCATACTTGCTGTCCTTGGCGAAAGCTGGGCTTGCTCCCACATCTATCAATGTACACCTGGAGGCCATCTCACGCTATATCAGATCCCTAGGAAGATCTTCACTGTGGTTCCACAGACTCATCAAGGAGTTCCTCAAGGGGCTCTTTCAATCTTTCCCTCCGGTGAAGCAGCCTGCCCCAGCGTGGGAACTCAACATCGTCCTGACAAGGCTCATGGGTGCACCTTTCGAACCTATGCATCAAGCCCCACTCAAGTTCCTCTCATGGAAGACAGCATTCCTTGTGGCCATCACCTCAGCCAGAAGGTGTGGGTGAGATCCAGGACGGTGTCCGGTCAAATGGTCGACAGACAAATGGTCGACAGGACAATTGGTCGACACCATTTGGTCGACAGGTCAAATGGTCGAATTTGTTTTAAATTTATATGTATATTTTTTGGTTTTGGTTTTGGTTTAGGGAAAAAAGGGGTTTTTAGCAAAAAAAAAGGGTTCGGGGGGACCCCCCCAAAAAAAAAAAAAATTGTGAAAAAACACCAAAAAAAATGTGACCAATTGACCTGTCGACCTTTTGGTGTCGACCAATTGTCCTGTCGACCATTTATTTTCGACCAAATGACCTAGAACCATCCAGGACCTATCCTGCAAGCAGCCGTATCTGACTTTCCACTAATCAAGGGTGGTACTGCCTACGCACCCCACTTTCATGCTGAAGGTTCCGTCGGAATTCCACCTCAATGAGCCTTTGGTTTTGCCTGTCTTCTTCTAGAAACATTTGTCACCGATGGAGAGGGCCTTGCATTCGCTGGACGTAGCTCGTGCCTTGAAGTTCTATGTGGCACGCACAAAGAGTTTTCGGAAGACTTCACGATTGTTTGTGAACTTTGGACCTGTGAATCATGGGAAGGCCTTGTCCAAAGCTTCCATCTCATGATGACGCTCTGGCTGCATCATGCATTTTCATTGGCTGGTGAACCGGCCACTGCCGGGTTGTCCAAGAGCCCACCCCACCAGAGCGATCTCTGTGACTACAGAGTTTCTTTCTGGTGTGCCCCTGCTTGACATCTGTAGGGCTGCAACGTGGAGGTCCACGCATACCTTCACGAAGTTCTACTGCGTCGACAGGGATTCCAGGGAGTAGTCCAGAGTCGGCCAGGCAGTGCTACGCAACAAGTTTGCCTGAGGTGAGTGTTCTAGAGGTAAGTGTAAATTGCTTCTGTTGAGCCTTGCCACCTCCCATTGTTGTTGTAATGTGTACTGCTGTGTATTCGTTATTCATGAGCATGTGAATCCATGCCAGACCCAATGCTGGAGAAGGTTTAAGTTACTTACCTGTAACTATTGTTCTCCAGCATAGGTCTGGCATGGATTCACATGCGCACCCTCCCTCCGGCCCCTCTGTGGCTTTTCTTGGTCATACTGCCACTTTACGTGCTTACCAAATCTGAAGATGGCTGCCAGAGGCAGGGCTTAGGGAGAAGACTGTCATTGGATGGGGGCAGTATGACCCAGAGGACAGTGAGATCCTGAAGAGAAAGGAACTTTTGAATGTTTGTTTTTCGTATCAGGCCCTCTGATGTAAGAGACTTTGAATGACAAAGAGAATTTGGTACAGAAGGCCCTGATACTGAGATTTGAACTGCATCCTCGTGCTAGAGAAGTCAGCTACTGTGCTAAGCTCGAGTGCACCGCTTTGTCCCATGCTGAAAACATAGGGAAGGGAGGCCAGCGGCCTGAACACCCTGACATATCATTTTTTGAACAATTCTTGCTTTTACGTAACACTGTTTCCCAATCAAGAGCGTATCCCTCAGGGGCCCCACTCTGCCGCATAAGGAAAAAAGGAAGGCAGATGCTGTATGGTTGTGGGAATAAGAATTCACAATATATGTGGCCTTGTGTTCAATGTAGCCATGTATTGCAAGCCTACCCTCATTGTCTCTGTTGGCGTCAATAAGTTGGAAGGGGAATGCACCATCTATCCATATCGAAACCCCTCTGGTTTATTTTGAATAGGTAGCTCCAAAACCAACTCTTCTCCCCGGCCATCCAACCTAGTCACCACCTTCCCTTGCTCTTCTGTTAACAAATGATTCTCCTGCAGGAGTGTGATCGACATTTTCTTCCTACGCAAGTAGGATCCAATTTTATTCCTCCTCAAATATGTGTTCATCCCCCTGACATTCCATGTCAATACTCTGAGCATTGCCATCTACCCCATAGGGTTATCCCCCATCCAGCACTGCAACACGTGTAGGTTCCATGCTTGTCGTTTATTCCCCTTCCAATACAGGGGCCAACACCCTAAATCCCGCTTATCTACCCCCCCAAGGGTTCATTCCACATCTATCCTCTGCCTCACTGATGCTCTTGAAAAATCAAAACAAACTTGAACAAACAAACCAGAGCATAATACATACGCCATAAGTAACATGGCAACAAAAAGGCTCAACAGCACTGTGCCCTTCGAGCCAGCCTGCCTCCACAAAGCGAAGTATCACCATAGGGACAGCAGGCGGTGGGTACCAGCACAATATGGGTGCCTCCTTTAAATCTCAATCTGCTGAGTTGCTAGACAGTTCCACGTCATGAAGGTCAGTGCGGCTCTCCTGCTACAGATCATTTCCACATTCGCTTTTGGTAGTGTACGTGATATAGGATCAAGTTCCAGGTGACTTGAGTCTAGATTAACTCCAGCATCAGGGCTGCCAATATCCAGTAGTTCAGGATCCCTTCTTAGGTTTGCCTTTATTTCCTTCTGCGTGTTTGTCCATCAGACCATTGTGGTGCATCCAGTTATTTGCGTCCTCTGTAGTTTCGAAGAAGATCCCTCTTCCTTTGTAGAGCACTTTCAATTTTGCTGGGTAAATTAGCATATATTTGAGGCCCAGGTTTCGGAGTGTTTCTTTTTTTTCGCGACAAACATGTTTAGTTTCTTCTGCACTAGGGGCCTATAATTCGGAAATAAATTAAGCTTCAGTTTACCACGACGTATGCAACCCTCTTCTCCAGAGTGCTATGACGGGCCTCGAGTTAACGGCTGGCGGTGGCCTGAGTTGTAGGGAGCAGTGTGCCCTCTCAATTGTAAAACCTTGGGACAACTTCCCGGGTCAATCTCTTGTAGTATCATATTTTCTGTGTAGGTGGTCAAGTCATTTCCCTCCTCGCCTTCCGGTAGAACTAGGACACAGATGTTATCTCATCTGGATCGTCCCTCAGCGTCTTCCGCACGCAACTCTAGGGCAGCATTTCTGGATTACAGATCCCATACAATGGTATCCAAAGTACTAGTAGCAGCACATTCTCAGCGAGCAATGATGCAGTGGTTGTTACTCTCTCCAACAGCAAGCGTACATCTTGGCGCAGCAAACTTAGATCCACTTTGACTTCTTCTATTCTGCCCTCGAGTGAAGCGTGCAAGGCCACTATCGCTGCCAGGATCTTGTCTTTGTGTGTCATTTCCTGAACTGTCGGGTTCATTGTTTGTGTCCCCTCAGTCAGTGGAGTAGGATCTCTCTGTACTCCGCTGGCTGCAAATGATTCCATGATGGATCCTTTTCGTCCACCTTTGTTCTCATTGGCCAGCATTTCGGCAGCCTCCCAGGTCAAGGCGCTCACAGCTGTGTACTATTAAACCAAACTAACATCAACTGGTCCGGGCCAATAGACTATAAATGTACTGGCTGCTCCTTGATATTATATGCAGCCTCCGCCAGGCAGCAGTGCCCTCAACGTCGGTACCCAGAGTCGTTCCAAACGCAGTATCCAGCAGCGGGCACCTTCACCACACATAAGGACACTAACAGCGATGCTCAGGCCTCATGCGGGAGCTCTCCCTCCCACTCACGCATTACCATTACCCAGGGTGATGAGTCCCCAAGGTGCAGGATTCCCGGATCTATTGGAAGCAGCCAGAACTATGTCCGTATCAGGGCCTAGCACCTCTGTAAAGCACTGAAGCTAGTGAGATCTTGCTCTGCTCCACCATCCTCCTGTGACCATTCTGAATCTGAATACTATGCTACTGCCCCATCTATGGTAGATTGTATGAGGCTCCTTTCACCTTTTTGGAGGCAATTTTGTTTTCCTGTTACTTATTTCACAATCCACAACTTGAGTGGTGTTGCAACTTCTGTACTTTTTTATATGCGCTCTGTTCTGTGCGAGAGCGGCCAGAGCTCTTCGCTTCACTGTGTTTCAGTGCTCCATGTGTCCTTCCGGGTGTACTGGAAACTCCTAAAGGGGCGTTAGAGACCTGTTTCATCTATATGCAACTGCCAGTGCAGGTCAGAGAGCCCAAGGGGGCTGATGTTATTGTCTTTATGGGTTCCTGCTCATTAAAGTTGCACATTAGTGGAAATCCTTGCCTAGGAACCCAGCGCCCTCTTGGTATTCCTAGTGAACGTTAGTGCCCCTCCCCTGCCCTCCTATCAGAAGGGGTGTGAGAGAAGGCTTAAGTGCCTTGCGCTTCCATTGGTGGCCAGCAAGATTTTTCAGAGCTGCAGGGCTCTGAACCGCGAGCACCGCTCTGTGATCGGTATGGAGCGTACCCATTGCAAATTAAACTAGCATTGGTAATGCCAACAGTTTGGGCTTTTGTGAAGGCATTGGAAAGACACTATCAATGTCTAATACTTATACAAGAGCCCAAACTTTTGGTTTTGCCAATACTTGTTAGGATTGCAGTGGGACACACATAGTGCTTATAAACCAAATGGTTGAAGGCAGACCCACCTTCAAGCTTTGTGTCCCTCCTCGTATGCCATTCCTCCCGGTCTGTACTCTAATGCAATAGTTTGGGTTTATTGCCATCTCATAGCCCAAATAAAAATAAGTAATCATAGGTGTCCCAGCACACGCAGGCAAATGGTAGCAAGTAGCCCAAAACCCTTTCTTCAAACCAATCAAAAATCAATAAACTGATTGTATCGCCACAAAACGACCCACAACCCTGAGGTAGAGTACGTATCTGCTGCTTGAGCAACGAGGAGATGAAAGCGAGTGCTGGTAGGGTAAGGAGTCTCCAGACTGGTGGAGTGCTGTCAGCAGAGGGCAGCCTGTTTTGGGTTTTTGAACTACGACATTTTACCTAGTCCTCGTGCGAAATGTAATTTGGATGATGCATGAATAAGCCGTTAGCTTTCAATCAATGTTGCTTCGCCTTTCAATAAAGAGAAAGCAAAATGCTCTCCTCCACTCTTGAAATTGGATTAAGAACCGTGTTCTTGTCCTTTGAAGGGGCGTGTGCAGTCTTTAATGTGAAGATTAAGGTACTGTATGATTTGCCTGGTCGTTCAGCGTGGTGGAGTACGTTTCTTTGTGCTGATTCAGAACGCTGTAATTCTTGTTGCATTGAAGTGAGGGACCTGTTGAGGCGCACAGAGGGTTTTCTTACTTTCATCTGTGTTTTTTCTTGGGGGTGGAGGACGAGAGTGATGGAAGAGGTGAGATGTCAGCTGTACCTGCGTTCTTTATTATGGCATATGGAGTGAGTGCAGTGATTCACCATTTGAGATGTTGTGGGCAGTGAGGATATTTTTTTGAACAAGGTGGGAATTGCAGTTTCTTCTGCGTTCTTGTCTGCGCTGTCTTTAGCACGAAGGTAGAGGTACTGGTTTGGTTTTCATTGTGCTTCGTTACATGGAGATATACGTGTTTACTTCTTCAGCATTCACTTCGTAACATTTACCTCTTCATACCTTTACTTGTTCAGTCTTTCACATCTTCTAACATTCACTTTGTCATTACAGGGGGAGACCCCAGTGCCCTCCTTTCCTAAACCATATTCCTCCCCAAAGCCCCTCCTTTGCCCCAAGATACAGCTAACCTTACCATATCCATTGCCAGCGTGACAATGTCAAAATGCAGACTATGTAAAGGTAAGACAAAGTAAATGTATGAAGAAGTAAATGTCTGACGAAGTGAATGCTGATGACGTAAGTGTTGAAGAAGTGTCCTTGTCAAAGTAAAGGGGTGATAGTGTTAAATGGGATTGGGATGGCTGCCGGGCTACTCAAGAGCAAGTTTACCAGGCCTGACATTTAGACATGTATGTTGTGTTGTAAGATTGGGTTATTTGTTGGCCTTTGGCACTGTTTGGTATTTCACTAATGGATTGTGCAGCAATAGGATACCAAGTAGGGGGACTCTACTGGTTTGTATGGTGTACACAGACACTAAATCATGAAATTGTGATAATATTTGCATTAGACAGACAGTGAGTATCTAGCAAGCTATTCGGATGGCGTTGTAGCCTGTGTTTAATAGAAGAGAGTGCACTATAATTGCAACCAATAGGTGCACCCTCCAACATTGTGTTTTGTATCTGCAAATAGCAAATGCCTTTAGTTTGAGAGCCTGTATGCACTGTATCGTGTGGTTTGGAATCCTTACATTTCCACAACGTCCATCAAGTCAATGCATCTTGTCCCACAATACAATGCTCAAGACTCTTATGCTGTTTTTAAAATGTCTGAATCCGAGCCCCATACTTTTGTTGTGAGGCTTTAAATTCTTCATTAGTCTGCTTTCTTGTTTTGTCATTTGCGGCATAAGCCCTCTAAGTGGTGGGAGTTCTATCCAGGGCTGTCTTCAGCTGACTCTCATCTAACAGAACTGTATGGTTTCGAAGCACTCGATTGAGCCGTGTTTTTTTTTTCAGATCGAGCCTGGATGATTACTGTCCCTCTGAGCAGGTGGACGTCATTCAAGAGAAAGTGCTGGATGTGCTCCGCTCGCTCTACGGCAGCCTGGATGTCCACTTTGAGTTTTCCCCCGGTTCCTCATCTGTGTGAATGAGAAAGAACCACGTTGCTCCAGAGGGGTCGTTATTTGAGAGATGTTGCCCAGCTGCCTATTGAGCAGTTGACCTTTTAAACTGTGCTCTTATTTAAAAGGGCCCTTTGACCAGCACCACAATCCATCGCAGTCCTAGGCACTTCAATAGATCGTTCATATTTTTGGTTTGATGGACAGTGAACTTCATAAAGTTTGTGCATTACCGTGACAATTTCTCATCTATGTTAAAATGCTGCTTTACGGGGTCCGGTTTATGGATCACTGCTAAGTGACATAATTTGTTACGTAAACAATTAGACTTAGGACCTCAGTGCTAGAGCCAAAGTGATTGGTCCAATGTTAACAGACTCTATGTAGTGTTCGTGAGAGGAGGAAGCAGACGGCCAATCCTTGTAGAGTTTTTTTTTTTTTGGGTTAAGGGCGATCATAAATGAAGTTGTTAATATGTCTTAAAACGTTTTCCCTGTAACCACAGTGTTGTTCATCATTGCAGCGATTGCATGGAGAGAAAGAAGCATATTTCTTTAAGACTACAGTCATGAATACCAATTCATCTTATTATATAAAAAATAGGTCTGACATCCTCATAGTGAAAAAGAGTTCTCCATATGTTAAAATTAGCTTTGTGGAAGATAATACACGTTTGCATACTCTAAATGAGGCCTTAAAACTGCCGAGAAATTAGTCTTCAAATCTTTATGCTGCCCGTTGTGAGGAGTTTCTGATCCACATAAATTTCAAGATAGACTATCCATTGTGTCCACTAATAATGTTGAAGATAATTAAAAGAGAAGGCACTTATTGTGATCTTTTTCCACCTGGTGGGTAAAAGCTTTATGTCGGAGTATATCAACATCTGCCCGTTTTATAAAGAATTGCAAACCTACCTTCATCCATTTCTGGACTGCCATGCCTGCCCTATGTTTATGAAGTTTGTTTGAATATTTTGGAGACACTTGAAGTCTTGGGGCTATATGAACATTTCACTAGAAAAGACAGGATAGGTAGGTTTTGTTAAAATCCTGGAATGTTTAAACTTTGTGCCCTCTGAAGATCTTGGGACACTCTCAGCTGGGAGCTTTTTTGGAGATCTAGATGCTTTATCAGAAGAGGGGTACTGAATGGATATCAAGTCACTTGGATAATTGCGCTGTTAGTCTGGCAACATTTTTCCTTTCTCCTGCAGGACACTTGATTATGTGTGCATTATTAACACTTTTTTGCACCGATTCATTTATGTTTTTATGTGGCGAAATTGTTATGGGACTGGTAACTAACATTTGTAAGATTTTAATCGAAGTGGGATGTTAATTGTGAAAGGTTTGTTGTAAACCACTACACAATTAAAATAAATATATATGTATATATTCAGAAAAACAATGCTTTGGGAAAAAGCTATCAGTTCCATATAATATAAAGAAAGGTCTGCCTCTTGGTTAGAATTGAAAGCCTCAGAGTTTTGTGGGAGTTTGACGACTTCAAAGCGTTGTTTTATCAATTTGCAATGAAGGAATCCATTATTTTGTCTCTAGTGCTTTCTTCTGCATTTGTTTTCAAATGTGGGATTGTTTTGTACTCTGGTCACAGAGGGGCTTCAGGGAGAAAAAAGAAAAAGCTAAACTTTACAATAGTAACTGGAACTCTGTTCCGTTGCCTCCGTGTCTGCATTAAGCTCCTCTACCACTCAAGGACGCAATCCACCATCATGCCATACCTCCTCTGTCCATCGCTCTACGGAGTTTCTGCCATTGGGCCACATAAAGCAAGTGGTGTCTGAAGAAGGTTCCCCGCTCCCTAGCTGCTGTCACTCCTCACTGTGCCCATCTGTAAAGGCAGTAGTTCTTCCAGCCTTCAGTGGCCGCACATTCACCCTAATGTACACCTCTGTACCCAGTACGATTGATAAAGGAAAGATCGCTCTAGGGATGCACAAATCTGCCTGGCCTATTGGTACTTTCAGATGTGGAGGAGCGACTTCTGCTTTGCCCCCATGAATTCTTCTTAGTTAATTTCAACTGTGAATTGGGTAAAATAGTGTTATAGCCGCTGAGGCTTTTTGAATCGACATCGGCGGGAATATAACTGTAAACGTATCTTGGGTGCTCGCCTCAACTCAAGGTATCTATCGAAAGGGCAATTGTCTGTTTGAATAGCTTTGTCAAAAAGGCTTGGCCTTCTCATTAGAATCCCTATATTATGCAGGCCGGGGTTATTGTTGGATAGCCTCGCACTCATGAGCAAACAAGATCATGTCCCATTAGGAAAATAACTAACTTGCTTTTGGCCCATTTCTCATTGGCTAATTCCTCGGCAACATAGGGTCTGCAGCCTTTCCCTAAGCCCTAACTAGCCACTATGTTATTATCGACCAGTAAAATGCACTGCCTCCTACAAATCATTATTGAGGCAATATTCACTGAGGCAGCGGGACGACCCTGCCGGGAACAGCCAGCCACCCAAGTTAAGGGCCTGAGTAAAGCCAGGGTTTCTTGGAGCATGTAGCGGTGCCGTTACCAGTAGGGGTCCGTCCAATTCTGAGGTGAATATTGCTAATAACACCTATGAGCATCACACGTGAATGCTAAAGGCTTGTTTGAATAAAAAAAAAAAAAATCTTACCCACTGATGCCTGAAGCAATTTTGCGCTTCTAAAGTCTGTTTTCCTTCTTGATTACCTTGACGTCATCAACAAGGAAAGGTGACTTTAGAAGCACAACGTGACTTCAGCATCAAATTCAAACATGCCCTTACCACTTGCTTGTGATCCTCGCAGGTGCTAAGTGCCCTCTTGCCCTCGAGGGAGCAGGCAAGGGGTTGAGGGGAGAGAGGGCGTGGAAGGGACCGTCGTGCTGCAGATGGGGGTGGTCCCAAGGGGAACGCGCAAGCGTCCCCCCCACCTCCCGGGGTGGTTTTGGGTGCTGCACAGTCCAGCAAGCTGGCCTGCGCCTAAAGCACCATCCCGGGGGGTTTATATGGGGTCCGGGAAGGTTCGGGAGCAAGCAACGGTTGGTGAGGTAGCGTTTGTCTGTTAGCGTTTGTCAGGCCGCTGCTCCCAAGCCTTCCCTGCTTTGGCCTGAGTTTGTGGCATCAGTCTTCCGGTGGCTGGGGCTTTGTTGGGTGAGGGCAGAGATCTTGTGGGGGCCAAGTCGGGATACATATTAAAAAAATAAAATAAAAAAAACAAATACTGGGAACAGTGTATATTAAAGGGTGTGCTATGGATAAAGCAATGCCCCTCTTTACCTGCGGGGGGGGGATCTGCCTTCAGGCAGACCGCAGGCCCGTTTCTCGTTCCCTCGTTGCTGTTGCCATTGTGGGTTTTTGTGTCAGAGCCGCGCCCGTGGGCCCTGGTTTCTCCCACGTGATTCTGGTGTTGCTGGGTGTGGGGGTGCGGGCACGCATCGTTTTCTAGCTACAAGGGAGGGAAGCATGGAATAGGCTGTTTTCCCGGTCGTGAGTTCTTGATTGCACGCAAGGTCCTTGCAGTGCTGTATTGTGCCACAAGGGGGCAGTGTGGTGTGTGCCTCAAAGCGGTATCTATCTTCCCTGAATCTGTGAGGCAGATTTTGGCAGCTGTGTCAGGCGTTTAGGTGGGTAAGGGCAGACTGGTTAGGCAGTTGTTTATTTTAGTTTTTTCTAGGTGGTCGGACCTTCACGTTTGGAGCCATTTTAAGAGGAGAGTGCGGTTTTTACAGTTGGCCACCAGGTGGCAGTGCTAAGCAGACGATTTTCACAGTTTGTTTGCTGGGAGAGGTGGGAGCGTTGGGAGAGGGGGGCATAATAAATTATTTAGTAGTAGAGGGAAATTTTAATTTACAAAGTTATTTTGGGGTGGGATAATAAGGTTGGATAATTTTAGCCTTTGATGTCAGGGGTGGTGGGGGGGTCCGCAGTGGTGTTTTTGTGTGTTGTATTTCATTTTACGTGGTAAGACAGCCAGCAGATGCCCGTGCAGGGAGATCTAGATAACCAGGCTCGGGAGGGGCGGGAGGGAAATATTTTGGGGTGTGGCAGAGGTGGGTATCAGCGATTGATCTAGTGGAGCAGGATGGCAGTACAGGGTGCTGGGTCTATGGGTTTGGTGGATACCCAGTCTTTGCGGGAGACGCTCTCCATTATCAACAGGGCATCAAAAGCCCAGCTGGAGGAAGCAGTGCTAGAAGTTACAGGGGAGAGGAGAAGGAGCTGGGAAGGGGAGGCCACAGCGCAGAGCAGCATTGGATGGGGCCCTCTCAGGCAGGGCAACCGGGAGTGGGGAAGCAGATGTCTGGGGAATAGGTAGCGGGCCGGGATTTGAGGGGCTGGGTGAGGCTGCTAGCGGAGGAGGAATAATGGCAGAATGGGGAACAGGACGGGTTAGTGACGATGTTGGGGCTGGTGTGGACCCAAGAGGTGTGGCGGTGCAGGGAGGCCGAGAGGGGAAATGTCTGCAGAAGAGTGCAGGTGGGCGGAGGAGGACTCTATCCCAGTTAGATAGCGAAGGAAGAGGAAGGTATGGAAGTGACCTCCCTGCAAAATAGGGTGGTACGCAATGGGAATGGTAAGGCCCCCATGGTCATAGAGGAGGTGGAAGGAGAGGGCTTCAGAGCGGCCCCTCCCGGAGGTGGAAGAGGACAGCCTAGAGGGCGCAGTATGGCCCGTAGCATGGTGGAGCGCAGGGTACCCCTCACACAAGAAGAGCAGGAAGGGGTTGGCGTGACCCCGCCGAGAAAATGTCACAGGAGCATCGGGGTGGAAGCCCCGTGCTCGCCCGAAGAGGATCTGCTCGGCCCAAGCGTTCGCTCTCAACATGAATGGTATTTAACAGGGGAGGATGAACTGGAGGAGGAGAATTATGGGCGTTGGGGTGGGGGGGGGATAAGGGGCAAGGAGAGTTGCTGGGGAGAGAAAAGGTGCAGAAGGGTTTAAGGTTTGGGGAAGATGGGCGAGGGGTAGTAGGAGTCTTGAGAGTACAGCGGGGAAATGGGCTGGCACACTCTGCTGATGTTTTTTGTCCCCTCAGCAGGAGCCCGGTGAGGAAGGAGAAGGAGGGGTGTCGGTGTGGAGGCCAGGATGACGCGTGTAGGTGACAGCGGGGCAGAAAGAGGTGAGCAAGAAAGGGAGTGGTCAGCGGCATGGGTCAGGCTTGGTACTAGGGGGGACACAGCAGGGGGTTGGGGCATAGGGGAAAGTGGGGAGATGGAGAGGGTGTCCGCAAGGGCATTGGTGAGGGTGAGCGGAAGAAGTTTCTCCTCAGTTAAAGTACAAACGGATAAGGGTGCGGAGCCTGTGGCCCAAGGAGTGGTAGAGGTTCCTACGGAGAGGACGGTGGAGAGTACAAAGAAGGCCAAGAAGATGCCTTAAATGGGTCTTACAAAGCCACTGGGCGCGCATCTGATGCTGGTGACAAAGGAAAAAATATGGGCAGGGGAGTTTGTGGATGTTTTTAAACTCTTACACAAGGAGGTGAGACCAAAAGAAGGGTCCAAGGAAGAAGAGCAGGAGTTGGCAGCAAGACCAAGGGTACGATTGACAGTTGAAAATTGGACATCAGCATTTATTATATATGCTAGTGTTTACTGCGAGAAGTTCCCCGAGAGGTGTGAAGCATTGCTAAAATACATTGACGTAATCAGGAAAGCCTTTATGCGTTTTGGAGGATTTGCAAGGGTGAGATATGATGAAAAATGTAGGGCAAGGATGGGTAAGGACAACCAAGCGGTATGGGGATGGATCGACATGGACCTATGGTTATAGTGAATGGCGCCTGCGCGTCCAGCACCGACGCTGCATACAGCAAGTGACTTTGATGCAGGAATGGGAGTGCCATTGGCTGTGGATAAAACTGAAGGGCCGGCGGTAGTGTTGATCTTTTTAGGGATAGAGTTGGATTCTGTGGCCATGACCTCACGCTTGTAGGGTTGCTGGAGAAGGCGAAGCGGCCCAAAAAATTACACTGGTGGACATACAGAGTTTAGTGAGGCATCTCAATTTCACGTGTTGGGTAGTGGCCCCAGGTCGCACTTTTTGTAGAACCATGGCACATTTTATGGCGGGGGCTAAGTATCCACATCACAGTGTGAGGATGTCTGGAGCAGTATGAGAGGATTGCAAGATTTGGCTAAGTTTTCTGGAAGAATTCAATGGAGTGTCAATGTGGCTGCAGGGGGGCCCAGTTTCGTGGGAGGTTCAAGTTTTTTCAGATGTGGCAGGTTCAGGAGGTTTTGGAGTATTCTGGGAGAGGTAAGGGGTGTGCCGAAAAGTGGCCTGAACTTTGGCTTAGAGGAGGAAGTAGCATAGCCTTTTTGGAGTTGTTGCCGTTGTTAGTGGCACTGGAGTTGTGGGGCGGAGGGTTGCAGAATAAGAAAATACATTTTAACATCGACAATGAGGCAGTGGTCATTATTGTGAACAGGCAGTCAGCTAGGGACCAGAGGTTAGCCCGGCTAATGAGAGAATTTGTACTGCAATGTATGAAGTTGAATGTGGTGTTTAGAGCAACACATGTGCCAGGGAAGGATAATGGCATTGCTGATGCATTATCTTATTTTCAGTGGAAGAGATTCCATGGAATGGCATCAGAAGCGGACATGAGCGGCATCGTGTCCCGGAGGAGCTGTGGGGGCTAGGAAACTGAGAGCACTGTGCTTAGTAGAGGGTTCTCTAGCCCCTGCATCTAGGACGGCATACAAGAGGACATGGTTGGACTTTATAAAAGGGGGAGCGCGCAGTTGGAAGGGTATGGAGGATGCAGAGGAGTGAAGAAGGGATGATGTGGTTGATTTTATACTCTGGTGTATGGACAAGGGTTGGTCTAGGGCAACCATAATAGGGAAATTGGCGGGTATTGCTTTTTACAGGAAATGGTTTTGGGGTTTTCAGCCCAATGGCAGTGAAATGGCACGTGCGATGTTGGAAGGATGGGCAAGGGAAAAAATAAAGAGTAAGGATAGCAGGAGACCAGTTTCAGATGCCCTGTTATTGAGGTTTTCCAAGGTTTCGGGGGAGGGGGGCGTTCTGGTCATCATGGGAGAGGGTCATGTTTTCGACCTGTTTTTTAAATTGGTTTTGGGGGCATTTACGGTGTCGGAACTGGTAGCGGGGAGAACAGTTGAAGGAGGTCTACTGTGGAAAGATGTACACTTAACAGAAATTACTGTAGATATAAAGATTTGTAGATCAATGACGGATAAGAAAGGAAAGAGCTTTTGGGTGCTTCTGGATAGAGGTAGTAAAGATTTGTATCCAGTGAGGGTGGAAGCATCATGGCGGGAAATATGTAAAGGAAGAGAGGGTTTGGTTTTCTAGCATGAAAATTGGTCTGAGGTGACGGCAGCTCAAGTTTTGGGGGTCATGAGGAGAGCTTTGAGGGAGAGAGCTGAAGATTTTGGTACTCATTCTTTTAGGATGGGGCGGCATCGGAAGGTAGTAGGATGAGTCTATATGAAGAGAAGGTTAAGAGTTTGGGGTGATGAAAATTGGCAAAATACAAGGGATACATTAGAGAGCTGGGTAATGGGGTCGGTTAGTAAAGGAAAGAGATGGGGGTGGGGAGGTGGGAGTAATGCAGTTGGTGGAGAGAAGTCTCATGACATTTTTTCTTTTTGAGATGTGGCACGGAGTGGTGAGTTGCCGCTGAACTGGATATGTGGACACTCCCTAGTGAAATGGGCAGGGAAAGAAGCAGCAAAAAGATTTTTTGGGATCCAGTTGGGATGTAGCTATAACATTGCTTTAGTGAGATGGTCTGGGTAGGAGGGCTCAGGTGGGACCAACTGCTGCCTATGATAGTGGGTTTGAGGGAGTTTCATGGTCTGGTTGCAATAATTTTGCATGCAGGGAGAACGATCTGGTTAGGGATACTGGGGTGTCACTGCTAAAAATGATTAAAAGGGAATCTGAGTTGGTTAAAGGAGATTTGGCTCAGGGTGGGGTTGGTTTGGACCAAGTTGTTGCCAAGAAGAGTATGGAGGGGGGCTGTGAATGAAGGTGCAGTAGTAAGGATGAGGAAAAAGATCAACAGGGAGATGGTGAGGTTTTTGCGGATCCTGGGGTTGCAAACGCTGACGCACCAGAAGATCATTTACTAGGATTTTGCATTATTTCGGGAGGATGGGGTGCATTTGTTATTATTGAGGAACATGTACTACCTGGGTGATGTTAGGTTGGCTGTAGAGGATATTGTAAAGAGTTGGAGGTAGAGGAGAAGTGTCGTAGGGAAGGGGTGGGGCAGAAAGAACACCTCAGTGGAAGGTTTTTCTGGTGAAGGGGACATGGCCCTTTGGACGATGGGTGGGGAAGCACAATGGGGTACTAGTGCAGTAAAGGAGGGGGTGGTGCTGTTTGAACGAGCAGGCTACCCCGGGGTACAAAGAGGGGGAAGAGGTATTTAAGGAGCGCCGTGGCTTCGGGAGAAGATGGGAGAAAGCGGGAATGATGGTTGAGAGGAATTTAAGGGGAGGGGAGGCAGCAAGGGACAAGAAAGAAGGGATATAAATTGTTTATTTATTCGTTTTGGCAATTGTTAAAATGGATATGTTAGTCTGTAAGGCCAGGGAGCCAGGTTAGCGTGTTTTGTGAGCTGTTGTCCTGTCACATTAAAGCAACCTTTTCCATTTAAAAGCGAGTCTGGATTTTTTGTGCAGTAAGCCCAAATGGCTGCTCAGAACACAGAATATATCTGTTAATACAGCCCCCATTCTGAGCTTTCTGATTGGCTAGCACCCTATGCAAGGGTGTTAATGACCAGTCAAATCACCTCACATCAGCCGAAGTGGTGAGGTCAAGAAAGGATAGTTGTGGCACCTTATGGAATGTGGGTGAAGACTCATCATTGCCACAAGATGTGCTGTACCTGCCCAGTGCATGCAAAGGCTACTTAAGCTTTAAATCTATCAGTCTAATGCCTTCTGTGGAAAAGGGTTAAAAACAAGGAATCAAAGTATTGGGGCTTCGTCTACAGCTATACAAAATAGTCCCCATGCAGCACTGACTTTGTTTTTTAGTCCGGGAACAGTTCACTGTGATACACAGAGGTGCTCTTCATTCATATGAACATTCAAATCACTGTGATTTAATCTCTAGCGGACAACCTCATATGAATCATAGATGACCAATGCCTGGGAGAGAATTCTTTGTCGTGTGGCCACTAAGACTCTGTATCAGCCAGATTTTGGGCTGTGGAGGATTTTGGCAATTAAACTCACGTGTAATCGAGGTGGCCGGGCATCACGCGGCTGGGGGATGTGTACCCGGAGGGAACATTCGTATCGCAATCGATAGAGTTGGAGGTTGGCTTGGGTCCGTTTTTCAATATCGTCGAACGAGGGAGGCCTTCCATGCATGGGACCCGGGTTTCCTGGCAGAACCTGTGGCGTCCACTTTTCTGCAATACATAGGGGCATGTGGTTTCCACAGTTTATAAACTAGCACAGGGTCATATGCCAAGGTGCTGCATCAGTTCTAAATTTAAGTGGGAGAGGGTCTATTTAATGACAAGCTGTGGAGCGGTTATGCACATACACTCGCAAAGTGGCAGTAAGCGCAAGGTATAACCTTATACAATACAAGATACTGCATCAGGCCTACATGACCCTGGCAAGGCAGGCAAAGATTAATCATGAGGGTGCTTGTAAAAAATGTGGAGAGGCAGGTGCCATTTATTTTCACATGGTGTGGTCTTGTCTGCCCATACAGATTTACTACGTTGGCATCCTGGTGTGGGTCATTGCTAAGGCGATTGGAAATTCGATCCCTCCCCAACCTATGGTGTGTCCCCTGGTGAAGGGGGTGGGGGTTGCGATTTGTCATTCTTCCAAGAAACTTCTGGCGATTTGCCTTATTATGGCTAAGACACCTATTTTGTTATCTTGGACTCGCCCTGCACCTCCAATTGTGGAACATTGGCATTTGCCGCCAGCAGCACGGCCGTCGGATGTATGGTCGGAGTTTAGGAGACTGTTTGGTGCGGTTTTAGAGGCTGCCCGGAGTGATGGGGCCAGAGGAGCCTTAAATGTTGGCTTACAGGGTACAAATGGGTTGCGATTGCCGCTGTAATAACGTGAACAACGAAGGGGCCCGCAACTCTCGCCCCTCGAGACATAAAAAGCATGCATCACTGTGTTTATGCAATGTTTCACCCCCGCCCTAGATGCGACTGACTGTGTTGTTCTTATCGTCGTATGTTTTGTGCAATGACTTCAACAATAAAGATTACAATAAAAAAATCATAGATGCCAGGTGAGTTTTTCAGATCAGTTTCTTGAATGAGAAATTGTATAACAATTAACATCATGTATAATGCGGTAAAGTGTTCATTGGAGGTTAGGATGCATAGAACCGAATTTGTATAAATACGTCGAATCAACATGTTATTTGTGGTTTCAAGTACCTTTTCAGTTTGTAGTCTTGTTTGTAAACAACAAACTTATAGCAATAGTTCTCTGTCTATATGAAACACTGTGAAAGTATTCATAATATGTTCTTTATGGTGTGCTGCACGTTTTAGTGTAATGACAATTGCAGAAATGTTGTACTACTGTTTTGTGACCAGTGGGTGGCATAATAAACCATCCTAGCCAATGTGAATGTCTCAATGTATTTTTTATTGAACAACTGAAACGTTTCTCCATCATTCGCCTGCTTCCCACGGTACCCGTTCGGTCACTGTTACAGACTGCCCAATCTATATTCTAGGAATGTACCTATTTATGTGTCTATACAATAAAATTAACAATGACTGATGAAGAATGCTGCTGTTTGTTATTAATGGTGCCTGTCGGATATTCCATGCTCTCAACAGCTGTATACGAATAAATACACTACTATACTTGGAGGTGTATCAGTCACTCGTCTGTGGTTATTTTACGACTAAGGAAGTGTACCTTTTTTGATCAGGCGGATGTGTGTCTAAACACCAAAGGCTGCTTTATGTGCTACACCGACTCCAAATTTCAATATTTTTTGGCCAAAACAATGGGTTTGACATTTGAGTAGGCCTTAGATAGGCATTTGATATGCACTGCCATAATGGTAATACCTGGCCATAAGATCACAACAGAGTTCAAATGGTTTGAGTACCTGGACATATAATGGCAGTGCCAGGGAAATGCCTATATACTGCTTGTACGTTAACCACAACTGTTGGCTTTGCCGTGGTTCCTTTTCAAAAGGAGACCCACCTTGCTTAGAAGCCAAGTGGCTGTAGGCCCACTGGGTTGAGACATTTTTATTACACCAGGAACTGATTTATAGCTGTTATTATGGCATTACCGTTCAAAGTATTGGTTAGAATAACAATGGCAGCCGCAAAATAGCACATAATTGGTTGTTACTGTTAACTATTGAGCAGAGTGTAGACTTGGTATTCCCGGCAGGTGGTGGGGTGTATTCTGCGGTCCTACTTCTGAGATACATCAGAAAGATCCCAAGAGAGTGTGTTTGTAAGGGGTAGTGGGTGTAAATGGCCATAGGAATTAGTATAGTCATGGGCAATCAATGGGTGGGTAAAAAGCCAAACGCCCACATTCTGTTTATCTATCCCCACCGAACTTCTATGTCAATAGTTTTGATTTACAGGTGCTTTAAAGCACCACCTCGTAGCAAAAACTAGAAACCAACAAAAAAGCAGGCAGCAATTTGAATCTGTCACCCCATGCCATTTACCATACTGCAACATATTTCTGTGTAATATAACATTACTAGAGCAAATATAACAATGCAATTTTGTTATTTTTTTATTTAAATAAAAGTATATTCCAGTTTACAAAGAAAGTGCAATTTAACAAGACCTACCCGGATTTGGGGCGATATCCAATGACATTTCTCTGAGACCATGCTGTATCAGCTAATGCACGCCCACGTTCTGAGCTTGCATTTGGTCCCTCCCTACTGCACCTTTCAATATCAACTACCAATGTCAACTGCTTCCACTTTTTGGAAGACAATACAAATTTACCTGTTTCCTCTTTCCGTCTCTGGTGCGCTCGTCCAGCGCATTGATTACCCTACTTATCTACTTATTTGTTTAATTTAATGTTAATCAGGTTACCCTACACCAGTGGTTTTTTATATACTGAGCTCCTTCTCCCCCTTCAGTAAACATATTATTTTTGCCCTGAATGCCAGCCTGCCCCCTCATACCTGTCACGTTGACACAAGAGTTCCGGCTTATAGGGAGGGGGGAGGGTGGGTGGAAAGTGACGTAGGGGGGCGGGGTGTGGGCAGACAGTATTGTAGGTTGAATAAATAAGATGCATGTCTACTTTCTACCGTGCTGCGTAGCGCACGAAAGAACGCCAGTTAGGCTTCCACAATGGCGATGAAGTCAGAAGACGGTGCACTGAGAGTGCAATAAACCACACCGGGGTGCCGCCGAGAGGACGCCTGGATAAGCGGAGACCAGCGTCTCACATGGCGCAGAAGGAGGTCGCGCGGTGAGGTTGTGCCGACCTGGCCTATGCGCATGCAGTGCTGGATGTCTGCTCGATCACAACGTTCACATTGGAACATTTGTATTAAGGCAGCTGATTATCCCGGGCCACGACAGTGATCTTCAAATAACGCTTGCAGCAGAGCAGTAAGGAGTCCTGGGCCACGGAGGTGACTATAAAACACACGGTGAGAAGGGACAAGAGGGCTGGCCCCAGCAGATGGTGCTTGTGCCTGATAAAGGCAGCCATCAACATGCTATGCCTATTTTCAAAGGAAAAGGGAGGATTTTGCAAGCCACAACACAGTGCTAGAGCCTGACAGGTGGCTGTGGTTGCTATCGGCTCACAATAAGAAGGTGAAACAGCTGAATGTGAAGGAACATGTTGGCACAAGATGGAGGACAGGGCACACAGGCCCAGCCCCAGGGGCACAGATACCAGAACAGGCCCCATACAGGCTACCAGACTCTTTGGCGGCACAAATGCCAGGCGCTTTTGACGTCACGGACACAAGCCACATGGGGCCACAGTGGGCTTGATGGATAAGGGATTTTGAACTGAACATGGGGACCACAAGGCCCATTGAAGATGAAAGACAGAAATGTCTCCTTAAGCTCGCAGTAGTTCCTGCCACATGGGATATCATCGATGAGATGCCAGCTGACAGCAACGATTCCATACAGGATCTAAGAGAGGATCTATCTGCATATTTCACTCCACATGCAAATGTGGATTACGAGCGCCACCTGTTTCAAAGCACCAAACAAGCAAAAGGTGAGACCATGGATGCTTATGTCATGAGACTCAGAATTAAAATGAAACACTGTGATTTTGCGAACTACTCCAACACAGAAGCCCTGCGATCTCAGATCATCGCGGGATGTGAATCACAGACATTCAGGCGGAAGCTGTTACAAATATCCAGCACGTTAGAAGAAATACTGACACTAGCATGGGCTGAAAGGGCAGTCGACTCGCAGGTGGAAAGTTTCAACACCACCACGCCAGTGGAAGCAGTCCTCGACTCCAGCAGGAGAGGAGACCAGAGGACTGATTTTGCTACAAATGCGGGTTTGAGTACCCACCCGAAGGCTCGTGCCCTGCCATTGGCCAACGATGTGCCGCGTGTGGAGAGGAAAGTCATTTCAAATCGGTGTGTAGACTATTCAGGGAGAAAGGAAGAGAGCGAGAATTCAAGCCAATGACTTTGCCTCCGGCATCACAGTCATCCGGGACAACATTGCATCCCCCACCGAGGCACCGAACCTAAAGAGCGAGAATCGGGTGATGAGAGACATAGACGTGACAGGAGAGAATGGAGAAATGGAGAAGGTACGTCACCAGAATGAGACCGGAACGCAGATCCAGGCTTGTGCACTATCTAGTAGAGCAATCTCTGTCTGAGTCAGACATCATTTCATCAGGGAGTGAACAGAGGAAGAAAGCATATGTCTACGTGCTGGGCAATCCAAAAGCTACAGAACACAGTCCGACTTTAATCATAAAACTCAACGAAAGGCCCACAGAGTTCCTCATCGACACCGGGGCTACCGTAAATGTAATCGGCGAGAAAATATTCAAGGACCTACCTCAAAGCCCGAAGCTTATCCCTGCCACTGTAAACATGTATGCTTAGGGTACAAAAACACAGCTCAAATGCATAGGACAATTCGAGGGGTCATGCCGCTACAAGGGACAAGAAGAAAAAGTGCCCATGTATGTGCTGGCGACGTAAATGAGAGTGGCGGCTTACTTAATTTCAAGGCAGCCATTGACATGGGTCTCATACATAGCCTATACAAAATCATGGTTCATAACTATATAGATCCCGTAGCAATGATCACTAACCTCTACCCCAATCTCTTCAAAGGGATTGGGAAACTCCGAAACAGACAAGTGAAGCTGCACATAGATGACACGGTGTGCCCAGTAGCACAACACTACAACGGCATACCTGTCAATATCCAAAAAAGGTGGAAGACGAGCTACAAAAGCTTCTGGAACAGGACATAATAGAACCATCCAAGGGCCCCACCACGTGAGTATCGCCCATTGTGCAAGTGCCTAAAAAAGGATCCGACGCCATCAGGCTGTGCGTTGATATGAGGAGGCCCAACCAGGCCATATGAAGGGAGAGGCACATGGCTCTGCGCATCACTGACATGATGTTCTGACTTGAGTGTCGTGTAGACCGTTGAGACCTCCGTCCCCACGTGACGCACAGGGGAACCAAAAGAACCCCGCTGTGCGACCTTTGGAGCCACAGGTGGGAGATGTTACTTCCTGGATCCACGGAACCTCTGGAACACTGATGCTGCTGCAGAAAGAACGGGGTTAAGTACCAGGCAAATACAATAGAATACAAGAATCACAAGATCTGAATAATCTTACCTATCTGGTGGTTGGAAAACCCGGGAAACCTAGTGAGGGAGGTTCGAGACTCAGATGAGAGGCAGTCCCCAGAACAACAGGGACCGGAGTCACACGTGGACACAGGACAGCCCATCTGAATCTAGAGCTGGAGGCGTAGCGTGAGGCCCCAAAGGGCAATGGCGTAGAAGTCCAACAAAGTTCCAAGGGATGATCCGAAGGCAGGTGAGGGACGGGCTGAGGTTCGTTAATGAGTAAACAGTTCCAAGCAAAGGTACAAAAGGATAATCCGAGGGAGTCCAGGTGAGTGATCCAAAGTCAAGATAAACCAATAGAACAAGTCCAAACGTAGTCGAAAGACAGCTGAGAAGCGGTGAGTGCTCCGTGCATCAAGTGTTATGTACTGTGCGCTTCCGAGTCATGTGACGCCTTCCATCGTCACGTGACGCCTTCCATCGTCACGTGGGAAACGCCGCTCTGAATCACGTGAGCGGATGATTGTTCGATGCGGAAGCGTTCCGCTGCCCCTTCTGCTGTATGCTCTCCATGGCAACTGCCAATGCAGGAAGGGCTGCAACCGGGCACGTACACTGTAATCGGTACGGAGCTTTCGGTTCTTTGGGGCAACCACATCACGTGAGTCTCGAAACCTGGAGGGAGTAGTGTGGGAACCCGGGGAAGGTGTTGTGGAGGTGCTAGCAGTGTTCTGGTGTGCAGAGGAGCGTCTAACACATGATCCATCTTTTGAATGGAGCCAGGGTCTTCTCAAAGCTGGACTTAAAGAAAGATTATCATCAGTTGGTACTAAGCCCGGTAAGCAGAAACATCACTACATTTGTCACCCACCTGGGGTTGTACCGGTACAAGAGGCTGAGCTTCGGGGTCTCCTCAGCGGCGGAAATATTTCATGCCGAGGTACACAATGGGGTAAAATACATCCCAAACTGTGTTAAATACAGTGACGACATCCTTGTATTCGGAACGGATGTCAGCAAGCACGACGAGACCCTGGCAAAGGTGTGCAAGGCATTAGAAGCTGCAAATCTCAGCCTCCACCAAGAGAAGTGTGAATTCAGGAAATGGACCTCACGCTTCTTCAGTCATGTCTTCTCCGAAAATGGCATGACACCGGATCCGGAGAAGGTGTCGGCGCTAAACGAAACAGCACCACCAGGAAATGTCTCTGAACTGAGGTCATTTTTAGGCCTTGCCAGCTATTGCACAAGATACATCAAAGACTTTGCCACGGTCAGTTAGACTTCCACAGTACCCCACCCCAGCCGGATGGCTGGGGTGGGGTACTGTGGAGGCAAGTAGGAGGGGTACCCCAAAGGTTTGAGGAAGACATACCCATACGTCTAATTCGACGCCTGGATATTACGGGGCATATTGTTTATTTTAAAAATGTATTGAGCAGCTGCTACCTTCATTACAGAAATCCTTCGTTTGACATTTTGTAAAAAAAAAACACTGTCACAGCCCGAGGGATCAACAACAGACTCAAATTCTGGGGACATATAAAGGAGATTTATTATACCAAACACCCACCGGGTAAGACCGAAAACACAGGATTGGTCTGAAGAATAGGTGCAGCCAATTGAAGAGGAAATCTTTAGGCTTTATTTAGTTACACATTTTTCCCCTCCTGCACCCACCAGTGAGGATCTCGGGGCCTGCAGCCCTTATCAGGTAATGGCCGCATCTTGTGCATCTTGGTGCTCACAGCGGCAAACACTACCTCCCGGTTTTCCAGGGCGGGAGCCCAAGCCACTCCTCTGCACTCCGACTGCCCGTCCTCACTGCCTCTGATTGGATTATTGTGATCTTGCATTGTGCCACCACTCTGCATTTTTCTCCACAGGGATATTGTGAACTTGCATTCTTGAAATTCGCTGTTTTGTGTCACCACTCTGCTGCATTTTTCTCAACTGGGATCTTGTTGTGAACTTGTATTCTTCTTGCATAATGGACCAAGCAGAGCAGGCGGCATTGTTGTCCTGTAGAAATCCCTTCATTTCACAATAGGAGGAACAAGCCTGTAACTAAGACTGCAAATCCCTCCTAGTAACCTTTCTCCTCAACTGCACTCATACTTCCTGCTCATATATAGACCCTCGGGCTAGAATCTATGCTTTGCAGAAAATCTTAGCAACTCTTTAGCAGCTATCTTGGTCTCTCTCCTGTTCCTCACAATGCTAGGGGACTTAAATATCTGGTTCAACATCCCACATAATCCCATGGCACGTTCCCTTCTGGACAACCTGGAAACCCTACATCTGACACAACTAGTATCAGGACAAGCCCACTCTGTAGGCCATACCCTAGACGCAATCTTCAGCTCTCCTGAGCTCATCACCCCTCTTCCGCTAGTCTGGGCAGACCATGCAGCCATCTTCGCTCTCGACTTTAGACCCGACAGCTCCAGGGCCACCCACCCTCTCCCCACTATGGAAGAAAGTCAAAATAACTTCAGACCGGGCAGATTCCCTACTTGCTTCCCTGATCTTCCTACCACTCCAATCAGGTAAGAACTCTATTCACCAGTTTGATCTATGGATCTCAGAAGCTCTTAGCGCACGCACCCCAATCAGATCCTTCTCTGAAAGACAGGGCCTCTCCCCCAGATGGTTGATCTCAGCTCTCAAATCCCAGAACCACATCCTATAACACAGATGGCGGGTAGACCTGTCATTGCAGAAAGCCTCCACCCAGCAGCTCAAAGCCTAAAGAGCAGAAATACGCATGGCCAACAAATCCTGTTGCTGGAATAGAATCATCAACGCGCCAAACACATGAAGGGAACGCAACAAGATTATCTCTGAATTCAAGGCCTCTGTATGCACCGCCTCCTCCCCCGCCCACACCAAAACACTCTGTGACTCACTCGCAGACCACTTCCACAACTTAGCCCTGGAAACAAACCTCGCCATTGTGACTAAAATAGCATTGCTCGGAACCCACTCCCCAGCATCCACGATTGGGTTTTCAGAGCCACCCTCCACTCGCTCGCTTTGTTCTCCTCCTTCTCTCCTATCTCCCAACCTTAATTTCTAAAGCTACTATCCAACAGCCGCCCCTCAGGATCCCTTAGAGACCCCGTCCTCCTACTCTTCTAAAAGAAATCCTATCTTCAACCTGTGTCGGCAACATCACAAGATCCATTATTAACTCCTCTCTCACCTCAGGCACCTTCTGAGCACAATTCAAGACCTCATACATGAAACCACTGTTCCCAAAGCCCACCATCGACCCCCTTCTGCCGACCAACTACATACATATCTTAAACAACCTATTCATAGCCAAACTAGTCGACCAAACAGCATACACCCTGCTATGCCTTTTCAAAGAAACCAACTACCACCTTGGCCCCCGCCCAATCTGGCTGCAGATCCCTACAAGGAACTGAATCATGCATATTCTCCATTTGGGATGATCTCCAAAGAACCTGAGACTCAGGTTTTGCTGCACTAATTCTTCTTGACCTCTCGGCAGCCTTCGACACCATTGACCACCACACCTTCATTGACAGACTTCACTTTCTGGGAATCGAGGACACAGCTCTGAAGTGAATTTCCTCCTTCCTCTCCAACAGATCCCAACTAATACACATGCCTCCCTTCTCGACTCCCAGCCCTGTTACACATGGAGTGCCTCTCTGCCCCCACTACTCTTTAACCTCTACCTGAGCCCCCCCACCTCTCTCACCCACTCACACGAGCTGTCTTGCTACAACTTTGCAGATGACACCAATCGTCCTCAAGATCCCAAAGGGCCTCCACCTCCTGTGATCGCACATCATGCATCACAGAAATCGACTACTGGGTTATTGCTAACCACCTCCTTCTAGGCCTTGGAAAAATTGAGATTATGATCTGTGCGAAGACTGCCCTCTTCCCCCAACCCACCCCATTGCTGCACTTACTATGCCCCCCCTCCACGTCCTTGGATGCACTATGGACTCAGACTTGACACTTTCACATCAACTCAGTGACAAAAACCGAATACCTACACTTCTCCAGCATGGGGTCTGGCGTGGATTCACATGCTCATGAATATTCCCCGTCGTCAGGCTGGGAATCCTCGGTAAAGAAAAAACCAGTATCAGTTTCGTTTCTGATCTGTCTTTCGTAGTAACAACCAATCACTGGTCTCTGCGTCATACTGACCACAGCCAATGACTGCCCTCTACCTAAGCACCGCCTCTGGCAGCCATCTTCAGATTTTTACCGCACGTTCATGTGTTGGGATCCTCGTGCTATTGCTCTCGAGCGTTAGTGCTATTTTGTCACGTTTTTTCTCAAAAACTTTGTTTTTTCGGTCAAAAGAGCCTCAAGCTCCACCGACTCACTATCCGATCAACGGGGACCCGTGTCGGATTCGTCTGCGCCCCTCAAGGGTGAAGATTCGTCGAGCTACGCTTTTGGAGGACTCCAGAAGTTTCTCAGGCCCGGTCATGGCCCAGGAGAAGGGAAGCTCGACGCCCGGAAAGCTGTTCAGGGTCTGCCCTGGATGCCAGCTGCAGAACGTCTTCAAGGAGGACGAACACTCCTTTTGTCTCTACTGCCTACATGAGGACAAGACGCACGTGGAGAAGGACTGTGCGTTTTGCGGCAACATGTCGGAGCGGACCATGAAGGACCGCCATCAACGTCTCGCCAACTGGCTAGAAGGGAAGAGCCCGTCCGGCGAGAAGAAGAAGAAATCTGAGCGGTCTTCTAAGTCCTTTGAGGACGCCCCGGCGACGGGGGTCCAACATAAGGCCAAGCACCGCGAGTCCGCTGGCACCGGGAGCGCCGAACGGTCGGGCTCTACGGGCGCCAGGCAGGGCGCACCCTCCCCGGCACCATCAACCACGAGCCAACGCTCTGGGTCGGGTAAGAGGAAGGCCGAGCACCCGGCGAAGCTCCTGGAGAGGCCCCGGTCGAGCTCGAAGGCCCCGTCGGAGGGGGAGCGAGGCGGTGTCCCCCCCCTCAAGGATAAGGCGGTGAGCGCACCTAAGGTGGTGAAGGCCTTAATCCATCCGGCCAAGCCCTCTATCGAAACTGTCGCGGCGGCCCTGGCTCAGCCTGTGCAGGCTACACCAGTGGTGGCGACCTCGGGGCTCAGAGTCTGCCTGCCACCTCGGAGGGAGTCATCTTTTGTACCCATCGATAGGACCCCCGTGAAATCCCCCGTGGGGAAGAAAAAGGGGGGGCAAGGCGTCGTCGTAGATTCGGCCTCAACCTCGGAGGAGGAGCTGGTCGAAGTCTTAAGCCACGGCCTCGGCGTGGAAGAAGACCGACCCGTCGGGATGGATCCCGACGCAGGTGACGACGACATCGTCGAGGGTACCGACGGGGCCCCTAATCGCCCGTCGGATTCCCCTCTGCCAGCGCCGCGAGACAACTCGGCGGCCATTTTGTTGGCTATACAGTCCTTATGCTCAGAGATAAGGACGAGACTACCGTTGCCGACGGAACCTCTCCCGTCGGGGGACCCAGAACCGGGACCTTCTGGTGTTCTCCCTACCAAGAAAAGAAGGATCCACCCTCCGCCTCCTTTTCAGCCGTTGCGCCCCTTCCAGCCCTCCTCCCCGTCCACCCGAGGGGATGATACGGGGACTGACACGGCAGCGACGGGTACGGACGACGAGGTATACGACGAGGATGTACCGTCGTCGCCTCCCACCAGGGCTTCTCCGCCCGACGAGATTGGATCGTTCCACTCCATGATCTCCAGGGCATCCGAGCTTTTTCAACTCTGCCCTGAGGAGAAGAAGAAGGAAGGTTTCCTTTATCAGCGGCGCGAGGCCAAGAGGAAGACGGTCCTCTCAGTGCCTCTATTGGACGACATTTGGGATGAGGGCCTCACCCTCCTCAAGAACCCTTCCACGACGCCAGCTAGAAGAGACCGGTACGAGAAGAAGTACCGGGTCCCGGACACGGCCCCCCTGTGCCTCCGGGCGCAGCCTACCCCGGACTCCGTCGTCTCCGCGGCGGCCAGGAAGAAAGCGGGGGGGTGCGGCCTCCACATCGACTTCCCCACCGGACGGTGAGGGAAAGAAATTGGACGCTATGGGACGCAGAGTCATCTCGTCGGCAGCGACGACGATTAAAGCGGCCAACGCCTTGGCTATCATGGCCCGCTACGACAGGGAGCTCTGGTACAAACTGGCTCCCCTGCTGGACTTCCTGCCGGACGACAAGAGGACAGAGGCCCTGGAGATCCTGCAGGAAGGTGAGGTGGCTTCGGACCACGCCATTTCCGTCGCGACGGACATCGCCGACACTGGGTTCCGCCAGTTGGGCAACGGCGTTTGCCTTAGGCGGCGTGGATGGCTCAAGGCTACGGACTTCCGTCAAGACGTTCAGACCAGAGTCCTGGACATGCCCTTCGATGGGGACAACCTGTTTGGCAAAACAGTGGACGATTCCCTTCAGGCCATTAAAGCGGACACTGAGACGGCCCGGGCCCTGGGAGTTCTGCAGCAACGACGGACGCCCTTTCGGAGCAGCGGAGGCAAGGGCGCCTCCAAAGGTTCCGGCGGCGGTTTCTCCACCTACCGTCAAGCGGCCCGCTCGTCGTCTCAGGAGGCCTACAGAGGACGAGGCAAGTCTGGCGGACTCCGCCGTCGTCGCCAAGGAGGTCGAGGCGGCAAAGCCTCGTCCAAGCAGGATTGAACCGACCGTGGGGTCGGGCCCCCACCGAAGCACCCCGGTGGGAGGCCGGCTGGCGAGCTTCGTCAGCGTGTGGGAGTCCATCTCCACCGACCGTTGGGTGTTGGACGCCTTGGCCCGGGGCCACGCGCTCGAGTTTCAAAGAAGGTGTCCACGCGTCCCCCCCCCGTGGCCAGGAAAGAACTTCACGTCCCTCAACTTCTCCTGGAGGTAAAGGCGATGCTCAGGAAGGGCGCCATCGAACTCGTCCCAAAGAGGCTTCGGGGCTCCGGAGTGTACTCCAGATACTTCCTCGTGAAGAAGAAGACGGGGGGATGGCGCCCCATCCTGGACCTGCGACGTCTGAACAAGTTCATCAAGGCGCAAAAGTTTCGGATGGTCACCCTCCAGCACGTCCTGGGTCAGCTGGAGGAAGGAGACTTCCTGTCGTCGTTGGATTTGGAGGATGCCTACTTCCATATTCCCATCCTAAAGGGGCACCGAAAATTCCTCAGGTTTGTGGTCCAAGGGCGTCATTACCAGTTCAAAGCCCTCCCCTTCGGTCTACGGTCGGCACCCAGGGTGTTCACCAAGTGCCTCGCGCCGGATCCACGTCTACCCCTACCTGGACGACTGGCTCATCCGAGCCAAGACGAGGGAGCTCGCCGTGGTTCACACGGCAAGGACCGTCCAACTTCTCACGGACCTGGGATTCTCCGTGAACTACGCCAAATCCCACCTGGTACCCGCGCAAGACGCTCTGTTTCTGGGAGCGAGGCTCAACACAGTGTCCCTTCTGGCCTCCCCTTCGGAGGAGAGGACCAGGACCATCCTGGGCAAGGTGCAACGGATGCTGGTGGCCGACGCGGCCAAGGTGAGGTCCATCAAGTCCCTCCTCGGAATGATGTCTTCCTGCATCTACCTCATTCCCATGTGCAGGCTCCGGATGCGCCCGTTGCAGGAGTTCCTGGACGCGCGCTGGATCCAAACGACGGGCAGCTTCGAGGAAAGGATCACACTCGACGAGAGTTTCCGACGAGCGATCCGGTGGTGGGACACCCGCGCGCATCTGACGGCGGGCATGGACTTCCAGACCCCAGCCCACCAGGAGACAGTGACCACGGATGCCTCCCTGGAAGGGTGGGGAGCGCACACCGAAAATCTACACGCAAGGGGCCTTTGGCTCCCGACGGAGAAATCTTTACATATCAACGTCCTGGAGCTCCGTGCAGTGTTTTGGGCCCTCAGGTCCTTCCTTCCGTCCCTCAAGGGCAAGGTGGTGAGGATCTTCACCGACAACACCACCACCATGTTTTACATCAGAAAACAGGGCGGAACCAGGTCCCCAGCACTGTCCAAGGAGGCGCAGGACCTGTGGCATTGGGCAGTCGCCCAAGGGATGTTTCTGGTGCCGTTTCATCTGGCAGGGATAAAAAACACCATCGCCGACTCACTCAGCAGGGAGCTGCGCTCGTGCCACGAGTGGGAACTACGGCAGGATCTAGTGGATCGCCTCTTCCGACGGTGGGGCACTCCCCAGATCGACCTGTTCGCGACGGCGACGAACTCCAAGTGCCGGAGGTTCGCCAGCAGGTTTCCCCAGGCGAGGAGCATGGGCGATGCTTTCTCGTTCCCCTGGGAGGGCCTGTTCCTCTACGCGTTCCCTCCTTTGCCACTGCTAATCCGGCTCGTCAACCAGCTCAAGAGGTCACGGTGCAGGATGATCCTCGTCGCACCTGCGTGGCCGAGGCAGATATGGTTCCCGGACCTTCTGGATTTGTCAGCGTCCCCGCCAATCAAGCTGCCGGTGGACGCGGATCTGCTCTCCAGGGAAGGAGGCGCCATCCTCCACCAGGACCCGAAATCGCTGAACTTGCAGGCCTGGCTCCTGCAGCGCTAGAGTTTGGAGGATACGACATACCGGCCGACTGCAGAGAGGTTCTTGCAAAGGCCAGGGCGTCCTCGACTCTTAAATGCTACGGACACAAATGGAAGAGGTTCTCTGTCTGGTGCCACGCACAGAAGATTAACCCTCTACCGATTACGGCTCCCCAAGTTCTGCCGTACCTGCTGACGCTGGCCAAAGCTGGACTGGCACACGCGTCCATCAAGATTCATCTGGCTGCGATCTCCCGATACACCAGGACCACGGGACGGACGTCCTTGTGGTCTCATCGTCTGGTGAAAGAGTTCATGAAGGGACTGTTCAGATCTTTCCCGCCGGTGAAGGCTCCGGCCCCGGCGTGGGGGCTCAACGTGGTGCTGACCAAGCTCATGGGACCTCCGTTCGAGCCTCTGCACTCGGCCCCGTTGAAGTTTCTGTCGTGGAAGACAGCGTTTCTTGTGGCCATCACCTCCGCACGACGGGTGGGAGAGATCCAGGCCCTTTCCTGCAAGGCCCCGTACTTGACTTTTCACGACACGAGGGTGGTGCTCAGGACGCACCCCTCCTTCATGCCCAAGGTACCGTCGGACTTCCATCTCAACGAACCCTTGGTGTTGCCTGTATTCTTCCCGTCGGCTTCGTCGCCGGCTGAGAGGACTTTGCACTCGCTGGATGTGGCTAGAGCGCTGAAGTTCTACGTGGACCGCACGAAGTGTTTTCGGAAGACGTCACAGCTCTTTGTGAACTTTGGACCTGTCAATCAGGGGAAGGCTCTCTCGAAGGCTTCCATTTCCAGATGGCTCTCCGGCTGTATCATGTACTGTCATCGGTTGGCAAACCGACCGCTGCCTGGCCGTCCGAGAGCCCATTCCACCAGAGCGATCGCAGCTACCACGGCGTTCCTTTCTGGTGTGCCCCTGCTGGACATATGCAGGGCTGCTACGTGGAGGTCGACGCACACCTTCACGAAATTCTACTGCGTCGATCGGGATTCCAGGGAGGAGTCTAGGGTCGGCCAAGCAGTGCTGTGCAACCTGTTCGCCTGAGGTGAGCCTGGTGAGGAGGTAAGATGCTTAATGTTGAGTTTGATGTACTGCTTAATGTTGAGCCGTTGCCACCTCCCGTGGTTGTGCATGTGTGTACTGCTATGTATTCTTTATTCATGAGCATGTGAATCCATGCCAGACCCCATGCTGGAGAAGGAACAAGTTACTTACCTGTAACTGTTGTTCTCCAGCATGGGTCTGGCATGGATTCACATGCGAACCCTCCCGCCTACCCCTCTGCGGCTCTTCACTTGGTCATACTGCCACTTCACGTGCTTCCAAATCTGAAGATGGCTGCCAGAGGCGGTGCTTAGGTAGAGGGCAGTCATTGGCTGTGGTCAGTATGACGCAGAGACCAGTGATTGGTTGTTACTACGAAAGACAGATCAGAAACGAAACTGATACTGGTTTTTTCTTTACCGAGGATTCCCAGCCTGACGACGGGGAATATTCATGAGCATGTGAATCCATGCCAGACCCATGCTGGAGAACAACAGTTACAGGTAAGTAACTTGTTCCTTACGCATTCTCCAACACATCTTCCCCTACCTGACCTTCCCACACAGTCACTGCGATTGTGGCTATCGTCCTCTCACACTTAGATTATGCTAACACCCTATAACTAGGGACCCCTGCATCACAACTAAGAAATCTCCAACGGGTACAAAACACTGCAGCAAGGCTCCTTCTTGCCCTAGGCCCTAGAGAACACATCACACCTGCCATTCGTGTTCTTCACTGGCTGCCGATCGGGCGACGATCCATCTTCAAGGCAATGTGCATCACCCACTAAGCACTGCACAACACAGGACCAGAATATCTGCAACACAAACACACCCCCTACAGGCCCACCAGAAACCTGAGATCCGGCACAGCTCTCCTCCCCGTCATCCCAGTCACAAAATCGATCAGAATTGAGGGATCTTCTTTCTCAGTCCAAGCTCCCACTATCTGGAACTCAATACCATTTAGCATCCATTGCATAGAGGATCAACTCGCTTTCCAGAAGGATCTCAAGACCTGGCTCTTCCCTTCTGCATCCTGGCTGACTTTGTCCACCTCCTGAGTGAACTGTCACCCCCTGACAGGAAGGCGGGGCACCCGCTGAGTCACCTGAGGAGACAACAAGGTGGTACCTAGCCTGCACGGAAAGGATTCCAGTCAAACCTTATGATACGATCTGCATATGACATGGTAATGATATATCAGCCTTGATTCACTGGTACGTATAGCACTCCGTTGCAATGGAACATGGCTGTATCCCTCCCGGAGCACAGCCACCCAGCTGCATACTTCTGCAATAATCACTACTCCATTTCACATCACACATCACCACTTCCAATAGAATGCAGCGGAGTGCCATGAAAGAAATGTGGTCCAGCTGTGCACATAATCAGCTACCTTGACTTGCCTACTCTCCTGACAGTCTATCACAGCACCCATCCACTATCCAGATCTCCATGGGTCGCTATCGGGGACTTGGCCAACCCCTACCTACCTTTGCGCTGGCTATAGATGCACACACGCATTCTAGAATCCTCCTTCACATCATAGACCTCTGTCCGCCAAGGGCGTTCACCCCACAGCGCTTTGAGGCCATACCAATGGTGGTATGTGCTATACAAATGCCATATAGCATGTTATAACAAAGTGTTCCAGAGTCCTAATGTTCTGCTTTGCAACAGTTTGTAGCGCATATCTGAATCCGATCAATAGGTTTCAAACGGTCACTCACAATTTTGGGGGTTTGTGGGTCCTAGAGCCACTTTGTAGGTTCTTCTGGTGAATGCTAGACCTACTGAGTTTTCATTGCTTGTCTTTCAGATGACAGTTGATTTCTTGCCCATTTGCCTCGAGTTTCCATCTTGGCAGACCGGTTAGGCTTGGGTGGCCAAGTGTAAAACTGGTTTTGTCCTTACCCGTTCTCTAGATTTCAAGAAGTCCAATTAGGAACAGTGCAGTTGTCTTCACTTCCTAGCCCCTGTGGTGTTCATCAGGGTTCACTGTTGTCCCCGTTCTTTTTACTCTTCATATTGGGGCAGTGGATGATGGCATTAATATTCACTCATTTGTAATTTGCATTTTATTTATTTTTATATAGCTCTTTTGCCGAAGCGCAGCACAAGAGAACAGCATTGGTACTAAGAAACAAATCAAGAATGAGTGCAGAAAGAAGAACAAGTTACTTACCAACTGTAACGTTCTTTTGACTGGATGTTCCTCCCACGTATTCCTCATCTTGTGATAAATCGTTATCTCCAGCTTCGCTGCTTCGGAAAAAAAAAATCTCGGCAGAGGGCGCTGCGCTCGAGGCCGTGGCGTCGATTGTCCCTCGACGTACTCCGTACTCTGTCGACGTCACCGATGGTATAAATAGCTCGAGCCGCGCCCGTTGCTTCAGTTCTGTTTTTTCCCGCTAATCTGTAGCATTCAACTATGGCTAATATGATCCAGCGGGAAATGGTCTGTTTTGTTACAGATAAGCCTAATTTTTTACCAGTATAACCCACAAACAGTTGGTCATCTTGTCTCAATTTAGCCATCCTAGAGATGTAAAAACTAAGAGCCCTCTTGGGATCTAATCTGTGTAATCTCTCCTCTTCTTTGCCCAGATGAGGAGGAGGATAAAAAGTTGGTAGTACTATTTTTGTGACAAATGGAAGTCCAAAACTACTTTTGGCAAGAACGAAGGTTTAACTTTAAGGACTATCATATCTTTATAAAAAAATAGCATATGGTGGTTTGCATGAGAGAGCCTGAAGTTCGCTAACCCTGCGGGCTGATGATAGGGCCACAAGGAGGACAGTTTTTAGAGTCAAAAGCCTCAATGGACATGAATGCAGAGGCTCAAAAGGTATGCAAGCCAAGAATTGTAATACTAAATTTAAGTCCCAAGTTGGTACATGAAAAGGTACTGGAGGGTATACATTAGTAAGCCCCTTTAAGAATTGTATTATTAACGGTATTTTGAAATATGAAACCTCTTCCGAGGAGCGCTTGAAAATGGACAGCGCAGCAAGGTATCCTTTGATTGTTCCTATCTGGAGCCCCAGATTGGCTAGATGTAACAGGAAAGAAAGCACCATTGGGGTGCCACACTGAAAAGGGTCCACATCCTTGTCTTTGCACCAGTTACTAAACCTATTCCAGCAACATCGGTACAAAGACTTTGTTGCTGGTTTTCTGGCCGAAAGCAAGATTTCCATTACGTCATCCGGAAGATCCCAATCCTTGTATCTCAACCTCTCAGAAACCATGCATGAAGGTTGAGTGTCTTGACCTCTGGATGGAGAACCCAACCTTCCTCTTGCGAGAGAAGACCCTCTCTTTGCGGAAGACGTATTGGAGGGCAGATGGACATGTCTAGGAGATCCGGGTACCACGTTCTCCTGGCCCAATCCGGGGCAATTAGGATCATGGTTTTCCTGAACTTTCTCAACCTCCTGATTACTTGAGGAATCACAGGGACTGGGGGAAACGCGTACAGCAGTGGAAACTTCCACTCCACTACGAATGCGTCTGCCAGAGCTCCTCTTTGAGGAAATTCCCTTGAGCAGTACTGATCGCACTTCCGGTTGATCGCGGTGGCAAACAGATCCACTTGAGGGGTTCCCCAAAGGGCGAAGATCTCCATAAGGACCTCCTGAGCCAGCTCCCACTCGTGAGAGACCGTGCTCTGCCTACTCAGAGCGTCTGCCGCCGTGTTCTTCTCTCCGGCTAGGTGAATTGCCGACAGATTCCTTCTCGTATTGCCCAGAACCAGAGCTGCATTGCTTCTCTGCACAGTGGCAGTGACCCTACACCTCCTCTCTTGTTGAGATAGTACATGGCCCCTGTATTGTCCGTCATTATCAGGACATTCTTTCCCTGTACAGAGGGCAGAAAGGCCTTCAGAGCTAGTCTGATTGCCCTCAGCTCTAATAGGTTGATGTGTAGTTTGGACTCCGATGGAGACCAACGACCGCTGATTGTCAGATCGTTGGTGTGTGCTCCCCACCCCGTGAGTGAGGCGTCCGTCACTACCGTTATCTCCGGCCATGGTTGCCAAAAAGACTCTCCCTTGAGAATGTTGTCGTTGCAAGCCCACCATAGAAGATCCTGAGCAACTGCGCTCGGGACTTGCAGAAGATCCGACATATTCCCTGAGAACTGGGACCACTGAGTTCTGAGTGCCCATTGAAGGGATCTCATTCTCAACCTGGCCTCTGGTACTAGGAAAATGCAGGATGCCATGAGGCCGAGGAAACTGAGAAAATCGAAGGCCGGTAGACGTTGGCCATTCTGAAACTTCGTTACCATCTGCTGGATGTGGAGAGCTCTCACTTCGGGAGGCGAGGCTTTTCCCGATGAAGTGTCCAAGACTGCTCCAAGAGTTTCTGGGTTGGTATCATGTGGGACTTCTTGAAATTGAGGGAGAAGCCCAGTTTGTGGAGGAAGTGGCAGGTGATCGAAAGATGTTCGTGAGCTTGTTCTGGAGAACTTGCTCTGATCAACCAGTCGTCCAGGTAGGGATATATGTGGATACCTCCTCTCCTGAGACTTGCTGCCACAACCGCCAACAGTTTGGTGAAAACCCTCGGGCCGGAGGTCAACCCGAATGGCAGAACTCGAAACTGATAATGAGAATTGCCAATCGCGAACCTGAGGTACTTTCTGTGCTTTGGATGGAAGTAAGCATTCTGAAGGTCCAATGATACCAACCAATCTTGGAGTTGGAGAGCCGGAAGGATCTGAGAAAGAGTACCCATCTTGAGCTTGTCCTTCCTGAGGAACTTGTTCAAGTTTCTCAAGTCCAAGATGGGTCTCAGTCCTCCGTCCTTTTTTGGGATGAGAAAATATGGGGAGTACCAACCCCTGTTCCTCTCCCCTACAGGTACCAGTTCTATGGCACCTTTCTCTAGCGGGGTTAAAATTTCCTGCAACAGGAGCGGATCCAGAATTTTGGCGGAATTGGCTCCCGGTGGATGATTCTGAGGCCTTTTTAGAAAGAATAACCTTGGGCTACTGTTTCCAGTGCCCAAGCATCTGAGGTAATGCCCCACCATTCCTTCAGATGTTGAGAGATCCTGCCTCCACTGGTGTTTTGTGTAACAAGGTCTCAGAGGGATTTGGAGGCGGCTGCAGGAGAGGCTGAGGGTACAGATGCCGCTCCTGAGGCTGATTTTGCACCTCTTCCTCGTGCTCCACGAGGGAAGTTTCTTTTGCCCCTTTGAGAAGCCTGTCCTCTTCCTCTACCAAAAGAGGAGTAGTATCGAAAAGAACAACCCCTCCAGGAAGATGAGCGGAATAGGGTTTTAGAGGCTGGCGCAAAGAGGCGCTAAGTGATTTAGCTGCCGCTTTCGAGGTCTGAAGTTTTTCTAGGCTTTCATCAGCCTTTCTGCCAAAGAGCCTCGAGCCATCAAAGGGCATGTTGAGGAGTCTAGCTTGCACGTCCGGTGCAAATCCCGACTTCCTCAACCACGCAAATCTGCGTAGCACAACGCTTGCAGCCATGGATCTGCTGATACTATCAGCAGTATCCAGTCCAGACTGGAGACATTCCCCCATTGCCTCCTTCCCGTCTTTGACTATATTCAGGAAGCCTTCCCTTTCCTCGCCTTCCGGAATATGATCAGCCGCCGCCGAAATACAGTCCCACAGGGTATGGGTAAACCTGGCTAGGGTACAGGTGACATTTGCTGATTTAAGTGCCATACTGCCTGACGTGAAAACTTTACGTGCCCAGGCATCAATTTTTTTATCCTCTCTATCTGGAGGGATAGTTGGATAAGCAGTTTGTTTTGAAGTAGATGCTGCCTGAATGACTAAACTCTCTGGAGTCGGATGTTTATTCAAATATTCAGGATCCGTTCCAGCTGGTCTATGTTTTCTTGGAAAAGTGCTATCTGCAGCAGCAATAGTTTCTGTTTTTTCTCCACAGTCCTTTGAAGGGCCCTGTGAAAAGGGAGAACAGGATCTTTCTGAGGTCCCTTGACGATTATATCCGTCATGTCATCTTGTTCAAAAATGGGTGATGTATTACCCCAACCCATATAATCAACTACCCTGGTCATAAGACCCCTGTACCCAGCATCTGCATGCTCTGCAGGATCAGGTTTGGCTAACTCTAATTCTGAGGATGTGTCAACTCCACTGGCAGAATGTAGAGTATCACTCAGGTCTCTCATTCTAGATTCCTGGTCAATAAGTTCCTCAGGAACTTGTCTTGTACCATAAGTAACTCCCAAAGGAGTAACCTCGTCTTCTTCTGAAGCAGACTCTTCATAGATTGCTGACATAGATTTGAAAAAGTCTGACCTGGGCAAAGGAGTGAATCTCCTTTCTTCCTCTTCCATCTGCTTCGAAGGAAATGGCAAATCCTTCGAAGTTTTCGAGGGTGTCTTCGAAGTCTTCGAAGATGACTTCGATAATGGCGTTGATGATGCATTTGCCTTTGGCGCCGAAATTATCGACGTGGAGGGCGTCGATGAAGTTGTCGAAGTCTTCGACGACTTGTGTTTCTTGCACGGCACTGGAGAGGTGCTCCACTCTCGAAGATTATTCGACGGTTTTACGTCGACTGGAGGTTTTTTGTATTCCTCGATGCTACTGGTCTTGGCCATAGTAGCCTTGGACTTCCCTTTGTCGTCCAATTGAGCGACTTTAGGGGTGTGGCTTTTTCGAGGGTCTTTCGAGGGGGTCGGGCCGCATTCTCGAAAACCTCCATCTTTTTGTGGAATTCTTCCCACTTACTGGGAGAATCGGACAACGAATTTCTTCGGTCAACTCTGAAGAAGAAGATGATGAGGGAGATCTATGTCTCCTCTTCATTTTTTTCCGATGACGACGAAGAGTGTCTCGATCTACTCCTAGATCGAGATCTCTTCGAGTGCCTATGACGATCCGATTCCTTAGAATCAGTCGCTTTCTTGTGTCTTTTTGACGAAACCTTTTTTGAGGCCTCCCTCCCCACCGACAGTTTACCTCTCCTCTCACAAAGAGCTTTTTCGGTCATCGATTGGCAGGACCCGCAGTCGTCGGTTCGGTGACTGAAACCGAGACACCAGGGACAAATCCGGTGGCGATCGGTCATCGACATCTTAGATCCACAATCTGCACACTTTTTAAACCCAGTTCTGGGTGTCGAAGGTGTCGAAGATGACGACATTTTCTTCCCAGAAAATAGAAGCGTGCCGTTCTCGATAGCGAAGCGATCGGAAAAACGGAACTGAAGCAACGGGCACGGCTCAAGCTATTTATACCATCGGTGACGTCGACAGAGTACGGAGTACGTCGAGGGACAATCAACGCCACAACCTCGAGCGCAGCGCCCTCTGCCGAGAATATTTTTTTCCGAAGCAGCGAAGCTGGAGATAACGATTTATCACAAGATGAGGAATACGTGGGAGGACACAATCCATTCGAAAATAGGATTTAAGCCACAAGTAAGAAATAGCTGAAGAGGGAGACGCATGAATGGCAGAAGGGAGGGAGTTCCCGGGTTTACGGGCCAAAAGTGAAATTGAGCGAAAGCGTGATTGTGCACAGGGATGTTCGGGGTAAGAAAGAAGGAACAGAGCTTGAGGATAGAGGGCAAGAAACCAAAGAAGAAATATAGGGTGGAGCAAGTCCATTTGTATACATTGCAGAGGAAATGAAAGATGGAGGGCATAAAAACAAAGTCGAGAATCGAAAAGGATACATGAAATGGAAAGAAGGGAAGAGGAAATGGAAGAGTGAGGAGAAAGATGTCAGAGAAGCTGCATGGCTGAATTGTATATAGAGGATACAAGTGAGATTTGAAAGGCAGGGACCCCAAATAGAAGGGCAGAACAGAAATCAAGCTGTGAAAAGATAAAGGAAGAAAGACGACGTTTTGTTTCATGAAAAGAACAAGCTTCATGAATGTTACAAAGGAGAATGAGGCATGTGAGGGTGGTGTTGGAAATGTGAGAAGAGAACAAAGGAGCAGCGTTTAGCATGACACCCGGAGTCTGGGCAGAGGGCAAGATAGGGAGGGAAGGAGGAAAAGAAAGAAAAATAGAGGGAGGAGTTGGAGTTAGGCAGGAAAGTAAAGTACTTAAGTTTTAGTAGGGTTCATGTGAAGAAAATAAGAATTTAACCAGCTTGGACTGTGAGAAGGCAGCTAGAAAGAGTTGGATGAATTTCATCCGAGAAGGAAGAGAATGAAAAAAGAGCTCTACATTATCAGCATAGAAGTGACACAAAAGATTAAAAGAAGAGATGAGAGGAAAGCAGGGATAGTATTGAGAGAGAAAAGACGAGAGTCTAAAACAGAACCTTGAGTACACTGAATTCTATTGAAAACATAGGAGAGGACATCCCATTCCAGGAAACCGAGTATCATTGGTCAGTTAAGTATAACAAGAACCACCGTAGTGAGTGGGCTGAAAATCCAAGAGAAGAAATGGAAGATAGAACAGTAGGTTTAGCCCCAGTATAAAAAGCTGCAGAAAGGTCCAAAAATACAATAATAGAGGAAAGTCTGCCACACGGAGTGAAAAAGAGAATGAGCAACATAAAGTAGGGCACTTTCGAAGGGATTGTGTCCTCCGACGTATTCCTTATCTTAGATAGAAATCCTTCAGCTTTGCTGGCCTCGGAAAATTTTTTCGCCAGAGGGCGCTGCGCGTCGATGATCGCCGAGTCGATGACCCTCGACGGCCTCCGTGCCGACGTCGACGTCATCCTGCCTATAAAGGCCGCGCGCAGCGTCCGTTGCTCAGTTCCGTTTTTCCGCGCTTCGTTGTGCCTCGGAACACCGTTGCTCAGTTCTCGTCAAGATAACGTATATAATAACTACTATTTACCTCGATATCGATGGCATCCTCCTCCGACCCGACGACCCCTCGGTCCGGTTTCAAAAAGTGCCGAGACTGCGGGAAGAAAATGTCGTTGACGGACCCTCACAGGGTCTGTTTGTGGTGTCTGGGAATCACGCACCAGAGTTCGGAGTGTGAGGAATGCCTTTCCATGACGGCGAAAGCCTTGAAGGAGCGTAGGGGGAAGCTCGAGAGAGGTAGGTCAACTTTAACTTCCTCGAAAGCTTCTTCGGTAGAGTCGAGACGTTCGTCTCCTCACCATAAAAAACACTCTCGATCTAGATCACGAAGTGGCTCCCACCACTCGTCGACATCGAGACACTCGAAGAAGAGACGTAGGAGATCCCCTTCGTCATCTTCGTCGAGTTCTCCTGAGAGAGTTCATTGCCCCACAAAACGCAGCTCGCAAGCTGAGTGGGAGGAATTCAGGAAAAAGATGCTAAGCGTCTTCGAGAAAGCGGCCTCGTCCCCCTCGAAGACAGCTGAGGGTGATACCCCGGGTAAAAAACCCAAAAAATCTAAACGCCGCGAGTCGCAGTACCCGGCGGAAAAGTCAACCCGAAAGCGCCTCGAGCCATCGGGAGATAAAGCATCATCGACGCCATCGTCGAAAACTCCTTCGAAACAGAGGTCGGCGCCATCGACGCCGTTGTCGAAGGATTCATCGGCGCATCAGTCGATCGAGTCGACGCCGACGTCGACGCCGATATCGACGCCGGTGAAGGAAAGAACCACGGCTACTCCACAGCCAACGGTTAGACAAAAGACCTCCGACTCGACGCCGAGAACGTCGACGTCGTTCTCGAGCAGGACTCCGATCCTTTCGAGTTCTTCGAGGCCTAGTACACATTTCTCGACGCTTTTCACGGCGCCTTCGAGTACTTTCACGTCGGTGTCGACGACATCGACGTTTTCAAGGCCTGTGATGATGGCTCCTTCTGCATTGGAAATGGGGTTTATACCATTCCAAAAACCAATGTATCCCCCTTTAACCTCGATTTTTGAGGAAAGGGAGGATTCAGACCAAGATATTGATTTACAGAGGACCACATCACCAGAGCCAGAGACTTTCGCCTCTGAGGAAGGAAGATTAAAAAATCTTCAGGATGCACTTCAGGAAGCTAGTGGCTTGGACACTTCTCCTGAAGCAGAATTTATCAAACCAGACCCAGGAGAACATGCGGAGACTCCATATAGAGCTCTGATGTCTAGAATCATAGAATTTATGGGTTGGTCTGCACCTTCTCCTGCCTTTCAGCAGGATGACCTCACTGACATACTGGACAAGGGCCCACAGGAGGATCCTGTGGTTCCATTTCACTCTGCTCTACAGAGAAGGATTTTGACAAACTGGGAAACGCCAGAAATTATCCCGGCAGTAAATAAAAAACTGTCAACAAAATACAGGGTGGCTAGTTCTGACCCTGAATATTTGTCAAAACACCCTACTCCTGAGAGCTTGGTTGTACAGGCTGCAACCTCATCAGGCAGCACATCTGCATACCCCACTGCTCCGCAGGATAGGGATGACAAAAAGTATGATGCCATGGCTAAGAAGGTTTTTTCTGCCTGTAGCATGGCGTTAAAGTCTATTAACGCGACCTGTACGCTCGCTAGGTTCAGCCACACCCTTTGGGAGTGCGCTTCATCAGCGGCTGACTGCCTCCAAGAAGGAGAGGAAAGGGACGCATTTTTAAACATCATCAGGGATGGTAAAGATGCGATGTGCGAGACCCTACAAACTGGCCTAGATTCTGCTGACAGTATCAGCAGGGCCATGGCGGCAAGTACCACAATCCGCAGGCATGCGTGGTTGAGGAAGTCTGGTTTTGCCTCTGACGTGCAGACCAGGCTTTTGAATATGCCCTTTGACGGTTCTACCCTCTTTGGAAAGAAGGCGGATGACAGTTTGGAGAAACTGCAAACGTCCAAGGCAGCAGCCAAGTCATTGGGAGCTGCTATCCGTCAGAATACCTTTCGTCCTTCGGGATCATCGTGGAGAGGACGGTCCTTTCGTTACTATTCCTCATATGGAAGGGGCAGGGGACGACCGGCTCAAAGAGGCCAAGGAAGATTTACCCGTGGTGGACGGGGTAGGGGAAAGAAAGCCGCACCCGCAGGAGCAGGAGCCACTTTACCTTCGGCAACTGCATCAGCCGCTTCAAAACCACTCTGAGGTCTCCCCTCACAGAACACCAGTAGGGGGCAGGTTAACTCACCATCTGACGGAATGGCAGGCTATTACGTCAGATGCTTGGGCTCTGGAGACAGTGGCCCAAGGTTACTGCCTGCCCTTCCTACATATCCCTCAGAGTCATCCACCGGGGAACAACCCTTTGAAGCTTCCAGATCCGCTCCTCTTGCAGGAGGTTTTAGACCTGCTAGAGAAAGGTGCCATAGAACTGGTACCTGTAGCGGAAAGGAACAAGGGTTGGTACTCCCCCTACTTCATAATACCGAAGAAGGACGGAGGACTGAGACCCATCTTAGACTTACGGGAATTGAACAAATTCCTCCGAAAGGACAAGTTCAAGATGGTGACTCTCTCTCAGATCCTTCAGGCCCTCCAGCTTCAGGACTGGTTGGTATCTCTAGACCTCCAGGACGCTTATTTCCATGTGCCGATCCATCCCAGGCACAGGAGATACCTGAGGTTCGCAATTGGCAGCTCTCATTATCAATTTCGAGTTCTGCCATTTGGGCTAACCTCCGCCCCGAGGGTCTTTACCAAGCTAATGTCGGTTGTGGCTGCAAGTCTAAGGAGGGAAGGGATTCATGTCTACCCTTACCTAGACGATTGGTTGATCAGAGCTGTATCTTCGGAACAGGCTCAGAGACAACTAGATTATGTTTGCCACTTCCTTCACAAGCTGGGCTTCTCCCTCAATTTAAAGAAGTCACAGATGATACCATCACAGAGACTCCAATTCATTGGAGCAGTCCTGGACACTTCCCTGGGAAAAGCCTTGCCACCAGAGGTGAGGGCTCGAGATATTCTGCAGATGGTCATCAGATTTCAGAATGCCCAATATCTCCCAGCCTACGACTTTCTGAGGTTGCTAGGCCTCATGGCATCCTGCATATTCCTCGTGCCGGAGGCTCGCCTGAGAATGAGATCCCTCCAGTGGGCACTGAGAACTCAGTGGTCACAGTTCTCAGGAAGGATGACAGATCTCCTTCGGATCCCGGTCAAAGTAGCCCGAGACCTTCAGTGGTGGGCCTGTCGGGAGAACATCCTGAAAGGAGAAATGTTTTGGCAACCATGGCCGGAGATAACAGTAGTCACGGATGCCTCACTCACGGGGTGGGGAGCTCACGCCAACGACTTGACCATCAGCGGTCGTTGGTCTCCATCGGAGTCCAGACTACATATCAACCTGTTGGAGCTGAGAGCCATCAGACTAGCGCTGAAGGCTTTTCTGCCGTCTGTACGGGGAAGAAACGTCCTAATAATGACGGACAATACAGTGGCCATGCACTACCTCAACAAAAGAGGAGGCGTAGGCTCACTACCACTGTGCAGAGAGGCGATGCAGCTCTGGTTTTGGGCAATTCAGGAAGGAATCTCTCTATCGGCAATTCACCTAGCCGGAGAGAAGAACTTGACAGCGGACGCTCTGAGCAGGCAGAGCACAGTCTCTCACGAGTGGGAGATAGCTCAGGAAGTCCTTCAAGAGATCTTCGCCCTTTGGGGAACCCCTCAAGTGGATCTGTTCGCCACCAGTATCAACAGGAAGTGCGACAGATTTTGCTCAAGGGAATTTCCCCCGAGAGGAGCTCTAGGAGATGCGTTCGTAGTGGACTGGGAGTTCCCACTTCTGTACGCGTTCCCTCCGGTCCCTGTCATTCCTCAAATGATCAGGAGGTTGAGAAGGTTTCGGAAGACCATGATCCTAATTGCCCCGGATTGGGCCAGGAGAACGTGGTACCCGGACCTTCTAGACATGTCCATCTGCCCTCCAATTCGACTGCCATACAGAGAGGATCTTCTCTCGCAGAAGGAAGGTCAGGTTCTCCATCCAGCCATCAAGACCCTCAACCTTCACGCTTGGTGTCTGAAAGGTTGAGGTACAAGGATTGGGACCTTCCGGATGATGTTATGGAGGTGTTGCTTTCGGCCAGAAGGCCGGCAACTAAAACTCTATACCGCTGCCGTTGGAACAAATTTTGCAGCTGGTGCAGAGAAAAGAATATTGAACCCTTTTCTTGTGGTACACCTATGGTGTTGTCATTCTTACTTTACCTGGCTAATTCAGGCCTACAGGTTGGCACAATTAAGGGCTATCTCGCAGCGCTATCAATCTTTAAGCGCACTGCAGAGGAGCCTTCATACTTCAAAATTCCATTGGTAATACAATACCTAAAAGGATTAACTAATGTTTATCCCCCGAAACCTTTTCAAGTTCCCTTATGGGATTTAAACCTAATTTTAAACTTCCTAAAGGGTGCCCCTTTTGAACCACTACACTCTTGTTCATTGAAGCTTCTCACCCTCAAAACTGTTTTGCTAATAGCATTGACATCTGCTAGAAGGGTTAGCGAGTTGCAAGCCTTATCGTGTAAACCTCCACATACAATCTTTTACAAGGACAAAGTTGTTCTTCAGGTGAAGCCTAACTTCCTCCCGAAGGTAGTCTCGGAGTTTCACATCACTCAGAAGATTATATTACCTTCTTTCTACCCTCCTCCTCATCCGGGGGAAGGAGGAAGAGAGACTGCACAGGCTGGACCCTAAGCGAGCCTTGAGCTTCTATATCAGCAGATTGGCTAAGATCAGACAAGCAGACCAACTCTTTGTAGGTTATGCAGGACATAAGTTGGGCCTTCCAATAACAAAACAAACCATCTCCAGATGGATTATTTTAGCCATTCTGGAGTGCTACAAATTGGCAGGAAAGGAGCCTCCTCAAAATCTAAGGGCTCATTCTACCAGGGGTATCGCAACATCCTCAGCCCTTCAAAGAGGGGTGCCAATTCGAGATATATGTGCGGCTGCCACATGGTCGTCCGCACATACATTTACCAAATTCTATAGCCTGGATTCCTCCTCTAGTCAAGAAACTAGATTCGGCAAGGCTGTGTTACACTCTGTCCATTCTGGAAGGGTAACATAACTTTTATTACTCCCGCCTCCAGTCACAATACCACTGCTATGGGAGTCTATCTAAGATAAGGAATACGTCGGAGGACACAATCCCTTCGAAGAACTAGTTACTCTTACCTTGTAACGTTCTTTCGATGGGATGTTCCTCCGACGTATTCCTTATCGACCCTCCCATCCATCCCCGCAGTATGACTTCCTGTGGGTTTGCAGCCTATGCTCCTTCAAGGTGATTAGTCTAATCCAAAAACATTACTGGGGACTACAAAACGGAACTGAGCAACGGACGCTGCGCGCGGCCTTTATAGGCAGGATGACGTCGACGTCGGCACGGAGGCCGTCGAGGGTCATCGACTCGGCGATCATCGACGCGCAGCGCCCTCTGGCGAAAAAATTTTCCGAGGCCAGCAAAGCTGAAGGATTTCTATCTAAGATAAGGAATACGTCGGAGGAACATCCCATCGAAAGAACGTTACAAGGTAAGAGTAACTAGTTCTTCTGTAGAGTGCAGAGGTTGAAAGACCGCTTGATGAAGTGGATGAAGAATGTTGGTCCAGGAGGTCGTAGACTTAAGCATTATCCACCCTTTTCAGGAATTTAGAGAGAAATGGAAGAAGGAGAGATGGGACCAAAATTATCAGGAATGTGAATGGAAAAGAAAGGAGTCGGTGTCCGTAACAGAAAGTGGAATGAAAGAGGAGGAAGATGATGAACCAAGTGAAAAAGAAGATTGAAAGGTGGAAGAATGAAAAGGCAAACTTAAGAGAGTGACTTTAGTAGAGAAATGATGGACAAGTCCAAAGAAGAGAGTGACGAGGAAAGGGGAGTGGTCAGGAAAAGAAGAGGTGAAGATGTGGTTAAGGAGCTGAATGTATCTCCAGAGAAGAGAAGGAAAGAGCAAGATTATAGAAATATTGCTTTTTGGGTGAAAGTAAGAAGGAACATAATAGGTACAGGCGGGCACCACCTTCAGTATAATAAAATTATATGGTAGTTTCAAAAGTGTTTTAGTGCCCCACAGTAAACCACACTATGTACTGCAAGATGGCATAGTGTTGGCTTATAGACTTTTATTCAGTATACAAATAAATAGAAAAACTATCTTTCCCTAAATCTATGAGGGGGTTCCCTGCCTCAACTAAAGTACAAATGGGTTGTCAGCATGTTTTAGTAATTTAAAGAGTCCACTGTCCTGTGTCAAAATGTCCCTATCTCTGTCCCTTACACTTGTAACTAAACTAAAGGTTCCTCCAATGTTCTTGCTCCAGGAGATTGACTTCATCATCATGGACTGGGTGGCACAGTTCTGGTTCCTCACCAGAAAGGATGACTCCCTTCCCCTGGCCTTGCTTACCAGCCGAATGACTACCTTCTCCTAGTCTCTTGATTTCCCAGTTTGTTAGGAAAGATTTCTTAATTGTGGGTAATTTTCCTTCCATGTGGCAACCCCTAAACTTTTTGCTGTTGTTTTCACCATGATCTAGACTTTGCCAGAAAAGTGCAGCCTTCTGCCACACTCCTCTGGGCTTTCGCTCCATTCTTACGGGGAAACTGACATGCCCTTAAGACAGTCAGTACCGGGAAACGCTGTTTTCCGTAGTTTCTTTATCATGTTGCAGCTTTCGTGCAACATGACACAAGAGGGCACTCACTGTAAGCTAAGTTACTGCTCTCTTGGGTCTCTAGCCTTCTACAGGCCTTAGATACTCTTTTTGGATTGTAACTGATCGGTGCAAGTGAATCACGGACGGGAATGGTGGCAGCGATCGATTCTTGTGTTTTGAGCTCCTTTTGGCGTTTTAAGCGCGTTTCTCGCGCTTAGCCCAAAATGGTGGCCTGGCTCCCAAAATGGCCAGACCACGAGGCTCCTTTGTCCTGTCCGCTGACCGTCTTGCTCCCTTCATCTTCCCCAGGTCGAGCCGACCCGGGGCCTTCCTTATTTGGGCATGTACTTTCCCGCGAAACACGGATGCTTTCGCGGGCTTCTACAGGCCTTGTGTGTGCCTCCAGGATGTGGGCTGGGATGTCTGGTCCCAATACACATCCTGGGTGCCAGAGAGTCTAGGGTGGTGTGAATGCCTGGGACCACCGTGGTCCGTGATAGGTCCACGTATGGTGTGAGTGTTTGATGAGCTGATCTCCCATTGGGTCCCCTCCGTTTTGGCGCGAAGGGAACCGTGGATAAGAGGGGGCTGGAAACGCCACTACCATGTCGATCTCCTGAGTTCTCACGAACAAAGGAATACAGGAGCCAAGTATCCTGCAACCACGAGGCTGAACCGAGGAATCGCTGGTGACCCGCTGATGACCCGCTGAAGGACTGCTCCTCTGCACTGCTGTCGCTTTGTGAAACCCTTTCTACCTCTGAGCGAACCAGAAGGCCTGTACTGGTACTTCGACCCTTGGAATAGCGGGGACAGCTATTCTCGGCATCTTCACCATCTCCTGCACGTAAGCCTTCGGAAGTGTCTCTGGGCCATCCAGCAGACTGACCAGCCTACCCAGGAGTCTTGCTCTGTAACCGCCGCCAGGTTGTGTTGTATTTCGAGTCCTTGTCACTCTCACACGATTCGTACACTTGGCGCGAAGGGAACCGTGGATAAGAGGGGGCTGGAAACGCCACTACCATGTCGATCTCCTGAGTTCTCATGAACAAAGGAATACAGGAGCCAAGTATCCTGCAACCACGAGGCTGAACCGAGGAATCGCTGGTGACCCGCTGAAGGACTGCTCCTCTGCACTGCTGTCGCTTTGTGAAACCCTTTCTACTTCTGAGCGAACCAGAAGGCCTGTACTGGTACTTCGACCCTTGGAATAGCGGGGACAGCTATTCTCGGCATCTTCACCATCTCCTGCATGTAAGCCTTCGGAAGTGTCTCTGGGCCATCCTGCAGACTGACCAGCCTACCCAGGAGTCTTGCTCTGTAACCGCCGCCAGGTTGTGTTGTATTTCGAGTCCTTGTCACTCTCACCGATTCGTACACTTGGCATTCCCAGGTCTGAAGTGAGTAGTGTACATTTGGCTGAGATACACACGGCCGCTCCATTGCCCTGCTGTGGTAACAAACTGTGCGGGTTCACTTCGTTTGGGACATCTTTAACTCAACTCTGCTGCTGCAGAATCTACACGACGACGAGACGTCCCCTGCTCCCCTGAACCTGCCAGCACTGAAACTGACGCGGAGAAGCCTGGGTCTGCTTGCATCGGGGACCGGTGAGTAGCATAGCTAGGAACTGGTCGCCCTCCTGCAGGAGCCCATAGCTTTTCCCCGCTGTGTCAAAACAGCACGCCTTTCCGTACTCGTGCTCTGCTTCTACCCACAGTGGAGGCTGCGCTTGAGTCGCAGAACTCTGTTCTTCTTCATTTGTGCACCAAACTGAACTGCCTGATTCCCTCAAAGAGACTCCCCTTTTTGCCCGTTGGCACCAGCGTGTGCAGGTACTTTTGAGCACAAGGCTCCACTCTTCGTAGGGCTTGGACTTCCTTTTAGTTAGGTGCCTCTGAAGGCGGACTGGGTCTAATAATTATTTCGCATGCCTGTTTTCCTCCCCTTCTAGGTGGACTACACATTTCGTGCATCTAACGCTTTAGACTCGTTTGTATTTGTATATATATTGTACTGGTTTGGTGTGTGTTGGTTTACTAGAGTTTTATTGTGATTTCTCGCTACGGTCATTGTTGCACAGGCCTTGGAATAAATGTGTATATATTTTTAATATAACACCTGTTTGGAGTAGTTTGTAGGTGTCCTTGCTTTGTGTGCTCAATGCGGGCTTTCAGTCACTCTCACCCCTCTTGAGACCTAGTCTTGACCGCCGCGATCGCTACCCTGATTGGTCTGGCTTGTCCAGAGGTTACCCTGTTCCAAGTAAATAGGTTGGCCTTCTGAATTTCTGCGCCGCCAGGCAGAGTTCAGAAATCCGTCTTAACAAATTGGTGTACAGCGGTGGGATACGACTGAAGGTATCCAGTGTTGCGCACGAACTAAGGCATTCCTACCAGGACACATAGTGAATTGTTATAGTATAACTTTAAAAAGGCCATAGTCCTATCTAACAGTATGGAAACAAATACCTTGTTAACTTTAAATGCTTCCAAATCCGAAACATTGAAAAAGATGTGTGCGGAGAGAGGTGTTTCCTCTCAAGGCACCAAATTGGACATGATCCAAAGAATCGTGGCGTGGCAAGAAGCGCAGCTTGACGCTATAACTTCTGAGGACAGTGCGGAAGGAGGTGGGGCTGCTCTCACTGGTAGAACCGACAGTTCTGCCGCTGCACTGGTCCACCGCGACCACGAGGACAGCGAGGATGAGATGTCTAATGTTTCCTCTGCCAGTGCTGATGGGGAGGCTATGCTTGAATTCAAGAAGCAAGAGCTGCGGTTTAGGCAGAAGGAGCTTGAGTTCAGCATAGCCAAACTAAAAATCGAACAGGCAGAAAAACAGAAAGACAGGGATCACCAGTTGGAACTGGCCAAGCTTCAGGTTGCAAATGGGTCCAAGGGTCCTGGACATGGGTCTGGGGCCTCCTCTCATCCACGGTTTCCGAAAGATCTACTCAGTGTGTATGAGGAAAGGAATGACATTATGGACTGGCTGAATACGTTTGAGTATGCATGTGAAGTTCAAGAAGTTGACAATGCTGATAAGATTGCCTGGTTACTCAGCAGACTGCCCCATTCTGGCTGTAGTGCCATTATGGAAATGTCGAAGGCTGAGCGAGCTGATTTCGCAATGTTAAAGCAAACTCATTTTAAAGTTTGGAAAGACTCCTGCCCAATATTTAAAACGATTCCGAGAGTACAAGAAAAAAGAAGGTGGTACTTGGGTATCTTATGTCACCGAATCCTTAAAAAACTTGACTGGCTGGGTCGAAGGTTATAAGGTTTCTACCTTTGAAGGCATGATAAATCTTGTCATGCTGGAACACATTTTTGCATCTTCTTCCCCGGAGCTTAAGCAGCATTTGGCCGATTCGAAGGAGATAAATCCAAAGAAACTGGCCATTGCAGCAGACTTATGGGTGTCACATCGAGTGTCCCATAAGGACAAAACTCATCCTGGTAAGCAGGAGGAAGGGAAAAAGTCCAAAGATAAGGAGGGTGGAGAACCTGATAAATCTTCTTCTCAAAAGGGCCACAAAAAGAAAAATAAGGGTAAGACACAAGAGAACTCACAGGGTAGTGGAGGTCAGCCTCCGAAACAGAACTCTGGTTACAATAAGCCTCCCTATGTAAACAGACCCAATGGATCTTGTTTTGCTTGTGGAGCAACTGACCACGTGAAGGGGGATCCCCGGTGTAAGGTTAAACCTTTGGGGGTCCACTCCGCTAATCTGTCCTTCTCCTCCTACGAGGAAGAAGAGATTACAGGAGCATCCTTCTCCTCAGACTCATTCCCCAGCGGGATAGAAGCTGAGGTAGTTTTAGTTTCCCTGGGTTCCTGGGAGCCTAAAGTCGCAGAGGCTTATGCTAGGATTCCAGATAATACCAAGCACTACTTTAAAGACAGTGTGCTGATCAATGGAGTAGATACTCCAGCTCTTAGGGATACTGGGTGCAGTCAAACTGTAGTGGATTCTACCTTGGTGGACTCAGAGGAAGTTGCCAGAGCTACTCTGATGCCCACTAAGTTGGCTGACGGCCCACTCCGTATGTTCCCAGTAATACCTGTAAATCTTACTTTAAATGGTACAGCAGTCAGGATTCCAGTGAGCATTCAGAGAAACGTCCCAGGAAAGGTCTTGTTAGGCAATGATCTCAGAGCTTTAGGGCTCGTAGGAGACACTGCCGACAGACCCTACACACGGTCTCAAGCACGGGCAGCATTGGCCAAGACCAATACGCCGCCCCAGCCGAAGGGGAAACCTAAGGCGAAAGGAGTAAACAAGTCAAGACGAGGGAAAGAGAATATTCCCCCGAGCTCGCCTACCACTGCGGTGGAGGAAGTTGGTCAATCGCCCGGGCCTGACGAGGAGGTGGGGATGCCTGAAGTATTTGACCCCAACGACCATCCTGAACTAAAAGACTTGTTAGTAGAAGGTGGTCCTGACAGGGAAGAATTCAGTAAAGGCCAACGTGAGTGCCCAATTCTGGAAGGCCTAAGGAGACAGGCCTGCTCCCAGCTTGAGGGTGAACCTCCTGGGACGCATCGGATTTATTGGGAAGGTGGACTCCTGTATAGTGAGCCCACAGAGTCTACAGAAGGAGACCATAGGAGGTTGGCGGTTCCCCTTGCTGTAAGACCCTTCCTCCGGCAGTTGGCGCATGAAGTGCCCCTTGCTGGTCACCTTGGTATTATGAGGACCAAGCAAAGGTTATCCATGCACTTCTACTGGCCCAAGATGGGGGTGCAAGTAGGAAGTCACTGCAGGAGTTGTGCCTCCTGCCAGTTATCTGGTAAGGTTGGCTCGACAATCCAAGCTCCATTGGTACCACTCCCAGTTGTGGGAATACCATTCGAAAGGGTAGGGATCAACATCGTTGGTCCCCTTGACCCGCAAACATCCTCAGGCAATAGGTTTATCCTGGTGCTGGTCGACCATGCAACCAGATATCCTGAGGGCATCCCATTGAAAACTGTAACTGCCAGGTCAGTTGCAAAAGCGTTACTTGGCATATTTACTAGGGTTGGCTTCCCTAAAGAAGTTGTGTCGGATCGTGGCAGCAACTTTATGTCGAAGTATATGCAGGCTATGTGGAAAGAATGTGGGGTCACCTACAAGTTCTCTTCTGCATACTACCCACAGACCAATGGTCTGGTGGAACGTTTCAACAGAACGTTAAAGAGCATGATTGGGGCTCTGGAAGAACCTCAGAGAAGAAAATGGGATCTTCTTTTACCATGCTTACTGTTTGCCTACCGAGAGGTACCACAGGAGGGTGTTGGCTTCAGCCCCTTCGAACTTCTGTTCGGTCATCCTGTACGGGGACCCTTAGCCATAGTCAAAGAGGGATGGGAGATGCCCACTCCCCCTGTTACTACCAACGTAGGCGTTTTCTACTCCAGACAGCCTTTACCAATTCAGGGTAATGCCGTTTGGGTTGAAAAATGCACATGCCACTTTCCAGAGGCTTGTGAATCATGTGTTGAATGGGTTGGACGAATTCTGTCTTGCATATCTGGACGATATAGCAGTTTTCAGTGCCACCTGGGAAGACCATGTAAAACACCTCGGGATTGTGCTCAGGCTCTTCAGAAAGCACACTTGACCATAAAGGCTAGTAAATGCCAGATTGGACAAGGCTCAGTGGTTTACCTTGGACATGAAGTAGGTGGAGGGAGGATACAGCCTCTTCCCAGTAAAGTACAAACAGTACAAGACTGCCTACCCCCACTACACAAACCCAAGTGAGAACCTTCTTAGGACTCACGGGGTATTACCGCAACTTCGTGGCAGACTATGGCACCATAGCTGCCCCTCTGACTGCCCTCACAACTCCGAAGAAACCCAAGAAGGTAACTTGGACCGACAAGTGTGAGAAGGCCTTCAACGGGTTAAAAGACTCCTTGTGCCAGGCCCCTGTCCTCAGGGCCCCTGATTATCAAAGACCTTTTATTGTGCAGACGGACGCCTCTGACACTGTGATAGGAGCTGTACTATCACAAGTAGATGAGAAGGGTAAGGAACACCCTATTGGTTTTATTAGTCGCCAGTTTAAGGACAGAGAGCTCAGATGGTCCACAGGGGAGAAAGAATGTTTCTCTGTTGTGTGGGCCCTACGGAAGCTGAGGCCCTACCTCTATGGGACCCACTTCACTGTGCAAACTGACCATAAGCCCTTAAAGTGGCTAATGAACATGAAGGGAGAGAATCCAAAGTTGCTTAGGTGGTCCATAAGTCTACAAGGCTTCGACTTCACTATTGAGCATAGGCCAGGTGTCCAACATAGCAATGCTGATGGGTTGTCCAGAATGTTTAACCGACCTGAACAAGAGACTCATCCAGGGGTGGATTAGTTCCCCCTGTCCATAGTCTGGGAGGGGCGAGTGTTAGGAAAGATTTCTTAATTGTGGGTAATTTTCCTTCCATGTGGCAACCCCTAAACTTTTTGCTGTTGTTTTCACCATGATCTAGACTTTGCCAGAGAAGTGGAGCCTTCTGCCGCACTCCTCTGGGCTTTCGCTCCATTCTTACGGGGAAACTGACATGCCCTTAAAACAGTCAGTACCGGGAAACGCTGTTTTCCGTAGTTTCTTTATCATGTTGTGGCTTTCGTGCAACATGACACAAGAGGGCACTGTAAGCTAAGTTACTGCTCTCTTGGGTCTCTAGCCTTCTACAGGCCCTAGATACTCTTTTTGGATTGTAACTGATCGGTGCAAGTGAATCGCGGACGGGAATGGTGGCAGCGATCGTTTCTTGTGTTTTGAGCTCCTTTTGGCGTTTTAAGCGCGTTTCTCGCGCTTAGCCCAAAATGGTGGCCTGGCTCCCAAAATGGCCAGACTACGAGGCTCCTTTGTCCTGTCCGCTGACCGTCTTGCTCCCTTCACCTTCCCCAGGTCGAGCCGACCCGGGGCCTTGCTTATTTGGGCATGTACTTTCCCACGAAACACGGATGCTTTCGCGGGCTTCTACAGGCCTTGTGTGTGCCTCCAGGATGTGGGCTGGGATGTCTGGTCCCAATACACATCCTGGGTGCCAGAGAATCTAGGGTGGTGTGAATGCCTGGGACCACCATGGTCCGTGATAGGTCCACGTATGGTGTGAGTGTTTGATGAGCTGATCTCACATTGGGTCCCCTCCGTTTTGGCGCGAAGGGAACCGTGGATAAGAGGGGGCTGGAAACGCCACTACCATGTCGATCTCCTGAGTTCTCACGAACAAAGGAATACCGGAGCCAAGTATCCTGCAACCATGAGGCTGAACCGAGGAATCGCTGGTGACCCGCTGAAGGACTGCTCCTCTGCACTGCTGTCGCTTTGTGAAACCCTTTCTACCTCTGATCGAACCAGAAGGCCTGTACTGGTACTTCGACCCTTGGAATAGTGGGGACAGCTATTCTCGGCATCTTCACCATCTCCTGCACGTAAGCCTTCGGAAGTGTCTCTGGGCCATCCAGCAGACTGACCAGCCTACCCAGGAGTCTTGCTCTGTAACCGCCGCCAGGTTGTGTTGTATTTCGAGTCCTTGTCACTCTCACACGATTCGTACACTTGGCATTCCCAGGTCTGAAGTGAGTAGTATACATTTGGCTGAGATGCACACGGCCGCTCCGTTGCTCTGCTGTGGTAACAAACTGTGCGGGTTCACTTTGTTTGGGATATCTTTAACTCAACTCTGCTGCTGCAGTATCTACACGACGACGAGACGTCCCCTGCTCCCCTGAACCTGCCAGCACTGAAACTGACGCGGAGAAGCCTGGGTCTGCTTGCATCGGGGACCGGTGAGTAGCAGAGCTAGGAACTGGTCGCCCTGCTGCAGGAGCCCATAGCTTTTCCCCGCTGTGTCAAAACAGCACGCCTTTCCGTACTCGCGCTCTGCTTCTGCCCACAGTGGAGGCTGCGCTTGAGTCGCGGAACTCCGTTTTTCTTCATTTGTGCACCAAACTGAACTGCCTGATTCCCTCGAAGAGACTCCCCTTTTTGCCCGTTGGCACCAGCGTGTGCAGGTACTTTTGAGCACAAGGCTCCACTCTTCGTTGGGCTTGGACTTCCTTTTAGTTAGGTGCCTCTGAAGGCGGACTGGGTCTAATCATTATTTCGCACTGCCTGTTTTCCTCCCCTTCTAGGTGGACTACACATTTCGTGCATCTAACACTTTAGACTCGTTTGTATTTGTATATATATTGTATTGGTTTGGTATGTGTTGGTTTACTAGAGTTTTATTGTGATTACTCGCTACGGTCATTGTTGCAAAGGCCTTGGAATAAATGTGTATATATTTTTAATATAACACCTGTTTGGAGTAGTTTGTAAGTGTCCTTGCTTTGTGTGCTCATTGCGGGCTTTCAGTCACCCTGACCCCTCTTGAGACCTAGTCTTGACCGCCGCGATCGCTACCCTGATTGGTCTGGCTTGTCCAGAGGTTACCCTGGTCCAAGTAATTAGGTTGGCCTTCGGAACTTCTGCGCCGCCAGGACAGAAATCCGTCTTAACACAGTTTCACACAACCAGGGGGCATGACTCTCTACCCCTGGTTTTTCTTGTTTACTAGAATGCCCCCCTTCTCCTAGTATTGTGGTTCACAGGTCACAACACCAGTCGGAATGACTCCCTTACCCATGCTTTCTCTTATACTTGGCTTCACAGTTCATTCACTGTGATTCTCACTTCACAGCAACAGTGGGAATGACTCTCTTCCCCTGGCCTTTCTTTGGCTTTGGTTACAAAGTTCACAACACCAGGGGGAATGACTCCCTTCCCCTGGCCTTTTGTGACTTCACTTTGAGGGTCCCAGACCCTGGCCTCCTCCTCTTCAGACTTGGTCAGACTTGGTTCACTCCCCTGCCAAGTACTGCCACGAGGAAGATGGTTCCTATTTCTCCTTTCTTTTTGTGTGTGTCCCAGACCACTGTTTCTCTATGGTTTGGTTCTGATATACCTGGTTGGCTCTCCTGTCAGGTACTGCCATGAAGAAGATGGCTTATGTTGGTCCCAGACCCGTCTCTATTAGTTACTAATAATTTTCCTGATGTTACTGGGTCCCGGGAGAACTACCTTAGCCTGTCCGTTGCCGCGTTTGTCCCCTCCAGCCCTTTCGTTTCTCCCCTTACCTCTTCTGGGGTTTAGATACTTTGCTGTGACTTCCAGGGCTCGTGGTGCAGCTCTGTGCAGTCGTGCTGCTTGTGTGCCCTCCTGGCTTCAGGATTTGGTTTGCCTTCTCGTGGAAAATAGAGAACACCTTCTGCATCTTCGCGCCATACTATGCTTCTCCCTGTTACCGTTCTGCGCTTTCCACTCTAGTGCTGGACACTAGCTGCTCTCCCCCAACAGAACAGGACACTTCCTTGCGGACTTGCAGCGTACTGGTCTGCATTCTTTCTCTTAGTCCTTCTTCTCTTTTAGTCTTTAGTCTGTTCTTGTTCGTCTCAGTGTTTATCAGACAAGTCTCCCTGAGGTAGTCTATGTTCTTCTTCGTCTCAGTAGAGTTCAACTCTGTGGCCCTACACAGATACTTGGGTTGGTTAGGGATGACCTTGGTGTGTATAGGGTATGGAGGTGTGCACAGTGTTGGGTGAGGGATGTCATACCACATTCTCCCTAGATGGTCGCCCTTGTCGCCAGAGGGGGAGTCTGTCTCCATGAGATCCTCCCGCTCTGTACCACCCCCAGGGGTAGTATCGGGTAGTGGCCTTAACTCTCTGGCCTCATGGGAAGGGGCTCCCCCTCTGTGAGGAGCGACGACATCCAACGATTCATCACAGCACACATGTGAAAATCAATAGCAATAAGTAACACCTTTTCCATGCTACTGCGTGCACTCTTGTAGCAACAAAGACTCAATTGAATTTTAACAAAGATATTCACCACAGAAAACTAAACCGTACTCCAACAGGACTTCAATCCATATTATACAAACATATTTAATGAAGCAGTATCTTCAGTCTCAATAGACAGAAGGCTGTGGTTAATACATTTGCACATCCCAATTCCAACCCATCCCCCACTATACACCAGAACCCTGCTAGTTTGCTGAAAAACACACCATCACTGTACCGTACGTTATGCATGTTAACAATGCACAACACGTAAGGCTCATTTCCCACCCACCTCCCCCATATTGTAAGTTTTGGTGGGTGACCTCTTTGAACTTAAGAGACACTCTCCACCCAATTGAGGAGGCGATGAGAGACGTACCTTACTGTACTGAGCAGTATTTAAAACGCATGTCATACACACAGAAAAGAGCCCACAATGCTCCCCCACAAGACAAGGATATCTGGATGACGTCATTCTTATCACCCCTGCCTCCAGAGCCTTCCCTGCATCCGCAGGGGAGTGTCCAAGATCCCTTCAGCAGGGGCTGTGGTAGGAGTAGAGGTAGGGGAAAGCATGTATCTGTCACTGTGCATCAGCAAAGAGAGTAGGCAACAACCCCATGCAGTGGGTGGCTAATCTCATCAGCACAGGAGAGGTTTACTAATGTCACATATTTTATTGATGGTCCACTGCTCTTACCTTCCAGTAATCCTTTGTGTATGTATTAAAGACATGTACCATATATAACAAATCAATACACAATACATTTAAATAGATGCCCCACACATCATGCTCATATTAAAAAATGCTTCTGACTAGATTCCCATTAATGAACACTCAATGAATGCTCTTACACTCTCCTTTATAGTGTACATCTTTTAATTATGAGAAATAAATAATAAAGCAACATTGCTACTATTATCATCACGAAACATACACTTAATATGCAAAAGGTTATTGGAGTAAGCAGCTATCGTTGTCACTGCATCAAGATCAATTAATCATTTAAAAGCATAATAACCACTTCAAAAGTAATTGTCTACCTCCTCAGATCTCATTTGGCAACCCTATAGAATGATCTGCCCTTTCAATTCCTCTCCTCTTTCCCAATGTAATATTCAAAAATGGGTAAAACAGGTGCTCATACACACTACTATCCTCAGAAAGTAGGGAGAGGAGCGGTGTAGACAGGATGCCTGGAAGCCTGTAGTCTACACAATCCAAGAAAAACTGCATGAGAAATAGAGTCGCAATGGATAGCAAAAAGCAGCAAAAATAGAAAAAGATGCTTTCAAAAAAGTGTCAACTGGAAATTACCATGGTGTCCAAAATAGTCAATTGTGAATAGGCGTTGAGCTGTTTGCTATCTGTAGGTATATTCCCCATAGAGCTCTGTCAAAAACATTAGTTCTAAAAAAATAGTTGGTCCGCTGAAAAGCAAATAGCAAAGTCTTTCTGAGACTCAAAACCCCAAATAATGCAATTTCAGAGGCTTTAAAAATAAATCCAGCCCGAAAAGAGGAGGAAGATTCCCCCCTCGCTTCTGCATTGGATTGCAAGAAGGGAGCCTCCGGTCTGCTTCTGAGTGTCTTCCAGTCTCAGTTTGTCTGCCTCCTGTTTTCTACCAGCCCCGGTCAGAACAGCCCCTCTCTATCCCTCCCAGAGCCAGCCTATGTTATAGTCACAGCTCCCTGCTTAACTCATTTTTTACCCATCGGTGTAAGGAGCTGCAGGCTGCTTACCTCATATTCTACCTATCTGTGTAAGGAGCAGGACGCTGCTGATGTCAACCCCATACTGTCAGTGTTCACAGGAGCACGTTGCTTGTTTATGTCTAGAGCAAGTTCAAGAGAAAATTGCCTAAACCGTTCATACAATTACAAGATGAAACGCTTACTTATTGCATCACGGTTATTTGCTAAATAACCTCTAGCCTACGTACATTTGTGCTCTTCCATACCAGAAATATTATAGTTCTTTAAAGTATTGTTATTATTAACTAGAACAGGTAGTTTTTGTTTACCGTAATTAACAGGGGCACCTGGCACACTTCCCAGACTGTCTGGAGTGGGTCCTAGAAACATTGTTTGTTTTATTCAGTGTTCCATAACAAAGACATCATTTGAACACACCCAGATAACCGAACTAAGCGTAATTCTCTGTGTGAAAACATAAAAAATTGATATGAGGCTGGGAAGCCCAAAAGAAACACACCAACACAGGTTACAAAGGACATACAAAGTGCTTTATTTAAAAGCTACAACATTTACCAAAGACCAAAGTCAATTGACAAACGGATAGCTATTCGGCTCTCAGAGTAGCGTAACGAACTTCAACGAGGGTTCGATGCATTAGTAGAGAGACCGTACATTGAAATACTTGGGCTTTTATATCCTTTATCCAGCCCTTGGCCAACCCCCTCGCGGGTTAACCATTCTTGGGACCAGGCCTAGGGTTCCTTGCCAGGTCAATCCTATAATGTATGCATTTTGATCAGTTCCGCTGATACAGTTGTTCATTTACACATAGGTCAGGGATAGGACAAGGTCTCAGTTCGCGACCCCGACAAGTGGCCTGCAGGCATATTAATTATTCATGTGTGCGGAGGTCACAACGGCCAGAATCTCACTCAGAATGTCATTCGGCCTCCATTTTGATGTTCAGGGTGACTTCCACTTTACAAGAGAACCTAAAATGGCGGCTAAATCCAAGATGGACGACTTACATAACTTTTCGTTAAGGTCAAAACCTTGCCGCAGAGTCTATTTACATGATATTTTAGACAACTTGGCGTAGGCCAATACACATTCAAATACTGCGATAGGAGGCATAATATCATTTCAATTCCAACAGACCCTCCTTTTGGCCTATGCCAAGTGCTAATATCATTTCTAATACTTTTGCAAATAACTCCATGTGTTATCATCCATACATCCCGAATCATTGTCTGTTATATCTATAGCCATTAGGTCGTTCATCAGAACCTCTTGTAACACGAACTCTTTAGATGATGTATCTGGGGCATATATTCTATGCCCTATTGTGCTCACTGCTTGGGCACAACATCCCCCTAGCATTCCACATATACTTGGAAGACATTGAAAACAGCAACAAAGGAATAGCAGGATCCCCAAAATAGCTAGAATAACAGAAAGCACCTTCCAACCCCAAGATCGTAAAGAATCCCAGAACCAGGTGCTAAGATTCCAATCTCCCACAGGGATATGCACTTCAGAACTAAGGATATGCAAGTTCTGTATTGCTTTAAAAATTGTCGGTGAGGAATCTGGTACGAAAACACAGCAAGCGGACCCCACTCATTTGCATACTCCACCTCGTTCTGCCAGAATGACATCTAATGCCATCCGATTTTGGGGTGCTACCAATCTTATTGCTTTTTGGTCTAATGTCATATTGTAGAGTATGTCCGTGGTCCGGTTGATCGTTCTCTCCAGTACCCTTGCTAATCCCCTAATGTTCTCAGAGTTTATTTGTCCCCAAAAGGGCACAACTGATTTTGCTATATCTCCCAATACTTGCCCAGGGGTATCTCCGTTCTCGTCCCGCCGTGGGCGAGCCTAAGAAACCTCCAATGTACTAGCTACAAATACCCCAGGTAACAGGATTCCTAAATAACAGGTTCCCTGCCAATCCTTGGGCAACCAGGGAAATGCTAAACTACCACAAACAAAATAAACAGGCCCCCCTACATACAGAGGCCTGTTTTCTCCAGTTAAATTTACAGTGTTCATACAACCTTCAAAATCTCCCATTGGCCGAGTGCCGTTTCTTTGTACACAAAAGGGGACCGAGTCAGGGCTATTATTTATAGAGTAAGAAGGAGGTACGGCGTCCTTATTGCCTATCGGAGCCATTTTAAAGGAAATTAAAGTTTGAAAAGGAAGAGACAGTTTATCAGACGGCCTAATAGAAGCGACATTAGGTTTACTTCTATTCGCAAAAAGCGAGCATCCCAGGGGAGTTAATTCACGTTTCTCAAAATCATTCAGATTAGTTCCATCAAAGTTCCCTGAGATGCTATCATTCCAACGGCCAAAGAATAGTGCTCTAAGAGAGGCATAGCAAGCAGTCGTTAAAGGTAAAGGGTGAATATACCATCCCAGTCCCTTGTTCCCATGTTGCGGTAAATGAGTACAAATCCAACAATTACTCTTATTAAAAATGGCATGCGTTGCATTCATTACTATCATTAGAGTGTTATTATGATACTTTTGTCTATGTTGGGAGTCTCTAGGGGACAGAGTGTGAAGGTGTACAGAGGGAGTCAAAGCAGTTGGTACAATCTCGGTCGGTAGTAAAGGTTTTAGAGGATAGATTTCTTCAAAGTACCAAAGTCCTACAGCAGTAATTGCAAAAATAACAATTATCGTTATCAAAACACAGCAGTACGTTTTCAGGGCCCAGGCACATTGTTCATTGTCCAAGTTGGTCACCCCCTTATTCACAAGTCCAGTGCGGGGAGCAGCAGTGGAGGTGGCAGGCATTGTAGTTCCTCAATCGACGACCCCAATGTTCGTTGCTGGCGACGCTACGGTCGCGCGATTTCTTAGTCCTTCCCAACCCTAGCCAGCAGAATCCCTTTTGTTCAACAGAAACTTTCTTATACAAAAGAAAACTTCCAATCACTTCCCTTTTTCCAAATGCACGGAAAACCCGTGTCGTAGTTCTATTTTCTTCGTCGAAGGTTGTACCTGGTGGTACCCAAGATTGTTTGATCCGCAAATAAGGCGTTGTCACTTCCTGAGGGAAGCGACGTATCGGAGGCGACGGAAGTCGCAGAGCTTGAAACAGTATTTTCCGGAAGTGATTTTTCAAGAGAGTGCAGAGACGAAATGGACTGTTCCCCAAGCTCCACGGGCTCAGAGAAATTCTCTGACGCACTCACAGCGCTGTTTGCTACTCCAAGATCAGAGACTGTAGCATCAGCGAGGGGTTCTGCTTCTTCTGTAACGTGTGGCGTCGGGTGAGGAAGTTTCTTGACATGCGTCGCGTGGATCCAGTGTTTTTTCCCAGCCACCCGCACTGCTGTCCGGGTGACCAACAGCACCTGGTAGGGTCCCTTCCAACGAGGAGCGAGACAGGAAGACCTTTCGTAGGCCTTCACTAGGACCCAACTTCCAGGCTGTATATCGTGTCCTGGGCCCGTGAACCGTACAGGTAAAGCTGAATGCACCTGGTAATAAATGAAATACAGGTTTTTAGTTAACTGGTTACAGTAGTCTACAAGCAATACATTTTCCACCTCTCTCAGGGCTTTAGGTTTTGGGAGACCCCAAATGTTAGCAGGTCTCCCCATCACTACCTCAAATGGAGAAAGCCCAGTCTTAGTTTGAGGTGTGGTACGCATAGCCAATAATACAATAGGTAAGGCATCTGGCCATTTCAGTTTGGTATCGGCACATGCTTTTGCAAGCTTATTCTTTAAGATACCATTGTGTCTTTCCACCAACCCAGCACTTTGAGGATGTCTAGCTGAGTGAAATCGTTTCTCAATATGTAAAGCTGTGCATATCTGCAAAATTACTGCTGCAACAAAATGAGGACCATTGTCCGACCAAATTACCCTTGGGAGCCCAAATCGAGGAAAGAATTCTTTTACCATAATCTTTGCAGTGGTCATGGCGGTAGCATCTTTAACGGGTAAAGCCTCGACCCATTTACTGAAGGCACAAATAATTACAAGAACATATTTCAGATTGTTACACCGTTCCATCTCAATAAAATCAAAGTGAATGACCTCGACGGGAACAGAAGGGGGCCCAAAGCTTCCCCTTGGAGTTACTGTCCCCTTACCCACATCGTGCTGTAAGCAGATCATGCAATTTCGAACATGATGTTTGGCAGTCTCCGGAATCTTGTTATTCACCCAAACTTGTTCTAACATTTTCGTGATCTGCTGACCACACACATGTGTAGGACCGTGTGCCATCGTAACCATTGCCAGTACATATGAATCAGGGAGCAACCATTTTCCTTCAGATGTATCCACCCAACACCCATCATCATCATCTAGTTTCCCCATTCCTTCGGCCCACCTTTTAGATTCTTCTACTGTGGCATCAGTTTGAATATCTCGCACAGACCCAATACCTTAATCCATTATATAAGCATCTTTCATTTCTCTCAAAGCATACATGTCCGTGCTAAGGTCTGTGGCCGTTTGCCTGGCTATCAGGTCCGCAAAAGCGTTCCCTTTTCCCACATCATCTATGACCTTACGATGTGCTGCACATTTCATGATCGCTAACTGCCTAGGGAGTGAGAGTGCCGAGAGCAATTGCACTATCAAGGGGCCATGCTGAATCTTGGTCCCATGTGAGGTCAGGAACCCTCTTTCCGACCAGAGCCTCCCAAAGTTGTGAGCCACCCCAAAGGCGTACTGGCTATCAGTATATATATTTACTATACGCCCTTTGGAGAGTTCAAAAGCTCGGGTCAATGCTATAATCTCTGCGGCCTGCGCGGAGTTATGCAAAATTCTCTTAGTTTCAACAACTTTACTCAATGTAGTAACTGCATAAACAGCTGTAGATGTACCATCTGAAAGTTTGAAGCAGGAGCCATCACAAAACAGCTCCCCTTCTGCATTGTCCAAAGGAGTATCTATAAGATCTATCCTGCCCTTCGTTTCTTGTTCAGTAGTATACAGGCAATCATGTAATTCTTCGTCACCGCAAACAGTGTTTTGCGGGAAAGGTAAGAGTTCAGCCGGATTAAGAACACAACACCTCTTAATTTGAATGTGAGGGGCAAACAGAATTAATTCATACCTTGTTAACCGCGCAGAGGTGAGGTGTTGCGTTTGGGTTTTGTTCAATAGGATATCTACAGAGTGAGGTACCATCAAAATCAAATCATGGCCTAGGACCATTCCCTCACTCTGTTTTACAGACGCGGCAGCGACAGCTCGCAAACATCTTGGCAAAGCCCATGCGACAGGATCAAGGGCGGAGGAGTAGTAGCTGCACGGCCTATTCTTCCCTCCGTGTTCCTGTGTTAACACAGCCAAAGCACATCCATCACATTCATGCACAAACAACACAAAGGCCTTGTCATAATTTGGAGTACCCAGAACCGGTGCAGAGCATAACGCGGTTTTGAGAAGCTCAAATGATCGTTGATGTTCCAATTTCCATGGCAGTGGCAGAGAAATGCCCTTCTTCGTCAAAGCCAACATCGGTTTTATCACTAGCAAAAAGTTCGGGATCCACAACCTACAGTAAGAAGCCATACCTATTAAGGCTCTGACTTCCTTCTGTGTATTTGGAACAGACATGCCAGAAATGTGTTTTATTCTTTCAGGTGTCAATCTTCTCCCCTCCTTTGACAGGAGGTAGCCTAAATAGGCTATTGAAATTTTTTGAGCGAAGCTTTATGACCATTTTTAGCTAAATGAACAAGCAACAGTACAGTGCCTTCTTTACAAGCACTTTCAGAGTCTGCAGCCAAAAGCAAATCATCAACATATTGAAGCAGTGTACAAGTAGGTGGCAACTCAAGGGTGTCGAGCTGCTCTTTCAAAGCTCTACTATGAATGCTTGGACTTTCAGTATACCCTTGAGGTGCCCTGGTAAATGTAAATGAGCGTCCCCCCAAGGTGAACGCAAACAAATATCTACTTTCCTTATGTATAGGGATGCTAAAGAAAGCGTTTTTTAAATCCACAACGCTGAAGTGCGTAGCCGTAGCAGGGATCATTGTCAATATCGTCGTCACATCAGGCACGATTGGAAATTGTGGGGCGACAACTCTGTTAACAGCACGAAGATCAATTATGAACCGGTATGGGATTGCATTGTCGCCTTTCTTATATACAGGCAAGATCGGACTGTTACACAAACTACCTGTAATCTCCTCGATCACCCCACGATGCACAAAATCAGAGACAATGCATTTCAAAGCACGCTCGCCCTCAACTGATATTTTATACTGCGGAATGCGTGGGAGTTTCACTCCATGTTTCAAAACTATTTTAACGGGCTCAATCTGTAGTACCCCGGCATCATTGTCGTCAACCGCCCATAAACATTCCGGGAAATGCAAAACTCGGGAGGTAAAGGTCGAATCAGAAACTGAGAATTAGGAAGTTGCTGTGGTGAAACCGTCAGCCGTACTCCATCAGAGGAACAATGAATTACTGCATTCAATTTCTTTAACAAATTCAACCCCAGCAACTTCTCTCCACAGTTCGAAGTCAGAAGAAAAGGGCAATGGTCCGTAAAGGGACCCAAAGAAACAGACACCGGTGAAGAAACCGGACAAACAATTGGTATACCAGAAAACCCTACGGAAACATTGGTTTGCCCTGACAGTGGAATGTTTGGAACCCGAGAATGATCAATGGAGCACTTCTGTGCTCCAGTGTCTATCAAAAACTGGTGTTTCCTATTCCCTACTAATAATTCAACGTAGGGGCCTTTCTGATTAACGGGAATAGGTGAAGGTTCCAAACCCTGCTTCGGGCAGTCCTAATGAAATAGAGTATCGTCAGAAGGAAGCTCTTCAGAAAGGTAGACAGCAGAAGGGTGATCAAATATGTTCCTCGAGTCCACACTCGAGGTCTGATTTTCCCGTGAAAAAGGTTGCTGAGGATCTTGTAAAAACTGACCTCTATCAGGGTCCCCTGCTCCAGGGCGGCCCCTAGGTCGTCTACCCATACTCCCAAACGCACTGTTTGACCTTTGTCGAAGGACGGGGCACTGTGCTCGCCAATGACCTTCCTGGCGGCAATAAGCACATTGATTAATATTCACAGAACCCAAAGGAGCATTTCCTTTTGGGAGATACTGACCTCTAGTCTGTGTCGTGCCTCCTCTGGGGTTTCTAACAATTTGTTGTAATAATACTTTGGTTTTCAAATCTCCTTTCCTCTTTTCTATTTTGTCCTTCTCATTATTAAAACAGTTCTCATAATACTGAGCCATGTGCAAAACCTCAGATTGAGGTTTTGCCTGCCAAGCGCTCTCAGAGGACATAATCTGTGACTGGATGTCAGACAACAATCCACGTACAAATTTGTCCACAAACAACCTTTTCCCAGACTCTGTACCCAAATCCTGCCCGCTGAAGTCAGAAAATACCTGCTCGAATCTGTTAAAGAATTTGGTGGCGCCTTCAGTTTTCCCTTGAACACAGGCCGTAAGCTTGTCCCAAATAATTCTTTTCTCTGGAATTATAGTTTTTAATTTTGCGACAATTCTTTCAGGCAAAGTAAGTATTACCTGAGGTGGTTTCTCTCCAGCTGGTCTTTCCCCATCAATCCTAATCATATTAGCCCACGTATCTCCCAACCCTGGCACATCGTCTATTGTCCGAACCTGCTTCCATACATCTACGGGTAGGAGTACAGGGAATAGCAAGTCAATATCACTTAAAGTGAACACAGAGGACTGCAAGACGGACTCTATCTCTTTGTAAAACCCCGTCTGGTTTTTTCTGATATCGGGAACTGATTGTCTAATAGTGTTCACTTCCTGTTGTGAAAATGGGACGTGAACGAATTGCGATACATAATGTGCAGGGATATCCACAGCGGGTGCACCAGTCCCAGCGTTGGCGGGAATCTCAACTTTTGGGACAAAGGTCAGAGGAACCTCTCTCATAGGCAACTGAGATATAGGTACCTCCGGCTGCTTACTAAGCAACAGAGCCAGGTCGAGCGCTAAAACAGCCGAAGAAGTGTCGGGCGAAAAAGCCCTTCTACAAATCCCCAACAATTCTATGGGGCAACTAACCTTCTTTCTTACACATTCTTCTTGCAGGTACTGTACCATTACCTGAATTACCTTTCTTTGCATTTCTACTGTATACTGACTATACGTGTCATACAACTCATCTGGCGGAATCGATGAATCCGAGATCCATCGAATCGCATCTTTGGTACAAATTCGTACTTCCTCAGGTGCCGATCTACAACACGGAAAGAACCGTTTCTGTACATACATACTATCGTCTTCATCATCCTCATCTCGTGACTTTTCAAAGTCCTTCCTCTACTCAAACAATTTTTCAACATGACCATATACTTTCTGCTCTGTGTCCCTCGAAAGTGCCAAAGCATTTAGATCTCTCACCCCTTGTGGAAGATCCGAATTTTGTAATCTACCCCACATCACACATAAATGAGTTCTCAAACCTTCGATAAAAACATTTTTCTCGGGAAAACTGTTCAAATTAGATAATGTGGAAAAAACATTAACTTGATCACCTTTCTCCATACAGTGCTTAGCCCATGCAAACAATTCCTGTTTCTTATCTGCAGAAACAGTATTACGAGTGACAATCTTTGATCCTGCACCTTGATCAACTTTAGTCAATACGGGACTACTCGGGAGCAAAGGTGCAGGTAAATTTAATAAAGGTACAACTATCGGCGCAGGAGGAAGGGGCGGTGCGATAGGTGGAGGAACGACAACTAGAGGAATAGGAACAAAAGGTTGTACAGGGGGAACAGGAATAACAGCAGGAACAACAGCAGGAATGGGCAGAGCACCCAAAATAGGATCATACGGAGGTGGCGCAGAGGCACCAGGCCTGCGTTCGTTTAACAATTTTTCAATAAATTCTTTGGAAACATGGAAATCTTTAGAGGGGTAAATTTTCTGGATTCCAAGTGAAAAAGCCCTATCCATATTTTTAACTGATTCTGAATGTTTTTCTTTATCATATAACAACGCTTTTTCGGCATTTGTTTTATGACGGCGTGCATGTTTATCCCTACTTTTAAGCTGCTGTAACGCTTCTTTTTTCCAATTCTGTAAAACATCAAAGGCTGCAGGTCTAGCCTTCTTTTTTAGCAAGACTGATTCTAGGTATTCAATACGGGGGATCTCAAAACTGCCGTTGATTGGCCACTGAAATTCGGAGGCATGTCTGGTCTGTCTGTGCCAAATATCATTAAATACTATACTACCAATGCCATACTTACAGTACATAGTACATGCCGGCGACCTCTCCTGTGGTGCCGGGCGGCTAAATTCCAAAGATTGTCGATCGCTGCGGAACAGAGCCCTAAAGCAGCTAGACAATTTCCCAGGCATTTCACAAAAAAATGGTGTTACCTGGTCAATAATTGTGTCTGCAGATACAATACGCCAAATTCAAATTGTCAGGGTTAAATTAAGAGCCGGGTCACGACTGCACCTGACCAAACCTAAGGAGGACCGTACGGTTTATCAAAGAACTTACCTAACGAATTTTACCTTGTGTTTGGTGGTTTCGACAAATCTGCCCGCTTCAAAAATGGACCCTCGTCAAGATGCCGTGTCAGACCACACGACTATCGTCCAAGGATCGGATCGTGCAGCGCTGCCGAGGTATTGCGTCTCGTTCGGTCGGGCCCGCAGAATCACACCGTCCAATCCCGGTTCGATAGTCTGCGTCAACCTTCAATGATCTGGCATCAATCTTGAGGGTCCCTGTTCGGGCGCCAACTGTGAAAACATAAAAAATTGATATGAGGCTGGGAAGCCCAAAAGAAACACACCAACACAGGTTACAAAGGACATACAAAGTGCTTTATTTAAAAGCTACAACAGTTACCAAAGTCAATTGACAAACGGATAGCTATTCAGCTCTCAGAGTAATGTAACGAACTTCAACGAGGGTTCGATGCATTAGTAGAGAGACCGTACATTGGAATACTTGGGCTTTTATATCCTTTATCCAGCCCTTGGCCAACCCCCTCGCGGGTTAACCATTCTTGGGACCAGGCCTAGGGTTCCTTGCCAGGTCAATCCTATAATGTATGCATTTTGATCAGTTCCGCTGATACAGTTGTTCATTTACACATAGGTCGGGAATAGGACAAGGTCTCAGTTCGCGACCCCGACAAGTGGCCTGCAGGCATATAAATTATTCATGTGTGCGGAGGTCACAACGGCCAGAATCTCACTCAGAATGTCATTCGGCCTCCATTTTGATGTTCAGGGTGACTTCCACTTTACAAGAGAACCTAAAATGGCAGCTAAATCCAAGATGGCGACTTACATAACTTTTCGTTAAGGTCAAAACCTTGCCGCGGAGTCTATTTACATGATATTTTAGACAACTTGGCGTAGGCCAATACACATTCAAATACTGCGATAGGAGGCATAATATCATTTCAATTCCAACATCTGTTCTAGTTGTGAATTCTTTCACATCAGTCACCTGCATGAATATATTTCAAATGCATTTGACACAATGCTTGCGTTTAAAAAATATGACTATATGGCTTGGAATTACGCTCAGACATCAATAAACATGGCTAAAACTGAAAATACATGTCCTGGAAAGGGACTCGCATCACAGTCTGACTTGCAATCCAGCGCTCGCCAGGCACAGTTGGTGACTGTTTGTAACTTGAAACCCGTAATGAGAGGACAGATCAAAATGTGAGCTGGGACATAGACAGTTTGCTTGTCATCTTCCTTAATTACGGAGTTGTAAGTGATTTCAATCCGGCACTTCACCTAAGTCAACGCCTAGCGTGTAATGCACAACTGAAATCCTTATTTATTTATTTGGGTCTAAAAGTTCTTTTATTCTGAACGATGTACCACTTATATCACGCCCCTCTCTTGGAACCCCCCCATTCACACTGAACCAGGAATCAGGCTGGTTTGCAAAGTTAAAATGTTTATTTATATATTCACCATATAATTATAATCACACTATTTTTAATGGGGATACAATAATCACCAATGGGGTGATGTCACACTAAGCAATCTCTTTAATCGCAAGGAGTAATAATGAGCAAAACAATGCAGCACAGCAATAATACTTTTGTGGGTGTGTGTTCAAATCAAATAGCAATATGGTTACTATTTCCCCCTGTACACCCCTCAACCCCCCCAATATGCAATGTAGAGAGATAGGAGAAGAGAGAACAGGATTCAGGAATGCAGAATTCAAACAAATGTCAATCCAATTTCCCCCCATCAAACACAAGAGAGAAACAGAATTGATTGGCAAACTATCAAAATGGTTTTACAGTGACCTAGAGAATGAATTGGGTAAAGCACTAAATATGGCTTAAATCACTGAAATTGTTTAAATTCTAAGGGGAGCCGCGTTATCTGGTTGCAGACAAACAGTAGCAATGATTTGATAGCAAGAAGCAATGCAAAAACTGAAAATTGAGCTCAGGTGCAATGAAAAGCTGTTTTCCACGTTATAGAAATTTCCTAAGGCAAAATTTGTGGCAAACTTTTCCATGCACAGTAATTGCGATTGCGGAAAAACTATATGGATTTGAGATGCGGTTAAGCTTAGGATGTTAGCTACAAGCAGACGTTTAAATTTTGTTTCTAGCATAAAACTTGACGAAGCTATGGACGTTTTCGTGGAGGTCGTTTTTCTGAGATAGGTGCAACAATGAGAAAACAGGGATGTGCTTTTAAAAGACAAACAGGATTTCTTTACACTAGGGGTGACTATGAAGAAGCAAATACCACACGGCAGCACAGCCACTAGACCAGGGTGCCTCTGGATCAGGTTTTTGCCTGCCGAGGTCTTCAAATGAAATATATCAGCGCAAAGATATGTTTAACAATACTATTACAGACGGAAGATAGTAGGGATAAGATAAAGAGTTCAGGGAATTCAAAAATATTTCTAACCATGCAGTTCTGAAGACAAGATAGGATGGATTTGGATAGGGATTGCTATGGGACAGTACATAGGTAGTGACACAGCCTTATAATATGGATACTCACTAGATAGGTTTGAACAGAACCATCAGGAATTCTGGTCCGTCAAGATCGGGGATTCTGCTCAGATATTCTGCTGGGCACACCGGACTGGGACAGGCTGCTGCACACACCGGACTGGACGGGGCCGGCAATGGGTCTGGTTCACAGCTATCTGGTCACAGCAAGGCACAGCACGGCACTACTGGATTGGGTCTTTGGATTCTGGTAATAATTCCTAGCAGGAAAGCAGTTACAGCACAGCCCGGCTGTTCTTTTGTTCCCCTTAGATGTTTGGGGTAAATTCTGGTTTCTGGAATTTTAAGGCCAAGCTGAGAATGGTTCAGCTTTAGAATGGGCCTTCCTGCTTGCCAGGTTTCTGGAGTCTGGAGCAAGGAAGATGTCTGGTCCTCTCGCAAGGTGCTCTGCCAGCAATCGGTTGGTGGGTGAATCTTTGTGTCCTTTCTAAGTCCTCAGTTGTCTCTTTCTATGCATTTGATAAAGGGGTGTGTATGCTGGATTATCCTAAGTTCGCCCCCCTAGGCTGGGTATAGGTTAGAATCTTCCCTCTCCCTTGATTGGAGGAGAACAGGGTGTCACCATGATGATGTGGTTTTATGAGTCAGAGAATCCTCCCCTTGGCTTTTGAACATGAAATCTACTTTTAGTATAATACATATTTACAATTTTGCAAACTTTATAACAATAACATATCTAGATCACATATTTTGTGGAGGAAATGCTCTTCCAAGCCCCGTCATTGTAGGATCTTGTGTCGGCTTTTGACAGAATTCTGCCCTTTTAGTCGGGAACACAATATCTAGTTTATCCAAAAATGTGTACAACTGTGCGCATTGCATATGGGCATAAGTGTGTGAGGTTTCATGCTTTTGACATAAATACATTTGGTATGAAACCACAATTTCTACAGTTCCTTCCCAGAACATGGCACAGAGTTCTGGCTCCTCTTAAAATGTGCAGCCAAAAATTAGGTTCAGAAGTCCGGGGTTTACATATTCTGTACAATTGTACACAGTAAATTATCAGCCTTTTTAGAAATATGCTTTTTGTCCATTGTGAATCAACAAAGGGTTACCTGTCCCCACCTCCTTCTCCTTCTTGCAGCTCAGGAGCAATCTCCGCCCCCTTCCTTCTGGCAGAGGCCATTTACGATCCTTCCTGATTAGCATCTTCTTGCCTTGGATGAAGTCCATTGTGCTCTTCCCACAGCAGCCGAAGTTCTCCCCCCTCTTAATCATCACATGGGCGTGAGTTCCTGGTCTAGAGAGCAGAAGGGAGGTGCCTGGCCCCTGCGGGGGGAAGTTGTTTGTGGTTTGGTTTGGAGTCGGGCTTAATTTTAAATGTTATTTTGTTGCAATTTATCTTGGTTTAAATAAACTTGTAATTTTAAAACAAGCAGCTAGAACACTGATTCCAGACTCTAAACCATGACGTTTAAATAGTTACAACCTAGGTTACTCTTGATAACAGGTCACTTAGATTTCAGACATTAGATCTTAATGGTACAAGTTTACAGTTTTAATGCAGGCTTTTGAAAACAGTCATTCAGGTGGCCGCTGGTACTGCGCCCAGATTTTGACAGATCCCACAGGCAAGCAAACTTGTGCTGTGGGTGTTTTGATGACCAATTCAGCTTTCCAGGATATTGCAATTTCACAATGATTTCTTGAATTCAGTAAAATGTGACACCCAGCAAGAAGATTGGATGTTTGTGGGTGTTTTGGACCAGCATTTTGTATTTTCAGCAACCAAGAAAAGATTTAAAAACAAGATTCTGGATTTCTATCAGCAAGTACTGCTTTTCATGCAGGCTCCATTTTTCCTTGTTGTGAAGCCCAGTGATATGTTTCAGGAGTGCACTCTCCGTTCCACCACTGCCAACATGCATGGTATATTCGGCAGCCATCTTTCTATACTTTGTAGAGCGCAAATTGTATAGGTTTTGGCACACATAGGGGTTTTGCGGCCATTTTGATGATTCTGGCACCATCAGGACACAGGGATGCCGCAGGGCAGAGCATAAGTGGGTTAATACCTCCCACAGGGTCAATGATCTCACAAAGAACAAAAAGTACAGCAAAGGAAAATGAGAAGCATTGTTAATGTTCAGAAACATGAGAAAGTACACACCTTTTTTTAAAGTCAAATCAAAAAGGGGATGTTTGGGCACCATACCTTTTACGGTGCACTGTCCAGCAACTCACTGGATCCCCACCCACAGCGGTACAACCCTTCCGGCGTGGCCGTTTCGCCGCGGGCCAGGTCGGCGCGCCCATTTCGGCGCGGGAGCCTTTCTGGCGCCGCCGATTTGGCGCGAGGGACGTTTGGACGTGGCTGACATTGCAGCCACGTCTAAACTTCCTCACGCCAAATTTAAAAGCATAATTATTTTCAAATGCAGCACGTTGACAGGAACTGTGCCTGACAACGTGTTGCATTTGAAAATAATTTGGGTCAAGTGACTACGTGAAGTGTGTGGAACAGGGAAGTGTGTGAAGGATCAGGGTTCGTATGTGTGCACGTATGTGTCTATATGCATGTGTTATATACGGCGTGTATTTCAGCGTGAATGCTCTTATTGGCATCCGTCCGTGTATTTGTACAGGGGGGTGTGTGTGTGTGCTGAGGGGGCGTTTATGAAGACGTGTGCGCATGCATTTCTATGTATGCTTGTATGTGGGTACCCTTTGATGTGTGTGATGTGTACATGCGTGCTAGTCTGCGTGTCTTCATATGCCTGTCTGTGGTTACGCGTTCCCCTGCATCGGTGCGTGCCTGTGTGTCTGACACATGCCCGTCTGTGACAGTAATTCGGGGAATGTGGCTCCCATCCTGGAAGCTAATAGTGCATGTTTGATGCTTAAAGAGGTCACGAGAGCCTCTTGAGGTCACCTGTGCGCATTCGGCAGGTAGCCCCTCGGGTGCACAGAAGTGGGCGGCCTTGGCGTAAGAAGAGATCGCCTGCATGCTGCTCGCACTTCTCCAGGAAAGCTAGCAGTGCACTGGCCACAAAGATTCCACCGGCGTGCTGGCAGCATCTCGAGCGTGTACTCTATGGTATACACCCCACTAGCTGTGCTATACCCCTCACTAGCTCGGCTATACACCCCACTAGCTGTGCTATAACCCTCACTAGCTCTGCTATAACGAAGATTCCACCGGCGTGCTGGCAGCATCTCGAGAGTGCACTCTATGCTATACACCCCACTAGCTGTGCTATACCCCTCACTAGCTCTACTATACCCCTCACTAGCTCTGCTATACCCCTCACTAGCTCTGCTATACACCCCACTAGCTGTGCTATACCCCTCACTAGCTCTGCTATAACGAAGATTCCACCGGCGTGCTGGCAGCATCTCGAGAGTGCACTCTATGCTATACACCCCACTAGCTCTGCTATACCCCTCACTAGCTCTGCTATACCCCTCACTAGCTCTGCTATACACCCCACTAGCTGTGATATACCCCTCACTAGCTGTGCTATACCCCTCACTAGCTCTGCTATAACGAAGATTCCACCGGCGTGCTGGCAGCATCTCGAGCGTGCACTCTATGCTATACACCCCACTAGCTGTGCTATACCCCTCACTAGCTCTACTATACCCCTCACTAGCTCTGCAATACCCCTCACTAGCTCTGCTATACACCCCACTAGCTGTGCTATACCCCTCACTAGCTCTGATATACCCCTCACTAGCTCTGCTATACACCCCACTAGCTGTGCTATACCCCTCACTAGCTCTGCTATAACGAAGATTCCACCGGCGTGCTGGCAGTATCTCGAGCGTGCACTCTATGCTATACACCCCACTAGCTGTGCTATACCCCTCACTAGCTCTACTATACCCCTCACTAGCTCGGCTATACACCCCACTAGCTGTACTATACCCCCTCACTAGCTCTGCTATAACGAAGATTCCACCGGCGTGCTGGCAGCATCTCGAGCCTGCACTCTATGCTATACACCCCACTAGCTGTGCTATACCCCTCACTAGCTCTGCTATACCCCTCACTAGCTCTGCTATACACCCCACTAGCTGTGCTATACCCCTCACTAGCTCTGCTATAACGACGATTCCACTGGCATGCTGGTAGCATCTCGAGCGTGCACTCTAGCTCTGCTATACACCCCACTAGCTGTACTATACCCCCTCACTAGCTCTGCTATAACGAAGATTCCACCGGCGTGCTGGCAGCATCTCGAGCGTGCACTCTATGCTATACACCCCACTAGCTGTGCTATACCCCTCACTAGCTCTACTATACCCCTCACTAGCTCTGCAATACCCCTCACTAGCTCTGCTATACACCCCACTAGCTGTGCTATACCCCTCACTAGCTCTGATATACCTCTCACTAGCTCTGCTATACACCCCACTAGCTGTGCTATACCCCCTCACTAGCTCTGCATTAACGAAGATTCCACCGGCGTGCTGGCAGCATCTCGAGCCTGCACTCTATGCTATACACCCCACTAGCTGTGCTATACCCCTCACTAGCTCTACTATACCCCTCACTAGCTCTGCTATACCCCTCACTAGCTCTGCTATACACCCCACTAGCTCTGCTATACCCCCCACCTCACACACAAAGTAACACAACAAACATGTGCACACACACACAGTGACAAAACCGTGTACACACGAACATACATTGTGAGAAAACTCGCACACACATACAGTTAGAGAACAAACCCGCACACACTTAACTAAAACACACCGCGTTTTGACCATATTGCACTTTGAAAAGCATTTAAGGTTACTCAAGTAAAACAACCTCTACAATGTCACGAGTTACCGATGGTGAGTACACATTACTGACCTATTATCATAAACATTCCTTAAAAAAAGAACTCGCCCAAAGTCAACGCCTTTAATAAGAGTGAATGGCGATATGGCGGTGCGAAGAGAGTAGGCGCTAAACCACATACAATTCACATTTCAAACTCAACGTGTCCTCAGAAACGTGCACAGTCTATGCCAGGCTCTTTGTTTTAGGTGTAGGCGGGACTAGGGTATATTGCATAAAAATGACGTCTGAGCGATTCTAATACATGTCTGAGTGCGCGTTTATAAGCAGGCGAGTTTCTAATTCTGATGCCGTGTTGCTGTGTTGCTTTATTGTGCCGCATTTATTTTCCCTACACATCCACGCAAAACAATGACAATATCCCCCGCCCCCCCCCCCCCCCCCAAAAAACATCCCCGCGCCCAAACGTTGCAGCGCCGAACTGGGCGCGCCAAATTGTCTCCTGCACCGAATCGGTCGCGGCGAATCGGCCCGCGCCGAACTGGCCGCGCCTAATCGTCCTGCTCCGACCCACAGCGCCGCACATCACTCATGTTTGGGTGCGCTGCCCCCTGGAGGAGTTGTATGTGGTAGTCCGCGAGGGGGATTCCGAGGCTTACACGTCTTTGCTGGACTTCTGTCAAGGGATACTCGGTACAGAAAAGCTCTTTCGACTTGGCGCTTCTCTCTGGAATGACGATTCTAGACATTGACCAGTACAAAATGCAAAGGGTACAGCAGGTGAAGTAGCTCATGAGCTGCAAAGCACAACAAATGAATGCATGTTCGTTTAAAAAAAAAGGGGGTACTTTAGTGTGGTAGGACAGAGAGAAGGGGTACGTACACAAGGCGCAATATGTTCGGAGTTCAATTTTTCGTACTGCCCTGAGTACAACTGACAATGCTTGGTGCTTTTATCAAGGCATGTTAACCTTTTGAATTCCAGTAGACAGAAAAAACCATAAGAAAAGGGGAGGCTGGAGGTGGTATTGGGCCTTCTACAGGAAGTGACCATATCTATGGCAAAGGTAGCGTCTTTTGGATAGGGTGTGTCACTGCTAAATGGAGCATACTGTTTCACCCTCTTCACAACATACAATTATACCATGGATACGTAACTCTCTACTACAGGGTTATATTCCAATGTGAGATGCTGAGAGACATCGGATAGTCAATTCTTTTCGACCAGCTTTGCTCTTCCCATCGACAAGGATTTTAATTGCTTGTATCAATAAAAAAAATCCAAGCTTTCCTTTTGCCTCACCCCATAGCAGCCCAGACTTAAATAAAATTAATTTAAAAAGTTTCCCCAAACAATTGCACGCCTTTTTAATAAATTGTTGTGGTTTGAAAAGTCGTGAATTAATTAAAAAGTGCTACACTGTTTTAAGAGAGGGAGACAAACCTTCAAAAAAACATTGGTAATGAAGCGGTTCCCAACTATACCTTTGCACGGACCACAGTGCCAATCCCCCCCCATGCACAGACACTTGCCCTCACCTACCAAACTGTGAGGCTAATCCCAGGTCCACATAACCTTCAACCTCAGTACAGACGCCCCTCCCCCACCCCCATGACAGACACTTGCCCTCACCTATCAAGCTGTGAGGCTAATCCCAGGTCCACATAACCTTCAACCTCAGTACAGACGCCCCTCCCCCACCCCCATGACAGACACTTGCCCTCACCTATCAAGCTGTGAGGCTAATCCCAGGTCCACATAACCTTCAACCTCATTTTTTGACTATATAGCTTACTCTCTTTTTTTTTTTTTACTGTTTGCAAGAAGATAAAATAAAAAAAAACAAGGCTGCATTAAAAACAATCATTGGCCAAGATAACAGATCTAGCTTTTGTGTAGGCATGGAATAGGCATTTACTAGGTACTGCCGCAATGGGATTAATACCTGGCCCATAAAACAGAAAATGCTCAAAACTGGTGTGGGTACCTGGGCCTGTGATAGCAGTGCCTGGCAAATGGCTGCACACAAGCCAAAACTGTTGTCTTTCCCAATAATTGTTTTTAACGTGACTTCAGAATATTGCTTATAAATCAAGTGACTGAAGCTCATTTACAGTGGCAATGAAGCCACTAACTCTCAGAAGTTTGCTTACAAATAACACTAGTAGGCCTTATACAACACAGCGTTTAATATTACTGTGCGATAGAACTAGCTCAAAGAGATCCCAAGAGGGTGTGTTTTCGGCAGGGAAGCCATACCTCTCAACTCACATGCTTTTGGTGGGTGTCATCCGCCTTGCTATCAGCAGACTCACCCACCAATGCCCGGAAGCGCCCATTCACTTCAATGGACTAACACCCTCTAAAAATAAAATCGTGTGTTTTTGCCCACCTTATTGACACAAAGGTTGAGAGCTATGGGAGGGGCAGGTAAGTGGGTGGGAATGGTCATAGGGATTTGCATGGCTACGAGTGGCCAGTGGGTGGGTAATGTGAGCTATGGGAGGGGCAGGTAAGTGGGTGGGAATGGTCATAGGGATTTGCATGGCTACGAGTGGCCAGTGGGTGGGTAAGTAGCTAATAGCCAGTGCAATAGTTTTGGCTTATAGCTGGTGCTTCATTGCCACCTAATAGCTAAAACCAAAAAAATGTAATTACTACAATAAGTAATGTTCAAAGATGAGCGGCCATACCACTTTACTACCCAATGCCTGGCCGATGAAGACTGGAAAAGCCAGGCGCGTCATCAAAACATTGCACCTGGGCAGTGCATTTTTCGTCTACCGCCACAACCTGGAGGAAGTGGGAAGTGCCTTTGGTTTCCCTTCAGGCTTATCTGCGATGAGAAGAAAGCAAAATCTCAAAGGTCACTCACCGACCCAAAGGGCCTTGTATTGGTGTAAAGGGTGCATCGCGTGCCAGGCAATATGGAAAACGTCAATGACAAGTACTTCCAGGTCGGAACGTCAGTGACAGCGGTGAAAGCAGTGTGATTTGACCATAGAGTGTCACACGAGACACATATCCCATAGTAAGGACGTGGGTGCCGTGCTCCTGCGCACGCATACTGTAGTGCCACAGGATAGTAAAGCGGCTCCAATTACGTATCTTTGAAGGCGGCAGAACACGCCGGCAAAGGGGAGGCCGGAGAGCAGCATTGTTAAAACGCACCGCTTGGCCTATCCTATTTACCTTTCCTATTTGTTTTTCAGGGCCTTTGTTCTGTCCAGTACATGGAATAGATCACCAGTGTCAGCAATTATTTGGTCCACATTCTACAATGTGATTAAAGCGCACCCTGTTGAAACTTAATTCGGTTTCTATTGAGCAGCTCCAGGGGGAATACGAAGGAGTGATAGAAATGTATAATTATTGTTCCGTGTTCTGGTAAGCACGTCTCGCCTACCTGCGGGCGTATTACAGAAAGCCTAAGTATCCAAGCGTGACACAAACCCAAAAGCAAAGATTATTGCTTTATTAAGTAGGCGGCTTCCGTACCCGCAGAGCGGATCCAGCTTTATAAGAGAGTTAACAGCACCCAGGCCATGACACTATCCCTTTTAGCTACAAAAAAACCGTCAAAATGTCGGAAAGGGCTTGTTGGCGAAATAAAGCACATCCTCACAGCTCCAACTGAGAGATTTCTTGCTCAATCAACTTTTAAAATCTCCACAACGCATTTCGCGAGGCACGTGATGAGTCCATGGCAACTGCAAATTAGGAAGAGGGAACACAGATCCCCCCTGCCCCCAACTTTCAGCCCACACAGCGAGGAGCTCATTTTCATGTGTGCCATAAGGCTTTTATGGCTTTCATTCACGTCATACCACATTTTCGATCGTTTGCATAACAGAAAGGAGGAACAGAATACAACTTGCGTTTCTGCTGCCTTCCGTCCCCTCAACATACAAATGCTCCAGTATTTTCCCCCGGCATGCATTTTCATGCCGGCGCAAACCCTGGAGATCATTATTGGGTCAGCCGGCTTTGTGCGCCTGCACAAATCAGGCGGACACCATAGCTATCCTTGGTATACGCAGCGTGTACAATTACAAGTAAGCAGCGTTCACGACTAAAATTAAATGCTGCCTGACATGCGAGCATGGCATACAGAGTTTACTCACTTTGATATGTTATGGCATTTATAACGCGCCCATACACAAGTGTTTTAAGGCGCACATTTGTATGGCAGAGTGCAAATGCGCAGGGCAAAAGGCGTCATACATGGGTGTACACTGCCTTTTGCCATGCACATTTGCACTCCAGCATGCAAATGATGAAAATTTGGCGGCGTGGAACTGGCTATCCTTGAGTTCAAACGTACCAGGGCCCTCGCAACAAATAATGGGGTAACATGAGCTCCTTGGTGTCTCAAAAAGCCATGTGCTGTAGGAAGGGGCTACGTGGAGGAAATCGGTTACACAGTACTACTTGCTTAGTTTGAAGGATTTGCTTTGAACCTAGAGAGCTTTTCCAAACTATCCAATCCTTCATGTCCCTAGGGTGTACCCCTGGAGAACTAGCCCACTAAGTAGAGCACTGGGAAGCCTTGGAACTCATTTATTTTAAAAGCACAGACAAACAGAAATTGCTCGAGATGGTAGGGGTGTTGTGAAGATTAATCATGCATTGAAGATGGCAGCATTTTTCCTGCAGTTTAACTTCCATTAGGTTACAACTTCAGATATTTTGCCTGCTTCGAGTGCCGGTTGTGATGGTGAGCCTGCAGGATTAGCCGGCGTGACTGACACGGAGCGGGGCTCTCGCTCCGTGGTCGTAAGGCTGTCGCGGGGCGCGGGAGCTGCGCAGCAATAAGGACACGGGACCACAGGTGTCGATGCCTAAACCCGGACTGGCGTTCCGACGCCAGTTCCGGTGATGCCTTTATTTCCGCATCCGCCCGTAGTGTCACGTGACCCTGCTATTCCGGGACACGTGACACCACACCTGTGGTGCTGCCACATTTTCTGCGTAATTCTGAAGATGTTCTACATACTTGGAGTGCAAAGGAACATGCTGGCACTTAAGCTAGGAGCAGTTACTCTGCCGGCTAACCATCTTTCCTTAGCCCTTTGTTAAAGAAACAGTCTTTGGATCTATCAGTTCATAACAGCTATCATCCCACTGATGGACCTTATTGGCTTTTTGAGATACTGGAGAAAGTGGTTGTTTCATAAATTCAGGGTTTTGAGGAACTTAAAAGGGTTTCTCGTTTTTTTGGGTGGGCAAATGGGGCACGTACCCCCCGTTTGTGGGATGGAGGGTTGCACTGCTTGGTGCTGGGGGGGTTACTTCATGGTGTGTGGCCAAGTCACAAGACCAGAAAACATTGCTGGTAGCAGGTGCAAAATGGTGTGATTACCTCGGCATCTAATCGCAGTACCTAGAAGATTCCTAATACTTATATACAAGCAAAAAATGGTGTCTTTGCCAATTCTTGTTTTTAACAGGATTTGTGTGAAGCAGTGGAGTAACTTTGCTTAAAATGTTGGGGGGCATGACGACTGAAGGAAAGGGGTGGAGTGAAGGGAGGGCTGATGGTGGCTCTGAGGGATCGTTTCGGCCAAATTGCTAAAAATAATTTGGTTGAATGGTAGATTTGACCGAATTCAGTCACCACCGTTCGAAGCCGAAGATACCAAGCATGAAGAGCAGTGGTTGCAGCAGTGGCCCCCTCAGCCCATGTTTGGTATTTTCACGGTTTGGCGGTTGCAGGGGTGTCCCCCGCTTCCTCAGCATTGGTGTCAGGGGACCCAACAAAAAAAAGAAGAAAAGGGACGCTGCAGCGTTAGATCCGACCCGCGTTAAAGGGATGGACCTGACGCTGCAGGTTACAGGAGAGGCAGCGGATGGAGAAAAGGTAAGTGGGGGGGTTATGGGTGTACTGGCGGTTTGAGGGCACATGGGTTTGGTTTTTTGTACCGAGGTAAAGACGTATCTGCAGAAAAAATGACTACAGTTAATTCCACCGTGATTTTGTACATCAGTCAAACAATCTAAATCCCTGAGGGATAACACTAATCTACTACACCACAAGAGTCCATTGCTGATGCCCTGTTATAGCTTTCGTAAGAGACTGGTGGCGTATCTTTAAAATTCAATTGGGCCCTCACACGTCTTCAGCCATCCTGCCATGCACCCAGTGACACAACATAACATTCACAAACTTAATTCCACTAGAACATACAAACAATGCATTATTTATCATTCATTCAAACATAAAAGTCAACACACATATGCTTGCACACACTCTCACTCGCACACAAATGCACCCAGCACCTCCACAGACATACACTGTGTGCACACAACATTTATATGTACATTTACAATAACACATGGAAACAGTGGCACAACGTCCATTGAGCAGACCAGACTTTATCACCCCCTGATACCTAAAATTCTGGGCTATGTTGACTTGACCTAGCTGAACTATAAAGCCATGGCCGAAAGGACCCGATTCACTGGAATGTCAGCAATTGTCCTGATTTTTCCTTTCATTCAAAGGCAGAAACCATTGGTTAATGCAGTGTAGTGGGTGACCAAGTATAATTGGTACAGATGTTTAAATGCTGTATATCTCCAAACATGGGTTCTGCACAGCATCTTATATGTCTACGTGCTGATAGATTTTTTTTCTACAAGATTCTGACTGATTAAAATTAAGATATGTTTTCCTGTGTTCAAATGGCTCCAAGCAGTGGCATACCGAGCGGGAGAGTTGCAAGGGGTTGTTCAAGCTGCCCCCCGTAGTTCTTTTAAGAACCAGATTAGGACATTTGTCATTGGGACACCTCTCCCATTCGGAACCTCAAGGAGGGTGCCCAATGGCAAAAGTGTCCCGCTGGCAGGGCAATGTGTGTTGAGCAATTCCTGCTCAGCACGCTCATTGCGCTGGCAGCAGGACACCTTTCTTGTTCCGAATGGTAGAGGTGTCCCGCTACCAGGATATTGTCCCGAGGAGCGCCGGGCAGCAGAGGGTCCTCACGTTGCTTTGTATCAACAGAGTATTACAATGTGAGCTGTTAGGCACTGACTGGAGCGATGGGAGTGCTATTAGCAGGGACTTTGTCCCTTTAGAAATGTGAATGGGAGGGAGTGATCAGAAGTGAGTAGGCTGCATACTTTATGAAATAATGACAATGGGCCTCATTACGAGGTCGGTAGTAAGGGGTTAACGGTACCGGTAAGGATGCCGGTGCCGTTAACCCCTTACCGCTGCATTACGAGGTCCCTTAGTGGGAGCCGCTAAAGGACCAGGGAGCTAACAACGGGCCCGTTGTTAATGGGCCCGGTGTTAGCTCCCTCCCCATTCCCATTGAGCCCTATGGGGGCTCAAATGGGAATGGGAATGGGGATGGGTTCTCTGAATGGGGAAATACCGGGTCCTCCAAGGTTGGAATGACCCGGTAAGTCCCCATTCAGGGAACCGGACCCGGTATGCGGTAAGCACCATGTTTAGGCCTTGAAACTGTATATATTGCACCATGGCTACCGCCAACCTCGGAATGAGGCCCAATGGCTTTAAAACCCAAGAAGGATTTGTTAGGCTCACATTAATCTGCATGATGCTATTGTGACTTCGCACGCAGGATGGGGAGAATAAAACCAAAGCCACGCTTGTATTGTTCAACATATTTCTATGACAATGTATATAGTGTATGGTTAGTTTACTATTAAAGGCTAGTTTATTATGTAATGTGGTTTGCTTCCAATGCATTGCTATAAATAATTATGTCGTATGTACTATATAAATAAAAGGCACCTGAAATGTAAAGCAAAACTTTAATAAATATCTATAACAAATAAGCCTGGAAAGATGTGCACGGTCACTTAAATTGTCCACATCACAGTTTCACCATTTAACCAAGTGTGTGATCCTGAGCAAATAATGCAATCACATTGTGCCTTATCTGCAGCTCTGCAAGTGATTCTGATTCACTTTAAAGCTTATGTTAATGTATCATGCTATTATAATGGAAAAGGCTAATGACTATAGAGTTGCTCCAAATATAACAATAGTGCAATTTTGGTATTTTGCACCACAAAGTTATTTGTCACTTGGTTTATTTATGGCAACTTATTCTAAAGTCACTTCCATGGTGCCTCCAAGTATCAAATACTGATGATGCGCCTTGCAATGTCCTTTTCTGTGAAGTCACTTCTGTTGGTGCAATCCATATGCTAATTATGAAGTTTGCATGTATTTTGCCTCAGAGGGCTTGGACAAAGCTCCCCAACAAACATACACAAACACAATAAAAAAAAGATCTATTTTTTTTTTAAGTACCTCTGCTCTGCTTTCAAATGCTGCCCGGGTCACGTCTCATGTTACACCGACCTAACCTCTTCGCACTCATGCACCTCCAGACAGAAACAAGGAAGCTGAATGAGCTTCCTACAAGCCGGAAAGCAATGCTCTGTGCCGCTGGCCCCGGAAGTGCTGCTGCTAGCATGACAGCACAGGTGCCAGGCCCTGCAACACCCATTTCAGCACCCTGGCTGCTGATTTTGAGTCAAGCCAGCCAGGGTGAGGGACTTAGCCATGCAGGGCATCCCAGCCCTGAATGTGCTGCAGCGCGGCTGCCAGGCATCTCTGCATTATGTAATGAGACAGCGCAAGCCTTGCTGAGCCCCCAAGCCGGGCTCGCGCTGTCCAGTTATATAATTGATTGGGGGCCCCCCTGCCCTCCCTCCAAAAGATGGGGGGACAAAAAGGCATGCCACATAAGTTGGGGGTGGGACAAAACCCACTGTCCCCCCTATAATTACGCCCATGTGTTTAGCTGAGCATTGAAACCCAAACACTCAAGCGCCAGGTTAGTTTAATGTACCCAAAATAACATGACTCATGGACAAATAAATGCTTGTCGGAAGAAGAAATGTTGTCACATTGGGGGAGGGAGCTTGAGGAGGGCTTTGGCAGGTCCTCACTTTAGTGCAAAGTATTTCTGGCGTGGCACCCCCCTTCAGCCCTTGATTCTGCACGTTACACAGTGTGGGGGCTCCTCAATCCATGGGGTCCGTAACCAAGTGTATGGTTTCAGAAAGCTGGGATGTGTAGTCTGAGAGGGCAACAATTCTGAATGCAACTGAGTATAGTTTTTGCACAGCATGCTGTTACAGCTAAATCATGTCTTTGTCTTCTAATTGTTTGTATAGCGCCTTGTTCCGCACATAGGCCTGGAAAATGCTGTCTCAGTCAGATACTGCGACACTTCAAAGCTATGGCACATTTGAATCGCAGTCGTTATTAGCCAGGGTAACCTCGTTGGAGCCTGAGTCTTCAAGAGAAAACAAAAGCAGGCAAGAAGGAAGGCCGTGTCCCCAGATGTAACGGGATGGACCTAGTAATGACAATTATGTTGACCCAATGCACAATAAATATGTTTTGGTGCATGAAGGCTTTTTTTGAGAATGTTTTCTCTGGCAAGTATGTGCGGGTCGAACTGTTGAAGGAGGAGCTGTACAAATTAGAATAAGCAGACATAGGTTGCAATTTTGCCTTAGTCCCAGCCACTCAATGCTGGCAATCTTTTCGAAAAACAAGAAACACTGACATGTTTACTTCTCTGCAAGTGTGGCCTTTGCAGCATGCCTGTTACAGTTCGTCTTTGTTGCAGGGCTGGCATCCACACCCTGAAGCCATTAGAACATAGTAAATCTCAATCAGCACCTAGCTAAGGCTGACCACAAAAGAGAGGGTTTTCCTGTCACCAACAAAAAGAGCTTGACTCTCAGCAGCCGGAGTATTCCCTTGGGAGTTCTGTGGCTGGAGTCGGGTTTGAATAGTTCTCTAAAGCTTAGGAGAGGCTCTCCCATGATGAGCAGACTTCAAGCTTCAGAAATAATCCCCCAAACAATTAAGCAAGGCAAGGAGAGGAAGGCGGGGTGCAATATATACAGTTTCAAGGCCTAAACTAAAGGACCCAATTTGTTTTATTTATTTGTGCATTTGTAAAGCGCGCAAAGCCCAAAGGCATCTCGGTAGTGGAGTTAACAGAGTCCATTACATTAACAAGAAAGTGGTGTTATTAACAGAGTTTGTTGCATTACGGATCAGAAATGTACATTTCAAAGATAATCATACTTACATTGTTTGATAGTAATTATTTTAGGACAATAGCTCTGAAGTCGTCTGGACAGTGCTTGGGGCAGGTTGTCTCTGGTGTGGTGTCTGACCAGAATACAAGGGTTTTAAAGTTTTTCCTGAATGACCAGAATGAGGGGTAGTTTCTTAGATGCATGGGGAGTGCGTTCCAAAGTTAAGGTACAATTACTGGGAAGCTTACACTTCCCGCTTTTTGTCTTCTGAATCTGGGGGTGATGAGTAAGTTAGTGTAGTGGGAGCGTGTAGGTCTGTTGGAGTGTGTTTTTCTAATCAGGTTGTTAAGGTAGGCGGGTGCCTTGTTTGAAATACACTTATGAGTGAGTGTCAATATTTTAAATTTGATCCTGTAAATTTCCCAATGTCCAGAATTCATGCCCGATCTAGGGTGAAACACTCTTGAGCATCCGCAGAGAGAGAAGGTTTGAAAGTCACTCACAGTCAGAGATTTTAAACTATGCTAGCACACATCTGGCCTTTGCCTTGGCTGGTGTGATAGGTACTCTCACCTACTGGGGTTGCAAAGGGTTTGCAGGATTTCCTTTCTTTGGACTGCACACTCCTCCCCACCAGGGTCTGTGCTAGACCCCCTGTGTGCTTTACTCCAATTGCTTGTCTTTGGCCCCTGCACAGTAGCTCTCGACCTAGGGGAGCTAGGTGTACAGCACTACCCTCTGGCCTGCTGGAGGAAGCTAAGCTGGGGAGCAGGAAACTATGCTATCTTTAAAGTGTCTCTTTTCGCAACATCTTCTGTTATCCAAGAAAGGCAATCAACACTGGCAATTCAACGGAATCATGTGACATTATTCCGACAAGCATCTTCTATCTCTGGAACCTAGGTTTCATTGCATGGCTGCAAGGTTATGCTCCTGCTGGGGTCCAAGACTGGGGCGGACTGGGGCATAAAATTGTCTCAGGCAGGCACCAATGAAAAAGTGGCCCACAGCTGCAAATTGCAATTCACTCCTTTCGTGACAGACTTTGAGTAGTACCCAAGGGGGAGGTCGTTGATCAAATGTGATGCAAATTGTGCATTTTAAAGAATATTTTTTCATTAACACTGGTCAAAACTACTAGCCACATGGTGAAGTAACTTATGAAACTGACCCACATTGGCCAAAAAAACAGGCCCACATTAGCATTTTGCGTTTTTTGGTTCGGACATTGCCTTATTACCCTATAGGCCAGTGCTAGCCCGGTGCAAGACGTGTGAAATAACTCTAGCTCTCCCTGACGTGCTGTGTCCTCTTTGCCTGTCTTGCTGACCACTATGAACGAGAGATAGAATGTTGATGTGTGCAGATTGAATGTTGTGAGAGCTAGGTTGAGAGGGTTGGCCGACAGCGGTCTTCCACATGTTCATGTACTTAAGGCTTATGAAGTAACATAAAGAAACGATCTTGAAGACAAAAGTCTTTTGCAATCCACACTGAGGCCTGCTGTGACTTGATTAATCATAAATGCTGTCTGACATAACATAACACAAAGCCAACACTAAATGTTTATACTGAAAACATATGTGTGTCGAGTAGGAAGATTGTGTGATGACAAGACCAATGCAGCACAGCATTCACTTCCCCTGCTAGGAGGCATCTTGCAACATCAGGCTCTTTCTATAGGTTAAAAGTTAAACGATTGAATTTATCAAAGGGGTATAGGACATGTTGGTTATCTGAGAAGCCAGCTCTTGTTTGGACTTGCATCCTGACCTCTCATTTGATCCTCAGTGGATAGAATGCGTGTTAGTAGGTTGTGTTGGGTCTTAGTCGTCTTCAGCAGTGCTTACTATGTGTTTAATGGGACAGTGACAGTATTTTCAATATGGCTGGTATGTTTTTAGTGGGAATGCACCTGCTCTCCGCTTCAAGGCTGTAATTTAATTGAGGACGCTACCCACGTTAATCATTATGGTTGCCATACTTTTTTATTATTGAGACGGTGCCAGAGCTTCTCATGTTTACTTTGTGCCACAGCAGCACCCTTTCTCAGTAGTTCTGCCCTACTTTTATAATGGGAGACGGCCTGTTCTTTAAGTGGAAAAGTATCTGCGTTCCTCAGTAGGATTGCCATACAGTTTAAAAAGTGCCGGATGAAACTCTGTGGAGGCCTCTGGGCATTTGAAATTCCAGGGCCCGCCTTGACAGTTATCTCCTGGTACCTCTTCTTTTCGGACACTGACATTATGGGTCTACAAAAGAGCGATGACAAACAATATTTACACTTTGTTCAAGAAAATGAAAGAATTCTTATGTGTCAGCCAAAAATTAGTAAAAGTGCCTGAACAAGATAGATTAGTTCTGTTACGGTAGATGGTGAAGTTAAACAAACTTCATTGTAACTCAGAAATGCTAACTTAATTAGTAACGCAGAAGTCACGTATATATACTCGTCGGTGTTCTCAAAGCTTCTACTTGCGAATATTCTACTAGGGGCTGGAGTGAGCGGGAACCCGCGACACACTAACTCACAGAAAGCTTTGTTTCTGGAGGTTTCTCGTGCGCGTGCTCTAGTGGGATAAAATTGAACTAAGTAGTGTTGGCCACTAGATGGAGATGACCATCACTACTGTACATTACACGTACGCAGTTTGCACCAGTTTTATTTACACACTAACAGCTGCCAGAAAATGAGCTTTGAACAGACAAACTGTTATGTGAATCTAATGTCCCTGGTTTATGTACTTTAAGTTGTTAATGGGTACATTACATGAATATAGTATTTTCTCTATAGAGTCTTTGATGTAAAGTTTTCGTTTCTTTGAGTTGATTCATTTTTTTCTATCTTTAGGAAATCATTTGAGAAAGCTTGATTGTAATTTTCCTTCAAAATCAAAACAATATTATTTTGATCTGTTGTCGCGGGGCCCCTAAAAGGACTGCTTTGCTTATTTGGTGATGCAGGACTGGGTTTAAAGGAAAAGTCCCTCATATTGGCAGAATATAACTTTTATATTAATCGGTACTGCACCAAGACTTCATAGTAGTCCCAACTGAAATCCAAAGGATTGTTTGACGCTCCCCCTGAGCAGGAAGCATGCACACTGCAGGACAATTGCATGCACAATGCTGGCCATTTTCATGCACACTGCTGGAGAGTCTGAAGCCCTCACTGTAGTGGAGGCCTCAGACTCTCCATCTTGCCAGTTTCAGGTCCTCTTGAGAAATATGTTTTTCCAAGGGTGATAATCCTATTCTCAATGGAAAAGTAATAAAACACATTTAGTTATTTTACATAACAATAATTTATCAAAATGATGTAATATGAGGTTTAAGCGAATATGAAAACATATTTTCCTTTTTCCAAAGCTGACGGAATTGAACTGGAAAGCTGTCAGAGGGGACGGATCTGCTTACTGGAGACCCGTTTCTGGTCTAGAACACCAAATCTCTCGCTAACGGGGATTTCGGCAGTTTAGGATATTTTTTAACAATTCTGTCGATTACCGGTAGTGGTTTCATAATGATAATTTTCCACTTCTGATTTACAAATGACAGATCTCTCTATAGCAGAGAGAATGTCATGACAACCGCCATATTTGGAATGGGCTGGAACTGGCTCTCATACATTGCGATGGGTGATTTTAGGTAAAAAACGACAGTATCGGGGGTACTGGAGGTGATGTCCGCCATAACATTTGTATCCTTTCCATAACTGTGCCACTGCTGCACGATCCTTTGATGACCACTTCTTTGGATTGCCAAATAAGCACACCTCTGTTTTACTCTAACAAGTACATACAGAGCTACCTAGAAGGACCAAGAAACTGGATTAAAAGGTGCATACCTTACATAAATTACTAGCAGGTGTACCCGTGCTTGGCACAGCAATTCCTACTTCAGCCCTAGTTTGAAGTTTATTTAACGAACTAAAGCAATGCTTCTTTGTAGACAATATTGCTAGTCTTTCCTGTAGGAGATAGTAAAAACAAATTGTCTTTGTTTTCAAATCTGGAGCAAGCCACATAGAGTTGACCATGAGAAAAGCATGAATCCCATGAATCGGTTCCAGCTACTTTGAGTTTGAGCATTGAGATTACACAGCAACATTATTGTTGTCACGATCTATCACAGAGGCAGCAGCAACCTCAACATAAGTGCCGTACTTGTAGTGCTGAAGCCTGTAAGCTTGAAGTGCCGTACCCGAACATGTACGGCTGAAGCATGTAAGCTTCGTACTGTTGAGATGGGATATATGTATTATCTTCCCATGAAAATTAAGTTTCTGTATTTGTCATGAGAGATTTTCTGCAATGTGACAGATAATGTCATTCCGGACACTAATAAAGAGAGACACATCGTTTCCTGTCACCCCCATTACCACAAAAGCAACGTATTGTGTCACCTGAATGTCTTCAACAGCGAGTTCTGCTAATGTCAGCTAGAATGCTGATAGTATGCAAAGTTTAGGAACAACGAACTGCTGAAGTTTTCATGAGCTGCTGAACTTTGGGAACAATGAACGTAAAACTATGGCACTACTACAGCGCAAAGAGCCATTTGGCAGGGGTAAGCATTGCAGGGCGCTTAAAAAATAAATACGTCCAAAAAAGATATATGTGATACTTGCCACATTGTCTACACCATGGAACCTACCCGCATGGCAAATTTCAGGTTTGCAGCATGTAGGGAAGTACGCCAGTTCTACTCATATCAGCTCGTGTGTTGCAGGGCGCCTTGTTTCCCAGGGCTGTGAATGTGTAATCCTGCTGCCTGGGTGTATCAGGTCTCCCCTTCTACTAGGTCTTTTCATGTTCCAGTACTACTCATATCAGCTGTTGTGTTGCAAGGTGGCTTTTTCCCAGGGCTGTGAATGTGCAATCCTGCTGCCTGGGTGTGTCGGGTGTCCCCTTCCACTAGGCCTGCTCATGTTCCAGTTCTACTCATATTATCTGGTGTGTTGCAGGGTGCTTTGCTTCCCAGGGCTGTGAATGTGTAATCCTGCTGGGTTTGTTGGGTCTCCCCTGAGGCCTGCTCATGTTCCAGTTCTACTTGTCTAGTTCCTGTGGGTTCTTTTAGCTGTGATTCTCAATGGAGGATGGCATTCAGTGAGAACATGCAGGCACATGCATAAATACAACAGGCCCAGGCCTGTAAAGAAGACAGGGGCCTTCAGTAGGTTGAATTTCCTTTATTCCTCTCCTGCAGTGAACTGCCGCTTCCCGGGCCCTCTACTGCGCATGCGCAAGGTTCGTAGATTTTTACCAACTAAAAGTTATGCCTATCCTGACGTATGGGGCAGAAGCCTCTTCTACACTGTCTGTTTAGGTCTGGCCCAAATTAGAAGGGATCTTTTGGCAAAAAGTCCTAGCGCTGCCCACTGCCCATTCAAATTATAAGGGTTGAGGTGTGCTTGACCTCACTGTATGTTTGCACAGGATAGAAAACTCTGTCCTTTTTTCAAAACTGTTGTGGGGAAAACCTGGAAGGAGGGTTTGCAGCCATAGGAAAAGCTATGCTTCGCAACATCGATCGACTCTTGAAGACCTGGAGGACGGCTTGCCTTGCGATTTTGATGGAGCTGAATGAGTCTGTGCTCCAATCCACGAAAGGTGAAAAGGAAACTCTGACCTAGATTGTATCGGTTCTTTGGAGCATAGGTGTAACTCTAAATTATATGGCAATAATTTTACAGACATAAGAGCTAGGGGATTGGTGCCAACCTATCTTTCAGAATTTCCATGCAGACATAGGCGGGGCCAATTCTTGCGCTTTATACTAACCTGTTTCCGACTAAAGAACGCACCGAAGTACAACAGGCGAAAGAGCAGCGGAATTTTCAATGCAGAATGTGTAAATGTATAAGGGAATCCTTGTTTGATTTGACTCTATTAGGCCCGGGTTTTTACGAGATTTGAGGTCAAAATGGCTAGGAATATTCATCAATCAGCTCCCAACTCTAGTGGCAACAGATTGGTGGTCAAGGTTAATGCTGGGCGAACAAGTATCTGTAACTTTGGCACCATTAGCTTTCCTGAAACAGGTGTTTACGTTCCTCGACAAGTGAAAGTAACGTAACAAAATCTTTTAAGGTGCTTAATTTGCCGTGAGGTGGTCATCTCCCTCTATGGACATGATGAGAAATACTGTACAATTTAGGAGCAAATGGCCACCTATTCGAGTCTCTGTTATTTCATTTTTCTTTGTGTAATATGTTTCATTTTAATCTGTTTTTCTTTTTTTTATCTTCCTCTCTATTTCTGTTGATCAGATAAGTTAAAAGGGTTGCTTTTTTTAAACCAAAAGCTATTAAAAAAAATGTTCTTTTTTTTCCTCACAGCAATGGGACAGTCATGACAGCAGTACTTATACAGGGGACTACACTAGGGTAAACACATCTAGCATATTACAGTGGGATTTTAGATCAGTTATGAAGGGACGCTTACCGTGCGAACAGTCATTGGCAGCCGCCATGTTCGCAATTGTGAAGTCTACAAGTATTGTGATGGGCTGTTCTATGTCTCTCTTCATGGAGCATGCTCTGTTTGCTATTTTAGAGAAACCCAAAGGTACATTGACATCCCAAAGCGCTTCAGTTTATGAAGTAATGATTTCAAACCCAAACATCAAAATTGTCAGATGTAAACTAGTGAATCCTGCCATGTTTGTAGCTGAGCCAATAGTTGATGGTGATTATGTACATGACTGTGCTAAGTATGATTAATTTTCTGATGAAATACCTGTGCGAAAGAAAATGCTTTGGCAGGAGAGGACATTCTCTTTATTGATGGTTCTTCGAAAACTGATCTGACTAGTGGGGAAAGGCATTCAGGCGCAGCAGTAGAAAGGCACAGATTAAATGGAGATTTTGAAGTTGTAGTAAGTGCAAGACTACTGTCTGAGTTTTCTGCACAAGCAGCAGAAATAGTAGCACTTATTGTCACGCTCGAGAAACACGAAGGGCAAGAAGTGACAGTGTACAGTGAGTCCACCCATGTGACGTCAACCGTGCACGCAGGGTTATCACATTGGAAAAGGAGGGGTTACCTCAGAGCAGACAGCATTTCATTGCAGCAGGCATTCTTGCTTGACAGGCTTATTAAAGCACTACAACTCCCAGTAGCCATAACGGTCATCAAATGCACCACTCGCACTAAACAAACAGATTTTATTTCTTGCGGGAATGAAGCCGCAGACGCAGAAGCCAAAATGGTTGCATATACTCCAAATATCCCAAGTTTTGATACTCTGAACATTAAGGAGAAGGTAGTCATGACCATAATAGTTCAAGTAGGGTTTCATAAAATGCAAATGACTCAAATAATGGAGATTCAAGGAAGTGCACCACAGGAAGAGCAGGAATTATGGAAATGAAGGTGGTGATCTTTATCCACCACAGAAGCATTGTGGTGACAAGATAACACTGGAAAGCCGGTGATGCCAGTAGCATTGTTAAAGATCAGGCTAGAGCAGCTGCATTATCCCACGCATATGACTAGAGAGATTCATTCCAAATTTGTTAGTGCACGTTGCATTGTTTATAACAAATTGCATTGTGTGTCAGAAATGTACTACTGCTCATACCCTAAGGACGATTAGAGGGGTTATACCTCGACCGAATGATCCATTTCAACATTTACATATCGATATGTTGATATCCTGCAAGTATGTAATGGATACAGGTATCTGATAGTGGTGGTGTGTCCCTTTTCCAGGTGGATCGAATCAGGTCCATGTACACTTGCGCAGCAAAGTTTCTAGTGCAAGAAGTTTTTTTTTAGATAGGATGTGTGTGTGAAGTGCTGAGATCCGATAATGGGCCACATTTCATCAATGAAGTGTTTGAAAAGATAGGACTCCTACTAAATATTATACATAAGTTCTCTTCTGCTTATCAACCGCAAGTGAACAGGATATGTGAGAGACACCACAGCCTCCGTAAAGTATGGATTGCCAAAATAAAGTTAACTCTGAAGAAGGGATGGCTGTATCGCTTGCCCTTGGCTGTATATGCCCCACACAATAAGCCTGGTTCTGACTATCACCTCAGCCCCCACGAGATAGGGACAGAACAGCGAATGAGAATGCCAATTACTCCTCCTCCATCTAGAAGTAGAAGTGATGCCCACAATACAGCTAAAATGTAAGGTGATTCATTAAATGACTATTTGATGTATGACGTCTAGCATCTCTCTCATTTCAGATCAACTTCAGCACCAGTGGGGTAGGTCTCAGAACACAGATGAAGACAATCCAGCAACTGGACCAATGAACTTTTATCGATACCCAAGTTATTTGTTGGAGATCTTGTCTTAATCAAGAATTTGACCAGGAAGTGACATGAGCCACATTTTCATGGCCCCTTTTTAGTTAAAAATATAATTACCTCAGCTGTCAAGGTTCAAGGAAGGCGAACTTGGTTACATTTAGGAGATGTGAAAAGATATTGCGACAAGACCGACCCTACCACCGTTGCCAATACAGAAGCAAGACAAGAAGAAGAATTTCAGCCTGTGCAAACTTGATCGATGACAAGGAAGAAGGACAAAAAAATAATTAGCTGTTAAATGCAGATTTTGCATTTGGACTAAGGTTTGATCGACCTTATAGACATTTTAGAAGGAGTGCAAAACCTTTGCTGAGAACCGTATGGATCTTGAAAAGATGAACTTTAGAAATTTACTGATGCATTAAAGCCATGCCTAAATGACAATTTCTAGTTAAGAATTGGAAAAGAGCACAGTATCCAGGCTCATTTCTTGGTGCATATTTGTTTTAAGTAATCAATTTCTTTGGTCCTCAGAGACGACAATGTGCATTGCCTAGTGCTTGTTATTTTTGTGTTTATACTTCAAGCTTATCCTGCTCTTGTTAGGAGAGATGTTGATATGCACACTTTTTTGTAGGATCCTAAAAATAGCCCAGTGATTAGAAGGCTGTTAATTGCAATTATTGAACAAGTACTGCAATAGTAAATTAATTTGGTAAAGTACATTAACAATGAGAAATATAGAAGCTGGTGTGGTCCATGAGGTGGGAGAGAGAACATCTAAGGAGGGTTGCTACGTGTGTTCCCTAATACCTTATGCTTTGGAAACCTCTAAAACCTCTATAGCCACAGAAGTATCAGTGAAAAGGCACATTGCCTGACACATCTAGCACTTTGCCTGATAACAGAACAATTCCAAGGAAGAACAGCATCCCTAGTGTGGATGAACATATCGAATCGGCCGGATCGTTGAAAGGAGTAATGAAGATCTAGACCCAGAAGAAGCACCATCAACCAGAGGGGGAAGTTTAGAGGAGCAGTTGAATGCCTCTGCAGGAAGTCCCTCTCCCCTCCTTCCAGTATGTTGGGAACCTGAGACTACACCATGCTTGACACCAGTAGTTATGACCATACCACGAAGAGTGTTTGAGAAAGGGTGTCCACTGAGGAAACCATACTAGATGTATGCCCAAAGAGATGACAATGTAAGGGAGGCGCTCCAAGAAGGAATCTGAGAAAGAGCAAACGAGGAGCTAGTGATGCCATGAGCGACGAGAAGTGACGCACTAAGAAGGTTGGCTGAAGAGAATGTATGGGTCATATCAAAACTGATGACGAAGTCAAGAATCAAGTAAACTACCATATGCGGAAAGAAGATTGCATATGTGTGATGCAATGAAGAGAAATAAATTGTTCAATTATTGTACAGATGCAGTAACGTAAGTAGACTAAGTGTTCATAGAAGCTGGCTTTACTTAGTAAATAGACTGCAGGCGAAGCCGCCATTGTGTAGAAACTGGACATCGGAGTCATAGATTAGTAAACTCAAACCCACTGAGAAGGAAGGATCGAGAGCTGTGTCGCAGCAAGAAATTAGAAGAGACCGCAGACCTGGATGGTGAAGCTGTCTGACCTGGTGTCAAATTGGGAGCAAGCCAAGTCCGGTTATCTATTCTCAAAGGCAGTGCACCTGAGAAGCTTAATTCTCCCTTGTTAAGGGAAGAGAAAAGAACACCATGAGTGCCAATTATATTAGTTTAAAGACATTTAATTATTGTAAAATGGACCAGATCATGGTCTCCTGTCACGTGAGCTAAGGATGAAAATAGAGATGGGCAGGCAGCCCCAGAACTAAGATAAGTGTATGCCCATACTCCCTTATATTCCAGCAATGAGAATGCACTACAGTGCCAAGTTCAAAGACAGTCTCTATGGCAGATGGCATGGGTGATGAGAGACAATGGGCTAATTGGGTGGGGGAGGTGAAACCAAGTTCACCCCCTAGCACCTGGGTATGAGCGTTCATGCTCCTAAGTGGACTGAATGTTCCAGACATGGCACGAGCGTGCCAACCAATTGTAGAGGGTCATATAACAAAGAGCCCTATAGTGTGAGAGTGAATGATAAGTTGCGCTCTTAATAGTGTTGAGGATGAATTGCACTAAAGGAGGGACCAAGTTGTCCACCTGATATTAGAGACCCAATCACAACCTGATCCCTATAGATGGTATACTTAGATGTTACTCTATGTCCTATTACAATCCCTCAAAGGTTTTTCTTATTTGCCACATAGTATGATGCCACTTAAGACGCATTTTAATATATAAGTGTGTTTTTACGTGATTTGCGCTGAGAGCTCGAGTGAACATCCGTTGATGTCCGTTGTAACTCCCAGTTCTAGATAATTGCTAATAAAACAGAAATACTTTTCCAACTTCCTGAGTCGATCTGATATTTTTGCATCAGAATCATTCTGTCTCCATCCACTGGGGCTCGAACGCTCCACTGGGGCTCTAACGCTCACATTTGTTCTGTACAAGCGTTACCTCATCAGCCCTATCCTTTTCTCCTTTCCATCTCTTAATTTCTCTATCTATGTCTGTTGATATATTCGATATCTCGCCTCTTTCCTCTTTATCTTGTATGAAACTATAGGCATCTTCCTTTCTTTTACTCTTTTGGACTGTCTTCACTACTATAAGCGGGGGGTTCATATGTCGATTTACTATACCCCGCTGCTGCTATTAATTCCTTTAAAGTATACAATCCTATCTCCTCTACATCTATGCTCTTAGTATCGGGCAGACTTAGAGGAGCCGAGGGCTCATTGTCCTCCCCTTTATGCTGATTAAGCATCCACCCCTGTAATGGGTCTTCTTTTCGCCTCTTGGTAAATTTTCCAAAGTTCTAAAACTGACAAACTTTTCTCTAATTGCTTCCCCATGTACGCAGCGTGCACATATGTGGTCATGTGTTCTAATACTGCCTTTGACAATGATCCCCTTGTGGCCATGGCATGAACATTTTGTCAGCAGGGCCCTTTACCCATTTTGCACTGTACTGTTTGACCTTGGGTGCATGTTGTGGTCATGTTTTACAAAGGTGCATAAGAGGAGTGTCCTCCATAATGACCAGTCACAATTAACAGTTGATACTTACCTGATTGTTAATACATCTCCACCTATCTCAAAGCTTATTGCTCAGCACTTTTAACCTCAAAATAATAAATATGAGCAAGAACCATCAATCGCTGCTCAATCCTTTTTTGTTTGAACAACCTATGTATCTTCTGATTGGCACCAATCGTTTAGTACACTTAACTCAGAACAACGTCACTTCCAACTTTCACAGCTTGTTACCTCTCAAAAATTCATACATCAAATAGTACTCAAAATAATAACACAATACACATTAATGACTCTTGTAATCACCTTCCCTTTTCCCAATAATCATTTATAGCAGGAGGTCTCTCCTCGCCTCTACTTATAGTAACCCGTACTGAGATAAAGACGTCACCTTACACGGTCATGACCGTGCGTATTCTCTCTTTTAATATTCCGACTGGAATTTGAGATGCCTTCTTCTATCTCCCTTGAAATAGGATTACCTAGGCGTTCCTTTATCGACACAGAATTTACCGTTACACAAATATATCACAATCCCGCCCCTTTATATTGCCATTTCCCTTAGTCTACTTACATCCATTTAATCAACTCGAGGCCTTCGGTATCGACTCCTCCTCCAATCCAACTATTTTGCCTGTGGAAACCGAGCAGGGAATTCTTCAAAGAGGGACCTGCCCACTGTCTCGATTCTTCTTGCAAGTTTATTTCTATTGGCCGCTCCCCACAAGAAACTCCATGATCTTTCAGCTAAAGGCAGAGGATGTCCAATCGTCCGAAACTCTGAAATCAAACTAGTTTAGCTCTGAACCATCCGCACCGCTGCCACATGAGCTTATGGCCCTTGGAACATGCATTTATGGCTGGATGGAATTATATCAGATCATTCTGAGACCAAATAACCGGGCAAACTCAGAAAGATGACAAGTTCCTTTTTTATTAACAATTATCTAAAACGGGGAGGTTACAATGAACATCAACGAGCGTACGCTTAGTCTCTCAATGATTTTCACCAAAAATACAAATATATACCTCTTTATGCGTCATACTACCTTGGGATTGGTTAAGGGACACCTCTAGATATACAATCATATGGGAGCTAGGTCTGTTATTGGCTGTCCGATATCAGGTGGTCAACATATCCCTTCATACGTGTCATTTAAAAAACGTTCTTTATTGGCACACTTGCTAAAACATGGCACAAACCCAGTAAAATAACATTATTTGCAGAGAAGTCAGAGCAGTTGGCGTTTACATTCAGGTGCCATCAGACATTGACTGGGGATATAAGGGTAAACCATGGAATGGGATACTTCAATTTATGCTGTGGGGCATTAGTCAGTTCAGGGATATAATTTAGGCCTCCACTTTGACACCAACCTTTCCTTTACTCACCACATCTCTCTCACCTCCCGTGCATGACGCTTCCATCTCTGCAATGTTCGTAAAATCTGTTTCTCCCTCACTTTCCACACCACAAAACTCTTAATTTCTTCCCTTATCTTCTCTCTTTACCTCTCCCTATCCGCTCTATCTCTTCATATTCTTCATTCCGCTCTTCCTCAAAATCGCACCTACTTCATCCTCCCTCCTGACAGTTCTTTTCCACTTCCTCCCTTGCTTCCCCTACCCAGGCTGTTAATGTAATGATCTTGGCAAATTGTTCTACTTACTGTTCTTGATGGTTTGACTTATGACTTATTGCTTCTAGTGTATTCATGTTGTTGTATGTGAAGCGCTTTGGTTTAAAGCGCTATATAAAATAATAAATACAAATACTTAAGTGGAGACCATATATCATTGGGGCGGGATTGGGGTGGTTGCCTATGCGCTCATTGGCCTTCCATGTCATTTGCCCATACCACATACTTTAGCCAATGGTCCTTGTTGGGGGAGTGTGGACTAGTCCATCGCAGGGATACAACATTTAGCCAAGAGGAGACACAGTCCTACAAATTTATACAAGGCTACCGAGGGGGGAGCGAGGGGATAGGAAATGTGGAAAAGGCACAGTAAGGGTAAAGTTTAGGGGTAAAGGGTCAACAGTTTTACAAACCATTTCGGACAATGTTGAACATACATCATTCCAAAAGGACGTGAGTCGGGGGCGATCCCATATCATATGGAAATATTTGGTGTTGGGAAACAGACAGCGTGGGTATGCCTCGATACACTCCTTGGAGAACAACTGGAGACGACCCGGGGTGTAGCGATACCGGTGCAACACCTTTAGCTGTATCAGTCTGAATCGGGAGTTGTTGATACTTTGTTTGTGTGCACATATCGGACCAGAGGTCTTCAATCACACCTAATTGGAGGTCTGAAGCCCATTTAGTCTTTGCGTTGTAGTCTGGTGTGACGGAGTGAGCCTGGATCAGGCGGTACAGTGATGAGACATACCTGCGGTTGTACCCGGGAGTTACCACATTTCCTAGCAAGGAATCAATTTCAGGTTTGACTGGGATGCAATCCCACAGCTTCTTACACGCCTTGTGTAGGCCAGTATATTGCAGCCATTGTGAGGTATTGCCACGCACCAATTCAAGAACATCAGAGGTTTGGATGAAGTTACCTTCCAAGAACATCGATCCCAGTGTGCTGAATCCATGTCGCATCCAAACTCTGCAGGATCTGGGATCTACTTGCGCCAAGTAGGGGATCTAATTCCAAAGGGGACAGTCCTCATGAAATGGAGCTGCTACACCTACTTCCCTCCAAATTCTACGCCAGGCCAGTGCCGTGACACTAGAAGGGTCAAAGCTTCAATTGTCTGTGAACCTCGATGGAAGTATCAGCGACCAGAGATCTCTGTCTCCCGCCGAGAGTCTCTCAGGCTGTACATGAGGGGTGGGGAGAGTCATCCATGGACAAGTAAACTGTGCAGCCATCCAATACAAATGGAAATTAGGTGCAGCAAACCCTCCCCTATCAAATGGTTCTGTTAGCGTTTCCCATTTCAATCTCACTGCGCCGGAGTGCCAGACAAATCTGCAGATTTTGATGTATAGTTCTTGGAACAGTGCCCTTCCAGGCAACAGTGGTTCGTTGCAGTTTAGGTTTAGGGATTATTGTCATTTTCAGAAGTGCTATTCTGCCAGCAATTGTAGGTGGGTTCAACTGGCAAGTTTAGCTCATAGTTGCGTCACATACTTCGTGTAGTTATGTTCATATAGAGAGAGACTGTTTTGTGCAATTGTCACCCCAGGTATCGAATGATTTCTGGGGCCCACTTAAAACCCTGAAGATCTTGAGGCAGTTTAGTAGCGTCTTTGACGGGGAAGATCTCCAACTTACTGCAATTTACTCGAAGGCCTGAAACCGCTCCTAAGTTCTAAATGTCTTGCATAATGACCGTCAGGTACTCCTGTGGGTGATGGATTTACAGCAGCCCATTGTCTGTATAGAGTGGACCTATTTGCGTGTCTTCCACCATTCTGATCCCCACTCTGTCTGTGTCTAAGGCGTATTATATTTGCCAGAGGTTCCATCACAGTAGCAAATGCCAGGGGGCACAAGGGGCACAAGGGGCACCCCTGGCAAGTTCCCCTGCCTACCGTGAACTGCGGAGTGAGTAATCTGTTTATATTGTCCCTAGCCACCAGTGATGCATAAAGGAGGGGGAGAGCTTCCAGGAACCCCCTGCCAAACGCACATCCCGCCAATACAGTGTACATGAACTGCCAGGACACAGAATTGAATGCCTTCTGGATATCCAAGGTAGTAGCCATGGCTTGGGCCCTGGGGTTTATCTGTGCTAGAATGTTGAAGAGGCGTCACGGAATTAGTGCCATGGATGTGGCCGCGATAAATCCTGATTGGTCTGGATGGATAATATGGCATTAGTCGAGTAGCAAGTTTATTTGCGAACACCTTCACGTTGGTATTAATTAGGGGGAATGGGCGTTAGGATCTGCAGTGGTCTGCATGCTTCTCTTGCTTCAAAAGGACCATTGTGACCGCCTCCCGCATGGTGTCTGGGAGTGACAGGGACTTAAGCGATTCTTGCCACACCTGCTAGGATTTCTTTGTAGCGTCTATACAGTTCGGCCATGAGGCCGTTGGTACCTGGGGCCTTCCTGCTGGGTAAGAGGTCAATAGCTTGGGTAATGAAAGGGAGGGAATTCGGAAGGTCCAGCAGGGTTCTAGTCTCATGGGAGAGTTGGCTGACTGGTAGAGCGTTGCAAAACCTGTTGACTTCCTCTATCGTGCATGTGTCTTTGTTTGTGTAGAGGTCCATGTAGGAATTTGTGACTAACACATTCATGGCAGTGGGTGTGTATGCTAAGTTACCAGAAGCGTCAGTCACAACTGAGATGCATCTGCTGCCGTTTTCATGATGCACCATGCAAGCAAGTAGTTTGCCTGGTCTGTCACCCTCTCCATATTTCCTAGCCGCCGCTAAGACGTCAAAGAACTTCACCTCACGCTCAGCATGCAGTCTGAAGGTGTCAATAGCCTATTTGATTTGTGTCAGTGTGGCAGAAGGGCGATCCATATTTAGCCCCTGCACTAGTTCTGAGTTTATCCTCGCACAGTGTTATATTATGTCAGATTACTTTAAGAATGCTGAACTCTGAAGACAATGTGATTCCTCTAATGTAGACCTCGAAAGTCTCCCAGACCGTACTGGGTGAAGACACAGAACCCACATTTTCCTCAAAAAATAATCATATGTGTTCATCAATAGTGAATGAAAATGCAGTATCCTGTAGTGCCAAAGATTTAAATCTCCAGGTATTGCGTGGTCTAGAAAGTGTCGCCAATGTCGGGGAGATGACTGGGGCGTGGTCAGAATAAGTGCAAGTCAGCATGTGTGTTTCTAGAGTCTCTACAAGGAGTGTGTCCGAGATGAGCCACGCATCAATACAGGAAGAGAAATTTTGGACAGATGAATAGGATTGATCTCCTGCATGTAGTGACCTCCAACCATTTACAAGTCCCAGTGAATGCATGCCCTCCTTGATATTGGAAGCCGCTTGTATAAGAACTCTTTCAGTGGGGGTGGACCTGTCTAAGCATGGGTCAAGAATAGTGTTGAAGTCTCCACCACATAGTATGGTATCTTTGGGTACCGATCAATTTCACCAATTGTGTCTTTGCAGAATTGAGGGTCGTCAACATTGGGCCCGTAAACATTCATCAGTACCAACTCCCTCCCTGCAAGGGATTCGTACACCAGGACATATCTACCCAGCCGGTCCATTTTTGCATGTTTACATTGGAATGGAAGGGACTTGTGCACCAGGGTCATGACGCCTTTAGATTGTGAGGAGTACGTTCTATAGAAGCGATGCGCACCCCAGTTGTTTGCAAACCCTTCGCAAGTTGCAGAAAGGGCGTGGGTTTCCTGCAAAAAAAAGCAGTTTGTCCTTGTCTCTCCACATATAGGTGTATCTTACGACGTTTAATTGGGTTGCTAATCCCCATACATTCCAACTAAGGCGGGTTATGTCTCCCATCATGAAACAGATTGTGCAGTAACATTTCCCTCAGTGTTTCGAGCCAACCTGTGCCACGACTCAATGTTTTGTTTAGATCATGATCGCTGTAATTTAGTATGCAGGCTATGATGGGTGCTGGAGGGGCGCCAGGCTTGGGTTTGGGAGCGAGGGACCTGTGAGCATGTTCGACAGAAAATTGTGGTGATAATGAGGGGTCCCCTAGGAGTGGCAGTAAGGTGAACTCAATCCATAGTTCAAGGAAGGATTTGAACCTGCATTACAGGACTCCAATGATGCGAATGTTGTTACAGCAGGACTGTGATTCCAAATCATCATTCTTCTTTTCCACTTGAAGTACCCGCCTGGAGAGTGTAACAAGTGTAGCCCTCATGGTGGACACCGTGCCCACTCCCGTCTCTGCTTCCGACAGACGTAGGTCAGTCTTTCCAATGCGTGTCTTGATTGAGTCAATGGTTCTGGTCATATAATCAAATGTACTAAGTACTTTGGTGAATCCCTCCTGCATGCACGCCATCATCCGCTGGGCCTCGGTGGGTTCCATCATGGCAGACTCTGGTTCTGCATCGGCGGGCACCCCGACTGTAGTTGCAGGCTTGGATGCAGATTTAGTATAAAAGCTCATGGAGCGTTATTTTTTAACCATCCTTTGGTCATCATGTGTAGCAGGCCAGGTTTGGGAAATAAAAGAGAAAGGCACACTGAGATAGGTGCCTTGGCCAATCCGATTCTAATATGTAATGTGTACCAATGCAGTGCATCCGGAAGCAGGGCAGACGGACGAGAGTCGGACAGGCCTCACGGTAGCAGGTGAGTGGGCCAGTGCGGGCGATGACAGGGTAGTTCCAGGAAGTTGTAGTGGGGCGCAGTTTGTTTAGAGGGGGTCTGCCCCTGCCTTCTCGTGGACTGGGCCGGTTTACAAGGAAGACAGCATCCATAGATTATATAAGGGCCAGTGACTAGTGTTCACCCGATTGAGCTTCAGTTTGGATAGTGTGGTAGCAAAGTCTAGACTGCATCAAAATGGATGCCGGATCCCCCGTAGGTTTAGATATTGGGCACAAAAGCAGGCAGGAGGATGGGAGGAAAAGGAGCGTTGCTGCAAGGCCTTGTATGTCTGATCAGCCACACGGCCACCCAGTGCACCTTTGCTGATGTATTGGGCTGGGGCGATGAAGGCGCCCCGACAGCAGGAGAACGAGGGAGTGAATAGGTTGAGGAGTAATCGGTCGGGGGCCACTGAGGAGGAGCTGTGGGGCCGTGGTTGCCTCGGTAGTCCCGCTAGGGTGGCGTGGCATTGAAGTTGTCCCTGGCTAGGACTCACCTCCGGTATGGTACGCCGTCTCCACTCCCGCAGCAGGGCGGGCATTCCGTGTCCAGCAAGATGACCTTGCAGTGTTGGCCAGTCTGCCCCTGTGGCAGGAGCACTGCACACAGATCGGGGAATGCTGGCAATGCAGCACACGGCTGGAAGGCCAGCGGTGCAGAACGCATCTCGTTCACCATCTCACTCTCTGCGCCAAAATTGGTGGCCAGTCACAGTGACCAGGTATCTCAGCGGGATCGGGAGAGGATCACCAAGCAGCTGGGCATGCAAGGATTCCTCCGGTAGCCTTTAGGTAGCACCAAAGCAGTTGGAGAAGTAAATGTTAGCCCTCTGACAGCGCCAGGTACTGGAGCTCTAGGAGAGAGCCGCCATGTTGGTCGCCATGCGACAGCGCCCATATGTGTAATTGTAAGACAAAACAGTCACAAAGTGTTTCATTGGTTTCTCATGCTATAAGGTCCTTTATTATAAGGACTAATACAATTGGTTGGCACACTTGTGCCATGTCTGGAACATTCGGTTAAATTAGCAGCACGTAAGCCAAGACCCAGGCGCAAGTAGATAGGACATGAGGCTGCCCTACTACCCAATTAGCCCAGCATCTCTCATCACCCATGCCTTCTGCCATGAAATTCTCTTTGTACTTTGTCTTGCAGAGCGTTCTCATCCTGGGAATGCACAGTACTTGCTATCGTGTCTGGGACTTCAAGTTCAAACTCTATTTCCATCCTTGACTCACATGACGAAAGACCATGATTCTGTTCAGTCAGCAAACTTTTAAATGCTTTAAATGAATTAAGACTTGGCATCCTTTGTGTTCTTTCTTGCACCTTTATGTGAGAGGATTCATCCTGTGCATACTTGTTTTTCTTCAGAGTAGGTAGCTGACCTCGACTTCTCAGTTCTTGACTTCAGGCCAGACAGCCTCTCTACGCAGCTCCAAAAACCTGCTACTCTACTATGACACAGCATTTTATTCTTTCTCAATGATTCTTTGGCTTACTATTTCATGATACAAATGTCCCGTTTCTATACAATGGCGGCTTCGCCTGCATTCTATTCACTAGTTATAGCTAGCCTATATGATGACTTGATCTATCTTGCATTTCATCATCTGTACATTCACTAAACTTCTGATTTCGACTGCACCTTTTACTGTGTAATCTTCTCCTTTTCCATTTTTAGGTACACTTGATTCTTCACTTTTTCATTTCTCCTCTAGGATTCATACATCGTCGTCACTCAGTATCTTAGGATGTCGTCCATACTTTCTTATGATGTCATCAGTTCATTCTTAGCTCTTTCTCATATTCCTTCAGTTAGTTCCTTCTGCAGGCTGTCATCAACTTGAGGGTACATTCGATATGGTTGTCTTAATGGATACCATCTTCCATATGCTTGCTTTATTATTGGTACAGTAGTTGAGGTTAAAAAGGGCATGGTTTCATGGGTCCAATACAGGGGAGGTAACAGTTTAGGATCTCCTGCGGATGTATATGTCTGCTCCTTTACAGTCGGAGAATGAGATGTAATCAGAGACCAGAAGACCCAGGAGACCTGTGTGAATTAGTTATGGAACTCGCCACCAATGGCTTGGGGACAGGGGAACCATGGAGGGGGAAGCTGAACTCCAGATGGGGAGGAGCCGGTGGAGACCCGGAAGAGGAGTGATGGAAGCAGTATCTGTAGAAGCCTGGAAGGGAACTGGCCCACAGATTGCTTTACTTTACTTTTACAGATTTATAATGTGCCTAACCCCGCAGGCATCAAAGTGCAAACAGAAATTCAGAGAAGACAACAGAAAAAAAACAGAACAGGACCAGAGCAGAGGCTATCATCATAGGGAGGAGGGCAGTAGAGCAATTCAAACTAACAGCAAAGTCTTCAATCTTTTCCGAAACACAAAGGGATTCTATTCTGTGTGAAGATTAACTGGGAGCAAGTTCGATGCTCTTGAAGCATGCACAGGGAACGACTGACCGTCACCTTTGGTTTGTTTAACTCTGGGACAGATCAATTTGAAAATTCCTAGCCGACCTGGTTGGGTGCTAAGCTTGTGATTGATTTAAACGCTCTTTCAAATAGAGAGGAGCTAGACCAGAGACACATTTGTGCACCAAAATGTTCAATTTGAATGTAATTCTCGCTGGAATTGGAAGCCAATTGATATCTCTCCTATAAATCGAGACATGTTCTCTTTTTAGAAGATTCCTTAAAGTGCGAACTGCTTCGTTCTGTAAAAACTGTACCTGTGTACATTGTTTTTCCTGGCACCACAAAACAGGTCATTACATTATTCCAATCTGGGCATGATTACTGCTCTCACAAGGGTCTCACAGTTCTTCTGGGTCACATAAGGCCTCACAAGCCTCAGTAACCGCAGGTGATATTGGGATTTCTTAATGACACTATCCACTTGAGTATCGGCTCCTAAGGATGCATTGAAGAAAACAAGTGTTTTCCCTTTTTCTTGCACCCTGATGTCCTGCCTCTCGATGCTAAAACTCGAGAAACGGGGGTCTGTCTAACTGTGCTTGAGCTTGGAGGGAGCCAAAGATCAATAGCTCTGTCTTTGAACTATTTAAGCATAGCCAATTAGTGGTCATCCAATTCTTTTCCACATTAGATACCCTCTGAACCTTGTCTGAGTCTATGGAATAGTCACCTTTCAGTTCCATAGGAAGCTGAGTGTCGTCCTCGTAATTCACAAACGCAATCCCAGAGTCCTCCAATGATTCGCATAGAGTACGCCTCAAATGATCCTGGACTGAAGAGATGATGCTTGGTCCAGGACCACACGGCACATACGGTTACCAAGAATGGATCTTAACCATGTTATAGTATTGCTGGAGCATGCACCGACGGTCTGGAGGGCGACAGAAGCCTGTCATGTTGCACCAAATCGAATGCTGAGGATAAGTCTAATAGAATCAAAAGACCAGATTTGCATCTATCTACCATGTCCAGCATTTGTGTCTGGAGGTCAACCAGGGCGCTTTCTATGCCATGATTGGCATGAAATCCAGATTCTAAATGGTTTTGGATTTGACCATTAGCCATAAAAAAAATATAAGATTTCATATTGATAACATGAGTAAAATATTATAAGCCGAAGGTATAATGAAAAAAAAAGAATAAAATACTACAAATTCATTGATTTAACAGTCAAGATAAAAACATTATATTACTACAACAGGCCCAAATATTTTATAGCACCATTTAGAATCACTCGCAGCCCCTTACAATACAGGAGAGTCATTATAAGAACTGAAAAAAATATACATTAACACAGGGAGAGACAACTCGCAGCCCTTCAACATAACTTTAAAAAATGCTCTACAGGCGGGAAACCACCTTGACAGGCCATGAAGGACCCTCATCCTATGCGAGACAGGGAGTGTTTTTTAGGAGTGACATAACTAGAATAAGCTCCCAAAACATGTAATCCTCCAATGAGAGTCTCTGCCTACCTGCCTTCATTTGACAACCAAAGTAGTTGTATCCTGAGGTCAGCTAATTTAATTCCTATAGCATTCAGAGCCCAATTCATGGAAAGGAGTGCATTAATCCTGCAAGGGCGGCGTGCCATGAACGACACTGCGCGAGCCTGCACGCCTAAGTAAATCTGCACGCTCCATATATTCATGGAACCAAACACACCTTTCCAGCCGACACGCAAAGGGAATCGAGCTGTGTGAGGAATGCCCACATAAACCCCCACACAAACCAAAACATAGCCGAAGACCAACCTTTGCACAAACCTGTGTCCACCGCTGACACAACATACAGCACCCCAGTCACTCTTCGCGATGTTGCAGGTAAGCAACAGCTGCACCCCTGATACTCTAAGTGAGGTCACACGTAGGTAATGGCTGTACCCCAGCCACACTGCGTGATGTTTCAAGTAAGTAACGGCTGCACCCCAGCCACTCTGTGCGATGTTCCACGTAAGTAACGGCTGCACCCCACCACTCTGCATGATGTTCCACGTAAGCAACAGCTGCACCCCAGCCACTCTGCGTGATGTTTCATGTAAGCAACAGCTGCACCCCAGATACTCTGTGCAAGGTCCCACGTAAGTAACGGCTTCACCCCAGCCAGTCTGCATGATGTTATCCATAAGTAATGGCTGCACACCAGCCCCTCTGCATGATGTTCCACATAAGTAACGGCTGCACCCCACCCACTCTGCGTGATGTTTCATGTAAGCAACAGCTGCACCCCAGATACTCTGTGCAAGGTCCCACGTAAGTAACGGCTGCACCCCAGCCACTTTGCGCTAGGTCGCATGTAAGTAATGGCTGCACCACAGCTACTCTGCGCGAGATCCCACGTAAGTAACGGCTGCATCCCGGCCACTCTGTACTAGGTCACAGAACTCCCTTGTGCATCCTCTTCTCAAGAAACCCAGAGCCGACCCTTCTTGCCCGGCTAACTACCGCTCAATTTCCATTACTCCCTTTCTTGGTAAACTCCTGGAAAAACTGGCCATCTCTCAGTTTAACGTTCACTCGATTCTGTTGGCTCTCTTCATGGCCATCAGTCTGGCATCAGATCTGCCAAAAGCACGGAAACCGCTCTCCTGAACATCCGTGAAGATCTCCTCTCCAAAACATTGCCTCTGTCCTCATCCTACTCGATCTCTCTTCTGACTTCGACACGGTCAACCATACCATCCTGCCCAACCATCTCTGTGATAACCTAGGTATCACCGATCAGGCTCTGGCCTGGCTGACCTCTTCCTCTCTGATCGAACCTCCCAGGTACAACTTGGGCACTTCCTATCATCTATCTCCCTCTCTACCTGTGGTGTTCCTCAGGGGATTAATCTATCCCCCTGGCTTTTCAACTAATACCTGGCAACTCTCGCCCACTGCATTGCCATTTTCTGCTCAAATTTCCAATGCTACGCTGATGACACTCAACTCATTTTCAGGCTGCCCTCGGCCACCTCCTTTCCCTCTCTGATCTCTAATAGCCTAACTGCCATTCAAGATTGGTGTGCCGCCAATGATCTTTGTCTGAATGCCAGCAAGACGGAGATCCTCCTCATCAGCACACCTTCACCATCCTTTCCCCTCACTCTCTGGCTGGCCTCCCTTGACCCTCCTCCTACCCCCACCTGCGAGGCTAAGAACCTCAGAGTCATCTTTGACTCCACACTTTCCTTCTCCGCCCACATCTCTGATGTCTCTAAAAAGTCAAACTTCCTCCTGCACCTCCTCAGAAGTACTCTGCCTTTCCTTTCCTTCCCCCAGAAGCTCACTGTCTCCCAGGATCTGTTCTCTCTAGGTTGGACTATTGTAACAGCCTCTTTCTAAATCTACCTGCCGCCACTCTCCGCCCTCTGCAACTAAACCAGAACAGGACTGCAAGACTTGTCCTTGGCTTCAAGCCCTGGGATCGTATCTATCCAGTTCTGAAATCTCTCCATTGTCTCCCAGTGAATGCAAGGATTAAATTCAAAACCCTCCTGGTTATCCACAAGGCTTTCTGGGGCCTGGGCCCAAAATACCTTCAGCTATCCCTCCGCAAATACATCCCCTCTCGAGCTCTTCGCTCCTCTACCTCTAACTCCCTCAGGGTCAGTCGTTTCTCAAAGAAACGAGCTGGGGGTAGGCCTCTGTCTTCGGCTGGGGCCTCCCTCTGGAACAGCCTCCCTGCCACTCTAAAACTTGAGGAGAACCATCTCCGGTTCCGGAAGGACCTCAAGACTTTCCTCTTTGCTTCTGCCTTTGCCCCCCTTTCTCCTGCTGATCTGTTCTCTCTTGGCACCGTGCACCTGGCCACCCTGTGTCCTCCGGACCCTGCCACCCTCCCGTACTGCCCCAGGGCCACCCCTTGTACTGGGGTCTGTATATGTACACATACAGTCGCCTATTTTTTTTCTTCCTGCACTTATCAGACCTAACCTGTGCACTGCCATAACCCAGCACTTGCCACTTGCTGGCTACACTACCACTGTTTGTTGCCTTTATTATTTATTTATTATTATTTATCTGTTTCTTTTCTCTACACTTTCCACTTCTCCCCCTGCCATACACTTTTCCCCTCCCCCTCTCCCATGCAGTTGCACGTTCTCAATGTCACTGGGCCTAGTAAAATCGTTGTTTTGTTCTCCCCTGTTCCCCTCCGTTGCCTTGTCGCGCTCCGAAACACTTGTGTACGAGCGCAATAGAAATAAAATATCAATATCAATAGTTCCCAAGAAAAGGAAGAAGTGTTCTTAAACAATATGTCAGGATGCAGTGGCCTAGGTTTCCCTTCCCCACATTTTGTACACGGGGTAAGATGGGAGCTTGGAGCACAGCACAGTCTCTGGCTGGTCCAGCACGAAACAGTTCCAATGGCAGTTCTCAGGATCACCAATGGCCAAGTCCCATTTCCTAAGAAAGCCTCTTGCCTTTGGGGCCTAATGTGCTCAAATAGCAAAAACAAAAGTTCCTTTAACAAATTAAAGTTTGTTCTTAATGTTTGCTGGGTGAAAGGTTCTCTCCTGGGTCCCCCTCTTCTGGGGTGCTGACTCTTCTGTTGTAATCCACAGTTCACCTAGGGTGATGGTCTCACCCCTGAGTCCCCCTCTTCTGGGGCGCTGACCCTTCTCAATTGTAATCCTCAATTTCTCTGTCAGTTCTTTTCTTACTTAAAGTTTGGATGATAGCTTCACCCCTGGATCTTCCTCTATCTGGTTCGGACTCCTCTTGAATGGCGGTATTCGCATGATGGCTACACCCCTGGATCTGCCTCTGCCCGGGCCCAAACACCTTCTTGACTGCTAGTCTTTGGGTGATAGCTTCACCTGTGGCTTCTCCCCTTCATGTTCACTCTTGCCATTTCTTAGTTTCTGTTTTTACTTTTCTCACTCTAAGGGTAACAACTTTTTACCCTTGGATTCCCCTCTGCCGAGCACCGACCCCTCTCGATTCTTAGACTCCCATCACTGGGTTTACTGTGGCTCTTGATCAAGGTGATAGTGGCTTACCGTCCCTTAGGTTCCCACTGTTCTGGCCGCTGACCCTTTACTTTCAATGTTCTCTTTTAACACAGTGCAAAGTTTGCAGGATTCACTTCCTTTGCTTTCACAGTGCTCGTAGATCAAATTCTTTCAATTGTATGGGAATTTTGCTAGACCATCGGTATGTCCACTTTGACCTATTCTGCTGGCTCTCCTATGGCCTTCTGGTATTTGCGATTCTCTGACTCAACACAGCCCGGTTCTTATCGTTCCCCCTCGACTCACTGGCTGTGATGAACCACCTAGCTTTTGGATTTCTTGGAGTCAAGGCCAGTACCACGACCGCGGGAGCTTCCCTCCCTCCTGCTTATCAGCATAAGCTTGCCCAGTGTAACGTTGACATCTGTTGCAGGACACTAGTGTTATTGTTCGCAGTGTTAGGCTCTCTTCCATGAAGGTTCCGGGGGTCCGGGATGAAAAGGGCAAGGTTACTTCTCTCCTACCCACCCTCTCGATTCCGGCCGCCTTTCTCTTTCTCTTGAACTGCGGCTCTTGATTAGCCGTCTCGTCCTGCTGTCGGCCGTGCTCGCCTTGCTCGTACTGGACTCTGCTGCTCCACCTTTTATCCCTGTGGGAAAAGGAAGGGCTATCAGGTGTGTGTGATTTGAGTCAATTGCCTGACTTTGGCTGATGCTCGGGTTGGGACATATCAGGTAAACAGGTTTTACATCAGTCCATTGTCTCGGATATGAAAAAGTATTTGTATCGGAAAAGGTGGGGGTTGTAGTGTCAGAGTATCCTACGGGACGGCATAAGGAAGGTTTGTGTAATGGATGAGAATTACCGGGATGAAGAACAGAACATAGGGGATGGTGGGAATGGTAGTGTTCTGTCCCAGTAAGTTGGGATTTCGAAAGATGACAATCAGAGGGACGGGATTGGTAGGGTTTGCGGTTGTAAGCCGGAATAGCTGGGTTTGTGACATGATCAAGGGGATTGTGGGAATCATAGTGTTTTGTCTGATCAAGTTGGGAATATGGAAAACGATAATCAGAGGAACTGAAAGAAGGATAGGGAGTATTCAAATGTAAACCAGTGAAACAAGGGAGTTATGCTTTTTTTGCCTGTAACCGGGTTTGGGACCTTAGAGGATTGATTACGTATGGAGTGGTTGTTGGATCTGGGCCAGAAAGATCTAACATGAAGAAGGGAGGCAGAATGCAATACAGTCCATAAAAGCCTCAGATATCTTGCCCTTCCCTCCAACCTTGGGCATTACCGCCAGCATAACCCCAGGTTCCCCTATCCAGGTGACCCTTCCCCACTGGTCCACCCCCAGGAACTGGATCCAACAGCAATGGCCGTGTCCTGGCCACCTAAATAAGGGATTCTCAAGGTTTTACTGGGAGAATACCCTCAGGTTTCTCACACTCCATAGGACCAGACTGGGCAGTTTTGGTGGGACAGGAGTAGAGGGGGCTGTGATGGAAACTGGCAAGGAAGGCCCGCCGGAGGACGACTGGGGCACAGATGAGGCAGAAGAGGAGGGAGCAGGTGAATGCGCCAGCACAAAGAGACCACCAGAGAGCAGCGTACGTGCCAGCTGGGGAATGGAGATGGACATCCAACTGTGTTGATCTGAGAGCAGTTCACAAATCACTCTCACTCCATCATGAATGTGGCCCACCTGCCTTGCAATCCCAGCCAGCATGGCGTGGGAAAGCTCAGGGTTGATTTCTGTGGCCCCAAAGAGGGTCGCGGTCTGGGTGGAGGAATGCACAATGGTTGTCACAGCTGCATCAGATCAGGGACAGGAGGTTGGTCAGCTCCCTCCACAGTGCACTGCACATCCTCCTGTCCCCGTCCCAGATGTGCAGCCTGAACACCCTTCTGGATGCCCCCACCCGAGCCTGTGTGCTGGCCTTCATCTTCCTCCTCTTCCTCCACCACCACCACCACCACCCCATTCTCCATGGATGACTCCAGAGAGCCACCCTCTGTGGATGGTCCCTCTGTCTCTGCACCCTGGGCCACAGTCACTGAGGAGTCCCCCTCACCAACAATCTCCTGGGACGTACACCCAGCAGCTCTGCCAGATCGAATGTGCGTTTCCCCAGCCAACATACCCTTGGAAGATGTTGACTCAAGTTGGGCTGGCAGGGGTGTGCATTTTTGTCGGGTGGATGTGTCCCTGCCTTTTTGCTCCACAATGATGCCTCCGCCCTCTTCACGTGCTACAGCAACTGTCAAAAAAATTTGAGAAAAACATTGACATCAGTAATGGTCATCAATGGATGTCTGGCATACACCAGATAAACATGAGAAATCATGCATCATGTTTCAGCCATGAAATGACACACACACACAATGCACATACACATGTATGTGCCCTGCCAAACTGCATTGCAAATCTTGCATGAGTGTAGTGTGAAGGCTAAGTCATGACCCATGCACATGTGAAGAAAGCACATTGTATAGTGCCCAATAACAGTTCACCTAAAACAGGCAACACCACCATAGCAATGACCAACCAACTCAAGAACGACATGCAACCAGGGTTTGTTTGTTTATTTTAGTTGTACCGTGCGCCAGACCCGAAGGTATCAGGGCACGGAGACAAAGGATATTTTCGGCTTACAAGGTTACATAATGCGATACAGTAGAATATACAAGTTTACATCTTACAATATTTACATTTTACAAAAAGTTCATATTACATGTTAAGGTGTGTGGCTAAAAAAGATTCATGGTATAGTACAGAGGCGTTTGCAGGTATGCAAATGTACATATTACAAGTTGCTGAGGAGGGCTTGCAAGGTGACATAGTAAGACATAGAGGAGTTAACAGCATTACATATTTCCGGTATGGCATATCAGATTTGGCTGGAGTATGTAATAAGTGAGGTGAGAATCATGAGAGGTAAGAGCTATTGGGAGGGGTGAGAGGCCCTTCAATCCCTTGCCCAGATTTAGATATCGTTTGATTTGAGCCAGTTGATAGTGTTGCATCTAAAGTGTTGGTATGATTGGTTTTCCCTCAAGTGTGCGGGCAGAGCGTTCCATAGTTGGGCAGCTTTGACAGGGAAGCTATTTCCCCCGATGGTAGCTCGTTTGAATGGTGGAACTGTCAAGCAGTTTGTGTAAATTGATCTTTTGGGTTGAGTGGAGGTTCTTTTATTAAACGTCTTGGTTAGGTAGGGGGGTGCTGCATTGTTGAGGGCTTTGAAGGTTAGAGATGCTGTTTTGAGTTTGATTTTATCGAGAGTAAATAGCCAGTTGTTGTTTCTCCTTACTGATGAAATGTGGTCTCTTTTGGACATTCCTAGTGCCGCTTTTAGGGCATTGTTTTTGCAGTAGTTGTATTTTCTTTGTGATATACTTGTTGGCACCAATATAAAGAGCGTTACAGTAGTCCAACTTCGATAGTACAAGTGCTCTTGCCAGAGTGGTGCTGCTACTTGAAGAGAGGAAGGGTTTAGCTGATCTAATCAGTTTACACGTGTCAGCTGTAGCAGTTGCCATAGCATTTACTTGTTTTGTCAGGGTGAGGCCAGAATCAAGGTAAAAACCTAGAGTTTTTACCTCCTTCATCACCTTAATTGTATTACCATCTCTGTCAAAGGAGGTGTATTTGTGGCCAGGTTTGTTAATATTTGGTGGGGTTCCCATGATGATGAGCTCAGTTTTTTTCATCATGCAGGCATAAGCCATGGAGTGCCATCCATGCCTGGAAGATGAGGTATATTCTATTCACCAAGGCCAAGTCTTCATTATAATCCCCTGTAAGTAGGAGGAGAATCTGAGTGTCATCTGCATAGTTAGTGTAGGTGACACTAAGACAATCTAGATCATCAAAAGGGGGCCTAGTTGAATATGTTATACATAGTTGGGGAGACACAGGACCCCTGGGGTACACCACAAATGATGGGGATAGGATCGGCTGCTTCTGAGGTAGAGAAGACTCTCATAGTTCTTTCACTCAAGAAAGATTGGATCCATGTTATGGCGTGTTGAGAGAAGTGTGCAGCCAATTCTAAATGGTTGCAAAGGACAGTGTGGTCCACTAGGTCAAATGCTGCTGAGAGATCTAGCAGGAGTAGTAAGGCACATTTGCCCTGATCTCTCAGCTCGTCAATCTGGGCTTTAAGGTTGATGAGTGCCGTTTCAGTACCGTGCTGAGGTCTGAACCCTGATTGCCGGACACCCAAGAGTTTGTTCTGCTCCAAGAATCGCTGGATCTCTAAGTATGCCACCCTGTCTAGTATTTTAAGGAGGAATGGCACCTTCGTGATGGGTCTATAGTTTGTGGGTATGGCAGGGATCGAGAGCTTGTTTTTTCAGAAGGGGAAGGACCCACGATTCCTTGAGGTTGCTTGGAATGGTGCCTGAGGTAAATGACGCATTAATGAGCTTGGCTATAAAGGGCGAGAGATCTCTTTCAGCATCTTTTATAATGTGTGCAGGGCATATGTCTCCTCAGCAATTAGTAGGCTTGAGGGAGAGTATGATTTTTTCGACCTCTAGTATAGTAGTTTTATCAAAGTTAAAGCGAAGTTCAGGTTTAGGTGGGTTTTGAGTATTAGTGAGTTGGGTGGTGGGTGTTGGTACATTTAGTGGCAATTTTGTTAGTAAGTGCTTTCTGTATGTCAGCGCACCATGATTTGGCTTTAACACAATTATCAGGTGTAGGGATAGGATTTTCTAATTCCTTTAGGATAGTGAAGATTTCCTTAGTACCTGATTTGGCTTGTAGTATCCTGTTATCGAAACTGTCTTTTTTGGCTTGTCGTATTTCCGTTTTACATTTTGTGGAGATATTGATGAGGTTCACTCTGTTCGTCTCAGAAGGAGTGGACCTCCATATGGATATACTATTTCGTTTTTCCTTTCTTAATGACTTGAGGTATCCTGTAAACCAGGCGTTGAGGTGTGCTCATGGTTTACTGCTTCCCACTTTTAGAGGGGCAATGGTATCGATGGCTTTTGATACAACTTTGTTGAATTCATTCACTAAGGTAGATGGATAAAAGTGAGTCTGGGAGAGAATTTAGTGTGGGTAGTATGAAAGGCTAAAGCTTGTCAGGGGTTATATTCTTTTTATTTCTAGATGGCATAGCCGGTGCTATGGGACTGTTAGTAGTTTGGCTGGTTTTGGCGTCTAGGGTGAAGGTGATGAGCGAATGGTCAGTCCAAATCAGGGGCTGATGTTAGCGATGTTGATGTTGCTGTTGTGATCTGCAATCCAGTCGAGAATTCTTCCCTTGTTGTGGGTGGGCTGAGTTACTTGTTGCGAGAAGCCAAGTTCAGCGAGGGCATTGGCGATGGATGTAGCTAGGGTGTCGTTAGGGCCATTGTAGCCTAAATCCATGTCTCCCAGTAGTAGCACCTGGGAAGAGTTTTTTAGGTTATCTGACAGAAGCATGGAAAGGTCTTCTTCGAAAGAGCCAATGGGGCCTGGGGATAGGCTGTATTGTAATAGTTTGTGAGTCTGAGATAGGTAGTTTTATAGAGAGGGATTCACAGGAGTTAGCAAGTATTGCGGCTGCTAGTCTCATATCTAATGAGGATTTAGCTATAACTGCTATATCTCCACCGCAGGAGTTAGCTCTGTCTTCTCTCAGGATCAAGGTTGGTCCTGCTGCCTGGTGCAGCCAGGAATCAGTGATAGCTATGAAGTTGTAGTTTTCAGTTTCTATCAAATCTGCAATTTCTGTAGCGTGTGCTACTAGAGACCTTGCGTTGATAAGTGCTCCTTTGAGCATATGAGTGTGTGGAGTTAATGTAGAAGTAAGCTTTGTCCTGTTATAGCTATGAGTGGTTGTAGTGGGGCATGTTTTGAATTTAGATAAAGTCAAGGAGGGTTTTGAGGGCAGTACTAGAGTTGCTGGTACTTGATTTAGGATGAGTGTTTTTAGCATAATGGCTAGTCTGGAGTTTAGCGGGTGGGTCGTATATTTTGGGTAGTCTAGAGCGTAATTTGGAGTTTCTGAGCAGGATGTTGCATGGAGCATTTGTTCTAGTCTTGGTAAGTGGGGCGCTGGGCAGGCAAGATTTTGTCATTTGATTTAAGTGGCTAGCCCTAGTAGTCAGCGAAGGGTTTTGTACAGTCCCGTACCCAGTAGGGGGTGGTGTAGTCATGATTGCTATTAGGTAGTAGATTTTGGTAAGCATCATGTAAATTGGTGAGTTATAGCTGTGGTGCCTATGGTATTGGATTAGGTGCTGGCATAGAGGTTTGATTGAGGTTCACAGGGAGTTCGCAAAAGGCTGATTCGACTTTGCATGGGGAACAACTAAACAAGAAGCTCACAATAGGCTGATTCGACTTTGCATGGGGAACAACTAAACAAGAAGTTCACAATAGGGCAAGCAATGTAAGCTCCATGATTGCTAGGGGATGAGTAATCGGAGGTGAGTCATGGCAAATGCATAATCAGATTAGTGGGTTTGCCTCAGGGCGTTTTGCCTTGCATTGTTTAATAGCACATCAGCGCGATCAGTAATGCCTATATATGGCTAGTGGTTTTGCATGGGGGAGTGTGGTCGGGTGAAGTGCAGGTAGGAGACCCAGCTGAGCATTCAGCGTTAGTTAGTGTTAATTGCCGTAGACTTCCACCAACAGTTTGACAAAGGATTAAGGATGTCATTGTTGGGAGGGCGGTTTTGGTTTGCGGGCAGTTTATAGGGCGTAGCGTGGCTTAGCAACCAGTTTAGGCCGTTCTAGTAGACGTTAGTAGACGTTATGGCAGCTGATAATTATAGTTACTCACACGTTTTCGGCAGCGTATCTGGCGGGCGGCATGCCGGCCATGCATGGACAGGCACTGACAGGGGTATACCTGTGCCTTGTAGTGTGTGCCTTAGGGTGGGTGCCGGCTCACACCTTCCGGCGTGATGAAGCGGATCATAATTGACTCCGAGGCCAATTAAATGCTCGCTCTGTGCGGCATCAAGGGTAGCTAGGCAACCATATCAACAAGGGGCCCAGTGGCCATTTTAAGTATCTCCTCGTGGAGATGGAGCTTTTCGGTCATGGGGATAGCACCAGAGCACCTTTCCATACATGTACAGTCACTAATGTCCACATGCAACAGCATGGGCTGCAAGCAAGCAACATGTACCGCCACACATATCTGTGAAAAAATTGCACATGTCAGTTGATCAACCGTACAAATACTGTATGTACACAGATACACTTGTTCAACAAATCTAGTGGAATGATAGGTCACATCCCAGGCTAATGCATGAACCCCACACATGGAGGGATCAAAGCACATGTGGCACAATCATCAGATGTGCCTGCATGGACATAGCATTTCCACATCTGCCATGTCCAAGCACCTGCTCCATCACACACTGCACTTGCACAGCAACAGCAAGCCATGAATGCACAAGCCCCCAATCCTACTCCTTTCGCAAATGCCAGAATACAATGTATGATGCCACAAATGGCTGGCATTGGCATCAGTCAGCAATCAGATGCATCTCACAACACACACAAGCCACAAACAGGATGTGGCAGGCAACTACAAACATACATAACACACATATGCCTTAGAGCATTGTCCCACATAGGAACTCATCGAGATGACTTTCCAGGCCAAGATCCAGGAGTGTAGGTCCGGATTGAACCTCTGAAGAACCTGCAGCTGGATCTGGCTGAACCGATGGTTGTCAGCAGGGTACACCTCCATGTTGGGCTCCATGGAGAGGGCTACCACCTCCTTGATATGGCTACAGGTCTTGAGGTCATCACAACGTTTCTGGACTGTCTCCTTAGGCCAGACTGCCATCCCCTCCACGTTGATGGCAGCCGTGATGTCATCCCAGATCCTTTGGCTTGCGTTGTTGCCCAGCTGCATAGCTGGGTCGAAGAGGGTATCATAGGCGTCCAGTACCCGATTCACCAGGATGGCAAGTTTGGTGTTTGTGAAGTTTGCAGCCCTCTGCCTCAATGTGGGGGTGCTGCCCTCCTCAGATGACGTGGATGGGGCAGACATGGCACATCCAAGTCAGGTAAGGGCTTTCTGGGTCCTGGGTAGGGGCTGTGGAGCTTCAGTGGTGTTGGCAAAGGTGGAAGTCCTGGCAAGTACAGAGGAGGTGGTTGCAGGTCCAACACAGGAGTCCAGGTAAAGTGGGGCAGCAGTGCAGGTGGCAGGCAGGCACTCACTCTCGAGCAGGCAGCAGCACTATAGAAGTGACTGAGGCAAAGCAGGGCCAGAGGAAGCAAATGCAGCAGGAAAAGTGGTGTGCTTCTTGCATCTTCAGCAGCTGATAGCAGAGTAAAGGCTCTTAACGTGTAAGTTATATCCTGCGTGCAGTGATGCTGCGCACCTACTTGGCACACCTACGCGGCTCATGGCAATCACGGGATGGTTTTAGTCGTGCAATGCACATACCTAGTTTTGCGCAAGAAGGTTACGATCCTGACGAGTTACGGTTATGTATTTTATAGTGCTAAGAAATCCTTTCCTTCAGGTACCGCGTACCCATTTTTCTTTGGCGGAGGATTGCCTCTGCGCATACGCGCGTGTTTTTGTGAACTTTGTGAGGTGTACGATGTGTCGCGTACACAATATATGTGTCTCTGGGTGCCTCTGTGTATCGCGTACCACTTATTTTGACTTAACCAAAGCTTCCCAGTATCGTGTATGCAATTTGTATGTTTGGGGGTGCCACTGAGTGTCGCGTACTGCTTTTTCATTTTCCGTAAGCTTTCTGTGTAGCACGTACACAATTTGTGTTTTCCCGGGTGCTATTGCGTATCGTGTACCATATTTCTTTGTCATTCTGGGGTACATTTGAGCCTTATTGGACCACACATCTACATCGCATATCACGTAGACTGTTTCCTTACTCATTTTGCCCAGAACAATAACTCAGTGTGCCTTCCATTCATCCCTTACGCCTTTGACATGAGTGGAAAAGGCCCCAAGAGAGAAAAGGGGGAAGACGGGGTTGGGACGTACTGATGTTACATCTGCCTCAGCACCTGGGGATCAGGGACAGGGTGTCGAGACATCTGCCCAAACCCCGAAGTACATGGCAGGTCCCAGTCCACAGGTGGCCCGGATCCTGGACGCCAATGTGGTTCAAACCAAACAGGGGCAGCACCAACACCCTGTGCCACTCGTGGCAGGAAGGGACACCCTCAACAGCAGGAAGAGGCTCAACCCCAACACACGGCACAGGACACTGGCCCACAGAGGAAAAAGAACTTCAATGATGAGGAGCTCCGGATCCTCATTGACTAAGTAACCGATCACCACAGTGACATGTGCCTGTATGCATTGTAAGGAAGGCATGGCATCAAGTTAAGACAAACACAAGTGATCACAGTGCTAGGGTGTTTATTAAACTGTAACATGGGTGAGATAATGCCTAATTTAAACCTAAAGTTGTGGGCAAGCTACGACCATCAAATAATAATAATAGTCTTAGTGGAGTCTAGTCAAATAAAAAGGGCCTATACTAAAAAGAAACTATTGCCAATTCAAAAGAGTGTGGGATAATGTTCACAAGAAAATAAAGACTTATTTACAAAATGATAAGTAAGGATATTATGGCCGGGGTCTCCCTTCTCTTTACCTTATTTTTTGCATTTATACTTTTTTGGGATAGATAGTTTGAACAGGGAGCCACTGTAACACGCAGTTTTTCTTTTTATTTCATGTTTATTTTTAATTTCATTTTTCATTTTTTGGAACCGCGACTATTGTTGAAGTATTTTTTCTGTTTCCAGCAGAACATGTAGCACTAACAAGACAAGCTTACATTTTGTCAATTGACATGCGTTGACATCTCGCCATTTTCCATAGTGCACACACTTATTTACATTGTATACAACTTACTAGTGTCAGTATGACTGATGGTTGTACCAATATCGAATAGTTACCCGCTTCGTGTTCGCCCGCGGTGTGCACAACGTGGTTACGAGCACTCAAAGTAGTTCTGTTGCCATGACAACGGAACTACAGAAAGAATGCTACGCGCATTCATAGCTCACATTGAGCTCGGAAGGGAAAGGAAAGGAGAATCTATCCCCATCGTCAGATGGGTCCATATACAAACTGAAAAACAGACAAATATGAATCTTCATGTAGAGCACTAACTCATAATTTCTCTGCAACACAGATTGAAATCACTGTGGTGTTTCTTGCCGCATTAGCAAGTCCCATACGGCAATCACGCTGTTTAGCAAACATCAGGACACGCTGTTTAGCATACATCAGGACTGGATCCTGCATCTTACACAGTTCAACATCCACACAGGCAATAAGCTCAGAGAAGCATTTTATTTCCTTTACTTCAGATAGTAACCAGGTTTATTTAACTCACTTGCTTTTTTATTTATTTTTTCACTTTTGTGTTTCGTGCACTGACGACATTTTGACTACATTATGAACATGGTATGTTTGCAATCTTTATTACATTTTGTTGACTATCTTATACTATTGTTATACCATTCATTTAATTGTGTTAAACAAGATTCGCCCTGATGAAGGAGGAAACTCTGAAATGCATTGGCAATAGAATCACATATGGTGGATATGTTGACTGCTTCCTCACTAAGAAATGATTAGTGAATTCAATTTGAAGACAAATCTCATTGAGAAAACATTTTTCGTGATGAAGAATTATGACTCTGATTTTTTGATTCGTTGAATATAAAGTTTTGACTTGCTTTCTACAAATTATGAACTCACACAACCCAGGATGGGTGCAAACAGAGAGCGACTGTGTGGCTTGGTATGTTTACCCAGCCTCTTGCTCCACAGATTTTTTCGAGTCAGGGTGTCTCTAGACTCTTCAGCCAGCTCCTGAATACTTTTGAATAAATTTGAAATAATTTTGAATTAACACATTTCACTATTTTTGAATTTTATGAAAAGACTTTGACAATGTGGTGCCCACTTTTTTCGCTTGCACGGACTCCCTTTCCCACATTTTTGGCACGGGACAAGGTGGGGCTCTTGAGCACAGCACACTCCTAGGCTTCTCTAGCACAAGCTCACAGTTTCTTTTCTCAATATCAGGGCCTTCTGGGCCCAAGTCTCTTCTCATGCAAAGTCTCTTGCTTCATAGGTCCTGATATGCCAAAACAACAAAACAAAAGTTCCTTCTGTTAACCTTTACATCTGGTGATTACCCTTCACCCTTGGATCCCCATCAGCCAGTCTCTGATCCTTAATCATCTCTCCGATCCTTAATCATCAGCCTCCCTCAGTCAGGCTCAGAACAACCACTCACTGTGGACACCCCTGAGTCGGGTTCCTACTAGTCATCATAATGTTGCTTAATTAGCATCTTCACATCTTCTCTCTTGACGCCCCTCAGTCGGGTTTACTATCGCCTGTCAATCACAATCTCCTTATTGGTAATTTTCAAAAGTCTTAATGTCTTTTTAAACAACCCCTTCGGTTTAGTGAAGTCCCCCCTCATCCGGGCTCAGACCTTCCAAAGCATTTGCCAATCTTAAACCGAGACTTCCAAAGGACAATCTCATCTCGTTGGGTCACTCTGTTAGCCTACGGCAAGCGCAGGTTTCATACCAGCACAGTTCGCACAGCGTTCCCCTCAGCTGGGCGCAAACGCCTGTTTCACATTATCAAAACTTCTGCAATGTGTCAAGGACTTTCGATTGTACAAGGGATTTGGCTTGACCCTTGTATGAGCACCTTAACAGCTTTTATCGGCCTTCCCTAAGGCCCCCTGGTACTTGTAGTTTCTTTACTCACAATGTTCAAAACAGTCTCTTTTCTCAGGAGAGGGGTACCAGCCAGAGACCTTCGACTGAGCACCCACGTGGTGCTGGACGACTCTATCTCTGGTACCAAGTTTGTTCACAAAATACCTCTTGTCTATTTATCTTCTTAATGTTGCCACCACAACCTTGAGCCTAACACAGTCCGGTCGACTATCAGATTCTTCCGACTCACCGGCTGTGCTGAACTCGTTGGCGGTTCCTTTGCTGCTGGTGTCAAGGATGATCCCACGATGGCAACCATGTCTCCCCATCCTGGCTATCAGTGCGGGTGGGTGCCATGTAACGCTGACATCCGTCACACCATTTGCCAGCTGTGATTCTTATGTTTCTTTCATCAGAGGCTTACCGGGTCTGGATTGAAAAGGGCAAGGGCAATTCCCTCCTTGACGTCCTTTTAGGTCTTGCTGTCTTTCTCCTCCATTTGAACTGCAGCTCTTGAATGGCTGCTTCCTCGTGAGTTTGGCTTTGCTCGGACTATGCTCTTGTGTGCCGCCTCTTATCCCTGTTGGGAAGGAAAAGGGTAGTCAGGTGTGTGTGTGGTTGTCGGTAATTGCCTAACTCTGCTTGACCCTTGTTTTAGGACATGTCAGGTAAACGGCTCGGGTATTAGTCCATTGTCGTTCACGCTGTGAGAAAGTGTTCGTGTTGGAAAAGGGGGAGGCTAGAGTTTCTACGTATCCTACTGGGCAGGATGGGGAAAAGTGTCATAAAGAAGGTGATAACGCATCTCACCCATCGGTGTGCCACTTCCACTCCCCAAAGACCCTTCATCCAGGTGATCCTCCTGCACTGTGCCACCCTGTAAGGAACTCATGGTGGCAACAGTAAAGACAGACAGAAGTAATCACAGTTCAAGGGTGTTTATTGACCAATGTTTGTAGGGTGGAAAAACGCCTAAACTAAAACTAAATCTAAGATGGGAGCAAGCGTCGACCCTCAAATGTCCATAAGGCAGTCCTAGTGGTGTTGTGTCAAAATAAAAAAGGGTCTATGGTAAGAAACCTAGTGCCAAACCTTACAACTAATACAAAAGGGTGTGGGATAGTTCTCAAGAAGAGAAAGAAGTGTTTCAAAAGAATATGCCAGGATGCAGTAGCTTGGGTCCCCCTTCCCCACATTTTGAGCACAGGGTAAGGTGGGATCTTGGAGCACAGCACACACTCGAGCTTCCTCAGCACGAGTCGACAGTTCTGTTCCTGTTTAGCAGTAGACTTGATGGCCAAGTCTTTTTTCCCTTGCAAGTCTCTCGCCTTCGAGGCCCTGATGTGTTCAAATAACAAAACAAAACTTCCTTCCACAAAATGAGTTTGTTTCCTGGTTTTTCTTAGGGTGAGGGTTCTTCACCCCTGGTCCCCCTCTTCCGGGTGCTGACCCTTGTTCCTCGTGTTGTCCTGACACTCAAGGGCCTAATAGGTTTACTTAAACAACTAACAAACACAAAGTTCTGTTCAAAGTATTTCTCGGGTGATCGATTCACCCCTGCGTCCCCCTCTTCCCAGCACAGACCCTTCTTTGCTTTCAGCCTCCCTCCACCGGGTTCACTATGGCTTTTCCTTCCTTCACCAATCTTAATGTCTTTTTAAACAGCTCCTGTGGTCATCCCACGGCCAGGTTCACTCTTGTAAACACACTGTTTCTTGGGACTTTACACTTGCCCCCTTCTCGTCAGCATCCCTCTTCCGGGTTCGCTCTTGCCAACTTTCCATTCACTTATACTTTCAATGTTCACGGGATTCACTCCCTTTACTTTCTTTATAGTTCTTTGGTAAAAGGCTTTAGACTGTACAAGGATTTTGCTTGACCTCCTCTATGACCACTTTAACCGATCGTGGCGGCTCTCCTACGGTCTTCTGATATCTGTAGTTTCACTTGGATGGGGATTGGCCAGGGTTTCTCGGAGCAGAACCCACGTGGCACTGGTCCCCTTTTCCAGCTGGTCTCCCCCTTCACAATGTTACAGTTCTTTTAAACTTCTGTCACTTTGCCACTTTTCAACTTTCATTCACCACAGCCCGGTTCTTATCGGTTCTCCCTTCGACTCACTGGCTGTGATTAACCATTTGGTGTTCCTCTTTACTGGAGTCAAGGCCAGTACCATGGAAGCAGCAGTCTCCCTCGCTCCGGCTTATCAGCGTTGATACGCTCCATGTACCGTTGGCATCTGCTGCAGCACACTCGAGCTTACCCTTCTTTAAGCGGAGGGTTCGCAGGGTTTTGTTGAAAAGGGCAAGGTCGTGTCTCTTCTCGTCAGCCTCTCGATATTTGCAGCCTTTCTCCTTCTCTTGAACTCACGGGTCTGTATAGCTGTCTCGTCGTGCGGTCTGCCTTGCTCGTCGTGTGCTCTCTTGCTTCACCCTTTATCCCTGTGGGGAAGGGAAAGGGCCGTCAGGTGTGCATGATTCACGTCAATTGCCTGACTTTGCCTGACCCTTGTATTGGGACATGCTAGGTACATGGCTCTGGTGTTAGTCCGTTGTGAAAAAGTTAGGAAAGGGGGTGCAGTATTTTCGAATGTCCTACGTGGTAGGATCGGGAAATGGTGTTATATGGGATTACAACCTTCATTTTAGGGTTGGTGGTGATCTCAGAAGGGTACATTTTGTGGAATGAGTAGGAGGGTTTGTGGAAATTGTAGTTGTTGGGTACATTTGACTGGGAGTTTGAACATTATAATCAGAGGGACGTGAAGAAGAATGTCCGGGAATGTTAGGGAAAACATACGAAAACAGGGATTCTGGGACAGATAATCTTCGGATGTAAGTGGGTTGGAAATTGTAGGGAATTGGTTCTGTACGGAGTGGTCAGTGGATCTGGGTAGGAAGCAAGGTAGATGTATTGTAGCCTACAAAGGCCTTAGTGATTTCGCCCTCCTCTTCTTTTCCCTCGGTATAGTACCCCGCCTCACCTGGGGCATTTCCCTGAGCATAAGCCCGGGCTCCCTTATCCAGGTGCTCCTCCTCGGTTTGTCTACCCCCATGTTTGGGCTTTGAGAGGGCTGGATTTTCCTTGGCCACCTGAATAAGGGATTTCCGAGATCTACTTTGGGAAATACCCTCAGGTTTTTCACAACCCCCAGGAACTGGATCCAATAGCGATGGCTTTGTACTGGCCACCTGGATGATAGATCCCCGGAGACTAGTGAGTGAGACACCTTCAGGTTTCTCACAGCGGGGAGCACACATACACACATACAATGCATGGTGTATTGGCAGCATGTCACAGACCAGATTAATGCTGTAGGGGTGGGGATTCGCACAGCAAAATAGGTTGTGAAGCACTGGAATGATCTCACCCATAGCACCAAGCACACGCTGAGTGTCAACCTGGCCTCTGCAATGGCAGCTGGAGGAGGTTCAGCAGAGGAGCAGCTGACACTGCATGAGGAGGCCACAAGCCAATTCATCCTCCTTGAGCAGGTGTAAGGCGTGGGAGGCCTGGAGAATTATGAGGACACATCGGGTGAGTGAAATGACAGCCCTGGGTAAAGCATGTCATGTGACGTACAGACTCATGGCAAATGGCCATCATAGAGGGAGTAACGTGTGGGGCATGGCTGTGTGACAGTACACATCCCCCACAGGGTACTCCACTAGTCCATGGGCACCATGAGACACCTACAGGTACTGTTGAGTGCTACATCCTTGTTGCGTGTCACTCTGTACTACTAGTCTGGTGCATGTAAACAAAGTTTAACTTTCACGGCATGTCATGCAGAGTTGCATGTTCCATTTGTCTCCTATGGGTTGCCTTGTCACAATGCAGATCTGAGATGTCTGTCAATACACCTTGTTCTGGTGTCAGAGTGAAGTTGCTTAAGTGCCCACAGACCAAATCCCCAATGCCTCAATTACAGTGACACAGAGAGCCTACTCATTGTGACCTCTGCTCCCTCTTGCCCTCCCACACTCTGGCCCCACTCCATGGGGCTACTCCCCTTCCCCTCTTGTGGGTCATTGGACCTTGTTTACATCGTCCAATCCGTTCTATGTCTCTCTGCACTTTACAGACCTTGACTAGAAGGCCCACTTTCATCTGTACCTAATCATGGGATTTTACCCTTTCCCCACCTTCATGCATGTCCTCATTGACTCCAGTTCCCTGTCCCAGAACTGATTAGTGTGTCATGTGTTGACCGTGGTGTTGTCTGTGGATATGGATGGCTGGCTGTTTCCATGTGATGTCATTCAACATTCCAATGTCACAAGTACATTGCTTTTTCCATGGTATGTGTGGTGACTTGACAGTTCAATGGCCCCTCATTGTGCGTTTGCACCACTGTTGAATGTCAACGTGTCCACTGCTGGCATGGACATGATGGGTGGGGGGTCTTCACTTGTCAGCAAATGCCATGTATATGTTGCTTCCTGATCAAAGTGTGTGAATGCACAATGTCTGATGGGTGTGTGTCCTGCCATTTGTTAGAGTGCACCTTGAAACATATGTGCATTGTTGTCTCTTTGAACATTGATCAATATGTCTTTCTCTGTACTTGTGCAGGTGAGAATGCACCAGATGCAGGTGCAGAGGAGGAGGAGGAGGAGGACTAAGAGTTAATGGTGCGCCCGACCACCGGCGGAGGATGTGGTGTGGTAGGCCGCAAGAACCCACTGGTGCTCCAGACCATCCTGACTCCTTCTGCAGACACTTCGGTCTCTTCTGACTCAGCTGGCTTTGATGCTGAACCTGATGTGCATACCTGAAAGAGGGCAAAGGTGAGTGGCCCAATGGGCGGATCAGGTGGGGCCCGTAAGTCTACGGCAGGGCAGCTGGCTTCACAAGGCAGGTCAATGGTTGGTACCCTTGCCTTAGGTGATTATGGCTACAAGGCCACCCTCCCATGATTGGGCTTCAGGTCCAGATAGCAGGGCCCGGTGCAGTGGTGACATGTGGAAGATGTAGCTGACATGTGTGCTGCCCGGGAAATTGGGCTGATGTCCAAGGGAGGGTTGTCGACCTGCAGCCAATGACGGGGGCACCACAGCAACGGGCATGTGTGTGGAGGCTCGGGAGACAGAGTGGGAGCAGCACATATTGTGTGCCACCCTCCGACATGGGAATGTGTTGGACAGGATTTCTGAGGCGATGGATAAGATGACCAAGTCTATGACCCCACCAGCGGCCTGGATAGAGCAACAGCTGCAGGCCATGCGGTCCAAATGCCGCTCCCACAGACTGCGCTTGGAGGCCCACATTAAGGGCCGACAGGCTGATCTTCAGGTACACAGTGAAGCCCTGAGGCGTGAGATGTTAGCCATGAGGGCTGCTATCCATGCAGACCTCTCAGTCACTAGGACACTGATCCATGAGGAGATGGTTGCCTTCAGGCAGACACTCTCCGAGCAAGTCAATGCATCACGGGATGAGTGTACATACAGACTCTGCAGCCATCCATGAGGAAATGCATGGAGACCTCACCAACTTGACTGTGCTTGTGCATTCTACCGTGTCACGGCTGGCCATGGCAAGTGAAGACCAGGCATTGGCACTGCGTGGTGTGGCTCCAACATCACATCCTCCTGCAGATCATTTGCAGGATGGGGGTCCCAGCACATACCATCCTCTTGGCCCACCGTTGCCGTGAGGTCCGTTTTTTTCTTTTCATTTTGTCTAATTTCTGGTCCACTCATGTGAGCATTGACATGGAGCCTACCCCTCCCCTGTCCATGGTGGAATCCTCCACCCATGATGGAAAAATGATTTTATTTGTTGTCCATTGCTAGAGTTGTTTTTTTTTTGGTTCCCCTTGATTTGGCATGGACACTTTTTTGTTGTTTTTTCTATTCCCCTGGCCCGGATGTTGGCATGTGTTTTTGTTTTGCCCTTTCCGAGGTGGATATATATATATTTCTTTTGGCTCCCTTGAGATGTGTAGTTGCACTCTCAGGGGCATGATGAATGCAGTTGTGGACAAGCAACCATGCACAGTGACGTCAACTGACATGGTTGCATTGTAGTCAACAGGAGGGCATGTGCATGTAACATTGGGTGGAATGAATCTTAACGCATGTGTGCTGCATGCATGGTTGTGAAATATGGCTTTTGTAATGCATTGGCCCATGTTTTGGCAGTGCTACAGAATCATGCAGTGACTGCACTCCATGGGAAGTCCACCCTGCACACTTTCACAACCCTATTCCCCATGCCCTCTGCCAGGCACTGGCCCTCCTCTCACGCATTTGGAGGCACAGTTCCTGATGGAGGTGAGCACCTGCACTGTCTCGCATGTTGTATCAGTGTTATTGGTCAGCATCATATTTGCATGCAGTACACATCTTGACATGATGGTGGGTTAAACTTGTGTCTTGGTGAATGTCTGGGCAGATGTGTGTCTGTACCCATGCATGTGTATGCATGTGCAGTTACACTTCTATGTGTGTGCATTGTTTGTGTAGACGCACTTAGATAAGTGACTCCATGATTGGAAGTGAATGGACAGCACTATACACACTTTACTCATTGGAAGTGTTTTATTCAGTCTGAATGTACATACTGATTGATGCCATGCATTTACTGTGCATCTGCATGACCAACAGTGATGATGTGTCCTTACTGCCACCCTTCAGCTTCCCCTGTCCCCATGTTTCCTACCGTGCCCTGCAGATGTACTCCCTGTGCATAATTCTCTTGATCTGTGCCGCTTCACAATCCACCCCCTTCTACACTTACATGACCTGCTCAGACATGCCACTGTTCAATAAGTGCCACACACATTGATTATCAAGTATCATCATCCTCCGCTGCAGCACTTCATGATGTAGACTATGGATTAATCATTCTGTCCTTTTGTGTGTATTGACTCCAGAGGACATGTTTGTCACACTTGCTGCATGTCGGGTTGGACAAATATGAGCATGTGTTCCCGTGACTGACTGCTTCTGTGTTACGCAATGATGAGACTATGGTTACAGTGTTTAATTATGTTGTTTATCTGCACCAGGGTGTGTTCCATGTTCTTTGGTTTTGATTCCTTCTTCATACCATCTGCCACTGTCAGTGAGTGAACATTGCGTGCCCACATTGGGGACCCATGGATGTGTAAATTCGTCCACATCCTACAGCTTGTCATCATCTGTTCTCCCTGTGTGAGTTGCAAGTGCACCCTGGAATCCATATACACTTCCTGGGACAGTCTCAATCAGGGTGTGTGGTGTGTTGGGGGTGAGGGAACAGCTGCATGTTGTCCAGAGGTCCATTTGCATTGTTGTAGTACCGGGGTGCATGTTGGTTGGTGTAGGGTGTGAGCATATGGTTGGAGTGCCTTCTTTGCAGGGGTGTAGGGTACACAGGTCTTTATGTGATTTGCATGCCATGGTGGGTGTTGCGTGTGTTTTTTCTGATGTAGAGCTGATGATTGACCTTTCACATGTGTCCATTCTTTGGCAGTCTGCCCTCCACCGTCACCCACTTTTGGGCCACTACATGTGGTTCTTGTCCATCTATGTTCCTTCCGTGCTCTTTGACCAGGATGTTACATAAATAGATGTTCATCTCTCCATCTTCTTCCCTAGGGTGGCTTGTCTATGCCCTCACACACTGTGATGTCAGACATGTCGGTCCTCATGTCCACTCCAGGCAGTGGGCCTCATTACAAATGTGGCGATCTGGAAAAAAGGGTGCCGGTAAGCTCACTGGCATCCTAGTTTCGAAACCGCCACACTAAGAGTTTGCCTGCCAGGGTCGCTGCACCCGACAGGTCTGACGCTGGCAGACGGTGCCGGGGCTTTCGAGTCCCCATCCCTGTCCAGTAGGACTTCATGGGAATGGGGACTTACAAAATCTGGCGCCTGACTTCCTGCGCTGCCAGGACTTGTAATGTCCCGGTGGCACCGGGAAGTCAGGTGCCAGATTCAGTGCTGGTGGCACTGGCGGGTTACCACCAACCTCGTAATGAGGCCCAGTGTTCTCCTTGCAATGTTTTTTCCTGTCTCTCTCTCTCTCACTCTCTCTCACTCCACTGCTTGTCAATCGCCACTCTGTGTCCTGTCTCCCTCTTGCACTCTGTGATCCTTGTACACTGTGTGGTGCATGCCTATTTTTGTTTTCCCTACATGAGTTGTCATGAACGGCCAGTATTTTGAAGTTGTTACAATGCATGCCTTTGAGATTTGGAAATGTATTTGCATGTGGGATGCAGTGGATGCAAGCCAGGTGGATAAAATGTGTTGGTAGGTGAAGGGAACTCAGGATGTGACTTGTGTTGTGTTTTGCGGCATGGAGTCTGGCACCAGACACCCCACCAGAGTGGTCAAGGGAGTAGAACTGTGACTTTAGCACTCTGAATGTGCGCTCTACTATGCTCCGAGTGACTACATGTGCAGTATTGTATCTCACCTCAGCTGGTGTTGTGGGATTCTTGATGGGTGTCATAATGAAGGTAGTCAGTGGGTAGGCACTGTCCGCTGTAAATGTGCACATGGTTGTCATTGTGATTTGCTGGCATGGTCTGTTGTTCAGTGTGTGATGTCCATGCATTAGCATGAGCATTCATACTCACCAATGAGCCATGCCTTGCCATGTTTTCCAGATACCAGGGCCCGGTGCAGTGGTGACATGTGGAAGATGTAGCTGTCTGGGAAATTAGCGTAGACTTCCATAATGATTCCCTTGGCATCACACATTACCTGCACATTGATGGAGTGCCAATACTTTCTGTTCCTGTAGATGTGCTCTGTCGATCAGTGTGGCCGTAGCGCAACATGTGTGCAGTCTATAGCATCTAGTACACGGGGGAAGCATGCCACCGCATAGAAATCCTGCATGACCGTCTGCCTTCATCTGGTATTAGGGGAATATATATATGTGCCTGCTCACAAATGCACGCGCTGTTATGCAGGACAGTACCTGGTGTAGACAGTGTGATTGGATGGACAGCGATATCCCGCCTTCTACTGCAGTGGCCTGCTCGAAAGGCCCAGTGGCAAGGAAATGGATGCAGTCAGCACTTTTTCAAGCTGGGTAACAGTATAACAGTAGATGGTGCGTGATGTTAGGCCATCTTCCCGCTCCCTGACAAGGTCTAGGATTATATGGGGGGGAACCTGTACCTGCCATAGACCTGATCATCTGGCACCCCAAAAAGCATAGTGCATGTTGTGAAGATCTGGGCCGTGGGCATCATCCTCCTCCTCCTCCTCTTGCAGTGTCCGAGCACGATAGCTCCGACTACTGCTGGATTCATCATATCTGTTGATGTTCATTTGGTGGGTATTGCATGCTGTATAGGCATTTGTTTCTATGCGCGTTGACGTTTACGCCTGCTATCATGTGGCGTATGAGTTCTGGGAATTGCGTGTGCTTTTTTGCGACCTGACGTTCTGAGTAGAAATCCATGAATACGGTTATATTTGCGCTGCTATGGGTGTGCGATTGCTCGGCCGTGTACCATACCTCAACACGCCCACATTTCTGCGTGTTCTTCCGCATTCTGCATGTTCCTTCCTCTATTTTGGTCGATGCGTAGGCCCGCCCCACACTTTGCGTGGAGTCTCACACAAGGCGCTCATCGACTCGCTGAGACGTGCCGGGTCTGTGTGAACTCCACGCAAGTCCTGCAAAGTCAGTTCCATTAATTGATGAACGGCGATTTACACTCATATTGGCACGCACATCGCCTATTTTCCCCTGCAAATATTTGCATAAATTGGGCCCATAGAGTTTAGTTGGAAAACATATTTTAAAGTTATTATTTTGACAGTCTGCTTTCAACGTTTTGCAGCTTATGTGATTTGAAGTTTTAGTCTGATAATCGCCCCACCTTTTGTTTTGGAAAGTGGATGAACGATTAGAGTAAGTGCAATATTTTCTTATTGTGAGGGAGGCATGGTATCACAAGCAGACACTGACGCAAGAGCTACATGTTTCAAAACCTTTATTGATGGTTTAAAATGGGTTGGAAAACTCCTATCTTGCCCTATAACTAAGATGGGAGTATTCTCAACCATCAAACAAAAAGAAAATACAGTCCTAGTCAGTCCTTAGTCAAAATAAAATTGTCTATACTAATAAACCTAATGCCTGCCCTCTTTCTAATAAAATAAATGTGTAAAGAGAAATAACATAGGATGTTCTAAGCCATCATGTATTTGAGACAGTACGGCTCCTAATCCAGTCAGGGAGGCATCATTCTGTAAAACAAACTCTTTAGAGAAGTCTGCCACTTTCAATATGGGGTTCTGACGCAATGTTTGTTTGAGGTTGTTATAACAAACATCCTCATCGGTCCAACACATTTTCTGGGGTTCTGCATTTCGTAATTTATCTGTCAACCGTGATGATTTGTCTGAAAATGTTGGGATAAACCTGCGATAATACCCAATCAAGCCCAAGAATGCTCTAAGATCTCTTTTGGTCTTGGGTGTGGGGGCATATAAAACGACTTTTACCTTTTCTTGCTAAGGATGTACACTACCATTCCCAACGAAGAAGCACAGATATTTCACGGCTGATTGAGACAGCTTACTCTTCCTAGGGTTGGCAGTCAATCCGGCCTCATGGAGAGCTCTCATAATAATGTAAAGATGGGAAAGATGGTCCTTCCACGTTTTATTGTAGATAACTATATCGTCAATGTAGGCATCACAGAAATCGGAATAGGGTTGCAGTATTCTGTCCATAAATTGTTGAAAAGTCACTGGGGCCCAATGCAGACCAAAAGGGAGAACTTTAAATTGATTTTAGCCCTATGGGTCTCTAGAAGGCTGTTTTTCTTTATCCGGTCCGTGTACAGGGTCCTGCCAATACTCTTTAGTTAAATCTAGAATAGACAAGAACCCTGAATTTCCCAGTTTATCTATCAAGTCATTGATACATGGCATAGGATATGCATCAAAGGCGGAGATGGCGTAGACTTGCCTAAAATCTATGCAAAAACATCTATGCAAAAACTCCAGACTGGTCTGGTTTAGTTGCCAACACTATAGGGGAGGAGGGAGGACCATGGGCTTGAAAAGGGCTCGATAATATTTGCCTTCAGCATATACTCAACCTCGTTAATGACTGTTTTCTTTCACGCCTCTAGGAGTCTGTATGGTTTTAGATGAACCACTTTTTCTTTTGGGGTTCTAATTTAATGATAAGTTCCAGGTACTCTCCCTGGTTTTTCACAAAATACATCAGGGGAAAGCATTTACATTTTTCTTTTGTCTCTAGGTAGTTCTTGGGAAATTAGTTTTAGGTTACCACTCTCCTGGGGAACCAAACAGATTAACATGTAAGAGTTAGAGGCAGAAGGGTTCTCTTTCCATTCTTTCAGAAGATTTACGTGGTAGAGGCGGGTCTTTTGTCTTCTATCAGATTGGGCTACACTAAAAGAACATGTTCCAGTTTGCTCTAGTAATTCATAGGGCCTGTGCCATTTTGAAATAAGCGTATTTGTTACGCTCACCTGGTATCCACGGGGACGCCACCCAGCCTTGGTTGGATGATTTACACTCTCGAACCCTCTCCCGGTCCCTTGGTAAGGCCTCTGGTTAAAGATGGGTCTGCAATATAGGAGAGCTGGTTTCAATACCAGATTGTCTTTATGTTTTCCCACCTCCCTTGGCCCCAACTCCTTCCTCCCCCTTGGGCCCTCTCCTCACCTTAATATTGTAAAAGGTGGATTCTCCGTCCTGCTCCTCATGGCAGGGGCGCCTAGATGTGGGGGGCAAGCAGCGACCAAGTTACTTCACTGGTGCAAGCCCCCCACTGTGGGAATCCAGGCCTGCTGCGACTCCGTAGGTTTGCTGCTTTACAGTCTTTATATGCAGTTCTTATGTTCCTCTTAGTTCGAATAATAATGTCTTGCTTCTTTCCTTTTAGGTATGGAAAGGTATTTTGGTGTTGTCTTGCAGTTTGAAGATGAGCATGGGCCGGTAGGCGAAAGCGTGGTGTGCGCGATGCTGTCCGGTGAGTAATGCGCGATGTGCAGCGCTTTTTCCCCTTTTATATTGCTAACCTGTGTCTTTTCTCTCCTTGCAGGTTGCGATGTTCTTTGCTGAGCGCCATAATGTTCCAGCATTGATATTGACCAGGAGATGACTACCCAGGTAAGAATTGTGTGGCTTTCTTCATTCGGGAGGAAACGTGAGTAAACGTTTACAAATGCTGTCTTTCTTTCTCCTCTTTCCAGGTTATGTACTCCAGGATGCATGCAGTGCCGGATGATGGAGTTTGTACCTTCAGGTGAGTGGAACTGAAGTCGGCGATGGATTGAAGACAGGATACTGTTCCAGGTAAATTTCGTAGTGTTCTTTCTCTCTCTGCAGGGCCTTAGTTTCAGGTAAGCTGGCATCAAAGAACTGGACACAGTGAGCGTTACGCTGTCCACAGCAGAAAAACGCAAAGCATGTTCTGCTGTTTGGTTGCGGTTTAAATAGACTGAGGTAAAGTAGTCCAGGTAAAATAGTCCCAGGCATGCCACACCCAAAGTAGTCCAGGTAAAGTAGTCCCAGGCCTGCCACACCCAAAAGACTAGACCGCATAGCTCAGTTCCTTGTAACTGAGCTATGTCTATGCCTCCATGTTGGCTGAATCCCCCCCCAAGTTAAATAGTCCCAAGTAAATAGTCCCATTCTAATGTTGGTCTTCATGATGGTTATGAGCCTGGTGCCAAAGGCACCAGGACTGACTCCAAGAGAGTCTTGGATGAGGTTTTAAGGCCTTTGACCTGGCCCTAACTGGAAGGCTGACTTGCCAGTGAGGGCCAGGGGCAAGGGTCATGACAGCTTTTCAGAGGTAGGTAAAAGAACCAGAAATTTCTGACCTATTGAAAACAATCTAAGATTTACCTTTTAATCATAGGAAAGCTTCTGTTATTTTTGAGCTTTTTCCATATGAGTATGAACTAGAGTTCTGACTAGATTCATGTGTTCTCGTAACCGGGTAGCTGTCTGTGAAAGAGGTATTTGTGCTTCTTTCCTTCTTCCCAGGTTTCCTTGAGCATGTTTAATATATCTCTTGGCTCTCTACCATACAATAATTCGAAGGGGGAGAATCCAGTAGAATGCTTGAAGGGTCTTTTTCACCACAAACCTGGTCTAGGGGATCATGCAGTCCCAATCTTTCCCATCATCGCCTACTAACTTTCTTAGAATCGTATTGAGGGTCTTATTACATCTTTCAACCAATCAATCGGTTTGTGGATGGTACACCAAAGTCCTTAAGATTGTTCCTTTATTTCACCCATAAGCTTACTCATGAAATGTGTCCTCTGGTAGTTAGAATTTCTTTTGGGAATCCAACTCTAGAAAAGAATGGTAGCAAATGCTTTAAGATTTGCTGAGTGGTGTTATTTCTCATGGCAACGGCTCTGGGTACCTGGTGGCTTAATCAACGATCACAAGAACAAATTTGTTGCCCAATTTAGAAGTGTCTAATGGTCCGATAATATCCATCCCACTTCGAGAGAACTGAACTTCTATTATCGGTAGTGGATTTAAAGGGGCAGGTAGAGAAATATGCGAGCTGGTCTTTTGACATATGTCACGTGTCTGAACAAAGTTTTTTTTATATCAGCATGTATCCCCAGCCAATAGAATTTTCCACTAATGTGAGCTTGGGTCATAGACTGTCCTAAGTGTCCCCCTGTTAAGTGAGAGTGTGCAATGTCTAACACAATTTTCCGATGGGTTCTGGTTAAACACCCTCTGGTTTTCCACATAATATTATTGGAAATGTTATAGTGAAAGGCTGACATAGTAGATATCTGGGTTTGGTTAAACAGCTTAATTGTTCTGTGTCACAGTTGTACTGTGTAATTTGAGTGGATAGTTACCTGTCTCAATTTTGACTTTGAAAACATTAATTAAACAAATTGTATTTGCATACCACCTTGCATCTTGTCTGAGAGAGTGGGATTGTGATTGTTGTCCACGGGCAGTTAGATCAGGATTTCCCAGGGCGAATACACAATCTAAAAATAGTCCAAATTCTGTGAGTCTTGTTTAGGGTGGGTTGTAAAATCTCCATAAATCAAGCACTGCCCAATGAAATTAAACCCATTTCCGATTATGTCTATATAACGCTTCACAGCAGAATGAACATTTCTTAAAGTGAATGAGCCATAAGGTAAAATAGAAGGCAAAGGTCAGACTACAAAGAAGTTTGTTTTAAGTTGGGCAGGTGTATGCGAGATTCTTAGGTCATGTATAGTAGCAGCAGTCTAGATTAGGAAGTACATTTTTCCAGGAGTGATGGCTCCTGTCTTGTTCTGAGCTCACAGAAGTTAGCTTTTGGTGTTTCACTGACCTGTATCCCAATGAAAGTCCTGTTCATAATGTACAGTGACACCAGACTAGGTGTCCATCTTGAAAAGTGCCATTAAATGAATGACACAAAGGCTAAAACAATGAAAAATACTCCCTAACACTCTGAGGAGCAATCCTATCCCCACCACAATGCCAAAGATATCCAATGCTCATATTTGAATGGTTATGTGCGAAGTAGGCATCAATGGGCTAACTCGTGGTTACCTCCGCCCCAGCATGAACCCTTGTAGAGGTCCTGCCGCTAATAGACAGTGAGGACAGACTTGGTGCCTGTCTAAGAAGTGGTCTAAATTCAATAATACAAACAGGCTAAAAACAATGACAATCTATCCTTCACGGTCTGAGTTCTAGTAGAAATCCTATCGATTACACAATGAGATAAAGATATCCAATGCTCGCTCTTGTGTGATCATGCAGGGGTTCGTGCTGGTGCGATAAGCAGGAGTGGAATCAACAGAACATGATACACATGATTGATCCACAGTAGAGCTGTCACAATCCCATCTAACAATTCAGATGCAGGCACTACAGGGAGGGACGGACTGTACCTGGGTTCTGACCTTAGCATATTTTGCAGTATGCGGGCTGGCTTAAATTCGACATGTAGGTTTTTATGAGCATGACAGTATGATATTCTTAGTGCCGTAAGTATGTGATCCCTAGCGAAAAGAAGGTTTTGATAGAAACTGACAGATGACTCAAAATACCACCAGGCAGTTAGCTCATCCTGCTTCCTTTTCTACACAACTCCTTTGCGGAAGGCTATTTTGCTCCCATACCCCCTGAACTGTAGAGATCGGTTTTGATATTAGCACTCCCTTTTCCAGTAAGTAGTAATCAAGGTGATAACCTAGGAATATGGGGTGCACAGAAGGTCTAGCAGCGAGGAAGGGACACCTAGGGAGACTAGAGTAGTTACTCCTTAATATTCTAGGTGGGAAACACCTGGGTGCCTGTAGTAAGCCATTCTAAAAACAGGACACTCAATTTCCTCATGGGCAAGTGGCCATAGGTCGTAAAACAAAAGCATACACAAAGAGAAACCTCCTGAGATTAAGAAGCAGACTTTATCAGCTACATTATCCAAGATTCCTGAACAGACCGAGAGGAAGAGAAACACACCAGGGAAACCGGGAAAGGTTCTAGGGTTTGAAAACTACCATTCAGGCAGAATATGTAATCCTGGGGATAGTCCACTATTCCCTCCGGAGGTAGAAACTCAAACAGGAAACCAGGAGATGACATCTAGAAATAGGGACTTCACAAAACCCAAGCAGATGGAAAACAAAAGAGCTCTAGGGACTGAGATGGGTAAAGAGCATAAGGGAAGTAAGGATTACACTCAGGAACCCTACCCTAGCGAGCTTAACTATATCCAGGCAGGTGGGGAGAGTCTCCCGCTGACCTGAAACCATCTACGTATTTACAACATGGCCAACTAGGCCCAGGCCTAGGGCTGCAGATTGCCAGACGAGCAGTATTTTATGGCAGTTTATTTTCATATTACTAGTTGTCATTTTGTTAAATATAGTGTCATTTTTGTTTGAGTTTGGCTGATCCACAACACTGTGAGTAATTTAGAGATTTTAGCTGTCATTCCACTCTGACAGCAAAAGTCTTTGATAGCAAACTTGTATATATGCTTATTATTTACAAAAGCTTTATTGTTAGGGGGGATTTTGTTTAAAAATATAAAAAAGGAAATGCGTATCAAACTAAGCGTGCTTTAGGTATTTAGTGATTCAGTCATACAACTCTCACACATAAATGGAAGACATAAAGCTCTTTGGTCATTCTTATCTTCCCAAAATGCTCTTTAATATGTAAAACAGCCAATACCTCATTGGTTTTATTGGTGCCACTTCACATTATCTCTGGAGTGATTTCTGATCAATAGGCACATCCACTGTATTAAGCAGTCACTGTTATATTCAAATACACGACATGCATTTTTTTCAACATTGCAAAAATTAGGGTTTTTCCCTTCAGAAAAGTAAAGGTTAAAAATGATGCATCATTTTACATTATTAAACAAATGCCCATGCTTAAGTCAAGCACAGAGTTTCCGCAGGTGCACTATAAAGATGTTCAGAAGCAAGCACTAGTTTCCCTCCCCGGCTGCACATTTCAGGGTTCTGTGGCCGCCCAAAAGGTGCAAACATGAACTGGATCATAGAGAAGTTAAAATGGGGAAGAGTAAATCTTAATGTGCAAGTGCATCAAGAAACCTGTGAAAGAATACCCAAAGCCACAGAAGGGTGAGAACAAATAGTGTGTGCCAAAGGAACACACGGTTTCACAGCTGTAAAGGTGTGCCAAAAAGATATCCTTTCTGATATGCTTTCTGATATTGAGGTGTTGTGGCAGGTGGAGAATGTTTACCCTGCTAGGATAGGCAAGCTGAAATGGCATTGGCTTCCCTTTGCAGATGATCTTATCTTCTTCGATCGTACTCCGATGGGTCTGCAGGGAAAACTGGATATTTTCTCCCAATATGCGAGCAAAACAATGTCCGCGCTGTCCAAATCCACAAATGGCAAGAGAACTCCTTAGTTCTGTAATTATGACATGGATTCTGGGAGGTGAGGGGATAGAGTGTGCTCCCTCAATTAGGTATCTGGGATACAATCTTACTAATACTTTCTCCATGGTTATGTGGAGAGATGCTTTGAGGGAGAAACTTTGTACCCTCGTTTCCCATATGAAACGCCTATTGTCTCGAGTTTGCAGATTTTCTCTTCTCGCAGTTCTCCACTATCATCATATGAAGATAGAGCTGGTTCCTTTATATGGGTTGGATCTATCTCTTTTGGATTCAGGGAAGGAGTAATATGTCCTGCATGGGTTGTTATGGAAGGAGATTCTCTGTCTAACCCCGTCTGTTCCTAATGAAGTAATTCGCCATGAGCTGGCACTTACATCCCTACAAGCTCATCATTTGTGGAGATAACTTGCAAACTATTCTTAGTTTCTTAGGCCAGCACATAGTTCGCTATATTGGAAATTGGGCGAATTGGCAAGAGACAAAACCTCCCAGTCAATAAATCTATTTCTTCTTAGGATGCAGGACCTAATTAGATCAATTGGATCAACTGAAGAGGAATTTATAAATCGTCCTGGGGGGAGTAAAAAAATGTAGGCAGGATTGGATATTTACTTTGGCGGCCATCAATTCATATTCCCTATAAAATGAATATGCAAAGTTTTTGCAGAAAAGGGACCAGCTTCCTCTGTATTTGATCCGATTTCCCTGTATTAAACTTTGCACACTCTATTTACGATTTTGACTAAAGCAGTTCCATATTAGGGAACGGACAAGACGTTGGAGTTCCCGGGAAATGCCAGGAACCTCCAGGAACTGCCACTTTTGCAATTCCATAGGTCTTATGGAGACACTATGTCATTGGGTTATGGAATGTTCCTATTTTCAGCAGGTTAGAGTTCCATTTTATAAACATCTGCTTAGATTAATTGTACATGTAAATTTGTAAATCAAGCTCTTTTTTTATTCTTTATATTTGTTTGGTTAAATGTTTCTCTTGATTTGTTTATTGTTCTTTCTTTTTCTTTCTTTACTTCTTTCTTTGGAATTCGTGTAAGGTTTGACATATTTAAACAAAAAAAAATCACAATAAACATTTTTTGAAAACATATCATTTCAGCCATCTTTACAGAAGCTGCTCAGTGCTATGCAGACAAATGGCATCCCTGCTGGGTTTATCATGTGTTTTTGATGACATTCTACTGCACACTCAGTACTACCAAGAGAATTAACTGCAGAGTATGCCACACAATGAATAATTGTGATGTTTAGAAGTAATCTTTACATTAATTATATTTTAAATACAAGGTAGGACTTTTACTGTGAAACAGTACTTGAAACGACAGCAGGAAATCTATATCTATACCGACAAATCTCAAAATGTTCCTGTGTATTGCACAGTCCAACCAAATCTACAGAGTTATAAACATTTTAAATGACCTTAAATGCAAGCTGGCAAGACCCATGGTAATGGGTAGTGGTAGGGGCAGATTTTGGGGAGTGTTGTTGCGGAGTGAAGGGGCATATGTCCAGAGGTCCACAGGGTGTCAGTCTTTTATTAGGGGAATGCATACATTGAAATGACACAGTCATGGATCTGCTTATTCATATTTGTGTTCTGTTTGTGTTTGATACAGTCTTACATGTGATTGTGTCATACAACCTAATGCAAGGTATTTGTAGGACATTGGCAAGTATGCCCTTAAAAGACATTTTATGGCAGTTCCTGCAAAATAAGGTGCCTATCTTGTCTGCCTGGCTGCACATATCGTATATGCCCTGCATCATTTTGTATTTTGTATTTATTTGTTATTTATATAGCACCCTAAATTACGTCAAGGCGCTGTACAAAACTAATTTACATTACAACAGAAATGGGCAAGTGAATACAATAAAAACAATATAATTTACAATGAGACTCAGAGTACAATTAAGGTTGAAGTGAGAACGTTTTTAGAGCAGCACGGAGCGTAGAGTAGACCGCAGAGAGATAGGAAGAGCATTCCAGTGAAGAGGAGCCAATAGAGAAAAAGAACGGAAACGAGAGCACATGGAGGACGAGGTTAAAAGAAAGTGGGTTTACGAGTGAAGAGTATGAGAAGGAACGTAGAAGGAAACAAGAGAGGCAAGATACATAGGAGCAAGTCCATAAAGGGATTTAAATACTATGCAGAGAAAAATGACAGGCAAGTCGTCCTCTATTGCCATTGGCAACTGACATGTTGCGCAGGTGTAGCATGCAGCATATCCGGATTATTTTCCCAACCTTTTTTCAGGGTTGCACATGAGGGTCCCTCCAGTTATTTGGAGACAACAGAATCTTGCCTTGCGTAGGCGAGGTGCACTCGCAATGGCGTTGCTGGTCCTTGCACGTGCATCATTGTGACAATGCTCCTTTTGGGTCTGTTGGTCTTGGAGAGGCACCATCAGCCAGGGAAACAGCGGATATCTGCAGTCACCTCTCACAGAAATATCTTCATGCAAGAAAATGATGACATGCAGAGGTGTTCTGCTTGCGTACCACTGATATTTCTGTGTATTGCCAAGTATTTTCACCCACCTGTGAGCACCCTTTGGGTGTGTACAGGCAGAAGGGTGAGGCGGTGCAACAGTAAGATGGGGTGAAGGGCGGATGGAGGAGAAACACATGCTTGTGGCATTTTGGTTCAGTGTCGCTTTGGAATGACAGTGTGATGGGATTTGGTAACATACCCAGCACCGAAGTCCATTGCCACATGAACGCTGGCAGGGTGCTGATTCACAAGCTCATTGCATTGTGTCTGAGTCCATGTTCACTGATGGGGGAATTTATTTTTTATTTTTTTTTAAACTTTTATTTTTGACGGCAGAGGTTCACAATAGGAACATACATCAAGGCAAAGAGTGTATATCGCAGATATACTTTAGAGCAGCACATTGATCACAATACATTAATCACAGCAATGTCGACAGAGCATCACATGAAAGAATGGATAGAGGAGTTCATGATGTAGGAGTGGTTCCTGATGGGGCAGGGGACAGACCAGACCCGGGTGTACCTTCACTTTGGTTGTTAAGATAAGTGTTAAATTCGACCCAAATGTTCTTGGGGCGAGAGTGGGAGGGGAGCTTGGTCAGGTATTCTTCCTCACAATTTCATGCCCAAGTGAGCAAGCCCAACCATTTCTGAAAGACCGGAGGGGGGAGGAGCTTTTCCAATTCTGGACTACACATTTTTTAGCTATCATACAGCTTATGTTCAGAAATTTAGCCACACGTCTAGTGTCATCCGTTCTCCACACTCCAAACAGGACTGCTAAAGGATCAGGGTCAACCACAGCTGCAGTAATTACAGTGAGAGTTTCTAAAATGCTCTCCCAAAATTCAAGCAGTTTATTACAGGTCCAGAACATATGTAAGTGGTCCACTTCTTCCGTCCCGCAACGGGGGCAGGGGTGCACCATGGTGTGGGTGAACCTCGAAGTACTATGCAGGGTATAATCAAGCCTGTTTAAAAGTTTGTACTGCATGGCGCGGTAGCGGAAGTTGAGGGAGACCTTTTGATGTGTAGGCACATTTCCCCCCCAGACCTGGTCGGATATTTCTAGGCCCAATTCAGCTGCCCATTCATCGCGTGCCCTAAGAGCCTGAGTCAGGGCAGTGTCCTGCAGGATCTTATATAGTGAGGAGACGACGCCGCAGGTGCAGCCAGAGTTAGCAATGTATGCAATCGCCGGATCGTCTGGGGGCTCATCTGGGAAGGAGGGCCATTTAGTGCGAAACGCGGGCTGGAGTCTATAATATTGGAGGGTCTCTAAGGCAGATCTGGTGTGCCCTGGTTTCCATGTTTGGGGGTCAATGAACCTGCCTTCGGGGTAGAAGTCAGACAGTGCCTGGTATCCCAAGGCCCCCCAGTGTCGGGCCAAAACAGTATCATGCGTGGGTTCCAGACCGGGGAAGGCCCACACAGGGAGCCATTTATAGTATGGAGAGGACTTGGTTGTCGGATGTAGCAAGCGTGTCCAGGCACGAAGGGTCGTGTTGATTGGATCAACAGGAGAGTCAGGTGTATAATGCTGATGTAGTATTAGAGACATTATGTTGATGCCAGCAGCTGCCAGGACCTCCAATTTGATATGCGGACGCGCTGCAGAACCAGGAAACCAATGAGTGGTGTGTTGGGCCTGGGCCGCAGTCCAATAAAGTGTCAAATCCGGAGCCGTGAGTCCCCCTTGTTTGTATGGAAGCACCATGTCAGTCCACTTCTTGCGCACCATGCCAGAGTGCCATAGGAACTGTGCACATAGTGTGTGTAGTTTGGTGAAGTGTACCTTCCCAGGCCATACAGGTATGTTACTGAAGGCGTAAAGAAGCTTGGGAAGTAGAATCATTTTAATGAGGGAGAGCCGACCGGCCATAGATAATGGGAGAGTATGCCACCGTGAGATTTTAGTCTCAACTATTTGTGCTACCGCCGAATAATTATCAGCAAGCAGGGTGGATTTGGTTAGGGATATCTGAACGGCAAAGTATCTGACACCATCCGGGGACCAGCAGAGAGGGTATTTAGTTGTGGGTTGTTGGGTAGATTTAGTAAGTGGGAAAATCTAAGACTTTGAGTAGTTAATTGTGAAACCGGAGTCGGTGCCGTGTGCGAGTGATATCTCTCAGCATGGGGTCAAGATGGGTTATAGGATCTCTGATGTATAGTAGTACATCGTCCGCATATAGGAATATGATTTTGGGGTTATCTTTCAGTCTAATTCCCCTGCGGACATGGCGTGCACGGAAATAGTCCGCCATCGGCTCTATTGCTAGAGCAAAAAGAACCAGGGTGAAGGGGCATCCTTGACGGGTACCCCTGAAGAGTGTGAACAGGTCAGATGTCAATGAGTTAGCTCGTACTCGCGCCACAGGGGAAGTGTATAGTAATTTGGTGAACCCAATCATTTTTGGGCTGACGCCCATTGTCTCCAGCACCAGCCACATCCATCTCCAAGAGACCATATCGAAGGCCTTCTGAGCATCCAGAGTAACCGCCACAGCTTGCACGTCTTGGTCTATACGGGACATTACATTAAACAATCTTCTGATATTATGGGAGGTGGACCTCCCAGGGACAAAGCCTGCCTGATCCGCATGGACCAAATATGTCATGATGGGCAGAAAACGATTGGCTATGATTTAGGCAAAGATTTTTGTATCAAGGTTCATGAGAGAGAGAGGTCTATAAAACCCACATTCATCGTCGGGTTTACCAGGTTTGAGCAATACCGTGATGACAGCTTCACGCATGGAGGGAGGAAGGATAGAAACACGGAGTGATTCGTCCCAGACCTCAAGCAGCCTGGGAGCTAATATGGCGATGTGTTCTTGATAGAATTCGGTGGTGAGCCCGTCAGGGCCCGAAGCCTTACCTTTAGGCAAGTCTGAGATGGCTGTTACTATCTCATCTAATGTGATTGGGGAGTCTAGTTGGTCCCGGGTAGGGGGGGAAATTACTGTGGGTGGGGATCTGGTCAAGAAGCTCACGCATGTGTTGTTCAGTATGCTCAGCAGGCTGGGAGTAGAGGGATCCGTAGAACTCAGTGAATATATCTAAGATTTGTTGGTCCGCCCACTGTGCGTTGCCATGCTCATCTTTGATGGAGGCAATCTGGGTCCGGCCAGATTTGTTTCTTACAAGTGTCGCTAATGTTTTCCCAGGTCTGTCCCCCTCACCATACTTCCTGGCGGCCTGCGGGCGGTTGAAGTATTGGACTTCGTTGGAAGCTAGTGTGTTGTGCGTCTGGAGTTCTTCGCTGATTTGGGCGGGTATGGCGGGGTTAGCACCAGTTGAGCATTGCAGCTCCAATTGCTTCAGTTTGGCTTTGGAGCGACCGAGGGCGATTCTGATTGTTTCCAGTACTCCAGCTTCCTGGGAGATAGACATTCCCCTAATATATCCTTTGAAGGCGTCCCACCTAACTGCAACCGACGTGGCCGGAGAGAGTTGTGTTCAAAGAAGGATTCAATGTCAGCCAGTATTTCAGCCTTGAACACAATATCTTTGAGGGCTTCAGATTTAAAGCACCAAGTGCTGAATGACGGGATAGGTATTCCCAGCCCCACAGATAATGTAACTGGGGCATGGTCTGACAATGTGCGAGGTAAAATCCGGGACCCCTCCACCGTGCCCATAATTTCACTTGACACAAAGAATAGGTCTATCCTGGATGAGCTGCCGTGCACCGAGTAGTAAGTATACTCCCGCCGCTGGGGGTATAGCATCCTCCAGACATCACAGATGTTAAGTGTCTTAAAGTGGCCATGTAACCTGCGTGAAGCACTGGACAGGGCTCGGGCAGCAGTATCAGTTCTGTCCAAAACAGTATCTAGAATAAGGTTCATGTCTCCCCCCCATATAACCTAAATCCCTATGTAGCCTAGCAGTCTGGTGGTTACCGTGCCAAAGAACTCAGGAGAGTCTAAGTTGGGGCAGTAGGTGTTAACAAGCAGATATTCTTTGTTAACCAGCGTGCAGTGTAGTATAACATAGCGTCCTTCAGGGTCTATGTAGCTTTTATGTAATATGAATTTTATTGATTTATGGACCATCGTAAGGACGCTCCTAGATTACGGATGGGGGAATTTGACAGCAAGGTACATCTCCTCCCATTTATTTTGATTCCATCTTTAGTTTTAGGCCAATGTGAAGAGATAGTGAAGCTAGAAAATTAATTGGTAGAGCCGAGCCATAGCTGAACCAGGGTGTCTGGCTTCTCTCTAAGAGCCAAACATGAGTTGACACGGATAATGACCCATACCTGGCTTCCCGAGTCCCAACCAACAACCCTAAATGCAACTATTGTGCTCTTTCTCCATTTCCAACCCATACACATAAGACCCTCAATTCGCCCTGCCCACCCACCAGAATGCAATTTATAAATGGTTAATTCATAATTATTTATGGAGTAGCACTATAGATTATAAAACCATATGAGTGAGACTTACCCTACCGACAATTAAGGAAAATAAGGCACAGTGATGTAAGTGATTTGCTCAGGATCACATAATGTAGGATGTGTGGAAGGAGGTTGTCTGAGCCCTATCTGCCTGGTTCCACGGTTTCCAATTTACGGAGCACATCTTCTCCCATTCCATATCCATTATTAGAACTGACTCAACGCTTTCTGCAATGCTGTTATTCAAGGGGTAAACCAGTACACCGTTAAATAAATCTGGCTTTCAAAACATCAACATTTCTACAAAAGTGAAGCCTCTTCATCGTCTGTATCATTAGACAATGACATCTCAGTGTACACACAAATGTACTGACTCAGATGATAATACTAATGAAAGTCTGCTATAATTATAATCTATTAAAAAAAATCACACAGGGAGCACACACATTGAGAAGGAGTGGTTGGTCTTATAAAGGGAGTTGGGGCGCCATACACATACCCTAAAACATCCCAGACAAAATGTGAACATATGTGATGTATTTTGTGTATTTTTCATGGATTTTATCCGAAATAAACAGTATTTCATTGAAAATATAATTATATTAGTTTTCACCTACACACTTGACTATAATGATTCATGAATTTAAAGAATCTTGTAATTCAGCAAAACCATATTTTCATATTAAATCAAACAACATCTACCAGAATCTCTGCAACTATCTACGAAATTATGTGTTTTGCAAAACTGAGTTCTAACATGGTGAGCATAAAATAATGGAACTGTGTCGCTCCACCGGGATCCACCCTATACTGCAACAGTTGGAGTTGGTATGGGCGGACACAGCAACTTCGGAAAGGAGGGACGATTTTTGATGGATGAAAGCATTAACTTCTGGCGGATTAACAAGGGGAGTCCTGGGAGTCCCTCTGCCAGACATTAGACCTGGTTACGAAAGCCTTACCCAGAGTCTTTAGCTCACTATCTTTCACAGAGGAGAATTATCCAAAACATATCAGTCTTTGTCCTGCCCTGGGGCAGGCCAGCACTGAAATGCTAGGCAATTCTCCTCTGAACATGAGTACCGAAAGCAACTCCAGACACGTGTTTCGGTCTGGTTGGACCTCATCAGTAGGGTTGAGCTGTGCATCTCTAAGAATAGTGAGCAAGGGGTCCACGCCTGGATTCCCCTAGCAATTTAGGGTGACCTAAAGTTACTTAAATTATGCAAATTAACAAGCCGGGGTCCTGGAAGTCCCTCTGACAGACAATAGTCCTGGTTACAAGAGACTCACCCAGAGTCTTTAGCTCACTATCTTTCACAGAGGAGAAATATCCAAAACATATCAGTCTTTGTCCTGCCCTGGGGCAGTCCAGCACCGAAATTCTAGGCAATTCTCTTCTGAACATGAGTACCAACAGCAACCCCAGACACATGTTTGGGTATGCTTGTGGTCTTGTGCAAAAGGGAGGTGGCCAAGCAGTTTGGGCTCGACTGCCCCTTTTGCGGTAAGACCAAGCCTGATTTGCATATGGTCTTTCCTCTTCTGTAATGGCTTGGCAGGCAAAGAACGATGGTCTGGAGGGATGCCCAGAGCAAAGCCAGAGGTTAAGATTCATTCTAAACCTTCCAGCCATAACCTCTTGGTCTTTGCTTAACTTGTGGCAGAACATACTATATGGGTCTGGGTGGATGGGGCACTGCAAGATGGGAGCGGGCATGCCAGTGGCATGGGATATACCCTTTTCACAACAATCTAAAATGCAATATTTTTTAGTGCTCTAAAATGTTCCTTCTTGGAGGGCTAGTCTTTATCAGAGGTAGAAGGGAGATGAGCTGAAATATAATGACTAAGCATCTTTTCCGAAAGACTACTCTCTGAGCATCACAAAGCCGCTGGACATTAGCAGAGGAAGCAGTGTAAGATCCGCTCCACACTGTCCCACACAATTCACCCCCCTCATCCCTGAAAAATAGTTACGTGTGCAGGGCTTGTTCAGCAAGGCAGGTGAGCTTTCTAGTGTGGGCACCTCATTAAGTTAGTGGACCCCTGGCACAGAAAAGATTCTGGATTCAGATGGTAGCAAGAAGAGATGAGGGGAGATATTGGGCTGGATATGGTCAAGACTAGCCAATTACGTCTCTGTGGCAGAGTTCCTCTCACTGGCCTCGGCATCGCTCTCCCTTTATTTATATATTTATATTTGTAAAGCGCACTACAGCCCAGAGGCATCATCAGGTTCTCTTTCAGCTGGTACCAGGCAGTGAATACTTGACCAAATCATTATGTTCCCACTGTCGGGGGTTTAGGGTGGACATTCCGCTCAAAACCTGTACAGTCCACTCAAAGTTGGACGCTATTGAAGATATCTTGGTAGCACCATAGCAGACACAATGGTGTCCTGCTTCTTAAGGTGCTTTCTGTTTCCCTCATCATCAATGCTGGAAAACGATGAAACAAGCCCCAACAGGAAAACCATAGTCACATGGTTAAAAGGTTTCCTGTATAAAATGGCCATGCAGTGTCATGCACCACTTTAGAATTGCCCTAGTTTGAGATGCAAAAAGTATATGAATTCTGAAAAATTGATATAAAATATATTTGCAAATCGACACTTTGGACAGCGCGCCGGCTGCGCGCATGGTATAACGTTGGTGCCGTGCACGCCTCCTCACACATCACCGCAGTATAGTGGAAAGCCCTGTGCATCTCGGAGGATGCCTGGGACGCCCTAATTTTCTCTCAGCAATGCATTTATCTCAGGCAATTACCATAATGATAGAGCCTGAGGCCTGTGATTGCACAGCAATCAGTTCTTCTCTTGCATAAAAGGCCAATCCGCAGTGTGAAAAATACAGCATCTTAATTAACATTTCTCATAGCGTACTAGCAACGTCAATAGAACACCATTAACGCCCATTTCAAGGCAAAACAGCATTTATCTTAGTAAAACGAAACGTGGCATTGATTTAGCAATTAAGTGATTCAGCACTCAAATTGTCATAATCTTTTCTAAAGATTGGCCAATTTTAATTGAAATACCAGAAAAACATATTCATATTTATTAATTTAAAGAGATTTTATAGAAACAGCATTAAACCTGTCTGGCTCTCAAGTGCATATAAGAATATATATGTTCATGTTTTTAAAGAGAAATATTTGCACTGTGATTTCAAAAATATTTTTATAGAAAAGCCTGCATCTCTCCACAAAACTGCCGGCTGAGTTGCACCAGAATTTGGGAAGCCAATATTCTGAAAGCACTGCACTATTTCAAAAATAACGTTTTCTATTTATCACTGTGATACAGCGAGCGACCCAGAGTATTAAGTCAATCCCTCCAAAGAGGGCCTTGAATAGCAGGTTCCTTTTAAGCAATAAGGTGCTCGCAATGCCCGTGGGCCCGTAGTTACAGGCCAGAGCGAAGTGAGGGCGTTAACACAGGCCCCGGGGCATTACCTTAAGCTGTAATGCCCACCCCTGCGAGGGGCTTATTGCTATTAGTACGCAGACCTGTGAGACCGAGGTGCTAGAAGCACTTTTTTTCAGTTTTCCCGCCAAGGAAGGGGACTCGAAGTTCATTGTTCCTTTCCATGGCGGCCATTAAAAATAGTTTAAAAAAAAAGTAAACAAACAAAATTGCTGCCATGGAAAGGGAGAAGGGATTACATGTAGTCCCTTCTCCCTTTCCATGGCGGCCATTCAAAAACAGGAAAAAAGTAAACAAAAAATGGCCACCATGGGAAAAAGGGACGACGTGTAGCAGATCGGGAGCAGACGCTCTGGGGACAGAAGTGTTCCCAGTGCATCAGCTCCCAAGAAGGATCCCCAAAGAAGGTAAGTGGGGGTTGGGGGGGGTTGGGAGGGGAATCTGTGAGTGGGGGAGGGGAATCTGTGGATGGGGCAGGGGGAAAACTTACCTGGTTCCCGGGTGGGAAAGATGGCGGCCTCCAGCCCTGAGGAGTCTCAGAGCGGCAGGATTACCGTCTGGTAATCCCCCCGCTCTGAGCCTCCTCATTGGCTCGGAGGCTAACCCCCCTTACCCCTCCAGTACTAGTAAAATAAAGAAAATTCCAAAAACCAGACAGAAGAAGCAGGGTTTATACATGAATAGACAAGAGCCTCCATCTTGTTGTTGTAGCTGTCTGAAATTCTCCAACATAAATAAATCCAGAATCTCATTCGTATAACCAGTCAATTTTGAATAACTTTGAGGAACAGTCATGGCAGCAAGAGCAAGCAAGATATTTTTGGGGAATACAATTTATTTGTTGTTGGCTTCATGATGATTGGGCCTTGTGTCCAGGCTTAAAAAAACAAGCTTTAACAAAGCCAACAGTTTTGACCTGTGCTAAAGTATATGGCATATACCAGGCACAGCTATTAAATGCCTAGTCCTGCGCATCCCAGAGTGCCTCCAGAGTGCTGTTGGCTGTTTCGGCTGCTTTTGCTGCAACATGTGACATCTATCAACGGCAAAGCGCAATTATCCCAATGCTTTTCCTTGTTTATTGGATAGGCCCCACCCACAAGAAAGCCGAGTCCATCAATATAATTCTGGGCCGCATGCATCTGCGCCTGCGTGCATCCCGGTGTGCCTCCATAGTGCTGTTGGCTGTTTGCTGGCTTGCGGGTCAGGGGCATAGGCATTGGTGCCTTTAATAGTCATTAACCGTTCTTGGTTCTAGTAATATACAGACAAATTTTGATTTTAACTTTGTGGGGAAGTTCCAAGCAAATAGTCTTTTTGCCCTGTCTTTTTTCTTTCCTTGGTATTAATCCCCTCATACATCTACAAAATGAGGGAGAAAGAGAAGGTTGTAACTTCTAGAAAAGAGATAACAATGGCACCGCTTGTTTTCATTAGTAGACGTGATAGCATGTCACGGGCTGTAGCTTTGCCCCTCCCTCCTTCCCTTATTGGCAAAGTGAGCTCCCTGTTGTCGGCAGTCCCGGAAAAGTTAATCCCCACTGAGTGGCCCAGTACGGGTGATGGTGTGAAGGACAAAAAGGGGTTGACTCACGTTAAGCATCTATTGAGGACCACGGGACTCTACCACAAGAGGTCAATAATCAGATATTGGGAAAAGAGCCACTCGTTACCACTTTGCCTCTCCCTGCGTTATGAAATGACTCGTTCCTCCATACCCCACCATTGTTTGCCACTGGAGAAATGTCATTGTTGGCTTTGTCAGAGCACTTGTCAAAAGCAGGGGTGGGAACAACTTGCTTTACTTCGGCTCAGATTCCGGTCCGGTCATTTCCGGAACATGAGCCAGAGTTCGATTACAATCATTTCGCTGCTTATGAAATACAAACAAAGGTGTTAAAAGAGCTAAAGACACACACAAAAGTATTATATGAGATAATTAATTAATTTATTTATTAGGAGTAGAAAGAAGTGAATTTGGAGCTATGAAACAAGAGAAGACATCTTTCATGAAATTGGGGAAAAATAGAGATAATTAGGTTAAGAATCACTGTCATGATATGCTTAAAAGGAGAGGGGGAGTGATTCAAGCTCTCTCTCTGGCTTATTTCTGGCTCTGTCCCTTCTGCTCTTCTGCACAGATTATACATATAATAATTTGTATTTGTCTCGGCTCGTGTCATCCTCTCTGTTCATCTATAATTTTAATTGTTTTCTGCAGGGCTGTCATAATGACATAGAGCGAGTGGGCTATAAGAAAACATGTTTGTGTACCCAGCTTGTCAAAAGTATGACGTCTTTGGGCCCCCAAATCAAGTGGTCGGATGGGCTGAAAGAGTTGTTTAGGGGGCAATCAATGCCCTGTAAGTATATAAAACAAAAGCCACAACTCCAGGTATGAATGGAACAGAATTATTTAAACATTTCAACAGTTCTACATTATTACCAAACTACAATATGTATTTTAGAAGGCTACTGTGTGTTACAAATGTTACAGCCACACAGCTCACGAGGACAGAACTGGTTATGATTGATGACTCCGCAATACATACATCCTTACAATTCTGGCTGCAAAGGTAGTATAGGTTGTTACTGTGACCCACTAGGGGAGTGTGATGTATCGGCAATCTGCTGGTGCAGCAAGCGGCATTGCCACTGATTTAGAAAGATCACAGTGGAAGTGAGATGGGGACCCTGTCAAACCAAATCAACTGCGGTGAGATAACGCAGAGCAAGAATAAGACCAAACCATGACTACATGTTCATCCAGAGAAATTGGGTTCCATGCGATTTCACCAAACCAAATGCTACTGAATAAAATGTTACCAACAAAGAAATATTGATTTTTGTTTTAATTCTAGGGGTGCCCCCCAAACTCCCTGGTTACCTACACTTATAACTGCCCCCCAAACCACCCCTGCCCCTTTTGACCCCTTACCCCCACCCCTGTATATTTTCTGTTCAATATTTCTTTTGGTAAAATTTCATTCGTTATTTCTTTTCGGTAACATCACTGGATGCCGGGAAATTGGTGTGATATGGCTCAGCCTCGATATCCAAAGTCAGCACTTCCAGATCAAATCTGTCAGCCAGAAAGAACCCTTTTCAGAGCCAGAGTCTTCATCCGCCTGTCGAGAAGAGGCTGGGCAACGAAGTAGAGCAGAGCCAGCACAGAATTGGCGAGCCATTGAGATGAACACACCACATTGCCTCTCAACCGTGAAGACAGCCCTGTTTCAGACAGGTCACTGGATTTTGGATACAAAAGCTGTTAGCTCCAGAACATACGAGATGACTAACCTAGCAGAGGGGAGAAAGACCCAAAGAAAGCTATCAAGAAGTGGATAGTGTAACCAGAACTCCATCTGTCAAGGAGGCTGAGCAACCTGGGAAGGAGAGGCTTTGCTCTGCCCGCCAAGAGAGAGTGTGTGTTTGTGTGTGAGAGAAAGAGAAAGAGAAAGAGAGAGAGATACAGAGAGAGAGAGAGACAGAGACAGAGAGAGAGAGAGAGAGAGAGACAGAGAGAGAGGAAGAGGCCGGAGGAAACGAGTAGCAAACACAATGAAGTGTGAATTCATGAAGGAACTTGTTGAACGAAACCCAAGGTCTGTGAGAAAAACAGAAAAGGCGGGTGTTAGGCTGGAGAGCCATGGATTCTGTGGCAGCCAAGGAGTAATGATGTGTACTGGGGTGTTGTAGGAGAAACCGGATTAATGTTGGTGGAACCGAAACCAGTAAGAAATTATGACACTGTTTGTGTAACACTCCATGCGGAGAAAAGTGAGTTTTAAAATCCAGAGCAAACTCAACTATTATTCATGGTCGTAACCACTGCACTCTTGGAGAGTGAAAATGAAAGCAGTGGATGAGCTGAATTAATTATCTAAAAAATGCAAGCTGAGAAGGGAGTATGAAGGCCCAAAGTGAAGCGAGGCATTATTCGCCGACTGAAACGCTGCAGGCTGGACATGGGAGTCTTACAGTCCAGAGAGAAGTGAAGCATTATTCTTTGATGAATAACTGCATACCGGGAAAAGATATTCTAAAAGACCAGAATTGGACAAGAAACTGGACATTGATTAAAACATTGCATGCTGGGAAATACAGTCTTAAATACAAGAGTGAGCAGAAACACAATCTAGTATTTGAATTACCGACTCAAAGGAAACTGAATAAAAAAACACAGATCAATTTGAGAAACCGTTAAATGCCTGAGAGACTGGTTGTTGTGTACAACTGAGTTTGAAGTTCAGACTACAATTGAGTAAATTGGTTTATAGTTATAGCATCGAATGCAAAAGCATCAAATGCAAAAACATTGAAAGAAATGCATAGAAAACATTTTTTCAATTTTTTTTTAATGGGGGGTCCCTCCATCCCCTGTCATCCCCTGCTTTTCTACCCCTTAAAACCCATTATAATAAAAATGAAACCTTTACCTTTAAAAAAAATGCATTTTTTTGATGCTTTTGCATTCGAGGCTTTCTATTCGACGGAATCACTGGATACAGAGTAAATTTGGTCGGCAATATGGTGATCTGCACTGATGGTCCCTAATAAGGGTGAACCACGTATGCCAGTGTCTGAATCCTTGAGAGCTGTCCATCTTGGGTGGAAAAGGCTTTGTATAAAATAGCACTGCCCTACAAAGACATTGGGACTCATTATATATGGTAAGCAACCAGCACTGTTGTTACCGGACCGGCATACTTGGAGTTCTGCGTGCAGGTGCCTTTCCGCCCGCCAGGTCTGACCGGTGGGCGGAAAGGCACCCGCTTGCAGACCTTGACAGATGCACCGGCACTGTGTGCAACAGTGCCGGTGCATCCGTCTTCCCCATTCCCATTGAGTCGCATGGGACTCTATGGGAATGGGGAGAGATTTTATCCGGCGCCTGGCTATGGGGAATTACCAGGACCGACGGGGCTGTAATGCACCGGTAATTCCATATCACCAGGCATTGGAAAAAATGCACAACTCCAGCGGCAGCCTGCTTTTTTTACCAGCACGGTTACCGCCAGGGTTGTACTGACCCCTATTGTCCTGGAGCAAAGGCTTCATATTTGAGCTTCTTTGCATTCCCACAATGCATCTCCCAAACTGGAGGAACAGTTCCAGTGACGGTTACCATGTGGCATTGTGCTATGTGTGACTTGGCTGAAATGACCATCTCTACTATCACATCTCATGTGGAAAGTTTTTTTTTCCTTAAGCCTTTTCATAACTTTGCTGGTACTCGAGAAATAAATATGTATATGACACCTATGGTCAGAAAAGAAATATAATAGAACAAGTTCACAAACCTAATACTTACAATCTGTGTAAATGACATTGCTGTACAAACATTGTTTCTTGTCTTCCTTCCACATATTGTTACCCGGTTTTATGCTAAAAATACTTTATATGATATCTATTTATTAAAACAAGATATACAATGGACAACAATTCCTCACTGGCTCTCACGCCGCAATAAAGGTAATGTTGATATGCAACAGCCTAGCAAAAATCACAGCAATCACGAACAAAATTCGTTTTCCCATCTGATTTATTGATCGTGTTTCGCACACTTTCACCGGGGTTTCTTTTCTTATTTCAAAATGGAAATATTGCATATTTCTTTACAGATTTAGGAGTGTAGCCTTATTTCATAATTTTCGATTTATAAACACGACAACACACTATTTCAGCCTATTATTTTAGTAAATGTTGGCACTCCTAATTTGTTTAATTGGTTTCATCCACAGCATGTACTGTTAGCAATAATAATTTGCACACTCCTTTCACTAGTGATCAAGCAGTGCCTCTTTTGAGATTGTTTTTCATCAGTTAAACACTATAGGCGGAATACCCTGTGAAGACTTTTAAGATGTTTTCACTCTAACTTATTTACCATAAAATAGGCTGCTACAGGTTTGGGGGCAGTAATGTCTTTTCCTTTTCTCTCTATATAAAAGGGAAATGTGTGGACACGTGTCTGTTCGAAAATGTTCAGCATACTTCCCAACATGCTACAATAAATGAAATTTGGCATATGGGTAGGTTCCATGGTGTAGGCAATGTAACACATAAATAAAACATATATATATATATATATATATATATATATATATATGTTTATTTTTTTGTAGAAATTACTGTGCGAAGTACCGGTACAACTGCTAGTGTTGCATATGTGTCCCTACTCGAATGTTCGCTAAAGTGTCCAGTCACTTAAATTGTCTTTTCATGATTTCAATCTCCAACTAATTAACCAAACTCCATCAAAAGTTAAAAGGAACACTTAGATTCAAAGTTGTTCAGAACCTCCTTTCTTTCTCACTCACTTGCTATTATAATATCCGCTAGATGCAGTTTACCGTTTCATTCTTCTCTGAGATTCATTCAACAGAAGCCTTGTTTTGCTAATTTCCCATTTCTGGTTGTCCTCCTGGATAGCAGAGCAGAGTGCCTGACACTGAGATCTCGCATGAGCAATTGCCTTGTCTCCGCAAGGCAGTGGCTTGTGTCCAAAGGATAATGAACTGTTTATATGTTCATAGTCTGCTGGCTAGGCTCTGCTTTCATCTCCTGTTGTCTCACCTTCACTCTCTTTGGGATGCCCACTCCAACAACTTCAAAGCTTTGAGTTTCTTCAGAAATAAAAAATGATTCCATTTAGTAGTGTTTGGTCTCTGTTCTTTTTAACAAAGGGAAGGCGATCTGTCCTCCCTCTATGAAAGTGGTCACATTGGATGCATGGCTTTGTGGTCAGGACAGAACACTGGATTGAAAGAAGATTTGGGGTCTGTGGTTCAGGGATGAACAGGCTCATTCACTGAACTGCAATGAGAAGGCTGAGCTTCTAAGGTTTTGTGGAGGTGACAGCCATGACTGCAAAGCCAGACAGTGATTCTAAAGATTGTCAATTCCTGATTATAAGAAAGCCTTCCTTCAGTATCAAAAAGGTTACCCCGTTTTTATCCCATGTAAAAAAAAAATCCCTTCTTGCTCATCACATTGCTCTCCCAACTCCTCTGCTGAGTTATTTCAAACATACAACGACTGCAGGTTGCCACGAGAGTGTGCTTTCTTCCCAATTCCCGTACAAGCTCTGGCTTTCTACCTTCTCTTCTTTTCTTGTTGGGAAAATTGACAAAATCACTCTTTCCATCTCCAGTTCCTGCTCTCACTATCCCTGCTCCTGGATTGGATACCTCATTCGCCACTTTCACCTTCATCTCTTAATTAGAGGCTTGCTCTGTTACTCAGGAAGACAGGAGCCTCCTCCGTCTCCTGTGATACTGCCTAGCACTGTGCGTACCTTCACCTGGCATCTGAGGATGGTGCAGACGAATGGTAAATGCGTCTGGTGGGGATGCAATCCTTTCTTAAACATTGACATCTGCAACAATGACGAAATCACGAAGCAAGCCAACCAATCCAACTTAACGATATTTGAGTCATTGAAGGACATCAGCCACAAAACATTCCTATCCTGGCCCAATCAGAGCTCACACTGATCTGTAAGTAGAGCCAAATAAATGGATGCCTATAGATTTATTTTGTGATTGTGGTACCGGGACTTAAGAGGGTTGCCCCTCTGGTTAAGAGAGTCGTACTAATTGAGAAACAACCTCCAGTTTGCTTTGGTAGGACGTAGAAAATTGCTCAGCTGTTTGGTAGAGCCAAATAAATTGAGGCAGAACCTCCAGTCTGTGAGTGCCATACAAGACTTTGAGAGGGGCTCCACTGGGAGGTACTTGCTAGAGCCAAATAGAATGAGCGTGAAGGGAAAAACTAAACGTTACTGGTGCAATGCACTCAAGTACCTCAGAGTAGCTGACATGAGTAACTGTTACTTCATCATGGATGTTTGAATATTAGCCACTAGTTTACACCCACTGCAGTTGGAGTCCAACTCACAACCACCTTTCCCGGTGCACCCTTGTGTGCATTAATATATTCTTTGTCATCTGATGCATCTAATATATGGTCTTCCAAAAGATGGGGCTGCTGTTTCTTCCCACCAGAGTGTTTTACGATAAGATCCTTGCTAATTTATGAAAGTCAGCAATCGTGTGTATAATTGAGGCATCCCTGGAGGTCTGAGAAAATTGCTCCAGCAGACAGAAATTCATGTTCACACTACACCCTACCCGGGTGGTAGCCAAGACTTTCTAGTGCTACTTGAACAAGTACAGACATCCTTGCTGATGGCTTGCTAAGCCAGAAGTACTGTGGATCATCTTCTCTTACCAGTTTCCATGTGACGAGAACATAGACTTCAACTACTGATTTATCCTGGGCACTGTGATGCATCCAGTAGCCCAGACTGTGGGGCAGAGGTTGGGGGCTTATGTTTTCCTCTGTACGGATGCTTGTTGTCGTGCCTCTGAACCAGTTGACAAGTTGAGGAGAATGTGTGCGCAATGTCTGATAACCTTCTTTGCAGTGGTGGAGTCAGGCACTGGGTTGATGATCTCAACTCTGACCTTTGCTTCTCAATTCTTGTTATTTGTAGGCTTTAAAAGATCTTGTTAGTGTATTTGTACAGATAAATAGCACAACCTCTTGTGAATCATCACCCCCAGTGTTTTCCTCATCCTCAGGTACATGCTTTAAGAAGTTGTCAGCTTGGCTCTACACTGTCTTCTGGAAATAATACCGGAAGGTACATACTCTCCGTCATCGTAAGAATGTGCGGACCGTGTTAGAAGGTTGAGAGCAGGTTCATGACAAGTTGCTCTGGTTTTGCATCACCAGACATTTCATGTTCATGTCTTATGCTGAATAGTTCCAATTCCAGCAGCTACACCAGTGGCAGCAGCTGGGTGACAGAGCATACAAGCTAACCTGTTCGGTAGCCTCTCCACAAGGCTGAACTAAAGAACAAACTTTTTTTTTTTCTATTTACACATCACTTGGTTTTAATTAAACCTTAGATGCAAGCATGTACAAAACATAACAATGTAAAACAGATAAAAATCATCATCATCCTCAAAACAAATAAATATCATCATCATCCTCAAAGGCCCATTCCAAAAAAAAAAAAAGTAGAAGAAGAAGAAGGAGAAAAGTAAGTCTAGGGCTGGTTTCAATCCACAGCCAGGCTTGAATCTTCACTCCATAAGAGTGAAGATTCTTCTGACCAGCTCTAGTACAGCTAAAGACAAAGAAAGCCATCCACCCCATTTTATGAAAGCCCACCAGTCCTCCTGCGATTTTGTTGATGATTCCTCTATAAATCTCCCCAGGAGATTATTTCTTATAGAGTGTAGGGGCTCACATACTAGTACTAGATGCTGCAGAGTCTCCTTACTTCTATTACAAAACCGACAAAAGTTTTCCCTTCACGGGCCTTTGTTCTCCTTGCTGTAACCTCACGTGTCGGGTAAAGATTTAAACGGAGTCTCAAAAGGTTTTGCCGCTCCAATTTTGAGGGAAATCTTGCTAGCTAGGACATTACATGTCCTCTTTTATAGTACTCCTCAGGATTGTCAAGAAATAATTGTCCAACATTTGCAACTAAGTAGGCGTTAGTGAGGCATCCTCTAGTTGCCAGCTCTGACTGTTGCAGTTGTCGATCACTGATGCTCCAGCATCAGGCGGGTTAAATTATGCCAAGCTCAGCTTTGTGGTTTTTACCTGTTTCTACGGGAGCTGGACGTGCAATCAAAGTCACCACAAAATGGAGGAGAATGGAAAAAGAGGACATGTGCATGGTTTCACCTACCCTTATGTCAGATACACCATTGGACCTGTTGTCAACAGCAATAAGAATGACCTGTACTCTATGGCCAATGACCCAATGTGCCACAGCCACCTTTATTTCCCCTCAGTTATTAGCTCCCCTTTGAAACTAGCTGCCAGATCATTCTATACACAAGCTGGCCTGTTGGTGAATTGCATCCTGTGCCTGCTGTCCTGGGATTTACAGGTAAGGGGAATGGGGGAAGGTGCCCCAGTGTTTGTTAATGGCCATGAAATCCATGACTTGAACATTTGTTCATATGTCTATTGTCAGGTGGACATTCCTAGCCCGACAGTAGCCCTATGCCATTTCCTCTGCTTTCATAACATGGCATAATGTGTTCTTGAGTTTGCATGTGCAGTGATACATTTTCGTTATAAAATGCATTTATCATTTGTTTAAATGTATCAATTGACACCCACCCAGATCCCCCCCTCCCCGCGGAGCAGTCGAGTCAAGGGCACTAGCAACCCTTTGCATTCGGTTTTTCACAACAAGGTCATACAAGCATGACTCTGACGTTCGTGTGAAGTAGTGCCAACCCTTAATTTCCCCATAGGGATTCACAAGGCCACAGAGCCATCTGAAGCCACATTTTTCAACAAGGACAAGGACAGTAAATCGATTACAACATTACATCAAGATTGCCAGTGAATAGTAAGAGCCTTCCGTGTCTTTAGTGATATTTTGTGACATGCTCAAAGGCCTCAGCAGTGGTGGGCTGGTGCATTAAGGAGGAAATCATTAATTTGCATGCCATGAGATCTGCAGTCAACGATTTTGATCCAACAAGACTTCAACATCTGTGAATCAACAAGACTCTGTTATAATGACCTGGAATGGTTTTTGAACATGTGCCCACTGCCAGCAGCAGAGGGGTGGGAGGCAGCCCTGTCACAATTTCATTTTTCCAAGCAAGTGGAGGATTAAGTCTCTTGTGCCCCCACAGGCAAAAGGTCCCAAAACTAGTTCCCGACTTTCCTGCACATCTTTTTGAAACATGACAGGTCGGAAAATGGGCTTGTTCCTTTCTGCTGTAAAATAGCTCCACATTCCAGATTTCTCTGTGGGTTCAAATAGGAACACACCTTTCCACCTTCTTGGAGTCTTCTCGGGGAACTTTGCAGTAGACACTGAATGGCCGCCGTTGATGTAGAGCCGGTGCTGTTGATATAACTCACTGTAAAGTTGAACAACCACCACCATCTGTTTTTTCTGGATTCTTTTGGAGTATATTGCACACTTGGCAACCGCACAGTTTTATCAATGCCTGCAGCCTATTGTTCTGCCTTTTTGACTACCTCCAAATCTGTGGCATCTGCGGGTATGAAGATTGAATCAGAGGCAGAGCATAATCTTTGTCATGTTCTTCAGGAAATCAGTGGTGAGAAGACTTTCAGGAAGGGTCTCTTGCTGATCCGCAATGTATTGCTCTCTTTCTTGCTGAGGTGTTGTCATCTCTTCACCTTTGTGTGCCTCAGATGTGGATGTTCAACTTCCTCTTCCTGCTCCCAACCGTCATCCTCTGTTTGTGAATGGAAGTGTGACAGACTGGAGCATGCACCATTACATTTCTCCCAGTGCAACAGATTACATTATACCAGATGCCCCTATTTGTTGTAGAGGAAGAGATCTGTGGCTACTAATGGATCGGTGGGACCAGTACACAGACCGGCATTGTGTCTGGACTTCTCAACACATTCCGCTGCTGCTGGTTCCTGCCTCGTCCCCTACCACATATGGGTAGCATGTCACATTCATGCATGTTCAATGTATGCAGCTCTAGATTATGCAGACTTCCTAAAACTGCCATGGTGCTTTCCCCACCTAAGATATGCATGTGTGCTTCTAACTTATTTGGTGTTCCATGCCTGTAGAGTCACATATGCCTATTATTGCTTTGGTTTTCTTCCCACTTACAAAATATTGTGTGCCTAAGGCTGCTTTGGTATACTCCTGCTTCTACAAAATACGCCTGTGCGTTAGAATGCTTTGACTCTCTTTGACCACCTTTTCTGACTACAAAATAACATATACCCAAGAATGCTTTCGTGTACTCCTTCACCTACAGAGTACAAATGAGTCCAAAATGACTTTGTTGTACACCTCAGACTAAGACCATTCACATCGGCGTAAAACTGCTATGGCCTTCTCTCCCACACACAAATTTCATGTGTGCCTAAGACTGCTTTGGTGACCCCCCCCCACCCACAAATTGTATGTGTGTTTATGCTTGCTTCAGCATACGCTTCTATTCATTAGTGCCCAAGTATGCTGTGGTATACACCTGCACCTACAACATTCATCTGTGTTTAAGATAGCTTTGTTTTCTTTCCGTACTACATAATTCATGTGTGATATGATATGGCATTTATAACGTGCCTATACACAGGTTTTTCATAGGCGTGTGCCTATGAATGTGTGGCACACTCCTCCGCCTACAAAATTCTCATATGTTGCAATAACTTCTTCAGGCCTTCAAACTCTGTCTACAAAAGTCAAGTGGTCCTAACATTGCTTTTTCCATACTGGCCCTCTACAAAATTCATGTGCGACTAAGACAGATTTGACTTACCCCTCTGCCTACGAAATTCATGTGTGCCTACATCTGTTTGGTGTATCCCGCCTACAAACATTTTGTGTGCTTAGGACTGTTCTTGCCTTATCCTGCAGCTACAAAATTCTTGTGTGCCTACGACTTCCCAAACATAATCCTCTAACTAGCAAATTCACGAGTGTCTAAGATTGCTTGTGCCTTCTCCCCGCCTCCAAAATCCACATGTGCCTAAATCTACTTGGCACACGATTTCCTCTCTAAAATTCACATTTGCTTTGGCTATTTTGACCTTCTTCCCCTCTTACAAAATTAAAGTGTGATTTAGACTGCTTTAGCATACTCTATTGCCTACACAAATTGTGTGCGCTCAAGATTGCTTTGGCCTTCCCCCTTCCCTAAAAATGTCACTTTGTCCCTTGTGTATAAGACTGCTTTGGCATAATCCTCCCAACATACTTCACATGTCCCTTCAGGCTGCTTGGCGCACTTCCCCACCAACATAATTCCTGTGTCCCTAAGACTTCCTTGTAATACTCCTCCTACTAAATTGACACGTGCCTTCAGAGTGATTTGACATACTTGTAAAAAATTCATGTGTATCCAAAACTGCCTTGGCCTTCTCCCCTTGCTGCAAAACACATGTGTGCCCAAGTCTGCTTTGTCATGCTCCCGCACCAACAAAATTCACACATGCATTTAGACTGCTTTTGTGTACTTCTCCACCTGCAACATGTATATGTATCTAAGACTAATTTGGCATTCTGTCCTGCTTTACAAAAGGTGATGTGTTATTCACACTGCTGTGGCCTACTCCTCTGCCTACACAATTCAGGTGTGTCCAAAACCGTTTTAACCTTCTCCCATACCCACAAAAATCACATATGTCTAAGATGGTTTTGTGTTCTCCACTGCCTACAAAATCCATGTGTGTGTCTGTAACATTGACTTGGTTTTTCCCATTGTCAAAAACATTCATGTGTGCCTAAGACTGCTTTGGAGTACTGCCCAGTCTACAAAATCCATGTGTGCCAAGGATTGCTTTGGCACACTACTCCACCTACAAAATGCACCTGTACCTATGAATGCTTTGGCATAAACCGTATTTCTATTTATGTTTGCCTAAGAGCGCTCTGGTGTACTCCCCACCTTTAAAATGTATGAGCGCCTGTGACCGCTGCAGCATACTCCCCCACTTAAAAATGCATGTGTGCCTAAGACTGTTATGTTGTAGTCCTGCCCAAAAAACTTTGTATGTGCCTTAGACTGCTTTGGCATACTCCCCCTTACAATATTCATATGTGCCTATATGCTGCTTTGCATACTCTTTCTGTTACAAAATCCATGTGTGTCTAATACTCTCTCATCATGCCCCCCCCCCCCTCTACATGACTCCTGTGAGCATAAGATTGCATTGGTCTACCCTACAAATATAAAACATTCACATGTGCCCTAGACTGCTTTGGCCATCTTATCTGCCTACAAAATTACCCTGTGCCTAAGACTGCTTTGGCATCTTCCCAAACCTTCAAATCTCATGTGTGCCTCAGACTGCTCTGAAGTACTCCACCAACTACAAAATGCATGTGCACTTAAGACTGCTTTGGCCTTCTTCCCCTCCTACAAATCTCACGTGTGCACCTGACTGCTTAGGCATAATCCACTGCCTACAAACTTCACCTGGCCCTAATGCTGTTTTGATTCACGTGTGCGGTCTAACTCTGCTTTGCCCTCCGCCCCGCCTCCAAAGAAAATGTGCATGTGTCTATAACTATTTCTGTCCCCTCCTCTAGCTAAAAATACATGTGTGCCTAAAAGTGCTTTTGCACACTTTTCTGCCTACATTCTTATATACTAAAAACTGCTTTGGTTTAACATCACCTACAAAATTCACGTTAGCCTGAAGCCTATTTTGCGTACTCCTCAACGTGCACCATTTCTATGTACCTAAGACTGCTTTGACGTGATTTTGTGCATTCAAAATGCATGTGTGTATACGTTTGCTTTCATGTATTCCTCCCCATATACATTTCAAATGTGCCTAAAACAGACCTGGCATACAAAATAGAGGTGTCTCTAAGAGTGATTTAGCGTACACCCGTCCCTACAAAATTCATGTGTACCTAATACTTCCTTGGCATTCTTCTCTGCCCACAAAATTTATGTTTAACTAAGATGCCTTTGAGGTGTTCCGCTGCCTACAAAAGCCATGAGGGGTTTTTCACTTCCTTGGTCTTCTACGGGTTTGTTGTGCTCCCCTCAACTCACAAATCGTTTTCCTCAAAATCCGCAGACAAATGAACCCTAATTCGCAAACTCTACATCGGAGCTATTATCATTTGCAAGGTCTCTACAATACGCTATTACTAATCTAGTCTATACCAAGTACAGAAATTGCCTTCTATGACTATCCAAAAGCCATTGGTATTGCTCCTGCCTTTTCAAATGCCAGCCATGCAGTGTCTTGAGTTTCCACTGGATGTGAGGCTACCTTTGTCAAACCTCATTGCATGAGCCTCAGGAATAGCTTGAGAGGTTTGACCTCGTTGAACCTGTTGAACTGCCTTGCTCACACTTACTCTTGACACATGACTTTTATACTATATGCATATGTTATGAAGACCTCTCAACTAGGAGTCATTGTTCTTATCCAACCGAAACCTGTGATCGTCCGACCAGCTTTTGCTCTTGGTTCCAGGCTCTGGATTACCTCAGCCGAAGAGGTGGTAGATTCTCAATTGCTGCCAGCACACTGCGGAACCGCCTCTCCCTCCTCATGCTCTAAGTCAGGGATCTGCAACCTTTAGCGCTCTAGATGTTTTAGACTGCAAATCCCATTGGCCCACGCCAGCATAGACAATTGTGTGGGATCATGAGAGTTGTATTCCAAAACATCTAGAGAGACTAAGCTTGCAGACCCCTAACCAGTATCCCTACTGATGTTTGTTCTGTTTCATTACATTTTCCTGTTTATTAAATTAGTTGATTACTCCTCTGATGATTCTCCCCTTGCACTGATGGTAAAAGGGCTTGCCAGTTTATTGGGGGTTTAAACCCCTGAATGTTAAGAACTTCGTTTAACTTGTGTAATACTACGTCTCTTCACTGCCCATATGTATATGTCTATCCTGTTAATTCTTTTCTTGAACTTTGGGCTTGTGGTCTGTTTGAGACTGTACCAAATGTTTGAAACGTCTGTTGATGTTATTAATTAGCTTGTCATGTGGCCTGTACATTTTATTTATTTATGGCAACCTGATACTGATGTGTTATTGCTTTCAATTTTAACTTTTTAAAGTTTTATGGCAAACAGCTGAATAAAGCTATGTAACAACAGTATTCTTACACTTATTCAGAAAAACGTTTAAGGTCGGTCTGCCCACCTACCCCTCCTTATAATTCTGAGATAATCAGCTACGTCTTAGGGCCTAGTACCGATTCCATTTATGTATTTATTTATTTTTACATTTATAAAGCGCACAAAGCCTTAGGGCATCTAGGCGCTGTGACATGACCAGTTACTTACGAGGTAGTGCAAGCATAATATACAGACAATGCCTCGGGAGCATAGCTCAGCGGCAATGTACTCGCCTTGGAAGCAAGACGAAACGGAGCAACCCAGGTCCGTGCTTAGAAACCTCTAGGTATTAAGTGCGTTATAAATAACACATCATATCATATCAATGGATTGACAGTTCTTGGGGTGGTGAACATCTGCTGAAGGCAGGTGAATAGCAAAGTCTTTAACGCTCTGTGGAATGACCAGTACGAATGTTTTGCTCACAAGGAGGGTGGGAGAAGGTTCCAGTGCGTGGCTGCAACGGCAGGGAAGCTGGAGCCTTCATTTGGCCCATTTAAATTTGGGTTATATGACTCAATGGGCATAGGCAGCCCTGGTGGGTTTGGTAGAGGGTGATTTGGTACATTTTTGGGATAGGTAAGGGGGGGCATCTTTAAACACGCATTTGTGTGCTATGGAGAGAGTTTTGAAGAGAATTTGTTCATGAACAGGGAGCCAGTGGGCTTATTTTCTAGCTTCAGTGATGTGTTCCATTTCGGGGATATTTAGTGCTGCTCTGAGTGCGTTATTTTGAATCACTTGCCATTTCTGAATGTTTTTGTTTGTAGTGCTTGCAAAAAGGGCATTGCAGTAGTGAAGCCGAGAACCTACGGTTGCTTGGCCTGTGGTAAGGTGACTCTCGGGCGATAGAAAAGGTCTGGATGAATTGATTAGCTTGGTAGTGTAGGCGGCGGAGGAGGCAATGGCGCTGACATGCTGTGAGAGGGTAAGTCTAGTGTCAAGATATACCCCAAGGTTTTTCACAGATGGGGAAACAGAGATCGGGATACCGTCAATGTTGAAGGTGGAGTATTGTGGGTCAAGCATCTTGATCACCAAGGCGGGGATCATGAGGATGATCCCAGTCATCCAGACATAGAAAGTGAGTGGCCATCCAAGTAACGGCCGGAACACCCCCACATGCTCCCACGCAAAGCAATAACAACCAGAACATCCACCTTTGCGTGCTCCCCCGGGCGCGAATACACACACCCTTCAAACAGTGTGTGGGATACCCCATAAGTAGGCCTGCATCTCTGGGACCCTGTGCAGGGCACCCATAAATGGCACCGGCACCCTGACAACATGCGTACGATTTATCATAACTCAGGTAAAACTCAGAAAGTCTGCATGCAAACCCCCGTAAACCATTCTTGCACCACACTACTCTGCGTATGAGCACTCCTAAGTGTGATTAGATCCCAGGCTGCATACACGCACCTCTAAAGCCAACATGCAAACCCACCTCTGCCCTGCGATTACTATGCACAAGTGTGTTTATGCCGGCCTTTGTGTGGCAGAGAGATTGAGGGATTTGCGTGTGCATTTCGCAGGTGAGAAGTTGCGCAGCCACATCCATGACTATGCTTTGTCGTGCACATTTTTGGGCATGCTATGGACTGCTTCCAGCCCATCCCTCGTAACGCTCACTTTTTCCCTTGTTCTTCCTCATTTTCTGAGTTCCACCCCCTTTTCCACCCTCCAAGCAGGCCTCGCCCATGCTCTGCATGGTGTCTCACGCAAGGCGCTCGTCCACTCGCAGAGACGTTCAAGCCAGTCATCATTACTAAAGAGCACTATGGCAATTAATGACTCACTGCTGCAAAACATGTTGTTTTTGTGAACTTATATTTTGCAGCTGCTTTTTTTTCAAGGTAGTATAAAACATTCAGGAGTTAGTGACCTGAAAGAGGAGATGAAGGCCAGCCTTTCATGCTATCCGGGATTCGTCATATAATCAAAGATGACGATGCTGCGTCCTTTCATCGTAAGCCCGTTCAAGATATCTCACTAATGGCCTGCGACTCATAACATCCATGCTCTCCTTGCATACATTAAGGTAATTTGTCTTCTGAGAAAAGGGAAGCGTTGATGATGCACATCAATGTGCCAGTGCGGGAGCTAATCAGCCCTGAGTTTGCCAGAATGAAGGCAGTATGCTCTCGCAGCGGAACATGTACGAGGCGCCTCAACACATGCATGGCGCAAATTACTGGTGAACATGAATGATTGCATCGTGCATATTCTGGCAGGGCTGTGTAGTTTTTTGTCTTGACATGCATTTTTCGGCAAGTACTGTGACGTCATCGAGGGAGGTTTCCGTCCATGTTGATCCCACTGCCGCCTTTAACAGTGCCACCCATATTAATAGATGGTTGGCATTAAAATGAAGCACTGCAGATATAGGACTGACCTGTGCCAGCGGAAAATATATCATAGCTTTATAGACCTGCAGCGAGGGCTTTACCGGGCGTTATGGGCCCTGAAGACCGAGTTAATGGCCCCGAGCTGCAGGTCTATAAAGCTATTAGAACACCCTCACTGTTTAAAGTTGAATAAATGAGACCTGTTTAATTGAAGTACCAAAAATTGCAAAATGGTAAATAAATGTTGCAGATATTTATTTTTTGTACTTCAATTAAACATGTTTAATTTTTTTTTATAAGGTGGTGGAAGGTGCTAGGGTGGGAGCAGTATGGAACCAAAGTGGAATCAGGTGTGTGTATGCCTGCCCTGTTTTAATTGTTTAATTCATTTGTGCTCCACCTCCACCCCACTACACAAATGTAAGGTTCCAATTACTCTACACAAACATGCAGTTACTACACATTTGTAAGCTGCCTCTGCACATACATTATTATCATATTATTATACATTCAGTAAACGGCAATTCACTTAACTTTCTGTGCCTTTCTTTTATATTGCCATTTCCATGCTCCATTAAACGTTCCGAGGTGTGTGCAAAATTCCTTTTAATTTTCTTGTCAAACACAGAGCTTTCCACACGTTAAACGCTACACCGTGTTGCTCATGTCTGCTTCTTTTTCACTACTCCAAAGGCTTTGCTATCTAAACTACAACCGAAAGCGCTGCCTTTGCTTTCGTTTCCTTGTTCCCTTTCCATTGCCGGACACGTTTTGTTTTGCAAAGTGCATTTCGGAACGGAAAGTTAACTCTTTTCATTCCGAAATGAGACAGCCTACCAATGCGTCCACTTCTGCAGGCTTCCCCGTACGCCGACAGCCTCGAGTGCTCGGGTAAATCAATGTAACCTGAATAACGGGCTGTAATCAATCTGCGGGCTATACCAGTGCGTATAGCCAGAAGATTGACCAATCAGCTTCCTGGAAACACCACTAGGGTGTTCTAATTGAAAGTACAGACCTCCTGACATACATCTGAACATATTCAGCCAAAGATGAAGGCAACGTTGTGTTGTAGAACTATGAGTCTTGTCATATGTCTGCATACATGCCAACATTCTGTGACCAAAAATCTGTAGGAATCTTAAAGTTTCAAAAATAGGTGAGGAGGTAATGATAGGAATAAGACGCGTCAGCAGCCCATTGTCATTGAATGAGCCCGCCACCGCGGGTGCATTCAATGACAATGAGGCGCCTGCCATGCCTTCTGCCACCACGCCAGCTCGGGGGAGCCCTTGAAAGACACCCCCGAGTTGGCGTGGTGGGGGGCTAATGACGCCTTTTGTGAAAGGCACCAGCGGCGGAGGGGTGCCCTTAGCCCACCGCCGTGGGTGCCTTTGACATCAAAAGCCTGCATGCCCCACCTTCTCCCGCTATGCCAGCTCGGGGGAACCCTGGAAAGAGACCCCCGAGCTGGCGTGGGCAAAAAAAAAATGTAAAAAATAAATAAATAAATCGGTAGGCGGTAGGACTGCTTAAAAAGCGGTATCCTACTGCCTAAATCGGTAGGGTTGGCAAGTATGTGTCTGGGTCATGGTAGGTGGTCTTTCACCAGGGCAGTTTCCAGCCAACGTGGTGCTTAGGGTGAACACCAGAGCTGCAGTGTGACCAGGCTGCCTGGGTCTGAGGGCCCACTGACAACTGGCTCTGTGTTGCAGGAGTTCTGTTCGTACCACCTCACTTGTATTTTGCAGGGGGCAATACTAGACTAATCATATTAAATATTTTCTGATAGAAGGTTATCATTCCAAAATGGACAGCCTGGTACACTGCTATTGTACTCTTAACACACTTAGCAAAGAAATCTTATTTTGTAAGGCCAACCGCATTGTAATGCAATAGGGGTGGCATCTGCCCTCTGAAAAAGTGGGCAGAAACTGTCCTTCGATGTGCACCTTCGACTTGTTTCTTGAAAATTAACATGGGGCTGTGGGGCCAAGGAAACAACGGCTCCCCCATCCAGGCCAGCAATCTCTCTCTTCCCACATCCCGAGCTAATGATCATGACGGACAGGCCCTCTGCTTCTCTTGCCACCTCAACACCATGTTTGGCTTTCAACAATACTCTAGTTTATAAAGGTGATTTGAACAAGACACACATTATAATAAAGTAGGCTATATCTAAATGGACGGTTCTTTTGGACTATGATTAGAGCTAATCAAGCAGTGAAGCCACTGTATTATGTTCATAGTTCATTTCTTGGATGTGATTAAATAAGTTCCATTGAAAGCTGAGTTGAGTCTTAAGTGGAGCCACAACAGAAAGAAGGATTTCCCACGGGAAGGGCGGGCAGGGACAGGGATCAACGACACCAGCTTGGGAAGTGGAGGAGGTGGAAGGGGACAATGCAGGAGGTACTGAAACAGGACATTCACAATGGGTAAGTTAATACGCAAATGATCTTTGTATGTTATAAACTGACCTGCCTTGAAATGAAGTGGCCTTTTGACAAACCTTAAATGTACTGTCATGTCACCATTTGAGTTGCTCCTCCGGAGGGCGCATTCTGCTCTGTGTGGAGGCACAGAACATCCATGCAAAACTTATTTTCGTGGATTTTCTCCGCATCTGCACATTCTGATGACCAGGGCATGGGCAACGTCTGCACATCTGTATACTTCACCCACTCAGGCAGTGTGTATCTGCATAGGTGCCAGCAGGAACATTCGCCAGTTCGCTGTGCTGGGGTGCATGGCATGCTTACACTACAGCAAGCACGTTAACCCACTGAGATGCTTGACCTGCTTTTTGGGACCTATTGCATTTTTCATTAGTACATTTTCTTTTGTGTGCATTAATCACATCACGGACTTATTACACACATTGGGCCTCATTCCGACTGTTGCGGTAAGGCAACAACAGCGCTGTTAGTGCTACCGGTGCCGTTGTTGCCATGCCGCAACATTATGAGTTTGCTCGCGGGTGCCGCTCTGGACGCCTGGTCAGACCACGCATGCAGAGCGGCACCTGTGAGCAGAGCAGGATGGTAGCAACGGTACCGTTATGGACGGTACCGCTGCTACCATCCTCCCCATTCCCATTGAGCCCTATCGGGGCTCAAATGGGAATGGGGACATACCGGCTGCGGGTCCCACGAAAGGGAAATTATCGGGCCCTCCAAGCAGGGCCATTTTAAGCACTTTTGGGGCCCGGGGCACGGACACCTTTGGGGTGTCGAGGCAAAGGAATTAAGGTATCCAGAATATCTGGTCATGTCTCCCCTCATCACTATCACAACACATAGCTTGGCATGTTAACTCGCAGCTATTAACTGATAAATAAGTAGCATTTCATGGCCAACATCAGCAGTCCATGACAAGGCAACTTGCATTCTAGGGCACTCTTCATCATTCGCAGCCACCAGGAAGGTACAGGGCACTCTTCATCATTAGCAGCCACCACGAAGGGACAGGGCACTCTTCATCATTAGCAGCCACGAGGAAGGTACAGGACACTCTTCATCATTAGCAGCCACGAGGAACATACAGTGCACTCTTCATCATTAGCAGCCACGAGGAAAGTACAGGACACTCTTCATCATTAGCAGCCACGTGGAAGGTACAGGGCACTCTTCATCATTAGCAGCCACGAGGAAGGTACAGGACACTCTTCATCATTAGCAGCCACGAGGAAGGTACAGGGCACTCTTTATCATTAGCAGCCACAAGGAAAGTACAGGACACTCTTCATCATTAGCAGCCACGTGGAAGGTACAGGGCACTCTTCATCATTAGCAGCCACGTGGAAGGTACAGGGCACTCTTCATCATTAGCAGTCACGAGGAAGGTACAGGACACTCTTCATCATTAGCAGCCACCAGGAAGGTACAGGACACTCTTCATCATTAGCAGCCACCAGCTTCATGTCTCGATCATCAAGGGAAGGATTTAGGTGCCAACATACTATTTGATGTGATCCTAAAAGATTACATCTGGTTTTCTCATTTGTATTTTAATGCTTTAATATAGCCCAAAACACAGGCTTGTGAAATTGTTATTTATGAACATAAACAAAAACCTTTCGGTTGTACAAAAAAGCAAACTGTTTTTTGTGTCAAATGAGCAGACCTTGAAATATGCTTGCCAGAGGCCTGCAATATCTGATCCGCTCTCTTCTATTTAGGACCCCTTCTGCTGAAATGACCTAGATAAAAGTCTGGTAATGAATGGGCTAAAAAATACCCCCTGCATGTAAGAAGCCAACCTTTTCAAGGAAGCCAGGACAGTAATATCAGTGAAATACGTTGATTTGTCCAGGTTCACTGTATCATCTGACGTGGAAGCCAGGATAGAAACATGAACGCTTTGGTTCCACAGTCTTGTAGTTGCATACCTAATTATTTGTCGGGCTAACACTTTATAGTCTTCATTTGAGGCGGCTGCCCAGGTTTTACAAGCCTCCATCTGCATAAACCAATTTCTAGACCTTCACCATACTGATACTATCTTATTTATTTTTATAGCAACCAAAGGTATAGGTATACTGCTGAAAATAGCTCATGTTGCGCTACAACACATACCTGCAGATTTATCAACTTCAAACATAGGAAAGACTGAGTTGGCTTTGCTGGAATTCAGTATTATAATATTGCATATGAACACAAATCTCTGCAATTAGTGCTTAACACACTGAGCTATCTTCTAAACCAATGTGGCACTCACATTTATCAGTATGCATTTCAACTTTGGCTATTGCACATGATCAATATAATTCCCATAGAAAGGTGAGATTGCTACAGGAGTTGTCGTAGTGAACACACAAACTATGTGTGGGACTGTGAACACAGAAAGCATTACAGGATGAATTGATCCGAGCAGAAAGCATTTGTTACAACAGACAGGCAATAGGTTCAGAGCCTCAGCAACATGCCATACAATATCTTGATATGTGCTATTTAAGTTTTGTAAACACTGGTCACTCATTTCTTTAGATTAGACACCCTTGTGGGGGTCCCCCTCCAAAGTGGGGGCCCGGGGCAAGTGCCCCCTTTGCCCCCCCATAAACACGTCACTGCCTCCAAGGTCGGAATGGCCTGGTAATTCCCCTTTCGCAGGACTCAGAGCCAGACCCGAGTTTGGGGGTAGCCATGCCCTTATTAAGGGCATGGATACCTCCAACCTTGTAATGAGGCCCAATGTTTTTTTTTTTACACATAAAAACATAAACAATTACATATATGACAGATTTACTAAATAAAACTGGTAGACATGAAATATGTCTGTCATTTGCACATTATCAATCATAACAATATTTTAATAAATTTGAGTTCAGTAAGAAACCTTAGTACATTTTATAACTTGGAATACTTCGGATGTTGTTTCAGGGCGAGCTGAACTGTAACCTTGGGTTTCTAAGTGACCCGTTGAAACCACAAAAAGGGGCTTCAGGATCATGGTCTGGTTTAAGGCAACACCGACTTGTCTCCATACACATCAGAGGTTCACAGCATTTTAACAAGTGTTAAAATATAAAATAGGAATCACGCACATATAGGTCCCGAAATACAGCAAACGGGTAAAGTCCTTTGACTTTTTCCTTTGGCACCCAACCCTTAAGGTAAGGGGTTTCGAGTTATGATGGGAGACATATCACATTCGGTAATTGCGTATCTAGTTAGTTTTTGTTTATACATTAGGTCATAGTTATATACATTTTCATATATATATCGTTCCCATAGATTGTGGCAAGGGACAAGCACCGCTCAAAAATAGTGGGGAGAAAAAGAAATATTATTGAAAATGTTCATCTATATCTTGAAATCTACACCAAATTAACTCCAATTGGGCAGACGTTGGACCACCTTGGCTAAGGGCAGGCAACAAGCTCGACGTTATTTATTTATTTCCCTGTTGTTTTTGGGACACAATAAACATTAGCATTGGCTGTTCACTCTTCAGTAGTTTCTACCTGTACTTTTTCTCAACTAGACAGCAAGTCTGAATATACAAGAATTTTAGGTGAGCAATTTATTGTTTGGTCCACTGATCATTGTCAATAAAGAACATTGATTGATTACAGTGGCGATGGCCGTACATGTCACTCTACCCTCAACGAATATCCCTCCAGGCTATACACTTGAAGGAGTATATCTCTCACTCAGTGAGGTGTGGGTGTGGGCACTAAGCATAAACACCCCAAGGGGAGGTGTCATAGAGCAAGGCATGCAGGTGCATGGTCTACTCCAGTCATACGATTAACATGGCTCATTGTTGTATTATCATCAGAGTGTATCTACGCAATATTGTGCACCATGGTATTGAACTGCAATATATTGGTTTTTCAAGATTTCCTGTTATATTTTGTGATACTAAGTTTCTCCAAGTTTACACTTTTGTTATATTGCTTTTACTCTCGTCGATTACCAAATTTAGTATGAATTGTTGATTTTGTACCAACTGTCTTAAATAAAAATGGGGTAAAGGGCCCTCTTTTTTTGTTATCGGGGAGCCTGTATCTAGAGGGGAAATTAGTGAACTATATAGATACAAAATGGATACAAGCTACCCCTCCCTTCTCCACCTGAAGGCACGAAAAACCACTCCACTTGAACAGACACCCATCATTGGTCTGTAATTTTCATCAAAAAACAGATCCCTCAGATTTAATAAAGAAAAAACACAATTTTATTTGTCATCATGTTGTTAAAAAAGCCCCACTGTTAGGGTTATTCACCCTATAATATACACAACATTTGTTATAGAACTACAATTTGTAGTTGTCTTGAAAGGAAAGGTCACGACTAGTAGACATCTTTTTAATTTCATTGGGGGCAATTTGTAGAAAACTGCAATACATAAAACGTGTGATGTTAAAAATATATGATTTTGGGGAAGGTGCCAGTCTATTGAAACACCTGCACTGTTGGCTTGGCGAGTGCTTGTTTTTGTGAGATGGAGATATTTGGTAATAACTCTCTACTAGCTGTCTCACTTTGATGGCTGGGTAAGGGTTTAAGAAACTGACTTCTTTTTCTAGCGTCATTGTATTCACTGCATGTTTACAAGTGATACAATTTCACAAGCACTGATTTGACGACGGCCCATTCGATTGTTTTTGATAAAGTCCTGTAAAAGCAGCAGACAAGACTGTACTTCGTTGATGAAGGTTTAAGAACATGTGTACCGTCCCGAAGAAACGCACTGGATCCGGATATACCGCCACAACCTGCTAATTAAGCATATGCAAGACAAGTACTGCACGCCTGCTCACGAATCCATATGACAAGCGTACCGTGGATTTTGAATAGCACACCTATGCAATTACAAACGACTTCGGAGTGCTTTCTATTTTAGTTGTATGGTGAGGTGCGAGCGGGCTGGAAGTGATACTGCATGCTTGCCGCTTCCGCTAGATTCCCGCAGGGGGCCTGTGTGGGCGGTGAGCAGTGCATGAACTAATTTATAGCGCCCAGACTCTGGTATTACGCTCCTTGTGCCCCTATGCGCTAAGCCCTGCTTGGAGCTGGCGTCTGCCAGTCCAATAGATTGCAACCTGAGTGCCGGTGTGAGAGTTGCAGTTACGTATCTTTGGGGCTGTGCATGTGATGGGTGATGACAATCGGTGTTCAGTACGTGACATCATTTATTTATTTAGTTTTCCATTTATAAATTGCACAAAAGGATTTGAGACGTGCTGGCTGGCTGTTGGGTTTTGCGCGGGCCCCTTAAACCGCTGAGAACAAATGTCACACGGGAGCCGGGCTTCATGCAACCTCTTTATTCACGGGTCGCACAGGAACTGAACCAACACTCCCCACCCCCCTCCCTAGCCCAACGTCACTTCCCCTTGTCAGGGGAGCTAAGACCGCAACGGCGGTCTGCCCACACAACGATGTGGGCGGGCTGCAGAGCCCTCAGGCACAACCTGACATCTCCCCCCTTTTTAGCAACCGAGTTGCTCTCTCCTCCTTATTCCATTTCTTCTATGAGTCTGTGTGGCTTGAAGCGGCTTCTCTGGGGTCGACCACTGTGGCCAGGCGTCTGCTCGGCCAGGCCCTGGGGTGACGAGATGTCCTCCCCTTCTGAGGTCTCGCTCTCCTCCACGTAATAGCTGTCCTGAAAGTGGTTGTCCTCACTGCCTGCTTCTCTGTCCTGTACGTCCTCCATGTAATACCTCTTGGGTTTGAAGTACGACACATTTCGAGTGACGGAGGACTGGTCGGTTCTCTGGGCCGTGATCATCGTCCCTTACTTGTGCGTGACCGTCAGCGGTTCCGGTGCAAACGTGGCATCCTCCTTGCGTTGCTTGGGTTGCCGCAACCACACTTGGTTTCCCAGTTCCATGTTCGACTCCTGTGCCTTTCTTTTGTGATCAGTGTTGTCCTTCATTTTGGCTTTAGCTGTGTCGTCCGGTGTCTGGCCTCCTGTTCCAGGGGCATGACCTCTGCTGCGTGTGTGTCTTCCGGCAACCGTGTCTGGACTGGTCTGCGGAACATCAAGGCGGCTGGGCATATGCCCGTCATGCTATGGGGGGTGTGACGATAGTCCCTGAGGAACTGATATAGTGCTTGTTCGAATGGTTTATGGAGGATGGTCGCTATTTGCAGGGTTCTTTTGATGTTGGCCATGAACCTCTCGACCATCCCGTTGGCCTGTGGCCATCTCGAAGTTATCTTCCGATGGTGGAAGCCCATATACCTCGCAAAGTTCTCGAAGTCTGTGCTCATGAACGGCGCTCCGTTGTTGGATTTTATGATCCTGGGTATTCCATATGTGGACAACATGCGGTCCAGTACCGGGATGACACTGGAGGCTGCAGTGCTGTCTACAATTTGTGCGTCCGGGAATCTGGAGTGTTCATCTATTAGCACTAACACATAGGTGCCATTTCTGAGAGGTCCAAAGAAGTCCACCGCCAGTTCTTCCCATACGTGTTTCGGTAGTGGCGACATGTGGAGTGGGTTTGGGTGCGGAGGCAGTGCTACCTGCGCACACGTCGTGCATTGTCCTATAATTTCCTCCACCATCATGTCCAGCTTGGGGAACCACACTTTTTCCCTTAGTAGTCTCTTGGTGGCAACCACTCCTCGGTGGCTTTCATGTGCTACCTGGATTGTTCTGGTGCGCAGAGACTTTGGGAGGAGTACTTTGCACCCTTTTAATATTACGTGATCGTCGACAATGGAGAGTTCGTCCCGGACATGGTCTATTAGTTTTATATCCTCTTGGATCTCTTCCGATTCGTGCTGCGCCTGTTGACGCATGTGTGCCCTTCTGTCTTCCTGTATGCAGTGTCGTACAATTCGTAGAGCCGGGTCTTGTTCTGAGTGTGCTATGATGTCTGCCCACCCCACTGGTAACGGCTGCAAGTGGTGGACCACATAATTGAGATATTCATCGGCGATGGATGGTTGGGAGTTGGCGGGGCCAGTCGGGTGGCGCGACAGGTAGTCCGCTGGATTGTCTTCTTTTCCATGCCGGTGTTTGATGATGAACTTGTAGTCCTGCAATCGTAGACCCCATCGGGCTATTCTTGGCAGCATCCTTGACTTGGGGTCTCCGTAGATTGTAAGCAGTGCCTGGTGGTCCGTGATGATGGTGAACTCCTTGCCATACATGAACAGGTGGAAGTACTTGCATGCCCATACCACCGTTAGGCTCTCCTTTTCGGCCTGGGAGTAGGCTTGTTCAGTCGGGGTTAGGCTCCTGCTGGCGTATGCAACTATGTATACTTTTGCGGGTTCCAGTGGGTCAATTTGTGTTAATATGGCACCCAGACCGACGGGGCTGGCGTTCACGATCACCTCGGTGTGCCTTTTGGCGTCATAGTAAGCCATGTCCTCCGCCCTTGAAATGGCATCTCGTATCGCCTCAAACGCTTTTTGGCAGTCTTTGGACCATGTGTAGGGTTGATCTTTGCACGTTAAGAGGTGCAATTGGTTGCTGATGGTTGCATAGTCCTTTAGGTATCTGGAACAATAACTGGCCAGTCCCAGGAAGGAGCGAAGCTCCGTCGTGTTTGTCGGGGGTGCGGCTGAGTTGAGCGCCGCAACTTTCTCCGGGTCTGGTCGCATCCCTTTGTCAGAGAATATGTGGCCGAAGAACCTCAGTGAGCCTTTCCCGAACTCGCATTTGGCCTTGTTGAGTGTTAGTCCGGCCTCTTGCAGTGCAGCGCACACTCTGTGGAGAGCTGTGTCGTGCTCTTCTTTAGTCTTTCCAAATACGAGGACGTCATCCGAGTAATTCAAGCAGTTGGGCACGTGTCTGATGACTCGGTGTATTTCCTCTTGGAATATTTCGGCTACGGAGGATATCCCGAAGCTAAGCCTTTTATACTGGAATAGACCCAGGTGTGTGACGAATGTCGTGATGTACCTGGATTCGGGAGCGATCTCAATTTGATGATAACCTTTCGTGAGGTCCAATTTAGAGAAAACCTGTGCCCCATTGAGGAGGTGTATCATGTCAGTGGTCCTGGGCGCCTGATGCCTTTCCCTCTCAATGGCCACGTTGGCTCTCCTCATGTCGACACACAGGCGTATCGATCCGTCCGGTGACTTTTTGGGGACGGGAACGATGGGGGACACCCATGGGGTGGGCCCTGAGACTGGTTCAATGACGTTGAGCTTGATTAGCTTGTCTAGCTCCTCTTCGACCTGGTGTTGTATGTTTACCGGAATGCCCCTATAGTGCTGAGCGACAGGCGGTATCCTCGGGTTTATGTGCAGCTATACCTTTCTATGTTTCAGTTTCCCTAGGCCTTTGAACAGATTGGGGAATGTCTGTTCGATGACGTCTGGTCTGGCGAAGTATTTATGGGCCATGAGCTGATACAGTATGTGCACCAGACCCATCTCGACGGCTGTCTTAAAGCTGAGGATGCACCCGCTGTTGGCTTCCGTCTTCAAGATGGGTAGTGTGATCTTCGCCGCGTGCGATTTGTGCACGCACCATGCTGATATTGTTCCTTTGCATGGGAGCGGGGTTGTAGCTCCATACGGGTATATGTCCACTGACGCCTTTCGGATCTTTGGGGGGTTGGTGAGTGAGTTGTACGCCTGTTCACTTATTATGTTGAGTGTCGCCCCCGTATCTATGAGGAATTCCAGAGGTGTGTTGTTGACTTGTAAAAGGAGCGTCGGACTGTGTTGGGTGGCTGTGGCGTTGTTGAGTGCCCACACGTACCCTTTTTTCCATTGATCGTCCTCTGACGACTGAGATTCGCTGCCTGACGGGGATCTCATCTCAATGTACCGGACGAACCGTCTTCTTTGTGATCGCCTTGATCCGTCAGATGGCCTTCTGTCGTCTCTGGCGTAGGAGCTCCTTCGAGGTTTTTCTTTTCTCCGGGGTCCCGTCTGTTCTTCTTCTCCTCTGCCTGCCGGTGGGCTGTGTCGCGAGCTTCTCCTTCTCTCCTGTTGTCTCGGTCTGCTGGGTCCCTGTCCCGGCGGATTCTTGCAGACAGCTCTGTAGTGGTCCATTCCGCCACAGGCGGCGCACTTTTGTCCTACTGCTGGGCAGTCACCCACGTGTGGATACTCGAATCCGCATCTGTAGCACGTGGCGGCTGTTCCTTTCCCTCCCGGTGAGGGCGCAGTATATAGTCTGTTAATCGCATCTGCATTCGGTGTCGGGTGTTGAATGGTGACCTTGCCTAGGCTGTCGAGCTGCGACTCAACTGCGGCTTCCATCCTGGCAAGTGCGAGGATTTCCTTGAGGGACCTTTGTTTCTGGAGCAGCTGCTTCCTGAAAGGCTGCAAGATGCAGCCGGCTATGACTCGGGATCTTAGTTCCTCATCATTTGAGTACTTATGGAATTCACAGTACTTTAGCTTGATGCGTAGGCGCATCACAAAGTTATCGAGGGACTCTCCTTTTTCCTGTCTAGTAGTATGAAAGACATGGCGCTCGTAGTCAATGTTTGTATGGGGCGTGAAGTATTCTGATAGTTTCCCATGCAGTTCTCCATAGGTGACCGTGTCTACGTTCATCAGTTCGCCTGCGATGTCCCTGACAGCGGGGCCTACTGTCATGAATAGGGTGTTTTTAAGCATCGCGTCATCGGTTAAGCCGATTGCCCCCGTGTAGAATTTAAAATCCCCGAGCCATATGACCCATCTGGGTCCTAGGTTGGATGTGTCCCTGACATCGAATGGGCCCGGTAAGGGTAAGTTTTGTGCGGCAGTACCTGATGTTGGTGCCTGTTGGGGGCCATCAGCCACGGCTCCAGATCCGTCAGATGAGGAGGCTACGGGGCTCGCTGGGGCCGACATGTCCGCTGTGGCTGTAGTGCTCCGGTGGATGCCAGGCGCGCCTTTGCAGACACTTGTGCTATGCTGTAGCCCTCAGCACGTGTTGGTGGTGTGCAGCCTCTTCTCGGGCTGTTGCGTGTTCTTTTAGGCGCCCACGTGGTGCTTGCGAAGGGCCGCTTCCTTCCTCGGCACTCCGTGCCTGCGGCTGATCCGGCGGGTCCCCGTACCCGTGAGGAGCGTGACGCGCCACGCCGCTCGACCGCGGACCTCTGTGGCACCCCCGGGCCTTCGGAGCGGAGGTGCGCCGACGCGCTGCACCCGCTCGCCTGCGGGCCTCCTGTGGATGCGAGTGGGTACGATGTACCCCTCGTAGCCAGTTGTTGGGTTTTGCGCGGGCCCCGTAAACCGCTGAGAACAAATGTCACACGGGAGCCGGGCTTCATGCAACCTCTTTATTCACGGGTCGCACAGGAACTGAACCAACACTCCCCAGCCCCCTCCCTAGCCCAACGTCACTTCCCCTTGTCAGGGGAGCTAAGACCGCAACGGCGGTCTGCCCACACAACGATGTGGGCGGGCTGCAGAGCCCTCAGGCACAACCTGACAGTGGCCAAGGAGAGATTAAGAGTTAATGAGAGATTATCTGATGTTAATGTTCAGTACAACTGTAAGAGTAACCGATCCTACACACAACAAAGGTTGCACCCTCGACTGGATAGCCAACCACAACTGCTCCATCGACATCAGCTCCAACACCCCATGACGGTGGACGGACCACCACCTAATACAGTTCTCCATCCCCACAGGAATTAAGCCCCAACTCATTAAACCATGCCCGCCAGCCATGGCTAGATCCTCCAGACAACCTACGAAGGAACGACTCAACCCCATCTCAGAAACCGCATCAGCTCTTAAACCACCCTTTTCCTCTAACCAAGTGGAATTAGCAGACCTCCACAAAAAAAACATAACTTCAGCCATAGACTCTGTTGCTCCCCTCCTGCCTAAAAAAGCCAAACCCAAAAACATGCCAACTCATGGTTCTCCCAAGAGCTACTCAACCTCAGAGCTAAAAAAAGAGAAGTCCTCTCTCTGTGGAAATCCCACCCCTCTCTCACCTCCCAGTACAAAAAGGAAATTACCACTGCCAAATCATCCTCCTATAACTCCAGAATAGACAACGCCAAATCAGAATCCAAAGAACTGTTTGCCATCTACAAAGAGCAGGTATCCCCACCAACTAACATCCAAGAAACAGTCAAAGACCAAGCCTGGTGCAACTCCATTCAAACTGCCATGCTAAACAAACTAAAGACTCTCCAAGAAAAAATAAAAACCCACCGCGAAGCAATCCTCATAACCAACTCTTCCCTCAAAGCCGCAAACCAAAAGTACAATCACACTAAAGACTACCAACCATTTTCCTTGCGTGATGTGACTGAATCAGCAGTCATAGCGCTCATGAAAAATATTAAACCCTCCTACTGCAAGGGTGACACCTGCCCAGCATCCCTGATTAAAGAATGCACTGAACCTCTAGCCCCATTCCTAACGGCTTTCATTGATGCTTCACTATCCGCTGGGGTCATGCGGCCCTCCCTAAAGGAATCCTGGGTACGCCCGCTTCTGAAAAAACCCTTGATTGACCCTGATCAACCCACCAACTACAGACCGATAACAACCGTACCTTTCCTGCTAAAAATATTAGACAAAGCAGCATACTTACAGATCCAACAACATCTGGAAAACAATAACATCCTTGGAAAAAGTCAATCTGGTTTCCGGCCACGCCACGGAACCGAGACAGCCCTATTAGACTTAAAGATGCAGTGCCAGCAAACCATGGACCAGCGCAAGCCTGCCCTACGCCTATTCCTCGACCTATCCGCTGCGTTCAAGCTTGTAGACCACAAGATACTATGCAAACACCTCAAAAACGCAGCACAATTCTCCCAACAAGCCACCACCTGGGTCACATCCTTTCTCGAAGACAGGCTCATGAGAGTCTTCTCCGATCAGGACAGCGCATCCCCCACTCCCATCCACTGCGGAGTTCCTCAGGGATCATGCACATCACCCACCCACTACAACATTTTCACCCTCCTCCTCTTCAACGATCTTGATGATCACAACATAGCCTACACCAACTATGCTGATGACAGTCAGGTCCTCCTCCCTCTCACTGGCTTATATGAACAGGATGCAGCCACCCTCAACAAGATCTACACCATCATCCAGGCCTGGATGGCAGCAAATAGCCTCTGTCTCAATGGAGACAAGACAGAAATACTCCTAGTAGGCCCCAAACAAGTCATCAGCAAACTTGATAGCAAATACGCCTCCTTCAATATAGACAACACAAACATCACCACTGCAGCTGCGGCAAAAACCCTAGGAGTCTACCTAGATGCCTCGCTCTCCATGTCCCACCAAGTCAACACTATAGCATCTTATGAGGCACTAGCCACCAAGGTCATAAATGCTGTCAAGCCCTACCTCTCCCCCCAAAACTGCCTTACCATTGCAAGAGCAACAGAGGAGCAAAGCTTGACTACCGTAACATCCTATTTCTGGGCACCTCTGCCAAAAACCTAAAAAAACTCCAAACCACGCAAAATAATGCACTGAGGGCTGCCCTCAGAATCCCAAAAAGAGAAGCACATCCTCTTCAAATCGCTCTCCATCACACACACCTGCCTTGCACAAATAGCCCCACCATACCTCTCAGAAACAATCCACAGAGACGGCTCCACCAGACCCAAACGCACCCAACGCTGTCATGAACCATGGACATAGCCCCTTCTGGTCTTCCTGGTCCTGGTCCAGATGGAGAGTGTGCTCCTTGATACTTCCAACATGGCCGTGCCCAGGGCCGTGTTCCGTACTAGCCTGTAAGTCGGACACGGCACGTTCTATAAATGGGCCACGCCCCCGTGCCTCCGCGCGTCTCAACGCTATCTCAAGGTAGTGTCTCGACATGTGAGTGCTGCTAGGCGTTACCCTTCCTAGTTCCTGGCCAACTCCCTTATTCTTTCTTCCCTTTTCCCCTGTTCCAGTATCTCTTACCTTCTTCGATCCTCTTCCTGAACGTCCTGGATTACGCGACTTCCTGGAACTTTGAACGCTCGCGCTGGAGTCAGACTCGACTTGCGCGCTCTTATACAAGTCCCGGTCCGGCCGGGAGAAGGAGTCCTCCGCGGAACGCCACAAGAAGAGAACTCAGGTGAGCCAGGGGGAAACCTTTGACAGATTGAGACGTCAAACGAACAACACTGATACCGCTATGGAGAAAGCGGTCCAGGACCTCATGCGCGGCATGCAGGAGCTAACAACCGAGGTACAGAACTTAAAGGCAGAGAACGCAGCCTTGAAACAATTAGTGCTGTCACGTGACTCTGCCAATAAGGAAAGCGTGATAATGGGTGGAGTGGTAGACAAATATGATGGCTCGCCAAAATCCTTACGTGGATTTCTGGATTCCTGCTTGGTGCATTTTACATTCAAGCCCTATTATTTTTCAATTTCTAGGGCCAAGGTGGGCTTCATAATCTCCCACCTTACAGGGAATGCGTTATCTTGGGCCACTCCCCTAGTGAACTCTGGAGACGTCCTCCTGGACGATTATGATGCATTTATCCAGGCGCTCAAGTCTATGTTTGACCGCCCGAACAAGTGTTCAGCGCCCAGGAACGCCTACTTGATTTTCAGCAAGGATCCCAGGATATGCTAACGTTCGTTACCAGATTCAAACAGCTGGTAAATGAGGCTGATTGGGGCCCTGAAGCGAGTTTCACCTTATTTTGCAGGGGTCTAAATGACGATATTAAGGATGAATTAGACAGAGTGGCTCGCCCCAGTTCGTTTCAGGCTTTGGTAGATCTAGCCTTACAAATAGACTTTCGTATCCAGGAAAGAAAGGATGAAAGGAAAAGGGCTAAGACTGCCTTTCAACGAACCCCTCCGGAATCGACTGTGAAATCCGATCCTGTCTCAACCCCTGGTAACGACTCCGAACCAATGCAAATAGGCTCCTTTCGTGGGCCAATTACTCCACAAGAAAGGATGAGAAGAATTCACACCGGCCTGTGTATGTATTGTGCCTCAGACAAGCATCTCGTTAGAGAATGTCCTTTAGCCCCTCCACGGCGTTCGGGAAACGCCAGCTCCCGGTCCTAGATGGAGCGAGGTTTCGGGAGAAAGATGTCTGCTCACATCAATCACATCCTTGAACTCTCCTGGACAGAATAACCTGGTGGTGCTACAGGCCTTTCTATCGCCCTCCAAGCACAAGACCTATCCCATACAGGCCCTGGTGGACTGTGGAGCTATGGGAATTTTCATTGATCAAGACTGGGTTATCAGACATAAAATACCATATGGGTCACGGAACATTAAACAGCCGGTAGAAGCAATTGATGGGAGACCTCTCTCTTCAGGACCCATAACCCTACAGACAAAAGAGGTCCGTCTCTCCATAAACCACCACCAAGAGCAGATTACATTCGACATCATCAAATCAGCCCATTACCCTATGGTTCTGGGTATGCCCTGGCTTCAAAAACATAATCCGTACATTAATTGGACAGCAGGGTCATTGTTTCTGGGCTCGGAGTTTTGTATGTCCCACTGTTTATCCCTGGATCTCTCCTTAACACCAGCTATTGAACATTCAGGAGAGCAAAAAACATCACTCATGGTTTCCAACATTGTACAAGTCCCAGAGGTCTACCAAGGATATACTGATGTCTTTTCGACTGCCATAGTCCAGGCTTTACCCCTCACAGACCCGAAGATTGTGCCATTGAGACAGATCCCTCGGCAGTAATTCCCTTTGGCAGAATGTTTATCCTTTCAGAACCTGAGAAAAAGGCCCTTCGAGAATACCTGGACATCAATTTGGAAAATGGCACCATAAGACCCTCAAAATCTCCAGCGGGTGCCTCATTGTTCTTCGTTCCTAAGAAGGATTCCAGGGAACTCAGACCCTGCCTCGACTACCGTGGTCTAAATCAATGCACCCTCAAAGATCGGTACCCTCTGCCTCTGAAGCTGTCAGAGGCGCCATAATATTCACGAAGTTGGACCTCCGGGGTGCCTATCACTTAATCCCTATCCGGGAAGGGGACAAATGGAAGACCGCCTTTAGAACGCCCTTTGGTCACTTTGAATAGCTAGTCATGCCCTTTGGATTAGCTAATGCCCCTGCAGTTTTTCAACGTTTCATGGATAGGGTGTTTTCTGACATGCTTTTTCTCTTTGTCATTGTCTATCTAGACGACATTTTGATTTATTCCAAGGATCCTTTGAAACATGAAGAACATGTTATGGCGGTACTACAACGGCTCCGTGAAAACAAGCTCTTGGTCAAACCTGAGAAATGTCTTTTTCACGTGACTTCAGTTCATTACCTTGGATTCATCCTCAGCCCAGAAGGAGTTGGAATGGACCCTTCAAAGGTAAAGGCCATACTGGCCTGGCCTGCTCCTACATCAGTGAAACAGGTTCAGTCCTTCTTGGAACTTGCTAACTTTTATCGAAAGTACATTCCTACCTTTTCTGAGCTCGTCCAACCGATCGTTGCTCTGCTGAAGAAGGATGTTCCCTTCATCTGGTCTTCCTCGCAAGAGAAGGCCTTTCAACGCTTGAAGACAAGATTCACGCAAGCCCCCATCCTGGCTCAGCCTGACTTAGATCGCCCTTTCATAGTGGAAACGGATGCCTCCAACCATGCCATAGGGGCAGTCTTGAAACAGGTGCTTGAGGACAAGATGGACCACCCAGTGGCTTACCTCTCTAGAACCCTAACAACCAGCGAAACCCATTACTCCGTCCTGGAAAAGGAGCTGTTGGCAATCCGCCAAGCCTTCACAGAATGGCGACATTTACTCCTGGGTGCTAGATATCCAGTCCGGGTCCGTACGGACCATCGAAATCTACAAATTCTCCAATCTATGGAGTGCAGGAACAGTTGTCAGGCGCGTTGGGCCTACTTTTTCGCCCAGTACCAAATTCCAAATCACTCATGTTCCTGGATCACAAAACGTGATTGCGGACGCCTTGTCCCGGCGTCCTGAGTATTTAAGCACTGAAGATAGGACCTATCCTACAATGTTTCCCAACACAATCTTTATAGCTCAAGCGATCAACCTCTTGGAAGAGATTCGAGCCAAGACCCAGTCCTCTGACCTCTGGAAGGACGTCTCTAGGAAGAATCCCTGGAACTTAAGAATCAAGGAAGGATACTTATTCAAGGACGATGCCTTGGTCATTCCCACACCGAAACTTCAACATAAAATAATCGCTCTTTGTCATGATACTTTTCATTCTGGACATCGTGGTGTAACCAACACGCTCCGTCTTATACAAAGACAGTTTTGGTGGCCGGAAATGAAATGCAAGGTACAAGAGTACATCAAGACCTGTACTGTCTGCAGTCAGAATAAGCACGACAATAAGAGACCGGCGGGCCTTCTATTGCAACCTACACTGCCAACAAGACCATGGGAATGTATAGCTACAGATTTCATCGTGGAATTACCACCTTCCCGGGGTTACACGACCATCATGGTAACCATAGACTTATTTACTCATATGGCACATTTCACACCTCTCTATAAACTTCCTTCCTCTTCAGAGCTCGCAGGAATTTTCCTAGAACACATTTTCTGTCTTCATGTACTCCCTTCCAAGATCATATCGGACCGAGGACCGCAATATATTTCACAATTCTGGAAACATCTCTGTCGTGTTCTAGGGATTCAATGCGCTCTTTCATCTGGATATCACCCACAGACCAACGGGGCCACAGAACGTGTTAATCAGACCCTGGAGCAATATCTTCGTTGTTTCGCAACCAAGGTACATGATGATTTGTCCCTCCTTGTACCCTTGGCCGAATTTGCCTATAACAATTCAGATCACTCAGCGATCAACGTTAGCCCCTTCTATTGCAGCCAAGGTTTTCATCCCTCTGTGTTACCTTCAGTTCTACCACATCCAAATCCAGTACCTTCACTTGATTCCTGGATTGAAACTCTCCTCAACATCCACAAGGAAGCCAAAGAACAATTGGGAAAGGCCCAGATTCGCACTAAGCGATATGTTGATTCCAAAAGAAGACCAGCACCCTCCTATTCTATTGATGACCAGGTCTGGTTGTCCTCAAAACTATTACCACGACATCTACGCCCTAACAAGTTAGCCCCCGATATTATGGTCCATTTTCCATAAAAGAAATCATCAATCCTGTTTCTTGTCGGCTCAAGCTACCAGACTCCTGAAAGAGAATACATCCAGTTTTTCACACTTCTCTACTCAAATCCTACATCCACTCCACCCGGAAAAAACCGGCAGACCCAGTCCTGTGATTGTGGACAATCAGCTGGAATATGAAGTATCCAGAATATGTGACTCCAGGTACAAACGGGGTCGGCTTCAATACCTGGTCGAGTGGAAAGGCTATCCTCCTAGCGAGAGAACATGGGAACCACTATCCAACCTAAACACCCCTCAATTGCTGAGAAGATTCCATCTCATACACCCTGGCAAGCCTGGTGGGACGGGGTTTTGGAGGAGGCATGCTGTCATGAACCATGGACATAGCCCCTTCTGGTCTTCCTGGTCCTGGTCCAGACGGAGAGTGTGCTCCTTGATACTTCCAACATGGCCGTGCCCAGGGCCGTGTTCCGTACTAGCCTGTACGTCGGACACGGCACGTTCTATAAATGGGCCATGCCCCCGCACCTCCGCGCGTCTCAACGCTATCTCAAGGTAGTGTCTCGACGTGTGTGTGCTGCTCGGCGTTACCCTTCCGAGTTCCTGGCCAACTCCCTTATTCTTTCTTCCCTTTACCCTGTTCCAGTATCTCTTACCTTCTTCGATCCTCTTCCTGAACGTCCTGGATTACGCGACTTCCTGGAACTTTGAACGCTCGCGCTGGAGTCAGACTCGACTCGCACGCACTTATACAAGTCCCGGTCCGGCCGGGAGAAGGAGTCCTCCGCGGAACGCCACAAGAAGAGAACTCAGGTGAGCCGGGGGGAAACCTTTGACAAACACTGCAACCGACTCTCCGTCCCTACCTTCGAAAGACAAAAAGCAGGTGGGTCCAGCTTTGCTGTGGTAGCACCCAAGAGCTGAAACGCCCTACCACCCGCTCTCAGAAAAGAACCCTCCATCGCCGCCTTCTGTAAGGCCCTCAAAACACTACTCTTCCAATAATGCTCTAATGATGCTCTCACCCTACCTTCTGACCTGCCCTTTGCCAAAATGGCATATAGAGAACGTCATAATACTCAATACCTCCTGCTTTTATGTATTCTGTATACTAAATCACCTTGTAAATATAATGTTTACTAAACCACCATGTAAATCTATCTCTGGATAGATATGACTGTACTCTACATCGAAATGTACCTTCCAATGTATAAATAACTGTATCCTCAAGCAAATCTCCTTGTAACAGCGCCACGATGCCCCTGGGCCACTGGCGCTTTAAAAATCCAAATAAATAAATAAGAGATTCTGAAACAATGCGGGAAACGGCCATGTGATATGAAGATGAGTAAAGTGCTGCATGTGCATGTGTATACGTGTGTGAACACCCAGCGAGTTATAAGGACTGTACAGCAGTTGTGTGGTGTGCATTATGAGAATGCTACTGCACAGGGAAGTGTATGGTGTAGGAGTATAACTACTCACAGCTGTTTAGTTCTGCCTGCTATTCTCTACACAGGGAAGTGTGCCGGTTTATTTATGTAGGTCTTATGTAATATTATATTACACTAAGCATTATTTGTCAAGTGCCACGTTCCCCATGCTCACGGCTTCTTGGCACCGCCGGCTGTCATGGAGGTGAGCAGTTGTTTTACCAGAGATTGCGTCCCCACATGGATGATTTCCCAAATGATGGAGCACCTGTGCTCCACCTCCAAGTTCAGAGTGCAGAGGTCTTCGAACCTTCTTAGGCCAAGACCCCTTGAGCAAAAGCATCTAACTTTGCCCCCTGACTGTGTGGTGGCTAGATTTGGGGGGAGTGGACCACTGCCCGCCGAGACACCGGCTACGCGTGGTCACAGCGGGTAGGTGGGAGAAATGACTTGCCAACAGGCAACTTGCCGCAGCTGTCATGCATAACTCGAAGGCAATTAAGCCACATACCACATGTATTTGAACCACAATAACACAGGTGATTTAACCATATAATAGAGGGAATTTAATTGCAGGAGGAAAAAAGGCAAAGCGGATTCAAACCTCAACATCAAACGAGATGAGAAATTAACACTTTCACAGCTAACTCTCTTGTCTTGCATTCTTGATCACTGCTTTCTTTCGCACCTCTCCTTCCCTTTGCTCTCTCAGTTCTCTCTACCATTGTTCCATTCTTCATTCTCCCCCACTCTCTTTTCACTGCTGGTTCTCCTATGACTGGTCTTTCTTCCTTCGCACTCTTCCTTCCTCGCCTGTCATGTCTCTCCTGTGACTCAGTCCCCCACTCTCCCTGTTCTGCTCATTGGCCTCCCTCCGGCAATTTCCCTTCTCACTTTCGCTCCACTTCCTAGTCACTCTTCTTTCTGTCTCATTGACGCTTCTTTCTGTTCAGACTCTTTTGGAATTCACAGGGGACTCTCCCTTTCTCTGGTTGTGTTTATCCTCTCTATCCCTCCCAATCTCCCTCTCCTCCTTCTCGATTATTCCGTGTATTCTCCTACTCTGCTCTCTCTTTTCTCGCTTGGGTCCCTCTCCCTGCTGCTCCCTCTCTCTTTCCTCTCTCATTCCCATTATCTTTCCCCCATTTCTCTTCGGTCTCTCTCATTCCTGTTCCTCCTCATGTCTCCTTTCCATTCTGTCACCTCTCCCTGATCACATTCTCCCTCTTCTTCCTTTCGCTCGCTGTCTCTTCTTTCTCCCTGTCCTGCTTGTTCTCTTCCCCTCCCCTTGACCCTGTCTCTTCCCTCCCACCTTAGATTTTGTCCCATCTCACCCTCTGCCTTCCATTCTAGCTCTCATCTGCCTCAACTTATCTCTAACCATTGTCATGTGACAATTGACTCTTGGCTACCAAGCAATGGTTTTCTCTGAGCACGCAGAGAATTGAGGAGGAGAAAGACGTTTTATGCCTGGCTACTTGCTTCATTCTTGACATGGGTACTCTCAACATACCCTACAGCGTCACTCTCCCCCAAACGGGCGAAGAAGGTGCGCAGGTGCACAGCTATCACTTGCCTTCGAGAAGCAGGGAGAAGAATAAGCGGTGGACACAATCTCGTTCTCTGTTTATATCAGACCCAGGGACACAGCGCTCATCGCCAGGAAGAGCCCAGAGAAGCCCTCTCAGACGTCCGCATCACAGACAAGAAATAGCACGGGCACCCAGCCTCGAGCTACCTCTCTAAGAAAAGCGCCCCTGTTCTATCTTCTCTTCACTTCGGAAATGGCCCAAAATGTCGCCCTCACAATTGCGACGGCCGAATGACGGCCGAATGACGGCCGAAATGGCCAACTTTTTTTTTAACACCCCCTTTACACCACATATGTATGTGGGGGGATATGGGATATTATATTAATATGGGGGGGCTGCGGGGGTCCGTCTCCCCCCGCATATCTATTTGGTGCAAAGGGGGTTTAATGGAAAAAAAGGAGAAAAAAAAGTCAACACGTTCGGCCGTCGCAATTGTGTGTGGTCGCAGTGATCACATAGATCCTTCACTTCTGGCTCTGGTACTTCCTGCTCTACTAATGTGTGCCTGGTATGGCCCACTCGCATTTGGATAGCATCCCCTCTGTGACCCCAGTTTATTTTCACCCAGCTCTTCAGTTCCTTCCCAAAGCTTTCTGCTTGTCCTCTGTCTCCCTTTCTGACATCACCTGTGGGGATCGAGTGCTGACAGCGCTTAACAAGAATCATTCGCTGCATGGAACTTGCTTCCACACAGTGGAGCCTACTTATGAATTTCCCAGGTGGTTCCCAAATCTAGAGAAGTGACATCACCGACAGTTATAGGACTGCATTTGCACGCAGTCGCCAACTTGGTGCAAGTGGGCCGCAGAACAGTGGAAACATTGGCTAGCATGTACTGCATATACTAAAGTCAAGTAAGCAGGAGATGCAAGCCCTCCATTTGCATTCCAGTAAGCCACCACTGCCCCGACTCCCCCCCTCTATAATCATCCAGGTTATAGCAGCCCTTGTTAGGGAGAATTCTCAAAAATGTGCCAATTCCTCCCACCTTAGAGCCCTCCAGCTCCTTTGCTAAACCTTGGGACTTTGAATTTTTTAATTCGAATTGTTTTCTGTGTTTGTTTCCTTTGGTTATGGAGTCTAACCAACTCCATAAGCACCATCTTTGATAATTGTGTCACAAAGCACCTTCAGTGCAGTGACACAGAGAAGTCTTTCAGATTTCCCCAGGTTTAAATTCCTTCTCTGGGATCAACTACTGTTTCCCAGAACAGTGGAGTGAAATTGACTTAACTTAGCCCTGTACATTTCTAGACCCAGCACACCCTATCTTACAATAGAGTGCTGGAGGGGTTATTTCGTATCCCCTATGTCTAGTTACTCATATAGCAGTCAAATGTTACCCTTTCCTCTCAGAATGGCTGGTGGCAGTGGTTTTACAATGAACTACCATGATTTTTCCCGACCGCAAACTATTCGTAGCTCCGGTAACGTTAAATCGCGGCAGCCATGTTTTTCAAGATGGCGCCCAGCCATCGTTGTGTAAGATCAAACAAGGAATATCGAGGCTTAGTACCACCAAAAATTGAATCCGCCAGTCACGAAGTCAAAAAGTTATGAATATAACTTTATTCTGTATAGATTCAAATGTCAAAGCAGATAGCTATCTGGCTCCCAACACCTCGCAGTGTGTACCAGAAAGCACTGTCAGGGGACTGAGTACTGGTCATCACAAAACATGCAGTATTTATACACAGTCCTGGTCATAGCCCAGCCCATCTCCAAACTAATAGGTTCCAAATTTGGGTTTTTGCCCAGTTCACATAACAAATATACAATATTGGTTTGTATTTTTGACATGTTGTCCCATCCTTGAAGATTCAATGGTGTTGTTGGTTCTCCAGCTTAGGTTGATCCTAGTTTCAAGAAATGTACAAAGGATTCCTTCAAAAATGCACAGCATTAATTTACATGCTTTGTATATCACTGTTTGAGGGAGGATGAGTTTTGTAGACATAGATAACACTTTGAATGAGAGTTCATTCCTACAATGCCTCTTTGTGCAGGACAAATAGTCTGCTCTGCCAGCCCTAGTGTTGACATAGGCTCAAATGTCGTTTCTGCTCTGGCAGCTGAAAACATGGTTAATCATTTCTGAACAGAGAGCAGAAGTTAGAATCAAGATTGGGGATATTTTCCAAAATGGCATTTGAAGTCAATTCTAATTAACTGCAGATTTTAATACAAATGCGAAATGGCTTAGGACAATATTCATAATCAGATGATATTCATGCAAATATGGTTTAACAATTGCTAAAATGGTTCCCGGTCTTCTTTTTTCACCATGTCTTTGTGGAAAGGTCCTTCCAGAGTTTTTCTCTGCACGCCAAACCAGGTTTGGTTTCTTTGTTAATTCACCTTTGGTGGGATTCAGGGGTGAAACCCGCCTCTGGTTCCAGAGTGTCTGGGATAGGCAGGAAGTGTGGTGGTGCCCGAAACTCCCTGTGCTTAGTCTCCTAGGAGACACAAATACACTCTGCAGTGATTGGCTGGCTGACTGTCCGGCAAGGACAGCCACCCTGCTGGGTGAGTGGCAGCTAGGCTGGAATGAATGGGAGAGAACTGAATAAAAGGTGAGGCACTTGGCTTGGAAGGCAGAGTCGACCACTGGACGAAGGAACCGAACTTCTGCTGCAACTCCTGGACCGTTGGTTTGCCCGGTGAAGCCCTGCTGCAGGTCCGAATCGCCAAGTTCGCATCGACAGAGAAGCCCTGCAAAGGACGACTTATCCCTTTGAGTTGGTAGGACCAATCAACTCCCATTTAAGCCACCTGGACACCAATCTCGGAGCTGGTTGCATTTCCTCAGAGTGCTGCAGGAAACCATAGAGCCAGGAAGAGGGACACCAGATTTTGTGCGTGGCTTGTAAGCTGGCCTAAAGCATTTGGAAGATCCTCTAGTCTCCCACGACATCGGACCGACCAAGCCTGACCCCCCCCAGCTGAGTGCGGGACCCCAGAAGCAAGGATAGTCCACCTTGACAGCCACGACCAGCGTTGTTACCAGTGCGGTAGCTGAAATGCAAAATAGCCACTGAAATTGAAATTTGCTCTCGAACTATTCCCAACTCCTGGAACCTGTTCTGCCCTCTCTGGGACACCCTCCACAAATAGTGGGAACTTATTCTGCATCACCTCACCCACCTTCCTGAGCTGCTACAGACCCTACAAGAGACCCCGTTTTCGCCCATCTGCACTATCGCGTGCGCCAGCATTTCAAGTACATTTGAGCAACAGGCTGCCCTTTTCTTAGGGACTGGACTGCCTTTCAGTAAGAATTGTGATTACTGCAGAATTGTCTGAAGACTCTTTGCACTGCCTGCTTCATTCCCTTTTTAGGATTTGGAGCCATTCTGTGCATTTAACCCTTTTGGCCGCATGGTCTTGTATATATGTATTTTAGTAGGATTGCGTTGGTTTAAAAGTATTACTGTGATTATTACAGTGTGTGGAACTTCAAAGGCCTTGCATAAATGTACTTATATTTTTAATTTATATACACCTGCCTGGGAGTGATTTGTAAGTGTCCTTTACTCTCTATGCTCATTGAGGTCCTTCAGTCACCCTCACCCCTCCTGAGACCTAGTCTTGACCGACCCCAATGCTACCTTGATTGGTCTGGCTTGTCCAGAAGGTTACCCTGTTCCAAGAAACTAAACTGGCATTCTGAACCTCTGCCCACCAGGTCGGGGTTCAGAAATCCATCTTAACAGATAGTCTCTCCACTTGTTCTGGTTGGTCAGTTCCACCGCCATGGCAATCAATGGGTCTTTTCTCAATGCTTGCGTGAACCCCTCCAACGTGGGTGCAGGCAGGAGGGCATTAGCTATGACATATTGGATATATTCTGCATTCTCTTTCCATGACCCTTGTGAACTGTGTTGCGGATGGCGCGATATGTAGTCGGACGAGTTTTGATCCCCTCCCGGCCTGTGTATGATCTTGTGATCATACTTTTGCAGGTGGATGGCCCACCTCTCAATGCGTGGAGGCATCTTTGTGGTCGGGTTCCCAAACAGTGACAGTAGCGTATGATGGTCAGTCACTAAGGTCAACCACTTGCCGATGACAAAATGGTGGAAATGTTTGCATGCCCATACGCCTGCTAAGCTCTCCTTCTTCACTTGCAAATATGCACCTTCCAGGGTGACAATGCCCTGCTGGTATATGCCAGTATGTGTCTAGGCATAGAGTCTCTGCCATCGCTTTGAGCCAAAATAGCTCACATACCCACTGGCCTGGCATCCAGGATGATCTCAGTGTGCCAGGATGGGTTGAAATACGCAAGCTGTCTGGCTGAGGTCAATGCTTTATTTTAAGCCATCAAATGCCTGCTGGTAATCCTCTGACCATTGAAAGACTGTGTTCTTTTTGAGTAGTCATTGCAGGGGCTCAGTTGTGGTGGCAAAGCTGGGTAGATATCTGGCACAACAGCCTGCCATGGCATGGAACGACCATACCTCTGACACCTGAGTGGAAGTTGGCAGGTCACTAATGGTGTTCTTCCTCTGACGTGCCATAGATCTGGATGTCGTCGCTGTAATTGAATGCAACTTTATCTGGAGAAGCATCTGTCTGATGGCTTCCTGGAATATCCATGCAGCTGATGAAATTCCCAGAATTGAGGCGTTTGTATCAAAATAGGCCATGCTCGGTGGAGAAAATCATTATAACTTTTGATATGGGGTGGAACTCCAGCTGATGATGTTCCTGGACAAAATTCAGGTTGGCGAATATGGTGGCCCTATTCAGTTGGATGATCATTTCCTCAATATCTGGTCCTGGGTGTCTTTCCCATTGTGTCGTAGTGTTTGTAACTCTCATATCTATGCAGAGGCGAATTCACCCACCTTCTTTGGGTACCACTATCAGTGGACCGGTAGCCCTCTCAATTATGTTATTGTTTTCCCTGACCGATTCCTTGGATAGGGATGGTAGACATTCGATATATTCCATATATCCCATATATTGCCTAAGCCATCTTTGGCATTTTTGGGTTGCATCATACCACATCTGAGCCCTGGAAACGGACATCTATGAGCCACAATTATTTTTCTGTTTTGTAGCTGAGTTAACACTGTCCTCTTTTAGGGCTTCTCAGCACATGTATGGTGGCATTGGTTGATCGCCCCTTATGTACTAATGTGCGTTGCAACTGTCCTATGGATGCTAGGTATTTGCTCGCATCCAACTGGAATATCCTTGATTTAGATCTGGACAGTATTCTGTTATCCTCCATCTGGAGGAATTATTGTTCTCCCATGATGTTGACAGTGGCTCTAGTGTCAATTAGGAAACAGTGACCAATGCCCACCATGTCAATCGTCACTCTCTGGGCTTCCTCCGCTTCCATATCTTCATGCATCAAATTGATGTAATCATCAGAGTATTTGGGTTATATTTCCTGCTATGGATCTGAGTATTCTGGGTATGAGCTGTGCTATCTCTCATATTGATCAGTGTGCTCCATGGATGGGGCAGATGGTCCCTCATACTGGTCAGTCTTATAGTCTGACATGCCCTCATAACCCTTACAAATCTGCACAATCCTTGCATTGGGGTTTCAGGCGTCCTCGGTTACATGTGATTTTACTGAATGAAAAAATAACAAAATCTTTTTTCACTAAACATTTTTAGTGCCAACAATACTGATTTTTGTTTATTTTTATTTGGGGGCTCCCCCCAAACCCCTTTTTCCCTTTGTTTATAATCCCACCCCAACACTCTCCCAACCCGTTTTAAACCCTTACCCCATCCCCCAGACATATATTTTTTTTAAGTTGGTATTTTTCAGTAAAAACGTTTAGGTAAAAATGTTGTTCATTATTTTTAAATTCGGTAAAATCACTCAAACTGCATCCTTCATTGGCTGTTTTTGGGGGCCTGATTGGTTGCCTCCACGTGTCTGTGGTATTTGCTCTCATGACTGGCCTGCCTTCACCACAGATGGTCTGGAAGTGTCCTTTCCCGCCAAAGTTGGTGCATTGTTGGTTGATCGCTGGACACACCCCTGTGTGAGGGAGCCGCATCTGTAGCACGTCCTCACTGCTCTGATGGGTTGCTGGTTATTCGGTCTGTTGGGCATTCATGGCATCATCGGATATGCCAGCTGGGCTTGTCAGCTGCTTTGAGGCTTGGATGCTGTGATCATCTCCTCATTCTCTGTCTTTTTCTTCAAGGATTCGACGGAAGCAGCCTGACCTACACTCTTTTGTATAACCTTGCTAGCTGTAATATGTCATCTAGGGGCAGTGGTCTCTTTAGTAGTTGCTTATAGAACGCTGACGAGCTGCACCCTACTGTGATTCTGGGGCGGATGGCTTCCTCGTCAGAGTAGTTCTCAAATTAGCAGTGGACCAATTTCTGTCTTAACCTCGTGACAAATTTGTTGATGGTTTCATGTGGTTCTTAGGTGCATCGGTTAAGTATGTATGTCTCATAGTCTCTGTTCGGTTGTATGATCAATTTCTTGTTTAGAGCCTCTATGAGTGTGCCATTTGTTTCCCTCTCCTCTTCAGGGATCGTTTTAATAATCGCTTTGACCTCCTTTTCTACTAAATTCAAGAAGATGCCTGCAATGGCGGATGTCTTGTCATTGCTCACTGCCTGGATGTCACTGTCCAGATGAAGTCATTGAATTCTTCTTGCCATTCTGCCCAACGGGACCCTTTATCATGCTGAGATCGTAACTGGAATGGTTGGCGCTTACTTACGAATGCATACCTAGTTCTTGCAGATGCGAGAGTTTGAGGGCCACCTTTATGCTTGCCAATTGTGATGACTCTGTTACGATCGTCTGCGGAGCACTGAGTTCAGAGTCAGGACACTGCAGGGTTGAATAGTGTCTGGTGGTGATCAGTGGGAGATTTGCAAAGTCTGCCGTGCGGGCTGTGCCCTGTAACAGCCATGCTGAGCAGTGGAAGGTGGATTCTGAGCTGCAAACTGCCTTTGGAGGAGTTTCCCTGGATTCTCTGCTCGATTAGCAGTAATCTTCCTGGAATGACTCACTGGATTGGCAGTATTTGCCTTGTTGACAAACAGAATCTCTCTGCATTGGGTAGCTGGAATGGCAGGATCTGCCTTATGGAAAGGACAGGAGCAACCTTTTATGTTGGCAAGCGGATGTAGTCCCATGGTCACTGTGACGATTGTGGTGGGATGGATGGAGGTGTGTATTCACAGGCCACGGCCTGCAATTGGTGTGGCTGGCCCACTTGAGTCTGGGATATCTCCTCCTCAGACTGTTACCTTGATTGGTCAGGAGGCCTAGGTGGCATGTATATGCTCCCTGAGGGAGTACAGGCTTTTTCGTTACTGCTGCTGGCTGGTCTCTTGGCAGGGCGGGTTGGATCCCTTTTTGGTTTTGGTGATTTTTGGTGGTATAACCACCAAATATATCGCCAAAAAATGGGTACTGTACAGCAGAAAGGGGAGTTTGTGAGCAGTGTATGGTGTTGGCAGGGCAACTTGCGATGAAATGGTCGAAGCACTAGCTGGGCCTTTTTTCCATCATGTGCTTCCACCATTCCATTTGCTTCAATGAGTTCCTCAAGAAGGGAGTAGCCACGCTCATTTCCAACACACAAAGTGTAGATTCCTGTAGTACTACGTGGATGTAATACAAAAATGGCTTCTTTATTTAAGGCATTTCATCCCAATCGGGGGTACTGTTACATGTCACTTGTTAATGTGACTTTCAACGTGGGTGCTGAGTGATCTGTTTTCGAGAGGGACTGAGGCAGCCAAGCAGGGCGCTCCCTTTTAGACGGGAAGGTCGGTCGCCCCTCACAATACGGTGCCCTAATCCTGCTCACCAGGGCCCAGGCAGCATGCGATGGAAGGAGGCTGTGGTGTCACATGCCCATTTAGTTCCGGGTCACGTGACACGCCGTAAATAAAGGTATCACCGGAACTGGCGTGAGAACGCCAGTCCGGGTTTATGCATCCAACCCAGTGGTCGTGTCCATTCTGTGCCCGTGACCCTGCTGCGCTGCGCACCGCCTGTGGCCCATCAAGGCCCCATCCCAACGGTCGGGCTGCCTGTGTTGCAGCCGCCCGACATCACACTGGCGACGAGGCCGTAGAAAGCACCTGCGCGACCCAACACGTTTACTTTATCAGCCATCACCTGTACGGAACGCTCCACGAGGCCGCGTGTCGGCCACACCATCAATGCGAGCCGCGTATCATAAGCGCTCCACCAACATTACAGTGACTACGCGTGCCACGTGTCATATGCGTGTGTCAGCTGTAACAACGGCGGGAAGCCTGCCCAACGTTCCATTCCACCGCGCGCTTACGCGCACATCATTGAAGCTCATGCAAACCATCCCCGAACGTTACCACAACAAGGAGGAAGGGAGAGGCATGTCCTACGTTTACTGAACAATATCATTGGAAAAAGGGAACTTTGGCTGCATATACTCTCGTGTTTTCTGAGAGGTTTGGGAAAAAAAAAACACTTTCGCCTCACGCTTCATGCAAGAACGACCAGTGCCAACACAAGAAGCAATCAGCACCGGTGAGTGGGCCCCAACATCCACCCCCACTAACGTGCCCGTCCATTGGCTACACCCCCTACAACATGTCCAGCTCGGAAACCAGCCCCGCGAGGGACAGCACGAGTTTTTCTGCAAGAAAGAGCCTCACCACGGACCACCCAGACCCAGCGCTCACCGCGCTAATGCCACCATTTGACCCATTCACCACGGGAGCAGCCATCTGATGGGAAATCTGGTTACAACAGTTCGAAATGCACCTCGATGCCAGAGACATCACTATAGCAAAGAAGAAGCGAACTTTTCTTCTGCTCAACATTGGAGCTGCCACCCTACGCCTGTTCAACGCCACCCCAGACCGTGGAGACCACAACAACTACGACGCAGCCAAAGCCGTACTCACGAACATGTTTAAGCCGGATCTCAACCCTAACTATGAACGCTTTCACTTCTGCATGGCCAGGCAGCGTGAGAAAGAAACGGTAGACACATTTCATGCTCGCCTTCGCGAGATGGCAGTCGGCTGTGAGTTCCCCGACGAGGAGTTCGCAATCCGCCTCCAAATAATCAATGGCATATCTTCGGAAAAGCTGGGAAGAGCTATACTCTCGGAGAGGAACATGCGCCTGTCCCGCATTCTGGAGATGGCGCGCCTCCGTGAGCAGACAGAAGACCAAGTCGCGGTGATCGAGGCAGCAATCCAAAGACTGCCACTTGACAACCCCAAGCCCACAGAAGACATCGTGTCCATATCCAGACACCAGAACACTCGCACGAAATTTGGCCAGAAAACACATATGCCGCAAGAAGGGAACAAGGCCTGCAAATGGTGCGGCGGCCCATGGCACAAAGGAGAATCCTGCCCAGCGTGGGGGTCCATGTGCAGAAAATGCAACCGTCTCAATCATTACGCTGCAGTCTGCCTGAACCCGCCAAACCGAAATGACAAAGAGACTCCCTCCCAACCGGCACAAGAGCGCCGGAAGAAGTTTGCACCAAGAGAATCGCAAAGATCCCCGGACACGAGCGATAGCGACGACAGCGACGATACTGCGTCCCCTGAGAGAAAAGAGAGACGGAAGAAAAGAAACAACAGGATACATCGAATACACCTCATATCTGCTGTCGAACCACACCGATCACGACAAAGGAAGGGGCCGTCGTGCACAGTCCTTTCCAACGGAGAGCCACTGAAAGTAGTCATTGACACTGGAGCAACAGTGAACGTAATGCCAGCAACAGCATTCAGCAAACTTCACCCAAAGCCCACACTCCACAAGAAGAAGGTCCGACTGTATGCATACGGGTGCAAGAGACCCCTACTCGTGAAAGGATCCTTCAAATCTGATTTCGCACACAAAAACACTAATTGCCGAGCGCGCATCTATGTCGTAGATGCCGGCTGCGAGACACTACTCAGCTGCCGGACAGCGGAAAAACTAAAGCTGATCCATTTCGCATTCGACCTTCAACACAACAAACTCGATGACTTATTACAACAACACAAGAAGCTATTCCAAGGCATAGGCTGCCTAAAAGATCAAACCATCAAACTGCATATAGACCCCACCATAGAGCCGAAGGCCGTACGACACCGACGGATACCATTTCACCTGAGAGAAGCAGTGAAGAAGGAACTGGCCAAACGGGAAGAGGCAGGAATAATTGAAAAAACATCAGGACCGACCCCGTGGGTGTCACCCATGCTAGTGGCCCAGAAACCCAAGCAACCTAACGCGGTAAGAATCTGTATAGACATGAGACTCCCTAATGCAGCGATTGGAAGAGAACGCCACATAACCCCAACGATAGATGAGCTCATTGTAGACCTCACAGGAGCCACTATATTCAGTAAACTTGACCTCAGATCTGGATATCACCAACTCAGATTAGCCAGAGAATCCAGGTACATCACCACATTCTCCTCCCACCTCGGCCTAATGAGATACAAGCGGCTTAACTTTGGGATATCGTCAGCCGCAGAGGTATTCCAACACGAAATCCGCAGGGTCATCACGGGCCTAGACGGCACCACAAACATCAGCGACGACATTCTTGTGTACGCGTCAAACAAAAGGGAGCACCACAAACGCTTAGCAGCCGTCCTAGACAGATTGAAAGCAGCAGGTCTAACACTAAATGCTGAAAAGTGTGAGTTTGCGAAAGAGGAACTGTGTTTCTTCAGATACATTTTCAGCGCCAAAGGGGTATCCCCTGACCCGTCCAAAGTCAACGACATAAAGAACACAAAAGCACCCCTGTCTGCCACAGAGGTGAGAAGTTTTATGGGAATGGCGACATACTGTGCGCGGTTCATTCCAGATCTTGCCAACATTGCAAGCCCACTCCGAGAGCTGACCAAGAAGGACCAAAAATGGGAGTGGACAGCGACCCACCAACAGGCCTTCCAGCAAATCAAGGACACACTGTCCGCTTCAACAACCATGGCATTTTTCAACGTAGAAAGGCATACTGAACTCCTCGTTGATGCAAGCCCGGTCGGCCTAGGGGCGGTGCTGACCCAAACAGACAATGAAGAAAATGTGTTCCCCATCGCATTCGCCAGCCGAGCACTCACCAAACCTGAACAGAACTATGCGCACATAGAGAAAGAAGCCCTGGCTATACTATGGGGATGCCGCCATTTCAAGGTATACCTGCTAGGTAAGCAAGCAAAAGTCTTCTCGGATCACAAGCCCCTGATCCCGATATTCCAAGGGTCTGCTCCTCACCCACCAGCACGCATTGAGAAATGGATGCTGCAGCTGCAGCCCTATAACATTGAGGTAGACTATCGCCCAGGGATAGATAACCCACTGATTACTTGTCCTGTCACCCGAGGCCTGCCACGGAAGGAGAGCAACGCCATGCAAAGGAAATCAATGAACATGTATGTCACGTAATTGCATGCGTCCGACCAAAAGCTCTAACACTACAAGAAGTAACGTGTGAGACAGAAGCAGACTCCATCCTGCAACACACCATCGCTTCCATCCAGTCAGGAAATTGGAAGAACTACCTTATGTCCATAGCCCAACGCACCACCTCAGCTCAGGCAAAACTCTGAGCACTTTTTGGAATCCGACATGACCTCTCTGTCGCCCCCGAGGGAGTGCTCCTAAAAGGCCACCGCATTGTGCTACTGGAGTCGCTTGAGGAGAGAGCCCTCTGGTTGGCTCACAGCGGACACCAGGGCATCGTCAAAACAACGGCATACCTCAAGTCCAGAATGTGGATGCCCAACATACAACAAAGAGTAGTTGAACTGGTGGAATCCTGCGCAGCCTGCCAAGCCTCCAGGCGACCCGCAAACCCGGAGCCTATCAGCAGCGCTCCAAGAAGTAACAAGCGGTGGGACGCAGTTAGCATGGATCATTGTACAATCGCCGGCGAAGGATACCTGCTCGTGGTGATCGACGAGTTCAGCAGATATCCGGAAGTAGAACACGTGACGTCCACTAACACACAGACCACAATCCTCACACTAGAAAAAATCTTTGCGACCCATGGAATCCCGAGAAAGGTGAAGAGCGACAACGGCCCATCATTCACCAGCCTAGAACTGCGCAAATTCTTTAAGGACATCAATGTGAAGCACCAGAAAATCACCCCAAGATGGCCCCAAGCGAATGGTGACGCAGAAAGATTCATGGGGTCACTCAATAAGGACATTCAAATCGCAAAAGTGAAGGGACACCCATGGCTGAAGGCCATATATCGATTCCTAAGAACGCACAGGCAAACCCCACACTCATCCACTAACACCAGGCGATACGGTTATTGTCAAAAACAGAGCAATGCCCAAAAAGATGTCCCTCAATTTTGAGCTCCAACCATGGACAGTCAGAACAACGAACCACAACATGGTCACTGCTACCCGAGGGAGTGAAACCGTGACAAGGAATGTGTCACACTTCCGAAGAGTACCATCCGAACTATGGGAAGAGCACTCAGGGTCCCCGAGAAGGGAAACGATGGTGACACACACGCCCCGAGACCAGGCGTCGCCCAGGGCCCCTGCCACGCCGGGAATCCCCGAAATACCACACCAGCACGACGACCAGACTGAACCTGTGAACCCAAGAGTGGACGCGCCGGACAGAAGCAGCACCCGATATCTGTTGAGAGAAAAGCCCAGGCCATCATCTCGTCTCCAAGGATACGTAGTAGACGGAGTGTACCTACAGTAAACCCCGCTGGGATGAACTCCAATGAAACAAGGCATCTGAATGTGTTAATGTCCAGTTATTGTTGTTGATGTTAGATAATCGTGTGAACACCTCCAAGTTGGGGAGGAATGTGGTGTCACGTGCCCAGTTAGTTCCGGGTCACGTGACACGCCGTAAATAAAGGTATCACCGGAACTGGCGTGAGAACGCCAGTCCGGGTTTATGCATCCAAACCAGTGGTCGTGTCCATTCTGTGCCTGTGACCCTGCTGCGCTGCGCACCGCCTGTGGCCCATCAACGCCCCATCCCAACGGTCGGGCTGCCTGTGTTGCAGCCGCCCGACATCACAGAGGCGATGGAAGGAGGCGGCATGTGTATTTTCTTTTTCCTCGCACTCAGTGGAGGGCTAGCGAACAGGGAGGGAACTGGTGCCGAGCGCGTGGAAGAGAGCACATTTTCCAAGGTCTCAGTAATAGCTTGCAGCTTTCGATAATATGGAGGGGGAGAGGCTCAGGCCCAGTGTATGCTGACCTTGCTGGGTTGGCCTGCATCACAGCGTGTTTTTATTGCCAGGTTTGTTGTGAAGCCCTGCTGGGGCACTACCTTAATATCTTGTCAATTTTTTTAGGGAGGCAGTGGGGTCTTTAGCCCATTAAAGCCCTTCATCTGACCCAGGGCCGGCTTAAGGGCCGCAGTGCCCTGGGCGAATTGGCGCCCCCCCTCGCCGTCTGGTGCCCCTTGTTAACAGGGGGCGGGGCGAAAGGAGGACGGGGCCAGGACAGGCCACTTTTTCTTCTTTTTTTTTTCTTAACTCCTCGCTCTGCGAGGAGGTGTTTCATTGCCTTTATGTGAACAATGCATCCAAACACCAGCGAGCAGTGTGGAAATGGCGCACATGCACTCATCAAAAGACGACATCGAGAGGAAAGGCAAAACATTAGAGAGACTAGCAACTTACAGATGCGCCGCATGAGTGCAATAGGCCTCCTCTTCTGACCTGCCCAAACAGGCCATGCACAGGGCGGCTGGGAGGAGGTCATTGCGTTCATAACACATTTCTGACTCGCTCGCTGTCATTTGTTTGTTATAGCTTAGACACATGCATGCTGAATGCGAACCATACCTAATTTCAGTCCAGATTGCATGTGAAATCAGTAATAATGAGATCAGGCACTCCAATCATGGCAGTCTGCCTGAAGATAGGAACAACATGTGACAAGTAATCATACCTTGAAAGGACAAAGACTGAATGCATTCCAGCTCAGGTCTATGCTGGGCGTACAAATATTCCTTTTAGTCAGAGGCCAGAGAGGGGAATGTATACAATTAAGTTGAAAGCACTTGCTAAGTATTCCCCCTTACTCTTCAGGCCATCCGCATGTTTATGTTTATGTTTATTAGGTTTATATAGAGCTTTAGTCCAAAGCACTTTACAATATAACAACAAGGTACAATAATGGGAGAAGCATATTTACAATTATGAGACAAACCACTGTAACAATACGTAGAACAGTTTCCTTGGATGGAGGAGGCAAGGGAAGGGTGAGAGGGAAGGGAGGGTGGGTAGCCAGGGAAGGATAACAACAATTCAGTTGTCTGATTTAAATTCCAGATGGTGTGAAAAGGTGTAGTGATACACAAAATTGCAACTTTGCCAATCAGGGCTTTAGATGACAGCATTAGCCGCTGAAAGCCAATAGTGTATTCAAAGTATGTGCCAAAAATGCTGACAGTAGTTTGTTGTAGCACTTCCATTATGCAGTAGTGAGCTACAAGGAATATGCAGGCCTGGTAGGAGTGATAGGTCACATTATGCAGGCAGAGCGAGGGCCCCGAGCTCTGTAGCTAATAGACAATATTGGAGTGTTTGGAACATTATGGCACCTATATAGCGCTTAGATAGCCAGTCTTAAGCGCTATGAACACTAAACTATGAGTGCATGCCTTTTAGAGCTTGCTCTAATAGGGTTAATACATCTCGGCTTCCCTTAGAATATTCTGCCTCTCTAACGGTAGCCCTGTAAACTAATCTCCCTTTCTCTGGGAAGGCACTGATAAGACATTCCTGAGCTTTCGCGCAGATGGCCTCCAGGGAGGGGCTCAGAAGAAGGAGCACAGTGGAAATTTACAGAGCTGGGTTTTTCCATGAGCCAGCCTATATTTTGCACAGGGAAAGTTCTGGAACTGTGCGTCATGGACAGACAGCACGAGATTATAAAATATGCATGCTCACATGACTCAGGTGGGAGATCGTCCTGTGGACTTGGTTCGAGCAAGATCAAGTGTCCGGAATTGGAGCTCTGACGGCACCCAGCAGCGCTGTCCTCTGAGCGGGGCTTGTTACAGCTAGTTTATGAGGGCCAGGGTCTCCCAGTGCTGATTGAAGGGGCGTAAGACTATGTTTCTCTATGTTTCTCTATGTTTTTCTAAGTTCTATGTTTCTCTATATTTTGCATTTCTCTAAGTTTTGTGCTTTGTAATCTTCTCTAACTTGAATCCCAAAATATATATGAAATTCACTGTTTAGAATAAATACTAAAACGTATTGAAGGTGTCATTTGTCACTAGCATGAGTTCACTGCTCAGCACAATAGAACCTGTATTTTGGGCTGAATTGGGTATTTTTTGCTCTCAAAGGGCTGGCCCCGAGGAAGATTTTGCCCATATCAAGACATTTGGTGGCAGCTTGGGGATTTGTGCAGAGCAGTGCCTTGCTGTGAAATGACAAATTGTGTGAGAGAACACAGTGCAGAGTGAGGAGCAGGCTGTCGCATTTCCTTGGTGGTCTCACTGCAGCTCTGAGACTTCAAAAGACAGCAGCGTTGTGTCGGCTTGCCGTGGCCGATAGCTTGTGTGGTTAAGACTCCCTTCAGTAAATCAGTTGTGACTGACTTATTGCTTGGGAATGGAGCCAGGGAGTGCAAGGCGATAAACAAGCGGGAAATGGCTTTGTTTAAAGCGCTCCGATGAATGGTCAAGAAAGATGTATGTTCAATTAGGAAAGAATTTTATCATGCGGTTTCCCCAGTTTAAAGTTGTAATTTGAAATGCAAAGTGAGACGGAGTTCTCAACTCTATTCTGTCATGAGGGCAGGGAAAAATAATTGCGAGGATTTGACATGCAAATTGTGAATAGTAATCTAACCATTGACTCAGCCCCAGTGTGCTAGCGAGTGGGGGGCTGTAATGTACGGAGGCGAAGGTTCGCTTTTTTAATGTATGATTTTGAAGTGTTGACATTCCTGAAGATAACGTGGGGAATGAGCCGTGTTTAGGAGAAAGAGTAACATCTGTGCTGAGAGCCTAAAGGGTTTGTTTTTCTTTTGCCAACTGTAAATTCCATGTGCTGGTGGCGAATTCTGTTTAAAGGAAACACACTAACATGGTTATATTGCATTTTAAGCTGTGCCATGCTTATAATGGGTGAGAGACTCTCTTAAAAAAGAAAGTGAGTGATGTTATTTGGATTTTCGATTTTTGTGTATTGATTTGAAATTGCAGAATCAGTTTGCAATGGTTTGGGGGGAAAAGACAATTTATATTTTTCTAAATTGCCCCTGGAGTATTTTTTGACTGTTCCCAAGCTATGCCATGGATTTGTACTGTTGCCTTATAACTGATGTATGTTTTTGGAAATAGTGACCTGTTGACTGTGATACATGGTGAAAAATGTTGTTCACACAATAACAGCCCACAAGCAATATAGAGTGTGGGTTGCTCTTGCAGAGAAAAAAAAACGTGCAGGGAGCTGCACTACACATGGCATTTTTTAAATGCACTGAAATAAGTGGTTATATTCTGGCAATGGTACAACAGAATGAAAAATCTGTGTGTGAAGAAGACAGCACAAAGATTTAGTGGGTTGCGGGTTCTTTTGAAAGATCGCACATTGCATTGGAGTGAGCTCGTGAAGCCAAACTACATGGTTACGAGGAAAAAGAAGAGAAAAAAAAACGTATGCTTTTAAATGGGACATTAATCAGTTCAAAACAGGCTAAAAGATGCTTTGACATTTTGCAAAATTACATGGAGTAGAATCTGATGACAAGAGAAAGTGCCTCTTTTGAAAATAAGAGTCTTGCTGTGTGTGCAGAGCTTGTGCCTTGAAGATAACTTGCACTGTCTTGGGCGAGGTGCGCGAAGAAAAAAAAACTGTTGGAGGAAGGCAGACAAAAGCAGAATACTGCGCTCCTGTTTAGTGAAATGGTGTTTCAGATATGGGAGCTTTTCTGAGTTGCTGGAACAGGGCAGGAAAGAGTTAATCTGGATGAACTGTCTGAAATGAGTGCCTTCCATTGAAGCCGCCACAGTTTAAGAGTTATAGAGCAAAGAGATAAGCTTGCTGCGCGAAAGATAAACATTGACATTCCTGCATTCCATCCCCTGTGAGAGACACCGTCAGTGTGAGCAAAAAACTGAGGAGGGGGGGGTGCAAAGACAGAAATGCTGAAACAGAACTGAAGGCAATAATTGCTGTGAGTGAGAAAATAAAAAAGAGCACAATCTACCTTACACATGATGATGTATGCAAGTAAAGAATTTGCCCAGTATCAACACTGGAAGGAAAACAAACACTGCACGCAGAATGGCAGATGGGCACATCACATCTGAACATTTGGGGAACCTGTGCATCTGTGAATGGGCTAAGAAAAGACAGCTGCCCATTTCAAGAGACATTGCTGTGCAAGCTGCATTCCCATGCACCATGTGATGTGATGTGAAGTGAAGCGACATTGCTGTGCAAGCTGCATTCCAGTGCTCCATGTGGTGTGAACTGAAGTAAAGCACTGTGCACTGGAGAAGAAACCTCTAGGCGCTTTGAGAAGAGAGAATACACAGTTTAAAAATGCAAGCTACATTGCCAGGGCTGGAGTAACTGACAAAGACATTATGGCATTCCAGATGGAAGCAAAACTGACAAAAGCGCTTAGCTGTTTTGCAAGAGACAACATGCAGAGCGGGGCTTTGGAGTACAACATGAACACTGCACATTAGCCATGATCCAGAAGCCTCACGGCTTAGTGCAAGAATGAATGATTTGTTGAAGCAACAAAAGAAACTGACTTAGACAATCGCGCTCAAAGGGGTGGGCCAAGAAATCAGCAAACACCCTTTGAGAAAATGATAAGTGAAAAAACCAGAGGCTTGGAAGACACTAGCTGTATGGAGAATAAATATACAAAGCTGCTTGTACAACTGCAGGCGGTATGGGACGGAAAGACTTTACCTTTGAAATATGGAGTGATGCCAGCAGGGCAACCTAACTCAAGATCATGAGACACTGGAAGCAAGTTGGCGCCTGGCATTCGTGATCGCTCTGGTGACAAAGAAAAGCATTGTGCGACCTGGGTACTTATTATATGGCTTTTGTAAAAGCACAGATCAGTCTGAGGTACCATTGACCAACTATGATCGCATTGCACAAATGAGTTTGTGATTAGGCAGTTACACCCCGTATGGTTGAGTGTAAATAAGCCCCCAGAAACATGCAGAAGGGTGACAAATAATTGCAGTAGCAATGATAAAGTGTGTAGTTACCTGATGAGACTTCTGAAGATGGGGGTGGTGTTAAGGGAAGGGGTGGATAACGCTGACATTGTACTTTTGATGAAATCCTAACATTTCTGTTTGTATTTTGCCTAGGCAAAAAAGCAAGACAGTTGCGTGCCATTATTGAAGTAGATGTGTGCAATTTGCGGGTGACACTGATCAGTCAAGCAGACGCATTCTCAGAGAAAGCGAGTCACTGCGTGATGAAATATGCGAACATTGAACGTGTCCTGCACCGCACTCAATGCTGCTAACATGCATGACGTATGAGGACATTTGTTCTGCAACCTGCGAAAGGTGTCCAACAGAGTAATAACTTTTGCTGAACTGGCACGGTGCAGACTTGGCTAGTTATCAAATATTTGATGCTGCACATTCAAATGATTCAGTTGCTGGAAATAACTTAATTGACATGTCTTGCCTTTCTTGTTTAAAGGACTGTGGACAATGAGTTGTGGACTGTAACATCATGTACCACAAACAGCTGTGTGACACAGCACTTGAATGCTAACACATTGAAAAATGGTTTTTAAATGCACTTTTTGAGATGAATCTGAAAAAATGAAATGGTTTTGCTCTTCCAACTGAATTGCTTTAACCAGAGATGTTTTGCTTTTTGAAAAAAAAAAAAAACTTCTACGTTGCACGTAGGCAGGAAAATGAATTATGAATTGTTGGGGCAGCAGGATTATGCAAGCAGGAGCGTAATTTATTTTGAGATAAGATGAGTGCGCACATCAAAGTCACCTGTGCGTAGGTTAAGATCCTTAATTTGAAGTAATGCTGCCAAGTGTGTGAGCTCCAATTTGAAATGGTAATCTTTGAAACACTGGATACTTTTACAGCCAGCTTAAGGCAGGTAAATGAAACCATGACTGACTTGATGTTTGATTTTATGATACAGTGTGTGACACGGTTTTTGTTAAACCAACCAGTTTCATGTTTTTGTGGGCACAGCTGTCTCCAGCACACTAATGCAAAGAGTCACCTTTTGATTGTAGACATTTGGAATAATTCTTTGGAAAAGCGCTACAAATGAGTATCCACATGGAATTGCTAGTGTACTGGCCTGGCACATTGTCGGGCATCTTTTGTCACTGACTCATATGACTGGTGTCTATGAAATACTAGGCCCAAATGTTTCAGTGAATGGATACAACGATTTGTTTAATTTGTTTAATGTGATGTTTTTTCTGACCAAGAACTGCAGCGAGTGTTCTCGCCAAGATTTTATGGACTATAACTTGACTAAATGCATTTTACACAATGGTGTGATGAAACAGCCACTGCCGGATGGTAGTATGGTGTTTGTAGCTAAAACTAATATTGTATATGGTAGATATCCCACTTGAAGAAGGGTATTCTCCAAGTCATATAAGGTAGATACTGTGAACGTGTCAGATTTTCCAGTAGTAAGGCAACATTTAAATTGTAGGCTGATAATGCACACCTCCATTATTACAGTGATACACTTAGACATAGATTTATCATGAGGCAATGTTTCCTTAGTACTACCAAGCTGCTACAAATGGAGTCCATTTCTATGGCCCATCACTAGAGTGCGCGTAGCTAGGGAGCTAGATTCATTAATTGCAGGAGCAGCGGGGAGTAACAGGAGCTTTATATGCTTGTGACATAGAAACTGTGCACAATAAGCTAGCCACTATGGGTTCTGATGCCAGCTCTGCTATGGAACATCTAGCCTAGTGGGGTTCATTGATACGCCCAACACTGCTACAAGTATTGGCAACCACTGAAGATGGCAGAATTTTAGGTATGAAGACATTTTTTCTGCCATAGGGCAGGTCAACAAGACTGCTAAATACACACGATGCATTGTATGGCAAACATTGTTTAATCAGGAGGTGTCGGCTTTTTACTGAGTGGGGGCGACCATCCTCCACACACTGGCACACAGAGCTACAGTTACCAGCATACATATGGATCAAATTGCTTGCTTTTGATTGCATGAATAACACATGCCAAGCTTTAATGCAAATTAATAGAATTGTTTTTATTTAGATAACCTGGTGCCCATGGGTTCACCTTGTTCTGGAATTTAGATGGTTTCTGGTTGGGTTCCACATATATGGGGGAAGTGTCTAATCACACAGCCCATAGTCACGTTTGAATGCCCTGGGATCAGGGGGAGGGTAGGCCCTTAGAGTGAAAGGCTGCCAGGTTTTAGAATTGGTAACCATACATAAATGCAATAGTGCATTGTAGATTAGACTACACTGGATTGCCTTGACATTCTAACTGCATGCTGCTTTTTAACTGACAATCAGTTATACAATAATTATTTAGGTATTGTTGTGTAGGCCAGGTTTTGGCTAGAGTAAATGTCCATGTTCACTTTGTGCAGGTATTTTTGTGTAGGCCAAGTTTTGGCAAGGGTATATGTCACTGTTCACTTTGTGTACATTTTTGTTTAGGTAGTGTTTTACCTTGCATGCCACGCTGACTAACCACTAGAAGATAGTTTGCTTAAACCTCTTGCAAAGCCCCAAGGTCTTTATCACTGCACTAAATACTATATTGATGAGTATTAGTCAGCATTGTCGCACACACTTTGAATAGGGGTGGAATGTAGTGATACACAAAATTGCAACTTTGCCAATCAGGGCTTTAGATGACAGCATTAGCCGCTGAAAGCCAATAGTGTATTCAAAGTATGTGCCAAAAATGCTGACAGTAGTCTGTTGTAGCACTTCCATTATGCAGTAGTGAGCTACAAGGAATATGCAGGCCTAGTAGGAGTGATAGGTCACATTATGCAGGCAGAGCGAGGGCCCCGAGCTCTGTAGCTAATAGACAATATTGGAGTGTTTGGAACATTATGGCACCTATATAGCGCTTAGATAGCCAGTCTTAAACGCTATGAACACTAAACTATGAGTGCATGCCTTTTAGAGCTTGCTCTAATAGGGTTAATACATCTCGGCTTCCCTTAGAATATTCTGCCTCTCTAACGGTAGCCCTGTAAACTAATCTCCCTTTCTCTGGGAAGGCACTGATAAGACATTCCTGAGCTTTCGCGCAGATGGCCTCCAGGGAGGGGCTCAGAAGAAGGAGCACAGTGGAAATTTACAGAGCTGGGTTTTTCCATGAGCCAGCCTATATTTTGCACAGGGAAATTTCGGGAACTGTGCGTCATGGACAGACAGCACGAGATTATAAAATATGCATGCTCACATGACTCAGGTGGGAGATCGTCCTGTGGACTTGGTTCGAGCAAGATCAAGTGCCCGGAATTGGAGCTCTGACGGCACCCAGCAGCGCTGTCCTCTGAGCGGGGCTTGTTACAGCTAGCTTATGAGGGCCAGGGTCTCCCAGTGCTGATTGAAGGGGCATAAAACTATGTTTCTCTATGTTTCTCTATGTTTTTCTAAGTTCTATGTTTCTCTATATTTTGCATTTCTCTAAGGTTTGTGCTTTGTAATCTTCTCTAACTTGAATCCCAAAATATATATGAAATTCACTGTTTAGAATAAATACTAAAACTTATTGAAGGTGTCATTTGTCACTAGCATGAGTTCACTGCTCAGCACAATAGAACCTGTATTTTGGGCTGAATTGGGTATTTTTTGCTCTCAAAGGGCTGGCCCCGAGGAAGATTTTGCCCATATCAAGACAAAAGGGTATTTAGGGGGAGATATGAAGGGGATAGGGGGGCACAGGGGAGATGGGAGGAGAGAGGAAAGAATGAAAGTCAAGGGGGGAGTGAAGAAGGAGGGCTTTCCAGGCAGTGCGGAAGGAGGAGTAGGTGGGGATGGAGCCGATAGAGAGAGGCACATGGTGAAGGGGATACAGTGAGTAAGAAGAGATCAGCGGAGCGGAGAGAACGGGAGGGAGTGTATAATGAGAGGAGCGAGGTGAGGTATGGGGGAGCGAGGTCATGGAGGGATTTGACAGCCAGACAGAGAAATTGAAACTTAAGCATGTGAATGCACTGACAGCTTCCAGTCGGTAACCATGGACCCTGTCAGTTAAGCAGTTCCTCAATGCTAGCTCCAGCTTATGGAGGTTGTGCCCTTCACCCACATACTAATTAATGGCATGCTTGCACTGTGAAAGAATAGAACTGAATATATTCCCTTTCACTTTGCCTTTTCAGATCTGTTTCCACAAATGCCATATCCATGCTGATTAGAGATTCCTGTTCCCTCTCTTTGGATCAAACGCTCTGCTCCTGCTAAAGTTGTAAGTGAGCAAATACTTCCAATACATCCAAGACAAGATTACACAATGATGCGTTCATATGAAAGTGGAGCTGCAAGATGGAGAAAGAAAACAGAAGGAAAAGAGAAGCATGTTGAACAACAAGAAATGTTCTCTTTATTCTCTGTACAACTCAAAGCAGATAGGGAGACTTCTATTAGGGAGAAACCACAGCATGAAAGCAAACAGACGGCAGATTATGCAGTTAATGTAAGTGATTTCAACCCGGCACTCCACCTAAGTCAATGCCTAGCGTGTGAAGCACAGTTGGAACCCTTAATTATATATTTGTGTCTATAGGTTATTTTATTTCTGAATGATGTACCCCTATATCACGCCCCTCTCTTTGAATCCCCCCGGTCTCACTGAACCAGGAAGCAGGCTGTTTTGCAAAGTGAAAAATATTTATTGTATGAATATGCACAATATATATATCACACTATTAATATTTATACAATGTTCACTATTGGGGTGATGTCACAACAATCAACAATCTCTTTAATCAGAGTGATAAGAAAAATAATGCAGCCTAGAATAATACTTGATAGTGATGGAAAACAATGCAGCATAGAATACTACTTGGTATGGATAGGAAAACAATGCAATGTCACTTTTCCCCCTGATACTACTCAATTCCCCCCAATATGCAGATAAAGAGATGGAAGGAGAGAACACAGGTTTCAGAAATAAACACTCAACATATACATGTTTAACCCCAATTCCCCCCAGCAAGCAGAGAGAAACAGGAATGATTTCAAAACAGGTCAAATGCTTTTGAATGTGGCTTGTAATGAATGGGAAAAAACTGAAAAATGGATTTAAATCACTAAATTGGATTTAAAACTAGTGGGAGCCACTTTGTATAGTTTCAGGTCAACACTAGCAATGATGATTGAATAACTGGCAGATTGAAAACTGAATTCTGAGGTCAGATGCAAAGAAAAGCTGTTTTACACGTGTTGAAATTGAGCCAAATGCAAATCCGCGGCAAACTTTTCAGCGTGCGAAATTTGACACTTAAATTTCGTTTCTCGCATGTACGGTTCAGAAGTTATGAAGGTTTTAGTAGAGGTCGATTTTTCTCAGAAAGAGTCAAGATTTTCAATGAAAGATGCGCTTTTGAAATTACAAACAAGGATTTCTTTATACTAGGGAGTCTATGAAGATGCAAGATACCCAACCGGACAGCCACCAGAACAGCGGCGCCTCTGCTCTGACTTTTGCCCACCGAGACACTTGTCTTTCTTCAGCAAATATATTAGCGCAAAGATGATATTATCGCTACAATTATCAAAGGGCTATATGGATGAGGGAAAGATTCAGGAAAAACAAAAGAGGTTCTACAATGCAGTTCTGGATATGATAGAATGGTTTGGATAAGATTACTTAAGGATGAGATACTGGCTATGGACAATTCTATGCTATAGATACTCACAGCTATGGTTTGGAATAAGCTCGTCAAATATCTGGTCAAAGGGTTCTGGACTGGAATTCTGATAGCCTACGGGACAGGATTCAGGCACTCGGTTCTGCCTCTGCACGGCACTCGGGACACGGCACGGCCTCTGAACTGGATCTGACGGGTTGGTTCTGGGTTGCAGCTATCAGGTTACAGCTCTGCTCTACTGGTTTGGATCTCTGGGTTTTAGCAAGAGTTCTTGGCAAGAAAGCAGAAACAGCACAGCCAGGCTGTTCAATTTTTGGTGTGCCCCTTGGAAGTCTGGGGTTAAATCAGGTTGCAAGATTTTAAAGGCCTGCTGAGAAGGGTTCAGCTTTAGATTTGGGCCTTCTGCTTTCAGAGTTCTGGAGTCTTGGATCTAGGTTTCTCCTGCAGAGTGCTTTGCCAGTAAATCAGTTGATGGGTGAATCTGTGTGTCTATAGGTCTTACACTGTCCCTATTTATGTATTTCCCAAAGGGGTGGGTAGGCTAAATTATGCTAAGCACACCCTCTAGGAATCCTATTGGTCAGGGTCTTGCCCCTCTCCTGATTTGAGAAGGAAATATCGTGTCATAGTGATGCTGCATTTTACAATCTAGAGAGTACCTCCCCTTTGTTTCAGTACAGTAAATCTATTTTTCACATAAATCATATTTACAATATCAACCACTTGCTAATAATACATATTCACATTACAGATTTAGTAGAGCACGTACCCGTCCGAGTCCCAACTCAGTGAGAGCTTTGGTTCAAAACTGACAGTTTTTCACGCTTTTGGTTGGGTACCCAGTGTCAGATCTGTACACATTTATCTACACACATGCACATGACATCTGGGCATAATCCTGTGAAGCTTCATATTTCTAGCATTATCCCAATTGCTACAACATCAAAATTTTGGTAGACCTGTCTCTGAACCTCGCACAGGGTTCAGAGTAGTTTCAAACAGTGAGCAGCATTTTCATATTAACAACCTCTAATTTACAGATTTTTACACATTTTTCACAGTTTTCTATGAGTCTTTTTCAAAAAGATATTTTCTACAGTTTCAGATCCAAAAATCTGTCTGGTCCTGACTCCAGGGTTTGCTGGGCCCAGAGCAGTCCCAGGCCTCTTCCTGCTGGCAGTTGGTTTCTGTTGACAGCCGAATTTGCATTTCCTTTCAGTCCAGGAAGCCTACTGTCTCTCTCCGAGAGAAGCCAAGCAAAACCCCCTCCACCTTTCATTAGTATTTAAATGATAGTTCCTGGGCAGAGAGCAAAAGGAAGGCACCCTTTGTTGGAGCAAACTGTGGAATGTGCCTTTGAAGTCCAGTGTGGCTGGCCTCAGTTCACTGTAAAACACTTTTTAAAATTGTCTTTTGCTAAAATAACCTTTACATTTTCAACAAATATACCCACATATCTCTTAATTCCAGTCTTTTTAAAACATAGAGATTGAATTGTAGCAACCTATATTGCTTTTGATGGCAAGTCTCTTCTTTTCCACAATTTGATTTTAAGACACAAGTTTTAAACTGCCAGTATAAGTAAATGACAGCTTTGACACAGGCGAGCGGCGGTACTGAGCCCATATTCTGACATATTTTCCAGGCAAGCACCTTTTGGAATGGGGATATTTATGTGATGAAATATGCTTCTCCTGACATTGTGCTTAGGTGGATCCTTTAAATAAAGTGATGTTTAACACCCAACAGGGATGTTGGACCTTTTCTGAGGTTAGGGAACCATGATTTTGCAATTTCAACAGCCAAGGAAAAATGGATTTTAAAGCACTTCTGGGTTTTCCTGGCAATGCAGTACTTGCCTTTTCAAGTAGTTCATTTCACTCTGTGGGCAGCCCAATGACAGGTTTTGGCAATGTGGTCTCCTGTTTTACTACTGACACAGGCAAAATAGATTTGCACCTATTTTTCAGGTTTCCCTTGGCACTTCTCAGAGACTCATAGCGCACTTAGGGCTTTTCGGCGGCCATTCTGTTGTTTCTGATGAAAGCAGCACACAGTGATGTTGCAGGGCAAGGCCTAGTGGGTCAGAACATCCCACACTGAGGACGCGGAAGACTCCACTGTTGAGAGTGCAGCTGCTGCTCCCACTTAATCCAGTCGCAGAGACTCTACAAACGGTAGCCGAGCAGCAGTCACCTGCAGCAGGAGGAGAAGAAGACACCCAATCTCCAGGAATATCTCAAACAACACCATTTAGCACTATATGTCCTTCCAGAGATCCCCCAATGGGATCCTGCTACAAGTGAATTACGATTCTAGTGGATTCAAAAAGGTCCAACAGCCTGTCAAAACCTCAACAGCAATTTTTCAAAGAAACCATTGTTCATCAGTTGGTGACAAAAAAATCAAAAAGGTGTATAATACAAATGTTTATTAAGCGACAAATGCGGAATGGTGAACTTGTAAACCATGAATGGTTGTTATACCCACCATCACAAGGTGCAGTTTACTGCTTTGTTTGCAGTTTGTTTTCTAGCACCAATTCTTCATTCAGTGCAACAGGTTTAATGACTGGAAGCATGCGCCTTGCCACATTTCTGAACATGAAGTTGGTCCTAAGCCACAAAAGTGTATTGTATTGTACTGCCACCATCTAAAGGAAATTGGCTGTATTGATTCCGATGAACTGTTAAAACACGTTCTAAATGACTGGCAGGATGTGTTAAAGAATTGCAGCAGTTGTAAAGTTCATGTCATGTAAGGGTCTGGCACTCCCATGAGATAGTCAGATTATAGGATCACAGCACATTGGAAATTATTTAGGGATTTTGGAGCTGGTATGGGAATTTTTTCCCTTATTCGATGAACACATCAGGAAATATGTAAATGCTGGTAAGAGAAATCCCTTCTACCTGTCAGCAACTATTTGTGTAGAATATGTCACAATTATGAGCAAAAACATTTTCTCTGCAATCATTTCAGAACTGAGAGGAGAAAAGTATTATTCTCTTAGAATGGACTCCACTGCAGATGGTTCACATTGATCAGTTGTCTTTTATGGAGTGATGTATAAAGGATGATGCACAAAAGGAACATGTCTGGAGTTTATTCCATGTCATGGCCATGGAGCACAGTACCTTGCAGATGTGCAGTTCTTGCAAAGGACAGGTATTCCGGTATCAGATTCTCATGGTCAGTCATTTGATAATGCATCCAATATGGCAGGGCAGTACTCAGGCCTTCAGACCAGGTCTAAAAGAGATCAACGCATTTGCTATTTATATTGCCCGTGCAGGACATTCCTTGAATTTAGTTGGTGTAATGGCTACAGGTGTTTCTTATTTTGACTTTGTTGAACATTTGTAAACATGTTATTCTATTTCTACTAATAACTGGAATGTTTTGGATTCTTCTGTAGGCCCAGATCACAAGATTGACAAGCACTTATGAGCTTAAGGCCCAAATAACCGAACCAACTCAGGAAGATGGCAAAGTACTGTTTTATTATCAATTATCTAAAACAACGCACATCAGCGGATGTTCACTTGATTTCTCTCAGCAATATTTTCCCAAAACATAGACTTTATACTAAAAATACATCAGAGGTGATGTCATACTACATGGCAAATAATGAAAAACCCACTAGCGATTGTGATAGGCTTAAGGGGAACATCTAAGTATACATTACATAGGCCCTAGGATTGTGATTGGCTGCCCACTGTCAGGTGGACAATGTATGCCTACCTCTAAAACATGTCATCTTCAAAACCATTAAGTACACGGTTTTCAATTGGTCTTCAAACTATAAGGTCCTTCCAGCAAAGAACTCTATACTTTTGCTGCCTTTAACTGTTGGTATACTGCCACTGCCAACTCTTGCTACCCTCGCTGATCCTCACACCAGCCTGGGTATTATGCTAATGCCAGATACTCCCGCCCACCCCACCGAGCTCATTTCTCATGCTCCCATTGCCAATGCTATGCCTGCATGTAAACTGGTGCCTGATGCACCCATTGCCAATTCTATGCCTGCATGTAAACTGGTGCCTGATGCACCCATTGCCAATGCTATGCCTGCATGTAAACTGGTGCCTGGTGCCTGGTGCACCCTTGCCAATTCTAAGCATGCATGTAACCTGGTGCCTGATGCACCCATTGCCAATTCTATGCCTGCATGTAAACTGGTGCCTGATGCACCCATTGCCAATTGTATGCCTTCATGTAAACTGGTACCCCATGCACCCATTGCCACTACCTCACTCGTTGCTACCAGCCCTGCAACCCACACCGCCCATGTCACCCCACAACTGTTAGGAATCCACCTACCACTAGGCTCTGTTCACGCACACAGGGTTTAAGGGGCTCTGCTAATCTACAAGATACCTCGCAATATAGCAGGAAACATACTCTCTTCACACCCAGGTCTCACGTAACTGCCAAACGCCTCGTTCTGCATAAGAACCTGCGCCGTTTTACACATAGTCCTAATGTACACTACATTTCCCAGAAGGCTCAGCATATGGGACGTTACGGGCGTTCCTGCCGGTTGGCCTGGAAACTGTGGCGCCCGTGATGCTTTCGTCATCACGTTCGTCTTCCTGTCCTGTGACTTGGTGATACTTAGTCCCCGTTTGCTTTGGATTCAGCACTTCTGATTTACGCGGAAGTGCGCTTTGTTTTCCTGCTTCGTAAACCGTTTGGATTCCTGCTGCCTTGACCTCGGATTTCGATTTTTTGGATTTGTCCTTGCTTTATCCTTGTCTGCTTGTTTGCCTGGATTATTTCCGAACTCTGGCTCCTCGACCTCGGATTGCCTGGCTACTTCCTTGTCTGCTTCGTGTGCTGCTCGTACTGTGCAGTGTTTTCTGTGTTTCCTATGGATCAAGTGTACCGGACCTGTTTGACCTTCTCTTCACTACGACCTTTCAAGCTAGGTGCCTGTATCCCAGCGTTACTTCAGCCCTTTACCGTTTCCCCCCAGACATACACCTTGGACTTCTGTGTGTCCTTGTTTCGTCGGGTTCTCAATCTGGAACTAGTGACTCTATGAAGGCGTCCTTGTGTCGTCGGGCACAGTTGGGCTGTTGCTACCTGGATATGGCATCTCTTGATTAACCTCTCTTGCTGACTTCCTGGGGTCCATGGTAAGGTACATTATACACAATACACATTGTTCACTCGAAGGTTTAGGATTTCCTCCTCTTATCATATTTGTCTTTGCTCACTTTGTCGCAAAATTTAGAAGGATAGATTTCCTTGTACTTCTTACCAGCTCCTGTTTTCCTACCATAAAAGGTTGGTCCTAATACTTAGTACTCTACGACTGTTGCCTTGCATTGTGCTGATAATTAATCGGGGTGTTTTCTATGGGTTTCTGGAGTTGGCTGACATCCCTTGCTGTTTGATCCTCGGGGCGTCTTCTGGGTTCCTCCGGACTATTGGTGGATTTCGATCTTTCAAAGAATGACTCAGTCTGTCTGATATTTGGCAGCCAGTCAGTGACATTGTTAGGAAGATATCTTCGGCTACACTACGTGGTCAAGTATTTGCCGAGGAAATCTGACATAATCAGAAGCCTCAAATGGAAATCCAAGACACCCTAGCACAACCCATGCAGTTAGTTGCAGATTTACGCAATGATATGGCTACGGCTCAAGCTAATACGGAACAGCGTATTAGCGCCTTGCAAGCGGAGTTGCAACCCCCTGTTGCTATGCCTTCAGGTTCTGACCAACCCGCGGCTTCTGGGTTCCAGCCACAGTTATCATGACCACGCAATTCCCGCTGGCTCCTCCAGAAAGGTTTACAGGAGATCCGAAGTCATTCAGGTCTTTTCTAAATCAATGTCGATTGCATTTTTTGTGCCGACCCACGTCGTTTCCGGATCCCACAACTAAAGCTGCGTTCCTCCTCTCCCATCTTGGTGGAACGGCAGCATCTTGGGCCAATCCGCTTTTGGAGTCGGGAAGCCCACTATTGTTTGATTGCGACGCCCTTATCCAGGCCATGAGCAGAGTGTTTGACAAAAGTTACAAGACCCAGGCCACGAATCTAGAATTATTGGGGTTACAACAAGGAACCTTACCTCTTCTATCGTATCTAGCCAAGTTCAATCAGTTATTTGCTGAGACTGACTGGCCAGAGGAAAAGAAGGGAGCTCTTTTTTATAAATGGCTATCTAACTCCCTGAAGGACGTTCTTGCCACTGTGCCAGTTGTGCCGGTTGCCTTTCCAGAACTTGTGGATTTAGTTCTTCAGATCGATGCCAGGAGAGCGGAACGTAAAGGGGAACGCAGAACTCCGTTACCCCCTTCTACAATTACTTCTGCTTCTCTTGTCACGGAGAGTGAGCCTATGCAAATTGGGGCCGTCAGGGGTCCATTATCACAAGAAGAAAGGGAGAACAGGAGAAAAAACAACCTCTGTTTTTATTGTGGCTCTCCCGATCACATTTTGAAAGCCTGTACTAAGAAACTGAAAAAGTCAGGAAATGCCAAAGCTCGGCAGTAGAAGGGGTCCGACTCCCGAGCAATGGTCTTTTGGACCCAGGTATCACAGCTCCTTTCTTGGTATCCACAAGGTGCTCCATACCTTCCGGTGCGAAATGGGATATTATGGCTGTTCTTGATTCAGGTGCTACTGGCAATTATATTGATGCTGAATATGCCAAGGCCTTGGGTCTCCCTGTTGTTTCCAAGTCCCATCCTGAAAAGGTTAATACTGTTGACGGTTCCACACTGGCCTCTGGACTAGTAACCGAACAAACCGTGGACTTACATATGATTACGAATAACGTACATTCCGAGACCATTCATTTTGATTTGATAGCCGCACCTCAATATTTAATGATCTTAGGCCTACCTTGGTTGGTGCGGCATAACCCTATTGTGGACTGGGGGTTGGGCACCATTGAAATTGTCTCGGTTCATTGCGAAAAATCATGTTTGTGGTTTTCTACCACAGTGAACAGTCCTTGTCGACCCTTGTTGCTTCATGCATCAGCTATTGGAGCAGTCTTGCCTTCTTTTTTACCCCTTGAATATGAATGTTACAGGGACGTGTTTGATGTGAAGGGTGCAGAGACGCTGCCTCCTTACAGGGCCTACGTCTGCCCTATCAATCTAGTTCCAGGAGCCAAAATACCTACGGGAAGAATATACTCCTTGACCCAGAAGGAGGATGTGATCCTTAAGGAATATATTGACAAATCCCTCAAGCCCGGTTTCATACGACCTTCACGTTCACCGGCATCAGCTCCATTATTCTTTGTTCCAAAGAAAGAGGGGGAGCTCCGTCCATGCATTGATTAGCGGGCATTAAACTCGGTTACTATAAGAAATCAATACCCCATTCCACTAATCTCTGTCCTTCTGGATCAGTTAGGTTCTGCAGCGTTATTCACCAAATTGGACCTTAGAGGGGCTTACAATTTGGTTCGGATCCGGCATGGGGATGAATGGAAAATGGCATTTAAGACCAAATACGGATTGTTTGAGTATTGTGTAATGCCATTTGGGTTTTGTAATGCTCCTGCTACGTTTCAACATTTCATTAATGACATTTTCAGTGACATGATGGATCGTTTTGTTGTTGTATATCTTGATGATATTCTGATATACTCAGCTTCAGTGGAGGCCCATGTTCTACATGTCACACAAGTGTTACAACGCCTGCGCGAGAACTCTTTATACGCCAAATTGGAGAAATGTATTTTCCATGTTACCAGTTTTGAATTCCTTGGGTATGAGATCTCAGACAAAGGCGTTCAAATGTGCCAGACCAAAGTCAAGGCGGTTTTTGATTGGCCAGTATCTAAAATCCTGAAAGCTTTGCAATCATTCCTTGGTTTTGCAAATTTTTATTGACGTTTCATCAAGTCTTTCTCCAAAATTGCAGCTCCCCTCCGTCGTCTTACCAGCTGTAAGAATAAATTTGAATGGAATTCTGAAGCCGATCAGGCCTTTGAAATGCTGAAACAGGCTTTTACCACGGCTCCGGTTTGGCAGCACCCTGATCTCAAGAAACCCTTTGTGGTGGAGGCGGACGCTTCCGATTCAGCTTTAGGAGCAGTGTTGTCTCAAGTATGTCCTGATACGGGTTTGTTGCATCAGGTTGCTTACCATTCTCGAAAACTGTCTTCATACGAATGCAATTATACTGTCACGGAGAAAGAGCTGCTGGCAGTTCGTGATGCCTTCTTGACTTGGAGACATCATTCTACAGAATAAACTAGACCTCCTCATGATCACCGAAACCTGGCTGAACGAAACTTCAGGCCCAGCCCTCAACCTTGCCATCCCTGACGGCTACACCATCTACAGGCAAGACCAACCCCTCACTAGGGGTGGTGGAGTAGTGCTTATTGCCAAAGAATGCCTATGCATTAGGAGAGTGGAAGGTAACCTTGATAACATCTGGGGACCATCTCTAACTCAAAATCAACCTCTCCCCTAACGTAACTCTGGCCCTCCACATTGTCCACCAACCACCGGGCCCAGTTACTGATTTCCATGATGCCCTCCTCCACTCACTATCAGACAACCTTAAAAACACGTCCAAACTCCTACTCACAGGAGACCTTAACCTAGGCCTCCATGATCTCGCTGACACCCACGCAGCTACCCATGACTTTGCGCTATCTACCCTAGGATTTACCCAGGCCATCTCCAATTTCACTCATCTGAAAGGACGATCACTGGACTGGGTCACACACCACAACTGCCCAGTAACTATCACTGAAAACTCTCCCATCCCATGGTCTGACCACCATTACATCCAATTTGACCTCAACACTTCCAAAGAACCTTCCAACCCCTCCATCCCCCTCCCCCAAGGTTTCACCAGAAGTTCACGCCAACTCACTGTGGAAAGGATCACTCCCCTCCTCAAAGTTTCCGCCCTTCAGGCCCCGTTCTCAACTAACCCTGAAATTCTAGCTGAAGCATTTAAGTCCACGATCACCAAAGCAGTTGACTCTATCGCCCCCCTCACCCTTAGGAAAGGCAAAAAAACCAAGCACACTAATGCCTGGTTCTCACAGGAACTCCTCCAGCTGCGAGCAAAAAACAAACCGCCCTCGCAGCCTGGAAAGCAAAACCTAATGACTCAACCTAAATAGCCTTCAAAGCTATCTCTAAAGAGTACAAATCAGGAATAATCATCGCCAAGCCCAATTCCTTCAACACTAGGGTAGCCAATGCGAAATCAGATACAAAAGAAATTTTCGCCATCTTTAGTGAGCTAGAATCCCCGTCCACCCCCCCACCAACCATTCTGAAGGATGAAAACTGGTGTAATAAGATCCAATCAGCCATGCTCAACAAACTTAATAGCCTGCAGACCAAAATCCTGGACCACCAAAAGGCTCTTTCTCACCTTATTGCCTCACAGAACGACAACCAGGAGAAGCACATTAAACCCAACTCCGCCCCGGTATTCAACTTTAAGGACATGACCGAGTCCGAAGTCATCTCTCTTCTAAAAACGATCCAACCCTCCAACTGCAAAGGCGATATATGCCCTGCCCAGCTCATCAAAGACTGTAGCTCAACTCTCGCCCCATTTCTGACAGCATTCATTAATGCCTCTTTCCAGTCTGGCCTGGTCCCTACGGACCTCAAAGAGGCTTGGGTACGACCACTACCTTCTCTGGACCCATCGGCACCGGGGAACTACAGACCTATCACTACTGTCCCCTTCCTGCTCAAAATTCTGGACAAAGCAGCTTACCTGCAGGTCCAAGAAATCATAGAGGACCACCACCTTCTTGCCCTTCGGTAATCTGGCTTCAGGCCATGACACAGGACCGAAACTGCCCTTCTCGTCCTAAAAAATCAGATGGGTGACATTAGAGACGCCGGCAAACCAGTGCTCCTGCTGCTCCTAAATATATCGGCCGCTTTTGACCTTGTGGACCATAATACCCTATGCAACCACCTTTCCATTGCAGCCAACTTCTCTCCCAAAGCCTGTGAATGGATTACCTCCTTTCTGCAGGAAAGGGCCATGAAGGTATTCTCCGACTCAGCATATGCCTCACCAAGTCATATCACTTGCGGAGTGCCGCAGGGATCCTGCATCTCGCCCACACTCTATAACCTCTTCACGAGACCCCTCTTCAACCTTCTTGACTCACTGGGCAGCTCATACACTAATTATGCTGATGATACCCAGGTGCTCATCCACTCACGGGCATCTACGAAGCGGACAAGGCCACACTTAACTCCATCTATAGCACCATCCAAGCATGGATGGCAGAAAACTGGCTCTGTCTCAACAGCGACAAAACTGAGCTTCTGCTGATCGGCTCACCCACCATCCTAGGTAACCTTGACAATAAATACTGCTCATTCACCATCGACAATATACCCATAGCTGTGTCCCACACAGTTAAAACCTTGGGAGTATACTTAGACTCTAATCTCAACATGAACAGGCAGATCAACGCTATTGCTTCTTCATCCACCTACTACGCTAAACTGCTCAACTCGGCAAGACCTTACTTAACTACACAGAACTGCCTCACCATTGCCAGGGTTATTATCGGCTCGAGGCTTGACTACTGCAATGCTCTCCTTGGAGGGACCTCAGGTAAAAACATTTCTAAACTACAACTTGTCCAGAACAATGCCCTTAGGGCCGCTACAGGATTCCCCAGAAGGGATCACATTTCAGACCTAAGGAGACAAGTCCACTGGCTTCCCGTAAAACAAAGAATCATCTTCAAAATCCTTTCCCTCACACACAAATGCCTCCATGATTTGGCCCGCCCTTACTTGGCTCAACGGGTTACAATGCCCACCTCCGCATGGTCATCCAGACTTGCCTATACCAACATGATCCCCAAACCCATAACATGCAGAGTACGCGCAGGCTGCTCCAGCTTCCCTGCTATTGCAGCTATCCATTGGAATGCCCTACCATCGCGCATCTGGAGAATTGACTCCCACTTAGCGTTCCGCAGAGCTATCAAAACAACGCTATTTGTCTAAACTGCTACTTGTCTGTAACTTGCCAATATGCTGTAACTAAGTAACTACTGCCTCCTATGCAATCTTGTTTACGTACACCTTCTTGTAACAAGCGCCTCAATGCCTTTGGGCTGTAGCGCGCTATACAAATGTAAAAAATAAAATAAAATAAATATACAGACCTCTACAATTGGTTGGCATGCGTGTGCCATGTCTTGAACATTCGGTTCACTTAGCAGCACGTAAGCCCAGACCCAGGTGCAAGGAGGTGGGCCTGACTCCCCACCCAATTAGGTGCACACATAATCTTTTCTTTCATATTTAAGAGTTCACTTGATTCTTTACTTCGTCATTAGGTTCTGTAGGATCCATACATCATTTTCAGCCAGTATCTCAGGATGTTGCACAGGTCTCTTGTGACATCACTAGCTGCTTCTCTCTTTACTCTTTTTCATATTCCTTCAGGTAGTTCCTCCCTTAGATTGTCATCTCTTCTGGGATACATTCGATAAGGCTGTCTCAATGGGTATCTTCTTTCAAATATAGGCTGCGGTATTGGCACAACTGCTGGTGTCAAACACGGCACAATCTCATGCTTCCAACATATAGGAGGTAGGGTGGCGGGATTTCCTGTAGAGGCATGTAACTGCTTCTCTACATTCCCCCCTCTGGTCAAGTCCTCAACCACCTCCTCAATCTTTTCCACATCTTGATATTTTCTCTTGAAGAAGTGTTTCTTTAGCGTCCATATCTTCATCACCCCCCTCAGGGTGCCGGCTGATTTCACATGTTCATCTACACTCCAGGTCATGTAGTTACATACAATAGATCAATCGTCCCACATACTTCTTATGATTCTTTGGATACAGGAACTTTGTTCCTTCAGGTGCTACGATGCTGGCCTCTATATATTTTCCAACAGCTTCATTAGTCAGCTCCATGGGTTTAGGTCAACATTCAATATTGATCATGATCTTCATTTCTACCAACTTCTTTGCCGTTTTCTTGTATTGGGCAATCACTATCCTGATTACACGGATTCCGAACGTCACTAGCACTAACATAACTCCAAGGATCTTAAATATATTCGCCAACCACTGCAGAATCCATGAGAACAGGGAGGCAAACCAACTGTCATCTTCAATGTCATCTGTCTCATCCTCCATCTTGTTATGCAGGTCTGTCAACAATGGTGTGACCTCTGTCAAGGTCCCATTTTCTTCATCATGAGAAGGTGTAAATGTGCAACATGATTGGCCAATTTTGGTGCAAACTCCTCCTTCCATTGCCGTAATCATATCAAGGACATTTCTATTCTGCAGGGTCATCAGCCGTAGGGCCCTTAGCTCTTCCTTGATAGTGTTGAATCTCTTTATGGTAGCATTGATTGTCTGCAGACACTCCCATCTGGTGATCTGTAGCCACTTGGCATTTGCTACTGTTTGGATCCCATGCATTTATATAGTCGTAAATATTGTGGCAGTCTTACTGAACAACCTGTGTTCCTCAGGAATGGAGTCATTTGCTGTCATCGATTTGGTTGAGAAATACTTCTCTCTTCTTGTCTGACGGAAAAGTTCAAGTGATTCTTTTTCTCAAATGGGAATCTACTTTTGGAAATTCACCAATGTTCAGGTCGCTTTGAGGAATCACTAATGCTGGAACATGGATGAGCACCAAAGAACATACTCCGCCCCAATCCTTGGGCAACCTTATGTAAGCTCTTGATCCACGAGCCCAATATTGGTCCATAAGGACAGCTGTCCCTTCTCCCATCCTAGGAATGTCAATTGTAGTTTTGCATTCTTTGTTATATCCCACACGATTCTTCCTGTGCTTTCGGAAGGACAGTGTCGCATTAACCAGCGGGATTACAACTACTGGGCCTGATTCATCTTATCCCAATGTCAGTAGTTTGGCATGTTTAGCCCATGACTTTAAATACCCATTATTCACCCTTTGCACTTCTTGTATGTATTCTGTCTTCAGCAGATGAGCTGAACATGACATCATTCCTTCTTCCCATCCCTTTTTGGACCTCACTCGTCCATAGATAAAAAATGTAGTTTGTTCCCAACATCCAGGTGATCCAGCTATTTCTGTCACATCAGGGCAGTTCATTCTCTTCAGCTCTTCAATGATCAACTCATCCTGTCCTGTAGCACGATACACAAACATCTTGCTCTTCCATCCAGGTTCCTTTTCTATTTGTAAAGTCTTGATGTAGTCATCCTGGTATGGAAACAACCATTTTGATCTCCACCGCTAGATTGCACAGCTTCCTTGGAATTGTTCTCGAGTTGTACATGTTGCAAGATGACTGAGGCACCTTGCATCGTGCTCTGGAACTGCTCTGTCAATAAAAGTTTGTACTGTATTCATGGTATAGGGGATGAGATAGCAGACGTAGCAACCCTCCTTAGATGCTTTGTCCCGCACTTTTCTCATGTGCTGGTACCACATGTTATTCCCCAAGTGTGCTGTTTTATCCAGATATGTATTTATCCCTTAACTATCTTCCTCTGCATCTCTCTTGTGTCTCCCAAAGTCTGTATAGTAATTGTGGAGTAAATCGAAAACAGTTTTCTTAGTAGGGAGAACGATGGGGGCTTCTCCTTCAGCGGAAGTACCAACATGATAGATCCTGTGAAAGATGGGGAACAGAAAGACAAATAGAACAATCATACAAGCGTATATTATGCATAAGAACATAGGCATCCATCTCTCTCGCCATCCTACTACTTGTTGCACTTTTTCATCTTCTAGAACCATGCCACTCTCTTCATTAATCTTTTTTAATTCAATCATCAAATATCTTTATGTTTGTAAGGGTTAAATCTGTTCAATTATAGCAATAAGGAGTCTTCTTATCACTGGGCCATTTTTAGGATCCTGTAAAAAAGTGTGAATATTAATGGCTCTTCTAACAAGAGCAGGGTAAGATCAAAGTATGAAGACAAAGAAAGCTAGCACAAGCCGAAGAACGTCACTATTGGCAGGTACCATATGTGTAATGACTTAAAACAAATATTCTCCACGAAATGGGTCTGGATACTCATCTCATTTCCAATTTCTGATCAAAATCTGACGTTTAGGTATATCTCTGATACATTACTTTCTGTTTCAATATGTATTTCTAAAAGTTAATTTAAAAATTCCTGGAATTCTCTGTTTGTCTTTTCACTCTGCTAAAATATCTATAAGGAGTGTTCCTTGAATTCCAGTCCAATATAAAATCTGTATTAATCTCTCATTGTTTTGTCATCCTTCTTCTTTGTCATAGATTGGGTCTGCACACGCTGAAATTCTTCTTGTATTGCTTCTGGATCCGCAATGGTGGGAGGGAAGGTCTTTCCTTTATAGATATTCACATTGCCCATGTGTAGCCAAGCTTTTCTTCCCTGCACTCTAATCGCAGAAGGGGACACTTATTCGGTGATGAAAGGGCCATGAAAATGTGGCTCATTCCACTTTCTGGTGACACTTTTAATTAACACTAGGTCCCCAACATATAACCTATGTGATGGTAAAAGTTCACTTGGATTGGTTGTCAAATTATCTTCTTCTGTGTTCTTAGACTGATCGCCCTTGTGCTTGACTTGTTCTGAAATGAAAGAAATACTAGAGGTCATACATGTCAAATAATCATGCATCTGATCACCTAAAGTTTTAGCCACGCTCTGGGCATAACTTCTACTCCTAGACGGAGGTGTATGGGGCATTCTCATTCAATGTCCTGTAACTAGCTTGTGAGGGGTGAGCTGGTGGTCTGATCCCAGCTGATTCCGAAGGGCATATAAGGCTAGGGGTAGGCAATACAGCCATCTGTTTTTCAAAGTCAATTTGATCTTGCCAATCCTTTCTTTGAGGAGGCCGTTGATTCTCTCACATATTCCGTTCGCTTGCAGGTGATAATCAGAAGAAAATGTGTGCTTTATGCTTAATAGAAGCCCTATCTGTTTGTATAGTTCATTGACAAAATGCGGCCCATAATCGGATCTCAGCACCTCACACACACCCCACCTCTGGAATACCTCATGCACTAAAAGCTTTGCTGTGCAAGTGGCATCAGGGTGTGTACATGGACCTGCTTCGATCAACCTAGAAATAAGGGACACACCACCACTAATAGATACCTATATCCATTGCATACCTGCAGCATATTGACAAAGTCGATATGTAAATGCTGAAATGGACCATTTGGTCGAGTATTACTACCCTAATTATTCTCAGTGTATGCCCAGCGGTGAACCTTTGACACACGATGCAATTCACCATAAATAGTGCAACGTTTTCCAATAGATTAGGCATGAACCAGTTTTTTGCAATCGTGGCTGCAAGACTCTCTCTAGTTACATGCACGCGGTAATGCAGCTGTTCGAGCGTGACCCTTAATAAAGTTACTGGCATCACTGGCTTTCCAGAACTGTCCTGTCGCCATAAAGCTCAACATTTCTGGAGAATATGCAACCCTTTTGGCTTCTTCGTCTGTGGTTTCATTACGCAAGAAATCAAATCTGGTCGCTTATGTGCTGCACATTTAATGACTGCTATGGCTACTGGGAGTTGTAGCGCCTTAATGAGCCTATCCAATAAGGATGCATGTTGCACTGCAGAGCCATCTGCGCAGAGGTAGCCCCTCCTTTTCCAACATGACAATCCTGCATATACGATTGACGTCACATAGGCGGAGTCACTGTACACCATCACTTCCTGCCCTTCATGTTTCTCAAATGCGACAATAAGGGCTACTAATTCTGCTGCTTGTGCTGAAAAGTGAGATGGTAGCCTTGCACTCACTCACTAAGACTTCAAATTCTCCATTTAATCTGTGTCTTACTGCAGCACCTGAATGCCTTTCCCCACTAGTCTGATACATTTTTAGGGAACCATCTATAAAACGAATATCCCCTCCCGCTAAAGCATTCTCTTTCACATGTGGCATATCATCATACAATTCAACATAATTAGCACAGTCATGCACATGATCGCCTTCCTCTACTGGCTCAGCTATAAATGTGGCAGGGTTCAGTATTTTACATCTTACAATTTTAATTGCTGGGTTAGAAATCATTACTTCATAAACTGAAGCTCTTTGGGATGTCAATGTGCCCTTGGGTTTCTCTAAAGTGGCAAAAAGAGCATGCTCCACGACCAGGGTCATAGAGCAGCCCATGAAAATACTTGTAGACTTCTCAATCGCGAACACTGCAGCTGCCAAAGATTGTTCGCAAGGGAAGTGTCCCTCATAACTGGGTCTAAAATTCCACTGCAATACGCCAAAGGTTTGTACTCCAATGTGGTTCTCTGTATAAGTACTGCTGTCATGACTGTCCCATTTGTGTGGGAAAATAAATAAAACTCCTCAGCATAATTGGGAATTCCTAAAACAGGGGCTGTACTAATTGCTTTTTTCAACTCTTCAGTCCTTTCTCCTACATTATAGTTTTGTTTTACCTACTTGCGCTTTCTTTAATGCATGTAGTAGTGGTCTTGTGTATGTGCTATAATCAAACACCCAGGCTCTAACATAGTTACATAAACCCAAAAACTGTTGCATCTGTTTCACTGTGTTTGGTTTTGAGGTTTTCATTATCACCTTAGCTCTTTCAGGTGTCACTTTCTTTCCCTGTGACACAGCTACCCTAGTCTGTAGGATCCCCCGAAGAATTTCCGCCTAATATATTGAATCTATTGCTGTGAATGGGAGAGAAACATGTTGGGTTTATTTTAGATTTATGAACTGTTTATTTTAGATTGATGAACTAACATATCTTAATGAGCGTGTTTTCCAATTGTATGCCTCAACAATTCAGTGTTTATAATGTCGATAAATGTGTCTGTTTTATGTGTCGGTATGTAGTTCTGTATTACACTGTCTAGGCTTAGTATTCTTTTTGCCGTTTGAGCCATGTGTACTAGTTATAGTGTATGAAGTGCCTTTTAGGGTTAAGTTGTAACGTAATGTTAACTATCTGTCACAAGCAAATGTTGGTCGGTAGTAATCGAGGAGAAATACAATAAAATAATATTTTTGATATGACATTTTGTAAATAAACCATTTTTTAAGTAGACCTTATTAATAAATTATGTTTTGTGAAATGTGCACAATGAGATTATTCAATTGCTAATCTCCCAATACGAAAAGGAGTTTGATAGAGACTGGTCTCTGTGTTTTTTTGTGTCACTTTCTTTCCTTCATGTGAAATCTACTGACCTATTCATAACTCCTCTTCTTGGCAGTATTGTAGCTTCTCCTTGTCTACTTTATATCCCTTGTCTGCTAGAATAGTCATCAATTGAACAGAATATTGTCTGCACTCATCTTCTGTGGTGCTACAAATCAAGATGTCATCTGTAGGACTCTGTTAAAGATCGATGGGGAGTCAGACTACCCCTGAGGCAGCCTAGTATGTTTCAGTCTTTTTTGGCAAAACATAAATGAAGTCATGTCTTGTGAGTCCTTATGTAACGGGATTGAGAAACATGCATTTATCAAATCAATCACCATAGAATATCGAGCGCTCACCGGGATACTGCATAATATTGTCGACGGATTTGGAACTAAAGGAAACTCAGCATCTACAATCTGGTTTATCGGTCTCATATCCTGGATAAATCTACACAATCTCCCTTTAGATTTCTTAATTGGATACACTGCAGTATTGCACAATGATTCTGATGGCACCAGTATCCCCTGATTCATCAGCACTGAAATACTCTGGACTATACCCTCATCAGCTTTTCGAGACATGGGTTACTGTTTTGCTCGAGGAAAAATCGCTCCTGGCTTAAGCTTTATTTTAAACTCTCCTATCCCCTTCAATAAACCTACGTCATAAGTGCCCGCAGTCCATAAGGCACTTGGCACCTTTTCCAAATCTTCCTGAAAAAATGCTGGTCGTTGCTGAATTATCGCCATTCGCTGATGGACTTCCCTTTTTTCTATTCTTATCCAGTATGTAATACTCATGAAGAACACTACTTCATCATCACTTCTGTCTTTCCCGAACATGTTATGTCAGTCAATCTGTACCCTTCCTCAAGAGCTATCACTGTTCCGCATGGCCTACCCTCATTGTCTACTCCTTCGAGCAATGCCATTTCCCTTCGTACTATGGCTGCTTCCAATTCTATAGGAATAGTCTGTCCACCTTCCTCACCCATAGGTATTTGTGGTCTAAACAAAAACTCATCAGATATTCTCACTATCATTCCCACCAGGCCAGGCAGCCATGTCAATAAAATGCTCACTCCATATAAAAAAATCTCTGGATCTACCGGAACGCCTCATAGCGCCACTTGCCCTGTGAACACCAGTATGAACTCTCCCACGTTGAAATAGTGTATTCCTGGAGTGGAGCACACTATTCCTTGATCAGTAAATGAAATTGTCATGTTAAATTTCATCATTAAATCTCTTCACAAAATATTAACCCGTGTCTGTTGTGAATATAACAAGGGAACGAACATGTCACATTCTCCTATGAGACGGGTAATTTATCAATAAAAGGAACTCGACTTGTAGCTCCAGAGAACTCTTGAGCATTCATTGTAATACCTGACATTGGATATTTTCCCTCTCGCATACACAAACGAGTTGCTCCAGTGTTTACAAGAAAAGAAAAGGATTTGCCTCCTATCGTAACATCAACCCTTTTCTCCTCTTGGGGGTCTAGTGACACCAATAGTACAGAACACATGCGGTCACCCTGTGAGATGTCGTATTGTGGATACAGGCTAATCCCTGTCCCTGTGAAAGGATTTCCTCCTACCACAGTGACACCTCCTATTCTGGGTGTCAATACTTTTACGATGATTATTTTGAAATCCGCCTCCTCTTCCTTTATAACCCATACCTCTGACTCGTGATGTAAACTCATATACACCTTCATCCATCGGGTGCAGATTATTCACCTGCGATGTACCTATTGCCTCCTGCAGTCCCAATCCTTCTCTGCATGTCAATATCGACCCTTCTATGGCAAATGTTGACATTTTTATTTTAACTAATTTGGCTTCCTCTATTTTCCAATTCTCATCTTTCTTCTTGTTCTTCTCTTGTAATAACCAACAATGGTGTACTATCGTCATCTGTATCTCAGCCCATGGCTTTGCTTCATCTCTACTTGTTTTTTCATCTGTCTCTGTATTGGCTCAGGCAAAGCCCTGACATAAATTGTGGTAAAGTAATTCTGTTTTTTTCCCAAAGCTCACGAGTTTCAAGTTGCCATTTCTCCTGAATATCCTGAATGTAAGCAATAGGGTCTGCATCTTCCTTCATCTTACGTGTCATAATTGCACCCATATCTGATGTGTCAGGATACTCTACTCTGAGTGCCGCCCAAACATCTGCTCTACAATTATTAAATGGCCCTCCATCATGCACTGTGTTTTGTGAAGTTACATTGGAGTACACTGCTCTCCTCCATATGTCGTCAGCTCTCTCCCAAAGAATAGCTGCCAGAGACCTTTTATGTTCCCTATGGTCAGTGTATTTCCTCCTGTCATTATCTCTAATTCATATATCCATTTCCCACCGCCTGAAGTCCAAACTAGGGAGCTAGCATCTTAAGTTATCCTTGTCCATCTGTGGCCATGGAATGCATTGCAGTCTTGCTCCCCCTTTTTCTAACAAGAGAAACTGCGTAAACCCCATCCCATAGTGGGATCCCACTATTAGTCCATCCATGGCAGGGATAATCTTCCATGTCTGTCTCCTTGTGGGTAAAGAACTTAACCTGCTCACATATGGTGATGACTCTCCCCTCTCACTATGTGAACGTCCTCAGGGACGCTCAGGATATGTTATTTTTCTTTTTTTATTTCATTTAGTTTATACAAACTTTAAAAAAAATATTGATCAATGTACAGTCCAAACCAAGCCAACCCGAAATGGGAATCTTCACAGAAACCATCTGATGAAAACCAAACAGCTTCAACCAAGGACTACAAGAATATAAAAGGTTAATGGCCTCAACATAATTCTATGCGTTATTCATCCTATTCCCACTGAGTTCGATTGTTCAGTTTTCATTCTCGATTCATTTTGTTCCTTTAGACTTATATTCAGTTTGCATAAAAAATGTATCAGGCCATACGTTTCATTTTCTCTCGGGTTGGCAAATTTTGTCCACAGCTCTTCTCCAGATAGTGTTGGATATAGAGTTATCACTTGAGCCGTATGCACTGTTCTCAATGATCTCAGATCTGCACAATATAATGTAAGATGTTTTAAGGTTTCGGGATGATTTCCACAAAACCGACATGACAGGTTCGTCACTTTTTTTTTGTGCCTTAGATTTAGGCTTACTCTTGTGTCAAATAAATTAAACCGAAATTTCATGAAGGTCTTTTGAAAGTTTGCATTTGGAGATTTCGTCAGATATTGTGGTAGCTTGTACTGGTGTTTTCCTTCTTTGGCTGCATCTTCCATTAATTTATAGTGGTTTCTTTCATCTACCTTTGCACACCAGTCTCGCTCCCATAGTTTCTTTTTTACTTGATTTGGGTTAGTTTTCAATGTTTCACGATCCGTAGATAATTCTTTCAGGTGATTTTTGCATTCATTCACCCATCTGATAGGTGTTGAGGTCGGGATTCCGCTCCCAAGATCAGCGTATTGACAGCATGTTCCACAGGACTCTTGCGTTGATTGATACCAAATTCAATTCGTAGCGCAGGCAAGCGGATGGTATACCTTTTTGTAATTGTAAGACACATCTCCAATACTGATTTTCTAGTTGAGGCCAGAGATTAGCTGGCACCCCCCTGCACTGTAAATTAATGTAGGAACTGCTTTCTGGTTGTAGTGAGCCAATGCAGGCAGCAAGGAAAATGTTCCATATTTTTTGGTTATGGTAGCACCTTGGCATGCTAGCTGTTTACATTTGTTTTTTCCATTTCCTACCCAGGGGGCGTCATTTATGTTGCTATTAAGCCATATACCAAGGTACCTAACCTTATTTACACAGCTCAGGACCTCATCATTCAACCTCCATTTCGGGACGTTGTTCATATTAGCTCTCTTGGCTCTCATAAAATCTTGTAAGATTAAGACTTCGGATTTTGCTGGATTACTTCTCAGTTTATTTTCCAGCACGTAATTCTCTAAAGCTGCTAGCTTTCATGACAATCCAATTGGTGTTAGGTCTAATACAGCAATGTCGTCTGCGTAGAGCAGCCAATTAACTTCGTTCCCGTTGATTTTCGGTGGAAATGAGTTAACAGCTCCAAGTTAGTCTTCGATATCAGATAAAAATAAGCGGTACAGGGTTGCTGCTAATGGGCATCCCTGTTTTACACCATGATTGGTCGCTATTGATTTACTAAGGGTGCCGACTTTATCTTATCTGACCTTGATTTCTGTTTCTGTGTGGAGATCTTGAATTGGCTGTAGCAGTTGTTCAGGGCACTTCCATCTCTTCAGTTTTTCCCATAGCAATTTGCGATCTATGGTTTCAAATGCATTGGAAAGGTCTACAAAAGCTATACAGATTCTTTTGTTCAGTCTAATAGCTTCCATTTTAAGGAGATTTATGATTGTTAGAATTAAACAACATCCCACTCCTTTAACAAAACCAGCCTGGTGCCGATCGAATCGACCAGACTCTTGTATCCAGTTTAATAGATGTATGTTTAACTGGGTGGTGAAAATGTTGCCAACCACGTGAAGGAGTGCAATCGGTCAGTAGTTCCTAGGATCAGTTCTGTTGCCTTTTTTGAAAATAGGAACTACGATTGCACTCTTCCAGGATGTTGGGATCTTCCGGTTCCTCAAGTTGGTCTGGAACAAGACATAGCAAAATTCCGTCCAAAGGTCTGGTTGTTGTTTTAGTTGGTAGTTAGTGAGACCATCTGGCCCATGCGCTCTGGAGGAGCTAAGTCTCATGATGTTTTTTAGTATGTCATCTATTTCGATTTTGAGAGCCCACTCGCTCACCAACACTAATTGCTGGTTGGATTTCGTGTTCGTGGTGACGAACAATTTTGTGTAGTGTTCAACCCATGTTTTCTCTGGCACCATGTTGATTATAAGGGCACCTTGCGGAGGTATCACATCGTTCAGATATCTCCAAAAGTCACTTGTGTTTCTTTTGGTTAGTGTCTTCATCATCAGTTCTGCATCTTGTTGCATCATTATTGCTCTGTGACTTATTAGCCAATTTTTATACCTTTTGTTTGGCATGCTTTGTTGTTATTACGCGATCTGCATATGCACATTTTCTGCATTTCCTTATGACTTTATTTAGTTCTTTTTTCTTTTTAGATATCTCCTCATCCCATGCGTGTCTTTTTTTAAAATCAGATTTGGTCTTCTTTGCATTGGTTTCAAGGTATGCTTCTAGCAAGGTTGTATATTCAATTCACTCCTCCTCTTGCTTATTCACAAGAGAGTTTAGTAGGAATCTTGTTTTAAGGGTTTTCAAACCGTAGTCGATTGTGGCCCGGTTCAACTACCAACTGCATTTCATCGTTTGAACTTCGTTTGTCAAATGGTTGTGTGTCAACCTATATTTCCAACATGTGATGATCACTGTGTCTTGTAGAAAGTCAGCGGAGGCGGTATAAAGGTAAACACTTAACTTTAATATTTGCGATGTAGAGATTAGCCATGTCTGTGAGCGTGTGCCGTCATGCAAACCCCTCTGCTTGGATTCTAAGCAAGGAGGCAGAGGATCGCGTGATGGCACACGCTCACAAGCATGGCTAATCTCTACATATCTCATCTCAATTACCTGTAGCATTTCAACCTGACGGCTCACGTGTTCTGTTGCAAACATATAGTCAATTGTTGACTTTTGTTGATTTCTTTGCCAGGTATAATGTGCTGGGATGTCTCCCAAGATGTTTCCATTCAGCATGTTTAGGTTCCATACTTTCATTTCGTTGAGCCACATTTCTGCCTCTCTTCATCCACTACTCGTCCGATTTCCTTGACCTAGGTTGTTCTTTTTTGTCTGGTGACAGTTTATATTTAGGTCCCTGCAAATTAATATCTTTGCGTCGTCTGTATGGCTGTGGATATCCGTAATTGATTACGAGAGCTGCTTTATGAATTTATTTTCTCCCATCGCCTCGTGTTGCCAATATATATTTAACAGCACAAGGGTTTGCCTATTCTTTTTAGTCCGCTTGGGAGTGAGATCACAACCACTTACAGATATGGTGACATATTTGTTTCCTGGAGAATACAAGCTCCACTCTCCAATTTTACAAGTATTAAAAGACCTGCCATAGGTCGTCCTTTGGTTACCTTAATTGCGGGGTTAAACGCGGTCTAGTGGCAATTGGGTTATGCATCAGCCATGTTTCCTGAAGGCATAATAGGTCAATTCCTTCTAGGTCGGTTGTTGAATCTCCAAACAGATGTTTATGTCCTCGTGTGTTCCATGAGGCGATGTAACATTTTTCATCTGGTCGATTCTTTTGGCATTAGCTTTTATTCACGCCATTTAGTGCTTTTGCTATCCAGGTCCAATTTTGGTCGTTACTGGAGTCGTCCTCACTGTTCTGATTGGACCGTGCTGGTTTTGAGATTGTGATACTTATCTTTTAATTATCAGTGATCCATCTCATGTTGTCTTCGTTGTCAATCGGGTTTACTGGCTTTGAGTCTACTGTATTTTCTGGTAGTAATGTATTTTCATCTTTGGTTTTTGCCAGTTTAGGTATAGTAGATAATTCACTTCACATAGCTCGATCATGCTGTTTTTTCTCGCCGATTTCAGTTATGTCAAATCCAAGTGAGTTTAGAACAGGGCCAGTATTTAATATCGAATCTCGGACAATTTTAGAAGGGATATGAAGAATTACGCAATCATTTATCCGTTCATCCTCAAATTCTACAGTTTTGATGTCATTAGATGCCACGGTTCTCAGCTGCGGTATGTGATGAAGAAGCATGAGGACATTTTTTCTGTTGAATAGTAAGCCATCTTTTTCTTTTGCAATTTGTTCCAATCGTAGCAAAAATCTAGTGGCTATTTCTGGGTTTAAATTCTGATGACCCTCTCCGTTGTTAGCTGTTCTACAGACCGTCTTTTTGCTCTCTCGGGTCGGTAAGTCAAATGTTATCTTACCAGTTGGAACTGTATCTTTGATTAAGATTTGTTGATCCTGGTCCTTTTGATTTGTGAACCCTTGTTGTCTTACATTTACATTTGGCTTTTGTGATTTTGTGGACTTGGAGGCTTCGATCTGTATTCTTCTTTCAGCTAAGGTAAAAAACTTAGATGGAGTCTCAGCCACAGTTTTTGCTTGCGGGATGTTTTGGTCTTGAATTTCTAGGAGGACTACCCTCCAACCTCTTCCTTCCAGCTTTTCTAATGGTGATGCGCTCTGGGCTTTGTTACTAGGAGAGTTTGGTGAGTCTTTCTCTGTGTCTGATTCAAGATCACAGACCTCACTTCCATAATCTTCTTCTTCTTCTTCGCTTATCTCATAGGTGGATAGGTCCAACAAGTCAGGCGATGCGCATTCAGTTGGCAAGTTGTTTCCATTAACTATTACACCTTGCACAATGCTCACACTTTGTGCCGCTGTTAAATATGAATTTGAACAGGTCATCATTTATCTGGCACATTTATTTATGGTCGCGCTATGTCATTGAATGCTTTGATGTTTTGCAAAAATGACCGCACATTGGATCTCTGAAGAGTTTTCTTAACTTCACTTTTTTTTATCGGGGGCTGCTTTAACTGATGCATTTCTGATGCATTTCTTGCTTCAGTTTTTTCTTTTGTGTTGAGGATGGAAAAAAGTCTACGTTTCATAGGAGATTTATCCGGTGGTATACTACTAGAGGGCATAGCTTTAGCATCACTTTCTAATTTTTTTTTGTTGCAGGGTTCGATGTTTTCGTGATGGCCTATAATTCCTTCAGCATCGGATGAGGTGGTAAGTATATTTCCAGCATCGTCATCTTGTTCTTTATGGATGAATACCCCTTCGCTCGGGGTGAATTCGGAAGTTTGTCTGGTCTTCTTCTTCTTTATCGTGATTAACATATTGTTTTTCTTCGGTGCGGTTTGTGAGGGATTGTTGGTAAGATCCTCTAGGATGGACTGGTCCTCCTGTTCAGACCTGTCTGTATTGTTAGTAGTATTTCTCTTTTTTTCTTTGCATTTTCTCAGATGGTCTTCACTTGTTGTTTTGTTGCCTCTTTCGGCATCATTTCCGCCCCATGACCACTACAGTTTTTTTGCTGCTTGTTATGTTGAGGCGGGTGGTCAGTCAAAAGGCCGAAAACATAATACCGAATGACAAAAATACCGAATGACAAAAATCTCGAAAAAAAAAAATATTGAATTATTTATTTATTTATTTATATGTGTTTTTGGGGTCAGGTAAGTAAAAAAAAGGGTTAAAATAAAAAAAGGGGGGTTTAAAAAGGGGGGTTGGGGAGGGAACCCGAGGGAACCCCCCCGAGGGATCCCCCCCATTTCGAAAAAAAAACGTCATAAAAAAAATTCGCTATTTTTTTTTCGGCCTTTTTTTTCGAGATTTTTTTTTCGAGATTTTGGAATTCGGTATTATCACTATAAACCGTTGAGGCGATTCTCTTTCTTTAGTTTGAGCGTTATGTACATCCCTTTCATTCTCACATGGCACATTTTTATCGATATCTTGAGTGCAATCCACTTTTATTGCTGTTTTTAGTTCATTGTTGCGCATTTTTAATAAAGAGATTGCTTCACTTGCCACTTCGGCTAATAAACGTTTTGTCTGTTGAGCTATTTTTGGTTTGTTCTAGCATAACTTTCGTATTTAATTCACTCTTGTTACTTTCAATTATCAATGCTTGTTTAGTTGTGGCCATTTCTTGCTCCATTGCTCCCATTTTGGTGTTTAGCAGCGCCAGTAAAGTTGTCTGATCTTTTATGTTTTCATTTAGTTGTTCGTATAGTTTTGTGAACGGAGACATGGCTATAGGTAGCGCTGCCATTATTAGCGGATTCATGTCTTTTACGAGCTGTTCAGAGACATTTCTTGCTAGATTTCCTAGTGATTCTTCATTCTTACCTTTAGCTCGATAATTCGCTGTACTTTTCTTCAACATACTTGTTACATATTTCTTAGGTGTTTGATCTGTTGATGCGCTACTGGATGAGGAGGAAGAATCTGAATTGTCTGTGATTTTTAAAGGTGCTCCAGTCGAATTATTTTCTGTGTGTCTTTTTTGTGAGTGAGTGACATGTTTCTCTGTACTGGTTTCTACTCTCTTTCTTTTAGCCTGCGGCGGTACAGAGTCTACTTTCTGTTGGAACCAGTTAGGGTTCACCAATAATGGTGTAAAGACATCTTTTTTGGCACCTGGACTTACGGCGAGACATTCACAGGTATGTTGTTTTCTTTCCTTTTTTGCCACACTCTCTATCAGAGTGTTTTGTTGTAGACCGATTCTGGCATTAATCGCTATTAGGTCATTTAGTACTTTGCCGACCGCTGCAATCGAGCTGCGTCTGCCAGCAGCTGTAAGACCGTTATCAGATTTTTCATGTATGGTTAAAGTATTGGTCCTGTTTACATGAAACTCGTAATTTATTCCATTATCGGCGAATGCCTTTTTCAAGACTTGCTTACCATATTCTTTGAAATTTGGGACTGATGTTTCATTCGGTGGGTCACAAGGACCACTTTCTTGATCTTTTATAAAGGAGTTGTGCTGTGTTACAACACTGGTGTCGCATCTCTAGTCATATGCAGAAGGTTGCTGATTTTCTGTCACTTGCTTTATTTGTTTGTGACTCATATGAGTGTTGGGTTGTGTGCAAAGCTAGCACCTCTAAAGGCAATACTAGGGGTTGAGCACTCTTGTTTATATCTGCCATAGTTGCATTGAGCTTTGGAATTTCACTAGGGCCACTTGGACCACACATACCAAACGTAGGTAAGTGGTCTATTGACAATTCAGCTGTGCATTTTGTGTCACTGCCTTCCGGGTCCGGACTGCTTTCCATTACATTCTGTGTAGTGTCCAATGTAGAGAACAGAGGACGGCTGGCAATGCAGTCTAGGAAAGTGTCGTTCATCAAAGAAGTAACAGAGGTAACAGAAGTTAAAGCCATTCTGTGGGACGCAGCATGCGTAGTAGAAGGAAACGCATTGCAACTTACCCCAGCTCCGCTACACGCCCCACCACAAGCTGCTCTGGTCTAACAGCAAGGAAGCGTCGTTGTCTCTGGGTGAGGGGGTGAATGTTGCGTGACTCGCAGTCGCAGTCTGGGCAATCCAAGGCATGACTAACACCATCGGCGGTGCAGCTTATCATCTCGCACATGTCATCAGTATGGGGGCCAGTTTCAAGGGCAGTGCTTCCTCTTCTTGCTGATAATCTGCTTGACATAGTCGGCTCTCGTTGCTGGGGTTGGGTTGCGGGCACCGCACACCCCAAGCAACACCGAGTCGCTCTGCGATGGAGGCAGGGTTTTAGTGTTGAGAAAAAAAAAAAAACACTTCCTTGCACAACGAGGTGAATTACACCAAAAGTTCAGTCTCTGGATCAAATCGAGCAGCAGCAGCAAGTCCCTTCAACACAATCAACACTCCTGCACACTCCAGGATATGCTATGGGATCTGGCATTCTATCTTTATGCTGTTACAGATCTGACCATCTCACTTCCTTATCCATTTTCAGACTTTCTTCAGTGGCCCACGCGCTCCCTCCTTCTGTCCCAAAACCGGACTCTCTTTCCTCGTCCAACATGTTTAGTCCCCAACTAGTGAGACTATCATCCCCTTCACCCTTTACCAGATTCAGTCTGCTTAAAGACAATGCTCGACGGTCATCCCTGAAAAGGCTTCCCTCCTCACTTTGTGACTGAGGTACTGGGGATTGATCATCGTTCCCTCGAGTTTCATACTCGTTCTTTCGCCTTAACTGTTGATAGACCTTATCGATCCTTTTCACAAATGCTTTCTGCATCAAATCTTTCTCCGTCTAACGCTACTCTAGATGCTGATGCTGCTGGCATTACTTCCTTTATCGGAAGAATCTATTCCACTCTGTGCCATCGTATTTCTGGGCTCGGCCTCATTTGTTCTTTACGAATGAAACTGGCATCAAGACCTCGCTGTCTCCTTTTCTGTTCTATTTCTTCATCTGCTTCTCGTCACTTTCTTGCATTCCTTCTAATTCTTCTTCCTCTTGCCTTCATTCTTCTCCTCTCCCTACTATTTTGTTCCTTAATCTTTGTGCGTCTTTCTCCTCTCTCTTTCTTTCCTTTCTCACCCTTTCTTCTATCGCTCTCTGTCTATTGTCGTACTTTCTTTGTTCTTCTGCCCAGTCTTCTATTTTCTCTTGCTCCTCCTGATATATCTGCTCTCGTCACTCCCTGCTTCTCCCTTTCTGCTCATCTTGTTTCAATCTCTTCTCTCGTTCTTTATCTTTTCTTTCTTGTTCATCTTTATCTTCTCTTTGCCTAACTTACTCGATACTTTTCCCATCTATCTTAAGTAATATCTGTCCTCCCATCCATTTGTTCTGCACAAGCCCTATCTCATCAGCCTTATCCTTCTCTCTTTTCCACATCTTAATCTCCCTGTCTATCTCTGTTGACAATGTTGACCGCTCACTCTTGTTTTCCTTGTCTTGTAAAATGTTATAAATCTCTTCCTTTCTCTTATTCTCCACCAGACTATCGTCACTACTGTAAGCGGGGGGTTCATATATTGGATTACTATACCCCGTTGCTGCTTTTAATACCTTTAGAGGACACACTCGTATTTCTTCTGTAGCAACACTTTGCTTCAGGTGAGGTAAGGGGAGCTGAGGGCTCAAGGTCTTCCTCCTTATGCTGATTAAGCATCCACTCTTCAGGTGGCGGGTCTTCTCTTTCCTCCTGATACATCTTCCGGAGCCTAAATTGCTAATCTTTTTCTTCCCTGTGTATGCAGCGTGGAAATAGGTGGTCATGTGTTGCAATAACGCTTTTGACAATGATCCCGCTTGTGGCTATAGCATGAACATTTTATCTGCTATGCCTTTTACCCATTCCGCGCTATACTGTTTGAGCTTGGGCATATGCTTTGGCAGTGTCTTGCATAGGTGCATGAGAGGAGTATTTCCCATAATGACAAGTCTCAATTGACTGTCGATACTTAGCAGGCTGTTCAATAAACTTTATACCTTGGCTTAAATCACCACTTTTCAATGTTTTTTAAAACAACAAATATGGGCAAGCACCATCAATGACTGCTCAAGCCTCTATTTCAGTAGCCTATCTATTCTCTTGCTTAACGTATCTATTCTGTTGATTGGCACCAATCGTTTTGCTATGCTCAATCACTTTTGCTCCTCAACTTTTTTCAATTTTTTCACAATCTCTATCGCTCTTCGATATTTTTACTCAATAAACAACATTCAAACTAGTCAAACATTACACATTTATAAACACTGTGATCACCTTACCTCTCGCCTTTATTTATACCCTATATAGGTTTTGAAACATCACCTTATGTAATCCTGATTATGCGTTTTATATTTCACTCTACCCCCACTGGGATTGGAGATGTCTCCTTTGACTCCCTTGAGCCAGGGCCTCTAGGCGCTACCTTTTCTTCACAATATTTCCAGTTACTCAAAAATTAATACACTCTCGTCCCCTTATTTTCCATTCCCCTTAGTCTACTCACCATTCGTTAATCGACTCGAGGCCTTCAGAATCGACTCCTCCTTCAATCCTCCACTTTGCCTTCCGTCCGCAGAGCGCCCGTGGAAACCGGGCAGTGATTTCATCAAAGAGGGACCTGCCCACCATCTGGGTTCTTCTTGCAAGGATGCCCGATCAACCGAAAATCTGGAGACAAACTGATTTGGATCTTTAAACCATCCTCTGCTACCACATGAGCTTAGTGCCCCTTAGTAATGTGCATGCACTGGATGGGTTCACAGAATAACTCTGAGTCCAAATAACCAAACCAACTCAGGAAGATGGCAAAGTACTGTTTTGTTATCAGTTATCTAAAACAGGGAGTTATAACGGACATCGCTAGGGAGTGTGATAGGCTTAAGGGGAACATCTAAGTACACATTACATAGGACCTAGGATTGTGATTGGCTGCCCACTGTCAGTTGGACAATATATGCCTACCTCTAAAACATGTAATCTTCAAAACCATTAAGTACACATTTTTCAATTGGTCTTCAAACTATAAGGTTCACTTAGCAGCACGTAAGCCCAGACCCAGGAGCAAGGAGGTGGGCCTGACTCTATCTTTCCACCCAATTAGCCAGCATCTCTCAACGCCCATGCCTTCTGCCATGAAGAGTGTCTTTGAACTTGGCCTTGCAAAGTATCCTTGTCTCTGGGAATACATGGGAGTGCGGGCACTCACTATCGTTGTTCTAAGACTCCAAGTTTGACTCTATTTTCATCCTTTGCTCACATAACAGGAGACCATAATTTGGCCCATTTTGCAGGTTTTAAATGTCTTAAATAAATAAAACTTGGCACTGTTGGTGTTCTTTCTTTGCACCTTAACAAGAGATGATTCATCCTTCGTACGTTGACTCCTTTCAAGAATAGATAGGTGACCTTGGTTGCTTCCATGATTCCAGGCCAAACAGCCTCGGCATTCAGCTCCACAATTTCAGCTTCTTCTTGCTGCAACACAATTATCGTTTTCTTCTTCATGGGACCTGGTTTACTAAAATTCATGATACCGATGTCCAGCTTGTATACAATGGCGACTCTGCCTGCATTCTGTTCACTACATAAAGCCAGCTTCTATGATGACTTAGTCTACCTTGCGTTTCAGCGTCTGTGCAATTATTGAATGTTTGATTCTCTGCAGCACCTTGTGCACGTATAACCTTCTTTTTCATATTTAAGAGTTCACTCGATTCTTTACTTCCTCATTAGGTTCTGTAGGATCCATACATCATTTTCAGCCAGTATCTCGCGACGTCGCACATGTGTCTTGTGACATCACTAGCTTCTCTCTACTCTTTTTCATATTCCTTCAGGGAGTTCCTCCCTCAGATTGTTGTCTCTTTGGAGATACATTCGATAGGTTGTCTCAACGGGTATCTTCTTTCGAATATACTCTGCGGTATTGGCACAACGACTGGTGCAAACACGGCACGATCTCAGGCTTCCAACATATAGGAGGTAGGGGGCGGGATTTTCTGCAGAGGTATGTAACTGCTCCTCTCATTTTTCTGACACTAACTAGATCAAGGTTGCCCAACTCCAGGCCTCGAAGGCTGGAATCCTGATGGGTTTTCAGGATACCCCTCATTAATATTCATGAGAAAAAATATGCATATGTCAAGAATCATTGTATGCAAATATATTTCATGAATATTAATGTGGGGTATCTGGATAACCTGTCAGGATTTCAGCCCCTGAGGCCTGGCGTTGGTCAACATATGGACTAGATTGTCAGCTCATGCAGATGCAGTCAATGCTTTGTGCAATGGCTATGAAAGAATTCAAGCTGCTCTTGATTCACTGAGCAATGCCAACACACAAACAAAAGACACTGCACAAGATGCACTAAGTCTTCTTGAAAAAAGAACGAGTTGCACACCATTTTTCTGAGCCTTGTTTGGAATGACATTCTGTTACATTTCACTGAAACAAGCTAGACTGTACAGAAAGAAGATGTCAACGGGCCTCATTACGACCCTGGCGCTAATGTGTTAATGGCGCTGTAAAAGGCTGCGGCGCCGTTAACCCATTAGCGCCTGATTACGAGGTCCCTTTGCGGGACCCGACCTTAAAGGCTGGTCTACACCGCTGTTAAAGTAGGGACCCGTAAAGGGACCTTGGTGCTAAGTACGGTACCGCAATTTGCGGTACCGTACTTAGCTCCTTCCCCATTCCCATAGAGCCCTATGGGGCGAAAATGGGAATGGGGAAGGACCATGGTTCAATGGGGAATTACCGCCCCGCCAACCTTGGAATGGGGTGGTGATTCCCCATTGAACCATGGCGGACCTATTACCACACCGGCACCAACCATAGTGCTGATAGCGCCATGGTTTAGCGCCGGTGTTGTAATGAGGGCCAACATGTCTGTTGCAGTTAGCATCATCCCGTCTTTTAAGTCGTTGTGTAAGAAATGAAAGACACATTTGCTGAATATGAAATCAAGGGCAGACGTTCCAGAGGCAGATTGCAGTGACCCAGGTAAATGTGTGAAACAGTGAAGCTGTCGACTAGCTGGCTTTGAAAAAGCTGCTATGGACACTGCCCTTCAAGAATGGCATACATTTCACATAGAAACGTACTTGCCAATCATCGACTGAATAATCAATGCGTTAACAAGACAGGGTGATGCATACAAAGATATTAACAATAGGCTTGGTTTCTTCATACATAAACCTGAGAAACATGGATGAAAAAGAAATCAGTGAACATTGTATAAAGCTGGCCTCTTGCTACCACCAAGATCTAGAAAAAGCGAGCTCATTTCTGAATACCTGCAATTTAAGCAGTATGCATTTGAAAAAGGAAAAGCATTCCATTTTCATGTCTTTACAAAACAAATAAGCCGAGCATTGCTTTTTTTTCGAATATAGAAATTGCATTAAAAATATTCTTATCTATGATGGTGACATATTACAGTGGGAAAAGTTTATTTTTTAAATTGAAGTTGCTAAAAGATGAGCCATGAAATTGTAAGCTTCAAGCCAGAGTGAATTCTTTGTTGTTTTCTCTGTTAAGCATTGATTCTGGAATGGTTCAAGATATAGAACATTCTGACATAATTAATCATTTTGCGATATGCACATCTAAAATGAAATACATATCTTAGCAGTTTTTCAGGCACAAAGGATTTAGGCAGAAGAAAACATATACTCACTGGGTGCTTGTCATCTCATTCTTTCTATGATTACTTGAATTTGTTTGTCTGCGGTGTCACAAACTGCATGAACATTTTGGTTCACAGAAGGCGCTACCTGAGACACTCATTTGACCTTTGTAGGTGCATTGACTTGCAGGCTGAGAGCCATCTCAAATTGCACTATAACTTCCTTAGGTACCAGGGCCCTGTTGGCTCTTTTCCCCATCAGGGCACCCAACAGTGTTAGTCAGGCCTTCGTCATGCCATCACGGCAGAAGCCAGAATCCTTGGCTGTTTCTCTCCATAGACTATCCCATTGCCTCTGAAAGCCTCAAATCCTTCACTCATGGTGCACACAACCACAGGCCAAACATTAACCTGTCACCCCCAGCACAACAAGAGCCCCATTCAATTGGTACTGAGCCAACTTCATTACTTCAGTTTCAGAAAGATGCTAAAACCCTGCAGGTCGTTCTTCATGTGGAGGTTGATGAGATCAAGAGCAGAAAAGTTAAAGGCAAAGGGTGGATTGCTTAAAGGCCCCACACAGCTGGCCGAAAAGGGATGCTCTGTGTTCAGAAAAACGAAGAGAACCAGGCCGATGGTGAAAGAAAGAGGGCTTGTGGGTGGGGGTTATGGGTAGGATGAAAATCCAACAACACTGCAATCTCATCCTTGCAGTATCTCTGGTCCATTGCTAAGTACCGACCTCTGCTAGAGGTCAGTAGAACGCTCTATGTAAGAGAAGAAATATGAAACATGGCACAAGAAATACGAATGGATGTTTCCATCACAAGTAAGAAACAAAATGCGTTACCCCAGAGGCAAGGAATGTGAAAGCTACCCATTATGTCTGAATCTAAGGAAGGAGGGTCTTCGCTGGGTCCCATGGAGCAGGGTGCATCTTTCCTCTGTTTACGGTTCCCCAGTTATGAAATAAGAATCATGCATTTCTCAAGCGCTATCCAGTTTTTATCTTATTTTAATGAACCAGCCTAGAAATAGGGAGGGTCAGTGATTAGAGCGTATCATCTTCACAAGGTGTGGATTGTCCCCACAGTGGATGTCCTGGAGTCATAAAGGGACAGCCTTATTTATTTACAGCTATCTGCACTACAAATAAGGTAGGCAGTGTCTGACTTTCTGAAATTAGGGGGTACCCTATCTGAATTTTCATCCTAATACTTACACTTTTGCAACATTGGGCACAATTTCTAAAATGAGTGCTAAATTGTGTTTCCATATCTAGTTTAAAAACCATAACATTGCATATGTTTGGCCATATAGGTTCCTTTTAATTTCAATGTCAATTATGTATAATGATGACTATTTTACTAGGAGGATTGTAGAAACAGTAGTGGCCGGAACATACAGACTCAAGAACTAGTAGGGAAGGGAGTACATGGACTCGTGCACTATGAGGGGAGGGGTCATGGGGACTTATGGACTATGAGTGAAACGAGCATGAGGACAAAACTCATGGTCTCTAAGGGGAAGAACCAAGAGGGCTCATGAATGGAGGAAGCAGAAAAGCTCATGGACTATGATTAGAGGAAGCACAGGGGTGCCTGGTCCACGAAGGAAGGGAACATGGGGAATTATGACTGTAAGTGGAGGGAGATCTTACGGACTCATGGAGTTTGAGGGGAGGGAACAAAGAGGCTCAAGGATTATGAGTGGATGGAGCATAAGGACTAATGGACTTTGAGGGGGGAGCAGAGGGACTTGTGGACTATGAGGAGAGGAAAAACAGAGACTCAAGGACTATGGGCCTCATTACGACTTTGGAGGCAGCCATGGCGCTATTAGCACCATGGCTGCCTCCAGGCCCGGCTCCAGGAATTTTCATCTGGGTGGGCCAGGGTTCTGACCAGGGGGGGCCACATTTCATTGGGTGTGGGTCTAGGAGTACCTTAATCAAAGTACTGCGTGAATCCAGATTTCCCATTTGCACTGCTCTATCAAAAACAGTAGATAGTAAAAGAGAAGCAAGGCAAATAGTGTTGCAACTTCAACCTACCTATCTTCCCTTCCCATCTGCTCTCCCCTTTCTGTTATATCTGATCCTCCTTCACCTTTCACCGTCCAGACACCTTCCTACAGCTGCCCTAACCACCGTTCCCATTTACCTACTCTTCCACCTATTCACAATAGCACCCAGCACACCTTTCCTGGCCTGGCTTGGGAGAATTGAGGGTGATGCCTCCTCATCTTCCTCTGAGAGGCTGAGCAGTGAGGCCCCCAGTCTTTGTACCATCTCAGATGGTGTCTGCCTAACAAAACCTTCCTGAGCACTGTGGCTACTCCCATCAGACCCCAGAGGAGATGCTTATGCTCCCTCCATCTTGTTGTGAAAGATATACCCCCCTAAACCCCAGAATACTGAAGCAAGGAATAGGAGATTTTATTTCCTACAAAATTACATTTTTTTCAAACTTCTTTTTATTTTCAAGAACAGAACATACCATGCCCAATCAATACATGTAGCCTTGTTGATCTTAACAATATTTAGAGCTCAAAAACATATCCTCCAATAGCATACACATGTATACAATCCTCCCTTCACCCACCCAGTGCACAACAACCCCCCCTCCTTTCCAACTGATCCCCTACAGTAGTCCCATTCTGAATGTTTCCCATCAATGATTCATGTCCAAAATTATTACATTTTAAACACAAAATGTTAGATTTTGTTGCATTTTTTCAACACATCTTAATTGAGTTGAGAGTGCAAGACAGTGCTAGGGCTGCATCAGGAGGCAGACGGTGCTGGTTGAGGGGTTTCTGGCATCCTGGTATCGCACCTGGTGGGGCGTGGCATGAAGGAGAGGGCCTTGCTCCCCTGCCATGGCCCTGTACATCATTGTCTGGTACATACTGTTTATACACTGGTTATAATATGCAATTGTCCATGATGTCTCTTTGCTTGATGTGTTTACTTTGATTTGGCATTGAATGATACAAATTTGTTCTATAAATGTGGCCCGGATATTTTCAAAGTAAGATGTGTGTGTGTGTGTGTGTGTCCTAAGGCCTGTTCTGCCCATCCATTAAACCATGAGTGAGGCTTTTTGGAATAGCTTATAATGCAAACTGAATCACTTCTAGGCGCACCTCATTTCAACAAGCAAGGCATAGTGAAAAATAAAATGCTCAGGATCACACACTTTGGTTAAGTGGTAAAGCCATAATTTCAGACTGGACTGAAATTTAGATACTACACATCTTCTGAGCTCAAGTTGGTACAAATGTATGTTGAATTTTAGCTTTGAATAACTAAAATAATGCTCAATTATATACAGATTACTTTAAAAATGCACAAGTCACATGATAAAACAACATGACAATGTATTCATCATTGTAGAAACATGTTGATGAAAAGATTAAGGGGGGCATTTTGTTTTGAATTATAAACTGCATAGAGCTGAATTCTCCTGTTTGCACTTTTTTGCAAAAGGGGCCATGCATTAATTTTAATTGTTTCCACCAAGCACTGGAAAAGTAAAGAGTAAAAAACATGCAAAAATCGCCTTAGCTCTTTACTTTACCACTACGTGTCTGGAAAAGTGTAAATCACTTCCACAATTAACGATTGTGGGCAGTGGTCAAAGTGAGCGGGAGCGGTCGGGAGCGGTGCTCCTCTACTTTTTTTAATTACCTTTTACAGGTCCTATACTTTTATTTGAAAAAGAAACCGTTCCGGAACGGTTTCGTTTTAAAATAAAAGTGTAGGAAGACGTTGCAGCTTGCACTTTCAGTGCACTGCACTGAACGTTCCCTTAAACAGCAGGTGCAAGTGTTTTGGTGGTGTGTATTGTGTGTGGGAGGGGACGTGATGATGGGGTTTGTGGTGAGTGGGTGCAGGCCAGCAAGGAACATAGTTCCCATACTTCTTTTCGTACACTTCGACCACTGATTGTGGGAGCCATCCACAATGGATTCCTTTTGACTCTGTCCACTTTTGTCAGGTGTAAAAGTCAGGCAGATCCCATAGGAATCCATTGGTTTTCTGCCAACATAAAAATATATGCTGGTGCAATACCAATCGGATTTGGCAGGGGGACCTTGTTAAGTTTGATCTGCTCTCCAACTTCGCCTATCAAATAATTCAAAATCCTACAGCTTATAAAAAGTGGAGCTAAATGCATTTAGTGCCACTTCTTCGACTCCGCTTGACCTGGAAAATAATCCCCTATGACTGTAGCTTTATTTTCCCCATCCTGAATGGAAGTCTATAAGCTCCAGCATAGCAATTAATGAGAACTTACAAAAAGTCTGATACAGCCACAAAGTGAAATGAAATGCATGACAAGGTTATTGTTTCACACAGCTTGTTCTGTATCCCCTTAATTACTAATCACCCAAACAGCTTCTTAAAACCCTATATATTTTTTTTTGTTTAATGTGCCACAGCAATTTTCCCTGCTTTTTACCTTTTTTCATCTTTAATTTATTTCTAATGTGCTAGGACAGTGGCCCCGGAGGCATAAGAGTGCTGACATTACATACAATAAAAACATAGAGCTCAGAGAGGCCTCAGGAGAAACCTGAGGGAAACTATTGGAGGCCAAGGATCAATTTACTTGAAAAGAAAGGTGTTCAGGACACGTTCGAACCTGGGACGAGTGGCGCACAGCCTCAAATCAGGCAGAAGAGTATTCCACAAGTGAGGAATTGCGGCTGGGAAGCATCCATTTTGCACCTGTACCAGCTTGGCCTTTGGGGTGAAAAGCAACCCAGTGTTATTGGATCTTAGATTACACCTGTTAGATAGCCACTTCAAATGTGCTGCCATATAAGAAGGGCTTAGACCCTACATGTAAGCATGTGCAATGCAAAGGGTATGAAACTTGATTCTCTTTCTAATGGGGAGCCAATGTAATGCTCTGCGTGCTGTTGAAATATGATCTGTCTTACGCATACCAATAACGACCCTCACTGCGTTGTTCTGCACAACTTGCAGACAATTGAATTCTCCTTTGCCTACCCCAAGTAGACTGCTGCACAGAAGTCCGGGCGGCTCCCAATGATCGCCCTGGATAGGGTGGTACAACTGGAGGCCTCAAGGAATGGTCTGATTTGTGCCAAAAGTGTAATGTAGTAGGTTGAGTTAGACACTAGGCCACTGATATGGGACCTCATTGAGAACTATTGGTCAATAGTGATCCCCAAGGTTTTTACTTTTTTCAAAGTGGGGAGCAGACTGTCTACAACTTGAAAGAATCAATAGAACTGATCAAGCTGGCGCCACTTGGGGGCGGTGCCCAGGAAAATATTATCAGTTTTTGAGTTATTCAGGGCTAGGCCATTATACAGCATCAGCTGGATTTGGCTGTATGTGGCATTAATGACCTCAGTGTCTTTGGAGTGGTCATCTGATAAAGGGAAAAGGCACAGTATCATCAGCATATCATAGCACTTCCTGTTGTAAATAATCTGCCTCTGAGGCACGTTAAAAAGAAACAATCTCAATGGTAGGGCCTGTTCAGCCATGCTATTTGCATTTAGGGGAGAGGGTAGAACAGGGGGTGGGGGGCATTGGCATTTTAACCTTGTCCAGATGTTAAATTCACCTCTGATGGCACTCTTTAGAAAATATTGAAATACTGCTTTTTCGTCATAAAAGATGTGCACCTTTTATACTTTGCCTGCAACATTATAGAAAACCCTCTTCTTTTATGTTACTTAACGGGTGTTCATGTTTCATTTCCGGCACTGCATAAACACCTAGCACCCAGGATTTAAATCATGCTTTCCAAACAAATCCCACAACAAGCATTACATATTCTGTTTGCATGCAAATTCTGTAAAGTTACTCAAACAGAATGAGGTTATCAAGTCAGTACCTATCAGTTTGAATCACGAAACGTTCTGGCAGAATAGACTAGGCTTCCAAAAAAAGATACATTCTATTTAAGTCGCAGCCCCACTGGTAAGTATGCATGAGAAAATCTGAAACTGGTCAATACTTGCCAACCTAGCCTTATCATTTTCAGGTAGGGCCTTGTTGGACCAGCACAGTGAGGTGCCGCTTGATTCCCTAGGCATAGCAAGCAAGACACCCACATCTGGGCATATACACATTCACTTAGGGAAACAAACGGAAGCCAACATGCATTGGCAAAGCCAACAGCTTGGGATTTTGATTAGGCATGGATAGGCATTTGCCAGGCACTGCCATAAGGGTACCACATGCGGGTACCAAATGGCTATAAATGGCAACAGCAGGAAAATGGTGCCTGTAACTGGGCATATGATTGCATGCCTGGCAAATGTCAGCTAATACCTATGCACAAGCAAAAACTGATGGAATGTGATTGCTTGTTTAAGACAGGACTTTAGTGCACTGTCACTGAGGCATTGACAAATATATTGAAAATCAACTGGCTGAAGACACGCATTAAGAGAACCAGGAGTTCATTTACAGAGGCAATTAAGTAATTAAACTCTCAAAAGAATGCTTAGATATAACACTGGCAGGCCCTATACAGCAACACATTTGGTGTTAGTTTGTGATAGAGCTTGCTCAAAGAGTTCTAGAAAGGTTGGGTTTTGGTGATGAGACATTAACATAGCCATGGCTAGTCATTAGGTGGGTAAATGACCAGACACCCCCATAGGGTGTGTGTTTCTCCTCACATTTTATTGCAATCCTATCTGTGTTTCACAGCATGTGTTCTGGTTGCACCTAACAGGTAAAAAGTCTCTGAATCAATTAGAACCACTGTTATTGCTCTGGCCAGCCTTCCATACCATTGTTTGCATATCAGCCTTGGCCCTGTCACTAATATCAGAAGCCCGTCGCAAACTGCTAGACCACAGGGCCTAAAAATGCATGTGGTTACTTGTGTTCCAGTGCAGATGGAACACAGCCTAGCAATTGATATTGAACTGCATATTTTGGTGGCAGCACCAAAAGTAATTTGCTAATGGCTTGTCCCCTTCTGTAATGGCACATACATACTACAGAATTATGGCATGGAATGTTGCGCAGAGAAACGGTAGTGGTAATGTTTCATTCAAAGCCTTGCATCTATCACTTTGATTTTACTACACTCTTCCCCTCCAGAATTAAATGTGTGTTACTACCAATCCTATCTTTTCACTTGTACTCAAGTAGTTAATGCAGCAGAATATATACTTTGAATTTAATTTGTAAGAGCCACCAGTCAGTTGATGCACCTTCTGCAGAAATCTGTGTTCAAGCAACTTTAACTGCCATTTATATTGTTTGATATAATTAACCATTTTATTAAGCATGATGTGAAAAACCACTATGTTCCCACAAAAAATAAACATACTTTAAATTACAGAAACCAAAATTGTGATTTTAGGTTTGAGAAAATAGTTGTAGGCAGCCTGCTTGAATCCGTGTGCTACCTCACTTAGAGTTGTGAATGGCCCTCCATCTCCCGGGTCATTTGTACTTTCATAGCTGTGGGGCATAAATCATTGTCTAGGGCAAGAAAACAAATCCTGGCTGGGCCTCCTGCAGTTCAGCCTCTCAGAATGATGTCTCTGAGGTTGCTGATGAATGTTTAGAGTGACATCCACCCTCCACTACCTTGGTTACTAATGGTGTATTACACCACTGACATGGCCTCTTTTCTAGGGGGGGGCAGGGGCTGGCTCTGGGGGGGCCTGGCTCCCCTGGCCCTCCTGCTGGAGCCGGGCCTGGCTGCTTCCAAAATTGTGTCCGGGACCGATCTCGTGGAGTGGAGACTTACCGGGACATTCCGCCCTTGATGGACCCGGTAAGTCCCCATTCCAAAAGCCATTCCCCATTCCCATTTGAGCCCCCAGAGGGCTCAATGGGAACAGGGAAGCCGCTAATTACCAGCCTGCTAACAGCAGGCCCGTAATTAGCGGCCTGGTCCTCTAACGTGACCTGTAAGGGACATGTGGTCTGACTACACGTCCCTTGCGGCTCCCACTAAGGGACCTCGGAATTGGGCGGTAAGCGATTACCGGCAACGGTCTCCTTACCGGTGCCCGGTATCCCTTACCGCCCACCTCGAAATGAGGCCCTATGACGGGAAGGAGCACAGAGAGTCATGGTCAACGAGGGGAAAGAGTATGAGGACTCAAGCGCTATGAGGGTAGGGAACACAGGGACTTGTATGCTATGTTAATGTTAATGATAATGTTAATGTTAAAGGACATTTGTACAGTGCACTATCACCACCGGAGTGGTCCCCTGGCGCTCACTATGAGAGGAGGGAGCATGGGGACTCATGACCATGAGTGGAGGGAGAATGAAGACTCAAGGATTATGACTAGAGGATACAAAGGGACTCTTACACTTCTTTGATGGAAGGGTGCGTGGAGACTAATGGACAATTATAGAAGAAAGCACAGAGACTCATAAACAGTGATTGGAAGGAGCATAGGGACTCATGGACTATGAGGGGAGGGAGCACATGGACTCACAGACAAAGAGTGGAGGATGCACTAGGACTAATGGATAATGAGTGGAGGATGCACGGAATTTGGGGCTGTGATGAGCGTAAAATTAAACGAATATGAGAAGAGGGCACACATGGAATCGTATGATGAGTGGATTAAAGGTCTATGAGGAGAGGGCACAAGGGTTCATGGACAACGGGTGGAGAGAGCATGAGGACTCATGGATTATTAGTGGAGGGAGAAAAGAGGCCTATGGACAGGGAGTGATGAGGGACATATAGACTGACACACTGACAGCACTGGGACTCATGGACTATGAGGGTAGGGAGCAAAGGGACCCACGGAGCTTGGCATGAGCAGACAGAGAGAGTCTTGGCTCTTGAGTGAAGGGAGCATGAGAATTGATGAAGGTGACTGAAGGGTACTATGAGGGGAGGGATCACAGGAACCTATGGACATTGAGTGGAGGGAGCATGGTCAGTGAATGGAGTCTATGATGGGAAGGAACAAGGGGACTCGTATGTAATTAGGGAATTGAGCATGGTTACTCATTCACTATGAGGGAAGGGAGCACAGAGACTCATCAACAATGACTGGAGGGAGCATGGGGACTCATGAACCATGAGGGTAGGGAGCACATGATGGGCTGTGAGTGGAGAAGGCAGACAAACGCATAGTTTATTAGAGGAGCAAGCATGGGGACTCATGGACAGTGAGTGCATGAATAACTGTCAGTGAACGGAGGGAGCAAAGGAACTCAGAGTATGAGTGGAGGGAACACAGGGACCAATGGACAAACAGTGTAGTAGTATGGGGACTCATGGGCTATGAGGGGGAAAGGATCACAGAGACTCAAGGACAACGATGGAGGGAGCACAGAGTTTCAAGGGCTATGAAAGGAGGAAGCAAAATAACTCATAGACATTGAATGAAAGAAGCACAGGGACTCAAGTTCTACAAGAGAAGATAGAGAGCACAGGGACTTATATCGACAGCTAGCATCAGGACTCAGGCACCATGGGGAGAGGAAGTACAGGGTTTTGTATATTTTGAGGGGAGAGTGCGCAAGGTCTCATGAACTATGATGGGCAGTGCATGAATCTCATGGACGAGGAGTGGAGGTAGACCTGGGACTCATAGTCTACAAGGGGAGGAAGCAGAAGGTCTAATGGGCTTATAATCCTCAAATTGTGTTTCACCTAATTTGTGCTGAGATCAGAGGAAGAGTGGGATTTTGACTACTCTTCTGAGTAGAGAGAGCACATAGATTCGTGGACTATGAGGGGAGGGAGCATTATGGCTCATGGATTATGAAGGTAGGCAGCACAGGAAATCATAGACCAGGAGTGGAAAGTGCATGTGTACTCATGGACCATAATGGTTTGAGTATGAGGACTCGTGGGTTATGAGGGGAGGGAGCAAAGGGGCCCTTGGACTATGAGGGTCTGGAGCAGAGGGATTCATGGACATTAATTGGAGGGTGATAAGGGTCTCATTGAATGTGAGTGCAGGGAAAATGGACCTTATGGACTATGACCGGAGGCAGCACAGGGACCCAAAGACATTGTGCATATGGAGCACGGGTACTCATGAACTGTGAGGGGATGTGGCCTCGGTAGTTATTGACTATGTGGGGATGTGCCCTGGGACTTATGGGCAACAAATGGAGGGAGCATGCAGACTCGTGGACTATGTTGGGGGAAGCACAGGGACTCATGATCCATGAGGGGAAGGAACATGGGGACACATATTTCGATTGGATGGAGCACAGACAATTGCACTATGTGGGGAGGGAACATGAGAGCTGTTGGGTTGCCTGTACAGCGTCCAAGCCAGGTGAAAAGGTTCTGGCTGAGACACATCTATTAGCACGCATCATTGTGTAAGCAGGTTGAGGTTTGCCCAGCAAAAGGCGCATGTAGTTTGTTAGTTAGGTCTGAAACCTATCAGACATGCACATATAGCAACACAGAAAGAGCAACAAATGTACTAATTTTGCAGTTGCAGAGGTTATAGATAGGGCAGTATTATGGGCCCTATGTTTAATTGTTGTATTCATAGTCATGGAATGCAGTGACGGGTGTGAAAACGGTCGAGACAGGTGGAAGTTGGAGTCAGAAGGGTATTGTGGTTGAAGCTAGGTCGGTGTGTTAACATGACAGAAGTGTCGCCATATTGGAGGTGAAGGCTCAGTTCATTATGAGCCGAATAGAATGCAGGCCCTGATGTGTAGGTGCAGCTCTGTTTAGTTTAGTTCCAAAAAACAAATCCCCTTTGCTGTTCCCCAGGAGAGAAGCCAAGGTCAAAGTCGCCCTCGGTGCACAGATACATGCTAATTGTATCCAGCTGTAAGGCTGAGCATGGTGGGAACAGAATGTTAGCTGTTGGGAGAGCTGATAGGGATGCGCCCTTTGAAGTAGGATAGGGCATAATGTTTTGCGATACGAGCAAGAAGATGATTTAGCACACTACTGCCCTCACCCAAAAGTGGTCATCCCATTTGAATTACATGTGCACATACCACTAGAGATAAATACATCCCTGAAATTCAGACTCAAGAGCAGTGTCTTGGTCACGTAATTACTGGGCACCCGGGGTCTGAAGTAGATAAGGGAGGAGCCGTGTCGTGAACGTTCCGTGATTCGGGACAGGACGAGCAGAGGTGATGCTAATACATTTAGTGCAAGGTCGGGGAGGCAACTTGTGTGTGCGCATTGGTGTCAGGTATAATGAGAAGGCCTATTGTCTACTAATACAGAGTTGGCCTTGACAGCTTACTTTGAACGTGTCTGGGCTGGAGGAGTGCACATCCCGTTAAAGTTATGATTTATCATGTTAATAAGTTAGTTAATAAGTTAGCAAATCACGTGTATAGGTGAGTGGGTTTGTATAATATGTGGCCAATCGTTCCAGGGACTATAGTAGAACATTAGCATGTTATATAGGTGGCAGCCAATGAGGGTGGAGGGATTATGTGTTAACTCATTATTATGTTAGGGTTGTTAATTATGGCTTATCAGACTATAAACGATGTAACCCTTAGAAAAATTGGAGAGCTCCATGCCAGTTTGTTCCATTGCAAAGAGGTGCTGTGCCTATTTAGCTTTTTGGATTAGTTTTCTGTTCGTTTTTTGGGTAACCTTCCTTTAAGAGCTTGTGGACTATCGGTGGAAGGAGCACTGGGACTTGTGGAGTACGAGGGGAGAAAGCACTGGCCCTAATGGACATTGAGGAGTGGGAGAGTCTTACTAGCGTGCGCTACACTCAGTCACGTATGCTGCTCCATAAGCTTGGTGTGGTGAAGTACAAAGTGCTCCATTTTGTCTCGCCATAGCTTGAAATCTGCTCTCTTAGTGCACCCCTGCGAAGCCTAAACAGCACGTCAGGCTATGATTGCTGGTTCCTCCAGGTCTGCACGGCGGAATGATAAAAGCTTATTCCCGGGATTATGTATGCACGCTGAAGAGTGGCAATTCACAATTGGCTCCTGCAGAAGGTCACATTCATTTGAGCTGTTCCGCAAGATTCTCCCAGAAAGTGTTTCCTTCCTGTAAAAATAGATCAGGCAATCTCCCTAGCATTAAACCTGCCCACTGAAGGAAAATAGGTTTTCTTGTATCTGATCATTTTCAATTTGTGTTCCGCCTAATTTGTGTCGCAGATGAAGACTGGGATCTTTACTATAGTAACTCAAAAAAATAATATCCAAGATTGTATATCCCATTTTGAATGCTATCAATGCTTCTTTGTAAATGATCACTATATGACAATGATAAAAGGAACTTGATGATTTGCATGCTGTGTTGGATTGGGTTTACTGTCCGCCTTGGCGCATGATCACTATTCCGTAATGGGGACAATTATGCTTTTAGCTTTTGTTTAGAAAGATGGGTTGGTACAGTGTCACACTCTTTAAAATATGCTTTCTTTTCTTAGCTCAGAATTGTTTCCAAGAGAATCGGTTTCTTCTTGCAGTGACTGAACTCTATCACTTATAAAAAAAAAAATACCCATTGGTTTTGACCAAGTAGGCTAATGTGGCTTTGACCTTGGACATAGTCCTACTGGGAATGATATCGGGCCATTTCAGTTGACGTCTCTCCACCCCAAACTGATGCTGTATTCCACGAGTTTCAACTATTACCAGGAAGTTCCATCAAGTTCACATTGAATGTGATCTTCTACTAACTGAAACACTGAGTCTTCCCCTGTTAAGAAGACTGTACAGATATTATAGTATGTATTTGTGTAGAGATTTGATTACTCATTTTGTATGATTTTGGATGACTTGCTTTCTGTGAATACCTGTAAATACAAAATAAAAAAATACAAAATAAAAAAAGAAGGCTGTACAGACCAGATACCATGACCACGAGCGTTGCACTTTTCTGTAAAGAAACATAACGCTCATTGCAAATCAAAGCAGTTGTTTCTGGCTTCTGAATGGAACTCCCATCCGCCAGCTTTGCCAGAAAGAGTCCACGGTCAGAAGGATTGTGAGCAATGCCATGCGCTGTGAGCAGACGAATGATGACACTACATCAAGTTTAACAGCTCGGATTGCAATCGAGCAAAAGGAACGACTTCTGCTTTTCTGAAGGCTGATCCTCTGTGAATATATGCGCAGAACACTGCTCTGAGGCTCTTGCCGCAAAAGTGAGTAAAGGTTTTCCTTTAAAAGCGACAGAAAATTACAAGAGACGCTTTAACGCACAAAAGAGATTGTATGCCTAGATGTGAACTATACATTAATCTGGAAAACTATTGAATGATTTCAGCTAACATTACTATTTAAAATACTGCCAATAGGTTTACAGTATGGTGATGTACAAGACAAGTGCCCAATCAAAATGGCTTTGCATTTCTTTGTCAGCGATTACGCTTGACGTTTTATCTTTGCATTTTGTTCTATATTGAACAATGCACACAGCTGTTATTCAAATCGCAGTTAACATTAAAACATTGCATCCACACCCTATGGAATCCCTGACGGCAAACTCTTGGAGTGCGGATAAAGCGTGTGATACCCCAACAAGTAGAGGCCCAATAATAACACGTGCACTACAGATTCTAAAAACAGAGCACTCTGCTATTTCTTTGAGCACACTCTTTCCGCCATTATAGGGGCCTTGCGATGCATCAGTGTGTTTTAAGTTAAGCAAGTAAGTAATAACAAGCGCCTCCGCAGACAAGTGCAAAGAACTGCAAACAAATACAAAAATAAAATGTACTTGGTGATCAAGAAATAATACATTTTGTCCAATGCATTTTTTTAAAATCCTGAACTGTGGGATTTTGTCTATGTCTAAAAACCTTAAGAGAAATATTGCACAATGTCCTAATATCTGGGCGATGCCTCTGGGGGCAATATCACTTGACTCATTGACACTATTCGCAAGCCCTTTTCGGGATAAACCAAAACATTTGTTTTTCGTTTCAGCTCCAAAGTGGTGCTTTAGCACCACCTCTAAGCTGAAACTATTGCATTAGAGTACAGCTGCTAGGGGAAATGGCATATGAGAAGGGACACAATGCTTGCAGGTGTTGTTTGGTTATTTATTCTCTATGGCCATTCCCACCTATTCCTGACCTTCCCCGCCCAGAACACACCCGCCTGGGATCTCTTTGAGCTAGCTTTATCAAGCCTTAGCATCATACTTTAAACTCGAGGTGCCTGCCAGTGTTTCTTCAAAGCAGTAATTTGAGAGTTAATGCTTTAATTGGCGATGTAAAGGCGTTACTGGTGTAATGAAGCCGTCTTAACCAAGTCTGCTTTCAGCCGCTTGATTTATAAGCAGTATGTGCATCCTTCATTGAAATCCTGTTAAAAACAAGCCTTAGCGAAGCCAACATGGTCAGCTTGTGTATAGATAGAAGAGAGGCATTTCCCAGACACTGCTATAATATGGCCAGCTACGGCAAATGTTATTCCCATATCTACACAAAACTATTGGCATTGCCAATGCTGGTTTAATATGTTCCCGAGCTCTGCTGTAGCACCAGGCATTAATTCATTGTATTAAAAAAGAAAGTGTCATATTTTTGGGAAAAACGCTTGAAGCCCTTAATTATCACAGACAAACATAGAGCAACAGGCACAACATGGAGATCCGCAGATGCTTATGATAGGTTTCAACATTCCAGGATCTTATATTCCAATCTAAGGGGAAGACCCTTGTGCTCCGATTCCCCCAACCATCCCATAGAGTTGGGGTTTGCCTAGAAGCACTTTAAAACAAGATAGCAGCACCTGTGAGATGGATGGGGGTGCAGCTATATACTTCAACACCAATCAATAAGGACAACTGAACGGTTTGGCAAAGGGAGTCCGTTTAATGACAAGTACAAACAACAGGGAGTCTCATGAATATCAGCAAATGCATGATCTTCCTTCTCGCTTCACAACTCCAACGAACTTCATAAAAATCATAACATTTATACTGAAAACTTGTCATCATTGACGTGTAACACTCAAAAGTTGACATGCAATTCTATTGGTTCGGGAAAGGTAACTTTAATATAAGTACTATGTCTGTATATAGTAACGGGGTGAGGGGATTGGGTAAACACTGTCAGGTGGGCATGTAAGCCCTTCCTTCAAAATGGCTACTGCTTTTGGTTTCACTAACTATAGGACCCTAGATTACTTGGTCCATTGTGATTGGGTTGACACCAACCCCATGCATAGTTTTCCACTTTGCTTAGCAGCATGCAGAATGGTTGCCCCTTAGTTACCCGGCCTTCCTCCAATTACTGTTACAATCAATCATCACTTTAGTAGCCATGTGTCAATTATTTCACTGTGGTTGGCCTTGAGACTGCATCTTTTGTCTGGAAAAGTTCTGATATCTTCGCCTGGCCTTCTGCCATGTGTAGGTGTGAGCTCTCGCTTCTTCTTGCTCGGCTGGTCATATGATTCGGACACCGTGAATTTGCCTCTTTCTCCATCAATTTGTGTATTTGATTTTCATTTCACCCACCACCTGCCTCCATCTTCTTATCTTAACCTTTCAGAAGCAGGATATTCTGTTCTTAGTTTCAATTAAATGTAGCTACTGTTCGTCTCTTCTATTAGTATGATCTTGGCTTTCCTGGCACGGTCTGCCTCTGCTGAGTTTTGTTTCTGCCGTCTCTTCTCGATTTTACTAAATATGAAGCTTTCCTCGTGTGGCCTTTAGTAACCTTGGATTGATTCTGCTTCTTGTGCAAAGTGGAAGTATACTTATGTAACGTGCTTCTTTTGAGGTAGATTATGCATAGTGGCGCTTGCCGCACTATCTTTCTACTAAGCATAGCAAGCCGCACAGTTTTCTTAGCTTTCTTGCGGTTCCAAGCATATGTACAGGTGTAAACTGATAAAATATCTTAGTCATGCTTACAGCTTAAGCTCCTTACGTTTGACATTGTCCTTTCACTTTAGGTTCATGATATCCTTGTTCATGACATTTCGTCTCTTTACGTCATTCTCTGGTCGTCATTTCTTCTATATATGAGTCAGTCCAGGTTCTCGTGAAGTCACCATTCATCTTCCATTAAGACCTTTTTGGTTTCTTCAGGTACTGTACTTAGACAATCTTCATTTTGTTCCATCTGTTGATAGGGTTTCCTCAGTGGATACCTTACTGCCCATGGTTTCCTTGGTATTGGTACTTCAATAGGTGCTGTTCTTCTGATAGGTACTGGACAGAGCCCTATTGCGGCTCTCTGCTGGTTTATTTGCTCATCATACATCACGTATTTCGGTGTGAACGTTCCTGGTACTTCAAAATGGATGGTTGGAGTGCGGGCTGTATTTGGGACCTCCTCTACACTCCCCCCCTCTGGGCGATTCATCAACCACTTTCACCTCTTCTTTTGTATCCAACTTCTTTGGTTCCTCTGTATTCACCTTCACTTCATCGCCTGGGTCAATTCTTTCTTCATCTTCTGGGCCTATCTATACATGATGGTCTGAAGAAATGTCACTTTGGTGTCCATATCTTTATTACTCCTTTTAAACTTCCTGCTGTTCTCATGTGTTCGTCTTTGTTCTATGTCATCAGTTGACATTGCCCATTTGGGCTGCAGTAAACCCATCTTCCCACATCATTTCTGTGCTTCCTGGGATAAAGAAACTTTGTTCCTTCTGTTACGTGAATGCTGGCCTTCACAAAATCTCTTATTTCCTCATCAGTCAGGTCTTTGGGCTTCCATCCTGGCTTGACATCAATCATGATCTTCATCCCTATGGCTTTTGTTCGCAGTTTTCTGGCACTGAGAGATTATTATCTTGATAACACAGAATCCTAGCAATATCATCACTAGCAGAGCTCCCAGGAACTTGAATGCATCTGCCATCCATTGTGGAACCCATGAGAATAGTGATCCAAACCAACTGTCATCATCAACTTCGTCAGTTTCATCAATCATCTGATTCTGTAGTTTTGTCAGCATACCTATGGCCTCTGTTAGAGTTCCATTTTCTTCATCGTGTGATGGTATGAATGTGCAACATGATTCTCCAATTTTTGCACAAGCGCCTCCATCCATAGCTGTGATCATGTCAAGTACGTATCTGTTTTGGAAAGTCACCAGTCGGACTGCCTTTAATTCTTCTTTGATTGCATTGAATCCCTTTATGGTTGTGCTGATGGTCTGCAGTAACTCCCATATGGTTATCTGCAACCATTTCGTATTTGCTCCAACTTGGAATCGTGGCATGAAAATCGTAGTGAACACTGATGAGGTGAGGCTAAACTGCCAATGTTCATATGGGACTGCATGAAAAGCTTCTTCAGATTTAGCAGAAAAATAATTCTCCCACTTCATTCGAGTCAGCAGTTCCACAAATCTCTTCTTCCTCAGGTGAGCATCTGCTTTCAGGAAACTGTCAATATTCAAGTCACTTTTCGGGATTACCAATGTCGGAACGTGGACATTCACTATTGTGCATATACCTCCCCAGTTTTTCGACAGTCTGATGTATGCTCTGGATCCACATGCCCAATAATGATCCATAATTACTGCAGTTCCAAGCATCATTCCTGGGGTGTCAAAGATTTGTCCACAGTTCTGATTCCCTCCCATCTTTCTTGTGCCATTATTCCTGAAGCACAATTCTGAGCTTTCCAGTGGTACTGTCAGGTCTGAACGTATGTGAGAAGTAAGATAGGTAGTAAGTCCGGATTAGGTAAAAACATTGATTAATTGTGAGAAGGGAATTCATGATTGGTTGTTGTACTTAAACTCCCTTTTACAGAGTGAGAATTCCCCAAGTCATCATGGAGGAAGTGAAGCTGCTCACTGATTGGTGGAGTGAAGGGCCTCAGGGCAGCACTAACATTCTAAACTGCCTTTCATTGTTCATTCCCTAGCAGGAAGGTCAGGCTTTTGTTAAGTTCCTAGTTGTAGGCCCAATTTGAGGTTTTTATGAGAAGATTTGGCAGAGAGATCCTTGAAATCTGCTGTCCAGGTGATCAAGGACTACGTGGGACAGGCAATGCTGTTAATCTGGTGAGAGCGCAGCATTTGTTTCAAGTGGAAAGGGCATTACCTTTCCATCAATTTCTTATCTTCATTAGGTATCTAGTGAGTTAGGTATTTAGGTTGCTGCAGAGAGTTTACTTCTTAAAGACATTGTCAAGTGTTAGTTTGCTGGAAATCAACTCTACTTACTAAGAAAGACATTCTGTAATATACATGTTGAATGATTAGTGAACCTCACATGTGAGCTGCATGCAAAGAATCCTTGCAAGTAGAAGTCATGCTGGCTTACAGCAGTGTGGAAATGTGTGGTTGAAAAACTGTGAATGAAAGAAGACATTCTTACCTGCATGTTTTTAAAAGAAAGAAAGACAGTGCAAGAGCAACAGGGTTAAATGATACTTTAAGAACTCTGCTGCAATACTTTCAAAGGGAAGTGAAAGACGCTATGTCCAGGGTTGATTCCAGGTGTTGATCTGTTTATTCATGAGTTGAGATCTGGGATTTGCTGGCTGTGATTTCATTTACACGCAAGACAGGAACATGATGGAGTTGGAATGTCATGTAGTCACATTTTGAGAGGATAAGGTGTTTTTCTGCAATTTGGAACTTAACGTCCCTTCAAAAGAATTCAAGTTTAATTGCAGGATACCCTAAGAACTCATCAGAATAACCAAAGTTACTTACAAGTGCAAATAACATCCTCCAAGTTGTTAATGGAGGGTTAACAGGTACTGTACCTATGAAGTAGTTTTGGATCATAGACTTTGAAGGTTATGCTGTTTTCTGATTAACCTTTTTCCTTCCCTTCTGCAGATTCGCAGCCATTCAGAAGTTGGAGTCTGTTGTTTTTTATTTTCTCCACTTTCCCTTTTCCTTTGGGAATGTTAGTTCTTCAGCTGGTAATTTACACAGTTGTTGATCAAACAGTCTTGAGGGATTTGTGGGGTTCAGCAGCTCCCGTGGACAAGAAAAGTCAGGACCGGAGAGTACTATCTGCAAGGGTCCTCCTCTGTCTTCGACCTATGTTAGCAGTTTTGCAAGCTTTGGCCACAATGGCTTGCATCCATCTCGCACTATGTTGATGGTGGGCTCATATTGACCTATGACCATCCATGCTCTGCATATCACTGCTGCTTTCTCCCATCCGTCTGGTGAAAGCACTGTTCCCCAAATCTGCATTTGGAGTTTTTCCTTGAGAATTTAGCTTCTGATTTGCTTCTCTTCTGATTTCTGCTCCTTTAACTCCAGGCTTCTCTTATCTGATAACAATGTGCTTTGTTTTTCAATTGTTTCTTGTCTTTATGTCCTGGACATAATCGTCTTCATTTGGATCGGTTGCTTCAGTTGGCCATTTCAGTGAGGCATCACTACCCATGAACTGGCCTCTAGTTTTGCACATGGCTAAGTGCGAGAGACAGTGTGCTGTCTGGACATCAATTTCCACAGCTACGAAGATCTTGGGCTTCCCCATGCTGTACGGTAGGAGTGCACAAACAAAGCATTCCCCTTCTGAACTGTCAGGTTTCAATTCTCTGCCAGTCTATAATTCACAGTCAGTCTACATCTATAATTCACTACCAGTCTACACTTATTTGAGTTCCCTTTAAGTTGTATTCCTTAACTATCTTTTAATCAGAGGAGAGTGTCCCAGTCCAGCATGGTGGGAAGGAAGGAGGGAATCAATCAGGGATCTGATTGGTAGTCAAGATGATACATTGTGATTGGAAGCTAATGAGACTTGGAAGCAGTTTCAAGGTTCTAAACTGCCTTTCATTGTCCAGCCTTCATGAGGAAGGTCCTGTATTTTGCTATTCTGTGTTTTGGTTAAAGTTTTAATTATTTAAAGAACTTAAATCTTCTTAAGAAGCTGGTTAGGTGTTTGATCTGCGAGGGACAAGACATGCAGAGTTTTGGTGGGAGCGCAGCGTTCAAGTCAATTTAAAAAGACAGTAATTCAGTCAATTGAAAATTTCATTGACCTCAAGTCAAGTTAAGGATAAAACTTTTAAGCACTTTCAGTTTGGCACAACTTTAGGTGTTTAGCTAGGTAATTAGATTCCTGAAAAAGACTTTGAATTCTGGTTTTCTTCTATGGAAAGTAATTTCAGTTTTGGTTTTACACAAAGTTTAAGCAACTGAAATCTGATTCGTGATTAATATATGTCAAAGACAGTTCCTTAACGTTTTAATGAGATTTCTTGTTAAAGTCTTCAAGTGAAATATTTCACACTGTTTAAATGTATTCAATGTTTAAATGCTAATCTTTCGCCCATGCTTAGATAAGGAAAAGTGTATTTTAAACATGCGCGATTATCTTGTGAACTCAGAAGTTAAAATGCATTGTTAATGTGAATCAGTTAACATTATTTCCTTTAAATACGCATGTCGCTACCTTTTTGTTTTGAAACTGCTCATTAGCGCATGCTCGGAAGAGAACAGTAATTCGAGCATGCGCAGAGAGGAAGTGTCATATATTATTTTAGCTGCGTAGTTTTATTGAACCTGAGGAAACTGTGCCGTGTGATTGTTTTCACCCGCCGCGGTCATAAAGTGGAATCACTCGTATGCGCAGTATATTTTTAGTAAAATTCAGCTCTTTACATTTAGTCAGCATTGCCGCATCAAGTGTTGGTTTTCACTCGCCGTGAACATTATGCTGGTCTTGCACGCATGCGCAGTCAGTCCTGAAAACAAAACGTTCCATACGCAAGCGTATGTTCAGTGCTGTAGGAGTTCATACACATGCGCAGTTATTTGTAAGCAAAGTGAAAGTGCAAAGAGACAGTATCTTTGAACTCAATCAAAAGGAAACTTGCTGAAGTCTTTAATTCAAAGAACGACATTATCTTTAAATCTACTTTCCTAAACCAGCATTGTTTCAACTATTCAAAACTATAATTTGAGAAAGAGATACTTTAAGTAACTTGTTTAAAGAATGCTGCATCTATTTCAAGTTATAAAGTCAAAGAACTGCAACTTGAATTATTAAAGAGAAATCTCATGAACCTTTAGTTAAAAAGTCATGAATAGTAAAATCTCAGAATACATGCATTCAGAAGTTACTTCAGTTTTCAACATATCATTCTGAGATTATAATCTTTCAAGCCTTCCAGCTCTTCAGGGAGGCAATACAGATATATTAATTTCTTTAAGGGGGTTGAGAGAGAACAGTATTAGTTTATGAGAATGTAATGTATGTTCTTTATACTTTGCAGGTTCTCGACATCAAGAAGAGTTACCTGTGTCTTTTGTTATTTTCTCCACTTCACTCTTTCCCTTTGAGTTGTTGAGATTTCTACTGTTTTATTTCAGTAGTTGACTACACAGCTCGGGGGGATTGTGGGGGCTCAGCAGCTTCTGCGGACACAGGCACAGGACCGGATATGAACTTCGTCTTCCAACTTCTTTCATATGCTGGTACCAAATGTTGTTTCCCAAATGTTCTGTGCGGTCCAAGTAGTCGTTCAATTCACTGTCGTCTCCATGTATGCTACTCGTGATTCTCAAGGTTTTCATGTAGTTTGCTATAACTACATCCCTGAAAGCATCTGTATGGCTCCTTCTTGCTGGAGGATTCTCAGGTCCCCTAATCCATGGTGCAGGCCTCTTCATCTGCACCAATTGAGTAGGTAAAAGTCTGGCAATTCTCTCCTTATCCTCTTGGATCTTTTTCCTTCTGGTTAAAAATGTCCATATCCATTCTGGCATTGATCCAGTATATGGCTGTATTTTAGAACTTGTACTTGTCCCTTTCACTGGAACATATGTGCTTGTCCATGCTGTCTCTGTTGGTCGATTCTCTAACTCCTCTTGTCTCTTCAGGAGTTCAGTTTCATCCATTTGTCTTTGCTTGTAGAGGATTTTCTCATAGCAGGCAGTCTCTTCTTCCATGCTTCAGATTGTGGTTCTGTAGTTATTGACATTAGGCCTGTTGTGTGTGCATTCAGTGTTTGCATGCGTGTGGTTGCCAGTACTCCTTTTCCATTCAGACTCTGCCGACCCTGTCTCCGGCTTTTCACTTAGCTTGTTAGCATTTGTGTATGTATGTGTATTATTGCTGATTACATCCATCTCAAGTTCATTCACTCCTTTATCAGATCTCCTAGGGACTGGAATTACTATAAAGGGTCTGGGTGCTTTTGTGGGTGTCATGTGTACATCATTAGAAGGGTGCACTGGAACTGAGGAGCTTTGTGCACCAATAATAAATGCAGTTCAAATTGTTAGTGACAGTAGGACAATAATAAAAATTATGCATAGATACATTATTCCCCTGTAGGTCAACCGGCAGCATTTACTTCCAGAGAAATATGAACGTCTTTCCTCCCAAGGGAGAACTAAATTACTACTCTGGATGCCCATCTCGATCATTCGTTGAAATGTTAACTTTTAATATAACCTTTAGACAATATTATCTCTGGATTCTCTTGGTTCTGTTTGTGAGCTGTAGGAACTAAACAATTGTCCCCCTTTGTCTGAACTCTGGATTGTCTATTATTTCTGGACACACTTCTCTTTTTCTATGTGAATGGCAAAAACAGGTGAATAATCCAGCAAGTCTCTTTACTGTGCATTTTCAAAATATATCAGCTCCCAGTCCATGCCTCTGATATGCTTCATTCCCGAAGACATGCTGTGTCCTTGTCAGTATAACAAAATAAAAATAAAAAATAAAATCTTTGGCACAGCTTTCTCGATCTCTCCCTCGGCAGAAAGTTTAAAATCTTCTCAAATAGTTCTGTTGATGGTTAGAAAGTCCACCTGCATCATGATGACATGCAAGAGCATGCTCATTTGTGTAGAATTAGCTGGGTCTCTGATGACTGTGAGAACGTCAACATCTACAGGTCTCCCCACAAGCTCTGGAAAATCCTGGATTAGGCGAAAGAAGACATTACTCGCCAACCTGCTGTCTTCTGGTGACAGGGACATTTGTCCTGTCTTGCTGAGGTTCGGGACTGTAGGCTTTCGCTTCACTGTGAACAGTGTCTGCACTTTCCGTTTGCATGGAGAGCAACTTGGATTACAATGCTGTTTAGGATTATGCTCAGACGTTCTGTATTTGCTGGATCTCGAAGAAAAGTTAATACATCTGTCGTTCTCCTGACAAGATCCGGACAGTCTTCGATTAGGCGAAGGAACAATACGTTGATAAGTTAATTAGCTTCCTTCTCCGCTTGGGACATTTGGTATTTCCTCGCTGTACTCTGGAAGTAGGAGGAACTGCTCGGCAATCACAGGATGCAATCTCCTTATAGTCTTTTCGTTTTCAGGATCTTGAAAAAAGTCAGTGACTCTGGTGAGCCTCCCCACTACTGACGGGTACGATCTTAGCACTAGATCGAACTATGTCACCACATCTTTGGCGATGTCGCTACTGTGGGACACCATAAGTGATTGCGAACAAGGTCTCTGTGTGGAAGGAATCTGGATACTGTATTTTCTTCCAATTTATGTGTCCTCGATCACTCTTATTTCAAAATCAGCGCTGCCCCTCCCTCCTTTACTTAGGGATGTGTACACCTCACTTACCAAGCTTTGGTTTTACGTGACATACTGCTCCTCACTACAGGAGCTCTCTTCAATTTCTACTATATAAAGAGAAAACAAAACAGAGCAAAACAAAACACTCCGCATGGCTCACACAGTCATTCACTCAACTTCTGCAGTTATACTCACTTTCCCAGAGAGATTCTCGAATCGGGTTCGCTGGCTCGATATTGTCATCCGAAGTCTGCCGGGGCCACCTCTTGCGCAGTCTTCTGCTCTCCAGACGAGGCTCGCTTGGCCCCAAAGTGCGGCGGGGAAGCTCACAGCTTTCCAGAAACACCTGGATCCCCGTACTCGGCTACCAAATATTTGGTGGGTAAGTCCAGATCCAAGCATTAAAAATCAATCCACAAGAGCCATAAATGAATGCACGAGATATGAGAAAAACTAAAGTTTGTTATAACTGCCTACGCAGGGAAACATCTAAACAGACATTCAAATGCATTTTAAAACATATCAGGTTTTATAGTGTTTTACAGAAAGGAAAAAAACAAATGTTGCAAGTCTTGTACATTTTCCAGGCTTCTGATTTGCTCACAACATTTGCACTATACGCTTGTCTGCGCATTTTCTAACTCTATTGATTAAAACTAATCACATGTCTAAAACAGCTTAGCAATGTTTGACTCATTAGCGTATAGCTCACCTGCGTTCACATGCGTTTTTATTGGTTAACTATCTTTTAAACACTTATCAGCTAAACACAGTTTGCAATTGGTTGCTTCTCAAGAGGTACGAGTGGAGTGAATGCTGATGTATACTTTAACCAATCATGTTGTGAGATGTGACAGTGTGACATTGGTATTGTAACTTAACATCCTTCCCTTTTGACGAAAGCAGTTTGTCACCATTTTACCATCATTTGTGAACCATTGGTCTCTGATACACTTTGCAACTCATCGTTGGCAGTATGGTTGATCTGCCTACCGTTTCTCATGAGATCATCTATCCTGTCTTTGACCATGCTAAATGGGGTTTAGTTGCTTGTGAACTCTGTTCTATTATAATGAGAATGAGAAAGACATGTGTATGAATTTACATGCTTGTGTGTGCGTGTCTACATAATTTGTAACTTGTGAAGGTGTAGCATTGTTATTTCTATTACATACTTATGGTGACAGTTATGTCTGACCTGCTGGACATCATATTTATTATACGTGCTTCATATATACTGGCTCTTTGCATATCTGCTCAGTGTTACAGGAACTTTAACAGCTTTAGGGCACTGTATGTATTCTCCATTGCAATTAAAGTCCTGCATATTCTCGTACTTCCAAACACATTTCGGGATGCACTGCCATATCCCACATATCCGACATGGGAGAACGCACTGTGCAGCTTTAGTTGCTCTCTTGGTATGGTCATGATATGATTGGTTATTTATAACGCGCTTAATACCCAGAGGTTTCTAAGCGCAGAGTTCTAGAACTCGGTTTGAAAAAGGGGCTTCAACTGAAAATCCCCCAACTACTCAGCTGTGTGCCCCGTGAGCTTACAGAAAATTCCCATGCATCTCCTTGGCACTGGGAATGATAGAAGGAGGACATTGATCTCCCAAGCCCCTGGCTCGATTTCAATGCGGTTGTCATGCCTGCTGTATTTATCAAGATAATAAAAAGGTAGCTGGAGGACTGCAGTACAAACACCCTCTTGACACACTGCACGTGGCCTCTTTTTCTGCAACATTATTTCCTTTTCTGGGATAACTCCCATGGGACATGCCTCATCCAAATACACTGCTCCATCGGTAGCAACTGAATGTCCGTTCTCCATCCTAAGACTCTGAAATGTGTGCAGGTGAATGTCCCTTCAAGGACACTGCTCCAGGGTTTTAGACTGCTCCAATAGTGCTCTCTGTAAGCCCTCCTTCACTCTTACCTAAGTAGGGTGATCCAGTCAGCCACTACCATTAGTTTTTTAATCTGAGATTCCTACAATAGTGGAACCCATTACTCCGAAGAAGAATTGGGGATCTACTTGGAAGCAAGGTGAAGGTAGCTCCTTTCCTGTGGAGAGGAGGGCCTCGGCTCCCTGCATAGCAAGGCAGCTTTTAATGAAAATAATGTGCTAGCTCATGCTTTTGCAGGAAAGATGGCGGTAGTGGGAAGTAGGGTTCTTTCTTGGTCAGCAGTAAGGCAGTAGTTAAATATTTTACATATGTGAGGAACAATATGTATTAGTAAATGTGTAAGTAGTTAGCATAGGGTTAGCTTAGGTAAATAGTATTAATACATTTCTAGGTTATGTTGTAATTACACAGAGGACCAAAACTAAATACAAGAAAAAGACTACCACAGTTGATAAATAGTTTGGATTCCAGAATCTCTTAATGTCTTAACCTTCCACCTTTTTTCCAAGAACTGTACAAAAGGCAACAATGCCCACCCAGGATTCAAGGAGGGTGCACCAGGTGAATTGAGTAGTGAGGAAATGTAAGGGACCAGGAAAAGAAGGAGGGCCGAAACACCTGATGGTCTTATATTGCAGGTTTCAATCAATATATTCTCCCATTGGGAGAAGGTTCAGCCAGGCAGGAACTGTCCAGCCCAATAACCATCAGGAAATGTTTTAAAATATCTAGGAATAGTTATGTGGGGTTTATCTAAAGATGACAAACTGTTATAGAGTCTATACCCCCTGATTTTTGCCAAAGTACCAATCTAATCCCACCTAATAAGGATCTTTTTTTACCTGGTATGGATGTTCAGTTAGCTCATCAATTGACAATTCTGCTGCCACCAAAACCTCATTGGCCCTTTTCCTCAAATTGACCTTTGCGGACGACTATACAAATTTTCAGTTAGAACCTCATAAAGAGAATCCTTCAGCGCAACCAATAGTTTTCTCTATAAACAACGGATTCTAATGTCCACCAGACAGCCCAATGATGACAAACCTAGTTCAAACATGAGCGCGGCTATCAGGATACATTTGCGGAGGCCCAAAGCCCTCTTCCAGACGCGAGATTTCACCCTATCAAAGGCAAGACGTCTGGAGGCATGACTTATCTCGGTCCCGTACAATAGGCTAGGTTTTACCTTCATCCTATAATACGATATCATTGGAAAGATATTAAATCTCCAATACCAGGCCCTGATCTTTTTCATTTGAATACCTCCTTGTAAGGTTTTACTCATTAAACATTCCATCATCCGGCCTGCATTATTTTTTGTGTACATTTGGAAACCCAAACACGTTAGAGTCTGCATAGGGACTAACTGCTGTTTGTCGATACTCAAGATGTAACCCATTTTTGATTTGTTATTATTAGTAAATCTGATGGCATTCCATTTTTTTCCCATTGATAAGCAACTCATGTTACATCTGTGATGGCATTCAATTGATTTTGCTGTCCAAGTTGAGTTCTGTCCAAAAGAACGACATTATCCTCATTGGTCAAATAAGGAACAAGCTGTTACAATTCAGAGTTAGGATTCTGTTACAATTATAAGGTATAACACTAGCACAACACCCAAAAGGATACTCAGAAGTACAAAAGGAGTTCCCGTAGAGCTTCTCCTGATTGGCTATTCCGGGCGTCTTCTAAGGAGAAGATTTTGATGATTGAAAACCTTCCAACCAATGCCACTCTCAGACTATTGATCAACAGACACAGCCTGATAGAGTAATTAGTGGAAAGGTCCAGATATTTGGATGGATACCCCCAGTCTGTTGGATAAGAATGATACGTTTTAGTAGCTAGTCAATTTACCTAATTACTAAGTAAGTGTTAGATTGAGGATACACTAACCTGTGGTTGTATGGACTGAAGACTGAAGATTGAGTTCCAGGAATACAATCCGAAAATAAAAACCAACGAAGGAAAAGGGGAGATTAGTAAGGTGACTAACCCGAACGGAACGAGGGCCGCACTAGAGACGGGTTGGTGCACACCGGATAGCGTCCATAAAGTTCAGTGCACTATCCTTGTAGGAAGTAGTTGGGAGAGGAATTGGATGGAGAGGAAATTCCTAGAATTTGATTGTCCAAATAGACTGGGACTGATTGGGACCTTTGGAGGTGAAGACCAGATGTGAAGACAGCGCGGGTCCGGCTGGCAGAAATGAAAGATCAGTTCAGGAAACCACCAGAAATAGCAGCGCGGGTCCGGCTGGAGCAAAAGGGAAAAAGCAGTTTGGAAGCTGCTTAGTAGCAAGGTAGAAACTGAGCTCCAGAACGAAGATCAAAGAAACAACGATCAGAAGCGCCGATTAGCGGGAGGCTTCCTGTTTAAATAGGAGTCAGCTGACGTGAAACGCGTAAGTAGCGCGTTGACGTCTGGTCATGTGATACTCGCGCATACCTGTGGAATGAACTGGTAATGTGAATGGTATGCGCGGTATGATTAACAAAGAATGTTCGCCCCTCCGCAGAAGATAATAAGGTCTGACAATGGATTAGCGGAAATGAAGGCGTTTGCCAGGAATCTTTCCCCAGAGTCGCCACCGAGTATAAAATGGTCTGGCTGATCTCTGGGCTGTAGGTGTAGGGTGCTGACCTCAAGCGTGAGAGGACCTGGCAGGCATGACACAAGCTTTGTAGTAGTGCAAGGAGGTGCAAACAAATATTTAAAGAGAAAGTCCCCCAAATCGGAGAGATAAAGTTGAACAAGCAGCGAGCTAAGACACAGCCCTAGCGGAGACCTCTCTCAACTCCAAAGGTCAGGGCACCCTACCCGCTCAATCGCACCTGCAAACGTGTATGATCATAAAAATGAATCAAGATAACCAAGAGTGATTCAGGGATCTACCAGTCTCTCATCTTGGTGCACAACAAATTACGATTAACTCTGTCAAAGGCCTGACTGAAGTCAATAGTTGCTGCATATAGTGGTAGGGTTCCAGTTCTTTCAGAATCCTCTTTCAACAAATTAACAACTAGCCCATTAAGCTTAGTTCCCAGGCCCTTCTGGGAACCAGTCTGGTATATTTTCAAACTCCCGACCCATGTTGCCCAATCAACCAGATCACTCAAAACAAGGTAACTAAAAATCTTATTTTCGCTATCCAGAAGGGAGATAGGGTGATAATTACTAGAATCAGCCCTATCTCCCTTCTTATAGATCAGGACAATAACTGCACGACTCCACGTGGCAGGTGCAGTATGTGTGGACAGGATTTTTCACTAAACAGAATATCCAATAATGAGGACCATATAATAGGGTCAGCTTTTAGATTGGCATTGATCAACCCATTTGGACCAACTGCCCTAGAATTAGAAGCTTTCTTTATCAGCTTCTCGATGAGTTCTACTCAGATGGTGAGATTCCATACAGGCAGGGAAACAAAATAGATCATGTGAATTTCCTATAGACTTTGGAACAATGAACCACCCACTCTTTTTCCGGGATGGGATTACTCTGCATGGAACTTTGCGATCTACTCAGCAAATGTATCCAATCCCAGAAATGACTGGTGTCCTGTTTAGTGATGATAGCTAACATTTTCAAGCCCTCCTTTTGGCTCTTTACGTACCTGTATCCTTTGAGCCAATTTGAAAAGATATGAGAGAGAAGCGGGAAAGGGAAGGAAGAAGTGGGTGATGAGGAAGTAGGATGGGGAGAAGCGGGAGGTGAGGGGAAAGGGAAGGCGGAGGAATAGAGAGACTTGGCAGGGGAAAAGCGATGTGCAAGAAAGAATAGGATGGTGATGGGGCTAGAGTGTATAGGGGAGTTTGGAGGGAGAAAAGGAAATCTGGTAGTGGGGATTGGGAAAGGGATAGAAGGAGGAGTGATGCAGAAGTAGGCATGGGAAGGAGAAAAAAGAGTGGGAGAAAGCAATGGGGTGAAGGGGCAGGAGGATAGGGTAAGGAGAGATGGAATGCTCTGAAGGCCGGGTGACTTGGAGCAAGTGGAAAGGGTTGGGGTAAAGGGGAGAGGAAAGTTGTTGAGGGTAAGGGAAGAGGGAGAAGACTGGGGAAGCGATGTAAGGGGCAGATGGCTTAGAGAGACGAGATGAGCATGGGTAATGGGAGAGGGATGGGGAGACAGGACAAAGGGAGACAGGAGAGGGGAAGGGGGAGTTTAGGGGAGGACAGAGGGAGAGCGGTTTTAGGGAAGAGGAGAGAGGGCAAGAGGGGGAGCAGGAGGAATGAGGGGGTAGTGGGTAAAGGTGTGAAGAGGGGATTGGTTGGGGGAGAGGGGATGGAAAGAATGGAGGGGAAGTATGTAGGAATAGAGAAAGCGCACAAGGACAGGTAGAAGTGAAAGGAAAAAGAGGGAGAAGAGGTAACAGGGGAGGGGAATAAAAGTGAGATTGGATGAGTGGGAGAGGGGATAGCAAGGCGAGATGGCTTTTGGGAGAGGTGTGGAGAGGGAGAAGGGTTTGTGGAAAAGAGGCAGGAGGTCAGGGGTTTATGTGGTAAAGGGGAGGACAGGGAAATGGGGCAACTAGGTGGATGGGGAAAGTAAAGGTAGGGGAGAGGGAGGGAAGTGGCAGGGGAGACGGATGGATGGAGGAATGTGCAGGAGTTGGGAGAGGGTAAAAGGAGCAGAGAGGGAGAGAAGGAGAGATTGGACTTTGAGGAGAAGTGAGAAGAGAGACAGGCTAGCGGTACAAGAGGGGGTGAGGCAGTAGATGCAAGGGAGAGATAGTTGGCCAGGGTGTGAGGGTATCAGTGTGAGAGGTTAGGGGGCAGAGGTGAAGTGGAATGGGTTGTGTAGGGGGCGAGGTGGAGTGGTGAAAAGGCATGGGGGAAGAAGGGAGCGAATGAGTTGTGGGTGGGCAAGGCTTTAAGGAAAGGGAAAGTAGGTAAGGAAGAGTGGGGATGGAGAGAGTGGATGAGGAAGATGAAAGAAGCGGTTGAGATAAGGGAATCTAGAGGAAGTGTAATGTGTGAGCGTGAGTGTGAAAGAGGCAGAAGGGAGGTGTGGGGAATTGGGATGGAGAGAAGGAGAAGAGGGCAAGGGCAGACAAAGGGGATGAGACAGAGGAGAATGTAGAGAAAGGAGAGGATAAGTGGAGAGGGTAAATGTAGGGAGAGTTAGAGGGGGAGTGTAAGGATGGGGAAATGGGTATGGGAGAGAGGGCAAGGTAGGCTAAGAGGGAGACTGGAAGAGGGTAAAAGGTAGGAGGGGAGTTGGAGGAGAGGGAAAGAAGGGGAGAGTGGATGCCAGGGTGCAGGGAGAGAGAGAGAGCAGGGTGATTTATTGGTGGCATATGGAGTGAATAGTGTGACAGGGGGGTATTTAGAGAGCGGGTGAGCAGAGGAGAGAATGAGGAAAGGGATGAGTTGAGGGCAATGGGTGGGGGCGAGAGAGGAGTACTAGAGGCATGTTAAGAGGTGGAAGGAAAGGAATAGAGGAGTGTTCAGAAGGGGTGAGAGGAAAGAGGGAGGTGACATGTGGGTTAGAGGTGGGAGGGTCAGAAATGACAGAGAATGAGGAGGGTAGTGAAGGGAGAGATGAGCTGGGACAGGGCAGATGGGAGAATGAGTGGAGGGTAGTAGAAAGGGTGTGATGGGTGAGATGGTTTCAGGGCAAAGACGGTGGGAATATGGGGAGAATCGAAGGACTTGGTGGCGGGAGGGAGAATGAGGGGAAGCAAGAGAGGGAAAATAGGACTAGTGAGAGGGGTGTGTGATTATTGGTGCAGGAGTGAGACAGTGGGGTGAAGGGGAAAGGGGAGATAGAGATAGTGAGGAGAGGGGTGACGTGGAAACAGGGGAGATGGAGGTAAATGGAGAGCATGAGAGAGAGAAGGGGCAATGGTAGAGGGAGGAGAGGGGGGAGATGTGGGGAGTCCAGAATTCAAGGCAGAGGATCACAGGGGGTAGAGAGGGAATGGAGATGGGAGGAACAGGAATTTGTAGATATTAAGTAGAGGGGGAAGGGAGTGGTAGAAGGGAGTAAGTTGAGGGTGAAGGCATGAGGATATAGGAGAGGAGAGTTGGAGTGGAAGAGAAGGATGAGTGGGGGCAATGGGAGATGAGTGAAATGATTGAAGGGGAGGATGCTGGGACACACAAAAGGAAGGGAGGAAGGAAGGGAAATAGAATGAGAGGGGTTAGGGGAGAGGGATAGTATGGATTAGGGGGAAAAGAAGAGGGGAGAGCAAAGTGGCAAGATAATGAAGTCAAGGCAGATGTGGAAAGGGGGTTAGAGGGTGAAAGGGAGGAGGCAAGAGGAATTAGAAGTATGTGTCAGGGGCAGAAGGAGATGGGAACGTGGGGGAGGCAAAGACGGGGTGAGGTTTGAGAGCGGGGAAAGGAGGGAGAAGGTAAGAGTTGGGATGAGAGTGGAGAAGGCAAGCAAATGTAGATGGGACTGGGGATGGAGCAAAAGAAGGGGAGGGGAGGAGGTGTGGGAGAGGATAGAAGAGGAGGAGAGGGGGCAGGAGAGTGATGATAGGGAATAGGATGGGGAGATAATGTCAGGGGCTTGATAGGAGGGGAAGGGGAGTAGAGAAAATGGGTCAGAATGATCAGTGGTGAAATTGGGGAGGGGAGCATGTGACGAGGGGGATAGGTGGCAGGGGAGAGGGTTTGGGGATGTGGAGGGAGTAGGGGTATAGCACTGAAAGAAGGAAGGTGGGCAAAAAGGGTTGAATCTAGACAGGGGCAGGGAAATGGGGAGAGGTGTATGAGTAAGGGGAATATGAGGGCAGGAAGAGACAGTAGAGCAGGGCAGTGTGAGGGTGTTTTAGCGGTTTGGGAAGGAGTAGTTAAAGGTGAGAGGGCAATGATATGAGGGGAAAAGGGGAAGGGTCAAGAGGAGGGGAGGGTCAAGGGGATGGGTAAGAAAAGAGAGGGGAGGTGTAAGAGGACATGGGGTGAGGGGGATCAAACAGAGGACAGGGATGACATTGGCAAAAGGGGTTTGTGGATGAGGCTAGGGAAGAGAGAAGGAGGTGAGTGGGGTGGAGGTGTGAGAGGGGAAAATAGTTTAGGGGTGGAAGCTGAAGGGTGAGGTGGGTGAAGGGGCTTAGATATGAATTGCAGACAGAGGGTTAGGGAGGTGGGGGAGAGAGGGAAGGGGGGAGTGGGGGACTGGGAAGGAGAAAGGGAGAGAAGAGGGGAAGGGGCTACCACTGTGAGAGGCAGGAACCTGGAAGTGGGGAGAAGGGGTAGGAGGGAGAGGGGCACATGAGGAAAAGTGGAGAGAACGGTCTGGGGATAGAATTGTGGGAGGAAAAGGGACAAAGAGAGCAAGGTGTGAGGTAGAGGGAAGGGGAAGAGTGGGAGAGGCAGCAGCAGTATGAGGTGGCAAGTTGGAGAAAATTGTATGAATGGGAGAGGGCAGTATGAGAGGGTGATAGTGAAGGGGAAACCTGGAAGGGGACAGGGTGACAAGTGGTGATATATGGAGTGTGCTAGTGGAGCAGGGGGACATGTGGAAGAGGGCAAGGCAAAGGGGGAATGAGGCAGTGAGAATTGGGTAAGATTTGGTAAGGGATGACAGAGGGGGGAAGGAGAGACATGAGAAGCCAGAGGGGGACGTGGGGAAAAGAGGGAGAGGTTATTAGGGATAAAACGGGGCAAAGAACAAAGGGGAGGTGGGAGAGGTGTTTGGATAAGAGTCACAGGGATGGGGACATCCAGAGGAGGATGACTGGAGGAGAGGGTGACAATGGGAGAGGAAAGGTGCGGAGCGGTGAAGGAGGATTTATTTATTTATTTTGACATTTGTATAGCGCATCAAACCCAAAGGCCTCAAGGCGCTGGTTACATTAAGTGCAGTTTTGTGATACGTATTGTACAGTAAATGCAGTCAGTTACATGGATACAGTGCATGCAGGATTGTAAATCAGATTCATAAGGAAAGACGAATAGTTGGTGACCAAAGTGATTTGCAAGGTTAGGACCCCTAATGAGTCGCTGAACAGTGATTGAGGCTAATATTTGTTAATAATTCTTGTGCAAAGAGCCACGTTTTGAGGCATTTGCGGAAGGTCCAGAATGACGGTTTTGATTTTAAAGGTAGTGGTAAGGCATTACAATGTTTGGCAGCCACCACCAGGAAACTGCGACTCCCTGCTCTTTGCAATTTGAATCTGGGGATAGTGATCATGTGTGAGTGGGTAGCCCTGGAAGGTCTGATGGATTGCGATTTGCCAAATTTTCTAGATAAGTATCTTGGTGCAGTGTTTGAAAGGCATTTATGCGTTATGGTGAGAATTTTAAACAGAATGTGCTCTCGAATGTGCAGCCAATTAGTGTTTTTTCTAGAATGTCATATGTGGTCTTTTCTGGGAATGTTTAAGACTGCTCTTACCACCTTGTTTTGAATGATCTGTAACTTCTTGATGTTGCAAGTGGCAGATCCTGCGAAGAGGGCGTTACAATAATCTAGCCTGTGTAGGTGCCTTTCCCCTGCTTACTACGTGTGAGAGAAAATAAAATAGCCGACACAACCCGGCACTGAGACCCGGCTGCAAGAATTCAAAGGATGGTTTATTTCTCCAGCTAGGAAATAACCCAAAAAACCCTCTCCTTCAACATTACATCAACCTTGTATATATGTCCATTGAAGTAACTCTAACAAAAAATGCTAAATGGACCGGACTGGCCAGGCGGTGTGGTGCTGTAGGTGTGGGTGGCATCTCTTCCTTCTGGTTGGCTGAGTGGCTGACGAGATGACGGACGTCAAAAATCTTGTGCTCCACGCAGGTCAGGGTCCGGTCACTGTGGTCACTACCTAAGCTAATATGTTAAACATTAAATAACAAATTATCTAAATCATTTTATGCTACTTTTCACATTTCTATATAAGACACACAATGATTATTGTCAGTACAATTGGGTCATTCGTGGCTTGTAATTGAAGACCTTGGCCCTTATTGTGCATGAAAAGAATCAGGCTGTGTTTCGCATCTTTTCTAGGTTTTGAACTCATTAGTACAAGTAAAAACATATATAGTAGTAAAATGCTTAAGGTTAGTATTGGGTGTGTTGGGTGGGTTTCGCAGCACAGGCGAGGGTCTGGCTCTTGAAAGAAATACCTTACAGGGAGCGCAGGGTCAAGATGGCAATAAATTGTTCTTAATGGGGGTGGTTGGCTTGCACGTTTATGGGGACGAACGAGCAGAAAGTGCTTAGTTCATCTTGGTTCACATGCTGGTTCTCATGCTAACAGTGATCTCAGGGGAAGAAAACTGTAGCATATGGATTGTTGCAACTTTCTCCGGCTTCAGCGTGAGAAATGGAAGCGCAGAGCTTTCCTTCGCAGGGGGAGTGCAAGGGTGCGGGCCAGCCAGCTGCCTGCGCGCCTTGTGTTTGTGTGTCTCTGTCCTTGGCTGCTGCGGTGGAAGGGGAGCTGAGCATTGCTGTACTATCGCAGTGAGACCTGTTTACCCAAGATGGAGTCGAAAGGGGGCACAAAAGATGGATGCCCCGTGTCCTGCTCAGTAGTCCCATCTATGCAGCAGTCAACCGTGGTTAACTTTACATAAGGGCAAGGGACAATCCCACTACCAGAGGCACATGGTCCAAGCTTTGTACTGCGGAGCGTACAACGCGAGGGGGCCTGAGGACCCCTCGCTCCCATACATTCCCCCCTTTCGTTACATCTAAAGTAACAAACTACTTATCTCGTTCTTTCCGTTCTCCCCTCGGTAGCCCTCAGCTTCAGCCACAGCCTCATCCCAAGCCGGTGTACCCTTTATTGGCATCAATGCTTTGCACACACTTCTTAAGCTAATTGCTCTTCTGGCGTACTCTTCTGGGGTGACCATTAAGTATATCCCACCATCCCCGTCTAAATCTATCCAAACCTCGTTATACCACAGCAAGTTCTTTGGTTCTTTAATGGTAGTGTGATGTAGACTATCGACCACTTCCCCATACTGCCTATAGATGGCAGTCTCGAGGAGAACCATCTCGAGTTCCGGAAGCACCTCAAAACCTTCCTCTTTGCTTCTGCTTTCTCTCTCCCTCTCCCCTGCTAAATCACTGAAACTGTACTGAATCAGCAACTGGGCCACTCACCAATCTCGGTCCTTGGCCCAGCCACTCTCCCCTGCACTGCCTTCCTGGCAACCCCTGCACTGCAGGACTGTCTCTGTATCCCTACAGCCCCCCTTCCCAGCACTTGTCTGCACTTATCTTGCACTTGCCACCAGCTGGCCCTTATTATCTATCTTGTTCATTACTAACCCTGTACTGCACTTTCCCCTCTCCCTTTCCCCCTGCACTTTTCCCGTCCCCCCTACCCATGCACTTGTGCGATCTGAATGACACCTGGCCTAGTAGGATCGTTGTCTGTCTCCCCTTGTTCCCCCCTCCCTGCCTCGTCGCGCTTTGAAACACTTGTGTATAGGCACGTTACAAATGCCCTATCATATCATATCATATCATATCATATCATATCATATCATATCATTCTATACTGCGGTGTGGTGTATTCTCCAGTTTGTACTTGGGCATCTATCATGGTAGCCACCGTTGTCTGTCGGCCTACTGTTACCATCATCATTGCTGAATTAGGCATATTATTTTTACAGCATCTTAGTCCCAGTTGGCACACACAGAATATTAGGAGAAGAAAGACAATAATGGGAATGAGTATCTTCGCTGCTATGTTCACCCATGATGGTATCCAGCTGAACAGATTGTCGATATCTGCTCCACCTTCTGCACTCATTCTTTCTCCTAAATTATCCACTGCTGTTATCACATGTGACAGTGTCCTGTTATCAGCATCTGGAGTTGGTACCAACGTGCAACACGCCCCCCCAATTTTTTTGCAAACACCACTGTCCATCGCCGTGATAAGATGTAAGACATATCTGTTTTGCATCGTCATCAGGCGCAGTGCACGGAGCTCTATTTTTATGATGTTGAATCCTTCTTCAGTGTCGTTAGCCAGCTGGATGAGCTCCCAGCGTGTTATCTGCAGCCATTTCGTGTTTGTCCTTGCTTGAACGCCTGGTGCTAGAAACGATGTAAAAAATGTCTCTGCAGATGAGAAAAGCTTGTACTGCTGCAGGATTTCAGCAAGGAGTTCTGACGATTTGGACGAAATATGGTTGGATCTTTTGCTGTGTGACAACTTGGTTCTCAATGTTTCTTCTGACAATAGTTTGTATGCTGGGGGCTCCGTGATTGTCTCACCGGGCGCTGTCAATGGTTCAGCCGATTGCCCTGCTGCGGATGTGTCAGCCGATTGGCCTGCTGTCGAACTGTCAGCCGAAGGCCTTGCTGTAAACTGAACGTGGCTCTCTGGTATCACCATTAATGCTGAGTGAAGTGTGGCTAGGGCACAAGTGCCCCTCCAGGATGCTGGGAGATGCAGGTAAGCTCGTTTGCCACAGATCCAGTATATGTCCATTAATGCGGAAGTGCCTTTTTTCATATCTGGTATTATTATAGTCTTATTGCACTGCTGCACGGTTCCCATATTCACCTTCCCTTCTCCATAGAAACAGAGTTTGTGTGGTATTTCTCTTTGAATCTTTATGGGCCTCTCCAGGGGTGTGACCCATGTCAGCTTGGTGATATGCTGTAACCAGATGGGGATGCACGTTTCTTTTGCCCACTCGTATGTTTCGTCTGGAAGCCCTCGAAGCCCCTCAGCTTTGCATTTAATCGTTTCATCATGCCACTTGTCGTCTGCATACCTTGTCCCTTTCATGATGAAAAATGGCTCTTGGAGGCAGATTACTTCTTGTCGTCTGCTGGTGCATGTTTGTTTGTTTTTCAATTTTTCCTTGGCGACTGTGTGTGCCTGAAATGTCTTTTTTATTCTACACAGCATCAGATGAATCAAACATTGGGCCTCAGACAAGGGTACCTCTTGTGGGATTAACATTTTTGGGGTTCCAGTTGCATTAGGAATAAGTGAGCACACATACCAACTTTCATTACTTGCTTGCTTTGCTGCGGTGCTCATGTCTGAATACCATTTATTTGATTGGTCAGGGTGTCGGGCCCTCTATTTCATCTAACCCCAGGTTATGATAAATATTGTATCTGTTTTTTCCCACCCCCCTTTTTCTCCTCCTTTTGTTTTTTAATTGGGTACCAACTCGTTGATATTGCAGCGGGAATATTCTGGACCATGCATCATCTATGTTGTTCATGGTTACATGTGTGTATTCAGTAGTGGTTTCTGGTGCCATGTGTGTGTATGCTTGTATTTCTGGAGTTAGTCAACCAATAGTAATCATCATTTACATTCCACCCAAGCTCTATTTCCTTGGCCATAATATTACTCAACAATGGAATAGCAGTTTTGTTTACATGCAATTGTTCATAGGGTGATGTTGTCTTTATACTATTCGATTCAGTGTTATAAGTGTCCTTCAAAATAGTTGTTGCTCCAGTCCATATTAGTTTAGACCCTGGTTTTGTCATTTTAACCCCGTTCCCCCCGTTGTTCATTTCATTTGACACAAATTAAACGTTATACCAAATAAAATAAAACATCATTATTGCAAATAGTATGGCAGCATATTTTATAACACATTCCACATTACTTAATCTACTGGCCCTAGTGGCATCCCTATTTCTATCTAACATCTCAGCCTGCTCGGCCGTTTCGTCGCATTGGCTCATGTTGAACCTATGTGGGCGAGACACATTCGTTGAGTCATCATGAAAAGAAACATATTTGTAAATGTTCATTCTTTTTCATCTCTTTGCTCAATTAGGCATTTAACAATTTCTTTTCATTTATCATAAAAATAATGAAGAAAAATAGAAAAAACAACACGTTTTACATGAGAAGAAAAGAAAGAAAGAGAGAGCGAGATAGAGACAAAATATGTAAAAACATTTTGCTTTTCCACTATACTTTCCCTGTTTAAGTTGCAATTTTCATTATGTCAAACTGTGCTAGCAATGGCATCCACACAGTATGTTTCATTTTAGGGAAGTGCAACGCTGTGCGCCCTTCTCACATCTGAGAGGTGCACCCAGTATTTCAACCCCTTCACTTTAACTGCAGTTGGGGTGCTGTACACCACTGTGTATGGACCATGAAATCTTGGTGAATTCCACCTTCTTACGAAATTTCTAACATAGATGTATTCCCCTGGCATTAATGGCCCCTCCGGGCTATCTGCTGCCAGCATGGCGGTGTCCGTTGCTACATCTTCAGTAAATGGGGGAGCAATTTGTTTTGCTATGTTGCGTACTGCACGCGTTAGCTGTGCTAGGTATTCCTTAAACTCTTCCCCCAGCACTGTGGCAGCCCTGTGTGCATCAGACGCCCTCCTAACAGGAGAGAGCGGCGTGTGCATTCTTCTCCCCATCACGATTTTGTGCGGGCTTAAATGGTGATCCTTGCATGGTTGATTTCTGAGTTGGAACAGTGCTAGGGACAGACAATATACCCAATTTTTTTTCAACGTGCTGCATAGTTTCGATAAATTGCTTTTGAGCAGCCTGTTGAGCCGCTCCACAACTCCATTGGCCATTGGATGATAAATCGAACATAGTTTATGTTTCACCCCCAGAAAGGAGGTTACTTCTTTGAAGAGATCATTCACAAAGTGCGTGCCGTTGTCTGAACGGATCACGTCACAGATTCCCGACCGCGAGAATACTTCTCACACAAGGAACTTGGCAGCACATTTTGCATCCGGATGGGGACAGGGGCCCGCTTCCACCCACCGTGAAAAAGGGCATACTACCACAATCAAGTATCTCGCTCCATTACATCTTTCTCCCATATCGGCATAGTCGATATGTAATTCTCTGAATGGACCTGGAGGGCATGGCAAAGTGCCACGCAGAGTTCGTAATGTCATTACTGAATTGCAAGTTTGGCATGTAGTACATTCAATCACAAATTTAGACAAGTATTCGTGCAGATTGGGAACAACCCAATCCTCCTGAATGTCTGAGGTGATGTGTTGTTTTGCAACGTGAGCTGGGAAATGCAGTTGTTGGAACGCTACTTCTAATAATTCTACAGGCATCACTACCTTGCCTGTCGTGTCCTGTCTCCAAATGAGATCTGTGGCTGATTGTTTACATCCTCGCTTGCCCCACAACTCCTGCTCTTCCGGTGGGGCCCTTCTCTGGAGTTCTATCAATTGTGCTATGGGCGTGTTACTGTATGCTTCTGCTGGTGATTCTGCTGTGGTTGTTTTTACAATGTACTCTGATGTTGATGTCTTATTGAAGTACGAGGCTTCCTTTGCTGCTGCGTCAGCTGCCACGTTCCCCAATGAGACGGCGTCTGTGTTATTGGTATGGGCTTGGCATTAAACCACTGCTACTACTGATGGCTCTGCTAAAGCTTCTATTAGTTCATTTAGCAACGTGGCATGTTGTACGGGGGACCCGTCTGCTCTTCTGAACCCTCTCCTTCGCCAGCGTGATAGCCCTGAGTGAACTGTGGTGGTGACATAAGCTGAGTCTGAATATATTGTTACGGCACAATCTTTGGCTGTGTGTAACGCACTGATTAGTGCGGTCAGTTCGGCTGCTTGCGCAGAGTAATGTGAGGGGAGGCGCTTTTGAACAATCACTTTGTATGTGTCTTCTTCCATGTGCACTACTGCCATCCCCACATGTTTCTCTCCTGTCTCTGAGTTTATGGATGCTGACCCGTCTATGAAATAAATTTCTCCTTCTGTAAGGGCATTTTCTCTAGCTTCGGGAATGTCATCACCCTCTCCCTCATACGTGCTACAATCGTGTTCCTGTAAATCTTCAGTTGTGCATGGCTCTGTAATGAATGTGGCTGGGTTCACTGTCTTGCATCTGACCACATGTACATTTGGACTTGATATTATTATTTCATAAGCAGAGTCTCTCTGTGTTGTGAGAGTAGATTTTGATCTTTCCAAGATAGCAAATAATGAGTGTTCCGCACATAGCGTCACTGAACATCCCATTATGACCGTGGCACTTTTCTCAATGGCGAAGGCCGCTGCAGCGAGGAACTGTTTGCAAGCGAAATGTCCCTGCATTACTGGGTCTAATATTCCACTGTAATACGATAATGGTTTGTGGCCTAGCGATGTCTTTTGTGTCAATACTGCTGTCATTAATGTTCCATTGCTGTGTGAAAACAGGAAAAATTGCCTTTCATAATCTGGATTTGCAAGGACTGGGGCGTCTGAAATAAGGTCTTTTAATCGAGAGAATTGGACAATTGTCTCCTGTGTCCATTTTATTGGGGCTCTTTTTTTTGTGCTTCTTTCAGTGCTTGTAGCATTGGCCGTGTGTATGCTGCGTAATCGAGGATCCACGCTCGGCAATAGTTACATATCCCAAGTCATTTCTGCATGTCCTTCACTGTTTTTGGTATGATAATGTGCCGAATGGCAGCAGCTCTGTCTGGTAGTATTCTTTTTCCATCTTTAGATATTTGCTGACTGAGATATACAACATCTGCAAGGCAGTATTGTAACTTTCCTTTGTCCACCTTGTATCCCTTGGCAGCCAATATGTTAAGCAGTGTTATTGAGTCTTCTCTACACTCTTTTTCTGTTTTGCTGCAGACGAGTAAATCATCTACATGTATAATGGTGCTCCCTACATCTATGTTGCCGATGTCTTCTCGTAGTACTCTGTTAAAAATGCTTTGGCTCTCGCAATACCCCTGTGGGAGTCTGCAGTGTTCATATCTGCTGTTTCCTAATGTAAAAGCTGTGAGGTGCTGCAATTCTGGTGCAAGTGGCACAGAGAAAAAGGCATTTTTCAGATCAATGACAGTGAAGCAAGTTTCCTCTTTTGGTATACTGCACAATATTGATGCCGGGTTAGGCACTAATGGGAACTCTTTTTGGATGACGTCATTGAATGGGCGGAGATCCTGGACCATTCTCCACGCCCCTCCTTTCGCTTTTTTAATCGGAAAAATCGCTGTGTTGCATGGGGAAGTTGATGGCACTAAGATACCTTGGCTTAGGAGTGCATTCACTGTTTCTCTAATACCTTCCTCTGCTTCTTCGGATATTGGATATCACTCTGGGTGGGAGGGCGCCTGGTTTCAGTTTTATCTTTATGGGAGTCACCTCATGCAACAATCCCACATCGTGTGGCCCTGTAGTCCAAATTTCAGGTGCTACCCTGGCCATGTCTTCCTCAAATATTGTCATTGTGGCCTTTCTGTTAGCCATGAGTGGGTTGTGTATTTCTCTGTATTGGATCATAATGTCACATGGTATGCTTATTACCATTATTATTTCTCCATCCCCCTCGTAATCGGTAAACAATTCTTCATCAGTTATATCTTTTAGCATTATGTTTGGCTCTATGCATAGCACACTTCTCCACTCGCGTCCCTGCGCCTCCAGGCCTATGACCACAATGCGTTTGTTGGAAACTTGAACTGCCTCAATGTCTATAGATATAATTGTGCCTGGCACTACATCTGTTGGTGTGATTGGGCGGAATATGAAGTCTGATGGTATTCTCCACTCTTTTTGTGTTATTTCAGGCACTACTCGGGCTAATACCTGTATTCCATAGACGAACATGTCCATGTCAATGGGGATCCCTCTTACTGCAATTTCCTTTGCAATCGTGCTTATTATCAGGAGTGCTCGTACGGGGCATACCCCTGGCGTCGAGCACACTATTCCTCTTTCAGTAAAGGCTATGGTCATGTTTAACTTACTGAGCAAGTCTCGTCCCATCAAATTGATTGGCGCGTCTTCGTAATACAATAAGGGTGCGCGCACTGTTTTTCCCCCTACTGTTACATCAAGATCTTTTGTATAAGGAACTTTTAAAAATAGCCCCAGAGAACCCCTGCGTCTCCAAATTTCTTCCCGAGAGCTGAAATCGCCCTTCTGTGAAGCATGATTTTTCTGCTCCAGAGTCTACCATAAAGATAAACTGCGTGTTTACTATCTCTGCCGCCACTAGTGGTTCCTCATTTGCACTTTGTGTGGTGGATAGGACTGGACACGCAAGTACTCCCTGTGGGCTGTCCTAGTCTTGGTATCTTTGCTGACCTGGCACTGAAAAAACATTGTCACCTACGACCGTTACGCCACGGAATGGTGCAGGGGCACTGTTTGCGGCCGCTGCAAAAGGGTTATTATTTATGTTCCCTACTGGGTTTTGTCTTGCCATGGGCTGTAGTGCGTTTTGCTGTTGTGGCTGCTGCTGTTGCTGCTGTTGTGGGGCTGGCTGTCTTTGCTGCATTTGGGGGTCATAGCAGTACTGATCTTGTTGTCTCCCCTTCCCCATTGGAGCGCCACAAGGGCTACCTGAGTGTGGGCAGCCCCACCCCTGTTCATTGTTCATGGGCTGCTTTGCTGAAAATACCCTAATGGTCGCATTCTACAATCTCGTGAATAATGTCCCCATCTTCCACAATTCCAACACGACCCCTGTTGTCCTCCTCTTGGACCTTGCCCACCATACCCTCTGTTTCCCATTCCTCCATATCCTCCCTTCTGCCCGAGGTACCTACCTCTTCCTTGGATCTGCCTGTTCTGCCACTGTGATCCTTGGCATGGCTGTTCCTCTCCGTTCCACTGTCCTTGGTCCTCTCCAACCCACTGCGCTGCTATCCCAACGGGTCTTCCCCCCGCGTTTTCCTCTCCTTCGTTTCCTCTGTCTGCTGTTACACTGGCAGTAATGGCGGCGACCTTCACTAATTTTGTCTGCACTAATTTTGCTTTGTCGACCAGCCTCTTTTGCGTGACCTCCTTTTCCTTCTCTTTGATCCTCCTCCAGTGGTGTACAATTATGCTCTGAATTTCAGGCCACCCTTTGGCTTCGATCCCAGCTATTTTGTCCAAGGCCTTCTGCACTTCTTTCGGCAACCCCTTTTTAATAATAAAATAGAATAAAGCTGTTGATTGATTCCATGCCGTACCAGTTTCGCTTCTCCATAAGTCTTGCAGCCCCAAAATGAATTGCGCAGGATCCTCGTTCTCCATTGTGCACTGCATCACTGCATGTAAATCTGGGACGTCTGGAAATGCATGCCGCAATGCATCCCACACTTGTGCTTGAACATTGTTGAATGGTGATCCATAGTGTCGATCACAGCTCATTGTTACTCCCGGGAACCCTGCCCTTTCCCAGATTGTGTCTGCTTGGTCCCCGATTGCTGATACTAAATAAGCTTTTTACATCACCTATAGCTAACGGCACACCTGCCGTGTTCTTCTCAAATACATGTATCCACTTACCTGCCCCTCCCGTCAGCGGGGGGAGGAGTTTTAACAGGTTGGTTTTGTCCATTTGGGCCCACGGAATATAGTTTGGCCTACCTGCTCCTTTATGTATCAGTGGCATTTGTAGTTTCTGTTTCTTTCCCGTTTTGCTCGTTCTCCCTTTTTTGTTTTACTTACCAGTATGTTCCCTGTCCTCCCTGTTCGTTGTCTTAATCTACCTTGCCACAATGGTGGTGATAGTGTGTCTGGGTAACGGTAGTTTGGCAGTGGGGGACCCTCTGCGGCAGCTGCCTCTTCGTATTCATCTAAATCATCCCATATTTCTTCTATTTCTGACTCTAGCTCGTTATTATCCTCCCAGTTTTCCTTGGGTTCACTTCCTTGTCTTTCACCCTGATCTCCACTTTGTTGACTCTCCGGTGTATCTGGGCGTGTAATTCTCACTGGTTTGTTATTCAATTGGAACAGGAACTGTCCTGACTGCCACTCTTGTTCTTGTCTTTGCTGCGATGACGTCCTTTGCGATGCTATAGACTGCCCTGATACCGAGGCTGCTGGGGTTGCATTGCTTGCTGCCCCTATTGGGGCAGCATTTGCCCTTTGTCACATAAAGCTCTTAACCGTGTTATTTCCATTTGTGCGTGTGCTAACTGGCGGTCTAATTTATTTTCGAGTTTCTTTATTGGGGTTTATGTTATAAAACAGTTGCGTCACTGATCCAAACAATCACAGTGGTAGTAATTTGGAATACATCAAAATAGATCTTTTGTGAAGAAACAATTAAACAGAAATAACAAAACAATAACAACATTAACGAGTCTCCATAATGTCAATGATGTAAGCAACAAAAAGGGGGGGGTCTGGCCGCAGGAGAGCACAGGTTGGATACTGTGCCAGTGTTCCGTTTCAGGTATTGTGAGTCAACAGGGGGCTGATTGTTCAGGGGGGTTTATCGTCATTGGGGGGGTTAAGTAAGGCCCAGGTGAGTGTTTTCCAGGCAGCAAGTCCCAAGCTCGTGTCTTCGGGGGAAGTGGTAAGACCATTCTCCCAAGCTGAAGTTTCCGCCCCTATCCAGCGCTCAAGTTCGTTGTGCCATGCCTGGTATTGTGGGCCTCTGGGTCGCTTCCAAGCCATGGCAATGGTCCTTTTGACCAGAATGCATACCAGATCCATTAGTCTGACTGAGTGTTTGAACTTGGCCAGTCTGGGGTACGTTCCGAGGAGGCACTCTGACGGAGTCCATTCATATCTGGTCATGCCTGCCTCGCTGCAGAGGAGTTCAACTCTCGCCCAGAGTCTCCGGACCTGGACACATCCCCAGAACATGTGTAATAGATTGGCTTCATCTCTACCACACCATGGGCAGTTATGCTGGGGTAGGTTATATATTTTGGCTATTCTAAGCGGTGTCAAGTATGATCGATATAGCATGTTGAGTTGAATTAATTTAAATCTAGAGTTTCTGGATACCGCATTGGGGAACGCTAATGCTCTATTCCATTCAGCTTCGGACAGTTCGTGGCCCAAATCACTCTCCCACCTGGTTTTGAGGTCCTTGCTGCGGGGGTTAGGCCTGTCAATTAGGTGGCTATATATGCGGGACACAGGCCTCCACCCGTCTCCCAGGCTGTATAGGTGCGTTATGAAGGTGTCGGATTCGGGCTCCTCAGGCCACGTGTCCCATTTAGTTCTAGCCAAATTGCGGATCCTTACGTACCAAAGGAATTGACCGGCTGGGACGCCATCATCGAGCTGCAAGGAGGAGAAGTCCCGGAAAGTGCCCTCACTGTATAGGTCCCCCCACGTGTATACTCCCAGCCTTTCCCAGTGTCGAATAGAGGCAAGGTCTACTGAGTTCTGGCATAGGTCAGCTAAGAGCGGTGTGTCTGGATTGTAACTGTGCTGTAGGCGGAGAAGACTTTTAACCCTTTGCCATACCTGACGACCCAGGGTAGCTAAGAAGGGTATCCCCCCCACAAGACGTTGAGGGGCCCAAATGAGTTCATTTAATCGGATTGGGGCCGTCGAGTGCTGTAAGAGCAGTGTTTCAGGGGTAACATCATCGGCTAGCCATTTAGCCACAAAGCTTAGTTGAGCAGCCAGATAGTAACGCTCCAGATCAGGGAGCCGGATGCCTCCCTGCTCGTAAGGGAGGGTCAGGGTGGATAATGCAAATTTGTGCCTACTAGTTCCCCACAGGAAGTCTGTAAGTATCTTCCCTAAGAGACGGAAGAAGGGAGCCCTAATGTAATACGAAATGTTTTGGAAGCCATAGAGAAATCTGGGGAGGACGATCATCTTAATGATGGAAGCCCTGCCCATCATGGATAGGGGGAGGCGAGCCCAAAACCCGATTGACTTGCGCAAGGGGGGAAGTGCCGCTACCGTGTTGTTGGCGTGCATGAGTTCAGGCGTGTGGTAAATATTAATGCCTAGATAGCGGAACGTAGTGGGGCACCATCCTATACCCAGTGAGGGGAGGTCATCAACATGTGTGTCCCTGAGGGCGCCCAGCGGAAACAGACAGGACTTGCGTTTGCTAAAGTGTATGCCTGACACCTTGGCAAAGTTGTCAAGGACCTCCAGCATAGTTGGGACATTCAGCTGCGGATCCCTCACGTAGAGGAGAACATCATCCGCGTACAGGGAAATTATATGGTCCACCCCATCAATCCTGATACCAGCATCAAAGAATTGTTTCCTGAAAAAAATGGCAATGGGTTCAAGCCCTATTATGTATAGCATGGGGGAGAGCGGACAGCCCTGCCGTGTGCCCCTTTGTATATCCCATGCCGTGGATATGAGTCGACCAGTCTTCACCCGTGCTCGCGGCTTGGTGTAGAGAATTATGATCCAGCGAATGAATCGTTCTCCGAAGCCAAACTCCCTGAGTACCGCAATCAGCCATTCCCAGAAAATTGAATCGAATGCCTTGATGGCGTCTAAAGAAAGTAATGTGTGGGCTTGCCCAGTGTGAGAGGGATGTGACAATATGTGTTGTAATCTGCGTAGGTTGGCAGTGGTGTTGCGGCCCGGCACAAAGCCACTCTGGTCGGGGTGCACCACTTCTCCGATCACCCTGGACAGCCGCTTGGCCAATATGGTTGTGAGAATTTTAACATCGTAATTGAGCATAGCGAGAGGGCGATAGGAGTCACAGTCATCCGCAGGCTTACCAGGCTTGAGGAGCGGAACCAATAAAGTCTCTCGCATGCTCTCGGGCAGGGTGCCCGACTCGTAGGCTTCTTGGAATACCTCGTGTAGCAGCGTGGACAGTTCCGGCTCATAGGCTTTGTAAAATTCAGCGGGCAGCCCGTCACTGCCCGGTGCCCTGCAGGTGGCCAGTGACTTAATGGCGTCTTTTATGTCCTCTATATCGATGTCAGCATCTAGAGCCTCCCTGTGTGGCAGGGGGAGAAGGGGCAAGCCAATTTCGTCCAGGGTGTTTGAGATGTCCTCGGGGGGTACCTCTTCAGCGTGGGAGTACAGCTGGGTGTAGAACAGCCTAAGGGTGTCGTTAATTCCCTGTTGGGACCTTTGTAGCGTGCCATCGGCATCTCTTAGGGCAGTGGTCGGGAACTTAGGGTGTTCTTTCTTACACAGCCAGGCGAGTAGTCTGCCAGGTTTGTCGGCATGGGCGTGCGTTCTGTTGGTTCTGGTGATATAATCAAATTTGGCCAATCTGTCCCAGGCTTCCTTGCAGGCGGCCCTAGAGCTGGCCAGCTTGACTTCCTGTGGTTGGAGGTCCAGGGTGTTGGATTCTAGCTGTTCTATTTCAGCTTCTAGTGATTCGAGTTCAGTTCTTAGGCGTTTCCTCATGCCTCCGGCCTTTGCTATGACCTCTCCCCTTACAACCACTTTGAGAGCATCCCAGACCGTGCTTAGGTGGGCTACACTGCCTTTATTCTCATTGATGTAGTTCTCTATGGTTTCTCTAAGGCTTTCCCTGAACTCGGGGTCTTTAAGTGCCTCAGTGGGCATCCTCCATGTGGGTATGGGGGATCTGGGTCCAGTGATGTTCCATTCAATTACAAGGGGAGAGTGGTCAGAGATGGTGCGGCCCAGGTAGTTGGAAGAGTCGATCTGGGGGAAGCTCTCTCTGCCAATGAAGAGGTAGTCGATTCTGGTGTAAAGATTATGCGGTAAAGAGTGGAAGGAATAGCCACGATCCTTGGGGTGCTGTTCCCGCCAGATGTCGACCAGGTCTAGGCGGTTCAGCATGGTGTTCAGGGCGGTGGTGGCAGTTGATGGGCCAGCCAAGGGGGGGGTCGACCTGTCGAGTGCAGGGTCACTGATGCAGTTAAAGTCGCCTCCCCAGATAAGGAATGCATCTCTGTAGGGCGCAATCTTTGTGCTTAACTTGGTGAGGTGCGCAGGGATGTTGTTGTTGGGGAGGTATGAGTTGACTATGCAGATCTCTGTTTGTTCAATGTGGCCCAGAATTATGACATACCTTCCATCGGGATCCTGTTCGATTTTGGTGAGCTGGAAGGGGATGTGAGGGCTGATCCAGGTGAACACCCCTCTGGCGAATTTGGAGTATGTGGACCCAAACCCTTGTCCACCCCAGTATGATTGGAGTGCTGCCATGGCTTCCTTGGTTAGATGTGTTTCTTGTAATAGGACCAACCCTATCTTCTTTCTGTGTAGATAGGATTTTATTCTGTTCCGGCGTAAGTAGGTACCTAAGCCCCTCACATTCCAGGTGGCGATTTTAAGGCGTGTGGGCATGATGATGGCAATGTGGCCAGGGCGCTGGCTCCACCCTCCTTGAGCCAGCTCTGTGTGCCGAGTGGTCGCCCCCAGGGTCTATGCTCTGCTTTCTTCCTGTTGGCCTTGATTGTTGCGTTGACGTGTTAATCGGAGACTTATAAACGAATTTAACTTCCACTCGAACAGGTGGATTGAACAAAAAAGTTAACTGTGTGTTGCTCCCAGCAGCTGTTCTGGGAGGACAACGCTCGGGGGCATCCGCTACCCATCGGCCTGTCCAGGTCATGTGGTGCGGTTGTGGTGTTGGCCTTGGGCCAGCCATGCTTGGGGTGGGGTGGGTTGCGCCGATGTCTGTGGGGTGGTCCGCGGAACTCCCGTCCTTGAGAGAACTAATCAATCATTGTTGTATCGGATCTGTTTGGGTTTAGCCGTTGGGTGTCGAAACGTGGTCCTCTCCCTCGGCCAGGTTATTATGTTCCATCCACATAGTGGCTGCCGCCGGGGTCTCCATGTAGACGGCTTTACCTTTGTGTAGAATCTTGAGGCGCGAGGGGTACAGTAGCATGTATTTAAGGTCGAACTTCCGCAGTTGGGCTTTGATAGGTATGAACGAGTTCCTGGCTCGCTGGACTTGCGGGGTATAATCGGGATAGATTACAATCTTGGAGCCATCGCGTCTGATGTCACCTCCATCCCTCGAGAATTTGAGGATTGTTTCCCTGTCACGAAAGTTCAAGACCTTGGCAATCATTGGGCGAGGGTGTGATCCCGGAGGGGGCCGCTTTTGTAGGGCGCGGTGGGCTCTCTCGATGGAGAAGCCCTGTGTGAGTTTGCCAGCTCCGACTTCCTGCATTAGTAGGGACTCGATAAATTCTGTGGGGTCAGCGCCTTCCATCCCCTCCGGAACGCCCAGGACTCTGATGTTATTGCGGCGGGCTCTACCCTCTGCTTCTTCGGATCTCGCTTCAAGATGAGCCACTTGCCTCTCAAGTGTGATGACTTTCTGCTTTAAGTCCTTGGCAGTGTCCGTGGTGTCCCGGAGGTTTATTTCCACTTTGTTTATTCTTTCTGCCATGTTGCGGGCGTCTTGGCGGATTAGCTGCATGTCCACCTTGAGTTCGTCTATCCTAGTCTCCATGCACGTTTGGAGTGCTGCGATAGCTTGGAGCACTTGGGCGTTGCTGGGGTCGGTAGCAGTTGTTGGGGTTTCAGTCTGCGTGGGGATCTCATGTTGGTTGGGCTGTTTGGGTTTAGCCCCTGAGAATGAGTCCATGATTGTGGCACCCCTGTTCTTGTTGCGCGAAGTAGACATTTGTCCCACCTGGTGGTGTGGCAACAGGGATGAGCCCTCCGTCGGCCCCACAGGACGGCGTATTTCAGTGAAGAGCAGCGGTGTTCCTTGGCGACACGATGCAGGGTGTTCCCCCGGCAGTGCGACAGGGCGCTCAGCGATTTCCCGACACTCCGGGCCGTGGCCTCGCTGGGCCCCGTCGTCTATGGTACAGGCGAGTTCCGGCTCCCAAGCGCTAGGATAGGGTCTGCAAGCCTACCGGTGCGTTGGTGGGTAAACTGTTCACTCCTCCGTCCTCGGGCCGTCCGTTCGGGGAGAGAGGAGGAGGGCCCCGCGGCAGCTGGGGGCCTGTTTAGGTCTCCGCCGCTCCTTCGCACAGAGCTCCTCGCGGTCAGCAGATCGCGTCAGTGGGCTATGCACATCTCGTGTCCCCTCCGCAGTGGTCCCGGGGCGATGGATGTGACTCCGTCCGCTCCCCTTGGCAGTGTGGTGGTCTCCTCGTGTGCTCGGTGGCATCCAGCGGCAGGACGAGTCCCGAGGAGCAGGGAAAAGCGAGGGTGTCCGGTCTTTCGGACGATGACTTTGCTGGGGTCTTTCCGCCACTTGCGTAGGGACAGGGGAGGCGAAGCCCGATGGAACCTCTTCCCTTCGCCTCGCAGCCCGCTCGGTCCGCCCCTCCGTCAGGCCTCGCTGTCGTCCGCCATCTTGTTTCGCTCGGGGGCGTCAGTTCCGAGGTTGCGTTTTCGGGGACGCTGGTTCCGATTCTTCTCGTTCCAGCGCCGAACGGGGTCAGAATCACTTCCCCCACTTGGGTATAAGTTTTGGCACACAATCGGGCCAGGAATAAGGGTCGAATAAAGGATCTAGGCCAGGATCGGGACGGGAGCTCCACACAGTCACGTCTTTACGCCATCAGCGTTGGCCACGCCCCCCTAACTGGCGGTCTAAATCACCTGTTAGGCGTGCTATGTCCACAGGAGGTGCACTCGTGGGGCCATACAGGCCTCCTTTATTTATATGGTGGAGGTTCAGGGGCTGTTGCCCCGCCCTGAGCAGTGGCGGTGGGTGGTATATACAGGGGTTCACTAAACCCTACCGCTGGCCTAGTCATTAAGGGATATATTTATGTTACTTTGTTTTCGGTTGTAGTTGTTGAGCATTCCCCTTTTGGTGTCCCGCCTACTTCTTTAGGTTTTTTCTGCTTTTCTGTCATTCGGCTTGTACCTACCTCTGCCGTGGGGGCAACTTCTTCGTACATTCGCCATAAATCAAATACTTCTCTTCGGTTCTGTAACTGTTTCCCTTTGTATCGTGCTAGTAAATGTGTTGATACTAGGTCCAACACTCTTTTGTCAAATGACCCTCCTTCTGGCCAAACTGGTGTATCCCCGTCTCCTTTTATCTCAGTGATCCACTGATCGTGATACTTCTGTATCCTGTCGCTATATAGTGGAAGGTGTTGGCAAATATGTGCCAGTGGTGTTACTCCCCCCATGACAATGTTTCTTTTCCTTTCTTGTGTATTCTGGTACCCTTGAATCTCTTCCCATCTCTCACTTGGTATGTCAGTTACAATATGTGAAAAATACGTTCTTTATCAAAGCTTGCAATTATGTTATGTCACATTAGCTGTTCTTTCTGAGAGGTGTTACCTGGTCACCTCTCACAATTAACTTCTTTGCCTATTATTCATCAATCAAAAAGGTTACTTGTACTGAAATACTTTAGCGTGTTCAACAAGACATGTACACAAAGCAGACCGATAAACATATAATCATTCAACATACACATGCACTGCCTGCGCGCGTTTTTTCTTTCCCTATTCCCGTTACTGTCCCTGGCTTTTCTTCTTCCCTATTCTACCTACTATTTCGCATTCACTCCCCACCTCTTTCACCTTTATTATGTCTCAAGATTTCTTACCTCCACGGAAAAAGAATATTCTAAAACTACTCCGAGTCTACTCGAGACCCCTACTATTTTTCTCTTTATCTCTATTCTGCACTTGGTCGGGACAAATGCTATGCGGCGCCGTCTTCTACCCTGTACGGGCTAGGATACCACTTCTCTTCTTCTCACTTCTTACAACACCTATTGGCCATATAAAGGATAGATCAGAAAAGCCTCACTGTCACTCACACAGACCCTATTCTTAACTACCTTCTCTTTGTTGCCAATTCCCTTCTTCCTGTGTTTCCCCTTACCTTCCTTTGGGGTCTTTGCAACCGGGACTCCACGTGTTCAGTCAGGTACTCCGAGGGTCGCCGCTCACGGCCGGACCTCGCTCAGTTCTGTTCCTCAACCAAGCAGTGGCCTGCCTTGGCGAGCTGCCTTTTCAATCGGGTATTCGTCAACCGGGAAGCCTTGACCCTTTCTTCTTGGTGTGCACAGTATGGTCAACCGCGGAGGCGATGGTTTTGCTGGGGGCACCCTGGATCTCGCTGCCGGGCAGTGAAGGCCTCATGGCACCTCTCTAAATCACGTCGCGGGGGTCACCAAAAATGTAGGTGCCTTTCCCCGGCTGACTACGTGTGAGAGAAAATAAAATAGTCGACACAACCCCTTGTCGGGGAAAGAGGCTCTGAGACCCGGCTGCAAGAGTTCAAAGGATGGTTTATTTCTCCAGCTAGGAAATAACCCAAAAAACCCTCTCCTTCAACATTACATCAACCTTGTATACATGTCAATTGAAGTAACTCTAACAAAAAATGCTAAATGGACCCGATTGGCCAGGCGGTGTGGTGCTTTAGGTGTGGGTGGCATCTCTTCCTTCTGGTTGGCTGAGTGGCTGACGAGATGACGGACGTCAAAAATCTTGTGCTCCACGCAGGTCAGGGTCCGGTCACTGTGGTCACTACCTAAGCTAATATGTTACACATTAAATAACAAATTATCTAAAACATTTTATGCTACTTTTCACATTTCTACATAAGACACACAATGATTATTGTCAGTACAATTGGGTCATTCGTGGCTTGTAATTGAAGACCTTGGCCCTTATTGTGCATGTAAAAGAATCAGGCTGTGTTTCACATCTTTTCTAGGTTTCGAACTCATTAGTACAAGTAAAAACATATATAGTAGTAAAATGCTTAAGGTTAGTAGTGGGTGTGTTGGGTGGGTTTCGCAGCACAGGCGAGGGTCTGACACTTGAAAGAAATACCTTACAGGGAGCGCAGGGTCAAGATGGCAATAAATTGTTCTTAATGGGGGTGGGTGGCTTGCACGTTTATGGGGACGAACAAGCAGAAAGTGCTTAGTTCATCTTGGTTCACATGCTGGTTCTCATGCTAACAGTGATCTCAGAGGAAGAAATCTGTAGCGTATTGATTGTTGCAGCTTTCTCCGGCTTCAGCATGAGAAATGGAAGCGCAGAGCTTTCCTTCGCAGGGGGAGTGCAACGGTGGGGGCCGGCCAGCTGCCTGCGCGCCTTGTGTGTGTGTGTCTCTGCTCTTGGCTGCTGCGGTGGAAGGGGAGCTGTAGCATTGCTGTACTATCGCAGTGAGGCCTGTTTACCCAAGATGGAGTCGAAAGGGGGCACAAAAGATGGATACCCTGTGTCCTGCTCAGTAGTCTCATCTATGCAGCAGTCAACCGTGGTTAACTTTACATAAGGGCAAGGGGCAATCCCACTACCGGAGGCACATGGTCCAAGCTTTGTACTGAGGAGCGTACTACGCGAGGGGGCCTGAGGACCCCTCGCTCCCATACACCTGCAGACAATGAGCGTTCAGGTAATTGTGATGAAGCTGTCAGCAGAAAGGAAGGGTCTGCAGGCATTAATGAGTTTAGTAGTGTAGGCCACAGATGTGGCAATTGCGTTAGCATGTCTAGTTAATGATCAGTCCAGGTAAACCCCTAATGTTTTCAATTCTTTGGAGACTGGAATAGTAATACCATTGATGATACAGGATTTGTAGGCTGCGCCAGTTCATTTGGTAGAGTCTGAGATCCGACAAGGAGCAACTTAGTCTTGTCATCGTTACCTAGTGTGTTGGAGTCCGTGTCATAGGTACCTGAGATAGGTAGAAGGATTTGGGTATCGTCTGTGTAATTAGTGTATGAGATACACATGATGTCAAGGAGGTCAGAAAGAGGCTTTGGGAAGACATTGGGCCTCATTCCAAGTGTGCCGGTCTGGAAACAAGGATGCCCGTAATCTTACCGGCACCCTTGTTTCTGGGCCACCACACTATGAGTCTGCCTTGAGGGGCTGTTGTGCCCAGGAGGGTCAGACCTGCCGGGCGCAATGGCCCCTGCAAGCAGATATTTCACAGAAGCACCGTTGGCAACGGTGCCGGTGCTTCCGTCTCCCCACTCCCATGGAGTCCTATGGGACTTCACAGGAATGGGGAGTTACCGAATCTTCCGCCTGACTTCCCGTGTTGCCGGGACTTGTAATGTCCCAGTGGCACCGGGAAGTCAGGTGGTGGATTCAGTGTTTCCGGGTCAGTGGCAACACACTGGTGGCACTGGAGGGTTACCGCTGACCTTGGAATGAGGCCCATTGTATAGTGTGGGAGAGATGCCAGAGCCTTGAGGGACTCTGCATCTAACTGGGACTGGAGGGGCTGATGCAGAGGCGGAGAAGACTCTATTTGATAAAAAGGATGAAATCCAGGCTGTTGCTTTAGGTGAGAAGTAGCCTGCCGAAGAAAGGTGTTGGCATAGAATTGTGTGGTCCACCAGATCGAAGGAGGCTAAAAGGTCAGGTAAGAGGACGAGAGCTAGTTTGCCGTTGTTTTTATCTCATCCATTTGGATTTGTAAATTTACAAGTGCCGATAGCCCAAGAAGGTTGTTAGCTTCTAGCTGATTTTGGATCTGTAGGTAAGCTGCCATGCCCAGTTTTTTAAGTAGGAAAAGGACAGTCATGTTAAGATGGTAGTCGGAAGGGATATTCAGGTCCAGGGTGGGCTTCTTGAGGAGGGGTAAGACTCAAGTGTCTTTTAAGTTAGTTGGCACAATGCCAGAGGAGAAGGAGGAGAAGGAGGAGTATTAACTGGTAGCGAGGAGATACATGGGGCGTCCTCTGTTGCACAGTCTTTGATGACTGAAGCTGGGCAGATGTCCTCTTGACATCTGAATGGCATCAGTCCTTTGATGTTTTTGGTTATATAGGAGACAGAGAACGGGTTGAATTTAAACAGGTGTGTGAGGTGGGAGGGCGTACAAGACTTTGGGACTGGTAAAGCCTCGATGGAAGTGAGTTTTTCTTGTTAAGGATTTTAGCCTGTAAAGGTGAGTTTTTATCCAATAAGTCATTTTGAATATTGGAACACCAGGTGATTTATTTAAGGCAACTTGCAGGCGGGGGGAGACATGATATTTTTTTACTAGACATCTATGATGTTCAGTAAAAAGATACCATCCCACAGCACCCCAGAAGGAGAGCTGATTTTGGCAGGTGTTGTAGAACCCTCCTTCACCCCTCTACCAACCACTCGCCAAAATCAGCTCAACGGACCAAAACAGACACACACGCAGTCACACGAGCAGCCATCACCATACACTCACTCATGCCACAATCAAACACGCATCCACACACATATTTAAATAAAAATTAAATGAAAAAAATGGACCTTCTGCAGGGGCCTGCATGTGGGTGCTGAAATGCCCCGCTCCAAGCTGCTCTGTCCGTATGTGTGAGGAGGCGCAGAAGCTCCCCCTCGCACATATAGACATGCAGTGTCCCAGCCAGCATTTCTAATGAGCTATGTAAGACTGCCGAAGCAAAACGCCCCCAGCCTTGCATGGCTCAGTGAGCATGTGCAGCTGGGCAACTGAACTGAAATGTCAAAGGGAAACAGCGTTTCCCCTTTTAACAGTTGAGCCAGCCCAGGAGCGCTCCATCAGCTGGAAAAGGCAGCCGAGGGAGTGCTCAGTGTTTCACTGGGCTGGCTCCTTGGTTCCTCTATAATGGGTTAGGGGGCCACTGGGTGGATGCCACCTCACCCATTATGGATGAGCCGGCAGACTAGGACTCGCTTATAGGGCAATAGGGCAATGCCTGTACCAAAATTGCAAAATGCTAGTGTGGGTCAGTCAAAATAGGCCCCTTTTTTGGCTAATGTGGCCCAGTTTGATGAGCTACTTCTCTATTCAGCTAGTAGTTTTGACTATTATTGCTGAATAAATAGGCGTTAAATATCACAATTTGCTTACATTTTAACAAAAAACACCCACTTGGGTACTATTTAAATAGTCTGTCACTAAAGGAATGAATATCCAATATTTACAACTGTGGGCCACGTTTTCATTGGTGCCTGAGACAGTTTTATGCTCCAGTCTGAACATGTGAGCCGTCCTGCCCATTTCCTCCAATATAAAACAAAAAACAAAAATATATATATTTATATATTTTTTATATTTCATGATGGGCTCTCACACCCTCCTCCCCCCAGCCCCCCAACAAGGATACGGCTGCGCCCCCTGAGGGTCATGCCCCACAGTTTGAAGACCTCTGGGTTATAGGATTATAAAGGTTGATTGAGTAACAGAGATTCAGGTCGAGGTCAATGGGGGTTTTCAAGTTGGTGTTCGGTTTGGTATTCAGTTCAGTTAATTTTTCATTTGGTTTCATTTGGTTTATTTACTTACCTTCTCCTCCTTGCACTCCCATCCCTTCCCTTCTTAAGTTCATTGGTCTAGAGTCTGGTCACTTAGTGCCTTCTGCCCCAACAGGGATCCCCCCTGACCAAGGTCCTGCTCCCCAATGGAGCAGCTTCTTGGTGACCAGCCTTTTTTTGCAGGGACTTGTCACAATGGAGATTTAATCACACGTCAACATTACATCACAACAGCATAGGTGATACCATGTGTCTCTTCAATGAAGGTGGAGAAGAACAAAGAAGATGACATCCTCCTGATAACTCTACAGAAGATAATACCCTCATTGAACCTCAATAGAAGGCCATCTGGTTATTGAGATCCTGTCCCATCAATGCTTATTTTCCCTCTCCTACACAGTAGGCTTCCCTTGTTCACTCTGCAATGTTTTCATGTCCTCCGAGTCTTGTGATATTACAGAACTGCAACTGTGACATCATCAGTGTTCTATCCCCCCCCCCCCGAGTTTCGTCTCGACGGATGCTGCTGAACAGTCATTATGACATTTAAATAGATTTGAATGAACGTTCACTCTTCTGAGACTTCATTTCAAACATATTCCTGTGTACTATCTCTTCTGATCACACTGTCGAGGGACTCCTCTCTTTAAACGATTGGGGTTGCATTGTTGGCTTGTTCTGGGATTTCAGTTTTTTTCTTCATTAGGTACCTAACATTTAATCCGGAACCGGACTTACTTTCTCCTTCTGGGAATCCTATACTTGCAAATACAAAGTGTTAGGAAGGAAAGGGAACCAGGCCAGCGAAGCCTTCCTATTTCCCTGACAGGCCTACATTGTCTCCAGCTCCACCCCAAGTCTGAGTGACTATTATTCATTGCAGTATTTTTGAAGTTCGTTTTCTTTCGTTACCACCAATTTTGCACATACCTCATTTTCTGTAATATTTTGTTAAGAAGTATTCCTTACGTACTCATTCACCTGCCTGGTCCCACCGTTTCCCTTTATTCAGGTCAGTGGTGGTGGTGTCGGGATTCCTCACCAAAGGGTTGGTTTAAGTTGAGGTCCCCATATGTGTGTTCATCGGATATATAGAGCGCCCCCTAAGACATGAAAAGCAATGGGGCAAGCGCAATAATTAAAACATGAAACAATTTACAAAATGAGCTCAATGATGAACCAATGCCAAGGGAAAAGAAACAGAATGAAAACTCAATTTAGAAAAAAGGAGGGCTGAAAGGATGAAAAGCGGAAGTAAGCATAGTTTACAGAAGTATTCATAGAAATTGAGGAGAAACGCTAAAACCACTGTAACAAAACCACGGAACTCAATTCCTAAATGCAGAATGGAAAGCAAAACAGAAAAGATGACTTCTAAAAAGCCGGCGGAAAACAGCAAGATTAAGGGCACATGTAGCTGTTACGAGCGAGTTCCCCACGCTGGGTGCACAGGCTTAAAAAGCCCAAATAGAGAACTTGTCATGGATAACACGCGGGAAGCCAGTTTACGTATGGATGTGTCTGCAACTCACATTCGATCCATGGTTACTGAACTGAAAAACTTGGCTGCCTGCGGATAAGTGCTCCGGAAGTAATGCACGTTGTTTACACTGAAATCCAAAATGATAACGGTAAAGCGCGCCGAGACTAAGCTGGAGACGATGGGACTGCATTTCCTATACCCACCACCAGGAATCTAGGATTAAGGCTGATATGCAGACACAACCTTTGTCAGCACACTAACCTCTCCTGGAATTCTTTCTTTTTCAACCATGAAATAGAGCAAAGCACTTGCACGTGTCTTTACGTCATCAAGTACTATATTGCCGATTGGGTTTTGTCTCCTGTGGGACTGGGAGCCGGAGTCTCTGGAGGCTGGAGACTCTAAGAATGGGGCCAGCCGGCTCTGTCCAAACTGGGACATACATTGGGCTTTAATCTCCCTTTGCCCCAAAAACTCACTGCTTTGTTCATTAGTGTGTTGTAATAATGAAGTGTTTGTAAATAATAATGATATAATTTTCAACTTTGCAAAACACATACATTTATATGGTTAATATTCGAGGTACGTTGTGTTTTTCTTTTAGTTGTTGGATTTGTGCTGGGTTTGAACCACCGTTAAATTTGGGACACCTGACTTATTTTTAGCTTTCTACATTCTGAAATTAACTGGTTGCTGGGAAGGTGCATACACATTACACACTCTTTTATTAACCTTTGGGCATTCCTAAAATGAACACTAAAAAACAGGCCACCAGAACCACTAAAGTGGGGATAATACCAAGTGTAAAAACTCAGGAAACCTGGGATTGATGGGGAAGTGCAGAATGCAAGGGACCAAACACCAAAAGCTCTGTGTAACGGGGTTCAGCTGGAGACTGAAGTGGCTTCCACCTGTGGTTGTTTGGTTCCCTTAGTTCCCTCCTCTTTCCCTTCTTCTGCACTCTCCTCACCTGAACTGCCGGAATCGTTGTCCGTAGACTGTAGGTTTCGCCTGGCCAAAAAATCCTTCGCCCTTCTTGGATGAAGGGATCCGGGAAGCCGAGCCGGAAAGGCGGAAGAGAAGGGAGACAGAAACAGGTAAGATGGACAAAGGCAAGGCCGGAGAAAATAAAGGAACCGGACTAACGAAAACACAGGGGAGCGCCCAAGGGAAGAAAGGCAGGTGTCAACAAAAGCACTTCGTGGGAGCAGCGAAGCGGAGGACAGCAGAGCGAGGAAAGGCTGCAGCAAAACATGGAGCACCAAGCCTCGAGAGCGCATAAACCCGGAAGGGAGACTTCCGATGCGGGTTGCAACGCGAAGTCTGCTGGGAAAAAGGACTTTTTAAAACTCCCGGCAGGTTCTGCCCACAAGGAATGGCTGAGAATAATGACCATAGAAAGAGGACTAAAACATACCGCCCCTATGCCGCCACCTGTAACGCGGAAGAATCCGCCAATCGCGGCAGTGGCGGATGACACCATCTTCCAAGATTGGGAAAGTCCCTCATTCAGCTCATGCTTGTCACTGAAAACACAATAAGCTTCAGGTTGGTGTCATCAGCAAAATAGTGGTTGGGCTTAAAATGCTGAATTTAAGTTGATATCAACCCTCCCACCCCCTACAAAAGAATATCTTGATAGGGCGTACTTGTACGTTTTAAAAAAATTAAAATCAGTAAAGAAGAACTACCATTTTGAAGTTGGCACTTCGAGCTTTCAGTTGTTGCTGGTTTGTGCCCATCCACACAAACCTGATCCAATTAATGTATGGAAGTTGATTGTCAGATTTGTGTATGCCATGTGTTGCTGTTCTTATACCTTGACATTGCTGGAGCACATGTCCACCAGACCATAATGGATTTTTTGCTATTGGATGTCGAGTTCCATGATGGATGTCATATTTTGGTTCTAAATCTTTTTGACCCCCCTGGTGGTATACATACTAAAGGGATCAAAAAGGCTATACATGAAATCATTGAAAATAAAAGGACCAGGGCTCTCTAGCCTTCGATGTGGGCTGCACACCCTAACATCCACTCTGTGGTTAAGTATCATGTGTTCATTCTGCCATATCTTTATTTGCGATTTTTAAATTCCATGCACATCCGTCTCCTTCACAATTTTGTTCGCCAACTGGCATAGATTTGATTAATTAAGAATTAAATGCAGATGCACCAATCGCTGATGATTTTGCACTTGTAATAGTCCTTGTGCAGGGCCTATACAGGTAATCTTCATCATCCAAGTCAAGCAACAGTCGATATAACAAATTATGTTGAGGTTGCAATAACCCACACATCAAGACAATAAAGTGCAATCCGAGCCAAATACTTTTACATTATTGAGAGTAAATGCAAGCCGGCATTATGCAAGTCATATTTCACCATATCCACGGTATTAAATATGTTCATAATACAAACACTTTATGATAATGTGCATTAGGCCTGTAAGGATATTTGGCGTGTTACAGCACAGAGTACAACACTACTGCACAGGTAGCAATTTTTTTTTGATGCAGCACCAAATGCCTGCGGTGCATTGCTATATGTGTTACCAGATTAACAAGAAAAGACAGGCTATTCAGTCAAAAACGATTTTAACATATAAGATGCAAATCTATTTTTACAGTTAAAAGCACACATGCTCATTTAAAAATGCACACTATTTTTCACCTGAAATGCCTATGGTGCGAGAGACACATTTGAAAATAACAACTAACATAACTTATAACTAACCTGACTAATGAAAAATAATCCGCTAATAAAAATGTGTCTCCACTGCAGAATTAGGCCTATTCTGAAAGTGAACTTTTAAACGCACATCCATTTTTTTTCTGTTCTCTCTGCTGCCCTGTCCACATAACTACAGGAAGCAAATGGGCTCGAAAGAACAGGAAATCAGTTGGTTACAAAGTATTACTATAAAAATGAGCCATTGTGTAGAGAAGGAGGAGATGGCGTGATTAATTCTGATTGGAGCAGCGTCATAGCAAGTATCATGCTAGAGGGAGTGATCAGGCTTTTGCTGGGGGAAGTTTGAGGGAGGAGAAAGTCAGTCAAGATTTGGCAGAGCTGGGAGGAAGACCTTTTCCTGGTTGGAGCATTCCTATCTGCAAAAGCTGAGAATTCCAGGCAATGACCCCGGTTTGAGAAGGCAGGCGTTCCTTTTTACTGGGGTTAATCTTCAAGGGAGCCACATTCAGAAAGAGAACAGCCAAAGAAAACTCTGAACAGATAAGGTAATTACATAAGTGTGGGAGCTGAGTGTGTACGAGACGATAATGTTCAGTCAGAGTAGGAAAAGAGATTCCGGTGCCTTAATCACACGTTAATGTTGCAAATTATGTTCTGTTCTCTGCCAGTTTTTTTTTTTCAGTGTATTTCAGACAATGCTGTTAATGTGCTGTTTTAGTTATTTCTGTAAAGAGTGAGATCGTGTTTCAATGCAACTTTTATAATACAGAAAAATACTTGAAAGCAGACAGGTGGTGTGTCTTCTATTTACCAATACAGTGCTGATGATGAGGGGAGATTTTTAAACAATACAATTGTCATTTTAAGACAGATGTGTGCATGACCTATTCAGTATGAACAGTTGTGATTGTTTGTAGCATAGCTCGTTGGAGGTACATGAGCCAACGGGAAGAGGGACTCTCTGAACATAGTTCCCTACCGTATATAAGGTAGTGGAAATTACCACAAAATGACCACATATAGCTCTCTGTCGTAAATAAGTCAGTGAGATCGCCCATGGTGGCACACTAACACTGAAAATGTGGTATGACTAAAATGTAGGTCTGAGGTCCCTCTAGTGATTCTGGACATTGGGGCCACAAATAAAACAAGGGAATTATGCTCACCAAAATACCACCAACCACGCATACCAACCACGCATACCAAATATGCATGTCTGGGTGCTGAAATAATGCATGTCCACGGTATTATTGTTGTACAGGGCCCAATCTGAATACGAGGAGTGATTATTGCTAAGTTATTTTTCGGCGGTAATAAAATACCGTCAGGCCCCAAATCTCCACAAAATACCCTACATATTTATGGTGCGTTGCAGGCCGGGAAAGTGATCATAGAGTACCTACTGGGCGTGGCAAGTGTGTCTCACACTGCCATTTGCACATTAAAGGGAACCCATTTTATAATAGCAGTGTGCCACTAAAAACGAATTTCAGAATGTCACAAAGGGAAACCACATTCTCAGATCTAGTGCAATATTTAGAGGCAAAGTTGTTTGCACATGGGAATTGGTCATCAAATAGCACGTTGGAATGGAGTAACCGCATTCAGGGTGAGGTGCAGAAAGAAAAATTAGAAAATATTTTTGCAGAAGGCAGCATAATTCAGGTCTGCCTTACAAGATTATTGAATGCAGCCGATAAAACTGCAGAGAAAGACTGTTTAATACGGCTATGCGGCAAAATATGGTTTATTTTAAACAAGTCCCTGCGAATGCAAGAGAATGATACTCAGCTAATTAACAGGTTAAAGACTGAATTAGAGTGGGCAAGTAAAAATCAGGAAATGTTGAGAGCAGAATTGGATGTATGCCAAAAAGACATGCAATTAAAATGCAGAGACTTTGATACTCAGTTATCCAAAAGCAAGAAACAATTTGAAGATAGTGAGCAAGAATTGGCACACTTAAAAGCCTTAGTGGATCACATTAGGCAGGATAAAGATGAGGTTGTTTCAGACATGCATATTTTACAAAAAGAACATTGTGAAAAAGAAGGTGATCTCCAGAGTGCAGAACAAGAAATGATTAAAATGATTCAAGAAAGAGACAAGAGAAATAAAGAGTTCAATGAATGCCAAATGCAAATGTGCGACATGCAGGAGGTGATTAATAAAATGAATGATGAAAATAATTATTTGCAAAATGAAGCAACCAGACTCCTTAAAAAGTGTAAGGACTTAGAACAGCAAATGTGCATTCCCAGGTCCCAGGAGAGGCGGCAGGGTACCACATTCAAAGGAGTGGAGGTGAATTCTAGCTCTGCCCAAAGAGCTAGTGCTCCAGTGACTGGGCCGGTGACTGAACTTGGTTGCAGCGCCCTTGGGGGATTTAATACTCCCATTGGGGGCGGCCACCAATCTCATACACCTGAAAACAGGAGTGAATCACAAAATAGTGCAATTCCATGCATTGCAACAAGTAGCCCCATAAAAATAATGAAATCCATTAAAGCCCTGATCAAACCATTTAAAAAGGGAGGTGAATGCTGCATTGAGGATCACTTAGAAGCGGTACATGACATTTTTAAAGCACTCCAGATACCTAAGGAACAGTACAGACAATATTTTCATTTAACTTTAGATGCCCCGACGGCCAGCATCATAAGGGGATTAAATGAACAGCAGAATATGACCTGGTTGGAGTTTGAAAAAGAAATTAGGCGTCATTTTTCTCCTTTTCAATCATTGCAGGAGGCAAAGAAAGTCGCGTACACAATTACTGCTGGACCTAATATATCCCCTCGCCAATTTTTACAAGACTTAAAAAGAGCATTTTCTCGCTTTGATGTATCTTTTGACTCGAATTCCAATGAGTTTAAAACTGCATACTTCTATGGGCTACAGATAAGACAATTAACATTATTTGGTCGGAGGTTCCGGGATCAGAGCCCACGGGAGAGACGATGGAGTCCTGGAGCCCACGAGGACGGATTCCGGGAAAGCCCCAAAGAGGGGTGAAGACCAAGGCTGCAAAGCGATCAGCATTGAAGATGATACCGATGATATGGTTAATGATGATGATATTTGGAGGGATCTTCAAGAATTCAGAAGCACAGGTTGTCATTGAACCTGGACCAGCATCTGGTATCGCGGTGGAAGAGGCACCAGGATTCATCATGAGTGATAGAAGGATGATTTTCCAAAATATATACATACCGTTAAATCCTGAGATTTTGATTGAAAAACACTTGAACAATACCGGAATTAAGATTGAACAGACTAAAGAGTGGCTGGAAATAAGAAAAGAGGACGCTAAGCAGTCAATAAGAGATATATTAATGCAATTGGAAAAAACATTCGTGAATTCAGCAGACATTAAGAAGAAGAGAGGAAAGAGAGGTGCGGTGATGCTCACGATATCAATGGTAATGTCTATAGTTGGAGCGATAATAGGTACCACAATATCAACAGCCAATTCTATTTCGGTAGGAACACTGAGTACTAAAGCACAACAACTGAGTATTGATCTAGAAATAATACAAAAAACATTAGATGGAATTAGAGGGGGACTGGATGAACAAGTGAGATTCATAAATGAAACTGCAATCATTCTAAATGAACAAGCGGATGTAATGCAACAGGCGACTAAAATAATACTTAAGCATGACAGAACTTTAAATGAAATATTAAACATAATGAGTCCTGTTGATAGACTATTAACGAATTATATGAGAGAAGTTCAAACTGCAGTTTCACAATTGATTCAAGGACATATTCCCTTGTATTTTGTTTCGCAGGATATCATTCGTCAAATGATAGAAAGATTGACCAGGAGGGAAATTGACATAATACAGGTAAAAATTGCATTCGAAATGGGGAATGCAATGCCGTTATATGTGGACTTGGAAAGACTAGAGATCGGATTTTTGCTATGCATCCCATATGTAGCCCCTGAACTTATTTATCAAACGAAGTGGGTACACAACGTGGGATTTTGGCAAGAGGACAAATTCATTAAGATTAAGACTCCAGAAGTGGTGGCATTTCAGTCATGGGAACCTGAAGTTTATTTAATACCAAACCTGGAAACATGTGTAACATTTAAAGAACAAAATTATATGTGTCCAGGTAAACCGTTTGTTCCTGATGCCACAGATGCTATTTGTGGTTTGAAATCTGACCCAAGTATATCAGAGGGATGTGAAGTGATTATTAGTAATATGGGGAGTGAAGAAATGGCACAGGCTAAGATGGTCAGAGGTAAATGGTTGGTCAGCACCTGTTTAAAGAACATGACGGTAGTACATTTAAACCATGGAACATACGTGGTTAAACAGGTGAAATATAATGTTTTTTATTTACAGGTTCCAAAGGATGCAATTGTGTCAATTGGGGGATTAACATTGTTTCATGTAACAAATGATGTTTGGGAAAGCCAAGTGGAAAATATCGATTTTTTTTCAAAGGGATACTTTTCCAATAGATCCGGATGTGGAATATTTATCGAATCACAAAGAAAGACATTTTATAAAAATGAATTTGAGAAAAAACAATATTACAATTAGTAATCTGGGCATAATAGAAGTGGAAAGATTTAATTGGGGAACCTGGGGGGAACGCTCAATAGTGGGTTTGGCTATCCTGGTGCTAATCATGGGCGGATGGTTGATTGTGCTATCAGTAAAAATGAAGATGTTATTGATTTACTAACTACGTCAGGAAGAGAAAGATATCCCAATACACATGCATTTTAAAAGAAAAAAGAAAGAACAATTTGTTTTTAGGAATTGGCTTGGATCGTAGCCAAATTCTAAAAACAAAAGGAGGGTATGTAAGGATATTTGGCGTGTTACAGCACAGAGTACAACACTACTGCACAGGTAGCAATTTTTTTTTGATGCAGCACCAAATGCCTGCGGTGCATTGCTATATGTGTTACCAGATTAACAAGAAAAGACAGGCTATTCAGTCAAAAACGATTTTAACATATAAGATGCAAATCTATTTTTACAGTTAAAAGCACACGTGCTCATTTAAAAATGCACACTATTTTTCACCTGAAATGCCTATGGTGCGAGAGACACATTTGAAAATAACAACTAACATAACTTATAACTAACCTGACTAATGAAACATAATCCACTAATAAAAATGTGTCTCCACTGCAGAATTAGGCCTATTCTGAAAGTGAACTTTTAAACGCACATCCATTTTTTTTTCTGTTCTCTCTGCTGCCCTGTCCACATAACTACAGGAAGCAAATGGGCTCGAAAGAACAGGAAATCCGTTGGTTACAAAGTATTACTATAAAAATGAGCCATTGTGTAGAGAAGGAGGAGATGGCGTGATTAATTCTGATTGGAGCAGCGTCATAGCAAGTATCATGCTAGAGGGAGTGATCAGGCTTTTGCTGGGGGAAGTTTGAGGGAGGAGAAAGTCAGTCAAGATTTGGCAGAGCTGGGAGGAAGACCTTTTCCTGGTTGGAGCATTCCTATCTGCAAAAGCTGAGAATTCCAGGCAATGACCCCGGTTTGAGAAGGCAGGCGTTCCTTTTTACTGGGGTTAATCTTCAAGGGAGCCACATTCAGAAAGAGAACAGCCAAAGAAAACTCTGAACAGATAAGGTAATTACATAAGTGTGGGAGCTGAGTGTGTACGAGACGATAATGTTCAGTCAGAGTAGGAAAAGAGATTCCGGTGCCTTAATCACACGTTAATGTTGCAAATTATGTTCTGTTCTCTGCCAGTTTTTTTTTTTTTCAGTGTTTTTCAGACAATGCTGTTAATGTGCTGTTTTAGTTATTTCTGTAAAGAGTGAGATCGTGTTTCAATGCAACTTTTATAATACAGAAAAATACTTGAAAGCAGACAGGTGGTGTGTCCTCTATTTACCAATACAGTGCTGATGATGAGGGGAGATTTTTAAACAATACAATTGTCATTTTAAGACAGATGTGTGCATGACCTATTCAGTATGAACAGTTGTGATTGTTTGTAGCATAGCTCGTTGGAGGTACATGAGCCAACGGGAAGAGGGACTCTCTGAACATAGTTCCCTACCGTATATAAGGTAGTGGAAATTACCACAAAATTACCACATATAGCTCTCTGTCGTAAATAAGTAAGTGAGATCGCCCATGGTGGCACACTAACACTAACACTGAAAATGTGGTATTCCTAAAATGTAGGTCTGAGGTCTCTCTAGTGATTACACGAAAAAATCTAAGCAAAGATAAGGGATTCTGGACATTGGGGCCACAAATAAAACAAGGGAATTATGCTCACCAAAATATCACCAACCACGCATACCAACCACGCATACCAAATATGCATGTCTGGGTGCTGAAATAATGCATTTCCACTGTATTATTGTTGTACAGGGCCCAATCTGAATACGAGGAGTGATTATTGCTAAGTTATTTTTCGACGGTAATAAAATACCGTCAGGCCCCAAATCTCCACAAAATACCCTACAGGCCACAAGACATACAAGACAATTAACATGAACAGACAGCGTGTAGAAAACACAAAGAAAAGATAAATAGAGCCTAAACCAGAGCAGCATATTTTGGTTACAATTGTTCAATACCAATACACGATCATTCCTAATACTTTGGTTTGGTTCTATCCGAAGAATTGTGCAGTCTATTTGCATGCTTGGCAGGGCTGGAGGGATCCTCTGGTGTCACAGTGCTTTAGTCCATCGTGGTACTATTTATTTGTGGCTGGTCAGTTTCCCTTAATAATAACGGTGCATTAATCCATAAAAAGTGATTGGATGCAATCAGGTGGTTCCCAATCCACCCTGTCGTGCTCATCCTAACATAATCTGACCTACAAGACTTGTAGTGAGTCTTATATGTTTCCAACCGGGATGGCCGTCTGGATCTCTAGTCTGCAAGGTAATGTTGATTATCAGAGGAGGGAAAGTAAACTCTATCTTTTTCAAGTGTAACTGGACAGTTGCCTAGCCCCGACCAGATTGTGTGCTCGTCCGCTCGTCTCGAGTAAAGTATTCCTCGCTGCACTGCTACAATGTGAGCCACTGTAGCGCCCCAGCCGTATAGCATGGTTGTCATCAATGTCAATGCTGCCGGCCATGTTACAGAGTGAAATGTAACGTGGGCTGGCTACCTGCTGTTTATGTTTACAGATTAAACCAAATCCAATTGTGGATTGGTAGAATACTATTCTCGTTAATGTTGATAGTCATCAGCCGATGGCGGTGAAAATTGCCATTCTTGGTAAGACGTTAATTTTGCAGCTTCTTAGTTAACATCTCTACAAGGGACTATAGGTGTACTGCTTGAAGTAAGCTATCATGTACACAGAGCGTTCGAACAGTCGTGATTTTCAGCAGTGAATAAAAACAGCAATAAATCAAATGTTATTATACAGAATGGAAATCAATATAAATAAAATATACAAAGGAATGGTATTATGAAGTAACACCGCACCACACTCATATATGAGTTACAATTACTTTCAACAATTCAACGACCAAGCAAAGGGAGTAGAAGCTGTGTCCACTCCCCACATTTATTCTATATATTCTATATATGAAATCATAACATCTGATTCAAAGAATGATCAGGCCATGGAACTAATGATCGGAGGAGATTTTAATTCTCCATGTATTGATTAACCGGTTGAGGATAATGGTGATGGTTCAGGTCAAGCCTAACAGGCCCACAAAATTATGTAGCTTGGAATGCCAATGGTCTATTTTTTGCTTTTGATCTGGGGCTTTTAATTATTGGTTCTATAAGTGGAGACTTACCCGCATCAAAGACTTGGTATAATGGTGCCGCACAATTGACTATCGATTATTTTTTGGGTAGTTCTGCATTATTTCATAAGGCCTATGTCATGTCTGTGATAAAAAAATGTATACAGCGCCCATGCAATTCTGAAAATTGAGTTATGTCTACCCCCGAAATTGCTTGGATTAGACAGGGTGGGGGAGGTCAAAGTAAATATCTCGAAGAATAAAATATGATGGTCAGACAGAAATAGTGCTGTTATTACAACCTATATGAACAGCCTTCATATTGTATGAGAACGTACAAACCCCCAACCAAATAATAGAGTGGATTAGAACAATTACCAATGTGTTTCTATACAGAGGTCCCAGCTTCTTCTGGAGCGCTGATCATGACCAAGCCTGTTGCTATGATAAATGTATAACTCTAAAAAAAGAGAACGCAGAGACAGGAGATTTGGAAAGTGTCATATCCAGGTTAGCTTTAAGTTGAAAAATTGATATTGTGCTTGGCTAAAGTGGTATCATCTCCCATGTCATACCAAAGCATGGAGGGACATGGAGGTTGTTTGAAAGCATGACATTAAAGGTCAATGGTCCTTATTCGAGGCTAATACCACTCAACCTAAAACAGCAGTGGTTAACTCTCTACCTAGTGAAATCTGGGAAACGTATTTGGGGTCTTAATTTTCCACCCAAAGTTCCTCCCGCACCTTATGTCACTTTCTGCTAGAATTGACCTTTGAGGGATAACTGTCATGATCCCTGCTTCCAAGGGGTCAGGACTTGCCTCACATCCTTGGAAGCAGGCCCATAACCTTGATCCTGGGTACCAGCCAGTCCCTATCGGGACCTTTTGGACCTTGTCCTGGCGCCAGTGGCACCAGGCTCATAATGCTTAAGAGTGCTTGGGTGGACCTACCTGCAGCAGACCATGCTGCTTACTTACCAGCTCGATGGTCTTCTGATCCTTCTCTGCCTGGAACTACTTTTCCTGTCTGGGTGGGGCAGGAACCACTCCCTGGAATCAGAACACAGGAACTCTTTTCTTACCTGGGCGAGGCTGTGGAAGAAGACGCCTAAGCACTACAGAAGGCTATTTAAACCACACCCGATTGATGAAACGTGCTTCGCGTTATTCTGCATTTGCAGCAGGACGCTCACCGTGTCAGCTCCAGTCTTCCTGAGATTCTTCAGCTCCAGTTCCTGTGAAAACGAATTCCTTACCTGCTAGAGATCCGATCCTCAGCTGCACCTGCCAAGACAAAACAACAGGTTAGCAGAATTCAATTCGAGAGCAGCGCTCTTACTTACCAAATACGGCGGCATCTTCCAAAGCCTTCCGCCGCTTTCTTCGGCTCCCCATCGACATCTGCAAAGAAAAGGACTTGATTAAGCATTGCATTCTTGAATTGCTTACCTGCGCTCCGCACGTTCTGAACTTCAAGAAGCGCTGCATGCCAGGATCTGCAAAACAAAGGGAGACATTTTAAGGCGCATTCTAAACCAACCATAAACTTTCTACTTACGCGCTCGCACGTTCGCCGGCATCCATCTAGCAACGCTCTCTGCATCCACGATCTGCAAGGACAAAAGAGACATTAAGGCGTGCTTTTGAAACAAACAGCAGTCATTTTACTTACGTGCACCGCGCTTTATCTTCTTCGTACATACGCGCTTGCACGATCCTGGGCACTTATTCATCAGCGTCCATTGCACCTAAACCTGCAGGACAAAGAGAGACATTAGAAAGGGTGACAGCAACCGGTCATCTTTCCTACTCACCTGCTTGCCGCATCATTCCTCTACAATTTCAATCTTGACACCCTGAGACTGAGCAGGGGACTAAATTAAGGGTGCTCCAATAACTATCAAGAAACCGCTCGTGCGGTAAACCGCGGCATCTTCCAACATCAACCTCTGCAATCAAGAGGATTGTCAGTGAACCAGTGAAGTAACTGGTACTTGCGCCCCTGCAAAGACGCAGGATGGAGAGCCCGGCCTTAATATATCTAAGGTGAGCAAGCCACGCCCTGGGTTCGAATAAGAGGACTGAGGAAGGAGAAGTTCAGTCAATCCAGTTCCTAAATCCTTGTTCTTCCGTCTGCAGACACCTCACTTTACTCGTCCGGTACATCGTGAGAAGGGGACCAGCCCTAGGAGAAGGCCGAGATCTACGAGTCACACTAGGAGACGCGGCGACAGCTCAGTCCAGCCCAGCACCTCCGTGGAAATCAGGTGAGCGTTACAGAACGCGAAGCACACCACAAATCCTCCACCCAGGCGCAATGGAAACCTCAGATACTGACCAACTAGCCCAGTTGCTAGGGGAATTAAGAGCAGAAGTACTAGCAGCGCGCCAGGAAACGAAAGCCCTAAGGAGGGAGCTAATTGTGTCCAAAGAGCGCACAGATGATCTTGCTAGACAGTTGTTACAAACGCAGGCGGGGCAAACACCGCTGCCGACCCCAGGGGGGGTAATATCCCAGCGACCTCCACTAATCCTGTACAAATTAATCTACCTGGAAACGTGCCTTTGGCTCCACCCGAACGCTTCTCAGGCGATCCCAAAAGGTTTGCAGTGTTCATCAATCAATGTCGTCTGCACTTCCTGTGTAGGCCAGCTGCATTTCTCACTGATCAGGCCAAAGTGGCCTTCGTACTTTCATATCTAAGTGGCAGTGCTGCAGACTGGTCAATTCCCCTGGTAACCCAGGATGACCCGATTCTTCGTAATTTTCAGGCCTTCAAGTCCAGTATGGAAAGACTATTTGCCAGACACTCTCAGGGACAGGCCTTAGATAACGAACTCCTCTCTTTACGACAAGGTAATCAGGATCTTCTGGCATATATTGCATCATTTAACAGACTGGTAGTTGAAGCCAGATGGCCTGAGGATAAAAGGATTACGCTGTTTTATAGGGGGTTGCATGGAGAACTCAAAGATGTCCTGGCCCAAGTAGTAAATCCTCTGCAAGATTGTTCTGAATATATTGACCTGGTGGTTCAACTGGATCACAGGTTACAGAATAGGAAGGCTGATCGCTCCAGATTCGAAGCTCGGGTTTTTTCAAGACCACAGAGTTCCGCCAAAGGAGGCGATACCGTAGAACCCATGCAAATAGGAGTCGTGAAAGGGCCATTAACACAAAAGGAACAAGAAAGAAGACAACAGCTGCAATTGTGCCTCTATTGTGGGAATTCAGGACATTTTCTTCGTGAATGCCCGGTGAAACCTGCTAAGAAGACCGTGGGAGCTTCCGACAAAAGCATCGAAAAGCCAGAATCGGGAAACGACCTCGCCCGACAAGTGTAGAGGTCCGCTTGCCGAGCGTTAAAACCAGTTCTTTGACCTCGCATTTCATCGTGCCCATGGTCCTAATAAGCCCGAGAAGCCAGATCGTTTGCATGCCATCAAGGCATACATTGACAGTGGAGCAATCGGCAATTATGTGGATCGCGAGATGGCATCCAGGATGAATCTACCTCTCTGTCCTAAAATGGTTAAAGACGTTATTACCACAGTGGATGGTACGGAAATAGCTTCCGGACCAGTTACCCATACCACCGAGGGAGTGACATTAGTAAGCCAAAATGGACATCGTGAGGAGATCGTGTTTGATGTGATCAATGCCCCTCAGTTTCAAATTATCCTGGGAATCCCTTGGTTAGAAAAACACAATCCTCAAATTGATTGGCGAGCAAAGACGATTCAGTTTCCGGCATGTGCGTCCACTTGTTATCTGAAGTCCGACATTAAGCTGGCAGCAATTACATCCGAGGGTCCCCAACTGCCTCCTGAATATCTAGAGTTCCAAGATGTCTTCCAGAAAGAACAAGCCAACTCCCTACCCCGGCACAGGTCATACGACTGTCAGATAGACCTGGTACCTGGGTCCACTCCTCCATGTAGTAGGATCTATGCTCTCACCGAACCAGAAAATCTCCACCTTAGGCAGTATTTGGACCAATACCTGGCCAATGGATTTATTTGTCCTTCTAAGTCTCCAGCCTCTTCAGCTCTGTTCTTCGTTCCGAAAAAGGAAGGGGATCTCAGAACATGTATCGATTATCGCGCCCTGAATCAGATTACAGTCAAGAACAGATATCCTTTGCCATTGATCCCTGAACTTCTAGACCAAGTCAAGAATGCTCGCATTTATACGAAGTTGGATCTCAGAGGAGCTTACCACTTGGTCCGAATAAAAGAGGGCGACGAATGGAAGACGGCCTTCCGCACCAAGTATGGATTATTTGAGTATCAAGTAATGCCCTTTGGACTATGTAACGCCCCGGCCGCCTTCCAGTACTTCATGAATGACATCCTCAGAGAACTAATTGACGTGTGTACAGTTGTCTACATTGACGATATCCTTATATATTCGTCCTCTGAGGCCGATCACCGGAAACACGTCAGGGCAGTTCTTGAGAGGCTTCGCCAACATAAACTGTTTGCCAAGCTTGAGAAGTGCGTTTTCCATGTCACCGATGTCGAATTTCTGGGATTCATTCTGTCACCAAATGGAGTCCACATGGATTCAAGAAAGGTAGACGCTATCATTAAGTGGCCATCACCAATGTCGGTGAAAGGAGTCCAAAGCATGTTGGGTTTCACCAATTTCTACCGTAGATTCATTCCAGAATTCTCCTGAATAGTCCAGCCCATTACTGCCCTTCTAAGGAAAAACAAACGCTTTGTGTGGTCTACCGAGGCGGAGCAAGCCTTCCAAGAGTTAAAAGCCAAGTTTATCTCCGCTCCTGTTTTGAGACATCCCCGCCCAGAGCTTCCTTACATCGTAGAAACCGACGCCTCCAGTCTTGCGATGGGTGCAGTCCTATCGCAAAGAGATCCAGAAACAAACCAGTTACACCCCGTGGCATTTTGGTTCCACGCAAATTCTCGGCTCCTGAAATCAACTACACCATTACCGATAAGGAACTTCTGGCTATTAAGTCCGCCTTCAAGGCCTGGCGACACTATCTTCTGGGTGCCAGACACACAGTCACAGTGATTACAGACCACCGCAACTTACAATACCTAAAGACAGCTAAAGCTCAATCCTCGAGACAACTCCGCTGGGCACTATTTTTTGCCGAGTTTGACTTCGTCATTACCTACCGACCAGGCAACAAGAACGGTAAAGCTGATGCCCTTTCCCGGATGGGAGTGGAAGAACACATGGTCAATCCTGAACCCGTACCTATCATTCCCAAACAAAGAATCCTAGGTCTAATCGGCACACAATCCATCGAAGAAGTTGAAGCCAAAGTTAAACAACTTATAACTCCAGCAGACATACAGAATTGGCATCTTCAGGGAAAAGACTTCACGGTGAAGAACGACCTATTGTACTTCCAAGAACGGTTATATCTACCCTGTGCTAGTTTACAGAATCAAGTCATCTCTTGTTATCACGACTCCCTAATGGAGGGACACCCCGGTATGGCCAAGACCTCGGAAAAGATCAAGCGTCACTTCTGGTGGCCGTCTTGGAGAAAGGATATCAGAGACTTTGTAATGTCCTGTGGAGTGTGCGCTCAAAATAAAAGTCAAAAGGAGAAACCAGCAGGCCTCTTACGCCCACTTGACATCCCACCTCGTCCCTGGCATACTCTCTCCATGGATTTCATCACCGACTTACCTTCATGTTCCGGATATAATACGATCTTAGTAATCGTGGACCTATTCTCCAAGATGGCGCACTTCATCCCACTGTAAGGTCTACCGTCAGCAGCAATCCTGGCCCGGGAGTTTCTCGAAAACATCGTTCGGTTGCACGGCTTTCCTTCAGTTTTAATCTCGGATAGAGGAAGTCAATTTGTCTCCCACTTTTGGCAGAGTTGCTGTCGGTTGGCTCAAATTGATGTAAGGCTTTCAACCAGTCACCACCCCCAAACCGACGGACAGACCGAGAGGACCAATCAAACTTTGGAACAGTACTTACGCTGCATGCTGCAACAAACAGAAAGAACTTGGAAGGACATCCTTTGGATAGCCGAGTACGCTTACAATAATTCAGTCCACTCTGGAACCGGAAAAACCCCGTTTTTTCTTTTATATGGTAGCCATCCTCGAACCTCTAATCTGTATCCACCTCAGGATCTAGGGACACCAGCAGTACACCACCTGCATTCTGCAATCACCCAAGCCTTTAACGAAGCCACTTCTCATCTGCAAAGGGCTAAGGAACAATACAAGAAAGGAGCAGACCAACATCGGAAGGAGGCCCCTCAATATCAAGTAGGAGATCAAGTCTGGTTATCCACCAAACATTTACCCCTAAAAGGACCGCGCACCTTCAACCCAAGATACCTGGGACCCTACTCAATCACTACCATAATAAACCCAGTGGCAGTCAAGTTGGACTTGCCCCCTCATATGAAAATGCACCCAGTCTTCCATGTCTGCCTACTAAAACCTGTGCAGCCAGAGACCCGATTGACTAAATCTCCAGAACCTATCCTAGTTGATGGAGAACTCGAGTTTGAAATCAAAAACATCTTAGATTCCAAAATCTCCAAATCAAGGCTATACTACCTGATTGACTGGAAAGGTTATGGCCCCCAGGAAAGGTCTTGGGAACCTGCAGAACATGTCCACTCACCTCGTTTAGTCAAGAAATTTCATCGAACATTTCCTAACAAACCAAGACCCCCGGAGAAGTCAAGCTTGGGAGGGGCCTTGAGGGGGGGTGCTGTCATGATCCCTGCTTCCAAGGGGTCAGGGCTTGCCTCACATCTTTGGAAGCAGGCCCATAACCTTGATCCTGGGTACCAGCCAGTCCCTATCGGGACCTTTTGGACCTTGTCCTGGCGCCAGTGGCACCAGGCTCATAAAGATGACCGGTCCCGGCGCTGGAAGCGCCGGGCTCATAATGCTTAAGAGTGCTTGGGTGGACCTACCTGCAGCAGACCATGCTGCTTACTTACCAGCTCGATGGTCTTCTGATCCTTCTCTGCCTGGAACTACTTTTCCTGTCTGGGTGTGGCAGGAACCACTCCCTGGAATCAGAACACAGGAACTCTTTTCTTACCTGGGCGAGGCTGTGGAAGAAGACGCCTAAGCACTACAGAAGGCTATTTAAACCACACCCGATTGATGAAACGTGCTTCGCGTTATTCTGCATCTGCAGCAGGACGCTCACCGTGTCAGCTCCAGTCTTCCTGAGATTCTTCAGCTCCAGTTCCTGTGAAAACAAATTCCTTACCTGCTAGAGATCCGATCCTCAGCTGCACCTGCCAAGACAAAACAACAGGTTAGCAGAATTCAATTCGAGAGCAGCACTCTTACTTACCAAATACGGCGGCATCTTCCAAAGCCTTCCGCCGCTTTCTTCGGCTCCCCATCGACATCTGCAAAGAAAAGGACTTGATTAAGCATTGCATTCTTGAATTGCTTACCTGCGCTCCGCACGTTCTGAACTTCAAGAAGCGCTGCATGCCAGGATCTGCAAAACAAAGGGAGACATTTTAAGGCGCATTCTAAACCAACCATAAACTTTCTACTTACGCGCTCGCACGTTCGCCGGCATCCATCTAGCAACACTCTCTGCATCCACGATCTGCAAGGACAAAAGAGACATTAAGGTGTGCTTTTGAAACAAACAGCAGTCATTTTACTTACGTGCACCGCGCTTTATCTTCTTCGTACATACGCGCTTGCACGATCCTGGGCACTTATTCATCAGCGTCCATTGCACCTAAACCTGCAGGACAAAGAGAGACATTAGAAAGGGTGACAGCAACCGGTCATCTTTCCTACTCACCTGCTTGCCGCATCATTCCTCTACAATTTCAATCTTGACACCCTGAGACTGAGCAGGGGACTAAATTAAGGGTGCTCCAATAACTATCAAGAAACCGCTCGTGCGGTAAACGGCGGTATCTTCCAACATCAACCTCTGCAATCAAGAGGATTGTCAGTGAACCAGTGAAGTAACTGGTACTTGCGCCCCTGCAAAGACGCAGGATGGAGAGCCCGGCCTTAATATATCTAAGGTGAGCAAGCCACGCCCTGGGTTTGAATAAGAGGACTGAGGAAGGAGAAGTTCAGTCAATCCAGTTCCTAAATCCTTGTTCTTCCGTCTGCAAACACCTCACTCTACACGTCCGGTATATCGTGAGAAGGGGACCAGCCCTAGCAGAAGGCTGAGATCTACGAGTCACACTAGGAGACGCGGCGACAGCTCAGTCCAGCCCAGCGCCTCCGTGGAAATCAGGTGAGCGTTACATAACTTGGTACCTTAACAAAAATCAAGAGCCAGATCCAGATGGCGTCTCTAACTTAGTTATGAGGGATAACCCCAATCTTAATTGCTTACATCTGCAGATTTATTTTAAAGGCATTCTTGAACACATCATTGAGTACTGTGACAACAAAAATAACAATGACTTCCAGATATTGCACAACAGTCTACAGTTTCATCAACAAACCAATCTTGCACCCCAGTCAACCTTACTTAATTATTTCTTTTCACACTGTGACATTCCTGACTGAGCATCATGTACATCCATCTGTATTTTTATTTACCTGAAGTAGGGGGGCCTGCCATACCATGGAAAATTGGATACAATCTTTCAAGCACTATGCTAATGTGGTCTGTGGCCCAAATTGTAGTATTGTGAGAAGAAAATCCTTGCTGCTACATTGTCTAGGTCCTGCTGGTGAAGAGAAATTTGAAGACTTGTCTGACCTCCCGGAGAATGAAGATGATGGCCTTAATGAATATGAGAGAACAGTTAAAAAGATTGGCAAACATTATGAGAAGAAATTCAGCACAATATTAGAATGATACAAATTTGGAAAAAGGACAAAAGAAGAAGAGTGTGGAACGGTATATTACAAGTTTAGGGAAATTGGCCCGGATGTGCAACTTCAATGAACAACTGGATGAACGACTGAGAGATCACTTTATGTTGGAATGCAACAATGCCAAGGTCAGAGAGAAATTGTGGTCAGAAGATAATCCGTCATTGGACACAGTTTTGAGAGTTGCAAAAGAAGTAGAGCACACAGAGCAGTGTGTCAAAATGTTAGAAAATAGAGTGAAGGATATGAATGTAAAGACAGAATTCACTCCACCATCAATAAACATACCCAAAATGAATGATACAATTTCGGCAATTAATGATGATGCTGTCAGAAAAAAGATGAAAAAGTACAAAGATCTACATGGATGGATGACAGAAGGGGGAGGTCATCTTTTCAAGCACAGAAAAGAAGCAGTCCTAGGAGGAATAGCCCCGGCCGGCAGATGCTTCAGGTGTGATAGTGCAAATCACTAGGCAGACAATCCAGATTGTCCTGCTTTAAAAATGATCTGCTGAATATGCAAAGAGAAAGGTCATCTTTCAAGATGTTACAAAACAAAAAGGAGATCTACTAATTGGATTGGGAGTGATCGTAGTGACGGAGAGGGGGAAGAATGTATATCCATGGTAGTGGATGAAGATGAAGAAGAGATAGACATGCCCAAGGCCTCAATATGTATAGACAGTGTACAGGTATCCATGATGATTGACTCAGGTACCAAAAATACTTTACTGCCACAAAATGAATGGAGTAAATCGAGACATGAATTTCTCAATGAAGTTGACATCAACCCCAAAGCTTATGGGGGAGTAAAGATCGAATTGATTGGATGGTTTTGGGGCATGCTGAGATTCAAAGATAGAGAGGCTAGGGGAAAGATATATGTGACAAACAAAGGGAGCACACAGTTGTTGAGCTGGGCACATCAACAAAAACTCAAAGTAAAGTTAGACCCAAAGTAGAAGAATCAGTACTCTCTGTTGGAAATATCAACATGCAGGAGAGAGTAATGAAGGAGAGATTTCATGATGAAATAGGTTGTCTATGCGGCTTTGTGCATAAGATTAAAATGAAAAACGACCTCTAACCTGTAGCGCAGAAACTGTGCAGCATTCCCCTGTCCATGAGAGATGAAGTGAAGATAGAACTGTTAAGGGTTTCAATCAGGTGACACACAACTTGGTCTCGGCCTAGTGTGCAGCGCACGACTGAAATGCTTATCTCTTTATATTATATAGATTCAATATTGAGATGGTACACCCCTCATATCACACCCCCTTTTCAAATACCCCAGGTCACAATGGACCATGAACCTGGCTGATTGGTAAAATGCAATTTTTATTTATTTAATTTAAAATTCAAAAGAAATCATACACTTTTTAATATGGGGCAGCAATCAGCAATGGGGTGGTAATTACAATGAGAATGTGAGCAATGCACAGGGTTTTACCTTCTAGTGGAGCATATATACAGCACAGCGGAATAGGAGCACTTTTTGATTTAGGAAAGATAGTACCCAAGTTAGATTTTCCCCCTGCAATGTTCCCTCAACCCACAAGTAATTAACTCTGAGTGGATAAACAGAAGCAGCAGGTAAACAGGAATAAGAAACAGGAAATGGAATCCAAATCTGACCTTCCCTCCCCAAATAAGAGAGAAAAACTGATTTTAAACCCCTTGCAATGTTATGAAATGACACTCGGAAATGGACAAATAAATAATTAATGTGCGATTAAAACTCTAAGGTAAATAGAATTTCTCACTAAAGCAACAATGCATAGAGACTAACAATCATCAGCAATGGGTTACCAAGAGCATATAATTCAAAAATGAATTAAAAGTTTAAAACAAATTGAAGCAAAATGACACGTTGGAAACTTTGCAATTTCTTTCAATTCTCGACTGAAAGTTCCCAAACGGTTTTTAATAAAAACGGGTGAAATACACTGATTTGGAGTGCGGTTATTTGGTTGGGGAATAGCTATATATCACAGGTACAATATGGAAGTGAAAGTAAGTCTCTAAATGGTAAATTTAAGGAGTTATGCAATATATAAAAAGGTGTGCTTTTAGTAAATTGAAGCCGTGAAATAGGAAAGGAAATCAGTTGTGACAAGAACAGTTTTACTTTAAACTAGAGTATTTAGGCTAGGCCAACAAAGATGGACACAGTAAGCTCCAAGGTCAATTCGCGACTTCAACCCCATCACCCCAGAGCCCAACCTTGGCGGAAACCAGACTGATCACTCGAAATATGACTAATGGCTTAGGATTTACACAAAACAAAATTACTAAAGAGATGGCGCTAGCACTAGAAATCAAAGGCATGGTTGCCCGGATAATTCTGACAGTTTTAACAAGTTATCACTATAAGGATAGGATGACTTTGCGAGTGGGATAAGAACAAAGGCAAGACAAGATATACTATGGGTTTCTATGGAGTGGTGAAATACTCACAGTCCACTTTTAGTTTGGGATTTTGGACAGTCAACGGTTCTGGTTACAACACGGCAGAGCGGCTGGCAAACAGCTGGGCGTTCTGGTCATGGGATGGCACTTCTGGACTGGCAATTCTGGTCACTGGATACTAAAGATCAGCTGGATGGCAGGATTGCAGGATGCATGCAGTTAGGGGCAGCAAGACAGGCTAGTTCAGGATGCTTTCCAAAAGAATACCACAGCTTTCCCCGTTTTAATGGGAGATTAGTGGGTTTTCAGAATTGAGGGCTTGCTGGAGCAGGGTCAGCAATGCTTGATTTTTTGAAGTGGGTCCTGGAGTATGGTCAGCAATGCTTTGGCCTTGTAGTTGGGATCTGGAATCTGGATGGATGCAAAAGGAACGCAGCGCAGGAACGTCAGGAAGATTGTGTGTGTCTGGAGTGTTGTCAGGGACTCTTTATATAGAGCATGGTGACATCATAGACTGTATGGCTGGGCCGGCTTAGCTAAGCCCGCCTCTAAACAACTGGATTGGGCAATCTATGTTGGTTGTCTCCCCTGGAATGTGACTCAGTTCAGGAGATTGCATTTTATGATGTAAAAAGACTTCCCACAGACCTTTTTGCCAAAAATCTGTCATACCAGAATTTACACATTTGTACAGTTGTGGCACCTTAATAAATGACATAATCAGGTTACATATGTTATGTAGAGCACAGCCGTCTAATCCTGCAATCTGTGAGGGTTTTTTTTATCCTTTTATATTTTTTTGGTCATTATCAGTGTGAAATAACTTAATACATATGTGTGGATCATCGTAAGGGATGTAAGTATAAAAATGTGCATTGGCAACATGGATACCTTTCTTGTAATCCACAATACTTTGCCATTTCTATTCCCAAAGTGTCAGTGAATTCTACCATGTCTTCAATGAAAGCCCATAAAATCATATTTAAACTATAACATTTTCACATTTTCACAAATTCTTACTGCCAAGATAAAAAGTCTTTAAAGTTTATTTATAAAATAGTCTTTGGAAGCAAACGTCAGTCCTTTGTCTTTCACTGGACCATTTTTTTCTTTCTTCAGCTGTGACCAACTGTCACTTCAGCCCTGTGTGGGCTGGGGGTTCCCAATTTGATTGAATGTTTTATGGCCCCCTCCACTTCACAGGTCAGTGTCCCAGGACTTCTATTGTCCCAGCCTGGAGCACAGACGAATGTCTGACGAGCGTGTGAACTTTCTTTGTCTTGGTCCATTCAAAGTTTTCCAAGCTAGCAATTCTTTCGTGTCCTGGAAGTTTATGCTGTGGCTCCCTTCCTAGGGGGAAGCTTTAACTCTGCCAACCGGAATAACCTATTTTTGAGAGCTTGCAAATCCAGCCAAAGCGGTTTAAAACCTTTATTTTCTGATATTTGGTCCTGAATTAAAACAAACCTGTTGAATAAAATAGCCCATGTATGTATTTTCACCAGCCACAAACCCTTCACATTTCTAGGTAATGACAGACTTTCCTTCAACAGTTTCCTTTTAAACTGGCATTTTTCTCTTTTAGTTTTGCAAAAGCCCTTTTTTACACATGTGTTGAAAACTGCTAACATTTGCTTTCTAAATCGATTTTGCTATCTTATTTCCTAAAATTGCCTTGCAGACATAGTTATTTACTTCTAGGCAATAGTTCATTTGAAGCACAGATGCATTGAAACTGACATGGCTCAAATTGCTGGAGTCTCTTTCGAACTACTGAGCTTTGATACATTTGTAAAGAAATTAAGGCGTTTTCCCGTGCGAGTAAAAGTGAAGTTCCTTGTTGATTTCTCTCAGAGTTGGTTTGACAGGGCCTGTCATTCAGAAATCATGCCTGGTTTTGCTGAGGCACAATGAGATACTGGGCATTGCAGGGCCTTATTGATCACAGTGGTTTAAGAAAGAACAGATGTAATTAGCGTCAAAGAAGCATTATTTTAAAGGTGACATGTTTTCTTTATAATGGCGATTTTGGGCTTTCAGCAAAGGAGTGCTGCCTTTTCACTCCATTTCTTTTGTACAGGTAAGAACACACTGGCACGCTCCCTTAGTGTGTCCCCTTGTTCCATCCTGCCCCTGTGTGCTTGGCAAGAAGGTGCAGCCATCCTTTATTTGCTGCAAAAATGCAGTTTTGAGGCCATAGCGCTCACAGGAGCCAGCATAGCCATTTTGCTGTTTCTGCGCACATGCAGCTTGGTGATGTGGGGAAATACTGTTGAGTGGGTCAATATATCCCATAGAACTTAGGAAGTTGGAAAGTCAAGGTATTATAGAAAGCATAGATGCGGCTGAATGGCTGTCGCCTCTTGCAGTCCTGAGGAAGAAAACTGGGAAGCTCAGGGTCTGTGTGGACATGAGGGAACTCAATAAGTGTATAATTCCGGAGAGACACCCACTTCCCAAAATACAGCAAATGATATCCACCATTGGCCCAGCAAAATTCTTCTCTGCTCTGGACCTCGCATCTGAGTATCATCAGATTAAATTACATGAAAAATCAAAATGTTTGACAGCATTTATCACACCAGAAGGACTGTTTCAGTACAAAAGAATGCAATTCAGATTAGTCTCTGCCACTTCTGTATTTCAGAAGGTCATGCATAGACTATTTAATGGAGACGAAGGAATCCTGTGCTTTCAGGGCGACATATTGGTTTATGCGGATAACTTAAAACTTCATGATGAAAGATTGAGTTATATCTTCCAGAAACTACATTCAGCAGGAATGACGTTGAGAAAGGAAAAGTGAAAGATCACTAGACAAGAAATAGAATATTTAGGTTGCATAATTGCGGCTGAAGCTATACGTCCCAAAAGACAACTTGCGGATGCAATTGAAAACATGCCCAGACCAGTCTCTCGAGAAGAAGTTCAAACCTTCCTAGGAATGGCAGAGAACTACTCAAAATGCATCTTTTACTTTGCCAAACAAACGGCATTCCTGCATGAGCTCACCAAGGGGAAGAGTGTTTTCGTGTGGAGCAATGAATGTGAAGAAGAGTTCAAATCTATCAAATGAGCGTTGGCAAGAGCTCCCGCTCTAAACAATTTCAGTAGTAACAGGAAGACTTTAATAACAACGGATGCCAGCAATATTGATCTGGGCGCGGTGGTTACTCAAGAAGGAGATGGCAAAGAATTTCTCATAGCATTTGCTTCCGGACTATTGAAAGGAGCCGAGAAGTTTTATGCCACAATCGAGAAGGAAGAGTTGGCAATTAAGTTGGCGTCGGACAAGTTCAAGAATTTTATCTGGGACATGAATTTTGAATTCCGCACCAATCATAAACCCTTGGTCGAGATAATTATGTTGAAGGGCATAGACAGAGTATCTGGTTGCATCAGAAGATGGTTGGTCCAACTACAGAAATATAATTGCACAGTAAAATATGTACCTGGAGTGAAAATGTTCGCGGCTGACTGTTTGTCTAGCCTCACAAATGTGACAGAACCAAATACAGAGTAAAATGACTCAGAAATGGTTTTTGCCATAGCGTAAGTGCCTGTGCCACAGAAGGAATGGGACAAAGCAATGAAACAGGACATTATCCTTAGCAGACGCAGACAAGTTTTGGAAGAAAATAATCCTTGCAGGAAGAGTCACTTTGAGGATTTAGGTCTTTTTGCCGTATTGGAATGTGATAGATGATTTAAGTCTCCAAGGGGAGATGTTGATGCGTGGTGACAAGATTATTCCCCCGTCTGATGTTCGTCAAAGGATCATAGCCCTGCGCCATGAAGGGCATCAAGGGATCATAAAGATCAAGCAGAGGATAAGGAGTGATTACTGGTGCCCAGGCTGTGATCTTCAAATTGAAAGAACTGTCTGGGACTGTATCTTTTTTATGTTATGTTATTTGGCATTTATATAGCACTCTATATATCAATGGTATGACCTCAAATCACTGGTAGGGAATGTAGTCCAAGTCAGTCGAAAGAGTAAGGTGTCATAGGATGCTTGGGTGCAACGATTATGTGCGCAGCTGATTTGATTGCCTGATGGTAGCTACATCCTAGCATTAAGTGTGGTGGTGTTTGTCATCAGTTCAATGTGTGCAGTCTGGAGCCTTTTCACCAAGACTAGGTTCCAGCTGCGTTAGGCCTGTGCAGGATGCTTATGTGTGCAGCGAGGCCGAGTTTGTGGGGTATAGCTGTGTTTCATCAGAATGTTGAGGTGTTCATGAAGTATTGTTCGTATGTGAGCAGCTAGGCTGAAATTGATCAAAGGGTATAGCTGCGCTCTAATTGTGTTTTGGTGTAGGGTAGAGAGTGAGCATGGTGATAGGAGAGGTGAGTGTCTGAGCAGAGGTTTTGATCTAAAGAGCTTGCTGTTCCAGATTTCAGGTCCACGTTTGCGATTGCTGTGTTCAGAGTAAAATTATTAGTGACAAAAGTGACAAAGTATGCTAGGGTTCAAATTATCTCATGGTTATGATATTCCTGAACAGCCATGGGACACATTAGGAATGATGTGTTAGGTCCTGTGTGGAGCAATGGAAGACAATCCTTTTTTTTAGTCATCAGAGATTTGTTAACCAGGAGGGTGGATGAGCTGATTATACTTTGTATTACCACCAGGTACGTGATTGATTTGTTTGGAAGAGATCAGTGAGCGGGAAGGTTTCCCCAGGGTATTTGTCACAGTTTCGATCAAAAGAAATGGAGGACTATTGTTGAAAGAACTCCTTCGAGCACAGGAAAAGTGGCATTTACCATCCCCTAATGAATGGTGTTGTGGAACGTTTTAACAAAGTTCTAAAAGAAGCCATTCGGTGGGTGTGATCTAATGGTACAGACTGGGAGAAAGCAGTGAGGGATGTGATTGTTGCAGACAGATTTACTCCTCATTGCACTACAGGAGTTTCTCCCATTGAGTTTAGTAGAGGCAGGAAAGCCAACAACAAACTCGTACCATCTTGGATGGGCAGGGACACCTCCATAGGGAAATAATTTGAGAATGTGGTTGATAACATCAAATGCAGTCAGTTAAAGAACAAATTGGCACATGATCGGTCTAGTGGGGTATGCAGCAATGTTGTTCTTCCTGCTGTGGGGGATACAGATTAAACTTCTTCCTTTTCTCAGGAATGGGCCCTGCAAATGGTCCAAGCCTAATGTAGTACTGAAGTGTTTAAATTTGCCATAAGAGCGGAAGATGGGCATGTATGGAACATGGAGGGAGTGTCTTTGGTGAAGAATATGGATGGTGGGGTGAGAAGTAGCAGTGACAGTGTTGGTGGTGAGGCTGATGCTGGAGTGTTAGGACTACGCAGTGTTGAACTTTCCTTGCCTAGTGACACAGCGGGATGTCTTCGCCAGTCAAGATTGGGGAGAATCTACAGGAGACCTCGACATTGATGATGATATTCATATTGATATGTTATTTGTATCGTGCTTGTAAACAAGTGTTTCAGAGCGCGACAAGGCAAGGAAGGGTAACAAGGGAGAACAAAACAACGATCTTACTAGGCCCAGTGACATTGAGATTGTGCAAGTGCATGGGAGAGGGAAAGAGGAAAGTGCATGGGAGGGGGGAGAACTGAAAAGTGCTGAGCAAAAGGAAGAAAAATAAATAAAACATCAAATAAATAAATAATAAAGCAACAAACAATGGTAGTGCAGCAAGCAAGTGGCAAGTGCTAGGTGTAAGGCAACAGACAGGGTGTGTCTGATAAGTGCAGAAAAAAAGGGGGGCTGTAGGGTTGCAGATACAGACCTCAGTGCAAGGGATTGCTAGGAAGCAGTGCAGGTGGGTGGCAGGGTGAACATGTACCTGGGCCTGAAAGTCAGAGGGTGACCAGGTGCACGATGCTGAGACAGAACGGATCAGCAGGGGAGAGGAGGAGAAAAGTCAGAAGTGAAGAGAAAGGTCTTGAGGTACATTTGGAAATCGTAAATGGTTCTCCTCACGTTTCAGAATGGCATGGAGGCTGTTCCAGAGGGAGGCCCCAGCTGAAGACAGAGATCTACCCCCAGCTTGTTTCTTTGTAAAATGACTGACCCTGAGGGAGTTAGAGCTGGAGGAGCAAAGAGCTCAGGAGGGAAGATATTTATGGAGGGGCAGCTGAAGGTATTTTGGACCGAGGCCCCAGAAAGCCTTGTGGACAATGCAAAGGGTCTTGAATTTAATCCTTGCAGCCACTGGGAGCCAGTGGAGGGATTTTAGGGCTGGAGAGATACGATCCCAGGGCTTGAGGCCAAGGACAAGTCCTGCAGTACTGGTCTGGATAAGTTGCAAAGGGCAGAGAGTAGAAGCAGGTAGATTTAGAAAGAGGCTGTTACAATAATCCAACCAGAGAGAAACAGGGCTCGAGAGTCAGTGAGCTTCTGGGGGAAGGAGAGGAAAGGCAGAATACCAATGAGGAGGTGCAGTAGGAAGTTTGACTTTTTGGAGACATCAGAGATATGGGCAGAGAAGGAAAGCGTGGAGTCAAAGATGACCCAGAGGTTCTTTGCCTCGCATGTGGAGGTAGGAGGAGGAGGGAGGCCGGCCAAAGAGTGACAGGAAAGGAGGGTGAAGGTGTGCCGATGAGGAGGATGTCCATCTTGCTGCCATTCAGGCAGAGATCGTTGGTGGCACACCAATCCTGAATGGCAGATAGGCAATCTGAGATGAGAGAAGGAAAGAGGTGGCTGAGGGAAGCCTGAAAATGAGTTATGTGTCATCAGCATAGCACTGAATATTGGAGCAGAAAGTGGCAATGCGGTGTGCGAGAGTTGCCATCTGACGTGATATGTATAGGAGGAAGAGAAGAACCTTGCTGCGCATCTCAGTTGTTGAATTGTGAAGAAGGGGGGATGTGTAGTAGTGAACTTGCCTTACCACACTGCATGCTCAGCCTGCCATGTGGGCAGACTCACGTCATGGGGATTCAAGAACTGCTGGAGTGTGAGAGGGAGAGTGGCCATTGCAGCGGGCAAGGAAGAAGACGGAGTCTGGTGGGGCTCGCTATCCTTGTATCTTATTTTATAAACCCTATTTGCCTTATATCAATAAACCCCCATTGCTACATAATTTCGTTATTGTGCCATCCTTACATTACAGTAGTCAACCTGGATGAGTCTAAGTTTATGAGCTTTGGTAAGGTTTTGAAAGAAAAGACAAAAATAGTTACATCTGGAGGGTTGCTTTAGCATGTACATAACTATTGATATATTAGATGCGAGGTTCAATCCATCTGCCATGGCCTTAAAAAAACCTCATACAAAGGCAATCTCAATAATGTTACTGATAAAGACATTTGGTTATTTTTTTTATTAGCTTTTCAGTTTTACATTAAAACTTTTTTTCGCTATTCCATTTAATCACATTTGAATTCATCATACAATAGCCACACACAATTAAAAGTCTGTTAAGTGTTATTAATAATCAGTTTTACATTAAAACCTTTCGTTATTCCATTTACTCACATTTGAATTCATCATACATACATTGAATTGAATTTGTGTTTCATTTCATTTTCTCATATCCTTCGGTTACTCATTCTATGTCATGTTCAGTTTCTCCAGATATCTGATCGTAGCCAAATTCAGAGATATATATTCCGCATTTATGATAAGTTTCCACATGTCTTTTCTGGTCAGGGATCTATATTCTTTAAAAAATCTTTGAGACAATTCAGTCCCTAGCTTACATAATGACTTGCAATATACTATCACATGTTCAAGGGTTTCATTTTCATTTTCAACATTACAGTATCGACAATTGTAATCAAGTCCCTCTTCTTTATGTCGAAGTGCTTGCAAGGATGTGGTAGGCCAGAAGTTAAATCGTAGGTGCATCATCTTGGCCTGGTACAACTGATTAGGATAATTCTGTAGGTATCTGGGTATTTCTTTGTGTTTTTTACACAGACAATTTGCTCCTTTGCATATTTTGTAATTTTTGCATTTCATATTTTTTGGCACGATCAGGATTATTCATTAAAGTAATTTCGTCAATATCTGCATCTCTCATGATCTCCTGGCAGTAAATACTCCATTGATTCAGGCTTTGATGCTGATTATTCTGAATAGATCTTGCAATGATCGGTTTCATGGTTTGTGCATACTCGTCTTGTCTTAGATGTTTTCTATATAGGGATATTATATTCCACTGGTCATAGGCTTTAAGCGATGGTAGGCCAAGTTCATATCAAATGATCGATATGGGGAAACTCTTAGGTACTGGAAGTAATTTTTTCCAGAATATGCCTTCAATTTTGTCCCATTCCGGATGGTTTTGTGGTAGTTTGGCTTGGGCGCCGTATATGAGTGACAGTACGACTTTCTGATTGCAATAGATCAACAATGGAATATATGAGTATTTCCCATATCTCGTGTGAATTATTTTACCTTGGGAACTTAAAGATTGGACTTTATTTATGATGTCATTTTTATACAGAGCGTCTGTTTGGTTGTTGTTTATATTGACGCCTAGGTATTTGTATTCATTGCACATCATTATTGGTGTGCTTTCCATGGACCATTTGAGTTCTGCTATATATGGTGTTTACCGTTTTTACTTGTCATTCACATGATATTTGATTTACTGATATTAATCTCCAGCTGGTTGGCAATAGCGTATTTTTTAAGAGCCACCATTTGTCGCTGTATGCCGATGGGTGTCAGGTCCATGAAAACCAGATCATCAGTGTAAAATAGCCAAGCAACATGATGGTTTCCTAGTTTTGGCGGAAATGATCTCACAGATTGCAAGCATGTTTAAGTTGCAGATGTAATAACTGAAGAGTGTTGCTTGAAACCACAGTAGGTATGAATAGGATGTGATAGTAGCCCACTCTGATCTTGTTTTATTTTCACAGTTGTGTTAGTCCAGAATTGTTGGATTAGATTAACAATGTAATTTGGACATTTTGCTTTTGTTAATTTGTCTCATAGGAAGCATTGTGAGACGGAATCAAAAGCGTGTTTGAGATCAATGAACGCAAGCTATGGTGGTTTTTTCGATGTTTTACTTTGCTCGTTAAGAGCGGCAATCATTAATACATTAACACCTGTCTCCAAACCAGGGATAAAGCATGCTTGATCGATATCCTTCTTTCGGCACATATTTAGCAATTTTTTTACATCTCACAGTACCAATATGGCATATATTTTGCCAGGGCTATCTAGAAGCGCTTGTGGTCTATAATTGCAGGGATCGCTTCTGTCACCTTTTTTAAAAATCGGGATTAATATCGAGTGCCGCCCTGAGTCTGGAATGACACCAGATTTTGATATTATGTCATGTATGATCTTCAGAATCTCAGTCCACTGATCAGAATGTTCTTTTAATGCAATATTTGTTATTCCGTCCGGTCCCGGAGCTCGGGGATGAGCTTAGCTTTTTTATTAAGCCTCTAATATCATCACTATTGTATTTAGTGGTTGTATGTCAACTCTTTGGCCCTCATTACAACACCGTCGCTAAACCATGGCGCTATTAGCACCATGGTTGGTGCCGGTGTTGTAACGGGTCCGCCATGGTTCAATGGGGAATTACCACCCCATTCCAAGGTTGGCGGGGCGGTAATTCCCCATTGAACCATGGCCCTTCCCCATTCCCATTTTCGCCCCATAGGGCTCTATGGGAATGGGGAAGGCGCTAAGTACGGTACCGCAAATTGCGGTACCGTACTTAGCACCAAGGTCCCTTTGTGGGTCCCTACTTTAACGGCTGCTCTAGACCAGCCGTTCAGGTTGGGTCCCGCAAAGGGACCTCGTAGTAAGGCGCTAAGTGTTTAACGGCGCTGCAGCATTTTACGGCGCCGTTAAACATTTAGCGCCAGGGTCCTAATGAGGCCCTTTGTCTTATATTTATTTTACTTTGTTCTTCCTAGTCTGCAAACAGTTTTGTGTAGTAATCATCCCATCATTTTTTTCTCGCTTATTGCGTTCTACAATAGTGAAGTATTTTTTAAATTTTTTTATTTTTATTGACACAACTGAACTAAATCAGCTTTACAATATAAAAAATGAAAAAAGTTGAATCATTGAAATAGAAAAATTACAAATACAATTCATGTTACAAATCTGAAAAATTGCAAGTCTTAAAAGTTACAAGAAAAAGGAGAAAATAACCCGCAGACATTTTAGAATGCCAGCAATGAAATCATAAAACCTAAAAATAAAAAAATGCAAACCACCTCCAAGAAATACTCAACACGAAAAAGTAAAACCCGAACATACAAGGAAAGATAATCTAAACTTACAGTACTGTCTGCTCATCATATAACTTTAAATCATTTAAAAAAGCAATAGTGAAGTATTTACTTTGTGCTTGTTTGCTTTCAGTAGGTGCCATATATGAGCACTTGACCTGTTAGTAATGGCTTTGATCATATTTTCATTTTCATCTTGCTTCTTGGCCACCCTGTATTGTTTCAATCTGTTTTTATAAGTATTTTTGATTTTTGAGCTCTTAGATTTTTGATCTTTGATGTGTAGCATGCACACGTTTTTTAGCTCTTTCCTCGGTTTTATTTTCAATTGTCTTACTATCGAATCATATGCATATTTGTGAGTTATATCTTTAGGCAGACCACTTTGCTGTTTGATGTGAAACATTTCTAAGAAGTAGTTATATGGATTAGTTTCCTTTATTTGATTATGTTCGGTCACACTTTGGTATTGTATCAGGATTTTCCTTTTTAAAGTATCTAGTTTATTGGTAGTCTACTTGATTTGTATTTTACCATTATTCAAGGTTAGTTCATTTTTATAATACTAATTTTTGAAGTTTTCTTCAGAATATTTCCAAGAGATTTCCAGCCAGTTATGATCACTTTCCTTTGTTGGTATTATAGTAAACTTTTCGACTTGATTTACATTTTGTGTTGATATGAATACGTAATCAAGGATAGCTGTTGAATTTTCTCTTTTCCACGTTGGATTGGGGGAATGTCTCCTTTAACACAGCCGTTCAACATTGAGAAATTTCTTTCATCCATTAATTTCAATTTTCAATGAATTTTAAAGACATTTGTCAATTGTAGCCTAGGCTTTAGCCTGGTAGGGATTATCACTTTGTACCAACAAAAGTGAGTCCCCTGCATTTCATATGCTCTAGAATACTCCTATATCAATCTTGAACTATGGGCAAATCGGCTAGAGGCAGGAATTTGGCGTTGTATTCAGGGTCTTACGAAAGCAACACCCATTCAGGCCAGAAGGACACAGCGGGGCCTAATTATGCTGAATACAATCATTAACGTAAATAGAGGAAATGTGTTCATAACAATAAAGTTGCATAAACAAAAAAGGAATCACAGACTTCCTCCTGCTCTTGCATACACAATAATTCTAAATTATCGGAGCCAAGTCATCATCCAGAGATTAACAGACCATTGACCTCTCATTGACCAGACCATGACTCTTTGGTGAGTTTTAAACAGGACCCCAATATTTTATTCTTTTACTCTGTTTAGGTGCCTGTTTTTTCACAAAATAATTTCTTTTTTCTCTTTTTTATAAAACACATAACACATGGACTCAACAATACAGTCCCCTTAACACAATTTCTTGAACATACATAAATACATACACTCTGGGTTCATATACCGAAAACCAGTTGTAGTATATCATAGAGTATCAACTGCTCGGATTTTAGTCAGATGTGTAAATGCATATAACTTACTCCAACTGATTACACAAATTAACACAGAACAAAAAGATGGAAAGACAATGTAGTGGAGAGACAGTCACATGTAACAGATTTTGAAGGGGCATGCAAAGGAATTTTCCCTGTTATAGTCTTTATCCTCTTTTGTGGTATCTAGGTTTGTGATTTACAAACTCTCTGCTTTATCTATTAGACTTTTCTTCTCCACTCTCATTCATGTCTGTGTGAGGTGCTAGCTACCCGTCACCTCTAAGATCTAATTTGCAAAGGATGTAAATGCAAGGATAGGGTCGACGCATTTCGGCATCTCGTTATTAGTGCCGGACCTTCATCAGGACAGGGATAAATGATCTTGTGGAGTCTTTAGTCTTCTAAACCCATATATGCTTCTAATTTCATTGCATTGGACAGAGCAAGGACAGGATACATCATTAAGAACGTCACGGAGGTGATTCTGTTGTGCTATGCCCTTCTTTTCGGTCTGTTATTGTAATAATTTGTATATAATGTTGCAGATTCTAGTAGTTCTGCATACTTCATTCACTTCATGCTGGCAAAATGCCATGAAAAACCATTTCTTTTTCTCAACCGGGTCCTGTCACGGTGTGCAGGAGGGTGTCTCGCTGGATGACGACTATGGACATCGGATGCAAGTCCGAGTCCGTAAGCTCAAAAATGAAACGTGGGTCGGGGCGAACCGCCCAAAAGATGCAAATGCCTGTGTCTCGCCGTGTCTACGGCGTGTACTCAGTGCTCGCCCACAAGGAAGAAGGGCGAAATGACGGCGCAGCTTAACTATCCTGCATTGGCTATCAACTGCTCAGCGAGCATGCATCTTACTAGCCACACAAGAGATAAACAAGGAACAACATTTGTCATTGCAAAACCTCTCTCCTTCATCAAAGAGGACCATCTGTTTTGCATTTCACTGTTGTTCGTCATTGTGTCAAAGCATCATAGGTTCAAGTCTCCAGCTAGAATTATATTAGTGACCTGCGGATCAACAGTGATTGTATCCAGTATGTATTCCAAATCTTATACCCACCGGGTTCCTATATAAAGTGTCCATTGCTAACACTTGGTAATGACAGAATATTTTAACTAACTGCATAAAGTTATTTGGAGCAGCCCATGCTTGTACGATGAAACCTTAACTCGTCTTCACCGCTACCATAAGCCCAGAGGTTGGACAGACTTTTGAAGTAGAAATCGGCAAGAGGAAGGCGATGGTGTGATCATACCTACTTGGTTTGTTTAAATACGAAAAACTGTGAAAGTCAAAACAAATGGTCCTCTTTGATGAAGAGAGAAGTTTTGTAATGACAAATGGATCATTACCCGGGGACCTCCTGCCACGTGCAACATGGTCTAGAGGATCATCGGAAAGTATAATTGACTACTTATATGTAGACAAGCAGCTATGCAATCAAGCGGACACATTTGAAGTGATTGGTCAAATAAACAGCGATCATAACATGCTCACATTATGCTGACACTAGCCCTCTGAGGAGCTGGAGAAGGCAAAAGACTATTCCACCCCTCAAATCAATGTCAACAATGCAGGAACATGATTTAAATGGAATGAGCATGAACTATTGCAATTAAATGACACGCTGCTGAACAACGAGTCAACATATATAGATACCTTATACACTATGGCACGCATCTTTTTCAAGTCCAACACTAAGAATAATACTCATAATCCGATACAAAAGGCTCATTGCTTTGACTTAGCTCAAAAAGAAAAAAAAACGAACCTCGACGCAATAATAAAGCCATCAAGCTCTTACCACAATCTGAAAGGCTGGGGGCCTTACGATCGGCCAAATGCCAATATAGAACTTGGACTCGAAGGCGGCAAGCAATGAAGTACCAATGAGACAGTGAAAGCATATTACAAGCCTTAACATCTAAAAATACCGCGCTCATCTGGTCTATGCTTAATCAGGCAACAGGCATTACCCAGACTCGAGTGCAAATTAATGGAGTAATGGAACATCAGTGGATAGAGCAATTCTGTGCCCTGTATAACAGTTCAACAGGGCCCGCAATACGGAGCAAATCTACATCATGCTCACCTTGGCGCCTGTGCATTTCAACAGAAGACATTGAGAATTTCATTCAGAAGTCAAGTTGTTTGCGGGCGCCTGGGCCGGACGGCCTAAGCAACTATATGCTTATGGCTCATCCACACAGTTGGTCCATAATTTTACATAACATGTTCGCCAACGTCATTGCAAAGAGAAGTATACCAGATTCATGGTGCAAAGCGGTTGTCATACCCATCTTTAAAAACGGGGATCGGTCTGTAGCTGTACAGACCCATATCATTGCTTGATGTAGCAGGAACAATCTTTTCACAGTTTGTATTGCAGGATTTTAACCCATGGACTACTAAGCACTGTAAGCGTGACCCCCATCAGATCGGGTTTGTGGCCAGAATGGGGACTTCCATCAACTTAACGATGTTATATGCCATTAAACACCAATTCCATGTGTCGAAACAGCCCTTGTATCTTGCATACATTGACTTCCATGTAGCATTCAACTCCATATGGCGGAAGCTACCTGTCAACAAATTGCAAAAAGCAGAATGCCCAGCTAACATCACGGATATCATAAATGAACTCCACAGTGGAACCTTGTTACAAATTATATTAAATACAGAGGGGATGCTCACAACTCCACTGCAAACTGCAAGAGGACTGAGGCAAGAGTGTATACTTGCCTCAGCCCTCTTCAATTTTTTTTTCTGATTTGCCTGAGGCCTTTGAGAATGTTATTGCAGATGCTCCAAGATTGGGACAAGAGAAAGTGTCGGTCCTTTTGTATGCTGATGATTTGATGTTAATTTCAAAAACCCCAATAGGCTTACACAACTTACTGCAAGCTCTGTCAATGTACTTAGAGACTAATCAGCTCAGTGTTAATGTAAAAAAAATAATAATGATCTGCAATCCCCCGAATATAAGAAAGAACAGACTTAAGTGGACATTGCAAGAATATGAGCTAGAAGTAGTAGAGCAATATACATATATAGGCATGCAAATTGATAACCGACAGTTCAACAGAGTGGAATATTGGAAGTGCGATTGACAACTGCCATTTCCCAGACTAAAACGATTTTATGTAAGTATGGTAAGTTCTCAATAAGCTCGGCAATTACATATTACAAACAGAAAACTATCCCAGTACTTCTATATGGCCTGGAAACATGGCTTATTATAAATAAAACAATCTTGCAGAAACTAGAAGGTAAATACTGGCAAAAGATTTTAAATTTACCTCAATGCATACGGATGGCTTTTCTACGGTATGAGATTGGCTTAATTTCATTGAATACCATCTTCCAATGTCGTCAGTGTGCTCTGTTTAGGAAATGCATTTTAGCCAAGATCCAAGCACTCTGCTCTTGTCCCTATCTGGATATATGCTTACTTCAAATTATGGATTTGTTGTTAACTGGAGAAATGCAATCCTTAACATAATGGCTGCTGCTGACCTCTCTTTGGATGTTCTCTTAGAGAACCCAGAAAGAGTGAAAAGTAAAGTGTATTTGCAGGATTGGATCAACATACGGAGGTAATGCTGTTTATATAAAGACTTTAGAGATAATCCATTTGCAGAAAAAAAGATTGGAACATGTGAACTGTACTTGACTCGCCATCCATCTGTAATGCTTAGATCAGCCTTTATATGTTTTAGATTTAATCTTTGGCTGACTAGATCGATAATGGCAAAACAGAAAATTATTAGCAGACCTTAGATCCAGCCATTCCAACTAACTACAGGCCCATCACAACGGTTCCCTTCCTTTTAAAGATACTTGACAGAGCACCATACATTCAGATACAACAATACCTGGAAACGAAGCACCTCCTCAGCACTGGTCAATCAGGTTTCAGGCCGCAACATGGCACTGAAACTGCACTGATTGACTTAAAAACACAAATTGAGGCACTCACAGACAAAGGGAAAACTGCCATGCTGCTCCTCCTTGACTTGTCAGCTGCTTTTGACTTGGTGGACCACGAAGTCCTCTGCAAACACCTTGCCTCAGCGGCTCACTTTTCTAAGGGCACAGTAGCATGGGTTCAATCATTCCTCAACACTAGGACTATGCGAGTATTCTCGCCCTTAGACTCAGCAGATCCTATCTCAATAACGTGTGGTGTTGCACAAGGTTCATGCGTCTCACCCACCATGTACAATATCTTCACGAAGCCACTTGACAAATTGGACAATCTGGGTGTCACCTAAACTAACTATGCAAATGACACCCAGATCCACATACCCCTTTCGGGCAATTACATCACTGACACGGCTCTTGTGAACAAAATCTACCTCCTCATTCAGGCATGGATGGCCACACACGGCCTCTGCCTGAATGATGACAAGACCGAACTTCTAATACTAGGTACCCCGGCCAACCTTAAAAAACTCAATAACGAATATTCATCCTTCAACATTGATGGCAACTCCATCAAGGTTGTAAAGGAAGTAAAAACGCTTGGATTGTACCTTGACTCCACCCTAACCATGAGCAAACAAGTCAACTCCTTAGCGTCCACATCAGCATACACATGCAAACTAATCAGGGCCTGCAGACCTTACCTATCCCCAACTAGCTGCATCACCCTCGCAAATGCCCTTATACTCTCAAGATTGGACTATTGTTATGGTCTCTACATGGGGACTAACAAGTACATCTTAAACAAAATCCAAACGCTAAAAAACAACGCACTAAGAACGGCTCTAAATATCCCAAACAGAGATCACATATCTGTGATCAGAAGACAAAACCATTGGCTGTCAATTAAAAACAGAATTATGCTAAAAATGACTTCCCTGACCCACAAGTGCCTCAACAATGCTGCACCACAGTACCTCTCTGACCAGATAGCCAAGGAAAATACTAATCGCCTGACTAGGTCCTCCAACTCTTGCTACCTCAGCGTTCCGCGCTTCAACCTAGCCAAATATGGCGGCAGAAGCTTCCCAGTTATGGCAGCCCAAACATGGAACTCACTCCCCTACTCACTCCGGGCTGATCAAACCTACCCCAGTTTCAGACGAAACATACAGAAATGGATTAGAACCAATGACGAGCACCCAACAACTTAGTGTCAATGAATAGACTAAGCTAGCATCTGCCACCACATAAACTGGCAACTGAAACGTCACCTTATATCGCTCTCCGTAATGTAACTGTATATATTATAATGTACTGTATATATCTTTAACTGCTCACCGGCAACCTGTGACCGGTCACCCTATGACTGTAATTTTATGACTGTAATTCTATGTATCATCAAGCCTAAAGTCTCCTTGTACTGCTTGTGCTGAGTTACCTTCGGGTTTGGTGCGCCATATAAAAACAATAAACAAACAAACAAACAAATAAACAAACAAACAGAACATCAGAATTCTGCCGTTTTTGTAAACATTTCAAGCATGGAGAAACTTTAAGACATACTATCTTAGATTGTCCTGCGACAAGGGGAAATTGAGAGTCATATTTATATAAACATTATATGCACTTCAACACCCTTGATGATAATGACAGATGGACATTATTTTTTTCAAAGAAACAAATGACAACTTGTATTGCAATTATGAACTTCTTAAACACTGTAGTTGTATCATCAACAAGTGTTTAAACCCTGAAATGTAACTGTCTAGTAGAATGATTTACACACATAGAATGCATTGGCTGAAAGGTTTTAAATCATAAGTATCTCAGTAGAGTGTAATTTTGCGTATGATCAATAGTGACATCAAAATTAAGTTTATAACTGATCATTTTGTAAAGTTTGTAAAATTTGGTATAATTGTATCTTGTAATTTTGATATAAAATAATATTGTAAAGTTGAATAATCGGCTAAAACAATAATAAAAATATAAAAAATAAAAAATACACTTAAGTAGGCTATACTCTTATAGAAATGAGTATATAAGAGTAATAGACAAAATAAAAATGGAGGATCCTCCTTTTTTGATGCTGTCAACTCCTAAGGCCTTCTGAGTCCAACAAGCCCATAAACATGGTCAGAAGAAGACTTCTGCAAATCCACACAAGGCGAGAATTATCATCATTGACCTGCTTCAATAGGCCAAGTTCAAGAAATAGTACACACTGCCAGGAACCTTAGTCACCTCAAATGGAAAGGACACAATATATCTTATTGCAGCAGATACAATGGAGACATGTATAAGGTTTGTGGTCATGTCCCCAAACGCTTCACTCACCAAACATCAGATACACTCTTGTCAGCCGTGCTCAAATATTGATTACAGATAAAGAAAGTATGCAGCAATATGAAGATCCAGTTGACCTCCAAATATTTTGGAGCTCTTTAATTCCGTCCGGTCCCGGAGCTCGGGGATGAGCTTAGCTTTTTTTTTAAGCCTCTAATATCATCACTATTGTATTTTAGTGGTTTTATATCAACTCTATGTCTTATATTTCTTTTACTTTGTTCTTCCTGGTCTGCAAACAGTTTTGCGTAGTAATCATCTCATACTTTTTTTCCTGCTTATTGCGTTCTGCAATAGTGAAGTATTTACTTTGTTCTTGTTTGCTTTGAGTAGGTGCCATATCTGAGAACTTGACTTGTTGGTAATGGCTTTGATCATATTTTCATTTTCATCTTGCTTCTTGGCCACCCTGTATTGTTTCAATCTGTTTTTATAAGTATTTTTGATTTTTGAGCTGTTAGATTTTTGATCTTTGATGGGTAGCATGCACACGTTTTTTAGCTCTTTCCTCTGGTTTATTTTCAATTGTCTTACTATCAAATCATATGCATATTTGTGAGTTATATCTTTAGGCAGACCACTTTGCTATTTGATGTGAATCATTTCTAAGAAGTAGTTATATGAATTAGTTTTCTTTATTTGATTATATTAGTCACACTTTGGTATTGTTTCAGGATTTTGTTTTTTAAAGTATCTAGTTTATTGGTAGTCTATTTGATTTGTATTTTACCATTATTCAAAGTTAGTTCATTTTTATAATACTCCTTTTTGCAGTTTTCTTCAGAGTATTTCCAAGAGATTTACAGCAGGTTATGATCACTTTCCTCTGTTGGTATTATAGTAAACTTTTCAACTTGATTTACATTTTGTGTTGATATGAATACGTAATCAAGGATAGCTGTTGATTTTTCTCTTTTCCACGTTGGATTAGGGGGAATGTCCCCTTTAACACACCCTTTCAAAATTGAGAAATTTCTTTCGTCCATTAATTTCAATTTTCAATGAATTTTAAAGAAATTTGTCAATTGTAGCCCATGCTTTAGCCTGGAAGGGATTACCACTTTGTACCAACAAAAATGAATCCCCTGCATTTCGTATGCTCTAGAATGTTCCTATAACAATCTTGAACTATGGGCAAATCGGCTAGAGGCGGATATTTGGCGTTGTATTCTGGGTCTCACGAAAGCAACACCCATTCAGGCCAGAAGGACACAGTGGGGCCTAATTATGCTGAATACAATTATTAACGTAAACAGAGGAAATGTGTACATAACAATAATGGTGCATAAACAAAAAAGGAATCACAGACTTCCTCCTGCTCTTGCGTACACAATAATTCTAAATTATCAGAACCAAGTCATAATCGAGAGATTAACAGACCTTTGACCTCTCATTGACCAGACCTTGACTCTTTGGTGATTTTTAAATAGGACCCCATATTTTATTCTTTTACTCTGTTTAGGTGCCTGTTTTTTCACAAAATCATTTCTTTTTTCTCTTTTTTATAAAACACTTAACACATGGGGCCTCATTACGAGTTACAGCACTATATACATCGATCAAACATGACACAGCCTTGGATGCTATAGATTATACCTTTTCCCAGGATACAGCATCAAACTACCAATCAATACAGATGCTCAAAGAAATGCTGTTTCTAACACTGAAAAACAATGTGTTTCTTTTCAATAAGGAATACTATAGACAAAGCCGAGGCGTTGCTATGGGTGTCAAATACGCCTGGCTTTGGCAAACCTTGTAATGGCCATATATGAGGATCAATACATATATTCTGATGTAGACTATTAAGAGAATGTTGTTTTATGGACATGTTACATAGATGATGTTTTTCTCATCTGGAAGGGGAATGACGATCAACTACAAACATTCAAAAAACGAGCAAATCAGAACCCATTTGGTATACATTTCACTGGAACCTCTAGTACATCAGAGGTCAACTTTTTGGATTTAACAATTTACATAGATGAGAACCAATTGATGACAAAGACCTACAGTAAACAAACAGAGGCAAACACGACTCTGTTCGTGGCTAGCTGTCACTACAATCTGGTAATTAAAAAGATCCCTAAAGGGGAATATATACGAGCTCGAAGGAACTGTTTGGCAAGAGGAGCCTTTGATGAAGAATGTAAGTTACTCTCAACACGTTTCCTAGCCAGAGGATATGCCAGAAATAACATTACAAAAGCATGTGATCAAGCAAACAAACTAGATAGAGAGAGAACATTAATGACCAGCAAACAAACTGGCGGACAGCCTGAACAGATACGGTTTATTACAACATACTGCGCCAACAATGCAACATTAAGAAAGATCTTAAAAAGGAATTGGCAACTTTTGAAATTAGACTCTCACACTAAAGATTTCATTGAAGACAGTCCCCCAGTGACATTTAAAAGGGCAAGAACACTTAAAAACATTCTTAGCCCTTCATTTCTACCGGAAGAAAAATGTACAGAAACAGTTTCATGGTTACCGCAACTACCCACAGGATTTAGGAAATGCAGCTCTTGTTCCATGTGTTAATATGCAATGGATAATACAGAAGTCTTTGAAGACTCTTTTGGCACGAAATATAAAATTACTGACTTCATAAACTGCAAAACAAAATTTGTAATCTATGCGATAATCTGCCAATGAAAAAAGATGTACATTGGAAGTACAAGAGAGATGAAAATAAGAATTCGGGAACATATGCCAAGTATCGGAAGTCAGAATGTCAACCTACCACTGGCATCTCACTGGCAAAGAAATCGCCAATTAAACAGTAAAAAAGACATTAGATACTTGGGTCTAAAAAAGTAACCCTTGGACCCAGAGGAGGAGATCAAGAAATGAAATTGAGACAAGAGGAATCAAAATTAATCTGTCATTTTCGGACAGTGGAAAGAGGTCTCAACTCGGACAATGAGATGTCCTCCTTTTTATGAAACTAAATGTTTTGATGCACTCATTTATGTATGTGAGATTCTTTGAATGATGTAACATACAGGACACAAATCTGGAATCAGTTTAATATATAGTCGGCTATTCTCTTAACTACAGCAACTACTTTAAGTACTGACAATCAATTCCTAGGAGACTAACGTAACGCCTGAATCTTGAGCAGGGCAAAAGCGCGCAAACACTAAGGGCCTCATTACACGGTAGGCGGTAAGGGTTTACCGGTACCGGTAAGGGCACCGGTACCGGTAAACCCTTGCCGCCTTACTACGAGGTCCCTTTGCGGGTCCTCCCTTAACGCCTGGTTTTTCCAGGCGTTAAGGACGGGACCCGCAAAGGGACCTCAGAGCTAATTACGGTACCGCAATTTGCGGTACCGTAATTAGCACCTTCCCCATTCCCATTATGCCCTATGGGGCAAAAATGGGAATGGGGAAGGGTAAATGGGGATTGGGGAATTACCGTCCCCGCTCACCTTGGAGTAGGGCGGTAATTCCGCCATCCACCAAGGCGGACTCAGTACGGTACCGGCGGCAACCATGGCGCTAATAGCGCCATGGTTACCGCCTACCGTGTAATGAGGCCCTAAATACCATTAAGCGTTACAAAACTAGTACCATACCCGATCTTGATCCTGTAGAAGTGAGGAAATACCATTAAACGTTATAAAACATATACCATACCTGATTTTAATCCTGTAAGAGTAAGTAATATTACAATAATTGGTGCTCACACTAGTGGTCGTCATGGCAACGATAAACGTTTCCATTAGGGACTCGGCATATACACATTTTTAGTGTATTATAAATACTCACCATAATTCTGAATGGACCACTTGTAATGTAAATTTTAGTATATTGACAAACATGAATATTTAATATGGTTCAAATTACACATTCTGTATAATCGCATATACAATGAGTATGGGCACAGATGGCAGATTTATGTATTCTCTCTGTACCTCCAGCCCAAAATATGGCGCCCGTAATAGAAAGCAAGATAGGACTAATCCGGTTACCTAGGAAACCGCAACTACAACAGTTAAGGCCACCATTTTGATCCGCTCTCGAACGCAGACGGAATTGCACGGAACTAGGAACTGTAACAAAGAGGTAAGCTACGAGCAACAAGAGGAGTGCACGCGCACTCATATGGCAAGCTTAGCCCCCCTGAGGCTCTCAAGATATCCTAGGCTATAATGCACCAGACAAAATTAATAATCGCACAACTCCGTGGCAATGCTATGAAGATGCAATCCTCGCTCAGCTTTACGATCCATTTATTTGAATGCGGACTAAGATGTCACTTTACTTTTACTTTACGTACATTACAAATGTAATTTTCAAAGCAACCCGCGAGATAAAGAACCATTAAAAAAGCAGTAGCGGACTAATTTTAAAAGTAAAAATCTCTCTTGATTACCCTAATTACATATTCTTACTGAATAATTACGAAACAATTAATATACGAACAGTCATACCATTCAAGAATCCGTAATGAGACAGATTAAGGTCACATGAATCAACTCATAGAATTAACTATTACAAGTTTACTTGGCAGGTTGGGATTGATCCCATGATTTTTTCGAATTTGCTGAAAAGCTGTGTTCCAAATTACAAACCAATACCATTTGGTAAGAACATTTTTTGTTTCATTCCTCAGATCATCCAAAACCTGTGTTTCAATTATGAAAATTATGACTCAATAGACAAATGAACTGACAGAAACTTTCTTTGCTTTCTTTCCTTTCTTCCCCCATTTTTTGTTTCTTCAAATGCACTAATACATGTTTTTTATCCATATCAATCCTCCCCTATCCCCCTCCCTGATGTCTGTGTTCTTATGCAATTTATTTATTGAGATGTTGTTATAATTTTTGTTGAACATTAATGTACTGAACTATTTTTGGAATATTATTTAAGCCCTGATTTGAAAAAGACAGCTGGGTCCGTTGAAACACATGTCATCATAATAGGGCACCTGTTCATGAAATACATTTCTCTATAAAACATAATCCTATTGAGTGGGATTTTTTCTTTGAATACTTGGCGGATGAATGTGAAAAGTGTAACAAAACTCTTACTACTCTTTTGCAAAACGGAGTGGAGGAACCAGTATTTACTCCGTCGTTACTAAGTTCATGTGACAACCATTATTTTCTCAACATACATAAGGGCGCTGAGGTCTCCTCTTAAGAGGGTCCATTGTGAAGATGTTCCTCAACTCATTTGCTCTCATTACGAGTTTGGGGGCAGCCATGGAGCTATTAGCTCTTAGCGCCATGGCTGCCGCCAAACTGGGCTCCTTTACCGGGTTCCCAGAATGAGGAATTACCGGGCCATTCCGAGTTCGGAGGGCCCGGTAATCCCTCCCTCTGGGAACCCGGGCCCGGACCTTCCCCATTCCCATCTGAGCCCCCATAGGGCTCAATGGGAATGGGAGAGGGAGCTAACAACGGGCCGATTACGACCTGCCCGTTGTTAGCTCCCTCTTCCCCTCGCGGGACCAGGTAACAATGCCTCGTTTTACCAGGCGTCCTACCAGATCCTGCAAGGGGACCTCGTAATTTCACGGAACGGGTTTAACGGGTCTGCCTCCATTAGCGCAGCCCGTTAACCCATTCCACGAAGGTTATAATGAGGCCCATGGACTCAACAATACAGTCCCCTTAACACAATTTCTTGAGCATACATAAATACATACATTCTGGGTTCATATACCAAAAACCAGTTGTAGTATATCATAGAGTATCAACTGCTCTGATTTTAGTCAGATGTGTAAATGCATATAACTTACTCCAACTGAGTACACAAATTAACACAGAACAAAAAGATGGAAACACAATGTAGTGGAGAGACAGTCACATGTAACAGATTTTGCGGGGCATGCAAAGGAATTTTCCCTGTTATAGTCTATACCCTCTGTTGTGGTCTCTAGGTTTGTTATTTACAAACTCTACGCTTTATCTTTTAGAGTTTTCTTTTCCACTCTCATTCTTGTCTGTGTGAGGTGCTATCTACCTGTCACCTCTAAGATCTAATTTGCAAAGGATGTAAATGTAAGGGTAGTGTCGACGCATTTCGGCCCATACAGTAGAGATGGACCACATCCAACCTTGGTCTTCTCGTTATTAGTGCCGGACCTTCATCAGGACAAGGATAACTGATCTTGTGGAGTCTTTAGTCTTCTAAACTCAGATGTGCTTCTAATCTCATTGCATTGGACAGAGCAAGGACAGGATACATCATTAAGAACGTCACACAGGTGATTCTGTTGTGCTAGGCCCTTCTTTTTGGGTCTGTTATTGTAATAATTTGTATATTCTGTTGAAAATTCTAGTAGTTCTGCATACTTCATTCACTTCTTGTTGGCAAAATGCCATGAAAAACCATTTCTTTTTCTCAACCGGGTCCTGTCACGTTGTGCAGGAGTGCGTCACGCTGGTTGACTACTATGGACATCGGATGCGAGTCCGAGTCCGTAAGCTCAAAAATAAAACACGGGTCATGGTGGAACCGCCCGAAAGATGCAAATTCCTGCGTCTCGCCGTGTCTACGACGTGTGCTCAGTGTTCGCCCACAAGGAAGAAGGGCGAAATGACGGTGCAGCTTAACTATCCTGCATCGGCTATCAACTGCTCAGCAAGCATGCGTCTTACCAGCCACATAAGACATAAACAAGGGACAACACTTGTCATTACAAAACCTCTCTCCTTCATCAAAGAGGACCATCGGTTTTGACTTTCACAGTTTTTCGTCATTGTGTCAAACCATCGTAGGTTCAAGTCTCCAGCTAGAATTATATTAGTGACCTGCAGATCAACAGCGATTGTATCCAGTATGTATTCCAAATCTTGATAGAATTTCTTATCTGAGATACCCACCGGGTTTCTATATAAATTGACCATTGCTAACACTTGGTAATGATAGAATATTTTAACTAACTGCATAAAATTATTTGGAGCAGCCCATGCTTGTACGATGAAACCTGAACTCGTCTTCACCGCTACCATAAGCCCAGAAGTTGGACGGCCTTTTAAAGCAGAAATCGCCGGAAGGAAGGCGGTGGTGTGATCATTCCAATTTGGTTTGTTCAATGACGAAAAACTGTGAAAGTCAAAACAGATGGTCCTCTTTGATGAAGGAGAGAAGTTTTGTAATGACAAATGGATCATCGCCCGGGGACCTCCTGCCATGTGCAACATGGTCTAGAGGATCATCTGAAAGTATAATTGATTATTATATGTAGACAAGCAGCTATACAATCAAGCGGACACATTTGAAGTGATTGGTCATATAAACAGCGATCATAACATGCTCACGGTATGCTGGCACTAGCCCTCTGAAGAGCTGCATAAGGCAAAAGACTATTCCACCCCTCAAATCAATGTCAACAATGCAGGAACATGATTTAAATGGAATGAGCATAAACTATTGCAATTAAATGACACGCTGCTGAACAAAGAATCAACATATATAAATACCTTATACACTATGGCACTCATCTTTTTCAAGTCCAACACCAAGAACAATACTCATAATCTGTTACAAAAGGCTCTTTGCTTTGGCTTAGCTCAAAAAGATAAAAAAACGAACTTGGACACTATAAAAATGCCATCAACTCTTACAACAATCTGAAAGGCTGGAGGGCCTTACGATCGGCCAAATGCCAATATAGAAATTGGACTCGAAGCCGGCAAGAAATGAAGTACCAACGAGACAGTGAAAGCATATTACGTACCACGCTCATCTGGTCTATGCTTAATCAGGCAACAGGCATTACCCAGACTCGAATGCAAATTAATGGAGTAATGGAACATCAGTGGAAAGAGCATTTCTGTGCCTTGTATGACAATTCAACAGGGCCTGCAATACGAAGCAAATCTACATCATGCTCACCTTGGCGCCTGTGCATTTCAACAGAAGACATTGAGAATTTCATTAAGAAATCAAAGTTGTTTGCGGGCGCCTGGGCCGGACGGCCTCAGCAACTATATGCTTAAGGCTCATCCACACAGTTGGTCCATAATTTTGCATAACATCTTCGCCAACGTCATTGCAAAGAGAAGTATACCAGATTCATGGTGCAAAGCGGTTGTCAAACCCATCTATAAAAACAGGGATCGGTCTGTAGCTGTACAGCCCCATATCATTAAAAAATAATCTTTGCACGGTTTGTATTGCAGGATTTTGACCCATGGACCACTAAGTACTGTAAGCGTGACTCCCATCAGACCGGGTTTGTGGCCGGAATGGGGACTTCTATCACCTTAACGACGCTATATGCCATTAAACACCAATTCCATGTGTCGAAGCAGCCCTTGTATCTTGCATACATTGGGCCTTGGCTACCCCCTTACCGCATTCCGGGTCCGTGTTCCCGGAATAGGGACTTAACGGGTCATTCCGACCTTGGAGGACCCAGTAAGTCCCCATTCCGGGAACCATTCCCCATTCCCATTCGAGCCCCCATAGGGCTCAATGGGAATGGGAATGGAGTTAATAACGGGCCTGCTATTAGCGGGCACGTTCTTAGCTCTGAAGTCCTTTAACGGGTCCCTTCCATAAGGCCTGGTAAAACCAGGCGTTGAGGAAGGGACCCGCTAAAGGACCTCGGAATAGGGTGATAAGGGATTACCGGTGCCGGTAATCCCTTACCGCCTACCGCGTAATGAGGCCCATTGACTTCCATGCGGCATTCGGCTCCATATCGCGATAGCTACCTGTCAACAAATTGCAAAAAGCAGAATGCCCAGCTACAATCACAGATATCATAAATGAACTCCACAGTGCAACCTCGTTACAAATTAGATTAAATACAGAGGGGGTGCTCACAACTCCGCTGCAAACTGCAAGAGGACTGAGGCAGGGGTGTATACTTGCCTCAGCCCTCTTCAATTTTTTTTTCTGATTTGCCTGAGGCATTTGAGAATGTTATCGCAGATGTTCCAAGATTGGGACAAGAGAAAGTGTCGGTCCTTTTGTATGCTGATGATTTGATGTTTATTTCAAAAACCCCAATAGGCTTACACAACTTACTGCAAGCTCTGTCAATGTACTTAGAGACTAATCAGCTCAGTGTTAATGTAAAAAAAAAAATAATGATCTGCAATCCCCCGAATATAAGAAAGAACAGACTTAAGTGGACATTGCAAGAATATGAGCTAGAATTAGTAGGGCAATATACATATATAGGCATGCAAATTGATAACCGACAGTTCAACAAAGTGGAATATTGGAAGTGCGATTGACAACTGCCATTTTTCAGACCAAAACGATTTTACGTAAGTATGGTAAATTCTTAATAAGCCCGGCAATTACATATTACAAGCAGAAAACTATCCTAGTACTTCTATATGGCCTGGAAACATGGCTTATTATAAATAAAACAATCTTGCAGAAACTAGAAGGTAAACACTGGCAAAAGATTTTAAATTTACCTCAATGCATACCAATGCCTTTTCCACGGTATGAGATTGGCTTAATTTCGTTGAATACCATCTTTCAATGTCGTCAGTGTGCTCTGTTTAGGAAATGCATTTTAGCCAATGATCCAAACACTCTGCTCTTGTCCCTATCTGGATATATGCTTACATCAAGTCATGGATTTGTTGTTAACTGGAGAAATGCAATCCTTAACATAATGGCTGCTGCAGACCTCTCTTTGGATGTTCTCTTAGAGAACCCAGAGAGAGTGAAAAGAAAAGTGTATTGCAGGATTGGATCAACACACGGAGGCAATGCTGTTTATATAAAGACTTTAGAGATAATCCATTTGCAGAAAAAAAGATTGTTATGTTATGTTATGTTACTTTGCACTTATATAGCGCCTTATATACCATTGGTATGGTCTGAAGGCGCTGGTAGGTTGAACGCCCTTGGGAACCGAAGTTCTTGTCAGTAGAGGGAGGAGAGAGGGTCCAATAGGTGCGAGTGCGCAGCTGGTGCGAAAATTCCTGTGGAAGCTGCTTCATAGCGGTAGGTGTGGTGGCTGAGAGGTCAGGAGTATGTGTTCGAGTCTGGCAGGAATTATCCAGACCGAGAGTGGCAGCGTAAGGCCTGAGGAGAACGCCTGGCTGGGGGTGCGAGACCAGCAGTGATTACATAGAGTGATGTGGAGTGAGCGGCGTCAGATGTTGATATGAGAACAGTTATACCGAATGGTGTCATAGTATCTCTGTGTTCTAGTTGGGTGGTGGTGTAAGGAGAGAGTAAGCGTGGGGTGTGATATGAGGTATGATCTTTTAAAGGATCCATGCATTCTAGGTAGAATATGGACTTCATGCAGTTAAGCGATTCGTCCGTTCTGCACATTCGTCGGCCCTCCACCCGTCTTCTCTCCACACACGTCTTCTCTCCACACACGTCTTCTCTCCACACACGTCTTCTCTCCACACACGTCTTCTCTCCACACACGTCTTCTCTCCACACATGTCTTCACTCACTACACCCGGCCGCCCTCCACACCAGGCCGCCCTGCACACTCGGCCGCCCTGCACATCCGGCCGCCCTCCACACCCGGCCGCCCTCCACACCCGGCCGCCCACCACATCCGGCCGCCCACCACACCCGGCCACCCACCACATCCGGCCGCCCTCCACATCCGGCCGCCCTCCACATCCGGCCGCCCTCCACCCTCATCTGCCCTCAACACTCATCCGCCCTCAACACTCATCCGCCCTCAACACTCATGGGCCCTCAACACTCATGGGCCCTCAACACTCATGGGCCCTCAACACTCATGGGCCCTCAACACTCATGAGTTGCCTCGTCGCTCTCCTCATCCGCCTCATGGGGGTCCTTCCCATAGGGCCCGGCCTCGACCGTCCCCTTCTCAAGCACTGTCAGGCCCGAAAGCTCTTCCTCAGAAAAGATCTCAGAGTCCAGCTGGACCACTGCGCGCCCCCTCACACCCCTCTTCTCGGCCAGGGGTGACGGTCTCTGGGAGATCAGCATCTTCATGAGTCTTTTCAATGGGCACGTATGAAGATTCCCTCCAGGCGGGCAGGGAAACTCATTCTGGAGGCTGCCTCCTGGGAACTGCATCCGCGGCCTTCACCAGGGAAACCACCACTCCCTCAATAGACGGTTTGGCCTGGTGAACCTGGGCCTTCACAACCTTAGGGGCATCAGGCTTTCACCAGGAGGGGGTGGGGGGAGAGGGAATAGCGTCAGCACCTTGCTCCCCCTTGGTTTTTTCTCCATCGGCGATGATTGGACTTCTCCCGAAGCTTACCCGGTTGCTCCGACTTCCTTTTCTTCGCTGAGCCGGAGCGGTGGCTCGTGGTTGACATCGGCGAAGCTGCGCCCAGCCTGGCTGCCGAGGAGCATGCAGCCACTACGCTCCCGGTGCCCGCAGACTCGTGGTGCTTTGCCTTTTGTTGGGCCCCTGTCACCAGATTGCCCTCAAAGGTCTTAGAAGACCGCTCAGATTTTCTCTATGGAGAAGAACGTTGCCGGGGCTCACCTGCCACTCAGAGCTGTTTGTGACGGTTCTTGATGGTGCGGGAGGACATGTCCTTACATAATGCACAGGCCTCCTCCACGTGAGATTTGTCTTGAGTGTAGGCAGTAAAGGCACCGAGTGTCCATCCTCCTTGAAGACGTTCTGTAGTCCACATCCTGGGCAGATACTAAACAGAAGCGTTGAGTCTCCTTTGTCTTTTCCCATCTCCACACGGGGTATATCTTCTGGAATCCTGCAAGTGAGGTTCGACGAAAATGTGCCCTTGAGGGGCGCGCAGAAGCTTCTGAAAACGGGTCCCCGTTAAATCGGATTATGAATCAGTGGAGCTTTATGCTCAATTGACCGAATAAAATAGAAAATTCTCTGAAAAATGCAATACGCAGTAAAAGCTCGAGAGCTATAGCACGAGGACTCCCAACACTTGAACGTGCGGTAAAAATCTGAAGATGGCTGCCAGATGAGGGGTTTAGGTAGAGGTCAGTCATTGGCTGGGGGGGTAGTATGACCCAGAGATTGGTGGTTAGGAGAAAGACAATTCAGAAGTGAAACAAACTGATTTTTTCTTTACCAAGGATTCCCAGCCTGAAGGGAAATATTCATGAGCACGCAAATCCATGCCAGACCCCATGCTAGAGAACTATTAATGACTCTTGCGTCCCGTCCTCTTTCCTCATTACTGTATGGCTGATTAAAACTGAATGTAGCCCCAGGGTGGAGAGGAGGCCCTCCTTAAGAAAACCGGTTTCTTATAACAGCCTGTCCGAACGCAGCGTCTGACCTAGAGGCGGCGTCCAAACAGTGCTTACAGAAAGACGAAAGGGTGTCCAAGGTAGCTGTCCTGCTGACAACCTGCTACGGCACATGCAGTTGGAACGCGATGGCCGTGGCTCTGGTGGCATGGGCATGCAAGTTAGCTGGCACGTGTTTGTGCTGCCCCCTTCTAGGCCTTCTTGATGGCTGCAACTATTCACCTTGCTATGGTGGCCTTGGAGGCCTGGCAACCTGGCCTTGACCCACCAAGAGTGACAAACAGCGCGTCCGAGCTGCGGACGGTCTTGGTCTTGTCCAGGTAGTATTTCAGCACGCGTCTGACCTCCAGGCGTTGCAAGACCCTCGGAGGCTCGTCCTTGAGGTTCAGCGAAGAAAGTGGGTAAGATTATTTCCTCGTTGAGATGGAAGGAGGTGGTCACCTTGGGTAGGAACGCAGGGTGCGTTCGCAGGACGGCTTTGTCCATGTGAAAGTTAGTGAAGGGCTCTGAAACCAACAGAGCCTGGATCTTGCTGCACGAGCAGGACTGTCTTTATGGTGACTAGCCAGATGTCCGCGGACAACATTGGCTCAAAAGGTTTGTGCGCCACGGCGACCAACACAACATTAAGGTACCACACAGGGTGTGCTTTTTTTGTAGTCGGAAGAAGCCTGCGGAGGCCCGCCAGTTGTCGCTGGACCACAGGATTGGAGGAGGCGCCCCTCAGAATTCCTGTTATCTCCTAAGGCTGCCAATTAGGTGCGGCATGTATCCACCTGTACACCGGGGTGGGCGAGGTGTGCCGAAAAAGCAAGCGGGTCGTCCAAGGTTCACAGGTGAGCAATTGTTGCAATGACTCCATGACAAAAAACCACCTCTCTGCTTTCAAAATCTTCATTAGCCAACCTAAAAAAAAAAATTGGAACATGTGAACTGTACTCGACTCGCCATCCATCTGTAATGCTTAGATCAGCCTTTATACGTTTTAGATTTAATCTTTGGCTGACTAGATCAGTGATGACAAAACGGAAAATTATTAGCAGAACATTAGAATTCTCCTGTTTTTGTAAAAATGTCGAGCATGGAGAAACTTTCCGACAAACTATGTTAAATTGTCCTGCGACAAGGGGAAAGAGAGAGTCATATTTATATAAACATTATATGCACTTCAACACGCTTGATGATAATGACTGATGGAAATTATTTTTTTCAATGAAACGAATGACAACTTGTATTGCAATTATGAACTTCTTAAACACTGTACAACAGCCGATTCATGGAATAATTAGCGCGGCGCAAGTGGCCAAAAACGTGCGATTCGCAGTGGAATAGCGAAAATCGCAGTGGAATAGCGAAAATCGCACGAAAAGCAGCGCACATCGATTCATGGAAGGCCGTGCGCGAGAAAACCATCGGACGTGCGATAAGAAAGTGCGCGGCGCACGTTGGCGCACAGGCCATCTAACGGCATGCGCCAGGTCACAGCGAAAATCGCACAGTCCACAGCGAAAATCGCACATAGCGCGGCGCACGCAACAAAAGTAGGCGGAACACGGGGCGTAACACTCGGAATGGGGAACAACTTGCCAAAATGTGGGCGTCACGGGGAAAGCACAGGGTAAAAGTGCGCAGAACGCCCACACGCTCGCCTACAACACGTATTCATGGAATAGAATAGGTCAAAAAAGCGCACGCTCAAACCAGCGCACAGGCACAAACACGACCGCCACAAGAAAGCAGGCGGTAGCGTCTCAGCGGCTGTAAGAAATGTGCGCCAAAAGGTGCGCCAACAAATAGCACCCATATACTGCCATGATGAATGTCCTATACTGTGGCCCTCCAGGACAAATGAGGTGCAAAGGGGTACCCACAAACACGGACACGCTGACAAAAAATACGTGTGCGCGGGAAGTCTCACACGCGATTTGGCCGGGTACGTGGATTTCAGGGGTGCGCGGGAAGGTCCACACGCGATTACAGCAGGGTACGTGCATTTCAGGGGTGCGCGGGAATTTCCACACGCGAATAGCCTGGCCGCGTGTATTTCAGGGGTGCGCGGGAAGTTCCACACGCGATTACAGCAGGGTACGTGTATTTCAGGGGTGCGTGGGAATTTCCACACGCGAATAGCCTGGCCGCGTGTATTTCAGGGGTGCGCGGGAAGTCCCACACGCGATTACAGCAGGGTACGTGTATTTCAGGGGTGCGCGGGAAGTTCCACACGCGAATAGCCTGGGCGCGTGTATTTCAGGGGTGCGCGGGAAGTCCCACACGCGATTACAGCAGGGTACGTGTATTTCAGGGGTGCGCGGGAAGTTCCACACGCGAATAGCCTGGACGCGTGTATTTCAGGGGTGCGCGGGAAGTCCCACACGCGATTACAGCAGGGTACGTGTATTTCAGGGGTGCGCGGGAAGTTCCACACGCGAATAGCCTGGCCGCGTGTATTTCAGGGGTGCGCGGGAAGTTCCACACGCGATTACAGCAGGGTACGTGTATTTCAGGGGTGCGCGGGAATTTCCACACGCGAATAGCCTGGCCGCGTGTATTTCAGGGGTGCGCGGGAAGTCCCACACGCGATTACAGCAGGGTACGTGTATTTCAGGGGTGCGCGGGAAGTTCCACACGCGAATAGCCTGGCCGCGTGTATTTCAGGGGTGCGCGGGAAGTCCCACACGTGATTACAGCAGGGTACGTGTATTTCAGGGGTGCGCGGGAAGTTCCACACGCGAATAGCCTGGCCGCGTGTATTTCAGGGGTGCGCGGGAAGTTCCACACGCGAATAGCCTGGGCGCGTGTATTTCAGGGGTGCGCGGGAATTTCCACACGCGAATAGGCTGGGCGCGTGTATTACAGGGGTGCGCGGGAAGTCCCACACGCGAATAGCCTGGCCGCGTGTATTTCAGGGGTGCGCGGGAAGTTCCACACGCGAATAGCCTGGGCGCGTGTATTTCAGGGGTGCGTGGGAATTTCCACACGCGAATAGCCTGGCCGCGTGTATTTCAGGGGTGCGCGGGAAGTCCCACAAGCGATTACAGCAGGGTACGTGTATTTCAGGGGTGCGCGGGAAGTTCCACACGCGAATAGCCTGGCCGCGTGTATTTCAGGGGTGCGCAGGAAGTTCCACACGCGAATAGCCTGGGCGCGTGTATTTCAGGGGTGCGCGGGAAGTCCCACACGCGATTACAGCAGGGTACGTGTATTTCAGGGGTGCGCGGGAATTTCCACACGCGAATAGCCTGGGCGCGTGTATTTCAGGGGTGCGCGGGAATTATCACACGCGATTTGGCTTGGTACGTGTATTACAGGGGTGCGTGCGAAGTTACACACGCGATTAGGCTGGGTGGGTCCTGTCACCCTCGACGGCCCCTGCAGGCAGCCCACAAAACAGGGGACTACCCTGCACACCTGCTCATGTCTCCCACCACCCCACCCCCCCAGTCACCAGGGGTACCCTCCACCAGGCCCCCACTCATGTCTCCCACCACCCCCACCCCCCCAGTCACCAGGGGCACCCTCCACCAGGCCCCCAACCATGTCTCCCACCACCCCCACCCCCCACCATCCAGGGGCACCCTCCACCAGGCCCCCAACCATGTCTCCGTCCACCCCCACCCCCCCAGTCACCAGGGGCACCCTCCACCAGGCCCCCACTCATGTCACCCACCACCCCCACCCCCCCAGTCACCAGGGGCACCCTCCACCAGGCCCCCACTCATGTCACCCACCACCCCCACCCCCCCAGTCACCAGGGGCACCCTCCACCAGGCCCCCACTCATGTCACCCACCACCCCCACCCCCCAGTCACCAGGGGCACCCTCCACCAGGCCCCCACTCATGTCACCCACCACCCCCATCCCCCCAGTCACCAGGGGCACCCTCCACCAGGCCCCCACTCATGTCACCCACCACCCCCACCCCCCCGCCACCAGGGGCACCCTCCACCAGGCCCCCACTCATGTCACCCACCACCCCCAGCCCCCACCATCCAGGGGCACCCTCCACCAGGCCCCCACTCATGTCACCCACCACCCCCACCCCCCCGCCACCAGGGGCACCCTCCACCAGGCCCCCACTCATGTCACCCACCACCCCCACCCCCCAGCAGTGCAGGGGCAGCCTCCACCAGGCCCCCACCCATGTCTCCCACCACCCCCACCCCCCAGCAGTGCAGGGGCAGCCTCCACCAGGCCCCCACTCATGTCTCCCACCACCCCCAGCCCCCACCATCCAGGGGCACCCTCCACCAGGCCCCCACTCATGTCCCCTATCACCCCCACCCCCCAGCAGTGCAGGGGCAGCCTCCACCAGGCCCCCACCCATGTCTCCCACCACCCCCACCCTCCCGCCACCAGGGGCAGCCTCCACCAGGCCCCCACCCATGCCTCCCACCACCCCCACCCCCCCGCCACCAGGGGCACCCTCCACCAGGCCCCCACTCATGTCACCCACCACCCCCACCCCCCCGCCACCAGGGGCACCCTCCACCAGGCCCCCACTCATGTCACCCACCACCCCCACCCCCCCAGTCACCAGGGGCACCCTCCACCAGGCCCCCACTCATGTCTCCCACCACCCCCACCCCCCCGCCACCAGGGGCAGCCTCCACCAGGCCCCCACCCATGCCTCCCACCACCCCCACCCCCCCGCCACCAGGGGCACCCTCCACCAGGCCCCCACTCATGTCACCCACCACCCCCACCCCCCCAGTCACCAGGGGCACCCTCCACCAGGCCCCCACTCATGTCACCCACCACCCCCACCCCCCCAGTCACCAGGGGCACCCTCCACCAGGCCCCCACTCATGTCACCCACCACCCCCACCCCCCCAGTCACCAGGGGCACCCTCCACCAGGCCCCCACTCATGTCACCCACCACCCCCACCCCCCCAGTCACCAGGGGCACCCTCCACCAGGCCCCCACTCATGTCTCCCACCACTTCCACCCCCCAGCAGTGCAGGGGCAGCCTCCACCAGGCCCCCACTCATGTCTCCCACCACCCCCACCCCCCACCATCCAGGGGCAGCCTCCACCAGGCCCCCACTCATGTCACCCACCACCCCCAGCCCCCACCATCCAGGGGCACCCTCCACCAGGCCCCCACTCATGTCACCCACCACCCCCACCCCCCCGCCACCAGGGGCACCCTCCACCAGGCCCCCACTCATGTCACCCACCACCCCCACCCCCCAGCAGTGCAGGGGCAGCCTCCACCAGGCCCCCACCCATGCCTCCCACCACCCCCACCCCCCCGCCACCAGGGGCACCCTCCACCAGGCCCCCACTCATGTCACCCACCACCCCCACCCCCCCGCCACCAGGGGCACCCTCCACCAGGCCCCCACTCATGTCACCCACCACCCCCACCCTCCCGCCACCAGGGGCAGCCTCCACCAGGCCCCCACCCATGCCTCCCACCACCCCCACCCCCCCGCCACCAGGGGCACCCTCCACCAGGCGCCCACTCATGTCACCCACCACCCCCACCCCCCCAGTCACCAGGGGCACCCTCCACAGGGCCCCCACTCATGTCTCCCACCACCCCCTCCCCCCCGCCACCAGGGGCAGCCTCCACCAGGCCCCCACCCATGCCTCCCACCACCCCCAACCCCCCGCCACCAGGGGCACCCCCACCAGGCCCCCACTCATGTCTCCCACCACCCCCACCCCCCCAGTCACCAGGGGCACCCTCCACCAGGCCCCCACTCATGTCTCCCACCACCCCCACCCCCCGCCACCAGGGGCACCCTCCACCAGGCCCCCACTCATGTCTCCCACCACCCCCACCCCCCAGCACTGTGGGGAACCTGCCAGCAGGCCCCCACACATGTCCCCCTGGCCCCAGGTCCTGACGATACACAATCATGGCAGTAATGGCCAGCATACCCAGCACAAACACCCAGGCAAGGATTGCATCCACCCACATAGTGAATGCAATCACATGACACAACCCCAATGCCAAGTATGCAAAAGAACACATGTCCGTCACACACACATACACAATGGGTGCAAGTGAATGTCAAAACCCATATCATGACATGTAACAAACCAATGAGAAAATAACACAAGTGTAAGAAAATATAAAAAATGTATTAAATACCAAAAATAAGTGAACTTTTCAAACATACAACGATGTGGCTAAGTAAATAAATGGTCCATGTCCGAGAACAAAAGTGATAAACAAAAAAACAAAGGAATAAAAAATTGAAATGAATTTGTCCAAAGCAATATCATGTCATAGGAAATTAATGAAAAACCATTACGTCATGGTGAAAACAATAAGAAATTAAAAAAATGTATCTCCCAAAAAAACAAACTATATACAGGAATGTTCCAGGGTCCATGAGCCCAACACCAAAAATGAAACCTACCACTAACTAATGAAAAATATATGTACAAAAAAGTGGCCATTGTCCGAGCGGTCCAAAATAATAAAAATAAATAAAGGAAACCTAGCACTAACTAACTAAATAACTATATACAAAGGCAGCGGGCAAGTCCTGCGGCTCACTTGGTGATGTTGCTGGCCAGGGCATCATCGAACTCCATGTCGATGTCCTGGAGGCGGGACTCTGTCCTGGCCCCGAGGTCTCGCAGGGACAACCCCATGTCCACCTCAAACTCCCTGCGAGCTTCCTCGAGGCACTCAGCCCGCCTCAATGCCCGACGCATGGAGAACTCCGCCCTGACCATGGCGAGCCGCTCCTCTTCCGCCCGCTGCCGCTCCGCACCTATCCGCTGGCCAAACTCCTCCCACACGGAACACACCACCATCCCAGGGTTGCCCTGCCCTCCGGCCGATGCCTGCCCCTCTGATCTTGATGGCCCCGAGCCATGATGCCTCCCACGTCGAGCCCGCTGCTGCCTCCGACGCCACTGCCTCTGCCAGCACGACGGCATCCAGGCTGATGGAAACCACCGACGCCGTCGTGCACGTGCCCTGCCCGATGATGCCGTCACATCTTCCATCTGCTGGGGTCCACTTGCTGTGTTGTCCACCCCTGCTGGACCTCCGACTCCCAACTGTGGCAGGGATGGGATCCCCACCGAGCTGGCTGCATTGGTCGGGGCAGGTCCACAGGGGGCCCTGGTGGCATCTGGGCCGGAAGACGGCAAGGAGAACGACCGGTGGATAGCCTGCACAGAGGAGGAGAGGGCCGTCAGATTGGCCAACACATGCAGGAAACCCCCGAACATGGCCGATCCCAATTGGGCCACGTCGGCACGGTGCACTTCGTGATGACGTGCGTGCTCCTCCCGGGAAGCACGCACGTCATCACGAATCACAGCCGTGCGCATCGCGACCCCAATCAGGACCTTCTCCACGCGGCCAGGGGTTACCACGTCCGCAGGTGGAGGGGAGTCAGGTGACATGGACATCCCCTCTACCTGCGGACGGGCCTGGGACGGGGCATCCCTGCTGGTGCATGGTGGTGCACTCACAGGGTCAGGGACAGTGACATGCACAGGCCCCTCCACGGTGACCTGTGCTGCCTCCTGCCCCTGGCCCTGGACTGCACCACTTGCACCAGCAGGGATGCTCCCACCAGGCCCCATGTGTGCACCAGTGTCGGCCTCCTCCTCCTCTGTGCAAACCACCAACCTGGATGGCTCCTCACCATCTCCCGCCGTAGCAGGCCCCTGTGGGGGCTCACCCACCCCTTCCGCTGCAGCCGTGGGGGCATCCCCGCCGCCTTGCTCCACAGCGCCGTCTCCGCCCTCTTCTTCACTAGCCGCTGCGTAGAGGGAGACAAAGGACACAAGCATCAGGCTACTGTACAATGGTCCCCTAGACAGGAAGCAATAGCAGATGAGCACCACTGTCAAAGTACACTTCCATCATGTCCCTCCACAACACATGGGTCAGTCCAGGCAAAACACACACAGTAACAGGCATGGTGCATGCCATGGACATTTCCATGCATGTCCAATGGACTCTAGAAACATTCAATGATATGTAACTCACATGCATCATGGCTCATGCATATCACATGCACACACTTCACCTCAGTCACATCCATCTGGCCCCAAACACACCGAACACAGGCGAAACAAGGGTAAGTTGGGTGCGTCACTGAATCTGTGCATTGTCACACACATGTGTCATGCATCCATGGCATGCACAAGTCACAGACACGCAGGTCAGGCACACAGACATGGCTACCATATATGTACCTGGCATCAGCACCCATCCTTCACCCCCATCCATGTCCAGGTACAGAGACTGGCATGCTCTCATGTCCAAAATCTGCATAGGGCTCCCCATGCCGCATTTCAACACATGCAACAACCATGTGGGTCACACATCACTGGTCGCACATGCATTACCATGATGTCCCTGCACACATACATGCATACATGGCCCATGGCACACATACAGGCAAGTATCATAGAACCAGCACACCGCAACATGCCCTGTCTCACACAGTAATGCTTGGACACATACCGCTCAACTCCAGACGGGCCTCCCTCTCAAGGACCTGGGCGTGGAGCGCTGGGCGTACGCGTTCCAGGACCCTCTTCTGGATGGAACTCATGCGGCCCCGGCCCCCCTCCACGAGGCGCCGGGCCTTCACAAGGGTCCTGGACCTCAAGTCCTCCCAGCGCTTCTTGATCTTCTGGACGTTGGGGGTTGCCACTCCCTCCGCGTTGATGGCAACCACACAGTCGGCCCAGATCCTCTCCCGTCCTTCCTTGCTGGCGCGGGACGATCCAAAGAGGGCATCATACTGCCCCAGGACATGCTCCACCAGGACACCAACTTCGGTGGCAGTGAAGCTGGTGCCCCTCTGCCCCTCTGGCCTGGGGTTGCCACTGGTGCCAGATGTGGAAGTGCCCGACATGGCAACCCCAGAGGCAGGTGTGGGTGGGCAACTGGGTCCTGGGGCTGGGCTGTGGAGCGATGTAATCCCAGTTGGGAGTCTTCAGTTCCAGCAGGGGTGGACACAGCAACTGGACCCCTGCAGATGGCTGATGTGCAGGCACCAAATGGCAGGGCACGGTGGCAGCAGGCAGGCAGGCAGGCAGGCAGCAGCAGATAGCACGTGGGAGGCTGCTCAGGGCACTGGGGGGCAGTAACTCGGCCTTCTGGGCAGGAGCGTGGTGTTCCGTGTGTTTTCGGGTGGCCAGCTTGATACGGAGTGATTTGGCACGTGAAAATCCTGCACGTCAGCGTGAAATCCGAGGAAAGGCCCTTAGCGCGTAAGCGCGTCAGCACGCATACGCGATTCTATTGGACCAGAGTCCCTCAGCGCGTAAGCGCGTCTGACGTGACCCGCACGGGCGTTCCCCACTCAGCACGTGATGACGGAACACACGTGGAAATACTGCACGTCAGAGTGTCATCGCGTGATTGGCCTATGTACGTGTATTTCATTGCGTGTAATTGGACAAAAGTGCGCGTACACGCGATTGGCCTATGTACGTGTATTTCAGGGGTGCGCGGGCACTTACACACGCAAGTACGTCAGCGCAACTGTATGGCTGCTGCGTGGGAATTTCCACACGCTATTGGAGTGGGAACTAGATTCCAGGGGTGCGCGGGTCACACGCTCGCCTAGAACATGCGCAAAGCATTAATTTGCGCACTTTTCAAATAACAAGCCAGATGCCAGGATGAACATACCGTTCCTAGCAGCAGTGGCAGTGGGCTACCAAAGGAGGAGGAGGAGGAGAGTCAGGGCCAGAATATTCACACCCAGAACCAGCCTTTTCGGGATGCCTGATGACCAGGTGTATGGAAGGTACAGGTTTCCACCACACATAATACTGGACCTGGTGAGTGAGTGGGAGGATGACCTCACATCACCCACCCTGTGCTCTCAAGCACTCAGCCCCCTGGAGAAGGTCCTCAATGTACTGCACTTCTTAGCCACTGGATCATTTCAGCGGACAAGTGCCATAGTGGGTGGGGTGTCACAGGCCACCCAGTCACGCTGCCTACACCAGGTCTTGGACATCATCACTGCACGCCCATCAGTCCGCAGGCACATATACCTGCCCAGAACACCTGCTGAAAGGCATGCTGCCGCCCTGGATTTTTACGGAGTGGCACGATTCCCCAAAGTGCTAGGTGCCATCGACTGCACCCATGTGGCTCTACGTCCCCCCAGGGCATCAGAGCACATCTATCGGAACCGCAAGCACTGGCATTCCATCAACGTGCAGGTAGTATGTAATGCCAAGGGAATCATCACCTCAGTATATGCCAACTATCCCGGGTCCACCCACGACAGCTTCATTTACCGAATGTCCACCCTATGCCGGGACATAGATGCTGGGCGGCATGGCGATACATGGCTTCTCGGTGAGTATGTATGCCACTGCACATGCATGCATGTTGGATACTGAGCAAGGTCACAACCCCAACAATGATACCAATCACCACCTCCACAGGGGACAGTGCCTACACTCTCAGCCCCCACATGATGACGCCAATTCGGAACCCCACCACGCCACCCGAGGTAAGATATAACACAGCCCACATTACAACCCGGGGCATAGTGGAGCGCACATTCGGAGTGCTAAAGTCACGCTTTCGCTCCCTTGACCGTTCTGGCGGGCAGCTGTTATACGCTCCCCCAGTAGTGTGCAGGATCATAGTGGCAGCATGTGTCCTGCACAATGTTGCAACACGCCGGGGCCTGCCCGTGGACATGGTGGTGGCCCCACATCCCCAACCACATGCACAGCCACTGCGCATGGGAGGGGAAAGGGCACGAGGGGAGGCAGCCCGTACACAGCTAGTGGCTAATTACTTCACATAGTATTCACTCCCCTGTGGAGTGCACACTGGCCTGGCACATTCCATCTGACAATCAATGATGACTCAACCTGACACTGATCCTGAATGTCTGGAGATTCAACCGTGAAAAGCATATCAGCCTGAGATTGTTCACCTGGAAGTGTTACAATGTGTGCATCCCTACCCACACACAACACCAATGCAGTTTTGTGAAGGAACACATTCAAGCAGCCAAAATTAATACCCACTTGCTAAATGCAACAAGAGGACAGTGCCATGTCACCCAACCCATCCCCAGCACCGCCACACAACACACCGTGCCATGTCATGCTATGTGCAGGTAAACAAAGTAATCCCCACAACGTGACAAGTGTTGCGATGTACAGTGTCCCCAATTGAAACTTCCTACACCTGAAATGCTCACTGTAATGCAGGACAAACAACATACTTGAGCACGTACTACCATAAACATGACTTCAGTAATGTAATAAATCAGTTGTCTCACCACCTGGATATGCCTGCACTCCCACCACTTCCAACTGAACAGTGTTGGTGCCATGTAGAGTTGTAGGTGCACTGCTGCCAACAAGGACCCCATCTCCAGACTAGAGGGCCTTGTGTAGACATGAGGAAGGGACCTGCAAATTGGGAGGCAGACACAGATGATGAGTTACACATCAATGCAACATGCAGTGTACAACACAACAGCAATATGCACTAGGAATGTATACACAGTATTGACTAGACTACCCACACATGTAGTGGGAGTCCAATGTCACCATGTACTTCAATGTCACTTGGGCACACCCTTTGCAAGCCCATGGAAACGGGAAGCTGGAGGGGTGTGTGTGACTCAAACCCAGGCATCTGAACCTAATACATGACAAGCCTGCATGTGCCCAGTCACAATGCAGCGTATGCCCACAGGAACCACGGAAGCCAACAATGTGTCCCCAAAAAATTGGGAAAAATATAAAAATAAAAATAAAAATTTAAAAAATATAAAAATAAAAAGAAAATCAAAAATGGCCATTAAAGGGCCCGGGGGGGGGGTTGGGGAGGCCACCCAGGAGGTCCGAGGTCAGGGTGCACACCAGAAACCACCTGTGTGGATCCTGGGAAAAAAAAACACCTCCATGGGCTCATGGCCCACACGGCTACCCTATTGTGGGAGTATCACTGCTGTCGCTATTATCACCCTGTGCAGCTGCATCCGGAGGTGGTTGCACTATGGGAGGCAGCCCACGCAAGGCCCTACTCTGTTCCTCCATGGCTGCAAGCATGCAGGTGTGGTAGGTCTCGTTCTGGAGGATGAGGGTGCGGAGGTCCCCATGCAACAACTCACGGGATGCCCGGACCTCCGCCCTCGTTGCTTGCATCTCAGCTGAGAGCGTACGGGTGAGACGCTCCAGCTGCTGTTCTGTCCTTTGGTGTGTTGAAGCCTCTAGCTCAACAAGAAGCGTCCTGAGTTGATGTAGCTCCTGCCTCAGGGCTTCCCTGTGGCCCTGGGACTCTATGGAGATGGCCTCCTGCAGAGTCGCCAGTGCCGCCCGCCTGTCCCTGTTGGACGCCAACATGTCCTCCCTGTGTGACTGGCAGATGGAGTCGGTTGCCTGCTCTAGTCGCTCCATCAGCCTTTCAGGGGGGACAATGGAAGTGGCCACCCTATCCATGGCCTGAGCCATCATCTCGGATGATGCTGCCTGTTGGGTAGCCATACCGTAAATGGATTGCTCCCATACGGTATTGCCAGGTGGCGTACGGCCACCACGTCGGCGGGCACCACACCTGTCTGGGGCAAGGCGGACTGCGCCTTGCTGTGCCGGCACTGCCTGAGGCTGCAGGACTGCATTCCCCCTCTGATCTGCTGGCCCAGGAACAGGATCAGATGTCGCGGAGTGTGACCCTGCATCCGTAACCACCAAAGGCCTAGCTGCCAACACTGACATCCCCATTGAGGGTTCTGACCCTGGTGCAGGTGGGTGGGACAGAACAGATTCCCTCCCTGGAACACTCACCTGCGACGGCACGTAGGTCTCATCATCCGAGTCAACAGCTGAGTACAGCTCGGGGGAGGTGCAGCCAGAGACACCCCTTGAGAGCACGACCTGCAGCACTTGTGGGTTTTCACCCACCAGCACACCACGTCCCTCACTGGTGGTTGGTCGGCCCTCGGACCCCTCCTGGCTCTGCACCATCTCCACAACCCCAGCAGTATCAGGTGCGTCTTCCCCTGCAATGACATAATGACAAAGAAATGGAAACCCGCATTAGCACCATGGCACACAATGAGGGCTGTGAAACAAGAGAACCAGTACTTGATTGACACATGTCCCACATGACTAAGACCCTCCCATGCATGCACCCTCACTGCGTATGAAGGGCAGGCAAATGGCACACACTCATTACACAAAGATGGAAGATGAACACATTTCATGCATGCTGCCTGGCAGTGGCATCACACATTGCCCTGTGATTGCCAGGTGACACACACATGCCATCACACAGATGGCATGTGCCATTGCTATTGAGTGTAGATGGAGAGGAGGGCAGCACTTATTCATTCTGTCCAGTTCCCACATGCAATAGCTTTTCTAATTCTGACAGGTCTGCTTTATCACCTGGAGCTGCCAGTCCAATATGGTCCAATTGCACAGGGACATGTGTGAACATATGATATCCAGGTAACAAAGTAACTCCACTTTACCATGGCCATGCCATACATGTGACTAGAGGACTGAGGAATGCCTAGTATAAGTGGTGGAATGCATACAATCTGTCTGATTGAACATAGGAAAATAATCAACAATGTAGTGGCAAGGTGACACTTCAAGGCCAACTTGGGTGCTGTTGGGCTAGATGTCTACTGTTGGCAGAAGGGATACTGCAATGGCGAAATGCAGCTGCCCAGGATGTCTTGCATGAAGCACATGGCTGACCCATTCGACTCAGGCGCACACACTGTCACCTGGCACACAAACAGATGCCCTCACACACACACCATGCACATGGATGACACACACATGCATGTGCACTCACCGGACAATGCCTCGTAATCAGGCAGATCTCCCACGCCTTGGATCTGTTCCTCCGTGACGTAGGTCCCAGCGACTGACTCATGTGGAGTGAGTTCCATGTCTTCTACTGGAGACCCACCTCCAGTCACTAGAGTTGCGGCATGACTTGAGGCCAGCTTCTTCTTTGCCCTGCGCTTTAGGTCATTCCAGCGCTTGTAGCAATCATTGGCTGTGCGCCTCACGATTCCAAGGGCACTTACGATGTCCGCAATGGTCTGCCAGTGTGCCTGGCGTTGTGCAGGTGTGGTCTTGGATCCTGCAACAATGACCATCTCGTTATCATGTCCGGACACATACTCGACAAGTGCATTCAGTTCCACATCCGTGAAGCTGGGCTTCCTCGACGGACCGGACTGTGTAGCCGTGTCGGGGGCATCAGCCTGTGCCGGACGAGCACTCTTCCTCTTCCGCTTGGAAGGTGGTGGTGATCCTGAGTGTCCTGCGCCGCTCTGGACACTAGGGGCAGGAGCCCTGGTGGGCTCTGTATCAGGTGTGTGGGATTGCACACTCAGCATGGGAGTTGGTGCAGGCATTGGCTCAAGTGTAATGGTGTCATGGGGAATGTCAGCAGAATGGACTAGGACGGACACTGTCCTGGCTGGGTGTGTGAGAGCTGGGGTGGATGGAGCTGCAGCTGCCCCTGCAGCCTCTCCGCCCTGCCTACTTGGGGCAGCAGATGAGCTTGCTGCCCCAGATCCACGTGGCATGATAGCATCAACGTGCACCAGCGCACGTGTCGTAGCCCTGCTGACCTGGAAGTCAGCCATGGAGTCAGCCAGGTCTGGTGCCACAATGGGCTGGTCCAACAAGGGCTGAGCATGGATGGTGTCAGCCACTTCAGCCTCAACGGGAGGGGGGGGATGATGGGTGCCCTTGACTGGTCCTCCACACATGGGGGGACAGGCTCACCCTGCAAGTTACGACCACGTCCCCTACCGGATCCACCACGGCCACCACTTGTGGCTCTTCCACCTTTGCCACCCTTACGGAATCCTCGCCTCCCAGCCATGGCACTGATATTAATGTGCGTATGGGAGTGGCTGTAGACAATTGTCCTGGGCAATTGGGGGTCAAAGGGGTTGGGTACTAGATGGTAATTGTACCCTAGTGCTCTGGCACGGCTGATTGTAACCCCTGGGGAAAGATGACGGGTCACGCAACGCACAGGAGGCCCAAAAAAGGGAGATGACGTGCACGCAACCCCTCCTAGACCACGTGTGCAGAAAGAAAAACCTGCACTACGCTGTGGCACCCAGTAACACAAGAATGAACGTATGCGTGTCACACGCAGCCTAGAATGACCTCTGAAGGGGTAGGCTACACACGGGGCAAGCACAGAAGTTGGATACGTGCGTGACTCACCGTCTGCCAGGTAAAAGAGCGTGAAAAATGAGCGCGTTTGGCTGGCTAAACCCCCGCCAAAAGAAGATGTGTACGCTGTCTGAGAAGACAGGACAACAGTAGAAGGGGACACTGTTTGAGGGAACAGGCCCAGGTAAACCAGTACAAGAGGAAAAATAGAGAAAAAGCTGTCAGAGGTAACAGGGAGTACGAACTGGAAACGCCGTGAAGTAAATCGCGTGTGAAACGACAAGAAGTACAGAATTCACCCACTCGCTCTCCACGAAAAGCACGTACAAGGAAATGGTGTTCTACATGTACCTTATATACAGGCCCACACGTACAGCGTCACTTACGCGGCGTGTACGTTCACCAATCACACGCTTTGTCACTCCTGCGTGTAGATCCATTTTCACCAATCACACGCTTTGTCACTTCTGCGTGTAGATCCATTTTCACCAATCACACGCTTTGTCACTTCTGCGTGTAGATCCATTTTCACCAATCACACGCTTTGACACTGGGACGTGTCACGCAACAATTTCCTGCACGTGCAGGTGACTATAGGCGCGCATATGCTGTTGACGGGTTTACGCGCTAAGGGCCTTTCCTCGATTCACACGCTGACGTGTGGGATTTCACTCCCTATCAGGCTGTCCACGCGTTCACACACGAGAGACCACGCTCCTGGCCAGGAGGCCAAATTACTGGCCCCCAGAGCCCTGAGCACGCTCCCACCTGCCATCTGCTGCTGCCTGACTGCCTGCTGGCCACGTGCCCCACAGTGCTGGTGGGTGGGGGTGTTGGGAGACATGGGTGGGGGCCTGGTGGAGGCTGCCCCTGGTGGCGGGGGGGTGGTGGGGGGCATGGGTGGGGGCCTGGTGGAGGCTGCCCCTGGTGGCGGGGGGGGTGGGGGTGGTGGGAGACATGGGTGGGGGCCTGGTGGAGGCTGCCCCTGGTGGCGGGGGGGGGTGGGGGTGGTGGGAGACATGGGTGGGGGCCTGGTGGAGGGTGCCCCTGGTGGCGGGGGGGTGGGGGTGGTGGGAGGCATGGGTGGGGGCCTGGTGGAGGCTGCCCCTGGTGGCGGGGGGGTGGGGGTGGTGGGAGACATGGGTGGGGGCCTGGTGGAGGCTGCCCCTGGTGGCGGGGGGGTGGGGGTGGTGGGAGGCATGGGTGGGGGCCTGGTGGAGGCTGTCCCTGGTGGCGGGAGGGTGGGGGTGGTGGGAGACATGAGTGGGGGCCTGGTGGAGGCTGCCCCTGGTGGCGGGGGGGGGTGGGGGTGGTGGGAGGCATGGGTGGGGGCCTGGTGGAGGCTGCCCCTGGTGGCGGGGGGTGGTGGGAGGCATGGGTGGGGGCCTGGTGGAGGCTGCCCCTGGTGGCGGGGGGGTGGGGGTGGTGGGAGACATGGGTGGGGGCCTGGTGGAGGCTGCCCCTGGTGGCGGGGGGGTGGGGGTGGTGGGAGGCATGGGTGGGGGCCTGGTGGAGGCTGCCCCTGGTGGCGGGAGGGTGGGGGTGGTGGGAGACATGAGTGGGGGCCTGGTGGAGGCTGCCCCTGGTGGCGGGGGGGTGGGGGTGGTGGGAGACATGAGTGGGGGCCTGGTGGAGGCTGCCCCTGGTGGCGGGGGGGGTGGGGGTGGTGGGGGCATGGGTGGGGGCCTGGTGGAGGCTGCCCCTGGTGGCGGGGGGGGTGGGGGTGGTGGGAGACATGGGTGGGGGCCTGGTGGAGGCTGCCCCTGGTGGCGGGGGGTTGGGGGTGGTGGGAGGCATGGGTGGGGGCCTGGTGGAGGCTGCCCCTGGTGGCGGGGGGGTGGGGGTGGTGGGAGACATGGGTGGGGGCCTGGTGGAGGGTGCCCCTGGTGGCGGGGGGTGGGGGTGGTGGGAGGCATGGGTGGGGGCCTGGTGGAGGCTGCCCCTGGTGGCGGGGGGGTGGGGGTGGTGGGAGACATGGGTGGGGGCCTGGTGGAGGCTGCCCCTGGTGGCGGGGGGGTGGGGGTGGTGGGAGGCATGGGTGGGGGCCTGGTGGAGGCTGCCCCTGGTGGCGGGAGGGTGGGGGTGGTGGGAGACATGAGTGGGGGCCTGGTGGAGGCTGCCCCTGGTGGCGGGGGGGTGGAGGTGGTGGGGGGCATGGGTGGGGGCCTGGTGGAGGCTGCCCCTGGTGGCGGGGGGGTGGGGGTGGTGGGAGACATGAGTGGGGGCCTGGTGGAGGCTGCCCCTGGTGGCGGGGGGTGGGGGTGGTGGGAGACATGGGTGGGGGCCTGGTGGAGGCTGCACCTGCACTGCTGGGGGTTGGGGGTGGTGGGAGGCATGGGTGGGGGCCTGGTGGAGGCTGCCCCTGCACTGCTGGGGGTTGGGGGTGGTGGGAGGCATGGGTGGGGGCCTGGTGGAGGCTGCCCCTGCACTGCTGGGGGTTGGGGGTGGTGGGAGGCATGGGTGGGGGCCTGGTGGAGGCTGCCCCTGGTGGCGGGAGGGTGGGGGTGGTGGGAGACATGAGTGGGGGCCTGGTGGAGGCTGCCCCTGGTGGCGGGGGGGTGGGGGTGGTGGGGGGCATGGGTGGGGGCCTGGTGGAGGCTGCCCCTGGTGGCGGGGGGGTGGGGGTGGTGGGAGACATGGGTGGGGGCCTGGTGGAGGCTGCCCCTGGTGGCGGGGGGTGGGGGTGGTGGGAGACATGAGCGGGGGCCTGGTGGAGGCTGCCCCTGGTGGCGGGGGGGTGGGGGTGGTGGGAGACATGGGTGGGGGCCTGGTGGAGGCTGCCCCTGCACTGCTGGGGGTTGGGGGTGGTGGGAGGCATGGGTGGGGGCCTGGTGGAGGCTGCCCCTGGTGGCGGGGGGGGTGGGGGTGGTGGGAGACATGGGTGGGGGCCTGGTGGAGGCTGCCCCTGCACTGCTGGGGGTTGGGGGTGGTGGGAGGCATGGGTGGGGGCCTGGTGGAGGCTGCCCCTGCACTGCTGGGGGTTGGGGGTGGTGGAGGCTGCCCCTGGTGGCGGGGGTGGGGGTGGTGGGAGACATGGGTGGGGGCCTGGTGGAGGCTGCCCCTGCACTGCTGGGGGTTGGGGGTGGTGGGAGGCATGGGTGGGGGCCTGGTGGAGGCTGCCCCTGCACTGCTGGGGGTTGGGGGTGGTGGTAGGCATGGGTGGGGGCCTGGTGGAGGCTGCCCCTGCACTGCTGGGGGTTGGGGGTGGTGGGAGGCATGGGTGGGGGCCTGGTGGAGGCTGCCCCTGGTGTCGGGGGGGTGGGGGTGGTGGGAGACATGGGTGGGGGCCTGGTGGAGGCTGCCCCTGCACTGCTGGGGGTTGGGGGTGGTGGGAGGCATGGGTGGGGGCCTGGTGGAGGCTGCCCCTGCACTGCTGGGGGTTGGGGGTGGTGGGAGGCATGGGTGGGGGCCTGGTGGAGGCTGCCCCTGCACTGCTGGGGGTTGGGGGTGGTGGGAGGCATGGGTGGGGGCCTGGTGGAGGCTGCCCCTGGTGGCGGGGGGGTGGGGGTGGTGGGAGACATGGGTGGGGGCCTGGTGGAGGCTGCCCCTGCACTGCTGGGGGGTGGGGGTGCAGGGGGACATGAGCAGGTGTGCAGGGTAGTCCCCTGTTTTGTAGGCTGCCTGCAGGGGCCGTGGAGGGTGTACAGGGAACACCTGTGAGGACCCACCCAGCCTAATCGCGTGTGACTTCCCACGCACCCCTGTAATACACGTACCCAGCCAAATCGCGTGTGATGATTCCCACGCACCCCTGTAATACACGTACCCAGCCAAATCGCGTGTGATAATTCCTGCGCACCCCTGTAATACACGTACCCTGGCCAATCGCGTGTTAAACTTCCCGCGTACCCCTGTAATACACGTACCCTGGCTAATCGCATGTAAAACTTCCCGCATACCCCTGTAATACACGTACCCTGGCCAATCGCGTGTTAAACTTCCCGCGTACCCCTGTAATACACGTACCCTGGCTAATCGCGTGTATAACTTCCCGCCTACCCCTGTAATACACGTACCCTGGCCAATCGCGTGTTACACTTCCCGCGTACCCCTGTAATACACGTACCCTGGCTAATCGCGTGTATAACTTCACGCGTACCCCTGATATGCACGTTACCCGCTTTGCGTTCCTTGTTTGGCAGCCCTGTAAACTGGTCCAGGGTTAGCGCAGCCCTTTGCGATGATTTTGCGATTTTGATGGCTTTTCCTTGCGCGAGGGCGTTCTTGGGGGCGTTACTGGCGCTGCTGCAGGGTCGCTGCGATACTCTGCGCCACGGCTGGTTTGGGAGCCTAAAATCCATGAATACGCTGTGCGCGGAAATCGGTTTTAGCGCACGTGCCTGGCGCAGTCAATCGCACGCGGACACTCTGCGCCAGCCGCTTGCAACACTTTTCTGCGAAATTCTATGAATTACCCTGTGTATTTTTTATCATCACCAAGTGTATAAACCCTGAAATGTAACTGTCTAGTGGAATGAATTACACTGTATAGAAATGCATTGGCTGAAACGTTTTAGATCATACGTATCTCAGTAGAGTGTAATTTTGCGTATGATCAATAGTGACATCAAAATTAAGTTTATAACTGATCATTTTGTAAAGATTGTAAAATATGGTATGATTTTATCTTGTCATTTTGATATAATATGATATTGTAAAGTTGAGAAATCAGCTAAAACAATATTAATAATTAAAAAAATAAAAAATACAATTAAGTAGGCTATTTTGTCAGTGTTGCATTCAGCATCATGCCCACATACCTAAATAACTGCTATAAAATCCTCTTGTAAATGAGTATATAAGAGTAATAGACAAAAAGAAAAATGGAGGATCCTCCTTTTGTGATGCTGTCAACCCCTAAGGCCTTCTGAGTCCAACAAGCCAATAAACATGGTCAGAAGAAGACTTTTGCGAATCCACACAAGGTGAGAACTATCATCATTGACCTACTTCAATAGGCCAAGTTCAAGAAATACTACACACAGCCAGGAAACTTAGTCACCTCAAATGGAAAGAACACAATGGGCCTCATTATGACCCAGGCGTTAACCATGGCACTATTAGCGCCATGGTTGACGCCGGATTCCGCCATGTTGAATGGCGGAATTACCGCCTAATTCCAAGGTTGGCGGGGTGGTAATTCCCCATTCACCATTGGCTCTTCCCCATTCCCATTCTTGCCCCCATAGGGCTCAATGGGAATGGGGAAGGCGGTAATTACGGCACCACAAATTGCAGTACCGTAGTTACCTCCAAGGTCCCTTTGCGGGTCCCTTCCTTAACGGCTGGTAAAACCAGCCGTTATGGTAGGGACCCGCAAAGGGACCTCATAATTGGGCGGTAAGGGATTACCGGCACCAGTGCCCTTATCGGTACTGGTAATCGCTTACCGCCCGGGTCGTAATGAGGCCCAATATATCTTATTGCAGCAGATACAATGAGACATGTATAAGGTTTGTGGTCATGTCCCCAAACGCTTCACTCACCAAACATCAGATACACTCGTGTCAGCCGTGCTCAAATACTGATTACAGATAAAGAAAGTATGCAGCAATATGAAAGTCCAGTTGACCTCCAAATATTTCGGAGCTTTTTAATACAGGGAAATATAGGCACAACACCGCCAATTGCAGCAAAAACACACCTCAGTATCAATGGAACTCTAAAACTATTTGTACATTGCTTTTGGTGTGCTTATCTAGCAACACCCGGTGTACAGTGCTTTGTGCATAAATTACCATACTATTCATACCATCACAAGAAAATACAGCCAGCGACTTAAATGAAGAAGAAGTTACTCACTGAGCAAGCTTATTTTTAAGGTGTTATTTTTATCACCACCGGTGCAGTGCTCTTGATCTATGTATCACCTATGTATTTGGGCATGCTTACAGTACCCAAGATCATGCAAGACTGGTGGTGGCAAGAGACACTGCATTGATTCTGCATTAGGGAGTTCCTTATGGTGGGAGTATGTTGTCTCACTCCATCCTGGTTGGTTATAGTTGGTTCTATTTCGGAGTCTCTAGCTACACCGTAGCTATATCTCCCCAGCCTTCAGTACTACCCTCATTTGATGAAAAATACCCATCATACCACACTGTTGCCAATGTGACATGTATCCATATGACATGCACCACCTGAGTGTGGTAGAGGGCATTTTGTTTGTATTTGGGGTTTAATATATGATATGATATGGCATTTATAATGTGCCTATACACAAGTGTTTCAAGGCGCGACGAGGCAAGGGAGGGGAAACAGAGTGAAGACAGACACAGCGATCCTACTTGGCCAGATGACCTGCAGATTGCGCAAGTGCAGTGGAGGGGAAGGGGAAAAGTGCGGGGGGAAAGGGGAGGAGGGCGTGCAGTACATAGGATAACAGTAAAATAAATAAAGACAATAAATAATAAGTAAATACAAAGTGCGGCCAACTGGTGGCAAGTGCAAGGGTAAGTGCAGACATCAGGTGTCAATTGCTAATAAGGGCTGTAGGGATAAAGCAACAGTCCCCAAATGCAACAGTTGCCACGGGGTCAGTGCAGGTGTGTAACTGGCGGGGAGGGGACCTGGGCCCGAGATCAGAAGGTAGCCAGGTAACCAGTGCATTTTCAGATTCAGCCAGCAGATCAGCATGGGAGAGGAGGAGAGAAAGCAGAAGCAAAGACGAAGGTCTTGAGGTGCTTCTGAAACCAGAGATGGTTCTCATCAAGTTTTAGAGAGGCAGGGAGGCTGTTCCAGAGGGAAGCCCCAGCAGAAGAAAGAGATCTACCACCAACTCGCTGCATGAAGATGTATGAAGGGAGTGGATACCAGGAGAGTGTTTTTTTCCTTTACATTTTTTTTAAATGGCAAGTTCCACATTCAAGACAAAATTATTTATTCATCCCTAGAGATGATACAATTTTGGAAATTATTATTTATTTTTATTTGTTTTTTTTTCATTTTTTTATTTGCTGAATAATTCAACCTTTCAAATTTCCATTCATTTTACATAAATAATTTCATTATTCATAACATTTTTACAATGTACAACGATACAAATATTAAAAACACTAAAATACAAAGTAGCCATTCTTGACTTACTTAAAAAAAACAATTTATGCCTAGTAAAATATTTTTTTTTTTACAAAATACATAATCATACTGCACTTAATCCATCATTATCATTTGTAATGAACTAAATCTGTCTCTCTGGGTAAAACAACATTAACATACTGAGCGAGTGCAATGTGTATCACAGTTCTGGGACTAGTAAGCATACAGCCCCATATTGCATCTCTAGTACAAGCACACGCAAATTGGAGCAAGTTATTGAAATATCTTTCCCGAATAAAAGACAGTGCTGGACATTCTACCACCAAATGTGATAGAGTTTCAATTTGTGTCTGATTGTTACAAAATCGGCAGGTGTTTTTGTTTTTGGGAATTATACCTCGCCTTGCTAGAATCTGATTTGTCGGACATACATTGAACCGTATTCTCAGCATTTGTGACCTAATATGAGTAGAAGGACATTTAACTAAATAACTCTCAATATTTTGAAAATTTTTATGGGGAAATAGTGTAATATCAAAGTCCAGATATCTCTGACATTGATTTTGGGTGCTTATCCAATCGAATCGGTAAAGGAATGGTTTATCCCTTGCTGAATTCAATAACAATAATTCAATTGGAATACCGGTATCAATGAGAGCATCTAGAACACAGTTAGTCCATGTTTTGGGGAATTTTGCTGTTCAGGTTAGAACATATTGTGCCACTGTGCCCAAAATATTTGATGCAGTCACTCCTATTAGACATTTTCTATATAGGCTGCATATTTTCCAAAGTACTTGACTAAAGATGCAAATGATGCCTAGTTCATAACGTAGTAACGATAAGGGGGTACACCTGGGAAGTCCTAAAACTGGTTTACAGAATTTACCCTCATATCGGTCCCAATATTTTCTTGTTTTGGGCAACATTGTCTCAGATCGATATGAGACAATTGATACTACTTTCTGTTGGAAAAATGTCAATATATGAGCTGAAGTAAATTTGCCATATTTGTATGACAATATTTTGGCTTGTGATGTTAGAGTTCTGACTTAAGCATCTAATGTCAGTGAATGCATGGAGTCAATCATGGTTCCGGTAAAAGGTATTCCCAAATACTTATAATGTGGTACCACCATCAATCTCTTATTCTGTAACAACCATGAATAATTTGACATTTTATGGTTCTGTTTTCTCTGGCATATTACTATTTGAGTTTTTTCAACATTAATAGTTAAGTTATTTTGGTTGACATACCCGTCCGATTTGTTCAAAAGATTTTGCAGTCCTTTGGGGGTTTGAGACACAAGGACGAGATCGCCAGCATAAAGAAGACAGGTGATCTTTTGATTTCCTAATTTAGGGGCATCTGCAATGGTGTCTCCAAAGGTTGATCCTATGTCTAGGAGAAACAGATTGAACAAAGCCGATGCCAATATGCACCTTTGATTCAATCCTTGTTCGGTCTTAATTCTTGCAGATATTATGCCATCTAGCGTAAGTCTAACTTGAATAGTGGTTTCGTTATGCAGCTTTTTAATTAATCTAAGGAGCGATGAAGGACACTCATATCATTTCAGTTTGGCAATTAGCAGCTGCCAATCCACCGAATCGAAAGCTATATGAAAATCCACAAAAGCCATATATATGGTTTGATTTTGTTGTAAATACTTGGATTTACTTTGGAAAATATGTTCTTGTCAAAGGGGACCTCAGAACACCCCCTAGTATTGTTCCCAGTGTGTAAGGACGTCTTCAGGCTGGAAGGCAAACAGAGACTCAATGTTTCCCTTTATTGATGTGGGAGTAGTATAATCATTGGGGCTTAACAGCATAAAATACTTTCAGATGAATTCCCCATTGGCACCGAACTAGCAATGTGGAAAACATATAAACCAGTGACTAGGGGAAGCAATATGTTTCCTCTGGACTAAAGAGAGGTAAGAGACACGGACACAGGTAGGAAAGAAAAGCCATTGAGAGAGGCTAGAAGAGGAATACACAAGAAAAGTACTTACCAAAGAAGATGAAGCCAAAATGAATGCAGGGACTACTGCTATGGGCACAGGATTAGGACAAATCCATGGTTTCATCTGAGCTATGCTGAATATAAGAACAGGGTTTTCTGTTCCTGGCCTAAGTGAGCACACACTTTTAAATTACCTCGGGTCATAAATGGACCACACTGGAACCAGCCCACCATCCGAGGACAGCTGGTGAGGTTCTGAGCAACCTGCACTTAATATCAGTAAAGGAGACGGGCCACAAACCTGGGTTCCTGATATCAAATAAGGCAGAGTACACCAGATGGGAGTTTTTAGCCCTTGCAGGAACTTATATTATAAAACTCATGAAGTACATAAACAGTCTTCATGTCACTTTTTGCCCCCTTCGAAATTCCGCTCAATGAGGGTAAAGCATACCCATCTAAAACAAACCCCTAATCATTTAACCTTGAACTCTTTCCTACTCACACCATCCCTGGGCTTCCACCCTCAATACTCTACTTTTCCTCCTTTTCCCACAAGATCTCTTCTTTTTTTCTATTTAAATAGCAATTGAAGCTGCAATCTGTCCGCAGTGGTTACCTCTGTCAAAGCCCATATACAATAAGTCCAAGTACAGTACCTTTATGTTACATTCCTCTACTGTTGTTCTGTCTGTCAAACCCCCGCTCAGCAGGTCACGCACGCTTTTCACCCGGGCCCCCATGCAACATGTGAATGTGGGACAGTCAACCTTCTTCGGCCGTCCAGTCAGTCCCCCGTGCAAAATGCATGCTGCTCTGGGTGTTCCCCTCTTCCAGATGCCCAAAGGCTTGTACGAGAAGGGAGATGAGAGAAGTGAGAAGGTCGACGGGAGAAGGGAGAAGGGAGAAGTGAGAGGGTCTACGGGAGAAGGTTGAAGGGAGAAGGGAGAATGTTGACAGGAGAATTTCGACCGGAGATGGTCAATGGATGAAGGTTGACAGGAGATGGTTGACGGTTGACAGGAGAAGGTCAACAGGAGATGGAAGGTGTTCGATGGGAGATGATCAACTGGAGATGGGAGAATGCCGATGGGAGATGGTCAATGGGAGATTGTCAACGGGAAATGAGAAAAGGACGATGAGAGATGGGGGAAAGTTGACAGTAGATGGGAGAAGATCACCGGGAGATGGGAGAAGGTCACCCGGAGATGGGGAAGGTCGACGAGAGATGGTAAACAGTAGATGGCCAATGGGAGAAGGTCGACAGGATAATGTTGATGGTAGATGGTGCATGGGAGGAAAGGTCTTTAGGGCCCCCTCCCCAACATTTCTCACCTACGTGGAGCCTATGACTCGCCAGCAGCCATCTATGCACCTGGGCCCGGGATGTGGGATGGCTGCGGGCCAACGCATGGGACTGCACGGCTCACCCTGTAGGATGATACCGACCCCATTTGATGGTACACCTAGACTCAATTTTGAACATAACAATTCAGGCCTCAGTAGCACAAGCGGCCTGCAGGGCAGCACCTCTGCCCACCCGACCATGCATAGCGAGCCAGCACTTCCCCCACCCTCCTCCTCATGGCGGCTCAGCTGAAGGCCCGTTCTCACAGGAGACTAGGCACGAACAAGCTACATTACAAACACTGTATCTTTCACCTTCCGCAGTCCATCATTGACCTGCAGGTGACCGGGCTGAACCTGGGTCTAAGAAAAACAGACTGCATCCATAAAACTTGTCTTGTCCTCTCGCAGACCCCCACACTTATAATATATGCTGTGGATAACCTCCAACCCTGTTCCCTGTTTGAAGTCCCAGGCATGTATGTTAAGCCTGTGTGCCACCCAGCCCTACCCATGCTGCTAAGCCATCTGTAAAAACGATGAAATAGCCATTAGTCCAAAAGGCTGATTGTGCATATTAAAATGGACGACCCTCGCCCATCTCAGAACACCCACATGTGAAGGTATCAAATATATGTAGATTCAAACTTGCCATTACTACTCAAGTGTTATTGTTGCTGCATAATATTTAAAAGAAATGTATGGTATCCCTATGTATGATATGATTTCCATAAATACATAAGCCCATAAGTAGACAACTAAGTGTTGCTATATGTACGGGCCTTTTAAAATATTAAGCACCGCCCTTATTAATAAAATATCGTTTGAAATAATTGATTAACCTTTAAGCATGAACATAAGTCTGATTATAAGTAGAATGTTGCAGACTCTTGCCGATGCTAATGTATACGCCAACCTGGTTTTACCTCACGTTTTAATGCTAGCTTTTCCCATGTGTCCCTGCACTCAGATGTACAACTTTAGCCCAGTGAATGATGTGATGCTAACAAAACCTTTATTGATTCTATAAATATGGTATCCATGAAATACAAAAAGGTGTAATATTCATAAGCTTGCATGATCATCGATATATATATATATATATATATATATATATATATATATATATATATATATGTGTGTATACATGCAATTATACTGGCCTAACTCCGCTGTTCATTTATAATGATGTGCATGCAACCCTGTAAAGTAGACGTGCGCGAAGTTACAAGGCCATCTCTCCCTTCCTCTCGAGAGCTGCATACTCAGCCCCCACCGTCCTCCCTCCAAGGCCCGGCTTGTGATTGAAGGTCCTTGTTTATGCATGTTAGAATAACACAGGTACACCTCATTGCTTTCCTGCTGAACCCGCGCAAGGTATTTGCCCCCACTCATGCCCCCTGACACACGATGCCACCATAAAACCACTGTGTACCTCCATGCTCTGGTTAAAAGAATTATGGGCAGCAAGGCCCCACATTCCACCAGCTTTTGATGTACCAGCTATGTGCCCCCTGACCCAATGGTATTCCAGTTAACCCCCACCCTTAACTGGTCATGGTGGCAGTTTATTCTCTCTTGTACTAACATACTATAATGAGGTCTCCCCCTAAATCTAAAACAGCAGAAGGATAAAGGTATCCTGACACGTGCCCCCTGATAAGGCACCTGGACTCATAATACTGCCATTTAGAAATAACGTCTTTATAATGGTGACTTGAGAGCACTTAGAGTTATGTGCTATTTCTTGTGTGATGTTAGATTAACAACCCATATTTTTTACAGGACAGCATAAACAAAATTTTTTGTTGAGCGGGTATGTGTGGCCACAAGGGCAAATGTTATTTCAGTCAAAATGTATCAACTCGGACAGTTCCTGACCTGACACTCCACCCTGATGAGCCCAGCTGACCCAGAAGCATTATTATGACACCCTGCAGAGTCTCACCAATCAGGAGCGCCGACCCTACATATTTTATACTGGACATTCTCTTTTGTCCAATCTCATCAATTTATGTAATCCCTAGCTCCCACGCCATAGATGACGTGGATTTGTAACAAAATGTGAAAGTTTGCAATTGTCTGGCAGAGCGCTCTCGGAGTTTGCAGAGTTCTCTGCTTGCCCTATATTGGTTTGGATAAACCTCTTTAATCTCACCCGTACTTGGTCTTGGTCTCATTCCCTGCTGGGGTGTGTCAATTATTGACTCTTATTGTGGAGTTATAAATGCCTTTTTGGGGGACGCTCACTTTCAAGTGGTGACCCCTTAGACGTGATTTGTCTTTTCGTTCCTTTTGGCACGAGACGTCCGCAGCTACAGCAGTGATGCACGGCACACCCCCTCAAGAGAGCTGCCCGCCTACGGCAACCGGTATGCTTAGACGTGCGCACACAGTAGGGCGAGAGGGTACAGGTCCCACTTCACAAAACCATTAGTACTGCTCGCCGGGGGTGGCCATCGAGCGTGGGGCAGCGCCGCCTGGACGGACTGGGTCCGGAGGGTCTCGAACCAAGACGGACAGGTGAGTATCGAGTGCAAGCGATATTAAAAGGAGTCGGATATAGATAATAATATATGAGGTTGTGTTAAATTAAAGGGGTTCTTGAGGATAAGAATGGTGGTACTTTTATTCATTCTTTTCCTTTCTTTCTTTTCTTTCTTTCGCATATGGCCATTAGGATGAGTTAAGGAAGGTACAAGTTGAAAAGGGAAGACAGGGACCTAGCTCTGAAAGGGGGTGGAAGGCGGCACAGCATAGTGCTATCTTGATTAGTACTGGGAATAAGAAAAAAAAAAGTAGGAGTCTCATATGAGGAGTAGACTCAGGGTAGAATTTAGAAACGCTTTTATTCTTTTTCCTCTTTTCTAAAAATCTATGGGAAGATATTCTGACAATTTAAGGGTTAAAGGGTGCAACGGGTTGAAGTAAAAGTGATTAATTGGATAAAGAACAGTGTAGAACAAGAAAGGGAGGTATATGTTACATGTTCTATGTAAAGCGTTTGTCAAATCAATGCCATGTATTGAACATGTTATGTTTATTTTGTGATCACAACGTTTTGGTGAATTGATAAAATGATTGTGTAATGTTTCAATGAAATTTGGTCATTTTAAGTGTGACCCTTCAACATTTGGTATGCAGGGTATACAAAAGTGGTATATTAGCAGTAGAATATCGCCATTACCAACAGTGTGTACATAACGCCCACCCAGAAAAGGAGAGTACTAAAAGAGGGGTAACAAACGGAAGAGTAACATGGGGGCGGAAACACCTCTGGCCCATATTTGCCACAATTTACCAGGCTATGCAGAACGTATAACAAAATACCATGACCAATGGGTCACGGAATTAAAAGGGGAAGGGCTACCCTAGGTATGGCCCCAAGAAGGATCTTTTGATAAAAGTGTGTTGGACATGGTGGCCACATGCTTGTTTGGGAAATATAAAGGAAAAGAATTGCAGAATAGAAGAGAGATATTAGACTTATGGAGGTTATTTGAAGAAGTGCCTCCAATTAAAAGAAAGGAACAAACAATGGCAACAGAGGTTAGTGAGAAAGGGGGCGAAGGAAAGGAAGGGCCAGTAGAAGTAACACAAATATGTCCCCTTTTGAATAAACCAGTGCCCGCTGAAGGGTACAGTGACCCAGTGTATGTGTCAAAACCCACCCCCCAAATTGCACCACAACCCACCGCACCCCAACCATATGCATGCCCTCGAACAGGTGGACAGGTGAGTACCCCGGCAATAGAAAAATTCACAGAAGATTTAGACTCCAGGCTATCAATGGCCTGAAACGAACTGTCTAGGTTAAGAGATATATGTGAGCTAAGTGGATCAGGCACTTCTAGGATCGTGCAAACACAGAGGGCACAAACACCCGACAAGTCCATAGAAGAAGGGTGGAAAAAGGGGGATATACTATTCTGAATCCAGGACGAGCCAACTAGAATAATAGAGTTAGAGCAACACACACCTGGTGGAGACACAGTGGAGGAAGGCCTAACCTCAGGTGGGGTGGAGGAGTTATGCTGTGACATAGAGGAAATGAGCTGGAAGGAAGAAGAATAGGGTTCGCAGCAGGAGGGGCGCCAGTGAGGTTAGGCGAAACACCCCTGGGGAGGGCAATGGAGGAAGACTGGAATGGAAGACTAAGGAGCAGAGTGGGAAGAATGGCAGTACTGGGAAAGAAAGGGTCACAGGTGAGTACTGAGAAGGAACCAAAAGGGAGGTTACAGCTGCCCTTGATACACAGAGGAGGAGGAGGGAGGCCAAATGATATACCCTGGGCACAGATGGATAAGGCCAACTTGTTGAAATTATTGCCCCCGCTGTCAGGAGGCACAAGTAAATGGATATACGCATTTGAGAAGCACACTGCAGGGGTTCCGTTGGCAGTGGGTGATGCTAAAAGTTTGTTAGTATCCACAGTGGGTGATCAAGCTGATCGAGTTTGGGCGAAAGCCAGATTCCCAGGAATAACATTAGATTGCGATAGACATGATGGTGCTTCCTTCAACACAGTGAGAGCAAGGATTTGGGATGAATTAAGAGACACCTTCCCATACACACCAGATTTACAGTCAGTAACGCAGTGCACGATGAATGATGGGGAAGATGCAATTGGTTTCATTTTACGGGTGCAGGAGATGTGGAGAGCGGAAACGGGAACGGCCTGGGATCAGTCAACATCCTTGTTTTATTTCATAATAAAAAGAGGGCTCCCAAAAGAAGTTCCGAAAGCACTTGACAAAATAGCTGGAATTGAAGCCAAGATACAAAGAATCATACTACACCACTGCAAAAGGATCAAAGAAAGGGAGAAGGAGATAGCACAGAGAAGGTTGGCAGACGAGGCAAAATTAATACAGACTAAACTGGTGAAGGGTACAGCAGCTGTAGCTGCACTCCCCACAGAGAGAGAACCATAGGAGGAGGAGGGGTCAGTAGCAATACAAGGTAGAATGGCAGCTAATTGGGCGGGAAACGGACAGGAACAGTGGAACGGGCAGGAGCAGTATGGAGGGCCGCAGTGGCAAGCATAGAGCACCCGTGGAGGAAGAGGTGGGTACAAAGGGCAAAGAGGTGGTGGTCCAGGGTATGGGGTTATGGCGGGTACGTAGGTCCAGGTCCATGGGGAGGACAAGGAAATTGTTGGAATTGCGGGAGATGGGGACATTTCTCAAGGGAGTGTAGAAGGAGACCCATGAATACTTATCAGAATGAACAGCAGTATGGCCACCCCCACCCAGGAAGCCCATATGGACTGCCAATGGGCGGTGGAGCGAGAGGAGGACAGCAAGGTCAAAGATGCACAGATGAGCATAGGATACAGCTGCGTAATGCTCAGCAGCACCCACAATGCCGTGAGCACATGGTGCACGTACATGGCAACCCTTTCGTCACAACGGCAAAGGGTGCACCTGCACCCTTTGGTGGAGTGGCTGTGGTATCAGGAAATGTTTTTGACAATGGGGGAATAACAAGGCATTCAGCATAGGACAGCCCCCAGAGAGCGTTTGCGTGCCCAGTACTATCAACGACCATTGATACAGCAGAGGAACCATTGTTGGGGGGGAGATAGGGAACAAATAATTCATTTTTACGGTAGATTCGGGAGCTGAAAAATCTTGCCTACGAGAAGGCAGGTTTCCGCTATCTAATCGTAAATTGGAAACGCTGGGGTTCTCTGGGGCGTTGGTCGAAGTTCCTTACACAGAAGATTTGAATGTAACAGTAGGGGGGAAAACAGTACGAGCACCATTACTGTACTATGAAGAAATCCCTATTCAACTTGCTAGGGAGGGACCTCCTCAGCAAGCTCAATATGACCATCTCGTTCACTGAAAGAGGGATGGTTTGCTCAACCCCGGGGATCTGCCCATTGCGAGTGATGTTGGTAGTACACACACGAGCCACAGCACCGGAGGTACGCGGCATACCAGTAGACCCAGACATGTTCATTAAGGGGTTAAAAATACTAGCGCGAGTGGTCCCAGAGTTAAAACGCCAAGAGTGGAGGGTACCCGCATGAATTTGTGTTTCGCCCTGTAGCACGCCCAGAAATAATGCTAGGAACAGTGATGTCCCTAGACTTGCATGCAGTGCAGGTATCGCCGCAAAGAATAGCAGTTGTTAGAATGGACATACATGGGTGTGAGTGGCGAACAGTTCTGTGCATTAACGCTAACATCGCACTGCGAGATTTGTCAGATGAGGACCTCTTTACGAATTCAGACAGCGATGGGGAAATAATAATGGAGATAGCAATTCCTTGCGATATCATGATATGAACAAGGCAGGTGCCAATGCAGCTAATGGCAGTGGTAGGAGCGCCACCTTCTTTTTTCGACAACGACATGCAACTAGTGCCAAATGACCTGTGGACCACAGGCCCACATGATGTAGGGCTGCTGCATGAGGTGACACCAGTAAAAATAAAACTCAAACCTGGAGCATTACTGCCCAGAGTAAAACAGTACCCACTGTCCCGAGAAGCGGAAGAAGGGATAAAGGAGACAATCTACACACTATTGGTGCAGGGAATAATAGTGCCCTCAAACTCACCATGCAATACTTGTATTTACCCATCAAGAAAGCAAAGGGTGGGGCGTGGATGATGATCCAGGACCTACGCCCCGTTAATGACGTCATACAGAAGGAATTTCCATTAGTTCCTAATCCTGCATCAATTCTGTGTAGTATACCCAGAGATGCATCATGTTTTACAGTAGTGGACTTGAAGAACACATTCTTCTCAGTGCTACTAGATCCAGAATCTCGATACTTGACAGCATTTACCTTGGGAGGGAAGAGATATGTGCATTGCAGGCTACCCCAGGGATACTGTGAAAGCCCAAGTATATTCAACATAATTCTACATGAAGATTTAGGAAATATTGTCACACAGAGCACGATCATTCAGTATGTGGATGACCTCCTGATTTGTGGAAAAAATGAAGGTGAGTGCATAAAGGATTCTATTACGCTTTTGACATTATTGGCCCACAAAAGTTACAAAGTAGACAAGGAGAAGTTACAGTATTGTCAGAAAGAAGTATTGTATTTGGGACAATTGATATCAAAAGATGGTAAAAGAATCATACCAGATAGGGCATCTGCAATAAAGGCAGTAAATGAACCAAAAACAGTGAAAGAAATGCAGACATTTCTCGGCATGTGCAACTACTGCTGCACCTGGATATCAGAATATGCAGGGTATACAAACCCATTACTGCAGGGACTCAAAGTAGCACAAAAAGAGAGCATAGAAATAAAATGGACAGCAGACATGCATGAGGCCTTTAGGACACTTAATGGTTTTATTTCAACGGCACCAGTACTCGAGAACCTGGATTACGAGCGCAAGTTTTATTTATTTTCACATTGCGATGGAACACTCATGACAGCAATATTAACACAAAAAACATCACTGGGATACAAGCCCCTGGCTTACTATAGTGGCACACTAGATGCAGTGATGCAAGGACACTTCGCTTGCGAGCAATCTCTTGCAGCCACAGCGTTCACGATTGAGAAGAGTGCAACAATTGTGATGGGGTGTTCTGTGACACTATTCATGGAACATTTACTATTCGCAATATTAGAAAGATCGAAGAGCACATTGACAACACAAAGAGCCACAGCTTTTAAAATGATTATATCCAGCGCTAACATACACATAGTGAAGTGCAAAACAGTTAACCCTGCAACATTCATCACAGAAGCATGCACAGTGGAAGACATGCAAACACACGATTGTGCCACATATAGAGGAGAGGATGGGGACTGGCCCACAGTGAGTGAAAATGCCGTGACAGAATGTGAAGTATATTTCATAGATGGGTCAGCATCAATACATTCAGAAACTGGAGAAAAACATGTGGGGGTGGCTGTGGTGAGACTAGAGGAAGGTGAATATGAACTGCTCATCCAACAGAGACTACCAGCCCAATATTCAGCACAAGCAGCAGAGTTGCTAGCACTTATTGAAGAATTACATGCAGCTAAGGGTTGTGCAGTAACAATCTATACAGATTCAGCATACATGACAACAACAGTACATGGGGGGTTGGCCAGATGGGGGAGAAGAGGATTCCATAGAGCAGACGGATCCCCAGTACAGCACGCTGAGCTACTAAAAGAGTTGATAGAGGCAGTAAAACGAACCTACAGTTGTGGCCATAGTGAAATGCAAGGCCCACACAAACAACAATGACATCATCTCCTTAGGAAACGTGGCAGCGGACGCTGCCGCAAAAGAAGCTTTGTATTTAACAAAAGGGAAGATAGGTGAGTACTTAGTGCAGAAACATGTGGAAGAGCATCGCCCTGGTGGGTATAGTTCAATGCCCATATCCCAAATATTAGAGTTGCAAGATGGGGTATCAGGTGAGGAAAAGGAGTTATGGGAAAAAAGAGGGTGCAGCCAGTCGTCCACGGATCTCCTTTGGCGCCAGAACACCACAGGTAAAGTAGTGATGCCCCGCAAACTACTAGAGATAGCGTTCCAACAGCTTCACTTCCCAGCTCACAATGCCAAACAACACATTGCCGCAGAGATACAAGAAAATTGGTTCACACCAGGGCTGCAGGAACAACTCTCAAAATTAACAATGGAGTGCACAACATGTCAGATATATAATTCAGGACTGACATTAAGAACGTTGCGAGGCATACTGCCCAAACCAACAGGCCCCTTCAGAGAGCTGCATATTGACTATGCAGATATGGGAGAAAGGTGCAATGGGTCATGCTACATGATAGTGGTGGTCTGTCCTTTTTCAAGATGGGTGGAAGCAGTACCACGCACCCCCCCGATGCAAGTGCGCTGCAAAGTTCTTATTGCGGGAAGTGGTCCCGTGCTGGGGAATCGACATAATTCGCTCCGACAACGGCACACATTTTGTTAATGATCTATTCAAAGAAGTAACAGCACTATTAGGGATAACACATAAACTGTGCACTATTTATCATCTGCAATCGAACAGGATAGTTGAGAAGATAAACGGCCACCTGAGAGGAAAATTGTCAAAGTTGTGCTTTACACTCAAGAAAAATTGGGTGTACTGTTTACCCCTGGCCTTGTTTGAACTGACAAATCAACCCAGCGAAGAATCAAGTGACACAATAACGCCTGCAGCAGATAGCCCAACAGGTCAGCTAATGCCAGGGGAGATGGTGTACGTGAGGAGTTTCGTTCATCAGTGGAACGCTCCAAGATTTCGTGGCCCATACAAAGTGGTGTATTGCACACCAACTGCAGTAAAAGTGAAGGGCCTGAGATATTGGATACGTTTGACAGACGTGTGAAGCTTATGAAAGTGTAACACAGGAAACAGAAGGGAGAATGAATGAAGGAGAAACACAGACTTCCTAATGAAAGGGAAACATTTAAAAGTACCCATGAGACAACTGCAAGAAAAGTTAAATAAATACAGTGATGTACATAATAATGATAATGAACTGAAGAGATGTTATTTATTTCATTCTCTCTCTCTCTCCCTCTTTCTCTCTTCCTCTTTTTTCTTCTCCTTCCCTCTCTCGGTTTAAAATAAATGTGAACATGTTAAAGTAAATATAAATAGATGTTATGGGATGCTTAATGCACTTTTATGTCTCACAATGTAGGAGAAACCATGGCAACTGAGGGGGCCCCCGCCGCGAACAACGTTAGAATAGATAGAAATGTAAACACTAATTTTGACTTGCGCAGATATTCTTATGAGCGTGGTTTGTTTGTGTGTGCTGTAATCTTTTTTACAATGATGTTCGGCCTAGTTATATACTGGCCGGTTTCATTTATATCTATCGACATAAATGAGGGGGAGGAAACGGAACGACTATGATAAAACAAGGGACCTACCTCATATGGGATGGCTTTCAGCTCATATGGGGGCATGGTACCCATCATGATGGCACACAGAACCCAAATTATACAAGCAATTAACAGGTAACCCCACGTCCTATTGCCCCGTACAATGGCTCTGAATACAATGTATATGAACTAAATGATCCAAATCCCTCTGCATTACCTTGGTTATATGATGATACCACCACCGCTGTAACACCCACAGTTGAAACATCCATAGGCTATGAATCCCACACAAGTGTACAGGAAGAAAATGCGGAAACAGCAGAGAGGTTTATTGCCTTGTATAACGAAAGTGATAAGGGGGAATCGGGGGGAACGCCTCTAATGCAGCATGATGAAGAAAAAGTGAAAGTAAACCTCAGAAGAAATAGGAGGGAGGTCGGGAGGAGGAAGTACGATGAATACTCTGGGTTGGGGTTAGACACAATAGAAGATCCCAGACACCCGCACCAGTCCAACAAGTGGCATGCAGATATGAGTTACACTGCCAAACAAACCACAAATGAGAGCTGTTATGTATGCTCTCTAATACCCTATGCCTCAGATACCGTCAAGGTGCTCCAGCCACAAGAATTACCTCTTACAGATGCTCAGTGTCTCCTTCATCTCACCTTATGTAGAATAAAGAACACCTTCCAGGCACAAACTGTTTCTTTTGAACTGCTGCTGTATGAAAAAACTTGCTACTCGAGTCCTAAAGGAGTGATCTGCCTGAAGGAACCATTTCTAGTGATTAAAGGGACCTTGTATTTGGACAATAAATGGAAAGACGAACAAGTGACATGCAAAGAAGAAGCACTACGAGGGTTGGCAGCAGAAAAATTGCAATGGGTCGAGAAAACGTGTGCTCCGGTATTGTAACGCTCACCTGGTATCCACGGGGACGTCACACAGCCTGTTCTGACCTCTTACGACCTCGAACCCTTCCCTGGAGGCTATTCGACTGGAGACTGGGCCTGAAACACAGGATTGGTAGAGTTTAACTCCCTATTGTCTCTGTGTGCTTGAACCCCTTCTTCCCCGGGGTCCAACCCTTCCCTTTTACCCACAGCTCACCTTGTTTTCATGGATAGTGTGCTCTCCATCCTGCTTTCAGCGCAGGGGCACGTTGATTGATGCAGGCTCGTTGCTGCTTAGTTACTTCACTGGCAAGAGTCTGACAGGTAAGTATAATGAGTCTTTTGAATAGTTCTCTAACTTTGTTCCTTTCCTTCCTTAGATGATGGCCGGCGTCCGGGGATGGCGGCGTGCTTTCGAGATGAGTAGCGCTGAAGGTGAGTGAGAGTGCGATGCGTGATGCACCCCTTTCGTATTTGTATTGAACTGAGTTCTTTTCCTGTGTCTTTTAGGTGCTGCGACGTTTTCAGCGTGGATGCGGTTATGAAGAACAAATGCGGTGAGTAAGCGCGGTATGCGGCGCCTCTAGATGTTTCCACGCTAACCTGGAGTGTCTTTTCCCTCTTGCAGATGGATGAGAAGTTCCAGAGACAGAATTACCCCAGAGCGGCTGGGATTCAGGTAAGCGTTTGAAGCTCGTACAGTATTTAAAAATAAGCGAAGATTTGCAGAATGCTTACTAATGCCTTTTTTCTGTTCTTTTCCCTTTTCCTTAGGAAGCGGCGTGCCGGGATGGGAATGACACCGCCGAAGATGCCCGCAGAACAGAAGGAGCGATGAATGATGGGCAGAAGCGCCGCAAGGTAAGGCTGTTCCTAACAGTGTTCTTGTTCTTGAAAGCATGTTACTCAGCCTGGGCATGGCTTTAATAGTCTCTGGGTATCCCAGGTGTCTCTGGGCTGAACCACACCCAAAAGACTAGACTGCACATGCAGTTCTGGGAACCGAAATATGTGGGGCATCCATCTTGTCCCCATCAATGCACTACAAGTCCAATCCCCAATGTTATCCTATGGGAGTGAGTGAGTCTGGTGCCACAATCACTGACTCCAAGTGGGTCTTTGGAGGGATGGAGAGGCACTTGAGGGCCATGTAGGTGATTGTGGCCTGGCTCCAGCCTGACATCTTGGAGGGCTGGGGACATGAGGGGCAGGAATCATGACAGGTATGGGCCGAAAACATCACAAAGCTCACTTGGGTCAGAGCCCTGGAAAAACCCTTCAAGCTGCAAAAAGAAATTACATATGAACTGTGCTTCCTCAGTGAAGGGAAAACCAACATGGGCACAAACAAGGACTGTAACAAAACGCTCATCATCCCAGATATGAAGAAAGGGACAGCTGCCCTAATGGATACTTACTGGGTTTGCGGTAAACAGGCATACTTGCACCTTCCACAGTCCTGGAGGGGCACTTGTCTCTGGCAATGCTGCACTCCGCCCTGAAGGTGGTTCCGGAGAGTCATATAGAAGGGGGGAAGGGGCTGCAAGCTGTCCGAGGTCCAGAGGACACACAACCAATGGATGAGACGCCAGTGTATGCCCTATCCGCGGACAACATGCAAAGCCCGGTATCCAGAAAAAGGAGGTCGTCCAATTACATATCCAAAGCATCCACAGAACTTTTGGCAAAAATTCCAGATAGGTTTCGGTTGTTCAATTCAGCTGAAACATTCTTCGCCTCCCTTATTCCAAGTATCCAAGCACGAGCCAACGCAAAATGGCTTCAAATTACGCACTGGGAGCTGATCCAACTAGCCAACGACACAGAAGAGGGGTTCAACGTGATCAAGGTGGAGCTGAGGGCCCTGCGGTTAATGACAATGCAGAACAGGTATGTCCTAGACCTGCTGACAGCCTTGGAGGGAGGTGTTTCCCGAAAAATCGGGAGTGCATGCTGCACGTTCGTACCTTCTGCAGATGCGGATAATGGAACACTGTCCCACGTTATCACAGCCGTTCACAACCTGGGCGAGCGGATGAAGAAAGAAGGAGGAGTGGAACCAAGCTTGTCGTTCGACTAAATTTTTTCATGGGTACCTTCCTGGCTCGGATTGACTGTTAAGTTATTGGTACCTGTCATCATCTTCCTGCTCCTGATTGTTTGTGTGTGCCAGCTGAGTCTTCGGTGCAGTGCAAATGCAGTTTCTAATGGTACAATGATGATGGTGACAATGGGCAATGCTAGAGGAGTGGCACAGATGACACATGAAGCACAAGTACAAACAGGTGAGGACTCTGGGCCCAAATATAGAATGGCAGCATTATACTATGATGGAGACATAGTGGACAGATTATACCACACCACGATAAAAGAGCCCTGTACACTGGAATGGTATAAGGAAGTATGGGTGGACCTAAAAGGAGATGGGGGGTGTATATATATATGACCTGCACCCCTGATGCATATGCTAGAGCAGGACAGAGTTTCCAGGGAGCGTGTAGAGCCTGGATGCCAATATAAGGAATGCTGGCCTTGGATGAAGCAGTAGCTGATGAAAAGAAACGTAGGAGGTTGGGTGAGTTAAAATATTCGCTACTTAAGTAATGAAAGGGGGAATGTATGGGAGGAAAGGCCTTTAGGACCTCCCTCCCCCTGCATATCTCACCTACGTGGGGCCTATGACTCGTCGGCAGCCATCTATGCACCTGGGCCCGGGATGTGGGATGGCTGTGGGCCGGGACTGCATGCATGGGACTGCACGCATGGGACTGCACAGCTCTCCCTGTAGCATGATACCGACCCCATTTTGTGGTACACCTAGACTCCATTTTGAACATAACAATTCAGGCCTTAGTAGCACAAGCGGCCTGCAGGGCAGCACCTCTCCCCACCCGACTGCGCACAGCGAGCCAGCACTTCCCCTGCCCTCCTCCCCATGGCGGCTCAGCTGAAGGCACGTTCTCACAGGAGACTAGGCGCGAACAAGCTACATTACGAACACTGTATCTTTCACCTTCCGCAGTCCATCATTAACCTGCAGATGACTGGGCTGAAGCTGGGTCTAAGAAAAACAGACTGTATCCATAAAACTTGTCTTGTCCTCTCACAGACCCCCACACTTATGATATATGCTGTGGATAACCTCCAACCCTGTTCCCTGTTTGAAGTCCCAGGCATGTATGTTAAGCCCGTGTGCCACCCAGCCCTACCCATGCTGCTAAGCCATCTGTAAGAACAATGAAATAGCCACGAGTCCAAAAGGCTGATTGTGCATATTAAAATGGGACGACCCTCGCCCATCTCAGAACACCCACATGTGAAGGTATCAAATATATATTGCTACTCAACGGTTATTGTTGCTGCATAATATTTAAAAGCAACGTGTGGTATCCCTATGTATGATATGATTTCCATAAATACATAAACCCATAAGTAGACAACTAAGTGTTGCAATATGTACAGGTCTTTTAAAATAATAAGCACTGCCCATATTAATGAAATATCGTTTGAAGTAATTGATTAACCTTTAAGCATGAACACAAGTCTGATCATAAGTAGAATGTTGCAGACTCTTGCCAATGCTAATGTATATGCCAACTTGGTTAACCTCACGTTTTAATGCTAGCTTTTCCCATGTGTCCCTGCACCCAGATGTACAACTTTAGCCCAGTGAATGATGTGATGCTAACAAAACCTTTATTGATTCTATAAATATGGTATCCATGAAATACGAAAAGGTATAATACATGTAGTATTCATAAGCTCGCATGATCATCGATATATATATATATATATATACATATATGTATACATGCAATTATACTGGCATAACTCTGCTGTTCATTTATAATGATGTGCATGCAACCCTGTAACGTAGACGCACGCAAAGTTACAAGGCCATCTCTCCCTTCCCCTGGAGAGCTTCATAATCAGCCCCCACCTTCCTCCCTCCAAGGTCCGGCTGGTGATTGAAGGTCCTTGGTTTATGCATGTTAGAAAACACAGGTACACCTCCTTGCTTTCCTGCGGAATCTGCCCAAGGTATTTGCCCCCACTCATGCCCCCTGACACACGATCCCACCATAAAACCACTGTGTACCTCCATGGTCTGGTTAAAACAATTATGGGCAGCAAGGCCCCACATTCCGCCACCTTTTGATGTACCAGCTATGTGGCCCATGACCCAATGGTATTCCAGTTCACCCCAACCTTAACTGGTCATGGTGGCAGTTTATTCTCTCTTGTACTAACATACTATAATGAGGTCTCCCCTAAATCTAACAAAGCAGAAGGATAAAGGTATCCTGACACGTGCCCCCTGATAAGGCACCTGGACTCATAATACTGCCATTTAAAATAACGTCTTAATAATGGTGACTTGATAGCACTTAGAGTTATGTGCTATTTCTTGTGTGATGTTAGATTAACAACCCATATTTTTTACAGGACAGCATAAACTATAATGTTTGTTGAGCAAGTGTGTGTGGCCACAAGGGCAAATGTTAGTTCAGTCAAGTTTTATCAACTCGGACAGCTCCTGACCTGACTCTCCATCCCGATGAGCCCAGCAGACCCAGACGCATCATTACGATACCATGCGGAGTCTCAGATAAAGAACTCCCATGCCCTTATAGATAGCAACTAGTTACTGGCATCCAGGAAAGAAACAGTTTTGATACCTGTTCTTAAATGGGGTATACATTGGATCTCTCGAATTATCGATTGCTATCTATGAACAATTCTTCAAGTAAAATGTTTGCCCTAATAGTATTGCGTGAGTTAACCTCCTTGGTGGAGAGTAAATTAATCCTTTCCCCATGTCAGACTAGTTTCTGGAATGGCTAATCAGAAAGGAGAAGGTTGACAGAAGGTTGACAGGAGAAGTTTGATGGTCGACGAGTGATGGGAGATGGTCGATGGGAGATGTGTGATGGGAGAAGGTTGATCTGAGATGGAGATCGACAGTGTGACTTATCATAAAATGACACAGGCGGCCATATACCCAAAAGTGGTCTTGTGTCCGCAATGTTTCTCTAAAAGAAAAGATGTCCTATAACCAAGCTCACTTCTCTATTTCTGTGAGACAAGTGGGTCAGGTCATCTGATTGATTCTGCCTATGATGTGCTAACAGATGTATGGGGGAAACAGAATCCAGAAACCCTTGCAACTTCAATTGTATTGAAGCTATCTATAAGGGCACGGGAGTTCTCTATCTTCAAGTTCTAATGTTGGATATCTATTTAAATAATTTAACTCTACGTAGTTTACATTCCTCTGTAAAGTAGGAAAGTACAATCTTTAATGAATTACTGGTCAGCCAGTGGTAATGTTTACCTGCCCTCCGCCGCCATTAAGTGAACCTAGGAGAGTACGTAGACTGGCGTGGATGTCATTTTATAGAGGCGTTCATGATCAAAGTTACTCTGAGGCAAAGATTAGCCAAATATTGCTAATTGATTACTCAATAAGGTTGAAATGCTGTAACCATGAAGTATGATGTTGATACGTTATGTGTGGTTTGTTTCTTTTCTTTATTTCTGCATAATAGCTTCTTTTTCTTTTTAGGCCTATAATTGTACTTCATACATCCTGAATAATTTCTGTATACTTTTAAAGATGTGTGTAAGGCTTGCTTTGTTTAAACCATGTACACAAAATAAAAGAAAATAATATATTAAAATGGACTTTTAACACAAGGTGAGGCAGAATTAACCTGGAGCTCCTTCTAAATCGAGAATAGATACATCGCCTCACAATCCACTATATTTCCTCATTTAGAGCATTTGCCAGAGAGAGCTCATTATCATTTCTATAGTTGTTTAACATATTCCAGAATATTTTTACGCCCAGGTACGAAACATGAACTGACATTTCTGTAAATATCTGATTTTTAACCCAATTATTGAAATTGAACCTTTCCGATGAAGGCCATTTATGCAACACATTAGGTTCTTTATCAGAGTTCAATTGGTGAATTCTAGACCTAAGTTCTTGTTTTTTGCACAGTGGCAGAATCATACCATTGTATAGTTTGATTATCACCACGCGTTCCACAATATGTATAACATCCAACATGAGATGTGAGTTCTCTCTCCCCTTTGGTCATAATTTCCATATTAGATTATATCACAACTTATATGTATTTGCAACCACATTTCTTACATCATATCTAAAGCAAGCATTGGCAATGCCAACAGTGTGGATTTATGTGTAGGCATGGGAAAGGCACTTGCCAGGCACTGCCATAATGGTATTAACTAGCCACTGATGGTAAAATGGTACAAGTACCTGGGCATCTAATAGCAGTGGCTGGGAAATTCCTAATACCTATTCACAAGCCCAACCTGTTGGCTTTGTCAATGCGTGTGGTTAACAGGACTCAGTGAAGGACACACATAACGCTTATAAATCGTGTGGCTGAAGGCAGATCTGGTTAAGAAATTTATATTACACCCATGGCACAGTTACAGCTCTAATTAAGCCATTCACTCTCAGAAGACTGCTTTTAGAAAACACTGACAGGCACTTCAAGTGCAAAGTTTGATGGTAAGGTTTGAATAAAGCAAGCTTAGAGAGTTCCCATGAGTAGGTGTTTTGGGCGTGGAGGGACAAGAACTGGGGGTGAATGGCGATAGGGATTAGCATGGCAATGGTAATCAATGGGTGGGCAAATAATCAAAAAAAGATATGTTTTTAGGGATGAGTTCGGGGTACAACTTCTTCTGTTGGTGACCTTATTACTGTATGCCTTCGTGCCGTGTCGCGTCAGTGGGGTGATTAGTGGAGGCACTAGTACCCCTGCCTCCTTGGTTCAGAACGAAAAAAGTACTTCACCACAGATTGACTGCGCCACAGACAGGATCCAGTTTGATTTTCAAGGTGATTTATATTAGTAAGTCAAACAAAGGAAAGAAACGTGCAATTTGTAAAATGCAATTCCCTCTAGTTGTTTACACGTGTTTCAGCTACTCAAGAGCCTTTCTCAAAACATAACAGATGGGCAAATAGTTTATATCCATGTTCCAATCTGTATTCAATGTCTGTCCGGGATAATCCATAAAAAGAGAAAAAATCATTTATCTAAATGAGCCACGTATGAATACTTGACCCATACTTCAACTCAAATGATTAGAAGAATGTACTTTAAATCCCAAAACGGGAAACCTAACTAGTCCAAAGCGCACCTCATTTAAAATCACCACTTTGTCATATTATGTTCAAAAAGGAGGACTACGGATACGATACTATACTGATAATGGACAAAACTGGGCAATCTAGAGGATCCGTATAGGCAGTGAAGACGCAAGCTGTAATCCATTCCACATGCCCAAAAGCCTGTTCTGAGAGTCCGGAGCGGACATACTAATCCGCCCCCCCTCTCTCCCTTACCTTGCGTGTGTTGTTTTCTTACCTTCATAGTAACCAGCAATGCTCCTCGCGTCAGAAAAGCACAACAATGAGCCGCCGCGCTGAATACAGTTTTAATAATACAGTTTTAATAATACTTTTAACACAAGGTGAGGCAGAATTAACTTTCTAATTCGAGAATAGATGCATCGCCTCACAATTAAATCCACTATGCTTCCTCATTTAGAGGATTTGCCTTAGTGAGCTCATTATTATTTCTATAGTTGTTCAATTTATTCCAGAAATGTACTGTATTGTATTGTTTTGTTTACTTATATAGCGCCTATACACATGAAAGTGTTTCAAAGCGCTCACGGAGGGTCGGAACAAGGGGAAAAACAACAGTCGCTCAGAGCCCTTGAAATTCTGAGATGATAATAGTCTGCACAGGCAGAGTAGGTATGTAAAGTACATTTAACAGTTGGGACACAGCAAATAGGCCTGATGGCGATTCTGCAGTTAACCAGTGCAATTAAGGGGAGAGGACAAGGGAGAAAAGACAGCCGATCATCAGGCACGTTGCATTTGGGTAGTGCAAATGCATAGAAGGTCACAGGGAGAGGGAAGTCCAAGTGCGGAGACTGGGGTAAGTGCAGAGAGAATCACTCTGGTGGGTTATTCTAAGTGCAGTGAAGGTGGGTGGGAGAGAGGACTGATGGGGGTGCCCGGGACCGGTAAGACTCAGAGGTACACCATGCGGCCGGTCATCAAGCTGTAAGGGAGGGGAGTGAGAGATGGAGAGAGCAGAGGCCTGGGTTAGAAGGGTAGAGGGAGAGTGAAGGAAGAGGAAGGTCTTGAGGAGTTTTCAAGAAGAAGGTCAGGCTCAAGACGGAGAATGGCAGGGAGGCTATTCTAGAGGGAGGCACCTGCTGAGGATAAGAATTTCCCTCCTAATCTCTGCTTGGAGAACTGGCTTACTCACAGAAGGTTGAAGTTAGATGAGCGGAGGGCTTGTGAGGGACAGTATTTAGGTAGGCAGTGTTGGAGGTAGGTGGTTCCCAGGCCCCAAAATGCCTTGTGGACAATGCAGAGGGTGTTGAACTTGATCCTTGCAGCCACAGAGAGCCAGTGAAGAGATTTCAGCGCCAGAAAAATGAGGTCCCTGAGCTTGAGGCCATGGACACATTTCGCTGTTCTGTTTTGGATGAGTTGCAGAGGACGCAAGGCAGAAGAAGGGAGGTTGAGGAAGAGTCTGTTGCAAAAGTCCAGCCTAGAGAGAGCCAAGGCTCTGAAGACAGAGAGCCACTGGGGGAAAGTGAGAAAAGGAAGAGTACCTCTGAGGAGGGGTAGCTGGTAGTTAGACTTTTTAGAGATGTCAGAAATGTGAAAGGATGTTACGGATTTAAAGACACGCCACACTCCAGACCAGGACTCTTCCCACTGGTGAGGGATGTGGCGCATAATAAAAACGCTTTTAATTTATTGAATTCAGATTCTGCTTTGAGAAGGCACCCAACCCGCCTCACCCCCTCCTTGACAAACACCCTGTGTCGCAATGGACCATGAACCAGGCCGGTGTGTAATAATACAATATTTATTTATTTTTAAATTCAAATTCAAATTCAAACAGATCAAAGGTAGGGCAGCAGTCACCAGTGTGGTGATAATATACAGCAAAATGTTATGATACACTTAATATAACTTTTTGACATTTGACACGCAAGTTTAAATGGATGGGGAAGCAAAGTCACTTTTTGGACATACTTATAGATGGCACAACTGTTAGGCACTCCCCCTGCAAGAATCCCCCCAAACACCCGCTGGCTAGGTTTTGTGTGGGTGGAAAGGACTGGCAAAGAGTCACAAATAAGAGGAAACAATCAAATTTGAAATTCGACCTCCCACTCCAGAACGGGAGGCCAAAACGACATGAAAAACCCTTGAAAAATTAGCAAAATGGCACTTGGATATCACTGGATAATTAGAGGTCAGTTTACATGTGCGAATGGATAGGACAACAATTTGTGTGGCTGTACTAAAAGGCAAGAAAGCTTACAAACTACTAGGCAGGGAACTACAACAACATGAATACAGGTAAGAAAATTGACTTTTGGAAGGAAAGCAGGGCAGCAAAAATCACATGTGGCAGAATTGCAATGTCTTCTTTTTTCACAGATTTAAACAAGCAAACCTCTAAGGAAATGAGCTAAAGAGTCAAATTGAAAATCGGGTTTTCTGATGGGGCACCAAGGCACATAAAAGGTAAGATAGTAAAGTGCAAGGATGACTTTTTATGGGCTAGCAGTATGGGATTCTTTATAGGAAAGGTACATCGGATTTTATAATGAAAACAATTTCACAGGCAAACTCGGTTTTGTTAACAGAAATGATTTGTTCTACTGAGGCTGTATTTTAATGACTAGATCATTAAAGAAAGACGCTGCATGCAAGGAGGTTAATTTGCAATTTCAACCAATTCGTGCCGCGTTCCTCCTTATATGGGAACTAATTACTTTATCTAAAAATGGTACTAAGGAATTACACAGATTGCTGAAATGATTTGAACAGAGTTACATTAACATATGGACACTAACACAGATTTTTCTAATGACAGGATAAAACAGACGATGCTGACAATCTGGGAAATTACTAGGGTTTCTTATAGGATTTTTATAGGAGTTGGACAGACTGCAAGATAACAGAGTGGTTTATGCAGTTTTTTGGCACTGGGGAGGGTGATACTTACAAAATGCACTGGAGTTGGGTTATTGGGACAGCTTAGCCAGGTCTCTGGACAGCAATGCCAGGGTCTGGTCACTGGGCATCGGCTGGGCTCTCCTTTATGGGAACAGCTGGGCAAAAGGGATCTGGTCTCTGGGTTCTCCCAAAGGGGATCAGCGACCTCTCCTCTTTTCTCCCCGGATTAGTGGTTCTGCCTGGACCTAGATGGGTGGTTCTGCCTGGATCTGGATCACCTAGCTCTGGATCTGGTTCTGAGTCTTGGAGTCTTGCAGGGTGAATTTTGAATGTATGGATTTTTTGAATGCAGATTCTTGAATGTCCTGAATCTCCGTATGCCTCCTTCTTATATAGGCAGGATGACATCAGAGGATTTTTACAATGTGGGCAGAAGTAATCTGAACATACCCCTTGGAGTCAGGCCATGTCTGTCCCCTCCACCCTGCGGGCGGATTCATTCCAAGGAAGTGACATCAGTTTAAGTGTGGGTGTTTTATGACTGGCTGTGTTCACAACAGTTACTTTTAGCAAAATAATTATGGAAAAAAAACTTATATTTACAAACGTCTTCATTATAAAAATCAGATAGGCAAATCCCATGTTTCACAAGGAATATGCTGATTTAAATGCCCAGTCTGTACGATGCTGTTTTGCCCTTTTGGCACTCTCGCAATTTCTCATGGAAAACATTTTATCTAAAATTTTACTAATAGCTACACATAAGCCTAATAGTGTCGGGCCTATTTTCATCAAGTTTCATATCTGTGCCATTTACGCTTTCCCCAGAAATGCCTTTTTACTGCCGTTCACGTCCACCACATGTCAGGAAGACCCACATGGTCTTATTTTACTTTTGCAAAAATAACATTAGAACGGTCATAATTTCACATTACTGCTTCTTTAGATTACTGAAATAAATGTCTTAATGTAAAAAGTCTTTTAAATCAAATGGGCCGGATTTGTCCCCAAATGTGGGCGGACTTTCCAATCCCCAGCCAAATGTCTTCCCCTGGTCAGCTTGCACAGGGGTTGCCATGACTCCCACTTTGAAGTCCTCCAGTTTGAATGGGAGGGAACGCACACTTCTGTGTGAAATGCTAATTCCTCTGGGTCCATTGTCCCTTGCTGGGGACATGCTAGTCAATCTGATGAGGTTGCGAATTTCCAAACCTTGGCCCTTTCACATTTGTAAAGGGGCTTCCTTTCCCATGAGGCTGGATATCTTTGAAGTGCCTGCCTTGCCAAACTGGTTCTGGAGTCTTCAAACATTTATTTTGTCTTTTTCTCTCTTTCTTCCCAAGGACCCAAATCCCCTTTGTAAATAAATATAATATACATTTAAACCACCCCAGCCCCACACCTGTCATACTGTTTCTGTGCGAATATTGGGATGATTTCACATTTCGCTTTCAAATAAGCAGTTTTCTTGCTTTTGCAAAAGTAGTGTGTTTATTTCAGTTCATTTTGAGATTCTTAATGTGGTTTCTGTAGCACACATGCTCTTTGGCATTAACTTTCTGAAAGCTTTTCATAGCTCTGGTCAGTTTCTGTTACACAGGGATATGCTTGGCAAATTGGTTCTTTGAAACTTACACATTGCAAGTGAGAGAGAGAGCTACTTTTGAAGTACCTTGCGTGAATTAATTTGTTTTCAAAAGAAAATTCAAGCCGTGTTTCAGTAGAAATCCAAATTCTTGGCCTTTCAAGTGGTTTCCCAGCACATCAGCTGCTCTGGGAATGCTTTTGCCTCACCTCTTGCGACTCAGCAGAAATGAAACATGCCTTGAAAGGTTTCCTTGAAGGGCATAATCTTTGTGGAAAATGAATCAAGAGCAAATTTCAAAGCCGTCTTGGGCGTCATGTGCACAGTTTTAGTATTCAACATGACAGAACAGGAAAAGATGATGCCGTTCTGAGCAGAGGTAATTTCCTGCTGGATTTAGATGACAGAAGCAAATGCAGCCATTCTTTGTAGTGGCAGTGTTGATAGCTTGCCACCGCTGCACCAGGGAAAGAAAGCACAGCCACTTTTGGGGTGAAATGGGTAAATGTGTTTTTTGTTGTAGGGGGGCTTCTGTTGGGGCTGGCAAATGTACCCCACATGTCTCCCCCCGCCCCCTGCTCTGCCGCGACTTCTTGTTGAGGGACAGTAGGGCAGATTGGGGTTCATCTGGTGGAGTTCTTCTTCACCAGGAAGCGGCACACCATGATCTTCCTTCCGTCTTTCGTTCGAGGGTGTGGAGTGGTACCCCTTTCCTTCCTTCCCTTTCTAGGTCCCTGGGGAAGTCGTCGCCAGTCTAGGAGGTAATGAAGTTCATAATCTAATATGAGATAGATAAAAAAAGCTTTTAGAATCTTTCACTGACAGTCTTCCTGGAATAATTACAACAGCGGAACAATGCATACATTTTCACTTATCAGGGGTATTTCCACACTATTACCAAACAAATTACTTAACAAGGGAAAGACGTGATTGGACTTTTACATCATGGTTTCATTATACATTTTTGCAATAACAATAAAGAAAAGTACTCCATGTTAGCTACATAAATCTATGGACCTAATTATTTCCTTCTGCTTTTTCTTTTTCTTTCTTCTCATTCTCCAGATGTCTCCTCTGTTTGATTTTCCTTTGGCTCATCAATCAGCTGCAAAGTGTGTGTGGGTGACAACGTTTTAACTGATTGACGTGGACCCACTTCTCTTCTGACAGCTCTCCTTTGGGGATGCAGATTCTGTAGGTGACAGGTAAAGTTTTGTTTACAATTTCTAAAGGACCGCGCCAGGAGGGGAGACATTTCCTTGGTCTGGTTCCTCAGAAAATTGTACATGTAGACCCTCTCTCCTACCTTGAATTCTTATTTGGTTGTTTTTAAGTCATAGTGAGTTTTCACCCCTCTGCCGATTTCTCCAGATTCCGCTGAGCATACACAAAAGCATGCTGAAGGTGTTTTCTTAGATACTCAACATATTCATGTGTTGTGGAGGCATTTATCAGTGTCTGCTCTTGTGTTCTACAGAGCAGATGCTGAGGTAGCACCATTTTTCGTCCAGTCATCAGCTCAAATGGAGACATTTTGGTCGCAGAAGATGGCGTAGATCTGATGGCCAACAGGACAAGCGGTAATCAGATATCTCAACTTGGCCCAGAATCTGCCACAAACTTTTAAAGAATTCTCACAATGGTTTTATTGCACCTCTCATCTTCCCCACTAGAGGGTGGTGGTATGCAATATGAAGTTTATTGTTTACCCCAAGTATCTCCCACATCTTTGTCATCACTTCGCTGGTGAAGTGACTTCCTCGGTCAGACTCAATCCTTTGGGGAAGGCCAAAACGCGAGAAGATGTTGTTGACCATCAGGGCAGCTCCTGTTTCTGCCTTGCAATTTGGGGCTGGGAGACAATCCACCGTTTTGGTAAACGAGCATGTTATTGTTAACATGTACTTGTTCCCCCTAGAGGAGCGAATCACAGGCCCGATGAAATCTACTTGTAAATCTGACCAAGGCGGTATCATCCCCCTCTTCCGGAGGCAAACTCGGTGTGTCAGTGAATTTGGCTGAAATTGTGCACACACAAGACACCCCTTCAAATATTGGTCGAGGTCCTGCCCCATGTGTGGCCAGTATGCAACCTCCTGCAAGATTTCTAGAGTGGTATGAAACCACTGATGACCGGCTGTGGCCGTGTCATGGGCATGACTTAGCATTAGGTTTCAGAATGACATAGGTACCACCCACTGGTCACATCCAGAGATGGATTTCCTTACCAACAAACCGTCTTGGATTCAGAACATTTTGGGATACCTCATCAACACCCTGAGGTCCTCTTTCCCAATGTAATCGGTTTCCATCAAAGGAAAGTTCTCAGGGTCCTCAATGTGTTGGTAAAATTTCCCAATAATAGGATCCCCTTTTTGTGCCGTGATTAAATCAGCATCCGGGGTCTCCTTACTCTACTGGGGAGTAGAGAGTTTATTGTGAACATTTGTCTGGGGTCTGGTGACAGCAGTGAGCTGGATTTCCTCCAACAGGGACTCAATATCAAGGAGATCCCCCTGGATGGCTCAGATTTTAGCCAACTGATTAGCCAGGTTGTTTCCAGTTTTGTCTGGCCCCTCTATTCTGAATGACCCTTGTTCTTTTTCCAATAGATGGTCATCCCATTAGAAGGGACCTGTCAGGGTTCCATTGAATGCCTCGTTGGATAAACATAGACAGAGCTTGCGCAATAACAACCTATCTAGTAAACCCTTGGGAGCAAACGTTGTTGGTTCCAAATCGAGGTGGTCTGCTAAGCCTCAGAACCCTGCTGCATCGTTTCTGGCACGTCCTTTTACAGAACGCTATGGGTTGCCATGGAAACGCTGGCAGCCATGGTATTCGCGTATGTACTGAGCCCTACGGCGCCATCCTGTGCATACGGTCAGGTGACCAGTACTTAAGCCACGCCCCGTGCACGCCGGCACTTCTGAATTTGTCTGTTTTCAAAGCTACCTACCTTGCACCTTGTCTTCTTGGCTCCTTGAATCCCCGGCCCGCCTTGTGACAATCCTTGCTTCCTTTTGTCATTGCTTTCAAGTCTTACCTGCTCAAACCTGACCTGGAACGTCCACGGACTACACTCGTCTAATCCCTCACATCTAACCTGCTCATATCAGACCCAGAATGTCCATGGACTGCATTCGTCTAATCCTTCAAGTCTTACCTGCTCATACCAGACCCGGAATGTCCACGGACTGCAGTCGTCTAATCCCTCAAGTCTTACCTGCTCATACCAGACCCGGAACTGCCACGGACTGCAGTTATCTTATTCCACAAGTCTTACCTGCTCGTCGTTACAATCGGAAAACCCACGGACTGCATACATCTCATCTCGTAAGTCTTGCCTGTGTCATATCTTCTTTCTGGAACTGTCAAAGACACTTTTGAAACAATCAGGACTGTTGCGCATCGGCACAAGGACCAAAGGACATTGGTGCATCATCGCAAGGATCAAAGGACACCAGCGCAACAGCACCCGGATCAATTAACTCTTTAGGCGTCCTCGTGCCGGCGGGTATAGGAAAACAAAACGTTGTGTTTCCTGGACTGTCACTCAATTTCCAACTCTCCTGCAACACCTATCCAGGGCACTCATTTGGTAAGCACAAGACTATTCGTTTCTTACTTTCTTGTTGTTTCTGTATTCTTGGTAACAGTGATTTTCCTCATTTTCAAAGTACTCACCAGTCTAACTTGGAACTATTCAGTCCCAGTCTGATTTTCTTGTTTGTGAGTATCAGTTCAGTATCTTGCTTTAGAGAGTCCATTGCCTTAACCCTCATGTTAATATCTGATTAATTTTTCTTGCAACCAGCTGTTGGAGTACCAGGGTGTACCATATTTTTGGGCAATATTCACCTCAATCTGTCCTTTTGTACTCTTGAGGGGTATATTGTCAGAAAGCCTAAATTGCATCACGACGTGTCAAGCCACCACTACCATACTGAGCTTTTGTGTCATAACAGGACCAGATCATCAATATTTTTTATGAACTTGCCATGTTGTTTATTATTTGCACACAGCATGCCTCTGGTTCTGGTCCGTGTTGCATGGCAGTGAGGATGGCCTAGTGAACTGCCATCAACTCTGCCACCTGACTACTGAGGGGACCGATTTTGTACCCAGCAGAGGGCTCTGGGGCATAATTTACCCAGGCATTCCCAACGCCGGCCACCAGTTCCTTTTGCCCATTGTTTTCAACATGGTAGGAGCACCCGTCCACATAAACTGTGGGCATCCACTCGCACTTCTCTTCTTCATAGACTTTGTGCAGGGAATTCAGGTACGCCTCCATGTTGTCTTGAGTTTTGAGACTTTTGTCCTTAAGACAGTTTTCTCTGGCACAATCATGCAAGTCAGTCAGACTTTGCGCAAGAGGACTCTTCTTGTTTTGGCCATATCTGACCCCCACAGGAAAGCCTTGCATGGACAGAGTCCAGGAAGTAATTCTGGAATTTCTCACATTTTCTTCCCAGATTCTGTCACTTTGGAGGTATTGCAAATGCTGGTGTGGAATTTCCACTATGATGTGCTCCCCCCGGACGAATGGGCGGTCATTTTTCAATGCCCACACCATTGCCAGGAGTGCCTTCTCACAATCGTTGGATTTTTCCTCCACAGAGGATAAAGTCTTGCTTGCATGGGAAATTACTTTATTGACCTTGTCGTGCTTTTGGTATGATACTGCTGTCAAGCATGTATTCGAGAACCCCATCGCCAAGAAGTACTCTTTGTTTTTGACAGGGTAAGCTAGACAAGGTGATTGTGAGAGACTTCTTTTGAGTTGCTTTACTGCATTGACTTGTTCTGGACCCCACTCCCACTTGACCCCCCCCTTCAACAGATGGACCACGGGTCTTGTGACCTCTGCCTAATCCTCAATGAACTTCCTACTGTAATTAGTCAGTCCAACAAGGCTTCTTAATTCACACAGAGTTGTGGTGTCTTTCAGCTTTAGTAGTGCTTCCACTTTCTTCGCCTGTGGACAGAGGTCGTCAGGGATTATTTCATGTCCCGAGAAGTTAACACGGGTCCTACACCACTGTGCCTTCTGGAAAGACAGTTTTGCTCTGGAAACCCTCAACTGGGTCAGAACATAGCAGATTTCTGCTATGTGTTCCTCCACAGCTGAGCTCCTAATCAGGACATCATCCACATAGGCCAGGTTACCCCTTTCACCCAAATCGGGCATGGTCTTGTGTAGGAAGATGTTGAATTCATTGTCAGAGTTTATGTATCCAAAGGGAGTCCAGTTCCATGTGTACTGCTGCTCCCCGAAGGCAACGGCCAGCTTGTACTGGTCCTCCCTAATGACGGGCACGGTCCAGTATCCATTGCTCAGGTCAATGGCAGTGTACACATTTGACCCCTTGATCTGGGCAAGCCCTTAGTCAATATAGGGAAGAGGGCATCAGGGCATGTGGACCCGTTTGTTCAGCTCCCTAAGGTCTGCGCAAAGTTTCCATTTGCCATTTGGTTTTCAAATCCCCTGCACCGGATCATTAAAGGTACTGTGGACTGAACAAATTATCCCACGGGACTCTAGGTTTTTGATAATTTCTGTCATGGACTCCATAGACGCGAGAGGCAAGCGCTATTGCTTCATGAATACAGGAGTCATTCCAGGGTCCGTGGGAATTGAGGTAGTATGTATCTTGGTGCGACCATAGTCATACGAGTCAACAGCAAAGATATCTTGAAAATCTATAAACACCTTTTTCACCTTTTGCTTGTGCTCCTCAGTCTCACAGGCATAAGCAAGGTTGACCCACTCTTCAACCATCTGTCTGAAGCCTGGAAAGACTTGGGGTTTCATGATCTCAGCGGCCTCCTCCAGCTGTGTGGAGAAGTCTCTGGTGAGGGTGTTGACCTGGAAAGATGGTTTCAAGTAGGAGAGGCAGTCATTGTGGACTCGGAATATCACCTCATGCTTCCTGATGTCACAGGTCACCTCTTCCCCTCCATAAGGGCAGGAAGAGTACACCAGGAAGAGTGGTCATTCAGGCCTGGATGGCACATCACGAACTTTGCCTTAACAATGATAAGACCGAGCTCCTACTTCTAGGATCAAACCATCGGCTTAACAAATTAGATCAAACCTACAAATCCTTCACTATCGACGGAAACGATATTAAGGTCTCCAAAGACACCAAGACTCTAGGCATCTATCTCGACTGCACGCTCTCCTTGAACAGACAAACTAATGCAGTTAGGTCGGCATCTGTTAGGGAGAATTCTCTGTTTAGGCTGAATTTCCTAACCTAGTGAGTCCCCCAGCAGCTTTGCTGGATTTTTGGGGTTTATTTTTTTCTCCTGCCAAGAGTGAGACTCTTTTACCCTCACTCTTGGACATGTTTTGAGTGTGTCTCTTTGATTCTAGATGTGTTTAATGAGCTATGGGGTCTTTTACTCCATAGGGTTTCATGTGTTTTTGTGATGTGTGTTACACAGCACCCTCTGTCATAAATCCATTACAGTGCCTATGTTAGTTTTTTAAAATTAAATTTGTGCAATCGGAAAAAGAAGTAAGGATGGGATGGCATGGACCTAACAATTTTTGGCTGTCAGAAAAGCATGTAAATTTGTTTTCTTACCCTTATTGAGTGTAATGCGAATCTCCCTTTCCTTATTTCCGGGAATTAGTTTTTAGTTGAAGTGTATCACGGTAGTTCCAGGGTTAAATCCCACCTAAAACAAATTTGGTTGTTCTATTATGCTAACATTAGCCTTTTAACATTCTATCGGATTGATTCTTTATGCATGATTCCCTAGCATATATTTAGACACATTTTAAACTCTAGTATGCATGACTTGTAACATCTTTCTCATTGCATTTATGTAAAAAGTGCTATTCATATTTGCAATCCTCCAATCGCATTACATATCCTTGATCTCATGCATTCTATTACTCTAGCGGTCACTAGGAATTACTTTTTCAGTTACAATGACTGGTAACCGATTTGCTCCCCATTTGTGTTTACCAAAACACCCTTTTGCGTGAGTTTGAAATCCCAACCAAAATATATTTTGTTTATGCCACTCGGCATCAAGCGTGCTGAATTCTACATTGAGCATGCTTGTAGCGGTGGTCTTTCCACCCCTTAAAAGCGCTTACCTACAAAATTCTCTTGCTCATGCCTCAAGCGTCGGGGGTCCCGTTTTGGTTCTGGCAAATCCTTGTTCATAAAGAGTTACAGATTGCTAGTCCCTCTTTCCTTTTGTTCATTTGCAAAATTCGGCGGCCATACTTTGGGCTGAGTTTTATTACGTAAGTCCTTTTTTCCTTTTTGATGTTTAAAATGATCTGTTGCATTTGTGTCTAGTGTAACATTGATTTGAATTTAAACTTCCGTATTTATCTTGCGCGGCTGATCTGTTACTTATTATTATGTCCAAATTTACAAAAATTAAAGTCAAAGGAGTAACTAATTTTTCACTATGTTTATTAGTATTTTTTTTTTCCTTTTTCCTTCCCCCCCCCGCTGTCAGAAAACGCTCCAGGTCTCGTATCACCCCTGCGGTTCACGTGTCTCATCCTCACCAAAAGCTTCTGTCCCGTTATACCACCATACAGAAGGCGGGCTTGCGGTATCCACGCTCTACGCACGGAACACAATTGCGTCGGGAACGCAGTTCCCGACGCCTCACGTGGAAGTTGCCATGGAGACTACGTCAGTGGACGCAGCATCTTCCACGTGATAGAAGACGTGTTGGGTCACGTGACCATCTTGGTGCCGGTACTTCAAGTACTTAATGGTCTGGCGCCCACTTCTCGCTGCTTCTGATCCAATAGTGACAGTGGTTTTTTCTTGCTCGGATTTTGTGGTTTTGTTTGATCTCGGATTACGTTTACTGGATTGCTCTTGGATTACCCTTACCTGTTCTTGTATCTTGACCTCGGATTGTTTATGGATTATTCTTGCCTAGTGATTTGGTTTTGTCGAAATCGGACCTTGAAGCTTGGGTGACCTCTTACCTTCTTTCTTTCCTTCCTTCCTTTTCCCCCTCCAATCCCTTCCCTGTCCTTCCCCAGGGTGCTGTAGGCGTCCTCGTGCCGGCGGGTATAGGCTTGGTGCTGGACTAGAGACTTTCTGAGCACCTTTTAGGCGTCCTCGTGCCGGCGGGAATAGGTGGTTGCTGGACTAGTGACTTCTTACACCTTGGATTGTTTGGTCCACCGAACAGAGGGCAGATACCATCACTGTTCCTACAGGAAAAAAGAAGGACTTTGCCAGAGACGTTCACTTCCAGGGAAACCAGGGTAAGAAACCTACCTTTCCTTACCATTTTTTTCTTTCACTCGTTCTCTGGTACTGATTGTCTTTTCTCTTCTTCTGGTCTCCAGAGTACCCCAGTATAGAGGACATTCTTGCATGAAACACTTCTGGTTAAACCGTTTTCTGCAGGTTAGTCTGTTGAGATTTTGTTACGTGTTCTCTTGAAAGGGGTGTATTTGATTGTAATCAGTATAATATTCTGCAGTCGTTGGACGGAACCTGGAACCATCATCTACCGGGAAGTTGCGGGCCGCTCAGCTCTACGATCCCAACGACTCTACACCATCTTCCGATCAATTGGATTCTTAGACTGTCCTTTCGTACTCCTGAGAATCACATTGGTAGGAAGAAATATATTCTTCACGACGGGTCAACGCGGAACCAGGCTCCCGGATTTCTGACAGAATCAGAAGCCTTATTATGGATGCCGCGAATGACCCGTTGGCCGTTTTGGTTCAGTTAGTGGCCGACCTACGTGCCGATATGACGGCCACCCAGGCTGACACCCACCGGCGCATTGATGAAATGCAAGCTGGTATCAGGGAAGTGGTTACAGGAATACCGTCTTTGGCCTCCGCTTCCGCTTCAGGTCAGGCAGGGCCTTCGGTCAGACCTGATTCTACGCATGTGTACATGGCCGCTCAGTTCCCGCTTGCTCCCCCAGAAAGGTTTACTGGGGATCCAAAATCCTTTCGGACATTCATTAACCAATGCAGACTGCATTTCTTGTGTCGGCCTACCTCGTTTCCTGATGCGACTACAAAAGCAGCCTTTGTCTTATCTAACCTTGGAGGTATGGCCGCGGTTTGGGCGAATCCTTTGTTGGAACAAGGCAGTCCGCTGTTGTTCGACTGCGATGCATTGATCAGTGCTATGACGAGGGTGTTTGATACTCGCTACAAGACTCAAGCCACGGATCTGGAGTTGCTGAATCTCCGTCAGGGGGACACTCCTTTATTATCGTATTTGGCTAAGTTCAATCAGTTGGTGGCTGAAACTGGTTGGCCGGAAGATAAGAAAGCCGCTCTGTTCTATAAAGGACTGTCGGATACGTTAAAGGATACCATAGCTACGGTTCCGGTGGTTCCTACGTCCTTTCCTGATTTCTTGGATCTAGTACTCCAGATTGATGCCCGACGTACCGAAAGAAAGGGGGAGAAGAGAATGATTACGGTCAATACCACTATATCCCCAATCCCTGTTTCTGGCGGTGACGAGCCTATGCAAATAGGGGCAGTTAGGGGCCCGTTAACGACAGAAGAACGAGAACATCGTAGACGGAACAATCTGTGCTTTTATTGTGGTTCCTCTACTCATCTGCTTAGTGCATGTCCAAAGAGACCCCGCAAGTCGGGAAACGCCAAGGCCCGGTCGTAGAAGGAACCCCTACGCCGAGCCCTTCCCTGCAGGGTTCCTCGTTGTCCACGCCTTTTTATATTGACGTCATGTTGAGTTACGATCAGGTCACTCCTTGGAGTTCTGCAGCTGTTCTTGACTCAGGGGCAACCGGTAACTACATTGATGCCCAATACGTTCGGAAATGGGGTATTCCCTTGTTGTCAAAAAGTGTTCCGGAGGTAGTCAATGCGGTTGACGGTTCAACCCTACTTTCGGGGCTTGTTACTGAACATACCATTCCGTTGTTGTTAACTGTTGGCGCCGAGCATTCGGAAATCATCACATTTGACGTCATTATGGCACCGCAATACAAACTCATCCTGGGTTTACCGTGGCTCAAGCTTCATAACCCGGTCGTTAACTGGGAGACCGGGGTTATCGCTTTCAGTGCTCAGCAACGTCCTCGATCTTGCAGTTCCCTAGAGTCCATATATGAAGTACCTGAAGCTCCTAGTCGGGCGTTGTTGAACTCTGTGGTTACAATCGGAGCTGTTGTTAACACCGTATTACCTGTCGAATACACAAGTTATAAGGACGTCTTTGACAAGGGGAAAGCAGAGATCCTGCCGCCTCATCGGCCCTATGATTGCCCCATTGTTCTCAAACCGGATGCCAAGACACCTTCGGGACGTATCTATTCCCTTACACAAAAGGAAGAAGTCGTCCTTAAAGAATATTTGGATAAAGCCCTCGAGTTAGGTTTCATTCGGCCTTCTCACTCTCCGTTTGCTTCACCGCTATTTTTTGTACCCAAGAAGGAGGGGGACTTAAGACCTTGTATTGATTATCGGGAACTCAATGCAGGTACTATCCGTAATCAATACCCGATCCCGTTGATTTCTGTCTTGCTGGATCAGTTAGGGTCTTCAGAATTCTTCACCAAATTAGATCTAAGGGGTGCGTACAATTTGGTCCGGATACGTCGAGGGGATGAGTGGAAAACAGCCTTTAAGACACGATATGGCCTATTCGAGTATTTGGTGATGCCATTCGGGCTTTGCAATGCCCCGGCCACATTCCAGAATTTCATCAACGACGTTCTACGCGACATGATCGACAGATTCGTTATTGTCTATTTAGATGATATACTCATCTATTCTCCATCCATGGAAGATCATGTACGTCATGTTTCACAAGTCTTACAACGCTTGCGGGAGCATCATCTTTTTGTCAAGCTGGAAAAATGTGTATTCCATGCGAGTGAGGTCGAGTTCCTTGGATATGACATCACCAATAAAGGAGTGCAGATGAGTAGCAATAAGGTGAAAGCTGTCTTAAACTGGCCTGTACCAACTTCAAGGAAAGAGTTACAATCATTTCTGGGGTTTTCGAACTTTTACAGGCGGTTCATTAGACAATTCTCTTCGATTGCTGCACCCCTCACCGAATTGACCAGTAACAAGAAACCTTATTTATGGAACGATAACGCCCAAATAGCGTTTGAGTCTTTAAAAGCCGCGTTCACTACAGCCCCAGTGTTGCTACACCCAAATGTCAAACGTCCTTTCGTAGTCGAAGCTGATGCTTCGGATGTTGCGGTAGGGGCTGTCTTGTCCCAAACCTGCGCTGATACCAAGGAGTTGCATCCAGTCGCCTACCATTCGCGCAAATTAACGCCCTATGAGCGTAACTACACCGTTACTGAACGGGAATTGTTGGCCGTAAGAGACGCATTTGTGATCTGGCGTCATCATCTCCTTGGGACGGAATTACCGGTCCAGGTTTTTACTGACCACAGAAACCTGTTGGCGTTGCAGTCCCTGACGTGTACCACTGCGAGACATGCCCGTTGGCATGAATTCTTTTCCATGTACAACTTTATTTTGACTTACCGCCCAGGTGTCTTGAATTCCAAGGCGGACGCACTATCCAGAAGCCTGGGTAATGATGGTTCACGTCCACAGGATGGGTCTTTGTTATTACCTACACAAGTGGTCTGTAGTTGTGTTCTACAGCCCACTTTGAAGTCAACGCTCCAGAACTGGGTTGATAAAGAGCCCACAGAACTGGCAGACTATAACATGGATATTCTGCATGGTCTTCCTTATGTCCAGGGTCGAGTTTATATGCCTGATCAGGATACCCGGTGTACAGCTATTTCTTTGTGTCATGACGCTGCTATCGCAGCGCATCCTGGTTCCCAGAAAACTCTTGAACTCCTCAAACGCTGGTGTTGGTGGCCTTCCATGCGAAGAGACGTCTCGCAGTATATCTTGACCTGCGCCATCTGTGCCCAGTGTAAGTCCCATTCAGCGAAACCTATGGGGTTATTACAACCATTACCAGTGCCAGCCAGACCTTGGGCGATGATTACCATGGACTTTGTGGTGGAGTTGCCTTTGATTGATGGTTTTGATACCATATGGGTGGTGGTTGACAGCTTTTCTAAAACGTCTCTCTTTGTGCCTTGCCAAGGTCTGCCATCAGCTGCTAAGCTGGCAGAGTTGTTCTTGCGACATGTTTTCAGGTTTTTTGGGTTGCCTGAGATTGTGGTTTCTGACAGGGGGTCCCAGTTCACGTCGCGTTTTTGGAGGCATCTAATGTTCTCTTTGGGGGTAGATGAACGGTGTTCCACAGCGTTCCATCCCCAGACGGATGGTCAAACAGAGCGGGTTAACGCTACCATGGAGCAGTACCTCAGGTGTCTCATCCTTCAACATCAGGAATCCTGGCTAGCAGTTCTTCCTTTGGCGGAATTCGCGTACAATAATTCCAGCCATTCATCAACGGGTACATCGCCATTCTATGCCTTGTATGGGCAACACCCACGCACCCTTCCTCTTGATTGGAAGCTACCTGAGGATTGTCCGGCAGTTCAATCTTGTATCAAAGATTTGTCTCTGGTCCGGGATAGGGTGCTGGAACATCTGAATCAAGCACAAGAACAGGCGAAGAAGTACGCGGATCGGAATCGCCGTCCTGCACCCGTCTACATTCCAGGTACACGGGTATGGTTGTCCACTAAGAATCTACGCATTCCAGGTCGACGATGCTTGTTGCCTCGTTTTGTAGGTCCTTATGTTATAAAGGACGTCTTGAGTCCATTGGTGGTCAAATTAGAACTTCCGCACACTTGGAAGATACATCCGGTTTTCCATGTGTCCATGGTTAAGCCTTGTGTAGACAGTACCAGGATACCGGCTTCTCCGTCTCCGATTTTGGTCCAAGGGGTGGAGGAGTATGAGGTCAATTCCATTCTTGATACCAGGGTTTCTCGTGGTACCAGGTATTTCTTAGTGGACTGGAAGGGTTACGGTCCGGAAGATCGGACATGGGAACCGGAGCAGAATGTGCATGCCCCGTTGTTGGTTTCCCAATTTTTGGCCTCTCGGGGGCATGGGGGTCCTTTGGGGGAGGATACTGTCAGAAAACGCTCCAGGTCTCGTATCACCCCTGCGGTTCACGTGTCTCATCCTCACCAAAAGCTTCTGTCCCGTTATACCACCATACAGAAGGCGGGCTTGCGGTATCCACGCTCTACGCACGGAACACAATTGCGTCGGGAACGCAGTTCCCGACGCCTCACGTGGAAGTTGCCATGGAGACTACGTCAGTGGACGCAGCATCTTCCACGTGATAGAAGACGTGTTGGGTCACGTGACCATCTTGGTGCCGGTACTTCAAGTACTTAATGGTCTGGCGCCCACTTCTCGCTGCTTCTGTTCCAATAGTGACAGTGGTTTTTTCTTGCTCGGATTTTGTGGTTTTGTTTGATCTCGGATTACGTTTACTGGATTGCTCTTGGATTACCCTTACCTGTTCTTGTATCTTGACCTCGGATTGTTTATGGATTATTCTTGCCTAGTGATTTGGTTTTGTCGAAATCGGACCTCGAAGCTTGGGTGACCTCTTACCTTCTTTCTTTCCTTCCTTCCTTTTCCCCCTCCAATCCCTTCCCTGTCCTTCCCCAGGGTGCTGTAGGCGTCCTCGTGCCGGCGGGTATAGGCTTGGTGCTGGACTAGAGACTTCCTGAGCACCTTTTAGGCGTCCTCGTGCCGGCGGGAATAGGTGGTTGCTGGACTAGTGACTTCTTACACCTTGGATTGTTTGGTCCACCGAACAGAGGGCAGATACCATCACTGTTCCTACAGGAAAAAAGAAGGACTTTGCCAGAGACGTTCACTTCCAGGGAAACCAGGGTAAGAAACCTACCTTTCCTTACCATTTTTTTCTTTCACTCGTTCTCTGGTACTGATTGTCTTTTCTCTTCTTCTGGTCTCCAGAGTACCCCAGTATAGAGGACATTCTTGCATGAAACACTTCTGGTTAAACCGTTTTCTGCAGGTTAGTCTGTTGAGATTTTGTTACGTGTTCTCTTGAAAGGGGTGTATTTGATTGTAATCAGTATAATATTCTGCAGTCGTTGGACGGAACCTGGAACCATCATCTACCGGGAAGTTGCGGGCCGCTCAGCTCTACGATCCCAACGACTCTACACCATCTTCCGATCAATTGGATTCTTAGACTGTCCTTTCGTACTCCTGAGAATCACATTGGTAGGAAGAAATATATTCTTCACGACGGGTCAACGCGGAACCAGGCTCCCGGATTTCTGACACCCGCAATCTCTTTATATTATGTATACCTAAGACAGTTTCCTGTTGGGAATGGTGCATTATGGTAACTTTAGTTTTCTTCATTGACCATTATTTTCTCACTATATTTTATTAGCATTCTTTTCACAATTTCAGAATGGTGCATTGTGGTACCTGTGGTTTGATGTAAATTTCGCCTCTCTCATCTGTTTAACTTTCATCTGATTAGCGGTTTCGCCCATATAGGATCTCCCCATGTGTATATCTAAAACATATGATTTAACAGTGCACATTCTTTTCACAATTTCAGAATAGTGCATTGTGGTACCTGTGGTTTCATGTTAATTTCTCCTCCCTCATCTGTTTAACTTTCATCTGATTAGCGGTTTCGCCCATATTTAGGATCTCCCCATGTGTATATCTGAAGCATATGTTTTAACATTGCAGTATTCAATAATATTTTTCTATGCAACAAATTATAATTGAACAAAATAGAAAACAGGAAAAAAACATTTTTGTAATTAATGAAAACATTTGCAATATTCATAACAAGAGTCCTGTATATTATCATTGTTTTGGTTTTGTTTCTGCTATTTCTCTGCTACTTCTCCAGCATCACAAAAAGTGAATCATTTCATTGTCTGAATTTAATCCATGTTCCAATGTTTGAAAATGGCAGATTAATCTGGCTTCTTCTTGCCTTAAGCAAAGTTCTTGATTTCCTCCTCGTTTGCCCATTTTGATTCTTTTCAGTCCAATAAGTCTAATGTCTTTTTTATTTTGCATTTGGTGTTGGTTTTGCCAATGAACAGATAATGGGAGGTTTTTGTCTTGACTTCCTATGGCTGAAATATGTTCTCTAATTCTAGTTCTTAACTCCCGAATGGTGCTCCCAATGTAGAGCAGATTACAGACACATATCACTGCGTAGACCACATGTTTGGATCTACAATTAATTTGTTCCCTAATCTTTGTTTTGACACCTTCTTGGTTCGTAAAAGTAACTGTTTCTTGTAGTGCATAGTGGCACATCGAACAGAAGCCACATTTCCTGAAACCTGACTGTGGTTGTCGTAACCATGTTTGTGATCTTGTTTCTTCTTCCTCCTCTTCGGACATCATAGAAGGACTCAACATGTTTTTCAGAGTTCTGGCTTTCCTATAAATTATTGTTGGATAATCTTGTATGTGTTTCTCGATATGTGGGTCTAGTTTTAATAAATACCAGTTCTTTTTTAGGACTTTTTTAATTTCTTTGTTGTTTGCACAATATGCCGTAATAAAATGAATAGTATCATCTGGTTGTGTACTTTTGCTGCTTTGAAATAATGTTGATTGTCTGGTCATGTTTTTGGCTTTCATTTTTGCAGTTTTAATTGATTTTTGTGAGTATCCTCTGGCCTTAAATCTGTCTGATAACAGTTGACATTCACTCTCAAAATCTGATAATTCTGTGCAATTACGTCGTGCTCTAATGAACTCTCCTTTCGGAATGTTGTAGATAACCGGTTTATGGTGGCAGCTAGTCGCATACAATGTTGAATTGACTTCTGTCTCTTTTCTGAATGTTTTTGTGTGTAATTGTCCTGTGGATACAAAGATGGTTAGATCCAAAAAGTTAATTTCCGTTTTGCTGCTTTGCCCAATAAATTCTAGGCCAAATTCATTGTTATTTGCTTGGTTTAGTAAAGACTCCAGTTCTTCCGGTGTACCGTTCCAAATAATTAGTACATCATCGATGTACCTTAGCCATTTGATTATTTTGTTCTTGAACTCAGGTATTTGGTATATGTGTAGGTCTTCAAACATTCCCATTACAATGTTGGCAAGGGCTGGGGCATATTTAACGCCCATTGCGACTCCACGTATTTGTCGAAAAAACTGATTATTGAAAATGAAAACATTATTCTCTAAAGTTGTCATGAGCATTTCTTTAAGCATGCATGCAGAGTTGAAAAATGACGCAGATCTATTTTTGAAAGTATAGTCCATTGCCTCCAGGGCCAATTCGTATTTAATAGATGTATATAGAGCCTTGACATCCCATGTTGCTAATAAGTATGTATCTTGCCACTGAATTTCTTCTACAATTTTAATGGCATCTGTTGTGTCTTTCAGATATGCCTGTATTTTAGGTACTTCAGGTCTTATTATATTGTCAATATATTCCGCTATAGGTTCTGTCGCCCAACCTATGCCACTTACAATAGGCCTTCCTTCTGGGATATTGTCATATTTCTTGTGAACTTTCGGAAGAAAGTATATGGTTGGAATTTTAGGTTTATTTACCGGTAGGTGTGTCTGCTCTTCATCAGTTATTAGTCCTTGCTGGTGCCAGGCATTAATAAGGCTTGTCAAATCTTGTGTTATTTTCGGTATTGGATTTCCTATTAATTTCTCATAACATTCTGGATTTTCCAAGTGGTTCATAGCCATCTTTATGTAATCCACTCTATTCATTATTATAATGTTGCCACCTTTGTCCGCTTCCTTGATAACCAATTGATGATTTGATTGTAATTTTCTTATGGCAAGAATTTCATTTGCTGTAAGATTTTTGAAATGAGTCTTGTTTTTTATTTGTAGTCTTTTTCTTAAGTAGTATAAATCTTGTGTGACGGCTCTGTTAAATGCGTCCACCATGTTATCTGGTGATAGCTGGGGTGTGAACCTGGATTTAGGTTTCAATTCTTTCATGGAAAAAGGAGTTGGCTGTATTTCTAACTCATGAATGGTTTGATGTATTGGATAGTCTCCTGGTTCTTGTAGGGATCGCAATAGGTGAATACCGCTTAGTTCTTCTATGGTTATATCACTTCTAGTTATGGTTTCAGATGTTTTTTTCCTTTTTTCAACTTGAGTCGCAAAACATTTTTTAAGTTTTAATTTCCGAACAAATTTGAAAAGATCCACATGTATTTCTATGGGTTCAAACTCAGTTGTCGGGGCGAATGATAGGCCTTTATTCAATACATTAATTTCATCTTCAGTTAGTATTTGGTTCGATATGTTCATCACCAAGTTATTTATTTCTGTTGTTTTTTGGCAGCTTCTTTCGACGCCACCCGTGTTAATCGTCGATAGGCGTCTGAGCCGTCTGGATTTTCTGGGTCCTCCTGATCCTCTCTTACCTCTTCACCGACTCGTTTCTGTGAGGTGTCTGGTGCTTTGCTGATCTGAAAACGGACTTGTTTCGTCTGAATGTTTCTGTTTCCTTGTTTGTATCTTTTGATTTGATTTAGAAATCCTTGTCCCTTCGGTTTTGCAGTTCCTAATACTGTTTCCACGTCATTCTCATTTTCGGGTTCTTCCTCTGCCTCTGAACTGGACGGTGAAGTGTTGGGAGTAGTCTCTCTTGATGTTGGTTTGATTTTATTATATTTCTCTTGGAAAGTGTATACTCTATCCTCTTTGAGAATGCTAAAAGGATATACTACACAGCCTAAGTCACTATTCTAACTACTAAATGTGTTACAAAATATGCTAAAATGCTATTTCATATGTTATATTTTGTGTTTTGTTTTATTACATGTTACGCTTGCATTCAGCCCGGATTTGAAAAAGGCGCCAATGAAACGCCGAAACACGTGTCATCCATATGGGCAGAACATATTTCAAATAAATTAAGAAAATATACTTGAAGAAACTTGACTACGTACTTTTATTCATTTACATCAAAAATTTGGCGCAAAGAGGTGTAGGCACAAACAAACTACTGCTTATTTTACAAACGGAGCTGAGGGACTCTATGTCTCCGTGTTGACCTACATCCTTGCGACACAAGAATAAAATAATAAAATAAGAAAACCATTGCCAACCTTAATAGCACTAACATACGGGTCGCGAGAGTACACCTTATGAGATCCCCACTCAAGAAGTTCCTCACTCAGTAGACTAAACTAAACTAAACTAAACTAAACTAAACTAAACTAAAGCCAGGAAATTCCCTCGTTGCCGGGTGAGGATCGTCATTGTCATAGCAGTCAGTGGTGATTGGTCCTATAAATCCTTTTCATAAATCCATGGAAAAATGCTGGTCATCAACCGCCATTCCAATAATGGTGCTTGCGCCCAGACTGATACTCCTAAGGTCGCTGTCATCCACCAGTATTGGAACGGTGTTGTGTTCTACATTAACTAATGATGTTGGGTTTAACCCCAACCCCTGCTGTTGAAGATGGGCATTGAGGTGTACATACACGTCTGGATTCTGAAATTTCCGTCCACTCTTAATTTTTAAGTCAAGAGGCAATTGTCCGGTCCGTCCTGGGATGGTGACCACTTCTCCAGTTTGAACTTCAACCGCATACAGCAGCAATTGATCTGACCGAAATGCCATTTCAGAATCATCAAAGCCCATAGGGTTGCCCCCCAGTCGGGACCAGGCCTTGTAATTTATAAGGTCCAAATTAATTCCAAACCGATTGAGAATGTCAATGCCTAAATTAAATGCAGCAGGGACAATTCGCACAACCGAACAATTGTGCTCTATGCTTTTGTCACCTATGGAAATTTTGGGCGTACACCTGCTAGGCAGGAGATGTTTGGAATTGGGCGTTTCCAGGCCCATTTCCCACTTATCAATCAATTTAAATGTGGGAATGGTCAGATCTTTTGGGAGTTTCCTAAACACGGTTTTGCTGATGAAGCTCTTTCCATTATTCAGGCACACTCTGGTCAGAACAGAGTCCCTCCCCTCATTTTACTGAATAGGGAGGAACAGCTGTTCTCTTATTTTCTGAATGTCGGCCAAGCTTTGAGCTGGTTTTTCATCACTTTTGACTACAGGATTTGGATTTTCAGATTGGGGATTGGTATAAAATGTCAAGTTATTTCCTTCCAGTGTGCAATGCCACTTGAAACTTGAAGGAAAGTTGATTTTCAAGAATGGAGAGGAGTTCCCATCACCAGTTTGTTGTCCTACAGCAATTACAGTAATGTCAGGTATTTGATTATTTTGGAAATTAAATTCAATTTGATCTGATTTTTGTTCAACCATGTGGCATGTGCCATTTAAACTAACATGGCTGACACTTTGTTTTAATTTTATTGGCCGGTTAGTCTGAGTCCAGAGGACCTTATTTACACAGTTTATCAGGGGAGACACCTTCAGAGGAGGTAATTACTTAATAGACATGGGGTCCCCTCTGGAGTCACGACTATAACTGGGTGCTTCACCTTATGTCACCCAATTTTAATTTCCAGATCTGCAGTCCTCTCGACGGGAATTTCATTCCTGTCGAAGTTCTGGAGTTGTCCAGGAAGAGGGGTGAGAGGGATCTGGTGTCTCTCCCCCCTTCCTGAATTTAGCTGCTCAAGGGCCCCTTTGGACAGAAGAGTAGCTTGGGATCTAGTGTCCACCAGTGCTAAAAATGCACATTGCCCTTGCACACAGACGGAGGCGTTGAATCTACCTCTTTCTCCTCCAATGGGCAAAGGTAATGGGCATTTTGGAAAAGCTGGGTGGTTAACTTCTTTATTTTGGACTCTGACACTCTGGGATTTTGGACAGTTTTCTGTGTCGGAGTCTGGGAATCTGAAGACAAAATTTTGCATTCTGAGATTTGTGGAGTTTCAGGCTCCCCTTCTTGGAGACAGTTACCAGAGCCAGTTTTTTGGGAGGATTACTCTGTGATAATTACGTTCTCTGGATAACAATTCTGGGGTTTAGGGATGGGTGATTCTGAATCAGTCCCCACACCTACCCAGTTCTGGTCTCTTGGGACCCATTTTTCTTTGGGAGGAATTCCCTCGTCCCTGAAGGACAAGACTTTCTTCCCAGAATCCTCCAAGGATTCTTCCCCTTCAAACTGGAGGACACTGACTTCCTCCACAAAATGGGCCTTTTTGGTTTCTTTGCTCCCCTACCCACCCTCTGTTCCCTGGGTTGCAGATTTTCATTCTGGGGTTTCTAGGGGCTTTCACGGGTGAGGAAGGAAGCTTCCTCTAGGGCTTTGCACCCCCCCTTCATCCCATGCCTCCTCCTCTGGAACCGGTGGGTTGTCAGGGTTCTCTCACTGTCATTGTTCTGGGGTGCCAGACCCTTGATTCGAGGGGTTCTGAGCCGCCATGTTCATCTGAAGGTTCTGCTGATCCCTCAACATGCGACTCAGATCCTGAGTTACGTTCTGGACCTGGCGCTCCAGTTGGGACACCCGCTCCGGCTGTTATGGGGGTCTTTGATCAAATCGAGGTTGTTCTTGGGAAGGGTAACTATCCCTTCTCCGGGAGCACCCTGGATACTGGGCATTCCCCTGGTAACCCCCACCCTTGACCTCCCCTCTCCCAGATTGGGTGGTCTGGACTCCTGAAAGCGGGGAGAGAAAGGAAGGTTGTCTTGCAGGTTGGGGTTGGGAAGGTCCCGGGGGAAGAAACTTAACCCAGAATTTGGAGGATTACTGCACTCCTGAGGGAAGTTAGAAGGGAAGTTTCCTGGGGCAGTACTCACCGGATTGGATCCCCCCCTTGGACCAGGGGAGTCCACACCTACCCCAAGATAGGTTAATTTCCCTTATACCTGAGACTGAGATAATTAGCAGGTTTAGAGGTCACATTGGTGGGGTTTCCTACCTGACTACCACCTGGTGCGGATTGATCAGAAGGTCTTCTTTGCCTCTGATTTTGCTGGCTTTTGGAAGATGTGTTTTTAGGCCCCCCCCCATTTCTAGATCCAAAATGGGGGCAACCTTCACCTCCCCCACCTTGGCAGCAGCAGGGGTGTTGGTTGGTTTGGGGTTTTTGGTTTGTTTTTTGTTTTCTACAGGTTTTTGGATCTCGTAGATCCAGGTAGCATGCTCTATTGCACAGTCCAGGGTCCTGTAATCATGGACATCTCTTTCCAGTTGTGTCATAATATATTTTGGTAGTGTATGAAAATAGGTGTTTATAAATTCCAAATTCCCTACTGTTCGTGCGCACCCGCCCGCCTAGTGATTTGTGTACATGCCTGTTTTAGCTCCTGGACAAATTCTCTTGGGGCCTGATCCTCTCCACACTGCAGCTTGTAGGCCGCCTTTTGGGCCTCCTGGGGATTTCTGTGTGTGGAGAAGTGCTTCAAAATGGCCGTCTTATAGGTGGACCACCTTGAATGGGTGTGGTCTTCCAGCTCAGCAAAGAAGTTGGAGTACTCTGGAGAGAACGTCCATTTGGCAAATTCTATGCAATTCTGGCTTTTTTTTTAATGTCAAAAGAGTTCATCTTCTGTTCATATACTAGCTGAAAATGCTCCCAGACAGAACATTTGGCAGTTTTGTCATATAAGGTCATGATATTTCTGATAGCTTTAATCTGTATAATGGGGTCTTTCACCAGAGCTCTCATTTGTTTATTAGCCTTCTTTTGCCGCTTTACCTGAGTCCATTCACCCTCAGACTCAGAGCTGCTGCTATTTGAGGTCCCCTTGTTACCCTCTAGGCACCCCCTGATTCTTTGAGCTTGTTGGTTGCTCTCAGAATGGTGGGGCCTAGTCCTATCTCCCCTGTTGTGCCTAGGGCTCTCTGGGCCACTCCCCTTGGACTCACTCTTTTGCACAGGAGAGTAGTCTTCTGAATCCTCCCTGCTCCCAGGGTTGGTGGAGAATCCTCTCCACTGCCCTGATTGGGTGGAGGTTTTCAGAATACTCTTTTGGGGACTAAATCCCTGCTCTTTTCTCTCTGCAAATGGTCCCTTTGTGGGTGATATTTCTTCAATTCTAGCTCCCTGAGTTTCTCCTCATAGGAGTATTCCTGCTCAGATATATTGCCATATTATTTTGGAATCTGTACAGGGACGCCGTCCATCAATCTCTGATGGGCGGTGGCCTGTCTGTTCAATCATGCTGACCCTACTAGAGTCTGGCTGTCTCATGATTCCTGGTTCTTGTGAACCGATGGACATTAAGTCAGCAGTGCCTTGCGCATACAAAGTGGTAGATGGGTTTGAGGCCCTTGGTACAGAGGGCATCACACTGTGATCAGGGGTGGCCCTGTCCCTCACTACTTGTTTGGTGTCCCTAGCGTTTTGATTCAGCCTAGCGTACTCTTTTTCTAATAGCTCAAGTGTCTCCTTCTCAGCTCCTGTTTCCTGATGGTAGGCTAAGGCCTGGGCCCTTTGCTCTACTATCAGGGCTTGATTTACCTCTATTACTTTCTCTTGAGCTGCCACCCGGCTCTGGAGTCCCCTGTTCTAATCAAAAAGGGCCTCATTGTCTTTTAGTGCTGCCTGTATTGTCTGGCAACACTGAGACCATTTTTGTTGCAGGAGATACATCTCCTGATTTTGCACATTATTAGCTTGGGTGTTCTCTTCTAGATCACATTCTACTTGTCTTGCATGCCCAATTAAGTTTTCATATTCAGCTTTTAGGTCTGCCAGCTCTAGAAGGTCTGACTCTCTTTTCTGTAGGTCTGTTTTTAATTTGCACACTTCTTGGTATAGGGCATCTTTTTCCTGATACAGGGCGCCAACCTGTTCAGTCTGGTCATCCCTTTGTTGCTTGATAGCACTTCATTTCTGGCATTCGTGGTCAAATTCTCTTTGAGAGTAGAGTTCTTTAATAATGAATGTATTACTTTCCTCCTCCAATTTTTCAATCTGTTTTTAGTAAAGTGGTTATCTACTCTGAGCGGACTCTATATTTCAGTTGTTGATTCAATTTCTGTTGACTCTCCTTTTCCTGACACTCCACTTTTAATGTATCTAACTGGGCCTCTTGCTCTGAATTATTTTGTTGTTGTATAGCCAAGTCCTCTTTTAACTTTTTGATGCAGTTTTCAAATTATACCTCAGAATTTTGGCCTTTTTGCAATTTTTCTTCTACTAGTTTTAATTCACTCTGGATTTGGTTTAAGAGTTCAGACTGGTTTTCCGCAAGGGTTCTATTTTCTTTATATTTCTCTTCCAGAACCCCCATGTGGAGGTATATGGAGGTATATTTAGGCAGTGAGTCGGACCATTTTAAGCTGTTCTTCTTTAATATTCAGAGTCAAATATAACTCAGTGAAAGCTTGATGTAACAGGCCGCTGACCTGCCACACATCTATGCTCATGGAGGTGACCTGTTGCATCATGTTGGCTAGCCAGACTTCCTGATCTTGCTCTACCCATTCCCCTCTAATTATTAGTTTGAACAGAAGGTGCTGCCTAGCCATGTTGATGCTCATTATGAAGAGTGTTCTTCCTTTATTATATTAATTATATAAGGACACATCTGTATTCTGCTTTTGTCTAGTTCAGGGTTCATTTTACTTTGTTTTTACACACATGACTGGTACTTAGGGTCTAAGTTTTGAGATGGTGCTTTTACAGTGTAACACAGTTTTCTAACCACAAAAAGTATTACTACTTTTTCTGGGTAAGCCTGCTGTATTAAGCTGTCACGGGTGGAAACACTTATCTCAATCCCAGCAACCAGCCCCCACTGTGTTATGGATTTAAAGAAATGGCACACTGCAGACCAGGACTCTTTCCACTGGTGAGGGATGTGGCGCACAATAAAAACGCTTTTAATGTATTCATTTCCGATTCTGCTTTGAGAAGGCACCCAACCCGTCTCACATCCTCCTTGACAAACGCCCTGTGTCGCAATGGACCATGAACCAGGCCGGTGTTTGCTTGTTTATTTATTTATAAAGCGCTCCATACCCAGTGGCAGCAGGGCGCAAACAGAAAGTATATGCAAGGCTTACAATGTTACAGAAATATACAGTTGTGACAAATTATAGACATATACAATTAAAAATGACAGACATGTAAAATATACAAAATCCTCAACCATAAAAAATATCAATATCTATACAGCGGTATATAAGTATACAATTATGTACAGAAGAAGGAAGTGGGTATGATTTTGTGTGGAGAAGATGGTGTAGTAATAGTGCAGTGTCATGAGCCTAGGTAGGCAGGTTAGTATGTGTGTAATAATACAATATTTATTTATTTTTAAATTAAAATTCTAAATCAAACAAATCAAAGGTAGGGCATCAATCACCAGTGTGGTGATAATAAACTGCAAAATGTTATGATACACATAATATAACTTTCTGACATTTGACACATAAGTTTAAATGGATGTGGAAGCAAAGTCACTTTTTGGACATACTTATAGATGGCACAACTGTTAGGCACTCCCCCTGCAACAATCCCCCCCAAACACCTGCTGGCTAGGTTTTGTGTGGGTGTAAAGGAGTGGCAAGGAGTCAAAAATAAGAGGGTCATTCGACTTACCACCCCACAATGGGAGGCCAAAACAACATGAAAAATCCTTGAAAAATGAGCAAAATGGCACTTGGAAATCACTGGATAATTAGAGGTCAGTTTACATGTGCGGTAGAAGGGATAGGACAAGAATTTGTGTGGCTGTACTAAAAGGCAAGAAAGCGTACAAACTACTAGGCAGGGAACTACAACAACATGAATACAGGTAAGAAAATCGACTTTTGGAAGGAAAGCAAGGCAGCAAAAATCACATGTGGCAGAATTGCTATTTCTTCTTTTTTCACGGAATTAAACAAGCTAAGGAAATGGGCTAAACAGTCAAATCGAAAATTGTTTTTTCTGATAGGGTACCAAGGCACATAACAAGTAAGATAGTAAAGTAAAAGGATGACTTTTTATGGGGTAGCAGGATAGGAAAGGTAAGGTAAAGAAAGGATTTATAATGAAAACAATTTCACAGGCAAACTTGGTTTTGTTAACAGAAATGATTTCTTCTACTGAGGCTGTATTTTAGTGACTAGATCATTAATGAAAGACACTGCACGCAAGGAGGTTAATTTGCAATTTCAACCGATTCGTGCCGTGTTTCTCTTTATATAGGAATTCATTACTTTATCTAAACATGGTACTGAGGAATTAAACAGATTGCTGAAATGAGTTCAACAGAGTTACATTAACATATGGACACTAACACAGATTCTTCAAAGGACAGGATAAAACAGAGGATGCTGACAATCTGGGAAATTACTAAGGGTTCTTATAGGATTTGTATAGGATTTGGACAGAATGCAAGATAACAGAGCAGTGTATGCAGTTTTTTGGCACTGGGGATGGTGATACTTACCAAATGCACCGGAGTTGGGTTATTGGGACAGCTTAGCCGGGTCTCTGGACATCAAGGCCAGGGTCTGACCACTGGGCATTGGCTGGCTCTCCTTTATGGGAACAGCTGGGCAAAAGGGGTTTGTCTGGTCTCTGGATTCTCTCAAAGGGGCCTCTCCTCTTTTCTCCCTGAATTTGGCATTCTGACTGGACCTAGATGGGTGGTTCTGCCTGGATCTAGATCAGGATAGGTGGTTCTGGATCAGTGGTTCTGCCTGGATCTGGATCAGCTAGCTCTGGATCTGGTTCTTGAGTTTTGGAGTCTTACAGGGTGAATTTTGAATGTCTGGATTTTAAATGCAGATTCTTCAAAGTCCTGAATCTCCCTAGGCCTCCTTCTTATATAGGCAGGATGACATTAGAGGACTTTTACAATGTGGACGGAAGTAATCTGAACATACCCGTTGGAGGGGATAGGTCAGGCTATGTCTGTCCCCTCCCCCTTCAGGTGGATTTGTTCCAAGGAAGTGACATCAGTTTAAGTGTGGGTGTTTTATGACTGGCTTTGTTTCACCACAGTTACTTTTACCAAAATAAGTTATGGAACAAAACCCTTATATTTACAAACGTCATCATTATAAAAATCAGATAGGCAAATCCCATGTTTCACAAGGAATATGCTGGTGCAAACACCCAATCTGTACGATGCTGCTTCGCCCTTTAGGCACTCTTTCACAATTTCTCATGGACATTTTTTTATCTAAAATTATACAACTAGGTACACATAAGTATAACAGTGTCGGGCATATTTTCATCAAGTTTCATATCTGTGCCACTTATGCTTTCCCTAGAAATGCCTTTTTACTGCCGTTCACGTCCACCACCTGTCAAGAAGACCCACATGGTCTTATTTTATTTGTGCAAAAATTACATTAAAACTGTCATAATTTCACATTATTGCTTCTTTAGATTTCTGAAATACATGTCTTCATGTAAAAAGTCTTTTAAATCAAATGGGCTGGATTTGTCCCCAAATGTGGGCAGTTTTTCCAACCCCCAGCCAAATGTCTTCCCCTGGTCAGCTTGCGCAGGGGTTGCCATGACTCCCACTTTGAAGTCCTCCAGTTTGAATGGGAGGGAACGCACACTTCTGTGTGAAGTGCTAATTCCCCTTGGTCCATTGTCCCTTGCTGGGGAAATGCCAGCCAGTCTGATGAGGTCGCGAATTTCCACTCCTTGGCACTTTCACATTTGTAAAGGGGCTTCCTTTCCCATGAGGCTGGATATCTTTGAAGTGCCTGCTTTGTCAAACTGGTTCTGGTGTCTTCAAACATTTATTTTTTCTTTTTCTCTCTTTCTTCCCCAGAACCCTTTTTTGTAAATAAATATAATATACATTTAAACCACCCCAGCCCCACATATGTAATACTGTTTCTGTGTGAATATTGAGATGATTTCACATTTAGCTTTCAAAAGAGCAGTTTTCTTGCTTTTGCGAAAGCAGATTTTACACGTGTTTATTTCAGTTCATTTTGAGATTCCCAATGCGGTTTCTGTAGCACACATTTCTTTGGCATTAACTTTGTGAAAGCTTTTCATAGCTCTGGTCAGTTTCTGTTACACAGGGATATGCTTGGCAAATGGGTTCTTTGAAACTGACACATTGCAAGTGATAGAGAGAGCTACATTTGAAGTATCTTGTGTGAGCTAATTTGTTTTCAAAATTAAATTCAAGCCGTGTTTCAGTAGAAATCCAAATTCTTGGCCTTTCAAGCGGTTTTCCAGCACATCAGCTGCTCTGGGAATGCTTTTGCCTAACCTCTTGCTACTCAGCAGAAATGAAACATGCCATGAAAGGTTTCTTTGAAGGGCATAGTCTTTGTGGAAAATGAATCAAGAGCAAATTTCAAAGCCGTTTTGGGAGTCATATGTGCAGTTTTATCATTCAACATGACAGAACAGAAAAAAGTGATGCCGTTCTGATCAGAGGTAATTTTCCGCTGGATTTAGATGAAAGAAGCAAATGCAGCCATGTTCTTTTGGAGTGAAATGGGGGAAATGTGGTTTTTGTTGTAGTGGGTTTCTGAGTGGAGTCGAAGATGACCCTAAGGGTTTTTTGCCTCACAGGAGGGTGCGGACGCAGGGCCAAGGGAAGCTGGCCAGAGCAAAAGAGGGAAGTGGGAGCAGGGGTCCCAATCCGAACAATCTCAGTCTTACTGGCGTTGAGGCAGAAGTTGTTTGCGGCACACTATGGCTGAATAGTGGACAGACAGTCAAATCAGAGCGACGAGGGGGAGGCGGCGGAGGGTAGCCTGAAATATAGTTGCATGTCATCCGCGTAATACTGGAAGTTAGAGGTGACAGTAGCAATCACACATGCCAAGGCAGCCATATAGATGTTGTATAACCAAGGGGAGAGGTTAGATCCCTGGGGAACGCCACAGGTTGAGAGAGCAATAGTCGAGAGAAAGGCTCTGGGTTCCACCTGGGATGGGCACTCTGAGAGAAAGCAGATTAACTACCCCAGAGCATGACCTGTGATTCCCAGGGTGTCACGGAGGCATGCGATCAGGATTTTGTGGTTAACCATGTCAAAGGCAGAGGAGAGGTCTAGAAGAATGAGGACAGAGGGAGTGTTAGTGTCAAGATTTGAGAGCTGGTCTTCACAGGTGTTCAGAAGAGTAGTTTCCGTGCCTCTGGATGCTCTAAAGCGAGACTGATGGTCATGGAAGCAGCCATTATAGATTGAGTGTGGAGGGTCAGCTGAGTGATAGCCAACTTCTCCAGGAGTTTGACCAAGAAAGGAGTTTTGGAAAAAAGGCAGTAGTTTGCCAAAATGGAGAATGCAGCAGGGGTTTCTTAAGCAGAGGGTGCACAAGGGAGTGCTTAAGGGCAGTTAGGAAAACTCCAGTGGAAAAGGAGAGATTACAGAGATCCGCCAATGCTGGGGCGAGGGAGTCAATATTGACCTTAATGGTTTTAGAGTGGCAGGGGTCTACCTGTTTGGATGAGGCCTTCATAGACCAGACTTGTCTGGTGACCTCATCCGGTGTGACGGTGAGAGAGAGGAGAGAGGGAGGAGAGGGTAAGAAGAGTGTGCAGCCAGAGCCGAGCAAAGGTCATGTGTGGGTGTGACAGAAGGGGAGGCTGCTGAAGGATTGGCCAGTTCCTTGCAGACTTTGAAAAGATTGGCTGTGTTGTTTGATGCCGCAAAGATGCAGGCTTGAATATAGATTAATTTCTTGGAATGGATGCAGAGTCGATATTGCCTTTGAAGGAGGCTACAGGCCAGTTTGTCAGATGGTCCCTCCGATGAGTTCTGTTTCCGCTCAGCTGCCCTACTTTTGCGTTTAAGGGCAACCAGATCGGAGTCGTACCAAGAGTTGCACTTTTTGGAAGGCTTCAGACGGACCCTCATGGCAGGGGTAAGAGTGTCAAGAGTGTTGGAGATAGAGAGGTTGAGGTTAGTGAGGGCTGTGTCAGGGTAGGAGTCAGCCAAACTAATGGGTGGAGGAGAGTAGGTGGAGGCAAAGGCAGCCACTGTCACTTTGTTCATGGGTCTGGTGACTTTGAAGCCGAGTGGCTGTGCCGGGTGTGATTCTGCAAAGAGAAGAGAGCTGCAAGTGTGTTGAGAGAAGAGAGTGATCAGTCCAAGAGAGGGAGGTAGTGAGAGGAATAGAGTGAGGGATGTCAGTAGAGATGAGAGCATCCAAGGTGTGGCCCGCAGTGTGCGTGGGCCAGATGATAGGATAGAGAGGGAGAGTGAATCGCAAAGGTTGCAGAAAGGGCTTGAGGAGTCATGGGAGTCCAGATGGAAATTCAGATCACCCATCAGGAGGAGTTGGGAGGAGGAGGAGAGTAGGGAGGAGGCCAGGTCAGCCCATTCTGAGAGGAAGAGGGTGGTCTGATCTGGTGGCCGATAGAAGGTGACCACAGTGAGAGAAGATTTAGGAGGGAGTGAGAGTCTGCAAGCTAGGCACTCGAAGGAGGAGTAGGCCTGAGTCTGTATGATGGACACAGGTATCCATTCTGGGAAGATGAGGGCCACTCCCCCACCTGTCTTCTAAGGCCTGAGTGCAGAGAGGAATTTGTAGCTTTAATGGAGGAGTGTGTCAAAGCTTGTGACAGAGCTATCCATGAACCATGTCTTGATGAGCAAATCAAGATCCATGAGTTCGAGGAGGTTGCAGATGTCAGACGAGTGTTTGACGGCAGAACATGGGTTGAGAGTGGCAATGTGGAGCCGATTGCCATCTTTGAAGGTCTTCCTTGGGGGGGGGCCCAGGGGACAGTGGTCCCCACTGAGGGTGGTGAAAGAGGAGGATGGCGAAGGAGCCAAGGCCGACTAGGGAGCCGTGACAGTATGGTAAGGCAGGGGGACCTGTGCAGAGAAGGAGGAGGGCACAGAAGGCAAGGGAGCCTCTGCAGAGGAGAAGGAAGGCACAGAAGGTGAGGGAGCCTGTGCAGAGAAGGTGGAGGGCACAGAAGGCAAGGTTGCCTGGTCAGAGGGAGAGGTGAGGCTAGAGAGGGGAGGGAGGAGCCTGCCAAAGAGAAGAAGAAGAAGGTTGAGTTGAGGACCCTGAACCATGATGGTTCCATTGGGATAAACATTAATGATGACTCAGGAAATGGTGAAGAGGTCAAGGAGAACCTCCCAGCAAGTGCCACCATTAATGGGAGAAGAGGCGATAGGAGAGATAAAGCCGACCATGTAGCGACTCCATAGGTTGGGTGCGTTAATGATGAAGAGGATGTCAGTGATAGTTTCTCTGGTCGAAGCTGTGACATAGGTGCCCATTAGATAAAATGCCAATTAGTGCCCATTAGATGCCCAGGTACAAAACATTCATTGCCATTTCTGTAAATATGCTGAATTTAAACCCAATGATTGCAATTGAACCTTTCCGATCCAGGCCTTTTTGGCAACACATTAGGTTCTTTATGAGAGTTCAATTGGTGGATTATAGACATAAGTGCTTGTTTTTTTCACAGTAGCATTGTACTATTGTATATTTTTATTATGACCACGCGTTCCACAATATGTTATATAACATTCAAAATGAGATGTAAGTTCTTTCATCCATGTGGTAATAATATACATATAAGATGTAACACAACTTACATGCATCTGCAACCATGTACTTTTACATCATATCTAAAGCAAGCATTGGTAATGCCAACAGTTTGGACTTATGTGTAAGCATGGGAAAGGCACTTGCCAGGCACCGCGGTAATTATATTAACTACCCATTGTTGGTAGCAGGTGCACAATGGTGCAATTTCCTGGTCATCTAATAGCAGTGGCTGGGATATTCCTAATTCCTATTCACAAGCCAAACTGTTGACTTTGCCAATGCTTGTTTTTAAAAGGATTTCAGTGAAGGACACGCAAACTGCTTTTAAATTGAGTGGCTGAAGGCAGACCTGGTTACGACATTTTCTATTACACCAGTGGACCATTTACAGCTCCAGTTAAGACATTCACTCTCAGAAGACTGCTTTGAGAAAACACTGATAGGCACTTTGAATTCAACATTTGATGGTAAGGCTTGAATAAAGTGAACTCAGAAAGTTCCTATGAGTAGGTGTTTTGGGCGGGGAGGGGCAGGAACTGGGGGTGAATGGCCATAGGGATTAGCATGGCCATGGGTAGTCAATGGGTGGGCAAATAATCAAATATCACTTGCAAGCACTGTGTCCCTCCTCATGTGCCATTTCTCCTATCTGTACACTAATGCAATAGATTTGGCTTATAGGTGGCGCTAAATTGCCACCTAAGAGCCCAAACAAAAAAGAGCCCCATGACACTCAACAATACAATAAACACTTTGTTCTGTAGCATAGTCATATACAAATACGGTCGTTCTTATATGGCTATAGAGGACCGTGCTATCAAATGGCAAGTAAATCCTGCACATAGACCCCAACACTGCATGTTCAACATTCAGCCCTCCTGAAATTAAACATTCTCTCTTGACAGACTTCTCAATGCCTTGTCTATTGAAAATCCAAATGCGCGTTGCCATGTGTGGGATATTTAATTTATAGTTGCCCTCAAAGCTGATATCTGAACATGAGAGGCCCTGTCATTGGAGCGGAAAAGCTTAGAGCTGAGTTAATTTAAATGTCTTTTGTACCTTAAGAGCAAGAATAGAACTGAAAGCTGCTACTTGTACAATATTATCATTTCAACGATGAAGACGTGAGGTTGAAGCAAAGGAGCAATTATCATATGGTTTTATTCAGTCTGGAAACCCCATTATTATGCCTTTGGGAAACGTTCCCAACAAGCAGTTAAGGTACGAACATACTGCAGTATGTGTTATGGAGATTTAATGTACTGGTAACACATATACTTTAATGTAACATTAACTGGTAACAGTTGATTCAGAGAAATCTTCATTCCAAGTATGAGTGTTTTTGTGCTCATAAAAAATTATAAATGAAAACTGAAATACAGCAGAACGGTTGCAAGTCTTGCCATTGGCATATTTAGAAGACAACTGGTTGCTCCGAATGGATGCCAGTAGGAGTTGGCCAGATATCCACTGTTTGACTGCAGAGTGGGATTGTGTGACTGAGGGGCACTCCATACCCTCGGCACTTCAAAACTCTGGTGTGGGAAGGATATCGCCGATAGCCACCTGCCAGTGGATTGGTGGGAATGGCTGCAACGTTTAAGCAAATGAGAGTGCACCGAACTGCCAGTGCAGTCACAGTGACATAAGGTTTCTGACCAGTCTGACTGCCAATCAATAGCCCTTGCTTTTACCTGTAGAGCACCCCGAAACTTCAAAACACCCAGACTGTCTGAATTATATAACGTTCTGGCCAAGAAGCCTTGGTTCTTGGCCTGCATCACTGTGCTGAAATAAACACACAGAATATTGTGCATTCTGCTCTGGTGTGCAGGGCGCCTCCGTTTTCCACGCTACCAGAACATCTGGCACAATGCTTTGCCAGTATTGGCACCTTCCTTTTGGTGCCTCGCCCTAGTTTGCGTCGCGGCCAAAGGCGCAGCAAAGTACAAGGCAACCAGGCTCCCTTTCCGAGAAAGCCTAGTTCTCCCAGAAATGGAAAAGTTTATGTTGCACGTATGTGACATCTCCTTTGCGCGTCACCAGGGCTCCTACAGGGTGTCACGACAGGTAGTCAGCGGGGTTGCGGTTGCCTCTGGGGCAGTGTATAATGTCGTAATCATATTCTTGAAGGCGGATGCCCCATCGCTCTATCCTCGGAGGCATCTTGGTGTGTGGGTTGCCGAATAGAGAGAGGAGTGCTTGGTGGTCCGTTATCAGCGTAAATCTTTTCCCAATTAGAAAGTTATGGAAATGTTTGCATGCCCAGACAGCGACCAGGCTTTCTTTTTCTGTCTGGGAGTAGGCCAATTCCAGGGTTGACAGTGCCCTGCTTACATAAGCTACCACATGTCTGGGGTTGACATCTGTGCCACTTGTCTGAGCTAGAATGGCGCCTAGGCCAACGGGGCTAGCATCTACTATTACTTCTGTGTGCCATGTTGGGTTGAAGTAGGCGAGGTGGTGGGCTTCCGTGAGGGCTTGCTTGATGTCGGCAAATGCACGTCTACACGCTGGTGTGCAGTCAACCGTCGCTTCTTTCTGTAGAAGTCTTGCACAGTATCCAGCCATGCCCAAGAAAGAGCGGACGTCTGGGGCCTGTTGTGGTTCGATGAGGTTTGTGATTGTGACGACTTTATCAGGGTCTGGCAGCATCCCTTCGCTAGAAAAGATATGTCCAAAAAATGTAAGCTTAGCTTTGCTGAAACGGCATTTTGAAATGTTGAGCATGAGGCCAGCAGCTTGTAATGCCTCGCAGGTGGCAAATAGGGCAGTATCATGAGCTTCCTTTGACGACCCGAAGATGAGGATGTCATCACTGTAATTGAGGGCTCCTCGTATTGGTCTGATGATTTGGTGCACCGCCTCCTGGAAGCTGCGGATGAGATGCCAAAGTTTAGTCTCTGGTATCTGAACAACCCGTCATGTGTTGCAAAGGTCGTGATTACTTTGGAGTCTGGGTGTAGCTCCAATTGGTTGTAACCTTGGATTAGATTGAGTTTGGAGAACATGCGGGGGTTGTTCAACTGCACTATCATGTCCTCGATGCCCGTACCTGGATGTCTCTCGCGTTGGATGGCCGTGTTGGCTACTCTCATATCGATGCACAGGCGTAGCTTGCCCCCTTCTTTGGGTACAATGACGAGAGGGGAGACCCATTGAGTTGGTCCTGTCGCTGGCTCAATAATACCATCGGAGAGTAGTTGTTGAAGTTCTCACAACACAGGTTCCTGGAGGTGGAATCCGACTCTTCCTGGATGTTGTGGCACCGGTCTTACGTTGGGGTCTATGTGAAGTTTGATTGGGGGACCTTTGAGTTTCCCCAAACATAAGCATATTCTTGGAAATTTCTGTGTGATGTTCTCTTGTGTGACAAGGTTTTGCGATTGTTTGCAGTGTATTGTCCAGATCTGATCTTTCGATTCTTGTCTGTTCGTTGTTGCAGTGATGGTGTCTCCAGCTCTCACGTGAATTTCTATTAGTCCCAGGCAAGAAGTGGTGTGATAGCTGAGTAGGCATCACCCTCTGGTGAGTGAGCGAATGACGTGGATGGTGGTGTCCGCCTGTCGACCGTTCAGGAGGAAATGGTGGATGAACTGTCCAATCGTCTGCAAGGGTGTTGCGGCGCCCCACTGGAAGATTCTGGAGTTGGACGGCTCGAGTGCCTGTGAATTTGGAATCCTTGCATAGTCTTGCTCACCCATAATGTTCACGGTGGTGCCAGAGTCCACCATGAAGTGAAACAGGCTGTTTTCCATTTTAATTGGAATTTTTGGGGCTTCTCTGGCTTCTTCATTGTCGAGTATGAGATTGATATTCTCGTCTTGGTTATGTGGGTCGTAGTATGTGTTGTATGCGGTCACTGCGGGATCATGGTAGAATGCATCGTCCCCATATCCTTCCGGTGGGTTGTCGTATTCGTCCGTTAGGTATTGGGGTTGATCTGTGCGGTCAGATGGTTGCGGTTATCCTGCTCTTGGTATTCATCAATAGCTCTGACGTATCGACGTTGGCTCTGTTGGTAGTATCTTTGCTGTCTGTATTGCGGGGATGGTGGGCGGAATGGCATCCTGACAGGTGCTTGTGGGCGTACCGGGGAAAACGGTATTCCTTCTCTACTACTGACTGAAAGTGTCCTTCTCTCCCGCAGTTTATGCACCGTTGTGATAGCGCTGGGCATGATCCTGAGTGCGGGAATGCCATTCTGCAGCGATAGCATAGTCTCTGTTGACGTGGGACTAGTGAGGCTTGTGGCTTGTATGGGTATGGCCCTCTGTCGCCCTGACGAGGTGGTTGGATGGCAGCTATGACTTCGGCATTGCCTTGTTTTGAGTTGTTGGTGCCGGTCATGGATGCAGCTTGGGCGTCAACTCTCTCGATGATGGAGGCGAGCTCGCTGACTTTGGGAATGGTGAGGGGCTTCTTCAGGGGCTGATTCTTGAGGGTGGGGGATAGGCAGCCCTCTATAACCCTAAGGCGTATCGCCTCTTCGAGGGAGAATGCATCAAATTGGCAGTGAGCTCCTTTTACCCTTAAGCGAGTTATGCATTTATCCACTGTCTCTTGTGGTTTTTGTGAACATTGGTTGAAGAGGTATCTTTCGTAATTGCGGTTCACTTCAATTATGAGAAGCTTGTCCAGCGCTTTAATTAGTTCAGCAAAGTTGTTTTGTTCGGCTGCAGGGATTGTCTTGACAATGGTCTTGATCTCTCCCCCACTAGATTGAGGAAAATGTCTCTGATATTGGGGGAATCACCGTCTTCTGACCCTTTCACGAAGTGATGGAAATCCTCCATCCACTCAGTCCATCTGGGCCCTTTCGTGTCTTGGGGCGTCATGGTGAACGGTAGCGGCATCCGTAGTTGTATGGATTTAGCTGCGCAGGCAGGTTGAGGTGACGCTGGGTTGCTCATCTTGTGGGGTGTTGTTTACTCTGTACTGCTCTTCTGGGGTATGGGACCCTGGCGTCACCCTATTGGGTGGGTGTGGATGTGCGCCGCCCGTGGGTGCTCTGGGTTGACGTGTGGGGCACCGTGAGGTCACTGATGGCCCGAGTGTCCTAGTGTGTAGGGCCTTGACCACGTTTGCAAACACATGTGTTCTGTTATATGTGCTTGACATGGCACGGCGTGGGTTGGCAGGGGTCTTCAGTATCCACTCACCGGTGGTTGTAGGCTTGTCTGGCCCAAGGTATTCATCATATTGTGCAGCCACTTGGGTGGCGTGGGCCTGGCAGAATGTGAGGCGTATCTTGACTCCGGGAAGGCTGGTGGGCCGTCTCTAGCTGGGAGGCGAGTGCGGTGAGCCGCCGCCGCAATCAGGAGGAAGGCGGGCGGGTCGCTGTCGCCAGTATGTGTGTATTGGAATTGGAAGCGCATACGCTTATGGGCAGAGGAGGAGCCCTGGCGGACTGCCACGGTAAGGCGTGTGCTCGGCAGGCCCGTCAGTGCTGGGATGAGGAGGAGGAGGAAGACTGGTGGGGTGCCAGGGCCGTGGTTAGTATGCGTTGGGAGTGCAGGCAGCTTAAGGAGGAGGAGGAGGAGGCCTGACGGAGTGTCAGCGGGAGTCATTCGGCGGGCTGCCGATGAGGAGGACTCTGTCGTGTGTGGCACCGTCCCTCATCACCAATGTTGCCTATTACGGGGCACATGAAGAACGCACACACACAGAGGGTTTCAGGAACAACTTCTTTATTCACTATCCCAACCGTTACTGGCGTGTAGCGCGCCTTACCCCCAATCCCCAACTTCCCCCAACGTTCGTCATCCGCCCCTGCCCTTGTTGTGGGTGTGGCGACTGGTTAACCCTGTGATGGTCGGCAACAGTTTACTTTTTAGATGAGAAAAATATCATTCTTATCCCACAGTTATTGGCAGAAATAAAGCAATAAACCCTTGTGCGCTTTCGCTTTCCATGCCATGCCTATGTAGGCAAAATTCACAGCAGCAGCAGCAGCAGCAGCAGCAGCAGCAGCAGCAGCAGCAGCAGCAGCAGCAGCAGCAGCAGCAGCAGCAGCAGCAGGCCATATCAGATGGTAAAAGTCTGCAGTCACATAAGGTTGCAGGTTCTAGAGATCTTCCCTGCAAGTATGCTATCTTGCGGCTGTAATTATTGTTATGAACACCCTGGCATAACACCTGTGTGTTACCGGCTTTGTTATTCTGGCAAGAGAAATGACACTGCGGACTGAACGAACTGTTTGTCATGTGAAGTGAGAAAACAAAAAGACAGACCAAGGTGGCCAGCTTCAAATAAAGAAGTGAGGTCACAGAATTCCTTTTCTATTTCCATTGGTGGTCTTGGAGTGGCAAAAGAGACAGGGGGGCAGAATCAATCAGACAGCGGCAGGTACGTTTATTTTTTTTAAAGCAGGGAAGAATTGATAGTGGGAGGTAGAGTGGGAATGCAATGTGGGTCCAGGGAGTGGTAGTGTGGCTGGCAAAGAGGGCAAAAGGGGAGCAAAAGCCAAGGTCAGTGGAGGGCGGCAGACAACTTGGGAAACTGGGTACTAATGAACATTTAACAGGAGAGAACAAAATAGTCTAGGATTGTAAAAACATGTATGCCCAATGGCTCATTCCATTATGTGCCGAAATAACCACTGCTCTGCAAGAGTACAAGAATGAGTAGTTGCCAAACCCCCTACTCAGTCCTTACACAAATACAAACCAACCTTAATCCCAATCATAAAGATGAAACAGGCACAGCTGAAAGATGTACCTCCTCCGCCTTTTGTGGTAACGCAGGCCGCAGGCAGGCTTTATTTCTGGGCTGTATTCTTAACAGGAGTGTGAAGGTCATAACTGAAGCAACCCAAACAGCAATAGTACAAAAAATGCCCAAATAAAAGAATGTCCATTCAAAGTTCCATATACTTTAATGAAACAAATCAATACACAATAGCTATCTACCAACTACCAACGAAAACCCATTCCTTTGGAGAGAACAGAGAAAATGCAGAACACGTATATAATGGCACTCTGGGTATTGGAGAGAGAGTGAATAGGCAATAATGTGCAGCAATGCCACTTTGAAAAAAGATATGTCTTTACAAAAAGGTGCAAAAGGGTGGCTTATAAGTCACTATGATCCCAAAAATGGACCAAGGGGTCTGGGCCATTCAACAGTACCTTCATCTTTTCTTGGGTGGTTCAACAGAATCAAACCAAGCTTTTGGGCGCTATGCTTGCAGGGCAAACTGGTTTTAAGTGCGCTAGCCGAGTTGTGGCAGGCACAGGTTCAGTATTAAGTCTGGTTTGAATCAGAGCTCAATGTGGTCCGATGCAGTGTTCGAGCAGTGAATTTCGATGAGCCCACCAGGGTCGGTTTGATGGTGAGTTGGTTCAAGACGATGGGTAGCCATTGTCGAGTCCGTTATTGACACCTGCTTCCGACGGTTCAAGTCAAGGTCGGTTCAATCTGCTGCTCAAAGATACAGTGGTTCGAAGGCTTTGGCAGTGGTGTGCTGTTGCTTGAGCTAGAGCAGTGGTTAACTATGCAGGTGCTATGTAGTGTTGAACCGGTTTGAAGAATGCAAGCGGCAGTTCCAAGATTGTTGTGAGTGCCACAGGCAGCACTGCAAGTCCTGTGTGGTTGGAAGACATCAAACACAATTGAATCAATTAATGGGTGGCTCTAAGCAATCAAAGCAGGTGTCAAGCTGTGTTGGGCTTCTGAGGGTGCTGTGAGTTCTACTCCAGATTCTCTTGGATAAGGTGAGTTTGTCTTACTCTTCACTCCAAGTTCAGGGAGCTTGGCTGTAACATGCTGGTGTTCCTTGACCTCAAATAAGGAGCCTGGTTCCAGTGCGGCTATTAGAGTGCAGGCCTTGGTCCACAACAGTTCATCACAAATATGCTCCCTGTGGATGGTTAGGGGGCAGAGCATGTCTCTGCCTGGGATGCACTCTATCTTCACCTCACTGTTTGAGGACTTTGGAATAACTGTACTCCCAATAGAGGTCCAATACATTCTTCATGTCTTCTTCTGAGTCCAAAAGGAAACAGGAAAGGAGCGTTGGACCCCTTCCTTATAAAGGGATCCACATGTTTTTCGCCACCAGTGTTAATTTTTCTTTTTTTTAAATCCCATCTACGCTCCCCCCAACACTTTACCATGCCACCCACCATCCCGCAAGCCCCTACCCCAAACACACAACACATTTGTATTTTAAAAGAAAAAGTCCCCGAAATGCCTGTGCCGAAAACTACACGTTGAATGTAAAGATGTGTAAAACAATGGTGCAAAAACACTGGCAACGTCGTGGCAATTGCCTTTGTGCATCGTAGCCATAGGGTATTAGGTCAATAGACCTTTCTAAAAAAAGAAACAAAAACTAAATAAAACGATTTAGAAAGACTGCGCTGCGACCGCACAGAGCGTCCTTTCTAAATCGAACTGTCATCCCCTGAGACACGCACAAGTGCGTGCAGGGGCTGACAGGCACTCCAGGACCCGGAAGCAGCCAGGAGGGAGATCAGGTAAGTGTATGTGCGTTTGTGTATGTGTGGGGTGTAAGTGTATGTGTTTGTGTGCGTTTTGTGGGGGCTTGAGAGGGGAGGGAAGTGGCGGGGGCTGAGGAAGGGGGGTTTGGGGTGGTGAAACCCTACGATTTTAACAAAAATCGGGAAGAGAGGGTGGTGGTGGTGTGGGGCGTGGGGGAATGTCATTATTTCCCTTTGTGTAGATCGGCTGAAAACAATCAGTCTTTTAGTTAGGTGACCTACAAAAATCGAAATAATGACATAGAACCAGCCATAGTGCCCTGTCCCACAGGAATTGGAGGGAACAGGAAGGTAAGAGAGTCCCACAGAAAAGAAAGATGACACCATCCCTTCCCAATTCTGCAGCTTCAAAGGCCCTTTGGTGTACAACACCATGATGTGAGGATGGCCTTTGTTATGCATGTGCCTACTTGAAGTATGGTCCCCAGGACATCTTCTTGTGAGAGATCCTAGCCTTGAGGAGAGGTGTTACCTATCCTCTCAGAGAATCACAAGAGGCAGCTTTCTGCCTTTTATCTCACTTACTGAAGTGGAGACAGGCAGGTTAGCCATCAATCCACATAGCCATCACACAGCAGTCCTGTCTCCCAGGGTTTGACACTTACATGATACCAATTTGATATGGTTTTAATTATTGTGGGTTCTTATCAGTCACCATATCAAAACCAGGTATGGCTTATTCTTAGAGTTTACCCTACCACCAGATTGAATATGGCCACGATTATGATGTTTTGGATCAGAGATGTAGAACTTAAATGTAGCCTCTGTCTGCAGTGACTTTGGGCCACAGCAGCTGTCAGAATGTATGTGTGACCTTTGAACCTGCCCTGTGCCACTAAAGAGCAGGTGCAGAAGATGCCAGGAGATGAATGCAACAGGTACCTGGATGCACAATGCTTTTGGCATGGAGTTTCAGGAAGGGTGTGGGGGTCTGATTAGCAGACCACATTTCTAAGACAGAATTGCCTGCATCATGGTAGTATTTTATACAAATCAAAAGGCTTACACCCTCAAAAAATGGCAATCCATCTCACCCAAGTCTTAGATTTGCCATGCTGGTAGTCTGCAAAACATGAAATTACCTATGAGAGTTTTGAATGTACTCTGTTTGCATAACCTAATTCTAATGCCTCATTTATAGTGAAAGAAATGAGGGTGAAAATTGTGAACGAAGGCATGGTTGAAAAGGGAAGGTTACCACAGACTTAAAATACATTGGTGTAATATATGCACCCAAAAATGCAGATTGGAGAGTTAACTCATCTATGAAAGCAAAGACCTTAACACTTCCAAGATTGGGCTAGTATCACTCAAAGCATTTCTTCATCTCATACTGACGACAACCTAGCCTCTTATACCAATTGTGTGTGGCCCTCCCTGGCTGTTAAGACAGTGTTCATGTTTAAAACACTGCATAAGGCACTCTTTAGCATAGATGCGATGTAGACTAAGGGGCTCATTACACGGAAGGCGGTAAGGGTTACCGGTCACCGGTAATGGTACCAGTGACCGTTAACCCTTACCGCCTTACTACGAGGTCCCTTTGCGGGTTGGTACTTTAACGCCTGCTTTTTAGCAGGCGTTAAAAACCAACCCGCAAAGGGACCAGGGTGCTAATTACGGTACCGCAATTTGCGGTGCCGTAATTAGCACCTTCCCCATTCCCATTATGCCCTATGGGGCAAAAATGGGAATGGGGAAGGGCAATGGGGGAAGGGGGAATTACCGCCCCGCCAACCCTGGAATAGGGCGGTAATTCCCCTTTCCTCCAAGGCGGTGCCGGTATTTTACCGGCATGGACCAAGGTGCTAATAGCACCTTGGTCCACCGCCTACCGTGTAATGAGGCCTTAAGAATCGAATCATAATTGAATGGTCTGCTTGAGAATTTAGGTTGATGCCACCATAATTAACTGTTCCTAAAGATAAATATGCCTGACCAAGAGATCTTTTTCACACCCTGCCAAACATGGAATGCTCTGCCTCAAAGTCTCAACAGGACAAAACAACAAACACAATTCAGACCATGCTTAAAGCTCACTTTGCTACACTAATTAGGGTTTCAGGACTACAAATGTTATTTATGTCAAATGGAATTGAACTGAATGACAGTTACACCTCTTCATTGGTGGGGGAAAGGGCTGTGCCCCACCACCTATTAAATAAGCACTGATAATGTAGCGCCGACCCGGTCGCTCATTCGTAAATGCTATCGCTACTGCGGGGAGCGGCTGTACATCTGAGGATTACGCTAGTCTACACTTGTAGTTATATTCAGACCTGCTGTACATGGACATTGCCCCAGGATACAACCAAATAAAAATCAACATCTGTACCTTACACTACAATTGTCCTACATTATTGAAGAAGAAAATACTGCATTGACATATGACAAAGGGTTTTTACCCTATCCAGCGCCAACGTGTCAAAGGTACCAATCTAAGCAAAACATGAACTCAAAACCAGGACTGCAGGAGCTCTGTCCTTTTGGAAACCAGGATACTGGCAGCAGGAGATAACGAGTACAACCAACCTTAAGCAAATACGTAGATTCACAAAATAGCGCAGAGATCCACAGTTCCTACAAGCTCCAAACCAACAGTACCAACTCGCCTAATAACTACACATCTCATTTGCAAGCAGGCCTGCTTGCAGACACAAAGTGGCACCACACAGGTCAGCTTGTCAACTTCACATGGATGCTTGTAGGATGGTCTGGCAACAGAAAAAGTGAGTGACAGAAGAGGCTGGCTTCCCTATGTCCATATAATCATTGCAGCGGGTCTTCTGCCAGATCTTACAGATGCAGGGTGGCACAGCACTGGTTGACTCGCCATACTGCACATGAGAGCATGCAGGCTGAAAAGACCTTGGACACTGCATGACAACATACAGTCCTGCCCTTAAGCAGCGGTGTGGGCACCAGAGTTTCATAACCACAGACAGGCACTGTGCCATTACCGCTAGTGGGACAGAGAAAACAAAAAGCAGGTGACCAGGTTACTAGTTAATGTACTCAACACTGTCATGACATAGGGTAGTCGTGTCCTTTCACGTGGGTCTACTAGTTTTGGGATATGCTTACCTTTCCTTAAAGTCTTGTTATCTAACATTTGGGTCATGTGTTGTGTATTTGACCATCAGCCCTGCCAGTTTGGCACATTTACCATATTTTTTAACATGTGCAATGTTTACTGGCATTGGATTTGTGATAGCCATTTTTCTCAATGTGGTAGAGTCATGTTATATTATTTATTTATTTTAAATTTTTATTTGTGCATTTTTTACAGCACACACAACCCTCGAGTATCTAGGCGCTAGTTACACTGTGGGGATTAGGCACTAGGAGATCGGCGGTACGTCACACACAGATATCTTTACCTTCTGTGCCCAGGGTAAATGATGTTCTAGTGGACACCTGTAATACTTCTGTGGGCTGTTGGTGGCCTGGGATCTGAAGGTCTTGTATACGACATGTGTTTTCTTATCGATCTGCCTGCACATGTTATGTCTTTTCACCCACTTCCTCTCCAACACCTGTAAAACACACCATTGTTCCCCATTGATTACAATTCCTTTTGGCAATCAATTGCTTGTTTGCTCACACCAATTCCGGGACAACATTTACTCCCTACCACTTTACCAAGCACCAGGGTAGAATGGTGCACTGCCACAAAAACACGGCACTTGGATATATGGCCAGTGAAATAAGAGGACAAGGGTGAAAAACAGGAAAATCTTCAACTCATAGAAAGAGTAGTCGGGTTGGGATACAACAATGCCAGCCATTGGCATCGATCCAAGGACCATGCAAGCCTGCTGCACTGCGCCTAGCTGCTCAAGCCGCTTCACTATGGGCACGTCAGGGGTGGCGGCTCACATGACTACTCCCGAGGATGTCTAAGAGCCAAACCCTGCAGTTTTCATACAGCATTAAAGTGTGCACACGTGCATGCCGGTCCTTACGTATACAACTATGTTGCTCGTATTGCTTCAATCTTGATAAATGGCCCTTTTCTACTTATTATTGTATGGATTGTAAGTGGATTTAAGCGTTTGATTTTAAACATTGCAAATCGATAATAAATGACTTTTAAAAAAATGAATGGACCTCAAGAAAACATAGGTTTCACAGCTTGGAATTCGTCCTTATTGGTGTGTAAGGAACCCACAGGACTACCGGGTGAGGTCTTCCAGTGCAACTCATTCCACAAACTATTGTTCCCATAGAACTGTTACTCTTCTCCATCCAGAAATATGTTGGCAAATGACCATGGATCGCATTTACTTAAATAATGTTTTTCTTTATGAACCCATAATCCTTCACCAGTGTCTGGCTGGGTGTAAGTGCAATGATGACATCCTCATTATATATACAACAAAAGTAAAGGGGGTGATTCACAGACATGTTGCTATCAGGAAATCTGATGTACATTTGACTTAAAACTGTAGTGGGCTATTTGATTGACAAAGACATTGGGCCTCATTACACGGATGGCGGTAGGGATTTACCGTTACCGGTAAAGGAATACCGGTAACGTTAAATCCCCATGCGGATCACGACCCGGCACACCGCTATTAGCGGCATCGCAAATTACGGTGCCACTAATAGCGGGCAGGCCGTGTGCGCGCGACCCTCCATCCCGTAAATTACGCCATGCCGCTATTAGCACAGCATCACAAGGCCAGTGGACATGCCAATAGCGGCATGGTAAATCCACCCAAACCCCTTACCGCCATGGTGCTAATACCGGCATCGCGGACCACCCGTTAAGAGGAATGAGCAGTGTTCCCACCTGCCACAGGTGGACACAATCAGCACAGGTGGAGGCAATGGAGACTGTGGCAGCTCAAAAGGAGCACACCACACCCCTTCCCACACCCCTTCCCACACAAAGATGGTCCCAATACTGGCAGCAGTAAATGGCCTGGGGGACCTCATTGCAGCGCAGCTGCTACTACAACAGGCAGCACAAAGGAGACGCAGGAGGAGGAGGAGGAGGAGGAGGAGGAGGAGGAGGAGGGCAAGACAGGCACAGCAAGCACCACAACGGCACCTATGCATACCACAGAGGCACCCACCAATCCCCAGGGTCAGAGCCAGTCCATTCAACCTAACCCCTGAGCAGATACACACCCTGTACCGTCTGGACAGGGTTACCATCACCAGCATCCCGGACATGATCCACGACGACATCGTGAGCCACATAGACATCAGAACTGCCATCCCCCCGCAACTGAAGGTGGTGAGTGTGCTCCACTTCCTGGCCACAGGCACCTACTAGCATACAGTGGGACAGATGCATGGCATCTCACAACCAGTATTCACACGCACGCTGAACCAGGTACTCGATGCCCTCCTGAAGCATGCACCTGAACACATATCCATGCCACGGACTGGCCAGGAGAATGCAAACACAAAAGTTGGCTTCAATTCACTGGCAGGCATCCCAAGTTGCATTGGGGCCATCGACTGTACACATGTGGAATTGGTGGTCCCACATCACAATGAAGTAGTCTACCGGAACAGGAAGCAATTCCACTCTATCAATGTCCAAATGGTATGTGACGCCAACAAGATGATCACACATTGCTGTGCCAGATTTCCAGGATCAACACATGAATCCATGGTCCAGCGGAACTCAACTATCCCACGCTACATGGAGCGAAACCCTGGACAACGTTTGTGGCTACTCGGTGAGTAGCAGGGCAAGCACATGGCAACGTGATTGGGGGGGGGGAGGGAGAGAAACATACTGCAACAGGGTGTCGACTGTCGTCCGTAGGAGAAAAGGACATACAGATGTACACCAATGTGCATCCGGGAAGGCCACGATGTACTTGGAATGAACCCACATGCAATTTGAAGCTGCACAACATCGACAATAATGCAGGTTGCAAAATATCACACATCCATCCACATTGAACATCCCACCACGCCACTTCTCACAAGAATCTGCAACATGGCGTCAAGATAGTAATACACAATCAGCGCAGCACAACATCAATCCAGCAATGCGCCCTTGAATGAATGCAAAGGGATCACCCCTAGACATAGCACTGAACCACACACCTATAGCGCCACTGAAGTGATGCCTCACAGCATGGCCACATTGGTGTCAGAATGACAGTACACTCGCAGTGTGGTACCAAATTTGCCTGGGACAGGGACACCTAAGACCTGGCCTCACCCAGGACATGTCAAATGCTGGTGGAGGCATTAATGTTGCCTTACTACTTGCAGGGTCAACCTCCCCCTTGCACGCTGCTGCCACACAGACCATCTGCATGTATGCTGTCAATTCAGTACTTGAATCACAATGCAATGTCAATTAGCGTGATGTGAACAGGCCGCTCATGAGGTGAACAGTAACAGGACCCTGTTCATTCCCCCATACAGGTGATGCGGGCTATCCCCTGAAGAGCTGGCTCCTCAACACCTGTACGGAACCCACAGAACAGGCACGAGGAGGAATACAATCGTGCACATACACGTACCCGCATCGTGATCCAGCAGACTTCAGGACTTTTGAAGTCACGTATTAGGTGCATTAGCAGGTCTGGTGGTGCTCTCCTGTATGGACATGAGAAGGTGGCCAAGATCACCATGGCATGTGTCATGCTGCACAATATGTGTATCAGACGGAATGTGCCACTGCCCCCTGACGTAGTAATAGAGGCACCTGATGAGGACGATGATGGTGATGAGGACGGAGGTGAAGGGGATGCAGGTCTTGCAAGAGGGGATGGGCAGGAGGGACGTTCTGTGAGACAGTATCAGATCAACCAAATATCCTGAGGAACATGTTTCCGTACTGTCACATGGTAATGGGGAGTCATGCACTGGTGTATGATTACGAGCACACAATGGACCCTGTCCACAATAAAGTACACACACACAATGAAGTTGTCCAGGCCAGTGTTTAGATCGGAAACCAGTGTATTGAGTAACATTAAGGTGTGAAAGTGCAAGTCAAAAAACATCCCACCACCCTTCCCCCCACCCCCACAACAGACCCATAACACCCTTCCCCCCACCCCCACAACAGACCCATAACACCCTTCCCCCCACCCCCACAACAGACCCATAACACCCTTCCCCTCACCCCCCACAACAGTCCCTCATGTGTTTGCCAGGTTTGCCCTGGCCTATGCACACATAGGGATCCCTATCGACCCCCTATTATCAATTGTCCTCAGGGGGATTCAGAGGGTTGGCAGATGTGCGCCTGGTGGTGCGCGATGAGCGCCGGAGGGGGCTTGTTTGCCTCGACCCAGAGGATGAGGATGGGGCAGACTGGCCTTGTTGGGAAATGTGGCGGTCCATAGTGTCAGCCATGCGTACCAGGACCTCCCTGAGCCTCCCTATCTCATCGCACAGCCTGTTGGTGTTGGCATCCATCCGCTCTGTGGAGTGCCTCAGCGCCTCCACGATGTTGTCACTGCGATTGGCAGCCTCCTCAACATGCTGCCCAACCAGCACAGACAGGTCTTGTTGGCGCTGCAGGATGGTGGACAATTGGTGGGTAGTGCTGGGTGAGTGTGCACTTGAGGCTGTTCCCCCGTATGCATCCACCACAGCAGGTGATGGCAACATGGGGGACATGATTGCAGGGACGGTGTCCTCAACTGTGGTATCAGATGCAGGGGTGTGGAATGGCACTGGCTCTGGTGATCCAGGGGGGCTTGGGGTGTGCATCTCCATGGCGTGGTCTAGGGTGTCCTCCAGATCGGATAGGGGGGCAGTGGCGGCAGCCTCACCAGTGGAGCTTGCTGCAGCTGAAGGTGGGCCCTCGGTGGCTGGCATCGGTGCGGGTGGGTTCACCACCGGTGGTGGGGCCGCAGTTGGTGGTGCAGCTATTACTGCCGTGGCAGTGGCACTCCGACGTAGTTTGGCACTCGTCTGGTGCGGCCTGCCCCCCTTGCCCCTTGATGTCGTTGGTGTATCCGCCGGCTCATGTGCCCTTGGCCTCTTGCATGTAGCAGTTGCCTGTGTTGCATCAGCGGCATCCTCCCCATCTGTATGTGAGCCTGTCAGGGGCGAGATGGGGGATGGCATTGGTTGCGTTTCAATTTACTTAATGCAGATTACATTATTAATGCAGTTGTGGCAATTGGGACTTAGTGGTTGTGGATGCAGGTGATGTGCCAGTTCAGTGCCTCATCCATGCATGGTAGTGTTTGGGACTTGTCTGTGGTGTTGTGTGCATGTGTGTGTGTGTGTGTGTGTCTGTCTGACACAGGCATGGTGATGGATGGATGCATGTGTGGATGTGTGTCCATGCATGAGAGGAGTCTGTGCTTGCATATGGGGGGGTACAGTACATTCACGTCGCATCCTGTCATGTGTACACTCACCTCCATCAGAAGTGGTTCCCACGCCGAGCTCCATGCTGCCTACTCCCTCTATCGACTCGACGGCAATCATGTTGGCGCACGTCTCCTCCCATTCCTTCATCAGGATTGGGGATCCATCTCCACCAGCACTGGCAATGCGGTGGTTCTCCGCCAGGATGCCCCTCACCCGCAGCCTGAGGTCGTCCCACCTCTTCCTGCATTCGCGCACAGTGCGCGTGCTGGTGCCCACTGCACTGACTTTGGCTGCGACCTCCTCCCAGATGGCTTTCTTCCTCAACAGGGTTGGCCGGCGGATGTCATTTGCGAAGACCACCTCAGCATTCTCCGCAAGGGTCTGTGTCAGCATCACCAATTCCTCATTGGTGTATTTTTCTTTGCGCAGCCTGTCACTCGATTTCTTCAGTGCCTTGGGCATGTTGAGGGTGTCCCTGATGATTTCGAACTGCAGGCCACTCCAAACAGGTCCAGGGGGCAGTGGATGGCAATGGATTGTGTTTTTAAAGATGGCCGCCGGGCTCTTTCCCGTTCCGGCGCAATGACGCTATTTCCGCTTCCGCTATTTTACGGTCACCGCTAATAACGATGACCGCTAATAGTGATGACCGCTAATAGCGGTGACCGCAATTTGCATGTAGCGTGAGGGCGGAGGTGCTATCTGCACTTTCGTCAATGCCGGTAAGGGACTTTTTGGGGACTTTTGCGCCATGGCGGTAGGGTCATTACCGGCATGGCGCTATGCTCGTGTCCGCGTACTCGTAATGGTGCGTAATTAGCGCCCTCTTACGAGGGCGGACACGTTAATAGCGCCATGCCGCTAATATGCGGATTTTAGCGCACAACGTGTAATGAGGCCCATTGTCATGAGTAACTTTGAATTAAGCCTGGAGTAAATCAGCAGTAAGTCAGAGTTTTCATGGTAAATACTTTGTGAATTGAATAGCTCTTTCCTGGGTTAAGTGAAGGGTAAGCCTAAGTAACCCCTTTGTGAATAGCCCCAAGAGTGTATGACAGCCATATCATGATACAAGTGTACCTTTCCATTATGCTAACATATATTAATACGGTAGTCAAAGGGCAATGTTAAAAATGCATGCATATTGCAGAAACCTGAGCCAAAATAAAACACATAACTAGCATACTACAAATACAAAAAAATGTGACCACATTAAAAAGATGTTGTCATGGGGGGTGCTGTTGAGCGGCGACAGAAATGGCTGCCTAGTTTTTGAGCGCAGTGCCCCGATAAAGATCCTGTTGTTATCCTATGCACTTAAGAGGGTAAACCTAATAGTCTATGACCCTGGAATGGGCCAAACGCCTCTGGGCACCTGTGGACGTTTGCTGGAGGTGAGCCCTCTTCTGTAATGAGGCCTTCCTCACTGACACTGAAGGAGGAGGCTGCTGGGTGGGCAGGGCTGTCAGAAGATGTGGTGAGGCCCGGGGCAAAACATTTGGTGAGGCCCCCTTACAGTTTTTTGCACTCGGCCAGCGGCGGCATATCCGCACACAGGAGACTTGAGAAATCTACCCTTGAGTTTGTGTGCAGGATCCCAAATATGGTTTATTACTACTTTCTCTACTGAAGAAAGGTTCATGCCAGACTAACTTTTTTATCATATGAATAAATATATATAAGATGGCATGAGCTCTCTACTGCGCCACCTCCAATTCTCTGAGGGTCAATCACTTTTCCAAGCAAAGAGTTGAGGGCAGATCTCTTTCTTCGGCTGGGGCCTCCCTCTGGAAACAGCCTCCCTGCCTCGCTAAAAACGAGGAGCACCATCTCCGGTTCCGGAAGCACCTCAAGACCTGTTTATTTGCTTCTGCCTTCTTTCTTCCTCTCCCTTGCTGATCACCTGCCTGATCCATGCACTGGTCACCTGGTCAAGCTCTGAATTCGGGCCCAGGTCCCTGCCTGTACGTCCTATTGCAATCCTGCACTGCCTCTTGGCTCCCTGCACTTGTGGTCTGTATCTGTAACCCTACAGTCCCCGCTCTTGCTCGTATTGTCCACCCGTTGGCTACACTTATGAGTACTCACACTTGCCACCAGTTGGCTGCACTCTTGTTTCTACTTTGTTCCTGCACTTCTGCATCCTACCCCACCCTCGGCACTTCTCCCCTCCCCATTCCCTGCTCTTGTACGATCTGAATGACACAAGGCCTAGTAAGATCTGTGTTTTGTCCTACTCTTTTGTTTCTCCCTCCTTGCCTTGTCGCGCCTAGAAACACTTGCGTACAGGCACGTTATAAATGCCATATCATATAATTAAGGAGCACCCTGCCCCTGTTTGCGCATTAAAACACACATCATACACAGTGACAAATGATGTACAGTGGAGGCTGGTACATTTCTGAACTTAAGAGGCTTAAATGTTTGTTCCAATTAGTCAGGATTAACAGAGCACAGTGAGGGAGCCCAAACCAAAGGGTGGCTTGGGGGGGGGGGGGGGTTCTCACTCCCAAGAAAATGTTCGAAACATTGGGTTAAAAGTATGCATTTTATAGCACTTTCTTTGCAAATTGGGTAGAAATCCACACAGTTTGCAATTGGTTTTGTATGGAAGCACATGGAAATTCCCAATAGTTGCAAATCACAAATTGTGCATAGGAACATTTTCCAATACATTTCATGCCGCCTTTCCACACGGGATATGCTAGTATAAACATATATTCATGCTGGTTGTTCTAATTATGTTGAAGCAGGCTGCATCAATATTTGCCATTATTACCATGTACGAATTCCCAACCAGTAAAAATGCCATGCCACAGAAAGTATATCCAGGCTGACTGTGTACCATAAGTGTTATTACTGGCTAGATTGGCCTACATTCAAAGTGGGCCAATTTAGCCAAGTAGTATGTTTGCTTTAACCTTGATGCATAGTCCTGTGCATCAAGGGTAAAGCAAAAAGAGCACTGGCAATGCTAACAGTTTGGGCATTTGTGTAGGCATGGCAAAGGTACCTCTGTATTGGTATTAGCTGGCCATTGATAGTGCCAGTGCAAAATGGTTTGAGTACCTGAGCAGCTAATAGCAGTGCCTCGTAAATGCCTAATACTTATACAGAAGCCAAAACTGTTGGCTTTGCCAATGCTTATTTTTTAAAAGAATTTCAGCGAAAGACATGCAGGGTGTTTTTAAATTGAGTGGCCAGAGGAAGACCTGATTAAGACATTTTCATTACACCAGTTACGTGTTTACAACTCCAATGAAGTCATGAACTCTTAGAAGACTCCTTTGAGGAAACACTTGCAGGCACATTGAGGGCAAAGTTTGATGGCTAGCCATGTTTAAAGCTAGCCCAAAGAGTTCCAGTGAGGAGTTGTTTTGGGTGGGGAGGACAGGGACTGGGTGAGAATGCCATAGGGATAAGCATGGCCATGAGAAGTCATTTCACTGTTAGCACCTGCATTCATATCCATACACTTTTAGGTAATTGAAATCGTGATGTGGGGTTAGCACTTGCATGCTAGGGGAGTGATTAGAAGGGAAGTGGTGACATGAGACATCTCATTCTCACAGCAGTCCTTAAGTGTGATGTTTCAGAAATGAAGGCAAGAGGTAGCTGCTTGTAACATTGAAGCTTCACCAGAATAGTCTCATTCGAAAAGTGGAAAGATTTTAGGTGCCCCCACACAAGGAAGTTTGCCCCTTCCTCACAGCTACTGACGTTAGCACCTCTCCCAACATTTGAAGTATTAGTCCCCTTTCCCCCCTGACATTTTAGCCTAGGTGCACCTCTGATGCCATGAGCCCACCCCTTAATGAAGTGGCCCCCAGGGTGGCTACATTTAGGGGTGGTGCTGAACACACACTCACAAAAAACACTTTCACCCATGCATTCAACCACCAGTTACACAACTCCATACATGCATGTATACATAAAACCAAACACAGCATTGACACAAACATCAACATGCACGCATGCATTCATACATACATACACATATACATACTAATTTAATTTAAATACACATACACACTTAATTTAAAATAAAAAAACACTTACCTTACCTCCATGCACCCTTAAAAAGCATCCACGCAGCCGACACGTAGACATGCTGCCTGACAAGAGAGAACTCCTCTCCCATCAGTCAGCGGGGTCACGCTGAGCAATGTGAACACACTGACTGACAATAGAGAACTCCTCTCCCATCAGGCAGCGTGGTCACGCTGAGCAACGTGAACACACTGACTGACAAGAGAGAACTCCTCTCCCATCAGTCAGCGTGGTCACGCTGAGCAACGTGAACACACTGATTGACAAGCGAGGAGTCCTCTCTAATCAAGATGAACACACTGACTGACAGGAGAACTCTCCTGTCAGTCAGCGTGGTCATGCTGAGCAACGTGAACACACTGACTGACAAGAGAGAACTCCTCTCCCATCAGTCAGTGTGGTCACACTGACAACATAACACACTGACTGACAAGAGAGAACTCCTCTCCTGTCAGTCAGCATGGTCATGCTGAGCAACGTGAACACTGATTGACGAGAGAGAACTCCTCTCCCATCAGTCAGCGTGGTCACACTGACAACATGAACACACTGACTGACAAGAGAAAACTCCTCTCCTGTCAGTCAGCGTGGTCATGCTGAGCAACTTGAACACACTGACTGACAAGAGAGAACTCCTCTCCTGTCAGTCAGCATGATCACGCTGACATGAACATACTGACTGACAGGAGAGGAGTCCTCTCCCATCAGTCAGTGTGGTCACACTGACAACATGAACACACTGACTGACAAGAGAGAACTCCTCTCCCATCAGTCAGCGTGGTCACACTGACAACATGAACATACTGACTGACAAGAGAGAACTCCTCTACTGTCAGTCAGCATGATCGCGCTGACATGAACAAACTGACTGACAGGAGAGGAGTCCTCTCCCATCAGTCAGTGTGGTCACGCTGAGCAACCTGAACACACTGACTGACGAGAGAGAACTCCTCTCCCATCAGTCAGCGTGGTCACACTGACAACATGAACACACTGACTGACAAGAGAGAACTCCTCTCCTGTCAGTCAGTGGGGTCACGCTGAGCAACGTGAACACACTGACTGACAGGAGAGGAGTCCTCTCTTGTCAGTCAGCGTGTCCACGTTTTCAGCTGAATGACGGGAGGCAGCAGAGCTCACTTCTGAGCCCTGCTGTCTCCCATTATTTTGCTGTTTGTTGCGGAGCCAAACGGCTTCACAAGAAACAGCAAAATCATTGCAGGGGCAGCACAGTCTCCCGTGTGAATAAAGGACACGGGAGACTGTGCTGCCTTCCACTTAGGAGAGGGGGCCGCGAGGCCCCCAGCAAGCGCGAGGCCCGGGGCAGTTTGCCCCCCCTGGACCCCCCTCGTGACGGCCCTGTGGGTGGGAGCGCTGAGGCAGAGTGGAGGCGGTGGCACCCAACCCACTGCTCGGATCCTGTAAGCCCTGCAGTGCGAGGCATCCGGAGGCCAAAGGCCTGTCACTGTGGTCCCGCGGACTCCCTCCAAGGTCTGATCCTGATCGCGTTGGGAGATCACCGCTGCCCTCCCGCCTGGGTTTGAGTGGAGTGGCTGCCTTCCCAAGGTTCTAGACTGAGCCAAGATTGATTCAATGAGACCAAATCAGAGAATGAAAGTGGCCCATAGTACGTTTAGAAAGCCGAAATGGAGAGGCTGAGGACAGGATAACCACTCTTGAAAAAAAAGTAGCTTCCTTGGGAAGGCGCTAGGGTCCTTCCAGGCGAATTGTGAGGAGTTGGAATCTCGCTCTAGGCATAGCAACATAAGGATTGTGGGAGTGCCAGAGTCCACTATTAGAGGCCCCATGGAACTCTTAGTTGAGAAGCTTCTCAATAATATCCTGGTCACACTGGCATTCTCCCCGTAGTTCCAAGTGGAGCAGGTTTACAGACCCCTGCAGCCAGCGCCGAAGCTGGGGAACCCACTGTGGACTTTCATAGCGGGGCTTCTCAACTACAGAGAGTGAGACTTGATCATGTGCCTGGCCAGGGAGGGGGTGAATTGCACTTTGAGTCCAGCAGAGTGTTCCTCTAGCCTGACTACTCAGTTGCGGTTCAACTGGCACGCACATCATTTGACTCAGTCAAGAAACTCCTACGTGATCGATAGCTGCCATATGGTATGCCTTTTCCATCTAAGCTTCGTGTTCAGTGGGGTGGCCACGCGCACTTCTTCACATCTCCTGCAGAAGTGAAAATCTACATTGAGTCTAACATTCCGGGCGACACCCACGTTCAGAGGACGCAGATAGGAGCAAGAGGCCTGAGCCAAGAGCCCTGACAGGAAACAACGATCGAATCTCAACCTGGGAGGTCTACAGATAGGCCACTGCTGACATTTTGATGAAATTACGACTTCAGCAATAACGAGTTGTCCTTGGGTAATGGACGCTACCCTAGCAGTACCAGTCCACATTGAGAAGACCTTCTGAACTTCTAGAAAGGCCTGCACCACCCTTACCTCCGGTGTCTGGGTGGGGTTTGCTGTACTGCTATGGGTGTTGTCAGCATGGGGCGCAGCAGGTATGCCTGGCCTGTGGCCTAGTCTCTATTTTGGGTCCAATGTGGGCATCACAATTCACCTAATACCTCTAACAATGCAAGACATGATTATGGTTTGTTGGGCCCTGTGTTGGTAGCTGTGTGGCATTGCTGCAAGTGAATCCCCACAGAAGTTTCAACTGGGTTTTGGTTGTTGGGGCTTCACTGTCACGTTGTGGAAGATGGTGTGGTAGGGGGGGAGGAGGTAGGGCAGCACATATGGGATGGATTCAAGGCATGGATGAGGCAGCTCATGATGTATATGGTAGCATGTTGTGAAATGGTGGGCGGTGTTGAGGGACAACATACAGTACACCTTTTTATATGCTTTCACTTGCTATGACCTCACCACTAAAGTTTTTGAGCTGGAATGTGAGTGCGATAAATAACCCAGTTAATGCTAAGAAACGAATGTCCTCATTGATCGGCATTCCCCACACAGTGTAATGCTGCAAGAAACACACGTAATGGCGGGTGTGCATACATCATTTTTCTCCCAATTGGGGAAGCCAAAGGTTTTATATGTCATACTCATCGCAAGCTGGTAGGGTACTTATCCGAATGTATTGTGCCATCCCGTTTCAGTTAAATACATTAATACGTAGGGTAAATATGTTGAGATTCATGGGAATATTGCAGGAATGGAGGTACTGTTGGCAAACACATACGGGCCTAATATCAATGACCCTCTTTCTATACGCAGTTGGCTGCACTGCTTGGCACATGGGAAGAGGTCCCAATGATTTGGGTGGGAGATTTCAACACAATCTTGAATGTAGATTGGGATTGCTCTAGTGGATCCAATCGACCACTCGCTGCTACGGTGAAGGAGATCCTCCGAGCCATGGGACAATTCCAACTAATGGACACCTGGAGGAACCTCCACCCGCCGGGTGGAGAATACTCCTATTACTCCACAGCTCATGATGACATGTTATCCCGCATAGATTACTGGATGGTTTCTCTATCCCTACTAAGCTGTGCTGCGGGGTGTGAAATGCTGCCCTGCATGCATTCCAACCACTGACGTGTCATAACGCTTTTCAAATTAGGCAGGCCCCTGTCACCTCGGCTGTTGTGGAGACTATCTCCGGCACGGCTGCAAGACACAGTGTTCGCCATCTCGATCTTCCTAGAGATCAATGTGGGCTCTGTGTCTTCTCATACAAGTCTATGGGAGCATTCAGGGTCTACGTAAGAGGAGTGGCACTCTCCACGTCCGGGGGGATACTTAAAGCGATTAGGAGAGAATTACATACGGCGGAAACTGTGATTTGTGCTCTTGAAAACCAACATGGCAATAGCCCTGTACCCTCCCTACTAGGTGCCATTAAAGAGAAACTCCACGGTTTCCAGAGTTTGCTGAGCAGGGAACACAATTCATCAATACATCTGTGATGGCTCAAAGGCATGGTGAATCAGATAGAACTGGCAGGGCTTTGGGCAGAGCAGTGCAGGGGACGACGACCTGGAAGCTGTATACACACCTCGGATGGAGTTGTGCATACTGATAGCTCGCTCCAATATATGCAGTCTATTTGCAGACTTTTATAAAAACATATAATCGAACAGAGACACTAGGCCACTCTCAGACATAAAGGGTTATCTCTCTGGTGTGCAGCTCCTGACCTTGATTTATTTATTCATTTGTGTGGGATATTTTTAAGGTGCCTACACAACAAATGGTGTTGTATAGGCGCCTTACAAATATGCATATATCCAATATCCACTATGAGGTGGCACTGTTGAATGCCCTGCTACAATTAGAGGAATTCGTGCTGGCAATCTCGGTCCTCCCTTCGTACAAATCTCTGGGTAGTGATGGCATAGGATCAGAGCCATATAAGAAACATAAACACACCCTGGCACCATTTCTTCTCCATGCCTAGGAGGAATGCCTGGAGAGTGCTAAGCTGCCACCTAGTATGCGATCATAACAGTTTTACTTAAGCCCAACAAGCCAGGGGAGAATATGGGATTGTATCGCCCTCGCTTATTGATTAATACAGATGCCAAAATATTTGCCAAAGTTTTGCCCAATAGATTGCTGTATGTAATGAAAAACTGGTCCATACAGATCAATCAGGCTTTATCCTGACTAGGCCGACCACCCTGAACCTTCGGCGCCTGATTGGCATCCTCTCTCAGATTAAAGCACAAGGTAATGCAGTTGCTGCGATGCTGGTCGCTGAAAAAGCTTTTGATTCTGTGTCTTGGAACTTCTTATTCTTGGTCCTAGGGGCATTTAGACTGGCTGACGGCTTCATTGATTGTGTCACATTACTGTATTCTGCCCTGCGAGCCTGGATACTTGCAAATGGATACATGTCCGAATGATATTGCTGTCATTCGCCGTCCTGCTTGGCGTATGTATCCGCGTTGGCGGTTACGCGCTGGAAGGGCGAGCGGAGGTTCCGCTACGTGATTTCTCCTTTACTCACCCTACGGTCTAGTGGTTTTCCAACATGGCGCCGCTGGGATGTATTTCTTTCCTCCGCTTCCAGCGATCGCCGCGTTGCAACCCCCTTTACTGCGCTAGCTCGCTTCTTTGGGTTTACACGCTAGTTATTTCCAGCCTCGACCGCCACGGTCACCTCTCTGTAACTTTAGTCCGCCTCCATCGGACTACCTTTCCCTCTCTCTCCCTTTCCTCGCCTCGCCTCTTCTTTACGCTTTCTCCTTACCTTTGGCTGCGCTGTCATCCAGCCGCTCTGGTTCCTGTTGCTCCGGAGTAGTTTTCTCCGCTGGTACCCTTTCCGGTGGCTCTCTTTCTCTCCGGGTCCTTCTCTACTTTGGATGTCCGGCTTCACCTGCTCCCATCAGCTACCTGCCTCAAGAACTCCACTACAACTGCTTGCTCCGGATCCTCTCAAGCCGCTGCACTCCTCGGAGGGTTTTTTCTGCCTGAACAGGCTTTTTCCCTTCGCACGGTCTGGTCTCGGGAAGGGGGCCCCAGGTTTGCTATACTTTAGCGCTCACTGTGGCTTCCTCTCGAGACAGACACGTTCTACACAAAAAGGAGAAGGACTACCGCTCTCACAGGCAACTGCAACCAGAGGATTTTGAATCAGGTGAGGAGAGTGGGGAGGAACGGGAGTTAACAGAATCTTCCAGCCGGGACAGATTGCAACGCCCTTCAGAAGAAATGTCGGCAGAAGAGCAGATACAAGAACTATGGAAGGCCATTCAGGGAATGTCCCAAGAGTTACAAACTGTTAAGGCAGAGAATGTGGTCTTGAAACAGATGATAACTGCCCGCGAACCACAATCCCCAGAACTTCCTGTCATGGCTCTTTCGGCAGGAAAGTTCGATGGAACTCCTAAAAAAGTCAAAGAGTTTTTGGAGGCCTGCTTAATATATTTTACTTTCAGGCCCCGGCTGTTTGCCACCGACCAGACAAAGATCGGGTTCATGATATCGAACATGACCGGCAATGCCCTGGCATGGGTTACTCCGCTGGTTACCGGGGCTAATCCCATTTTACACGATTTTGCTGGTTTTCAGACCCTGTTGAAGCAAACCTTTGAGAGGCCCGAACTTACTTACACCGCCTGCGAGGGCCTGTTGGATATCCGACAAGGGTCATCGGATGTTCTATCCTACATTTCAGAGTTCAAGAAATTGGCTTCGGGCGCTGGGTGGTCTGAACAGGCACAATTTGCCATATTCCGGCGAGGCCTCAAGGAGGAGATTAAGGACGAACTCGCCAAAGTATCCAGGCCGCCTTCTTTTCCGCATCTGCTTTCCGCAGCCTTACAGATTGAATATAGACTACAGGAGCGACGGTCAGAACGCCGAAAACAACGGACAACTGTTCATTTTTCTGATTCCACCTCATCCTCCACCGTCTCCTCCTCTCCTTCACATACTTCAGACGAACCCATGCAGATTGGATCTACTAGAGGACCTCTTTCCGCGGCTGAAAGAAGAAGAAGGAAGGAGAAAGGTCTATGCGCCTACTGTGGGTCGGATCAACATCTCCTCAAGGAATGTACTGAACTTCCTCAGAAACATCAGGGAAACGGTTTCCCTCGGCGCCAGTAGGGACCTGGTTCCGAGGGACTTCAGATTCATCCACCAGTCCCTATGTTTCTCTCTCTATTTCGGCTCCTTACATCCCTGAGGATTCCAGGCTTATGGTTCTACCTGTTATTATAAAGGTCAACGGCAGAGCAGTTGAGTGTCTCGCACTTCTGGACTGCGGGGCCGCCGGGAACTTTGTCGACATCATCTGGACCAAAAGAATGGGTCTCCGCACCCTGCCTCGCAAAGAAGATCAAAAGGTAGAAGGGGTCGACGGTTCTCCTCTCTCTTCAGGACCCATTACTCACACCACCGAGGACCTATCGGTTACCATATTTCAACATTCCGAGACTATTCGGTTTGACATTATTCGAGCTGCCCATTTTCCGGTTATTCTTGGCATCACATGGCTCAGAAAGCATAACCCTCATGTCAATTGGGCGGACAATCAACTACAATTTTGTTCCTCCTACTGCAAGCTCAACTGTTTTTCTGACGACGGTATTCCTCAGATTGTTACGGGGTCTACCAAACAGCTGGCTGGGGTTCATGCTCTACCTCTGTACTGTTCCCCTTACTTGGAGGTGTTCGTCGAGAGAAAGCCAGCGACCTTACCTCCCCATAGGCCAGAAGATTGTACCATAGACTTAGAACCAAATGCTTTGGTTCCCTTCTGTAGGATGTTCTCTTTAACTCAAGCCGAAAGAAAGGTGCTAAGAGATTATCTTGATGCCAATGTTCAGAATGGGCTCATTCAACCTTCCAAGTCTCCTGCCGGAGCTTCTTTGTTCTTTGTCAAGAAGAGGGACTCTACTGACTTGCGCCCTTGTATCGATTACCGAGGCCTCAACAAGGTTACCATCCGGGATCGATATCCTATGCCATTAATACATGAAATCATTGAAGCTGTTCAAGGTGCACGATGGTTCACCAAACTAGACCTCAGAAATGCATATCATTTGTTACGCATCGCCAAAGGAGATGAATGGAAGACCGCTTTTCGCACTCCTTTCGGCTTATTTGAGTACCGAGTCATGCCCTTTGGTTTGGTGAATGCTCCTGCTGTTTTTCAACGGTTTATGGATCGGATGTTTTTGGACTTATTGTCTGTCTCCATGATCATATACCTGGACGACATCCTGATATATTCCGGCAATCTAGAGGATCACAAAACCCATGTCCAACAAGTTCTGGAAAGGCTTAAAGACAACCAACTTCTTGTCAAACCAGAGAAGTGTTTTTGCTGCTACTTCAGTGCCCTATCTAGGGTATCACCTTTCTGAACGAGGTATCTCCATGGATCCCAGCACGGTAGCAGCTATTTTGGACTGGCCTTCCCCGACATCGATCAAAGAAGTCCAAAGGTTCCTTGGGCTCTCTAATTTCTATCGCTCATTCATCCCAAACTTCTCTGAAGCAGTCCTTCCTATTACTTCTTTACTCAAGAAGGTCAACAATCCCTTTCGCTGGACTTCCGAAGCAGAACAGAGTTTTCACGATCTCAAGAACCTCTTTTGTACTGCTCCCATTCTGCGCCATCCTGACCAGAGCAGACAGTTCATCGCCGAGACCGACGCCTCGGCCATGGCCATTGGAGCTGTTCTGCTACAAGTGTTCGAGGAACGGGAGCACCCCATTTGCTACCTCTCTAAGATGTTGACTCCCAGCCAACTCAACTACTCCGTACTGGAAAAAGAATTGCTGGCTATTAAACAAGCATGTGAGACTTGGCGACATCTACTGATGGGAGCAAGGCAGACCGTTATCATCAGAACGGACCATAAGAATCTCAAGGTCCTTCAGAATATGGAGTGTGTCAACTCCAGGCAGGCTCGCTGGGCATATTTCTTTGCCCAATATGATCTGCAAATTACCTACCTGCCTGGTACCAACAATACGCTTGCGGATGCACTCTCTCAGTAGGGTCCCAAATGTGAGGAGAAAAGACATACACCAGAGCCGATGTTCCACAGGAATAGGATCCTAACGGTTGCCAAAACCTTTTTGGAAGAGGTTCGAGCTGGTGTTGCTTCAGAAGGTACTGTTCCACTACCCAGAGGAGAGACATCCTACACCAAGAAGGAGGGTTTGCTATACCTCAACCATCGGTTATATATACTTCCCGGTCCACTATGTCTCAAGATCATAAATTGGTGTCATGATTCACTCACTGCAGGTCATCGTGGGAAGTTTAATACCACAGAATCTATTACTCGTTCTTTTTTTTGGCCAGAACTCAAGAAGGATGTAGAGGAATACATACTCAGTTGCCCGGTTTGTGCCATGACTAAGTCCATAACGGGCAAACCTTTGGGTCTTCTCACCCAACCTGAGGTACCCTCTCGTCCTTGGGGTCTGATTTCTACAGATTTCATCGTAGAACTTCCTGTTTCCAACTCCTGCACATGTATTATGGTTACAGTTGACACCATGACCAAACTGGCTCATTTTTCCCCATTACCTGGTCTTCCTACCGCAACTGAGATGGCTGAGGTTTTCGCCCAGGATATTTTCCGTCTTCATGGTCTCCCTGACAAGATCATCTCTGATCGTGGCAGTCAATTCGTTTCGAAGTTTTGGAAGGCTCTTTGTTCTCGCCTTGGTATGGAACGTGCCCTGTCGTCTGGTTTCCACCCACAGACTAACGGTCAAACTGAGCGCCTTAACGCCACACTGGAACAGTACCTTAGATGCTACAGCAATCGTCTTCAAGACAATTGGGTATCTTTGCTTCCTACGGCGGAGTTTACTTATAATAACTCATTTCATACAGCCATTGGACTCTCTCCTTTCTTTGGTACCTATGGGGTACACCCAAGATCTCTTCTTCCCTACATTCCGTCGCCCACCAATTCCCCGACGGCTGAAGAGGTTCTGCAGTCGGTTTCTGATGCACACGTCATTGCCAGAAGGTGCTTGGAGAAGAGCCGTCAATACAACAAAACCCAAGCAGACAAACATCGTAGGCCTTGCCCTGAATGGAAAGAAGGGGACAAGGTCTGGTTGTCCACCAGATTCTTGCCGCGATGGGTTCACCCTTCTAAACTCTCTCCTCGCTTTTTGGGTCCTTTTCCCATTCTTTCCAAGATAAATCCTGTTACCTTTCGACTTAAACTACCTTCTTACCTCAGCCGCATTCATCCTGTCTTCCATGCCTCGCTTCTCAAACCTTTCATTCCGGACGTCCACCAGAGAGCTGTTCCCGACCAGCCTTTTCCTAAGGTGGATTCCTCTATGGAGTACGAGGTCTCCTCTTTACGTGACTCCCGCCACTACCGTGGTAGGTTGGAGTATTTGGTGTCCTGGAAGGGTTACCCTAGGTCGGAGGACTCGTGGGAACCGGCTTCCAACATTCATGCCCCTCGGTTGTTGGCTCAGTTTCATGCGCTGGAAGGGCGAGCAGAGGTTCCGCTACGTGATTTCTCCTTTACGCACCCTACGGTCTAGTGGTTTTCCAACATGGCGCTGCTGGGAAGTATTTCTTTCCTCCGCTTCCAGCGATCACCGCGTTGCAACCCCCTTTACTGCGCTAGCTCGCTTCTTTGGGTTTACACGCTAGTTATTTCCAGCCTCGACCGCCACGGTCACCTCTCTGTACCTTTGGTCCGCCTCCATCGGACTACCTTTCCCTCTCTCTCCCTTTCCTCGACTCACCTATTCTTTCCACTTTCTCCTTACCTTTGGCTGCGCTGTCATCCAGCCGCTCTGGTTCCTGTTGCTCCGGAGTAGTTTTCTCCGCTGGTACCCTTTCCGGTGGCTCTCTTTCTCTCCGGGTCCTTCTCTACTTTGGTTGTCCGGCTTCGCCTGCTCCCATCAGCTACCTGCCTCAAGAACTCCACTACAACTGCTTCCTCCGGATCCTCTCAAGCCGCTGCACTCCTCGGAGGGTTTTTTCTGCCTGAACAGGCTTTTTCCCTTCGCACGGTTTGGTCTCGGGAAGGGGGCCCCAGGTTTGCTATACTTTAGCGCTCACTGTGGCTTCCTCTCGAGACAGACACGTTCTACACAAAAAGGAGAAGGACTAGCGCTCTCACAGGCAACTGCAACCAGAGGATTTTGAATCAGGTGAGGAGAGTGGGGAGGAACGGGAGTTAACAGAATCTTCCAGCCGGGACAATTGCTTGAAAGGAGCCAGAGACAAGGTTGTCCCCTGTCTCCGCTTGCTGCTATTCGCATTGAGCGTTGGACCCTTGGTGGCAATGATAAGGGGGAGACACGGACATCTGGGTTTGAGCATCTCGGGGTCTCCCAACATAATATCAGTAGTATACAATGATACCTTTCCTCATCAAACGAGCCTTGACAGCTTTCCACGCCCCTTTAGGGCGGGATATCTGGTCCCTATGACATCATATCCTGGGCGTGGCCCCCTGGGGCTTCCCCCGGAAGTTCTGCCTGGGCAAAATCCTATCCCGGAAGTGATGTAGGTGTGTTTAACAGGCCCTGGGTCCTTAGCGGGGGTGTCCCACCGGATGTGACATCATGGGGGCTATCGGGAAGGTCCCCCCAAGGGTTGGGGCCCCAAGGGGACTTCCTCCGGATGCCCCCCAAAGAACCGGAAGTGTGGAGCGGGGTTTTGAAGGGTGGGGCGTGGCGTGCAGGGTGTATATATATATATAGCAGTGTTTTGGCTGTAGGTCCAAGCCAATCCTGAGGACCGGGTTGAAATTCGGATTAAACAGCATCAGCGCGACCGGGCAGGTGCGGTAAGGTATACATAAGATTGAAGCTTTGGGCGTTGACCAGGGGTGGCTGTGTTAAAGAGGGTCTTGAGTATAAGGTGGCAGGGTGTCTACACTTATAATAAGACAGGTAAGAATTAGAAAAAGAAAAAAGAAAAAAATAAAAAATCGAAAATACATTTGTAATTATATCAAAAATGGGAAAGTATTAAATATAATTTTTTTTTATGATTAGAAAAATTAATATTTCATAATTTTCCGGCCGGTTGTGCTGGGGAGAAAACATTTTTTAAAAAAAAAAAATAATAATAATTTATGAATAATAATATTCATAATAAATGTTGGGGTGATGGGTCTGAGTCCAACAGGCTTGTGAAGCAAGACCCTATGGTTCTGCAAGGGTCCATTTGTGAATACTGGGCCATCAGCGGAGGTCTCTGTCCTTTTCAAGGCACTCAGGCTGCAAAATGACATGCACAAGGGTCTGCGCAAGCCATGTTCACCCCACACCCCTGCCAGCCGTCTATATATATAGAGAGAGCTCAAAAGAAGATGTTGGGCCCAGCCCCGTGGTGTTATAGCTGTAATTCAACAGGAACAGGGCCAGTGGACATGCTGTTGATCTCTGAAATTCCAGGGGAGGCCGGAAATGGCCTTGGTGTCCGCATGGTCTGTTCTTGCAGCCCTCAGCAGGATGGGAGGGGTGGAAGTGCTGTGGTCTGAGCCCCGAGGGGCAGCTCTGATGGATCACTTTGAATTTCCGGGGGATGTTGCCACACCCATGCAGCCCCAGGCGGTGGAGGAGCCCTTGAAATTTCCGGGAGGATGGTATCCGGCTGACCATGCATCCCCCAGCCCTCCCCTTCCCCCAACACCCTTAGATCCGGTCTCAAAGTCCTAGGGCCTTATCTTGAGTGGCAGAAGCTGGTGACCATCTGGAGTTAATTTCACAGATATCTGCAAAGCCCGCCACTTTTGAGATACCATTATAAAGAGGGGTGGCTTAACTGTTGTCAGCCCTTGTGCGACGCCTGTTAAGAATTAACCAGCTGCAGACCCAGTGTGTGTGTGAAGTCATCGTGCTCGTTACAGCTACCATGCAGGAGCAGGATCAGACACACTATCAGGTAAGGGGTCTATAAACTCTGACATGCTGCAGCCTCCATTAGTTTTATGTAAAATGCTAACTTTTCCTAATTTATCTACAGGACCTCTTCCCAGACCTTTCACTAGGGGCTGTGCTAGATTTTAGTCCTGCCCCAGGTACTATCTTTTATATTCAATTATTGACATGCCACTGTGTTTAAAAATATATACATGTGCATAGGTACAAAATATGTTTGTTTGTTAGACTCTGGGGTAAATGCTGGGGGCCGCTATGTTTAAAACAATGGTCAGCGTGTGGTGCTTTAAAGACATATGTGTAGTTGCACCGTATTAGCTTTTTAAAAAACAATTGCCAGTCTGGCCTGTCTTTTGAAAAAATAATAATAATAATAATGATAATAATAATGTGGCCCTTTGTATTGTGCATGCATAGCCATGGGCCCCGTGGAGGGGTGTGCTGAGGTGCCCCGGTTTTGCGGGTGTCTTTGTCTGTATTTGGGGCTCTGGTTCCCCTTTGCCATGATTATGCGCCCATTGGAAACTGCAGTGTTCCCTGTTTTATCTTGTTGTTGTAGTAGGGTCCTTTGTGCTGTGTATGCATTGTCAAGGGTCCCCGTGGAGGGGTGTGATTAGGTGCCCCAGTTTTGCGGGTGTCTTTGTCTGTATTTGGGGCTCTGGTTCCCTTTTGCCATGATTATGCGCCCATTGGAAACTGCAGTGTTCCCTGTTTTATCTTGTTGCTGTAGTAAGGTGGCATTGGCAGGAATGCACAATCTTGCACATTCTAAATGTTTATTTTTTTTTTACAATTTAAGAGCATTTTAGTCTGTGATGAATGAATTATAATGGGTGTTTCTTTGTGCCATAACACTTAAACCCCCAGTCTCCTCCAAATGGTCCTTAGGTGTAGCGCCTAGACACTCACTTTTTAAGAGCTATGCCTGCTTTTCATAAAGAGCCGGCATAGCTCTTGAAAGAGGGTGTCAAGTCGCTACGCCTAAGGACCATTTGGAGGGGAATGATGGTTTAAGTATTACTTCTCAAAACATCATTCCCCTCCAAATGTTCCTTAAGTGTAGCGCTTTGACAGCCCCCTTTCAGGAGCTAGGACTCCTTATGAGGTCCTGGGGGCCCAGCTCCCCTAAAGCTCTGTGGACCAGGCGCCCCTGATGCAGCCCGCACCATCGCAGGCTATTTACATTAAGATGAGCGTGGTTTGCAGTGGTCATCCGCACCATGTAGCTGCATTAGCATCTATATGGTGCGGATGACCACTGCAAGCCGCAGACATCCCAATTTTGATACACGTTTTTTCGTTTTAAAAAGAAATACAGACTTGTATTTACATTAAGATGACAGCTGCAAACCGCTGTTATCTTAATGCAAATACAAGTATGTATTTCTTTTTAAAAGGAAAAACGTGCATGAGGCGCCCGGTTTGCCTCTGATGTTGTGCTGCTGGGGGCTGGTGAACAAAGACCCCGCAACTCGATGCCAGAGCCCCAGGCAAGCGCTTTTCAATAGATAAGATAATCCTTATCTATTGAAACACGCTTGCCTGGGGCTCTGGCATCAGGCGGCGCTGAGGCTGTTCACTGTGCTCGTCCTGGAGGGGTGAACAGGGACTAGCCATCCCTGTTCACCCCTACAGGACTCATTTAAAAATGGGCCCCTTCCTGATCCATGGGGGGTGGGGGCCTGTGTGCCACATGTGCTCCTGTGGCCTGGGGAGCTGTGGAATTTCGCAGCTCCCCGGCCATTAAAAAAAAAAAAAGTCATTGGTTCCTGCAGGGGTTAGCAGCACGGGCTCTGCTCCCCTCTGTTTCTGGTTTACAGCAGGGGTCAAGTCCTAAAAATGTAAAGTGGGGGGGGGGGCTCATAAACAAAATGTATGGGATGTGACGCTATCAGAAATTAGCATATTTAGGTGAATTATGCACATTTCATTAAACTGGCTTTGCATAACCACCCAAATTGCACAGGACGAATGGCATTTGCCTTTCATAAAATCAACACACTCAAAACCAAGAGAGGATATTTTCTTCTGATAGTGTTTCTGAAAACGTTAAAATGTGGGCATGCTTTAAAATCCAAGGCCGAATACAAATGTTTTCCCTGGATCTTGCAGAACCAAAATGGGACATTTAACTTTTAGTTTTTTGTTCTTTTTCATCAGGCTCTATAGTGCACTGGTGAAGTGTCTGGCGGCAAGCCGCCTGATGTTCGATCCACGAGGTCGACTTTAACTCATAAATTCAAAGTGGCCAGTCAATGTTTCACATTTACCCTGACTTGAGCCCTGGTTTACAGTCTCTATAAAACACACGTGAGGAATACCGTATTCATTTTTAAAAGACATGCATGTTCTTTTAAGACAAAAATAAATAAATAAATAAATAAAGGTTTACAGAAGCGTTAAAGCACCCGCGGGTTACAGGCATTCATTGAAGTATACACCCTGTTCTTTATAAATCAAAGGGATGATGGCACACCTGGTTTAGGCATTTTATTTTATAACAGTCGCATATTTACTGCTCCAATTAAGCCATTAACTTTCAGAAAGCTGTTTTGAAATAACTCTGGAAGGCATTTGCACTATGTTTGATGTTATTGTTTGATAAAGCTAACACAAGGAAACACCACAATGGGGCACTTTGGGTTTTTAAATAATATTTATTCATCAACCCCGGTCAAAGCGACTAGCCCCAACCCAGAACCATGGGTTGGCTGGGGTATGCCTGGGCCCTAAGAGTGTCTCAGGCACCAACGAAAAAAAGTATTCCACATTTGCAAAATGGCCATTCATTTCTTTTGTGACACGGTTTGACCCGCACACTAGGGATAAGGTTTTTTTTTTGATAAAATGTGTGGTATATTGTACATTTTAAAGAATGTTATGCATCAAGGCTGGGCAGAACTATTAGCCTCCCCGTCCAGGTCCCCATCGAGTTGATCCCCAATGGTCCACAGTTAATAAGGGCCCCAAGCAGGGGGTGTTGTGCTTCTTGTGCATGCGGGTGTCTGTTACCCCCAAGGTTTGGGCATTTGCAGTATGGGAGACCCGAGGCTTATTTATTTATCTATTTATTTTATGTATTGCTTCCAGCAGATGGCTATGCTGCATGGGATGCCTCCTTGGAAGACGCATGTATAAATTCCGAAGCACTTATCGACCTCTTGACAGAATACGGAATTCCTAGTATCGATACCGCCGGTGTGTACTTTTAATACAGATGTTATTAGTAACTGTTATTAATATACATAATGTAGTTTTATGGCATGAGCATAAGAGGATTATAGTTATTTAATAATGGGTATTTACAATAACATATGTTGTTTCCTTATTTTCTAGCAGTGATCCATGCGGGCGCCGCTTCTGCAGATGTGCGAGAGGCATCGGCTCTTGTAGCAGGTAATTATTATAGGTGAACCCTGTAAAGCATGTATGCTTTTTTTTTTATAGGAGTCCTGATGCTTTCCACAAATTGAGTCTTTAGCGTAAAACATGATTATGTATTTGAAGCATAGGTCTGCCATGTGACGATTTCATGTAGAACCTGGTGGTAACTGTTTTCTTTGGTTTTTATTGCAGATACACCCATTGTAGGACCAACGGCATCACGACCCTCCTCAGATCCCCAAACCGCTGGACCATCAACATCTGATGCCACCCCCAGGACCCATGCCAGATACCCAACACCTGCGGCGAACCCGTCATTAAAAAGGAAGCACCCTGGCTGGGGTACAGAATGTAAGTATGCTTAAAGGATCACTGAGAGCTACTCTTTTTTTTTTCCATAGCAGGTGTCGTTAATATTTCAGCGTGTCTTTAGAAGAACATGATCGGTCCGTTATGGGGTTTTACAGAGTGCTGCACAGGCCTAATTTTTATCAACCAGTTTCTTTTAATATTTTAAAGGGGTTCGTATACCTTGAGTTTTACCTGAACAATGTGCCGTAATGTATTACTTGGTCTTTAATATAAAACTAAAACTGTTTTTTTTCTTTTATTTTAGGGGCGTGTGCTGCTGCTGTTGAGAAAGAAGTTATAGCGCAGCCGTCCACTGTGACCCCGACAGCTCAAACCCCTCCAGTTGCAGGTCAGCCGCCTACACCGCTGTTGTATAAAGCCGCTGTTTGTAATGATGTGTTAGATGGGGCAGTAAAGCTCCTTTTAAATGAAAAGCAGGGCTTAGCGCTTAAAAGGGGGCGGGTGTCTCAAGGGTCTGCAAACAAGTTCATTTTAAATAAAAACAGGTGCTTATCGCTTGAAAGGGGGCGGGTGTCTCAAGGGTCTGCAAACAAGTTCATTTTAAATAAAAACAGGGGCTTATCGCTTAAAAGGGGGCGGGTGTCTCAAAGGGTTGCAAACGTTGTAGTACCCATTAACCCCCAATGTATTATTGTTCCCAACAATCATATACCACTGCCTATTGATTCACTCATACCTGTAGCACATGTGAATGCTGTATCTCCCCAGGAGACACAGACAGGGGGTGCGCTTATACCGGGCCCGGGGCTCCCGGTAGTGGGCTCCGAAAACCTTTTAGACAGAGGGACGGTTAGCCCACGTCCGTGGACCCCCAGCTATGGTGAGAGCCCACCCCCCTCATTTGTACTCCCCAACGATCCCCAACCGCATAGTCTATGATAGTCCGCCACAGGGGTCTCCGGCTTGGGGTGAGATCACCCCGCCTCCTGTGTACTCTCCAGCAATCCCCATCCGCATAGGCTCTGGTCATCAGCTCTTGTGGCCCCCGGGCTGTAGAGATATAACACCACCCCAGGCATACACACCTACGGTCCCTAACACCGAGAGATCTATTAGGACTTCTGAAGCTCTAGAAGGTGGGGGTGTTCAACCTAACACCAGGGTCGTCCTAGAGGCGACGCCTATTATAATAATTTCAGATTCCCCCATAAAAATAGGGTCTCAAAACTGCGGATATGCATCTGTCATCCGTGAAACAGGATATTCCCCGAAACCCCTTGATCTGTCCTACAGGGGGCCCAACGGTATAAACCAACAAAGACCATACCCGTCATTTATTGTACAGATTCGAATATACAACCCTTAAATATCCCAGAGCCTGTTAATCTCAACTCAGACAACAGTTTTGTAAATATACGTGCTTCTAAAAAGGGACACGTTGTAAAAGAGTTATTTCGGGCCCCTGACTCGTGACGACAGTTGGTCATTCGCTGGAATTGACTGCGTCAGCCGCTTCATTACAACATTTCTGACAAAAAAATTCCACGGGTATAGCTTTTTGGCACACAACAGTCAGGGCTACGATGGCTTCTTCATAATACAACAACTGATTAAAGAGAGAGTCGACGTCAAGCTGATAACTCAGGGTGCAAAGTTGAAACTCCTCGCTGTGCCAGACCTTAAAATCCGCTTTATCGACAGTTTGAATTTTCTAACCATGAAATTAAGCAAACTGCCTAAGGCTTTTGACTTCCCAGGGTCCAAAGGGTATTTCCCCCATTTCTTTAATACAGTACAGAATCAGAGCTATGTGGGAGCCATCCCCCCTATGGAGTGTTATGGGTCGGAATACATGATGCCTGATGACAAGGAGGCGTTTCTGAAATGGTATACGGAGGCCCGAACACAGGTTTTTGATTTTAAGAGAGAACTAAAAACCTATTGTCGTGAAGACGTCAATATTTTGAGAACAGCCTGCAACAGTTTTCGAGACGGCATCATAGACATGACCCGACAGGTCCACCCTATGGATGATCCTGAAAACCCCGAGATGAAGATACATTTTGTTACATATGTAGATCCCTTTACATTCATCACCCTGGCTAGCATGTGTATGCATATATTCAAGCAACTGTTTCTAAAGTCTGAAACAATAGCCCTCATACATGTATCATGGACGCCAGAAACAATTTTCCACACCCTCCATCCAGTGGCTAATGTATATGTCTGAAGAGATCAAGACACCTATACAACATGCCCTGCGCGGAGGAGAGAAAAAGATCGGACCCTATTTTCTAGACGGTTATGCGTCTTTAAACGGTGTGCAGATGGCCTATGAGTTTAATGGGTGTTTTTATCACGGGTGTCCACAATGTTATAAGAAAGATGACTATAACACCTTGACGGTGTGTACGTATGATCATCTTTACAGGAGACTCTTTTAAAAAAGAATTTTCTTGAGACCAGGGGTCTGCGCGTTATTACGCTTTGGGAGCATGAGTGGACCGAAATGTTGAAAAAAAATTCTGATTTAAAGATTTTTCTCAAGCATAAGAATTTACCAGAACCCCTAGAACCGCGTGACGCTCTTTTTGGAGGTAGGACTAATGCCATCAAGCTCTACCATGAAACAGCCCCTGGTGAGAAGATACACTACTTAGACTTCACCAGCCTCTACCCCTTTATCAATCATTCAAAACCCTATCCTTTAGGACACCCACGGATCATCTATGAAAATTTTGGGGATATTAAGCAGTATTTTGGACTGATCAAATGCCAGGTGTACCCCGCTAAGAAGCTTTATTTTCCGGTCCTCTCTCAGAGGATTTCTGGTAAGCTCATGTTCCCATTGTGCATGGCTTGTGCAGAGTCAAAACAGACTGAAAAATGCACACATAGCGATGAGGAGCGTTCGATCACGGGTACCTGGTGTACCGTCGAGTTAGAAGTAGCCTTGCAGAAAGGGTACCGTCTGGGGAAGATTCATGAAATATGGCACTTTGAGAACATTACGGTAGAACTCTTTTGCGAGTACATTCGTGTGTTCCTGCGGAGCAAACAAGAAGCTTCAGGATACCCCGAGGGCTGCGATGACCCCGCAGCCCGCCAGAAGTACATAGATGACTATTACACATATCAGGGTATCCGTTTAAGACCAGAATTCATCGAGAATAACCCTTCCAGACGGCAGCTAGCCAAGCTGTGCTTAAATTCCTTATGGGTAAATTTGCTCAGAGAACACATTTACCAAACACATCTATTATAACCGACCCTGATAAGTTGACAGCCTATCTTTTTGACGCAGGTTATGACATTTCAAGCCTGCAGTTTATAGATGAGGAAACGGCATGCCTCTGTTGGAAATACGCTGAGGTGTACCCTACGTGTTCCAACAATATAAACATATTCATCGCCTGTTTCACAACCGCTCATGCCCGTCTGGAACTTTATACAGTCATGGATGCTCTCCAGGAGAGGTGTCTGTACCACGACACCGATTCGGTTATTTTTGTTAGCGCCCCCGGCCAGGAGATTCCCCCACTGGGTGATTATCTGGGTAATCTAACAAGTGAATTAGCTCCTGGTGAGCACATTATAGAATTTGTTTCTGCAGGACCCAAAACATATTCCTATCGCACATCCTCAGGGGCGGTCTGTATGAAAGTAAAAGGCATCACTTTGAATGTCAGCAACAGCTTGAAGATCAATTTTGACAGTTTGAAAGAGCTGGTGCGTGAGTACACTTTAGAAAACACCATCAAATCTATTGTGGTGCAGCAGCCATCCATAGTGCGGGAGAAAAAACGCTGGGAGATCAGCACCCAGACACTGCAGAAGACTTTGAGGGTGGTGTTTGATAAAAGGGTGCTCACAAATGACTACAAAACCTTACCCTACGGTTACTGAAAAGGAAGCATCGTGTATGATGGACACGCGCCTTCAACACCCTTTTTCATGCGTGCTAGCGGGTCCTTCCAGCTGCGGTAAAAGTTATTTTATCAAACAGCTCCTAGAAAATGCCCGCACCACCATGTCGGCCCCACCTGATAATGTCATCTGGTTTTATTCGTGCTGGCAGAACTTGTATAACGAACTGGCCTCTAAAATACTGCATCTGTAGTTTGTGGAGGGGTTACCAGAGACTCTGAATGATGATCGGTTGCTACCACCAAACCTTATTAACATGATTATCGTAGATGATCTCATGATGGAGGGCGGTCAGAGCCCCGAATTGGAAAAGGCTTTTACCCAATACTCACATCATAGGAGCCTTAGGATCTGCTACATTGTACAGAATTTATTCTACAAGGGCAAGGGCAACCGCTCAATAACTCTAAACGCCAGTTATATCATTCTGTTTAAGAACCCCAGAGATAAACAACAACTCTCGGTTCTAGCACGCCAGATGTATCCGGGTAACAGCCGATTTTTCATGGAGGCCTTTGAAGACGCTACCCGTAAACCTTATGGCTACTTATTGGTGGATTTAAAGACAAACACCTTAGAGGACTACCGACTGCGCACGGGTATTTTCCATCCGGATTTACCGGTCGTCTACATACAGAAGCCCTCTAGAAAAACCCGGTGAGGTGCAAAACAGACCTCATTAGTACCAGCGACCGACCATCATGACGGCACGTATACGCCGGAACTACGCTCTCCTTAAAATGCTAGTAACGTCACCGCCCCAGCAACGCAGGGCCATTCTGTGCTCGGCTTCTGATGATCTAATATCGGCTATAGCCGAGATTGCCTTCAATACCATCAGGGGGAATGTACCACTATCTGGCCGTCAACTAGGTGTCTTAAAAAAGAAGAAGCTAATCCTCAAGAAGCTGGGTAACAAGCGGGCCTCCATAAAAGTTAAAAGAAAGCTTTTAAAAAAATCCGGAGGTTTCATAGGAGCACTCCTAGGCCTTGCATTGCCTCTGATCACCAGGATTCTAGGGGGCGGTTAATGGAGCACAGTCAGAAGATGTATCTGGTTGACAAGCGTCAGCTGGATGGTCTGAGCACCCATAACAGGGAAGAGCCTGATATTCGAAAATCAGCAACCCTCCGGATCGATTCTGAAATGCAAGATGTCCTATGTCGGCATGATTTATCAGACTACGACAAGGTTACCCTCTATTCCGCGATTCTCCAGAAATACTTAACACATTTTAGACAAGCCGCCAATGAGAAGAACAAACTAACATTGTACATGCCCCCTGAAGAGCCTACGAGTCTCGGCAACACAAATCCCGGACACCCCGTTTCTGATCCCCTGGTCTCTGAAATCCTGAATACCATTAACCCGCGTTATCGTAAGAATGCGGAATTATTGTTGAACAAGATGACCGGTGAGCAGGGGCTGGTACCCTGGAACGCAAAGGGGGAGTTTGTATATAAAGGTACGCCTGTCAAAGGTTCAAATGTCCATGATTTAGTTCGCAGCATTACCAACCCACAGGCCTTTGGAAGACACAAAAAGCCTAGAGGCTGGGATCTGTTCATGCAATCTGCTGCAGACTTAAACATTCCTGCCACTTTAGTGGGAAACATGGGGCATCGCGAGCTGCTTGAGACATTGAAAGACACTGGTGTTAAAACCACGCCCGATGATGTTGAGTCCCTAGATATTTCCGTAAAGAGAAGAAGAAAGAAAAATAAACCCAAACGCGAGGCCTGGTTTAGTGTGTAAATGTGTTTTCTCTTAATTTTAAGAACAGTTTTTAACCTTTGTCATATGTATATGTATATGGTTTATGTATCTGTTTTTTATAACTATACGCACACCTGTTGATTAAACAAATGCGCTGTTTGTAATAAAATACGTGTTTATGTAAATGTCTTTATATCTATACCCACTGCAGCCTGTATAAACAAAGGTTCTGTTTGTAATAAAAGAAAATTATTATTTATACCAACCATACGTTTTGCGTCTAATTATTTCAAGCATGGCTAGTACAACATTTTGTTTGTTTAAAAAAAAAAAATAAAAAATATTAAACATGACACAAGTAAGAAGGAGACGGTTGTTTAAAAGTACAAGATGTTTTTATTTAGCCCTGTACACATATCTACTGATTATTAACACACTTACATTTCTGGCAAAAACTATATACATTTACAGGTGGCCGGCGATATTTACGTTTGTTCACAAAAGCTGTCACCATCCGATCATTCTGCCTGAGATCAAGAGAGTAGGTTTGCATAACAGCCCGCAGTGCCTGTTTCTCAGACATTTTAGATACAAAGTAGCAAGCATGCTGCCCACATGTCACGGCTTCAGAATGTTGCACCTGTGCTCTATTATAATGTACTATGGGTGCTATATGTTTAACATAGTCCAGTAGATCGCCGTCATATATGGGGTGGCTTGGGAAACACCCCAGACTATCAAAAACAGTTATTGCAACAGTGTCTATAAACATAGCTATCCAGTGTGTTCCTTCTTGATGCTGGGGGTCGGTGTTCACAACAAAGCTGATGGGCAGCTCCCCCGGTATACCCCGTGGAATGTTATCACACGAATACACGCCTCGAAATGTTTTCACAGCATGTTTGTCTTTTCGCAGGAAACGCATGATCTGGTAGGTATCCATTACATATCGTACAGCACCTGTCGCTGGTTGTTGAGTTCTATGACAGAGTCAAATAGGGCCATAATAATGAGATTCACAGTACTTGGTATATTTGCAGCAAACCGGACCTCAAGTCGTAAATTACCATTCCTAATCAGATTATAATGTCCTGATGATGCATTATCGGGTCTCAAATCAAAAGCCAGCAAGGTGTAGCCACCATCATAGTCGTCACGTGGTATCACAAATCCTTTATCGCGCATGTGCTTGCCGCTGATGGAGACTAGTCCCAGATACTCCCTAATTGTATTTTTCTGTTGAAAACTAGGGCTGTAGGCTTTGGCGGGGATGACGACCCCATCCTTAAAAAGGGCAGCGTAGTTAATGTTGTAATGTTTAAAATTAAAAGGATTGCTTGCGTAATCCCCTGAAAAAGCGGTGTTATCCACAAAGCCAATAACGATTATTTTAGGTAGCTGTCCCAAGAATAAGTTATCTTGACTGGCGACACGGCTGCCCGCTGGTACACTGAAGATTTTCAAGGAGGTCCTCTCCACAGGGTATTTCAAGTTAGATACTTCTAGAGCATCAGCATGCGCGAGTCTGACCGTCGGTGACACGTTGACCCTTTTAATGAATAAACTCGCTGATATTATTACCAGTTTGTAGGCTTCGGCATCATCACTGTTCAAACAGAAGGCATCTTTATTTCGCGAGAGTTTAATTTTCAGATCAACACCATTCACCATCAGCTTCTCCTGGAAAAACAGATCCGAGTGTAGACGCCCTAGTAAATCAAAGTTTCTGCTGCCTGTCGCATACGCTGATTTCTTTATAAAGCCCTTGTTGTTTCCATTTAGAGCATAATCCTCCATATGCCCCGCCGTGTCCTTATAAAAAAGCACTGCAGTCAGCTGGGTGTCCAAAGTGTCATTGCTGTAGTTCAGAATGCTTTCAATATACGCTCTATAGGCATACATATTGTCGCTCTGTGTAATCATGCGATCACCTAAAGTGATGTCCACCTGGTTGAAAAGGGTGGCCACCGGATAGGCAATCGTGGCCACCTTCGCCGCTGCACTGATAGCCATCCCATCCTCTTTTGTTATTCTGCAGGTTAGGTAGAGCAAGGTGTCATTCAAATCCAGGTACGTCTCTGTTGAGCCCGATATGTAAAACTCGATGGGGGCTAATGGTGATAGTGCCGCTAGGGGTGCAACTTCCATGAAAAAACTGTTTTCGATGCTTGTCTGTGTCGGGGGCACGACAAACAGATCTAGTTCCGATTTCACACATTCCCCCAAGGCACAGTGGATAAAGGCCATCTTTTAGAAAATATTGATGCCGGGTCTGTTTTTATTTCGCTTGACCCGTCTGTTCTTTGACGTGCGATTTCTCTTCTGAGCGGTTTTGGTTGTTGTTCTTCATTTTATATGCGGCTTTGGAGGCCCCCGCCGGCGCGAAGCTCGCCTTTTTCTTTTTGCAGGGCTTTTACCCACGTAAACCAGACCAGAGCCCTCTTGTGCTGGTTAGCTGAAACGATTTGCGATGGAAGTTGTTGCAGTAGACACCACATCCTTAGCAATGTTTGTAGCAGCTGTTTTCATATGCGGCTTGGCTAATTCAAACCCTTTGCGCAGGAAGGGCATGGCTCTCCGAAAAAGACTTCTAAAAATACTTCCTAGCCCCTCACCATACATCACAGGCGCACCTTGGAAGTAGGGCTGATTTCCATAACCGGCCAGTCTGCGGTAATAATCCCTATAAGCGTGCGGCTCCCTGTAATTCTTCATGATTACCATGTTCTAATTGTCTCTCTCGCGTCTAGGGCGCAGGTGTAGTTTCACCAGGACCTTCCCGTATTTAAATGAGACCAGATCTCCCTGATCGTCCCTTATCTGGATGTTGATGGTATCAAAATGACACTTAGAAACAGGAATATAATCAGGCTTCATGTATTGTATATTAACAATGCCGTTATTTTCGCCCTTGACTTGTGTGGTCCGCATCAGGGGGGCGTATGAGTCACCAACCCTTTGGTATTCTACTATATCGCTGTAGATCATGAGGCTGTAAAATCCACCATCAATATCTGCACGTGTTTTTTCCGTATTTTTAGTATTATTTTTTATATGCTGAACGTTCCCCAACACCATCGAGAGTTTCCCGCTACATATAAACTCCACGGTAAGATCGGGTGATCTTACAAATACTTTACGGCGTGAGTTATTTAGAAACAGGTGTATATCTGCATAGCGCTCGAAACTCGCAATTGATTTGTTGATAGTATCTAGCAGCGCCTGTATTGTGGGGTAGAAGTCGTGAGGAAAACCCACATTTATCAATTCAGCAGGTTCTCCATGTCTGATGGTATACCAGGAATCTCTTTAGTCCAGGGTGTCCCAGGTATGGGGGTACTGAATCTCCATCAACCCCGCTTCCCACGGACCTTGTAAATTAATGGGTTTAGCCAGTTTAACAGAATACTCTGATATTTTGTTTTTGGGGAATATATCTAAAGAGGCGTTACTGGGCAAGGTGATATAAAAGCCGGTGTTTTCCATCTTCTTCTTCTTCTCAGGGATCGTCTCTGCTTTTTAGATCCTCTAGAGAGGGCGCGTTGACCCAACTGTTGAATTTCTCAGGCCATCCGTGCCATTTTACCAGGTGCTGTTTCTTAGACCCCTTATCTTTACTCTGAATAATTTTCTCAACCCTATAAAGACGCTGGGGATCGTCGATCACCTTTTGTAACTCCTCTGTGTAGAAATTACCGCTTACAACTTCACCAGCATAATCATTCAGCTGATATATGTATACCCCCTCTTTCACAGATGCTTTTGCCACTATGAAAATTTCGTCAGTAAAGGACTGTTGGTAGCCTTTTGTAAAGACACCTTTTAACTTGGATACTCGGACGTGGTCCCCTACGCGAAAGGATGCTTTCTTGATCTTCTCCAATAGCCGTCCAGCATACAGGTTTCACCACGCCGATAATGAGTTTTCAGAGGTTACAGCCCGGGGAGGCATTTTAATAGACCGGTGGTAGCTGTCATTATACACATCGATAAAAGTCTGTAATATATCCACATAGCGTTGTGTATTATAGGCTGTGAAATATCTCCATAGTTTAGATTTTAGGGTTCTATTAAAACATTCAACAACCGCCGCTTTAACTTCCGCGTGGGTTATAAAATGATGCACGCCGTGGTGCTTTAGAAGGTTTTGCAGGGGCCTATTCAGAAATTCCTTACCGGCATCAGTTTGTAATTTTACAGGTACGCGACCCTTGCTGTAGATATGTTTGAAGGCCGCCGCCACTCTTGAACCAGTCTTATCCCGCAAGGCCTCTGCAAATGCATATTTTGATAAAACATCTATCACCGTCAGAATGTACCGCGCACCGTCGTTCTGCTTTTCAAGGTTAGAAACATCCGCCAGGTCTGCCTGCCACTGCATACCTTCCGACGCGACAATGGTCATTCTTCTTTTTAAACGTTTTCTAGCATTTTTATGAAGGGTATACGTCTCCTGGCCGGATAGCCATGTCTTAATAGCTCCACGCGTGATGGGGTGTTTATCACGCTGTAATTTTCGATAAAGCGCATCAACACCCCCATAACTTCCAACACCAGATTTATCATAATAGCATTCATGCAATCTTGAACGTGTGTTGTTAGCCATTGATGCACTAAAAAAAATAAGAAGACGCAGGGTTGGTGTATGGCGTTTTATTTAATTTTTCTTTATACTGTTTGGTATACATGTACGGGGTGTCGAACAGTTACCACCCCTGATATTTTATTGGACGCATCATATAACAGGCTATACACATCAACGTGGTTACCCCGCCTGTAACTCTGTAGACACCAGACACTTGTAGCATTTAATAGTTCAGATAGTTCAGAGGCCTGTAAAACAAGACCTTTAAGGCGTAGGAATCTTGCATACATTTCAGCCACGTGGTGCCTCAAAACGGTTCTAGGGCCCATGTATAAAGAACCCCAGTTGTATCGGAATACAGAACCGTATTCATCACACGCCGACATCTTGATGGTGCTACAAATTACACTTTGACACATCCGTGCATCTTGAAATCTCGGTACATCAAAACGCCACAGCCGGAGTGGGGTGTTTACCGCTATTCTCGCCTTCCGCATAGCGTATAAAAGATTTTCCCCACACAGCCGTACAGGCATCAGATAGCTCTCCACACATCCGGTTTTTCCTCCAGAAACATTACCCTAGAAACAACGGTACACATATAAGGAGCAGTATTATTGTGTTTTTATCTTTTTAAAAAACAAGCTTTTGCGGAACCGGACACCTCTGCGGGTTGCTCCTCAACCTGTACAGGTTAGAAAAGTCTCTCTGTATTAAACGGGTTATATGGTTTCTAAAAATCACGGGGCCTGCCAGGCGTAAAGATTTCATTTTTTTCTCAGGCTTGCGACACGTTTGAATTTCCAAGATTGTTTTTGTTAGCAAGCCCCCCACACTCGCATGTACACGCATACCCATGGTTTTATAAACCCTTTTAAGCATCTGATAAACGTTATATGACTTCAACATCTGACATATCGCCCGTATTGCTACAGATTGATAATTCGGGAGTAAACAATCATGAGCATCCTGTTGCGGGTATCCGTATTTATGCCCTTCACACCAACGGTAATAGTCCTGCTTCAAACACGTTTTCACAACAGCCGCCGCAAACGCTTGAGCCGTTACATTCTCCAAAAGGGTTATATTATCATCTTCTTCCTCATCAGAACTTTCAAAACGTTTCAAAGTATCGCATTTCTTACACTTATCACCGACTGGGAATGCTGAACTTTCGATCCTTTTTGAACAGCACACGCAATAATAATTGACGGCGTTAAACAAGTTGTTCAGGCCCACAGTTCCGTTATGGTTATCTGGCATTTTCTGCAATTCAAAAAAGAAAGAAGTTTATCTCTTGAGCATGTGTTTTCACAGGTTTTTTCACACACACATACACCCACATTGTCATACTTCATTACTTACCATAGCCAATGTTTCAGAACCAACATCTTCCAGCATAGAGGAGCTAGTAACGTCCATAAACAGCTTGTCTTCATCAGATGCTGTGTCTACCGTCGAGGTTATTGCGGCCTCTGGAAACAGTTGCTCTAAAACATTCAGATCTTCATACGGGGTCTCCTCCAGAGCCTTAACAGCCTCATCCATATCCACATAGTCTGCATCGGTGTAGGCGTCATCCACACCGGAGTCGATGACACCCGGCTGTTTCCCACTCCCAAGATTCAACATATCAAAATGCTCACATAATGTACCCATAGCCACTGCGTCATCAGGACCCTCATCGACGGATAGCGCCGGTGCGGCGGACTTTCAGGGCTGTAATATTTTTGAAGGGTTTTCAAATCCTCAGCAGCTGTATTGTCCTTAGAGTAGTAGCTGTAGTGCTTCATAATTCCTGGTATTGAGGTCTTTTGAGTTTTCATTTTTTTTTTTCCAAGGCTTCCGGAACGGCTTGTACATCCCCCAATACGTATCTGTATATATACACCCTGCACGCCACGCCCCACCCTTCAAAACCCTGCTCCACACTTCCGGTTCTTTGGGGGGCATCCGGAGGAAGTCCCCTTGGGGCCCCAACCCTTGGGGGGACCTTCCCGATAGCCCCCATGATGTCACATCCGGTGGGACACCCCCGCTAAGGACCCAGGGCCTGTTAAACACACCTACATCACTTCCGGGACAGGATTTTGCCCAGGCAGAACTTCCGGGGGAAGCCCCAGGGGGCCACGCCCAGGATATGACGTCATAGGGACCGGATATCCCGCCCTAAAGGGGCGTGGAAAGCTGTCAAGGCTCGTTTGATGAGGAAAGGTATCATTGTATACTACTAATATCTCTATATACAGATGATGCACTGTTATATGTTTCTGATCCAGAACAAAACATTCATCATATAGTGGACGCCATTCAAGATTTCTCCAACTATGCCGGGTACTGAATTAACTGGACAAAGTCAGAACTGTTCTCTCTGGCGTGTTACACTGCGCGAATGACGAATCTACTGGGATTCATATTGGCCAGTCACTATTACATACCTGGGGATGCAAGTTCTAGGCCCTCTAGATCATAGTTTGTGGACAATCTGGAGGCCTACCTCCCAACCCTCATTAGTAGACTGGAATTCTTGTCCAGGCGGCCGATCTCGCTGTATGGCAGACTGTCGCTGTTGAAAATGATTGTCTTTCATAAGTTGCTCTATTACTTTACTAATATGCTGCTTTGGCCCGGGAGAGCCTTCTTCGACAACATTAGGAAGATTGCTAGGTAATTCTTGTGGGGGAATGGGGCAGTGAGAATGACATGGGAAGGTGTAACGAGACCATATGCGCAAGGTGGACTGGCGGCCCCGGACTTTGAGCTATACTACTTCGTAGCCCAAGCCCAGTTTGCAGAATACTGGTATTCCTTTGCCCCTGACACCGGCATGTGGAAATTGAAAAACACAGCGCGCGGCCGCTACATCTCTGCTCAGTGATCTTTGGGAAACAGTACACCGATGATAGTACATTTGATCCGATTAAGACCACGGTTAGCGGTTGGGCACAGTTGTTTAAACGACTAGCGATAAAATAAACATATAGTAGACATGAGCCGCTATGGCGGTTTCCAGATATTAAGCCCACCCAGAGTAGGAGACTACAGATTAGATGGGACCCGTAGGGTGCACTCACTATGGGAGACATGTCACCGGAGGGTACATTTGTTACATTACAAGATTATACTGAAAAGCTAGGCAATAACCTGATAATGGTATTACAATATTTCTGCATGTCCACTGTCTTTATATGAGCATGGCTGATGTTTCCGGATGAGCCAGAAGTACACACAATAGTATTGTAAGATTCATTAGATGCCGATTCCGGCGATTAAACAGTCTTTATGCATTGCAACACAGAAAGCGTAGAATCTCCTACCTTGAATCAGATGAACGACCAATTCGTATTTCCCGTGGTGTACCAGGCTTCAAGAAGAAAGGGTGGAATGTTATATCCCAGTAGAACTTAGGAATCCCCCTGGCAAACCCATTCGGAGCCTTAGTGAATACTTGGCGACCGTGGAAAAACCAGGGAAACCCTCAGGGGGAAGAAAACCCTATGAAGAGCTGCTGGGGAGCGTTGATATAGGCGAGGCGGACAGGAGGAAACTGAAGGACCTCGATCTGATGGCAGCGTTGTATGTTGGTTAGATGCTGGAGAGGTATAAGGGTAAATACATGAGGTTCAAGAGAAAACAACACAATAAGGAATGGGGGTGAGATTGAAAGAACAGAAATTACCCTTCACACATCTATCCGGGGAGTTTAGTAGATGAGGAGCCCGGGGGATCGAGCTCGTTCAGGAAGTACTCCTTGGTATGAAATGGGAAGTTCTGGGAAGCAAGGACACCAAGTATTTAAGGATCAAGAAGGACGGAAGGTAAAGATTGGAAAGTACGAGAAAGACTTCTACCTTCAAAGGGAACACGGAAAAAATGTCGGGATTTGCCGCGTACTGTGGGGACGTGGCTTAGTGGTTACCAGTGCGATACCTTCGATCCGCTGATCGTGTTCCGAATACTAAGAAGAAGCAGATGCCAGAATGAGAAGGAAACAAGGTACGGAGAGAGAGACAAAGGGAGGCATTGAGATTTAAAGGCTGAACTAGCTATACTCACTGAGCGTCCGTATACTCCTAAGAGAGTAGCAACGCGCCGGTATCCAGGACTTCCTTGCTGATATGCCGAAGAAAGATCGACTTCCGCATCCTGCGTGGCTCGAGGCAGGGAAACAACTAGATCGTTGCCAGGGCTGCCGCGGTCACCACTCGGTGCGGCCATCTTGGAATAGGTAGGAGAGGAATGCGGGGAAACCACGAGATCGTTGCTAGGGCTACCGCGGTCATAATCCAGTGCGGCCGTCTTGGAACAGGTAGAAGAGGAATGATTCGTCCTCACGAACATCACAGTATGCCCCTTCTTAGGGCCATTCCCTCCCGGCTTGTCAGGATGTCTGGAGTGAAACAACTTTATGAGACGAGGAGCATGTACAGCGTCTACCGGCTCCCAGGTACGATCTGAAGGGGAATAACCCTTCCAATCGATCAAATATTGCAAATGTCCTCGATGTATACGAGAATCACAGATTTCCTTCACTTCAAACTCAGGACCAGATGAGGCCAAAATGGGGGGAGGACGAGTCGTTATCGATGGATGAAATGAATTTCGATTGTCCGGTTTCAATTGAGAAACATGGAAAACAGGGTGAATACGGGACCAGGTTTTAGGAAGAATAAGTCTAAAGGCAGCACAGCCAATGGGTTTATCCACCCGGAAAGGTCCAAAGTATCTTGGAGACAGTTTGGATGCTACCAGGTGTCTGGGGAGAAACCGTGAAGACAACCATACCCTGTCTCCTGATTTAATGACAGGTGCCGGAGAACGAGAACGATCTGCAAATTTCTTCATTCTATCCTGGGTTTGCAATAGGGTATCTTTGGCCCTCTTGTGGCCTTGTCTGATTTGATTCATTAATTGGTCTACATCAGGAAATCTGTGTTCCGATCTTTTTAGTATCGGAAATGCTGAAGGACTGAATCCATAGGAGCAAAAAAAAGGAGAAGTGCGAATGGCGGAGTGATAGGAGTTATTGTAAGCAAACTCTGCCAACAGAAGTAGATCTGTCCAATTATCCTGAGCTGCCGAAATGTAATTCCTTAGATATCCCTCTAAAGTTTGGTTGAGCCGTTCCGTCTGCCCATTGGATTGGGGGTGATAACCGGAACTGAGGGCACGGGAAATCCCAAGATGTTGACAGATGTGCTTCCAGTAGAGAGAGGTATATTGTGTTCCACGGTCAGATATGATAGTATCTGGTAGGCCATGTAACGCGAAAATGTGGTTGGTAAAGATACGGGCCATGCGGGCCGCTGTAGGAATCCTAGCAAGAGGTATGAAGTGAGCCATCTTTGTAAAAGAATCGACCACAACCATTATTGTCGAACACCCCTTTGAGGGGGGAAGATCAACGATGAAATCTGTAGACACTATCTGCCAAGGACGTGATGGAATGGGCATCCTGACCAGTAGTCCTAACGGAGACCTTCGGGGAGACTTGTTCTGAAGACAATCTGGACAAGATCCGATGTATCTTTTTATGTCCTCCCGTAGGGTTGGCCACCAGAACCAACGTGAAACCATTTCTTGTGTGGAAGTGATTCCTCGATGTCCCGCTACCTTAGATTTGTGACACATATCCAATACTTCCTTCTGGAGGGAGGTTGTAGGGATGAAAGCCCGATGACCAAGGAAATAGCATCCTTCCTCCTTGACCAATGTAGGTAGCGTCCCTAGTGATATCCCTGATTTTCCAACTGATTCGGATTGATACCTCAGACGCGTCAGGAAGTCATGGGAGGTATGTAACCCTAACGCTATCCTAGGAAAAATCGGTTCAGATCTAAAGGAATCATTAGGGAGCTGTTTTTTACGTGATAAGGCGTCAGCGATTATGTTATCTTTCCCAGGTATGAAGGAGAAAGTGATCCTAAAAGGGGAAAAAAAATGAGCCCACCGGGCCTGACGACTATTGCAAGTCTGGGCGTACTGTAAAATACGAAGGTTGTGATGGTCCGTTCGAACTACCACCGGGTACTTAGCTCAGAGTAGTAAATGTCGCCACTCTTCGAAAGCCCTTTTGATGGCTAACAGCTCCTTCTCCAATACCGTGTAGTTTAACTCTGCAGGTACCAAAGTCTTAGATAGGTATGCCACTGGATGTTCCTGTTCGGAATTATCCGACTGAAGAAGAACTGCTCCCAAAGCATATTGAGAAGCATCAGTCTCCACTATGAATTGACGATTCTGATCTGGGGTCAGTAGAACAGGTGCGGACGTGAACAGATCTTTAAGTCTCTTAAAGGCTTGATCTGTAATCTCATGCCATGAAAAGGATACTCCCTTTTTTAACAGATTCGTCAGTGGTTTAGTCAGGCTTGAGAATCCCGGAATAAACCGCCGGTAAAAATTGGCAAGGCCGATAAACCGCTGAATGTCTTTCCCTGAGGTCGGGATAGGCCAATCCAATACGGCGGAAACCTTCTCCGGGTCCATGGCTACTCCTTTGGCCGATAGGACATAACCTAAGTACGTGACTTGAGGTTGGTGGAAAGAGCATTTCTCTAATTTGCAGAACAGGTGATTTTGATGAAGACGACGAAGAACCTCTTCCACATGTTTAACATGGTCCTGTAGAGTATAGGAGAAAATCAAAATATCGTCCAGATACACTATTACGTTATGTAAGAGTAGGTCAGCGAAGAGATGGTCCATAAAGCGTTGAAATATCGCCGGGGCATTAGAGAGTCCGAATGGCATAACATGGTATTGGTAATGGCCGAAGGGTGTCCGGAATGCCGTCTTCCATTCATCTCCGGCCTTGATCCTTATCAGATGGTATGCTCCCTTGAGATCCAATTTAGTGTATAAATTCGCCCCCCTGACTGCTTCCAGAATATCTGGTATCAGGGGCATCGGATATTTGTCTGGTATAGTGATTTTATTGAGACCCCGGAAATCTATGCAAGGGCGAAGTTCCGTTGTGTTCCGTTTAGATATAAAAAATAGGGAAGCGGCTGCAGGTGAAGTAGATTCAGTGATCAACCCATTCATAAGATTTACTCTGAGATATTCTCGTAGTACCTCTTTTTCGTTCTGGGACAGGATGTACATTCGACCAAAGGGTAAAGGTTGGTCAGGTATCAGATCGATGGCACAATCGTCTCGTCTATGAGGTGGTAACTGTGAGTACTCAGAGGTGGAAAAGACTTCCTTGTATTGATAGTACAGGTTGGGAAGACCTGTGATTTGATTGAGAGTAGTGATTCCCTGAAAGTTTGGAGAGGAAGAGCTGGTGTCCAACAGAACCTCTTGTTGATCTTTTATGCAGTGGCCAAGACAGAATTCGGAACCCAAAAAGAAGGACCCAGCTGTCCAGTTAATAAAGGGGTTGTGCTTCTTGAGCCATGGTATCCCCAAAATAATAGGATGGTGTGCGGCCCGAATAATGTCTAGAATTATGAGTTCACGATGAGAAGAGATAGACATAAGCAGAGGACCAGTATGGTCCGTAATGGGTCCAGATATCAAAGGACTGCCATCAACACTTTCCACGGGAATGGATTCTATCTTACAAGACCGTGGGATACCATGAGAAGAGGCCCAGTGATCATCGATAAAATTCCCGGCAGCACCACTGTCAATAAGGACCGGGATATTTTGTATGACCTGTTTCCCAATGGTGAGAGATACCTTTATAACCACCATGGTAGTATCCGAGGGATTGTTACAAGTGGAGGTATGGACCACTTGTGAGGAACCTTGCTTAGTCATAGGATCCCGAACCGTGGTTCCCCTTATGGTCGGGCGTTTGCGTTTCCCGATCTCCTTGGTGGTGCGATTGGACACTCCTGTACGGTGTGGCTATTGGAACCACAATACATACACAATCCAAGGGATCGCCTTCGACTCCGTTCTTCAAGAGAAAGGGGTCCCCTGCCTGTTGCACCTAGTTGCATGGGTTCCTCGGTGGATGGAACCCGTGGAGCAGCAGGCAGATTCGCAGGAAAACAGGGCAACCGTCCTTTCCTTTTTTCACTGATGCGTTCCTTCATTCGGTAATCGATCTGAAGGATTAGGGCAATAAACTCAGTCAAAGAAGAAGAACGTGGAACCCTGGATATTTCGTCTTTTAATTCTTCTGACAGTCCCCTCCTAAAGATGGTTATCTGTGCGTCATCGGACCAAGTAGTTTCGCTGGCCATTTGATTAAATCTGGTTATATAAGCCAAAATGTCAGAACTTCCCTGTTTTAAGTCTAGTAGGTGTTCTTGGGAAGCTACTCGGATCTCCTGCCGGCCAAACATAGTACGAATACTATTACAAAAGGCCGTGTGGGAGTCTAATATAGGATTATTACTGGTGATTAGGGGTGTGACCCAGGCCAAAGCTGGGCCAGTCATTTGGGATACCATGTAACCCACACGATCCCGATCGGTATGAAAAAAAGCGTTTTTGAAGGTAAACTGAACGTAACAGGAATCTAGGAATTCTTTCACCTTATGGGGATTCCCATCGAATTGGCCTCCAGGAAGTGGCCCTGGAGGAACCTCAGAACAGTGAGGAACTCGTGCGGCTGCCGTATGTTGTGCTATCTGCTGAGCTGCCTGTTGTTGGTTTTGCTTTAGGGTAGTGTTCTCCTGCTGGAGTTGTTGGACCTCAGTGGTTAAGGATTGCATTGCAGCGATCAGCTGTTGGATCTGCTGCTGCTGTTGGGGGTCCATTATGAGGGTATCCTAGGCTCCTAGTTGCAATGACTAAAGACAAAAAGGTTGTTTCGGGCGTTGCTATCTGTAAGATTCATTAGATGCCGATTCCGGCGATTAAACAGTCTTTATGCATTGCAACACAGAAAGCGTAGAATCTCCTACCTTGAATCAGATGAACGACCAATTCGTATTTCCCGTGGTGTACCAGGCTTCAAGAAGAAAGGGTGGAACGTTATATCCCAGTAGAACTTAGGAATCCCCCTGGCAAACCCATTCGGAGCCTTAGTGAATACTTGGCGACCGTGGAAAAACCAGGGAAACCCTCAGGGGGAAGAAAACCCTATGAAGAGCTGCTGGGGAGCGTTGATATAGGCGAGGCGGACAGGAGGAAACTGAAGGACCTCGATCTGATGGCAGCGTTGTATGTTGGTTAGATGCTGGAGAGGTATAAGGGTAAATACATGAGGTTCAAGAGAAAACAACACAATAAGGAATGGGGGTGAGATTGAAAGAACAGAAATTACCCTTCACACATCTATCCGGGGAGTTTAGTAGATGAGGAGCCCGGGGGATCGAGCTCGTTCAGGAAGTACTCCTTGGTATGAAATGGGAAGTTCTGGGAAGCAAGGACACCAAGTATTTAAGGATCAAGAAGGACGGAAGGTAAAGATTGGAAAGTACGAGAAAGACTTCTACCTTCGAAGGGAACACGGAAAAAATGTCGGGATTTGCCGCGTACTGTGGGGACGTGGCTTAGTGGTTACCAGTGCGATACCTTCGATCCGCTGATCGTGTTCCGAATACTAAGAAGAAGCAGATGCCAGAATGAGAAGGAAACAAGGTACGGAGAGAGAGACAAAGGGAGGCATTGAGATTTAAAGGCTGAACTAGCTATACTCACTGAGCGTCCGTATACTCCTAAGAGAGTAGCAACGCGCCGGTATCCAGGACTTCCTTGCTGATATGCCGAAGAAAGATCGACTTCCGCATCCTGCGTGGCTCGAGGCAGGGAAACAACTAGATCGTTGCCAGGGCTGCCGCGGTCACCACTCGGTGCGGCCATCTTGGAATAGGTAGGAGAGGAATGCGGGGAAACCACGAGATCGTTGCTAGGGCTGCCGCGGTCATAATCCAGTGCGGCCGTCTTGGAACAGGTAGAAGAGGAATGATTCGTCCTCACGAACATTACAAGTATATAAAGTCACACAAAAGCATATGGGCCTCAGGCTAGTGTCAACATTACATAAAAAGGCGCAGCAGTCCCCCACAGGCACACACAACATACAAAGACAGTTGGAAGAGGATTTGGGATGTGAGATACCAGATGAAGAGTGGGTAAAGTTCTGCCTTGTAGGGTAGCATGGAAGCATGGACACATTTATTCGGCATCCTAAACCTGCCAGAACATACAGAAGTCACTGTGAGAAAAAACATTGCAATACAGTTTCAGCCCTATTTAACAAAATGCTTCATGCTCAGGTGAGCAGAGCATCAGAATTCAGGCTTCAATTAGGCCACAATGCACACAAAGCCATGAAGCAAAGCAGCCCATTTCGGGTAAAACACTGCATGCAGGTCCAACATAGCCTGGCAGATATCTTTTTAGGAAAGCACCCAGATACGTTTATCCTAAACCTGCCGTAGCTTGCATCAGCTCAAGAAATATAGAAGAGGTGTTCAGAGTGGGTTTGGCCAATTTGATCTAATTTATGTGATTGCATTGACGTTTTGACCGACTTTTACAGGTACTTTTTGACCTACTATACATTTATCAACATATATTCTGTTATAATATATTTGGCCATTGGTTGTCATATAATTTCATTTGAAATCTAAATAATACTTATAATATTTTATTTTGATGTACTACACTTGTTTAAACTTATATTCACATTTGAAATGCTTACATTAGTTCTAATAATATATTTGGCCATTGGGTTTCATATAAATTCATTTGCAATCCAAGTAATAGTTGTAATATTTTTTTTGTCCATTTGGTGTCGCCACCGTCGATGGGATTTTTCGTTGTGACATTTTCTTCACTTCCTATGGATGCGGTTGGTCGTGCTGCTGGACTGTCTTGGATTTGTAATACTTTTATTTTTTTGGATGTCAACCGATCCTTTTTTATGGATTTATCGCGTCTTTTCATGTATTTTTTGGTTTTGATGAATTTCCCTGATGCAGAAGGATTTTTTTGTGTGAATTTTTCTGATGTTTTCCACGGATTTATCTTGGTTCCCTGTATTGCTGCTATGTTTTTAATGGATTTTGTGTTCTTTTATCCCAGATTATTTGGTTTAAGTGGATATTCCTGGATGCTGAAGGATCGCTTTATTGGGGTTTGTCGTTTTTTTAATGGATTTATCTGGATGGAATCTCTTTCTGGAATGTTTTTAATGGATTTTCCTTTGGTTTATGATTGTCTTTGCCTAACCATTCTCACTGGATTTGTACAGCTATGAAGACTACATTGCTAAATTAGATCCCTTTCCGTATCATATTTAATCGTTATTTAATTTTTGATTTAATCACATGTAATTACAAGTTGTAGAGGCTTACTGTTAAATGCACAAAAAGAGTATTTATTTAATCACTTCATCGAATCTCACTTCACAAACCTGTCCAGATATGAATTAAACAATTGGCCAACTGTTATTAATGTATTACCAAAAAATTCATCAGTCAATTTCAAATAATCTTTCCAGGTCATGCTCAGTTTTGTCTCTATTCACTATATACAGGGCATTGTTTTTACTATTTCTTATGTTTCAAAGTTCATTTGTTACAGGTTATGGTATGTTGTGTCTCTAATACCTATGTACACAGCAATGTTCTTCCTATTTCTTGCACGTTTTGTGTTTTATATTTATATTGATTTGGACTTTCACACAGTCATGTAAATACATGTTTAATGCCACTGCATTCCATGCGATCAAGTTGTATATGCAGACATTTATCCTTTGGTAATTCCCGTTGCGGTCAATACCGTTGCGGTAAAATCATACCACAAATTTACATTAGCTAAAAACATTACATGAGAACTCCAGATTTAGTCAGTCTTTCCCTCTCAGAGAGAACCCGCCCCCATTTCTGGGCATAAAATAGCAGGCAGGTTCATGTGGACACACACTCACACTATATACCATAAATCAAACATAATCTAGTGCTTTGTAGCTAGATTAGCATCATATCACTTTAGTTAGAAACATCTATAGGAAAAGTGTTTTCATTATTTTACTTCAGCTAAATGCAAGACACATAGGCCAGATTTCAGTCAGCTTTTCTCAACGCATGAAACCTTTCTTTCAAAGCAGAACATTAAACAGTTCATTCCAAGTATTGCACCAATTCGCCATTCCAGGTGTTGAAGGTTGCACACTGATAGGTTGGTACAAGGTCGGTGGAAGCTTCCCCAGGAGATTAGCTTTCAGTGGTGAGCGATAAAACCAGGGCTTTAAGTGGGCCAGGGCCTGCTAGGGCTGGGCCCCGGCAGGCTCCAAAATCTTATTTTGAGGCGGGGCCTTGCCGGGGCCCCCTAATCTGCCCTGGCAGCCCCAGCTGAGCAAGAGCTTCAGGTTTCAGAAATAAATGCCATAATGGTGGCACCGGCATCTGCGAGGAATCCCTTCTAGGAAGAGATGCCCGTGGTCCAGCACCACCATTATGGAGAAAACGTGAGGCCTCTGAAAGTAGAGGCCTTGTTTTCTAAATCCTGAAGCTCCCGCTAGTTCGCGGGAGCTTCAGTCTTCAGGAAATGGCCTCAGCTTCCAGCGGCCTCACCCTTTCAACCTTAATGGTGACACTGATGACGTGCAGCGCCACCATTAAGGCTGAAGAGGCGAGGCGCTGTCCCTTGCCAAGCCAGCCTTTAGAAAATAAATGCAGAGATCGGCACCCTCGCCCCTATGGAGAGAGGGTGCTGATCTCTACAAAAGGCTGCCTGACAGGGGTGCCAGTAGCCCATTGAACTGGGGCCCATCAAGGGGGCGTGGCCTACCAGGCCAGCAGGGGACCCTTGCCATTAGGCTATGCCCCCTTGATGAGCCCCGGCTCATTTTGTAGCACCACTTAAGCCACTGGGTATAACTGTGACTTGCAGAGTTACAAAACCCGGAAGGCAAAGGCAAGGCATAATGTGCATTAATTAGCCAAAGATGACGCAGGTGTGCCGAGTTCGCACAAGCTGCATTCGCACACATTATAACATTGCAAAAAGTGAATGGCATGATGCATACATGCCAACATTCGGTGAGCAAAAATCTGTAGGAATCTTAAAGTTTCAAAAATATTGAAAACATTTATATTTGTTGCCACTAAATCGGTAGGCGGTAGGACTGCTTAAAAAGCGATATCCTACTGCCTGAATAGGTAGGGTTGGCAAGTATGTAGCAGGTGCCGAAGAGAGGGGTGCTGCGTTGTGTAGCTATGCTGAAGAAATAGAATATTGCACTTGCAGGTGGGTGGAAGTGGTGAGACTTGCCCAGGGCAGGGCTGAAACGTACGCTCCCCCCCAGCTCCTGGCACAAGCTCACACCTGCCAGAACTCATTAGGAGGAGTGGCTCGCCATTGCTTCAGCAGCTCGCCCTAGCATGTAGATGACTGGCACCGGGGAGCTGAGGTATGGTGAACCATGTGGCTGTTGATATCCAGAAGTGCTGGAGAGAATCTCACGGGCGCCTCTGACAGTCTGGGGAGGTTGCACTGGCGCACTGGTCTGCCAACTGCTGCCAGTAAGAACAAACCATTATAAAAGCAGCAGCTTGGACACATCCCCACTGAAGAACGTTCCTCGGATTCTGTGTACTTGCGCACCCTGCAACCATGGCTGAACAGGTTGCTAAATCCAGCCTAAAACCCCCCTTCCCCCAAAATAATAAATAAATAAAATAACAAATATCTGTATTTGTTGCCACTAAATCAGTAGGCAGTAGGACTGCTTAAAAAGCTGTATCCTACCGCCTGAATCTGTAGGGTTGGCAAGTATGCATGATGCAAAGCAATATGATCACAGAGCCAGGGCAGACACAGCACTACAGTGCCACCTACAGGATGAATTGAAATTATACAGTCTTTTGTGTTTTAGAGTCCATATCCACTAAACAATTGAGAAATTACCTAATGCAAGAAAGAGTATTAGGGATCTGTTAAAACAATGGGAACTCACATTAGTATCGCTGCCTCACAATAGAATTATTTGAGACCTTGCACCTAGCATAAGGAAAACACATTACCAGCAGATAATATTGAATGCGGCCTCTATTAAAATGATGTGCAACATTTCTGCATCTGCATAGCAGCACTGTGGCCGGTAAATGCTTGAAAACATAAGGTCACACACAGGGCAGAATGAAGTCATCTTCCAACCGAGTGAGTTGGCAAAATACACTGATAGATACCGTTCATCAGATGTGAACAGAGTGTTAGTGCCAAACTGTAAGTTCCTTGAGAAGGCAAGTCAATTGTGATATTTTGTCATGTGTAACCAAGCTGTCCGGTCTAAATTGTTCATTGCCCTTCCACTCACACTGGAACAGCCAATGAGAAGGAAGGCTTCACTGATACATGTGTCTACTGCTTCTGTCCAATTGGAACGCATGAGAAATCTGGTGACGTCACTGTGCAATGAGCTAACCCGCCTGCCACGTGTTTAGAATAAGCCAATACATTTTAATTTAGGCATAGTGCAATGCTTCCCAGCCAATAATAGGAGAGCAAATCATTACACATGTATTGCTTTTGCTTTTGAGAATATGATATACCTATGTAGTCACTCTATTAGTTGTTGAATGTCTGTTAGATAATTCCCTGCCATGTCCGTCTTTTGCAATACAACATTTTCTTCCTGTACCTGGTGCATCCTATTTTTGTCTCTCCTTGGATTATTTTATTGGCATCAAATGGGACATGCCATATAGCCTCTTAACTAAAAGGTTTTCTCTTAATGTCAGGTACCGTTTAATTTAATTCAAGATCCTTAATAGATTGTATTACACACCTGCTAAAATTGCTATGTTTGCTCACAGTGCATGCAACACCTGCTTTAAGTGCTGTAGGACGCTTGCACATTTCATACACATGTTTTGGTCATGCCCCAACATATTAGAATTCTAGTCGGAGGTGGTAACTATACTGGCAGAAATGACTCAGGTACCCCTGATGCTGATGCCAGCCAAATATTTGCTGGGGGATATTGATAAAGTCACAAAATTGAACAGAAGGCTGTTTAACTTGGCATGTTTGATTGCTAAAAAGGGCATGCTTATGGTGTACAATTCAGCAATGGCTCCTTCCAGGGAAATGGGCTGCAGGAATTAGCCTACTCAAACCAGTGGGAAGAAGTCTGCATTAACACAGTCCTGACAGCCTTGAGGCCTGAGAACTTCTAGAGGGGGTATCATGCCTATTTCTATTGTACAGGTGCAGCAGAGGAGGACACCAATTAAGCTTAGTGACATCCCAATGTCAGGGGGTCAAATAAGCTGGTCTACCTCGCATGATCAGATGCTGAGATCCAATGGAGCGGAGTAGATAGGGGGCTGTATGCAATGTGCGGATCCGTGCGCCAGGGAGCGACATATGCCTTGTCATTGACTTGTTACTGTATAAACCGTGGAAGTGCTGTGGGTGGGATGAGGTAAAAGGGGGTGGTTTGTTATAATGTAATGTTGAATTGTTAAAATGCCCGAAAAAAGTACAAAGAAATTGATGCCATGTGAAATATTAAAGGATAAAACCATCAAAGTTAAAATGACAAATAGTTAACAACATTCTAAGAGGCAAAAAATATCTTGATGCAAAGAAACGTGCTTGGGCCTGTTCCAAGCTCTTGATAGAAAATATAACAATATTATGGTTATTATTAGCAAGAGACTGCAATGAAAGGGTTATTATTAGCAAGAGACCGCAACCAGTTCTGTTCTTTCATTGTTAAGATAAGTCAGGCACATATTTCGGACACAATCTTTCTTTGTTGAAAAAAGCAAAACACGTAATACATGAGACTACCCTACCTAAAAACATGACTCCTTGTACTACTAATGGACAGATTTGGTTATATGTGATTTTACCGACCACAATTACAGAGTGGTACATTTAATTGTTGGCAAAACCCAGAAAAACAGTCTTTTCTTTATTTTTTTTTATTTGCGGTGTACCGCTCCCAAGCCCCCTGATTTTCTACCCTTGTAATGCCACCCCAACCCCATCCCGCCCATGTTTTAACCATTTAACCCACTTGCCTTTATATATTTATTTAATCTTTTCTGTGTTTTTCGGTGTTATTGTCCGCTCTGTTATGCGCCACTCTGTAATGTTTGCAATAAAATGACTGGATACCCATGGATTTCAACCAAGTCTTCTCATTGGTGGAAAAAGAGTACCTATTTAGCCACAAATTCACCAAACTCAGCTTAACTAAAGCATCCTTTGCTCTCTTCGGCCTTGAGATAGCCCCAGCCCTTTTCAAGGACAATGAAGGCTACCAAGCCAGTTTTACACATATTTGTCAGACAATTCATTTCCATTACTACGTCCCCAGACTGCTTTGTTCTCCTTCCTAACTTCATAACTCTTTCATTTTGACAAGATCCTGTTACGGTGTACTCAGTTCCTGAAAGAGGAATCACAGTGTATGCATAGAGAAGTACGAGGATTGATCTGCCCCCCCCCCAATCCTAGGTGAATCCACAATACCAAACAATAAGGATTCACCTTTCCATAAATATAAAGGTCAAATAATATTCTGGTGCAAGCGCATATCCCTGTTGGACTTTCTATGTAACCCTCTAATATTAATACAGTATATTATTTTCCTATTCGTTTCCAAATCCCAAGCACGTTTTGTCAACAAGGTTGTGAATAAAATATCCTGTTTTGATGGTGAATAGCGTTGGTGTAAACCTTTCGAAGGAAGAATTAAGAAATTGCATCCATTCGACAGGAATACAAAAAATTGATGAAAACAAAGGAAACATTTGTTTACAGGAATTGGGAGGCCTTTATTTCTGCATTGGGGAACAATGATGATAAGGCTTTCTTGGAACAAAGAAGTTACTTTCTGGGAACTAGTAACTAAAGGATACAAAGGCAGTTCTATGCTCTTGGAGGCTTGCACACCCGAGCACGAATGGTAAAGATGCGTTAGTAATCTTTATAAAGAAACAAGGAGTTTCTCGTTTCTGACTACAGCTAGAAGTGTTTCTGTTTTATCATTCTCAATGAAGGAAAGGCTAGTAGCTATTTTAGCTCAGAAATGGGGGAAGGTATCAGGTCCAGATTGAGAACCCTTCGATATTTCTAAAAATGAAGGCACCTTCTGGCCAGTGGATATAACAATAACATTCATTTTACTGGCAAAGTCCCTCAGCCCTGGCAAAGTAGTGAGACTGTGTTGATTTACAAGAAACAGGGAAGAGATAGTCCACCAAAGTACTGCCAAATTTCTCTATTTTATTGTCCCGCAAAATGTATGGGCAGGTGTTAATGGGATACCCGAAATTCCAATCGGATTATATCTGCCCTTCTAGCCCGCTTCCAGAAGCGAATCAGCAAAATTGATCAAAGCTTTAGGTTACATCTTTTAGTGGGGAAATATGGTATCCAGAGGAATTTAAACCTCTATTTGTCTTTTTTAGACCTCCAAACTGCATTCAATTCATTCCTGAGGATGTTTTGTGGTCCACACTGAAATACTTAAGTGTACCCGGTACTCTTTTAAACGCATTCATGATGTCATATGGAAACAATATCGATGTAGTCTGTTACAGGTTATGAGGGGGAACAATCTTAATTCTTTCAAGTCCAGAAAGGAGTAAGTAAGGCAGGGGTGTATTTTGGAAAATGCCTTATTTAACCTCTTTATTAACGAAATTGCATGGCAATTATTGTTTGCTCAAGAAATAAGCGGTAGACTCCAAGACTAAAACTTGCTCTCAATGGATCACATTTATATTTGTATTTAGTTTACTGTTCGTTTATAACACGCTTTTTGACTTACTGCACAAAAACCCAGACTCGTTTAGAGTGGAAAAGGTTGCTTTAATGTGACAGGTCAAAGCTTACAAAAAACCGCTTACCTGGCTCCCTGGCCTTACAGACTAACAAACTATTTAAAACAAACCAATTAATAATGAACACTTTCACTTCCCCAACAATTAAATAAATAAATAAATCTGCTTCCTCTCTAACCATCCCTTGGTCCCTACCGTCTGCTTACCACTTCTCAAGGTGTCCCGTTTTCTCCCCGGGGCCATGCCCCTTCAGGTTCAATACCTGTTCCCACGGGGTAGCCCGTTTGTGCAAACACCACCACCCCCATCCTTTCCTGCGCCATTCCCCCATTGTAGCTCCCTCCCCCCACATCAAAAGGGGCCATGCCCCTGGCAACAGAACATCTTCCAAGACCCATAAAAACTCCCCTCTACACCAATCTCCTCTTACTTATGACCTGCCGCTAGTCTGACCTGCCACATCAGCAACAGATATTGTACATCACAACTTTTAAAACTATTGCCCCAACCTGCCACACCAAACTACCGAACAATACAAACCTTGAACAGACACTCAAAATCCCAGGAATATTTAAAAGAAACAATACCTAGCAGGAACCAAATTAAAAAAGAGGCCATCCCCCCTCCCCGAAAATTAAAACCAAGTACCTGGAACAACCCAAAAACAAAAAAGGGGGTGGACGGGTGGTTCAATCGCAAGTCCCCAACCGTCGCCTGCTTCCCGAACCTTCCCTGACCCTTAAATACCCTGGAGAGGGGTGCTCCACGCGCAGGCCATCTCGCTGGTCTGTGCAGCGTCAAAATAATCCCAGGGAAAACGCTTTGCGTTCCCCCCTTCCCCCCTTTTGACATACCGCACAAAAACCCAGACTCGTTTAGAGTGGAAAAGGTTGCTTTAATGTGACAGGTCAAAGCTTACAAATAACCGCTTACCTGGCTCCCTGGCCTTACAGAATAACAAACTATTTAAAACAAACCAATTAATAATTAACACTTTCATTTCCCCAACAAATAAATAAATACATAAGTAAGTAAATAAATAAATAAACAAATAAATAAATAAATAAATCCGCTTCCTCCCTAACCATCCCTTGGTCCCTACCGTCTCCTTACCACTTCTCAAGGCGTCCCGTTTTCTCCCCGGGGCCATGCCCCTTCAGGTTCAATACCTGTTCCCCCGGGGTAGCCCGTTTGTGCAAACAGCACCACCCCGATCCTTTCCCGCGCCATTCCCCCATTGTGCTTCCCTCCCCCCACATCAAAAGGGGCCATGCCCCCGGCACCAGAAAAATCCTCCACCGAGGTGTTCTTTCTGCCCCACACCCCACCAGTTCTCTTTACTTCCAACTCCTTAACATATCTCCCAACAACGAGCTCAAGTCCGCCAGATAATGACTATTCCCAAAAACCGACAAGTGTACACCATCCTCTCTAAATATCATGAATCCTTCATAAACTATTTCCTTGTGGTCCAAAACCTGTACTGCTACCGAGACACAAAATCTTACCATCTCTCTGTTTATCCCCTTCCTTGCCCACTCTATCGCTCCCTCACTTCTCGCTCCCCTCCAAACTCTCCACGGCAACAACTTAGTCCAAACTACAGATGCTTGAGGCCACATTTCTCTGACCCATAACAAATCCCTTTTCATTTTCCTCAGAAGAGCCACACCCGTATCTCTTACCAGGTCATTTTCCTCAGCATGAATAATCACCCCATCTGCAGAACCATAGCGTTCCCTCAACCCAGCCAACATAGGAAGTAGCTGATCCCCTCAAAGCCCCCCTAAACCGGACCATCTTATCAAAACATTTTTATAGCTGCAACCCAGTTGCCTGCCAAAAACCCTTTTCTCTGCTTCTTTCCCCGCCCACTTAACAATAGAGTGCCCCACAATCCAGACTTGTGCGATCTGACCCGGCTTCCGACCAGCATCTGAAAAAGAAATACAAAATCACTTACAAATCAACAACAACCTACTAAATGCAACTTTCCTGCTGACTTCTGAAAACTTTTATCAAACATCCCCTTTGCCCAAATCCCTGACATACCCTTTGTATCTCCCTGACTTCCAACGTCCCAAACTTTTCACCTTCTCCTCTGAATATCCCAATCTACTACCTTCAGATGCTGCGCCCATCCTAAATGAATGAGTTCCAAACTTCTTTGCCTTTTCCCCTACTGCTACCAAAACCTTTCGCAGTACTCCCAGAACTTGCTGCGCTGATAGTGGCTCCCTATTCTCATGCTGGAAGACCAAACCTGTACTACCCCCACACCGCTCCTTCCAAACCAAGCCTGTACGAACTGGGCATAAAGCTTTTCTCCTTTGACCCAGTAAAACCCACAGGCCCTTTCCTTTTTGATCTGTCTTCGACCTTCTGATCTTGATGTCCAAACCCAATTTGGTAAACTGAACATATTCCCATTGCAGCCCACCTACTCCTCTTTTCCCGCCCACCAACTCAGAAACCCTAAAGGCCCCAAAGAATAGCCAAGTAAAACAAGTTGCGAACAATTCTCTTTCCCAGGCAGACGAGCAAATCCCCACCACCGCCTGACACAACCTAGTTAGCAATGCCGCTGATATCGGTATCCTGTTATCTTTTTCTCTCTTACTTTCCCTTGCCCATCCTTCCAACATCCTATTTGACATTTCTCCACCGCTCGGCTGAAAACCCCAAAACCACTTCCCATAGAAAGCAATCCCTGGCAATTTTCCCGTTATAGTTGCTCTAGACCAGCCCTTAGTCATGCACCTCAAGAGGAGGTTAGTGACATCGTGCCTTCTCCGTTCTTCCGCATCCCCCCCAACCTTTCCAACTACGAGCACCCCCCGCTATAAAATCCTCCCAAGCTCTCCTGTAGGCCTCTCTAGATGCAGGAGCAAGGGAGCCCTCCACCAATGCAAGTGCTCTCAGCTTCCTATTTTCCACAGCTCCTCTGGAATCCGATGCCCCTCCTGATCCGTATCTGGTGCCAATCCACTGAACCTCTGCCCTTGAAAACGAGATAATGCATCAGCGATGCCATTACCCTTCCCTGGCACATGTGTTGCCTTGAAAACCACATTCCATTCCATGCAAATCAGAACAAACTCTCTCATCAACCTCGCCACCCTCTGATCCCTTGCTGACTGCCGATTCACTACAGGAACTACGCATTCATTGTCAATGTTGAAATTCACTTTCTTGTTTTGCAACTCCTTCCCCCACAACTCCAGTGCAACCAACAAGGGAAAGGATTCCAGGAATGCAATGCTCCTTCCCTCCCTCAACCAAAGCGATGGCCACTTCTCCGTGCACCACTTTCCTCCCCAAAACACTCCAAAACCTCCTGCACCTGCTGCATCTGAAAAGATCTGAACTTCCCACGACACCGGTTCTCCCTGCAACCACATGGACACTCCGTTAAAGCTCTCCAAAAAACGCAGCCAAATTCTACAATCTTCCCGCAGTGCACCCGTTACTCTTATCCGATGATGTGGGCACTTTGCTCCTGCCATAGACCGCGCCATGTTTCTGCAAAAAGTCCGCCCTGGGGTCACCATCTTGAATGCAAAATTCAAATGTCCAAAAAACTCTGCATTTTCACTAGCATCAATTTCTTTGCCCCAACCGTTTTCTCCAGCAATCCTACCAGTTTGCTCACCTTGTCGTGCGCAAGTGTGAGGTTATAGCCAGTGAATCCAGTTCAATTCCTAGAAACGTCAACACCACTGCCGGCCCTTTTGTTTTGTCTTCCGCTAGAGGCACACCCAGATCCCCCATCAAAGCTTGGAACAACTTTAGCATCTCTTCGCACTCTCTTTCTCCTTCCGCCCCACTAATAAACAGAAAATCAACTAGGTAATGTAGCACACTTTCACAACCTGAACTGTAAGAAAAAAAAACACTGTACGAAAGAATTGAAACGCTCAAACAAGGCTCAGGAAATTGCACACCCCATTGGCAGAGCTTTGTCGATGTATATCCTGTCCTCAAATTGCAAACGCAACAGCCAAACATCGTGGCAACAACCTGAAAGCCGCCTTATTGTCACATGTGGCCATGAAGGCTCCACGCCCCGCTTTCCTCACCAAATCCACCGCCTGGTCCACACTTGCATATACCACCCCACATTCTTCAGGGGCAATGAAATCATTGACGGACATGCCCTCGGGCCATGACAAATGGTGTATCAATCTGAACTCCCCCGGGGCTTTCTTAGGCACAACACCCAGCGGGGATACAACCAAGTCACCCGGCAAATCATCAAATGGCCCTACTGTCCTCCCTGCCGCTATTTCCTTGTCCAATTTTTGTCTTACCACCTCAACATTTTCTTTGGCTGACTTCAAATTTTCCACCCACCGACGCACCCTTCGTCCCTGATAACCCAGCCTAAAACCAAGACAAAAACCCTCACTTAAAATCGTAGCCCCTTCCCTGTCCGGTTAAAATTCCAACCACTTCTCCAGCACTTCCAACTTAATTGGAGTAAAAGCCTTTCCCCACAACCCCTCTGCCAGATCCTCTCCCCTTACCCCTGTCTCCCTGTTGGAAACACTGAGTGAGAGAGTGTTTCCCTGCACATTTGCTACATTCATGTCTGAACCTACAGAAATTCCTTGTGCAGCCGTCCTTGTTAAAAGCCCAACACGCTGCTGAAGACTGCCCTCTACCTCCTCCCCTTGCCCCCTCCTGGGCGGGCGACCAAGAAAGGGCCGGAATGGCACATGCAGCCCACTTGCTGTGTGCAACGTCGGGGCAGGCCTCATTGGCGCCAACCATTGCAGCCATAAATCCATGTCTATCTCCCCCCAAACAGCCTGACTGTCCTCAGTCATTCTTGCTCTGAATAACTCATCATAATGCACCGACGCAAAGCCCCCGAAACTTGCAAACGCCTTCCTGATCACATCCATATATTTTAGCAGAGCCACACACCGCTCAGGAAATTTCTCACAATATACACTAGTGTAAATAATAAATGCCGACGTCCAGTTTTCAATTGTCACCGGGACTCTTGGGCGTGAGGCCAACTCTCTCTCCTCTTCCTTAGAACCCTCCTTTGCTCTCACTTCCCTATGAAGCAGTTTAAACACATCCACAAATTTCCCTGCCTGAATCTTTTCTGTAGTTGCTGCCATCAAGTGTGCCGCCAAAGGTTTCATGATGCCCATGTAAGGTAGTTTTTTCTCTTTACCCTTCACTTCAGCTTCTTTTTCTTTTGAAACCAGTGCCTCGAGCACCAATGGCTCTACCACCTTGTCTGTTTGTACTTCCACTGAGCAATTTCCTTTTTCACCCACCAAGGCTCCAATAGCCTGTATACCAATCTCCCTCCTTACCCCTTGCAGACCAGACCTTTCATTTCCTGCCCCCGTTCTCGTATCCCCCCTCTGCCATGCAGTTGACCAGTCCCCTTCCCGCTCACCTCTTTCCGACCTGCCATTGCCTGTCTGCGGTCTGGCCTCCAATGTTCCTCATCTCCTTTCTTACTGGGCTCCTACTGCGGGGAGAAAACATGTCAACAGTCTCACCCAGCCGATTGTTCCCCCGACCTCTTGCCCCCAAACCCACTGCTCCCGTCTTTCACAATCCCAACCCAAACCCCTTCTCCCATTCCCCCTCCTTCTTACCGCCCTATAACCTTCATCCTCCCACTGCCCCACATATTCCGCCAACCCAACTTCATCATCCCTGAAATACCATTGCTGATGCAAGCTCATGCTCGGGTTGAGTAGCTCCTTCTCTTGAGAGCACGATGCATCCGCCCGCCACTCCTTTGTCATCTTCTCGCAGGGCCGCAGAAACCCCTTCCTGGTCCTCTTCTCTCGGGCGAGGTGTACTCTCCTCCACCCTGTGGTCCTGGTCGCTAAGGGCCGTGCTGCACCCTCTAGACTGTCCTCGTGGTGACCGAGGAGGGGCCGTTCCTAAACCCTTTCCATCCTCATCCTCCATAAAAGCGGGAGCTGCGCAGCGCCCTCAGGCTGACCTCCTTTTTGCCGGGGGGGGGGGCATTCCGCGCCCCTCCCTAACCTCACTAATTGATGGGGACCTCTCTCCTTCTCCCACCTGCACTCTTCCGCACGTATTTTCCCCTCTGGCCTGATGCCCCACCTTGCGCCCAGTCACCCCCAACTTGCCTGCCCCCTTTTACTACCCCTTTTTGGACACTCCTAACATCCCCCACTTCCTCCCTTTCATTATGCAAACCATCACAGTCTCCTTCCCCAGCCAAAAACACTTCTCCCCTAGATGCTCTCCTATCAACCTCCTTCCTCATCTTCCTGCCCCTAGATTCCCAGTCCTCTCCTCTACCTGCCGCAGGGGTACAAGCCACCACTGCCGCAAGAGCCCCATCCGCCGCTGCTCTACGCTGCGGCCTACCACTAACTACTTCCCCCTCCCCAATGACCTCCACCAATGCCCCTTCCAATTGGGCCTTAGATGCCCTACTAATGATCTCAAGGGCCTCCCTCAAAGCCTTTGCATCTACCACAGTCTTCTTGCTGGCTCCCTGACCCACCATAGTGCGCCCAATGATATGACAGCACAATAAATAAAATTCCCCTGGAAATGGGAAACTCAAAATATAAAACTGAGATATGAGAATTCATTTCCTAGAGAAAAGTTAATTACATTCTATAATTCCAATATAGAACAAATATTCTTATATTTTTTTGTTTTTAAATATTTATGACCCCTCACCTAATTAAATACCCCTGCCCTAAAAAGCCCCCTCCCTTATCTCCTAACCTGCCCCAATATCAGGGCACCCAAAACCATAAAACTACGAGCACTAGCCAAAACAGTCACTTGTTATTCAGCCCTCACGGGGGAGAGTGCCACTCCTACCTGGAAGGCACGCAATACTGAGGCGGCCCCTTTTATTTTTACTGCACTGCCCCCTCTGGCCTGATGCTTCAAACGCGCGTATGTGGCGCAGATAGCCGCGAGAACACACAGGCTCAGAAGCGGAGTAATATAAACTGGAACAAGATGCCAATAAAGCGAAACGCTTAACAAACACATTCGCCGGCACCTTTAACAACCCTCTCACAAAAAGAAAACCTGAACCTGGAAGTGCCTGACACCCGCTCGGAAACCTACTCGCACCAATCTAAACCCCCTGGAGACAGAAAACAAACGTTCCGCTCAATGGATAAACTTGAAAGCTTGGAAATGCAACCCGCCCCCCAGGCAATGCTCCAGAAAGCAGAGCACCCACAGAAACTCCTGCTAAACAAGTAAGAAAATGGAGGTACCTTATTTACGGTACCTCCGCTAAAATGAACATTTTTTTTTTTAAAATTAACTGCCTACCCCACAACCCACTACAACTACTCTGCTCCCCTCCTCACCTCCAACTCCAAACCCCCTCGCAGGCCCAAATCAGGGAAGGCTCGGGAGTAGGCGACAGGACTGATCAATCTCAAGTCCCCAACCGTTGCCTGCTTCCTGAACCTTCCCTGACCCTTAAATACCGCAGGGAGGGGCACTCCGCACGCAGGCCATCTCGTAGGCCTGTGCAGCGTCAAAATAACCCCGGGGGAAAACGCTTTGCGTTCCCCTCGGGGCCCCCTTAATACAAGCGAGTGGCTTCTAAGTGTGGGATCGGGGTTCAAATATGTGTTGCGCTGCGTTGTCTTGCTTCCAAGACAAACGCGTTGCCACTGAGCTATCCTTCCTCTCACATGTCGAAGAAGTTGTTTCTTATGATTATGTTGGTGTTCAATTTAATAAAAATGGCTTATGAGAAGAACACATAGATCAATCTAATACAATTTTAGTTATAAATTCTGCTGTAGTTCTGGTATTTGTACGTGAGCAGGGAGCAAAAGCAGTAGGATGTGCACTTAGAGTTAACAAAGCATGGGTCAGACAGGTGTTTATTGATCCGGGGCAATACTAAGGCAGTTCATCATCTTGCAGCAAGAAAATATTTCTATTGAAATTAGTGGGGCTTTCTTTGGTTGCTACAAGTTTTGCAGTCTATCTCGTGATAGGGGGCCCCTCAATTGAACCCCTAACACATTATAAGTGCACAATATACTGGTTAAAACCAAGGCTATCTTGAGAAATATCTATTTTTGGAGAAGGTTTAGATGATGTGTTAAACCATGAACATTGTGTATACCTTCCCTGGTTAATCCCCTTGAGGGACACCATGAGATCAATTGCATTTGTGGGACAATCCAAGTAATATCTATGATGAATCTGCTTTAATTTCCAACAAGAGTTACACTTACTAGTATTACAATACATTTATGTGCTCCAGCTTGAATGGTAATCTGTTTTCTAGCTATTTGACTATTAAAACCAACCACAGTTTTCAGCAATATCTGAATTTGGTCCAGAATTCCTGTAGCAGATCCCTTGCTTGAAAGGTTTATTGTGGTATTTTACCAGTTGGGTCACTTAAGAAGAAATGTAATCCAGCATGCTCAGATCTAAGTCCTGGCTGCAAAATAGAAAGAATCTGTAGAACACGTCCCATCCTATGCACTGTTTCTAATGCCATCTGTAAGGGGCATCTTAAACCCTGATTAAGGAATCATACAATACACAATCTTGAGACTGTATTCTATTTGTGCAGATCTTTGATATTCAATTTGCTGTTTCTTTGTATCGCTTATATGCTTGACGCCACAGGACTCTTCTGTCAGTGATAAGTTATTGAATTTAATAATTTTAATTCATGTATCTTATTATACATTGTGTCCCCCAAATGTTGTTCTCTGTGCTATTGGTTGAACACCCTAGGAATATTGAAATTGTAGTCATGAAGATATCGTTGATTTATGGGAAGTTATTTTTATGGATTCATACAAAATGTAATTATGTTTAAATGTTTTTAATTATTGATGTTTTAGAGAATTTGATAGGATGTGATTCTTTATGTATGTATGATTAAGCATCTTATGCTGTACTTTTATGACACACGTCAAAATACACTATTTGACTGACTGGTTATTACAGAACCTCAATTTTTATAGGCGTACGCATAACCATGGCTTCAAAAAACATGTAAACCCAACATACATATCTAAATACTATGGGGCTGATTCACAGCTTTCTTTTAGAGTAAGTTTGGCTTACTCCTGGAAAATGGAATAACTTGCCCATGGGAAAGTTACCCTAAATTCAAAAAAGGTCTAATGAGTTTACTCACAAAAGGATTGTTAACTCCTTTTGGCTTATTCCAAAATTGACAAAAGTGAGTGTTCCCAGAGACCTATTAGTGAGTTGTGTGTGTGTGTGTGCGTGCGTGTGTTTGTGTGTGTGTGTTTTAAAACTGGCTTGTATTGTATTTCCATTCATATTTAGCATCACAATTACATCTGTCACCACTTTTTAAACTTGTTGTCTTCCACTGCTATCAATCAAGGAAGCAGACACTAATACAAGCAGTAATAATCTTCCATATTTCAACATTCCTTCTCCTTGTTCCCTTAGTAATATTTCTTCCCATTCAATTCCCTTAACACCATCCTCTTCTCCATTTGCGCTCCCCGCCCATGTTTCACCACCTGTGCACCCCATCCTTAGTAGCCAACTGGATTGTTACCAACTCCCAGGTTCGTGTCGTTCTCATGTCTTTCTGGTGTATTTGTTTCCTCAATCTACTCCCTTTCTATGTCCCCTAAATGCATTTTGGAAAATATTAGCCAATCCTGCCCTAGCATCCCCGCCCTTTGCTGTAAAAGTGCCATAATAGATTTCATCTGGAAAATCTCTTTAGCTTTCCCTAACCATTCACTATATGCGGGAAATCTGGCTCTTTTCCAAAATATCTTGAGACGTGCTCTCGCTGCAAGCAGTAAATTACTAGGCACGTGTGAAACACTTTCCAGGCATTCCCCCTCTTCCTCCATTCCAAATATAACCAACATCCAAGTTAGGCATATGTTCATCATTCCACTTCTCTTATCCATCCCACAACCTATTTCCAATATGTCTGGACCATGGGGCATCCCCACCACATATGCCGTACACACCACTTTCACCAAAGCCCCTCCAGAAATCCGTGTGGATTAACTTGGGCAGAAAATGACTCAGCCTGGTCGTCAGGACTGTGATATAAATCTGTGCATCTCAGTTCATCAACGAAATAGGCCTATTGGATCCGCATTCTCATCTATCACAGCCTTCTTTGTGAAGTACAATCACCCTCACATATAGGACGGATTGAGGTATAGCCAATACAGAATTAAATTATTTCTTGAGAAAGGGTGCAAAAATATCGGCGCTTCAACGGCTTTCATGGAACGTATTGCACTGAGCACGTCTGTTAATTTGATGGGAGTTTCTAAAAACAATTGCTCCTCCAGCAACAGCTTTGGAATCTCCAATGTGTCTAGAAAGGTTGTCCTGCCACTCCCATCCCCCTCCTCTCCCGCTGTATAAAATTCAATGTAATATCTCCCAAACCTTTGCACCATTTCTTTTGGTTTTGTCCTCAAACCACCTTTTTCATCTCTCATCCCTTCTGCTCTCCTCTCTCCCTGTGGCATTCTACTTCTATTTGCCAACATGGCATTAGCTTTATCTCCTTTTCTTAGAAGAATTGCTTACAGAATCAGAGTTTAGCAAAGATTCTATCCAACCAAATCTCCCTTAGAGTTTTGTGTTTCTTTACCACTTCCTGCAGCAGGGATTTCTTTCCGCTGCTGGAGCTTCTAACCTTAGCCGCCAATGCCCTGATCTCACCTTTGAACTTCTCTTCCATCAGCAACCTTTTCCTTTTTTTCTCAGCTCCCTCAGTCATTATTCTCCTAAAAGTGTCTTTCCCTGCTTCCCATACCATATCTAGGCCCACCTCCCTGCTGTCATTGATCCAGAAAAATCTTGTTATATGCTCTGTGAGGAGTCAGAAATGCGAAGCGGACATGTAGATAGAGTTTTCTAACAAGTAGCCATTTTATTAAATAATAAGGGTGTGAAAAATGCCTCACTCTCCCTAACCTAACAAGGATTTCCCTACCTGTTAAACTAAGACTAATGGAAAATACTCTAATATCAAAAGGTTTCCATCACGCACATTTATACATACAACAGAATCATATAAGCATCATATAGCCAATCAAACTCAACCATATAACAGTCATATTCAAAAATAAACTTTGTAAACATATATCCTTGTACCCTGGGTCGGATCCCCCTTCCCCAAGATTAATGCAGGTATTTCCATATCAAAATTACAATTAAGAATGTTATTTTCTATATCCAAAGTCTGCTCCAAATGAAATACAAACTTCTCTTCCCTCCATAAGTCTTTTTCAGTTGCCACTTGGATGTGCTAAACAAGATTTATTACTCTTCAGAATAGGATTGTTCAAAGTTTCCACAAGCTCCTGCTTAATAAACCAAAAATACTTTGCGCTTAATAAACCAAAAATACTTTGCCTTCACACTTCTAGTCAGTTTTCAATATAACTTCTCTTCTTTGTAGAACAACTACTTTCAGATTTCTTCTTTATAAACAATAAAGTTTTGTCAGAATGCTTTTTCCACAGTTCAACTCATACATTTGTGGACTTGCCAATTTCTTTCCACCCTAGCCTTCCACCACAATGCAGTACTTCAATGTTTTCTTCCTGGTCCACTAACCTGCCAGGACAAAACCACTAATAATCCCTGTTCTGGTATTCTCACCTGCCCATATACATCTCCTACAACTACTACACATACTTTGTGGAGCGGCTTGCTTCAAACGTTAGGAAAGTCTTTAACTTTCAACAACATTGAGGTTCACAACTTCTTTCATAAGGGTACACTATACATATATAGTGTTTGTTCCACTGTTTTGCTTGCCTCATGTAATGCAGGTTATATTCCTCTCCCCCCTGGTCATTGCTACAAGGAGGGCTTCTCTCCTGTCACCTTTGAGTTCCTTCTACTACACCAGTTAACTGCTGGTAATGTCCCTTATTCTTGTTTCTCTCTTTAGGAAAGCTAGTTTCTCTTTTATTTATTATTGCCCTTCTTTGGCTTAGGCAATGCTGAAGATTATTTTGTTCAAATATTGCCCCCTCTTTACTTTGGCACTGATGGCTATAATCTTGTTCAAATATTGCCCCCTGTTTACTTTGGCAATAATGGTTACAATATTTCTTTATTCGGTCTCTTTCAATATAAGTGTTATTTCAAAAATGCTTTAATTCATTAGTTCAGTATTGGAAAAGCTTATTTCCAGTCAGCTGTCTATTACGAAGCACCCCAAGTTACACAGCGTAGGCCAACGAACCGGTCCTTCCCTGCGCTCCCGTTCAACCCACTGCTGGTTTAGCTTCTTCTACTCACGTCAGGACTTGGCTGTCTAAAACATCCGGTCACACTCCCAGTGCTCGGGCCTTCTGTACAGGGAACCTGTTTCACTCCTGATGTACTCCGGTGCTCACCAGCCACTGTAGCACCGCACAGAATTAGGAGAGCTCCTTTCTCCCACAGGACAGCCAGTATCCACACCACTTCCCGCGGCGTGATATCTGTGCTTCCAATCTACAACTCCTACAACTCTTTGGACACCGCAACTCTCTGGAAACACAGCAGCAATCCCGGCGTCTTCTTTTTGCTTCTGCTGCTACCACTGCTGATGTGTTCTAATGGCATTGTGCATACGTAAAGTTTCCAAAAACTGCTAAACAAATTATTTTGCCCAAAAACATGAAATAAATTCAATCTAATTTTTGAGTATGGTAAGATATCTCCTGTTCTGTTACTACCTTTGTAGTTAAAGTAAACAGTCAACCGAAATACAAGAAAAAGGGGAGGGAATAATTTAAAACATTTTTATTTTCAGTAAAAAAGTTAAACAGAGAAAAGCTTATTCTTAGGCGTATAGTATAAATGCTTTGAAGACAACAAGTTGTTTATAAAGATAGAAAACAGAACGGTGCATGTGAAACAATAAAAGATAAGAACCACAATAATATTATTCTTGTTCGGAAAAAGAGTGGTTTTGCTGAAGCTGCCTGGAAACATTACATATGTAGACAACATAAAACAAATAGAGTAACCAACAATTTTTTGACTTATGATGCCTGTTGGGTATCCAGTATCTCAATTACTAAATCAAGTTTATCTGGATATCCAAAGACTCCATTACATAGTCAGGTTTTCTCTGCTAGGTTGGTTTTGCCTGAAATGTCCAAAAAGAGGAAATGTAAAAGTTTTTATCAAAAAGTTTCTTTTCAAGAGTTTTTCCAAAAAATAGGTTTGCCAGTTTTTTTTCAAAAAATGTCTTTAAAAAAGTTTTTCCAAGAACAAGTTTGCTTTCCAGAAGTTTCTTTCAGAAAGTTTTTCCAAAAGGTTTTTCCAAAAATAGGTTTGCCAACGTATAAAACAACAGTTAGTGGTTGGCTTTGAGGTCTGAAGATACTATATTTCAAGTTTCAAAGAAACATTTACTTGTTCTTTGCTGGTGACCTCTGTACGTTTCGGCGGGACCACCTGTAGGGCCGTGATTTCAAAAGGTACGCCTTCCTTGGGGCAGTTTTTTTAAAAAGGGAAGAATCCCTGTGAGGGAGGCAAACACAAAAGAAAGAGTTTTTTTCAAAATGGATCACTAGAACGTCGAAGTGATCAAAAAGATGTTTGGTGTATGTGTTGTAGAGTGCTGGGGAGATGCAAGAGCCTTGAGAGATGCCACATGGAGCGGGATAGGGTCTGCAGAGTAGTCACCTTTGAAGACTTTGGAGGTGCGTTAACTCAGGAAGGATTTGATCATGTGAACTGCCTGGTGGTAGAAGTGAAAGTTTGCGAGGAGGTGTTCACATGAGGACATTGTGGTCTATGAGATCAAATGCAATTGACAGGTCAAGGAGGAGTGGAATGGCCAAGTTCCCTGAATCACGGGTATGGTCGAGTTGGATTTTTCGGTCCAAGAGAGCTGCTTCTGTGCTGTGTTTTGGCCTGAATCCAGATTGTCTTGAGCCTAGAAGCTGATGTTGTTCAAGGTAGTTTTGAATTGGGGAAAAGGCCACACGGTGAAGGATTTTGAGGGGGAAGAGGACAGTAGTGATGGGTCGGTAGTTGGTAAGAATGGTGGAATCGAGGAATTGTTTCTTGATAAGGGGGAAACCCATGCCATTTTGAGGCATGTGGGAACATTGTTGGAGGTGAAGGAGGTGTTGACAAAATTGGCAATTGCTGGGGTGAGTGTGGTTGCTCAGAGTATGCCAATGTGTGCTGGGCTGTGCAGGCATCACCTTGGAGGGTTTGAGGTGCAGGACTGTGGTGGTGATGTCTTCTGTGTAGATGGCTGAGAAATGGAATTGGTGGTTCTTCGCGGAGGCAAAGGGGAGCTGAGGTGACAGTGTGGGGCAGGGTTTGGAAAGGAGTTGTTTCTTAGAGAGTATTTTGTCATGTAGTTTGAATTTTTTTTCTGAGAGGGCAGTTTGAATGGTTGCGCATCAGGCTTTGTCGGTGTGGATAAGCGAAGGGGTAGAGGCTGGGGGTTCAAGTTCATTGAGTATGAAAAACAGTTTTTTAAAGCAGGAACTGGCTTCGGTAATTCTTGTTAATATGAGGGTATCTGTGAAGGTTTTGGAGGCGATGTGAAAGGCCTTTATGTTGAGTGTAGTAGGGTCTTTCCTCCACGTGTGTTCAAGGGCCCGCATGAGCCTGCGCAGTGTGGTGAGTTCTTCTGTAAACCAAGTGTTGGCTTTTGTGCCTGTTTTGGGAATTCTGGGTTTGAGCGGGGCATGATGGTAAATGGTTTGTGAGAGGGCAGAAATTATATATGAGGCTTGGGCTTGTGGATCATCACATGCTGGTGTGTATTCAGCACAGTGTTCCAGCAATGTGGGGGCTATGCCGGCTTTGGTGAGTCCCCGCATATTGCGTGCAAGGGTGGGTGGAAGCCTGGTAGCTAAGTTGCAGGTTATTTGTGCGTGGTAGCGGCAGAATTCCATGACTGAGTGGTCGGACCAGGGCATGGGTAGGGCGGCGATGATGGTGGCAGTAGTATTCAGTGTTAGCACCCAATCCAGGGTGCATCCTTTAGAATGGGTTGGGGAGTGGAAAGGTTGAGTGAAGTGTAGCTCAGTGAGTCATGTCATTAGGTCTTTTGCTCTAGAGTCTGTGGCATCACTGAAGCCGAGGTTAAAATCTCCTAGTACTAGAAATTTGGTGGTTGGCTTGATGAGGGGTGATACGAGGCTGGGAATGTCGAGTTCAGTGCAGTTTTGGTAGTTGGGTTGATGATAGACTATGAGGAAGTTAGTGGTAGTTTGTGGGTTGATCAGGAGTCTGGACAGGAGTAGTTCATAGGTTGGTTGGGGTAAGGGAATCTTTCTGAAGGCCAGTGGAATTTTGCTAATGAGGACAACACTGCCTCCTGTTTTGTCGGATCTGTCCACACTGATGATGGAATAGTTAGGATGCACAGCGATTGATATGGATGGACCTGTGGCACTGTGCAGCCAGATTTCTGTTACAGCCAAAAAAAATCAAGGTGTCCTACCTCGGTGAGGTTGTTGAAATTTGTGGCATAGGCACAGAGGGAGCGGGCGTTGATCAGGGCCTCATTCAGGGATGAGGTGTAGTCTAAGGGGTGTTTGCTTGGTTGGGATTTAGGAGGATGTGGTCTGTGGGTCTGGAATCCTGCTTAGGGGGAGCTGCTGGGTGTGAGCTGGAATGCAAGACGATTTTTTCTGTCCCCACGATGGGTGAGTCTGGCTGTTCTCAGGGCTCCTAGGCAGAGTTTGTAGTGCTGGAGGTTGGTAGTTGTCTGTGTCTTGGATGGGGCAGTTGAGGGTGGGTATTGGAATGCACGCTGGGTGGGAGTAGTTTTAGACCTAGAGCAGTTTTTTTTGTGGTTTGCTTTTGGGCCATTTAGAACGTGTGATTATTAGGGAAGTTGATTAGAGGGTTCCCCTAATTCTCCTGACCTGGGTGACCTCCCCTGTCATCCTCCCACAGAACACCACCAGCAGGATCAGGATTAGGAAGCACCTGCCTTTGGCTGGCCACATGAGGAGGGTTACAGGCCAGGGTCATTGGAATGATCACCTCTGATTCATCACAGTTCTCTCATTTCTTCCTCAAAAACTACGTCTTTGAATAGTGTATCATTACAAATCCACTTTCTTTCTCTGTGTATCTTATCCCCCATGGTGAGCGTTGCCTTTACCAACTTATGGTCCGACTATCCTACCACATTTACAGAGGCCTCCCTAATAAGAAATTGCTTATGATCAATGCGTGTATTTTAGGTGGGATGGAATGAAGCGTGTATTCCTTCACTTTAGGCTTTATTTCCCTTCATGCATCGCACAGAAAGCGGTTCTTTATTAATTTCATTAAGGTGCTCCTTGTCTTCTCCTCCTTGCCCGTCATACTCTGCTTCACTGAATATCTATCTATTCTAGAGTGCATCACCATATTGAAGTCTCTCCACAAATTAGAAAACCCTCCTTCCACTGAATCAATTTGTTAAGGGCAGTTGCATCAAATCCAATTGACGCCGTGTTTGGGGCATATATTGAGCATTACATCAGGATTCAATCCCCTCTCTTACATTTTACCACCAGCCATCCACCACCCATTTCTGATATCTTGAATTTCTAACCCCAAATATGTATTTATAGAATGCCCCTTCCCCTTTCTTATGCATACCCAATGCCCATATGGTCCCCCTTTCCATTTCCTCTTGATGTCGAATTCCTGCCCTTCGTTATATCTAGTTTCTTGTACGAAGAGTACATCCAACACTTCTTTTCTGAATAGTCTTACCAGCATCGCCCTCTTTGCCGGAGAGTTCAGGCCTTTCACACTTAACATCCTAAACTCTACATCATCACTCAACATAAAGCCATATTTGAAAGTTCTTGGGATTGACAGTGAGAAGACATTGGACAGTACAGTGATGTAAACAACCTTGCATTCTAACTCCACTTGAGAACCTTCTTGGTACAAGCCCCCATCCACCATACCCTTCTCCCCTGTGCTACTGCACCTTACACCTCCCTGCCTCTTCCCCTTCCCCCTCGCACTCCCTCATCGAGACATCCTATTCTAACATCAGATCCACACAGATAGAAACCTCCCCCTTCACTGTTAAGCAACATAACAACTGTAAAGACAACAGTATTGTAAATCAGCATCTCCACTTCCTGCTGATAACTTCTTAAACTGCGGACTATCCTCTATTACACTTCACACCCCCCACACTCCCTCATAATACTACCTCTTGTGTGTCCACATCCCCTCATCATCACTTTGGTCTTTCAGCCATTCTCTCCTGAAGTCAACCATTTGCAACCTTTTTTTATCACCCGCTCCTTGCATATAGCTCCTGGGCCCGGCCTCAGGTCTTTAGAGATGGAGTATTCAATCTCCTGAACTTTTGAACTCCTTCTCTTTTTCCTCTCCCTCCAGCAGTATGCGGGCCCCAGTATCTGCTTGCGCCCTCTCCCGGAGTCATTCGTGCCCCTTCATGATGCGTCTCGTAGAGGTGCGCCAAGAGCCCCTATGCTTCCTCCCCGGTAGTCATCAGATATTCTTCCTTTCCAATCTCAAAACTCAAGGCAAAGGGGTACCACCATCTGTATTTCACCCCTCTTTTCCGCAACCAGGATGTTAGGGCCTTACATTCCCTTCTCTTTGCGTGGGTCAAGGACGTTAGATCCTGGTATATATTAACCTTTGAGCCTTCGAAAATCTACTCCATGCCCATCCTAGCCTTAGCTAATATTTTCAGCTTATCTTTGTAGTAATGGCACTTTGCCAAAATAGAGCGTGGGCCTCCTGGTGGACCATCAGCACAGTGGATTCTATCGAAGGTAAAGATTTTCTCACCCTTCCCTTCTTCCTCAAAGAGGGTTTTCAGGAGTATCCTAACCTTCTCTTCCAGCCCTCGGGGCTTTCACCCTCCCCTTTCACGCACTCTCAATATGCAAATATTTGCCATCTGCTCCCTATTTTCTAGGTCATCCGGTTTGAGAGCCATATCATATTCTTTCACTTCTAAATCCTTGTTCCCATATCCAATCTCATCTCCAAAGTGTCTACTGCCAGTTGGTTGCTCTCCAGGGCCTCAATGTTCTCCTCTGTTTTATCAACTGGACTTGTTATCTCCTTCAGTGAGGCATGAATGTCTCCCTTCATAGATCTGATTTCCTCTAGGAGCACACTGATGGCTGCTCTAATTGTGGGTTCTTCTCCCTTCAACTGTTGTGATGCCGCCTCATGTTCAGTGGCCATGACTCAACCCTTGGTTGTCTACCTTCTAAACCGTTGAAGTTCTTCCACTGTTTGCCTATGACACATCTGGTGCTGGTTCTGCCAGTACTCTATAAAGACCCAGAAGAAACCTTGTGTCACCCAACACCTCTATGCGTGATTCTCCTGACCCTTCTATGGGTGGCCGATGTAGCCTGTACAAAAACTGTGCTGCATCTGAGCTACAGCTCACGGTCCTGGTTTCAATGTTCCGATGAGTAATCCACCCATATTTATTCTTGCATTCTCCTAAATGTAGTGGGAACTGTCCCACATTACAGTCATTGTATATGTATTTGCTGCACGTAAATGGTTTTCATACTATTATTCTGGTCGGACAACTATACCTAGCCTGGAGGAGCCCTCTATGTTCTAATCACGGGCTACGTTAGGCCTTCAGTTCCCTTCACACCACTGTATCCCTTCTGTACTGCTAGTTCGCCGGTAGGAGTTGGAGCCTCCCTCCGTCAGTATCAGCCACTCTCCAAAGGCTGCAAGCAGGCCCCGGGTACTGCGGACCCTGTTTCCCCTAATCAGGCGTTGCAAATCATGTAGCGGTATTCCGCTGCTGATTTTTCTACCTCTCGCCACTGGTATTGGAGCACCGCTCCTTCCCTCTCTCTACGGTGTGGTCTGCGTCGTCTGGGTGCATGTTTACCAGCTGGTCCCCTTCCACTCCTGAGAAACCGCCTGGCTCGTGGGACGTAGGTTCCATACTCCCCAGTATGCTCTACACTTCTTCTTGCTGCATTCTGCTGTTGGGCTGTTAGTCTCCGTGCGGCTGCAAGCTGACGTCACCCCATGGTGCATATTTCAGTGTAGCCGCTTTGCCTGGGTATATGATCACCCACTTAATTCTGACTTTACAGCCTTCTTAACCTCCTAATAAATGGCACAATGGATCCCTGAGAGTTCGGGGTTGTGGGATATGCACTATTCGCCCCGGTTCCACCGTGTTGTCTTCGTTGCTGATCAGCAAGGGTTGGTTGGAGGAGCTTAGTGCTGAGGCTGTCACCTTGCCTGTGCCTCCCTGGAGGTCTCCCCATGTGTGTGTTTTTGTCTAGAAGATGTCTGAATTGGTAGCAGTACATGAGTGTAACTTTACATGTATTCAAAAAACATGTTGTCTTAGATGCTTTTGTTAATACACCTGATAATTACAGATTTAAGTGTTGGATTCATTGTGCAAATCTGAATGAAAGCATATATACATGTATGGATTTGTAGAGTATGAAGGGGCACATGGTAGAAAAATATTTTAGCGCGAGAGACAGTTTCTAAATATTTAATGTAAAATCCTCAGATCTGTTTAACAATAAAGTTACTGGTAGTAATTCTGATGTACTCTTGGTTTACTCCTGATGTGAAACTATGACTCAAAAAGACGTTACTGGCAGTAGCTCAAACTTACTCCTGAAACATAAGAGTACATTGGGATTAAGCCAGAGTTACTCCTTGTAACATTTTATGAAATTCCCCCTCATTTCATTCCTGTCTGACATGGAGGTGGTTACCCCACAGCAAATTACTCCATGCCAGGCAACCAGGTTTTGGTGTAAGCAGGCTTTCTTTGTGAATCAGGTGCAACCTAAATGGATTTTCTGACAGTGGTCAGAGACACCTGATTTCCTTGTGAAGAACACTTCTTGAGGCCTTAAGAACACACTTATGGGTAAGATGCATCTGTAGTAACTTACTCCATGAAAAGGGATTCTTTGTGAATAGCCTCGGCCTGGCACATTCCCATTTCCGTGCCCCGCGTGTGTACGCCTGGGCTCCTGTAAATATAAACGCCATGGTGCCATGTTGAGAGCATTTCATTAGCAGTTATACTAGAAGCTGAGATCTAAACTTGAGATGTCTGTTCATTGTTACAAAAGAAAGGCGTAAGGGATTCATCATTTAAATTACTTTTGTATCTTCAGGGCAAGAACTGAAAACGGCTCCTTGTACAATATTACCATTTAAATGAGGAGAGCCTGGAAAGGCATCCAACGGGGAAATTCCAGGTGACTGCACACAATTCTTACACTTTTATCATATTTTGTTCATACCGAAAAATGTCATAATTGTGTTTTAAGGAAATGCTTCAAATAATAAAGTGCAAAATGTTGCCATATTTAATAAATGGTTGAACTATATAGCAAAATGTAATTCATATGACACACATATATATATTTTTTGCAACATTAGCTGCTGAACGTTTGAGTATGAACTATTTTTCCGAGCAGAGAAAAATTGAAAATGTATGTTTGTATACCATTGGTTTGCATCAAAAGGCAATTAGAGTTTGTTTGCACTCATCAATCGAACAGGAGGCACTGCAGTAAAGTTGAAGGCTTGGAGACACCAACGCACCTGCTAAATCAACTAACTGCGTCAAGTTGTCACAGGAGCACCAAGATACGATGTTGCTCATGGCAATAGAAAGGGGAGCCTGAGTCAGAATCGGAAAAGTCACAAGGTCAGAGAAAGTGCAACAACACTTTGGGTCTATGGCCATGATAGGCTATCTCCCGCAGACCAAAATTCCCTGATCTTCACAGGGCATAATCGCTGCTTGTGGGTGTGGGCTTAAGAGTGGGTGGAGTGCCGGATGGTGCACTGCATCCATCCATAGTTGCCAACATGGCCCATTCCAATCTGTAGGCGCTTAGCCAGTCCTGTGTTTTTCTTTGCATTCTGGGACTTGTAGTTCCACTATTCACATTATAAAACTTGCAGGACAAGTCCCAGAATGGAAAGAAAGAAACAGGACTCGATAAGCATCTAGAGAATGGGTCATGTTGGCAAGTATGCTGCATCTGCTGGAGAGTTTTGCAACCAAGCCCTCCCCCTGTGGCAAGAACCGTCACAATCCCATAAGAAGCATCTCTCAAACCCCCTAAATAAGCACCCACAAGTGACAGCACCCCATGCCACACAAATCATTTTTGCCGTTTGTATAATAAATTCTAAGGCCCCCTACAAATAAAATATTTTGTGGTGAAAACTCACCAAACTAGTCAAATCCTGTCGGTTACCAACATTAGTATTGACATACCCTTCCCTCACACAGCCCTTGGAAATTCTGCTTTTGAAGTTCTGGTAGTAATTTACGAATGCATTGTGTTTGTGTATGTTTCTGTAACTTACTCTCAAACACAAGCATGTTTTTCAACAGTAACTTATTTTATATATTTGATGTAACTCACTTTGTGAACAGTGCGTAAATTACACATGAATAAGTGACAATATGTGTGGTTGTAATGTCAGTCTTACATCTCAGATAAAATAGCTTTAGATGTCTACCAAAAGTAATTAGTAAAATGTTGCTGGCTTTCAAGATCTGTCTTTCTTAGATAACCTATCAAATGCACCACACGAAAATGTTGTTACATACATATATATATATATATATATATTATATTAGTTACTATATATATATATATATATAGTAACTAATACTATTTACAGGATTTGCCCGTACAATTGTATGGTATAAATTGTGAATACTCAAAAGCCTGTTTTATCTAAAGATCTGGTTTTCACCTGGAAACAAATGGTAGCGTGCACTGCTGTGGCGTTCAGTTCTCAAACGTAGCCGAACCAACAATGGTACAGTACATTCATCCTGCATGGCACACAAACTCTGTCGCCACCACACACTCAAGATCTGCCACAGACCCAAGATAATTTCCTACCGTAGACACCTTTGTCCAAATGCAGTGCCTCTAGTAATAGTAACAACCCAGATATGTCACAGCCAAGGATTACCACAATGAAGATCTGTCACAGCCAGGGATAACCACAATGGAGAGCTATCAGAGCCAGGGATTACCAGAATGGAGATCTGACACAGCCAGGGATTACCACAATGGAGAGATGTCACAGCCGGGGATTACCACAATGAAGATGCGTCACCACCGGGGATTACCACAATGGAGAGCTGTCAGAGGAAGGGATTACCAGAATGGAAATCCTATTACCACAATGGAGAGCTGTCAGAGGAAGGGATTACCAGAATGGAAATCCTATTACCACAATGGAGAGCTGTCAGAGGAAGGGATTACCAGAATGGAAATCTTATTACCACAATGGAGAGATGTCAGAGGAAGGGATTACCAGAATGGAAATCTTATTACCACAATGGAGAGCTGTCAGAGGAAGGGATTACCAGAATGGAAATCTTATTACCACAATGGAGATTTGTCACAACCGGGGATTACCAGTGAACTGAGGTTCCTGCTCAGCCCTTTAAGATGGGTTAGTAATACCTTAGAGATGGACGGTGGTTGCAGAGGTTACTCAAACATCAATAACTCAGGTAGTTGGCAAAAGATACTGTTTTAATATCAATTATCTAAAACAGGGAGCCTAACGGACATCAGCAGACATCCCTCTCCATGATATCTCTCAAGACTTCCCAAAGCATTTAATAAAAAATTACATTCATATAGTAAAAAATGGTCATAGGTGACATTTAACCTGTTTATTACTAACGTCATTCTATGTGGTAATCTACAAAAACCTAATGATGAGTGTGATAGGTTCTACAAGGATCATCTAGGTATACGATCCATACTTGTTTAGGACAGTGAAAGAAAATGATTTGTCTCTTAACATCAGGTCGGGCAACTAACCCCTTCCCTTAAAATATGTTACTATGAATGTCACTATATATACAACGTCTAATTGGCTACACAACTATAGGACCCTTGATCATGCGTTCCTCCGTCATTGGTTATTTTCCCACCTCCGTCCGTACCCTCCCAACCTATGTTCGAGGTACGCAGGCTGAGCTCGTCTTAACCATAGCTTCCCACAAATTAGCATATCCATCCATCATCACCTCAGTGGTCCACTGTCAATTAGATCTTTGAACTAGGTCTTGAACATGTTCTTTGCTCCAGGGAATTCAGGGGAGTGAAGGCATGCTCTGCCCTCGTGCGTAGGTGTGACCATCATGCTCATCCAACTTCTTCTCACCACGTGACTCAAGACCACGAATTTGAGCTTTCAGTGTATTAAAACACTATTCTTTAATAGACCTCTGATGTCTTCTTGTTTTTGTCCATGCCTTCTGAACAGGAGCTTCATTCTTTCACACAATTTGTATCCAATGTCAGCTCACCCCTTTCTAATATGGTCTTGGCTCATCCAACCTTGCCTTTCTGAATTTTTGCCTGTAATTCACTTGGTTTCTAACTGCGCCACACTTGGAAACTGGGAAAAGCGGTCTTCCTTCTTTTGCTCAGCACTGCTATTGTACGTGGTGGAAACATCCATCTTCTACTGACTCCTATATATATATATATATATATATATATGTTTATGTTGGCGCCTGCCACAATCTATTCACTATAGAGCTAGACTTTAAGAATACTTCATCTGCTTGCGTTTCTTTGAATGTATATACCTGTGAAATAGCTTGATCTCTTCATCATGTCTGCAGCATAAGTTTCTTCATCTTGATCGCAAGATGTCATTTATCTCAACACTTTCTTGATGCCTAATAGATGCCTGCATCTCATTCCTTATATGTCAGCCTTGCTCTGTATGACAGTGGTGGTGATGACGTCACCATTCATCTTCATCATTCAACCGTCCTGTTTCTTCCGGAATTTCATTCAGACGACCATCATATTGTCTGGTATGCAGGTATGGTTTCCTCAATGGGAACCTTGCCTCCTAGATTCTCCTAGGTATCGGTATTTTCACTGGTACCGCACGTGTTTCACACTCCGGCATCCAACATACAGGTGCTGTGGGTGAGATGGTTTAGGTGGGGGTACTTAGTGCCTTTTCTACACTAGAAAGGAGATCAGTCACAGCCAGGGATTAACAAAATGGAGAGTTATCAGACACACGGATTACCACAATGGGGAGCTGTCACACCTGGAAATTACCACAATGGAGATCTGTCACAGCCAGGGATTACCAGAATGGAGATCTGTCACAGCCAGGAATTATTACAATGGAGAGCTGTCAGATCTGGGGATTACACAATAGAGATCTGTCACAACTGGGGATGACCAAAATGCAGATCAGTCACAGCCAGAGATTACCACAGTGGAGATCTGTCAGAACTGGGGATTACCACAATGGATATCTGTCAGAGCCAAGGATTACCACAATGGAGATCTGTCACAGCCGGGGATTACCACAATGGAGATCTGTCAGAGCCAGGAATGACCAAAATGGAGATCTGTCACAGCATGGGATTGCCACAATAGAGAGCTTGCAGAGCTGCGGATTAACAGAATGGAGATCTATCACAGCCAGGCATTACCACAATGGAGATCTGTCAGAGCTGAAGATTACCACAATGGTGATCTGGTACATCTGGGGATTACCACAATGGATAGATGTTACTGCAGGGGATTACCACAATTGAGATCTGTCAAAGCCGGGAATTAGCACAATGGAAATCTGTCACAGCCGGGGATTACTACAATGGAGATATGTCACAGACATAGATTACCACAATGGAGATCTGTCACAGTCATAGATCACCACAATGGAGATCTGTCAAAACCAGGAATTAGCACAGTAGAAATCTGTCCCAGCCGGGGATTACCACAATGGAGATCTGTCACAGTCATAGATTACTACAATGGAGATCTTTCACTGCCAAGGATTAGCACAATGGAGATCTGCCACACCTGGGGATTACCACAAAGGATATCTGTCACTGCTAAGGTTTACCACAATGGAGATCCGTCACAGCTGGGGATTGCCAGAATGGGGATTTGTCACAGCCAGGGATTACCACAATGGAGAGCTGTCAGAGCGGGGGATTACCACTATGGAGATCTGTCACGGCCAGGGATTACCAAAGTGACGACCTGTCTGATCCGGGTATTACCACAATGGATGTCTGTCACAGCTGGGTATCACCACAATGGAGAGACATCACACCTGGAGATTACCACAATGGAGATCTGTCAGAGCCAGGGATAACCACAATGGAGAGCTGTCCGAGCCAGGGATTATCACAATGGAGAGCTGCCAGAGCTGAGGATTCACACAATGGAGATTTGTCACACCTGGGATTACCACAATGGAGATCTGTTACTGCAAGGGATTACCACAAAGGAGATCTGTCACAGTCAGAGATTACCACAATGGAGATCTGTCAGAGCCAGGGATTACCACAATGGAGATATGTCACAGTCAGAGATTACAACAATGGAGATCTGTCAGAGCTAGGGATTACTACACTGGAGTTCTGTCACTGCCAGATATGACCACAATAGAGCTCTGCCACAGCCGGGGATTACCACAATGGAGATCTGTCACAGCCGGCGATCAACATAATGGAGATCTGTCAGAGCCAGGGATTACTACAATGGTAATCTGACAGAGATGTGGATTACCACAATGGAAATACTTTTAGAGCCGGGGATTACCACAATGGAGATCTGTCACTGCCAGTGATTACCACAATGGTAATCTGACAGAGATGTGGATTACCACAATTGAGTTTACCACAATGGAGATCTTTTCAGGGGCAGGGATTACCACAATGCAGATCTGTCACTGCTGGGGATTACCACAATGGAGAGCTGTCAGAGTTGGATATTACCAGAATCGAGATCTGTCACAGCCGGGATTACCACAATGGAGAGCTGTCAGAGCCGGGATTACCACAATGGAGAACTGTCAGAGCCATGGGTTACCACAGTGGACACCAGTCAGATCCAGGGATTACCACAATGGAGGTCTGTCACAGCTGGGGATCACCACAATGGAGAGACGTCACAGCTGGAGATTACCACAATGGAGATCTGTCAGAGCCAGGGTTTACCACAATGGAGAGCTGCCAGAGCTGAGGATTCACACAATGGAGACCTGTCACACCTGGGGATTACCACAATGGAGATCTGTCACTGCCAGGGATTACCAGAAAGGAGATCTGTCACAGTTGGAGATTACCACAATGGAGATCTGTCAGGGCCAGGTATTACCACAATGGAGATCTGTCACTGCCAGGGATTACCACAAAGGAGATCGATCACAGTCAGAGATTACCACAATGGAGATCTGTCCGAGCCAGGGATTACCACAATGGAGATCTGTCACATTCAGAGATTACAACAATGGAGATCTGTCAGAGCTAGGGATTACTACACCGGAGTTCTGTCACTGCCAGAGATGACCACAATGGAGCTCTGCCACAGCCGGGGATTTCCACAATGGCGAGCTGTCAGAGTTGGGTATAACCAGAATCGAGATCTGTCACAGCCGGGGATTACCACAATGGAGAGCTGTCAGAGCCGGGGATTATCACCATGGAGATCTGTCACAGCCATGGATTACCACAGTGGCAACCAGTCAGATCCAGGGATTACCACAATGGAGGTCTGTCACAGCCGGGAATTAACACAATGGAGAGCTGTCACAGCTGGGGCTTACCACAGTGGAGAGCTGTCCCAGCCAGTAATTACCACAATGGGGATCTGTCAGAGCCAGGGATTACCAGAATGGAGAGCTGTCACAGCCATGGATTACCATAATGTAGAGCTGTCACAGAGCTCTGTGGGGGTTGCATATATTTTGTCACCAGGGGGATAACGGGTCCCCAGGGAAGATTGGTGAATACCCTTTTACTACTTTGGCAAATTATTCACATAAATATATTAGGAGCCTTTTAGTTTGGTGGGCTATGATTTTCAATTCTATGAGCCTCATTACGACCCTTGCGCTCCTGTAATGAAGGGAGCCGGTTCAGGACCGGCCCCCTTCATTACGGGAGCACCTATTACGATTTTCCCTTTGCGGGACGCGGATCAGACGTCTGGTAAAACCAGACGTCTTTTCCGGGCCTCCGAGGGGAAGAGGGAGGTAAAAATGGGACACTTGTAATGTGCCCGTTGTTACCTCCCTCCCCATTCCCATTGAGCCCTATGGGGGCTCAAATGGGAATGGTTCCTGCAAGGAGGATTTACCGTGTCCTCCTATGTCGGAATGACCCGATAAGTCCCCATTGCAGGAACCCGGTAATGGAGCCCGGTTTGGAGGCAGCCATGGAGCTAATAGCTAATAGCTCCATGGCTGCCTCCAAACTCGCAATGAGGCCTGTTTCTTTGCAATTTGCTATTTGATGGTCACATGAAGGCAATTTGCATATACTAATAACGTTTTGCATTTCTCTAACACCAAAAGCTGCTATCATTTCCATTAACAAGTAAAGTGATGATGTTATGCATGAAAGAAGCAAATCACTTCTACATGTGGCTTGCATGTTTAGGATAACATACACAAATATATGTTTTCTCTTATACAAATAAAAATAAATTGTGAAGGAAGATAAACTCAAAAGTAAGGGATTAGGGAAGGAAAAAGAGAGAAAGTTGAGAACAAATATTAATAAAATTTGGCACAAATAGATTCGTAGCACATTCCCCAATACAGAAACAGCAATTTGACCAATTTCTCACAAGCAACCAATGTAGATTTCTTGTTAAATATCCGAACTTTAATAAAGGAACAAGCAACACAGGAAACAATGTTTTAGTTATTGTTATAATTGGCCAGACTGTAGGATGGCTGTTAGACAATGTTTCCTAATGACAGGAAGCACACGTGTGTCGGAACAATTGAGCTCCAAATCAATATCAAAAATACCAAAGCATGATGACCACTGGCAACATACAGAACAGAACAGTGGCTAAGTCTACTGTTCAGTGTTAGCATTTGCCTAAAGAGCACAACCGACCCTGCAGATAAAGGAATAGAATTTGTCCAAAATCCTTTTCTACCCCCAGAAGCTAGGGAGATTAGCACCAACATACACTACTTCCGCTTCCGATGCTGTTCGATTATATACTGGGTCCAAAAATCCTCCTTTTAGAGCCACCAATGTACTAATCTTGAAAGATAGCTGACCCTTAGAAAAGCAGATGAACAATCTAATCCCCAGAGGCACCCACAGGGGGCGCAGACTGGGAGAGGCTAGGCACCTTAGTTGTCCTTTTTCTGTTTTGCATATGGAGCAGCCCGGAAGTGAGGCTCAGCCGGAAAGAAGCAGATCTAGCGATTTTAAAAAGGAAAGAGATGCTGTGCCCAGTGCTGCTGAGTCTGCATATTATAAGCGACTTTGGGCTTGTTTTCGTCTGCTTTTATGTGCGTGTGTAATTGGGCTGGTTTACATTGCAACTACGCCCATTGCACTTCCCTGGCTCATCAGAGCATTCTGTACTGAACTGCTGGCAGCCCTTTATGACCCGCAATTACTGCTTTGTCTCCCTCCTTTTGCATATGCTTAGGCATTTGGCACTGATGGGATGCTCGCATTTGAAAGACCCCTCACAGATCGTTACCTAGCCAACAGGTGCCCCATCAATGTAAAAACGCCTAAACATATGCAGAAGAGAAAGCTCCCTTTTAAAGGTTAGCCATGTTGCCTTTACACTGAAATGCAAAATATTGATTGTTTTGTATTGAACAATGGCGAGCCAAACGCCCTCATCCATAAAAACTCCCTGGTCATTAGACTGTGTAACCAACAATGGGACAACAACGCAGATCTTCTATATGCCAAACTGGATCTCTTCCAACTGCACCATTAACCTCATAGTCACATACAGACCACCAGGCTCTTCCCCCGACTATCATAAGCAACTCCTTCAAATCATAAGCAACAACCTGAAAGACTCCACTAAAACCATCCTGCTTGGTGACCTAAACCTGGGCCTAGATGACCCCAAGGATAAGGCTGCCGCACTCTTAGCCAAGGATCTCTCCCACATGGGGTTCCAACACAAAATCACCAGTCCAACCTATTGCAAAGGCCGATCCATCGACTGGATAGCAGATCATAACTGCTCATCGGCGATCTCCTCCATCTCAGTCCTCCCTTAGACAGATCACTATCTCATCCAATTCTCCATCCCAACCACACCCACCCGGAAACTCTTACTTATGTCCCTCACGCCAAAGTCAGAAGCTCTAAAAAACTCATGGCCAATAACCTCGCTCCGCTTCTTGATATCCCTGAACCGAAGCATCCTTTTAACCAAGATCCCACCTCTCACGCCAACCTCTCCAACAAGGCCCTCGCCCAAGCCATTGACTCCATCGCCGGAAGAAAAAAAAAGAGAAAAAATCCATGCACTTCAACTCCTGGTTCTCAGAAGAACTATCAGCATTACGCAGCAAGATTAGTAAAGCCCTATCCAACAGGCAATCTACACCCAACCAATCATCCCTCGAGTTCAAAGAAATCTCACGGACCTACAAAAAGGCCATATTCAAAGCCAAATCTGAATCATTTGATCAGAGAATTACCAAAGCTAGCTCCAAATCCAGAGAAATATTTTCTATATTCAAAGAACTCACCACTCCCGAGTCCAGCCCTGACGAGATCATCAAGGATGAAGCATGGTGCACAGGCATCCAGACAGCCCTCCTTAATAAAGTGAAAACGCTCCAAGACAAAATAGCATCTCAACGTAAAGCACTCAACAACCTCCCCATGTCCACCTCACTCCCCTCTCACAATCCTCTTCTGCAAATACCCCTCTTTACCTTTAGAGAAGTTACCGAGCTAGAAGTCTCCTCCCTACTCAAAAGTATCAAACCTTCCACATGCAAAGGGGACATATGCCCACCCACCATCATCAAAGAGTGCTCAGAAGCACTCACCCAGATCATCACAGCTTTCATCAATGCTTCTTTCTCATCAGGAACCGTACCTCAATGCCTAAAAGAAGCCTGGGTTTGCCCACTCTTAAAAAAACCCTCACTAGATACTACTGCCCCCAACAACTATCGCCCCATCACCACTGTCCCCTTCCTCTTCAAAATCCTAGACACAGCCGCCCACAACCAAATACAGCAATACCTCGAAACCCATGCTATTCTAGGTAGAAGACAGTCGGGTTTCCGCAGAGGCCATGGAACCGAAACTGCCCTCCTAGATTTAAAGAATCAAATCACTAGTATAATGAACACAGGCAAGCCTGCCCTCCTCCTACTACTCGACCTCTCTGCAGCGTTTGACCTAGTCGACCATGGCATCCTCACATCCCACCTATTCCATGCTGCTCATTTTTCACACGTAGCAACGACTTGGATCAACTAATTTCTAGAAGGTAGAGCCATGAAAGTGTACTCTGACCAGGCTAACGCTCCCCCAACCACCATAAACTGCGCAGTCCCGCAAGGGTCATGCACCGCACCAACCCTCTACAACCTCTTTACTAAACCCCTCTTTGACTTACTGGATTCTCTCGGCATAGCCTACACAAACTATGCCGATGACACACAAGTACTCCTTCCACTCACAGGAGACTATACACAGGACACAGAAGCACTCCTCATATCTACACCACGATACAAACGTGGATGGCTATCAATGGTCTTTGCCTTAACGGTGACAAAACAGAGATCATCATCTTGGCCCCCAGCGAACTTCTGTCCAAGGTCAGCCAAGACTACTCACACAGGCATATCGACAACATTAACATACCTGTCTCCACTGCCGTGAAGACCTTAGGAGTCTATCTTGACGCTACACTCTCTATGACAAGACAAGTTAGCGCAATCTCCTCTTCATCCGCTCTGACCACTAAACTCATCTATGCCATAAAAGCCTACCTTACCACTCCCAACTGCCTCTCCATTGCTAGAGCCACGATAAGAGCTAGACTTGATTATTGCAACACCCTCTTAGCCGGCACATCCTCGAAAAATCTAAATAAGCTCCAAATAGTGCAAAACAACGCGCTCCGTGCTGCCCTGCACATCCCTAAATCTGATCATGTATCGCAGGCCCGAAGAAACGACCACTGGCTCCCAGTCAACGATAGAATCAACTTTAAAATACTCACTCTCACACATAAATGCATTAACCACACTGCTCCCTCCTACTTATCAGAAACCATAATCAGGAAATCCTCCTGCCGGCCAATTAGAAGCCACCTTGCTAACCAACTCCAAGTTCCAAACATAAGAAGAGCTAAAGCTGGAGGCATTGGCTTCCCACACATAGCACCCAAGCTCTGGAACGATCTCCCCATCACTCTCAGAGCCGAACCCTCCCTGTATTCCTTTGGCAAATCCCTCAAAACGACTCTCTTTACCTAATCCTACCCCACCCTCTGCCGCTGATACAAACTGTTCCTTAATGCGCCATGCCTGAACTGCTAGCTCATGTATCTAAAATTGCAAGTGTAAAACAAAAATGACTTGTAATCATCATCGTACCTATTCCTGTAACTTCTGGTTGTATCAACCTGCCTTTTGTAACCTGCTTTTTTGTAACCAGCCAATATGCTACATGTAACAGCGCCACGATGCTCACGGGCTGTTTGTGCGCTCTAAACAAATGCAAATAAATAATGATACCCTGTATTTATCCAAGTTATGTTGCTACACAGCTTTTATTAGAAATTCTCAAAGTGAAAAAAATACAGTAGTGTAAAAAGAAAATACATTTCAGGCCTGCATTATTTTGCATCCTGGTACTTCTAGTTTTCCATTTGTTAAGTGAAAAATAAAGCCAAACCAATAATAATGTGGGTGAGAATGTTGTTTTTCTAAGAATTGGCACATTGCAAGGTTGCTTTAACATGAGATGTATGTTTTGCAAATAAAATGATCAGAGCGCTCAACTTACCATGCCATGCATGAGAAGATAATTCAGTCCTGTTTTTTCCCTTTTGGATTCTGGGATTTGACATTTTTTCCCCACTTAGAATTTAGGAGAACTACAAGTCCCAGAATTCCAAGCAAAAACAGGACTGGGTGGCTTTCTCGCACATGGCCATGGGAAACCTTGGAACTCTGCTCTGTAAGGCAGAATTAATCTGGGTGGAACTACAACATTTAGATATTTGTACAAAGTGCAGCATGAAAGGTATGTTTTCAAGTGCCTAAGCTGTACTGTGGGTTAAAATTTCAGGTTCACTGTTTAAACAAACTGTGTGAATCCTAAATCTCTTCTAGTAAAAAACACTGGCCTGATCAGAGCCAACATTAATTGCCTCCCCTTTTTCAACCAGTCACTAAAGTACTTGAGCTGTCCGGATTACTGCCACACAGCAGAATGTGTGAATCATTTTGCTATGCCCTGTTATACTATGGGCCTCATTACGACCCAGGCGCTAATTGGTTAACGGCGCCGTAGAAGGCTGCGGCGCCGTTAACCTATTAGCGCCTAATTACGAGGTCCCTTTGTGGGACCTGACCTTAACGTATGGTTTTACCAGCCGTTAAAGTAGGGACCCGCAAAGGGACCTTGGTGCTAAGTACGGTGCCGCAATTTGCGGCACCGTACTTAGCGCCTTCCCCATTCCCATTGAGCCCTATGGGGCAAAAACGGGAATGGGGAAGGGCCAACCTTGGAATGGGGCGGTAATTCCGCCATTCACCATGGTGGACCCCGGCATGGACCATGGTGCTAGTAGCACCATGGTTTAGCGCCGGGGTCGTAATGAGGCCCTATGTCTTGTATAGCGCAAAGTCGACCATTTTCACTGTTTCTTGGAATTTCAGGATCTGCAGGTGGTGGGGTATGGGACTAATTTAGGAGCAGACAAGAATACTTTGTAGCAATGTAGTGCAGACATGAGAAGGTAGGGCTCTCTTGGGTGTCTAAGCTTTATTCATTGTGTGAGTTGTCTGGGAGGGGTAGATAATGTGCACTCAATGTTGGTAACGTAAATTGTTTGTGTGATTGTAGTGCATGCCAGAGTGCTGTTTGAGGAGTGTGGAGGATTGAGTTTGTGCATCTGTGGTGAGATAGTACTATTTAGGTAAATTTAGTGTGGATTCACGCCTTCTAGGCAAATTATCAAAGATTTGAATTTGTGCAAGAAAGCGGAGCAAATTAATTTAGCACCAATTTTGATACCTTGCTAATAGAGAATGCTGCAAAAAGGTTTCATCTCAATCTGTATTATCTAAGATGTTTATACTTGGGGGACATTAAAGCAGGCTATGTTATTTATGATGGGTGCTGCGTAACATAAAACGAAATGTAGTAGACACATTTTCTTGTATGTTATGCAGAAAACATAGTACAAAAAAAACAGCCCGATTCATTTTTGCCCATGTGCAAATGTATTTTGAAAATATGGATTGTGACAAAATATGTTTTCTACATTTTGTATTATTAAAGATTTTAGCACCAATGCAACACTTTGATAATATGGCCTCAGGTGGTGTGTATTCAATTGTGCAACCTGTTTTGTTTCTGTGGGGGGTGGAGGGGTGTTTAGAGATGTTTTGTTGGTTAGGACGGTATATATAACAACTTTTAGGTGCTTACTGTTAGCATATCTTGCACAACAGACCACCTAATAACTGGGGACAACCTTTTTCATGTTGACAACATCACAGTTGGGCACATTTACTCACATCAGTGCCTTGTTATGCCATATGTAATTTTAGGCTAACTCTTGCTAAATAATGTGATAGTAAGCCATGGCAAAACAAGGGAGGGCTCACGGTTTCTATTCAGTTTCCCAGGGCTTCACTTATGACTGTCTACTGACTCCTTAGACACTCCAATTGTAGCACTGCATACATGCCAACATGCCCCACTCCATCAGCTAGTCCAGTCCTAGTTTTTACTTTGCTTTCGGGGACTTTTACTCCAGGGTTTATAACACGGAAATCCGGTACTGCAAGCCTCAGAATGCAAAGTTAAAACCAAGACTGAACTAGCATTTCCCAAGTATGGCAGCACCTAGTCTTACATAGAATAATGCTATAATGTAGATGGATTTGGACCATCAATTATCAGTTGACAAAGCCAATCAGGAACTAGATGCTAAGTACCAGAGAAACAATGGAACAGAGGTGAAACTCACAGGGGAGCTAGGCGAGCTGAGAACAGAGGTCAGCGGCCAACAAGAACCAGAAAGGTGACTGTCCAGAGGAGAATGGCGCACCAGGGAGTCAAACACCAGGAGCGCAACACACCACAGGCTTAACTCACAAGGGAATAGCTGCCCAGTGGGCCCGTTTCATTTATAATATGAGCCTGTCGTTGATTTTCACTTGCATGCTGGTCCTTGTTGGCCATACCAATGATAGGAAGGAAAAAAAATGCCAGTCCAGCATTCAACAGGAGATGCCCAAACTAGCCCATATTGTCTATGCAAGGGAGCCAAGGACCAGAGGTGTGACAGATTCAAGAAGGTGAGGACCAAAGGAGAGTCACTCACCAAGGTGCCAAGGAACAGTTAGGCAACAGACCGGAGAAACTAGTTATATCGTTTTAAATAACATATATACAAGAAATTGAAACAAGAGATACTAAATGACAGAAAAATGCAATTATCATAAAATATTTGTGTTCTTACACACTGTGGGCCTAATTCACAGAAACGTTTTATAATGGCAAAACCCCATTGGAAAATGCTCTGGGAATTAGGCCCTATGTCTGTGCTCTCTCTATGTATGTTTATGCTATTGTGTTATGTTTCTTACTTTTGAGACCTAGCCACAGCGTTTTAGGTGTGCACTTGTTTTTTGTGCTTATTTGGATGGGAGTCTGCGTATTTCGGAAGGGCAATCAGCTTATTTTTTCCTTCTGAACTGGTAACACTGACTGTGCCATTGTTTCATTACTCGAGCAGCAGCGCAGCAAGAACGGCTACTGAGCACAGGTGATTTGGCGTGGAAGGTCAGGGTACCTTTGTTGTCCCTGTGCTGGTAATTGCACATGCATTGCCCCTGCGGGTTGGCCCAGTGTGCCCGGCCTCCCTAACTTGCTCAGAATCTGTTTGTCCATGTTCGTTCTCGCCAGAGCCATTTGGATTGGGGCTCCGCAAGCTCCCGGCCATTGAGCCTTGTGAACTGGAATCCAAAATCATATTATTATGTTTCAGAAATGTCATAGCTTTGTTTTATGAAGTCCTGCATATGCGGTCGGTTCATGAGGCCAGTTGCGGCGTGTTAAGGCACAGGCTTGGACTGGCCTTTAGGGCAATAGGCCAATGCCCGAACCAAAATCGCAAAATGCTAGTGTGGGACAGTTTTTTTGGGTCAAAGTGGGGCACATTTTTAGCCCATGTGGACCAGTTTAATGAGTTACTTCACTATGCGGCTAGTAGTTTTGACCATTGTTGCTGAATACATAGGGCCTCATTACACGGTAGGCGGTGGGTCCATGCCGGTAAAATACCGGCACCGCCTTGGGGGAAAGGGGAATTACCGCCCTATTCCAAGGTTGGCGGGGCGGTAATTCCCTCTTACCCCATTGCCCTTCCCCATTCCCATTTTTGCCCGATAGGGCATAATGGGAATAGGGAAGGTGCTAATTACGGTACCGCAAATTGCGGTACCGTAATTAGCAACCTGGTCCCTTTGCGGGTTGGTTTTTAACGCTTGCTAAAAAGCAGGCGTTAAAGTACCAACCAGCAAAGGGACCTCGTAGTAAGGCGGTAACGGTTAACGGTCACCAGTACCATTACCGGTGACCGTTAACCCTTCCGCCTTCCGTATAATGAGGCCCATAGTCTTTAAATTGCACAATTTGCATTGCATTTTATAAAAAAAACCTCCCCGTTCGGTATTATTCAAACATGCTGTCACAAAAGGAATAACTTGCCTTTTGCAACTGTGGGCTGCTTTTTCATTGGTGCTCGAGACAATTTTATGCCCGGGTCCGAGTTTTGCAGACAATACCAGCCATTTTGCATCATCTAAGGTGTATAGGCTACCGAAACCCTCTCAGTCAGTGATACTTCGTGCAGCCCTGCAAGGTTGGGCAAGATCTGGACAGAAGCGACCGGACACCAGGTCCCCCTTAGGTTTGAAGACTACAAAACTTAACAGACAATCTGCCTTCATTCTGCAGCTCCAGGTTTGTATCTACTTTGTTCAAAGCAGGATGTGCCTTAGCCTTCTTTGGCACCTTCAGGATTGGTGAGTTGGTTTCTGGCAAAAAAGATGATTGTTCAGCACGGGTCTTGCAGGCAACTGATGTTAGCAAAGCACCACAAGGACGGATAATCTTAGTTAGGATGTCCAAGACCGACCAAGCAGGCAAGGGGAAGACTATTTACTTAAACAGTTGAACAACTGCAATTACTGCCCTGTTTCCTTATACAGAGCTTGCTGTAGTATCCAACCACATCTCGAAGGGCACCTCCTCATTCAGTCAGATGGTTCCCCGGACACACATATCCAATTTAGGAGGGCCTTGGCAGCGACTGTAGAGAAAGCTGGAATACAGGGCAAACATATATCTATGTACTCCTTCAGGATTGGTGCAGCCACTTCTGATTACAAGGAGGGAATGACAGAGAGCCTCATCATGGAATCGGGGCGATGGATGTCCAAGACATACAAGACCTACATCAGTGCTGAGTCAGTCAACAGCAGTCAAGCCATTTGTTTTCGCTTACCTGCTTCGTTTGATGCTCATCCAAACAAAAACCCTTGCAAAGTGCTGAGTGCCACTGAGTTGGTGCTGAGTCAGTCAATGGTAGTCTACGGGCAGTCTACAGGATCTGCGGAGGACTGCTTGGCTTGGAATTCATGGGCAGGTCTTCTGTGTGGCAGGAGCAAGGGTGAGATTGTCTGCTACCGCCGAACCTGCTGTAGTCTTCACCTTTTTTTCTCTCTTTTCCTGCTTGAACTATTTGTGAAATTCTGACCAACAATGGCTGCCATGTCCTATGCCTACGTGCTTAGAAGTAAAGCACAGCCTGCTTTACCTATGGATTACTTGGCTAACCAAGCAGGACTAACGTAACAATAGAACATCACCACCCCTTAGGTCTTCTACAGTATACTTGACTATTCCTCATTGTACTGCGAATGTGGTCATTATGTCTGTATTATGTCTGTTCATTGCCTGCAAACTATTGATCCAATCATTGCTTCATTGTATTTCTCTGCATTTTTTGATCATGTCTGCTATGCAATTCTTGTAACTGTGCCAACGTGCCCAGATACCTCCGGGTTCGGTGCGCTATAGAGATAAATTTAAAAAAACAAACAAACAAACTTTAACTATGGATAATCCGCCAATGGGGCCGTTCATGTTTGTTGGTCAAGTGTCTGACGTACAGGCAGTTTGTCAGTCTGACTGTACAAATGGAGGGCACAATCCGAAAACAGTACACGTCGTCATTTCTGATTTGCAAACTAAACTCCCCTCGCCGGCATGTTCCACCCCATGTGCACGTAAGTCTTCTGTAGCAAAAATCACTGCACATTTTCAGAAATTGGCTATCCCTTCCCAGTGGGGAGAGAGCCTTGTTTGATAACTGGAGACACTATTCTTGATACAGCAATGCAAGCTGGTATTCAGGACCTAAATATGGATATGGCTACGGGGGCAATTTGAATTTGCTTCCAACTGTGGGGGGAAGGGAGGCTGTTTTAAAAGAGCTGGCAATGCCTCTGAGTACTGTTGTAACGCTAAAGGATTGCTCCCTGCCCTCGCAACCTAGAACCCTACTAGAGGCTGTGGAAATCCCTGTCGAGGTTTTGAGTACTGGCAGTTCTGTCGTGCGTTGCACGAAAGCTGTGGGGGGAAGGGGGGTTGGACATGCCAGGTCTAATACACTCGGAGAGGAATAATCAATTTCCTATGCTGGATGACTCTTTAGTTCTGTATCTCAGTTCCTCTTTGAGTGTTTCAGATTTGCTATTTTCTTATTGAGTTCCTAAGCCTACTCATGGGTGATAACCACGCGGCTTGTGCTAATGATGTATCTACCTCTGCCTCGATACCAACACTTAATTTTGCTCTGCTTTCCTTGGTCAAACTTTATGAATCTTTAAACAGTAAAATACAGGATCATGTGACTCTATTGACCTCACTAACTACTAAGATCCCGTGGATATTGGGATTTTTGAGGTCTTTGAGTATTGCTGCTAAGCAGATATGGCCAAAGGAGGCTATAGGCTGGTTGCGTTATGAGGAGCCACCTTGTCTCCCTCCAGAATTTTAGAACCATCTGTGGTAATTTTGCCATGTCCAGCTGCGGACACTTATTTTGAAAACTCTGCAATTTTGAGGCCTATAATGACTCGGAAAATGGTTCAGGACCAGGCTTTGACCCCCCCCTTCATTCTGGTTAATGGCAAAGATCAGGAGCCTCAGAGCATACATTCAGAGTCTAACTGAAAAGAGGGAGACTGAAGGACAAGACATTTAAACAAGCTAAGAAATCAAAACAATTTGAAAACTCCACAAAACTATAGAAAACTGAGTTCCAGAAAATGTCTGAGAGGAACATCTAATCCGGCTTCTTTGGAATCGGAGGAGCTACCTTCAACTAGCCTGCCAGTAAAAAAGAAAAAGACAATAAATCCTCTGTCTGTGTTTGAAGAGGTGAGGAGGAAGCGAGTTTGTTGGAGCTTTTGGTATATTCTTTGTTTTCACCTTCATACCATACTTTGATTACAGCTAACCAGGTCTTGGATGGGGCTCCTTGGCCTGCTGCCAAGCCGACACATAAAGGCCCTGCTCCGAAGGCTGTTTTAGGGTTCGCTAATAAATGTTCAAATCAAGCTTTTCTAGAGTTTTCAAAGAACTAAAGTGAATCAGGCCCCAATTGCTTCTATGAGGCTGTCTCACCCACACACTGTAGGCCTCAGACCACACTTGGATGGTTCTTTATGTCTCCTGCTAGAACAACTCCCCATGTCCAACGGATACATTTAAATAGGGCTAACGTGCTTAACCTGTTTGACACTGGGCCTCAGTTGAGAGCAATCACCTGAAGAGACCTTGACCAAGTGGAATTTTATGATGAATTGCATCTTAATAGAGTAATCTTGCATGTTCATTCACAACTAAACAGAAATATTGTCTTGGATGCTGTACTCTATTTGCGACCTATGGGGTTTGACGTGGCTGAAGTATACAGGAGGGATTGTATGTGTGCAGTAGAGTCACACAATAAGCCTTTGGGGTCTGTTGACCTGGCTGCTCTTCCCTCGATGAAGATAACCTGCATTCAAGACAATGTTCAGCCGAGGAAGGTTATGGCTACTGTCAAAATGGACCATGGTGATAGTCGAGAGAATGAGAGCTGGTAATGGCTCCCGAGAGCCCTGTCCAAGACCGCTAATAAACAGTAGCTAGCTCAAAGATCTTCTAGGCAGGAGATTGCTATGGGGTCTTGGCATACTAGGGGGCTTACACATTTGTTTTTGCCAGGAGGAGCCTTATTTCTATAGAATGACCTCCAAGAAACGTGGCTAACAAACCCTCCGGGAATGGCTGGCTTTACAGTTTTGGTTAATCCGACCTAGAGGGGTGTTAAGGTTCGCCCTTCATCAGGCTTAATGTTGGTGGTGAGTAATGATTTGGGATTGTATCCGCAAGAGTGGATTTGCCCAAATAATTGTATTCAAGCGGCTAAGCTGTGCTGGGATAAGCACATATGTCCAGGTATGGAAACATTCGAATTGCTAAATGCCTACTGGAACCCAAATGCAATTTCATTGGGTCATCTTGTGGAGCGTGTTGTATCCATCTTAGATGAATGTGTGTTGGCCGACCGGATCACAGGTATAGTAAACATCACGTGAGCTGATCTGGATACCCATTTCCCAGCTCAGACAATAGGTTGGGTGGCCTCTAGAACTAGAGGGAAGCATTGGTCAGTATTAATGAGAGAGTTGGTATTTACTCGGCTGAACGGAATGTAAAGGGGCGATTCTCCTGCATATCCAACATAGTGTAGGGGCACCAGTTGTCAATCATTGATTTTATATATGTGCCAGCTAACATTGCTTCCTTGGTCATCTCTTTACAATTGATTTTTCTCCCTGTTGTGCAAACTACCTTGGCTATTTCGGGAGGCCCTGATATCAGAGCAAGATATGCCCCAAGGTTGACTATTAATAGTGGAAGAAAATACCTAATTTTGGGAGAAGCGGCGGTGGTGAGGCGGAATTGCTGGCTTCCACGATGTAAAAGAACAGTTGTGATCCAGTGCAGTGCGCCCATGATTCGCATGTACCGCTACTGAAACAGTTTGCTGTAGTAAGGAAGGCGGAGCTTAAGCCAGTGTACAAACACAAGCCCATTTCTTATTTGGAAATACGCAAAAGAAAAAGGCACCTTTGCTCAGATATCAGGGCACTAAAGGGTTCGTAGTATGCTTATGCCAAATGTAAGAAGCTAAAAATGAAGCATACAAATTTGCTTCGGGGCTACAAAGCGCAGTTGATGCAGAATGGCGCAGGAGCAATTCTTAGTGCCCTTGCCTCTTGCAAGCCTGGTTAAGTGTGAACATTGATAACAAAGTGTGCCACTGAAGCTTTATTGGCGAATCCGTCGCCCGAAGAAAAATGTGTAGAACACTTCTCAACTATTTATTCCAGGAACCAATTGAGTCCTAACTCTATAACTAATATGGAAGTGGAATCCTGGCCAATTGATTTGGACAAAGATGAAATCAGCTGTCTGTTTAATGAAAGCAGTAATTCAAGAGCCCCAGGACTCGACAGACTCTCTAATAGGATGTTAAAAGAGCGCATGGATGCCTGGGTGGAGGTTCTTTTTATAGTTTTTTCACAAATGCTAAAGCTTTGGCGTGTCCCGTTTTCTTGGAAAAAAGCTATTTTATATCCTATTTTTTTTTTAAAAGCGATAGGCTTAATTCTATAAATCATAGGCCTACCACCCTTTTAGATGCCCCATGCAAAATATTTGCCTCAATTGTTCTTAAGCAATTATGTCATTGGACTAGAGACTGTGAGATTTTGGGTATGCATCAGGCTGGTTTCGTGAAAGGAATAGGAACTTCCCTTATTGGGCTAGTTCTAAATGTATGTAAGACTAATGTTCTGGAAAGTGGTAACATGTTATATATGGCCATCATGGATTTTGAGCTAGCATTTGATAGTGTGGACTGCCGGCGACTATGGCATTAATTGAACACCTGGAAGTGTCCTCTAAATTTAATTGAAATTATCAAGGAATTGTTTTCTGATACGTCATTTATAGTGAGGCTGAATATGCAAGGGGATTTATCTGCCAGGATACCAACCTGGCGAAGCAGGGGTGTATTTCGGCCCAGGCTTTATTCAATCTGTATATTAGAGATCTGACCCTAAAATGAACTCAGGCTTCTTATTTCCTGCCGCATCTTAATGGCTATCCTCTGCAATGGCTCTTATATGCCAATGATTTAGTCCTATCGGGCCAAACTCCTATAGGACTTCAGATGCATTTGAATGAATTGCAATCTTGTGCAGAGGCGAATCATTTGAAAATAAACCTGAGAACATCTAATGTTATCAGTCTGAAGCCATCTATAATGACTGGGCTGCTTGTGTGGAGACCTCTACATATCTAGGGTTGAAGCCCAGCTGACGTGCATAATGTGGTAGCATTGAGAGTGAAGGAGGAAGCTCTGGCTGCACAGGGATTGGCGATACATAATAAATGTGGTCACTTCTCTCTGCAGACTTTGCTCCATTTCTATAGATTAAAGGTGGTGCCTACATTGATCTATGGTTCTGAGGTTGCCCTTTGTGGATAGTTCCCTCTCTTTTCTGATATTCTGTCTCTTTTTATGTGGTTGTAATTTGATTATGGAGAAAGTTTATGATGATGTAATATTTTTTGCATGTGAGGGGAACGGTTTGATATTTAAGTCAAACGCCGTAATAATAATGAAAACAAAATACAAGTGCAATTACTGCCCTGTTTCCTTATTCAAAGCTTACTGAAATACCCAAACACATCTCCAAGGGCACCTCCTCATTCAGTTAGATGGTTCTCTGGTCACAAATGTCCAATTTAGGAGGGTCCAGGCAGCGACTGCAGAGAGAGCTGGAATAGAGGGCAAACATGAACTCCTTCAGGATTGGTGCAGCCTTGACCGATTACAAGTAGGGAATGACAGAGAGCACCATAATGCAATTGGGGCGATGGAGGTTCAAGGCATACAGGACCTCAATCATTCCAACATGGTTGTAGACCCTCCGGAGTGGAAGAAATTCCATAGCACATGTTATTTATACCATGTTCGTTCACAGTAGAGGGGCTCCAACACTCTTTTAAATCTACATCTGACCTTTGATTGCCATTACAACATTTATGCAGTAAGTGTTCAACCAGGACCAGTCGCCCAGCACACTCATTACACGTATTTGTATCCCCCACAGCGCAAACCTTTTTCTTGTGGGTTGTCGGACACGCCTTTGTCTCAAGGGCTGCTGAACTAGATCGCCAGAGGGAGGGCAACCAGGGACTTGGTTTTAAACAGAACATAACAGGTGTATTTGTAGAGTGCGGACATTTACCCCCAGAGGGGTATCTTGGACCATAGTATGTTGTCGGTGTCAATCTGCCATGAAATGGCCAGTTTACTTTGGTGCTTGAAAAATTACTCAGTCAAGCCTCCGTACCAAACATGTTAGTACTCCACTGGGGAGCAATGACCTAACTACCATGGGCAGGCAGCCTTTGCCAGGGACGTCATTTCACCAAAATGCCAGGAGTAGCGGAATTGACATCACACGACCCTTAACCTCTGATGACACCACAGGAAGTGATGTCATTTGACCCCACCCCGAAGTGACATCACAGAAAGTAATGGAACACAACCTTTCACCCCTTGACAAAACAGGAAGTGGCATCACATAGCATAGTTCCTAAGTACAGTACCAAAAATATGGTTACAATATCACTGTAATATGATATACATTTCATACAAAAATGGATCACCATATGTATGGTTAATATCAGTGTGTATAGGTCCATATTACCAAATGACTGTGAATGCAAGCAGACGTCAAGGCCAAATGATAGTGATGTGTTATTATTCATCACTTACAGGTTTTATATAGAACAAATATGCATACAATATCACCCAACCTGTGTTGGTACTCATTTATCAACCTCAGAACGATGAAAGGCTGAGTTGGCATTGCTAGGATTCGAACCTACAACTTGCAGATCACACACATCGCTGCAGTGAGCACTCAACCCAGTGAGCTATCTTAGCAGCTATAGTTATTGTACTGGCTATAGTAAAATGAACAATTCCATGTCTGAATGTTCTCAAAGTCAGAAAGGAAATGACACTCTGTAGTGGATACCATTAAACTGGTAACTGAGATTTAACAGCAGGCCAGCTAATCTGCAGGTCTTACAGGGGCACTCACACCACAACATTCCACAGGCATAGATTCCACCAGGCATTCTCCATAGCAAGCATTCATGCTGGACCAAGACAGGGAATGCAAGACACAACAGATTACTTGTAGATTTCAAAGGCCACTGCTTAGTTTGTAGTTCCTTGCGGTTACAATTGTTTCATCATTTGACATTAATGACAGTTCTAGCGTATTATCAGTACTACCGTGCACTCGCATAAGACAGAAAAAATACAGTAATTACATTTAGTTAGCAAAACCACATAAGATGAAGGGCCTCATTACACGGAAGGCGGTGAGCCATGGCGCTATTAGCGCCATGGCTCATGCCGGTAAAATACCGGCACCGCCTTGGCGGAAAGGGGATTTACCGCCCCATTCCAAGGTTGGTGGGGCGGTAAATCCCCCTTCCGCCATTGCCCTTCCCCATTCCAATTTCTGCCCCATAGGGCTCTATGGGAATGGGGAAGGCGCTATTTACGGCACCGCAATTTTGCGGTGCCGTAATTAGCTCCGAGGTCCCTTAGCGGGTTGGTTTTTAACGCCTGCAAAAAGCAGGCGTTAAAGCACCAACCCGCTAAGGGACCTCGTAGTACGGCGGTAAGGGTTAACGGTCACCGTTGCCATTAACGGTGACCGTTAACCCTTACCGCCGTCCGTGTAATGAGGCCCGAAGTCTTTTTGGAAGGAAAACAGTAGCAGAGCTTAAGGTTCTAGGGGCAGTTTCAGCGCAAGTTAAACTTTTAAAGTCCAATTCGTAACCCTGACTAAAAGGCAGTTCGGAGACAGCTCAAAGTCTTATGAAGCAGCAGAACAGCAAAAGTTCCTGTGGATACTTTCAGTCTCTAGGTAAGGATACCAGAAGAATAACTCAATAGTAGAGACCCTGTTAAAGGACTTGCAAAAGGAACACAAGCAGCAGCTTGGGTCAGAGGTAACAGTGGACACCCTGGACACCTCTATCTGCAACCCAATGCTCTGGAGCTACTTCTCGGATTAAGCTAAGCAACACCTTTTCTCCCCACAGTACCTTAGTTTAGAAGAAATGTTCATGGCTGGATTTTCCTCTGTGCAGCAGCGATCGACCTGGTCTCCGGATTCCTTGGTCTGGTGCCGAGAGGCAGGACAATGAACTCAGTGTCTCTGTGTCAGTCTCGAGAGAGGACCGCTCGCATGGATTTCTTCTTGTCAGTCTGGGGTTTTGGCACCTTTTGTGCAGTACCAACAAAGGACACAATTCGTTTGGTCAATCTTGGTTGATTCCTGGAGTTCTACTCTCTTGTGAGGGGACTTGGATGAGTCAGTTTGTGTCTCTGGAGGTTCACCTGGATCTCAGCAAAGACTTGGATGGATTTGGCTTTGGCAAGATGATGCACTACTATTGGGTCAGACGTTTCCTGGTATTCGCGGTCTGCAGCTTTGTAAAATCAAAGGACCTCGGGAGATGGCCTAGATTGTAGTTTGTTTCAGGATTGGTTGTTGCCACCAGCCAAAGGGAAGGAGTCATCCTGTTCAGATTTCCCCTGTTGCAGAGAAACCAGGGTCTGAACAGCAGTAGTCTCTTTACCTTCTTGCAATGGGTCTGCAGGTTTCTCTGGTCCTCTTCTTCTTTGGTTACTTCAGTTTCCAGTGGTCGACTTACCTCTCACCTCAGGGACCTCGCCTTTTATTCAGTTTCAGCACACACTCCTCTGCAATCTTATTCAGTAGTTTACAGAAAGTGGTGGGTGGCTGTCCAATCAGGACAGCCAGACCCCCAGTGGGAGCTGGTTCCATTCAGGCACTTAGGCAGACAAAGGGCAGGGGAGTGAAAAACTCTTCTCCCACTTCCTGCCTGCCCAGACACACTGGAGTCTTGGTGGGGACACCCAACAGTTCCCAACAAAGGCAAAACACACACACAGACCTTTTTCTTCCAGAATGGTAGAAGAAAGGCTAGCAAAGAACAACCATGCGAGAAATGGTGAAAAAAGAAAGGCGCCAACAAGCTAGTACTTAGGTGACCCTATTGTGCAAAACCTAGACTGTGAATATAGTCTGCGGTAAAAATAATAAGCTCAATAGTTGGTAGAACATGTCCACTGCCACCAGCCATAACTAGAAGTTTGTCTATGTGACTAATAAGTCACAGGAGCAGAAAGAAGGGGAGACTAGATAGCCCTCCTTGGCACTCCACATAAGGTTGTGTGTGCCAATTTCTCAGAATATAAAGTTTTAGGAGAGATACAACGTATTCCTCTATCCTTAAGAGCTGTAGTTACTCGAAGATCTCAAAGGAGAACCCAAAGGGTTCCCAGCAACACTGCCCATAAGGAGCTGTGTGCTGCAAAAATTTAACACAGATGCCTTAAAAGAGACATGGAAGAAAGTAGACTCCATAGAAAAGGTAAAATACAGAGAACAGAGTTCCAAAAGACAGAGCCCATAAGAATGAATGAGTGGAAAAAGGCTCCACTCATTCAGGATAGAAGAGAAAAAGTCCAGAAGTACAGTAGAAAGTGCTGGGGGGGGTCTCACTAGCAGAGGAGATAAAGCATACACATGATAAATCTCCCTACCACCTGTATAGGTCTGAAATTATTGCAATGAAGCAGGAAGTGCAATAGATCCAGTTAAACAGGGAACGTGCACAGGAGAAGTCTGCATTTCCTTGGTTTTGGAAAATAAGTGCAACCTTTCTTTTTGCTGTAATAGAGCAGAATATTACACTTTCTGTTTCCTTCTGCCGCAATGCTTTAAAGGTCAAAAACAGTTCATAAATGGAGCTCTCTGTCTGAAACTGGCGAGCTGGGCGCCATGCCTTTGTATGGGTTTGGTGACCGCTGGAGGTTGCTGTAGCATTTGGGCACGCAGGAGAGACCGTGTACACCGTTTCCCATGAGTCTGCATGGCAGCACTATGGCCAATGTCATGATGTCATATAATCACAGGGCTCTGACGAGATGCCGTAGAGACTGCGCTTTGTGGTATAACAGAACCGGCTTCCGAAGCCACAGTGCTTGTCAATAGATTCTCACTGTGAGTAGTGTTTCCTTGTCCTTTGTGCTACTGCTTCACTGTTCTTTGACCTTGGCCTGCTTCTGGCCTGCTTTTGCTTAACCGTTGGATTTGGTTGCTGCCCTGCTGTTTCAACTCGTTCTCCGACCATGACGTGCTCCACGACCTGCTACGCCCTTGATTGCTTCGATACTGTTTTCATTGGTGTTTCAGACAAAGTCTGGCATTCTTTACTTTCCTGCTCTGCTCCATGGACTTATTGGTTGGTTGGGTTTCTGTTGTTTTGAACCATGGGTTGACTGATCGCCTGTTGGACTGTTGGACTGCTTCCTGGATTTTGGGCTACTGGAACTGCAACATTTTCACCCTGTCTTGATTGGATCTTGCTTTTGGATCTTTGGTACTCTGTTTTCTGGATCCTGTCTCCAGGATACCCCTAGTTTCATTCTCATGCTGACCGGCTAGAGATGTATTTATTTATTTATTTGGATTTATAAAGCGCCCAGTGGTTCAGAGGCATTGTGGCGCTGTTACAGAATATTTACTTACAAGTAGGTTAAGGCATGTTACAGAATAGTCAGTGAACAGCAAGTGGCATCAGTGTACAACCAAAGGATGTTCCGTGGTTACATTGGAACAGTATTGGAGATAGTACAGTGAAGCAAGTCTAATTGAATAGTTTGGTTTTTAGTAATTTTCTGAATACTGTAAACGATTCTTCGTTTCTTAGACTCAGGGGTAGCTCGTTCCAGGCCTTTGGGGCTAGTACCTCAAAGCTCAGGCCGCCTGTTTTAGCTCTGTTGAAAGCTGGGACTGCGAGGTGAGTGTATTAGTCACGTTTTCATCACTTCTTCCTGGCTCTTCATCCTGGCCCCCCTCATAGGTGCACTTGCTTTTGCTGCTGGGTTATCAGGTACACAAAGGGGCCACTGGGGAAGGAAGGGGGACTCGTTTGTAGCAAATACTGATCCCTGTGTTTCTTCTTTTACAGTCTGTTATGTGATCACTGAGTTGATACCCTGCCTTTTTTCTCAGTCCCTCTGCACCGGAGTATCTTGTACCTTGGGCTGCAGTCATATTGGGAGAAAAGTCTTCCATCTGGTAGCCCGGTCCTTCTGGGGTCTGGCTCCATTCTTGGATTCTGTGCGACCATGGCGTGATCGTTTGCCTTTAAGCTTTGGCTGGAAACAAGAAGCTATGGTTTCACTTTTGAGTTTGTTTATTGATTAGATGTGATGCCTTCAATACCTTCATATATAAGACATTGTTGGAGTGAGATATGAGTATGTAGAGCTGGAAAAAGGAATTTGCATTGGCATTTGCAGTGCATCGTTTCTGTGAGGTTTCATGGAAGAACATGACTTCATAAAAGTCCTTTTGTGTCAACAAGCCCTGTTTCCATACATAGGGATGCTGTGTTGGAAAGTTTGCCCTTACCCAGTGATGACTTTAAACAGCTTTCGATTAGCTTGAGGCAGCTAACACTTAACTCTACAGCAGCACTACTAATTGGCATAGCCAGAAAATAAGATGAAAAATAGCAAGATTTTGGGAAAGATTCTGCATATTATTCACCATTAAGAATGTTGGAGAACCTTACTGTCCCACACTCTTTAGCAATTTCCCGCTACATCTGTTTGCAATTGATTAAAACATAATCCGACCGAAGCTTCTCTAGTTTTTGCAGATTGTAGCTCTCTCGTTAAATTGTAAATGACTACGTTCTAGCAAATACATACTATTAATTTAAGATATGCATTTTAATGGTTGTCACGAGCCTCTTTAGATCACAGAGTGCTTGTTCGCTTGTACTTGGAACGCATCCGGCTGCTCTTCAGTTCAATGCCATGCTAATTGGCACAGGGCTTTGCTTCAATTTATCCACTGCCATCTGAAGAGTCACCCACCTCATGTCTGATAGCTTTCTGACGTCACTGCAGTGTATTTCAGGTCATCCTCCTGTTGCTCTTCTTGCAGAACTTAATAGGGGTCTGGTTTTGATCTCAATGCTGAACTAGCAATTATGGGGTGTCAACAAATCATTAAACATTTGAGAAAAAAGGTGATTAAACAAAGGTTTTGACTTTTTCAAACAGAACACAGTTCCTCTCGCACATCTCTTATTGTGGGATGGAAACGTCTGTGTTGAAATGTGCACGCTTTTCCTGTGGTGATTGTTTTCATTTTAGAAAGTATTTTTTTTTCTGCGCTTGTGTAATACAGTGGGGCCATATTGCTGATGACGTTCTGCTAACATTTTTGAAAGGCTGTTGTCAGAACCAGTTCGTTATTCACCAAATAAGTGAATTATCAAAAATGGTGCTCGTATGAAAAAAAAGGAACTCGTAGAAATTGGACCTCATAGGACATTAACCCTTTGGCTGCCAGTCGCCAGCGCACTACCATGAACTCAATAATTCCCAATGACAATTTGGACATATATACGCCCATAGGCAAGGCAAGACAATTTGGTTTGGTTTGTACATATATATACATATGTACGAATATGTCCCAAGGACAGTCAAAAGGATAATACATTTGTCATACTATTTGGAGCATAACATTTTGGGCCAGTGTCCAAGCCCCATCAGAATTGAGGTGCATCAAAGACATCTTGGACTGGCGTGACACTTGAGGCCTGATTTACAAAAGGTTCTGCAATGGTTTTGTGAATCAGGCCCTTGTGCATTTTCGACTGCACTGCAACCCCCGCCCCCCATCACTGCTCCAAGATCAGAATCGACCCTGCGAGGTGGTCTGCTTGTAAGTAAAGAGTACTTGGATTCTACTGAACCAGTAAATAGCTTGACTCATGCACACAAATGAGCTCCATTATTTAATCCAAGTCTTCATTAGTGTTCGAAGCAAATAACGTATATTGCGTTTATACATTATTTGTTTCACAATTCCAGCAATGCAGCCAGATGTTGTACTTGCACCATCATACACACGCTGGTGGGTTAAAGAAACCGGATGTTTCATTGACTCTATTGCTGATGCTAATATATCCTTATAGACTCTGGGAGGGGTCATTATCACAAGATAATGACACATTACCAAGTTCGCAGAAGGCCATAAATTGGGGGTTGGGCCATTATCCCAAGAGATAATGACCCCTCCCGAGGTCTATTAGGCTATTAGCACATTGTGGTAATGGCAATACATGTTTTGGAGTTTTGGTTGTGAAGTAAAAAATGTTACTTTAAGAGTGAGTAAAGTAAATAGAAAAACTGAGTAAGTAAATTAAACAAGGCTTTACTTTGTAGTATTTAAATAACATGGTTGTCTTCTTAAGTTAATTTTATTTGCAACTTCTTTGCACTGGAACAGGCTTAACATGTGCATGCATTAGGTGTCATGTAAAAGTAGACAGATTCTCTATAAGAAAGTGAAAGCATTGTCCAATGTTTTTATTTTCTCGTTCCTTTGTTAAATAGAATGTTGCAGCAAAAAATGGTCATTGCAGAGAGGAGTTGAAAAACAATCTTGCCTGGTAATTGCATTGTTGTTTGTCTGCTTTTGAATCCAGAATGTTCACAGGATGAAGTCAATATCAGTAATTATTGACTGCACTCTAAACATTCTAACTGGCTGAGAGGAGGTCAATAACATTGCAGTGTGCTAATAGCTGGCAATAGTATGCAGAATCTTCGCTGCAAGAGCAGATGAGGAGAAAAGACTAATTCTGCCAATTTCTATTATAAGTTAATAATGACCATGTAGACTTTGGCCGTGTCATTTCTTCAAGGTTGCAACACATTGTCACAGCTCAAATATGTTTTCATTGTCTTACAAATGCTCAATAAAATAAAATAAATACAATAAATCCAATTAATATGACATTCATGCTGGTCTGAAACACTATCATACTTGGCCATCTTCTCAAGTCAATTGTAAAAATGTCCTTCTTTGGACATGCGCAAACATACATGCTTACTGTATCCATGGAGCGGCACCCCCAGTTTGGCGACATACAAGACATCAAGAATCAGTTGCCTTTGAATGGCACATTTTTCCAATCTTTCCTTTTCACTTTTGAGTAACTTTAGAGCAGCATTTCTAACTTGTGGAGTTCTGTGTTTCATTAGTAGTAGCTGGTTATTTCTGGAAAAGTAATAGCTGATTGTTTGTGCTGCATTTTTAAATTTGAAAATCCACACCCTAAAGTTTGAAAAATGGTTGTTCGTTTTATCCACAAAATACTATCATCCACAACATGAAAGTAAAATGCATCTAGAAGAAAAAACAAACCCACTAAACGCTGCCTTTTTGCAGAGCATGCACCAACACGCTTTTTTCTAACTGACCTGGTGTAATGGTTGATCATGCCATATGGACATGTGTGATACATATTTTCAAAGCAGGGAGACAAGGATCAGATTCAAGAAGTGCTCTAAGTGGAGAGCCACTGCCCTGCTCCTTGTCCCAGTCTAGGTAGCCTGGCTGCATATCAAGTATCACTCACGTTTCTACATTGATACAGTACAGCGCCCTTTAATCACGGGATGTTTTTTCGTTGGGTTTTTTACTGCAAATTTTTCAACAAAAAACAGATCCAATTTCTTAGGGGGGGTTAGAAAATTATATATATGGGGTGTGGGTGAAAGGCAATACCTAAACATTTAAAGGGAATGCCGAGCTTGGGGAGAACCCCCCCAAAATAATAAAATAAAAAATTCTATGTTTTTTTTTGTAAAAAAATGTGCGGTAAAACCCCCCGCGAAAAAACATCCAGCAATGAAATGACATGGAACCCATTGATACATGTAGCCCTTCTGCAATCTTTAACTTTTTTAGGGCAATTAGAATTAGGGGTGTACTGAAATTTGGCATTGAGAAAGTATTCGGCTGAATTACAGCAGAAAATAAGGTCTTCGGCTTATCACTCAAAGACGGATAGTTTCCCCTACAAATTACATTAAGTACTGCTTTGGCCGTGTGCCTAAAACCATTCAGGCATGTCATGTTTATCCTTTAAAAGGATCATTAAACAAATGTTGATGTCACTTCTTTGATTGAGTACATACAGGGCAGTTGTGCCAAAGTGCAAAAGTCCCTGCCCTTTATTTGCTGGACACACTTTGGTCTGGTGGTTTGCAGAGGAAGATGCGCTGAAGCAAAACTCCCGAATGTTTAAATGTATCTCTGGCCTCCCCTGTATTTTGTAGTTGAAAACCCTTGAGCTGAAACAATAGTTTATTGCGTTGCTATTGGAAAATTGTATTTTCTTTAGGCACTTATTGATTTGCTGATGACTTGGGTGAGAAATCCGAAAGTTACAAGTTCCAATACCACCAATTCCCAATCAAAATAATATAATTAAGGGGATTAATATAGCTGGTGCAGAGATCCCAGTAAGTTCCAAACCCTGAATAAGATAGCTCAGGGGGTAGTGTGCCTGCAGAAAAGAACTGTATTGAGCCTGCACACCAAGGTTATAAAACAAGAAAGATGGCTCAGTGGGAAGTGTGCCTGTGGCAGAGATGTGCTTATTATATTGAAACATAGGTTACAACTGCTGCACTCCAGCTTTCTCATTTTGCTACTAAAGAATGTGTTTATCGTTTTTTAACCAAAATGCCTGCGTTTGTGGCAGCAGAAATATTCCCCCAACATAGGAGAGTTAAACAACATGGCTATTTGTGTAATAAAGACAAGGAGATACAAGTTACACAAATAAGTTCAATAAACATGCACATGCCAATTTGAGATTTGAAAATCAGCACTGCTTCTTCCCTTTAGGTCAACCGAGAACCATGGAGGACTTTCCCTATATATTTTCATCAGTGTCTTTTACTATGCCCCAAAACACTGCAAACATACCCCATCCAAAAAGGTAGAACGCATGGATTTAGCATCTCAAAGTTTGGTTTTCAGTAGCACTTCAGCAGTCAGCAGGGTGCTAACTATGGTAATCACTCCTTTTGTATTTCAGTGCATTGCCAGGGCCAGAAGTCTAAAGATGGGTAGACCCAAAAGGAACATTTAAAGGTACAAGTAAATACACCCATGTGTCCCCTCACAGTGATTGCATGCATGCATACTATACATTTGGGCTAGTCTTAGATACTTGAACCCTGCCCAACAATCGACATTATAAATGTCGATTGTTGGGCAGGGTATATAAATGCATAAAAATACAAACTGTGAAGGGTTCGTCTGATAATGTATTCCTTTCCTGGTTTACATGATCATCTTCCGTAGACAACAAAGAAAAGAAATACAATAAAGAATGGATATACATATTTTAAAGTGTGTTTTCAATAAACACGGCATTTTACTGGTCTTCATAACTTTATTAAAAGGCAACTATTCGGATCTGCGTGAAATTACCGAATGGAAAAGTCTAAGTCCCAAAAGTCGCCCCCCCTCTTTGTTCATATATATATATATGGGGGGAGGCCTCCCACTGCCCCCCACCTTACCCCTTTTACATTTTTATTAACTTTATCCCCCTTTAAAATCAGTGAGACCAAATGTTTTTTTTTAATATACTGAATTGAGGCGACAGAGACGAATAAGCCAAGTCACAAGGTTACATTGTAAATGCATCAGAGCATTGAGGAAGGAGAGGTAAGACCCCGCTTGCTAATGTATCCTAGAATATATCACAGGGGTGATAGGAAGATCCCTATACACATTTGGAAGCATGAGGTTCAGAATCAATGACCCTCTCTCCGCTTCTCCTCCTTAGGCCAAAAATCGAAGATTGAAAGGATAACAAGTGGTTACCAATTTTACTTAAAATACGAAACAAGAAACCTATCCTTCTTTTTGCCAGTGCCACTTTTCAAAGGGCACTTGAAAGCAGAGAGAATATCTCAAGAAGATTTTGCAGCTTCAGCAATTTATTTTCATAATGAGCACCCTTTGACTCATGCCACCGGGTGTTCTTTTGTTTTGATGACAGTTCTGGTTTCAAGATATTCTACAGTTGTAGTTCTTCAGAAAGGAAAGGATGTCCTTGGAATCTCTCAGCAGCCCCACCAGGTGGTGATAGTGGGTAATTCAATGGGATGGATGCAGGGAAAGTGACCTCCATGAGCCCTCCCTGTACATGCCATAAAGGAACTAACCTCTTTGCCGGGCAGTTGCACACAAATTGTTTTGAATCCTTTGGGGCATAACCATTAATCAATACTATTACATGAATAATGTGAACTTATTTTTCCAAAACCATTCCTTTTCTTTAATAGTAGATAACTGGATTAGATGTCAAGATATGGGTTGTTCAAAAGTACAATTATAATACCAGAAATGTGAAAGTAGTGCCAAAGAGATGGCCAGCTGTCTTTCAAATGCATTTTTTATGGGTATGGCTACAAAATTAGAGCCTCTTCCATCTTCACTTGTATTATTTTGCACTTCCATTACGTTTTCCCATAGCTGGAACTGTTCATTTGTTAATCAAATTGTTACTTTCTTTACACAATTTTAAAGTGCCTGAGTGCATATAAGAAAACAAAGGCTTTACCCCAGTGCTTGGATTTTCAAAACTACACTGAGCACTGTCTTTGAAACTCTTTCTTCTCAGGAACATGCATTGGGTGGGAGATTCTTAAGAAACTGCTGGCAACATATAATTTTACAATTAGCTACATGTAAGTACACTTTGCAGAGGAGAAGTCTTGTCTAAAATGTACAGCTTGCGTGGACATTAGAGCTGAAGCCTGAAAGCTGTTTCCATATTGCTGAAAGGACCCGAATATAACTCAGTGTGAAGAAGGTTTGGTTGGATCCTAGGGCTCATGCTTGCATTGTATCATAAATACGCCTTGCTAAACACCAACTGTTACTTGTGGTGCTTATGTCTACAGAAAGTCAATTCTCTCTATTTCTCTATCCACATGCAACAAAGCAAGGACCTGGCAATTGGCAGATGAGGGAAACACCACAAGGTCGCTTCCAGAGTGATGCTGCATCCTTCAAGAGGGTTCTTCATGGTGGAAAAAAGAGTGGAAAAGATAAAAGGTGGATTATGGATTCCTCAAAATGCCCCACAAGGCAGGGTGCACAATCCTTTGGCCTGAAGGGTGTTTGCCAGCAGCAGAAAGATGAAGATAAGACAGGAATAAAAGAGAACCCCACCACAAACACTAAGATGAAGGAACGCTTCCTCTATTCCAGTCTGCTCTGTCTGACTGTGTACACTCTCCCCTTTCCAAGGCTGCAACTTCAAAGGCCATTGGTATGCAACACAGATGTATGAGGCTGGCCCTTTTGTTTAGGGGTGCCTCTCTGAACCTTAGTTCAAAGGGCTCCGCTGCTGGGAGTGTCCTGGCCTGGAGAGAGGTGCTACCACCTTCACAAATAATCAAAGTGAGACAACAGCCCCTGTCTGTTGTCCAGCTGCCTGCAGAGAGACAGGCATTCTAGAGCAAACACACACAGCTTGTCCACGGCTGACCTAGCTGCACAGTGTTGGTATATATATGCTACAAATCAAAACCCAGTTATGGCATATATTTCCAGATGACCCTGCCACCACGCAACAATGTATCATATTTATTAGGGTTTCTGATCTGAGGTGCATATTTAAATGCATCCTCTGTCTGTGGTGACGTTTCTGTCAAAGCTGCTGCCAAACATGGCACTTGTGACCTTTGAACCTTCTCTTTGACACTGGAGAGTCGGAGCTTCAGATCAGAAAACTGAGGCAGCAGGGCACCTGGGTAATTATCCTTTTGGGATGGAGCTTTTTGAAAGGGAAGTCTGCGGAGCAGAGCACCCTTTCTGAGATGAAATTACCTGCATCATTGTATTAAGTAATAAAAATCCAGTCGAGACAGGGCTTCTACACCCTTACCGGATGGCGACTCCTCACACTACGTGATCTATTTTTCCAACCATTTTGCACTCAATTGAAAGTGCAGCAAGAGCCAACATGTCTCCTTGGAGGTTGTTCTAAATGCCCCAGCGATACAACGGAAAATGGGCGTGAAATAAAGAAAACAAGAGTATACTGGTTAATGAATAAGGAACAGTTAATTCAAATATATTTATTTGTTTGTATTTATTTATTTCTCTTTTGAGTATCACCATTTGCGTCAGATTTCTCTTGACTTATCAATCATACTGTTCATAATGTCTGTTGTTGTCGATTCCAAATAGTTGTAAAAATACAATAAGAAAAAGAAAAAAGAAAACGAGTTAGCTGCTGGTGAAAAAGGAGGCAGTTTCCAGCTCTATATAGTAAGGTTGGTTTACAAAGAGTACCATGAAGCTGCTTCAAAGCGCTGTGGCAGAACACCAGAGAATGGGGAAGGCTATGAGGTGAAGTAGTCATGTCACCATATGATATGAGGACCTAGACAATCTATAACAACACCTGCCAAATGATGTGTGTGCAAGAACATTTAATGGGGAAACCTGGAATATGATGAGAGCACCTGCGAATCGGATGCCAATATCTAGAACATGGCACAAGGACTTAGGCATGCGATGGCAATAGCTCATTAATGGTGTGAGTAACAGGGCGTATAATGTTAACTTCTGGAAACAGTAGTTGCATATGCCGGATGGATTGCTCATTTGGAACATGCTGTTTTGGGAATGGGACATGGTTGTGCTGACCAGGCCCTACATCATTCTGAGGGCGATAGATACACCACGGGGCACCAGAAGTTAATGATAACACTGATTAAGAAGGCCCATGCCAACAGTGAAATGTATAGTAAATTGTGTTAGTTGCTGTCGCCTAATGTCAAAAGCTGGCAGTTTGTATGAGTACCTAACTGTATGATGACAATATCTGTAATAGGTTGTATGTTAACAAACCGTATGGTAACTTGGATGTACAATCACAAAACTAAGAAAATTGTGCGGGTACATGGGCACAGGCTCTCAAAACCAACACTAGCAACAAAGAAAACATTTCCACCACAAACAAGTCAAAGCTGTTGGCTTTGCTAATTTTCTCTCTCTCTCTCTCTCTCTCTCTCTCTCTCTCTCTCTCTCTCACCATAAACAACAAACTTAAGCATAGTCCCTGCGACCTTCAAGCCTTTCCACATATCCCATTTGTGTCCCCTTTGCTAAAACTTAAAGGGCAGCAACAAACATAATGGGCACCCATATAGCCATTTTGCATCCCAGTAAACAGCATAGTTTGGCAAAATGACTCCATGCCACCTGAACAATTGTTCTCCAGTTCTGGCTTTTTATGCAACACCACACCACCAGCTGTGCCATGCAGGCGTTTATTGAGGGGGCAATCTGTAATTGCATTCTTTATGACGCACAGTTTTGCATTCACAGGAGTAGGAGGAGGATGCAGGCAAAGAAAGAGCATAATATATGCCCACGGTTTTGTGCATTCTCACACTAGATCTGTAACTACAAACACCCTTGCTTAAGCACTTAAGCACTCACCACACATACCCACGGCCCATGCAGAGAGGCTTCCTATACCAGGAGGTATGGCCCTAATGCACACCGAGTGACAGATTGCCCCCTCTTCGTGGAGTCCATCCACTGCCCACCCCCCGCCCCCTTTTCCCCTGCCAACCATCTCACCCTCCTGTGCTGGAGCAGGAAGACATCCCCTGCCTTAGGCTGCAAATCTTTCTGATCCCTTATAGTGGATTGAAAACAGAATAATAGAATAGCATCCGCTAGGCCCCCAGCATAGCACAAAAGTCATTCTGTAAATAAAATGAATAGAGGTTGAGTGGAGCTGCCCCCCTCCCCCACCTACTCCAAATGTGCTGGAGCTTAACCCCTCTTTTCAAGACCAGTCCGTCCAATTACACTTCAGGGATCCGAATGCATGTGAGGCTGTGTTATGACGAAAGCAGCCCATCTAAACCTTGGACAGAGTTCCTAAGCAGCGCTGCTTTTCTCCAGGCTAGAAGGAATATCACCCCTGCCTGAGATATCATCCCCCTTCAAGCTGGAGCACCATTTTCTTCTCATATGTGTCCTGATAACCCAGATCTCCCTCGGAGAGCTAATGTTCAATGACGACCACTCATGAGAAAATACAGAGGTCAAGTGTCTAAAGGCGTTACTACAATTAGAATCAAATGTGTAATGACAGTTTGTATTATAGTTTGTGTGCATTTGCTTAGCAGAGTCTGTGTTCTTTAATTCTGTAAAGATATCTACAGATATAATATGATAGGTCATGACATCCATTACCTAGGCGGAGATGCCTACAGTCAGTCCATCTCTCCATGGTTCGCTTTCTACCCACCGGGAGATGTTGTGGCATGTTAGCACATAAACATCAACAAAGGCACACAAAAAGAGACCCGCACCGGTGAGGGGTTTACTCGGATGCAAAAGATAGCTCAAGAAGGTAAACCTTGCAGCCCATCTCCTGTGTGCTTAGAAGCAAGTAGCACCATTCGGCAAGCAAGCAAAATGGAACTACGGGGTAACAGATACAAATACAAACCATGTGCATGCATTAGCTTGCTGGGTGTTCAATGTTGTAAAATGCTTAAATCCACGTGAAACACTGAGGAGATTATTTTGCACCAAGATGTTGTTTGACAGCAGGGAGCCGTTATGTGTAGGCATACACGTAGGCAGCTCCCCACCACCAATTGTTGGTCATTTGCACGGAAGAGTGCAAGAGAGTAAACCTACCATGGTAGGCAATGTCTACAATTACAATTAAATGCTGCCTACCATGCTGGTGTATAAAGCCAACGGGCTCCATAGGGATCCCCAGCATTTGCGCCGGCATTAAAATGTATGCCGGCAAAAAAAGTGATGGCGAATTTGTATGTAGGCTATACAAATGATTGAAAATGTGGCATACTGGAAATGAAAGATGTAACAGCCTTTTACGTCTTTCATTTGTGGTGCGCCTGGCCAAAAATGAGGCGCTTAAGATGTCGTTTGAGCATTGTTCATGAAACAAATCTTTATATGCAGTTGCTGACATATTTACACTGTCCTCATTTAAAATGTTCGACTTCATAGAATGCATTTCATTTCCCAAAAATATGCATAACACTAAGCAGCATGCGGGGGCGTGGCCAGCACGATGTGAAGTGGACGTGCCCCTCTACAACTCTCTGATGAGATCCGGTAAATAGAGATCCTCCGTGCATTCGGAATGCAAACAGAAGAATGTTTTTACACATGAAACGAGGGTCTATCTCTGGGAGGACGTGTGGATGAAAGAAATCCAACAAGGCCCCTCATTGCAACAGTAATTCGACCATGAAAAGTCTACACCGGAAGATGCCAAAATGGCGGTCGCGACCAGCGGAAAGTGAAAGTGCAGGCCAGCTCGGCTACCCACACGATCTATAAAGCTCTCAGAATACGTGGCTAAGAGCGGACTGGGACCAACAGGTTAATTCATCCTGTGCGACTGGTGAAGATGGCAGACGGGACATGCTGGAGAGGTGCGGACATAGATGCTTGAAGTAAAGCTAACAGCAGCTTGAAGAACTAACAGCAATAGTACAGTTGCGCTACGCGGTACACAAGAGTCTGGTCCAAAAATGAGGAGAGAGACGATTGTGCGCGACATACACTGGAGCGCCGGTAAGAGGCAAGAAAACCCTCGGGAACTAAGGGAAATCATGTCAACGCAGTCGGACAAGGAGCCCGCTGAGGGAGGAGAGAGCAAACTGAGGGAAACAGAGTAGAGCTTAAAAGCAAGGCGAGAAGGGCACAAAAGGTATTACAGTAATTGAAAAAGGCGGCGAGGAAGCACTCAAATTAGATAAAGGAGAACAGCGATATATAGGGGTGTGGTGAAAAGGGAAGAAACGCGCGAGTACAACCGGGAGGCAGTTCATAGCAATGTCTAACCTCATGAGGGATAAATCACCCCTGTTGAGCTGCGTATATATTTGAATGGATTTGCTCCTTCCCCATGGCAGGACGCTAGTGAAAGGCATAACACGAAAAACAAATCTCAGGCAGACAACAGTTGAGAACAGAGAAAACAAGAAGAAGCACATGAAAACATTACAGACTTTGAAAGGCAGAAAGAGCGCTCTAAGAAGTGAACACGGCTCAGTGGACGCACAATGCAGGTTGGGCCCTAGAGAGGACGTATATGTCCAAAAAAAGCCGCTCATAGAGACTGTATTTGTATTTGTATTTTCTTTATTTATAAAGCGCACCTGGCCCAAGGGCATCCAAGCGCATAATTTGGGTTACAACATAGATTAAGTGAACATTAATACATGGTACACAGCAGAATGAACAACCACTCTCAACTTGGTTCCAACAGTAGTGGGATAATACTAATCTCGGCTATGAAAGGGAAAGTTCCCTGGTGCAACCTTGGTTCATACAGTAAAGGAAATTGAATTGGTGTCCGAATGTCACAGGGGGCAATGAAGAAGGGCGCTGCGCAGCATAGACAGATGAAGATGGAAGTGTTTACGAAAAAAGGGGAAACCAAACAATTGCTTAGTGTAAATGGAGAAGAGCAACCGACAGAGAATGAGCAGACATTCACGCCTCACTGCAGTAATGGCAAAATACTGGAGGCAATAACAGCATTGAGGGCCTCCATGGAGACCCGGATTGGCAAAATAAAAAGCGATGGGGGCCTTCTTTGACAGGATTTATAGAACTTAGTAGAGAGAGTAAGCAACACTGAAAAGAAGGTGGGGGAGGTTTCATCCGCTTCCAAGGAACTGCAGGAGAATGTCCAGGAACTAAAGACAAAAGTGAGATTGCTACAAGAAAGGGCGGAGGAAGTGGAGGGGAGAGTGAGACGGAGCAATATTCGAATTCTGCGACTGCCAGGGGGAGAAAAAGGCAGAGACCCCACCATGTATATTTAAAATCTGCTTCTCCAGGCGATTGGCCCAGGAGCTCTGTCACGTCCTATTATAGCAAACTTGTTAAACTACAGAGATAAGGAAAATATTCTGTCCTTCTCCAGGAATGGAGGGGAAATCCATCGAGGAGCAAGCACATTGGCAATCTACCCAGACAATACAATCCAAGTCCAGCGAAGAAGAGGCCACTTTGTCCCTACAAAAGAGAGACTACGGAAGCAGGGCATAAAATACATGCTTTTATATACCACAAAATTGAAAGTGCTACATAAGGGAAATCTCTGTTCTTTGATACTCCCCAAGATGTGAACACATGGATGGATGCTAACGGGATGACGCAGATGCCACAGAATGAAGAAGATAAGTAAGCGATTACCAGATGAAAAAGTATGTCAGTATGTATAAGTGACACAGGGTGCATGGACTAAATGTATGACAATATGGCTTGAGAGTAATTGGGGAGGAGGTTTTGTTTTTGGTAATAGCAACCTGCATGCTATACCCCCCCAAACGGATAGGTTGTTACCTACACATTCTCCTTCTAGTAGGAGAAAATAGGGTACCTAGGGCTACCTGGTGACCAGGCTCTAATTTAGAGGGGGCGCAAATGGTGGTTAAGCCTCAACAGGAATTTTCTGATGGGCAGTTGTTTTATAGTTATGTCCACGTTGGACAAAGTTGGTTTCAGTTAAGACATAGCCTAGTTCAAAGATGGAGTATAGTATTGATAATGGTCAGGGGACTTTTTTGTGAGGGAGGCAGGGTTTTTTGGACACTTATAGGGAGCGAGGGAAGGAAGGAGGGGCTGTTTATTAAGAATGGCTGAAGTGAATAAAATCTCCTCCTGGAATGTGAGAGGTTTAAATGATTACATAAAGAGAATACGAGTGGCAATGTATTTACGCCATAAGGTAGTTAAAAAAGCACTGCTCCAAGAGACACACTTCACAGCTGGTAAACAAACACAGGTGACTCGGGAAAGGATTTGGATCAACGTACACTAACTATGCAAGGGGAGTATTTGCTTGGATAGCCACGACTGTTCCCTTTAGAAACGTGGAAATGTACACAGATAATGAAGCTAGAATGGTGGTAGTACACAGATTCCAGGTGAAAAAAGAAGTCTACATAATAAACACATATGCACTGAATCATAATGCAGCAGCCTTCTTCCGTTCTCTATACAAGAGACTAGTCCCTTTTAAAGGAATTATATGGATCTGGGAGGAGACTTTCAGAGTTTGGATAGATCAGATGGTAAAGATACAATACCACCTGCCCCCTCCCCCCACCCCCGACCCCGCATCAATCCTATTAACATTCATGAAAGATGGCTGAATGGTTACAGGTCTGGATTTTCATTATATTCGGAGTACACAAAATGTGTACCCGAATAGATGACTTCCTTGCAGGTAGGGACCAGATTGCAGAGTTTGTGGGAGCCTTGTATGAAGGGAGAACACAATCAGCTCAGTCACCCTTGATAGTGAACTGGGTACTTGCCAACCAGCCGGCACTGATACCTACGTGGAAACTCAGAGCTGAGACTTTACAGGATGGCCAATTCACGGATGATATTAGACAGCAGATACAGGAATATTTTTACCCTAATGAGGATACGGTGGCACGGGGGCAGGTACTCTGGGATGATTTTAAGGTGGTGGTGCATGGGACAGCTGTTTCAAAGTGACCCAGAAGGAGTTGGAACAAAAGCTGGCACAAACCAAAGTGGAAATAAGGCAGTTAGAAGGAGAAGTAAAGGGAAGTAAAGATACGGGAAAACGCTAATTGTACTGAGACAAGAATGCCTGGTGAACTGGGAAAGACTGAGAAGTACAGTTTTGCAAAGTACACGGAAAACCTAAACAGGCAAGGAGACAAGCCAGGGAAATTATTAGTATGGTTGTGCAAAGACAGGGAGGATCGGGAGGGTATTATAGAAATAGAAGATGATTGTGGGGAAGTATGGGGATCACAGAAAGAAATCAATGAGACCTTCCGAACATTTCATAGACGGCTATACAAGCATTCTGGGAATACAAAAATAAGGGAAATAGAATAATTGACTGAGATAGGTTTAGCGACCTTAAATGTCGTTCAAAGAGAAACATTGGAAGCTCGCCTCTTACTTAAGGAGATACAAAATATCATAACGTTGATATTGTTAGCATGCACCACATGCGTTTGAATGCGTATGAATGTTAGCATGCGCCACACTTAGATGGACTTAGATGGAATGCTTAACTTTAGCCTGCGTCACATCTAGATAGGATTGTGAATGTTAGCATGTGCCACACTTAGAGGGAATTCTTAACTTTAGCCTGCGTCACATCTAGATAGGATTGTGAATGTTAGCATGTGCCACACTTAGATGGAATTCTTAACTTTCGCCTGCATCGCATCTAGATAGGATTATGAATGTTAGCATGTGACACACTTAGAGAGAATTCTTAACTCTAGCCTGTGTCACATCTAGATAGGATTATGAATGTTAGCACAGCTCCTATGGTCAATCATTTCTTAATGATGGACTATGGACCAAATGATTTTAAGTGGACAGTTCTGCTTCATATTCCACCTGATAATGAAGGAAGCATATCCAAAAGGCTACAGGCAAAAGAGCAATGGCTCATATTCCTATGTAATACAGCAGTCACTGGACTGAATGAAGCTGTAGATTGGAACTATGTGTCGTAACATGCCAACTAATTCATAGTAAGTTGGTAATGACTAATAACGCTACAGTACTAAGGCGCCTTTATCTGTTTTTTGTTGGACGTTGCATCTTAACAGTCAGCGCTCTGGCATTGTCAAAGTGCCTTTAATAAACTATTGGCACTACACCTATAGAGAATATCTGAATTTTGTACAGGGCTGTTCACGCTTACCCTGTTTCATGCTGGTCCTTTGACAGGGTTGGTAGTATCAGATACTCGTATTTAGGACATTTTTCTTAAAGGCTACCCCAAAGCGGTTTTGTTACCGCAACGCGTACAATCCCATGCCCTCGGCGCTTCCTTAGCTGTAGAACAGTTAAGGTTAATTGAAGGCACGTGTGCATTCACAATGCCGTATTGAAGGGAGGACTGGGAAGTGCTCTGCTGAGCATCAGGTGTTGGAGACAGCACGTACGTTAGTGCGGCGGACGTGACGTAGGACACCAACCGAAGGGATAGTAAGTACTGACGAAATCCCTAGGAAAACGCTAGTGTGTGTTTTTCTTCACATCTTCACTGTTATGAACAGTGCGAGGCGTAGTACCGTAGAAATGCCTGTGTGTCTTCAGGTAGTGGATGTTTAGCCCGCATATTTCCTTTCGGCACACGCAGTGCGTAACGGTGCATGTTGTTGTTTTTTATGCAGCCGTTTGAGAAGAGCTAATTTAGCAACCTTTCTAGGGAAATCCCTTGGGAAACGCCAGTGGTTGCCTTTCCTAACGTTTCCACTGTTATGAGCAGTGCGAGGTGTAGCGCTGTAAAGATGTCTGTGTGCCTTTAGGCAGTGTTTGTTTAGTCCACATTTTTTCCTTTCGACACACGCAGAGCGTAACGGTACATGGTTTCTTTACAGCCGTTTAAGAAGAGCTAATTTAGCTTCTTGTCACAGTGGCAACCGGAGGGATCAACACAATGGCCGGTCCCGTCCACAGAATCAAGTGAAACCAGCCATCTGCCATCAAGACTGGATCTTTTTCCTTTTGATGTAAGTTATATTTTTAAAAGGTCCCTTGTCCTCTGCACCGCAACGCACACGTTTTTGTTGTGCTACTGTTAGACATTTAGTACAGCTTGAGCATTATTTTAAATGTTGGGAAGCTGCACACTGGAGGGTGACCTGTGCTATGGAATAAGGTAAAAGGGTATCAGCAGTCCCGTCTCGCTAGTGCTTCTGCCTAAATGTTAAGTTGGGCATAAGATTAGGCATTAACCACATTTTGAGGAATTACATTAAAAGCGTTTTTTTGACTGCTAAAATGTACACTGAATATAAAATGGGCACTACATAATGTCTCGATAATGAATGAAGAGCAGTGCTCGAGACTTGGAATTTGGTACTTGGCACTTAGGGTTGTTTGTTTTTCCAGAGCGCCACAAAGACGGTGGCATGAGTGTACGTGGTGTTGACTGCAACGGTGGGTCATTTTACTTTGGGAACGCGCCTACGATACCGTGGACAGCAAAATGTATTTGCGCTACCACGGTAAGTCAACTTTAGGAGACTAGGCACTCTAATGTTGGTATTACATATGATTAAGTAACAGCACAACTTATTGCTGTTTTTTATGCTGTCCCCCATAGGGTCACAGAGGAACATGATCACCCAAAGTTTGAGAAGACCATGAAAACCTGTTTGTCGAATTTCCCCTGAAGAAGTGCTGTCATTTGTCTAATATTGTTAAAAGAACGAAACATGTCGGGCATTGAGGTTGCTTTATTAGTAGGCAACGTTGTTTGAAGATTAATTAAATTAATGAGAACCTTTGTATAGGATTCGCTAAATAAGAACACGACCGGTCTGGAGGGAGCAATTCAGAATGTGAGAGCTCTCTGTGTTGTGTATTCGACAGGTGTCTGTACAATATTGTATGGTGAAGAGAATGTGGACTAACATCGGTATGTGAGGTGTGTTAGTAGAAAGGAAGCACGACTGCACTTTGAGAGCTAATAGTTGTGTGGTATGAATTTTAGGTAACCATTTGTCTATGTAAAGTTTTTTTATGATTATGGAATGTTTATATGGATTGTTTAATACACTTTTACATCTATTATCTTAATAAAATCATGTTTTGTAATATGCAATTTCTCTAGTGGTCTTGTGTAATTTGGTTAAGAAGTGTAGGTATTGTGATCCAATTATGTTCCTTATGCCGCCTGTGGGGCACAGCATAAAGGCAACGGGATTCCTTAGTTTGGAAGCTTGCACAAGCCCTTTTTAGGGGGGATGGATCCCAGCGCCATTCAATAATTTACCCTCAATCTTTTGATTGTACATGTGTGTTTAGAGCGGGTTGCCCCCGCAACATATAGGAAGTAGGTTCGTACACCTTGTGTGGTTACACTGCGTGACAGTGTCGCATTGGCAGTGGCTCTGGAAGCAACAAGCAGCGTAGGTGCGGGTTGCAGTAATTTTTAAGTGTACCTCTCTCATTAATCGTGGGCCCAAGCCTTAATGATGGCGGTTGAACGCACAAAGAGTTATGATGACAAATACGTTTTAGAATTGTTGGAACAATCAACCCTCTTTTCTGATGAAGGTGAAGGGTCACTTTTCACAAACTTAAGCAACTGGGATGAGTTATTGCAACTTAATAAAAGACTGATACGTACGGAATTGCATGGCTCAATCATGATCAAGTATTTACGATCAGGTACTCTACCCCAGAAGTTAGTAGTCCGTAATGAACCATGCTTGTTCCTGGATAATAAAGAATTCATCATCCAGTGGAGTTAAATCGCCAACAAGTGTGGACGTGATTGGACAATCCTCATCATGGATACAGCTCGGGGAATGACAATTAAAATATCCAGAGATTTAGAAAAGATGGAGGAAGAAATTAAGAAATTGGTGCCTTTAGAAACTTTAAAAAAACCTTTAAATGAGATCATCAAAGAGATCACAGAGTTTAAAGGTTTTTGCACTCAAGACCGGATAAGCAGAATGAAAAAAGATCTACTTCAATTCTCACATGAAAACGCTTTCTGGTGTACAAAAGAAGGCTACAACCCTTTTGCTAGCCGCCAACAACAGGGCGGTCAAAATCAAGGTCGACATGTAAGTTTCGGGAACACTTCATTTAGCTCAGGCAGCTCTAATGGTTGTAACTCCTCTAATCAAAGGGTCTACAGAGGACCTCGTCAACGAAATAGGAACCGAGGCTGACAAGGCAGGATGTCACGCAATAAAAGGAATTATAATGCAGGAAACCAGGGCATGATAAGTGGTGGTCCACAACAACAACAACCACCTCCTTTTTTAGATCCACGCCAGACTCCCGATATTTGGGACGAACCGAGGCAGCTACGCAGCAGCCGACCCTACTAGTGAATCTTTCCTCATACCTACCAAGTGCAGAAGAAGTGGAATTGATTAATAGAGGTTTCGGTTTCGTCTCGACCATCAGTTATGATAAATTCTGAATGCACGCAGAGATAGAGCATTTACTGCGTAAAATCCATCTACGACAATTCTTTGCCAATCAGAATTTTGATGTGGAGAAAAACAAGAGTGGTTTTTGCAATAAATCCTCTTTTAATCCACCAACCAACAGTTACACCCCGGAAGCAGTTGTCTTCACTTAAAGAGTGTGGCATGACTTACATCAACTAGAGAGTCAGGGTCTGAAACACCCTTTTCAAAATATTTCTAGATTGGAAAAAGCAGCTCTCAAAGGCCTCGCTACAAATCCAAACATCATTCTGCGGAAAGCAGATAAGGGCGGGGCAATCGTCATGCTCAACCAGCAGGCATATATAACCGAGTGTCAGCGTCAATTGCAAGACAGACAGTTTTATCAACCAATTAAGACTGACCCCACGAATAGGCTCGCAATTCTGATCAGTCATAAAGTTGAGAAAGCCTGTGCCAGAGGCTGGATTTGCCCACAAGAAAGTGAGTAATTTATGGTCAAGAATCCCACCATACCTAAATTTTACATCTTGCCCAAAATTCATAAGACCTTGGTCGACCCGCCAGGCCGTCCTTTTGTTTCTGGAACTGGCGCCATCCTTGAGCCATTGTCAAAATTTGCCGACAGGTATTTGAAACCTTTTGTACATACTATGTACTCTTTTGTACAGGATACCACAGAAATCATTAATAAAGTGGAAGAGATGCAATTTGACCCGAATACACAACTACTCGTAAGTTTAGATATAGTGTCATTGTACACCTGCATCCCACAACAGGAAACTTTACAGGTGTTGGAAGAGGTACTCCTCACTAAAAGAACAGAGGGGAACACACCCAACAGTTTTATTCTGTGGTGTGCAGAAATGTCACTTACTGAGAATTATTTTAGTTTCAATTGACAACTTTCCCATCAAACCCATGGCACAGCAATGGGTTCCTCAGTAGCCACCTCGGCAGCAAATTTGTTTGTCGAAAGCTTTGAGCGTAAGACCATCTACAGTTCCACCAACCCATACTTCTCCAAGTTGGGTTTGTGGCGTCGTTATATAGACGACATCCTGATAGTTTGGGATGGTACTACTGAAGAGTTCAAAGAATTAATGTTATGGATCAATTGCCAAAATCCTTACTTGAAGTTTACTTCCACACAAAATAATTTTGAGATTAATTTTCTGGATATCACAATCTGGGTTGACACTAGCCGTAACATCTTACAGGTCAGACCATTCCACAAACCAACTGATCGTAGCTCACTCTTAGAGTTCGGCAGTTGTCACCCACGGCACACAAGGGAAAATCTTCCTGTTGGACAATTTCTACGGCTCAAACGTAACAGCTCTACAAAAGACATTTTTTTGACGGAAGCCAATTTCTTGAGTTACAAACTGGCTGCTAGAAAATACCCGACTAAATTAGTACGCTGTGCGCTAAAAAGATCTAAAAACAATGACCTTGTGAGCCTGTTGGAATATAACGCCAGAGCAAAAGAGAAAGGAGGGATAGTTTTTGTGAGTACGTATACCCCTCAAACGAACCAGGTTATTAAGATCATTAAGAAAAATTGGAGTATCCTGATGGGAGGTGAGTGCCCTCTTAATCTCCCATTATGCGCTTTCAAGAGGGGCCCCAATTTGAAAGATCTACTTACTAAAAATGATATCTCAAAAAAAACGGTCAAGCAAATGAGCATTACCGAAACATGGGGGCTTCCCAGAGCATCAGGCCACGCGCCTTGTGGCCAATGCGTCAACTGTCACCAAACTAGTAGGACGACTCAGGTAGACCTAGGTTTGGACAAACCCTGGGCCCAAGTGCCTTTTAGCAATTGCAACCCAAGCAATGTTGTGTATGCGATATGGTGCCAGTGTGGCAAGCTGTATATAGGTATGACCAAAAAGAAAATCAAAGTCCGCATTTCCGAACATAGGAGCTGTATTAAGAAAAGGTTATCACAGCGCCTATGGTCAATCATTTCTTAATGATGGACCATGGACCAAATGATTTTAAGTGGACAGTTCTGCTTCATATTCCACCTGGTAATGAAGCAAGCATATCCAAAAGGCTACAGGCAAAAGAGCAATGGCTCATATTCCTGTGTAATACAGCTGTCACTGGACTGAATGAAGCCGTAGATTGGAACTGTGTGTCGTAACATGCCAATTTATTCATGGTAAGTTGGTAATGACTAATAACGCTACAGTACTAAGGCGCCTTTATATGTTTTTTGTTGGACGTTGCATCTTAACAGTCAGTGCTCTGGCATTGTCAAAGTGCCTTTAATAAACTATTGGCACTACACCTATACAGAATATCTGAATTTTGTACAGGGCTGTTCACGCTTACCCAGTTTCATGCTGGTCCTTTGACAGGGATGGTAGTATCAGATACTCGTATTTAGGACATTTTTCTTACAGGCTAATCCAAAGCGGTTTCGTTACCGCAACACTTACAATCCCACGCCCTCGACGCTGCCTCAGCTGTAGAACAGTTAAGGTTAATTGAAGGCACGTGTGTATTCACAATGCCGTATTTAAGGGAGGGCTGGGAAGTGCTCTGCTGAGCATCAGGTGTTGGCACAGCACGTACGTGAGTGCGGCGGACGTGATGTAGGACGCTGTTAAGTGCTGTTCTCCCGGAGGCCCAGCACGAGGAGCGGGCTCCGGTCCAGTAGGCCGCGCGGCCTTGATCGCAGCCTGGTCATGAGCGCCAAATAAAACACACGCACACGCTGGTCTGCTTTCGCCCGGAACTGCCTCCCACTCCAGGGGGCGGGGCTTTTATTTAGCGGCCCTACGTCACCGCGCTGCGGGACGTAGGGCGGATATAACATTCCTCCTTTATTTCAAATTAACCTAACAACCAACATAAACAAACATGCTCAACTATAAACTCCTGCCGCTGTTCTTGGCCTAGCATACATAGTCATTCAGCCTCGCAGGCGGTCTCGTGGTCTTCCTCAGACTGTACCGCTTCGCTTGGGGGCTGTCCCCGCTCGGTTCGTAAGTTTGCTCACCTTCGCTGCATGTGTCCTCACGGCTGGGCAGTCTCGGTGTTTGCCAGCTGCGATCCCCTGCGGATTCTTCCTCAGGGTCTTGCGCCGGCACGTCGCTGCTTTGTTGCTCGTTGTCATCGCGATGCCCCTCGCAATCCGTCCAGAGATGCTGGGGCACGGGCTTGAACCAGGAGGCGTTCCTGGTTACTTTCCGACCTCCCCGGGTGACAGTTATCATGGTACCGCGCCAGTTGCTAATAGTCCATGGCAGTTCTTCGTACCTGGTGTCTAGCTTGGATTTCGTGGGGTTTCGCAACATGATGACTTGGTCACCCACTCTGTGGTTTGAGGGCCTTGCTCTTCTCTTGGCGCTCATGTGAGCATTGGCACGTGTTCTCCTCGTTTCCATGCGTGGATGGTCGACGTCGTCAGGGGTCCTGCTTGGATGATGGGGAATCGACGAGTTGATGATAGTTCCAAACATAAGGTCAGCAGGTGGTATGCCCGTGGTGCTGTGGGGGGTGACCCGATAGTTCCTTAGGAACCGGAATAGGTCGATCCTCCACGGGCTGGCGTTTGCCTTTGATACTCTGAGTACCTTGTTGATGGTCCTCATGAATCGCTCGACGTCCCCATTAGCTTGTGGCCACCTTGGCATGATGTGGTGGTATTTAATGCCCAGTTCCTGTAGGTATGACCTGAATTCCTCCCCTGTGAACGGGGGTCCATTGTCACTCTTAATGGTTGTGGGCAGACCATGGGTGGCAAACATCTTTTCTATCACCGGGATGACCACTTCCGTGGCGGTGGATTCCAGTATCTCGACCTCTGGATAGCGTGAGTGATCATCGATTGCCACCAGTAGATGTAGACCCTCTCTGATTTTGCAAAAGTCAATGCTGATCGCTTCCCATCGTGCCCGGCCACGCTCGGCCGATAGGATTGGTTCTGGGTCTGGTGGCCCACTCGTTATTTGGCAGGGTAGACATGTGTTCACTAGGTCCTCGACACGATCATCGATGTGAGGGAACCATACCCTGTGTCTGACCCGGGCCTTTGTTCTTGCGAGCCCTTGGTGTCCTTCATGCGCTAGGGCAACTATCCTGTCTTGCAGCCTTGGGGGTATGATGATGCGGTCACCCCTTAGCAGGAGCCCTCCCTCAGTGATTGAGAGGTCTTGTCGAACCGTGAACATGCCTGCTAGGAACTCCTTGGCCCCCTCGGTTCTGTTACGTGTGTGCGACATGAATTCTCTCCAGTTGCCTGACATGATGGTATCTTTTACCAGATCGCAACAGGGGTCATTCTGGGTTTCTGTTGCAATGTCCTCAATGTTTATCGCTTTGGGCCTCATGGTGTGGACTACTTGACAAATGTGCTCCTCTGTTTCTTCGGCGACTAGCACTTCCTGCTGGGTGGCTGGTCGTGGGTGTCTCGACAGGAAGTCCGCGGGGTTGCCACTGCCCGGTTGGTAGACAAGTTCGAAGTCATATTGCTGGAGGTGTAGCAGCCACTTGGTGATTCTGGCTGGTGGGTGTGCCGATGACCCAATGAAGATTGGTATTAGGGGCTTGTGGTCGGTGATCGCCGTGAACTTGCGCCCATATAGGTACATGTGGAAGTGTCGACACCCCCATAGAACGGCGATTGCCTCCTTTTCTATATGGGAGTACCTTTGTTCCGTTGCTGTGAGCGCCCTGGATGCATATGCAATCGACCTTTTTGTGCCCTCTTTTGTGACCTGCATCAGGATTGCTCCAAGTCCGACTGGGCTGGCATCCACAAATAGTTCTGTCGGGAGGTCCGTGTCATAGTAGGCCATCTTGGTATCCGTTGATAGGGAGTCTTTTATGCTCTCAAATGCTTCCTGGCATTCGGGCCCCCAGTCCCACTTGGTGCTGGCCTTTGTTAGCTCCCGCAGCGGTTCGGAGAGGGTTGCTAGGTTCCGAATGAATCTGCCACAGTAGGTGGCCATTCCCAGAAAACTGCGCACCTCGGTGGGAGTCGTTGGGAGACTGGCAGCTTGGATGTCCGCCACTTTCTGGGGATCAGGTGATATGCCGGTGCGGTCGAACCGGTATCCAAAAAAAGTTATTTCTGGTTTTAGGAATTCGCACTTCTCTCGATGAATTGTGAGTCCGGTGTCTTCCAACCTGCCCAGTAGTGTCTTGAGTCTCGTGACGTGTTCCTTGGTGTCCGGTGCATGTATTAGGATGTCATCGCTCACGTTCAATACCCCTGGTATGCCTCTGATGACCTCCTGGATGGTCTGTTGAAAAACCTCCGCGGCCGATGATATGCCAAAACCCAGGCGCTTGTACCTCCTCAGACCTAGGTGGGTTGAGAACGTGGTGATATAGCGCGACTCTCTGTGGAGCTTGAGCTGGTGGTACCCCGCCTTTAGGTCTACCTTCGAGAACACACAAGATCCAGTGAGGTCGGTGATGATTTCATCAATTGTAGGTGTTATGTGTCGCTCTCTTTTTATGGCTGCATTGGGCAGGCGCATGTCAATGCAGATCCGAACTTTTCCTGGCTGTTTAGGCTTCCTGGTGACCACCATCGGGGAGACCCACGGTGTTGGTCCCGTGACTTCTTCAATAATGCCAGCGGCTTCGAGTGACCTTAACTCCTTCTCAACCTGTTCCCTCATGTGGAACGGTGTCCTTCGGTGTCTTACCGCACGTGGTTGCACTGATTGATCAATATGTAGTTTGATGGTCTTTCCTTTGAGACAGCCTATCCCCTTCTGTAGTTTGGGGTGTTGCCTGAGGAAGTTCTCGACCTCGGACGTGTCATCAATGTGGCATATGAATTTGCCCACGCCCAGGTCTTCAGCCGCATCTCCGCTCAGCAGGCTTTCAATTCCCGCCTTGACAACATAGATCTTCGACCACAACTTCTGTTCGCCATGCTCAAGAGTAGTGCGGAACCTCCCGATGACTGGTAAGGGTCTCCGACTGCCGTAGGCAAACAACCGAGTGTCTGTGGATTTTAGCTCGGGTCGTGGTGCAAGGGTTTGGAAGACGGTGGTTGGCATGACGTTTACCGAGGCCCCCGTGACAACGGTCATCTGTATGTCCTGGCCCTGTATGTTGACCATGCATTTTCGTCGCCTGGCGGTTCTTTTCAACGGTGCTGGCCCTTGGTTTAGTGTCGATACTAAGTATACTTTTCGGCCCTTTCCTTCGTTCTCCATGCCTGCTGTTTGTCGTAGGGCTGAGAGGTCATCGCCTTCTTCTTCCGTCGAGGAGTTGACTACCGCTACCCTCCTCGCGCTGGCTTGTTTCTTTTTTTTTGATGACCCTTTTTCCTGGGAGCCTTGCGGAGGCTGTAGTGGCGTGTTCGCTGATCTGCACACTTTCGCGTAGTGATCCTTCCTGCCACATGCTCCGCACGTGGTGCCTTGCGCCGGGCAGTTTCGCCTTCCGTGCCTTTGACCACCACACCATCCACATTCTGTTGGTCCTGGTGCTCGAGGCTGCCACCTGTTCTGGGTGTAACCGGTGCCACTTTCGCTTCTCGTTGATTGTCTGTCCGAGATTTGAGCGACCATCGCTGTGGAGAGTGACGGCTGGAGTTTTTGTAGGGTCGCTTCCATTTTGGCGGCCCTGGAGTGGGCAAGCTCCCTCTGTCGACCCAGTTCCAGGATGCGTTGTAGAGGGATGCCCTTTTCACTGAGCACGAGACGCCTCAGCTTCTCCGAGTGAATTCCATTTATGATTTGCCTCCCTTTCAGCGTTCGTAAACTCACACGACATGGCCAGCTTCCTCAGCTTCGTGTGGTAGGCGTCGAGAGTCTCATCGGTGGCCTGGATGGTCGTGCAAAAGATAAAAGTTTCATAGTCTGGATTGAGTTGCGGGAGAAAATGTGCTGTCAAAGCGTCCTTTGCACTCAGGTATGCGTCTTGGCCGTCATCCACATCCAGGGAGTTGAAAATGCACAGCACCTCGTCGCCCACACTGAGGAGTAGATGAGCTTTCATCTTTCTGGATGACGTGATGTCCTTACATTCCATGGCCATCTCGAACTTTTGTAGCCATAGCTGCCATCTGGGCCCACTGGATGATGGGTCTGTGAATGGGTCGAATGGTTGGATTAACGTCGACGAACTCCCCTGCGGGCGAGGCGGTGGTGACGCCATTGATAAGTTTACCACCATCCTGTACGGTGTTGAGGGTCCAGGGGTAGATGATCCAGTCGCCATGGTGTTGCGTTCGCCTGGTCAACAATTCTCCGCCCTCTGGGTTCGTGCGCACCCTGTGGTGAGGCAGTGTCCCATGTGGTGACAGCTCCTACCGGCACTTGTGCTCCGATTGATTTGCCCTTCATGGCCTGTGTGCCATGCAGGAGGCGTTGTGCCGGTGATGACTGGGATAAGATGAGAAAAAAAAACTTTCACCCCCTGAGGATGAGGTGTGGAAGGGGAATGAAGAAAAGAAAAAAACATTTTTTTTTTTTTTTTTTTTGGGGTGGGGGTCACGTGATCGTGGGGGTCACGTGATCGTGGGGGCCCCCACCGGGTGTCCAAAAATGTACACGGAGCGTCCGTGTGGCATCCGCGTGTGAAAGTGGTGGTGGAGCGCGTGGATGTTCGCTCACTTCCTCGTCGCCATTGTTAAGTGCTGTTCTCCCGGAGGCCCAGCACGAGGAGCGGGCTCCGGTCCAGTAGGCCGCGCGGCCTTGATCGCAACCTGGGCATGAGCGCCAAATAAAACACACGCACACGCTGGTCTGCTTTCGCCCGGAACTGCCTCCCACTCCAGGGGGCGGGGCTTTTATTTAGCGGCCCTACGTCACTGCACTGCGGGACGTAGGGCGGATATAACAGACGCCAACCGAAGGGAAAGTAAGTACTGACGAAATCCCTAGGGAAACGCTAGTGTGTGTTTTTCTTCACGTCTTCACTGTTATGAACAGTGCGAGGCGTAGTACTGTAGAAATGCCTTTTTGTCTTCAGGTAGTGGATGTTTAGCACGCATATTTCCTTTCGGCACATGCGGTGCGTAACGGGGCATGTTGTTGTTTTTTATGCAGCCGTTTGAGAAGAGCTAATTTAGCAACCTCTCTAGGGAAATCGCTTGGGAAACGCCAGTGTTTGCCTTTCCTAACGTTTCCACTTTTATGAGCAGTGCGAGGCGTAGCGCCGTAAAGATGTCTTTGTGCCTTTAGGCAGTGTTTGTTTAGTCCACATTTTTTCCTTTCGACACACGCTGAGCGTAACAGTACATGTTTTCTTTACAGCCGTTCAAAAAGAGCTAATTTAGCTTCTCGTCCCAGTGGCAACCTGAGGGATCAACACAATGGCCGGTCCCGTCCACAGAATCAAGTGAAACCAGCCATCTGCCATCAAGACAGGATCTTTTTCATTTTGATGTAAGTGATATTTTTAAAAGGTCCCTTGTCCTCTGCACCGCAACGCACACGTTTTTGTTGTGCTACTGTTAGACATGGAGTACAGCTTGAGCATTATTTTAAAGCTGGGAAGCTGCACACTGGAGCGTGACCTGTGCCATGCAATAAGGTGAAAGGGTAACAGCAGTCCCGTCTCGCTAGTGCTTCTGCCCAAATGTTAAGTTGGGCATAAGATTGGGCATTAACAACACTTTGAGGAGTTACAATAAAAGCGTTTTTTTGACTGCTAAAATGTACGCTGAATATAAAATTGGCACTACATAATGTCTCGATAACGAATGAAGAGCAGTGCTCGAGACTTGGAATTTGGTACTTGGCACTTAGGGTTGTTTGTTTTTCAAGAGCGACACAAAGACGGTGGCATCAGTGTACGTGGTGTTGACTGCAACAGTGGGTCGTTTTACTTTGGGAACGCGCCTACGATACCGTGGACAGCAACATTTATTTGCGCTACCACGGTAAGTCAACTTTAGGAGACTCGGCACTTTAATGTTGGTATTATATATGATTAAGTAACAGCACAACATTTTGCTGTTTTTTATGCTGTGCCCCATAGGGTCACAGAGGAACACGATCACACAAAGTTTGAGAAGACCATGAAAACCTGTTTGTCGAATTTCCCCTGAAGAAGTTCTGTCATTTGTCTAATATTGTTAAAAGAAAGGAACATGTCGTGCATTGAGGTTGCTTTATTAGTAGGCAACGTTGTTTGAAGATTAATTAAATTAATGAGAACATTTGTATAGGATTCGCTAAATAAGGACACGAACGGTCTGGAGGGAGCAATTCAGAATTTGAGAGCTCTCTGTATTTGTGTATTCGACAGGTGTCTGTACAATATTGTATGGTGAAGAGAATGTGGACTAACATCGGTATGTGCGTTGTGTTAGTAGAAAGGAAGCACGATTGCACTTTAAGAGCTAATAGTTGTGTGGTATGAATTTTAGGTAACCATTTGTCTATGTAAAGTGTTTTTTATGATTATGGAATGCTTATATGGATTGTTTAATACACTTTTAAATCTATTATCTTAATAAAATCATGTTTTGTAATATGCAATTTCTCTAGTGGTCTAGTGTAATTTGGTTAAGAAGTGTAGGTATTGTGATCCAGTTATGTTCCTTATCCCGCCTGTGGGGCACAGCATAAAGGCAACGGAATTCCTTAGTTTGGAAGCTTGCGCAAGCCCTTTTTAGGGCGGACAGATCCCGGCGCCATTCAATAATTTCCCCTCAATCTTTTGATTGTACATGTGTGAATGTTAGCATGTGCCTCACTCAGATGGAATTCTTAACTTTACCCTGCGTCACATCTAGATAGGATTGTGAATGATAGCATGTGCCACACTTAGATGGAATTCTTAACTTTAGCCTGCATCGCATCTACATAGGATTATGAATGTTAGCATGTGATACACTTAGAGGGAATTCTTAACTTTAGCCTGCGTCACATCTAGATGGGATTGTGAATGTTAGTATGTGCCACAGTTGTAAGGAATTCTTAACTTTACCCTGCGTCACATCTAGATGGGATTGTGAATGTTAGTATGTGCTACACTTAGACGGACTTAGAAGGAATGCTTATCTTTAGCCTGCGTCACATCTAGATAGGATTGTGAATGTTAGCATGTGCCACACTTAGATGGAATTCTTAACTTTAGCCTGCGTCACACCTATATAGGATTATGAATGTTAGCGTGTGCCAGATGGAATTCTTAACTTTAGCCTACGTCGCATCTAGATGGAAATATGAATGTTGGCATGCGCCACACTTAGATGGAATGCTTAACTCTAACCTGCGTCAGACTTGGATTTGATTGTGAGTGTTAACATGTGCCACACTTAAATGAAACTGTGAACGTTACCAAGTGCCACAGTCAGAGGGAATCGTGATTACGAGCCTGCCTCATAACTGCAAGGACAGCAATGCCAATTAACTGATCCACTAACAATTTCACCCCTCTGCATACACCTCTCAAACTCACACCAAACACAACCATAAGCCTACAACCCAACAATCCGCACAAACTTCACTACACTGCAACAACAAAACAAACCACACATAGACTCGCACAACAGCACACGACGACTGCCGACCGTAAAACACCCCAAGCCCAGCCAACGGACCCACCGGGCTGAGGCTGACAACAGCACATCACTGCTCTCTTGCACTTTTCAAGGTTATTCCCACTAACTCACCCACCCTTCCCTTTTTCAGAGCCACCAGAGCGCCAGGGGACCACTCCGGTGGTGATAGTGTGTGGTACAAATATCCTTTAACATTAACTTTAACATAACACTGATTCCTACGGGTAAAACCCCATGAGGGGATGGCTCTTTATAAAGAATTTATTGACAAAGTGGTACTGAAACTATTACAAACACTGGAGGAGGAATTTGATATGGGCATACTACCTCAAAGCATGGAAGACTACCTCAAAGCATGGAAGACTTTATGATTGTTCCGATCCGGAAACCAGGGAAAGTAGGGAAGCACTGTGATTCATGTAGACCAATAATGCTAATGAATCAGGATATAAAGATCGTCATGGCAGTCTTGGCAGAAAGGTTAAAAAAGGTAATAGGAACCTTGATCCACCCAGACCCGACAGGTTATGTCCCAGGTAGGGTGACAACCGAGAATCTAATGCACTTGCACGCAAAATATTGATAGAACAAGGGACTGGCCGGAAGGATGTGCGGTGGTGGCGTTGGATGCCATCAAACCGTTCGATTCTGTTCGGTGGGAATGGCTAATGGCCTTCCTGAGAAATTATGAGCTAGGCTTAAGGTTCATGAAGTGGGTCCGAATATTGTATTCTAGGCTGGTAGCAAGGGTGAGAACCCGTAAATAAATTTCAGAGCGATTCTGGATACAGAGAGGCACAAAACAAGGATGCCCTCTGTCCCCTATGTTGTATATTTTGACCCTGGAACCCCTAGCAGTTTTTCTGAGGAGGGAATTTAGGGACACAGAGCTTCAAATAGGGGTACTTCATTGCCTAATATCATTTTACGCAGATGACATGTTACTGTATGTGCGTAACCTGGAGGATACCCTGGACGCATATTTAGACGTTTTTGCAAACTTTGAAGAGTTGTCAGGAATAGCTATTAGTAAGACGTCTGTATATTTCCACTGGGGAGTTGGGTTGGAGTTGACACGAATAGGCTCCCGTGCACAAAGCTTCATTGGAAGGTTGACACATTTAAATATCTGGGTATTGATATTTACCACGACACGCACAAAACACATCAGCAAAATACACTACGGGTGAGATCGGGACTAGAACAATCATTTAGATTTGGGGAAAAACGTCCTCTCTCTCTGTAACAGGTAGAATTGCACTCATATAAATGGTTGCCCTTCCCTGATTGTTTTATCAGTTTGTTAATGTCCTGCATCTCATACCTAGCTCATTCTTTAGGGAATTCAATGCTATGGTGGGGAGGTTCATATGGAAACAAGGCACACGCAGAGTGGCCATGGACACATTTCATAGGGACCATGTGGATGGAGGACTGAGTCTTCCACACTTCGAATTCTATTATCTGGCAGGACAGTTACAACATATAATGGGGTGGTTAGCAGATTTTGAGATTATAGAACACACTTTAATAGGTGCAGAAATGAGACCCTTCTTGCTGAAGGAAGCATTAAGGTTGGGGAATAGCAGAGTGGCCGATCCCTCAGCACTCTTGAAGTTGGGCAGACTGGTGTGGGCTAGAATTAAAGCAATATTAAAAGGAGAAGAACCTTGCTCACCTCAAATACTGTCGGCAGCCATATATGGGAACAGCAGTGCTAATCTAGCACAGGTCCTAATGGGAAACTGTAGGGAAAATAACAATAGAGACTTATTTCTCCTGGATACACTGCTGACGTTTTGTGAACTGGAATACATCAAGGGCAATTTTTGACATTTGCCAAAATATTACATGTAATAAGTAGCAGATGGCTGAACTTCCTGAAATCATTAAATGAAAACAAGGTTCTGGGTTTGCTGTATGATGTATCGGAAGGGGGCCATAGGATGTCCAGAGTATACCAGGGCCTTTTAGAGGCCATTCTTACAGGTATGAATAAAGGGAAAGAAAAATGGGAATCCGATCTGGTAAGGGAGTTAACGGACAGCGAATGGTCCAAGGCGTTACTATACCCACATTTCTTTTCGAGGAATGCTAGATTCAACCAGACCCAATTTCTATGTTCTTCACAGAGCATACATGACAGCAAATTTGTTATCACGCTTCCCAGGTTCAGACATTAAAGAGTGCCCACGTTATAGGAAGAATGGAGCAAATATAGTGCACATGTTTTGGAGCTGCCCTGTAATACAGGTATTTTGGCAGGATATGGAACATACATTAGGTAATGGGAGCTAATAGGTGGTGCTGAAAGCGCTATCTTTAAGCCAAAACGTTTGTCATAAAAATAAGATCTTTAACTTAAGAGCTTCAAATATGGGCTTTGAATGAGGGTCTGTAATGCTTTTCCAAGGGAGATGACATTTGAGGAGGAATAAACAGTTGTTAGGTTATTGAATCCCTCCCATGCTAATCCCTATGGTAAATTCCACCCTTTCCTGCCCGTCTCGGAACTCTTTGAGCTCTTATATGGAGGCAGCCATCTTGGATGACTGTCTCAAAGGAAGCTCTCTGAAAAGAAGCCAAAACTAGCAGCCATCCTTGAATAGGAAAGATACCATGATTCTTCCAAATAAATGATCATTGAATCATGCGAGTATAATCTTTTTTAGAAATGTACAAAACTTTCAACAGCAGTAATTCTTTCTGTTCTTTCTGCGTTTCATTTCCTTGTTTTTAAAAGTGAATATTTGAAGGGTGGGCAAGAAACAGACAGCATTTGACTGGATACTGCTCACCTTCCTACCTGCACATCGAAACACTGCTGAGAAAAATCCAGGCTTAGTGAACCCATGCAGGCGGTGTCTGTGGCAGCTCCGCTGGAACAATTTTAATTTTAAAATTCCCAAGTCATAATTTCCATGCAAAATGTCCCAGGTCCCATTCTTTTCATGCCTTCACCAGGAAACAACGGGTTTATGCACTACATACATGCCTGTGGAAGTGGATTTGCCATAGACAGAAAAGTGCCATTTTGTATTCATTTCCTTGGAAAAAGTATATATGAAACTTTACCAGACATGTGTGAGCATTTACACGTCATTGAAATTGAGGTAGCCCTTCTAAAGTTAGACCTCAATTTCAACCCAAAGGCAGGTACTATACTTGAACGATATCATTTTGGAACATGCATGCAAGAGGGTAATGAAAGCGTAGAAGAGTATGCCACTGCACTCAGATTTTTGGCGATCACATGTAACTACGGAAATTCTTTAGAAGGACATATAAGAGATCAATTTGTGAGCCATTGCAGCAATAACTGCATTGAGGAAGAACTATGGTTAAAAGATGATCCTACATTAGACTCTATGGCTTTTGTGGTAAAATGTAATAAGCGGTACAGCAAGGACCCAACGCAGGATATTTTAAAAGTAGACACCGAGGAAAAGAATGCATTGAGGAACACGACAGTGACCCAGTGTGGAGAACATGAATCAGTGTATGAGAGAAAGAGGAACCCTTAGGAGCGGAGCACGTTCTAGTACAACCATGGGCCGTTTATGTTTTCGATGTGGGAGCAAATCCATTTAGTACCAGAGACTCCCAGACTGATCTACAGGAATAGCATTAACTCCATACTAACACACCAGGACTCAGGTATCACTAATGAGGTGTAGGATACACCAGAAATCAGATAATTGGTTTGACACTATAATAAATCAATGGAAACCCAAGCATAAATGCATATGTGTTGGTATATTATACCCAGTAGATTATTTGAGAATTAATTGACTTTTATCAACAATAGATGACACAGGTGTGGGTGAGCCACTTGTCTTTATTTGATCAATTTCGGTGATTTAGGATTACAATAAACGAATTTTGTCAGGCTATCAGAAAGTCACTGATAGGAATATTACAACATTAAGTTGGAATTCAGCAAGCTAACGCATTTAATGAACCAACATGAATGTTATAGTTGGTAAAAGAGCAACAGCAATAGATCACTAATTGAGTTTTATATCATTTTTCTCTTTATTATTTTATTTTATCATTTTAATTTGCTTCCATTCCTCAACTTCTTCTGAACACTTGTGAATTAACAAAACTGGGATATGGAATGGTAATGCCAATGAATGTTTAATTGTTTACATTCTTATTTCATTAATGTATTTAGGAATATTATTGATTGTAATCTGAACAATGTATTTGACTGTATATAGTAATGCCTTGAAAACGACCGTAGGGCGAAACACGTGTCAGCAAGATTGAGCAGTCAAGCAATTAATAAAACTGCCTCAATAATGACCTTTTTGAAGAATATATCAAATAGCCAATTGTTGGATTATTTGAAAAAGTAAGCGCACAACCTGGAAAGTGTGTTTATTTCATTTAAATGTGGAGAGATGTAGGGGTCAATCTTTACTTTCATAGGTGTGCAGCTGCCCAATTTATTCTTCAGCCTAAATTGAATTAGAAACCTATGCACTTCTACTATCCGACTTACCCCATTATACTTCATCTACAGCAATAGCATTGCACTTACACACGAGACATAAGTCTCTCAAAAAAGAATTGAAGGAAATTGAAAAATGATTTGAGACGTATATTGCATCAACGTTTAAAGGAAATATATTGATATTTTATCATTTTATTTAACTAAATAGACAATATATGATCAACATTTTAACAGAATTAAGATCAATCAAAACAAGCGAGGTTTAACGTGCAATCAATATGCAATCATAGATAGTTAAACAATTCATTACAACGCCAAAACTGATCATAATTCATTCCAAAATGAATGCTGATACTGCTACTATTTAAAGTCCTCTAACAATACGTAAATCATTGTTTACAGAACATGGAAAGCATAATTCAAATTCGGGTAGCGGTCTTCAAACAATATTGTTGCTAATGGATAGCTTCAACATGTTTCGAGGTAATCCCTTTGTCAGGAAGACAGACTCTCTAACTTCAGAAGTAATCTAAATAAATAGATAGAACATAAGTTACCAAAACATAATAGATAATTTGTAGGTGTAATGTCAGCATTCAATACATGTTCAAAGATAAACCTGTCCATAGGAGCTGTCCTCCTCTGTGTGAGTAATAGGGATAGAAAAATACTCCAAACTAAATCAGAGGTTCAGACCCAAAGTGGAAGAATACAGGGCCTGATTTGTGGAATTTTTTGCACTGTGCAAAGTGACTTTTCACGGGTGCCAACAAACACCCTGATTCATTACACTGCAAAAATACACTTTGCACAGTTCAATGAATCAGGTTCTGTGTGTTTGCACTGCAAAAATACCCTTTGCAAAGTTCCATGAATCGGGGATGTTGGCAGTGCAATGCAAAGTGGCTTTGCACTGTGCTAGAAATGCCATGAATGGGGCCCTATATTTGTAAATGTGAATGAGGTCAGACGCACCAGCTGTTTAAAAAAAAGAGACCCTCTATTTGCTTAACTAATCGCTCACATTTCTTATCCCTTAAAAAAACACCATGTAACTGAATCAAAAAGTACCTGTAAGTTCTCAGAAAGCATATCAAATAAGCCGCTCATTTTTATGAAGAACATGTGGCATTCTCCAAACGCTGCCTCTGTACATAGTAAAAGATCAGTCACCAAATTGAAATAACTACACTGTCAGCGACCTCACAGTGCTCTCCAGGTCACTGAACAGTCTAATAAGAAAGCATCAAAAAGAAAAATCCCAACTAATTGTCACTTGTGTTCTTCCGCTCCAGAACGCTGCTCGCAGCCGCGGTGAGGCACCTCTCGAACCCTGGAATTGGCAAGCAGAAACCATCCCTGGCTACCTTTGTTGTCAAACAGAGGGGACATGTGTAGCCTCCCGGCCTATGAGCGATTTCCGAGCGTGTGCATTCTTCGTCACCTTGAGACTAATCTGCGGGTCCTTTGTACTTCATGGTAACAGAGGCGCCATCTTTGAAGCGAGTGTTATGGGTCCATTTCAAGTGCCCTTCAGGATGAAAACAGTGCATTGCAACTTTTTGTATTTCATTTAACATTTTCAGCATTTTTTAGCATCATTTATTCAATAATCTTAGAGGATTTCCAGGTATGTCCTTTTTATTGTAATATGAATGGTTTTATTTTCATGAAATATTTAAAATATAGATACACTGTTTTGAGATTCTTGATATTTTGTTGCGGTCAGCTGGAATACCATTTGCCGCTTTTCGATTCCAGTAACATTTAAAACAGAGGCGGATCTAACGGTCGCTAGGCAGACCAATGGCGACCGGGCCCCTGTGCCAGGCCCCGCCCCTTTCACGCAGCACAGGGCCCTTTCTGTTGGACGTCTTGGACGTCACTCCAGAGTCCAGTCTCCTTTCTTTCTCCTTTCCAATCCTGGGCCAGTGTAGCTAGTGGTGGTACCTGAGAGACGACCGTGACGTAGACACGTCTCGTGACGTCCCTACACTGGCCCAGGATTGGAAGGGAGAAAGAAAGGAGAACGTTAGATCCGCCTCTGCCACTCCCCCATCACGACCTGCACCAGTGAACACAGGCTGCGGCCCCGAACAGTGCCATCTGCACTGATGTGCGCCCTGAAGTTGGGGGCTGCCCCAAAGGAAGCCCCAGGAGAGGGACCATCCCTGGCCTGGTAAGTCAGAGACTCAGGGCCCGGCTCAGAGGACCGCAGCACTGCGTATAGCAGCTGCACGGCTCCCCTGCAGCACACAGGCTACCCTCAGGGGCGCACCTCGTTACCTCTGTGGCTCTCTAACTTAACTCCGCCCACCCAAAGCTCCGCCTCCATGACCCGCCCACCTAGGGCCCACACCAGGTGTTCCCCACGGGGCCCTTTGCCTTAAATCTGCCACTGATTTAAAATATGAAACATGATTCTGAAACCTGGCGTACAAGCTTTTCTTTTCGAAGCTTAATATTTGTTCATGTTTTTGTCATTTCTCTCTGGGTAGACAATCATTACATTGGCTCCCTATTTCCGCCAGGATCCACTTTAAAACTGCCTCACTGGTACATAAATGCCTACATGGTAAGGCCCTGGCATACCTAAAAGTACACATTTCATTGTCTGAACCTAAAAGCAACCTGAGGTCAGCTAATCTTGGACTAATCAACACCGTGAAGTTCACCTAAAAGCAACCTGAGGTCAGCTAATCTTGGACTAATCAACACCGTGAAGTTCAAAGGGGTCAAGGCCCTGGAGAGCACGTTCCCAGTATTGGCAGCACAAGTCTGGAATTCACTTCCAAGCAGCCTTTGACAAGCGGCAGGAAATGACAGTTCCTCCCTCCGTGCTCTGAAGACCAGACTTTTCTCACAGTGTCACCCCTCTATTTGCCTTCCTGACCATCTGTTTTATCTTCCATTATATGATGGTATTTGTTTGACCTATCCTGTATTATCATACGACGTGTTGTAAATAAACAAATAAATACATGTCTTTCATCACAGGCTTCAGCTGCAGCTCTGCAGTACAGGCTGACCCCATAAATATTTGTTCGAAATACCACCAATTCTTAGCAGCAGCATGCACGTTGAAATTCGTGTTAATCAGACAGTTCAGTTAAAAGGGACCCTGGTAGGCAGTGTTTTGGGTGGGGAATGGGTGGGGATTAACATAGATCTCAATATGGCATGGGAGTTAAATGGGTGGATACATAACCAACCACCACCTACAGGCTGTGTGTCCCTCCTCATATCCTGTATCTTCATGTCCCATGCAAATAGTGTTGGCTAATAGTGCTTACAGCGCCACCTAGTAGCCACAAATAAAAATGATAAATCGTCACCACTAAAGGGAGACAGCTAGGTCATAAGAGCATTATTCTGTGAGATCACCAAATGGGTGCATGACCCATGTATGGATGATGATACATCGTACCTGCTAAGGGAAATAGTGGAATCGTAAAGACATCATCTATTACTTGTCAATAGTAAAATTAATCCCAACTCAAGTGGCAGGACTCTTGCCACGTGCTGGATCAAATAGTTAGCACATAGTAAAAGGTCACTTACCAAATTGAAATTACCAAAGAGGTTTAAATAATTTCACGAGCAAATCGCTCCTCTCTTACCAATCTAAAAACGGAAGTATCCCAAAAACAAAGAAAAGGTGCTTACCCCTTATTTGAATTGCCAGCAGTGTAATAATATCATGGAACATCCTTAAACGGGAAAATCCATAGCCTTACAGAGTTTTGCTACATGCAACTCCATGAATGTTGTTTATGGGATATAATATCTGGTACTTACTATGTTGGGAAGGCCAAAATACGTTGGACAAAGCCTAAGTTTAACATTAGACTGGAGTCTTTAAAGTCCCCTGTTGATGAGTTTCACCACGCAGTGGCCCAAATGAAGTTAGTCATTTTTTAAATAGTAAATTGACCACCTCGCAGTGGGAACTTGAATAGATTATTGTCTCAAAAGAAAACTTTACAGATTAATGTGATGTCTGCCATGACACCGAAGGATATGAATTCAGAATTTGTTTCATTTAAAAATTCATATGATCGTTGTGAAACTGTGTCCACATGATTGTAGAGATTCCTGCAATATCTTGCCTTACTTTGACTCAAATTAACTTAACCCGATGAGCTATTTGATCCAGCATGTGGCAGGTACAATGCATCATCATTCATAGATGGATTGCTTACCCACTTAGTGATGTCGCAGTATAATGCTCTAATGACCTAGCACTCACACTATAGTGTTGATAATTTGTCATTTTTGAGTATATTTTGTATGCACCTATCAAGCGACTTGGCTACACGCATTGGTTAATATTAGTTAAGATGGTGTTTTTTCGGTGTCTGCAGAAATGCTCAAATTCCAAAATACCCACTGCAAAATGACCGATTATTTTGGTAGAATTTGTTCGGGATTTTTGTACATTTGTAGTAAAAAATAGATAGGGGCTGGGGTATGAGTATTATAGGTCAAGGTGGGGGGATTGTGGGTGGTGCAGGGAGTCGCCCCCTGCAATATTAAAAAAAGTAATTCTACCAAAAATAAATCGGTCATTTTGCAGAAGGTATTTAATTTTCGATCAATTCACTGTAATCCGTTTTTTCTGATTGTTTACACACCATTGACTTTGGAGTTATTAGATTACTCCATTTGGATTAAATGTATTCATAGCTGATCACTACCAGTAGGTACTGCCTGTAGTGAGACTAACAGTCTTTACTTTCAAGATGGTGCCCTGTTTGTGCCTCCTCATGTTAACTGAATAGACATTCATTGATCAGTGATTTGGATATGTTGATGCACGCCCCTCGGTATAAAAGATAACACAGATCAGTAAGACAGTTTATCTGCCACCCCTGCAGTATGCCCACTGGTGTAGCACAGGCACTGCGGGGGCACCGCCAAACCAGCTCTAGGGGCTGCGGCTCACAGAGAGGAGAGGAGGTGCTCCACCTCCGGCTCAGTAGGGACCGGAGCTGAACATGACATGTAGCACATGTCACATGCCAGGTTCAGCTCCTACTCCTTCTCCTCTGACTTGTTCGCGCTGTGCCATATACAGGAACCAGGAAACTCTCCCAGTTTACTCGTTCCTATCTGTGAGCAGCGCTGAGGAGCCAGAGGCCTGGAGTGACACAGCGGACCAAAGCTTAAGCGGGAAACAGATAAGAAGGCTTTTAAAAAATAATGTGTATGTGTATTTTGCATGTTTCAGGTGCATGTTAGATGTATGTATGTGTTATGTCTTAATGACTAGTGCGTGTATGAGTGTGACAGAGTGTGTTTGAATGTTCTAGTTGGGTAGGTGCGTGCCTGTGTGGAGAATGCAGTGTGAGTGGATGTAAGAAAAGGTTTGTGGGTGAGTGAATGCTGGGTGAATGTGTAGGGATGTGTGTGCGTGTGCTTGTGCGCGTGTGTGTTTTGGGTATCTGTGCAGAGAATACAGTGTGAGTGGATGCGAGAAAGGGTGTATGAGTGAGCGACTGGTGTGTGAATGGATATGAATGTGATTATGTGGGTGTGTGAATGTTCTGGGTGGGTTCCACTGTGAGTGGATGTGAGAGAAGGTATATGGGTGAGTGACTCGTGGGTGAATGGGTACGAATGCGATTGCATGTCTGAGTGAGGGTAAATGTTCTGGGTGGGTGGGTGCCTGTGTGCAGAATGCAGCGTGAGTGAATGTGAAAGAAGATGTATGGGTGAGTGACTGGTGGGAGAGAGAGAGAGAGAGAGAGACCGAGACCGAGACCGAGACCCCCCCAAGGCAGATTAATAGTGAGACCATTAAACAGACATATGTTCAGACAAAAAAAACAGATGACCTAAAGCATTGAAGGAATTGCCAATCCCATATTTGTCTCCTTGAATAATCATTACACCGGCTCTGCACTTCATAGCGAGAGTATTTCGTGTGGAGCATTAATTTTATTTCGGTGAACTTATGACTGGGCTCCGCTTGAGTTTGCCACGGCCATCTTGTCTTGACATAAAGTTTGATGTGATCACGTTAAGTTTCACTGCCCTGGCTACAATAAAGTGGAGCAAATGCCCCTACTGGTGATGTAAGTGGTGGCCGCCTCAGCCAAAAGAACTCTCAACACGTTTACAAAATGAATTGTCACCAGCAAAAACATGGAAGACGCTCTGCCTCGAGTGCATGTCCACAATGGCTTTCTCCGCTGCACTCTCAAAATAGTGAAATATAATTTCTATAATTCAAAAGTCGGCATATTAATTTAATATAAGGATTTGCAGTAACATTGTAGAAATACACCTCTGTATTTGCAAGGTATGCATGCATGTATGCATGTCATATGTATGTAGAAATTACTTCTGTATAAAAAGTCGCCCGGGCTGTTTTCACTAACTGCAATAATGAAACGAGCAATTGTTTGTTTTGCATGCTTTCTATTCCGAAAACACGGAACTGTGTAAAGTGAAGTCCAATTCAAAAAGTAATTTGCCGTGTTCATGCGAACGTCTTTGAATCTGTTAGATTCTATAATGTTCACCATCTTACTCACAGGAGTCTGCACGGTGGCATTTTGAAGCACCAACAGAATTCTGTAACACAGAAAACGGAGTAAAGAGAACCTGTTTTCATTCTTTGGTACTGCAGCGCTGAGGGCATGGTGTGCTGTATTGTTGTTTTCTTTATTATTCTCACGGTGCCAAAAGTTCCATCTGCATTTCACAGCCTATGTATTCTTGCGTTGCTGTAAACAATCATTACCATGTTTGGCCAAACCTGGATTTGTAGGTTCATTGTAATGGCCATCACTCTTTGGCCATTAGGCAGTAATACCAGCCAATGGGGCCGATTCATGGAATTTATTGCGCAGCAAATAGGCTACTTGCACCCAATCTGCACACACAACTCTGGTTGTTTGGAATCGAAGGCGCAGCACTTCTCATGGACTTGCATGGATTTCGCACTGGCCTGGCACGCCTGTGCGAGCCGTCGAGGGCTTTGCGCAAGACTCCGAGCAGAGGGTGGGTGTGGCTTTAGCAGAGGGCTGGGAAGGGGGTGGAACACCTGAACTGGGGAAAAACTTGCAAAGAAGAGGGCGTTCAGAGGGATGGCCTGCAGGCAGTCCCTTGCACATCCACTATTGCGTGACAAGAGACGTATTCATGGAATCGATCGCACAACGTCTCGGCTGGGAAATGCCCATGTAAGTCCTTCAAAGGATCTGCCACACGAAGGCTGGCATAAGTACACTTTTGTGTACGTTTTCCAGCACACAGGTGGGATTGTATGTCAGATTTCAGGGTGCGTGTACACAATTGGGGTTCCAATGTAACGTAGGGGTGCATGTAAGCTGTGTGGCGCAGTGCAGGAATGCTTTATGTGGATCTGCACGCACATTTCCTGAGTTATTGCTGAGTTACAATTCTTGATACAATTGTTGTCGGGGTACCGGATACAGTTACAGAGGACCCTTCGCAGGCTCAGTGGCAGGCGTGCTTACGGGGGAATCCCACGCACTGTTTGAAGGGTGCGTGTATTCGCGCCTGGGGGAGTGCTCAAAGGTAGTTGATCTGTCAGTTTCCTGCTTTGCGTGTGGGCGTGTTGGGGGCGCTCCAGCTGTGACTTCTTAATACGGTTACTTTGCGCAAACAAATCCATGAATACCCATTGTGTGCATATTTTCTTAATCATGCAGGCTCGCACAGTGGGCTTTTCAGCGCACGGCCATTGCACGATTTCTGCGCGTAATTCCATGAATCGGCCCAATGTGTGCAGTAGATGCCATCCTCCGAAGCCATGAGACTATGGCACAAGCAAGTTTGCAACAAGTACCTGTGGAAGAGAATAATGTACAAGATTTTACATTTATATGTCGTGTAACCTCCTTTTGCCCCGTCCCCTTCATAATTCACCACTTCCCTTGTTGCTATGTTCTGGTTGCGTATTTGTTGCTATAACAACCTCTTCACAAGTTTATTTTCCAACTCCATGCTGCTACTTGGAAACCAATCTACGGGTCCTGGCATGCAATATTAAACCACATAAATTGTTTGAGGTGGTACGTATTTAAACTCAACATCAACAAGATTTATTTCGACAATTGTCATTAAAGCAAAACATACAAACAATACACATTGATCAACACGATAGAATAATGACATAATCACATTATAGCACATACAAATTAATAAATAACCCATAGTAAATAATATATAAAATAGGGTTTCAAATATTAAATATATACATTTTGCACATGAATACTATACAACCTATCAGAATTTAATAAATACAAGCTCACAGGGCCAACTAAAAGAGTTAAAATGTTGAGAAAACAAACTCCAGCATGATAAATAAGAGTCATAGGGCCTTGTTATGAGGTGGGTGGTAACCCTGTAACACCGAATCCGGTGCCTGACTTTCTGGTGGCACGGGACATTACAAGTCCCGGCGACGCAGGAAGTCAGGCGCAGGATTTTGTAAGTCCCTGCCTCTATGGGAGTGGGGTGACGGAAGCACTGGCACTGTTGCTAACGGTGCCGGTGCTTCTGTGATGATTCAGCCTACTGGGTTTGATGCGCCCGTACGGTCGGAAACTGTCGGACACAGCGGATCCGGCAGGCAGTCTCGTAGTGTGGCGGTTTGGAAACAAGGGTGCCAGTAACCTTTCCGGCACCCTTGTTTTCCAGACCGCCACGCTTGTAATGAGGCCCATACAGCCTTATCTTGCTGTGCCAGTAAGCCGTTTACCACTACAAACCCATGCATTATATATAGAGAATTTGTCACGGTTAAATAGACTTTAACATCAGTTGATGCTCTGCAAAACATCAGAGCGTCACTAACACATCTGACACCATAATTTTTCAAAAAAGATTTCAAATAAGTAGCTCCAAGACCCTCATACAATGTACAAAAGTGAAGGAAGTGGTGAGGTGACTGCAGCACACCAACAATCAGCATGCATGCGCAGGATAACAGCTTTTCAGAACAAATCCTAGTGGTAATGTACCCAAACCAAATGTTATATATAGAGACCTTGCATATTAAGGGTATATGAGGTCTAAATATGGCCCAAGCAAATATTAGCCAATATGCACGTGAGAGCCCAGTCTGTTGCATTTGGAGATTACACAATCTCAAGCCATCTCCCTAAAGGATGATTTAATCAGGATTTTTGATTTGCCATTGATACAGGCTTGATTTGTCCGCAAGTCTATTAGTTCCAAATACAGCAATATGGACTAAACGTGTCGGCTCCAAGGCAACGAAACAACCCACCTTGATAAAGCTTTCCTATATTTTGGGGACTCACGTCCCCTGCACACTTTCGTATGTCTGGAATACCAGACCAACAATTCATAATTTGGATTTACAATATTTCAAATGAATTTTAGTATTTTATATATTAACAGAAAAACGATTTTGAAATAACAATCATGCAGTCAGATTAGGTCACAAGAACCAGTCTTCATTTTATTCATGATGGTGGAGCTATAGAGGGCTCAACGCGTTTGGAGTGAATACACTCATCATCAGGGGCAATTCAAATTTCTGGAAAGAGATTTATATACAATATTTACATTAAAAAATTGAAAAAATATAGTTCTTTAAGTCAATAATTAATCAATTACACAAACTCAGTCAAGAAACTGTCTTCAAAACATCAGTCATTGATGAGAACTCAAAAATGTATTTAAATTTCGATCTATTAAAGTATCTTCCAAACAAGTGATCCCCTGCTCTTCTAGACCTATCAAGGACCACATTTCTTCCCTGGCTCCAGCCTTGGTCAATTTCTGCAATCACCCTTAGCACACTGGATCTTTCCCCTCTCTCCTCAAGCACTGCCTTGTGCACCCCCTTCTAAAAAAGACTTATTTCAATCCTTCCTGTCTGTAAAACTATTGCCTGATCTCCATCACTCCTTCCCTGGGCAAGCCCCTGGAAAATCTGGCCATCTCCCAACTAACCCTCCACACTGAATCTGTTGGTTGTCTACATGACCATCAGTCTGGCCTCAGAGCAGCCAGAGGCACGGAAACTGCTCTTCTGAAAACCTGTGAAAATCTGCTCTCTAACCTTGACTCCAGCTCTCTCGCTGTCATCTTCCTTGACCTCTCCTGTGCCTTTCATATGGTCTATCACACCATTCTGATTAATCGTCTCTGTGAGAACCTGGGCATCACGGATCAGGCTCTGGTGTGGCCAACCTCCTTCCTCTTGGACTGACCCTCCCAGGTACAACTTGGGACCTTTTCTCCACCACCTCTCTCTCCACTTGTGGTGTCTCATCTCACCCTGGCTCATCAATGTCTACTTGGCCCCTTTGGCCCACCTGATTTCCACCTTCTCTTCCTACTTCCAGTGTTTTGCAGATGACACACAGCTATCTTTCTGGCTTCCCTCAGCCTCCTCTCCTTCCTTGCTCATTCCTGACTCTCTATCCGTGATTCAGAAATGGTGCGCCCTGCAATGATCTCTGCCTCAATGCCATTAAGACTGAGATTCTGCTCATTGGGACCCCTGCTCCCGCTTTCACTCTCGCATTATGGCCACCCTCCTTGGGCCCTCTATTCTCACCCTCCTCGGAGGCAAAAAACCTTGGGGTCATCTTCGACTCCACTCTCTCCTTCTCTCCTCATATCACAAACCTTGACAAGAAGGCCCACTTCCAGCTGCACCTCCTCACAGGTATTCTACCTTTTCTCACCTTTCCACAGAAAATCACTGTCTCCAGAGCTCTGGTTTTCTCCAGGCTGAACTACTGCAATGGCCTCTTGCTCAATCTGCCCATCTCTATTCTTCACATCTTCAACTCATCCAGAACAGGAATGCAAGACTTATCCTTGGTCTCAAGCCCAGGGACCGTATCTCTCCAGCCCTGAAATCTTTGCACTGGCTCCCGGTGGCTGCAAGGATCAAGTTCAAGATAATTTGCAGCATCCACAAGGCTTTCTGGGGCCGGGGCCAACACTATATCCTACTCTCTCTGCTGAAAAACCTTCCTTCTAGAGCCCTTCACTCATCTACCTCGAACTCTCTGAGGGTCAGACATTTTTCCAAGCTAATAGTGGGTGGTGCACCTCTTTCCTCTGCAGGTGCCTCCCTCTGGAACCGCCTGCCTACCGCTCTCAAACTTGAGTCGGACCACCTGAAGTTCTGGAAGCTGCTCAAGACTTTCCTTTTCTCCTATGCCGTTTCTCTCCCTCTTCCTTGCTAGCGTCCCTGTCTGCCTGCCCTGACTGGTCTCTGGGTACCCTCAGAGTCTCACAGGGTACCAGGCCCCTCAATTACCAGTCTTCCTGCACTGCCTCTGGGCCTACTGCACACTTAGGGGCTCTAACTGTAACTCCTACTGCCCTCCATACACTTACCCAGAGCTGTGTTGCCTTGGATGCACTTACCCACAGAATTGGTGCCCTAACGGCACTTTCCTCTTCCCTCTCCCTTGCACTCCCCCTCTCGCTTTCCCCCGTTGTACTTTTGTTTTCGCACTTGCACGATCCGAATGACACAAGGCCTTGTAGGATCCTTTGTCCTGTTTTGTGGCACCTAGAAACACTTTTGTACAGGCGCATTATAAATACCAAATGATATCATATAATGCCCTTGGGGAGGTATAGCATTTGTTTTAATAATGAGTTCCATAGGGTAAGGTTTGTTGTTTTTTATGTAACCCCACAATTCAGCACCAAATAAACTCTCACAGATTTTGCCTTAGTATAATACACTTGAATGGATGATCGTACAGCACCATTACCATGCATGTTTTCAAGTGTAATGATTGCATTACTTTATCTCTCCAGGATAGATTCAGATTTCTCAATTTGTTTAGCTCAGGAGAATTTATTTGTGAATCTTAAACCAAGGTAAACATACTTGGTAATCTGCTCAAGTGATCATGTCCCCAATTGTAATTGAGATCTTCGGTGCCCCCTTCCACATTGGATGGAAAGCCATGGTCTTAGTGTTGGTCAGATTGATTTCCAATCCATTATCCTGACAAAAAGAATAGAAGAGTTCACACTGCTTGCAAATTACAGTTGGAGTCATTCGAACAACTGCCGCATAAACTGAAGAAAGAAGGATCGAGATCCTGGCAGCTCCACGAATTGGACCGTCTGTCGACACCTTGTCAATTATTCTGAAGAATGGATTTATGAACAAACAGAACAGTATCAGCAACTGGACCCATCCCTGGTACACTCCCTTCTATCTGGGAAAAGAATGTGTCAAATCCCCAGCCAAAGTCCATCGTACAGATGCCTCATTGTTGCAGTATAATGAAATAATAGCTCTCAATAATGGCAGGAGGTACTCATAGCTACCAGTCTCACCCATAATCTAGAATGTGGAACATTGGTGAGTAAAAAATAACAGGTAAAGATGAATCTTTCTTAATGCAACACACACTTGTAATAACAAATATAATATAATAAATAAAATCTAAAACATTGTTGAAAATGCAAATAGGATGCCGTCTATGTAGTTGTACCAAAATAAAAATAAATACTGGTTCTTAGATTATAAAAGCCTGCAGGCAAAGCTCGAGATTTTTAATGAATGCAAAATGTAATTTTCTACTCACAGAAAGCCAGCTGATTTTGTTTTCAGATTTTTATCTTGTGCTAGCAACTACACTCTTCCAAGACCTTCAGTAATTATTTCAAATCAATCCTTTTCACCTTATTATATTCACATGAATAAAAATAGCGTGTTTTCTAAATGCAGTAGTTCGTACATTTCTTGTGTATTATAGCACAGGGGCAACACTACGGTCTTGGAAGTAAGATCATGCCGAGCAACAGAGGTTTGAATCCCGGTTTCGCGCTTAGAAACCAAACTCAGATATGGTATTAGGCATGTTATAAAAAAAAAAATATCAAAGACACCTTGAGTGTCTGAGGATTATTCTCTATCTATTTTCTCTTGTTGATCGTTTCAAGGTCCTCTGACAAACAAAGGTGATATTTAATTTTGTACTCACTTTTGCATATTTCTTAGAATCTCAAATATGTAACTCTGCTATACACAACAAGTCTTTAAAATAAATGTTTTTTAAATAGACTCAGTAATTAAACTAATAGTCCATCATGCTCTATATTTGGCACAACTTATTAGACTTGGCAATTAGATGCCACTGAAAGCACTACCTTTTAGCCAAATCTATTATTAAAATAAGACCTTTAACATAAGAGCTTCAAATAGGGGCTTTGAATGAGAGTCTCTAATGCTTTTCAATGCAGATGACATATGAGGATGGATGTGTGTTGTTTGGCTATGTATCCCACCCATTTAACGCACATCTCTAAGTGAAATCTATATGATTTTACTCCCATTCCGACCCATCTCACACCAAACCACACACCTTGTTGGACTCTTTGGCTGCATTTGTATTGTGTGCTGAATTTGTCATCCATTATTAATACCAAAATGGCGGCTGACATAGTTTAATGTTAAGAAAAAGTTATTTGGCTTTATTGATGCTTATTAAAGTATTGATTACAGCTTTGAAGTGATGTTACACATGTCAATGTATTTTATATTTAAAATAATTTAATGTAATAGTTACCTTTTGGTCTAAAATGTCTTTGGACATGTTCATATAGTGATTTGTGGGGTGTTGGGAAAGTGTTTTTGATGTAAGAAGCACCTGATTGGCTGTGCAGTGAGTGTTGTCAGTATGATGTGGGTCTTTCTCCAGTCTGTGTTTGTTTACCCAGGGCAGCCATTTTCTTTCATCATCTGCCGATAGGTAAGAATGTTCATTTTGTTATATGATGAGTGCACTCAAAATCACAGAGGATGTCCATGCTGCAATCGGCGCTGGATTTTCTAGCAGGCCCTGGTGTGCGAGTTCTGTACACCGTGCCTCTGAGTGCGCGCGTGCTCCATGCCTTGGCTTGGTACCTTGGTCGGTGGAGAAGCACCTCTGCCTCTGGTGAACGGACACAAGCCTGTTTGGTATGTCTTTGGTAGTGCTTCACAAATTACTTTGAAAGGGCTCTTGTACAGAAGCAGGTGGGATTGTGCTGTGTCTGTTATATGAGGCATTTCCTTCCAAGATGTTAGCGTGCTGCTGGCGGCTCTGACATCTGGAGGGCGGCGTGCAGCCCCAGGCACCATTTCAAGATGCTTGAGATTTGGACAAAATAGGTTTAATCTTGTTAAGCAGTGTGATGCGCTGCCAAGATAAACGTCCAAGCTTTCAAAGATTGTATTTGGAAAAATGTGAAAGTCAGGTGTAATGGAATGTCCTTGTTGTTTAGGTGAATCGATCTGCCATTTTTCTCATGACATAATTACGACGTGCTGCTTGATGTCTAGGAATATCCTCCCTCCTCACCCTCCAGCAGAATAAACAAGGATGTTTGCTGGCTTCCAGAAAGCTCAACTTGCCGCAGCTGCTTGCAGTGTACAAGGAGATACATGAAACGTGCCACTTCACCTATGCCTGGTAGCTGTGTACTGTGGGTCAGGAACCTCAAGCAAGTCCTCCACTGCATGGGGTAAGGTCACACATCAGAAGCTGTGCAGAATAAAACAAAGGTCACGCAGATCCTGGCGCTGAAGCATGAAGCTGAGAAGCCTCGTCCCCTGGCAGCGGAGCAGGGCAGCAATCAATGGGAGCTCTGTCAAAAGTGAGGCAGTGGAAGCACAGATCTGCCTGATCACCTGCATGGGTCTGACAACTAATATTTCTCAGATCATCCATATATTTATATCATTCTGTAAAGTGGCCTAGCAGTTAAAACCAAAAAGGCACATTCTGATTGGATCCTCTTCGGTCATTATCTGTCAGTGAGATGCATGGAGAGCGTGGCATCCCTGCAAAAAGATTCTCATGGAAATGTGATGGTCGCGAGCCTTTTCTTCCTATCCATTCACAGACACACTCTGGTGGTTCCTTTGCCATTGAGGGAAATGTCAGCACTTTCTCATAGCCAAGCGGAAGGGACATACTCACCCTGGGGTAGACAGACTCATGCTTCTCCCCACGTAGTATTGTTATGGGGCTAGTACTTGGCGGAGAGGTGCAGGAGTTAGGGATGAGGCTAGAGGTGTAGCTTCAGGCAAGGCAGTGTGGCAATAATAACTGCTGAACCCATATGCATGCATATTTGCACATTGCCGAACCCATACCCTCACCCAGAATAATTTGGCTCACACATTGTTTGTCAAGTGTTGGCAATAAAAGGCAGCAGGTTTTATTGTACAGATATGGTTATGCAAATAACAATAATCACATATCATAAAATAAAAATAATAACATTACTTTTAGGCACCGGGTCTTGGGGTTACCCCCTCTGGCCCGTGCTGCCGCACGTGGGCAGGTTGACAGCTGACCGCGTTCCCCCAAAAGTATCTCCCATTGACAACCCCTTGAGGCTAGAGTTGCTGTAATTTCTCAAAAGAAATAATCCATGCCCTTGATTGATAGGTGGGTGCCGTCTTTGTGAAAAAGGTCTGGGTCACCCAATGTAATGGCTGGGTGCTTTATGAAGCCCAGTCCTCTTGCTGTACAACATTTTTCTAGCCCCTTGTTGATTTTTCTTCTGCAAATCTCTACATATTTGTAGCAGTTGGCCCTTAGCCATTTCTTTCTGGGTAGGATGGCCGAGAAGTATATTTCCGTTCCTTTCCAATTATGTGAGACCCGCAAGGGAGGAGCACATGTCCTCAAATAACTTTCTCCTCCCAAAGGATACTAAGTCATTGCCCCCTAGGTGTATGATCAGAAAATCTGGCGGGTCTCTGTATACGACCAGTTCTGCTAGTGTTTCGTGGATTTCAACCCATTGTAGGCCTCTGTAGCCCCACCCTGAGGAAATGGTGTTCCTGAAAGGTGGCCTTTCTTTGGTCTCCTCTTCCCATGACCCGTCCTGAAGATAAAAGAGTGGCCGACTATCCATGCTGATTGGAGAGAGTTCCTCCCTTCGTCTGGTGTTTCTGTATGAAGGGGGGGAAAAAGAAAAATGAGGACGGCTGGCTAAATTAGCTGCGGTCTAATGTATCTTTTGTAACAATCTGATTTCCAGCCCCCTATGTTTTTTAGTTGTTGGGGGGCAAAGCCTCCTTGCCATGCTGAGGTGGCTGCACCTATTCCGAAGGAATGGGTGCCAAAACCCCTAGGGTCCCAACCCGCATTGTTGATTGCTTTCCTTAGCACCCCTTTGAATTGGTAGCGGCTTAGTGCCGAGGCGTCCTTGTGGATCAAAAACCTCCCCCCAACCTTGGGTCTTTGTGCATAGTAAAGGTTGGTAATACATACCGGGTAGTTTACCGCCTCATCTATGCAACAGATGTTGATGGTTCTTTTTCCCCCAGTTTTTGATTGTCGGATTTCTATGCTGATGCTCTCCTGTCAGACACTGACTTCCATGACGCCCAGCCCGTTAGTGGCCTTGGTGCTGGAAGCAATGAGCTCTCCCACCCGGAAAGCCCCGAAGTATGCCAGGGAAAAAGCTGTTCTGAACAATAGCATATCGTAAGGATGCCAACACATGGCTTCCAGCTGGTTTGAGATTTGTACCAGTTTGTTGAAATCAAGCGGGCAGCGGGTGTCTACCTGGTGGCCTTCTATTCTGCCCCAACCTTTCAATGCATAAGAAATGAGGGCACTTTGGGTGGGGTCCGCATCACCCCGTATTTTTGAGAAATATGAGACTGCAACTAGGTGTCTTTTAGCCCAATCTCTCTTAAAGCCTTGTTTGTGTGCCCATTTTAAAAATATTTCTATGTCTTTAATCGTTATTAACTCAACATGTTTTATACCGTAGCTTTAAAAACTGTTGGTAAGCACTTAGTATATTGTGCTGCGGTGGTGCTTGCCAGCGCTTTTCCTGCCATCTCTGTGAGGAAGCTTAGGGAGGTGTTGGCACCCGTCTTTGAGGTGCCTGGTTCTTGTTGGACATCCCGGCCTTGGCTCTCTGGCACTGGCGTTGATGTCGCTATATTATCAGCACCCGTGTTTGAGGTGCCTGGTTCATGTTGAGCATCCCGGCCTGGGCTCTCTGGCACTGGCGTTGATGCTGTTATATTTGTTTTCCCATTATTTCCCAGCATTATGCTGGTATTGGCGTCATCTGTTCCCGGGCGTGGGTTGCTAGCTCCCGGAATCTTGGCCACTGAAAGCGAGATAAAGCATCTGCAATGTTATTATCTGCCACAGCAATGTGTTTAGCTTTGACCACAATGCTTTCTTGTAATGTGACTGCTGTGATGGCTCGTAGGACTCTTAGCACTAAAGGGAATTTGGTAGACCTTCTGTTTATGGAGCCTACAACTGCCATGTTGTCGCACCAGACCAAGAGTTCCGTGTTAGCCAGCTGCCTGCCCCAGATGTATAATGTTAGCCAGATGGGAAAAATTTCTAGGAGGGTGATGTTTTTTGTCCACCCTGCCTGTTGACATGAGTTGGGCCAGTGTCCCACCACCCAATCTGTGTCTAGTATGGCTCCAAACCCCTTGCTCCCGGCTGCATCAGTAAAAAGGACCCTTTTTGTCCATGTATTCAAAGGCGTTCGCCAAAGTGTCATGGTGCGTGCTCCAAAACCCCTGGAGCTGTTGGGCCCATCCCAGTCCCCGCCAACCAGGACTTGGCAGGCCCCAAGGAAGTGCCCCAGAGTTTCATGGACTAAGTCCTGGCGCCGTTGGCGCCAGGCTCATGAAATGGGCTGAATTTATGGAACTACTTAATCTGCCTGTGAGGCTGAGTCTTCTATTGAATCCAGGGTGTGGCAGAGGGACTATTTTTCCTGAGAGACAGGGTGTGGTAAAGGGACTACTTTACCTGGAACTACTTACAAGGCTATATAAGCCACACCCTGCAAGCAGAACACGCTTCGCGTTATTCTGCACTCCTGCAGCGTAACGCTCACCGTGTCTGCTCTGCCCTCGAGCTTCTTCAGCCACGCCCATTGGTGCTTTCCATCCATCGGTGCCTGGAACAAGATAAGGAGAATAACAGGAGTTACTACAGCGACAAGCCCTTACCTGCAATTCCGGCCATCGGTCTCATCTCCGGCTGGTTCTCTGATCGCCGCCCCTGTTGGAAAAGGACTCCCACGCAGATTCCTAATACTCACCTGGGATTCTGCATCCTCCGGGCTTCTTCGGAGCGGTTCTTCCATTCTTCATTTTGCGGCCGTGCAAAAGGGGAACAGAAAACAGCAGGTTAGTCGCGCACCATACCAACGAACATTTGTCATCCGGCGCCACTCATTCGCATCTATACTCACCTGGAGGTAACCAGCTCAGCATCCGAGGAGGGCCGAATCTTCTCCCGGACGACGCACGAAAACTGCATCTGCAAGAAAGACAAACACGTTTAAAGCGTTGGGACAATATGAGCATCTATACCAAGCTGTTGAGATAGAGACTTACCTGATTATCCAAGCATTACGAAAAAGCAGCAACAGCACTCGAACAGTGAAGTAACTGCGCCCAGAGAAAGTCTGAGCCTACTACGCCCCTGCTGAAGGTCAAGCAGGACGGAGCGCCAACCTCACCAAACTCATAGGTGAGCAGGAGAGGAGTCGGGCACCAGGAGGTGGCATGTAGTGAGGCCAATCCAACCCACTCATAGCTAACTTCTTGTTTCAACTACACTCTTCCAAGACTCAGTAATGATTTCAAATCAATTTTTTTTCACCTTATTATATTCACATGAATAAAAAGAGTGTGTTTTCTAAATGCACTAGTTGATAGATTTCTTTTGTATTATAGCACAGGGGCAATGCTATGGTCTTGGAAGTAAGATTGTGCTGAGCAACACAGGTTTGAATCCCAGATCCGCGCTTAGAAACCAATAGGTATGGTATTAGGCATGTTATAAAAAATAAATAAATATCAAAGACCCCTTGAGTGTCTGAGGACTATTCTCTATCTATTTTCTCTTGTTGATCGTTTCAAGGTCCTCAGACAAACAAATGTGATAGTTTTCACTCACTTTTGCATATTTCTTAGAATCTCAAATATGTAACTCTGCTATACACCAACAAGTCTTTAAAATAAATGTTTTTTAAAGAGACTCAGTAATTAAACGAATAGTCCATCATGCTCTACATTTGGCACAACTTTTTAGACTTGGCAATTAGCTTGCACTGAAAGCACTACCTTTTAGCCAAATCTATTGTGATTAAAATAAGATCTTTAACATAAGAGCTTCAAAAAGTATTGAATACAGCTTTGAAGTGATGCTACACATGACAATGTATTTTATATTTAAAATAATGTAATGTAATAGTTACCTTTCGGTTTAAAATGTCTTTGGACATGTTCATATAGTGATTTGTGGGGTGTTGGGAAAGTGTTTTTGATGTAAGCAGCACCTGATTGGCTGTGCAGTGAGTGTTGTCAGTATGATCTTTCTCCAGTCTATGTTTGTTTACCCAGGGCAGCCATTTTCTTTCATCATCTGCCGATAGGTAAGAATGTTCATTTTGTTATATGATGAGTGCACTCACTCTCGCCATGCTGTACGCGAGGATGGAATTCGAAAGAAATGTTAATTTTGGTTATTGAGTCCAAGGAAAATCACAGCGGATGTCCATGCTGCAATCGGCGCTGGATTTTCTAGCAGGCCCTGGTATGCGAGTTCTGTGCACCGTGCCTCTGAGTGCGGGCGTGCTCCGTGCCTTGGGTTGGTACCTCGGTCGGTGGAGAGGCACCTCTGCCTCTGGTGAACGGACACAGGCCTGTTTGGTATGTCTTTGGCAGTGCTTCACAAATTACTCTACTTTGAAAGGGCTCTTGTACAGAAGCAGGTGGGATTGTGCTGTGTCTGTTATATGAGGCATTTCCTTCCAAGATGTTAGCGTGCTGCTGGCGGCTCTGACATCTGGAGGGCGGCGTGCAGCCCCAGGCACCATTTCAAGATGCTTGAGATTTGGACAAAATAGGTTTAATCTTGTTAAGCAGTGTGATGCGCTGCCAAGATAAACGTCTAAGCTTTCAAAGATTTTATTTGGAAAAATGTGAAAGTCGGGTGTAATGGAATGTCCTTGTTGTTTAGGTGAATCGATCTGCCATTTTTCTCATGACATAATTACGACGTGCTGCTCGGTGTCTCAGTAATATCCTCCCTCCTTGCCCTCCAGCAGAATAAACAAGGATATTTGCTGGCTTCCAGAAAGCTCAACTTGCCGCAGCTGCTTGCAGTGTACAATGCGATACATCAAACGTGCCACTTCACCTATGCCTGGTAGCTGTGTGCTGTGGGTCAGGACACCTCAAGCAAGTCCTCCACTGCATGGGGTAAGGTCACACATCAGAAGCTGTGCAGAATAAAACAAAGGTCACGCAGATCCTGGCGCTGAAGCATGAAGCTGAGAAGCCGCGTCCCCTGGCAGCGGAGCAGGGCAGCAATCAATGGGAGCACTGTCAAAAGTGAGGCAGTGGAAGCACAGATCTGCCTGATCACCTGCATGGGTCTGACAACTAATATTTCTCAGATCATCCATATATTTATATCATTCTGTAAAGTGGCCTAGCAGTTAAAACCAAAAAGGCACATTCTGATTGGATCCTCTTCGGTCATTATCTGTCAGTGAGATGCATGGAGAGCGTGGCATCCCTGCAAAAAGATTCTCATGGAAATGTGAGGGTGGCGAGCCTTTTCTTCCTATCCATTCACAGAGACATTCTGGTGGTTCCTTTGCCATTGAGGGAAATGTCAGCACTTTTTCATAGCCAAGCGGAAGGGACATACTCACCCTGGGGTAGACAGACTCATGCTTCTCCCCACGTAGTATTGTTATGGGGCTAGTACTTGGCGTAGAGGTGCAGAAGTCAGGGATGAGGCTAGAGGTGTGGCTTTAGGCAAGGCAGTGTGGCAATAAGCACCAGTGCTTGCTGGAGACCATGCCGGCCAGTGTGCAGTCACATCTCATGCCACATCTCTGACCTGACCTAGGCCCTGCCCGACCAGAGCCATTAACAGCGGCTGCTGAGGAGGAACTTGCCTACTCTTGCATTGCCATTGTACACTTCCTCGAACAACAGCTGGACAATTGCTGTATTGTTCAGTCTGAGAGGGTACAACAAGGTGCATATTGACCAGGGCCACAATTGACGATCAGGCAGAGAAGGGCATATGGCCTTGCATGTGCTGTATTGTTCAGTCTGAGAGGGTACAACAAGGTGCATATTGACCAGGGCCACAATTGACGAGCAGGCAGAGGAGGGCATATGGCCTTGTGTGTGCTGTATTGTTCAGTCTGAGAGGGTACAACAAGGTGCATATTGACCAGGGCCACAATTGACGAGCAGGCAGAGGAGGGCATATGGCCTTGCGTGATGACCCTGCTCTTCCGTGTCCATACTTACCTGGCTCTGCCCTCTCCCTTTATGTTTAGTTGCTTTAACTAGAGAATTGGAATTGCTTAAGCAGGGGACGCATCCGTCATAGTGGGGCAATTCCAGCTGTAAATCACAGTACATCCTTAACTCCCAACAGTATAATACTGGGTAGGCGGTAGTGCCTTTCTCCTCTTCTCTTCGTAACTGCATGATATTTCAAGTAGGTGGCGCAGGTTATTTTATGGGGTTACGAATGCTGCTATTACTGGTAGGGACTGCAATGTATAACGTGGTCATCTGTGCACTAATGGAGAGAGAACACCATCCTAATGAGCTAGTGAACTGTTTCTATTACTAGAACAAAAAGGGCAGTATGCTAACACCACTGTATGGTATGCAGATCGTGGTCTGGCAGCTGGCATGGGAAGGGAAGATCGTTTTCCTGGTTCCACTTAAAGTGTTTACAGGACATGTGACACAAGTAATGCCGTGACTGAAGGAAAGTAGCAAGGGTTTAAGCACACGCCATGCTGTGATACTGTACTGTATGCCGGCATGGTTGCCTTAGACTCTAAGGACCACAGTGTTTTTTTGGGGAAAGGACTGGAAGTTTCAGAAGGGCTGCTGTAGTAGTGTGTCTACCTCATCCCACCCTTGGAGAGCAAGTTTCAGGCAGTGGCGTCACCAGGAATCAAATTTAGGAGGGGCACAGAGGGGGCCAAAGACAAAAGTAGGGGGACACAGGCAAACGTAGGGGGGGAACATGGTCACTGCTCGTCTTAGGTAGGGGGTGGTGGGGGTAACACAGGGTTTCACAGGGGGGGCCTGCCCCCCCAGTGCTCCCCCTAGCGACGCCACTGGTTTCAGGTAGTTTGCCATGTAGCCATATGATATGTGCTCCCTGCCCATAATAAAAGGAGGAGCAGACACACATAGGGTGTGTTGAGGGGGTTTGTTGGAGGTATGTTCAGTTGGCCGTCCCATGGCCCCAGACAAGAATAACTGATGGACTGAAAAACAGCATGCAGGTGAGCAGTAATGCAGCATTGTCACTTTGCTGCACAGAGTGGCCAAGAAGAGGGAAAGCTAGAGACTACTTTAAGGTACTCGGTGGTCAAAACTGGCCCGGAGCAGGTGTGTGGTTGATCACAGCTGACTGTGCTTCAGGTTTTAGCCAACTGAGCTAGGTTCTGGCTCTGTAAATACGGACCCTCTCCCTGCAATCGAGCGTAGTCCCGCTTGACTTTACATGCATAGCTCAAGCCATGCATGGCTCCGTAACTCCCAATGGGCCCCACCAAGTAGGGACAGCATGTCCGAAGGGGCATCTCGCTGTTGATAGGGAAATTGGGTCAGTGGGCTCCATGAGTATAATGGACACGACAATGCGAATTACCACTGTTAAACCAATAAGGACAGTTTCACTTCAATAGGGTTACAGCTGGGCATGGCCCGGATGTATTTTTGCACTCGGTATAGACCCACAGTTTCCACAGCAGACCTAAAACGGGGCTGCATAGTTCCTATTGTGGGACTCTGTGTGGGGTCTTGGACGGCATCCAGGAAACGGGGACTCAGCAAGTAATTAGGATTGAAGAGATCTAGGTGGGGTAGATAGTACCAGGCTAGCATCCTAATATAAGCTGTAGCACCTGCCCCAGACACATAATATATGCAAGAGGTTAGTAAAGCTATGAGAAAAGATCTCTGACTGTCATTTACAGGACATGAAAGATGGTGAAAGTGCATTCCCTGAAATACAACACATGGTGCCAGACTCTCCCGTTGTTTTCAAGGAGTGTTCATTACTTGACATAAACTAGATGTGGTCCAAACACTCAGGTTCTCTATTCGCTAAGCACAGTTTGGCCCCCCAGAGGCCAGTGCACACTGCAAGACGTTGCTTCCCCCGAGCCCTTCTCTCTCAGGTCACTTCCAGTCCTGGTCCCATCTAAGAGCCAAGTACCACCAGGCTGGCAGACGGAGTCAGGCCCACCAGTGCCCATGTCTGCGTAGGGTACAGTAGCCAGACTAAAAGGGGAAAACCTCAGAGGGGGTTGATGCGTGCCCTCTCCTTGTTACGGAAAGGAATACTAGAGCAGAAGAAGGAAGAGTACAGCAGGCTGCACTGGCCTGTGTCGTCCTGCTGTAACTCAAACAGTTGCGTGGGACCGCAACAAGGGGTAACATGGAGCTACACGCTGCTTGCGTTCTCAGCCTTATTAGGAAATTCTACCCCATGGCAGAATGTTCTTACCACAGTAGTGCTCCTTAATTCCAGGTCCAACCTTCAGACTTTTCTGGGAATATTATGCTTTTTGCAGCACAATGGGCCAAACGATGTGATGTCCACCACACTTACTCATTTAAGTGACCCACACTGGTCAACTAAAGCAACCATCACTGACTATTTCGACCTAACCTTCAGTCATTGCCTTATAGACTAGTCCTAGGCTGGATCCCAGCAACGGGCCCGTCACGCGTAACTCACTGAGCTATCTGGACAGCATAATGCTCTCTGCAATGAAGTGGTTTCAAGCGGAGCTGGGAGCTGTCCTCTTGATCCTTTATATTGCAAGGCTGTCTACATAGCATCAATTATATGAAACATAAGGTGACCATCAAAGCCTTTATTTAATGGTATACCTTCCTCCTACTCGCCAACACGAAGGGTGTGGCCTGACCCTAAAGATAAACGATATCTGGTTTAGGACTCGTTGCCTGCATTAAACTAACCATTCTTTCAGACAAAGCCATCTTGCAGAACTAAGGTAACATAGGACCAACAGGGCCTGCAGCCTCCTCTGTAGTCCATTCGGTGCCCACTGATTTCATTACAGGATATTCACTGCACATATTGTTCAGTGTGGAAATGCATTGCAATGACATTCACTGAACATATCAAAACGAAGAAAAACAAATGGTTAATTTAGGCAAGGGGATAATGAGTTTATAGAGTTGGAGCAGTTCAGGGTTAACAGCGGGCTGCAGGGGGTGCTCCCCTAAATTGTGCAGCTGAAAATAAATACAAAATTGGTGAAAATCGGCAACAAAGTGGCGGTAAAATGATTGGGGGTAAAAACGTTGCATAATGCAATGCAAAAGAAGAGCGGCTCCTAAAGTGCTCCAATAGGACGTTGGCCTAAGAAGTTAGATGGTGGGGCTTGAGTATATTTATTCAGTCATTAATAATTGCAATAATATTAGCGGCCCGGCCTTTCAGATTGTGCAGCCCCTGTCCATAGACGTGCAGTTTCCCCAAAGTTGCAATTATAAATCATGTGTTGTATCAGTGAGCCTGAACATATTATAAGTAATGAGACTCCAGCACAGACCAACACTGACATCCGTATCACCATGAAACATTATCCAGCCAGAACCGAGGTCTCATTATTTAGCATTCGGATAGATAGCAACCATCATTCAGAGTGGCGTTTTATGCACAGCCAGTTTTGCAAGAGCAGTGGACTAATGCACAGAGAAAGATAAAGGGGCATCTCGTCACTTGCACCAGTAAAAGTTGCTCACCAATCCATAAAGGACATCTGAATGTCTGCATCTAGGATGCAAGCATTCAGATGCCCTTTCACCTAACTTTGCACATTTGCATTTAGAAATTCGTGCACATTTCGATGCGCATTCCAAGTCCAAATGTAGGATGTGTTCTGAAATGCATAAAAATCAAAGAGATTCCCTGTGCCTGTTTGGACTATGTGCAGGGAAGGGCGCAATGCATGCGAGGCTAGTTTTGGAACCTTTCAGGCATTTTCTTTGAAGTGGGAGAGCAGTGGTGTGAGCGGTTGCTCGCCAACCTGCATTTCTATCCATTACACCCAGATACGAATACTTGTTTCCTTTTTACTGCATTTCACAGTGACGGGTACCCAAATGGTTTATCACTGTGAAATGCAGGGCCTGCAATACATCATGACACCTAAGTATTGAAGGGGCTACCCAGACCATCTTCCGCTCTGCTGTCTAGCCCCCATGAAATGAGCAGGTGACCTTTGGAGAAAAAAAGGTGACCTGCATAATTCTGAAATGATAGCAAATGAAAGAATTGCATCCTTCTTTGCTTTTTAGTATTGGCTTTTAGGTGGCACTGCAGCGCCATCTATAAGCAAACCTATTGCACTGGCACTTCGCTAGAAGAGAGATGACATGTGAGGAGGATTGTGGGCGTTGTTTATTTACCTGCCCATTGACTGCCCATGGCTACGCTAATCCTTATTGCCATTCCCACCCACTATCTACCTTTCCCCACCCAAAACACATCCTCCTGGGATTTCTTTGAGATATCTCTATTAAGAACTAAATGGCCTAATTCCAGTTGTAAATGTTATACCGGCATAACAAAAATGTCTTAACCAAGTGTGCCTTCAGGCACTTGATTTTTAACTCCTCCTTGCCATTGAAGTTCTGTTAAAAACAAGCAATTGCATAGCACACAGTTGGAGCTCGTGTATATGTATTAGATAGGCATTTGCCAGGAACTGCTATCATTTGCCCAATTGATCACACAATTGTCCAGCTCTTGCCTTTTTATGACCAGGTAGTTCCTTTACGGCAGTTCCGGGCAAATGCCTATCCCATGCCCACACAAAAGCCAAAACTGTTGGCTTTGTCAATGCTTGTTTTTACTCTGTAATCGTACTCACAGGGGCCTGCTCGGTGGCATTTTGAAGCAACAGTAGAATTCTGAAATAGAGAAAGTGGAGTGGAGAGACCCAGTTTTCATTCTTTGTAATTGCAACTCTGACAACACGGTGTACTACTATATTTTCTTTGCTTTCTTTGTTATACTGATCCTCATGACTATTTTTTTTCTGCATTTCTTTCAGGACATTTGAGAGCCGAAACACTGCTTATGTATGAGTTTTACTGTGGCAGAGAACACATTGCAAAGACCCAATAGAAAGTGGGCATTTAGGTACTCGGAAGGGCACTGGATTTTGCTCATCGAGTGTGGCCTCACTTGCCACCAGCTTGTTAATACGGTCGTCCTGCCCCCCACATTTATGACAGCAGTGAGACTAATTATGTATGATTCTTGCTGTGGGCAGAGAAAACATTAAAAAGACCAAACTGAGACTGGACATGCAGGCCCTTGCAAGGGGCACTGTATTTCGGCTCACTGATTGAGGCCCCGCTTCTCACCAGCTTGTTGTTCAAAGTGCCATCTAGTCCCCTATAGCAATGATCTGCCTTCATAGAACACGTATTGTCATTTTACACTTCAAGGGAACACCTATTGTCTTATTGACTAGTTCCCAAGACTGGAGATATGAAATCCCACCTCCGGATGTGGTATGTGGTATAGTCCTTCTTTTTGCAAAAGTATGGTCATGGAAACACCAAATGCAATGTAGCCCAGATGGATCAGATCGAAATGGATTTCTTAAAAACAGTCATACCTCAATATGAATGCTGATAGCCCAGAGACGGGCATGAAACTAATCTTGACATGTCTTAACAATCGTCAAGAAAGGGTGTGACACACATTGTGTTCAAATAAGGTGCCATGTGGTGGACCCTTGCAAGTCTTCCATGCAGTTTCAACAGGCCACAACTGTATTTATTTATGGGCCGCTGTTTGGAGAGAATCCAAATTCAAAATAGTAGTCTTGTACAGGAACAACGAGCCTCACAGAAAGTGAGGCTTTCCACCAACATAGCTATCTGCTTAAGCATATTTGCAATCACTTATCATTAACATGCATAAACATGCCATTGTAATGTATGCACAATCATGGCCAATCAAGTGTAAACATACTACACCAATTTCAAGGAATACACTGAGGTTTATTATATTCATCATACACAAAGGGTATTGGAGTATGTGATAAAGAAATAGGACTCAAAGGAACAAAACAGAATCAAATATGTAACAAAACCCACACTACATGGTCATTTAAATTGGCAACTTAGCAAGGTAACATTGGCAGACTTTCGAGGACATGCTATTGGTGCAATGTTTCTTCACGTGGCCTCAATTCTGTTTCAAGACCATTGCCAGGATTGTTAAAACCAGATCATAAACAAACTCAAATTGTATTCTTTTAAATTGGCTTGGAGATCCAGTTGGCGACATTCGGTGAAGGCCAATATGTTTATTTATTGCATTTAGTTACACTCCCAAATCTTTAGGTATCACAGCGTGGATTGCTTAGTCATCGATATTTGGTTATTTGATATTTGTACCAGAATTTGCAATCACCTTCCTTTCCTCCCGTTGCTAACAGGGGTAACTGCAACCTCGCCTCCATGCCATTGATGCTGAAATTCAACCTTTTGATATTGTATTTGAGGCACATGTTATGGAACACCTCCAAATCCCTAGTATGGAAGAATTCTGTGAGTTCCTTCACAATCATTGTTGAGGTCCTTGTTGCACACAATCTTCTTAAGCGCTGTGTGAGGCAGCAACCTAGGCTCCAGCCATTTCTTACTCCTCTGATGTTCCTCACTCAGTGGTGCATGTTCTCAAGCATGATGGTGTGTGTTGGCTTCCAATGAATGTTTGTTGGCAGTATTGTGCTGAAGTGATTGCCACTTTACGACCAGTAAGGTTTGTCAAGGGTTTGACCCATGTTGAATCAATAGACTGGATAGATGTGGGGATGAGCTGTCGCCGCCCACATTCACGCCAGAATAGGAGAACTGCGCAGTTGGCACAAGACCACTCCAAAGATACAACCTTCTTGTGGGCGGTTCCACATCACCACTCTACTGTAAGGATGCCATCAAAACAATGTTAAGCAAGGGTCCTATACTGTCAAGCAAAAGACCATTCTATTGAAATGCAGTAATTCAGACAACTCAAAAATGGATGGAGTACCGACAAATTCCCCAAGGTGGCGCTAGCGGTCTAAACTCTGACAGGGAAACTGTATTTAGGAGTTGCAAGAGGGGCAGGGACTTCAAAGCTTGTTAGTTAATTGGAAATCTTAGCCACCTGCTGTTCCCAGAGGCCAAGAGGCTGGGAAACCTTAACACCTCAGAGATTCCACACCAGGAGGCAGGATATCACATGACCCTGTTGATTGATTGAGGAGAGACTTTCAGGCAGCCTGCTGGAGCCCACACAAAATGCTCTTTCTGTTGAATGGGGTATGTTAATTTTGAGTGTTTCCTGTCAACAGCCCTCTGCCAGCAAGGAGAGACATGTGATCACTGACCCACCCAGACTCCTGGAGGCGGACCCAACCAAACACTTGGGGGAGTTGAATTGCAACAAATATATTTTTATAGAGACAGTGATAATTTATTGTAACCAAATGACAGAAATGTACAACTTTGAGAGTCTTAGTTTGAAAAATGCCCTCACGATTTGAGTCCAAACTCCAATTTGTACCATGTTACCATGTTCTGGGGCAAAACCCAACTAATTATGATTATTGTAGACAATGTGTTTAAGCTAGAGACATGGAAAGTTACTGGGATATATGTGGAAGGGAAATGTACCATGGTATAATTTTTGATGAAAATCCCATATTGCAAAACCCACTAAAATTGAAAATAAGTTGCCATTTTTGAATGCAAGCTCCTAGAAACGCCAAAGTCGGGACAGGGACTATCTTTAGTAATATATGATGTGTGTATGTGATGTCAAACAACTGTGTACCTGGGGAAATATGTATTTGGATCAGGAATAGATGTGTGTGCACATTGACCAGGGGAGTGTCATTTCTGCAGGTCATAAAAATGACATCACTCTGACACACTATACCTTCCCAAATCAGGGACCAAAGAATCTATTGACCTATCAAATCAAGAGAGGGGCAGGCTTAGGGATGCTAGCCTCTCCACCCACTTTTTAAAACCCATAAAAAGAGACTGCTGGGACAGGTGGGACATTCAATTCCATTTGCTGCGGAGCATGCTGACCGACGACTTCACATCCAGAGATCCAGACTTCAAATCCATCAATCTCCAGAATCTGTAGCAGAGAGGCCTGAATCCACCAGCTGAATCCTCTTCAGCAGGCCTCAAAACCAACCAAACTATTCAACAGCCGGGCGAGCTGTTTGAATTTTTGGCAATAATTTTTGCAAGAACCTGTAGCAGTATCCCGAAAGCGGTGCTGTATCCGGAACCCGAGAGAACCACAGACCAGACCGTTGTGAGCAGATCCGGTGCTTGACAGACCCAGAGAGCAGAGCTGACCCAGCTAGCCGGGACTTCAGAACCACCCGCCGGAAGTCCCGTCCAACCTGACCAGACCGTGACGAGGCCTATTTCAAATTGATATTGTGAGTACCTAGCAGAACTGTGCAGAACCCAATCTCTTAGTTAAAATAATCTAATTCAAGCTTTTTTAACCTAATTAGAACAGCCTCCTAGAAATTGTGTCATCTGTCATTTGTAAAGCTGCAGAACTGTCACCTGTCAATTCTGAAGCTGCAAGCTGTCACCTGTCATTTTGAGTTTTACTTTAAATCCGAAAATCTACCTTTATTAAATCATCCGTATCTCTTTGTGCTAGGAACGAGATTTAACTTTCATCTGAAAGCTTAGAATCTAGGCTTTCCAACGAACCTAGAACCGACTTCCTACTCCCTATCCGTAATCACGAGACACGCACTCGCGAAATTTACCGCGATTTGGCCCGATTTCTTCATCTGTATAAATCAGCAGCTTTTTGCTTCTCTTTGCTAAAATTCGTTTGCAATCTGCTAATCATTCATAGAGTATTGTTAAAGTGAGCCTGAACTAATATAAAGTAGCCATCACCTACCCTGAACCTCTAGAGGGAATTAAAAGCAATTTTAGCACCTTTTCACTTCCTTGCAAACCACATTAAAGTAATTCACCTGTGTTTAAAACTCATCCCTGTTTTCTCTAAGCTTGCTGGGCGAACTGGAACTGTGTATTGCATTATAAAGTGTGATTTGTTGGGATTCTTGAAGACTGTGTGCTCTCCTTCCATTTCTTGTATTGCAAAGGGGAGGGAGTGAATTGTCAAAAGAAAAAGTGATCATATTACCTTTTGCTAAAATCATAAGTTATTTCTGTACTGCATTTTATTCCACCGTGCGTTTCCTTGAACCATATAAAGCATTCTTTCCCACCTTATTCTTCTGTCCCTATTCATAAGTTACCTCTTGCTGACTACTGCTCATATTCACAAGTGTAATATCCATTATCAATTTATTTATAGAAGTGTGATATATATATTGTTTACATTTTCAAATAAACCTTTTAATTTGCAAAACAAACCTACTTCTTGGCTCAGTGGGGTCAGGGGGATTCTAAGAGGGGGGTGTTATACAAGGGTCATCATCCAGAGTACTGAACTGGATATAAAAATACATCAATAAGGGTTTTCCTCAGCATCCCAGACTAGGCATTGACTTAGCTGTCGTGTTGATTGAATATCGCTTACAGGTTTCAGATAAATAAACAATTGCGAGAGCCTCACCGGAAATGATTATTTATTTACTGTGACCATTTTTTTAGACGTTGACACGTGCCAAACATCAAATTAATGTTGGAAAAGTGGGAACTTCTGTCTGGCATGTCTTTAGCTATGCTCATGTGAATGGTGGTTGCTATTAGTTCATCTTGTAAACCTCTGGATGGAAGAAGTTCAACAGATTTCACAAAATATGCTTCACAATTGCAACAGAGGAAGTACATTGTGTGACCTTGACCACCTTGGATCTTCCATTCTCACCTGGGGAAGGGCTCTGAGGCAATCAGGTGGCTGGAACAGCGAGCAAGATTACATAATCACTGCCTGCTGTCCCAGCCACCCAAGGCCCTTCCCCAGTTGCCTTTTTTTCTTTTTTCCCCCTCATTGCAGGGATTCAACAGGGAGCCTCTCTGTGTTGCCACCCTGCCCCAAAATGTCCCACTTCCCCTCCCCACTCCCTCCACTTACATGCAGGACTGGAGCACTGCACTCCGGTCTCATGCTCCTCCCGTCTGGCTGCTGCCATAGACATGGCGGCGGCCAGCTTTTATTTAAAAAATGATTTTACATCGGGAGACCGGCTTTGCAAGCAGCACAGATCTCCTGCTGCAAAATTGTGAAAGCCATTTGCACCCCGGGCGAACCCCGGTGTGCAAATGGCTTCCATGCCCTGCCTGTCCAGTGGGCATGGCCTTTAATGGCCCACAGCCCGAGCTCAGGCCCTAGCTTCACCCAGGCCTGCCTTAGCTTGGGCTGTCAGGCCATTAAACGCTGTGCCCGCCCTCCAGGTAGGGCATGAAAGCCAGCCACAATCTTTTTACTGTACAAGTCCTGGAAATGGCAAGTGCAATACGTTTCACTATATCCAGGACTGTCACACTGACCCTCACCTGCCAACCAAAGACTGTTCAAGAACATTGTCCATTGGTATCTGCTCCTGTAGTCGGGCATCATCTATTGCAGAAAGTATTTTTGTATTCAGAATTCTTTGACATGAACAGTAGTCTATACAAGTTACAAAAACATGATATTTGTTTAATGATGTCTGTCTGCTAAACCAAAGTGCACATGAACTTATCAGGTTGCCCCTTTAACATTCACAAGGAGTGGTTGAGCGGATCACCAACGGCTGTAGTGTTCGTCCTCACAGTTATCTTGAATTTTTAAGTTGGATCTGATTACATTTTTCTTAAAATGAATCAATGGTTTGACATAATCTCTTGGAACCAGGACTCATGTCTGGCAGAGGGACTCCCAGGACCCCCCTTGTTAATTGACATAACCAGTACCATGAGTTAATGTCATGATTGTCAGCATCTTTAAAATATCCACTAGGCATCCCTCAAACACAATGGGCCTCAACATGAGCTGGGCCTTAGCCCTTAAGTGCGACAGTAACGCTATTGCGGCCGCATTTAAGGCTTGGCCCAATCATGAGTTGGGCGGTAAGTGGGAGTTTTACCTCCAGCTATTTGTGGGAGGTAAAAATGTCCTCCTACCGCCCATTTTCAGTGCTATTAACGCTGCACTATTACCGCTGGTAGTAATAGCGCCCCAACCCCATTGGGTCCAACTGACCCAATGGGGAATGGGAACTTATAGCTGTGCCGCTACTCATGATGCGGCGCTAATAGCAGCGGTGACGGCACCACCAGAATCCTGATGAGGCCCAATATGTTTATATGCCCACAGAATCCATTGATATGATATGGCATTTATATTGCGCTGTCGGGGTGATTTCCCGGGGGCGACAGAGCCATCCGCGGACCACCGGGGCTGGGGAGGCCCCAAATCCTCCTGCGTTCCAAAAGGAGTATGAGGCACACAGAAGGGCAAGGTAGTTACTGCTGTTTATTATAGTAATGGCAGGGATACCTCTCTGCCCATATGCATCCGGAGAGACTCTCACCGTTAGTGGGGCTCGCAGGCCCTTTTTGCTGTAGTATGACGTGCTACTCGCGTCACCTGGGAAAACTGTCCCAAAACCTAATGCCACTTCGGGTTGGCTCCCCGAGTGGTAGGGTCAGTATGGTTACCCATAGAAGAAAGGGTTATTGGATAAGAACGGGTCAGGTGGTACACTTGGGCTGTCCCTTACAGTTGCTACACCAAAATGGTTACAAGGGGACACCTGGTGTTTGGCTAGCTAGAATGGCGTCAGTGATGAGCCCCTCGCATTCTGATTGGTTCACCTGCAAGCCCTCAAGCCTTTGCAACCCGCCTGGACACCACTTGTATGAGTCAGATGCCTGCTATGAACTGTAATGACTGAGACACTGAGACAAACCTCCCTAGCTCACAAAGCAACCCACAGTGGCATACCTGTGCTCCAAGCAGCGTGGGGGTGATGCGAGAGCACTTGATGTCCCAGTACTATGACAAAGATGAGCAAGGGGCCAAGAGAAATGCACACACATATTACATGAGAAAATGTGATGCACCAATACCTTCCACTGGTCATGGCCACTACACAGTGTGATTTTTTTTTTTTTTCAATTTCCTCCCACTATATTTACTGACTAAAACAATTTACTCCAAAGGACGAAACAACCATGATCCGCGGCGTTCATGCTTTCAGTGGAATATGTTGGAGGGAACACATGTCTCATGAATTGTTCACTGAATAAAGTCATGAGCCAAGGTTGAAAAAGATACAGAGAAAATACACTTGAAAGGAAGCAATGTTTACGACTTTGCCATTGATCTATATTATGCTAACGTGGGTTGTAGGAGAAAGGATTGAAAAAAAAAACGATCGAATGCCATTATTTTCGAAACCAAAAGGACCGAAAAAAGGGTTGGTTTTTTTTTTATATGGGGGGGGTTCCCCCCAACCCCTGTTTTCTTTTTAACATTTTTTTTTTGCATACCAAACTAAAAAAATATATAAATAAATTTAAAAAAAAAACATTCAACCCTTTTTTTTGGTCCTTTTGGTGTCGATCAAAAGGCATTCAAAAGGCATTCAATCCTTTTATTTTCGATCCTTTGGCTGGACACCCTAACGCGTCTATAGTCATGTTGAAACATCGTAGGTACAGCCACAGCAAGTAACCTCCAAGTGGGTCTGGGGCAGCCCTTCTTTGTATATTCTGCCGACTCGAACATCTCTTCAGTAAAATGTTGACTACAAATGTGGTATTGATTTTCCCACACATTTCCAAAGGCATTATTGGTTCGGCTATCTATCACATTTGAGCAGCCATTGTCAGGTCAGCCTAACATCTTTTGGGAGAAAAAAATGTGGAGTACAGTCCCGGTCTTCTTGTGTGGTGTTTGGACATTCCATGATGAGTCAAAAGAGTATTACTACAACAGAAGCATGTTCTGGAATACATACAAGTGGGGATTTTAGAATACACAATGCAATTGCACAAAACCGGAAATGTCCTAATATATAAACAATGGTCACGGAATGGCACGATTACAGACAATAGCAAATTAGTCATTTCAAAAATGTAAAATCCTAATTACAACACACTTGTATGTTTTGTGGTATTTCTTTACAAGTGGGTATAAGAATGAACAGGTAGTCCCCACAATCATCGTTAACGTGTTTATACATCCACAAATATGAGTTCCTCTTTGTTTGTTAGTGATGCAGGAACTTTCTGTCATGGACAGATAGCAGTGAGTTGCCAATAGGTTCTTCAGTAATGATTGAATTTTCGAGTCAGAGTTAGCTTTATACCCTGTACCTGCTACAGCAAATGGGCAGTCCTTTGTTCTTTTGTTTTCTGACATTTGACATGCCAGACACACAATATGTTAAGATGATGCCATTTGGGAAATAAGCACGTTGTGGAATGCTTCTGAAGCTGCTAAATCAAAAGGAACGTAGGCTTCAATGTAATCAAAAAGTCACATGACATGATCAAGACTATAACTAAGCAAACGGCCACACCATACTGAATGCGCCTGGGAATACCAGGTGCTGTAGGCTAAACATTTTTTTAAAAAAAATAACTAAGCAAACGAGCAGTTTGGCCACTGTAAAGACTTGCACTACAACTCCGAAGTCCCACACCATGGTGGGACATCCTGCTAAAGTCAATCAGCAAGTGTTATTGTTTGTGGTTGTCATTGGATGTACATAGTTGACATTTTAGTGTGGACAACATGCTCTTTTCCTTGGAATCTTGTATATTTGCCATCTGGATTTGACTAGCAAGAGACAGCATTTCTTTGGGGGCAGATATCTGTATGTCATTGAAGCCTCTATTCCTCTTGAGTAGTCAATTGACTGTGAAAAGAGGACTCCCTTGCCATATTCTCTGACTTGTAACACACCCCAGATTAACACTCTGTTTAATTCAATTAGCTAGTGATATTGTTTATTGTTTATGGGTTGTCTCTAGATGTTGTGAGTCAACATGGTCTTTTCCAATATATTTGTACATTTACACCAGCTCAATTTGACCAGCAAGAGATACCGGGCCTCATTACAAGTGAGGCGGTAAGGGGTTAACGGCACCGGTAAAGGTGCCGGCAGCGTTAACCCCGTACCACCTCATTACGAGGTCCCCTTGCGGGACCCTCTCTGGACGTCTGGTCAGACCAGACGTCCTTTGCGAGTCCCAAGAGGGGACCAGTATGCTAACAACGTGCCCATCATTAACGGGCCTGTTGTTCGCATGCTCCCCATTCCCATTGAGCCCTATGGGGGCTCAAATGGGAATGGGATGGTCCGGATCCCCCGAATGGGGAAATACCGGGCCCTCCAAAGTCGGAATGGCCCGGTATTTCCCCATTCAGGGACCCGAGTTTGGAGGCAGCCATGCCCTTATTAAGAGCATGGCTACCTCCAAACTCGTAATGAGGCCCATTGTGTCTGTGGTCGCTGATATTTGCAAGCTATGGAAGCATGTAACCTTTTGTCTAAATAATAGACTGTGAAAAGATAACCATTGTGCCATCTTCTGAGGTTTGTAGCTGTCACGACTTCAGCTTCCAGGCTCAGGAGTGGCACGAACCAACCTACCCCTCCAGGGTCTTGGCGCCTGCAAGTTAGACTTACACAAGCTTCCGCGACCCAGGCGGGGAAAGAGGGTTAGGATCTCGATGGTTAGATAGGTTCAGTAGCAAGGGTAACCGGAGAGAGGACTAGGAGAGGGGAGGTGGTCAGTGAAGGGGACATAGGATAACACAAAGCAATAGTTAGTATTTACACACATTCACAACATCCACAATTCCCCCCCACAACAAGGGTTAGAACCAGAAAGAGACTTATCTCAAGGGGTGAGTGCTGGCCTCCTGCCTGCGCACTCTCAGGTCCAGAATCCGGAGCAGTGTTATCGCTGAAAAGAGAGTGGGAATTACCATCTGCGTGTTACATCACACACCAAACGTTTCATTCACTCACTCTTGCACTAGAGGTTAATGCACCCTTAAAGTGCTCAAGTAGTTAAGTACATGCAGCTGTTAACGTTCCCTCTTACGAGCGGATTACAGCCGCGTGTGGCTCCGTGTCCGAAATGTAATTGCCAACAAAGGCTCCTGCGTAGCAACAACTCATGTTGTATGTCACACTGAATTAAGTTGTAGCCTCTCAGGTAGCTGCGTAATCAAGAATGGCTGTTAGTGGGTTAAAACATGCTCGACTACGCGCTGCGTGTTTTTCTATAGTTGCGCGTAGATCAGATTGCAGACACTATGGCGTTAATATTCAAGGCTTTCACTTAGCTTGCTGGAGCAGGGGGGGAACATGAGGAAGTTGGGCGGAGCCCCTGACCGCAGTTGCTGGTGGAATCCTCTGACTCTCTACGGTTCAACACAGCGCTGCGCGCCTTCCCCCAGTTCTGCTTACGCTGCCTGTGGCTTGCGGTACTTATCTGAAAGGCTTGAGGGGCCCGGGTGGAGGTTGAGTGGGGCGTGGCCCCTCGTGAGCTTCCCCTTGCTCGGAGCTCCGGAGAACACGTCCTCTCTGGTTGCTGTCCTGAGCACAAGCCCCATGCTCTTGTTGAACTCGTGCGCATGCACGCGCGTGCCCCTCCCGACGTGGGCTTCAACATGTAGTTCTTGGCCCAGGGGTGCTTGGGAGATGTGGTCCGTGAGCTGTTTCTCCTGCAGAAAGGACATAAGTCTTTTGTACAACAGTATTCTGTTTTTAGTGGCTTGCGTCTTGCTGGTGCTGGTTGCCATTAGTTCCTAAGCCCTTCCCAGCACTGGAATACTATGTTTATCATTGTGGCCCATGTCACTACTCCCCCCCCCCCGCACAGGATGATCTGGGTTTAGGTTTAGTTGGATGGTTGCGATGGAATGCCTTGACCAGTCGCGGTGCATGGACATCCCTAGCAGGCTCCCAGGATCGATCCTCCGGACCGTACCCCACCCAATCAATGAGGTAATATAGCCCATCCTTCCGGTGTTGTGAATTCAAGATGGCCCGTACTTTATACTCAGGGTGTCCCTGTACCATAATGGGTGGTGGTTTTATAGTACGATAGTAGGTAGGGCAGGCTTAAGCAATGATACATGAAAGGTAGGGTGGATCTTCATTTGGCTGGGTAACCTGAGTCTTACTGCCACCGGATTGATCACAGCGGTTATGGTAAATGGTCCAATGAATCGGGGCTGTAATTTACAGGACCCTGTCATCCGAATGTGGTGTGTGGAGAGCCAAACTCGATCTCCTGGTTTATACTGGGGGCTATCGCGTCTTTTTTTATCGGCCTAGGCCTTATATGTTTGCTTGGCTTTGTTTAGGTTCTGTTGTATGTTTGTCCAAACCTGGCGCGCATGTGAATGCAACCCTAAGTTCTCCTGGGGTATATTAGCAACGGTGGGCAATACCCTGGGATGGTAACCGTACACTCCATAATACGGAGTGTACCTGGTGGAGCAGTGTACTGAGTTGTTGTAGGCGATTTCAGCTAACCAGACGTATTCCACCCACGACGATTCAGAGGTGGTGGTATAACAACGGAGGTACTGTTCTAGCCCTTGATTTACTTTCTCCGTCTGTCCATCTGTTTCTGGATGGTAACCTGAAGACAAACTCACCTCCATGCCAATTAGTTGGCAAAAAGCTTGCCAAAAGCGTGAGGTGAATTGTGGTCCACGGTCTGTAATGACTCGCATGGGTAACCCGTGGAGTCGTACTATGTTTTGCAGAAATAATTCTGCCAATTCTCCGGCAGTGGGGACACCCCGACAAGGGATGAAATGACCCATTTTGGTTAATGAATCAACCACGACTAGAATCGAAGTGTATTTTCGAATGGGGGGTAAAGCCACGATCAGATCCATAGTAACCGTATGCCAAGGAGTTGGTGGAGAAGGCATTGGTTGTAAGAAGCCGGCAGGTTTCTGATGGCTGGCCTTTTGTCTACTGCAAGTGCTACACCTGGTTACATAGTCGTACGTCTCGGTGTAAGGTGGGCCACCAGTAATGATGTGCCATGTTTTGTTGTGTTTTAGCTATTCCTGGATGTCCTGCAGTGGGAGCGTCATGACGCCAACTCATAACTTCTTCCCTGAGAGCCGCCGTGGGTAAGTACAAGGCAGTAGCATAATACGGGAGGGCCTTCGCTAAGGTGTGCTGTGAGCCTCGAGAACATCACTCATTCAATTCCTGGGTAGACATAGCGTGGAGTACATCCTCAAAGATGTTGGGCCGACCTACCACCCCAACAATACGAGCTGTGGGGATTCTTGGACGTATCTCCCTGGCGTTTTTAGTCTCTTTCTCAGGGTATTGAGACAACAGGTCAGCCTTACCATTATCCGATCCTGGACAATAGGTTATGATGAAGTCAAAATCTGCAAAATAAAGCGCCCAACGCAGCTGTCGGGGACTGTGGGTTTTTGCAGTTTTAATGAACTGTAAGTTTCTATGATCTGTGATCACTGTTATGGTATGGTGGGCGCCTAGAAGGTAATGGCACCATTCTTCGAAGGCTGCCTTCACGGCCAATAATTCCCGGTCTGCTATGGTGTCATTTATTTCAGCCGGAAGCAGTTTTCGAGAGTAGTATGCAACTGGGTGTAATAACCCTGTTGATCCATCCCGTTGAGACAAGACGGCTCCCAAAGCGTAACTGGAGGCATCAGTCTCAACCACGAAAGGCGACGCCAGATCCGGGTGCCTTAGAACTGGGGCCGAGGTGAAGGCGTGCTTTAGCTTTTGAAATCCTTGTTCTGCAGCCTCATCCCACTGGAATGTCTTACCCTTTTTTAGCAAGTTTGTAATGGGGTGACCAACTCAGAAGTTTTTTTATAAACCTGCGATAAAAATTCGCAAAACCCAGGAATGTCTGTACTTCCTTTACAGTGGTAGGAGCCGGCCAATCTAGGACTGCCTGTACTTTTCGTTGGTCCATTTGAACACCACAGGGTGTCAGAAAATATCCCAGGAATTCCACCGTAGTGCAATGGAATTCACATTTCTCAATCTTTGCGAACAAACAGTGTTCTCGAAGCCGTTGGAGTACTGCCTTAACATGTTTTACGTGTTCTTGCATGTTACTAGAATATATCAAGATGTCGTCTATATAGACCACCGCGAACACATCCAAATATCCTCGCAAAACCTCATCCAAGAAGTGCTGGAAAGCTGCGGGAGCATTGCACAAACCAAACGGCATCACTTGGTACTCATAGAGCCCGAATTTGGTCCTAAATGCCGTCTTCCACTCATCACCGGTTCTCACTCGCACCAGGTGATATGCTCCTCGGAGGTCCAGCTTAGTATAAACCGTAGCCTTGCGGACTTGGTCTAGTAGAACCGGTATCAGAGGTAAAGGGTATCAGTTCTTGATGGTAATGCGGTTTACCCCGCGATAATCTATACAAGTTCTCAAGTCTCCGGTCTTCTTGGGTATGTAGAAGAGTGGAGATGAGACAGGTGAATTAGACGGCCTGATAAATCCGTTTTTCAAATTAGTATCTATATATTGCTTTAAATGAATGGTTTCTGCTTCTGTGAGGGCGTAAACCCGACTACACGGCAAAACCGCCCCTGGCTCAAAATCAATTCGGCAGTCAAATGGCCTGTGAGGTGGCAGAGTTTCAGCTGCTTGCTTGCTAAATACATCCCAGTACTCTAGGTACTCTGGAGGCAGAGAACTCAGATCGGGTTCCTCGACGGATGCGGCACAAACACTTACTTCTGAGCTCTGAACGGGCTCGTCGACCTTCTCTGAGACGATACAATGCCCCAAGCAATACGGAGAGGTTAGAGAGACTTCCCCCTTAGACCATCGCACCTGCAGATCGTGTTTAATCAACCAGGGTAAACCTAGAATGATCCCAAACTGAGGTGCTGCGATCAGATCAAACTGAATGTTTTCCACATGACATTGTTGGCAGCATAACGACAGCGTGTGAGTACACCGTCCTGAACTCAATGCAGTGCCGTCAACTGCTCATACCGCCTCTGGGGATGTCTTTTGACATAAGGGTACTCCTAGTTTACGCGCATATGTTATATCAATAAAATTGCCCGTGTCCCCTGAGTCCAATAGCAAGCAGAGCCACAGAGACCCTCTGATCAAGAAAACCTAGGGTACCTGTCAAAGTTATATGTGGAGCAAAATTAGCAAACTTAACTGCTGGGGCACCTTCTGCCACTTGGCTCGACCGTATCACCCCTACTACTGTCGAGCCGATACGTTTCCCTGTGCCTTGGGTTTGGTGGAACATTCCTTTACAAAATGTCCTGCTGAGCAGCAATACATGCAGAGCCCCTCCTTATGTTGGCGCTCTTTTTCCTCTTTAGCAAGAGGACCTCTGGTCGAGCCTATTTGCATGGGTTCGTCTCCAGATGTCTTTTTAGACAGGCCCGTAGGACGTGGACCACAGAACTGATCTAACCGTGCTATCGGTCTTGAGTCCCTGCGTTTCCTGTCTCCCCGGCGCTCTGCCTGCCGGTGGTCTAATCGCAAGGCCAAATCGATCATTGCTGGGCAATCGAGTGGCTGGGGATCAACCTGAGCTATGAGATCTTTAAGCTCCTCTCTCAGTCCCTGATAAAAAAGGGACATTTGCTTTTCTCGAGGCCATTCAGCCTCCACAACCAACCGGTTAAACTGGGTGACGTATGTCACCAATTCCTTATTCCCTTGACGTAAGGTTAACAACTCCCGATCTTTACACATTGCAGCAGCCCTATGATCAAATATCTTTCCGAACTCAGTCTGAAAGTCTTCCCAGTCATACAAAACTGCATCATCCCTTTGTATTAATGGATTTGCCCAAGCCGCTGCGTCGCCCGTCAAATACGAAATAACAAAAGCTGTCCTTGCCTGGGTTGATCGAAACGCTGCAGGTTTGGTCAAGAAATGAAGTTTGCATTGCGTGAGGAAGGTTTGATATTTGAGGATCCGCCCCATACCTTTCCGGGGGAGCGAAGGGAACCATATGTTCGGGAGTTACATGCACCAGGACCGGAGTGGGTGTCGCTGCACCACCGGGAAGGGGGGAAGTTTGGGCGGATAAACTGCGCACCTGGGTGGCCAACACCGCGTAATCTTGCCTAGTAGCAGCAAGCTCAGTCTGCAGGTTCTGCAGGACCTTGGTGAGTTCCTCCATAACTGGTCGGGTCGTACCACTCGGGAGCCGGTGACACTTGGGCTTGTGCTTCTGTCACGACTTCAGCTTCCAGGCTCAGGAGTGGCACGAACCAACCTACCCCTCCAGGGTCTTGGCACCTGCAAGTTAGACTTACACAAGCTTCCGCGACCCCGGGCGGGGAAAGAGGGTTAGGATCTCGATGGTTGGATAGGTTCAGTAGCAAGGGTAACCGGAGAGAGGACTAGGAGAGGGGAGGTGGTCAGGGAAGGGGACATAGGATAACACAAAGCAATAGTTGAGTATTTACACACATTCACAACATGCACAATTCCCCCCCACACCCCACAACAAGGGTTAGAACCAGAAAGAGACTTATCTCAAGGGGTGAGTGCTGGCCTCCTGCCTGCGCACTCTCAGGTCCAGAATCCGGAGCAGTGTTATTGCTGAAAAGAGAGTGGGAATTACCATCTGCGTGTTACATCACACACCAAACGTTAAATTCACTCACTCTTGCACTGGAGGTTAATGCACCCTTAAAGTGCTCAAGTAGTTAAGTACATGCAGCTGTTAACGTTCCCCCTTACGAGCGGATTACAGCCGCGTGTGGCTCCGCGTCCAAAATGTAATTTCCACCAAAGTCTCCTGCGTAGCAACAACTCGTGTTGTATGTCATACTGAATTAAGTTGTAGCCACTCAGGTAGCCGCGTAATCAAGAATGGCTGTTAGTGGGTTAAAACATGCTCGACTACGCGCTGCATGTTTTTCTATAGTTGCGCGTAGATCAGATTGCAGACACTATGGCGTTAATATTCAAGGCTTTCACTTAGCTTGCTGGAGCAGGGGGGGAACATGAGGAAGTTGGGCAGAGCCCCCCTGGGCATGCCCCTGTCCGCAGTTGCTGGTGGAATCCTCTGACTCTCTACGGTTCAACACAGCGCTGCACGCCTTCCCCCAGTTCTGCTTACGCTGCCTGTGGCTTGCGGTACTTATCTGAAAGGCTTGAGGGGCCCGGGTGGAGGTTGAGTGGGGCATGGCCCCTTGTGAGCTTCCCCTTGCTCGGAGCTCCGGAGAACACGCCTTCTCTGGTTGCTGTCCTCAGCACAAGCCCCGTGCTTTTGTTGAACTCGTGCGCATGCGCGCGCGTACCCTGTCCAACATGAGCTTCAACATGTAGTTCTTGGCCCGGGGATGCTTGGGAGATGTGGTCCGTGAGCTGTTTCTCCTGCAGAAAGGACATAACAGTCTTTTGTACAACAGTATTCTGTTTTTAGTAGCTTGCGTCTTCCTGGTGCTGGTTGTCATTAGTTCCTGAGCCCTTCCCAGCACTGGAATATTATGTTTATCATTGTGGCCCATGACAGTAGCACACCCCAGTGGAACATCCTGTCAAGTTCAATTAGTTACTGTTTATGTTTTGTGTTTATGGTGGTCTCTACATGATGCAAAGTGACTTTTAGCCAGAGCTAGGATGGTCTGTTCCAGCATGCTTGTGTATTTACACCATCCGCATTTAACCTGAAAGAGACAAATTGTCTGTGGTGACAGATTTTTTAAGTGAATTGAAGCTTGAATCCCTTTGACAAATACATGTAAAGGAAACACCAGCACACAGTGACCGCTTTTTTCCAAACTGAAGTTATCAACAGCACAACAAAGCTCTCTTGCACTTTCCCTCTCAATTCCACTAACCAAACCCTCCCAAACCCCTTTCCTTTTCAGATCCGCCAGAGCACCTAGAGACCATGAAAAATGCCAGAAGTGTGTGGTATAAATCACAATAACATAATATTAGAATAACCTCTTGGGGCTGGAGGCTCACCCATACCTCATAACATTAGCTTTTTCATTTTCAAATGCTTACTTTGCACGTTTGTCATCTTTGAGTCTGGTCTTGTAATATCAGGGACGAGTAGAGGGGGAATAAAAGGGAATTTAATTCAATGCTTCAATAGCCATATCTCCAGTGATGTTAAATGAACATTTGGTATTCAAATATTTTATTACAAAAAATATAAATAGGTTAAAAATTCAAACATATGTATTCAAAGCAGCATGAATATCTTGCCCCACAACGTATTGACCAGTTGAAATTGAAAGGTGTGAGTGAATGGCATGTACAATGCACAGTGGTATAACTTGATGCACATGGATTCCAGGCTTTCCATGAGTCCACCACCTACACGCTCTGTTGGGATCATGTACAATCTTCCATTGATATAAGATAAGTACAGAATACACTGCGTGAAGCTCATATTTAAAACATGATTTGCTATTGGACATTCTGAGTATCCAATGGCAAGCAAGCATGCCTAGGCAACACAAATAGTCTGAATACAAAGCACAAGGTTAAATGATGCTCTGGCCAGAGGCGGATTTAGCAGTGGGACAAGGTACAAATGTCCACTGGCCCCCTGCTCTGTCTCTCTCCTCTCACAGACAAACAGCCAGAGCTTCACACGCCTCCCATTATATTTTGCACATGTTCCAGCAGCAGATCTTTTAGGACAGGGAATGATTAGTGATGGGAACAGCGAACTAGCAGTGACTATTGACACTTTGTGTTTAGAATTATATACGGTTTTAATAAGCGATTCAAGTGTGATTGTTGGGTGATTAGAAATTATAGTGGTAGAGAACAAGGTGTTGGTTTGTGTGGAAGAATGATCTTATCATAAATTATACTTCACTTTTAGTTTTTCAGAAACTGCAGGTTCTCATACATTTGCGTTCTGGAACGTACAGGCTTTTTTCACAATGGAAATATATAGCTACAATAATAAGGGGTCCTTTTCCAAGTCCTGAAGAGTGAAAAAAGTGGTGGTAAAGGCGTTTGCAGTGACATGTTTACACCCTGCAGGATTATGTACAGCACACTTAACACATTTGCCTGGTCTGCATGACAAATCTTTGGTTTTCCTCCAGCATATATGTTTATGCTCGTGGAAAACCAATGGATTCCACTGGAATTTGCTTGAGTTTTAAACCTGGGAAAAGTAGGCACATTTCAAAGGAATCTATAGTACATGGCTCAACAGATTAGTAAATTGTGGGAGGCATTTACACCAGTAAGGTAGCAGAAAAGTGAAGAGTGTGCCTCTGTTTCACTATTTACTTTGCCACGACCTAGTAGAAACAATTAAAATTGCACAGAGAGACCTTTAGCCTCAAAATCTTAGTGGCCCTTTTGCTCAAAAGTGCAAACAGAAGTGTACGCTTTATACAATTTAGGATTCAAAACAAAATGTCCTCATACTTTTTGATAACCATGTTTCCACAATGAGGTACATATTGTCAGGTAAGTTTATCATGTGACTTTGCACTTTTTGACTCATAAAATTGTGTATTTCTTTTGGTTTTCAAAGCCAAACAGTAACACATATTTACAACAGCTTGAACTGGGAAGATACGTTGTCAATTACCTACATTTCAGACGAGGCTCAAAATCCATATGGTGTGTGGTTCTGGGCAAATCATGTAATCACGCTGTTCTACCTATCAACATGAGTTGCCCCTAGAAGTGATTGAGTTCCCAGTGTGCACTATTCCAAACAAATCTCACACATGGTTTAGTAGACTGGTGTTGCTCCATATATAATAATAGTGAACCTTCATATTCACCATACAAAGTAGCAGATGTTTCCAAATGCATATGTTGCCCTGTGGGTAATGATTACATTTACAAATGCTGTTGCTGATGCACCCTTGCATACTGGCACTCTGTCATGCCCTCAACTCAATTAAAAATGACACATCAATACAGTTCTGTGCTTCAAAATGTTATTGTTTGGAAACTGTTGAACCTGATGTCTATGGATGTGTGCATGCATTCCCCCCGAAAAACAACATGGCACATTGATAACATAAATAACATGCAGAAAGGGATCTGGCAAAGCGATTAGTTCAATGCAAAGGTCTAACACCAACACACAAACGCGGACAACAAAGAGAACACGGAGGAAAGCTCTGTTGACTTGTATTGCAGGCAAAGGCGTTTTGCACATTTCCATGGCAACACGTGATTGTGTGAATGCCTTATTCCACCAGGGCATTCGAACTGAACCGAGTCATGTCAGACTTTCCATTCAGAAGAGGTAGATGTGAGCACATGCGGGTCACTGATATGTTTATCGAATGTAAGTGAAGGGCCACATAAGAAACTCGCATAATACGTTGCTATGACGTGCAGAGTGGGCGTAGTGATGATACAGGGAGACATAGAACGGGGGTTGGCCATTTCTTTGATTCTTTCCAGCAATGGAAGGAGCTCAGGCGCCTGCATAAAGCATGCAGCTTATACCCTCCACTACCTGAAGTTTAGTACATAAAGGTCCCTCGTGTAAGTAGAAAGAAAGGTCAGGCCTGATTGAAGAGGTTAATAATGGCAAGGTAGGCCAGTGAATAAAAAGGAAACCACAATATCAATTAATATGCAGACCCCGAATACCCCTTAAGTGCCAAGGACGAGTGTGCTCATCCTTTTTGCATAGACTTGCACAACAGCCTGGCACTTAAACGCCCTTTAAAAATGCAAAGTTAGAGAAATCATTCTGGCCTCTTTTGTGTACAATATGCTCCACACAGCATATCTCAGCGCCACATAATAGCAGTGCGCAGACTCAGGACCAGCGCAAGTATGTACACTATGCCAGGAAAAGGGGCATTTTTGCAACAGCCCTATTCACAATAGGGCCAGATTGGTGGTTTTCAGTGCTAGAAATGGCACACTGTGGTGTCTCGATGATGCTGGCACTCTAAGCAACCATGTAGAATTGCCTGACTGCCGAAACAGCCCTGGATAGAATCGCCCACCAGGGCAGCCATTGACCCCCTCCAGATCTGAAGCAGCAGAGCGGGAGCTACAAGACACAATAGTCATGTACCCATCACACCTGTAGAGACACACGCAGCTGCCGCCACTCTGCCCAATGCCACCACACAGAAGCAAGAACCAGTCGCCACGAGCACATCAGTGTCAACAGAAGCAGCATATATGTAGGAAGAGCGCGGGTTCTCCCCGTGTAACTCCGCAAACTGCAGATTCGCAGAACCTGACTGGCACGGTGCTGCTGGCAACACCAACATCTGGCAGACATTTCAATGATGCCACAGAGGCATCCTTTTCTGATAGTGTGATGGTACATGGTCGCCAGCAGTACTGCAATGTCCTGCAACAAATGCGACAAAATATTGTCTTCTATAGCCAGTACGTTATCAACTGGAATACCACTTGAAAGACTATTATTATTATTATTATTATTAAAGAGACGTCTTTTAATTAGCGTACATCTCATGATGGTCATCAAGCACCACAACACAGACCTTAACCAGCAGACGGTGAAACAAAACACAAATATCCAAGTATAACAACAAACCTAGTTGCACCACATCTTTGGGTGGAGAAACCTTTTTTGATGGTAGATCTGTGATACAACACCGTGATGAAGCAGGTGGCAAGGAGGAGTGGAAGTTTGGTAACAGTCCATGGTGCCCACCGTTGCACACAGAGAAATGCTGGGACGACCCTCACAGATAAAGCAAACAGATGTCAAGCAGAATAAGCCCATCCAGGCTTCTGCAATAGTCCCAGGAGTGTCTGCTAGGGATGCTGGTTAGGCCTCTGTGTATGTGATGCAGCACAACATGGCAGGGCAATCACCTACAATGGAATCAAGTCAAGTGTCAATGGGCAGGATAAACATTTCATGATGCCGACTTACTACAGTAGAGGTGAGGGTCGCCGCAAGTATTGACGGAATATGGGGCGCATGACATTTTCAAACACATTTATTGCATGTGCTGTTGCACATTGTGACTGCCATGCATGAGAGTGGTCTATGATGCAAAGTGGAAATTTGGATTTGGCGAGGGTGGTAGGATTTAAAGGCATGGTCGTGTTGTTGAGGGGATGGTGGAGTTGGCAGGATCTTCAGCGACATGGCAGCACGAGCATGGGTGGTCTTTGATCTTGTGTGAGCATTGCTAATTGGAGAAGACATGTCGACATGCAAAAAATAGGTGTTTTTAATCATACAAAGCAAGGTCTGTAGTCAGGCAAACATGATAGTTACAAGGTTGCTTCTGATCTACATTTAGCATTTAGTGTTCCACAATGTAAATGCAGCCCTGATCGCACAGCCATGTAACCAACTAAATCCACCAGTGGGCACCTTGTGTTGGACTGCAGCGTTGTGTATTTTATTTATTTTTATTTACATGTTCATAATGCACCGACAGCCCGCAGGCATCGGGGCGCAACAAAGATACAGAAGGAACAACAGAAAGACGGGACAACATCAATAGAAAAATCAAGTATCATAGAGAGACATATCTGCCAAAAGTCTGGGGAATTATTTGAACAGATGAGTTTCAAAAGTTTTCCTAAAAAGCATCAGGTTAGACATGGATCTAATCGTAAGTGCTAAAGTGTTCCAGAAAGACGACGCAGTGATTGAGGAAGATCTTCCAAGACCCCTGGATGGAGTGTATCTAGGTCCCTGCAACTGTGTCCAAGTGGGAGATTGCAGAATTCGGGTAGGGTGATACAGAGGCTTTGAGATATTCAGGAGCATTGCCATACAGGCAATGGTGCACCAGTGTGCCCATTTTGAAATGGATTCGCTCCTGAAATGTGAGATCTTCCGGGGACGTTCGAAGCCACGCGAACCGCATCATTTCGAATGGTTTGACAGACCTGGATGTTGGACTTGGAGGCTCCACCTAGCAGGGCATTGCAATTATTGCATATTCCAGAGAAATATGGTACAGAAAAGCTGGCTTTTATGTGGGTACTTCATCAGAGGCATGGGGGCATGGGAATCGCAATCTGATGACTCCAATGCCACTCTCTAAAGCAGCTCTTGGACACATGCAGGCTCAGTCATAAGTTTTGCTGAGTCTCTGAGGTGTAAGTATTGGTCTCATTATGTAGTGTTGTATGGGGAATCCAATTTTACATATGAGCGAAAAAATACCATCAGTCATTTAGTTGCATACAGATACTGTATGATGTGACAGGGTCAGTCAGCGGACCCTGTCAAGAGGGGTTGGGTAACAGTCTCAGCCTGGGGTGGGGGCTACTTACTACAAGGATTCCTAGAGCCAGTCCTGCCCCAAGTTCTCCTATAGAAATTCAAGTACAACACTCTCAGTTGTGCCAGTGAGCAACTGAACCAAGAGAGAAGCAGCAAAGTGTAGAAGGGACACAAAGCAAACCTTGAAGCAGCCCTACTAAGCCAAGTCGCTACGCAACCTGCACCAGCACACCTCCAGTGCTAGTGAGTCTACCAAACTCTCAAGCAATGTCCATACATTCACCCACAAAGTGAGTGTATTCACCTGCTAGCGAGCAGCAAAACAGTTCCCTCCTCAAACCCGGCCTTTCAAACCTGCCGGAAAGTCGTCACACAAACCGGGAAATTGAATGTGGCGGACTGTCATTGACTGAAACCACAGACAGGCATACGATAAAAGAATGAGTTCTAATTATGACCTCTTTGCTTTGATTTCTACCCTGAAACACCTCACTGGTGAAAAGAAAGATAGCGGTTGGAATGGGAAACTAGCGGAGAGAGTAGGGAGTGTATGAGGTGACTGGAAGAGTGAAAGGAGAGCGACTGTGGAGAAGGTGTGAGTGGAAAGTAGTAATGATGTGGAGAGGAGAGAGTAGTAATGTGGAGAGGGGTGAGTAGTAGTAGTGTGGAGAGGGGAGTAGAATTGCAGAAAGGATGGGTGGACAGTGGCATTTCATACATTTCTGAAAATGCACCCCAAATCACATACAGGATAACATTGAAATGCATAGAAAAGACAAACATCCCACAGGACCTGTTTGGAACAGGCATTGGCATGCAAGGGTTCAAAGGGTCATTTCTGATGTGCAGAATTACCTTTTTAAGAGGAAAGCAATGGTATGAACTGATGCTGTCCCAGTTGCATTTTTCTATCCATCAAATCAAAATAGAGTTTATTTTCATATTTAAGTTTTGGCTATTAGGTGGCACCACTTTTAAGACACAACTATTGCATTGGAGTGCAGCTAGGGAGAAATGGCATATGAAGAGGGACACAAAGCTTGTAGGTGTTGTTTGATTATTTACCCATCCATTGACTGCCCATTACCATGCAAATCCCTATGGCCATTCCCACCCACTTCCTACCCCCCTGTCCAAAAGACATCCTCCTGAGATCTCTTTGAGCCAGCTTTATCAAACCTTACCATCAAACATTGTGTTCGAAGTGCCTTCCAGTGTTTTCTCAAAGTAGTCTTCTGAGAGTTAATAACTTAATTGGAGCTCTAAATGCATTACTGGTGTGATCAATATGTTGCCAGGTCTTCTTTCAGCCTTTCGATTTATGAGGATTTTATGTGGCCTTCACGGAAGTAGTTTTGGATTGTATATAGGTATTACGCATTTGCAGGCACTGCTATTATATATGCACCCAGGTACTCACACCATTTTGCATTTGCTACCATTGATGGACATGTAATACCACTACGACGGTGCCTCCTAAATGCATTTTCCATGCCTACGCAAAAGCCCAAACTGTTGGCATTGCCATTGCTTGTTTTACTCTTGTGCTAGCAAGCCTTGTGCTTGCACACAAAACATCAATGCATTCAAGGGCAACAATCATCATTTTCCTGATGAAACGAGTGTCAGCTGCTGCCTTAGCATCCACCTTCATCCCCCCTCTCCTCCCACTGCAGACACTACCGGAGACGTTCCTCTTAGCAACCTCCACCTCGCCATCACAAACACTCTCGATATCCTTGCCCCAGTCATGAGGATTTGCCAGAACCATGCCACCAAGTGTGACACTTGGCGCGATTCTAATCCAGAAGCCCGGAAGCAGGGGAGTTGCTAGGTCCGGAAAAGATCCGGGGCTGCGCTGATGTTGGAACTGTTGGGACTGGGGGCTAGCTAGTTTTTTGGCTGTAGCTCCTGAGATTCTATCCGGGGCTACAAACAAAACATCAGGGGCTTTAGCCTCCTTAGCCCTCCCCCTAGCAACGCCCCTGCCCGGAAGCACAAGTGCAAAGCTGTGGAACGGAAGTGGCAGGCCTCAATCTCATCACATGACAAACTGTCCTGTCGCCTTCTCCAAAGGCAATATCGTCTCTCCATTTGCTTCAGTCTTCAATTCGTTTTTCATAAAAAATGAAGCTTTGATTCTTTTGTGGACATAGCATAATGCATTTCGGTCATCTAGACCATCTTTAGGGACCATTTTCTATGAAAAATGACCACGTGCATTTCGTCAGTGCGTGGGGATATTGTATTAATATCACTCATTGGGTGCTACATGCATATTTGAACATTACCTGCCTTAGCTTCTATCTCTCTGATAGTTGCTTCATCTGCTTTGTCTGGCGCTAATAGACTATTTGTTGATCTACGTTCTAGACCAGTGCTGGTCTTCAGTGACCTATAGTATGAGATACAAATTTGGCTGCTATGTCTTATTTCTGGTGTTCATAGCTTCCAAGGATAGGGTGATAATGGTTTCTAACATACCTTGTGTTTTCTAGGTCTTCTAAGTGTATATTCCTATTACAGCAGCCACTTCCTGTTGTCCTGTGGGGATGGGCCAAAAGGTGGTGGAGAATCTCAATTGTTATTCTTAGGTGCTCCTTATCTTGTTATGCCGGTCTCTGGAGAACAGCATCCATCTGGTGTGGATCTCTGTGTCCAGAGGACCAGATTAAATACATAAAATAGCGCCGGTAATAGCGTGCGTGATGACGTCACCACGTTGGCGACGTCACCGCGCGGCTGCCGCCATTTGTTTGTTTTTGTTTTGATGCGTGCGTGTGCATGTCCTTTTTTATCTCAAATGTGAAGGATAAAAGTTTGGAGATACATGCTGTTAGTGAAAAAATCATGCTAACACCATTTCAACAAAATTAAATGGAAGGTACATTGTCAACACTTGTTGAAATGTTACAATAATCATGTAAATGCATACAACACAAAGGCATTTTTGTTGCACATATATAAGCAATATGGTAAATTGAATTGCGCATTACCAAGGCCCTAGTTAGCTATCAAGGTCCCAAAATGGGTGAATTAGCATGTTAGCATACTGGCATGGCGTCATACATTTCATGGTACAGACAATTGTGCTGGCAGACATTCATGATGATTACAAGCCTTTTCAGCATATTTGTGCTGATCAGTTTTAGCAAATGTCAGATTGTGATTCATCTCCTGTTATATTACTTTATCTAGGTGGTACTACATGGCATCACTAGGCATGTTCTACAGTAGTGGACTTGTGTACATAAATAGTTGGTATTTGCAAATGATTCACACTGGTCATACACGTGTGTGCCTTTAAGAGTGTGATTCTGAGGTGGGTGGGACATTATGATAGGGTGGCAGTAAAACTGCTGGTGTGGTAGGTGTGAGACCTTATAGGCATGCAAGGTTAGCAAGCTTTTGAGGTTATGTGGTTCTGTCAAAGGAAACATAAATCATTGTTTAGTGTGAATGTTTGTAACTGAATACTGCTAAATGTTAAAGTGCCACCCAATTACGAGAAATCTTACGTGAGAATGTCACCCTATGTCGTTCCAGACATCTGTGTAATCCCAACACAGACAACATTCCTTTAAAAATACAGTGGGCACGGCCAAACGCTGTGGCCATGGCGAAAGGCAGTGCCTAGTGGCCTGTTATGGATGTGAAATATACAGGAGGCAATGCCAAAGGCTGTGGCCAGTCGCTCTGAAAAGAATACAGTGGGCATGGCCATTGGCACCCAAAAAATGCTAGTGCCAAAAAAACACAGTGGGCATGGACAAAGGCTGTGTCCAATGGCCAGTGGCGCAGAAAAAACAATGGTATATTAAAACTTGACATTCAAGGAAAAATCTATTGTTAAAGTGCAGTTAAGGTGAAGCGCCAAGATAAGCCTGCACTGAGTTTCCCAATGGGCTGAATTTCAAGGGTTTGTAATCAACGCTTGAATCAACCAAAGACCGACATTTGCAAGGCTACCAGTAAGCTAGGAATAAAGTAGCACTGCCCTCTTAGACAAAGACGATTTCCTGGAGAAAAAGGTTTGCATTCAAGCAAATTTGCATACCCACAATGCCTTTATGTTGTGGCTCAGAACTGGAGGTGAACTTCCAGCGATGGCTAACAGGTGGCGTTGTGGAATGTGTGACTTGGCTCAAATGGACTTTCCTGCTTTCACATGAAAGGTTTTTTTTCAAACCTTTTTAAACTCATCATAACTTTCTTGGTGTTGTGAAAATGTGGCCAAATACTCCAACCAAAAGGCTATCAGGATTATACTGCACTGATGATCCCTAATAAGGGTGAAAGAAGATATGTAGTTGCCCTGGCATCCTTGTAAATGTCTGTCTTGGGTTGATTAAGCTACGTATAAAGCATCACTGCCCTCTTAGACAAAGACAATTTAGTGAAAAAAAGGTTAGCATTTGAGCTAATTTGCATACCCACAATGCCTTGCTGGTGTGGCTGAGAAATGGAGGTGAACTTCTAGTGATGGCTACTAATTGGCGTTGTGGAATGTGTGCCTTGGCTCAAAGGGACTTTCCCACTTTCACATTTCAGGTGAAAGGATTTTTTCAAAACTTTTTAAACCCACCATATATTTCTTGGTGCAGTGTATATTATATATGGTTAAAGTGAGTCGGAGACACATAGGAACCCCTCAAAATTCTATTGTTAATAACTTTTGATTTGAGTAACGGATTTGGCTGAAATTTCGCAAGTGGTTAAAAGTCTGCACGCCCCCCAGACTGCAAAGTCGAAAAATATATATTTTTTTTCCAAAAGTGCGGCCTACTTCCCATTAATTTTCCCATACACAAAAAGGGTACGTTTTTTGCCAAAGTGCACAGCCTAAAGCGATGGACTGATTTGGACCAAGTAAAAAAAAAGAACGTAGGCACGAAGCGTTGACTCGCGATCCATCCATGGTTTGGGTTATTCCGTGCCGTAGTTATTTTAAAATTTGATGGAGAAGGGTGTGCCTCCTACCCCAGAAATTATAGTTATATCTCCCATGGTGCATTGCAGGATCATGGTTTTCAGAAATGAAACGATTGTCACATTGTTTTGCGAGAGATATTCACGGCTATAGCCGATATTATTGGAACATGAAATGCAGTAAAAATCTATTTGCAGGTCAAAAACATTCAAATGCCATCAGGGTAGAGGTGGGGTGATGGTTAGAAAGCACTGAGTGAAATTTGGGAGTTGGACGGGGTCCAGGGGCCGAGTTTGCAACACAAAGCTTTCTGTAGCCTCGGCTATAGCCGCGAACAGCCGACATCTGAAAACAACCTGCGTCACAGAAGCAGCGTGTGCACTGGGTTGAAAGGGAGAGGGCGGGGGAGTGAGGGGAGCTGCTGGCACAGATGCTGGGGCACTTGGCGATAGGTAATCATTTTTTTTCTGGCTGTTTTGCCAATATCCACAGCTATCCACAGCTATATCCGAGGTTACAAAGGACTACAGATACATGTAGTTCAGTACCCACGGTTACATTTTTTTTAAATCGTTTTTTTTTAAAAGATATTTTTATAACTGTAGTGATGTCGGGGTGAAAATCACTGGCTACGTCCAAAGGCCATAGCCAGTGATTCAACTGCCATCCAGGTCTCCCATTCAGGCAGTAACCAGGACAGACTTTGCTTAGTTTCAAAGTGAGGGAGGGGCCAGCCTCCTCAGACCATGTTGCCTGATAAACAAGCCAAACTTACAAGACCACTTAGAGGAACGGGCCTGCCCTTTTCGTGCTTTGGAGCTAAGCAGGTTGAGCCCCGCTTTGAAGTTAAGCAGGGTCCGTCACGGTTACTGCATGGATGGGTGACCAAATGGGCATCTGAATTATTTCCTTTTTTGAAACCGTCCTACTGTCAGTCCTGGAAGGTTTTCCACTAGGAGACAATTTTTTGCCTTTTGCTGAATTGCATTCTGGTATTTGTAGTCTCCCAGTCAGTAATAGAAAATAAAAAAATAGGTATTTTTAAAGCAACAGTGGGTGGACCATCACTGCAGTAACTGGGACGAACACTGCTTAGCTTCAAAGTGAGGAAGGGGTCAGCCCACTAAGGCCATGTTGCCTAATATAAGGAACCCCTTTAGAAGAACACTTAGAGAAATATGGCCCAAGTGGCTGGATCCTTTCTCGCTTTGAAACTAAGCAGGGTCGGTCCCGGTTACTGCTTGGATGGCAAACAGTCCACAGTCCTGAATGCTGTCTGTTTTCTTAGTTTTAAATATATCATAACACATGACATCTGCATTTTTATAAAACAGAAGAAAATTAAATGAAAAGAATCACATTTATGCTGAGCACTGCTATCAAAGAACCCTCGCCTTAAGGAGCGCGAGACACATCACTTAACCATTATGCTACAATGATGTTTTTGTTTGGCTTTTCACAAGTTTCATATCTAGCCCTTTATCATTGAACATATTAAATTATAGTCTATGTATGAAATGTATGCCTCATGTTGCACCAAACCATTGTGGCCTAGTGGTTAAATGCTGGGCATTGAACTCTGGCAGACCAGGGTTCAAAGCTGTGTATTATTTTAAACATGTAATTAAAAGAAAAGCAAATCAAGTGGGAGGTGGAAAGGTTTGTTGCAGTGCAGTCCTGTGATCTTATTTAGCATGAGGGCATTTAGACGAGGCTGCAATGTCAGTCACATCCACACAACCCTCTCACAAAATAACAGCCCCAGAATGGCTTTCACCCCGAGAAGGGCATCCTGAAATGAGCTCTGTAGTGGAATGGGCGTGCCAAATCGACAAGAGGCAAAATGATGGTGCCGGAAAAGGGTGCAGCTCTTGGATAACGCTCCTGAACCAAAGTGTGTGCTCCATGTCAAATAATTTAATCTCACTGCGCATTGCCTAAAAACATTGCAAGTTCTCAAAGCCTGCAATTCGAAGGCCATGGCTAGTGGTCTGTTAGCATTTTAAAATGGACAGTGGGCACGGCCAAAGGCAATGCCCACTGACCATGGCCCAAGACCATTCTAGTGCTCTGGAAGCATTCTAAAATCTATGGACTAGCAAAACCCTTGAAATTCAAGGAAAAAACTTTAGTTGCAGGGACGTTAAGGTGAGCAATACTTTCTAACAAAACCTTTGAAATTCAAGGAAAAACCTTTAGTTGCAGCAACATTAAGGCGAGCAATACATTGTAACAAAACCTTTGAAATTGAAGGAAAAAACCTTCGTTGCAGGGACGATAAGGTGAGAACTTAATGTAACAAAACCCTTGAAATTCAGCTAAAGCCACCTTAACTTCACACCCCCTGTTGCACGGACTATGAACACAATGATCACATCACAGATCACATTACAGATTAAATCACTAATTACATTACAACAGTAGCTGGTATTAAGCATGTCCTTCAGCCATGGTCAGTGTGCATGGCCAATTATATTTTAACACATGAAAGATACTAGTCATGGCCTTCAGTTAAGGACAGTGGTCACAACTTTCACCCATGTGTACTGAATATTTAAAAACACTAACAAGCTATCAACCATAGAATTTGGCCTTTACCAGTGGATGCAGCTTTCAACAGTGTCCACGGTATATTATATTCTGACATACCTTATAGCCAACCTTCACAACAACTCGCCTATGGTCACGAAGTCTAATCACCCCACGCCTTTTGACTTTAAAAATATGAGTGAACCAGAAGTCTTTGCCCCGCTCAAATCTATTAAACCATCAAATTGCAAGGGGGATGTCTGTCCTGCCCAGCTCATTAAAGATTCTGCCACCATCCTTGCACCTTTTCTAACAGCAATCATTAATGCATCCTTCCAGTCCAGCCATGTCCCATATGGACTTAAGGAAGCTTGGGTACGCCCGCTCCTTAAAAAACCTTCCCTTGACCCAAAGGTACCGGGGAACTACAGGCCCATCACCACTGTTCCTTTTTTAAAAAAATTCAGGACAAAGCAGCCTACCTGCAAGTCCAAAAATTCCTTGAAGGGAACTGTCTCCTCGGCCTTCAGCAGCCTGGTTTCCGTCCATGACACAGCACCAAGATGGCTCTCCTAGACCTGAAAAATAAAATGGACGACCTCAGAGACGCAGGTAAACCAGCTCTCTTTTTGGTCTTTGATTTATCTGCTGCATTTGTCCTGGTGGATCACAACACACTTTGCCACCATCTGTCCGTTGCGGCTAATTTCTCCCCGAAGGCATGTTCTTGGATCACTTCCTTTCTACAGGAAAGGGCCATGAAAGTCTTTTTCCGCCTGTTGTTGGGTGTCTTGGCCCACGTTGAAGTTATTATGCTGCAACACTTGGTGCTGTGGGCTTAGGAAATCCAAGAGGGCGGAAAAGCCCACATTTGCGCCATAATCCTGGAGAACCGCACAGTTTTGTGCACAGCAAAATGGTCCCCTGACCTGCCACCCACCAGTGCAAGCGTGAGGGTCCAGGAGTGCCATGAGTGAAATGTGTGCCAAAAGAAAAACAGCAGTGCCGGTGGCTAACATAAAAAAGCGCGTTGAAATCACATTTGTTTCTCTGAAATGCAAGCTAAAAATGCCTATTTTAAACATTGCAAGATATTCAAAAATCTCAATGAACACCAGCAGACATTTGGCAGAAGGTAGACTTGTGTGCATACAAAATCTGGAAAGAGAAAGAGCCCAAAACAATGTTTATAACAAAACTGGCTGAGCTGTGGATGTCAGCAGCTGAAGTGAAATTGGACTGAAAGACACTAAAATCTAAATGTTTAAAATAAATGAGTGACCTACTGTTGAGTGGCACATAGTTTGCAACTGTTGAATGCCATAGTTTTGAACTCAGAATCAGCGTTCTAGCTGCATGTGTAAAAATTGTCAGTTTGATTTGAATGTAGAAAACTGGGTACCAAAGTGACATTTAGCTGAAGCTGGCTTAAAGAGATTGAATTCTGCCTGACAACCACCCCCGACAGGAGTTGAAACTTGATCAGCAGCTGTGTTCCCAGGCCTAGCTGCATTCTGCTGCCCCCACCAAAAGGAGATGACACCTCCCTGATTGAATCAGGGGAGGAGCACCTGGGAACTGCAGGAAACTAAACAAAGCACTGTCCTTGGCCGAGGCAAATGTTAAATTAGGGGGGTCGTAAATGGCTTCCTCTTGGAAGGAAACGGGGAGGGGCACTGCATGTGAGTAAGCTGAGCTTGAGGAAGTGGATAAACCAGAAATTCCATCATGTGCTTTGGAAAACCACACCCCTTTGGGGCCAGAGCATAATTTTAAAAAGATGGATAATTCATAGTGCGGACTTGTAAAAATTATATAAATAACATCATCATTCTTGTGATTTTTCTGTGCACATTTTAAGTATTGTTAGGACTCTGGGGTATGTTCTTGGGGATAGTAGCGGAAAAAAAAGGTTGTTACTCCAAATGTATGCATGTTAAAAATCTGACACTTTATCATCTGAAACCCATATCCCTGGTGCACATTTATGTAAAATCTGGAAAGGTTTAGAGGTCGTTATCTGGATGAAAAGGGCAGAATTCTGTGATAAGTGGACACAACATTTTACAAAGACAGGGATCGGATGGTTTGGTGCTACAGAAAATATGTTAACTGGACGTATAATATTAGAAAAATGGTACATAGATCAATATGTATTTGGATCAGAAATAGATTTGTGTGCAATTTGACAAGGGGAGGATCCTCTGACCATAAACCTACCTCATCACTCTGACTCACAATCCAGTTCCCCCAATCAAGGGAGAGAGGAGGAACTGGCCAATGATAAGTTGAGAGGGTTGGGCATAGAAGATGAGCCGACCCTCCCACTTTCTAAACACATAAAAGGAGACTGTGCAGGACAGGTTGGGACATTCACTTCCCACTTCAAGCTGATTTCTTGTGGAGCGTTTTGCCAGAAGACACCAGATCCAGCACTTAGACTTCAAATCCAGACAGAGACCAGAACTTTGAATTCAGACTTCAGAATTTGTCAGCAGGCCTCAAAATCTTTTGCAAACTGATTCACCCCATACTTCCAAGGGGTACATCAGAGTAAAACAGCCGGGCTGAGCTGTTGATTCTGGCCTAAAACCCTGTGCCAGAAACACCCAGAAAGCAGAGCTGTACCCGGAACCAGAGACCAGGCCGCTGTGCAGTGCCGCTAGCAGAGCTGACCCAGATCACTGTGAGCAGAACCAGGCAGAGACCGTCCGTGGCGAGGGAACCGCAGTCCAATACTGACCCGATCTGTGGCGAAGTCGCATTCCTGTCCAAAATATAGTGTGAGTACTGCCAGAACTGTGCAAAACCAAATCTCTTAGTTTAAAATAGTCTAATTCAAACTATTTTAACCTATTGAGAACTGCATCCTAGAAATCTTGCGTTCCTTCTGTGATCTGAAACCTGAAAACTGTCATCTGTCATTCTGAGCTTGACTTTTCTTTTGAGAATCTACCTTCACAAAATCGTCCGTATCCCCGGAAACGTTTGTCCTAGGAACGAAATTTAACTTTCATCTTAAAGCTAAGATTCTGGGCTTTCCAACGAACCCAGAACCGACTTTCTATTCATTACAATTTCTCCGTAATTGCGCTCGACGCACGCGACTAAATTGCCACGATTTGACATTTTGCTTCATTTCAGCCACGTGTAAAAATATTTGTCCTTGCTTTCCTTTGCTGAAATTCGTTTGCAACCTGACAATCATTCATAGAACATTGTTAAAGTGATCCTGAACTAATTTAAAGTAGCTATCACTCACCTTGAACCTCTAGAGGGAATTAGAATAATTTTTAGCATATTTTTCCCTTCTTTGCATACCACCTTTAAAGTACTTTGCCTGTGTTTAAAATCATCCCTGTTGATCTAAGCTTGCTAGGGGGGAACTGAATTGGGATTGTACTGTGATTGTATTCCTGAAGAACTGTGTGTGTCACTTCCACCTCCTTACATTACATAGAGGGGGGTGAATTGCCAAAAGGGGAAAAGTGATTATATTATGTTTTGCTGAAATCATATCAAGTTTATTCCTGTGTTGCTCTTATTCATCTTTGCATCTCCTTGAAACCATAAAGCATTCTCTGATACCTTATTCCCCTGTTCCTAGTCATAAGTCACCAGAACTGTGCTATTGTAGGAATAACTATTGCTGATTACTGCTCATATTCACAAGTGTGATATCAATTATTAATTTATTATAAAAGTGTGATATATATATTGTTTAATTCTCAAATAAACCTTTTAAATTTGCAAAACAGACTTACTTCTTGGCTCAGTGGGGTCAGGGGGATTCTAAGAGAGGGGTGTTATATAAGGGTGGTCATCCAGAGTACACAAACGGCTTCCCTTGAGCAATCCCAGACAAGGTACTGACTTAGTGGGACTGCTTGATCAGAGTCATTAACAAAGTGGGGGCTCGTAGCCGGGGATTCTGGATTAGATCTATCACTTGTGCAGTTTAATACAGTGTGCCAGCTGACAGGATACATATCCGGTTAGATCACCACGCTGTGTTACGCTGTAAAGCACTCCTCAAAGGAACGCTCTGAGGAAACGGTCTGTTTTGCAAAATAAAATACAAACTTCTGTAAGTCAGGAAGGAAATCAATCTCCAGAATGACGACCTTGGTAGATATGAAGATAGCTAGGGAGCACCTCTTACATAAACTGTTTGTGAGAGGTGAATGGTCTGAACAGGACCAAAATGTATGGTTGCAGGCGATCACACAACAGGTCACTACAACTAGGTCAGATATGTGGAGAGATCAGGTTCCCTTACATGTGGCCCTGAGTGAACTATATATGGCCCCTAAGGCCAAGGATGAGCACAACAAGATTGCCAGGGTAGCGGCATATTTATATTTATATGGGAGCCATACAGGACAAATGTGCTAAAGGCCAAGATCTGGCAAATAGGCAACAGATGGCATAAGAAAAGGCCCAATCTGACCTGGTCTCTTTTGAGCAGAGGCTGCACAGGAGCCAGGAGTCAGAAAATGATAGTAGGCAATACATCATTAAAATGAAGGAGGATATGGATATCCTGCAACAGGAAAAGGCAGACCAGGATACCAGAATCCTGGCTTTGCAGAAGGAGTACCAAGACAGTTTAGACTCCTTACTGCAGTGCCAGAAAAAGCTGGAGCAACAGATCAATTTCAACAGGGCATGCACAGAGCAGGTAGCCACCCTGCAAATCCAACTAGACAGAGAGAGAATGAGGCTCTCTGTCAGCACAATGATAGGCTCCAGCAACAGGTAGCCATGCAGGAGAGACTGATAGAGTCTAGTAAGGCCTTGGTTGAGGAACTGAAAGCGCAGGCTCTTGCATTGCAACAGGGAGCAGGGGCTGATAGAGATGAAGTTCGCTGGGAAATGGAAACACCTGAGCATAACCTCCGGAGCCCTAGTACCAGAGGCCTTCATCTCTCCCAGTCCTTGGACTCTGCCACCCCCCAAGTCCCCTGGCGCACATGAGCACAGGGCCACAGGGATGGCAGATTACTATCCAGCCAAACGGATGGGGCTCATAGGCCAGTACCACCCAGGAATGGATGGGCGGGCATCCGGGTATGGGCACCTAAGCACAGTGCAATTTAGTGGGGAACCCCAGAAGAGTAGGCCCACTAAGGGCATCCTGAAAACCTGCCCAGTTAGGTCAGTGGGGGGGGGGGGGTACCCAGCAAATACTGGTAGCAAGGAGGGATCTGAAGACTCCTCTGAGCATCACGGGACAGAGGAGACCAGGTCCCCACATTCTGCCAGCCATTCCCAGGCTCGCAGAATCCGGGAAAACCTGGAAGATCAGACGGGCACCTCTGGGAGCAGTGCTTCTAATTCGGAGGATGAATGGACCAGGGTTACCCGAACCAAAAAGGCCAATAAGGCAAAAAGGGCCTTGCTTAAGGACCCCTTAAAACAGATTAAGGCAATCAGGAGTGTCATTACGCCGTATCACAAGAACTCCAAGTATTCTGTGTGGGAACACTTGGAGCTCTTTGAGCAAATGATGGAGACCTTCCATTTGAAGGACAGCAGTAGCTGCATCCAGTACGTCAAATGGACATTCTCCCCAGAATACTCCAATTTCTTTGCGGGGCTGGAGGACCAAAATCATTCAAGATGGTCCACCTATAGGGCGGCCATCTTGAAACACTTTTCTGTGCATAGAAATCCCCAAGAGGCTCGCAAGGCAGCCTATAATTTGCAATGTGGGGAGGATCAGGCCCCACAAGAATTTGTGCAAGAATTGAAGCATGCCTTTGCGCAAACCACCAGAAGGGTGCGCACGGACAGCAGAGAATTCGTCAACACATTTTTCCATGCTCTCCCCAAATACATAATGACCCAGCTCGTGAGAGATTTTCACGAGAAAAGGTCTTTAGACTTGGTCATTGAGCAAGCCACCCGCATCTATGAGGTGCAAAAACCGGTGGAAAACAAGAAACAGCCAAAAAACCCCAAAACCAACAGCACCCCTGCTGCTGCCAAGGTGGCAGAGGTAAAGGTTGCCCCCATTTTAGATTTGGAGATGGGGGGCCTAAAAACCTGCCTGCACAAAATAATTCTAAGCCCAGAAGGCCCTCGGGCCAGTCACAGACAGGGAGTCAAGGAGGTAATCCTGCAAATGGGGTCCTCCGCTCCCCTGACTATGTAAATCCCTGCTATAAGGGAAACATACCAATCCTGGGTTATGTGTGGACTCCTCCAGCCCCAGGGGGGGGATCCAGCCAAGCACCTGACCCAGGGAACTTCCCTCCTAACTTCCCACAGGAGGGCAGAAATTCCCCAAACACTGGGCAGAACTTTTTTTCCCAGGTATCCACTCAATTTCCAACCCCAAAACCATCCATCTTTCTTTCCCCAATTCCCTGAGCCCCGACAACCTAATCCTGGAGAGGGGAGGCCAAGGGTGGAGGGGTACCCAAATCTTCCCAACCCAGGGTATTACCAGAGAAGGGATTGCTACCCTTCCCGGGATCAGCCCAGGGGAAAAAATAGAACCCCGTATCAGCCTGAGCAGGTTTCCCAACTTGAGCGCCAGGTCCAAAACATGGCACGGGATCTGGGTCACATGCTGAGGGCGCAACAGAACCCTCAGATGAGCATGCCAGCGCAGAATGCCCCAAACTCTGGGCCTGGTGCTCCAGAACAATGATGGGGGCAGCACCCCAATAACCCACAGGTTCCCAGGGAGGAGGCACAAGGGGGAGGGGGGTTTAAAGCCTTGGAGGAAGCTTCCTTCCCAATTTGTAAACAGCCCCTGGAAAACCAGGAACCGGAAACAAAATCTCCTACCCCTGAAAGTCTGCCACCCAAGGAGAAGGGAGGAGGTACGAGAAACAAAGGACCCAAACAGACCCACTTTGTGGAGGAGGTACAGGTCTTCCAATTTGAGGGAGAGGGATCCTCAGAGGATGCTGGGAAAAGGATCTTCTCCTTCAGAGATGGGGGAACTCCTCCCAAGGAAAAATGGGTCCCAAGGGATTTCAATCCAGACTGGGTAGATGTGGGGATTGAGCTGTCGCCGCCCATCATTCTATCCCAGAACCAACAATACCAAAATCCCATGGGTCAAACCTATCCTGATGACTGCCTCCAAAAAGGGCGGGGCGGCCCAGAACCCGAAACCATTTCCAGTTGCCAACTTTTTCTTTCAGATTCCCCAGGCTCTCCACAGAATTCTGCCCAAATCTCTTCTCTCGCCATGTCCAAAACCAGAAAGTTAGCCCACCAGTTGTCCAAAAATATGCATTATCTGTGCCCCCTTGAGGAGAAGGAGGGTAGATACTATGCCCCGGTACAAGTACAGGGGCAGGATACAATTTTGGCACTGGTGGACACTGGATCCCAAGCTACCCTTCTGTCCAAAAGGGCCTTTGATGAACTAAATGCAGGAAGGGGGGGAGAATTACCGTATTCCTCTCATCTCTCTTCCTGGACAACTCCAGAACTTTGACGGGAAGGAAATTCCCGTCGAGGGGACTGCAGATTTGGACATCAAAATTGGGCGACACAAGGTGAAACACCCGGTCATAGTAATGACTCCAGAGGGCACCCCTTGTTTACTAGGGATTGACCTCCTGAGAAGGTTGTCACCCCTAATAGATTGCGTAAACAAGGTCCTCTGGACCCAGACTAGCCGACCAATAAAATTAAAACAGAGTGTCAACCATGTTAGTTTAAACGGCACCTGCCACATGGTTGAACAAAAATCTGACCAAGTAGAATTTCACTTCCAGACAACAAAAGTCCAGACGTGACAGTAATAGCAGTAGGACAACAGACTGGTGATGGGGGGGTCCTCTCTATTTCTGAAAATCAACCTTCCTTCCAGTTTAAGGTGGTATTCCACACTGGAAGGAAACACTCTGAAATTCTTTACCAATCCACAATTAGACACTCCCACTCCTATAGTCCAGAAAGATGTGAAATCAGCTCAGAGCCTGGCTGATGTTCAGCAAATTGGAGAGCAGTTGTTCATCCTTGTTCAGTTAAATGATGGGAAGGACTCTGTTCTCGCTCGAGTGTGTGTGAACAACGGTAAGAGCTTCATCAGCGAAGCCATGTTCCCCCAACTCCCAAAAGATCCAGCCATTCCCACATTCAAACTGATAGACAAATGGGAAATGGATCTGGAAACACCCAATTCGAAACATCTCCTGCCAAGCAGGTGTATGATCAAAATCTCCATTGGCAACAAGAGCATAGTCCATAATTGTTGGGTTGTGCGAGACGTCACTGCCGCCTTTTACTTAGGCAGTGACATTCTCAATCGCTTTGCCATTAGTTTGTACCTAATAAACTTCAAAGCTTGGTCCTGATTAGCGGATTATCCCATGGGCTTTGATGAGAAAAAGCATTTAGGTCAGCTCAACTGCTACCTTATAGTTGAAATTCAGATTAAAGAGGAAGTCACCATCCCAGAAAGGACCCAACAATTCTCCCTGGAAGTGAAAGTTAAAAGAGGACAAAAATTGAAAAACCCTGATGCTTATATTAATCTAAATGCTTCTCTCCAACAGCAAGGGTTAGGGGTAAACCCAACACCATTAGTCAACATAGAACATGACACCATTCCAATAAAGGTGGATAAGAGCGACTTAAAGAGTATTAATCTAGCCGCAGGCACCATTATTGGAATGGCGGTTGATGACCGACATTTCTCCATTGATTTAGGAAATGAACTGTTAGGACCAATCCCCAAGGACTGTTTTGACAGTAACAGTGATGACAATACAACACCAGACAGGATCTTTACCCGGCATGGGGGGAACTTCCTGGTGTACACTTCTTGCCCTTATGGTAAGGAAAACGTGACTTGTGACTTTAGAAGGGATGAGGTGATTTTCCAGGTCCATGAGGGCTGCCTTTCCCACCTGAAGCCTCCAGTCCAAATCAGCACTCTGACCAGGGACTTCTCCACCCAGGTGGAGGAGGCCGCTGAGATAGCAAAACCAGAAGTCTTTCCAGGCTTCAGGCAGATGGTGGAAGAGAGAGTCAACCTAGCTGATGCCTGCGTGACTCTGGAACAGAAGCAAAAGTTGAAACAAGTTTTCTTGGATTTCCAAGATCTCTTTGCGGTAGACTCATATGATTGTGGTTGCACCGACATCCACACAACAACAATTCCCACGGACCCTGGCATGACTCCAGTGTTTGTGAAACAATATCGCTTGCCTCTCTCATTCATGGAGTCCCTTACTGAAATAATTAAGAACCTTGAGTCCAGGGGAATAATCCGTCCAGTACACAGCACCTTCAATAATCCGGTGCTGGGAATATTGAAACCAAACGGCCAGTGGAGACTCTCTGCCGATCTTAGGGAGCTCAACAAACGGGTCCATACTTCCCGATGGCCTCTGCCCTACATTGACCAAGGGCTGGCCCAGATTCAGGGGTCACAGGTATTCACTGCAATAGACCTGACCAATGGATACTGGACCGTGCCCGTCAGTAGGGAGGACCAATACAAACTGGCTTTCACCTTTGGGGGCCAGTAGTACACATGGACCTGAACTCCCTTCGGATACCTCAACTCCGGCAATGAATTCAACATTTTCCTACGTAAGGCCATGCTCGACCTGGGTGCGAGGAGTAACCTGGCTTATGTAGAGTAAGTTCATCTGTGGAGAAACACATAGCGGAGATTCGTTATGTTCTGACACAGTTGAGGGCCGCCGGAGCAAAACTTTCCTTTCAGAAAGCACAGTGGTGTAGAATCCGTGTTAATTTCTTGGGGCATGAGATTACTCCTCAGGGTCTCTGTCCCCAAGAAAGGAAAGTGGAAGCACTTCAGAAACTGAAGGATCCCACAACTCTGCGGGAACTAAGGAGCCTCCTTGGACTGACTAATTACAGCAGAAAGTTCATTGAGGGCTACGCAGAGATCACCAGACCCCTGATTCATCTCTTGAAGGGGGGGGGTCAAGTGGGAATGGGGTCCAGAACAATCCGAGGCAGTAAGACAACTCAAAAGAAGCCTCTCACAAGCGCCTTGCCTAGCTTACCCTGTCAGAAACAAGGAGTTCTTCCTGGAGACAGGGTTCTCTAATACGTGCTTGACGGCAGTATTATACCAAAAGCATGACAAGGTCAATAAAGTAATCTCCTATGCGAGCAAAACTTTATCCTCTGTGGAGGAAAAATTCAACGATTGTGAGAAGGCACTCCTGGCAACAGTGTGGGCATTGAAGAATTACCACCCGTTCATCCAGGGGGAACACATCATAGTGGAGACTCCACACCAGCCTCTGCAATACCTCCAAAGTGACAGAATCCGGGCCGGAAATGTGAGTAATTCCCGAATTACTTCCTGGATTCTGTCAATGCAAGGCTTTCCTGTGGAGGGCAGATATAGCCAAAACAAGAAAAGTCCCCTCGCGCAAGGTCTGGCTGTCTTGCATGATTGTGCCAGAGAAAACTGTCTCGAGGACGAAAGTCTAAAAATCAAGGACAACATGGAGGCATACCTTAATTCCCCACACAAAGTCTTTGAAGAAGACAAGTGTGAGGGAATGCCCACTGTCTGTGGATGGATGCTCTTACCATGTTGACAACAACGGGGAAAAAGAACTGGTGGCCGGCGTAGGGAATGCATGGGTGAATGAGTCCCCAGAATCCTCCGCTGGGTACAAAATTGGTCCCTGAAGTAGAAAGGTAGCAGAGTTGATGGCTGTGCATCAAGCCATCCTCACTGCTGTCCAACATCAACTCCACGAACTGGTCATAATCACAGATTCGGGTTATGTACGGAACAGGTTCGTGGAGTACCAGGTCAATTGGAAAACCAGAGGCATGTTATGTGCTAATAACAAACCCCTGAAACATGGGAAGTTAATCCAAAACATTGATGATCTGGTCACATCGAATGGGATGACCAACTACTGGAAAAAGATCAAGGGTCATTCCAAAGTAGAGGGACCAGACAAAACTGGAAATGACCTAGCTGATCAGCTGGCCAAAACCGGGGCCATCCAAGGGGATCTAATAGAAATAGAGTCCCTGTTGGGGGAAATCCAGGTCACTGCTATCACTAGGTCCCAGACAAATGTTCACAATGATCTTTCAACTGCACAATGGAGTAAGGAGACCCCTGATGCTGATTTAATTACGGCTCAAAAGGGGGATCCAATAATTGGTAAGTTTTACCAACACATTGAGGACCCTGAGAACTTTCCCCTGACGGATACCGATTACATTGGGAAGGAGGACCTTAGAGTGTGGATGAAATGTCCAAAGATGTTCTGAATCCAAGACGGTTTGTTGGTAAGGAAATCCCAAGCTGGCCATGATCAGTGGGTGGTCCCTACCTCATTCCGAAGCCTGATGTTAAGTCACGCCCATGATGCGGCCACAGCCGGTCATAGGGGGTTTCACACAACACTTGAGATCTTAAGAGAGGTTGCATACAGGCCACACATGGGGCAGGACCTCGACCAATACTTGAAGGGGTGTCTGGTGTGTGCACAATTTCACCCATCATCCCTCACACACTGTGCGCCTCTCCAAAAGAGGGGAATGACACTGCCATGGTCAGATTTGCAAATCGACTTCGTAGGCCATGTAATTCGCTCGTCTAGAGGAAACAAGTACATGTTGACCATCGCATGCTTGTTTACCAAGTGGGTGGAATATCTCCCGGCCCCAAACTGCAAGGCAGAAACAGCAGCTGCCCTGATGATTAACCACATCTGTTCCCGTTTTGGTCTACCTCAAAGGATTGAGTCAGACAGAGGTAGCCATTTCACCAGCGAGGTAATGACAAAGATGTGGGAGATACTGAGGGTCAAAAGGAAGTTACATATTGCTTACCGGCCAGCTTCTTCTGGGGCAGTAGAACGCTACAACCGGACCATTGTGAGCATCTTAAAAAAGTTTGTGGCAGATTCTGGGCCAAGTTGGGATATCCGATTACCCCTTGAGTATGTGGAGAATTTAAGGAAACACCTTCAACATGCTTTTGCCTATGCTCAGCGGAATCTAGAAAGATCAGCTGATAGCATGAAGACCCATTACGATTTGAAAACTTCCAGGAAAGTATATAATGTGGGTGACCGGGTCTATACAATTTCCAAAGGAACCAGGCGCCACAGCGAAAATGTTTGCCTACATGGAAGGGACCGTTTGAAATTATAGACAAGATCTCCCCAGTAGCTTATAAGATCTGCATCCCCAAAGGCAGTCTGGCGGAAGGGGAAGACAAGTGGGTCCATATAAATCAGCTAAAGTGTTGCCATCTCAGGCACACTCTGCAGCAACTGGAGGAGTCCTCTGCAATACCAGAGGGGACCGCTCCAGATTAATTCAGTTCCACCCTAAAATATTCCACATATAGCCTATAAAATTCTATGATTCTTGAATATGTTCTTGCCTCCTGAGTTAAAAAAAATGTACATGTTCATGTTTTTTGACTATAAAATGTATATGCCGCCCCACTATATCAATAGAGGGGGAGAAATGTCTACGAATAGGTATTGCCGCTTTTGCTTTATCATCCTAGGAGAGATGAAACCCGGAGACTGACCATGGAAGATGACCTGGAGACCGGGAGCAAAGATCTGAGGGGCCCGGGGTACCGCCCAATATTCCCATCAGGACAGGCGAGGAGAACCGATCGATCCAACCGGATGGAGGAAAAGATGCTGAACTGTGCCATCTGCGGAATTGGAAGAAGAGGATGCGGACATACCAACGTGTGGATCAAAACATCCTTTGCACCTGACTCCCAGCGCAGTCGGGTGGGGGGGCTTGTTGGGTGTCTTGGCCCACGTTCAAGTTATTATGCTGCAACACTTGGTGCTGTGGGCTTAGGAAATCCAAGAGGGCGGAAAAGCCCACATTTGCGCCAGAATCCTGGAGAACCGCGCAGTTTTGCACACAGCAAAATGGTCCCCTGACCTGCCACCCACCAGTGCGAGCGTGAGGGGCCAGGAGTGCCATGAGTGAAATGTGTGCCAAAGGAAAAACAGCAGTGCCGGTGGCTAACGTAAAAAAGTGCGTTGAAATCACATTTGTTTCTCTGAAATGCAAGCTAAAAATGCCTATTTTAAACATTGCAAGATATTCAAAAATCTCAATGAACACCAGCATACATTTGGCAGAAGGTAGACTTGTGTGCATACAAAATCAGGAAAGAGAAAGAGCCCAAAACAATGTTTATAACATAACTGGCTGAGCTGTGGATGTCAGCAGCTGAAGTGAAATTGGACTGAAAGACACTAAAATCTAAATGTTTAAAATAAATGAGTGACCTACTGTTGAGTGGCACATAGTTTGCAACTGTTGAATGCCATCGTTTTGAACTTAGAATCAGCGTTCTAGCTGCATGTGTAAAAATTGTCAGTTTGATTTGAATGTAGAAAACTGGGTACCAAAGTGACATTTAGCTGAAGCCGGCTTAAAGAGATTGAATTCTGCCTGACAACCACCCCCGACAGGAGTTGAAACTTGATCAGCAGCTGTGTTCCCAGGCCTGGCTGCATTCTGCTGCCCCCACCAAAAGGAGATGACACCTCCCTGATTGAATCAGGGGAGGACCACCTGGGGACTGCAGGAAACTAAACAAAGCACTGTCCTTGGCCCAGGCAAATGTTAAATTAGGGGGGTCGTAAATGGCTTCCTCTTGGAAGGAAATGGGGAGGGGCACTGCATGTGAGCAAGCTCAGCTTGGGGGAAGTGGATAAACCAGAAATTCCATCATGTGCTTTGGAAAACCACACCCCTTTGGGGCCAGAGCATAATTTTAAAAAGATGGATAATTCATAGTGCGGACTTGTAAAAATTATATAAATAACATCATCATTCTTGTGATTTGTCTGTGCACATTTTAAGAAGAGGTGTTAGGACTCTGGGGTATGTTCTTGGGGATAGTAGCGGAAAAAAGGTTGTTACTCCAAATGTATGCATGCTAAAAATCTGACACTTTATCATCTGAAACCCATATCCCTGGTGCACATTTGTGTAAAATCTGGAAAGGTTTAGAGGTCGTTATCTGGATGAAAAGGGCAGAATTCTGTGATAAGTGGACACAACATCTCACAAAGACAGGGATCGGATGGTTTGGTGCTACAGAAAATATGTTAACTGGACGTATAATATTAGAAAAATGGTACATAGATAAATATGTATTTGTATCAGAAATAGATTTGTGTGCAATTTGACAAGGGGAGGATCCTTTGACCATAAACCTACCTCATCACTCTGACTCACAACCCAATTCCCCCAATCAAGGGAGAGAGGAGGAACTGGCCAATGATAAGTTGAGAGGGTTGGGCATAGAAGATGAGCCGACCCTCCCACTTTCTAAACACATAAAAGGAGACTGTGCAGGACAGGTAGGGACATTCACTTCCCACTTCAAGCTGATTTCTTGCGGAGCGTTTTGCCAGAAGACACCAGATCCAGCACTTAGACTTCAAATCCAGACAGAGACCAGAACTTTGAATTCAGACTTCAGAATTTGTCAGCAGGCCTCAAAATCTTTTGCAAACTGATTCACCCCAGACTTCCAAGGGGCACATCAGAGTAAAACAGACGGGATGAGCTGTTTGATTCTGGCCTAAAACCCTGTGCCAGAAAGACCCAGAAAGCAGAGCTCTACCCGGAACCAGAGACCAGACCGCCGTGCAGTGCCAAGAACTTTTGCCAGAACCAGAGATCCAGACCGCTGTGCAGTGCCGCTAGCAGAGCTGACCCAGATCGCTGTGAGCAGAACCAGGCAGAGACCGTCCGTGGCGAGGGAACCGCAGTCCAATCCTGACCCGATTCGTGGCGAAGTCGCATCACTGTCCAACATATAGTGTGAGTACCGCCAGAACTGTGCAAAACCCAATCTCTTAGTTTAAAATAATCTAATTCAAACTATTTTAACCTATTGAGACCTGCATCCTAGAAATCTTGTGTTCCTTCTGTGATCTCAAACCTGAAAACTGTCATCTGTCATTCTGAGCTTGACTTTTCTTTTGAGAATCTACCTTCACGAAATCTTCCGTATCCCCGGAACCGTTTGTCCTAGGAACGAAATTGAACTCATCTTAAAGCTAAGATTCTGGGCTTTCCAACGAACCCAGAACCGAGCTTCTATTCATTACACTTTCTCCGTAATTGCGCTCGACGCACGCGACTAAATTGCAGCGATTTGACATTTTGCTTCATTTCAGCCACGTGTAAAAATATTTGTCCTTGCTTTCCTTTGCTAAAATTCGTTTTCAACCTGACAATCATTCATAGAGCATTGCTAAAGTGATCCTGAACTAATTTAAAGTAGCTATCACTCACCTTGAACCTCTAGAGGGAATTAAAATAATTTTTAGCATATTTTTCCCTTCTTTGCATACCACCTTTAAAGTACTTTGCCTGTGTTTAAAATCATCCCTGTTGATCTAAGCTTGCTAGGGGGGAACTGAATTGGGATTGTACTGTGATTGTATTCCTGAAGAACTGTGTGTGTCACTTCTACCTCCTTACATTGCATAGAGGGGAGGTGAATTGCCAAAAGGGGAAAAGTGATTATATTATGTTTTGCTGAAATCATATCAAGTTTATTCCTGTGAAGCTCTTATTCATCATTGCATCTCCTTGAAATCATAAAGCATTCTCTGATGCCTTATTCCCCTGTTCCTAGTAACAAGTCACCAGAACTGTGCTATTGTAGGATTACCTATTGCTGATTACTGCTCATATTCACAAGTGCGATATCAATTATTAATTTATTATAAAAGTGTGATATATATATATTGTTTAATTCTCAAATAAGCCTTTTAAATTTGCAAAACAAACTTACTTATTGGCTCAGTGGGGTCAGGGGGATTCTAAGAGATGGGTGTTATACAAGGGTGGTCATCCAGAGTACACGAACTGGACATAAAAATATATAAATAAGGGCTTCCCTTGAGCAATCCCAGACAAGGCACTGACTTAGTGGGACTGCTTGATCAGAGTCATTAACACTGTGCCACTCCAAGCCACATCAAATACAGAGTCCCACAGGTTTCCTGCATTGCGCCCACTCTCTATAACCTGTTCACAAGGCCCCTGTTCAACATTCTAGACGCCCTTTGCATCTCATACACTAACTCTGCTGATGACACAAAGGTCCTTATCCCCCTTACGGGCGATTACGAGGCCGACTTGAACACTCTCACCTCCATCTACTCCACGATCCAATTCTGTATGGCAGAAAACTGGTTATGCCTTAACAGCGAGAAAACCAAACCTCTGTTAATTGGATCACCCACCAGTTTGGGTAATTTGGACAAACAATACAGTTCTTTCACCATTGATAAAATACCTATCACGGTATCCCAGACAGTCAAAACCTTGGGCGTCTACCTTGACTCCAGTCTGACTATGAATAGACAGGTTAATGCCATTGACTCCTCCTTAGCCTACTACTCCAAATTTCTCAATGCAGCTAGACCCTTCCTATCTCAACAGAACTGCCTCACCATTGCCAGGGCAATAATCGGATCAAGATTGGCCACTGCAATGCCCTCCTTGTAGGGACCTCCTGTAAAAGCCTGGCTAAACTCCAACTTGTTCAGAACAATGCCCTTAGGGCCGCCACAGGGATCTCGAGGAAGGACCACATCTCTGAGACGAGGAGGCAGGTTCATTGGCTTCCCGTCAAAGAGAGAGTTGTTTTTAAAACTCTCTCCCTCATGCATAAATGCCTCCATGATCTGGCACGATCCTACTTGGTCCATAGAATAGCCAAGCTTACCTTCTCTAGGTCTGTGAGAAAGGTCCACACTAACATGATCGCCACTCCCAAGACACGGAGAGAGCAAAGCTATTAAAATGAGGCGATTTGTCTGATTGTTTGACTCTGTACCGGCTCCTATCTGCTCATCTTGCCATATTGTGGCCGGATGCTAGCACCCTTTAAGAACAATCTCCCCCATTAATGTAATGTATTTTATTCTAACAATGAAACCTCTCTTCTCACCTCTTTTTATTACCTATGCATCTGCAACCAAGAGACGCTTTGTTGTCGTATGTAACCCTTCAATCAAGCTTACGTACAATTTCCTGTAACAGCGCCTCAATGCTTTTGGGCTGCTAGTGCGCTCTACAAATACAAATAAATAAAGAAAATATAACATACGCTGAACAGGCTATAACCATGGACTTTAGCACAATACTGTCCAGAGGCAACAATCTTGACTGTGCCCACTAAATATTCTAACATATAAATGGGCCACACTCCATGGCCTTTGACCTTGATCAGTTTGTACATCTTTTGGCCATATCCAATGTACATTTTAAAATAATAAAATGCAATAAACGATGGCCTTCGACCGTGCCCACTGTATATTATATACACTAGCCAGCCGTTAGCCATGGTTTTCAACACAATACTAGCCAGTGGCCAAGGCACTAGCTATGGCCTTTAGCAATGGCCACTGACTACAGCTTTCAATGTTGCCCACTCTATATTTTAAAACAGTGATGGGCTACTAGGCATGGCTTTTAACCATGCACATTGGCATTTTTGAACACTACCTGACCACTAGCATGGCCTTGCGTGCTGGCCAGTGACCCCAGCCTTTGTCATAGCCAAGTCCACGGCCTAAATCGTTATTAAGGTAATCAAAGTTTTCATGAGCTAACTTATAAATTAAGTTATGTCCAATTCCATTATTCATGTAATCAGTTATATACAATGCAATTAGTGTTGTCACCAGTGATGGCATCAGTGATGTGATTTGTAATGTCATCAGTGTTCCCAAACAACATGTAATTAGTGAGGTCATCAGTGATCTGTGATGCCATCACTGTGGTCATAGTCTGCGCAATAGGCGGTGTGAAGTTAAGGTGGCTTTAGCTGAATTTCCAGGGTCTTGTTGCATTAAGTTCTCACCTTAACGTCCCTACAACTAAAGATGTCCGCGGACATCTGACGTGCTTTTCTATTGGCTGCCGTGAAGCGTGCAGTGCGTCTATTTTCAGAGACGCCCGCCATCTTTGTTTATCGGAGCGGGATCTGCTGCCTGCACAGTGTAGATGTGGGCTACGTCGGCCACGAAAAGGCGGTGAGGCACAGGCCCTCGTGTCTCTCTCTTGTTCCCCCTACCCCCTGCTCATGGCCCGTGTCTCCCATGTTCCCCCCTCGCTGATTCTCTGTGTGTTCCTCCCAACCCCCGCTCATGCTCCGTTTCTCTTTCCGTTCCCTCCGCTCGTCCTGTGTCTCCCTCCTTCCCCCCACCCCCCACTCATGCCCCGTGTCTCCCTACTGTTCCCCCCACCCCGATCATGCCCCGTGTGTCTCTCCCCTTCCTCCCCACCCCCCGCTCATGCCCCGTGTGTCTCCCTACTTTCCCCCAACCCCCGCTCATGCCCCGTGTGTCTCTCCCCTTCCCGCCCACCCCCCGCTCATGCCCCGTGTGTCTCTCCCCTTCACTCCCACCCCCTGCTCATGCCCCGTGTCTCTCTCCCCTTCCCCCCACCCTACGCTCATGCCCCATGTCTCTCTACTGTTCGCCCCACCCCCCGCTCATCCTTGTGTCTCTCCCCTTCCCCCCACCCCCCGCTCATGCACCGTGTGTCTCACCCCTTCCCCCCCCTGTTCATGCCCGTGTGTCTCTCCCCTTCCCCCCCACCCCCTACTCATACCCCGTGTCTCCCTACTGTTCCCCACCCCCTGCTCATGCCCCATCTCTCCCCTTCCCCCACCCCCTGCTCATGCCCCGTGTCTCTCCCCTTCCCCCCACCCCCGCTCATGCCCCGTGTGTCTCTCCCCTTATCCCCCATCCCCCGCTCATGCCCCGTGTGTCTCTCCCCTTCCCCCCACCCCCCGCTCATGCCCCTTGTGTCTATCCCCTTCCTCCCCACCCCCCGCTCATGCCCTGTGTGTCTCTCCCCCTCCCCCCATCCCCCCGCTCATGCCCCGTGTGTTTCTCCCCTTCCCCCCATCCCCCCGCTCATGCCCCGTGTGTCTCTCCCCTACCGCCCACCCCCCGCTCATGCACCGTGTGTCTCTCCCCTTATCCCCCATCCCCTGCTCATGCCCCGTGTGTCTCTCCCCTTCCCCCCACCCCCCGCTCATGCCCCGTGTGTCTCTCCCCTTCCACCCCACCCCCCGCTCATGCCCCGTGTGTCTCGAACCCTTCCCCTCCCATCCCCCGCTCATGTCCCGTGTGTCTCTCCCCTTCCCCCCACCCCCCGCTCATGTCCCGTGTCTCCCTACTGTTCCCCCACCCCCTGCTCATGCCCCGTGTCTCTCTCCACTTCCCCCCCACCCCCGCTCATGCCCCGTGTCTCCCCTGTCCCCCCTCACCCCCTGCTCATGACCTGTCTCCTCTGTTACCCCCCACCCCACGCTCATGCCCCGTGTCTCCCTTGTGTTACCCCCACCCCCGCTCATGCCCCGTGTCTCCCTTGTGTTACCCCCACCCCCGACCATGCCCCGTGTCTCCCTCATGTTACCCCCACCCCCTGCTCATGCCCCGTGTCTCCCTTGTGTTACCCCCCCACCCATGCCCTGTCTCCCCTGTTTCCCCCCACCCCACGCTCATGCCCCGTGTCTCTCCTCTTCCCCCGCCCCTCGCTCATGCCCTGTGTCTCCATCCTTTCCCCCGCTCATGCCCCGTGTGTCTCTCCCCTTCCACCCCACCCCCCGCTCATGCCCCGTGTGTCTCTCCCCTTCCCCCCCACCCCCACTCATGCCCCGTGTCTCCCTACTGTTCCCCCCACCCCCCGCTCATGCCCCGTGTCTCTCTCCCCTTCCCCCCACCCCCTGCTCATGCCCCATGTGTCTCTCCCCTCCCTCCCACCCCCCGCTCATGCCCCGTGTTTCCCTCATTTCCCACCACCCCCCGCTTATGCCCCGTGTGTCTCTCCTCTCCCCCCACCCCCGCTAATGCCCCGTGTCTCTCCCCTTCCCCCACCCCCCGCTCATGCCCCGTGTGTCTCTCCCCTTCCCCCCACCCCCCGCTCATGCCCCGTGTCTCTCCCCTTCCCTATCCAACCCCCCACCCCCGCTCATGCCCTGTGTCTCCCTCCTTTCCCCCCACCCTCCGCTCATGCCCCGTGTCTCCCTCCTTTCCCCCACCCCCGCACATGCCCTGTGTCTCTCCCCTTTCCCCCCACCCCCCCGCTCATGCCATGTGTGCCTCTCCCCTCCCCCCCACCCCCCGCTCATGCCCCGTGTTTTCCTACTGTTCCCCCCACCCCCTGCTCATGCCCCGTGTCTCTCTCCACTTCCCCCCACCCCCCGCTCATGCCCCGTGTCTCCCCTGTTACCCCCCACCCCTGCTCATGACCTGTCTCCCCTGTTACCCCCCACCCCCTGCTCATGCCCCGTGTCTCCCTTGTGTTACCCCCCACCCCCAGCTCATGCCCAGTCTCTCCCTTGTGTTACCCCCTACCCCCCGCTCATGCCCTGTGTCTCCCTTGTGTTACCCCCCACCCCCCACTCATGCCCTGTGTCTCCCTCGTGTTACCCCCCATCCCCCGCTCATGGCCCGTGTCTCCCTTGTGTTACCCCCACTCATGCCCTGTCTCCCCTGTTACCCTCCATCCCCCGCTCATGCCCTGTGTCTCTCCCCTTCCTCCCCACCCCCTGCTCATGCCCCGTGTCTCCCTCCTTTCCCCCCTCCCCCGATCATGCCCTGTGTGTCTCTCCCCTTCCCCCCCACCCCGGCTCATTCCCAGTGTGTCTCTCCCCTTCCCCCCACCCACCGCTCATGCCTGTGTCTCTCTCCCCTTCCCCCTCCCCCCGCTCATGCCCTGTGTCTCCCTACTGTTCCCCCCACCCCCTGCTCATGCCCCGTGTCTCTCTCCCCTTCCACCCCACCTCCGCTCATGCCCCGTGTCTCTCTCCCCTTCCCGCCACCCCCCGCGTCTCTCTCCTCTTCCCCCACACCCCCCGCTCATGCCCTGTGTCTCTCTCCCCTTCCCCCACCCCCCGCTAATGCCCGGTGTCTCTCTCCCCTTCTCCCCCCACCCCCGCTCATGCCCCGTGTTTCTCTCCCCTTCCCCCCACCCCCGCTCATGCCCCGTGTTTCTCTCCCCTTCCCCCCACCCCCGCTCATGCCCGTGTCTCCCTCCTTTCCCCCCACCCCTGCTCATGCCCCGTGTGTCTCTCCCCTTCCCCCCACACCCCACACATGCCCCGTGTCTCTCCCCTTCCCCCCACCCCCCGCTCATGCCCTGTGTGTCTCTCCCCTTCCCCTCCACCCCCCCGCTCATGCCCTGTGTCTCCCTCCTTTCCCCCCACCCTCCGCTCATGCCCCGTGTCTCCCTCCTTTCCCCCACCCCCGCACATGCCCTGTGTCTCTCCCCTCCCCCCCTGCTCATGCCCTGTCTCTCCCCTTTCCCCCCACCCCCCCGCTCATGCCATGTGTGCCTCTCGACTCCCCCCCACCCCCCGCTCATGCCCCGTGTCTTCCTACTGTTCCCCCCACCCCCTGCTCATGCCCTGTGTCTCTCTCCACTTCCCCCCACCCCCCGCTCATGCCCCGTGTCTCCCCTGTTACCCCCCACCCCTGCTCATGACCTGTCTCCCCTGTTACCCCCCACCCCCTGCTCATGCCCCGTGTCTCCTTTGTGTTACCCCCCACCCCCAGCTCATGCCCAGTCTCTCCCTTGTGTTACCCCCCCACCCCCAGCTCATGCCCTGTGTCTCCCTTGTGTTACCCCCCCACCCCCGCTCATGCACCATGTGTCTCCTTTTGCCCCCACCCCCAGCTCATGCCCCGTGTCTCCCTCGTGTTCCCCCACACCCCGCTCATGCACCGTGTTTCCCTCGTGTTACCCCCCACCCCCCACGCTCATGCCCTGTGTCTCCCTCGTGTTCCCCCGCTCATGCCCCTTGTCTCTCTCCTTTCCCCCCCACCACCGCTCATGCCCCATGTGTGCCCTGTTCCTCCCACCCCCTGCTCATGCCCTGTGTGTGCCCTGTTCCTCCCACCCCCTGCTCATGCCCTGTGTGTGCCCTGTTCCCCCCACCCCCAGCTCATGCCCCGTGTGTGCCCTATTTCCCCACCCCGCGCTCATGCCCTGTGTCTCCCCTGTTCCCCCCCACTCCCCCCTCATGTCCCGTGTTTCCCTCGTGTTCCTCCCCACCCGCTGCTCATGCCCTGTGTCTCTCTCGTGTTCCCCCCACCCCCGCTCATGCCCCGTGTTTCTTTCCTTTTCCCCCCCACCCCCTGCTCATGCCCCGTTTGTGCCCTGTTCCCTCTCACCCCCCGCTCATGCCCATGTGTATCCCCTGTTCCCCCCCACCCGCCGCTCATGCCCTGTTGTGTTCTCTTTATACACCCCGCCTTCCCTTTCCATGGTGGCCATCTTGGAAAAAGATTTTCCTTCCTACACCGGGACGCCGCAGGCGTCCCGGTGTAGGAAGGAAAATCTTTTTTTTTTTTTTTTTTACCACCCGGGGTTCCCACTTTGAGGACCTAAGATGCTAGTGGTCTTCATCTATTGAAAAGGATGTTATGGTGATGTTGCACTAATAAAAACCTATGAAATTCAGTGAAAAAACTTATGGTTCCAAGTAAAACCGAAAAACCCCTGAAATTCGCCAGTTATGGTAAGCTAAGCAACCATAACTCGCGCCAACACAACCGTGCACTGCTAAGACTAACACCCACAACATCAAAGATGACATCACAAATGTCATGGATGAAATCACTGATGACATCACATGTCTGTCTCCCTCTTTTTTTCCTTTACTGACACATCTGGCCACATGGTTTTCTTCAGTAACAGTCAGGAACTAAAAATTGTAAACGTACTATATTTGTAGACTTATCCTTCAAGGATGTTCTGACAGTAATTACAGTAAATCTCTTAGGGTCCAGTCATATCATATGAAACATATACATAGGGGAAGACACAAGCTTGAAAGACAGCAATCCTTTCTGTGCATGAAAATAATCAGTAGCGTTATCAGCACTTTCTGATAGTTCTGTTGTTTTTTTATTACTATTCTATACTTTCCCTGTATATGTTCATATTTTTATACATTGTACTCACACTACTTTCCTTAGGGTCCAGTCACATCATGTGATACATATACATAGGATAAATAGCAGCTTTGCAACAGAGCAATCATTTATTAGCATAAAGATAATCAGTTAGGTTATGAATTGTTTCTGTTACTACTGCCTTTTTGCTTACTTCACTTTCCCTGTATATACACATTTGTATGCGTTATTGTGTCTTTGTGTTTTGTCTGTAATAATGCAATTATGTAATATGTGGGTTTTATTAGCTACTTATTACATATTTCACAGTACACAAAACTCTAATAAGAAAACAGTTATCATTTCATTATTCAACATATCAACATTATGAATATTATACCTTCATCATGTATGCTGCACACAATGCCTAGGTTTCTGCATGAGTAGCTTAGTATACTGGATAGAACTTCATAATAGAATGCTATTTATATCAATGCATTGCTTAATGCACTAATTAGCTCATGATATTTATTCCAATGATCCTTGACACTTTTTTCTTATACAGATATTTCATGAAAAGTAAATTCATATGTGATGTCATCAGTGATGTCATCAATGACATTTGTGATGTCATCTTTGATGTTGTGGGTGTTAGTCTTAGCAGTGCACGGTGGTGGCGCGAGTTATGGTTGCTTAACTTAGCATAACTGGCGAATTTCAGGGGTTTTTCGGTTTTACTTGGAACCATAACGTCCCTTTAACAAAGTTTTTTCACTACTGAATTTCATAGGTTTTTAGTAGCGCAACTTAACAATAATAACTCTGACTTTATGTACAAGTAACATAGAACATACTGAACCCCTACTGAATTTGATGTCTGCGAACTCTTTTCATGTCCGCGGACATATGCGGACAACAGCACCACTACCCAAAAAGTCTGGGGGGTATGTTTAATTGTTATATCATAACATATGAAAATTTTACAAATTCACAAACCAGCACACATACACATTATATGTAGTAATAAATAAGAATTGTAACCCATATATATAACACACTAACCATTCATTTAAATACAATATGTTCTAAAATGGAATATACCAAAAGAAGAAAGATAGTCTTCGAACATGATTACCTCACAGAAACTCCACAACTAAGAGCAACAGCAGATCTACAGACCAGTCAGAACACACCTTACCAGAAGATAGTAAGTGTACTGCATTGTATTCATATATTGGTAAACTTTCTGTATTAGTTACAAAAAAAGTGATATGTTTCTTTCTCACAGAAATGTCTAGTACTCTGGAGTGGCTAGAGTAGCATTTCCCACGTGAGGAAATGTCTGAAGATAGTGAACCTAATGGTAGACACTTTACTATATAAACCAATTAATAAATATTATTTTATATACATTTAACATATACATTTATTTTGTACAGACCATACAAAAATTGAAAATACTAAAGAAAAAGCAGTGTTGGATAAGACTCTTCAGCACATAGAAGAAAAAATTGACCTACTCTTGGCAAATTTTAATAATTTAAAAAACTTTGTGGAGGATCACTTGAAACAAACAACTACATACCATTGTCCCACATGTACCCCAACACCATATCCCACTCAATTATCCCCAAACCCTCTCCATGAACCAACACGTTTTGATGAGACTTCCATCTCTTCTTCACCTCATATAAATCCTATTGAAACCCCCAATTCTCCTGTTTTTGTTTCAGTTTCTGCCTCACCTTCTCTGTCATAAATTTAACATCCATATAAAATAAAGTAAAATTATTATATTGTGTCCTAATTCATTTCTTGTCTTTTTTTATAAAGCAGTTCAGGTGTCCGCGGACAGCGCAGGTGTCCGGAATGTCAGTAAAGAAACGAAAATGGGAGCGTCCTAAGGACACTATATCTGTCCATAATGTTTACATGCAGGTTGAAACCGTTCTAAGAGCACACGCGGTGTCCTGAAATGTTCATAAATAAACGAAATGGGGGTGTCCTGAGGGCACTATACCTGTTTGTAGGCTGGTTGAAACTGTTCTAAGAACACATTAAGTGTCCTGGGTTGTTTGTAAATAAATAAAATGGGGGTGTCCTAAGGACGCTATGCCTGTCCGTATTGTTCGCAGGCAAGTTGAAACTGTTCTAAGAACAAACGCCTGTCCGTAACTGTTCGTTTAACTTGTGACGCACTTTTAATCACTTCAGGACCCGAACAGTCTCCGTAGAACACCAACGCGCATGCGCAAAACAGTTTCAGTGCATTTGGTGTCCAGCGGACACCCGCTCCCTTTGCGGACATGTTTGCAAACCTTTCATCTGACCGCGCCCACGCTTAGCGTGTGTTCTGATTGTGAACACTGTTCGTGTTCCCGAACGAACAATTTAAAACTAAATTTTCAAGCAATCTACAATATTTTTCAATAGAAACTCACCATAGCACAAGTCCCACATAGTAATCCTGAGTTTCTACATACTTTTTGTGACTTTTTGAACCCTTTTTTCTGTTTGATCTGTCCGTGGAAAGCGCGCATGTCTGCGAACCGCGCACAAGCACCCCTATAAAAGGCCACACCCTAGAACTCATTCTCATTGTGTTTCTGGCTATCCTACAGAACACAGTGAATTTTGCTGCCAACTTTGCAGATTTTCATCTCGAACCTGATGGCATCCATGGCTCCACTCATGCCACCTGGTGCTGCATCTGCCTCAGCACCACCCCCACCCGCCCCACCACCACCACATCCCCAAGGGCCTGAAGAGGGGAACAGGAGTGAGGATGCAGAGGATGAAGAGGATGACGAGAATGAGGTAGTGGAAGTCCCTACTACCAGCACTCGGCGTGAGTCTTGGGTGTGGCGGTTATTTACCATTCGTGGTAATGGTCCTAAGGCGCGTGCGAACCAAGTCACCTACAACAAGTGCAAAATGGTACTCAGTCGCGGGAGGCATGGTTCATACAGTTTTGGGACAACTACCATGAAGCGACACCTAAGGTCATTCCACCCTGGGGCCATTCGCAAGGTTGTACCTTGCGAGGAGCGTAGTAGGTTGACTTCCTCTACTTCATCCTCCGTTTCCGATCCTGTCACCACAAGGAACACTCCTGTGGGACAGCGTATTCCTCAAGCTGCCTCACAGGCCATACGCAATACTGATGACCCTTACCTTTCGAGGGTCACAGTTGTGTGTATGTACTGCGACGCAGTACTGTGCAGGGGGAGAGACTTTGTAGTGCTTTTGAGCATATCGTCTCAGAGCACAAGAAGATCTGCTCACTACCCAAGTAAAACCTACTCTACATCTTTCTCTCTCCACTCGCCCTTTCTTATCCCCGTGGTTGGTGTCCCCCCCCTTACCCTCTTTTCCCCTCCTCTCCTAGTGTGTCGTGTATAAAAACCCCAAAAAAATATAAAACAACAAAAATAAAAAAAGGCTCTTTTCAGAGCCAGCTTTCACAGTTAAAAAATAGAAGTGAAAATAAATGAAGCAGGGCCCTGTGTATTTTTTAGGAGTCCGCAGACAGTCCGCGAACATCTAAAATTTTGGAGTGCTGCCCTATCAAAACAATTGCAGTTTTATATGGGAAGAAGTGGTGGGTCTGAAAAGAGCCTTTTGGTGGTGTTTGTTTGTGTTTGAAAAATTTGAAATGCTCAACACCTACTACAAAATGGATGCTGTAATTCCAAAAAAGGTCGCAATGGATTTTGTACATTTCTCAGAAAAATCTGATTACAAGCATAAGTAAGATGGACTCCATCTCTGCGAAAAATGTATGTACTACGAAACATAATATTTTCATTGTGAAAAGAGGACATGCCAAAATCTCTTAGAAAGGCACAAATAAGCTTCATTGACATTGCACCTTGCTTTCTCCATTTGTGGACCAAATGAAGAAGAACAAAGCCACATTTGTCTCTGCGCAATCCGTGAAAAAATTACTTGAGAATTTGGAAACATGTCCATGACCTTCCCAAGTCCTTCTTTCATTGCAAATTGCAAAGAAATTCCAGACACATGTCCTAAACTGTTCCCTCCACAATGAATTACAATTATGTCTGGATGTTGCTCTGTCTCCAAAGTAGCACAGAGAGGTAGCAAGTCCAACCACTTCATTCCACGTACTCCATGCCGTGCACTTCCACATGTGGGAATCTAAGATCTACAGCTACTCCACAGCTTTCTGCATGCACCTTCAACCAATGTATCCACGAGTCTCCCAAAATCCAAACAATCTGTTTTCTGAAACACACAGCCATAGCTATCTGTTCTTCTCTCAGCAAAAAGAGTATCTGAGAAACTCTCTCCTGGCACAACACCCCTACTAAACCTTCCTGACCAATCCCTTTCTCTGCTCATTCTCATTTGCATGGATCCCCAACCCAAAATCCCTGGATGTAACACCCGATGTCCGCGGACTACCGACATGTCCGTGGACATATCGTAACAAGGACAGTCCTTCTACCATTTCCATTTCACTTTCTGTGCCATTCCCTCATTGTATATAGCTAAGAAGTCACATGACCATGCACCAATCGTATCCAAGACCTCTACATCTAACTGCATCGTCATAGATCAGCACTTCAAATGTACTGTTAATCTCTCTAAGTATAAGTGTCATATCATTGGAAAGCACCTTCTACAAGAAATACTGTACAAGTCTCCAAGATTTCTACTTGCAGCTGCATGCATATCCATATGCATGAACACAAACTACAGGTATGCATATTTTCTGTATAGTACATGTACAATTCTTATAGATTCATATAAACAGATTAACTGACTTTTAGCTTGTATAATCTATAAAATGAATTTACTGTCATTTTTTTCTCCTAAAATCAACTGTCACTTCCAAACCTATCTGCTATTTAATTTCTTTTTATACACACATTTTCAAAGCATGTTGAACTAATATATTTAAAGTACAATATTAAGAGTTAACATACTGAAACAAAATTGCATGCACACAGTATGTTGAAATATCAAACAACAATACTTGTACAAAAACATAAAAATGTATTTTTCTTTATTTACTTATATTTATATAGTGTGCAAGCATCCCATGCCATTGAGGCGTTGTTACTTACAAGAGCTTAGTTACAGAAATAGTGGTATTCAGTGGTACATTATGAATTCCACAAGGCATAGAAATGATATTTTGGTTGGTACAGTTCATTACAATACAGTTTATGGATTAAGAACATATGATATGTATTCAACTGGTGCGATACATCTTATGTGAATAAGATAGTTTTCATGGTTTTGAGGAAGGCGCTGGGGGTCAATGTCAATTAAAAAATCAATATCTAAATTAAAAACAGTGCTAAATACAAACAAAATTACTAATTTGTTTCCTTTACAATTGCAGTGAAGACCATTCTCCTGAAAAGAAGCAGCCGAATTTGAAGTACAAAGAACAACTAAGAAGAAACCTGCTCATTTCAGAAAAAAAGTAAGTTGAATACCACCATATTATTTGTACTATTATTCAAACACACTGTAGGGTTAATTCATGCTATTTCTGTGCCTAAAAATAGAGATTGTGCACCATTCTGTCTACAAATCCCCATTTCTTAAACAGAGATTTACAGGTAGAATGGCGCACAATTTCCTATTTTTCGACACACAAATGACTGAACTCAGCCCCTAGAATTTTGATATTATAGAACAAACAACTGTTTTAATTGTATACCATTAGATTTACTATTTGTACTTCTCTGCACCACTAGCTTACTTTCTACTGTCATCTGAACCCCAGTTTAGTAGCACATAAATTCAAGAATACCCATCCCAACTAGTTGTAGTTGCCCAATTCACAATCACACACCATTACATACATCTTTATCATATTACTCAGACACTCATGCGCATAGCACACATACATTAAGAACACCCCATGCCATACCTTCTTTATTTTTTTCAACAGACCCTAAAGAATGCCTACCAAAAATCAAGTCCGTAGAAAGCAACGGAGAAGCAGAGCAAATGAAAATAGAAGTGTCCAAAACAAGCATACATCTCTACAAGAATTTGTAAAAAAAAGTTAAAACAATACAGCTAATACAGTCATTTAGCGAAACAAAACAAGCTTCAAGTACAGAAACTTTACATCCTCTATCAAAATGTAAAACAAACCACAAAACAATTAACAAAAAATCAGCTACCACTACAGATAAAACTGCTCCTATAAATCTTGATATAGTGCAGAGTAAGCATACAAAAAAAAGTATTTTAGCAAAAATGTTCTGTCACAGAGTCCTTCAAAATCTTATAAAAACAGGAGAGAAATCAGGCTCAATTCTTAAAACCTATTGTAGGAAATTAATCTTAGAAGCGTTGATAGACCGTGCAATCCTTCTCAAAAGAAAGTTATTTATTTTAGTGTTAAACAAAATGAAACCACTAACAAAACTAATAACTAAATTACAAAAAAGACTTCTCAATAAACGAAATGTCAACAGAAATAACTTCTTAAGTATCTGTGGAGGTGAGTGGAGTCACACTACGAGCGCAGAACCATACTTTAATGAAGAAGCATACAAACAAAAGCAAACAAATACAATTGCCATACATAGCAGTGGACGAGGTTATGAAAAATGTAATAATACCATAATGGAACAAGAAATACTGCTTACAAAAATATCCCCAAAAAACTTAGAATTACCTCTCCATTCAATTGAATCAGAACATCTAGTATACAAATGGCCATGCACGTCAATGTGTAACATTCCCAAAAAATCTTTCAAGTCTTTACGCCAATTCCTCAATCAATATGTGAAAGGCAAAAATCAAAATTAAACTACTGCAAAATATGGATTCCTGTCCAGTGCGCAAGTACACAGGACTACAAGGACATTCATTGACCTGCATTTCAGGATCTACTTGCAAAACCACCTTCTATTATATCAAAATGATGTCAACACATCATTCAACTATAAGAAATCTAATCTATAAACTGTACTATGCTAAAAGTCCTGCTTTAGCACTAGCCAATTTAAATAACATTCTTCTACATGGTACAGCAAAAGGCCTACTTGAAGAAATCGACTATATCCAGAAAAAATATTTTGGAAGTGAAAGCCACTTACAGAATGAAATAGCTTTAAAGAAAATTAGCAACAATTCTACGCATGGCAACCTTCTACTACACACATACAAAAAAGAAATACTGACATTTAAAAGTACATCTGCTGAAGTACCAAACCATGTGTGTGTATGTTGCCGTAGAACTTTTTATAAAAGTAACACAAAAACTGCAGACCTAACATACAAAATAGAAGACAATGAAGATTCTAAATGGTTTGAATTAGCTCTCTACCTTATAGCAGAAAACAAATACGACACCTTAATACTTTGCAGTTACTGCACTACAAAACTTGACAGCAACCAAACTTCACGTGCTATCACAAATAATTTGGAATTATTTCCACTACCAAAACCCCTACAACAACTCAATTTATATGAGAGCATCATAATTCAAACAGTGCACCCCTTTCAGGCAATAATACGCCTTAGACCAAAAACAGCAAAATTACCTCCCTCTGAATTAGTGAAAGGTATTCGGGGAAAAGTAGTGTATTTACCATTAGATCTAAAAGAAAATGTGCACACTCTAGATAATTTAATTATCTTAGTAAATGGTGTACCTAGAAAAGACCAAAAGAAATGGCAACAACTGGTATATTTACATAAAGTTAGACAAGCCTTGCAATATCTAAAAGACAATAATGAATACTACAAAGAAATTAATATTGAAGAAAACTTGAAGGATACCACTGAAATAATTCAAGAGACACAAGAAGCTGGTCAATTTGAGCTCCTAGATCCTGCTACAATATCCAATACTTTAGACCATTATTCAATTCACCCATTGCACTCTAATGACACTGTAGAAGATGTACTAGAAACGTACCAAATGCGTCAAACAAAAGGATCACCAATCAGCATATGGTAAAAAAGTATAGAAGCACATGCTTTTCCTCTACTCTTTCCTACTGGCAAAGGAGGAAGGTACGATGATAGACCTATTCAAATAACAGCATCAGAATACCGCTCATTACGGATGCATTCTGAAGATCCCAGATTTAGACAAAATGTGGAATACATATTCCACCTACTCTTTGAAAGTGAACTAGAAACTTTATGTTACGGAGTTGCACACACATTAAAATCAGGATCCCACTTTCAAAATATGTCAGCTACACAATTATTACAAAAAGTGCAACAAAAAGATGAGGTTTTACAATCAAATATTACAAATCTATTAGCAAATATGCGTGGTACTAAAGAGTGCTGGTTTCGACGTCATGGAGATGTACGCTGTATGTTAAGAAACCTTGGCCCACCCACTTGGTTTGTTACATTAAGTTGTGCAGAATATACATGGGAAGATTTACATGATTTCCTACGCATATCAAACAAAAACAAAACAAACATAGATATACTAACACCTGGATAACTTTGTTCTCTAGATCCTGTTAATGTTTCAAGATATTTTCACCATCGCTTCATTGCTATGCTACACTTTATTTTTAATAAAACTACTCCTCCCCTTGGAGAAGTGCAACACTTCTTTTGGAGAAAAGAATACCAAGCCAGAGGAGCACCACATATCCACATGCTTTTATGGATTAAAGATGCTCCTAAATTCGGTCAAGACAGTGATGCAACTGTTTTACAGTTTATTGAAAAATATGTCACTTGTGAAATTCCATCAGAAGCAACAAATAGTGATCTTCATGCACAAATTGTACAATTTCAAAGACACAAATGTGGCAAATATTGTCGTCGCAAATACAAAAACAAAGGGAAATACTACATCAAATGCCACTTTGGTTTCCCTAGACCGGTTACAAAAACAGGTCAAGTGAACAACTTCATGTCTTCAGTTAGACATAGTGTTAAAGGTAAATCACCTAAAAATACATATTACATAAAAAGAACAGAAGAAGAAAAATATATCAATGATTACAATGCAATCATTACCCACTTATGGAATGCAAACATAGATGTGCAGTACATTGCAGACAATTCCACTGCAGTTGCACGATATGTTACAGCATACTTAACAAAAGCAGAAAAAACAGAGCTCCAAGACCTCTGGAATGACCTATAATCAGACAAAACACAGTCTCAGAAAATATACAGCTTGGGCATAAAAATGCTCTCCCATAGAGAATGTGGCTTCTATGAAGCAGCAGATCGTTTAACTGGTACTGCTCTGTATGGAAAATATAAAAATATAGTATGGCTAAGTCTTGGTCCTGCTAAATCTAGAAAAAGAATTCTAAAATCATATGAAGATATAGAAACAATAGCCAAACATAATCCCAACAGCCAAGACATTTTAAAAAACAATTTACTGGACACATACTACCCAAACAGAAGTAACACTTTGGAAACCATGTGTCTATACCACATTGCCCAAAACTTCACATACAAAAATAATATAAAACCCAATGAAAAAAAGGTAAATACAGAGTGGCAAATTGTGAAGGCAGCTTAGTAAAAACTCACCAAACGAAATTTAATTAATCATATCAAATTGTCATTAAAGACTCCTCAACATAAAGAACTATATTACATGTCCCTGCTACAACTCTTTAAACCATGGAGAAAAGAAGAAGAAATACTAGATAACTATGATTCATATGAAGACGCTTTCAAAGCAAATGAAAGCACTACAACTTTACACAGTACAAAACAATGTTGCACAATGAACAGCAACACGAAGAAGAACTCCAGGCCAAACTAGATAAGGACACTCCTGACAGTAGTTAACCTTCAGCAACAGGAAGCCAAGAACCACTGGGAGAGCCACTAATGACAAGTGAGGCAGAATTAGCTATGACAGAAGTAGAAAACACCATGGGGGTAATTCATAGAATTCAGTGCACAAGTGGCGCACGCGGCTGGTGCACAGTGTGCATGTGCGACAGTCTGTGCCAGCCGCAGCGCACAAATCCCGTACATGGCGCACATGCCATTGGACCAGCATACCACCCCAACCACGAAAATGCCTGTAAAACTCCCTGTGCACCCCTCCGAATACATGTGCACCCCTGCGCGGGGAGTTTCACACGCGATTGGGCCTGTGCAAGCGGGGTACGTGTATTTTGGGGGTGCGCAGGAAGTTTCACACGCGATTGGGCCTGTGCAAGCGGGGTACGTGTATTACTGGGGTTCGCGGGGAGTTTCACATGTGATTGGGCCTGTGCGAGCGGGGTACGTGTATTACTGGGGCTCACGGGGAGTTTCACACACGATTGGGCCTGTGCGAGTGGGGTACGTGTATTACTGGGGTTCGCGGGGAGTTTCACATGCGATTGGCCCTGTGCGAGTGGGGTACGTGTATTACTGGAGTTCGCGGGGAGTTTCACACGCAATTGGGCCTGTGCTAGCGGGGTACATGTGTTACTGGGGTTCGTGGGGAGTGTTACACGCGATTGGGCCTGTGCGAGCGGGGTAGGTGTATTACTGGGGTTTGCGGGGAGTTTCATGCGTCATTGGCCCTGTGCGAGCGGGGTATGTGTATTTCGGGGGTTCGCGGGAAGTTTCACACGTGATTGGCCCTGTGCGAGCGGGATAAGTGTATTTCGGGGGTTTGTGGGAAGTTTCACACGCGATTGGCCCTGTGCGAGTAGGCTATATGTATTTCGGGGGTGCGCGGGAAGTTTCACACGCGATTGGCCCTGTGCAAGCGGCGTACGTGTATTTTCGGGGGTGCGCAGGAAGTTTCACACACGATTGGCCCTGTGCGAGCAGTCTACGTGTATTTCGGGGGTTAGCGGGAAGTTTAACACGTGATTGGCTTTGTGTGAGCGGGGTATGTGTATTACTGGGGTTCACGGGGAGTTTCACACGCGATTTCGCTGTCAGAGCGGGGTACGTGTATCCAGTGGGGTGCACGGGGAGTCCCACATGTGAATTGGCAGTGTGGGTCCTCCCAGGTGTGCCCTCTACCCCCTCCACGGCCCCTGCAGGCAGCCCACACCACAGGGGACTACCCAGCACCCCTGGTCATGCCCCGCTTGCAGCCCATCCACCATGGGCATGCCCCCCCAGCCAGCCCACATGTCACCTTGCACTAGTAATCACCAACTCATGTCTCCCAGCACCCCCACCCCCCAGCAGTGAGGCTCAGGCCCTGACTCATGTCCTCCAGCACACCCACCCACCCAGCATTGACGGGCACCTGCCAGCAGGCCCCAACTCATGTCCCCCAGCACCCCCACCCACCCAGCATTGACAGGCACCTGCCAGCAGGCCCCGACTCATGTCCCCCAGCACCCCCACCCACCCAGCATTGACGGGCACCTACCAGCAGGCCCCGACTCATGTCCCCCAGCACCCCCACCCTCCACCAGTGAGGCTCAGGCCCCGACTCATGTCCCCCAGCACCCCCACCCCCACCAGTGAGGCTCAGGCCCCGACTCATGTCCCCCAGCACCCCCACCTACCCAGCATTGACGGGCACCTGCCAGCAGGCCCCGACTCATGTCCCCCAGGACCCCCACCCACCCAGCATTGACGGGCACCTGCCAGCAGGCCCCGACTCATGTCCCCCAGCACACCCACCCCCCACCAGTGAGGCTCAGGTCCGACTCATGTCCCCCAGCACCCCCACCCACCCAGCATTGACGGTCACCTGCCAGCAGGCCCTGACTCATGTCCCCCAGCACCCCCAACCCCCACCAGTGATGCTCAGGCCCAGACTCATGTCCCCCAGCACCCCCACCCACCCAGCAGTGAGGCTCAGGCCCCGACTCAGGGTCCCCCACCACCCCCACCCACCCAGCATTGACGGGCACCTGCCAGCAGGCCCTGACTCATGTCCCCCAGCACCCCCACCCACCCAGCATTGACGGGCACCTGCCAGCAGGCCCCGACTCATGTCCCCCAGCACCCCCACCCACCCAGCATTGACGGGCACCTGCCAGCAGGTCTGACTCATGTCCCCCCAACACATCATCATGATCCACAATCATGGGCCTCATGGCCTCCCAAATCCCACTGCATGCCACCCCTGTGCAAAGACCCAACCAAGTATCCCATCCACCCCACATTGAAATGCCCATTATATGATACAACCCAAATGGCAAGAATGTACATCAACACATGTCTGTCACACACACACAATGGGTGCTGGTGATTGTGAAAACCTACACCGTGACATGCATAAAACCAATGAGAGAATACCCCACATCAAAGTAATAAACCAAAATGTATTGAACTCAAAAAGAATGTAATCAAATGAAAACATGAAAAAAATGTTTGAAATAAAGATGACATGCAGCATGTCCAAAACACAAAAAGAAAAACATGAAGTCTGAATCCAAATAAATCGAAATGAAAATGTGTCCAAAGTCTCCGGCCACCAAATCAAATCCAAAGGAAAGGGAAACAGTAAAATCCATTGCTCCATGAAGAGAAAAAAAATAATAGATAAATCCACTGTTCAACTATGTACAAAGAAGTAATCCAGGGTCCATAAGCCCAACGAATGAAATAAAACCTAGCAAAAAACGACCTAATAAAGAATTATATACAAAAAGGCGGGGCATAGTCCAAGCGCCCCAAATGAATGAAAAAGATAAAGGAAACCTAAAACTACAAACTATATGCAATGGCGGCGGGCTAGTCCGACGGCTCACTTCCCGATTTCCCGGGCCAGGGCATCATCGAACTCCTGCTCGATGTCCCGGAGGCGGTCCTCTTCCATGGCCCTGCGGGTTCATAGGGACGATGACATGTTGACCTCCAACTCCCTGCGAATTGCCTCGAGGCACTCGGCCCGCCTCAGTGCCCTCCGCATGGAGTTCTCCGCCCTGAACATTGTGAGCCGTGCCTCTTCCGCCCGCCGACGCTCCGCACCTATGTCCTGGCCCAACCGCTGCCACACAGAAGACACTTCCAATCCTGGGTCCTCCTGCCCTCTGGCCGATGCCTGCCCCTCGGATGTTGAAGGCCCGAGCCATCATGGCTCCCACCTTGTTTCTGCTGCTGCTGTGCCTGTGCCCTGGCTCTTGCTGCCTGCACGTCCTCCTCGGGCTGGGGTGCAGTTGTTGAGGTGGCCACCCATGCTGGACGTCCGACTCCTGACTGTGGCAGGGATGTGTCCTCCACCAGCCTGGCCGCAGGGTCAGAGGCAGCTCCACAGGGTACCCAGGTAATACATGGGTGGGAAGATGGCATGGAGGACGACTGGCACATAGGGGGTTCAGGTGAGGAGGGGGTCGGAACAAGGTCCAGCATACGGAGGAATCCAGCCCTGGTGACCTGTCCCAGTAGGTCAACGCGGTCAATGAGGCATCCGAGATGACGTGCAGTGTCTTCACAAAAACACTGCAGGTCACCTCGCATGCCCCGTTGACGCAATGCCATCCCAGACAGGACAGGCTCAACCCGGTCCCTGATTGCCACGTCCGCAGGGAGAGGAAGGCCAGTTGTTGTGCACTCATCCCCTCCCTGAAAACGGGTCTGGACGTAGGCATCCCTGCTGGTGCAGGATGATGCAGTCACAGGATCAGGATTACACACAGGCACCTCAGCGGCGGCCTGTGCTGCCTCCTGTCCCTGCACTGCACCACTAGCACCAGTGGAATCCCCACCTCCAGACCCCGTGTGTGTCCCTTCCACGGCCTCCTCCTCCACCAAACCCCCCACCAACCTGGATGACTCCATTCCATCTTCCTCCACCGGACCCTGTGGGGTCTCAGCTCCCCCTTCTGCTGCTGAGGAGTCCACCTCTGACCTCCGCCTCTTGGACATACCGTTGGCAGCTGCAGCCTGGACAACACGGCACTAGACTCATCACTCCCAGATGAGATGAAAACCTGGGAGGGGAGCCGGGCATTGTGTCTCCGGTTGGTGGTGCGATCCCTGCCGCTTTGCTCCACAGCACCCTCTCCACCCTCTTCATCAGTTGACGCTGCAGACAGGGAGAGATAGAACACAGGCATCAGAGCACTGTACAATGGACTGATACACACATGACAGTTGCACATGAGTGGCAGTGTAAAACTACAGACATGGCATCACACTCCCCAACACACATGTCATTTCAACACACACACATGAGCAAAACCACAGGAATATTGCACCAGGCAACACCGTCCATACAAAAAACAGCACAAGCAGCCAAAGGTGAGCCTGACGTCACATGAAACACAGGGAGTGCACAACACATGCACACACGCCACCAGACTGACATGCATCCGTACATCTCCACCACTGCAGTGATAATGTCACCATCCATGCCACATCTGGCAATCAGCCTCCTACATGTCAGTGTCACATGCATCCATGTTGCATCACAGTTGCACACTTGTCAAATACACACACATGCACATGTACACAGTGCAGATACATGCAGCAGGAACCACCATCCATGTGTGATACCACAACCATGCCAACGTACATACACAGAAATTCAAACATGTGTCCTCCCGCACCTGCATTTGGCCAGCATGCTTAGCAACACATACATCATTGATGTGTCTCACACTTGAGAGGACTCACATGTGGCAGCCTCACACCCCTGTACATACACATCCATACATGGCCCTACAAAAACACATGTGCAACCTGCACACTACTGGCACACCACAACAGGCACAGTGTCCAATCAGCATGCATGTACACTTACCGCTCGACTCCAGATGGGTCTGCCTCTCAAGGACCTGGACGTGGAGCACTGGGCGTATGCGTTCCAGGACCCTCATTTGGTGGTCGGACAGATGGCCCCGGCGCCCCTCCGCATCCTCTGCCTTCAAGAGGCGCCGGGCCTTGTCGAAGGTCCTGGACCTGAAGTTCTCCCAGCGCTTCCGGACATGTTTGATGTCGCGGAATGCCACTCACTCCTCGTTGATGGCAGTCACAATGTCCATCCAGATCCTCGTCAGTCCTTCATTGTCGGCGTGCAAACTTCCAAAGAGGGCATCATACTGCCCCAGGACTTGCTCCACCAGGACACCAACTTCCCTGGCACTGAAGCTGGTGGCCCTCTGCTTCTCTGGCTGGGGGTTGCCAGTGGTACCAGATGGTGTTGTGCCCGACATGGCAACCCCAGAGCCAGGTGTGGGTGGGCAACTGGGTCCTCGGGCTGGGCTGTGGAGCGATGGTACCCCAGTCGGGAGTCTTCAGTTCCAGCAGGGGTGGTCACAGCAACTGCACCCCTGGCTGACGTGCAGGCACCAAATAGCAGGGCACGTGGGCAGCAGGCAGGCAGGCAGCAGCAGATGGCAGGTGGGAGCATGCTCGGGGCCCTGGGGGGGCAGTAATTCGGCCTTCTGGGCAGGAGCATAGTTTTCCGTGTGTTGTTGCGTGGCCAGCTTGATACGGAATGATTTGGCACGTGAAAAAATTGCACGTCAGCGTGTAATTCGAGGAAAGGCCCTTAGCACGTAAGCGTGTCTGTGACGCGATGCGCGCGGCCGTTTCCCTCGTAACGTGGGCATAGGGGTTCAGCGCGCACGTGAAAAAACTGCACTTCCGCGTGTAATCAGAGGAAAGGGCCTACGCGCGTAAGTGACGCGACACGCGTGGGCGTTTCCCTCAGCACGGATTAAAGGTGAGCGGGGCCAGCAGTTCGCTGTACGCGCCTTTCGTGGAGACCGACACGTGTTGCTACTTCGTGTTGTTTTTGCGCGCCATCACAACTTCACAGCGGATCAAGGGCGTATCTCTTCTTTTGGTGGGGTATTGGCTACGCGTGATTTTCATTATCACGCTAGTCAGACGGTGAGTCGTGCACGCTATTTTTCCCACTGCAGGTGCCCCTGTGTATCACACCCATTTTCGAGGTCATAGTAGCCTGCGTGTCCCACGCGTACGTGTTTTTCGTGTTACTGGGTGCCACCGCATACTGCGGGAGGTTGATTCCACGCACGTAGGCTGCAGGGTTGCGTGCACGGTTTTACTGCAGTTTTGGGGTGCCTAAGCGTCCCGTGACCCGTCACTACATCACCGGGCTCACATACAGCCTTGCAGGTGCAGGGGGGCTGTTAACATCTTGCAGCTCACCCCAATTGCCCAGGACAATTGTGGTGTACACCTCCCATTGGCACTCCTCCATCTGTGCCGGCACTACTCCATCTGTGCCATGGTTGGGAGGCCACCAAAGGTGAGGGGCGCCTCAGCTGGGCGTCCTCCTCTTGGCGGGTGTGGTCAGGGACGTGGCCGGGGTGACCAGGGAGTAGGGGGCTCCAGGGTGTCCAGGGTGGCCACAGAGGGGGAAGAGGCAGGGGTGCGCCACTTGAGCACGATGTTGTGCCATGTGTCGGTGCAGTCATGCCACCACCCCCTGTGGTTGCGGGAGATGCAGTTTCTGCATCTGGCACTGGCACCCGTGTGACCCGGCAGTCTGTTTCATCGACTGCGACGGGCTCAAGGGTAGTGGTAGCTCCACATGCAGCTGTGGACACCACCCCCCAGGCTCAAGGTCTGCCAGAGAAGGCTGCGTTGGCACTTAAAGAGCCTTTGGAAGATTTCCAACAGGGCAGGAGGGAAACCGTAGGTGCACACAGGGCTGCCCTGACCAAGACACGTGTCCCTGGGGCAGTAATGTCATCTGCTGCCCCTAACAGCTGGGTGTTGGCAAGTGCAGGGGCAGATGCAGCCAACAACACCCCGGTTGTGAGTCTGCCAACCAGGACAGTTGCAGTCAATGACCCTGCCACAGCGGATGTTGCTGCGCAGGGTCCATTAGAGGGCACCCAGTTGCCACTGACGCAAGTCAGGCCTTTGGTCGTCCCTCCACCTGCCACTCCCTTGGCTCAATCCACCGGTGCTACTGGCCATAGTGATCAGGGCGGCATTTGCCAGCCAGGGTCTGCGCCACAATCCAAGAGGAGGAAGGTTGCACCTGCAGCACAGGCTGGGACCCCACACACAGCCACTACCTCCAGCATGTCGAGGAAGAAGCCTTTCTGCAACCAGGAACTGGACTACCTCGTGGACTACGTCCTGGACCACAGCCGTGACATGCTAGTGGGTCCTAATTGTCAGACTACGGCTGCCCAGCGTGATACCCACTGGAAGCAAGTTGCGGAACATGTGAGCGCATTCGGCCATGAGGTGCGCAAGACGCAAGAGTGCAAAAAGCGTTGGAATGACCTCAAACGCAGCGCTAAGGCTAAGCGTGCCTCAAATTACAACTTGACTCTGGTGACTGGCAGTGGGCCTGCATCTGAGGAGGAAGATCTCACTCCGCATGAGTCACTCATTGTGGAGTTCATACCATCTGAATCGGTCGAAGGAGTGGGAGAGATGCCAGACTTTGATGCCCAGTCCAGTGAGTGTTGCTGCGTGTTTGTTGTGGACATGTGTGTTTTACTTGTGTGATGTGTTGTGCATGACTGCCACTACATGTAACGTGTACATGGTTCTGATGTGCAAGTAATGCAATGCTTCCCTGATGCATGTCTGCTTTGCTGGATGGTGGACATGTGGAGCGGACAGGGACTGTCCGCATCACCACTATTGCACCCTACTCACATGCTGGTCACCAGGATGCCCCTCAAGTCCATGTTCCAGCTCACTGGCCCTTCTGCCTGTAGCGTGGGGTGACCTTCCTCTCAGCCCAGGGACTATGTCATAGCATGACTGACGTGCATGTGTCCTCTGCCTGCATGCGGGTACTCCATGTAGGCATGCTCCCTTGCCCCTCCACCCCCCCTCTGCACCCCAATTCCACCTTAGCACTGGTATGCTTCAATTTTGCCATTGAGTACTTCCCTGTTCATGCGTCCTGTGTACATGCTAACTTCCACCAGCCAATCTGCCAGACATATGCTGTGTGGTACATCCTTTGTACTTGATGAAGGGTGTCTCACTTGGACTGTGCAGAGGTCAGATGCCCCGCAGGGACTTGAGTGCCCATTCATGCTCCATGTGTATTCCACTCATGCCCCTATGTGTCCTTGACTGGATGATCATTGTAGTAGGAGTCCAGGGGGACCTACAATGCATGGCATTTCATCAGCCTTGGAAGAAGCTGAGAATAGAGCGGGCACTGCTGTTTATCTTACTCTTAATGCAGATTTTATAGTACTCTAGTACTGTTTCAGGGGTGCAGTCCACTGAAATTGTGCTACCGTGTGCCAGCACAAAAAGTAGACTGTATGAAAGAAAGACCTAGGCAATGTTGCCTGTGGTGTGGGCCGCACACCCTAATATCCCATCGGGAATTTTTCTCAAAAGATAATAATAATATCTTAATAGTGTAATTCTTATTGAGGTTATCAATTTATTCGTTGATTTTCAAAAGAATTGTTGGTGTAAGCAAAACAACATCCAATGGCCAATGCATTTCGGACTAAATAGTCCTTCTTCAGGGCCTAGTCTAATTAGACAAATCATATAACCATCATTGGTGCAATTCATATATATATAGTCCAAGTTCATTGTATTAACAGAACGATTGAGACATACCATTTTAAGCATCATAATTGAGAACACGTGTATAATAAAAGACAGGGTACCCACATACATAAAAATCAGACATACAAAAAACAGAGAGAGAAAGAAACATAACAAGTTTTTCATTGAGCATATGTTTCATCAAAATACAATGTGTTAGGGTGACCTCTCCCAAAAAATAGTAGTACACTTGCCACTTGTGATGATGCATGCATACCAAAAAATGTGTGCTCATTATATGCGAGTGGTAATACTACTTCCCTGGTGGCTGTTAATGCATCTATTAGTGATGTTAACGTTAAAGGGTCAGTATAGTTTTGCTTACACCAACAATTCTTTTGAAAATCAATGAATAAATTGATAACCTCAATAAGAATTATTTTCTTACTACACTATTAAGATATTATTATTATCTTTTGAGAAAAAATCCCGATGGGATATTAGGGTGTGCGGCCCACACCGCAGGCAACATTGCCTAGGTCTTTCTTTCATTTCATCAGCCTTCCCATTTCCACTGTGGCTCAGTCCTGCATCGCACACATGTTTAGGGTGTGACAGTCTGTGTGGGTCACAGGCCTCAGCCTGTTTAATGGCCAATGACTCTGTCCAACTGGTGTAGTGTCTTCTTCACACGTGGGTGTACTCCAGAGGTTTCATCATGTGTCCTGCTTACTGTCCCATCATCATTTGATGTTGTCACTTGACTCACATGATGCAGTTGATGCTAGTCTACACTGTCTGTCAATACACAGGTCTATGGTCAGCCTTTTGATACCATGCTAGGCATCCCTGCATTTGCACCTGGGGGAGAGGTGGTTTGCTTGTAGCCATGCTAGCCATTGAATGCACATTGCACGTGATGGCTGAAGTTGACCTTGCACTGCCTTCACATTTTCAGATACACATCATGAAGTACATGTAGACAGTGAGTAACGTACAACATTGCTGCACTGCATCGACCCACTTCTGTGCAAAATGACACCATCCTACATGCCTGATCACATAAGCAATGTCAAGTTGACCCAGCATGCATGACAGGTGCTCTTTTGTGTGTGACATGTCTGCTTGATGTGCTTGGTGTCTGTGTGATGTCTGTGTGTGTGTGTGCTTCTAACATGTGTAGTGACCTTTTTTCTCTCTACTTTTCAGATGATGATACAATGGAGCCAGAGGATGGTGGTGTCATGCCAGACACAGGGTTGTTATCACTACAGCAACCCGGCACAAGTGGAGGTCGTGGGGTGGTAGGCCACAAAAACCCACATGTGCTACAGTCCATCTTATCTCTGGCTGGCAATGAGTCCAGCCCTGATGACCACTCTGACATCCATGTCGAGTTGGATGAGCATCAGGTCCATATGTCAGGGGTGAGTGATTCTGATGTGGGCACGCCTATGTCCGCGGCACCTGCACTGAGGGGGTCAGACAGTCTTGGAACCTCCGCCTGTGCTGGATCGGGACGCAGGGTCACCCTCCACACCAGTCACTGATGTGCCTGGGCCATCACGTCGACGGGGGCATGTAGTCGTGCAGCCACGGGCGGTGCCAACACAACGAGGACACCCAGTCCTTGGGTCCCGCAGGGGTCAAGCCCAACAACACGGTCGCCGCGCGCAACCGCTGTATACTGAGTGGGAGCAAGACATGACTGCCAATTCTGAACGCCAGGGGGCAGCAATGGAGAACATCGCTGTGAGCATGAAGCGTGCGGCCCAATCCGTGCTCCCCCCTGCTAGGCAGGTGCTTCTCCAGCAGCAGGCGTCACGGTTCACGGCCCGCTCGCTCAGGCTGGGCATGGCGGCCTCAGACAGGGCACGCCAGGCTGAGATGGTGTCTTTGCATCGAGCAATTGCTGCTCACACAGAGGCACACATGGAGACACTGAGGGAGGAGTATGCTTCCCTCAGATCCACTCTGGGTGTCCTTATGATGTCCCAGAGGGAGCGGGCAGAGGAGAGGTTTGCGCACCTTGAGTGTACCATCTCGGCTGAGCTACATGCTTGCCGGGAGGTGCAACAGTTGTCCAGCCAGGCCTTGCAGGAGGAACTCTGTTACACGTGTTACCTTGCAAGAGGAAGCACGCATATCACATGAGGTCCTGCATGCAGACCTACGTGTGATCGCCACACAGAACCAGGCTCACCTGTCCGGCAGACTTGCTACCGATGACGGGCAAGCTGCAGCTAGGCGTGGTCAGGCTCCTGGCCACATCCTCCTTTCCAGGAAGAGCCAGACTCGGACGACAATCTATCTCCCACATAGGTCGGGCTGTGCAGGCGTTGAGCCCATGGAGGTTTTTTTTTTCCTCAACATCATTGCATGTGGATGTTGAGCAGCACCCTGTACCTCCCCCTTCCTGGGTGCCCCCCCTGGGTCATATGTGGCCATTTTTGATTTTTCTTTTCGTTTAGTTACTTAAGTTTCTATTTGATAGTTAGTTTAATTAGGTAATGTAGATTTTTCATAGTTAGTGTAATTAGTTAATATAGTTTAAAATTGCTTGTCTATTGTGCTTTCATGTGACGGTGTGGTGCTTTGTGGCTTTTGAAAGCATCCACTGCCTGTTCCAGCTGGGCCTTTCAAGCTTGTCTTGTATGTGTTTGCAGCTTGGGGTCCTTGACTCACATATGCCACTCCTGTTTCCCTTATCAATGGGCTCGCAAGGATGGTTCGGTGTAACAGTCTATTACACAAGGGCTTTGGACTGTCATATCTGTGGCATGTCTGCTGCTGCCGAACTTGTGTTAACACCCCTAGTGGGGATGATAGGGGTGTTATTGACCACTGTTCTTCTTTCTCTAGATGGGGGGGTTTCATGATTCATGTGTACATTAATTGCTATGCATTGTGTAGTATGTTTCTTATCTTTATTGTACATGTGCTTGTTGCAATTCATGCCGTAGATAGTGTGTTCCACACTTTGCCTGTGAAAGACGGACTGATGGTGTGATTTCTGATTTACGTCTCTGACATGGTCCAATCATGAAATGCCTGAAGAGACACACACAGATGAATTTAAAGCATTAATTATGTGTTTCATGGCCTTTCTGCAGGGGGGTGAGCCTCCAGACCACCTTTGCCAGCAGACATGGGCCATTGGACGTCTGCAAGCTGGACACGTTTGGTGGTGCCGACATGCGCATGTGTTCGCAAGCAGAGGCACATGGATTGCGTTCATACATCTGAAAACAGCTGACGTGTTTCAAGGGACTCCAGGCAAGGTGAGCAGCACAGGGGGCCACAACACAGCAAACCTTCGACCAGGCCAGTTGCACATGCATGCTTAGTAGCAGCACTGACGGTGAGCTTGGGCAAATATTGGTGTTGAAGCGGACAATACAGCTGAGATGTGTTGGTGGACTAATGGCTAGTTGATGGGAAAGTTGTTTGGGGCACCTGCAGGGGCAGTGGCACATACCCTACGCTCCACCATGGTCCATTGAGGCACTTGTATTAGCTATATAGCGTTGCGAGACATGGAAAGAAGCAGCTCACAGGGACAGACAGCAAGGCACAGACTTGTGTGCAGTGCATTTCATTTCCATGTAGAATTTGACACATGCATTACCTACTTTATTTCGGTCATGGTGGAACACGACTTGTTCTGAAGTCATACCTTGCTATACGCGTCTGGCTGCTTACCCAGGGAACATTGCATGTTGTGTAAATCGTGACACATTGGTCTTCCATTTGCCACGCACCCACCGGCGCCTGACTTACTGCATTGACTGTGTATGAACCATCACAGGGGTAATGTTACCTATGGGTACGAAGCATCCACACCAGATTGTTTGTTTGTAGAGTAGTTTGTTAGTTTGGGGCATATATGGTGGTGTGTTTGTGTGTTATGGGCACGCACAGATTAGTAACTGTGGCTCTCTTTGCAGCATTGAACTGCTCCTGTTACCAGACCTCAGAGTGTGCAGGCAGGAGGCCAGCACTCACCCCAGAGATAAGTTTCTCTTTGTCTTCCATTTGAGTAATTTGTTACTATGTGCATGATAATCAAGTTTGGTATACTTGTGTATGTGTTAATGTGAGTAGTACAGTTTTGTGCATTTCCTACTTTCCCGTGTCAATCCTACTTCCCTCTCCTGCCCCGCATTCCGGTTATCCAGTATAACAATGCCTGTCCCGACTGCATATCCCTGACCCTCCTTCCCCACCAGTGTCTCAGAGGCCTGTGTGAGTTTGCCCTTGCAGTCACCCAGACCACGGTGGGGGTGGTTGGTTCGGCCCACTCCTGCGCCTGTACACGGGAGCTGTGACAGTACACATCAGTTTGTGGTGCATCATTCTGTGTTATGTACCACACATGGTACACATCCTGTTGTGACATTGTTTTACTGTGCTACCTTGGTTGTAACGTCATTGTGGTAGTACTTGGGCTTTGTGACGTACTGCTACTACAAGTCATCTACTGGAGGCTCTTCTGGTTTGTTTTGCTGCCTGCAGGCTTTTTGCTTGGCTACTGTGTTGGCCTGCTTTGAGTTCTCTTTGATGTGGTGTTTTCGCAAGTCAAGGTGGCCTATGAAGGTGCGGGACGCTTTTTGCACACACGGTGGGAGATGGTGACAAAGGGGAAGGGTGATCCTGTGGCCAGGTGAAAATCAAGGATGAAGGCTACATAACCCAGGTGCAGTTGTTCAGTGGATCATGGTGATTTGTGTGGGAGGGGGGGGTTTGTTGTTGACAGTTGCCTTGCCCTACAGTGTGATGCGCACCCTGACATTGTAATTGCAGTATCCTATGTACATGATGAATTCTGCTGATCTATGCCTGTTCATGTGTTGTGTTTACCTTTCAGGTGTGAGGGGATAGTTGTGGCTTGACATACTTGGGTGTACAAATGGTGAATGTTCACATGTGATGTGTAGAGGAAACTGATGGTCACTTGATTGCACATGCATATATTGAGTGCATGTCCCTACTGACCCACACACTCGCACTATGATCCACTACATGTACAACCACCCTTCCATGTCCACATGTACACCCTGTTTGCCTTCTGGTGCCCACTGTGTCCCTGCAGCACATGATCTATGACCAATTGTGGATCCTGTACATGCGTAATTTGCTTTTTGATGTAGTTTGTCGCTTAGATGTGATGCTCAGGGTGTGCGTCACACACAATGGCTATTCACTATGCTGTGCGCTGAGCAGTGTGTTGCAGGAGGTGGGCACGGCACACAGAAGCTGCAGTGTTGATTTTGCAATGCACAATGTGCATGTAGACAGGCATTCATTGTTATGTTACAACTAAAACTGTTGGAATGCATTTCGGTATGACTTCTTTTGGGTGGGAGGTTGTTGGTCAGTCATTTCATCTGATTCCATGTCAGGCATCATTGTCTGATGCCACTTTACATTTTTCACATGTCAATGTGTACCTTATTGGTACTGTGTTGGTGTATAGCTATTGCTTGCCATGTCATGTTGTGGTTTGGGAGGGTTTGGGTGACATACCAGTGATAGTCATGGCCTGGTTTGCAGGTCTGTGTGATTCACACCTTACATGTGTGCCTTTTGGGCACACAGGATTGCTTATGTTTAAGAAGCTAGGGATGCACACAATGTGGCACTTCCATGGCAACATTCTCAGGGTGGTACGGTTGTGACAGTTGACTGTCTCTTTGTCATCATCGATTGTCAGCTGGTATGTGCCAGGCCTGTGTGCACTCCGCAGGGGTGGGAGTTTAGGTGAAAAATGTGGCCACAAGCTGGGTCCGGGCTTCCTCGCCAAGTGCCCTGTCCCCTCCCATGGGCAGCGTCTGTGCCTGTGGTTGGGGACGTGGGGCACCACAATGTCCACCCGTACGCCCTGCCATGTTGCAACATTGTGCAGGACACATGCTGCCACAATGATCATGCACACTACTGAGGGTGCATAGAGTAGCTGGCCGGCAGAGCGGTCAAGGGAGCGGAAGCGTGACTTGAGCACTCCGAATGTGCGCTCCACTATGACCCTGGTGGCAATATGGGCAGCGTTGTATCTTACCTGGGGTGGTGTGGTGGGGTTCCAGATTGGTGTCATCATGTGGTTGCTCAGAGGGTAGGCACTGTCCCCTGGAGAGGTGATGATGGTTGTGATTATTGGGGTTTGTGTATTTGTGTGTGTGTGTGACATGCATGCATGTGCGCAGGCATTTGTACTCACCTAGGAGCCAGGTGTCGCCATGCTGCCCAGCTTCCAGGGCCCGGCTCAGGGTGGACATTCTGTATATGAAAATGTCATGGGTGGAGCCAGGGTAGTTTGCATAGACAGAGGTGATGATTCCCTTTGCATCGCATACCACCTGCACGTTGATGGAATGCCAGTGCTTGCGGTTTCGGTAGATGTGCTCAGTGGCCCTAGGTGGATGTAGGGTCACATGGGTGCACATCTATGGCACCAAGCACTTTGGGAAAGTGTGCCACCCTGTAAAAGTCCTGGACAATGGCCTGCCTTTCAGTGGGTGCCTGCGGACTGAGGGGCGCACTGTCATGATTGCCAAGACCTGGTGTAGGCAGTGTGACTGCGTGGCCTGTGAGACCCCCCCCACTATGCCAGTAGTCTGCTGAAATGGCCCAGTGGCCAAAAAATGCAGGACATTGAGCACCTTCTCCAAGGGGCTCAATGCTTGGGAGCAGAGGGTAGGTGATGTAAGGTCATCTTCCCACTCCCTGACCAGGTCTAGCATGATACGAAGTGGAAACCTATACCGGCCGTGGACCTGGTTGTCAGGCATCCCAAAAAGGCTTGTCTGGGGTGAAAAAATGCATGCCCTTGCTATTCTCCTCCTCCTGCGGTGTCCCACGATCAGTGCTGCGACAAATGGGGCATTCATCGTAGCTGTATATACGTGTTTGTTGTTTGCGCGCACTTTTATACTGTGCGTGGGGACGCTTCCGCCTGCCTTCCTGTGGCGGACGCGTTGATGCCTATGCGCGTCTTTTGCCATGAGCAGGATTCCTGTATTCGAATCCATGAATACGGGTTGTTCGGGTGCGTGTGGGCGTTCTGTGTAGTTCCCTGCAGTACTTCCCCAGTTACGCCTTCTTTTTCACACGTTATTCCCCGTTCCGCATGTTACGCCCACTGTTCCGCCCACTTTTGTTGTATGCGCCGCGCTATGTGTTCTTTCACTGTGCGCATAGCACACGCAGTTTGATGACGTGTGCGCCCGCCATGCGTGGATTTGGCGCACAACCAGTGGTATACACGCTCATCGCCTGCCTTGAATCGCACGCGCGTGCGCTTGCTTTCTCACGCTTGCGCCACCTTACGCCTGCTTGCGCTGGGATTTTTGGTGCACGTTTGTTCCATGAATCGGCCCCCATGTTTCAGCATGAAGATAAAGAAGACTTAACTATTCTACAATCAAAACTAAACAATGAACAACGTAGCATTTTTCAAGAAGTTACAAAAGAAATTGCACATGGTGTACAACATGAAAACAAAGAATGCACCTGCCACAATTACAAACCTATACTACTGTACGTCAGTGGTGAAGCTGGTTCTGGCAAAACATTCTTAATCAAAATCATCAGTAAGTTCATTCAACAAATGACAAACAACAAACTGTCAGCTGTTGTCACTGCCCCCAAAGGTTTAGCTGCCAACAACATAGGTGGTGTCACTTTACACCGATTACTACTCCTGCCAGTAGAACACCAAAACAAATCAGACTATTACAAACTTTCTACAGAAGCTGCAATGGAACTACGCAGAGTATTAACAAATGTAAATGCTACTAATAGATGAAGTGAGCATGGTCTCCAACCTAGTGTGGGCTTTGATTCACCTCAGACTACAAGAAGTACTCAAAACAAACTACGAAGAGCTCTTTGCAGGAAAACACATTGTCTTCGGGGATCTTCTTCAATTGACACCAGTGAAAGGTGAGCCTATTTTTAAAACATTAGGACACAAACTCTGCCGTAAAACTGTTGGCAGCATTGGAAATGTCAACCTTTGGCAACATTTCCAATACAGAGAATTAACACAAAATATGCGGCAATCTGCAAATCTCACTTATGCCAACATCTTAAAAAGTATTAGAGTTGGTATACTATCTCAAGAAGCACAAGCAATATTGAAAACCTGGCACATTCATGCACTTTATGGCGATAATGTATGTGCTACAGATGTTAAGGACCAATTAGCCCACAAAAATGTCAACCGTATGGCCTTAATGCCAACTCTTGCAAGCTGTTTCAAATTCAATGAAACAATGTTAAATAAAGAAATGCAACCAATAATGGAAATTAGCGCCACAGACAAACTAGACATACATGGTATGACACTACCCATGTGTGAGCAAGCCACAACAAGACTAAATATTTTAGAAAATTCAATCTCTAACACAGCTGGGTTGGAAAAAAGATTAAAATTATCCTTAAATTGCACAGCAATGCTTAAACGTAACCTTGACGTGGACCAAGGACTAGTTAATGGAGCACTGGGTACAGTTGTTGGCTTTCAAACATACCCATGTGACAACAACATTCAGTTTGTCAATATTCTCTTTGACAAACTTTCAGAAGTAAAAAGGATAGGACGCTCAACAACTCGATTCCTTCTCTTCAAAGACATGTATGTACGCAGAGAACAATTTTCTCTAACTCTTGCATACGCAGTCACCATTCATAAATCACAAGGTCTTACCCTAGACAAAGCATTAATATACATTGGTAACAGTCTTTAAAGAAGGCATGAGCTAAGTAGCACTATCACGCTTACGTACAATTGACAGTCTATTTCTAATCAACTTTGATGCAAGTAAAGTAAACGCTTATATTCCTTGCATTTTAGAATACAATAGAATTCGTTCACTATAAACCCCCCATCTAAAAACATATCCTGTTCCATAAAAAGTAAAACGTTGTAAAAGAAAACTAAATCAAACAGAAATACAACAGGATATCACTGCAAATCCTCCAAAGAAAGTAAAAGAAACAAATACTTCATCAAGTACCACAAGCAAAAAACAACCAATTAGGGAAAGTAAACCAGTTACTTCGTCAAAGAAGGAAGACAAACTCAAAAAAAATCACTCAGATACAGAATTACCTGGTCCATTTAAACTCCCAAATATAATTGGTGTAAGTTGCGACGCAAATGTAGCAATGAATATTCTATTTCAATTACCACCAATTGTTGACAACATATACTCACACAGTACAGACCAATTGTGTTTGCAAATGTTAGTACTTCATAGAAATGCAACAAACAATCCTAATAACACATATAGGGCCTCATTGCGACCTTGGCGGTACGGGGTTAACGGCGCCGTAAAAGGTTCCGGCGCCGTTAACCCCGTACCGCCTCATTACGAGGTCCCCACGCGGGACCTGGTAAGTAACGCCTGGTCAAACCAGGCATGCTTACCAGGTCCCGCGAGGGGAAGAGGGAGCAAACAACGGGCCAACTCGTAATGGCCCGTTGTTTGCTCCCAAACCCATTCAGCCCTATGGTGGCTGAATGGGAATGGGGAAGGACTGGGTCTGTGTCCTTGGAGGGAGGAATTACCGGGCCTTCCGAACTCGGAATGGCCTGGTAATTCCTCATTCCATGGACCCGGACCCGGAGGCGATTTCGGCGGCAGCCATGCCGCCAATAGCGGCATGGCTACCGCCGAGGTCATAATGAGGGCCATAGTGTTTATGGAATAAGACAACAATTGGACTACTGTGCTGGAATGGTGAAATTCACTATAAACTCACAGAGATCCACAAGAATTTCTAATGTACTTACTATAAGTACTGGAAAACAAAAACATACCTATAAATGAAATCTTCCATATTTCATACATGTGGAAACATACATGCACTCTCTGCAACAATGTGACACAAGAACAAATCCCCAATGGGCGCTTTGTGTATGTATCAATGCCTAATTGTGAATCCGTTCCATTTCAGCAACTTGTACAACATGCAAACCATGGTAGATTATGTACTACCTGCAATTCGGATAATTGCTCCACCTTACTAATACAAACACATAGTAAATATATAATACTAATGCTTCTACGTTACAATGCAGATGGTACCAAAAACAACTGCAAGCTGACTGGATTCACACATGGTCAAGTATCACTTGGCAAGAAAACCTTCACAACAATAGGTATAATCTACCACACAGGAGACACAACCAATGCAGGCACTATACTGCATATATAAAAAAAAATGTGGATGGTTCGAATGTATTGATAGTACCATTACTCTAAAGCAGAGATTACCTGCAAATCTTACAAACGCTTATTTAATCTTCTTAAAAGCAAAATGTATTAACTAAACTGTACTTAAACCTTAACTAAACTTCTATTAAAAAAACTATAAACTGTTAGAATATGCCAACAGGTATCTAACTGCCCCAAGATTCTACAACAACTAAACAGATAAATGAATACTAATAAATTATATAAAAAAATAGATAGTTAGAATACGCCAACTGGTATCTAACTACCCCAAGATTTTCAATAACCGAACAGATAAATCAATACCACTACATTATAACAAAAAATAGACAGTTAGAATACGCCAATTGGTATCTAACTGCTCCAAAAATCTGCAACAAGCCAATATATAGAGCATTAGCCAGAAACAAGTGAACACTGAAAACAAACAAACAAATAGACTGTAGCATAACAAAAAAAGGTTTTTTTTTTTAATCCAACAAGGATTTTTTTTCTCCCACAGACCCAATGATTTTAGCAAGAAACACAGACTGAGCAAATTGCACAGTACTCTGATTTGTACTCTACTAAATATGAGGGTAAAAAAAAATGTTGATTATTCAATGTTATAAGTCATTACAAAATACCAATATTAACATGATCTTTTCTTTTATCACAGAAATGAGCAAGAAATACATGTACTTCAGTTACTAAACCAAACAGTAAGTATATTATAATAAGTACAACCATCACAGCAAATCACACCCATAGTGACTTATAACTTAGGTGCTTATAAATTTGGTGTTGTCCATGCACCCAAGACTATACGCCCTGCCCACAACCACCACAGCATATCACACCCATAGTGGCTTACAACTTTGTTGCTTATAAATTTGTTCTTGGATCCCAAAGTTATGACACTATGGGTGTAATATGCTGCGGTGGTTGTGGCCAGGGTATAGAGTCTTGGGAGCATAGGCCATGCTCCCAAGACTCTATACCCTGGCCACAACCACATGGCACTGTCTGGAAGGTCTGCGATTATGTTAGATGTTCGCGCACATATCACACCCATAGATTCAAACATTTTGACTATGCCATATTGGCACTTTTAATGTCCGCGGACACTTTCAACTTGCCAGCGAACAATATGGACAGCGTCCTCAGGACACCACCATTTCGTCCATTTACCAACATTTCAGGACACTGCAGGTCTTCTTAGAACAGTTTCAACTTGCCTGCGAACCAAACGGACAGGCATACCGTCCTCAGGACACCCCCATTTTATTTATTTACGAACATCCCAGGACACATCGTGTGTTATTAGAAAAATTTCAACCTGCCAACGAACAATACGGACAGTGTCCTCAGGACACTCGCATTTAGTTTATTTACGAACATTTCAGGACACAGCGAGTGTTTTTAGAACAGTTTCAGCTTGCGAACAGTACGAACATTCATACCATCCTCAGGACACCCCCATTTTGTTTATTGACGAACATTCACCGTCCTCAGGACACCCCCATTTTGTTTATTGACGAACATCCCAGGACACATGATGAATTCTTAGAACAGTTTCAACTTTCCTGCGAACGAAATGTCCTCAGGACACCCCCATTTCGTCCATTTACGAATATTTCAGGACACCGCAGGTCTTCTTACAACTGTTTCAACTTGCCTGCGAACAAAACGGGCAGGCATACCGTCCTCAGGACACCCCCATTTTGTTTATTGACGAACATCCCAGGACACATCATGTGTTATTAGAACAATTTCAACTTGCCAGCGAACAATACGGACAGTGTCCTCAGGACACTCCCATTTCGTTTATTTACGAACATTTCAGGGAACCGCGAGTGTTCTTCGGACAGTTTCAGCTTGCTTGCGAACAATATGGACAGATGTAGCATCCTCAGAACACTCCCATTTTGTTTATTGACGAACCTCCCAGGACACTTCATGTTTTCTTAGAACAGTTTCAACTTGCTTGCGAACAGTACGGACAGTCATACCATCCTCAGGACACACCCATTTTGTTTATTTTCGAACATATCAGTACACCGTGTGTGTTCCTAGAACAGTTTCAACTTGCCTACGAACCATACGTACGGACATAGTGTCCTCAGAACACCCCCATTTCATTTATTTAGAACATTTCAGTACATCCGTGTTGTCCGCAGACAAATCGAACACAACAAGGAGATCTACCACCTAAATAAATACAACATTTAACCCATCTCTTACTCCCCCACCCTCCCAAAACAGTCTTACACACCAACACACTCTACTAAATAGCATTTCTCCACCAAGTTTCACCGATCTGTCCGCGGACGTCCGTAAATTCAAGATGTCGGGCGTTCCCGAAAATCTGACGTGCTTCACGCTCTTCGCCGTCCAATCAGCGAAAACGTTGCATGTCCGCAGACATGACGCAAGCCAGTTGGCCAATCAGGACACTGTCCACGGTGCGAACAGGGAAGTGTGTCCGTGGACCGACCATAGATAGCACTAATTTTTTTTTACCTATTTTTTGCTATTTTATAAAAACTATAGGACAGATTTTCACCAAATTTGCAAAACAACGCTTTCGGGACCAAGCCGCTGCTCCTGGTCCAAATTTGGTGAAAATCCGTCCAGCGGTTTGGGCTGTAGGCATGAGCAAAGTTTTTTTCTCCCATTCAGTCTATGGGAAAAAAAGAAGTTTTGGGACCCCCCTTATAACTTTGCCCCCCCTGGACCAAACCTCACCAAACTTTGCAAAAGAAAATTCAGAGTTACCCATACACTTTTTTTGCAAAGTTTGGTGAGGATTCGTCCAGGGAGAGCGAAGTTATAAGCCACCCAAAAAGGGATCTTCCTATGGAAAAAGCAACTTAACCATAACATTCAAGGAAAAAACTTTCTTAAAGGATGTCATGGTTACAAGTAAAACCGAAAAACCTCAAATTCGCCAGTTATGGTAAGCTAAGCAACCATAACTCGCACCACCACCGTGCACTGCTAAGACTAACACCCAGGACATCAAAAATGACATCACAAATGTCATTGATGACATCACTGATGACATCACATATCTGGGACACTTGTTTTTGTTCACTGACATATCTAGGCCAGGTGGTTTTGTTCACTGACAGTCAGAATATTAAAATTCAAAAGGTGCTATTTATCTAGACGTTAACCTTGTCATGTGTTCTTAAAGTACCATCCTTAGGGTTTGGTCTGAGCTCATGGTGCACATACATGGGGAAATAAGCAGGCCTCAAACACACAATTCATTTGTATACATGAAGATACACTTTAATGCTATTAACATTTTCTGATGATGCTGTTTCTTTCTTCCTTACTTTAATTTCCCTGTATGTGCCTATGATTTGTATGCATTGTGGGTCTTCATGTTTGTACTGGCACCAGTGTGTAGTAAGTCTTAAACATGTAATAACTTACTAACAATTCAACATTATTAAAAACTCTGATAAGGTAGCATTCATTATTGTATTATCCAAAATTACAAAATTAGAAATATTGTACTACTATGGTGCATTCTGCAGCCATTACCGATGTTTATGTATGATTAGGTCCGTATATTAACAACAACACTCCAATACAATGTTGTTTAGATGAGTACATTCTTTAATAGATTAAGTAGTTCATCATAGGTCTCCCGATCACCCCTGACATATTGTTACCAACATTATAAACACAAACCCTTTTAGGAAATTTTCATCAAAATTAAGTTTACATGTGATGTCATCTTTGATGTCCTGGGTGTTAGTCTTAGCAGTGAACAGTGGTGGCGCGAGTTATGTTTGCATAGCTTGCCGTAACTGCCGAATTTCTGAGGTTTTTCGATTTTATTTGTAACCATAACGTCCGTTTAACAAAGTTTCATTGAATTTCATATTTTTTTTAATGGTGCAACTTAACCATGATGTCCATTTAACAACATTTTTTCTGCGAATTTCATAGGTTTTTATTAGTGCAACTTAACCACAACATCCCTTTAACAAAGTTTTTTCAGTGAATTTCATGGGTTTTTACCAGTGCATGATGTTTTCCAGCAAATTACCAATATCATACTTACCCCAATATAGCAACATTTCTGTCCAATGTAAAACATTTCACCTTACTTTTCTTCCATTTCCCAACTTCTAGCATTATTTTGAACACTTCTGTACACTTTTTGCAAGTTTTTCCACTATTTTTGCCTCCGTGAATGTGCGCGAACATCTAACATAATCGCAGACCTTCCAGACAGTGCCATGTGACCATGCGCTTGCACGCGGAATGATGATGTGTCCGCAAATGCGGCTGCACTTTGCCATCGGGTCCCTGCTTCAAGGACAGCTCAGAACAGCATTTTCTACTGATCTAGGAACTTTCAAGCTCATTTTGTACCCTTGCACATCTCATACACCTGTTCCTACTCATTATCCATTAACAATCTAGTACAAAGCACATACTTGGAACAATATTAGCAAAACTATTTATCTTAAAAATTCAATCATCTATTGTCGTCCCTCCTCCCCGAAGTGTCTTCGAACATCACACGACTTTACCCGAACATCCGGACTGTTCGAAGACTTCGGGATGAAAAACACCAGTTTTTTGGCTTCTTATGGCCATATCCCAACCCATCCTCTTCACCCCCCACCTCCCCAGAGGTTGTTTAATGAGACTGATTCGTTAAATGTTGTGTTTTTAATAGGTTTTTACTGCAATGTTCACGGACACTGGTGGATGTCCGCAAATCCAAAATGGTGGACGTTGCCAAAAATCTGATACACTTCACTGTTTTCACCATCCAATGAGTGGGCGCGTATGATGTCCGCGGACATCACGTCATCCTCTTGGCCAATCGGAGGCCTGTCCGCGGAACGAACAGGTAAGTGAGTCTGCGGACCGAACCCAGATATCACGCATTATTTTTAACCTACTTTTCATTCAAAATAAAAAACTACTGGACAGATTTCGACCAAATTTACAAACGCACATTTTCAGGACCAAGCCGCCACTCCTGACACAAATTTGGTGAAAATCCGTTCAGTGATTTGGGCTGCAGACATGAGAAAATATTATTTTCCATTGCGTCTATGGAAAAAACTAACATTTTGATACCATCAGTACAACTTTGCCCCCCCCCTTGATGAAACCTCACCAAACTTGTCAAATAAATTCAGATGGGGGCCATATACTTTTTTTTGTGCAAAGTTTGGTAAGGATTCGTCCAGGGGGAGCAAAGTTATGAGCCACCCAAAAGTGCTCTTCCTATGAGTTGAGCAAATTAATCATAACTACATGGCCGCTACCGCAGGTCCTGTAATATTACAGGGCCTGCACTAGAGGCTCTGTAGTTATGGTTAAAGTACTCAACTCATAGATGGAGCCCTTTTTGGGCGGCTTATGTCTTCCACCCCACCCTCCGGACGAATCCTCACCAAACTTTGCATGTGGCAACCTGAGAATGATTTTGTGACATTTAGTACCGTTTCATCCACGGAGCGGCAGCTTGGTCCCTAAAGAGTGCTTATGTAGATTTGGTGTAAATCCGTCTGTTTGTTTTTGAAAAAATGGCCAAAAAGTACATACAAAATAAAGTGTCATATCTGGGTCTGGTGTATTCGAAAGAAAAGGCCAAAGCCCCAACTATTTTTTGTTTACGGGGGAGAAATTCTCAAAGAGGGACAGATAATAGTGTAAGACAAAAGGGTGTCGGAAGATCCAGCACTGAGGATTAATTACCCCTCACTACTGCGATCCTAGATAGAGAATGAACCGCCTATGGTCACACACATAGCTATTTACATAACACCATTAGTACAAAACATCAGCAGGTACAAATAGCCAGACACGCTGACATACATGAAGCCAAATTTTAATGATATATAAAAAGAGTTTAAAAAGCAACAACATTATACACCTATACAATAAAAGGACAGACCAAAATATGCCTGGTCCTTATATACATATATAAACGCTCAAGGCAATAAAGGAACAAGAAATGAGATGGGTAAGTAAATACACCATATACTACTGAACACTGATTTTGGAAATGCCTAGTTTTAGACATTTATTGAGATATGGGATGTCGACATGTTTTGGCCATTGGTTGGATTGGACATTTTCTCAGGTGTCCATGCAAAGGTGAGTGTTGTGGCCATCTTCAGGACAGGACATTTCTTCACAGTAGGCCTTATGGATGATGTACTACTGACATCACAGATTTATTTTCACAGGATCGAGTGTGAAAGAGACGAACAAGTCAAAGAATGGCTTGTGGCAATTTTAAAGGAAGGTTGCTTGCCAATGGTACTGTTGCCGGATTTATGACAATGTGTTCATTCAGGTCAACCGGGCAGTCACTAATTATCGATTTCCTTATTGAATAGAGAACCGTGCTGCGTAGCTGCCTGGGCTACAATGTTGGGTATGGGTTGCGGGACTTAACTGCCCTTTTTTCAGAGCGGGACCGGGTATGCGAGCATACGTTTTTGCTGATCACAACTACAGCAGAGAACAGTGTGATCCTCACGTTTGCAGCAGACAGCACTAGCCGCTGCACTGCATTCATCAGCGGGTTCAACACGCGTTTCATACCGAACGTCGGAATCCTCTTAACCACTGATCACTCAACGTCTTAATTTTCATTAGTGATTCAAGGAGGCGGGTTAAGCACTGCAGTAGCACGCTACCGCTGGGCAGTTAAGTCCCGAAACCCATACCCAAAATTGTAGCTTGTGCAGCTACAAGGGTAGTATATCATATTTTTAATATTGTGAAATGATATAATTGAAGTGTATATGGTATTTATGATGGTAATACAATTGAGGATAGTGCTCTTTGATCTATCCTCTGCCTTTGACACAGTTAACCATTCTATCCTTATTAAACGGCTACATGATACCTTCGTCATTACGGACTGCGCACTGGACAGGCTGACGTGTTTCCTCACTAACTGCCCTTTCGAGCTGGAACTGGACCATTTCTTCTGCACCACCTCACTCTCTACCCGTAGCATCCACCAGGGTTCTATTCGATTGCCGTGGCTCTTCAATATCTATGTCGTCCCTCTGGCTCATTTGTTCTCCTATTTCTCTGTTAAGTTCCAGCGTTATGGATCGTTGGTACAACTCTTCCTTTTTAAATCACAATGTTTGCTCTGCCACTTTGCACATTATGCACTTTATGTTTCACATTTGTAGTATCAAAATGAATCACACTTTTATGGGCAATGCCCGAAATAAAGTTACTATTGATAATGATTTACCCGAGACACCCATTTAAGACAGAAGAAAGTCTACTTCCGACCTTACATCCTAGTGAAGTAGGGTAGAAAGAAACCTGGGCTCTAGGTATGAACACTCCTGTGCTGAGCTCGTTGTTAGGTCTGATGATCTGGATATATCTATGCAAGGTCACAGGTTGGTAGAGGTGAACCCACACCTCAAGTAAGGAAATTGTAAACAGTCTGGTTACCTTGCAATTTTTTGGTTTTTAGAGAATCTTATGCATAAAAATGATTCTCACGCTAGGATGCAGTATTTCTCAGTGGGATTATTTATTTATAGTGGTTTAGACACATGGGGCCTCATTACGAGTTTGGAGGCAGCCATGGAGCTATTAGCACCATGGCTGCCTCCAAACCGGGCTCCTTTACCGGGTTCCTGCAATGGGGACTTACCGGGTCATTCCGACACAGGAGGACCCAGTAAATCCTCCTTGCAGGAACCATTGCCCATTCCCATTTGAGCCCCCATAGGACTCAATGGGAATGGGGATGGAGGTAACAACGGGCACATTATAAGTGTCCCGTTGTTACCTCCCTCTTCCCCTGGAGGGACCCGGAAAAGACGTCTGGTTTTATGAGATGTCTGATCCGGGTCCCGCAAAGAGAACCTCGTAATACGCGCTCCCGGAATGAAGGGGGCCGGTCCCGTACCGGCCCACTTCATTACGGGAGTGCAAGGGTCGTAATGAGGCCCATGGTCTAAGTGGTGTTCAGCCGGTCATCCATGTGTCTACACCAATAATAATAAATAATCCCACTGTGAAATACTGCATCCTAGTTCCGAGAATCATTTTTATGCATAAGATTCACTAACACCAAAAAAAGTTCAAGGCAACCAGGACAGTCTACAATATCCTAGTGAAGTACTTGCTGCTGTACACATGTGAATACATTGGTAGGTTTACCTGCCCCTGTATGTGATAACATATTTAAATTGACCGGTCTAATAACCAAGACCGTATTCCCCTTGGCATTCTAATGTTATTCTATTTGGCATTGTGCTAAACATAGTTATGTTATTTCATTTTTGGGAGAGTTATACCGTGCACTGCTGCTTTTTGCACGGCCGCTAGGCTTTCTAGTGGATCTGAATGGGAAAGTGATGGGGTTGGTCAGGGGAGGAGAGGAAAACGACGAACCATTGCGTTGAACTATTTGTGGCTGGCTGCGTGTGTTTGTAGAATGAGCAGCCAATAGCATTTGTGAGGAGTCTGTTTTCTAGGTGGATATTAATTTGTACATCAAAGGCATGTTTTTCCACATGGATGACCTCAAATGATGAGTTATGAGGGTACTTCTGTCAGTCTGTGAGGTTTGCAAGTTCATTCAAGAAATGTGTTTTAAGTGTTTTGGCAGTTGAGAAGGTTTATACTAGCTGTTTGTGTTGTTGTGGCCATTGAGTATGTGGTGAGTAAGGGTGGTTGACCAAAGGTTGTTAATCGGTTGGGATGTTTCTGATTGTTGCTATGTTGTTTCAGACATGTTAGTTGTTTTCCTACTGGTAAAGGGTTTGGAGAAGTTGTCGAGTGACAGTCTCTCAGCTTTTCTGTGTTTTTACGTCATATTGCTTGAATGTTAGTTGATATGATAGTTTGATATGATAGTTTATTTATATAGCGCCTATACACAATGTGTTTCACAGTGCTTCACAACATGGAGGGAACAAGGGAAAATACAAAACATTCTTAAAGGCCATGAACACCAAGAATGTGAAATTAACTATCGTACTCGGCCTATCGACATTTCATATAGTGCAAGTGCTAAGACACAGATAGAAAGGAAATGGGAACAGACAGGCGACTATCGTACTAGGCCTAACGAAATTCACTGATGGAGTCAGAGAATTACACGAGCTGAGGGAGAGGGTAGGAGAGAGGAGGGAGAGGAACAAAACAAGCGACTATCGTACTAGGTCTGATGGCATTTCAGATAGTGCTGAAGGGGGGGATAACAAGCAAGGGTGGATTAGGAGCATTAAGAGCTGGACGTGTATGTATGGCATGCTAGACCAAACCATTTTGATATTGGTGCTGCTTGAGTTTCCCTGTTGGCTTGTTCCTTATTGCCTGTTTGTCACTTCTTTTCAATCTGATTGTATTTTTTACTACTTGGCATGTGTCAGGGTGTCTGCTAATGATACCAGATGGGCTGCATCTGCGTGGCACAGAAGCCTAGAGCGGTTATAGTGGACGCTCAAGAGATTTGATTTCTGTAGGCTTGTTCAATGTTGAGTGTGTGTTCCTTGTGTTCATTTCGGGGGGGTTTCCCTGTTGGGTGGTTGTCAGGTCATCCAGTGGCAGTGGTTTATAGCCGCACGCTGTAATTTCGATTGCCTCATGCTTTGTAGTGGGGCTGCCCCCTACCCTGGTGCATCAAAAAGTCATATTTGTACACTTTTTCTGAAAGCTAGGTGGTCTTGTCTTGTTTGCATTTCTTTAGAAGTGGCCTTCTATTATTTTGCTATGGGTTTGGAGAATGCTGTTTCTCCATATTCTCTCTTCTCGTGGCACTTGTTTCAATCAGCATGTCGCTGATAGATCTAACGATCCATCGCAGTTGGTAGTGAGTGATTTTTCATCTTAGGAGCAGTCTCTCAGCAGTAGTTTGGCTATGTTGTAATTTCTTGGTGAGGTAGCCTGGCTGTTTGCCTAGTCGATTCTCACGTGTATCAGCGAGATGACGGCAAGTTTCTTATATTGGGAGATGAGATAGTAGCTAAATTGTCTTAGTTTGGCATTAACTGTTGGTTCTACAGTGGGTTCAACGGCCATGGGAATTCCCTGATTTTTCTAATCACTGTTGAGTTTTCTGGTCTTTTTCCCATTAATGCAGGCCAGGGGAGTGGTGCATGTGGTCCATTGTTGTGGGGGCAGAGGGATGATCCGAATTTCTGTTTTGTTTGGGTTTAGTTCGAGTTGTTATTGGTTATCCAGATGTTTATCTTGCTAAGGAAGGCAACCACCTTGAAAATGAATAGTCGTCCACATAGTTCTCACATGTGAGCCCATACTTTTTTATTAGTCTCATGCGTGGGGCGATTTGTATGTTGGTAAGAAGTGGTGAAAGACTTGATGCTTGTCAGACTCTGCGCATAATGATTTTTGTCCTTGAGGTCCGGGAGGAAGGACTTGTAGTGGGGTGCCGCAAAGGCTGGATTCTTGAAGCCTCTTGATTAAAGTGTGGTTGATAGTTGAGGCCATGTATGGCATGTTATAAATGAGAAGTAACGGTAATTATAGCGGAAGTGGAAGCTTTCTGGATGAAAGCACAGTGAAATGTCAAGGATACAAAGCTGTTGCTGTCTTTGGCGGTGACTCATATGTTCTCAGATTATTTCCAACCATTCGCTAGCTATTTAGTTCTTTAATGCCTTTCTTTAAAAACCCATGGAAAATGTATTTTGTTGCTATAAATCATAATTATATTTTTAATTTATTGTTTCACAACAGAATGACTTTGAAGGTATCTAATCCAACAACATATCTTAGTGGCCACAATAAATCACTTTCTATGTACACATGTCACCAATGTTTCGTATCACTTTTTTAACATTTTTACACCAACCTGAGTTTACTCCAACAAGAAGCAATAGCAATAGTGTGTGTTTGTTTATTTTTCTCCATGAATAAGCATAGTTGACATGAAATGATCAAAACTGTGTGTTTTCTTTCTTGTATGTCCTCAACACTGTGCTATTAGCATTGTATACCGTGCTATTTTAGCCTCTGATTTTGGGCAAGGGAGTGCACATCCTTCTTCACAGGAACCAGTCACTGCCACTCCCACAGATCACCTGCGAAATAATCTCGATTTTAAACTAGCAATGGGATGCGCACTGAGTTCTTACCCTGAGGTTTTACCTTACACCTTCATAGACACAGACACAGGTTTTTTTAGGGATCCCAACAGGCACCCTTGTTTATTTTTAAATCCACATAAACCTTTACTTATTAAACATCTCTACCCCTACTAATTATTACCCCCTTCTATGATCCTACTCGTGTGAGTCTTTACTGAAGGGATCTGCCTTGTCAGCCCACCTTTCCTCAGAGGTGTCACATGAAGACCCATAGGGTGAGACAGATGGAACAAACCCCTGCCCTACACCTGGCACCACCCACAGGAGCACAAGGCCAGACTATGGCATGCGGGGGTGATCTCACCCATGAGGTGGCCTAAGGCAATCTGCCACTCTCCTTACTTACCTCACGGCAGAGTACACATGCACTCTAAACCTTATACTGTACACTATAAACATACATCTACTTAACATTCCCCCTAATTATTCATCCTACTTAACTATTATACCCTACACATTTCCATAATTATAAACCTGCATTAAACTATTCACATTAATACACTTATAATCTATACCGCTATATTTATAAAAGTAAATAGACATAAAGGAAATAAAATATATAAACATATAAAACATTAAAACATTATTTTACACAGGGGTGGCTGCTGCCATACCTTTGTGCTGCGGTCTCTTAGTGATCCCGGAATTTTCCCCAGATATAAATGGGGCTGTCCCATTGTCTTTTGTGGCACCACTAACCCACTCATGCCCCGTGGCACACTTTCCAATTTTCCCCATGCTTAAATGGGGTCATTAACCATCACTGTCAGGACCCCATGGCTCGTTATCCTCAGGCCGGCACCATGCCCTGAAGGGCCACTCAATGTTACCACCATAGCCCTGTGGCTCTAATTCTATTTCTGGGCAGCCTATGACCTGGGGACGCTGCCGTACTAACCACTGCACCTCCCCCAGTGCCTCACCCTTTGCATCCCATTGGAGTGATGCAGGGAGTGGGCTGCAAACTCACTAGTGCTCCAATTGGTGCACCAGAGTCCTCGTCTTCACCCGGGCCACGAGAATGGAGCAGCCGAGACTTGTCTTCTACTAGGCTGCTCCAGCACCCCAGGGGTTTCCTTCACCTGGACCGCTCTTGCTGTGAGGGCTTTCTTAACCTCCCCACCCAGGGTCCCAGGTTTCTCCATCTCCCTCTTCACCTCCCCGGGCCACCTAGCATACGTGGTTTGGGAGGACTTTTTTTGCAGAGCCCATCCCAACTGGCCCCCGGGGGTGGGGGGGTGCGGCTGAGGGCACTGCCACATTGCTCCATTCGGGCCACTTGGTCAACGTGACTAGGACAGAGTTGCATTTTCTTCTCCCACTGGGTGCTCAAGCACACACCTCAAGTGGTTTTCACAATGTGATCTGTCCAGTCTGGCCACCTGCAGGCCGACAGGAGCCATGGCCCACGGGTGCTCCAGGCCCGCATCCTGGGCCCACGGTACAGGGCCCACGGTACAGCCATCCTTTCATATGAGGCACCCTTCAAGCTTTTCTTCAGGTCCTGGTTGGCCGCTCAAGTTTGCAGCCATCTAAAGCGTTCTTTTTTCATTCCTCTCCCTTTCTTCTTCCTTCTTTCTCCCTCTTTTCCGTTTCCAACATTTCTCCAACGATTTTCTCTATTAAACTTTTGGAATTTTGCCTCCCCTGCCCAGCCCATTCTGGGCAGGGGGTATGTCTTTTTATTTTTCTATTTATTAACATTCCATCTAGCCCCATGGTGGGGTGGATGGATCCACCGAGGAAAACACACAGACAATACAATAAACCCACTAAATGAAATATTGAACGCACGCACCCTGTTGTTGGTGTCTTTATTTCTAGGTTTCGCTTTTGGGAGAAGCATGGAGCCCTATCTAGCCAGGCCCTATTTGGTGCACTGGGTACATCACTGTCTTCCAAACTCTTAGGTTGTTACTCTCTGCCCCCTTTTTGGCCCTGTGCGCACCAGGTATCAGACGATTATGCCGCCATCATGCATCCAGGCCTGTGACTCCCTGACAGGTTTCCCTTTGCCACGTGACTGCACCTATTTGGTCTCATGACCATGATCCAGTAACTCTCCTGTGGCCCTTTAATTTGATGAAGCCACCATTTGTGAGCGAGTGCTAGACAGGAGGGAATCTGACTGCATCCAACTTGCCCTCTCATCCTTTTCACTTAGAGACCTCCAAGTCCTTTCCCTCTGCACCTCTGTGTTGGCCCATGTGCCTAACAGTTCAGGTGGGAAGGCTGACATCGTATATCCATGCCTGCGACTACCTGTCTGGTTCACCCTGGGCGTTTGGCCTCATCCATCCTTGCCCTTATAGTGGCAAGTCATAGGCATTCCAAATGCTGGGCCCAGATGAAAGACAGTAATGACTAAAGGCAACTCCAGTTTGGCCCTGTTATGGCCTGAAAGGTTGTAGGGCTTCAACCTCTACTCCCGCTGCACTTCCCTCCCACCTGAAATTGTAAGTACCACATCTGGCCTGCTGCCTCGTGTCCCTACTTCTTAACATCTGCCCACCTTTACAGCCCACCATACCCTTCTCCTGACTGTTCTGTCTCTACCTCTCTTTTGAGCTCTTCCCAGGATCTTTCTCTTTTCCCTTTGAAAAAAGGTGGCCGTCTTGGACTGATGATCAGCAAGGATATATACCATCTGCTCCTATTCAACCATCTCACTTTATTCCTTCTTCCTTTGAACACATCTGTGTCTAATGTCTTGCTCACACCCCCTCACTATCTTACATATCTACTGCCCATCTTGCACCCTCATGAGAGGCCTACCTGAAACCACTTGTTTGCCAGCTTGGACCTACTAATTGAAACTCTTTAGGATGATGTCCCTGTAACATCATGGGGAACCTCAAACATACAAACAAGGCCATCAACAATAGCTGGAATCCACTCTCTCTCACAAATCTCTGGCCAACGTATACAAACTTCCTACCCACACTCATGCAACTCTCCACTTATCATTTTCTTTCCTCCTCCATCTTTACTCCTCTGCTCTCTTTGTTGATGATTTACCCTACAGCTAGTTACTCATCCACTTCACCATCTCATTCCCCTTCTATCTTCCCTCATCTATTACCAAGAAATAATTCAAGCCAGACTCTAGGGTCACCTAGCTTAACCTCATCAAGATCTCCTTACAAATTCTTTCTTCTCCACTTGCTCAATGTATCAAACTCACCTTTTTCAGTTCTGCGCTGCAAAGGCTAACTTCTTAGACAACCACAATCAAGCCTGCACCTATATATTCTCTGACCCTCAACCATGGATCTCCAGAGCCATTGAACATCTGCAAACAACTTTGCACCTCCACCTATGCCACTGACGAAACACTCACATCCCAGCTCTCCTCATTGCTTACAAGGTTTCCTCCTTGCCTCCACCATGGCCAAATATCTCTGTTATATGATAGTTTATCCTCTCACCATTGCCATCCTTGCAAACTATCCAATACCCTTTAGGCCATGATCACCCCAAGACTTTGCTCCTTACCTTCCTCCAGATCCACTTCTCTAAAATAACAAATATAGAGGGCACCTGTTCCACCATTCTAGCCCTCTTCCTCCTCTCTCTTTCTCTCCATCACTCTGCACCACTACACTTTGTAATATATCCCACATCCCTCCTAATTCCCCTGCTGAGTTTACACCCATCCTACACTCAGCTAACCAATCCTGCACTCCTATTGATCCCTTGGCATCACTGACAATCATAGAGCTTGCAACTGTCACCTCTTTTCTCTCCCCTCTTCAATCTATTTCTATCAACTGGCATCTTTTCAGTCTGCTTATAAGTTATACACGTCCTGAAAAAAATATATCTGATCCTAGCAATTGAGCTTTCTGCAGAAGTGAACTACCTTAAAACAAGTGCACTTTCAAAACTCCCGCAACCTGGGTTCCACAACCTAGCCCCCACAGAGTTTTTGGCATTAACGTTTTAGTACTGTTTACTGTTTGTACCTATATCCTCATTCTGCATAATCTCTCTGCCACCTTTGTTTACCTTTGGCACTGTGGATCATCCCTCCCTCCTCCAAACTCTCTCCTTCCTTGGCTTCAAGGACGCCACACTTCAATGGGTGACCTCGTATTTCTCTGACTGCTTCTTGCTTACCTCTTGGAACTCTAACGCCTCTTCCTATGGCCGTCCCAGAAGGATCCATCCAGGGCCAACACCTTTTCACCCTTTCACTCTAAACACCTCCAGGCTAGGTAAACTTGTCTCATCCTTCGATTTCTCTTGTCACCAACTGGCTCTCCACCTTCTGTCTGCAGGCAGCATAATATTGCTTGATGGTATACTCTTCTAGGATGGAAGACACCTTACTCTTGGACTCCAATGGCAACTCTACTCTCTCATCCCCTATCTCCTTTTCTCCCAACCGTCTCACTCCATCAAGAACGTCTCACAACCCTGTTATTCTTTTTTGACAACAAACTTAAACTACATAACTTCATCATTGCATAGCTGGAAGATTCGCCAATACTTCACCCACCAGTCTGACAACACTTTTATCTCCACCCCGGTCTCCAGTAAACTGGACTACTGCTCTAACCTCTTCCTGACCCTCCGTGCTCATTGTCTCCCCTCAAAACATACTACGCCTTGCCACATGTACACTTTACAATGCACTTAGATCTTCTCCCACCACAGTGCACTGGCACCATACTGGCTGGCTCACTATGCAAAATTGCTTCCTCTTTAAGTTTAATCTCATTGTCTTTCAATGTATCCATGACCCATGCCCCCAGTACATGGTTGAGTGCATCTCACAATACTTACTTGGGCTATCCGCTCTCGAACACTGAAACATTAAACAACCATCTGTGAAATGCCACCACCCTTCGCTGCCTCTTTCCGCTACTGGTCCCCCTCACCACATGAATGCTGTAATCCCCCCTGGCATCAAAGCAGCTCCACATCAGTGAAAATATTTAAAACCAGGCTCAAGTTGCACATGCTAGCCAATCAGGAATCAACCTACATACCCCCACTTCCTCGTTCATTCTCTCCCCCATGAACTCTCTCTAACCTAGTCCTAAAAACTATACAAATGTTATCATGTATTCATGTAACCACTGGCTGAAGGCAGAAAATGCACAGTGTGAATATGTTTCCATGCAGCACCCCCAAACCCTACAATAACCGTCATTCCCCCACTCACGCAATGTAACTATGTACAGGCGCCATGAAAATGGACTGCCCCTAATTAGGGTTTTTGTTCTCTGTGTGACACTTACTGTCAAATGAGTGCCAATTTAACGAACCAAATGAATAGAAATATATTTATTTTATGATTTTCCCTGCTGTTGTTTTGTGCGAGTATGCCTCTTTTTCTGTTTCCTAAAATGTCTCATGGTGTTCACATTAGTTCGAAAAAGGTCCACAAAGTATACATTGCAACATATACAGTGTGGTGCTGGCCCTTTAAGGGTTTAGCACGCGGCAGAGTGACGTTGCACATCGCTGCGTGCGTATAAATAAATGGGGTGTTCCCGGCCGGGTTAGAGCGACCGGGGAGCCCGAACTGGACAGACGTGTCCGTGTGTACATCTGTAGCGGAAGGGGGCTCATGGATGATCATGGGGGCTGGAGAGCGCCCCGCAACAGTGGCAAAGAGATTCGAGCCACACCTGTGCACGGCAGTGATTTGAAAATATAATTTTTTCCTGAACGAGGTGCATTTGTCTCGTTCTATGCTGCGGAGAGGGAGTGGCCCACGTGGCTCGGCGGCCATTTTGTGGACAAGGCTAGGATGGTCGCGGCCCTCTAGAAGGGTGCCTGTGCGCCATCCAGACTGATTTTTTGAAGATATTAACTGCACGTACAGCACATCAGAAACCCGAAATTTCGATTTTGAAGTGCATTTCATCGAGCTGAGGTGAGGTGCTGGGGGGGTGGCCTGCTGTTTTTTGGTTGGTCACCTAGGCCTCCCTAGCTGAATTTTTGAACACATTAGGACACTAGCTTCCGTTTCGTGTGGATTCATCTGACACACACTGGCTGTGTGCAGTGGACTGCTAGTGTGGGGATATCTCAAGGCTGCGTTTGGAACTGTCTGATCATGGAGATAATGATCAAGGACAACTGCCACTAGCTTTATTCCAGCTCACAGCAGACTGTGTGGGGTGAGTTGCGGCTCCATCTTGTATTAAGGTGGGGTGCCTGTGCGCTTAACCCATGAATGACCAACCTGATCAGGCTGTGGCCCAACCTATAGTTCAGCCTGTGCCTCAGCTTGCACCTCCAGTCATGGCCCAGATGAGACCACCAGGGGCGCTGCAGCCAATCCCTGAGTTAGCCATCTCTGGTCCCCCATCCAGCCTGGGGCCTCGGTGGAAAAGGTGGATTGATCGTCTGGACATGTACTTCTGGGGGGCCACCATGGAAACGGATGGGGACAGCAAGCTGGCAACCCTCCTGTACTCTGCAGGGCCTGCAGTACACAGAGTTTTAAAGTCTCTGCAACCGGCAGACGCCTCCTATGACGCAGCGAAGGTGGCTTTTCACAACTACTTCCTGCCTTTGGCAAATGTGGACTATGAGCGCTCTGTAATGACTTCCACCCGTCAGAAAGACGATGAGAATCTTGACACTTTCTATGGCCATCTGCGGCTGCTGTCAGTGGCATGTGCCTGGGACAATCCAGAGTTGATGGTCAGAAATCAGCTGATCCAGGGATGCTCATCGGGCAAGCTGCGCAGACAGGTACTGCGGAAGCCGGGAATCACCTTACCCCGCATCCTCGAATTGGCTCGGTGCCAGGAGGTGTCTGTAGTGAGGGCATCCAGAATGGAGGCAGGAGTGCGCCCAAGCAAGACAGTAGAGGTGTGTGCTGTAGGGTGTGGTGCAGGTGGCAGAGGTGCCAGGAGGCCAGCAGTTAATTTCCGTGACAGGGGCGGAAAGCGGGGGAGGCGTGCCTGAAGTGAGGGTATGACCTGCCCCATCCTGCTGAATGCCTAGCCGCAGGGAAAGCGTGTGGTCAATGTGGTCTGGCTGATCATTACGGCTGCATGTGCAGAGCCTCTCTACCCGTGGTGGTGCCGAGAGGTCCGGTCCGGTCTGGTTACTTTCTTCAATCACACCCACCCAATGTTGCCCAGGTAGACCAGGGTGAAGAAGGCCCGTGACCAGAGGAGGAGGAGGAAGAAGAGGAAGAGGAGAACATCTTCTTTGTATCCAGCGTTGGGGCCCTACAATCAAAGAACAGACGGCAACCACAATGTATTGTCACAGTCAATAAGCCATCTGTCCTGGTGCTGGTGGGCACTAGGGCCTCGGTCAATGTTATGGCAAGGGAACACTACGAAGCCATGGAGTGTCCCCACAACTGGCTGTTCCCAAGGCACGTATATTCACATTTGGGGGGTCACAACCAATTCCCCTCGACTGTGCCTTTGTGGCTGATGTGGGACATGGAATTTCTCAGATGAGGGCTCACTTCTATGTGACACCTGTGAGCAGCAACACTCTGTTGAGCTGTGCGGTGGCTGAAGCCCTAGGACTTGTGAAGTTTGCGTACTCTGTGTATAATGAGGACATCCAAATGCTACTCGACAAGTACGCCAGACTGTTTGAAGGCATTGGGCGGATGGCAGGTGACCCGGTGAGGCTGAACATTGATGATTCAGTGCACCCCATCGCTCTCAAACATTGATGGGTGCCTTTCCATTTGCGGGAGCTGGTGGATCAAGAAATGGACAATCTGGTCTCCCTTGACATCATTGAAAAGGTTGAAGGCCCAACCATCTGGGTGTCTCCCATCGTAGTGGCAAGAAAGCCGAAGCAGCTGGAATCAGTGAGGATTTGTGTCGACATGCACCTCCCCAACAAGGCCATCAAGAGAGAGAGGCATTTAACACCGACTATTGACGACATCATCACCGAGTTACATGGAGCCAGGTTCTTTTCCAAATTAGACCTGCGAGCAGGATACCCCCAGGTAGTGCTGCACCCTGAGTCATGGTATATCACAACATTTACAACCCATAAGGGATTATACCGCTACAAAAGAATAAGCTTTGGAGTGTCCTCTGCAGTGGAGAGGGAAAGAGGCTTTGGTGGACCTGGATGGAGTCCTCAACATCAGTGATGATATCCTGGTCTTTGCCAAGTCAGAAATGGAACACTTAAACAGACTGGCCAAGACGTTTGAACGGCTCCGCTCCCTTCGCCTAATGCTGCACAGTGACAAGTGTGAGTTTCTCAAGTCAACAATTGAGTTCTTTGGATTCGTGTTCAAAGAGGGGGGCTGTCACCTGATCCCCGCAAGGTCAAAGACATTATGGAGGAACGACCACCAGAAAATTTGTCAGAGGTTCAGAGCTTTCTGGACATGGTGACGTACTGTGTTCGCTTCATCAAGAATGTGGCCTCTCGATCCGAACCTCTGCGAGCCCTGACGAAGAAGGAGGTCACGTGGCAGTGGGGGCCACCGGAACAGGCGGCTTTCGATGACATCAAGGGAGCTCTCACAGCTGAAGACATCATGGCATTCTCCAACCCGGCCTTGCAGTCCGAGATCCTGGTGGACGCAAGTCCGTTTAGCCTGGGGGCGGTTCTGACACAGGTGGATGCCACCTTGTGCATTGAGGCAGTGGCATACGCCAGCAAGGCTCTCACTGAGACAGAACAAAGGTACTCCCAGTTCGAGCGGGAGGCCCTGGCTGTCCTGTGGGGATGCAGGCACTTCAGAATGGATGTTCTGGGGCGTCCGGTGATGGTGGTGATGGACCACAAACCCCTGCTGCCCATCCTAGCAGGTTAATCCTCCAAACCACCGGCAAGGATTGAACGGTGGATGTTGGCACTGCTCAAATAAGGGGTCTCGCTGGTTTATCGGCCTTGGAGTAACAACACGGCTGACTATTTATCTCGCCACCCCAGAAGTTACCCGGAAGGCCGGGCAGATGACTGTGTGGAAGAGGCGGATGCGTACATTCGTCTGGTGGTGGAGACAACGACTCACATCTCGATATCGCTGGAAGATCTGGAGAAGGCGGCTGTCCAGGATGAGTGTTTTCTCATCCTGAGATCAGGGTTGCATCAAGGATCCTGGAAGGCAGTGCAGAACAATCTGCCACAGAGGACGCAGGAGGCGAACATCACTCTTGAACAGCTATGGAAAGTAAGGGATGAACTCTTGTTCTCTGGATCAGGCCTCCTGCTCAGAGGTGATAGGATCGTAGTCCCGCAGGCAAAGATTCAGTAGGCCATCACTCTGGCTCACCAGGGGCACCAAGGAGCGGCCAAAACAAAAGCAGGGCTGCGTCTGAAAGTTTGGTTTCCCTGAGCTGGAAAGATCGGTGGAACAGTTTGTGGCCTCCTGCGTATGGTGTCAGGTGGCGTCTCCAGCCCAGAGGGAGCCTACCATTGAAAAGATGCCATGGGAAAGCCGTGGGAGGTGGTGCATTCAGACTTTAGGTCCACAACTCGGGGGCCTCACTTCCTGGTGGTGGTGAACGAATGGTCCAGGTACCCTGAAGTCGAGTTCGTGGAGTCAGTCACCTTTGAGAACGTGGTGGTGGCGATGGAGAAAATCTTCATGGCTCATGGACTCCCCAAAGTGCTGTGTTCGGACAGTGATTCGCCGTTTCAGGGTGAGGGTTTTGCTGCGCTGATGGAGAGCTATGGGATCCATCACAGGAAGGTTACCCCTCTGTGATCTAAGGCAAATGGGGAGGCGGAGAGAATGATGAGGACTCTCAATAAGGTGTTCCGCATTGCCCAGGGGCAAGGCATGTGCCTACAGAGGGCGCTGTACCAGTGTTAGGCGGAAACCTGTGCAGTTCCCTCTGGGACCACTGCAAAAGATTTAGGACTACAGGTGTTTGGCAGTAAACCCACTTGGTAGCAGTCTGTACCACACAGATTCACTGGTAGCTGTGGCTGAGCAGTCAGACTTCCCTCAAGAAGAGTTAGGCAGTATGTGGAGTATACAAAATAGGGCAATTTACACAGTAGAACAAGCAAACACGGAACAAGGCTTCGGTGTAAAGATATATAGTTATTTATTTATAAAACACATCTATGAAAAACACTTGGGCACTAATCCAGTAAACACTTCAAGCACAATTACTATAAGAAAAATCAATCCCCCTAACAATAGTTCGACAAGTCTAGGTTCAACGGCACAACTTATTTGCAGACAGAGGTGAATGCTTTAACCTAGATGGCACTCTAGTATTCGTTAGGACCGGAGAGAAAGGCAGGGTATGAAATCAACTTGGTACCAACCCTTTTACGAACAAATGCAAGGCAAGTAAGGCAGGGTTCACTGTAGATCGCAAAGTTCAGAGGCCAGGCCCACTCGGAGAGAGGCAAGGCGATATGTCCCAGAAAGCATCACAGCAGAAATGCACTTCGAGTCTTTGTCGCAAATTGTTATAGAAAGATTGGACCAGTTCAGAACAGAGAGATGAGAACGCTTGGAGGTGACCCAATGCAGAGGCGAGGATTCAGACACCTCACGCTAACTGACACAAGGGAAGCCAGGCGGACATGGTACCTTGTTTGTGGAGAGAAAGCTCCGGCGGGGGCAGTTGTTCCTGGTGGTGGATGCATGTCGGGTCTTTGCCAAGAGAAGAGATGATCTCGTTGTCGAAGGAAAGTGGAAGATCGTTGCACCACCAGGGAAGAGACCAGCCGCGGAGTGCTCCATCACAAGGCACCACCTTTTGGTCGCGGTACAGGGGTAGTGTCTATCCGGTTGCTGGGGTGCTCTGCACCGGCAATTCGACCACTACGTCCTGGAACGAAGAAAAAGCAAAGGGGACTGGTTGTTCCCACCAGTCAGGGGAAGAGACTCTCCGGTGGGGAGATCTCCTCTGTCGTCGGGAAGTGGTGAGTCGGTTCAGCAGGGCTCCACCGGAGGTGTCGTTGCAGGTCAGCTCAGCTTTACCCTCGTCGGATTCTTAGGTCCTGTGGCGACTTCTGAAGATCCAGTCCCAAAAGCCCTGCTTTTATGCAGAAAACCCCCATTCATTCAGCCTAGCTGTCACTCAAAACACGCTAAGTGGTGAGCGGGGTGGCTCACCACTTGGGCCAATCACACCAGAGTGCGACTTGAGTTGGCAAGGCAACTCAGTCCAGGGTGCCTAAACCCCCTCCCACACCCCCTGTGGTACCCAGGCGGAATGGCACCACTTTGGAGGATCTCTGTGTAGAGGCCCGCCAAAAGTGGAACAAAGGGCTCAACCTTTGGTTTAGGAGTCACAGAGACGAACACAGACGCCATTTTAAAAACTGAGTTCTGGCAGAAAATACCAACGGATAGATTTATTTAAGATAAATAAACCAGTGGTATGTTAGAGATTTAACGAGGAAAAGTATTAACCTCCAACAATGGGAAGAATCCCATAGAGTTATATTCGGGGTTGAATGTAACAAGTAGTTTCCACTGCCACCAGCCAAAACTCGACGAGGGGGGACGGGACAGTGCCCCCTCGAATAACAGACCTAGGAGTAATCGAATTACCCCTACTAGTACGTCCACAATAGGATGGTGTGTACTAGTTCTGTTAGTAAATTTAGGTCTAGTAAAGCCAATGGTGACTTTACATGCCTGGGGAGTCAGTCCCCGGGTATGGAGTCTATGAAGGAGGTCCGCTAGGACGCCCCAGTGCTACGGCACGGAGGGTGCGGTGTTACACACATAGAAAAACAAATGAGACCCTATGGAGTAAAAGACCCCATAGCCCAGAGAACACATTGACATTCAAGGGAATTACACACATTCACGTCCAAGAGTGGGAGAAAAAGAGTCTCACTCTTGGCAGGATGGAAAAACAAACTCCAGAAATCCAGTAAAGCTGCTGGGGGACTCACTAGGTTAGGAAATTCAGCCTAAACAGAGAATTCTCCCTAACAACCAGTTCCTGGGTGGATACCGGACCACTGCGCATACATCAACAGGGGTGGCGCCAGCGGAAGCTCTTTTCAGATGATGCCTAAGAGGACTGATACCCGAGGTCGGGGAGAAAGAGCTGGCTATCATTGATGATCAACAGGTGGAATGTGACCGAAGGTTAAGGACTGAACAGGAGAACCAAAGGAGAGGCCTCAGGTCTCAGCAGCTGAGTCCCGGGGACGAGGTGCTCATCAAGAACAGGTACCCCCACGGGAAAATGTCATTGACCTATGAACCAGAGCCGTTGGACATAATGGCTGTCAAGGGGCCCATGGTGACGGCCTCGGATTGCCTGACGTCTGTAACCCGGAATGTGAGTTTCTTTAAAAGACTGGGAGAACCTCGGGCGGAGGTATCCCCGGACAGGGATATGATGGAGGTTCCAGATGAGGGCAGGGTGTGGCCCCTTCTCCCTGCTCTCCAGAGAGAGAGAGACGGTCGACGATGGATACCCTATCTGGGAGGAGGGCAGGAGGTACCCCCTGAGGACAGGGCGAGGGAAACCTGTCCGCCTCAGTGACTATGTGCTGGAGTCGTGTGTCTGGATTACCCGGCTGAGAGGCGGAAGTGTTACAGGGATCCAGGTGGCTGTGATTAAAGGGGTCTAGTGTGGTGTTTTGGTTGCTGTGAAGAGTGTGGGCTATTACAGACGTTGTTGTGAGTGTGGTGCTGGCCCTTTAAGGGTTTAGCACGCGGCGGAGTGACGTTGCCCTCCGCCGCGTGCGTATAAATAAATGGGGCATTCCCGGCTGCGTTAGAGCGACTGGGGACCCCGAACTGGACAGACGTGTCGGTGTGTACATCTGTAGCAGGAGGGGGCTCATTGTCACGGCTCGCTCCCTTCGCTCCCGTTCTCGCTCCCTTCGTTCCCGTCCCCGCCACTTGGGGGCATGTTTTGGGGTTTATTCCCTACTGGACATTTCCTTCGAACCTTATGCTACAGTGTTCTAATGAATTGGGAGCGTTAAAACCTTATTATCCAAGTTTCTTCCCTTCCGGATCCATTCCAGGTTTTTGGCAGCCAGCATGCTACTTAAATCAAATGACTATGCTTCCCAGAATGCCTTGGCTCACTGCTTCACCTCCTGCTTCCCAGAATGCCTGGCTCACTGCTTCATCTCCTCCCTTGCAGGACAAGGCTGGGTGGAGGATAGGCAACACCTGTGGCTGCAGGTGCAGCAGGCGGCACGCCTGAGGGGTGTGCTCGTTAAGCAGCTTTAAAAGCCTCAGTTTGCTTCAGTCCGGCGCTGGTCATTGTAGCAGTGTTCCTGTTGTGACTAGTCTCTGTTCCTTGTTCATAGATTCTGTGCCTTGTACCTAGTTCCAGTTCCTTGTTCCTAGTTTCTGTGCCTTGTACCTAGTCCCAGTTCCTTGTTCCTAGTTATTGTGCCAAGTACCTAGTCCCAGTTCCTAGCTTTTGTGCCCAGTTCCTAGTTCCTGTATCTTGTTCCTCTGTCCTGGATTTCGGATTAATGTGCTTCATTGATTTATGCTTTCTGAATTTCCCTTTCTGTCTTCCTCTGTCTGCAGACAGCCTTTCTCTGTGCTTTACTCTTTGATGCAGCCCAGTTTGCCGGTGCGTTCTGTCTCTTTATGCTGTCCTAGTTACTGAAAAGCTTGATGCATTAACCTTACTTTTGTAGTATTAGTTTACTGCCTTTTCTCCTCAATGATGTATGAGTGTTCGCTCCCAGAGACTGAGCTTCCTGGACCTTCCAACTCTGCTTCGGGGCCTGCAAGTCCTTCATGCCTTTCTTCAACCCATGAGTCTCTTCTTCACCGAAAATCTGCCTATGGCTCTTATAGACTGCAGCCTGATTCTATTCATTCCAGTCCTTCTGCTTCTGCCCGTGGATCATCGTTTTCGTCAGTGCCACCTCCAAAGACAAAGCGCTCCTGTCATGGATGGAAGATGTTTTGTGCGAGTAGCGGCCGCCTGGAGTCGGCCGTGGGAGGGGGTATAGTGTCACGGCTCGCTCCCGTTCTCGCTAGCTGAAGACAAACTTGTCGAAGTCTTTGGCTCTGACCACGTACATGGTGAAGGCTCTTGAGTAACTGGCTGGCATAGCAATTGTTCATTGATTGAAAACACGTGTGTCAACGATGACTGTAGAGCCGTGGACTGGGTAATTGAGGAGTCCAAGGTTGTAGGAGGACAGACCGGAGTTCCAGAAGTTGACAGACATATTTGTGGCTCAAGAATGGAAAGCACCTTTAGGGCGGTTGACTCCATGACACCATTAACCAAAGACTGAGCTGGACCCATGCCGTACCTCTCCTTAGTGGATGACACAGAGTCATTTCCAAAGTCTCTGTTAATCAGGATTTCGTCAAGTGTCCATTCCTTTGTCTTAACTTCTGAAGGTGGCAGATTATCAATCAACAGTTCAGGAATCGCCTGCCGGGTCTTTGTTTTAGTATACTGTGGAATGAGTCCATCAAAACAAGAATTATGTACTGTCTTTGATTGTTCATTGTGACAAAAATTGGCAGAAGAAGGAGTGAACACAGAGGTAGCATCGTTTTCCACATCAGCTTGAATGTTTACTTCAGTCTCAGCAGCTAGATCAAGGGCAGAACCTAAGCCTACGGTAGTGACTGATTCTGTGTATGCCACCATTGTGGATAATGTTTGGGAATCAGAAGCATGTATGTGTTCAAACTCTGAATTATGACTGACTGCTACAGAGGAAATCTTAGGTAAAGGAGTGACTTGTAAATCCTCAACTAACAGCAATTCCTGACAAACGGTAGAACAATTGTCAGAATCTGTGCTCTGAATAAGTGCTGTGCAAGAAAGAGGACTTTCACTCCCAATAGATTTTTCATATTGACAAGTATCATGACCTACTAAAACCTCCTCACTCAGAGATTGAACAGTCTTCACTTCATCAACGGATAAAGTTTGAGGTGTAGTCAGAAAAAATCGTAAAGTTTTATTCTCCTCTAGTAAACTGATGTATTCTCGTTTTAACTCCTCAAATTCAGCTTTTAGCATGCCCAGGCTTAACTGTACATCCCTATCAGTAGGCACAAGGGAAGGCATGGTGACATCAGGACTGGATCCTACCCTAGTCATCCGGACGTTTACTGATTGTACATTGTCATTTACTGCTTGCAAGTCTTGTGATCTATACTCTCTCTTACCGACTTGGTCTGTGTTACCCTTAAGTAAACTACTGACATCAGACCTCTTGACATTAGGGACTACAGTAAGTACTTGTGCAGAGGAGTAAGCAGTTGACTGAGGGCTGAAAACAGAAGTTATGTAATGAACCCCTTCATTCTTTATGTTTGAATCATGAAACTGTTCAATCTGAGGTAAAGCACAACCGGAATCATGGGGTTCAACAACAGATGTACTCGTATTTAGTAAATCTAACAGTGTTTTATTTTCCGCTGCTAAGGCTTGTGCGGACATATCTGGATCAAAATTAAAGACAGAACTAGGATCAGCCAATGTATGATGGGCCAGGCTGTGGGAAAAATATTTTGCACGTAAATACCCATTCGTGTCAAGGAGTTCATTTAAGTCAGGATCAGTGATGTGATTATCACAGGCAAACGTAATCAAAGCTTTCTGTACACATTTTTTAGTAGCCTTGCTGCCTTTCTTTCTTAATCTGGCCATATTCAAACGGGAATAGTGGCTGGTCATTCTTTTAAGAAAGGAAGAAGGCATTGACTATGGCAAGGGGAAAAGTGCACAGAATTGCACAGTGAACAACTTTGAATCTAACAACGTGCATATAATACCCAAGACTTGTGTATATATAAAAACCCAGGAGTGCAAATAAAGTAATTACCAATATATGAAAAGGGATGTGGGGTAAGCACTTAGGACCTCCTTATGACTGAAAGGAAAGTCAGCAAACTCTTTACCCACTATGCTCTTACAGATACTGACAGCGCTAAACCCACGTAGCGGGCAAGCAAGGACAGATTCTGTGAACTGACACTCTGTAAAATACTGAATAAGGAACTTTGAAACAGTACTCACGAGGACCGGAAAGACCACTTGAATGTCAGTATTTCACGAACCCTGTAGATCAAACAGGGACCCAGAAGGCTGTAAAAGCAAAGGGTTAAAGATAACAAAATACATAAAACCCTAGTCAAGGGCAAGTATGAATTGTGATAATAAATTGTGAGGAAAACAAAAAGGGGATACACACTGGAACTAGTTACAACAACACCCACACCTAATAATCAATGCAAAATAAATGCAGAAGTGCGATGGAAAACATGGAATGGAATCTCAATAAAGTAGGATCAGGAGCAGGGAAAATGATATCACAAAAGGAAACCTTTCCCACCCATCCGAGGAGAAAAGGCAGTAAACTAATACTACAAAAGTAAGGTTAATGCATCAAGCTTTTCAGTAACCAGGACAGCATAAAGAGACAGAACGCACCGGCAAACTGGGCTGCATCAAAGAGTAAAGCACAGAGAAAGGCTGTCTGCAGACAGAGGAAGACAGAAGGGGAAATTCAGAAAGCATAAATCAATTAAGCACATTAATCCGAAATCCAGGACAGAGGAACAAGATACAGGAACTAGGAACTGGGCACAAAAGCTAGGAACTGGGACTAGGCACTTGGCACAATAACTAGGAACAAGGAAATGGAACTAGGTACAAGGCACAGAAACTAGGAACAAGGAACTGGAACTAGGTACAAGGCACAGAATCTATGAACAAGGAACAGAGACTACTCACAACAGGAACACTGCTACAATGACCAGCGCCGGACTGAAGCAAACTGAGGCTTTTATAGCTGCTTAACGAGCACACCCCTCAGGCGTGCCGCCTGCTGCACCTGCAGCCACAGGTGTTGCCTATCCTCCACCCAGCCTTGTCCTGCAAGGGAGGAGATGAAGCAGTGAGCCAGGCATTCTGGGAAGCAGGAGGTGAAGCAGTGAGCCAAGGCATTCTGGGAAGCATAGTCATTTGATTTAAGTAGCATGCTGGCTGCCAAAAACCTGGAATGGATCCGGAAGGGAAGAAACTTGGAAAATAAGGTTTTAACGCTCCCAATTCATCAGAACACTGTAGCATAAGGTTCGAAGGAAATGTCCAGTAGGGAATAAACCCCAAAACATGCCCCCAAGTGGCGGGGACGGGAACGAAGGGAGCGAGAACGGGAGCGAAGGGAGCGAGCCGTGACACTCATGGATCTTTGCGGGGCCTGGAGATCACCCACAACATACAGTGTGTTTAACTTATTAACGATGATGTTTTGCAAAAAGAAATAGTATGTTCTTGTCCAGCATTTCGTAATAGGGTCGTTCTTCGTTTTACAAGAGCTGCTGTTCTTTAATGATGGCGGGCAGCAGACCTTTTTAGCAACCCAAACGTTCATGCTTTAGCTGGGAAGGTGATTGCTGAAGTCATTATTTGACGTGGTATAGATAGACTTTCCCCGGTCCAATGCCTTATGTCTTGCTCAGAAACACGTTTGAGATGGGCGAGTAAGAGTGTCGCTGGAGTATTGATGGATTGCATTGCTATTTTTCTCCACTTCAGCTGCAAGCATTCCATAGCCCCTTGTGCAGTATGCCTGGCTTATGCGTGGGCAGTGCAATACTAATTTGAAGCGCTCTTCTGAGTGCAAAGCACCCTGGAGGGATTCCTTTTAGGTTGCTCCTGTTGTCCATCGTGGATATTGCTAATCCAAATGCTGTATACGGGTCGCTTAAATGATAAATGCTTAATGCATGTTCTGCCTCGATGTGGGTAGTATTGCGCCACTAATCCAGAATAGAGACACTTGAATGAGGAAAGCAGTGCCGCCCAGGGATAGATGCGCTCCCCTCCGACTCCTCTACACCCAAAAGGAGCACGGAAAAGCCTGTTTTCCTGATTTACACAATGCATTGATGCATTTCCCGCTCTGTGCTTTTGAGGAGTGTGATTTTAAATCTTAGCTGGGCTGTGGCCCTTTAAAAACAGGCGCATATACAATTACGTGTAATGGACCTTGATTTGGAGGCATTTGCTCCATTAAATGCCCACATTATGCATGGATTTAGAATGCAGATTAGGTCCATGCTAATATCTCCTAGATTTAAACATTCATGACCTGACATATTTGTACAATGAAATGTCTCACAAAGTGCTGATTCATTGATCTTATCACTATTAACGCATAATCAGAATCCATTATGCATGTAGATGTATTCATTTTCCCCATCCAGCACACGACAGCAACATATTGCATCACATTGAGATGACCGCTTAGATACACGCTGGTACCCACAGAGGCATGCAGCTGCATGCTGAGCTCTCCACAATTCATTCATGAAAATGTCTTTGGGCATCATCACATCCTGTAACACAATGCTCAAGCTTTTCATTTGATGTGAAATATAATAAAAGAAGAATATATATATATAGCCTTCCAAAGCAGACATGACAGTGATTGTGTGTAAGAGGACAGCAGACAATGCATGGACACTCAACCCAACCATCTCCACTCAGATGAGAGGGCATGTCTGTGTCCTGATGCCCTTCTGCCACCCAGCACATGGCTTCAGCAGAGGCACAACAAATGCCATATCCACCAAAAGGCTCGTAGAGTATTTCTAGGTTTTAGCTGATGGGCATGTGGCAAAATTATTGGCATGGGAATGCTAGTGTGGGGATACAGTGCCTAATTCACAGAAGTGTTTTATAATGGCAAAGCCCTATTGGAAAATGCTCTGTCAATCCGGCCTACAGTAGCATGACATGAGAGGAGACACAGTTGTACCCTTATGGTCGGCCTGAATTCAAACAGTTTTTTTGTTATGTGGGGGTTATCCAGGGCTTTAAGTGGGCTGGGGCCAGCCGGGGCCAGGCCCCACCAGTCTCCAGAAAGGGCTCCCGAGCCAGGGTCCTGTCGGGGCCCAACCCTGACTAGCCCCAGCCAGCTGACACCTCAGGCAGCCTGTGCAGAGGCTGCACGGTTACGCGAGCTGCCTGCAGGTGTCAGCACTTCGGTATAGAAAAAAGAAAAGGCATCGCCTTTTCTTTTCTCTAAACCGAAGTACTGACACCTGCAAGCAGCAGACGTAACCGTACAGTGCGGGCTGCCTGATGTCTATGTACCAGGATGATGCTGGGTGATGACTAGCTACTCGAAAAACAAAAGGAGAGACTGGTCCCTCCAGCCCTCCTCCTGTTTCATGTACAGGCGTTTCATTAAAGGAGCTCCTGGTTAAAGCGGGCTCCTTGAATGAAAGAGCTGCCTGCTGCGTGCGAGCTAGGGCACACTGGTGTCACACCTTTTGGTGTGCCCAGCCGCTTCTTTTGTTTAAATGTAGGGGCTGGGCACATCAAAGGTAATAATGCCACTGTGCCCCAGGTCCAACTTTTACCAGCTGCCCCCCTGCCCTTAATCAAGGGGGGGGGGCTCTCGTTAGGGGATGTGTCCTTAGGCCACAGCCCCTAACTAGCCTCCCCCTCAATTTCCAATCCTACTTAAAGCACTGGGGTTAACCCCATGCCCCTTCTCTCTACGTCACAATCCCACCCTTCACCTCCAAACCACTCACCACCAACAACACACACATATATATATATATATAGACCCGGAAGGCAGAAATAGACCCGGAAGGCAGATTCGTAATGCTATGGGGACACATAGAGCAGATGGAAGTATGCATCCTGAACTCCTATTTTCCTTATAGCAATATACCGGCCCACCTGAACTCGTTATACCCCAAAATTGCACAACACAGAGATGGTCTGTTTATCTGGGGGGGGCGACCTCAATTGCATATGCGACCCGAACCTAGATAGATCCATTCCCCTCCCGAAAGGTCCGTCAGCAGCAACAACAGCTCTGACCACAATGATAGATAGACTGGACCTGGCAGACATATGGTGAGAAATGCACCCAGCCGTAAGAGGATACTCGTACTATTCATCCCCGCACAACCTTTACACGAGGTTAGATCACATCCTCATTGGCAGGCAACACTTACCTCAGGTGGAAGGAGCGCAGTACCTAGGAAGGACCATCTCTGATCACTCCCGCTCCTAGTAACATGGAACCACAATGGTCCCAGACCCCCAATTCCCATGTGGAAAATGCCGGCAGAGGCTCTTAAAGACCCTGCCTTTAGAGAAGAACTGCAAGAATCCATAGTTGGCTACATAGAAATCAACGTGGGAAGCGTGGAACACAGTAGCACATTATGGGATGCCCTAAAAACGGTGATAAGGGGGGAGACCATTGCAAAGGCTGACGGAACCGGAAATTGCTCAGGAAGGACTTAGACCAGCTGGACAGGGAGATAGGAGAACTGGAAGCGGCCCCCATAGACACCTGGGAAAGGGAATCAGAACTTTGAAGGCTAAGGGGGAGAACGAAACAGCATGGCGCAGACCAGAAAAGTTTGACCACACGGTCGAAATGAACAGAACACATATAGAAGCGGACAGACCGGGCAGGCTGCTGGCCTGGCTATGCCGCAGGGAACACCCCAGACACCCTAACACATTGTTGCGAGACGAAGCAGGGAACATACACCACACACAGCAGGGCGTCAATGAAGTCTTCAAAGAATACTATGCACGCCTATACTCACACGCGGAAGAGGTCCCCCAGGAACTGATCATGGACACGCTGGACGAGATTGGGCTCCATAAAATGTCTACTGAACAGGCCTTGGCACTAGACACAGAAATCACACCTGAGGACATAACCGAAGCAATTAGGTCCCTAGCCACGTGTAAGGCACCTGGCACTGATGGGTTGCCCTCAGAGTTTTATAAAGCCTATGAATCCTCCCTCACACCCCTGCTACATAAAGTATATCAAGAGGCATATGAGAGGTGGATATTACCGGAAAGCATGAGAGAAACACTTGTGGTCCCAATCCTGAAGCCAAACAAACCGGCAGACCTGTGCGACTCATATCGCCCACTGGCAATGCTAAATTATGATGTGAAAACTTTAACCACCATACTGGCCAAGCGCCTGTCTAAAATAATAGGCGATATAATACATCCTGATCAGAACGGCTTTATACCAGGGCGCAACACGTCAATGAACCTGCGCAAGCTGCAACACATTATAGCGCAAACTATTGAAGACGAGAGTCCCAGTGCACTACTATCCCTCGATGCCATAAAAGCTTTCACCTCCATTTACTGGGAGTGGCTTGTGGCGGTGCTCAAGGAATTTGGCTTCGGACCCGGACTCATCAGATGGGTTGAGATACTATACGCCAAGCCAAGCGCAAGAGTAAAGTCAGGGAAGCATGTGTCAGACGCCTGGAGCATACAAAGAGGGACTAGACAAGGCTGCCCACTATCCCCGATGTTGTACGTATTGGGGCTGGAACCCATAGCTATTTATTTCCGGAAACAGTTTTTTGACGCCGGCATAAGACTAGGAGGGGTGGAACACATCATATCGCTCTATGCAGATGACGTTCTTATATGTCAGGGACCCACACATCAACGTGCCAACTATACTAGAAGTCCTGGACAACTACTCCAGAGTCTCTGGGATCCAATTCAGCAAGGCAAAATCCTGCTTGTTCCCACTAGCGGCCCTAAAAAATGAGGATGTAGAAACACTCCCGGAGGTTGGGATAAGATGGCAGACCACCACATTCCGATATCTAGGAATCCAAATAATGCACACCCCAGCACTGATGCATGAACATAACACAAAAGCAGCGCTCCCGGCTCTGTGCAGATCCATGAACTTTTGGTCGAGACTCCCCTTATCTATGATGGGAAGGGCATCAATAATTAAAATGATTGTTTTACCGCGATTCCTATATGGGTTCCAGAATGTACATTACTATATTGATAAACCCTTCTTCCGGCTGCTCGAGACGCTAATAAGAGAGTTCATTTGGGGGGAAAACAGACATAAGATAGCGCTGTCGACACTGACCCTGCCATACACACAAGGCGGCATCCAACTCCCAAATCTAGAAAAGTACTACCTAGCAGCTCAGCTTAGCTTTGTAATTAAATGGTTATCCGATGAGCCCACAGATGAAACACCCCTGCTACAGACCATGAGCCTCCCATTCACTCTGAAGGAACTGGTCTGGGTACCTACGAAACTGCTAGGAGCGACACCCCTCATAGTCACCTGGGGGAGAGAGATATGGCGTAGAACAAGGACACTCACCCGCACGCAGAACGCTTATGCACCGGAAATACCCCGGCTCGCAGACCTGTACACAACGGTCACTGATCTAAAACAACTCAGATTGTGGGAAAGCGGAGGGGTTTACACCTGGGGAGATCTTTATGAAGAGAGCACCTTTAAAGAATTTGCCACACTACAGGACAGAGAGGGTATCCACACGGGCCAGTTCCTCTGGTACCAGAAGGTCCGCTCCACAGCACAAAGTAAATGGGAGGCGTGGCCTGAGGAACCGACCCGGAACCACTACTCACGCTGTTATACAATATGGGGGAGGGCAGTAGACCAATATCTCAAATATATAGACACCTGAGCGACATACCCAACCCCCGGAGAGCGGAAATGAAGGGTAAATGGGAAATAGACGTAGGCAGAGAAATGACAGAGGGGGAGTGGAATAGGGCACTTGCATTCCCCAAAGAGGTGTCCAGGAATCATAGATTTCGACAAATACAGATGAATGTGTTGCACTGAACCTACCTAACCCCGAAACAAATGGCTAAGTTTAACAAACAATCGCAGTCACACTGCACCTGGTGTATGAGGGAGGAAGCGGATCTAATCCACATGATTTGGGAATGCCCCAAGTCCAGGACACTGTGGGATAGGGTAAAACAGACATGTGAGAAAACAGGCATGACCAACTACAAATGGGCACCTGAGGAATGCCTACTCGGAACCTACCCTAGGCTAGCCAAACTGAAACACATAGTCAGACTCATGGACATAGCATGCATCCTGGCCAAAAGAACCATAGCCATGTCCTGGAAAAGACCCGCAGGACCGCAATACAAAGCATGGCATAGTGAAGCAGAGCGATGGGTACGGCTGAGACCAAGGCCTGGGAAGAAAGTGTCACTAGATCTACGGATGAGTCCAGCAGAGCTCTCGAGGCATGGAAAGAACTCACTAGGCATATGTTCCTCCCCTCGGATGACAAGCCCCCATGAGCCCATGGCCCGAAACGAACTCACCTACAAGACAAGAAAGGGCAACCCCGGATGTATGACTGGAAACGAGGATGGTCCTGGGAAGGTATCACCCCTGCGCCCTCCCTGAGTATGCTACCCAACTTCCCTATTCCCCCTCCTCCCTGAAACAAGAGATGCTGAAACATATGGACATGGCAAGGAGACAATTACTGTTACTCGTTATTTGTTGTTTGTTATATTGTTAAGGCTAAACCGAAAAGCACTGTAAAAGAGTATGCACAAGACGCATTTGCAAAACTTGTAAGTGATATTACTAAAAATGCCAAATAAATTTAAAAATAAAATGCCTGTCTGTATTGTTAGCAGGCAAGTTGAAACTGTTCTAAGAACACATGCTGTGTCCTGAAATGTTTGTCAATGGACAAAATGGGGGTGTCCTGAGGACGCTGTCCGTATTGTTCCCTGGCAAGATGAAAGTGTTCTTAGAACACATTATGTGTCCTAACATGTTCATAAATAAACTAAATGGGGGTGTCCTGAGGACGCTGTGCCTGTTCTTACTGTTCGTAGGCAGGTTGAAACTGTTGTAAGAACACATCAAGTGTCCCAGGATGTTTGTAAATAAACAACATGGGGTGTCCTGAGGACGCTTTGCCTGTCCGTATTGTTCGCAGGCATGTTGAAACTGTTCTAAGAACAAACGCCTGTCCGTAACTGTTCGTTTCACTTGTGACACACTTTTAATCACTTCAGGACCCAAACAGTGTCCGTAGAACACCAACGTGCATGCGCAAAATAGTTTCAGTGCATTTGGTGTCCTGCGGACACCCGCTCCCTTCGTGAACATGTTTGCGAACCTATCATGTGACCGCGCCCACAATCAGCGTATGTTCTGATTGCGGACACTGTTTGTGTCCCCGAACAATTTAAAACTACATTTTCAAGTAATCTACAATATTTCCAATAAAAACTCACCATAGAACAAGTCCCACATAGTAATCCTGAGTTTCTACATACTTTTTGTGACTTTTTGAACCCTTTTTTCTGTTCGATCTGTCCGCGGACAGCGCGCATGTCCACGAACCATGCACAATCACCCCTATAAATGACCACGCCCTAGAGCTCATTCTCATTGTGTTTCTGGCTATCCTATATAGCACAGTGAATTTTTCTGCCAATTTGCAGATTTTCAACGCCAAGCTGATGGCTTCCATGGCTCCACTCATGCCACCTGGTGCTGCATCTGCCTCAGCACCACCCCCACCCCCTCCACCATCACCACCTCCCCAAGGGCCTGAAGAGGGGAACAGGAGTGAGGATGCACAGGAGGATGAATAGGATGACGAGAATGAGGTAGTGGAAGTCCCTACTACCAGCACTCGGCGTGAGTCTTGAGTGTGGCGGTTATTTACCATTCGTGGTAATGTTCCTAAGGTGCGTGAGAACCAAGTCACCTGCAACAAGTGCAAAATGGTACTCAGTTGCAGGAGGCATGGTTCATACAGCTTTGGGAAAACTACCATGAAGCGACACCTAAAGTCATTCCACACGGGGGCCGTTCGCAAGGTTGTACCTTGTGAGGAGCGTAGCAGGTTGACTTTCTCTACTTCATCCTCCGTTTCCGATCCTGTCACCACAAGGAACACTCCTGTGGGACAGCGTATTCGTCAAGCTGCCTCTCAGGCCATACTCAATGCTGATGACCCTTACCTTTCGAGGGTCACAGTTGTGTGTATATAATGCAACGCAGTACTGTGCAGGGGGGAGAGACTTTGTAGTGCTTTTGAGGCTATCGTCTCAGAGCACGAGAAGGTCTGCTCACTACCCAAGTAAAACCCACTCTACATCTTCCTCTCTCAGCTCACCCTTTCTTATCCCCGTGGGTGTTGTCCCCCCTTACCCTCCTTTCCCCTCCTCTCCTAGTGTGTCTTGTATAAAAAAAACAAAAAATATAAAACAACAAAAATAAAAAAAAGGTTCTTTTCAGAGCCGCCTTTCACAGTTAAAAAATAGAAGTGAAAATAAATGAAGCAGGTCCCTGTGTATTTTTTAGAAGTCCGCGGACAGTCTGCAGACATCTAAAAATGTTGGGGTGCAACCCTCTCATAACCATTGCAGTTTTATCTGGGAGGAGGTGGTGGCTCTGAAAAGAGCCTTTTGGTGGTGTTTGTTTGTGTTTGAAAAATTTGAAATGCTCAACACCTACTATAAAAAGGATGCTGTAATTCCAAAAAAGGATGCAATGCATTTTGTACATTTCACAAAAAAATCTGATTGCCAGCATAAGTAAGATGGACTCCATCTCTGCGAAAAATGTATGTACTACGAAACATAATATTTTCATTGTGAAAAGAGGACAGGCCAAAATCTCTTAGAAAGGCACAAACACCCTTATTGACATTGCGCCTTGCTTTCTCCATTTGTGGACCAAATGAAGAAGAACAAAGCCACATTTGTCTCTGCGCAAGCCGTAAAAAAATTACTTGAGAATTTGGAAACATGTCCATGACCTTCCCAAGTCCTTCTTTCATTGCAAATTGCACAGAAATTCCAGACACATGTTCTAAACTGTTCCCTCCACAATGAATTACAATTATGTCTGGATGTTGCTCTGTCTCCAAAGTAGCACAGAGAGGTAGCAAGTCCAACCACTGCATTCCACGTACTCCATGCCAGTGCACTTCCACATATGGGAATCCAAGATCTACAGCTACTCCACAGCTTTCTGCATGCACCTTCAACCAATGTATCCACGAGTCTACCAAAATCCAAACAATCTGTTTTCTGAAACACACAGCCATAGCTATCTGTTCTTCTCTCAGCAAAAAGAGTATCTGAGAAACTCTCTCCTGGCACAACACACTCACTAAACTTTCCTGACCAATCCCTTTCTCTGCTCATTCTCATTTGCATGGCTCCCCAACCCAAAAATCCCTGGATGTAACACCTGATGTCCGCGGACTACTGCCATGTCCCCGGACATATCGTAACATGGACAGTCCTTCTACTATTTCCTTTTCACTTTCTGTGCCATTCCCTCATTGGATATAGCTAAGAAGTCACATAAACATCCACCAATCACATCCAAGACCTCTACATCTAACTGCATCATCATAGATGAGCACTTTAAATGTACTGTTAATCTCTCTGAGTACAAGTGTCATATCATTGAAAACACCTTCTACCAGAAATACTGTACAAGTCTCCAAGATTTCTACTTGCAGCTGCATGCATATCCATATGCATGAACACAAACTACAGGTATGCATATTTTCTATATAGTACATGTACAATTTTTATAGATTCATATAAACAGATTAACTGACTTTTAGGTTGTATAATCTATAAAAATGAATTTACTGTCATTTTTTCCATCTCCTAAAATCAACTGTCACTTCCAAACCTATCTGCTATTTAATTTCTTTTTACACACACATTTTCAAAGCATGTTGAACTGACATATTTAAAGTACAATATGAAGAGTTACCATACTCAAACAAAATTGCATGCACACAGTATGTTCAAAAATCAAACAACAATACTTGAACAAAAACATAAACATTTATTTACTTATATTTATATACTGCACAAGCAGCCCATGGCATTGAGGCGCTGTTACTTACAAGAGCTTAGTTACAGAAATAGTGGTATTCAGTGGTACATTATGAATTCCACAAGGCATACAAATGATATTTTGGCTGGTACAGTTAGTCATTACAATACAGTTTATGCATTAAGAACATATGATATGTATTCAACTGGTGCAACGCATCTTATGTGAATCATGATTTTGAGGAAGGCGCTGAGGGTCAATGTCAATTAAAAAAAAAGCCGCCAAGGGGAGGAAATTACGTTTCAGAGCACGCCACTCCAAATATATCAGGACCTCTCACCACTCACCCTTCAGAAAAGAAGAGCACTCCGACCCCTGGCACTGTTCCTTCAGGAGCAGCAAGTCCGCTACAGATGGCTGTTTCCAGCGGCTCTACAATTCACATATAACGGCACCCTACGCCGGATCAGTCACTTGGAGGATGCGGAGAGGATCATGCATCCAACTTCACCCCAGGAACTCTCCACACCAACCCCGGAGGGAGCTGAGGACTCCGGGCCGCTTTCCTCCCCAAAACCTAAACGTACGCCATGGTCATCAACCCAGCGGATCAACAAAAAGAGATGAACAATGGCGCCACCCGCACCTCCAGGTTCCAACTGCATCTTTCCCTGGTCTCCTCTGACCCGGCCTGAATTCGGACCCGCCACATAAGGCCTAGTCTGACGAGCCTCGAGGGCGGAGACGGCGGACCATACCCATGGTTCATACCCACTCCAAGGACACTTTCCAACTTTCGTTCCTTGGAATCCCACAGTACTTGATACGCGATGGGACAACCAGCCCTGTTGGCCAAGGGTATGCCCGTACTTACAATGTCGGTCTACCCACCAGTTAAAGTTGTGGCCCCCCGTTGGGGCCCCGCGTTAAAACCTCAAGTGCAGGATGGTACTACAAGATCTCATGACGAACATGGCAGCTGAACCACCGACCCAAACTCCCCCCCCCCAACTCAAGAGATAGAGAATGGGACACCACTGGACCACCAAGTTCTGCGAATCCTCTCCCTAAATGTTAACGGACTGAACTCCCCTAACAAACGAAAGGCAATCTTATTAAAGCTCCAGGATGAAAACGCTGCGATAGCGATGCTCCAAGAGACCCACTTGCTGCCGGCGGACGTGACCCGGCTTCCTTCTCGATCATTCCCGCTTCAATTGTTTGCCTCCGGCCCAAGCAAAAAGGGGGCAGAGCGATTCTCTTCAGAAAAGACTTGAACCCGCAAATCCTGGAAACAAAAACATGCCCGGAAGGCCGATACACAGCAGTCAAATGCCTCCTGTTGGGAGACCTATACACCCTCATCTCGGTATATGCCCCTAACACGGGACAATCACTCTTCTACGACTCCTTGGGCACGACTCTCGCTAGTTTTGTGGAGGGCCAAACAATTGTCAGAGGGGAACTTCAATGGGGTTCCCGACCCCACTAAAGACCAGTCACACCCCTCGACTCCAAGCGATTTCGCCCAAGCACTCAGCCTCCTCCGGCTGTTCAGGTCTCTGGAGATAATAGACTCGTGGCGGGTGTTCCACCCCGACGAAAGAGACTACTCCTTCTACTCGTTCGTACACCGCACTTTCTCAAGGATCGACTTATTCCTGATCTCCCCGCACACCTTCCCCTCAGTCAAAGAGGTCTCCATCAGCACGAGAGCCATGTCTGACCACGCTCCAGTGTTCCTGGAACTCCGGGTTCAGGACCCCAATCTCAATAACCCACGCAAATGGTCCCTATATGACCCGATTCTCAATGACATGGCTACGAGAGACAAGATCGCGACAGGAATTAAAAACTTCTTTGACGAAAACCCAGCCTCGGACACCTCACTAGTAAATAACTGGGACGCCATGAAGGCAGTAATCAGGGGCTCCCTCATTGCTCAAGGAGCGGCCTACCACCGGAACAGACGCCACACCCGAATAGCTTTAGAGGACGAGCTAAGAGAGGCTGAGGCAATCCACAAAGAAAAAGGCTGGTCCCCTAAGACGCAACGGATCATGCGAACAGCGAGGAAAAAGCTTGAAGCCCACTATGCGGAACAAACCGCCCTACTGATGGCAAAAGCCAAACAATCATATTACGCGAAGGGCAACAAGGCGAACAGGTTCCTGGTGGCCAAACTAGCCAAATGGAGACGCGTCAACACGATTGCAGGCCTGCGTGATCCTGAGGTGGTCACCCGATACTCAGAGCCCGAAAAACAACAGCTCGCGACAGACTACCTGACCCAAATCATGAAGGCAACCCCTCAGAACCGACCGCAACAGGTGGAATATCTGCAGAGGGCAGCGGTACCTCGTCTGGGCAACACGACGAGAGACGAATTGGAGGAGCCCATTACGGGGGAGGAGGTCGAGGAGGCCATCAAGTCGCTTAAAACACGAGCCCCAGGCCCGGACGGCTTTTCGACCAGATTCTATAAACTATTCAGGCCACAACTGACCCCCCATCTGGTGACCCTGTTCAACTCCTTCAGAGACACAGGCGCGGTCACCCCATCGATGCAGGAATCAACCACCATCCTCCTGCCCAAACCAGGAAAGGACCCAAGGAGTCTAGCCTCCTACAGACCGATTGCACTCTTAAACATTGATGCAAATATATATTCAAAAATCCTGGCAAACCGCCTGAATCAAGTTCTCCCGAAGATCATTCATCCCGACCAAGCAGGCTTCATCCTCCACCGATCAGCGGGAGACAACATACGGAGAACCCTGAACCTGGTGGACCTCGCCTCCTGGAACTCCCAAAAACTGGTCTTAGTGGCTCTGGACGCAGCCAAGGCATTTGATCGAGTAGATTGGCCCTTTATGAAACTTACCCTAGAGGCCTTCGGCTTCGGGTCAACTTTTCAGACAATGGTGCTGGCCAATTATAAGAGCCCAAGTACGAGTCTAAGAATTAATGGACACAGCTCAGCTCCGATCCCCCTATCATGCGGAACCCGGCAGGGCTGCCCGCTATCGCCCTTACTCTTCGCTCTCACCATGGAGCCCCTGGCCCAAAGGATTAGGGGAGACGATCAAATTAAAGGGCTGCAGGACAGCCCCAACCATTATAAAATCGCCCTATACGCGGACGATGTCCTACTCACGATCTCAGAAGCCCAATCATCATTGAAACAGGCAATACGAGAATTTACCACCTATGGTGAGGTCTCAGGCTTTACCATAAACTTTGACAAATCTTCGGCCTTGGGCATCGGGCTCACCCCAGCAGAACGAGGGCCACTGACGGCGATATGCCCGATGACATGGGTGAAGAAGGCCATCCCTACCTAGGAGTCCACATCCCGGCTAACCCAAGAGACACATACAAATCCAACTTCCCCCGGCTACTGAAAGAACTGGAAGGCGACTTGAAACGATGGGAGACCCAAGAGATCTCACTGCTGGGGTGCATCACAGCATGCAAGATGAACCTACTGCCGAGGTTCCTATACGCCTGCGCCTCCCTCCCAGTAGCGATTCCCACACCAACCCTCAGGGACATCCAAAGGAAAATGCTGAAATTCATCTGGAAAGGTAAGAGAGCGAGAATCCCTCTCAAAACGATGCTGGGGGGCTCCAAGCTAGGAGGTCTGGGGGTCCCGGCCTTGAGGGCCTATAGTGTGGCAGCACAACTAGCACAGATTCAGACATGGCAAACCATAACAAACCGCCCCAGGTGGGTAGAGCTGGAACAATCACAAACACCTCTACCCCTGCGATTTCTGCCACACATTCCGCCCCCCCTTAGAACACACTGGGGAGACCTCCTCCTATCATCTAAGCACACCCTGAGCTCCTGGGACTGGGCTCTAAAGCAAAAGGGAGTGCCAAGAGGACTGAGCCCATGCTCCCCAGTCTTCCATAACCCATCCTTCTCACCCGGAGCAGACCCCCGCAATTTCCGGAACTGGATAAAGGGCGGGCTGGAGACCATAGACCAGCTATATATGGCAGGGACACCCCTCACGTACGCCCAATGCAAGGAGAAGTTCCAACTCCAGGAAAGGGACAGATTCACCTATATCCAGCTACGCCACTGGTGCTCGCACCCCCAGAATCTGCAGGCAGCAACTCGCCCGCCCACCGCCCTAGAGCTGACACTGGGGGACCTTCCAACCCGGGGCAGGGTATCCACCCTATATAGGCGCTTCTTAAGGGACTTCCTGTCCACAAAGACCCGCTGCATGGCTCAATGGGAGGCTGACCTGGGTCATCCTGTCGAGGACCAAACCTGGGTTGACATCTGGACCAGAACACATACCTCCTCCACCTGCGTTACCAATAGGGAATGTGCGTACAAGGTGCTCCTCCGGTGGTATTACCCGCCCCTTCGACTTCACCACATGAACCCACATGTGGACCATGCCTGCTGGAGAGGATGTGGTCACCCAGGCTCTTTCTTCCATATGTGGTGGGCTTGCCCAAAGATACGACAGTTCTGGAGGACATGCCTAGAGACCATCGCACAAATTACGGGAACAGCGATTCCTCTGGAACCTGAACCAGTCTTGCTGGGAGCCCCGATCCCCGTGATTTACCCGCGCTCCGGGACCAAGTCTAAACTATTGACACACTGCCTTCTGGCGGGGAAAACGGTGTTGGCCAGGGCCTGGAAATCCCCAGAAGGACCTCACATAGCCCAATGGTGGTCTAAACTCTGGGACATCCTGATCGCGGAGAAGGTCACGGCAGCACAGGCGGGAACGCTCCATCGCTTTCAGAATGTTTGGAGCCCAGTGCTGGAATACGACCAGCGCTTCCCCGCCCAGACCTACAAACCGACCAGGGCCCGATGGATCTTGAAACACCAAGAGAATCCTGAAGAAGACACATAGACGCTAAGGGACGAACTGGATAACCCAGAAGGGAAAATTCCGCCTCCAAACCTAAGGGGGGGAGAGGCCGAAGGGAGGTGGGAGGGAGGAAGCCTGATGGGGGAAATGAGGACTGGGGCTCAAAGAACCTAAATAAACATTGCTTGTGATATGTCATGATTTGTATATTTGCCATCCTGCCTTGATTTAAAATAAACAAAGTTTAAAAAAAAAAAAAATCAATGTCTAAATTAAAAACAATGCTATATCCAAACAAAATTCCTTATTTGTTTCCTTTACAATTGCAGAGAAGACCATTCTCCTGAAAAGAAGCAGCCGAATGTGAAGTACAAAGAACAACTACTTACAGAATGAAATAGCTTTACAACAAATTAGCAACAATTCTATGCATGGCAACCTTTTACTACACACATAAAAAAAAGAAATACTGAAATTTAAAAGTACATCTTCTGAAATACCAAACCATGTGTGTGTATGTTGCCGTAGAATAAAAGGAACACAAAAACTGTAGACCTAACATACGAAATAGAAGACAATGAAGATTCGAAATGGTTTGAATTAGCTCTCTACCTTGTAGCAGAAAACAAATACGAAATAACTGACCCCTTAATACTTTGCAGTTACTGCACTACAAAACTTGACAACAACCAAACTCCTTCACGTGCTATCACAAATAATTTGGAATTATTTCCACTACCAAAACCGCTACAACAACTGAATTTATATGAAAGCATCATAATTCAAACAGTGCACCCATTTCAAGCAATAATACGCCTTCAACCAAAAACAGCAAAATTACCTCCCTCTGAATTAGTGAAAGGTATTCGGGTAAAAGTAGTGTATTTACCATTAGATCTAAAAGAAAATGTGCACACTCTAGGAGTGCAATGTCCAATGGAGCAATCTTTAATTATCTTAGTAAATGGTGTACCTACAAAAGACAAAATAAATTGGCAACAACTGGTAAATTTACATACATTTAGACAAGCCTTGCAATATCTAAAAGACAATAATGAACACTACAAAGAAATTAATATTGAAGAAAACTTGAAGGACACCACTGAAATAATTCGAGACACAAGAAGCAGGTCAATTTGAGCTCCTAGATCCTGCTACAATATCCACTACTTTAGACCATTATACAATTCACCCATTGAACTCTAATGACACCGTAGAAGATGCACTAGCAACGTACCAAATGCCTCAAACAAAAGGATCACTAGTCAGCATTTGGGGAAAAAGTATAGAAGCACGTGCTTTTCCTCTCCTTTTTCCTACTGGCAAAGGAGGAAGGTACGATGATAGACCTATTCAAATAACAGTATCAGAGTATCGCTCATTACGGATGTATTCTGAAGATCCCAGATTTAGACAAAATGTGGAATACATATTCCACCTACTCTTTGAAAGTGAACTAGCAACTTTATGTTACGGAGTTGCACACACATTAAAATCAGGATCCCACTTTCAAAATATGTCAGCTACACAATTATTACAAAAAGTGCAACAGAAAGATGAGGTTTTACAATCAAATATTACAAATCTATTAGCAAATATGCGTGGTACTAAAGAATACTGGTTTTGATGTCATGGAGATGTACGTTGTATGATAAGAAACCTTGGCCCACCCACTTGGTTTGTTACACTAAATTGTTAAGTTGCGCAGAATATGCATGGGAAGATTTCCTACGCATATCAAACAAAACAAACATAGATATACTAACACCTGGAGAACTTTGTTCTCTAGATCCTGTTAATGTTTCAAGATATTGTCACCATCGCTTCATTGCTGTGCTACACTTTATTTGTAATAAAACTGCTCCTCCCCTTGGAGCACCACATATCCACATGCTTTTATGGATTAAAGATGCTCCTAAATTTGGTCAAGACAGTGACGCCACTGTTTTACAGTTTATTGAAAAATATGTCACTTGTCAAATTCCATCAGAAGCAACAAATAGAGATCTTCAAGCACAAATTTTACAATTTCAAAGACAAAAATGTGGCAAGTATTGTCATCGCAAATACAAAAACAAAGGGGAATACTACACCAAATGTCGCTTTGGTTTCCCTAGACCGGTTACAAAAACAGGTCAAGTGAACAACTTCATGTCTTCAGTTAGACATAGTGTTAAAGGTAAATCACCTAAAAATACATATGACATAAAAAGAACAGAAGAAGAAAAATATATCAATGATTACAATGCAATCATTGCCCACTTATGGAATGCAAACATAGATGTGCAGTACATTGCAGACAATTCCACTGAAGTTGCACGATATGTTACAACATACTCAACCAAAGCAGAAAAAACAGAGCTCCAAGACCTCGGAAATGACCTGTCATCAGACAAAACACTGTCTCAGAAATTATACAGCTTGGGCATAAAAATGATCTCCCATAGAGAATGTGGCTCCTATGAAGCAGCAGATTGTTTAACTGGTACTGCTTTGTATGGAAAATCTGAAAATATAGTATGGCTAAGTCTTGGTCCTGCTAAATCTTGAAAAAGAGTTCTAAAATCATACGAAGATATAGAAACAATAGCCAAACATGATCCCAACAGCCAAGACATTTTAAAAAAAAATTTGCTGGACACAAACTACCCAAACAGAAGTACCACTTTGGAAACCATGTGTCTATACCACATAGCCCAAAACTTCACATACAAAAATAATATAAAACCCAATGAAAAAAAAGCTAGATATAGAGTGACAAATTGTGAAGGCAGCTTAGTAAAACTCACCAAACCAAATTTAATTAATCATATCAAATTGTCATTAAAGACTCCTCAACATAAAGAACTATATTACATGTCCCTGCTACAACTCTTTAAACCATGGAGAAAAGGAAAAGAAATACTAGATAACTATGACTCCTATGAAGACGCTTTCAAAGCAAATGAAAGCACTATAACTGATGTAAACTTTACACAGTACAAAACAATGCTGCACAATGAACAGCAACACGAAGAAGAACCGCAGGCCCAACTAGATAAGGACACTCCTGACAGTAGTCAACCTTCTGTAACAGGAAGCCAAGAACCACTGGGAGAGCCCCTAATAACAAATGAGGTGAAATATGACAGAAGTAGAAAATACCATGTGTCAGTATGAAGATAAAGAAGACTTAATTATACTACAATCAAAACTAAACAATAAGCAACGTAGCATTTTTGAAGAAGTAACAAAAGACATTGCACATGGTGTACAACATGAAAACAAAAATGCACCTGCCAAAATTACAAACCTATACTACTGTACGTCAGTGGTGAAGCTGGTTCTGGCAAAACCTTCTTAATCAAAATCATCAATAAATTCCTTCAACAATTGACAAACAGCAAACTGTCAGCTGTTGTCACTGTCCCCACTGGTTTAGCTGCCTACAACATGGGCGGTGTCACTTTACACCGATTACTACTCCTGCCAGTAGAACACCAAAACAAATTAGACTATTCCAAACTTTCTACAGGAGCTGCAATGAAACTACACAGAGTATTAAAACAAATGAAAATGCTACTAATAGATGAAGTGAGCATGGTCTCCAACCTAATGTTGGCCTTGATTCACCTCAGATTACAAGAAGTACTTAAAACAAACTACGAAGAGCTCTTTGGAGGAAAACACATTATTATTTTCAGAGATCTTCTTTAATTGACACCAGTGAAAGGTGAGCCTATTTTTAAAACCTTAGGACACAAACTCTGCCGTAAAACTGTTGGCAGCATTGGAAATGTCAACCTTTGACAACATTTCCAATACAGAGAATTAACAGAAAACATGCAGCAATCTGCAGATCTCACTTATGCCAACATCTTAAAAATATTAGAGTTGGTATATTATCTCAAGAAGCACAAGCAATATTGAAAACCCGGCACATTCATGCACTTTATGGCGATAATGCATGTGCTACGGATGTTATTGAACAATTAGCCCACAAAAATGTCAATTGTATGGCCTTAATGCCAACTCTTGCAAGCTGTTTCAAATTCAATGAAACAATGTTAAAAAAAGAAATGCAACCAATAATTGAAATTAGCGCCACAGACAAACTAGACATACATGGTATGACACTACCCATGTGTCAACAAACCACAACGAGACTAAATAGTTTAGAAAATTCAATCTCCAACACAGCTGGATTGGAAAAAATATTAAAATGATCCTTAAATTGCAGAGTAATGCTTAAACGTAACTTTGACGTGGATCAAGGACTAGTTAATGGAGCACTGGGTATAGTTGTTGGCTTTCAAACATACCCACGTGACAACAATATTCAGTTTGTCAATATTCTATTTGACAAACTTTCAGAAGTGAAAAGGATAGGATGCTCAACAGCTCGATTCCTTCTCTTCAAAGACATGTATGTATGAAGAGAACAATTTTCTCTAACTCTTGCATACGCAGTCACCATTCATAAATCACAAGGTCTTACCCTAGACAAAGCATTGATAGACATTGGTAACACAGTCTTTAAAGAAGGCATGAGCTACGTAGCACTATCACGCTTACGTACACTTGACGGTCTATTTCTAATCAACTTTGATGCAAGTAAAGTAAATGCTGATATTCCTTGCATTTCAGAATACAATACACTTCGTTCACTACACACCCCCCATCTAAAAACATATCCTATTCCACAAAAAGTAAAATGTTCTAAAAGAAAACTAAATCAAACAGAAATGAAACAGGATGTCACTGCAAATCCTCAAAAGAGATTAAAAGAAACTAATACTTCATCAAGTACCACAATCAAAAAAGAACCTATCAGGGAAAGTAAACCAGGTACTTCTTCAAAGACGGAAGACAAACTCCAAAAAAAGCACTCCGATACAGAACTACCTGGTCCATTTAAACTTTCAAATGTAATTGGTGTAAGTTGCTACGCAAATGTAGCAATGAATATTCTATTTCAATTACCACCAATAGTTGACAACATTTACAGACCAATTGTGTTTGCAAATGTTAGTACTTCATAGAAATGCAACAAACAATCCTGACAACACGTATAGTGTTTATGGAATAAGACAACAATTGGACTACTGTGCTGGAATGGTGAAATTCACTATAAACTCACAGGAAGATCCACAAAACAGAAACATACCTATAAATGAAATCTTCCAGATTTCATACATGTGGAAACATACAGGCACTCTGTGCAACAATGTGACACAAGAACAAATCCCCAATGAGCGCTTTGTGTATGTATCAATACCTAATTGTGAATCCGTTCCATTTCAGCAACTTGTACAAAATGCAAACCATGGTAGAGTATGTACTACCTGCAATTCGGATAATCGCTCCACCTTACTAATGCAAACACATAGTAAATACGTAATACTAATGCTTCTATGTTACAATGAGGATGGTACCAAAAACAACTGCAAGCTGACTGGATTCACACATGGTCAAGTATCACTTGGTAAAAAATCCTTCACAACAATAGGTATAATCTACCACATAGGAGCCACAACCAATGCAGGTTGCATATATAAAAAAATATGTGGATGGTTCGAATGTAATGATAGTACCATTACTCTAAAGCAGAGATTACCTGCAAATCTTACAAACGCTTATTTAATATTGTTAAAACCAAAATTTATTAACTAAACTCTACTTAAACATTAACTAAACTTCTATTAGAAAACTATAACCTGTTACAATATGCCAACAGCTATATAACTGCCCCAAGATTCTACAACAACTAAACAGATAAATGAATACCACTATTATAACAAAAAATAGACAGTTAGCATACGCCAACTGGTATCTAACTACCCCAACATTTTACAATATCCAAACAGATAAATCAATACCACTTCATTATAACAAAAAATAGACTATTAGAATATGTCAACAGGTATCTACCTGCTCCAAAAAACTGCAACAAGCCAATATATAGAGCATTAGACAGAAAGAACAAGTGAACCCTGAAAACAAATAAACAAATGGACTGTAGCATAACAAAAAAAGTTTTTTTTTTTAATCCAACATGGATTTTTTTTTCTCCCACAGACCCAATGATTTTAGCAACAAACACAGAAATTGAGCGAATTGCACAGTACACTGGTTTGTAATCTACTAAATATGAGGGTAAAAAAAATTTTGATTATTTAATGTTATAAGTTGTTACAAAATACCAATACTACCATGATCTTTTCTTTTATCACAGAAATAAACAAGAAATACATGTACTCCAGTTACTAAACCAAACAGTAAGTATATTATATTAAGTACAACCATCACAGCAAATCACACCCATAGTGACATATAATTTTGTTGCCTATAAATTTGATCTTGTCCATGCACCCAAGACTATAGGCCCTGCCCCCAACCACCACAGCATATCACACCATTAGTGGCTTATGACTTTGTTGCTTATAAATTTGTTCTTGGATCCCAAAGTTATAAGCCACTATGGGTGTGATATGCTGCGGTGGTTGTGGCCAGGGCATAGAGTCTTGGGTGCATGGCCATGCGGCCACATGGCCATGCACCCAAGACTCTATGCCCTGGCCACAACCACCGCAGCATATCACACCCATAGAGTGAAACATTTTAACGATCTCATATGAACACTTTTAATGTCCGCGGACATCATGAGTGTTCTTTCAACAGTTTCAACTTGCCTACGAACACTACGGACAGACATAGCGTCCTCAGGGCACCCTGATTTCGTTTATTTACGAACATCCCAGGACACATAATGTGTTCTAAGAACACTTTGAACGTGCTTGCGAACATGTGTTCTTAGAACAATTTGAACTTGCTTGCGAACAGAACGGGCAGGCAAACCGTCCTCAGGACACCCCCATTTTATTTATTGACGAACATCCCAGGACACATGATGTGTTCTTAGAACAGATTCAACTTGCCTGCGAACAAAACGAACAGGCTTACTGTCCTCAGAACACACCCATTTAGTTTATTTTCGAACATTTCAGAACACTTTCAGCTTGCTTGCGAACAATACGTACAAGCGTAGTGTCCTCAGAACACCCCCATTTTGTTTATTTGGAACATTTCAGAACATCCACGTTGTCCACAGACAGAGCGAACACAACAGGGGGGTCTACCACCTAAATAAATACAACATTTAACCCATCTCTTACTCCCCCACCCTCCCCAAACACTTTTACACACCAACACACTCTACTAAATAGTATTTTTCCACCAAGTTTCACCGCGCTGTCCGCGTACGTCCGTGAATCCAAGATGGCGGGCATTCCCGAAAATCTGACGCGCTTCACGCTCTCCACTGTCCAATCAACGAACACGTTGCATACATAGATATCACTAATTTTTTGTGACCTATTTTTTGGTCATTTTAAAAAAACTACTGGACGTTTTTTTTCAACAAATTTCAAAAGCATGCTTTCGGGACCAAGCCTCTGCTCCTGGTCCACATTTGGTGAAAATCCGTCCAGCGGTTTGGCCTGTAGGTGTGAGCAAAGTTTTTTCCCCATTCAGTCTATGGGAAAAAAATAAGTTTTGCGACCCCCCCTATAACTTTGCCCCCGGGACCAAACCTCACCAAACTTTGCAAAAATATTCAGAGTGCCCCATATACTTCTTTTGCAAAGGTTGGTGAGGATTCGTCCAGGGAGAGCGAAGTTATAAGCCACCCAAAAAGGGCTCGTCCTATGGAAACAGAAACTTAACCATAACTACACAGCCACTACCGTGGCTGTGTAATATATATATTCAAGATATATATTCAAGGAAAAAACATTAGTTGAAGTAACCTTAGTTGAGAACTTAATGCAACAAAACCCCTGAAATTCAGCTAATGCCACCTTAACTTCGCACCCCCTATTGCGCAGCATATGGCCACAATGATGACTTCACAGATCACATCACTGATGACATCACTAATTACATGATGTATGAGAACACTGATGACATTACAAATCACATCACTGATGCCAAACACTAATTGCATTGTATAGAACTGATTACATCAATAATAGAATTAGACCTAACTTCATTTATAAATTGGCTCATGAAAACTTTGATTACCTTAATAACAATTTAGGCCGTGGACTTGGCCATGACAAAGGCTGGGGTCACTGGCCAGCACCAAAGGCCATAGCTAGTGGTCCATTAGTGTTAAAAAATACCAAGGTCGGTCAGATAGGAAAAAGGTCAACCAGTCCAGTGCCAGGCCTGTGGTGCCACGTATACCACAAAGCCGATTTATCAGGATGGCATGAGTGACCCTATAAAAGGCAGAGGAAAGATCGAGTAGGATGAGAATGGAGGGAGAGTTGGAGTCGAGATTTGAGAGAAAGTCTTCATGGGTGCTCAGGAGAGCAGTTTTGTGGCTTTGGCTGCTCTGAAGCCAGACTGGGGGTCGTGGAGATAACCAACAGATTCTGTGTGTTTGATCAGTGGTAAGATGATCGACTTCTCCCATAGTTTGCCCAGGAAAGGGGGTATGGAGATAGGGTGGAAGTTAGCTGGGTGGGAAGGGTTGGCAGAAGGCTTTTTAAGGAGAGGATGCACAAAGGAGTGCTTGCGGGGTAGTGGGAAGGAGCCAGTGGCAAAGTAGTGATTTTAGAAATCAGCCAAGACTGGAGCAAGGGAGGCAATGATGTCCTTGCTAGTTTTGGAGGAGCAGGGGAGCACCTGCTTGGAGGAGACTTTCAGAGAGAGCACTTGTTTAGGGATCTCATCTGGTGCCATTGGTGAGAAGGAGGGAAGGAGAAGGGGGGCCAAGGGAGGCCTGAGAGTGGGTGAAGCAGGGGAGTAGAGCAGAGTGAGGACAGGATGTCCTGAGTTTTGGTTGTGAAGTGAGAGGCCAGCGCAGAGCAGAGGGCCTGGGATGGCAGAGCAGAAGTAGAGACTGCAGTAGGATTGGAGAGTTTGTTGCAGATTTTGAACAATTCCGCAGTGTTATTGGTATGTACTGTTACAACTTCTAAAATGAAATAAAATATGTCAAAAAATATATATATTTCTCTCCATAAGCAAATACTATCATTAATAATGATGTGACTGCATCAAATACAGAAATCAAATCGGAATTCATAAGGAACGTACAGGCTTCAACCCTTTCCCTAACGCCAAATGAGTTAATTATTGACTTGATCAATTTAGATCTAATATTGGAGCACAATAATCAAGTAAATAACACATGACATTCATCCTTTGAGCGGACATTACAACAGGGCATTTAGAGTTTTTTTCATGATCGCAATTAAACTTTGCAATAGCCAATATTCACATACATAACATCACGAAAAGATCTTTGTGAAATTTCTCACTTGAGCAATCAATATACTTTTCGGGACCCAGGGTGTGTTTGATATCAGGATAGTTTGGGGCCTCAACGACGATGGGCACAATTATCCAATTGGTCCTTCAATGCCCATTCTTTGAAAGAAGCAAATAGCATAACTTTTGATTTACTCCCATATCTGCTAGGATGGTCCCAAATATTTGGCATGTCCAAAGTAGTAAAAGATTGTTAACATACTTAAATCATAATACGTACGTACCTTTGGCTTTCCAGAATATCGCCAGGCAGACCATGACATAAAACAGCCATCTGATGTCACTATCGTTCATATTGTAACAGCCAAAAGCTATTGGTCATCTCAGTGCTTGTGGGAATATTGATAACATATATGAGGTACTCCGATCACACAGATTGGCTGTCTTCCAGACATCAGCTGAGGTATGCAAGTTATTGTAGCTTGCTCCACAATATCGCTGCCTTTGAGGCCCTGTTCATTAATCCAGGAGGAAAATTCAGCTGTTTACTCTATCTCTGTTGGAGCTTCACAAGTCTGGTTCGATCATGAGGCAGACTCAGCTATGTTTGGATCTCTGTTGGAGGTTATGGGCAGACTGGTCTTAAGAAAGGAAGTGAGACACCATTGGATCCAGGTCCCTGTGGGGAGCTCTCACAGACTGCCTAAAGGGGGGAATGTGTTTAGGACAGCTGCTCTTTGTAGTTATATCCTGTGGGGGAAATGCTATGTCCTGTCATTACATGGGGAGGGACTTCTTCCCTGCTCTAGGAATTCGGGACCCTTGGGTGCGCCACAAAGAGGGGGCCCTCTCACAGGCTGTGCCTTAGGAGCAAGCCTTCATGTAAAATAACATTTTATCTTTAACTCTTCCCTCTAATTCTGCAACCACCCTCACCTATCTCTCTTTCTCTCTCTCTCTCTCTCTCTCTCTCTCTCTCTCTCTCTCTCTATATATATATATATATCTCACACACACGCACACTCACACGCACGCACACACACTGGACTCAGACCTATCTCTCAGGCTGTGTCTTTGTCCCTTCCATCCCTTGGCTTGGAAACTGCTCTTCTGAACACCTGTGAAGAACTGCTCGCATCTCTGGGCTCCAACTCCCCAGCTGTCCTCATCCTACTTGATCTCTCCTCTGCCTTTGACACGATGAACCATGACATCCTCATACAAAGACTCCATTATACCCTTCGTATCTCGGAATGTGCACTAGACTGGTTGACCTCCTTCTTAACTGCCCGCTCTTCCCAAGTCATCCTTCACCTCTCCTACCTCCTTCTCCACCTGTGGTGTCCCTCATGGTTCTATCCTCTCCCCTTGACTTTTCAACATCTACCTTGCTCAGCTGGCACACCTCATCTCCTCCTTCTCCCACAACTTCCAGTGTTATGCAGATGACACTCAGCTCTTTTTCAAACTTCCTGCTAACCCTCTTGCACCTTCCATCATCCCTGACTGCCTATCTGCCATCAATTCCTGGTGCACTTCCTACGATCTTTGCCTTAATGCCAGCAAAACTGAGATGCTTCCCATTAGGACCCCTGCTCCCTCCTTCTTCCCATCGCTCTGGCATTCCTCCATGGGCTCGACCCCTGCTCCTTCTTCTGAAGCCAGACACCTTGGACACATCTTCAACTCTTCCCTCTCCTCCCTCACACTCAGGACATTGCCAAGAAGTCCCACTTTCAACTCTTCCTTCTCAAAGGAATTCTCCCTGTTCTTACTTTCCCCCAGAAGCTCAATGTGATTCGAGCCCTGGTTCTTTATGGGCTTGACTAATTCAATGGCCTCCTCCTGAATCTACCTTCTTCCACTCTGTGACCGCTCCAGCTAATCCCGAATAGGGCAGAAAGACTTATCCTTTGCCTGAAGTCCAGGGACAGCATCTCTCCTGCCCTAAAAAGTCTTCACTAGCTCCTGGTTGCTGCACAGATTAAATTCAATCCCTCTGCATCATCCACAAGGCTGTCTGGGGGTGGGGACCACACTATCTGCAACTTTCGCAAACTAAATACTGTCCCTCTAGACCTCTACGTTCCTCTGGCACCAACATCTGTGTGTAAATCGTTTCTCTAAACAGAGGGCCAGAAGCCGATCTCGATCCTCAGCTGGCTCCCTCCAATGGAACTGCCTCCCCCTCCCTCTATGTCTTGAGCAGAACATTCTTAAATCCGGAAGCTCCTCAAGACTTTCCTCTTTACCTCTTCCTTCTCTCCTTCTCTCCTCTTTTCTTTCTACGTAATCACAAAAGCCCTACATTTTTTTACACTGTATTTCAAATTAAGACGCTTTGGGCCTCATTACACGGTAGGCAGTAACCATGGCGCTATTAGCACCATGGTTGCCGACAGTATTTTACCGTGTCTGCCTTGGTGGATGGCAGAATTACCGCCCTACTCCAAGGTGAGCGGGGGCGGTAATTCCCCATTCACCAAGGCTCTTCCCCATTCCCAGTTTTGCCCCCATAGGGCATAATGGGAATGGGGAAGGTGCTAATTACGGTACCGCAAATTGCGGTACCGTAATTAGCTCCAAGTTCCCTTTGCGGCACCCTACTTTAACAACTGGTAAAACCAGCCGTTAAAGTCGGGTCCCCCAAATGGAACTCGTAGTAAGGCGGTAGGGGTTTACCGGTACCGGTGGCCTTACCGGTAAACCCCTACCGCCTACCGTGTAATGAGGCCCTTTGTCTTTAGTTTGTTAATGTTGCAAATTTATGCCGGCGTCAGCTTAACAACATTAAACCTCCACCGGCACATATTTGCAACGTTAGTGCAATTCATTGAATTTGACAGTGGCTTTGCTTTTTGAACATACTGCCGACTTCCAGTTTGTTTTACTAAAGTTAGAAATGTGTGCTGGTGGCAGATTAATGTTGTTAACCCGATGCCGCTGCTGAGTTTGTTTTACTAACGTTCTAATTATTTGCAATGTTAGTGAAACTAACACAGAGCCGGCGGTGGCATCGGCGAAGCAAAGCTACCGCCGGCTCGGAGTTTCACTAACATTACAAATATTTGCAACGTTACTGAATGCTCTAGTTCTCCCGGCTCTAGAGTATGCCCTTCTCTTCCCTGGAGCCTGGCAAGCCAGCACCTCATCCTGTTCGGGGCTAATGACCACTGGCCTCTACTTAACATGCATTTTAAGTCGAGGGGACAGCACGCTATCCCTTTCATGTAAAAAATTCGATGAGTTGTGTTTGCCTGTGTTGGGAAGGAGCATCTCCATTTTTGATTAATGCATTTTGCATGAGTGGGTGCGTTGATGTGCTAATTGGCCCTGTAAGAAAGGCACACACATGCACGCTGCGATTTATAGACTGGGCGACCGTGCACCTAAAAACACAGCATCAGAGCCTGACTAGATTTTCATGGTGGCTCTATGCCCTTAGAGTGTTCATATTCAATGCTGAAGTGTTTATGGTGAAGTCTGCAGTATTTCTTAATCTGTAAATGGCGTTGCAAAGCAAATTCATTAATGTATCAATCGTTGCCCTTCTCGTCTATGGTTTAGACACAGAATGAACAGATTGTTTAAAATGGCATACTTGGTGGTGCTGAATGACTTGTACACCCATCCAGCGTACCAATGCTGGGCTCTGCTGTGGGGGACAGAGGTCATATTGCTTTACAGTGCTGATGATTGCCTGGTTTGTGCAGTGCCTCTGTATATGTGTGCCACCATACTACTGCACTGGCTCTGTACCATGTGCCCACAGCATACTTAGTGTGGGAATACCTAGGTATCACTGGATTACACTCACACCTATGTATATGCTCTCGCGATATACACACGCGTCTCCCTACCAGTGGAAAAAAAGGCTTTCTTTATAAGGTAGATACTTCAGTGTGGTCGCAAAGTGGCAGGAAACAGCTTTTCCCCTCTTTGCAGTATCTCCATATAGACCTCTATGACATGACAAGAAAAGAGCCATGCCTTTCATTGTAGCATCCTTAAGGTTTTTGAGTATAAAATGGCAATATACAGTGATTCCCTTCCTTGCAGCAGGACCACAAGGGGGTGCTCTGAAATGAAAAGAAACAGCAATTCCCTTCAGTGCAGCTTTATTATAGTAATGTGACCCCAAATGGCAATTGTAGATACTCCCTCCTTGCAGTGTCACCAGAGGGTGAATGGCTTGAAATGTTCATGAGAGAGTGGTTTCAAACTACAGAACATACGGTGTCACTTATCTGCTGTGTCCTTATGGGCGAGTGGCTTAAAGTTACGGCAGTGATTCTTTTCCTTGCAGTATTCTCATGGGAGAGTGGCTTAAAGTTACCACAGTGATTCCATTCCTTGCAGCATCATTATGGGAAATGTGTTTGAAATGCTATTAGTGACGGTTCCCTTACTTGCTGTATCCTCATGGGAGTGTGTATGTTTGTAATGCTTTTTAATGACAAATGAGGATGGATTTAGGTAGTTTGGGTATGTATCTGACCTATTTTATGCCCAAGTCAAACATAAAGGATTTTCATCCCATTCCCACCCATTTTCACTCCAACCGCACCTCTTTTTGCACTCTTTGGATGAATTTCTGTTGTGTGGTGAATTTGTCAGCCATTTCTTTTCTCCAAAATGGATATTTGGAGAGCCAGTGTCCTCCCCAAGAAAACAAGTCCCTTACCTTGGTTCAACCCTGAGCCTTGTAGTCTACTGGTGTGACATAAACGTGTTAACCATTTTTCATTTCAGCTTTATTTCGGCATAAATACCATAAAAGCACCGAGACATGATAGAAACATACCCATTAATTACATAGTGATGCCTTAAGATACAAGGAGGCAAAATATCATTTAATATATTACATAAATTCAACAAGAATCGACAGGGACAAGAACACATACAGATTAGTAACCTGATACTTGATTTGACAAGCGTACCCTTCCAACTGTTCCAAAGTTCGTACGAGGCATGGTTTACAATCGGAAGCAAAAGTAAAGTAATATTCCATACCATTCATAAATTCATTAATGGAAGCGTGCATGCCTCCATGACAACAATCACGTTGATCTTCCTTCCTTTATAGTTTTGCCCTTTACTCCAAGCCAAGTCCAGGAAGCTTGCAGCGCAGTAGACCACATTCATATTTTCACTGTTCCTAAGTAATTGCAGCGCCAGACCTGTACTGCGAATACCAGTTGTAACATATTGTTTTAAGGTATTTACCTCAACCAACCCTATAACCTTGGCAGAAGAACACAAAATGGAGCATTGTCTCCTTGAACAAGCCACAAACTGGGCAGAGATCATTCTCACTAGGGTACCATTTTGATGTGTGATAGGCAAGTTCAGTTGTGACAATCTAAACCTTAAATACAGGTTACGTGCCAGTGGAGGGACAAGATCAAAGTAAACTTCAAACCCAGGTGTTAATTTGGAGTACAAGTAAAGCCAGCCAGCAGCCACGTCTAGGCAAATCGCTAGCCAGGTCAATCTCTAGCAGCCTTCACAGGGCCACTTTGGTCTTGCCAACGTCGCTCTGATATGGCATTTATAACGCGCCTATACAAAAGTGTTTCAAGGCGCGACGAGGCAAGGGGGGGAACAAAGGGGGGGACAGACAACGATCCTACTAGGCGAGGGTCATTCCGATCGCGCAAGTGCATGGGAAGGGGGGAAAGGAAAAGTGCGCAGGGGGAAGGGAGAGGGGAAAGTGCAATACATGGGAAGTGGAATAAATAAGATACATAAAACAGCCATCTAGTGGCAAGTGCAAGGAAGTGCAGACGTAAGTGCTGGTAGGGGGGACGGAAGGGATACAGAAAACCGGTCCCCAAGTGCAGGGGTTGCCAGGGAGGCAGTGCAGGTGGGTAATTGACGGGGCTTGGGCCAGAGATCAGAAAGGGTGGTCAGGTAACCAGTGCAATTACAGTCAGGAATTCAGCAAGGGAGGGGAGGAGAGAAAGCAGAAGCAAAGAGGAAGGTTTTGAGGTGTTTCCGGAACTGGAGATGGTTCTCCTCGAGTTTCAGGGAGGCAGGAAGGCTTTTCCAGAGAGGGCCCCTGCCGAAGAGAGTGATCTGCCACCAACTCGTTGCTTGGAGGTGCGACTGACCATACGGTAGTTGGAGGCAGATGAGCGAAGAGCTCGAGAAGGAAGATATTTAGGAAGAGAGAGTTGAAGGTATTGCAGCCCCAGACCCCAGAAGGCCTTGTGAACAATGCAGAGGGTTTTGAACTTAATCCTCGCAGCCACTGGGAGCCAGTGCAAAGATTTCAGTCCTGGAGAGATACGATCCCTGGGCTTGAGGTCAAGGACAAGTCTCGCAGTCCTGTTCTGGGTAAGTTGAAGAGGGCGGAGAGTGGAGGCAGGCAGATTTAGATCGAGGCTGTTAGTCCAGCTTGGAGAGGACCAGGGCTCTGGAGACAGTGAGCTTCTGGGGGAAGGAGAGAAAAGGAAGAATACCTCTAAGGAGGTGCAGCTGGTAGTGTGACTTCTTAGAGACGTCAGAGATGTGAGGGGAGAAGGAGAGTGCAGAGTCGAAGATGACCCCAAGGTTTTTAGCCTTGCAGGTGGGAGTGGGAGGAGGGCCAAGAGAGGCTGGCCAGAGAACTGCAGGGAAGGAGGGAGTGGGTGTGCCGATGAGTAGAATCTCAGTCTTACTGGCATTAAGGCAGAGGTCGTTGGCGGCACACCATCCCTGGATGGCAGACAGACTGTCAGAGATGAGGGAAGGAGAGGAGGAGGCCGAGGGTAGCCTGAAAATGAGTTGGGTATCATCCGCATAGCACTGAAAGATGGGACAGAGAGCGGTGATGCGGTGGGCAAGGAGGGCCAGGTATTGGTTGAACAGCCAGGGATAGAGGTTAGATCCCTGGTGGACACCACAGGTAGCGAAAAAGATGTCGGAGAGGAAGGACCCAAGTTGGACCTGGGAGGGTCGGTCGGAGAGGAAAGAAGTCAGCCATGCCAGAGCCTGACCAGTGATACCTAGGTTATCACGGAGACGGTTGAGCAGGATGGCCTGGTTGACAGTGTCAAAGGCAGAAGAGAGATCAAGCAAGATAAGATTGTAAGGGGTGTTAGAGTCGAGGTTAGTGAGCAGGTCTTCACGGATGTTCAGGAGAGCAGTTTCTGTGCTTCTGGCAGCTCTGAAGCCAGACTGATGGTCATGAAACAACCAACAGATTCAGTGTGGAGATTGAGCTGGGAGATGACCAGTTTCTCCAGGAGCTTGCCCAGGAAGGGAGTGATGGAGATTGGGCAATAGTTGGCCAGGCCAGAGGGGTCAGCAGAGGGTTTCTTAAGAAGAGGTGCACAAGGGAGTGCTTCAGGGGGGAAGGGAAGACTCCAGTGGTGAAGGAGTGATTGCAGAAATCCGCCAGGGCAGGAGCAAGGGAGTCGATGTGATCCTTGATAATTTTGGAGGAACAGGGGTGAATCTGTTTCGACGAGACTTTCATAGATCGGACTTGTCTAGAAACCTTGTCTGGAGAGAAAAGGGAGGAGGGGTGGCGGCTGCAGAAGGGCCAGAGGAAGAGCAGGGAACAGCGGGAGGTGGGTGAGAGGAGGAGAGTGAGGACAGGATGTCCTGAGTTTTTGAGATGAAGTGAGAAGCCAGTGCCATGCAGAGGGCCTGGGAACAGACAGGAGAGGTAGAGACTGCGGCAGGATTGGCCAATTCCTTGCAGAATTTAAAGAGTTCAGCCGAGTTGTTAGATGCTGCAGAGACGCGGGCTTGGATATGAGCTCTCTTCTTGGTGAGGACGGAGAGCCGGTATTGCCTTTGCAGCAGGCGGCAGGGCAGTTTGTCAGAGGATGAACTTGAAGCACGCCATTTCCTCTCGGCAACCCTACACTTGCGTTTTAGGGTGACGAGGTCTGAGTCATAACAAGAGTTACACATGGCTTTGGGCTTCAGGTGGATTCTCATGACAGGGGCAAGGATCTTGAGAGTATCAGATATGGAAGAGTGGAGCATGGAGAGGGCTATGTCAGGGTGAGAGTCCGCCAGGGGGGAGGAGGGGGTGAGAAGGTGGCGGTGAAGGCCTCAGCTGACACGCGCTTCATGGGTCGGGTGACCGAGAAGGTGGGTGGCAGTGACGGAGTGGCTTGGCCTGTGGGGTAGGGGGGTGAGGTGGGAGGATAGGAGAAAGTGGTCACTCCAAGAGAAAGGAGTGGAGAGAGGGACAGAGAGGGGAAGGTCTGAAGAGATCAGAACATCGAGAGTATGCCCTGCAGAATGAGTCGGGCCAGAGGGGAGAATGGTGAGTGAGAGAGAGTCACAGAGGTCGCAAAAGAGTTCAGAGGGGGGACAGGAGGCATCCAGGTGGATGTTGAAGTCTCCAAGAAGGAGGAGTTAAGTGGTTGAGGCCAGGAGTGAGGAGGAGAGGTCCGCCCACTCAGAGAGGAAGGAAGAAATCTGACCAGGTGGCCGATAGATAGTAGCCACAGTAAGGGAATGGCTAGGCGAGAGAGAGAGCCTGCAAACGAGGCATTCAAAAGAGGAGTAGGCCTGCGTAGGAATGACAGAGGCAGGAATCCACTCAAGGAAGATAAGGGCTACGCCACCACCAGAGCAGTTGGGCCTGGGTGCAGAGGTGATCTTGTAGCCATCAGGTAGGAGTGTGTCAAAGCTGGTGACAGAGCTGGCCGTAAACCATGTCTCAGTGAGACCGAGGACATCGAGGTCAAGTTCTTCAAGAAGGCGGCAGATATCAGAGGAGTGTTTGACAGCGGAGCGGGAGTTAAGAGTGGCAATGTGGAGAAGGTTGCCCTCCTTGAAGGACTTCCGGGGAGGGGTACAGATCAGAGGTACGCCCTGCGGAAGTGTGGAGAGCGCCCGAGAGGGGGCAGAGAGGGAGGGGGAAGGCAAGGTAGCCAAGGAAAGGGGGGAGGGGACAGCAGGAGAAGAAAGGAAGTTGATAAGGCGCGGAAAGCGTCTATCAAAGAGATGAAGGTTGGTCTGAGGGCCTTGGACCAAGACGGTCCCATTAGAGTAGACATTAATGATGACCTTAGAGGATAGGAAGGAGGCCAGGAGGGTGTTCCAACGGGTACCACCATTAATGGGAGAAGAGGAGAAAGGAGAGAGAACAGAGACCATATGAGTTATTCTCTGTGGGCATAACCATAGGTCAGCGTAGGTCTGAGGTGGCCCTACTTGGTTTATCTAGTTCTTGTTCGTCTTAATTAGGTATGTTGACAATACTTGTATTTGCTTTTGATAGTATATGGAGCCACCGGGTTGTCAACATACCTAATGAAGACGAACAAGAACTAGATAAACCAAGTAGTGCCCACCTCAGACCTACGCTATCCTTCAGTTTTCTCTTGACACAAGAAGGTGGAGGCACACACTACACAACATTAAGTGAACAGAATCTATTGAATAAAACACACAAGAAGGACATGTAGTTTGCAGATATTGAGGCACTCACAAGCAACAAGGCAGAAACCTTAGGATTTTCTGTGGAAGAAGCAAATAAAATTTTCGGCTTAATAACCGATTCCTCATTCAGTACAAACTCAACAGTTGGACAGGATCCGGCTAGAAAAATCAAACAATTGGAATATTTGATTAGAAAAGAAATTAATCGAAAATTGCATGCAATAACCTTGAGTAGATACCACAAAAACCAAAAGATACCACGAGGTTTATGCATTCAATTGCGCCCCACACTCTGCAAAGAGAGTAAAGAGTTCGTAAGAATATGGGAGGCCATCTTGAACAAATGCTCCCTCGACCTGATACTTCTAACAATACAAGGACTGGCGAATGATTTGACCACATTACACATTGAAATAGAAGAAATTGAGAAGGAATTGGTAAAAACACTGAACCAAGAAGAAGTACAAATGATTCTTGAAGATATCAACAAGAAGCTTGAAGAATACAAATCTGAATTGGAAGCAAAAAAAGTACGAAAGTTCCGTAGAGACACATATGACTATTTGAATGGGGAAGTGAATACCTGGATGGAAAAATATGGACCATCAGTAGGCAAATCTAAACCGAAACCCAGACCTGGCCATACCAGTGAAACATGATCAGAGACCACCCCACCACAAACAGAGACAGAGGAGGAACAGGGAACCGACAATGAAAGTCCCACGCAAAGACCAAGCACCTCTACTAACAATCCCGCCGCTTTTTTAGAGAGAGGCCGGAAAGAACAAAAAGAACCAGGAGGGGGAAGAGGAAAACCAAGAGACGGACCAGAGACACGGCAGAAACAGAGAAGAGTTTAGTATTGAATCTCTCCTCACGAGGATTAACAGAACAAGAGATAAAAACATTACACAAAGGTTTAAGCTTTGTACCAACATACAATTGTTCTTTGTTTGACACTCGCGTAGAGCTTTATAAACTAGAGAGGAAAATGAAATTGAAAGTATTTTTCAACGAATTGGAAACATCAGAGGAGAGAGAGGTCGAAGAAGAGAAATACAAGGAATTTAGAGGAAAAAGTAGATTTATTCCACCGATCAGTGTACCATCCATTGAAAATTTTAGGAAGCAGACCATCAAGGACCTCGAAAGAATCAACTTCAAATCCAAAGGAGGAGGAAACATGAAACCACATGAATGGGAGTCGATAAAAAATCTCTATAGCGAAGAAAAAATAACGATAAGAAGTGCGGACAAAGGAGGAGCATTGGTAATCTTAGATACAGAGAACTATGATGCAGAATGTAGGAGACAGTTGAATGACCACAACACATATGCTAGATTGGAGAAAGACCCTACTGTTGAAATTAAGCATCATTTGGAGGAGTTACTGACAAAAGCAGAAGAACTCAGCTGGATCAATCACCATACCAAGAAGTTTTTGACCAACAATTTTCCCCAAATTCCCCATTTCTACACACTACCAAAAGTACATAAAGATCTCATGAATCCACCAGGTAGACCAATTGTCGCTGGAACCAATACCATACTACAACCATTGGGAATATATATCGACTACTTTTTACAACCCCTGATACAAAAAACCGGCACCTATGTGAAGGACACTACGCATTTTTTGAAATTCTTAAGGGAAACAGAATACACAAACAGATATTCTATTCACGATAGATGTGAAAAGCCTTTACACTTCTGTCCCACATGACCTAGGAAGAGCGGCAGTAGAGTGGTTGTTACTTCAAGAAGGGAATATACCAGCTCAAAAAGAATTCATAATGACACTTTTGGAATTCATTAGTGAAAACTCCTATTTTCAATACAAAGAAGAACTTTTTGTACAGACAGCAGGAACCTCGATAGGTGCCACAATGGCACCATCTCATGCCAATGCATTTATGCACAAATTTGAAGTAGAGCACGTATTGAAACATGATGAAAGGAAAGGGAAAATTGGATTATGGATCCGTTACATTGATGATATTTTTGGTACATGGCATGGAAACGAAGAAGAACTAACACAATTCTTGGAGTATTTAAACAACATAGACCAGAGAATCCAATTCACATCAGAATGCTCCAGAAAAACCATTCATTTTCTGGATGTAGAGGTTAACAAGGAGAACTCAGGATACAGAACTAATATTTATCAAAAACCGACCGATAGGAACATTTTACACAAGCTCAGCTTCCATCAACCAAGTTTAATCAGAAACCTACCCTACAGCCAGATGTTAAGAGTGAAAAGAATTGTCAGTGATCCCACAGACTTCGAAGAGGCAATAAACAAGATGGGAGAGAAATTCCTGAATAGGGGCCACACTGCATTGGAAATTGAAGAAGTAGAGGTGAGACTTGACAAGAAAAAGAGAGAAGAGCTTCTTATGTTGAAAGAAAAAAGCAAAGAGACACCCCCGTTAGTGTTTGTCTCGAAATATTCCAAGCAAAGTAAACGCATCAAAGAAATAATCAAAAAGAACTGGAGCATTTTAGCCTTGAATGAGAGAGTTGAAACATTATTTAAGGAACTACCTACCTTTGCCTACAAAAGGAGCCAGAATTTAAAAGACAAACTGGTAAAAACAAGGGAATTTAAGACTAAACAGAACACACCAAAACTGGAACATTTCCATGTCTCAGCTGCTCAAATTGTGGTTATATACTTAAAGGGAATACAATTAACCATCCACATACGGGTGAAAAAATAAAACTTAAACACTTTGGGACCTGTAATACTAACAACATCATTTATTCAATAAAATTCCCATGTGGACTGTAGTATGTGGGACAAACAGCCCGAACTGCGAAGGTGAGATGGAATGAGCATCGCTCATGCATACGGCACGACACTGGGATCTGAAGAAACTAACTGGCCGATTCATGGAATAATTAGCGCGGCGCAAGTGGCCAAAAACGTGCGATTCGCAGTGGAATAGCGAAAATCGCAGTGGAAGTGCGAAAATCGCACGAAAAGCAGCGCACATCGAATCATGGAAGGCCGTGCGCGGGAAAACCATCGGATGTGCGCTGAAAAAGTGCGTGGCGCATGTTGTCGCACAGGCCATCTAACGGCGTGCGCCAGGTCACAGCGAAAATCGCACAGGCCACAGCGAAAATCGCACATAGCACGGCGCACACAACAAAAGTAGGTGGAACACTGGGCGTAACACTGGGAATGGGGAACAACTTGCCAAAATGTGGGCGTCACGGGGGAAGTACAGGGTGCAAGTGCGCGGAATGCCCACACGCTCGCCTACAACACGTATTCATGGAATCGAATAGGGCAAAAAAGCGCACGGTCAAACCAGCGCACAGGCACAAACACGACCGCCACAAGAAAGCAGGCGGTAGCGTCTCAGCGTCTGTAATAAATGTGCGCCAACAAATAGCACCTATATACAGCCATGATGAATGTCCTATACTATGGCCCTCCAGGACAAATGACGTGCAAAGGGGTACCTACAAACACGGACACCCGCTGACTGAAAAATAACGTGTGCGTGTATTCCGGGGTGCGCAGGAACTTTCACACGCGATTTGGCTGGGTACGTGGATCTCAGGGGTGCGCGGGAAGTCCCACACGTGATTTGGCTGGGTATGTGGATCTCAGGGGTGCGCGGGAAGTTCCACACGCGATTTGGCGGGGTACGTGCGCGGGAATTCACACACGCGACTTGGCTGGGTACATGGATCTCAGGGGTGCGCGGGAAGTCTCACACGCGATTTGGCAGGGTACGTGGATTTCAGGGGTGCGCGGGAAGTTCCACACGTGATTTGGCCGGGTACGTGCGTGGGAATTCACACACGGGATTTGGCTGGATACGTGGATCTCAGAGGTGCGCGGGAAGTCTCACACGCGATTTGGCAGGGTACGTGGATTTCAGGGGTGTGCGGGAAGTTCCACACGCGATTTGGCCGGGTACGTGCACGGGAATTTACACACGCGATTTGGCTGGGTACGTGGATCTCAGGGGTGCGCGGGAAGTCCCACACGCGATTTGGCTGGGTACATGGATCTCAGGGGTGCGCGGGAAGTCTCACACGCGATTTGGCAGGGTACGTGGATTTCAGGGGTGTGCGGGAAGTCCCACACGCAATTGGGCTGGGTACGTGGATCTCAGGGGTGCGCGGGAAGTCTCACACGCGATTTGGCAGGGTACGTGGATTTCAGGGGTGTGCGGGAAGTTCCACACGCGATTTGGCTGGGTACGTGCGCGGGAATTTACACATGCGATTTGGCTGGGTACGTGGATCTCAGGGGTGCGCGGGAAGTCTCACACGCGATTTGGCAGGGTACGTGCGCGGGAATTCACACACGCGACTTGGCTGGGTACGTGGATCACAGGGGTGCGCGGGAAGTCCCACACGTGATTTGGCAGGGTACATGGATTTCAGGGGTGCGCGGGAAGTTACACACGCGATTTGGCAGGGTACGTGCACGGGAATTTACACACGCGATTTGGCTGGGTATGGGGATCACAGGGGTGCGCGGGAAGTCTCACACGCGATTTGGCTGGGTATGTGTATTTCAGGGGTACGCGGGAAATTCTACACGCGATTTGGCTGTGTGCTCCCAGGTATTCCCTGTACACCCTCCACGGCCCCTGCAGGCAGCCGACACCACAGGGGACTACCCTGCACACCTGCTCATGTCACCCAGCACCCCCACCCCCTAGCAGTGCAGGGGCAGCCTCCACCAGGCCCCCACTCATGACCCCTATCACCCCCACCCCCCAGCAGTGCAGGGGCAGCCTCCACCAGGCCCCCACCCATGTCTCCCACCACCCCCAACCCCCAGCCACCATGGGCATCCCCCACCAGGCCCCCACTCATGTCCCCCTGCACCCCCACCCCCCAGCATCCAGGGGCACCCTCCACCAGGCCCCCACTCATGGCCCCTATCACCCCCACCCCCCAGCAGCGCAGGGGCAGCCTCCACCAGGCCCCCACCCATGTCTACCACCACCCCCACCCCCCAGCCACCATGGGCATCCCCCACCAGGCCCCCACTCATGTCTCCCACCCATCCCCACCTCCCAGCCACCATGGGCAGCCCCCACCAGGCCCCCACTCATGTCTCCCACCACCCCCACCCCCCCAGCAGTGTGGGGCACCCTCCACCAGGCCACCACCCATGTCTCCCACCACCCCCACACCCCCAGCCACCATGGGCAGCCCCCACTCATGTCTCCCACCACCCCCACCCCCCAGCAGTGCAGGGGCAGCACCACCAGGCCCCCACTCATGTCCAACTTATGTCTCCCACCACCCCCACCCCCCAGCCACCATGGGCATCCCCCACCAGGCCCCCACTCATGTCCCCCTGCACCCCCACCCCCCAGCATCCAGGGGCACCCTCCACCAGGCCCCCACTCATGGCCCCTATCACCCCCACCCCCCAGCAGTGCAGGGGCAGCCTCCACCAGGCCCCCACTCATGTCTCCCACCACCCCCACCCCCCAGCCACCATGGGCAGCCCCCACCAGGCCCCCACTCATGTCCCCCTGCACCCCCACCCCCCAGCAGTGCAGGGGCAGCACCACCAGGCCCCCACTCATGTCCAACTCATGTCTCCCACCACCCCCACCCCCCCAGCCACCATGGGCATCCCCCACCAGGCCCCCACTCATGTCCCCTGCACCCCCACCCCCCAGCATCCAGGGGCACCCTCCACCAGGCCCCCACTCATGGCCCCTATCACCCTCACCCCCCAGCAGTGCAGGGGCAGCCTCCACCAGGCCCCCACTCATGTCTACCACCACCCCCACCCCCCAGCCACCATGGGCATCCCCCACCAGGCCCCCACTCATGTCTCCCACCCACCCCCACCCCCAAGCCACCATGGGCAGCCCCCACCAGGCCCCCACTCATGTCTCCCACCACCCCCACCCCCCCAGCAGTGTGGGGCACCCTCCACCTGGCCACCACCCATGTCTCCCATCACACCCACCCCCCCAGCCACCATGGGCAGCCCCCACTCATGTCTCCCACCACCCCCACCCCCCAGCAGTGCAGGGGCAGCACCACCAGGCCCCCACTCATGTCCAACTCATGTCTCCCACCACCCCCACCCCCCCAGCCACCATGGGCATCCCCCACCAGGCCCCCACTCATGGCCCCTATCACCCCCACCCCCCAGCAGTGCAGGGGCACCCTCCACCAGGCCCCCACTCATGGCCCCTATCACCCCCACCCCCCAGCAGTGCAGGGGCAGCCTCCACCAGGCCCCCACTCATGTCTCCCACCACCCCCACCCCCCAGCCACCATGGGCAGCCCCCACCAGGCCCCCACTCATGTCTCCCACCACCCCCACCACCCAGCCACCATGGGCAGCCCCCACCAGGCCCCCACTCATGTCCCCCTGCACCCCCACCCCCCCAGCAGTGCAGGGGCACCCTCCACCAGGCCCCCACTCATGTCCCCCTGCACTCCCACCCCCCAGCATCCAGGGGCACCCTCCACCAGGCCCCCACACATGGCCCCTATCACCCCCACCCCCCTGCAGTGCAGGGGCAGCCTCCACCAGGCCCCCACCCATGTCTACCACCACCCCCACCCCCAGCCACCATGGGCATCCCCCACCAGGCCCCACTCATGTCTCCCACCCACCCCCCAGCAGTGCAGGGGCAGCCTCCACCAGGCCCCCACCCATGTCTACCACCACCCCCACCCCCCAGCCACCATGGGCATCCCCCACCAGCCCCCCACTCATGACTCCCACCCACCCCCACCCCCCAGCCACCATGGGCATCCCCCACCAGGCCCCCACTCATGTCTCCCTGCACCCCCACCCCCCAGCATTCAGGGGCACCCTCCACCAGGCCCCCACTCATGGCCCCTATCACCCCCACCCCCCAGCAGTGCAGGGGCACCCTCCACCAGGCCCCCACTCATGTCTCCCACCACCCCCACCCCCCAGCCACCATGGGCATCCCCCACCAGGCCCCCACTCATGTCTCCCACCCACCCCACCCCCCAGCCACCATGGGCAGCTCCCACCAGGCCCCCACTCATGTCTCCCACCACCCCCACCCCCCGGCAGTGTGGGGCACCCTCCACCAGGCCCCCACTCATGTCTCCCACCACCCCCACCCCCCAGCCACCATGGGCATCCCCCACTCATGTCTCCCACCCCGCCCCACCCCCCAGCAGTGCAGGGGCAGCACCACCAGGCCCCCAACCATGTCCAACTCATGTCTCCCACCACCCCCACGCCCCCAGCCACCATGGGCATCCCCCACCAGGCCCCCACTCATGTCTCCCACCACCCCCACCCCCCAGCCACCATGGGCATCCCCCAACAGGCCCCCACTCATGTCTCCCACCACCCCCACCCCCCAGCAGTGCAGGGGCAGCCTCCACCAGGCCCCCACCCATGTCTACCACCACCTCCACCCCCCAGCCACCATGGGCATCCCCCACCAGGCCCCCACTCATGTCCCCCTGCACCCCCACCCCCCAGCATTCAGGGGCACCCTCCACCAGGCCCCCACTCATGGCCCCTATCACCCCCACCCCCCAGCAGTGCGGGGGCAGCCTCCACCAGGCCCCCACTCATGTCTCCCACCACCCCCACCCCCAGCCACCATGGGCATCCCCCACCAGACCCCCACTCATGTCTCCCACCACCCCCACCCCCCAGCCACCAAGGGCATCCCCCACCAGGCCCCCATTGATGTCTCCCACCCACCCCCACCCCCCAGCCACCATGGGCAGCCCCCACCAGGCCCCCACTCATGTCTCCCACCACCCCCACCCCCCAGCAGTGTGGGGCACCCTCCACCAGGCCACCACCCATGTCTCCCACCACCCCCACCCCCCCAGCCACCATGGGTAGCCCCCACTCATGTCTCCCACCACCCCCACCCCCCAGCAGTGCAGGGGCAGCACCACCAGGCCCCCACTCATGTCCAACTTATGTCTCCCACCACCCCCACCCCCCAGCCACCATGGGCATCCCCCACCAGGCCCCCACTCATGTCCCCCTGCACCCCCACCCCCCAGCATCCAGGGGCACCCTCCACCAGGCCCCCACTCATGGCCCCTATCACCCCCACCCCCCAGCAGTGCAGGGGCAGCCTCCACCAGGCCCCCACTCATGTCTCCCACCACCCCCACCCCCCAGCCACCATGGGCAGCCCCCACCAGGCCCCCACTCATGTCCCCCTGCACCCCACCCCCCAGCAGTGCAGGGGCAGCACCACCAGGCCCCCACTCATGTCCAACTCATGTCTCCCACCATCCCCACCCCCCCAGCCACCATGGGCATCCCCCACCAGGCCCCCACTCATGTCCCCTGCACCCCCACCCCCCAGCATCCAGGGGCACCCTCCACCAGGCCCCCACTCATGGCCCCTATCACCCCCACCCCCCAGCAGTGCAGGGGCAGCCTCCACCAGGCCCCCACTCATGTCTCCCACCACCCCCACCCCCCAGCCACCATGGGCATCCCCCACCAGGCCCCCACTCATGTCTCCCACCCACCCCCACCCCCAGGCCACCATGGGCAGCCCCCACCAGGCCCCCACTCATGTCTCCCACCACCCCCACCCCCCCAGCAGTGTGGGGCACCCTCCACCAGGCCACCACCCATGTCTCCCATCACCCCCACCCCCCCAGCCACCATGGGCAGCCCCCACTCATGTCTCCCACCACCCCCACCCCCCAGCAGTGCAGGGGCAGCACCACCAGGCCCCCACTCATGTCCAACTCATGTCTCCCACCACCCCCACTCCCCCAGCCACCATGGGCATCCCCCACCAGGCCCCCACTCATGGCCCCTATCACCCCCACCCCCCAGCAGTGCAGGGGCACCCTCCACCAGGCCCCCACTCATGGCCCCTATCACCCCACCCCCCAGCAGTGCAGGGGCAGCCTCCACCAGGCCCCCACTCATGTCTCCCACCACCCCCACCCCCCAGCCACCATGGGCAGCCCCCACCAGGCCCCCACTCATGTCTCCCACCACCCCCACCCCCCAGCCACCATGGGCAGCCCCCACCAGGCCCCCACTCATGTCCCCCTGCACCCCCACCCCCCCAGCAGTGCAGGGGCACCCTCCACCAGGCCCCCACTCATGTCCCCGTGCACTCCCACCCCCCAGCATCCAGGGGCACCCTCCACCAGGCCCCCACACATGGCCCCTATCACCCCCACCCCCCAGCAGTGCAGGGGCAGCCTCCACCAGGCCCCCACCCATGTCTACCACCACCCCCACCCCCCAGCCACCATGGGCATCCCCCACCAGGCCCCCACTCATGTCTCCCACCCACCCCCCAGCAGTGCAGGGGCAGCCTCCACCAGGCCCCCACCCATGTCTACCACCACCCCCACCCCCCAGCCACCATGGGCATCCCCCACCAGGCCCCCACTCATGTCTCCCACCACCCCCACCCCCCCAGCAGTGCAGGGGCAGCCTCCACCAGGCCCCCACCCATGTCTACCACCACCCCCACCCCCCAGCCACCAGGGGCATCCCCCACCAGCCCCCCACTCATGTCTCCGACCCACCCCCACCCCCCAGCCACCATGGGCATCCCCCACCAGGCCCCCACTCATGTCCCCCTGCACCCCCACCCCCCAGCATTCAGGGGCACCCTCCACCAGGCCCCCACTCATGGCCCCTATCACCCCCACCCCCCAGCAGTGCAGGGGCACCCTCCACCAGGCCCCCACTCATGTCTCCCACCACCCCACCCCCCAGCCACCATGGGCATCCCCCACTAGGCCCCCACTCATGTCTCCCACCCACCCCCACCCCCCAGCCACCATGGGCAGCCCCCACCAGGCCCCCACTCATGTCTCCCACCACCCCCACCCCCCCAGCAGTGTGGGGCACCCTCCACCAGGCCCCCACTCATATCTCCCACCACCCCCACCCCCCAGCCACCATGGGCATCCCCCACTCATGTCTCCCACCCCCCCACCCCCCAGCAGTGCAGGGGCAGCACCACCAGGCCCCCAACCATGTCCAACTCATGTCTCCCACCACCCCCACGCCCCCCAGCCACCATGGGCATCCCCCACCAGGCCCCCACTCATGTCACCCACCACCCCCACCCCCCAGCCACCATGGGCATCCCCCACCAGGCCCCCACTCATGTCTCCCACCACCCCCACCCCCCAGCAGTGCAGGGGCAGCCTCCACCAGGCCCCCACCCATGTCTACCACCACCTCCACCCCCCAGCCACCATGGGCATCCCCCACCAGGCCCCCACTCATGTCCCCCTGCACCCCCACCCCCCAGCATTCAGGGGCAGCCTCCACCAGGCCCCCACTCATGTCTCCCACCACCCCCACCCCCAGCCACCATGGGCATCCCCCACCAGACCCCCACTCATGTCTCCCACCACCCCCACCCCCCAGCCACCAAGGGCATCCCCCACCAGGCCCCCACTGATGTCTCCCACCCACCCCCACCCCCCAGCCACCATGGGCAGCCCCCACCAGGCCCCCACTCATGTCTCCCACCACCCCCACCCCCCAGCAATGTGGGGCACCCTCCACCAGGCCACCACCCATGTCTCCCACCACCCCCACCCCCCCAGCCACCATGGGTAGCCCCCACTCATGTCTCCCACCACCCCCACCCCCCAGCAGTGCAGGGGCAGCACCACCAGGCCCCCACTCATGTCCAACTTATGTCTCCCACCACCCCCACCCCCCAGCCACCATGGGCATCCCCCACCAGGCCCCCACTCATGTCCCCCTGCACCCCCACCCCCCAGCATCCAGGGGCACCCTCCACCAGGCCCCCACTCATGGCCCCTATCACCCCCACCCCCCAGCAGTGCAGGGGCAGCCTCCACCAGGCCCCCACTCATGTCTCCCACCACCCCCACCCCCCAGCCACCATGGGCAGCCCCCACCAGGCCCCCACTCATGTCCCCCTGCACCCCCACCCCCCAGCAGTGCAGGGGCAGCACCACCAGGCCCCCACTCATGTCCAACTCATGTCTCCCACCATCCCCACCCCCCCAGCCACCATGGGCATCCCCCACCAGGCCCCCACTCATGTCCCCTGCACCCCCACCCCCCAGCATCCAGGGGCACCCTCCACCAGGCCCCCACTCATGGCCCCTATCACCCCCACCCCCCAGCAGTGCAGGGGCAGCCTCCACCAGGCCCCCACTCATGTCTCCCACCACCCCCACCCCCCAGCCACCATGGGCATCCCCCACCAGGCCCCCACTCATGTCTCCCACCCACCCCCACCCCCAGGCCACCATGGGCAGCCCCCACCAGGCCCCCACTCATGTCTCCCACCACCCCCACCCCCCAGCCACCATGGGCAGCCCCCACCAGGCCCCCACTCATGTCCCCCACCACCCCCACCCCCCAGCAGTGCAGGGGCAGCACCACCAGGCCCCCACTCATGTCCAACTCATGTCTCCCACCACCCCCACCCCCCCAGCCACCATGGGCATCCCCCACCAGGCCCCCACTCATGGCCCCTATCACCCCCACCCCCCAGCAGTGCAGGGGCACCCTCCACCAGGCCCCCACTCATGGCCCCTATCACCCCCACCCCCCAGCAGTGCAGGGGCAGCCTCCACCAGGCCCCCACTCATGTCTCCCACCACCCCCACCCCCCAGCCACCATGGGCAGCCCCCACCAGGCCCCCACTCATGTCTCCCACCACCCCCACCACCCAGCCACCATGGGCAGCCCCCACCAGGCCCCCACTCATGTCCCCCTGCACCCCCACCCCCCCAGCAGTGCAGGGGCACCCTCCACCAGGCCCCCACTCATGTCCCCCTGCACTCCCACCCCCCAGCATCCAGGGGCACCCTCCACCAGGCCCCCACACATGGCCCCTATCACCCCCACCCCCCTGCAGTGCAGGGGCAGCCTCCACCAGGCCCCCACCCATGTCTACCACCACCCCCACCCCCAGCCACCATGGGCATCCCCCACCAGGCCCCACTCATGTCTCCCACCCACCCCCCAGCAGTGCAGGGGCAGCCTCCACCAGGCCCCCACCCATGTCTACCACCACCCCCACCCCCCAGCCACCATGGGCATCCCCCACCAGCCCCCCACTCATGACTCCCACCCACCCCCACCCCCCAGCCACCATGGGCATCCCCCACCAGGCCCCCACTCATGTCTCCCTGCACCCCCACCCCCCAGCATTCAGGGGCACCCTCCACCAGGCCCCCACTCATGGCCCCTATCACCCCCACCCCCCAGCAGTGCAGGGGCACCCTCCACCAGGCCCCCACTCATGTCTCCCACCACCCCCACCCCCCAGCCACCATGGGCATCCCCCACCAGGCCCCCACTCATGTCTCCCACCCACCCCACCCCCCAGCCACCATGGGCAGCTCCCACCAGGCCCCCACTCATGTCTCCCACCACCCCCACCCCCCGGCAGTGTGGGGCACCCTCCACCAGGCCCCCACTCATGTCTCCCACCACCCCCACCCCCCAGCCACCATGGGCATCCCCCACTCATGTCTCCCACCCCGCCCCACCCCCCAGCAGTGCAGGGGCAGCACCACCAGGCCCCCAACCATGTCCAACTCATGTCTCCCACCACCCCCACGCCCCCAGCCACCATGGGCATCCCCCACCAGGCCCCCACTCATGTCTCCCACCACCCCCACCCCCCAGCCACCATGGGCATCCCCCAACAGGCCCCCACTCATGTCTCCCACCACCCCCACCCCCCAGCAGTGCAGGGGCAGCCTCCACCAGGCCCCCACCCATGTCTACCACCACCTCCACCCCCCAGCCACCATGGGCATCCCCCACCAGGCCCCCACTCATGTCCCCCTGCACCCCCACCCCCCAGCATTCAGGGGCACCCTCCACCAGGCCCCCACTCATGGCCCCTATCACCCCCACCCCCCAGCAGTGCGGGGGCAGCCTCCACCAGGCCCCCACTCATGTCTCCCACCACCCGCACCCCCAGCCACCATGGGCATCCCCCACCAGACCCCCACTCATGTCTCCCACCACCCCCACCCCCCAGCCACCAAGGGCATCCCCCACCAGGCCCCCATTGATGTCTCCCACCCACCCCCACCCCCCAGCCACCATGGGCAGCCCCCACCAGGCCCCCACTCATGTCTCCCACCACCCCCACCCCCCAGCAGTGTGGGGCACCCTCCACCAGGCCACCACCCATGTCTCCCACCACCCCCACCCCCCCAGCCACCATGGGTAGCCCCCACTCATGTCTCCCACCACCCCCACCCCCCAGCAGTGCAGGGGCAGCACCACCAGGCCCCCACTCATGTCCAACTTATGTCTCCCACCACCCCCACCCCCCAGCCACCATGGGCATCCCCCACCAGGCCCCCACTCATGTCCCCCTGCACCCCCACCCCCCAGCATCCAGGGGCACCCTCCACCAGGCCCCCACTCATGGCCCCTATCACCCCCACCCCCCAGCAGTGCAGGGGCAGCCTCCACCAGGCCCCCACTCATGTCTCCCACCACCCCCACCCCCCAGCCACCATGGGCAGCCCCCACCAGGCCCCCACTCATGTCCCCCTGCACCCCACCCCCCAGCAGTGCAGGGGCAGCACCACCAGGCCCCCACTCATGTCCAACTCATGTCTCCCACCATCCCCACCCCCCCAGCCACCATGGGCATCCCCCACCAGGCCCCCACTCATGTCCCCTGCACCCCCACCCCCCAGCATCCAGGGGCACCCTCCACCAGGCCCCCACTCATGGCCCCTATCACCCCCACCCCCCAGCAGTGCAGGGGCAGCCTCCACCAGGCCCCCACTCATGTCTCCCACCACCCCCACCCCCCAGCCACCATGGGCATCCCCCACCAGGCCCCCACTCATGTCTCCCACCCACCCCCACCCCCAGGCCACCATGGGCAGCCCCCACCAGGCCCCCACTCATGTCTCCCACCACCCCCACCCCCCCAGCAGTGTGGGGCACCCTCCACCAGGCCACCACCCATGTCTCCCATCACCCCCACCCCCCCAGCCACCATGGGCAGCCCCCACTCATGTCTCCCACCACCCCCACCCCCCAGCAGTGCAGGGGCAGCACCACCAGGCCCCCACTCATGTCCAACTCATGTCTCCCACCACCCCCACTCCCCCAGCCACCATGGGCATCCCCCACCAGGCCCCCACTCATGGCCCCTATCACCCCCACCCCCCAGCAGTGCAGGGGCACCCTCCACCAGGCCCCCACTCATGGCCCCTATCACCCCACCCCCCAGCAGTGCAGGGGCAGCCTCCACCAGGCCCCCACTCATGTCTCCCACCACCCCCACCCCCCAGCCACCATGGGCAGCCCCCACCAGGCCCCCACTCATGTCTCCCACCACCCCCACCCCCCAGCCACCATGGGCAGCCCCCACCAGGCCCCCACTCATGTCCCCCTGCACCCCCACCCCCCCAGCAGTGCAGGGGCACCCTCCACCAGGCCCCCACTCATGTCCCCGTGCACTCCCACCCCCCAGCATCCAGGGGCACCCTCCACCAGGCCCCCACACATGGCCCCTATCACCCCCACCCCCCAGCAGTGCAGGGGCAGCCTCCACCAGGCCCCCACCCATGTCTACCACCACCCCCACCCCCCAGCCACCATGGGCATCCCCCACCAGGCCCCCACTCATGTCTCCCACCCACCCCCCAGCAGTGCAGGGGCAGCCTCCACCAGGCCCCCACCCATGTCTACCACCACCCCCACCCCCCAGCCACCATGGGCATCCCCCACCAGGCCCCCACTCATGTCTCCCACCACCCCCACCCCCCAGCAGTGCAGGGGCAGCCTCCACCAGGCCCCCACCCATGTCTACCACCACCCCCACCCCCCAGCCACCAGGGGCATCCCCCACCAGCCCCCCACTCATGTCTCCGACCCACCCCCACCCCCCAGCCACCATGGGCATCCCCCACCAGGCCCCCACTCATGTCCCCCTGCACCCCCACCCCCCAGCATTCAGGGGCACCCTCCACCAGGCCCCCACTCATGGCCCCTATCACCCCCACCCCCCAGCAGTGCAGGGGCACCCTCCACCAGGCCCCCACTCATGTCTCCCACCACCCCACCCCCCAGCCACCATGGGCATCCCCCACTAGGCCCCCACTCATGTCTCCCACCCACCCCCACCCCCCAGCCACCATGGGCAGCCCCCACCAGGCCCCCACTCATGTCTCCCACCACCCCCACCCCCCCAGCAGTGTGGGGCACCCTCCACCAGGCCCCCACTCATATCTCCCACCACCCCCACCCCCCAGCCACCATGGGCATCCCCCACTCATGTCTCCCACCCCCCCACCCCCCAGCAGTGCAGGGGCAGCACCACCAGGCCCCCAACCATGTCCAACTCATGTCTCCCACCACCCCCACGCCCCCCAGCCACCATGGGCATCCCCCACCAGGCCCCCACTCATGTCACCCACCACCCCCACCCCCCAGCCACCATGGGCATCCCCCACCAGGCCCCCACTCATGTCTCCCACCACCCCCACCCCCCAGCAGTGCAGGGGCAGCCTCCACCAGGCCCCCACCCATGTCTACCACCACCTCCACCCCCCAGCCACCATGGGCATCCCCCACCAGGCCCCCACTCATGTCCCCCTGCACCCCCACCCCCCAGCATTCAGGGGCAGCCTCCACCAGGCCCCCACTCATGTCTCCCACCACCCCCACCCCCAGCCACCATGGGCATCCCCCACCAGACCCCCACTCATGTCTCCCACCACCCCCACCCCCCAGCCACCAAGGGCATCCCCCACCAGGCCCCCACTGATGTCTCCCACCCACCCCCACCCCCCAGCCACCATGGGCAGCCCCCACCAGGCCCCCACTCATGTCTCCCACCACCCCCACCCCCCAGCAATGTGGGGCACCCTCCACCAGGCCACCACCCATGTCTCCCACCACCCCCACCCCCCCAGCCACCATGGGTAGCCCCCACTCATGTCTCCCACCACCCCCACCCCCCAGCAGTGCAGGGGCAGCACCACCAGGCCCCCACTCATGTCCAACTTATGTCTCCCACCACCCCCACCCCCCAGCCACCATGGGCATCCCCCACCAGGCCCCCACTCATGTCCCCCTGCACCCCCACCCCCCAGCATCCAGGGGCACCCTCCACCAGGCCCCCACTCATGGCCCCTATCACCCCCACCCCCCAGCAGTGCAGGGGCAGCCTCCACCAGGCCCCCACTCATGTCTCCCACCACCCCCACCCCCCAGCCACCATGGGCAGCCCCCACCAGGCCCCCACTCATGTCCCCCTGCACCCCCACCCCCCAGCAGTGCAGGGGCAGCACCACCAGGCCCCCACTCATGTCCAACTCATGTCTCCCACCATCCCCACCCCCCCAGCCACCATGGGCATCCCCCACCAGGCCCCCACTCATGTCCCCTGCACCCCCACCCCCCAGCATCCAGGGGCACCCTCCACCAGGCCCCCACTCATGGCCCCTATCACCCCCACCCCCCAGCAGTGCAGGGGCAGCCTCCACCAGGCCCCCACTCATGTCTCCCACCACCCCCACCCCCCAGCCACCATGGGCATCCCCCACCAGGCCCCCACTCATGTCTCCCACCCACCCCCACCCCCAGGCCACCATGGGCAGCCCCCACCAGGCCCCCACTCATGTCTCCCACCACCCCCACCCCCCCAGCAGTGTGGGGCACCCTCCACCAGGCCACCACCCATGTCTCCCATCACCCCCACCCCCCAGCCACCATGGGCAGCCCCCACTCATGTCTCCCACCACCCCCACCCCCCAGCAGTGCAGGGGCAGCACCACCAGGCCCCCACTCATGTCCAACTCATGTCTCCCACCACCCCCACTCCCGCAGCCACCATGGGCATCCCCCACCAGGCCCCCACTCATGGCCCCTATCACCCCCACCCCCCAGCAGTGCAGGGGCACCCTCCACCAGGCCCCCACTCATGGCCCCTATCACCCCCACCCCCCAGCAGTGCAGGGGCAGGCTCCACCAGGCCCCCACTCATGTCTCCCACCACCCCCACCCCCCAGCCACCATGGGCAGCCCCCACCAGGCCCCCACTCATGTCTCCCACCACCCCCACCCCCCAGCCACCATGGGCAGCCCCCACCAGGCCCCCACTCATGTCCCCCTGCACCCCCACCCCCCCAGCAGTGCAGGGGCACCCTCCACCAGGCCCCCACTCATGTCCCCGTGCACTCCCACCCCCCAGCATCCAGGGGCACCCTCCACCAGGCCCCCACACATGGCCCCTATCACCCCCACCCCCCAGCAGTGCAGGGGCAGCCTCCACCAGGCCCCCACCCATGTCTACCACCACCCCCACCCACCAGCCACCATGGGCATCCCCCACCAGGCCCCCACTCATGTCTCCCACCCACCCCCCAGCAGTGCAGGGGCAGCCTCCACCAGGCCCCCACCCATGTCTACCACCACCCCCACCCCCCAGCCACCATGGGCATCCCCCACCAGGCCCCCACTCATGTCTCCCACCACCCCCACCCCCCCAGCAGTGCAGGGGCAGCCTCCACCAGGCCCCCACCCATGTCTACCACCACCCCCACCCCCCAGCCACCAGGGGCATCCCCCACCAGCCCCCCACTCATGTCTCCGACCCACCCCCACCCCCCAGCCACCATGGGCATCCCCACCAGGCCCCCACTCATGTCCCCCTGCACCCCCACCCCCCAGCATTCAGGGGCACCCTCCACCAGGCCCCCACTCATGGCCCCTATCACCCCCACCCCCCAGCAGTGCAGGGGCACCCTCCACCAGGCCCCCACTCATGTCTCCCACCACCCCACCCCCCAGCCACCATGGGCATCCCCCACTAGGCCCCCACTCATGTCTCCCACCCACCCCCACCCCCCAGCCACCATGGGCAGCCCCCACCAGGCCCCCACTCATGTCTCCCACCACCCCCACCCCCCCAGCAGTATGGGGCACCCTCCACCAGGCCCCCACTCATGTCTCCCACCACCCCCACCCCCCAGCCACCATGGGCATCCCCCACTCATGTCTCCCACCCCCCCACCCCCCAGCAGTGCAGGGGCAGCACCACCAGGCCCCCAACCATGTCCAACTCATGTCTCCCACCACCCCCACGCCCCCCAGCCACCATGGGCATCCCCCACCAGGCCCCCACTCATGTCACCCACCACCCCCACCCCCCAGCCACCATGGGCATCCCCCACCAGGCCCCCACTCATGTCTCCCACCACCCCCACCCCCCAGCAGTGCAGGGGCAGCCTCCACCAGGCCCCCACCCATGTCTACCACCACCTCCACCCCCCAGCCACCATGGGCATCCCCCACCAGGCCCCCACTCATGTCCCCCTGCACCCCCACCCCCCAGCATTCAGGGGCACCCTCCACCAGGCCCCCACTCATGGCCCCTATCACCCCCACCCCCCAGCAGTGCGGGGGCAGCCTCCACCAGGCCCCCACTCATGTCTCCCACCACCCCCACCCCCAGCCACCATGGGCATCCCCCACCAGACCCCCACTCATCTCTCCCACCACCCCCACCCCCCAGCCACCAAGGGCATCCCCCACCAGGCCCCCACTCATGTCTCCCACCACCCCCACCACCCAGCCACCATGGGCATCCCCCACCAGGCCCCCACTCATGTCTCCCAAACCACCCCCACCCCCCAACCACCATGGGCAGCCCCCACCAGGCCCCCACTCATGTCTCCCACCACCCCCACCCCCCAGCAGTGCAGGGGCAGCCTCCACCAGACCCCCACCCATGTCTACCACCACCCCCATCCCCCAGCCACCATGGGCATCCCCCACCAGGCCCCACTCATGTCCCCCCTGCACCCCCACCCCCAGCATTCAGGGCACCCTCCACCAGGCCCCACTCATGGCCCCTATCACCCCTATCACCCCCACCCCCCAGCAGTGCAGGGGCAGCCTCCACCAGGCCCCCACTCATGTCTCCCACCACCCCCACCCCCCAGCCACCATGGGCAGCCCCCACCAGGCCCCCACTCATGTCTCCCACCACCCCCACCCCCCAGCAGTGTGGGGCACCCTCCACCAGGCCACCACCCATGTCTCCCACCACCCCCACCCCCCCAGCCACCATGGGCATCCCCCACCAGGCCCCCACTCATGTCTCCCACCCCCCCACCCCCCAGCAGTGCAGGGGCAGCCTCCACCAGGCCCCCACCTATGTCTACCACCACCCCCACCCCCCAGCCACCATGGGCATCCCCCACCAGGCCCCCACTCATGTCCCCCTGCACCCCCACCCCCCAGCATTCAGGGGCACCCTCCACCAGGCCCCCACTCATGGCCCCTATCACCCCCACCCCCCAGCAGTGCAGGGGCAGCCTCCACCAGGCCCCCACTCATGCCTCCCACCACCCCACCCCCCAGCCACCATGGGCATCCCGCACCAGGCCCCCACTCATGTCTCCCACCACCCCCACCCCCCAGCCACCATGGGCATCCCCCACCAGGCCCCCACTCATGTCTCCCACCACCCCCACCCCCCAGCAGTGTGGGGCACCCTCCACCAGGCCACCACCCATGTCTCCCACCACCCCCACCCCGCCAGCCACCATGGGCATCCCCCACCAGGCCCCCACTCATGTCTCCCACCCCCCACCCCTCAGCAGTGCAGGGGCAGCCTCCACCAGGCCCCCACCTATGTCTGCCACCACCCCCACCCCCCAGCCACCATGGGCATCCCCCACCAGGCCCCCACTCATGTCCCCCTGCACCCCCACCCCCCAGCATTCAGGGGCACCCTCCACCAGGCCCCCACTCATGGCCCCTATCACCCCCACCCCCCAGCAGTGCAGGGGCAGCCTCCACCAGGCCCCCACTCATGTCTCCCACCACCCCACCCCCCAGCCACCATGGGCATCCCCCACCAGGCCCCCACTCATGTCTCCCACCACCCCCACCCCCCAGCCACCATGGGCAGCCCCCACCAGGCCCCCACTCATGTCCCCCTGCACCCCCACCCCCCAGCAGTGTAGGGGCACCCTCCACCAGACCCCCACTCATGTCCCCCCGGCACCCCCACCCACCAGCATCCAGGGCCACCCTCCACCAGGCCCCCACTCATGGCCCCCGGCACCCCCACCCCCCAGCAGTGCAGGGGGTCCTCCACCAGGCCCCCACTCATGGCCCCTATCACCCCCACCCCCCAGCAGTGCAGGGGGTGCCTCCACCAGGCCCCCACTCATGGCCCCTATCACCCCCACCCCCCAGCAGTGCAGGGGCAGCCTCCACCAGGCCCCCACTCATGTCTCCCACCACCCCCACTCCCCAGCCGCCATGGGCATCCACCATCAGGCCCCCACTCATGTCTCCCACCCACCCGCACCCCCCAGCCACCATGGGCAGCCCCCACCAGGCCCCCACTCATGTCTCCCACCACCCCCACCCCCCAGCAGTGCAGGGGCAGCCTCCACCAGGCCCCCACCCATGTCTGCCACCACCCCCACCCCCCAGCCACCATGGGCATCCCCCACCAGGCCCCCACTCATGTCCCCCTGCACCCCCACCCCCCAGCATCCAGGGGCACCCTCCACCAGGCCCCCACTCATGGCCCCTATCACCCCCACCCCCCAGCAGTGCAGGGGCAGCCTCCACCAGGCCCCCACTCATGTCTCCCACCACCGCCACCCCCCAGCCACCATGGGCATCCCCCACAGGCCCCCACTCATGTCTCCCACCCACCCCCACCCCCCAGCCACCATGGGCAGCCCCCACCAGGCCCCCACTCATGTCTCCCACCACCCCCACCCCCCCAGCAGTGTGGGGCACCCTCCACCAGGCCCCCACTCATGTCCCCCTGCACCCCCACCCCCCAGCCACCATGGGCATCCCCCACCAGGCCCCCACTCATGTCCCCCTGCACCCAGGTCCTCACAATCCCCAATCATGTGCGTTATGGTCAGCCTCCACAGCCAAAAGGCCCTACCAAGTAACCCATTCACCCACATGGAAATGGAAATTACATGTTACACCCCCAATGTTCATAAAGCAAATGAACCCATGTCCGTCACACACAATGGTTGCAATTGAATGGGAAAACACCCAACATGACATGCATGAAACCAATGAGATGATACCACACAGTGAAGTATTAAAACAAAATTGTATTAAAAAAAATTGAATGCAAATGAAATGAAACAAACTACAATGGCAATGAAAAAAAGATAAGCTGCATGTCCGTCCAAAAAAATCAAAACTACAAATCCAAATCCAAAAAAATGTTGTTCAAAGTCACATTAAAAATAAAATCAATCCAAGAGAAAAATAAATGCAAAGACCATTGCTCCATGGAGAATAAATTAAAAATAAAAAAATAAAACAATCCAATGAAGAACTATGTACAAAACATCCAAGGGTCCATGAGCACAACTGAACAAAGGAAATCTACAAAAAACCCTAACTAAAATCCAACTATATACAAAAAGTGGAGCAGTGTCGTCGACTCCAAATCATAAGAAGAAACAAAGGAAACCTAAAACTAAAGAACTATATACAAAGGCGGCGGGCAAGTCCAGCGGCTCACTCCGTGGTGTTCCGGGCCATTGTATCATCAAACTCCTTGTCTATGTCCCGGAGGCGGTCCTGTTCCATGGCCCCGAGGGTCCGCAGGGACGACGCCATCTGCTCCTCCAACCCCCTGCGGATTGCCTCGAGGCACTCGGCCCGCCTCAGGGCCCTCCGCATGGAGTTCTCCGCCCTGACCATCGTGAGCCGCGCCTCTTCCGCCCGCCGCCGCTCCGCACCTATCTGCTGGCCCAACCGCAGCCACACGGAAGACACTTCCTGTCCTGGGTCCTCCTGCCGTCCGGCCGATGCCTGCCCCTCCGATGTTGATGGCCCAGAGCCATGATGCCTCCCACGTTGACTCTGCTGCTGCCTCCGACGCAACTGCCTCTGCCAGCACGACGGCATCCAGGCTGATGGAATCCACCGACGCCGTCGTGCACGTGCCCTGCCTGATGATGCCGGCACATCCTCCATCTGCTGGGGTACAGTTGCTGTGGTGTCCACCCCTGCTGGACCTCCGACTCCCGACTGTGGCAGGGATGGGATCCCCACCGAGCTGGCTGCATTGGTCAGGGCAGGTCCACAGGGGGCCCTGGTGGCATCTGGGCCGGAAGACGGCAAGGAGAACGACCAGCGTACAGCCTCCACAGAGGAGGAGAGGGCCGCCAGATTGGCAGACACATGCAGGAAACCCCCGAACATGGAAGATCCCAATTGGGCCACGTCGGCACGGTGCTCTTCGTGATGATGTGCGTGCTCCTCCCGGGAAGCACGCACGTCATCACGAATTGCACCCGCGCGCATCGTGACCCCAATCAGGACCTTCTCCATACGGACACGGGTCCCCTCGTCCGCAGGTGGAGGGGAGTCAGGTGACATGGACATCCCCTCTACCTGCGGATGGCCTGGGACGGGGCATCCCTGCTGGTGCATGGTGGTGCACTCACAGGGTCAGGGACAGCGACATGCACAAGCCCCTCCACGGTGACCTGTGCTGCCTCCTGCCTCTGCCCCTGGACTGCACCACTTGCACCAGCAGGGATGCCCCCACCAGGCCCCATATGTGCCTCAGTGGCGGCCTCCTCCTCCTCTGTGGAAACAACCAACCTGGATGGCTCCTCACCGTCTTCTGCCGTAGCAGGCCCCTGTGGGGGCTCACCCACCCCTTCCGCTGCAGCCGTGGGGGCATCCCCGCCGCCTTGTTCCACAGCGCCGTCTCCACCCTCTTCTTCACTAGCCGCTGCGTAGAGGGAGACATAGAACACAAGCATCAGGGTACTGTTCAATGGTCCCCTAGACAGGAAGCAATAGCAGATGAGTACCACTGTCAAAGTACACTTCCATCATGTCCCTCCACAACACATGGGTCAGTCCAGGCAAAACACACACAGTAACAGGCATGGTGCATGCCATGGACATTTCCATACATGTCCAATGGACTCTTGAAACATACATTGATATGGAACTCACATGCATCATCGGTCATGCCTATCACATGCACACACTTCACCTCAGTCACATCCATCTGGCCTCATACACCCCAAACACAGCGGATACAAGGGTAACTAGGCTGCATCAGTGAATCTGTGCATTGTCACACACATGTGTCATGCATCCATGGCATCCACAAGTCACATACACGCAGGTCAGGCACACAGACATGGCTACCATATATGTACCCGGCATCAGCACACATCCCTCACCCCCACCCATGTCCAGGAACAAAGACTGGAATGCTCTCATGTGTAAAATCTGCACAGGGCTCCCCATTTCGCATTTAAACACATGCAACAACCATGTGGTTCACACATCACTGTTCGCACATGCATTACCATGATGTCCCTGCACACATACATGCATACATGGCCTATGTCACACATACAGGCAAGTATCAGACAACCAGCACACCGCAACATGCCCTGTCTCACACAGCAATGCTTGGACACTTACCGCTCAACTCCAGACAGGTCTCCCTCTCAAGGATCTGGGCGTGGAGCGCTGGGCGTACGCGTTCCAGGACCCTCATCTGGATGGAACTCATGCGGCCCGGCCCCCCTCCACGAGGCGCCGGGCCTTCACGAGGGTCCTGGACCTCAAGTCCTCCCAGCGCTTCTTGATCTTCTGGACGTCGCGGGTTGCCACCCCCTCCACGTTGATGGCAACCACACAGTCGGCCCAGATCCTCTCCCGTCCTTCCTTGCTGGCGCGGGACGATCCAAAGAGGGCATCATACTGCCCCAGGACATGCTCCACCAGGACACCAACTTCGGTGGCAGTGAAGCTGGTGCCCCTCTGCCCCTCTGGCCTGGGGTTGCCACTGGTGCCAGATGTGGAAGTGCCCCACATGGCAACCCCAGAGGCAGGAGTGGGTGGGCAACTGGGTCCTGGGGCTGGGCTGTGGAGCGATGTAATCCCAGTCGGGAGTCTTCTGTTCCAGCAGGGGTGGACACAGCAACTGGACCCCTGCAGATGGCTGATGTGCAGGCACCAAATGGCAGGGTACGGTGGCAGCAGGCAGGCAGGCAGGCAGCAGCAGCAGATGGCACGTGGGAGGCTGCTCGGGGCACTGGGGGGCAGCAATTCGGCCTTCTGGGCAGGAGCGTGGTCTTCCGTGTGTTTTCGCGTGGCCAGCTTGATACGGAGTGATTTGGCACGTGAAAATCCTGCACGTCAGCGTGAAATTCGAGGAAAGGCCCTTAGCGCGTAAGCGCGTCAGCACGCGATTCTATTGGACCAAAGGCCCTCAGCGCGTAAGCGCGTCTGTGACGTGACCCGCACGGGTGTTTCCCTCATAGCACGTGATGACGGAGCACACGTGGAAAGACTGCACGTCAGAGTGTCATGGCCTATGTACGTGTATTTCAGGGGTGCGTGGGCACTTACACATGCGAGTACATCAGCGCACGTGTATACCGGGGTGCGCGGGAATTTCCACACGCTATCGGCCTGGGTACTGGATTTCAGGGGTGCGCGGGAAGTTTCACACGCGAGTACATCAGCGCACGTGTATATCGGGGTGCGCGGGAATTTCCACACGCTATTGGCCTGGGTACTGGATTTCAGGGGTGCGCGGGAAGTTTCACACGCTCGTCTACAACACGCGCAAAGAAACACGTACGCCAGTAGGAAGCAGGCATGCGTCGACCCGCGACGCATAAATTTGCGCACAAATAACAAGCTCAGACGCCAGGATGAATATACCGTTCCTAGCAGCAGTGGCCGTGGGCTACCAAAGGAGGAGGAGGAGGATAGTCAGGGCCAGAATATTCACACTCAGAACCAGCCTTTTCGGGATGCCTGATGACCAGGTGTATGGGAGGTACAGGTTTCCACCACACATAATACTGGACCTGGTGAGTGAGTGGGAGGATGACCTCACATCACCCACCCTGTGCTCCCAAGCACTCAGCCCCCTGGAGAAGGTCCTCAATGTACTGCACTTCTTAGCCACTGGATCATTTCAGCGGACAAGTGCCATAGTGGGTGGGGTGTCACAGGCCACGCAGTCACGCTGCCTACACCAGGTCTTGAACATCATCACTGCACGCCCATCAGTACGCAGGCACATATACCTGCCCGAACACCTGCAGAAAGGCATGCTGCCACCCTGGATTTTTACGGTGTGGCACGATTCCCCAAAGTGCTAGGTGCCATCGACTGCACCCATGTGGCTCTACGTCCCCCCAGGGCATCTGAGCACATCTATAGGAACCGCAAGCACTGGCATTCCATCAACGTGCAGGTAGTATGTAATGCCAAGGGAATCATCACCTCAGTATATTCCAACTATCCCGGGTCCACCCACGACAGCTTCATTTACCGAATGTCCACCCTAAGCCGGGACCTAGAAGCTGGGCGGCATGGCCATACATGGCTGCTTGGTGAGTATGAATGCCACTGCACATGCATGCATGTCAGATACTGAGCAAGGTCACAACCCCACCAATGATACCAATCCCCACCTCCACAGGGGACAGTGCCTACCCTCTCAGCCCCAACATGATGACGCCAATTCGGAACCCCACCACGCCACCCGAGGTAAGATATAACACAGCCCACATTGCAACCCGGGGCATAGTGGAGCGCACATTCGGAGTGCTTAAGTCACGCTTTCGCTCCCTTGACCGTTCTGGCGGGCAGCTGTTATACGCTCCCCCAGTAGTGTGCAGGATCATAGTGGCAGCATGTGTCCTGCACAACGTTGCAACATGCCGGGGCCTGGCCATGGACATGGTGGTGGCCCCACATCCCCAACCACATGCACGGCCGCTGCGCATGGGAGGGGAAAGTGCACAGGGGGAGGCAGCCCGTACACAGCTAGTGGGTAATTACTTCACATAGAAATCACACCCCTGTGGAGTGCACACTGCCCTGGCACATACCATCTGACAATCAATGATGACTCAACCTGACACTGATCCTGAATGTCTGGAGAATCAACCGTCCAAACCATATCAGCCTGAGATTGTTCACCTGGAAGTGTTACAATGTGTGCATCCCTAGCTACACAGACACCACCAATGCAGTTTCGTGAAAAAACACATTCATGCAGCTAAAATGAATACCCACTTGCAAAATGCAACATGAGGACGGTGCCATGTCACCCAACCCATCCCCAGCACCGCCACATGGCACACTGTGCCATGTCATGCTATGTGCATGTAAACAAAGTAATCCCCACAACATGACACAAGTGTCACAAAGTACAGTGTCCCTAATTGAAACTGGCGACACCTGAAATGCTCACAGTAATGCAGGACCAACAACACACTTGAGCAGGTATTTAGCAATAACATTTATCAGCCACTGACCCTCTAAACTACCATTAACATGACATTACGAATGTAAGGAATTAGTAGTCTCACCACCTCGAAATGCCTGCACTCCCACCACTTCCGACTGTACAGTGTTGCCGCCATGTAGAGTTGTAGGTGCACTGTTGCCAACATGGACCCCATCTCCAAAGTACAGGGCCTTGTGTAGACATGAGGAAAGGACCTGCAAATTAGGAGGTAGACACGGATGATGAGTTACACATCAATGCAACATGCAGTGTACAACACAACAGCAATATGCACTAGGAATGTATACACAGTATTGACTAGACTACCCACACATGTAGTGGGAGTCCAATGTCACCATGTACGTCAATGTCACTTGGGCACACCCTTTGCAAGCCCATGGAAACGGGAAGCAGGAGGGGTGTGTGTGACAAAAACCCAAGCATCTGAACCAAATACATGACAAGCCTGCATGTGCCCAGCCACAATGCAGCGTATGCCCACAGGAGCCACAGAAGGCAACACATTGTCCCAAAAAAAATAAAAATTTAAAGAAAAAAAAAAAGAAAAAAAGAAAAATAAAATATGGCCATTAATGGGCCCGGGGGGTTGGGGAGGCCACCCAGGAGGTCCGAGGACAGGGTGCACACCAAAACCCACCTGTGTGGATCTTGCGAAAAAAAAACACTTCCATGGGCTCATGGCCCACACGGCTACCCTATTGTGGGAGTATCACTGCTGTCGCTATTATCACCCTGTGCAGCTGCATCCGGAGGCGGTTGCACTATGGGAGGCAGCCCACGCAAGGCCCTAGTCTGTTCCTCCATGGCTGCAAGCATGCAGGTGTGGTAGGTCTCGTTCTGGAGGATGAGTGTGCGGAGGTCCCCATTCAACAACTCACGGGATGCCCGGACCTCTGCCCTAGTTGCCTGCATCTCAGCTGAGAGCGTACGGGTGAGACGCTCCAGCTGCTGTTCTGTCCTTTGGTTTGTTGAAGCCTCAAGCTCAACAAGAGTCGTCCTGAGGTGAAGGAGCTCCAGCCTCAGGGCTTCCCTGTGGCCCTGGGACTCTATGGAGATTGCTTCCTGCAGAGTCACCAGTGCCGCCCGCCTTGTCCCTGTTGGACTCCAACATGTCCTCCCTGTGTGACTGGCAGATGGAGTCGGTTGCCTGCTGTAGTCGCTCCATCAGCCTTTCGGGGGGGACAATGGAAGTGGCCACCCTATCCATGGCCTGAGCCATCATCTCTGATGATGCTGCCTGTTGGGTTGCCATACCGTAAATGGATTGCTCCCATGCGGTATTGCCAGGTGGCGTACGGCCACCACGTCGGCGGGCACCACACCTGTCTAGGGCAAGGCGAACTGCGGCTTGCTGTGCCGGCACTGCCTGAGGCTGCAGTACTGCATTCCCCCTCTGATCTGCTGGCCCAGGAACAGGATCAGATGTCGCAGAGTGTGACCCTGCATCCGTAACCACCAAAGGCGTAGCTGCCAACACTGACATCCCCATTGAGGGTTCTGACCCTGGTGCAGGTGGGTGGGACAGAACAGAATCCCTCCCAGGAACACTCACCTGTGACAGCACGTAGGTCTCATCATCCGAATCAACACCTGAGTACAGCTCGGGGGAGGTGCAGCCAGAGACACCCCTTGAGAGCACGACCTGCAGCACTTGTGGGTTCTCACCCATCACCACACCACGTCCCTCACTGGTGGTCGGTCGGCCCTCGGACCCCTCCTGGGTCTGCACCATCTCCACAACCCCAGCAGTATCAGGTGCGTCTTCCCCTGCAAAGACATAAAAGCAAACAAATGGAAACAGGCATTAGCACCATGGCACACAATGAGGGCTGAGAAGCAACAGAACCAGTACTTGATTGACACATGTCCCACATGACTAAAACCCTCCCATGCATGCACCCTCACTGCGTATGAAGGGCAGGCAAATGGCACACACTGATGAAACCAAGATGGAAGATGAACACATTTTCTGCATGCTGCCTGGCAGTGGCATCACACATTGGCCTGTGATTGCCAGGTGAAAAACACATGCCATCACACAGATGGCATGTACCATTGCTATTGAGTGAAGATGGAGAGGAGGGCAGCACTTATTCATTCAGACCAGTTCCCTCATGTAATAGCTTTTCTAATTCAAACAGGTCTGATTTTTCACCTGGAGCTGCCAGTCCAAAATGGTCCGATTGCACAGGGACATGTGTGAACAAATGATATCCAGGTAACAAAGTCAATCAACTTTACCATAGCCATGTCAGACATGTGACTAGAGGACTGAGAAATGCCTAGTAAAAGTGGTGGAATGCAAACAATCTGCCTGAATGAACAGAGAAAAATATGCAACAATGTTGTGGCAAGGTGACACTTCAAGGGCAACTGGCGTGCAGTTGGGCTAGATGTCTACTGTTGGCAGAAGGGATACTGCTATGGCCAAATGCTGCTGCGCAGAATGTATTGCATGAAGCACATGGGTGACCCAAATGACTCAGGCGCACACACCCTCACCTGGCACACAAACAGAAGCCCTCACACACACACCATGCACATGGATGACACACACATGCATGTGCACTCACCGGACAATGCCTCATAATCAGGCAGATCTCCCATGCCTTGGATCTGTTCCTCTGTGACGTAGGTCCCAGCGACTGACTCATGTGGAGTGAGTTCCATGTCTTCTACTGGAGAACCACCTCCAGTCACTAGAGTTGCGGCATGACTTGAGGCCAGCTCATTCTTTGCCCTGCGCTTTAGGTCATTCCAGCGCTTATAGCAATCATTGGCTGTGCGCCTCAAGATTCCAAGGGCACTTATGATGTCCGCAACGGTCTGCCAGTGTGCCTGGCGTTGTGCAGGTGTGGTCTTGGATCCTGCAATAATGACCATCTCGTTATAATGTGCGGACACATACTCGACAAGTGCATTCAGTTCGGCATCCGTGAAGCAGGGCTTCCTCGACGGGCCGGACTGTGTAGCCATGTCTGGGGCATCAGCCTGTGCCGGACGAGCACTCTTCCTCTTCTGCTTGGAAGGTGGTGGTGATCCTGAGTGTCCTGCGCCGCTCTGGACACTAGGGGCAGGAGCCCTGGTGGACTCTGTATCAGGAGTGTGGGATTGCACACTCAGCATGGGAGTTGGTGCAGGCATTGGCTCAAGTGTAATGGTGTCAGGGGGAATGTCAGCAGGATGGACTAGGACCGACACTGTCCTGGCTGGGTGTGTGAGAGCTGGGGTGGATGGAGCCGCAGCTGCCCCTGCAGCCTCTCCACCCTGCCTACTTGGGGCAGCAGATAACCTTGCTGCCCCTGATCCACGTGGCCTGATGACATCAACGTGCACCAGCGCACGTGTCATAGGCCTGCTGACCTGGAAGTCAGCCATGGAGTCAGCCAGGTCTGGTGCCACAATGGGCTGGTCCAACAAGGGCTGAGCATGGATGGTGTCAGCCACATCAGCCTCAACCGGGGGGGGGGGATTATGGGTGCCCTTGACTGGTCCTCCACACATGGGGGACAGGGTCACCCTGCAAGTAACGACCACGCCCCCTACCGGATCCACCACGGCCACCACTTGTGGCTCGTCCACCTTTGCCACCCTTACGGAATCCTCGCCTCCCAACCATGGCACTGATGTTAATGTGCGTATGGGAGTGGCTGTAAACTATTGTCCTGGGCAATTGGGGGTCAAAGGGGTTGGGTACCAGATGGTAATTGTACCCTAGTGCTCTAGCAAGGCTGAATGTGACCCCTGGGGAAAGATGACGGGTCACGCAATGCACAGGAAGCCCAAAAAAGGGAGATGACGTGCACACAACCCCTCCTAGACCACGTGTGCGGAAAAAAAAACCTGCACTACGCTGTGGCACCCAGTAACACAAGAATGAACGTATGCGTGTCACACGCAGCCTAGAATGACCTCTGAAGGGGTAGGCTACACACGGGGCAAGCACAGATGTTAGATACGTGCGTGACTCACCGTCTGCCGGGAAAAAGAGCGTGAAAAAGAAGCGCGTTTGGTTGGCAACACCCCCGCCAAAAGAAGATTTGTACGCTGTCTGAGGAGACAGGACAACAGTAGAAGGGAACACTGTTTGAGGGAACAGACCCAGGAAAACCAGAAAAAGAGAAAAAAGAGAAAAAGCTGTCAGAGGTAACAGGGAGTACGAACTTGAAACGCCGTGAAGAAAATCGTGTGTGAAACGACAAGAAGTACAGAATTCACCCACTCGCTCTCCACGAAAAGCACGTACAAGGAAATGGTGTTCTACACGTACCTTTTATGCAGGCCCACACATCCAGCGTCACTTCCGCGTGTACGCGCTAGGGCCATTTCCACCAATTACAGCTTTGTCACTTCCGCGTGTACCCGCTGTATCCACCAATTACACGCTTTGTCACTTCCGCGGGTACGCGCTATTAACACCAATTACACGCTTTGTCACTTCCGCGGGTACGCGCTGTTTCCACCAATTACACGCTTTGTCACTTCCGCGTGTACGCGCTTTTTCCACCATTTACACGCTTTGTCACTTCCATGTGTACGCGCTATTTCCACCAGTTACACGCTTTGACACTGGGACGTGTCTTTAATTTTTTTAACACGCAACATTTCAAACGTGTGCCATATTCAACGTGCACGTGACTTCATAGACCCGCATACGCTGGTGGCCTTTGGGCCAATGAATGTACAGACGTGTGCTGACGCGCTTACGCGCTAAGGGCCTTTCCTCGAATTACACGCAGACGTGCAGGATTTTCACGTGCAAAATCACTCCGTATCAAGCTGGCCACGCGTTCACACACGGAAGACCACGCTCCTGCCCAGAAGGCCGAATTACTGCCCCCCAGAGCCCTGAGCACGCTCCCACCTGCCATCTGCTGCTGCCTGACTGCCTGCTGCCCACGTGCCCTGCCATTTGCTGCCTGCACATCAGCCAGGGGTGCTGTTGCTGTGACCACCCCTGCTGGAACCGAAGACTCCCGACTGCTTTTCCATCGCCCCACAGCCCAGCCCCAGGACCCAGTTGCCCACCCACTCCTGCCTCTGGGGTTGCCATGTCGGGCACTGCAACATCTGGCACCAGTGGCAACCCCCGGCCAAGGAGGCAGAGGGGCACCAGCTTCACTGCCACCGAAGTTGGTGTCCTGGTGGAGCATGTCCTGGGGCACTATGAAGCCCTCTTCGGAAGGTTGCGCGCCGACAAGGAAGGACGGACTCGGATCTGGATGGACATTGTGACTTCCATCAACACGGACGAGGTGGCAGTCCGCGACTACGAACGTGTCAGGAAGCGCTGGGAGGACTTCAGGTCCAGGACCCTCAACAAGGCCCGGCGCCTCCTGAGGGCAGCGGATGCTAAGGGGCGCCGGGGCCACTTGTCGGAAGATCAGATGAGGGTCCTGGAACGCATATCCCCAGCGCTCCACGTCCAGGTCCTTGAGAGGCAGACCCGTCTGGAGTCGAGTGGTAAGTGTACATGCATACTGATTGTAAGCTGTGCGTGTGGTGTGCCAGGAGTGTGCAGGTGGAACATGTATTTTTATGTGGGCAAGTAGGGGGGGGTGTACAGGGCCGTGAGGGTGACACATGCGAGGGGTCTCATGTGTGACACATGGATGGTTCTTGTGTGTGTGGGCTTGCATGGCACAGGATGTGGAGGAATGATTGTCAGGTGTGACATGGATGTCGATCGGAACACTGTGACAGTTGGTGGAGGTGTACACATGCATGCAAGTTTGGTGGTGTGTGTGCATGTGTAGTGTACTCCCATTATGGGGCATGCGATGTGTGGATGACCTTTGGCTGCTCATGCTGTTGTATGTGAATGGATGGTGCTGGCTGTTGCATTATGCCTGTGGTATGGCTCATGTGTGCAAGTTGAAATGACATGTGTGTTGGGGATTGTGATGCCATGTCTGAGGTTTACCAATGCCACTCATGTATGACTGTCATGTGTGTATGAGTCCATTGGACAGTGCCCTGATGCCTGTGTTTTCTTTCTCCCTGTCTGCAGCGTCAACTGATGAAGAGGGCGGAGAAGGTGCTGTGGAGCACAGCGGCAGGGGTCGCACCACCAGCCGGAGACGCAAGGCCCGGATCCCCTCCCAGGTTCTGATCTCGTCGGGGAGTGAGGAGTCCGGTGCCGTGTCCCAGGCCGCAGCTGCCGAGGGGAGGTCCAAGAGGTGGAGGTTGGAGTTGGACTCCTCGGCAGCAGAAGGGGCAGCTGGGACCCCACAGGGCCCAACGGAGGAAGATGGCACGGAGTCATCCAGGTTGGTGGGGGGTTTGGAGGAGGAGGAGGCTGTGCAAGCGACAGAGGCGGGGTCTGGAGGTGGGGATTCCACTGGTGCTAGTGGTGCAGTGCAGGATCTGGGACAGGAGGCAGCACAGGCCGCCGCGGAGGTGCCTGTGTGCAATCCTGTCCCTGCTCCTGTCACTGCATCATCTTGCACCAGCGGGGATGACTACCTCCAGATCCGTTCTCAGGGAGGGGATTGGCTTACAACACCTGGCCTTCCTCTCCCTGCGGATGTGGCTATCCTGCACCAGGTTGAGCCTGTCCAGGGTGGGGTGGCGTTGCGTCAACGGGCCATGCGAGCTGACCTGCAGTCTTTTCATGATGAGTCTGCACGTCTTCTTGCATGGCTCGTTGACTGCGTTGACCCACTGGGACAGCTCACCAGGGCTGGATTCCGCCGTTTCCTTGACCTTGTTCCGACCCCCTCCTCCACGGAACCCCCTATGCCCCAGTCGTCCTCCATGCCATCTTCCCACCCATGTGTCACCTGGGTGCCCTGTGGAGCTGCCTCCGACCGTGCGGCCAGGCTGGTGGACAATAGATCCCTGCCACAGTCGGGAGTCGGACGTCCAGCAGGGGTGGCCACATCAACGACTGCACCCCAACTAGAGGAGGATGTGCAGGCACCATCGGACAGGGCACATGGACAGCAGCAGCTGCAGCAGCAGGAGGCTGTTGGTGGGAGCCACGATAGCTCGGGGCCTTCAACATCGGAGGGGCAGGCTTCGGCCGGAGGGCAGGAGGACCCTGGACGGGAAGTGTCTTCCGTGTGGCAGCGGTTGGGCCACGCCATAGATGCAGAGCGGCAGCGGGCGGAAGAGGCGCGGCTAACGATGGTCAGGGCGGAGAACTCCATGCGGAGGGCCCTGAGGCAGGCCGAGTGCCTCGAGGCAATCCGCAGGGAGTTGGAGGTGAACATGTCGGCCTCCCTGCGGACCCTCGGGGCCATGGAACAGGACAGCCTCCGGGACATAGACGAGGAGTTTGATGATGCCCTGGCCCGGAACACCACTAAGTGAGCCGCTGGACTGGCCCGCCACCATTGTATATAGTTATTTAGTGATAGGTTTCCTTTATGGTTTATTTTTATTTGGAGTCGACGGACACTGCTCCACCTTTTGTATATATTTCCATTTTAGATAGGTTTTTTGGTAGGTTTCATTTCTTCTGTTGGGATGATGGACCCTGAATACTTTGTACATAGTTGGACTTTGGATTTGGATATTTTTTTTACTATGGATATTTTTTTCCATGGAGCAATGGTTTTCATTTTCTTTTTTCCCTTCATTTCCTTTTTATGGACTTGAACTTTGGAAGAAATTTTTTAGGATTATCATTTATTGATTTTAATTTGAAAAGGGACAGCCAGCTTGATTTTGTTATTTTTTTTACTTGTGTATTTTGTTTCATTTTAATTGCCATTACTGTTGTTATTAATACATTATTTGGATTTTTTCATTCTTCAATGTGTGGTTTCATCTCATTGTTTTCATGCATGTCATGATATGGGTTTTCAGGTTCACTTGCAACCATTGTGTGTGTGAGAGACACATGTGTTGATTTACATTGTTTCCATTGGAGTAGTATCATGGGTGCATGTAATACTTGGTTGTGTCTTTGGGCTGTGGTGGCTGGCCATGAGGCCCATGCTTGAGGATTGTCAGGGCCTGTGGGCAGGGGGACATGGGTGGGAGCCTGGTGGGGGCTGCCCATGGTGGCTGGGGGGTGGGGGTGGTGGGAGACATGAGTGGGGGCCTGGTGGTGCTGCCCCTGCACTGCTGGGGGGTGGGGGTGGTGGGAGACATGAGTGGGGGCCTGGTGGGGGATGCCCATGGTGGCTGGGGGGTGGGGGTGGTGGGAGACATGAGTGTGGGCCTAGTGGGGGATGCCCATGGTGGCTGGGGGGGTGGGGGTGGTGGGAGACATGAGTGGGGGCCTGGTGGAGGGTGCCCATGGTGGCTGGGGGGGTGGGGGTGGTGGGAGACATGGGTGGGGGCCTGGTGGAGGCTGCCCCTGCACTGCTGGGGGGTGGGGGTGGTGGGAGACATGGGTGGGGGCCTGGTGGAGGCTGCCCCTGCACTGCTTGGGGGTGGGGGTGGTGGGAGACATGAGTGGGGGCCTGGTGGGGGATGCCCATGGTGGCTGGGGGTTGGGGGTGGTGGGGGACATGAGTGGGGGCCTGGTGGGGGATGCCCATGGTGGCTGGGGGGTGGGGGTGGTGGGAGACATGAGTTGTACATGTGTGGGGGCCTGGTGGTGCTGCCCCTGCACTGCTGGGGGGTGGGGGTGGTGGGGGACATGAGTAGGGGCCTGGTGGGGGATGCCCATGGTGGCTGGGGGGTGGGGGTGGTGGGAGACATGAGTGGGGGCCTGGTGGGGGGTGCCCCACACTGCTGGGGTGGTGGGGGTGGTGGGAGACATGAGTGGGGGCCTGGTGGAGGCTGCCCCTGCACTGCTGGGGGGGTGGGGGTGGTGGAAGACATGAGTTGGACATGAGTGGGGGCCTGGTGGTGCTGGCCCTGCACTGCTGGGGGGTGGGGGTGGTGGGAGACATGAGTGGGGGCCTGGTGGGGGATGCCCATGGTGGCTGGGGGGTGGGGGTGGTGGGAGACATGAGTGGGGGCCTGGTGGAGGGTGCCCATGGTGGCTGGGGGGGTGGGGGTGGTGGGAGACATGAGTTGTACATGTGTGGGGGCCTGGTGGTGCTGCCCCTGCACTGCTGGGGGGTGGGGGTGGTGGGGGACATGAGTAGGGGCCTGGTGGGGGATGCCCATGGTGGCTGGGGGGTGGGGGTGGTGGGAGACATGAGTGGGGGCCTGGTGGGGGGTGCCCCACACTGCTGGGGTGGTGGGGGTGGTGGGAGACATGAGTGGGGGCCTGGTGGAGGCTGCCCCTGCACTGCTGGGGGGGTGGGGGTGGTGGAAGACATGAGTTGGACATGAGTGGGGGCCTGGTGGTGCTGGCCCTGCACTGCTGGGGGGTGGGGGTGGTGGGAGACATGAGTGGGGGCCTGGTGGGGGATGCCCATGGTGGCTGGGGGGTGGGGGTGGTGGGAGACATGAGTGGGGGCCTGGTGGAGGGTGCCCATGGTGGCTGGGGGGGTGGGGGTGGTGGGAGACATGAGTTGGACATGAGTGGGGGCCTGGTGGTGCTGCCCCTGCACTGCTGGGGGGTGGGGGTGGTGGGAGACATAAGTGGGGGCCTGGTGGAGGCTGCCCCTGCACTGCTGGGGGGTGGGGGTGATAGGGGACATGAGTGGGGGCCTGGTGGAGGGTGCCCCACACTGCTGGGGGGGAGTGGGGGGTGGGAGACATGAGCAGGTGTGCAGGGTAGTCCCCTGTTTTGTGGGCTGCCTGCAGGGGCCGTGGAGGGTGTACAGAGTACACCTGTGAGGACCCACTCAGCCTAATCACGTGTGATTATTCCTGCGCACCCCTGTAATACACGTACCCAGCCAAATCGCGTGTGATAATTCCCGCGCACCCCTGTAATACACGTACCCAGCCAAATCGCGTGTGATTATTCCCGCGCACCTCTGTAATACACGTACCCTGGCTAATCGCGTGTAGAACTTCACACGTACCCCTGTCATACACGTACCCAGCCAAATCGCGTGTGAAAATTCCCGCGTACCCCTGTAATACACGTACCCTGGCTAATCGCGTGTTTAACTTCACGTGTACCCCTGTCATACACGTACCCTGGCTAATCGCATGTAAAACTTCCCGCGTACTCCTGATATGCACGTTACCCGCTTTGTGTTCCTTGTTTGGCAGCCCTATCAACTGGTCCAGGGTTAGCGCAGCCCTTTGCGATGATTTAGCGATTTTGATGGCTTTTCCTTGCGCAAGGGCGTTCTTGGGGGCGTTACTGGCGCTGCTGCAGGGTCGCTGCGATAATCTGCGCCACAGCTGGTTTGGGAGCCTAAAATCCATGAATACGCTGTGCGCGGAAATCGGTTTTGGCGCACGCGCCTGGCGCAGACAATCGCACGCGGACACTCTGCGCCAGCCGCTTGCGACACTTTTCTGCGAAATTCTATGAATTACCCTGTTAATCTGGCACAAATCAGATTCCAAATACTCGAGGTGGCAAAAAAGAGAGAACCACACATGAATCTATAACAAAGGCTGGACCAGAGGGAATCCTTCTGGATCGACAAGCTTGGAACTCTGACACCTAAGGGACTGAACAAAGAGATAAATTATGCTTGTTTTCTTTAATAACTACAGTGGGGTCTATACCACACCCAGGACTTGTAAATATGTGCAAACAGTCTATCACAGAGACGATCTATGAGAGGAGTATGAAATTACGTTAGGAGAATATATCATTAGGATATATTTGAATATGTAGAACACATGTGAATGACTGTACAATCCATAATATAATGGTACACAGTAAATAATATAAAGCAGGTTCTTTTAGAGATAATTGGGGGGTTCACAGCAAAATGCAGAATCTATTATAATAAGGAGGAAGAAACTAGTGGCTGAGCTGCCCCATCAGGGGATATCGGCCAACAGTGGGTGCTATAAGTTATGTTCTCTCATGGGAACATATAATGTCCTTTCCATGGGTTAAGTGTAGCTACCATCATACCTATCTCCTAGTTAACACAGCGCTAACTATACCAGCAGACCTAGTTGGCATGGCGCCCAGTCCCGCCCATCCACTCCTTGTGGAGGGGTGGGGCTGGAGGCGCTGTCGCTTGGTCCAATCTTGGACTAACAGCGCCGCCCCGCACGCCATGACAGCTGTGAAACCAGGGCCGGAAATCTAGCGATGCACGTGGGAGTCGCACCCCGATGCGATCGTAGATGCCCGTTTTTCTTCATGGGATGTATTCCCGTGGCATTGAGCGGCAACAACGATATTCACACTAATGAGGTACTCACACCATACTTAATATTTCAGGCAGACATAGTTGCCATGGCGCCAAGTCCCGCCCATCCATTTCCTGTGGAGGGGTGGGACTGGAGGCGCATTCGCTCAGTCCAATACTGGACAAGCGACGCCGCCCGGGTCGCCATAGAAACAGTAAAACCAAGACTTCCTGCAGACACAAACTTTCGCGACCCATTTCCAAGCGACGCGAGGCTGTGTGTGCGAGCAGGTAAGCCGCTTCGTGCTCGCACGCCGGGCACGATTAGAATGCATTTCCTTCCCACAAGGAGACAGAGATACTTATCTTGGATCTTTTTTCAACAGGGAACCCACTACATCACTAAAGCGTACAGATGAAAGGATTAGATGTTTTGTGAAAAAGCTAAGGTAAACCAGTATTGTAACATACACGCACGGGCTAGGCAGTGCACTTTGCTGCATATCACATAGATATTAATGAAGGTTACCTTCTGTTTCTTTTTACATGTACGGATGAACCTATCACTGTCTCATGCACCTACCTGTTGGTATGTACATTTGGTTAATTAATGCAATGTTTGAAATTAATTTCTATATGTTCATTTTCGAATTGTTATATATTTCTATATGAATTACAGCCCTGATGATGGTGCTTTGCACCGAAATGCATTGGCAGAATTAGCTTATTTTCTGGATTGAGGAATAATTGAATCAAAAGATTGTGTGAATAAAACACAAATTTTTTATACTACATTTGTGAAGTAAATAGTTGAAAGTATATAATGATAAACATTCCGGAAAGATGCAATTTGAATTGAAAGAAATACAGAATATATCAAATTTACAATCCACTAAGGACTGATAATTGAAATTGAAGCTCCACAAGAGGAGCAAGGAGGAGCACAGGGTCTTACGGGGTGGTTAGCACTCCGTTTCTTTTTGGTTACATAACCATAGGTCAGCCATGCCCATAGGAGCCAAACGCGTTTTTACATGTTGGAAACTGGGTAGGGACTTTCCACCCTTTGATTCCAGAATGTAGGACACCCCCTCTCGGAAAGTCTGTAATTCAGGAGTCAACCACAATCTAAGTCAAAATAACACTGGCCGATACTGAACCTCTTTTTAGATTGGGCTTAATCCCAACTCGTAATAAATGTGTTAATAAGGTCTGTCTTCAGCCACTTTATTTATAAGCACTATGCATGTCTTTTGCTGAAGTCCTGTTAACAACATGTATTAAAAAGCCAACATTTTTGGCTTTTGTATATGTATTAGGCATTTGCAAGGTAGTGATATTACATAGCCATGAATTCACACCATTTTGCATCTATTTTATTGCATTCCCACCAACTTCCTGTCCCTCCCAACCCAAAACAATCTTTGAGCTAGCTGTATCAAGTCGTACTATCAAACGTTGTGCTCGAAGTGTCTGCCAATGTTTTTTAAAACAGTGTTTTGAGATTTACAATCTACTGGTGTGATATGAATGTGTTAATGATGTCTGTTTTCAGCCATTTATTTAGATGAACTGTGTGTTGTTTTAGCTTGTATTCAAACACAAGGGACATTCAAATGCATTCTTAATTGCTCTAATTAACAAACGTTAATATTCTTCAGAGTACCAAAGAAAAGTGTCAACACCATTGACTTTGCCAGTGCTTGTTTAACTCTTGACTCCCACTCTGCAACCAGCCCTCTCTCTCCCTCTCTCCCTCTCTGTCTCTCTCTTTCTCTCACTCTCTCTCCTCTCTCTCTTTCTCATTCTCTCTGTATCTTTCTCTCTCTCTTTCACTAGGATCAGACCTCCTTTGTTTCTGAATCAGAACCCTGTACCCACCTTCCAGGAGAGACCAGGCTGCTCCTTTACCTGCTCTGCCCGCCTCTTGCTGGACAGATGACATAAATGACCGCATCTGATAATTAAACTCATGCGGAAAAGGGGAACACTGTTAACCACTTATTTTCAGTAGAATCCTAACCCTGATTTGTGGAAGAAGTCCCAGCAGCAAGGAGATTACATGCTTTACACCTCTCCCCATTGCATTCCCAGCAACTCCACTCTGTGTGGAGTTTTACAAACGTGTGTTACTTTAGTGCGAAAGATATGATGCTTTTATGATAGCCCCCCCTCCCCACACCTGTAAGGACCCTATCACAGGTGGATGTATGTACCTTCCTACTGGGCCAGGTCGCATCAGATATTTATCAACACACACAGTTATTTTTACATGTAAAAGGTATTCACTTAGGCCATATTTCCCTTTTCACATCCCTTCTTAATTTCGTATTCTTTACATTTGGCTTCTTATGAATTTTAGCTTTGGTATCTCTTAAGGCTTCCTGTGGTCTTGAAAGTATGGTTTGTTTCATTGTTCTTTTTGCCTTGGTATAGCTTGGCGTTACTGGCAGATTTCATAGATATTTAAGAAAACTCCAAGTTTGTTATTAGTCCCTCAAAATACACATTGGATTAATGAAATATTGTTCAACATGAAGCTCACCTAAAAGTCGATTGTTACAAATTACTCATCTCAACTTCGATATACTTGCAGACTGACATTTTTATAAGGTGTAATACTGCCAGGAGAAATTATGACAAAAATGAAAGGGCCCTTCCTCCATTGGAACAATCCAAAACAGCATTTTGCCCATACAGAAACACATCAATTGGCCATGTATAACCACAATATTTTTTTTTTTAAGTGTAATGTGTGGGGATAGTAAGTGATTCCACACAATCCAAAATGATTGTTTGTCAGTGAAATTGCCGTAGCATTGTCAATGCATATATCAAATTTCACAAGATCCCTGTCGAGGCACAGTTTGATCAACCCATATCTTGAGATCAGGCCACATGCAGATGTTTCACAGTACAATTCTCATTAACAAACACATCGTCAACACCCTAGAGCTCATGTCCCTCCAAGGAGTAATTTGGCGGTGGGGAGCCGTTACTTGTTAACATACATGTAGGTGGCTCCCCTTCGCCACATTTTTGTCAGTTATATGCAGCTTACAAAAGTGCAGGGCAAAAGGTGCTGTACACATGTGCCGCTACATTTTGACCTGTACCTTTGCACTTTGCTGTGCAAATGAGTAAACGCTGCCTACCAAGCTCGCACGCAAGGCAGCATTTACTTTTAACTTGTTTATTTATAGTTCAACACACAGGATAACGATGCTTACATCTCACAGGGCATATCAGACCATAGTGTCCCATCCCCCACCCCCAAATTCCCGGAAGGCAGGTACGTGTCTCATTCGGCCTGGGCAGGCAGCGAGTCCTCCCCTACCGTGCGATCAAGCGTGGTTTGAAGGTCAGAGCCGGGTAGTTCTGGTCATAGTCCAGGACCGGGGCCCAATTGTCGGTAAATCGGTAGAGCAGTCCCGCTTTGGCTGCCGTGACCTTTTCTGCTATCAATATGTCCCATAATTTAAGCCACCATAGGGTCACCAGTGGTCCGTCCGCAGACTTCCAGGTGCAGGCCACCGTGATTTTGGCGGCCAATAGAAGTTGGGATATCAGCGCCGCCCTCCTCCCTGTTCTCGGGTATACGCCCGGGAGTGGGATTCCCAGGAGGACCTGCTCGGGTATCAAGGGGATTACGACCTGGGTGATGTCCCGAATGGTGGCCAGACACTGGGTCCAATATTCCTTCACTCTAGGGCAAGACCACCACATGTGGAAGTAGGAGCCTGGGTTGGCGCAGAGGTGCCAGCAGTGGGGGTTTAAGGCGCTCTGAAAATGGTGGAGGCGTAGGGGAGGGAAATACCAACGCAACAGGAGTTTGTGGGCACATTCCCGGTTGGTGACGCAGTGGGATGCCGTGCGTGTTCTGGTCCAGACATCCACCCATGTGTGGTCCTCAATCGCATGGCCCAGGTCCACTTCCCAGTGGCCCATATAGGAGGGCCTGACACGGAGGGGGTCTTCCAGCAATAGTTTGTAGAGGGCCGAGATCTTTCCCCAGGCTGGCAGGTCCTTCATTGTGAGCTCCAGTGGGGCCAGGGCCTTGTTGCGGCTGCCCGGGTCTGGGGGTGGGAGCACCAGTGCCTCAGTTGAGCATAGGTAAATCTGTCTGCCTCCGTTAGCTGGAAGGTTGATTTACAGCGTTCGAAGGTGAGGAGGGCACCCCCTTCAAAGAGTTGCCCCAGAGTTTCGAGGCCTCCCGCCACCCAGTTCCTAAAATTCTGTGGGTGGGCCCCCGGGGCAAGGCGGGGTTGAGGAAAATCGGGGAGGATGCGCTGAAGCCTCCTGGGATGACTCCCCGTTTGAGGGCCCACTCCCATGCCTTTATCAATTGCTTTGTGGCGTTCAGCACATCTGGCCAGGTGCGGGGTAGTGCGGTAGGAATGAACGGGAGGAAGCGGAGCGGGAGAGGGAGGCGGGATTATTCAATCTCTACCCATTTCTGGCGTCCGTAGGCAAGGTCCCATGCTTGGAAGTGGGCCAGTTGCGCTGCAATATAGTATTTTCGAAGGTCCGGCACCCCGAGTCCCCCCAGTCTCGTGCTGGCCATCAACGTTCTCCGAGGGATCCGTGGTTTCTTGCCCTTCCAGATGAAGTCACTGATTTTCCTTTGAAGTCGTTGCAAAGGGGGAGGGGAATTTCAGTTGGGAGGGCAGCGCACATATAGAGAAAGCGAGGAAGGAGATTAATTTTGCTCGTCGTTATGCGCCCCAGCAGTGAGATCTCTTGGGTTTGCCAGCGGGCAAGGTCCTTTTCCAATTCCGCGAAAAGTGGGGGGAAGTTGACCTGGTAGACCTTTGTTGGGTCGGCGGGAATCCGGACCCCTAGGTATTGGATCGCTTGGGTGCTCCATAGAACGGGCTGTGGCTCTCCAGGGCTTCCCTTTCGCCCGGGGGCAGGCCCACTCCGAGTGCAATCAATTTGTGGAAATTGATAGCGAAACCTGAGACTCTCCCGAAGGCCCGCAATTCAGCCAGAGCCTCATGGAATTTCCGATGTTTGTGATGGTCAGCAGTACATTGTCCGCATAGAGAGCAATTTTGTGGTGGGTCGTGCCGATCCTCAGGCCAGAGATCAGGGGATCCCGGCAAACTCGCTGGGCCAGCGGCTCCATGGCCAAAGTGAAAAGCAGGGGGAATAGCGGACACCCCTGTCGTGTTCCACATGTGAGAGGGATCGGGTCCGACAGGCAGCCATTGACTCTTAGTCGGGTCCTCGGGGCCTGGTAGTTCGCCAGAGCCATCCTCATAAAAGTAGGTCCAAAGCTGAAGGCCGCTAGGGCGAGAGACAGATAGGGCCAGTCCACCTTATCGAAGGCCTTAGTGGCGTCTAGTGTGATAAAGGCTAGCTGCTGGGAGTCCTTACTGGTGATTTCAATCAAGTCTAGTGCCCTGCGAATGTTGTCCTTCGTTGATCTGTGGAAGATAAACCCTGTCTGATCCGGGTCTATTATGCTTGGGAGAACAGGAGCAAGGCGGTTGGCCAGGACCTTGGAGTAGATGTTGGCGTCCAAGTTCAACAGGGAGATGGGCCTGTATGAGCTATTCTCTTGGGGGTCCTTTCCAGGCTTGAGAACCAACACCGTGATGGGCTCCTGCATTGATGGGGTGACTGTGCCAGAGGCCACAAACGAGTTGAATAGGCGGGTCAGAGGAGCCACCAGTTGAGGGCGGAAGAGTTTATAAAAGCGTGTGGAGAACCCATCTGGGCCAGGGGCCCTCGGCTTTAGACTTTTAATGGCCTCCTCCACTTCCTCATTGGTGATAGGTGTCTATAGTTCCTCTCTCGCCTCTGGTTTCAAAAGCGGTAGCGACGCCTCCTGAATGTAGGAGTGCTGCTCATCTGGGTCCCTCGGGACAGCCGTCATTATTTCTGATTGGTGGGCGACCGCCAGCCGTAGTTTTTCGCCCTCCGTGTGATGGATCTTCCCTTGTGCGTCGCGGAGACCCAGGATGAAGTTTCTGCTCTTTTCCTTGGCCAGCTTGCTGACCAGTAGTTTATTAGCTTTATTGTTATGAGCGTAGTACCACTGTTTGGTTCTGGTCAGCAGATTAGCTGTAGCATTGGTGTAGTGCGCCTCGAGTCTTTTCCTTGCCATTTGTAGGACCCTATAGGACTTCGTGGACCAGCCCTTACGTTTATGGGTGGCTTCAGCCTCATGAACCTCAGCTTCCAAAGTGGCACGAGTTTCCCTCATCTGTTTGTGGTACTTGGCTCCTTGGGCGATCAGCTCTCCTCTAAGCACCGCCTTCATGGCGTCCCAGGTATTAGCCGGGGAGGTGTCCTCGTCGGGGTTATCCGCAAAGAAGTTTCTGATGGTTCTGGCAATCGTGTCTCTCGTCGCCATGTTCCCCAAGATAGGGTCGTACAAGGCCCATTGGCGGCGGGAAGGGGGATCCGGGTCGTGTGCCCGCAGGGTCAGTGAGACCGGAGCGTGGTGTGAGAAGTTCCGGGAGCCAAGTGTCACATTGTCCGTAAAGGTCAGGATCTGAGGGAAGACCAGTAATAAGTCTATTCTGGAAAAGGTACGGTGGACGTAGGAATAGAAGGTAAAGTCTTTCTCCTCCGGAGTTAGCACTCTCCAGGAGTCAACGACGTTCAGGGCGCGGAATAAGCGGAGCAGGGCTGTTGCCAAGTTCAGGTCCCTGGCCGTTGGGGGGTGAGATCTATCCATGAGGGGGTCCGGGACCCCATTGAAGTCACCGCCGACCACCACTTGCCCTTCAAAAAATGGAAGAAGGGAGTCCTCCAAGTCCTGATAGAATCCCACCTGATGCTCATTCGGGGCCTAGGCCGAGACTAGGGTGTAAAGTTGGCCGAGGACAGAGCACTTAACCGCCATAAAGTGGCCCTCGGGGCAACTCAGTGAGTCCAGGTTCTGGGACCGTAAGTCCTTAGCGAAGAGAATAGTGGTGCCTCCCTTCTTGGTTCCATTGGAGGCTAGGAATTGGAGAGGATAGAGTCAACTTCATAAGCGAGAGAAGTCTGCTGGGAGTAGGTGTGTTTCTTGTAAAAAAGCAATTGAGGTCCCCTCATTGTGCAGTCTTTGGAGGATGGATTTCCTCTTTGGGGGGGAATTCAAGCCTCTGACGTTTAAGGTGGTGAACTTTAATTTTAGGTGTGGGGGCTGGTGCTCCAAGTCCAATTTCTGTGGGGGGGGAATGGGAACGGATTAGGTCGGCCACAGCTGTGAGGAATACGCTGCATTGGGGTCTCCTGTGGCCAAACTGTGACTGGGGGGGGTGATTTTGATGAATCGGTGGCTCCCCCGGCCACTCCGGATGTCACAAAGTGACATCTCCAAAATAGTTGAGTCTCTCCAGGGGTAAAAAAGGTGACATCCACCCTGGAGGAGGGTATGGACCATATTGGGTCCGCGGTGAGCTTGCGGGAATTCTGGTGGTTCCTACTCTGTGTGCTTCGGAGCTACCAGCCCCTGTTATCTAGGTTTACGGTTTCTCTGCACCCTTGACCACGGGGTCCGCCTTGGCTTGGGCAAGGCGGCGACCTGTCCAGAACTTGTCTGGCTCGAAGAGTGTGGTTCTGTAGTCCTAGGGGAGTCTGGGCGGAGGATGGATGCTGCGTCGTCCAGGTGACTAATGGTGCGGGGAGTGCCCTTATACAAAAACTGTAGTGCCGTGGGGAACAACCAGCGATAGCGGATCTGTTGGTCTCGCAGGAAGAGCGAGAGAGGGCGCAGCAGCCTGTGCTTCTGAAGGGTAAAGGGGGAGAGATCCTGGAAAATCTGTAATGGGGAGCCCTGCAAGGAGAGTTCATCCTTTGAGCGGCCTATTGCTGAGATGGCCTCCTTGGTAGTGTAGAAGTGCACTCTTGTGATGACGTCCGGAGGGGGATCCGTATCCGATCCTCGGCGGGGGCGCAACCGATGAGTGCGGTCAAGCAGGAGCTGCGTCTCATCCAGGTCTGGCAGCAGGGATTGAAAAAAGAGGCTTATGTATCTGGGAAGCTCCTTATCAGTGATCGCGGAGGGGACCCCGCGAATGCGGAGGTTATTGCGCCGGGAGCGATTCTCCAAATCCTCCTGTTTAAACTCGAGGATTTCGGTTCTGTCCATTAGTGCCTGGATGGGATGCTGGACCTCCGTCAATGCATTAGGGTGATCCGTAGCCAGCTCCTAAGACTCCCCCAGCCTATTTTCGATGTTGCTGACTCGTTGTTCTGTTTGCTCCAGTTTGGTTGTTAGTTCGGCCATGCAGGACCTGAATTCCGACTTAATGTCGGTCATGAAAGCCTGGAGGTCTTCTTTAGTTGCAAGCGACCCTTTATCTTCGGTGGATTTCTGGGGGGTGAGTTTGGGGGGTCGGTCTTCCTACCCCTCTCCGGGGCCAGCAGCATGGTGGAGATGTCACCAGATATAGTGGCTTTTAAAGCTTTAGTCATGGCTCCAAGGTGAAGGACCGCTTCAGGGGGCTCGACAACTGCGCACCGGGACTCTAGGCGCCGGTCTGAGGGTCCGGGGATAGCAAGGGCTAGAGAGGTGGAGTTGGTCCCGGGGCGCCCCAGGAGGCTGTGCAGATAGTCAATGGTCAAAACCCCTCAATAGTGGTCAAATACCTTGGTGGCACCGCTCCCAGAGGCCGGGTGGTTGCTGGTCCGCAGGTCTCCTTCCGTGGATTAGGCCGAGCTGCAGGGGTCGTAGGTCCGCTCCCTTTGGCTGTAGGAACGGGAGTGGGCAGGTGGGCAGGGGCACCCCAGAAAGTCAGTGGTGTAGCTTAGGCTGCAGAAGAAGGGGAGCAGCTCCTCTGGGCCACAGAGAAGCAAACGCCAAGCCGCACCGCTGGAGGGATGCAGCGGGCGAGGGCCGGAAGATGGAGCCAGCGGCTCAGACCCCGCGGGCAGGCTTGTGCGTGCGGAGGACCCCTAGGCCAAAAGTCCTGGGCCAGCCGAAGTTGAAGGGAGGGGCCGCTCAGCTAGGCAGCGCCCGCATCGGCGTACCTCCTGTTGAAGCTGGAGGGGGTCCGGTCTCCGAAGCCGGGCTCTGGCGGGCTAAATGCGGCCAACAAGCCGTGGGGGGAGGGGCACACAGGAGAAGTCGCCATCTTGGGGGATCATCATGCCGGCGCCGGAGAGCCGCCCTCGCTCCGTTTCGGGAAAGCCCGGGCCCGTTAAGCGCCCAGAGTGCGGACGGCGATGCAGGGGAGGCTTCCGAAGCACATCTCAGGTTGTGCGGGTGAGGGCATGGCAGGAACCGGAGGAATTATGTTAATGGCCGCGGACCCGTGCGGAGGCCATCAATAGACCTGCCACATCGCTGGCTCTCCAGGCCACACCCCCCCAGCATTTACTTTTAATTGTGAGCACCGCTTGCCATGCGGCCTGAAATCACCTGAAATCACTCATTCATCTGCCAGATAACTGGGAATGTGTGTACGGACCTATCTAACAATATAATGAAAGGCCAAACGTATGTTTGTCCCTGTATGTTTGTCATGTGCAGTAGCTTTGCCTGTTGTCACCGCTAGAGGGAGCAGTTGCCATAGGATACATAGAGACAATGCCACTTCGCATAGCTTCGCCTGTTGTCATCGCTAGAGGGAGTGGAGGGTTAGGATATGTACTGGTCATATTGTGTCCATGAAAACCTGCACTTTGGCCCGTGTTCACGGGTCTGTACACTAGATTGTGCATAGGAGGTTAACTCAAACAACATGCTGCCATCCAAAAGAAGGCAGTGAAGACTTTCAACACAGGAGAAAGCCAATCAAACTTTCTGGTACCAGAAACCCACTGTGTAGTGGCCTTAAAACAACTTCTATCAAAGGAACAAGAGAAACCTGCGGATTCCAGCCAGAACTGTTCCCAAATTGAATCAGAGACAAATCTAAAGTCTTAACTAGAAGACAAAAATGAACAGTCGACAGAAAATGCTTAAACATCTCAGGAAAAATAGATGATAGCCGTCTTCATCAAGGAATTAACTTGAGGAATAAAGGTCCCAGAGAGCAGAGCGTTTGAGAAGGAAGCAATCTCAGAAGGAGTACCTGGGAGAAAAGCACCTGATAACAAAGGTAAAATAGATGCCAGAGGATAAGAATATGAAAACAAAAGCAATTCTGCATCTGAGGTATTAAGTTTAAAAACCTGAGAGGCCATCCAATCCGCAATTCCCATCAGGCAATCGCAGAGATGATGGATATCACCCCAGAAGAGATCTTAGTGTAGAGGTTTGTATCATCCGCAAACTAGTGGAAGGGGAAGCCAAAACCAGCAACCAGACCACCCAGCATCTCCATGTAAGAATTAAAGGATATGGGCAACAAGATTGATTCCTAAGGCACCTGCTATGGCACCAGTTGAAGGCCAAAGTGGGCCTGATCCATCGTAATTTCGCTGAGTTTTTTTGTTTGTTGAAAAAGCTTCGGTAAAAACCCTGTGAAAAAACATCCTGTGATGAAAGGACGTTGTACCATCACATTATATGCAAGTAAGCTTCACAAGACTGTATTGAAGTCACTGCACACCTCTGACACTGCATGGAGTCTGCAGACACAAGTGGCAAAGTGCCATTCTTAAGTTCCATCAGGGGTAGAAACAAAGCAGCACAACATGCTTTAAAATGATCTGTTTTTCAATTCTTGTTAGGCGATCCTCCCCTGCACATCAGTCCACTCCACATCAGAACACTGCGCACATTCCCCCAACATCTCCTCCCACGGTTCGAGGCTCAAGTGATTCGGTAAACCTAAAGGACCGAAAACACCGTACCAGCTTTAGTGTACGGGCTCGATTGCAACCCTTTCTGCATTGGCAATTGCCTTGGAGAGCATATAGCAGAAGGGGCGGCGTTACGTCTTCACGTCGGTCACGTGATCCATTGTGGCGTTCCTCACGTGACCTTGGTGGACGTCACATGACCCAGAGACGTCACATGACCCAGAGACACACAGTATAAAGGTCTGAGAGACAGAATGCTCATTGCTTCTCAGCTGTCTTCAGACCCTGTTTGGCGTTACAAATTGCTCCTTGTTACTTTGATCACGGAACTCTATCTCGGACTCCTTCGGACACCCCTTTGTACCTTTGCTTGGAACTGTTTACCTGTTGCCGGATTTTGGACTTCACCTCGACTTGTCTTTGGATCATCCCTTGATAACTTGCGGAACTCCTACGTCTTTCCCTTCTTGAGATTCAAGTCAAGCCCTCTCTCCTACAGGTGGCTAACCCTACATCCACACTCACCTGCGGTTCTACTATTCCAGGGACCGCCGCATCATCTGAGTCTCAAACCTCTCCACTAGGTTACCTGGGTTTCCCCAACACCAGATAGGTAAGACTCTTTAGATCCTATTGTTTACCTGATTGTATTGTAATTGCCTGGTACTTAACCTCGTTCCCTTTTGACAGCAGCATCAGTGTTCCAGAGGTTCCGTGGATCTGGGAAGACATCTCTCACCTGTGGCCTCAAAGGTCGCACAGCGGGTTTCTATTAGTTCCCCTGTGCGTCACTTGGGGACGGAGGTCTCGTCGGTCTACACGACTCTCAAGTCAGAACAGACTGAGAAGCCGTTTAGTCGTGTTTGACGATGCAGGGATCCACGGAAGAACCCATAGCTGCTTTAGTCCAGGCTATTACAGTATTAAGGGCAGATATGGCCGCCGCGAATACGGTGATCCACCAAAGGTTAGATTCCATACAGAGTGTTCAGCATTCCCTCCCAGCAGACCCTGAGTTTGGAGATGCTAGCTCCTCAACTACTCCTCCTCCCTTGGCTGCTACTACAGTCCCAACCCCGGTGGTCCTCCCAACTCCTTCCCCCCTGGCTGCTCCTGAACGCTATCAAGTTGACCCCAAGAAATTCAGAACCTTTGTTAATCAGTGCAAGTTGCATTTCTTATGCAGACCTTTGGCCTTTCCTACTTCCACAGCTAAAGCCGCTTTCGCCCTTTCCCATTTAGCCGGGACAGCTGCCGCTTGGGCTAATCCCCTGCTGGACAACAATAGCCCAGTCCTTTATGACTTTGATCTGTTGGTTCTAGAAATGTCTCGAGTATTCGACACTCGACACAAGGCACAGTCTAGGGATTTGGAGTTGTTAGAATTAACTCAGGGTAGAAGGACTTTGATAGACTACATCACCCGATTCAATCAACTAGTTGCTGAAACATCATGGCCAGAAAACAAGCGGGCGGTGGTTTTTTATAGGGGGTTGAATAACATCATGAAAGATGCTTTAGCAGTGATCCCGTCTGTGCCCACTCAGTATCAGGAATTGGTTGACCTCGCCCTGCAGATAGATGCACGGCGATCGGAGCGTAGAGCCGAATTGGGGGTCTCTTCTCATCGTACTCTTGCTAGTACTCCTGCTCCCAGTACAGAAGAACCTATGCAAGTGGGAGGTTTACGTAGTCCTATTACCACATCTGAGAGGGAACGTAGGAGGGTGGATAACGCATGCTTTTATTGTGGCACCACTGGACATTTTGTGAAAGAGTGTCCTCGACGTCACAAGAAGAGCCAGGTTTTTCGGACAGCTCGACCTTAGATCCGGAGAACAGGTCGAGTGTTCCGTCATCATCTCCGGGTACCCCTCTTGCCTTTGCTCGGGTTCGACCCATCTCTGTAAAGGCTACTCTATGTCCCTCTACAGGCCTTCTTCATGCAGTCAATATCATCATTGATTCAGGGGCTACTGGTAATTACATAGACATTGATTTGGCCCATTCCCTCAACCTGCCTCTAGTGGTAAAAACACGACCTGAACATGTCCAAGCCGTAGACGGTTCTGCGTTAATTTCTGGTCCTGTTAGACACCAAACTGCACCTCTCTTGTTGAACATCCAAGAAATACACACAGAGACCTTAAGTTTTGATTTGATTACCACACCTCAATTCGGTATCATATTAGGGATTCCATGGTTACGTGAACACAATCCGCTGATCAATTGGCAGTCAGGCACTGTGCTCTTCGAGTCCGAGGTCTGTCAGAATTATTGCCTCCCGGTCCATCAAACCACTGACACACCTTCTCGGGCCTTGGGAGCCTTAGCTCAACTCACGCTGACAGTTGACGATCCAGAGATAGTGCATTCTCATACTGTTGGGGGCGTGGTGTCTGGGATTCCACCTGAGTACAAAGCATTCGAATCTGTTTTCGATCGTGGCTCTTCCGAGGTGCTTCCTCCACATAGACCATATGACTGCCCAATCGAAATACTCCCTGATTCCGCTATTCCTTCGGGCAGGATTTATTCCTTGTCCCCTTCGGAGGAACAAGCATTGAAAGAGTATGTGCAGAACGCCCTTCGTTTAGGGCATATCCGCCCCTCCACTTCACCAGCGGCAAGCCCTATATTCTTTGTACCCAAGAAGGAGGGGGATTTACGTCCTTGTGTGGATTACCGGCGTCTTAACGCTATCACAAAAAAGGATAGGTATCCAATCCCGTTAATCACACCACTTCTAGATCACTTATCACATGCTTCTATTTTCACCAAGCTTGACCTACGCGGCGCATACAATTTAGTGCGCGTTCGCGAGGGAGACGAGTGGAAAACTGCTTTCTGTACCCGTTACGGCTTGTATGAATATCTAGTCATGCCCTTCGGCCTATGTAATGCCCCGGCCACATTCCAACGATTCATGAATGACATATTCAGGGATATTCTGGATGTATACATGGTTGTGTACTTGGACGACATCTTAATCTTTTCTCATAGTCTGGATGACCATGTAAAGCATGTCCGAGAAGTACTATCCCGTCTGAGAGAACATTCCTTATTCGCCAAACCTGAGAAATGTCAGTTCCATAAAACGTCTGTTGAGTTTCTGGGTTTCCACATTACCCCTGGGGCGTTATCCATGAACGAATCTAAGGTCAAAGCAGTATTAGATTGGCCAGTACCTCAAACACTCTAATCCTTGCAGGCCTTTTTGGGATTCGCCAATTTTTATAGACGTTTCATTTCTTCCTTTTCCACAATTGTTGGCCCGCTCACGGCTCTGACCAGTCCTCAGGTACCCTATCATTGGCAGAGGGAACATCAGGAGGCTTTTGAGGCTTTGAAAACCGCCTTTACTACCGCACCGGTGCTCCAGCACCCCAATCCTGATCTTCCGTTCATAGTTGAGGCGGATGCTTCTTCTTTTGCTCTCGGTGCGGTACTGTCTCAAACATGTCCTACAACAGGAAAGTTACACCCAGTGGCATACCATTCCCGTAAGTTTTCCAGTACTGAGACTCATTACACCGTTACGGAGAAGGAACTCTTGGCTGTCATGGATGCCTTTCGTGTTTGGCGCCATCATCTTCTGGGGGCTAAACATCCCATCACGGTTTACTCAGATCATCGGAATTTACAGGATCTGGCTGCATTGAAATGCATTAATAGCAGACAGGTCCGATGGCATCTTTTCTTTTCCTCCTTTGATTTTCATATTATGCATCGTCCTGGTACTTCACATGGAAAAGCAGATGCCTTGTCACGTTCCCCGGGGGGGGGTCGAGTTGCCAACCTTCCCGGACACTGTTCTCGGAAAGAGTCATGTGATTTGTCTTTGTACACCTTCGTTGTCATTATTAGACTCGGTCCGATCCTGGACTAGCAATCATTCCGATCAGTTGCGAGAATGGGACCCAGTGTATTCTGATGGATTACCTTTCGTACATGAACGTCTGTTCCTTCCCACACCTGACACTCGGAATCTGGCCCTTGAGTGGTCTCATGATGCTCCCTTTAATGCCCATCCCGGTCAAGAGCGCACTTTAGATCTTCTCAAACGTTGGTGTTGGTGGCCCTCTATGAAGCGCGATGTAGAGTGTTATGTCAATTCATGCGCAGTATGTGCTCAGGCTAAACATCGAAGGGGTCGACCGGTTGGGTTGTTACTTCCGCTTCCGGTACCTCCCAGGCCCTGGCATACGTTGACTATGGATTTCGTTACCGATCTCCCCAAGTCGAAAGGCTTTGATTCCATCTGGGTAGTGGTGGACACGTTCACAAAAATGGCTCGTTTTGTTCCTTGTAAAGGCATTCCTTCGGCCCCGGTCTTGGCGGACTTGTTTTTTGAACATGTGTTCATGTTATTCGGCCTTCCTTCGGTCATTATATCCGATCGAGGATCACAGTTCACCTCTCGGTTCTGGAGGTCGTTGACGAAATTACTGGGCATTGATACCAGATATTCTTCGGCCTATCATCCTGAGACCGATGGGCAGACCGAAAGGACGAATCAATCTATGGAGCAGTACCTTCGTTGCCTTATAATGCAACACCAGACCTCCTGGTTGGCAGTTTTACGGCTTGCAGAGTTTGCGTACAATAATGCGGCTCATTCAGCTACTGGTTATTCCCCCTTTTACGCCCTCTACGGTCAACATCCCAAGGTCTTGCCTGTCCCTGATGCTTCTATTTCTTCGAATCCTGCGGCCACGACATGTCTTAGGGATTTGTCTGCTGTACATGCTAGTACTGTGGTCCATCTCACTGAAGCAAAGGCTTCTATGAAGGCCCGTGTGGATGGCAAACGTCGAACTGCTCCCCCTCTGGTGGTGGGTTCTAGGGTCTGGTTGTCTTCACGTCATCTTCGCCTAGTGGGTTGCCGGAAATTGCTACCTCGTTTTGTCGGTCCGTATGTGATCTCTCAGGTTGTGAATCCGGTGGCTTTTCGTCTAGTGCTTCCTAGTTCCTGGCGTATCCATCCTGTATTCCATGTCTCCCTCCTTAAGCCTTGTCCCGATTCTGTCCATCTCCGAGCCCCTGTTGCGCCGGTGTCCCTGGCCTCTCCTGATGTCTTTGAGGTGTCGGCCATTTTAGGGTCCAGATGGTTTAGGGGTAGGCTCCAATATCTGGTGGATTGGAAGGGCTACGGCCCGGAGGAGCGTTCATGGGTTTCCGCCTTGGATCTGAACGCCCCTCGCTTGGTGGCCCGCTTCCATAAGGATCATCCGTCCTGCCCACGGGGTTGTGGGCCGTTGGGGGGGGGCTATGTTAGGTGATCCTCCCCTGCACATCAGTCCACTCCACATCAGAACACTGCGCACATTCCCCCAACATCTCCTCCCACGGTTCGAGGCTCAAGTGATTCGGTAAACCTAAAGGACCGAAAACACTGTACCAGCTTTAGTGTACAGGCTCGATTGCAACCCTTTCTGCATTGGCAATTGCCTTGGAGAGCATATAGCAGAAGGGGCGGCGTTACGCTTCACGTCGGTCACGTGATCCATTGTGGCGTTCCTCACGTGACCTTGGTGGACGTCACATGACCCAGAGACGTCACATGACCCAGAGATACACAGTATAAAGGTCTGAGAGACAGAATGCTCATTGCTTCTCAGCTGTCTTCAGACCCTGTTTGGCGTTACGAATTGCTCCTTGTTACTTTGATCACGGAACTCTATCTCGGACTCCTTCGGACACCCCTTTGTACCTTTGCTTGGAACTGTTTACCTGTTGCCGGATTTGGACTTCACCTCGACTTGTCTTTGGATCATCCCTTGATAACTTGCGGAACTCCTACATCTTTCCCTTCTTGGGATTCAAGTCAAGCCCTCTCTCCTACAGGTGGCTAACCCTACATCCACACTCACCTGCGGTTCTACTATTCCAGGGACCGCCGCATCATCTGAGTCTCGAACCTCTCCACTAGGTTACCTGGGTTTCCCCAACACCAGATAGGTAAGACTCTTTAGATCCTATTGTTTACCTGATTGTATTGTAATTGCCTGGTACTTAACCTCGTTCCCTTTTGACAGCAGCATCGGTGTTCCAGAGGTTCTGTGGATCTGGGAAGACATCTCTCATCTGTGGCTTCAAAGGTCGCACAGCTGGTTTCTATTAGTTCCCCTGTGCGTCACTTGGGGACGGAGGTCTCGTCGGTCTACACGACTCTCAAGTCAGAACAATTCTCCAAGGTGTCTCTAGGGTAACCTGGGCAGTTCTTAAAATGTAGTGGGTTCACTTGGTTTTGCTTGCGACGGATTATGTGCAACCATTTTTTTTAATGAATCATGTAGGCCTTCTTGAAGTGTGACTCCAGTTCTGCTGGTATCAGGTAATATTATCCCCACCAAAAATATCGCCGTACATATGGTCGTCAGGAACGGTCATAGGCGATATATTTGGTGGGGATAATTTATGGGATAAATGGATGAGGGGGTTGCGGGGGTGTCCCCCGCTCCCTTTGAAAATATATGGGGGTTGCGGGGGTGTCCCCCGCAGGTTCCATGGGGTAATATCGCTGCAAAAATATGGTGAAATGTTTGTATGGCAATATTTTTGCGGCGATATTATCACATGGAACCGTTCTGCTGGAATTGTGAATCTGTTCAATGTGCACCATCCCCTGCTGCCAAATGTAGGCCTCTTTAGACAACGTGGCTGGCCGGGGCCTGCATTCTATGCATTCTTGAAAAGAACAGGGATTGGGAAGATAGAGATGTGACCCACACGTAGGGCAGGCAATCACATCAGTGGGTCTCCACCACATGTGATTAGGAGTCCTTGGCCATTGTATCACAAATTTGATTACCTTGACACTACGATTTAGTCTGATGATTTTTTCCCCGAAGGGCGGAGTAGATAATAGCGGTACCTAGGAGGGTCTAAACTGTACCGGACAGGAGTAGATAGTGGCAACTTTGTTATTTGCACAGATTGAACACTTTGCACAATGTTTTACTATGTGTGCGAAGTGTTGTTAGTCTTCTTTCATGTGCTGTTGTTATGTGGTGAGGAACCACATAACAACACCGCATTATGAACAAAAAATTATGGAATACAGGTGTTCTCGTCACTGTACCATTATGTACTGGTGAAAGGATGCTTTGCATATACTTTTTATCTATTTACACCATTCAAAATAAAATGGTTGAAATATTCTTAAATTAACTGCTTGATTCCACTAACTACATTTGTAGGTAGACATAGGATCACCCTTTCTTTGTTGGTTGGTTTAGGATTCCCACTGATCCTATGTATAAAACCAGTTCGCTGGGGGAACCACATGTTTGTGTGTTTAAATTGTATCAGTGCATGGGCGCAGTCTTTTCTACTGATAAATTTGCACTGATCACTAATTACTAAGGGAAAATTATTCAGGACGGCAATGACACCACAGGAATCCATCACAGGATGGCAAAACAGATAGGAAAACAGTTGGGTCTTCAGAATGAGCATAGTAATGCTATTCTAGGGTTTGAAGTGAATGACTCTTCATCTTGTGTTTATAGGGAACGGTATACTGCAGATTCTCTCTATTCATGGCGCTGTAAATAACAGATGTGGCCCTCTTGAAGTCTGTTGTTTTTGTTAGAGGTTTGTACCTTGTAATTGTTGAGAAGCACATTGTTAGGAGTGGCGGTAAAACTATTGGTGGACAAGTTTTTCAGTGATGCCCAATATGTTGATCTGTAACTCTTTTATCATGATGAAAATGCTATAAGAATATATGACTGCAGATTTTGCAGTAAAGTTGTGGCAGGGTCATGGTAATGTTTGAGCATTCAGGAGATCTGCATTGCGAGGTGGTAATTCTGCTTCAGATGGGGGAGGTACCAGGGTTTACCAGGCGGGTAGGCTGGTTAAACTTTTGTCATTAGAGGAGAGCATGTAGGCCTTAATAGTCAACCCCCTTTTGTTGTTATTCCCAGGTTGTCATAGGATGGAGTTAACATCAGGCAGGTGATAGGTCGGCAGAGACAGAATCCTACGGCCAGTTTTTGTAGTGTAGGGGGGATGGAGTCCAGAGCCTGGAGAACTGGCTGCTTCTCTAGGAACCTAATGGTTCGTTGTTGTAGCCATTGATAGGGATTGTCACACCTTTGAGGTTAGAGATGGCTGTTTCCCACCTCCACACTCAGTGTATTATGGCAGGATTTTGAGTGGAGAAGAAGGTCTTCATGAAGATTATATATTTGGGGAAATGATGGGTAAAAAGCAACAAGACACCTTGACCCATTATTCAGAGCAGAAGGCCCAATAGTTGTCCATAGAAGGAATGTTGTAGCATTTTTGCTTTCTAAATTAATAATTGCATGTTCCCTTTTTAGTGTCTATGGACATTTATATGCTTGATTGTGGTTTGGCAATTTGAGATCTAGTGATCTGGGTTCAATCTGGAGATTTGCAATGAAGTAGATAGTGGCAGGATATTAAATGCGCCTAAAGGGGTATTACGCACTTCTTAAACTAGCTCTGGACGACCACAATGTGTTAATAACTAATTAAACAGGCCCTTCCTGATTAGAATGCAATAATAAAAAATTAACTAGCCTTTGCGCCCCTGGTGAATTTACAACAAATTTAAGAGGCAACCCTAATGCATGTATAACAAATTAAACATGCCGGTCTTAGGTGAACACAATACATTTATTACAACTAAAGGAGACCATTGGACACTAGAATGTATTTATAACAAAACATACAAGCCCTGCGTGACCTCAATGCATTTTGAACCATTTAAACAGGCCCTAAACAATCAGAATGCTTTTAGACCAAAATGAAAACATGCACTGGGTGACCGCAAGGACTTTTTAAATAGGGTGTAGGTGACAAGAATACTTTTAAATACAATTCAACATGTATGTAAACAGGCTCTAGGGGGACCAGAATACATTCACAACACATTTTAAAGACCCAAGTCTAATAAATATTCAATGGCACAGAGACCGCTAACCTTACAAGTACAAGATGATATGCATTGAGTGATGGATGGTGGGGCACACGTCTGCTGGTATTACTGGATCTCCTGGCACTGTTCGATACTAGTGTCCATCAGGTGCTCTGTGACACTCTATTCCATTCTATGGGCATCAGTTGGCAGGATCGTGAGAGACTTTGTTCTTTCCTGAATAACATTTGGCAACTTCTGTTCCAAAACGCAGCAGCGTTTCAGAACAGAAAAAGAATGCTATTAGTACCCCGGTCTTGCGGGCCGGGGTACTAATAGCAATAAGCACCTTGCCATGGGGCATTACAGAGTCAGTAAAAAGACCCTGAAAGACCCCCGATAGACTTTCAAATTGTTACACTCTAAAGCAACACTGTAGTCTCATGTACCTCCACCCACGTGCCAGAGGTTGTGCGAGCACAAAGGGATGCATCTTTTTTTTACGGAATTGCACTCACATTTCCATAAACATGATTCAAAGCAAATCATAGGCAGAAGTGCAACAAGAAAAGTAGTCACATTTTGACCAGAATAAATGAGGTGGCAAAAGTGACCGGGCACTTGGAGGATCATGTGTTCAGATGCAGGGGCAGGAGGATGGACAAGTGACTGGAATGGGCAAAGGAAGAGGTCTTTCTGAATTTTTTTTCATGTGTTTTCTTTGAGCAGCCCATATTTTATTTCAGATGTCCACAAAGGCTTTTGCGGAGATCCCTCGAGTTGTTATGTTATATGAGTTTTATAAAGTGCAGCGAGTTATGCGAGGGTGTCTGGCACTATAGAGCGAGGAATGACTGCCTGTGCTTAGAAATACTAGGAATGTGTGATAGGGTTACCCATTTAGTCTTTTCATTGGTTGTTAACACAGCTGTGACATATTACATGCTGCACACAATTCTGCAATCTTCCAGTTTATAATGGTTTTTAGTTGAAAGAAAACTAGAAGTGCAGTGACCTCTAGTTTCCCAAAAAGTAAATTTAAACATTATCTGAACTTATTAACGAAGCCCAGGCCTGCAACCTTTAGCTCTCCAGATGTTTTGGACTACAACTCCCATGATCCCTCAGCATTTACTATGCTGTGTAGGGCTGATGGGAGCTGTAGTAATAGCTACTTAATGTTGCCAAATATGTAGATCATACAGATACTGATCCCAGAATCGTGCAGCTGTAGCTCTGTTTATTTAAACAAATATACAAGAGTAAGCAGAACATTGAAACAGGTAAAAGTGAATATTAAACGGTTGGAAAGATCCAAGAGATTTGTTTTGCCTATCCATTTTCTGCAAGGTCGTTTAAGAAAAACAAAAATAGAGAGTAATGTGATAAATATGTGCTATTGTAAGCAGAACAATCTTTCCCTGGAGTCACTCCATGCTCACATAGGAGCTAGAAATGAGCACTCAACAAGGACTTATTTGTGTTTTACTGCTTACCAGCAAATCAGAAGCCCAGGTAAAGTGATGGTCTTCCATTAAGTCTGGGAGAGCATATTTTGGATATCCCTAACATTGGCAATGTATGTAGAATCTCTCTTTTCAGCATTATAGCTTGGCTCGGAAAAGGTTTGGGTGGATTAGGCCCCAAATGAATACACCAGGCACACCTGGTTCTATTTCTGGATCAGTCTTATAGACAGAAGCAGGGGGTTTGCTAGACTAGTTGTGGGAACAGGCTTGAGTTAAGGGAAAGGTCGGAAATTGCAGTTTAAAAAGCTTCAGTTATGCAAGAGATTAAACAAAGAAAATAATGTGGGATTTAGTTGAGATTTAGGGAGAACATTGAAATAGGCTAGCTAATCTATTCATGAGTAAGGACACCTACTAACGGAGACAATATGAGTGACCTCCTTGCATGAAATAAACAAACATGACATTTATTGACAGAGCAAGGAGTTCATCCCAGAATTGTGCGGAGGCAGGCAGTAGAATGTATCCAGTAGCTGTCACTCAGACACCATCTTTTTGCGATGTTAGAAAATGCAAGTAGTGTCTATAACGTATATTTACTGGCTGTGACTTAGTGTGCCATCTTTTTGAGAGGAACCAGAAAAAAATACAATTTGTGAAGAAAAAGTCTGCGAATTCTTTGTACACTGGAGATCATACTCAATGGCTGTAACTCAGAGTGTCATCTTTTTGCAACAAGAGAAAATAATAGTAGCGAGTGACTATAAAAAGTCTTAGAATTCTCTAGATAAATAACTTTTTGTGATGAGAGAAAATACCATTGGCAGATACAAGTTTTAGAATTCCATGAACGCAGGACGAGATTACATTGAATAGCTATAACTCAGTGTGACATTTTTTAAATGAAAATAGAAAAAAGCAATATCGAACAACTAGAAAAATTCTTAGAATTCGTTGTACGCAGATTTAGGTTATATTTACCTGTTTTGTATTTAGTGCACCATGTTTTTGTAATGAGAGCAAATATTAGTTACAGCTAGAACATGAATACTTGCAGAAAGGTCCAGAAGGAGGAACTTAGTTTAGTTTAGTTTAGTAAGTTTATTTTTAAAGCGCAACCTAACCCTCAGGTAACTGGGCGCATTAGTCTTGAGGAACAACATAGTTACATAGAAGTTGCACGTGATGGAAGCATAAGGCACATACACTAGGTAGCATAGAAGCAAATACCGTGGGTAGCATAAAGACATATACAGTGGGTATCATACGGACCGGGTTACAGGGTGGTCCAATTTGTGGTATAGGCTAAGTTACAAAGTGCGGGGTGGAAGTTGCAAGATGAAGTATAGGTAAGCAGCATTGAGAACTTAGCAACTCTCATTTAAGAGAGGAAGCCCGCCTATATACCAAGCTATCAAACTTGACACCAGCTCTACTGACAAAACACTAAGATTCAGATAATTGGACATTACTAAAGTTTTGGCTATTTTGCATCAAGTACATCAGGAAACCATATAAGACACATTAAGACATAACTAGGATGTCCTAAACCACTGTTAGGGAAAATTCTCAGGGATGGCTAATTTCCCTTACCTACTGAGTCCCTCAGCAGCTTTGCTGGATTTCTAGGATTTATTTTTTCACCTGGTAAGAGTGTGAGCTCTTTCTTCCCCACTCTTACATGTCTTTTGAGGTGTGTGTTTAACATTTTTGTTTCCATAGACTGTGGAGCCTAACCTACTCCACAGGCATCATCTTTTTACTGTGTGTTACAGAGCACCTTCAGTGCAGTGACACAGGGTTGTCTTTTAGACTTCACAACTCAGACTCAATTTTCTGGGACTGACTACTGTCTCCCAGAACATGTAAAGTTGCCATTGACTTTATTAGTCTTTTTAAATACACAGACCCAGTACAAACCATCTTGCATGGAGTACTGGAAAGGGTTAATACTTATCCCTTTTTGTCGGTTTCTCTTGGAGCATTGTTTTGCTCCCTTTTCATCAAGACTTGGCTGGTGGCAGTGGTAACTACCCTATTTTTCCTACCGTGGTTATCTTAAATAACCTTGGTATTGTTTTAGGCTATCTTGGTAGCCTCAAACTTAAACCCGCTAGACCATATACATTTTCATACGGTTCCGGCTGGGTTTATTCGCCATTTCTTTTTTAAAATGTTTTTCTCTGCGCGCCAAACCAGGTTTGGTTCCTTTGTTCACCGTCTCTTTGCGGGCTTCTACACAGAAGCCCTCCTTAGGCGCCTGAAGGTCTGGGTAGGCAGGATGTGAGGGAGGGGTTTTAGGACTCCTGCCATGGGTTCCCTTGGTAACCCAAGTCGCACTCCTGTCTGATTGGCTAGGTGACTGTCCGGCCAGGACAGCCACCCTGCTGTATGATTGACAACCAGGCTGTGTGAATAGGGAAAACTGCATAAAAAGCAGGTCTCTGGGTCTGGAAAGGCAAAGTCACCACTGGAACGAAAGAAACGATGAGGAGTTGACGGAAGAGAACCCCTACCACGACTGAACTGCCCGGTAAAGCCCTGCTGCAGGTCCGAATTCTCGAACTCCAACAACAGAGAAGATCCTCCCGGAATCGTCTTTCCCTGAGCTGGTGGGACCAACCAGTTTGCCCAAACTACAAGCCAGCACTCCCTCCTCTGGTCAAATTTGCTGTACAGAGCTACAGTGGGCCGGATAGCCAGGAAGGTTGGACCCTGCTTGTGTTTTAAGGAACGTACCTTTTATTCGTTGCTTTGCTCTGCTGCTGGTTTCTTCCCTGGGCAGTGCAGGACCCTCCAATCTTCCTACTTCATGTCAGTCTGACAGTCTTTTCAGGAAATGTAAGCCTGCAGGAACTGCCAAGAACTACAGTTTAGCTACCTTAGCTACAGCTTCTTCTCCATTTAAAGGTACTGTGCAAATCCGGTTGTTCATTTCGTCCAGCCGCGGGGAAGGTGTGTGAAACCTTTCGCCAATCCGAGGGCTTGTCCTTATCTACTCTTTAAACTAACTTTTCTGCCGACCAACTTCGTCCGGAACTCTTGGCAAAGACTTAACCGCAAACTACCCTGAACTGTGTGATCTTGAGCAAAAGACTTTTGTCCTATTGACTTTGGCCCTAAGCCTTTTTGATTTGATTCGATCACTGTAGTTCCTCTTTTTAGATTGCCCTACTTACTTACCTGTTGGTGCTGCTCAATTTCTGCCTAACTTTGTCTTTCCCTCCCTTTTAAATGACTAGAGTGCCATTTTGCTCCCACTTCATTTTGTGAGATTAACTTGTCTGGAAACTATTGGGAGTGGTGTGGTGTATTAAGAGTGTGATTTTTTAACTTCTTTACCTTAGTGAAATGTTATACAACTGATGTGTAAGTAAATGTATATTCTTTTACTCAGAAACCTTGAGTCAGTGTTTGTTTGAATCATTGTAATTGCTGTCCTTTGTGTTACTATTGATACTGCTCACATACTCTTCAGATAAGTCTGGCTGCTCAGCCATGGCTACCACTTTTACAGTGTAGTAGAGGCTTGTACCAAAGGTGAATTTGTACTGTCACTTGTAGTCTTAATTGTGTGTGGTGTTCCCAAAGAGTACTGCATATAATTCTGCCTAACACCGGTGGCAGCGGTGGGATCAAGTATAGTAATTACACTTAGAATGCTGCTATTACCTTGCATCAACTAACCACAAGGCTAACATTACTAAAAAGCAATATTAATCATGTCTGATATAGAAAACTACAGTCAGGAGACCCTCCTTAGTTACACTGGGGATTATTTAAAAAATCTGTGTAGAGAAAGGAATCTCTCTGCCAAAGGCAAAAAGTCTGAATTGTTTGAAAAGTTGTTGAAAAACCAAGGTCTGGGGAATGGGTCTGAAATACCTGACTCTCCAGCAAATGTGGAAAATAATGAGGATGATAATGTGTCTATTATTGATGAGTAAGAGGAAGTAGATGTGTCTCCGAATGTAGGCCTCAATGTTCCTTTGTCTGCTTAGCAACCTCAACCTTTGTCCACTGGGACCCCATCAGGTCCTACACTCAGTCCTGAATTCATTGCTCTAGAATTGGAATTCAAACTTTTAAATGTGCAAACTGAACAAAAACACCAAGAACTTAAACTCAGAGAAATGGAGTTGAATCATGAACTAGAAATGAAAAGGTTATCTCTTGAAAATGCTTCTCTCCCAGAGTCTTGTAGGTCTTCCAACCCTAAGAGACCCCGTATGCCTAAAGAAATTGTGGGTATGTATGAGGTTAAGCTTGATATTTTGGATTGGTTGGCAATGTTTGAATATAACCAGGGATTCAAGGTCTTAGAGGGAATCAGTTGCTTCCCTGGTTCTTTTCTAGGATACCCACTGTTGCATCTGATGTTGTGATGGAGTTGGGGAGGTGGATAGGATGGATTATGAGTGTGTGAAGCTAGCTTTAATTGCTAGATTGCGAAGCCGCGAGGAGAAGGCCAGATGACAAGGCCTGCACTCCTCTTTGCAGCTCCGCTGCGAGTGCCTCTATCAGCTGAGCTTGAACAGCTGACTGCAACATTCAACCTTCGTTTTGGAGCCCCAGTGTGCCTCGCGCACATTACAGAGGCCTCCACCATGGAAGGCTCGATCACCGTCTGCAATGCTTTTGAAAAAGTATCTTTTGAATTTCCCGCCGCTCCGATGCCTGTTCCCGCCCGCAGCCGGCAGCCTGATTCGGCTTTCCGCCCTGCCGGCTCCACCCCCCCGCCATAAAGGGAGACGGGGCTCACCGCCAGGCGAAGCCGCGAGGAGGAGGCCAGAGGACAAGGCCTGCACTCCTCTTTGCAGCTCTTCGCTGCTCGAAGTCTGCCGTCCGACGTGGAACTCTGCCTGCATTACATGGTAAGGAGTCCCACACTCCTGATCAGGTTAACGCACTCGCTTCTAGACTCCATCGTCTGCGTGCCTGCACCTTTACATGTGCACTACCCTCAATACCCACACCAACAAACGTACGAAACGCGCGTCTGCAAACCAGAACACTGAAACTTTCCATTAACCCAAACACTCCAGCCTCTTCTAACTACAATCCCCATAGGCTGCGCCACACTATGGGCCAGAACCCACGCAGTAAGCACTTCCCTGGCCTCAATGCATCTGTAACAATGGCTATGACTCCAGATAATGCGCCCCCACAGGCTTGAATATGTTTTCCCAATGTGCAATTCTTCTACCACAGCCTTGCCATCTACTAATGCAAATGCTACTTTATCCATGTCTAGGACCCTAGAAAATGTGTCCCCCACTACTTTAAATGTGACTACCGCAATGTGCAATTCTTCTACCACAGCCTTGCCATCTACTAATGCAAATGCTACATTATCCATGTCTAGGACCCTAGAAAATATGCCCTCCACTACTTTAAATGTAACTACCGCAATGTGCAATTCTTCTACCACAGCCTTGCCATCTACTAATGCAAATCCTACTTTATCCATGTCTAGGACCCTAGAAAATATGCCCCCACTACTTTAAATGTGACTACCGCAATGTGCAATTCTTCTACCACAGCCTTGCCATCTACTAATGCAAATGCTACTTTATCCATGTCTAGGACCCTAGAAAATGTGCCCCCCACTACTTTAAATGTGACTACCGCAATGTGCAATTCTTCTACCAAAGCCTTGCCATCTACTAATGCAAATGCTACTTTATCCATGTCTAGGACCCTAGAAAATGTGCCCCCCACTACTTTAAATGTGATTACCAAAATGTGCAACTCTTCCACCTCAGCCCTACCATCCACTGATGTAAATGTCTCCCCCAAACCCCACCTCAAATGTACCCTCATCAATGCCCGATCCATCAATGCGCACGCCCTAGACATCCAAGACCTCATCACCACCCTAGATATAGATCTTCTAATGGTCACCGAGAGCTGGCTACACAAAGCCTCAGGCCCCGCTCTATCCCTCGCTCTCCCACCAGGCTATGCCATCACTAGACAAGATCGCCTGACCACAGGGGGCGGTGTTGCTCTCATAGCCAAAGATTCAATCACCATCAGAAAGGTTGACAAAACTATAAACAACAACAGCGACTACCTTCAACTGAAACTCACTATCTCGCACCACTGCACCATCACCCTACACCTCATCTATCGACCACCAGGCCCCCTGGGAGACTTCCAGGCCTCCCTCACTTACCTCCTGGCTGACAACCTAAAAAAGTCATCCAAAGTCATTCTCCTCGGTGATTTCAACCTAGGCCTGCATGACTCCAAAGACCTTGCTGCCAAATCACTTGACAAAGCTTTAGCCACTCTGGGATTCGCAAACACCATCACAGACCCCACTCACACACTAGGCAGATCACTAGACTGGATAGCTCATCACAACTGCCCCCTCACAGACACAGGCAATACCCCCACCCCATGGTCCGACCACCACACCATCACCTTTAACATCCCGACAAACTTAACTTCAAATCCCTCCCAAATGGATATAAGAAAACCATCATCAAAGCCAAAGCCAAATCATTTGAAGATAGAATCTCCGAAGCCAAATTAAACACCAAGGAAATGTTTGCCATATTCAGGGAACTCGAGACCCTCACACCGACCCCCCAAACTTCACCAAAGATAAAGCATGGTGTGATAACATCCAAACAGCCATGCGCAACAAGATCAGCTCACTCCAAGCCAAAATTCTGAACACTAAACTGTGAGGAAAGATTTCTTAATTGTGGGTAATTTTCCTTCCATGTGGCAACCCCTAAAGTTTTTGCTGTTGTTTTCACCAGGATCTAGACTTTGCCAGAGAAGTGCAGCCTTCTGCCGCACTCCTCTGGGCTTTCGCTCCATTCTTATGGGGAAACTGACATGCCCTTAAGACAGTCAGTACCGGGAAACGTTGTTTTCCGTAGTTCTTTTATCATGTTGCAGCTTTCGTGCAACGTGACACAAGAGGGCACTGTAAGCTAAGTTACTGCTCTCTTGGGTCTCTAGTCTACTACAGGCCCTAGATACTCTCTTGGGATTGTTAACGAACGATGCAAGTGAATCACGGACGGGACTGGTGGCAGCGATCGTTTCTTTGTGTTTTTGAGCTCCTTTTGGCGTTTATGCGCGTTTCTCGCGCTTAGCCCAAAATGGTGGCCTGGCTCCCAAAATGGCCAGACCACGAGGCTCGTTGTCCTGTCCGCTGACCGTCTTGCCCCCTTCAGCTTCCCCCAGGTCGCGCCGACCCAGGGCCTTCCTTATTTGGGCATGTACTTTCCCGCAAAACACAGATGCTTTCGCGGGCTTCTACAGGCCTTGTGTGTGCCTCCAGGATGTGGGCTGGGATGTCTGGTTCCAATACACATCCTGGGTGCCAGAGAGTCTAGGGTGGTGTGAATGCCTGGGACCTCCGTGGTCCGTGATAGGTCCACGTATGGTGTGAGTGTTTTGTGAGCAGATCTCCCATTGCGTCCCCTCCGTTTTGGCGCGAAGGGAACCGTGGATAAGAGGGGGCTGGAAACACCACTACCATGTCGATCTCCTGAGTTCTCACGAACAAAGGAATACAGGAGCCAAGTATCTTGCTACCACGAGGCTGAACCGAGAAATCGCTGGTGACCCGCTGAAGGACTGCTCCTCTGCACTGCTGTCGCTTTGTGAAACCCTTTCTACCTCTGATCGAACGAGAAGGCCTGTACTGGTACTTCGACCCCTTGGAATAGTGGGAACAACTATTCTCGGCATCTTCACCATCACCTGCATATAAGCCTTCGGAAGTGTCTCTGGGCCATCCAGCAGACTGACCAGCCTACCCAGGAGTCTTGCTCTGTAACCGTCGTCAGGTTGTGTTGTATTACGTGTCCTTGTCACTCTCACATGATTCGTACATTTGGCATTCCCAGGTCTGAAGTGAGTAGTGTACATTGGGCTGAAATACACACGGCCGCTCCGTTTCCCTACTGTGGTAACCAACTGTGCGGGTTCACTGCGTTTGGGACATCCTCAACTCAACTTCTGCTGCTGCGGAATCTACACAACGCCAAGACATCCCCTGCTCGTATCTGAACCTGCCAGCACTGAAAATGACGTGGAGAAGCCTGGGTCTGCTTGCATCGGGGACCGGTGAGTAGCATAGCCCTCCTGCAGGAGCCCATAGCTTTCCCCCGCTGTGTCTAACAGCACGCCTTTCCGTACTCGCGCTCTGCTTCTGCCCACAGTGGAGGCTGCGCTTGAGTCGCGGAGCTCTGTTCATCTTCATTTATTCACCGAACTAAACTGTCTGATTCCCTCGAAGAGACTCCCCTTTTTGCCCGTTGGCACCAGCGTGTGCAGGTACTTTTGAGCACAAGGCTCCACTCTTCGTAGGGCTTGGACTTCCTTTTAGTTAGGCGCCTCTGAAGGCGGACTGGGTCTAATTATTATTCGCACTGCCTGTTTTCCTCCCCATCTAGGTGGTCTACACATTTCGTGTGTCTAACTCGTTAGACTTGTTTGTATTTGTATATATATATGGTATTGGTTTGGTATGTGTTGGTTTACTTGAGTTTTATTGTGATTTCTCGCTACGGTCAATGTTACAAAGGTCTTGTAATAAATGTGTATATATTTTTAATATAACACCTGCTTGGAGTAATTTGTAAGTGTCCTTGTTTTGTGTGCTCATTGCGGGATTTCAGTCACCCTCACCCCTCTTGAGACCTAGTCTTGACCGCCGCGATTGCTACCCTGATTGGTCTGGCTTGTCCAGAGGTTACCCTGTTCCAAGAAACTAGGCTGGCCTTCTGAACCTCTGCCCCTCCAGGACAGAGTTCAGAAATCCGTCTTAACAAATTAACGCTCCCTACCCCCCTGTCCCCTCCCCAACCCCCCCTTTCCTCACCCACAGAGGGCGCCCCTACCTTCTCTTTCAAAACCATTCAAGAGAAAGACATGATCAACATCATGAAAAACATCAAACCCTCCAACTGCAAAGGGGACCCCTGCCCCGCTTTCATCATCAAAGACTGCGCAGACACCCTTGCTCTGTTCCTAACAGCCTTCGTCAATGCCTCCTTCACCACAGGGAGAGTCCCCTCATGCCTCAAGGAAGCATGGGTCCGACCTCTCATAAAAAAAACCTACACTTGACCCCACCTCCCCCAACAACTACCGCCCCATCACCACAGTCCCATTCATCCTCAAGATTCTAGACAAGGCAGCCTACCTGCAGGTCCAGCACTTCCTTGAAGAGCATAATCTCCTAGGACTGAGACAATCCGGCTTTCGGCCTAGACATGGGACAGAGACCGCCTTACTCGACCTCAAAAACCAAATGGATGACGCAAGGGACCAAGGCAAACCTGTCCTTCTCCTTCTCCTCAATCTCTCTGCAGCTTTCGATCTTGTAGATCACGACATCCTCTGCCATCACCTCACCTCCACACCCAACTTCTCCCAAGAAGCTACCACTTGGATCACCTCCTTCCTCCAAGGTAGGACCATGCAGGTCTTCTCTGACCTAGCCACTGCGTCACCCACCATCATGCTATGTGGTGTGCCCCAAGGCTCCTGCCTGTCCCCTACCCTATACAACATCTTTACCCGCCCCCTCTTCCTTATCCTTGACGCCATGGGCATCTCCTACACTAACTACGCTGACGACACTCAGATTCTTCTCACACTAACAGGGGACTATGACACTCACTGCGCGACTCTCAACAACATATACAGCACAATCCAAATGTGGATGGCTATCAATGGCCTTTGCCTTAACTCCGACAAAACTGAGATCCTTCTTGTAGGATCCCCTGACACCCTCAAGAAACTTGACACCCAGTTCAGCCACTTTACCATTGACTCAATCAGAATTCCAGTACTCGACACGGTAAAAACACTAGGCGTCTACCTAGACGCTAACCTATCTATGACCAGACAAGTAAACGCAATTGCCTCCTCTGCGGCCTACAATGCAAAACTCCTCAACGCAATCAGGCCTTTTTTGTCTAAAGACACTTGCACCAACATAGCCAGAGCCATAACTGGCTCCCGGCTAGACTACTGTAATGTCCTCTTCCTAGGGACCTCCAACAAAAACCTTGAGAAGCTGCAAGTAATTCAGAAAAGCGCCCTGCGTGCTGCACAAGGCACTGCCAAGAGAGAGCACATCACCGCTGCCAGGAAAGCGTCCCATTGGCTCCTCATAAAGGAAAGGATTATATTCAAAGCGCTAAGCATCACCCACAAATGTGTCCATCTCTCAGTCCCAGTGTACCTGTCCCAGAGAATCCACCCGGTCGCGTCCACAAGACCCACCAGGACACCCTATGCCAATATGCTCTCCGTACCCAGGGTAAAAAGAGCTAGAGTAGGTGGCGCCAGCTTCCCTTACCTTGCTGCTCTACACTGGAACACCCTTCCCACCTCACTGCGAGCTGAACCCTCACTGACTGCTTTCCGCAAAGCCATGAAAACCACCATGTTCACCTAACCTACCCCACATGTTTAACCTTTAATGACTAACATGTATGATGTACTATGGTGTATGACGTACCTTGTTGGATGATTTTCCCTATTGCTTAACACAGAATCTTGCCTCACTGTAATCCAAGGCACAACATGTACCTGTACCTGTAACTAAGTTCCCTTACAAGTAACAGCGCCACAATTCCCCAGAGCTGCCTGTGCGCTATATAAATGTAATAAATAAATAAATAGATTTGGGAAGACCCCTTCCCAGTACCTTAAGAGGTTTAGGACCCTCAAAAAGCACGATGGTAACCCTTGGGCTACTTGGGTATGTGAATGTTTGAAAAACTTAGATGGTTGGGTTCAAGGTTACGGTGTCAACACTTATGAAGGTATGAGAAATCTTATTATGTTGGAGTCAATTTATGATGCCTGCTCTGCTCTCCTGAGCTCAGACAGCACTCGGCTGATTCTAAGGAGATAGATCCAAAGAAGTTAGCTGCTGACTTGTGGGTTGCCAACAGGGCTACTCACAAGGATTATGGGGCAACTCAGAAGAAGGATGAGGGAAAGCAGCCACAAACAGCAACATAAGGGTAAACCACAAGGGAAACCAAATTAGGCTAGTGCACCATCTGGAACCAAACCAGATGGAGGTCAGAACAAACCCCCATTCATCAAGACATTAGGGAAATGTTACATTTGTGGGTCAACTGACCGTGTGAAAGGAGATCCCAGATGTAAGGGTAAACCTTCAGGGGTCCACACTGTCTCCTTAGCCTTCTCCCCAGAGGAAGAAGTACCTATGGGAAGTGGAAACGTTCACCTATTGGCTAATAAACCCATGAGAGTCTCAGCTAGTGTTTCTTTAGTGTCCCTGGGCTTGTGGGAACAACAGAATTTAGATGTCTATAATTCCATCCCAGATAATACTAAAGAGCATTATAAAGATAGTGTTCTTGTGAATGGACAGGAGACCCATGCCATCAGAGACACTGGAGCCAGCATAACTGTGGAGGATGAATCATTTTTCAAGGTGGGGGATGTTGCTAAGGCACCCAAATGCCTCACCAAGTTAGCTGGCGGCCCTGTGCAAATGCTTCCCCAGTTACCAGCTCTCATCCAGTGTAATGATATGACTGTCAAAGTACCTGTTAGTGTGCAGAGTGAAGTGCCTGGGAGAATCCTGTTGGGTAATGACCTGAAAACTCTTGGAGTTGTGTCCCGCACCCCAGGCCTCCCAGTAAGATGAGACAGGAACTCACTAGGCCTGCTAGGGTGTGGACCTTGAGAGGCTCTCTAGAAGAGTTGATAGAGGAAACTATCACTTCCACTCCACATGCGTTGCTCGCTGCTATTTCTAGGAAGAAAGAGGCAAAGGGGAAACCCAAGACCACGAGGAAAAAGTCAGACAGCACCCCTGTGCTACCAACAAGGACATCCCCAAGATTGTCCAGGATCACCCCTGTGATCCCTCCACCTGCTGAGGCAGAGTGGGAGGTGTAACCTTGTGTAGTTGAACCAGTTTCTGAAGAATCAGATCTGGAAGAAGGCACTGTTTTGGTTGGAGATCTTGGCCCTGTTGACCATCCTGAACTGCAGTCTTTCCTGGCAGAAGCTGGGCCCAACAGGGCAGACTTCAGAAGAGGACAAAGAGAGTGTCCTACTCTCGAAGGTCTTCGACAACAGGCTGCTAACCAACTTAATGGGCAAGAAGTTGGAAAGCACAGGTTAAGCTGGGAAGATGGCCTCTTGTACAGTGAACCCACAGAGTCTATCCCTGGGGACTACAAAAGAATTGTAGTGCTCCTTGTCAACAGACTCCAGTTCCTACAGTTGGCCCATGAGATACCTTTGGCTGGTCATTTGAGTTTCGAAAAGACCAAGGAAAGTCTCTCCTTATACTTCTACTGGCCTAAGATGGGTTCAGAATTTGACAAATTCTGTAGGAGCTTTCACACTTGCCAAACCTCTGGCAAGAGTGGAGCCAGGAATGTGGCACCCCTGGTGCCTCTCCCAGTGGTGGGAGTTCCTTTTGAGAGTGTGGGCATTGACATTGTTGGTCCCCTTGACCCTCCCATATCTTCAGGGAACAGGTTTATCCTGGTTGTAGTAGGTTATGCTACAAGATACCCAGAAGTCATACCTATGAGAACTGTTACAGCTCAGGCTGTGGCTAAGGCTCTACTTGGTATTTTTACCAGAGTAGGGTTTCCTAAGGAAGTGATATCCGACAGGGGATCCAATTTTAGGTCCCACTACATGCAAGCCATGTGGAAAAACTGTGGTGTCACTTACAAGTTCTCTACAGCCTACCATCCACAGACAAATGGACTGATAGAGAGGTTTAATTGTACTATGAAGAGCATGATAGGTGCTTTAGAGGAACCCCTTAAAAGAAAGTGGGACCTTCTACTGGCAATCCTTCTCTTTGCTTATAGAGAAGTCCCCCAGGCGGGAGTTGGATACAGTCCCTTTGAACTTCTCTATGGCCATCCAGTCAGAGGTCCATTGGCTCTGATTAAGGAGGGGTTGGAGAGTGCTCCTTCCCCCAAGCCAGTCAGAGTGACTGACTATGTGATAGGTCTCTGGTGGAGAATGTCACACATGATGGCAGAAGCTAGTGATAACTTAAAAGCAGGTCAGGCTCTGGTCAAACATTGGCATGACCAGAAGGCCAGCATGGTTGAGTTTACTCAAGACCAGCTTGTATTAGTTATGGTGCCAACAAGGCAGAAGGCCTTGCAGGACAAATGGATAGGACCCTTCAAGGCTGTGGGCAAACTTGGAGAGGTGAACTATTTGTGGACTTAGGCAGACCTAAGTAGGCTCCCAGAGTCTTTCACACCAACTGTTTCAAGGCATATGTCTCTAGACCAGAAATGGGAGCTTTGCTTCTAGCTACAGCTCTAGAGGAGGAGAGTGAACCTCTACCTGACCTCCTAAGAGGCAAACCTTTGGATGAGAAAATAGAAGGAGTCAATCTCTCTTCTCAACTGACTTCTGAACAACAGAAGGAGTGCAAAGTTCTGTTAAATCAGTTTGCCTCCCTGTTTTCACTATCACAAGGCTTGACCCCCTGAGGCCAGCATGATATTTTCACTGGTGACTGTCTACCTGTGAAAAGCAGAGGTTACAGAATGTCAGAACATGTGAGATCCCACATCAAAGGAGAGGTCAAAAATATGCTTGATCTCGGGGTTATAGAGCCCTCTACAAGTCCATGGTCTAGTACAGTTGTTCTAGTACCAAAGGCAGGATCCAATGTGTATTTGTATTTATTTTGTATTTATTTTATTTGTATAGTGCAAACCAGGCCTGTGGGCAACCAGGCACAAATCTTAAAAGAGTTGAGATTCTGTGTGGACTATAGAGCTCTAAATGCAGTCACTAAGATTGAGCCCATTCTTTGCCAAGGACTGATGAACTGGTGGATAGACTTGGTTCAGCCAAGTACCTCAGTACATTTGATCTGATGTCAGGCTATTGGCAAATAGCCCTGACAGACCATGCCAATGAGAAAACTGCATTCTCAACCCCAGCAGGCCTCTACCAGTTTAAGGTTATGCCTTTTGGACTAATGAATGCACCTGATATGTTCCAAAGGATGGTCAATCAAGTTCTGAATGGGATGGAGGACTTCTGCATGGCATACTTAGATGACACTGCAGTGTTCAGCCTTAAATGGAAAGAACATATTGATCACGTAGGATATGTTTTGCAGGCTCTTGAGCAGGCACGTTTGACCATAAATGCAAGCAAATGTCAAATTGGTCAGAGCAAAGTGGTCTACCTTGGTCATGAGGTAGGAGGAGGTGAAATAAGGCTATTGCCCAGCAAAGTAAAAGCATTGCAAAATTGGGCCACCCCTACTACTCAAACCCAAGTGAGAGCTTTCCTAGGTCTCACTGGGTACTACAGGAATTTCGTAGAGAACTATGGGACCATAGCTTGCCCCTTGAATGTAATCTCCTCTCCAAAATTCCCTAAAAAGGTTAGATGGAATGAGGAGTGCACTCAAGCCTTTGAAAACCTGAAGAAAGCCCTTTGTCAAGCTCCAGTCCCAAGAGCTCCTGATTATCACCAACCCTTCATTGTGCAGACAGATGCCTCCAATACAGGTATAGGTGCAGTCCTTAGTCAACTGGATGAGAAAGGTAGCGAGTACCCCCTTTGCTTCATCAGTAAGAAACTGAAGGAACCAGAATCAAGGTGGGCAACCATAGACTGTGAATGTTTTGCCATTGTGTGTCTCTGAAGAAGGTTAGACCATACTTGTATGGATCTACTTTTGTGATTCAGACAGACCACCAACCCTTGAGATGGTTAATGCAAATGAGACTTCTTCTGAGATGGTCAATCTGCCTGCAAGGGTTTGATTTCACCATTGAGCACAGAGCAGGATGTCACCACCAAAATGCTGATGGTCTCTTTAGGATGTTTTTAACCTATTAGAGTTAGAGATTCACCCACAAGTGGATTAAATCCTCCTGTCCCTTAGTCTGGAGGGGGTGTGGGGGGTGGATGACTGTTAGGGAGAATTCTCAGGATTGGATAATTTCCCTAACCTACTGAGTCCCTCAGCAGCTTTGCTGGATTTCTAGGATTTAATTTTTCACCTGGTAAGAGTGTGAGCCCTTTGTTCCCACTCTTACATGTGTTTTGCTGGGTGTGTTTTACATTTTTGTGTTCATAGACTGTGGAGCCTCACCTACTCCACTGGCATCATCTTCTTACTGTGTGTTACACAGCACCTTCAGTGCAGTGACACAGGGTTGTCTTTTGGACTTCCCAACTCAGGCTCCATTTTCTGGGACTGACTACTGTCTCCCAGAACATGTAAAGTTGCCATTGACTTTATTAGTCTTTTTAAATCCACAGACCCAGTACAAAACATCTTACATGGAGTACTGGAAACGGTTAATACTTATCCTTTTTTGTCTGTTTCACTTGGAGCATTGTTTTGCTCCCTTTTCATCAAGACTTGGCTGGTGGCAGTGGAAACTAGCCTATTTTTCTTAAATAAGATTGGTATTGTTTTAGGCTATCTTGGTAGCCTCAAACTTAAACCCGCTAGACCATATACGTTTTTATACGGATCCGGCTGGGTTTATTCGCCATTTCTTTTTGAAAATGTTTTTCTCTGCGCGCCAAACCAGGTTTGGTTCCTTTGTTCACCGTCTCTTTGCGGGCTTCTACACAGAAGCCCTCCTTAGGCACCTGAAAGTCTGGGTAGGCAGGATGTGAGGGAGGGGTTTTAGGACCCCTGCTATGGGTTCCCTTGGTAACCCAAGAGGCACTCCTGTTTCATTGACTAGGTGAATGTCCTGCCAGGACAGCCACCCTGCTGTTTGATTGACAGCCAGGCTGTGTGAATGGGGGAAAACTGCATAAAAAGCAGGTCTCTGGGTCTAGAAAGGCAGAGTCGCCACTGGAACAAAAAGAACCAACGAGGAGCTGACGGAAGAGGACCCCTACCACGACTTAACCGCCTGGTAAAGCCCTGCTGCAGGTCCGAATCCTGGAACTCCAACAACAGAGAAGATCCTCCCAGAATCTTCTTCCCCTGAGCTGGTGGGACCAACCAGTTCAACCAAACTACAAGCCAGGACTACCTCCTCTGGTCGAATTCACTGTACAGAGCTACAGTGGTCCGGATAGCCAGGAAGGTCGGACCCTGCTTGGGTTTTAAGGAGCGCACCTTTTATTCGTTGCTTTGCTCTGCTGCTGGTTTCTTCCCTGGGCAGACAGTCTCTTCAGGAACCGTGAGCCTGAAGGAACTGCCATGAACATCCACCTCAGCTACAGCTTCTTCTCCATTTAAAGGTACTGTGCAAATCCGGTTGTTCGTTTCGTCCAGCTGCGGTGAAGGTGTTTCAAACCTTTCGCCAATCTGAGGTCTTGTCCTTCTCTTCTCTTTTAACTAACTTTTCTGCCGACCAACTTCGTCTGGAACTCTTGGCAAAGACTGAACCACGAACTACCCTGAACTGTGTGATCTTGAGCAAAAGACTTTTGTCCTATTGACTTTGGCCCTAAGCCTTTTTGATTTGATTCCATCATTGTAGTTCCATTTTCTAGATTGCCCTGCTTACTTACCTGTTGGTGCTGCTCAATTTCTGCCTAACTTTGTCTTTGCCTCCCTTTTAAATTACTAGAGTGCCATTTTGCTCCCACTTCATTTTGTGAGCTTAACTTGTCTGGAAACTATTGGGAGTGGTGTGGTGTATTAAGAGTGTGATTTTTTAATGGCTTTACCTCAGTGAAATGTTATACAACTGATGTGCAAATAAATGTATATTCTTTTACTCAGAATCCTTGAGTCAGTGTTTGTTTGAATCATAGTAATTGTTGTCCTTTGTGTAACTATTGATACTGCTCACTTACTCTTGAGATAAGTCTGGCTGCTCAGCCATCGCTATCACTTTTACTGTGTAGTACAGGCTTGTACCAAAGGTGAATTTGTACTGTCACTTGTAGTCTTAATTGTGTGTGGTGTTGTAAGGAATTTCAGTCAGGCACACATCCAAGTCTCTCCCAGCATGTAGTGCTGTAGTGAAAAGGGAAAAAGCACCCCCGTGGGGCCAGCCCTTAGTGAAATATAACTCCTAATCACCTTCCCTCACAAGTAAGAAACTATGCGAGACACAATGAACTCAGTCTGGAAGAACTTGCATTTATTTACTACATAAACTAATCAGAATCAGGCAGCAGTTTTCAATAGCATGGGAATTAAAGTGCAAGCTGAGTAATACAAATTATCAGTCACAGATGAATATGCAATTATTCTTACGCTCCTAGGAATCGTTGATGCCGATAAGATAGAATCACACTCAGGACCCATGTCACCTTGTGCCCGGCACCGCTCTGTACTGGCCTAGCCCCCGAAAGCCTGCACACAAGCGGAAATGTGACAGCTGGAGCCTCCGCCCTCAAGTGCTGGCTGGTTGTCCAAGCACTGTTTTCTACGTGCACGCTTCTCTCAAACAGTCTAGGAAGTGTCACCGCCTAACTTGCCCAGGTAAAGATCTCTTTTTAGGGGCTGCATGTCAATCACTATGACGTACCAGCTCTTCGAGAATCTTCTAGGCCAAACCTTCCATGTAGCAAAACACGTTTTCGCCTGGGAAGTTCCAAATAGAAACTGCCAGTCTTGGCTCCCAGGCTCCATTTACGTTATTTTGGGAAGCACCTTCTACATTCCTGTGTTATCAGTGCACCTGACTCGCAGAGCACGGTGGAAGAAGGCTGTGCCTGGCTCCTAAAGGCTGCGCAGGGCTTCTTGCAAAACTAGATGTTTATGTCTCAAAAAGGGCCTTTGCAGTTAACCCCTCGCAAGCATGCTGGCTCATTCAGTTCGAGAGGCCTGGCTGGTCATCATTTTCCTCCACACTTTGAATAAGCTCTAAATATACGCAAGATAGCTCAGTAGGTTAACGCAAGTGCCTAGATGCTCTTTACTACAAGTGCGCAAATGAAACCCTTATTTATTTTTGTCTATAAGTTCAATATTCTGAATGATATATACTCATATCACACCCTTCTCAAAATACCCCCTGGTCACACTGAACCAGGAATCAGGCCAGTTTATAACGGTAAATATTTATTTATTTATTTAAAATTTAAAATCACAAGATATTTTTAATAGGTAACAACAATCACCAATGGGGTGACAGAACACTGAATAATATCTTTAATAATGCACTGGGAAACAAGTAATGAACACAAAAAGAACACAGCAAAGCAAATAATACTTTTGGGTTGGTTTGGAATAGATAGCACTGGGGTTAGAGGTTGCCCCTGCAACACCCCTCAACCCACCAATAGGTATTTACATAAATGTGAGGAGAGAGCAGGTACTCAGGAATAATGCAGACCAAACAGAAGATCACTTCCACCTCCCCCCCTTAATCACAAGAGAACAACGGATTTGACTTTTCAACTGTCAGGATGGCTTTGAAACTGGCTGAGCAAAAACACCAAATGTGTCCAAAAATGCTTAAATTATTATACATTTCTACGGGAGCCACTTTGAACAAATGCAAGCAACCAAAATCAATAATTTAATTAAACGCAAACAGTTGTAATCTCAAAGGCAAAGTGGGAAATAATTTAAAGGCAATTCGCACGTGGAAAACTTTTGCAAAATGTAAATTCGTGACAAACTTTTACTGTGCGATTTTCGATAAAAACGGGTCAACTACACTGTTTTGCAATTTTGGGTTGTGGAGATAGCTAAGGATGGTTAGGTATCAGTGGGAGTTGAAATGTTGTTTCTATCTTTAAAACTGAGGGAGTTATGAAGGTTTTAGTGAGAGGTGTTTTTTTGAAATAAAGACACGAATTTGGACAAGAACTTCAGTTTAAAATCAGAAAGACTAGAGCATGCAGACTAGACAATCAGGTTGGGTCGAAGTAAGCTCTGGGACTGATTCTTAACTTCAGTAACAAATCTCCAGCGCCTTCCCCCGCGGAACCAGTCCAAACACTCAAAGTGGGATTTTTGGATGAGAGTACACAAATAAAATGACTATGAAAATGACGCTTTAGCAAATAGACAGAATAAGATAGTACTAAGATTTTGACACTGTTACTGGTTATGAAAGTAAGGATAGATCAGAGATAAGGGTGGCACAAGATAAGGTAAGGTATACAATAGTCCTCTAGCGTCCTGTTAACACTCACAATCCACTGGGATTTAAGATTTGAGGCCCATCAAGATTCTGGTCAATGGATCTGGTCTATCAGGGAAGGACAGCACATCAGGCATGGGACTGGATCAGGTAGGCCGGTCGCTGGAACTGCATCGGATCTGCCATTCTTGTTTGTTGATATTTCAGATCAGCGGGATGACGAGTTCATCAGGCAAACATTAGGGTAGCAAGCCGATCGTTCCAGGATGCTTCCCCACACCACAGCGCTCCACTGGGTTGTAAGGATTAGTTGAGGATTAATTTAGGATTGAGGCCTAACTGAAAATGGTTCAGCTACTGCTTGGCCTGGTGATTGGCATCTGGATCTAGAAGGATGTTGAATTCTGGATCAGAGTGCTTCACTGGAATCAGAAGAGAGAGTTTCTATGTGTTGTCAGCTGCCTCTATTTATCTTTTCAAATGACATCACAAAAATGGGTGTATGGGCCGGCTTAACTAAACTCGCCCCTCTGTACTGGGATTTGATCAGAGCCTCATCTCCACCTTGCATCCAAGGGATTGGATCAAATACCGATGATGCCAAGTTTATTGTTTGATTTTTACAATACTTAGAAACCTCCCCTAACCACTAGTATCAAAATCGAATTTTGTCCTAAATACATATTTATACATGTGTAACCTCCACAAAAATCACATACAAGGATTACATATTGTATGGGGTATCTGTTCATCAAAATTCCACAGCTGTGAGACTTTGTTTTGCCTTTTTGCAATATTTTGTCCATTTTGCCCTGAAAACATTTTCCAAACTTTCTCCAAATTTCCACAAATATGCATTTTAACTATGGGATTGTGTGTGCAAAGTTTAACAATTCTAGCATAACTACAGTTCCCATAAAACCACATATACTGCCATTCCTGTTCAGAATATGCTACACAGTTCCACCACGTTTTGAAAGATAGGGCCAAAAATTAGATTAACAAATCTGCCCTTTTTATGTTTTTCACCACTTCTGATAGCGAGTTATAAGTCTCTAAAAAATGTTCATTGCATATTCTTAGAAGCAAATGGTCAGCCTTTTGTCTGTCTCTGGAGGCAGGGAGCAGCCCCCACCTTTGGGATTTCCTTCTGCAGGCCTAGTTTACGACCTTTTCACACGTCCGTTTCCTGGCCTGGAGAATCTGCCATTGTTCAGTCCTTGGGAGCAGACACAAGTCTGGCCTACTCCACAATTATCATGTGTCAGTGAGCATCTGCTGAGAGGAATGCCCTCCCCATTGGGTGGAAACCTGTTTTTCAACCTCTTGCAGGCCCAGCCAGCATAACTTAATTCTTAATTTCTTGACTGGAAAACCAGCACAAAACAAACTTGTTGCTTCAGATGGCATAGATACATTGCATTCTTGGATTTAAACCTGTGGGATCAAAACAACTGAGATCCATGTTACTTTCAGCAACAGTCCTTTTATATTTGCTAATCCAGCAGATCTTTAGTTTTAGACAACTTTAAAGTTTAATCAGGAGAGCCCATTTGACAGGGGCTGTCACTCACATGTAGCCCAGTGTGGCTGCACACAGATTTTTGACAGGAATTGTCATTCAGAGGCAATCCAGTTATGCTGAGAAAATGTTTTGCTTTTAACATTTCAGGACTTTATAAATTCACAGTGCTTCATCAGATTAAATGAATTTTAGCGCCAAGCAAAATTTTGAGTGTTGGAGGGTGTTATGTACAGGCATTTTGAAGTTTCAGCAGCAAAGTAAATGTCATTTACAGGCAAATTCTGGATTTTCACATGCAAAGCGCTGCTGCTCCCGCTGCACTCTATGTTTACTTGTCATGCAGCACACTGGCCCTTTTTCTGCAGCGTGTGCTCTAGTCCACCCCACATGCACCCTCGGTGGCAGGTTGTGCAACCATCTTTTTGTGTGTTGAAAAATGCGGTTTTGGCACGCACAAGGGTTTTGCTGCCATTTTACTGTTTCTCGCACCATAGATAGCAGAGTGAGGCTGCATAGAATAGCAGAGTGGGTCAATACATCCCACAGTGTTGCCAAAGGGTACTGCATATAATTCTGCCTAACAACCACCAGAAAATTAATCAATAATATTAAGAAACAAAACCTTTTTCTTTTACTAATTGCTAATTTACATGTAATACATTCAGAGTCCTGATGATGAGCTAAGCTCGAAACACGTTTAGGCTCACTCAAAAAAATAAGACACACACAAAGCGTGTGAACTTCCAAATGGTTCAATTTACACATCAGGTGTTCAAGACTTCATGCCAAGACTCAATTGAATACTGGTGTAACTTTCACTAAATGACTAATAGCCTGTTAGCAGAATTTCTTGCATTGTGATAATGGGGGAACACCACTTCTTGTCATTATAGGACATATTGGCTACTAGGAAGGAACAATTTTTATCCAACAGGCCACCAAACCTCTAAGTCTTATATACGAGAGGAACAGAGAAGCATGTTGGAGCTCTTGGATTTTTTTGTGACACCCCTACCAATCAAAACTAACAACAGGCAAAGGAAACACAGGTATATCTTGTTGTTACGCTCACCTGACTCCCACGGAGGCGCAGGTCTGGTTTGGAGTGTTGTTGCTTCTTCTATGGTGAAGCGCAGGACCCGGAAGATGGACTGGACCGGACCTTCGAATCTGGCTTGTCTGGCTCGCAGGAATATCTTTCTGTATGTGAAAAGGGAGTATTAACAATCTGCGGGAGAAAGTATAAGCCTCCCGCTCCCTTCTCACCCCTCTACGAAACCCTCCTGCGACCCCCAAGTGAAGTCTCACCTTAGGGTTTGAAAGGTTGAGCTCTCCATCCTGCTTCTCATGCAGGGGCGCGTTGTATCCAGTTACTTCACTGGGATTTTGATTGTAGAGGGTTCAAGTTTTGTTTTCCTGGTATAGTACCGTAAGGATTCTGTTAATGAGTATGATTCCGCAATAATAATTGTTCGTTGTCTCTTTTTCAAGTGCGGAAACTATTCCGAGAAGAGCTGTGGAACCGAAGAATGAGACTCTGGTGAGCTTGATGAGAGTTCTCTCAGTGTCCTTGTATCAATCCGCTCACTAACGCTGATGTCTTTTTTCCCCATAGGGGCCGGGGTCCGGAAATGCCTGGATGCGGCACCGACCCAAAACGAAGCTCAATCCAGAAGAAATCAGGTAAGTCTTTAATGGGCGTTTGGGTAATGTCTTTTCATGCGCCCACTAACGCTGATGTCTTTTTTCCCCATAGGGGCCGGGGTCCGGAAATGCCTGGATGCGGCACCGACCCGAAACAAAGATCAATCCAGAAGAAATCAGGTAAGTCTTTAATGGGCTTTGGGTAACGTCTTTTCATGCGCCCACTAACGCTGATGTCTCTTTTTCCCCTTAGGGGCCGGGGTCCGGAAATGCCAAGATGCGGCACCGACCCGAAATGAAGTTGGAATAACCCAACAGGTAAGCTTTGTAATGGAAATTAAGGTTTCCTTGTTTTCTTTCCCCTCTCACCTTTATTCTTGTCTTTTTCTGCCTAGGCACGGTGATGTGGCTGCGAGTCCAGATGTCGCCGTAGAACGTGGTGGTACCTTGTACGGGTGAGTGAGATGCGGCGCTGCAGCGATCGATGCGATGTGCTTTTAAATGGATGTCTTCCTTTTCAGGACCGTCGGCGAGATTTCTCCGGAATGCGGATTTAGCAGGTAAGGACTCTTCTTTACCCTTTTCTCTTCTCTTCTCTCTTTGCAGGTGTTCCAGGATGCTGGCAGGAGTGGCAGAAGACAGAATGCAGGAGCAAACACGGTGAGCGTCCAGCTGCTAGATGCAGAACAACGCGAAGTGTGAGTTGCTGCTTGGGCGTGGCTTAAATAGCCTTCAAAGTAGTTCCAGGTATGTATCCTTCCTCTCAGGTATGTATTCCTTCCCTGACCACACCCGTGTGGTTAATTAGTTCCAAAGATAAAGTAGTCCCATTCAGGCCTCAGAAGGCCTGGATGTTGCAGCATGGTCTGCATCAGGTAAGTTAACACTAAGCACCTTTAACACAAAGTCCCCTTTTATGAGCCTGGCACCTATGGCGCCAGGACTGTGGCCCGATATGAGCCTGGCGCCAAAGGCGCCAGGACTGAGTCCAAAGAGCCCCTACTTGAGGCTGTTGTGACTTCCCTTGAAGACATGATGTCTGCCTCTGAGGTAGCTGGGTCTTGTCTGGCACCTTGGAGGTAGGCATCATGACACTTGTCTGATATTTTTCTTGATTAGCAGCAAGAAGACATTCTGGAATTCTTTCAAATTGGGAAGTGATTACATGCAGTGTCTGTAACTTATTGTACCAGATTTTCGGGATGAGAAAAAATACTAGTATTTTGCAACCAGAAAAAAATCCCAGAATTCCTTCAAGTGAGATATTATATTTAGTGGCTATAAGACAGTGCATCTGCTTTATTTGACAAGAGAAAATAGCAGTAACAAACAACTAAAATAAGTCTTAGAAGTCTATGACAGGAGAAGGCGATTATAATCAATTGCTTTTACTCAGACTTTTTGTGAGGAGGAAAAATACTAGTAAAGACCAGAAGAGTTTTTCTTTGGGACAGGAAATTACTTCCAGTGATTCTTTTCAGTGATGAGAGAAAACACTACCAGATTGCAGCAAGATACAATCCTAGAATTCTAGTAGTGAGTAGTAAACACCTTAAAATTCTTTACCAGTGGAAGCATATATTTAGCACATATAAGCGTTATGCTACCTGTTTCCTACTATCCCCAGTGGCGTTTGTGTTGTTTGAGGGCTGCAGGTGGTGGACTGCAAGCCTTGAGGATTGCTATCCTAGCTATGTACATTCCGGACACAGGTATCCCCATGTTAAATACATTGCTCAGTTTCTGAGTTCCTCTGAAATAAGTCTGTGCTTGCACAGATGTGCCAATACTTTCCTGCAATGTTGCAACCAGCCGCAGCGACTCTCAAACTTGCGCTGATTCTCTTGCCTCATAAAACTCAATTCTGCAGACACTGGGACACATCTTAACATTTTTCTTCTCCCAGAGACCAGGGTGCTTAGTACTTTTCAAACTACCTCTGTCTTCAGCATTCCAAGTTCCTTCTTTACCTTCTATCCTGGTGTCTCTCTCATTTTTCTCTTGCTTGCTTACGCGTTTACCTTCCTTGCCCACTCTATCAGCCTGCCTCCCTATTGGGTTTCTGACCAACCACCTTCTTTCTGTTATCCTTCTGCAATCTGTTTTCCATCATCTCCCCACATAACATAAAGTGTGGGTGCTGTATTTTCCTCATTAAGGGGAGTCTGCGCCATCTTAGATTCGGTCATAATGCACCTTCCTGGTTGGGGTCAGCTCTTTGTATTACCAGTTAATCTTTTGGAAACCACTAACATGTTCACCATGGATCTTGTGGGGCAGATAAACATAGAGTATATGTACACATCTGTGCGATGCACACCTTCATAACTGAGTGCACCACCTTCTTGTAGTGAGCAACTAGACATTTCTTAGAGTTAATTGGAAGAAGGAGATTATTGTTAGTGGCTGTCACCCTGCACCATCTTTTTGTAGTGTGAGAAAATAGTAGTATCAAGTGAGAAAAAAGTATTTGAAGTCTTTGAAAGCAGGAACAGATTATAATCAGTGGCTGTAACTCAGTGTACCATCTTTTTGTGATGAGGGAAAAAACGAGTAGAAACTAAAAACGTTTTAGAATTATTTAGAAATGGGTGGAGAGTAAACACAGTGGTTGTATCTTAGTGATTCATCATTTTGAGAGAAATCAGAGAAAATGGTTGTTCCCAAAAAAAAAAGTCAAAGAATTTGTTTGGTGACATGAGGAGATTCACTGTGCTATCTTTTTGTTATGAGAACAAATACTCATAGAAAAATCGTTACAATCTTTAAAAAGCAGGAGGAGATTACATTAAGTGGTTGTAACTCAGTACGCCATTTTTTGATGAGACAAAATACTATCAGCAAGCAATTAGAAGAAATATTAAAATCCTTTGAGGCAGGAAGAGATAGTATCTTGTGACTGTAACTCTGTGCACCATCATTTTATAACCACAGAAAATCTTAGTAGCAAATGACTAGAACGAGTCTTAGAATTCTTTCTATGTAGAAGTAGATCATATTCCGTAGCTGCCACTTAGGGCACACAAATCCTATTTGCATAGAGAAAGTCTTCAGATTTCTTGGAGGCAGGAGGAGATTATATACAGTGGCTGTTACCCAGGGGGCTCACTTTGTGAGTCAAACGATAATATTAGTACCAAGTGACTCTACAAAGACTGTGGAGGCAGGAGAAGATTATATTCAGTTGATATAATTCAGAGTGTCAGGTTTTTATGATGAACGAAAATACTAGCAGTGACTGGAAGACTTTTTTAATTGTTTGGTGGCAGGAGGACCAAATAGTCGGTGGCTTTAACTGAATGAACCATCTTTTCATGATGATAGAAAGTAAAAGTAGCTTGCAGCTTGACAAATTCCATAATATTATTTGGGAATAGGCGTAGATTATATTCAGTGGGGCTTCAACAAAGTATACTTCTTAGTATGAGGAGGGCTGCAACTGGGCTGAGGGGAACACTGAGCTCAGCACAGCACAACCAGAGGCACTCATTCCAGCTGCATGGGTATGTCAGCTGAAGACAGGAAACCTACAAGAACCACCCAGGGTCGATCTATGGATTGGTCCTGTGACCCCTGACCCAGGAACCACCATCTTTGAAGGGTTTTTCTATTCTCAGAAGGAGCTTCAACTGGGTTGAGAGTACCTGATTTCCTCATTCCAGCTGCCTGAGGCTGCCTGTTGAGGTCAGTGGACCAACAAGAAGCTCCCAGAGTCATTCTATTGACATATCCTGTGAGCTCTCACCCAGGAACCACCATCTGTGAAGTGTCTTTTTGTTCTCAGAAAGGGCTTCAACTAGGCTGAGAACACCAAGCTCAAACCACCAGAGGCACTCATTCCAGCTGCCTAGAGCTGCTTGCAGACATCAGGGGACCTGAAAGAACCACCCCAGGTCAATGTACACACTGATTCCCTGACTCCTGACCCAGGAACCACCATCTTTGAAGGCTCTTTCCATCCTCCTATGGGTCTCAAGCAGGGCTGAGAGGAACACTGAGCTCATCCGACAACCACAGGCACCCATTTGAGATGTCTGGGGTTGCCTGCAGATGTCAGGGGACCTACAAGAATCACCCTGGGCCAATTTACAGACTGGCCCCCGACCCAAGATCCACTGTCTTTGAAGGGTCTTCTATCCTCAAAAGGGGCTTCAACTGGGTTTAAAGGAACACCGACCTCAGGAAAACACCAACAGAGGTACTCATTCCATTTGCCTGGGGCTGCCTGCAGAGGTCAGGAGACCTACAAGAACCAAGGTCAGTCTACTGACTTATCCCTTGACCCCTGACAAGCTTTATTGAGAAACTTACTTAGGGGCCTCCTACCCCAGGGCTTCCAGTTCAGGTTTGAAGGTATGCAGGTCCCCTTAAGGATGACATTTTGCTGCATGAAGCTCCCCTTGCGGTTCTTACCAGAATAATGTGATCATGCACCTGCTGCTTTCACTGCCAAAGGAGAACTGGTTTCCTGTTTACATCTGTCTCCTGTTGAAGTAGTTTCTGGTTACTTTGGGAATTTAAGGGTTTACCTAGGAGAGTCCACTCTCTCTGGCATACAGAGCAACAGGCTGACAGAGCTAAGGATTCTTACAATTATCTTTTTCCTTCTCCATTCATTGCTCCCTTGTAGGCCCTGTTTGCCACTGGTTGCCACTAAACATGACACAAACGCAGGGCAGAGAACTTTCACATCCAACTCCTCCACAGCACTCCAATGAAACAACCAATTGCATACACCTGCATTCGGCTTAATTGCCACTCTGCATCTACTCACACACAAAATAAATTAACTAATTAGCAAACATTCCCAACACATACTCTTTCTAGCAGAAGCATTGCTCGAATCCCGCCACGCACCCACTGTCCCTGACAAGCTTCCATCACACTGTCCCAACTACCACAGAGACCGCCCACACAAACAAGGTGAGGGCATTGCCATCATATATAAGGACTCACTCACACTTAGCAATTCCCCATACAAATCCTCTCAAGCCCTCTCTCATTTGCTCTCCTCCAGCAAATAAGCACTCAACCTTTATGCAACTCATTTACATCCCCTCAACACACAGTCTCAACTTTCACACTGACTTCACAACTAACAACCATGCACCCCCCTCCCCCTACATCAATATCTACCTTGGTGACATCTACCCTGAGGGTTCCCATCCAGAGAGAAAACCCTAAATAAAGGGCATCCTCACTCCACGCACCGCCTATGCCCTCACACAACTCATCATCTACCCCCCACACACAGCTGGCAACACTAGACCTTTCGATTTCAAGCGAAAATCATGTTGCCATTAAAAATTGAATCTGGGTGTTGTGGTAAGACCACTTTGAAATCCCCTTCATACTCACTCTATTACAGAAGATCCCCCATCTTCCACACGTTCTCCCATCCAGACATATAAAACACAGACACAGACACAGACTTAACAACACCCATACAACACATGCCTCCCAAAACACACATGATTCTCCTCACCAATTACAACACCATCACCACACAACCACTCGCCAAAATTGCTCGCCATAAAACACAAAAACCCTGCAACCACCACCCTCAACCATTGTTCAAGAGTTCCCTCCTTTCTATCAAGTAGGAAGCCAGCCCAAAAAAAGTGTGGCATAAGAACCCATGCCCCATCACCAGAACACCATTAAAACACTGCTGCATCAAATACAAAACAGCCATACACAAATCCAAAGCCCCCATTACCTCCTATAACTCCACTCCACCACCAAATCCCTCTCCAAACCACCATCCACACCTTCCACACCCCCATCCACTGCAGTATGCAACTCCCTCAAGGACTTCTTCAACTCCAAAATACACATCAGGAAAGCCCTCACCTCTGCTCTTCCGAGCCCCTGTTCCCAAACATACGAACAAATGGGACTTGTTGCACCCCATGGACACAGACACCCTCATCACCTTTACTGCCAAAAAAACCTGCACACTTCCTAGATGATGCATTCCCACCTCAAGCTGGATTCAATTGCATCACCACCCTTGCCCCCCACTGAATCAACATCATCAACTCATGTGTTTCACATGGCACAATCCCCACTGCATTGAAAACTAAACAAATCTCACTCCTTCTCAAAAGAAATCTCACGACCCTGCACTCCCCAAAAATCACTACAGCAGCACTATCATGCCATACCCGCCAGAAGCCTGGAATGCTTTGTCAATACCCAACTGCAACAAAACATCACCATAAACAACCTACTCAGCACCGAGACCAGTACACTTGACATCCTCGATGACCTCCACAACATCACTGACAATGGACACAGAGCACTACTCTTACTCCTCTGCCTCTCTGCAGCCCCAACACCATCGACCACCCCATTCTACTCAAGATCCTAAACTGAAGGATAAAACTCTCAGGCACCATCCTCGACTGGCTCACCTTCTTCCTTGATGACAGGACACACTTTGTTTCAATCCGAGTCCACACCAGTCATGTACTGCATCTGTCAAGCCTCCTACCTATCTCCACTCCTCTTCAACCGATATGTTGAAACTCTTGGAAAGACCCTTAGTAAACACAAAGTCAATTTACACCAATACACAGACAACATGCAAATACACTTCCAAATCTGATACACCTCACAACTCCACAACCTCAAAAGCTGTCTCTCCGCCATCACCACCTAGATGGCCACCCACTTCCTGAAGCTCAACCCTTCCAAAACAGAATACCTTCTCATCTACCCCCTTAGACACAAACCGGAACTCACCTCCTCAATCAAATAACTCTCCTTGGACAACCCACACATATCTCTCTCTCCACACCTGTCAAATCAGTTGACTTCACCATTGAACCCCACCCTTCCACCACACACCACATAGCTGCTGTCACCAAAACATGCAACCTATAATGACACTTCCTCCAAAAGATCAGGCGCATCTTTCCTCCTGATGACTTCCACTCTGCAGTCTGAGCACTGGTTCTCTCCAAGCTGGACTACATCAATGCTGTCCTCACTGCACTCCCCAACAGCATACTTGCTTCCTAGCAAGTCATAAAAAATGCAGAAGTCGGACTTATCCTCCACCTACCCAAACATTCACACATCTCCCAGCTCCACTGGCTCATCATACCCCAGAGTATTGCCCTCAAAGGACTCTGCATTGTTTGCAAAGCCATCCATCACAAAACCCAATCTTTCGTTCACAACAAACTAAAACCCATCACCCACACAAAAAACTGACAAGCAAGCCTTCATCTCCTACACATTCCATTCTACAAACTAACATGCCCACAAAAAAAGCATTTACCCAGTGGGCACATAGAGCCTGGAACACCCTACCTCTTCACACCCACACTACACCCTCCATCACCACTTCCTATCCTATCCTGAAAATATTTTGAAACTTCATTTTCACTTTCCACTTTAAGTTTTTGGCCTTTGGTAGGCGCTCCAGGAAACCTCTGAGTGGGACCAGCGCTGAAGAAAAATGCCAATAAAATTAACTAAATAATAAAATAGACCTTTGCGATGAGAGCAAATATTAGTAGCATGTGCCTAGAATTTTAAAAAAAATGGACTCAGTATGAGATTATATTCAATGGCTGCAAATATGTGCATCAAAATTTTGGGACAACAGAAATACTAGTAGCAAGCAGTAGAAAACATTTTAGAATTCTTTATATGCTGAAGTTGATTACCTGCCACTCCGTGCACCATCTTTTTTATGAGGAGAGAAAAGACAAATTACAGAAATTCTTAGATTTCTTTGTGTTCAAGAAAAGGTTACATACAGTGGCACCATCTTTTAGTGACAGATGAGAGAAAATACTAATTCCACAGAAAAGTCTTAAAATACTTTGAAGGCAGGAGGTGATTATATTCAGTGACTGTAACTCAGTGGCCCTCATTACAAGTTTGCCGGTCCGGGAACTACGGTACCGGTAAGCTTGCCGGTCCCATAGTTCCCGGACCGGCAAACTACGAGTTGTGCTCGCCAGTGCCTTTCTGCCCACCAGGTCAGACCTGGTGGGCAGAAAGGCACCAGCGAGCACAGCAAGTCGGATGCAACGGCACCGTATAACGGTGCATCCAACCTTCCCATTCTCATTCAGCCCTATGGGGCCGAATGGGAATGGAGAGCATCTTTTTTCCGGCACCCGCGGATGGGCAATTACCCGGTCCGGCCGGGTCGTAATGACCTGGTAATTGCCCATTTGCGGTTTTACCGGCAAGGCTACCGCCAAACGTGTAATGAGGCACATCTCATCATTTTGTGACAAGAAAATGATGTGACAAGTTTGCCAGTGCAGAATTAACATGCCAGTAATTCTGTTTACCGACACGTTTCTGCACTGGCAAACTCCAAGTTTGCTGATGGGGAGGATGGAATTACTGCCAGCTAAGAGCCGGAGGTAATTCCACCAACCCACCAGCAAAAAGTGCTGGTATTACCGGCACCGGTATTACCGACGCCGGTATTACCGGTGCCGGTAGTACCGGAAACTCCCCCCATGGAGTTCTATGGGACTCCATAGAATGGCGAGTAACTGCCCTTACCAGCACTTGTAATGTGCCAGTATTTCCGGCAGACCAAGTGCCAGTAACAGTATTACTGTTTGGTGTTATCCCACTGCATTTACCGGCAGGATACCACCAAACTTATAATGAGGCCTACACTTTAATTCATTGCACCAATACTAGCTGGGAGTAGAACATGACTTAAAATTCTTTGGAAGCAGGTGGAGATTCTATTCAGTGAATGTAACTCTCTGCACCATCTTTATGTTAGAAGAGAAAATGTTAGCAGTGAGTGACTCAAACGAGTCTTAACATTCTTTGGAGCCAGAAGGAGCTTGTATTAAGTGGCTGTCAATCAGCGGGCCATCGTTTTGCGATAAGAGGAAATTCTTGCAGCCAGTGACTTGAAAAAAAAGAATACAATTCTTTGTAGGATGGGGGGATTATACACAGAGGCTGTCATCCAGAGGGCCGTCTCTTTGTGATAGCGGTAAATACTCGTTGCAGAGGCAACGTCTCAGAACTCTTTGTATGCAGGAGGAGATTATATGGACTGGCTCTAACTCTGTGCACCATCTTTTGGCCATGAACGAAAAAAAATGCTATTTTCAGTGAGCAGTCTTGGAATTCGGTGGTGGCTTGTGATTATGTGCAATGGCTGTTACCGGGTGCACCACCTTTTTATTACATGAGAACATATTAGCATCAAGGGACTAAATCTAATCTTAGAATCTTTGAAGACAGGGGTAGTTTATCATCAGTTGCCATATCTCAGTGTGCCATGTGGTTTTAATGAGAGAAAATACTGATAGAGATTAAAAGGAGGCAGGGGGAAATGACATTCAGTGTCTGTAATTCAATGTGCCTTATCTTTATGATGAGATAAATTACTATCATGGACTTGCTGCATTCATAGAACTTTTTGGAAGCAAGAGTAGATAATATTCATGGAATTCAGTGAGCAACAGCCATCTTCCTGTTGCTAGGGGCAAGTGACCATTTTGAGTGGCAGGTTGTCGGGGGAAACTAAAAGGGCTAGGCAGGAAGGTAAGCAAGCGGCCAGAGGGCATTCCTCCACCAGAGCAGCTTCTGTGTGCACCAACATGACAGACGAGTGCATGGTTCATTTGAGTCATCAGTGTTTAATTCAGAGCCGTAACCGTGATCACTCAACACTTTGGGATGCAAGATAAGGTTGAACATGCTCAGTTATTTCAGCCGAAGGAGATGGAGGAGAAGGAGGTCCAGACTAATGTCTCTGGGGTAGAAGGGGGATAGGAGTTGCAGATCATTTCTAAGGGTGAGCTGGGAGAAACAACACACAGCACGGACGTGCAACATGTGGGGTGCTCCTAGTCTCCATCTCTGTCACAATCCACATGCATTAATGAGTCTGAGGTAAATGATGAGGATGAGAAAGTTAAATGTGGTTCACCTGAGTCTAAGCTGCAGCACATGATTTAGGCCACCAGTGACACACAGCAGGAGATGGAGGATGACGATACATCAAAGATAGAGCGGGAGGATGAAGCCATTCTTCCCCTTTTCAAGCAGCCTTTTAAAAGCAGACTGGCAGATCTAAAAGTCAAAACACCAGGGTTTGACAATTCCACAGCCAACAACTTTATAAGCAGGCAGTGTTCTCCTTGCATAGCAAGAACGTCCAAAGTGTCTAGGTTCTTCATACATGACGAAGAATGACACACTCTTATCACCTGCACTCTGTGCAAAACAACTGTGTGCTGGGAAAATGCTGGGAACAATGTGGGTGGCACATCTTTGAAATGACACATGATGTAACACCTTGCGCAGTTCTAGGGTACACCCAGATGATCTCTACTGCAGCCCTCTCACCAGGATCCAGACACCAGACCACACGAGCTTGCACTATCACCCAAGAAAAACGTTGCTGCTGTGCCATAATGCTAGCAATGGTGGCCAGTGGGGGTATTAGGTGGGCACCACCCACCCTGCTTAAGCGGAAGGCTGCCATCTCACCTGAGTGACAGCTAGCGCAACCGCCTGTAGCCTTTATTTTCACAGGGACTGCGCTGCCTGCCTCCCTGTTTTTTTGTGTGTTAGTTGCAGAGCCTTTGGACTGCTCAACAAACGTAGCAGCAAATAATGAGAGCCGGTGGTGCATTGGAAGACTGGTCTCCGCCAGCTCTCATTATTACACCATCAGCATAGACACGCTACCTGACAGGAGAGGAGCCTCTCCTGTCAGGCAGCGTGTCTACATCTCCAGAGGAGGGCAGGGCCATTGAGTCCTCCCCGTGGCTGCGCGTGTGCGTGAGGGCGCATGCAGGCAAGGTAAGTGACCTAAAAATGCACAACTTCAAGCATTTGATTCCACTGTGGAGAGCTCTCTCCTTTGCCACACCCAGTTCCTTCTGCCACCCGATTGCCTCCCATCTTTCCTTCAGATATCAGGCCCCCGGCCCAACTTTTTCAGGCAAAATTACATTGGCTAAAAGGATTATTCTCTACACCTGTTGACATTCACTACAACTGTGGTAGGGTCACAGGTTTGACTCGCTACATCTCCCGTGTTCTTCATAATATGAACTTTATGATTCTGACTCTATGTAAAAGCAAAACAGGCTCTCGTGGGCATTTTCATTGCTCCACGATTCGAATCTATCATCAGCCCGGGCCCTCTCACCTCAGTGCTCTGTTCGCAGACTTCACCTGCATCGGCTATTCCTTCTGCGTCACGCCCCCACGTGCATAAAGAAGCCCTGTTGCTTTTCCTTTCCTGTCTTTCTCTTCAAAGACGCGACCGCTCCCTTTTATTAAATAACCAAAAAAAGTTACGCTACGGTAGGCGCTGAAAGGAATGAATTGGTCAAATGGCCCAGCGCCCCACGCGCCTCCAGTAGCTGAAGCTTCGGCAAGCATTCGGGCCCTAAACTAGACATCAACATGTTCTTCCTGCTGAGCACCGTCCCAAAATACGTGCACATTCTCTGGGAAACAGCTCTTTGAGACACTTAAATGACATGTATTCATATGCATTGGATCCGTTATTCTAACAAACATTTCTCGCCGGCCTAACCCCTCAGCACTGAGGCCACTTGCTGACGAAACGGTTTCCTACCAAAACCAAAACACAACATGAAACATTCACTGCCTTGGACGCCTTTGAACTGGACCATTATTTTTTGCTAACAGTTTTGCCGGATTTGTGTTTCTGCGTTTGTGAAGCATTTTGAATATAAAAATGGATCGCTCTTTAAATGACAACTACCATTAGAATCAGGGGCGAGAAGAGATCAACGTCCTGCAGCGGCTCTAGAAAGATGGCGCGCCCAAGCCCTGAGCATATCCAGAAGTGGACCCTAGCTAGGATTTGCGCAGTGGGTTTATTGATGCAACGGCGCGTGGAGCACAACAAGGTTGCCACATAGAACAGAGCAGATCCATGGAGTCATTCGCGTGGAATGAAGTCGTTGTTCTTGGCACAGTAGGTTAGGGTCTGTACAAAGCTTTTGTAAGGCACCACATGACTAATATAATGGGATCCTTGCACGTAGTTTTGAGTGAAAGTTTGGCATATTGTGCCTTAGTCTGGAGAGGAAACACTTATCCCAAAATAAGGCATTAAGTACTGCGATAAACATTCCCAGAACGCAGCACATCTCAGATTTCAGACTTAATACTAAATGGTTGTCAGTGGAGGACAGAATTAACTTCAAATCATTACCTCTCATCCACAAAGGCCTCGCCAACTCAGTGCCTAAATACTTAGCAGGCCTCATCACGACTTCGCCGGTAACCCTTAAATCCGGCGGTAGCGCTATTACCGCTGGATTTAAGGGTCCGCCGAATCAGGGCTTTGGCAGATTTCACCCCAGCTCTGAGCTGGGGGGAAATCCGGCGAAAATTTGCGCTATTACCGCCGGCGGGAAATCCGCCGGTGGTATTAGCGCGAAGATTCCCCATTGAGCCCAATGGGGAATGGGGCATTCCCGAATGGGCTCAGTGGGGAATGGGGACTTACATTACCGCCGAACTCGTGATCCGGCGCCATTAGCGCCGGGGAGTTCGGCGGTAGGGCTAATATCGCCCACGCTAATAGCGTTACCGTTACCGCCCAAGTCGTGATGATTCTCTAAAAACATATCAGAACGACCTACCAGAACCTTACACGCACACTGCCTCAGGGTCCCTAGATATAAGATCAAGAAAGCAGGGGGCAGTAGCTTTCCTGTACTGGCAGCCAAACTGTGGACCTCCCTGCCAGTAGCCTAAAGAGCAGCACTGCCCTTCCTTAGTTTTAGAAATAAAACTAAAACTTGGCACCTCTCTCATGATACTTTTGCATTACCATACTATACTTGTATATATCTGCAATGTATTCCTGTAAATACTGAGCGCCTTTCGCCATTCATAACAATGTAATGTAAATAATCGATTGTATCTGTCTCATTTGCATTTATGTTCCTCGCTTATATGCAACCTTGTAAAATGCGCCCAGATACCTCCGGGTTAGGCGCGGTATATAAATAAATAAACAAATAAACAAACAAACAGTATGGGGAAGGATAAGAGCTGGAGAAGCTTGAGGGCAGGTACGACAAAACAAGAGACATAGAAAGGGGACATGTTTTTTGATAGCTTTGGTGCATGCACATTCAGTTAGCATGGACCTTCAATCAGGATTGCTGACAGTAAGATCAATAGTTAATTAATACCAGGCAATGTCTGGCTGTGTGATGGAGTTGAGATGAGCTGAAGCAAGCCCTTGAGGGTTGATGGCGTTTTTGCACGAGTGTTACCTTTAAACTGCCATGGGCCCACTTCGGAATAATGATTAGCGGACTGCTTATCCACGAGAGAGGGTTCATCGAAGAATGAATGCCGACTTGCAAAGTTATGTCTCAAATAAAGTAAATCAATAACCCCATATTTTGTGCCTACCCGCTCCGCCATGAAGATGTGAACTGGTTTTCGTGTCAGTGAAGCGAACAGGCCTTCATTTGAGGTAGGGAGGGCCAAGCACAGGCAACTTGATACAATTCTGCTCCCCACATCTGCCTTTCTGTCACCATTTTCCATAACCCTAGCGGGCTCTCTAGGCCTCCTTCTCTCCCACCAATCAGAGGAAGGGAGGGGCCCCGGATATTCAGTTTACCCTGAATACATCTTGCCCACCCCCAATCTCCCAGGTATTTCACATCCTCTCCCCCATTCTCCCAGTCTATCATCTTTCTTAATATGAATGGCACGAACCCCCCACTCCTCCTCCCCCAGCCCCCTCTGTTCCCTAGCACCCTTGGAGCCCTCTGTGTTCTACTGTGCTACATATAACAGTGGATGCAACAAGGTCTTCTATCCCGTCTCCCACACACAGCAGAAATAAGCCCCATCCTGTTGCCAAACTAGGAAACTGCTTCGAACATATACCAGCCCCGACTACCAGTCCAGATCTAACCCACACCACCGTCCTGCATCCCCCAGAGTGCATCCCCAAATGCCAAAAAGCACAGTGCAGGCCTGTATTCTGTGTCCTTCGTGTAATGGGAATGGACATAGTGTTGCTGGTGATGTTATGTGACTCCTTCAGAAAATGAAAGACTCATATTCAAATTAGGTTTGGCACTGTGCATCGACATCATGCACTGTAACCAGTGCTTTAAGTGGGGTAAGAAATTGAGGGGGGGCCCTCGTTTGGGGGCGTGGCTTTCATTGTGGGCGTGGCCTAAAAGTGCACAAATCATAGTAAGGTGCGCAAACAAATATATAAATGTATGTGAGCATTTATATGTTTGTATGCGTACTACTATGGTGTGTGTACTTTTCAAGCCATATTTTATAAACATAGCAATGTTACATATTTCTATGTTTATAAAAGGTGGTTTGAAAAGTGCACAAACCATAGTAAGTTATGCACACTTGTGTGCTTACCTTACTATGGTTTGTGTACGTTTCAAGCCACCTTTTATAAACATAGATATTTGTAACATGTTTCTATGTTTCTAAAAGATGGCTTGACACGTAAACAATTCAAGGCATGACGGACAAAACAAACCGCAAGGTGGCTTTGTCCGTCGACAAAGCTTTATAAAAGATGCCTTGAATTGTGCACGTTTCAAGCCGTCTTTTATAAACATAGAAATATTTCTACCTTTATAAAAGATGGCTTGAAACGTACACAGTTCAAGGCATCTTTTATAAAGCTTTGCCGACAGAGAAAGGCACCTCGGGCTCTGTGATCTATCTGCTATTACTGAGCCCGAGGTGTCTTTGACCCTCTGCGAACCCGCTGGCTCCATGATTTAATCTGCATATTAGATCACGGAGCCCGCGGGGGTCAGTGACCTGGGGAGGGAAAACAAAGGGACAGTAACTTCCTCTGATGACCCTGATGAGGGGTCATCAGAGGGAGTTACACTAACTGACAGAAGTGCCACCAGCCTCAGCTGGCGTCGCTGTGGCTGGCTGGCACTTCTGTCAGCTTGGCCAACATAATGACGGGCGCATCTCCCGTCGCGGCTGCGGCCGCGGCGGGATAATGCATCCCGCAATGTTGTGTGGGACGGGGGGCCCCGGCTGGGCCCCGGCTCAGCCCCACTTTCTGGAGACTGCCGGGGCCCGGCCCCGGCAGGCCCCGGCCCACTTAAAGCACTGACTGTAACTTAAGGGTTGATAGTAGCATTGGCATTTCTAAAGCTGCACTTGGCCAATGTGTGTGAATTGCACACTATAGCCAATGCAGTATTTGACAAGGAACATTTGTGGTGACACTGAGCAAGCGATGTGGAATTGCATACCATAATGAATGTAGTACTTGATTAGAAACACTTGTGTACAGGCGTGTTATAAATGACTTATCATATCACATCATATCATCATATCATATCATGAGCAAAGTATTGCAGGCCTCATACACTGCTATGTGTATGCTATGAAGCACTGCAATTCATCAATGCCATGTTTGCGTGAATACATCCTTGCAGGAGTTTTGTGAAGGAGTTTCGTAAGGCATGCAACAAACTCGAAATATATTTCTCCAAAGCTTGCACATATTTCAATCCTAAGCATACACATACTGTGATGTTTGTTATAAAATGAAGGACATGGACATTTCCTTTTATGATTTTTGCCATATTTAAAATGCAACCAGTAGCCCAACATGTTGTGGCATGCATACTTATAAAAAGCTTAGCCAGGATTGGATCCTGCTAGTCAGTAACTCAAAAAATGATGTCATTCTGCAGGTTGAACAAACGTCATTGTTAAGTACTGTGACAAAGCCCACTCACTGCCTGACTGAGGACATGTAGTGGAGTGACAAGGTGGGTGACATTGGAGGTGCTACATGGTGGATTGCCAGCTCACTCCCACTTAGTCCCCATCATAGGGCCCCTGAGGGCTTCACACCCTAGCTCACCTCCTGTGCCAAGTTTCTCGAGTTCCACCTCGACAAGCATATCTCTTTGAAGACACACATAACTAAGAAAACGCAGAGCGCTTGGTATCTTCTCTCCCTCCTGCAGAAAGTCAAGCCCTTCCTCCGTCGGGACAGATTTAGATCCACCGTTCAAGCACTGGTCCTATCCTCCCCTGGATGGGGACAACACCCTCCTTGAAGGCCTCCCATCGTCCTCTGTGCCTCTGGGAGTTTCCTACATGCAGCTGCACGCATCATCAAGGGTCTACGCAGATATGGCCACATCATCCCCAGCCCTCATCGACCATCACTGGCTCCCACTGCATGCATAATTCGCCTTCAAGTCACCCAGCTACCTCATGGGGAAATACAGCATCTCTGGTGGACAGCACATCACCAGAAGCCAGGACATGTACAGACTTGAAATCAGCCACTGCAAAAAGGCAACAACCAGAAAACAAGCCTTCTATGCCTATGCCCCAAGACTATGGAGCCTCCTCTCCCTCAGCATCAGACTTTCCCCCACGCTTGTAAAATTTAGAAAAGAGCTCAAGACTCACCTCTTCAAGAGTCTCTCCTCCTCATCACCTAGGCAATCACGTTGCCCCTACGCCACCTGACTCGCTAGACACCATCCACCCATCTCTTCCCGCCACCCTGTAGAGCTGTACCCCTCATCTGTGCCCCTCTGTATCCTACCCCCACACTGTATATCTGTTCTGTTGTGTGAAGCGCTCTGTTATGCATCTGTGTTGTTGTATACCTCTGTAAAGCGCTCTGTTGCTTCTCAAAGATAGATCCGCGCTCAATAAATCCGATAATAATAATAATAATAGGGCAGGGGACAGTCACAGGGACTTCCCTTAGGACACTGACCCTTTAAGTGAAATTAAGAGAGCATGACTTCTCAAGAATAATCACCAAACGAACCCACCACACAGTCGGCGGTCACTCTGTACAGGGATCCCCTCAATCTAATTAGCCACCACAAGAAAAGTACTGTCCCTTTCACGGACAGAAACCCCAAATTCTTCTGGAATTGCATGATAAGCACAATAAGAGAAACTGCTGTCACATGACGGAGGCTCTCCAACATCAGTGCCACCTCAGGAATCTTTACACAATGTTCTTCACAAGCCCATACAGACATCTCAGGCATCCAGAAATCGTATGTGTTGCAAATTAAGCAAGTTCATGGGTATTTGGAATTGCCAGCAACATTTGCTGAGCAAACAGATCAAATGCTGGTAAAGCGGGAGAGAGGAAACAGCTCTCTTACCAGGATTTCGATCCAAGATGGCGGACCAGCCATTCAAAGACTTGGTGTGCCACGCCACCCCTTACTGCGCCCAGCTGTGCTCATTAAGCACAACCAATCTCAATCTCTCCCCAATTTGCCAGCCCTGGCTCAAGCCCTTAGAGATAACACAGCTTCAGTGCGTTAGTGTGAATGTTTGGGGAAGGAGTTGCTGAGAGGAGTTTAGAGGTTGTTAGCCAAAAGAAGGAGTTCAGAAAGATGGAAGTGGTCAGGGAGGGGAAAGATCTTGGAGAACAGGAAGAGGTTGGAGGGCAGAAGGATCTTGGAAGAAAGGTGGAGGGTGGCAAAAGAAACAAGTCGGCTTGAAGGAGGGTTAAAACTAATGGGGGAGAAAGAGATGGAGCAGAGATGAAAGAGGAGTTTGTTGGAGAAATTGAGGAGGAGGTGGCAGAACATCAAGAGGAAGTGGAAGAATAGATTGAGGAGGAGACAGAACATCAAGAGGGGATGTCTGGAGAAATATAAGAGGAGGTGGCACAGAACATCAAGAGGAAGGAGGAGATACTGAGCATGGGGTTTAACCACCAGAATGCTGTAGCGAAGGAACGGTAGGAGGATGGTGGTGAACATCATCAGTAGGTGATACAAGTAACTAAGGACAGGAAACACCCAACCACCCTGGGTGGGGGTGAGCAGCATAGGAGTGGGGCATTACATTGAGGTGGGCCATGGCCAGTGCAAAAAAGCAACCAAGAGATGAAACACTTAGAGATCTAGGAGAGTGAGTTCAGAGAACTCCTGGTAGAAAGCATACGCCTAGTCCAGGCTCATTGATTCTCCACAACTCTCATTGGAACACTCCTGTGCTTTACCATGAATAAACTTTAGATGTAACACCCCATCTCCTACAAGGATACTGGAGAACCGCTTGCTAGACCGTGAAGTGGAAAAATACAATTGAGAAAGAAAAGATGGGTAGAAGAAATCCCTTTAAGTCTGAAACTGGGAGAAAAGAAGACAGGTACAGGAACTCCTTTAAACATAAATTAAGAGGCCCAGGAAGGCCTTATCAGAAGTAACAAAATACCCAGCAGATATCTCCTCTTGCCCCAGATGTTCAGATGCTTCAGACAGAACATACATTCAGTGTTCTTTAGTTTCCATCCATTCACCCTTTTCCTTTCCACCCATATTATTTGGGACCATTCTTAATAAAAGAAATACTGTTAATACGTATTTAGCCTCGGCTTGGTTACTCGTCCCTGTCACCCTCGTGAAAGTTCCTAACACTGTAACTATCATGTAACATTATTGCAGCCAAAACACTTGCACAATTGACTCTGAAAAGCTCCCAGCTAGAGAACATACTTAAATAAAATGGATGTGGTCATTTTCTCTGTCATTCTTCCTTTCAAGAAAGTAAATGTGTACGTCATTGATTGATTGATTATTTATTATGCGCGTATACACAAGTGTTCAAAGTGCAACCATGCATGGGAGGGGAAGACATAGGGAAGACAAGACAAACGATCTTACTAGGCATGATACATTCAGATTATGCAGGTGAACAGAACAGGAAGTGCATGGGGGGCAATAGGGACCAAGGGAGCCCAGTGCCGTCAGTTCCAGTGTTAAGTGCACACAGATACTACCCTCATGGGTTGTAACTGAAGTGCAGTAGTGCTGCGGCAAGTGCAAGGCCCGGGGGAAAGTGCAGGACACTGGCGAGGAAAGCTTGGGACCTGTGAGGCTCTGAAGGTACACCAGGCAGCCAGTCAGTGAAACTGAGCAGAAGTAGAGGAGAGAGAGTGAGAAAGCAGAAAGAGGTGGTTAGCAGGGGAGAGACAGAGAGAAGGAAGAGGCAAAGAGGAAAGTTTGAGGAGTCTCCGGAACTTAAGGAGATCCGGCTCAAGATGGAGAGAGGCAGGGAGGCTTTTCCAAAGGGAGTCACCTGCAGTGGATTAAGATATACCCCCAAGTCTCTGCTTGGAGAAGCGGGTCACCCACAAAGAGTTGTAGGAAGTTGAGCGGAGGGCTCGGGAAGGCGAGTATTTAGGAAGAAAGCATTGGAGATAGAGTGGGCCAAGACCCCAGAAAGTCTTGTGAACAATGCAAAGGGTCGTGAAGTTAATCCTTGCAGCCACAGGGAGCCAATGAAGGGGTTTCAGTGCCTGAGAGATGCAGTGCCTGGGCTTGAGGCCAAGGATAAGTATCGCGATTCTGTTCTGGATGAGTTGAAGAGGACGTAGGGTAGAAGAAGGCAGGTTGAGAAAGAGGCTGTTGCAGTAGTCCAGCCTAGAGAGGGCCAGGGCTCTGGAAATGGTGAGCCTCTGGGGGATGGTGAGAAAAGGTAGAATACCTCTGAGAAGGTGCAGCTGGTAGTGAGACTTTTTGGAGATATCTGCGATGTGAGACATGAAGGAGAGAGTGGAGTTGAAGATGACCCCCAGATGTTTTGCCTCATTGGTAGGTGTAGGCGCAGGGCCAAGGGAGGCCGGCCAGAGAGAAAGAGGGAAGTTGGGAGCAGGGGTCCCGATGAAGACAATCTATGTCTTACTGGCCTTGAGACAGAGGTAATTTGCAGCACAACATCACTGAATTGCGGACAGACAGTCAGTATAGTGAGGAAGAGGAAGAGGCCGAGGGTAGCCTGAAGGAGAGATGTGTGTCATCCGCGTAACACTGAAAGTTGGAGGTGAAGGTGGCTATCATGCGGGCCAGGGGGGCCGTGTAGCCATTGAAAAACCAGGGGGATAGGTTAAATCCCAAGGGGACACTGCACATAGAGTGTGTGATAGGGGAGAGGAAGGACCCCAATTATACCTCGGATGGGCGGTCGGAGAGAAAGGAGGTTAGCCACGCAAGGGCCTGATCAGTGATGCCCAGAGTGTCACAGAGACGTTCGATCAGGGTGTTGTGGTAAACTGTAACCAATGCAGAGGAGAGGTCAAGCAGAATGAGGACAGAGGGAGAGTTAGAACCAAGATTTGAGAGCAGATCTTCATGGGTGTTCAGAAGAGCAGTGTCTGTGCCTCTCGATGCTCTAAAGTAGACTGGTGGTCATAGAACAACCAACAGATTCAGTGTGTAGAGTAAGCTGAGAAATAGGCAACTTCTCCAGGAGTTTGCCCAGGAAAGGAATGATAGCGATCGGGCGATAGTTTGCCAGAATGGAAGGGTCAGCAGAAGGTTTTTTTGAGGAGAGGGTGCGTCAGGGAGTGCTTAAGAGCAGTGGGAAAAACTCCAGGGGTGAATGAGAGGGGGATGATCTAGGGGGAAAACAGATTTACCTTTGGGTGGTGGAGGAGAATTGACTGCTGGATGTAAACTGGATTGGCCGCAGTGGGGACAACATGATCACCAAATGGGCATAGGGAAAAAATATGCGTCTAGGAGCCAAAGGATTGCACCAGACGGTTAAATGGAGAGGGACTTCAATATTGTAGGTAGTACTCGGCTAAATAAAAGGCATTGATTTGCTTTAGCCGCTGGCAGTTAGGAGGGGGCAGGAAGCAAAGCAGGCAGATGAAAATACAATGTAGGGTGGGCATATGTGTCGGGATGGAGTGATGGAAGTGAACCATATTAGAGGAGATGATGATGGAGTTGTCAGTCACCAGGGGTAGGGCAGATGCAATTATTGAGAGCACACACAAGGTATGATATGAGATTGAGGCCTAGTGTGTAACAGGTCAGAGAGCTGAAACAAATTGTGCTACGCGGCTTGCTCTAGCTCTTGACGACAGGTTTCAGGGCATAATGTTCCGATAGGGAAGCAGAGGTCAGGACATAAGCAGGTCACAGGCAACGAAGTAGGCAACGTCTAACAGGGTAACGTAAGGTAAGGAGGCAATGGGTCCTGTTGTGCAGCAGAGGACTGGAATGGGAGGACATTAAAAGGCCAGTTTCAAGTTCTCTTGAGTGCTTTTGGGGTGGTGCCAGAGTCAGATGACAGTGGGGGTCAGTCTCAAAGGCGTTTTGTTGCAAGATTGAGGGGAGGAGGGCATAGAGTAAGATCAAAGGAGAATAATTGAGACATTTGAGAAGAGGATGAGAAGGAGGCTTACTAAACCTAAATGAGCATCAGAAAAGTAGGTCCTATTATGCAGCAAGATTACCTGCCATGAGTAGCAGCCAAAGTGTGTATCAAAACGAATGCAGCGTTTAAACTAGTGCACCGATACAATGTACAGAGAAGATGGCGTAATTGCTAATACACGAATGCAAAATCTCAGCTTATTTGGATAGTGTTGCAATGAACGAAAAAATGCACGAAAAAATGAAAGGTAGGGAGATAATGAGAGAGGTGCTGAGGAATTTGGAAGGGGGGGGCTAGGTGTAGGTAGGAAGGAAGGAGGGGGTGAGATCAAGGTGCTAGTGTGAAATGAGACTAGGGAGTTGTGGAATTCAGGCACCATTGTGGTAAAACAATGGCAAGATACGCTAAACAAAAGTAGCAAAAGTAGGAAGAAGTGGCCACATGTGAGACAAAATTGGTGCAGGGTAGGGTGCAGAGTTCAGATTATGAGACCAGCTTTCCACAATATTCTGAAGCCCAATGGCCTCTGGGCCTGTGACAACACAAGAGCAGCGCAGCAGTGAACAGTGGAAAATGGCGAGATAGCCCCCTCAACAATTCCAACTTCCTAAGCCAATGCAAAGACTCTCCACCAACACATGCCATCATCTCCCCCAAAGTGCATTCCCCCAACCCCACAGCCACAAAAGACTGCCTTGTTCTGAGATGCAGTACATGCCTTGATGAATTTGTCAATAACACAGTCTAACACAGTGCGCAACAGGTACACACAGGCAAGTCAAAATATTGTGTCCACCTGTTGGTTGTGGGCACTACCACACTCAGTAAAGGGGACCTGCCGACTCCAGATGGTTATCTAAAAAGCGTGATCAACAGGTAGTCCCCCCGCCCCCCTAAGCCAGTAAAAGAGACAAAGGAAGGGAGTAAGAACAAACCACTGAAGCAAGGAGGGAGGCAGGACACAGTAATTGTCAATGGTTATTTATAACGCACTCAATACCCAGCAGTTTCTAAGCGCGGACCCGGGGATCAAACCTGTGTTGTTCTGCATCGTCTTGCTTCCAGTGACTTGAAAGCCCTCAGCCCTGCAATATCACCTCCTCAGACCATGACTTCTCATCCAGGAGACACATCACCACCCTTCAGTTCTCCCTAGCTGTGAACATCTGAAGCTCCAAAGAATATCCCAAACCAGCATTCCACCTCCCAAAAAACATTTCCCAGCTCTTCCCTATACCACAACCAGCCATAGCCCCAAAAGAATCAGACATGCACGCGAGAAGCTGTCACACATCTGACTAAATGAGGAAGGAGCAATAGAAAGGGAAATGGGACAACTAATAATGCCTAGCAGGCCATGAGTCACAGTGATAGGAACACTGGGAGAGACAGAGGTGATTGTGCGTGACACCATCAAACTCTAATTCCCAGATGTGAGACACCTCCAGGTCATGTCCTCATCTCCAACTGCGGTGATAAAATGACCAAGGTCCCACACAGCAACTCAGGGAAGGTTACTGGCTCCCAGCCTGAAATGACCAGCCAGTGAGAACCTCGTGAAACAAAAGGGGGCTACAGCTCATATGGTCCCAATAATGGAGTAGTACAATCTCAATCCTGCGTTGTGCACTGAAAGCCCCTGAGTGAGTTAATTAGCTGCTTCATGCAAAGACCCCAAACACATCACCTCAGAGGATTAATAGAAGGTTCACCAAAAGCAGATGGAGCAAGGACAAAAAAATCCAAGAATAAATAGGGCAGGAACAAAAAGTAGAGCAGTTGGGCGGTGCGCGGCTGGGTGGAAGCGAGCCCAGGAGCAAACCTGTAATGGTGGTGTGGGAGGGAGCGAAACCAAAAAAAGCTCATACTTTGAGGTAGAAAGAAGGAACAGAGCGACAAGACCCTGCTACCCCGGGGGAGATCAGAAAGGCTGTGGGAAAGCGAAGGGGGACTGAGGGAAAAAGGGACGAAGAGAAATCAGTGTGGTTGTGAACAGAAGGAACGATGCCCTGATGGAGCAGAGGACGTGGCGTAAAAGAACAAAGGAGGGAAAGAGAATAGAAAGAGGACAAGGGGGTTTGACGGCCTGAATGGAAGGACTGCAGCTGAGTTTTCATGTGTGGACGAGGGAGAAGAGGTAGGTCTCTGTCATGATGCATACCCCCGGGCATCCAGACCACGTCCATCAGCCACGGGAGCAGGCATCATGTCGCCTTGAGAAAACCCAGCAACCCTTGCTAGGGGCTGTCTGGGTTCAGTCCTGGCGCCTATGGCGCCAGGCTCATATGGGACATCAGTCCTGGCGCCATAGGCACACACTCACCTGATGCAGACCATGCTGCAAGAAGATCCAAGCCCATGTGAGGCCTTGAAGGGACTACTTTACCATAGGGACTATTTTGTTACTCGGAAGTGGTCAGGGAGGAATACCTACCTGGGACGACTTTGGAGGCTATTTAAACCACGCCCGAAAAGCAGCACATGCTTCGCGTTATTCTGCATCCAGCAGCGTAACGCTCACCGTGCCAGCAGCAGCATCCAGCCTTCTGCCACGCCCGCCTCGAACCTGGAACACCTAGAAAGAAGGAAAGAAGCAAAGGTTAGAACAAGAGTATTACCTGATTTCTTACCTGATTCCGGATTCATCGCATCTTCAAACCAGAAGAAAGACTTTGTTTTAAACGCGTTGCACCGCCAGCAGCAGCGCTGCGCCAAACTCACCGTTCCACGCAGCATCTCTTCGATCCGGCGCTGTGTCCATCGTTACATCGCCGAATCCCGGCACCTAAGGGAGACAAGAAACAACAAGGTGAGCAGAGAGAACAGACAATCTTTTTAGCCACCATATGCTTACCTGATTTTACCGCCGGAGGTATGATTTATCAGCACGCCACATCTTCTTATGCCGCACCTGTAAGATAAGGAGAAAGCAGCAAGTTTAACCCTTGGCATTATTTACCGGACAGTGTTGGGTAACACAGACTTTTACCGGAGCGCATTCAGCTGTCAATCTTCTTATTGGGTCAAAGCTGCAAGATAAAAGAGGAATTGGACAGGAGTGAATTCCAGACATTTTGAACTCTTACGAACTATATACTTACGGCTCTTCGCCAGGATCTTTTGGAGTCAGGATTCGTCTACAACTCTTCCAATATCTTCAGGCCAGTGAAGTAACTGGTCATCAACGCGCCCCTGCGTGCTTCGCAGGATGGAGGGCTCATCCTTCAAGAATATAAGGTGAGATTGCTGAGAGGGCGCTTCAGAGGTGATTTGTGGGGAGGACAGTGGGGGTGCTATCACTTGAATCCACAAGTGGCTAAATCCATCTCTCCACTTGTAGGAGAATATTTCTACGGGCCAAGCAGACAAGATTACGAGGGCAGATCCAGTAGTCATCGCTGCACTACGCATCACGTGGGTGGAGGCAGCAGCAGTCCGGGTCCGACCGACGCCCATGTGGGAGTCAGGTGAGCGTAACAGAACGCGAAGCCTATCTACAAATCCCCACCCGGGCGTTATGGAAACCTCAGAAACCGACCAACTGGCCCAACTATTGGGGGAATTTAGGGCGGAAGTGCACTCCGCCCGCCAAGAGACTAATGCCCTCAGAAGGGAACTAATTGTATCGAAGGAGCGCACAGATGATCTCGCTAGACAACTGCTGCAAACTCAAGCTGGACAAGCACCCCTACCTGGTTCCGGGGGAAACCCAGCTCCTGTGTTATCGAGTAACCCTGTGCAAATAAACCTACCAGGAAATATTCCATTAGCTCCACCCGAACGCTTTGCCGGAGATCCCAAAAGGTTCGCCGTGCTTATGAACCAATGCCGCTTGCACTTTTTATGCAGACCAGGAGCCTTCCCAAACGATCAAGCCAAGGTAGCCTTTGTATTATCATATCTCAGCGGCAGTGGAGCTGATTGGTCAATCCCACTAGTTACTCAGGATGACCCAATTCTTTGGGATTTTCAGGGCTTTCAAACGAGCATGGAAAGACTATTTGCCCGGCACTCCCAAGGACAGGCCCTGGATAATGAACTTTTGTCCCTACGACAGGGTAACCAGGATCTGCTAACCTATATCGCAACCTTCAATAGATTGATAGTGGAAACCGGATGGCCTGAGGAAAAGCTAATTACACTGTTTCATCGTGGACTTCGGGGAGAACTTAAAGACGTCTTGGCTCAAGTTGTGAACCCACCTCAGGATTGCGCAGAGTTAATAGACTTAGTGGTCCAGCTGGATCATCGACTCCAGAATAGAAAGGCTGATCGAGCTATTTTCGAAAGTCGGGTATTGGTTAAATCCAATGTTGCCCCCAAAGGAACAGATGCATCAGAACCTATGCAAATCGGGGGGGTCAAAGGACCCTTAACTCAAGAGGAAAGGGGAAAGAAGAAGACAGATGCAATTGTGTCTGTACTGTGGAACCTCAGGACATTTTCTACGGGATTGCCCTATAAAACCACCCAAGAAGGTGGTAGGAGTTGCTGATAAAAGTTCAAAAGAGCCTGATTCGGAAAACGACCACGCCCGACAAGCGTAGAGGTCCGCTTACTTAGCTTAAAGAAGGACACTCAGACCTCGCATCTGATCATACCAATGGTCCTAATTGATCCTAGCCAACCCTTTGTATGCACGCAGTAAGGGCATACATTGATAGCGGGCCGTAGGGAACTATATGGACCACGAATTGGCTTCCAGGATGAATCTACCTCTCTGCTGAAAAACCACCTCAGATGTCATCACCACAGTCGATGGAACTGAAATAGCCTCTGGGCCTGTAACTCATTCCACCGCAGAGATTACACTATTGGGTCAGGATGGGCATCGAGAGACTATTGTGTTTGATCTAATCAAAGCCCCACAGTTCCAAATAATACTATGGATACCTTGGTTGGAAACACATAATCCTTGTATTGATTGGCGAGAGAAGAGAATAACATTCCCGGATTGTGCACAAACCTGTTACCCAAAGAAAAATCAGAACGTGTCATAAATCTCCCCCCGTCTCACCTGTGATCGGGATCTCCCTTGTTCGGCCGCAGGACTCTTGCTGTGAGTGGTTCGGGTCTTGAATAGGCTCGCCCGAGCCTCGTCAGGTTGCAGGGCGCGTTCAGAGTTCTGGGATGTTCGTGGTTCCAGGGTATCCAGGAATAGCGATAACAAGCAAAGTAGGGCGGAAATCCAGGAACAGAAAAGTAGGCAAGGAAGGAAGTACGAGGATCAAGGAATTCAATGTAGAGAGCAAACACACGTCGGGTCACTACCGAAGATAGCGTTGAGACGCGCGGACCCGCAGGGGCGTGACCAATTTATAGTACGTGCCATGACGTGAAAGCTAGTGCGTAGCACGGAGCTTGGTACGGCCATGTTGGGAGGAACAAGGAGTACAAGCCCTTCGTGACAATGACCATGAGGTCCAGAAGGGGCAATTTCGCCGGGTCATGACAGCATGCCCCCTCCGAAGACTGGTTCCTCCAGGCTTGCCTGGGTGAATAAGATGGAATCTTCTGAGCAAACGAGGGGTCTTTAAATTAGAAACTGGTTCCCATGTTCTCTCGCTAGGGGGGTAGCCTTTCCACTCGACCAGATATTGTAGTCAACCCCTCCTATACCTGGAATCACATGTCCTGGACACCTCATATTTCAACTGGTCGTCCACAACAACAGGTGTGGGTTTGAAGGGTTTTCGAGTAGAACTAACGTAGGGTTTCAACAGGGAAGTATGGAAGACTGGATGTATCTTCTTCCAGGAATCCGGGAGCTTAAGTCGGAAGGAGACAGGATTGATGATCTCCTTTATAGAAAATGGACCATAATAGCGAGGAGCCAATTTGTTTGGTCGTAGATGTCGAGGTAACATTTTCCAGGCTAGCCAGACTTGATCGCCAACTGAATAGGAAGGTGATGGTCTTCTCTTAGAGTCCGCATATCTTTTGGTTCGAGTCTCTGCCTGTTCTAACTGATCCTTGGCCTCTCTTTGTAAGTCGATCAGCGTCTGAATCCAAGAGTCAAGGGTAGGTACCGGAGTAGATTCTGGAAGAACTGATGGTAAAACAGACGGATGATAACCTTGACTGCAACAGAAAGGGCTGATCTTGAGAGCTGAATGATCTGAGTTATTGTAGGAGAATTCGGCTAAAGGTATAAGGAGAGACCAATTGTCTTGAACCTTGGTGGCAAAACAACGAAGATATTGTTCCAGGGTTTGATTTACTCGTTCCGTTGCCCCATTGGTTTGTGGATGATAGCCTGAAGAAAGGGCACGTTGGATTCCTAGAACACGACAGAGATGTTTCCAGAATTGTGAAATATACTGAGGTCCTCGATCCGAAATAATCTTAGAAGGTAGGTCATGAAGACGAAAAATATGTTCCAGGAAAATTCCAGCAAGTTCTGAGGAAGATGGTAGTTTATACAATGGTGTAAAATGAGCTAGATGAGTGAACAAGTCAATGGTTACCATGATGGTTGTATATCCTCGGGAAGGTGGTAATTCAACAATGAAGTCAGTGGCAATAACTTCCCAGGGTCTGGTTGGCAACGTAGGTTGTAAAAGCAGACCCGCCGGCCTCTCATTATCGTATTTGTTCTGACTACAAATTGCACAGGTCTTGATGTATTGAACTACACTGGCCTTCATCCCTGGCCACCAGAACTGTCTTTGTATAAGACGGAAGGTGTTGGTTACTCCTCGATGGCCGGAGTGAAGAGGATCATGGCGTAGATTCATTACCTTCTGTTGAAGTTCTTTTGTCGGAATGACCACTGAATTGTTCTTGAATAAATATCCTTCCTTGATTGTCAGACGCCAGGGATTTTTCTCGGATGTGTCCTTCCAGAGTTCAGATGATTGAGTCTGTACTCTGATTTCTTCCAGGAGATTGATCTCTTGAGCTACAAAGATTGCAGGTGGAAACATTTTAGGATAGATCTTATCCTCCAAGGGAACGTAGTCGGGACACCGAGAAAGGGCATCGGCAATCATGTTTTGCGGTCCAGGAACATGTGAAATTTGAAATTGATATTGAGCAAAGAAGTAGGCCCATCGAGCTTGTCTACTGTTCCTGCACTCCATGGATTGTAGGACCTGAGGATTTCGATGATCAGTACGGACTTGAACTGGATATTTAGCACCCAGGAGTAGATGTCTCCATTCAGTGAAGGCATGATGAATGGCCAATAACTCCTTCTCCAGAACTGGGTAGTGAGTCTCGCTGGTGGTCAGGGTCCGTGAAAGGTAAGCAATGGGATGTTCCAACTTATCATCGGATTCTTGTTTTAAAACTGCTCCTATGACGTAGTTGGAGGCATCAGTTTCCACTAGAAAAGGACGGTTTATGTCAGGTTGGGCCAGGATGGGGGCCTGAGTGAATTCTTCTTTCAAGCGTTGGAATGCCTTGTCTTGTGGTATAGACCAGTTGAATGGAACGTCTTTCTTCAGGAGATTAACAATGGGTTGAACAATCTCGGAAAAGGTGGGAATGAATTTCCGGTAGAAGTTGGCAAGCCCCAGGAAGGATTGTATTTGCTTTACAGATGTTGGGGCGGGCCAAGCCAGTATGGCCTTCACCTTTGAAGGGTCCATACTAATTCCTTCTGAACTAAGGACAAACCCCAGATAGTGAACTGATGTAACATGAAACAAACATTTTTCTGGTTTGGCTAAGAGTTGATTTTCATGGAGACGTTGAAGTACTGCCTTTACATGTTCTTCATGTTTCAAGGAATCCTTTGAGAAGATCAATATGTCATCCAAGTAGACGATAACATTGAGAAATAACATGTCAGAGAACACCCTATCCATAAAACGCTGGAAGATTGCGGGAGCATTAGTCAGACCAAAGGGCATGACTAGGTATTCAAAGTGACCAAAGGGTGTTCTAAAGGCTGTTTTCCATTCGTCTCCTTCCCGGATACGGATCAAATGGTAAGCACCTCGGAGATCCAGTTTCGTGAATATCACTGCACCTCTCACAGCTTCAAGGATATCCGAGATCAGGGGTAGTGGGTATCTGTCTTTCAGGGTGTGTTGATTTAGGCCCCGATAGTCCAGGCAAGGTCTGAGCTCTTTGGTATCCTTTTTAGGAACGAAGAACAATGAAGCACCAGCTGGTGATTTTGAAGGTCTTATGGTGCCGTTCTCAAGATTAGTATCTAGGTATTCCCGGAGGGCTCTCTTTTCTGGTTCTGAAAGGATAAACATCCTGCCAAAGGGAATCACTGATGAGGGTTCAGTATCTATGGCACAGTCTTCGGGTCTATGTGGAGGTAAGGCTTGAACGATGGCAGTAGAGAATACATCAGCATACCCTTGATAGATCTCTGGAACTTGTACAATATTGGAAACCATGAGTGGTGTCTCTGGACACCTTGGTAGACTTTTAGGGGCTGTGACTGAGGTATCCTGGTTTAAACAATGGTTCATACAGAACTCCGAGCCCAGGAATAAGGATACGGCCGTCCAGTTGATATATGGAGTGTGCCTTTGTAACCAGGGCATGCCCAGAACCAAGGGGTAATAGGCTGATTTTATAATGTCAAACACAATTCATTCTTGATGATGATTTATGGAAAGATGGATCTCCCTTCTTTGCAGACTTATGGGTCCTGAGGAAAGAGGTCTTCCGTCAATTGCTTCCACTGGCTGTGAAAAACTTCTTGCTTCATATGGAATGTTATGACTTCTGACCCAATCTTGATCAATGAAGACTCCCATTGCTCCGCAATCCACCAAGGCCAGTATGGGGTAGGCCTTGTCCTTGGATGGCGATAAAAAGGCCTGTAGTATCACCAATTTGTTTTGTCCAGGAGAGTTCAAGGATGGAATTGATATGGAGCAAACATCGCTCTCCCGAAACCTTGCTCCATTTAGGATCGGGAGCTGACGTTTCCCGAGCGTCGGGGAGGAGCCAGAGGACACTCTTTAACTAGATGTTTATCCGAGGCACAATACATGCATAAGCCTGTGTGTATCCTTCTTAACCTTTCCTGCAGGGAAATTGGTCCACGAAAGGCTCCAAGTTGCATGGGTTCAGAATCAGTGCTCAGACTCTTGGCAGATTCTGACCTTGTAGTATTCTCAAGGGAGTTTCTTCGAATTGATACTTTATTCTTTTTCTTTTCGGCCTTTCTTTCTTGGATTCTAAAGTCTATTTGCATAGACAAGTACAGGAGGGCCTGGAATGAACTAGGACGTGCCACCCTGGCTGACTCGTCCTTAATCTCTTCATTTAGCCCTCTGCGAAACAAGGTAAAACTGGCTTCCAGGGGCCAGTCCGCCTCTTTGGCTAGCTGTTTGAATCTGGTGACATAGGTCAACATGTCTTGGGATCCTTGTTGGAAGTCAAGTAACTTTTCTTGAGCATGGCTTTTAAATTCTGCATCTCTGTGGAAAGTTCTTGCATTCCGCGCATCAGGTTCTGAATAGCATTCTCCATGGTAGAATCCGTATTGATCGTTCGGCGTCTCAAACTGTCATAAATCTCCCCCCATCTCACCTGTGATCGGGATCTCCCTTGTTCGGCCGCAGGACTCTTCCTGTGAGTGGTTCGGGTCTTGAATAGGCTCGCCCGAGCCTCGTCAGGTTGCAGGGCGCGTTCAGAGTTCCGGGATGTTCGTGGTTCCAGGGTATCCAGGATTAGCGATAACAAGCGAAGTAGGGGGGGAAATCCAGGAACAGAAAAGTAGGCAAGGAAGGAAGTAAGAGGATCAAGGAATTCAATGTAGAGAGCAAACACATGTCGGGTCACAACCGAAGATAGCGTTCAGACGCGCGGACCCACAGGGGCGTGACCAATTTATAGTATGTGCCACGACGTGAAAGCTAGTGCGTAGCACGGAGCTTGGTACGGCCATGTTGGGAGGAACAAGGAGTACAAGCCCTTCGTGACAATGACCATGAGGTCCAGAAGGGGCAATTTCGCCGGGTCATGACAGAACGCAGGCCTGGCCACAGTAACCACAGCAGTCATGCAACTACCTCCAGAATACCAAGAATTCCAGGATGTCTTCCAAAAGGAACAGGCAAACACCTTACCTCCTCACAGATCGTACGATTCTCAAATCGATCTCATACCCGGTGCACAACCCCCTTGTAGCAGGATCTATGCCCTTACGGAACCTGAGAACCTTCACCTACGACAATACTTAGACCAGTACCTTGCCAATGGCTTTATTCGCCCTTCCAAGTCTCCTGTATCCTCAGCTTTGTTCTTCGTGCCAAAAAAGGAAGGTGACCTTAGAACGTGCATAGACTACCACGCACTAAATCAGATTACGGTAAAAAACGGGTACCCATTGCCCCTGATCCCCGAATTACTAGACCAAGTAAAGGATACTTGTATCTACACTAAGTTAGATCTCCGAGGGGCTTATTATCTGGTACGTGTAAAGAAAGGTGACGAATGGAAGACGGCCTTTCGCACCAAGTACGGTTTATTCATCAGGTGATGCCCTTCGGGTTGTGCAATGCACCAGCAGCCTTCCAGTATTTTATGAACGATGTCTTTCGTGAACTCATTGACGTCTGTGTTGTCGTATACATAGACGATATCTTTGTGTACTCCTCCTCAGAATCAGACCATGTTAAGCACGTATGTGCAGTCCTTGAGAAACTACGCCAGCACAAGTTATATGCAAAATTGGAAAAATGTGTTTTTCATGTTACAGAAGTTGAATTCCCTGGATTTATCTTGACTCCAAAAGGAGTCCGAATGGACTCACGAAAGGTGGAGCAATTCTCAAGTGGCCATCACCTAGTTCAGTTAAAGGGGTGCAAAGCATGCTCGGATTTGCCAATTTCTACCGCAGATTCATTCCGGACTTCTCACATGTTGTACATCCCATCACAGCACTTTTGCGAAAGAACAAACGTTTCTTGTGGACCGAAGAGGCTGAACAGGCCTTCCAAGAGCTGAAAGCGAAATTCACGTCTGCGCCTGTCTTAAAGCATCCACGCCCAGAGCTTCCATACATAGTGGAAACTGATGCATCTAGTTTAGCCATGGGAGCTGTCCTGTCCCAGAAGGATCCTGAAACTGGTCAACTTCACCCAGTGGCATTTTGGTCCAGAAAGTTCTCGGCACCCGAGTTAAACTATGCGGTTACCGATAAAGAGTTATTAGCCATCAAATCAGCCTTTAAGGCTTGGCGACACTATCTTCTCGGTGCCAGGCATACCATTACTGTAATCACCGATCACCGGAACCTGCAGTATCTAAAAACAGCCAAAACCCAATCATCGCGCCAACTTCGATGGGCATTGTTCTTTGCCGAATTCGATTTTGTGATCACTTATCGACCAGGCTGTAAAAATGGCAAGGCAGATGCCTTATCCCGAATAGGAATAGAAGAAGCATATGCGAACCCGGAGCCGGTGCCTATAATTTCTGAACAAAGAATTCTTGGCATAACTACTTTAGAAACACTAGAAGAAATCCATTTAAAAATCCAATAACTCTTCAATCCAGCAGCCCTGCAGGACTGGGTAAAGAAAGGCCCGGATTACTCAGTCATCAATGACCTACCCTACTATCAAGGATGACTATTTCTACCACACAAAGAATTACAGGAACTTGTCATCTCCAATTATCATGATACCCTAATCGAAGGTCACCCAGGTATCGCAAAAACCGAAGCCAAAATTAAGAGACATTTCTGGTGGCCCACCTGGCGAAAAGATATAAAGTCATTTGTGATGTCTTGCGGCATTTGCACCTAAAACAAGAGTCAGAAGAAAAAACCAGCTGGCCTTTTACAACCTTTGGATATTCCACCTACACCATGGCACACCTTATCTTTAGACTTTATTACTGATCTACCACCATGTAATGGATTTAACACCATTCTAGTTATCGTGGATCTTTTTTCCAAGATGGCACACTTTATTCCTTTGAAGTCCTGGCCAAGGAGTTCCTCGAAAACATTGTTCGAATACACGGGTTTCCTTCTGTATTGGTCTCTGACCGAGGTAGTCAATTCATTTCACATTTTTGGAACAAATGTTGCCAATTGGCGCAAATCGACGCAAGGTTATCAACCAGTCACCATCCCCAGACCGATGGTCAGACGGAGAGGACCAACCAGACCCTTGAACAGTACCTTCGTTGCATGCTTCACCAGACCGAAAGTAATTGGAAAGATATTTTATGGATTTCCGAATATGCATACAATAACTCTGTACATTCAGGAACCGGACAAAGCCCCTTTTATACCATATATGGACACCACCCTCGAACCTCAGAACTCGATTTGCCGCAGCACTTAGAAATGCCTGCAGTTAGTCATTTACACTCTATTACACAAGCCTTTAAGGAGGCAACAGAACATTTGAAGCAAGCAAAAGACAAATACAAGAAAAATGCTGATCTACATAGAATTGAAACTCCACAGTACCAAATTGGAGATCAGGTTTGGCTAGCTACAAAACACATACCTCTGAAAGGAACTCAGACTTTTAATCCTAGATATTTGGGACCTTACACCATTAAGGCCATTATCAACCTGGTGGCCGTCAAACTGGAATTACCCTCCAATATGCGAATTCATCCTGTCTTTCATGTTTCACTTTTAAAATCAGTTCAACCAGGAACAAGATTAACCAAACCACCAGATCCTATCTTGATAGATGGAGAACCTGAATTCAAGGTGAAAAACATCCTGGACTCCAAGGTGGTTAAATCAAAACTTTTTTACTTAATCGATTGGAAAGGCTACGGGCCACAGGAAAGGTCATGGGAGCCTAGTGACCACGTTCATGCACCACGATTAGTGAAGAGATTCCATCGGGACTTCCCAGACAAACCAGGACCAAGGGGAGGAACGACTTTAGAAGGGGCCTTGAGGGGGAGTGCTGTCATGATGCATACCCCCGGGCATCCAGACCACGTCCATCAGCCCCGAGAGCAATCATGTCGCCTTGAGAAAACCCAGCAACCCCTGCTAGGGGCTGTCTGGGTTCAGTCCTGGTGCCTATGGCGCCAGGCTCATATGAGACATCAGTCCTGGTGCCATACGCGCCAGGCTCATAGGTACACACTTACCTGATGCAGACCATGCTGCAAGAAGATCCAAGCCCATGTGAGGCCTGGAAGGGACTACTTTACCTTAGGGACTATTTTGTTACTCGGGTGTGGTCGGGGAGGAATATCTACATGGGACTACTTTGGAGGCTATTTAAACCACGCCCGAAGAGCAGCACACGCTTCGCGTTATTCTGCGTCCAGCAGCGTAACGCTCACCGTGCCAGCAGCAGCATCCAGCCTTCAGCCACACCCGCCTCGAACCTGGAACACCTAGAAAGAAGGAAAGAAGCAAAGGTTAGAACAAGAGTATTACCTGATTTCTTACCTGATTCCGGATTCATCGCATCTTCAAACCAGAGGAAAGACTTTGTTTTAAACGCGTCGCATCGCCAGCAGCAGCGCCGCGCCAAACTCACCGTTCCACGCAGCATCTCTTGGATCCGGCGCTGTCTCCATCTTTACATCGCCGAATCCCAGCACCTAAGGGAAACAAGAAACAACAAGGTGAGCAGAGAGAACAGAGACAATCTCTTTAGCCGCCATATGCTTACCTGATTTTACCGCCGGAGGTATAATTTATCAGCACGCCACATCTTCTTATGCCGCACCTGTAAGATAAGGAGAAAGCAGCAAGTTTAACCCTTGGCATTATTTACCGGACAGTGTTGGGTAACACAGACTTTTACCGGAGCGCTTTCAGCTGTCAATCTTCTTATTGGGTCAAAGCTGCAAGATAAAAGAGGAATTGGACAGGAGTGAATTCCAGACATTTTGAACTCTTACGAACTATATACTAACGGCTCTTCGCCAGGATCTTTTGGAGTCAGGATTCGTCTACAACTCTTCCAATATCTTCAGGCCAGTGAAGTAACTGGTCATCAACGCGCCCATGCGTGCTTCGCAGGATGGAGGGCTCATCCTTCAAGAATATAAGGTGAGATTGCTGAGAGGGCGCTTCAGAGGTGATTTGTGGGGAGGACAGTGGGGGGGGCTATCACTTGAATCCACAAGTGGCTAAATCCATCTCTCCACTTGTAGGAGAATATTTCTACGGGCCAAGCAGACAAGATTAGGGGGGCAGATCCAGTCAGTCATCACTGCACTACGCATCACGTGGGTGGAGGCCGCAGCAGTCTGGGTCCGACCGACGCCCATGTGGGAGCCAGGTGAGCGTAACAGTCTCCCCATAGCCAAACCCCTCACGGTGCGAATTCATCGGCAGCTGATTTATACCTTCTTTGCACTCGCCTTCCAACTCCATCCGAACCCCCACCCAGGCCACATATGCCTGCAAGTCTGATGCATCTCCACAGCAATGCAGGTCATTCCGAATGAACACAAAGGAAGCACACATGGCCAGTCACCTGCGCCCCTTTGCAGAAGCTGCGTCTAGGCTCTCCCTCAACTTCTAAAGGAAATGGCAGCTGCCAAAGTGGCTTGTGCCCACACATCAATAACTCAGATCTCACGAACAATGTCAACACTGCATGAGAAGTCAATGTTCCAAAAGACGGGGTTAACACTAATGCATTTATAATCATAACTCAGTTAAAACCTCAGTTCACCTCCATGAGGTTAACGTTACACTGGAATGACGTTCCGCCCCTTGGATGAAACACAGCAATAGCACAGACATTTCAGAATTTGTTACATTACACCCCCCACCCTCACCTGGGAGATGAAAATGGAAAAACACTAAACCTGCCTACACAGGGTTCCATTCTCCCACAAAAGGCCACGATAATAGACATCACAGGGAACATACAACGGCCTTCAAAAATGTAACACATGACACAACATGTAATCTGCACCCATGCTCACTCACACGGCCCGATACACTAACCTGACCAAAGTCCCATATCCACACCGTACACCAGGCAAGTTCCAAACTCAATTTTTGCCTAGAACTGAATCAGAGAATGCAGCAAGAAGATGCTCCAACTGCTCCAGCTCCAACGGAATGACAGGCATGAACTTGTCACCCAACAAAAACCAGTCCAAACCCAGTGGTATATTCTGCAGGCATGTCCTAAACCCAGTGGTGAGCTCTTCCCCCACGGCGAGTTCCTGACACCTTCCGACCGGCTGGAAACGAGGCTTGAAACGCAGACGACTTCTGCCATGTGACCCACTGGAACGCCTTCTCCAAGTGTGACGCAACCAGTAGGCATGGAGTCACTGTCGCATAAACATCCTCTCACAACTCCTTGAAGGCTTCCCTCAAAGACAGATGCATTGCATTGGCAAGCACAGAACTAAAGGGAGCCGAAACTCTCCCACAGCTCACTGCGGGAGCATGAACAAACTCACTCCCCGACGGCCACGCACCTCTCCACCAGCGGCATGGGAAAGGAGCCACTCCATTACCGGTGAAACGGAAAGGGCAATGGCAAAACCCTTCTGTCCCGCCATGTTGACACAGGCGTCCTCCTCTCACCAACCGGATGGTGGCATAAGCTCCTCCCAGCAGACGGCACAAAGCAGATGGTTACACAGGCTCATCAACTGCTACGACTGCCATGCCTCACCAGCAGCGACGTGCGGACATCTTGGCGCACATCTGTAACCGCTCCAACACCTCCAGGACTGCAGTCCAGAGGAGCGCCGGCCAGTTAGGCGACTTTGCAGCACGGCCACCACCAATAATCCGTCTTCTCCTTTTTGGCCTCCTCGACTCCAACTGGCCACATAGGTCCAACGCTGCCCGGTGAGGAGTTCTAGGCACAACCTCACATGAGGCAACAAACTTGGTACGACGGGCCAACAGGATACAGGCCCCCTGGGTGTGGGGGGACCTAATGGGGGCGGTGTTCCACAAGAGCTGCACCCCCCCAGCAGTGCAGATGGAAGGCAATCCACCTACCATCCCACCCTCGTCGCCAGTGTAACGAAGTGGACGTCCGGGACACCAAAGGTAAGTTTATGGGGTTTTATTGTCCTTGTCCTGTATTCCATCAGTAACACAGGGATGGTAGGGGACACAGATGACACGACATCATTAGGGAAACACCAGGCTCACCCCCACACCCATACTTCTCAGCTCTCTCTCTCTCTGTCTCTAAAGGTCACCAGTAGAACCTTCAACACTCACATTCCACCAGCTCATGACATCACACACACACAGCTGCTCTCTAAGCCAGATTACAACACCGTCCTGCGGCCCTCCTAAAACGTTCAGGCTGGCTCCACCCCTGCCACTTAGGCATTACAGAAGTCGCAAGGCGCCCGGTTAATTTGTGTGTATGAATTGCAAAGGGGCATTCCTTCAATTGCATGGGTGTGCCCCATGTTAACAAAGCCGCCATGCCACATGTCAAGGTCTTATTTGCACACAGCATGTGCACCGTCAATGAGCAATGGAGCTACCCTCAATATGTGTGACACCCAGTAGGGGCCACATATGCAGAGCTCATCAATATAGGCCACATTGGGAGAGTCAAAGAGAGTTTCTGGGGTGGGCCTAAGTCTGGACTCCCACAGCCTCTATGAAGGGGTTGGCTCCCTTCCAAATGGCTGTGCAGTCAATGACGTTACAGTTACTGTCACAGTCAGCAGGGGCTTAGGCACTATATGAGCAGTCTTTGATGAAGACGCAAGTGTACTTTGCGGTTGCTGTGCTGCTCCTGAGAGTTGCGCATGCGACAGATTCTTTCTCCAATGGGGTAGATTAGGGTCGGCCTTTGGGGTCCCAGCGCCCTGGGCGAATTGGCGACCCCCTTCCTCTGCGTGCTCCTGGTCAAAAGGGGGCGGGGCTAGGAAGTGCCACTTTTTTAAATTTATTTTCTTAAACCTCGCTCCGGCGAGACGGTAATTATTTGAATAGGGCACATCAGCACCCTGTTGTTATTAGATGAGCTGGCGTGGCGGGGGCTAGTGGCACCCTGGGGGGCGTGGTGCCCCAGGCGGTCGCCCGGCTTGCCCCCCCTAGGGCCGGGCCTGGGGTAGATGGTCCCGGTGTGCATTTCGTGAAGCCACAGGTTACCTGGCCCCTGTTCGCTTCGTTGTGTCCGTTGTGCAAAAATCCCAGGTGCAACACAATGACGCAAGACGTTTTGCTAAGTGCACCAGAACCAGTGCTGGAAATGGACAAAACTAACTGGAGGAACTCATCCCCCACACTTCGTGCTCAGGGGAGGTGATAGTGGGTGGGGGGTAGATTGTCAGTGGTGTGGCTGGGACTGAGGAATGTAGTTAGGTGTTGAATAATAAGGTGCCCAGAATTTTGGATGCTGGCTGCTTTGCATAAAACAAAGTGTATTTTGGGAACATAAGAATGGCCACCATTTTATCGAACACATCTGCAATAGTAATTCAAACGCGCATTCCTTCTGAGCATGCAGCGCCCACTTGGCATGGTGCTTATTTCATTTGTCAGAATAGCCACCATGACTGTAGCGTGTGTAAACATGAGACCTATATTCACCTTTGGACTATTGTATTGTCTGAGTTTGGGCTGTTCTAATGAGCAAACGATGACTTTCAGAGGCAGTTCGTGAATGTTGCCTATCGCATTAGCATTGAGAGGCGAGATTCGCGCGAGATTTCAAACGCACAGCAGCTTTAAACAGTGTTGAAGAGATGTCTGGAAAGTCGGCGTTGAGATCTTCCTCAACTTGGGTGGGTGGGTTTGGACATCGGGTCTAGATGTTTCCAGGAGCGCAGCTCCGTCTTGTTCTGGGTCAATTCCCCCCATGCACAAGCGTCAAAAATGACGTAAAAAGAATTGGCTCCATTACTTTCACCGTTAATATTCCCAGTCCATTGCTTTCATCTGTCGGAATGTTTCCTTCCCTGGTGCAGGGCGCTTTTCAGAGAGCTCGCGGAGCGCCCGCACCTGTGGCGGTCAATCCTCAAGCTGCTTGACTGGGAGCATCTGCGAGAGCGTCTCTCCTCAGCATCGTCGCGGCTCGCGCTGCTCCGGGCTCTGATTGGACAGAGCGCCTCTCGGGGGCGGAGCGCGCGTCTCATCGCTTTTCTCACACACACATGAATGCATGCAGCGGTGGGGACCGCTGGTTTCTCAACGCAGGTGCCAGAGAGCGGATGCGGTTTCTCACTGACGTGGCCAAAGCCAGAGCGGCTCCTGTGGAGAAGGTCCTTAATAGGATGGTGAGATTGGAGCCGTGCTGCTGTTTGTGCATAGCCGAATATCTACGAAAGAAAAAGCTTGAACTCAAATGTGTTCTAGTCTCGGCACCTGCAGCGTGGCTGGAACCGATTTTTTTTAATGTGGATTTAGCTACTATCAAGGGATATGGATGTCTTTTTTAGAAAATATCTATATTGTTACAGGAGAGCAGCAAACGAAGGGCGATATTAGGGAAAGTGAGGTATTTTACTGGATTGTCCTTGGAATTTCTTTTCTTAAACAATATGAACTTGTCTCATCACCATGGGATGCCTTCGTCTTTGCACTTCAGGAATCACAGCCATGGGACGCATACGGGGGCCGCTAATGAGTCAGTTGGGAAAAGTCACCATTCTGAAGGATGCTACGAGCAACTTTTTGTGTCACCTGAGGTGTTTGTCATTCTGGGTATCGTAAGCTTGCTGGAGAACATACCGGTGATCATCGCAATCGCAAAGAACAAGAACCTCCACTCGCCCATGTATTTCTTCATTTGTAGTTTAGCGGTCGCGGATATGCTTGTGAGCCTGTCCAACGGTTCCGAAACCATAGTGATCACGCTGTTGAACAACACAGAGACCGGGGCGCAAAACTTCACAGTCCACATCGACAACGTTATCGACTCTGTGATCTGCAGCTCGCTGCTCGCCTCGATTTGCAGTTTGCTTTCCATTGCGGTGGACAGGTACTTCACGATCTTCTACGCGCTCCAGTATCACAATATTGTGACAGTCAGGCGTGCAGCCATCATCATCTCCTGCATCTGGGCCGCGTGCACCATTTCCGGAATTCTCTTCATCATTTACTCGGACAGCACCGTCGTCATCATATGTCTCATTGGCATGTTCTTCACCATGCTAGTGCTCATGACCTCCTTATACGTGCACATGTTCATGTTGGCCCGACTCCATATGAAAAGGATTGCCATCTTGCCCGGGACTGGCATGATCCGCCAAAGTGCCAACATGAAAGGAGCAATCACTCTGACTATCTTGTTGGGGGTCTTTGTGGTGTGCTGGGCGCCGTTCTTCCTCCACCTTATTTTCTACATATCATGTCCTCAGAACCCTTACTGCGTGTGCTTCATGTCACACTTCAATGTCTACCTGATCCTTATCATGTGCAACTCTGTGATTGACCCGCTTATCTATGCACTTCGGAGTCAAGAGTTGAGGAAGACCTTCAAAGAGATGATCTGCTGCCTAAGCTTGGGCGGGCTATGCGACTTACCGGGCAGCTATTGAATGCCCGGCAAAAGAGGCTCCATCATCTAAACTTGGATGCTTGTCGTGCCATCTTTTCATCAAATCCTTTACATTGGTACCACTAAATCCACCTAACCTTTTCTATAGGTCCAGGGGCCAAGTAAAATGGAAAGCCAAGATCCTGAAAATGGATGCAAGTCTATAGGCGGCTACCTTCATCCGTGTGAGTGGGACTCAATTGCTGCCTTATTTTCTGTTGGTAGGGTTATATGCTGGCTGTTATTGATCGAGATGTGGATGTGCCAGCTTTACTGTATGTACACCTATCTGAACTCCCTAGGGCAAACTCAGGAAATGGAAAATGATTTTCACTCTGGGCTATGAGTTTCGAGTAGGATGACAATACACAGATCTTGTACTTTGGTAGTGTGGGAACAGATGCCAGGCGTGAGCTGCATTCTAATGTGGCTATTTTACATTAGTGAGCAATTTTGAACCATGAATATTCAAACTAATGAGAGCAAATGATGGCCTCTCACCTTCAAGCTAAATGTTGCTCAAAGCTTACTGCGATGCAGGAATATTTGTGGGGTTTTTCTCTTTTGCAATGCTTGTTTCATTACACAGATCCCATGTCTTTCCCCGTGAACCGCTGGATCTGCTGAGAGCTTGAATGCATGCGAGCCGTTTCCTCATTAGCGATCTGAGCTTTGGTAATCAAACACTCGGAGGACCCTCGCCAATCATGTCAAATGAATTCACTATCTCAGGCGGTCGCGAGACCAGTCATCCATTAGTCATGGCAAAGCAGGGCGATTGATTTAAAATTCTTGCATTCTGTACACATAAAATAAAAATAAAAAAATCTTGAAAAATGTATATGGCTGTGATGCTCTGCAGTTACTGTATTAAAAAAAAAAAAATAAAATATATATATATATATATATATATATATATATATATATATATCTTGTTGGGGTTTCGTCTAACCAATTGGCACCTTGCATGTTCCCGTGCTTCTCCAGTGGCGTTGCATGCTGTTGAAAGAGATGTGTGCTTATTTAGTTTTCCTGTATGTAGAATCATTTGATTGTAGCGACTACATTTCAATACATTCGAACGAAATTTAAACATAGGAATGACACATTTGTAAATATCTGTTTTTGATAGCTAAAATTAGTCATAGTGTGCCTAAAAAGAGACATTTTGATGGGTGGGTAAAACGTGCCCTGTGCACCCACCTGCTGCCCAACATGGGGACGGGGTGTGTGTGTGTGGAGTGACACTGCCTGGGGAATTTGGGGGGTACAGCACTGGTGTGTGGTCAAGTCACTAGCCAGAAACATTTTGAGTTCTTTATTTATTTCTCTCATTTGCATCATCATTTCGACAGTTAAAAGAACATATGCGTTGTGCGTTCATGCCTGCAGGCACATTTGACACTCACAAAAAAACAAGCATTGGCAATGCTAACAGTTTGGGCTTTTGTGTAAGCATGGGAAAGCCGCTTGTCAAGCACTGCGTGGGGGCATTAACTTGCCATTAATGGTAGCAGCTGCAACATAGTTCGAGTACCTGGGCATCCAATAGCAGCACCTGGCAAATGTCTATTATACAAAAACCAAAGCTGTTGGCTTTGCCATTGCTTGTTTTTAACAGGACTTCCATGAAGGACACGCATTTCGCTTATAAATCGAGTGGCTCAAGGCAGACCTGGTTGACATTTTTATTACACCAGTAGCGTGTTTACAACTCAAATTAAGTCATTAACTCTCAAGAAGACTGCTTTGAATAAACACTGGCAGGCACCTCAAGAGCAAAGTTTGATAGTAAGGTTTGTTTAAATTGAGCTGAAAGAATAGGCTAAGAACATGCTATCTCAGCAGATACTGGGCCACTTCTAAGCCATGGCACACTTATCTGCAGTTGTTATTGGCTGGGGTAATCTCCCTGGAGCCTGTGACTCCAAGAGAAAACAAAAGCAGATGACAGATTGGCGGCGTGCCCAGACCTAAGGAAAGTAAATGCACAATGAATATGTTTTGGTGTGTGAAGGCTTTCATTGAGAATATTGTCTCTGGAAATTATGTGTGTGTCAAACTGTTGTAGGAGGAGCTGTACAAATTAGAATAAACAGACGTAGGTTCTAATCTTGCCTTAGTCCCTGCCGCTCAATGTTGGCTCAATGTTGGCAATCATTTTGAAAAACTAAAAACATGGACATGCTTACTTTACTGCGAGTGTGCACTTTGCAGCATGCCTGTTACAGTTCATCTTTGGTGCAGGGCTGAAATCCACACCCTAGCCAATAGCACATTGTAAATCTCAATAGGTGCCTAGCTAAGGGGATGACTGACAACAAAACGAGAGTGGTAACAGGTAGGACAAGTGTGAACAATTTGTATACACTGAGATGTTGCACTGTGGGAGGGGCACCCACCTGGCTACCTGGCAAATAAGTTGTTACACTTTTTTAAAGACTTAAATACATCGTGATGATGCATTGCAACCAAGTTCAGATCAGATCAACTGAACCTCTAAATGCCCAGTTTGCGCATTCACTACAGCACAACCTTTGTGGTGATTCCATCTTTCTTTTGGGAATATATCAATAAAATGCAATAATCAAATATGCGATTGATATTGATAAGTTGAGTTCCACCATGGTGAAGAAGATGGCTCAGTGAGTTAAGCACTTATTGCAGGGATCTGCGTTTGTGTGCTGGGATTCATATTTGTGTGTATACATGCTGCTGATACGAGCACTTACTGTGCTACTAAACAACAAACCCTCAATAAAAAGAACTAGTTATGTAAACTAAAATAGCTTGATTATAATACTGGTCTAGTTAGTGGTAGTGCATATCTTTCCTCAAACCAATATTTCTTATAGAAAGAACAGCATTGCAAGATAAATGATAGCTGCTACATTTCTCAGTGTCTCCCATCTAATGTTTATGCAAAATGCGTAATTGGAAGCGATGTTAGACTTTCTCAAAGCCCCCTTATAATTGCCCTTTTCATCTCTACTTTAATTTGTGCTTTCATTGAGACATCTTTCATATTATGGTCCCCTTTGATCAATGTCCTGTTTTTTCCAAATCAATTTCTGAGCATGACATATGCCACATTTTCGAATGTACACAGCGTGGAGAATTGCCACCTGGCAAGGGTGCATATCCCGGGATTTTTGATTTTAGTTAATATTAAATGATGCAGATAATTCCAACTCCAAAAGGGTAATCAGCCAACCAGATTCCTCTTTTCATCAACTCCATGCCAAAAGCATAGTGTACTTGTGCCCAGCTGCATCAGTAGCCTGATCTGCAGCACCTGCTATGCTTATGGCGTACTGCAGATTCAAAGGTCACAAGATACCCAATTGACAGCAGAGCGACAGCCAAGTTTCTGCCATGCAGGGGCGGCATTTACCAAAACTATGATGATCATGAGTAACCCATGCTGGTGGCAGGGTAAAATTGAATTAAAGCTATGACTGAGATTAGGCATGGTGCATGCTACTACTTATGATCAAGGACCCCACATCCCAATTAATATTGCGCACGTGTCAGCTCCTGTGAGTCAGCTCTGCTGCGGATGGTGATGTGTATTCTGACCAGGACAGGAATCTGGAGGATCGGCTCTCTTCTTTGATCGCTTTGTGAGGGCAGGTAACACCCTCCACCATAAGCAACTGTCCGGGGCCCAGACATCAAAAGAGCACACCCATTCAAAAGGAGCAACCTCACACTAAGGTGCTGCATCTCTAAGGGCCTGTATTCTTAGTGGGAAGGGGGTGGGATTGGAGTAGGCAGGAGGCCTTGGTCAATGGAAGCAGACATCCACCATCTTGTTCCTCTCAGTCTCTCTTCCTCTTTCCTGTCCCATCCATTTCCTCTGGAGAAAAGCACTTTGGATGTGACATCAGAAGGGGCAAAGCCCACTCCTTTCAAGAACAGGGATTGGATCACTAAGTCAGGCTAGCTTTAGACCAACCAACTGAGGACTTTTGCCTTTAAAAGAAGCGGTCTCTCTCCCAGATCTTCTCATATCCTCTCAAGATATGAAGATTCACCTGAGAAGAACTCACTGGACTTCTTTTGGGAAAGTTGTGCTTTCCAAAGCCCTCAGCCTGATGTGAAAAAGGAGCTGTCCAAAGCGAAGGAAGGTCTGCCTCCTACCCACTCCCACGGCATATTAGGTGTGACCTTTGCTATAAACCAGAACCTAGTACTCTGCACAGTCTCTGGACAGAACAATCCTGTCCAAAATGTCCCCCTGAGAGGGCTTCAAATCAACTGGCGTGCTTCACAGCAGCTAGAGGGCCAGACCTGCCGAAGCTTGCAGTTCTACCGAACCGGTCGCTCTGTGTTTATTCTGACATGAAAGAGAGGGAAGGTGTCAGTGCTGGCTTTTGCATTCCAACACCACGTCGAACTAGCCCGTAACTTGCTAGGCCCGAATCGACCGCTCGACACTGGGACCCAATCTGAATCACTGGTGAGTCACACACCGACTCTGACCAGGGGTTACAACCATGTCTCAGCCCAGCTAGCAGTTGAATGGCCACCTCATTAATCTGCACATCGATGCCCCCAAAGTCACCACTTTAACCGTTGTCTGCCGTCTCGAACCACAAGAGCACCACTCATGGTCCCCTCCCAGAAGCTAAAGCCCAACTCGGCCTGGCTAAACTGCGAAGCAATTCTGGGACCGCTCTGACCTGTGTCATTGAGAGCACCCCTTCTGCTGCACAGAGCAACCACATTCACCCTTAGTCAGTGCCTCCCAAGAACTAAATCCAGGTACCGTTGACCGTGAACTGTCCCCTCTGTCCACTTGGGCCCTAGAGACCGGTTAGGTCACGATCGCACCAGTTTTCAACATTGACATATTCTTTTTGTGCCTAGTAAATCTCATACCATGCCTGGAACCACGCTCAGAGTGCTAATTTCTTCTTACATCTTTTCTTTTCTTCCTTTGGGGTGGAATTTTGTAACTTATTTACTATTTGTTTTTATTATAGGTGGTGTTTTTAATTAAAGTATATATTTGTTTATAGACCCTTGATTGGACATTCCCTTTATTTTGGACTGTGATCCTGTGTTGTTTGGGTCACTACTGGTTCACCTTCACACCCCTCTTAAAAGCATAACCTTCTCTTGGCCCATGTTTCCACAAGAGGCGTAGGCGGTATATCTCTTAACTGTCCCCGTTTTATCTTTCTAATTGAAGTCAGATGGAATTATTTGGCTCTGTTATGCATTGAGTCTGGAATGGTTCAAGAGATAGACATTTCTGACATAATGATTTTTCAATATGCAAATCTAGATGGAAATATATAGTTTAATCTTGGCAGTGTTACATGCTCATCGGCCTTGGTGAGTAGAAAGCATATACTCACTGCGTGCTTCTAATTTCATTATTTCTAAGGTACTTGAATTTGTCTGCTGTGTGGGCATGAACTGAAATGTTAAGTGTATTTTGATGTTTGTTACACGCCTTTTTTGTTTACTCTGCTGCATAGTCATGTAATGTTTTTCCAAGGTCATGTACATTGGACACATCCATACAGAAAAAAATGGTCAGGTTGAACTGTTAGGATATAATTTTATTAAATAAACATTGTTCCTTTATTTACTTTCAAAATTAATATATTATTCGAAAACAAAGTGAAAATGTCTTCAATATAGCATCCTCTTGGCGAAACAGGTCCCAGAAAGAGATGTGTAATGTGTATATGTTATTAACAACTAGATAATCCATTTAAAGCCTAGATGAATTTCTGTGGAATTTGACTCAAGGTTTGTAAACCATTTTGCGAATATGGAGGGGACATGGGTTTCGGGGGTGAGGTGGTGACATGGGTTTCAGGGGGTGGGAGGAGGGCATAGATTTCAGGGGGGTAAGGTTATCTGTGCCCCAGGACCCAGAAACTGTATGACCCTATGCATAAAAACGTTCCATTTTTATTTTAGAACACTGTTTGTCGCTAATTGTCCTTAGGCTATTCTGGGATGTGGCCAAATAATTATAATGCACTTCATACTAAGGCCAGGCAATATTCCCTAAATGTGATGTGTAAATATTTGGGGTTCACTGATCCAAAGTTCAGTAACCCGCAAATATTTGCAGATCAATTTTAGAGGGTGCAATCTAGCCCCCCAGAATCCGTTTGCAAGCACCCCATATAACTTCTTCCCCACACTACTGCCCATGCCCGCTAAGTATCTCAAGAATGGATTGAACTTTTTTTTTCTATGTCCAGTGCAATAGCGCTGAAAAAAGTAATGTAATCTAACATGCCTCAGTGCCCTGCAGGGCCTACCAAGATGCAATAGGGCAGCAGCACTCAAAGCCACCCTCTCAGCCTCCATCAGCCGGCACGCACCTCTGAAACAACGCAAACCAATACCATCAGCAACCTGGTAAATGCAAGAACTCAACCTCAGCAAAAGAGACATCAGGAAACAAGAGAAAACCTGGTGCCGCTCCAGTACCACCTCTGACCTGACTCTCCTCAAGGAACTCTAAGCAACCCACCAAAAACGAATCAGACCAAGACCTCTTACTATCAGAACACCATAGCAAAAGATGACAACAAAAGCAGAGCCCTCTTCAAATTGGTCAAGCACTGCATGAACCCACTACCTGAATCTGCCATACCACACTCCATCATAAAATCCACTGCCATGCACACCTTCTTAATCGATGCAATCAGCAAGATTCACCAGCACATAGACACCAGCTCTGCATCCACAGACCTACCCCACGTCCCTCCTCACGAAATCTCCACACCCTGGACAACATTCAATACACTCTCTACAGAGGACCTGGTAGGAAACATAGCCAAGTGAGATCATATACAGACAACATCCTCCCAGCATCCATTCTCAAGACCCTCCCTGCATGAGCACTTCTTCCCTACCTGGAGATCATCAACAGCTCCCTAACTTAAGGTACCTTCCCATCAACCCTAAATACAGGATAAATCCTCCCTCTACTAAAGAAACGACTCTGGATCCTGACAACCTAGGTAACTATCAGTACATCACCCATCTTCCCTACCTAGGTAAGATCATCGAGAAAGCAGTACCCGCGCAAATGCAGCAACACATCGACACCAACAATCTCCTCCAAACCAACCAATCCACGTTCAGACCCAGATGCAGCACGTAGACCGTAACCATACAGGTGGCCGACGACGCCCTCAACATCCTGACGACAGCCATCACTGCCACCTGGTTCTACTCTGCCTCTCGGCTGCTTTCAACACAGTAGACCACCAGGCTCTCACATACACCCTACATCGGGGCATGGGGATCAGCAACCTTGTCCTATGCTGGTTCAAGTCCTACTTCGCCAACGACCAGCAGTTTGTTCAGATGGTCTCCTCTAGATCGCCAATGCTACTCATCACCTGTGGAGTCCCGCAGGGTTCCATCCTCTCCCTAGTGATCTTCAATCTATCCATGGAGCCGATGGGAACCTTCCTAGCCAATCACAAAATCCACATGCACCAATATGTAGACGACACACAGCTATACCTCAAGATGGACTCCGTCAAGGACACCCACAGGTTCAAAACCTGCCTCTCGCTGATCTGATGTCCAGTGCATACTTAAAGGTCAACTCCTCCAAGACCAAATTCCTACTCATCACTTACAACACTGAACAGCCAGGCATACAGACCTGGCTATCAACCATGAACTTTGAGGGCTTCGACCCAATCTCACCACCTGTGCGAAGTCTCTCAGGTTCCACATTGGCAAGCAGCTCTCCTTCAAGACACACATAGCTAAGAAAACTCAGATAGCTTGGTATCAGCTGTCCCTCCTGCGGAAAGGTTATGCCCTTCCTCCCTTTGGACAGCTTTAGATTCACTGTTCAAACACTGGTCCTATCCCACCTGGATGGGGGCAATGCTCTCCTCGAAGGTCTCCCGCCGTCCTCCCTTGTATCCTTCAGAAGTGTCCTACACGCAGCTGTATGCCTCATCAAGCACCACGCAGATACAACCACATCACCCCGGCCCTCTTCAACCTTCACTGGCTCCCACTGCCTGCACAAATCACCTTCTAGTGTTGCTGCATCATCTAGAAGGCAGTTGCCCTCAAGTCACCAAGCTACCTCGCGGAGAAACTCATTGGGCCTTATTACGACCCAGGCGGAGGACCATGTTGCTATCAGCACCATGGTCCATGCCGGTGTGCGCCATGGCGGAATGGGGAATTACCACCCCATTCCGAGGTTGGTGGGGCGGTAATTCCCCATGCCGCCATGGCCCTTCCCCATTTCCATTTTTGCCCATTAGGGCTCAATGGGAATGGGGAAGGCGCTAATAACGGTAGCGCAAATTGCGGTACCGTTATTAGCACCAAAGTCCCTTTGCGGGTCCCTACTTTAACGGCTGGAAAAACCAGCCGTTAAGGTCGGGTCCCGCAAAGGGACCTCGTAATTAGGCGCTAAGTGTTTAACGGCACTGCAGCCTTTTACGGCGCCGTTAAACACTTAGCGCCTGGGTCGTAATGAGGCCCATTATCTTCGGCAAACAGTGCACCACAAGAATCCAGGACACGTGCAGACTTGAAATCCTCCACTGCAAAAAGAAAAGGACCATAAAACAAGCCTTCTCTTTCTATGCTCCAAGACTATGGAACCCTCCCAATCAGCATCAGACTCGCCTTTATGCTCCTACAATTCAGAAAAGAACTGAAGACCCACCTCTTCAAGGAGTCTCTCCTCAATACCTAGGCCATCATGTCGCCCCGCGCCACCTGACTCACTAGACACCGTCTGCTCCTCTCCTCCCCGCCACCCTGTACAGTGGAACCCCTCCTCTGTGCCCCTCCGTATCCTACCCCCACTGTATATCTGTTCTGTTACTTCAGAAGAGTGCTCCTTTATGCATCTGTATTGTTGTATACTTCTGTTAAGCACGCTGTTGTGTATCTGTATTGCTGCGTACCTCTGTAAAGTGCTCCATTGCTTCTCGAAGTCACGTCCGCACTCAATAATTACAAAAATAATAATTAAGGTTCCCTGTTTTATGGTATTCATTTTTTCTGTCATTTCCATCTGTGATTATCCATATTTATTTTTTGGACGTTTCAGTATTTCTCCAAATGTATTATTTGTCAAACAAAAACGAATAACTTGCAAACAGTATATTTCTGCATTTAATCAAATGGAAAAATAATGTATAAACACACGCAGCCATACAGGACACATATGGAACCGGATTATTCCACATCAATGTTAGCTTCATTCCTACCATAAAAGCAAATGGTTGCTCCTGTGATTGCCGCTGACCCAAGATAAAGGTTGCCTGCATTATGAAGAACGGTAATACTATTTTTCAATGTTTACACTCACCATTCTTCCAATCTGCAATGCGATTGGCCTGCAATGCATGATTGACAGCATTGGGAACCAAGCAGAAAGCCCTGCTTTTCCGTTCTTTTCCATCTTTATGAATAAATACAGACAGAAAGCAGATTGATTTCCATCTGTATGTATGTGTAAGAATCCGTAATAAAAAGGGAAAACAGGGAGCCTTAATAATAATAGGACACCTTATAGAGTTTGCAGATAGATGATGTCAGATTACCCTCTTCTCAGGACCCTCATTAGTTACCTATTTGTATCCCCGTACGTTTCTAGATGAATATCCAGAAAAGTTTGAGCAGTTTATGGGACCTGAAGGCAAGCATAATTCGGTTGGTTCGATTTATCCCCGAACTGGTTCGCTCTGCCCTATTGCATACACCCACATTATCAACCCAGTCGTACATGTATATCATACACAGAAGACACTACCTGGCATGATGGATCAAATATCTTGAATCAAGCATGTCCTTTACTTAACCAAGAATGTTTTGGTTTTATTGCACCTTCAGTTATACTTCATTGAAACCAAGTGGCTCATCGTTGAGCACCCACTCTGCACTAAGAACCTACAATATTGAGACAAATAAAGTTGCGCCCAAGGACTTGGAGGAGGGAGGACACAAGGTGTACTCATCAACAAGTCCCAAAAGTGGAAAAACCTGGCCTGAAAAATGCAAGGACAACTGTCCACACAGAAATGCTAAAAATCTTGCCTCAAAGATGATCCTGAGAGCATGCATTTTACAGTCCTCACCACAGAAGAAGATAGTGAAAATGTACCCCAGAAAGTAATGTAAATATGAACAAACTACTTGCGCGCTATGTTAAAAAATACGGTAAATTAGGCCCAGAATACTCTCAATCTGCGTGCAAAATTAGGGAAACCTTGAACCCAATACCTTGTGAATCTCTTACAGTTACTCTTAAGTATCATTTGTGGAGCATCCATCTTCAGTTGGTGTGGCCTCACAGCTCTTCGCCTTGCTTGGATGTGTCAGCTTGGCCAGTTCTTGGTGTCTTTAGGAGCACAGTCCGAACTTCAATAATAAATGAACCAATAGATGCACGTCACCAACAGTGCACAGGAGCATTTCCCAGCACATTTTCAAGATGCCTTTCACAATATATTCCAGTATAAAAATGTCTTTAGGTTGGCTTGCCCCACACATTTCCATGCGGGCTGCACCAAAATATGCCTGTATTCCCATACAAGAAAATACTCATGTTTGCTTCGCACATAATGCCAGTAATGATACTATAAGACAACGTGGCCAGGCTGGCTCTGCCAATAAGCTAGTATCCCCTAAGAGCATACACCTGATGGTTTTATCATTAAAAATGTCATGGCACAATAAGAAAACATGCCCAAACTGGCTGCAACAATCTAGGCCAGTCTAGACAGGTACTAGCACTTACCATGTTTGTTTTACTCTTGATACCGAGTAAAAAATGCAATGCCAGAGTAATAGGTTATAGATAGACTGGCTGCACCAAAATATGCAAGTCTAGTGACATATTAACACTTACCATGCTTACTTTATCTCAGATTCCCAGTAATAATGCCAAGACAGTAATATCCCTCCTCATCTGTCCCCTGACAAAATCGTGATCCGGGCCTGTTACAAATGCAAGCGCACACACATTCACACAACATGTACTCTCGCATTCACCCATACATTCACACACCATTCACTCATTCATTCACACCCACACCCATACAACATACACTCAGTAATTTGCATGCACACGCAGCCAGCCATCCATCATACACTCAATCAATCAGACATGTATGCAAGCATGTATACACACATAGCATACACTCATATATAGTTTTTCTTACCTTCAGTCCTGGACCCTGCTTCTAGTCACCTCCCATAAATGCCCTCCAGCTCCCGTGCAGCAATAACAGGAACCAGTAAGGATAGTTTGTAAATGTCACTAGGGGCCTTCGGAGAAGGATGAGCTGGACGGAACCAGAATGTACCTTGTGCTTGGGATGTTCTTGATGCTCGACAGGGGCAAGTTGGTTCCAGGTCACTTGCAGCTCCTGCAACAGAGTTCAAGACGGGAGACAGCTGCGGGTATCAGAGGGCAGGTAGTTCGGCAAGTGAGGCTGGGTGGACGGCTACAGGCTGGCGTACACGATGGCTCGGGGTCAAGAATGGTTGTCTTTGTGCTGGTTGGCAGATCTGGAACACTGGTCGAGGTGTCTCGGACGGCTTTAGTGACTGCAGCGTGACAACAGTCAGTGGTGCAGCTGAACACCGTTCGAGGACTCGACTGCCTCGAAAATGTCCTTGAAAGATGGACACTGGTTGATGCTTGTTGTGGCCCTCATCCTAGTTTCTTCGCTGGGCTTGTGTCATCCTTTATGGCGGACGGCCCGAAGCTGAGGAGAGTGTTTGCAGGCAACAGCCTTGTCCCTTGTTCAGAGACTCTCTGGCACTTGCCACCTAGGAAGCTTCCTGGCAGAACCTAGCAAGGCATACTGTGTGCTGGCTGGGTAATGGTTCTGGAGCTTCTGGATTGGTCCTCTGAGTTCGGTATCACCCTCTGTTCCCTGGGAGATGTTCAGGGGAGGGATCTTGCTTCCCTCATGGAAAGCCTGGCCTTACTTCACTGGTGGAAGCTTTAAGGCAGACTTTGCCTTCAGCAAGGGTCCACGTGAGTTATTCTTGTTACTCCTTGCAAAGCCTTCAGATGATCTGCTAAGAGAGGGTTTTAGCCCTCTAAGATCCAATTGGGCCCAATGATTGGCACAGGCTACGTTTACCTTAATGAACCGATCCTGGGTCCCCACCAACAATTGCCAGTTATGCGTGAGGTCATAAACAGAGTGCTTTGCAACAGGAAAGGTAAAGGGGTGAAAACATGTACTACTAAGTCCCACCCATTTTCCTGTTTGTTGTATATCAAAGGGCCTCTCTGTAGATCCTGATCAAAGCGCACGTCTCCCTTGAAGTTGTGGGGAGAACAGACATTCTGTATCCATCAAATCACTTACTTCTACCCTCTGAAAGGGGGTCCCCCTGAGGGGTTGCCTATTGTAAACAGTTATCCTAGACATGACAGTTCACTGCCCTCGATACTAAGGGGCAAGAGCTGACTTCAGGTTGACACAGATGCATATCAAAAAGGTGTTGTGTTTCCTGTCCCCTTTGTAAGCTCTGCGACTAGGCCTCTTGCGCTCTTGTGGGCATGCTTCAACTAACTTTTTGTTAATAAACTGTGCCTTTCCAGTTCCAGTGCTTTGTGCATAATCATCAAGATGCATGTACGAGAAGCTGTTCCACTAATGTAATCCATTGTTTGAAACAAGAACTCTTTGCTGAACAACTGTTTTGTTTCCAATGGGCTCTATTCATTATCAGGTATTGGGCCTCATTCCGACCCAGGCGGTAAGTTACCGCCTGGGTCGTACCTTTACCACCATGGCGTAAACTACGTTTACGCCATGGTGGTTGGCGGACTTACCGCCCCATTCCGAGGTTTGCGGGGCGGTAAATCCCCAATCCCCATTTACCATTCCCCATTCCCATTTTTGCCCCATAGGGCATAATGGGAGTGGGGAAGGCGTTAATTACGCCACCGTAAATTACGGTGGCGTAATTAACAACAAGGTCCCTTAGCGCCATGGATTTTAACACCTGCTGAAAGCAGGTGTTAAATCCTCCATGGCGCTAAGGGACCTCGGAATCAGGCGGTAAGGGTTGGCGCTTTTTACGCTGCCGTAAACCCCTTACCGCATGGGTCGGAATGCGGCCCATTGTCATGTTATGGTTGCCTGTTGCATACTTTTTACACTGTTGTGGAGGCTGATCATTTTCACTCTGATAATTTCATTTACACTCTTAATTATAAAAACAGTGTGTAAAATGATGAGTATGCACAGTCAAGTTTACATCCATTCAACTTTGCAGTCAAAGGAGTACATTACTATAAATGGTCAGTGGCAGCAGAGTACTTGCTCAATCAAGTGTGAATGGTTGTCACTATACCAATCACAGGCAGGGCTCGCAAAACCTACCATTTAAAATAAAAGACAAATACATGTTTCAATGTGCATGGCTGGCATTTGGGAGGCAGCATTGCACCAAATATGAGGTGCGCTTATGGTGACAGCCACCATTTTGCAGAAAGCACTGTTAACCATTTTGTCACCTGTCACCATGGGACGAGTGCATTTCTTTTAGGTTGAGTATGTAAATTAAGCATCTTGCCCTGCAGGTCTAATGAATTTTTAAGAATGTGCTAGGCCAGACAGATATTACAGCCTCTCGAATCTTCAAGACTACAATTAAAACATCCAAAAACTGACTCCAGGAAGTGCAAGTGCTGTTCCAAAACAGACAAATAATTAAAGTTATTTTTGTAATTGCAATAGAAACTCAGCAAAACCTGTCCCTGTGATAATCCAAATAGGTATTTAACTTTTTTATATGTAGCGCCTCATGCATGGTTTGTCCAACATCTAAGCACTGTGATTATTATACCTCAGTTGATACTCAGTTTACCGACCTCTGAAGGATGCTAGCCAATAAGATAGCTCACTGGTTGAGCCCTCGTTTGCAGCGATCTGTGCATGATCTGCAGGTGACAGGTTTGAATCCTGACATGGCCAACTAAGTCTTTCATACTTTTGAGGTCGGTAAAGGAGTACCGACTTTGATTTGGTGATACATATGTTCTATGTACAGTGCTTTTCCCAAAGCACTATATAAATAACTATTTGACCATGAGATTAGGTATATAATTTAGCATTTAGTCCATGCCTCTCTGCAATGTTGTATCGTAATATTGGCATACCATTAGGTAGTAATAGTTCCAGGAACTGAGGACCACTTAAGTGCTAAGGACGAGGATGCCTGTCCTTTTTTCCATAGACTTGAGTAAAGCTCAGCAGTTCAGCGGTTATACATCAAAAGACAATTCTGCTATCAAACCTCAAAACATAATACTATTCATGTTTACTTTCCTATGTAAATTGGATAATTTTTTGTGTTTTCAACATTTAAATATATACAGGAGAGATCAAATGGCCATACCTTAGAGAAATAATGAAAATTGTATTCTGACACAATGAAGGAAGCTGCCGCATGGTGATGAGTTCCAAATAGTTTTTGTACACATCGGCTGGATGTCACATACATTTTACTCTCTTGCAAAGGAGAAAACTAATTCTGTCTCTCTTGAAATCACATTCACTCTCAAAGTTCAAAAATAGGGAGTTAAATACTACCACCACAAAATCTTAGCTGGAGCACTGCTCCTACCCATCTCAGGCACCTACAAGACTGACTCCAAAGCACTGAGCAAAATTTACCAAACTATCCAGGCCTGGATGGCTCGACATTCTCTATGCTTGAATGACGAGAAAACCGAGCTGCTTCTTATCAGAACACAAACACATTTCAACAAACTTAACAGTGCCTTCAAATCCTTCATCATTGACCGGAACACTTTCCTAGTCTCAAAAGGAGTAAAAACTTTAGGGGTTTACTTGGACTCATCGCTATCACTAACCAGACACGTGAATGCAGTCCAGGGACGTCATTTCAGCAAAATGATAGGGGTAGCGGAAGTGACATCACACGACCCATGACATCTGATGACAATCTGAATACTCCTCTGAAGACTCCTCTGAACGGCGCAGGACACAGAAGACCAGGTCCCCACATTCTGCCAGCCATTCCCAGGCTCGCAGAATCCGGGAAAACCTGGAAGATCAGACAGGAACCTCTGGGAGCAGTGCCTCTGAGTCAGAGGATGAATGGACCAGGGTTACCCGAACCAAAAAGGCCAATAAGGCAAAAAAGGGCCTTGCTTAAGGACCCATTGAAGCAAATAAAGGCAATAAGGAGTGTCATCACGCCTTATCACAAGAACGCCAAGTATTCCGTTTGGGAGCACTTGGAGCTCTATGAGCAAATGATGGAGACTTTTCATTTGAAGGACAGCCAAAGCTGTATTCAATATGTAAAGTGGACATTCTCCCCTGATTACTCCGGTTTCTTTGCGGGGCTGGAGGACCAAAATCATTTAAGATGGTCCACCTATAAGGCGGCCATCTTGAAACATTTTTCTGTTCACAGAAATCCTCAAGAGGCTCGCAAGGCAGCCTACAATTTGCAATGTGGGGAGGATCAGGCCCCACAAGAGTTTGTGCAAGAATTAAAGCATGCTTTTGAGCAGACCACCAGAAGGGTGCGCACAGACAGCAAAGAGTTTGTCAATACATTTTTCCATGCTCTCCCTAAATATATAATGACCCAGCTCGTGAGAGATTTTCATGAGAAAAGATCTTTAGACTGGGTCATTGAACAGGCTACCCGGATCTATGAGGTGCAGAAGCCCATCGAAAATAAAAATAACGCGCCGAAAAACCCCAAAACCAACAGCACCCCTGCTGCTGCCAAGGTGGCAGAGGTAAAGGTTGCCCCCGTTTTAGATTTGGAGATGGGGGGGCCTAAAAACCTGCCTGCACCAAATATCTCACAGCCCAGAAGGCCCTTGGGCCAGTCACAGACAGGGAGTCGAGGAGGTAGTCCCACAAATGGGGTCCCCCGCTCCCCTGACTATGTAAGTCCCCCCTACAAGGGAAACCGACCAATCCTGGGTTATGTGTGGACTCCTCCAGCCCAAGGGAGGGGATCCAGCCAAGCACCTAACCCAGGGAACTTCCCTCCCAACTTCCCCCAGGAGGGCAGAAATTCTCCAAATCCTGGGCAGAACTTTTTCCCCAGGTATCCACCCAATTTCCAGCCCCAAAATCATCCATCCTTCTTTCCCCAATTCCCTGAGCCCAGACAACCTAATCCGGGAGAGGGGAGGTCAAGGGTGGAGGGGTACCCAAATCTTCCCAACCAGGGGTACTACCAGAGAAGGGATAGCTACCCTTCCTGGGATCAGCCCAGGGGAGAAAATAGAGCCCCGTATCCGCCTGAGCGGGTTTCACAATTTGAGCGCTAGGTTCAAAATATGGCACGAGATCTGGGTCACATACTGAGGGCTCAACAGAACCCTCAGATGAGCATGCCACAGCAGAATGCCCCAAACTCTGGACCTGGTGCTCCAGAACAATGACGGGGGCAGCACCCCTATAACCCACCGGTTCCCAGGGAGGAGGCACAAGGGGAAGGGGGGTGTAAAGCCTTGGAGGAAGCTTCCTTCCCAACTTCTAAACAGCCCCTGGAAAACCAGGAATCGGAAACAAAATTTCCTGCCCCTGAAAGCCTGCCTCCCAAGGAGCAGAGGGGGGTAGGAGAAACAAAGGACCCAAACAGACCCACTTTGTGGAGGAGGTACAGGTCTTCCAATTTGAGGGAGAGGGATCCTCAGAAGATCCTGGGAAAAGGATCTTCTCCTTCAGAGATGGGGGAACTCCTCCCAAAGAAAAATGGTTCCCAAAGGATGCCAATTCAGACTGGGGAGATATGGAGACTGAGCTACCGCCGCCCATCATCTCATCCCAGAACCCACAATACCGAAATCCCCTGGTTCAAACCCATCCTGATGACTGCCTCCAAAAAGGGGGGGCAGCCCAGAACCGGAACCAGGGGAACCCACAATGGCTCTGATCTCCAGTTGCCAACTTTTTCTTTCAGATTCCCAAGGTTCTCCAAAGAATTCTGCCCAAATCTCTTCGCTAGCAATGTCCAAAACCAGAAAGTTAGCCCACCAGTTGTCCAGAAATGTGCATTATCTGTGCCCCCTTGAGGAGCAGGAGGGAAGATACAATGCCCCGGTACAAGTACAGGGGCAGGGTACAATTTTGGCACTGGTGGACACTGGATCCCAAGCTACCCTTCTGTCCAAAAGGGCCTTTGAGGAACTAAATACAGGAAGGGGGAGAATTACCGTATTCCTCTCACCTCTCTTCCGGGACAACTGCAGAACTTTGACGGGAAGGAAATTCCTGTTGAGGGGACTGCAGATTTGGACATCAAAATTGGGCGACACAAGGTGAAACACCCGGTCATAGTAGTGACTCCAGAGGGCACCCCTTGTTTACTAGGGAATGACCTCCTGAGAAGGTTGGCACCCCTAATAGACTGTGTAAACAAGGTCCTCTGGACCCAGACTAGCCGACCAATAAAATTAAAACAGAGTGTCAACCATGTTAGTTTAAACGGCACCTGCCACATGGTTGAACAAAAATCTGACCAAGTAGAATTTCACTTCCAGAACAACCAGATTCCAGACGTGACAGTAATAGCAGTAGGACAACAGACTGGTGATGGGGGGTCCTCTCTATTTCTGAAAATCAACCTTCCCTCCAGTTTAAGGTGGTATTCCGCGCTGGAAGGAAACACCCTGAAATTCTTTACTAATCCACAATCAGAAACTCCCACTCCTATAGTCCAGAAAGATGTGAAATCAGCTCAGAGCCTGGCTGATATTCAGCAAATTGGAGAGCAGTTGTTCATCCCTGTTCAGTTAAATGATGGGAAGGACTCTGTTCTCGCTCGAGTGTCTGTGAACAACGGTAAGAGCTTCATCAGCGAAGCCATGTTCCGCCAACTCCCAAAAGATCCAGCCATTCCCACATTCAAACTGATAGACAAATGGGAAATGGACCTGGAACCACCTAATTCCAAACATCTCCTGCCAAGCAGGTGTATGCTCAAAATCTCCATTGGCAACAGGAGCATAGTCCATAATTGTTGGGTCGTGCGAGACGTCACTGCCGCCTTTTACTTAGGCAGTGACATTCTCAATCGCTTTGCCATTAGTTTGGACCTAATAAACTTCAAAGCTTGGTCCCGATTAGCGGATAATTACATGGGCTTTGATGATCCAGAAAAAGCATTAAGGTCAGCTCAATTGCTACCTTATGCAGTTGAAATTCGGATCAAAGAGGAAGTCACCATCCCAGAAAGGACCCGACAATTCTCCCTGGAAGTGAAAGATAAAAGAGGACAACATTTGAAAAATCCTGATGCTTACATACATCTAAACGCTTCTCTCCAACAGCAAGGGTTGGGGGTAAACCCAACTCCATTAGTCAACATAGAACATGACACCATTCTAATAGAGGTGGATAACAGCGACTTAAAGAGTATTGCTCTAGCCGCAGGCACCATTATTGGAATGGCGGTTGATGACCAACATTTTTCCATTGATTTAGGAAATGAACTGTTAGGACCAATCCCCAAGGACTGTTTTGACAGTGACAGTGATGACAATACAACACCAGACAGGATCTTCACCCGGCATGGGGGGAACTTCCTGGTGTACACTTCCTACCCTTATGGTAAGGAGGATGTGACTTGTGACTTCAGAAGGGATGAGGTGATTTTCCAGGTTCATGAAGGCTGCCTTTCCCACCTGGGGCCTCCAGTCCAAATCAGCGCTCTGACCAGGGACTTCTCCACCCAGCTGGAGGAGGCCGCTGAGATAGCCAAACCAGAAGTCTTTCCAGGCTTCAGGAAGATGGTGGAAGAGAGAGTCAACCTAGCTGATGCCTGTGTGACTCTGGAACAAAAGCAAAAGTTGAAACAAGTTTTCTTGGATTTCCAAGATCTCTTTGCGGTAGACTCATATGACTGTGGTCGCACTGACATCCACACAACAACAATCCCCACGGACCCTGGCATGACTCCAGTGTTTGTGAAGCAATATCGCTTGCCTCTCGCATCCATGGAGTCCCTTACTGAAATAATTAAGAACCTTGAGTCCCGGGGAATAATTTGTCCAATACATAGCACCTTCAATAATCCGGTGCTGGGAATATTGAGCTCAACAAATGGGTCCATACTTCCCGATGGCCTCTGCCCTACATTGACCAAGGGCTGGCCCAGATCCAGGGGTCACAGGTATTCACTGCAATAGACCTGACCAATGGATACTGGACTGTGCCTGTCAGTAGGGAGGACCAATACAAGCTGGCTTTTACCTTTGGGGGCCAGCAGTACACATGGACCCGGACTCCCTTCGGATACCTCAACTCCAGCAATGAATTCAACATTTTCCTACATAATTCCATGCCCGACCTGGGTGCGAGGGGTAACCTGGCTTATGTAGATGATGTTCTCATCAAAAGTTCATCTGTGGAGGAACACATAGCGGAGATCCGTTATGTTCTGACACAGTTGAGGGCCGCCGGAGCAAAACTTTCCTTTCAGAAAGCACAGTGGTGTAGAACCCGTGTTAATTTCTTGGGGCATGAGATTACTCCTCAGGGTCTCTGTCCCCAGGAAAAGAAAGTGGAAGCACTTCAGAAACTGAAAGACCCCACAACTCTGCGGGAACTAAGGAGCCTCCTTGGACTGACTAATTACAGCAGAAAGTTCATTGAGGGCTACGCAGAGATCACCAGACCCCTGATTCATCTCCTGAAGGGGGGGGGGGTCAAGTGGGAATGGGGTCCAGAACAATCCGAGGCGGTAAGACAACTCAAAAGAAGCCTCTCACAAGCGCCCTGCCTAGCTTACCCTGTCAGAAACAAGGAGTTCTTCCTGGAGACGGGGTTCTCTAATACGTGCTTGACGGCAGTATTATACCAAAAGCATGACAAGGTCAATAAAGTAATCTCCTATGCGAGCAAAACTTTATCCTCTGTGGAGGAAAAATTCAACGATTGTGAGAAGGCACTCCTGGCAACGGTGTGGGCATTGAAGAATTACCGCCCGTTTATCCATGGGGAACACATCAAAGTGGAGACTCCACACCAGCCTCTGCAATATCTCCAAAGTGACAGAATCCAGGCCGGAAATGTGAGTAATTCCCGAATTACTTCCTGGATTCTGTCAATGCAAGGCTTTCCTGTGGAGGTCAGATATGGCCAAAACAAGAAAAGTCCCCTCGCGCAAGGTCTGGCTGACTTGCATGATTGTGCCAGAGAAAACTGTCTCGAGGACGAAATTCTACAAATCAAGGACAACACGGAGGCATACCTTAATTCCCCACACAAAGTCTTTGAAGAGGACAAGTGTGAGGGAATGCCCACTGTCTATGTGGATGGATGCTCTTACCATGTTGACAACGACGGGGAGAAAGAACTGGTGGCTGGCGTAGGGAATGCATGGGTGAAGGAGTTTCCAGAACCCTCCGCTGGATACAAAATTGGTCCCCGAAGTAGTCAGGTGGCAGAATTGATGGCTGTGCATCAAGCCATCCTCACTGCTGTCCAACATCAACTCCACGAACTGGTCATAATGACAGATTCTGATTATGTACGGAACGGGTTCGTGGAGCACCTGGTTAATTGGAAAACCAGAGGCATGTTATGTGCTAACAACAAACCCTTGAAACATGGGAAGTTGATCCAAAACATTGATGATCGGGTCACCTCGAATGAGATGACCATCTATTGGAAAAAGATCAAGGGTCATTCCAAAGTAGAGGGACCAGACAAAACTGGAAATGACTTAGCTGATCAGCTGGCCAAAACCGGGGCCATCCAAGGGGATCAAATTGAAATAGAGTCCCTGTTGGGGGAAATCCAGGTCACTGCTATCACTAGGTCCCAGACAAATGCTCACAATGATCTTTCAATTGCACAATGGAGTAAGGAAACCCCTGATGCTGATTTAATTACAGCTCAGAAGGGGGATCCAATTATTGGTAAGTTTTACCAACACCTTGAGGACCCTGAGAACTTCCCCCTGACGGATACCGATTACATTGGGAAAGAGGACCTAAGAGTGTTGATGAAATGTCCAAAAATGTTCCGGATCCAAGACGGTTTGTTGGTAAGGAAATCCCAAGCTGGCCATGATCAGTGGGTGGTTCCTACCTCCTTCCGAAGCCTGATGTTAAGTCACGCCCATGATGCGGCTACAGCCGGTCATAGGGGGTTTCATACAACACTTGAGATCTTAAGAGGGGTTGCCTACTGGCCACACATGGGCCAGGACCTCAACCAATATTTGAAGGGTTGTCTTGTGTGTGCACAATTTCAGCCAACATCCCTCACACACCGGGTGCCTCTCCAAAAGAGGGGAATGACACTCCCATGGTCAGATTTACAAATCGACTTTGTAGGCCCCGTGATTCGCTCCACTAGGGGGAATAAGTACATGTTGACTGTAACATGCTTGTTTACCAAGTGGGTGGAATGTCTCCCAGCCCCAAACTGCAAGGCAGAAACGGCAGCTGCCTTGATGATTAACCACATCTTTTCCCGTTTTGGTCTACCTCAAAGGATTGAGTCAGACAGGGGTAGCCACTTCACCAGTGAAGTAATGACAAACATGTGGGAGATACTGGGGGTCAAGAGGAAGTTACATATTGCTTACCGGCCAGCTTCTTCTGGGGCAGTAGAGAGATATAACCGAACCATTGTGAGCATATTAAAGAAGTTTGTGGCAGATTCTGGGCCAAGTTGGGATATCCGATTACCTCTGGTCCTAATGGCCATCAGATCTACCCCTTCATCTGCAACCAAAATGTCACCATTTGAGTTGATGACTGGAAGCAAGATGGTGCTTCCTCAGCATTTGCTCTACAGAACCCAAGAGCAAACGTTGATAAATGCCTCCACAACCCATGAGTATGTGGAGAATTTAAGGAAACACCTTCAACATGCTTTTGCCTATGCTCAGCGGAATCTAGAAAGATCAGCCGAGAGTATGAAGACCCACTATGACCTGAAAACTTCCAGGAAGGAATATCAGGTGGGGGACCGGGTCTATCTATACAATTTCCAAAGGAACCAGGCCAAACAGTGCAAATTGTTGCCTACATGGAAGGGACCCTTTGAGATTATAGACAAGATCTCCCCTGTGGCCTACAAGATCCGCATCCCCAAAGGCAGTTTGGCAGAGGGGGAAGACAAGTGGGTCCACATAAACCAGTTGAAGTGTTGCCATCCCAGGCACACTTTGCAGCAACTGGAGGAGTCCTCTGCAATCCCAGAGGGTACCGCTCCAGAGTAATTCAATTCCAACCCTAAAAGATCCTACATATAGCCTATCAAATTCTGTGTTTCTCAAGTTTATGTGTTCCTGTCTCTTAATTTAAAAAAATGTGCATGTTCATATCTGTTGAGTTCTAAAATATATATGCCACCCCACTATATCAATGGTGGGGGAGAAATGTCCATGAATAGGTATTGCCGCTTTTCCTTTGTCGTCCTAGGAGAAAGAAAACCTGGAGACTGGCCAAGGAGGACGATCTGGAGACCGGGAGCAGAGACCCGAGTGGCCCGGGGTACCGCCCAATCCTCCCATCAGGACCAGCAAGGAGAACTGATTGATCGACTGGAGGGAGGAAAAGATGCTGAACTGTGCCATTTGCGGAATTGGAAGAAGATAATGAGGACATACCAGCGCAAGGGCTTAAAACCTCCATTGCACCCGACTGCCCCTCGATTTGGATTAAAGCGTAGTCGGGCGCCGGGGGATTTGTGCAGGGTTTTGACCCATGCTGAATCAATAGACTGGATAGACATGGGGATTAAGCCGTCGCTGCCCATTATCCTATCCGGAATGAAAATAAATCAATAGACAGGGTAGATGTGGGGTTGAGCTGTCGACGCCCACATACACGCCAGGATCTAGGAGAACCGCGCAGTTGCGCACACCAAGATGGTCACCCAAGGTGCCACCCATTTTTGCCTATGTTGTGAGCACAGAAGGGCACAGAGCCTAAAACCATTGTAAAAGGGGCAATGCTGATTGCCAAAAGCAACCCATAACTGTTGGGAATTCGTTTTCTTCAGGTCAAACATGGCTAATTTATGGGCACAAAATTATTTTACTGCAGAACTACACCAATGCCATTTGTTGAACCTGGACAATATACTTCCATGTAAAATCTCTTGTTTGAAATGCTTGAATTCAAGACTGATCCAAAAAAAATGCATGCAGTACCCGCTTTTGACTGAGGGCGGCGCTAGCGGTCTAAACTCTGACAGGGAAACTGCATGTCAGGAGTTGCAGGAGAGGCCTTTACATCAAAGGCTGGGAGTTAATTAAAATCTTAACCACATGCTGTTCCCAGAAGACAATCTGATTTAATTAACAGGCCAAAAGGCTGGGAAAACTCTCACCTCCAGAGATTCACACCAGGAGTTAGAATCTCACATGATCTCTTGATTGATAGAAGGCAGACTGGCTGGGAGCCTCCTGGAGACCACACAATAGGCTCTTGCACTTGAATAGAATATGCTGATGTTGACTGTTGACTGTACACAAAGAGCTCCCAGCAGAAGACACATGTGATCACTGACCCACCCAAGTCTTGGAGGCGGACTCCAACACTCTGAGAACTGAATTGAAAGCAAAATCTATATTTTACAGAAATACTGATAACTCTTTGTAATCAAATGACAGGAATGTATAACTTTGAGAGCCTTAATTTAAAAAATGTACCTTCGATTGAAGCCCAAACTCCAATTTGTGTGATGTTCTGGGGCAAAACCCCGCTATTTAATGATACTACAGACTCTGTGTTTAAGCTAGAGACATGGGAATTTACTGGAGTATGTATGGACAGGCTGTGTATATGTGTATAATTTTTAATGAAAAACCAATATTGCAAAACCAGTTAAAAAACGCAAAATGTTGCCGTTTCTGAATGCAAGCTCTTAGAAACATCAGAGTTTGAACAGAGTATACCTCATGTGATACGTGATGGGTGCATGTACTTTCAAACCACTGTGTATCTATGAAATATGTCTTTAGGTCAAATATAGATTTTTGGGCAAACTGACCAGGGGAGGATCCTCTGACCCATAAAACCTACAGCATCACTCTGACTCACATTTCCTTCCCCCAATCATGGGAGAGGGGAGAATTGGGCCAATGACAAGTGAGAGGGGCAGGTTTAGTTATGACCAAGGCACACACCCATTTTCAAAACACATAAAAAGAGACTGCTGGGACAGGTAGAGACATTCAATTCCATTTGCTGCGGAGCATGCTGACCGACGACTTCACATCCAGAGTTCCAGACTTCAAATCCATCAATCTCCAGAACCTGTAGCAGTATCCAGAAAGCAGTGTTACATCCAGAATCCAGAGAGGCTAGACCAGCAGAGCAGAGCTGACCCAGATCACTGTGAAGTGCCGAGACCAGAACCAGAGTACAGTCCAAAACCTGACCAGATCCGTGGCGATGCCTATTTCAAAAATATATTGTGAGTACCTAGCAGAACTGTGCAGAACCAATCTCTTAGTTAAAATAATCTAATCCAAACTATTTTAATCTAACCAGAACTGCCTCCTAGAAGTTGTCACTTGTTATTTTGTAAAGCTGCACCACTTTCACTTGTCAATTCTGAAGCTGCAAAGCTGTCACCTGTCATTTTGAGTTTACTTAAAATCCGAAGAACTACCTTTATTTAATCGTCCGTATCTCTGGAACCGTTTGGGCTACGAACTTGGTTTAACTTTCCTCTGAAAGCTTAGAATCTAAGCTCTCCAACACGCCTAGAACCGACTCCTTATACTTTCTCCGCAATCACGATTCACGCATTCGCGAATTTTGCCGCGATTTGCGATTGGGCCCGATTTCTTTACTTGTAAAAAGATAGCTGCTTGTGCCTGAACTGCTAAATTTCGTTTGCCTCTTAATCACCATCTCTGAATCATTGCTAAAGTGGGCCTGCACACATCCCTAGTATCTCTCACTCACCCTGAACCTCCTAAAGGGAATTAAAAGCATTTTCAGCATATTTCTCACTGCATTGTCACCATATTCAAAGCATTTTGCCTGTGTTTCAAAACTCCTATCTGTTGTATAAGCTGCTGGGGGGGGAATTGAACTGAATTCTATTTGATTACATTCCTAAGAACTGTGTGCTCTCATCTTCATCTCCTTAAATTGCATAAAGGGGGGGTGAATTGTCCAAGAAAGTGATTACATTGTCTTTTGCCGAAATCCTATCAAGTTATTTTCTGTACTGCATTTTCATTCCATATTGCATCTATTTGAAACCATAAAAGTATTGTTGCTATCTTATCCATCCTATAACCACTCATCATTGATTATAAAGAAGTGTGCTAGTGCCAGACTATCCACTATTGATTACTGCTCAGATTAAGTGTGATATTCAATTATTAATTTATTATAAAGTGTGATATATATATATTGTTTACATTCTCAAATAAACCTTTTAAACTTGCAAAACAGAACTACTTCTTGGCTCAGTGGGGTCAGGGGGATTCTAAGAGAGGGGTGTTATATAGGGGTAGTCATCCAGAACTCATGAACTGGACATAAAGATATATCAATAAGGGTTTCCATTCAGTATCCCAGACTAGGCATTGACTTAGCTGTAGTGTTGAATTGAATCCCCTTACAGGAACGTCCTTATCGCTATCACTAAAATCAGAACCATCCTTCTGGTCCTTCCGCAAAGGCCTTAAAATGTGGCTCTTTCATCTGGAACTTGAATCCGCAACAAATCTACGTTTTAGCACTAAGACCTAATATGTAGGCATATCAATCATATGCTTAAGTAATGGTATTACCCATCCATCTGTACCACTGTATCACTGTAACCAGATGCTTTCGGGTTTGGCGGGCTCTACAAATTAATAAATGAATAAATAAATGTGAAGGCATAAGGCAGAGAGGGTTGTAAGGTGGGGGTGGGGAGGGGCACCACTCCGCGTGCAGTAATGTACAGCATGTCAATTCATGCACACTCAAAGAAAATATTTACAGGCGCATGGCCCTAAAACACCTCTGCAGACGGTGTTCCAAATTAAGCCAGCAAAAAGACCAGGGCTGGGGCCCACGGTAAGGGCCACTCTCTAGTACACAGTAATATAACTGAATACATGATTCATAATGTGTAGCTCAACACCAAACCCTTGTGCAAATCATAAGCATTTCTTTACCAACAATTTTGGGTGGAAGTCAAAATGATTTATTCATAATATAGGCAGACGCCAAATGGCCAATGCATTTCAGACCAATAAAGGTCCTTCTTCAGCCTGGGCATGAAACGTAAAATAAAAACCACCAAAAAACAACCTGTAATCTGTGCCAGGTATAATCTCAGAAGACACGGGGGGGGGGGGGTGTTCAGCGCATGAATACAGGCTTCTAATAGCGAGCCACGTTTCAGGGACAAATAGTGTAGCCAACCATTTGTTTTACAGAGATGGACAGCCCAACGATCTGCCTTCGAAACGAGTGCGACTGAAAAGCAGAGAGGCGCCATTTTGACCGCTGTCTTTCCGTGCCCCCTCCAACACCCCTCGTGCAGTGCATGCGCATGCGCTTATAGCCCGTTGACATTTACCAGGGGAGCAAATGAACAGCCTTCCAAACGCACAGCCATTTTCCTTTCAAATATCATTAGTATACATCAAATCTTGCTCTACAAAGTGCGAAATGCAAACCACAGAATGCGCAGAGTGCACACTACAAAATACAAGCATGGCAACAAGTACATAATTTCATAAAAACGGAAGCAGAATGAAAATATATGATCATAAACACTAACTCTGATTTAAGAACAACAAGCAATCCCCTAATAATGCAGCAAAACGGAAGAATGGAGGGTGGCAGGAACATGTGCTTACATTGGCAGAGTTTACCACTATCCTGCTGGGTCGTGTGTGGGGGTAGGGGGGCTGAACGGAAATCTCTGAAACCACGTGGGCGGAGAGGCAGGCACGTGCTGATGTCAAGAGGAACCTTCTTTGTGTCTCCACGGCTAACCATGCATTAGGCAGAGGGCCACGCTTTCTTCTTCAAGAGGGGCAGGCACCGCACTTGCACCTGCTCGCCCACTCACCGCACGCATGCTCCCTTTGTGACTACAGAGACATGTGTGCTGTGTGCAGTGCTCGCACAATGGAACGCGCAAGCGGCCCTTCTGAGAATCAGGGATCCCCTGTCTTCCGCCTTCCCACCAGACAGGCAACGCTTCAACATCGCTGAACCCAGATTGCTGGCCTTTGTATGGGCATTGGCTGGGCATTTGCCAGCCACTGCCAATATGTTACACTGGCACTGGTAAAGCGCTTTCACCACCTGACCGCTGTAGCTACCTTATGGCCAGGTAGTACCTTCACTTGTCATCATAGGCCCAGGCACTCAGCTCATATGACATGTATTGGTGTCGTGTACCACACAATAGCATCACATGCACAGGTAATGACATCATTGGCAGGTGTAGCCATTAAACGTCAGATTTTCTCACCAATCTGACGTTTAATGGCTCTATGACCAGACGCACCACCAAGTGGCTGGCAGTTGATGACAGAATACAACTTAAAGTTTTATGCCTTATTCACAAGTGTCTAGCTAACGCAGCACCGAAAAATCTGGTGGATAAATTCCTAACTAACACATCTGCACGACCCGACCAGATCAATGTGTTCTTACTGCCTCAAGGTCCCCAGATATGACCTCAAAAAAGCAAGGGGAAGTAGCTTTCTGGTTATGGCAGCACAATTTTGGAACTCCATGCCTCTAGCTTTAAGACCTGATCCCTCGTTCTTCAATTTCAGGAAAAAAACGATAAGTCGTCTCATAGCTGGGGTTCTCTAGCCTACTTTAGAGGGCCACATCTTCCGGGATAACCAGTCCTGATTCCTTTGTATATAGATTTGTAAACACCATGCAATATTTTGATTTGTACCTGTAATCCTTTTTGTATTCCTGTCTTGTAATTTGTATATTAACTTAACTGCCTAATTCTTTTTCTTTCTTGTCTTGTAACTTGTAAATGCCTGTATCTTTGAAACAATGCAATGGAATACGTATTCTATGTAACGTGTAATGTGCCCAAACAAACCAATGTAGTTAGAATGGCAAGTGAGCATTAATGGGCCCGCACAATGTGCTCCTGTAGCTGCATGCATCCCCACTTCACACAGGGTTGGCCCAGAATTCATCATGAATAGTTTCGCTCTGTAAACCACAACCAGACATTCAGAATCAACACAATAATTAAAATGAGCACCTGGACATCATTGTGGACCTCCTTTCAACCAATCAGAATGTTCAGAGCACAGTCAATAACTACTGTTATTGACTACGTTCTGAACCTTCTGACTTCAAAAGCAGACTGGGGATCCATCATTCAATGTCCAGGTAAGGTTTCTTTCAACAGGACACTTCCTCTCTGGGAGGACTTTTTTCACTGCAACATCATGTTTTAATGCACCAGCGAGAAAGCTAAAACATGGGAATATGCTTTAACTTTCTTTTACATGATGCCTAATGTATGCTCATGTGAAACCTGCTCTATTTTAACCAAGGTTGCAATTAAAATACTTAACTTATGGAGACAACTTTGTTATTTAAACACCACAAAATAAACCACATTTAATTTACTAACTCAGTTTGTCAATTTACCGTACTCATTAAAGCATTTTTTTTACTTCGCAACCAAACTCTGAAACATGTATTGCGACTGCCAGTACGTGCTAATAGACTTAAATACCTCAGCAGTGGCCATTATCACTTGGGATTGGGATTCTTCCCAAACGTACCCATTATCCAGCGTTAATGACCTCTCCCTCGGTTTATAAGACTATATTAAGTGTTCCTGGGGTTAGAACTAAGGCAGTCTTTCTCAGTTGCTGCAATAAAAATCTCAAAAACGGGCTACTTAGGATCGCCAGCACCTCTTTTGCAGACACCTAAGACATGGGTGTTCCCCCTGAAAACATTCCCTTCAAATGCTTATTGCGAATTATGCCCACACTGCGGTAAGGGGCTGATTTTTAGAGTGGCTATAGGATCTTGTTACACCAGCAGAGTTGCCCCAGAGGGCAGCACAAGGAGACCACCTTAGTAGCATTCATGCAACAACCTGGATCTTGCTGAGGTGGAAGCCTTTTTCCTTGGCCAGGGCAAATGCAAAGCTGGTTAATGCATGCATTGTCATTCAGGTCCACTCCTTGAGATGGGAACCCTGTCATACCACACGGTATGCCACTGTGGCACTGGTATCTGACAATTTTTCTTTGCCTGCACAATATGCATTTTGGGCACCAGCGTCATGCCACCCTGTCATATTCTAAACCTGTTGCAGGTAGGTTGCCCAACTGTCCAGGCAGGTGATGCATTGATCCACTGAGCTATCTTGCCTTGTCATTTTAGAGGGTTTTAAGGCAATGCAGTATAAAACATGTTCTTACATAGAAATACAATCTGGATTTCGAGGGCTGTTGACGGGGCCCTTTGAAACTGAGAGACCGAAACGGAGTACTATGCCACCTCAGGTGTGCATACCCTGCCTACTCCTATCACAGACCCTATAGCTTCTAAATGCTTTATACATGCAATTTTCATTAATGCATTTGACTCCTGCATCTTTGTCTTCATTCATTTGCAGGCCAATGGTTAGGTGCTATGGCAGAACATTGTCTTTAGTAAGAAAGTGTCATTTTTACAAGATATTGGGAGTTGACCTGTACGTAATTACATTGTTGGCACATGATAGGGCATTCCTTAGGTTGGCCTTCATGCCACAGAACAGATCATCATTAGAACTCTCTAAACAAGAGACTTTTGGCACAGAGTGACAAGGCAGAATTGGTTGCTTGTATTTAAGATAGCTGAGTGCCTGCTACAGACTTTTTTGTTTTTTGTATATTTCTCTTATGATGTAAGTCTGCATTGTGTTATACTTTGGGGTCAAATCATTGAGTGTCATTACATGTGGTAATGATTGTAATGGCAAAGCACTGTAACCTATGGTTACAGTGCTTAAAAATGGGAGGAGACCTCAGTACGTGCAGATCGGTAAAATACGGACACTATAAAAAAGCTATTGTTGCAAAAGCAACTGGCAAATTCTTTTTATAACATGGTGCACAGTGTATTTCATATCCTTCTACCTCTACAGTACTACATTCCCTCAAAATATGCTTTTCATTTCTCTGCTTCTCCACCTAATACAGATACTTCTTATATACGTCTGCTTCTGGTCCTAGTTATCATGGTTCCAGTTGACACCAGGCACCTTGAGGTCTGGGGTTCCAAGACAGTAAACCTCACCAGAAAGCAAGAGAACCCTGGAACCACAGGAACACACTAAATTCTGATGCCCAGAGGCCATTCTACATACAATCTCTACAATGATAAGACATTGTGAGTAGATTAGTCCAGCCTCATGGAAAAACATAAGCAAGAGAATGGACGTAATAACATATGCTACAGCCTGGAGCTGGCCACTATGGCCACGATGAGGAGGGGATGGAGAAAAATAGAAATGACGGGGAGAGACCCCAAATACAAGGATAACAAAATGACATTCCTCTGATATGCCAGAGAATATGGACATGCAATCAAGAGAACAATACAATGCGTTTATGCTAATGAGATCCTATAGCTACAAAACAAAACTAGAGAACACTTGGCCATATCAAAAGAACTATCTAACCCCAAACAAGCCAAACTCATCACCACCCCATACCAACATTTTATGGAGAAAAAAAAGTCCGGTTACAGCATTTAGAAAATAGGGAACACTCATGGGACTATGCAAGGCTTTAAAGCCACCCAGGCCTTGAGCGTAGAACCATAAATAACTTCATACCCTTCTCTGGAAGCGACATTATCAAAACTGCAAAAAAGATGAGTGTCTACAACATTAACCTCACTATGATCAGCAGCTTTCGTAAAAAAACAAATTCAGACGTTGGCACCTGACATAACCCAACTTTGTAACACCTCACTAGCATCAGGGCGTAAACCCTCCTCACTTACAAAAACTGCCATCAGATAAAAGAAAAACACTAATGCCCCTGAGGACATCGCCAATTATAGACCTATGACCAATACCCACGTTTTAACAAAATACCAGACAGTGTATCCATTACCAAAATCCAACAGCACAGCAAAATCCTAAACCTCTGACATGGAAGGCAATCAGGTGTCTGTCATAAGCACAGCACTGTGTTATCGACAGGGTGTGGCATGAGGAACAAGGCATGCTCTCATTGCCCCATGGCCCAACCTGCCGTTCCGGCCACAGCTCAGCAGTGTTCAAACCTTTTCCTCACAACTGTTGAGGGTTCATATTTTCTTGTTTGATGCACAAAAAAGTGTCAAACTTTTGTTTTTTTTAACTGCATTCAATATGCATGTTATGCATAGCAGTGTGCTGCAATTGTTTATCGAACATTGACTGCAAGCATGTAACTTCATCACACACACACACTCTACTGGGTGTTTCTAAGTGTTGAATGTAGTAAACCCCATGGTAAGGATTTTAAGTTGTTCCCTGCCAGGTGTGAAATAAACACCAATTTTTTTTTTCTTCTCCTGCACTCAGATACTTTCCAGATACTTCTCAGCACCGTTACACTGCATGCGCTACTCTAAGACACACTGCAGCTATTCTCCATTATATAAATTTGGTCTGGCTGCACACATGGCCTGATTCATGGACGTGTTTTATAATGGCGCAATCCCATAGGAAAACGTTCCATGAATCAGACCCATAATGTCTTCTCACATACTCTCCAGACTACCTCTCAACACCCATCCACGTGTCTGCTCGACATGGGTGACTAGCAGGGACTTGCCCACCGGTACCTAGCTTTGTATTGGCTAAAATGCACACGCACATTATATAACTCACTGAAGAATTTCCCACATCTGGACTTCTGTCCCCCGAGGGTGTTCAACCTACAGCGCATTGAGACCGCACCAATGGTGAAAGGCGCTGAACAAATGAAAATGGCATAACATTACATTTTTGGTAAACACGAGGTTGCATTCTGTTACTTGGTTTGTATTAACACATTGTATATGAATGTAACACGACGTGTGATAACAATGCCGGAGCTTAGAGAACGTGATTGGGTAATTGTGGTTCAGCATATTTTCACTAAACAAGAGTGTGAAGGAAGTATTTGGGTGAGAAAAGTGTGCAGGGGTGTCTCCGCATTAATCAACAGTTATTTTAAATGCAGATTATCTCGTTGTGAAGACCTTTACCTATGTACATATGTATGTGATTGGAATAGCTCGCATGCAGCAGAGCTATGCATAAACAGGGGGAGTACAGTCAGAACTTTGGGGAGAGTTGGGGATGAGAGGCCAATTAAGGGTGTTCATGCCATAATGCACATTCACAAATATATAGCTCTTCAAAGTTCTTTGTCGAACCTGCATGTATATGTTCGAAATCTAAAAGGGCTCTTTCTCCCTTTCATCCTTACACAAATGATAACATGCCTGCCATTTTAGTTGATTAAAAGTTAGATCTGCTATTTATAATGCAATGACAAGAGACTATAGAAGTTCAGACTTTGGCTTTGTTGTGGGACACTTGCCCTGGGTTCACCTGTACATGATGCAGGCTCGCCTCCTAGGCACATTCTGGCTTGATGGACATTAACGAAGACAGTCTAAAACTTGTGGATAAATAGAGAATGGAGTTCTTATTTGACTGGACTTACCGCCAGTGAACCGTAGATCACAAACTCCTACGGGAAGATTACAAAACAACCATGGTCTAGGGGGTAATGTCCACACATGTCTTAAGCTAACACTGTGCAACAAGGAGACACAAGTTAACGAGGGGGCTTTCACCTCCAAATGCACAAGGCTATTGTGTGGCAACGTCAAAGAATCATCCACCTCCCCATGTCTATTTAATATTTATGTGTGCCTGGTTGAAGAACTAATCACCAACTCCACTAAATGTTTCTGACTTCAGGCGAGCAGCTTTCACCCAGTGTTTGAAACCAACAACACCCCAGCCTAGAATAGAGAAATCATTGACTGATTACTTCCTATACAAAACTGGATGGTAGGCAATGCATTTGGCTTCAATGCATGACAAATTGTACTCAATTTGGGAAATAGCCTTTTTGGGGACATGCCCTTTGAATGATCATAAAGACCTGGCCTGGCCGCCACACAGATGGAAACAGCTAAAACATTTGTTGATGATATTTATTTTTGCATGTATATAGTGCACACAAACCCTCAGGCATCAGGGCACTTGTGGAAACCAGTTACATGTGGCCCGTAGGCAATCAGCGTACACATTCAAAAGCATAACGAACATGAGAGTTAGAGTCATAATCAGTGCATACAGGTTACATAAATCAGAGATGCCATTACATATGAGTTACAGAGAGGGTACACGCGTTAGGGGGGGTCAGCCATCGTGATAGAGTTTATGCAAACAGCTATTTGACTGTACATTCTCCTTCAACCACCAGGTCAGAGCCATCCCTATGTCAGGGTAAATTTTATAGATGTAGAATATTACATCCTGATCTAAAACCTAAAGCATTAAGGCACCTTACTGCTATAGACTACAAGGTGTTTTACTCAACCTCCTAAACATAATGCACAGCCTGTAAAGCATGGAATGACGCTTTGCTAGAGAATGTACAATTTTATATGAATGTCATGGTTTCTAACAAGGAACATTCATTGAATCTGCACTTGAAAAACCTGAAAAATACAAGAAAGGCTAAGTGCCTGTGTCTCTATATCATGTGAGACACACTGCTATGGATATAAATAACCCATCTTGTCCCATTAAAAAGATCCATTTAAAAACAAGTAATCATACAAGGAAAGTGACTAATGTTATTTCAATAAGCCAACATGTAATGCACATTGCTTCTTTTTAATTGTGACATTAATGAAATTACTGTGAGGCTGCTAGGAGGCGCGGACCACGATGGCCACTTGAAGCCGAGGTCTGTCGATCTCTGCCATGTCAAGGGTTTTTTGTGTGTTAGACTCCCAGTTCATGGCAGCTGGGGAGTGTACAGGTCAGTGTACAAGCCTTGGCGGGAAGTATAGTCCATGATCACAAGTGAAGTAGGTCTGATGGTTGTATGAACTGCAGCGGTTGGCCCTGAAGCAGTGACGTCTCATTGAGCTGTGAAGAGGGATGCACTTGGTGAGGTGTGAGTGAGCGGGCCCCCACGTAGATGCGGACTGTGCGGCCAGGGTTTGCTAGGCCCGGAAAGGTGCATCTTGCTGGCGCCTGATTCGGGGGATGTGCCCGGATTCGGGCATGAAAGCAAGGGCATGCCTCAGCATAGGGTGGAAACTGAGGGTGACCTGGCACCTAGAGAAGACAGATAAGAAACCTGCTGTTTGATGGTGTGCCGTAACTGGACAGATACAGTGGTGTGCATGGCAGTTATACTCCCCCGGGTGCAGTAGGAGAGTTGAGAGCTCCTAAAGTGGAGTAGTTGGTATGGCCCAGAGGGGTTCAGTGCGGGGCTATTGAGGGGACGTTTCTGCAGGCAATTGAGAGAGGGCCAGGTTGGGGCTCTGACAGCTTGCCCGGTAGGCCACACAGCGAGTAACATGAAAGGATCGAAATGGGGAGGAGTTGGGAAAGCAGCCTGGAGATGGCAGGTGTAACCCCGTGTGAGGGATTACATTGTGTGCACATGGGTGACATTCTCCTGCCGGGAAAGTGTGCATGGTGGAGAATATCTCTGATCCTGGGCATTGCGCTGGATTGATCTCAAGGAACATAGTCACTTCGGTGGGGAACACAAGAAGGAGGTTCAGGGGACAAACCTGTGTCTCCTTGCTGTAGAATTTGATTGGGTGTTTGCCCTGCAAGCTGTAGGTGGAACGGCTGAGAGGTATTCAGGCCTTGCAGAAATTCCAGAGAGAAGTTATAATGGCAAGTGGAGGTACAAACGAGCCGCTGCAGGAAAGCAGGGGTGGTGGACAGATAAACCCTGCCACGAAGGAGGATATCCAAGACATTTTGCAGGAACTTAACGCACTAAGTGGGGCAATCCAGTTTCCATAACTGACTTGCAGGGTAGAGTGGATTCACTGGAAAATAAAGTGGAGGGTATTGAAAATAACGAGATCAATGGTGGCCTGTTGGAAATGCGATATGATGCCAGATTGCTCAACCTGGAGAATAAAGAGGAAGACATCCACTTGAAACACAATGAACTGAAAATAGAGCAAGGCGAAACAGTCAAAAGGTCCTTGGCCTCAGAGAACAGAAAGTAGAAAAGCCAAGGGACATGGAGAATAAGTTGAAGGTGATAGTGAATGTTCTCTTCGCGGAAGAAGGTGTAAGATTGAGAGAGTTCATGAGGGAGTAGTAGGGGCTGACAAAGGTCTCAGGCCATTGGGGGGCCCGTTTTCATAGTTATGGAAAAAATCTGAGGTGCTTGAAAATGGAAAACTTCTCCTAGAAGTTTTGTATGAAAGGGACAAAATAAAAATCTATCACGACTTGTCCAGATTGACACTTGCTGGACGACGGGTGTGGAAGTGATGGGGGTGGTAGATGTTGACAAATTTGATGTGGGGACATTTGGTTATCTGGGGCGGAGTGTGTGAATTATTTCAGAGTTGCAATTACTATGACTGCAGCGCAGCGGAGGGGGGACAGGACAGCCACTTGAAAGTAGGGACGCTGAATGTGAAGATCCTGAATTTGCCCACTAAACGTGCCATCATTGCTAAAGAATTTCGCAGATTGGGACTGGACATATTAATCTTCCAGGAAACTAGATTTGCAGTAGGGGAGGAAAGGCATATCCCTAGTGTGATAGTTGAGCAGGCTCATTGGGTATCTGTTTCTACAAGCGATTGCAGCTAGTGGATCCAGAGATACAAAAGGGATATGGACGGTCGCATATTGGTGGTGAGGGTTCTCATATGGAAGGTCCAAATGGGGATACCAGCAGTATAATGTCTGAATCAGGGTCAGGTGACCTGCTGTAGAAGTTCTAGGGATATGATGTTGGATGAGGTGGAGGGCCCGCTTATGATAGGAAGATATTTCAACATGGGGGCCAGCCCAGAATGGAATAGGCTCTGTTTACGGGAAGGGGGTCCTCGAACTCGGTCACAGGGAAATAACTCCCTTAAGAAAATCTTAGACAGTCGAGGGTTAATTGATGCGTGGAGAATGATGCACACAAGAAGTAGGAGATAAATATTTTCTCTCCTCCCTCATAGTAGGCATACTAGGATAGATTATTTATGTCTGAAAGGGGGAATGGTGGTTAGTGTGGAAACCAGTGACATAGTCATGATTTGATGGTCTGACCATGACCTGGTAGTCATGGAAGTGTTGGTAAGGGGCTTGCACATGCAGGATTCATTGTGGGGGTGTAACAACTCTCTGTGGAGAGATGTGGTCTTCATTGAGGACCTGAAACATGAAAACAGAAAATGCTTCACGTCTAATAATACTGTGTAAGTGGACGTCTGCACACTGTGGAAAGTGGCAAAAGGTGACTTTAAGGGGAGTACTGATTAGAGAGGCGGCTAGTAAGAAGTGGGAGAGGTCACTGAGGGGTGATACACTGTGCAGGGAAATTAGAGAACTGGGGGTGAAGGCCCATGATCCAATAGAGGTGGGGGCTGACCTTCTTTTGGAAATGAGCGAGAAGAGGTTTAGATCTACCTTGTCGAATATATTTTACCTAATTTGTTCTGGTTGTTGTTTTGGTTAGAAATGCAGGGGAGACCCCCCGCAACCCGTCCCCTCCCCACTCCCCCACCTTAACCTATTCCCTTACCACTGCTCATATATTAATTGTATTTGACTGAAAAAATTATCAAAACAATTTAGTCAAATCGAAAAGGTCAAATGTTTTTTGCGATCAAGTATGCTAATACCTGAGATTACACTACTTGGAATCAGAGGCACAGCGAGGAAATTACAGTTTTTAAACAAAAATTCTATGAAAAGTGGGACAATGTGGATTCAATGCTTGTGGCCCGGCTGGGGACAGAGCGGGGAGAGAGGTAGGTTGAGGGAATAAGGAAATCAGGCAGGAGGGTGCTCTGTTCCACACTGGAGGGGATAGCGCAGAGTTTCCCAACATTCTACAAGGTTCTTTATGGCAGGGGGGAGGTAGTCGATTCAAGTAATCTCGAGGGGTACGTTCGAGGTATCACTATTTCGACCCTGATTTGGGGAGAGGCTATCCTGGCAGATTTCTGATTTCTCTTATAGCTCAAATTGGCTATAAAGAGAATGCAGGGCTCCTGGAGATGATGCGTTCAGGATTGTTTTTTACAAAAAGTATGTGAACCTATTGGTGCCCTATCTCATGAAATTGTTCAACTCCATCAAGTCATTCTGTAAAGCTTTGATATCTGTTATTCACAAAGAGGAAAATACCTGAGGCAGTGTGCATCCTATAAGCCGATTCTGCTGCTTAATGTGGATGCAAAGATTTTTACTAGGACAATAGCGTCCAGATTCTAGCACATTATGCCCAAACTGGTGCATACGGATGAAGTAGGTTTTATCCTGGGCTGGCAGGGAGCAGACACATCAAGGAAAATCCACATTCCACCCAGTCTGTGATGCATCATTTTTGCCACACAATATTAAAATGTTTATTAAAGATGATCACTCTACTTTTCCAATATTTTGTATCCACATTGTCATCATTTTTAATATTGACATTGGCCCTGATTGAAGTTCATCCTATAGAATTTTCCAACCAATTTTCCAACCAATTGACATTGTCCCAATTAACATTCTCTGTAACAAATGTATACAATTGTCATTGCCCCGATTGAAATTCATCTTAAACAATTATCCAATTAGCATTGCCAGCATTGCTGAGACTATGGCCATGTATTTTGCCAATAAGCGGCTTTATCAAGGTTATCCAGACAACGGGCCTCATTCCGAGTATGGTGGTAGTCATGGCGCTATTTGCGCCATGACTACCTTCCATACCGGTAACGACTCCGACCTGGTTCAGTGGGGACTTACCAGTATAGTCCGACCTTTGCGGGACCGGTAAGTCCCCATTGGAAAATCCATTCCCCATTCCCATTTGAGCCCCCATAGGGTACAATGGAGATGGGGAAGTAGCTAATAACGGTACCGTTGTTAGCTCTGAAGTCCCTTAACGGGTCCCGTCCATAACGCCTGGTCAGACCAGGTGTTAAAGGAGGGACACGCTAAGGGACCTCGGAATAGGGCACAAAGGGATTACCGGCACCGGTGTCCTTACCGGTGCCGGTAATCCCTTTGCGCCCAACTTGGAATGAGGCCCAAATTATTCCAAGGTTCTTGCAAGAAATAATAAGTCAATCTCTATTCTAGAAACATGGATTTCTAACATGGAGTACCAACTCACAAAATAGAAATATGAAGCAAGTGCTGAAAGCTGTGGATATGAAATCATAATTTACCAAATTATATAGAGGATCATAAATAGTTGGATGTCAATTGTTTTGTTATAAGAGTTCCTGAACTGATTTTACTAGATGCACTTGAGCACCACAACAAACCAATCAGAGATTGACATATTATTTTTTGCAAGAATCTTGGAATACATTGGATTAGGGGAGTGAAGGGGACCTATAGGGTAGAGGGTCCTGTGCTGGTCTTATTTGGTCTGGACAAAGAAGATCCCTGGATATCCCTCCTCCTATATGGCCCACTTCTTGTTGTTCACTGCTAGGGCATGTCTCCTGTAAAAGAGAGTATTTACCAACTGAAAGGGCATTGGCGACTAAGGCAAAGGAAATATTTGAAATGGAGAATATCACCATTCTGGTGAATGAATGGGGGTCTTACCGGGAGGGGGAATGGCCCCCTTTCCTTCAGAGGTACGGTGAAAAGACAGGATAGTATTAATAAAAGTCAGCTAATCCATCGGAAGAAGAGGTTGATGTGATAGGGACACTTCAGATACTCCTCCCTGACCTAGTGAATTATGCCAAATTATATTGCATTGCAAATCCATCTGGATGGCCTGTGTAATTGTATTTACTTTATTTATTGTGCATGCTGTTGTCTGTTAATTAGTTATATGCTTTTATTATTTATCCACACCCATGGGTGGTTGAAGTTCCAGAGGTGGTGGGGGGATTGAAGGTGGATTTTGAACTGTGGTGTTTGTATGAACACTGGATTGTGTTTACTTTTCTATTGCTAACTCAAAATTGAATAAAGTAAAATGTAAAAAAAAGAATTACTGTGATGCAGCTATGTAAGCATGCATGCTTTGACTGCACCAGGGATAAAAAATTGCATTTTGGAATATAAAATGTGTGCAGGAATTGGATTATTAAAAACAGTAAGCTCCAAAATAAACGTACATTGCCTATATGTGTGCTTTAGTGAAGTTTCATGACAAGGTAATTTAAGTTCACACTGTGTTTGACAACATGTGCCTTGGCAGCAGGACCAAGGTGTTCATATGTTTGCCATCTGGAAAAACTAGAACCTTATCCTGTCATCCATTATTCAAGAAACCCATTGCAAGGATTACACCCACAGGAATAAAGGTTCACTTTGGAATAAAGAGACATAAACATTGCATTTGCACACTGCAAAAACTCTAATTTTAGCGGTGTGGAACGGCATCCAGAACATCATGCGACCTATCCACAATACTTTATGCGAGTGTCTGTTTTTTTACATTACAATAGATCACACAGTTCAGATCCACTTTATTTTGACCTGTCATGAACTCTGGCTGACCATAAAGTGTTCTGCGTAGATTTAATGAAAGGCTTCAACCATAAGAGGCCCAGTCAGCTGCTCACATGAATAATCAACTTGAAATGAAACTCTGCATGCGGAATCAAGCATTAATTAAATGTAGTCATTAGATTACATAGTCAATGCAGAATATACATTTTGATCTGACTTCACAACACATTTATTTGATACAAAAGTAAAAACTGCTCTGAAATTGGGAGAGCAGGCCCCCCAAAAGTGACTGAACATGCCATATTAATATTCATTCCTTATTAATAACATTGTATAATTTTAATAACCTTCCCATTTTATGTGCTGCCAAAGCGCAAGACATCTATAAAAATGAAGGCTTGCTCTCGAGTTTGAAAATCTGTTTGCCGATATTGGGAAAAACTGCTGTCAAGAGCTTTGGAAGAATCATAGATTTGAGTCCAACATTTTCCAAAACCACCCCTGTCACATGTCTGAGATAATTTGGAACTATCAAAGAAAGGGGGTTGTATTCTCTGGGAGTGTTAACCTGCTAAGCAAATCAATAGGAAGAATCAACCAATCAAAAATAGAAATGTCAAATGATCCTTTGTGGGAAAATGTAGAGCCTATTGAAGTTGAAACTCATAGAAAATAGAGCGAGCTCTGGGAATTCTGACAGGTTGCAGACAGGAAACCTCTACCAGAATAGATGAGTGCTGGAGTAGGATAATACCTAACAAGATTTGAGAGACCATGGGCCTTGTTCAAGAAGAACCCTGACGCAGACTTTATCTGAAGTAGACCTGTTTTCCTGAGACAGATAAAGCAGAGACCAGTGACCTAGCAAACTATGGATAATAACCTGGAAGATGTGAGGGACCATGCTGATCCTGCACCTCAAAGAAAAACCCAAAAGTGAGTATTTATTTTTGCATTTATTGAACACACTAAACCAAGAGGCATCAAAGCGCTAGTTATATACAGTAGTAACAGTAATAGAAACAAATAGAATATGTAGATAGGTAGGGAACAGGTTCAGTCAAGGGGAACATTTTGGGTGAAGAGTAGAGTCTTGAGCCATTTTCGGAAAGTCCAGTATGATTGTTCTGAGCGCAAAGGAAGAAAGTTCCAGTTCTTAGAGGCGATGACCAGGAAGCTGACCCCACCCAACCTCTTTCGTCTGACTCTGCGGATGATAAATTGGTTGAGTGTGACAGGATCGAGTGAGTCTTACTGATTGTGCTGTTGAGAATTTTTGTGAAAGGTGTCTCAGGGTTGTGCTGGCAAGACATTTGTGAGTATAAAATCCCAAATGCAATTTGAACTATGTCTTCAAGAATCCTTTATTATAAAGTCACTGGAAAGGGTGAAGGAACTGGAAGGGAAGTCACTGATGTACTCATTGCAACTAGCATTTTCTGTGCTGAGCATGCAGTGTTTTTTTAACAATAGTCAATTGATGTCATGGCCACAGAACTAAGGGCTAGTCCTCCCTCATCTCCAGGTTCCAAATGGACCCAGTCCTGGCACCTCTGGCGCCAGGCTTATGTAAAAGTGTGCCTAAGGCACGTGCAGCAGGGCTGGGTGTGGCCATAGAACAACATTGGAAGGCAGGAGTCCCTGGGTGGGGCAAGGTGGAGCCACTAGGCGGGGATGAGAGGGAGGGGCCAGGGCCAGCCTATATAAGGCCAACCCATCCACATGCCTCTGCTTCGCGTTGTCCTGCTTTTGCAGCGTAACGCTTATCGCTGTTCTTACCTGCGCATCCACTTGATTCCAGCTGCTTCATCTCTGAAGACATCTTACCAGATTCCAGCATCTCCACCGCTGAGGGCCCTTCTTACCTGCTTCCAGCCACTCCATCGCTGTACACGCCTCTTACCTGATTCCAGCTACTCCATCGCTATGTGCGCCTCTTACCTGACTCCAGATACTCCATCGCTGTGTGCGCCTCTTACCTGAATCCAGCTACTCCATTGCTGTGAGCGCCTCTTATCTGAATCCAGCTACTCCATCGCTGTGCGCGCCTCTTACATGAATCCAGCTACTCCATCGCCGAAGGCGTTCCTACCTGTTCCCAGCCGCTCCATTGCCGTGCGTGCCTCTTACCTGCATCCCAACCCTACCGGAGTCAGAGCCTGCTTCTCACCTGATCCGGGCATCCAGCTACCCGGAGCTCCACGTCGTTCCTTTTTTTACGCGACATCTTCAACCTGGAACCGTGGAGCTGCATTGAGCATCCGGACTTCGTTCTTCACCGTCGGCCTTCTCCTGCAAGAGAAAATAGAGAACAACAGGTTAGAATTCATAACAATAATGAACGCTTGGCCGCCATACCAGTGCCTATGGTTCCATTATAAAGGCCAATTTACCAGTTCCATCAGGCTCAAGGAACTCCCCGGATTCGCTCCACAACTCTGATCTGCTTCTTCATACCTATTGGGATGAGATTAGACATTGCAGGAATCATTATTGAACAAGACAAAGACATGGATTGGTTGCAGCCGGTCTGGATCAACACTGCCACGGACCAGTGAAGCAACTCGGTCCGCTCTACGATAAGCAGGACGGATAGCTCAACATTACAACACAACAGGTGAGCTTGCATGGGAAAACGCTTGCACATTACATTTTGGCTTGAGAGGGTTGAGGTAAGTCACAACACCCCCACGCCATTCTCATTAGCTCTCATCTTCTCTCAGGGGCAATACTAGCATCCAGAACAGCAGGCTCTGCAGCAATCGAGAGAGGGAGGCGATCCAGAGGAGCCAAGTCGAGGGAGGGCTCCAACCGTGCCCCAACTCCTCTGCAGAGACCAGGTGAGCGTAACACAACGCGAAACCTGTCCGAATCTCTGCCTGGGTGTTATGGAAATCTCTGAAACCGACCAGTTAACCCAATTACTGGGGGAGCTACGCACTGAAGTGTATGCCTCAAGAAAAGAGACTAATTCCTTGAGGAGAGACCTTATTGTAGCCCGAGAACGAGCGGAAGATCTGGCAAAGCAAATGCTCCAGGCACATGCAGGACAAGTTCCGTTACCTGGAATTACACCAACTCCTTTGCCACAGCCATCACCACCAGTGCAGGTGGTACTTCCAGGGGCAGTCCCACTATCCCCACCAGAACCCTTCATTGGCGACCCGAACAAATATGCTCTGTTCATGAACCAGTGCCGTCTCCACATTTTGTGCCGACCAGGAGCCTTCCCTAACGACAGCGCAAGGGTGGCCTTTGTAGTTTCCTATTTGGGAGGCTGTGCTGCTGATTGGTCCATACAATTAGTGGCCCAGGACGATCCAATACTTCGGAACTTCGCGGAATTCCAACGGGAATTGGAAAAATTGTTTGCCAGACACACCCAAGGACAAGCGTTAGACAACCAATTACTATCTCTTAGACAAGGAAACCATGACTTATTGACTTATATTGCCACCTTCAACCGCCTCATAGCACAGACTAATTGGCCGGAAGAGAAACGGACCACATTTTTTCACCAGGGGCTACGTGGTGAGTTAAAAGACGTACTAGCTCAAGTTGTCAATCCACCCGAATGTTGTGCAGATTATATCAACCTAACTGTGCAATTAGACCACCGATTACAAGACCGAAAAATGGACCGCACGAGGGCGGAAGGGAGATCAGTTTACATAAGACCTCGCGATAATCAAACCAGGGCTCATGAAACCACTGAACCTATGCAAATAGGGGGATTACGAGCTCCCATTTCTAAGGCTGAGAGGGAAAAAAGGAGGCAACAACAACTTTGTTTACATTGCGGAAAGGCTGGACATTTCTTGCGAGATTGCCCTACTAAACCACCCAAGAGGATGGTAGGTGCCACGGACAATGGCAACGAAGAAAAAGAACAGAAGTCGGAAAACCTGGGCGCCCCGGCAAGTGTAGGGGTTCACTTGTCAAGCGGAATCAAAAAAGTTGTACCAACCTCACACCTGGTCATTCCAGTGTTAATAACCCATCACCAACAACCATCAAGGGTACATGCTCTAGAAGCCTACATTGATAGTGGTGCGGTGGGTTGGCCGCAAGGATAGGCCTCCCACTTCTGCAAAAACCACACTCGGAAAACGTTACTGCGGTGGATGGCTCTCAGCTGTCTTCAGGGCCAGTAACTCAACACACTGATAAGGTAATGCTGACATGTCAGTATGGTCATCAGTATATTCAAACAAAAAATCAGGATGGGAGACCCACACTTTTGAGATTCAGGATAATTTTAGTGTAATCTCTGAATTTTGGTGATGATACATATAATATATCAATTGTTAGCATAATAACAGACAGACAGACAGTTGTACTTTTGATATGTAGGTGTACCACTAGGTACCACCGTCAAGAATGTGGAGGGTGCAAGCCTTTTGATGGTGCAAGATCTCTTGGATACACAGTTAACAAGGGTTTACAACACAAGAGTGAATGCAGCCCAGGACCTCAGTTGGTCCATGGGTATTGTCATAGGAAAAAAACACAACAACAGGTGTGAACAAGTATGCAAGGGGTGGAGTTGTGTCATAGATCGACACTGTAGTTTTTCTGCCACAGGGTACGAAGACTGGACGTAGGTGACTGGGATGGCCTTCTTCAGGATGGAGGTGAAGGGATGAAACACTGTCCGTGGTGTATCTGTGGGATTCAATGACAGATAGTTTAGGAGGAGTCGGATCTCTAGAGTTAATTGGTGATTTGCGTAACCTATTAGTGACCAATTAGTGTCAGGACAGGTGCAAAGAGTAAGCACCAGTGAAGAGAAGCTTACCGTGAACCGACAAGCAGTGCGGCGGTAAGGGCTTCTGAGGGTCTTCGACCATGTGGGAAGTCAGGTGAAGGTGGTGGCCCAGTGGCCACTGTTGCTGATGGAATTAGTCCAAAGAACCGCATCTGGAACTGGGGTCTACAGATGGCGGTAGCCTCAATCAATGGCTCCAGAAACTGCAAGGAAAAGTCAAGAGCTACTAGTGGTCTTGGTCTTGTAACAGAAAAGGTTAACGGTCAGGGTTGGTACATACCTGATCAGGGGTGAAGGAGCCAGGAGGACAATTCAACAGAACCAGACTGTGCGTAATGTCCGGTTTGAGTGGAGGCTATAATAGCCTATATGCGCCCAAGTTGACTACAAGGCAGGAGCCTCGTTGAGGTGCAAGACGCATGGAGGGAGGCATACATCATGGTTTATGGTGCCCGTGTGGTTGAGCTGTGTGGTCAATGTGATCCAGAAAAAATGACTAACTGAGGGAGTGCCGGGTGAAGGTGCCTGTAGGTTCCAGCAATAGTCAGGGTCACTGTGCAGCAGAAATGAGAGAGCAGTGAAATGCCAAAAAGTAACAGGCATGAGGTTGAAAGCTGAGTGAAATCGAGTGAGGGACGTGGAGTGTTCCGGCATAGATTATGAGCCAGCGAGTAGTTGAGAAACAATTTGCAATTCTTAAAAACGTACTTGGTTACTGGAGCAGAAGCGTCTAGCTGTAGCGTTGCGGCTTGTGCAAATGAAAGTGAAACTAAAAAACTGCAAGTCACAGGTAGTACCCGCCCCCAGATCGGGCGGACCAATCGGCTGTCAGCAAGTGGGCCAATGGGAGTGCCGTGTGTTGGAGAGGGACAAGCCCTGTCAATCAATGTTGGCTCCGGGCAGAGGATGATGGGACATGTAGTCCAGGCGGGGTGTAGTCGAACTGGATGGTCGTGGTGTAAATGCACCAGAATGCATGGAGTACTGTAAGGAGCAATGTAATGAAAGTACGTAACAAGTGACGTGACTGACTATGTTGATGCCGCAAGTGGCAGCTGTGCAGATGTGTGTGCAGCGATTCAATGCTAAACACGAGCAAGGTTATGAATATACAGTACAGGTGCAAGTCCATAGTGACTGACTTGGGTGGTGACTGGAGTGACAAATACAAGCACATAAAATGTGGATGAGCGTGGCATACGTTTTAAAAGCCATTCGATGTTCAAAAACCAGCATGTGCATATTCAGGGTGACAGTTTGCAATTCAATGTTCAAAAATAGCATGTGCATATTCCTGGTGACTGTATCAGAATTATTGGTGATCAAAGGAGCCCTTAAAAACTGGTGACACTACCTCCTGGGGGCTAGACATACTGTCCCCGTTATCACAGATCACCGTAATTTGCAATATCTGAAAACAGATAAGGCCCAGTCTTCTTGTCAGCTTCGCTGGGCTCTCTTCTTCGCGGAGTATGATTTTGTAATCAAATACCGACAAGGAGTGCGTAACAGAAAAGCAGACGCTCTGTCACGAATTGGAGAAGACAAAGACGCATTTATACCATCAGAACCAGTACCCATCATTCCGGAGGAACGAATTCAGAATCAGACTGCAGTCACCGCCTGCTGGGAAGATTTAAAGGTCGACCTCCAGTCTCAAACGGATCAAACCGCCCAACAAGAATGGTTGAACAAAGGAGACCAGTACTCCATCATGGACAATTTACCCTATTTCAAAGGGAGACTATACATTTGAGATAAAGAAACTCAAAACAAGATTATAGCCAATTACCACAAATCATTAGTGGAGGGACACCCCGGGATTACTAAAACACGAGCCAAAATCAGGAAGAATTACTGGTGGCCAACCTGGAGAAAGGACGTGGCCCACTTTATTGCAACATGAGGAGTTTGCGCACAGCGGAAATCCCAAAAGTCCAGTCCCGCAGGATTATTGCGTCCACTAAGTATATCACCCGTCCCTTGGCATACGTTATCCATGGACTTCATTACAGATTTACCTCCTTGCGACGGCTTCAAAACAATTTTAGTGGTGGTGGATTTGTTCTCCAAGATGGCACACTTTATTCCACTAAAAGGACTTCCTACTGCTGGAACTCTGGCCACTGTGTTCCTAGAACAAGTGATCAGATTACATGGTTTCCCTTTAGTATTGATTTCTGATTGGGGAACACAATTCGTCTCAGCCTTCTGGAGGAGTTGTTGCAAGATTGTGCATATTGACCTTCGCTTATCCACCAGTCACCAGCCCCGGACCGATGGTCAAACCGAGAGGACCAATCAGACGTTAGAGCAGTACCTGAGATGTATGCGGCAGCAGACAGAAGGATCCTGGAAGGACGTTCTTTGGTTAACTGAGTTTGCTTGCAATAACTCTATCCACACAAGTACAGGACAGACCCTATTCTATATCATGAATGGTCGGCATCCTCGGACGTCCTCCTTTGACCCACTTGATGAGCTAGACATGCCGGCAATCACCTCACTACATAAGACTATTACTCAAACCCTCAAGGAAGCAACCAAGAATTTAACTAAAGCCAAGGAACATCAAAAGAAGTTCGCTGACAGGCATAGAAGGGAAGCTCCACATTATCAATTGGGGATAAAGTATGGTTGGCTGCCCAAAATATACCACTCAAAGGACCTTGAGTCTTCCATCCCAGATATCGAGGACCTTATCCCATCAAGGCAATCATCAATCCGGCCGCAGTAAAACTAGATCTACCCGACAATATGCAAATTCATCCAGTATTTCACGTTTCTCTCTTGAAGCAGGTGAAGCCTGAGACTAGGATCAAAAAACCACCGGAGCCTGAAATTATCGGAGGAGAACCTGAGTGCAAGGTTAAGGACATTCTAGATTCTAAAATGGTGCGATCAAAATTGTTCTACTTAATTGATTAAAAGGGTTATGGACATCAAGATCGCACTTGGGAACCAGTGGAATTTATCCATGCACCTCGACTAATCAGGCGGTTTCATCTTAACAACCCCAGCAAACCTGGACCGGGGAGAGGAACGTCCGTGAGAGGGGCCTTGCGGGGGAGTGCTGTCATGGCCACAGAACTAAGGGCCAGTCCTCCCTCATCCCCAGGGTCCAAATGGACCCATTCCTGGCGCCTCTGGCGCCAGGCTCATGTAAAAGTGTGCCTAAGGCACGTGCAGCAGGGCCGGGTGTGACCATAGAACAACATTGGAAGGCACGTGCAGGAGTCCCTGGGTGGTGCAAGGTGGAGCCACTAGGCAGCGCTAAAGGGAGGGGCCAGGGCCAGCCTATATAAGGCCAACCCATCCACATGCCTCTGCTTTGCGGTGTTCTGCTTTTGCAGCGTAACACTTACCGCTGTTCTTACCTGCGCATCCACTTGACTGCAGCTGCTTCATCTCTGAAGACATCTTACCAGATTCCAGCATCCCCACCGCTGAGGGTCCTTCTTACCTGCTTCCAGCCGCTCCATCTCTGTACGCGCCTCTTACCTGATTCCAGCTACTCCATCGAAGTGCGCACCTCTTACCTGACTCCAGCTACTCCATCGCTGTGTGCGCCTCTTACCTGAATCCAGCTACTCCATTACTGTGCGAGCCTCTTACCTGAATCCAGCTACTCCATTGCAGAAGGCGCTCCTACCTTCTCCCAGCCGCTCCATCGCTGTGCGCGCCTCTTCCCTGCATCCCATCACTACCAGAGCTGGAGCCTTCTTCTCACCTGGTCCGGGCGTCCAGCTACCCGGAGCTCCATGTCGTTCTTTTTCTTCACAATGTCTTCACCCTGCAACCGCAGAGCTGCATTGAGCATTCAGACTTTGTTCTTCACCGTCGGCCTTCTCTTGCAAGTGTAAAGAGAGAACAACAGGTTAGAATTCATAACAATAACGAACGCTTGGCCGCCATACCAGTGCCTATGGTTCCATTATAAAGGCCAATTTACCCGTTCCATCAGGCTCAAGGAACTCCCCAGATTCCCTCCATGACTCCGATCTGCTTCTTCATACCTATTGGGATGAGATTAGACATTGCAAGAATCATTATTGAACAAGACAAAGACATTATAATAAACAAACTCTAATCACAACAAAAGACTTACCTTTTAAGTGGATTGGTCGCAGCCGGTCTGGATCAACACTTCCACGGACTGGTGAAGAAACTCGGTCCGCTCTACGCGCCGCTGCTACGATAAGCTGGAAGGATAGGTGAACATTACAACACAACAGGTGAGATTGCATGGAAAAACACTTGCACACTTCATTTTGGCACGTGAGGGTCGAGGGGAGTCACGACACCCCCACGCCATTCTCATTAGCTCTCATCCTCTCTCAGGGGCAATACCAGCATCCAGAACAGCAGGCTCTGCAGCAATCGGGAGAGGGAGGCGATCCAGAGGAGCCAAGTCGAGGGAGGGCTCCAACCGTGCCCCAACACCCCCGCAGAGACCAGTTGAGAGTAACAATTGATTCCAAACAGAATGCTGTATCAATTTTGCATGCAAAATGTATGTTGCTTTCTCACTATATTTAAAGCTAAATGAGAACTGAAGTAAACTAAATAGCATTTCTGTCCAGAGCAAACAGTCGGCCTCATTATGAGTGTGGCGGTAAGTGGTAACATTGCAGTAACTCTGTTACCGCCAACTTTACCACTATGCCAAATTCAAGCCTGGAGTGGAGGATTTGCCTCCAGAAAAATGCTGGAGGTAAATCCTCACACTCACCACCCAAAAAATCAGCAGAATTGGTGGAATTACTGTGGCGGAAACTCTGCTGTGGTAATTCCACTAAAAAAGCCCCATGGGGTCCAATGGACCCATAATAAATGGGGAATTACACTGCCACCACCTCTTGTAATCAGGTGGAAATTCCGTGTGAACAAGTGGCGGTAAGGGTAATTCATTAGGATGATTCTTTTGGCGGGTTTACCACTGATTTACCGCCTCACTCATAATGAGGCTGTATGTCTTTTAAACAATAGCTAAGTAAATTCAACCTTGTGTTTTCGCAGGTGTAATCAGAGACTGAGGCTAAGAACCAAGGCTCAACTTTCCATAGCCTTTATCATTTAAAAAGAGACAAATTTGGACATCCCACATCATTCTAGAGTCGTAAACGGGAGCATAGCTGTGCCACTTCTATTTTCTCGTAAATTATGCAGTTTTAAATGAACTAAGTGAGGTAGGGAGATAAATATTATGCTTTTGTAAAATCATAAAATTAAGTTCCTATGTGGTGCCTAAACCCAAGTCTGTTGATTGTTGATTTTGATGCAACCTACCATAGTTTGCATTTTATATTTGTGCATTCACTAAAATCCAACAGCATCACCTATCGATGTGGGAATACAATACCAATGGCGGACTACATATGATGTGTAATTGGTTAATATCTCGTGGTGCCTATCTTGAAATCCTGCTTCAGCATAGGACATGCCGTATCTGTAATAGCAAAAAAACAAGGGGGTCCTGGAAGTCTCTGTGCCAGACAAGAGTAACAACAGCAACCCCAGACACGTGTTTCGGTCTGGTTGGACCTCATCAGTAGGGTGGAGCTGTGCCTCTCTAAGAATAGTGAGCAAGGGGTCCACATCTGGATTCCCCTAGTAACTCTCGGTGGAGGTTGCTGTTGGTACTCGTTCAGAGGAGAATTGCCTAGCTTTTGGTGCTGGACTGCCCCAGGGCAGGACAAAGACTGATATGTTTTGGATATTTCTCCTCTGTGAAAGATAGTGAGCTAAAGACTCTGAGTAAGGCTCTCGTAACCAGGACTGATGTCTGGCAGAGAGACTCCCACGACCACCTTGTTATTTGCGTATCTCTAATAGCCCAGGTTCACTTGAAACAGATAAACATTTATTTACAGAGTGCAAAGCCCTGGGAACATCTATTATGACTACAATGGGTGGTTTTGTGCATAATTATGACTCTATAAAGCAGGATGCATTTTGGAACTTTTGCCTCAACACAGGTAGTGAAATGTTACAGCTGGCAATGTATAGACTCTGGTGTATTATTGAGAAACTATTGCACAAGAATAATTAACTGTGTTTACCCCTTGCTCTCATATAATGAATGTTATTCGATTTATTGTACTGCACTAATAGTTCCTTTTACCTTTTTAGTTGGTATAGTTAATGATGACTGGTACATTTTAGTATTTATAGTTTTAAAGACTTTAACGATTTTATCGAACGTGTACAGTGAATCATATTTAATACTTGTACTCTTTTCTGTGATGACCAGTTCATGGAGCCACTAATTGTTGTTGTACACCCTCGGATGAGATCATTTGGCCAGTGTAGTCCTGAACAGATTGAATATGCGGAATCTCTTCCTGGGGAAACATATTGTGTATTTTGACCCACTTGATTTATGTGATGTTATTACTATGTCTTAAATTTTAAGTTTGTAAACGTTTTTCGAACTAAATACAAATAAATAAATACCATGTGTAATACAAGTCTGATTTTCTCTACGGAGCTTTTTTCTGATAGCAAAACGTCCTTATTAATGGAGAAAAGAAAGAGAATTGGACTGTTTATGATTTGAAGAACGTGTTCAACACACTGACTGACCAGCAGCAATGTTAAAAGTACATACTGCTGTTGTAGAAAAGATCAAAAGCATAAATAGATTGGTCCTATATAAGTCATCATTGAGTGTTTTATGACTATGTGAGATTCTTAAAGGAAGGCTATTCTTTCTTTTTATAGACAAGCTGCCTGCGAATGTATAACACTGTTAGTGACTTCCCAGCATAAAGTTAGGGGACATCCTTCAGTTTGTATTTCTTCATTTAAATAAAATAGGACCTTTATCTCCAATTAGTACCCGGCGTGGGTGTGTCCATGGGATACACGTAACGTGATTGGCTCGTTTCTGAGCCATACCATGGTGTAATCCCGTGGATGCACCCACGTGCCTGCATTTATTCCCGGCGGGGGGGGGGCGTGGCAGCCTTAGCCAATGAAGAGGCTCGAAATGGGGCAATCATCGCTCCGACCCTCGCCAAGGCTGGAGGCTGCCTTCGTCCCCCGCCGGGCACTCAGGTAAGTTTTTTTTCCTCTACCCCCCTCCCCTCCAAACTATCCCCTCTCCAACCTCCCAACACCACTTACCTTCTTTTTTCTTCTTTTCTCGGGAGCGAACGTGCTGGGAACACTTTGGTGGCCGCCATGGAAAGGGAAAATGGACTACGTTTTCCCTTTCCCGGCGGCCATTTTATTTGACTTTGTTTTTGTGTTGTTTTTTCCTGTTCTGAAACGCGGCAGCATTTCGGAACAGAAAAAAATGCTATTAGTACCCCGGTCTAATGGGCCGGGGTACTAATGGCTATAAGCCCCTCGACGGTGGGTCAATAATGCCCCGGGGCTTCGTTAAAGCCCTCCCTAGACTCAACCCTGTAACTACGCCCCCGGGGGCGTTTCCTGGGGTGATATTGGCCACCGACTCGTGGCTTATTGCCACAATATGGCCCGTTTCTCTTCCCAGATTTTTGGGGAAGGATTATTGTAATAGAGGGTGTTAGATCAGGGGGTGACGCCTTTAGACAATTAAACATTGTATTCAAAGAATATCTTACAACTGGAACGCATACACCGAGCTCCATATCATTAAGAAAGTCCTTCCCATGCTAGCAACAGATCACAAGACCGAACCAGGTCAGGCCCTAATAATAAGTGAACTAGACAATCCTTTCTCAAAGGCTCCACAAACAACTGCATGACATGCAGAATCGATCAGCCAGACCAATATTCAGGCTTAAAAACTTTGACCATGTCTCTCCAGCACTAAAAACTCTAACTTGGCCGCCCATAGGGAGGCAGGTCAAACTTACTAGCCCATGCCCCTCGCAAAAAACTGGAATGGAAAAAATGCACTCCATACTTATCTAATCATCTGAAACGTTATGGGGCAAACCGACCATAAGTTGTGTGCATTGTATGCAATGGGCAATGTCATTAAAAGTGAATTAATGGAATTATGAGTGCTTCTTTTGTGTGATGTCACATGGGTAGCAGTTGGAGGAGGCTGACACAGGAGATGGATAGATTGATGCGTTGTTTGTGCTGCGCTCATCCTATTCATTGCCTATTACAGGGGTCTGCAACATGGGACTCCCAAGATGCTTTAGACTACAGCTTCCTTGCTTCTTGAACATTGACTATAGACTTGATGGGTTTGTAGTACAAAACATCCGGAGAGATGGAGATTGCAGACACCTGACCATGAAGCATAACTGTAACTTAAGAAGGAGAATAAAGCAGTAACTTACACAGCAGTGTACCACTGATTACTATATTAGCAATTAGTTGGTCTGCATGGAAGGCAAGTGAACCTATGCTTTGCTGTGGAGGGGGAAGTAGCAAGAAGGGAAACAGCCCACTGCCCCCAAGTGATAGCATCAATAATGGTGAACCTTGACCAAGGCTAAAGGACCCTATATAATGATGCTGCTGAAGTCCGGGAGACGTTGCAACCGTGTGGCCATGGAGAGTGGCATTGGCTGCAACAGCATTCATCTAGTTAAAGTATGGACTTGCAGATGGTGCCTGTTGCAGTGCAGACCTCTTCCAGTGGCCCCAAGTGCACGGTATGAGGAGGTATCAAGTTCAGTGAGTACACTGTGAGCTGTGCTCCTGGAGGGTCGACTGTGATTAATGTTAGATTTACCTACCCAAACATCAGTCATGCCAAGATTCAGAGGAGTAATTTGGAAAAGGTTGGACATAGTGAAGGCAGCTGGGTGAGGATAGCTCTAGAAATATCAGTTGCTGTGTAGTTATGAGTGGGCCAAGGAGCAGTGTGAATAATTCGTCAGGTCTTTGCCCCATGCCCTGTGCTGGCATCAGGAGATGGAAGACTTCTCCAAGCACAGAGCAATCCCCAGTGGTCCATTGAGGACTGGGCATGTTGTGTCCAGGAGCTTTTACAGGGCAGTAGGTGTTATGAAATGCAGAAAGGACAGTGTCACAGGGTCAACTTATGTGGTGGTAAGCTTCCGCAGAGCGTGTCCATACAGGAAGCGAAGCAGTGCCACAGGGGTTCTTGAGTCATGACCAGTTACAAGGACCCATGGAACGGCAGGATTTCCATGGAAAGGGATTGATAGCAGCAGTCGGGCTACAATGGATTACTGGTGTTAGTCTGACTTGCTAGTAGATACTATTGAGCTGGTATGATGTTGTTACATCATCAGGCATTTTTTCACAGAGTTTCTTTGCCAAAAATGTTTAGCTGAAAAACGAATGAAAAATATGGGCAGTTGGAGGGGTGGGTAAGTGGATATAAGTGGTAGGGGTCTGTGGGGAATAGAGACTAGATAATAGGGAGGAGTTTGGGCAACCCCCCCAAAATAAAAATTAAAAATCCATTAATTTTTTCGGCCTAAAATATTAAGCAAAAAACTCCACAAAAAACCTGCCGATCTAAGAGCATAGAACCATTGAGCTGCACAGTACAATGAGTCTCTCAGTTTTGAAACATAATTAACTGTTAGATTATTAAGTATTATAGCTCGTTGGTAAAGCAGTCCCTTTGTCAATGAGTCTCGAGTGTGAGAGCCCGTGGCACGGTGCAATGCATAGATTAGGTAGATGTACAGTATGCCTCTGGAGGTACAGGGACTATTCTACCTTTTTTGATTTTATGGCTATGTTCCAAATGTGGCTCTATATTTTTCTTCTGGCCCGTTGTGTTATTTTAATATTTGTAGGCCAGTTGTCCTGTATGGTGATTCTGCGGAGGTATGATATGGTCAGTCCAAAATGTTAGGATATCAAGCTATTTATTACATGTTGAGTCAAGGACTTTAGGGATGTTTTTTCCCTTCTCCTTCGACTCGCTTGTATAGACGCCAACATGTGCATTGGCAATATATGCTGTATTCATTAGCGCATGAGGTATGCATGGTCCTATAAATGCACAAAGTGTGCATGGGTGCATTTGTTTGCTTATGTGCAAGAGGTGTGCACCATCTTCTAAGAGCAAGTTGCATAAATGCACAAGGTGTGCATGCACTCCATGCACAGTGCGTGTGCATCCCGATCAATGTGGGTGGATCCATGGATGCACGCGGGGTGCAAGTGATGCCTGTGAGTTTACATATTTGCACTAGGCGGATGCAGCAGTGGACAGTTTGAGCATGGGGGAATCTGGCATTCCTCCAGCAGCAGCTGGTTTGTGTTCTACTTTGTGTCCTGCCGTTTTATCCCCACCTCTGACACCATAAATGAGCTGAAGGCATAGCATCTCCATGCCAGTTTCTAAATAGGAGGAGAATGTGTGGTGTCTACAGGTACATGCCTGCCAATGGAATGCGAAGAATGATGTCATGAATGGTGAGTGATTGGACTGATGACTGCATGTGGTGTTCCAATGATGGCAGCTGGAGTGGGATGCCACAGGAGAGGGATGGCCCAGTGTGGTTGTGCTCTATTGCTCTTATTACCTACGTTAATCATAACCATAATTGGGGAAAATAAAGAAAGGACTTACACAACAGCGTCAAGTTGATTATTGAACTAGTTATGACTCTTCTTTCCAATAAGGAGAAATATTTTATTTAATAGATTTACATTTTGAAAGGATTTGATGGTGGCATGCGTAGTTACTATAAGGTAAGTATTTATTTAGTAAGGAGCAGAGAGCAACAGGCACCTATGCGGAGCTCTCTCTAAACAGTATGGTGTTCCAGAACCACGCGTGGCCCTGGAACACCATCAATGGAACATAACACATCTTTTCCCTCATAAAGAAAAACCAATTTGGATAATAGAATCACAAAATCAAGGGTTGAACGCTGACAAGGGGACATGATTGTATGATTGATTAACATTGTTGCTGTGGGTGAAGTCACTTGCACCCTGTAAATTAAATTTAAACCCAAATAAAATTCTTGAACCCATTAGTTTAACACCCCGCCCCCCCTAATAATTGGTGAACATGCTGTAGTTGGAAAGCAATTGACAGCAAGGAAATTGTAATTAAACATAAAGAAAGTCTTTAAACTTAAATGGATTTCTCTTTTTACTCTTCCACTTACACGTCCACCAACACTCTTCACCTCCTCACCAACACTCTTCACTTCCTTGTCAACACTCTTCACTTCTTCCTCACTTCTTCACCACCTCTTCTCATCATTCCATCAACTCCATTTATAAGAGATACTGACTTCTCACTTAATGCCAACCTACCCTTTGACCTCACCTCTACACCATCAACCACCACCACACTATTCCTCACTACTGCCATCCTTTTTGGTTCCAAAAATGTGCTCTCCAAGCATTCAAGCCCATAACCGGGATTCTTAATCAGAACCCAATCTCCAACCTTCCATTCCCTTTCTTTTACCTTAAAGGCTGTGCATGTGTGTTTAATCCCAAACTGTGCCCAAAATGTCTTCATTGTTTCTGAACAGAACTGCACACCATTATCAGCTACACTTTCCGTGGGGAACCCCTAATGAAAAAACATGTCTTCAAAACATTTCAGCAATTCCACTGTGGATGCTTCTCTTACTCCCTTCCACTCTCTCCACTTCGAGTGTAAATCCACTAAAACCACAATGAACTTGAACTCCTCACCCAGCCCTTGAATGGGACCCATTAAATCCACTGCAATCTTTTGCCAAGGTTCCACAGCTTCTTGTACAGGGCGAAGTGGTAGCTCATGTACCTCTTTGCTCTTGTCACTTGCCAAACAAATTTCACATCTCCTTATTTCTCTATCAACTCCACCATTGATTGCTGGCAACTAGTAGCTCTGTCTTAGCAGTCTTTTTGTAATGTTCACTCCACAATGCCCTTGATGAGCAATCTCTATCAGCTTTTCCCTAACACCCTCGGGAGGAAGCAATTTATTACCTCTCCTAAGACTTCCTCCAGACAGAGACAATTCCTCCTTCAGTTCATAAACATGATCGAACCTCCTGTCCACATCATTCCTACAAGGCCACCCTTCCACTGTCCACTCCATCACTTTGCTAAGTACTGGGTCATCTCTTTCTGCTAACCTCCATTCCTCCTCATTTAAAGCACCCTGCTCAATACTAGCACCACTCATTTCTTCTTCCTTCTTTTATCCCTGTTCCCCCTCATTGCCACAGTTCACTGGCAGCCGAGAGAGGCAATCCGCCACTACATTTTCCCTGCCTGGAACATACACCTGAAAATCGTAGTTTTGCAGTCCTAACACCCTTTTTGAAACCCTGGGTGAACCCTTGGACCAATTCCCACAAGTTAACATCTGTACTAGTGGTCTGTGATTCGTTTTTACTGTAAAACGCTGTCCCCACAGAAAGAACTTAAAATGCATGATAGCCCAAAACACCGCCAAAGCTTCTCATTCAACAACTGAATAGTATTTTTCTGAACCCCTCAATGGTCTAGATGCAAAAGCTATCACTTGTTCCTCCTTCCCACAGTCCAACTATGACAAGGATGCTCCTAGGCCCAATAAGCTGGCATCTACTCTTAACACTGTCTTACACCCACTCACAAATCCCCCTAAAGAAGGTGCATTAAAGATACCCTTCTTGATCTCCTGGAACGCTTCCAAAGACTCATCGGACCACAAGATGTTTACTCCCTTCTTTAATAACACTCTCAATGGTGTCAAGATAAAGGCAGAATTGTTGACAAACCTGTGATAAAACTCTGCCGTGCCCATGAATGAACTTAACTGATCCTTATCCTGCTGTGCTGGGGCCTTACTAATGGCTTCCACTAGTCTATGCTTGGGTGAAATTCCTTCAGCCGAAATGTTGTGCCCAAGATACCATACTTCACATACCCAATCTTACATTTGCTGCGCTGCACTGTAAGTCCTGCTTCACACAACCTTTCCAACACATTCCTCAATAGCTTGTCAAGTTGTTCAACACAATTGGCAAACATGAGAATGTCATCTTGAAACACAATCACATTACTAACACCCACCAACACTTTCTCCATTACACACTGAAACACAGTTGCAGCTGATTCCAACCCAAAGGGCATCCTAAGGAACTTGAAAGTTCCTTCAGGTGTAATGAATGCTGTAACATCTTGACATTCTTGTGACAAAGGTACATGGTGGTAGGCAGTGGACAAATCCATGACTTTAAATAAACTTGGTTCTCCCAAAATAGCCAAAACCTCTGATATCACTGGCAAAGGGTGTCTCTCCACTAAAATGTTATTATTAACGTCTCTCAAGTCAACAAATAAACAAATCTTTCCATTGCTTTTCACTACTAGCACTACCAGAGATAGACACTCTGTACCATGCACCCTCTCTATCACCCCTCTCTGCAGGAGTCCGTTGAGTTCCCATGTAACTGTTCCTTCATGTGATAAGGAACTGGTTGCACCTTATGCACTACTGGCTGTCCCTTTATCTTCATCTTGATATAGTGTTCAAAATCCTTTAGCTTCCAAAAATTCTCTGTGAACACCATTGGAAATTCAGAGCCCATTTATCATACACTTCTGCTATCATCACCAGAATGGGGGCACTTGCCTGAAGGCGGACCGCTAGGTTCTTTTGTTCTTCCCATCCCAGCAAAGATGATCCCTTTCTTGCCACTAGGATGTTCATTTTCCACTCCATTCCTTGAAATTTCCCTACATTGTGTATAGGCGCTATATAAATAAACTATCATATCATATCATATCAGTTCAATTTCTGTATCACCATAGGCACACGGATGGACGTGAGGTGGTGCTAATTCTTGCAGTTCTCTTGACAGGGTTCCAGTGAATGTCTCGTTCGAGATAATGGTCCATGGAGAAGCACTGTCTACCTGTTTCGATAGACTTGAACCATCAATGTGATCCCTCCAGACACTGCTGAGATTTCAAATATGTGTTGAGGTTTGTTTTCCCCACTCTGAGGGTTTGGCATCACTTCTTGTTCACATTGGGCTTGCCTGTACTCCACAGCATTTATAGTGTTCTCCTTACACATCCATGTGTGCTGCATGTCTTGGATTTCCACATCTGAAGCATTTGTATCTTGACCATTCCTTTCTTGCCCTAGTGGCTTTACTTTCACCCACTGCACATACCTCATGGCTGTGCTTCTCTATCTTCATTTCCTTCATGTGCTGCATCATCTGCCCAACACCTCTGGTGAGTTCTACAGCTTGTTCTATGGTCATGTCTTTTGCCAACAATTTTTCTTGCACCCTGGGATTATTAGTGCACCTCACCAGTTGATCCCAGATCAGGGAATTTGTTAAAGCACCAAACTCACATGAATGGCTCAATGTTCTCAGTACAGCCACATACCCTTCCACTGGTTCTTGTGTTCTTTGAAAGAAATTGTGTCTCTCGAAGATTACATCATTTTTTGGCTCAAAATGCTCCTCAATTTTATTTACAGCCAAGGTAAATTCATATAGGTCTCCTTCTCCTTCTCCCTGTGGTTCTGGCAGGCCATCAAAGACACTGCAGCCCTCCATGCCCAAATTATGAAGTAATAATGCTTGTTTCCTGGAGGCGTTGAACTTGTCTCCCCCCGTGGCCACAATGAATGTCTCAAACATCTTCTTCCACCTTCCCACCTTATTGGAGGTGTCCCTGGTTCAGCTGGGAACGGGGGTGGAGGTGGTATAGCTGCCATGGCCATAGTTGACTGAGAGCAATGACTTTTATTAGTTTGCCTTATTATCTTGTGCACTGTTCCTTTAAATCTGTTTTAAATAGTTCACTGAGAGCAAGTACTTTAAATAGTTTTTCTTATCTGTTGCGCACTGTTCATTTAACCTGTTTTTAAAGTGATCCCTGTAGCTGCTGCTATTGCATGGAACGAGCTGCCGCCTTCTATAAATAAATTAGCCGGCCATCTAGCTTTTAGGGAAGCGATGAAAACCCTTCTCTTCTAGGTCTGCTTTTGCGGGCCTCTCTCTATACCTGGACAGTTGTTTCTCCTCTAGCGCCAAGATGCCTTTGGACGACCGTTGCGCTTAAGAAATTAAAAAAATAATAATAATAATAATCCCTTCTTTTTCCCTTTTTCCTTCCTTGTAGACACTGCCCCCTTGCAGAGCGTCCTCGTTGTCTTGACAATGTTTGTTGGGACTGGATAGTGAAGGGAGGGCACCCAAGAGCGTGGTGCTTTGCATTGTCCTGACAAAGCTTACTGGCGAGGGGAAACGCTCGCAAGCGTAACCTCTGACGCTTGCATTAATTATAATTTTTTTTTCTAGTTTGGGCTGGCCATTGCTGCCCCCGTTTCTTTGGCTTCCACCCTATGCGCTGCTTTATTTCCTGTTTAAAATGTCACTGCGGCACCCCCCTCACCTGGGTCCGGTGATTCCTTCCACCTTCGGTGCCTCCTGTTGCTGCATGGGATGGGCCTCAGAGTTCTCTCCACCGCCCCCTCTTATGGCCCTCTCCCTTTCTTGTCGACACTGAAAGGATTTGATGGTGGAACACGTAGTTACTACAAGGTAAGTATTTCTTAAGTCAAGAGCGCAGAGAGCAACAGGCTCCTCTGCCGAGCTCTCTCTCAACAGTATGGTGTTCCAGAACCATGCATGGCTCTGGAACACCTTCAATGGAACATAACACATTTCTGTAGGAGGAGGTTTAGGCCAGTCCTATGTTAATTAATGCATTACCATAACATTACACCTAAAATACCTGTGGACAGATTGACAAAGATTTCCACTGGAGCAAATGAGGAGGTGGCCTGAGCATATCAAATGCGTTCCCGCTACCTGATAACTGAGTCACAAAGCCTAAAAGTAGAGCAAATCTGGATCCGACTGGATCTTCAGCAAATGTGGTTCACAAACGTTGGTTTAAGGGCCTCTCAGAGAAGCTCCACATAGGTCTAGATCTGCTCCAGGTATAGGCTTTCTACAATAGGGCATGAGGTAGCAAATGCAAATCTCAGATTTTCTGGGCATCTGCTGAATCACTCCAGCGAGAATCTTTCTGAATCCAGGCCCTGGTTTCTTGATTTATTCTATTTCAAGACGTTGTTTTGCTGTGCACATGTAAAATGTGTACTGCAGGGCCAAGCACAACGTTATACAGCGTCTGCAATTCGTTGCAAAAATATGCTTGTTTTAGTGAACAGCAGCATATGATATGGCATTTGTAACGCGCCTATACACAAGTGTTTGAAGGTGCGACGAGGCAAGGAAGGGGGAACAGAGGGAGGACAAAGACAACGATCTTACTAGGCCAAGAGACATTAAGATCACGCAAGTGCAGAGGAGGTGGGAGGGGAAAAGTGCCAGGGGAAAGGGGAGGGGACAGTGCTGTACATGGGATCAAAACAATAACAGGAAGTGCAGCCAGCAGGTGGCAGGTGCATGGGTAAGTGCAGACAGCATGTGTCCAAAAGTGCAGGTAGGGGCACTGTAGGGTTAGAGATACAAACCCAAGTGCAAGGGTTACCGGGAGGCAGTGCAGGTGTCCAACTGGGCGGACAGGGACCTGGGTCCGAAATTAGAGGGTAACCAGGTGACCAGTGCAGTATCAGACAGGAAATCAGCAGGGGAGAGGAAGAGAGAAGGCAGAAGCAAAGAGGAAGGTCTTGAGGTGTTCGGGAACCGGAGATGGTTCTCCTCAAGTTTCAGAGAGGCAGAGAGGCTGTTCCAGAGGGAGGCCCAGCCGAAGAAAGAGATCTACCACCAACTCGTTGCTTGGAGAAGCAACTGACTCCGAGGGAGTTGGAGTTGGAGTAGCAAAGAGCTCGAGTAGGAAGGTATTTATGAAGAGAGGGTTGGAGTTATTAAGGACCCAGGCCCCCGAAGGCCTTGTGGACAATGCAGAGGATCTTGAACGTAATCCTTGCAGCCACTGGGAGCCAATACAGAGATTTCAGTGCTGGAGAGATACGATCCCTGGGCTTGAGGCCAAGGACAAGTCTTGCAGTCCTGTTCTGGATGAGTTGCAGAGGGAGGAGAGTAGAAGCAGGCAGTTTTAAAAAGAGGCTGTTGCAGTAGTCCAGCCTAGAGAGAACCAGAGCTCTAGAGAGAGTAAGCTTCTGGGGGGAGGAGAGGAAAGGAATAGTACCTCTGAGGAGGTGCAGTTGGTAGTTTGACTTCTTAGAGATGCCCGAGATGTGAGGAGAAAAGGAGAGTGTAGAGTCAAAGATGACCCAGAAGTTCTTAGCGTCACAGGTGGGAGCCGGAAGAGGGCCAAGGGAGGTCTGCCACAGAGTGACAGGAAAGGAGGGTGCAAGTGTGCCGATGAGGAGAATCTCCATCTTACTGGCATTAAGGCAGAGATCATTGGCGGCACACCACTACTGGATAGCAGACAGACAGTCAGAGATGTGAGAAGGGTAAGAGGTGGCAGAGGGGAGCCTGAAAATGAGCTGAGTGTCATCCGGATAGCACTGAAAGTTGGAGCAGAGAGCGGCAATGCAGTGGGCGAGAGGTGCCAGGTATTGGTTGGACAGCCAGGGGGAGAGGTTAGACCCCTGGGGAACACCACAGGTAGAGAGTGAGATAGAGGAAAGGAAGGACCCCAGTTGGACCTGGGAGGGTCAGTCAGAGAGGTACGAGGTCAGCCAAGCCAGGGCCTCATCAGTGATACCTAGGTTATCACGGAGACGATTGAGCAGAATGGCATGGTTGATCGTGTCAAAGGCAGAAGAGAGATCGAGTAAGATGAGGACAGAGGGGAGATTAGAATCAAGGTTAGAGGGCAGGTCTTCACGGATGTTCAGGAGAGCAGTTTCCGAGGTTCTGGCTGCTTCGAAGCCAGACTGATGGTCATGGAGACAACCAACAGATTCAGTGTGAAGATTAATCTGGGAGATGGCCAGCTTTTCCAGGAGTTTTCCCAGGAGAGGAATGATAGAGATCGGGCGATAGTTAGCCGGGCATAAGAGGTCGGCTGAGGTTTTCTTGAGAAGAGGGTGCACAAGATTTTCAGTTTGGTATTTAAACATGTGTAGTATAATATGCATACCAATAATTCACTTTAAAAGTTTTCTTATGAATTGATGGCAATTGTCACAGAAAATTTGTTCAGAATAGAGGAATCACAAAACACTAATTCGGTACTGTCATACAACAGCCTGTTGAAGGCTTCTCCCATAAAAGACCCCCTTTTATAGGCCTCTTAGAGCAGCCTTCCATTGGTGGGAGTGTGCCAACATTGGGGGTTTCACCCCGAAAACTTCATGGAGCCACTGCCCCACCTGCCCCTCACTTAGCAAGCACGCCCTCTACCCACCACACACTCACCTGCTCTGCACTGATGGGGCTTGCTTCCCCTCTTCGGGTCTCTCCCAGCACCCTCCCTTACACCACTGCAAACATTGTACTCCCACCCTCCCTTCCCCACCCTCCCTTCGCCACCACAAACATTGCACCCCCCAACACATACACACCCATTTATCTGATTCCAGCCCCCAGGCCGGTTTGCTGAGAGGGGTAGGCTGCTGTCTCTTCCATTGCAGAGGGCAGGCTGGCAGGCAGTCCTTTGAAATTGGTCTTTGTTGTGTGATATCAAAGGTTTGCGGGTACAAAACTAGAAACATCTAATTTCAGACTGTGGGGTGGCTTTTCCAGCTGGAATTGTGACATAAAAACATACTATAATAGTTTATTACAGTTACATTGATGTCATTTTCTTTTTTTACAGGTGGCCAGTGATGTCAGAAGTAGACTGGAATGTAATGAAATTTGCCATTTGTATAGCGCCTTTTCCCATTGTTAAAGCCTCAAAGCGCTGTAGGTGAACGCGCTGTAGGTGAAGTTCAACGTATGGGAAGTTCGTCTGAGGAGTTTAGAATGTGTGTGTGCATTTTAGCCAATACAAAGGTATGTAGGGGTGGACAAGTCCCTGCTAGCAACCCATGCTGAGCTGGCTTGTGGATGGGCGCTGCAAGGTTGTCAGAGGGTATGCGAGTGCAGGAGACTCATTATGTGCCCAGCTAGAATTAATTTTTGTCATGGGACATAGCTGCATTCTAATGGCAGAGTTGTTGTGCAATGTGTCTTCAAATAGTGTATGATAGCAGATGTGTGCGGGTGGGTGGCCATGGCTGCAACTATCTTCCATCAACATGGCCTCTGATACGTGCCTGTAGATGTGGCGCGGATTCTGTCTTGTGATCTGCTGGAGTTTATTCACTTTGTCGCTCCGTACCTTTCATGAGGGGTTCATTGCTGCCTTGGCCTATTTGACAGGTGGTGAATGACTCAAGTGGGGCATGGCTCTGTCAGGATGCTGGGGGGGAGCCATGTCTTGAGGGCCTTCTGGAAGGCAGGGTGATCCTCTAAGCAGCGGAGGCTAAGGGGAATTGTGTTCCAGATTATGGGAGCTTAGACAGAGAATAATAATAATAATAAACTGATGTATTTTATTTATGTATTTGCATTTGTAAAGCGCCTTAACCGAAGGGCATCAAGGTGCTGTCATGAACCAGTTACATGGTACATATACTTGAAGAAGTAAACAATTAACAATCAAATAAATGTACATGTTTGTAAACAACATTACGGGGTTGCATGCATTATAATAACTACATAAATACATTTTGATGTGAAATTTAACAGTAACAGTATTGGAGCAGCAGATTTTGATTTTATAAAATATTTTGTGTTTAATTCCTACAAATACCCTAATCTTTACCATTTGTGAAATTTTATTGTTTTCTTTAGACACATTCTGCATTATGTTGGTGATCCTTGTATACAGATTTAATTTTAGTGGTTCCCTTAAATTGGTTTATTACATAGTTACATGCCTTTCATTTTGACCTTTTACTTAGGCGAGGTGACAATAAATAGCAGCAGCATGTTCGGTGCTTGTTGTCATAGTTTTACCTCACTGACAGCCATGTCAGAATGTGGCCAATTGTGAAGATGGAAGTTAACTGGAAACAAGCTTCCCCTTAAACTGTCACCCCTGAGAGGAGTACACATGACGAACAGAAGCTCAGAGCTTCGCAATTATCCACAACAGCAGAGCCTGTGTAGGGCAGCTGTATGCCATCATGCAAAAGATTGTTAAATGTGGCCTGCATGGAACATTGCTCACACATTAATACACTTCCAAGAGCATCATTGCAATGGATCTATTTAAAGAACATTATTAATACTTACCAACGCATCTATGTGATTATTGCGATGTCCGAAAATGCCGATTTCTTTTTTTTAACCCTTTACACCACATATATATGCGGGGGAGACCCCCTGCAGCTCCCCCCCCATATTAATATTATATTCTATACCACCCCACATATATATGTGCTGTAAGGGGGGAGGGTAGAAAAAAAAAGTCGGCATTTACGGCCGTCGCAATTGTCAGGTCGACATTTTGGTACGATTCCTTACCAACGGGGGTGAAGTCCTTCCCACGAATCGCAGTGCCCCGTGTATTTCTTTTTTTGTAAATTAACTCGAAGATGTTGCTTTTTATACTGTCATGGCTGAGGGAACAGCAGACAACTTGTGATTCAGAAAGTGCAGTTCAAAGAGGCTTATGTTACAACAAAAAGGCATGCCAGGAATTTAGGGGGGACTTAATGAACCATTCCAGCTTGCTCCTTGACTGGCATCGCTGGGTAGAGACATCTCTGAGTCAGTGATTTCCACCAGTCAAGGCTCGAGGAGCCGCATGTCACTTGTCAGATCTCCACACCTATAATGATGCTGCACCAGATTTCTTTAAGCCTAGGTATGGTGAGCCACAGGCTCTGGGGTGCCAGTGGATGGCTCCAGCACAGTCTCTGTCAGTACTGGGTTGATAGGTGCCAAGGCAACTGGTACATCTTACTCTAGGTACATAATTTACTCCAGTCCATGCTTGGCCTCTCCTCTAACCCCCTCTTTTGTGTCTTCTCTCACCTCATCCTTGAATCACCACCACGATTGAACCCTCTTCACGTGTTCTCTTGGCTTACAGCCCTGTTTTTCTCAGCTCAACTGATATTACTGTACCAAGGAATTAGTGGGAATCTCCTTCTATCTTTCTACTTCTCCCCTCCTCATCTCTTCTTCTTGCTCCCACTCCAACCTCATCCTCCTCCTCTCATGGTGCTAGCTGTCGCTCCCCCAACTCCTCCCCTCCAGTCTCGTTCTTCTTTCTTTCTTCCTTCCTTCCAACTCCAATGCTTTTCTCTCAGTGTCTTCCTTCGTTCTCACCCTGCTCTCCCTTGCCTCATTTTCCTCCCTTCTATGCTCTTGGTCTCATCCTCCCTTTTTACTCCTCTCCTCTGTATATCTCTGTCCTCGGTTCCCTCCAATATCCTACTTACAGTTTCCTTCTTCCTCTTTTCTGCACTCCTGCTTTTCTACGTTTTCTCTCCTCCTTACCAATCCCTACATCTCTCTCTGCTTTCCCTTCTTCATCAATCAGAACCACAACCTATATCCTGCTCTTCCTCATCCACAAATGCCTTCACTCAGGATAGAATGCTGAGGGTCTTTATAACATTGTGGGTCCCGCACAAGAGGCCTAAAAACACAAAATCCACCTAGCTCCCGGGAGAATAGCTCAGGGGCAATGCACTTGTCTTGGAAGCAAAACGAGGTGGAGCAACACAGATTGAATCCCGATCCCCGGTCTGCTGAAACCTCTGAGTATTAAGCACGTTATAAATAACCAATTACAAATTATAGATTGAGCCCCCGATTTCAATCGTATTGTTCAGCTGCTTTGGATTGATCTGTGCAGCTATGCCCAGAGCTGCAGACTGATCCCTCATAAGGACCATCTTGTTTCAAATATCTCCTTGCTTCTGCTGCCAGCAGACCAAGCTTACTTCACTTAGCGAGTTGTTGTCCCGGCTCCCATGGTTTTCCCAGTCCCAGCTACTAATCTAATACATGGGTAACAATCAATAAGACAAGAAAGACACCTCATTTTACAGAAGTGACAGAGGACTTGAGAATTCACAGATAGAAATGTAAGATTGAAATGCTGCACAAATCCCTGGAGGCTGTTGTGGAGATTTTGATGACAGTCTAAAAGACACTAAAATGACCAGATACAATACCACACAAGCTTGTGGTCGTGTTTTGCGTAGCATTTTGACGTCTTTCTGCCGGATTCAGTATTTTCACGCGGATTGAGCAATTTGCATACAAAAATCACGCTGGTTGGAAAAAACACGTGGTCATTGCATACCTAACATGCACACGTAATGACCGTGTAGCATCCTTTCTGTGTCCAGGTGCTATTTTATGTTGATTTACACTGCGCACAGCTACCTCCCAGCCGCAGTCTCCAGGTACGCGTACAGCGTAAAAAAAGCTTACAATTGGAAGGGCGTGCCACATTGATTTTTGAAAGCATTTGGAAGTGTGATAATTGCAATCAATGTCAACAGTGCCCCAGAGCCCTCAAAGGTCGCAAAAGAGAACAGGAAATCTGAGAGGCCGCTTTCAGCCATTTCCCCCTTGTTACGCCACAAATAGCAGCAGATAAATACTGCAACATGGCTGTAAGTATTGTGAGAAAATGCAGGCTCACAAAATCATTCACGAATAAAAGCACAGTCCAAGACAGCTTTCTTCAGTGCAAGGCAATCACCAGAATAACATGTTCACTTTACCATGACAAACCTGCAACAACCTCCCACCAGTTCTCCAGCCGTAGAAGTCATACCTGGGTGACCTATTCGGAGCCACCCCAGAACATCGAAGAACCAAGACTCACATATTACTATTATGGAGGAGGCATCCAAGTACTGCTCAGTCCAGAAAGGTGGGGCAATCATTCCTTCGTCGACACAGATGCCCCTTACAAAATCACCTGAACAGATCCTTCTAAAATGCTCGCACTGGAGTATAAGCAAAATCACCATTTTGTCCTCCTGCAAGTGCTGGTGTACTTTTATGATCATGATTCCCACATCACGTGACCTCATAGTCTTTCCGCTCAAAAAGCCTTTTACTCTAATGTTCCAGTTTTATGCACACAACATGAAATTACATATGCAAGGAGAAGTGAACAGATAAAACATAAAATGAAAAGGGGATAGAATTACTGGTTATAATGGAGCCCATATATATAAACACACATAAGGTGAAAAGAAAAGGTTACTCTGACTTTCTGACCAAATAATTTGAACCATTAAGAGTTTAATAATCATGTGACAGGAAAGTACAAGAGACAACAAATATTCTCCTACCATATGGCCAGATTGTTACTCTGTGCATGTAAACAGGTCTCTGGGAACAGTGCCCCCCCAACACAGTGCCTTATGTCTTAACACATTGACTAGGTGCATCAGGGTATTTGTAGTGTTGGCTATTAAGGTGCCAGCAGTGGGTGATACATGGGAAGCGCAACTAAGACCACAAGCCTTGACCACGCTACGGATTCCCCAGCGACTTGGATTTGCAAAGATGGTCTGGATACCCCCAGTTTAAGCGGAAATGGTAGGCTGGGAATGCCAGACACAATAACCAAAATAGTGAGTGAAAATGGCAAAGCACGCTTTATTAACAATCCACATAAAGCACGGACAGCATATAAGCAAATACAACCGTGAAGCTCTCAGTCTTTCTAAGGCAGGACAATAAGTTGAAAATACATTCTAACTGACGTTACATCACAATCTTGGTTACAAAAACCTACAGGGTACAGGGATTAGTTAAGGGAATTGTATACATATGAAAGATATAGGGGTTAGTCTTTTCATTGGTTATACTCTATCTGATGGCTCCACCTGAGACCATCTCTAAATTAATAATAGGGAATACATGTAATCTTGAAAGTATTTCATTGGTTAATGCAACATATATTGGGTAGCACAAAATTAAGACTTTCTTTTTGGTTGGAATCTCACATACCAACCTTGAGCAATCCACAGGGCATCAACACATGGGCCAAAATGGGAGTAGGGGGAAAAAGGTCTACAAACTGCTTCTATTCAATGAAAAAAAATATCATCCCTTATTCCTAGGCCATGGCCCAGAGTAACCTCTTTGCAGATGGCCTTGCACGGCGCTGTATGTCTGGGGATATGTGGGGAGTCGATGCAGGTGTTTATCTGTGTCTGGGGCTAATGAATAGACACTGTTTTTGAATTATGGATCACGTGTGAGAGGACTGTGCTCTGAATTATTCCACCTTGCATTTATTGAGATGAACGGGGAAAGGTGGCACACCAGCCCTCTGCTATCATGGTTGCTGAGACACATGCAAAAAGAAAAAAAAAAGTATTACTATCTTCTATCTATGGCGCAACCAATATTGCTATGATTTTAACATCAACTAAATTTACAGGGCAAGCAGGGACCAGCATCAACCATTTAATGAACCCAATGTCATCCCACACGAAAGTCATTTAGTTGTTGACCGCTCAGCAAATACTAACTTTGGGATGACCCGCTAATAGGGCCCCCCAGATGTGACGGTTTAAGCCACAGCCTGGTAACTGGAGTGCCTGTACTTAGTTGAGGCCTGCAGAGATGGGAACTTTAATGTAATGCTGTCCTCGCATGCCATCTTGAAAACTGACAACATTGTTTCACTTGAATGCAATGGAAATGGTGAAAAAGACACATTCAAAATAGTACATGACATCTGTTAAATCTTTGCTTTGAACATCTTCCCCCAACAGGATTTAGGTTTGAATAGCTTTTTCAATAGGCCCACTTCTCCCCCCAACACGCGCCATTTTCCTCTGTAGCTTTCCTTATTTATTTGCCAGTCTGAAGGCTCTGGGCATAGCTTGTGTTTTGAGCAGGCATTGGCCTACACCTAAGGAGGAGCTGGAGTTAATCCCTGGTCCCAGGTCGAACATAGGGAGGCCAGTGAAGGAGCTGCAGTAGTTGTGGCTGCAACTATGAATGTTCTGATTGCAGCTGTGAATGCTGATGCAGCAGTTGGAGAGTGCTATGTTGGCGCCAGGGAGGATGCTTGCCCGGTCTTAGAGCAGGGTTCCAGGCACAACAAGCCTGCTTGCTATGCTGTGTCTCATCTGTATCAGTGCACCAATTGGCCAGCACCAATATCCCCCTCTAACACCAGACGGTGAATGGCAGCCTGCAGTGAGTCCAGTCAAAGCTCAATTCAGTTCAGTACAGCTTTATTTCGGTTAAGATACTATAAAAGCATCACAACATTTTCACAGTCAATCAATACAGATAAAACCATGACTTGCAACAACTCCTACGTATAGCACCAATCTGGTTAAAATCCACCCCATAGCACAATGCAAATTACAATAGAATCTCCCCCATATAAAATACCCTAGAAATATCGACATTCCATAAAAATGACATACACAGTATTAAACAACTAATGAAACAAAAGCAACTCATTGCACGGTCACCAAAATAAGCAACAATTCCATTCATAATCAGAATTTTTAAGGAGCCAAGTTCAGTACTTTGTGGAGCATATATTTACTTTAACAAGTAAAGTTCAAATTCCTGATCTGCCTGCTTCGCAAGGCCCGAAACAGGTAAATAGAAGTGGAGTGTACTGCCAAGCTATCAGTAGAGAGGCTGCAAGGATAAATTGCATTCCTTGTTCTAAAGTTCCTTTCTCTGGACAGGCGTCCTAAAGACCTCTTCCTTAGATCCAGGTAGCGTGGGCATATTAAAACAAAGTGCCCAGTACTTTCAACTACACCTCTCTTGACCTTGATCTGCTCTCCCCTCCCAGGATATATTTTAGAGTTACTAAGTCAACAGAGTTGTTACACAAAGACTTACAATGCCTAGAACAGGTGGGCCAGTGGATGTCATTTAATTAGTTTCAAGTTTCAGTTGAATCCCACTAAAACAGAGGTGATATTGGTCGGCCCCAAACATCTGCTGGGGGATGAATCTAAATGTTCGCTGCCATACTATATCCTTGGCTCTCGGCTGGCATTTGCTTTAAAGGCAAAGAACCTCGGCTGCATATGGCAGTCCAATCTTGGCAGCAGATAACAAATTGGAGCCAAGGTGCAACCCGTATATTATTTCCTCCTTTTATTGCGTTTGGCCCTCTATTTTGGTAGGAGCTCTGATCAATTCCAAACTAGATGATGGTAATGCCCTGCCCCAGGCATCCACAAGAGATAAGCGAGTCGGCTTCAGAAAACGTGCCAGTATGATTCAAATTATCCAAATCTGTGTCGATCTTGCCTCTTAGAAGATCGCTCCACTGGCTGCCTATTAAACAGAGGATTGACTTTAAGATCCTTTACCTGGTTTTACGTGCATACATAATCTTGAGTCTCGATACCTTTCTAAGAGACTGACTCATTATGAGCCAATACGTCTGTTACAATCCTCTGACAAATTCTTATTGGTGATTCCGCCCTTTGGATTCATGTATGAATCGATAGGTGTTTTTCGGTCCCAGTCTGTGGAATTCTCTGTCCCTGGAAATTCAAAGTGTCACTTTGCTTCCCCAGTTTCAGAAGGCCATAAAGTCATACTTGTTTAAGTAACTAGTTCCTTGTAGAAAGGTCACAAGCTACCTGCTTGGTTGATCTTAATGTAGAGGAGTTCTCGTTGTCAAGCCAACAGCTGCACTTGGATGCAGTTCATTCTGCCTGAAGCATGCTACAAATTAAAAAATTCAAAGTTAATTCAAAATTCTGTGAGCTTTCCTTGGGAATCCTGGTGCTCTTACACTTACATTTTCAGAAACAGCAGCAGTGTGTGGCCACCCTATTAAAAGAAGTGTTTGTTTACAAGAACTCCTGGCACCACAGTGTTCCTGGAAACCACACATGCTCACATCCTGCAGTATATATGCATGTTCATGACTGACTGGTAGAAATGTTGCTTTCACTCTTGTTCAGGCTATCGCCATTGTATTTAGCGTAACATGAGGTTGCAAGGCCCACGTTGGCTAAATGCAAGTGATATAGAGAGCAGGTACGTCATTTGGGGGTCACCAGGGGTCACAGTTGCAACTCCTGGGGACTCCCTTGCGACCACAACTTAAAAGAAAACAGGTGCGCCTGGTGTAGCAGGCCCTCCCGCGGCACAGGGGGACCTGCCACACCAGGTCTGGTGGGTCACCGGCCCAGTCCTCACCCATCAGGGTGAAGGCTGGGCCGGGAGGCACTCAGTAGGGGTTGGAGCTGACAGTGACATGTGGCACATATCACATGTCACGTTCAGCTCCAACCCCTTCTCCTTCGGCTTCCTTGCAGCTCACATACAGGAACCAGGAAGCTCTCGCAGCTTCCTTGTTCCTGTTTGTGAGCAGCACAGAGTTGCCGCGGGAGCCTGGAAGGATGAACCGAAGCTGTGAAAAAAAGGTAAGAAGGCTTTTATTTGTAATATGATGTGTTTTCAACTTTAGTCAGTGGCAACTGGTGAATTTCTTCACAGGAGGGGCGTAAATATTTCCATCAATGAGCATGACATAGCATAGTGAAGGAGCACAAAAAAACAATGGGAATTCTGGGGGAGGGGTTAAACTGGTGCATTTTCAATAGACCTTCTGTTAAAAATTGTGAAAAAAGCCTCCTAACTCACAATCGGTTCTGTAGGGTAACACATGAAAAAAATCCAATACATGCTAAGCCACCAACAGTACACAGGAGCATTTTCAAGATGCAGGCGATCACGTATGCCAGAAAGCAGCCCTACAAATAAGTGTTGTATTTGACACTTTTACTCTCTAAAAATCGGCAAATACTCCCAGAAAATAAAAATAAGGAGTCAAAATACTCCCAGCTAAAAATAGGAAAAACACATGTAGAATCTTGTGCCCCTGCTTGCACCGCCAAAGCTCCATGAATATGCTTGGACCAGTAGTGCAGGTATTACCAGAGAAAGAAACTACTTTTTGAACACCTGATTGTAAGAAGTAAACATGTATCTTTTCATGTGCATGAATAACTAAGGAGCAAAGCAATAAATATTACAAACGATTTCTGTTTTTTAGTTAAACATTTTTTAATCACTTATAAAATATTCTCATTGGGAATTAGATTAACATTTTAACTTCCTAAAAACTCATTTAACTCCCAACTTTGAAAAATAAGGGAGTAAAATACTCCAACTTCCAAATCTTATCTGGAGCACTGCCAGTAAGAACAGATGCCAGTACTTCATCTGTCAGAACACATCCATAAACGCTTTGCTTTTTTAGGAAAGTACTTGCACCCAGTATATGAACACACTGCTTTTGGCCTTACCCAATAATTTCAGTACTGAAACTGTAAGAACACATGTGTCATGGCTTTACCCTATAAGGCCAGTGCAGTAACTGGAAGAACACGCCGACAATACTCTTCCCAATAATTCTAAGGCCAGTACTGCCAGCCACTGCAAGAGCACACCTTTCTTAGATTGGCCTAATAATACAAGTTCTGTCACTGTAGGAACACTCTTGTTTTTGGCCAAAAAAAGCAAACACCAAAGACGGTTTTGTCACATAAGCCTAAGGCCATTACTGAGTGCCGCTATGCGACATATCGCTTTTTCTGACTTTGCCCAATAATGGGAATACTTTAATGGTAAGCACACACTTATCTTGGCTCAGTGGGGGTAGTCCAGTACCTAGGAGGAAATGCACCTGTGACTACAGTGAATAGTATGTACTTGTCATGCTAAGCTTTGGTTTTCTGGAAAGCAACAAAACAGCATGGAAGCACTACATACAATGCGGCAAACATTAAGTGTGATATTCTTTTTCAATAGATTAATAAAATTTCAAGAAAACTATCTCAAATTCTGTACAAGTGGCACGCAGAAGCTCCATTTTAATTCACCCCAGCCAGACCTTCTTCATATTGTGAGCTCTTGGTGCTGGCCAAAGGTGTAGCAAGAACAAACCATTTAATGTTGTATGAAAATTCAGGGACATTTGAACATAAGAGTCATGCCTCTGAGAGGAGTTGTTTGTGCGGAGAGTAAAGACATGTACCTAGCATTGGGCGAGTCACATAATTTATAATGGGGTCCTGGCCAATATGGCAGTTTTAAATTTGGTTACCGCAGGCTTCCCTGCGAGGCCTGCTTTCAGACTGCAACAACCAAAGTGACCTGATTGCTATTACCACTGAAGTGCAATTTAGAGGACCCCCCCATTTATAAGCTTGGACTTCTTAATATTCCCAACATGTTTATAGAATAGTGACACCACAATCATAGATGAGAATAGTGACAGAACTCGATAGCCAATGAAAAAGTGGATGCCCTCACAGGAATACAAGATTGACTAGCAAAGTAAAGGAAGCGAGAGACCAATGAATGAATAGGGGCAGATATGGACATTTCTCATACCGCTTAAGGTGTTGGCAGCAGAGAGGCCAAGTAGTGAACTGTAGAGGGATTGTGCCGCCTACTAGTAGAGGTGCTACCTTAACAAAAGCTCATCTTTGAAGTGAAGGAGCAGGCAGGTGAATGATCTACCTCATTAATGTCATCTCTTGCATCCCCGCCATCCCAAAGCCACTGTCAGTAAGGGTTTCACTGCAGGTTCGAGCTCTTTCGCAATTTATTTATTTATTACATTTGTATAGCGCACAGCAGCCCTTGGGCATCGAGGCACTGTTACTTGAGGGGGGCTTAGTTACAGGCAGAGGGCACACGGGGAGAAGCAGTTACGCACTGAACAAAAATAGATACACATTAGGCTACATATAATATACACATAAGCATGGTTCATTGATGTGATAAACAGGTTTGGCTGCAGATTATGGTGTACTTGAGGTGAAGAGCACCGTTGTTCCAATACCTTCTCCAGTGAGTTTTAATGAGGGCGGAGGAACAGGGGCTGTCTCATGTTTTAGAGGCGCTTCACCTCGTTTTGAGAGCAAACATACATAGTGAAATTCAAGAAGAGCATGGAGCCGCCGCGCGCATAGAGGTTTCTGGCAATGTTGCTCCCTGCATTAATGCATCTGTATATGCACACACTGCAGGTCACAGGGATGAATACTGCTGCGTCACCACCCTTTACATCTTTTGTGTGGATAACATAAGTATCCTTGAGTCAAATAAGCAACACTCGTTATTTAGAGCATTATAACAGAATTCATTATTGTGCTGTATTCAACTGCCTGCTTCAGTTGCCCCCATTGCTTAATGGCACAATTACTCATTGGTAATGGATTGAGTGCTTGAAGCCACAATGGGTTTGTGACTGTGGGCCTCATTTCCCAGGTTTTAATCTCAGCTGGAGAACATTCTTTTAAAGTAGATTAAAAATGATTGTATGTTTATCTGATTGTTTTAATAAGTGTGTATAATTTTATGATCAATTGATAGCCCTTTTCCCTTTGAACTGCCATAACTCTACTTGTTTTATTGTAATTTTAATTTATTTTTTATACTTTTTTTTTTTGGTGCTCCGAAATCATTGTGTAAATATCATTTAACAGCATGTTAGTAATGTATAAATGAAATTGTGTTATTTTTGAAAAAGTTGAGCCTTCTCAGCTAAATTCAATAAAATATTTTTTAAAAAGTAGATTAAGAAAGCAGCATTGAACTGAGTCATAAAACATTTATTTTGCAGACTGCAGCACCAAAGGAAAACGTACTGTATGATATGATATGATATGATATGGCATTTGTAACGCGCCTATACACAAGTGTTTCAAGGCACGACGAGGCAGGGGGGGAAACAAGGGGAGACAGACAACGATCCCACTAGACCAGGTGTCATTCAGATCGCGCAAGGGTAGAGGGGAAAGGAAAAGTGCATGGGGGAAAGGGAGAGGGGAAAGTGCAGTACAGGGTTATTAGCATACAACATACAGGATAAATAACAAGGCCAGCTGGTGGCAAGTGCGAGGTAAGTGCAGACAAGTGCTGGGAAGGGGGGCTGTAGGGATACAGACACGGTCCCGCAGTGCAGGGGTTGCCGGGGAGGCAGTGCAGGAGAGAGTGGCTGGGCCAAGGACCAAAAACAGTGAGTGGCCCAGTTGGAGATTCAGTGCAGTTTCAGTAGTATTAGCAGGGGAGAGGGGGAGAGAAAGCGGAGGCAATGAGGAAGGTTTTGAGGTGCTTCCGGAACCGGAGATGGTCCTCCTCAAGTTTCAGGGAGGCAGGAAGGCTGTTCCAGAGGGAGGCCCCTGCAGTGGAGAGAGATCTGCCCCCAACTCGATGTTTGGAGAAGCGGCTGACCCTGAGGGAGTTGGAGGCGGATGAGCGAAGAGCTCGAGAAGGAAGATATTTAGGAAGAGAGAGTTGTACATAGTAAACTCTACATAGTACTGTACATAGTAAACTCTCATTATACTGTAATAGGAGAGTCTGTTCAGAGTAGGTAACTATAAATCAAGTGGTCCTTTTTCCCTGCATGCTAAGGCCCAAGAGTCATGATCCATAGTCCGAGCCCCACAAACAGAGGGGGCATAACAAGTCTTCCTAATCGGATTCTCGCTGATGGCGGCCTGGTCCCTGTACACAGTTTTTTCTCAGTAATGGCCCATAAAGTGGAGCATTATCTGTCTAGGTCCAGGGGAAGTTGAACTGCTAATTACCAGCCACTGTCTGGTATAGCTATTTATTGCTGAAAAAGCAGCAGGCTCCCGGGTTGTTGTCGGTAAAACTTTCACAATGTATTAAAATAAACGTGTCTGACTCGGCAGTCTGGGATATCAGCCTGCTAGGCTCTCCGTCTCCTCGGGTGGCTCCGGCTAAACCCGAGTACTCAGGCAGTGTCACGATGAGTCGAATGAACTGCCCTCACTTCCTGGCTGTCATGCAGTGGCTCCTGCCCTCAATCTTCCTCCTGACAGTCAGGGACGTCATTTCACCAAAATGTCAGGGGTAGCGGAAGTGACGTCACACAACCTTGCCCTCTGATGACATCACAAAAAGTGATGTCATTTGACACCACCCCAAAGTGACATAACGGGAAGCAATGAAGCACAACCTTTTACCCTTTGACAAAACAGGAAGTAACATCACTTAGCATTGTTCATAAGTACACTACGGAAAAAAAATGTGGTTACGATATCAATAATGTGATATACATTTCATACAAGAATGGACCACCATATGTATCATTAATATCAGTGTGTATAGGCCCAAATTAACAATTCACTGTCAATGCAAGCAGACATTCAAAGCCAAATGATAATGATGTGTTATTATATAGCACTTGCGCTTAAGCACTTTATATAGAACAGATATACATACAATATCACCCAACTTGTGTTGGTACTCATTTATCAACCTAAGAAGGATAAAAGCCTGAGTTGGCTTTGCCAGGATTAGAACCTGCAGCCTGCAGATCACACACACATCACAGCAGCAAGCGCTCATCCCAGTGAGCTATCTTAGCAGCTATAGTTTGTGTACTGGCTATAGTAAAATGAGCAATTACATGTCTGAATGTTCGCAGAAGCAAATTACACTCTGTAGTGCGTACTATTAAACTGGTAACTGAGATTTAACAGCAGACCAGTTCATCAGCAGGTCTGATGCAAAGTTGGCCAAATGTCAAGCCTGCATGGATATACTTTTCAGGCTTCAGAGGTTGGCAAAATAGGGATATCAGCACACTCACACAACATCCCATACTTTGGGCACTCATTACCTCATACATGCGAACAAACGTCCTGAACCGCATGCTATGGAGATAGGAAAGAGACACATTACAACACAGCTTTAATCGTGGATCTCTTCTGCTGTGGTTATTTTTGACCTACCTTGAGGCCGGCGAGATTTATTAGTTCGGTGAGAGAGAGCACTAGAGAGACAGAGAAAGAGAGAGCGAGAAAGAGAGAGAGATGGAGAGGAGAGACAGAGAGAGTGAGAGAAGGATGGTGAGAGAGAAAGCAATATAGTTCAGAGGAATGTTCTAATGGCTTTAACCTGCAGACTACACAATGAGAATGCCTGGTTTAGATCATCATCCGTCATTGCAAGGTACAGTTGCTATACTCATGCTAACCCATGCTCCAGTCCAGAGGTCGCAGGAGGTCGGCAGAGGTTGCAACTGTGACCACAGAGGTCGCACTTGTGAACTCTGGCGACCCCCAAATGACGTCCCTGCTCACAGTCTGACAGAACTCCACCAAGGCACCAGAAAAACAACAGTTGAGGCATGGCACTGCAGCCACAGTCCACACAGCACACATTCAATGTCTATTGGCTGAGTAAAACAGCCAATGGTTATTTTATGTGTGTATGAGTGACAGCATGCCCTGGCTCCTTATTGGCCCCGGTCAGCTGTCATTCACAGAGGCCACAATGTTGCTCTGCTTGTGCTTAGTTTCAGCTGAATGAGAGTCAGCAAGGCCTGAACTCTGTTGCCCCACCGGCCTTTAAACAAAAGCTTGACGCTATTTGCGTGGAGTACAAAGGGTTCTGTAATTAAACTGGAGAGCCTTCGTAGCATGAGGTCCTCTCATTAAAATGACACAAGCAGCATCTCTCATTTCGCTATCTTCCACATATTCTTCTCCCTGGGTTCCAACATGGGGAATTCGGGTGCGTATATTCTGCCCAAACATCAATTCAGACGGTGCCTTTCCAGTGGTGCTGTGGGGTGTGTTGCGATAATCACACAACAGTTGATTTAAGATCTTCTAGCCTATGTGAAGCGGCCTGAGAAGTGGCCTGTTATGCCTGGGGGACTCCGGGAGCTCGTACCAGGATTTCTATATTTCTACATCTGTGCCATTAAACACGAGAAGACTTGTAAGCCCTATTGGACTATTGGATTGACAATATATTGTCAATATATTGGGACGCTTATATCCATTAATATGCTGTTATTTATTGATTTTTATAGTGGCCACGCCCCCTGCTAACGTTTCTTTGAAAAAGGGACGCGCGCACAACCATGCGCGCGCGCCCGTGTGAAGTGGCCTCGGAAGTGGCCTGTTATGCCTGTTAGGCTAGGGGCTGGAGTCTGGTGGCGGTAACTCTAGAATGTAATTTACTATAGATACATTGTAAATGAGGGCAGCGTGTATCATTGATTACTATTGAGATCTAATTGTGGGAGGCACGAACGTGCGGCAAATATTGTCAAAGCAGCTTGAGAATCCCACGATGAAATGGAGGTTTCAGCAGTCAAGCATTATCAGGAAAGACACTTTTGCACAGCCTTCCGGTGTAAAAACAAGACGCATGAGTATTGCATAACCCCTGCAGCCGTCCATTTGCCTTTACTGCCAATTATTCTTTGTGCATGCACCCCAATGCATTACTCCTTATCCCCAAAAATTGGCCTGACACAGAATTTCACATGGCAAACTTGGCCGCAGTTTTATTTCCATGACAACAGAATTATTTGCACACATTTGTGAACTTCATTCTGTCCGTGTGGCGCTTGCTTGCCGGATTTCCTTTGCTTCCCCCTATACTTGGTATAGTAGGCCCCCAACTCCCCCGACCCATTGTACTGTTCCAATCCTGCCCGTGCAGGTGTCCGTGGGTGGGGAGAGCGCCGTTTGTTTTTGGGGGAAGCTGAGCCTTATTTGTCCCTACCAGACGCCCCCGCCGTTTAGGCCCCCAAGAGGCGCTGGTCCGGAAGAGCGAAGACCCATTCCGTTTCCTTCTGGCTCGTCCGGAGTCTATCATTTGTGCTTGGTTGCCCAAACACCGCCACGCCACTGAGTGGGTTCTCGCCCACTGTGGCTCCCCTTCTTCCTGTCTCCTTCTCCCATTCCAGTAATTTGGTAGAGATGTCCCAGAAAAAGAGCTCCGTTTCCTTCGTGGACAAGTTTTCCTCCGTCCGTTAGGAAGTACTCGGGTGTTTTCCCATCAATCAAGCCATGCCTGGTCTGATGGAAACCCCTGCAGAATTTTGCAACGGCCCCGTTCAGCTTCCTCCTTGACTTCTTAACTGCTGCATGGCTCTCTGCCCCCCACCATTGCGCCCGGGGAATACCTTCCGACCATCCAATTTCAGTTTCGCCCAACTGTGCTGATATTTCCAGAAATGAGCTTGAATGTCCCTCAGCCGGACACCCCTACCCAGGCTGGTCAGGTCGTTCCCTCCCAAGTGTATTACCAACACCTCTGGCTTCTGCCGCCTACTCAGCAATTTCCATAGTCGCCCCTCTAGCTGAGCCCACTTCATCCCTGGCACCCCGTGCCCCTCACTCTTGAACTCGCCGGCCGTCAGCGCCTCCTGCTGCTGAGTCCAGCTCGCATTAGCCATTGAGATGCCTGAGTGCCCCACTACCTACACGGTACGTTTCTTCCTTCCTTTTGCCGCTGGGAAATGACAAAAAGGAGGGAACGGCATGGTTAACTTATATTTTTGCGGGCCTGATATATCTTTTGTAACATCCTGAAGACCATCCCCCCAATTTTTTGATGTCTTCCGGCCATGCCTGCTCTGGGCCACTTCTGCCCCTACCACCTTTCCCTCTTGCTCCACCTTAACCAGGGTGGGCCAGCTCTGGGACACTTCTGCCCCTGCCACCTTTCCACCTTGCTCCGCCTTGTCCAGGGTGGGCCTGCTCTGGGACACTTCTGCCCCTACCACCTTTCCACCTTGCTCCACCTTAACCAGGGTGGGCTAGCTCTGGGACACTTCTGCCCCTGCCACCTTTCCACCTTGCTCCGCCTTGACCAGGGTGGGCCTGCTCTGGGGCACTTCTGCCCCTACCACCTTTCCATCTTGCTCCACCTTACCAGGGTGGGCCAGCTCTGGGACACTTCTGCCCCTGCCACCTTTCCACCTTGCTCCGCCTTAACCAGGGCGGGCCTGCTCTGGGACACTTCTGCCCCTGTCACCTTTCCATCTTGCTCCCTTTTAACCAGGGCGTGCATGCTGTGTAACTACTTTTGTCCCTGCAACCTTTCATTCTCGCTTTGGAATGATCTTGCTTTGGAACCACCTTAGTAAACCACTCTTCGCGTCTCACCACTCCCCCAACCCTTCAAATCTGAAGGTGTTCCTGGGCCGAGGGCCAGGGCTCCCCACCCAATTTATCCTCGCTCTGCCTGCCCCTGCAGGATTACCATGTTGGGAGAGCGCCGTTCCTGCCGAGTGAAGTTGAACTGTACCCTTTGTTACCCTTTAGCTGTCCATCACCCCCATGAAATCCTCTGCGGATTGCTTGCCCTTGCAGAAATTCGCTGAGCTCTCATCATGACCGAAAGGGGCTGAGCCATTCTCCTTTTTTCTAGGCCACCTTCCCCTCTTCTGTCCCTCTAGCACGACAGAGCTCCCCTGCCGTGGACCCAAAAGTTAGCAAACCCGTTACCTCTCTCCAGCATCAGTCCCCCTGTTACTTGATCCCCGCCCCGGAAGGATGAAGGGTGGCTTGGCCTTGCTGAGCTGTTCAAAAACCCCGATACCACTGCCAACCTTGTCCCCGGCGCCTTGCTTAACCCTTGTTTTAGCGAGTGGGACCTCTCCTGTTTCTCCCTGTAGCTTGTAACGCCTGCTAAATGACCCCAATCATACCTTCCAAAATCTTGCTGCCCCCAGCGCCAGGCCAAAAACCCTTGTTTTACTTTAGCAGCGGGTTGATATTATTAACGCTATACAACCCCCACAGCCTGCTGACCTAATCTCAACCCCTGTTCCCTTGCACCCGGCTTAACCCCTTTTATTAATCGTATCCAACCTACTGTCCTATCCCCATGGCGTTATATTGCTCCAAATAGCGAGCCACTGTGTGCAAAGCATGGCCCGTTAAGTAATTTTCGCTGCTACTATCAATCGAAACTCCTCCTCCTCCAACCTTTTGTCCTCAACCCTTGGCGCTATGTTGTTCTATTTCAAGCGGCACCTGCGCCCGATCAATCGTCATCCAATGTACTTGCACACCAAATCAACTTTGGCCCTCGTGGGAGTCTGCGTGCTTCCCCTGTTGCACAATACTGTATTAGTAGTGAGAATATGTGTATTATAGCCGCTGAACACCTCGCGCCTTCCTTGTCCACTGAGGCCTTTATTCCATAATATCCTCAATGTTTTAGCGATAACATTTTTTGACCCAAGAACACTCCCACTCCGTGTTTCCATTGAGCATTTTTAATTCAACCCCCAGGCCCCTAGCCTCAAACGACCTGGCTGTCGTACCATGTAATCCCACAGCCGCTCCTGTCTGTTCTGGGGACTATGTATCCGACATAAGACATGCATGTACCCCCGGTCCTACGCCCAGGCCCTACCCCACATAAGTCTGCTAAGATCACACATGCAAAAGCTGTCCGTGCTTGCACCTTGCCAATGGGCCCTCCTTTGAAATTTCTGGCTCAGACCTAAGACAATTAAGCACACCTGGTGCCTTCCTAATAACTGTAGCACGTGTCCCCTAATCTGTTGTAAAGGCCATACCCGATCGGGTTATGTTAATCGGCGCGCTTCTACATCTTAAGTACAAAACCATTGTGCACACCTTAACATAGCGACCCTGGAGCCCACATGCAGTCCCTGGCGTGGACCCGCCTGTCTGTTAAATATTATATAACATGCTTAATGGCCAGAAGTTTCTCCGGGCGGACCCAGTGCTCGAACCTGATCTGCTTCGAGTCGTCCTGCTCTCCAAACGAGATGACCCTAATTCTGCCTTTACATAGTGCTATGAACCCTCCGGTATCTGTGCGCTGCTTATTATTATTGAAACGTTGGGTTTGGACCTGCCGGGCTTCGAACCTGTGTCCCCAGGTTCTGCCCAGATGCAAAGTGAGTACTCGCTCCTGTCATGCAGCTCTACTTAGGTGCTGGCCTACTGCGAAAGAACGTTACCCCGTATCGCATTTGTAATGCAGCCAGCTTATCACCCCGAGCCTCGCCAGCCCAGCCATCATTCATCAGCCAATCCCGAGCAACTTTACCCATAATTACTGATTGCAGAGTCCCCTATTTCCCCCCATATTTCTGCGCAACCGCCCTGCTCAAGCGGGACTCCCTTGAAACGGCCTTGATTAACCCCATCGCAAGAACCCTTAACCGCCACGTGCAACATACTGAACCTTCGGTTTTTACGGTCCTAACTCCCCCATGGCCACACTAACCCCCTCGTAGGAACATGCTATGCGCATCCACCCCAAACGTGGCGAAAGACATTGCCTGGCCCACCACGCAGGTTACAGCACCATAACTGCCCCGCCAGGTGAAGCCTGACATTTTGAATAAACGTGGCATCCCAACAACCGTCCGCTTCCCCAAGCTGGATTTAACACACCTGTGTCCCTATGTAAGTGTAACCGCTCGGGCCATCCAAACTTAAACCCACCACAAACTTGTTTATGTCAGAACGGGCACTGGAGGTCCCACATCACGAACGTTAGTACGCCCCCACGGGAAGAAAACGGTGCTGCCTAGGTTTAGCTGAAGAAAGAATGTCGTGGTTAGGGAGGTATTTTGATATCCCTTGCCTGAAGACATAGGTAGGGGGACTATTATACGTTCAGGGAGACTTGAAATTGATACATTTTTAAGTAAATCTCCCAGCAAAACCCTCCCACAATCACCTACGAACTGGGTGAGAGTGGAAATGCAAATACCCACTGCCGTGTTTCAAGATTTTAAGGCAGCCTGAAAATTGTATTCCTGCTTCGTGTTATCAAGGCCAGTGAAGGCTGGGCTTCGTGTCTGGCAGCCAGAATGGCAGGCCAGTGATCTGCCTGCTGCCTCGTGTGCAGCTAGCATTATTAGGTGCAGCACAGAGCGTGCCATGGGATCCTCTTAGAACCCTTTGTCCTGCCAGACACAAATATCGGCAGCAACATTCCCTTACCACTTGTATAGTACTGCACCCGCAGCGCCACGACCGTAAACACCTAAGGCTCTAATTAACATTAACACCATAAACCCTCACTGTAGTGTGCATCATAATGGCGTGTGGTGCCACGCCATGGCTAAACACGTTCCTACCTACGCTGCCGAGACATCGAAATACAGCAACGTAAATCAAAACCTTTTTATTGCCTTCACCCAAGCCTCCCCTCAAAGCCACGCTGTGTACTCAGGTGCCCAGAAACCCCAAATCTGATGCAGCTCCCCCGCAACAGACAAGGGCACAATCCGACTTCGACAAAGGTCAGCGAAACCACCTGTTTCGACCCCTGCCCGCGTTCTTTGTTCGCAACTCCACCCTCCCTTGACTCACACGGCGAGTGCCCGCAGACAGGCAACCAGCGTCCCCTGCTATCCCCATTCACTCCGTGGACCCTCTGCTCACCCGCCCATGCACCAACCGCGAGCGAGCAGGGGAGAACGGAGGTCGTAACCTCCATTTGGCGAAAGCACTGAGCTCGAGGCCGAGCTACAAGGAGGAGAGTGAAAAATGGGATCCCGTAGCACGATCCAAAAAACGCCCCACACAACTAGCAGACATTTACCCTTCAATGAATGCATGCACTGTACCCCAAAACCATGAGCACCAGCTCCGCCGTTCAACATGGGCAAAAACACCAAGGCCTCCTTTGCCCGCTAGGAGCCTCCACTCAGCAGCCCGGGGGGGTCCTTATTGGTGCAGCCTGGCGGGGAAACAAACCACAGGCTGCGAGGCGCGGGCGCTCTCCCTCACGCTCTGAAAACATAGTGCCTTAAGGCCGACTCATCCAAGTCTTCTGAAAGCGCAGCAGTCTAGTGCTCATCGGCTTCACAACCCATTTTTTAACAAGCATTCAGTAAGAAGAAAAAGGCTGTACTCTGTCAGTGCCGTATTACACCGAATCAACACACGGTGAGCTGTTAACCATTGCACTATGACTTAATCCAAACCAGTCACATTTAACGAGCATTCATTATAATGATACAATAAGACAGAATTAATTTGTGCCGCGCTCTACTCGCTGTGCAACCAGACCGGCTCTATTATTACCCACGATGTGCCCTAGGCGAAATAAGTGGAGGGAGGGATGGGTGCTAACAAACAGGGCCTACGGGCCCGCCCCGCCCAGGAACAAGCTTATTCCTTGCCCCTCCCCCACACTTACCTCCACCGCACATTTATTCCTGCCCTTGATGCTCCTTCCTCACTGGAACAACGACCCGTCCTTCACTGGAACACCTCTTTAACTGGAACCCATCACGAACATCACTGCAGCACACGAACCAGAAAATGAAATCCTTCTGCCCCAACGAAATTTCTTCCACCTGCGAGGCGGCGACTGGGTCCCAGTGCAGGAGCGAGATGCTTGGCACCCCGGTCCCGCCTGCTTAAATCCTGATGGCCCCGCCCCTTTTCCTTTGTTCAGCCCTTCGCGGGCTTTTGGGCCATTAGGCCTTTGGCGCCGTTCCGCCCCTTGCCTTTTGACCCCCAGGGGAGGGTCCCAGGTCCTGGCGGCATGACCCCGCAGGGGTTACCCTGCTGCCTCCTCCATTTTGAGCTGATTTTCCGTCGTCAGCTCCAGAAGCTGCCGCGGCAAGCGGCAACTGTCACTGATGAGGAATTGTTTGAATGTGCACAATCTTGTTCACTCCAAAATATAGAAAAGGTGAACCACGGTGATGTGAGCAATGGGGATATTGTAATGGAGTCCTCACAATCTTTATATACGGAAGATGCCCTAACTGAAATTCCCACGAAAGTTATGGTGAGTGATATGCACAACGACATGGATAAGATAATTTGTCACAATCATTTATGAATACACCTCCGATCATTGCCACAGGTAAGATCTCTTTACTGTGCTTATCCCAGCATATTGAACAAAGCTGGCTTAATGCTGAAATAGGGAAATTGAGCCCAATTCAGGAGCACTCTTGCAAATTAGGCTGTAAAAAAATGTGTACTAATGGGATGTCTGAGGAATTTCGTAAACAGTCACGGTTGCTGAATGAGATTGTTTTGATTTTGACTGCAATGCCTGAAATATGTTGTGAAACATGGCAACGAATGATGGATGTGAAGGGACAGGCAAAAAATGATCTAGAAAACCAGGGGAACACTCCCCCACGCAGTCATGAGAAACCACACAGCAATGGCGTGACAAATGAAGGGGTTGCCGTAATCGTGGTGCAAGAAGAAAATATGTAGATGCCTTCTAAGAGTAATATTACACCATTGATTAAAGAGGGGAAGCACCTTTGGCAGAGAAAGGCCTAGATATGTCGGATTTCACTATAAAAGTTTCAACAAAAAAAAAGAAAAAAAGACAAGACGAAAAAAAGCACAGGCTCAAAAAGTTTTGAACTGTTCATTTCGGAAATTCTTAAGAGACCCCAACTTAAGGGAGGGTGAAAAGCAATTACCGATAAATGATGAGGTAATATTTGTAAAAGAGGCTGCATGCAAGGCTCAAGTGTGCGCAATGGCAGATCAGATAATGAATAAGACTACTCAATGTGGTTATGTGGAAGCCACATGTACACTCTCTGAGGCTCTGAAAAATAAAGAAATGTCGGGAAGAATAGACAACAATCGGGAATCCATAGAACTGGGCATGAAAGATATCTTTGACATAGTTAAGAACCCAAACGCCACAATGGAATGAAACAGTCCTGTACTAGAAGCTCCTGCAAAAGCCACAAAGGCATCATGCTGGAGTGCTACCACTCAAGCCGCCCTAAAGAGGTACAAAGACTGTACCATAGAAATACCCAGGGCGACTAGGGAGATGGATGTTGGTGATCTGAGTGGGGAAAGAGAGAAAATCAGCAACATCCGTGATATTAAAGAATATCCGGAGCTGGTCAGTACGGAGCAAAGTAGGGTGGTATGTGAACAACCCAGAAGTAATAATATGAAGGGCGAACATAATGAGACAACGAGTAAGGCAGCCAAGAAGACCGCAACTGAACTAGAAATGGAAGCTAGGAAGCAAGAAAAAATATGCAATATTGTGGAAGACAGCAAAGAGGGGAATAGTCAGGACCCAATGTCGGAGCTAGATATAAGAAAGATTTTAGAGGACATCTTAAACATGAAAAAGCTTTGTGTTGACAACCAGAGTAGTGGGAAATATGGTAATGGTGTGAGAGGTAATGCAACTCATATGAAAGAATCCTCTAATGACGAGAGACCACACAGTCATATGAATGCAGAGAATATCAGCGGGGAAGGTTATGTAAGAGATGCATGCGATGAGAATGACCGATATGATGAAAAACGTGTATATTTAAGAAAAGCAGTGTCTCCTCAAGATCATAGCTTAATCATGTGTAATATATTTGAAGAAGATAGATTCCAACCGCTAAATTGACCATTCATACTAAACATATTTGCAGAAATTCCAGAATTGAACCTTATTTAGTCGGCTGACATAAAACTTGTAGATTTTATACATATATACAGATTTGCAGGGTAATTCATAGAATGTTGCACAAAAGTGGCGCACACGGCTGGCGCACAGTGTGCGCGTGTGAATGTCTGCGCCAGCCGTGTGCGCTAAAATCGATATCCGCGCACAGCGTATTCATGGATTTTAGCCTCCAAAACCAGCCGTGGTGCAGAGTGGCGCAGCGACCCTGCAGCAGCACTAGTTACGCCCCCAAGAACGCCCTCGCGCAAGGAAAAGCCATCAAAATTCCCAATTCAGCGCAAAGGGCTGCGCTAACGCTGGACCAGGGCTGGCAAACAGCAAACCCCGAGCGGGGAACGTGTATTACTGGGGTGCGCGGGAAGTTCCACACGCGATTACAGCAGGGTACGTGTATTACAGGGGTGCGCGAGAAGTTCCACACGCGATTTCAGCAGGGTACCTGTATTTCTGGGGTGCGGGGAAGTTCTACACGCGATTTCAGCAGGGTACGTGTATTACAGGGGTGCGCGGGAAGTTCCACACGCGATTTCAGCAGGGTACGTGTATTTCTGGGGTGCGGGGAAGTTTAACACGCGATTTCAGCAGGGTACGTGTATTACAGGGGTGCGCGGGAAGTTCCACATGCGATTTCAGCAGGGTATGTGTATTTCTGGGGTGCGGGGAAGTTTAACACGTGATTTCAGCAGGGTATGTGTATTACAGGGGTGCGTGGGAAGTTCCACATGCGATTTCAGCAGGGTACGTGTATTTCTGGGGTGCGGGGAAGTTCTACACGCGATTTCAGCAGGGTACGTGTATTACAGGGGTGCGCGGGAAGTTCCACAAGCGATTTCAGCAGGGTACGTGTATTTCTGGGGTGCGGGGAAGTTTTACACGCAATTTCAGCAGGATACGTGTATTACAGGGGTGTGCGGGAAGTTCCACACGCGATTTCAGCAGGGTACGTGTATTTCTGGGGTGCGGGGAAGTTTAACACGCAATTTCAGCAGGGTACGTGTATTACAGGGGTGCGGGCAAGTTTCACATGCGGTAGGCCCTGTGCGATTGGGGTACGTGTATTTCGGGGGTGCAGGGGAGTCCTACACGTGAATTGGCAGTGTGGGTCCTCCCAGGTGTTCCCTCTACACCCCCCACGGCCCCTGCAGGCAGACCACACCACAGGGGACTACCCTGTACCCCTGGTCATGTCCCGCAGGCAGCCCATCCACCATGGGCATGCCCCCCCAGCCAAGCCACATGTCACCTTGCACTAGTGATCACCAGCGCATTACCCCCTTGCACCCCCACCCCACACCATTGCAGGGCACCTGCCAGCAGGACCCCACTCATGTCCCCCAGCACCCCCACCCCCCAAACAGTGCAGGGCACCTGCCAGCAGGCCCCCACTCATGTCCCCTTGCCCCCACCACCCCCCAAGCAGTGCAGGGCACCTGCCAGCAGGCCCCCAGTAATGTCCCACTCATGTCCCCTTGCATCCCCACCCCCCAGCACTGAGGGGCACCTGCCAGCAGGCCCCCACTCATGTCCCCTTGCACCCCCACCCCCCAGCAGTGCAGGGCACCTGCCAGCAGGCCCCCGCTCAAGTCCCAATCATGTCCCCTTGCATCCCCACCCCCCCAGCACTGAGGGGCACCTGCCAACAGACCCCCACACATGTCCCCTGCACCCCCACCCCCCAGCAGTGCGGGGCACCTGCCAGCAGGCCTCCGCTCATGTCCCCTTGCACACCCACCCCCCAGCAGTGTGGAGAACCTGCCAGCAGGCCCCCCTCATGTCCCCTTGCACACCTACTCCCTCAGCAGTGCGGGGCACCTGCCAGCAGGCCCCCACTCATGTCCCACTCATGTCCCCCAGCACCCCCACCCCCTAGCAGTGCAGGGCACCTGCCAGCAGGCCCCCACTCATGTCCCACTCATGTCCCCTTGCACCCCCACCCCCCAGCAGTGCAGGGCACCTGCCAGCAAGCCCCCACTCATGTCCCCTTGCACCCCACCCCCAGCAGTGCAGGGTACCTGCCAGCAGGCATCCACTCATGTCCCCTTGCACCCCCACCCCCAGCAGTCAGGGGCTCCTGCCAGCAGGCCCCCACTCATGTCCCCTTGCACCCCCACCCCCCAGCAGTCAGGGGCACCTGCCAGCAGGCCCCCACTCATGTCCCTCTCATGTCCCCCAGCACCCCCACCCCCCAGCAGTCAGGAGCACCTGCCAGCAGGCCCCCACTCATGTCCCACTCATGACACCCTGCACCCCCACCCCCCAGCAGTCAGGGGCACCTGCCAGCAGGCCCCCATTCATGTCCTCTTGCACCCCCACCCCCCAGCAGTCAGGGGCACCTGCCAGCAGGTGCCCACTCATGCCCCTTGCACCCCCACCCCCAGCAGTCAGGGGCACCTGCCAGCAGGCCCCCACTTATGTCCCACTCATGTCCCCCTGCACCCCCACCCCGCAGCACTGAGGGGCACCTGCCAACAGGCCCCCACACATGTCCCCTGCACCCCCACCCACATAGAAATGCAAATTACATGATACAACCCCAATGACAAGTATGTAAATGAACACATGTCCGTCACACACACACAATGGGTGCAAGTGAATGTCAAAACCCATATCATGACATGCATGAAACCAATGAGATGATACCACAAATGGAAGTATAAAAAAATATATATTAAAGATAACATGAACGTAAATCAAATTAAACACACAACAATGGGAATAACAAAAGAAATGGTCCATGTCTGATAAATTATGAAAATCAAGAAAACATAAGCGAAAGAAATCCAAAAAGAAATGTTGTCCAAAGTCACAGTTCTAAAAATCAAATCCAAGGGAAAATAAAAAGTAAAAACCATTTCTCCATGGTGAACACAAAAAAAATATCCAAAAAGATGAATCCAATGTAAAACGAATGTACAATTGAAGAATCCAGGGTCCATGAGCCCAATTTAAGAAAAGAAACCTACCAAAAACTACTACCTAATAAAAAAAATGATATACAAAAATGTGGTCCATTGTCCAAGCGGTCCAAAATAAAGAAAAAACCAAAGGAAACCTAATACTAACTAACTAACTATTTACAAGAGCAGCGGGCAAGTCCAACGGCTCACATGTTGATGTTCCGGGCCAGGGCATCATCAAACGCCTGCTCGATGTCGCGGAGACGGTCCTCTTCCATGGCCCCGAGGGTTCGCAGGGACGATGACATCTGGAACTCCAGGTCCCTGCGAATGGCCTCGAGGCACTCGGCCCGCCTCAGGGCCCTACGCATGGAGTTCTCCGCCCTGACCATCGTGAGCCGTGCCTATTCCGCCCGCTGCTGCTCCGCATCTATCGCATGGCCCAACCGCTGCCACACGAAAGACACTTCCCGTCCAGGGTCCTCCTGCCCTCCAGCCGATGCCTGCCCCTCCGATGATGAAGGCACCGAGCCATCATGGCTCCCACCTTGATGCTGCTGCTGCTGTGCCGCTGCCTGTGCCCTATCTCCTGTTGCCTGCACATTCTCCTCCAGCTGGGGTGCAGTTGTTGAGGTGGCCACCCCTGCTGGACGTCCGACTCCCGACTGTGGCAGGGATGTGTCCTCCACCAGCCTGGCCGCAGGGTCAGAGGCAGCTCCACAGTGCACCCAGGTGACACATGGGTGGGAAGATGGCACAGACGACGACTGGCGCATAGTGGGTTCAGTTGAGGAGTGGGTTGGAACAAGGTCCAGAAAACGGAGGAATCCGGCCCTGGTGAGCTGTCCCAGTGGGTCAACACGGTCAACGAGCCATGCGAGAAGACGTGCAGTCTCCTCATGAAAAGACTGCAGGTCAGCTCGCATGGCACGTTGACGCAACGCCACCCCACCCAGGACAGGCTCAACCCGGTGCCGGATAGCCACATCCGCAGGGAGAGGAAGGCCAGTTGGTGTAAGCCAATCCCCTCCCTAAGAACGGGTCTGGACGTAGGTATCCCTGCTGGTGCAAGATGATGCAGTCACAGATCGGGGACAGGATTACACACAGGCACCTCCATGGCAGCCTGTGCTGCCTCCTGTCCCTGCCCCTGCACTGCACCACTAGCACCAGTGGAATCCCCACCTCCAGACCCCGTCTCTGTCCCTTGCACGGCCTCCTCCTCCACCAAACCCCACACCAACCTGGATGACTCCGTGCCATCTTCCTCATTTGGGCCCTGTGGGGTCTCAGCTGCCCCTTCGGCTGCCGAGGAGTCCAACTCCAACCTCCGCCTCTTGGACCTCCCCTCGGCAGCTGCGACCTGGGACGCTGCACCGGACTCCTCACTCCCCGACGAGATGACAACCTGGGAGGGGAACCGGGCCTTGCGTCTCCGGCTGGCGGTGCGATCCCTGCCGCTGTGCTCCACAGCACCTTCTCTGCCCTCTTTATCAGTTGACGCTGCAGACAGGGAGAGATAGGAGACAGGCATCAGGGCACTGTACAATGGACTCATACACACATGACAGTTGTACATGAGTGGCATTGTAAAACTTCAGACATGGCATCACAATTCCCAACACACATGTCATTGCAACTCACACACATGAGCTATTCCACAGCCAGCACCATCCATACACATACAACAGCATGAGCAGCCAAAGGTGAGCCAGACATCACATGCAACACAGGGAGTGCACTAGACATGCACACATGCCACCACAATTACATGCATGTGTACACCTCCGCCAACTGTCGCAGTGATGAGATTGGCATCCATGTCACATCTGGCAATCAGTCTTCTACATATCAGTCTCACATGCATCCATGTTGCATCACTGTTGCACCCATGTCAAATACACACACATGCACATGTACACGGTGCAGATACATGCAGCTGGAACCAACATCCATGTGTGACACCACAACCATGCCAACTTACATACACAGTAATCCAAACATGTGTGCTCACACATCTGCATTTGGCCTGCATGCTTACCCACACATACACCATCTATGTGTCTCACATATGAAAGGACTTGCATGTGTCAGTCTCACAGCCCTGTACATACACATCCATACATGGCCCTACAAAACCACATGTACAACCTGCACACTACTGGCACACCACCACACGCACAGCTTCCAATCAGTATGCATGTACACTTACCGCTCGACTCCAGACGGGTCTGCCTCTCGAGGACCTTGACGTGGCGCGCTGGGCGTATGCGTTCCAGGACCCTCATCTGATGTTCCGACAGGTGGCCCCGGCGCCCCTTAGCATCCGCTGCCTTCAAGAGGCGCCGGGCCTTGTTGAGGGTCCTGGACCTGAAGTCCTCCCAGCGCTTCTTGACATGTTGGAAGTCGCGGACTGCCACCCCCTCCACGTGGATGGCAGTCACGATGTCCGTCCAGATCTGAGTCCGTCCTTCCTTGTCGGCGGCCGAACTTCCGAAGAGGGCATCATACTGCCCCAGGACTTGCTCCACCAGGACACCAATTTCGGTGGCAGCGAAGCTGGTGGCCCTCTGCCTCTCTGGCTGGGGGTTGCCAGTGGTGCCAGATGGTGTAGTGCCCGACATGGCAACCCCAGAGGCAGTTGTGGGTGGGCAACTGGGTCCTGGGGCTGGGCTGTGGAGCGATGGAATAGCAGTTGGGAGTCTTCGGTTCCAGCAGGGGTGGTCACAACAACAGCACCCCGGGCTGACGTGCAGGCAGCAAATGGCAGGGCACGTGGGCAGCAGGCAATCAGGCAGCAGCAGATGGCAGGTGGGAGTGTGCTCGGGGCTCTGGGGGGCAGTAATTCGGCCTTCTGGGCAGGAGCATGGTCTTCCGTGTGTGAACGCGTGGCCAGCTTGATATGGAGTGATTTGGCACATGAAAATCTTGCACGTCAGCGTGTAATTCGAGGAAAGGCCCTTAGCGCGTAAGCACGTCAGCGCATGTACGCGATTTCATTGGACCAAAGGCCCTTAGCGCGTAAGCGTGTCTGTGACGTGACACACGCGGGTGTTTCCCTCATAGCACGTGATGACAGAGCACACGTGGAAAAGCTGCACGTCCGAGTGTCAGCGCGTGTAATTTGAGGAAAGGACGCGTACACGCATAAGTGACGTGTACGTGTGGGCCGGTTTAAAAGGTACATGTAGAACGCCATTTTCTCTACGTGCTTTTCGTGGAGAGCGAGTGGGTGAATTCTGTACTTCTTGTCGGTCAACACGCGATTACTTCACAGCGTTTCAAGTTCGTACTCCCTGTTACCTCTGACAGCTTTCATTTTTCTACTTTTTTTGGGCCTGTTTCCTCAAACAGTGTTCAGTTCTCCTTTTGTCCTGTCTCCTCAGACAGTGTACAATTCTTCTTTTGGCGGGGTTGTTGCCAACACGCACAAACGAGTATTTTTCACATTCTTATTCCAGGCAGACGGTGAGTTCCGCACGTACTTAGCAACTGTGCTTGCCCCGTGTGTCGCGTTCCCCTTCAGAGGTCATTGTAGGCTGCGTGTATTACGCGTACGCTTATTTTTGTGTTTCTGGGTGCCACAGCGTAGTGCGGGTTCATTTTTCCACGCACGTGGTCTACGAGGGGTTGCGTGCACGTTTATTTTTGTTTTTGGGCTGCCTGTGCGTTGCGTGACCCGTCATCTTCCCCAGGGGTCACAGAGAGCCTTGTTAGAGCACGAGGGTACGAATTCCATCTAGTACCCTACCCCTTTGACCCCCAATTGCCCAGGACAATAGTTTACTGCTCCTCCCATACGCACAACAACGTCAGTGCCATGGTTGGGAGGCGACCAAGCGGTAAGGGAGGCAAAGGTGGCCGACCTTCAAAAGGTGGACGTAGTGGGCGCGGTAGGGGACGTGGCCAGGATTTGCAGGGTGCCCCTAGACCCGCATGTGTGGAGGACCAATTAGGGACGCCCATGCTCCCCCCCCCATGGTTGAGGGAAACTCGGCTGAGACCATCCCAGCTCAGCCCCTGTTGGACCAGCCCATTGTGGCACCTGACCTGGCACAGGATGACTCCCTGGCTGACTTCCAGGTCAGCAAGTCTAGGCCACGTGTGGCGGTGCAAGTTGTCACCAAGGCACGTGGATCTGGGGCAGCTATGTCATCTGCTGCCCCAAGTATGCAGGGTGGTGAGGCTGCAGGGGCAGCTGCAGCTCCATCCGCCCCAGCTCTGACTCTCCCAGCCAGGACAGTGTCGGTCCTGGTCCATCATACTGATGTTCCCCCTGCCAACATCACACTTCAGACAATGCCTGCACCAAGTCCTATGGTCAATGTGCATTCGCACACTCCAACAACCAAGTCCACCGGTGATTCTGCCCCTACTGACCAGAGCGGCGTTAGCCACTCTGGATCCACTCCACCTTCTAAAAAGAGGTGACTGCAGGGTCCAAGACCACACCTGGTCAACATAAGGCACACTGGCAGACCATCGCCGACCACATAAGTGCCCTTGTATTTGTGAGGCGCTCAGCTGATGATTGCTACAAGCGGTGGAACGACCTGAAATGCAGAGCAAAGGACAAGCTAGCCTCAAATCATGCCGCTACTCTGGTGACTGGTGGTGGGTCTCCACAAGAGGATAACAAACTCACTGAACATGAGTCTGTTGCTGGGACCTTCGTCACAGAGGAACAGATCCGAGATGTGGGAGAACTACCTGATTACGAAGCATTGTCCGGTGAGTGCCCATGTGTGTGTGTGTAGTGCATGTGTATGTATTTTGGGTGATGGGTTCTGATTGAGTGCCAGGTGAGGGTGTGTACTCCAGAGTGTTATGGGTCACCCATTTCCTTCCTCACATGGGATCACGTGCCTTGTATTTGGCTATGACTGCATCCCTTCTGCCCACAGTATCCTATTAGGTCCACAATTATGCAGTTGACCTTGTACTGCCATCTTGCAACTACATTGGTCAGAATTTGTAAGTGTGCCTTCAGGGTAATATTTTCCACCCTCCCCTTTTTTGCTAGACATTTATCAACCATATTGTGACATATGTGATATGCTTCGGTCATTGTTTACTGGCCACACTGGGGCAATGCTTCACCTGGTTATGTACACAATGAGACCATTCAGGCTGATGGAGTATTGGCCAGCACAAATGTTTAGATGAGTGCCTGTTTGCATGTGTAAAATGACAGATGTTTCCTGCGATGTCAATGTGAGGAAAAATAGATCAGCCAACTATTACTGTATTCTTGTACCTTGCATGTGTTGCAGTGAGTGGCACATGTGTACTTAGTTCCAGTATGCAGCATTATTCATGTCATCATGTCCATCTCACATGGATGGGTGACAGTACTCAATCACTGACATATGGCTGTACTTGTCAAATGTACCATGGCTATGCTAAATGCCATCTGTGTGCTGCCATGTGTCATGTATGTGTATTGGACATGCCACTCACAGGCCAACGTGTGATGGCAGTGCTACCCAGCATGCAGCAAATGTGTTGCTCTCCCATATTGGTGTCATCAGTGTCTGCCTTTTGCCTCCCCTTACTACTCAGTGACAGTGCAGGCATGGGAGGGTTATAGTCATGTGGGACATGTGTGAATCATGTACTGGTTCTGTAGCTTGACAGGCCTATTTGTGTGCTATGGTGCTAATGCCTGTTTCCATTTTTTCTCTTTCATGTTTTTGCAGGGGATGACGCACTTGATGCAGTTGAGGTTGAGGAGATGGTGCAGACCCAGGAGGAATCCCAGGCACGGCCGGGCACCAGCGGGGGACGTGTTGTGGTGGTGGGTGAGAACCCAATCCTCCTGCAGACCATACTTTCCAAGGGTGTCTCTGGGTGCACCTCCCCAGACCTCTATTCAGGTGCTGATTCGGATGATGAGACCTATGTGCCGTCACAGGTAAGTTTTTCTGGCAGGGATTCTGTTCTGGCAAACCCACCTGCACCAGGGGTAGATCCCTCTATGGGGATGTCAGTGTTGGTAGAGGCGCCTTTGGCGGTTACGGATGCAGGGTCACACTCCACAGCATCTGATCCTGTTCCTGGGCCAGCAGATCAGAGGGGGAATGCAGTCCTGCAGCCTCAGGCAGTGCCAGCACAGCAAGGTGCACATCGCCTTACCCCAAACAGGTGTGGTGCACGTCGACGCGGTGGCCGTACGCCACCAGGCAATAGCGTATGGGAGAACTCCATGTACGCTATGGCAACCCAACAGTCAGCATCAGTTGAAATGATGGCTCAGGCAATGGAGAGGGTGGCCACTTCCATTATCCCCCCTGAAAGGCAGATGGAGCAACTACAGCAGGCAACAGACTCCATTTGCCAATCACACAGGGAAGACATGTTGGCGTCCAACAGGGACCGACGGGCGGCACTGGAGACTCTGCGCCAATCCATCTCAATAGAGTCCCAGGCCCACAGGGAAGCCCTGAGTGAAGAACTCCATAACCTCAGACAGACTCTTCTTGAGCTTGAGACTTCCGCTAATTTTAGGGCAGAACAGCGGCTGTAGCACCTCACAAGTACCCGCTCAGCTGAGACGCGGGCAACTCGGGAGGAGATCCGGGCATCACGTCAGGTGTTGCATGGGGATCTCCGCACTATAATCCTCCAGAACGAGACCTTCTACACCCGCATGCTTGCTGCCATGGAGGACCATACCAGGGCTTTGCGTGGGCTGCCTCCCATAGCACCACCACCTCCTGATACAGCAGCAGAGGGTCATGGGAGCAACGGCAGTAATTCTCCCACATTGGCATAGCAGTGCAGGCCATGAGCCCTTGGAGGTGTTTTTTTTTTCCCAACATCCACACAGGTGGCTGTTGGTGCGCACCCTGTCCTCAGACCTCTTGGGTGGCCTCCCTCCCCCCCCTGGCCCCCACATGGCCATTTTTGATTTTTGATTTTTTAAAAAAATAATTTGACAGTGTGTTGCCTTGTGTGGCTCCCATGGGCATCCACTGTATTCCGGCTGGGCACATGCAGGCTTGTCCTGAGTTTGGGTTAGATGCTTGGGTTTATGAGACACACACCCCTCCTGCTTCCCGTTTCTATGGGCTTGCAAAGGGTGTGACCAAGTGACAGTGATGTCCACAGTGACGTTGGGCTCCCATGAGCTGTGTGGGCAGTCTGTAGTCAATACTGTGTCAACATTCCTTGTGTATATTGTTGTTGTATTGTACACTGCATGGTGTATTAATGTATGATTTTGCTTCCATGTCTCCCTCTGAATTTGCAGGTTCATTCCTCATGTCTTCACAAGGCCGTCTACTTTGGAGATGGAGTTCATGTTGTATGCAGTACACAGACCAGTTTTGAAGGCTGCAAGACTACAGTTTGAAGGGGGCGATGTGGTGGCATATTCAGGTTGTATGACTACGACTACTTTAACTTAGTACCATCATGTTTTAGAAATGTTTGAACTTGTCTAGATGCATTGTTTAGTTGGTAAGTATTTGGTCATGTGTGTTGTTAGTTCAACATTACTAGGAGCATATTGTGTGTGGCCAGTTTCCATTAGGGACACTGTACTTTGTCACACTTGTGTCAGGTTTTTGGGATTGCTTTGTTTGCTCTCACATAGCATGACATGCCATGGGGTGTTGGGTGGCGGTGCTGGGGAGGGGTTGGGTGACATGGCACTATTCTCATGTTGTATTTTGCAAGGGGGTCATGCATTTTGCTGCATATGTGCCTTTTGATGACACAGCATTGGTGGTGTTTCTGTAGGTAGGGATGCACACATTGTGACACTTCCAGGTGACCAATCTCGGGATGGTATGGTTGTGACAGTTGACTGTCCCTCATGTCATCATCATTGATTGTCAGCTGGTATGTGGCAGGGCTGTGTGCACTCCACAGGGGTGTGATTCTAAGTGAAGTAATTAGCCACCAGCTGTGTTCGGCTGCCTCACCTCGTGCCCTTTCCACTCCCATGCGCAGCGGGCGTGCATGTGGTTGGGGATGTGGGGGCACCACCATGTCCACCGGCAGGCCCCGGCGTGTTGCAACGTTGTGCAGGACACATGATGCCACTATGATCCTGCACACTACTGGGGGAGCGTATAACAGCTGCCCACCAGAACGGTCAAGGGAGCGAAAGTGTGACTTGAGCATTCCGAATGTGCGCTCCACTATGCCCTGGGTTGCAATATGGGCTGTGTTGTATCTTACCTCGGGTGGCGTGGTGGGGTTCCGAATTGGCGTCATCATGTGGGTGCTCAGAGGGTAGGCACTATCCCCTGCGGAGGTGGTGATGGGTATCATTAGTGGGGTTGTGACATTACTCAGTATCTGGCATGCATGCATGTGCTGTGGCATTTATACTCACCAAGCAGCCATGTATCGCCATGCCGCCCAGCTTCTAGGTCCTGGTTTAGGGTTGACATTCTGTAAATGAAACTGTCGTGGGTGGACCCTGGATACTTGGCATATACTGAGGTGATGATTCCCTTGGCATCACATACTACCTGCACGTTGATGGAATGCCAGTGCTTGCGGTTTCTATAGATGTGCTTTGATGCCCTGGGGGGACGTAGGGCCACATTGGTGCAATCAATGCCACCTAGGACTTTGGGGAATTGTGCCACCCCGTAGAAATCCTGGAAGACAGCCTGCCTTTCTGCAGGTGTTCTGGGCAGGTATATGTGCCTGCAGACTGATGGGCGTGCAGTCATGATGGCCAAGACCTGGTGTAGGCAGCGTGACTGTGTGGCCTGTGACACCCGCCCCACTATGGCACTTGTCCGCTGAAATGATCCTGTGGCCAAAAAGTGCAGTACATTGAGGACCTTCTCCAGGGGGCTGAGTGCTTGGGAGCAGAGTGTGGGTGATGTGAGGTCATCCTCCCACTCACTGACCAGTTCGAGTATTATGTGAGGTGGAAACCTGTACCTCCCATACACCTGGTCATCAGGCATGCCAAAAAGGCTGGTTCTGGGTGTGAAAATTCTGGGCCTGACTATCCTCCTCCTCCTCATGCGGTATCCCACGACCACTGCTGCTAGGAACGGTATGTTCATCCTGGCGTCTGAGCTTGCTTGTTGTTTGCGTGCACTTTTATGCTGCGCGGGTCCACGTATGCCTGCTTCCTGCTGGCGTACGTGTTTCTGGATTAGCGTGTCTTTTTTGGCGCATGCGTGTGGGTGTTCCGCGCATTTGCCTACTGTACTTCCCCGCCCACCCCAGATTTACACGTACCCCGCTCGCACAGGCCCAATCACGTGTAAAACTTCACACGAGCCCAACTCCCCATGAGCCCAACTTCCCGCGAGCCCCTGAAGTACACGTACCCCGCTCGCCCAGGCACAATCGCGTGTGAAACTTCCCGCGCACCCACGAAATACACGCTATTGTTGACACAGAGGGTGTCCGTGTTTGTCACGTACCCCTTTGCACGTCATTTGTCCTGGAGGGCCACAGTATGGGAAATTCATCAGAGCTGTATATACGTGCTTTTTGATGGCGCACATTTTTTAATGCGCAGGGACGCTACCGCCTGCCGTCGTGTGGCGGACATGTGTTGATGTACATAGTTAACTTTTGGTTTGTGTCATGGAATCGCCATTTCACTGCTGGGGGGTGGGGGTGCTGGGGGACATGAGTGGGGGCCTGCTGGCAGGTGACCCTGACTGCCGGGGGGCGGGGGTGCAAGGGGACATGAGTGGGGGCCTGCTGGCAGGTGCCCCTGACTGCTGGGGGGTGGGGGGTTCAAGGGGACATGAGTGGGGGCCTGCTGGCAGGGGCCCCTGACTGCTGGGGGGTGGGGGTGCTGGGGGACATGAGTGGGATATGAGTGGGGGCCTGCTGGCAGGTGCCCCTGACTGCTGGGGGGTGGGGGTGCAAGGGGACATGAGTGGGGGCCTGCTGGCAGGGGCCCCTGACTGCTGGGGGCTGGGGGTGCTGGGGGACATGAGTGGGACATGAGTGGGGGCCTGCTGGCAGGTGCCCCTGACTGCTGGGGGTGGGGGTGCAGGGGGCATGAGTGGGGGCCTGCTGGCAGGTGCCCTGCACTGCTGGGGGTTGGGGGTGCAAGGGGACATGAGTGGGGGCCTCCTGGCAGGTGCCCCTGACTGCTGGGGGGTGGGAGTGCAAGGGGACATGAGTGGGGGGCCCCTGAATGCTGGGGTGTGGGGGTGCTGGGAGACTTGAGTGGGACATGATTGGGGGCCTGCTGGCAGGTGCCCCTGACTGCTGGGGGGTGGGTATGCAAGGGGACATGAGTGGGGGCCTGCTGGCAGGTGCCCCTGACTGCTGGGGGGTGGGGTGCAGGGGGACATGAGTGGGACATGAGTGGGGGCCTGCTGGCAGGTGCCCCTGACTGCTGGGGGGTGGGGGTGCAGGGGGACATGAGTGGGACATGAGTGGGGGCCTGCTAGCAGGTGCCCCTGACTGCTGGGGGGTGGGGGTGCAAGGGGACATGAGTTGGGGCCTGCTGGCAGGTGCCCCTGACTGCTGGGGGGTGGGGGTGCAGAGGACATGAGTGGGACATGAGTGGGGGCCTGCTGGCAGGTGCCCCTGACTGCTGGGGTGTGGGGGTGCAGGGGGACATGAGTGGAACAGGAGTGGGGGCCTGCTGGCAGGTGCCCCTGACTGCTGGGGGGTGGGGGTGCAAGGGGACATGAGTGGAGGCCTGCTGGCAGGTGCCCCTGACTGCTGGGGGGTGGGGGTGCAAGGGGACATGCGTGGGGGCCTGCTGGCAGGTGCCCCTGACTGCTGGGGGGTGGGGGTGCAAGGGGACATGAGTGGGGGCCTGATGGCAGGTACCCTGCACTGCTGGGGTGGGGGTGCAAGGGGACATGAGTGGGGGCCTGCTGGCAGGTGCCCCTGACTGCTGGCGGGTGGGGGTGCAAGGGGACATGAGTGGGGGCCTGCTGGCAGGGGCCCCTGACTGCTGGGGGGTGGGGGTGCAGGGGGACATGAGTGGGGCATGAGTGGGGGCCTGCTGGCAGGTGCCCTGCACTGCTGGGGGTGGGGGTGCAAGGGGACATGAGTGGGGGCCTGCTGGCAGGTGCCCCTGACTGCTGGGGGGTGGGGGTGCAAGGGGACATGAGTGAGGGCCTGCTGGCAGGGGCCCCTGACTGATGGGGACTGGGGGTGCTGGGGGACATGAGTCGGACATGAGTGCTGGCCTGCTGGCAGGGGCCCCTGACTGCTGGGGGTGCTGGGGGACATGAGTGGGACATGAGTGGAGGCCTGCTGGCAGGTGCCCCTGACTGCTGGGGGTGGGGGTGCAAGGGGACATGAGTGGGGGCCTGCTGGCAGGTGCCCTGCACGGCTGGGGGTTGGGGGTGCAAGGGGACATGAGTGGGGGCCTCCTGGCAGGTGCCCCTGACTGCTGGGGGGTGGGAGTGCAAGGGGACATGAGTGGGGGGCCCCTGAATGCTGGGGGGTGGGGGTGCTGGGAGACATGAGTGGGATATGAGTGGGGGCCTGCTGGCAGGTGCCCCTGACTGCTGGGGGGTGGGTATGCAAGGGGACATGAGTGGGGGCCTGCTGGCAGGTGCCCCTGACTGCTGGGGGGTGGGGGTGCAGGGGGACATGAGTGGGACATGAGTGGGGGCCTGCTAGCAGGTGCCCCTGACTGCTGGGGGGTGGGGGTGCAAGGGGACATGAGTGGGGGCCTGCTGGCAGGTGCCCCTGACTGCTGGGGGGTGGGGGTGCAAGGGGACATGAGTGGGGGCCTGCTGGCAGGTGCCCCTGACTGCTGGGGGGTGGGGGTGCAGGGGGACATGAGTGGGGGCCTGCTGGCAGGTGCCCCTGACTGCTGGGGTGTGGGGGTTCAGGGAGACATGAGTGGGGGCCTGCTGGCAGGTGCCCCTGACTGCTGGGGGGTGGGGGTGCAAGGGGACATGAGTGGGGGCCTGATGGCAGGTACCCTGCACTGCTGGGGTGGGGGTGCAAGGGGACATGAGTGGGGGCCTGCTGGCAGGTGCCCCTTACTGCTGGCGGGTGGGGGTGCAAGGGGACATGAGTGAGGGCCTGCTGGCAGGGGCCCCTGACTGCTGGGGGTGCTGGGGGACATGAGTGGGACATGAGTGGGGGCCCGCTGGCAGGTGCCCCTGACTGCTGGGGGGTGGGGGTGCAAGGGGACATGAGTGAGGGCCTGCTGGCAGGTGCCCCTGACTGCTGGGGGGTGGGGGTGCAAGGGGACATGAGTGGGGGCCTACTGACAGGTCCCCCTGACTGCTGGGGGGTGGGGTGCTGAGGGACATGTGTGGGGGCCTGCTGGCAGGTGCCCCTGACTGCTGGGGGGTGGGGGTGCTGGGTGACATGAGTGGGGGCCTGCTGGCAGGTGCCCCTGACTGCTGGGGGTGGGGGTTCAGGGGGACAGGAGTGGGGCATGAGTGGGGGCCTGCTGGCAGGTGCCCCTGACTGCTGGGGGGTGGGGGTGCAAGGGGACATGAGTGGGGGCCTGCTGGCAGGTGCCCCTGACTGCTGGGGGTGGGGGTGCAAGGGGACATGAGTGAGGGCCTGCTGGCAGGGGCCCCTGACTGTTGGGGACTGGGGGTGCTGGGGGACATGAGTGGGACATGAGTGGGGGCCTGCTGGCAGGCACCCCTGACTGCTGGGGGTGGGAGTGCAGGGGGAGATGAGTGGGACATGAGGTGGGGCCTGCTGGCAGGTGCCCCTGACTGCTGGGGGGTGCGGGGTGCAAGGGGACATGAGTGGGGGCCTGCTGGCAGGTGCCCCTGACTGCTGGGGGGTAGGGGTGCAAGGGGACATGAGTGGGGGCCTGCTGGCAGGTGCCCCTGACTGCTGGGGGGTGGGGGTGCTGGGGGACATGAGTGGGACATGAGTGGGGGCCTGCTGGCAGGTGCCCCTGACTGCTGGGGGGTGGGGGTACAAGGGGACATGAGTGGGGGCCTGTTGGCAGGTGCCCCTGACTGCTGGGGGTGGGGGTGTAAGGGGACATGAGTGGGGGCCTGCTGGCAGGTGCCCCTGACTGCTGGGGGGTGGGGGTGCTGGGGGACACGAGTGGGGGCCTGATGGCAGGTGCCCCTGACTGCTAGGGGGTGGGGGTGCAAGGGGACATGAGTGAGGGCCTGCTGGCAGGTGCCCTGCACTGCTGGGGTGTGGGGGTGCAAGGGGACATGAGTGGGGGCTGCTGGCAGGTGCCCCTGACTGCTGAGGGGTGGGGGTGCAAGGGGACATGAGTGGGGGCCTGCTGGCAGGGGCCCCTGACTGCTGGGGGTGGGGGTGCTGGGGGACATGAGTGGGACAAGAGTGGGGGCCTTCTTGCAGGTGCCTCTGACTTCCGGGTGTTAGGGGGTGCAGGGGGACATGAATGGGACATGAGTGGGGGCCTGCTGTTAGGTGCCCCTGACTGCTGGGGGGTGGGGGTGCAAGGGGACATGAGTGGGGGCCTGCTGGCAGGGGCCCCTTACTGCTGGGGGGTGGGGGTGCAAGGGGACATGAGTGGGGGCCTGCAGGCAGGTGCCCCTGACTGCTGGGGGGTGGGGGAGCTGGGGGACATGAGTGGGGGCCTGCTGGCAGGTGCCCCTGACTGCCGGGGGGTGGGGGTGCAAGGGGACATGAGTGAGGGCCTGCTGGCAGGGGCCCCTGACTGCTGGGGACTGGGGGTACTGGGGGACATGAGTGGGACATGAGTGAGGGCCTGCTGGCAGGTGCCCCTGGCTGCTGGGGGGTGGGGGTGCAAGGGGACATGAGTGGGGGCCTACTGACAGGTCCCCCTGACTGCTGGGGGGTGGGGTGCTGAGGGACATGTGTGGGGGCCTGCTGGCAGGTGCCCCTGACTGCTGGGGGGTGGGGGTGCTGGGTGACATGAGTGGGGGCCTGCTGGCAGGTGCCCCTGACTGCTGGGGGTGGGGGTTCAGGGGGACAGGAGTGGGGCATGAGTGGGGGCCTGCTGGCAGGTGCCCCTGACTGCTGGGGGGTGGCGGTGCAAGGGGACATGAGTGGGGGCCTGCTGGCAGGTGCCCCTGACTGCTGGGGGTGGGGGTGCAAGGGGACATGAGTGAGGGCCTGCTGGCAGGGGCCCCTGACTGTTGGGGACTGGGGGTGCTGGGGGACATGAGTGGGACATGAGTGGGGGCCTGCTGGCAGGCACCCCTGACTGCTGGGGGTGGGAGTGCAGGGGGAGATGAGTGGGACATGAGGTGGGGCCTGCTGGCAGGTGCCCCTGACTGCTGGGGGGTGCGGGGTGCAAGGGGACATGAGTGGGGGCCTGCTGGCAGGTGCCCCTGACTGCTGGGGGGTAGGGGTGCAAGGGGACATGAGTGGGGGCCTGCTGGCAGGTGCCCCTGACTGCTGGGGGGTGGGGGTGCTGGGGGACATGAGTGGGACATGAGTGGGGGCCTGCTGGCAGGTGCCCCTGACTGCTGGGGGGTGGGGGTACAAGGGGACATGAGTGGGGGCCTGTTGGCAGGTGCCCCTGACTGCTGGGGGTGGGGGTGTAAGGGGACATGAGTGGGGGCCTGCTGGCAGGTGCCCCTGACTGCTGGGGGGTGGGGGTGCTGGGGGACACGAGTGGGGGCCTGATGGCAGGTGCCCCTGACTGCTAGGGGGTGGGGGTGCAAGGGGACATGAGTGAGGGCCTGCTGGCAGGTGCCCTGCACTGCTGGGGTGTGGGGGTGCAAGGGGACATGAGTGGGGGCTGCTGGCAGGTGCCCCTGACTGCTGAGGGGTGGGGGTGCAAGGGGACATGAGTGGGGGCCTGCTGGCAGGGGCCCCTGACTGCTGGGGGTGGGGGTGCTGGGGGACATGAGTGGGACAAGAGTGGGGGCCTTCTTGCAGGTGCCTCTGACTTCCGGGTGTTAGGGGGTGCAGGGGGACATGAATGGGACATGAGTGGGGGCCTGCTGTTAGGTGCCCCTGACTGCTGGGGGGTGGGGGTGCAAGGGGACATGAGTGGGGGCCTGCTGGCAGGGGCCCCTTACTGCTGGGGGGTGGGGGTGCAAGGGGACATGAGTGGGGGCCTGCAGGCAGGTGCCCCTGACTGCTGGGGGGTGGGGGAGCTGGGGGACATGAGTGGGGGCCTGCTGGCAGGTGCCCCTGACTGCCGGGGGGTGGGGGTGCAAGGGGACATGAGTGAGGGCCTGCTGGCAGGGGCCCCTGACTGCTGGGGACTGGGGGTACTGGGGGACATGAGTGGGACATGAGTGGGGGCCTGCTGGCAGGTGCCCCTGACTGCTGGGGGTGGGGGTGCAGGGGGACATGAGTGGGACATGAGTGGGGGCCTGCTGGCAGGTGCCCCTGACTGCTGGGGGGTGCGGGGTGCAAGGGGACATGAGTGGGGGCCTGCTGGCAGGTGCCCCTGACTGCTGGGGGGTAGGGGTGCAAGGGGACATGAGTGGGGGCCTGCTGGCAAGTGCCCCTGACTGCTGGGGGGTGGGGGTGCTGGGGGACATGAGTGGGGGCCTGCTGGCAGGTGCCCCTGACTGCTGGGGGGTGGGGTGCTGGGGGACATGAGTGGGGGCCTGCTGGCAGGTGCCCCTGACTGCTGGGGGGTGGGGGTGCAGGGGGACATGAGTGGGACTTGAGTGTGGGCCTGCTAGCAGGTGCCCCTGACTGCTGGGGGGTGGGGGTGCAAGGGGACATGAGTGAGGTCCTGCTGGCAGGTGCCCCTGACTGCTGGGGGGTGGGGGTGCAAGGGGACATGAGTGGGGGCCTGCTGGCGTGTGCCCCTGACTGCTGGGGGTGGGGGTGCAGGGGGACATGAGTGGGACATGAGTGGGGGCCTGCTGGCAGGTGCCCCTGACTGCTGGGGGGTGGGGGTGCAAGGGGACATGAGTGGGGGCCTGCTGGCAGGGGCCCCTTACTGCTGGGGGTGGGGGTGCAAGGGGACATGAGTGGGGGCCTGCAGGCAGGTGCCCCTGACTGCTGGGGGGTGGGGGAGCTGGGGGACATGAGTGGGGGCCTGCTGGCAGGTGCCCCTGACTGCCGGGGGGTGGGGGTGCAAGGGGACATGAGTGAGGGCCTGCTGGCAGGGGCCCCTGACTGCTGGGGACTGGGGGTACTGGGGGACATGAGTGGGACATGAGTGGAGGCCTGCTGGCAGGTGCCCCTGACTGCCGGGGGGTGGGGGTGCAAGGGGACATGAGTGAGGGCCTGCTGGCAGGGGCCCCTGACTGCTGGGGACTGGGGGTACTGGGGGACATGAGTGGGACATGAGTGGGGGCCTGCTGGCAGGTGCCCCTGACTGCTGGGGGTGGGGTGCAGGGGGACATGAGTAGGACATGAGTGGGGGCCTGCTGGCAGGTGCCCCTGACTGCTGGGGGGTGCGGGGTGCAAGAGGACATGAGTGGGGGCCTGCTGGCAGGTGCCCCTGACTGCTGGGGGGTAGGGGTGCAAGGGGACATGAGTGGGGGCCTGCTGGCAGGTGCCCCTGACTGCTGGGGGGTGGGGGTGCTGGGGGACATGAGTGGGGGCCTGCTGGCAGGTGCCCCTGACTGCTGGGGGGTGGGGTGCTGGGGGACATGAGTGGGGGCCTGCTGGCAGGTGCCCCTGACTGCTGGGGGGTGGGGGTGCAGGGGGACATGAGTGGGACATGAGTGTGGGCCTGCTAGCAGGTGCCCCTGACTGCTGGGGGGTGGGGGTGCAAGGGGACATGAGTGAGGGCCTGCTGGCAGGTGGCCCTGACTGCTGGGGGGTGGGGGTGCAAGGGGACATGAGTGGGGGCCTGCTGGCAGGTGCCCCTGACTGCTGGGGGTGGGGGTGCAGGGGGACATGAGTGGGACATGAGTGGGGCCTGCTGGCAGGTGCCCCTGACTGCTGGGGGGGTGGGGGTGCAAGGGGACATGAGTGGGGGCCTGCTGGCAGGTGACCCTGACTGCTGGAGGGTGGGGGTGCTGGGGGACATGAGTGGGGGCCTGCTGGCAGGGGCCCCTGACTGCTGGGGGGTGGGGGTGCTGGGGGACATGAGTGGGACATGAGTGGGGGCCTGCTCGCAGGGGCCCCTGACTGCTGGGGGTGGGGGTGCTGGGGGACATGAGTGGGATATGAGTGGGGGCCTTCTGGCAGGTGCCCCTGACTGCTGGGGGTGGGGGTGCAGGGGGACATGAATGGGACATGAGTGGGGGCCTGCTGGCAGGTGCCCCTGACTGCTGGGGGGTGGGGGTGCAAGGGGACATGAGTGGGGGCCTGCTGGCAGGTGCCCCTTACTGCTGGGGGGTGGGGGTGCAAGGGGACATGAGTGGGGGCCTGCAGGCAGGTGCCCCTGCACTGCTGGGGGGTGGGTGTGCAAGGGGACATGAGTGGGGGCCTGCTAGCAGGTGCCCCTGACTGCTGGGGGGTAGGAGTGCAAGGGGACATGAGTGGGGGCCTGCTGACAGGGGCCCCTGACTGCTGGGGGGTGGGGGTGCAGGGGGACATGAGTGGGACATGAGTGGGGGCCTGCTGGCAGGGGCCCCTGACTGCTGGGGGGTGGGGGTGCAAGGGGACATGAGTGGGGGCCTGCTTGCAGGTGCCTCTGACTGCTGGGGGGTGGGGGTGCAGGGGGACATGAGTTGTTGATCATATTGCAAGGTGACATGTGCCTTGGCTGGGGGGCATGCCCATGGTGGATGGGCTGCCTGCGGGACATGACCAGGGGTGCAGGGTAGTCCCCTGTGGAGTGGGCTGCCTGCAGGTGTCATGGAGGGGGTAGAGGGGACACCTGGGGGGACCCACACTTCCAATTCACGTGTAGGACTCCCCACGCACCCCCGAAATACACGTTCCCCGCTCTGACAGCAAAATCGCGTGTGAAACTTCCCGCACACCCCTGAAATACACGTACCCAGGCCAATCGCGTGTGAAACTTCCTGCGCACCCCAGATTTACACGTACCCCGCTCGCCCAAGGCCAATCGCGTGTGAAACTTCACGCGAACCGCTGAAATACATGTACCCCGCTCGCCCAAGGCCTATCGCTTGTGAAACTTCACGCGAACCCCTGAAATACACGTACCCCGCTCGCCCAAGGCCTATCGCGTGTGAAACTTCCCGCACACCCCCTAAATACGCACACACGCTATTTTTCACACAGCGGGTGTCAGTGTTTGTCACGTACCCCTCTGCACGTCATTTGTCCTAGAGGGCCACAGTATGGGACATTCATCATGGCTGTATATAAGTCCTTTTTGTTAGCGCACATTTTGGCGCACATTTCTTTCATGCGCAGGGACGCTACCGCCTGCCTTTGTGTGGCGGACATGTTTAGGCCTGTGCGCATCTTTGCCCGTGCGCTGGTTTGCCCTATTCGATTCCATGAATACGTGTTGTAGGCGAGTGTGTGGGCGTTCCGCGCACTTGCCTCCTGTACTTCCCCCGTGACGCCCTCATTTTCATGCGTTGTTCCCCATTCCGCGTATCACGCCCCGTGTTACGCCTACTTTTGTTGTTTGCGCCGCGCTATGTGCGCTTTCGCTGTGCACTTAGCGCACGCGGTTTAAAGACGTGTGCGCCAGCATGCACCACGCAGTATTTTGGCGCACATCCTGGGATTTCCTCACGCACAGACTTCCATGAATCGCTGTGCGCGGGTTTCGCTGCGATTTTCGCACTGGCACTGCGATTCGCACGCTTGCGCCGAAAATTTCAGCGCACATTATTTCCATGAATCGGCCTGTTGATTATGTGAGACTTGTGATACCTTCTCCTTTGGTTAGAGCCTTGATTTTGAAAGAAGCAGGTACATTGCAGAAAGAAGGTTTTGATATTTATGTGTACCAGCAGAAATCCGTGAATGAAGGCCTGATATCTACTGAAATGGCAATGAGAAGGTGCAAGCTCATATGAGGCCGGTTTCACGATATAATCAAGTAGCAGATACTGGTCTGATAAAGGAAATGTATGAATGGTGAGAGCTAGCAATGTCACTTAAATAATCTATATCTCAATTAAAGACATTCGGACAGCCCCTTTAGTATAAGGGAGAGGTATTGTTTGGCATCATGGAATACAAGGGGTTTGGCTCACCTTGTCTCTAATAAAAAATCATGCGAGTTGATGGAAAATTATGATTTTATACTATTACAGAAAACTTGGGCGACGGGATCCCTGTTTTGGGACGGGTACGAGATCATCTGTGTAAAAGCTATAGTAGGTACCACGGGTTGTCCTAAAGGAGGACTTGCAATAGCTCTAAAAAAAGAGATTTGTGTGAAAAGGATTTCTGAAGTACAAATCGATTAATCAATTCTAATGGTATTGTCAAATGAGAAATTATATCGTGCCTCCTATCGCAATAAATATATGTATATTGGCCTACGCCAAGCTGCTTACAAGTCGCTTGCGAAGAAATCCGTGTTGCAAGGTCCTGACCTTAAAATCAATGTAAGCCGCCATTTTAGGTCAATCTGCCATTTTAGGTTCGCTTTGTAAAGTCACCCTGTGAGTTAAAATGGTGGACGATGTCATTCCGAAATACAACATGGCTGTCTTGACCTCTGTATGTAGCTAATATGTAACTTGTCTTCAGGCCACTTGTTGAGGTTGTGAACTGAGACCTTGTCCTTCGTTGACCTGTGTGTAAAGGATTACTCGTGCAATGAAACTAATCCGCGAGTATATTTTAAGAACAATGTATTCAAATACTGAACGTAGAACACTTGTTTAACTACATTGTATTAATGTTTGAGAAGACCTGCATGGGATATCCCAGCATACACAGTTGCTGTATAGGCTTGTTAATATACGTATTAAAAGCAAACCAGTTACATGTGGATGTGCGAAAATCGGCATGAACCCTAGATCGGTGATGTATTAGCAGAATATTAACCCGAAGTAGGGCTGGACATCGTGCTCACGAAGAATATAAAAGACCAATGCATTCTAATGTACACCGTCTCTCACTGAACACACTGAACCATGCTGGAGTTCGTTGTGTTGTACTGAGGGCTGATAGCTATCTGATTTTGCTCTGTTCTTCGTAACTGGATTCAGTATAAAATAAAGTACTTTGTATGTTCCTTTGTTACCCGTGTTCGGTGTATTTCCTTTTGGGGTACTCAGCCTCGATATTTTGATTTTGTTTTCACAGTTGGCGCCTGAATAGGGACCCTCAAGATTGATGCCGGATTGTTGAAGGTTGACGCAGGCTATCGGACCGGGTTCGGACGGTGTGACAAAAAGGGGCCCCACTGAATGAGACGCGACACCTCAGCAGCGCTGCACGACCCGATCCCTGTACGATTAGCTTGTGGTCCGAGACGGCATCTTGACGAGGGTCCACTTATCGAGGTGGGCAGATTTGCCGAAATCACCATACACGAGGTAAGATTAGTTAGGTAAGATTCTTTGAAATCCGATCGGACCTCCTTAGGTTTGTTCAGGTGAGCCGTGACCCGACTCTTAATTCAACCCTGATAATTTGAATTTGGCGCATTGTATCTGCAGACACAATTATTGACCAGGTAACACCAATAATTTGATATGCCTGGGAAATTGTCTACCTGCTTCAGGGCGTTGTTCTGCAGCGATAGACAATCTCTGGAATCTAGCCATCCCGCACCACAGGAGGGTCGCCGGCATGTAGTATGTACTGTAAGCATGGCATTGGAAGTGTAGTATTTAATGACATTTGGCACAGACAAACCAGACATGCCTCCGAACTTCAGTGGCCAATCAATGGTAGTTTTGAAATCCCTCATATTGAGTATTTAGAGTCAATTCTATTAAAGAAAAAGGCTAGACCTGCAGCATTTGATGTTTTGCAGAATTGGAAAAAAGAAGCGTTGCAGCAACTTAAAAGTAGAGAAAAAAATGCGCGCCGTCATAAGACGAACGCCAAAAAGGCATTATTGTATGACCAAGATAAACATTCTGAATCGACTAGGAATATAGATAGGGCTTTCTCACTTGGAATTCAGAAAATCTATCCTTCCAAAGACCTCCATGCTTCCGATGAATTCATATACAAATTGTTAAATGAACGAAGGCCTGATGCCTCTGCGCCACCTCCGTATGTTCCTCTTCCTGCTGCTTTGCCTCTTCCTCCTGCTATTCCTGCTCTACCTGCTGTTGTTCCCGTTGTTCCTGCTCATTCTAATGTTCCCCTTCCTCCAGCTCCTCCACCTCTTCTTATTGCACCAGTTACATTACCTCTATTGAATTTGCCTGCTCCCTCTCTTCCAAGTGGTCCTGAGCCGCTTGTAGTCGATCGAGGTGCAGGGTCGAAGGTTGTCACTCGCAATACTGTACCACCAGAGAAGAAACGTGATTTGATTACATGGGGTAAGCACTGTATGGAGAGGGATGATCAAGCTAATGTTTTTGCCACACTTTGTAAATGTGGATAATTTTCCTGAGAAAAATGTTTTATTGAAGGTTTAGGGATTCATTTATGTGCAATGTGGGGAAAATTAAATAATACAGATCTCCCGCAAGGGTTAAGGGATCTAAATATTTTAGCGTTTTCTAGAGACACTGTGGAGAAAGTAAATGAGCATGTCGAGAGGTTATTTGGGTATAGAAAGGAGTTAGAAAAGTTGCAGAATGAGGATGACGTGGGGGAAAGTATGTATGTGCAGAAACGGTTCCTTCCTTGTCGTAAATCGATATCTGAGGAAGCACGAATTTGTAGGAAGGATGCGCTTAGATGGATTTCAGATATGTCGATATCTCCAGTTGAGGTATATGACACATATAGTCAGTATATGCCAGAAATGCAGAGGAAAGTGATACAGGTAATGATAGAGTACCTACGGGATGATTGTGTAAAAAGAAAGATTTGTTGTCCCACAGAGTTATTGAGTATTTATAAGAGAGCTTTTTCACTTGACACTTCTTCGACTGCTTTAGCGCTCGATTTAGCTCTGTTGCTTAGTAAGCGTTCAGAGTCACCTACTTCTCAGTTGCCTATGAGAGAGGTTCCCCCGACATTTGTCCCAAAGGTTGAGATTGCGGCTGATCCTGCAGCAAATGTAGTCGCTGTGAACATCCCTGCACATTATGTATCACAGTTTGCTCACATCCCGTTCTCAAGACAGGAAGTGAATACTATTAGGCAATCTATTCCTGATATCAGGAAAAATCTGACAGGATTCTATAAAGAAATAGAGTCCGTCTTGCAATCCTCAGTGTTCACCTTAGGTGATATCGATTTGTTATTCCCTGTACTCCTGCCCGTAGATTTGTGGAAACAAGTTAGAACTATAGACGACGTGCCAGGGTTGGGAGATACATGAGTGAATATAACTAGACTCGATGGAGAAAGGCCAGCTGGTGAAACACCGCCTCTGGTGATACTAACTTTGCCTGATAGAATCATTGCAAAATTGAAAACTATAATTCCAGAGAAAAGAATTATTTGGGACAAACTTACGGCTTGTGTCCAAGGGAAGTCTGAGGGTGCTACCGAGTTCTTTAATCGGTTCGAACAGGTATTCTCGGATTTCAGCGGACAAGACCTAGGCACAGAGTCTGGGAAAAGGTTATTTGTGGACAAATTTGTGCGTGGATTGCTGCCTGACATCCCGTCACAAATTATGTCTTCGGAGAGCGCTTGGCAGGCGAAGTCACAATCAGAAGTACTGCACATGGCTCAGTACTAGGAGAACCGTGTCAATAATGAAAAAGATAGAGTTAAAAAACGATAAGGTGATTTGAAGACTAAAGTGCTATTACAGCAAATTGTTAGAGGCCCCAGAGGGGGTAGTTCTCAGATTAGAGGTCAGTATGTCCCGCAAGGAAATGTGCCCTTGGGTCCTGTAAACATTAACCAGTGCGCCTATTGTCATCAAGAAGGTCATTGGCGTGCACAATGCCCCGTCCTTCGACAAAGGTCGAATAAACCATTTGGGAATATGGGTAGACAATCCAGAGGTCGCCCGGGTGTAGGGGGCCCTGGTAGAGGTCAGTTTACAGAGGATCCTCAGCAACCTTTTTCACAGGATAATCAGACTCCGAGTGTGGATACGAGGAACATATTTGATCATCCTTCTACTGCATATTTATCCTAAGAGCTTCCTTTTGATGACATTCTGTTTCGTTAGGATTGCCCGAAGCAGGGTTCGGAACCTACACCTATTCCCATCAATCAGAAAGGTCCCTACGTTGAAATGGTGGTGGGAAATAGGAAACATCCGTTTTTGATAGATACTGGAGCACAGAAGTGCTCCATTGATCATTCACGGGTTCCAAACATTCCACTGTCAGGGCAAACCAATGTTTCTGTAGGGTTTTCTGGCACACCAGTTGTTTGTCCGGGTTCTTCGCCGGTACCCATTTCTTTGGGTCCCTTTACGGACCACTGTCCATTTCTGTTGACTTCGAATTGTGGAGAGAACTTGCTGGGGTTGCATCTGTTAAAAGAATTAAATGCAGTGATTTATTGTTCTTCTGTTGGAGTGCGCTTGATGATTTCACCACAGCAATTTTCTGTCTCGCAATTCTTGACTGGACCTTTGCCGCCAGAATTCATTAATGTACCAGAGAGCTTATGGGCTGTTGATGACAATGATGTCGGTGTTTTACAGATTGAACCTGTTAAGATAGTTTTGAAACATGGAATTGAGCTGCCACGCATTCCCCAGTATAAGATTTCAGTTGAGGGCGAGCGAGCATTGAAATGCATTGTTTCCGATTTTGTGCATCGCGGGGTGAATGAAGAAATTTCAGGAAGTTTGTGCAATAGTCCGATTTTGCCCGTGTACAAAAAAGGCGATAATGCAATTCCATTCTGTTTCATAATTGATTTATGTGCCATTAATAAGGTCGTCGCTCCGCAATTTCCAATTGTGCCTGGTGTGACGACAATGTTAACCATGATTCCAGCTACAGCTACTTACTTTAGTGTTGTGGATCTAAAGAATGCTTTCTTTAGTATTCCTATACACAAGAATAGGAGATACTTGTTTGCGTTCACCTTAGGGGGACGCTCGTTCACATTTACTCGTGCACCTCAAGGGTACACAGAGAGTCCTAGCATCTATAGTAGGGCTTTGAAAGAACAACTTGATACCCTTGAATTGCCCTCTACTTGTACATTGCTTCAGTACGTTGATGACTTGCTTTTAGCTGCTGACTCTGAGAGTACCTGTAAGGAGGGCACTGTGTTATTGCTTATCCATCTAGCTAAGCATGGTCACAAAGCTTCGCTTAAAAAGTTTCAATATTGTTGTCAGGAGGTCGCCTATTTAGGCTATCTCCTGTCAAAGGAGGGAAGAAGATTGACACCTGAAAGAATAAAACACATTTCTGGCATGTCTGTCCCAAATACACAGAAGGAAGTTAGAGCCTTGATAGGTATGGCTTCTTACTGTAGATTGTGGATCCCAAATTTTTTTTTATCAAACCGATGTTGGCTTTGACAAAGAAGGCCATTTCTTCGCCATTGCCGTGGAACGTGGAACACCAGCAATCGTTTGACTTGCTTAAGACTGCATCACTGCGTCACTGTAATTTAAACAGTTGGGGATATGTTTTATGACATTATGTATTTCCGCCTGAAAGATTTTGGTGGCTGACGAAACTCCAAAACGTAGGTGTTTGTACCTGTAGAGTCCTAGATGTGTGAGAAATGTGGTTATGTACCTTGATTACTTGCTCAGTTCCAGTTGATGATAGCTTTTGTTAAGGTCTAACTTTGAAAATACTGTGGCGCTGTTTAGCAGGTGGACCATGTCAGTAATTCTCTGAGTTTGATGACACTCTCTCAGTATGGCCTAATTTGGTTGGCGCATATCTACACATATTCTAATGTCCTGCAAGTCCTTTTTGGGCACTGGAACTATTGGTGACACCCACAGAGTTGGGCCTACTGCTGGCTCTATGATGTCGGTGTCCAGGAGTTTGTGTAGTTTATCCTCCACTTGTTGTTGGATGTTCACTGGGATGCCACGATTGTGTTGGGCTACTGCCGTTATTTGTGGGTCTATGTGCAAGTTGATTTGGTGGTCTTTTAGTTTTCCGAGACCTTTGAACAGTGTTGGGAAGAGGTGCTCTATCTTGGCTGATGGATCTAAATATTTGTGTGCCATGAGTCTGTACAGCACATGTATGAGGTCCATATTTATGGCAACTTTAAAGCTTAGTATGCACCCGCTTTCTGTGATGGCTTCCAGTTTGGTGCATGGGTATCCATTGTATCTGCGTTTTGTGTATTTGCACTGTGTCATGAAGTAACCTTTGCAGGGTACTTTTGAGCCATATGTATAAATGTTTACCTCTGCTGGTCGTAGGCGACAGGCTTTTGGGAGATTGGTGTACACTTCCTCGCTTATGACATTTACCAGAGCTCCTGTGTCCACTAGAAACTCAGCCACCATGTCATTTACTCGAAGAAGCAGTATCAGACTTTGCTCTTTTGCCGTCGGGTTTCCCAGTGCGTAGAGGTAACCCTTTTTCCATGGCTCCTCCCGGGGCATTTCCTTTCTTCTTGATCCTTCTTCTGAGGATTCACTGGATCTGATGTCTGTCTGCGACTGTTCAACTAGGCAGCAAACATATCTTTTGGGTCTTCTCCTTGATCTAGAACCTGACATCCTGGTTGATTGCCGATCCGCCGATGATTTGTCCTGTGGCTTTCCTTCCTCTCTCCTGTCCCTCTGTCTCCATTGAGGTGGCTCATATGGTTGGCTCACCAACCCTGTGGGACTCTGCATTCATCTTTCTCTGGCTTGTGGCAAACTCCCGCTATTTCGTTCTCCTCGAGCTTGGCTGTGGTACATGCAACATACTGCTTTAAAGTGGTTGTCTCCTCCACAGGCTGAGCAGTGTTGTCCAATGGCAGGGCAGGTGCCTTCATGAGGCAATTCATAACTACATCTATAGCAGAAAGGTTCTCTGTTGCCTTTGCTTGGTTGATTGGTCTCAAACTTGTGGACGTTTTCTGTCTTCCCATGCAAGATTTTGATGTCACTCAGACCTTCGGCCTGTAGTGCGAGGGCCGCGTCCGATCTTGCCAGGCGTAGGATCTCGTACAGGGATTGAGGTTTCTGTAGTAATCTTTTTCTAAAGTCAGCACATTCGCATCCTGCGATGATCTGGGCATGTAGTGCCTCATCATTTGAGTAAAAGTTGAAATTGCAGTGCTTTAGGCAAATGCGTAGATGCATGACATATGAGTCAATTGTTTCCCCTTTCTGCTGTTTTGTTGTGTGGAACACATGTTCATAATCCACATTTGTGTGAGGTGTAAAGTAGTCAGACAGTGCTGTTTTGAGACTGTTGTAGGTGTCTGTGGTTCCAGTGGGCAGTTCTCCCACAATATTGCATACATTGGGAACTATGGACAAGGTAAGGAGGCTGTGTTTCTTTTCTTCCACCAGAGGTCCAATGGCCTTGATTTAGACCTTGAAATCACTCATCCAGCTCTTCCATCTGGGGCCCAGACTGCTAGTTTCTGTTAAGTCAAAATGGGTCGGTAGCTGTGTAATTAGGTTGTACTGCAGTCTTGAGGGCAGGGTTGTTGGTGGTGTAACAGGCACAGTCAGCACTAAGAGTTCTTATCCCCACTAACGGCCGCCTATCAACTTTCATAGGGTACGGCTGGACTGAACTAAAGCGACTCTTAATATTTCAACTTGACGAGTCTACTATGATTCCTGCTAGAAACTTGGTACAACTACGAAGGTACACCCCGCACTTTATGCCTGACAATTAAGAGTTCTAGCGACCCATACTCCAGCCCACAGGAGCAAACTAAAGTCTGCCCCTTTTTCCCTTTTTCCCTTAAGGACACCCAGGTCCACGTTTCTAAATCTCGGACACTATTTGAATTAAGTTTCGTCCCGTGCACAGCGCCACGCCACAGCACTTTCTACCTTTTTGTGAGAGTGGTTGCTTCCTCATAAAGGTGAGCTCCCTGGTAGATAACTCATGATTCAATGATATCGGATTTTATTATCTGCAACCATGTTTTTAGATGATGTTGAGTATGATTTTTGCCTATCTGAAAAGCTATAATGTGTGCTTTTCCTGTAATAGATACATAGTAGGGATTACTAATCAACCTATTTCGACTGAACAAAAGAGGTTTAGAGCCCCCACGAGCACCATTGAAGGTACCAATTTCCTTTTTCGGTTCTCCAGTTCACATATTTGTGAATCTAACAAAGTAAACTAGCGACATAGAGCTTACCATTTGTCGTTTCTTTTTAATCCTACAGGTTGCACTAATCTAGCTCTATAAAAATTGGATATTGATTTTTGGACCAGGATTTTCATGACCTTTTATCCTCCTGATGAATGTTCTTGATTAATTGCTTATTAACAGAAACATGTCGAGATAACTCTCTGGATTTGAACAGAGGTATAAATAGTTTCACCTGATATTAAGGAGAGAGTTGTACACAATAAGAGTCTTCTAGGGTGTACACATGCTAATCTGTGAATAATAATCATTGATTGAAATTAACAATTTCCTATGCTTTATGCTTGTCATGCGATATATGTGTTGGTTTTGACAACCTTGTGATTTAATAACTTTTTAACTTTGTTAATAATTGATTAAAACTGTATTATTGATTTTAAGATGGTTTTTACCCATTGTTAGTCATTTTTGTGGTTCAACCTATAATTTGAGCTCTGTTTTATGCATAATTAAGGTATGCAGCATGGTACCAATATTGTCCTATTTATAAATCCCATTAATGATGTACCTGTACTACCACTAAAGGTACCCTGCTTCATATAACACATCAGTGGTATATCCCCCAATGCGGCTCTTCATGGCAGCCAACATGCTCATAGTGTCTTATGTTTAGCAACTTTCATGTTGTATTTTATGTGCTGGGAAATAAAGTACTACTGCAACTAAGGACAAAATTCTGTACTATAGTGAATAATTGATAAACGCTTAATAGTTGTAACCTTGGCCACCTCCCAACTCTAACTCTAAGCTCACATCATCCATGACCGCAGACGCGAGCAGAGAACAGCTTCCAAATGTCCATTAACAAGTTGGTTGGAAACCATGGGCAGGCATTGAATCTGCAATATCTTTACATTTCCTGCACGGCTTTGCTGTAAGAGCAGTCAGATATGGAGAGAGGCGAGAATTGAAGACTTTTGTAGGGGGCATGGGCAGCGTTGGGTCAGGGGACTGGGACATGAAAATAGACAAAATGTGCATACAATGCTGTTGGCAACCAAACTCGTATTGTGGTCTCCAGGTACATGAATAGAAGACCTTTTAATTTTAAATTATATGCCAACCTGCACATTTGAGGGCAATCCTGGGTAATTGTGTGAGTATCTGGAGATTTGGTGTCAAAACTTGGCAACTGCATGTATACTTGTCAGTTTATAGTGACTTTTTTGACAGTCACTATTTCGAAATACCAATATGTCGAAACAAAAGTGCTGATATTTTTTTTCCGAATGCTTTTTAAAAAAAATTAAAAAAAATTGGGGGGATCCCCCCACACCCCACCCCTCCGTTTTTTAAAAAAAAATGTTTTTTTTTTGCCAACTAAACAAAACTAAACCCTATAAAATAAAATACAATACATTCGAAAAAAAAATGTAGGCACTTTTGTTTCGACATATTGGTATGTCGAAAAAATGTTTTCGAAATATTAACTGGATACCATACTTGTCTTTGTAAGGCAGTAGCTGGTATGCGAGTAGAATACCTCTTATATGATATGAATAATAGACCAAATAATGTTAATAACTGGTATTTGGTGATTGCCTGGCCAGTGCCTGTACAAAAGCCAAACTACCATTGCCAATGCATGTTTTTGTTGGTTTTGTAACAGTATAAATGGAAACAGAAACAGACATAAGTGGAGCAGCAATGAGTCTTGATTACGGGGGTTGACTACTATTCCATTGTCATGAATGAGGTCCATATTTATGGCAGCTTTAAAGCTTAGTATGCACCCGCTTTCTGTGGTGGCTTCCAGTACGTGCATGGGTATCCATTGTATCTGCGTTTTGTGTATTTCCACTGTGCCATGAAGTAACCTTTGCAGGGTACTTTTGAGCCATATGTATAAATGTTTACCTCTGCTGTTCGTAGGCGACAGGCTTTTGGGAGATTGGATCTGCTTATTCTGCCCTTTCACTGATTCCTCTAATGATGCTCGGTTTCATGGACTTCATTTGGGGATAGCTAGAACTATCCATTGAACTCCCTATCTTGCTACTTGCCACCCCTGGTTTGTCCGCTCAGTTTGTCCATTGGTCTGGGGATGATAGCCCGAACTGAGGGCTCGATGTATATCAAGATGACGGCAAAGCTGGCACCAAAGGAAGAAATGAACTGGAATCCTCGATCAGATATGATCTTTTCAGGTAGACCGTGCAGACGGTATATCTCATGGAAGAAAACTTGTGCTGTCTGGATCACTGTGAGAATCTTAGAAAAAGGGACGAAATGAGCCATCTTGGTGAAGCAGTTGATAACCACCATAATGCAGGTTTGGCAATCCGATAATGGGAGGTCAACAATAAAATCCGTGGCGATAGTATGCCAGGTATAAGGCGGTGCCTCAGTTGGTTGTAAAAGTCCAAAAGGCTTCTGCTGAGGTATCTTGGTTTGAGCACAAACAGGACAACTCTCCACGTATTGCTTGCATTGGCTCGCCCATCCTGGCCACCAGAATTGCCTGGAGACCAATTCTCGGTAGTCCGAATTCCACGATGTCCACCGATCTTGGAGTCATGAGAACCTTGCAGTATCGCAGTCCGAAGGCGGCCAGTCGGAATGTACAGTTTGTTGCCGAAATACAGTAAGCCGTTCTTTTCGTTGACTTGAGAACGCTCCCTCAATGCCAATCAATCGGGGTCGGATGATGTCTCTTGAGCAACCGAGCGCAAAAAAGGAGAGAGATGCAGCAAAAAATGTTTTGGGGCAACCACAGGTTGATTCCGGTTATCTCGTTCTATGTTGTCTTCTAAGGAACGGGAGAGTGCATCTGCTTTCTGGTTCTGGGTGCTGGGCATGTAGGTAATGACGAAATCATATTGGGAAAAGAAAAAAGCCCATCTGGCTTGACGAGAAGTGCGACACTGTAGGGAGCGCAGATATTGCAGGTTACGATGGTCGGTACGGACCTCCACAGGGAAGCATCCCCCCAGTAAATGATGCCGCCACTCCTCAAAGGCTGTCTGTATGGCTAAGAGTTCCTTCTCAATGACCGCATAGTTGCGTTCGCTGGGTGTCAATTTTCGTGAGTAATAGGCCACAGGGAACTCCGTTTCAGATACTGGGTCCTTCTGTAAGAGTACAGAACCTACAGCAAAATCGGATGCATCGGCCTCCACTATGAATGGTTTCTCATCGTCAGGATGATGTAGAATGGGAGAAGTGCCAAACGCTCCCTTAAGCCCACTGAAAGCTGTCTCAGCTTCTGCTTCCCATACAAAAGGTATCTTATTGCTGGTTAGACGTGTCAGAGGGGTGGATAGCTGCGAAAAATGAGGTATAAAGCGGCGGTAGAAGTTGACAAACCCCAAAAAAAGTTGAAGAGATTTTACATCAACCATTCTTGTATGGCACGTACTTTGGTGGGATCCATGTGAATACCGGAGCTGCTGACCACATACCTCAGGAACTCGATCGTATTCTGATTAAATATACATTTCTCGACCTTGGCATAAAGATGGTTTATGGACAATCGTCTGAGAACCTCCTTCACATGAGATACATCATCTTCCAGACAAGAAGAAAACACCAAAATATCATCGAGGTAAACCCAGACTGTGATCCCAATCAAGTCCGAAACGATCTCATCCATAAAACGCTGGAAGACGGCGGGGGCATTACATAAGCCGAAGGGCATGACCCGATATTCGTAATGGCCTGATGGTGTCTTGAAGGCCATCTTCCACTCATCTCCGGGCTTGATCCGAACCAAATGGTATGCTCCCCGAAGATCCAACTTGGAGAATACAAGGGCAGAATGTAGAGATTCCATAATATCACGAATCAAGGGTAGTGGGTATCTATCCTTCCGTTTTATGTCATTCAATTGTCGATAGTCCACGCAGGGACGTAATGTACCCTCTTTCTTTGTTTTATTAGCATTTTCATAATATAACAAACAGGCATGAAACATTTACAGCAGAAAAACTATACTTATAGCAGGCCCAATAACCCCCCACCACCTCCCCCCGTGGACCCACCCCCCCAAACAAATTTAGTCCCATTTACGCCTCCTTCTTTTAGGGAGACGCATAGAAATCTCAATGTATCCGGAGCTTGAGAAAGAGCCTGAGTGTTGACTGCATGTGTGGCTGTATAACGTCCGCCGACCCCCGGGACGTAGGCGCCCGTTCCTTCCATGTCACCACCCTGTGGATCAGTGAACGTCCCATCCCCAGGTCTGCTGTACCCCGTACCAGTTTGCTTGGAATGTGCCCAGATCATTGCTCATCATTGCTGTGAGTTTATCCATCAGGAACATGTTTTTAACCTTTTTTAGCCAGTCCTCCTTTGAGGGGGTCTCCGGGATCTTCCATTTCTGGGCCAGGGCCACCCTCCCTGCCCTCAGCATTGTTTCCCACATTCTTGGGTATCTGGCTATGTCCGCATCCTCAGGGGGGAGGCCCAGTAGCATTGTTAGAGGGTTTAGTGGGAGTAGTTCCTGCAAAACTTCAGCGATCCAGCCTCTAACCTCCACCCAATACGCCTGTGCTTTCGGGCAGTGCCACCACATGTGCCCTCTCGTACCGACCTGGTCGCAACCCCTCGGGCATGCGGGGACACTCCCGTAAACATCTTTGACAACTTCACAGGATCCCTATGCCACCCCTGAAGGATCTTGAGGTTGTGTTCCATGTCCGCTGTAAATAGGTTCCCATGGAAAGCTATTTTAAATATCCTAGCCCAGGCGTCTTCACAGACCTCCTCCCCCGCCAAGTCATTCCAAAAAGTACGGAATCTCCTCCTTTCCCCCAGGTTAACAGTGTTCAGTATTCCATACATCCCTGACACCGCCCCCTTCCTGGGGGTCGCTGTGTCCAGTAATTTCTCAAAGGGGGTCAGCTGTCTTTTCAAATTCTGGCCCCAGGATTGGTCGCATAGGATTCCCTTCAAGCGGAGGTATTCAAATATGGTGAGGGACCCCTGCCCCAGGGCCTCTCTCAAATCCTCATAGGGCAGAAACTCTCCTTCCCTGAACATTTGCCCCACCCACTCCAACCCCGAGTCGGACCAGGACTGTGCGTTGCGGAACCCCCTGCTTCCCAGTTTGAGGGGGTGACCCCAGAACGAGGAGATCGGTGATGGCCATGATGTTAGGTGAGCCGTCTGGGAGGTCCCGAACCTTAAGCAGGTGAGCGTCCATGTCCTCCAAGTACGACCAATATGTGCCCATCCCCTCTTTCATGTGTTCCAGAAGTACGCGCAGCTGGGCAGCGCGGAAATAGAGTTGAAAGTCTGGCAGCCCAAACCCTCCCTCCTCCCTCGGTAGGGTCAAGATAGCCTTTGCGGTTCTCGGGGTCCTTCCCTGCCATATAAATTCACGCACCGCGTTCTGAAGGACCCTAAAGGTTTGGTCGGGGACGTTAGTCGGGAGGGCAGTAAAGAGGTAAAGTAAGCGTGGGAGTATGTTCATCTTCACCGCCGTCATACGACCGTACCATGACAGAATCATTGCCCCCCACCTCCTAAGATCTGCAGTGACCTTCAACACAACGGGATCGTAATTGGCCTGGGCGAGGTTAGATAGGTCCCGGGTGAGAAGGACTCTCAGGTATCGGATGGAGGCCTTCCCTACTGTTATCCCTTCCAGGCTGACCAGGGGGTCCAAGACCGGGTCCAGGGATCTCATGGGGAGCAGGACTGATTTGGAAGCATTAATGTTAAGGCCCACGAGGCGCCCAAAGGCTGCCATCAGGGACCAGAGGGGGGGAAGCGAAGACACCGGATCCACCAGATAGGCCAGGTTATCGTCCGCGAACAGGGAGAGTTTGAATTCCACTTTGCCTCTCCTTATCCCCCTTATGTCCGGGTGAGCTCTGACTGCAATAGCCAGGGGTTTCATGGAGAGGACGTAGATCAAAGGGGACAATGGACAACCCTGCCTTGTTCCCCGCGTCAGGGGGAATGGTTCTGACAACTTGCCGTTCACTTGAACCCTGGCCTTTGGGGCCCTCTATAGCGCCACCACCCATTCCCTAATGTGTGTCCTAAAGCCCATTTTCCGGAGGGTGAGTTCCATGAATCTCCACTCCACCCTATCGAACGCCTTTTCCGAATCGAGGGACAGGACGCTTGCATCTAGGTCAGACACCTGGGCATAGTGGAGCAGGTCAATGGTTTTACGGATGTTATCTGAGCCCTGTCTTCCCCTGATGAACCCCACCTGGTCCCCGTGGACCAGTTTCGGCAGGATACCCTCCATTCGCCCCCAATCACCTTGGCCTTGATTTTTAGGTCAATATTCAACAGAGAAATTGGGGGGTAAGAGGAACACTTCGCGGGGTCCCTGCCCTCCTTGGGGAGAACCACTATGATTGCCTCCATCTTGGAGTCCGGGAGGGAGCCCCCCTCCAGCACCGCATTAAACACCTTCACCAAATGGGGGAAAGGGTCGAACGGAACCTCTTATAGAAGTAGACCGAATAACCGTCCTCCCCCGGGGAAGTGCCCGCTTTCATACCTCGGATCACACATTCCACCTCATCCTCGGTCACCGGACCCTCCAACCCCACCGCCATCTCTCTGGTCAGGGTCGGAATCTGTAAAGAGTTTAGGAACCCCTCAATCTCCGCCTCACCCCCATTGTATTCCGATGAGTATAACTTCTCATAGTATCGGCGGAAGGCCTCGCCAATGTGGGGTGTGTCGTGGCCTACCTCACCCACCTCGTTCTTTACTGCCTTCACCAATCTACTTCTCTGAACCTCCCTCAGTTTCCAAGCCAAGATCCTGTCCACCCTGTCCCCCTTTTCGTAATACTTTTGTTTGACCAGTTGGAGACTTCTCTCCGTTTTGTGGAGGAGGAGATCCCTCAGCTGGAGCCTGTAGTCAGCCAGGGTGGCCACCTGAGCACGGTCCAAGGGGGCCGTGGGAGGGCCCCCCGGTTGGAGTTGGGCAATCTTCTCGCTCAAAACCCTTTCCTGGGTCTCCCTTTCCCTTTTTTTCTGGGCTCCCATTTTGACCAGGACTCCCCGAAGGGTTCCCTTGAAGGCGTCCCATAAGGTATGCGAACCTACCTTCCCATTATCATTGAGTTCAAAGAAATCCGTGATGGCCTCGAGAACCTCCTGGGCTAGGACCTCGTCTTTCAACAGGGAGTCGTTGCACTTCCACCTCCCCCTGCAATCGCTTAACCCTCCCCTCGCTATAATGATGCGGACCAGATCATGGTCGGACCAGGGGACGGGGTCAACCCTGTGGCCAGAAATGAATGGGTGCAGGATCTCGTCCACCAGGATGTAGTCTATCCTGGAAAATGACGTGTGGACAGCTGCATAATATGTGAAAGAAGGGGCGTCCGTTCCGGGGGTCGGAATCGTGTCCATCAGACCCAGCACTGAGTTGATCCTTTGGAAGCTACGAGCCATGATCTCGTCCGACGCCCTGGAGGGCTGGGGTCCAGCACGTTTCCTATCTCGGGCAGGGTCCAGAACCATGTTGAAGTCCCCCCCCACCACCACCGTGCCCTGTAAGAAATGCTTGAGTTTATCGCTCACCTCCTCCCAAAATTGCGCTTGGCCCTCATTTGGGCCGTAGATAATGGCCAGAGTGAGTGGGGCCCCCTGCAGGGACCCCCGCACTAGCAGGTAGCGGCCCCCTGGGTCTTTCAGCGTGGCCTCGTTCTCAAAACCCACATTCCTCGCTACTAAAATGGCGACCCCCCTCTTTTTGCATTTGTGGGAAGCACTGAAAACCTACCCGATCCCTCCTCCCCGCATCTTGGCCTCCTTCCCCCGTGGCCAGTGAGTCTCTTGCACGAAGAGAAAATCGAGGTTTGCCCTTCTAAATTCCCTGCAAAGCAGGGATCTCTTCGTAGGGGTGTTTAGGCCTCGTACATTAAGGGAGCCCACCCCGAGGGCGGGCAGACTATCAGCCATGATCTAGAATTTCCTCTCTCACGGTCAACTTCTTCCCATAGCTCTTCCTTGCATGCTCCCTTTGGATAGCTTTTTGTACCCCTGCACCCCCCTCCCCTACCCCTCGGGTGGGCCTAGAACCAATCCCCACTGCCCCCCTTCCCCAAACCCTAACTGAACAACCCCAACTTTTGTGTATCCCCCCACTCCCCACCCCAGCGTCCAGCCAATTAGTTCCGCCATCACTGGCTTTTGGCCGAACCACCAGCCTGCCCACCTCGGCCAGGAAATCCACGTAAGAAGCTCACACCCTTGAGCTCCCCAAAAGCCCCTCTCGGCTGCGTCCCGTGTGTGTACCCATCATACTTGCTGTTCAGTGGGACGATGTAAGTAGTGAAATCTCAGAATCTGCGCCCATCTGTCAAGGACCCGACTGGTCGACCACGTATTCAATCCTCTGAGTCATTCCGTTCTCCGTCTTTCGCTGGGGAGGGAGTATTCATTTTCCTGAATTTCCTCGCGCCGGTGCGCCTTCTTTCACCGGACGGGCCAGGGCCATTAGGTCTACAATGCTCCGGCCCCGTTGGGCCTCTCCTGGGGTTCGAGTCCAGTGTGTATTCCTGAATAGCCCCCCTTATGTCTTCTTCCATAATCAGGGTCAAACGTTGGCCCATGTATTCAAAAGTTAGGGAGAATGGGTAGCCCCATCTGTAGCGTATGCCCTTCTCCTTGAGCAGTTGCATGAGGGGGCGGCACATTCTACGCTTGGCCAGCATGTAGGCCGAGAGGTCCTGGTATATGGAGACCTGGGCGTTATTGTAGGTGATTTCTCTGGCCTTTCTGGCCTCCTCCAGCACTTTCAATTTCTCGTGTGTAGTAGTGGAACCAGACCAAAATTGATCGGGGGCTCCCGCCCTGCCCCCCGCTCTATGCACCCTGTCGAAGGTGGGTTCAGTTGTCATCTCTTCTGCGAACAAGAGGGTGATGAACTCGCGCACCACTCGGGTGACGTCCCTCTCCATTTCCCCTTCAATTTCGGGCACACCAAAAATTCTGAGGTTGTTTCTCCTCTCCCTGTTCTCGAAATCGTCCATCTGCCGAGCCCTTTCCTCGTCCCTCTTCTCCAGGGCCTCCAACCTCACGCATATTTGTACGTCCTGGGCTGCTGTTGACGATTGGTAGGTCTCGACCTGTAACAGTCTGTCCTCGACCTTGTCCACCCTTTGGTCCATTTTCTCAAATTTCTGTCGGACCGCATATCCCTGATTTCCTGTAAGATCGAGGCAAAGCCCCTTTCCATTGCAGCCGAGGACGGGGCTGCACCCTCCGAATGTGCCATGGTCCTCTTGAGGCTCGTGCCCCCGCTGCCCCTTGTGATTTCCTGGAAGCGGTATCCCTGTAGGGCTTCCCTCCAGCTCATCTGGTGCTTCCCTGTGCTCTACAGGCCAATGCTCCGCGATCCCAAGCGCGGGTGGGGAGTCCCCTCCGGCCCAGACCTTGGCCCCCCACATGGGCTGTCTCGGGGGGAGCGTGCTGAAGAGGGGGAGGTGCGGTTCGGTCACCCCTCGCCCAGTTGAGAGCTTCACCGATACCCCCTGGGGTGCGTTGAGATCCGGGGAGGGTGGGCACACGCCCTGCCAGTCCGCCGGCGGGGGCCTCACACCCTGGTCAAGCTCGTCATGCCAGAAAGGGGTCTCCTCTGGCCTCCCTGAGAAGGGGTGATGACGCCTGGAGGGCCCTTGTGGCCAGGCCAAGAGGGTTTTTCTCATTGGGCGGGGGGGGAGAGGGTCCGAGGCTCTTACCCCCAGCCAGTGGGCTCTTGTTATGAAGATGGGGGGAGGGGGCCGCCACTGGGCGGGCACACGCCCCACCAGCGGAAGGCGGGGGCCTCACACCCGGGTATCCCCCACGTCGAGGTGCGCTGGCTCTGTGTCTCCAAAAAGGGGGGGGGCTGGGGCGTCCGACCAGACAGGGGGGAAAGGCGCCGCAGCTCCCGCACCCGACCTTGTTCTCCACAAAGTAGGGGGATGTGGGGGCCACCTACGGGCGGGCACACGCCCCACCCTCTGCAGGCGGGGGCCTCGCTCCCGGGTAATCCCGAGAGCCGGTGGCGCAGTTTCCGTGTCTGGGAGGGGGGGCAGTGTGTTCCGCCGGTGTTGTCGTATTGGACCGGAAGCCAATGGAGTTCCATCAATGACTTCCACTAGGGTAGCATGATCCTTAGCAAGAAGAGGTATGCCATTCCGGGAGGCAAAGTCTGCATCTAAATAGTTACCGGATGCTCCGCAGTCCAGGAGACCATATGCTTCTGTGAATTTATCTAGCCACGATATACCAATCTTCAAAACCATGAGGACCACAGGCTGCATGGGCTGAAGAGAACCTGGAAGGACTGTTGGAGATGAGAGGCCCGTCGTTGCCCTCCCCATACATGACAGGCCCCTTAATTTTCCGTCTTCCTTGGAGGGCGCAAGGGACAAGTGCCCAAATAATGACCAGCAGCCCCACAATACAGACACAACAGTCGGTCCCTTTGACGTTTCTTCTCGGCCTCAGTTAAAGGTCCTCTGACTGCGCCTAATTGCATCGGTTCTGACCCAGTCTCGGCAGTTCCCGTTGTTCCCGTTGGCACAGGAAGTGACCTAGGAAAAGCCCGTTCCAACCGCCGCCCCTCACCTCGTCGTTCAGCCAACCGATGATCAATCTTAAGCACTTGTTCCTCAAGAGCTTGCAGAGAATCTGGTTCGGGTATATGTAACAGTTCGTCCTTGTACTCTTCCCTCAATCCCTGATGAAACAAGGTCTTTTGGGTTATTTCTGGCCATAGTGAATCGGCGGCCAACTGGCGTAATCGACTAATGTAAGCTATGATATCACTTGGTCCTTGTTTAATGTCCATCAACAGATTCTGTGCAGTTGAAGCCAAATTGGGTGACTGAAATACGTCCAGGAAGGCCTTCTCGAAGGCTTCGAAATCGTTGAGAATGGGACTGTTAGCTGCAACTAGAGGAGCTGCCCAGACGAGGGCGTTTCCGGATAGATTACCCAATATGTAACCAATCTTTGCTTTGTCTTGGCTGAAATGCGTGGGTCTATAAAGGAAATGAATCTTGCAGTGGTTACAAAACTCGGCCACCCGTCTAGGGTCTCCGTCAAACTTCAAAGGAGCTGTGTGAGCCATGGAGGCCTCAGCCTGGGAACCCAAACCAACTCCCTGGGCCACCAACGGACGTAAGGCGATGTTTTCTTGATGCAGGGTGGCCATCTCAGACCGCATTGCCCTGATCTCATCTCTAAGTTCCTGGGCGTCATCCATCTCTGAGTCTGAACTGGTAGTAAGGCGTCTCAATCTGTTGATATATGCGTCCCGGGGACGCTGAGTACCTGAATTTCCAGAAGGTGTTTGTTGAGGTGCAGCCAGTCTGTCACGTTGGTTGATGGCGCAGTGTTGTCTTGACGATGGGTAACGCAAAGAACCAGCCCCACCTCCACCCTAACTGCACAGGGTGGAAGGGGAACCAGTTCCTGACGCCACGGATGGACGCTTCCCTGTGTTGTAACGTGGCTCCAGAACAGTGCAAGCACTGACAGGGAAGGCCGTTTCCAGCTGAAGGAAGGATCTGTTGATAGATGTTGCTTCCAGTAGATCCGAAGAAATGGTAGCAGTCCACAAGGCAAGTACCCTGGCTGGAGGCAGAGGCAAACAAGGTCAGGCAAAGGGTCTCCTAACTGGGAGCAGTACACTAAGGTTAGGTAAGAACCCAGGACCAGGAAAGGAGGGGAGACCCAGAACAAGGAAGGGAGCAAGGACCAAGGATCCTAAAGGAGAAAAGGAACCCAGGCAGAGGGAACCCAGGGAGGCCCACGGACCTCAGGGGCAAGGCTGGAAGTCAAGGGAATCAAAGGCAACAGGAACAGAAAAAGACACAAGGGACTAGGCACAGGAAAAATTCCGGAACAGGAGCGAAGCGGATGGAAGAACCAAGTCGCGGTGAGACGCGCCGAGTTCCAATTCAGCCTGCCTGATAAGGTGTCAGCGGGAGACCGAGGGCTGAAACGCAACGTCCTCCTGCCCAATCAGCATCGGCAAGCGTGCTTGGGAACGAGGGTTGACTAGCAAGCCAACGCGCTGCCGCCCCAACGCGCATGCGCAAAGGCTGCCAACCTTGCGTCTGCAAGCAGGCGCGAAAGTGAGGCTTGACAAGCAAGCCGTCGTGCAGCGGCCTACTGCGCATGCGCGAGCCGACCACAGCGTTGCTTCTGGCAACAGAGGACAGTGCGGAGCGTGGACCCGACCACCGGAAATGGGGATACAGTCTCCAGGACCGGAGTCGGTGTGTGGGTCTCCCTGGTCTAGGACAGGTAGGTGTCCTAACAAGAGTCTAGACCTCTCCTCCTGTAGCCTTATTTGATAACACCAACATTCCTGCATTCGATACCAACTCGGCTAGCTGGAATCTGGGTGAGGGGGAGCAAGAGTTCCTGCGTTCGAGAAGGAGCAGAAGCAAGTGGCACCACTAGATGCAATTGGGTTACCACCTGCAGCGGCAAGAGAACCTACTAGCAAGAAACTTGCATACAGTAAACAAATACCTAATAACATTAGCTCCAGGGGTGGGGAGGCGGACTAAGGGTGCTCCTCAAGCCATCGGGCGTGCCCGGTACAGGTCCTCGGATAGAAAAGTGAACGTCTTATTGCAACACTGAGTGCAGGGGGAGTCAGACTAAGGGTACCCCTCAAGCAAATCGGGAATTCCACACACTAGATTTCTCCTTTAGACATAACCACATGAGAATTTGACTTCCCCAATTTGGGAACTTTCAAATAAGTTTTTACGTTGATATCCCTAATGAGCACTATTAAACATTTTGACATTTTGTATTTTAAATATTGACTCTGTAGATTAGCTTGTATTCCCCAATGGTCATATGAGTGTGTGTTTGCTTTTGTATCTTTTAGTCTGTCCTTACCTTTTTACCCTGCATTGATATTTTATCTTGTAGTTTATATTGCATATTTTGCACCTACCCTCATCGGGGGTTGATTCCACTCCCAAGACTAAAAAGGAGGATACCAATTTCCCTTTGGTACCTATCCAATGTTCCAAATGATAGAACACCTAGGGGCCTACCCCATGGCAATGTCCTCTCAGAAAATAGTTTCAACACCCTAGCCCTGCCACACACCTTATTGCAATGTAAATAGATTTTAGAGTTTTGTTATCAAGATGCCTGCACAGTGTTCTTTGCTTGTACCTTTCATTCTCTTTTATGCTACCATGTAATTGTATTTCACTATCTCTGACTTGTGTTATCTTGTAATTGTATTTCACTATATTTGACTTGTATGTATGCCATCGGTAACTTAAGCTGAGAGTCTTCCTGTAACCACTGCGCCCTTATACCTCAGGGTCTGGCGCGCAATATAAATAAATAAACAAACAAACAAACCCTATCTACACTAGATGAAATCGATTGATAATCCCAGAACTCCCCTCCCCCCCAGCCTAGAACGATTTTCAGAAAAGAGAAGCAAGGGAAAAATAAGACCACTGCTGGGATCTTAAGAAAGGTCTATATATCGAGCCCTCTGTGACTCATTAAGGAGATCTAAAATTGGGCCAAACTCTGGTGCCGGATTTGATCTTCTTGCCATATCAGACCTACCATGTCTGCTGCCTTAAACCTAGCACTTGCAAATTGCTGGCTGCACTACCACTGTTTGTTCCCTTTATTATTTATTTATTTATTTATGTATTTATTATTATTGATCTGTTTCTCCTCTGCTTCGCACTTTCCACTTCTCCCCCCTTCCATGCACTTTTACCCTCCCCCTCTCCCATGCACTTAAGCGTTCTCAATGTCACTGGGCCTAGTAAGATCGGTGTTTTGTTCTCCCCTGTTTCCCTCCCTTGCCTTGTCGTGCTCTGAAACACTTGTGTACGAGCGCGATAGAAATAAAATATCAATATCAATATCAATATGGAGAAAAGAAAAGTTACCCACCAGGAAAAAAGAAAAAACAAAACTTTTGGGAGCACCCCAATAAGAAAAATATAGAAAGTACCAAAGAGCTATATCTGGAAAGCTAGAGGAAAGTATACAGATAGCTGAAAGAGAATTGGCCAATTCAAGCACAATCACTAGCACCGAAAGTTCACCTCGAAATACAAAAAAATGGACTAGGGAGCAATCGGAAGCTATGAGCCCCACTATTTCAGGTCAGTGTGAGAAACCTGAAGGTGTCTCACCCGCTAGTCCCGGGGATCTGTCATTCAGGTGGCTAGGACACAGACATCGCTTTTGGATCCAGTTATTGGGGTGGACCAATGCAGGAGGATCACCTGGGTGAGGGGTCTTTGGGGAATGGAAGTGGGACACCAGATGGCGAGATGCGGTATGCCCTTCCCTGTAACACATTTACCCCATTCTACTAGGTAAGATATGTAGGGACTCGATCCCCTCCTTTCCGACACAAACACTCTCCCACGGACAACTCACTGTGAGCAAAAAGGGACTAACATCCGAGCCTTATACCTGACATGTCCCAATACAATGGTCAGGCAGGGTCAGGCAATTACTGATCATTACACACACCTGACTTACTTCACACTTCCTCAGACGGATAAAAGGCGGAACATGAAAGCACCCTCAGAGCGAGGCAAAGCACATGAGGAAGCAGCAGTTCCAGGATGGCAGTTTAATACAAGGTGGAAGACGGCAAGACCGAAGAGGATTGCAAGGAGGGAAGTGCCCTTGTCCTTTTCACCGAAAGACCACATCATTCATAAGCATTCAACAATAGGAAACGTGGGACCTGCAATTAAAGCTGAACAATACTACATTGTGTGTCAGAGGTACCCGGGGCTCTCCTGCATCGATAGACAAGGCAGGGAGAAGCGTTTGCTGCCTTGGTACTGTCCTTGGCTCCTATAACAAAGCAGCACCAGTGAAGTCAGCACAGCCTATGATTTGCAGAGACTGATACCAGACCAGTCTGTGTAGAAACCAAGGTTGCAAGCAGCAACAGTGTATGAAAAAGATTTTTAAAACAGGAGATGAGTGAATGAAATTTTAAGCTAAAATACGATACCATGGACAGAGTGGTCCGGCATAACGTGGGTGCTCATTCGAAAGTCTTTGTAGGTATAAAACCAAAAGGGTGCAAACGTTAAGAGAAAGAGAATTGTGAAATCGAAGTGGTCCTGCAACGCGTCAAGCTAAACCTTGTGCACATTCAAAAGTCTTCGATACTTGATGTAAAATTAAAATTCAGCCAGCTTGGCTGAGGGAGACTAATTGTGTTGAAGGGATCTGAGCCCGGCTGAGGGGGATCTGGGGTGAACCGTGAGTCACCCGAAAGGGAATAACTTATAAACATTGTGTGATAAAGTGAAAGGTGAAAGACAGACTCGAGCCCGGCAGAGGGAAGCCTGCGCAGACCTTTATGCTAAAAGGATTTGAGCCCAGCTGAGTGGGACCCGGGGTGGAGAGTGACTCACCCGATGTGAATACTTGTGTAAATCTGAAGAGGAACAGGAAAGTGTTGTTTATTTTCTTGCATCAGGCCCTTTGAGTGAAGAGACTTTGAGAATCAAGGAGACTTATGCTCCAAAGGTCCTGGTGCTGATTGAACTGTAACCTCGAGCTAAAGAAGCTAGAGACTGTGCTATGCCCGAGTGAACCACCTTATCCCTTGCTGAAAACCTGCGGAAGGGAAGTCAACGGGCTGAAAACCTGAGATATCATTTTGAACAATTCTTTCTTTCTTTCTTTCTTTCTTTCTTTCTTTCTTTCTTTCTTTCTTTCTTTCTTTCTTTCTTTCTTTCTTTCATAACATTATTCCCCGCAATTGTTTTTATTCAGAGGTAAAGATTGGCAATAGGTTTTTTTTTATAGGCCCTTTTATTTTGACAAGACACCACTACGACGGCGTTATTATTATTTGATGGTCATAGCTTGCTCTCATCTGTAGATGTAGGTTTAGGAAGGCATTTATCATACCCTTTTTGAAAGTTCAATAAACACCCTTGAACTGTGGTCACTTGTGTCTGTCTTACTGTTGATGCCATGCCTTCCTTGTATCAGGGAAAGACTTTAGACACATTCTCCAGCACTCTTGTACCTGTTACAGGGGTGGTAACACCCTATCTTCCACATTGGGCATAGACAAGAGAGAGACCATGGGAGATGGCACAAATTATGTGTGTGAGTGGGCACCACTAGTTGTAGACTCTATATCTCAATCAATATATGATGGGTTTCCAATTATCAGATTTTTGGGGTGCATACCCTATAAGGAAAGCCTCTGCATGGGGCATTCGAAATAATGGCAATACTGTGGACCGAGGTTAACAATAGCCTGCTGTGAGGGTTGCAGACCCTTACTCTAGCTAGTGAGCTAGAAAAACATTTGCTTGAAGGGTTCTGTAATGATAGCCAGTACTCTTATTGCTTGAAAAAATGACATCCAAACTTTTGTTCAAACAAGACCGAGCTGTATTTTCATTAAAATTACCACTTTAAAGAGGCCTATGCCAAAATGCTGCTATGCCGATACATTTCAGACCTCATGTCCATCATCAGGGCAAATGTTATGTTATGTTATGTTATGTTATTTTGCACTTATATAGCGCCTTATATACCATTGGTATGGTCTGAAGGCGCTGGTAGGTTGAACGCCCTCAAATAGCTGTTCATACAATATCAGAGGCCAAACGGACGCAAAAGAAATACATGGTACATCAAGCAACCGGATGTGGATCAATGCCATGAAGGTCAGAAAATAATAATACGCCTCTTCCCATAGTGACATACGTGTACCAAGTGCATAGTTCACACCCGCAACCAGCATCGTGTGTTAGTGCAGTTTGTACAATTGGTGCATGAGTTAAAAAGGATCAATCGAAATACAAGTATAATTCGGTCATTGGATAAATACATGTATAGGAGAGAAACATGGAGAAAAAAGGAGACAAGAGCAGAGTTAGAAGAGTGGGCCTCTCTGGATGCGTAGACAAATATCTGCCGGATGTACGCAATGCAATCCACCACCGCTGTAGTCAACCACATGCGAATAAAACATGCTAATGCATGTGCAGGGCTAACCTGGCACAGTTAGTGCTTGTAGTCATCTGTGTGTCACGTTTGCACAGACAGTCACGTCTGACTCGAACAGAGTGAGCACTCTGTAAAAAGCACTTTGCTAAAAGTTAGGGTACACTGTACACCATTGAAAAAGTAAATCTAGTCAGAGATCTCGTTACAGTTCCATAATCAGTCTGAAGCTGGGTGTTCTCAACAAGAGCGCTTCAAATTGGGAATAATAAAGCAACAATTGCAGGCTAGTCTAAATATGACGCTCCTGCCTGATACACAGACGTAAACCGCACACGGCACCCAACGCATGCTGTCTTACCTGCTTTAGCCACGCAGTACTATTCCCCCGTTATGCGCTCTCGTCTATGAATTGTGCGTTCCCCATTACTTATTAGGTGCTTCCGGTCGGGAAACTACTCAGTGAAAGTCATATTCAATGCTAGACCTGTTTTTGCTGCATACAACCCGCGTCCTAGATACCGAGATCTGGGCATTGTCACTGGGCCCGGGGTGAGGGACAGCATAAGCCAAGAAAATGAAGAACTCATAGAGCATGAGTCCTCCCTTCCCCTGCACACCTGTTGGTACTGGTAATTGTAACCAGTCAAAATTAGTATATCTCTTTCGTTTGGTGCAATCAGTTCTTAACTGATCTCATTAGTTATTACTTTCATGACTTCGTTCACGTAACCATTTAAGAAAACATACTCATAGATATTTTTCGTAATCAATGTATGCCTCATACAAATATTTTGTACCATTAAGATATTTTGGCAATCCATGTGCAAAAAGAATTTCACAAGAGATTACACAATTCAAAATTCAAAATTCAACAAAATTTAACATAAAAGGTTTTGAATCAACAAAAAGAGCTGAACGCGTTTTGAGAGAATAACTCTCTTCTTCAGGAAGAATATGCCTTAAGTCTCTCAATCACTTAGGTGCTTTTGAGTTCATCTGTGATGAAGTCTTCAAGAGTTATCCATTTGACAACTTCATGATAACATTTAACATCTCATGGTGTTCGCCATGTGGAGTGATGGTTATCCAGACGTCATAAATAGTGCCCTGCAATTGATATAATTATGTAATTAGAAGGGCTCCAGCAGTTGATAATGTGATTATTGCTTTCTATAAATGTATTGGATACGCTCTGGCCATTTACCTGAGACGCATTCGAGTCCTGTCCAGTGTGGTTGAACTGGTACTTGAAGTAGTGACACAGACGCGGTCTGCGAGGATTTCACCCTATGAGGAGCAGACAGGAACCTGTAATATAAGAAATAGCTTTCAGTGTCAATTATCTAGTGTTGCTATTTATCCATTTAAGGAGTCAATGTGTAGAGTGCTCTATATTATGTTGTCATTAGCATGTTCACCAACGATCCCCTATACATGGAGATAACACAGAGATAACACTGCACTTCTCCATTTTGCTCACCTTTTGCGCTTTTACTGCTCGACATCTATACAGAATGCCCGACTTTCACTGCTATCACTGCTCGACTTCTATACAGAATGCCGTTTTCATCCCGCTGCATTACGGTCATAGAAAAGGACCGCTCGTTATCCAGTAAAGAAAGCAGTCTCTTAGTATTCGGTTGGACACAAAGTTGTAGAATGATCTAACAGCTAAGGTGGTGTGAGAAGAAGCTAAACGGGCTCACTTACGTCCGTATTCTGAAGCAAAAGATTCCAGCGTTCTAGCCACGACCATGTGTGTTAGGAAGTGGGTTGCTAGGAGACCGCCGTATTGTGAACAGTGTCTCCGATCTAGGAACTTGCTCACGTTAATTGCAAGGGTTTGTGGGAATTGGAGTGTAAATAACACCTCTATGTACTTATTCTTGTTGGGACAGCATACCCCAGCGCCCGTGCTCCGTGGGGTAATAAAACACGGGAGACCAGTGTTAACACAACACATCTTCATTCTCCTGTCTTCGACATGCTACTTCCCCTTTCCCCATACTTCCACTCGTCACTTTCCTCTCCTGCCCCTGCCCCATCCTGGCCCCTTGCCCCAGAACCAACTATCAACATGACACCCCCCCAAATTAAACAGATACCCCAACGGGGGTGTAAACCATCCCTGGGATGATGCGTCTCAATCCATTTCTTCAATGAGACGTTGTAGTTTGTTTCTAGCTCTTTGGGGTCTTCGGTTCTCTGTCTCCCTCACCCTCTGGCTCACTGTGGTCTTCCCTGTCAGAGATGGCGGAGTCTTCTCGATCTCCGTGGTATGAATCGTCCATTAAATGCTCCTCGGAGATGTCCCCTCTCCCACAGGACCGCTGTGGGGTGGTTAGAGGAAACCTCTTGAAGTGTTAGGAATTCCTGGTGGTGGTCATCGAGCTCTTCTTTGCAGTGATCACTAGATGTTCATCCTTGAACACTGCTGTGTGTTTGTGGGTTTGCAGCTCTTTCACTGTCACTATCTCTCCGACTTCCAGCATGGCATCCCAAGCTTTCCTGTGCAGATCTGCATATTCCTTCATTCTCTGCTTGGCAGTGTGATCGTGATCTCTTAGTTCATTGTCATTGTGCCGCATGGTTTCTTGTGGATCATCCTGTGGCAGCCGGGTGTGAAGATTTCCCCCAAACATTACCTCCACTGGGCTTTTCCCCGTGTAGCTGTGGGGAGTGCTCCAATAGTCCCTGAGTAGTTGATGGAGAACTTTCTCGTACGGTTGCCCTGTTAGCCGGGCCACTTGTAACGCTCGGTTAAGATTCACCATAAATCGCTTGGTCATGCCGTCATGCCGTTAGCCTGTGGCCATAGCCTGGTGATCTTCTGGTAATGGAAGCCCATGTATTCACTGAAACACTCAAAGTCCTGGCTGGCGAATGGGGGCCCGTTATCCGTGTTCACTTTTCTGGGGATGCCATACGCTGTGAAGATGCGATCCATGACTGGGATGACATGGTGAGCTGCCTTGGATGAAACCAGCTGCGCCTCTGGATATCGAGAGTACTAGTCCATAACGGCTAGGACATATTTCCCTCCTTCGATGGGTCCAAAGTCGTCAGCTGCTACTACTTTCCAAACTCCTTACGGTAACTCGGACATGTGAAGCAGTTCTGGGTGTCTATTGGGTGTGATGAGGCAACAGGTTGGACACTCTTTTAACACCTCCTCCACCAGCGCTTCTAAACGAGGGGACCAGACCTTCTGTCTCACCATGCGCTTTGTGGACATGATACTTCGGTGCCCCTCATGGGCTAGTTCCACTACTTTCCTTTGGAGTGAGGCCAGGATCACCATCTTATGTTCTTTAAGTAGTACGTTGTCTTCAGACACGGGAAAATCCTCCTTCAACAGTAAGAGTCTGTCAATCTCTCTCCTGACGACCTCTGATTCGAGGCGACTTCTTTATTTAGCCCTTCTCCATTGCTCAGATTTGAGTCCTTCGCTGATGATGAGGCATGCTGGGTCTATCGCCATCTCCCAGACAAGAGCATCAGGGTCATACAAGAAAAAGATGAAAATGTTTGCACGCCCACACTACGGCGAGAATCTCCTTCTACGCTTGAAAATATGACTGCTCAGTCACTGATAGACGCCGACTGGCATATGCAACTATGTGGGTGTGTTTTGCGTCATCAGGTTCGATTTGGGATAAACTCGCCCTCAGCCCGACCGGACTTGCGTCCACTGTCAGTTCCTATTTTCGGTTGGCATCAAAACACATGTTCTCGGCACAGGCCACTCTGTCCCGAATTGTCGTGAAGGCTTGCTGGCATTCCTGCGACCACTGGAAGATGTTATTTTGTTTGGTCAGAGCATGAAGTGGTTCATTGACTGTGGCAAAGTCATTGATGTACCACGTACAATAACTGGCAAGACCCAGAAAGGATCCCAACTCTGAGACATTCGTTGGTGGCGGTGTTTCATTGAGGGCTGTAACCTTGTCCAGGTCGTGAGTCATGCCTTTCTCAGAGAATATATGAATCAAAGAATGTTAGAGTGCCCTTCCTGAAGTCACATTTGTCCTGATTGAGGGTGAGATTGGCCACTTCCAGTGCCATGCACACTCTTGATAGTGTCTCGTCATGCTTCTCTACGTCAGTGCCGAAGACCAAAATGTCATCACTGTAATTGATACAGTTGGGGATGTGTTTAATTGTGTTGTGAATTTCAGCCTGGAAAATTTTGGCTGCAGATATCCCAAAGCTGAGCCTTTTGTATCTGTAGTGTCCAAGATGTGTCACAAAAGTTGTTATGTTTCTACTCTCTGGGCTTAGTACCAGCTGGGGATAGCCCTGTTAGAGGTCCAATTCGGAGAAGACCCTGGCCCTTTCAACAGATGTATCATGTCTGTTATACACGGTGCCATGTGTCTCACTCTTTTAATGGCCTGGTTGGGTCTCTGCATCTCCACACACAAGTGTATAGCATCTGTGTCCTTCTTCGGAACGGGGACTATGGGTGATGCCCATATTGTGGGGCCTGTAGCTGGTTCAATTATATCTTGCTCCAGAAGTTTGCACAGTTCCTCCTCTACTCTGTATATTTACAGGTATGCCTCTATAGTGTTATGCTATGGGCGGGAAGTCCTTGTCTAGGTGCAATTTTTTTTTTTGTTATGTAGTTTTCCTATCCCCTTGAATAGTGTGGGGTACAGCTCCTTGATCATGCTCACAGGGTCGATGTACTTGTGCACCATATAGCACATGCATCAAACCCATGTCTATCACTGTTCGGAAGCTGATTATGCATCTGCTTTCAACCCCAGTGGCAAGCACATGTATTAGTTTTTCGTTTTGTTGTGAATTGTATCGGCAGGTGCCTTTGAACTGTCCTAGGCACTTCAGGGGAGCAGTTGCCCTATAGGGATATATGTCTACCATCGCCAGTTTGCGTTTCGGGAGGCGTTTTAATTCATTGTACACTTGTTCACTTACCACATTTACAATGGTGCCGGTGTCTATTAGGAACTCTGTCGGTCTTTCATTCAGCCCCATGAGGAGGGTTGGGCTATGTTCCGTCGCTGCCGATTTGCCTAGAGCGTACACGTATACCCTCTTTTTCTGCTTACCTTCCAATGAACTGATCTCCATGTCTGAGGGATACTGTTCAACGAGATACCACACGTGGCGTCTTGATCATTGGTCCGGCCTTGAGCACGCAATGTACCCCCGTCTCTCATTTTTGTTCTTCCTGTATTTGTCCTTGCTGGATTCCTGCTCCCTCGGTTCTGTCTCTTTTGACATGTGGTGAGAATGGTCGGCTAATTGCGATGTTTGTGTAGCTGTGAGGAGCAGTGTGAGTCTCTATCGAGCACTGGACTCTCTCCCCTTGTCTCGCCTTCTCTCTCTCTCTCTCTCGCCACGCTACATAATGATTTGAAGTGTTCTTTCTCGCCACAGGTGGAGCATCTCTGGCCAATTGCTGGGCAAGTTCACTTGTGCGGGTATTCATACCCACACCGATAGCAGAAGGGTTCCTCTTTTCTGCTGTCATTCTGTAGTCGTTGTACTGTTTCCAAGGGCGTGGTCGTGTTGAAACTATCGACCTGCGTGTCTACGGCCAGTTCTGCTCTTGCGAGGGTTAGGATTTCATCCAGTGTTCGAGCTTTTTGAAGTAGTTTGTGGTGAAAAGATTGGGGTTCACAGCCTGCAATGATCTGGGAGTGTAGGGCGCCTGTGTTCGAGTAATTCGCAAAATCACAATGTTTCATCTTGATTCGTAAGTGCATGACGTAGCTTCCATTGTCTCACCTTTTGCCTGCTTTGTACTGTGAAATAGATGACGTTCATAGTCCACGTTGGTATGCCAAACAAACAGAAAAAAAAATCAACATCAGACCGTGCTACTCCAGAAACTCATACGACCAAAACCGTGCATGCACTAATCTTCTAATAATAGTGACTATGTGCTGCAGTGGCAACTGTGGAGGTATGACATCTTGTGAGGAGAAATTAAAATAGATGCCAGGTGGTCATATCTTAGTATTGATAGAGAGCAGTGATGCCTGCTAGCGCATTTACTGCTGGCAGGACCCGCAATTCTACCAAACTTACATGCAGCACCATTACTGATGTACCTGCCAAATACCCTCTTTAATACGGAAATACGTACCTATCATATAAATTAGATTGACCTGGAGAAGTAGAAAGACAGGTAGGCAAAAAACATTGTCCTACATAGCGGCAATATTTTAGAAACCACATTCAGATAATGACCGTTGTGTGTACACTCAAAGTGAAGCTCCCAAGGTGAAACAATGTCCATAGCTCAGTTCACAGAAAACAGTGTAGGTTAAGTTCTTTGTTCATGTCACTTAGCACTAAAGACTCCAGCCTTTGCACCCAGAACACCTCTCTCTGTCCTCTTTTTTTTCAATGTCTCCTCAAAATTCTTTCACACTTAGTACTTCAAGGACTTGAAATGTCATCTGCATGATGGTGTGTCCATGTTCATTTAAGTGCTGTACTACAGATGAATTTACATTCTTCGCACCTGTGCATGACATATGCTCATTCCATCTGATTCTCGCTCTTCTTTATGTCTCCCTGACGTAATAGATGCCCAAGGACACCTAATGCAATAAATGCGTAGACCTCATTAGTGTGGTGGTCTGGAAATAAGGGTGCCGATTACACCGTACCGCCACCCTTTCCAGACCGCTACACTTCAACTCTGGGGGTAGGGGCCGTTGCGCCTGACAGGTCTGAGATGCCGGGTATAACGGCACCCACCTGCAGACTTTTTATGGAAGCAGTGGCACTGTTAGCAACAGTGCTGGTGCTTCCTTGTCGCCATTCCCACAGAGTCCTATGGGACTCTATGGGAAAGGGGACTTACACTTTCCGCCGCCTGATTTCCCGTGCCACTGGGACTTGTAATGTCCCGTTGGCACCGGGACCTCAGGTGGCAGAAACGGTTTTATGAGTTTGTTGGCAACCCGCCGGTAGCGGTGGTGGGTTACTTCTGGACTTTTAATGAGGCCCATTCACTGTTGGGTGGATAGCTTAATCTCTGAGTCTGATTCGTTCACCTGTATGTGGTTAAAAGACGTAGGGGCCTTTGGTCACATTGTTGCAAATCCACAGCTCACACATGGGTAGGTGCTCTGCCTACCTGTCTTTGTGATGGGTGGTTTGTAATCCCTGGTGTTCACAAGCATGTCCCTTAGGTTCTCACTCCTTTGATACGCAATGCGAGAACCAGATGTTTGGTTCTCTCATTGTTTCTCAGAATATTCCAGTATGTATTTATACTTTTTCTCACTATGCAGAGAGAATTTACAAACAAATACTAATGGATGAGCTGTCTTTTTGTGTCTCATTTGCAAACGTTCTGTTCTAAGTTGGCTCATTGTTTTCTCATTTGCTGCCTCAAGATCTTGTGTGGGATACTCTGTCTTGGAATTTGTGTACAAATTTATCAAACTCTGCCCTGCATTCTTCTGGTTCACTCACCATACTTTTAACTCTCAATAGTTGGCCATATGATTCTTAATGTGTTGGGTGGTTGAAAACTCATTCGATGTAGTAGGATATTCCTATCGGTGGCTTTTGTGTACGTGCAGTGGATATTGTGCTGTTGTTGACTTTGACGTTGCCATCCAAAAATTGGACATGAGGTGTCCCTATCTCGGCTGTGAATTGAATCCCAGGATCTAGCTAGTTGATACAAATAAGAAAGTCTTGGCCTGTCAGATTTACCACTGGATTACAGGTGGTGGTAGTTGGAGGTAGTCCCCATTTTTTGGAGTCCATAGGACACCATCGGACTCAGGTGGAAATTACCACTGGCGGAAATTCCACCAATTTTGCCAGTTTTCTGGCTGAACATTGGAAGATTCACCTCCATCATGATACTGATGCTGGAGGTAAATCCTCCACTCCAAGCCCAAACTCGAAATAAGATGGGGTGGGAAAAGTGGCAGTAATTCCGTTACTGCCAATTTTGTACCTCTCCACCATGCTCGTAATGAGGGACAATGTTTGGAATTGCCTTGCAACGCATGCTAGATAGTTGTACTTGTTCTAGTTCCTTAAACGTCATAGTTGGCTAACTGAGTGGGGTTTGATGTCAGTAAATGGCCAGTTTATAGGCCATATCCCAAGGCAACATATTTGTATGACTTTGTCGGGGAAGTCAACAATAGATCATAGAGGCATCCCAATAAGGCTCTGGTAATGGATGAATGAGTTTAAAGTACCTGACCTAGTTACTGATCACTGTACAATATCTGTAACATTGGGCGCCCCGTTTGAGGGATTTGTAGCCTCAGCGACCAACATATGCGTTGCTGGCAACAAAAGAAGAATTAGATTGGACATCACCCTAAATGAAAAAACACAATGGCCTTACAATAGTACTATCAGCTTATGCTGAGTATTGGGTCTAGCTTTGTAGCAGACTGTAAGGTTCACAAGCGTAGGAGAACAACTAGGTGGATCAATCAGGAATGCAAGGAAACTAAAGATGCCTTGAAGAAAGCACGAAAAATATCACCTCTAGACAAACAACTAATTATATCAGCACATGTCACTTTCCAAAGAGCAACTACATAAGGAAATTAGAGCTTGATAATGAAGCCTAGGAAGAGCTATGAAATAGCTGCCTTGTTTGAGAGGTTTTTGGGAAAAAGTCAATCACGTCCCGAAACATGGTTCCTTAGGTAATATACCAATGTCCAAAATAGTTTATGAGTAAAGCATTTTACTACCTTATTTGCGATACAAAAGGTCCCAGTTGTTAAGCCAAATATGGCATGGATCAATGAAAATCAGCAAACGAGAAAGCAGAGCAATGTTTGTTTTGTATATAATGAATTACTAGAGGCCATATGAGCACAGGCATGGGGAAAAAGTCCTCGGCCGGATCTCATCCATTCTAAGCTATATCGCTCCTATGATACGTTCTGGGCACCGGTTTTAACAATCATTTTTAATAGTATATTGAAGGCACATCTGGCCTCATGGAAGAAATCTATTATAGTAGTCATCAATAAGAAGAGCCCCAACGATGCCCCAACAGCATATAGACCAATTTCATTGATTGATTCCCAGCAGAAAATATTTGGCAGAGTGGCCTTGTCTAGTCTACTGAAGTGGGTGGGGAAGGGCAACATTCTTGAAGATAACAATTTGGGGGTTCGAGCATCCATAGGGACGAATGAACAAGCCTTGAATCTTTATTTGATTGCAGCAAATTCCACATGTGTAAAAAGGAGCCAAAAACATGACATTCATGGATCTGAGTACTGCCTTCGACAAGGCTAATAGGATGAAATGATGGCAGTTTATCAGATCCATGAATTGCTCACCGGATTTGGTCAATATCCTCTCAAGTTTACATACATCCAATATGGCATGTGTTCACTTGGGCTTTAATGGGCATTGCACTCCTTGGTTCCCTGTCGAGACCGGAGTTCATCAGGGTTGTGTCCTTGCCCCTCTTTTATTCTCACTATATACAAATGGTTTTACAAGCACCATATTAAAGACTAAGGCAGATGCCGCGCATTTCAGTTTATGCCCCTTTCCAGTTTCAGCATATGCGCATGATACGGTTTTGTTGGCAAGGACCCTGCGAGCGTTGTAACTTTTGGATGCTTATGAGGAATTTATGAGAGGGTTGGACTTAAAGATTAATGTGTCAAAATCTGCGGGCTCAACAGCCAACCCGAGAGGTAAATGACCAAAGCGAGAGAGTTGTTACTTTCTCATCAACTGCAATTATCTTCCCGTAACAGAATCATATGATTACCTAGGATTACCTTTTCGAGTAACTAAATGGGGAGGCCCATAGATGTAAACAGATATCCAAGATGACCCAAGCAATAGGTGCTATAAAAATATTTTCTAGTACCTATAAGGGTAAACCATTCCACATCATACTAAATATCAATAACGCAAGAACGAAAACCATAGCACTGTATAGTGCTAGTGTATGGGAGTTTGCACCATCTGCTTCAATATCTGTGGTGGAAAATTGCTTTTTAAATGTATTCTTGGTTTGCCAAATTGAGCACAAATCTATGTGGTTCAGAACTGTCAGGTGTATCGACCCACGTTCAAGTTATTATGCTGCAACGTTTGGTGCTGTGGGCTTAGAAAATCCAAGATGGCTGAAAAGCCCACATTTGCGCCAGAATCCAGGAAACCCGTGCAGTTTTTGCACACACCAAAATGGTCGCCTGACCTGCCACCCACCCGTGCAAGCGTGATGGGCCAGAAGCGCCATGAGCGAAATCAGTGCAAAGGAATATGGTGCTGTTCAAAATCTGTTTTAATTAATGTCAAAAATCGCTAAAATCATGGGCACAAAACCACCAGACAAAAAAATCCAACTTCTGGTTGGGTGTTCTACATTACTCTACTGCAGAATCCACATTAATACAATGTTAGCAAGGATCATATGCTATCAAGTAAAATCCCCTTTTTGAAATGTATTAATTCAAGACAGCTCCCAAAAATGGGTGCAGTACCGGTGCTTGACACTAACCAGCGCTAGCGATCTAAACTCTGACAGGAGACCGGTATTTCAGGAACTGAGAAGGAACCTGAGTTAGCTGGAAACTTCAAAGCCTTGCTTGTCAATGGGAAGCCTTCACACCTCAGAACTCCTCACAAGAAGGCAGTTTGAATTATTAAAAGTTCAAGAGGCCTCTGTCCTTGGGAAGCATTCCCACCTGCTCTCACCACCAGCAGCACAGGATATCGCCTTGACATGTAAATTAGGAGGGGAGGAGAATTTCCCTGCAGCCTGGAGGAAAGAGACAATAGCTTCTTTCAACTGAATAGGATATGCTGATTTGAGGTGTAATTGTCAACAGTTGCTCTGGGGGAAGGAAAGACATTTGATCTCTGAGTCAAGCCAAGTTCCCGGGGGCGGGGACAAGCACATGGGTGTACTGAAGGAGAGGCAAATGTATGTTTTATTAAATTGCTTATAAAATATTGTATGAAGCTGACAAAAATGTCCAATTTGGAGATTCTTAATATGAAAAATGTACCTACAATTTGAGACGAAACTCAATTCCGTACGATGTTCTGAGACTGAACCCCGTAATTTGTTAATGCTGCAGACACTGTACTTAAACTAGAGAATTGATAACTTATAGTAATATGCTCAGGGAGGGGGTGTACCTCCGTGGAAGATTTGATGAAAAACCAATATGGCGAAACCTCACTAAAAAGTGCAAAATGTTGTCGTTTCTGGACCCAAGCTCGCAGGAACATGGGGCTTGAACAGAGAACTGTATTAAATTAATCTGGGATGTGTACATGTATTCTTAACAACTTGTGTACCTTGGAAACATGTTTGATTATGAAAAATTGGGTTCTCAGTAAAAGCAAAGGGGCGTTTCTCCAATAGATTGTAAAATGTAGCAACACTTTGACTCACAACTCTGTTCTCCAGTGAGAGCACAGAAAATCCTTTAACCTATCAGGATCCTCAGGGGGTTGGGCATAGAAAGTCAGCCTTCCCACCCACTTTCAAAAGACATAAAAAGAGCCACTGAGGCCCAGGTAGGGATATTCATTTTCCACTTCAAACTGATTTCTTGCGAATCGCTTTGCCGGGAGACTCCAGACTTCAAATCCAGACAGATCCAGAGACCAGAACTTAGAATTCAGACTCCAGAACTTAAAGCAGAGGGGCCAATCCACAAGCTGAATCCTTTTCAGCAGGCCTCAAAACCTTTTGCAACCTGATATTCAACAGCCGGGCGAGCTGTTTGATTCTGGCTAGAACCCTGTGCCAGAACCAAGAAAGCAGAGCTGTATCCAGAACCGCAGACCAGACCCAGACCAGACCGCTGTGCAGTGCCGATAGAAGACCAGACCGCTCTGCAGTGCCAAGAACTTTTGCCAGAACCAGAGATCCAGACCAGCAGAGCAGAGAGAACCACAGCTAAACCTGTTGACTAGATCTGTGACGAGGCCCATTCCTTCCAAAATTAGGAATATCCAGCCAGAGCCGTGCAGAACCAATCTCTTAGTTTAAAATAATCTCATCCCATCCATTTCAACCTATTTAGAACTGCATAGAAATCGTGTGTCCATTCTGTGATTTCAAACCTGTGAAAGTGTCATTTGTCATTTGAATCTTACTTTATTTCTGAGAATCTACCTCCACTAAATCGTCCGTATCTTTTGAACCATACGTGCTAGGAACGAGATTTAACTTCCATTTTAAAGCTAGGAACCTAAGCTTTCCAACAAGCCCAAAACGTTCTACTCCTGATAGTTTTTCCGTAATCGCGATCGACGCACTCAGAAAAAGTGCCGCGAATTGCAATTTGACTCAATTTCTCCACCTGTCAAAAATAGCTGTCTTTGCTGCAACTGCTGAAATTCGTTTTCAACCTGACAATCCCTCATGAATCACTGATAGTGTTGACCTGAACCAATCTTAAGTAGCTATCACCTACCCTGAACCTCCTAGGGAATTCAAATCATTTTTAGCATATTTTTCACTTCATTGCAAATCACATTTAAAAGTATTTTTGCCTGTTTTAAGCATACCGGTTGCTCTAAGCTTTCTAGGGGGGAACTGGAATTTGTATTGCATTTGATTGTATTCCTGAAAACTGTGTGCTCCCCTTCCATCTCCTTACATTGCATAGGGGGGGAGTGAATTGTCAAAAGAAAAAGTGATCATATTATCTCTTGTTGAAACCATATCAGTTTATTTCTGTGCTGCATTCTTTCCATCATTGCTTTTCCTTGAAACCATAAAAGTATTCTCTGCTATCTTATCCTTTCTATACTAACTCCTCACTGATTGAAAAGAGTGTGCATTGTTGATCACTATTATATTCATAAGTGTGCTATCAAATATTAATGTATTCATAAAAAGTGTGATATATATATATTGTTAATTTTTCAATAAATCTTTTAATTTGCAAAACAAACCTACTTCTTGGCTCAGTGAGGTCAGGGGGATTCAAAGAGAGGGGCGTTATATAAGGGTTTATCATCCAGATTATAACTTGTCATAAAAATATATAAATAAGGGCTTCCCTTGGGCATCCCAGACCAGGCATTGACTTAGTTGGAGTGCTTTATTGAAGTCACTTAACAGAACAAACTTAATGTAGGCCCAGTTGAAGATGGGCTGAGAATAGAACCTGTAAAACTTTGGTTAAGGGTCTGGTCCAACGAAAAGGCAGTACTGACACTGGGCCTCATTACGAGTGTGCCGGTCCGGTTCCAATGGTGCCGGTAAGCTACCGGCACCATTGGTACTGGACTAGCATACTCCGAGGTCTGTGAGCGGGTGCTTTTCAGCACGGAACGACACCCGCTCGCAGACCTTGATGGATGCACCATTCATGAATGGTGCCGGTGCATACGTCCTCCACATTCCCATTGAGTCCAATGGGACTTGAATGGGAATGGGGACTCATTTTTTCCAGTGCCGGGCAATAGGGAATTACCGGGACCACCGGGGCTGTAATGCCCCAGTAAGTCCCCATTGCCGGGCGCCGGAAAAAAAATGACTCTGCGGGCAGCCATGCTGTTTTTACCGGAACGGCTACCACTGGACTCATAATGAGGCCCATTGACAATTATTTCACTCTTGTTGGGCAGTGAAACAAAATATTGGTAGATTCCGTAGTTAGCGTGCGTGAGAAAATCTCTGTAAACAATAAATTGCAATACACTTTTGTTTCCTTGATTTATCTATTACTGAAACAACGACTGACTTGTGAATAACCACACTTTGACTAGGTTATGACCTAGACAGGGAACAAATGGAAGTGAAAAAGAAATCTGTGGGAAGTTATATAATTCTCCCAGAATGCCAGCTCCCTGCTTACCTTGATTGGCCAAAGTCAAAAAAAGATTGACTTGTAATTACTCGTGCCATGCTCAGCCTCATTCCTTTAAAAGGGGTCAATGTGAAGTGGGCGGGAAACACCTTAAGAGTTGAGACATGTCCAATGTGTAGGGCAGAAGTGGAGGACATACTTCATCTTATGTTTTTCTGTCCTGCATACATTGCAGCCCGCCATTACTTCTTGATTCCAATTCTTAGGCCTTTGGCTTTTAGAAAATGTAGGCCAGCTTTATTATACCTTCTAAAAGCAAGCTCCTCCTTAAAAGCTTGTCCACTTTTAATTCTCCTTAAGTCATTATTGAATATGAGAGCCAAAATGCGAAAACAAAGAGATACTTAAAGGCCTTTCATGGTGCTGATGCTAATATATTTTAGGGATAAGAAAGAATTTACTTAATAAAACACATTGGACATCATCACGAGTTTGGCGGTAGTCTGGTGGTAAATCTGCTGGAATTACCGTTACTGCCACTTGGTCTGGTGGTTTAACCGCCGGATTACAAGTGGTGGTAGGCAGAATTAGTCTCCATATTTTGGACTCCATGGTGATTTCGGCAGAATTACCACTGGTGGTAATTCTGACGAATTTGATGATTTTTCAGCAGAATGTTGGAGGATTTACCTCCAGCATAATGCTATAGGTAAATCCTCTGCTCCAAGGTGAAACTCGCAAAATGGCAGAGCAGTAAATGTGGCGGTAATTCCATTAACACCAAGTTTTTACTGCTCCGTCATGCTCGTAATGAGGGCCAATACTGACCGGCTTAGTGTATGTTTTAATAATTCATGTTTTTTGATCTGTACATATGTGCACATGTTTACCCTTTTATAATTTTAGAAATTGGGAGTATTTTATACAGAATTCGAAATTATGTTATGTTTTATAGGTTTGTTCAGAATAAACTTGAGCTGATCGAAAAAAAAGTTAGAATGACTTCAGTTAATGCTAAACTTACTGTGTTGTGCTATTACAATTAAGATGTGCTTGTTAGCTTCATTTTTCCATAGTGATAGTTTACAAATCTAATACACCATGAAGTAGGTCAACATCCATGTTACGCCACTTCCTCTGATATCATAGGAGTCAGTCAAAGGTTGTGTGATTCCCCTTTCACTAACCCTATGATTTTGGAGAAACGGAATCAGTGCTCTCTTTGCCATTGCAAACCTGCCTCCCAGTAGCATGTGGCTACTGGAGCTAAGCAGTGATGGCATTGCAAGGGGATAGGTATGTGGTGCCCAACGATTTCTCTTAAATGTCTAGGCTTCTCCATAGGGCCGAAAGCCAGACTGTCCTGGGGCCGAAGAAGCCGCACTCACCCTCTACTCTAGGATCACAGTGACGACAGGGAATATCATTATCTTGGCCACCCAACACCATGGGTACCTGCAAATGGTGACTGATTGCAGGACTTGCAAATGCAGCCTAGTATCATATTGGCGGCAGTCCCACTATACAAAGTATCTCCAATGTCAGAAGATCTTCCCCGGGTGTTGTCAGAAAAATAGAGGGGAGCATATTCAAGACTATGGAGCCACTTCCACTACCTGGGTCCCCAGTCAAAAACCGTAACCGAAAATGCATTGTTCACCCGCACTTGCACAGCTGTTAGAAAGAAATGTTGGTATTTTTTGTTTTAAAGTATTCATTTTCTCTCATGGGTTTCCAAGGACGTACGATAATAACCCATGTTGCAGCCCTAGTAACAAAAGTCCGAGCACTTGTGGGGAGTAAAAACGTTTGCCATCTTGTTGTGGCAGCATACACGGCTTTACTTACATAGGTGGAGCGGAGATGGCAACACATATGGGATTTCCACAGGTGTTACTGCCAACCTCATGTATCATTCTGCCCCTCAGTTCCACTGATTTACCATCGAAATATGAGTGGTGGTAAAGCAGTGTTAATCATCATAGTTGGAGTCCACGAAACTACACTGGGATTTTTGAAGATTTGACATAAGTGGTAATTTCACACTTGTAAATCTGATCATTTTTATAGAAAAAGAGTAGGATTTACCTCCTTCTCAAAGTCTGAATTTGCCAATGAAATAAACCTAATCGTAATTCCATTACTGCCAAAAGGATTGGCGGTGACAGAATTGTACGTCACTTCTTGGAAGCTAAACATCCAATCTCACAAAGGAGGGTTCAGATCCTAGAAGTGGTGTAACTTAGATCAGGCTAATGCAACATACCCAAACTCCTAAACCAAAGAGAAACATACTGGATAGATTGTTTAAATTCATTATTCCCCAATTGTCTAAATGAAGAATGTCATTTTGCCTGTTTCATCTAAATATAGCAGAAGTATATTAACCTGACCATTAACTTTATAACCATTGCTTCCCAGTGGTCCTCATGAAGTATCTAATGTTCCCTGTTTTGTTTATAGATAGTAGAGATACTTTGGACCTCATTATGAGACTGGCGGCCGCAGAATGAATGGTGCCAGTAAGGTACCAGCACTGTTCATTTCGGGACGCCACATTACGAGTTTGCTCACGGGTGGCAGTATGCACGTCTGAGCCAGACCAGACGTGCATACCGCCACCCGCGAGCAGACCAGGATGCTAACAACGGACCCGTCATTAACGGGTCCATTATTAGCGGCATCCTCCCCATTTCCATTGAGCCCTATGGGGGCTCGAATGGGAATGGGGATGTACCGGATCTGGGTTCCGAAAAAAGGGAATTACCGGGCCCGCAAAAGTCAGAATGGCCCGGCAATTCCCTTTTTTCGGGACCCGGACACTAGTTTGGAGGCATGCATGCCGCTAAGAACGGCATGGCTACCTCCAAACTCGTAATGAAGCCCACTAATGACTCAATTGTTAACCTCATTGATTTAAGAGGTAATAAATATGTTGGTACATTTTGCAAACTTAATGCGTGAACACTTTATCCCAAATTGATTTCCAGTAATGAATGAGGAATTGGTGAATGAACAATGTAATGTTTACTATTTTCACTAACCAATATTAATATTTTTGTACGTGAAAATAATGTACAGGAGAAAAATATCATTGTTTGCAATTTGTTGTACCAGACAACATTGTTGTACTAGACAAGAATGTATAGGAGATTAATATTATTGTTTCTATTGTAAAACATACAAGTTGCTTCATGTATAAAAAATGCAATTAGAATATTCCTTGGAAACAATATATGGAATACATCCCACATACAAATGGATGCACATTTCACAAATGACGAGGTCCGTATGATCTAACATGAATACACCACACATACAAGTATTAACTGTGTTCAGACAATAAACCAAGAAAAACATGGCACTGGGCACGTGAAGACATCATGGCGTTGATAGCATCATTGTGCTCAAACCCGCAGGCAGCATTTGCGAAATTTGAACCGCACTGGCACTCAGGATCTGATCCACGGGTGCCAGGCATATTCTGTGACGTCAATGGTAAGCCAAATAGGTTTCCGACCTTAAGTAAAGTCTGTCTGAGCTAGGATATATCAAAGGAAATTGATTGATACTCATTACATCACCTATGGACAGAGAGTATACAACCTGCAGAGAATTGCTTAGCAAGAAAAAGGTGTGAATTTTTTGAAACTCATTAAATAAGGCTCTAGAAACTCTATGAACATGTATTTTCCAAGGATAATACAAACAGATGATTACAATTTTGTTGACAAATGAACATTCACATTTTAGAATTTGAGGATAGGTCCTTGAGAAGAAAGCTGTAGGCTTGCAAAGTATCTAAGAAGATGTTTTAATATGTACATAACATGTTACAACAGGCAGATAAATGAACACATTTTCCATAATATTTGATTAATATATGAAGAAATGGAATATGAATTATTTTCAGTTACAAGAGCTATTTTTTTTTTAATTTGGACCCTGAAGATCGTCTATAGACCGAAATGCATTGGACATTAATGGCTGTCTGGGTCTGAAATAAAATACTTTTTATGGACATCGATGAAGTGAACATTTTGTGCAAAAGAAGAAAGGATTTAATTATGAACTTTTTTTGAAAATATCGTTACGTTGAATGCAAAATATGAATACATAATTTGGCATGTTTTTTTACATACGGGGTCCCTCCAATTTCTTTGATTACCCAACCTAGGGTCAATTTATTAATGGTAATGGAATTACAGCCAGAAATGTACGGCACCACCAAACTCGTAATGAGGGCAGTAGAACTGTGAGCAGCACTCCACATGTTTCTCTAAGAGAGAAGCCCAAACTTCAGCGTCCAAAGAAATCTTTGCAGGCTGCATCAAGATCACCAATAGTGGTAATGGGAGAAGAAAAACAAACATTAGCATGTTAGACGTATCAATCATGCACCAAGAGAATTTGGCATAGTCCTTATGTGTTTTTAAACAGTGCTTTAAGCCAAATAAATCATAATGTTAAGGGTAGTCTTCACAGAACAATAATGCAATTATTAACAATCAAACATCATACTATTGTTATCAACCTCGAAATAAGGCATACAAACTGTGATGAAGATTGCACAGCGCGTGCACTAACCTTATGAACTATGTCACTTGCAGGTCGTCAGGAAAGAAAACAACAAAGTATACAGGATAATAAGCAGCAAGAAAGGAAAAACAGGACTAGACGGGGAGAAAGAACCGAGGCATTAATAGGGAATGAGTCAGGAGTAGAATGATGCTGAAACTGGAGTCAAAAGGTCGTTATTGAAAGGGACAGCACACTGGGCTGAATTATACATGTGAAGATGTGCCCGACCTCTGCATTATACACGCTGTTAAGATACTGATTCTCTCTGACTAACTGTAGAGGGGGCTTGAAAGATGAACCCTTGGGATGTTGAATTTCCTGAAGTGATTTTTTTTAAACAAACTGAATATGCATGGCTTTCACACCCTTACTAATCATCAAATGCATAAACTGTCTGTTCAATTTCCCCATCTCTAGCCTTAGTGCTGCTTTGAAGTGTGCTTTTATTCTCAGATGCGTCTCAGTGCACCCCCACCCCTGCCGCCTCAGCCTCTCCTTTCTGCTCTTACAGATTTCATTTATGACTAATGGGTGGCCAGATACTGTGATTTGCATGACTACTGCTTTCTAACATGGTTGGAGTGGAAATGGGAAGGTGAGGCTCGCTTTGTGGTACCCAATAAGGGTTATGGATAACAGAGGTGTGTAGATAGCAGACAGGCACACATTTTGAAGCCACTGGAAATGCACTTTTTTAGGAAATTGCTGCCTTCTGCTTCATATGGGAACCTTCGGTATAAATCTTACCTAATAATCTGTTTTCACAGTATCTGGTTATAAAAATCAGTGGAGCTCATGTTGCTCAGGGGTAAATGTTTGGCACAAAAGCCTCCTATCTTCCAGCCACCCACCCCCATTTTCTCTGCCCCATAGTGCTTGCCATCCCCCCTATTTTATCTAACTGTTTCTCCATCTCCTATCCTTCCTCTTTCACAAAGTCTGGTCGGAAAAAAACTATAAAAGGCACTCCTGAGTTCCAACCCTGGTCTGTCCATCGCAGACACCTATATCAATGGTTTTTCTAGACAGACTATCACTGACACTCTCTTTGCTGTTACTTTTTCTAACCTATGTACCCCCTACATGGTCTCTGTCCTCTCCCCTTTCTCCTCCTCAACCATTACTGGCGGCACCAGATGGGAAGTGCTCTTGGCTTGCTTCACTTCTTCCAAATGCACCATTAATGCCTATCATAATGGCATGATCATGGCCCAGGGCTCTCAGTCCAACCTCTGCCTTCTTGACAGGCGTTTTCTTTCTCTTTTCAACTTCCGTCCCTCTCCTTCCTCCCCTCGTTCCCTTATTCTCCTCTCTCCTTCCCCTAAGTGGTGGCACCTTACCCCTTTAACCCCCCTCGCAAAACTTTTAAAGGGGGCAACCAGCTTCACTGAGCTACCCTCAATCATCGCTCTGCTATCAAACATGCCTCTGACATCTGTCACCTCCTTGAAGACCTTGACCTTGACGTCCTTGCTCTCACCGAGACTTGGTTCAAGGCCAGCTATGTCACTGGTTTTGACACTCTTCTCGCTGAGGGCTACAAGATCCTGTCCAATCGCAGGCCCTCCCGGATTGGTGTTGGAGTGGCCCTGATCTTTCCTGAGTGGGTTCCTACCTCCATCATCCCCACTCAAACCTACTCATCCTTTGAAAGCCTAGTCTGCAGGCTATCTGTCTCACCTACCTTCTCTCTTAATCTAGCTACCATCTATGGACCCTCAGGACCGTCCTCCTCTTCCTCTCAGAATGGGCCGGCCTGTCCTCCTCTCTTCTTGCCTCCTGCCCCAAACTTATCTTCCTTTGGGACTTCAACACCCATCTGGACTCTCTCAATGGGGCCATTGTTCCCTTCTGCGACCTCTGTGACACTCTTTCCCTCTCTATACTTCCCACTGGCCCAACCCACTCTGCCGGACACACCCTGGATGCTCTCATCTCAACAGACATCCCTCTCTCTAACCCCCTCACTACCCCTCTCTCCTGGTCTGACCACTCTCTCCTCTCTTCCCATCTTGATCTCCCCTGTCCCCTGACACCTCCGCCAGCACTGCCACGCTCCTTCTCTGTTATTTGACGATGAAGCATGTGTCAGTCGCTGCATTTGCCTCTTCCTTCATAGCTCCTCTTGCCCCTTCATTAGACTCTCCTTCTGACTTTGTTCTAGCTAACCTCCATCTCTCTATCTCTAACACCCTGGACATTCTTTCCCCCGTCATGAGGATCCACATGAAGCCTGCCTCCAAATGCAACTCTTGGTTTGAATCTGACTTGGCCGCTTTGAAACACAAGTGCAAAGCTGCAGAGCGCAAGTGGCAGGCATCAAGCACATCCTCTGACAAAATGGCCAGCCGATAATTCCAAAGGCAATACTGTCTCTCCATCTGCTCCAAGAAGAGGACTCATGTCTAAGTCTGCATCTCTGGAGCCACCAATAACACAGCCGCACTCTTTAAAATATGCAAGGAACTTACCAATTCTACCGCAGTCTCCTCCTCTACTCTGCCCTCCCAGGCCCTCTGCTCTGCAATGGCCACCCACTTTTCCTCCAAAATTCTGGACATCCTGTCCTCTGTCATCTGTGCCCTCCCTTTCTCTTGCCTCCCTTGGCCCACATACTCTCCTCTTTCTCTCCCATTGCACCAGATGAGATCTCTAGAGATCTTTAGAGTTATCCGCTCTATGAAAGTCCCCTCTAAACAGGTGCTCCCTTGCTCCTCCAGAACCATCAAAAACAACATTTCCTCTCTCGCTCCATCCTTGGCAGACCTCTGAAACGACTTATTTGCCACTGGCTCCTTCCCTCAACCAATACAGCACTCTCTTATGCACTCTCTCCGAAAAAATCCATCTGCTGACCCTTCGTGCCAGGCTAACTATCACCCTATCTCTATCACCTATTTCTTGGGTAAACTCATGGAGAAGCTGGGCATGGCCCAACTGACTCTACACACCGAAATGGCCAGCTGCCTCCACGACCACGAGGCTGGCTTTAGGGCTGCCAGAGGCACAGAAACTGCTCTCCTGAACACCTGGGAAGACTTAGTGTCCAACCCGAACTCTAACACTCCATCTGTCCTGATCCAATTCCATCTCTCTTCTGCTTTTGACACAGTCAACCACTCTATCCTCATAAACCGTCTCCATGATACTCTAGGCATCACGGACTGGGCACTGGCATGGCTGACCTTCCTTTCAAACAGACCATCCAAGTTTCTCTCCTCCACCTCACTCTCTACCTGTGGTGTCCCTCAGGGCTCTATCCTATCGCCTTGGTTCTTTAACATCTGCCTGGCCCCTCAGCCCCACCTGATCGTCACTTTCTCCCCTCATTAACATTGTTACGCAGATGACACACAGCTCGCCTTCAAGCTGCCTTCCTCTACCTCCTCCTCCTCATCCCTCATACCTGACAGCTTGACTGCTATTCAGGCATGGCGCACTGCCAATGATCTCTGCCTTAATGCCAGTAAGGCAGAGATCCTTCTCAATGGAACACCTGCTCCTTGCTCCCCCGCACTCTCTAGCCAGACTCCTTGAGTCCTCTCCCCTCACCAACTTGTGAGGCAAAAATACCTTGGGATCATCTTTTACTCCTCTCTCTCTTTCTCTCCGCACATCATGGACCTTCCTAAGAAATCCAACTTTCAGTTGTATCTCCTCAGGGGCATTCTACCTTTCGCCACCTTCCCCAAGAAGCCCAACATATCCAGAGCCCAGGTTCTCTCTAGGCTTGACTACTGCAACAGCCTCTTCCTCAACCTGCCTCTTACCTCCCTTCGCCCCTTCAACTAATCCAGAATAGGACTCTGAGACTTATCCTTGGCCTCAAGCCCAGGGACCACATCTCTGCAGCCCTAACCTCTCCCCACTGGCTCCCGGTGACCGCAAGGATCAAATTGAAGACCTGATGCATCATCCACAAGGCTGTCAGGGCCTGGGACCTGTTTACATCCAACTTTCCCTCCTTAAATACCTCCCAGCCAGAATACTTTGGTCTTCTGTCTCCAACTCTCTGCAGGTCAAACGTTTCTCCAAGCAGAGATCAGGCGGTAGATCCCTTTTCTTGGATGGCTCCTCCCTCTGGAACGACCTCCCTCCCCCTCAGACTTGAGCCAGATCTTCTTAAAATCTGGAAACTTCTCAAGACTTCCCTTTTCTCCTCTTCCTTCCCTCTCTCCCTCCCCTGCTAACTCTCCATCTGCCACTGTGACTGGGACCTGGTACCTTCAGAGTCTTACAGGGGCCAGACCACCCCTTACTAGTCCCATCAGCATCCTTTGCCAGCACTTCGGGTTCCCGTCCCCAGACTAGCCCAAGTTGGTCTTCCATGTCCACGGCACTCATCATCCCTTCCGCCTCCCTTTCCCCTGCTACTTGCTGCCTTGACCCTCCCAGCACTTGCCAGCACCCACCCTGGGGTACCCCACTCCAGCACTTCTCCCTTACTCCCTTCCCCCTGCACTTACCATCTTGTCATGCACTTGCACGGTATGATTGTCACAAGGCCAATTTAACCGTTTTTGTTCCACTTTTTTTATTCCCATGTCCCCACCATCTTGTCTTGTGGTGCGTGGAAACACCTGTGTATAGGCACCATACAAATGTCCAATAAAATAAAATAAAATGAAACTAAGGCTTTTACACCTTTCATTTCCATTGAGATCCATTTTCATACGTTTGTATGGCAGATCGTAAGTTACGATTCCACTGCCCCCTTATTCTCCGACATACAAATATTCCAGCACTTGCACCAACATGTATTTTAATGCTGGCAAAAATGCTGTGAATTCTTATGGAATCCACCTGCTTTTCACTCAAGCAAAATGCAGGCAGACTCCATGGACATCCATTGTAAACATTGCCTGCTATCCCTACATGGCAGGCGGTGGTAACTTAATTTGCATGCAGAATGCAAAAGAGTGGCGCACCAGTAGGTACGCCACCTTTCTACACACCCCTTTTGCACTCTGTCATGCAAATGAGGAAAATTAGGTGGCGGAGACCTGTTTACACAAAAGTGTAACATAACAGGCATGTGTCACCTTTTTATGGGAAACTCCAGTATGAGCCCCAATGCGTCCAATAACATGCATTTGTAAGAAATAACTGCAATGCATCCACAAACAGGTTATTTAATATCTCCTATCTCCTATCTAACAGTTTCCGTACACAAGGCCTGCTATATTGTAGCTAAACCCTTTGTTTTTTTTAATCTGATCCAAACCAATATCATGTGTCATACCTCTATTAACAAACCCCTAGCCTGTGTTTGATACAACATACAACATACAACATATGCCCTTATTAGCAACAATAAATGCTGCACATGATCAGGTTACACTGGGGCATAAAATCGGTCCAGGCACCAATGAAAAAGTGACCCACAATCATACATTATCATTCGTTGCTATACAGAACAGACTGTTAAGTTTTAGTAAACTTTGTTGCAAATAATGCATCTGAAAACATATTTGCTTAGTAACATTGGTTAAAACTAGTGTAGAAACCTATCAAACTGACCCACTTTGGCAATAAAGTGGTCTGTTCCATCAAAAAAGTTTGGCTCTTCCTAGAATCAGGGGCTGACACTTCAGGCATTGTCCTATACACTAGTCTAATTCTGCATGCTCTAACGCCTGAGCTACTGAATCTCCCTTCAGAAAGCATCATTTTCTGCTTTAAGACATTTGTGTGAAAGATGTAATGAAACTAGCAATATCTGTTGGGATAAACAAAGCTGTTGGTCTCTCCCTCAGTCTGAGCCATTTGTAATGGAAATAAAGATAAAACAATATTTTTATAGCAGTACACAAATCAAAATGCTACCTCTTCCCTCCCAACACACAGCTCAGCCTTACCAGTTTGAGTACTGTAATGCCAAGGAGGGGACTTGAACTGCATCCTTACTTTTGGTGTTTCCATGCTCCAAACTCGGAGCCACTCGGAGTAGATTTCAAAAGCCTGTCTTTTTGGATTATTACATGAGGGTCAAAGGTATAATGGATGAAGAAGTATCTGGAACTAGCAATGCTTTGTGGGATAAACAAGGTTGTTGGTTTCTCAGTCTCAGCCATTTGTAATAGAAATAAAACAATATTTTTATAACATTAAAGAATTCACGGCTTTCCTCCCAACCTACCAGTTTTAGCTGTTTCATGCAAACAATGGCACTTAAACTGGCAACTTTGCCAGTGGAAAAGCCATGCTCTAACCTCTGAACAGCTGGGTCTCCCTTCTGAAAGCATTGCTTCTTGCATTATCGCATGGGGTTCAAAGGTGTAATGGATGCAGAAGCATAAGGAGCTAGCAATGTCGGTTGGGATAAATAAAGGTGCTGGTCTCCCTCTGTGACCTGGGTTTAATGGAAATAAAGATAACACAATGTTTTTATAAAAAGTAAAAATGTAGAAATGCTACCCAATCCTCCCAACACATACCTTACACTTGACTATTGTCTTGCCAAGGAGGAGACTTGAACCTGCAACCTTAGCAGTGGATAACACATGCTTGAATCTTTGAGCCAGTGGGTCTTCTGTCTGAATAAATAGCTTTTTACATTATGATATGGGGTAACAAGTGTTATGAATGAAGATACATATTGGAGCTAGCAATTTCGGTCAGGATAAACAAAGGTGTTGGTCTCTCTCTCTCTCTCTAAGCCATTTGTAATAGAAATAAAGATAAAACAATATCTTTATAACAGTAAACAAGTTACCAATCTCCTCCCAACACACAGCTCAACTGACCCCGTTTAATATTAACAATGAACCTGAACCTGCAGCTTTGTGATGGTAAACCCCACTCCCCACCCTTGGAGCCACTGTACCTCCCTTCAGGAGTCACAGCTGTCTGACATTGGGGTGAAAGTTGTAATGTGTGAAGATGCATCTGGGAACTAGTAATGTCAGTTTGAATAAACAAGTGTGCTTGTATCACTCACTATTCCCTCCAAGCACACAAGTGAACCTACAAGTGTCAGTATTGTATTTTCATGCTAACAAGAGAGCATAAAACTGCACCCTTACCACTAGCAACCCCACACTCTAACCTCTGAGCTACTGACTTTCACTCAGATTGCATATCTTCTTTTCATTATGACATAGCTGCCAAAGATGTAATCAATGAAAATGCATCTGGGAATAGCGATGGTCAGCACAGAACCTATGAAAAAGTGTCCCACAATCACACAGCACAATTCATTACTATCCAGAACAGACTGTTTCAGAACTATACAAGAGGGTGTTTTGGGTGAAATATTTTGCAAATAATGCATTTGAAAACAAATTTGCATTGTTTTCACCTAGTGTATTGATTTATAAAACTGGCCATCTCTAGGCAGAAATGTGGTCAATTCTTTAAAAAAAGACTGTCCCATACTAGAATCCTGGGCAGGCACTTTGTGCATTGCTTTGCTAGCCACTGTCAGCCTGCATGCTTTAACCTCTGAACCATTGGGTCTTCCTTCAGAAAGCATAGCTTCTTGCATTATGACTTGAAGGTCAAAATTGTAATGGCTGAAGAGGCATCAGGGAATTTTAAATGACGGTTGGGATAAACCAAGGTGCTGGACTCTCTCTCTCTGGGGCATTTGTAATGGGAATAAACATAAAACAATATTTTTTATAACAGTAAGAAACGTTACCTAATTCCACCCACCACACAGCTCGATCTAAAATCTTAAGTATGTTGATGTCAACAAAGGATGAGTTAATGAACATATACAATCACACTTCGCCAAACACTCTGAGTTTACGTGCAAAGTTGCATAGGCTGACACGTGTTTCGAGCGTGAGCTCTTCCTCTGAGGCTTACGTTGTTCAATGATTCACTATATCCACATGAAGCAACTAAGCCTCCAGGACTAGCCCCCGCCCTTGCAGGAGCAACGGGCACATCGTGGGCACCCTGCACCATGGATTACTCACAACTGCCAATATTAAGGTAAGGGCTAAGCTCGTAGCGCTATTTCCTGCAAATTCAACATTTAATTCTCGATCCAGCATTTTCCACCGATCCGCGCCACTCCTGAAGGAAAGCTTGGCCCCTGTGTAGCTGAAATCACCAGAAACGAAAATCAAATATTGCTGCAGTTCAGGAAATGCCATTAAAGTACACAAGGTACTTGCCTTTTCAAAATGGCCACCTCTTTCCTACTGCAGACCTCAGTGCCTATTGAGGCTCCAGCTTCCACCCTGATAGGCTGCTGGGCCTTCTTGAGCCACCATTGGCCACCGACAGGCGAAGCCGGCCCACACTCCCCAAGGTGCACTGTAACAAGGCCAGCACCTGTTGGATGCCTGTTTGTGCCTGTGTCTGCCGTCTGCCAGACCCCCTGTCTGTCACACACCAGGTAACTTCTAAACCTTCACAACATTATCATTGCGGCGTAACGCTGTGGAGCATGGCCTCCTCCTAACTAACATTCACTTCACTAACTCTATCCCGAGCAACCATGACTTTGCCTAGCAGCATCACAACTGCATCTGGACTACTGAGATTGCCTTTTGGCCATACTAACCATTGCTTTTATAACTATATAAATTGACTTTAGACTGCCTCTCAGTAACTGCATTTAAACTGCCATAACCTGTTTGACCACTGCCTCTTTGCTGCATATCTATCACCTGTAGCCCTGATTGCTAAAAAGCACATTTAGGTGACCCATTGCTTGTGCATTCTGCTAGCGACTTATGTTTTTTGCCCTGATTGCTAAAAGTCGAATTTAGGTGAGCGATTGCTTGTGCATTCTGCTAGTGACCTATGCTCTTTGCCCTGATTGCTAAAAATCGGATTTAGGTGACCCATTGCTTGTACATTCTGCTAGCGACCTATGTTTTTTGCCCTGATTGCTAAAAATCAAATTTAGGTGACCCATTGCTTGTGCATCCTGCTAGCGACCTATGTTTTTTGCCCTGATTGCTAAAAGCCGAATTTCGGTGACCCATTCCTTGTGCATTCTGCTAGCGAACTATGTTTTTTGCCCTGATTGCTAAAAATCGAATTTAGGTGACCCATTGCTTGTGCATCCTGCTAGCGACCTATGTTTTTTGCCCTGATTGCTAAAAATCGAATTTAGGTGACCCATTACTTGTGCATCCTGCTAGCAACCTATGTTTTTTGCCCTGATTGCTAAAAGTCGAATTTAGGTGACCATTACTTGTGCATCCTGCTAGCGACCTATGTTTTTTGCCCTGATTGCTAAAAGTCGAATTTAGGTGACCCTTTGCTTGTGCATTCTGCTATTGAAACTATAACACAAATGTTCTGAATCCCATTTTATGGTATACTCTGCACGCTCTAGTTACCAGTGTCGCAGGTCTCTCATGCGCTCCCCATGTGCCTGCTCTAGGCCTTTTTGTGCCAAAATCGATTCTAGATGCCAATACGCTTGAACATCCCCATTGCATCTCTACAATTTAAATGCACCAAAGGTTAGTTCATTGTACTTCCCACTTTAGGCGTATTGCTGGACACATCTGCTACCCAAACTAAATATCTAGTTGCCAGCACACAGTATGCTCCTGGCTTAAACAGAAAATGTCCCCTACCTGCCTTACTAAAGTCACCCTGACTTAATACTCATCACCGCTATATATAGCACTATGGCCTCTACTAGCAAAACTAGCCCCCCCAAGGACAGAAATATGCGACTTAGGTCCAGACTACTAAGTATCTATGAACCTGTAAGAAACCTCCAGAATAATGCCAATAGACGCACTAATACCCAGCCAAAAAACTTGTCGCACCCAGTCAAGCAATCCACCTATTCCAGCGCTCAGACATCGACGAAAATTCGCGCAACTCTAGATACCCTACCACCAAAAATTGGTCAAACCAACAAACCTAATAGCTCTTTAACATTAATAGGATCCCTCAATAACGCAAGATCAGTGGTGGCCCACACCACAGAAATTGCTGACATCCTAAATAATGACAACTTGGACCTATTGGCCATAACTGAGACCTGGCTTCACGAGGCTGCAGGACCAACACTAATGCTAGCTGTGCCCGACAAATGCCAAATTCCCAGAGCCGACAGGCCTAATGCCAGAGGCGGTGGACTAGCCATCATTTTTAAATCCACCCATCCCATCAGACTGGCCACAACAGTCTCCTTCTCATCCTGTGAAATACTCACAGCCAAAATGTCACTCTTTAATAATCGTACGCTCTCATTGCACCTAATATACAGACCCCCTGGCCCTTTAGGTACCTTTGAAGATGATCTAACTAGCCTTATAGCCAATAACACTAAAGACCACTCCCAAACCTTACTATTGGGAGACTTCAACCTTGGCTTCAATGATACTGACAATAAACATGCTGAGTCAGTTTCAGCCCTGTTCAAGGACCATGGCCTTGATCAAAAAGTCCTTTCCCCTACCCATATCAAAGGTAGGACCCTTGACTGGGTCACCGAACGGAACTGCAACATTAGTATCACCGATATTGCTCCACAAACCTGGACTGATCATTATCAAATAACCTTCTCAGCCACACTAGATCTCCTTAGCCCTAAAATCATCAATATGGTTCCTCCTCTCCCGACTAGAAGTAAGAAGGATATAACTGCTGAAAATATTATCCCCCTCCTCCTTCCGGCCATATCTGGTCTGGAAAGCAACAACCCTGACACCCTAGTAAAAACTTTCAATGATGCTATGATCAAAGCACTAGACGCAGTTGCTCCAACTAAACTACGCAAAGCTAAACAGGAGACCCACCTAAATGCCTGGTTTACGCCCCACCTCAAATCTCTTAGATTACAGAAAAGAAAGCTACAATCCACCTGGCGCCACTCACCCACTGAATACAACAAAAATAACCTAATTGAATTTGCCAAATCCTACAAAAAAGAAATAATCAAAACCAAGAAGAATACCTTTAATGACAGGATCGCAAAAGCTAGCTCTAATACAAAAGAGCTTTTCTCCATCCTCTGTGAACTGGAATCGCCTATTCAACCAATAGACAATGCCCCCAAAAACAAAGTCTGGTGCACAAACATACAAAACGCCCTCTCTAACAAAATCTCCTCGCTTCAATGCAAAATTGCTAAAAAAAAGCCCACATTGTCACCATTGGACCAACAAATGCCCCAGTCTCAGAAGAATAAGACTACCGCTCCGTTTAGATTCAAGACTATCTCCATAACTGACACAGAAAAAATAATACTCTCCCTCAAACCCTCTAACTGTAAGGGCGACTCCTGCCCAGCACAACTAATAAAGGACGCAGCTAGGGACCTAGCTCCTTTCGTCTCCAAGCTCATAAACTTCTCCTTTAAATCCAACACAGTACCCACCAACCTCAAAGAATTATGGGTCCTCCCATTACTAAAAAAACAAACCCTGGACCCTACCATCCCCACCAACTATAGACCTATCACCACTGTGCCATTTCTACTTAAAATCCTAGACAGAGCTGCCTACATACAAATCCAAGACTACCTGGAAGCTAACCACTTGCTTGGCTCACGGCAATCTGGCTTCCGCCCACTCCATGGCACGGAAACAGCTCTCTTAGACCTCAAGACACAAATTGAGGAACTAAAGGATAATGGAAAAACAGCCTTGCTCCTCCTACTGGACTTGTCGGCAGCTTTTGACCTAGTGGACCACATAGTCTTATGCAACCATCTCAAATATGCTGCCAACTTCACAGGAGACGCCATAGCTTGGGTCCAATCCTTCTTAGCTAATCGTACCATGCGAGCCTTCTCCACCTCTGACTCTGCTGACCCTATCAAAATAACCTGTGGTGTCCCACAAGGATCCTGTGTCTCCCCTACCATGTACAACATCTTCACCAACCCTTTGTTTGACAAGTTGGACAGACTGGGTGTCACCTACACAAACTACGCAGATGACACTCAGATCCTCGTACCCCTTTCGGGCGACTACAAGGCAGACTCAGCCTTGGTGAACAAGATATACACCCTCATTCAGGCATGGATGGCCTCACATGGCCTCTTCCTGAATGACGACAAAACAGAGATACTAATCCTAGGCTCTGTAGCCAACATCCAAAAATTAAGCCCCAACTACACATCCTTCAGCATTGAAAACAACCTTATCAAGGTGATGCCTGTGGTTATAACCCTTGGATTCTATCTGGACTCCTCCCTCACACTCAAGGAACAAGTCAACTCCCTTGCATCTTCTACTACTTACACCTGCAAACGTATCCGCGCATCCAGACCGTACCTATCCAGCGCTAGTTGTATCACACTAGCTAATGCTCTTATCATGTCTAGGTTAGACTACTGCAATGCCCTGTACTCGGGTGCCAATAAATATGTCACTGACAAACTTTAAAGACTGCAGAATAATGCCCTGAGAGCAGCACTAAACATCCCCTGCAAAGAGCATGTCACGAAATACAGGAAAGAGGCTACCTGGCTAAAAACAACTGAGAGAATCCTACTCAAAACAGCCTCCCTCACCTCTAAATGTCTAAACAACCTAGCCTCCGCGTACCTTATGGAAAAAATCAATAGGAAAACCTCCACGCGACACACGAGATCTGCCAACACCTTTAAATTAGAGACACCTAGGTTTAAACGTGCCACTGTGGGAGGAACTAGTTTTCCGGTCAAAGCTGCTCACTGTTGGAACAAGTTACCACTCGACCTCAGAACGGAACAACCGTACCCTAAATTCAGACTCAAGATAGTCAAATGGCTGCGTGCCAATGACACATAACCTGACTTACACCCAGCATACTCCCACCGTTGCCCATACATCTTCTTCTGATCACCTTGACCACCCCACTCCTAAATTAGCTGAGTACACATCCCCCCCACCTACCTAGCTTATATATGACTCTAGGCTTATAGCCTGACCTATAAACCTGAGCATACAGCCAACTGCTTAGACAGCCTCGCTAGAGAGACTCGGACATCCTAAGATATGCCCTAATCTTGTACATATGTGTATATATTCATGTATATATTTGCTCTGTCTTGCCTATGTGTTGTACTTACTCATGCCAAATACTGTAAAAAGCTTAAGTTTTCCTGTACCCTGTTGCGCCCGGCTACCCAAGGGTTTGGTGCGCATTACCAAATAAATAAACAAACAAACAAACAATTGCCTTAACAGTCAATTCAATTCAAATAAAGCACCTTCCTATCTCATCGCTGTTGCGTCTCACCAATTATAATTGCTCGCCTTTCGTCATCCGTCTAAATTCATGCAACTTTTCATGCAAACTCAGAGTGTTTGGCGCAGTGTGATTGTATATGTTCATTAACTCATTCCTTGTACTGTAGAGTGTTGGGCCAGAGCACCAACACCATACAATCACCCGCTGCCTCCTGCCCAGTTATTTTGAGAGCACGAGCGCTTGGGTGACTTTGTCTTACCTGCCCCCCTTTTGTTTGTGATGTCAAAAAAGGGGCTGAGATCTTACCATTGGCAACCCATGCTGTCACCTCTGAGTCACTGAGTCACCTTTCAGAAAGCATACCTTTTTTCTTTATGACTATGGGGTCAACGGTATAATGGATAAACATGCATCTGGGAACTAGCAGTGCTGGTTGGTCTACAAAGGTGCTGGTCTCTGAGCCATTCGTAATGGAAATACTGATAAAACAATGTTTTTGCAACATTAAAAACAAAATACCTATTTTACCACAACCTACCAGTTTGAATAAGCCCACGCCAACAATGAGATTTGAACTGCCAGGTTTACCATTGGAAGTACCCATGCGCTAACCTCTGTGCTACAGGGCTTCTCGCAAGTGTGCATAGCTTTTTGCATTGTGACATGGAGACCAAAGGTGTAATGAAGCTGCATCTGGGAAATAGCAAAGCTGGTTGGGATAAACCAATGTGCCATTCTCTTGTGCTCTCTCTGAGACATTTGTAATGGAAACAGAGATGAAACAATATTTTTGTAAAAGTAAAAAAACATGTAAAATGTTATCTATTTCTTCACAACTCAACCTATCAGTTTGAGCATTTGTGTGCCAATGAGAAAACATGCATCTGCAACATTGCAACTGTAAACCCCACATTTTAACCTTGAAGCCAAAGGGTCGCCTTCTGAAAACATAGCTATTCATGATATGACATGGGGGTCAAAGGTCTCATGGAAGAAGATACACCTTGGAACTAGCAATGCCGGTTGCGATAAACAGAGGTGATGGTCTCTGTCACTGGGCCACTTGTAATGGAGAAAAAGATACAATATTTTTATAACAGTAAAAATAAATGTAAATTAAAAATTTTACCTATTTACTTTCAACCTACGAGTTGGAGTATTTCTGTTCCAGTGTGGGGGAATTAAACCTGCAACCTTGCAACTGGAGCACCCATGTTCTACACGCAGAGCCTCTGCACCCCATTTTTTGAAATGTATAGCTTTTTGAATTATGACATCAGTGTCAAAGGTCTGCTGGATGAAGAGGCATCTGGGAACTAGTAATGTCGGTTGGGACAAACAAAGGGGCTGGTATCTTTCTGTGCCATTCTTAATTGAAATAAAGATAGAACAATACTTTTATAACAGAAAGAAATATTACTTATTTCTTCCCAATGGAAATCTTAACTTGTCAATTTGACTATTTTCACACCATTCAGAGAACTTGAACCTTCAACTTTGCCATTGGAAAAGCAAAGCTCTAACCTTGAAACCACTGTGCCACTCTTAGGATTGCTAAGATTTTTTTCTTTATTAGACAAGGGTCAAAGGTGTAATGGATGAAGCTGCATTGTAATGGAAATAACAATAAAGAAATATTTTTATAACCATAGAAAAACATAACAAATGGTACCTATTTCCTCCCAACACACAGCATGAGATTGTTCATACCAGTGACAAGCCTTGGACCTGCAACCTTACCGCTGCTGGACTCATTCCCTAACCTCTGGTTATCATCTTCGGAGGTGTACAGTTTGGCTTTATTATGGAGGAGTCACATGTGTAATGGATGAAGATGCGTGTGGGAACTAGCAACGTCAGCTGGGATAAACAAAGATGCTTGCATATCTATGAGGCATTTGTAATGGAAAATAAATACAAAACAGCATTTTTTGGACAAAAAATAAATTAAGAATACTACTGATTTCCTCCCAATGCACAGCTCATTTTATCGGTTTGACTATTTTCATACCAGTATGCCATTAAACTGCAACCTTACCATTGGTGAACCCATGCTCTAAACTCTCAGCCACTGGCTCACCCTTCGGAATGTATAGCTTTTTGCATTACGACATGGGGGTGGGGGTCATTCGTTTACTGGAGGAAGATGGACCTGGAAACTAGCAATTCTAGTTGGGATGAACACAGGTGCTAGTCTCTCTCTAAGCCTTTTGTAATGGACATAAAGATAAATAATAGTATTAGAACACTAGCAGGTGTACCCGTGCTTTGCACAGTAATTCCTACTTCAGTCCTCGTTTGAAGTTTATTTAATTAACTAAACCAATGCTTCTCTGTAGACAATATTACTAGTCTTTCCTGTGGAGCTAGTGTGAACAAATTGTCTTTGTTTCCAACTATGGAGCAAGCCACATAAAGCTGACCATGAGAAAAACATTATTGGTGTCCCGATCTACAGGCAATCAGCAGTGACCTCAAAATAAGTGCCGTACATGTAGGGCTGAAGCGTGTAAGCTTGAAGTGCCGTACCCGTACATGTAGGGCTGAAGCATGTAAGCCTTGCCCTGTTGAGATTGCATACATTCATCAACTTCTGTGGGAAATAAAGTTTCTGTAATTATCATGAGAGATATCATGAGAGATTTGTCACGATTTGACGGAAAACGTCATTGAGGACACTATTGAACAGACATGCACTGTTACCTGTCACACGCATTACTACAAAAGCACTGTTTCCTGTCACCCGCATGACTTCAAAAGTGAGTGCCACTAATGTCAGCTAGAATTCTAAGTGTGGAAAGTTTAGGAACAATGGACTGCTGAAGTTTTCATGAAATGCTAAACTTTAGGAACAATGAAGGTAGAACTATGGCAGTACTACAGTGCAAAAAGCCATGTGGCAGGGGTAAGCATTGCAGAATGCTAAAAAAAAAATCTTAAAAAGGAAAATGTTATACTTGTTACATTGTCTACACCATGGAACATACCAACTGCAAAGTCTCAGGTTTGTAGCATGTTGGAAAGTATGCTGAACATTTTGAACAGACACACCCACATATCCTCAAAGGTCCCTTTTATATAGAGAGAAATTAAAAATAAATTTAAAATACAAATGTAACTAGTTACTCCCAAGACACAGCTCACCCTAGTAGTTTTAGCATTTTAATACCAATGTGGGGACTTGAACCTGCATCCTCAACGTTGGTGAACCCATGGTCTAACTTCTGAGCTTTTGGGTCTAAGTTAAAGTAGCATCGTTTTTTGCAGTATGACAGGGGGTGAAAGGCTTAATTGATGAATATACATGCATCCGGGTGCTAGCAATGTCAGTTTGGATACACAAAGGTGCTGGTCTCTCTGAGCCGTTTGTAATGGAAATACAGATAAAACGATATTTTTATAACAGTGAATAAAGTAAAAAATTGCACCTATTTAGTTTCAAATCCCAGCTCAAACTATCAGTTGGTATATTTTCATGCCAATGAGAAGCCTTGAACATGTTAATTCACATGTTATTTCAGCACTTGTGAACTCATGCTTTAAACTCTGAGCCCCTGGGCTTATTTTTGGAAACTAAACTGTCTGCATTATGACAGGGGGTCAAAGGTGTCATGAATGTAGATGCATCTGGAAACTAGCAATGCTGGTTAGGATAAATAAACTAAGATGCTGGTCTCTCTTTCTAAGCCATTTGTAATGGAAATAAATATAAAAAAATAATTTTATAACAGTAAAAAAACACCAGAAAGTTACATATTTTCTCTCAAATTACCTTACCTCTGAGCCACTGACTCTCACTGGGGAAAGCATAGCTTTTTGCATTATGACATGGGGGTCATTTGTGTATTGGGTGAAGATGCATCTGGGAACTAGCAATGCTGGCTCGGATAAACAAAATTCCTACTCTCTCTGAGCCATTTGTAAAGGCGATAAAGATAAACAGTATTAGCATAACAGTGAAAACATGTAGACTACTTACTCCTAACAGATAGAGCACCCGACCATTTTGAGCATTTTCATGTCAAATAGAGGACTTGCACCATCAACATATCATTAATTGAACATATTGATATTGATATTTTATTTGTATCGCGCTCATACAGAAGTGTGTCAGAGCGCGATGATCTAACTTCTGAGCTATTGGGCCTCCCTTCAGAAAGAATGGCATTTTGCGCTATTACAGGGGCTCAAATGAGTAATGGATAAAGCTGCATCTGGGTATTAGCAATGCGTGTTTGCTTAAACAAAAATGCTGGTCTCTTTCTCTGAGCCAATTGTAATGGAAATAATGATAAAACAATATTTTTACAACAGTAAAAAATATAAAAAATCGAAAATGTTACCTATTTCCTCACAATGCACAGCTCAACTTAGCAGCTTGATTATTTGCATGTTAATGAAATGTTGGAATGCAACTCCAACACTCCAAATGCCAGAGAAAGTACACATTAAGGAAATCCCTATAGAATGGACTATGGGCCTGTTAGAATGTCAGTGGCCTTAGTTACAGGTATACCCTTCCTACTCTATGTGAGCAGCAAGGGGGATTGATATATTTCTGAGAGCACCCCATGAAGAAATGTAGGGCAGCAACACATTGAGAGTATCACTCATGTAACATAATGCAGTAGTCAAATAGTGTGCAGTAAAGCATTGGGTTTGAAACACATTCATAAGTAGAGAAAGGTGCAAAAGGCACCACAAGTAGTAGGAAAAGGGTTCTTTTATAATGTTACAGGTAGTAACTATAAAGCACAGAAGAAGTTTGTTTTCCACACTGACTGCACAGAATGTAGATTGCCCATACATGAACAAGGCCCTAGTGCAGAAGCGGCTCCTTGGGTCGTTTGAGATTATTAGGCCACAGTGACGTATATTCTTTCCTGCAGTACAATACACTTTATTCATGTTCATTTTAGACAGCGCACAGGTAAGGCCAGAGTCCCGGAGGCGGGGTGAAGAGTTGCACAGCGATAGGTTAGGAAAGAGGGGTGCAGCGTATTCTCAGGCCTCAAGCGAGAAACATTAATGCAAGTAAATGTTGCAACTCAGAGCCGGAATTTAAGCAGGCAAAGGACAGAGGTCAGTAAGAACACAATGATGCTGGGTCAGGGCCAGAAAGAGTAGATCAGGTTGTGAACAAATGGCCCCTTGGGGGAAAATGGTCACTCATAATGGAACTGCAGTTGTGAATGTGGTTGATAAATGAACACTGTAACTAGGAAACATGACAGCAAAAGAGAAATAAGTATATGAGTGAGGAGGGGGATTAAATAATGGATCGTGAAAAGATAGGGAGAGAAACACTTCTGCCCCCCTAATTAAAGCTGTCTCCAAAATCTAAGTAAATTTAGGCACACACGCGGACACCACATAACCTATTCCCCAAACAAGCAGTGTCAAGTAGTGTTCACCAGGAAATCATGAATTCCCTTGGGAATAAGGAGGATGATGCAACGTTTGTGCAAGGAGAAGTCGCACATTAAACTGTTAGTTGTACAGTTACAAGGCTGAGAACCATCAGGGGTTGCCAACATTCTGGTTGCATGGGAAAAGGATGAGGTATTAATTGCTTAAAATTTCACAATGTCTACACCCCCACACAGATTGGTCAAGAATGAGGGGGGAAGCACACCATGAGACACCACAACCAATGGAGAAGGGGCTCATGAATGGCAAAATCCTATCACCCGAGTTAGCCAATGAGAATAAAGAGCATTACCTAATGTCGTAATTAGAGTGATGGTTCTGGTCTTGTCACGAGGGTAAGGTTTGAGCCAATACGGCACATTAATGTATAGGCTATGTAGGAGACATAAAATTGTTAACCAATTATTGCGAAAGGATTTACATGTTGTTGAAACAGTGTCAAAATCATGTCATGTCTTTCTTCCTATATATACTGCCATTTAATGAAGATGCAGTGAATAAAGATTGCCTTTTATTCCCGGCCGAATCTGCATGCAGTAAACTTTTTTTATCCTTGAAACCTCGTGCACTCATTTTTGCTCCTTGGGTTGAAGTTTTAATCGTTGCAGGTTTTGGGGCCTAGCTTACATTTTGGTGACACAGACATGATTCCTGGTCCTTTGGAGGAGCTGGGAGTTCCCCTGATGCATGGTTCTGGGCTGCGGTACCTACCTGCAGAAAACAGAATAGGTGCACAAAACTGAAGAGGCCAGCAGGCATCGGGGTTAAGCAAAGTCTTACCTGATAGCTGGAGGGTTGGCGATGCGCCTAGACATGCAGGCCTTTCCGGGGGATTAAGAACATCAAAGGACCGCGGTAGACCATCCGGAACATGAGTGCACATGAGCAAGACCAAAAAAAGCAGGGTGTGAGTATTTGGCAGTGAATGGAAAAGAATGTTGAAAGGAGAGCCACGTGGTGTTTTTTTTTAAATATTGAAAAACGAGAAAGAGGTCTCCAGAAGAGGGGAACATGATGTCACAGTAGTAGTATAACGAGATAAAGTAAAGTGGAGATTCCCCCGAGAGAGGAGGGAGGGCAGTAGTGTGCAGTAACAAGTGAAGGTCCTGTAGTGGAGAGGACTGGGAATCCCTCAATCCTGAGGTCAGGGAGCAAGAGGAGGAAAAGTAAACCATTGTGTAGATAAGTGTTTTTCTTTGACCTTTGATGTACAAATTGGATACAGAGGTGTTTTGAGTTGGGCAAGAGGAGCCCACTGTGCGTGCAGAGAAAAAGGTGATTCTTTCTGTGAGAGAATTTGGGGAAAGCAATTGTGGAGAGGGAGATCGGCAAATACTCAAGCACATGTACACATAATTGTTATCAACTTACAAAGGTAAACAGTTGTAGAATAGACGAGCATACTTGAACTATCAAAAGTTCAAGTATGGACACTGCCCAGCCCCTCATAACAGAATGCACCAACTCAGCACAGGCTCAGATGCCTGAGCATCCAAGTGCCCCACCCACAATCGTAACATAGCCTTTACAAGCTCCCGCAGGATACACAAATTTACGCTACCTACCCCACATGGTATTAGGTCAAGAGACCTTTTTAAAAAAAGCTTTAATCGAAATAATGACCTAGAACCGCCCCACACAGACCCCAAACAAAGAAGTCTAGAAGAGAGCATAGACAAGGATAAATCACGGGACCCATACATAATAGAGATAGAGAATAAAGCATGCAGGGACCTAGAAGCAGCCATACAGAGAACATAGAAGAAGCTGGCAAGAGTGATGCGCAGAAGCAAACGGGGAGGGAGCGATAGACACCAATACATGGTTTCAGGGCAGGTACTCCTCAGAATGGATAGTGCTGTCCTTAAAGATGTTAAAATAGAGCCAGACAAAGGGGTCCCCCCAGCAAGGGGGAATCAAGAGGGCTGATCTCAGAGGGAGGGCATTACTATACCCTAGATTATGACTCAGTGTTCTCTGAGAGAGAGGGAGAACCAGAGGGAGAAGAGTGGTAGATGAATGAAGAGCAAAGGGAGGTGATGCCATGGGATGCACGGCTTAAGCCACATCCTCTGCGAATGGCAGTGGCATAGGGAAAACAAATTGGGAAATCACCTCAGACGAGGAAGACGGGGACACAGTTCCCCTTGCTACAGAAAGGGATAGGGAGATCACATTACATTCCCCGGCCACATATTAACAGGAACAACTTAATGAAGACTTAATCGTCGCTCACAGTGGGATCAAGTAAACGGATTTATGTCTTAGAAAAACAAATGACAGGGTTGACGTTGGCAGTAGGAGATATGAAGAGCTTGCCCACATCTCTAATAGGAGAACATGCTTGCACAATTTGGGAGAATACAGGGTACCCAGGAGTGCAATTGGAGAGTGACACACATTATGGAGATTCATTTAATAATTGTCGAGTCCATGTGTGGAATGCACTGAGGGACTGCTACCCAGATGAGCCAGACATAGGATTGATTTTGGCACGTACAATGACACCAGATGAAGACTCAGCACTATATATTCACTTGAGTCAGGAGACAAGGCAGTCCCACAAGGTAAGAGTAAACCTGTGTTCTACCACATGCTTTGTAGGGGACTCCCTGCTGAAGTCCAGGCAGGTACGGACAAGGTAGTGGGCAAGGAAGGGAAAGGCTGGGCTGAGATACAGGCACACATAGTACATTTCTGTAAATGGAGGCGGGAAACGGAAAGGGAGAAAGTGGAACAGGCACGGAAAGCAGAAGAAAAACTGGTGCAGAAGAATTTAGCAAAAATAAGTTTGCACAGCGCAGTAATTACCAATGCAATGGAGGAGCAAGAGGAACAAGAACATCCTGAAGGGTTGGAAAGTGGAAGAAGAGATATGGGAGGTCACCACGGGAGAGATAATGCCCAAAGAGGAACGGGTGGATGTTTTGGAGGGATGAGACCCCAATCTGAAGTACCGCGTTGGGCTTGTGGGAGAATGGGACATTTTGCACGAGACTGCTGAAGTAGGCCCCAGTTGCAGTATCATCCAGGTGCACCACCCGATCAATATCTTGCATATCAACCACCATATAAGAATATCAACCACCATATAAGATGGTAGCTTACACTCCAGGGGCCCCTTATACAATGAACATGGCACCAGCCCCAACTCTATGTTTGCCCCGGCACAGGACAGCCTCAGATTTACCACAACTGGCAGGCCATAGCCCCAACTCTGGTACAACCCATACGGTATCCAACCCTGCATACATTGCAACAACCAGACAGCAGGCATCTGCACAATCAGATTCCCATCCATGGGAGCAGAATGCACCCCCATGATATACTGTAACACACTAAGGAGTAAATGTCGTAGGAAACAATCCTTTCCTGCTCCCAGGGACAAACACATCCCCACACTAGGAGAGTCAAAGATAGTTCTGACTTGCCCAATTCTATCAGTCACCCTGACCTGGAAGAGGAACTCAAGGTGGGTATGAAGATTGGAAATAGAATGTTTACCGTTATAGTAGACACGGGGGCCACCAAATCCTGTATAAGGGAAGGCAGGTTTCCGTTAACCAAAAAAATCATAGACACGCAGAGATTCACTCAGGCTGTTCTTACAGCTTCATTCAGTGAGGATTTACCCATCAACGTGCGGGGAAAGGATTGTACAGACTCCCCAGTTAACCTTTCGGGAAGCGATTTACTGAGTAAATTAAATATTGCTATTTCATTCACTGACAAGGGAATAGTGTTCACGACACCAGAGATGAATTATACGAGAGTTGCTGCAGTGCTCCAAGCACATTGAAGCACCAACACTGTGCGAGGAATACCCCTACATGAGCACATGTTCGCTTATGCAGTGGCAGTCCTAAAAGGGTGTCTGACCGGGATACGAAACACGATATTTCACCTACCTACTTAGTTGTTATTCAGACCAGCTGACTCACAATAAAAAGCACCAGGTACAGTTTGCATCCTTGATATAGAAGCAGTGATCACAAGGAAAGGTGCTGTGATACTCGCAGGCAGAGATGGGGAAAGGGTAGAATGGCTAACTGTCTTCTGTATAGATCCCAAACTGCCATTGAGAGAAGTGTCTGATGAACAGCTGTTCACAGACAAGGAGGAGGAAGGAGAGATAGTGTTTGAAATCTGCCTTCCATGCCACATGACCATATAACCTCGAAAGGTGCTACACACTGTAGTGATTGCCACAACACTGCCATCATGACTGTAAGAGGATATAGCAGGGGGACCTAGTTGTCTTTGGACTGGTAATCCTTATGATGGAGGACTGCAAGGAAGCATAGTAGCAGTGAAGATAAAGTTTAAACAAGGCACACTACGTCCCAAAGCGAAGCAGTACCCCCTATTTAGAGAGGTGGAAGACGGGATTTATGAAACAATACACTGCACTGTTTGAGCAAGGCATCATAGTACCATCCACATCCCCTTGTAACACAACTATATACCCTGTGAAAAAAGCAAAAGGGTCCCCTTGGAGAATTAAACAGGATCTCCAGCTATTGAATGATATAGTTGAGGCAGAGTTTCCAGTGGTTCCAAATCCAGCTACTATTTTGTGTAGCATACCCACAGATACAACCCATTTCACAGTGAGTGATAATTAGAATGCATTTCTTTCAGCACCATTACACCTAGACTACCAGTACCTTACAGTGTTTACCTACTGTGGACAGAGATTCCAACACACTTGTTTACCCCAAGGGTACTGCAGATCTCCAAGTATTTCTAACAGGGTGCTCCAAATGGACCTAGCAATCATACCAAGCACTATACTGCAGTATGTGGATGACCTTCTAGGGTGCAGCCCGACAGAAGAACAGTGTAGCAAAGACACCATCCAGCTCCTAAAAAAACTTGCAGGGAACGGGTACAGAGTGGATGAAGAAAAGTTACAATATTGCCAGAAAGGGGTAGCATATCTGGGACAGATAATATCATCAGAAGGGAGGAGAGTTACCCCAGAAAGAGCAGAAGCTGTATGCAATAATCCCGCCCATCATTGTCAAGGAAATGCCACAATTTTTGGGGTTGTGCAACTATTGCAGATCTTGGCTATTTGATTACTCCACGTACGTCAGGCCCCCATTGCATGCGTTAAAAGATGCACAACATAAAAAGGACCTCTCAAATGTACAGATGAGATGACAGAAAATAAATGTTGAGTATCTTAAAACAGCTATAAGTGATGCCCCAGTGTTAGCTTTGCCTGAGTAGAGCAAGCAATGTTATTTTTATTTGTTTTTGATGGCCAGGTAATGACAGCAGTGCTCCCTCAGCGTGCACCCTTTGGACACACGTCTTTAGCATACTACAGTGGACCACCAGGCCCAGTGGTAAAGGGTCATTACCCTGTGATCAGGCATTAGCTGCCACAGCATTTTCTGTACAGGAATCGTCTGCAATAACAATGGGGTGTTCAGTAACATTATGTGTAGAACACACAATTCTTTCCATTTTCGAAAGGAACAACTTCACTCTCACAACACAGCGAGCATCAGGTTATGTGATAATACTATCAAACCCAGCAATGCACATTGCCAGATGTCACATGGTTAACCCAGCAAGATTCATTGCAAAGACTGTGGAAAAGCATGACATAGTACATGACTGTGCAACATACAAATGAACACCAGAAGAGGATACCCAAATGAGAGAAGAGGCATCAGACACAGGAGAAGTTTTATACCTTGGTAGGTCTTCAATGATAGATCAGGAGAACAGACAAAGGCACAAAGGGTCACCAGCAGTGAGATATGTGAAGGGCCAGGAAGATGAGTCTCAGGTGGTGGCACAAAAAAGATTGCCTACATATTATTCTGCACACGCAGCAGAACTTAATAGCACTCATTGAAGCTTTAGGGATGCACAAGATGATGAGGTTACCATATATACAGAATCAGCATATATGACATCTACAGTACATTCAGACATATCTAGATTCAAAGGAGGGATTTTGAGAGGTCCGATGGATCCCCTGTACAACATGCAGCACTATTGTCTAGATTAATTGATGCCCTAAAATGCCCCAACAGAGTGATCATTATAAAATGTGCCACCAATACCAAAGCAACAGACCCAATTTCCAGAGGGAACGCAGCTGCAGATGCAGGGGCCAAACAGGCAGCATACATGCCTTTTCTAAAAGAAAATAAAACACCAACCCTTACTGTACAGGCCCTTGCAGTTCATTGAATATGACCTGCATAGTAGAATTGCAGGAGAGCACTGTGCCACAGGAAAAGGCTCTGTGGGTAAGGAGAGTATGTGCATTCTCACTCTCAGACCTCGTATGGAGACAAAGAGTTACAGGTAAAGTTGTAATGCCATTGAAATTACTTGCCATCGGCATGGAACTGCTGCATTATCCCACCCATGCTACGAAGCAGCATATTGCTGTGGACATAAGCGAGGGCTGGTTTGTCCCGAACTTATCAGAAAATGTCTAGCTATCAATCTATTAAGTTCTTAGATAGCAGCATTCACCCATAGGCCTCAGTGCGCTCACATGACAGAGACAAACAGAAAACAAAGAAATCAATGTCGGAACGAGAGAGTCAGTACCAAGGAATGAGATGGTTACATTAGCCCAGCTCAAATAGATGTGTTTTTAGCAATTTCCTGAACCGGGTTATAGACTCACAGCCCTTGAGAACAGAGAGAAGCTGTTCCAGAGATCTGGACCACAGGCTTGAAACCCTGAGCCACCAATCCTCTTCAATAGGATTCAAGGTTGCTTCAGAAGGATTTCTTATTTTGTAGCAGAGAGTTTGCTGAAAGGGAACTCTGAGAATTCTGGCTGACAGGTATTTTGGGGCTTTGCCTGATAAACAATTATGAACCAGCATAGTGCCTTTGAATCTAATTCTTTGTTTGACGGGCAGCCAACGTAATATTCTGTGAGCCTCAGTGACGTGAGTGCGTTGTCCGAGGCCATAAATGGGATGGACTGCTTCATTTTGTAACACCTGATCACTTTTTATGCGGGCATGAGAAGAACCAATAAGCATACTGTTGCAGTAGTTTAATTTCTAGTTGATAACAGCTGCTGCCCTCATAGCCCAGTTTGAGAGGTAAGGGCGAATTTGCCATAGTAGGTGGATGTAAAATGAGCAGGAAGTTTGAACGTGAAGAACATGCTTATTAAATGAGAGGTGGGAGTCAAAATAAATTCCTAATGTCTTCACTGAGTCAGAGACCTTAGTTATGCTACCTGCTATGGGAAAACTAGCATTTTTGGCCGGTGTACCGTATCAGGAGCTCAGTTTTCTTATAATTTAGGGCCGAAGAGTTCTTGGCCATCCAAAATTGTATCATGTAAAAAAATTGTGATAACTTTCTCAAGGTCCTTTTTATAGAGACCTGAGAGTTCTATCACAATCTGGGTGTCATTGGCGTAATTTGCAAAATGGACACCCAGTGAGGAAAGAAGGTCTCACAAAGGTTGTATGTAAATGTTAAATAAAATTGGTGAAAAGTAGGTTCCCTGTGGGACCTTACAAGTCAATGTCACCTTGAGGGACTGTGCGTTATCTTTGGTCACGCATGCAGATCATGGGCCGAGGAAGGATCTAAGCCAGTTTGCGGTTGACTCAGTGCATCTGCCCACCTCACTCAACCTACCAGCCAAGATTGCATGGTCGAGCCAATTAAATGCAGCTGAAAGGTCCAAAAGAAGTAATAATGCCCGGCCACCCTTGTCAATAATCTCCACTATATTAGACTTAAGATCGAGTAAAGTAGTCTTGGTTCTTGATTCTGTGATGTGGAGAAGTACATGGCCAGTTGCAAAACGTGTCACTTGCACCACACAGGTCTTGAAGACTCTGAAAGCAACATTGCCCCAACTTCAGGTTTCTTCAAGGAGCTCCATGTCGATTTAATTGACATGATTAACAAGGGAAGTACCTTTTGCTATATGATTGTTGTTGTTTGCCCATTTTCCCAATGGATGGCCCCTGTGTCCATGCGGACACCAAATCAGCTGCAAAACCTTTGTTCAGAGGAGTATTTCAGAGGTGGGGAATATGCGATGTTCTGAGATCCAACAATGGACCTCAGTTTGCAAATGAACTCTTCCAAGAAATCACCAAATTACTGGGCATAAGACACAAGCTCTGCTCAGCATACCCTCTACAAGCCAACAGGATAGTTGAGAGGTTAAACAGCCTACTAAAAATATAATTAGCAGAGAATGCCATACTCTGCAGAAAAGTTGGATTTACTGTCTGCCTCTGGCACTGTTTAGCCTGTGCAATCAGCCAAGCAAGGACCACCACCTCCATCCTCATGAGGTGGTGGCAGGCCAGCAGATGCATATTCAAGTACATCCTACTCAAACAGTGTCAGACACACACAATAATGTAGACATGTTGTGCAAGGAATTTAGGGGGTATTTGAGGGAGTTGACAACATGTGTAAGACTTATTTCTCCCCGGGTAACATCACAAGTGCATCAATAGGCCACAACACAGCCAAGAAATGAGATAACACTGCAGCAACAACCATTGTACCCAGGAGACAGAGTTTACGTCTGTACCTACAACAGGAAGTAGAGCACCCCCAGGTTCCCAGGACCACACAAGATGATTTACTCAACTGCCACTGCAGTGAAAATAAAGGGACGTCAAGTGTGGACCACCTATCTGACATTGACCGAGATCCCAGCACGAATTCTACCCCGGGCAAGAATAGGACATGCAGGAAACCACAAACTTGCAAAGTTAAGTTGACAATATGAGAAGGGATGTGAAAACAGTGTACCCTTTTGGCCAAACAGGAGCAGAACTATTTTACCATATCTTAGAAGCACAAATAGGGAACCGGAGAAGAACTAAATCATTGTTTATAAGGATTTGCTGTTTGTCTTTATTTCTTTTTCTTTCTTTCTTTCTGATGAAAATTATGAATATGGAGGAAAGAACTAGGGGGAAGAATGTAGCTAATGTAACTAATGTATCAACAATCCACAGAAATGACGTGACCAGACACTAAACGGAGGTTCAGTTGCAAGAAATGTCATGTACTAACATTAAAGGAGAATACCGTTCTGAGAATAGCAATCTCTGGTATGACAGCATGAAGGAAATAGGGAGAACACTGTATAATGATTCTTGCTATGTCTGTGCACTCATTCTACATGAAGTTGGCGTCCCCAGGTTATTCTTTCCCCAGGAAGTGTCACCCTAAAAGGCACAGTGCAAAGCACATCTGGTTTTCTGAAAGGCACAAGGGCATTCCAGGGGGAAACTTTTCAGGTAATAATAGAAAGAGTGGACACGGCCAGCTGTGAAGGGAAGAAGGGGCAAGAATATATAAGATGCACAAGAAAACCACAGATACAAATAGAGCGAGCACATTTCTGGAACAACAAATTGGTGAAGGGGTGAGTGGTGTTCAAGGCAGAGGGACTGGTGGGATATACAGAAGATGAAATACAAGATTCGAACAGGCTTTGCAAAAGTTTTTGGAATTCTTATGTAAGAAGACTACCCAGTTTGCAACACCATGAACAACCTGTTAAGGCACAGTAACTCACTCAATCTACATTATGTTTCAGAGGCATAGGAATGACGTCAGTGGGTCACATGGATTATAACAGAATAGTACATGTGCCCGCCTTACAAGATGGGCCTGCATCCCTAATCGATCAGTTATGGCAATGTGGAGATAGAGCCTTCTTTCACCTACCCGCATCATGGAAGGGCATTTGCTCATTAGGAATCTTACATTCTCCAGTGTTGCTAATTCTTGAAAATATTCTCAGTTTCCTAACAAAAAAACCTGAGCTACCTGAAGCATCCTTCACCCTGCCATTGAGGAAAAAGTCACAGACTTTGGCACGGAGAAAAAGAGGTAGTTATTTTTCTCAAGACGTAGAAGAGGCCCAACAGGACGTACCCGTGCAATACAATCTGTTTTCAAAAAAGCAGCAACCAATGTCAAATGACGGCAGATAGTTTGCTGCAACATGTTCAAGCCGGTTGAATGTGTGCAAGCATGGCCGCAAAGCTGTGCGAAAATAACCTAGAGAACTGTCACGGGTGGCACTCTATTAAGAGAGGCACAGGACACCCAGGAAGTGTTTTGGGTGGTTGTGCCGAAGTAAGGTGGACAGATAAATACACACACAGCTGAAAGTAATGAGAACGAAGTGTAGGCAAGTGTAGCAAGGAATATGGTACAACAGAATGGATTCCCTCTAGGGGTGTATGCAGATATAGGAAAAGAGTATTCCACGGACCTTAGGAAAAATTCTAGCCTTCTGCAAAGTTTGCTTTAACAGAGACCCACGCTGTTTGCTCATGGCTTGGAACAACAGCTATGGGTGTCTGTAACGTAGAAACAAGACAAGGGAAGGGGCAGAGGTTGCCTGATGGAAACCAACAGACAAGCTCTGCACAAAAGGGTCTACAAACAGTACAAGAGAAGATGCTAACAGACAAATCCAGGAAAAAGGAAGTCGATAGCAAACTAGCAGAAGGAAATGAAGGGAAAGTCACGTAACAGGATTGGATAGCAGAGGACAGTAGGGAACAAGGTTGAGAGCTCAGAGGAGCAGGAAGGTAATGAGCAATCCCACAGGAGCAGTGCTGTAAGGTAGGGAGCCCAGAGGGAAAGGGCTTAGGGCAGCGGAGTAAAGCAGGCTGCACGGCACGGAGCCCAGAAGGGCCGGGCAGCAAGGAGTGAGCCCTGGGGGGCAGGACCGCTGACCGTAGAAGGCTGCAGAGGACTGTAGAGGGCTGCTAGGCTGAAAACCCAGCGGACAAAGGCTGTAGGTAGCAAGCAGCAGAGCGTGATCGGCTGCAAGGTAGGAAGCCCCGAGGACAAGGGCTGTTGGAGGCGGAGAGAAGCAGACTGCGCGGCAAGGAGCCAGAAGGACCGGCAGCAAGGAGTAAGCCCAGAGGAGCAGGGCCGCTGACTGTAGAAGGCTGCAGAGGACTGTAGGCTGCAAGGTAGGGAGCCCAGAGGACAAGGGCTGTAGGCAGCCGGAGTGAGGCAGGCTGCAGAGCAGGGAGCCCAGAGGACAAGGGCTGTAGGCAGCCGGAGTGAGGCAGGCTGCAGAGCAGGAGCCTGGAAGACCAGGGCGGAAGGTAGCAGCTGAGCGTGATCGGCTGCAAGGCAGAAACCCAGAAGGGCAAAGGCGGAGGCTGGAAAGCAGCAGAGCATGATCGGCTGCAAAGCAGAGAGCCCGGCAGGGCAAGGGCGGCGGCTGGAAAGCAGCAGAGCGTGATCAGCTGCAATGTAGAGAACCCGGCAGGACACTGGATCCAAAGCCGGAGAAAGGAGGAACCGCATACAAAGATCCGTAGCTCGAAGCAAAAAGGTGCCGGAAGGACTCTTAATGCAAGAGACTGAGCCCCTGCAGGCAGCAGCTTTTATACCGCCCAACCCAGCACAGAAGCAGGCTAATTGGTTGCACCTGGCTCAGCACACCTGTAGAAAATCGGCCATCTCCCTCTCTGTTCCTGAGCTGGTGGAAGCAGAGCAAATCCCTAGGGCTTCTGGGGATTGTAGTTTCGAAGATGACGAATAGGAATGGCCAGGAATAGATGGTTATAGCCAAGTGCATTGTGGTAAGTGTAGTTTGTTGGGAAAAATAGAAAAGCACCAAAGTCTCGCAAATCGGAAATAAGGTCCATATTGATCGCAAATGTATGCACCCATGGCGCAGGCATGACAGTATGCCCCTCTCCAGGCCCCTCTCCAGGCTCCCTGAAGGTTGACCAATAAGAAGAATGTCTGTCACACCGTGAAAGAGTCTTATTCCAAAAAAGCACATCATGAGGCACCAAAAACTGTTTAAGGTTGCTAGATGGGAGTCTTGAAGGACGGAGACAGTATCAATGTTCTGAACCTTTGAGGTAGAATTCAGAAAAGACAAAGTCTTTGGAGCATAAAACCCAACAGTGTGTTCAGAGGAACTGTGAAAGACTGCTGCAGGCTCCATGGCAAATCTTGCTTTGAAAGGCAACAGTAAGGTGTTGGAAGGTGGAGCCAGAGGTACAGCAGAGTTGGTTGCTCTAGGAAGGTTTTCCAAGGCATCAGACGCGGCAATGGCAAAGTCAAGATTAGCCGCAGAAATTTCAGGAGTAACAGTAGCGGGTTCTCCATGATTAGTAGGAAGTTCAGAAACCACTGCAGCAGGGAGATCATGAATGACTGTAGATATTTCCGATGCTGTAGCAACTGAGAGTGTGGGTGCCGTAGAAGAACCAGCGGGCAGTGACGCACCTGAGACTGATAGAGTAGAGTCTGGTAGTTTTAGTGCTGCAGAGGCACCAGCAGGAACAACCGGAGCTGTAGTCCTAAAAGAAAAGCTGTTATCTGACTTAGCAACTGGTTCTGTCCTTGCAGTCAGAGAGGAAGGGGGTGCTTCTACTGCAGAAAGAGTGATGTGAGATGCTGCAACAGTAGCAGATTTAGAAGTATTAACAGGAGGAGCATCAGAGATTGGGTTAGCAGATGCAGTAACAGGCAGTATGACAGATGTGGGGTCAGGATAGGGTAGGTGTTCTGAAGGCTGATCTTCAAAGTCTGGTGTGTTCAGATTGCTAAGTGGGTCTGGGGTATAAGAACCCTTAGAAGCAGTGTACATTTCTGATTTGATCACTTCAGAAGAGGCTGTAAGTGTGAGTAAAGGACAGTAGTTAGAGGTAAGAGCGGAACATTCCTTTGACTCAGAAGGATATCTAATCAGAAGTTTACATTTGTCTTGTGGTGTAATGACAGTGTGAGTGATTTGGCCCACCGAAGGAGTTAATTCTTTACTGTCTGTATAACGACCTGAGTTACTGAGGCTGGAAAGTGAAAGAGCTGTGTCAGACTTTAGAAGGGATGCATATGCTAAATTTAGGTCCTCCATCTGCTTGGTATAAGTCTGTATCCTTTTCTGTGTGGCAATTCCAGGCCTTATCATGTTGATCTCTAAAGACAGAATATCAGGTGTAGGACATAGTGTCAGAAGGTCTGGAATCGTGTGTCCCTTCATTAAATGTTTACTATGTATATAAACAAAGTCATCATAGAGATCTTCGGTCTGTCTTTTAAGGCATAGGAGTTGTTCTTGAAGCAGGTATGTTTCATTAGCCTGATCTAAAACTTCAGAATCTGGTGTTGCAGAAAATTCGGTTGTAGCAATAGGAAGACTGACCTTAAGGTTATTATGGTTAGTAGATACTGGGGAAGTATTAAGACAACCGATGGTCAGTATTGGTCTTTTGTACCCAGGACTAGGTGGACTAACCTCAGGATACTTAATGCCTTGTCCTGTCAAATGAGGGTTTCCAGCATTCTGGGGAGCTTGCCAAGCTGATCTTGAGCATATCACACTAGCAACAGCGTATTCTGGTCTAGAGTCTCCCACAATGAGTGCTATATCCTTGGCTGTAGCAGTGTCAGAAAAAATGTCAGAAGACGCAGGAGTGTTCTTCACTGTTTGGACTAACAAGATCTGTAAGAATTCATTATCTTGCTGTAGCTCTTCAACAGATAAGGACTGCGGATCATAGTCGCAAATGTCATAATAATTATACATGGAAGAAGGGTCAGCAAGCCAGTGAGTGTAGTACCGTGCTTGTAAATCTTTGTTAACTAAGGCGAGACTGTCTTTTAGAATAATGTTCTTGTTTGCTGACTTTAGGGAACCTATAGATCTTTGCAAAGGTTTCTTAACCCAAAAGGAAAGCATCCTTGGTCGGTGTGTGCCTTTCCTGCCTATGGAACAAGACATTTTTGGCTCTTGCATTCTGTCACGGGTGGCACTCTATTAAGAGAGGCACAGGACACCCAGGAAGGGTTTTGAGTGGTTGTGCCGAAGTAAGGTGGACAGATAAATACACACAAAGCTGAAAGTAATGAGAACGAAGAATAGGCAAGTGTAGCAAGGAATAAGGTACAACAGAATGGATTCCCTCTAGGGGTGTATGCAGATATAGGAAAAGAGTATTTCAAGGACCGTAGGAAAAATTCTAGCCTTCTGCACAGTTTGCTATAACAGAGGCCCACGCTGTTTGCTCATGGCTTGGAACAACAGCAATGGGTGTCTGTAACGTAGAAACGAGACAAGGGAAGGGGCAGAGGTTGCCTGATGGAAACCAACTGACAAGCTCTGTACAAAAGGGTCTACAAACAGTACAAGAGTAGATACTAATAAACAAATCCAGGAAAAAGGAAGTTGATAGCAAACTAGCAGAAGGAAATGAAGGGAAAGTCGTGTAACAGGATTGGATAGCAGAGGACAGTAGGGAACAAGGTTGAGAGCTCAGAGGAGCAGGAAAGCAACAAGCAAGCCCACAGGAGTAGGGCTGTAAGGTAGGGAGCCCAGAGGGAAAAGGCTTAGGGCAGCAGAGTAAAGCAGGCTGCACGGCACGGAGCCCAGAAGGGCCGGGCAGCAAGGAGTGAGCCCTGGGGGGCTGGGCCGCTGACCGTAGAAGGCTGCAGAGGACTGTAGAGGCCTGCTAGGCTGAAAACCCAGCGTACAAAGGCTGTAGGTAGCAAGCAGCGGAGCGTGATCGGCTGCAAGGTAGGAAGCCCCGAGGACAAGGGCTGTTGGCAGAGGAGAGAAGCAGACTGCGTGGCAAGGAGCCAGAAGGACCGGCAGCAAGGAGTAAGCCCAGAGGAGCAGGGCCGCTGACTGTAGAGGGCTGCAGAGGACTGTAAGCTGCAAGGTAGGGAGCCCAGAGGACAAGAGCTGTAGGCAGCCGGAGTGAGGCAGGCTGCAGAACAGGGAGCCCAGAGGACAAGGGCTGTAGGCAGCCGGATTGAGGCAGGCTGCAGAGCAGGAGCCTGGAAGACCAGGGCGGAATGTAGCAGCTGAGCGTGAGCGGCTGCAAGGCAGAAACCCGGAAGGGCAAATGCAGAGGCTGGAAAGCAGCAGAGCGTGATCAGCTGCAAAGCAGAGAGCCCGGCAGGGCAAGGGCAGAGGCTGGAAAGAAGCAGAGCGTGATGAGCTGCAATGTAGAGAGCCCGGCAGGGCACTGGATCCAAAGCCGGAGAAAGGAGGAACCGCATACAAAGATCCGTAGCTCGAAGCAGAAAGGTGCCGGAAAGACTCTTAATGCAAGAGACTGAGCCCCTGCAGGCAGCAGCTTTTATACCGCCCAGCCCAGCAGAGAGGCAGGCTAATTGGTTGCACCTGGCTCAGCACACCTGCAGACAATCGGCCACCTCCCTCTCTGTTCCTGAGCTGGTAGAAGCAGAGCAGAGCAAATCCCTAGGGCTTCTGGGGATTGTAGTTCCGAAGTATGATGAATAGGAATGGCCAGGAATAGATGGTTATAGCCAAGTGCATTGTGGTAAGTGTAGTTTGTTGGGAAAAATAGAAAAGCACCAAAGTCTCGCAAATGGGAAATAAGGTCCATATTGATCGCAAATGTATGCGCCCATGGCGCAGGCATGACAAGCACTGAGAATAATGACAATACAAAAAGATTTGTATTGGACATCCTCACAGCCACTGAAGGGGGTGTTTGTAAGAAAATCAGAGTCACATGTTGCACATATGTGACGTCAAATGACCAGAACAACAGCTCATTAAGCATTGCAATAAGGCACTGCATAACCTGCAAACTGGCATGAAGAAAAAAGGAGGGATCGACAGACTAGAAGACTGGTTAGCTGAACTGTTTTCATGGTTGCCCACCTGGCTAACAGTGATGTGTAAAATACTCTTCCTGGTCCTTCTGATATTGATTTATTGCACATATCAAATGATAACAGCTTGATCTGTTGCCCTTGGTAATCAAAAGAGAGACTACTTACAGTAGGAACAGGTAATTCCACTTCACATTGCACACATGAAAGCAACTAGACAGATGAATGGGTTGACAATAAACAGCCAAAAATAGTAAGAAATAAGAACCCAACAGGTCCAGCAGGAACACGTTGGTCACCACCTCTGGATCCAGAAACCTACCTTGAGTGCTACGTAGATCCCACAGCAGATGGAGACTGTAATTTCCTAGAATATAGCATGAGGGATTATGCAATGGGGAGGACATTTGTGGAATTTCAGTAAAATATGCACCCCAAAGATGTGTAGGACTGGGAAAAGGAGCAAGAATTGTGGGATAAGGAGTTAATGAGGGAAGTCGTTACAGAAGTAACAAATCGGGGGAAGGTTGGGATACAATTCCAATGCCCCAAATGTGAGAGAAAGTACAAATTAAGGAAATCCCTATAGAATGGACTATGGGTCTGTTAGAATGTCAATGGCCTTAGTTCAGGTACACCGTTCCACTGCGGCTTCTAAGCAAACTAATGAAATGAGCACTCATTTCAGAAAAGCACGCTTTGAGGCCTGTTTGCAGTGCTTCAGCCTAATGCTAAACTTTATATACTTACCTGTGACCCATCTTTATTATCTATGTTTCTTTAACATGAAATATCATTCTTTTTTTTACATTTTTTTTTTTTATTATTTGTGATTACCAAAAATATTTGGTTTTACAAAGCGGGTTCAAAGTCAGTGTTTTTTTTTGTAGTCACTAGGGCATTTTTCAGCCAAGTTCAAATTACTGTGTGGCTATAAAAGAAGCCCCCTCCCTGTTCAGAGTGCTACCTACGCAGGTGATAAGTGTGTGCTTTTTTACCGTGCTAAACTTGCATTTTTACCACATTATTCCTCCCTTTTAATAGTCTATGAATAACTAACTCTTTTTCTCTGCCCGTCCCCCTTCTGCTACTCTATTTTTATGAATCCATATATTTTTTAATCTCGTCGTGTCACTCATAGCTTCTTCCCAACCCTCCAATGAGTCCACCACCCATATACACTCCTTTAGCCATGAGATCCAATATTCCTCGTAGGTTTCTAAATCCCAAAGCTGTGTTATGTCCCAACCATCAATAATGTTCTCTGCATGTTCCCCAATTAGTTCATTAGTACCTTTCTTTTTTTTTAATTAATCCTATTAACACTCAGGGGCAGCATGAACCTTTCTCTTTGTTTGTTAGTCTCAAAATATGTTTGCCAATGCAGAACTTGACGAGCATGAGGACCAAGAGCCTTCTTTCACCTACCCGCATCATGGAAGGGCATTTGCTCATTAGGAATCTTACATTCTCCAGTGTTGCTAATTCTTGAAAATATTCTCAGTTTCCTAACAAACAAACCAGAGCTACCTGAAGCATCCTTCACCGTGTCATTGAGGAAATAGTCACAGACTTTGGCAAGGAGGAAAAGAGGCAGTTAATTTTCCCAAGAAGTAGAAGAGGCCCAACAGGACGTACCCGTGCAATACAATCTGTTTTAAAAAATGCAGTAACCAATGTCAAATGATGGCAGATAGTTTGCTGCAACATGTTCAAGCCGGTTGAATGTGCGCAAGCATGGGCGCAATGCTGTGTGAGAATAACCTAGAGCACTGAGAATAATGAGAGCACTGAGAATAATGACAGTACAAAACGATTTGTTTTGGACATCCTCACAGCCACGGAAGGGGGTCTTTGTAAGAAAAAGAGTCACATGTTGCACATATTTGACGTCAAATGACCAGAGCAACAGCTCATTAAGCATTGCAATAAGGCACTGCATAACCTGCAAACTGGCATGAAGAAAAAAGGAGGGATTGACAGACTAGAAGACTGGTTAGCTGAACTGTTTTCATGGTTGCCCACCTGGCTAATCACAATATATAAAACAAATCACAATAAAAAAGTGTAAAACCTAGTGCTCATTACTAAAACACACAGTACAAAAAATTCACAATACACAGAAATATCAACAAAAAAAACCTAAAAAATACCACCTACCATGATGTAACCTGTACACCTTATTAAACTAAGCAACCTGCCTATACAAATCTTCCAAGTACAATCTGTAATAAGCAGCACAATTTTCCAAGTGTATAGCAACGCAACGGTTTGTAGCACCTCGGAATTCCACACTCAGAATTTATTCAGAGGTAACCATTCATGGTTCACCAGCGTACTATCTACCCTTCACACAGCTACTTGGGTGACTGTAACAAATAAATTTGATAATGAACAGCACCACTAATATTTATGGTACTTTTATGCCCAACATGTTTAGTTCATACACATTATTACAATTGTTACATGAACTTCTTCAGGGGATTGAAGATGCCCTCTGTACACAAACAACAACACGATGGAAGTGCTGTTCTCTTGCCGTAGTGGTGAGGTCAGTCAAGAATCGAATCGGATTTCAATTTTCAAGACCTAACATAAAAAACCAACTGAGAAAGGAGACAAAACAGGAGAAACAAATAGAACAGAGATCAGAACTACTTAGGTATCTCTATTCTACTTACTAGGTTATTAATCACCTCAGTAAGACTTACCAAAAAATGCCAACAAGGGATCAATACATCTTGGTTTTGGTAACAGGGGGAGCGTCTTATCTGTAGACAGCCATCACATTCTAAAAAGCCGCAAAAGAGAAAGAAATCAGAACACACACAAAGACCGAGTTAAATATGACGTGAAGGCTTGCCTTGCGGTAGCATAAAATACTACAATTAAGACCTCGCTCACAGGCAGTTACTATACTGTCTGCGTCTCCAAAGCTGGGTATCTAACAATCACTTAAACAACCACTAAGTACATAATCACTATGGCATACGTGAACATATGCGTTTAGTCCTTCATACAAAACACCAGTAGAGATTGCAGGTGGTTCCCTTAGAAAATACGAACGCTGAAAACGGGTACCCAACAGAATTAGACAATAGCCAGCCTCACAATAACGCACCTTCAGAGAGGTAATCCAGCAAGCTTGTGATATATATTCTGAGCCTACGTTCTGTATGCTGCCAAAAACTGTCCGATTAGGAACACTCGTCTCGACCAGGGTCTGCTTTACTGTAAGCGAGAATACAAGCTGTAACTGCTATGTCCTACTATGCCAAACACGAGTGTCCAACTCTCTTCTAAATCAACACATCGAACACTTACCGAACTGAGAAAACCCTTTTCATACATTACATTCCTTTTTCCTCTATTCACATTGTCATTTAACTGTGTACCATGTTTTTGTTTCAAAACCAAATAAAACAAAATATGAATCCTATAGTAACATAGTAATACATGTTAATATTATCACACTCCAATAAAACTATTTATTTTTCCGTCATCTCTTAACGACATTGGGCCTCATTATAACTCGCCCGGTATGGAAACAACAATGGCAGTAAATCCGCCGCCACTGTTGTTTCCATGCCGGGCGATCACAACTCCTGCAGGCGGAGGCGTCAAACCCCCCAGGTCTGACCTGGCGGGTTTAACACTGAGATGGTACCAGTGTTTCCATGATCCCCATCCCCATTGAGTCCTATGGGACTCAATGGGAATGGGGATTAACACCATTCCGCCTCCGGAATTCCCGGGACACCGGGGTTGTAATGCCCCGGTAATTCCGGGAGTCACGCAGGCGGAATGGTAATACGAGTCTGGCGGTAACCAGGCGGTTTTACCACCTTGGTTACCGCCGGACTCGTAATGAGGCCCATTGTCTTTAAAAACACTTTCTCCTCCCTCCTTTGCCTGCTTTTAATAAAGTCTTAATGCTCAAAAGAAAGTAAATTAAAGTTCACAAATACTTCCCATTATGCTGTGCTCTGTACCTCCTATCAACAGGAGGCAGTGCTCTTGTCTTTGTGCACATCGGTCAATGGAACCCATCCTCGCTGACCCTCTATTTTCACAGCTGTCGGTGTTGTGTAAATTACTGTGTGAGGATCTATGAAGCACTTCTCTTTCCACTTCCTGATGTGGTTTTTTACCTATACACTGTCCCCTGGATGGAGAAGTGCTGCTTGTGGAAAGTGTCCTCCTTGATCACTTGTTTGCTCTGCATGAGCTCGCGGCCTTGTCTGCAGGGATATATATTGAAGCGATTTTGTAAGTTCTGTGAGATAAGTATGAAACTCTCCCCCAGAATGTTAGCAGAGGAATTGGCATCAGAGTTTGTACGTGACAGAGATATAGGTGCAGGCATTCTCCGCCCTTTAACAATCTCATGTGGAGTGAGATGATGATCTCCTCAAGGCGAATTGCGTAAAGTGCAAAGTTCAAGAGGTAAGCAGTGCAACCAAGATTTTTCCAGTGTTTCAGTTAGCTTTGCTAGACACATTTTTAATGAGGTAACACAAAAACAACGGTTTTATAGGAAAAAATATTTTATTACTCGATATATCTGAGGTAAAGCTAAAAGTTCATATCCTCAAACTTGAGTGCAAAGTATGGCAAAAAAGTGCGGCAAATCCAACGGCGTAAGTACATCACTGTTCCGAACTGGAGATTGAATTCTGTGGCTGTATGATGATGGTTCAACCTGGGAGAGGTTAACTGTCCGTATTCTGTTGTCCTGTGATGTTATTTTTAATAGTTCCCGTAGGTCACAGGAAAGCAGAGAAATTTCTGCGGTTGGAAATGCACAGATAAAAGGGCCAGAAGACCGGGGTGATGAGGTGAAGCTCAAGTAAAAAGGCACACTCTTTTCATCTGGGTGCGCGCAGGAATAGTTGTTATGTGGCAATATCTTATCCCTTTCCGTATAGATATTTGGTATTGGTCATGACCATCATCATACAGCCACAGAATTCAATCTCCAGTTCGGAACAGTGATGTACTTACGCCGTTGGATTTGCCGCACTTTTTTGCCATACTTTGCACTCAAGTTTGAGGATATGAACTTTTAGCTTTACCTCAGATATATCGAGTAATAAAATATTTTTTCCTATAAAACCGTTGTTTTTGTGTTACCACGTCCAATCTCCTTTTAACGGTTAAAAGGAAACCAACGGCTTGTCCGTGCTCTCTCTTTTTTGCCTTCTCCGCAACAACGTAACCCTGTTTGTTGTTACATTTTTAATGAGCCATTCATCTTCTCAACCAATCTGTTGGCTTGTAGGTGATAAACCGTGCACAATTTGTGCGTGATGCCCAGGAGGGCTGTGATTTCTTTAATCAAATCATTTGCAAAATGCTGACCATTATGAGACATAGTTGATATGAGAGTGCCAGAAGGGCTCCTCTGGTTGTGGCAATGTTCCCCGCACTACTCTTAAAGTGTGACCTAGTAAGATTTTTTGGCAAATCATACAATTGCTCACAAATTCAGAAACATTCTCGTATAAGTTTGGGACAAACCAGTCTTTACGTATCCCTGCAGCCACATGCTCTTTCAATATGTAGGCAGGGTGGTGGAGCTTTTCTAGTGCTACTTTCAATAGATTTTTTGGCATTACCACCTTGCCTGTGCTATCATGCCAACAAATTCGATCTGTTGGGGACAAAGAACATTCTTTTTTCTTCCATAATTCTTTTTCATCATCTGATGCTTCTCCCTGTAATTCTATGATTTGCACTATTGGGGTTGCATTAACATTTTCCAGAAATGCATCCCTTTGCTTGCTAATTTTAATCAATGCCATAAGAGGTATTTTCTTTCTTTTCCTTCACCAGGGAACAGCACAAGTGTCCATTCTGGCATATATGCTGCTTCTTTTGATGCTTTGTCTGGTTTTTCGTTACATAATGAAATGAAATCCTGCCCTCCTGTGTGGGCTTTGCACTTTATGAAAAGCCAGTTCTACTGGGAGTGGTAATACTTCTTATAATTTACTCAGCAGTGCTGCATGCTGTACTGGTGTGCCATCGCTTCTTTTTGAATCCTCTCCTTTCCCACCTTGCCAGTCCTGAATGCACAGTGAAGGTTGCATATTCAGTGTCAGAAAAGATGTTAACCACTTGACCCTCTGACATATTTAGTGCCTCAATTAATACCACAAACTCTGCTAGTAGTGTTCTGGCAATCGTGTCTATGAGTACACTATAAACTCCTCTTCCTTGTGTATTCTGTGGTGTGTCCCACTACTGCTGAACCAGAATGCCTTTGTCCTGTACTTTGGTCGATACTTAAGCTTCCATCAATAAAGATCATGTCCCCCTTCAATCACTTCCTCTTTTACCAGGGGTTTACCTTCACTCCTGTCTATGCAGGCCAAGCAATGATGTGTGTAATCTCCTTCCTTAATTTTGCCTGCAATTAATTCTCCTGGGTTTATTGGTCTGCATTTTACCACCTCTATTGCAGGGATTGTCAGTATTACTACATACCCGGAAGTTCTCTGAGTTGTCAATGTTGATTTGGGGCTTTCTAGTATTGTGAACAGTGCATGTTCTACATACAAAATTACTGTGTGCCCCATTGTAATTTTGGAAGCCTTCTCAATTGCAAATGCAGCAGCAGTAGCAAGTGCTTGCTCACAAAGGAAGTGTCCCTGCATTATTGGATCTAGTGATCCACTGTAATAAGCCAGTGGCTTGTGTCCCTGTCCCTTCTTTTGTGTATCAACACTGACACCCTGACTGGGTACATCAAAGGTGTGGTGTACACCATCCCCTTATCTGAAAATGAAATTGTGGCATTCAGTTTGCTAAGCAAGTCCCTTCCTAGAATGTTGATAGGTGTGTCTTTCGAATATAATGATGGTGCTACAATATGCTGCGCCCCTATTGTTAATGGTAGATCTTTAGTCAGAGGAACCTTCAAAATTGTCCCTGAAAAGCCTTGTCTGTCCAGATATTTGCTGGATAATGGGAATCCCTCTTCTTTTATACATGATTTGGTCTCTCCAGTATCTATGAGAACACAGGGAGAGGACACAGGGAGAGGTCTCTCCCTGTGTCCTATTTGAACTGCTACCTCAGGCTCCTCTTGGGGGTCTTCAGTTACTGCTAGGACAGGACACACTTGCACTTCCTGTGGGTACTCCTATTGGAAACATTTGTTTGCAGAAGACATGAATGGATTGCCACCCACCACTGTCACTCCCATGTATTAGGGCACTGAATGCTGTCCCAGTATCGTTACTTTTTCTTGTACTTGTGTCTGTGCTGGTGCTTGAAGAATGCTCACTGTACCTTGTGTTCCTGCCATCTCCCCACCTTGCATTTGTGCTTGTCCCTGGGCCGGTATACCATGTGTCTACGTGGGCAGCAATTGTAGTTCAGTTGCTGCTATGGTATTACTTGCATCTGTTGAGATGTCTGCGTAGAGACATATGCCTGCTGTTGCTGCACTCCTTGCTGCCCTGGTTGCGCAATTAGTAGGCATGTCCGGGCAAAATGATCAAAGTTACTGCATGCAATACATTGTCCTCCAAACCATGGCCCCATTCTCCTGTACTCAAATCTCCTTCCCTTTGGATAATATCCTCCTCCTGTCTTCTACTGTCCCGTGTAATTGTTTACTCCTCCCGCATATGAAAACCCAGCCTGTTGTATGTTTGCAAAGGCAAGTTGTTGTTGCATCTGCACCATCCCCCGCTGCTGGTTATATAGTGCTTGCTTGTATCCTCCTTGCTGTGTGACCACTGCTACTGGGAGCACCCTTGTTGGGCGGGTGGGACAACAACTGGACCCATGAGCACTGTTCCTTCCATGCTTATTGTGTCCTGTTTTTTCTGCAGTAATTTATTTTCTGCGTTTACCGTGTTGTCTGCTATCTCTATATCTTTCTCCTGCTTCCTTTTACAATAGTGCACAATAGTTGCCTGTATCTAAAGCCATCCTTTTGCTTCTATCACAAATATTTCTTCTAGGAAAACCTGCACATCTACTGGGACCACCCCTCACTAAAATGTGATAAAACAAAGGTATTTTGTCGTCCCAAGACTGTTTATTTTCCTGTGTCCATATCTCTTGTATGGACAGTATATACTCTGTGGAGTCAGGGTCCTCATCTGGCTTTTTTCCTGCTAATATTGATTCCATACCTGATGTATCTGGATACAGCTCTCTCAGAGCTTTCAACATGTGTGCTCGATAATTGTTAAAATGCTCCCTCATGTATGTTAGAACTTTTTACCTCTGCATATTCTGCTTGTTGCCAAGTTTTGTCACTTTGTACCCCCGCCAATACCGCCAGTAAACTCTTAATGTCTCCTGTGGCCAGCGGCAGGGGCGTAGGAGACACATTAAATCTGGGGGGGGACAGGGGACACCTTGGGGACTTTGCTTTATTTATTTATTTATTTATTCATTGTGTTTTAGTCAAAGAACTCGACTTTTCACAAAATTAAAATTAAAATAGCAGTACGCATTAAATTACATATATCATCGCTGTATAAAACAAGAGAAAAGAAAAGGAAACACAAGACAATTAAGAAAAAGAAAAGCAGTTCAGAGAATAAAATCCTTCAATTTGGCATCCCACTTCAGAAGGCTCAGTTCATGTAAAAATGTTACCACTTGCCAGGTCAAAAGGCTTTCATGGCCTGAGCATAGCTGGTCCCAAAAAGATTGGGTGTCCGCCCACCATTTCTTGTCCACAAATCTCGCAAACTTTACAGGAGCGCTTTAATTTAATGTGTAATGTGAATATTGGAGAGGTGGCTCAAGACAGACACCCAATGACGTGAGAGGTCTCTATGTAACTATACTTAAGTATCTGAATATGTATATAATGTAAATATACCTACCTGGACTTTATAACTAAGTGGCTCTCAGACAACAAGTCTGTGGGCCTCATTACGAGGTCGGCGGTAAGGGGTTAACGGCGCCGGGAAGGATGCCGGTGCCGTTAACCCCTTACCGCTGCATTACGAGGTCCCTTAACGGGTCCCGCTAAAGGACCAGGGAGTTATTAACGGGCCCGTTATTAGCTCCCTCCCCATTCCCATTGAGCCCTATTAGGGCCCTATTAGGGCTCAATGGGAATGGGGATGGCTAAATTGAATGAGGAATTACCAGGTCCTCCAAGGTTGGAATAGCTTGGTAATTCCTCATTCAAGGAACCCGGACCCGAGTTTGGAGGCAGCCATGCCGCAAATAGCAGCATGGCTACCTCCAAACTCGTAAGAGGCCCTGTGTCTGGCCTATATCAATCCTCACCAAATCACCAAATGCAGAGTGGGCGTACCACCACGCCATATATTAACCATATATTGCATCCAAGGTAGCTCTGTGATAAACTCAGAGAGTGGACAGTACTAAATCCAAAGAGCAGCGCAGCTTCAAGACAAGCCCCTCCGTGTTTACACTGTTGCCCTGCCACTAAATTGTCAATGTGTAGCACTCACCAAGAAAGTTCAATGTATGATCATTGAAAAGCAAATGCCTCCACGAGAATCTCACTCATTTTTAAGAAGGGGGAGACTGCTCTAGAATTCACAGAGGCTGCAATACAACCACCTAATAATTTCTTATTATGCAGACCTAAATCACCAATACTGGCACGGGGTAGCATGCTAGGGATTCGTCTTCGACTCTGTCTGAGCTCCTATTTACCCCTCCCCCCTTAAATGGATGGACTCGACACTGCGATTAGCAGCCATATGGGCTGGGAGGATAGCTAAGGGGCAACACATTTGTTTTGGAAGCAAGACAATGCAGGGCAACACAGGTTTGACTCCCGGTCCCATGCTTAGAGACTGGTCTCCGGTATCGAGCATTCATTTATTTATACATTGGATATTTATAAGGCACTTATACAACAAAAACAGTGTTTCAAAGAGCCCCAGGGCAAAAGGGAAGGGAGGAAGGGAACAAATAAACAATGGAATGGCAATGAATACATAATAAACCAAATAGTGGTACTACTAGGCTTTGGGATATTCAGAAATGTGCAAGTGCAGTCACAAAGAACAGGGGGGGCTCTTCTCAGGGGAGAAGGTTCGTAAAACTATCAATCATTTAGCAAGGGAAAAGGCACCTGTACCAAATATGATAACAGCTGTACTATTTAAGTGCTCTCCAGATTGGTGGGTCCAGTTGTGTCGGTCAGTTTGTCCATTGTTTGTGGGAACAAGGGTGTGCCCTGTATCATGGTCCAACTCAATCATTATATCATTTTATATGAAAGGCACCATTGATGTGGTTACCTCTTATTCACCAATCAGCCTGATATATATTGACGAAAAAATTTGTTGTCATCTCATACTGTCTGAATTAAACAAGTGGATTGGGGAATATGTCATCCTGAAATGAATGCAGGGAGGATTTGGACCGGGGCTCTCCACATTCGACCACATGTTTGTAATTTGGCATCTGATTAACAAGGATGCAGCAGCAAAGAGCATGCCTTTATATGTTGCATTTCTGGATTTTTCATCTGAGTATGAGCTCATGGTAAGAGAGAGGAAATAATTACTTGCAGTGGGCCACAGCTAGAATGCCAGCTCGTTAAGAGGCAGATCACCTGTAAGTGGACTCCTGCCAAATAAAGGAGTTGCAGCCTTTTTTACCAACTGCAAGTTGCTACTTTTTTGTGTGGGGCAAGGAGACGTGTGTGTGTCTTGGAATGGAAGTATGGGGTTTTCAAAGAAAGAGGACATCTTGCTTTTACCTCTGATTAAGCCCTGTTATGGGAGTAGAGAGACCAGGTGTGTGATGTTGCTGCTTTGACTGTCCTTTATTGAAGCCTGGGAGGCCACAATCTTCATCGAACTTTATGGCTATAGGATAGAAGTCCTGTTTTTTAAAAACTCTTATTGCACCAACAGGCCACCAGACTAGGAGGGCTATTATGCCAAGCTGCACTCTAAGCCGCGTTCAATACAGCCATGCCACTCAGGGCCTGTTTCACAAAACGTGGCACTCGAGCAAATTAGGAAATGCCATGAGCATCTTCAAATTCATCCTGCTACTTCCTATCTGATTCACAAAGCCTATAGCTGGAGCAAATTCCCAGCTGCCAGGAGCATCTCTGAGATGCCTTTGAGCAACGTTTCACTTGGATGTGAGCATGTCAAAGATGTTCCAGGCAGCTACAGATTTGCTTAAATTTTAGGCTTTGTGAATAAGTTATAAGATAGCAGGAGCACACATGTGATGCCGAGCACATCTTCAGATTTTCTCCAGTGAAAATATTACTGAATCATGCCCTCAGGGCCGAGTAAGGATCATAGGTCAGTGACTGTCAAGGATACCTACACCTCTTCCAAAGCATGGAAAACACATGAATAATAGATGGAAATGGGAGGGCCACAAACTCCCGACTTCACTGCATTAGCCCCACTCCACCCATGGATACTGACATTTTAAATCTCCCATCACTTGTCATTCAAAATGCCACAGCCAGACTGGAAGCTGGAGGGAAACTAGGTAATCTGTCTCTGGCAATCTGCTTGGTCCACCAATGCACACACAGAACAGCCTCAAAACAACTCAACACTTGAAGAAAACATATGGCACCCTTCTATGCACTTCCTTTCTTTAACCCATCAAAATCTGCTCCAGAATCTTAGAATAGGCTGCACATCCATAGGTGAGGTGGTGGGGGAGTTGTATTGGGTTTTCGGGACACTAGATGAGAACCTCCTCACATTCATCCCCACTGAAGGAAACCTTCTTAACTTCAACAACAAGCTCAACACTACCCCCGAACTGACCTGCCACCCCTCTGGTCAGAAAGAGCAGTAAGGGGGTGCTGATCAGTTGTTTCGTTCATTCGTTCATTCACTTTTTCATCCATGCATTCCTTCATTCATTCTCTCCCAAAGAGGCCAAGTCAATAGAATAACTGTCACAAGGAACTAAGAAATGATAAACCTGCACTGCTTGACACCATTACCACTGTGCTTGTGCGACACATGATCGGGACAGACTGGTGGATAGGGTAATCGATTGTCTGATTCACAGTGTTGTATTTGGACCCTGGATTGCCTGCATCTGTCTAGTAGAATGCTAGTGAGGGACAGCCCGCTGGGCCCACAAGCTCTCTGAATCTGTACAATAGCATACCTGGGAGGGGATATGCTAGCAGACTGGTTGACCCCCTAAGTATGTAGTGGAGCATGCCTGGAACCCCCTACTTGGTTTGCCCCTGGCCTTCCAGAGTCTGTATGGGATCAGGCCTGGGAGGGACAACCTTGATGGTCATTGTATTCCCCAAATCTGTATTATCAGATGCCTGGTTTTCCCCTGGTGTCCCTCAATCTGTATAGGAGCATGCCAGGGAAGGACAGCCTTGCAGATCTCTGGACTCTTGAATCAGTATGGAGGAACAACTTCTTGGACCCCATGGTACATGCCCAGGAAGGATAGCCTATCTGTACCATTGACTCCCTGAATCTGTAAGGTAATCTCTTTAGAACAGCCATGCTGGGTAGTCAGGGCTCTATATGTTTGGTAGCATCCCAGTTAAAGATAGGAGGTCGGGCTCTGGATGCACTCCCCTTCTCTGTGTGGTTCTTGATTGGGAAGGACAGTCTGGATGACTCATGGCATACTTGTATGCCTTTGGCTGCTCGTGTGTGAGGTACATGCTGATGGATGTCAGAATCCCTGTGTTTGTAATGTATATTAGGCCTGGGAAAATATACACCTGCCAGTGACTCAAGGCTCTCTTGGATTTCACAGCTGGAAGGGGCATTTTCCCTTCACCTGTTTGATAACTTGATGGGCAGAACATTGTACAATAGGGCCTGTCTACCTTTTATTTTGGGTGTCCACGCGCAACGAGGCGTTCAGACGTGAAGGGACCAGGGAAATGCTCAGGTGTGAAAGAAAACGGTAGGATTGGGTCAAATTGGCAAATATGCGCATTGATAGAACTTTGCTAGACATCATCAGGGCACTATATTTCAAGACCACAGTGCAGATCCGATTTGCTGGCCTGTGATTTGGGTCTTATCACTTTTAATGGACTTGCATAAACCTGAGGGCATGGCTCTGTCGCTAAGGGCAGGTTATCCTCCCCATGCACAGCACCTGCCGCACGCAATATATCATGAACTACCCGTGTCATAAACCGACGATTGCACAGGCTCATGCCCTCCCCTCCCATGTGCACGTGACCTGCCTGCAGCAGCGAGAGTGCTATGATCTTGTTCTGCGTGGGACCTGATGCTGCCAAAACACAAATCCATGTATTCCTTGTTTGTCAATGTATCAGACCCTTGGAAATCCCAAACCTTATGATGCTGTAAATTGAGCGTGCCCCCCACCATCTGCTTCTGAACAGGAAAGTTAGGAAACGACTGAATCTGCCCAGCAGGTCGTGTCAGGACAAGTATTATCATCTATGGATGAGAAAGCCAGTGGTACCCAGCAATTTATTATATACAGTGACAAAGACATTGTATGCAGTGGTTTCTATCTCTGAGAGGGGCGAAGGGAGGGCAATAATTCTTTCAGCTTCCTACAGAAATCATGGCATCCGTCATCAGGGTCAACAAACACGTGGGCATATGAATCTGTAGCGACCCAATCATGGGTTCTTTGTGTTGTGGTTTTACAGCAGCCCTATAATTATGTTTCTGTGTGTGTGATGAAACGATAACACTGTTTTCATTGCAGTTCCACTACTTTGTGAATCAACTCAATGTGTGAAAAGCATGTTTTCCATTTAATGCTGCATTTCAGGCATGCACAAAATACATGCTCCTCTGATAGCATAATAAGGTCTTTGCCAGAACTTTTCAATGGTCCTCAACGCCAATATATCAGCACTATCTTTATTTTGAGCAATGAGAGGTAACAGCACGTGGCTGCAGTGGCCCCAAATGAAATGTAAATCTTGATGAAACCGTCAAAAGATTTTGCTAAAAAAGCTAAATGTTTGAAAGCATATGACAAAATCATTTGTTCATAGCTGTATTGCTTTCTAGAAAAATGACAAAGAAATGTACACTTTAAAGTGAATACTTATATTGAAATGGGTCGATGATACAAAAAAAACGTTTTAAGGGTGCTGGGTGTGCGTCATCCACAGTGTCCTCTTTTTCCTTTCCCCCTGTCTGCATTGCTTTACCTATTTCATATCAAACACAAGACAACCATGTTTCGGTTATTTTATTGCTATATTTTCAGTTTCGTAAATATGTTTTATTTACAAATGTTACTTTCTTAAATAGAGGTGGGAAGCCACAGATTCCATTGGAAGAACCGGTCCATGAGGCCTCGCTTCACTGAAAGAGCAAAATGCATACTGATTGAGCAAAATATGCCTATCTTGCTGTCTGCCTCTGCATCCTCAAACAGAAAACCTATATCCGTCCCTCTGCCTTCTCAACCTCTCACAACAACAACCTAATAAATGTCATCTTCCTCTCTACCCCCACAACAGGGGTCGGCCCTGCTGGGCAGACACAACAGTCGTTTCCTAACTTTCCTGTTTGAGAAGCATGTGTGTGTGACACACACATGCTTCTCAAACAGGAAAGTTATGACACACACATGCTTCTCAAACAGGAAAGTTGGGAAACGACTGCTGTATGAACAAGCTGCGAGCAGATGTACTTTTAGCCGGCAGACAGTCTGCAAAAGAACATTTACTTTTGCAGCAGCCTGCAGAATTATTTTTAGAGACACTGGGCCTCAATAGGACCCTTGCGCTAAGTGTTTAACGGCGCCGTAAAAGGCTGCGGCGCCGTTAAACACTTAGCGCCTTACTACGAGGTCCCTTTGCGGGACCCAACCTGAGCGGCTGGTCTAGACCAGACGTTAAAGTAGGGACCCACAAAGGGACCTTGGTGCTAAGTATGGTACCGCAACTTGCGGTACCGTACTTAGCGCCTTCCCCATTCCCATAGAGCCCCATGGGGCGAAAATGGGAAAGGGGAAGGGCCATGGTTCAATGGGGAATTACCGCCCCGCCAACCTTGGAATGGGGTTTTAATCCCCATTGAACCATGGAGGACCCGTTACAACACCGGCACCAACCATGGTGCTAATAGCGCCATGGTTTAGCGCCCGTGTTGTAATGGGGGCCACTGCATTGTGCAGGACACAATAAACACTTATATTCTGGAGGGGATAAATGCCATTATATGCCCCCCACTTAAAATTGTGGAAGGGATTTGTCCCCCCTGTCCCCCCCTGTCCTACGCCCATGTGTATGCATATGTGCAATGATGCACTGCAAGACCTGATGCAGACACAGGGATTGTGTGAGCTGGGATATGCCCCCTCCAAAGGCAGTGTTCCGCTGGAATGAACCAGTGACCAAAAATTGAAGTGCAGATAAGACTTTCAGATGTGGAGGTACAGTATGCAACCACATGCTGTGTGATGGCAGGTCAGCCTCCTAACCCCTGACCGTGTACAGGATGACATGTGGGGGAAATCAGTATGTGACATAGACCTCCTCATCTAGCACTACAAATATGGTGGTGCAGATGTGATAGATTCTGGGCCTCCTCTTTCTCCTCCTACATTTTGTGCAAGCACCAGTTCGAATAATGGGTGGTTGGCCATTCTTGCTGGGTTTTACCATGCTTACGTGGTGCTTTTATACTTTGCCCCTGCTCTGGATAGGAGGGAAGCTTGAGGGCAATTGGGGTTTGCACGACTGTGCTATGCTTTTTGTGAATTGGGTCTGTTTTGCACTATAGTGTGTGTTTTTGCTAGTTTAGCTGGTGCCTCATTGCAGCTGCCTGTCACTCGCCTTTTGACAAATGAATGAGGCTTCATGCATATTACGTCTCCTTCTTTGCCCTTGTGCTGGCCCTTCCTGTGCACTTATGTGGCACTAACATTGTGGCGCACAATGCGGTTGGGCAAGACACAACGTGCAAATGGCCAGCACAAACTTCATTTTGTGAATTGCATTATGATTTTTGCACTGCGCAAAGTACGCTTTTTCTCTGCAAAGTCACATTGTGCGGAGCAAAACATTTTTCAATCAGGGCCAATGCCTCTCCCTGGTGAAAGCAATGCATACGCCTTTATCAGAAACATTCTTCCCCGCAGAAAGCACATTTTGAAATAGAAAACCGCACATTCTCTGGCAAGATGAAAAGGCTCAAACTTGCAGATTTCTTTTGGCTGTTATGGTTTTCCCAACTATATTGTTATGTGTAGTTAAATGAAGCACTGTTTTCTCAGGAGGGTGCAGGTGCTTTACCTAATTTTGATTTTAAATAAACAGTAATGACGATGGAGTGGCCCAAAAGTGCTGATCATCTCAGTTGTGAGGTGGTTGTCCTTCCAGCGCCTGAGTCACTTTGGCGACCTGGGATTGCCACACTCAAACCGCATGACGATTTCATCCGTCTTGGTGCCACAAAATCAAGGACGTTGGACACAGGTTCTAAACTCACTCCGGGAATTGGAAGTCTCCAGGTTGCTGGCAAGAGCTTCACCATCAGGAGTTCTTGGAGGGTTTTGCAAGTTCTGCAGCGTGTTCCTCACTGAGGGCTGGATTCTGAAGAAGGTGTTAAGTAACGAAAATATTGCAGAAAGTGTCAGTGGCATTTTCGGTACTTAACACCTATTCTGAAGGTGGCGCATCGCTCTGGAGTCGGAATTAATCTGCCACTTTTGGAACATGTGCGCCGGTTGCTAGGAAGGACGGAAAACCAACCTAGCAACCGGCACTTTCGAAATCTCTGATTTTAGATTCCCATTCTCACGGCACTCATCCACATTTGCAAAAGCAAAAAAGTGACGCCCGTATACGGTACCATTTTTGTGTCGTTGGGGTCACTGTCATGGAGGAGGGCCACAGATACTACGCGTGACTCAGCTGGGCGCTGTGATGTACTGTGGAATTGCAAAAATGATACGTTTAACAACCTGCTGCCCTGTTAGCCTTCAACTGCAGAGCGTGTGTTTGGATCCTTTAATGTGCTAACATTCACTGCATTAAAGTGTGGGGTTTGTAAATAAGCAGCATGAAAGACATTTTATTTGTACACAATTATTTTGAATGTACACTTTCGTGTGCCGACGTGTTCTCAGCAACACTTTCGTTAAATTGCGATTGGCTCGCTATTTAACGAAAATTCTACCGCGATTGCAATCCGCCCGTATACACAAACAGCTGGATTGCAGACAGTGCACTGTCGTGCCACTGCGCTACACAAACAGCTGGATTGCAGACAGTGCACTGTCGTGCCACTGCGCTGATACCCAGGCCCACTTCAGAATAGGCATGGTGTCTGGGCGTCAGGAAAAGGGGCAGGGAAGTGTGCTGTTTAGCCCGCTCACTGTGCCTGCTTCAGAATTGGGCCCTGCCTTCCTAAGGCGCCTTCTACTTTCCAATGATTGTGAGCAACTGAAGCAAACCATCGATATGCATGAGACACTGGCTTGGGTGCATAGGTCCCGCACCCTTACCCGGAGCCTTGCATCCATTTTCATATTTTGGCAGTCACCCAAACCATGTGATCACCGCATTCAAATGTTGGCAGGCTTCTTCTAAATCCCCAGGATGTGAATTCACTCCAGACTCCGGACATCCCCAGTCGCAGGTGTAGGATCTGATCTGGAACTGTGCTGCCTCTGGAATTCCAGGCGGTCAGGTCAAGGCCATCTATGGCCACCTCCATCTTGCACACACTGGGGCTCATTTTAAAAGGTATGGTGCAAGTGTAAAAACGCGACTTAAATACGGCGTATGCCTGGCTCTATACTTGTTTTACTGCTCTGGGGCTTTTTTACACATAGAGTGGGAGATGGGCGGTAAAATAAATGTTCTCCTCCACCAAGTGGTGTAGCACAACATTTGGGGCCCCCCCTGCGAGCCATATTGAGGGGCCACCCCACCCCCAGCTCAGAAACAAATCACAGGTTGCACCACACTCTGGCCCGGCGTAGATCACCACGCTTGTGCAATATTCACAAACATGTTGCTGCAGGGGTACGCTGCACACTGCACTAGGAGAAAGATATAAATATGTGATTTAATGCAATATACAGCACACGTTCTGTGAAAAATTGGCTAAAAAGCCAGAGCGTTTGCAATTGTTTTGTAGGGTAACACCAGTCCAAAAATCCAATACATGCAAGTCATAAACAGTGCGCAGGAACATTAATGCTTTCATTAATGTAATGCTTTGCTATTAAAGATGCCATGCCACAATGAAAACATGTCCAACTGCCTGCATAATATAGACCAGTCTAGACACGTAATAATATATTACAGTAAAGCATGCCAGGCCACATTTAGACACTCCTAGAGTGGTTGCACCAACATGCCAGTTGAAGCAATAACATGTATCATGGTTATTTTATCACAGATGCCCAGAAAAATATACAATGCCACAGTAAGAAACAGCTAGAATGGCAAAACTCAAATGCCAGTCTAGCCAGGTAATTACACTTAGCAGGACTGCTTTATCAGAGATGCACAGTTAAAAAAAAGTCAAGCCAAACTAAGAAATGATTAGACTGGCTGCACCAAAATGCCTCTCTAGCCACTAATACCACATATTATGCCTGCTTAACCTGCACTTGTATGACCATTAGGATTTATCGCACAATCCTCACCCCACCCCACCCTCCCACACATCGCACCTCCTGCCCCAACCCCCAAAATGTGTTCCTTGTCTCAGAATTACATTCACGCCCATCTTCCTTGTCCCAGTGCTTTCTTATGAGGCACTTTGCCTCATAGGTACGTAATGGGATGATGAAGAGTGGGACAAGGAGAAGAACACAGGTAACTAAGACACGCATCACTGCCATGTCCCTTTACCTCCCGCTACTACTGTTTAATGTATACTGCAGACCACTCTGTGATCTCCTGGTTGGTCTACGTGTGCAGTTCGTGAATTATGTGGATGACACCCAGATTGTGCTGGAGTTGTCCGGTTCTTACACCAAAGACTCAGAACGGTGAACATTTTTACAGCCATACAAGCTTGGATGGCAGTGATTTTTTTTTTTTAAATGTATGCAGTATATAGCTAGCAACAGCGAACATTTAATACATTTCATAACATCTAAAACAAACTCTAAAAAGAAAAAACCCTTACACTCAGCAATCGAATACAGAAAGAAGTTTGAATTCGTCATTCTGTCATTTATTCAAAATAATGGGCCTCATTACGAGTTTGGAGGTAGACATGCTGTTTTTAGCGGCATGGCTACCCCCAAACTCGGGTCAGGGCCTCACAAAATGGGAATTATCGGGCCATTCCGACCTTTGCGGGCCTGGTAATTCCCATTCACGGGTCTCGGACCCGGTACGTCCCCATTCCCATTTGAGCCCCCATAGGGATCAATGGGAATGGGGAGGATGCTAACAACGGACTCGTTAATGACTGGTCCGTTGTTAGCATCCTGTTCTGCTAGCGGGTGCTGCTCTGCACGTCTGGTCTGACCAGGCGTACAGAGCGGGACCCGCTGCAGAACTCGTAATGTGGCGGCCCAGTATGAGCAGTGCTGGTCCCTTAACGGCACCGTTCATACTGTGGCCGCCACAGATGTAATGAGGCCCGATGTATCCAAAATAGTCACGATTTTTCAGCAAAACAAGGAAAAGTAAACAATGCACGATTCCCAGTCTCCACTCATTAATCCAACCCATAACATATCCTTCGACAACGACTCAGTTGCCCCCATCACCAGTGATGTTTTCCTTTGAAAATCCTCAAGAGATCCACAATATATAAGAAAATGTTGCACAGTTTGCAGCCACATAGACAGCAACATCTCTCATTCTCTGTAATTTTGCCTAAGCCCCCACAATCTCTTTGGTTTTAACAGCGTTGAACGTCCGCCTTATGTACTCCCATACCAAATTGTTTCCCACAAAGCGTTGCATGTATGTAGGTGTTGCTTCCCTCTCTTGTAGATATTCTACAAACAATGTCACATGCTTCTTCGTGGCCAAGTCCAGAGAAAGTTGCTCATGACTTTGTGCAAAAAGCAATTCTTTCATGTATTTCTTGTATTGTTCATATGGCAAACTGTGCACACTATCAGACAACAAGATATGCAACTGCTGCTGTCCAAAGTTACACAGTATTAGCACCAGGGCAACGTTTGACCTAGTTCTAAAAACACTGGGACATATTAGAAAACTATTGCTCCATGACAAATGCAGTTTGGCAGGGTATAAGCACTAGGGAAAAAATTGCTAGAGTACAAAAACAATACATTTCCGTATTAGCACTAGGGCAAACTTTGACCTGTAGCAATAATGCAGTGAAAATGTATCTTTTTTTCCCGTGAGCAGTTTGTGCCCTGGTGCTTTTACCCTGCCAAACTGTACTTGTCATGGTGCAATGGTTTTCTAATATGTCCCAGTATTTTTAGAAATAATGCAAAATTTGCCCTAGTGCTAATACCGTGCAACTTTGCACTTGCACCGGTGGAAAGTTTCTGTAATCTGGCCCCGGAGCTGCTCAGTGCAAGATGCCGAACAAAGTATCATGAGGTGCATTGGCCAATTTCCAGGCCATCACTAGACAGCTTAGATGCTCTTTAACTAGGATAGGCACAATGTTAAACTCCAGGAACAGCATTTCAATAGCTAAATTGGAGGGCAGTCTAAGGAGCTGTTTAAGCAAGATGCGCTCCAATGTACGCATTTCAGTTTGATGAGCAAAGGCCCAGATTTCAGCTCCGTGCATAATAACGGATAGTATCCTTGCACTATACAGCCGGAGTATGGCCTTGATAGAATACCCGCCCCCTTGGTGAGCAAGCAAACCAATAACACTGCAGTTTTTACTTGTAGTTGATCTAAATGTTTGGTTCCCTGCTGCCTTTTGTCCAGGCGAATCCCCAGATATTTGTATTCTGACACAACGTCAACTACCACCCCATCCAGCAGCCAGTCATTTACCTTTGTCCTTTCCTTTTTTCGGGGTGGCCTAAAGATCATTATTTTTGACTGTGCGATGTTCACACTCTATGAGTTTAGGGTAGTGTACACTTTTAGTTGATTCAGACGGAAGACCCCCGGGGTGAAGTCCAACAATGCCAAGTCATCCGCAAATCCCAACCACTGTACGCGCCTAAACCCTATTTTTGGTGGGATTGAGGATGAGTTGGCTGATGCAGTGCCCAGATCAGAGAGATCAAGATTAAAAAATATTGGCACCAATATGCAATATTGTTTGAGCCCTTTATAATTTGGCAACCAATCCGTGCTCCTACCATGTTGGTCGAAACAAACCTTGGTCCTTGAATGATCATGCAACTGAATTATCATTTTTAGAGTATACTTTTGAAAGAAAAAACGAGCATACCTATTCTAGCGTTTTTAAATAGCGAACTACCCTTTATGTCAGGAGTCCCTGCACCGGAAAACATTACACTCGGCCATAGAGACGCGCTCAGATCTGTGCAGAGAGACAGACCCGTTTGGAGCCGATAAAGTAAAGCGGGTAAACCTTTCCCACAACATTACTTTATGGAGAAGCAGCTTTGTTGCGCATTTCATTTGAAATTGATTTTGAATTGTTTTATCATCTAAGCTACGAAATCCTTTAGCCCGAGCTTCGGGGCGGAATGACACTTTCTTTCTGCGGCACAGCTTTGCAGTTATTCCACAGTGATGACTTGCTTCCAGCTAAAGAATAGTCACCCACTGTAGGCTGTAAAGAGAAAATAGCACGCGCCTTTGTTAGATACGCTCATTGAAAGCAACTGGAAACTTTTGGCTAATCCTTAATATGATTTCAGAACCATGAATAAGAACTTAAAGCATTCCTGCAGCTTACTGCTTGCGTTTTGAGTGCCAGCCCCTCATATCTACAAGTATGTGATATTGTTTCAGTGTGCTTCTAGAACTGTGCGACTGTATATGATATGATATGATAGTTTATTTATATAGCGCCTATACACAATGTCTTTCAAAGCGCTTCAAGGCAAGGGAGGGAACAAAGTAAAATACACTGATATTCTTACAGGCCATGAACAGTAAGGATGTGAAATTAACTATCGTACTCGGCCTGACGACATTTCAGATAGTGCAAGAGCTAAGACATAGATAAGGAAGGGGGGGGGGAGACTGGGAAGGAAATGGAAACAAACAGGCGACTACCGTACTAGGCCTGACAACATTTCTGGTAGAGCCAGAGAAAACAAGAGGTGAGGGAGAGGGGTGCAGAAAGGGAGGGGAGGAACAAAACAAGCGACTATCGTACTAGGCCTGACGACATTTCAGATAGTGCTGGAGGGGGGAGGGAGGAAAAAAACAGTAAGGGGAGAGGGGAGGAGACAGACGAGGTTGCTATCATACTAGGTCCAGGGACAATTCTGATAGAGTAAGTGCATAGAAAAAAGGAAGGGGGGGGGGATTGAAAAAGGGAGAAGGGAAAGGAGGAGAGAACAGAGAGTTAGCAGTCAAAAGAGTGGAGAAGCAAGAGGGGAGAGTGAATACAATTGCAGAAGTATCACACACCTTCTGTAAAATGATCTTCGCCACAGTTTCTGACAGCTTTTGACAGGACAGTAGCCTTCAGAGAAAGGCATGATTTACTTGCACCAAATATAGTGGGTGACACAAGTGGCAGGGCCAATGACTGAGACCAGACACCGATATTCTATTTTCGTCTGCATTTATTACATCGCAAAATGCAGCAAGAAGCAGTGTATGAATGACACCATAAAAACCTTGTTACGTCATTATTTACAATGTTGTGACGACCTCATGGGAGATGTTCAGACGTGGGAGGTATGGGATGCTGAAACGGAATAGCAAACTCCCTAGGACAGCCACAAAAGACCTGGTGGGTTTCAAGCTCCTAGTCTGGAATATTTCAGGCCTAAAAAATAAAGGTAAGGATGCTACATGGTGGGACCTCGTCAGGAATTAGGAGGTAATATTGCTCCAGGAAACCTGGGCAAATGATCCCATTCAACTTCAGTTTTTTTTCCTCCTCCATGTCCCTGCAGTGAAGTCCCAATGCGTAAGGCCGACCAGCTGCAGATTTGGCAGTCTATATCCCTACTGCACATGGCTGGGATATATGGTGCACTGATCTGAAAAAGGCAAACATCCTCCTCGTGATTTCCCTCTAGTTGGAAAATAGGCATAATTGTGCCTATGTATAAAAAGGGCAGCAAATCGCTCCCATCATCTTATTGTCCATTTACCTTTTTGGACGTGACATCCAAGCTCCTTGCGGGGCTCCGGCTGATAAGATTGGAGGATTGGGTGAAGGATCATGGCCTACTATCGAATACCCAATTGGCGTTTACAGTGGGTGTGGGCACGCTTCCCCAGGGCCTAAACCTCTACCTGATTCTTGCTAGGTGCTCCATCCCTTTGGGTTCTACTAGGGATCAGTGAGTGGGATTTATTCCTGTTTCTTCTTTGATTCTGACTGTATCAAACGTGTTTGTATATTTCCTGTGTATCAGCGACTAGGTTTCCCATGGGAACCTATAAGTTCCATACGTTCCGTTGAACTGTCCATTGTGCTGAACCTGAAACCTGAACACGGAATGGAATGGATGGAATTCACAAAATACCTATTTTACTGTCAAGGCCATTAACTACTAGTCTTAATGCATGATTACACATCTATTGATTACTTTGTTTTGTGCATAGTTAATGTATACATGTTTATCAAGTTAAACGTCTTTTTCAAATAATTGGGAACATCAAGGGTTTGAAGTGATCATGGTTGGAATATCCTTATACTGAAATATTTTATGATTTAAATACCGCAAGTATTACCTGCAAGTGATCTACCCATTCTTGAGATTGAAAATGAGTTTTAATTTGGTGGTTAAGATTTAGGTTTATACCTTCAGCAGTATGCTACAAAAATGTTCTTGTAGGCATTCAAGTATTCACTTCCCTTTTCTGAGATTGCTTTTTTATCCTTCTTACTTTCTCTCTGTTCTTGCCATAGAGCATTTTTAAATTCATACATTGTTGGGCCAACCCTTTTTCCTTGAGGATTTCTTAGCTTGCACAATATATATGAATGTTAACCCTATTTTCTGCATTATCTCCTCAAACATGCTTACTAGAGTGCCCTAATATAATTGTTCAGTGATGCAATATGGTATTTGAAAAACAATTTCCCTAAAGACGGATGATTGCGGTTCCACTCAGTTGGCGTGTCCCAATTAATCCTTCTCTTTGTGCTCTGCTGCCATTTCTTAATCAGTGATCTCCTCTTCTCCCTATTACTTCTAATTACTTCTAATTACCATAGTAAACTCTAGAGAGTTGTGATCACTTTCAGTTCAATAAACAACCCACATATAGATCATACACTGCCAATAATGTGCCAAGATATAAAAAGATCCATCGTCAAACATCCTCCATTTGTGTTGAAGTTCTCTTGGCCAGATGCAGTAATTTACCATTCTAGAGCTATTTTTCAGATGCAAGGCATTAAAGGCAATCCCTTTGCCAAAATGTGACTATCTAACAGTCGCACATGTGATATTCCCCATGCCAATCAGGCAATGCAAATCACACGTTTGTCTTCTATGAATTTTAGCAGTTGATCTCATGATTGGTGATTACAAATCATGAGTATGTCGATGGCAGCAAGGCGTCAATGGATTTCTTTCATAAAATGATTCATTTGGATTATGAATTGATTTATGTATTTGAAAGTATCAACGAAAAATGGTGGATATGAATCCCCAGCAAGCAGTGTTTAGTGTAGGGAGCACAACAGAATTTCTATTGAAATGTATCAAGTTCATTTTTGCTTGAATAGATTTACCCATCCTTATTCATCTTCTTTTAGTCTGAGGATATAGTCCAGTCCTTATTACAAGTGAGGTGTACATTATTTGTTTTATTGATTCAAGAGGCAGAAAGAAATGATAAGGCCACTTGGGAATTTAGGGAGGGGGCTGGAAGGCCCTGAGTGGGTAGGTTCAAGAAGATGGAGAATATGAGAGTGGATTACATTAGTTATGGGGCCAGAGCTAGGGAAAGCTTGATTGCAGTCAGCTACTACATGCTGCGGAGGGTTGAAGAAGTAAACCTGATTGCTCTCAGTTAACTCTGGTTGCATTATGCTCCGCCCTGTGTGTGTGTATGCTGGGATGGCTCAAATAAACTCACTTTCAGCAGTAAAACATGTTCTATCAACTGCTTCCACTACAAGTTCCTGCTTTGTGCTCCCGTGGCCAGTGTTTTTATATTATTCCTTGAGATCCTGCATTTGCTACTGAATCTTGGCAGTTGTTGCCACTTTTTGTAGCGACCTGTAGAATCTGCACTAACAGCCTCCCAGTTCTTCAAACTTTCCTTGAGCTCCTAAATTTGCTACTGAATCTTGCATTCAGTGACTGCTTTGTGCAGCATCTTGTCCGGTCTCTTACTACTGACTACCATTTCCCTGTCTGTTTTGTGCTGCTTTTCTGTCATTCTAACAACACCCAGTTGTTCTGTGATATTTCCTCTGTCACGGACTCCCCTTGTTCTCCAGCTGTTGTTTCCTCAATGTTTCTCCCTGCAGTCCCAGTTTCTTGCTTTACCAATTCCACATATTTTTTGTGGTAGCCACAATCTTAAATACTAAGTTTCCTGTTTGTTTCTTTCTCTCTTTATTCCTAGATAGACGTATGTGCCAGTTCTTCAGTGAGCTGAGCTTCCTGATCACTCATAAAATCTGCTGTGTTGGCAGAAACTGACTGTTTTGCCTGTGACTTGTGCGTTGAGGATCCAGATATTCCCAGAGTTCGAGGAGTCATTGCTCCTGTGGCTGCTTTCCTTGCCTGTTTCCTGCTCATCCCTGGTATCGTTTTGATTCCTCGCACATGATTTTCTCTCTGCTGTCTGTTGGCATTCCTGTGTGCCGTCTATGTTTGTACTTGTATAGCTCCCATTTTCAGCCTCTGCCTTTGCTATATGACAATGACAACTGTAATCTCCCGAAATCACCACTAGCCTACACTGTGACTTACGATCTGCTACCTGTAAGAATAGATGACAGTGATTTCAATAAAGCAGCCAGTAAAATGAGTGCAGATGGGAACAGCAGATGAGGGATACAGGTCAGCATTTTCAGTGGAGTTAATATGAATGAATGCAAAGGGACACAGCAGATTATGCAGAGCAGGTGGAATGCCACATTGAGTCATGAATTAGGCCTTCAATCGCAAAGGAGCATGTTTGCAGAAAGACAGCAGGTTCAGAGTGCATGGAGCACATGCATACAATTATGCATACAATTATGGGAAGTTCCATCTGTGTAAAGTTGCATTGGAAAATAACCCAGATTAACCATCTAATTACCCTTAATAAATGATACCCCAGTAACTAATTAGTTCTCCTGATTGACATTTCAATGCAATGTCAGTGAACAGGAAGGAAATTCTGTTTTCGTTTTTTTTTCTTTTCTCTTTTCACTCCATAGAAGAGAAATATGCACTGTAGAAAAAATAAATGAATGGTTTGTCTTTCTGCATTATGAGCTTTCTTTGTCTGGGCAGGAAATAAGTTGATACACATACATGCTCTTGTGAGTGTTTGGACTGTGGATCAGGTGCAGAAGTTGCAGAGACACATCAGAAATGAGGCAGTTTTAGTCTTGATTGACAGGCAGATTATATAAATTGGGGAGCACAGAAAGGCGGGCGTTCTTTCTGCTGACTGCCGGTTGCTGAGAGGATCCAAAGGCTGCATCCCTGGCATTGAAGCCTGCTGGGAGTCCAAAGCCATCTTTCAAGAGAGCCAGTGATCATGCTGGGGTTGGAATACTTCATTGCAGAAGGGCATGAGTGAGAAAGGGGCGTGCAGATAAGACACAGAGGGCCTCATTAGGACCCAGGCGGTAAGGGGTTTACGGCGGCGTAAACAGCGCCGACCCTTACCGCCTGATTCCGAGGTCCCTTAGCGCCATGGCGGATTTAACACCTGCTTTTAGCAGGTGTTAAAATCCATGGCGCTAAGGGACCATGTTGTTAATTACGCCACCGTAATTTACGGTGGCGTAATTAACGCCTTCCCCACTCCCATTATGCCCTATGGGGCAAAAATGGGAATGGGGAAGGGTAAATGGGGATTGGGGACTTACCGCCCCGCCAACCTCGGAATGGGGCGGTAAGTCCGCCAACCACCATGGCGTAAACGTAGTTTACGCCATGGTGGTAAAGGTACGACCCAGGCGGTAACTTACCGCCTGGGTCGTAATGAGGCCCAGACTCTTCAAACTTCCATGTAAGTGACTGTTAATTGAGGAGAGCGCTGGATGGAAGCAAATTATCTCTGACTATTTTATTATATATTTTTATTAATTTTCACCAATAAACAACCAGTTAAGAACTTCCAACTCCCCTATACCTCCTTCTACTCCCCCCATTGATGGTAGCCTCATGAGCCCTGCAGAGATACTCAAGCCTGAAATAGGTCCAAAATCCTGATCATGTGTGGACACTATTGCATCATGAAGTCGGACTGGAGGTAGTCCAAGACCGCCGCCCATCTTTTCGTGAATGACTCAGTTGAACCTTTTATATTATGAGACAGTCTTTCCATTGTGACCAGGGACCATACCTTCCGCAACCAGCTAAATACTCCCCGGGGACACATTGCTTCCAGTTCTGCGCTATCACTATCCAATCCATAATAACTAGACCCATAAAGCATCTCCATCGTGCCATTGAAAACCTCTCAGCTGTGTGATCTCTCAGTCCACACAGCCAAACCTGCACTCCCAATTGGTCCACATGTGGAAACATCTCCTTCATTTGGGATTTCACCTCAGCCCGGAATACCTGCACCCCTTTACAGTCCCACCATACATGCCTCCAGGTACCCCCCCCGCATCCTCTCCAGCATGCTTTGGAAACTTTTGGGAACATCCCATTCAGTCGCTCCGGTATGTAGTGCCACTGAAATACAATCTTAGCCCACATTTCCCTTGATTGGATGGAGTGGGTCAGCCTAGGGATACTCCCCCATAGGTCTTTCCACTGCTGTTTACTGATGGGTTCCCCCAGTGTTCGTTCCCATTTTATCATGTAATTCCAGCCGATCTCCTCTGACTGTACATTTATAAATGTATACAATGCTGACACAAATTTCTTCGACCCGGAGTTGGTTACGGTGTACTTTTCAAAGGGTGTGAGGTCCCTCTCGGCCGCCCGTTTAATAGCAGGCGTCACTAGCCAATGGCGAAGCTGTTCATACTTGTATCTGGCTGAGTCTTGTAACCTTATATGTCTAGCGCAGGTCTCAAATGACTTGACCTCCCCGTCCTGGTACATTTCGCCAATCTTGGTCCACCCTGCTTGTTCCCATTTCCCATAGGCCCCTTTCTCCATCCCCGGTGGGAAACCCGGGTTCCCGAACATAGGAGCAAACGGGCCCGGCACATTCGTCATAACCCCCTTTTCCGTTTGATCATCCCATGCTTCAAGAGTAGCCCCCATAACTTTACTTATTTGCAAGTTAGAGTGCCTACCATATATGCCCTTCCATAATAGGTCCCCTAGCTGGGTTCTTGCTACAGCTCTATCTTGCTCGGCCCATATCGTTTGTCCTTCTCCCCCCATCCATTACTTTATGACACATAGCTGCGCAGCCTGGTAGTATCTGAAGAAATGCAGGAAAGCTAGGCCACCATCTTGATGCAGTGCAGACAACACCCCCCCTTTCCACCCTGGGCGGTTTCTTCCTCCAGACAAAATAATGCACCATTTTAGTAAGGGCTCGGAAAAAGGTCTTGGGGATCGAAATCGGAAGAGCCTGAAAGAAATATAGCAACTTAGGAAGGACTGACATCTTAACCGAGACCATAAGCCCCCACCATGAAATCATCATTGGGTTCCAGCGCTCAAGCTCTCTTTTGACTTTTGCCAAAAGGCCCGTGTAGTTCAGCCGATAGAGGGTCTCCATCCTGCCCGTGAGAGTTACCCCCAGGTATTTAAACCCGACGTCTGCTACCTTGAGGTTTAAGGAAGTCACCACCCGGTTTATCTCTGCACCCTCCCCTGCTAAAACCAATACTTCCGACTTATTTCTATTTATCTTCAACCCAAATACCGCGCCAAACCTCTCCAATTCCTGACAAACCTCCGGGAGGGACCGGGTCAGATCCGTCAGGAGCACCAACATATCATCTGCATACGCCATTACCCTATGCTGGATCCCCGCCATGTCTATCCCCGCAATCTTGGGTAGTTCTCTGATCTTAATTAGAAACGGCTCCAGGAAAACAGCATATAGCAAAGGCGAGAGCGGGCATCCCTGCTTGGTGCCTCTCGTTAACTTCACCCTCTCTGTGACCTCCCCGTTCAATGCTATTCTGATTGAGGGGGTGTTATAATTGGCTTTAACTGTTTTCATAAATTCATCTCCGAATCCCATACCCTCCATAGTCCTAAAAAGCATTGACCACTCCACCCGGTCGAATGCGTTTTCGACATCCAATGCTAGGAGAACTGCCAGAGATTGCTTGATCCCTATCTTTTCAATCAAGTGTGTGATTCAACCTGATATTGTCATGGGTTTTGCGGCCTTGAATAAAGCCTGACTGGTCCTTATTAATCAATTTGGGGAGCACTGGGGTCAGCCTAGCCGCCAATACTTTCGTGTACATTTTGGAATCTAAATTAATTAGGTCTATAGGTCGATAAGAGCTCGGAAGCAATGGGTCCTTGCCTGCCTTATGAAAGACCAGGGCCTTAGCCTCATTCATTGACTGTGTCACGGTGCCTTCCTCCCTAAAGGTGTTAAATATGTTCGCTAACAAGGGGGACCGAACGTCTGCATATTTCTTATAGAAAGCCGCCGTGAATCCGTCAGAACCCGGTGCTTTGTTTACCCGGAGTTCTCTTATGGCCTTCCTGACTTCATCCTCCCTGATTTCTCCTTCCAATGAGTCTCTTTCTTCCTCCGATAGCTGAGGCTACTTAAGTAGGAATATTGGGCCTCACCATTCGGAGTATCCAAAGAATACAGCTTCTGATAATAGTCTCTAAAGACTTTCCCCATAACTTTCGTGCGGGTTACCGTCTCCCCCTGCCTTGTTTTTAGTCTTTTAATTGAGAGTTCCTGCTGTTTCGCTCTCAACTACCTGGCTAGGTACCTGTCGGCCTTATTCGCCTTCATGTAATAATAATGACGAAGAAATAGGAGATTTCTCCGCTTTGTTTGTTCAGAGTGCATCTAGTTGGGCCTCTGTTTGCCTTAGTGCTCTTTTCAGGCGAAGAATGGGCGTGCAGGCAAGTTCACCACAAATATCAGCCATTTTTGACTCCAATTTCTTCTCCCATGCATATCGCTGCTTATCTTTCGAGGCTTTCAGGGCTATCACATGCCCCCTTATCACGGCTTAAAGGCCTCCCATGCCGTGCCTGCGCTAACATCCCCCGTATCATTGAGGGCCCAATATTCCTCAATCTTTTCCTTAATCAAATTTTCTATTACCGGGTCTTGGAGGAATACATGCGGGAACCTCCATTGCCAGAGTCCTGACCTCTTCTCCGTTGTTTTTATCTCTATCCACAACAGCGCATGATCTGAGTGCGATATGGGCCCTACTTCCACTTCTTGTACGCTCCCCAGCACTCCCACGGTAGCCCAGAAGTAATCTATCCTAGACATTGAATTATACACATGACAGTAGAAGGTGAACCCCCGCTGTTGACCCTTCAATTCCCGCCAGACAGAGTGCCAATTGGCTTATTTGTTGGCTGAGCCGTTTTGAAGGACCGCCCAGTCCTTGATGACTCCCCGAGCTCCGATCCACTGCAGGTGCCCAAGCCACGTTCAGGTCACTTCCCAAGATTATCTCCCCCTCTGCAAAGGCCTCTGACTTCTCCAATACCTCCCTCAGAAAACCATCTTGCCCCATGTTCGGAGGATACACCGAGGCTAAGGTAAATACCCTCCCTTCCATTGTAACATTGACGAATACGAATCACCCCATTTTGTCCGCCTGTGTGTTATGTATTTGGATATGTGTCCCATCATGAAAAGCTATCAAGACTCCGGCCTTCTTGTCAGCGGAGTTGGATTGTGTTATCCGCTTGTACCCCCTAATACGCAACTTTGCTTTGTCCTGCAATTTAATGTGCGTTTCTTGCAGGAGCAGGATGTCCCCTCTATCCCATTTTAGGAAGTCCTTGACCTTCTTCCTCTTAACAGGGGCGTTGAGACCCCAAACGTTATATGTCAGTAATTTCAGCTTCCCCATTGAAGTTGATCCCTCTCATTGAATATGCCCCCTTTGGTTCTCCGCAGCCCCACCGGCCACCACCCACCCTCCCCCCTGAACTCCCTTGCCCCCCCAACATCCCCCAAAATCCCCCAACACCCCAAAACTGTCCCGAGGAGGGCCCAGGAACCTATGGATGCTAGGACGCACCGGCCTTCGCACCTGTCCCTCAGTGAACTCGGGAAAAACACCCAGGGGAGTCCTAAACCCTGCATTCCCTTACCAACTCTCTCAAAAGATTCCACGATGAATCCATTGCCGGGCCACATTATATATGACCATTGATGCGCAAAATCCCCCTATTTCCCCAGGGGTACCTACATTCCCTTTCTTCCGAAACCAGCCATCCCATGTCTTGCCAACTGCTGGTAGATCTCAACGGTCTCCCTTCCCCTGATTACTTCTTTCTGCGCTGAACCTCCTTCCATTCCCGTAGCTTTTTACTATGTGTGTCCCTGTGCTGCTGACGCCTGCCACCTCCATCATCCTCCTGAATGCCCATCACCTGAAGACCCTTCTCACAAGATGTCACCCTTCTTGGCTTTCCTTCCCAGGAAAATAACAGTCCAAATGGGAAGGTCCACTTGTATCTGATCTTCCTATTCACCAACTCCCTGACCACTGGATCCATGGCCCTCCTCTTCCGCAGGGTCACCTGCGCCAGATCCTGATAAAGGTGTATTTCCACCCCATTCATTTTTATGTGGCCATTTCCCTGGCTTTCCTCAGCATCTCCTCTTTCTGTGGATAAGAGGACATCGCCACCAACACGTCTCTGGGGTGTTCCCCCGGCTCTCCCGCCCTCCTGGGTCCCACTCGATGGACCTGATCAATCTTGACCAATTCCGCATCTTCCTCTGCAAGTATGTCTCGAAATACTTCTTGTACCGCTTTCTTCAAGTCTTTCTCCTCCACCGTCTCCACCATATTCTTAATACGGATATTCGCCCTACAAGACCGATTTTCCAGGTCCTCGCATTGCAACTCTAAATTATGCGTCAGGCGAACCAGCTGCTCCTGTGTTTCGCTATATTGCTGAGTTTCTTCCTCCATATTTTGTACTATCTTTTACAAGGTGTCGGTCTGTTCTTCGAGTTTTGCAACATCTTGCCGAAGGTCCTGGACCGCCTGTTTCATGTCCTCTCTCATGATGGCAAACTGATCCTGCACCGTGGACATAAATGTATCCTGCAGGTCTTTAACCATACCTGCATGTCTTGCTTCGAGATCTGTAGACCCTGTGTGGGGGCCTGCTTCTGGGCCTTGGGAGCCTCCATCTGAGCTTTCCCTCGGAGGCTGCCCGCCGTTTCACCCGTCCACATCTGGACTAGGTTCGTGTCTTGTTTAGTAGAGGTTGAGTGCGCCCCAGATGGGCCTCCCTTTCCTTTGTTTTTAGACATCCGGGTTTCCGACCGGCCAGCCCTCCACCAACCTTATCACTTCCCTCTTCTGCTGGGATGTTCTGTTCGCGGGGGGAGCCCACCATGCTCCTCGCCCCCCCGGGGGTTCTCCTTCACCCACCTGCGTCAGCTCCCGAGATCCCCGAGAGGTTGGTTCGTGAATTCACCTGATGATGTCCACCGTTCTATCTCTGTCTCTGTCACAACTGGATTCACACTGTTTCTTGCAGGATGGGCAGGGGTAGAACAGAACCCAGACTATGGCTTATTACTGCAGAGGCCCCCGCATAAGTCCATTACCTCCAGCAGCTTCCACCTTGGTCGCCCAGACCACCTGTCATCTTCCTGTTTATACTTTGGGCAGTTGCCCCCGGCGATGATGGTCCCTTTGTATGAGGCCCCACAGCATCCACCAACAGGACCAGATCCTGAGGGCAGTCCGGGAGAGGGGCTAGGGAGGAATGGACACCACCCGCCTCCACCACCGGGCTGCTTGTTGCCTGTTGCCTCCCGGGGCCCCCTTAGCTGCGCTCACCTCTAATCATGATCCTGCCTTTAAAGCAAGGCCGATGGTACTCCTCTGCGCCTTTCTCTCCCGAGTCGCTGGGCGCGCCGACCCGGGTGGTCTGATGCCGATGTCAGGGAAACGACGCGCCCCCCCCAGCACTTCTGGCGCAACTCCGCTGCACCTTATCCGAGGGGGGCGTTACGCTTGCTGTATCATCAGGGGGTCCGTGATTTTCCTGGACCCCCTATGTGGATCTTACTGGTGCGCCCCACCTGCCCGCAGTCCACCTCTTTCAGCACTTATCTTCCCTGCCAGGCGCGGGACGGCCGCCTCTGGGTCTTCTCCGGCGCCTGGCTGCGCACTCCCCCGATGTCTTCGCTCTTTGGCTGCATGGTCCGCTCCTCTTCCTTGGCTACCCGGCTGCCACGCCAGACGCCTCTGCTCCACTGCGTCAGCCGTTCCCAGGCGGTCCCAGTGCCAGGAGTCACGGAAGCCGCAGACAGGCGCCACACCCTCAGGGGGGCCTCCACTCAGCGACTCCCCGCCATCCTCCACTGCGCCCCCCCGCTTGCCCCAGAGTCGGCTCTGTTGGGCCACCTCTGGGCCCGCACCATGCCGGGCCTGGAGTCTCCATTCCTCTTAGGTGTGCACTCAGCCGTGATCGGTCGCACCGGCTCGCAGTTGCCTCCTCTCGCTCACTGCGGGATCAGCAGCCCCTCCAGGGGAACATCGGGTGGACAGGTCGCTGCTTTTCTGCACTTCCATTGCTTTTTTGAGGTGCTTTTCTGGTGCGGCCCGGCGAGAGCGACTCCTACGTGCGTCTCCTCACCACGGCCGCCATCTTGGAAACTCATCTCTGACTATTTAGACTAGAATAGGTCATTACTTTCAACTGAGCCATTGTTGTTATTTCGTACACAGTGATCTAACGAAAGGGAAAAGTTCTGCAGTGTTTGTTTTTATTTTGTCTTTTAGATAGCTGTAGTATTGTCGCTGCTTTGGTAAGAGCCATAATTGTGTTATCATGAAATGCAATGCTTTGTTTACTTTTTTAAGTGGCTGGGTTACAAATAATAATTGCAGTAGCAAAAGCAAAGTTGGTGTCCTTTTTTTTCTCCTTCTCATGTGTCTGATGATCATTCTGTAGGTGAGGAAAGTAACTAGGAGACACCCTAATGCTTACACCACAGTGATATAATAAGAAATAAAAGGGGAAATATATAATATATATGCAAGCTAGGAAGCTGGTATGTTGTATGAGTGTGTTCAGCCATGCATGCTGGGACTGAACAGGGACCTTCAAGGGCATAAGCTAACGACATAGTTAAGTCATTAGCACAATGTATATACAATCAATGCACAGTTTGTACATTATCCATGACATTACAGGGCTCTTTCTAAATGTGCTAAGCCTGGGTGTATGCCTACAGTCAACCATAGAATAGGGCGTTTTAATAAAAAGGGGAAGGTTTGTCTTATCATATAGGACAGTGTTATGAATATGCTCACCACAAATTTACTACCATAATAAAATATTACTAATTTACCGCCAGTATACCATGATACTAAAATACTGCCAAGATAGGTAATAGCCCAAAGACAAAAACCCCTACATACCCTCTGCCCTCCTGATAGACTCCTGACAAGATCTTTTGCTTGAGTAGATATTAATAGTTTGCTTTCTAAGGTGATCAGATTGAAAAAGAGTTAAGCCCCATGTCTCTGTATCTTTTAAATCTGCCCATGAAGTGGTTAGTGATTGCAATCGGTGCTTGTGATGTTATCTCTGGGAGTAGTTATTATCATATGGTCAGCATATGGTCAGCATAATGATCTTGTCAAGAGGAGATAGGAACCACTCTCAGCCTGGGTTGGGAGGTCTACCAGGGGGGAATTCAGTGTTAGTCCTAGCCCAGAGGGGGACGGTGGTAGTTGAGAACCTGTCTCCTCCCCAACTGCCTGCTTGTACTCACCTGCCTTACCCCATGTTTCCTGTGATCAATGCTTGCCAGGTTCTTTCTTTTAGTTCCAGCCCTAAACCAACACTGCAGCCAAAGCAAGAGATCAAGGGAAGATGTACAACCCAGCAGTGCCCTATGCGATACGCTATAAAGTGGTGAACCTGTAAAATGAGTGAGAACAGAAGCCGCAGCAGAGAGACTTTGCGTCCACAAGACATGTGGTGCATCACTCCCCAGAAATGAGGCAAACACCAGCAAGCAAGCTACAAAACTGCTAGAACCACCAGAGACTAAAATCAGTTTTTCTAACACCCATATATATGTACTTACCTTGAGGGAGACCTGGCCAGGACCCTCAAACACAAACTTGAACACTCTACAACACAAACCATCATTGTTGTTTCACTGCGTTCCTGAATGGAGAAAATAGGCGGCACTTAACACACTGTTTAAAACATTTGTTGTATATAACACCTCCATGGTGGGAAAGACAGGGCTAGATTGGCCAGTGCCAGATTCCCAACCACAGGACAGAGAGAGGGTTAAAAGAGACTACAGGAAACAGGATGTTGTGGGTGGTTTGAGTGAAATCAGAGGAGAAGGAAGTGGCAGACAAAGAAACCAGCAGGAGGAACGACGGTGGACAAGAGTGAGGAGGTGAATTGTAGAGCCGGTGATGTATTAGTTGGTGAGTGTAAGTGGTACTGAATTGCAAGTGTATGTGTGTGTGGGAGACTAGCAAGTGAGAATATTGTAAGGAGTGTAGGGAGTGAATGGGAAGCTGTTGCGAGATTGAAAAGAATGCAACTGGGAAAGAAGGTGGGGAGGGGTAATGTGCAGGGGGAGTAGTAGCGTTGAGGAGGGAGACATAGTGTGGAGGCAGTAGTAATAGTCTGGAGGATGGAGTAGTGGTCTGGATGAGTGTGTAACAAAAAAGGATGGAGGCAAGGCATAGACGGAGTGAGAGACATCAGAGGGACAAAGGGGGAGACACAGGAAGTAGAAGGAGTGAGGGTTTGTTGAGTTGGAAGCATGAGAGTAGTAAAGGGAGATCAGAAAGTGAAAGGGAGAGGAGTACATAGGCATGATAGAAAGAAGAACAGACTGGGGTGTGTGTCAGAAAGGCACACCATATAATCCATTTTAGTCAACTAACAATGGTTATAATATAGGGTCAGTCTAATGAAGTCCCAGAGGGAGCCTATATAGATGAAGCTACTGCCTTTTGGTGATTCCAAACAGGTAGACAAGATATTAGACATTAGGGGGTCAATATTATGTATATACTAACCTGGGGAATATGGATGCCTGGGCTAGGAAGGATTGGTTCTTTTTTAGATGATAGAGAGAGTTGGCACTAAAGCCCTGAGAAACCATTCAACCATTCAATAAAAATCCCTGAACCATCTTTGAGAATCAAAGTATTACTTGAGCCATCTGTGACATTATGAAGGGGGCACATCAAGGTTCTCCTTCATTGGAAGAATCCCATGGGTCTGTGGTCATCCCCTTAGATGTATGCCCCAGCATGTTTGAGCTACTTGACATCTTCAGAAAAATATCATGATGAATCGGGTCAATTTGCAGAAAACTGAGATCTTTGCAATTTAAATGGGCAGGAAATTGCTTTACCTACCGTGGCATGCAGGTTACAAGAGATAAGAAGGGCATTTGTCAGGAAAATATAAAGTTGGTCATGGATAAGTGTAGGGTTGACAGTAAATTATGGAGGCAACATGTTTGTGGGTTAAAATTAACAGTAAAATGACACTTCTGCTGAGAACACGGTACGCCTTTAGCATGGTCCACTTCCTCTACATTAAGTGGTTCATTGATTGAGAAAGAAATAAGGGATTTTTTGTGGGATGGGGGAATTAAGGGTCGAATTTCTCTGAAGATCCTTGAGGGATGTGCAGACGGTGGGTGTGTTGTACCTCCTCAAGTTAGGAGGAACTATCAAGTAGTCTATCTTCGTTGTCAATACAGATGGTTGTTTCACAGGGTCCTAGACAAGGATGGGATGAAACTGAAGTAGCAGAACGTGCACCATGCAGGCTCAGTGTGTTCCTGTCCATATGAAAAGGCTGTAGCAAACCTGCCCCACTCTCCCTGTAGTAATACAAACAAAACCATAATCCACTGCTTGTATTCTATTGACTATAATTTAAGCCTCAATATCAACGAGGCCTGAAATGACATTATTTTCTATATTGCGTACATTAAAAAGATCCAAAGCTATCCGAGCTGATAGTTTACAGATCCCTTTTTGTTTTAATTAGGACATACCCATAATTTATGAAATTGCTTTAATTGCGTTAATACATTTAATCCGTGGGTTAATTGTAAATTGAAGTTGTACATTTACCAGAATTAACTTTTAAAATGTTATCGTAAGATAATATTCACATCATTTTGGAGAGAATGTAAGTTCAAAGTGAAATTAAGCTCCAAAACAGTATGGAATAATGCATCAAGCCCTGGTGGAGACTTGAGGGAGGGCTTTGGATTTTTGTGTGCAGGATTTACAGTAACCCATGCCATTGGTGGAAATCTGCCTACTTCTCTCAAGTCAAAACATGTGTCGGTAAATGGTAGATATTGTTTTGTGGGGAGTGACAGATATTATTCTGTAATGAATTTCGAATGTTGGCAGACTTAGAAACATATTAACTATCGCTTGTGAATGTTTATGAACAAAACCATCTGTGAGTTTTTTTTCAGAAACAGTCATTTGAAGTACATATAAATACTTAAAATGACAAGATCAAACCGACTAGAAAAGCCAGGTCATGATGATATTAACATGTATAGTCAATAGAATATGAGCAGTGGACTATGCCAATTTGATTGTTGGCATCAGACCCTTGCCCCACTGCTTGAGTTGGATCTCCCTAAGCAGAATATAAACATGCGGTTGGGGGCATAAGAGAGAGTTTCCTCCGGCATACCACTAGCAACGTTTACTTTATGCTGGAAAAGGGAAGCATGCAGCATGTGCATTGACTTGGCATCCCTTTGTAGGGAATACTTAAGCTGGCCTTGGACACTGAGGAATAGGAACATTGCGCGGGAGGAAAAAAACCTTAGCAATGTAAGGAATGATCTGATCATTTCCTTTTAAGGCGTACACATACGTTCCTTGCAAGCTAAACACTGGTGCGCTTTCTTGATGTTATGTTATGTTATGTTATCGGTACTTGTATAGCGCACCGTCACCAACGGAATTGGTCCCCAGTCGCTCTGGCGGATCTGTAAGCAGGAAGGGTGGGGGTAGGGTTGGTTGGGAGGAGGGGAGAAGGAGAGTGGGAGATGTGGTGTGCTGTTGGCAGCTTCAGCTCGGTTGACACCGAGTGCTGGGCTTTGGTGCTAGAATCGGATCAGATGAAGGCCTCGAGTGCTGTGGGTGAAGTTTATGTGTTGTTGATGCGGTGTGGTAAAGTGCATGCAGATTGCTGGGAGAGAGATGGTTGTGTGGTTTTGTGTGGGTTTAAGTAAGCAGAAGATTGAGGATTGGGTTAGTGGGGTCTGTATCCAGGTTCAGGTACTTACGATTCCGTTAGTGTTGTATACCTGTGGGTTCGGATGTTGCTAGTTCCTGGTGGCCGACTCGATTTGGTGGTGTTGCGCTGGTCCAGCTGTATCCTATTGAGTACAGTATAGATTGGTGGGTGCGTCTGAACCTAATCTTCAGGTGTGGGACTAGGTGGGTGACATCTATTCTTAGGTAATCTAGTGTGACCCTGGTCAGTTAAGGCTTTGAGTGGTTCAGGGTTGTGGTCATGTTGAAGTGTTGTCATATTGGATCCGTCTTGGTGAGCGTGTGTTTCACTATTTTTCAGAGGAATGTAACAGGAATACTCAGAAATTTCTATAACATTATCATGGTTACTCTGCTTCCTGCAATTCATCTTACTGGTTGTTTTCTGAATAAAAAGAGTAGACAAGCAATTGAGACAAGTGTGGAATGAGGGTGAGACCAGGTTTACAAATTAAAATAGTTTGTAGATTTGTGTGACCATTAAAGTTAAATAATGCTTGACCATTGGATTTTGCTATGTATCATAATGGGTGATCAATAATGTTGAGGTGCATACATTGAGAATTTATTTTGGATTGCCTGTTTTTAAACAGCATTTTGTGTAGTAATGAGGATTTTATGGTATTGTGTTATCTTTTTTGCTGCTTTTGTGGAAATATTTGTTTTCCAAAATAAAGCCGATTTGATGATAAAGAGGCATTGTTATGTGTCAACCAGTGCATTACAGATAAGAAATACAAGGTTACACTGGTAATTGTGATTGAGGCTGTGATCCCGAAAGTAAGTGATGTCTTGGTGGATCATTCGGTATCAGGTAATAATGCCCCCATACATATTGTCCCCATACATAATGTCGCCGGGAAAAGCCATTGACAACATTATAAATGGTGGCATTATGTATGGGGATGGGTTGCGGGGATGTCCCCTGCTCCGCTTGTAAAAGAATTCTAATAATCGGGGCTGTGGAGTGTCCCTCACATGTTCAATGTAATAATGTCTACGCAAAAAACAGCAACTTTTTTGTCAGGAGACATTTTTGCGGGGACATTATTACATGGAACCGATCATTCTCTGTTGTTATTCCAAGTCTTGACGTTCAAATGGAAACTGTCCGAGACTGAGCTGAGTAGGTTTCAGGATCTGTCGGACCTGTTTCAAAGATTGATCAAGGTATTGAATGTGCCACGAAGCTCCTACTTTACAGTGCCTCTCCTTTGCCAGTCCACTCTCACATTTTAAAAGTTAATGGAGCAAATGGACAGGACAGAAGAGGCTACTCACAGCAGCTTGCGGGCTTGGGAAGCAGAACTAGGAACTGAAATTGACGTTGGTTATTGGCCCGAAGTGTGTACTAGCATTAAAGGTATGAATATGCACTTGAACCACCTGAGATCGACCCTTACTGGACCCCTGTGATAATGGCATGATGCAAATTGAGTTTCTTTAATGTGTGCTGGGCATGTCAGAAAAGGGTGACATAGTACTGCATATGTTTTGGGAGTGTGTACCAGTATAAGGAATTTGGGAGAGTGCTCTGGAGTGTGTCCAATTGATTGTTGGTTGTGCAATAATCTTATTTCCGGCCCTAATTTTCTTATGGGTGTTTAATCCTACACTAAACCTTCCTTTTCGAAGTTATATGTCAAATGTTAAATGTTAAAGGTATTTGTATAGCGCACCGTCACCAACGGAGTTGGTCCCCAGGCACTCAGACGGATCTGTAAACGAGAAGGCGGGCATGGGTTAGTAAGGTGAAGAGGGAGTGGGATAGTGAGAGATGTGGTGTCCTGTTGGCAGCTTCAGTTCGGTTTACACTGTGCGCTGAGCTTTGGTGCGAGTATCGGATCGAATTCAGGCCTCGTGTGCTGTTAGTGTGCCTTATGTGTTTGTTTTTTGTTGCGGTATGGTGTGGTGAAGTGCGTGCGTCTTGCTGTGCAAGAGGTGGTTGTGTGGGTTTCTGTATGAGTTAAGTATACAGAATCTTGACATTTTTTTTTGGTTATGGCAGGGGTCCCCAACCTTTTGTGCGCAATGAGCAAAATGTCTATATCAAATTAAATGGTGAGCAACATCCATTTTTCGACAGAATATATCAGTGCTCAGTTGGCAGAAAAATTACTGCAACACGAATTGCAAATTTATAAACTAAAGACTGGTAATAGAACATTTTCATTTGCAGTACTTAACAGTTATCTAGAGCATGTGTAATTTTAGTAAAATACATTTACAATGCCTTTAACTTATTTTGACATTAAATGGTTGTTTATAAGAAATGTTGAAGAAATTGAGTGGTCAGTAGGACATTTTTAGACAAATGCGACCAGTCAAGTTGTTCAAAAATATAGTAGGACTAAATAAACATTACCAGGGCTTCAGGTTCTTGAGCAAAATATTTTCAAGAAATTTAGTGCAAATGTTTGGACAGTAAAATTGGTCACAAATGAAGCACTGATTTTCAGGTGTACTTTGCTTTGGTATTCTGCCTGAAATTTTCTGGGATCTTTAGTGGTAAATGGTGCATTCCTAATCAAACAAGACCAGAGTTACTGTTCCTCAGTCATTGATTGCTGTATTATAGAGGGTTTTTTCTTCAGGAATTTTATGAAAGTTTGCATTTCTGATTGAACAGAGTGATTACTATGCTCTTGAGTTAATTTTCCAATGGTCAGGAGTTTTAGGCACCACAAAGATGATGTCCAACAGCCAGAGGGGCTGATTGGTGATGCTTACGCTCAACAAGGAGGCATTGGAAAGAATGACTAATTCACAAGAAATAAAGATATTCTCTCAAAACTGTTAAATAGATCAGCAGCCACACACAGAAGTGTCAGTTGGTTTGAGTCGTTGGTTAAAACTATCCGGGACAGAAATATTGGCAAACATTGTCTCCCAGTTCAGCACATCCAGGTTATAGAAAGGAATGCCCCATGGTTCGATGCAGAATGTAGAATCTTGAAAAGAAAATTGATCCATGATTTAATGAGTGGTGTACACAGCGGTCAGATTTATAGTTTAAAAGAAACACAAAAAATAATGAATTGAGAAATAATGGAAGCCTTTTCGAAGGACCTCACCAGCCCCCCATGGTTATAGTCTAATTTCCTTACTGAAAATTGCCAGTATAATATTCTCCAAATATTTGTTGCTCAGACTGGAGATGTGGGCTCAAAGTAACAATTTCTTGAAGTCCTCCCAAATGGGTTTCAGGTGAGGGGTTAAGCATGTGGGCCACTGCTTCACTCTGACAACAGAGAAATATGGTAAGGTTAAGGTAGGAAGATGATTTGTGCTTTTTTTTAGATTTGGAGAAAGCATTTGATTTGGTTGATAGAATCATATTGTGGCGTAATTTACATTTTATTGGGGTCCTTAATGGTTTATTAAATCTTATCTAAATGTGATAGGCAGACATCTCTGTGTCTGTCCAATATACAAGATAGGGGAATTATACATTGTTTTCCCCCACCAGTAAAGGTGAAAAGCAGGGCTGTCAGTTGGCCCCTATTTATTCCTTTAAGACTTTGACTCTAGTACTTCTCTTAGGAATGTTAATCCACCCTCTTTGAAGGGGTCATTTTATAGCATGCTTCTTTATGGTGATGAGACTGCTATTTTGGACTTCGAGCCAGCAGGTCTCCAGCAGGGCCTGCTATACACAAATTACTATTTTGGTAACTATAGTTTGAAATTAAATATAATAAAAACAATGATGATGGTGTACTGGAAAAGGGTGAAGCCTTGTAGCTGGTTTTTAAATGAATGTCGAGATGAAGAGGTACTCTCATTTTTATTTCAGCCTACTCTTCTCAAAGAGCAGTGCTTGGGTCAATAATTTGAAGGAGACAGCTGAAAGGGCATCATTAAGGATTAAAGTGCTATTTACATTTTTATTTCAAGTTTGGGGCATTCAGATTGGAGAAGTGCCTGGCGGTGTATAAGCAGGGACGTCATTTCACCAAAATGCCCGGGGTAGCGGAAGTGACAACACGACCCTTGATCTCTGATGACATCACAGGAAGTGATGTCATTTGACCCCCCCCGCTCGAAGTGATATTGCAGGAAGCTATGGACCACAACCTTTCACCCGTTGACAAAACAGAGAGTGGCATCACATGGCATTGTACACTACAAAAAATATGGTTACGATATCACTATAATGTGATGTACATTTCATACAAGAATGGATCGCCATATGTATCGTTAAGATCAGTGTGTATAGGCCCATATTACCAAATTACTGTGAATGCAAGCAGACGTCCATGACCAAATGATAATGATGTGTTATTATATAGCACTTACGCTTAAGCGCTTTATATAGAAAAAATATACACCCAATTTCACCCAACCTGTCTTGGTACTCATTTATCAACCTCAGAAGGATGAAAGGCTGAGTTGAGGCGTTTAAGAACAGACTAAATCAGTGACTCATCCTCTGAAGTGGGCCTGAAATAAACCTTTAATGAGTCTAGCAATTATTGTATAGAATTCCAGAAAGACACATTATTTTGTATTCCTATTCTTTCTTATTTTGGGCCAGTGCTGAAAGTGTTAGACTTGTGGCACTCCTGTTCTTATGTTTCTTTTTTTTAAAGGGGCCTGAAAAAGAAAGCCAGCCACTCCAGAAGTAAAGAGCCACAAGGTGCTGGCCACAGCCCAGGAGGCTGCATTACAAACAGAGGTCGCAAGGGAGAGCACAGAGGTCGCAAGGGAGACCTCAGAGGTCGCAGTTGCGACCTCTGGCGACCCCTTAATGACGTCCCTGTATATAAGGCACAGGTCTGCTCCTAATATTTTATGGCAGAAAATCTGGGGTGGTTCAAACTGTAATGTCCAGGAGGAGTTGCTAAATACATTCTTGTGACAATACCAGGTCGACCTCAAAGTACACCTGGTAGCACCTTATGAGCTGAATTTGAGGTATTAGTTTAAAGGTGTCGGGCCAGTAAAGATTTTTTATTAAATGCAAATGATTGAGGCCTCCCCTAGTAAAACACAATAAAGAACAACACTTGTGGTGCTTGGTGATGGACGGGGGTTTTAAGGTACTGTCCGTTTTTATACGGAGTGGGATATAACTGTATTTGCCACATTAGGTCGACGCAAAATATTTCTTAAAGCAAGAGCTTGTCCGATGGGGAGAGAGGCAGATGTCCAAAATATGCATAAGCTGCCTTCTTTAGCTTTATATGTAGACTATATGAAGACGGCAAGGAGATATCTGTGAAATAAGATCCCCAGAATGCAGGAGGCTGATGCTATTGGTACATTTAAATGTACCCACCCTCAATGAATGAAGGCGTGCAGGAGGAAACACAGTGTGCCTGCAAAATGGGAGTCAATGAACATTCGGTTCATTTTATGTTAATTTGTCGTTGATCAGGTTTTCATATATGGCTTGTTTGAATATGTAAATGCTGCTTTATTTTTTTGGGATTGTTCTATAGGAATTTTATTAAATATGATACATGTGTTTAAATGTTGCTACCTTAATGAAGAAATAAAATAAAATAAATATTGATTGAGTAATACTGGTCATTAAGTGTAGGCTTTAAAGATCACTTCACCTGTGCTTTGGAGGGTACCTCCCAAATAGTGCATTCTAAAGACCTTGGGGCCTATTACCTTGGTGAAAAAGAGGTTAGGAATAAAAAAGAAGATTTTCGGAAGGATTTGGAGCCTCTCGTCCCTGCCCCAAAGGGATTTTACACAAAACATAGTGACAAACATTGGTCAACCCTTTGAGCATTTGACGACCACTTCATAAAGGGGTGTGGTGGTGTTAGCTAGGCATTTGGAGTAATTCATTTAAACATATTAACAGTAACTTAATTGGAATTGAACATAGGGCGACAACTGGCGAGCAACAATTTGGGGTGCCGCGAGCAACATGTTGCTCCCGAGCTACACGTTGGGGATCACTGGGTTAGGAGGTTATAAGTCTTGCAGCTGACCTTCACGGTTTTGGTAAGTGCTTATAGTTAAAAATCCTGTGTGGTGGCGCAGAGGCCCAGGTCTCATAATACACTACATTTCACCATACAATAGACAAGATGGAAGCTGCACCTAGAGAGTCCTGTAAAATGGGACAATGCCCCGGTTCCACAGTAAGTGGATTTCCGCATATGATCTGCAGAGATGGAGGCTACACCTGGATTCGGCTACGCCAGGTTAATATTCACAGCTCTAAGTGTGGCACGTGCTAACATTCACAGTCCTATTTAGATGCGACGCAAGCCAGTGTTTACAATTCTATCTAGGAGTAGCACATGCTAAAAATGCACAAAATATATGTGAGACTATCTTACTTTAATTGCTGCTAAGAAGGAGATCCAAACGTTACGGCAGTCAAACAATAAACCTTCTTGAAACAAGTGGTTACTGCGTGTTCTTTGTGAGAGGGAAAATGCGTTAGTGAGAAGGTACACCAGGGGAAATATGAGGATGAGATGAGTCGCCTTTAATAGTTTGTAATTACAAACATAGAAGGAGTCGAACTTTGCTTCTATGTTTGTACTTTTAGCTCTGCCGACTGTCCCTGCCGACTGTCCCTGTTGGTTTTGTATGCCTCTAGTGTATCTTTGATCCGTCTCTGATGTGTCCATCCTTGTGCCACGTTAGTTGTATGTTGAGTTGGTTGTGTTCCCACAAAAGTGCACTTTTCTTTTTTACATAGGCCAATGTACTCACTGGTTTGTCATGCCTACTCCATAGTCGCTTTGCCTTTCATGAATATGTCTTTGACTTCCATTGATCTCCTTAATTGTACATAATTTATGGAGTACTTTTCGCTACTGAAGAGGGACTATGTGCAATGTTTACAATGTTTATTTAATCTATGATTTTCCTTAAGTGACTACTGAAAAAAGGTTGTATTACCTGATGGCTTTGTTTCCCATCAGCACTTTCTAAATACAGTGAACATGAAGATTCAATGTATTAATGTATCAGATATTAGTCACAGAGGGGGGGTCTTGGCATATCAACTTATCTGCATGGAGAAATGTCGTCTGCCTAGTGAAGGAACGGCGAATACCCTTTGCTCCGTTAGGTAAGTTCAAAAGAAAAAGGGGGGAAGTAGACCCCCTTCTTCACATTGTAGGCAGCGCCATCAAGAAATAGTAGACTCAAAATGAAGTTTAGGTGAGTTTATAATTAAAGTGCCCTATTGTGAGACACGTGTTTCGGCAATATCAACCATTTGGTTGCTGACGCTTGGAGCCCGAGTAGCCTATTGCCAGGTCGGATTTATCCTATTGACAGGGGAACCAGGAAATTCTTTTAAAAAATGAGACTTTGATGCATTAACTATCCCTGATTGAAAAAAGGCAAGGATATTGCCGAAACACGTCTCTCACAATAGGGCACTTTAATTATAAACTCACCTAAACTTCATTTTGTGTCGACTATTTCTTGATGGCGCTGCCTACAATGTGAAGAAGGGGGTCTACTCCCCCCCTTTTCTTTTTAATGTATGAGATATGTCTGCTTAACTGTGTAACTCTGGTCATCCTTGCTCTTGGGAAGCTATGCCACATCCTAGCGACACCTGCTACAACAGAGGGCACCACACTGCCATGGATTGTTTTCTACTACAGAGAAAAGGTTAAACATCTGATATGCCTTGAGGACTGTCATGGCAGAGTCTGGCCTAGTGTTGATTGGCCTCTGTGCTTTTCTGATGGGCCGATGGGTATTTCATCTGGAATTTGAGAGAGAGAGAGAGAGAGACACATACACACCAGTGGAGTGTTTGGCAACTGGCAGGTGGCCCCTGCCCTCGGTTGACAGTGAGTGGCATGGTCCTGGTTCAGCATATGGGTTTGGGGAGCAAGGGTTAAAGTAATGGATCTTCTCCTTTACCAGCAGAAAAACTACAAAAACATAGACATAAAATGGTGGTCAATCCAAGCAGAAAGAGACGATGTCACTACGTACTGCCATGATCCATATCATCTCGTGATAGACGTCTTCAATGAACATCATCAGCCCGCAAAGCTTTTCACAGTGCAGGTCTACACAGATCACCCACAACTTAGGACAAGTCATTTGGAAGAGTGACACTTTGAGAGCGCAATCTATTATCAAACGGTGAAATTAGGAAATGTCTTGCAACGCAAGAAAGTTATTTTCAGGATGGCTGAACCAGATGACATCCTCTGGCACACACCCTCTCTTCCCCGGGCTGAATGGCGCGTCAATCATTTTTACACAATTGAAGTGAATTTAGCCAGGCTTGACAAACCGATCTAATCCACTCAAATGAGCCGGAGCCTATTAGCAATTACTACATTGTGACAGCATGGATGAGCGAGTACCTTTTACAGAGAAGGCAGAGGAAGAACAAAAAGACATCCTTTCGACAAAGCGGAAAATGATAAACCATTTATCCGTACATACGACATATACCAGGTTCAAGAGTATTGCGCTGTTTCCATAACTACTGCATCTCACTACTATTTCTGTACAAATGCACACATCTCTTCCTCCGTGGAATAGCAGAGCAGTTTCTTCCACAAAGGCAAAGAGGCTATTCAAAAAATAAAGGAAGGTTTACAACACAAAGATAGGACATTCTTTTCATGTGTCCCTTTTGCTTATGCAATATTTTTCAGATTTTGTCTATGTCTTTAATTCTTCTTAGTGATATTCGTTTTTTTTAAATTCTCCTCATCGACGTGGCTGTAAAAAGACTCATAAACTGCCTTGTATTGCACATGATTACATAATCCCTGGTAAGAAAGTAAATTAAGCCAGAAAGTTATGCCATTTCGTAACTGTGCTATTCCTTTTACATCATTTAAAAAGATTCAAAATGAATAAATGTAAGGATAACTACAATTTGTTTGATGTGAGGCGTGAGTATTAAACAATCCATCCACAATTTCCTAGAGACTGGGATGTAAGGTTATATGCTTACCTTTTGAGGCAAAAATGTGCAGTTTCAGAAATGCAAACTCATTAAAAGAAAACAGACTTTAATGGAGATGTGAACGGAATACACAAGGACATTAGGGATATTCATGTGCCAGAGTGTGCACCTTACTGGGAAATGCGCTGGCATGGCTCTCAGTACTAAAGGCCGCCATTGTTTATGGAGGAAGGCTTGTTGGAGCGGGTGATACGGATGGCAATGAAACGCCTTATCTCATTACTTCTCATTCCTTTATGTAGGTCCCTACATTCAGTGTTGTGGGTTATACTCAGAGGTGTAGCTCTCCTCTGTTCTTCCGACTCTCCTACAGCGGAGCTCCCTACAAGGGCGAGGGATTGTAAGGAACAGCTGCTGGAACATGGTACATGCATTTCCCAACGATGTTCCACAATCACGAGTGAAATGTAATCCTATTCCACAAATGTAATAACACTACCAGATCTGTCACCCCTTACCAAGGAAGACAGCTTGCTGGCAGGATCGGACTAGCCTATATGGCAATGAGGCAATGCCTGAACCAAACACGCAAAATACTAGTGTGGGCCAGTTTCTTTGGTCAAAGTGGGCCAGTTTGATGAGTTAATTCAGTGTGCGGCTAGTAGTTTTGACCATTGTTGCTGAAGAAATATTCTTAAATTGCACAATTTGCATCACATTTCATCAAAAAAATCCCCCTTGGGTACTATTCAAAGAGTCTGTCACAAAAGGCATGAATTAGCATTTGGAACTGTGGGACAATTTTTCATTGGTTCTCGAGATAATGTTATGCCCCAGTCCGCCCCGGCTTGCCGAGTTAATGTACTGATTCTTCACATCTTTTTTGTGCCATGACTATAAAAAGGTACTAGTCCCAGTGCGATAGCAAAGGTGGTTGCTATGTCAGGAGCCACGATCCTTGTGAGATGTGCATGTCACAGGTGTTTTGTGAGGAGTTGCACCCTGGGAGGCAGGAGACTTTCCTCTTACTCCACCACACAAGTTCTCTCCACACACTTGGGGGTTTAGCATAGAGTGAAAAGGACGGAGGGATGCCTTATGGCTCTCTCTGTACTTGAAAAAGGAATAGATTAAGGAGGTTAGCATAGAGCTTTACTCACCCCTCCTTACTTGCTACATAGGCCCCCAGGTTCCCAACACATGACCAGCAAGGTGGTTACAATACAGGACAGATAACTGTGAAGAGTAGCAGACGGTATATCCCCCACAGGCCAGAAATCCGATTCCCGTAACAATGAGAAAAGAAAAAAAAATGTCACAGTGGACCTGACCCAAAAGGCAATGAAAGGAAGAGGGAGTTTCAATGATGAAGTCCAAGGCCGGAGAGGCTGGTGAAAGGGAATCCTAAACTTAATGTTCCACAGACGAAACATATAGAATTCCAGGAAGCCAAAGAAAATACAGATCATATGATAGGTTAATTATAACATGCTTAATACCCAGAGGTTTCTAAGCACAGACCCGGGGATCGAACCTGTGTTGCTTCATGTCGTCTTGTTTCCAAGGTGAGCACTTGGCCACTGAGCTATCCCCCCGAGGTATCTGCTTTGAAGCTTCAATCCAAAAATGTAAAGCCAAAGAGGAAATTCATAGTCAGGCCAAAAAGGACAAGGTCTGAGTCCAAAACCAGAAGAACCAATGGAATCCTCGAAAGTCACAGCAGTTAGGGGATATCCGAAAACAGGTGCCACCCAATAGCCAAGGTCTAGAAACTGGAGTGACAGTAGAACAAAGGACATCACGGACAGGCTACTCAAGAAAAGTTCCCTGTTTGAGAAGGACGTCTGCTTCTGAACACCAGGTGGGTCTCATTGTGACATAACCGCTGCTCTGTGTTCTGGAGATTGCAGTCTCAACAGGGACTCCAAGGGAGGCACAAAGACTGTGGTACTTGGGCCCCCAATTGTCCATGAGATGCATGGTGCATGACAACAGGCTTAAATTAGAATAAAGTAGATCTAATGCTTAATGTGCATACTGCAGTCATCTGTCGGTAGACTGCTGTTTACATGGACCAGGCCTAGGAAGATAGTGCTGCAAAACTGCACAAACACAGGGAGTAAAGTCAGAGTACAGGTGTTGAGTGGGAGTGATGATGCAAATGGTTCAGGAATTTCGATTATAAAAGATAAGATTGTGCTTGAGTTCAAGAATGAGGAACATGTTTTGTGGGCTCCCCCTGAAAAACATGGATGCTGTCCTAAAATATAAACGAATTAAACATTTTAAAAACTATTATCAAAAAAGAGGAAAAAGCTATAGTTTCCAATATCAATGTGCAGTGAGTAATGCCATATAAAATTAGATGCCGGTGATCTGTTTAACTTGCTCGGGTTTTCAGTAATTAGTATTTATAACCTTAATGTTGTGACATAACAGTGCATACAGTTAATACATGTAGTTGTGATGCCTATGTGTGACTGTGCATTAGGGTCTCACTATCCAAAATGGTGGCATCCTCAGGTCAATCTGAAACAGGGATTCTATGACTCAAAAAGCCATGAACCAAGTTGAGGAGGTACTGAAGGTATAAACCTTCATAAAAAACAGACTTGCTTGCAGTGTCCCAAGCTTTAGTGGCCACGCTTCTGATTAGCTATCTGCCTCTGCTATGACTGGGCCAAAGAACTGTCCTTTTTTTAAAAATTGTGATATTAGTTTAAAAAAACAAGCCATTCAAATTTCATTCTTTTCTGTACAAACTATTAAATACAACCAACTAACGTTAAAAGAAAAAAGTATACACAAAACTTACGAGAAAATGAAATTTGAATTAAAATAAAATCATATATACATTCTATGACACATAAAACCCAAATAGATACCTCTATGATCTTGAATGATTCCCCTAAAAGACCATGAAGGGCAATCATCAATGACACACTGTCCCACCACATTAGACACGCCCAAAAGGACTCAACCAAAACACTGGATTGAGTTTAAAGTCCTGAGTTGAAGTATTTGGCCCTGATATCGGTTAACCGCCACAATCTAGGACCAGGTGCTTAAAAGTTTCCAAAAATGACATAGAATCACATAATCTACGGGGTAATCTACTTCTGCCTGTGATTTCCAAGAACTTTCTCTCTCTAAGGTTGGAAGTTGGATAAGCGGAAAATGTATATATACCGTCTGTATAGTTCTACTGTGGAGCATTTACACGAATTTCGGAAGAGTCTCCCTTTTTCTAGAGAATCTTGCATATTCAATATATGACTTGTGGCGCTAGAGATCATCAACCATCCCACACCAGACCATAGTAAATAGCTTTCTTAGTAACCAAAGGCCTCAAAATCAGTTCTTCTTCTGAGGAGCTAATTGCCTCGAGAATGGTTCTCCAATTACCTTTAAACGTATTTAATAATTGTACAGATTGATTTGTCAACCATTTATCCAAATCCTCACATAAAGAGTTGTTAGGCGGGGGATTCTTTTTAGAAAATTAGATAATTGTCTCCATTGGGTTCTCGCATATAACGAAATCAGACCCAACTCCTGTTGGATTATTACGATAGGAACAGACTTGGACAAACCCAAAGACTCTTTCCAAACCAGCCCTTACATTGTGTTTAAATATAGGCCCAAATCTAAAGCAGTCAAATCTAAGCCTTACAAGATTGTTGGCTCCACTTTAGCCAGATATTGGGCCACATTACAAGTGTGGCGGTCTGGAAATATGGGTGCCCTTCGCACCATACCGGCACCCTTTCTGGACCGGCACACTCCAACTCTGCCTTCCACAGCCGTTGCGCCTGGCAGGTCTGACCTGCCGGGTGCACTGGACCCGGTAGGTTGGGTTGTCACAGAACCACCAGCACTGTTAGTAATGGAGCCACTGCTTCCGTGTCCCTGTTCCCCTGGAGTCCTACGAGAATGGGGAGTTACACTTTCCAGCACTTGATATCCCAGGCCGCCGTAATGTCTCGTGGCACCGGGATATGAGGCGGCAGAATGGTGTTATGAGTTTGGCAACAAACCACCGGTAGAACCAGCGCGGTTCCCCCAACCTCAGAATGAGGTCCAATATCTAATGGCCGTAAGGAGGGAGAATTTACAGAGGCTAAACATCAATCTTTTCATCTGGCAGATTAATGGCCTGGATTTTTCTCTAAGGCGAAGCTTACTTACTGCGAGTGAACAAATGTTGGTGTGGTCGTAGCCTAGATAGCGTAAGGAGGCTACCCTCGCCAAGATCTGTTGTCCCACCTTCCATGTCATTACTTTTGATTTCACCTTATTGGAGAAGATAATAATCTTAGATTTCTGTTCATTTGCCGACAGATGTCTGCTAGTTAGGTGTACAATTGGTTTAATTTTCTGTGGAGACCTAGGGGAGTTTTATGAAAAAAGATTAGCTGGGTAATTCATAGAATTTCGCACAAAAGTGGCGCACGTGGCTGGCGCACAGAGTGCGCGTGCGAATCTCTGCGCCAGCCGCGTGCGCTAAAATCCATTTCCGCGCACAGCGTATTCATGGATTTTAGCTACCAAAACCAGCCGTGGCGCACATTGATGCAGTGACCCTGCAGCAGCCAGTTACGCCCCCAAGAACGCCCTCGCGCAAGGAAAAGCCATCAAAATCCCAGTCCAGCGCAAAGGGCTGCGCTAACCCTGGACCAGTATACAGGGCTGCCACACAGCACACGGCAAGCGGGGAACGTGTATCTCTGGGGTGCGCGGGAAGTTACACACGCGATTTCAGCAGGGTATGTGTATTTCTGGGGTTCGCAGGAAGTTTCACACGCGATAGGCCCTGTGCCAGTGGGGTATGTGTATATCTTGTGTGCGCGGGAAGTTTCTCATGTGATTTCAGCAGGGTACATGTATTTCTGGGGTGCGCGGGAACTTTCACACGTGATAGGCCCTGTGCGAGTGGGGTACATGTATTTCTGGGGTGCGCGGGAAGTTTCACACGCGATTTCAGCAGGGTACATGTATTTCTGGGCTTCGCGGGAAGTTTCACACGCGATTCCAGCAGGGTACGTGTATTTCTGGGGTTTGCGGGAAGTTTCACACGCGATAGGCCCTGTGCGAGTGGTGTACTTGTATTTCTGGGGTGCGCGGGAACTTTCACACGTGATAGGCCCTGTGCGAGTGGGGTACATGTATTTCTGGGGTGCGCGGGAAGTTTCACACGCGATTTCAGCAGGGTACGTGTATTTCTGGGCTTCGCGGGAAGTTTCACACGCGATTCCAGCAGGGTACGTGTATTTCTGGGGTTTGCGGGAAGTTTCACACGCGATAGGCCCTGTGCGAGTGGTGTACTTGTATTTCTGGGATGCACGGGAAGTTTCACACGTGATTTCAGCAGGGTACGTGTATTTCTGGGTTTCGCAGGAAGTTTCACACGCGATAGGCCCTATGCGAGTGGGGTACGTGTATATCTGGTGTGCGTGGGAAGTTTCACATGTGATTTCAGCAGGGTATGTGTATTTCTGGAGTGCGCGGGAAGTTTCACACGCGATAGGCCCTGTGCGAGTGGGGTACATGAATATCTGGTGTGCGCGGGAAGTTTCACATGCGATTTCAGCAGGGTACGTCTATTTCTGGGGTGCGCGGGAACTTTCACACGCGATAGGCCCTGTGCGAGTGGGGTACGTGTATTTCTGGGGTGCGCGGGAAGTTTCACACGCGATAGGCCCTGTGCGAGTGAAGTACATGTATTTCTGGGGTGCGCGGGAAGTTTCACACGCAATTCTAGCAGGGTACGTGTATTTCTGGGGTTCGCTGGAAGTTTCACATGCGATAGGCCCTGTGCGAGTGGGGTACGTGTATTTCGGGGGTGCAGGGGAGTCCTACACGTGAATTGGCAATGTGGGTCCTCCCAGGTGTTCCCTCTACACCCTCCACGGCCCCTGCAGGCAGCCCACACCACAGGGGACTACCCTGCACCCCTGGTCATGTCCCGCAGGCAGCCCATCCACCATGGGCATGCCCCCCAGCCAAGCCACATGTCACCTTGCACTAGTGATCACCAACGCATTACCCCCTTGCACCCCACCCCCCAGCAGTGCAGGGCACCTGCCAGCAGGCCCCCACTCATGTCCCCTTGCACCCCCACCCACCAGCAGTCAGGGGCACCTGCCAGCAGGCCCCCACTCACGTCCCACTCATGTCCCCTTGCATCCCCACCCCCCAGCAGTGCAGGGCACCTGCCAGCAGGCCCCCACTCATGTCCCACACATGTCCCCTTGCACCCCCACCCCCAGCAGTGCAGGGCACCTGCCAGCAGGCCCCCATTCATGTCCCCTTGCACCCCCACCCCCCCAGCAGTGCAGGGCACCTGCCAGCAGGCCCCCACTCATGTCCCCCTGCCCCCAGGTCATGACGATCCTCAATCATGGCCGTTATGGCCAGCCTCCCCAGCCCAAAGACCCAACCAAGTATTGCATCCACCCACATAGAAAAGGCAATTACATGATACAACCCCAATGGCAAGTATGTAAATGAACACATGTCCGTCACACACACACAATGGTTGCAATTGAATGTGAAAACCCACATCATCACATGCATTGAACCAATGAGATAATACCACACATCCAAGTATGAAGAAAAAAATGTATTAAACGCAACATGAATGGAATTAAAATCAAACAAACAACAATGGGAATAAAAAAAGAAAAGCTGCATGTCCGTAAAATAATGAAAAACAAGAAATCATAATCCAAAGGAATGGTGTCCAAAGTCACAGTCCAACAAAGCAAATCCAAGTGAAAAACCATTGCTCCATGGGGAAATACAAAAAAGAGATGAATCCAATAGTGAACTATATACAGGTGAACAATCCAGGGTCCATGATCCCAACTGAAGAAATGAAACCTATCAAAAATACTACCTAATGAAAAACTATATACAGAAACATGGTGCATTGTCCAAGCGCAACCAAAATAAAGAAAAAACCAAAGGAAACCTAACACTATTTAACTATTTACAAGGGCAGCGGGCTAGTCCGACGGCTCACTTTTGGATGTCCCGGGCCAGGGCATCATCGAACTCCTGCTCAATGTCCCGGAGGTGGTCCTCTTCCATGGCCCCGAGGGTTTGCAGGGACGACGACATGTTCTCCTCCAACTCCCTGCGAATTCCCTCATGGCACTCGGCCTGCCTCAGGGCCCTCCCCATGGAGTTCTCCGCCATGACCATCGTGAGCCATGCCTCTTCTGCCCGCTGCCGTTCCGCATCTATGGCATGGCCTAACCGCTGCCACACGGAAGACACTTCCCGCCCTGGGTCCTCCCAACCCTCTGGCCGATGCCTGCCCCTCCGATGACGAAGGCCCCGAGCCATCATGGCTCCCACCTTGTTGCTGCTGCTGCTGTGCCTCTGCCCGTGCCCTGGCTCTTGCTGCCTGCACATCCTCCTCCGGCTGGGGTGCAGTTGTTGAGGTGGCCACTCCTGCTGGACGTCCGTCTCCTGACTGTGGCAGGGATGTGTCCTCCACCAACCTGGCCACAGGGTCAGAGGCAGCTCCACAGGGCACCCAGGTGACACATGGGTGGGAAGATGGCACGGAGTACGACTGGCGCATAGGGGGTTCAGTTGAGGAGGGGGTCGGAACAAGGCCCAGCAAACGGAGGAATCCAGCCCTGGTGACCTGTCCCAGCAGGTCGACGTGGTCAACGAGCCATTCGAAACGACATGCAGTCTCCCCATGAAAAGACTGCATTTTGCCTCGCATGGCCCGTTGACGCAACACCACACCACCCAGGACAGGCTCAACCCGGTCCCGGATAGCCACGTCCGCAGGCAGAGGAAGGCCAGTTGTCGTAAGCTCATCCCCTGCCTGAAAACGGGTCTGGACGTAGGTATCCCTGCTGGTGCAGGATGATGCAGTCACAGGATCGGGGACAGGATTACACACAGGATTACTCCGCGGTGGCCTGTGCTGCCTCCTGTCCCTGCCCCTGCACTGCACCACTAGCACCAGTTGAATCCCCACCTCCAGACCCCGTCTCTGTCCCTTGCACGGCCTCCTCCTCCACCAAACCCCCCACCAACCTGGATGACTCCGTGCCATCTTCCTCCGTCGGGCCCTGTGGGGTCTCAGCTGCCCCTTTTGCTGCCAAGGAGTCCAACTCCGACCTCCGCCTCTTGGACCTCCCCTCAGCAGCTGCGACCTGGGACGCGGCACCGGACTCCTCACTCCCCGACGAGATGACAACCTGGGAGGGGAGACGGGCCTTGCGTCTCCGGCTGGCGGTGCGATCCCTGCCGCTGTGCTCCACAGCACCCTCTCCGCCCTCTTCATCAGTCGACCCTGCAGACAGGGAGAGATAGGACACAGGCATCAGGGCACTGCACAATGGACTCATACACACATGACAGTTGCACACGAGTGTCATTGTCAAACTTCAGACATGGCATCACAATCCCCAACACACATGTCATTTCAAATCACACACATGAGCTATTACGACAGCCATATCGCAACAGCCAGCACCATCCATACACATACAACAGCATGAGCAGGCAAAGGTGAGCCAGACATCACATGAGACACAGGGAGTGCACTAGACATGCACACACACCACCACACTTAGATGCATGTGTACACCTCCACCAAGTGTCGCAGTGATGAGATCGGCATCCATGTCACATCTGGCAATCAGTCTTCTACATATCAGTCTCACATGCATCCATGTTGCATGACAGTTGCACACTTGTCAGATACACATACATCCACATGTACACAGTGCAGATACATGCAGCTGGAACCAACATCCATGTGTGACACCACAACCTTGATAACTGACATACACAGTCATTCAAACATGTGTGCTCACACATCTGCATTTGGCCTGCATGCTTACCCACAAATACACCATCCATGTGCCTCACACATGAAAGGACTCGCATGTGTCAGCCTCACGGCCCTGTACATACACATCCATACATGGCCCTTCAAAACCACATGTGCAACCTGCACACTACTGGCACACCACCACACGCACAGCTTCCAATCAGTATGGATGTACACTTACCGCTCGACTGCAGACGGGTGTGCCTCTCAAGGACCTGGACGTGGAGCGCTGGGCATACGCGTTCCAGGACCCTCATTTGATCTTCCGAGAGGTGGCCCCGGCGCACCTTAGCATCCGCTGCCTTCAAGAGGAGCCGGGCCTTGTTGAGGGTCCTGGACCTGAAGTCCTCCCAGCGCTTCTTGACATGATGGTATTGGCAGACTGCCACTCCCTCCGCGTTGATGGCAGTCACGATGTCTGTCCAGATCCTGGTCCGTCCTTCCTTGTCGGCGCGCGACCTTCCGAAGAGGGCATCATACTGCCCCAGGACTTGCTCCACCAGGACACCAACTTCAGTGGCAGTGAAGCTGGTGGCCCTCTGCCTCTCTGGCTGGGGGTTGCCAGTGCCGCCAGATGGTGTAGTGCTGGACATGGCAACCCCAGAGGCAGGAGTGGCTGGGCAACTGGGTCCTGGGGCTGGGCTGTGGAGCGATGGAATCCCAGTCGGGAGTCTTCGGTTCCAGCAGGGGTGGTCACAGCAACAGCACCCCTGGCTGACGTGCAGGCAGCAAATGGCAGGGCACGTGGGCAGCAGGCAATAAGGCAGCAGCAGATGGCAGGTGAGAGCGTGCTCAGGACTCTGGGGGGCAGTAATTCTGCCTTCTGGGCAGGAGCGGTCTTCCGTGTGTGAACACGTGGCCAGTTTGATACGGAGTGATTTGGCAGGTGAAAATCTTGCACGTCAGAGTGTAATTCGAGGAAAGACCCTTAGCGCGTAAGCGCGTCAGCGCACTTACGCGATTTCATTGGACCAAAGGCCCTAAGCACGTAAGTGCGTCTGTGACGTGACGCGCGTGGGGGTTTCCCTCATAGCACGTGATGACAGAGCACACGTGGAAAAGCTGCACGTCCGAGTGTCAGCGCGTGTAATTGGAGGAAAGGGTGCGTACACGTGTAAATGACGTGTACGTGTGGGCCGGTTTAAAAGGTACGTGTAGGACACCATTTCCTTGTACGTGCTTTTTGTGGAGAGCGAGTGGGTGGAATCTGTACTTCTTGTCGGTTCACACACGATTACTTCACAGCGTTTCAAGTTTGTACTTCCTGTTACCTCTGACAGCTTTCATTTCTCTACTTTTTTTGGGCCTGTTTCCTCAAACAGTGTTCACTTCTCCTTTTGTCCTGTCTCCTCAGACAGCGTACAATTCTTCTTTTGGCGGGGGTGTTGCCAACGCGCAAACGCGTGTATTTTTCACGTTCTTTTTCCAGGCAGACGGTGAGTTCCGCACGTACTTAGCAACCGTGCTTGCCCCGTGTGTCGCGTACCCCTTCAGAGGTCATTGTAGGCTGCGTGTATCACGCGTATGCTTATTTTTGTGTTTCTGGGTGCCACAGCGTAGTGCGGGTTCATTTTTCCACGCACCTGGTCTACGAGGGGTTGCGTGCACGTTTATTTTTGTTTTTGGGCTGCCTGTGCGTTGCGTGACCCGTAATCTTCTCCCAGGGGTCACAGACAGCCTTGTCAGAGCACTAGGGTACGAATTCCATCTAGTACCCTACCCCTTTGACCCCCAATTACCCAGGACAATACTGCTCCTCCCATACGCACAACAACATCAGTGCCATGTTTGGGAGGCGACCAAGCGGTAAGGGAGGCAAAGGTGGCCGACCTTCAAAAGGTGGACCTGGTGGGCGCGGTAGGGGACATGCCCAGGATTTGCAGGGTGCCCCTATACCCCCATGTGTGGAGGACCAATCAGGGACACCCGTGCCCACTCCCATGGTTGAGGGAAATGTGGCTGGGACCATCACAGCTCAGCCCTTGTTGGACCAGCCCATTGTGGCACCTAACCTGGCACAGGATGACTCCCTGGCTGACTTCCAGGTCAGCAAGTCTAAGCCACATGTGGCGGTGCAAGTTGTCACCAAGCCATGTGGATCTGGGGCAGCTATGTCATCTGCTGCCCCAAGTATGCAGGGTGGTGAGGCTGCAGGGGCAGCTGCAGCTCCATCCGCCCCAGCTCTCACTCTCCCAGCAAGGACAGTGTTGGTCCTGGTCCATCATACTGATGTTCCCCCTGCCAACATCACACTTCAGACAATGCCTGCAGCAAGACCTATGGTCAATGTGCATTCGCACACTCCAACAACCCAGTCCACCAGTGATTCTGCCCCTACTGACCAGAGCGGCGTTAGCCACTCTGGCTCCTCTCCACCTTCTAAAAAGAGGAAGAAGGGTGCTCTGGCACGACAGGCTGAGACCCCAGGCACGGCTACACACTCCGGTACATCAAGGAAGCCTTGCTTCAATGATTCGGAACTTGATGCACTTGTGAGCTATGTGTTGGCACATAGCCACGAAATGGTGGTGACTGCAGGGTCCAAGACCACACCTTGTCAACGTAAGGCACACTGGCAGACCATCGCCGACCACATACGTGCCCTTGGATTTGTGAGGCGCTCAGCTGATGATTGCTACAAGCGGTGGAACGACCTAAAACGCAGAGCAAAGAACAAGCTGGCCTCAAATCATGCCGCTACTCTGGTGACTGGCGGATGGTCTCCACAAGAGGACAACAAACTCACTGAACACGAGTCTGTTGCTGGGACCTTCGTCACAGAGGAACAGATCCGAGGTGTTTGAGAACTACCCGATTATGACACATTGTCCGGTGAGTGCCCATGCGTGTGTGTGTAATGCGTGTGTATGTTGTTTGGCTGACCGGTTCTGATTGAGTGGCAGGTGAGCATGTGTGTGACTGAGTAGTATGGGTCACCCATGTGCTTCATCCAAAAGATTCTGTGGCCTTGAATTTGGGTGTGACACTATCCCTTCTGCCCACAGTAGTAATTTAGCGCAACATTACGGCAGTTGCCCTTGAGGTGGCATCATGCAACAACATTGTTTGTATTTTTCAGTGTTCTTTCAGGCTGATTGTTTCAATTCTCCCACTTTTGCAACACATTCCTCAGCCCTATTGTGACATATGTGACATGCTTCTGTCATTGAAGAACCCCACATTGGCCCACATGTGTCACCTTGGTAGTTGAATGATTTGACCATTCAGGCTGAATGAGTATTGTCCTGATCACATGATGTTTTTGGGCCTGTTTGAATGTGGAACATGCTAGTTGTTTCCTGTCATGTTGAAGTGCACAACCATTGATGTGTACATGGCCCTGCAATCACTGTATTTTTGTACACTGGATGTGTTGCAGTTTGTGGCACATGGCGTATCTTTTCACACTATGTGGCATTTTTCATCTCTTCATGTCCATCTCACATGGATGGGTGACAGTACTCATTCACTGGCATATGGATGTACTTGTGGAATGTACCATGGCTATGGTACATGCCATCTGTGTGATGGCATGTGTCATTTATGTGTATAGGACATGCCACTCACAGGCCAATGTGTGATGGCAGTGCTACCCAGCATGCAGCAAATGTGTTGCTCTTCCATCTTGGTGTCATCAGTGTCTGACTTTTGCCTCCCCTTCCAACTCTGTGACAGTGCATGCATAGGAGGGTTATAGTCATGTGTAAATCATGTACTGGTTCTGTAGCTTGTCAGGCCTATTTGTGTGCTATGGTGCTAATTCCTGTTTCCATTTTTTGTCTTTCATGTTTTTGCAGGGGATGACGCACTTGATGCTGTTGAGGTTGAGGAGATGGTGCAGACCCAGGAGGAACCTGAGGCACAACCGGCCACCAGTGGGGGACGTGATGTGGTGGTGGGTGAGAACCCACTCTTGCTGCAGACGATTCTGTCAAGGGGTGTTTCTGGGTGCACCTCCCCAGACCTCTATTCAAGTGCTGATTCGGATGATGAGACCTATGTGGCATCGCCGGTAAGTGTTTCTGGAAGGGGTTCTGTTCTGTCCAACCCACCTGCACCAGGGGTAGAACCCTCTATGGGGATGTCAATGTTGGTTAGTCAGCCTTTGGCGGTTACGGGTGCAGGGTCACACTCCACAACATCTGATCCTGTTCCTGGGCCAGCAGATCAGAGGGGGAATGCAGTCCTGCAGCCTCAGGCAGTGCCGGCAGAGCAAGGCGCAGATCGCCTTGCCCCAAACAGGTGTGGTGCCCGCCGACGTGGTGGCCGTACGCCACCAGGCAATACCGCATGGGAACAATCCATCTACGGTATGGCAACCCAACAGGCAGCATCAGTTGAGAGGATGGCTCAAGCAATGGAGAGGGTGGCCACTTCCATTGTCTCCCCTGAAAGGCAGATGGAGCAACTACAGCAGGCAATAGACTCCATTTGCCAATCACACAGGGAGGACATGTTGGCATCCAACAAGGACAGACGGGCGGCACTGGAGACTCTATGCCAATCGATATCAATAGAGTCCCAGGGCCACAGGGAAGCCCTGAGGGTAGAACTCCATCACCTCAGGGAGACTCTTGTTGACCTTGAGAATTCCACTAACTTGAGGACAGAACAGCAGCTAGAGCGGCTCACTAGTTCGCTCTCAGCTGAGATGCAGGCAACTCGGGAGGAGATCCGGGCATCACGTCAGGTGCTGCATGGGGATCTCTGCACTATAATCCTCCAGAACGAGACCTTCCACACCCGCATGCTTGCTGCCATGGAGGACCATACCAGGGCTGTGCGTGGGCTGCCTCCCATAGCACCACCACCTCCTGTGGCAGCAGCAGAGGGTGATGAGAGCGACAGCAGCAGTTCTCCCACATTGGCATAGCCGTGCAGGCCATGAGCCCATGGAGGTGTTTTTTTTTCCCAACATCCACACAGGCGGCTTTTGGTGAGCACCCTGTCCTCGGACCTCCTGGGTGGCCTCCCCCCCACCCCCACATGGTCATTTTTTATTTTTTATTTTTTATTTTTTTATTTTTTATTTTTTATTTTTTATTTTTTATTATTTTTTGACAGTGTGTTGCCTTGTGTGGCTCCCGTGGGCATCTACTGTATTCTGGCTGGGCACATGCAGGCTTGTCCTGAGTTTGGGTTCGATGCTTGGGTTCGTGAGACACACACCCCTCTTGCTTCCCATTTCCATGGGCTTGCAAAGGGTGTGACCAAGTGACAGTGATGTACACAGTGATGTTGGGCTCCCATGAGCTGTGTGGGCAGTCTGTAGTCAATACTGTGTAGACATTCCTTGTGTATATTGTTGTTGTATTGTACACTGCATGTTGGAATTATGTATGCTTCTGCTTCCATGTCTCCCTCTAAATTTGCAGGTTCATTCCTCATGTCTTCCCAAGCCCGTCTAGTTTGGAGATGGAGTTCATGTTGTATGCAGTACACAGACAAGTTTTGAAGCCTGCAAGACTACAGTTGGAAGGGGGCGATGTGGTGGCATATTCAGGTTGTAAGACTATGACTACTTTAACTTAGTTCTGTCATGTTTTAGTTGTGTTTGTGCTTGTGTAGCTGCATTGTATTGTTGGTAAGTATTTGGTCATGTGTGTTGTTAGTTCAACATTACTAGGAGCATATTGTGTGTGGCCAGTTTCTATTAGGGACACTGTACTTTGTGACACTTGTGTCAGGTTTTCGGGATGCTTTGTTTGCTGTCACATAGCATGACATGCCATGGTGTGTTGGGTGGCAGTGCTGGGGAGGGGTTGGGTGACATGGCACTGTTCTCATGTTGTATTTTGCAAGGGGGTAATGCATTTAGCAGCATATGTGTCTTTTGATGACACAGCATTGGCGGTGTTTCTGTAGGTAGGGATGCACACATTGTGACACTTCCAGGTGACCAATCTCAGGCTAGTATGGTTGTGACAGTTGACTGTCCCTTATGTCATCATCATTGATTGTCAGCTGGTATGTGGCAGGGCTATGTGCACTCCACAGGTGTGTGATTCTAAGTGAAGTAATTAGCCACCAGCTGTGTTCGGGCTGCCTCACCCCGTGCCCTTTCCGCTCCCATGTGCAGCGGGCGTGCATGTGGTTGGGGATGTGGGGGCACCACCATGTCCACCGACAGGCCCCGGCGTGTTACAACGTCGTGCAGGACACATGCTGCCACTATGATCCTACACACTACTGGGGGAGCGTATAACAGCTGCCCACCAGAACGGTCAAGGGAGCAAAAGCGTGACTTGAGCACTCCGAATGTGCGCTCCACTATGCCCCGGTTTGCAATATGGGCTGTGTTGTATCTTACCTCGGGTGGCGTGGTGGGGTTCCGAATTGGCGTCATCATGTGGGTGCTCAGAGGGTAGGCACTGTCCCCTGGGGAGGTGGTGATGGGTATCATTAGTGGGGCTGTGACATTACTCAGTATCTGGCATGCATGCATGTGCTGTGGCATTTATATTCACCAAGCAGCCATGTATGGCCATGTCGCCCAGCTTCTAGGTCCCGGTTTAGGGTTGACATTCTGTAAATGAAACTGTCGTGGGTGGACCCTGGATAGTTGGCATATACTGAGGTGATGATTCCCTTGGCATCACATACTACCTGCACGTTGATGGAATGCCAGTGCTTGCGGTTTCTATAGATGTGCTCTGATGCCCTGGGGGGACGTAGAGCCACATGGGGGCAATCAATGGCACCTAGGACTTTGGGGAATTGTACCACCCCGTATAAATCCTGGACGGCAGCCTTCCTTTCTGCAGGTGTTCTGGGCAGGTATATGTGCCTGCGGACTGATGGGCGTGCAGTCATGATGGCCAAGACCTTGTGTAGGCAGCGTGACTGCGTGGCCTGTGACACCACCCCACTATGGCACTTGTCCGCTGAAATGATCCGGTAGCCAAAAAGTGCAGTACATTGAGGACCTTCTCCAGGGGGCTGAGTGCTTGGGAGCAGAGGGTGGGTGATGTGAGGTCATCCTCCCAATCACTGACCAGGTCGAGTATTATGTGAGGTGGAAACCTGTACCTCCCATACACCTGGTCATCAGGCATGCCAAAAAGGCTGGTTCTGGGTGTGAAAATTCTGGGCCTGACTATCCTCCTCCTCCTCCTGCGGTATCCCACGACCACTGCTGCTAGGAACGGTATGTTCATCCTGGCGTCTGAGCTTGCTTGTTGTTTGAGCGCACTTTTATGCTGCGCGGGTCCACGTACGCCTGTTTCCTGCTGGCGTACGTGTTTCCGGATTAGCGCGTCTTTTTTGGCGCATGCGTGTGGGTGTTCCACGCATTTGCCTCCTGTACTTCCCCGCCCACCCTAGTAATATACGTACCCCGCTCGCCCAGGCCCAATCGCATGTACAACTTCCCGCGAGCCCCTGAAGTACACGTACCCCGCTCGTCCAGGCACAATCGCATGTGAAACTTCCCACGCACCCCCAAAATACACGCTATTTTTGACACAGCGGTTGTCCGTGTTTGTCGCGTACCCCTTTGCAAGTCATTTGTCCTAGAGGGCCACAGTATGGGACATTCATCAGAGCTGTATATATGTGCTTTTTGTTAGCGCACATTTTTTTAAATGCGCAGGGACGCTACCGCCTGCCTTCGTGTGGCGGACATGTGTTGATGTACATAGTTGACTTTTGGTTTGTGTCATGAGATCGCCATTTCACTGCTGGGGGGTGGGGGTGCAAGGGGACATGAGTGGGGGCCTGCTGGCAGGTGCCCCCCAGTGCTGGGGGGTGGGGGTGCAAGGGGACATGAGTGGGGGCCTGCTGACAGGTGCCCCTGGCTGCTGGGGGGTGGGGGTGCAAGGGGACATGAGTGGGACATGAGTGGGGGCCTGCTGGCAGGTGCCCCTGACTGCTGGGGGGTGGGGGTGCAAGGGGACATGAGTGGGGGCCTGCTGGCAGGTGCCCTGCACTGCTGGGGGTGGGGGTGCAAGGGGACATGAGTGGGACATGAGTGGGGGCCTGCTGGCAGGTGCCCCTCAAAGCTGGGAGGTGGGGTGCAAGGGGGCATGAGTGGGACATGAGTGGGGGCCTGCTGGCAGGTGCCCTGCACTGTTGGGGGGTGGGGGTGCAAGGGGACATGAGTGGGACATGATTGGGGGCCTGTTGGCAGGTGCTCTGGACTGCTGGGGGGTGGGGGTTCAAGGGGACATGAGTGGGACATGAGTGGGGGCCTGCTGGCAGGTACCCTGCACTACTGGGGGTGAGGGTGCAAGGGGACATGTGTGGAACATGAGTGGGTGCCTGCTGGCAGGTGCCCTGCACTGCTGGGGGGTGGGGGTGCAAGGGGACATGAGTGGGGGGCTGCTGGCAGGTGCCCTGCTCTGCTGGGGCGTGGGGGTGCAAGGGGACATGAGTGGGACATGAGTGGGGGCCTGCTGGCCGGTGCCCTGCACTGCTGGGGGGTGGGGGTACAAGGGGACATGAGAGGGACATGAGTGGGGGCCTGCTGGCAGGTGCCCTGCACTGCTGGGGGGGTGCGGGTGCAAGGGGACATGAGTGGGACATGAGTGGGGGCCTGCTGGCAGTTGCCCCTCAGTGCTGGGGGGTGGGGGTGCAAGGGGACATGAGTGGGGGCCTGCTGACAGGTGCCCTGCACTGCTGGGGGGTGGGGGTACAAGGGGACATGAGTGGGACATGAGTGGGGGCCTGCTGGCAGGTGTCCCTGACTGCTAGGGGGTTGGGGTGCAAGGGGACATGAGTGGGGGCCTGCTGGCAGGTGCCCTGCACTGCTGGGGGGTGGGGGTGCAAGGAGACATGAGTGGGACATGAGTGGGGCCCTGCTGGCAGGTGCCCCTCAGTGCTGGGGGGTGGGGGTGCAAGGGGACATGAGTGGGACATGAGTGGGGGCCTGTTGGCAGGTGCCCTGCACTGCTGGGGGGTGGGGGTACAAGGGGACATGAGTGGGACATGAGTGGGGGCCTGCTGGCAGGTGCCCTGCACTGCTGGGGGGTGCGGGTGCAAGGGGACATGAGTGGGACATGAGTGGGGGCCTGCTGGCTGGTGCCCTGCACTGCTGGGGGTGGGGGTTCAAGGGGACATGAGTGGGGGCCTGCTGGCAGGTGCCCCTCAGTGCTGGGGGGTGGGGGTGCAAGGGGACATGAGTGGGGGACTGCTGGCTGGTACCCTGCACTGCTGGGGGGTGGGGGTGCAAGGGGACATGAGTGGGACATGAGTGGGGGCCTGCTGGCTGGTGCCCTGCACTGCTGGGGGGTGGGGGTTCAAGGGGACATGAGTGGGGGCCTGCTGGCAGGTGCCCCTCAGTGCTGGGGGGTGGGGGTGCAAGGGGACATGAGTGGGGGCCTGCTGACAGGTGCCCCTGACTGCTGGGGGGTGGGGGTGCAAGGGGACATGAGTGGGACATGAGTGGGGGCCTGCTGGCAGGTGCCCCTGACTGCTGGGGGGTGGGGGTGCAACGGGACATGAGTGGGGGGCTGCTGGCAGGTGCCCTGCTCTGCTGGGGGGTGGGGGTGCAAGGGGACATGAGTAGGACATGAGTGGGAGCCTGCTGGCCGGTGCCCTGCACTGCTGGGGGGTGGGGGTACAAGGGGACATGAGAGGGACATGAGTGGGGGCCTGCTGGCAGGTGCCCTGCACTGCTGGGGGGTGCGGGTGCAAGGGGACATGAGTGGGACATGAGTGGGGGCCTGCTGGCAGTTGCCCCTCAGTGCTGGGGGGTGGGGGTGCAAGGGGACATGAGTGGGGGCCTGCTGACAGGTGCCCTGCACTGCTGGGGGGTGGGGGTACAAGGGGACATGAGTGGGACATGAGTGGGGGCCTGCTGGCAGGTGTCCCTGACTGCTAGGGGGTTGGGGGTGCAAGGGGACATGAGTGGGAGATGAGTGGGGGCCTGCTGGCAGGTGCCCCTCAAAGCTGGGGGGTGGGGTGCAAGGGGACATGAGTGGGACATGAGTTGGGGCCTGCTGGCAGGTGCCCTGCACTGTTGGGGGGTGGGGGTGCAAGGGGACATGAGTGGGACATGAGTGGGGGCCTGCTGGCAGGTGCCCTGGACTGCTGGGGGGTGGGGGTTCAAGGGGACATGAGTGGGACATGAGTGGGGGCCTGCTGGCAGGTGCCCTGCACTACTGGGGGTGAGTGTGCAAGGGGACATGTGTAGGACATGAGTGGGGGCCTGCTGGCAGGTGCCCTGCACTGCTGGGGGGTGGGGGTGCAAGGAGACATGAGTGGGACATGAGTGGGGCCCTGCTGGCAGGTGCCCCTCAGTGCTGGGGGGTGGGGGTGCAAGGGGACATGAGTGGGACATGAGTGGGGGCCTGTTGGCAGGTGCCCTGCACTGCTGGGGGGTGGGGGTACAAGGGGACATGAGTGGGACATGAGTGGGGGCCTGCTGGCAGGTGCCCTGCACTGCTGGGGGGTGCGGGTGCAAGGGGACATGAGTGGGACATGAGTGGGGGCCTGCTGGCTGGTGCCCTGCACTGCTGGGGGGTGGGGGTTCAAGGGGACATGAGTGGGGGCCTGCTGGCAGGTGCCCCTCAGTGCTGGGGGGTGGGGGTGCAAGGGGACATGAGTGGGGGACTGCTGGCTGGTACCCTGCACTGCTGGGGGGTGGGGGTGCAAGGGGACATGAGTGGGACATGAGTGGGGGCCTGCTGGCTGGTGCCCTGCACTGCTGGGGGGTGGGGGTTCAAGGGGACATGAGTGGGGGCCTGCTGGCAGGTGCCCCTCAGTGCTGGGGGGTGGGGGTGCAAGGGGACATGAGTGGGGGCCTGCTGACAGGTGCCCCTGACTGCTGGGGGGTGGGGGTGCAAGGGGACATGAGTGGGACATGAGTGGGGGCCTGCTGGCAGGTGCCCCTGACTGCTGGGGGGTGGGGGTGCAAGGGGACATGAGTGGGGGCCTGCTGGCAGGTGCCCTGCACTGCTGGGGGTGGGGATGCAAGGGGACATGAGTGGGACATGAGTGGGGGCCTGCTGGCAGGTGCCCCTCAAAGCTGGGGGGTGGGGTGCAAGGGGGCATGAGTGGGACATGAGTGGAGGCCTGCTGGCAGGTGCCCTGCACTGTTGGGGGTGGGGGGTGCAAGGGGACATGAGTGGGACATGATTGGGGGCCTGCTGGCAGGTGCCCTGCACTACTGGGGGTGAGGGTGCAAGGGGACATGTGTGGAACATGAGTGGGTGCCTGCTGGCAGGTGCCCTGCACTGCTAGAGGTGGGGGTGCAAGGGGACATGAGTGGGGGCCTGCTGGCAGGTGCCCTGCTCTGCTGGGGGGTGGGGGTGCAAGGGGACATGAGTGGGACATGAGTGGGGCTCTGCTGGCAGGTGCCCCTCAGTGCTGGGGGGTGGAGGTGCAAGGGGACATGAGTGGGACATGAGTGGGGGCCTGCTGGCAGGTGCCCTGCACTGCTGGGGGTGGGGGTACAAGGGGACATGAGTGGGACATGAGTGGGGGCCTGCTGGCAGGTGCCCTGCACTCCTGGGGGTGCGGGTGCAAGGGGACATGAGTGGGACATGAGTGGGGGACTGCTGGCAGTTGCCCCTCAGTGCTGGGGGGTGGGGGTGCAAGGGGACATGAGTGGGGGCCTGCTGGCAGGTGCCCTGCACGGCTGGGGGTGGGGGTACAAGGGGACATGAGTGGGACATGAGTTGGGGCCTGCTGGCAGGTGCCCTGCACTGTTGGGGGTGGGGGTGCAAGGGGACATGAGTGGGACATGAGTGGGGGCCTGCTGGCAGGTGCCCTGGACTGCTGGGGGGTGGGGGTTCAAGGGGACATGAGTGGGACAGGAGTGGGGGCCTGCTGGCAGGTGCCCTGCACTACTGGGGGTGAGGGTGCAAGGGGACATGTGTGGGACATGAGTGGGGGCATGCTGGCAGGTGCCCTGCACTGCTGGGGGGTGGGGGTGCAAGGGGACATGAGTGGGACATGAGTGGGGCCCTGCTGGCAGGTGCCCCTCAGTGCTGGGGGGTGGGGGTGCAAGGGGACATGAGTGGGACATGAGTGGGGGCCTGCTGGCAGGTGCCCTGCACTGCTGGGGGGTGCGGGTGCAAGGGGACATGAGTGGGACATGAGTGGGGGCCTGCTGGCAGGTGCCCCTGACTGCTGGGGGGTGGGGATGCAAGGGGACATGAGTGGGGGCCTGCTGGCAGGTGCCCTGCACTGCTGGGGGGTGGGGGTACAAGGGGACATGAGTGGGACATGAGTGGGGGCCTGCTGGCAGGTGCCCCTGACTGCTGGGGGGTGGGGGTGCAAGGGGACATGAGTGGGGGCCTGCTGGCCGGTACCCTGCACTGCTGGGGGGTGGGGGTGCAAGGGGACATGAGTGGGACATGAGTGGGGGCCTGCTGGCTGGTGCCCTGCACTGCTGGGGGATGGTGGTGCAAGGGGACATGAGTGGGGGCCTGCTGGCCAGTCCCCTGCACTGCTGGGGGGTGGAGGTGCAAGGGGACATTAGTGAGACATGAGTGGGGACCTGCTGGCAGGTTCCCTGCACTGCTGGGGGTGGGGGTGCAAGGGGACATGAGTGGGACATGAGTGGGGGCCTGCTGGCAGGTGCCCCTGACTGCTGGGGGGTGGGGGTGCAAGGGGACATGAGTGGGGGCCTGCTGGCAGGTGCCCTGCACTGCTGGGGGTGGGGATGCAAGGGGACATGAGTGGGACATGAGTGGGGGCCTGCTGGCAGGTGCCCCTCAAAGCTGGGGGGTGGGGTGCAAGGGGGCATGAGTGGGACATGAGTGGAGGCCTGCTGGCAGGTGCCCTGCACTGTTGGGGGTGGGGGGTGCAAGGGGACATGAGTGGGACATGATTGGGGGCCTGCTGGCAGGTGCCCTGCACTACTGGGGGTGAGGGTGCAAGGGGACATGTGTGGAACATGAGTGGGTGCCTGCTGGCAGGTGCCCTGCACTGCTAGAGGTGGGGGTGCAAGGGGACATGAGTGGGGGCCTGCTGGCAGGTGCCCTGCTCTGCTGGGGGGTGGGGGTGCAAGGGGACATGAGTGGGACATGAGTGGGGCTCTGCTGGCAGGTGCCCCTCAGTGCTGGGGGGTGGAGGTGCAAGGGGACATGAGTGGGACATGAGTGGGGGCCTGCTGGCAGGTGCCCTGCACTGCTGGGGGTGGGGGTACAAGGGGACATGAGTGGGACATGAGTGGGGGCCTGCTGGCAGGTGCCCTGCACTCCTGGGGGTGCGGGTGCAAGGGGACATGAGTGGGACATGAGTGGGGGCATGCTGGCAGGTGCCCTGCACTGCTGGGGGGTGGGGGTGCAAGGGGACATGAGTGGGACATGAGTGGGGCCCTGCTGGCAGGTGCCCCTCAGTGCTGGGGGGTGGGGGTGCAAGGGGACATGAGTGGGACATGAGTGGGGGCCTGTTGGCAGGTGCCCTGCACTGCTGGGGGGTGGGGGTACAAGGGGACATGAGTGGGACATGAGTGGGGGCCTGCTGGCAGGTGCCCTGCACTGCTGGGGGGTGCGGGTGCAAGGGGACATGAGTGGGACATGAGTGGGGGCCTGCTGGCAGGTGCCCCTGACTGCTGGGGGGTGGGGATGCAAGGGGACATGAGTGGGGGCCTGCTGGCAGGTGCCCTGCACTGCTGGGGGGTGGGGGTACAAGGGGACATGAGTGGGACATGAGTGGGGGCCTGCTGGCAGGTGCCCCTGACTGCTGGGGGGTGGGGGTGCAAGGGGACATGAGTGGGGGCCTGCTGGCCGGTACCCTGCACTGCTGGGGGGTGGGGGTGCAAGGGGACATGAGTGGGACATGAGTGGGGGCCTGCTGGCTGGTGCCCTGCACTGCTGGGGGATGGTGGTGCAAGGGGACATGATTGGGGGCCTGCTGGCCAGTCCCCTGCACTGCTGGGGGGTGGAGGTGCAAGGGGACATTAGTGAGACATGAGTGGGGACCTGCTGGCAGGTGCCCTGCACTGCTGGGGGTGGGGGTGCAAGGGGACATGAGTGGGACATGAGTGGGGGCCGGCTGGCAGGTGCCCTGCACTGCTGGGGTGTGGGGGTGCAAGGGGACATCAGTGGGACATGAGTGGGGGCCTGCTGGCAGGTGCCCTCCACTGCTGGGGGGTGGGGGTGCAAGGGGACATGAGTGGGACATGTGTGGGGGCCTGCTGGCAGGTGCCCTGTACTGCTGTGGGGTGGGGGTGCAAGGGGACATGTGTGGGACATGAATGGGGGCCTGCTGGCAGGTGCCCTGCACTGCTGGGGGTGGGGGTGCAAGGGGACATGAGTGGGGGACTGCTGGCAGGTGCCCTGCACTGCTGGGAGTGGGGGTGCAAGGGGACATGTGTGGGACATGAGTGGGGGCCTGCTGGCAGGTGCCCCTCAGTGCTGGGGGGTGGGGTGCAAGGGGACATGAGTGGGGGCCTGCTGGCAGGTGCCCTGCACTGCTGGGGGTTGGGGGTGCAAGGGGACATGAGTGGGACATGATTGGGGCCTGCTGGCAGGTGCCCCTCAGTGCTGGGGGGTGGGGGTGCAAGGGGTCATGAGTGGGGGCCTGCTGGTAGGTGCCCTGCATTGCTGGGGGGTGGGGCTGGAAGGGGACATGAGTGGGGGCCTGCTGGCAGGTGCCCCTCAGTGCTGGGGGGTGGGGGTGCAAGGGGACATGAGTGGGACATGAGTGGGGGACTGCTGGCAGGTGTCCTGCACTGGTGGGGGGTGCGGGTACAAGGGGACATGAGTGGGACATGAGTGGGGGCCTGCTGGCAGGTGCCCCTCAAAGCTGGGGGGTGGGGTGCAAGGGGACATGAGTGGGACATGAGTGGGGGCCTGCTGGCAGGTGACCTGCACTGCTGGGGGGTGGGGGTGCAAGGGGACATGAGTGGGGGCCTGCTGGCAGGTACCCTGCACTGCTGGGGGGTGGGTGTGCAAGGGGACATGAGTGGGACATGAGTGGGGCCCTGCTGGCAGGTGCCCTTCAGTGCTGGGGGGTGGGGGTTTAAGGGGACATGAGTGGGACATGTGTGGGTGCCTGCTGGCAGGTGCCCTGCACTGCTGAGGGTGGGGGTACAAGGGGACATGAGTGGGACCTGAGTGGGGGCCTGCTGGCAGGTGCCCTGCACTGCTGGGGGGTGCAGGTACAAGGGGACATGAGTGGGACATGAGTGGGGGCCTGCTGGCAGGTGCCCCTCAGTGCTGGGGGGTGGGGGTGAAAGGGGACATGAGTGGGACATGAGTGGGGGCCTGCTGGCAGGTGCCTCTGACTGCTGGGGGGTGGGGGTGCAAGGGGACATGAGTGGGGGCCTGCTGGCAGGTGCCCTGCACTGCTGGGGTGTGGGGGTGCAAGGGGACATGAGTGGGACATGAGTGGGGGCCTGCTGGCTGGTGCCCTGCACTGCTGGGGGGTGGGGGTGCAAGTGGACATGAGTGGGGGCCTGCTGGCCGGTACCCTGCACTGCTGGGGGGTGGGGGTGCAAGGGGACATGAGTGGGACATGAGTGGGGGCCTGCTGGCTGGTGCCCTGCACTGCTGGGGGATGGTGGTGCAAGGGGACATGAGTGGGGGCCTGCTGGCCAGTCCCCTGCACTGCTGGGGGGTGGAGGTGCAAGGGGACATTAGTGAGACATGAGTGGGGACCTGCTGGCAGGTGCCCTGCACTGCTGGGGGTGGGGGTGCAAGGGGACATGAGTGGGACATGAGTGGGGGCCTGCTGGCAGGTGCCCCTGACTGCTGGGGGGTGGGGGTGCAAGGGGACATGAGTGGGGGCCTGCTGGCAGGTGCCCTGCACTGCTGGGGGTGGGGATGCAAGGGGACATGAGTGGGACATGAGTGGGGGCCTGCTGGCAGGTGCCCCTCAAAGCTGGGGGGTGGGGTGCAAGGGGGCATGAGTGGGACATGAGTGGAGGCCTGCTGGCAGGTGCCCTGCACTGTTGGGGGTGGGGGGTGCAAGGGGACATGAGTGGGACATGATTGGGGGCCTGCTGGCAGGTGCCCTGCACTACTGGGGGTGAGGGTGCAAGGGGACATGTGTGGAACATGAGTGGGTGCCTGCTGGCAGGTGCCCTGCACTGCTAGAGGTGGGGGTGCAAGGGGACATGAGTGGGGGCCTGCTGGCAGGTGCCCTGCTCTGCTGGGGGGTGGGGGTGCAAGGGGACATGAGTGGGACATGAGTGGGGCTCTGCTGGCAGGTGCCCCTCAGTGCTGGGGGGTGGAGGTGCAAGGGGACATGAGTGGGACATGAGTGGGGGCCTGCTGGCAGGTGCCCTGCACTGCTGGGGGTGGGGGTACAAGGGGACATGAGTGGGACATGAGTGGGGGCCTGCTGGCAGGTGCCCTGCACTCCTGGGGGTGCGGGTGCAAGGGGACATGAGTGGGACATGAGTGGGGGACTGCTGGCAGTTGCCCCTCAGTGCTGGGGGGTGGGGGTGCAAGGGGACATGAGTGGGGGCCTGCTGGCAGGTGCCCTGCACGGCTGGGGGGTGGGGGTACAAGGGGACATGAGTGGGACATGAGTTGGGGCCTGCTGGCAGGTGCCCTGCACTGTTGGGGGTGGGGGTGCAAGGGGACATGAGTGGGACATGAGTGGGGGCCTGCTGGCAGGTGCCCTGGACTGCTGGGGGGTGGGGGTTCAAGGGGACATGAGTGGGACAGGAGTGGGGGCCTGCTGGCAGGTGCCCTGCACTACTGGGGGTGAGGGTGCAAGGGGACATGTGTGGGACATGAGTGGGGGCATGCTGGCAGGTGCCCTGCACTGCTGGGGGGTGGGGGTGCAAGGGGACATGAGTGGGACATGAGTGGGGCCCTGCTGGCAGGTGCCCCTCAGTGCTGGGGGGTGGGGGTGCAAGGGGACATGAGTGGGACATGAGTGGGGGCCTGTTGGCAGGTGCCCTGCACTGCTGGGGGGTGGGGGTACAAGGGGACATGAGTGGGACATGAGTGGGGGCCTGCTGGCAGGTGCCCTGCACTGCTGGGGGGTGCGGGTGCAAGGGGACATGAGTGGGACATGAGTGGGGGCCTGCTGGCAGGTGCCCCTGACTGCTGGGGGGTGGGGATGCAAGGGGACATGAGTGGGGGCCTGCTGGCAGGTGCCCTGCACTGCTGGGGGGTGGGGGTACAAGGGGACATGAGTGGGACATGAGTGGGGGCCTGCTGGCAGGTGCCCCTGACTGCTGGGGGGTGGGGGTGCAAGGGGACATGAGTGGGGGCCTGCTGGCCGGTACCCTGCACTGCTGGGGGGTGGGGGTGCAAGGGGACATGAGTGGGACATGAGTGGGGGCCTGCTGGCTGGTGCCCTGCACTGCTGGGGGATGGTGGTGCAAGGGGACATGAGTGGGGGCCTGCTGGCCAGTCCCCTGCACTGCTGGGGGGTGGAGGTGCAAGGGGACATTAGTGAGACATGAGTGGGGACCTGCTGGCAGGTGCCCTGCACTGCTGGGGGTGGGGGTGCAAGGGGACATGAGTGGGACATGAGTGGGGGCCGGCTGGCAGGTGCCCTGCACTGCTGGGGTGTGGGGGTGCAAGGGGACATCAGTGGGACATGAGTGGGGGCCTGCTGGCAGGTGCCCTGTACTGCTGTGGGGTGGGGGTGCAAGGGGACATGTGTGGGACATGAATGGGGGCCTGCTGGCAGGTGCCCTGCACTGCTGGGGGTGGGGGTGCAAGGGGACATGAGTGGGGGACTGCTGGCAGGTGCCCTGCACTGCTGGGAGTGGGGGTGCAAGGGGACATGTGTGGGACATGAGTGGGGGCCTGCTGGCAGGTGCCCCTCAGTGCTGGGGGGTGGGGTGCAAGGGGACATGAGTGGGACATGAGTGGGGGCCTGCTGGCAGGTGCCCTGCACTGCTGGGGGGTGGGGGTGCAAGGGGACATGAGTGGGACATGATTGGGGCCTGCTGGCAGGTGCCCCTCAGTGCTGGGGGGTGGGGGTGCAAGGGGTCATGAGTGGGGGCCTGCTGGTAGGTGCCCTGCATTGCTGGGGGGTGGGGCTGGAAGGGGACATGAGTGGGGGCTTGCTGGCAGGTGCCCCTCAGTGCTGGGGGGTGGGGGTGCAAGGGGACATGAGTGGGACATGAGTGGGGGACTGCTGGCAGGTGTCCTGCACTGGTGGGGGGTGCGGGTACAAGGGGACATGAGTGGGACATGAGTGGGGGCCTGCTGGCAGGTGCCCCTCAAAGCTGGGGGGTGGGGTGCAAGGGGACATGAGTGGGACATGAGTGGGGGCCTGCTGGCAGGTGACCTGCACTGCTGGGGTGTGGGGGTGCAAGGGGACATGAGTGGGGGCCTGCTGGCAGGTACCCTGCACTGCTGGGGGGTGGGTGTGCAAGGGGACATGAGTGGGACATGAGTGGGGCCCTGCTGGCAGGTGCCCTTCAGTGCTGGGGGGTGGGGGTTTAAGGGGACATGAGTGGGACATGTGTGGGTGCCTGCTGGCAGGTGCCCTGCACTGCTGAGGGTGGGGGTACAAGGGGACATGAGTGGGACCTGAGTGGGGGCCTGCTGGCAGGTGCCCTGCACTGCTGGGGGGTGCAGGTACAAGGGGACATGAGTGGGACATGAGTGGGGGCCTGCTGGCAGGTGCCCCTCAGTGCTGGGGGGTGGGGGTGAAAGGGGACATGAGTGGGACATGAGTGGGGGCCTGCTGGCAGGTGCCTCTGACTGCTGGGGGGTGGGGGTGCAAGGGGACATGAGTGGGGGCCTGCTGGCAGGTGCCCTGCACTGCTGGGGTGTGGGGGTGCAAGGGGACATGAGTGGGACATGAGTGGGGGCCTGCTGGCTGGTGCCCTGCACTGCTGGGGGGTGGGGGTGCAAGTGGACATGAGTGGGGGCCTGCTGGCCAGTGCCCTGCACTGCTGGGGGGTTGGGGTGCAAGGGGACATGAGTGGGACATGAGTGTGGGCCTGCTGGCAGGTGCCCTGCACTGCTGGGGGGTGGGGGTGCAAGGGGACATGAGTGGGACATGAGTGGGGGCCTGCTGGCAAGTGCCCTGCACTGCTGAGGGTGGGGGTGCAAGGGGACATGAGTGGGGGCCTGCTGGCAGGTGCCCTGCACTGCTGGGGGTGGGGGTGCAAGGGGACATGTGTGGGACATGAGTGGGGGCATGCTGGCAGGTGCCCCTCAGTGCTGGGGGGTGGGGGTGCAAGGGGACATGAGTGGGACATGAGTGGGGGCCTGCTAGCAGGTGCCCTGCATTGCTGGGGGGTGGGGGTGCAAGGGGACATGAGTGGGACATGAGTGGGGGCCTGCTGGCAGGTGCTCCTCAGTGCTGGGGGGTGGGGGTGCAAGGGGTCATGACTGGGGGCCTGCTGGCAAGTGCCCTGCATTGCTGAGGGGTGGGGCTGGAAGGGGACATGAGTGGGGGCCTGCTGGCAGGTTCCCCTCAGTGCTGGGGGGTGGGGGTGCAAGGGGACATGAGTGGGGGCCTGCTGGCAGGTGCCTTGCACTGCTGGGGGGTGGGGGTGCAAGGGGACATGAGTGGGGCATGAGTGGGGGCCTGCTGGCAGGTTCCCCTGACTGGTGGGGGGTGGGGGTGCAAGGGGACATGAGTGGGGGCCTGCTGGCAGGTGCCCTGCACTGCTGGGGGGTGGGGGTGCAAGGGCACATGAGTGGGACATGAGTGGGGGCCTGCTGGCAGGTGCCCCTCAAAGCTGGGGGGTGGGGTGCAAGGGGACATGAGTGGGACATGAGTGGGGGCCTGCTGGCAGGTGCCCTGCACTGCTGGGGGGGTGGGGGTGCAAGGGGACATGAGTGGGACATGAGTGGGGGCCTGCTGGCAGGTGCCCTGCACTGCTGGGGGTGGGGGTGCAAGGGGACATGAGTGGGGGCCTGCTGGTAGGTGCCCTGCACAGCTGGGGGGTGGGGGTCCAAGGGGAAATGAGTGGGGGCCTGCTGGCAGGTGCCCTGCACTGCTGGGGGGTGGGGGTGCAAGGGGACATGAGTGGGACATGAGTGGGGGCCTGCTGGCAGGTGGTCCTCAGTGCTGGGGGGTGGGGGTGCAAGGGGTCATGACTGGGGGCCTGCTGGCAGGTGCCCTGCATTGCTGGGGGGTGGGGCTGGAAGGGGACATGAGTGGGGGCCGGCTGGCAGGTGCCCCTCAGTGATGGGGGGTGGGGGTGCAAGGGGACATGAGTGGGGGCCTGCTGGCAGGTGCCCTGCACTGCTGGGGGGTAGGGGTGCAAGGGGACATGAGTGGGACATGAGTGGGGGTCTGCTGGCAGGTGCCCCTGACTGCTGGGGGTTGGGGGTGCAAGGGGACATGAGTGGGGGCCTGCTGGCAGGTGCCCTGCACTGCTGGGGGGTGCGGGTGAGAGGGGACATGAGTGGGACATGAGTGGGGGTCTGTTGGCAGGTGCCCCTCAAAGCTGGGCGGTGGGGTGCAAGGGGACATGAGTGGGACATGAGTGGGGGCCTGCTGGCAGGTGCCCTGCACTGTTGGGGGGTGGGGGTGCAAGGGGACATGAGTGGGACATGAGTGGGGGCCTGCTGGCAGGTGCCCTGGACTGCTGGGGGGTGGGGGTTCGAGGAGACATGAATGGGACATGAGTGGGGGCCTCCTGGCAGGTGCCCTGCACTACTTGGGGTGAGGGTGCAAGGGGACATGTGTGGGACATGAGTGGGGCCCTGCTGGCATGTGCCCTGCACTGCTGGGGGGTGGGGGTGCAAGGGGACATGAGTGGGGGCCTGCTGGCAGGTGCCCTGCACTGCTGGGGGTGGGGGTGCAAGGGGGCATGAGTGGGACAGGAGTGGGGCCCTGCTGGCAGGTGCCCCTCAGTGCTGGGGGGTGGAGGTGCAAGGGGACATGAGTGGGACATGTGTGGGGGCCTGCTGGCAGGTGCCCTGCACTACTGGGGGGTGGGGGTACAAGGGGACATGAGTGGGACATGAGTGGGGGCCTGCTGGCAGGTGCCCTGCACTGATTGGGGGTGCAGGTACAAGGGGACATGAGTGGGACATGAGTGGGGGCCTGCTGGCAGGTGCCCCTCAGTGCTGGGGGGTGGGGGTGCAAGGGGACATGAGTGGGGGCCTGCTGGCAGGTGCCCTGCACTGCTGGGGGGTGGGGGTTCAAGGGGACATGAGTGGGACGTGAGTGGGGGCCTGCTGGCAGGTGCCCCTGACTGCTGGGGGGTGGGGGTGCAAGGGGACATGAGTGGGGGCCTGCTGGCAGGTGCCCTGCACTGCTGGGGGGTGGGGGTGCAAGGGGACATGAGTGGGACATGAGTGGGGGCCTGCTGGCTGGTGCCCTGCACTGCTGGGGGGTGGGGGTGCAAGGGGACATGAGTGGGGGCCTGCTGGCCAGTGCCCTGCACTGCTGGGGGGTGGGGGTGCAAGGGGACATTAGTCGGACATGAGTGGGGACCTGCTGGCAGGTGCCCTGCACTGCTGGGGGGTGGGGGTGCAAGGGGACATGAGTGGGGGCCTGCTGGCAGGTGCCCCTCAGTGCTGGGGGTGGGGGTGCAAGGGGACATGAGTGGGGGCCTGCTGGCAGGTGCCCTGCACTGCTGGGGGGTGGGGGTACAAGGGGACATGAGTGGGACATGAGTGGGGGCCTGCTGGCAGGTGCCCCTGACTGGTGGGGGTTGGGGGTGCAAGGGGACATGAGTGGGGGCCTGCTGGCAGGTGCCCTGCCCTGCTTGGGGGTGGGGGTGCAAGGGGACATGAGTGGGACATGAGTGGGGGCCTGCTGGCTGGTGCCCTGCACTGCTGGGGGGTGGGGGTGCAAGGGGACATGAGTGGGGGCCTGCTGGCCAGTGCCCTGCACTGCTGGGGGGTGGGGGTGCAAGGGGACATTAGTGAGACATGAGTGGGGACCTGCTGGCAGGTGCCCTGCACTGCTGGGGGTGGGGGTGCAAGGGGACATGAGTGGGACATGAGTGGGGGCCTGCTGGCAGGTGCCCTGCTCTGATGGGGTGTGGGGGTGTAAGGGGACATGAGTGGGACATGAGTGGGGGCGTGCTGGCAGGTGCCCTGCACTGCTGGGTGGTGGGGGTGCAAGGGGACATGAGTGGGACATGAGTGGGGGCCTGCTGGCAGGTGCCCTGTACTGCTGTGGGGTGGGGGTGCAAGGGGACATGTGTGGGATATGAGTGGGGGCCTGCTGGCAGGTGCCCTGCACTGCTGGGGGTAGGGGTGCAAGGGGACATGAGTGGGGGCCTGCTGGCAGGTGCCCTGCACTGCTGGGGGTGGGGGTGCAAGGGGACATGTGTGGGACATGAGTGGGGGTCTGCTGGCAGGTGCCCCTCAGTGCTGGGGGTGGGGGTGCAAGGGGACATGAGTGGGACATGAGTGGGGGCCTGCTGGCAGGTGCCCTGCACTGCTGGGGTTTAGGGGTGCAAGGGGACATGAGTGGGACATGAGTGGGGGCCTGCTGGCAGGTGTCCTGCACTGCTGGGGGTGGGGGTGCAAGGGGACATGAGTGGGGGCCTGCTGGCAGGTGCCCCTCAGTGCTGGGGGTGGGGGTGCAAGGGGACATGAGTGGGACATGAGTGGGGGCCTGCTGGCTGGTGCCCTGCACTGCTGGGGGGTGGGGGTGCAAGGGGACATGAGTGGGGGCCTGCTGGCAGGTGCCCTGCACTGCTGGGGGGTGGGGGTGCAAGGGGACATGAGTGGGACATGAGTGGGGCCCTGCTGGCAGGTGCCCCTCAGTGCTGGGGGGTGGGGGTTTAAGGGGACATGAGTGGGACATGTGTGGGGGCCTGCTGGCAGGTGCCCTGCACTGTTGGGGGTGGGGGTACAATGGGACATGAGTGGGACATGAGTGGGGGCCTGCTGGCAGGTGCCCTGCACTGCTGGGGGGTGCAGGTACAAGGGGACATGAGTGGGACATGGTGGGGGCCTGCTGGCAGGTGCCCCTCAGTGCTGGGGTGTGGGGGTGCAAGGGGACATGAGTGGGGGCCTGCTGGCAGGTGGCCTGCACTGCTGGGGGGTGGGAGTACAAGGGGACATGAGTGGGACACAAGTGGGGGCCTGCTGGCAGGTGCCCCTGACTGCTGGGGGGTAGGGGTGCAAGGGGACATGAGTGGGGGCCTGCTGGCAGGTGCCCTGCACTGCTGGGGGGTGGGGGTGCAAGGGGACATGCGTGGGACATGAGTGGGGGCCTGCTGGCTGGTGCCCTGCACTGCTGGGGGGTGGGGGTGCAAGGGGACATGAGTGGGGGCCTGCTGGCCAGTGCCCTGCACTGCTGGGGGGGGTGCAAGGGGACATTAGTGGGACATGAGTGGGGACCTGCTGGCAGGTGCCCTGCACTGCTGGGGGGTGGGAGTGCAAGGGGACATGAGTGGGACATGAGTGGGGGCCTGCTGGCAGGTGCCCTGCACTGCTGGGGTGTGGGGGTGCAAGGGGACATGTGTGGGACATGAGTGGGGGCCTGCTGGCAGGTGCCCTGCACTGCTGGGGGGTGAGGGTGCAAGGGGACATGAGTGGGACATGAGTGGGGGCCTGCTGGCAGGTGCCCTGCACTAATGGGGGTGGGGGTGCAAGGGGACATGAGTGGGGGCCTGCTGGCAGGTGCCCTGCACTGCTGGGGGTGGGGATGCAAGGGGACATGTGTGGGACATGAGTGGGGGCCTGCTGGCAGGTGCCCCTCAGTGCTGGGGGGTGGGGGTGCAAGGGGACATGAGTGGGACATGAGTGGGGGCCTGCTGGCAGGTGCCCTGCACTGCTGGGGGGTGGGGGTGCAAGGGGACATAAGTGGGACATGAGTGGGGGCCTGCTGGCAGGTGCCCCTCAGTGCTGGGGGGTGGGGGTGCTAGGGGTCATGACTGGGGGCCTGCTGGCAGGTGCCCTGCATTGCTGGGGGGTGGGGCTGGAAGGGGACATGAGTGGGGGCCTGCTGGCAGGTGCCCCTCAGTGCTGGGTGGTGGGGGTGCAAGGGGACATGAGTGGGGGCCTGCTGGCAGGTGCCCTGCACTGCTGGGGGGTGGGGGTGCAAGGGGACATGAGTGGGACATGAGTGGGGGCCTGCTGGCAGGTGCCCCTGACTGCTGGGGGATGGGGGTGCAAGGGGACATGAGTGGGGGCCTGCTGGCAGGTGCCCTGCACTGCTGGGGGTGGGGGTGCAAGGGGACATGTGTGGGACATGATTGGGGGCCTGCTGGCAGGTGCCCCTCAGTGCTGGGGGTGGGGGTGCAAGTGGACATGAGTGGGACATGAGCGGGGGCCAGGTGCCCTGCACTGCTCGGGGGTGGGGGTGCAAGGGGACATGAGTGGGACATGAGTGGGGGCCTGCTGGCAGGTGCCCTGCACTGCTGGGGGGTGGGGGTGCAAGGGGACATGAGTGGGACATGAGTGGGGGCCTGCTGGCAGGTGCCCTGCACAGCTGGGGGTGGGGGTGCAAGGGGAAATGAGTGGGGGCCTGCTGGCAGGTGCCCTGCACTGCTGGGGGGTGGGGGTGCAAGGGGACATGAGTGGGACATGAGTGGGGGCCTGCTGGCAGGTGCCCCTCAGTGCTGGGGGGTGGGGGTGCAAGGGGTCATGACTGGGGGCCTGCTGGCAGGTGCCCTGCATTGCTGGGGGGTGGGGCTGGAAGGGGACATGAGTGGGGGCCGGCTGGCAGGTGCCCCTCAGTGCTGGGGGATGGGGGTGCAAGGGGACATGAGTAGGGGCCTGCTGGCAGGTGCCCTGCACTGCTGGGGGGTGGGGGTGCAAGGGGACATGAGTGGGACATGAGTGGGGGCCTGCTGGCAGGTGCCCCTGACTGCTGGGGGGTGGGGGTGCAAGGGGACATGAGTGGGGGCCTGCTGGCAGGTGCCCTGCACTGCTGGGGGGTGGGGGTGCAAGGGGACATGAGTGGGACATGAGTGGGGGCCTGCTGGCAGGTGCCCCTCAAATCTGGGGGGTAGGGTGCAAGGGGACATGAGTGGGACATGAGTGGGGGCCTGCTGGCAGGTGCCCTGCACTGTTGGGGGGTGGGGGTGCAAGGGGACATGAGTGGGGGCCTGCTGGCAGGTGCCCTGGACTTCTGGGGGGTGGGGGTTCGAGGGGACATGAATGGGACATGAGTGGGGGCCTGCTGGCAAGTGCCCTGCACTACTGGGGGTGAGGGTGCAAGGGGACATGTGTGGGACATGAGTGGGGGCCTGCTGGCAGGTGCCCTGCACTGCTGGGGGGTGGGGGTGCAAGGGGACATGAGTGGGACATGAGTGGGGCCCTGCTGGCAGGTGCTCCTCAGTGCTGGGGGCTGGGGGTGCAAGGGGACATGAGTGGGACATGTGTGGGGGCCTGCTGGCTGGTGCCCTGCACTGCTGGGGGGTGGGGGTACAAGGGGACATGCGTGGGACATGAGTGGGGGCCTGCTGGCAGGTGCCCTGCACTGCTAGGGAGTGCAGGTACAAGGGGACATGAGTGGGACATGAGTGGGGGCCTGCTGGCAGGTGCCCCTCACTGCTGGGGGGTGGGGGTGCAAGGGGCCATGAGTGGGGGCCTGCTGGCAGGTGCCCTGCACTGCTGGGGGGTGGGGGTACAAGTGGACATGAGTGGGACATGAGTGGGGGCCTGCTGGCAGGTGCCCCTGACTGCTGGGGGGTGGGGGTGCAAGGGGACATGAGTGGGGGCCTGCTGGCAGGTGCCATGCACTGCTGGGGGGTGGGGGTGCAAGGGGACATGAGGGGACATGAGTGGGGGCCTGCTGGCTGTTGCCCTGCACTGCTGGGGGGTGGGGGTGCAAGGGGACATGAGTGGGGGCCTGCTGGCCAGTGCCCTGCACTGCTGGGGGGTGGGGGTGCAAGGGGACATTAGTGGGACATGAGTGGGGACCTGCTGGCAGGTGCCCTGCACTGCTGGGGGGTGGGGGTGCAAGGGGACATGAGTGGGACATGAGTGGGGGCCTGCTGTCAGGTGCCCTGCACTGCTGGGGTGTGAGGGTGCAAGGGGACATGAGTGGGACATGGGTGGGGGCCTGCTGGCAGGTGCCCTGCACTGCTGGGGGTTGGGGGTGCAAGGGGACATGAGTGGGACATGAGTGGGGGCCTGCTGGCAGGTGCCCTGTACTGCTGTGGGGTGGGGGTGCAAGGGGACATGTGTGGGACATGAGTGGGGGCCTGCTGGCTGGTGCCCTGCACTGCTGGGGGTGGGGGTGCAAGGGGACATGAGTGGGGGCCTGCTGGCAGGTGCCCTGCACTGCTGGGGGTGGGGTGCAAGGGGACATGTGTGGGACATGAGTGGGGGCCTGCTGGCAGGTGCCCCTCAGTGCTGGGGGGTGGGGTGCAAGGGGACATGAGTGGGACATGAGTGGGGGCCTGCTGGCAGGTGCCCTGCACTGCTGGGGTTTGGGGGTGCAAGGGGACATGAGTGGGACATGAGTGGGGGCCTGCTGGCAGGTGTCCTGCACTGCTGGGGGTGGGGGTGCAAGGGGACATGAGTGGGGGCCTGCTGGCAGGTGCCCCTCAGTGCTGGGGGTGGGGGTGCAAGGGGACATGAGTGGGACATGAGTGGGGGCCTGCTGGCTGGTGCCCTGCACTGCTGGGGGGTGGGGGTGCAAGGGGACATGAGTGGGGGCCTGCTGGCAGGTGCCCTGCACTGCTGGGGGGTGTGGGTGCAAGGGGACATGAGTGGGACATGAGTGGGGCCCTGCTGGCAGGTGCCCCTCAGTGCTGGGGGGTGGGGGTTTAAGGGGACATGAGTGGGACATGTGTGGGGGCCTGCTGGCAGGTGCCCTGCACTGTTGGGGGTGGGGGTACAATGGGACATGAGTGGGACATGAGTGGGGGCCTGCTGGCAGGTGCCCTGCACTGATTGGGGGTGCAGGTACAAGGGGACATGAGTGGGACATGAGTGGGGGCCTGCTGGCAGGTGCCCCTCAGTGCTGGGGGGTGGGGGTGCAAGGGGACATGAGTGGGGGCCTGCTGGCAGGTGCCCTGCACTGCTGGGGGGTGGGGGTTCAAGGGGACATGAGTGGGACGTGAGTGGGGGCCTGCTGGCAGGTGCCCCTGACTGCTGGGGGGTGGGGGTGCAAGGGGACATGAGTGGGGGCCTGCTGGCAGGTGCCCTGCACTGCTGGGGGGTGGGGGTGCAAGGGGACATGAGTGGGACATGAGTGGGGGCCTGCTGGCTGGTGCCCTGCACTGCTGGGGGGTGGGGGTGCAAGGGGACATGAGTGGGGGCCTGCTGGCCAGTGCCCTGCACTGCTGGGGGGTGGGGGTGCAAGGGGACATTAGTCGGACATGAGTGGGGACCTGCTGGCAGGTGCCCTGCACTGCTGGGGGGTGGGGGTGCAAGGGGACATGAGTGGGGGCCTGCTGGCAGGTGCCCCTCAGTGCTGGGGGTGGGGGTGCAAGGGGACATGAGTGGGGGCCTGCTGGCAGGTGCCCTGCACTGATGGGGGGTGGGGGTACAAGGGGACATGAGTGGGACATGAGTGGGGGCCTGCTGGCAGGTGCCCTGCCCTGCTTGGGGGTGGGGGTGCAAGGGGACATGAGTGGGACATGAGTGGGGGCCTGCTGGCTGGTGCCCTGCACTGCTGGGGGGTGGGGGTGCAAGGGGACATGAGTGGGGGCCTGCTGGCCAGTGCCCTGCACTGCTGGGGGGTGGGGGTGCAAGGGGACATTAGTGAGACATGAGTGGGGGCCTGCTGGCAGGTGCCCTGCTCTGATGGGGTGTGGGGGTGTAAGGGGACATGAGTGGGACATGAGTGGGGGCGTGCTGGCAGGTGCCCTGCACTGCTGGGTGGTGGGGGTGCAAGGGGACATGAGTGGGACATGAGTGGGGGCCTGCTGGCAGGTGCCCTGTACTGCTGTGGGGTGGGGGTGCAAGGGGACATGTGTGGGATATGAGTGGGGGCCTGCTGGCAGGTGCCCTGCACTGCTGGGGGTAGGGGTGCAAGGGGACATGAGTGGGGGCCTGCTGGCAGGTGCCCTGCACTGCTGGGGGTGGGGGTGCAAGGGGACATGTGTGGGACATGAGTGGGGGTCTGCTGGCAGGTGCCCCTCAGTGCTGGGGGTGGGGGTGCAAGGGGACATGAGTGGGACATGAGTGGGGGCCTGCTGGCAGGTGCCCTGCACTGCTGGGGTTTAGGGGTGCAAGGGGACATGAGTGGGACATGAGTGGGGGCCTGCTGGCAGGTGTCCTGCACTGCTGGGGGTGGGGGTGCAAGGGGACATGAGTGGGGGCCTGCTGGCAGGTGCCCCTCAGTGCTGGGGGTGGGGGTGCAAGGGGACATGAGTGGGACATGAGTGGGGGCCTGCTGGCTGGTGCCCTGCACTGCTGGGGGGTGGGGGTGCAAGGGGACATGAGTGGGGGCCTGCTGGCAGGTGCCCTGCACTGCTGGGGGGTGGGGGTGCAAGGGGACATGAGTGGGACATGAGTGGGGCCCTGCTGGCAGGTGCCCCTCAGTGCTGGGGGGTGGGGGTTTAAGGGGACATGAGTGGGACATGTGTGGGGGCCTGCTGGCAGGTGCCCTGCACTGTTGGGGGTGGGGGTACAATGGGACATGAGTGGGACATGAGTGGGGGCCTGCTGGCAGGTGCCCTGCACTGCTGGGGGGTGCAGGTACAAGGGGACATGAGTGGGACATGGTGGGGGCCTGCTGGCAGGTGCCCCTCAGTGCTGGGGTGTGGGGGTGCAAGGGGACATGAGTGGGGGCCTGCTGGCAGGTGGCCTGCACTGCTGGGGGGTGGGAGTACAAGGGGACATGAGTGGGACACAAGTGGGGGCCTGCTGGCAGGTGCCCCTGACTGCTGGGGGGTAGGGGTGCAAGGGGACATGAGTGGGGGCCTGCTGGCAGGTGCCCTGCACTGCTGGGGGGTGGGGGTGCAAGGGGACATGAGTGGGGGCCTGCTGGCTGGTGCCCTGCACTGCTGGGGGGTGGGGGTGCAAGGGGACATGAGTGGGGGCCTGCTGGCCAGTGCCCTGCACTGCTGGGGGGGGTGCAAGGGGACATTAGTGGGACATGAGTGGGGACCTGCTGGCAGGTGCCCTGCACTGCTGGGGGGTGGGAGTGCAAGGGGACATGAGTGGGACATGAGTGGGGGCCTGCTGGCAGGTGCCCTGCACTGCTGGGGTGTGGGGGTGCAAGGGGACATGTGTGGGACATGAGTGGGGGCCTGCTGGCAGGTGCCCTGCACTGCTGGGGGGTGAGGGTGCAAGGGGACATGAGTGGGACATGAGTGGGGGCCTGCTGGCAGGTGCCCTGCACTAATGGGGGTGGGGGTGCAAGGGGACATGAGTGGGGGCCTGCTGGCAGGTGCCCTGCACTGCTGGGGGTGGGGATGCAAGGGGACATGTGTGGGACATGAGTGGGGGCCTGCTGGCAGGTGCCCCTCAGTGCTGGGGGGTGGGGGTGCAAGGGGACATGAGTGGGACATGAGTGGGGGCCTGCTGGCAGGTGCCCTGCACTGCTGGGGGGTGGGGGTGCAAGGGGACATAAGTGGGACATGAGTGGGGGCCTGCTGGCAGGTGCCCCTCAGTGCTGGGGGGTGGGGGTGCTAGGGGTCATGACTGGGGGCCTGCTGGCAGGTGCCCTGCATTGCTGGGGGGTGGGGCTGGAAGGGGACATGAGTGGGGGCCTGCTGGCAGGTGCCCCTCAGTGCTGGGTGGTGGGGGTGCAAGGGGACATGAGTGGGGGCCTGCTGGCAGGTGCCCTGCACTGCTGGGGGGTGGGGGTGCAAGGGGACATGAGTGGGACATGAGTGGGGGCCTGCTGGCAGGTGCCCCTGACTGCTGGGGGATGGGGGTGCAAGGGGACATGAGTGGGGGCCTGCTGGCAGGTGCCCTGCACTGCTGGGGGTGGGGGTGCAAGGGGACATGTGTGGGACATGATTGGGGGCCTGCTGGCAGGTGCCCCTCAGTGCTGGGGGTGGGGGTGCAAGTGGACATGAGTGGGACATGAGCGGGGGCCAGGTGCCCTGCACTGCTCGGGGGTGGGGGTGCAAGGGGACATGAGTGGGACATGAGTGGGGGCCTGCTGGCAGGTGCCCTGCACTGCTGGGGGGTGGGGGTGCAAGGGGACATGAGTGGGACATGAGTGGGGGCCTGCTGGCAGGTGCCCTGCACAGCTGGGGGTGGGGGTGCAAGGGGAAATGAGTGGGGGCCTGCTGGCAGGTGCCCTGCACTGCTGGGGGGTGGGGGTGCAAGGGGACATGAGTGGGACATGAGTGGGGGCCTGCTGGCAGGTGCCCCTCAGTGCTGGGGGGTGGGGTGCAAGGGGTCATGACTGGGGGCCTGCTGGCAGGTGCCCTGCATTGCTGGGGGGTGGGGCTGGAAGGGGACATGAGTGGGGGCCGGCTGGCAGGTGCCCCTCAGTGCTGGGGGATGGGGGTGCAAGGGGACATGAGTAGGGGCCTGCTGGCAGGTGCCCTGCACTGCTGGGGGGTGGGGGTGCAAGGGGACATGAGTGGGACATGAGTGGGGGCCTGCTGGCAGGTGCCCCTGACTGCTGGGGGGTGGGGGTGCAAGGGGACATGAGTGGGGGCCTGCTGGCAGGTGCCCTGCACTGCTGGGGGGTGGGGGTGCAAGGGGACATGAGTGGGACATGAGTGGGGGCCTGCTGGCAGGTGCCCCTCAAATCTGGGGGGTAGGGTGCAAGGGGACATGAGTGGGACATGAGTGGGGGCCTGCTGGCAGGTGCCCTGCACTGTTGGGGGGTGGGGGTGCAAGGGGACATGAGTGGGGGCCTGCTGGCAGGTGCCCTGGACTTCTGGGGGGTGGGGGTTCGAGGGGACATGAATGGGACATGAGTGGGGGCCTGCTGGCAAGTGCCCTGCACTACTGGGGGTGAGGGTGCAAGGGGACATGTGTGGGACATGAGTGGGGGCCTGCTGGCAGGTGCCCTGCACTGCTGGGGGGTGGGGGTGCAAGGGGACATGAGTGGGACATGAGTGGGGCCCTGCTGGCAGGTGCTCCTCAGTGCTGGGGGCTGGGGGTGCAAGGGGACATGAGTGGGACATGTGTGGGGGCCTGCTGGCTGGTGCCCTGCACTGCTGGGGGGTGGGGGTACAAGGGGACATGCGTGGGACATGAGTGGGGGCCTGCTGGCAGGTGCCCTGCACTGCTAGGGAGTGCAGGTACAAGGGGACATGAGTGGGACATGAGTGGGGGCCTGCTGGCAGGTGCCCCTCACTGCTGGGGGGTGGGGGTGCAAGGGGCCATGAGTGGGGGCCTGCTGGCAGGTGCCCTGCACTGCTGGGGGGTGGGGGTACAAGTGGACATGAGTGGGACATGAGTGGGGGCCTGCTGGCAGGTGCCCCTGACTGCTGGGGGGTGGGGGTGCAAGGGGACATGAGTGGGGGCCTGCTGGCAGGTGCCATGCACTGCTGGGGGGTGGGGGTGCAAGGGGACATGAGGGGACATGAGTGGGGGCCTGCTGGCTGTTGCCCTGCACTGCTGGGGGGTGGGGGTGCAAGGGGACATGAGTGGGGGCCTGCTGGCCAGTGCCCTGCACTGCTGGGGGGTGGGGGTGCAAGGGGACATTAGTGGGACATGAGTGGGGACCTGCTGGCAGGTGCCCTGCACTGCTGGGGGTGCAAGGGGACATGAGTGGGACATGAGTGGGGGCCTGCTGTCAGGTGCCCTGCACTGCTGGGGTGTGAGGGTGCAAGGGGACATGAGTGGGACATGGGTGGGGGCCTGCTGGCAGGTGCCCTGCACTGCTGGGGGTTGGGGGTGCAAGGGGACATGAGTGGGACATGAGTGGGGGCCTGCTGGCAGGTGCCCTGTACTGCTGTGGGGTGGGGGTGCAAGGGGACATGTGTGGGACATGAGTGGGGGCCTGCTGGCTGGTGCCCTGCACTGCTGGGGGTGGGGGTGCAAGGGGACATGAGTGGGGGCCTGCTGGCAGGTGCCCTGCACTGCTGGGGGTGGGGTGCAAGGGGACATGTGTGGGACATGAGTGGGGGCCTGCTGGCAGGTGCCCCTCAGTGCTGGGGGGTGGGGTGCAAGGGGACATGAGTGGGACATGAGTGGGGGCTTGCTGGCAGGTGCCCTGCACTGCTGGGGTTTGGGGGTGCAAGGGGACATGAGTGGGACATGAGTGGGGGCCTGCTGGCAGGTGTCCTGCACTGCTGGGGGTGGGGGTGCAAGGGGACATGAGTGGGGGCCTGCTGGCAGGTGCCCCTCAGTGCTGGGGGTGGGGGTGCAAGGGGACATGAGTGGGACATGAGTGGGGGCCTGCTGGCTGGTGCCCTGCACTGCTGGGGGGTGGGGGTGCAAGGGGACATGAGTGGGGGCCTGCTGGCAGGTGCCCTGCACTGCTGGGGGGTGGGGGTGCAAGGGGACATGAGTGGGACATGAGTGGGGCCCTGCTGGCAGGTGCCCCTCAGTGCTGGGGGGTGGGGGTTTAAGGGGACATGAGTGGGACATGTGTGGGGGCCTGCTGGCAGGTGCCCTGCACTGTTGGGGGTGGGGGTACAATGGGACATGAGTGGGACATGAGTGGGGGCCTGCTGGCAGGTGCCCTGCACTGCTGGGGGGTGCAGGTACAAGGGGACATGAGTGGGACATGGTGGGGGCCTGCTGGCAGGTGCCCCTCAGTGCTGGGGTGTGGGGGTGCAAGGGGACATGAGTTGGGGCCTGCTGGCAGGTGGCCTGCACTGCTGGGGGGTGGGAGTACAAGGGGACATGAGTGGGACACAAGTGGGGGCCTGCTGGCAGGTGCCCCTGACTGCTGGGGGGTAGGGGTGCAAGGGGACATGAGTGGGGGCCTGCTGGCAGGTGCCCTGCACTGCTGGGGGGTGGGGGTGCAAGGGGACATGCGTGGGACATGAGTGGGGGCCTGCTGGCTGGTGCCCTGCACTGCTGGGGGGTGGGGGTGCAAGGGGACATGAGTGGGGGCCTGCTGGCCAGTGCCCTGCACTGCTGGGGGGGGGTGCAAGGGGACATTAGTGGGACATGAGTGGGGACCTGCTGGCAGGTGCCCTGCACTGCTGGGGGGTGGGAGTGCAAGGGGACATGAGTGGGACATGAGTGGGGGCCTGCTGGCAGGTGCCCTGCACTGCTGGGGTGTGGGGGTGCAAGGGGACATGTGTGGGACATGAGTGGGGGCCTGCTGGCAGGTGCCCTGCACTGCTGGGGGGTGAGGGTGCAAGGGGACATGAGTGGGACATGAGTGGGGGCCTGCTGGCAGGTGCCCTGCACTAATGGGGGTGGGGGTGCAAGGGGACATGAGTGGGGGCCTGCTGGCAGGTGCCCTGCACTGCTGGGGGTGGGGATGCAAGGGGACATGTGTGGGACATGAGTGGGGGCCTGCTGGCAGGTGCCCCTCAGTGCTGGGGGGTGGGGGTGCAAGGGGACATGAGTGGGACATGAGTGGGGGCCTGCTGGCAGGTGCCCTGCACTGCTGGGGGGTGGGGGTGCAAGGGGACATAAGTGGGACATGAGTGGGGGCCTGCTGGCAGGAGCCCCTCAGTGCTGGGGGGTGGGGGTGCTAGGGGTCATGACTGGGGGCCTGCTGGCAGGTGCCCTGCATTGCTGGGGGGTGGGGCTGGAAGGGGACATGAGTGGGGGCCTGCTGGCAGGTGCCCCTCAGTGCTGGGTGGTGGGGGTGCAAGGGGACATGAGTGGGGGCCTGCTGGCAGGTGCCCTGCACTGCTGGGGGGTGGGGGTGCAAGGGGACATGAGTGGGACATGAGTGGGGGCCTGCTGGCAGGTGCCCCTGACTGCTGGGGGATGGGGGTGCAAGGGGACATGAGTGGGGGCCTGCTGGCAGGTGCCCTGCACTGCTGGGGGTGGGGGTGCAAGGGGACATGTGTGGGACATGATTGGGGGCCTGCTGGCAGGTGCCCCTCAGTGCTGGGGGTGGGGGTGCAAGTGGACATGAGTGGGACATGAGCGGGGGCCAGGTGCCCTGCACTGCTCGGGGGTGGGGGTGCAAGGGGACATGAGTGGGACATGAGTGGGGGCCTGCTGGCAGGTGCCCTGCACTGCTGGGGGGTGGGGGTGCAAGGGGACATGAGTGGGACATGAGTGGGGGCCTGCTGGCAGGTGCCCTGCACAGCTGGGGGGTGGGGGTGCAAGGGGAAATGAGTGGGGGCCTGCTGGCAGGTGCCCTGCACTGCTGGGGGGTGGGGGTGCAAGGGGACATGAGTGGGACATGAGTGGGGGCCTGCTGGCAGGTGCCCCTCAGTGCTGGGGGGTGGGGGTGCAAGGGGTCATGACTGGGGGCCTGCTGGCAGGTGCCCTGCATTGCTGGGGGGTGGGGCTGGAAGGGGACATGAGTGGGGGCCGGCTGGCAGGTGCCCCTCAGTGCTGGGGGATGGGGGTGCAAGGGGACATGAGTAGGGGCCTGCTGGCAGGTGCCCTGCACTGCTGGGGGGTGGGGGTGCAAGGGGACATGAGTGGGACATGAGTGGGGGCCTGCTGGCAGGTGCCCCTGACTGCTGGGGGGTGGGGGTGCAAGGGGACATGAGTGGGGGCCTGCTGGCAGGTGCCCTGCACTGCTGGGGGGTGGGGGTGCAAGGGGACATGAGTGGGACATGAGTGGGGGCCTGCTGGCAGGTGCCCTGGACTTCTGGGGGGTGGGGGTTCGAGGGGACATGAATGGGACATGAGTGGGGGCCTGCTGGCAAGTGCCCTGCACTACTGGGGGTGAGGGTGCAAGGGGACATGTGTGGGACATGAGTGGGGGCCTGCTGGCAGGTGCCCTGCACTGCTGGGGGGTGGGGGTGCAAGGGGACATGAGTGGGACATGAGTGGGGCCCTGCTGGCAGGTGCTCCTCAGTGCTGGGGGCTGGGGGTGCAAGGGGACATGAGTGGGACATGTGTGGGGGCCTGCTGGCTGGTGCCCTGCACTGCTGGGGGGTGGGGGTACAAGGGGACATGCGTGGGACATGAGTGGGGGCCTGCTGGCAGGTGCCCTGCACTGCTAGGGAGTGCAGGTACAAGGGGACATGAGTGGGACATGAGTGGGGCCCTGCTGGCAGGTGCCCCTCAGTGCTGGGGGGTGGGGGTTTAAGGGGACATGAGTGGGACATGTGTGGGGGCCTGCTGGCAGGTGCCCTGCACTGTTGGGGGTGGGGGTACAATGGGACATGAGTGGGACATGAGTGGGGGCCTGCTGGCAGGTGCCCTGCACTGCTGGGGGGTGCAGGTACAAGGGGACATGAGTGGGACATGGTGGGGGCCTGCTGGCAGGTGCCCCTCAGTGCTGGGGTGTGGGGTGCAAGGGGACATGAGTTGGGGCCTGCTGGCAGGTGGCCTGCACTGCTGGGGGGTGGGAGTACAAGGGGACATGAGTGGGACACAAGTGGGGGCCTGCTGGCAGGTGCCCCTGACTGCTGGGGGGTAGGGGTGCAAGGGGACATGAGTGGGGGCCTGCTGGCAGGTGCCCTGCACTGCTGGGGGGTGGGGGTGCAAGGGGACGTGCGTGGGACATGAGTGGGGGCCTGCTGGCTGGTGCCCTGCACTGCTGGGGGGTGGGGGTGCAAGGGGACATGAGTGGGGGCCTGCTGGCCAGTGCCCTGCACTGCTGGGGGGGGGGTGCAAGGGGACATTAGTGGGACATGAGTGGGGACCTGTGGCAGGTGCCCTGCACTGCTGGGGGGTGGGAGTGCAAGGGGACATGAGTGGGACATGAGTGGGGGCCTGCTGGCAGGTGCCCTGCACTGCTGGGGTGTGGGGGTGCAAGGGGACATGTGTGGGACATGAGTGGGGGCCTGCTGGCAGGTGCCCTGCACTGCTGGGGGGTGAGGGTGCAAGGGGACATGAGTGGGACATGAGTGGGGGCCTGCTGGCAGGTGCCCTGCACTAATGGGGGTGGGGGTGCAAGGGGACATGAGTGGGGGCCTGCTGGCAGGTGCCCTGCACTGCTGGGGGTGGGGATGCAAGGGGACATGTGTGGGACATGAGTGGGGGCCTGCTGGCAGGTGCCCCTCAGTGCTGGGGGGTGGGGGTGCAAGGGGACATGAGTGGGACATGAGTGGGGGCCTGCTGGCAGGTGCCCTGCACTGCTGGGGGGTGGGGGTGCAAGGGGACATAAGTGGGACATGAGTGGGGGCCTGCTGGCAGGTGCCCCTCAGTGCTGGGGGGTGGGGGTGCTAGGGGTCATGACTGGGGGCCTGCTGGCAGGTGCCCTGCATTGCTGGGGGGTGGGGCTGGAAGGGGACATGAGTGGGGGCCTGCTGGCAGGTGCCCCTCAGTGCTGGGTGGTGGGGGTGCAAGGGGACATGAGTGGGGGCCTGCTGGCAGGTGCCCTGCACTGCTGGGGGGTGGGGGTGCAAGGGGACATGAGTGGGACATGAGTGGGGGCCTGCTGGCAGGTGCCCCTGACTGCTGGGGGATGGGGGTGCAAGGGGACATGAGTGGGGGCCTGCTGGCAGGTGCCCTGCACTGCTGGGGGTGGGGGTGCAAGGGGACATGTGTGGGACATGATTGGGGGCCTGCTGGCAGGTGCCCCTCAGTGCTGGGGGTGGGGGTGCAAGTGGACATGAGTGGGACATGAGCGGGGGCCAGGTGCCCTGCACTGCTCGGGGGTGGGGGTGCAAGGGGACATGAGTGGGACATGAGTGGGGGCCTGCTGGCAGGTGCCCTGCACTGCTGGGGGGTGGGGGTGCAAGGGGACATGAGTGGGACATGAGTGGGGGCCTGCTGGCAGGTGCCCTGCACAGCTGGGGGGTGGGGGTGCAAGGGGAAATGAGTGGGGGCCTGCTGGCAGGTGCCCTGCACTGCTGGGGGGTGGGGGTGCAAGGGGACATGAGTGGGACATGAGTGGGGGCCTGCTGGCAGGTGCCCCTCAGTGCTGGGGGGTGGGGGTGCAAGGGGTCATGACTGGGGGCCTGCTGGCAGGTGCCCTGCATTGCTGGGGGGTGGGGCTGGAAGGGGACATGAGTGGGGGCCGGCTGGCAGGTGCCCCTCAGTGCTGGGGGATGGGGGTGCAAGGGGACATGAGTAGGGGCCTGCTGGCAGGTGCCCTGCACTGCTGGGGGGTGGGGGTGCAAGGGGACATGAGTGGGACATGAGTGGGGGCCTGCTGGCAGGTGCCCCTGACTGCTGGGGGGTGGGGGTGCAAGGGGACATGAGTGGGGGCCTGCTGGCAGGTGCCCTGCACTGCTGGGGGGTGGGGGTGCAAGGGGACATGAGTGGGGGCCTGCTGGCAGGTGCCCTGGACTTCTGGGGGGTGGGGGTTCGAGGGGACATGAATGGGACATGAGTGGGGGCCTGCTGGCAAGTGCCCTGCACTACTGGGGGTGAGGGTGCAAGGGGACATGTGTGGGACATGAGTGGGGGCCTGCTGGCAGGTGCCCTGCACTGCTGGGGGGTGGGGGTGCAAGGGGACATGAGTGGGACATGAGTGGGGCCCTGCTGGCAGGTGCTCCTCAGTGCTGGGGGCTGGGGGTGCAAGGGGACATGAGTGGGACATGTGTGGGGGCCTGCTGGCTGGTGCCCTGCACTGCTGGGGGTTGGGGGTACAAGGGGACATGCGTGGGACATGAGTGGGGGCCTGCTGGCAGGTGCCCTGCACTGCTAGGGAGTGCAGGTACAAGGGGACATGAGTGGGACATGAGTGGGGGCCTGCTGGCAGGTGCCCCTCACTGCTGGGGGTGGGGGTGCAAGGGGCCATGAGTGGGACATGAGTGGGGGCCTGCTGGCAGGTGCCCCTGACTGCTGGGGGGTGGGGGTGCAAGGGGACATGAGTGGGGGCCTGCTGGCAGGTGCCATGCACTGCTGGGGGGTGGGGGTGCAAGGGGACATGAGGGGACATGAGTGGGGGCCTGCTGGCTGTTGCCCTGCACTGCTGGGGGGTGGGGGTGCAAGGGGACATGAGTGGGACATGAGTGGGGCCCTGCTGGCAGGTGCTCCTCAGTGCTGGGGGCTGGGGGTGCAAGGGGACATGAGTGGGACATGTGTGGGGGCCTGCTGGCTGGTGCCCTGCACTGCTGGGGGGTGGGGGTGCAAGGGGACATGAGTGGGACATGAGTGGGGCCCTGCTGGCAGGTGCTCCTCAGTGCTGGGGGCTGGGGGTGCAAGGGGACATGAGTGGGACATGTGTGGGGGCCTGCTGGCTGGTGCCCTGCACTGCTGGGGGGTGGGGGTACAAGGGGACATGCGTGGGACATGAGTGGGGGCCTGCTGGCAGGTGCCCTGCACTGCTAGGGAGTGCAGGTACAAGGGGACATGAGTGGGACATGAGTGGGGGCCTGCTGGCAGGTGCCCTGCACTGCTGGGGGGTGGGGGTACAAGTGGACATGAGTGGGACATGAGTGGGGGCCTGCTGGCAGGTGCCCCTGACTGCTGGGGGGTGGGGGTGCAAGGGGACATGAGTGGGGGCCTGCTGGCAGGTGCCATGCACTGCTGGGGGGTGGGGGTGCAAGGGGACATGAGGGGACATGAGTGGGGGCCTGCTGGCTGTTGCCCTGCACTGCTGGGGGGTGGGGGTGCAAGGGGACATGAGTGGGGGCCTGCTGGCCAGTGCCCTGCACTGCTGGGGGGTGGGGGTGCAAGGGGACATTAGTGGGACATGAGTGGGGACCTGCTGGCAGGTGCCCTGCACTGCTGGGGGGTGGGGGTGCAAGGGGACATGAGTGGGACATGAGTGGGGGCCTGCTGTCAGGTGCCCTGCACTGCTGGGGTGTGAGGGTGCAAGGGGACATGAGTGGGACATGGGTGGGGGCCTGCTGGCAGGTGCCCTGCACTGCTGGGGGTTGGGGGTGCAAGGGGACATGAGTGGGACATGAGTGGGGGCCTGCTGGCTGGTGCCCTGCACTGCTGGGGGTGGGGGTGCAAGGGGACATGAGTGGGGGCCTGCTGGCAGGTGCCCTGCACTGCTGGGGGTGGGGTGCAAGGGGACATGTGTGGGACATGAGTGGGGGCCTGCTGGCAGGTGCCCCTCAGTGCTGGGGGGTGGGGTGCAAGGGGACATGAGTGGGACATGAGTGGGGGCCTGCTGGCAGATGCCCTGCACTGCTGGGGTTTGGGGGTGCAAGGGGACATGAGTGGGACATGAGTGGGGGCCTGCTGGCAGGTGTCCTGCACTGCTGGGGGTGGGGGTGCAAGGGGACATGAGTGGGGTCTGCTGGCAGGTGCCCCTCAGTGCTGGGGGGTGGGGGTGCAAGGGGACATGAGTGGGGGCCTGCTGGCAGGTGCCCTGCACTGCTGGGGGTGGGGTGCAAGGGGACATGTGTGGGACATGAGTGGGGGCCTGCTGGCAGGTGCCCCTCAGTGCTGGGGGGTGGGGTGCAAGGGGACATGAGTGGGACATGAGTGGGGGCCTGCTGGCAGGTGCCCTGCACTGCTGGGGTTTGGGGGTGCAAGGGGACATGTGTGGGACATGAGTGGGGGCCTGCTGGCAGGTGCCCCTCAGTGCTGGGGGGTGGGGTGCAAGGGGACATGAGTGGGACATGAGTGGGGGCCTGCTGGCAGGTGTCCTGCACTGCTGGGGGTGGGGGTGCAAGGGGACATGTGTGGGACATGAGTGGGGGCCTGCTGGCTGGTGCCCTGCACTGCTGGGGGTGGGGGTGCAAGGGGACATGAGTGGGGGCCTGCTGGCAGGTGCCCTGCACTGCTGGGGGGTGGGGGTGCAAGGGGACATGTGTGGGACATGAGTGGGGACCTGCTGGCAGGTGCCCCTCAGTGCTGGGGGGTGGGGGTGCAAGGGGACATGAGTGGGACATGAGTGGGGCCTGCTGGCAGGTGCCCTGCACTGCTGGGGGGTGGGGGTGCAAGGGGACATGAGTGGGACATGAGTGGGGGCCTGCTGGCAGGTGCCCTGGACTGCTGGGGGGTGGGGGTACAAGGGGACATGAGTGGGACATGAGTGGGGGCCTGCTGGCAGGTGCCCTGCACAGCTGGGGGGTGGGGGTGCAAGGGTACATGAGTGGGGGCCTGCTGGCAGGTGCCCTGCACTGCTTGGGGGTGGGGGTGCAAGGGGACATGAGTGGGACATGAGTGGGGGCCTGCTGGCTGGTGCCCTGCACTGATGGGGTGGGGGTGCAAGGGGACATGTGTGGGACATGAGTGGGGGCCTGCTGGCAGTTGCCCTGCACTGCTGGGGGGTGGGGGTCGAGGGGGTCATGCGTTGGTGATCAGTAGTGCAAGCTGACATGTGGCTTGCCTGGGAGGCATGCCCATGGTGGATGGGCTGCCTGCGGGACATGACCAGGGGTGCAGGGTAGTTATCCAATCGGTCTCTCCTAGCTTCTTTTTTACTCTCATCAGGTTTAGTTTTAACTCGTCTTCGGTGCATTCGATTTCACTCAATAATTCTCTGTTGTTTCTTGCCCAAGTTTATGAAGTTATATTGGACTCTTCCATCAGTTCTTTGTTAACAATGTCCAATATTAGTGGCCGAGAAGGTAAGAGGAACATTAGAAACAGTGGCAGACTGTTCCACTCCACCATGGCTTTTAAGGAGAGAAGGCCGAGCTCCCTGTGTATGATCTGGATGGGTGTTGACATCGGAACGCCTAAGACTTTTATCCAAAACAGTCCCTCTAGCTGAGGAGGCCACACTTTGTCCAGGATATTTAGCATAGCCTCTACGCCGTAGATCCGTGAAGGGACCACTTTTGATTTATACTAGTTTATCATGGGCAGCAATGAAAATCTGTCAAACTTCCTGTTCATTGCTATGGCTTGGCTAGCCAAGGTCTTAGTTCTTAGTTCTCTCTCAGAGGTGATCTACCATCAGGGTTTCTACTGCGCTGTTAATAAACCAGACCCCCAAATATTTGAAAGATTTAACTTGTTTGATTGATGTATGACGCAAGAGCCATTTCAGGTTTTCTTTGTGCCTTTTTGTTCTTTCAAAGCACATTATTTTCGTTTTTTCTGCGTTTATCTCCAAGTCGTTTTTGTCGATATAATTTTTGGAGGCTATCCAACTGTCCCTGGAGGCCCACTGGAGTTTGGTCTATGATGATCATATCATCAGCATACAGTAGACAAGTTAAATGGATGCCTCCTATAGTTGGTGGGAAAGATCTGACCAAAGCCTTTAGGTGCTTGATGGCAGCCAGCAAGAAATTAAACTATGGCGGGGCAATTGGGCATCCTTGTTTTATGCCTCTAAATGTAGGAATTTCAGTTGATAGAAGCCCAAACCAGTTCAGCCGTTCTCTCATACTGGTCTGTGAGTGCAGTGCTATCAAGGGTTCCAAAATGGATTTTGGGCAATCTTGGGATGCTAGTTTTTCCCCAAAGTCGCTGTCGATTTACTTGCTCGAAAGCTTAGACAAGATCCACGAAAGCCACAAAAATCCTTGGTTTACCCTCCGTCACTTTCCCCTTCAAGATACAGAGTAGCAAGTTGTTTACCACTGTACAATGCCCTTAACAAAGACAGTTTGAAAGGGGTAATTACATTCTGCCACCATGGTCCATTCTTGCAACCGTTGCAGGAGCAAATAACTGAACACCTTTCCAATTTCATCAAGAAGGGCAATGGGGCAATGGTTCTTTAGGTTTTTGCTCTCTCCCTTCATACAAATTGGAACCACTATTGCCTTTTTCCAGGAACTTGGGACCTGGTGAGTTTGGGGGATTTGCTTTAAAAGTTTGTGGAAGAAGTTTGCCCATGCTTCCGGGTGTTCAGCATTGCGTTGGTTAATCCATCAGGGCCGGGGGCCCGTGAAACATCTAGTTCCTGTATTTTCCTCAAATCCACTACCCCATGTGGGATGTCTCATGGGTCAGTCATACTTGATTGGGCTGAGGTTGCAAAGTTCTTCTTGTCGTTAAAGAGGCTGAGAAGGGAGTTATCCAGTCTTGTTCTCAGATACTGTTCAACTGCAGATCAGTAGAAGTAACTGCGGCAGACTTAACCAAGGTCCTGAAAGCTTTGACCTTTCTTCCGCAAATCGTTTTTGGCATTATTTCAGCATCATTTTATTTTGTAGAGCTTGACTGCTCTGGTATGGTCTTCTTTTCGTGGTGTGGGCTCTTGCATGTATTAAAGCGGAGTTAGTGATGATGTTGATATTTTCTTCTTTATTTGAGTTTTTCCATCCAGAGGTCAAACATTGAGGAGGTGGAGCCAGGGCCCTTTTTTGCCTGTTCTCTAACTGAGTGTGTCCCAAAATGTCCATGCTCGTGGTTATACCTGGGTATGGTGTTTTGAACTCACAGAGTTCTACATGCTTTAGTTTCCCCATCACTCTTTTTCTTTTCTCAGACAAGGTCACGAAGACTGGGGAGCCAGGCCTCATGATGATGGAGGCTAGTATACATGTTTTGGGGGGCATTTTTGAGCTGACGCTTTATATCCAGGGATCTTGTGTCCACCATGTTCAGTTCTGACTCCGAGTCCTCGATAGAATATAAGGATAAGATCATCAGTTCTTGCAACATTTGAGTTTCTTCTTTGTCGTTTACTGATGTTTCAATGATCTCTGCGTCACCAGATGGCAGAGTCACTTTTGGTGGTTTTGAAACCGGCAGAGCTTTGGTTTTTGAGCCTTTTTGTGGGGCAGGTTTGGGAGCTGGGATCGAAGCTGTGTTTCATTGATTTCCTTCGATATTTGACGTATGAAAAGTTCTTGATGATTTAACCAGCTCCAGTGTGTTTTCCATCTCCTTGTCTTTCTTCTTTAGCCTCTGAGCAAAGATTGAGAAGTCTTGATTGGTTGGTCTGTTATATTTGGAGTTTTTTTTCTGATTTGTGTTTGCTTCCATTCCTCTAGAGTTGGTAGCATTCTATTATTAGCAACTCCTTTCCTCAATGCCAGGGGGCTAATTTTGATGTTTTCCCCTTCTTTGCCAGTTAGGTCAACTTGGGTGTAAGCCCACGGTTTCATCTGTGTAAATTGTTAGCACGTGATAGGGGAACCGCGGTTTTCCATCGATTTTGAATTTATTGAATGAGAATGCATTTCTCCTGTTTTGGCATTCCTAAACTCATTGGCGATGATATAGCCTTCCACAAAGAAGAGTTCCAAATGTACCATCGCCATCAGTGTGGTGTGGCCCTTTAGGGTTTCATCGAGTGCCTCGTAAAGTTTAGTGAATGGGGCTAGAGCAATAGTTAGTTATTACATGACTGTTAGGAGGTCTGGTTTTCTTTTCCTGGCAGATGGTTTCAATTGCTCCTGGCATTTGCTTTTTTCCTTTGTACATGAGGTGGAAAAGTCCATCGAGGAGTCTGACGAGTGAGTAGAATTCTGTAGATCCTGTGATGCCCAGATTTGTTGGGGGTGTCTATCACGGTAGGGGGTGCAACTTTTAGCTTAAGTAGCTGTTGGCGGCCTCTGGTGGTCGATAGGTCGGAGCAGCTCTCCAACTTCCTTATTTTTCTCTGCTGATGACTTGGCACTAAGCTCCCCGTTGAATTGCTTTGTCAGGGGCACAGCTCCCTTTTCCTTGATCACTAAGCTTCTGACACATTCTGGCTGTAGATTCCTCAAAGGTTTTGGTTTATAACTTGTTACTTTCTCCTGGGGAGACTCAGAGCGACGTTCATTTCCCCTGCTATCCTCCTGTGATTCATGCATAATTAAATGTGAGCAGTTTGTTATGTTTTGGAGTGCTAGCTGTGTTAGGTTTTCCTGGAGTTGTACACTTTTATGGAGGTAGCAATTCAGTATAGCAGGGAGAGGCTCTTGTTCGGGGAAGCTGGTTACTTATCCCCAGGCTCAAATAAGTCACCCATAGGTACCAGGGAACTGTCCCCTATTCCCTCCAGCCTTTCGGCATCCGAGAGTTCACCTGGGGCTCAAGGGCGATATTTTAGGATGGAAAAAGATTGTCATTTTTGAGCCTGGTCAGTTTCCCTTTGGAATTGCCTTGCGATAGGCTTTTGTCAGGCTTTTTGACTTTGTCCCCTTTCCAAGGCACAGTTTATAAAGAGAAGTGTGGGGCAATGCAGAAATCTTAGGTATCTTCCTCAAGTCCGTTTGTCTTTGATCTGCTGCTGACTCTACTGATGTAAATTTTTCCCCACAGATCCTTGAGGTTGTCACTCGAGCTTCTTTTTGATTTGCGGGAGTCTTTGGGTCTGCTAAGGGGTTTAGGGGTCTACATGAGGTACGTCCTCCCCAGTATCAGCTCCTGATAAGACGATCAGAGGCCCCTCAGGGTCTCCCTCGTGGACTGCTTTGCCGGGATTTGCCATAGGAGAGTGGACTTTATTCGTCAACAGGATGATCTCCTGCTCTGTATCCAAGACGTGTAGGTGGTGGTTATGGACCTGGGCCTGGACCAGGATCCGGGTGTTCAATTGGTTCGGGGGGTTCGCTTTATGAGGGCTATGGAGAGTGGCTGATGGAAAAACGTGTGGGGGTTCATCAGCAGTGTTGGGGGGCTCGATTTGCACTATTGTGCCAGGCTGACTGTTTGTCATCCCTGTCTTCCCTATCCTCCCATGCCCCGCTCCCAACCCTTCCGCCCTCCTGGGCCCCCAAATCATCCCATGGGGCCACTTGCCTGCAGGCAGATGAGTTTGTTATTTCCAAGTGATCAATGCTGTGGTGAGGCATTTCTGGTCCTCATGTTACTGGGCGCGGCCAAGCGTAATTCATGCTCTGGTCATTTTCTTTGCCAAATACGAACAATTCCGATGGCATTGGGGAGCCACGGGGCTCCATGTCAATCTGGGCCACTTTTAGAGCACAGTGGGGGGGGTCATGACTGTAAATGGGGCCTGCAAGGATGGCAGAGGTGGAAAATTACTGTTTACGATTGTTGGAGATCGCGGGATTGAAGTAGGGGTTGAGGTTAGGGAAATGTTAATTGTGGCAATTTTGCTGTTTCTCTTACCTGCTGTGTTGGAGGGCTGGTATGTCATTGCTGCCACTTGGAGAGGTAGAGGGTCTCCATCTCTCTGCTGCTTGGAGCTTCAGAGGTTTCTGTAGTCCTCCATCCTTATGCCTACATGCCCTGTGCAGACTGTGCAGAGTGCAGGATAACTCTGCAACTAACTCTGCAGTCGCTCCCCTGTGAAATGAGAGTTTTGTAACAAAGCTCCTCCTCCTCCTTTACGACACAGGAGTCACCAGGGAAGAAAGACTGCAGACTGCAGGATAACTCTGCAACCAACTCTGCGGCTGCTCTGTGGTGAAATGAGGGTTTTGTAACAAAGCTCCTCCTCTTCCAGAATGACACAGGAGTCATCAGGGAAGAAAGACTGTAGACTGCAGGATAATGCTGCAACTAACTCTGCGTCAATTTTACTGTCCTGCTCACTGATTGGCTGTGCAGTAAAGTGAAGGCAGCCTGTAACATTGTGAGGTGGAAGGATGATTCTGTTTGAGCATCATAGACATTCCTCTGCACTGCTTAAAGCACGAAGGAAAGGGGAAATGCCAGTCTGATTTAAAATTGAACCACCAGGAGACTGTATTCTCCATAATGGAGCGCTTTTTGTCCAACCAAAGAGCACATTTGATTTTAAGGGCCAGAGAGTCTTTGAGCCACAGTTTCATGGTGACATAACAGAACTCTAACTACAGAGGAGGGAGGTCGAAGCAATACACACTGACGAGAGTTATCAGTCTCCCTATACAAGAGGGACCTACTGTAGATCCATGAGTATCATGCAAGACCCATTCTTTGAGCTGTCATCCTTCCCCGGGGAGAACTGTCATGTTCCGCCGCTCCTGGCAGTTATGGGACATATGGCGTTCTAGGCGCAATTAATGGGACATCACGTTCTTCCATGAACATAGTTAGCGGTCTAGTTGTTCCTCAATATGGCCGCCGCCGGGGAAGCACATTGTTCAGTGCTTTCCGACGGTCGGCGCATTTCAACCCGCTCATTCTGCTGTCCTTTTTGGTCCAACGCTCCTAGGTTTTCCCTTGGCTCAGGTGAGCCCATCTATGCTATCCTTCCTTTCCTTCACTCTGGTTTCGCCTGGCCCTCCTTTTCTTTTTGCCTTGTGATTTTCTGCTATTCAGCGCCCGCTTCGCCCTTCTCCTCAACTGACACTGGGTTTAACTTTCCCCACTCTGTCCTCTCTGTGATTTGATTGGCTCGCCGCTCTCTCTCTCTGGCGGTCTGCTTTCTTGCTCTTCCTCTTTCTGTCTCTTTCACTAACATCAGCTTGATTTCCTCTGTAAACACCATTGTTCCGGTCCTCCCTCTGGGTTGGAGTCACTGGGGATCGACTTTCTTCTGCTCATCACTCTGATTCCACGCCTGGAACCGCAGCACTCCAATCTTGTCCACACAACAGGATCGCCTTATAACATTGTGTCATCAGGAGTCCGAATTCAAGAAGGATTCTGCAAACCTGTGGATGGTGCCTCTCTAACATCAGGGTTTTTTTATGCCGATTAGTCTTTTTCCCCTTGCTGGCTATCCCGGGAGCTCTGCCACTGGACTACTTGTGCCATAAGTACTCACAGTGGCGGCTTCTCGTGGTAGACCTTACCTCCATCAAAAGAAAGACTACAGAAGGAAAAGAAATCCTGCCATCAGTACCACCGATATAGGTGTGGAGTCGCGGGATGTATTTTCGGATGGTGAAGTTGACAAGAACAGAGGACCAAACACATGGGATGCTGTTGGGGGAATTACTTTTCAGCAGATCATAATCTTTTAGCAGCTATGCAATGGTGAAGAATTAGAGATCATGGGCTCAGAGTGGGGGGTGCATCATTTTTACAGCCATACCTCTTCTTAGAAATACCTAGATCCACCCTCTGACAAGTTCACCCAACTGGGATAAACAGGCATTTTTTTTGCGATGTTTCTAGACCTTAAACACATCTCTTGAGGCCATGTCTGGTATGAGGTTTCCTAGTAAAAACCTTCTTGGTCTGCTTCTCGTCCTTTTTCCTACCCTCAAACTCAGACTCTTTCTCTTCCCGGTCTGCGACATGGTCAGTGACAATTACTAAAGTACCCGAAGCCCATTGGTAGTAAACCTGATTAGCTTGATTGCACAGCAGAGGTTTTGATTGGTTATTCTCTGGGCTCTTCTTCCAAAACAGGATTGGATATTCCACTTGTTCACGTTTTGCCTTTCTAGTGTCTTCCCCTTTCTCAAAATATAGAACCTTCAACTGATCCTGCTGTCCTCCCCACCCCTCCCCGTTGGTAGTGGGACTTAATTAAAAGAGGTGTAATAACGGCTGATGGTGTAAATGGATAGTCCGCCATGTTGGAATTAGCTGGAAGTGTAGTCAAAGCCTTATGCCTCGCACCACAGGGCTTTGTCTTCCCATGATTAATCTGTAGCTGAGTGCGGCAGCAATAGAGTAGCAAAGTGAGTGTGCTTGTTTCCTAGACCTTCAACCAGCACAGAGAGGTGCGCTCCATTCGCAAATCAGAACACTGACGTGGGAAGCAAAAAGCAGGTTTTTATAGGGGGGCAATCAATATACTACAAATCATGGAAGTGGAAGTCTGTACAGTGGTTTGGGAAATGAGCTCACGTTTCCTTAATGGTAACAAACTATGAATATACTCTTGGTGATAGTAAGCAAGTTAAGCAGGGGGACGGGCAATGGGGTATCCCCTGTTTAGTTCTTCAAGGTAACACATTGCATGGCAGGTGGGCACATAATCCCAGTGACCTTCCAAGATCAAAAAGAGCCATGAGTAATGTGGCTTGGTCTTATATGACATAAACAGATTCACTGTTACTTTTACCTATAAACTCTCCGTCTCATCGCAAGCCCTGTGATCAGAAGCATATCAACTGTAAGGTATATTCACCAACATTGTCATGTCATAACACTACAGGTCCATTTCAAATATATACACGGCACACAATAAGACAGCCATAATGTGAATACTAACCAAAAATATCAGCTCAGATCAACTGCCAAAAGACCAACACCAATACCAGCCTGGAGCTAACATGTGAACCAATTAGTGCAAACCAGGTGACACAGCTTCGGGACGCCAAATAGGAACTGAAACACCAGAAAGCAATATGAAAAACAACGTCAAAAATGGAGGGAAGCATTTAGCATACGAAGAGAAGCTGAAACACAGCCCCTTCTGAAAAACCCTGGCGCCCTGATAAAAGTAAATTGAAAAACCATTGCTGTTGCAAATCCTTAATCCTGGTGCAGTTAAAGTTTCCTATTCACAACCAACATATCTTTTCGGGTCACAATGATGCCTTAGCCGCACACTGATAACATGCTAATAGATAATGATGCTTAGCCGCACACTGATAACATGCTAATAGATAATGATGCTTAGCCGCACACTGATAACATGCTAATAGATAATGATGCTTAGCCGCACACTGATAACATGCTAATAGATAATGATGCTTAGCCGCACACTGATAACATGCTAATAGATAATGATGCTTAGCCGCACACTGATAACATGCTAATAGATAATGATGCTTAGCCGCACATAAGCAGATACATGGCATGTCCGGGTACAATGACTACTTATCAGTGACGTTCAGACATTCCACTCTATTTTCTCTCCCAAAACGGGTATTTCATCAACACACAGCACCACTGTTTAGGCCCCAACATATCCCTGCGATGCAGTCGTTACAGCCATGTGAGGCGCTCACAGTCTTTTAGTTTGCAGTAAGTGTATCCTTGTCTTTCATTAGAGGCCATCATGTCTTCACATGCCCTCTCTGCCCACAATTTGCGCTGCCGTGTTATGTTATGTTGATTTATACCGTGCATCGCTACCACCTAGGGGCAGTCTCCAGGTGCTTGAACTAAAGGTAGGCTAATATTCGCTAAGGCACGCTTCGTTGCCAAAAAATTGGTAGACCGGAGACCGGATCCCTCACCTGGGTAGCATTCGAAGGAGGGTTGGTTTCAAACCTCCCCACCAGTGATTTCCCAATATTAATATTTCCCCCCCACTATTAATTATAATACTTTGTGCATTATAAGAAGCTGTTTGCTTTTTCACTACTTATCAATTATTTTTCAGTATTCGAAAATACCTATAGCATGATGTCAGCACAAAATACAAACACATAATTTGCATTAGAAGAATGTTTTTGGAGTTTAATTATTGGGGCTCAATTACAATGATAAATGATAGTTTTTCGAGAATGAGCTCTGTAAAGTCTATACATTAGGTAAGTAATGCAATGTAATGTAATATAGCGCCTAATGCCCTTGGTATGGCTTCAAAGCACTGCAGGTGAATGCCCTTGGAGAACTCAAGTCCAAGGTATGAGAGATTGGTCAAAAGAATTTAGAAAGCGTGTCTGCTTTTTTGCCCGTACAAAGTAAGTAGGGGTGGCTAAGTACCTACTAGCGGCCTATCTAGAATTGGCTTCAGGATGGGTGCTTTGAAGGCTGTCGGGAGAGTACAGCAGATAAGTACTTCACTGAATCTTTTAGCTTCGGGGGCTTGTGCTTCCAGTCCTGTGCCATTGCTATCCTGTGCTCGGCTCTCTTTTGCTAGTCTGTTTGTAATCTTTGCCCTAGTCCCAGTCCTTTGCCCGGAGGCAAAATTGCATTTAATAAACGTTTTCTGACAGACGGGCAATTTGTGCCCTAGTGCTAATTGCACTTGCATCAGTGACGAAACATAAAAGAGAATCTAAATGGCGCCTTTACCAGCTTGAATGCGCTACCCCTGTTTACTAGTTTTGTTTTTCAGGCTTGGGTGCGGGATTTGTAACTGAGTCTCATGGATGCTTTCAGTTAAAATCACAACCATGCACAAGAGCTGAACAGTTCGATTGGACCTCAATATGAAACAGAAAGAGCTTCCGAACCTCGAAAATGAGCATGAGTTTAGAAACACCAAGTGAAACCGATTCACCAAAAGGTAGCAGAACTAAATCACAGGTGGAAAGAAACAGGGGGAAGATTCAGGTGGAAAGAAACAGGGGGAAGATTTACAAAAGTCACACCAAGACAGTTAAAGTGCCCCAAAGGCTGTCGCCTGTGCTGCCCTTGGAGAAATGTTGTACGGTTCTCCAATCGAGCTACCACGTAATTCTTTTGCACAATGATATACATTAATCATGTTTACAGGTTCGCAAAAGGGTACCATGTGTCATGACCCGGCGAAATTGCCCCTTCTGGACCTCATGGTCATTGTCACGAAGGGCTTGTACTCCTTGTTCCTCCCAACATGGCCGTACCAAGCTCCGTGCTACGCACTAGCTTTCACGTCGTAGCACGTACTATAAATTGGTCACGCCCTTGCGGGTCCGCGCGTCTCAACGCTATCTTCGATAGTGACCTGACGTGTGTTTGCTCTCTACATTTGCTTCCTTGATCCTCATCTTCCTTCCTTGCCTTTTTTCCTGTTCCTGGACTTCCCTCCTACATTGCTTGTTTATCGCTAATCCTGGACACCCTGGTACCACGAACTTCCCGGAACTCTGAACGCACTCTGCAACCTGACGAGGCTCGGGCGAGCCTATTCAAGACCCGAACCACCCACAGGAAGAGTCCTGCGGCCGAACAAGGGAGATCCCGCTCACAGGTGAGACGGGGGGAGATTTACGACACCATGAGCGCTTTGACCTCCATCTTAGTTTTGCTTGGGGTTTGGCTGTTGGGTATTATTCACGTCTCTAGGAAGTGGCGAGACACCGATAATGGAGCCATATCAGATTGGGATGGGGGTACATTAGTGTAGAGATATCGTGGAAAAAAGCGGAAGTGCGGCTCCCGCGCATTGCTCACGGCAGACACGGGGAGAAGAGGCACGGAGCAACATCAGCTCCTGTGTTCTCCTTCACTGGACTGGCCCGTGAGCCTCCACAGAGACTAAATACCCACATCAGCTGCACCAGTGTTTTAGGGCCTGTTGCCCTTTTGATGTTATATGATTTAAGATGCAGATTTCAACTTGATGCTCCTGCTGAATAAAGAAACATCATCTGCATCTACGCAGCCTCTTGTCTATCATTTCAATAATTATACAACAATTAGGTTATAGAATCAAATATGGCCGACAGAATGAGCGGGCTCTCATGACATGTGGGGAGGCCGAGGATGTTCATGTTTTCATGGAATTTATCAGCTGCCTTGTTGGCACCATCTATTTAAAAAATGAAATCTTCAAAAATAGAATGTTTTCCGGGATGAGTCGTACACGCTCATTGTCCAGTCATAACGTGGGGGCCAGTAAGAAGTCATGTGAGAAACGTGTGGAATTGGTTGAATTTTCATCCACACAAAACAGTGGTAAGTGTTATAATTCTGGAAGATTTGTTTATGGACGAGGGGGGACACCTGACCTCCTTTCATTTTCTTTGCCATCTTGAAGTTTATCATGGAATCTTGGAGAAAGATAATGTCTAAGAGATTCATGTAATTGTTGTCAAACCATGATTTTTTTGATGAACAGGATTGGTAAATTCGTTGTGGATAATAGGTCAGGAATATTCAGCTCATTCACGCGTTCATGAGGTTAAGTTCTGTGATGTTTGTGACAGGTACCAAGTACCAAACCCACACAAACATGACCGAAAAAGCTTTAGGTTTTAGGTTCTAATGATAGTACACTATTCTTACGTGTGTAAGTGTGATGGATTTTACAGCAGCTTGTATTGAAGAATATAATTTTCTCATGCTGGCCTAATAGGAATTGTAGGTGCAGACCTGAAGATGGTTATAATGAATACATACAGTGCACGTTTACACAATACAATTCAAATGCGCACTGCATGTATGCATTGCAGTGGTGGGTCCATGAACTAGGGGAATCATGCGCTGGTGGTTGAAATCATGAAGCACTACAGATGTTTAGTCAACTAAGAAAACTGTGTGGTCTGCCAAACATTACAGAGGCAGGGGAGGAATAGCAGACCCAAACATGCCGCTAACTGCTGAACCCATATGCATGCATTAGTAATGGCCGAACCCCAAACCCTCACCCATAATGATAGGCTCACAATTTGTTTCAAGTGTTGGCAATAAAAAGGCCGTAGGATTTTATTGTACAGATATGGGTTATGACAATAACAATATCACGAATCATGATGGTATCATACTTTTGGGCACCGGGTCCTGAGGTTACCCCCTCGGACCCGTGCCGCCTTCTTGTGTCCCACGACTTGTTGTGGGCACCGTACAGTGCCTTGTACTTCTTTTTGCTCTTCTCCCCTTTTTGTAGGGTGGGTGGGTTCTGTGGTAAAGAAGCAAGAGGATTTGGAAGACACTGAGTAAACAGTGAACATCCTGTTTGCTTGGGTCCCCGTTCAGGGTCCACAAACAGATTGTATTTAATTTGAGCATGCTGCTCTCATTTATAGGACCCAGGGAGGCCCTGGGTCTTTGTTGTGTATGTCGTGGGGGCCGCTGTTGTCGCAGCCCCCAGCCGGATAGCCGACTGTCTGACCCCCTGGTGGGGGCAGATCTTTGAGCCTGGGCCCTGCCTGATGGTTGTTTCCTTATGGCGCTTAGCACCTTGCTGTTTGGAGGAAGGGTGCGATGACTGTTCGCACCTTACCCTTCCGTGGCTTTTGTGCTGCCGAGACTGCGTGTCTCTGTAGCTGGGGGGAAGGAGAGGAGCAGGCACGGGGGGATGGGGCTGCCCCTCTCCCAGCTGCCAATGGTAACAGCAGTTACCCTGCCTCGCTTGTGGGATGCCCATGCAGCATTGCCCAGATCTGTGTGTGACTTGCAGGTTGCAGGTTCGAAACATGACAAGACAAACTCAGCCTTCCTTCCGAGGTCGATGAGTTACAACTTCAGCTGGGTGACATTGCGTTTGCATATGTTCTATGAAAAGCACTTTGGCAAAAGCTCTACATAAATAACACATCATTATCATAAGATTGCACCAGCCAGACAGTGGTGCAATTACCAGGGCATACGATAGCAGTGCCTGGCAAATGCCTATGTAACATTATGTCCATGCCAAAACAGTGGCTTTTTTTTACAGCACTTCCGAGAACAAGTGCACTTTTATTACACCAGTAGCACATTTTTTAAATTGTTTTATTAATGTTTTTCCTCGTTTATAACAAACATTTTACACATAATTCACTTTGCAAACTGGTTCACAAATCTTGAAATGTTGACAGCGACTTTCCTATCATCTAAATCATCTTAGCTTTAATTAGTGCTTTTCCAAATATCGCTTTTCTTGCTCACATATGGTCTTTGTGAAATCTTCATCTAAAATATTATCTAAAATATTGACTCCTGAACAAACTCATAGCACATTTACAGCTCCAATTACGCCATGCACTCCAAGCAGATGGCTTACAAATCAAACTGGCAGACCAAGGTTTAATGTTACTGCTTGATAGAATAAGCTCAAAGAGATCCCCGGAGGGCGTGCTTTGGGTTGGGAGGGGCAGGTAGTGAGTGGAAATGGCCATATGGATTAGAATGATTATGAGCAGTCAGGGGGTAGGTAAATAACCAAACATTCACAAACTGTGTGTGCCTCCTCACTGACATCTTTCTCCTAGCTGTACTAAAAGAGCAGCCGACATGTGAAGGTCAGTGGGGTATGGAGCATGTTGGGAGGGGCAGAGGCACACAGGAAGACCAAGAGGGGAGAGAAAGGAAGAACATATGTCACATTGCAAAGATACATGCTAAGTCAGCACACTAACCCAGCAGGGCCTGCAATAGTTCTGCAAATGACCAAAAGCTTTTTGTAGCCAATCCAAAAATTGTACCAACCCAGTTTTAACGTCATGATGAGAAATTGAGGCATGATGGTCAGCTCGAGGTGGTAAGTTTGGAATATGCAATTCTGAAGGATCAAAATTACAAACCAATTTAGAACCATTGAATGTATGAATCACAAGTTAAAGCTTTGAATTACAATGCCAGGGTACGGTTGTAGGTTTGCCATTTTGACTGCAAGTTTCAAAAGGGAGGTTATTTTAAATTGGGTTTTGGAATTTCCTTTGCATTTCACATCGACAGCTTTTGAATCCAAAACTACAAAAGCCAAAGCCCGGAATTTCTAATCTCATCTACCAGTTTGGCATCCATGCTGCAGTCACATCCATCAGGATAACATGTCCTTTTTTGACCAATAAAATGACTGCAATTCTTTCTTTGAGATGTGACAAACAGCGGCCTTGAAATCAGCGATGGCTGCTCCATCAGCGATCGTAGGTGGCGGCTGCTTGCATTCGGCCTGCTCCTTCTAGCTCAGTGCTTATGGTGTGGGAGCTCAAAGTAAAACATCTCAAATAGAATGTGGATCAATCTGTCTCGGACAGGCAGAAACACCAATGTGCAAACCTTTAATTCCACTGGGGTTTTATCTTTCATCACATCAAACATTTTCTTTCCTCGCCAATAGCAAGCTCACTTTGACAAAAGGTTCAACAGCAGTGCTCTCACTGACATGTTAAACATATGTATTTCTGTGAACTCTGTATACACTATTTTTCCTTCTGGTTTCTGATGCGCCATTAATCAGGTTAAGTGCTTCAATCAAATTTAATGGCAACGGGTCCCTTTCAGGAGCAGATTGAAAGGTTGCTCTGCACAGCAGCAGAAATCAAAGTTCCAAAGAGATTTAACCCCTAAACTGATGAAATGAAGGACATGCAAATAATTCCTCACCCTTTATGAGACAATGGTAACTAACCACCCTTCGTAGCCCCCAAATATAGCCATGACAAGCAGGTGTAATTTATCTGATAGAATTGAGGGCTCTGCCGGTCACAATATGGGAAAGCATTGAAGGAACATGTAAGCAACTAGAAGCGGTATCACCGAGCTGAGGTAAATGAGGAAACGGGTAACAACCCTGTCTTGATGTAAGAAAACACTGGTGGCTTGATCTCTGGAATGATGAGCTTTTACGTTTGCAAGAAGAAAAACCAACAGAAACGGAAAATAATGTCTGTTTTTGGACGCATCAATCTGAAATGAGTCGGCGGCAGACACGCAATATAAATAGGGACGCAATATAAATAGGGAAAAATGCGCAGAGGATTCAGCACTTAAGGAGTTACGTGTGCTCCTTTGCTCTACGGAATGCAAATAACTATTCGTACTAAATTACAACTGTTTGATACCTGTTTAGCAGTTAATTGCGCATTAACATACGCTGTGAGTTCAATTGTTTGAATAACCTTTAAGAAAGAGTTCTTTTCATTGTCCAGCGGTGTCAGGAGAAATCCAGGCCTTTCCTCTGTGCTTATGAGGCTGGGACCCTTAGTGAGTAAACCACCAAGATTACAGCTATAGTCCTCTCTTCTCCTCACACACTCACCAGGTTCCCCCGAGCATGGCACCGTCGCCCCTCTTATGATCCCCTGAACCCTGGCCCGAGCCACTGGGCTATTTATCTCCCACCAATCCTCAGAACTTGAAGCCCCCTCCACCCTACGGCCTGCCGCTTCCCACATGGGCCAATGAGATCCCTGCGGTTTGGGGACGCTGCGGTTTGGGGACGCAGCCCCGGGCTGGAAATGCCAATCCACATTCCCCAGCATGGCATGCCAACCTGCCTCCCCAGTGCCATGGCTCAGTCTGCAGGATGACCTTGGCTCTGACTGACATCCAATGTCCACATGTTTAGTACCGACCCTCAATGTTTGATACTCCGATAACACTGCTTCCATCCTGTCACGCGTGCACGAGCTGGACACAGGCAACCACTTATCACAGTACTCCTACCTTTTGTACTTCGGAGTTAGACTGTCACTCAGTTCCTTCGTTAAAGCAACCCAAGGCTGCGCCACGCACGTGATGCCCCATGCCTCTGCTATCTACTTCGTTCTCTAGCTCAGGCAGCAATGCCAACCATGCCCTGTCCCGCTTGCTGTACTACAACAACTGAACTGAGAAGATAGCGCCCATGCGGCCATCACCCCACCCACACATTCATCATTAACGAATTTCATTAGCTGACAAACAGCCAATGAAAATATGCAAGTTCTGTTACTATGTTGAAGAAGATCCTACTGTTTGCGCACAAATTAACATTGGAGTGGCCACAGCACTGCCGCCCCACCAGCCTCCTACAGAATGGCATTATGAATGGGTTACGTAAAGTGCGCGGAGCCTATGAGCTCCGTGCAGTGTATATAGTAGGGAAACTGCGTAAAATGGGATGCAGCCCTCTGTGTGGTCAGGCGCATCCACACCACAACACAAGATAATTATTTATTTATTTTGTAAAAATTGCAGCCATGCCACGCTGCGCACAATAAAATAAATGCACACAGACAAATGAACACTGTATTCTCTATGCTCTCTCTGGAGGCTTGGGGGGTGGCGTCCCATATCCTAAATAAGGGGTCGCCACTGCAAAGAGGTCAGTCTAGACCTACGTAGTGAGGCGGCTGGAATCTAGCTGGTAGAGCGCCGGTCCATTCTACTGATGGGATGGTTTTGTGGTGGACGCTAGTAGGGTGCCTACATTGGGTGAGTAATGAGCAACTGAGACGATCTGATGCAGCATGCATTACGCCTGCTCTAAGCCTCGAAGGCCATGAGATCTGTAAGGAAAGCGACCAGACAGGAGCTGCACACAGTGTTTGTAAAGGCTGATGGTCATTCTGCTATTTCTGTAGCAATAGTTCTGATGCGACCGTCTATGTTGATGGTAGATTGCGTTTGGTACAAATTGATGCGGTCCAAATACCAGGAATTAAAATACTAAAGATAGTCCGAGAATATAATTAAGTTGATCATTTTCCCCCTAAATTTGTAGCCGGTTTAAGTATTTACAAACACTGCAACAGGGTGGCCTTGCAGTATTAGCTGACCTAATTCCTTTTTAACCCTAAAGTAAAATGTACGACTGAGAATTCAATGACAAACTACCCATAGTGTCATGTTTGGGAAAAGTAGAGTGGGTAGATGGAGGCTGGTTAAACAAATGCCTTACCTGGCTAGAGAATTAAAACCAGGAAGGTGGGGGGGGGGCATCTGACTCTGTCCATCAATTAAGCAGAGTGGAGGGTACTGTCACTTCAAGCTGGGTGTAAATCCCTTTGAGACAGACAAGTGGTCGACTGTAAATTGGTCGAAAGACAAATGGTCGACGTAATTTGGTCGAAAACCAAATGGTCGAATTTTTTTTTTATTTATATATGTATTTTTTAGGTTTTCGTTTAGGGAAAAAAACGTTTTTTTAGAAAAAAAAGGGGGTTGGTGGGTTTGGGGGGACCCCCCCCCCAAAAAAAGGGGTGAAAATAAAAAAAAAAAAATTCGACCATTTGACTTTCGACCAAATTGGTACGACCATTTGTCCAGTCGACCACATTTTTTCGACCAAATGTCTGGTAACCAGAGAGATGCTGTGATCTATGGTAACCACTGTGTACGATCCTGCCAACCTTGACAGTGGCAGTGGGCCGGGGGATCGCCCTTGTCCATGGGCAACCCCATCCAGTCCGACACCGAGAGTTCAATAGCAAGACATATGACAATAGTCCCTCTCTACACACTTGTCTCTGTTCTGCCTTTTTGGGCTGTGAGCTTATTCCAACACAAAGTGAGGGAGGCAGATACTAACAGTGGTAATATCTTTTTAGTGGTTTATGCTAGGTTTATACCACTTATAAACACCGTAATTATAGGCATACTAGTGTTTCAGTTTAATACTATTCAATGTATCGACCTTAGCAGGATAAGTTGACCTTGTCAGCAATACACATTTTATCAGGCAGGCTGGACATAGAGGTCAGGGGAGTGCCCTTACCTTGCTGAGCTGTCCTAACATGTATCAGTGCTCCTTCTCAGTGATTGGCTCACATTATGAATGACATGGTGCAACATTTTCCGTAGTACATACATTTTTTTTCTGACCAACAAGGAATTGAATGAAGGCAGACGCCTTTGCCACTGATAGCTTATCCAGTGTAGTGGGTGCCTTGAACTTCACCCACATTCCATCGCTGCTTCCACAGAGCTGATCAGCGTGCACTGTGGTGAACATCTTTCAAGGGACACCATGATACTGTGAAAAAGTAGCTTAGTTAATTTCATGGAGTCACAATGTGCGTGTGGCTAGTAGCAGTGGGACAGCAGTTGTTTAAGACAGTAACATGGTCCCTCCCTTCTCTGTCTTCCCCATGTGCTCCTGCTGCCTGCTGCCTGCTGCATGTGTGATCCATGCATACAATATAGACTGTCATACCAATCGTACCACTACATGTTTGGATGTGAAAGTGGAATCAACGGCATGGATAGGATCTGTGTGAGATCAGCAATGATTGGACAAGCCTTTCAGTGGCTGCCGACATAAATGTAGGATTCTGATCGCTGCCGGCTAGTTCATGGACCTCAGCATAGCATTGGACTGCATCAGAGTCTGTGGCCCCACTGGAACACATCTGTTAAAGTTCGGGGTCCCACGTGACGTCATATTTCCGCTCTAGCGTATTGCAAAACGTGAAACATTTTCCTAGGCTGCAGCGTGTGCCTTCTGGACAGTATTGCACATGTGTTCCTGCAAATTGTGGCCATTATCTGGGTCTGCCTATGTTCCACCTGACCCATATTGACCCAGAAGTTCCTTCGACATATTTGGTTATTGGATCACAGGTAAATGCTGGGACTGGATCGAACGAAACACCTCATCTAACACAATGAAATAACCCAATAAAGCTTTCTGGACGTTTCTCTGTAGAGGATAACAGCTGATCTCTTTGTGGTGATACCATTACCTCTTCATTACATTGGTGACTACCGGAAAAGGAACTACCGGGAACCAGAACAAGTAAGCAGCTTCCTGGGACTTAATGGTCTCGAGTCCAGAAGAAATTGTGCCTCCAGTGGGCAGCAGTGGACTCAGGGAGCAGGAACTCCAAACTGGGTTGGGATCTGCAGTGACCTTCCCCTGGGTTTCCCTCCTGTGGATGGCACGGGGGTGTCCAGATGGGGAGAAGTCTCACTTGCACTCGGGACCTCGCTACCACAGGAAGGGTCCCAGTGCACCTTGGGCATCGCCCCTGAGGCATCTCCCTTGTATTCACACCATTCTAGGTTAGTGTGTGAGGAGGTTCGTAGCCACGTGTGTTCCCATGTCAGTTGCAGGTTAGAGGCTGTTGTCTTGTTTAATGTTGTACCTTCCCAGTAATCCCTCTATAATGTTATAATACCACGGGGTGCAGTTAAGGCATAGGTTTAGGAAGAGGTTTGGGTTTAAGTAACAGTTTGTTTCTTGAAGGTTCTGTTGGACACTTAGTTTTATATGTACCATGCCAGGATGTACTCATTTTTTGATGCAGGTGGTGACACTATGCATGTGTGTGCGTCTGTAAATAAATCAGTGAGCCTAGTGGCACAGGAGCATCTAATGCCACAAACGGGTGTGTTGGTGGATGTGGGAGTGCCGCGTGCCACAAAGGATTGTGTCTGGTGGTGCAGGGATGTCTTGTGATAAAAATGGGTGTATCCGGGGGCAAGGTAAGTGTCTGTAGAAATAGGATTTTATGAGTGTAAGCTTGTGTGCGTGCGTGCATTTGTGCGTGTGCAGTCATGGGTGTTGTATACATGAGTCGTGTGCTTAAAGTCTACACGCATTGGGTAGGAAGTGGGAACACAGTTCACACTGCACTCTTAGTTTGTGAGTATCCTTTTGTGTACTTGGATGTTAGAGGCACTCGTCTGTGGTGATGGTTGCATTAGTTTTGGGCTTTTTGGTAGGACAGTAGAAGGTTATTTCCAAAATATGCCTTGCCTTGCACTGGAGGCCACCACTCGGAGGGCTGGTAGCATTGACTGGGGATAAGGCAGCTTTGGCTTGCATGCAGGGCTCTACACCTCACTGACGACTGCATCTTAGCCCTAATGTGGTGGCAACCTATGGTTTCTGTCAGCAGTAGCCTAAATGCTTCGAGCACACCTCTGAAATCGCTCTGCAAGTGTATGGTGATCTGTGTTCAACTGTGTGCCTGTGTTAGTCTTTGTAAAGTCAAGATGGGCACCATGCCTGTAAGTTAGGTTTACCTTCAAACATTTGGTTTACAGGCTTGAATTTACTTTTTTTAATTGTTCATGAATTAATAAGGCAGCCATGAAACCATTTTGCCTGTGCTCATTGTGTCCAATGAACATGCTTTACGTTGCTTTATTGCCCTTCAGTCCATGCTTTTTCTTTTCAGTGTGTAGAGAAGCAGCTTCATGCCTCTGCAGGAAATCCCGCCCCCTACCTCCTATATGTTGTAGGCCGGAGATCGTGCCATTTTTGACACCAGCAGTTGTGTCAATACCACAGCGGATATTTAAAAGAAGGTACCCACTGAGAAAACCCTATTGAATGTATCCCCGAAGAGACAACAATCTGAGGGAGGACCTCCCTGAAGGGATATGAAAAGGAGCAAAGAGAGAAGCAAGTGACGTCACAAGTTTAATGCCCCGGAAATACTGTAGAGGAGGAGCCAAAAGCCTCTACTGGGAGTCCCGCCGCTAATTTACCTATATGTTGGGAACCGGAAATGGTGACAAGCAAGACACCTGTAATGATGCCAATAACACGAGCAGCCTTTGAAGCAAAGTACCCATTGAGAAAACCATTCTTTATATAACCATGATAAGCTGACAGCCTCTTGGGGAAGATCTCTGAAGAGTAAAAGAACATGCACGAAAGACCAGACTGGTGACGTCACATGACGGAAAGTGACACACCGAGAAGAGATGGCAGAAGAGAAAGTAAACAGAACATATAGAATCTGGTGATGAAGTAAGAATCGGGTAAACGTTCACCTGTAAAATTAAGATTACACGTGTGGAAGAGCACGGAACAAAATGCAAACCATTTTATAATTGTACAGATTCTCTAATGCAAGTAGACTACCAAATCATAAAGCCTGGCTATACGTAGTGAATAGATTGCAGCAATGTGCCAAGGTATATTTATATGCAGAAGAATCTGGATGTTCCACATCGTGTTTTAGCAAACTGGGACCCCATGAACAGGGAAGCTGAAAGTGTGGCACAGTTAACAAAAGTAGCTGACGAGCAAGAAAGAATCCAAGAGGACTTGGCTGGCCCAGTGTCAAAAGGCCAGTGCAGCCGAGAACTGGTTGTCTAGATTCAAGGATAAAATGAATGCAAAAGATGGGCCAAGCCCCTGCCAAGGTACAGCAAAACTAAAAAGAGTGCCAAGTTTTAAAACCATTAAATACAGAGAAGAAGCTTGAAACGTGGTCTCCAGTCACGTGACCTAGATGGAAATAGACTTGGGCAGACGACGCTGAGACGAGAAGATGAGAGCATGCTCACACTCCCTTTTTATTACCAGGAGGTGTGAGTCTTGCAAGGCCATGTTCAAAGGCTAATTGAATGACAGAAAGTAAGAGTGATGATAGATATTGGACTAATTGGGTGGGAGGCATGGTCAAGCCCAACCCACCAACGCCTGCAGTACCAGTTTGCGTGGTGCTAGCAAGTGCAATATTCCAGAAGGGTACAAGCATGCCAACCAATTATAGAGGGCCACGTATCAATGAGCCCTATATTTTCTGAACCAATAAATCATTGTGTATTTTCTGACGATGAGGATGACTTGCACTAGTGGAGTGCTTAGTTGCCCACCTGACAATAGAGACCCAATCACAACCCCACACTTCATAGAAAGTATATGTAAAGTATATGTAGATGTTTCCCGTTATCCAACCACAATCCAGTTTAAGTTTTTACAGTTTGCGACATAGTGTGACATCAGTGATGATGAAGTTTTACTATAAAAGCATGTTTTTTGTGTAAATCCTTGAGACCTTGCCATGAGACATCTGTTGATGTCCATTGTACTCCCTGTTTTAGAAAATTGATAATAAAACAGCGTACCTTTTGCCAACTTCCTGAGTCAATCTTTTTATTGAATATTGAGTAACTTCTGCATCCCTATCCATCCTATAAAAGTGCCACCTCGTCTTAGAGGGCCGACGGGTTCAAAACTGGCTGAAGAAGAATGCATGGATCTTACAGAAACTCATGACGAAGGTGAGGATCGAGTAAACTTTCATGTGCGAGAGGAAAGATTGCACGTTTGTGAAGTGCTGCAGAAAATCAACCGTTCAATAATTGTACAGATGCTGAAACACAAGTAGACTAAGTCAACATAGAAGCTAGCTATACGTAGTGAATAGACTTCAGGCGAAGCTGCCATTGTATAGGAGCTGGTCATCAGTGTTATGAATGTAGTGAGCCTCGTCCCATGGAGAGGAAAAGCCGAGAATTGTGTTGCAGCAAGAATAAGCTGAGATCGTGGAAGCACCTGGCCAGGCTGTCTGGCCTGGTATCAAAACTGAAGCAGCCAAGGTCGGTTATCTATTCTTCAAAGCAGTGAATGTTCAAAGGATGAATCATCCCTTGTTAAGGTGAAAAGAGAGAACACCAAGAGTGGCAGATTTTATGAATTTAAGACTTTTAAATGCTGCAAAATGGACTAAATCGTGGTCTCCTGTCGCGTGAGGCAAGGATGGAAATAGAGTTGAGCTTGGAGTCCTAGAACAACGACAGTGAGAGTCTGCACTCCCATATATTCCCACAGACAAGGATATTTTGCAAGGGCAAGTTCAAAGACAATCTTCATGGCAGAAGGCATGGGTGATGAGAGATGTTGGGCTAATTGGGTGGGGAGGTTAAGTCAAGTTCACCTCCTGGCACCTGGGTCTGAGCTTAGGTGCTGCTAATTGAACCGAATGTTCCAGACATGGCACAAGCGTGTCAACCAATTGTAGAGGGCCGTATAACAAAGACCCTTATAGTTTGAAGACCAATGATAATCTGTGTACTTAATAGTGTTAAAGATGACATGTGCTAGAGGTAGGCATAAATTGTCCACCTGACAGTGGGCAGCCAATCACAATCCTAATCCCTATAGAAAGTATATTTAGATATCTCGCTTAACCAATCCCAACCCTTGATAGGTTTTCTATTATTTGCCACATAGTATGACGTCACTGCTGACATATTTTTTGCTTATAAGGATGTTTTAGGAGAAAATCGTGGAGAGCTGATCGAACGTAGGTTGATGTCTGCTGTAACCTCCCTGTTTTAGATAATTGTTAATAAAACATACCCTTTGCCATCTTCCTGAGTTGGTTAAATTATTTGGACTCAGAATTACTCTGCGTTCCCATCCATTGCATGCACTTTACTAAAGGGCATTAAGTCCCAGTGCACTGTTGTTCTCATCTACACAAATGGACACATTATAAGTACAGCAAGAATGCTAGGAATAGTCAACATTTTAAATAACTTTTCTTTTCCAACCCTATTTATGTAATTATCTAAGGGTGCAATGCATCAGCTTCCACTCCCACCCCCTCCACGTTTAAAATGATGGCTTAATTAGGCTCGTAGAGTTCAAGAGAGGGACCAAGGTCAGAGTGATTTCATTTCAGATCAGAATACTGCCCAAATGTGTATATATGGTTGATGTTTACAAGCACTTTAATATTGGAGTGAGTGTTATGAAAAATTAGCATTAATCCCAGTGTGCATTCCATATTTCGCAATTCACACACAAAATCATTTTATTACAGGAATATGTGTAATATATTATGCTCTTACGGTCCCACAATGCTCTTTGATTTTATGCAAAGCAGCCAGGATATGTCATTGATGATTTATGCCCCCTTCCACTTTCTCATAGGAGTATTTTGAAAGAGCGCCATTTAACTGTACAAGAATGTACATCTTGGAATGATAACCTTCTATAACAAAATAATTTGTATGGGCTGTCTATTTGATAATATTCTTTTCTCATTAAGACAAGTGTAAAGTTCTTATTTTGACTATAATATATACTGGAAGTCATAATTTGAAATTCACGTTTGAAATTAACATTGTAACATTTAAAAAAGAGACTGTTTACCATGTTAGAGCAAGTAAATAATGTCTTTATTTTTACTAGATTATTTTGCTGAGAATACACACCATTTTGTCGCTCACAATGTCCTTTCTCTTTGGGAAGGGTCACCAAAACCAATTATCTGTTTATTCTCTTAGCACCAACGTAATGTTTAATTGTTTGTACTGTCCACTGATTGGTTGGTTATGCGTTTGAACCAGTCCATTTGTTGCAGTATGCAATAACATTATGAAAAACAAAACGTGACAAAATGCAGTTTTACACCCTTCATCCTGGTCATCTGGTAATACAAGCAATGTCAGAACCTTAGCCCCTCCAGCAGAAACTATACACATCCCTTCAACTCCCTCCGATATAGACAAGGCGACATCTGCCTGATGGGTGCATTGCTGTGGGGCACACCTGATGACAATGTATGCCTCCAAGTACTAAGCTGGTCCCCACATTGAGGGAAGGCTCTGTTGAAACTGTTCTCGTTCAACTTTTGTGTTTTTCAAAAAGCCCAGACGACAAACCAGTCAAAACAGATACAAAAATTATAATGTTACACATTCTCTTTCTTATCCAAATGGAAGAACCCAGGAAACAACACAGAAATTTAAAAGTACAGTTAAGAATAATGGCAAAAGTTCATTTTTAAATAGTTATTCTTGTTCACAATAATCAAAATAAAGCTGTGGAAATTTTAAATCTATGACAAAGTACACATTTTCATTCACCAACATTCATATCACAAACATAACAAGAGACAACTGTCCTCAAACATATATAAAAATTGCCCCTAACATTAAGTATAATTAAATGTGGTTCTCCACATCATTATTCCAAATCCACAATTAGTTAAGGATTCTTTTAAAGTATAACAGTGTGAACAAAGTGAAATGACATGTAGTGGCTAAGCTAATGTTGCTAACCTTTTATGTTATTTGTATTGTATGTTGTTGTTGGCGCCACTATGCCCCTGGGCCTGTCTTCGGCGCCTTATAAATAAATAAATAAACTCACATTGCCCTCGCCATCACCGACATGTAATATGTTTCGACTAAAACCAATAATTATATTACCCTTCATCAGGGTTAACTCGATAGAGTAAGAACTTCCATCTCGTAAGAGAAAGTACACAGTGGATCCACAAAAGAGTGTATAATGCCCGTGGGCAGAGGGAAAACTAAGGAATAATTCAGCTATGAAAAATGAGAGGGAAAGAATCCTAATATTTGGGACACAAAGAAATTTCCTCAGGATCAATTCTGGACAATCACATGAAAGATGAACATTTCATAGTTAAGAAGGTCACCCTTGCCTACCTGTTGCATGAAGATGTAAACCAAAATAGCATATTGTCAAATAACAAAATCATTCTTATATTGAAGCTTTTAATCAGACTGGTACCAATATGAAGCAACCAGATCAGTAGGGGCAACTGATGCCCTCTAACTACCAGGTCTTATAGCATTTGGTGGTAGATTAGGGGCAGTATTAAAATGTACATTTAGAACAACTGTACGGGGAACCCAGTGTTCTTAATACAGGCATTGTTAGAAAGTTCACTTCTGAACGTGTTTCTCTTAATTTAAGTGAACCATCACCCTCACCCACCACCCTAGTTAATAAAAAGGTGCACTGTGATAGGGGTAGCACTACATTAAAATAAAATTCTCACTATGGGTGCCAATCGTTAATGATTATTTGCCATTTATGTCAGGAACTCTTTCCCTTTTATGAATTCCCAAATTATAATTTACGTCATTTAGGTTCTTCTATTTGTCATTCTGTGGATGTATCAAAAAAGACACAATAATAGAATATCTTTCTAAAAGAAATAGAAACATGGGAAAGGGCATAGAGTAGTACCATTTCACTCATTCACCCTGAATCATTGTTCTAGAAAATTACAACTTGCCTCAGACATAGCAATACTTCACAGTAGTCCACCCAATGCTGCCTGCCCTGATGGCAGGTTCCAAACAAGCCGGAAATGCATCATTCTGCGAGTCGATACAGGGCGTGCATGCAGGCCACACTTCTCGCATTCTCAAAATGGTGTCTCGTGTGACGTTTATGGACACAGCAGTAACTGTTAGCACGATGGCGGTGTAAAAAAGGGGAATTTACTGCTACAACACCCTTAGATAGTTGCAAGAATAATGACCTTCATAAATGATCATAAAGCGATCCCTGTGTTTTTTTCCCCCTCTGTACTGCTTCTATTAGAAACCGCTCGGCTTGCAGTAGCAAACACACATAGCAACTCAATTCTTGTCAAGAGAGAAAGAGGGAGACATACAATGAGACAGGGAGAAACAGATTATAGAGAGAGTGATGGAAAGAGTATACAGAGAGAGAGACAGTGAGAGAGAGATAATGATACCACAGAGAGGGTAATGGAACACAGAGAGGGTAATGGAAAGCAAGAAGGTGAGAGAGCGACATACAGTGATAAAGAAACCATACAGAGAGAAATGGAAAGAGTATACTGAGGAAAACAAAGAGTGTGTGTGAGAGAGAGAGACATAGAGTGAGACCGAGACAGAGAGAAAAAGACCATAAAGAAATAGAGAGTGAGGGAGATGGAAAGAGTATATAGAGGAGAGAGAGAGAGAGAGTGACATAGAGACAGAGAGAAAGGTAACCACAGAGAGAGTGATGATGGTAAGAATATACAGAGGGAAAGCAAGAAGGTGAGAGAGAGAACGAGAGAGAGCGGCATACAAGAAACCATAGAGAGAGAGACATGGAAAGAGTATTCAGAGGGAGAAAGAAAAGGGGAGAAAGAGAGACATACAGTGAGACAGAGACAGAGAGAAAGAGACCAATGAGAAAGAGAAAGGACAAAGGGGAAGGCAGACTGATAAAGCAGCATTTGATACGCCAAAAACACCTAATCATGTTTTATTTAACGTATTCATTAAACGATTAAACATTATTCTACCCAAACAAACGACAGCAATTAAAGATAAACATTGGCAGTCCACAACTACAAAGGTATTTCCCGGACATCCGACTCTGTAACTGAAACAGTGTGTAAGACTTCCAGCAGCGCGGCCATCCAACAATCCCAAATATCAAACCAAAGAGACTGTCCCCACATCCAGCTAAAAGCACGACACTCCCAGCACTTTCTCCCAAATCACACAGCAGGTACAGCATAGCCTCAGACGTCAGACCCAGGGTCGCATTGGCCCATCTGCCACTCGGCCCGTGACCTGGCCGAAATCATGTGTAGTCCCTGGTGGCTGGTTTCTGCCCACGCCTGGGCCGGTTTAAAAAAAAAAGTTTTTTTAAAATCAAACAAAAGCACCCGCAACGGCATAATTCATCAAAGCAGGGTAACGTATCTTACTTTGCTTTGATGATTGATTTGCATGCATGATGTGTGCATCATCGATTATGATGCATGTATCATTCACATGCTGCTGCAGCATGCGGCCAACTTTTCAGCAGACCTGCAGATGTACTTAACTGGTCTGCTGTTAAAACACAGTTACCAGTTTAATGGTATCAACTACAGAGTAATTACTAATTTTACTATAGCCAATATGATAGCTCAGTGGGTTGTGCACTCGCTGCTGCGATGAGTGTGTGATCTGCAGTTTGCAGGTTTGAATTCCAGCAATACAATCCCAGCCTTTCATCCTTCTGAGGTCAATAAATGAGTACAATAAATGAGTACCAACACAGATTGGGTGATATTGTGTGCATATTTGATCTATAAAAAAGAGCTTAAGCGTAAGTGCTATACAATAACATATTATCATTTGGCCTTGGACGTTTGCTTGCATTCACAGTAATTTGACAATATGGATCTATACACACAGATATTAATGACACATATGGTGATCCATTCTTGTATGAAATGTATATCACATTAAGTGAAATCATAACCATGTTTTTCGTAGTGTACTTAGGAACAATGCTATTTGATGCCACTTCCTGTTTTGTCAAACGGTGAAAGGTCGTGTTTCATCACTTCCTGGGATGTAATTTTCAGGTGGGGTCAAATGACATCACTTCCGGTGATGTCATCAGAGGTCAAAGGGTGAGGATTGGGACACTTTTTTGATGCGAGGGGTGGGTCACTTTTTCTTGGGTGTCCGGGCCTATTTCTTGTTTGTTTGTTTGTTTTATTTGTATTGCGCACCAGAGCCAGGGTTATTAGGGCGCGAAGGCATAAAGAGGGTTGTTCAACTTATGTTACAGGTTACAGATTAAACATGGGGGTACAGCTACGGTTACAATGCTGTAGATATGTAATGTCAAAGAATCACAGGTGTATATACAGTAAGTTTACAAGAATGCAGGTGTGATATATAAATAAGGCAGAACAAATATACAAAATATACATGAGATCCCAGATGTCAGAAGGGTGAGGTTAGGCATCATGTTCTTTTAGCCATTGAATCAGATTGGATCTGAATTACCGGTAGGGGAGCAGGGGGAAGGGAGTTCCAATATTGTGCTGCTTTAACAGCGAAGCTGCTCCCACCAGATTTGGTGAGTTTGAGTCTGGGTACTAGCAAAAGGTTGGAGTTAGCTTTTCTTCGGTAGTGAGAGGCTGTTTGTCTGGTGAATCTGTCTATAAGGTATTGCGGGGCTGCGTGGTTAAGACATTTGTGTGTAAGGGATGCTGTTTTGAGGAGGATTTTGTCTTTTGTGGAGAGCCAGTTAGTAGATCTCCTGAGGTCTGATATATGGGCGTTTTTAGGGCGGCTCTGAGGGCATTATTTTGAAGTGTCTGTATTTTGGCAGTGATGTGTTTGTTACTGCCTATGTAGAGGGCATTGCAGTAATCTAGTTTCGACAGGATTAGTGCCCTTGCTTGAATTACGCAATTATTAGGTGAGAGGAAGGGCTTGGCTGCTCTAATTAACTTGCAGGTGTAGGAGGTGGCTGAGGCCATGGCATTCACTTGTTTACCAAAGGTAAGCGTGGAGTCTATGTAGAAGCCGAGGGTTTTAACTACTTTGGCAACAGTAATGATGTTATTGTCAATTATGAAGGAGTCATAGTTGGGACCTAGTTTTGTGATGTTGGAGGAGGTGCCTAGAATGAGGTGTTCAGTTTTGTCATCATCAGGCATAGACCGTGGGAGGCCATCCATGCCTGGATGATGAGGTAGACTCTATTTACAAAGGCCAAATCCTTTTCATAATCTCCCGTCAACGGGATGAGGATCTGTGTATCATCTGCATATTTAGTGTAGGTGATACCTAGACCGTCTATATCAGAAGTCGCCAAAGGGTCGGTCGCGGGCGACTAGTAGCTCGCCTGAGCCTCTTCAGTCGCCCGCGCTGGAAATACTGAAAAAGAAACACTTTTTTAAGTTAAATTATTCAATGCTGTGTTTTTGCATTTATTTTCCTTGATCAGGATCCGAACCCTGGTCCTCCCAATTGCCGCCGGGAGCTTGGCTGCTGTGCCACATGGTGCTGCTTGCAAATTCCCTGACAGATGTTAGTATCATGTTCTGCTTCTGCAGGCCGTCTATAGTACAAGAGTTGGCCGTGTGCGCCCCCGACACTGTCTTGCTTAAGCAAGCTGCTCTTGTTTGCCAGAGATGTCAGAGGGGTTGGGGCAGGATCAGGATCATTGTGACCACACAATGAATATATCACAGTAGCACTGCTGCTCGCCTGGAAATGTTCAAAATAATATTTAAAAAATGGTGCAATTTCTTTCATGTGGCTTCTTTCCAAACTCCACACTGTACATTTCCACTTTAAATCACTTCCATGACACAGGTACACCCACTTTAAGTACATTAAGCGATCCATAGACCCGCTGTACAGTAGAAGCCTACCAGGGTAGCTCAGCAGGTTGGCAGACCGATGCTGAGATGTTATATATTCAAAACTAAATGCTGTATCATATCATAAGTGTTTCAAGGCGCGACGAGGCAAGGGAGGGGGAACAGAGAGAAGACAGACAATGATCCTACTAGGCCAGGTGTCATTCAGATTGCGCAAGTGCATGGGAAGGGGGAAGGAGGAAAATGCGGGAGCGGGGGAAGGGGACAGTGCAATACATGGGATAATAAATAACAATCAGTAGCGTCCGGCCAGCTGGTGGCAAGTGCAAGGGTAGTGCAGACATCAGGTGTCAAGTGCTAGTGGTGGAACTGTAGGGGTACAGAACAGTCCCTAAGTGCAGGGGGTTGCCAGGAAGGCAATGCAGGTGTGTGACTGGGGGCAGGGGGCAGAGGGTTGGGCTTTAAAGCAGGGGGGTTGCCAGATTACCAGTGCAGGTGACCAGTGCAGTTTCAGTATCGGCCAGGAAGTCAGCAGGGGAGAGGAGGAGAAAAGGCAGAAGCAAAGAGAAAGGTTTTGAGGTGCTTCTGGAACCGGAATTGATTCTCCTCAAGTTTCAGGGAGACAGGGAGGCTGTTCCAGAGGGAGGCCCCAGCCGAAGAAAGAGATCTACCACCAACTCGTTGCTTGGGGAAGAGACTGACCCTGAGGGAGTTGGTGGCGGATGAAAGAAGAGCTCGAGAAGGAAGATATTTTGGAAGAGAGAGCTGAAGGTATTGAGGCCCCAGGAGCCAGTGCAGAGATGTCAGTCCTGGAGAGATACGATCCCTGGGCTTGAGGCCAAGGACAAGTCTCGCAGTCCTGTTCTGGATGAGTTGCAGAGGGCAGAGAGTAGAAGCAGGCAGATTTAGAAAGAGGCTGTTGCAATAGTCCAGCCTAGAGAGAACCAGAGCTCTGGAGACATTGAGCACCTGGGGGAAGGAGAGGAAAGGAAGAATGCCTCTGAGGAGGTGCAGCTGATAGTGTGACTTCTTAGAGATGTCAGAGATGTGAGGAGAGAAGGAGAGTGTGGAGTCGAAGATGACCCCGAGATTTTTAGCCTCACAGGTGGGAGCAGGAGGAGGGCCACGGGAGGCCGGCCAGAGAGTGACAGGAAAGGAGGGAGCAGGTGTTCCAGTGAGGAGAATCTCAGTCTTACTGGCATTAAGGCAGAGATCATTGGCGGCACACCACTCCTGGCGGCGGACAGGCAGTCAGAGATGAGGCAGGGAGAAAAGGTGGCTGAGGGTAGCCTGAAAATGAGCTGAGTGTCGTCCGCATAGCACTGGAATCATAGAAAAAGTGCTATAAAATGTGTTTGGCCAGGGTATGGGTTGGGCTGGTTGCTTGCTTATATTCAGGATGGAGGTGGGGCTATTTCTGCCCCTGTAGTGAAAATCAAATGTTGGCACCCCTGAACCCACAGATTAATTTCCTGAAAACTGCTGTCAGCACAACAGAAGCATTTATTTGTGATTAACCAGTTTGACAAGCATATATCATCTTTATAAATATAACCTGTGCTAGAAGACAGAGGGGCACACAAATAACAGAGTATGTGTGGTGTCTGACAAAAAAAACATTTCAACGAAAACTAGTGAACGCAAGAAGCATTTTTCAATTTGGAAATTACTTTTGTTTTTTTATGGAAGTGTGAAATGCACATTTGGAAAACAATAGTGTGCATAGCATGTAGAAAGCCTGTATAAAACGCAAAGGAAGGGCACAACAATTACAGGATATTTGTGTGGTAGTCCAACAAATATCTGTCTTTTTGAGACAGCTACTAATAAATAATAATGCAACAAAGAGGTTTTTGAAGTTCTTAATATAATCGTGAAGGCGTATGTTATTCCATCTGTTTATAGAGAGGAAATAATTGGGCCAAAATAATATTGGTAAAAATTCAGAGGTTTATAAATATCCCCACCCTGATATCGCCCGCTAGCAGCTCTCCACTGTTGGCCTCCACTACAAGTAGCTCTAGCTAACATAAAGGTTGGAGACCCCTGGTCTAGATCACTGAAAAGGGGCTTTGTGAAAATATTGTAAAGGGTGGGAGATACACATGATCCTTGGGGTACGCCACATGAAATAGATGCAGGGTCTGCAGCTGCTAGAGGAGAGAAAACTCACATTGTCCTGTTATCTAAGAAGGACTGGATCCATGCGACTGCTTCATGGGAGAAGCAGGCTGCCGTGACCAGATGATTGCAGAGTATTGCATGGTCTACCAGATCGAATGCGGCAGAGAGGTCGAGGAGTAATAGGAGTGAAGTCGTACCTTTATCTCTTAGTCTGTCTATTTGTGCCTTAAGGTCTAGGAGCACAGTCTCAGTACCATGCTGTGGTCTGAAACCGGACTGTCGAACTCCTAGTGTGTGGTTTAGTTCCAGGTGGTGCTGAATTTGTAGGTAAGCTACTTTGTCAAGGATTTTCAGTAGGAACGGCACAGTGGTTATGGGGCGATAATTGGTTGGAATGGAGGGGTCGAGAGTTTGCTTTTTGAGGAGGGGGAGGACCCAGGAGTGTTTCAGGTTGCTAGGTATGGTATCTGATGTGAAAGAGGCGTTTATGAGTTTAGTAATGAAGGGTGAGAGTTCACGGGCAGCGTCTTTTATGATTTGGGCTGGACATGGGTCGCCCTGGCAATTGGAGGGTTTGGTTTGAGAGTGAGGATGACTTTCTCGACTTCTTTAGTGGAGACTTTGCGAAAATTGAAGGGAGGGGTGTCCAGTGTGACTATCCCAGCCCCAGTTATAATTGTGTCTGTTATAACTAATTTTTCACATTATGATTTGCGGTATTTACCACTTGTGTTTTTTGTAAAGGAAATGATTAATTAAATACCGCGGAATCAGGGGGTCCAATAGCTCTTAACAATAGAAGGTGTTGCACTGGTGGAAAATAATGCATTTGCTGCACGCTTTATTTGAAAGTTTGGCCCGCAAGTGAAGAAAACGCGCTAGAGGAAGACCACGGTCGCTCCATCTTTCACAAACAAAGCCGGAGCAGGCGAATGCAACGCACAGTCCCACCGGGAACCCCAGCGGCACGTTTACAAATGGACAAAGAGAGGGTGATTAACCCACGTGTCCGACGGTGATCAGAGCCTGTATTGATACAGACTCGTTGTGACGAGTAAGATAACCTGGAGGGCCTTGGAAGTCTCGATTCATTGCAATGCAACCGACGTGTGGTGCACGCGGCGTTCAATTCAAAAGTTTGCTGAGTTAACTGATGGGATTTCTGGGGTTCAGGTCACAATTAATTCCGAGGACGTCCGCGTGCTTTACTTGGATGTGAAGATCTGAGGTTTAAACAGTCCAGTTGGAGGCCAATGAGCTCAAGGCAAAGTAATGCATGTTAAGGTTCCTGCAAAATACGAGTGAGCTGTGGCTGGAGTCATTACTGAAAAACAACGTCGACTTCATGTCTTCGTAATATTATGACCACTATGCTGCACTAGTGAAATATTCTTTTTTAAGATGCACTGAACTACATGTCAATGTTTCCTTGTAAACTAAGCATGACTCTTTCGGCAGAGCTATGCTCTGACATAGTAAGCAGGTCATTGGAGACAGGTTGTAGCTAATTGAAGGATATTTTCCCATTTCCCACCACGCATGTTTTGTATGTTTTTGCCGGCCACGAAAGTAGTGTAGCGCTCCTGGGTCCTGCTAGGGTCATTTTTTCTTTTTAAATGCACAGATTTTCCACCCTAATTGGTCACAATTCCGAACAAAGTTCAGCTTACTAAAAGTTGATGAGAGGTTTGCAGCCCCTTCACAGGCCCCACCTTTAGAAAGAAAAAAGAGCCAAAAAGAAAATAAATGAATCATTGACAGGCTTGGTGCAAGGATTTATGCTGCCACAGGCAAAGTGCCATTCTGGCATGCAAGCCCCACTATGTTGGGGACATTTGTGATGTTTTAGAGACAAAATGCCCCCTCCCCTCCCATCCCCCGCCCCCACCCTGGCAAACTTTTACTGTTGGTGGCAAACTAGTGAACTGGTTCGATTGCTGCGTGAAAGCACTTGCTATTCACACTGGAGAATGTTGGAATGTAAAAGCTGTTCTCCAAAAGATGCATTCATATGGGACTCAACAGGAATGCATGAAGCCAAACTGTCTCTGTCATGCACCCGCCATTTAAGTGCTGAACCCAGAAACTAGAACCTGGTTCTGATATGCCAAGCTGACATCACCAAGAAATCCACCGTATGCCTTTCCCCCTATAAATATTCTCACAGGCTTCAGTGCAGAAGGGAAGCACCTGCAAAGCCCCTACATGCTCAGTGTAATCAAACTCTTGCGACCTGCAAGAGCCGATATGTGTTACGTCCTAAGTGCTGGACCTATCCAGATACTTCAAGCTGTTGAGGATATGGCGAGCAGAAAGGTCCCGAGCCTTGATATTAGCACATCAAAGGGTCATGAAAACAACAAAGGTGTCCTATATAGGAACCAATAACAAAACTGCAAATTCGAGTCTACGGTTTTATTCAATTGTCCATCCTATCCCCTGTCCAAAAGCACACGTCTGTTCACCTTCCTGCAGCTCCAGCACCCTCTTTAGGGAAAGGAATTGTGCACCCAGCTACATGGGGCCCTTTGAGGAATCCACACTCCACCTTCTATATTTTCTGCTCCTCAATTCATTGTATCACAAAGAACCCCCTGCAATGTCCCAAGATCATTCTGAAACAGAAGTTTGGTGATTCCTCAACACCCAGTGAGTGGTGGCCAGTGGGGGCAGGGAGAATTTCAATTTGACCTCTGGTAGTATTCACTGTGTGGGAGGAGTTGGAGGCTTGTGTGATAGAACAGGTTAGACCTCTGAGAAAAGTAAGCATGGATTCTGGCCCTTGCCACGGACACCTGACAAATGCCTGGCAAACACCTATGACTGCTCTGATGGGCGTTGCCCTGATGGGCAAAAGTCCCACAGGCCAGAGAGCACAGCACCTCAGCATATTAGAGTGAGATTTGAGACATCTCCCATCCTGTCTTCCAGCATATTTAGGAAGGCAAAATGGGTTTCTACAATTCTCAAATTTCAAGCAGCCTTCTCTCTGAAACAAAAGTTGATTCGCATAACCCTTAGTATGTAGTTTACGCTGATCAGTGGTTTTTCCAACCTGCCTCCTTAGCTCATCTGGCAATTTGCAGAGAGGGAGAGAGAGAGAGAGAGAGGCTGACAGTGACATTGTGAGAAAGTGGAATGGGAGAGCTGTGTGCAAGAGGCCAGTGGCAGTAGTGCAGGGTTTCAGTTGAAAGACCAACTCCCATCTCCCAATGACTAACCAACCCCCTCTACACCACACACACACACACACACCCCTCTCTTTCACAGAAGGCTGCCATTAGCAGGTCATCAGTTTATCAACCATGACTAAGCTCTCCCCTTTAACCATATCACACTCTCCAACATCAGCAGCTAACCTAAATCAAAATGCTGCAGTCTATCAAATCTTGGGCTCTTCTCTAGGAAGAAAAATCTCCCATGTGTCTCTGCTAAACTTACAGAAAGCAGGGTGGCACACAGGAACACAGCACATTTGACCTGCACTCATTCCCACAACAGGTTTCACATCTTCCTCTCCCACTAGCCAACTAATGAACACTCCTCCTTTTCTCATACAGATCCATGCACAGAAAGCCCAATAAACGGTGGAAGAAGGGTGCACTGCAAGACCACTTACATGACATAACATCAGTACACCAACTGAATCTGGTTCTGGTTAGTTCATGTTCCATCCCCTAAACTGTTGTGTAGGGGTGCAGTTACATGCCTCTGCAGGAAATCCCGACCCCCCCGACCTCCTATATGTTGGAAGTTTGAGAGTGTGCCATGTTTGACACCAGCAGTTGTGCCAATACAGCAGAGTATATTTGAAAGAAGATACCCATTGAGACAACCCTATCAAATGTATCCCTGAAGAGACAACAATCTGAGGGAGGAACTCCCTGAGGGAATATGAAAAAGAGCAAAGAGAAGCGAATGACATCACAAGAGACATGTGCCACGTCCCGAGATACTGGCTGAAGAGGATGTATGAAACCTATAGAAACTGACATAGTAAAGAGTCAAGTGAACTTAAATACGAAATGAAAATTACACATAAACAAAGTGCTGCAGAGAATCAACTGTTCAATAACTGTACAGACACCGAAACGCAAGGTAGACTAAGTCATCATACAAGCTGGCTGTATGTAGTGAATAAAATGCAGACAAAGCCGCCAATGTATAGAAGCTCGACATCTTTAACAGAGCCCTACAGATGGATTTAGGCAATATTGATCTTAAAAGTGCAGTGATACAATATGTAGATGATATCTTGTTTTGTAGCACCGCAGAAGATGAGTGCAGACAGGATTCTGTTCAGTTGATGACTATTCTAGCAGACAAGGGATATAAAGTAGACAAGGACAAGCTACAATACTGCCAAGAAGAGGTGTTATATATAGGACCATTGATTTTGCATGAGGGAAAGAAAGTGACACCTGAAAGAGCTGAGGCGATTATGAAAACCTCTAAACCAAACACAGTGAAATAGATGCAACAGTTTTTGGGTCTATTCAACCATGTTAGACCCTGGGTGTTTGATTATAGGACATGCACAAAATCACTTCTGCAAGCATTAAAGAAAGCACAATTTGGTAAAACAAAACTAAAATGTACTAAAGAAATGGAGGAAGGATTTGAAGAGTTGAAAAAAGCAATTTGTACAGGCCCCTTTTTAGGAATTCCCAATTATTCTTAAGAATTGTATTTATTTTTGCACACAAATGGGACCGTCATGACAGCAGTGCTTACATAGAGAACCACATTGGGATACATAACTTTGGCATATTACAGTGGATTTTAGACCCAGTTATGAGAGGACACTTCCCTTGTGAACAATCTTTGGCAGCTGCCGCTTTCGGGATTGAGAAGTCTACAAGTATTGTCATGGGTTGCTCTATGACCCTCTTTGTGGAGCATGTTCTTTTTGACATTTTAGAGAAACCCAAGTGCACATTGACATCCCAAAGAGCTTCAGGCTACGAGGTAATGATCTCTAACACAGTGATTCAAATTGTACAATGTAAAATAGTGAACCCTGACACACTTATAGCTGAGCCAGTAGAAGAAGGCTATCATGTGTATGACTGTGCTAATTATGTTACATTTTTTGATGTATACCCCATGTGAAAGAGCATGCTTTAGCGGGAGGGCAGATTCTTTTTATTGATGGTTCTTCAAAATTGTTATGCTCACCTGGTATCCACGGGGGCGCCACACGATACTGGATGGAGGTCTAAGGGCTATTCACGACCCCTCTCTGCTTGGTTATGTGCCAGACATTGGGTAGCGCCTATAACAGGAGAATGGAGGGTTAAGATACTGGTTCTGTGATGGGTGGACTACTACCTCCCTCTAGTCCAAATCCCCTCCCTTGGGGTTATTGCTCACCTTAGGTTTTGTGCGTGGAACTCTCCGTCCTGCGTCTTTGTGCAGAGGCGCGTGGTTGGTGCGGGCGTTCAGTGGACCTAGTTGCTTCACTGGTCCATGTGCCCTTATGTCGGGTCCAGACCGGCTGTGACTCTGACTCTGCTTGCTGTCTTCCAGGTGAGTTATAATGTCTTTTCCGTCTTTATTCTGTCTCTTTCTTTCCCTCATTTTCTCTGTCTTCTCAGCGTCTTGCTCCACTACGCTGTTCCCTAACAATGTCTCTTTTTTTTTTCACAGGGATGGTTGCGATCTCGGAGTTGCTGTGCCGACGGCGAAGACCACAGTGAGTTATTGATGCACAGAGCGTTGCGCTGTTTATTGGTGTTAATTGCTAACCTGTGTTCTCTTCTCTTCTTTGTACAGGTTGCTGTGATGTTCCAGAGTGATGAGCGATCGAAGCGCTGCTTGCCCAGGTAAGTGCTTTGTTAATGCTGACCTTGTTCCTTCTCCCTTGGAGGTTGGGTGAAACCCGGAGATGGGCGAGGTAAGAGAAGCGCAGGGTGCTGCCAGGACTCACTGCTTGCCCAGGTAAGAATTGCTATTAATGCTGACCTTGTTTCTTTACCTTTGCAGGTTGCGGCGAACTTCGGGGATGGGTGAGGTAAGCGAAGCGCAGGATGGATTCAAGGCTGGTTACTTCACAGGTAAGTGTTCTTGCTCTCTAATGCTGTTCTTGTTCTTCCAGGTTATTAATGGAATCCAGATCTAGAGCTTCAGGATCGGGCCGCCAGAAAATCAGATGAGCAGGAGCTGGACACTGTGAGTGTTACGCTGCAGGAGTGCAGAATAACGCAAAGCATTTTTTGCTGTTTGGGTGTGGTTTAAATAGCCCAGGTAAAGTAGTTCCAGGCCCAGCCACACCCAAAACACTAGACCGCATGGATTGGTTCTAAAGAACTGAGCAGTATAATAGGCCTCCTTGTTGGATTAAGGTCCAAAACTGGTATTGCTTTATTCCTGATAATGAGCCTGGTGCCAAAGGCACCAGGACTGACTCCATGTACGTTTCGGATGGAGTTTTAAGGCCATTGGGGCCAGTGTGAAGGGCTTTAGCACCACTGCTGCCAGGGGGCTGTTATACCTGAAGGGGTCAGGGGCATGGATCGTGACAAAAATGAATCAGACTAGTGTGGAAATGCATTCAGGTGCTGCAGTAATAAGACACAGGTTAAATGGAGGATTTGAAGTAGTAGCGAGTGCAAGACTACTGTCTGACTTTTCAGCACAAGCAGCAGAATTAGTAGCACTTATTGTCGCACTTGAGAAACATGAAGGGCAGGAAGTGACAGTGTACACTGTCTCCGCCTATGTGACATCAACCGTACATGCAGGGCTAGCACGTTGGAAAAGGAAGGGTTACCTCTGCGCAGACAGCACTCCAGTGCAGCAGGCATCCTTATTGGATAGGCTCATTAAGGCACTTCAACTCCCTTGGGCTATAGCGGTCATTAAATGCACAGCGCATACTAAGCAAACAGAATTTATCTCTTGCAGGAACAAAGCTGCAGACGAAGAAGCCAAAAGAGTTGCATATTCCCCAGAAATTTGACACTGAGAGTATTAAAGAAAAAGTACTTACAACAATGCTTGTTCAAGAGGGGTTTAATAAGTTGTCGATAACCCAATTAATAGAGATTCAAGGAAGTGCGCCACAGGAAGAGCAAGAATTATGGAAACAAAGGGGGTGTTCTTAGCCCCCATGGAAGCATTATGGCGACAGGACAGCACTGGAAAGCCAGTGATGCCAGTAACATTATTAAAGGTCATGCTTGAACACCTGCATTACCCCGCATTAGTAACTAGAGAGAGTCTTGCTGCTATGATTGCAGAAGAATGGTTTGTTCCTAATTAGTAGGAACATGTTGCACTATTTATAGTGAACTGCATCGTTTGTCAAAGGTTTACTGCTGGGCATACACTGAGAATGATTAGAGGGGTTATACCATGACCGAATGGTCCAGTTCAGCATTTACATATCGACTATGTTGATATGCTGCAGTTATGTAATGGATATAGGTATCTATTAGTGGTGGTGTGTCCCTTTCCTAGGTGGATCGAAGCAGGTCTATGTACACACCCTGATGCCACTTGTCAAAAAGTTTTTAGTGCGCATAGTTTTCCCGAGGTGGGATGTGTGTGAGGTGCCGCGATCCGATAATCAGCTGCATTTTATCAATGAATTATTCAAGCAGATAGGGCTTCTATTAAGCATAAAGTACACGTTTTCATCTGCTTATCACCTGCAAGCGAACAGGATATTTGAGCGACTCAACAGCCTCCTCAAAGAAATGATTGCCAAGATCAAATTGACTTTAAAAATGGATTGCTGTATTGCCTAGCCCTAGCCTTATATGCCCTTCGGAATCAGCCAGGATCAGACCACCACCTCACCCCTCATGAGCTAGTTACAGGGCATCGAATGAGAATGCCCCTTACACCTCCATCTAGGAGTAGAAGTGATGCCCAGAGTATAGCTAAAACTTTAGATAATGAGATGCATGATTATTTGACATGTATGACCTCTAGTATTTCTTTCATTTCAGATCAAGTCACGTGCCACGGGGGTCGGTCTATGAACACAGAAGAAGATCATTCGACAACTAATCCATGTGAACTTTTACCAATACCTAAGTTATATGATGGGGACCTAGTGCAAATACATTTTGTTACCATAAAGTGGCATGAGCCACGTTTCCATGGCCCTTTCATCACTGAAGAAGTGTCCCCTTCCAGGATTAGAGTACAGGGAAGAAGAAGAGCTTGGCTACACATGGGGGATGTGAAGATCAATAATGGAAAGACCTGCCCTACCACCGTTGCCGATCCAGAAGCAAGACAAGACGAAGAATTTCAGTGTATGCAGACCTGATCTAAGACAAAGAAGACAACAAAACAACAAGTGATTAATACAGATTTTATATTGGTCTGGATTTCAAAGGACACTCCTTATAGATATTTTAGCTGAGAGTAAAAAGACTTGCGGAGAATTCCAGGAATGCTGAAATAAACTTGTAGAAATACATATTGAAGCAGTAGAGTTATGCCTCAATGTCAGTTCTTGATCAGAAATGGAAACGAGATCAGTAGCCAGACTCGTTTCATGGAGAGTATGTGTTTTATGTGATTAAAAATATGGTACCTGCTGATAGTGACGTTCATCGGCTTGTGCTACCTTTCCTTGTGTTCATACTTCCAACATACCCTGCTTTTGTTAGAAGAAATGTTAATATTCACACTTTCTTGCAGGATCCAAAAAATGGCCCAGTGATAAGAAGACTACAGATTTTAAAGTTACAAACATAAAGAAATGTGATGATTGTATTAAAGATGATTAATGAAGAGAGTGGCACAGTTCTAGAAGATAAACAAGTGCAATGAGTAGTAGGATGGCGTGAGAGATGGATGCCTATGATCTCATGCATAATATATGCTTGCATGATTGTTCTCTTTGTCTTTCTGTTTCTCACCTTCCACAGTCTCCATCATGTTAGTACTTCCACTGAAGGAGAAGTCCCTATGGTTCTCCCTACTATAAAAACTGCTTTTGATCTACTCCATGATTATTACACAACCTTTGGGGGACACAAGAGAGATGTAGAGGAAGATAATGAAGGGATAAATACACATCTAGATAACACAGCACATTTGGGGAACAACATGTGGTATCAGCACATGAGAAAAGGTGGGGGAGAAAGCATCTAGGAAGGGTTGCTATGTCTGCTGTCTCATCCCCTATGCCATGAATACAGTACAAACCTTCATTGCCAGAGAGGTTCCAGAGCACGATGCAAGGTGTGTCAGTCATCTTGCAACATGTACAACTCGAGGACAATTCCAAGGAAGCTGAGCAACTTTGCGATGGAGGTCGAAATGGTAGTTTCCATACTAATATGACCACATTAAGACCTTACAAATGGAAAAGGAACCTGGATGGAAGAGCAAGATGCTTGTGTATCCTGCTGCAGGACAGGATGAGGTGATCATTGATGAGATGAAGAGAATGAACTGCTCGGATGAGACAGAAATAGCTGGTTCACCTGGATGTTGGGAACAAACTCAATTTTTGATCTATGGACGAGTGAAGTCCAAAAAGGGATGGGAAGAAGGATTGATGTCCTCTGCAGCTGTGGTGATTTTGAAGGCACAGGAAGAATCATGTGGGATATAACAAAGAATGCAAAACTACAATTGATGTTCCTAGAATGGGAGCAGGAACAAGCGTCTTCATGGACCGATATTGTGTTTGTGGATCTAGAGCTTATTTAAGGTTGTCCAAGGATTGGGGCGGAGTATGTTCTTTGGTGCTCTTTCATGTTCCAGCATTATTGATTCCACAAAGCGACCTGAATATTGGTGAATTTTCAAAAGTGGATGCCCATGTGAGAAAAAGAAGATTGCTTGAACGTCTCCGTAAGACAAAAAGAGAGAATTATTTCTCAGCCAACTCAATAACAGCATATGACTCCGTTCCTGATGAGCACAGGTTGTTCAGTAAGACTGCCACAATATTTATGACTACAATCCAAACAGTAGCAAACACCAAGGGGCTACAGATCACCAGATGGGAGTTTTTGCAAACAATCAATGGTACCATAAAGGGATTCAACGCTATCAAGGAAGAGGTGAGGGCCATACGACTAATGACCCTCCAGAACAGATATTGATATTGATATTTTATTTCTATCACACTTGTACACAAGTGTTTAAGAGCGCGTCAAGGCAAGGGAGGGGAACAGGGGAGAACAAAAACAGCAATCTAACTAGGCCCAGTGACATTGAGAACGCGCGAGTGCATGGGAGTGTCATGCACCAGCCCTGGAGAATTGCTAGTCGTTGGAGATACTACTAAGATGGCGGCCGGTTCCCTTCTATCGGTCTAGTTTATTCCAACATGGCCGACATATTCTATAACTAGCGGCCCATAGCAACGCTCTGCGCGTTGTATCGTTTCCGTTACGTGCCCAGCAAGTCGCTCTCAGCGTCTAGCTTTTCGACTTGCCTTGCATTCAAGTTCTTTACTTACCTACCTATTCGTTCCCTACACTGGAGGTTTTTTCAGGTTTTCAGGTAAGGTGATTAGGGGCTTATCTTCTGTCCTTTCTTACACAACGCGCTCTACCCCGCGTTTTCCATGTAAGTATTTTTCCTGTCTTTTTCACTCAGCCGGCGCTTCAGCGTTAGTATTTCGCTGTGAGCGTTTTTGACTGGTCTTACTTTCCTGTCCTTTTCCTTACCTCTTTCTTTCCTCCTTCCTTTCTTCTGTTGTTCCGTCGTAACGCCTCTTCGGTGTTCCGACGGACCGAGACCTCCCTCCATTCACAACTCAGCCGATACGACAGTTGAGCAAGGTGTGGACATTCATACTACGTGTCCGGAGCTCTGCGACTACAGGAATCAAGATCTCCATGTAATAGCCGGACATCAGTATTCCACGGATACCTGAATACTGATCGGGGTTTTTTGCCAGGAGGCTTTTTCCCCATTCTTTAGGGCGTGCTCCTCGGGTATTCCCTTGGTCTGTTATCAGCCAGATCACGGAGGCTACTGAGGGAGCGCGTCCATACCTTCGACAAAAAAAGAAGGAGAAGAAACCCGCCGAAGGAGATAAAGAGAAAAAGAAGAAGGCTGTAACAAAGACGGAAAAAGTACAGGAGAAGACAGGTGAGGAGGAGCTGGGGAAGGCTGAGACGACCCGTGACAGTATACAACGCCCAGAAAACACAATGGCGTCACCAGAACAATTTCAAGATATGTGTAATGCCATTCAGAGCCTCAGAGTCGATATGCAATCACTGCACGCCGAGAACCTTCTTCTACGACAACAAGCAGCCTCTAGGGAAGCTGGTAGAGATGATTTACCTCCAATGCCATTCACATTTGGTAAATACGATGGAAACCCTAGGTATATCAAAGAATTCCTCGATGCTTGTACAGTCTATTTTTCCTTCCGACTTCGGGCATTCGAGTCTGGAAGGGCCAGAGTTGGGTTCCTCATAGCCAACTTGACAGGAAGCGCCCTAGCATGGGCTACCCCTTTGGTAACCAACCAAGACCCTTTGGTTAACGATTATGCCCAGTTTATACAAGGTTTCAAGAACCGGTTTGAGCGTTCCGAAGTACAGTATTCTAAATATGATGCCTATCTTGATGTCAGACAAGGAAACCAAGATTTACAGGGTTATGTTGCACAATTCCAAACACTGGTGGTATCAGCTGGATGGCCGGATACGGCACAACAAACTATTTTCCGGAGAGGGCTAAATGAGGAATTGAAGGACGAACTGGCTAGAGCAGTACGTCCCAACACCTTTCAAGAGCTGGTTACGCTAGTACTACAGATCGACTACCGTCTACAGGAAAGACGGGCAGAGAAGAGAAGAGGAAGAGGATCAGCGCCACGCTACAGCCCGCCTTCAGGAAGGAGGGAAAGACCTATGTCGGAAGAACCTATGCAAATAGGGGCAACCAGGGGACCGCTAACCAAGACTGAAAGGAGAAGAAGGCAGGAGCTCAACCTTTGCATGTACTGTGGTTCATCAACTCACATGCTTAAGGATTGTCCAGATATCCCCTCTAAGAGACAGGGAAACGCCAGACCCCGGGTTTTTGCAAGGGAAGCCATGGGGACCACCGTACAAACCCTTGCAACCTCACAAGACCCATTAATGAAGGAATAGAGGACAATCGTCTGATGGTATTCCAGCTGTCCATTTCCTACAGTCTGAGACAGAACCTATCGGTTTTGACAATGCTTGATTGTGGAGCAGCAGGAAACTTTATAGACGTAACATGGGCTCAGGAAAATCAGATTCCACTGAGGAAGAAGGACAGACCGATACCGGTCGAGGGAGTAGATGGCCGTCCACTCTCATCTGGACTCATTACCATGGAAACGGAACCTATAACAGTAAAGATGGATCATCATGTCGAAACCCTCACATTTGATGTTATCAGAGCAGCGCATTTTCCGTTGATATTAGGTATTTCATGGTTAAGAAGGCACAACCCCAAGATTGACTGGACTGATAACAAGTTAAGCTTCGACTCCGAATACTGCCGGGAACACTGCATGAATGCATTGGAATTCCAGAAGGAGATACATTCCAGTCTCCCTACAACTCAGTGCAATCTCTCAATATCCTCTATCCCTAGGCAGTATCGGGCTTTCGCTAGAGTGTTTGAAGACATTAATCCCAGACTCCTCCCACCTCACCGCCACGAGGACTGTAACATAGATCTAAAGGAAGAGACCTCCTTACCCTTCGGCAGAATGTATCCACTATCCTTATCTGAAAAGGAAGCATTGAAGGAGTACCTCGACTCCAACTTAATGAATGGGCTTATTCGACCATCAAAGTCCTCAGGAGGGGCATCATTGTTCTTCATATCAAAGAAGGACTCCAAAGAATTACGCCCCTGTATCGATTACAGGGGCTTGAACAGCATTACCATCCGAGACAGGTACCCAATGCCGCTTATCAGAGACATACTGGAAGCTGTCAGAGATTCAAGGGTATTCACCAAGCTCGATCTCCATGGTGCATATCATCTGTTAAGAATAAAGAAAGGAGACGAGTGGAAAACCGCTTTCAGGACGCCGCTGGGGTTGTTTGAGTACTGTGTTATGCCATTCGGACTGGTAAACGCCCCAGCGGTATTTCAGAGATTTGTAGACAAGATCTTTGCCGATATGTTATACCTATCGGTAGTCGTATACCTTGATGACATTCTTATTTTCTCTCCATCCTTGGAGGAACACCGGCTACATGTGTGCGAAGTACTTCGTAGGTTATTGGAAAATCAACTTTTCGCCAAGCCCCAGAAATGTCTCTTTGAGACCACAGAAGTACCTTACCTGGGATTTATATTATCAGAGAAAGGTATCCGTATGGACCCCAAGAAGGTGTTGGCCATAGACAGATGGCCAGAGCCCTCGTCCGTCAAGGAGATTCAACGTTTTCTAGGTCTGGCGAACTTTTACCGCCGGTTTATACCCAACTTCTCTGATCTGGTATTACCCATCACAGTACTTCTCAAAAAGGGTATAGTATTCCAGTGGGGTTCGGCGGCTCAAGCAGCATTCGAGACACTAAAAAGACGATTCATCACTGCCCCGGTTTTAGTTCAGCCCGATCAGAAAAAACCATTTATCTTGGAGACCGATGCCACGGGGGGTGCTTTAGGGGCAGTCTTGTTACAAGAAGGAAGCAATGGAGAAGAACACCCTATCGCCTATTACTCTCGCACCCTAACTGGAAGCGAAAGAAACTACTCAGTTCTGGAAAGAGAACTATTAGCAATGCGGGCAGCCTGTCAGGAATGGAGACATTTGCTACAGGGAGCCTCTCACCAATTTGTGATTCGTACTGATCATAGGAATCTCAAGGTTCTCCAACAAATGGAATGCAGGAATTCCAGGCATGCCCGTTGGGCCTATTATTTTTCAAGCTTTGATTTCCTGATCACCTACATACCAGGATCCCAGAATAGTGTGGCAGACGCGTTATCCCGAAGTTGGTTGGAGGAAGATCTATCGGAGGTTAAAAAGGAGAAGATTCTGCTTGAGAACCACTTTTATACAATTGCTAACCTATTCCTTGAGAAGGTTCAAGGTGAACTCAAGGATTATGCTCAGGAAGAGAAACAGTCATACAACTTGAAGGAACGCGAAGGATTGTGGTTTCATCATTCAGCATTGTTCTTACCCACCACTGACCTTCGCAAACAGGCCATCAGCTTTTGCCACGATCTACCCTTGGCTGGACATAAGGGGGAGAAGGCAACGTTCGAGTTGGTGTCCAGGAGTTTCTGGTGGCCGTCGATGCGAAGAGACATCACCTCGTATGTGTCGACTTGTCCCATCTGTGCCATCAATAAGACCCCTCGTCACAGACCACTCGGACTCTTACATCAAGCCAAGACTCCCACACGTCCCTGGGAGGACCTCTCATTGGACTTCATAGTAGAACTCCCAGTTTCCCAGGAAAAGAAGGTGATTCTAGTGACGATTGATTCTTTCACCAAGTTAGCTCATTTCGTAGCTCTTGCAGGAGTTCCTTCAGCCTCAGAGACCGCTACAGTCTTCCTTCGCGAGATAGTAAGGTTACACGGTTTGCCACGGTCCATAATTTCGGATAGAGGAACGCAATTTACTTCTAAATTTTGGAGCTCGCTATGTAACCAGTTGGCTATACAGAAGGCGTTATCCTCGGGATATCACCCCCAGTCCAATGGAGAGACCGAGAGACTGAACGCTAGTTTGGAACAATACCTTCGCTGTTATTGTAACAGGGAACAGGACAACTGGGCTGCTCTGTTACCAATGGCAGAGTTCGCTTACAACAACACATTTCATACGGCGATTAAGATGAGTCCGTTCAGGTGCACCTATGGTTATGACCCGCATCATCTAGGAGCTTTATCTTTTAGCAGCCAGACCACAACTCCCGCCTTGGAGAGGATGCTGATGGATCTCCAGCGTACACACAAGGAAGCCCTACAAACCTTAGAGGAAAGCCGCAAGAGGTATAAGACCTATGCGGACACCAAACGTAATCCGGTTCCCCTTTGGAAGACAGGAGATTTGGTTTGGTTATCTACGCGATATCTACCTCGCTGGACGCATAAGGGGAAATTCACAACACGATACATAGGGCCCTACCCAATCCTGGCCCAGATCAATCCTGTAGCCTTCAAACTAAGATTGCCTCACTCTCTGCGGAGGGTACATCCGGTCTTTCACTCCTCTTTACTCAAGACTTATCGAAGAGATCTGTACAAGAGACCTTTGAGAAGGACGGTGATCGCTCCGCCCGAAGAACCTGAGGAATATGAGGTGGCCAGAATTGTAGATTGCCGCTACAGGAGAGGAACCCTTCAATATTTGGTCCATTGGAAGGGATTTCCCATGGCCGAAAGATCTTGGGAACCAAGATCCCATATGCACGCTCCCAAACTTGTACAGCGATTCCATAGGCTGTACCCAGGAAAACCTGGAGGAGGCAGGTATCGAAGGAAGCATACTGTCATGCACCAGCCCTGGAGAATTGCTAGTCGTTGGAGATACTACTAAGATGGCGGCCGGTTCCCTTCTATCGGTCTAGTTTATTCCAACATGGCCGACATATTCTATAACTAGCGGCCCATAGCAACGCTCTGCGCGTTGTATCGTTTCCGTTACGTGCCCAGCAAGTCGCTCTCAGCGTCTAGCTTTTCGACTTGCCTTGCATTCAAGTTCTTTACTTACCTACCTATTCTTTCCCTACACTGGAGGTTTTTTCAGGTTTTCAGGTAAGGTGATTAGGGGCTTATCTTCTGTCCTTTCTTACACAACGCGCTCTACCCCGCGTTTTCCATGTAAGTATTTTTCCTGTCTTTTTCACTCAGCCGGCGCTTCAGCGTTAGTATTTCGCTGTGAGCGTTTTCGACTGGTCTTACTTTCCTGTCCTTTTCCTTACCTCTTTCTTTCCTCCTTCCTTTCTTCTGTTGTTCCGTCGTAACGCCTCTTCGGTGTTCCGACGGACCGAGACCTCCCTCCATTCACAACTCAGCCGATACGACAGTTGAGCAAGGTGTGGACATTCATACTACGTGTCCGGAGCTCTGCGACTACAGGAATCAAGATCTCCATGTAATAGCCGGACATCAGTATTCCACGGATACCTGAATACTGATCGGGGTTTTTTGCCAGGAGGCTTTTTCCCCATTCTTTAGGGCGTGCTCCTCGGGTATTCCCTTGGTCTGTTATCAGCCAGATCACGGAGGCTACTGAGGGAGCGCGTCCATACCTTTGACAAAAAAAGAAGGAGAAGAAACCCGCCGAAGGAGATAAAGAGAAAAAGAAGAAGGCTGTAACAAAGATGGAAAAAGTACAGGAGAAGACAGGTGAGGAGGAGCTGGGGAAGGCTGAGACGACCCATGACAGGGAGAGGCGGAGGGAAGAGTGCATGGAAGGGGGGGAAGTGGAAAGTGTGGTGCAAAGGAGGAACAGATAAATAATACATAAATAAACAAATAAATAAATAAAGAAATAAATAAATAATAAAGGCAACAAACAGTGGTAGTGCAGCCAGCAATTGGCTAGTGCTGGGTTTGAGGCAGCAGACAGGGTAGGTCTGATAAGTGCAGGAAGAAAAAAAGGGGGGGCTGTATGGGTGCAGATACAGACCCCAGTGCAAGGGGTGGCCCGGAGGCAGTGCGGGAGGGTGGCAGGGTGAGCAGGTACCTGGGCCCGGATATGTCCTTGATATGATTACAGCAATAGAAGGAGGAGTTTGCACCAAATTCGAGCCATCATGTTGCATGTTCATACCTTCTCATGAAGAATAAAATGGGACCTTGACAGAGGCCATAACGTTGCTGACAGACGTGCATAACAAAATGGAAGATGAGACAGATGGCATTGAAGATGACAGTTGGGTTGCCTCCCTGTTCTTATGGATTCTGCAATGGTTGGCAAATATATTCAAGATTCTTGCAGTAATATTACTGCTGGTGATGTTTGGATTCTGTGTAATCAGGATGGTGATTGCCCAATGCAAGAAAACAGCAAAGAAGGTAGTAGGAATGAAGATCATAATCGATGTTGAATCTGGATTTAAACCCAAGGAGATGACTGATGAAGCTGTGAGAAAATATATAGAAGCCAGCATCGTAGCACGTGAGGGAGCAAAGTTCCTGTATCCAAAGAATCATAAGAAGTATGCAGGACGATGTGTCTATTATAATCCGAATGGAAAATGTAACTACATGACCTGGAGTGTAGGAGAACTTGTCAAATCAGCAGGCACCCTGAGGGGGGTGATGAAGATATGGAGGCCAAAAAAGCACTTCTTCAAGAGAAAATACCAGGATGTGGAAATTATCGAATAGGTGGTTGAGGACTCGACCAGAGGGGGGAATGTAGAGGAGCAGTTACATGCCTCTGCAGGAAATCTGAGATTGTGCCGTGTTTGACACAGCAGTTGTACCAATACCACATCATATATTCAAAAGAAGATACCCGTTGAGACAACCCTATCAAATGTATCCCCAAAGAGATGACAATCTGAGCGAGGAACTCCCTGAGGGAATATGAAAAAGAGCAAAGAGAGAAGCTAATGACATCACAAGAGATATGTGTGACGTCCCGAGATACTGGATGAAGAGGATGTATGGAACCTATAGAAACTGACATAGTAAAGAGTCAAGTGAACTTTTAAATACGAAAATAAGATTACACATGCACAAGGTTCTGCAGAGAATCAATCGTTCAATGATTGTACAGATGCTGAAACGCAAGATAGACTAAGTCATCATAGAAGCTGGATATATGTAGTGAGATGAATGTAGGTGAAGTCGCCACTGTATATAAGCTGGACATCAATATCATACATTTTAGTAAGCTAGGACCCATGAAGAATGAAGGGAGAATTGTGTTGCAGTAAGAATAAGCTGAAATCATGGAGCTGCATAGCTAGTCTGTCTGACCTGTTATCAAAACTGGAGCAGCCAAGGTCAGCTATCTATTTTTGAAAGGAGTGAACGTGCGATGGGTGAATCATCTCTTGTTAATGTGCAAGGAAAGAACACCAAGAGTTCCAAGTTTTATTCATTAAAGACATTTAAATCCTGAAAAATGGACCAAATCGTGGTCTCCTGTCACATGAGCCAAGGATAAAAATAGAGTCGAACTTGGAGTCATAGAACAATGATAGTGAATGCTTGCACTCCCATGTATTATTCTCAGAGACAAGGATACTTTGCAAGGCCAAGTTCAAAGAGAATCTGCATGGCAGAAGGTTTGGGTGATGAGAGATGTTGGGCTAATTGGGTGGGGAAATAGAGTCAGGCCCATCTCCTTGAACCTGGGTCTGGGCTTAGTGCTGCTAAGTGAACCGAATGTGCCAGACGTGGCACAAGCATGCCAAGCAATTGTAGAGGTCCGTATAATGAAAGACCTTATAGTTTGAATACCAATTGAAAACTGTGTACTTAATGGTTTTGAAGATTACATGTTTTAGAGGTAGGCATATATTGTCCACCTGACAGTGGGCAGCCAATCACAATCCTAGTTCCTATGTAATGTATACTTAGATGTTCTCCTTAAGCCGATCACAATCCCTAGTAGGTTTTTCATTATTTGCAACATAGTATGATGTCACCTCTGACATATTTTTAGTATAAAGTCTATGTTTTGTGGAAAGATCGCTGGGAGAAATTGAGCAAATGTCCGTTGATGTCCGTTGTAACTCCCTGTTTTAGATAATTGTTAATAAAACAGTACTTTGCCGTCTTCCTGAGTTGGTTTGGTTAGTTGGACTCTGAGTTATTCTGTGAGCCCATCAATTGCATGCACGTTACTAAAGGGCCCTAAGCTCAGTTGCATTAACAGTATCATGATGTATGAGTCTGTCCATCAGCCTGCATTAAAATATCCCAGAAAAAATCACCCGTAATGCTCTTGGCAGGACACTTCAGTTCTCTATGAAATCCTTCCGTTTGAGAACCCAAAGATGATGTCCTCATGTTAGGTTATATGGAACTAGAAGGCTGAATAACACATTCAGGACCTGATTCTCAAGTTGGCGAAGTGAACATGCTAAGGAGCATGAATCACTTAGCCAAATCTGGACGCCCAGGCTCCACCACTATTCTCAAGTGGGTCTGGCCGTCCTCGTAGTGCATGACAGTGCACTGCCTCCATTGCGCCTGTTTATGGGCAGAACGGGTGCAATGGAGAAATCTCTGCAGCACCTTTGTAAAATAACGACATAATCGTTATTTTACGAAAGTGTGGCGAGATCCCTTCATATTTGAATACATTTTGAACCTGCCTTGTGGGGGTGTAGAGTTGTTAAAAACCCACCAGGATTTGAATTGACCAAAATGCAAGGAAATCATTACAGAGAAAGGATATAGTAAGGAATAGAAAGGCAGAAGGGCATAGGCACACAGGCACAATTGTGTGAATTAGTAAGAAGGCATATCGGCTTCCTGTGGCACTCCACAATACGGCACTGAAATGGTACTGTATATGTGCACCACTTTAGCGCCCATTTAAAAGTGGAGGAGTGCCACAAGAATACCTGTCTTAAGTGACAGGTAACGAATGTGGCGGTTCCTATGTTGGTTTCCCACCCATCCTAGCAACTGCCACATATATTACGAAAGTGGCGCATTCATACCGACTACAGAAGAATGCGCCAACTTCAGTATAGGTGTTAATTACCTAAAATGTTGTTACCACATTTTATGAGATTTTCGGTAATGAACACCACTTAAGAATCGGGCCCTCAGTAGAAAATTATTTCTTCTATAATCTACCCAGAATTTTAGGCTCAGGAGGATAGCTCAGGGGCAACGTGCTCACCTTGGCAGCAAGATGACACAGAGCATCACAGGTTCGATCCCCGGGTCCACGCTTAGAAACCTCTGAGTATTAAGTGTGTTATAAATAACATATATCAAAGGGGGAAAGAATGTGGTTTTTCTCAAGTAGTGATTGCTAACTACACAGACCGGTTATACACAACTGAGGAACCTGGTACTAAACCTTGACCTTTTATGGAACCCATTTAACATAAACGTAATGACATTGGTTCCTCGGACAGGGAAGAGGAAGCATATACAAGAAACTGGGCCTCATTACTAGTATGGTGGTACGGTAACAACGGTGCCGGCTACCGGCACCGTTGCTACTGTACCGTCATACTCCGAGTTGTGCTCGCGGGTTCCGCTCTGCCCACCATGTCAGACCTGGCAGGCAGTGCAGCACCCGCGAGTACAACTCGTGGATGCACCGGCACCTATATGGCCGAATGGGGATGGGGAGTACCTTATTACCGGCACCCGACAATGGGGACGGATCAGGTCCGCAAAAGTCGGAATCCCAACGTTCGTCCACATTGCGGGATGCCGGTAAAATCACAGGTTTGGCGGCAGCCGTGACTGTGTCACAGGCACGGTAACCGCCAAACTCCTAATGCGGCCCCCTGTGATACTAAATGCAATTGAGCAGCAACCACGCTGCACTTAAGAAAACTATATTTAAAAGGTGACGGTTGGTCTTCCTCGCATACATTTATGTATGCAAGATGCCTTCGGTGAATGATGCGCTTAATAAGTTTGCATAACATAGCATTGGTTGAGCACTTTGCCTAGACGGTGTTAAATATAAAGGCTGCATCAAAAGATTGCAAGATGTGTCACATGGCAACAATATACATGGGCACACACTAATCAGGGAAAACGCATTTCTGTCCTGATGAAGGTCACTGCAAAAGAGGACCAGCGAAAGTGGTAACTCAAGAGCGGCCAAAACACAGTTTGTCAGCTCATTTTGGGTTGACGAACATCTTTTAAATAAGAACACAATGTATATGTGACTTGGAATCTATGAAAAACTGTACTGAATTAATTGTGGCATTGCTTGACTGAGAATTAACTGTGAGAAACAAAGAGAGAGTACCAACAAGCTACCTTTCGATATCCTCACCGGAGGTAACACAACTGTGTCTCACACCAAAACCATGTTGTGAAAACAGAAAAAGAATATCGAGGCTGAGTACCCCAAAAGGAAATACACCGAACACGGGTTACAAAGGAACATATAAAGTACTTTATTTTATACTGAATCCAGTTACAAAAACAGAGCAAAGTCAGATAGCTATCGGCCCTCAGTACAACACAACGAACTCCAGCGTGGTTCAGTGTGTTCAGTGAGAGACGCTGTACATTAGAATGCATTCGCTTTTTATACATTTAGTGGGTGCGATGTCCAGCCCCACTTCGGGTTAATATTCCTTTTAATACATCACCGATCTAAGTCTCAAATAACCGCATATAACTGGTTTGCCTTTAATACATGTATCAACAAGCGTATGCAATAACTGTGTATTCTAAAGTTTTCCATGCAGGCTTTCTTAAACATTAATACAATGTAGTTAAACAGATGTTCTTCGTTCACTATTTGAATACCTTGTCTCAACATATTCTCGTGGATTAGTTTTCATTGTACGAGTAATCCTTCTACACATAGGTCAGTGAAGGACAAGGTCTCAGTTCCTGACCTCAACAAGTGTCCTGCAGGCAAATTACATATTAGCTATGTACAGAGGTCAAGACGGCCATGTTGGATTCTGGAATGACATAGTCCACCATTTTAGCTCACAGGGTGACTTTTACACAATGAATCCTAAAATGGTGGCTTGACCTAAAATGGCAGCCTACATGGATTTAAGGTCAGGACCTTGCAACACAGATTTCTTTCGCAAGCGACTTTTGAGCAGCTTGGCGTAGGCCAATATTAAATATATTTATTACAATAGGAGGCACGGTATACTTTCTATTTCGACAATGTATTCAAAGACCATCAATCGTTTAGCAGATATAAAGAGATGGCAGGCTCAATTTTAACAAAATTTTAACGTGTCAGAGGCAAGTGAAGAGGCTGAATCTGAAACAGCCGTTTCTGGGTGCAAAATTTTTGGAGAGTGTGGAGACAAAATGGCAGCTTCCCCAAGCCTCCCGGGCTCAGAGATATTCTCCGACACACTCTCAGTGCTGCTTACTGCTTTGGGATCATTGGTTGCAGTATCAGCGAGGGGTTCTGTTTCTTCTGTAGCATGTGTCACAAGGCGAGGAAGTTTCTTGATGTGTGACGTGTGGATCCAGTTCTTTCATCCAGCTACCCGCACCACTGTCTGGGTGACCAACAGGACCTGGAATGGCCCACGCCAGCGAGGCGCGAGGCAGGAGGTGCGCTCAAATGATTTGACGAGCACCGAACTCCCAGGCCGTATGCCATGGCCCGGGCCCTCGTATTGTCCAGGTAAAGCTTCTCGTATGTGGTGATAAATCAAATACAGGTTTTTAGTCAATTGGCTACAATAATCTGAAAGTAGTACATTTTCAACATTCTTTAAAGTTCGACATTTTGGAAGATTCCAGATATTGGCAGGTCTTCCCATTACCACCTCAAATGGAGAGAGCCCAGTCTTAGTTTGAGGGGTTGTACGCATGGCTAGTAACACGATCAGTAAGGCGTCCGGCCATTTTAGTTTGGTGCCGGCACACGTCTTAGCGAGCTTGTTCTTGATTATACCGTTGTGTCTTTCTACTTGTCCGGCGCTCTGAGGATGTCTGGCCAAATGGAACCTTTTGTCGATTCCTAATGCTGCACATCTGTAGAATTACAGCGGTGACAAAATGTGGACCATTTTCCGACCAGATAACTCTCGGCAAACCAAACAGGGGGAAGTACTCCTTTAACATGGTTTTCGCAGTGGTCATGGCTGTAGCATCTTTAACAGGGAAAGCCTCAACCCATTTACTAAAGGCACAAATGACCAAAAGGACATACTTTAAATTGTTGCATCATTCCATTTCAATGAAATCAAAGTGAATAACTTCGAAGGGGACAGAAGGTGGGCCAAAACTTCCCCTTGGAGTTGATGTCCCCTTTCCCACATTGTGTTGTAGGCAAATCATGCAGTTCTGGACATAGTGTTGGGCAATTTTCGAAATCTTGTCATTTGCCCAAACTTTTTCTAACATTTTTATAACCTGCTGGGCACAAACATGTGTAGGGCCGTGTGCCATGACAACCATCATCATGATATAGGCGTCAGGTAACAGCCATTTTCCTTCAACCATGTCCACCCAACACCCATCATCATCAAGTTTCCCCAAGCCTTGAACCCACCTCTTAGACTCTTACATTGTGGCATCAGCTTGGATATCCCGTACAGAGCCAACACCCTCATCCATTACATAGGCATCTTTAGTCCCCCTTGAAACATACATCTCCGTGAAGAGATCTGTGGCAGTTTGTCTAGCTATCTGATCAGCGAAAGCATTCCCTTTTCCAATATCATCTACAATCTTTCGATGTGCTGCACATTTCATAACTGCTAACTGAGTAGGGGGTGCAAGCGCTGAGAGTAGTTGCACTATTAGGGAGCCATGTTGAATCTTGGTGCCATGCGAAGTTAGGAACCCTCTTTCTGACCAAAGTCTCCCAAAGTTGTGAACCACCCCAAAGGCATATTGACTATCAGTATATATATTTACTGCAAGCCCTTCGGAAAGTTCACAAGCTTGGGTCAATGCTATAATCTCTGCGGCCTGCGCAGAATTATGTGTAATTCTCTTAGTTTCCACAACCGTGCTCAATGTAGTGATTGCATAAGCGGCTGTGGATGTACCATCCAGAAGTTTAAAACAGGAGCCGTTGCAAAACAACTCTCCTTGCGGATTATCCAAAGGAGTATCTTTCAAATCAATTCTACCCTTTGTTTCTTGTTCGGTCGTATACAAACAATCATGTGACTCTTCATCGCCGCAAGTAGTATTTTGCAGAAAAGGTAGGAGTTCAGCCGGATTAAGGGCACAACACCTCTTAATTTGAATGTGAGGAGCAAACAAGATCAATTCATATCTTGTCAACCGTGCAGAAGTGAGGTGTTGCGTTTGAGTTCGGTTCAATAGAACATCTACAGAGTGAGGCACCATCAGGGCTAGATCATGGCCTAGGACCATTCCCTCACTCTGTTTTACAGACACAGCCGCAGCAGCGACAGCGCGCAAACATCTTGGCAAAGCGCATGCTACAGGATCAAGGGCGGAAGAATAGTAACCGCACAGCCTATTCTTCCCTCCATGTTCCTGCGTTAATATAGCCAAAGCACATCCATCACATTCATGCACAAACAACACAAAGGCCTTTTCATAGTTTGGTGTGCCCAAAACTGGTGCAGAGCATAATGCAGTCTTAAGCAAGTCAAACGACTGCTGGTGAACCGCGTTCCATGGCAATGCCGAAGAAATGCCCTTCTTTGTCAAAGCCACAATCGGTTTGATCACTAGAGAGAAATTCGGGGTCCACAACCTACAGTAAGAAGCCATACCTATCAAGGCCCTAACTTCCTTCTGTGTATTTGGGACAGACATGCCAGAAATGTGTTTTATTCTTTCAGGTGTCAATCTCCTTCCCTCCTTTGACAGGAGATAGCCTAAATAGGCGAACATCCTGACAACAATATTGAATTTTTTTAGGTGATGCTTTGTGACCATGCTTCGCTAGATGAATAAGTAATAACACAGTGCCCTTCTTACAGGCACTCTCAGAGTCAGCAGCTAGAAGCAAATTGTCAACGTACTGAAGCAAAGTACAGGTAGAGGGCAATTCAAGGGTATCAAGTTGTTCTTTCAAAGCCCTACTATTAATACTAGGACTCTCTGTGTACCCTTGAGGTGCACGAGTAAATGTAAACGAGCGCCCCTCTAAGGTGAACGCAAACAAATATCTACTATCCTTATGTATGGGAATACTAAAGAACGCATTCTTTAAGTCCACAACACTAAAGTAAGTAGCTGTAGCTGGAATCATGGTTAGGATTGTCGTTACATCAGGCACAATTGGAAATTGTGGTGCCACAACTTTATTAATGGCACGTAAATCAATTATAAAATGGAATGTAATTACATTATCGCCTTTGTGGTACACAGGTAAAATCGGACAATTACACAAACTTCTCTAAAATTTCATCAATCACACCGCGATGCACAAACTCGGAAACAATACATTTCAAAGCTCGCTCGCCCTCAACCGAAATCTTATACTGGGGAATGCGTGGCAGCTCAATTCCATGTTTCAAAACTATCTTAACAGTCTCAATCTGTAAAACACTGACATCATTGTCGTTGACAGCCCACAAGCTCTCTGGTACATCAATGAATTCTGGAGGCAAAGGTCTAGTCAAAAATTGTGAGGCAGAAAATTGCTGTGGTGAAATCATCAAGCGCACTCCATCAGAAGAACAGTAAATCACTGCATTTAATTATTTTAACAAATTCAACCCCAGCATTTTCTCTCCACAATCTGAAGTCAACAGAAATGGACACTGGTCCGTAAAGGGACCAAAAGAAATAGGTACCGGCATAGAAACCGGACAAACAACTGGTGTACCGGAAAATCCTACAGAAACATTGGTTTGCCCTGACAGTGGAATGTTTGGAACCCGCAAATGATCAATGGAACACTTCTGTGCTCCAGTGTCTGTCAAAAACTGATGTTTCCTATTTCCCACCACCATTTCAATGTAGGGACCTTTCTGATTGACGGGAATAAGTGTAGGTTCCAAACCCTGCTTCGGGCAATCCTAACGAAACAGAATATCATCAAAAGGAAGCTCTTCAGATAAATATGCAGCGGAAGGATGAGCAAATATATTCCTAGTGTCCACACTCGGAGTCTGATTGTCCTGCGAAAAAGGTTGCTGAGGGTCCTGTGTAAACTGACCTCTACCAGGGCCTCCTACGCCCGGGCGACCTCTGGATCGCCTACCCATATTACCAAATGTATTATTCGACCTTTGTTGAAGGACGGGGCATTGTGCTCGCCAATGACCCTCTTGAGGACAATAAGCACACTGGTTAATATTCACAGGACCCAAGGGCGCATTCCCCTGCGGGACATACTGACCTCTAACCTGAGAACTGCCCCCTCTGGGACCCCTAACAATTTGCTGCAATAGCACTTTAGTTTTTAAATCGCCTTTCCGTTTTTCAATGCTATCTTTTTCATTATTGACACGCTTCTCATAGTACTGAGACTTCTCCACAGTGTCTCTAGAAAGCGCTAGAGTATTTAGATCCCTTAACCCTTGCGGAGCATCCACATTATTTAATCCTCCCCACATTATACACAACTGAATCCCTAAACCTTCAATAAAAACATTTTTCTCAGGAAAATTATCCGTATTACAAAGTGTGGCAAAAACGCTAGCTTGATCATCCTTCTCCATACAATGCTTAGCCCATGCAATTAACTCACATTTCTTCTCCGGCGGTACAGTATTGCGAGTGACAACTTTTGTTCCTGTACCTCGATCAATTACAAGCGGCTCAGGACCACTTGGAAGAGAGGGAGCAGGCAAATTCGATGGAGGTATTATAACTGGTGTGATAAAAAGAGGCGGAGGAGCAGGTGGAGGGACAAAAACCGGAAGAATAGGAACAACAGGTTGAGCAGGAAGAGCAGGAATAACAGCAGGAAAAGGTACAGCAGTGGGAAGAGGAACATATGGAGGTGGCACAGAGGCACCAGGCCTTCGTTCATTTAATATTTCGTCAATAAACTCATCAGAAATATGAAGATCTTTAGAAGGATAGATTTTCTGAATTCCAAGTGAGAAAGCCCTATCCATATTTTTAGTCGCCTCAGACTGTTTGTTTTGATCATATAACAATGCTTTTCAACGTTCGTTTTATGACGACGTGCATGTTTCTCTCTACCTTTAAGTTGTTGCAATGCTTCTTTTTTCCAATTCTGCAAAACATCAAATGCTGCAGGTCTAGCCTTTTTCTTTAACAAGACTGACTCCAAATATTCAATGCGAGGGATCTCAAAACTACCATTGATTGGCCACTGAAGTTTGGAGGCATGTCTGGTTTGTCTGTGCCAAATATCATTAAATACTATACTTCCAATGCCATACTTACAGTACATAGTACATGCCGGCGACCCCTCCTGTGGTGTGGAACAGCTAAATTCCAAAGATTGTCTATCACTGCGGAATAATGCCCTAAAGCAGGTAGACAATTTCCCATGCATATCTCAAATTATTGGTGTTACCTGGTCAATAATTGTGTCTGCAGATACAATGCGCCAAAATTCTAATTGTCAGGGTTAAATTAAGAATCGGGTCACGACTCACCGGACCAAACCTAAGGAGGACCGATCGGTACTTCTAATAATCTTACCTAACTAATCTTACCTCGAGTATGGTGATTTCGGCAAATCTGCCCGCCTCGATAAGTGGACCCTCGTCAAGATGCTGTCTCGAACCACACGCTTATTGTCCAAGGATTGGGTCGTGCAGCGCTGTTGAGGTGTCACGTCTCATTCAGGGGGCCCCTTATGTCACACCGTCCGATCCCGGTCCGATAGCGTGCGTCAACCTTCAACAATCCAGCATCAATCTTGAGGGTCCCTATTCGGGCGCCAACTGTGAAAACAGAAAAAGAATATCGAGGCTGAGTACCCCAAAAGGAAATACACCGAACACGGGTTGCAAAGGAACATACAAAATACTTTATTTTATACTGAATCCAGTTACAAAAACAGAGCAAAATCAGATAGCTATCGGCCCTCAGTACAACACAACGAACTCCAGCGTGGTTCAGTGTGTTCAGTGAGAGACGCTGTACATTAGAATGCATTCGCTTTTTATACATTTAGTGGGTGCGATGTCCAGCCACACTTCGGGTTAATATTCCTTTTAATACTTCACCTATCTAGGGTTCGTGCCAAGTCTCAAATAACCGCATATACCTGGTTTGCCTTTAATACATGTATCAACAAGCGTATGCAATAACTGTGTATTCTAAAGTTTTCCATGCAGGCTTTCTTAAACAGTAATACAATGTAGTTAAACTGCCCACCATGTCAGAATTTTATTAAAATTGCCCACCATGTCCAAATTTTATTCATTAAATGTCTTTAATGAATAAAATTTGGATCTTGTGTTCATTCACATAATGCTTTGTAACAAAACATTGTGATGTTAGTAACACACGGGTGACTTTGAATTAGCCTGTTCGTATTTTGCTAAACAATCCCCATTATCCTTGTGTCAAGCATTATGTGAATGAACACAAGATCAAAATTGCACATCAATTGTCTCTTTTATTTGTGGTTTTTATGTATAATGAGTTTTGCAAATGTGACCAAATGGTCTGTTTTATTACAAAATATAATAAATATATGAGATATTTTTGTTAAAATTGAGCCTGCCATCTCTTTATATTTGCTAAAAGATTGATGGTCTGTGAATACATGGTTTTGGTGTGAGACCCAGTTGTGTTAGCTCCGGTGAGGATATCGAAAGGTAGCTTGTTGGTACTCTCTCTTTGTTTCTCTCTGTATCTAGTCCTTTACCAACAAGCCCCTATTTTAAAAAAAGAGGACTCATGCTGTAAAAGCGTGCTCATTGTTTTGTATGAGAATTAACTGTGCCTGTTTATATTTCACTGTTGATCATCCCCATGTAATTGGTTTTAAGATTTTTTTTTATAAATGTTTGTATAACAATACAATTGTGAATGTACACTAATTCCATGAATGGACCTAGTTGTTTCCATGTTTAATTGATTCATTCCATTGTAAATAATGTCAGTGATCAATGTAGGCCAGCTTGTCACATATACTTGTTAACCAGCTCTTTACACTTTTGTGTGTTGAAATAACACAGACATGCCATTTATTTAGCATGTTGCACAATATTTGTGTAGCAAACAGCATTGGGCAAATTGTAGGTTCACAGCTTCAACCTACTTTTAATGAGAATGCAACTGGTAAATAACTTAGTCACATAAATCCCTCCAGGACCCTGACTTATGCATCACTCCTGGCCTAAATCTCCACACAAGGCTCTGGACCCTAACCTGAACTCATGTTGTCACTGATTGCTTGCTTTTCCTCCGACATATAGTATAACTGCACAGCAAGGCAAGATCAATCGAGTGGCACAGGGCACTATATAATAAATCAAATAAGCAAACTCTTGTCCATTCGCCTTTTTTCTTTCAACATGAGTAACATTTATCTTTTCAAAGGGATGCCATGATGTGCAGGGGTAAAGGCAAATAACTGGCTGACAGGTTTGTAAAACCTGCTCGAGTCATAGTCTGGCAAAAAAGGTGAACAGGCTGCATCAGTGAGGCAAGACAAGATGAGTTCTGAGGCCATTAAGAAGGAGGGTCTAATTCAGGGGCCGCTTATCCATTATGGATGACGAGATGATGACCCATCACCCATTATGGAGGAGACCGAAGCAAGCCCAGTGAAAACCTGAGTGCAGCAGAGGGAGAGCTCCTGCGTTGGCTTCAACGTCATTAAACTATGGTACCTGTTGTCACATGCCCAATGGGCTATTGAGATCCACGGCACTTTGTTTCTCCAAGCTTGCATGGATAATTGGGTTTGCAGGTTGGGGACTACAGGCCAAAATTTGCAGCATTGGGCCACTTCTGCACCTCCCTCTGCATTTCTGAAGCCTGGGACAGTGAGATGGAGTAGCTCTGGTTCCACCACATATGTCAGGAATTAGGAAGCTCCCCCTGCTTTCTGGTTTCTGCATGTACGGTGCATGTGAGCTGGACTACTATTGTAGCATCTTGCGGCAGGAGCTCCAGGTTGAGTGCAGGTGTGGCGGTAGGAAAACATTTTCTTAAGTTCTTTGACTATGAGTGTATGCATGTCTGTGAATGTATGATATGCATGGATGCAATGGCTTGTATAATGTCGCTAAGAGTGTGCATTAATTGGATGAGTGTGAGGTGTATGTTGTAGCATATGTTTGCATATATGAATGTCTCTGCATGTTATAGTGTTTCAGTGCGCATGTGAGTGATTGAGAAAGCAGTTATCGGGTGTGGACATGTGTATGACTGAGAATGTGAATGCATGTCTAGACTTGTGGGCTGGGGGAGTGAGCAAGTTTGATTTTGGGGGAGAGGCACATTGGTGCAGGCAGTAGATGTGCATGTAGATTGGAAAACCATTTACATTAGCATTCTGGGGAAAAAACATGATGTGAGTTAATATGTCATGCAAGTGTATATTGGTGAAGCCTGTATGGTCATGGTTCTGAAAATGGCATGTGGTTTTTTACTTGTAACATGCACAAAGCTTGCATAATGAGTGTTCTTACGGCTGGTAAGATAGCTCAGCAGTTTGAGCACTAATTGCTGCAATCTGTGTTTGTTCCGTAGGTCAAAGGTTCAAATCCCTCCAAGGTAGACTCAGCCTGTCATCTTTCTGAGGTTGATAAAATGAGTAACATTTTCAATTGGGTAAGTAATAATGTATTTAAATATATTTTATGTAAAGTGCTTTAGAGAAAAGAGCTATATAAATGACAAAAAATCGCAGGACCCCTATTTTTTACATTCTTCCAAATATTGACAAGGATATGTGTAATCCTCCAGGTCACCCAATCATTTCATTGTGTTGCGCCGCTTAAGAACCATTAGGAAAATTCATTGATTTCTTCCTTAAACCTCTAGATTGTGCCAGTGCCTCATATCTGGCCGATTCCAGAGACGTGATCAAAAGCACTGAGGAATGAGCATTTAATTCAGCTAAAAAATATTGGTTACCATGGATATAGAGGCATTATAACATTCCCAGCAAGCACTTCAAGTCATGAAACATTTCTTAAATGACAGGGACCCTCCACATACTATTCCTTCCAAGTTTATTTTACAATTACTGGAGCTAGAAATAACCCCAAACTATTTCAGATTTAAATACACCTTTTTCTACAAATAAAGGGACAGCCATGGGGGAAGCATTTGACACAATTTTGCAAATTTCTACATGGCCAAATTCGAAGAACTTTTAATTTTTTCACAGATGGTTCCTTTTGTTTCAGCCATTATATGTGTTTAAAGTTACATTGATGATGCGTTCATCATATGGGTTACACAAATAGGAAAGGTTAAAGATTTCCTTCAATGGATTAATACTTTGAATTCCAATTTAAGATTCACTTCTTCCATTAACAATAAGGAAATCTCTTTTCTTGATTTGACAATTAAAGAACAACATGGTCACTTAATCACTAGCTTCTACAGTGGCTTCCACACTAGCTTCTACAGAAAACCACCACTCTACACTGTGTTAGTTTTCATCCCCTACAACTGAAAGAAAATATTCCTTTTGGGCAGGTTCTTAGGGCAAGGCATAATTTGGAGAAGTGTGTTGTTTTTGCCTCAATGCATCCCTGTAGGTGTATTTCGACATGAGCTAGGCTTGGTATCCATCAAAGATCATGTAGTCTGGAAACTGAACATCTAGATCGCCCTACTGATTATTTTTTTCGGTAAATTATTTGAGCAATTGAAGCTAAATAACTGTAGAGTTCTTGAAGATTGAGTTTATAGTTTTAGAGGTAAACTACTCAGCGTGGAGTCTTCTGAAGATGAACAGACAACATGTCTGATGAATGTTAAACAGAAGCTCTACGAACAGGACTGGATTTGCAATAGATAGTTAATACTGAATTATCATTAATTTATCATTTTAACTTAGATATTAAAGCTTGTTATGTGCTTCCTTCTTATTTATTGAAACATCGATCAGAGAATTTTATGAATCATTTCCTAAAATTTAGGTTACATTTGTATTCAACCATGGAAGTTGTGGGTGCTAGAACTGAAAAAACCTGATTTGAAAGATTATGCTGTTACTGTAAAATAGATATTTAGACCTTATGTCACCTTATAACTGGTTGCAGTGTTTTATGGCCACTTATATTGCAATTATTCTGAAGGTTTGTTGACTCTGAGGATGTATTGTCTAAAAAGTGTTTCTGGTTTTGAATTTTAAATGCACATGAAATCTCCCTAAGTATTGCAGTTTTAGAGTTATAATTAAAGTTTTAGTTACAATTTAATGTGTATCATAATCAATTGTTTTCTGTTTTGTTAACAACTGTGCATTCGTCGGACCAAATGTGCTGTTTTTTTCTTTTAACATGGACTTTAATGTACATTGATTTGCTGTAGTTTTGCAAAGGTTTGTTGGGAAGCATAATGCAATAAAGGTTAAATGTAAAGGAATTGTACAACTATAACTGATTTGAATAGTGAGGCTCACTGATAGCAAAAGACTTAGTAAAAGGGGTTATCCCAAAAAAGTATTGAGAAAATGCAAGAAAAGAGCAAGATTTCAAGACAGATCCTCACTTCTTGAATCACCACTTAAAAGCACGTGTTACCACTTTCAATTCCTTATGTAATTCCATAAAAAATATGCTTTAAAAAAATTGGACATCCTTCAACTGATTGAAGGCCACTTTCCACATCTTTTATTTGCATTCAACAAAGGACAAATTTAAAACAAACATTGGTTAGGGTCTGACGGAATTTCTAAAAGTCAGCCCAATACTTCAACTACCCTCTGGGGTTTAGAACCAGTCAAATGTCATGTACCATGTGGCATATGCAGTGTGTGCAAATGTGCATCTCTGTTAAAATCCTTGACAATTAAGTACAAACCTTGGGAGCTGGAGAGTCATACTACATGAAATAGCTCTAATGTAATATACATAGTACAATGTCCATGCCATAAAATGCACATGGGTAAGACTTCTAGACCCGTTAAACCACGAATCATTGAACACCGATCCAGGATCCGAAAAAAAAACCTGGCCCATTAGTCCGACACTCTATTGTGATGGGACATAGTCAGGACAAATTACAATGGTGGGCCTAAATGATCAAAATGAATGGCCCAAATTGGGATTTGTATAATTTGGCTTGTAATCAAAAAATATTACTCACATTTAATCTTATTTTGAATGATGATTTTCTCTTTATACTCAAACATGTTACTTTCCTTATGTGTAGCATGTTTTGATTTCAGATTAATTTCTGATTAAGGTAAGATGTACGCTACATTCTAGTATGTAGTCTCATTTCAAAGTAACAACATTCAGTAATAAGCATTGGCAATGCAAATAGTTACTGCTATTCTTTGCATTTTGCATTCATAGGCACATGGGTGCGAGGAGGAGAGTGCAAAGTTTCAAAGGGGGATGTGATAAGGGGTGCAGGTGTGTGATAGAATGAGAAGAACCTGGGCCTTAACAATCTAGAGGATTCCCAGGTCTTATCTCTATCCAAAGCCCTTGAAACCTTAGGATTCAGAATCCGCACTACCAATCCCATCCACTGCAATGGTTGCACACTTGACTGGATTGCAAACCTTAATTGTGCTACCACGATCAACACTAACACCCCCTGCCGCTGGTCGGACCACCATGTGTTCCACTTCTCTATCCCCTACCCTCAAAAAGCCAAGCAATTGACAGTCCACTACCACTGGCAAGCTGACCAAAGAGCACCTATTACCCTTCTTGGACATTCTTAATCTCAAACCCCCCTTCTCCAAAGACCTCAATATCTTTGCAGACCTCTACGCCTTAACCCTGGCGATGGCAATGGACACCATTTCCCCCCTCAAGCCTCGCAGAGCTAATCCAGTTAGACACTCCAATTCCTGGTACACCCCAGACTTACTCGCAATCCAAAACAAAATAAGGCTGGCCCAATCTACCTGGCAAAAAAGCCCCTCAAACTCCACAAGACTGGAGTTCTCTAATATATCCAAAGCATATAAACAGGTGATTATCTGGGCCAAATCCACCTCCTCCAACATGAGAATTATCAGTGTGAAGTCAGACACCAGAGAGATCTTTTCCACCTTTAGAGAACTTGAGACCCCTGCCACCCCCCTCAGCCCCTCATTGAGGATGAACCCTGGCACACTAACATTCAAACCACCATGCTTCAGAAACTTGACATGATAAACAAAAGAACCACCTCCATTCAAAGTGACTTGATCATAACTCACTTCACTACAGCCACAGCCCGTATGGAAAACCCTCAGACCCCCCCAGGTTCCTTGGTTCCATTTCAAAGAGATCACAGAGCTAGAAGTACCCTCTATCATGAAACACCTTAAACCCTTGAAATGCAAAGGAGACATCTCTCCTGCCTAAATCATCAAAGAGCGCTCAGAATTCCTATTACCATTCATCACCAACTTTATAAATGCCTTCTTTACCTCATGAGTGGTACCATCCAGCCTCAACGAAGCATGGGTACACCCCCTCTTCAAAAAACCCACACTACACCACATGATCCCCAATAACTACAGGCCATTCTTACTGAAAATTCTAGATAGAGCCGCCTACATTCAGGTTCAACACTTCATAGAAACCTACCACATACTGGGACTACGCCAATGCAAATTCCGCCCCGGCCATGGCACCGGATCCACACTGGTTGATTTAAAAATCCAAATTGACGAGTACATGGACAAGGCAAGCTGGCCCTGCTCCTCCTTCTGGACCTGTCAGCTGCTTTCGACCTAGTGGATCACAAAATCCTCTGCCACCACCTGACTACCTTTGCCGACTTCTCTCAAGAAGCAACAAAGTGGATCTCATCATTCATCGAAGGAAGAGTCATGAGAATGTATTCAGGACAGGCAAGTGCTGCCCCCACTCGCATACCCTGTCAGGTCCCGAAAGGTTCCTGCATCTCCCCCACACCTTATAATATATTCACCAGACCGCTTTTGACATCCTTGACTCCATCGGCATAGCTTACCCCAACTATGCCAATGATACCCAAGTTCTCCTCATAGTCTCAGGCAACTATGCAGAAGACTCTAAGACCCTCAGCGTGGCTTACTCCACTACCCAGGCCTAGATGGCAGCTAACTACCTCGGCCTAAATGGGGATAAGACCGAAGTCCTGCTGGTTGGCCTTCCTGCAGTACTAAAAAAAACATATATACCAATACTCAGCCTTAGACAACATTCAGATGCCCATCTCATCCTCAGTCAAGACCCTTGGGGTTTACCTAGATGTTGCTCTCTCACTGTCTCACCAGGTCAACTTCATAGCAACCTTGGCAGCTTACGCAACCAAATTATTGAACGCGGCCAAAGCCTTCCTATCCACTGACAGCTGCCTCATCATCACCAAGGCAGTCGTAGGCTAGAGAGATTTGATTATTGAAATGTCCTCTTCGCCAGTACCTCTGCTACAAAACATCCAGAAGCTACAACTCATTCAAAATAATGCACTACAAGCTGCCCTCAACATCCATAAAAGAGAACACATACCTGCAGCCAGGAGAGCAGCTCATTGGCTGGCCATCAATGAGCGCATCCTATTGGCATCACCCATAAGTGCCTCTCGAACTCAGCACCCCTGTATCTCTTCCAAAAGATCACGAGAGCCTGCTCCTCTGGACCCACAAGAACCCCCTATGCCCATCATCTCACACAACCCAAAGTTAGACGGGCCAAAGCCTGAGGTGCAGGTTTTCCCTACATTGCAGCCAAACATTGCAACTCCGTGCCAACCACCCTGAGAGCCGAACCATCCTACTGACGATTTCCGCAAAGCCCTAAAAACCTGGCTGTTCAACTATACCAGTTCCAGAACAATCTTCAATTCAGTAACCAGTTGAATGTACTTTAGCTATACCGACTCAACTTGCACAAATTGTATGTAACTGATCACTGTAACAGCGCTGCAATGCCCTTGGGCTGTTGTGCGCTTTATAAATGAAAAAATAAATACGAGGAAATATGAGTGAGAAAGGGTGAGAGTGAGAGGGTAAGAAATAAAGCGAGGGTATGAGAGGAAGGATGAGAGGGAATAGGGAGGGGGTAAAATGGGTGGGTGGGGGAATAGAGGAGTTAGGATGGGGTAGGGTGAGCGGGGGAATAAAGGGTGTAGGTTGAAAGAGGTGGTTGGGCTGACGAGAGAAAGAGGGGGTGGGATGGGTTATGGTATAGAGAGGGGGTAGGGTGGATGGTGATAGAGAGAGAGGCGTAGGGAAGGTGGATGGGGTTAGAAAGAGAAGGGGTGGGGTGGTGCCAAAGTAAGGGTTGTTGGGTTGAATGTGGGTAGAAAGAGTTGGTAGGTGGTGGGGTTAGAGAGAGTTGGTAGGCTGGATGGATGGGGTAGAGAGAGTTGGCAGGAAGGGTGGGTGGGGTAGAGAGAGTTGGGTAAGGTGGTTGGGGTAGAGAGAGTGTGGGTAGGGTGGGTGATGGGGTAGCATGGGTGAGGTTAGAGAGAGTCGTATTTGAGTAGGTGGTGGTCCAAAGTGTGGAGGTAGGGTGGGTGGGTTGGGGTGAAAGATTGGGGCTATGGTGGGCGGGTGGGAGTAGAGAGAGTGAGGGTAGGGAGGGTGGTCAAAAAGAGTCGGGGTACAGTGGGGGTAGATAGTGGGGGTAGGGTTTGTGGCTGAGGTAGATAGGTGGGTAAGGGTAGAGAAAATAGTGGGGTAGAGTGGGTGGATGGGGTGGATGGGGTGGAGCGAGTGGGGGAAGGGTGGGTGGGTCTAGAGAGTGTGGCGGAAGGGTGTGTGAGTGGTAGACCACATTGGGATAGGGTGGGTGAGGGTAGAGAGAGTGGGAGTCAGATGGGTGGGAGCAGAGAGAGTAGGGATAGGGTGGGTAAGGGGTGTGCGGGTATCAGTTGAGAGAGTGGAGCTAGAGCTGGGAGGGCGAAGGTAGAGAGAGTGGGGGTAGGGTGGGATAGAGAGAGTGGGGTAGGATGGGGTAGAACGAGTAGGGGTGATGTGGGAGAGTGGGTGTGGGGAGAGCGTGGGGGGTATGTAGTGGTAGTTGGCTGGGGTGCAGGAAACAATCCCTGAAACCAAAAACGGGCACTTTCTCACAGTTGTTTCAGTGTTATTTGCAGTACAATTGATCAACGGTGGGTCCAAAAAAGGCAATGAAAAAAAGGCAGAAGTGCTTAGCCGGATCGATGACCACTTTCTCCTGGAGTTACTTTTATTTATTATGCATTTCAACTGAAACAATTGCTATTTGATTTGATTTCCAAACCATACATGCCATGGTGTTAATAATGTTTGACTATTTTTATATTCTCACAAATTTACACCACGGAGGCGAAAATACATGTTATAGTAACATACACTATCCTAAGACTCACATTCGTCATACTCCATGTTTATTATTTATAGACGCATTTTTATAAATAAACATTTACCGCAATATAACATGTATTCTCGCCTCGTGGAGTGACTGTATAATACTATACAAATATTCAATACGTTAGCATGCATGCTACTGAAGTCCAAAAATTGCAGTTGCTCATGTTGCCTGTACAGTACACATGTGAATATGATCAGACAAGTCTTCATAATCGAGCTTTTTACATAACAACAAAGGATTATTTCACTCTACTCTGTTGACCGTCAGCCTTCAAAAACGACCCAAAACGTTTTTGCAACAATGGGCCTCATTACGACCCAGGCGGTAAGTTACCGCCTGGGCCGTGACTTTACCACCATGGCGTAAACTACGTTTACGCCATGGTGGTTGGCGGACTTACCACCCCATTCCGAGTTTGGCGGGGCGGTAAGTCCCCAATCCCCATTTACCCTTCCCCATTCCCATTTTTGCCCCATAGGGCATAATGGGAGTGGGGAAGGCGTTAATTACGCCACCGTAAATTACGGTGGCGTAATTAACTCCATGGTCCCTTAGCGCCATGGATTTTAACACCTGCTAAAAGCAGGTGTTAAATCCGCCATGGCGCTAAGGGACTTCGTACTCAGGCGGTAAGGGTTGGCGCTGTTTACGCCGCCGTAAACCCCTTACCGCCTGAGTCGTAATGAGGCCCAATTACTAGATTGCATTTTAATCAAACATAGTTTCGCAAATTTTTTAAAAGAAAGTACTACCGGAGAATGCGGGCATCAGCACTCTCATAAATGAGCTACATTCCCGTCCGTGTAAATTAAGGAGCATGTTCCTCAGACGACTCATACAGGAAGGTGAACTGCACTGCATTGGTCAGAGTTACAGTATCACTGTGCTCAATTACTTGGGAACGTTGTGCGAATAGTCTGTGGTTGAAATATGACAATCAATAAAAATGCACACATTTTGGGGTTGTAACATAATGTAAAACGTCCAGAAACCAGATATAGTCTTACCTCAAAATATCTTCTGATATGTTTTTAATAGTGCGTATGCTTTGCCGAAGATGAAATATGCGTGTTGACTCATTGGTTATTCAGAGTCTGTAAAGGAAAGTAACAAGGTACCATGTGTCAAGATGGAGATCCTCCTCATCGTTTACACCTTCACCCTCCTTTACCCTCACTCTCTGGCCGGCTTCCCTTGGCCCCCCTCCTACCCCCACCTGCGAGGCTAAGAACCTCCGGGTCGTCTTTAACTCAACACTTTCCTTCTCTGCCCACATCTCTGATGTCTCTAAAAAGTCAAACTTCCTACTGCTCCTCCTCACAGGTACTCTGCCCTTCCTCTCCTGCCCCCAGAAGCTCACTGTCTCCCCAGGCTCTGGTTCCCTCTAGGTTGGACTATTGTAACAGCCTCTTTCAAAATCTGCCTGCCTCCACTCACCGCCCTCTGCAACTAATCCAGAACAGGACTGCAAGATTTGTCCTTGGCCTCAAGCCCCGCGATCATATCTCTCCCGCCTTGAAATCTCCCCATTGGCTCCCAGTGGATGCAAGGATAAAATTCAAGACACTCTGCATTGTCCACAAGGCTTTCTGGGGCTGCGTCCATAATACCTTCAGCTATCCCTCCGCAAATACCTTCCCTCTCAAGCTCTTCGCTCCTCTACCTCTAACTCCCTCAGGGTCAGGTGTTTTTCAAAGAAACAAGCTGGCGGTAGATCTCTGTCTTTGGCTGGGGCATCCCTCTGGAACAGCCTCCCTGCTACTCTGAAACTTGAGGAGAACCAACTCCGGTTCCGGAAGCACCTCAAGACCTTCTTCTTTGCTTCTGCTTTTGACCCCCCTGCCCACCCCCTGCTGATCTCTTCTCTCTCGGCACCATGCACCTGGCCTACCCTCTGTCTTCCGGGCCCAGGTAGCCGATCATCCTGCCACCCACCGGCACTGCATCCGGGCTACCCCTTGCACTGGGGTCTGTAACTGTACCCATACAGTCCCCCCTTTTTTCTTCCTGCACTTATCAGACATACCCTGTCTGCTGCCTTAAACCCAGCGCTTGACACTTGCTGGCTGCACTACCACTGTTTGTTGCCTTTATTATTTTTTATTTATTTTTTAATACATTTTTTAAAAAAATTATTAATCTGTCTCTCCTCTCTTTCGCACTTTCCACTCCCCCTCCTTCCATGCACTTTTCCCCTTTTCCTCTCCTATGCACTTGCACATTCTCAATGTCACTGGGCCTAGCAAGATCGTTGTTTTTGTTATCCCCTGTTCCCCTCCCCTGCCTTGTCACGCTCTGAAACACTTGTGTACGAGCGCGATAGAAATAAAATATCAATATCAATATCAACTTTTGTTAATGTATAGAGGAAGTACTGGGTGCAGAATGTGACTTGGATAACTGAAATTCCAGGGTTCTTGCCTCTTGGATTGTCAAACTGGATATTAAATTATGCCTCCTGTTGTAACGATTGTCTGTATATTGGCCTACTCCAAGTTGCTTAAAATTGTACGCGAATAACTCTCTACGGCAAGTTCTTGACCTTAGAAATTGATGTAAGCCGCCATCTTGAATCAAGCCTCCATTTTCAGTTAGAACAGCCATTTTGGGGTTTTGTACAAAGTCACCCTGTTATCTAAAATGGCTGTCTCATGTGCTCTTGTTCTTGCCTTGCTTGCCTTGTTCTTATTCTTGCTTCAACCTCTGTAGGAGAGTTAATGTCCAACCTGCCTTCAGGCTACATGTTAGGGTCCTTCTGTTGACCTCGGGAGCAGGGTATTACTTGAATTAGCAATGTTAAACTACAAGTATACAAGAACCGTAATGCTATCCGAATATAATATGCGAAACATTTGTTTGGTCTGTATTAAAACAGTATGTAAAGAGTGTAACGTTAAATTAAAGAATAATGGAGTGTGTTAGTAAATATATTCAAAAGTAAACCGCATGCACGAGATATGTAAATTAGGAAAGTGAACCTGGCGCGACCCTAGCCCAATGTATTATTAACTTCTAAGAGGCTGGACATCATTATAACAAATTGTATAAATACTCTGATGTCCAGCTAGGAAATTCTGCTCACTGCTCACATTGAACCCTGCTGGTGGTCTCTGTGATGTATTGACGGCCAAATAGCTATTTGTGTACTTTGTTGAATACTGTTCAGTTTTGTAATGAAGATTCTGGGAATCTTTACAAGCCCGTGTCGGTGTATTTTCCTTTGCTTGGTGTAACAGCCATAATATTGTATTTTTTCTGATTCCACAGGATAACCCTAAAGTGAGTGTGACAGAAATGCAAGCACCTATGCAATGTGCTCTGATATTTAGCCCTGAACTGAATGTGAATCGCAGTAAACTGATTGTGTTTATTACGCTGTCTTGAGGCAGACACCTAACTTAGAACATGCGCAAGGAAATGGCAGTACCTGATGGTTCAAAGCGATGCCAGATTTGGCATGTTGCCGCGTTGGGTGTGGATTAGTGGAACCGTCGCCATGTTCTTGTTGTGTTTATATATTGAGATAAGACATCCCAGCGTAATGTGGGTGGTCATAGATACTTGTGACATTGCAAAAGTGGCGAGTGTTTTGAAAAAGTTATTGGGTGCACTAATAATCCCGAGTCTTTAGCACTATGGTGAAATGCTTATCGATTCTATCGGGACAACTCCTCCTGATGAGCGAGTCACCAGATATAATATATGAACAAAGTTAGCAATGCACACGAAAAGGGAAGACGTGTATGAAGCATGTGACGTGGTCTTCACTTTTCACAGAAAAGGAAGTGCTCACGTAGATCACACAAGTCATGGCAAATAATACCTGACGTGGAACCCCCAAGGGAACAAAGTTGCTCAATGTATGTCAATTACAGTTCGATTATAAGACAATATTTAAATCACACAAAGATCGGTGCCGAAAAGTAGCCCAAAAAAAGCCCAGGTGTACGCTAAATAGCCCAATTAGGTAAATCACTACACGGCTGGAAAAAGTAAAGCCTGACTTACTTGCTACTTACTAAACTACTGATTGGAGCAAATCTTGTCAGGGAGCTCCTCATTGGGTACTACTGCGGAGGAGTTTAGAATCGTTTTTTTTACTGAGTTGGGCCATTTCATTGCACGGCATTGCTGGTTGCTATGGCAACAAGATATTTTCAGTTCAGAGCCCCATTTGCCTCTTTTGTAACAATGATTTGGGCAAATTTGTGGCTTGTGCCACAACATTTGTCCAAAACCAAAAATGGCCTCCAAAAACGGTGCTTTGTGAAAAGCCATGTTTAAAGGCAGCTGTCTAGTCTTTCAACTAGTTTTGATCTGATGACGTAAACACGCTTTAGTCACATGATTAAATCAAATGTTCTTAGAAATGGCATCTCTACACCAAGCTTCAAGAATGGAGAAGCGTGATTAACACATAGCGACTGCGTTTATGTGACTTTGTCAGGGAAGCGAAGGATGCTGTCATAAACCATCGTACTTAGATGATAATGGTAAGCAGTGCAAGTGGTGATTGTTTCTGTGTCAAATTTTATATAGACAAAACCAGCTATATTTATACCAAGACTCTTCATTTTTCACAGATTGTGAATGCGTCCCATGTAAATGAATTTGAAGCGTGAGTCTGAGGACTACATTTCGTCATCACAATTTAAACGCATACTATCGCCATGTTAAAAAGCAGCACATGCAATTTTAAGTAATCAAATTAGTCATCCAATTTGAAGTGCATAAGACATTTTTAGGAGTGCATTGGGATACTGAATAGACTATTGCTAGTCCAGGTTCTCAGTGAGTAACCGTAGTAAACAAACATATTTTTTCATCATCTTTTAGGCATGGGTCAAACCACGTGAAATACAGTCCAGCCCCAATACAAAAGATTGGTTATATTAATGAATTTGTTTTATACATTGCTCAGATTAAGCGAAGATACAAACAGTCTCTATGTTTGTTTGCATATTAGTTGGTCTTGAGAAGATAAATATCGAAACTAGCTAAGGCTGGAATCCAGATAATACGGAACAGCTTTTATCTATTCAAGAGGAAGACAGTCTACCTATGGTCCCAGCCAGTTGAACGTTCGTGATTACCAAAATAACCTTTTTTTCAATTAAAGGTTGAATTGGTGATGATCTATCCTTTTAAACGTGTTATTGGTTTCTTGTGATTAATTAGATGGCTCATTAGTTCAATATGTCGAACTTGTGATGGTGTATGTCTTTCCATGTGAATTTAAGAAATTGTTTTTCTTTGTGTAACAAATAATACTTATCATTAGATGAATTAATTCATTTAGATTTTTTTAATAAGAACTAGGCACTTCGGGCTGATTTTATTCCCCATAATGTCAAAAATGAAAAGATCTGAAACAATATCTGTATAACTACATGTTAGTGTTTAGTCATGGCATGCTATCTCCACTGAAACGAAGAAAATAAGATAGCTTTAGAATCTATGTGGTACAATACAATGATTTTATCTCCTATGACAGCAAATTTTAAATATTTCTTACAGTGGCATGGCGTTTTTTCTAGCATTATGGCAAAGTCGACATGAGTGTTCTAACATGGCTGTGCTTCCCTATATTGGTGCATGGCATTTTTTCTGGTATTATGCGCACAGCCAATCATGTTGAGTGTTCTTATGTGGCCATACTGGCCCAAGTCATTTTTACTGCCATTATGCTCAAAACTATCATGATAAGCGTTCTTACATGGCAATACTGAACAATATTGGTGCATGGCACTGACTCAGACCCCTGAATCCATGATTAGGTCAATGTGGCCTTTTTAGTGGCTGAGTGATATGTTTAGTCAGATAGCGAGGATTGTGGCCAATTTTCACAGACTGCAAGCTTTGAACAATTTGATTGTTCCCACGTCTACCGCCTGACTGACATATTTTTATTCTGTGAACCAGTTATGTGTTTTGATACATGTTCACTTTTTGTTTAATATATTTGCATTACTCACTATATATATATATATATATATATATATATGATTGTCTATTTATCTGAAGACACAGTATACAATTTATTTTTCTAAATAAATAACTTGCTATATGCAAAGCATTATATAATAAGTTGCCCTTTTGTTTCTCACAAAGTTGAAGTGTGCCTGTCTGATTTACACTGTCAGGTTTGAGCAGAATTGCATTAAGCACTCTGCCACCACCAACACTAAAGAGTCAAGAAGAATGTGTTTCTATAGATACATTATTTCCTGGCGAGGCATGTTTCTGTTTTTGAGTGTTCTATTACTTGGAAACTTGCCTACATACCTGCATGACATTTCATCTGGCATTAAAGCAATGGCAACATGATGGGTGTTCTTACGTGGCTATACTAGCATATACTGGTGCAAGTCTTTTTTTACAGAAATGATGCGCATGGCCAAAATAATTAATGTTCTTAATTCACCATACTGGTTTACATTGGTGCAGCCAGTGATATGTTTTATTATGGCGGCATGGAATTATTTTTATATGGCAAAACCAATAGAATCGTGTTCTTACTTGGGGATACCATCTGGCATACATTGGTAGAGCCAGCATGGATATGTTTTCTTATAGTATCATTACTGGCAGAAGGGTCACCGCAAACATGAGCATATTCTTATGTGGAACTAGTGGCACCTCTGGCATGGACATGTTAGAGCATATCCAGGATGACAATGTATATTTTTACAGGCATAATACTAGCATATATTGTGAAAAAAGGCATCATAAAAAGGTGTTGCAAAATGCTAATGTGCACTGTTTGTGATTCGGCATGTTTTGAATTTTATTTGTGTGTTACCTTCCAAAACTGATTTTAAACTGTGTAGCTTTGAACTCAATTTCTTTACAGAACTTGTGCTATAAAATGAATCATTTTAACCTGAATGCATTTGCTTAGTGTGGGCTCCCTCGCTGTGCTCGGGAGCTCACACGCATTCACAAGAAATGTTTCCACCCTTCTAATAAAAAAAATCACCTGCAGCCACTAATCTAATTAACAAACAAGTCAGCGCAGGTATCAAAAACAAGCCCCATTCTGTCTATATTACTTTCTTAGGCCATAGACAATTGGCAATATGAAAATGCAATGGAGAATTTGCTTTATTGTTGCGGGGGATCTAATTTTCTTAACACATTCATATCCTCACTCTGCTTTTCCCTATTACCAGAAACGCATTGTTCATTGAGCCAACTGCACTCCAACGTGTTTTAGTTTTTTCAGCTCTAATATCTGATTTCTTAATCCCTATTAAATCCCATTGTTATTCAAACACATTTCCCTAATTTAAAATATTTTTCTGCACTCTGATGAATTTCTTTTAGATTTGCTGGCCTACCACGACCTACACAACACTGTGTGCAAAGAATCATTATTTTTCTTCCAGAGACTCATCAACCTTCCCCCGAACGGAAAATGACAGATACCCACCTGTACGCATCTCTGTCAGCCCCGCCCCCACCGGAAGTCGGAGGAACGCAATATAGATTGGTCTCTACAGTCCAAAGGCATAGGAATAGGAGCAGCTGGAAGATTTTTTTTGTGACTCGTATACCCCAGAACGAAAGTAATTTTTCCAATGTCACTGTAACATACATTTTTGTCCACATACGTGTCTGATGTCATAGCTATATTTTGTTCGCAAATAGTTGGTGTCAATTCTGTTCCTGCTTTTGCTTTGCTTTTGCACTGATGCTTTCTCTTGAGCTGTCTGTTTGGGATGTGGCAGTGGGTGGAGCAAAACCTTCTTTACTGGTGGAGTCCAAGTTATGAAAACATAGACTTAGCTGGGCGGTGGAGGGTTGAGATGGCGTCCACATGCCCCATTTGCTTCTTGCATGCAATATGCATGCAATACTACCCGCAATACACTTTCATGCGGGGAGATATGCATGAATGTGAATGGAATTCGCCAGGCATGATCCATAGGTACCCGTTTATATGGCATTCACCACGTTTGACCATGGCAGGTGCAGTGCTTAATTTGTAAAAGAATAAGTGCCAGTGCCCAAAAAATATTGGCCCCATAATGCCGGGCGCGGCGCCGCCCTGCAGTGCGGGCGTGCGCCCGTGCCAGTTCAGTGCTAGACCTACCTAGATCGGCCCACCAGCAGCCCATCACACTGCTGCTGCTCCATGTCACATGTTTGGCGCTGCAGCAACTGCTGGCACAGGCTAGTCGTGGGATCGATGGGGAAGGGTACACATGGGTTGAGAAAGTATAATGCTTTAAAGTTGGAAAACACTTACTTGTTATTGTAGGTGTAGTGGTTCCAGCATTTCGGCAACCCGAGAGGCAAAAGAGTGCATTTGAAAACACTTCTAAGTTCTAGACCACACTCGTTAGACATCTGGATGATATTTGCTGTCCTCGAAGTGATAATGCATTTCAAAATTGTTGCAAACCTGTGGATGTTATCTTATTTGTCAATTTTGTTGAATGACCCCCCACTGCCCACACCCTCCCACCACTCTGTTTCCCAAATGGCTCTGAGTGGAGCTGGGGTCTCTTGTGAGACTCACAGTGAGAGTATATTTCTGTTTTGGCGTACACTAGGAAAAATAATAGACTGTATTTAAAACATTAGGTTTGATTGAATGAAAGTTAACAGATGTTGCAGTAATTACAAATCTGGGACATGATCCTCAAAAACACTTTCTTATTTAACCTCACACTAAATAAATAATAAATAATAAATAAACACACTAAGAATAAATAAACTCATTGGATATATAGAACAGAACCAAACAAGAAAGTACAAGGTGCCATGTTTGGCTTTCATTTCAAACTTAGAAAAGGAGATAGAGAAGGCATTGCATCTATATCAATTAAATCGACTGGCAGATGCTATTTAAATGTTGTGTTTGTTTGAAGTAATTAACATTCTGCCAGCCACAGTATTTAGCCTAACATGGCAAAATATTCTGTATAACATTTCACAAAATGTCATGGTAACTCCATATTCTATTACAACTTTGCCAAAAGCTGGTTGGGATCACCATGGCTAAGCTGCTATAGTAAAGTGCAAATTGCAAAAGATGAAAGAAACAAACAAATGCAAATAGCAGTTACTAAATAAAGTACAAATAAATAATATATGAAATAATTACATGTGCAATAGTGTGCATAGTGGTCTCTATTCGCTCATAAAAGCCCATAAAATGTCTAAATCTGACCTGGCCATGTCCTCTTTTCGTTCCTTACTTCTAGGGTCATCAGCAGCTCTTTGTCCTTTTGCAATCCATGAATTGACATAGGGGATGGAGTAGAACTTTTTCAATGGTGGGCCAACGAGATTAATAAATAATGAGGATGAAATGGTGTCAGTATGCAGGAATGCTCTTGTTGATGTGCAGACAAGATTCATTTGTGAAATCCCTCGTTCACACTCAGCAGTGGAGATGGCAATAGTGTTCACAGCTGTCAAAAGTTCCTTGTAGTGTCTATTAGCTTCTTTTCCACCCGTCTCCCTATGTTCCCTGTAAGCCCGAATGGTTTGACGAGTGTCACCAATGTCAAATCTTTCACACAGAGACTCTATCTCACGTTCTCCATACGTAGGTGTTAACTCATCTGGACAGTACTGCTTGTACAAAACTTTGAGTTCGCTTATTAGTTTCTTGTACGCAACTTTGTTGTCAGCAGCAGCAGAACCTCCTGTAGACAACAAACTACTCCGTACATTTTCTGCAAGACTGTGAAAAAAATGTCCATGTTCAATTTTTTTGTCGCACGCCTTTCCTTCATGCAGGGTCACTCCTTGGAAACTATTTTCTTCTATGGCCTTCTGGCACTGGGAACACTGTTTTCCTCGCCTTTCTACCATTGCCTCAAACACTGATATTTGTCGGCAAATAGCCTGATGTGCATCAATGATCGTGTAATCACGCTTTTGTAATTCAAGAGACAATTCTGATAACTCTTGAAGTGCATCAAACATAATGCCAAGATTGCCAACAAACTGCACAGACGAAAGGCGCCTACATAGTCCAGTGTACATGTTTTGGGTTGTGCCATCACCAGAGCCATCACTGGATGCCAATGTAAAGTGTTTGTAAAGCGCAGGAGAAGCATTCCAGACAGCCTCTACTGTTATGTAGCTTGAGGCAACCCAGCGAGTATCTAACACTCTTCCTATTTTACAAAGCTGAATGTCAAGAGCATCTGCACATTCTTTTAGCTGCAAACGATTTTTCACAGATGTGCTGAAAAGAGGATACAGTTTGTTTAGCAGTGCTTTGAAATGATTTGAAGCTCCAGTGTCTCATGATATCATTTACTGCAAGTTCTAAGCAGTGTGCTGAGCAGTGCCAGGCTACAATATTGCAAGAAATTCTTTCTTGTAACCTTTTCACAACCCCGCTATTGCGGCCAAACATTACTGATGCTCCATCACAAGCGACTGACACCAGACATTTGGTGAGAAAGTCCTCACTAATTTTAATTGGGTCCTTTTGGAGCAAAGACAGCAAACTGTCACTATACCTTTAGCAGACACATCACTGACCTCCATAAGGTCAACCAAAATATTAGCTGGAGACTCCATATCCTGTAGCTGAGTACGTAGGTACACAATTAAAGCACTTTTTTTTTATTTAAGGCAGTTGCCTCATCCAGCAAAAGGTGAGCCTTAGGAGAAGAGGCAACTATTTTGGCAAATGTCTTTCGTTTCATTTCCGATGAAATGTGTTGCTGTATACTTGAGCAAGCCACATTGGAATGTAAAATACGTCCCATATCTAGCACATTCAATTGCTGGCAGTCTATCTCAGATTCAAAACCATAGGCTGGCCTGTTCGGCTTTGCTTCTTTATAAGCCGTTCGGAATATTCTGGCAGTTGTTGCTATTTTCCCTGCCTGGGCTCTTGAAGTTACTTTAAGCAATGTATCTTTTTTTGCCTGCTCTAATATTTTTGATGCTGTGATGTGTGCCTTTGTTGAGAAATGTTTGGTAATCTTCTTTCGTGAGGATCTTTGTTGCTTGTCTTTGTTGGTACCATATGAGCTAACAGTACACTCAGTCCATTCTTTAGACAATTTCATCCCATGACATTTCTCTGCACCAAAGCTTTTGACTTGATGGCAAGTGGTGCATCCAAGAGTGTGTTCTCTAACAATCAACCATGGGTACTTGGTTTGAAAATATAAGGCTTCCAGCCTTTAGGGAGCGGGCCTTTCATTAAGGGAGCTGAATGTTGCAGAAGTGATAATTGACCAGATTCCGGCGTGCTAGTACTTGGAATTTCCGTGTCACTGTCGTTCGGTAGTTCACAATCTTCATAAGTACCAGTGCAACCCAGTTCCTCTCCGAGTGGAATGCTTGCTGTCTGGATTTCTGTATGGATGTTGACAGTAGTAGTGCTGGTGGTCTCATCTAGTGTTTTTTTCTGGTTCTTCACAAACACTATCTGACTTGGAACCAGATTCCTGTTTACTTCACTTGCTTGTAGGCTCATCAGTGCTGCATTTTTTACCAGGTTTTGAAAAGTAAGAAGACATTTTCTTCTGGGCTTCAGACATTCTAGGGAAGGAAATGAGAAGCAGGGATAATCGATATCATGGGATTCCTTCCAATTTTCACTACACACAATGATCAGGCCAGGGGTCAGGACAGGACAACAGACCTCAAATGGAATCAAGGACTGGTGAACAGCAAATGTATAAGAACAAACTATTAAGGAAAGCGTCTCTTGGGCGCTGAGTACCTGAACTTCCGGTAGTTGATCGTGGTGAGGTCGCCAGGCTGTCCGACTGATGGCTGCAGAAGGTGTAGCGCGAGAAACCGGTGCAGCCCTCTCCCAAGTATCAACAGGGCTAGGGGTGGACCAGCTCCCAACGCCACAAGTGTGCACTCCCTGATTCTCGTGGCGCCGGGACAGTGCAAGCACTGTCAGAGAGGGCGGTTCTTGCAGACTGTACGCAGATGGACAACTTCTGAGATGACTCCGTAAGTAGGCTGATGAATAAAGGCAAATGTCCACAATAGAGGTCAGCAAGCTTCCAAGAAATGGCTGTGGACCAATGGTAGAGCAGAGAAGATTGTCCAAGGCAGTGGCTGCAAGGCTCAAGGAAGATGGCAGCAGTCAAAAAGGCTGGTCTGAGGATAATAGTCCACAGCTGAGGGCAGCTAGGCTCCAGGAAGGCAGCAGCAGGCAATTGGCTGGAGCAGAGGCAAGGCTGAGAGGGAAGGAGTGGGAAGGAGAGGACCAAGGCAGCCTATGGGAAAACCAAGGGAAGCAAAGACCAAGACCCAAGGGAAACAGAAGGGAAAACTGGAGGGAACTGGAAACCAACAAGAAAGATGGAAGGCAGCGAAAGCTGCGGGAGCGAGGTACGCGATCCAAGAACAAACCGCGTTGAGACGCGGTGAGTCTCAAGACTCTGTCCCTTAAATAGGGCCGGCAGCACCCAGGAGGCTTGGAACACAAGCCGTGCTGTCCCCGTGTGCTACCGTGCCCAGAACGAGGCTTGGGAAGCAAGCTTGTGGCTTCCCAAGCGTCTCCTCGTGGACCGCACATGCGCGAAGGACAAAACGCGGCCTTCCGCGCATGCACGAATCCCGAGACACGGGAAACCCGGAAGCGCTGAGTGCCGCAGAAGACCGCGGTCCCCCCACCCGGTATCGGGGATAGCAGCGCCAGGATGGGGCACGCCGGGACCCATAGGTGCGCCCCCTACCCCAGGTAAGTGAAGTGGAGCGCCCCCTACCCCAGGTAAGTGATGTGGTAACACAAACACATATAATGATGGTGCACACATGGAATACGCTTTCCATTAGAGCTGGGCTAATAAATTCAAATGTGCACACGTTTGACATGTCCTGGCTGAAGAGAACATTCCAAAAAGAAATCTAACAACAAATTCCATGTGGGTAGTTTGTAAATGGCTGCAAAGTGCCTGTTGCCTCCTTTTATCCCCCAACACACCACACTGAACATTTTGCGAATTTTGAGATGTCGCTCTGTAGTGTAGTACCCATGCCCGTCTCCATTTTTTTAAAACACCCACTTTCCTTGAGTCATTAAACAATTACACCCCACTTATGCTTGGTAAGGTACGTCTTAATTCTTACCTTGTTTTCAGGATGCAGCGTACCACACAGCAGCCTCCGAATCTCAGACTCTGACTGCCACCACGATGAACGAACCTCTGATGAAGTCGCTCACTGCAAACTTAAAGGGGGGCATAGGCACTAAGTCAATTAAATTGCAAACCGCTGGCGTGATACCTGTATATGCTCAATAGGAAATTCAACTGCTGGAGGCAGAATTGGGATATTTGGGTTCACACAAAAGGCATGACCATTGCCCCCTGAACTGTATGCACCAAACATGAGGGTGGGAAAAAGAAAGTCTCATAGGACACAGTGGGCCAAATCTGTACGTATTGCAAGAGAGACATTTTACTAACAGGGCAAACTTTCTATGGCAGGTTGGACTTTAACATGACAGGATGTTACACACACTGACCTCTATCACAGCACCCGCAGACATATGTTTGACTTGCCTTCAACAACGCAGAGGGGAAGAAGAGGGTAGAGTGACCCTTTGCAGTGGAAGTCAGGTGAGATTTCATTATTTGTCCAGGATTACACACTTATGCTGAACAGCAGGCACCTCCCAGGGTGCTGCTAATGCTTCATAAATATACCTAAAAGCTTTACACATAATAATGCTGTCAATTGAGAAAACTAGAGCAAGTTAGGGAATTACCCTAAACAAATTATTACTGTTTTAATTAATACTTTGTATTATAACACACACGCACAGGGGCAAAGCGCTGGTCTTGGAAGCAAGACCATGCAGAGCAACAGAGGTTTGAATCCCAGATCTGCGCTTAGAAACCGAACTCCGGTGGTATTAGGTGCGATATAAATAACCTATCATACCATAACATACAAAGACTCACGCCATCGCTGCAGGTAGGCACAACATGGCCTTTGTTGTCATGGGCAGGGCAGGCAATTAGGTAACCCTGCAGGGCCGGCACAGCTGAACCTAAACAACCTCACAGTTCTACTCATCCCATCCCAAGGGCACACATGCTACTGTCTATGCGTGAACCTGCCCAGGCATTACGGAAAACAGTTCAGCACCTGTTCACCTGGCATGGCATGCCAAATTAAATTCACCTGCGTTCTGTTAATCATCAAGCTGTATGTATGATCTCATTTGTATTGCTAGTCTCTTTTGCACTACTTACCAGGTACAGCCCTCATCGACATTTGAAATATCGTTCACAACCTTTGCCCCCAAACGAGATCCATTGCCACTGCAGGTAACTCTGTTTGTTTTAGGTTTCTTTGTTTGCCTCACTGTATTTGTGAATGGAGCAGGGACATGGATTTTAATTTATGAATCCACCTCCCGACCCTAATCCGCTCGGTTTCACAATTACAAGACATAGCCACCTGTGCCTCATTTTGGGCAAAGATGGCAGGCACACGCCAGTTGCCACAGGGCATATGACTTAGAGGAACCAAGCATTCAAAAAGGCATCAATTCTTGTTGCATTATATCTGAGGCAATCATTATGATAGGTTCCCAGAATAAAACCCAGAGGTAATGATTATGGGTAGTAAGTGTGTTACCAATCTCTACTTCCCAAACTCGGGATTGGGGAAGCCTTCACTAGGGAGGTGGAACTTCAATGAGAAACAAGAGAGGGGACGTCCCTTAGGGCCCCACATTTTCCACACAATTCATTTTGTTTCTGAGTCATTTGAAATTTCCGAAAGACACCTGAAACATCCTGTCACAGGTGGCCTTAAAATTCCCCAATCTGTGACAGTATTGGTAAATTGGCTCACTAAAATGGCACATTTGGCACCCTTTAAAGTAAAGTCATACTCTAGTAAGTTAGTAGACATTTCTTTATAAAACATGTTATATGATTGCATAGAGTTTATGAATTATCTCAGATCAGGCAACACAATTCATGTAATTCTTTGTAAGTCAAGTCGATTTGTGTGCCCATTGGAAATGACATACAACTCTGAACCAGCTTTCATCCAAAAACAGACAGCTAATCAGAGAGGCTTATCATGGCATAGAACAATATCTACTATGTTTGAGTGTTCTTGATACCTATATACGGGCAGATTTAATCTGGAGGGCTACATTTGCTTACAACAACAACCAGCATAGCTCAACCCAGGCAACACCTTTCTTCCTTAGGTATGGTTTCCACCCCGAAATAAAATTATACCCATTAGCATGGTACTGAATGACATGCAAGAAGTTAAATAACTCCTTGAACTCAGTCCTCGTAGACAGCCTAGGAAAATGAAAGAGAGAAAACATTCAATGCACCAAGTCAGGGATTAGGTGTGGTTATCCACAAAACACACACACACATTTTATTGGTCTCCTCCGAGCTCAGGCTAAGTAAGGTAGGACCAATAGCTATCAGCTCATGTTTCATGTGTCCTCGTTGAAGCCAGCAAACAGAAAACTTTCCATACCACTTCTTCCAGCATTGGTTAGCACATTAGCACAATGCAGTGATATTCAATGACACCGGGCAGCCAGCCGGCCACAGACAGTGAAAGTGAAAGTTGTGGGGGGTTGTGGGGGGGGGGAGGGCACAGGCCGGGGCTCAGAGTTGGGATATGCTGTTATCATTTGCTGCCCCAGCGGCCGTTACATTACAATTGCGGCCGCCGGGGCAGCACTGCAACTGGCTGTAACTGCCATGATTGCCTGGCGCCGCCTGCCTGGACTGCCAGCGCCGCTGCACGCATTGCCTCGCACCTGCCCCGCGGCCTGCCAGCTGCTTAGGCCAATCCTGAGCCTGCGGCGGCCGCAGGACAGGTCGCGGCGGGCACACGCCAGTCGCACTCGCCACAGACACCTGGCGGCCAGTCAGCCACACACAGTGAAAGTTGGGAGGGGTGGCTGGGGGGCACGGGCCGGGGCTCGGAGTCGGGCAATGCTGTTATCATTTGCTGCCCCGGCAGCTGTTACATTATAATTGCAGCCACAGGGGCAGCACTGCAACTGGCTGTAACTGCCATGATTGCCTGCCGCGGCGGCGCGGCCTGCCTGGACTGCCAGCGCCGGCCGCTCGCATTGCATCGCGCCTGCCCCGCGGCCTGCCAGCTGCTTGGGCTAATCCTGAGCCTGCGGCGGCCGCGGGTTGCAGGCACACACCAGTCGCACTCGCCACACCGGCTCAGTCAAAGTTGGGGGGGGGAAGCGGGGGCTGCCCGCCACAGCCACTACTAGTATTATCATGGCATGGTGCTGCTGCCGCCGCACAGCCCGCCCGCCCGCCGCCGTGGATCATGTCGTGAGTAAGTTCACAAGTTCACAACATATTCACGCCGGCGGCCGGCTGCATACATGAACTGACAATAACCTAACTTAGCTTAGCTAAATTAGTTTAGAGGTGAAAATGAAAATCCGGACAGAAAGTTGTTTAATTGACAGACACTTGACTTACCTTAGCAGCCTGCCTAAGGAACTTAAAGCTGAAACTGAAAGCCTGCAACTGTAGTAGGCCGCAAACAACGGGCAGGCAGGCTTTCTCACGAGTCACGCCACTGCCATGCCTTATCAAATCAAGTGTGCCTCGTGAAGTGAAGGTGGGCTGCCTGCCCTCGCAACAACAACACGTGACCCACGCACGTCATCATGTCATTTCACTGGCTGGAGGGAACACAGGCACAGCCAATAAAAACTGTACATTCTGTGTTACTAAGGTATCAAATACTGCATAGTAACAGAATGTTGGTTTTCATTGGCTGTTGTTTGCTGTACGGCCAGGCCCATGGCCTGCAACTGCAAGCAGAGCTGCAGAGCAATGATTTATGATCTTGGAACGGTGGAAACTGAACAAACAAAGTAATTGCACATGCCCAGCCATGTTCCGGTCCCCAAAAAAGAGTTCCGGTGTTGGGGACCGGCAACCACCCCCACAAATTAAGCACTGGGCAGGTGACATTTAGGAGTGTTTTTGCGATTGGGTGTTAAACAGCACAGAAGCAGGTTCCGCCCAGCTTTCCATGCTGGAATAACATGCATGGATGGAAATATTCAAAGCAGCCTTGAGATGATGGCTTGCAACCCAGTGTAAACCGTCCTCTGCATGCAATGTACAAATCACATAAAATGCCCCCATAGAGTACGCATGTATGAGTGTTCGTTCAAAAGAAATCCATTGGGTAGACAGAAACTATATTCTCTCATAAAATAATCTTGAATAAAATGTGGAACCAAACTCAGTGGGGCAACTTCGATACACGTGAGATTAAAAACTATCTTAGTTAAGGTGATCTGTCAGCGTGCAAAGCTCAGACCGTCAGTTTAGCTTTTACCACTGCATATCTATGCATACATCGGACCACGCCCAGCTCCAGCAATTTTCATCTTGTGGTCCAGGTTTGGGATCAGGGGGGCCCAACTTCCATTGGGTGTGGGTGTAGGAGTACCCTACACAAAGTGTTGACATTGTGCCAGATCCCCCAGATCCGTCAACTAGCAAATAAATGTCTTCCCGGATCTGGAAAAAAATATACATTGGTACACCTCTATGAAATTAAACAGCACAGAGGAAAAAAGAAGGAGGGGAAATAGTGTTTCAACATCAATCTATCTATCTTCCCATCCGATCTGCTCTCCCCTTTCTATTATATCCACTCCTCCTTCAACTTTCACCCCCAGTCAGCTTCCATTATCTCCCCCGACCACCATTCCCATTTGCCTCAAGCCCCACACACCTCCACCAACCTACACCATGTCTCGCCTGGCTGGGGAGAATCAAGGGTGATGCCTTCTCCTCCTCTGTGAGGCCTGAGCAACTAGGTTCCTAGTCTTTGTTCCATCTCAGATAGTGTGAGCCCAAAAATACCTCCTTGAACACTGTGGCTACTCGCAGCAGACATTGTAGAATGTGCTGTGGTCCCGCCATCTTGTTGTGAAAGACAGACCTCCCCACTCCTCCAGAATACTGAAGCAAGGAATACGACATTTTGGGCCAGATTCACAGAAAAACGTCTGTGCAAAGTAATTAGAGCCTAAAACAACTTTGTACCTATTTGCGAGTAACAGTTTTTTTTGCACGTTCTATGTATTCATGAAATCAAAAGCAAAAAGTAACCCGAGGTGTAAAGAAAATGCAGTTGCGCATGGAACGCCCACAACACACCCCCACGCAAAAAAAAACATTGGGCCTCATTCCGAGTATGGCGCTAACCAATGGCGCTATTAACGCCTTGGTTGACGCCGTACCCGGACCGGCAGCGCCTTGGTGGATGGCGGAATTACCGCCCCATTCCAAGGTTGGCGGGGCGGTAATTCCCCATTCACCAGGGCTCTTCCCCATTCCCAAACGAGCCCCCATAGGGCTCAATGGGAATGGGGAAGATGCAAATAACGGTGACCGTTCATTACGGTCACCGTTATTGGCTGGAGGCCCCTTTGCGCCCTCGACTTTAACACCTGCTCAAAGCAGGCGTTAAGGGCGAGGGCGCAAAGGGAACCTCGGAGTATGGTGGTAAGGGATTACCGCCACTGGTCTCGTTAGCGGTGGCTGCTATCCCTTACCGCCATACTCAGAATGAGGCCCATTGCCAGTTAACAACATTTTGCACCTATCTTTGCCCCACCATTCAGCACCCCGGCAAAACTGCCTGCTGTCGGCCCGCAACTCAAAGCAGCACCGCAGTCAAACTGCAGACCATCAACCCGTAACTCAAGGCAGCACCCTGGCAAAACTGCATACTGTCAACCCGTAACTCAAAGCAGCACCCTGGCAAAACTGCATGCTGTCCCCCGCAACTCAAAGCAGCACCCCGGCAAAACTGTATGCAGTCCCCATGCAACTGAAGGCAGCACTCCAGAGAAACTGTGGACCATTAATCCGTAACTTGAGGAAGCCCACAGACTAAACTGTGTGCAGTCCTCATGCAACTCAAGGCATCACCCCCAGAAAAACGGCCTGCCATCCCGATGCAAATCGAGGCAGCACCCGGTTAAACTTTCAGACCATCACCCTTAGTTTCAAGGCACCTAAACTGCTGGCTTGCACCCCTAAATCAGAGCAGCCCCCTCAAGTCCTTACATCACTCCTACCCCCCCACGACCTCCACTCACTACCTCAGGTAGTCCCCTGACAGTACACCCCCCTCACTCCTCTGACCTCCGCCACAACCCCCAGGCAGCCCCCTCACATCCTGACACCATCCACCTCCCCCACTCACCTCCGCCCACTACCCCAGGAAGTCCCATGCCAGTGCACCCCCTCCCTCCACCCCCCTGACCTCCACCACAACCTCCAGACAGCCCCCTGCCAGTACACTAACCTCCCCTCTCCCCCTGACCTCTGTCACAACCCTCAGGCAGTCTCCTCAAGTCCAAACACCACTCACCACCACCACTCACGTCTGCCTACTACCCCAGGCAGTCCCCTGCCAGTACACCACATCCCCTCCCCCTCCCAACCTCTTCTACAACCCACAGGCAGCCCCATCAAGTTCTGACACCCCCCCACCACCCCCACTCACCACTGCCCACTATCCCAGGCAGTCCCGTGTCAGTACACCCCCCTCCCCTCACTTCTCTGACCTCTGCCACAACCCCCAGGCAGTCCCCTGCCAGTGCACCCCCCTCCTCTCAAACCTCTGAGCTATGCTACAACCCCTAAGCAGCCCCCTCAACGGCTCACACCACCCATCAGCCCCACTCACCTCCGCCCATTAACCCTTGCAGTCCCCTGCCAGTACACCAACCTCCCCTCACCCCCCTGACATCCGCCACAACCCCCAGGCAGTCTCCTGCCAGTACACCCCACTCCCCCACCCTCCTGACCTCCATCACAACCTCCAGACAGCCCCATCAAGTCCTGACCCCACCCCTGACCTCCGCCCACTACCCCAGGCAGTCCCCTGCCAGTACACCTCCCTCCCATCACCCCCTTGATCACTTCCACAACCCCCAGGCAGCCATCTCAAGTGCTCACAACACCCACCACCCCCACTCACCACCACCCACTACCCCAGGCAGTCCCCTGCCTGTACACCCCTTACCCTCACCTATCTAACCTCCACCACAACCCGCAGGCAGTCCCCTGCCAGTACACCTCCCCTCAACCACCTGACCTATTCTACAGCCCACAATCATTTCCCTCAAGTGCTCACACCACCCATCACCCCCACTCACCTCCGCTCACTACCCCTTGCAGTCCCCTGCCAATATACCACCCTCCCCTCACCCCCTGACCTCTGCCACAACCACCAAGGCAGCCCCCTGCCAGTACAACCACTCCCCTCACTCCCCTGACCTCTGCCACAACCCCCAGGCAGCCCTAACACCACCCACCACCCCCACTCACCTCCACCCACTACCCCAACCGGCTAGTCTCCCACTTCCCACCACCCCCACTCACCTACGCCCATGACCCCAGACAGGCCTGCTAGATTACACCTCACCAGTCCAATGTTGAACAACAACTAATCCTCAACTCCTCTGACCTGACTCCAACATGAAGTAAACGGGCCATGTATCCTCCTTCAACCTGAACAACTGAGAGCACTGTCGAAGAATCCATGTCTTTAGCTCCTTACAGGACTCTTTGGTACATCACGCTCAGTTGCACATCAACAGGACAGCATAACGTAGCATCAGCTACTCTTTGACTACACCGTTTACCTGTGACATAGTAATGCAATGGAATGCAATGTCACGCATTATTGTGCCCATGTGCCATTGCAATGTCCTCAAAACACTGTAGGTGGATGCCCTTGGAGGACCCAGGTCCAAGACAACAGAGATTGTTCTGAGTCATTTGTAATGCGTGTGTGCATTGTAGCTTGTACAAAGGAAGGGAGGAATGTAGTCAGGTAAGTAGGCAGGGGAGGCAAAGTCCCTGCAAGGGACACAAGTAGAACAGGTTTGTGGTTGGGTGTGAAAGCTGTCAGAGATTGTGCGAGTCATGGAGACGGATAATGTGCACAGCCAGACAGAGGAATCAATCATGTGAATATGCAGCATTTGAATGGCACATGTTGAGCATGATATGAGAGCAGGTAGTGGGTGATAGCAGATGTGTGCGGGTGGTTGACCATGCTTTGGGAAGATTACAGTTACCGAATATTGAGTGCACAAGTGATGAACGTAGCCCACAAATCCAAAGTGAGGCCCCAACCCACGTGACAATCACAGAAGAAATATGTGTGGATAACATTGAAAAGGTGATTTTGCACATGGACAAAGAGACTGGAAGAAGCGTGGTGTCAAGATTCAGAAACTTGTATTCAAAATATTTACACAACAATGATGAAATATGGGGAGGGGTAAAATGTCCAGGAATGAAAACAAAATAAAAGTCCAAAAGGAAACCTAATACTATAAAACTACATACACAGGCAGTGAGCTCAAATGTCCTTCAATGCTTCCACTAGGAGTCACACTCATCTTCCGCCTGTAGGCAAGCATCTGTTTTTGCCTGGAGGGCTGCAGGCCATCAACTATCTTCCTCTCTTCCACCTCTCCATCTCTGCAAGCATCCTTCAGGATGGCTGCCCAACCCATTACCCACCTCTCTGCCACCTCTGCCCTAGTCCTGGCAATGATTGCCTCCTAGTCCACTGACTCCTTGGGGTGGAAGGACCCTGCTTCGCCTGCCCCCTCCCACTCCTCATCTGTTGCTGCCTGGCAGATTGTAAGCTGCATAGTTACCCCCTCTGACTGGATGGAACTTGTCGGGTGGCACAGCACCTGCACTGACTTGAAGTTCCTGTTGCCTGTCCACTTCCAGTTCTTGTGTTGGTGCCTGGGCAGGCACAGTGACTGCCTCATTTCGCATACTTGTGTCTTTCACCTCAGCCAGGGACGTAGGGACAACAAGACTGAGCGTTGTAGGCGGGACTGGTGCACAGGGGACCGTGGTGGTATGTGGGATGGAAGGCTCCCTGGAAGACGACTGGAGGAAGAGGAGGAAGGAGCAATTGCATGCACCAGCGCACAGAGACCACCCGAGAACAGTGCTCATGGCAGCTGGCCCAGAAATTGGGTCATCGGCTCATGATGCTGAGCCAGCTCCTCGCGAATAGCTGAAACAGAATCATGAATCGATGAGGTCCACCTCACAAGACCAGACAGCAGGGTCTGCACCATATCTCAGCTGACCCTCTCAGTCTTAAGGAGGGCCTTGGTCTGGGTGGAGGCATCCACAAAGGTGGTAACTGCCACCGCAGAGGGCCCAGGGACAGGATGTTGTGCAGAAACCTCCATGGTGGACTGCACATCCTCATGTCTCTGGACCAGGAGTGCAGTCTGAACACTCTCCTGAATGCCCCCACCAGACCCCATGGGATGGACTGCAATACCCCCTCCTCCACCTCCTCCACAATCATCCCTGTTAACGCCAGTCTTCCACCCTCGATGGCCACTCTGTCTCTGCACCCTGTCCCACAGCTGCTGAGATGTCCTCGGCCTCAATCACCTCTTGGGACTTAACGTCAGCAGCCTCGCCTGATGGGACTGGTGCTCCCCCAGCCAGTTCGCCCTCAGAAGATATGGTGTCAATGTGGGCTGCCTGGGGTGTGAACCTGGTTGCCCAGTCCCTGCACTTCCACTCCACACCAACGATTTGGCCCTCTACATCAGCTGCAGTAACTGTGAAAAATGGGATAAAGAACATTGACATCAACCATCAATGTCAATGCATGTGTGGCATAAACAACATTAACAGTAACATTCGGTCAGCATGGGTCAACTAGCAACTGACACACACTCACACACACGCACACACACACACACGTGCACACCCATGCAATCAGCAGGAATAATGACACACTAGTGTTGGGAAAAGGATGACACACACTCATGACACAGGCACATGTCAACCCAGCACATTTTTGTGTGGACACCCATGATACAGATGCATGCACCAGCATCCCAATGGCAGATAGGTCATGATTAACTTCCACCTGAGTGAACACAGGGTCTGCATGTGCTCTCACGCTTGATGCATTCATTTGCTGGGAAAGAATCTGCCTTAACACGTCCACCTCCTCGTGGAGTTCGGACCTTGTAGCTGAAAGTTCATCATGCAGTGAAGCCCTCATTCACATGACGATTGGCGTCTCTAGATGTCAACATCTCCTGCTCAGGGCTTCTTTTAGTGCCACTGCATCGTCATGCTGGGAGTCCTGCAGAGACTTCAGATCACACCTTGATGTTGACCTCCACGCCATGTTTGTGGGAGAGCCTGACGACTGCTTCTCAGCGTGCAGTTTCTTCTACAGACTGGATAACATTTGCTGCTGATGTCCTGAGAGTCCAGATTCTGTGCATCCTGGCCAGCTGGTGTGAAGAAGTACTCAGCCAGGTGATGCATGTCCCTGCAAACTCCTAAAACATGTCACCATTTCTGGTGGCTGCATGCGGCATCTGCTGCTCCCCATATGTCTCTCCAGCATACATACGTCAAACGCGTGTACGGGGCCAAAGGCAGTGCGATGCCATGGTCCAGGCCCATCAAAGTGGCACGCATGTCCTTGGCTGCAGGTCTCCAACCCTCCATTGGACATCAGCCCCTGAATTTGATCCCAACTCATATGAAGGTGATCTTGCAGCTGTAACTACTGCAGATGTGGGGCTTTCACTGACTGGACACGGATTCATGGCCACAACATTGTAACCCAGCATCCGTTCTGTCTCAGCGCGTGTTCTCATAAACTCACATTGCATGTGCATGAGTGCACCAAGGACAAAAAGTGCTTATACCAACACATGTCCAATCAACATATGTCTGCTATCACATACATCCAGCATTGGCAGGAGGCTGCATGCCGCTGCAGATCACTGCAGCAAACATGCTGTACACAGAAGGGGATACCTGCAAACATGCATGCCCATGCACAACACACATACACTGTAGAGTAGTGCACCACATGGGTACTAACCAGCAGCTTCGAGCTGTCATTTCTGCTCACTGGTCTGGGAGTGAAGTTCCAGGTAGAAGCCCTCGAGGACCCACAGCTGGATAGGTGGCATCTGGCGGCAGCCTGAAAGATGCACCTCCAAGGTGGGATCTGTTGCAAGGTCTGCCACCGCCTTTGTATGGCTTCGGGTCTTGAGGTCCTCCCATCACTTCTTTACAGTCTTGAGTGAACTGACTGACACCCCCTCTGAGTTGATGGCAACCACAATCACTTCCCAGATCTGTTGACATCCGTTGTGTCCCAGCTGCATTGCTGGGGTGAATAGGGCATCATAATTACCCAGTACCTGATCCACCAGGATCCCAACTTTGGTGGCCGTAAATTTGGCAGCCCTCTGCCTCACCAAAATGGGGGTGCCGCTCTAAGTAGATGAGGAAGATGGTGCGGACATGGCTCATGCACTAATTGTGCTCCACTGGCTAGACATTGTCCAACGCACCACCTTCATGGCCATTTGTATCTACAACTGGGCCCTCCACGTGATGTGACTTGAGTTTGTCCAACACTGGCTCACAGACTGACGACACTATAGATGACTGGTATCAGGGTCTGCACTACTCCTTGTGATCCCTTCTCTCAATTCTACTTGAATTTGATATGCCTCTTTCACGTCAAGGCTCCCACACTTTGATACTCCCTCCCACTCACCATCGGTCAAGTGATGGCCCACCTTTCATTCCATATTGTACAAGGAACCAGGCTCTTTCCTTCCCCCAGGCAGGACACAGGCCACAGCCCAGCCAAGATTACCCTGCTGGGGCAACCTGCCAACCCATGGGAGTATTGCACTGCATTTTATGGCTGTGTTGGTTATAGGGAGTTCAGATTGTTTATGCTAGCAGGGTACCTGGCCAAGGGGTGTACATCAGATCAGTTGCATCAGGTCATCCTGGCCGCATGTCTGCCTGCACTCCACAGGACTGATTTAGCACACTTGGACCATCTAGGCTTGTCCTGGTTTGCACATGTGGACCCCTGACAGCCTTTACCTGTGTTCCCCATGCATGTAACTTGTTGTTTAGTGTTGTTGTTCAGTATGTTCTCTCCTCTTCAATGGACTGCATGACTTTTCTTTTGTTTCCATAACTTGTTTAAATACAGCCCATGAGTGACTCCACTGTATGTGGCTGTACATTGAGGGCACATGCATGTGGAACATCATCCCCTCTCCACAGCTTCTATTTATCTGTTGTCCGTGCAAGTGTTTGCACTACACCCTATGAGGCCTGCCCTCTTCCTGGGAACGGCTCATCAGTGTGTGAGTTCTGTTTGAGGGGGAAGCAACAGCTGGGGAGTGATGACTTGTCCATGAACTGTGTTGCCCAACAGGGGGCGGGGGGGTTGGTGGGTGGTGCAGAGTCTGGAGTGAAGGTGGCACAGCCTTATTTGCATGGATATTGAGGACATGGCTTGTGGGGGGGGGGCAGTTTGTGAGTGAGGCCGGGACTGTTTTTTCTTTTGCTGAGGATTCCCGGCTTGGTGACGGGGAGTGTTGGTGAGCATGTGCACCTGTGCCAGACCCATGCTGGAGAACCATAGTTACAGGTAACATGTTCCTTCCTCAACAACAGGAAACAAATCACTCTCCTCTCCCCCGTTCTCTCAACCGCCCATACCATAAACACTGAAATACCACAAGACGCCTGACTCTCTGCTCTCCTTTTCAACCTCTATCTGACCACTCTACCTGGGATCATCCGCGCACACAACCTACCTGCTACAACTACGCTGACGATACCCAAATCATCCTGAGAATTCCCAAACCAAGCTTTGTAAAGACTGGAGGGGGGGTCTGTACTTCTGCTCTCTATTTGGCAGAGGAGAGGCACAGAGGACCCCAATCAAGATTCTCTATTATTGGTACGTGGTCGAGCAATCAAGGCCTAGCTTCTCAGGAGGTGATGCAGGCTGGTTCCTAAGTACAGTGCAGTCCCTAAACCCCCACAAAGGAATGTCCACACACTGTATTAGTTAAAACACAGTCTTTATATAACTAATATTCAAGGTTATGTACACTATCACAATAACTCACTTTGTGCTCAGAAAATCAACAATGGTAAATATATACAGATCTAAAGTGGTACCACAATTATTATCAGATCTCATTAAAGTGCATCATCTATACTCTGGTCAAATGTCACACAGATCACTCAATAAAGGAAATCAACAATAGAAATAGGAGATAAGCAGTTGGTTAGAAAAATTGGCAGAATGCTGGCCCCTACCCATTAGACACCGTTCTGTGTGGAGCTCCCCCACCTGGGCAACCTGTAAAGGAAAGATGTATCACAAGCCCAGTCCATATATTGTTCTATAAGTCTTTTTTCCGACTATAATGTTTCTACCCCCCCAATGTACCTTGTGGAGCAGAGTTCTTCAAAGAGGCGTCGATGGATCCTTCTTGAGTGGCTCCCTTTAAAGCAGGAGCCACGGATCGTCGAGAGACGTCGAAGAAGGTGAACTTTGTGTCAACGGCGTCGATGAAAAGTTCGAGGGAGCCGAGACCATGGCGTCGATCCAGGCGGTGCTCATCGCCGATGTCCTGTGAGGATGAGGTGTGCAGGGCACCTCAGCGATTGATAGTTCAGGACCGCAAAGAGTTTCTGAAGAACTGTGGCCCGACAAGGGCGTCGAGTCATCAAAGTCTTTGTGGTCTTTGGGTGGCGGGAAACCCACTGGCGGATTCTCCTCAGCACATCGCGTCCTTGACTTTCTCCAGCGGGATAAAGTGGTCGACGGTGCGGACAAGGGAGTACTTCGATTCAACAGTCTTAGGCAAAGGAGCGGGCTGCTCCGGTCGTCGGCAGCACAGCGTCAAGCGGTCCCCTCTTCTGGGCAACACAGCTTTGACGGGCCTCCAGCGGTTACAGCGATACTCCGAACCCTGGTCGATGACAATGGACGTCGACGGCATCGATGTCCGGGTGCTTCACTTCGTTCTCCTCGGCGGTCCCCGTCTCCGGTCGGCAGCCTTTCAAGGGTCTGACTTCCAGGGAGCTTCAGCTAAGGTTTGCGGTGCTTGATGGTCCCTCGGAGCATGGGAAGAGGGTGCATAACCAGGTCCTCTCTCGGATCAGTCCTCGACAAACTGGACAGCTTTCGGATCGGGTCGAAGCAAATGCAGCAGCAGTTCTTCTTCTTCCAGCTGGGCGTCGAGGAGAAGCAGTTCCAGTTACTCTTCAAGTGTCATCTCAGCTTCTGAACAATTTCCAGTGGTGAGAGGTCCCCAAATATACTATTCTGTCTCTCATCTACACTGCTGGGTCACACTCAGCAGCCAATCATACAGAAGGGCATTCATGCTGTCAGTCAGCCAATCAGGCATACAGTGCATTCAGGCCATACTCCTCCCTCTCAGACACTCACAACAAGTAATGTAGATTGGGACAAGTACCCAGCCATTCAACACTACACACTGCATTCATGCCAGTTTTTTGGCAGGGCTGTCTCAGTCTTTGTCTCTCATACCAGAAACCAGACATCCACAACAAGAAGTGCACATTGGTCACACACTCCATTCACCCAGGTTCCACCCACATGGTGTACCCACACCATACAGTCACTGGGACGGCTGCAGCCAGTCTGGTCTGGACTTCACAACAACACCATATGGAACTTCCACCCAACACCCAGTCAGGGGGAAGGGACAGAGTCAGGGCTTCCCAGGACTTTGGGAAAACAAGGTAACAGGCAATAGAAAGCAAGAGGCCACAGGGGCCATCTTGTTTCCTATCTGGAATCAACTTATTCCAATGGCAGGGCCTGGGTATCCCAAAATGGAGGATACTCAGAGCACCTGTCAAATTCAGCATGGAGCTGCCACCAGCTCATACCCTTCTCTGTGGGCCACACACAGGTGCCCAAAAACATACACTAGGGGCACAGGGCTGCACCCCCACCCATGGGTGCCATAAGGATATCCCATGGGTCGGTACACCAAACCAAAAACAGGAAGAGCTGCACTGCCAGGAGTCCCACATGGACTCCTGGGCAGAAAACAATACAGAACACAAATGAAAAAGGACTACAGGACAAGGACAGGGAGGCCCTGTCCCTCCAATACATTTCCAGCATCACAAGCTTCAACCCACGAGCTGACCTTGAAGCTTGTCTCAGAGACATTGACTGATGGATGACAAAAAACACCTCCTTCTGAACACAGATAAAACTGAGGTCATGGTGAGCGGCAACACTGCCTTTCTCCCGCATCCTCTCCCATGGTCCCCCTCCCTTGGCACCCCCCACTCCTACTTGTTATGTTATGTTATGTTACTTTGCATTTATATAGCGCCTTATGTACCACTGGTATGATCTCAAGGCGCTGGTAGGTTGAACGCCCTCGGAAACAGTAGTTCAAGTCAGTAGAGAGAGAGAGAGAGAGAGAGAGAGAGAGTCATAAGGTGCGTGTGTGCACCGGATATGTGTGCAGCAGGTGTGGCATTCGTATGATAGCTGCTCCTTAGCGGTTGGTGTGGTGGTTGGGAGATCAGGAGTATGTGTTTGTTCTGGCAGGGTGATACCAGACTGATTCTGGTTGCGTTAGGCCTGAGGAGAACGTCTAGGCTGGCGGGTGTGCAGCCGGCTGTGTTTAGTTAGGATGATGGGGAGTATGTGGCAGGTGTTGGTATGAGAACAGCTATACCGAATGTGTCATGGTATCGCTGTGTTCTAGTTGAGTGGTGGTGTATAGAAGAGAGTAAGCGGGGTGATGTGATATGGTGGCTTTCAGTAGGTGCTTGAGATCGAGCGCCTTCATGCTCCATGCATTCCATGCACTCCAACCATTCCATGCACTCTAACCGTTCCATGCTCATCAACTATTCATGCACTTCAACCGATCCATGTACTTCAACCGTTCCATGTACTTCAACCGTTCGAAGCACTCCAACCGTTCGAAGCACTCCAACCGTTCCATGCACTCCAGCCGTTCCATGCACTCCAGCCGTTCCATGCACTCCAGCCGTTCCATGCACTCCAGCCGTTCCATGCACTCCAACTGTTCCATGCATTCCAACCGTTCGATGCACTCCAACCTCTGCAGGCACTCCAACCGTTCCATGCACTCGAACCGTTCCATGCACTCCCATCGTTCCATGTACTGCAACTGTTCCATGAACTCCAACCATTCTTGTACAATGTCCATTCCTTGCCCCCTAACTGTTCCAAGCATTCCATCCATTGCATGTACTCCCTCAGTTCTATGCACTCCATCTGTTCAATCAGTTCCATCCATTCCTTCTGATCCATGCACTTCGTCCGATCCACACACGTCATCCGCTCCACACACGTCATCTGCACCACACATATCATCCGGTCCACACACATCATCCGCTCCACAGTCTCCATCCACTCCATATTCCAAAATAGTTAAAACATTTGGCTGAATTATGGACTCCAGCTTAACCCTTCCCCATCAGATCAATAAAGTATCAAAATCTTGTCACTACCACCTCAAGTTCCCAATATGAATTTTCCCTTACCTCTTCTACCCCAACAGGCTTGTGGCTATTATGTCCACTGTAATGTCGAGATTGAACTATGCCAACTCCTTAAATCTGGGTACAATGGCACAATAACTTAACAAACTGCAAAGAGCCCTAAACGCTGCTGCCAGACCCCTACTTGCACTGGGACACAGGGATCACATCTCCCCCGCTCTCCACACTCTTCACTGGCTCCCTGTTGGTCGAAGGGCCACTTTCAAAATCCTATGTATCACCCACCAACCAGTGCACAAGACCAGCCCCGCATACCTACAAGAGAAGATTACACTCTACCTCCCATCACGTTCCCTAAGATCAAGCACTGCCCTCTTAATAGTGTTGCAGCCTCCATTTCAACCAGGATACGAGGGTCCACCTACTCAACCTTGGCTCCAACTGTGTGGAACTCTCTCCCCCCTCACATTCAACACACCCAAGACTACATGGCCTTCTGCAAAGCTCTAAAAACGTGGCGTTTTCTGTAAACTATGATTAGGACCGTCTAAGGCCACCGAAATGCACTAAACTATAGAATAATGAGTCCAATGACATTAAATTGGAAAGTAATTACACCCGGCCCCAAGTGCTCCTATGGATACCGAGAGAATGACAACAGAAAGTGACCATAAAGACATTAAGGCAGATTAAGGAACTGTGAGGCCACAGTTGTCAGCCTTAGCGTTCCACAAACTCTGAGATATGAATCTGCCAACTCACCACTTCCCGATACTACTAGACAGGCCTAGCAGCCTCTCGTACCATCAAGTTGATCATATCCATTCACTCCCTACCTTGCCAGACTACATACTTAAGATACAAAACCCTCCCAAGGCACCAAAACAACCGAGCTCTATAATGCCTCTGTCCAGCCTGTCCTTTAACACCACTGCCTCGGTAGGGCTTTGTTGCTATGAGATATATCCTTGCAAATAGCCAGTATCCTGCCTAGACCTACCTTGTAACCCACCATAAACCTCAACCTTAGACCCAGAAAATGAGCTCCCAGACACATAAGGTCGAGCCTAAGAACAGTAACCCTCTGACCGGCAAATCATAATTTACTCCTGTCCAACATGTAAATCTACCTCAGAAAACCACTACCACGAAACATACACTACCACTGCCAGCTCATGCCGACCCAGAAAGTAACCAGGAAAAGTACCTCATCCACTCCACTTGCCTCTCCTACCTCTATGCTCACTCTCCACTTTACACCAACAAACAATAGAGCGCAGCTATACCCCTCGATCAATTTCCATGAACACCTCAACAACTTGTTAGAACGTAGCTATACCCCATGAAAAAATCAGCATAGCTGCACACATAAACATCCTACACAGACCTAATGCTGCTAGAATGCAGTCTCATAGACCAACCACTTGATTGCCCACATTCAACTGATCTCTCACTACCACTGCACCTAGTGTTAGGATGCAGCCACCATTATGCAAATCACACTGGATGCACACATATTGAGTGCACCCAAGCACTGTATTCTACCCTATTGTCTCGACTGACCTGGACTACGGTCCCCAAGGCCATTCAACCTACAAGCGCCTTGATATCATACCAATGATATATAGGGCACTAGATAAATGCCAAATAACATAACATAACATAACATGGGTCTCCTTCAGAGTTGCATGCCATGGTGTGTTGACCATGTTGTCTGGATGATGGTCCCATTTAGCAGGTGGCCTTTGTTTCCCAGTCTGCCATCCACCCTCACCCCTATTGTCTTTCTTCACCCCCAACCTGTGCTATTTTTCCATCAGTATGTCTCCTGGCCTCTGTGCCCCTGCTGCCTTCTTTTCCTGTCCTTCAATCTCTGTTGTCTTCAACTCTTTGCCATCTTCTCTCAAACCTCACCTACTCTAATGCCTCCATCTCTCTCCTCATCTCCCCACCATCCAAACTCCTCTTTGCTCCTCAGCATCCCCCCTCTCTCCTCCTCCCTCTGTCTCTTTCTCTGTCTCTCTGCTCTGCAGCTAAGCATTTTTTACTCTTTCTCCTCTCTCCCTCTTGCCCTCTTTCATCCTTCACATCAGCTCCCCCACCTGTACATCCACTCCCCAGACATGTGCCTCCTCACTTGGTGTCTCTTTTCCCTCCCCTGCATCCAAGGCTAACTCAAAGGCACATGTGACACCTGACAGTGGGTGTGTACAACTTCTGTGCCTGCAATCGATAGTCCAGCTTGTGCCTGCATTCCAGGGCAGACTAACCCCTGTGTCCAGAGTGCATAACATGCTCTCGTGGAAATTTATATGCTTCACTGCCAGTGATTACTCTGTCAATACGTTCAGATTTTGTTGAATTCATTGGTGCTTGCGCTCTTTTATGTGGCCTTCCGGTTGTTGGCAGTGGGTGGACAGTGGCTGTCAGGTTACTTTGTTCCATACGGGACTCCTCAAGGCTGTTCTGTTTGTTTACGTTCATGCGCTGCAAGTCTTTGGAAGCTGAGAATGCAATTCCTGGTGAAATGCAAGTGTGTACCTTGTGCAGGTAAGTTCACGGCACTCAGAAAGGCACAGGGTGCAGTGTCATTGGGTGCAGGGATGCTGTAACTGTGTGGGGTGTTGTTCATTGTGTAGCCCTGGGGTGATCATGTCCGGCTGCATGGCTGCAGGGGAGACATGTTGATGGGATGCTGACAAGTCTTTGCTTGCAGTTTCTGTATGTGTCTTGTCTGCTGCACGGCAGCGCGTTCACTCACCTTTTCCTGGCATGTCTACCCATGCTGGCGGTCTGCTCCTGGTGCTTCTTCTCTGTCTGGGGGTGCACTCCCCAGACAACTCCACACCCAGCAGGGGTTTGCAAGCCATCTGGGGGCTGCCTTCTTTGTCAGACCACAACAGGGTGGAGGTCCTGCCCCTGGACAGCAGCAACCCGCCATAGGCCATGGCTATGCGTACCATGCACGGTACACCAGCACCTATTTGACACCTGTTAACAGCTGCTCAGTGCATCTCAATGCTCCCTTCAGTTTCGAAGCTCATTGAGCACTGTGTAGGCCAGTCCCTCTGAGCTCTGCCTTCCCGTCTTCTTGCCTGTTTCCTGCTCCCTTTTGTCTGCCAGTCTCCTTGACCTCTGTTTCGCCTTCCTTTCTCTTGCCTGCTTGCCTCTTTTCTGCCTGGTGCCTCTGTGCCCTGCCTTCCTCTCTGACTGTTGCCTGTTAGCCCAGCTGCCTTCTGCCGGATCCTTTCTTCACTGCAATTGCTGAGAAGTTCACCTTCCTTTATCTTGGACATTGCATCACTGACTCTGCTGCCAGTGTTTCCTACACTGTCCTGGTGCCACGTTATTCAGGGGAAGCCAAATCATAGCATTGGGAGTGCTTCCAAGGAGATCCTGGGTTACACACCTCTCAGTGATCTCTATTAGGGAGTTCTCTCAGTGTCATTCTGACAACAGCTGGATCTGAAGGATCTCAAAGACCCCTCCCTGGAGGGATAAAAGTTGTAAGCGAGACCAGGTCCTTCAAAGCATGGCACTCGGGGGGCCAGGCAGTGGAAGTGTTGTTGGTGGGGATGCTGTCACGTCACTGTGTGGGGTGTTTTTCATTTCTTTGGTCCGAGGTGAGCAGGACTGGCTGCATGGGTGTAGGGAAGACATGGTGATGGGAGGCTGGTGAGTCAGTATTTGCAGTTGTTGCATGGCCCTCGGGGGGGGGGGGGACAGGGTGCAGTGCCATTGGGTGCATGGATGTGTTGCCGTCTCTGACCTTGTGTCATTCTCTACTTAGGCATTCTGCTAGGGGAGATGGTTGCTGCTATCGAGGAAACAGGGCTGTGGGATGCCTGCATGCAACGTTGAACTATATGTTGCAATCTTCTCAATCTGTATGACTATTTAAATATAGATGTATATTGTGAACTACATTTTTGTCATGGAATGGGGTGGCCACTCCACCTGTACACTGTTGTGAGAGACACCCAGGGTGGCCAGGGCAATCCTCACAGGTGTTAGTTACTGCTTCCATTATATGTGGTGCCTCCCGACAAGTGTTGTCCTGTGTGTTGTTGGGGGTCTGCGTGCACAATTGTTTGTGGTGAACATGTGAAGGTGGAAGGGGATTTTGTTGATTGTGGTGTGTGCTTTGTGTGCGCTACATGAACTGTTTCCACTTGCTATGATTGTGTCAGTCAGTGTTGGTGCAGTTTATATTATGGCTATGGCCACACACAGTTTGCCTCTCCCAGACACACATTCTCATGGTGTTGTTATGGGCAAGGTGGATTGTGCCCGATTCATTATTGAAGAGCACCAGGGATGTGGCTTCAATGTGTGTGCTCCACAGGGGTTGGTATACATGTGAAGTAGGTTTGCATGTGCTATTTGCATGCATCCTGCTCCTGTGCCCATTGGTCCGGCCAACAACATGGGTGGTGTCTGTGGGTGAGGGTGATGTCCCTCCTGCATCTTCACTGGTAGTCACGCCGTGTGGCAACATTGTGCAGGACACAAGCTGCCACAATGATTTTGAGTGTTGAACTTTGCGTCTCCTATCATGTGGCGGTAAGATCACAAGGTTTGCATGCAACTTTTCCTGATGTGAAGTTGAGCATTGTAATCCATTAACTATATTAGGTTTGTCATTGACTGGGTATATGATTTGTTTGCGTGGTGCATCCCTCAACATGTCACGTTATTCCTCATTTTGCAGGGAGAATGGGGAATATGCATGTTCCACCCCCTATTTGTTTGCGCAGGCCCATCCCACAATTTGCGTGGTGTCACGCAAAGCCCTTGACTGCATGCAAAATTGTGACAGACCCGCGAAAAGTCATGCAAAGTCTGATCCAGGAATCGGGAAAAGGAGTTTTGCATGCTGAAAAGTGCACAAAGTAATTTATGAGCGCGACACAGATTCTATGAATCAGGCCGCTGGTATCCTGTGCCTTTCGAAATGGTGGTTTGCTTTCCTTGCTGTCAGATCTTTCATGGGGATACCTCAGCCTGAAAGCAGACTGGTGTTGTGTGTTCCTCCAGAGCACCTCTGCTTTTGTCATTGTTTGAGGGTTCTGCCTCTGAGACAGGTATTCCTTCCACAGTGCAGCACTGGTGCACCAATCCACCCCATCTCTGACACTCATTTGCTACTCTGAAGTGATTTTCTTGCCGTTTATTTGGGCGGTGAGCATGGTCCAGCCCTTACCTATGGACTCATTACTTTACTTCAGCCTACTTAACCCTCTCCAGGGTAGCAGCATTGCCTGTCACACCCTCCTACTTTGCTATTTACATTCTTTTTTGGTGGGGGTATGCAGTGTCAGTATCAGTGTATACATTGGGCTGGCTTACAGGATTTTCACTAAGCACGTTTCACTATACAGGGTCTATATGTATGAGGACTCTAGCTGTTCAGGGTTTCCTATAAATCCACATGTTCACTCAATGGCTCAGCACTTTCCCACTATTGTTCACACTAGAAGAATTTAGGCTGACTAGCCTGTATAAGGAACCGAGGCTCCATTAAGGGGTCAAGTGCCTGATTCTGTGGGGTACTGTACCAGCCTCCTGTATAATTCTCAGCTGCTCCTTGCCCCACTTTTGCAATGTCTCAGGTCTACACATGCTTGGATGGGATATGTCCAGGTCTGCACTGGCTCACACCAGCTCCTTCTACCCTGCTACCGAGAATAGGGCCTTCCCTGGCACCGTTCCCATACTCCAAGAGAGGTTGCCCCACCATCAAGCTCAGTCTCTGGCCTAAGCTTTTACACCAGGCTGGATCACACGCTCTTCAATTCTCTGTGGAATACCTTGTTTGCTACAGGTGACTGTCTCAAGACTTGCAAGGGTTGCACATGGGATGGTGCACACCAAGAGCACAGGAATGTTCGCCAGAAGAGACCAGTGATTTATGAGCAACATTTATTTTTGAGGTCGTGGACTGGAAGGTGCTCCAGACCATGTAGGCATATCCATTGACAGCTAACCACTGGGTGGGTGGTTGTTGAAGGCAAGAGTCATGAGCGGGTGGAAGTTGAAGTGTGTAGGTGTGGTTGGGATCTTCATCCGTGGCTTATCCGAGTTGTGTGACTTGTGGCGAATTGGAGTCCAGGTGAGTAATGTGATGTCCCGAGTGCAGGGTTCTGTAGTGTGAACAATTTGCACCGGCTTACGACTGATGTTTTTGCTGGCGGATGAGGAGTTTCACAATACAGGATGATTGGCGGATGCATAGTTCTGGCTGATGGGGATGTGGGGATTTTCCCAATACATACTGATACATGCTAACAGCTAAGCCCATGGAGTGGGACTGCCTGACGCTGAACAATATTTATAATGATGTGTGTTTGAGGCAGGCATATAATCTATAATGTGTAAACCTTGAAAGGGAGGTTGAAACTCCATAGTACCGTCAGAGATTTTGCTACTGATAAAAATCCAAATTTCACTGGGGTATGGTGGGTCGGGTCCACAAGCTTCTTTGGTTTCATTTTTTACTTTTCACCAGCTTGGTTTTCACCGTATTCATCCATCTCCAGGATCGATATTTATTTTATTGTCTTTCACGTTTCAAACCTACGCCTTACAAATTTCTATTTGTATATGTCTTATTTTTATCATTGCCTTTGGTTTATCAAAACCTTCACAATGTTCACAATACATAATATAAAACAAGTTTTCTTTAATCATAAATCGCCCTAAATATACCATTCCTCTCAAAAATAAAAGTCATTTCAGTAAAGAAAAAAAGAAAAATACCCATTAAAAAAACTCACCATTTAATTATCATAAAAACCTACACAAGGAAATGATGCAAAGCTATCCACAATGAAACACTCTCTCCCCACATTAACCTTGTCCAGAGAAAATCCGCCCAAAGGAATTTTGTCTTTAAAATGCTGCTTCCTTTGGTCAATCAAGACAGTACACATGGTGACCAAGGCCCTCATTACGACCCTGGCGGAGTGGGTTTACGCCAGCGGTATTCGCGGCGGACCCGTCCGCCCTACTACGAGATTCCGTAGCGCCATGGTGAGTTTTACGCCCGGTTTTTCCGGGCGGAAAAATCCATGGCGCTACGGGACCTTGTAGTTAATTACGCCACCGTATTTTACGGTGGCGTAATTAACGCCTTCCCCACTCCCATTATACCCTATGGGGCAAAAATGGGAATGGGGAAGGGTAAAATGGGGAATGGGGATTTACCGCCCCGCCAAGGTCGGAATGGGGCGGTAAATCCGCCAACCCCCATGGCGGTATCGGCAGCTTTTCGCCGTGCTCCATGGTGCATATTGCACCACGATTTCCGCCAGGGTCGTAATGAGGGCCCAAGTGTCTTAAGGGCTCAGCAGAACCAGGCCGTTTACAAATACGACAATCAGTTGACTCCACCCCACTTGATTTCCAATGGCTGATTAGTTCCAGTATTGGCAATAAGATAAGTCAAAAAGGCATATGCATATCACGCACCTTGTTACAAAGAAATATATGTACATATCTGGGCAATTCTTCTCTTTTCGTTATAAATGTGGCATATTCTTTGTACACAGTATGTGGCTCTGTTCACAGGCAAGGGCCACGTCAACCCTAAATAGTTTGGTTTTAGTAGTGTAAGGTCGAATTATGAGTTCTTCTGAGGAACAAACGTAATCTAAAATGTTGATCATCTTGCCCCTGAAAACATTAATCAAGCCTATAGGGCTCTAATCATTCATAACCATTAGATCCTCATACAATGAATCAGATGAAGGCAACATCATTTTAGTGTAAGTATTAAGTTGTCTGGACTGGTGCCTAGTTGGAGAAAGATGAGCCCCAACTCACGTCTCACAATAGCATTTGGCAAAGACATAGCATGACACAGAGTTTCTTTCCATAACTGTCCCTGGATAGAATGTAAGTAGTAGTGCCCAAATAAACATTGGTTATGTCCAGTCCGTAAAGCAAGAAAGGTTACATTTTCTTGTATAGTTGAGATCTTGCAGAGCTGGTGGTAAAGCTGTTTCAATTATGGGACCAACGGGTGCATCTTCTCCTTCAAAAAAACCCTTCAGACCTCTTGAGAACCAACATAGCACCAAGATAGCACATAGAAAGCACTCACTCCACTCTGTAGCTACCAATTGGCCAGTACATGATCTTTGGCTACGTTTTGGGACTGAAAATTAAAACTTGATTTCTGTCCACTTACCACTAGATTATTATTAGTGGCATATTGGAAGAACAGGCTGTCAGGTTCTGGCCTGGTCTTGCGCAGAGGCAGCATGAACACCTGCCTCCCCGTTGGGTCTTGGCACCTCGGATTTGCAAATACCACAGCCCTCTGCAACCTGCCGAGGAAAGAGGGCAAGGGTCCGCTAGTTGGATTGGTTGGGGGGTTTGAGGGTAGCCAGAAAGAGGGTTAGGTAGAGCTTGTGAATGGGTAGGGAGTGTTAGGGTAAACATGCTCCTCAGCTCCTGAGGCCCCTTCTGAATTCAGTGATCTCCGCCCTTGCATTCTCTGCATGCTAGACATACATTCACACAGTCACCCAGATGGATGCCCAAAAGATTTTGTCTGGAGCTTCAAACCAGAAACACTATGGAGTTTGTACTTCTAGATGCACAGCCACAGGCAATATAAACTCAACTGCACCAGCATTGCTTCATGCTGGTTAAAAAATGGGCTGCGCCTAGCATTAGCCCTGTTTAGCATGGAGTAAACATTTCTTAGAGAGCTTTACAAATACTGCATTTCACACAACATCATTGTGACAAATAAAAGCTACTTGGCTGCAGATTTCTTCCCCCACTGCACCATGTGAGCGAGTTCCTGCCGGCCAGGTATTGTCCTGAGAGTTCCACTAGAAAATACCATAGAAATAATGAGTATGCACAGCGGAAACTGTCTGTAATGTAACTGCGGAAAACTTCCTTTGTATTACAGGTTCATGCATTCACTCTGCCGTTAAGCACTGGAACCTTTTTAAGCAGGACCGCTGCTACCATGAGTTTCTATTGTTCCTCAATGTGATAGCAAAGTTTACAACGGTCACAACTTTCCCCCAATGCCTGACTATGCAAATCATGCGGGTTGAAGTCTCTCCCTATTCGGCATATGTTGCGACTTGACGCGGAATGTGCCTCGACCGCGTATTGCATTCAAAAACATGCTCGTGTTGTTAATAGCCATGAATAGTATGTGGATTCAGAGCGTTCACTTATCTGAATAGGTGAGCGGGGCCTGCAGTTTGTCGGGCGGGTGAGAGCCCCGCGTGGGTCTGCCTGCAGGAGTTCCTCGCATACACGTCCAATCTCTCCTGAAGGCAGTAGTGCGAGCGGTACCTCGTGGGCGTGGCTTGCGCATGCTGCTACCGGCATGCTCATGCTTACACGGGCCTGCTGGGAAATGTAGTCCCTGGGCCTTTCTTGATCTCCTAAGGCTCTTCCTGCAATGAACACAGAGAATCCTTCTGGAATACTTGATCTTGGGTCTTTTCCATTGTGATATGCCAGCCTTAATGTTACCCTCACTATTTGTACTCCCAGCAACATGATTCGTCCTCACAGTACTCCCCCCTCCCTCTCACAGGCCCAGATTTAGTAGGGTGTTTATGGTGAAATATGCAAAGGAGTCGAGGAGCATGTATGTTTTGTGTGGGCTCCCAAGAGCGATCTTCTGGCCCATACACTACCCAATCAATTAGGTACCACAACTGCAATGGTAATAAGCGTGAATCCAGGATTGTCTTAACTTCATATTCTCTGACAACTTCTACAAGGATTGGTGGGGGCTTTTTTTGTCTGATGGATGCAGGAGCTGGTTTGAGTAATGTTACAAAGAAGACTGGGTGGATTTGCATCTGCCGGGGCAAGGTCAGGCGTACTTCTACTGGGATAATTACTGCTTCTACTGAAAAATGCCCTATGAAACGTGGTTGGAATTTCCATGGTCCCTGCAAAGGAAGGTTACGCGTAGCTAGCCACACTTTGTCGCCCACTTGATATTCTGGGCTCGATCTCCGTTTCTTGTCTGCATTTTGCTTATAGGTTTGTTTTGCTGCTGTTAGATTGATCTGAATTTTGTGCCATATATGTTCAAGTTGTTTTTTGTGTTCTAGTACTGCTGGGACCATAGCAGCTTGGTTACTGGTTGAAAATGTGGATGACGTCCATACGTGCTAAAGAATGAAGTTAGCTTAATTGAAGAGTGTACCATGTTGTTGTAAGCCAGTTCAGTTAACCAGATAGTGTCTGCCCAAGAGTCTTCATTGTCATGAGTCATACAACGTAAGTACTGTTCCAGGGTCTCATTTAAGCATTCTGTTTTCCCATCTGTTTCTGGGTGATAGCTAGTGGATAGTTTTGTATCGATCCCCACAGTGTTGCAGAAGGCTTGCCAAAAGCGTGATGTGAACAACGGGCCCCTGTCTGATATGATATGCTGAGGGATCCCTTGGAGTTGTATTATGTGTCGTAAAAAAATATCAACTAAAGTGCTTGCTGACGGAGTACCCTTACATGGGATAAAATGTGCCAACTTGGTTAGGGAGTCGACCACTACTTGAATGGTCATAAACCCTGGGCTCTCTAGGAGTTCCACTATGAGAGCTAAAGAAATTGTGTGCCATGGAATAGGTGGCGGTGGCAGTGGTCCAAGCTTCACCGCTGGTTTCTGATGCTCATATATATTCCTTAAACACATTTCACAGCTTGTTACGTATTGTTGAATGACTCTTTTCATGTGAGGCCTACAGAAGTGTCTGCTGACCAGTTCCTGAGCCTTAGAAGTTCCTGAATTTTCCACAGAGGGTGAATCATGGCACCATTTTATTGCTTGCTGCTGGATATATTGTGGCACAGCTCCAGTCCCCGGAGATGAGACGGAGACGAGACGCAGCACATCCAGTGTGCACATACACAGACGAATAGATTTGCGTGCCTGGACGCCTTCTATCTCCGGACAGGATACGTAGTCCTGCTCCACCGAACTGTTCCCCTCCGAGGGACCCCTCCAGCACCCTGCATCCCCGGTGCATGTGAAACAAGGCAACCCAACATCGCATCATACCAACGGGTTATCAACATCATCTTCCCTGTTTTACCAGGAGCCCATTCATCTAGAGCTCCCCACCCCCTTCAATGCAAGGAAGACCTGCTATTCTGGGCCATAGAAGAAGGCTGCCATCTCTACACAGTTGAAACGTCCAACGTCATATGGTCCTACATTTACAACACTAAGACCTATAACAGACATCATCTTTACCACCTCTAGTGTGGACGTCGCCTCCTAGCAGTTCCTATTTTTAGGTGTCGCGAAGCAAAAAACTGTTTTGTACAAAGTAGTGGCTGAATAAGTGTTGCCTCCCAGCAGACCTAACTTTCAGGTTCCTTCAAGCAAATGTTTGTTTTGTACAAAACACTGATGACAAATATGAATCAATATTTTGTTTAACCAACACATAGATAACAGAATTGAGTAAAAAGGTAGTATTGTGGAGCCAACAAACTACACCTCCCTTCTCTTTAATATGTTCTTTCTTAAAATGTAAATAGAATGCCTAAAGTTCAGCTTAACTCTGGTACGCCTACAAATACAAAAAGCTGCATTCAATGCCTTTCTCCCCCTGTTTAAATACTCAAGTCCTCGCTGTACAAAATGGAGTAAGCTGATGACTAAGTTGTTGATTTTTCTGTCTACTGTTTATCTGGAAGTTTATAAGACAGTGGGACTACTACGCTATAATATGTGACCTAAAGTAATAAAGGTCTAAAAACTGGTTTTCCAGCCCTTTCAGAATTTGGATTTGTATGTCTTTCCTCCCAAGATGCATAATCTGTTAAGTGTGCAGTACTGTGTATGGAGATGTATGAAAATTGTGTCTACAGCAAATCATTGTAGCTTAAATGTTTAAGGTCAGGACCACCCCCCTGTTCTGGATATTTGTGGCAGGCAGGAACAAGGCTGTTCTGTAGAAAGGCAAACCACCTTTTACTGTCTGTTTTTTACTTGGAGCGTTCATTAAGGCAAGTTCTTGTGCAGTCATGGCTTCTCGGATGTCCTTGAACATGGATGCTTCCAATGATACGTGCGGAGGGCACAATAGGTTTAGGTTTTTCCATCTTTTCCACTTGATTGGTAATTAGTTCAGGATAGCGCAATAGTATATCCGTCTTTCTGTTCTCCACCCCTGGCCGATAGGTTACCACAAAATCAAAATCTGCGAAGTACATTGCCCATCTCAGTTGCTTGGGGCTTAACGGTTTGGCCAATTTCAGGAATTGCAGATTCTGATAATCCGTAAATATGGTGATGGTATGCTGCGCCATCATTAGATAGTGGCGCCATTCTTGGAAGGTGGCTTTAATCGCGAGTAGCCCCCCGTCGGCGATTACATAATTCTGCTCAGCATGTATTAATGTTTGGGAATAAAAGGCCACTGGATGCAGTTGTCCCGTATTGTCTTGCTATGAGAGTATAGCTCCTATGGCGTAACTAGACTCATCTGTTTCCACTACGTAAGGTCAAGTAGGGTCTGGATGCATTAACACAGGTGCCATTGTAAAAGCCGTCTTGAGTGCTTGAAAGCCTTCTTCTGCCGCTGAATCCCATTTGAAAACTACTCCTTTTCTCAGTAATCAGGTGATGGACTGAACATTTTTAGCAAAGCTGTCTATAAATCGCTGGTATAAATTGGCGAACCCTAACAATTTTTCTACATCTTTCACTGAGGCTGGAAGCAGCCGATCAATTATGGCCTGCATCTTCTTTTTGTCCATAGTGACTCCATGGGGTGACAAAATGAATCCCAAGAATTCAACGGTTGACTGATGGAACTCAGATTTCTCTAGCTTGGCATAAGCTTGTGTTCTCTCAACCGTTGTAGAACTGCTTTCACATGGGTTTGGTGTTCTTCCATGTTTCGTGAATAGATGAGTAGATCATCTATATAGACGACTGCAAAGACGTCCAGATGGCCTCCAACACCTTGTCTAGGAAATGTTAAAATGCGGCGGGTGCATTACAGAGCCCGAGTGGCATAACTTGGCATTCGTATAATCTGAACTTGGTCCGGGAGGCAGTCTTCCATTTGTCTCCCTGTTTCACCAGCACAAGATGGTATGCTCCGCATAGGTCGAGTTTGGTGTAGACCGTTGATCCTCGTACCTGGTTTAATAAGCCAGGTATTATAGATAGGGGATACCGTTTCTTTATGGTGATGCAGTTGATTGCCCAGTAATCTATACACATTGTTAGGTCACCTGGTTTCTTCAGCACAAAAAATAAGGGCGAGGATACTGGTGAAGTTGAGTGCCTTATGAATCCATTGTCTAAGTTTGTTTCAACGTACTCCTTCAGGTGTTCGTTTTCTGCTTCAGTTAGCACATAGTCATGGCTGCAAGGTAGAATGGCCCCATTCTCAAAATCAATCTGACAATCAAACGTCTGGTGTGGTGGTAAGGTTTTGGCGGCAACTTTACTAAAGACACACTTGTATTCTTCATACTCAACGGGTAATGTGTTCTCAGTGTTTTTGATAGTGTGTCCTATCGGCCCGGTAATTTCTTCATTGCTACAATGCTTGACACAATGGATTGATGGGAATTATAAAGTTCCTGAGGCCCAATCCACTGTTGGATTGTGAAGTCTTAGCCAGCATAGTCCTAAGATTAAACCAAACTGCGGAGCAACAATTACATCAAACTGTAGGATCTCTTGGTGTTGTAACCCACAGTCCAGTCACACGAGTTGAGTTTGTTTGGTAATGGAGGCTGATATCAGTGGGGAACCATCAACTGACTTGACCTCCTCTTCCTGTTCCTTATTTACCGATGGAAGACCTAACCGCTGTGCCAGAGTCTCGTCAATGAAGTTGCCTGTAGCTCCAGTATCCACCATCAACGACACAGGAATTCATTTATCCCACGAATTTAAGTGGCCTGCTATCGTCACATGGGAGATTTGAATTTGATGAGTATTAGCCAGGACTCTTGGGGTGTCTTTAGATGTGCTTGCCTGGACCACCCTCGCGGGTTAGCGCTGGCATTTCCCGACGACTCTCCCTTGGGCTTTGTAGGACATTCCTGAACAAAGTGGCCAGATTTTCCACAATACAGGCACAACTTGTCACGTTGCCTCTTCCCCTTCTCTTCTTTAGACAACGGTCCCTGTACTAACCCTATCTGCATGGGTTCTTCTGAACTTCTCTCAGTTACCTTGGAGGGCTTCTGCTGGTCCAATTATACCAGTGGCCTGGGTTCCTACTTCGGTCGATCCTGCTTCCGTTCCTTTTTCCTTTGGTCTAAGCATAGCGCCAGATCGATCATTGTGGAGCAGTAATCCGGCTGGGGATCTACTTGCACCATTAAATCCTTTAGTTCATCCCTTAGCCCTTGATAAAATAGAGCCATCCTCTTTTCCTGTGGCTAGTCTGTTTCCACTGCTAACCGATTGAATGTGGTTACAAAGGTTATGAGGTCCTTGCCTCCTTGGTGAAGAGTTAACAGCTCCCTATCCCTGATTAACGACGCTGACCGGTGAATGACGATTTTGCCAAATTCTTCCAGGAAGTCATCCCAGCTGTATAAAAGTGCATCGTTCTTGCATGCCAAGGTCATAGCCCAGGACACAGCATCCACTGCCAAATACGAAATCACAAAAGCGGTACGAGCTTGGACAGTCTGAAAGACAGCAAGCTTGGTCAAGAAATGAAACTGACATTGCATTACAAATTGTTTAAGCTTTCGTGGGTCTCCATGGTACCTCTCTGGTGGAGCCAATGGGAGTGGGGGCTTGGTGGAAACTTTGACCTGTACCGGGTGGGGGAGCCCTGGGCAACAGGATATCTTGAGCTAAATTCTGGGTCTTAATTACTCATGGGCTTGCCAGGTCTTGTGCACGAACAACTGCCTCCCCATTGGGTCTTGGCACCTGGGATTCGCAAAATACCACAGGCCTCCGCAACCCGCCGGGGAAAGAGGGTTTAGGTCCACTGGTTGGATGTGTTGGGGGGTTTGAGGGAAACCGGAAAGAGGGTTAGATAGAGTTTGTGGATGGGTGGGGGATGTTAGGGTAAACATGCTCCTCTCCTACTATTACCCCTCCCAGATTCGGTGATCTCTGCCCTTGCATTCTCTGCATGCTAAATATACATTCACACAGTCATCCAGACTCCTGTGGCCCCTTCTGGATTCAGTGATCTCCACCCTTGGGTCTGCCTGCAGGAGCTCCTCGCATACACGTCCAATCCCTCCTGAAGTCAGTAGTGCAAGCATGGCCTTGCAGGCTTGGCTCGCGCATGCGCGTGCGGTAGGGAATGTCTATGTTGCTGGGCCTTTCTTGATCTCCTAAGGCTCTTCCTGCAATAAACTCAGAGAAGCCTTCTGGAATACTTGATCTTGTGTCTTTTCCATTGTGATATGCTAGTCTTAACGTTACCCCCGCTATCAATACTCCCAGCAACATGATTAGTCCAGACACAGGTCCAGTTTTCTCTGCAGGCCCAGAGCCGTCTTGTCAAAGAAAACAATGTCATCTGCAAAGGCAATCTGGTGCAGTTTTCGATGTCCTAGTTCAACAGGAAAATTTTGCTGTTAGCCCAGAGTTGGTCCATGTCACTGATATATGTATTAAATAGGACTGGAGCTAATACACATCCTTGTTTAAGACCTATAAACATTTCTATAGGTCCAGACGCGTAACCCGCCCCAGTAAGTCTAACCTTCACAGTTGTGTTGGTGTGTAACAAGGCTATTAGCTTGACCACTTTGAGAGGAACCTTGTAAGCCAGTAATTTTGTCCCTAGAATCGATCTTATTACTCTGTCAAATGCACTGGCCATATCAACTGATGTCATGTATACAATCCCTGCTGGGCCCTTTTTGACTGAAGCCTGTAAATGAGCCATTACAGTAGCATTCAGAGTGGTCCCCATCTGTGGCCTGAAACCTACTTGATTAACCCCAACCTGTTGAGACAGATGTTAAGGTCTTTCAACAGTCATGATGGAACAATTTTCCTGGCCTCATCCAATCGAGCTATAGGCCTATAGTTTTCAGGGTTATAAGAGTCACCTTTTTTAAAAATTGGAATCATTATAGATTCACTCCAAGCTAAGGGAATAATATGGGTTTTGAAGATAAAGTCGAAAAGTGCTTTTAGAAAAGAAGACCATATGTCTGGAGCGCTTTTGATTACTATACATGCAAGACCATCCGGTCCTGGAGCTCGTGAGGCCTTAGCCTTGGCAATTGCCCACTGAATGTCATCTACAGTCCAAGGACATGATCCTGCGGGCTGCAAATTTACAGTTCCTAATCTGTCCGTCTCATAGCCAGTAGGCATGGAGTATTTGTGCGTGTAATAATTGACCCAAACATGTTCTTGACTTGGACAATCAAGACACACCCTTGCAACTGCAAGTTTGTTGTTTATTGTAGACCACAACCGAGCTGAACTGTGATTCAAAAGCTGTTTTAAAACAGACTGATTGTCATTGATGGACATTGTCATCTTAACTGCCTTAACATAGTTTCTGTGAATATGGTTAATTATTCTTTTGGCCTTAAGATGTTCCTTAGTGAAGAGATGTCAAAGTCCTCAGTCTTGATCGCTTACATTTTTTGGATTCAGCTATTCTTGGGTCATGTGTGTGTAAACATGGCGTATCTCGCAGTAGTCTACCTGAGTTAGTTAGTTGATTTAAACATAAGGAGAATATCTTGTTAAATCTGTCTTCTGACAACAAAGACAATGTTCCCTCTTCAAACAATAAACGGTTCACTTCCTTAGAAAAAAGGTCTATGAATGAGCAACAATTTTGTTCGTTCCATTTCATAGTTAAACCAGTTTAATCAGTAGATAACATTGCAATGGCAAAATAATTTTCACATTGTTGAATCTGAGTTTTAAGAGTGAAGAAAAAAATGATATGGTCACTAACAGAAGGATTGTGGAAGGAAACAGAGCTGCAGGAGTTTCCAAGTTCTTTGGAAATTGGATGTAATCTGTCCATGACTGAGCCCTCCCTCTGTGCCATCAATAGTGTGGTGTCGGGCATGTTTACATGGCATGGTTGTGTGCTGAGTGAATGATTCCTATCTGTCTGTGCGAGTCAGCTACACTAGAATGTTGTGTGAGGTGGATTCTGAGGATGACGGTTGGTGAGGGACTTGGAGATTGGGAATCAGTAGCAAAAGGATGCCCAACCCTATCACTGAAATGATGCAGTGGCGCTGATGGAAAGGATCAGAAGTCAAGTTGCCGATTGTACAGGTCGTCTAAAACGGCAGCGCAGGGAAGTTTCTATCCTGTTACTTTGAAGATAACTAGTTTTCCACACTCATATCATGCCTTGAATGACCTGGGGAGTTTTGTTGTTTGGAACTGGATCTAACAAGGTTGCAATTAAGTTTCAAGTGTATTGGTGCTTGTTAATCGCAGGTTTATCAAATGAAAATGTGATCCTTAAGAGGAATCGGGGGGGGGGCATTTATACAATGATAAGTAGTGATGTAAAAATGCATTTGTAAGATTCATTCAGTGCTAACGTACAGCAGTGAAGATTTTATCTAGGACGCAATAATGATGTAGCTATGGCTAATGATGTTGTTGAAACATATGTGCAGCAGGGTCAGACTGGGACAAGAAATAGGCCCGGCACCTAAAAGAAAGTAGCCCTCACCTCAAATAAAGTGGCCCTCGATCCCTCATCCATGAATTGCGTCCCTTCATATAGCGCTTTTGCCAAGGCACTGTACATAGAACATATTTATATACAATTATTCCCAACTGAAGTTGGTACTCATTTATGAACCTTAGATTAATGAAAGGCTGCGTTTGCCTTGCCAGGATTTAAACTTGCTACTTGCAGATCACACATACTTCGCAGCAGCGAGCGCTCAACATGCTGGTCTATATATTAGAGTCATTCCTCCCTGCCTCCCTACCCCCCAGTAATAGTGGTAGAGTTCTCTGAGCTGGGCTTTTAGTGCTGCCTGCACCTGGTGAGACTAGAAAACTCCCACCCCCTTCAACCCTCCCAGAATTGTGTTTCCAAATTCCCAGGCTATGAAGAACAAGCCTGTTATCAGGAAACAATGGTGCAAAGAGAACTGGAGTTCTTGCCACCAGTGCACCGCAGCATGATGATTGTCATGCTGACAGTATAGTTCCGTGGTGAGGGGCTGGGACTGGGAGAGGTGGGAGGGGCGCAGGGAAGTGAGGTGGAAAGGCGGGGGATGTTAGTGCGATGTTGGAGGTTGGAGAATCAAGACGCGTTGATGTACACGGGTCTCCGTTGATTTATTGCGCAGCAGCGTGCGTGGCTCCGGGGCAGGCAGTCCCTCACCTGAAGCTCATTGACACTGGCTATGAAAGTAAAAAGCACATGCACAACACATGGATATATCCGAGTGCCGCATGCCCAATGAAACGAATGAGGAGGTCTACAGACTGGAGCATCACCCGTGACTGCGGCAGTGATGGCGTTGCTCTGCCCATAAACGCAAGGCCCATCGACAGCGGATTTAACCTGGGGCCACAGCAGTGATCTTCATAAAAACAGCAGTGAGTGAGGAAGGGAAGAAAGGAGACAGACGGTGCTCGTGCCTTGTGGTGGTCATCGTACAGAGTCCCTCCTTCCTCTCCTCGTGGACATCACGCTGTTCGTGCCTCAACAAGCGACGGGGGATTTAAATAGACTGCGTTCCCAAATATAAATCAGAGATGTCTGTCCAGGATATTCCCCAAGCTCTGAACCAGGATGTGCAGGCAGTGGGGCAAATGGCTCCACCTGCTGCAGCGCTATACAGTCGCCCTGACTCTCTGCAGTTACCAGGGGTGTTTGACGTGGCGGACACGAGCAATATGAGGCCAAGGTGGGCCAGGTGGATTAGAGATTTTGATCTCTACATAGGGGCAACAGGGCCTGTGGATGAAGAAAGGCAGAAATGCCTGCTCAAGTTGGCAGTGGGTCCTGCAACAAGGGACATTATTGACCAAATGCCTGAAGCATCATATGACTCAATCCGAGACTTGAAGGGTGGATTGGCTATCTAATTTGCACCGCATACCAATGTGGACTATGAACGCCACCTATTTCATAGTAAAAAGCAGGCAAAAGGTGAAACAATGGCCGCCTATGTTATGCGTTTACCAATTAAAATGAAACATTGTGACTTCGAAAATTACTCCAACACGTTACGCTCCCAAATCATCACGGGCTCTGAATCGCAGACATTACGCAAGTTATTTCAAAAAGCCTGAACACGTGACAAAATTCTAACCCTTGCAAGGGTAGAATTGGCAGTGGTCACACAGGTTGAGAGCTTCAACACAGCCAGGCCCTCAGAGACAGTACACAGTCTGCAAAATGACTGCAGACAAGAAGAACCTTTCTGCTATTGGTGTGTGTAAAAATATCCGCACAAAGGTACCTGCCCGGCAATGGGACAGAGGCGCTCCGTGTGGGGAAGAGGGACACTTCAGCTCGGTATGTCGCATGACAAAGGTTGAGACAGAGGGAGAGAGTCCACAGCTCGCTACAGGCACAGGCCCCTTCTCACGGCAACGCAAAAGTCTCAAGCAGCCAGCCACTTTCACTACAGGTCAAAAGAAACAGAAATAAGAGAGGCGGAATCAGGAGATGACAAGCACAGGAAGGACAAGAAGGAGGGGAGGAGGTACATCACACTCACCAGACCGAAGATCGAGATGATACGTGCAGTATCTGGTAGAACATTCCCCCTCAGACACATATATCAGTTTGTCGGAGGGGGAACCAAGAAAGAAGGGCTACGTGTACGCTCTGGGCAACTCCGCAGTTATGGAACATAGCCCACCCTGCTTACAGGGCTCAATGAAAGACCAACAGAGTTGTTGATAGACACGGGCGCCATAGTGAACGTGGTAAGTGAACAAGTATACAACGAACTGCAGTGCCCCCCACAACTCACACCGGCAACTGTAGACATATACCTATATGGGGCAACATCTCCCCTGAAGTGCTTAGGACAGTTCAAAGGCACATGCAGATAAAAGACACAAGAATAGAGAATACTCGTACATGTGCTTGCCACGAAGAGTGAAAACGGATGCATAATTAGCTTCAAAACAGCGATAAACATGTGACTGATACATGTGTTGTACAAGTTAATGGTGCACAAATACATCGACCCCGTGAACATGATCAAGGAACTGCATCCAACACTATTCAAAGGAATAGAAAAACTATGCAACAAACAAATCAAATTACACATAGATGAAGACATCCCGCCGGTAGCACACTACAGAGGCATACCCGTCAACATACAGCGGAAGGTAGAGGAGGAACTGTGCAAACTACTAGTGCAAGATATAATTAAACTAGCCACGGGCCCCAGAACATGGGTATCCCCCATCGTCCCCGTCCCAAAGAAAGGCTCAGAAGCCATCCGCCTGTGTGTGAACATGAGGAGACCTAATCAGGCCAGTTAAAGAGTGTGAAACATGGAACTGCACATAACAGACATGATACACTTACTAAACATCACTAGAGCTTCTCCAAACTGGACCTCCAAATGGGCTATCACCAGCTAGTTTTGAGCCCAGAGAGCTGAAACATAACAACATTTGCTACGCATCTCGAACTCTACAGCTACAAAAGGCATAGCTTTGGCGCATCCTCCGCAGTCAAAATCTTTCAAGCCGAAATTCACAATGTAATTAAACACATCCCCAACTGTATTAATTACAGTGATGATATTTTGGTGTTTTGCACAGACGTAGGATTGATGAGACACTGCCCAGAGTGTGCAAGGCATTGGAAGCGGCCAACCTCACCCTCAATCAAGAAAAATGTGAATTTAGGAAGGGCACTCTGAAATTCTTTAGACATATAATTTTGGAGAAAGGCATGACGCCAGACCCAGACAAGGTCACAGCACTCAATAAAACACCACCACCAACGAATGTTTCCATCTTTCCTTCTAAGGCAATCCCTTTAAGGTAGTGACAGACCATCAGGTACTGCTTTTCCTATACAGCAACCCCCAAGCCTAGATGCCACCCCACATAGCTGAATGGGGTAACTGTTTAATTTGGGGGGGGTGTCATGTTGACAGTATAGTTCCGGTGTGAGGGGGTGGGATGGGCAAGGCAAGTTACATGGAGTGGGGGGGATGTTAGTACGATGTCGGAGGTTGGAGAATAAAGGCGTGTTGATGTACACGGGTCTCTGTTGCTTTATTGCGCAGCATAGTGTGCGGCTCCGGGGCAGGCGGTCCCTCACCATATAATAGCAGTCCAGCCCAGCCCATGAAACAGGCCATCAGCTCATACCTCAGCCGAAAATGCATTTTTGTCCTCCTCACACATTGCAAGAGTAACAAACAAGGGCTCGTGCACTATTTTGGTATGCTGCTATTTTTACCAGACTGAGGGCTCGCTGTTACCGCGTTGCATCAGCTGCTCAGTAATACACTAAAGACGGAGAAAAGCTAATAAGGCAGATCATGAAGGCAAAATGTCAAACAAATGGAGCCATGTGCTTGACCCGACGATAGAGAGAAGTGGCGTGTTACTGCACGTGCGTTTGTGCCAATGCCTGAAGTTCAGAGGCCAAACCGTGCCACAGCGGCCCTGCATCACTGAAGGGCAGATGACCCAAATGCAAATCGCATTAGGTTACCTCTCAGAGACTAAATGAGAAAGAGCATTCCTCACTATTCACAAATAACTAGGGATTGTATACCAAAGTGCTTGCAGCAGAAAAACATTATACTTTCAGGCAGATGCTTTAGGCCCAGAAATGTAAATGAGAAGAGATATAAAGCTGATTTGCGCTAAAGAAAGGATATTGGGAGAGCGGCGCGGCGCATAACACTGAGAAAGAAATCAATTGAATAAAATGGAGAAATGACTCAGAGTAGATATGAGCATAGAAAATCAATCATCTAAGTTAAATAATAAACAGCTTGAACCACACACACCTCCCTCATGGTTTTATTTTCATTTCACATCGCTATAAATGCCAAGCAATGAGGGTGGACAGCAGCATGAAAAATCAATGCATTCGTGCTCTTTGGAAAGGCCTTTAGGAGTATTTTTATACAGTAGGGCAGCATGCATCCTTGTATTTACATTTTAAGAGATAAAGAAGCCCCATATTTTGTCCACTTATTTCTAATAGTCTCTCGGGACAAAGTAAGCAACTTTCTGCACCGTCCGACAACGTAAGCACGAAGCAAAAGAGCAAGTTTTATTTTCTAGTATCACCCTAGCACCATTACTGTGCACGTTCGCCTTGCTTAAATACGTTCTACTGACTTTATCATCACGAAATCATCAATCGAATTACCGGACCCGGACCCCGGTCTGAATTCCTTGTGAGTCTCACTCAGCCACAGGACGGCCAGGGCTTTGCGTTCTATCTGGGAGTATCTCTGTTCGGTTTCAGAGAGGGCTTTGCTGGCGTAGGCCACTGGTCTGATCCCTCCATCTCGGCCCACTTGAGTGAGCACAGCTCCCAGACCGAACGGGCTCGCGTCCACCACAATTTCAGACTCAAGGGCCGGGTCAAAGAAGGCCACTGTATCATCTGCTGTCAGGGCGCCCTTGATGTCCTCGAACGCCGACTGCTCCAACGGGCCCCACTGCCAGGCTGTATCCTTCTTTGTCAGGGCCCTGAGTGGCTCCGACCTCGAGGCCAGGTTCCGGATGAAGCGCCCGCAGTATGTCACCATACCCAGGAAGCTTCGCACGTCCGATGCCGACTCAGGCGGTCGCGCCGTCTTGATGTCACGGACCTTCCTCGGGTCCGGCGATACACCGCCCTCCTTGAATATGAACCCAAAGAACTCAATGGTCGGGCGGAGGAATTCGCATTTGTCCTTGTGGAGGGTGAGCCCCAGCGACTGCAGCCTCTCGAGGGTCTTGGCAAGACGTTTCAGATGGTCCAGCTCAGTCTTGGCGAAGACCAGAATATCGTCACTAATGTTAAGGACGCCCTCCAGATCTGCGAGGGCGCCTCGAATTATGTTTTGAAACACTTCGGCTGCTGATGATACTCCGAAGCTCAGCCGCTTGTATCGATAGAGCCCCCTGTGAGTAGTGAAGGTCGTGATGTAACGGGACTCTGGGTGGAGGACAACTTGATGGTATCCGGCTCGTAGGTCCAATTTGGAGAAGAACCTGGCCCCCTGCACTTCTGCAATTATGTCATCGATGGTCGGGGTCAAGTGCCGTTCTCTCCTGATGGCCTTGTTGGGCAACCTCATGTCCACACAGATCCGGACAGAGTCTGGCTGTTTCGGTTTCCTCGCCACTACGATGGGGGACACCCAGGGTGTTGGGCCCTCCACCTTCTCGATTATGTCCAGGTTCACCAGGTTGTCTAGTTCCTTGTCAACCTGGTCCCTCAGATGAAAAGGGATCCTCCTATGTTTCAGAGCCACCGGCTGCACCGACTCATCAATGTGGAGCCTCACCGGGTCACCATTCATTCTCCCAATCCCCTTAAAGATGGCAGCATACTTGTCCAGCAGGTCGTTTATGTCCTCTAGGTAGACTGAGTATGCGAAACTCACGATGCCAAGAGCCTCCGCTGCCGCACAACTCAACAGGGTGTTGCTGCTCACTGGAGTCACGTAGAAGCGGGCCTTGATCATGGACCCGTCATGCTCCACCTTTGCAACGAACGCTCCGTCCAGTGGCAAGGGCTCCCGCCCCCCAAATGCAAAGATGCGGGCTCTCGGCGTCGCCAGACTCGGTGGTGGTTTGAGCGCGGCATAATGTCCTCTCGCCATTACGTTGACTGATGCCCCAGTGTCGACCAGCACCGGGACAGGCGAGCAGTTCACTTCCACGACGCATCTCGGCTGTCTCCTGCTCCTCCCTTTGAGGACTTCCATGCTGGAGACGAAGAAAATGTTTTCCTCGTCCTCCTCCTCAGCTTCCTCCGCCGGCGCATCCTCTTCCGCCTGCTCCACTTGAGCTACATTGGGCGGGCGATTCTGGCGAGGAGTCCACAGTCGGGGTTGTCCTCTCGGAATCAGTACAGGTAGGGTCGCCCTGCACACCCTCGAGAAATGGTCGGGTATCCCGCAGCGTCCACAGATCTTCCCTATTGCCATACACTCAGATGAGTGGGGGAGGTCATAGCCGCACTTTTGGCATGACTCCACGGGTTTTCCTGCTCTGTCTCTGGGAGCTCCCCCGGGCCTTCGCACCCCTCTGCCGCCCCGCCAGACGGCGCACACCTCTTCAGGCCGCGCGGCGCGGGATCCGGCTTCCATTTTGTTGGCACGGGCCTCGGCCACCTCATGACACCGCCCCAGCTCCAGAATGCGGGGTAGGGTAAGGCTGGGCTCTCTCAGGACCTGCCGCCTCAGTTTGCCCGATGAACAAGCCTGGATTAGCATGGTCCGCATCATGTCCTCCGCATCCCCCCACGCACACCCTTGGGAGAGGCGGCGCAGGCGACCATAGAAGGTGTCGAGAGTCTCATCCTCCTTTTGCCTGGCCGACAGCATGACGAATCTCTCGTAATCCACGTTGGCAAGGGGAATGAAGTGTGCGAGGAGAGCGGCTTTGGCTTGGTCGTAGGAGTTGTCCACCGGAGTCAGCGATTCAAATATCTCCTGGACGGCGGCTCCGGCTGAATACAACATAGTAGCCACCATACTATCATTGTCCGTCACCTGGGCGGCCCGGAAGTACATGTCCAGGCGTCCGATCCATCTTCTCCACCGGGGGCCCAGGCTGGACGGGGGACCCGCAGTGTCAAATTCTGGAATGGGCTGCAGGGCCGCTTGCGCCCTGGCCTTGGCCATGGCCAGAGGGGGTGGTTGAGCACCCTGTAAGACCCCAGGCCCTGGCTGATTCGGGGGAGCAGCGGCACCTACCACAGGTCTTGGCAGTCCAGACGTCCCAAGTGGTGGGGGTGGCTGTGGGGGATTCTGCCGAAATAGATCTGCCAAGCCTTCGTCCTGTGAATCGTCCGAGGTCGTGGCAGCCGCACCCTCCAGGGCGCCGATATCACTCATAGGCCCAAGCGCACAGGCACCCTCGTTCCAGACCTGAGGGCCGCAACTTGGACCTCTCCCCACACACTGCCACCACCCTCGTGATGATGAAGGGGTTAAAGAAGCTTTCTTGAACCGGAGGTTCCAAAAATTGAGCTTGAAAAATGGAGTGGGCTGAGAAGGCCCAGCCACCTCAGTCCGTCTCCCAGCTACTACACGACGTCAGAGACCCAAAATTGGTCAAAACATCAAAACCCAGGCATGGGCCTGCAGGTTAGGCTGCCCGCAGTCAGCATATCCAAAAATTTGGCTCGGATCACCTTCCGACTCCAAACCGGAGCTCCTGGAAGTTCCGCAACCACGTGTGCAAAATGGCCGCCAGCCGCGTGTATGGTCCGCGGCCACGGCGTGAGACGAAACATCCGCGGATGTTCCGACGTATGGAAAAATTATCCTGGATGGCTCTCACCGCCGGGCCCGGGCGTCCAGTATCACTCGTCGCCACTGTTGGGGGTCTCTGGGTGCCCCCATGCGTGCCCGTGAGCCCCTCCACCCACAGACCTCACGCAGGACACGTCTGTGTGTTTCGGGCTCCCCGGTCGCTCTGTCGCGGCCGGGAACGCCCCGTTTATTTAAGCCGCACGCGGCGACGTGCAACGTCACGCCGCCGCGTGCGCATACCCTCACGGGGCAACGCCACACCAGGTGCGGCAGCGATTACAATGCATGCAGGCAGCCTGAGCCAACCTCGCAGCGCCGCCTCTCTGAATGACTGCAGTAGTCCAGCCCAGCTCTCTGGGCCTGGCTGGAACATGTCAGCTCAGGATGGTGTGTGTACGTTTTGGGGATATTATCACCCACACAAACCCCAGACTGCAGGCTTCAGTTACAAAGCATACTTATTGGTCTCACTCTTCCCAAATTCAAGAAAGAAATGCAGAGGTTAGTGTGCTCTGCTGACTCACTCTCACGTAGCCCTATTGCAAGGCATACAAACATCATGCCAGGCGAAAGGTCTGCCAGTGTTTTCGCCTAGCCACTCACATCCAAATGTGTTCACTGAGGAGAACCCAGAGCAGGGCTGGCCTTAAGGGCAGAAGCGCCCTGGGCGAATTGGCGCCCCCCCCTCGCCCACCGCGCCCCCATGGTTGACAGGGGGCGGGGTCAGGATGGGCAACTTTTTTTTTTTAACCTCCTTGCTCTGGCGAGGAGGTTAAGTAGGTGCCGTTAGCACCCCATTGTCATTGAATAAGCCCGCCATTGCGGGTTCATTCAATGACAATGAGGCGCCTGCCACACCTTCTCCCACCACGCCAGCTCGGGGGAGCGCTTGAAAGACTCCCCGGAGCTGGCGTGGTGGGGGGCTAATGGCGCCTTTTCTTGTGAAAAGTGTCCATGGCGGAGGGGGCGCATTTAAATGCACCCACCGCCACGGGCACCTTTTAAAGTAAAAGGCCGCCTGCTGCGCCTTGACCCACAACGCCAGCTCGGGGGATCCCTTGAAAGACTCCCCCGAGCTGGTGTGGTAGGGGCAAAAGGCGACCTGGGGGGTCGCCCAGCTCGCCCCCCCCTAAGGCCGGCTCTGACCCAGAGGTTTATTAATTTTAGGACTTCAGCCCTGTGATGCAAGCCAGTACTTCAATATTTTAAAGTAGGTTTAGACTTCTGAGTATGTGTCGGGGGATTGATAATTTTTCGTCTGCTACCCTCGTTGATAGTGCATAGCAAAGAAGGGCCTCTCCAAACCTCCAACCACCCACTTTTGGTGCCAAACTTGAGCAACAGTCAGACTGAAACCATGAAGCATCACATCAGGAAGACACATGGCTCATTTTGAAATACCAATGGCATGCCGAGCAGACCCCTAGCCAGCCCATTTGTTTTTATAACTTCCTGTGAACGGTGTGGCAAGCGCACTGCAATCACGCTGGCCCACGTGCACACATTCTGTCTCCACTGCAGTCCTTGGCTGGGCCAGTCATGAGGCATCTCGGATAGGGCCCTCGTCGTCATCGCTTTGCTTGGGGTCAGCTCCCAATCAACACTTCCTTCCTCTGAATATGTGCTTAGGTGATGTAGCTGCACCCACCAATGTGCACGACGGCCCAGGATGAGCATGATTGGCTGCCTGCAGTGCTACATAGCAACAGCAACAGACCCCCTCTGGCCCTGCCCTGAGAGGTCAAGGCTCAGGAGTCAGACAGGCAGGCGGCAGCACGGGGCCAGCACCGCCTTAGCCCCCAACCCAGGCAGGCAAAAGCAAACATGATGTAGAAACCACACACCCCACCCTGTGAGTTGTTGGGCGAGAGCGCAGAGCGGTGCTGCCTGGCACCACCCCTCCTGTTGTTAGCGCATGCTATTAGCGCATCATCAAAGCAAAGTGAACACTTAGCTACTAAGTGTTCACTTTGCTTTGATGATGTTCTTCGACTGCGCATTCATTGTAATCATTCATGAATGCATCTGGACTGTGCGCAGCTCTGCAGAAAGCTGGTGGCAGGCTGTGAGGCAAGCAAGGCAACATTACAAGTACAACTTCTTCAGTTAGTAAATCCGGCCCATCTATGGATATTGATGTGGCTTATAAATCCGGCCCCAGGGTGGCTCATAAAACCGGCCCCAGGGCCATCCCAACTCCATTTTGGTTCCCCCAGGGGCCGAATGACCGTCAAGCCAATCCGCCCCTGGTGTGCAGTATTTAGAAGTAGAATGTTTTACAAACAAATGAAAGGTTATTACATATTTAATTTTTGTGTATTTTGTATGCCATGTTCATGAAATGTTTGAACATTTTGTTAGCAATTTTTCAAAATGTTTTTGTGTCACATGCGATTTAGTGCCTGGTCACCACTATTTTTACATGACACAGGCGTGTTTCCATCTATTGTACGGTAGGGTTGTGAGTATGATATACTTGGCAGCGTGGAGTATTTGGTAGGCTGTGGATGTTTGCATTAATGTACGTTGTGGTTATCGCTCGTGGAGAGCTGATGTGTGTAGTTGTTGAGTAGGTGTGCAGTTGTGTTGCATCAGTGTTAATGTTGTCGTATTGGGATAGTAGTGTGCCATTTGTGTGCAGTCGTGTAGCACTTGTGGTGATGTTGTAGTATGTATGCGGTTGAGTAGCACTGTAGTTGAGGAGGTTGTTGTGCACCAGTTATTTGTAGGTGTATCATGATACTTCTGGAGGACGTAGTGACACCAGTTATGAGTAAGGGTCATGAGTATAGCCATAGTAGGTGGTGTAAACTCCCCTCTAGTTGGTGGCCTAGCAAACCACTGGTTAGGGTGTGGTAATCCCGGCGTGTCGTTTGGTTACCAGGCAAGTGTAGGGGTTGAGGGTTTTCACCCGGCTTGTGGCCGAGAATACCACTGGTCAGGGTTAAGGCGTTCCTGGGGGGTGCAGTTTTGGAGTTCACCAGTTGTCAATAGATGGTGTTTGAGGAGCTAATGATGGAGAGGAGGCATTAGTGCACTGTTGTGAAGCTAGTTTTGTTGTTAATGTTGGGGAGCTAATGTCAGGGAGTAGACAGTGCATTTGAAGCTAGTTCATAAGTGGTGTATTGAAGCGGAGAAATTCAACTATTAACTTATTGGAAAGAGACATAGGCATAGGATTAACTACCCTGCATCTGGGTGAGTAGTTGGTTCGACAGTATCACAGATTAGTCAACCAACTATGTTGGTATTTCTGGGACCTCTTTTTGCACCAAAGTCACACCTGTAGATTCAAAAAGTATTGGGGAAACACTTAGTCTTTCTCTGTATTCCACCAAAGGAGCCAGGCTATTTGGGGTTGGGATAAAACAATCTGGCGTTACAGCCCTTGTATGCAACAGAGATGTAAAAATAGAATGATCATCCAGTCTGTTGGTTGACCCTTGAAAAACAACCCACTTGTCATTCCCTTTCCTGAGACATTCAAGAATCTATTGAGTCTTCCAGTCTACTGTAGATATTTTCATAGCGTTATCATGAACTCGATCTTTAATGTTGTCATAAAGTCACACTAGGGACTCCAGGACCCGATGCAAGGCCGAAATAGAGGAAGGACGCAACGAATTGACGTCGGGTAGAATCTGAAACGTTCTCCGTGCATGAATATTACTGGGAGTAACAAAGGATGTAGTTCCTGAAGTCTCCATGAAGTTGGTATTAGGACAAGAGGTCTCTTGATGCTGATTCACCAACGGAAACTCTGATCCGAAGGTTCTACAGAGACGGAGGTTACTCGTTATGACTGACGAGTTCCTCCATGTCACTACAGAGCCGTAGAAAAGAGAAATCTAATACGATGTAGTCCTTTGTCCTATTGACATTGATGGTGGTCTTTGGTGCCACAACCTTAGGTTGCACGAAGTCATCTGTTTCATTAGTGTTGTCAGTAGCCCAAGGCCGGTCTGTTGTAAACTGACCACTGGGGCTGCAACCCCTGTGCACTCTTGTCACTCCCCAAACAAGTCAGTGGAGTTACGCACAGCATTCGGAGCAATACGAGTGGGGCTTGTGGGTTCCACATCCTCAGGCATGTGGCAAGGAATGGTGATATTTGCTTGTTTAGCCAGCTTAGGGGTATGGGGAAATTGCACTTCAGGTGTCAGGTCACGTGTGTTGTCCTTTTTTACGGTCTGATAGAGCCTGTAAGGAGTTATCACATTTGCACTCAGGAGTGCCAGCCCTTCTCTTGCTACAAAGAGAAGCTGCCATGTTCTAACAATAGACCTAATAGACACCACGCACCGCAGACTCTTGGCCAGTGAATATCTAACAGTTCCTTCACAGATAGCTCTCACCAGGAGTCACAATAAACACTACGCTTTCCAACCACACGGCAAGTGTACTGACGAAAGTAAAAAAGTGGCCGATGTAGGCCGTTACTCAAAGTTCCAAGTCGCTATGCTGTGTTTAAGTGTCCCTTGGGAGGTGGGTCGCGCAAAATAACACTAGTAATAGCACAGCAACGTAGATTGTAGCGCTCACCCATGAGAACACAGAACAGTCTGTTTCACTCCACTTTGCTCTCCGGAGATGAGGGTTTTTCTGTCATAGGCACCTCCCTCAGTGATGGAAATGGTAGGCAGATTGCCTCAAACAGCGGAACAAACGCACAGCAAGCGTTTCACAGAGTAGGCACAGAACACTCTGTTTCACTCCACTTCGCTCCACGCAGATGAGGGTTTTTTTCTGTCGTAGGCACCTCCCTCAGCAATGGAAATGATAGGCAGACTGCTACAAACAGCTGAACAAACCCACAACAAGCATTTCACAGAGTAGGTACAGAACACTCTGTTTCACTCCACTTTGCTCGCCAGAGATGAGAGTTTTTCTGTAATAGACACATCTCTCAGTGATGGAAATCGTAGGCAGACTGCCGCAAACAGCTGAACAAATGCACAAGCGTTTTGCACAGTAGGCACAGTACACTCTGTTTCACTCTGTGACCTTGTGTGAAGCAGGCACCCCTGTCACGTGGCGAAGGGGCAGCCCAGATCATGCGGGAAGGAGGAAGAGGAGTGGCAGTACACGTGAGGGACACAATCAATAAAGAAATGTATCTTAACCCTCTTATGGTGCCTGCTTCTCTTCTTTGCCTGTGGCCAGAATGAAAGCTGCGTGGGTCATGGATGGTTAACATGATGTCCTGGTAGACATCAAACTGGCGACGAGCGAGTTGACCAACGCGTGTCGGGCCCCGTGTCAGTGGAGTCTCACTGCCAGAGGTGTGGATGCTGCAAAGAGGTGTGTCATGGGCACAGCGGTCCAATTTTGCAGAGCACTGCCTCGCTAACTGTGATCGACGGGCGGTGTGGCCCGAGAGGCGTTCCAGGTACAGTGCCCAGAGGCGGGGAGGCATTGTCAAGGAGCGCATGTCAGGTGGCGCACATTACTTGAAGAGGGAGTTGGAGGCCTGCAAGCCTACGCAGCTCGCATTTCATATCTCCCGTCCTCACAAGTGCGTGTGGACACAAATGCATACGTTAGCCTTGGCAGACATTGAGGCAACATTTAAAGGCACAAAAATGGTTCAGAGGAAGCACATATCTGCATCAAAGGTCAGTTCTCAGCAGACTGTGATGCAGTGTGTGATTTATAAAAAAAAGAAACAAAAAGACAAAAAGAGAAAATTGAAAACACCATGATAGCAAGTTTGCCTGTTCCTCGGCAGGGAGGAAGACGATCAGGCAACCTCAAATACCATTGTATAGTTATCTGCAACCACGACAGCGCATCCCAGCTTGGGGAGGGCTCTATTTAACGTCCCCAATGCCAGCTGCTGAACCAAAATGTCAGAAGAGGAGGAACTGACAGTGCCTGTCAACCCACCAGCAGTTCTGCCTTCAAGGCTACCGGTCAACTTAATTACACAACTTCCCACTCATTTTGACCTGTCGAAGACCAGCAGTCTGGGTCCCAGATGGAGAAGATGGATGAGGGAGTTCAAGGTCTACATCAAGGCCATCAGACCCCTTGAAGAAGACAAAAATCACAGCCTACTGACCCTATCCATAGGCCCCAATGTATGGGATATTATAGATGAACTGCGACTGGAACAACAGACACCTACACCAACCTCAAGACCGCTCTCACTGACTACTTCACACCAATGTCGATTACGAACAGCATAAAAAGGGGAATCAATGGACTTATAGGTCATGCTTCTCCTCATTCGACTAAATACTGCGATTTCAACAACTACTCAAAGGCACTTAGGTCCCAGATCATTGCATGGTGTGAGTGTGCTGATTTCAGAAAGATGCCGCTACAGAAATCCCGATCCCTAGAAGAGATCCTACTCGTGGCACGGTCAGACGCGGCCCTAGCACTTCAAGTGGAGGGTTTGAGTGATATCAAGATCTTGCATCGGAAGACTGAGAATGTCCACAAACTAGACACAATGCAACCAAGCAAAGGCAACAGAGTACCATTGTGCTACCGCAGTGGATATGAGCACCTGCCGAGCCATCAGACAACAATGCTCAGCGTGCATGGGGGACAACTATTTCAAAGCTGGGTGTTGCATGTACCGCAGTCAGGCACGTGGCGAAGGAAATGGGGGGAGACCAGCACAGGGTAGGGACAGACGGAGGCAGAGTGCCCCAGGGACAGCAAACCAACCTGATGAGCCACCTCATCGAATGCAAAGAAACAGGAGGGAAGAAGGAAAACCACAAGAGAGAACACCAATAGAATGGCAGTCAAGTAAACCAACAACATCCAGATCCAGAAGAAGACCCAAAAGGTAAGTTTGTTACCTGGTTGAACAGTCACAGACAGACTGCAGATCCAGTGCATTATCAATGGAAGATGGGAGAACCAGTGAAGAGAGGCTATCTGTATGCACTCGGAAACCCAACGGAAAAGGAACAAAGCCCAATACTGCTCCTCCAAGTGAATGATATGGTGGCTGAATTCCTAGTGGACACAGAAGCCACAGTAAATGCCATAAACAGAGAGGTTTACAACAATCTCCTGCATGCCCCACACCTATGACCAGCGGAGGTTAACATCTACCTGTATGGATCAAAAAGGCCACTGCCCTGCAAGAGGTATTTCATGGCACAATGCAAATACAAAACACAGACGAAAAGAATACCCATGCACGTTCTGGAGGCAACAATGGGCAGTGGGTGTATTCTAACTTTCAAAGCCGCCATAGACATGGGCCTCATACATGTACTCTACAGACATATGGCTCACCAATACCTGGACCCATCCACCAAGATAGAGCAACTCTTCCCAACATTATTCAAAGGTCTGGGCAAACTAAAAGATCAACAGATCAACCTGCACAAAAATCTGCAAGTACTGCCAGTAGACCAACACTATCATGGCATTCCAGTGAAAATACAATGATAGGTTGAGGAAGAGCTATATAAACTACTGGATGCAGGCATCATAGAGCCTGCAGAAGGCCCTACTCCATCGGTATCGCCAATAGTTCAAGTGCCCAAAAAGGACTCGCAGGACATCAGGATATGTGTAGATATGTGACGGCCGAATTAAGCTATACTGAGGGAGCGTCATCAAGCTCCTCGGGTCACTGACATGGTATACCTGCTAAATGGTGCCACTGTGTTTTCAAAACTGGACCTTAACAAAGGATATCATCAACTGGAATTGAGTAAGGAGTCAAAATACATAACAACATTTGTCAGACATCTTGGGCTGTACAGGCACAAGTGCCCAAGCTTTGGAATCTCATCGGCCGCAGAGATCTTTCAGGCGGAGATACATATGTCATTAAGCACATCCCTAACTGTCTAAATTATTGGGATAAAACAATCTGGCGTTACAGCCCTTGTATGCAACAGAGATGTAAAAATAGAATGATCATCCAGTCTGTTGGTTGACCCTTGAAAAACAACCCACTTGTCATTCCCTTTCCTGAGACATTCAAGAATCTATTGAGTCTTCCAGTCTACTGTAGATATTTTCATAGCGTTATCATGAACTCGATCTTAAATGTTGTCATAAAGTCACACTAGGGACTCCAGGACCAGATGCAAGGCCGAAATAGAGGAAGGACGCAACGACTTGACGTCGGGTAGAATCTGAAACGTTCTCCGTGCATGAATATTTCTGGGAGTAAAAAAGGATGTAGTTCCTGAAGTCTCCATGAAGTTGGTATTAGGACAAGAGGTCTCTTGATGCTGATTCACCAAAGGAAACTCTGATCCGAAGGTTCTACAGAGACGGAGGTTACTCGTTATGACTGACGAGTTCCTCCATGTCACTACAGAGCCGTAGAAAAGAGAAATCTAATACGATGTAGTCCTTTGTCCTATTGACATTGATGGTGGTCTTTGGTGCCACAACCTTAGGTTGCACGAAGTCATCTGTTTCATTAGTGTTGTCAGTAGCCCAAGGCCGGTCTGTTGTAAACTGACCACTGGGGCTGCAACCACTGTGCAGTCTTGTCACTCCCCAAACAAGTCAGTGGAGTTACGCACAGCATTCGGAGCAATACGAGTGGGGCTTGTGGGTTCCACATCCTCAGGCATGTGGCAAGGAATGGTGATATTTGCTTGTTTAGCCAGCTTAAGGGTATGGGGAAATTGCACTTCAGGTGTCAGGTCACGTGTGTTGTCCTTTTTTACGGTCTGATAGAGCCTGTAAGGAGTTATCACATTTGCACTCAGGAGTGCCAGCCCTTCTCTTGCTACAAAGAGAAGCTGCCATGTTCTAACAATAGACCTAATAGACACCACGCACTGCAGACTCTTGGCCAGTGAATATCTAACAGTTCCTTCACAGATAGCTCTCACCAGGAGTCACAATAAACACTACGCTTTCCAACCACACGGCATGTGTACTGACGAAAGTAAAAAACTGGCCGATGTAGGCCGTTACTCAAAGTTCCAAGTCGCTATGTTGTGTTTAAGTGTCCCTTGGGAGGTGGGTCGCGCAAAATAACACTAGTAATAGCACAGCAACGTAGATTGTAGCGCTCACCCATGAGAACACAGAACAGTCTGTTTCACTCCACTTTGCTCTCCGGAGATGAGGGTTTTTCTGTCATAGGCACCTCCCTGAGCGATGGAAATGGTAGGCAGACTGCCACAAACAGCGGAACAAACGCACAACAAGCGTTTCACAGAGTAGGCACAGAACACTCTGTTTCACTCCACTTCGCTCCACGCAGATGAGGGTTTTTTTCTGTCGTAGGCACCTCCCTCAGCAATGGAAATGATAGGCAGACTGCTACAAACAGCTGAACAAACCCACAACAAGCATTTCACAGAGTAGGTACAGAACACTCTGTTTCACTCCACTTCGCTCGCCAGAGATGAGAGTTTTTCTGTAATAGACACCTCTCTCAGTGATGGAAATCGTAGGCAGACTGCCGCAAACAGCTGAACAAATGCACAAGCGTTTTGCACAGTAGGCACAGTACACTCTGTTTCACTCTGTGACGTTTTGTGAAGCAGGCACCCCTGTCACGTGGCGAAGGGGCAGCCCAGATCATGCGGGAAGGAGGAAGAGGAGTGGCAGTACACGTGAGGGACACAATCAATAAAGACATGTATCTTAACCCTCTTATGGTGCCTGCGTCTCTTCTTTGCCTGTGGCCAGAATGAAAGCTGCGTGGGTCATGGATGGTTAACATGATGTCCTGGTAGACATCAAACTGGCGACGAGCGGGTTGACCAACGCGTGTCGGGCCCCGTGTCAGTGGAGTCTCACTGCCAGAGGTGTGGATGCTGCAAAGAGGTGTGTCATGGGCACAGCCGTCCAATTTTGCAGAGCACTGCCTCGCTAACTGTGATCGACGGGCGGTGTGGCCCGAGAGGCATTCCAGGTACAGTGCCCAGAGGCGGGGAGGCATTGTCAAGGAGCGCATGTCAGGTGGCACACATTACTTGAAGAGGGAGTTGGAGGCCTGCAAGCCTACGCAGCTCGCATTTCATATCTCCCGTCCTCACAAGTGCGTGTCGACACAAATGCATACGTTAGCCTTGGCAGACATTGAGGCAACATTTAAAGGCACAAAAATGGTTCAGAGGAAGCACATATCTGCATCAAAGGTCAGTTCTCAGCAGACTGTGATGCAGTGTGTGATTTATAAAAAAAAGAAACAAAAAGAAAAAAGAGAAAATTGAAAACACCATGATAGCAAGTTTGCCTGATCCTCGGCAGGGAGGAAGACGATCAGGCAACCTCAAATACCATTGTATAGTTATCTGCAACCACGACAGTGCATCCCAGCTTGGGGAGGGCTCTATTTAACGTCCCCAATGCCAGCTGCTGAACCAAAATGTCAGAAGAGGAGGAACTGACAGTGCCTGTCAACCCACCAGCAGTTCTGCCTTCAAGGCTACCGGTCAACTTAATTACACAACTGCCCACTCATTTTGACCTGTCGAAGACCAGCAATCTGGGTCCCAGATGGAGAAGATGGATGAGGGAGTTCAAGGTCTACATCAAGGCCATCAGACCCCTTGAAGAAGACACAAATCACAGCCTACTGACCCTATCCATAGGCCCCAATGTATGGGATATTATAGATGAACTGCGACTGGAACAACAGACACCTACACCAACCTCAAGACCGCTCTCACTGACTACTTCACACCAATGTCAATTACGAACAGCATAAAAAGGGGAATCAATGGACTTATAGGTCATGCTTCTCCTCATTCGACTAAATACTGCGATTTCAACAACTATTCAAAGGCACTTAGGTCCCAGATCATTGCATGGTGTGAGTGTGCTGATTTCAGAAAGATGCCGCTACAGAAACCCTGATCCCTAGAAGAGATCCTACTCGTGGCACGGTCAGATGCGGCCCTATCACTTCAAGTGGAGGGTTTGAGTGATATCAAGATCTTGCATCGGAAGACTGAGAATGTCCACAAACTAGACACAATGCAACCAAGCAAAGGCAACAGAGTACCATTGTGCTACCGCAGTGGATATGAGCACCTGCCGAGCCATCAGACAACAATGCTCAGCGTGCATGGGGGACAACTATTTCAAAGCTGGGTGTTGCATGTACCGCAGTCAGGCACGTGGCGAAGGAAATGGGGGGAGACCAGCACAGGGTAGGGACAGATGGAGGCAGAGTGCCCCAGGGACAGCAAACCAACGTGATGAGCCACCTCATCGAATGCAAAGAAACAGGAGGGAAGAAGGAAAACCACAAGAGAGAACACCAATAGAATGGCAGTCAAGTAAACCAACAACATCCAGATCCAGAAGAAGACCCAAAAGGTAAGTTTGTTACCTGGTTGAACAGTCACAGACAGACTGCAGATCCAGTGCATCATCAATGGAAGATGGGAGAACCAGTGAAGAGAGGCTATCTGTATGCACTCGGAAACCCAACGGAAAAGGAACAAAGCCCAATACTGCTCCTCCAAGTGAATGAAATGGTGGCTGAATTCCTAGTGGACACAGAAGCCACAGTAAATGCCATAAACAGAGAGGTTTACAACAATCTCCTGCATGCCCCACGCCTATGACCAGCGGAGGTTAACATCTACCTGTATGGATCAAAAAGGCCACTGCCCTGCAAGAGGTATTTCATGGCACAATGCAAATACAAAACACAGACGAAAAGAATACCCATGCACGTTCTGGGGGCAGCAATGGGCAGTGGGTGTATTCTAACTTTCAAAGCCGCCATAGACATGGGCCTCATACATGTACTCTACAGACATATGGCTCACCAATACCTGGACCCATCCACCAAGATAGAGCAACTCTTCCCAACAATATTCAAAGGTCTGGGCAAACTAAAAGATCAACAGATCAACCTGCACAAAAATCTGCAAGTACTGCCAGTAGACCAACACTATCATGGCATTCCAGTGAAAATACAATGATAGGTTGAGGAAGAGCTATACAAACTACTGGATGCAGGCATCATAGAGCCTGCAGAAGGCCCTACTCCATGGGTATCGCCAATAGTTCAAGTGCCCAAAAAGGACTCGCAGGACATCAGGATATGTGTAGACATGTGACGGCCGAATTAAGCTATACTGAGGGAGCGTCATCAAGCTCCTCGGGTCACTGACATGGTATACCTGCTAAATGGTGCCACTGTGTTTTCAAAACTGGACCTTAACAAAGGATATCATCAACTGGAATTGAGTAAGGAGTCAAAATACATAAAAACATTTGTCAGACATCTTGGGCTGTACAGGCACAAGTGCCCAAGCTTTGGAATCTCATCGGCCGCAGAGATCTTTCAGGCGGAGATACATATGTCATTAAGCACATCCCCAACTGTCTAAATTATTGGGATAAAACAATCTGGCGTTACAGCCCTTGTATGCAACAGAGATGTAAAAATAGAATGATCATCCAGTCTGTTGGTTGACCCTTGAAAAACAACCCACTTGTCATTCCCTTTCCTGAGACATTCAAGAATCTATTGAGTCTTCCAGTCTACTGTAGATATTTTCATAGCGTTATCATGAACTCGATCTTTAATGTTGTCATAAAGTCACACTAGGGACTCCAGGAACAGATGCAAGGCCGAAATAGAGGAAGGACGCAACAAATTGACATCGGGTAGAATCTGAAACGTTCTCCGTGCATGAATATTTCTGGGAGTAAAAAAGGATGTAGTTCCTGAAGTCTCCATGAAGTTGGTATTAGGACAAGAGGTCTCTTGATGCTGATTCACCAAAGGAAACTCTGATCCGAAGGTTCTACAGAGACGGAGGTTACTCGTTATGACTGACGAGTTCCTCTATGTCACTACAGAGCCGTACAAAAGAGAAATCTAATACGATGTAATCCTTTGTCCTATTGACATTGATGGTGGTCTTTGGTGCCACAACCTTAGGTTGCACAAAGTCACCTGTTTCATTAGTGTTGTCAGTAGCCCAAGGCCGGTCTGTTGTAAACTGACCACTGGGGCTGCAACCCCTGTGCACTCTTGTCACTCCCCAAACAAGTCAGTGGAGTTACGCACAGCATTCGGAGCAATACGAGTGGGGCTTGTGGGTTCTACATCCTCAGGCATGCGGCAAGGAATGGTGATATTTGCTTGTTTAGCCAGTTTAGGGTTATGGGGAAATTGCACTTCAAGTGTCAGGTAACGTGTGTTGTCCTTTTTTACGGTCTGATAGAGCCTGTAAGGAGCTATCACATTTGAACTCAGGAGTGCCAGCCCTTCTCTTGCTACAAAGAGAAGCTGCCATGTTCTAACAATAGACCTAATAGACACCACGCACCGCAGACTCTTGGCCAGTGAATATCTAACAGTTCCTTCACAGATAGCTCTCACCAGGAGTCACAATAAACACTACGCTTTCCAACCACACGGCATGTGTACTGACTAAAGTAAAAAAGTGGCCGATGTAGGCCGTTACTCAAAGTTCCAAGTCGCTATGTTGTGTTTAAGTGTCCCTTGGGAGGTGGGTCGCGCAAAATAACACTAGTAATAGCACAGCAACGTAGATTGTAGCGCTCACCCATGAGAACACAGAACAGTCTGTTTCACTCCACTTTGCTCTCCGGAGATGAGGGTTTTTCTGTCATAGGCACCTCCCTCAGCGATGGAAATGGTAGGCAGACTGCCACAAACAGCGGAACAAACGCACAACAAGCGTTTCACAGAGCAGGCCCAGAACACTCTGTTTCACTCCACTTCGCTCCACGCAGATGAGGGTTTTTTTCTGTCGTAGGCACCTCCCTCAGCAATGGAAATGATAGGCAGACTGCTACAAACAGCTGAACAAACCCACAACAAGCATTTCACAGAGTAGGTACAGAACACTCTGTTTCACTCCACTTCGCTCGCCAGAGATGAGAGTTTTTCTGTAATAGACACCTCTCTCAGTGATGGAAATCGTAGGCAGACTGCCGCAAACAGCTGAACAAATGCACAAGCGTTTTGCACAGTAGGCACAGTACACTCTGTTTCACTCTGTGACGTTGTGTGAAGCAGGCACCCCTGTCACATGGCGAAGGGGCAGCCCAGATCATGCGGGAAGGAGGAAGAGGAGTGGCAGTACACATGAGGGACACAATCAATAAAGACATGTATCTTAACCCTCTTATGGTGCCTGCTTCTCTTCTTTGCCTGTGGCCAGAATGAAAGCTGCGTGGGTCATGGATGGTTAACATGATGTCCTGGTAGACATCAAACTGGCGACGAGCGGGTTGACCAACGCGTGTCGGGCCCCGTGTCAGTGGAGTCTCACTGCCAGAGGTGTGGACGCTGCAAAGAGGTGTGTCATGGGCACAGCGGTCCAATTTTGCAGAGCACTGCCTCGCTAACTGTGATCGACGGGCGGTGGGTCCCGACAGGCATTCCAGGTACAGTGCCCAGAGGCGGGGAGGCATTGTCAAGGAGCGCATGTCAGGTGGCGCACATTACTTGAAGAGGGAGTTGGAGGCCTGCAAGCCTACGCAACTCGCATTTCATATCTCCCGTCCTCACAAGTGCGTGTGGACACAAATGCATACGTTAGCCTTGGCAGACATTGAGGCAACATTTAAAGGCACAAAAATGGTTCAGAGGAAGCACATATCTGCATCAAAGGTCAGTTCTCAGCAGACTGTGATGCAGTGTGTGATTTATAAAAAAAAGAAACAAAAAGAAAAAAGAGAAAATTGAAAACACCATGATAGCAAGTTTGCCTGTTCCTCGGCAGGGAGGAAGACGATCAGGCAACCTCAAATACCATTGTATAGTTATCTGCAACCACGACAGCGCATCCCAGCTTGGGGAGGGCTCTATTTAACGTCCCCAATGCCAGCTGCTGAACCAAAATGTCAGAAGAGGAGGAACTGACAGTGCCTGTCAACCCACCAGCAGTTCTGCCTTCAAGGCTACCGGTCAACTTAATTACACAACTGCCCACTCATTTTGACCTGTCGAAGACCAGCAGTCTGGGTCCCAGATGGAGAAGATGGATGAGGGAGTTCAAGGTCTACATCAAGGCCATCAGACCCCTTGAAGAAGACAAAAATCACAGCCTACTGACCCTATCCATAGGCCCCAATGTATGGGATATTATAGATGAACTGCGACTGGAACAACAGACACCTACACCAACCTCAAGACCGCTCTCACTGACTACTTCACACCAATGTCGATTACGAACAGCATAAAAAGGGGAATCAATGGACTTATAGGTCATGCTTCTCCTCATTCGACTAAATACTGCGATTTCAACAACTACTCAAAGGCACTTAGGTCCCAGATCATTGCATGGTGTGAGTGTGCTGATTTCAGAAAGATGCCGATACAGAAACCCCGATCCCTAGAAGCGATCCTACTCGTGGCACGGTCAGACGCGGCCCTAGGACTTCAAGTGGAGGGTTTGAGTGATATCAAGATCTTGCATCGGAAGACTGAGAATGTCCACAAACTAGACACAATGCAACCAAGCAAAGGCAACAGAGTACCATTGTGCTACCGCAGTGGATATGAGCACCTGCCGAGCCATCAGACAACAATGCTCAGCGTGCATGGGGGACAACTATTTCAAAGCTGGGTGTTGCATCTACCGCAGTCAGGCACGTGGCGAAGGAAATGGGGGGAGACCAGCACAGGGTAGGGACAGACGGAGGCAGAGTGCCCCAGGGACAGCAAACCAACCTGATGAGCCACCTCATCGAATGCAAAGAAACAGGAGGGAAGAAGGAAAACCACAAGAGAGAACACCAATAGAATGGCAGTCAATAAACCAACAACATCCAGATCCAGAAGAAGCCCCAAAAGGTAAGTTTGTTACCCGGTTGAACAGTCACAGACAGACTGCAGATCCAGTGCATCATCAATGGAAGATGGGAGAACCAGTGAAGAGAGGCTATCTGTATGCACTCGGAAACCCAGCGGAAAAGGAACAAAGCCCAATACTGCTCCTCCAAGTGAATGATATGGTGGCTGAATTCCTAGTGGACACAGAAGCCACAGTAAATGCCATAAACAGAGAGGTTTACAACAATCTCCTGCATGCCCCACGCCTATGACCAGCGGAGGTTAACATCTACCTGTATGGATCAAAAAGGCCACTGCCCTGCAAGAGGTATTTCATGGCACAATGCAAATACAAAACACAGACAAAAAGAATACCCATGCACGTTCTGGAGGCAGCAATGGGCAGTGGGTGTATTCTAACTTTCAAAGCCGCCATAGACATGGGCCTCATACATGTACTCTACAGACATATGGCTCACCAATACCTGGACCCATCCACCAAGATAGAGCAACTCTTCCCAACATTATTCAAAGGTCTGGGCAAACTAAAAGATCAACAGATCAACCTGCACAAAAATCTGTAAGTACTGCCAGTAGACCAACACTATCATGGCATTCCAGTGAAAATACAATGATAGGTTGAGGAAGAGCTATACAAACTACTGGATGCAGGCATCATAGAGCCTGCAGAAGGCCCTACTCCATGGGTATCGCCAATAGTTCAAGTGCCCAAAAAGGACACGCAGGACATCAGGATATGTGTAGACATGTGACGGCCGAATTAAGCTATACTGAGGGAGCGTCATCAAGCTCCTCGGGTCACTGACATGGTATACCTGCTAAATGGTGCCACTGTGTTTTCAAAACTGGACCTTAACAAAGGATATCATCAACTGGAATTGAGTAAGGAGTCAAAATACATAACAACATTTGTCAGACATCTTGGGCTGTACAGGCACAAGTGCCCAAGCTTTGGAATCTCATCGGCCGCAGAGATCTTTCAGGCGGAGATACATATGTCATTAAGCACATCCCCAACTGTCTAAATTATCGTGACGACATCCTGGTATTCGGACAAGATCAAGAACAACACAATAACACTCCCACAAGTGTATGGCACTTGAAGAAGCTTATCTCATGTTAAATAGAGAAAAATGTGAATTCAGGAAGCACACTCTTCGTTTCTTTAGACACCAATTCGCTGTGCAGTGCATGACTCCAGACCCGGAGAAGGTGACCGGAAACCTTTCACAGTGGTCATTGACCACCAAGCCCTACTCTTCATTTACGGGAACACTCAAGCAAAAATGCCCCCCAGAATTGCACGGTGGGCTCTGAGACTGCAAGACTACACCGTCTGTATTATTCATTGCCCAGGGAAGGATGACAACCCTGCTGATTTTCTATCAAGATTTTCGATGTAAGAATGCCCTGCCTATGCCCTGCCTATGCCCGCCATTGCAGATCAATACATGCACTACATTTTGCATGCAGCCACCCCGAAAGGAATTGAAATGGCACATGTTGCACATGAAACCGAAAATGACCAGGCTATGCAAATCATCTTCAGATGCATGGAGTCAGGACGATGGAGGCAGGCTAGGCAAGCGGGTGAGTGCACCAATCCAGATATCCAACAAGATCTCAGCAGTTTGTTGGCTGTGTGAGAGGGGTTGGCCCGGTCCGAAGAAGAGCTCTTACTCTAAGGAACAAAAATAGTCATTCCTCGGATACTACAAAGAAAGATTCTGGAACTGGCACATGAAAGACACTGTGGGATTGTGTCCACCAAGATAATGCTACAGTAGAATGTATGGTTTCCACAGCTGGATATGCAAGTGGAAACGCTGCCCCGACAATATCCCAAGTGCGCAGTCATCAACCCTACCACACACCCTGAGCCGTTGTGCATGACAGACCTTCCTGAGAAAGCATGGGATGAGATAACAGTATATTTTTGTTTTGGGCCCCTGGAAGGGGAGGAATACATACTTGTGGCAATAGATGTATACTCTCGATTTCTAGATCTACAACTGCTACCCTACACCTCTGCCTGCCACACTATACCTGCGCTGGACAGGATGTTCGCCATATATGGAATACTGAGAGTAATAAAATCTGACAATGGATCATCGTTCACGGGGCAGGATTTCAAGACGTTTGCAGAATACATGGGTTTCACCCACAGACGAGTCTGGGCAATGCTGCATGGGCATCGCACAAGCGAGGCAGGGTAACTGCTGTTACCATCGGCAGCTGGGAGAGGGGCAGCCCCAACCACCCGTGCCTGCTCCTCTCCTCCCCCCCAGCTACGGAGACACGCAGTCTCGGCAGCACAAAGCCATGGAAGGGTAAGGTGCGAACAGTCATCTCACCCTTCATCCAAACAGCAAGGTGCTAAGCGCCATAAGGAAAACAACCGTCAGGCAGGGCTCAGGTTCAAAAGACCTGCCCCCACCAGGGGGCCAGAGAGTCGGCTATACAGCCGGGGGCTGCGACAACAGCAGCCCCCACCACATACACAACAAAGACCCAGGGCCTCCCTGGGTCCTATAAATATGAGCAGCATGCTCAGAGTAAACACAATCTGTTTGTGGACCCTGAACGGGGATCCAAGCAAACAAGAGGTTCGCTGTTTACTCAGTGTCTTCCAAATCTCTTGCTTCTTTAGCAATTCTTGAAGTTCGCTGTACATCGCAGCGTCTTTTTTCTTTCCTGAACATTGTACTGTTCAAAGCAACTGCATTGCAGCCTTAACGAAGGAAGAAGAGGCAACCGAACCCAGCGCGGACGGCGTCAATCTCAACATCTCGGCATAGAGGAAAAAGCGAGCAGAGGGCGTGTCCAAAACAAAACAAACAAAGACGCGTGCTGCGGAATCATCCCAAGCCAGTGCGAACGAAGGAGAGAGAGGCGCCCGAGCAGCCCAGCGCGGACGACGGCCGATTCAACAACTTACAGGTGAGCCACCGCACTGGGGCTACGAGGGAGGAAAAATAGACATTTGTGTCCAGAAGAGATACAATTTGTTACAGTGGACCGGAGCCCCCGCATTATATGGCAAGCGGGGCAAGATAACACAAGCCAGTTTTAAACTCAGGCAGAGTCACGGCCAGCTTGGTAGCACTGCGAGCCGGGAGCTCGTTTTTTCTTGACACCCACGCAGAGCTGGCGAACACAATTTCAAGCTCGGCGGGCCCAAATACTGCAGATTTAAAATAATTTCTACAATATTGCACGGGCGCCCTCACAGCGAAACCAATTAGTTAAATACCAGTGAAACAAGCCTGGGGGCTGCCCATTTTTTTAAATAAACACCGCACAGAGTGGACACTAGGAGACAATTTTTCTTTGAACCCTGTCAAGAAGGCACCAGCTAACAGTTACCCAGCACGGGGAACAAATAGAACAGGCTCAAAGACCTTGCCGATAGCAACATCTTAACTCCTTGATAAAACATTTTCCTTTTCCTATAACGGGCATAGAAGACCATGGGGCCCAAACGGAAAACACGGGCACCCTCAACACCGGTGCAGAAGCCCAAATCACCACAATTGTTAGCAGTCATTGAAGCGGCAGAGCACTACGAATGGGCATGGGTTAGAGAAAACATGTACGGCCTACCCTGGGAAGGAATTACCAGCTCACCCAGCCAAGAGGAGGTTTCTGGACCATTAAAAAGGAGAAAAGTATCCGAAGGCGCCAAAAAAGGTACAAAGAAATTTTCAAAACTATGTGAGAATGTAGCGGAATTAGAGCAACTAATGGTAGAAATAAGGGGGAAACAGACACCGCCCACAAGGGAACCTGGGGCCTCAAACCCTACCATCGCAGTAGAACCTACAATAACGGTTGTCAACCCACCCGTAACACTACCTACAGCAATCCCGCCACAACAAGTACAGCAGTTGCCAGTAGCACCCACAGCTATAAATACAACAGCCTCCACAACTCCAGCAACAGATTCAGCAGGTGCTCCAAAAGCATGGGCAACCCTCAGCACAGACAACACGGGCGTGACAGGGACACCCGGCAGCAATACAACTGACATTGTAACAATCTGTAACGCACAGTTAGACCAAAAAATGAAATCTTTCCAAACAGAGATATTAAATAGATACCAAAGATGCCTGGCATGGAACATTGATACCACAATCAAAGAAGCCACATGGGCCAAGGAATTGATAGAAATCTTTTCCCTAATAAAAGCCCAACGCAAAGGGAAAGACGCTTTCAGAGATCCCAAAAAGATAGAAGAAAAAGCTATTGCCAGATTCGCCCAGGTCGAACAAAACTGGGACAACTGGTTACAGGCCTTTGCCATCTTAGCAACAATATATGAAGGAAAATTCCCCATGGATGGTAGGAAGATCTGGGCATACTTTGATAAAATAAGGGAAGTAAAAGTAACACAGAGGGGGAAGACATGGCTAGCATACGACATCAGATTTAGGAGGAGCATGTCAGAAAGGCCAACCATTGAGTGGGATGAAGTCCAGAACGATTTATACACCCTCAATGCCAAACCTCCCCAGGAAGAAGATACCATGCATTCTTCTTCCAAAAATAGCAAATATTTGCAAGGAAGCAAATCCCATGACAATGATAAATCCAAAAAAGGGGAGCAGCCCTTTAGGAGGAACCAGCCTTGGGCGGCTAAAATAATGCCCACAGACAGAACAAACAGCAGGCTGCCAAATCCAACATCCCATGCAGACATTTTGGGAAAAACCAGTGTACATGGGGCAAAGAATGCTGGTACAAACACGCCTGCACAAACTGCAACGGCTACCATGCAGCAAGCAACTGCACCAGACTACCAGCCAAGAAAGAATGATATCCCAATTTTAGAACCAGGACGAACACCCATCAACCCGGGCAACTTTAGGGACGCCCTAAACAACTACCCAGACAAGGAAACCAGCAGGATACTATGGCAGGGTTTCACCAAAGGTTTTCCATCCCATTTAAGGGCACTGGGTCACATACATCCCGATGAACCTAAAGTCATCCAGGGACAACCCCCAGATAGTAGAAACCAAAATCAAGAAAAAACTGCAACTAGGCAGGGTAGCAGGTCCCTGGGACACCATGCCTTTAAAGAACTATTTAATATCTCCACTAGGCCTGGTCCCCAAAAAAGAGCCTGGGAAAATGAGGCTAAACCATCACCTCTCCTACCCTAAAGGCCAGTCTTTAAATGACGGCATCCCACACACAGAATCCGCCGTATCTTACACCCATTTCCAAGAGGCGGTAAGGCTCATACAAGAGTGCGGCAGAAACGCCTTGATGGCCAAGCTGGACATCGAATCTGCTTTCAGACTTTTGCCAGTCCACCCAGAGTCACAGCAGTGGCTAGGTTTCACTTTTAACAACAAATTCTATGTAGATAGATGCCTCCCCATGGGGTGCGCAGTATCCTGTGCACTATTTGAGTAATTCAGTTCCTTTTTCCAATGGGCTTTCCTAAAGCAGAGACCAGGGACAAAACTAGTGCATTACCTAGACGATTTCATGGTCATAGGGCCACCAAACTCTGGGGAATGCGGCAGGGCTTTAGCAAAACCTGAGCATATGGCCGCACGGTGGGGAATTCCCCTGGCGAGGGAAAAAACCACCAAACCAGACACAAACATAATTTTCCTGGGCATCGAAATAGACACAGCAAAGGGGCTCTGCAGAATCCCCAAAATAAAAATATCAGAACTCCTGTCTAAAATACAAAACATGATAACGAAAGAAAAGGGGACAGTAAAGGAAATACAATCCTTAGCAGGCAGCCTCAATTTCGCATCCAGAATAATACCTCAAGGGAGGATATTTTCCAGAAGCCTAGAGTTCAAAATCAAATCACTCACCAAACCACACTTGCATATCCGGCTAGGCAGAGAGGTGAAACAAGACCTGGAAACATGGGGAAAATTCATCAGAGATTTCAACGGGTCTTTACTTTGGCGAACGCCTTTAAATACCCAGTCAAACAGGGTCCTACACCGACGCAGCTGGGAGCAAGGGGTTTGGAGCCATGCTAGACTATGAATGGGTGGCGGGACACTGGCCCAATTCATGGCAAGCAGAAGGGTGGTCAAGAAATATCACCCTACTAGAAATATTTCCCATCTGGCTAACATTACACATCTGGTGCAGGTGACTAGCGAATACAGAACCTTTGATCTGGTGTGATAACATGGCTGTAGTGGGCTCCATAAACAGAAGGTCTACGAAATGCCCGTTAGTACTGAAAGTGTTACGAGCCATTACAACAGTCACATCAAAAGTAAACGTTGTACTCAGAGCGAAGCACATTTCAGGGGCAGATAATAACATTGCTAATGCCTTATCTCGCTTCCAGTGGACAAGATTCCGAGAGCTAGCGCCGCACGCCCAAGAACAGATGACGCCAATACCAGCAGAATGCTGGGCAATAATGAGAAGACAAGAATAACGGCATCAACGCCAACGGCAGAGAGCACAGGCCGGGATGCCCAACGAAAACCAGGCACCTCTAAAACGGGTGCCAACAACACATTGGCCTCAACGCCAGCACCAGAGAGTGCAGGCTGGGATGACCAATACAAAGTAGGCACCTCTAAAACGGGTGCCAACAACACATTGGCATCAATGCCAGCACCAGAGAGTGCAGGCCGGGATGTCCAATACAAAGCAGGCACCTCTAAAACGGGTGCCAACAACACATTGGCATCAACGCCAGCGCCAGAGAGACCAGGCCGGGATGCCCAACAAGAATCAGGCACATCAACAACGGGTGCCAACAACCTCACAGGTTTCCTAACGGAGATGGCAGAGAGGGCAGTGGCAAGCACTACTGCAACACAGTACAATAAGTGTTTGCAAACAGTATTTAAGGCCACAGGTGTAAACCATGTAGAATTAATAACGATTAAAGATATAGAAGTATTTTTAAAATGGGCCCGGGAACAAGGTTTCAAAAGGGATTGGGCTAAAAGACACCTGGCGGCAATTTCATATTTTACAAAAATACGGGGCGATTCAGACCCCACCCAGAACGCCGTCATCTCTTATGCAATGAAGGGATGGGGCAGAATAGAGGGTGCCCAAGTGGACACCCACCGACCCCTTGATTTCAGCAAACTGGTGCAGATAGCAAGCCAGCTGGAAGCCATATGTTGGCACCCATACAAGATAATGTTATTTAAAACAGCCTTTTTCCTAGCCTACTTTGGGGCTTTCCGGGTATTGAGAACTCATCGCTTCCAGCACCAAGGCCACAAACTGCCTGGGTGTCATGGAAATCAGGGTGAGACAGGAGAGTGTTAACATAGAAAAGCAACAGTCGAAAATGGGTGCAAAAAGAACCATCAACATTTGTTGCATCGATGAAGCAACAAACTGTCCGGTTTGCATCACCAACCTCTATTACGCACAACGACCCAAAGTGGGGGGGAGTTTTTTCATCCACAAGGATGCATCGGCCCTAAACCGCTAATTTAAAGGAGTGCTGATAAAAGCAATCAGCAAAGCAGGGTGGGATCCCAAACAGTCCGGCACTCATTCCTTCAGGATAGGTGCCGCCACTGCAGCATGGCAGGGAGGCTTAGCACCGCAACAGCTAAAAAACATAGGGGGATGGAAGTCAGACTGTTATAAAAGATATATCAGACCACAACTGATATAGCCATCCTCCCTAAAAATTTCCTTTCTTTTCCCTCCCTCCCACCACCACAGAAACAACAGGCGAATCGAGGACCACACTCCGATCAGCATGGATAGTTGGCCACCCTTTTGTTTTCAGGACAGGCAGATGGGCAGAAGAGACCAAAGAAGGGCCACCTTTCAGAAACACCATTACTTCATGGTGGGGATACAGAGGCCTACGTTGGGCCGACGTCCACGAAACACTAGCAGAATTGGTGGCATACAGGGACCCCCCAGAATTCCTGATCATTCATCTAGGGAGCAACGACCTAGTCAATACGGCTAGACGCATCCTATGCGAAGAAATCTGCTCCTCCCTAGCAGGCATTTCGCACAACTGGAGGGGTACTGAAATATACTTCTCAGCCATCTTACCAAGAAAGAAATGGCTAGGGGCCAACTCCTACAAATCTATAGACATATCCAGAAGAAAACTGAACAGGACGATGGAGAGATTCTGTATGACAAGAGGACTGGGTTTCATAAAACACCCAGCCATTACACTAGGCAACCCAGACCTCTTTCTCCTCGACGGCACCCATTTGTCTAACCAGGGCATAGAGCATTTCTTTTGGGAAATCAATGCAACACTTGCTCACAGGGGCTGTCTCTAGGGCATACTCTTGGGGGAACACGGTCAGCCGGCAACCTGCCCGTGTGTGGCAGCACGGGTCAGAGGGGGTAACCTCAGGACCCGGTGCCCAAAAGTATACCACCATCATGATATGTGATATTGTTATTGCCATAACTCATATCTGTACAATGAAATCCTACGGCCTTTTATTGCCAACACTTGACACAAGTTGTGAGCCTATCATTACGGGAGAGGGTTTGGGGTTCGGCCAATACTAATGCATGCATATGGGTTCAGCAGTTAACACCACTATGGCCACACAGTACCACTGCAAAAGAACCGTCAGAAGTGATGTTTGGGCAGTACATATGCACGAGAATCCTGCATGTTATGGCTCCTGAAGAGAAATATAAGGGAGACTCTGAGATGAGGGAGCGAGACATGAGTGCCAAGGAAACCATGAAGGAGCAAGTGGGTGTGGCTAGGAGGGCTTGTGAGAATGTTATGGAGGTGGGGGATGTTGTGATAGTGTGCCAGCCCCAGACTCGGAAATACGCTGCCGCTTTTGACAAGGAGCCACTGATGGTCACCCAGGTCAAAGGTCTCTCGTCACGGCGGAAGGGGAGAGGAGAGAGGTGACCCGAAATTCCTCGCATTTCAAGAGGATGCCCTTCGATCATCATAACAAGGTCTTCAGCAGAGGAAGTTGATCCGCAGGCATCGGATGCTCCCTATGAAGGAGATGGCGAGGACTCCAGTGAAGAGCAAGTAAACTCCCCTGTGAGAGAGAGAGAGAGAGAGATGGCCACCAGCAATTAAATCTGATGGAAATAATGTTTTGTTAAGAAAGGAGGGGTTGTGACATTGTGTGAAGCCAGCGCCCCTGTCACGTGGGGAAGGGGCAGCTCGGATCATGTGGGAAGAAGGAAGAGGAGGGGCAGTACCAGTGAGGGACAGGATCAATAAAGACGTGTATCTTAACCCTCTCATGGTGTCCGCTTCTCTTCTTTGCCTGTGGCTAGAATGAAGGCCGCGTGGGACATGGAGGGTTAACATGACATCCTGGTAGACATCAAACACTCCGCCTTGTTAGTTTCTTGCTCGAGACCAGCACGGTTAAAATTAGTATATGCGGGCCGGAGGCCTTATCTCTACAATACCGTATTTTTTTTTAGGACAGATACATTTAATATGCAATACAAAGGAGGATTCACTGGCCCAAATTGCGCCCATTAATCTCACTAATGATATATTTTAAGGTGCATTTTATCATTTTAGATTTGTTTTGCAGCTGCATGTCAAGTTTAGCTATTTCTGTGTCTTATCATTCCTCTGTTTCCCTATTTCCTTGGTGAGTGCACAAATTCATCTCAACGCTTTCATGTTTTTAAACAAGTACTCTTTAACCACAGCGATTTGTCTTTGGAATGTTTAAATGCGGCACACACATTGCTATCATTCATTTTGACCAAATAACTGCAAACATTTATTATAGGACAATGTCTCTGAAATGTGTTATTTTGCTGGAGACGCACGTAAAATGAAATCACCAATGGACTATCGCTACTCAAATGGCAATCGGTCTACACATAAACACACGTGTAAAGCAGTGTTAAGCTGATTAAAAACTGGCATCAGTGAAGGGGGATTTTAGCACCGACCTGATTCCCTTAAATATGAAACATGAATTCACATTTCTTGTATGGCCTCCCAAAAATACAAATATTTCTGATGCAGCTTTTATCACTTGCTGTTTTGGATAGCCTACTAGCAGTTCTGTCAGTGAATTATCCACGCCATTCGTCAGTGCTATTCATATTAATATTAGTTTAGTCTCCAATTCACAAAATATAGATTTTTATCAATGCACCCCCTGCATTACTCTGATAATTCTGTGATTTACAAGGTTGTATGCATTTCTACTATTGCTGAATTCTTCGCCCCAACACAGTAAAAATAAGTTGCAAGAATGCTCCATTGAACGTCATTGTATGACAGTGTCCCCACACTCATGATAAATATTCTGGATTTAACGACTCCATGGGACGACAAGGCCAGTGCTAATTTCTGCAATGTCTTCTATGGAGTATCAAACGTCCATCCAAGTGCTTTAAAAGAATGACATTGTTTTTATATCGCACTTCATGCCGGAGTCCAGCCTCTAAACTCGGGACCGGGTATCAAACGCATGATGTTCCAGATTGTCTTGTTTCAAGATAAGGGCATTGGCCCTGAGCTATCCTCCCGGCTTCTTGACGGGTAGGAGGACCTTGACTATTTTCAGCTCTCTCATGCTGATGGAATCTATATGCAAGTTAAGCACATTTCCAGTCTGGGATATGCAGGTGGCAGTGGAGGGCCAGGAGCATTTTGTTTTGTTAATCAGTTTGTGTGCAGAGGTCCAGCGCTCATCTTTGTGCATCCACATGCGTCAGGAGGCAGCAGTGTTCTGTGCTTGAACCGTTCTACCAAAGCCTACGGGATGCAGAGGCCAATATCGTGTTCCTACTGCGGCCACGAGTGTGGCACCACTTGTGGGGCTGGTGGTAGATTATATAAAGTGCTCCATGTCTGAAGCACAGATTTCTAGGGATCTTGTGCCAGTTTCAGTGGTGTGGTAGTGGGATAGCATCGCCCCTACCAGGGCTTCACCCGAGGCAGGAGTGACACTGAGCTGTCATGCAGCATCAACCAAACCTGTTGCAATGATTCTGTAAGCTGCATACACCACCATGCAGGCTATATATGCCTCATGTCCCATGCTTCATGTCTCGGGAGGATACCCCGGGGCAACACGCTTGCCTTGGAAACAAGACGACACAGAGCAACACAGGTTGGATCCCCAGGTCCGCGCTTAGAAACCTCTGGGTATTAAGCGTGTTATAAATAACATATCATATGTCATATCATGAGTTAGTGGCTAGGTATCTGAGGGGTGGTAGAGCATCATCGGTGTCCTTCTGCTCTTCAAGAGGGCTTCCAAGCTGTACACCAGACCTGATGGCAGCTTAAGACTTGCAACATTTGGCCTGGTGTAAGTATATTTTTTTGCCCATAATGCTACGGCCCCAACGCCCAGAGCAAGTTAACTCAATTCCTACTTCTCCCACACATTCTCAAGTATACATTAGACATTACCGACATTAATGTCCTTTTATGCAAGATGTGTTTATGTGCATAGTGTTTTAGAGATGCCAACCTCAGGAAACCCTCCCACATACCACACAAAGTAACATGATTTCTTCAGGATAATATAATTGGTGAAATGGGAAAGCTATGATTTGGGCCCAGGTTTCCTTGTGTCCCAGTTTGCAATTTGACAGCAGACATGATCTCCTCCCATCCCGTCTGATATCATCTTTAGTTTTAGAGCAAAGTAAAGCTAGAGAATTAATTGGTAGAGCTGAGCATAGCCGAACCACAGGGTCTGGCCTCTCTCTCAGAGCCAAACATGAGTTGCCAAAGAAAAATACCCATGGCTAGCTTCCTGCCTCCCTCCACACAGTACAAAACCCATTCCTGCACCCTGAGTACCCAACCAACCCTACTCTACTTTACATCAGACACTTGCTTGGGATCCTGCCTCAATACAACTATGCCTAATATAAATGGTTAAAACTATAGTTATTTAATATGTAACACTATAGATTACCAGCCCATAGGAGTGAGACTTTGTTTACAGACAGTTCAGGAAAATAAAGCAAAGTGATGAAAAGGGATTTGCTCAGGATCACGTTATGTGTGAAGTGCAGCAAGCGGGGATTGAAGCCCTGGATTCCTGGTTGCACAGCTTCCAATTTACAGTGGAAAGGAGACATAATCATCTCCTAGTCCATCTCCAGTATCAGAAACAACAAAACACTTTCTGCAAAGTTGTGATTCAAGGGCTAAGCTAGTACACTGTTCAATAATTCGGCCATTCAGGCACAAATGTATTAGAAAGAGGGTAGCCTATTAATAGTCTGTATTCTGAGTCAAATACATCTGAAAGTAAGCACAATTGTAAAAAGATTATACATTTAATGAAAACTCACTATCATTTTAATCCTAAAAAGGGGTTGAGCCAGTTCCACAATCGGGCGCTTTGGCTTGCAGGTCAGACACAGATCTCAGTAACAGTCACTCAACCTGCTGATCTACCTTTTGGGATTTGTACCTCTATCTCATTTACCCTATTTTCCTTATCCATCACACTTCAGTGTCCTTCCCTTGTACCACATTCTCAATGCCTCAATTGCTTACAATTATCTTTCAGTCCGCTGTTTCCCTTTTGGTCCATCCTTTTCCCCTTACTCAATCCCCTTCCCTTGATATGCCCCCACACACTTCCCTTGCCCACATTGCTCAGTCACAATTCCTTGCCACTCACCACCTTTAATTGCCCATCACACCAAGCCCATTCTTTGACCTCACCATGTTTACATGTAGACCGGGGCTGCATAACTTATTTTGCTGGAGGGCCGAATGTACCACACAAGTCCCATACAGTGGGCCGAACTTTCAATGCAAATGTGCAGTTAGTTGGGGCACCGGTTTACAAATTTGAGTTAAACAACATGTTTTTAAGGTGTAGCTTGTATTTATCCTTGTTTTGCTGTAAGCCATTATAGCTAGCCCTTTTAAAACTGTACAGATCATGATGCAAAGCCAAAATCTGGACCATAGAGGCTTCACACACCTGATATAACACTTAGCATCTGAATGACTACTCCAGGCAACAGTTCATCATTACATTCATGTGACTTGGAGGCCCACAAACAATGTCCTAAAGGGACATTGGCCCACGGGCCGCATGTTGTGCACCACTGATGTAGACATTAGGCCACTTTGGTTTGCCAGTCAGCCTCTATAAGACATGGCAAGTAATCATGGTCAGGTCTTGCTATTAACTGTGGTTATGGATCTGCACTTGGAAAACGCAGAGTAAAGGATGCTGAGGGCACTTGGCTTTTATTGTGCTGCCAAATTGCACTTTCTCTGAAATTCGGCCGCATATTTCAGTTCATGTAAGTAGAGGGAATAAGCCATATATTTGGTGATGACGAGCGACCAAGAACAACATATTACATGTATTTGTGTTTTCAAGGAAGGTGGAGTGTGTGTGTGTGTGTTTCAGTTTCTGTGATTGTGGTGATACGTTTGAGTGTTTTTGTGACTGTGTAAAGTACAATTTGAAAAATGTATCTGTGTTCGTGTGACTTTGTATCTATTTATCTGAATCTGTTAGTGATTTGCATGCATGCCTTTTGTTGGTCACATAAAATAACAGTGTTCTGGACAAGACAAACAAAAATGATCAAAGACCTAGGGGGCCATTCATAGTTGGGTTGTAATGGTAAAGTCAGCAGTATTGGGGAAATACCACCAATTTTACCCTCCACGCAATGCAGGGTTTGATAAATAGTGTTAGCGGTATTTCATGGGAATACAGACAGCGGTATATTCGGTGGACTTTCGGCTGAAAACTCACCTTTTTCCACCTCCACTTTAAAGGTGGAGGTAAAGCAATTGAAAGTGGCCCCACATTAAAAAAAAATTCCTTTTCACTCTATAGAAGGCAGGCACAGGTGAACACATTTTTTACAAAGGGCCATGTTAAGGGGATGGAAAGGCGACTGACCTATTAAACCACCTTATCCAGGGCTTAAATCATTTAAAAAAAACACCTTTTTATGTTACCACCAATGGATGTGGTATTTCCAAAATGTCTGTGGAGGTATTTCGTAAAGACCACCAGCACTGGTGGTAAACTTTGAATGAGGTGTCTTTTTAGAAATACCACTGACAGTATGTCCAAGAAGTTGAACATGTGTAACAGCTTCACTGATTTTTATACATGGATGGATTCATTGGATAAATGGGTGGAGGAAATCCGTCCGGTTAAAATAGATAACTCTTCTCAAACAGATTTTCTAACTGTGCCTGGGAAAGTCCAATATTTGGAACAAGTGGACAGCTGTTGCCAGACTGATTGTTAATCAGGGAAAGTAATCCTGTCCCAACAATCCATACAGAAAACATCTGACGGGCCGGGCTTTGATATCACTTCTCTCCCTGTGGCCATGCTTCACCTCCTGAAGCAAGCGAGCGACTTCTGGTGCCTAATAATGCACCCCAAGTTGCTGTAAATAAATCTGAGACATGTCTTCTAGGGGCTTACAGACCTGCGAAAGCTCGTACACTCCCGGCTATGTTTAGAAGTTTGAAAGTAAGAACATCCCTAATGCCGGATTTATGGAGAAGAATACTAGAGACTTTTTTATGGACAATAGGAGCTTTATTATCACCAACATTGAGAAGCCTTGTGAAAATGAGACAAGAGAATCCTTACAGAATAAAGTATTGGCATGAGTTCACCAAAGAACTGGGCCAGGGGTGGTTAGTAGCTCCGATTTTAAGATCCTATGCAGACTTCAGATATATGATTGGTGTGCTTAGCAGAATATGGATTGTGTATGTGGGACTAGCAATTTGTCATATTTCCTCAGTATTTGTCGATATCTGCCCAAGGTTCCTCAAATCTAAACCTTATAATTGATTAGACTTATGTTCATACTTTCTTTTGGAATGTTCCTTATTATGGTCGTTTGATTTGTTTGTTGTTAAGTCTTATCTTTTGTTGGTAAATTGTCTTTCTGTTGTAGCGCTCTGATGCCTGTGGGCTACATCGCTTTATAAATATATAAATAAATAAAAGTGGTGATAACCTTTTTATAGCTGTATTTCATTAAATAAATCCACCCAACTCTAAATGACCCCCTTAGTTAGTAGTCCACGGGTAATTAATACCTGAATGTTCCATCTTTCTCTGACTGTTTTTCAACTGTGGCCCAACAGGGAGTATCACAATTAATCCTGTGTATAACCACCATATAGTAATATCCCTGGGTGGTATGCAGGGTGCTCTTAAAATATTCATGCAAGAACTCACTAGTAAAGTTCATTAGAATGTAGGCAAAGCATTCTTACAGAATGTAATCGAAGATAAACTCGTATGAGATGTGGACCCTTTCTTCCATGGCAAGTAGGAGCAGTGATAAACTGCTGTGGATTTTAACAGACCAAATGTGTATCGGGAGCAGGGGTGCCATATTGCATCCAGTGTCACAGAACCTGCCATTTAAATGAGTACATTGACACTGAGTGGTGTGAAATAGTCCCTGCAACCTAGAGTCTTTTCCCTCTCACTCAGTCTCTGTGGAGGCAAGTTTGTGGGGCTTATCCAGACACATCTGCAACATTGCTGAAATCAAGAGGAGTGCTTCACCTAATCCACACATAAACTAAGCTGACCTTGCAGCACTCGGTACCTTTGAGGCATTTTGCAGCCCTGGCCTACGAAGCAACAGCTCAACCATCCTAGTGTGCAATTGCCCCGTTGCCCCCTTCCCAGTCTGCCCCTGACAGAGGAGCAGGAGAACTGCTTAGAACTGAGGTTTGGATTCTTGGTGGGGCTTGACCTATCTAGATGTAAGAAAGTAATGGGCTAAAAATGATAACTGTCCATGGGTTATCAAACCTATAGGCTGCTGTCTTGGATCCTTATCCAACAGTCCCTTTTAAAAAATAGTTTCTGTGAAACACATGAGCAGGCAGTGCAGACCATTACAACAGCTGCTTGTTCTTATGCCCTTTTGAGGGCACATCAGACATGATAAATTAGAATAGAAAGAAAAGAAAGGAATGAGGGGGCAAAGATTAGGAATTACCAATTGAGACCAAATAACCAGACAGACTCAAGGAATATGGCAAAGTACTACTTTGTACTCAATTTAATAAAGCAGGGTCATCTGGCAGGCATCGGACTGATGCCTGCACACTCACACACAAACTTGATTACACAGGGGTCTTATACCCCAATATGCGTCATCTATGACATCATCCTACTTGGCAAACCATAAAATCTATTAGCGGGAGGGATTGGATTAGGTAACATATCTACTTAAAGAAGGTAAATGGGTTAGTACTTCATGGGCTGTCTCGTATCTCTAAAACAACCCTTGAACTACCTCTACATATGTATAATGCTGATTATAGCAAACGAAATGGCAGAGAATTGGTCTATGCAACATTGTATAGCAGGTTGCCCCCTAGACCCAGTGATTGGTTAGCATTCCCACCCAATCTTGGACTTTCGACTCAGCTAGCAGTATGTGAGGAAACCGAAACCTACGTGCTTGAATCACATCAGAATACTCCCCATTGTCCCAGTTAGTCCATCATCTCTCATCAGTCCGGCCATGAGCCAAAGTTTCCCATCTGTAGTTGACCTTGCAGCCTGTTTTCATTCTAAGACATTCAATGGAGTGAAAGCACATCACTATCTTCATTTGAGGCTTAATGAATAGTGTTTGTTTTCAACTTCTGAATAACATTTGAAGAGACCACAAATGTGTCCATTTCAGCCTCTTATTTACTTCTCTTTGATTTAAATATACTGGGTGTAATTGTCCTTTTGGCCTCTAGAGACTTGCTCACTCTACCTTGCTTAGACTTTATACACTTTTAATTGTCCAATCCATGGCTCTTGCAAATGTTTTCTTCTTCTTTAATCTAAGAGAAATATGTCTCAAGTCCATGACTCATCCGTATGCATCCCTTTGTGCTTTGCAGCTATTCCTTAAAAATAGCATCCTTGATCCCAAGCCAACATCGTCTACTTTTTGTTTGGCACACAGAGCTGTACTTCTAGCGTCTCCTTACTCTCCAGACCTGATCGGCTTCTGAGGTTGTTTAACTGAATAGTTACGCAGCCGGCATCCTTATTCCAATAATGTCCATTCTTGCCACATGATATATTCCTCTATAGCAAGCTTCTATGTATCTTTTCTACCTTGCGTTACTGTGTATTTACACTTATTGGTCAGCACGTTACTTTATCTTCTTCTGTATTCATGATTACTTTATCGTCTTGAACATGTTTCTCTTGTTACTTCAGTTACATCGTCACTCTTAAGTATTTTCATATCGTTTCAGCATAGCTTTGTATATCTTCCATCAGTCTGCCCACGTCAGAATTTACTCAGCGCTCCATGATGTCCAATGGCACATGCTGACATCTTTCCATACGGCATCCTTCCACACTTTCAGTGCGAGGGTACATTCGGTACAGTTGTCTGAGTGCATATTGTCTCTCATACACTCAATGAGGTATAGGCACAACATATGGAGTCTCACACAGGGCCCTTCTCCTACAGTTCCAGTATGACGGCAGTGAGGGGGCGGGCGTTAGGGAACATGCGTTCACCTGCTCCTCTACAAGGGGAATTAGCGAAAACCTGCTTAAACACCAGTAAACATATTTAAATTCTGCCTAAAAAGGGTTTGATCGTGTCACGAAGTTTTACATTAAAAGAAATTAGAACAAAGATGATTTGAAATAGTGAAACCCAAATAAGTCAATGGGCCTCCTCATGAGTTGGGCTTTAGCCCTTAAATGTGGCGGTAACGCTATTACCATTGCACTTAAGGGTTTACCCAATCATGAGTCGGGCGGTAAGTGGGAGTTTTACTCCCAACTTTTTGCTGGAGGTAAACATTTCCCCTTACCGCCTATTTTTGGTGCTATTTACGACGGCGCAATTACTGCAGGCAGTAATAGCACGCCCCAACCCCACTGGGTCCAATGGACACAATGGAGAATGGGGCTGCACGGCTACTCGTGATCCAGCGCTAATAGCACGAAACACAGTAAATACACCCCACTAGGGAATAAGGCCAAGAAATAGTTTGCAAGGATAACAAGGCTTTACTCGCACAAAGTATACATGCCAGCAAAGAACACTGCTGCTTGAGAGCGCTCTGCCAAAAATTACACGAGCAGCACATTGAAAAGGCACTAAGCATCATCAGTGACATCATACATAGAGTATAAATCGACATGGCTGATTGGTGGGGGACATATACAAGTGCCTGCTCCATAGGGGATGCCAGGCCCTAATTGGTTGGTTCTTTGTTGTCGATCTTTGTCCATGTGGATCAGCTGGACTCATCCAGGCAGTGAAGGTCGGGACACACATAAAAACATTGTTTCTAATCTTAGCCAAACAACTAAGACAGGCTATTCATTCATTGTGGAAGGCACCTGGGCATGGAAGTAGGTGCCAGAGAGAAAAGAGGTAAAATACAGTTATAGTGAGTCCTACTTTGGATCTTCATTAATAGTGCAGTTCCTGCCCCAAGGTCTCCCCCAGGGATTGATCTCTAATTTATTCTTCCTGGTTCCTCATGTTACAGGAGACATGTGTTGCGATTGGGAAGATATACAGTTGTGCGAGCTTTAGATCGGTGATGGGCACCTTGGGGAGGATAGACCTGGGGGTCGGGTCGATGGATGGTCGATGTCAGTTTAGTGGAGATGGATGGGTGTATTGCCGGGCCTAGTACTGTCTCTCACTCTGTGCAGGGCGCATTCCTGAATGTGATACTAAATGTTCGCAATACTGAAGGGACAGAAGGAGAATGAACTTCCGTGGGAACAAGGTTAGTGCAGAGCTGGCCTGGTGTGCTGGGAGCTTGGCACCTCTGTGTGGACTCGGCATGCAATTGTTGCATCCTTCAGTGTGTCTCATCTGGGCCTAAATACAAAATGGAGTCACAGGATAAGGGCATTACTAGTGTTATTCACTTGCTTCTATGCGATATTGGATCTTTATGTGTTCCCTGAAGGAGAGGGCTGGTCCCCCCTTCTGGGTTATGTAGGGCTTGGTGAATTGAGAGGGCCTAAGGTGGTGGGACTGGCTTGTCTCCATCCCAACACTGAGTAGCGTTAACGCTATTTGCGCTGGCGGTATCGATACTGCTAGACTCCTGATGAGGCCCAGTGTGTCCACCATGCCTAACCTGGTGTTACCTACAGACCAGGGACAGGTATTTAAGACATGTTTACAAGTAAAAATGAAAATTATTGATTTTGAGCTATTTATCTTTAAATGGTTAAGGTCAGCATATTGCGAGAAAGTAGCTAACTTCCTCTGCAGAATGATTGAGGTTCTTCAATAGCACAAATAGATGCATTGGCATCCTTTGCGTCAGTGTTGCTAGGTGAGTCCTAAAAGAGGAGGTTCTCTTCCCTTTCAAAGTGTGTATGACAATCCGCTATGTTCAATGTGTATTTTATTCCCTTACAAAATTGTCTATATCTGTGGCAAATTATCTTTCTTACATAAAAGTATGCAAATTAGCATCAGGAGCATAGCTCAGCATCAACATGCTTGCCTTGGAAGCAAGCCAAGGAGCAACACCGGTTCGATCCCCGGGTTCGCGCTTAGAAACCTCTGGGTATTAAGCGCGTTATAAATAACCTACCATATCATATCATATCTTTTCCCATGTACAATTTATTATCAGATGAGCATCTTTTTTATTTTAGCCATGCAGACTTTCTCATTGAAAATATGCTTTATATATTGTTGCACTTTCGGGTTCCACCCCAGTGCCCTTCCTTAAATGTATCGAGAGGCAATTGAATATGGTCTTATTATAATTGAGGGCACTAAAGAACGTTTCCAGCCTGTCTCCAGAATTATTTTTGACCATGTTGTAAAGTTCTGAGAGAAATGTCTTTAGTAACATCAGATTCCATCGTACGCTATGACCACCTTTACAAGGCGTAATGGGAGCCAAACGATGATCCCACTCCTGATGTAAGTTACAATTCCAAATGAGATAGTGGCGTGGTCGCTAAGGTCACTCACTATATGTTCTAGTGAGAGGAGTACTACTATTGTAGTTACCAGGGGAGAGAAAGACATGATCTATCCAAGAAGAGGTATTACCTCTGCTCCCGGTGACTGGGCCATCATTCATGTTACCGTTTTCAGGTAAAAGAAGCTCCAGGCTCAAGCAGGACGTAAATTGTATCCAGATTTCATCTTTTCTCCTACACAACACTCTACTCAACAGACATGTCTTAATCCCAGAGTCTCGACAAACTGACTGCACAGTCAGAATTGAGATCCCCCTCAACTATGACATTATTGGTGTATCGGTTGCTATACCACTTTTCAAACAGCACTCCTAAGTCATTTAAAATCAAATCAAGGCCCATCCTCATTGGATTCCAATAACATTAACTATTGGAAACTCTGAAATTCCCTTTGTGTAATTAGTGTGGATATTCACTGGAAGTAAGCCCTAAGTAGGAGTATCATTAATGGTATGAGAAAACCCCAATTTGGGATAAATGGCATCCAAAAGCCCACCAAAGGGGCAAAAAGTCAAACCCTGTCTATGAAAATATAGAACATTGCACCCATCAATACTTATCATTATGGTTTCTTGTAGTTTGATGATATTAGCGTCACCAAAACTTGAAGATATAGTGGTTGAACCCTGTTCAGCTAAACTCTTATAGAGAGGTACTCGACAGGGAGGCCCCCTGTCGCCCCTGCTCTATGCCTTATTAATGGAGCCTCTAACAGTGGTGTTTAGACAGAGTGTCAAGGTTTAGGGATTATGCATTCAGTGAGTACAAGGCAGCATTGTTTGACGATAATGTGCTGCTATACATAAGAAATACAGCACACTCCCTGCTCCGCGTGCTTACGGAGATTGTGGACTAAAGGAAACATTCAGGGTTCAAGATGAATGAAACAAAGCCAACGTGCATGCCAATGGGCACACTTTCACTGGATAGATAGTCCTATCTTTGTACAGCAGGATTTGTTAGAGCAGAAAAGAGTCTTCGGTGTTTTGGGGATAAATGTGCCAAAAAACCATAATGAGATAGCTCTACACAGAACATTCTGAGGGTTTGTGGGTTATGGTCAAAAAGGACATGGATAGGTGGAGTAGAAAGATATTATCGTGAATCAAATGTCTGAACACGATAAAAATAAATATACTCCTCAGGCTTCTTTACCTTTTTCAGATGTTGCTGGTGATTGATTGGGGGATTTAAAAGGGATATATTGAGATTCTTGTGGAGGAAGGCAAAGCATAGGATCCGTTTGACTCTGCTCTTACCTAAAGAGAAAGGTAGGGTGAATTACCCAGACTTTGAGTTGTATTACAGGGCTGCGCAACCACGGGTTACTTTTGACCACTTGAACTCGGCATCCAAGAAACAGTGGGTTGAGCTTGAAAATGCGGTATTTCTTTCGGTTACAGTTTCAGATTGGCAATGGGACCCAAGAAGTAGGCTCTCGGAGAGAATTTGAGATCACCCTGTACTTGCTTATTGTGGGATTCGTGGTAGGAAAGGGCTGACACAAGGTGGTTATCTACATGGCCTTCCCATTGAGTAGCATATGGGAACCCCCAATTTGAGATAGCATGGTTGGCCCAAATAGGTTTCAGAAGTGGTATGAAGGGGGATTTGAAAAAGCAGGACAATTATGGGCACGGGGGAACTCCTCCATCACTCATCTACAGGAGTTATTGAACATAGGTCCACTGTCGGTCTTTCAATATCTGTAGCTTAAAGGGGTGATGCTGGCCAGTAATTGAGGGGGACAATTTGCACAGGGACCTGACTCCTTTTGAACAGGCCTTTATGATGCACAGGGGAGATAAGAGGAGGATCTTGTAGTTGTATGACTTATTGGTGGTGGCTGTCCCCTAGGAGCCCTTGAAAACCCAGGAGAACTGGCAGGTGGACCTGGAGCAGGTGATTGACGACAGTCACTGGAGGGAAATATGTTGGGGGGTGACCAAGACATCTGTGGCTTGCCAATATCAGTTGCACACATTTAAACTCTTGCAGTGGTGGCAATATACTGCAGCTGGGCCTTCCTGCATGTACCGATGTACCAGCTCTCTCTCTTGGAGAGCCTGTAGGGGGCAGGATACCTATTGACATATGTGTTGGGTCTATAGGAAGGTAAAAACATACTGGAGTGAGGTTGTTGTCTTGGATAAGAGACCCTGATCACATAGAGACGGTGCCAGATCCATAGGTAGTTCTCTTGGGGATAGAGGGAGATGAAGGGGTGCTAGAGCACTTGGATCATATGACACATAATCTGCTTCTTGCAGCGAGGCTAGCGCTGACTCGCACATGGAAGGAGTGAGGCTGTCCGCAAAAGGGAAGTGGTTAGGTGTCACCCGTAATTTGGTTATAATTAAAAAGTTGACTCACCGGCTTAGGGAATCGCTGCGTAATGTCGACTTGGAGTGGTTTCCCTTTGCGACGAAATATAGGAGTGAAGAAGTGGATACTGTACAAGGGAATTGCGAGAGAGAGATGTGGAGGTGTACAGCAAGAACTGGCAAACCAGATAGATTGATAGAACCCTTGATAGTGTTGTCTGAATAGGCTGATTAAGGGGGAGGTAGGCTCTTTTTGGTTCCATGTCATAAAATTGAGGCAAAAATGGCTGTGAATACAAAATATCACGGCAAAAATGCTGTGGTTTCGCCGCCACAATCATGTGAAGGATGCAGGGCACACCCCCGCAACCTCCGTACCCATTATACCATTTAGGGGGGTCGGGGGACACCCCTGCAACCCCCGCTACCCTTAAATGGTATAATGGGGTACACCTTTACTGGGACAAACCACATAATTGTTGCTGCAATTTTTTTGCAGGCGACGTTTTTGCCGCGATTTTATTACCTGATACCCTCTTTTTGTGTACTGTGATTAGAGACAGCACGGCACAGGGTTATGTTTCGCCTATCAGAAAGATACCTGTAGGTGAGTCCTTATGGATAGGGTTTGGTGGATGGGGTTGAGTTTCCTACGGTATTGGGTTTAGGATGCTATAGGATTTGGTGGAAGGATATGAGACAATTGAAGTCTCTCTTGCATATGTACGTTGTCCATTACTGTACTGTAATTGTTGTTTTAAAATTAATAAAATTCCATTTGGAAAATAAAAAAATGCAAACACAGAAACCTGAAACCAAGCTGATAGATTAGGTATGAAACCCACCACAGTTTCGATTTTACATTCATGCATACACTAGAAGTCCACAGAGCCATATATATATGAGGATATTCAATAATGTGGAAATATGTTTGGAAGCTTTATGTATATGTGATTTTGATTTACTCTGTGAAACCTTGCCATTGGTATTGGAGAAAAAAGTGCCTTATATTTGTCAATCGACAAAAAGGAAAGTTAAGTGAGGTGCCTATTGCTTATGGAAAACTTTAATACACACTGGCTAACAGGTGGCAATGTCACAACTGAACTGTTTAGTACTTAGAGACGTGATTTATATGAATAATTGTTTTTGAGTTGTCAATTAGCACGATCTTTACAGGTAGGTTCTATGTTTCTGTAGACAAGCTACCTGCGATTGTATAACAATGTTGGTGATTCCTCCAGAAACATGTTAGGTGATCGCCTTTGATTAGGATTTACTATTTAAAGACAAATCGCAAATTATATTTATTTATTTATTGTTCACTTGTTAGGTGTTTATACAGCAAGTACATTCTGTTTCAAAGCACCCAGAGATCAACAGAGAGGGGACATGGGGATGAGACAGATTAATATACATAAAAAATATACATAAAAAGTACTAAATGCAGTGGCGGGGAGGACAAACCTACTATGCCTTGCGAGTGTTCAAAAGGTGCAACTGCAGAAGGGAGGGGGAATAGGGATAGGTGCTGGGGTGCTCGTGGGTGAGCAACAGGTGAAGTGCAATGTCTGGTACGTGCGAGCCTCCAGGATTGAGGGTGTGCTGAGAATAGACAGAAGCTGGGGGGCGATTCGTTGTGGGAGGTCAGGGCCTGAGGATGCATAAGGGCCCTGCACACCAAACAGGCAACTGTGAGATTAGCAGAGGAGAGAAGGGGGGGGAAGAAGGAGGTAAAGAGGAAAGTCTTGAGGAGCTTTCGGAATTCAAGCAAGTCCTGCTGAAGATGAAGAGGGAGGGGGAGGCTGTTCCAAAGAAGGGAGCCAGCTGAGGAAAGTGATCGACCTCCTGCCCTCTGTTTAGCGAAATGCTTTACACACAAAGAGTCGGTGCCAGAAGAGCACAGAGGTCTAGAAGGGGGAATATTTAGTGAGCGAGAGTTGCAGATAGTCTGGTCCCCGGCCCCAGACAGCCTTCTGGATGATACAGAGGGATTTTAATTTAATCCGTGAAGCAACCGGGAGCCAGTGAAGACTTTTTAGGGCAGGAGAGATGCCGTCCCTGGACTTGAGGCGAAGGATAAGTCTTGCTGCCCTATTCTGGATTAGCTGGAGGGGTTACAGAGTGCAAGAAGGTAGATTCAGGAGGAGGCTATTGCAGTAGTCAAGCCTGGAGAGAACCAGGGCTCAGGTAACATTGAGCCTCTGGGGGAAGGTGAGAAAGTGTAGTATTCCTTTGAGATGGAAGAGCTGAAAGTGGGACTTCTTGGCAATGTCATATTAATCCAAACACAGCCTGTTTCTTGTCCCAGAATGTTGGGTTGCACTGTGTGAGATTAGAGGTAGCAGCTCTGTAAAACGAATGGTAAGGCTTAGATATATTCTAGAAAACAATATTGTACCGTCTTCAGCACAGCCATCTTGTGGTGACGGACAGTCAGGCCCGGGCAAGTTAACATTGACCACTCTACTGGCACAAACCAGACAGCACAACCCTGCTATTTATGCTTATGGCCGCCAGTGAAAAACGTACTCTCAACACATTTATGACACCATGTGTTGCCATGGAAAAGCGGAATATGCACTCTCCTGCAATGCAAATCAGCACAGTCTTTCATGGTTATCACTTTATTATCCATGTTTGTGTCTTGTGGCCTTTTCTCATTAATTTAATGTCATTTAAGTGTTTCAGGTTTGCTATACCAAATCACTTTCTCCATCTGTGTGAAAGTATAACCGATTCGTTCATCCTCTACTCTAACTGGAGGTTCGAACGCTGTAGGGTTTGTCGCAGCCAAATCCATTACATTTTTTCAGCCGCATTGTGCCGCAAATATATGTGAGGGCTGGGTAAGGGTAATAAATAAGGTGGGGGGCAAAGGCGGGTTTGTGGGGGTTTATCCCCACATATATTTGCGGCAAAATGGTTCATAAGAAAAAAAGAAAGAACAAATCGATGGATTTGGCTGCGACCAAATCTACATGAAGAAATCACATAGAGCCTCCTCTACATCAGTCAGAGCAAGTGTTTTTCATTAAAATATATAGATTAGTGATGCATGATGTATTGGTGGAGAAATGCATCAAAAGATTAATGGAGTTCTAAATGTAATGTTTTGGGCTATGAAAAGATCTGCTTCTGTTGTGTCTGCGTTCACTCAGCATTCTCTGCCAGTGGTAGATGCAATGCTCTTTATTGACAATTGTTTTAAAAATTGTGTGATAAGCATTTTTTTAGATGTGTCTCTCTCGTTCAATTACCATTGTTCAATCATTTATCATACTTTCCTCTAATACATTGGTAGGCTGACCTTTTTTCATAGGTCGTCAACACTAGCACATTATTTTTGACCCTGCAGTGCTAACAGTTATTATGTAGGGTTTGCATACTTTCATGTTTGAACCTGAGCATTCTGATGAAGAAATGACAGCAAAACAAAGTCAATAACTCCTGGCGCCAGAGAGTGGCACTGAAGACGCCATTCCTGTAGCTCAACCAAGTCATGTGATTAATCCCCTTAGTGCCAATATCAGTAGTGTAAGCTGATGCAGACGTTACTGGAAAACCTCTATTGCCAATGCCAGGAGAATTCGACGTTCAGCATTTCGGTATGCACAGTCTGTTTCAAAAGGAATGATTTGACACTCATGAGTGTGGACCATTATTTCATTATTTCATTGCCAAGTTTGATACCCCTCTTCAGCGCCCTCCTAATCAAAAGGGTGTCAAATCATTCCTTTTGAAACAGACTGTGCATACCGAATGTGGATACAGTAATACTAGGAAGGCTTTTTATTCAAATATCCACATTCGGTATGCACAGTCTGTTTCAAAAGGAATGATTTGACACTCATGAGTGTGGACCATTATTTCATTATTTCATTGCCAAGTTTGATACCCCTCTCCTAATCAAAAGGACTCTCGGTCAGCACGTCTTACCCGTTCCATTCTCTGTACGCTGATCACGTTGATGCGGGAGTTGCAGGGCACTTCACCCATGGTTCCCCACTAATGAATGCCTTGTACTCAGCCAATACACATTTTATTCAAACCTTACGGTACCCTTACCAGCCCTATTGGGTATCTTTTGTTGCATGGAACGATGCTTTACATTACTAACCCATATCCTCTTATGTATGTGAAACTTGAGTTCCATCCTCCTCTTTAATATGCATGCATCTTAATTTAGAAAGTGCGGATGTCAATGACGTCTTATTTAGAACACGTATTTGAAGTATCAGCGAGCCGTGGCCTGGAGGACTCAAATGTGGTCAGTCAACAATGAAATAATGGTCCACACTCATGAGTGTCAAATCATTCCTTTTGAAACAGACTGTGCATACCGAATGTGGATATTTGAATAAAAAGCCTTCCTAGTATTACTGTCTATTTTAAATACTATTAGTTTAGTGACAATGGTTAAAGGTTGTCACAGCAGAGTGAAGAGATTTTTACCAAATGGCCCACTTGGTAAAAAACAGACCTGTACAAACACGATGACCCTACACGTTGTGCAATTCCCTATTGCCCTAGAGGCTTGCCAGGGCTTGATCTCACCTTGCGGTACCAGTCAGGCTATATGCGATGCCTAAGTAGGGATCCCTGCTAATTACAGGTCTCAGAGCTGATACTTTCTACATCCGCAAAGCGCTCACATGTTCTTCCGGATTTTATGTGGGTTTTAGGAGACTAGAACACATCAAAAGTGCATGGACCAGTCAACCATATGACCATTGCCGAAATCCGCAGCACATCACCAAATAATCTAATCCCCCTGGAAAGGCAGCAAAGGTAGAGACAATTGTTTCCCTACAGCTGTGCAGAAATGGGTCAGGAAACTAGCAAAGTATCCCCCTTCCAAAGTGGTTGGCCCGAACCAAAAAACCTCGGGATTTGTCGACAATTTTACACAATCAACCTCATAAGAAGAAGTGAATAATGTACATTTAGTCTGTTACCTCAAGAATGGACTTCCTGGTGGTACATCCTGAGGAACTGCTTTACAGGACCATCCGAGCTTGATCTAGTAGTGCTCGGGTCATAGACCACCACCTCTTCGGGAGTTTTTCATTTCAGCTAGTGATACAAATCTGTGTTCTGGGCATTCACGTGTTTGACATTCTGGTTCTCATGTTGCTAAGCCTGATCTAATACAGAGTGTGCAGGTAGGCCATGTGCGCCTCTGACGGTGGCTTACTTCACCCTCAAAATGCCTTACGGGCACTCGTACACTTGCGAACCAATTGCTCACGAAAATGGCTGATGCTCCTGCATCATTGTCAAAATGGTGGCTGCCATTCTGCACCATTCGATGCACGTGTTTGGCCACGCACCTGAAGCAAAATCCCACATTCACCCCTTTTGTGCTTTGAAGCACAACTTTCATTTGACTTTTCAATACAATTCCATAATGTTTCTTGTTTCTGCCCCTTGTACCACCTTAAGCGCTACTCCTGTTAGATGTCAGTGTGTTTAGTGCTGTTTTGTAACATAATAATTGCATTAGAAAACAAACAGATGAGTACATTATGCACACTTTATCGGCATCATTTTTTAAATCTCTTCTTCCATTTTAGTAGGTACATTTTTACATTTTTCAAGGAGTAGACCGACAAGAAGAATATTTGCAGCAGGACAAGTGATAACGATCAATACAGATAATATTATAAAATAGATACACACATCAAACAAAAAAGGTATAGCCAAAGAACTGTTCTGTCAATCTTGAAAACTGATAGCAGAGACAACATATACATGTTGCAAATATAGACAACCGGTGTCTTTTGCAGCCTCTCACACTGCCTCTTTCTTGCTCCCTGCCTCTTACACTCTGGTTCACTTACCTCTTCCAATCAATAGAAATGTGCTGCCTGCAAAAATGTAACAAAAAATCGAATTTCTTGCTGCAAAATGTGCTTTTCATGCCACAAATTGTTTAATTCCATGCTGCAATATCCTGCAGGGTCTGTCTCCGGGGCGGCTCATCCATGAGGGGGGACGGGGCACCGACTGCCAGAATCGCTGCCCATTGTGGAGGAGCCACACGCTTGGACATATTTTCCTATCGTATCATTGCTGACATTGGCCCTCATTACGACCCTGGCGGAAATCGCGGTGCTAAATGCACCTTGGAGCACGGCGGAAAGCTGCCGATACCGCCATGGGGGTTGGCGGATTTTCCGCCCCATTCCGACCTTGGCGGGGCGGTAAATCCCCAATCCCCATTTTACCCTTCCCCATTCCCATTTTTGCCCCATAGGGTATAATGGGAGTGGGGAAGGCATTAATTACGCCACCGTAAAGTACGGTGGCGTAATTAACAACAAGGTCCCGTAGCGCCATGGATTTCTCCGCCCGGAAAAACCAGGCGGAGAAAGGCTCCATGGCGCTACGGGAACTCGTAGTAGGGCGGACGGGTCCGCCACGAATACTGCTGGCGTAAACCCACTCCGCCAGGGTCGTAATGAGGGCCATTATGTGCATAGCAAACATGAGTATGTTCTTATATGTGAATACTGGCATAAATCGGTGCACCCAGCATGGTAATGTATGGGCACAGTCAGCGGGAAAATGTTTTTTTAACACAGGCATATATTGTGGGGAAAGGCATCATGAAAACACGGGGCAATGACCCTGTGCACTGTAGGTGACTTGTATATTTTGGATTACTGCATGTGTTACCCTAGAAAACCGATTTAAAATTGTCTGACATTTTAACCAATTTTTCACAGCAGGCGTGATATATCATTCACAATTTTAACACATTATTCAAAACAATTTCTCTGGAAAGGAACCCACTGAACATCCTTTGGTTTGTTTGGGTTCCCTCGCTATACTGTGTTGCTCTCGCATATTTGTGGCAAAGATTTATGCCCCTCCAATAAAATATTTTACCCGCCACCACTAGTCTGACTAACTATGAATGGTAGAAATCAACAAAGATGGGTATCCCCAACCCCGTGGACCAAGGGAGCAATATGTTAGAAACAAGAGGAAGTGGGTCACACAGGTAAGTACTACACTTTTAATCAATCACAGTTGATTCCAGTGGTGGAGGGGAACAAAAGGCTCAGTCAATTAAATAGATTATAAACATCATATTTTAATATTTATCACAATCAATACAACAGCATAAAAATATTCATTATATTCACACCATAACATCATAAAAAATACATTGCAGTATATATTCATGTAAACAAGTTAACAAAAATTGTCCAAAAAATAAGATAATGATCGAACTGGCCTAACACTTAGTATCAGCTTTACAAAAATTCATCTGTAGTTCATAAGTAGTGTGTGTGTTGGCCAGTTCTAAAAGTGCTGACAAAAAAGTGCTAAGTGCCTGTGTGACTCACTTCCTCTTGTGACTAACTATGAATGGCATGCTAAAGTACATTGCTTTTTCCTGACAGTTTCGAAAGCAGAGCTAGAAAAAAGATAAAAATATAACTCTCACAACAGCATTGGGAATTATGATCCAATTAGTAGGCCATGTGATTTTATCCACTTAGTGAAATGGCAGGTGTCATCAACGATTGTGCATGTTGTGAATGTTAACCTAGCTAGTTTAAAAACACACTTTTCTTGATTGTGTTTTGCTTCTACAACATATAGCTGTTTCTTAGGATCAGCTAATTCATGGGTTTCCTGCAACAACATTTTCAAATTCTCATATTTTATCAATATTTAATAACATTATCAATATCTCATATGAGATCATATTAATCCAATCAATATTTAACTTACATTTCATACTGTTTTACTGCAGGCCAGTTGATGGTGCGATGCTCTGTGTGGTGAGGGAGAATCTTAGAACATGATCAATATCATGTTTAGGATGCACGCAACTGTCATTCAAAAGGAATATATGGTTACCATTTGGCATCAAACCTCTTCATGGCCCTTTGCAGCACGTTCTTCCCTAATAGTCATTATATTGCCAATCTTCACCTTCTCCATACATTGGACCTTTGTGGGTTCCCTGGGCCATGCTGGCCATTTGACACTGAGACCATGACCTACGACTGGCTTTAGTTTGGGCGTGTCCAGTAGATCATAATTATCCTCTCCTGGGGAATCTCAGGCAGTGTCTTTCAGGGCAGTGCTTCACATGGGTCCAGGTGGGTATAACTCCACAGAGAACGTCTGTACCTGTCATCGGTAGTATTTTGTGCAGGCCTGTCCAGTGTTTGTCGAAGCAGTTCTTCCTCGTATTCTTCCTTATCAATACCCACTGCTCTTTCAGGGAGGAATGACAAGGATTGGTCAGGCTCTTGGGTAAAACTTCCCAAACTTGTTGGTAGATAGAATGAACAGTTTTCAGTAAACATTTACAATATTCAAGTACTGCATCATCTGCTAACTGAACCATGCCCCCATTCCAAGATGCCAGCAGAGTTTTCAGGAAATGCATTGTTCTACCAGTTAGTCTTTCCATAAGAACTTAGTCCCGTTATTTGACACTCCTGTTTATTAGATTTAGTCATTGTGTATCAGTCCACTTTAAGCAATGTTTCCGCACATATCTTAGCTACCTTCCTCGATTTTACACTGCAAACGGACCTACTTCTATGGTCATCTCCATGAACACAACTGGGTTGGAACTCGTGCATCTTCCTTTAGAGTCTTCTGCCATGACTGGTGGATGACATCATGGGAAATGGACCTGAGCTGATCGTTCTAATAATCTTGCATTTCCTCACAGGAAATGTCTAACTCCATATTCTTTGCTGCATCTCTGAATAGCTTGTTCAACGGTATTACCCGAATTGTTTGAATACAATTGAACGAATGACACAATTGACCGAATTACACTGGTCCTGATTGACCTTCTGTACAATTGACTGTTTGGTTATTTTTATATATATAGTGGGTTGGTTTGGGTTTATAACAATATAAGGGGATTGGGTGGGGGCCACAGGGGGTTTCCCCCCGCATTTATATCCTAATTGACCTTTTATATTTGATCAATTTTGCAGAAGGTCAATTGTTATTTGGTCAATTGTGATTCAGTCAATTGGTAAACAAGCTGTTCAACTATACCGATGTGCTACTAGTCATCTTCATTCCATTAGCCATTCACTGTATGATTCAGCTGTGTATACTTGCCTGCATATATTATGGAAATATAAATATTTAACAAAATACTCTTGGTCCGTTTTGACATTTTCATTTTTTACATTTTCCTCCCTGATTGCAAAGGTTTAGTCTTAGGACGTTGAATCATTTTTTGGGGGAAGGCTTGGCTTTTGCACATTTTCAAGTTGGTGTTGGCTTAGTAAACATCTCTCTCTCCCAGGCTTCAGTGACCTATTCTGGCAAGGTGGTACACACAGAGGATCCTGCCCAAAAGCATGCTGTTTTGCATGCAGGATAAATCTATGATCGTAATCAGTAACAATAGCTCCACAAATTAGATTATATCTCCACACTGGCACATGATTATATTTATGTGTGTCCATTCTGGCTCACTCCTAAGTTCCACTGCCTCCAACACACAGGGGTTTTAAAGTATGTTTACGACCCACAGACCCAGACAAGCAAAAGCAATATTAATACACTAAACAGAAGACACGTCAGGGTAGGTGTCACCATATGTGGCAATTTCCAGCAGTGGTGCTGGATGCCAGTGTCCAACGTGTGTCAGGTGGGTACAACTCTACAGAGAATGGCTGTGCATGTGATCTGTAGTCTTTTTTGGAGGCCTATCCAGTGTTTGTCTAAGCAGTTCTTTCTCTTATACTTCCTTATGAAAAGCCACTGCCCAGGCAGGGAAGAATGACAAGAAGTGGTTGGACTTGTGGGTAAAGCTAACCCAAACATGTTGGAAGATACATTAAACCATTTTCACTAAACCTTTACATTATTCAAATACCCCCATCATTAGCTAACTGATCCATGCCCCCATTCCAAGGTGCCAGCTGAGTTTCCAGGAAATGCATTGTTCTACCAGTGAGTTTTTCCACAAGATCTTTGTCCCGTTATTTGAACCTCATATTCATCAGATCTAGTGGTAATGCATCTGGCCCCTTCAAGCAATGCTTTCGAACATATCCTAGCTACATTCTCTTTAGGGATCCCAGCGTGTTGCTTCATCAACCCTGATGATTATAAGTGAAACGGATAGTGGAGCTTCTGTTGTATAGTCAGTATTTTACATATGACATGATATGATTTGATTTGTTATTTATAACGTGCTGGTACACAAGTGTTTGGGTCATTTTTGCTGTGACGTGGGTTCCTCTATCACTGTTTTTTTTAATAAAACAGTTTATTAATTGAAAGAGTGCATATAACAACAGGTGCGGTAAAGGCAAGCCATTATCTCATTTGTTCATAAAATCACAATGCAGCCAGGGCGGTCAAGAGACTGAGGGGGGGGGCAAAAAATAAAAGGGGGGGAGGGAGGGAAAAGGGGGGCACAGAGCAGTGAGAATCATTGACTGACCAACCATTTTCCCCATACTTTTTGAAATTTGCGAGGACAGTCTCTTGCTGTGTAGATTCATCTCTCCAGAGAGGCGCACCTGGTAACTTCGTTCGTCCATCGAGGCTTAATGCTGCAATTGACCCCCAGTTCATAGCAACCACTCTTTTACCCGCCCCCAATGCTACTGCCAAGAACAATTTTTCATGCTTGGTGAAGTTCAGTTCTCCCCATATTCCCAGCAGTATCAGCCTTGGATCTAGCGGTACATAAGATCCCATTGTTTTGGCCATTACGCGTGTGCATCCCCCAGAAAGTCTGTACCACAGCACACTCCCGGACTATATGGAAGAAGGTTCCCTTTACGTGCTTGCATCTAAGGCAAGATTCCGTAGCCCCCCCCCAACCTGGCCAGCATGGTGCGAGAGTAATAGGATCGGTGTAGTACCCTGAGCTGGATCTGGCAGAGTTTCACATTTATACTAATTTCGCGCGGGAACATCAACGCTTCCACCCACTCCTCCTGTGCTAGCTCCTCCATGTCCCTTTCCCACTTCTGCTTCAGCGCAGTTAATTCTTGAGTGCCAAAGGAGTTAATGACCTGGTATAGCGTAGAGGTAACCCTGAAGGGAATGCGCTCCACTAGAACGTTGGTCTCTAAAGGGGAACAGGGCGGGACTTCTCCAGACTGCCAGTCGTATGTACCCGAAGTATTCCGCTTGCCTCAGATCAAATCGTTCCTTAAGAATGTCAAACTCGACCACACGTCCCCCATGAATCACTTGATCCAATGTATGTATCCCACGTCTCTCCCAACTCCTCAGGATCCTGTTCTGACTTGAGTGTCGTGTAGACCGTTGATACCTCCGTCCCCAAGTGACGCACAGGGCAACCTAAAAGAACCCTGCTGTGCTACCCTTGGAGCGTCAGGTGGGAGATGTTGCTTCCCGGATCCACGGAACCTCAGGAACACCGATGCTGCTGCAGAAAGAACAGGGTTAAGTACCAGGCAAACACAATATAATACAAGAATCACAGGGTCTGAATAAGCTTACCTATCCAGTGGTGGGAAAACCCGGGAGACCTAGTGGAGGAGGTTCGAGACTCAGATGAGAGGTAGTCCCCAGAACAACAGGGACCGGAGTCACACGTGGATACAGGACAGCCCACCTGAACCAAGGGCTGGAGTCGTAGCGTGAGCCCTCAAAGGGCAAGGGCGTAGCGAGGAAAAACAAAGTTCAAAGGGATGATCCGAAGGCAAAAGAGGGACGGGCCGAGGTTCAGCGATGAGTCAACAGTTCCAAGCAAAGGTACAAAGGATAATCCGAGGGAGTCCAGGTGAGTGATCCAGAGTCAAAGTAACCAGCAAAACAAAGTCCAGACATAGCGCCAGGGCTTTAAGTGAGGTAAGAAATCGAGGAGGGGCCCTCGTTTGGGGGCGTGGCTTGTGGGGGGGGCGTGGCCTAAAAAGTACGCAAATCGTAGGGTATACACACAAATATATATAAATGTTATATATTTGTGTGCGTACCTTACTATGGTTTGTGTACTTTGCAAGCCATCTTTTATAAACGTAGAAATATGTTACATATTTCTATGTTTAGAAAAGATGGCTTGCATAGTACACAAACCATAGTAAGGTACGCACACAAATATATAACGTTTATATATATTTGTGTGCATACCCTACGGTTTGCCTAGTTTTCAGGGCATCTTTTCTAATATTTCAGGTTTATAAAAGATGGCTTTGAAAGTACACAATTCAAGCCATCTTTTATAAAGCTTTGACTACGGACAAAATTGTCCGTCGGCAAAGCTTTATAAAAGATGGCTTGAAATGTGTACTTTCAAAGCCATCTTTTATAAACCTCGAAATATGTCGAGGAATCCCCAGGTTCGCCGAGGGTTAATGACGCCTCGGCCAGTGTTGCCAGGTCGGAAGGAAAAAATAAGCTGAATGCCCTTCAAAAACAAGCCCAAAACAAGCTGACTCCCATCCAAATAAGCGGAAAAAACAAGCGTGCACCTAAAAAGTTGTGGAAAGGTCTCAAAAGTAAGAAACATAACACAACAAGAAAAACATACATAGACAGAACACTGACATAGTGTGTTAGAACAACAATATTGTATTGCATGGTGACTAGAAGTTCCAGATTGCAAAATAATACAGCCCTGAAATATTTGTATTTATTGTTTTATATAGCGCCTTAATCCAAGGCGCTATATAATATTGTAACATGGCCAATTGGAAGCTGAAAAGAAACATGGCCTTCCTGAATACATCTTTCTGAGAAAATTTTATATATAGATTCCAATAATCCTCTAACCTAGTCTTGCAAAAAAAGTTTTAAAAAAATAAATAAATAAAGGATGTTAGTGGATGTTAGCACTGGGGATATCACCAGGATAATATTGCTATAGAGTGACGCTTGCTAAACTAAACCAATCCCCTTCTTTACATCTTTACATGTCAGTGTGTCGGCCTGCATGACAAAACTTTTAAAGTGCGCTTTTTTGCATATGTTTAGGCATTTGTCATTGATGGGCCACCTGGTGGGCAAGTAACGATCCCATCAGTGCCAAACACTTAAGCATATTCAAAACACAGGGCGCACCCGAGAGCAAGACAAAGCAGCAATTGCCGTCAAGTGCTGCCAGCAGCCCAGTGCAGGACCCTCTGTGCGACGTGTAATGGGCTTAACAGCAATATAAACAGGCCCAATTACACGTGCACAGACAGTCCAACAAGCGGACAAAAACCGCGACAAGCGACCTCCAAATATTATAAGTGACTTTGGGCAAAAACAAGCCCAAAGTCGCTTATAATAAGCGGACCTGGCAACACTGGCCTCGGCGACCTGGGGAAACAAAGGGACAGTAACTGCCTCTGGTGACCTCTCGTGCGAGGGGTCACCAGATGCAGTTACTGTGACTGACGGAAGTGGCAGCCAGTCACAGCGTCGCTGTGGCTGGCTGCCACTTCGGTCAGCTTGCCTGACTTCATTTCAGGCGCATCTCCCGTCGCGGCTGCGGCCGCGACGGGATAATGCATCCCGCCAATGTTGCGGTAGGACGGGGCCCCGGCAGGGCCCCGGCTCAGTCCCACTTTTTGGAGACTGCCGGGGCCTGGCCCCGGCAGGCCCCGGCCCACTTTAAGCACTGCATAGCGCCAAACAGAGTCAAAAGACAGCTGAGAAGCGGTGAGTGCTCTGTGCATCAAGCATTATGTACTGGGCGCTTCCGGGTCACGTGACGCCTTCCATCGTCACGTGGGAGACGGCGCCCTGAGTCACGTTAGCGGACTGTTCGATGCGGAAGCGTTCTACCGCCCCTTCTAATGTGTGCTCTCCATGGCAACTGCCAATGCAGGAAGGGCTGCAACCGGGCACATACATTGTACCCGCTATGGAGCTTTCGGTCCTGTGGGGCAACCAAATCACGTGAGTCTCGAAACCTGGGGGGAGTAGTGTGGGAACCCGGGGAAGGTGTTGTGGGGGTGCTAGCAGTGTTCTGATGTGCAGAGGAGCGTCTAACAGATCCCCATCTTTTGGATTGCCATTACTGTGCGAGTCCGATGCGAGGAGACTGGATTGTAACAAGCTCGAGGGATTTACCCGGGACTTATGGAAAAAAGACGGAATATGATTGGTCTTTTGTTAATGCCCTATTTGTTTTGAAAAAGGCTCTTGAGTAGCCGAAACACGTGTAAACAAGGAATAAAGGGCTTTTTGTGTTTTTGAAACAACGTAAGTGTGGCACAATTTTTGAGTGGCAGACCATCTCTTTTTTGTGTCTAACCAAGGAGGTAGGGGATTGGTTCCTCCAACAAGTGCCACACAAGATGCGACACGGCTGAAAAGCCTAAAACAATTAAACCTAGGTCGCCAACAGAAGAGGTTGTACCAACATAGATCCCGACAGAACAACTTGTACCATCACTCTTAGTAGTCTGCTGGCTAGGGCCCGTGTTAACATTTTTGCCTCTCCATTTATTTAGTGAGATAGGCCTATATGAGGCACACTGCTCTGTGGGTCGACCCTGCTTAGGCAGTGCCACTATGCATGACTCCCTAAGATCCGGGGGGAGGGTACACACCTCTCTACACCAGAGAAACATACTGTGTATGTGTGTGCTTAGTGAACCGCCCATGCGCTTCCAAGTTTCTACTGGAAATCCATTGGGTCCCGGAGTTTTCCCGGTTTGGAACTGCATGAGCGCTGACCGCACCTCATCCTCCGTCAGCTCCAGGTCAAGAGCGTCTTTCTGTTGCGTGGTGAGGCGGGGAAGTACCACCAAATCTAGAAAATTCGGGTGCCCAATCGCAGGACTCCCACCCAGGGGAGAATAGAGGCGTTCATAGTAGGTGGCAAAGGCCTCCACTATATCAGAATCCTCCGTCACCTGCTCCCCATTTGCCAATTGAATCATTTGGACATATCCTTTACGTTGTTTCCTTCTCTCCAGCCAGGCCAATGTTTTACCGGCCTCGTCTCCCCGTTCGTAAATCTGGCTCTGGTTCGACCAATGGCCGGTCCGAGCGGTGTCTAGGGCCAGGTTTCTTAAGGTTTCATGTGCTGTTTCAAAGGCCTCCTGCGAGGCCTCCGTACCTTCTTCTAAGAAATGAGCTTCCCGATCTGCTACTCTTCCCTCCGCTTCCATGAGCTCCCGAGTGTGATTCCACCTATGGGCGGTGAACAGAGAGATAGCTTCTCCCCGTAAGACCGATTTATATGCTTCACAGGTCATAATTGGACAATCTACCAAGCCTACATTAAGCTCAAAGTATTCGTAAGACCGATTTATATGCTTCCCAGGTCATAATTGGACAATCTACCAAGCCTACATTAAGCTCAAAGTATTAATTTGACTTGTTGGATCTCCAGGTATCTAATAGCCCCATGGCATCAGCAAACCTACGAAGTGCAGACTGGCACAACCGGCCCGTTGCCCCTTCGTGTGACCTGTCCACAGCAGCTTCCATTACATCGTTAAAGTCCCCTCCCAGGGCCCACACATCTGCCCTCTCCTCCCCTAGTAATGTTTGAAGCTCTTGGAGAAGGATTTCCGTGAGTGCAGGGGGCACATATGCCGCGAGAAAGCCCCATCATTCTCCCCATAGGTCACCCAACACTACCACATATCGACCGCTAGGGTCGGCTCAGATCTTTTTGACCTGGAGGGGGATGTGCTTATGAAAATATCATTGCGCCCCTGGCACCTCTCGAAAATCCCGCCAGGTATGACTGTGGATAGTTGGACCTCCCGAAAAACCCACATTCCGTTCCCACTAAATGAGTCTCCGTGAGGAAGGCCACCCCCAGGGAATGTCTGTTGAGGTATTGCAGTATTAATTTACATTTGATGCTTGAGCCTAGACCATTCACATTCCATGTCAGCAAGGCCAACTGGCCAGTCTACTGACCATTAGTGTGCTGAGCGTAGTCAGCCATTCAGGAGGATCAATTGGACCATTCGTTGCCCCATCATACCGTGCCGCCCCACCCCACCAAACCTGCACTCCATGAACTGAAACATACCCTAGTATCAGAAATGCCGGATTTCTTGCTCCCAGCGTAACCAGCGCCTACAGCACCCATAAACCTTAAACTCCCCCCACCCTGTACTTCCCCCCCCCAACCGGAAGCACCTGTCGCCCGAACTTACAACAAGAAACCATGAAAACTTATCCGGGGTGCTCCCTGATGGATTGGATCACTGCTCCAGCCAACCAATCTAGGCTGCCCATTTGAATATATGTGTCCCATGAGTTAAACATCTTCTGCTTGGGCCCGGAGAAGGAGTCAAGAGACCATTAGGTCTCGTCTTCCGGGGTCATCAGTTCATTGGGGCTCCGCTAGATCTTCAGCACTTTTCATGCCTTTCCAGTTCCTCCAGGTGAAGTATCTTCCGTGCTGTCCATACTTGGTATAGGTTTCTGTCCCCGGGAGGGGGTGGCAGAGCCGTTCTTGACTCTTGCTGCACCCTCCTTGGATCTCGGGGAGGACAGGACCTGGGTTTTGAGCCAATCCCACGCCTCTTTTGGGTTGTAGAACACCTGATTGAATTACTGTAATACAGTTTCATAGTGGCGGGGAATAAAAGCGCATATTTGATGTTTAATGTTGCCAATTTCTGCTTAATTGAGTCATAGGACTGGCAGGTTTTTTGGACCTCCTGCGTGTAAGCGGGGAAAAAGCCTATACGATTCCCATTGTATGTTATTGGGCCTTTTGAATGTGCCATGTGAAGGATTGTGTCTCGGTCTCGAAAGTTCATCAGCTTGGTAATACTGTTCGAGGCGGTGCTCCGGGCACTGGTCTGCCCGTGGGGACTCTGTGTGCCCTCTCGATGGAAAAAAATTTGGAGAGCTTTTGAGGAGCCATAAGATCTGCAAGCCATTCCTCCAAGAAGAGTTCCAGCGATGGGCCCTCCTTCCGTTCTGGTAGCCCAAGGATGCAGAGATTATTGCGCCTGGAGCGGGCCTCACTGTCCTCAGCCCTGTGTCATGCGCGGAAGGAAGATTACCCTCGGGCACACCGCTTTACACAACACTCATACCCCCGGGGACTCCCCGACACATAACACAGCTAGACTGCCCAAGTCACAGTCAGCCCCTCATAATGTCACACTACCTGTGGTGCGGAGGAAGCGTCATCAGCTCCAAGGCTCTGTCAGAGGGTGACTTTGTTTGTTCCCTCGTTTCCAGTGGCAACTGCAATGGAGATTGCGAGCGGGCTGGAGCAGCCGACCGCAACCACTTGACCGGGAGTCGGCAGACATAAAAGCCGCGCAATTTGAATCATTCGCCGCTTCACAGCTGTTTTCACAACACTGTTCGGCGTTCTCGATTCACGTCTTGGATTCATTGGAAAAAGACCTCAAGTTTACGGATTACGGACTGGTTATTCTTGCTCCTTGGATTTGTGGTTTTGGTTTCTGCTCGGATTCATGGACTTTTGGATATTTGGATAACGGTTAACGGATTGTTTCGGATTACCCTTCTCTGCTTTTTCACGTACTCATCTGTCTTCGAGGTTCCTTGAACTGGTACGGTGCCTCCAAGTAGTCCACGAGTACCATAGTGCCACGAATACTTCCAGGATCATCATGTGTGTAGCCAGCGCTGAGTTACTGGCGCCTGGCTTTATGGATTGCTGACGCTTCCTTGCACCACAGCCTCAGAGTTCCTAGCACATTTCCATTAAACTTAGGTAAGCCCCTTTTCAATACAGTTACATTGTTTATAGTACTGTGCTTGTTTGTGCTAATACCTGAATTCATTCCAACAGCTCTGGGGTCCTCTGCGGCATCTGATCCTGCGAAATAACAACCACCTGTGGCCTCAAGGCTCGCACAGGGAGTAGTTTTCTCTCTCCCTGTGGGGAACTTGGGGACAGAGGCCCATATATTCTTCACGACGCGTCAAGTCAAGACACCCTGACCTCGAGAATGGGCAGTTTTTTCTCCACTTGTGCTAAACGTCCCTCCACCTTTTTGGCCCCGTCCTCAGCATCTGAGATCCTCCGCTCAGTTTCCCCAACCCGACTCGATAGATTCCTCAAGTCCTGGCGGAGGAAGGAGACTTCTGAGGATAGCCTGTCTATTTTCGCTTCCACGGACGTCCTCAACTCTCCAATAGCCGCCATTACGTCAGTGAGGGACAGGACCTGGCCCCTTTCAGTGGATGGATTGTCGTTCCCTCCACGACCGTTGGTAACTGGGACTTTTTTCGGGACGGCCGTGGTGTATTTGTCTATTTTATTCTGTGCCATGGTCTTGCATAGCATATGCCGCCCCATGCAGGGAGCGTCTCCGACCCACGGGTCCAGGAGGGAGGGGGCCAGCGTATCACTGGTTGTCCCAGGTCCAGGGACTTTGCAGACGCTGTACTGCTGTCAGTGGGGAGGCCCTCGGGCACGCACCCGTTGTCCCAGGCCTCTTCAAGCCTCTCAGAGTCTTTAATGTCCTCCGTGGATTGTTAAGTACTCTGGGCCTTCTTCTGCCTGCCCTGCGGACCACCGTGTCACAAATTTGGGGCTCAGTCCTTCTCCACCCTAGTTTGCGGGCAGTCTATCAAGAGCCCCTGTCACCCCCAGTCCCGGGTGTCCCTTTTACTCATGCGTTATGGCATCTGTATTATCTGGCTGCTTCAATATCCTATGCACCTCCAGCGGCCGCAGGCCAGTCCAGGAAATCTCTGCGCCCTCCCCCTTCCAATGTCCACCCTGCGTGTTACCACCAGGACTCCTAAAAAATGGTGGTCCAAATATCCAAGTAGACCAGAGCGTTACGCCCAGGACCTCGGCTGTCCAACCGGCTCCGAGTTTTTCTGTCACCGCTCCGCGATCTCTGCTTCAAGCCCCACGAAGGGGGGGAAGTACTCCAAACAGCGCTTGTAGAGTCCGGGCCAGACAGGCAGCCGGACCGCCGGGTGGTCCAGCAGACGTTTGCGAGCGCCCGCGCCCTGATCCGTAGAGGCCACCCAGGTCCAGGCCCCCCGCCGGGCCTCCTACACTCACCACTAGCCTGACAGGTCAGTCCTGCCGCCACCCGTGGCCCACCACGGCCCACCACAGTCCACCGTGGCGTCCCCCTGGTCGCGACTCCTTCACTTGAGTCGCATCCCAGCCCCCTGTACGGGCTGGGCCAGGGGAGATCCGCAGGTCTGCCACCTCTTCAGAGCCCACTCCAGGGCAAGGTCTTCTCTGGCTGCCCGTTGCACCGCGGTGTGTGCCTCCTTCTCTCGGCGCTGCTGTTGCTCCGCTGTGCCGGTAAGGCTCCTCGGGTGCTGCCGCAAGCCGGATCTCACCCACGGTCACCAGCCAGCTCAGCCCCCCACAGCACCACCACTCAGCAATTCTCCCGCGCTGGGCCGCCGCAACCGTTAGCACAAGTTTCAACCCCATGACACCACTGGATTCCGTCCAAACTTGGTCGGGATGTTGTCGACCCGTACTGCTTCAATAGGATGAAAATTGGGGTGGGTCACTTCATGGTAAAGCAGGATATTTACAGGATTTCGGGCAGCCCAGACGGAGCAGCAGCAAACTACGTCTGCATCCGTTGGCTGCTCACAGCACCCCCCTCTATCACTGTTAATACTCACTGGTACCCCAAACCCATATCGAAGGCACCAGAACTGTGTGTGTATCTGAATTACAAGTGGGATATGCCCTCGCCCGTTTAGAGATTACATTGACTATAGCCAGCACATTCTCCATGTCTGGCACTTTCAGCATTTAAATAAAATCACACTGGAGTTGTGCAAATGGGAACCATGACACAGGGAGTGCCAAATGCTATACATTACTTGTCTTTCCTATATTATGGTGCTGGCATATTAAGCATCTAACTGTTCTGCAATTAGTGAAACATGTGGGACAGACCATTCCCTTTTAATCCAGTTTACCATTCCCCCTTTTGACATTTGTGCTTCGCAATGCAGCATTCATGTGACATGCACTTGCAATGTTTTGGGATCAACTAAACAGTCTTCAGAAGGATGACAAAGCTTATCACTGTAAAAGGAACATCATGCCTTCTTTTCTATAACTGGCACTTGCTCTTGCAGCACGGACAATTGTGTGAGTGTTTCATAAAATGCTTTGTCTATGACTGCAGTTGGCTCTGAGGAATGTCTCGAGGGAAAAGATGTCGCCCTCACTGTTGGATCAGTGAGTGCATTTCCTTTGCTGACATCATTTGTGGGGCTAGGTGTGCAGTATACTTTATGAACGATGTTTCTTTTGGAAGCCCTATTGATTATAGTGCATATTCTGCATTTTATAGAGGTTACTGCTGCAGTTAAATAATCTTGCTCCTGCCACAAACCTTCATAATCATGTACTAGCCCAAAGGCATGACTCGCAACAGTGACAATGTTGGTTTGCTTGACTGCTGCTATTGCACATGCACATTTAAGTGCAACTAGTTCAGTTATCTATGGTGAGTTTATCCCCGCTCTCTGTTTGCTTTCTAACACTTAATCGGCTGATTAACTGCACATAATGCTTTTAGTTCACCATTTCCATTTCTCCCATAGCTTCCATACACACAAAGCTCCTCATCTGGAATTTGTAATACTATTTCCTGTAAATCTTCTCTAGGTTTTATGAGAACACTTGTGGGTAAAATACAATTGTGTTCCTCATCTCCTATAGGACATGGCAATGTGGATACAGGATTCAATTGTCGACAATATACAAGAGTAATGTTTGCAGGAGCCACCATCAAGAGTTCCTATTTATTTAACCATGATGTAGACAAGAGTTGTGCTTTCGTCTTTAATAAAAGGGGAGCTCTAGCATGTGATACAGGTACCATGAGGGGCGTCCCTAAACCTATTTTTTCTGAACTTTACACAGTCAGCTCACCTGCTGCAAAAGAATGAAGTCAGGGTGGAACCTAGCTACCACTGGGTCCAAATGCTGTACTATAGTATGCAATTGGACGCTGCTTATCACTATGTTTATGAGTCAGCACTGCTTGTGCATAGTCCCTTTTTTCATAACAATATAAGATGCATGGCTTTTTTTTAATAATTTGGTAGCCAAGGACTTGGAAACTTGTGAAAGCATGAATTGTAATTCATACAAATGCCCTTCCTGCACCCTCTGTTCATTGAGGGGTTCAGCTGTATTCAGTTGAGTAATTTTATGTAGCGGTTTCACTATATTTGCATATCCATTTATCCATTGATGGCAATACCTAGTAGTATCTAACAGGGGCCTCATTTGGCCGATTTCTACTGGCTTGGGCATTTTCATTATGATTTGTACTGTTTTGTTTGTTAAACCTTACTCACCTGTTGATATGGCAAAACCCAAATAATGTACCTTCTCTTTACATAACTGCAGTTTTTTTTAGATATTTTGCGCCCCTTTTTTGTCAAGGCTGTTGTTAACACAAGTTTGTCATGCTTTCCTGTTGCATTTGCAGGAAAAGCAACTAGAAAGTTGTTGACATATTGCTCTAATGTAGACCCCCACAGACCCTGCCTCTCAGAAATGTAATGTTACCTGATTTTTCTTTAGAGCTTGGCTAAAAGGGGTGGAATTTCCATGTAACCCCATTGGAGGTGGGTCCATGTCCTTTGACGGACCACCTGGGTTTCAAAAAGCAAAGACATATTGACTGTAGGAGTGCTTGATCACTAAAAAGAAAGTTGGGTACAGATCCACCACTGTAAACTATGTGACAGTAGGTGGTATCCATGACAATAGGAATGCAGGGTTTGGAACAACTGTGCATGATGGTAACATAACTAAATTTACTGCTGCAAAGACTAAATACATCTATAGACATCTGGGTTTTTCAATGTGTAAACTTGGGGGTATTGCCTGTGCTAGTGGTATGTATCAGTATTCCCTGATGCAATAATTAGTTTATTAGTATAGACATTCCTGTATTCACCTGTTGCTTCTTGGGTAAAGGTTTGCTTAGGTCTACTTGAATTAATACTGTTTGAAAATTTCAAATTAAACCCACATCAGTGGCATACCACATGTGCCCCTTTTCTTTTTAATTCATCTGGGTTATGGTTAGGGGAAGACTCTGAGGACGCCCCATGTAAGAACAGTAGTCAGTACTGGACTAAGAATGAAGCATGTGTTGCTCTTGCTAGTGAAGGTATTGGTTAATTTATTGAAGTAGGGGTTGAATATCCATATTAATGTGCAATATGCTTTGTGGCTTGTGCAATATGTGTGGGAAAAAATGACATTGTCTGCAGTAAGTTATAGCGTATACAACTGCTATTGCCTGGAATATGGCTTGGGTATTTGAAATGAAGAAGGTTCACCCGAGCACTTCAAGACAATCCTCTTTATTGACACAAAGATAGTCAACTGCAGCCCCCAGCCATCCATTACCCTCAGCTGAAACTGCCAATCACTTTCCTGGAATCTCACTATCCTAGAGGTGATGTACACATACTCACCATTCCACAGGTACCTCACATACTTCCATTAGCTGTCGGCCCAGGATATAACACATTCCTCACTCATCACCCCTAACATATCTACATCTTTTCACCTTCGCAACCCATCCTAAATTACACACTTGACCACCCTTGATCCTTAGAGGACCACTCATTACTTTCTCTACTTGCACTGGCCCATTGTACAAAGGATCACATTTCCTTCTCACAACCCCTTTCATTATCCTCACCCAATCTCCTACACATATCTCAGTCATTTTGCACACTTTCCTGACATTTGCAAGCCTCAACAACTCTTTTTTCCACCAGTCCATTCTCCTCCTCACATCTTCAACATCAACCTCAGATGCTCTTGCCCTTCCTAGCCATGAGGGATACATTTTTGTGTTTCCCTTCCTCCCCCTCTTCATCTCGAAGAAACTCCCTCCCATTACTGCATGAGGCAACATCCTCAGTGCCTTAATCCACTCTCTTACCACCCCACCTCCTCCCTGTTTGTGTTGCACACACCGGCAAACCTTATTGCATCCATAATGTACCTTTTAACCCTCTTAACAGCACCATTACATTCAGGATGACAGAAATCTGTCCTCTTGCGTACAATTCCAAATCTTTTGAAATACTCTCCCAAAACCTTTCATACAAATTGACTCCCAGTGTCGGTAAGAATGTTCCCTAGGTATCCTTCCCCCATAAATATTTCCTCCAACAAATCCATCACAATTATAGCATTCTCTACCCCGATAATTTTAAATTCAATCCGCCTTGACAATACATCCAACATTACCACTATATTCTTACCATGGCCACATCCAACATTCACAGGACCCAAAACGTCCACTGCTAACTCGTCCCATGCACTTTTTGGCACCTCCGCCTTTATCAAAGATTGGGCAAAAGCTTCACACCCTTACCTCCTTTCTCACATTCCACTCACTTTTCCAACCTCTTCTCTATCACTCTATCAAAACCTGGCCACCAATAATCTTCTCTCAACATAGCCTTTCTCCTTGTATTCCATATATGCCCCTCATGGGCAATATCCACCAGTTTATCTGTTAACATCCTAGGCACTAGTACTCAGCCCCACCGGTATAACAAACCTCCCTCAACACTTAGCTCTTCACTCACCTCCCAATAGACTTTCTCCACTACCTTTAGCCTCCATTTTTGCAGCCATTTAGATTCCACTCCTTGAACTGCAAGAAATATATATCAGCCTTGGCTCATTGCTTGTGCCCATTCAGCCCTACCAATAACTCCTATGTGTGTCACAAGCGCTTGCTCTTTTATCTCATCTCTCACATATTCTAGATAAACGGTCTGCCAAGACATTTTACCATCCCAGTATTCCTTCCATTTCAAATGTATCACTCTGCATCCTTACCACTCAACTGGCAACATGCTTTGATCACCTTATATAAAACTTTCTATTCAAATAGTGCCTTTTGGGGTCTTTCATCTGTTCTCAAAACTAATTCTGAGCTCCGCACAAAATTTGAAACTTCTCTATAATCAAATGACACGCTATAGCTTCTTTTTTAATACAGAATTGAGCTTTTACGTCATTGCAAAACCATTGATGCAAGAACAATGGCCTTCTTCACGCCATCCATAGCAATCAGTGTCAGTACTGCTCTAAGACCCTTGCCATATCAATATCCTTCTTTATCGCTTGAAATTCACTTTCACGTTTGCTATTCCATATAAACTCTTCACCTTTCCTCAATAACCTCCCAATTTCACATACTTTATCTCCAAAACATTGACAAATCTTTGGTACAACTCTACCATTCATAAAAATGAATATACTTCCCCTTTTGTTTGTGGAGACACAATCTTACTTATACTGTCAACCATGTCTGTCTTAGGCCTCACCCCATCGTTGGTTATCCTTTGCCCTAGGTATTCCACTGATGCTTTACAAAAAACACACTTTTCCTTTCTCAAAGTCACACCTCTCTTCCTTCTCCACTATGTCCAACACCCTTCCTAGAGCCCTCTCATGCTACCCCATAGTTTCTGCACAAGTCAAAATGTTGTCCTGGAAACAATGAACACCTTTTAGCCCATCTAAACATTTACACACAACGTTCCTAAATACAGAAGGCAAGGGCAGCAAACCAAATGGCATCCTGGAAAACTTTAATATCCCTTTGTGTGACACAAAAGCAGTCAGTTTTCACGACTATGGATCCAACTCTACCTGATGGTAGGTTGAAGCTAATTCCAATTTAAAAAAAGAAATAAAAAAAATCCCTTTCTTCTCATAGACAACATCTCAGACATATTCAGCAAAGGGTGCCTCTCGACCACAACACATTTGTTAAGTTGTCTATGATCTACAAAAAAAACGTAACTTGACACTGTTTTTTTTTAAAAAAAGAAAACCAAAGGCGACACCCACTGTACACTACTCACTCTTTCTATTATTCCCATATCACACGATTTGTCCAATACTTCCATCACCCCTTCTGCAAATCCAATTTTGCCGCAACAAGAACACTACACTCCTTCAAACCAATTTGATATCTCATCCCTTTGATACTTCCCACACCTTGCGCAAACACTGTCCCATAACTATACACATCTCTTATGATACTGTTCTGGACCACATGAAGTACCCGATCACACATGTTAGGATCTAAGAGTATAAATATTTTCTTCTGCTCACGCCATCCCAACAACGTTGCTCCCTTCTTAGTCAAATACCCCTTCCCCACTGCCTTCATGCCCTTGAACTCCAAATCAGTCACAAAGTAAATCAACAGCTCAATCTTATCCATGTTATACCCCCCTTGGTCTTATGTCCGGTGGTATTAAGGTGTCCATCCTGCCTTGTAACACCTCTTCAAACACATCCCTCGACATGAATGATACCTTCACACCAGAATCCTTCATCATACTCACCCTTCTCCCATGTACCCACATTTCTGCATCTGGGCTTTCACAGTCCTCATCAAACCTTTGACCTCGCACCATATTTATGGTGATCATGTCAACACTCTCTTTTCCATCCTCTTCAGATGATACATATCCTTCACCATTTACATATAAAAGATTGCTTTTAAAAGAACTATACTTCAGTTGAATGTTTTTGCAATAGATTGCTAAGTGTCACCATGGCCCTCATTCCGACTCAGGCGTTAAGGGGTTTACGGCGCCGTAAACGGCGCCGACCCTTAACGCCTGATTACAAGGTTCCCTTTGCGGGATGGCTTTTAACGGCTGCTTTTTACAGCCGTTAAAAGCCATGCCGCAAAGGGACCTTGGCGATAATTACGGCACCGTAATTTACGGTGCCGTAATTATCGCCTTTCCCCATTCCCATTATGCCCTATGGGGCAAAAATGGGAATGGGGAAGGGGCCATTGGTGAATGGGGAATTACCGCCCAATCACCTTGGAATGGGGCGGTAATTCCGCCATCCACCATGGCGGAATTGCAACCTTAGCGGCATGGACCATGGTGCTAACAGCACCATGGTCCTCCGCCAAGGTTGTAATGAGGGCCCATACCTTGCATTTGGAGAAAATCACTTTCCTTCCTGGACACATCAGAGCCCCTGCCAAATGGTTTTTGCTGCCACATCTGAAACACGAGCATCCTTCTCCCAAATGTGTTCTTGCCCCTTTTTGTGCAGGACGATCCCCCTTAGTATCTCCTGCTCCATTTTGTGAATACGGCTTTGCTTATTCTTCTTTTTAATTTTCTCATTGGAACCAATCTTTAATACTTGTGGTGAAACATCCCTGCCTTCAGATTTGGATAGCTTCGCTATGCACGTCAAAGAATGTTCTACTCTCTTATCCATACTAATGACCTTTATCAGGTTTGGATCGTCTTTCTGCCGCAGTACCTTGTGAATCACATTATTGCTGCAATTAATCATGAATTGATCTCGTATATGTTTATCCAATGTATTTCCAAAATTATAAATTAAAGCTAAACGACGGAGAGCTGTAACATATTCTTCCACATTTTCACGGTTGCCTTGGTAACAAACCGCAAAATTCTATCGTTCCAAATTTGTACTCGTATCAGAGTTTAAATGCATATTTAATTCCATCATAGCAACCTCCAGTTCATTCATGTCGTCAGTGTCCACAGTATGCAAGTCTGGCAATGTCTCGAAAATTTACAGGGCCTCATATCCTAGAAAGAGCATCAACAAAGATCCTTCATGTCTACTGCAAAAGTACTCCGACACGCAGTCCTAACATGTAGAAAACCCATTTTCCATTGAGGCAACTTTATTTTCACCGGCCCAGGCGATGCCATAAAAATGGCAGGACCTGGCACACTTTGCATGGCCATTGTTTAAATTTAGTGCAGTGACAACAGCAGCCCGTTAGCCCTCTAGGAATGCAGAACTTGAAGCATAGAGATCTGTTCCCCGCGTGGGGGATTATCAATCACTGCTTGGTATGGCTCCTTTCCTTGTTGCATGGCTCTTCATGACCGATCCTGGAAAACTGATCATCCCTGTTTACCATGGCTCGTTTCCTAATTACAGGGCTCTCCTTTACCGATCCTTAGTATTAGCCGCTCAATAGTGCAATCTTCCTCTTCTGGCACCCGACGCTACTGACTGCCAGGGAACTGACTTGCTACTGGAAGACCTTCTTTCATTGCGCGTGGACACGGAACAAGTTGCTCGGAAACAGCAACTTCTCTGTTACCAGGTAATGGATTTGTTGTCGGGAGTCCTTCTTTCATCCGAGATGATGCAGACATCGTTGCTTGGCAACAGCAAAGTCTTTGCACGTATCCATGCCCGGCAATGGGCCAAATTGCAAGGGAAACCAGCAAAATAAAAAATAATTTCAGGGCCCGGTAAGGCGCCAGCAGCAGAAACTCACAGTGGCATTGACCCACACCACATCTGCATCTCTGCTCTCCATATTTCCTGGACAAAGTGCCCCTCCGCCTGAAGGCTCTGCCATGGACTGCAACGAGATTTACTTCAAGGTTTCTGTGGTGAGTTAGGCATGTTTTCCAATCACTTCAGACAGATTACAGTTGCATTTCCTTGCACTTACGTAATTTACCTTCAGGTTTGCCCACCTATCAAATTCAGGTTTCTCAAGAATCCGAACATTCGGTTCGTTGCTACAATTAATTTTGTTTGTTACTAATTTAACCCAGTTATGTCCAGAAAGAATTAGGGTCTTGACACACAAGGATTTTACATTGATTTTCTCCCTTTTTTGTTTTTTTATTTCTATCTTCTTGCTACAGGGGCCACCCATTTGCCCTGATGAAGGCGGTTCATGTTGAACAAAATGTGTCACTCAGAAGCATTTCCTAATGGGACAATTCTTCGGCCGAAACGTGTACCATGTGCAAGGGGGCCGTATCGATCTATATGTTTGACTAGTACCTATTGAACAAATATCCATAGGCCAGTAATTATATTCTATAAACTGACCTAGCTCCCCCTGTCACGTTGGCACCAGCAAGATGATATGCTTCCATGGATAGAAGCAACTTCAGGACCTAGATGCCTACAGGTCCCATAAACCTTCTTGACTCTTACATGCACTATACATGGAGCATGTTCTAAATCCAGAACCATTTGGTTGTCTAGACTATTGATATTTGTTTTTACACATATTGCCTTCAAATGTTTTTTGATATTCTCAAGTATCCAACTAAGTTATTCACTGTCTAGATTATTGAAATCTGTCTTCTACATATTGTTTTTCAAATGTATTTCCTTGATGTTCTTTTGCTTTAATACAAACCTTTTATGTTTACAACCTTTAGAAATTTGTTTTATACGTATTGTTTCCAAATGTATTTCCTTGATGTTTCTTTGTTTCAATACAAACCTTTTATGTTCACAACTCTAGACATGTGTGAATTTCCTTATTCGATCTTTTTTCTTTCTGGACAATCCTTTGGGTTACTAACCTAGGAATTCATTCCATTAGTACAATCAAACCAGGCTCCCCGATTTCCATTTTGTTTCATTCATTGACAAAAATTGGGTAGGAGCCTTGATGGTAGCAGTTCTACTTCTTTTTTGTCTATGGACTGCAACGATGGTCAAGCACATTGCCAATGAAATGAAGAAGCATCACCTGTGCACTTCAAGGCAATCTTCTTTATCCTTCCAACGACGTTCCTGGAATCTCACTACCTCACAGCTGATGTACACACACTCCACCTTCCATAGATACCTCAAATACTTCCATTAGCTGCCACTGCCAACCCAGGATATAACAGTATTTTATCAATTGTCTGTGGTATGGTGTGTCAGTAGTGCAGTCTGTGACAGTGTGCCTGGGCCATGGATGCCAGCACACGGCCATTGCCTGGAATATTTTATGAAAACGCGGCATGACAACAATGGTATTCGATGCACTAACTTATTATCACCATTTGCAAAGGGCGGCACTGCTGAAAGACTGTCTGGAGTATGTGTTTTATTTAATATAGTTTGTGGGTAGGTGCAGATTGTGAAAGTCCATGAGGTATCGGTGTAGAAAGCACAATAATGCACAATATGCTTTTTTCAGTGGGAAAGTTTGTGCCAGTGTGGTTAGGGTACAGTGACAGCAATATACAATCGGTCTTTGGTAGGGGCATTTCTTATGAATTAATTAATGAATTAGGAGAATTTGTATTACGCTAACAACCTGAAGAGGTTTTTAAACACCATTGTCTAAGACCTTTGGTAAGAAGTGAGAAGAAACATGTGGCATGGCAGGTACAAGAGAATTCATCATGGATTAAGTTAGGGGAGGCTGTGGGGTCAAGAACACTAAGAAGAAGATTGATGGGGAAAGGAGATCCGTTTTTAAAGAGGAAGGTTTAACGTTTTCTTCTAAAAAGTAATTCGGTTTTCTCATTCGAATCGCTAGAGACAGGGAACCCCAAGGGATGCTGTCAAAACCTGAAAGAAGCATCCAAAGGCTCTTTTGTGTCTGTAATGTGGGACCTTGACCAATCGCTGATGAGATAATATTTGAAGTCTGGGCGGGTTATGCCAAATGATCATATCCTTTAGATAGGCAGTTTCTAGAGTATGCAGGATTTTATAAACCCAGGTCATTGCCTCAAATGTAGCCCTGTGGACTACAGAAAGGCAGTGCAGCATCCTGAAGAGCTGGGTAATGTGGGCTTGTCTAGCCGTTGTTGTCACTGTATTTGCTACGGTGTTCAGAATGACCTGCAATCTGTGCACACTTTTTGTTATTATCCCCAAGTTTAGAACATTGCAACAATGTATTTACGCACCAATGATTGTGCGCTATGGCTGCACAGTTTGTTTCAGATAACAGCATATTTATCTGAGCACTATCAAAAAGCATGATGGGGATTTCACGATCGAGTTTACCTCAGGTGATATAGACAGGGTGGAGTCGAGTAACATGCAAAGGCTCTTTACCTTGTCTCGGGTTTGAATATATTTCTGTGATAAGTGAATGTGAAAATACGTAGAAGTAGTATCCACCCTGAAACAGGCAGTATGTAATAGAAGACGCAATTTTGGTTGATTAAGCGTGAGGGAATTTGCTCTCAGCCAATTTTCAATTGTATCAAACGTTCCTGAACGGTTGAGTGCTGGTGTATTTCAGAAGAATCTGCATGTCAACAGCATAATTTTGGAACTTAACCACTAGATTGGTCAATAGCTCATCCTGAAGCGTTGCATACTAGTTGAGAACAATTGGAGAGAGAAAGGAGCCTTGTGGAATACCACAGTCCAACATGCCAGAAAAGGATTCAAAGGGCGCCTCTGGCCATGAGAAAAGGACTGAAATCAGTTGTAGGTATTAGTGTCACGCTTAATGTCTGAGCATGTCCGTGCAGCAAGATTCAGTAGTCAATGGTATGGAAAGCCACTGACAAATCTAAGAACATTAAAAAACATGAAAAATCGTTATCTAATAGCTTGGTCATGTTTTCTTTGACATCAAGAAGAACTGTTCCGTACTTCGTTTCGGTTGCATGCCCAATTCATGATTTTCTAATAGATTGCCATCACCTATGTAGTCCCTAAATTGGAGAAAAGTGAGAGAAATTGGAGAATTGTGAAGAATATACTTTTGAAATCCTGTCATTGGGTATTACTTGGTAAAACATATAACTATGCAGATTGGAATACAGTTGTGGCACTGGGTACACTTGCTGCTGTGACAGAGTGGTCCATTTTGCAAATATCTCTGAATTTCCTCGTGAAATATAGCTGTAGTTAATATATATTCTTTTTTATTTGGTTAACTGATATAATCAACTTTTCAAATATATTTCATTTTTACGATTTGAATACATATAAAACGTAAAACATATAATACAAGGGCAAGTTCATTCTCGGTTTTCAATTTCTAACAAGAAATTTTTGGTCAACCACACAAACCTAACTCAAATTAAAAATTCAATTAAAAATATCACAAGACAGAAGAAAAAAAGAGGAAAAACAAACGTCAAAGGTCAATTAGATACAGAATCTCTCGCGTCATGCGTATAAATTCATGGAAATATCGATTTCAAAAAGTGGACAATGGCAATGAGGACTGCTAATTTTGTATTGTAAAACAAAAAATGCCAAATCTCATCTGGGTTGCGACAAAATTAAGGCATTGTAACAAATTTAAAATGTCTCCTGCATTTTTCTGTTAGGGCTGGACATACTACAATCCAATGCTCAAGTGTTTCTTTTGATTCTATGTTCTTACAGAACCGGCAAAAATTATCTTCAACAGGAATTATTTTCCTCCTGGCGAGAATATCATTCGAAGGCCAAAGGTTTAGTCTAAAGTGTAGTTATAGATGCTTTATTTCAGGTGACGGACAGTTGCATAAGTAGTCTGCCATCGTCCACATACGCTTATGACCAAATAGTGTCGAATTGAAGTCTCTGTACATTAAACATTTAGATCGATTCACAATCCAATCGTGCTGGTATATCTTGATTTTGGAATGGTCAGGGTTGGATAATAACAGGTCTAAATTAACAGATGCATCAGCTAAGGCATTCAGCGTGTATCTTAGCCATGTTTTTGAGAACGTTTGTTGGGATAGCAAGAAGTATTGAGCTATGATTCCCAGTGTGTTAGGGGCATTGATGTTTAATAGACATTTTCTTAAAAATGCTGACATTTTCCATAGAGCATGGGCATAACTTGATATTAGACCAACTTCGAAGCAAATTAATGGAAGCGGGGTACACTTCTGTAAAACCAATACTTGCTTCCAAAGTTTTGATTCAACTTTGTCCCTGTAGGCTTGTTCTTTTGGCATTTGAGCTTCCACTCCATATGGAATGATTGGGATGACTTTCTGTTTATAGAATAACATATTATGGTTTAATCTAAACTTACCAAATTTCTGTGACAAAATTCTTGCTTGGGCTGTTAAGGTTTGTATTTTGTTTCTAAGATGTATGTTAATGGCTCACAGTTAGGACTACCAGACATACTGCAGCCCAAATATTTATATTCTGAGAAATTTGTCAAGGGCACGTTGTTCAGGTACCATTTATAGGTCCAATGTTTAGCTCTTCCGTTTGTGCTACAAGTTAGGACTTGTGTTTTTTCTGTGTTTATTGTGAGATTGTTCTGATCTATGTAGTTATCAAGAGTTTTGAGCATGTGTTGCAGACCTACAGGTGTTTGAGAGAGCAACACAAGATCGTCAGCATTTAGTAAGTACCTTATTTTGGAATGACCCAGTTTTGGGGGGTCACTAGCTACATCCTGGAACATACGGCCCATGTCTAGTATGAATAGGTTGAAGATAGCTGAGGCGAGTAGGCAGCCCTGTTTCATGGATGTGAGGCAAAAAGGGCTAACTGGAATGACAGAGTTTAGAAAAGATTTTAAAGAGTGTCTTTGACAAGTTTGTTGCTTTCACTATCTGTGATTCTAAATGAGATTTTTGATTAGCTAAAACCTTGATAGCTTAAGATAAGCTTTGAGACCAGGGAAGATAGACGTTAGTCACTGTCTGTTTCACATGCATGCCTACAGTTTTTGGTTTGATTGGTGGTAAGAATTGGTTATGATAGTGTGCTTGGGTATGATGTGGATTATGGCTTCAGGATACCCCCATTGTGCATTATGTAATATATATTTGGAAAGAGTATCTGTCTGTCTGTTTGTCCACTATAGAAATGAAGGGGGGGCTATCTAGAGGGCTCCAAAGGGGCCCAACATGGGTAACTGTTCACAAGGAATCTAATGATGAGGTTTAATGTTGCTAAAGTGGCACCCCTGGCAGATAACATCAAAACAAATGTTATTTTGCTTAATTTAAAGTGGCTGCAGTGTAGCCCCTGGTGAATGAAATTAGAACCGATGCTTGTTTACTTAATGAATGACCATAGCTATTTTGTATAACAAATAACCATTACAAAAGCCAAAAATGTGCTTATAAAACACCATTATAAAATCTACAGGAAATTAGTTTTATCGACACACAAGAAGTACACATCTGCAGTAACAAAAAACATAATATTCAATCATCATGCCACCAAGAGATGATCTACTTTTGAAAAGTCGTCTGATGCTCGGCGTGAAGAGGCAGCCAGGGCAGGAGAGTTGAACAACACCATCAAAGACTTCAATCACATGAAAGCAGACAGGCAGCACTGAGAACCGGGTATATTTGCTAGTTGTGTGATAATATGCAATAAGCATACTGTTTGTGTGCACCCGTGGTATGTGTTATGGCTGTTGTCTCATAGGGTATTGGGTACCATATTTGACAATATTTCATTACCAAAAAGAGGCGTGCGTTTTCATGTTTTTAAAACACTAATTGACATACCAGTTATATCGCAGGAAATGCCATCACATCGCCTCTGGCCACATGATGACGCAGTAAATGATGTCAGCTGACACATACCTCTAATCAGGTTATAGCAAGTAATTATTTGGCACTGTCTAACCCAGATTATCTGACCTGCAAGCACTGTGAACAGGCGTAAACTCAATAACACATATTTCCCACTTTGAACATACCGTTAACAGTGATGCAAACATTTAACAACTTCCTATGGAGTAAAGCATGAAATACTTTTTCTTAAAACTGTAACCTCTATAGGTAAAGAAAGACCAGAAAGACCAATAAATCAAGTGATAATCTCACTCAGTGAGTCCATTAGTTGTAGTTATCATTATTATTATTAGGTTATTTATTGAGCGCAGGCCTAGCTTCAGGAACCAATGGAGCACTTTATATTCAATATTTAAATGCAGTTAATGTCTTAAATATAAACTATTGCTTGGGTTCAATGTGATTATCACTTGCAGAGGCCTTCAAGGTCTACTAAAGTCATTGGGCCTCATTCCGAGTACGGCGCTAACCAATGGCGCTATTAACGCCTTGGTTGACGCCGTACCCGGACCGGCAGCGCCTTGGTGGATGGCGGAATCACCGCCCCATTCCAAGGTTGGCGGGGCGGTAATTCCCCATTCACCAAGGCCCTTCCCCATTCCGAAATGAGCCCCCATAGGGCTCAATGGGAATGGGGAAGATGCAAATAACGGTGACCGTTTATTACGGTCACCGTTATTGGCATGGAGGCCCCTTTGCGCCCTCGACTTTAACACCTGCTCAAAGCAGGCGTTAAGGGCGAGGGCGCAGAGGGAACTCGGAGTATGGCGGTAAGGGATTACCGCCACCGGTCTCGTTACCGGTGGCCGCTATCCCTTACCGCCATACTCGGAATGAGGCCCATACTATTTTAACTGAAGGTGAGCACAACAGGTTTCAGCAATCCCAAATGTATATACAAATAACCACCAGAGAATTGAACCTGAAATATGGTAGTACAACAAAGTATATTCCTTAGGGTTCATTAGAGTAGAGTGTGTACTGTTGGTACTCAGTGATAATTCAGAAGAAATTGTGATTTGTCACAATTTGCAAAATAATCCATTCATACTTTCCGATAATATGTTATACATTTCTTCTTCTTGTGCAACTTTTTTTACTGAATTATCTCTGAAAACTAGACAGATAATCTGAGTAGTACTTGCTATGGCGCTGTTACTCTCCCTCCTAGCTAGTAATGTTTGGTATGTGCTTGACTGTGTGTTCCTTATTACCATTTCAGATGATTTCCCCTGGTGAAGATCAGTGTTGCTAAACTGTTATCCTTTGCGGATAAAATGTCAAACAGTGGGCCTCATCACAAGATGGGCGGTATCCCGGCGGTATTACTGCCGGCATACCGCAGAGGCAAATAGTGCTACTGCCAACCGGTCCAGCAGTATTTGTGCCGGATCAGGGGTTTGGCCATAGTAGTAAATCCCCATTCCCTATTGTGTCCATTGGACCCAATGGGGCATTTTCAGCACAATTACCAGATGCTAATACCACCAGCGGTAATTGCACTGCAAATGGGCATTTTGTCAGCGTATTTATGCTTCCAGACTCGTTATAGGGCCAGCCCTTAAATGCAATGTTAATACTGTTACCGCCACATTTAAGGGCTACCGCCCAACTTGTGATACAGCCCAGTGTATTGCAAATGCTTGCGTGGCTGCACACAGTCAGAAGCACTGGCTCTCTTGACACCGTCCCAGCTGACTGCTCAGATCAGCTGATCATTTCCATTCTATCTTGAGCAGAGTTTTGCAAAATGCATTGCTCTGAGCTATTAAAAAAAGATACTTTGACAAAACTCTCAGCCACTTGAAGCGCAGAGAGATATCTGCTGGATCTCTCATGTTTAATACATCTTTCAAGAACTAATCAATTCTATTGTTTCGATCTTGGCGGAAGCGTAGTAGACGCATATTCGATGAATTCTTGAGCAAGCTGCTGAATATTATCTTCAGGAATTACATCAGGGAAAACATCCACAGAATTCATCAATGCCTGGAAATGTTGGGGTCATACACATTTTTTAATCCAAAATGAATTGCATCCCATATCACTGGATCAGGCAGGGGAACATTTTATTTGAGGAATGTTAGCGCCCTCATATAAAATTCTCTCACGTGTTTCCTGCAGCAGCATTTGCCCACTCGATATCGAAATGCCTTAGCTCCTGTGGAGCCCCGTAACCTTAAACAAATCAGGATTACTTTATTTTTATTATTTTCATCGGTCATTAGAATTCACTTTTAAAATGTCATCCTCATGCTGCACAGCGACCTCAGGCTTTAACAGGAACGGAAGCGGTGACTCATGCAGTTTGGTCTGTGACTGGTGCCGCATATATACTCGACCTGGAGTAGATCATTCAACTAATCAAAATTGAGCATAATGGTATGAAGATAGGGAAGAGGTTCAGTCTTTAAAAACGTTCACTAGTCGCTGTTCCTGACCTCCACCTTCATGATTTTCTTTTCTACATTGACGTGGGCCGGGACTCGGGAGGATCGCTCAAGGGCAACAGGCGCTTCTTTGAAACCTGGTCCTGCGCTTAGCGGCTGGAATTGGCATTAAGCGCGTTATAAGAAATCGATGTAATTTCTTTTGCTGCCACTTTACTTGGCCCATCTTCCTCGCATTTGGTACGAAAGTAAGATTTCAAAACATCCCATAATTTAAGGGTTCTTTAAAGGCGTTTGCTAAGGTTCAGTCATTGTCTAGTTACACGTTTGAGCAACATGTGTATGCATTTCCTAACAACAAAAAAGGAGGGATCACTTTAGATTTGCACTTATTTTCAAAGTGGTAAACAAACTGATAGCCAGTTCTAATGGTCGGAAGTGACCGAGAGCATTATTTCCGTTTTTGTTGCAGTTAGATGGGAAAGGTGGCCTTGACATCCGATCAAACAAATAGATGCTCACAGGGGTGTTGCTAGGTCTAGAAAACCTCTGTGGTTAAGCTCTGAAACACTTGTGTATGAGCGCGATATAAATAAAATATCAAATCACATCATACGCTAATATCATAACTGTCGGGACTCGGTGCTATCTAGCCTTTTTGTTGTAGCCCCTGAGCTTCTATCCGAGGTTACAACAAAGGATCTCGGGCTATAGCCCCGCCCCCCCCCAGAAGCTCCCCCCCAGAAACCCCTCTTGATGCTCTGTGTTTTTTTCCGGTGCCCAGGTACTCTGTTGCCCCAGTTAGGACAGACACACTGTGCAAGACTAAGATTCTTCACTTCGATCAATGTTTCACGTTAATGCATGCATTTTAACCTGGGGCGTCTTCAACGGCTGGCATATCCAAAAAATAATTCATTACTGGGCCAGATGTTTGATCCCCATGAAATGTTTTTTTTGTTGTTTTTTTTTTTTAATCACATGTTTTGGTACGTTTTATTAGGCTAAAAGAAAATAGTAGGCTGAGATACTAGGTACAGAGCTTCAAAAATGCCATGAATTGTACCTATTGGAAAGAACGTATGCCTCTTTCATCTGTTGCATGAACATTCGCTTTTCCATTATGAATGATGAACGCCTTCAAATTCTGTATTGAGACACAGCAATTGCATTGATCATGTGGCTTCCTTTAGTTCTCCCACATAGTATGACAGAGCCATTTTACTGTCTGCAAATGTGACGGCAGCCATCTTGGAGGATTCACCATTTACATTATTAGGAAAATTCCATTTTAGAATTAGCTCTTGGAAAATAACTTCTGTGTTAATTACATTGTTACACAGTGTAAAGATGTCTATATAGAGGCTATGACACTTCCTGGCACACGCTGTCAGGACATTTCACATAAAGCGCCAATTGAATGCATGGCACTGCCAAAGTTAACACTGTTGGGTCCCCTGCATGCGGGTTTCCACTTTTTCAAAATCGGGTTTAAAACCAAAGAGTAACAACAGTCGAAATTGCCTTTAATTTTGGTTTGACGCCCCATTTTGTCAAAAATATTAATGCCACCTCCAAGTTACCCTTTACACACAACATTTCCAATTGATTCTTATGAAATCCGCCTGATTTTAGTAGGTGCCAAATGGAGGCAGATTTCATAGGAATCTATTGGTTTCCAGCTGCATGAAAATCTCATGCAGATATAAAACAAAGTGCACTTTGAAGACAGAGGTGGAAAGCCTGATGGATAGGTTAATTCCACTTTGTGCCCCTACTCAGCTTTCAAAGTGAATGTAAAGGTCCCAGAGCGGTAAAGCAAAGTTGGAAGCCATTACGCCTCGCCTTTATGCCTTGTTTTACCGCTCGACCCATTAGAAAACCCCCCTTGTGCTGTGAAGTGTCAATATGTCTGTTCAAATCTTCAATGCCACCATGACTCATGGCGCAAACACACCTACACACTGTGCATAGATCATGCGTTGTCCCTAATCTGAAGACTTATAAATGGATATGTTTGCTGTTGTGATGTCCTGTATCCAGTGTCCGATAGAGTTGGCTTTGGCATTGTCAAAATACATTTCTGAACTAACATAATGCCTGGTCTCCCTGTGCCATAATCTGTCTTCACATTGGGCTCATGTGCCTCCATCTGTGTGCTCTAGTTCTGAGATACAAAAGTTACTAACATTGTTTAATAATATTGGGCTCAAAGTCAAAGGATATCAAGGTGTGAAATATCAGCATGTCATCTGCCCGAAGAAAGTCAAAATAAAGTGCGTGGCAGGCAATTTCACATTTTCTTTGTCCAATTTGGTTAGAGACTGAGACCAACACATTATTCAGAATGCTTTAAACTGGACAAAAGTCACACTTGGTAAGAAAATGTGTTGAGCTTAGGCAGCCACAAGAGGGGAAAGTCGAGTGTGAAGGGCACAAAATGGAGGCGTCAAACACTGGCAATTTATCACTGGGGCCCCAGAGTGAAAGGAGCATAACATAACATAGCATATCACACCTGAGATCCATGATATGATACGATAAGTCATTTATAACATGCCTATACACAAGTGTTTCTATGTGAGACAAGACCAGGGAGGGAAGACAGTGGGAGGATAAGACAAACTATCTTACTGGGCCTTGTGTCATTCAGATCATGCAAGTGCCAGAACAAGAAATCCAAGGGGAAAGGGAGATGGGGAAGTGTAAGGGATAGGGGAGAGGAAAACAGGGCAGCGATGCTCTGAGTAAGTGCTGCCAGGGCAGCGCGGCTCTGGGTAGTGCAAGGAGAACAAGGGACTGTAGGGTTACAGTAACAGCCCCTAAGTGCGTGGTATGCCCTGAGATAGTGCAAGGGTGATTGATCAAGAAAGAGCCTGGTACCCAGTGAGACTCTGAGGGTAGCCAAGCAACCAGTCAGTGCAGCAGACAGGTAGGTCAGATAGGACAGCATGGCAGGGAGACAGAGAAAGCAGAGGAGAAGAGGAATGTTTTCAGCTGCTTTCGGAACTTCAGGTGGTCCGGCTCAAGTTTGAGAGGGGCAGGGAGGCCATTCCAGAGGGAGGCACCTGCAGAGGAGAGAGATCTACCCCCCACTCTCTGCCTGGAATAGCATCTAACCCTTAGAGAGTTGGAGATAGCTGAGCGAAGGGCTCTGAAAGGAAGGTTTTTTGGAAGAGAGAATTGGATGTAGTGCAGGCCCTGGTCCCAGAAAACCTTGCGGACAATGCACAGGGTCTTGAACTTGATCCTTGCATCCAATGGGAGCCAGTGGAGAGATTTCAGGGCTGGAGAGGTACAGTCCTGGGATTGAGGCCAAAGATAAGTCTTGCAGTCCTGTTTTGGATTAGTTGCACAGGGCGGAGTGTAGAGGAAGGCACATTGAGGAAGAAGCTGTAACAGTAATCTAGAGTAGAGAGAACCAGGACTCTGGAGACAGTGAGATTCTGGGGGAAAGTGAGAAAAGGGAAGAGACCTTTTGAGGAGGTGTACTTGGTAGTGGGACTTCTTGGCAACATCCAAGATGTGAGGAGGGAAAGAGAGAGTGGAGTCAAAGATGACACCAAGGTTTTTAGCCTCGCAGGAAGACAATAGAAGAGGGCCCAAGGCGGGCGGCCAGAGTAAGAGGGCAAGCAGGGCAGGGGTCCCAATGAGAAGGATCTCTATCTTACTGGCCTCAAGGCAGAGATCCTTGGAGGCACACCAATCCTGAATTGTGGATAGACAGTCAGGAATGAGCAAGAGAGGAGAGGAGGCTGAGGGGAGCCTGAAGGAAAACTGAGTGTCATCCGCATAACACTGAAAATCAGAAGAGAAGGTAGAAACCAGGTGAGACAAAGGGGCCAAGTAGAGGTTGAAAAAACAGGGTGAGAGGATAGAGCCATGGGGAATGCCACAGGTTCAGAGAGAGGTGGCACAGAGAAAGGGACCAAGTTGAACCTGAGAGGGGTGGTCCAAGAGGAAGGAGGTCAGCCACTCCAGGGCCTGATCCGTGATACCCAGGTTCTTGCATCAGGGGCCCTAAGCCATTGCTTGAAAGGTGTCTCGTAAAGGCCTGTGACAGCCCTGTGGAAGCCGTGATAAACGACAATCACTCAAAACCTTTTACAGGAGAATATTGGAATCTGCTACTTTTGGGAAAGGTTCAAATGGCAGCATGTACTGTGGTCTGTCTGGAACTCTTATACAGGATTAAGCACCATGCTCTTTTATGGAAAGCCCTGTCTGAATGACCCCAGTTTTGTTACATTTGCTATGTGTGCCCTGCAAAAGCACATTATGGGCCTCACGTAGAGTTTGGCGGATTGTCTGAAAGAAATACCTCAAAAACAAAGAAGTGATGACTGGAAGGTTTAGAATTAATCTTAAACCTCTGGCAATTGTTCTGAGCAACACTCCAGACCATTGTTCTTCTTCATGCCAAGCCATTACAGAAAGGGGAAAGATCATTTGCAAATCAGGCTTATTCGCCCCCACAAAGGGGCAGTCCAGCCGGAACTGCTAGGCCACTTCCATTCTGTACGAGACCACAAGCACCCCCAGCCATGTTTCGGCCTTGGAACTAACCACCTCTGCCAATTGTATTTCTGTAAATTCGCCTAATTCAGAGTTTATTACTAGAATAGGGGATGGTTCAGGAAGACCTCTGGAAGTATTTAAAAAAGTACCACCTCTATCAGTGCTAACATCTAAAGAGAATGTTAAAAAAAAAGGTTTTGTCCATTGTAATGGTGGAAATGGATAATTCATCTTAGTGGTTTATACCACAACTGTAAATGTTGTTAATGCAGAAAATGACATACATGCGTAAAGTAGTAAGAGTGCGCATCAGAGATTCCCCACATTCGCCCTCTTAACACGGTCCATTGTAAAATGGTTTTACTGTATTGAATGGAAGTACTTGTGCTTCCATTCTGTGCAGTAAAAAAGGGAACAAATTAGGCCTGTTTGGAATTTTTACCTCCATTGAGGTGGAGGTAATAATAGGTGAATTTTCATTAGAAGGTCCACCGGGAAATCTGCCAGCAATATTCCCATGAAGTACTGCTTGCGGTATTTGAGCAAACATGGTATAGGGGGCACAATTCAATCAGTGTTATTTGGAAAATAGAAATGATTTTACCACTAATTAGAAATTCATAATGACACGCTAAATGTTTGACTTTGCTGTGTGTCGCCAACTCGCTGTGCCCCTGCGATGCCTGTTCCATTCACATACATGATCGGGAACTGGCTCTGCAGGGTCCCCATTTTTTTTCTTTTTGTGAAACTTTATTTAATCGGGAGTAGGGGACACAATAGCATTATCGTGAACAAGGTTGTGGGGGACAAACCCGCAGCGCCCGCTCCCCTTGTTTACTATAACGCCATCAAAAGAGTGATTTAGTCGACATTTTTGGCAGTATGCAATTTTCATATGGCTGAAATTCGATTAAATCTCCCATTCAATTTATTTTTTATTTTTTTTATTTGAAACTTAATACGGATTCCAACAGGGAATGTTGCGGGCCTCTTGGAATTATTCATTATTCAGCAACTCTGCTATGAAACTAGTGGGCACTCATGCCCCCCTAAAATCGAGCCAGGCTAAGACCAAACCATCCGCCCCATGGTACACCCCTGAACTAGCCTCCAACAAACACTCAATCAGAACCCTTGAGACAGCGGCACAAAAAACATAACTCGGGAGAACTCACCAACCTCAATCTCTGTGCGCAAACCATAGGATTGCGATTACTGAAGCCAAAGCTGCTTACTACTCAACCAGCATTGTGGCTGCCTCCAATAGGAGCAATGCCCTCTTTGAAGTAGTAAAGCATTGTACCAAACCCTCACCTGACCCCGAGGTACCGGCAGCTCAGGAAACATGCAACAGAATCATTGCAGGTTTTATTGAAAAAAATAGACAAATTCCGAGAGACCATTAATCGACCTCCCAAAGCATTAGCATCCCCTGCACCCTGGCATGCACACTGCCCCTCTGGACTGTCTCTCCTCTCTTTCCGCTGGATCTCCTAAAAATGATTGCATCCCTCAAACCTACTTCTTACTCTGATGATATAATTCCAGCCTCCATCATTAAACAATTGACCGGCCTGGCATTCAATGCTCTCCTCAGCATCATCAATGCTTCCCTCTCCGCGAGATCATTCCCGAACACCCTCAAGACTGGTGTCATACAACCCCTTTTAAAAAAAACAAACCTAGAACCAGACGACTTGGCCAACTACAGGCCGATTAGGAACCTCCCTTTTATTGGCAAAATCTTGGAAAATGAAGTTGCTACACAACTACTCTACCTCCTAAATCACTATCTTTTTTTATTTTATTTGAATGTGTTTTAGTTCATAGAACTTTTCACATGTTATTAGCAATGCTTTTTCAAAAAATAAATGTCAAATTATTATACAATTTCATGTTAAATACTAAGAGCTCCATAACTCAAACCTTTAAACAGCTTGTATTGAATATATGCAATATACTGCATACTATAAAACAAATAAAAAGTGCTAAATATGCTACACATGATACTAACAGTATCATACAAGTCCTACTGAATTTCTTATTGCTAGACAAATTTCCTTCTAACTATTTATCAAAGATTCCGTCTTTAGCCAAACACGATAAAGTGCTACATGCCGTGATTTATTATTAGTGTTCAGGCAGCAGCCCTAGAAAACATCACTCCGGATACTCTCATATGTCATAACAAATGGCTCCAACATGGTCATATAAAGAGGGCTGTTTTCGTGACATTCTGTAAGGATATGTTGCACCATCTCTTCTTTACCTCTTATGCCACAGATACAGCACGTCCTATCCTTTCTCTATAGTGCATAGAGAATTCCTGTATTTGGCAATGCTGAGAGTTTGTTCTGTCTTAACAGCAAAACAAACCGACGCAATGCAGGGGAGGGACACAGCATAAGATAACCTTGGGAAAAATGGGTTATGTATTTAAATTCTGTGGGGCTTTTCATTTTTTCCAAATGTGTGTCATTGTGCGCCCAGTCCCACCTTTCAAGTTTCAATACAAATTGTTTCTGTAGTGTGTAGTAAGCAGATTCCCATTCGGGTTTCCATGCTATGTCCTCAAGTCTTGTTCACCAACTGCATATATTTATCACCCATGATTGTGTTTTCACCTACTAGTTTTAACACTATCAGTCAGTGTTCCACCCAAAGTGTAGCATCAAGACAGCCACCATCCAAGTGGTGGATGATGCTCTCCAAATCATGGATATGTGCGACTCATGCCCCCTCGTCCTCCTTGAACTCTTGGCTGCATTCGACCAGCGTCAGCCATTGGATCATTCTCTTCCTCCTTCCTGACAGGATGGGATTCTCTGACACTGTTCTGTATTGGTTTAACTCCTACCTCTCAGGCAGACACCACGCTGTCTAGATGAAGATGTTGCTTTCTAACCGACTCCAGATGACCCGCGGAGTCCGCCAAGGTGCCATCCACTCAACAATCCTTTTTAACCTTTACATGGATCCTCTGCGCAATCTCCTCAAAGATCCCAATATAGCCATCCACCAATACGCAGACATTACTCAGTTGTACATGAGAGTAAATAGCACATAGGACATCATTCATCTCTGTGATTGCCTAGCTGTCATCCAGTCCTGGATGTCGACTGCCTACCTCAAACTAAACCCAGCCAAGACTGAATTCGTCCTAATCGGTCCGACCACTAAACAATAACTTGTCCAATAATAGCTCAACAATGTGTGCCTAGGAGGATTTGACCCACAACTCTGACTCATCAAAATCCTTAGGCTTCACCATTGACAGCAATCTGTCCTTCCAGAAACACATAGCCAAGAAGGCCCAAAAAGCCTGGCTTAGAATCTCCATGCTTCAAAATATCAAACCCTTCATCCTGCTGCTGGATGCAGTGCAGGCTCTTGTGCTCTCACACATCGATGTGTGAAATTCTCTCATGACAGGGCTTCCGGCTGCTCACTTGTCTCCCCTAAAATAAGTCAAACATGCTGCATCACGTCTTATTACGGGAGCATGAAAATTGACCGAACTACCCCATCATATGCAAACTACATTGGCTTCCACTCCAAGCTAGGATACTGTTCAAGACTGCATGAATCATCTTCAAAGCAGTCACGACTAGCACACCAGCACACCTGGCAGCTAAACTCCACATATCTGGTGGCACACGCTCCTCGTGTAGCAAATCGACCAACTGGCTTGAATCACAACTCATCCGCAAAGAGAGTACTGGCAAACAATCCTTCTCTTGGCATGCACCCTCCCTTTGGAACTCGATCCTGGAGACAGTTAGGAATGCCCCCACAATTCTCCAGTTTCACAAATCTCTCAAAGCACAGCTCTTTCAACAACACCTGACCAAGGACTAATTTCAATGGATGCACATACTGACACACAGACCTCACAGTGCCAGCCCAAATGCCGGCTACCCACCCTCTCTACTGCGCTCCCTTGCTCTCAAGCTAGGTCCGCGCTTCAAACAATAAAAACATAAAATAAAATTAAGCTCCAATCAATTAGTATACTAGTACTTTCAGACATTTATGATGGACAAATAAAGCTACACTTGTTATCCTTTTGCATAACATGTTTCTACATGGATATTTTTTTTATAAAATATTGTCATTTTGGTTTAGCATGATTTGTGTACTTTCAAAGCCAAATCTGTGAAACAAAGCATTCTTTTTTTTTCTTTTTTTCATGAATGTAAAACATTTGAAAACAATTGCATATTGCTTTGTGACAAGAACTGGGACACAATTTGGTCCAGTGTCAAAATTGTAGAATTGGCTCAGACCCCAGCTTCACCACTCAATAAAAGCGTGAAAAATAAAAATACTGACACTGCAACCTCCTTTTTCAGTCTCGGTTGATGTACATTGTTTTGGTACAATGTGCATGCATGTACTTGTATTGGCATGTACCCCACTGTATACTTTTAAGTAATCCAGAAATATATTCAAACTGGGGAAAAGAAAGAAGAGAGAACATACAAAATGTTGATGTTTGTCTCATGAACGCTGGTTAGGTTTAATAAAAAACTCAGGGTCAAAGACTTTTTTGACCCAAAAGAAATTCAAATTTGCATGTTGTTTCTATGTAGGAGTGCATCAGAGGATTTTGGATGTGATCTCTCACCCTGATCATTTTGGATTACTTAAAAGTATATGCCTGTTGGGTATATCAGGGCCTAGCCAGGTGCCCTTTCTTTTGAATCTATGTACTCCAGTGCGACTTGTAGCAGGGTTGTGCAACGTGAAATTGATGATATCTTTAAAGACCATGTGCAATTCTGCCTTCCTCAATGGACACAGCGTGCTGCAGCAGTCAAATACCATGTGCAGCATGGTTCTCACTTCTTCTAGCTTGTCTGGGAACTGCTGATACGACATGCTGCCCCAGTGTGTTATTTACTTACTGACTGGTGTTTCATCCGCCTCCATGAATGTCTGCCACACAATGATTTTGCCACATGGAGCCCTCATGGATTCCTTGTTCCACCTGCTCATCCTCTCATCTGCCACCCAATGGCACGTGTTTTGTTCAATCACATCTCTACTGCTTCCTCCCACCAAAATAACACAAGCGTCACTCTCCCACAAACTGTCCTCAGAAATTCCTGTCTCCTCCCACTCCTCTTCTCAAGTGTCAACTGTTGGCATATATATCATCTAATAATTTCCAGAGACATACTGGTGTGCCACACTCTTCCCCTAATTTCTGCTCCTCCTCCCATTGAAATCTGGGGAGTGTGTCTCTACCACAAGCTTCCCTCAAGAAATCAAGAATCACATGCATGTGTTTCTTGCATTCACCTATCTTTAATCCATCAAAGGGTTCACTCTTCCTAAACTCACACCAGAAGGCGCTTGTATGTTTACCGATTTCAAATCTCTGCTCCTACTCACACTGAAACCTGGTGAGCCTGACTTGCTCACAAGTTCCCCTAAGGTGGTTCTGCCTCTTCTTGTTACTCCTCTCACATACAACGCGATAACACATGTCTCATCTGCTCAGTTTCAGAGACAGATACTGACTAGTATGTCTCCCGCCTGTCTAAATCTCTGCTCCCACTCCCACCGAAATCAGGCAAGTCTGACCTTCCCATTTCTGGGAGGATGAGCTCCTGCTGCTCTTCCTCCCAGGTGTCACCCACTGGCGCGTGCCTTGTACACTCGGTTCCAGAGACAGACACTGACTGCTGTGTCACCCACCCCCCCCCAATCTCTATATTATCCCTGCCATTCCTCTTTTTCAACATCGCTAATTACACTCCCGTTTATTCCCCACTTCTCTACATTTCCAAATCCTGACTCCACCAACAACCTCATGCCTCTCTGAAAGCTGAACAAGGGTTTGGGAGTCTCTCCACTGAGCACAAGCATGGGTCAAATATCCTGTTCCATGGGATTTCTCCAACCGAGGAGGGTCTTTGACCACGTTTTAGTTCACTGGACCCTTCACAGAAATATCCATTTGCATATCAGTCTCGTCCCAGCCACAAGGGAACTCTAGCACCGAAATGCTAAGCAATTCTCGTCTGTACCATCAGCAACCTGAACACGTGTTTTGGCCTTGTTAGGCTTCCTCATTGAGGGGAAGCTGAACCTCTCTAAGACACAGTGATCAAGGGGTCCATGTCTGGATTACCTAGGGTTACTTAGTGTGAAACCCCACGTTTTACAAAGTAAACAAGGGTGTGGGAGTTCCTTCACTGAGCATGAACATGGGTTGAATACCCTGCTCTATGGGATTTCCTCTATGAAAGCTGTCTTGGTCTAAAAAAACGATCCACATTTGCATGACTCATTTTAAGTCAGTTGGTCGAACTTCAAACAAACTTTTTATAAAGTTGTTAGAGGTTTGGCCATGTCAAATTAACAGAAATTTGAGTGAAATTTGAGGGATTCAAGGTTTAAACAGTGAAGTTTTCCCAGGCCTATCTGCGTCCATACAATATCAGAGCAAGTGCACACCTACATCCTTGGTAGGTTGACTGATAAGATTATACATGAGAGGAGGCCGAAGAGGATGAGGCATTGGCTGCTCATATCTTTCAAATGGAAGAGACATTCGATAATAAAAAGGCTGTGCAATAAAGATGGCATATCCTACAGGTGTTGATTGCTATTATGTCTCACACAGAACCTTATTCTTGATTGTATTCTATACAACTCATGGCAGATGATGAGAGAAGCTACTATTAATGTTTTGAAGCAATTATTATGCCCATAAAATGTATACCTACAAATAGAAACAGTATTAATCTCTTCATAAGGAATAATGCATAAGGGGTAGTTGGAACATCGATATAATTGAATAAGGTAATTCGACTGTCCTTTAACCTGCTCCCCATCTAGTATTAAGACACGCCCAATGTCACCATGATGTATGGCTGTCACACCCTTTAGTAGTGTCGGGCAAGCACATGGCTTACTCTGAGGGAGGTCTTCGATGATACAGGTGTCAATGATTAAAAATGCAAGTCAAGAGTCAAACAAATATGGCTTGGTTACCTTCTACCACCCCCATTGTGCAACAGGGAGAGAGAATATCCCACCTGGCCTGTGAATTAACAAGACACATTTCTCTAAAAATCTTATGTCTGGGCAGGCCACAGGGGAAGTAGAAAAATTTACTATTTTTTTCTGAATTCTTTTTACTGGCATCGAAGCATCTTGAAGGAAGGAACTGATGTTGAGTATTTGTTCATGGATATCCCTGCTAATTCATCTGATTTTAAAAGACCTTTCATTGCTGTTAAGGTTGCAATCAATTGCTTTTCATTATTGGCTGTTGCCACATTTTAAGGCCAGCATCGGTTGCCCACGTGTCCTTCAGTTTTCTATCCCTCATCTATTTCCTCTTGATAGCAATATAGCTATCTGCACCTCCCCCAGATTTTCCCAACCTTCTCAGCACACCCCTTATTTATATTTGCTACCTTGTAGAATCGATGTAACCATGTGCAATCCTTCCTGCTATTTCTCCATCCTAGGCGTGCCTTTGTCCCTGTCACTCCAACTCATCACAATGTTGCGCTTTACCACCAAATTCACATGAAGTGTTCGATTTATCTGGATGTCTTCGCACCTGCCCATTTATCCTAGCAAAATCATTGTTGGCTGTTTCCATGACCTTTTTTGTTTTCCTTGGGTGATGATTTCTCTCTCCATCCCAGATAGGGTACATATTTGGGTACAACCAGATTATGTTGTTGAAGTTACCTATGATGACTTTTAATCGCAAGCACAATGAGTCTCTGCTTCTCAAAATTATATGAAGCCTAATTTTGCAAGATATAATGCACTAAAAAATGCACACTCTTGGACCCACCACCCTCGAGACAACGGGTGTTTCACACCCATCAGCTTTGCCTGAGATCCCTGTCTCATTTAGATTCTGCAATTGTGGGCATGGATTTAGCTTGTGTGTGTGTTCATCATGAATGCGGACCACCAATGGGGCATGTTTGGGATGGCCAAAGTACCCTCCTAACTTAACTGAGGGAGTGTGGGAAAGGGGGAGGGAATTGATAACTATTCTCGAACTCTTGCTTGAACCCTGCTAAATACCTTATATCTTCCCCCACATTAAACAGATCCTTACATATTCCCATACTTTTTTTTTCCTTCCTTTGACCATGGCAAGCTCCGCCAGATCAGGTAGAATTGATCAATTTCTCCCAGATCCATGTAAAATAATTGTGTCCTTCCACATCCAGCTTTTAGAGACCTTCTTCTAAGTGACTGCCACCACTCCTGTGGCTTGGAGACTTTCCACACAGCATGCTGGCAAATACTATGTGGATACACTGATCACATGCATTGCATTTCCAACTTGATTGCAGAATTATCCTTTGTGCAGGAGAAACATTCATTTGCGGCCTTTGAATTGTGAAGCAGAGTTACTTGCCTTTACAGTCAGTAATGCAAGACCCCCTTCAGCAACGTATGTGTATAAGGTAGTGGTTTAACTGCTAGAACTGATTTGCAAGATTGATCTACATACCTATACCCCTGTCCTCATGAATTCATATCAATGGATCAGTATATAAGTGTTTTATGGGAATTAACTGGCCAGTATAATCCTCTTGTACAGAGCAATTATTCCCAATAGGCTTCCTGTTGGCATGACATTTTTGTAAACCTCAACAAATCTGGGTTTTCAATCATGGACACATAATTGTCCTAACATTTCAAGGGATAATTTATTGGTACAAGGTCCCCTCTTCTTGGACAGGATTGGCAATGTACTTACACCAATTGATCTTCAGGCTGTAGTACCACCTGTATTCATTTATGATGTCAATACCAGTGATTCAGAAAACTGGGGTTCTCAGAGGTATATAAGAGGAAAAGGAGTCCAAAAGGACACATATTCCTCCTTTACTTTATGAAATCCTTTGCACAGAGACTCCTGTTGCAAACATTAATTCATGAGCACAGTCCCAAAGAGCAGACAAATGTCATGATCTCTGCTTCCAAAAGGTCAGGGTTTTCCCAACTCCCTTGGAAGCAGATCCATAACCCAGGTTCCGAGTGCCAACCAGTCCCAATTGGGGCCTTTTGGACCCAGTCCTGGCGCCAGTGGCACCAGGCTCATAAATATGCCCAGTCCCAGCGCTGGAAGCGCCGGGCTCATAATGCTTGGGTGGACTTACCTGCAGCAGACCATGCTGCTTACTTGCCTGCCAGTTGAGCCTCTGATCCTCTTCTGTTTGGAACTACTTTTCCTGTTGGGTGGGGCTGGAGCCACTCCCTAGATTTAGAACACTGGAACTCTTCTGGAAGGCAGGAACTCTTTTCTTACCAGGAACTCTTTTCTTACTTAGGCGTGGCTGTGGAAGGAGACACCTAAGCACTACAGGAGGCTATTTAAACCACACCCGGTGGATGAATCTTGCTTTGCGTTATTCTGCACCCTCTGCAGCAGGACGCTCATCGTGTCTTCTGCATCCAGTCCTGGGCCTAAGGAAAAAGGCTTACCATCCTGAATCCAGTCTTCAGCAACACCTATAAAGACAAGAAAGAACAGGTTAGCATTCCGGCATCTGAAAGGCAAAGGCTTACCATCCTGAATCCAGTCTTCAGCAACACCTATAAAGACAAGAAAGAACAGGTTGGCATTCCGGCATCGGAAAGGCAAAGGCTTACCTACTCTTCGTGCGCTCCGGAGGTCTTCATACTGCATTCTGGCATCTGAAAGACAAAAGCTTACCAACTCTTCGCACGCTCCGGAGGCCTTCGGCGCTGCATCCGCATCTGAAAGACAAAACAAGGCGCGTTTAAAGACATTGGGGAACTTTAATACTCACGTGCCATTACTCCTTTCCACATCTAATCCAGTGGGTATTCCGGCACCCTGCAGCCGCTCCGAACTCGTACCTGCAAAATAAAAAGACAGTTAGAGCGCATCGTGAAGCAGGCAACAAGCGCTTACTCACGTGCTTCCAGGCGCTTCTATTCATCACACGGGCTCCATCTTCAACTCACTTCAGCCCGTCATCCGCCATCGCCGGAACCCTGCAAAACAAGAGACATCATTACTAAAGACTTTAAAAAGACATTTGAATGACTCGAAACTTACCGTTCGTGCAGTAAATGACGGACAGCAGTCCTCTGAAGTCAAGAGGCCTGCGCTACCTATCCAGTGAAGAAATTGGCTACAGCACCCTGCCCCGAGGCAGATGGAGAGCTCGGCATTCACTTACCTAAAACATCTTACTCTACACGTCAGGCATACAGTGCACAGAGGTCCAGCCCAAAGAGCCAACCGGGTGCTACACATCACCTTTGAAGATACGGTAGTCGCCCAGTCAAGACCGGCGCCTCTGCGAGAATCAGGTGAGCGTTACAGAACGCAAAGCCTACCGCAAAACTCTCGCCCAGGCGCTATGGAAACCTCGGATACTGACCCCCTAGCCCGGTTACTTGGGGAACTAAGGGCAGAAGTGCATGCAACTCGTCAGGAAACGAATGCTCTAAGAAGGGAACTAATTATTTCCAAGGAGAGAACAGGAAGGCCGATCGTTCCAAGTTTGATGCTCGAGTATTTTCCAAACCGCCAACTCCTTCCAAAGGAGTAGACTCCGGGGAATCCATGCAAATAGGGGGTCTGAAAGGTCCTCTAACACAACGGGAGCGGGAAAGGAGGAAACAGTTGCAATTATGCCTATATTGCGGAAACTCAGGGCACTTTCTTCGAGACTGTCCAGTAGGAGCTGCAGTTACCAAAGTTACAAACTCTGAGCAGGGAAACGACCTCGCCCGACAAGAATAGAGGTCCTCTTGCCGAGCGTAAAAACCAGTTCCGTGACCTCGCATTTCGTGATACCTATGGTCCTCATTAGCCCTGATAATCCGGATCGATTACATGCAATTGAAGCTTACGTCGACAGCGGTGCCATCGGCAATTATGTGGATCATGAAATGGTTTTGAGGATGAATCTAACTCTTTGTCCCAAGGCTGTAAAGGACGTCATTACTACGGTGGATGGTACGGAGATAGCCTCCGGGCCAGTAACGCATACCACTCAAGAAGTGACGCTAGTAAGTCAAGATGGACACCATGAGAAGATCGTGTTCGATGTGATCAAGGCCCCTCAGTTTCAGATTATTCTAGGAATACCTTGGTTAGAGAAACACAATCCTCTGATCGATTGGCGGGCAAGAACGGTCCAGTTTCCAGAATGTGTCTCTACTTGTCACCCTCCACCTGGTGTTGCACTGGCCGCAATTTCTTCAGAGACTCCCCAGTTACCTCCCGAATACCTAGAATACCAAGATGTTTTCCGGAAGGATCAGGCTAACTCTCTACCTCCTCATAGGTCTTATGACTGCCAGATAGACCTGATACCTGGATCTACTCCTCCTTGTAGTAGAATTTATGCCCTCACCGAGCCTGAGAACCTTCACCTTCGACAATACCTGGATCAATACCTGGCAAATGGGTTTATTCGTCCTTCCAAGTCCCCTGCTTCTTCAGCTTTGTTCTTCGTTCCAAAAAAGGAAGGAGACCTTAGAACTTGTATCGATTATCGCTCCCTGAACCAGATCACCGTTAAGAATAGATATCCGTTACCTTTGATCCCTGAACTCCTGGACCAAGTCAGAAAAGCATGCATATATACAAAGCTGGATCTTAGAGGAGCTTACCACTTGGTACGAGTAAAAGAGGGCGATGAATGGAAGACGGCCTTCCGCACCAAGTATGGGCTATTTGAATATCAGGTCATGCCCTTCGGACTTTGCAATGCCCCGGCCGCCTTTCAATATTTTATGAACAATGTCCTCCGAGAGCTCATAGATGTATGTGTTGTTGTTTACATTGACGACATCCTCGTTTATTCTTCATCGGAATCTGAACATCGGAAACACGTGAAAATGGTCCTCGAAAGATTGCGTCAACACAAACTTTTCGCTAAGTTGGAAAAATGTGTTTTCAACGTGACTGAAGTTGAATTCTTGGGATTCATATTATCACCTGGCGGGGTGCGTATGGATTCAAAGAAGGTCGATGCAGTTCTCAAATGGCCATCACCATCCTCCGTAAAAGGTGTGCAAAGCATGTTAGGCTTCGCTAACTTTTACCGCAGGTTTATCCCCGAGTTCTCTCTTATAGTCCAGCCCATCACTGCCTTGTTAAAGAAAAACAAACGTTTTGAATGGTCTACCGAGGCGGAAAAAGCTTTCCAGGATTTGAAGACTAAATTTATCTCTGCACCAATCTTAAAACACCCTTGCCCCGAACTCCCCTACATCGTGGAAACTGATGCTTCAAGCCTTGCCATGGGGGCAGTTCTATCACAAAAGGACCCGGTAACCAATCAGTTGCATCCCGTGGCATTTTGGTCCCGCAAATTCTCGCCTCCTGAAGTCAATTACACGATTACTGACAAGGAACTTCTGGCTATCAAGTCTGCCTTTAAGGCTTGGCGGCATTATCTGCTGGGGGCCCGACACACCGTTACTGTGATTACGGATCACCGAAACCTGCAATATTTGAAAACCGCAAAAGCCCAATCCTCTAGACAACTCCGTTGGGCATTATTCTTTGCCGAGTTTGACTTCATAATTACCTATCGACCAGGTACAAAGAACGGTAAAGCCGATGCCCTTTCTCGGATGGGAGTGGAAGAACACTTGATCAACCCTAAACCTGTACCAATCATTCCCGAACAAAGAATTCTGGGTGTAATCGCCACAGAATCCATAGAGGAAGTTAAGGATAAAGCCAGGCAACTTGTAACTCCAGCAGATATACAGAATTGGCATCTGCAGGGAAAGGACTTTGCAGTAAAGGACAACTTATTGTATTTCCAAGAACGATTATACCTACCCAGCACAGATTTACAGAAAAAAGTAATCTCTTGTTATCACGACTCTTTAATGGAAGGTCATCCCGGTATAGCCAAGACCTCAGAAAAGATCAAGCGCTACTTCTGGTGGCCGTCTTGGAAAAAAGTTATCAGAGACTTTATAATGTCCTGTGGAGTATGCGCCCAAAACAAGAGTCAAAAGGAAAGACCAGCAGGCCTCTTACGCCCTATTGACATCCCACCTCGCCCTTGGCATACGCTTTCTATGGACTTCATCACTATCTACCTCCATGCTCCGGATACAATACGATTCTAGTAATCGTGGACTTATTCTCCAAGATGGCGCATTTCATTCCGCTCAAAGGCTTGCCAACAGCAGCAACTCTGGCCCGAGAATTTCTTGAAAACATCGTCCGACTGCACGGTTTTCCTTCGGTTCTAATTTCGGATCGAGGTAGTCAATTTATTTCTCATTTTTGGCGAAGTTGCTGTCGGTCGGCTCAAATTGATGTGAGACTATCGACCAGTCACCACCCTCAGACCGACGGACAAACCGAGAGGACCAATCAAACTCTGGAACAGTATTTACGCTGCATGCTGCAACAAACTGAAAAAACTTGGAAAGATATCCTTTGGATAGCCGAGTATGCCTACAATAACTCTGTCCACTCGGGAACTGGGAAAACCCCGTTTTTTCTTTTGTACGGCAGTCACCCTCGAACCTCAGAGTTGGATACCCTCCAAGATCTTGAAACACCAGCAGTAGACTACCTGCATTCTACAATCACCCAAGCCTTTAAGGAAGCTGTTTCTCACCTTCAAAGGGCTAAAGAACAATACAAGAAAGGAGCAGATCAACATCGGAAGGAAGCCCCTCACTATCAAGTAGGGGATCAAGTCTGGTTATCCACCAAATATCTATCTCTAAAAGGGCCACGCACATTCAACCCAAGATACCTTGGTCCCTATTCCATCACTACCATAGTAAACCCAGTAGCGGTCAAGTTGGACTTGCCCCCGCACATGAAGATACATCCGGTCTTCCACGTCTCTCTATTAAAACCCGTGCAACCTCAAACCCGACTAACCAAATCTCCAAAACCTATCCTAGTGGATGGAGAACTCGAGTTTGAAGTCGAAAGCATTCTGGACTCCAAGATCTCCAAATCTAAACTATTCTACCTAATTGACTGGAAAGGCTACGGCCCCCAAGAGAGATCCTGGGAACCTGCTGAATATGTCCACGCTCCTCGCCTAATCAAAAGATTTCACCGAACATTTCCTGACAAGCCAAAACCCCCGGAGAAGCCCGGTTTGGGAGGGGCCTTGAGGGGGGGTACTGTCATGATCTCTGCTTCCAAAAGGTCAGGGTTTTCCCAACTCCCTTGGAAGCAGATCCATAACCCAGGTTCCGAGTGCCAACCAGTCCCAATTGGGGCCTTTTGGACCCAGTCCTGGCGCCAGTGGCACCAGGCTCATAAATATGCCCAGTCCCAGCGCTGGAAGCGCCGGGCTCATAATGCTTGGGTGGACTTACCTGCAGCAGACCATGCTGCTTACTTGCCTGCCAGTTGAGCCTCTGATCCTCTTCTGTTTGGAACTACTTTTCCTGTTGGGTGGGGCTGGAGCCACTCCCTAGATTTAGAACACTGGAACTCTTCTGGAAGGCAGGAACTCTTTTCTTACCAGGAACTCTTTTCTTACTTAGGCGTGGCTGTGGAAGGAGACACCTAAGCACTACAGGAGGCTATTTAAACCACACCCGGTGGATGAATCTTGCTTTGCGTTATTCTGCACCCTCTGCAGCAGGACGCTCATCGTGTCTTCTGCATCCAGTCCTGGGCCTAAGGAAAAAGGCTTACCATCCTGAATCCAGTCTTCAGCAACACCTATAAAGACAAGAAAGAACAGGTTAGCATTCCGGCATCTGAAAGGCAAAGGTTTACCATCCTGAATCCAGTCTTCAGCAACACCTATAAAGACAAGAAAGAACAGGTTAGCATTCCGGCATCGGAAAGGCAAAGGCTTACCTACTCTTCGTGCGCTCCGGAGGTCTTCATACTGCATTCTGGCATCTGAAAGACAAAAGCTTACCAACTCTTCGCACGCTCCGGAGGCCTTCGGCGCTGCATCCGCATCTGAAAGACAAAACAAGGCGCGTTTAAAGACATTGGGGAACTTTAATACTCACGTGCCATTACTCCTTTCCACATCTAATCCAGTGGGTATTCCGGCACCCTGCAGCCGCTCCGAACTCGTACCTGCAAAATAAAAAGACAGTTAGAGCGCATCGTGAAGCAGGCAACAAGCGCTTACTCACGTGCTTCCAGGCGCTTCTATTCATCACACGGGCTCCATCTTCAACTCACTTCAGCCCGTCATCCGCCATCGCCGGAACCCTGCAAAACAAGAGACATCATTACTAAAGACTTTAAAAAGACATTTGAATGACTCGAAACTTACCGTTCGTGCAGTAAACGACGGACAGCAGTCCTCTGAAGTCAAGAGGCCTGCGCTACCTATCCAGTGAAGAAATTGGCTACAGCACCCTGCCCCGAGGCAGATGGAGAGCTCGGCATTCACTTACCTAAGACATCTTACTCTACACGTCAGGCATACAGTGCACAGAGGTCCAGCCCAAAGAGCCAACCGGGTGCTACACATCACCTTTGAAGATACGGTAGTCGCCCAGTCAAGACCGGCGCCTCTGCGAGAATCAGGTGAGCGTTACAACAAAGCAGTCATCACTGCCTAATTTCCCTCCCAAATAGGAAGGTGCCCAACAGATGCCTATATATTTTCACTGTCGATCAGCACACACTGTAAAGAAGTTCCCCCAACTTAATACCGCTCCCCATCTTGACTAAGACAACACCCATAAAATGTCACTCAATGAGTAACTGAGACGAAGGCCTTCACCAAATAAAGTACCATTATTGGGAATGGACCTTCAATAGCCTCCAATAAAGCCCGGGTTTTAGGCCGTCACTATGTAGTGATTGATCCTTTTAGCATTTTGAAGTGAGATAAATAAGCAATCTAGTCTGAAGAAAACAGTGTGCAAATGGGAAGTTAGTGGAGATTCGCCTCTTGCACCCACTCTTAAGTGTTTCTCCTTCAACATATCATTCAGCTACTGGACCTGGGAAAGTAGCGTCAATTTTAGAGATATTATCAGGGTATGATTTGTCCAGAGGTAATTCCATGACATTAAAATCTTCTCCAGTCAATAACTGACCTGGGATTTATTCACAATTCCACTCGGATTGTGAGTAAGGAATTCTTGCCTGGCTGGGAGTGAGGACTCAAACATTATGATTTGAAACCACCTCATTTTCAGGTGTACATCTATTAAGCATGTATCTGGCTAATCACCCCTTTGTAGCTTTCACTTGCAAAGCTGCCACCTGGTCAGAATCCCTGCATAGTAACGAAGAATCGACTCATTCCATCTGATCACATAGGAACCTGTCCAGCAGCAAACATTGTATTTCCAATCAAGTCCTGTGACCCACTGAGGCCTCCTCAGGACATGTAGTTCAACACTCAAAAGTAAAAAATAAAAACATGTATTATTTTAAAAACTGGTGGTCTTCCAACTATATAGGAGAACCTATATGGATAGAATGCAATCAGTTATTCCCCTTAACTGCCAATCATGGAGGTCAAAAAACCACAATGCTATCCAGACGGACACTTCAAATAACTGGCAAAGATCATTTTTCTGCTATTCTCTGATATGAGGTCGAAAGAAATGGTGACTGTGAGTAGATAATGTGGTTGCATTCGCAAAATCCCACAAGGTATCCTTTCAGATGCAGCTCTAACTTGGTGGTCTAATTTTATGCTGATAGCTGATGTCCACATTAATGTTTTCTGTGCAGAAATCAAATACTTAATGGAACTGACAGTATATTGTGCCTAAATACCTGAACTCTTACTTAGCCTACAAGACCTTTAAGAACATCACATGGTATAAACGAAACTACACCCAGGTTCAAAAGACAGGACCACAGAGGGAGATCCATCACAGTAGTAGGTCCAACATTCTGGAACAACCTCCCCACAATGCTGAAAAAAGAATATACCTTGTAGAGGTTAAAAAGGATTGTGAAATGTCCTGCTCCATGAACAGGAATCTAACTTGGATATGGCTATTTTCGTTAAGCAGAAGAAAAAATGAATCCCCTTCCCCAGCACACTGAAATCTTATTAGTAGCACTTTCGCCACACGTCCATATTCAGCTATTTTATGATAACCCTGAATTTGCCTGCCATGGCCGTGTGAAAGGTTATCATACTTCCATTTGTTTAATGTTTTTTTATTAGCACACAACAGGGAAGATCTGGTACCTCCCAACCAAACAAGAATCTCAGAATGAAGGCTAAACCTCATTCTATTGGCCGCATTCCAAGCCTTCTCAGAAGCAGGAGGCTGCCATCGTCTCAGCCGGGCAGGTAAGTCCTCTGTGGCCTGGTGCCCATGCCCCCTCATCATTTCCACCTTCCCTTCTTACTCCCTCCCCACCCTATCCCCAGTTCCACTTACTTGTGGCTTCCTTGTCCATCACCCATCCTGAACTGCTCATTGTTCTATGCCTTCCAATCCATGGCAATGGCAGCTATGGAAAGGGAGAAGGTACTACCCGTAGTTCCCTTTTCCTTACATCCATGGCAGCTATTTTCTTCAGGGCTTTTTAAGTGAAGACATGGAAACAACACTGTTTCTCCACTTAAGAAAAATATATTATCACTCTGAAAAGCATGCAGGGGTGCTAATAGCCGTACACCCCTCCATGGGTGGGAATTACTGGTCAGGTAATGGGCCAGGGCCCATGTTAAGTTTCCTGCTTCACTCGGACCTGTAACTCTGGCTCCAGGCCATTATCTGAGCAGTAATACCCTCTGCATCATATTATGTTGCTTATATATGTACAACCTGCAAGTGCCAGTCATTCTGTAACAAACAGGACCTTAACAAGAACATCAACAACACTATGTGATCCAACTGCCATCTTACATCACTGATACCAGCTGTAACTATGCACACTACTTGGGAGTGTAACCTCATCCGATGCTTCATATTCCTTGTCTCTTTCTCATAACTTTGAATTATACTCAATGCTCTATTTTTTTTCCCACAGGCGCTTCGAAGTGTCCGCCCTGCAAATTAGTGCATCATAAAACCCATAAATAAACAAACATATAAATAAATGAATAAATGTATTATGAGAAGAATATATTATGAGAATAAAAGGCAACGTATGACTTTACCCATGTCCTTTCAAACACTGGAACAACCGATTAAAGTGAACATGCTGATTACTGAACTGTCTAGGTAACTGGGAAGAGGTTATCACATAATCATGTATCACTACCCTAGACTTTCTAAGTGATTTTTGGATGAATAGGGGGTTGCTGTGGTATCTAACAGATATGTTTCTTATATTAAGACTTGTATTAAGACTATTTTTAGTTGAAACATTTGTACACATTTCAGGACTAGGCCGAATGTGTTTTGTAACAAAATCATTCATATGAGAAATGCAATTCACTTGGATGACTTATCCGCTCACAATTTGGTACAGTTGGTTCCTTTCTGCTCACCCACTGCAATGACCATGTCTACAAAAAAACAAAAAAAAGCAGACTTTATTAACAAATGAGGTAGGCTCAGGCAACAGTGCCTTTTCCTTACACTTTGAAGTAAGACTTAGGGCCTCATTACACGTTGTGCGCTAAAAATCTCAAATTACCGGCATGGCGCTCTTAACGTGTCCGCCCTCGCAAGAGGGCGCTAATAGCGTACCATTACGAGTACGCGGACACGAGCATAGCGCCATGCCGGTAATGACCCTACCGCCATGCCGCTAAAGACCCCAAAAAGTCTCTTACCGCCTTCGACGAAAGGGCAGATAGCACCTCTGCCCTCACGCTGCATGCAAATAGCGGTCACCGCTATTAGCGGTGACTGTTAAATTGCGGAACCGGAAATAGCGTCATCGCACAGGAACGGGAAAGAGCACGGAGGCCATCTTTAAAAATAAAATCCATTGCCATCGTCTACCCCCTGGACCTGTTTGGAGTAGCTTGCAGTTGGAAATCATCAGGGACACCCTCAACATGCCCAAGGCATTGAGAAAAACCACCGACCGGCAGCGGAAAGAAAAATTTACCTCAGAGGAGCTAATCATGCTGACCCAGACCCTAGCTGACAATGCCGCCGTGGTCTTTGCCAGCGACATGCGGCGGGAGACTCTCATGAAAAAAAAGGCAATCTGGGCTGAGGTTGCATTAAAAATCAGTGCTGTGGGCACCACCACCTGTAAGTGCGTGAGTGCCGAAAGAGGTGGGATGACCTGAGACTCCGGGTGAGAAGCATCCTTGCCGAAAACCACCAAATTGCCACAGCAGGTGGATCTCGGTCGCCCATAAAACTTAAAGAATAGGAGGAGACATGCGCGAACCTCATTGGCGTGAAATGGGTAGAGGGAGTCGGCACAATGGAGCATGGCGTGGCAACCACTTCAGATGGAGGTGAGTGTACACATGAAAGCATGCAATGTGAATCTACTGGTCCCCCCAAATGGGAGCCCAGAATCACCTCATGGATGGCCAAATATCCACACATGCATCACACCCTGGCCATGTCAGTGTCAGACCCAAACACGCACACATCACCAGAGACAAGTGCCACACACAACCATGCATGGATGAGTCACTGAACCGACACATCACCTGCATCCTTTACAATGTAGTCCAAATGCCCACAACTGCATCATTGATGTATACTGCATTAAGTACATTGAACCGTAACCAATGACATCCCCCTTCTTGTCCCCGACAGGCTCACATACAGACAGTGAGGATGCTGACAATGCATCACAAGCACCCCCTGCGCATAAAAAACAAAGGGCTTTGGACACAGAGGACACCCCCACAACATCAAGGGGCAAAGGCAGAAGGGTCCAGGTGCAGAGTGCGAAACATCGTTGGAGCGCCACTTCCAAGACACAAGTTTCCACACCACCAACAACTGCCCCACCTCCGGAGGTTAACCCACCACCACCGATCCCGGCCACAGAGGGCCCACCCTCAGCTCCAGCTAGTTCAGCAGGAGAGGCGGCAGCCACTGCCCCACTATCAGATGTGGAGGACCCCACCGACTTCCACATGGAGATGCACACCCCAACCCCCCCTGGAACACCCGAGCCATCACCTCAGCACACACCTGGGTCCAATGTCACTGGCGATGAGAACATGGGAGCTTTTAGTAGCCCCCCAGTGGCTTCATCTGTTGACCTGGTCCCATCACAGGCCACAGCAGCCACACCACCAGAACCCAACACTGCCCTCGACCTGGTCAGCATCAGCCAGTGGCAACAAGAAATAACTGTGCTGGTTGGGCAGCATGTTGAGGAGGCTGCCCGTCTCAGGGCACACATCACTGAGACAGCAAGGCACTCCAGGGAGGGGATGGAGGCATATACAGACAGGCTGCGTGGGGAGATCATCCGAGTCAGGGAGGTCCTCACACGATAGCGGACGCATTTGACCGCCAATTCCCACCACCACCACCAGGACAGTCTGCCACATCCTCATCTGCCAGTTCGAGGCAGACAAGCCCCCTCTGCCGCTCCTCACGCACCACCAGGCGCACCTCTAGTCAGCCTCCCAATGCTGGTGTTGGCAATGGCCAATAGGGAGTGCATGGTGAAGCCTCCGCGTGCATGGCTGGAGGGAAACATTGCGCAAGACACATGTGGAACTGTTGTGGGGGGTGAAGGGAGGGTGATATGGGACTGTTGTGGGGGGTGGGGGGAAGGGTGTTATGGGACTGTTGTGGGGGGTGAGGGGAAGCTTGTTATGGGACTGTTGTGGGGGGGTTGGGTGAAGGGTGGTGGGATGTTTGGAGACATGCACATTTCCTTCTTTACGATCCTTAATACACTGGTGTTTGAACAAAACACAGGCTTGGACTTCTTCATTGTGTATGTGTACTTTATTGACGCCATGGTCCATTGTGCGCTTCCAAACAGACACCAGTGCATTACTACCCATATCCATGTGACAGTAAGAAACCATGTTATTCAGAATATTTGGTTGATCAGATACTGTCTCACAGCACGTCCCTCCTGGCCATCCCCTCTTGCATGACCTGCATCCCCTTCATCTCCATCCTCATCACCATCATCATCCTCATCAGGTGCTTCTATTTCAACGTCAGGGGGCAGTGGCACATTCCGTCTGATACACATATTGTGCAGCATGACACATGCCATGGTGATCTTGGCCACCTTCTCATGGCCATACAACAGAGCGCCACCAGACCTGCTAATGCACCTAAACCGTGTCTTCAAAAGACCAAAAGTCTGCTCGATCACAATGCGGGTACAGGTATGTGCACAATTGTATTCCTCTTCGTGACTGTTCTGCGGGTTCCGTACAGGGGTGAGGAGCCACCTCTTCAGGGGATAGCCGGCATCACCTGTATGGGGGCACTAATGGGGTCCTGTTACTGTTCAACTCAAGAGCGGCCTGTTCATATCACACAAATGGACTTTGCATTGTGATTGAAGTACACAATTGACAGCATACATGCAGATGGTCTGTGTGACTGCAATGTGCAAAGGTGACCTCACCATGCAAGTAGACATGCCCCATTAATACCTCCAACAGTAATTGACATGTCCTGGGTGAGGCCAGGTCTTAGGTGTCCCTGTGCCCAGGCAGATTTGGTACCACACTGCTGGTGTAATGCCATTCCAACATTGATGTTCTCATGCTGAGAGGCATCACTTCAGTGGTGCTATAGGTGCGTGGTGCAATGCTATGGCTAGGGGGTGATCCCTTTGCATGCTTTCAAGGGCACATTGCATTATTGTTGTTGTGCTGGACTAATTCTGTATGAATATCTTGACGGCATGTATGACATTTGTGTATTTTGTGGCGTGGAATGTTGTGCAATGTGGATGTGGATGGATGTATAAGGTTTCTAGACCTGGATTGTCATCTATGTTGTGTAGCTTATACTTGCATGTCCGTTCATCTGAAGTACGTTGCGGGCTTCCCAGATGGGCATTGGCGTTCATCTGTATGTGCATTCGTCCGACGGACGACAAGCTACACCCATTTCGAGTATGTATCTCCCCCCCAATCACACCCAGTTGGAGTATGTATCCCCTCCCCCCCCATCACATTGACATGTGCTTGCCCTGCAACTCACCAAGTAGCCACGAACGTTGTACGGCTTGTCGCTCCATGTAACGTGGGATAGTTGAGTTCCGCAGGACCATGGAATCATGGGTTGATCTGCGGAAATGGGCACAACAATGGGTGATTACCTTGTTGGCGTCACATACCATTTGGACATTGATGGAGTGGAATTGCTTCCTGTTTCGGTAGACTACTTCATTGTGATGTGGTACAACCAATTCCACATGGGTACAGTCGATGGCCCCGATGCAACTTGGGATGCCTGCCAGTGAATAGAAGCCAACTTTGGTGTTTGCAATCTCCTGGGCAGTCTGTGGCATGAATATGTGTTCAGGTGAATGCTTCAGGAGGGCATCGAGTACCTGGTTCAGCGTGCGTGAGAATACTGGTTGTGAGATGCCATGCATCTGGCCCACTGTATGCTGGTAGGTGCCTGTGGCCAGGAAGTGGAGCACAGTCACCACCTTGAGTAGAGTGGGGATGGCAGTTCGGATGTCTATGAGGCTCACAATGTCGTTGTGTATCATGTCCACGATGCTGGTGATGGTATACCGGTCCAGACGGTATAGGGCGTGTATCGGCTCTGGGGTTAGATTAAATGGACTGGCTCTGATCCTGGGGATTGGTGGGTGCCTCTGTGGTATGATTAGGTGCCGTGGTGGTGCTTGCTGTGGCTGTCTTGCCCTCCTCCTCCTGCATCTCCTCTGTGCTGCCTGTTGTTGTTGCTGCTGCGGCGCTGCAATCATGTCCTCCAGCCCATGTAATGCTGCAAGTATTGGAACCATCTTGGTGTGGGAAGGGGTGTGGGAAGGGGTGTGGTGTGCTCCTTTTGGGCTGCCACAGTCTCCATTGCCTCCACCTGTGCTGATTGTGTCCACCTGTGGCAGGTGGGAACACTGCTCAGTTCTCTTAACGGGTGGTTCGCGATGGCGGTATTAGCACCATGGCGGTAAGGGGTTTTGGGGGCTTTACCATGCCGCTATTGGCATGTCCGCTCGCCTTGTGATGCTGTGCTATTAGCGGCATGGCGTTATTTACGGGATGGAGGGTCGCCTTGTTGGGCGTCATCAGTGAGGAGTAGCTTGGGTCTCTAGGCCCAGCAGGCACGGGACCCACGTCTGGGCATACCCGTCCCACTCAGGGTGACAATAGCAAAACAAAATAGGTGATGGCTGGAAGGTTTAGAATTAAATTTAACCTCTGGCATTGCTCTGGGCACCTTGTTGGGCGTCATCAGTGAGGAGTAGCTTGGGTCTCTAAGCCCAGCAGGCACGGGACCATTGTCTGGGCATACACGTCCCACTCGGGGTGACAATTGGTGGCAGTACCAGACTGATTTGCATATGGCTGGACCCCTTTTGCAATGGCACAGACGGGCTAAAAAACGGTGGTGTGGAAGGTTGCCCAGAGCAACGCCAGTGGTACAGATTTATTCAAAACCTTCCACCCATCACTTGTGTGGTCACAATAGAGGACTTGGACAGGCGATATCTTCCTATAGATATGAGGGGATATCGTACAACTGCGGTCTTCACCCGAAGTGTCCTGGACGCCAGTCCTGCGTGTCTGCAGTCCTGCAGAGGGTCCTGAGGTTGTCTGTGACTGTTGGAAAGACAGATTTCAGGGTACCACCCAGAAGAGATGGTATCCTGGCATAGTGTTGCTAGACACCCAGAGCTTGCAAAGTTCCAACCAACTGAATAAATCTTCAAGTGGTACTGCAGACCAGGCTTCTGTCCACTTTTCCACAGCAGAGGAAGTCCAGTGTCGCTGCCTGCAGAGAAGCGTCCGCCAGTCGGTTTCCTAGCACTCAGCATTGATGAGTGAATCCACAGTTCCACAGTAAGTTTCATCTTTGTGGGACATCCACAGCCAGCGTAGAACCCGACCAGGGAGACCACCACCACACAACTTCACTGCTGCCTTTCCAACACTGCTTGGTTCCCTTCTCCTGCTCTACAACAACAACCCAGTGACCTCTTTGTCTATAGGGGATCCATCCTTGTGGGGCACCATCAAGTATCGCTGAGAGACTCCACCACTTGGCCTTCCAAGGCACCCAAGATACTGTGACAAGGAAGAGGGGCTTCCTCCCTCAGCATTCCTCTCAGGGGTCTAAGATTCATCTTGGGCCCTGCTGCTTCCCAGGTACTTTGGGCTGGTGGACTTGTAAAGAGAAAAGCAGATAATTAATGGACATATGAGGACTGGCCATTAATATAAAAGCAAGGTATAACTTACCTTTTATTGCAGGTTGTCCAGGTGGGGGGATCTTCACATACAATTGCATTTTAATCTGAAAAGTATTCTGCCAATGTTCTAGAGTAATCTGCCTGCATTTCTTCAAATGTGCTGTTGAAGTTAAACAGTGTTTAGTCATTTTGGTGCATTTTATTTCAATTACCAGTTGGTGCATTATTTGTAATTTGTAATTTTCTATTAATATACTTACAACCAATATGGATTTGTATATATATAAATATCAAATGCATTAAAATGGTTATAAACCACTATATACATCATTTCATCATCACACTACTCAATTAATAAATGTTCTTTGACAAATGATCTAAAATCATAATACACTTCGGATAGAAATTGAGCAAACGAAATATACAATTAACATCATTACCATCCATTAATATATTCCATAATAAATGCACATCCTCAACATTTATCATATTATTATAGGATTTCATGTGTTTATGTCTCAAGGCATTCAGACTGACACAAATTAGCATGATATGCTCAGATGGTTCTATTTCCATTTCTCCACATAACCAGCATACATTTTCCAACGTCGATACTGTCCTGCCTGCGCCATGGGCGCATACATTGGCGATTAAGATGGACTAATTGTTATTCATTTATCTACAGAAAACTCTTGGATCAACCGCTATTCACTTTTTGGATCTTATTTCCTGTTTGTGAGACTTTGGTGCTTTTTTATTTTTCCAACAAATTACACTTACCACAATGCACTTGGCTATAACTATCTATTCCTGGCCATTCCTATTCGTCTTCATCAGAACTACAATCCCCAGAAGCCCTAGGGATCAGCTCTGCTTCCACCAGCTCAGGAACAGAGAGGGAGAGGCAGATTGTATGCAGGTGTGCTGATCCAGGTGCGACCAATTAGCCTGCCTCTGTGCTGGGCAGGGCGGTTTAAAAGCTGCTGCCTGCAGGGGCTCAGTCTCTTGCATTAAGAGTCCTTCCAGCACCTTTTTGCTTTGAGCTACGGATCTTCATATGCTGTTCCTCCTTACTCCTGCTTTGGATCCAGTGCCCTGCCAGGCTCTCTGCATTGCCGCCGATCACGCTCTGCTGCTTTACAGCCTCCGCCTTTGCCCTTCTGGGCTCCTGCCTTGCAGCCGATCGCGCTCTGCTGCTTTCCAGCCTCTGCCTTTGCCCTTCCGGGCTTCTGCCTTGCAGCCAATCACACTCAGCTGCTACCTTCCGCCCTTGTCTTCCAGGCTCCTGCCTTGCAGCCGATCACGCTCCGCTGCCTTCAACCTACAGCCTTCGTCCGCTGGGCTTCCAGTCTAGCAGCCTCTACAGTCCTCTGCAGCCTTCTACAGTCATCGGCCCTGCTCCTCTGGGCTTACTCCTTGCTGCCCGGTCCTTCTGGCTCCTTGCCGCGCAGCCTGCTTCTCTCCGCTGCCAACAGCCCTTGTCCTCAGGGTTTCCTACCTTGCAGCCGATCACGCTCCGCTGCTTGCTACCTACAGTCTTTGTCCGCTGGGTTCTCAGCCTAGCAGCCCTCTACAGTCCTCTGCAGCCTTCTACAGTCAGCGGCCCTGCTCCCCTGGGCTCACTCCTTGCTGCCCGGGCCCTCTGGGCTCCTTGCCGTGCAGCCTGCTTTACTCCGCTGCCCTAAACCCTTTCCCTCTGGGCTCCTTTCCTTACAGCCCTGCTCCTTTGGGCTTGCTCATTGCATTCCTGCTCCTCTGAGCTCTCAACCTTGTACCCTACCATCCTCTGCTATCCACAACAGTTTACCTACATTATTTACTTTCAGTTATTGCAGTCCCCCAGTTTTACGACTGTTGCTCCCTTGCTTTCTTCCTTATTTTCAACCCTCTGTTCTTTATCCATATCCAATCCTGTTATACAGCTTTCCCTTCATTTCCTTCTGCTAGTTTGCTTATCGACTTCCTTTTTCCTGGATTTGTCTGTTAGTGTCTTCTCTTGTACTGTTTGTAGACACCTTTGTACAGAGCTTGTCTGTTGGTTTCCGTCAGGCAACATCTGCCCCTTCCCTTGTCTCGTTTTCTGCGTTACAGACACCCATAGCTGTTGTTCCAAGCCATGAGCAAACAGCGTGGGCCTCTGTTATAGCAAACTGTGCAGAAGGCTGGAGTTTTTCCTAAGGCCAGTGGAATACTCTTTTCCTATATCTGCATACACCCCAAGAGGGAATCCATTCTGTTGTACCTTATTTCCTTGCTACACTTGCCTACTCTTTGTTTTATTTACTTTCAGCTGTGTGTGTACTTATCTGTCCACCTTACTTCGGCACAACCACCCTAACCCTTCCTGGGTGTCCTGTGCCACTCTTAACAGAGTGCCATCCGTGACAGATACCAAGTTTTAGGCCTTCAATTTCCAACACTCTAGTGATATTAAATTTAAACAGCAAATATTGTCTGACTATAATGATGCTTGAATAGGCTTTAATATACTGCATCTCCTGAGTTCGCTCCAACCAATACTGAATAAAGGGACCACTATTCACGTACGATGCCCGGCGTATCATGTCTACTTCCTTACTAAATTCACTTGTTTTCTGTTTGACCCATTTCTTCTGTGCTAGTAGAATGCATCCATACGACTTGACTTCAAATCCATCCAAATAACTATGTGGTATGTATAGCCACTAGCTTCCCCAAGATCCCAGACCTTTCATATTTATCCAATTTCCTGGCAGCCAGGAAATACTGGACCTTTATTGTCCCATCATCTAATTTCAACCATTTTGCATAACCATTTGTGAGTCCAAACTCCAATCGTACGTATTCTATGGGGAGTGTCTCGGGCATTCGAAACAGTAGACAAAATATTTTACCTTAAAGTTTCCCAATGTCCATTTGGTCCTATCACCCCACTCTTCGACTCCATATAACATACATGGGTCAATTTTAGAGGAGTATAACAACAAGATGGTCCTGATAGAACAACCACCCAACCTACCAATTAATTTACTCAACACATGTGCAATTTTCATACAATTGGCATGAGTCTCACTCCAATGTGTTGCCCAATCCAATCTGTCATCAATCACAACACAAAGATAAATATAGCTACTAACTATATCAACAGGCTGTTCATACATTTTCCACTTAAATTTAGCGTGATGTTTTCTTTTTCCCAAAAAAAGCCATAACTTTCGTTTAACCAATGTTGATACGAAGGCCATTTTATCCTCGCATAGTCACAAAAGGCATCCAGCATATTTTGTAACCCACTTGGGGTGTGGTCCAATAATCACAAGTCATCTGCATAGCCGAGCCAGCCTATTTTCAGTGTTCCAACTTTAACTGGACTCAGAGCAGGTTTGTTCAAGATCTCAGCCAGGTCTGCAAAGTACAGATTAAAGAGGGTTGAGGCCAATATGCAACCCTGTTTAACACCCCTAGATGTAGGGAGCACATTTTACACCCTACCCTCTTCATTCATTCTTACTTTAACACTTGTATCATGGTGCAGCTGAATAATCATGGTTAATAGGCCATGAGGAATGTTCCATGCAACCAATTTGGTCTATAGTCTATTCCTTATGACCGTGTCTAAAGCTGCACTAAAGTCTATATATGCACCCTACACTGGAAGATGATGTCTGGTCCAAGCATATTCCACAGCAGACACCACAATGAGCAAATTGTGTACGCTACTTGAGTGACCTCTAAACCCAATTTGATTAGGTGGTAAGATATTTGCATCTTGTGTTAATTGATTTAGTTCATTTACCAAGACCCCGGCAAATATTTTGGGTGGTATATCTAACATGGCTAGCATACAATAGTTTGTTGGGTTCTTCCAGCAGTCTTTCTTATGTAAAGGTAAGACATTACTTTCTCTCCAGGAACATGGGACCTGGCCATACTTCCCAACGTTTTCAAATAGTATATATAAAGCTTGTACCCAGACACCTAGGGACATTTGAACTAAACCATTACATGTCCCATCTGGACCGGCAGCCCGAGAGTTATGCAACTTCACAATGATCTTTGTAAGGTCAGACACTGAGGATTTTGCATGTCCAGATTACCTTAATGTTCAGATCGGTAGAATCTTCTGTTTCTGTAGATGCCAACGTGTTAGCAACATGGATTCTCCGGGCTTCCTCAGATACACTATTGATTGGCAGGTCCTTTTCTTACAGATCCCCTAATCACTAACCATATTCCTGTGCTATTATTATTCATAGAATGGTGGGCTAATTGCATCCAAATTTCTCTTTCACAGCTTAATCGATGCTCCCTCAACCAGCCCCGATATGAGGTTTTTAGCATTTTTATTTGCTTAATTATGTCATGGGCTGTCTACACACCCACTGCTACTTAACGTATACGGGCAATGTCCTGATGTAGCTTCTTCTTCACTACTTAGATCCTATGGTCATGACATCTACCCTTGCTGCCTCCTTTGTTCCACCTTTCACTTGGGGTCTTCTTCCTCTTTTTGTTTGTAACTTCCTTAATCTTTAAAAAGCATAGCTGAGAATTCCTGCATCAGCAGAGGCCCAATATAATCATGGTTCAACATCCATCTTTCTATATATTGTGGCAATTCCCTCTCCGCCACAAACGTACCCTTGTCTAAATTAGTGTTATGCCACTGCACACAGTTCTCACCACAGCTCAGATAAATATCACCATTTAGATCATATTGTCCACCAACTTCTTCAGTAATTAGCATCGCACAGATCGGCATGTGGCCACTTTTCTCTCTTATCAATATAGCCATGTCCTCCACAAGTCCCACAGCCACCTGATGGCCAAAAACATAGTCCACAGTAGATGCACTATTCCCACTCACACAAGTGATTGTAGGTGTATAACATCTCAGCCCAGGCTTTGCCCTGCGTATTGAAGGTTGTCACATCATACGTGGCAGATTCACATGGGTCAGGGAAACCCTCAAATCCTGCTCCAATCTTTGCGTTAAAGTCCACCACCACCCACATGTTATTTTTATTTGCCACAGCATATATATATATATATATATATATATGGACGATCTCACTATATTTAGACAGATTGCATCCAATCCTAACCAATTGAACCATGGGGGCAAGGCCAACAGAACTCAACAATAGTGCATGGATGCCAAACGGAGACCAAGAGACCCCCCTTAGGTCACCCAATGGGGCACTTCTGTGCCAAAACTTGCAATGTGCTTCTACCATCAATATCACAGAGTTCGGTCATCCAGGTTTCTTGCAGAGAAACTAAACTAAACAGATTTATATTTGCTAACAGACCATCATTGGCAGACAAATGTGAAAACCCCCTTATGTTCCACAAGCACACCAAATTATTGTCATCGAGACATGTTGCAAAAATGGGGTTTGAAACCTTTGGAAGCCACTGCCAATACCCATCATTATTACCATTATCCTCATTATTTCTCACATTATCAGACAGTTCTTTATGACCAATTTCAACTGTGTTCCTCTCATCCGGGCAATTGCTCTGTTCCTTCTGAGACCACATATCCTAGTCATATCTCTTTCTGTCTTTCAGAATATTATCCAGATATATCATATTATTTTTCACAGTTTTCATATTTATGATCTCACACTGATACCCACATCTAAAGAGGTTGTCTTCATATTTTAAAACATAATCCAATATTGTTTCAGACTTAAACCAAATATTAGAAATGGTCTTTTTTTATCTTCTAATTGTTTTACTATCTGTATATCCTCTATTTTAATAACTTGAAGAGGAACAACACTAGGCAATATTTCAATACAGCTTCTCTGTTTAGAGAAGGATGCCAATTATAATCAGCAATAGATCTTAGTTGTAACGCTTTTACCACTTCCAGATTTTCACCGACAAGATCAGCAGATGATCTTACATCATGTTCTGTACCCCAGGGTTCACATTCCCAATTAAGTTGAGTGTGCCCATGTTTACCTGATTGTTCACCCACATTGGCTTTCAGAGCACAACTCACCTCGACTGACTCAACACCTTTTCCCAATGCTTTCTGATTTGTACCATCTTTTTTTCCCACAACATGTCACCACCACTTCATTCTCATCAGTATAAAAACATTGCACATCAACCAACACACAATCCTTCAAACCTGCACGTACACTCCGCTTTTTCTTTTTGTGTAGTTTGCGTACAGCTGCCCCACTTTTGTAACCCACACTCTCACACACTTTCTCACTCTCAGAGGCTGACTCAATCAGTTACGAATATCACTCGTCAACTTCATTTCTCTCACACCATTGTGTTCTATACTCTGATGAGCTTCTGGCACTTTGTTTTTTTGCCTTATCACACCTTACTGTGTTTGAACCCATCTTTACCTTCGCATGAGTCGCCCCCTTCTTGAGAGGGCTTTGCACACTCAATCTCAGTAAACTGAATGCTATCTTCAGAGACTATACACACTTTGTTCTCTTTAGATCTTGTCTGGCTGGTATATCAAAGCATGTGATATTTTTCTTTTTTTTTTTTTGCGTTTCATCTTTACACCATCACTCAGACAAATTCGGCCTCATTATGACTGTGCCAGTCCAGTAACAATGGTGCTGGTAAGCCTACCGGACCGGCACAGTACGTCTCTGGGGGCGGGTTGCCAGCCAGGGTCAGATCTGCTGGGCGGGATGGCACCCGCTCACAGAGTTATCACAGGAGCACCGGCACCGTTGTTAGTGCCAGTGCTCCCATATACCCATTCCCATGGAGTCCTCTGGTACTCCATGGGAATGGAGACTAACAGAAATACCAGCGCCTGACTTCCCGGCCGGGTTATCACCAGACCCAAAATGAGGCCCATTGTCATCTGCCCAGCCGTCTCAACATAATTTTCCATGTGCACCCCAGCCACCTCCATGATAAACTGAGGTGTGTAGGATGCCGTCTCACCAGGCATCAACTGTTCATACTCGGTGAATCTGACACAATCAGTTTGTCCTTCTCCACCTCACCCATAATTCCATCACCACTCTCTCTATCTCTGTGTTCCTTGGTCTCTAAGTACTTTCTTCCTTCATTGATACTTGTATGTAATAGAAGAGAGTGTACATCTAGCTTGTTCTCTATTCACTCACACCTTTCAAATAAAGTGGTGAGCAATTTTTCAAAGACAGCAAACATGGCCGTGGATGTTATACTGATAGTACTATCATCAGATTCTTGTGATGTTTGTATTGCTGTTGCCATTATTTGCTCGTCCTTCCGTATCCTCTGCTCACCGCACACCTCACCCACAGGGTGTGACATAAAGGGACCCTGACAGATATCAAAGGTTAAGGCTCCAACATCTACATCCAACTCACATTTTGAGGCAGTAACCTTAAGACCATGATCTTGGGGCAGGGTCAAGGGAGTCTAGCATGATAGCCTTTCTCATTTTCCTAATTTTCTATTTCGTTGATCAGCCCATTTCCACTTTCCTCCAACTGCATCCCGACATTCAAACATAGAGCATCACAGGTCACATACTCAAAAACCTCCTTCAATGGAGCACCTACATTCCACTCTGACTTTCGCCAGGTTTTGTCACCATTTACTCTATTCTTTACTAACATAGTGTTTTCTTGCAGACACCCCGATTGCTCTATATAGTCACTGGGTTCCATACTGGGAACTAACCCAGTCTCTTCTTGTCAGTCTTTAAACAAACATGCTCGGTCTGATACAAAATTGCCATTAGTATCCGCAATAATCATGTGTGTGAAGACTTTCTCAATGAATGTGCTACCCACACACTGCAGTGGCTCATGTATGCTAACACAATCTCTTGTACTGCCGCTTCCTCTTCGATTGTGTTGAACGCATCCAATTTTGAATAGTAGTTTGTAATTTTAGTCACCTTCTTTGCATTCCCAGGGGATGTAATGATTTTGATCTACTGTGGCAAAGTGGGTAAACACATGTGGGAACATCCCCCAAATCATTCTTCATGGTAGATACCAATGTCTCTCTCACTTCCAACTTTATCGACTCTGTGTTGGGTCTGCTATTTTCCACATCGCCAATAACAGTATCAATATTCATAGATTGTACTGACATGTGTCCGTGGTTGAATCTTATAATATCTAATTTGATGTAAGTATAGGTATGGCCAGACTAAATATGCCCAAAGAACAGCACAAACGCCACAGCCGAAGGTTGGTGCGACGCACCTTAGCACAGCCATGCGCTTACAAGAATCTCGATAGTTACTTACTGCATGGGCAGCTTCTAGTATCTTCTAATATCCAACTGTGGCAACAACAGTATCAATAACACATCACAAAATATAGCTAATCCACAATTTTCACTCCCCCGAATCCCCACATAGACCAGAATCTGATATAGAGTTCCAGTGGCGCTAAGAAACCTTTCTCCTCAACCCTAACCCAGCAAACAGATAACAGCACTTGCCAATGCACTTCTGGATCCGCGCGCATGATGCACATGGCCTGTCCTTAATGTAGTGCACTTCCTGTGGGGGGAAGGAGCCACCCTTTGAAGTGATCCACAAGTCTTTACTCACTTCCGGTGCATTATTGTTGAAGGTACGAATAACTGTGGTACCACATAGTACTGTATATATTGTGATAACTGTTGAACTATAGTTTCCTGAGTACAAGGTGACTCTTATTTATGTGTATGTATTCACCTAAACCTAAATGTATCTAATAAAAGAAATGTGTTAGCACATAACATAGTGTGTGGACGTTCCATTGTGGGGGACTTGGGGATTCACTGTACCTAAGAACCAGCCTGCATTACCTCCCTTGAGTCTCAGCCTTGGTTACATGTCTATTGCTACCCTTTGAGATCCTTGCCTGGGGTGCCTCTGTGCCTCTAGCCCAACCATGTAGTGTGTAGTACCACAGACACCCTCTCCATTCTTTACAGTCAGCATGGTCCACTTTTCAACCCTGACTCCCGTAAATGCAGAGGGGGGGGGGTACAATGTGTAAAGGACTTCCCCAAGCACAGGAAGACCAACACCTTCTAAAACCACCTTTCGACATGGTTTTCACAATCATGTGTGAGGGGGTGGGGGTGTCCCCAAGGCACTGCAAATGTAATAAAAATAATAAGAATAATTTGCATTTATATAGCACTGCGAACCCTCAGGTATCTGAGCGCTGCTTATTATTACCCGTGGTGTGTGGTGCTCATTTATCGACCTCGGAAGGATGAAAGGCTGAGTTTGGCCCTGCCAGGATTCGAACTTGCGAGGCAGGCTTTGCACAGATATCAAAGCAAAAACACTCTACTTGCTGTGCTATCTGACCGGCTATGTAGATATAAGTAGGATATAGGTAGGACCCATCTTGATCTACATCGCTCTAATACCTATTTTTTCTTCTGTGAGTGAAAAAGCCACTGTCTCAAGGTGTGTGGGAATTATGGCCCCACACTTTATGTGGTGTCGTCAGCTAAAATAATTTTTTGTAGATTGTAGGCTAATTCAGATCCTCAGAAATGGTTATTCCAAGGTCTTGGGGTGTGAGTTAGTGGAGTTGTGGGCAGGTGCCATGGAAGAAGCACAATAACATTTACTGTTGTTTTTCTCCACTGTGTGCATGTTCCAGAGAGGCACAGCTCCACCTCAGTGATGATGCCCAACAGGCTGAAACACGTGTATGGGGTTGCTGTTGGTTCTCTTGTTCAGAGGAGAATTGCCTACCATTTCGGTGCTGGACTGCCCCTGGGCAGGACAAGACTGATATGCAGGGATATCTCTTCTCTGTGAAAGGGACAGTGAGCTTAAGACTTGGTTGAGTCTCTCCCAGGGGCCATCCACCCAAGAACAGGTCAATGGGCCGTGTTCATGCTGGTAGAGAGACTCCCAGACCCCCCTTTGTTTTGCATGTTCCAAACAATGCGTTTGACAGAGGTAAAATAAAAGTGCAGTGTACACATGATGTGACCCTCAGGAATATGACCTTTCCTGGGCTTCTTTTCCAGGATCACTGCATGCGTTTGGTGAATCCTTGTTTGCACTCAGTTTGGACGGATTTTGATGGAACTGCCTTGGGATAGCCTTCCAAGTGTATGTGGTTGGTCAATTCCATGGGACTCCTTTTATTGGAGTGAATGAGGGCTTAGATGGCCTGGAAGGGTTACCTTACCCATATAAATCAAGTTGTATAAGGGAAGGTTGTATTCTGGATTGGATAGCAAGTGATTCAAGTGTTCCATATGTGCCAGCTGTGCTGAACCTCTTTTTAATGAATGTATCGTGATAGGATAACAGATGATAGGAGCAGCCAAGAGAGAGGAACATTCATGTGCAAGCCTGCACTGGGAGTCAGGAAGTGCAAGCTCTTGGTACACGTCACCACCACTATTCACAACTATTGCCCCCTCTGGGTAATACTCTGCCAGGTAAAAGCTGGCTGGGGAGTACTGTGGTTTAAGAGCTATGTATGTTAACATATGTGCGCAAAGTAAAACACGAGCTAGATGGTTATATTTCTGGCTTTGTAGGACAGTATGTATTCAGTAAACTGTGAAGAAGAAATTTCAAATGCATTGAGTTCATGTTATAGTATTTGTACATACTAACTTTTAGGATGAAGTATTCCTGTGCTGCATCTCATGTGTACCTGCCCACTTCATTGTAGGGTGGATGATCCCTCGATGTGGCATAGAGCATTGGGGTACTTGAGCGCGAGCGGGAGTGGGTCTCAATGCTCAGTCTGAGGTAATAGAACACAAGTTAAGCATCTCCTTTCCATTCAGAGGGCCTGGCAGAATGGGTTAAACGGCGCCGTAATAGGTGACGGCGCCGTTCAAGCCGTTCCACCACATTATGAGGTCCCCTCACGGGACATGTTAAGCACGCCTGGGAAAACCAGGGAGAGGGAGCAAACAACGGGCCATAACGAGATGGCCCGTTGTTTGCTCCCTCTCCCATTCAGCCCTATGGGGGCTGAAATGGGAATGGGGAAGGACCGTGTCCGGGTCCTTGAGGGAGGAGTTACCGTGCCATCCGAACTCAGAATGGCCCGGTAAATCCTCATTCCGAGGACCCGGACACGGATGCGATTTCGGCAGCAGCCATGCCACCAATAGCGGCATGGCTACCGGCCGAACTCGTAATGAGGGCCAAAGTTTTATCCATAACTGTACCAACCCTCCAGCAAGGGATCATTTCAGATACTCACTCCTATTTGCCTTCAGTATTTGCCCTGAGTAGCTAGCTCTTCACTCTCACCTTGCAGATTCAGTTTCTAGAGGGAGTGGTTTTTGACTGCACAGTCTTCTATGAGCGATGTTTAATGGTTCTACGCCAACTGAGCTTCTCAGGTTTTAAGCCTCTTTGAGGCTTCAATAATCTTTGATTCAGCAGTAACTTCACTACTTTGCTACTTCTGTGAAGCAGAGATTTCTGCTTTTGCTTAGAGCTATCATTCTGGGCACTCACAGAGGAGAGCTGCAGCTGCCTGCAGATTGCAGTTGCCTGGAAGTAAAGGTTCTTTTCAACAACTCACTCATCCTCATGCCCTCCACAATTTAACTTTCTCATCCCACTCCCATGGTGGCTTACTGCATTTTGAGGAAAGCTGGAAAAGGGTTAGCTACAGCGTAAGTGGAGTGTTAGAGCATATGTTTAGAACATTGCATTTCATGGTGTTGCAGACCGCACTGTCAATGTTACTTACAAAGCTTATTTTGTACCCAGATTGAATACAATCTTACACTTTAGAAAACTGATATCCTTGTCCTGGAGCATTTCCTAAATGCCAGAATAATTATTTGTTCATAAGAGATTACCACAAAATGGCCGACAGGTAAGCAGATTGGTAATGCTGCTCCCAGGACTTCGTAAGAATCCTCTCCATGTCCTTCCTTTCTTGCCCCTGTAACACTCTGATTATACAAAGCATGGTTTTCAGTGCCTTCTCTCGTTTCGTGCAGTTTTCTTGTTGTATTTAGCATTTTAGTATTTAGGATTGACATGCGTTTTCCACACTATAATGGGGTCATGCTAAATCTAATCCCCTACTGGGGTGTTCACCCGCCTTACAGTGAGTGTGGTGGGTTGGGAGGAAGATGTGAGAGGGTTGCACAGTGGCGGGATCAGAGGACTCACTTGTGGGCTCACAATTATCCCAGTCTGCCAGCTTGAGAGGACAGATATTATCCCCAGCCAATGATCTGATGGCATGCAGTCATTAATTCGGAAAGCACTAAATCGTGCACAGGTCTTGGGAGCAGGCAATACTGGATCGATTTGAAGACAAGAACTAGACCTCCAATGAGGTGGTCAAGATTGTGCACAGATTTGAGAATGCTACAGGAAGTGATCTACTGCCCTCACATTTCACCTTTGTGATGAGACAGGAGGAGTTACCATTCGTGGTGGCCTCACGGGGTTGTGATTGGGGGTTCTGCAGAAATTGTTGCCAATGGACACCAGCCTGGCACACAGGTCTATACTCTGGGTGGTGTCGACTTGCTGAATCATCATTTTCAGGGAAAACAGTGGGAACAATTAGAGGGATATGTGACATCTTCCTTGCTGTATGCACATCGGATCTAGCATTCCTCTGATCCATGAATGGGTGTGGGGATGTATTCAGCACCTTCATGCCTGAGGGTTTTGTGCACTTACCAAATTTAATAATAAATACATAATTTTACTGGGGGACACTAATGTGAACACAAAATATTGGACATTGGAATTGCACACTGATGGACTGTGTGTCCCCTCAATTGGGAAATGTGACTTTGGACAAATATCGAGAGATCAGCGTTCTCCAAAAGGATGCTGGATGGATGCTGCAGACCCCAATATTCTTATTCGGGGGCGGGGGGAGTGGGATGTCTCTATCAGGCAGTATCAGCATCGACAGTAGATTAAGAGCCGAGAAGTTGCACTGTTTGCACATCTACTGGGGGCTGGAGTCTGAGCACATAAAAGTTCTTTATCAGATCATGAGTCTCCTCCTTGTTGAGGTTTGAGATGTCTGGTCTTATCAGATTGGAAGAGACATGTTGAGGTTTTGCTTTCAGGTTGGAGTGAGGCTGATGTGATCCCTGTGGGACAGTCATACTGAGACAATTTGCTCTGCTCTCCCAACCATCTTATCAAGCTCATCTATGAATAATGATCTGGGTCCGATGCTGTGCTCAAGGGGCACATGTTACTGAGATGCACATTAAGAGCGATTCCTACTCTTTCCTACCTGGTTATCTATCCTCACCCATCATCTGAATTCATAGTTCCTTCTATCGTTCCCTGCCTAGTCCTGTGAAAACAACAAGGCTAGACTCAACAACTGGGCAAGCAGTGAGAGAACAATATTTATGTGTAGTTTAGTTCACTCAACATTCTCTTCAATGTGCATCCACATGGCATTGCTATGCTTGTCACCCTATTCTTTATTCACATATTCCTTGTTTATCTCCATGTTCTATTTTCTCTTCATTGCTACAGGTATTACCCCTCCTTTTACACATTTTCCTCCACACTCAAAATTCCTGGGTTCATACTCCACCTTCTCCCTTACACAGCCAAAGCCCCCCTGCTGTGGGAATTGCCTCTTAAATAAGACCACTCCACCAATCTTGGTGGGCTATTCCTCTACACTGCTTTGGCCCTTCTTTTCCATGGCCCAGAATTCACAATAAAGGATTCCTTCCCATTGACCTCATCTGACTAGTTTCCACTTCAATTACAATTATTCAGTGCTTTCTCATTTCTATGGTCCCGGCCATCCTTTCTACGTTGTCTGTCGTCCATTTTCTGCCTCTCACTTTTGGATTCCTTCCCTCAGTTCTATTTGCTCAGCTTATAAACAATAAATGTCTAGTGCTTCCTAACTGCTCGCAGTCTGTTGCCCAGGTTATTTACAATCTCTTACGCACCTGGACTCTGGGCTACCAGGCTTGGTCTTGCTCTTTCGCACCTTCGTTGAGACCCCTTTGTGCTACTATCCTACCATCCCCACCAGGTAATAAGATGCTTCTAGCAACACATTACTTTAGTCAGACCTAAAGAGTAGCAGGTTACGACGCTGAGACTTCTCCACCCCAGTGCACTATTTATGCAATACTCTCAAGCCTAATTAACTGAAAGCAGGCCTAAATCAGGTGAGCAAAAGGGAGTTCATGGGGGAAAGGGAAACAGGTCTGACACTGTAGCTTCTCTACCACCGGCCACCTTTTCTTTATTACTTGACAGTTGACACTTCTGAACGAACCATATTATCACTGTAACAATCTGTGCTCTGTTGGCTTGATTCATGCTTTGTTGCTGAGGCATATTACTGCCTCTACAACCTTTGCCCAGTTTCGGAAATTGGCACATTTGACCGCCTCATGTATTTCACTCTTCCTTTTACTCTTGGACCATCTTCAACATATGTTGTCAAGGAGGCTACAGAGCTATGATGGGCAGGGCCCCAAAGGATGCCTTGAGGGATGCCATTTGGCAGTCTCCAGAGGTCGCACCTGCGATACCTGAGCACTAACTTCCTACCTCTATGGTCTCCCTTGCTACCCCTAAACATGAAGCTCCAGGGCTGTGGCCAGCGCCATGTGGCTCTTTGTTTCCGGAGTGGCTGGCTTTCTTGTTCAGGCCTCTTAACAAAAACAGGGGGGTTCCACAAGTGTAACATTTTGAGCAGTGATCCTAAATAAAAAAGAATAGGATTAACAAATAATGTGTCTTTCTGGAACTCTGTACAATAATTGCTAAACTCATTAAAAGTTTATTTCAAGCACACTTCAGGGGGTGATTCACTGATTTTGTGTGTTCTTAAAGACCTCGAATTCACAATGCAGACAAAACTTCCAAAAAGTATTCAGAGTAGAATAAGCATCCATTTCGCACTATGTATTTTTCTTTTCACAAATTGCAGTTGTAGCATGATGCCATGCTACAGATGTTGTAGATGTGCCAACCATCTGCTTCCCTCTAAGCCACTGTCACAACACTCTCATCCAACTCATAACTCTGACCAAAAACAGATTCGAAATGACTGACTCACTGGTGTTCCCCTATCGGTTTGAACTGTGTGTCCACTTGGTTTCTTCCTAAGTCATTCACAATGCGCCAGAAAGATCACTTTTGCATAGTAATTCCAGCATAATTTCTGCATCATTTTTTAGCAGTTGAGCATGATGTAATCGACTCCAATTCCAATACACTTGTCTTTCCTGGTAAAAGTAATAGTTTGCTCACAAATGGTATTGTCCAGATCGTTCGCCGGTGTTATTTTTAAGAATACTGTAATCGATCTTAAATATTTTTCCTATGCATCTTACCTTAGTTTTCCTCACTTTTACACATGTGAAAACAACAGGTTGGGTGCCGCCATCTTGTGCTAATTCTATCCGTTGATGCATTGCCCTAAGTTCAAGGGCCCTCGTGGCACTAAATCATATCACCCCCCCATGAAGCTGACATCACTAAATGCTTATGCCCCTATTCACAACGCCAATGCACGTCTCGTGTCAACGTTCTCTGTGCGCAAGATATTGATGTGTCTCCATGGAAATGCCAGGACGCTTCTTTCCTCAACAAGTAGAAACAGACCCTTTCTGAGGAGACAACATTGCTTTTTCAATCGTTTCACTAAATTTAGTGTTGATCGTCTCGTTTCTGCTCTGTTCAGCTATCTTCCTAGTACAAAGCCCCGCAAACAGGTCCTTACACTATCAGAACTGAGGTACTTTAGTTTCATTGAAATATTTGTCTTATAATGGCAACAATAGCTGCCTGAGCCTGAGTATTACGAAAAGGAACTAATGGAAAGAGAAAGAGAAAGAGAAAGAAGCGGAAACGATGGGGAATCAGACGATAGTTGTGAAGATGAATCACCGGACCATGAGCCTGAGCCTAGTCGCATGGAAGACGTTTCCACATGGTGTACCTGCAATCGTTGCAAAGTCATGCCAACCGAGGTGGAGAACTGCTGCTGCCAAGAAAACTCTGGATGCTCGACCTACATAGCCAAAGAAGACGCACCACCGCTATGCGTTACCGAGCTGCATGACTTCAGGGCAGCCGCCCTCACAAGGTCTGTATTTGAGGATTATGATGGTATTATGCACAACCTTCGCACAACAGTTCGCCCTCAAAATCCAAGTAACAAGTAAGTATATCAGATGTGATGTAATTTTGACCACTGAGACGACTAACATTTCATGTTGTTCTCCTACATTGTCGTAACTTCGATCGATAACGATGAATGAATTTAGTATGTAAATTGAAAACATTTCTCTCGCTTATTGCAAATCAGAGTGTTCATCGCTTACGTGTCTTTCACTTTCAACTAAAAAACAATATTTCTCTATGGTCCAACCCTTCTGGCTTGAATGGGTGTTCACTTTTGGAATCTGTCTATACTTTAAAGCCCAAATACATTTTTCCAGAAAGTTACTTTTATGAGGGCAACTATGCCATAGAGTTTATGTTGCATTTTCTCTTTTGCAGGTGGTACAGGATGGTGGCCTACTGTTCGTTTACAAGGTGGATTTATGGGAGGCTTGGATTCCACGTTGGACGAATAATACCCACCTGTGTTGTTCAAGCCATTCGTGCCAAATTCCCCAGTGACAGCGGACAGTACAGGGGATTTTCAAACACTGTGCTACAACCACAAGTATACAATTTGTAGTTTGTGTGTGCCATCAACATCACCAAACTAAATAAAATACAAATTATCATATACAAATAGTTGCTTGAATTTTTCAGTGAGTCAAGAACATGCTCAATCGTCTATGAGGGTCATGAAAGAATCCCCATCCATCCCCCCTCCAGTAGTGGGTGGGTACGAATGGTCAATATGCCAAACACCATGTAAAACTCAAAGGGATCTTCCGCACGGTGACCATTGTTACCATGGCCACCCCAGACCCAGTGTCTCCAGACTCCCCTCTTCAAGACCACGCCCCTGCAATCAACATATGTTTGTGTCTCTTCAGCAGTGTTCGGGGCCTTTTGCGCTCGCCTCATGCCCATCCATCCCCCTCCAGTATCAATGGCAGTTCGCAATTGTGACCATGCGCTCCCAAGGGTGCTGGGTGGGTGGGAACACTCAAGTAGCCAAACACCATGTACACTTCAAAGGGATCTTCCACACGGGGACCATTGTTCACATGGCCTCCCCAGACCCAGGGTCTCCAGACTCCCCTCTGCAAGTCCATCCATCTCCCTCCCTGCCTCCTCAGTAACGATGGCAGTTCACACCTAAAACCATGCGCTCTCAAGGCATCTGGGTCGGTGTGGACACTCAAGATGCCAAAAGCTGCGGAATCGCTAGCCTCTGTGTAGCATTGAAAATATACATTACGCATCATACAAAATTATGCAGACTTTTGTTTTTGTGTTGGCAATAAAAGAATGTGGCTTTTATTAAACATAACAATAAGAAACCAAACAAGATTACTGTGTTTATGTAACAAATCAACAGGTGTTCAGCATTATCATAGTTCTTAACTTTTTGGGCACTTGGACCGTGAAACAGGAACTCGCCCTCCGTGGCTCACCAACTGCCCCTATTGTAGGCTCTCAGGTCAATGTGTTGGGGACCTACATCTTGTCTGGTGAGCACTCTTGCGCTTGCTGGCAGCTTCCTTCCAGGCTCATGCCGCCACACCTGAGTGGATCCATAGCCACTCCGGTTCACCCAAAAGACCCTTGCTCTCCTAAAGCTTGTGTGGAAACGTTCTGGGTCTGAATAGACTGCTCCAACCAGGATGTGGTAGTTTGCTTCTTGACTGTTCGGTCCACTTTCCTGTCCTACTCACAAAGGAATGTCCCATGATACATGCTGATTTGTAGGGTTTGCCTTATCTGTTAAAAGATATTCCTTCTGTTAGCTCTGGTCTTATGCACCTTTTGAAACAATGTGATTTCCAACCACCTGCCTTGTTAACTACTTGTGTCCCCATGCCTCCACGCCATGCTGATGTGGCTGCGACTATCCTCAAAGAATGCGTCCCATATTCTGTGACATCTGTTGTCCACATGGCCAGGCCAGACCCAGTGTCTCATGAATCCCCTATTCAAAACCCCATCCCTGCAATCAACATATGTTTTTGTCGGTTGAGCAGTGTTCCGGGACTTTTGCGCTCACCTCGTCCCCATCATCCTCCTCCCAAGTAACAATGGCAGTTGGCACCTATGAACAGGGTCATACTTGGCCATAGGTTTGTCTCGGGCAACAATGAAAATGCGGTACACAGTTCAAAGTCGCTATTCATTTCTTTTCGGACACTGTTTGAATATTACCCAAAGGCGGGTGAGTATTTTGATGAAAAGGTGATGCAAATTGTGCATTTAAAAAAAATATATTCAGCAACAGTGTTCAGTACTACTAGCCGCATATTGAAGTAACTCATCAAACTGGCCCACATGGCCCAAAAAAGTTGGGCACTTTCATTAAAACAAATTACCCACACAAGCATTTTGCATTTGTGGTTCAACCCTGGCCCTATATGCAGTACAAGCAGGGGGATAGGTGGGTCAGTATGGCAGCAGATGTGAAACATTGGCATCTAGGCTGACTGGGTATCAACACACACATCACACATTCACATACACACCTACTTTTCTAAGCCTTTATAAACACCTTAACATTTACCAGGAGAACATCTCTGAGATCGACAAGGTATCGTCATCGAGCTACCTGTTCCCTTAAAACCTGGCTACTTGTTTCCCTGCTTGCTGAAATAGGCTCATTTGTTTGTCCAAGTAAGGGTAGGTCACCTATTTGCTTCTCTATGTTCATTGATCGCTGCTCTGAAAGTTTCTATTGATTTCCACCTATTGTACCCAGTATTCTAATTTTCATTTATCTCAAAGACTTCACCATTATTGAATGTTTGATGTATTTTGATCTTGGTAATTAGCACATTGCATCACTGTGAGTTCTAATAGAATGGAATGTTTCGTGGTCCTTGTTTGCAAGCATGTTTTCTTTTTATGCTTGAAAGTTCATTCAATGGACGAGTAATACGTTACGATTTGCGGTATAACAATCAATTCAGTAAGAAAGTTATTGCTGTGTTTATTCGACTATGTTACACAGGTTTTCCGTCTTTCTTTAAAGCAAACTTTAGAGATAAATCTGTGTAATAATTGCTTTATTCATGTTGACACAATATTATTTGTAATAATGAATTAGATTTTTTTATGCAGATCTTACAGACTTTCCAAGAATGTCTTCATGTTTCGTTATGGGTTGCCCTTCTGTGAGCCATGCGAAAACTCAGGGCACAGTCCTGCATATATCCCCAAAGGATATTGATTTAATTAGAAGATGGATTACAAATTGCGGTTTTCCAGTGGAAAAGATTGAAAGTAGAGCCCAGGCTGTCTTGGGAGACGTGATGTAAAAGCAAAAGAGAAATATCGAGGCTGAGTACCACCAAAAGTAAATAGGCCAAACACAGGCTTATAAAGATTCACAGATCTTTATGCTAAAAACTGTATAGTTAACTAAGAAACAAAGTATCAGATAGCTTACTGGACCTCAGTACATCACAGAGAATACCAGCCCTTTCGGTGTGAGAAATGAGAGTTATTGGACGTCAACATATTTGCATCTTTTATACAATTCTCAATCACAATGTCCAGCCCCTCTGCAAGTTAATCATCCTCGGTCTAGGGTTCGTGCCGAGTTCACCTCTAGTTAGTCCTACTATATGCATGTGGATTAAGTCTAGTTTATAAAACAACAAGTCACAATGGCAACAGTGTATCTTAGAATTTGACATTAACCCTTAGTACATGTTTTATACAATGTAGTTCAACAAGTGCTCATATTTAGTATCTAAGCAACATTGTAATCAATGTATTCCCACGGATCTGACTTCTTGGCGCGAGTGATCCTTTAATCTTTAGGTCAAATATAGGACATGGACTCATTACACGACTCAAACATTTGGCCTACGGGCAGTTTAGGCATTAACCTATGTAAAGGTCAGGATGGCTAAGGTTACGAGCAGGAGAACATTGTCCACCATTTTAGAATACAGAGTGACTTTGAGGTGAGAATCAAAATGGCAGATAGACCTAAAATGGCGGCTAAGTCAATCTAAGGTCAGAACTTTGTAACGCGGATTTCTTCGCAGAGCGACTGGGCTTAGGCCAATATACACGATAAAGGAGGCACAATATGATATCCCGTTTAACAAACCCTCCTTTTGGCCTAAGCCAAGCACTAAAACTACTTCTAGTCACTTTACGAGTAACTCCAAGTCTCAATGTCCATACATCCTGAATCACTATCGGAGATATCTATTGCCATAAGGTCGGATACTAAGATTTCTTTCAGCACAAATTCATTGGAGATCTTCTCTGGGGCGTATACTTTATGCCCTAATGCACCCATCGCTTGTGCACAACATCCTCCTAATATCGAACATATACCAGGAAGACATTGTATACAGCAGCAAAGAAATAACAGAATTCCCAAAATAATCATCAAGACTGAAAATAACTTCCATCCCCAAGATCGTAGGAGGTCCCAGAACCAAACACTAAGATCCCATTTTCCCTCGGGAACATGTATTTCTGAACTGAGAACATGCAGATTTTGGATCACCCTAAAGATTGTTGGGGAGGAATCTGGCACGAAAACACAGCAAGCGGACCCCACTAATTTACATACCCCACCACATTCAGCCAGGGTGACATCTAATCTTATTGCTTTTTGTTCCAACGTCATATTATAGAGTATGTCAGTGGTCCGGTTGATGGTCCTCTCCAGTACTCTCGCTAGTCTCCTGATATCTTCTGAGTTCAGTATTTGCCCCCAAAATGGCACAAAGGATTTAGCTACATCGCCCAAAACTTGTGCTGAAGTATCACCATTCTCGTCCCGTTGTGGATGAGCCTTTGAGATTTCTGCAGTACTGGCAATGAATACCCCGGGTAACAGAATCCCTAAATAACAAGTTCCCTGCCAATTCCTGGGTAACCATGGAAATGCAACATTACTGCAAACAAAGTAGACAGATTCGCCTACATACAAAGGTCTGTTCTCACTAGTCAAATTCGCAACATTGGCGCAACCTTTAAAATCACCCATTGACTGAGTACCATTCCTCTGTATGCAGAACGAAACTGAATCAGGGCTGTGGTTAACAGTATAGGAAGGTGGCGTGGCATCCCTATTGCCTATAGGAGCCATCTTAAAAGGGATAAAAGATTGGAAAGGACGAGACAGTCTGTCAGAAGGCCTAATAGAAGCGACATTTGGCATGCTCCTATTTGCGAAGAGTGAGCATCCCAGGGGCGTTAGAACACGTTTTTCAAATTCGTTCAAGTTAGTCCCATCGAAGTTCCCCGAGATGCTATCGTTCCATCGGCAAAATAATAGTGCTCTAAGAGAAGTATAGCAAGCAGTTGTCAAAGGTAAAGGATGAATATACCAACCCAGCCCCTTATCCCCATGTTGCGGTAAATGCAAACAAACCCAACAGTTGGACCTATTAAGAATAGTGTGTGTAGCATTCATGATGAGTAATAGTGTTGTTGTGATAACTCTGTCTGTGCTGAGAGTCTCTCGGAGATAAAGGATGCAGATGTACAAAAGGAGTAGGAACAGTAGGTACATTTTCAGTGGGTAACACATTTTCAAGCGGATGTACTTCTTCCAGATACCAAAATCCTAAGGCAATGATTATTGTAAAGCCAATCAACATTATCACCAAACAATACGTTTTCGGGGCCCACAAATTTGAATGTTCATTTCCGTAGCTGGTCACACAGTCTCTTTTCTTTTCGAGTGGGAGAGGTTTCAGGGATTGTTCTTCAAACGATTTACACCAATGTTTTTTGCTGGCGACCTCCAGGCCGAGCATCTTCTTAGTCCTTTCACAAACCCTAGCCAACAGAATCCCCTTATACACACAAATGACCGGGCCAAAAAGGCAAGTCCTTGATGACTCTTCTTCGAAGGCACAGCCGAACTGTGCAGTAGGTCTATTTCCTCAGACGCAGATCGTACCTTGTGATCCCTGGTACTGAGTGATCTGTGAACAACGTGTCGTCACTTCCCGATGGAATCGACAAATCCGAAACGCGATCTGATGCAAGATCCGGAGCAAATTTAAAAAACTATGCTGCTGGAGAGTGTGGAGGCAAAATGGCTGTTTCCCCAGGCCCCATGGGCTCAGGGAGAGTCTCCGATGCACTCTCAGTGCCGTTTACTGCTTTGTGATCGCTGGTTACAGTACTGGTGAGAGGTTCTGTATCTTCTGTAGCGTATGGCACAGGGTGTGGAATTTTCTTGATATGCGACACGTGGATCAAATTCTTCTTTCCTGCTACCTGCACCGCCGTCTGTGTGACCAGGAGGACCTGATGCGGGTCCTGCCAATGAGGTGAGAGGCAAGAGGATCGCTCGAATGCTTTCGTAAAGGACCCAGTCACCCTGCCGTATGCTGTGACCGGGGCCCTCGTATTTCACAGGTAAAGCCTCTCGCACCTGGTGATAAATCAAATACAGATTTTTTGTTAACTGGCCACAATAGTCAGAAAGAAGTTCATTTTTGACCTCTCGCAAGGAATGGGGTTTTGGGAGATTCCAAATATTAGCTGGCCTACCCATGGCCACCTCAAAGGGAGTGAGCCCAGTCTTGGTTTGAGGGGCCGTCCTCATGGACAATAATACGATTGGTAAGGCATCCGGCCATTTTAATTTTGTGCCGGCACACGTCTTAGCGAGCTTGTTTTTGATGATGACGTTGTGTCTTTCTACTAGTCCAGCACTCTGTGCGTGTCTGGCCGAATGGAACCGTTTCTCGATCTGTAATCCCGCGCATACCTGCAGAATTACAGCAGCGATAAAATGTGGACCATTGTCCGACCAGATGACTCTTGGCAAACCAAATCTTGGAAAATATTCCTTCAGCATGGTCTTAGCCGTGGTCATGGCTGTGGCATCTTTGACGGGAAAAGCTTCAACCCATTTGCTAAAGGCACAAATGGCAACTAATACGTACTTAAAATTATAACAATGCTCCATTTCGATAAAGTCAAAATGAATCACCTCAAAGGGGACAGAAGGTCGACCGAAACTACCCCTAGGAGTTGATGTGCCCTTCCCCACATTGTGCTGCAAACAAATCATACATCCCTGAACGAATCGTTCAGCTACTTTAGGGAACTTGTCATTTACTCACACATTTTGTAACATTTTGGTGACCTTATGAGCACAAATATGGGTGGGACCATGAGCCATAACAACCATCATCATAACATACGCATCAGGCAATAGCCATTTCCTTCGACCTTGTCCACCCAGCACCCATCATCACCCAGTTTTCCCAAGCCCTCAGCCCATTTCTGAGATTCCTCTAACATGGCTACAGCTTGAATACTCTTTATCAAATCAATACCCTCATCTAAAGTACAGGTATTTGTGGCTTCCCTTGAAGTATACATTTCTGAAGAGGGAACCGAGGCAGTCTGTTTAGCTGTCTGGTCAGCGAAAGCATTACCTTTTCCTACATTGTCTATGACCTTCTGATGTGCTGCGCATTTCATGATAGCTAACTGAGTAGGGAGTGCAAGCGCTGAGAGTAACCGTACTATCAAGGAGCCATGTTGAATTTTAGTACCATGTGAAGTCAAGAAACCTCTTTCTGCCCAAAGCCTGCCGAAGTTGTGAACCACCCCAAAGGCACACTGACTGTCAGTATATATATTTACTGTAAGCCCTTCAGAAATTTCACAAGCTCGGGTCAATGCTATAATCTCTGTGGCCTGCGCTGAGTTATGCGTGATTCTTTTGGTCTCCACGACCGTGCTCAATGTGGTGATTACATAAGCAGCTGTGGATGTACCATCTGGAAGTTTGAAACAGGAGCCATCACAAAACAGCTCCCCTAGTGGATTGTTCAAAGGAGTGTCCTTTAGATCAATTCTGCCTTTGGTCTCTTGCTCTGTTGCGTAGAGACAGTCATGTGACTCTTCGTCACTGCAAGCAGTACCTTGCGGGAGAGGTAAAAGTTCAGCCAGATTAAGAACACAACACCTCCTAATTTGTATGTGCAGTGCAAACAAGATCAATTCATAACTCATTAATCGTGCAGAGGTGAGGTGTTGCGTTTGTGCTCTGTTTAATAGATTAATAGAACATCTATAGAGTGAGGTACCATCAGGGTTAGAGCATGGCCTAGGACCATTCCCTCGCTCTGTTTAACAGACGCAGCAGCAGCAGCGACAGCTCTCAAACATCTTGGCAAAGTGCATGCAACAGGATCAAGGGCGGAAGAAAAGTAGCCGCACTGCCTATTCTTCCCTCCATGTTCCTGCGTTAATACAGCCAAAGCACATCCATCACATTCATGCACATACAACACGAAAGCCTTTTCATAGTTTGGTGTGCCCAAAACTGGTGCCGAACACAACGCAGTCTTGAGCAGATTAAATGCTTGCCGGTGTTCCAAGTTCCACGGCAATGGCGAAGAAATGCCCTTCTTCGTCAAAGCCAACATTGGTTTAATCACTATTGAGAAATTGGGGATCCACTGCCTACAGTAAGAAGGCATTCCCATCAAGGCTCTAACTTCTTTCTGCGTATTTGGGACAGACATGCTAGAAATGATTTTTATCCGTTCAGGCGTCAACCTTCTTCCCTCCTTTGACAGGAGAGAGCCTAAATAGGCGACCTCCTGTCGACAATATTGAAATTTTTTAAGCGAAGCTTTGTGTCCATGTGGTGCTAGGTGAATAAGCAACAACACGGTGCCCTCCTTACAAGTGCTTTCTGAGTCAGCAGCTAAGAGTACATCTACATACTGAAGTAGTGTACAAGTAGAGGGCAACTCGGTATCGAGCTGCTCTTTCAAAGCCCTGCTATAGATGCTAGGACTTTCCGTGTAACCTTGCGTTGCACGGGTGAAGGTAAACATACGTCTCCCTAAGGTGAACGCGAACAAGTATCTACTGTCCTTATGTATAGGGATGCTAAAGAAGGCATTCTTTAGGTCCACAACACTGAAGTAAGTAGCTGAAGCCGGAATCATGGTCAATATTGTTGTCACGTCAGGCACAATAGGGAATTGTGGAGCAAAGATCTTATTAATAGCACGTAGATCAATAATGAAACGGAAGGGAATTGCATTATCGTCTTTTTTGTACACGGGCAAAATCGGACTATTGGACAAACTACCTGCAATTTCCTCAATTACCCCTCAGTGCACAAAATCGGAGACAATACATTTCAAAGCTTGCTCACCATCAAACGAGATCTTATACTGGGGAATACGTGGCAACTTCACTCCATGTTTCAAAATAATCTTAACAGGCTCAATTTGCAAAACACCGACAACATTGTCGTCGATCGCCCACAAACACTCCGGAACATCTCTAAATTCCGGCGGAAAAGGTCTGGTCAAGTATTGAGAGACAGAAGATTGCTGTGGTGAAATCGTCAAATGCACTTCGTCAGAAGAACAATGAATTACCGCATTTAATTCCTTCAACAGATTCAACCCCAACAAATTCTCTCGACAATTCGTGGTCAATAGGAATGGACAGTGGTCTGTACATGGACCCAAAGAAATAGGTACCGGCGAAGAAACCGGACAGACGTCTGGTGTGCCAGAAAACCCTACAGAAACATTGGTTTGCCCTGACAGCGGAATGGTTGGAACCCATGAATGGTCAATGGAACACTTCTGTGCCCCTGTATCTATCAAGAATAGATGTTTCCTATTCCCAACTATCATCTCAACGTAGGGACCTTTCTGGTTAATAGGAATAGGCGTTGGTTCCAAATCCTGCTTCGTGTAATCCTAGCGAAACAGAATGTCATCGAAAGGAAGTTTTTCAGAGAGGTAAGCAGCAGAAAGATGGTCAAAAATGTTTCTATTATCCATACTTGATGCCTGATTGTCCTGCAAAAAAGGTTGCCGTGAATCTTGTGAAAACTGACCTCTTCCAGGACCCCCTACCCCTGGGCGGCCTCTGGATCATCTACCCATATCCCCAAATGTGTTATTTGACCTCTGCTGGAGTATCGGGCATTGTGCACGCCAATGACCCTCTTGTCTACAATAAGCACACTGGTTAATGTTTCCAGGACCCAAGGGCACATTTCCTTGTGGAACGTACTGACCTCTAAATTGCGAACTACCACCTCTAGGGCCTCTAACAATTTGCTGTAATAGTACTTTTGTCTTTTAATCACCTTTTCTCTTTCCTTACTCTTTCATTTTCGTTATTGACACAATTCTCATAGTACTGAACCATAAGTACTTCTGACTGAGATTTTGCTTGCCAAGCACTCTCAGAGGACATGATTTGTGACTGGATGCCAGGCAGCAATCCACGCACAAATTTGTCCACGAATAGTCATTTGCCAGACTCTGTGCTTAAGTCTTGCCCACTGCAATCTGAAAATACTTGTTCGAAATGGTTAAAGAACTCGGTAGCACCCTCAGATTTCCCTTGGACACAGGCCGTAAGCTTGCCCCAAATAATCCTTCTTTCAGGAATTATAGTCTTTAATTTTGTAAGTATTCTATCAGGCAAAGTTAGGATTACCTGTGGTGGTCTCTCGCCAGCTGGCCTTTCTCTATCGAGTCTAGCCATATTATCCCATGAATCTCCTAACCCTGCTACATCATCTACAGTCCTAATCTGTTTCCATAAATCAACATGTAGGAGTACGGGGAACAACAAATCAATATCACTTAAGGTAAATACTGAAGACTGTAAGACAGACTCTATTTCTTTGTAGAACCCCGTCGGATTCTTCCTAATATCGGGAATAGATTGTTTAATGGTGTTCACTTCCTGTCTCGAGAACTGCAACACATAATGTGCAGGAATGTCATAGGTAGCTGCACCTGTTCTGGCATCAGCTGGAACCTCGACTTTTGGGACAAATGTCGGTGGAACCTCTCTCATAGGCAGCTGAGAAATAGGCAACTCCGAACGCTCACTAAGCAACAGAGCTAGATCGAGCGCTAAAGCAGCTGAAGAAGTGTCAAACGAAAAAGCTCTCTTATAAATATTCAATAACTCTGCGGGACAACAAATCTTCCTTTTTACGCATTCATCCTGTAGGTACTCTACCATTACCTGTATCACTTTCTTCTGCATTTCTGGCGTATACTGACTATACATGTCATATACTTCAATGGGAGTTATCGATGTGTCTGAGATCCACCTAATCGCATATTTCGTGCAAATTCGTGTTTCCTCAGTTATCGATTTTCGACAAGGAGAAAACCGTTTCTGTAAAAACATAACATCCAGACTATCACCATCTATATCTTCATTCCTTAACCTTTCCAACTCCCTTCTATACTCAAGAACCCTCTCAACATGCTATTGTACTTTCTCCTAATCCTCAATAAAAATGTTTTTCTCAGGAAATTGGTCTAAATTATGAAGTGTGGCAAGAACATCAGCTTGGTCACCCCTCTCCATGCAATGCTTAGCCCACGCAGTTAACTCACGCTTTTTCTCTGAAGATACAGTATTACGAGTTACAACCTTCGATACCGCTCCCCAATCTACTACAAGCAGTTTAGAACCACTTGGAAGAGGGAGAGTAGGCACATTTTGAACATCCGGTCACAGAGGTACTATCACTGGCGCGGCAGGCATACCCACCAGACCCGTAACAGCAGGCAAAGGTGGAGGAGCAGGTGGAGGAGCAACAACAAGAGGAGGAACAACGGCTGGAAGAAGAGGAACATTAAGAGGAGCAATAGGAGGAGCAAGAGGTACAACGGGAGGAGGAATAACAGCAGGAAGAGGAACATACAGAGGTGGCGCAGTGGCACCAGACCTTCGTTCATTTAACAGTTTATTGATAAGTTCATCAGGCACATGAAAGTCTTTAGAAGGATACATTTTCTGGATACCAAGTGAGAAAGCCCTATCCATATTCCTAACTGACTCAGAATGTTTACTTTGGTCATATAACAACGCTTTGTTGGTGTTCGTTATATGATGGCGCACATGTTTTTCTCTACTCTTAAGTTGCTGCATAGCTTCTTTCTTCCATTTCTGTAATACATCGAATGCTGCAGGTCTAGCCTTTTTCTTCAATAATATGGATTCTAAGTATTCAGTACGAGGGATTTCAAAACTACCATTGATTGGCCACTGAAGTTCGGAAGCATGTCTAGTTTGTCTGTGCCAAATATCATTAAATACTATACTACCAATTCCGTGCTTACAGTACATAGTACACACCGGCGACCCCTCCATTGGTGCCAGTCGACCAAATTCCAAAGATTGTCTGTCCTTGCAGAATAATGTCCTGAAGCAGGCAGACAATTTCACAGGCATGTCAGAATACTGGTTTCACCTGGTCAATAATTGTATCACGAGTGCAATGCGCCAAAACAAATTATCAGGATACTTAAGAATCGGGTCACGACTCACCTAATCAAATCCTAAGGAGGTCCAATCGGATTACACATTTTTCTAACTAAGGTGCCTCGTGGTTGGTGATTTCGGCAAATCTGCCCGCCTCGATATATGGACCCTCGTCAAGATGCCGACTCGGACCGCGTTCTCACCGTCCAGGGATCGGATCGTGCAGCGCTGCTGAGGTGTCGCATCTCATCCAAGAAAGGGGCCCCCTTTTTACACCGTCCGATCCCAGTCCGATAGCCGCGTCAACCTTCAACGAGCTGGCATCAATCTTGAGGGTTCCTATTCAGGCGCCATCTGTAAAAGAGAAATATCGAGGCTTAGTACCACCAAAAGGAAATACATCAAACACAGGCATATAAAGATTCACAGATCTTTATTCTAAAAACTGTACAGTTAACAAAGAAACAAAGTATCAGATAGCTATCTGGCCCTCAGTACATCACAGCGAATACCAGCCCTTTCGGTGTGAGAAGTGAGAGGTACTGGACGTCTACATATTTGCATCTTTTATACAATTCTCAATCGCAATGTCCAGCCCCTCTGCAAGTTAATTATCCTCGGTCTAGGGTTCGTGCCGAGTTCACCTCTAGTTAGTCCTACTATATGCATGTGGATTACGTCTAGTTTATAAAACAACAAGTCACAATGGCAACAGTGTATCTTAGAATTTGACATTAAGCCTTAGTACATGTTTTATACAATGTAGTTCAACAAGTGATCATATTTAGTATCCAAGCAACATTGTATTCAATGTATGCCCGCGGATCGGACTTGTTGGCGTGAGTAATCCTTTAATCTTCAGGTCAAACATAGGACATGGTCTCATTACACGACTCAAACATTTGGCCTATGGGCAGTTTAGGCATTAACCTATGTAAAGGTCAGGACGGCTAAGTTTACGAGCAGGAGAACATTGTCCACCATTTTAGAATACAGAGTGACTTTGAGGTGAGAATCAAAATGGCGGATAGACCTAAAATGGCGGCTAAGTCAATCTAAGGTTAGAACTTTGTAACACGGATTTCTTCGCAGAGCGACTGGGCTTAGGCCAATATACACGATAAAGGAGGCACAATATGATATCCCGTTTAACAGTGAGGGCCAAACGGTTCTGCATCTGCTGCCTACACTTTACCGACGATATGTACGAACAATCAAAGTACACAAAAAAGCATCGACCCAGAATTCGTCGTAAATTGCTTCAAAATGCAATTTCGACTCAGTTTCGGCACACGCTGGCACAAGTGAGTAGTCGACGATGAATTTGTTATGCTTGTTGGTATGTAGGACGATGGTCTGTATAAATATGTATTCTCTATGATCTCTCAATTTATTTCAAGTAGTGTATTGAAAAGGTAACTTTATGAACGGTTTCGAGTTTTCAGTGTTTATTTCCATCAAAGTATTATTACTCAAGTTTCCATAGTTTCCAGAAACACCAGAATTTCACTTTAGTATACTTTATCTATCCCCACTTTCGGGGGCCTCTAATAAATCAGTGAAATGTGACCCTCAGTAAAAACGTTTATAGTGCCCTTTAAAAGTCGCATAATATTTTCGAAATGTGTTGCTTGACATGTCCTTCTTTACGTAGAGCACACTAATGGAAGCACAGACCCTCACCAGTGACGAAACCAGAGATATGTCTAGTATCCCAATGGTGAGCCCTACCGACTTGCACAAAGTGATATTTTAGAGCGATGGATGTGGCCACATTTCTAATACTAATTTACCTTTCCCATTGTACTATTTTCTGACAATGTACTGAAAATGAAGGAGCAAGATTGTGCATCAATTACTTTTCCGTAGTCAACATCAGCCTCACTCGCTTATCAAGTAATTATATTCTACTAGTCCTTTATATGCGAATTAACACTATGTCCATGTGTTATGCTTGGAATTTCAACATATTGAAAATGATTATGCATTGCAATTTCCCGCAGACCCTTTTACACAATCTACACCCTCTAAAAATATTCCACCCAACAAACCTTCAATGTTACCTGTTTCGCCAATTCCTGCGGAAATGTCACAGCCTAAAGTAATAGAGGCTGAAGCTTCAACGCAATTGACTGAGGAATTTGATCAAAATCTTGACTTCAGTTTGCCTACTTTGGGGGAATTGTCCACCACCGGAGAGACCACCGGCGAGTCGCAAAACACAGTACTGCAGAACGATTGGCTATTAAAGGAGCAAAAATACATTGTATTTGACTGCTGCCTGCTAGAGATTGTACAAATGCTGAAATGTGATCATATATTAAGAGGGAACATATGCGTTGAGCCATTGGTGAATGTGTCTCGTGTATTACAAGGCACCAACCTGAAAATCCAGACCAGCTGTGTCCACCTCCATAATACATTTTCATGGTCTGCTCAACCGATGCTCAACAAAGTGCCTGCTGGAAATCTACTTTGTTCAGCAGCTTTACTGTTCAGCGGATCGACTTTCAGTAAGATTTCCAGTTTCTGTCAATTTTTGGGACTTGAGTTCCTTGCTAAAACCTAGTACTATAAATATCAAAGGGAATTCTTATTCCCCGCTATTAGTCATGCCTGGAAACTCAAACAGATGTAAATGGACAGTACATTCTCTGGCAAACATTTCAGGCTAGCTGGCGATGGACAGTGTGACAGTTCAGGATTTTCTACTAAGTACTGCACATACCACTTTCAAGACATGGAAACTAAAAGAATTGTGAGTTCGGTCATCGTTCAGGTGTCTGAATGTACGTCGTTTGTGGCCATGGAGAAACATGGTTTCATTAAATCCATTGAACATCTGGAATCCAGGGGAATTCAAATAGACCTGCAAGCCACTGACAGGCACATTTCAATAGCCAAGGCCATGCGAGAGCAGTTTCCACATATTTGGCATCAATTTGATGTATGGCACATTACCAAATCAATCAATAAAATAATTACAGCTGCTGGAAAAAATGGTTCGGAAAAACCTTTTAAAGTGGTCTGTCTATCAGCAACCATCTTTGGTGGAGCTCCAAAACTTGTGAAGAATCATTAGAAATTCTATTTGAAAAATGATGTTCATTGATGCATTATTGTTCCAATGTACACTCATGGACAGAAAACCAACATTTCCACGAGTGTGCACATAGACCTTTATCGAAGGAACAGGAATGCAAGAAGAAGTGATTGGTGCCATGTTCCTCTCCACACAAAGCACTTGAGAAGATTGTGTACGATTAAACGCTTTCAAGAGACCAGAAGGGACTCACCGAATTCTGCCATACTGAAGATTTGAAGGTGCTCCATAATATGTGCCTAAAGTACAGGCCGAAAAGGTTGCATTTCGGCATAGAACAGGCCCAAAAGTTTGCATTTCGGCATAGACGGTATGGAGGCGAGAACAAGACTAGCTGTACTTGTGCACAAGAGAACAATGGGAGAGTACAAGCGAAAACTGCAGGAACATTCGGGATGCTTCGTAACCTCATGGCCTTTACAAAACGAGACAAACAATGGGTGGCCAAGCCAATATACCAGGAAATGAATTTTTAATTTGTGGAAGATCTGACATTAACTGTGTTGACCATGCATACTCATGGAATGGATCCTGATTTTGTTCCAAGGACACATACATTGCCACAAAACATTGCAAACGAGCCTTTTCCACCAAAATCAGAACTTGTTGAAAGGTTGACTTCCAGATTTAAATTATTTGTAGCTGTCTTCAAAATCTGCTCAGAATCATATTTTAAGATATGGTCCGCAATGTTTGAACATTGTACAGAAACAATATAATTCTATTACACTTGCAATTACAATGCTAGATAATGTATTACAAATACACCCATATAATCGGGTGTGTGATGCATTGATGGATATCTTTTACCTTTCCTTAATTCATATTGCTTATTCTCTGTCTAGAAGACACATGTCTGGGGTTGCTATGAGTACTATTGTTCAGAAGAGAATTGCCCGAGCACTTCGGTGCTAGATTGTCCATTTGGGTGGGAGAAAGACTGATATGCAAATGGATATTTCCCATCTGTGAAAGTTACACTGAGGCTTGGTGTCCGTCAAACCCTCTGCTAGACCCAAACCCTGTGCACACATGCAATCCATGGCCCTTGCACTGGTGGCCTGTGTTAGGTAAGATTTTCATAGTAATGATAAATCCTCCTGACCTGTGTCAACCACAGAACTTTTAGGTTTACTGGTGGATTCTTTTTTCTTATACCTCTTTGAATGGGAACCTTTTTCCACACTCACATAATAGTTTGCTCTTTTACGGGTGTGCTTTTTTGGGCTCTCTGTGGTGTCTTTTAAAATGTATCCTCTTTGACAACTTTCTTGCAATAATTGCCTGCTGTTGCTGGGTTGGCCTAGGGGCTCCACTTTTAACTTTCTCTGGCTAACCTTGAGAGAACTACTGTTCCCAAGGGTAGAAAGGATCTTTGGAACCCTTTTTAACTTTATTAAGCGAGACCAGCACTTCCCCCCACACCCTATATAAAAGGTTAGTTTACTTATCTTAGAAATGTTCTGCCATTCTGGAAAGTTGATGTAAGGTTATTTTACTCACCTGTGAATTGGTAGTGCCTCTCCTTACCTTGAGTGTAACTGTGTTATCCTAAAATAAGTTAGAGTTATTGTTTCCCTTAGTTTGTGAACTGAAAAGCAACTGTAATTGAATATTACACCCCATGGTCCAACTCCCCTAGAATAACTGTGTTATCCGGAATCAGAGTTATGGGTTTATATTCTGCCCATCTGTGTTTCACTAGATCAGAAAAGTATATTGTCCAGTTGAAATTAATATGGGCCTTATAACGACCCTGGCGCTCCCGTAATGAACGGTGCCAGTACGGAGCAGCACCGTTCATTAGGGGATGCCCTATTACGAGGTCCCCTTGCGGGACCCACTCAGAACGTCTGATCAGACCAGACATCCTTAGCAGGTACAGCAAGGGGACCAGAGAGCTAATAACGGGCATGTTATTAACAGGCCCGTTATTAGCTCCCTCCCCATTCCCATTGAGCCCTATGGGGACTCAAATGGGAATGTGGATGGGTTTTTTCAATAAGGAATTACCGGGACCTCCAAGGTTGGAATGGTGCGGTAATTCCTCATTGAAGGAACCTGGACCCAGAACCCTGTATGGAGGCAGCCATGCCCTTATCAAGCATAGTGTTGTGTTTTTATAAATGTGGTTATATATAATGTGATGGTATTTATTTCCCCCAAGATTTATCCAGGCCTACTCGTATTTAAAGAAACCATTTATTTTTTACAATACATAGTGCTTCAGTGTTTCTTTGTACCGTTTGTATTAAAATGTCATTTTTGTTGATTCTACTGCCATCTCTCCCCCCCAAGATAAATCTTGCAGCTCTGTCTATGCTACACTGAACTCAGGTGGTACAGCCTTATACTAAGAGTGTAGTCTTGGACTGCCTCAGTTGAATGGTTATAGTAAGCCCTTAGTTGGACTTCAGAAAAACTGTCTTAACAGCCACCCCTTATCAGACGCAATAAGTAATTCCAATGAGATAGCTTTTTTTAATATGGGTCAAGTTGAGGTGTGTCCCGTCAACAATACGTTTTATGAAAGGGCAATGGAAAAGGGAAAAAAGGATGTCATTGCAGACTTAAGATCTATCCCATGGCTCCAGTTGGCTACATGGACCAAGCCCTTGCATCACTTGACGGTTTCCCACCGGCACAACTGATACCTTTTACGCACTAATATCCAATAAAGGTATTCAATGTTGGCTGGGGTAGCCTGTGCTCCCCAGCTATTCTTACTTTTTGAAAACTGTTCTGCCGCCAAGGGCACATCTGACTTGAATAGTGGGAACCAATTCTTCATCGCCTCAGGCCCCTTCCTGACTTTCTACAGCCTTCCCAAGAAGACCCGCTGTTTGCTTCACCGGCGCGATTGTGCGCATTGACGCACTACTGCACTGTTGAGCCCAAGGCTACCCACTTCTTAGGGTTGGACTAGAAAGTTAGGTAACGACTAAAAAAATTGTCTAAAGCTCCTAGTGTGTTAACCAACCATTCTTTTTAGAGGTTGTGGCTGTGTTTTCCTCATTTGTCGCATTAGGAAATGTATTGTATACATGCTGTATAGTAGAGTATCGTGTGTGGTAACTATTTTCGCATAAGTGAAGTTTACCTGTATCTATTGGTACTGTCGACAATAAATGTATAGATATCTTTCATATACACTTGTCTAAGAGTAATTTGTGGTTCGTTGTGTATGTGCTCATTGTGGGCTTCCGATCACTATCACCCTTCCTGAGAGCTAGTGTTGACCGCCTGCCAAGCTACCTAGATTGATCTGGCTTGTCCAGAAAGTTCCCCAGTTTCACTAAACTGAGGATGGTCTCCTAAACTTTGTCACATCAGGTAAGAGTTTTGAAATCCATTTTAAAACCCTCCTACAGCGCTTGTACACCAATAGGCTCCTCCTTCCATCACCTATGTACTAGCATGGCCGATTGGCACGAGGCCTGGTCAGAGAATGAATGTAATTTATCTAGTATGGGCACGCAATGTCACCTGTCTCGCATGATGGTAGAGAGGGCTGCCTCAAGTGCTCAAGCAAGTATGAATGGACATGGATGAATTATGGTAATCACTGTGCAATTCAAGGCAGCCCCCTGTTACACTCACACCTGAATGAATACAACCCTCTAGGGAAAGAAGCTAAGAGCTAGCTTGCAAGGATAGCAATGATTAATTGTACAGAATACAAAAAATATAAGCAAATGACTCTGCTGCTCGAGAAAGTTCTGACTCCAGAATAAATGTTGTTGCCTTTTGAGAGGCAACAGCATCAGTAATGACATCACATATATGGTCTGAACCCGCACAGTTGATTGGTAAGACAGTATACATGATCCTGCTCCATAGGGGATGCCAGGCTTCAATTGGTTTGTTTCTCAGCCGAATGTCAATTCCCACGTGGTTGAGCTGGGCTCACCTCTCCATGGAGTGAAGGTCAAGTCTCTCATAAGTTAAATTGTGAAAAGTATGATATTATGCTAAGCCTACTACTACATCACTATGGGATACACCTGGGACGCTCGTGGGCTGGTGCCAGGGGGAAGGGAGGAAGAAGTACAGTCACAATGACCCACACATTTTGCGCTTTGTGCCATGAAACAGTGCTGGACAAGGCAGAGGTGGGGTTTCGATTGAATTTTCTTACAGAGATGATACATCCCCAGAGGTAGCAGCAACACATACCGTTCTGGATTGTTCCTACATCCCTGTCGAGAAACATATTTTACATAGCTGACTGTAACTGTCCTTGGTTTTCTGAACCACTTGGCCAAAGCAGCGTATTGTGCAGTTTTTAATTTTTTTGTGGCATTATTTCACAAAATCGAAACCCACCCATCTCTGCCATCAATCTCTGAAAACAGGCTGCTATTGTTATTTGGCCTTTAGTGAAAGTCAGCAACTGTTCGAAGGACACAATGTGTCAAATACACACAAAAAATGATAACATTTACTTTATAGAAAGGCATACGAAAATGTAGTTTCCATTTCTGCAATATGTTGTTCGGAGCGGTTACACAGCATGACAACTAGAAAATTGAACTTCCTGAAATTATGTAAACTCAACTATACATATTATTTCTGTGATTAGAAACAGCATGTGTGCTGTATGCATAATGAGCGACGTGCGAATGTGCAATTTCATCAAAAGAATTGACACAGTACGTTATGTTATGTGAATGATGTTTATACTGCGCACTATAAAAAACCGAGTTCGTAACTCGCAGTTTGGTTATCTGTCTAGTAATGATTGTTATTTGTGTATAGTTTGAAGAGGAGTGAATAGAGGTGTAAAAGCAAGAGGAAATATCGAGTCTGAGTACCACAAAAGGAAATACACCAAACACGGGCTTATAAAGATTCACCGATCTTTATTCTACAGCGCAGTTTACAAAGAAACAAATCAGATAGCTATCTTACCCTCGGTACATCACAGTGAGTACCAGCCCTTCAGTGTGAGGAGTGAGAGGTACTGGACATCTGGAAATTCGAGTATTTATACAATTAAGTAATAATGTCCAGCCCCACTGCAAGTTAATAATCCCTGGTTTAGAGTTCGTGCCGTGTTCACTTATGGCTCATATGACAATATGCACACGGATTACATTTGGTTTACATTCAAACAAGTCACAATGGCAAAAGTGTATTCCAGGTTTAGCAGTAAGCCTTAGCACATATCCCTTCACAATGCGTTCAGCCAGTGTCCACGCTCAACGTTTGCATTACATTGTTTCCGATGTATGTTCGTGGATGAGGCTTAATGGTGCAGACAATCCTAAGACCACAAGTCATGTATGGGACAAGGTCTCATTACCCAGTCTAAACATTCGGCCCGCAGACAGTCTAACCATTAACTTGGGACAAAGGTCGGGAAGGCTAGGTTACAAGTTGGAAACACAGTCCACCATTTTAGAACACAGAAATTACATATAAACAGGAATCAAAATGGCGGATGATCCTAAAATGGCGGCAAAGCCGATCTAAAATCGGAACTATGAAATGCGGTTTTCTTCGTAGAGCGACTGGGCTTAGGCCAATATATAGTATAAAGGAGGCATAATATGATTTCCCGTTTAACAAACCCTCCTTTTGGCCTAAGACAAGTGCTGAACTACTTCTAGTCACTTTACGAGTAACTCCACGTCTCAATGTACATACACCCTGAATCACGATCATCAGAGATATCGATCGCCATGAGGTCAAAAACAGAAATTTCTTTCAACTAATGTTCCCATAGTCTGTGCACAACATCCTCCTAACACCAAACATATGCCAGGAAGACATTGTATACAACAACAGAAAAACAGCAGAATACCCAGAATAATCAAGAAGACTGAAAGTAACTTCCATCCCCAAGATCGTAAGAAGTCCCAGAACCAAGCGCTAAGATCCCAGTTTCCCTCGGGAACGTGCACTTCGGAACTAAGGACGTGCAGATTCTGTATAGCCTTAAAGATGGTTAGGGAGGAATCTGGCACAAAAACGTAACAAGCGGACCCCACTAATTTACATACTCCACCATGCTCAGCCAGAATGATGTCTAATGCCATCCGGTTCTGTAGGGCCACTAACCTTATAGCTTTCTGTTCTAAAGTCATGTTATAGAGTATGTCAGTGGTCTGGTTGATGGTCCTCTCCAGTACTCTCGCTAGTCTTCTGATATCCTCAGAGTTTAATATTTGCCCCCAAAATGGTACAAAGGATTTTGCTACGTCACCCAGAACTATCGCCATTCTTATCCCGCCTTGGACGAGCTTTAGAGATTTTTATGGTGCTTGCTATGAATACCCTGGGTAACAGAATTCCTAAATAACAGGTTGCTTGCCAATCCCTAGGTAGGCATGGGAAAGCTTCATTACCGCAAACGAAATAGACAGGTTCGCCTACATACAAAGGTCTGTCCTCACTGGTCATGTTTGCAACGTTGGTGCAACCCTTGGAATCACCCATTGACTGAGTACCGGTCCTGAAAGAAAGAAACTGAATCGGGGCTGTGGTTAACAGTATAGGAAGGTGGCGTGGCATCCCTATTGCCTATAGGAGCCATCTTGAAAGAGATCAAAGATTGGAAAGGTCGAAACAGTCTATTAGAAGGCCTAATAGAAGCAACATTAAGCTTGCTCCTATTTGCAAAAAGTGAGCATCCCAGGGGCGTTAGAACTCGTTTCTCCAAATCATTCAAATTAGTTCCATCAAAGTTCCCCGAGATGCTATCGCTCCATCGGCCAAAGAATAGTGCCCTTAAAGAAGCATTACATGCAGTAGTCAGAGGTAAAGGATGAATATACCAGCCCAACCCCTTATCTCCATGTTGCGGTAAATGCGAGCAGACCCAACAATTAGACCTATTAAAAATGGCATGTGTGGCATTCATTATGAGTAATAAAGTGTTATTATGGTAACTCTGTCTGTGCTGGGAGTCTCTAGGAGATAGAGTGTGCAGCTGCAAGAAAGGTGTAGAAGCAGTAGGTACATTTTTAGTGGGCAAAAGAACTTCAAACGGATGTACTTCTTCCAAATACCAAAATCCTAAGGCAATTACTATTGTGAAGCCGGTTAACATAATCACATGACAACAATATGTTTTTAGCGACCATACATTCAATTGTCCATTGTTACGATCGGGCACACAGTCACTTATTTGTTCCTTACGAGTGGGAGCGACTGCAGGCATTGTTTCTTCAAACGAAATACTCCAGAGTTTATTTGCTGGCGATCGTGCGTTTTCTTAGTCCTTCCCTATCCCTAGCCAACAGAATTCCTTACGTGCAAAAGAACAGGGCGAAATAAGACAAGCCCTATGATGATCTTCCCCATTGGCACAGCCGAACCGTGCAGTAAGTCTGGCTCCGTGGACGCACATCGTACCTTGACTCCTGGTACTGCGTGATCTGCGAACTACGTGTCATTGCTTCCTGATGGAAGTGGTGGATTTGTGACAGAACCTGACAATGATGAAAAAGGATCTGTAGGAGAGTGTGGAGATAAAGCGGCTGTTTCCCCGGGCCCCACGGGCTCAGGGAGAGTCTCTGAAGCACTCTCGATGCTGCTCAATGCAGCGTGATTGCTGGGAGCAGTGCAGGTAGGAATTTCTGTTTCTTCTGTATCATGCGGCAAAGAGAAGGGAATCCGCTTGACATGCAACGCGTGGATCCAATGCTTTCATCCGCTCACTCGTATGGCTGTCTGTGTGGCCAAGAGGACCTGATGAGGGCCCCACTAACCCGATGCTAGACAGGATGCTCTTTTGAATGCCTTAATTAGCACCCAGCTTCCAGGCCTAATGCTGTGACCTGGGCCCTCGTATTTGACAGAGAGGGCTTCTTGCACCTGTTGATAAATCAAATACAGATTTTTAGTTAACCGGTCACAGTAATCGGAAAGAAGTACATGTTCAATGTCCCGCAAGGATTTCATCTTAGGTAGGTTCCAAATGGTAGCTGGCCTACCCATAACCACCTCAAAAGGGGAGAGCCCAGTCTTAGTCTGTGGAGTCGTTCTCATTAATAATAACACGATCGGTAAGGCATCCGGCCATTTTAGTTTGGTGCCGGCACACGTCCCAGCGTGCTTGTTCTTCAAGATACCTTTGTGTCTCTCTATCAATCCAGCACTTTGAGCATGTCTAGCCGAATGGAACTGTTTATTGATCTGTGATCCCTGCAGAATTACAGCAGCGATAAAATGTGGACAATTGTCCGACCAGATGACCCTTGGCAAACCAAACCTAGGAAAATATTCCTTGAGGATGGTTTTCGCTTTTGTCATTGCTGTGGCATCTTTACCAGGAAAGGCTTCAACCCATTTACTAAAGGCGCAGATAACTAGTACATATTTGTAATTATTGCAATGCTCCATTTCAATGAAATCAAAGTGTATGACCTCGAAGGGGACAGAAGGTGGACCAAACCTACCCCTTGGAGTCGATGTGCCCTTTCCCATATTATGCTGTAGACAGATCATACAACTCTGAACAAAATGTTCAGCTGTTTTGGGGATTTTATCATTCACCCAGACATTTTGTAACATTTTGGAAACCTTCCGTGCACAAATGTGGGTGGGCCCATGAGCCATTGCGACCATCATTGTAATGTACGCATCTGGCAGCAACCATTTTCCTTCTAATTTGTCCACCCAACACCCGTCAGCATCCATTCTTGCCAAAACCTCAGCCCATTGTTTAGATTCTCCTAATGTGGCATCAGCTTGAATACTCTTTACATATTCGATACCCTCATCCATATTACAAACATTGGTGGCTTCCCTTGTAGTATATCTTTCTGAATAGAGATCAGTGGCAGTCTTTTTGGCTATCTGGTCAGCGAAAGCGTTCCCTTTTCCTACATCATTTACGATTTTCTGATGTGCTGCGCATTTCATGATCGCTAACTGAGTGGGGAGTGCAAGCGCTGACAGTAACCGTTCTATCAAGGAGCCATATTGGATCTTAGTTCCATGAGAGGTGAAAAAACCTTGTTCTGCCCAAAGTCTACTGAAGTTGTGAACCACCCGAAAAGCATACTCACTATCAGTATATATATATACTGTAAGCCCTTGGGAAAGTTGACAAGCTCGAGTCAATGCTATAATCTCTGCTGCCTGCGCGGAGTTATGCGTGATCCTCTTGGTCTCCACAATCATGCTCAATGTGGTGACTGCATAAGCAGCAGTGGCTGTACCATCCGGAGGTTTGAAACAGGAGTCATCACAAAACAGCTCCCCTTGTAGGTCATTCAAAGGAGTATCTTTCAGATCGATTCTGCCTTTAGTCTCTTGCTCTGTGGTGTAGAGGCAGTCATGTGACACTTCATCACTGCAAGCAGTACCTTGCGGAAAAGGTAAAAGTTCGGCCGGATTCAATGCACAACACCTCTGAATCTTGATCTGCGGTGCAAAAAATATCAATTCGTATCTCGTTAATCGTGCCGAGGTGAGGTGTTGCGTTTGTGTTCTGTTTAATAGAACATCTATAGAGTGAGGTACCATCAGGGTTAAATCATGGCCTAGGACCATACCCTCGCTCTGGTTTACAGACGCACCAGCGACAGCTCTCAAACATCTTGGCAAAGCGCATGCAACAGGATCAAGGGCGGAAGAAAAGTAGCCGGACGGCCTATTCTTTCCTCCATGTTCCTGCGTTAATATAGCCAAAGCACATCCATCACGTTCATGCACATACAACACGAAGGCCTTTTCATAATTTGGTGTGCCCGAAACCGGTGCTGAACACAGTGAAATCTTGAGCAGATCTAATGCTTGCTGGTATTCCAAGTTCCACAGCAATGGCAAAGAAATGCCCTTCTTTGTCAAAGCCAACATTGGTTTAATCGTTAACGAGAAGTTCGGGATCCACTGCCTACAGTAAGAAGACATTCCTATCAAGGCTCTGACTTCCTTCTGTGTATTTGGAACAGACATGCTAGAAATGATTTTAATCCGTTCAGGCATCAACCTTCTTCCCTCCTTTGACAGGAGATAGCCTAAATAGGTGACTGGGATGCTGGAAATGCATCGGAGGGACAGGACCTCCGTATCCTTGTCCTTTACTGTTTTTATCGTGTGTTCTGTTGTGTTTTCCACACAGGAGTTCATGTGGGCCTCCTGGTGGTGCAGCTCTCTCTCTTTTGGTTTGGTGGAACAGACCCGTGGGATACCCTTATGGCACCCATGGGTAGGGGTACAACCCTGTGCCCCTAGTGTATGTTTTTGGGCACCTGTGTGTGACCCACAGAGCAGGGTATGGGCTGGTGACAGCTCTGTGCTGAAATGACTGGTTCCCTGAGCGTCCTCCATTTTGGGATGCCCCAGTCCTGTCATTGGAATGGGTAGATTACTGATGGAGACAAAATGGTCCCCATAGCCTCTTGCCTTCCATCCCCTGTTACCTTGATCTTCCCGAAGTCCCGGGAAGCCCTGCCTCTGTCCCTTCCACCTGACTGGCTGTTGGGTGGAAGTTCCGTATATGGTAGTGTGGGGAAGTGCCGACCAGACTGGCTGGAGCCTTCTCAACGACCGTATGTTGTGGGTACACCTGTGGGTGGGACCTGGGTGAATGGAGTGTGTGACAAAAATGCATTCTATGTCGTGGCTGTCTAGTATCTGGTGGTTGACAAAATGGTTGAGACAGTCCTGCCCGAAACCGGTTTGAATGCAGCTTCGAGTGTTGAATGGCTTGGTACTTGTCCCAATACACATAACTTGTTATGCGTGTCTGGAGAGAAGTGAATGGCCTGAATACCTCATGTGCCTGATTGGCTGCCTGCCTGCATGAATGCCCGTAGTCGTGATTGGATGCTTGAGGATGACCCAGCGGAATGAATGGGAGATCAACAGTATATCTGGGGACCTCTCACTGCTAGGAATCGTGTTCGGAAGCTGAAGTCCGCTACGGCGAGTAACTGGAGTAACTGAAGCTTAACCTTGAGCCCTGCTGGCCGAGAAGAATTGCTTTTGCTCACCTGCGCAATCTGAAAGCTGCTGTGCTTCAAGGACTGACCTAGAGAGGACCTGGTAAGGCGCCCTCTTCCCGAGCAACGAGGGACCATTGTGCACAGCTGATCGTTGCCTAAGCTCCCAGTTAGTCAGACCTTCGACAGGCTGCCAACCCGATACGGGGATTGCTGCAGAACTCCAAGGAGAAGCGCCCGGACTGTTGTCCACAACTGTCGCTGACCGCCGTGGCCGTGCTCCCGTTGCCTAAGAACTTCATTGATCCAAGGACGCTCTCGTCCGCATCATCGCCGCTGTATCCTGCCGGAGAAGGCCTGACCGTCGACGCGCCGAGGAGCATCAACCGGTGGGTTTCCCGCCACCCAACGACCACAGAGACGCCGACGACTTGACGCCCTTGCTGGACCACAGATCTTCAACTCTTTGCGGTCCAGAACTATCGATTCCGAGGTGCCACGCACGCCTCTTCCTGGCATGACGTTTATGCTTCCCCATCAACGAGCACCGCTAGGAACGACACGACCACTTCACCGTCGTATATCGACCTGTTCTTCATCAGACGTTCGACCCGTGACTCCTGGCTTAAAGGGAGGGCACTCAAGAAGGGTTGTCGATTTCCCCGACGTGGAACACTACAACGCCAGGTACTTTGTGGTTACAGAACTATTGGAAAGTCTACTGGGAACAATATATGGACTGGGCTTGTATCTTTCTTCTACAGGTTGCCCAGGTGGGGGGTGTTAAGACGGATTTCTGAACTCTGTCCTGGAGGCGCAGAGGTTCAGAAGGCCAACCTAATTACTTGGAACAGGGTAACCTCTGGACAAGCCAGACCAATCAGGGTAGCGATCGCGGCGGTCAAGGCTAGGTCTCAAGAGGGGTGAGGGTGACTGAAAGCCCACAATGAGCACACAAAGCAAGGACACTTACAAATTACTCCAAACAGGTGTTATATTAAAAAAATATATACACATTTATTCCAAGGCCTTTGCAACAATGACTGTAGTGAGAAATCACAATAAAACTCTAGTAAACCAACACATACCAAACCAATACAATATATATACAAATACACACATGTCTAAAGCATTAGATGCATGAAATGTGTAGTCGACCTAGAAGGGGAGGAAAACAGGCAGTGCAAAATAATGATTAGACCCAGTCCGCCTTCAGAGGCACCTAACTAAAAGGAAGTCCAATCCCTACGAAGAGTGGAGCCTTGTGCTCAAAAGTACCTGCACACGCTGGTGCCAACGGGCAAAAAGGGGAGTCTCTTTGAGGGAATCAGGCAGTTCAGTTTGGTGCACAAATGAAGAAGAACAGAGTTCCACGACTCAAGTGCAGCCTCCACTGTGGGCAGAAGCAGAGCGCGAGTACGGAAAGGCGTGCTGTTTGACGCAGCGGGAAAAAGCTATGGGCTCCTGCAGTAGGGCGACCAGTTCCTAGCTATGCTACTCACCGGTCCCCGATGCAAGCAGACCCAGGCTTCTCCGCGTCATTTCCAGTGCTGGCAGGTACAGGGGAGCAGGGGACGTCTCGTCGTCGTGTAGATTCTGCAGCAGCAGAGTTGAGTTAAAGATGTCCCAAACAAAGTGAACCCGCACAGTTTGTTACCACAGCAGGGCAACAGAGCGGCCGTGTGTATCTCAGCCAAATGTACACTACTCACTTCAGACCTGGGAATGCCAAGTGTACGAATCGTGTGAGAGTGACAAGGACTCGAAATACAACGCAACCTGACGGCGGTTACAGAGCAAGACTCCTGGGTAGGCTGGTCAGTCTGCTGGCTGGCCCAGAGACACTGCCGAAGGCTTAAGTGCAGGAGATGGTGAAGATGCCGAGAATAGCTGTCCCCGCTATTCCAAGGGTCAAAGTACCAGTACAGGCCTTCTGGTTCGATCAGAGGTAGAAAGGGTTTCACAAGGCAACAGCAGTGCCGAGGAGCAGTCCTTCAGCGGGTCACCAGCGATTCCTCGGTTCAGCCTCCTGGTTGTAGGATACTTGGCTCCTGTATTCCTTTGTTCGTGAGAACTCAGGAGATCGACATGGTAGTGGCGTTTCCAGCCCCCTCTTATCCATGGTTCCCTTTGCGCCAAAACGGAGGGGACCCAATGGGAGATCCGCTCTTCAAACACTCACACCATACGTGGACCTATCACAGACCACGGTGGTCCCAGGCATTCATACCACACTAGACTCTCTGGCGCCCAGGATGTGTATTGGGACCAGACATCCCAGCCCACATCCTGGAGGCACACACAAGGCCTGTAGAAGCTCACAAAAAGCATCTGTGTTTCGCGGGAAAGTACATGCCCAAATAAAGAAGGCCCCGGGTCGGCTCGACCTGGGGAAGTTGAAGGGGCAAGACGGTCAGCGGACAGGACAAAGGAGCCTCGTGGTCTGGCCATTTTGGGAGCCAGGCCACCATTTTGGGCTAAGCGCGAGAAACGCGCTTAAACCGCCAAAAGGAGCTCAAAAACACAAGAAACGATCGCTGCCACCATTCCCGTCCGTGATTCACTTGCACCGATCATTTACAATCCAAACAGAGTATCTAGGGCCTGTAGAAGACTAGAGACCCAAGAGAGCAGTAACTTAGCTTACAGTGCCCTCCTGTGTCATGTTGCACGAAAGCTGCAAATTGATAAAGAAACTACGGAAAACAGCGTTTCCCGGTACTGACTGTCTTAAGGGCATGTCAGTTTCCCCGTAAGAATGGAGCGAAAGCCCAGAGGAGTGCGGCAGAAGGCTGCACTTTTCTGGCAAAGTCTAGATCATGGTGAAAACAACAGCAAAAGGTTTAGGGGTTGCCACATGGAAGGAAAATTACCCACAATTAAGAAATCTTTCCTAACAGGGGGGATCTCCACACAGAGCTGTGTTTAATGGTAGTTATCAGTACTCTGCCTACTGCTCAACCATCTTGCTTTCCTTCCTCTATACTGCTGGTTTCCTCTTTATTTTGATCTGTGTGTCATTCTGACCGTATACACTTTAATGAGATCTAATAACGTTAGTGATACCACTCTAGAATTGTATATATTTGCCATTGTTGATTTCTGCGTATAAAGTGAGTTATCGTGATCGTGTACACCACTTTGAATATTAATGATATAAATACTGTGTTTTGATCGATACAGTGCGTGGACATTCCTTTGTGGGTACTTGATGACTACAATGTACTTAAGAACCAGCTCGCATCACCTCTTGAGAAGCTAGGCCATGATTGCTCGACTACGTCTACCAATACTGGAGAATCTTGGCAGGGGTCACTGTGTCTCCCCTCTACCATATAGAGAGTGGAAGTACAGACCCCCCCCTCCGGTCTTTACAGCTGGTGGCAGCGGTGGGATGCTTATGGTTTTAAGACTCAGTGTATAACCGTGCCACTTACAAAGGGTTTCTGCACTTTGTTAAATTAAGGTTTAGTCGTGTACAAGATAACTGCATTAGAGGCTCTTCAGATTGCTTGTGAAGCCAGGGAATTAGACTTTGTGGAGAAGTGTAGGGCTGAGCTGATAGCTGCCCTGGTGGACTACCAGATCGATTGTGAAACTCTTGAAGGGGGGATGCAACCAATGAGGACTCTACCCCGGGGGTTGTTGCCGATTCCGATTCTGGGAATGCTACCCTTCCTGCTGCCTCTGTTCCAAACCCCAGCAGTTCTTTAGAGCTTGAGTTATAGATGCTGAGCTTAAGAAAGAGGAGTTGGCACAGCAAGTGGAGCTCAAGAACCGGGATCTTAAACTTAAAGATAGGGATCTTGAACTCAAAGATAAGGACCTTGAACTCAAGAACAAGGACACTGAATGCCAGTGGATCCAGCTAGAGAAAGCTCGAGTGGAGACTTCAGCGAAACCAGTTGAGAGTGTTAGGCCCCCAGCAACCAAGTTTATGAAAGATTTGGTTGGTGTGTATGCGGAGGGTTCTGATATCCACCAATGGATTGAAGTGTTTGAAATGGCTTGTGCAATTCACAATGTTGACAAGATTGATTGGGCTAAGTGTTTGTTAAGCACAGTGCCTCAAACTGGATATGACTGTATTCTGAAGCTGAGTGTGGAAGAAAGGGGTCAGTATGAGTGCATGAAGTCTGCTTTAATTGCCAAGTTTGGCAAGACGCCTACCCAATATCTTCAACTATTCAGGGATTTTAAGAAACGAGAGAATGTGTCTTTGATTGACTCTGTGAGTGCTGCGCACATGAGCATGATGGGGTGGATTGATGGTTACAAAGTGAAAATGTTTGTTGAATTGTACCACCTCTTGTTTTTTGAGCATTTTTTCGGAAGCCTGTCCATCAGAGCAGCGTCAATATGTTGCTGACCAGAACATTTTGGACCCATTTAAGCTGGCTAGGTTGGCTGACAAGTGGGTCTCCCACCGGGTGTCCCCTAAGGCCTCCAGTGGGAAGGACAAGGACAAAGGAAAGGGGGCCTCTCAGAAAGCTGAGGAGTCCCAAAAGCAGTCACAGTCGGGTAAACCAAAACCTTCCTCTCCAAAGACCCAAAAGCCCAGTGGGGATAAGTCTGCTGTGGGTGGGAGTATGAGTGGTGGTTCGCCTGCTGCAAAGCAGGGTCCCAGTGGCTCCAGTACCGAACCCCGCACTCCTGGCACTTGTTGGGATTGTGGGGCTCTGGACCACTGAAGGGGTAACCCCAAGTAGAAGGGTAAGGCACTTGGAGTCCAGGCTGCTAGCCTGACCTACCCCTACTCTGTACCTGAGGTGGAGGCCACTGTCCTCCCCTCCTCTACTGGAATCACCTTCGGTGCTCCCGTAGAGATTTCCTTAGTGTCCCTTGGGGCCTGGGACCAGTACATAGAAGTACTGGCAACTATCCCACAAAACACTGGTAGGTTTTTGAGAAGTGTCCTCTTCAACGGCCAGCCTTCTACTGGTTTGAGAGACACTGGGGCAAGCATGAAAGTGGTGGACAGGACCCTGCTTAAGCCAGAGGACTATGTAGGTGCTCCTCTGGGAACCACCAGGTTAGCTGGTTTGCCTCTGTCATAAATCCCCAAGTATCTTATGAAAAGGATACGGTAACCAAAAAGGATACAATTGATAGGGGTCTTCCAGATCCTTGAATTCACACGATTTGATAGAAGTGATGTCAATTTAGACCTTCCAAATGATACAGCTCTCTGACTGGTAAAACAGGCAGAGAGAAGGATCACTGGAAAGGGCGTGGAAGAGTAATAGGAAGGCAGCCTAGGAAAAATAAAGCATAATGAGAAACTATGTCAACTAACCTCTCTGATAGAATGGCAATAATGAAAATTCCAACACTAACCTGTAGGCTTAGAACTGGAGTATCCACCAATGGCAATGAGGAAATCCAGGAAAGAAAACCAACGACAAAGGAGGGAAGGTTAGTAAGGGAGACTTATCCCGAACGGCACGAGGCTCTTGCTAGATACCAGCTTGGTGCACCGCAGGATAGCGTCCATAGTACTGTGCACAGACACCTTCAAATAAAAGTTGTAGATACACCTTCCTTTTCCACCAGGAACAAAACAAATTGGAATGAGTCCACCTGTTATTTCCTCTCAGGTTCAAATCAACCACGTGCTGGATACACGCAGACCAAGTATACGCAGCCAGGACAGTCGCGCTTGAAGAGTTCCAGCATCCGCGTGTGATTTTACACGAGAACCAAGTACACGCAACCAGGACAGCCGCGCTTGAAGAGTTCCAGCGTCCGCATGGGATTTTACACGCAAATCAAGTACATGCAGCCAGGACAGCCGCGCTTGAAGAGTTCCAGCGTCCGCGTCGGATTGAAAGCAGAAACTTACACGCGGACAGGAAAACAGCATACAAATGAAACAGGAACCCGCGTGTGAGAAGACACGTTCACAAAATCTGCTGAAGGCAGATACAGGAGATCGCTTGTGAAGGAACATGTCGATGAAGGGCAAAGAAGCAACTGATGGGATGCGAGGATGCAGATGAAAAGTTCAGCTACCAAGATGCCAAAATGTTCAATCAGAAGCAGCGAGCCACAAATCCATGCTGCTTGTAAACGTTCTGCCGTAAAACATGTGACAATCCTGAATCACGTGAATTCAACGACGTGAATAATGCAGACATCGTTTTCTTGGTAATGCATCAAACAACCTCCATCTCGAATAAAATGGTCTAGCAGTTGTATGAGCATAACCCATTCTGCGTACAGACGGAGTTCCAGATCCAGAGGTAAAATGTCCAGCATGCATGACAGTGCCACCCCCCAGAGGAGCAGCATCTCCCCTCTTCAAGTGGAATTTTCTCAATAAAGCAGGAGCATGGATATTGGAAAGAGGTTCCTACAATCTGTCTTCTGGGACATAACCTTTCCAGTCCACCAGATAATAAGGCCTGCCCGAACGTAATGTCATATCCAGTATTTCTTGTACCTCAAATTCGTCGGATCCTTTCACAGAAACAGCAACAGGCCGTATAGGCAATCTAGTGGCATCAGAGCATGGTTTAATGAGTGAGACGTGAAATACTGGATGCACTCGCCATCGCTGTGGTAATGCCGGGCAGACAGCAGCCGGGTTAATCACCTTGAGCACCTCATATGGCCCTATGTACTTGGGTAACAGTTTCTTTTTTCCCGGTATCTTCAAGTTCTTCGTAGACAGCCATACTCTCATGCCTGCTTTGTAGACCGGTGCAGGTTCTCTATGAGTATCAGCATAGTACTTATCTCGTTTTTTATCCTGCTCCAACTGCTGAATTACCTTCGCCTGTATATTCTTTAGATCAGTGAGATTACAAACGGCTGCAGGAGTGTCCAAAGACAAACCAGAATCCAACGGAATGGGTTTGGGGTGTTGCCCAAATAGAGCATAGAAAGGTGAAGTGCCTATGGCACTATGGTAGGAATTATTGTAGGCAAATTCTGCTGCTGGCAGGACCGTGATCGAGTCTGACTGAAACTGAAGACACAAACACTGCAGGTATTGTTCCATAGTGCTATTGGTCCTCTCAGTCTGTCCGTCTGTTTGGGGATGATAAGCACTAGACATCCTGTCATCAATAAGTAATGCTGAGGTTAGTGCTTGCCATAAACGGAAGGCAAACTGTGAGCCCCTGTCAGTAATTATCACTGAAGGTAGACCAAAAAACCAAAAGATATGCCTGATAAATAAATCAGCCAGCACCGCAGCTGTTGGTAACCCAATACAGGGAACAAAAAGAGACAATTTAGTTAAGTAGTCTACCACAACCCATATGGTATTGTATCCATTATTACTTGGGAGTTCCACCACAAAATCCATTGATATCATCTACCAAGGTTTGTGAGGCACAGGTAAAGATTGTAGTAAACGCACTGGTTTTCCGGGAGTGTTCTTGCATTGGATGCATACTGAACATGTAGAAATATAATCAATCACATCTCGTGTAATAGAAGGCCACCAACACCATCTCTTGAGCAGCTCAAGGGTTTTCTTTTGTCCAGGAAGTGCTGCCACAATTGAATTGTGTCCCCAAATGAGAGCCCGGTTCCGAGTGGTTTCTGTTGGTAGATAAAGCACCCCTTGTGTGAAAGGTAAATCGTTGTGGATATCTAGATTCAACTCCTGAACCAATCTTGGATTTTGTTTCACCCATTCCTGTAATTCAGATTTGAGGGAAGACTGTGCAGAACAACTACATATCACATGTTCTGCCAACAACATATTTTGAACCAGAGGATCTTCCTTCACCTCCTCACTGATGCGGGATAGAGCATCCAATTTGACATGTTGTCTGGCAGGGCGATATGTGATTTGGAAATCAAATTGAGCAAAAAACATATGCCATCTAGCCTGGCGAGCCGTAAGACATTTCATAGTTTTGAATGCCTGAAGATTCCGATGATCTGAATACACCAACACCTGATGTTTGGCACCAAGAAGATGATGTCGCCATTCTCGAAAAGCATCCTTGATCGCAAGCAATTCCCGTTCAGTAACGGTGTAGTTCTGTTCATAAGGTGTTAGTTTACAAGAAAAGAAAGCAACTGGATGCTCCTCTTTGGTTTCTGCACAGATTTGGGACAGAACTGCTCCCGTAGCAACACTGGAAGCATCCGCTTCCACAATAAACTGACAATCGGGGTCGGGATGCTGGAGTACAGGTGCAGTGGTAAACGTTTCTTTTAGTGTCTCAAATGATTTTTGGGCGTACGGATTCCAACAGAATGATACTTTGGAACTAGTCAAGGCCATCAATGGGGCCACTATCTTGGAGAAGGAACGGATATATCTGCGATAGAAATTTTGCAAAGCCTAGGAATGACTGTAGAGAATTGACATTATGTGGAATAGGCCAATTCAATATAGCTTTCACTTTGGAACGGCTCATTCGGACACCGTGGTTGGTGATATCGTAACCCAGAAATTCAACTTCCTGTGTATGAAAGACAAATTTCTCTGCTTTAACAAAGAGTTTGTTCTCTCTGAGCCTTTGTAGAACAGCGGACACATGTTTAACATGTTATGAAAAAGATGATGAATATATCCATATATCATCCAAATATATCACCACGTACTGGTGCATCATTTCTCTGAAGATGTCGTTCATGAAGAACTGAAACGTGGCTGGAGCGTTACAGAGACCAAAAGGCATCACCAGATATTTGTATAGGCTGTACCGCGTCTTGAAAGCGGTCTTCCACTCATCACCTTCACGGATGCAAACCAGATTGTATGCTCCCCGTAAATCTAATTTAGAAAAATACACAGAAGTGCCAAGTTGATCTAACAAAACAATTATCAAGGGTAATGGATATTGGTTCTTTATGGTGATGTCGTTAAGAGCCCTTTAATCTATGCATGGCCTTAAGTCTCCTTCTTTTTTAGGAACAAAGAATAATGGAGAGGCAGCAGGCGATTGGGATGGCAGTATGAACCCCATATCAAAAGCCTTATCAATGTAGTCTTTTAAGATTACATCTTCTTTGGGAGTTAAAGAATACACACGACCAGTAGGTATCTTAGCCCCAGGAATTAGATCAATCGGACAATCATACTGTCTATGAGGAGGCAGCTGTTCTGCTTGGCCCTTGTCAAAGACATCTCCATATTCAGTATATTCACATGGTATATGTGTACTGCTCTGATGTACGACACTGATAGAAAAACCTCCCTCCATAGAGGCCAGAATATGTGATTTGGATGACACCTCTTCACTGGTAAAGCAATGTTCGTTGCAATAGGCAGAAGGACATTGAATCAATCCCGTAACCCAGTCAATGGTTGGATTATGAAGAGTCAGCCAGGCAAGACCAAGCAATAATTTGTAATGAGGAGCCGCGATGACATCAAAAACGATTTCCTCTGAATGCCCATTTGATAAAGTCATTCGAATAGGTACAGTCTCCTGAGTGACCATACCTGAAGTCAAGACTGATCCAACCAGAGTGCTCACTGTTTCAGATTTGTTTTTGGTTATGAATGGTACAGAGCATTTTTTTGCATATGTAATATCGATGAAATTATTTGTGGCTCCAGAATCAACCATGGCCCTGGAAACTAACTCTTGATCAGCAAAATGTAACTTCACCTCTACAGCTATAGGTGTATAAGCTGGAATGGTACGGGAGTCCGATGTAACACTCAACACAGGGACTCCTTCTAGTGTCGAGTTTTGGCGTTTCCCGAACGCTTAACTGGTTTTTTGGGACATGCCACCAGTAAATGCTCAGATGAACCGCAGTACATGCAAAGAATGTTTTTTCTACGGTTTTCCCTTTCTGCATTAGATAATCGGCCTCTCACAGCACTGATGTCAGAAAGCGTGGGCAAGGAAAGGTAATTGGGGTGGTGGGAGCCACCTTGAGCACCAGATGTCATGTTTGTCCCCATTGCAGGTGTCACTGGTGCTGCACACGGAAAAGAAAGTCAGGAGAAAGTCAAGACAGGATGAAACCACACTTCAAAGCATGCTCAGCCTCCAGAACTACAGCCCTGGCAGCCCAGAAACCTTAGCTCCAAGAAACAGGCACACGGGGCATGTCGAGGCTGGAGCCGACGCCCAGAGTTATGCACAAGCGCGCAGGAACTTCTGCGCATGCGCGAACATCCCGAATTTGTTCACGCTCGTACTTTCCTCCGGGCGGACGCATCTCCGATGACCTCCGGACACAGCATCTTACGCGGGGCCAGACCTCGCCTGCACTCCTGTTGCGGCCCTGCGAGACAAGAGATAAGTAAACCTGTAACGATATCCATCGATCGGACCCCGCAGTGCATGGACCAGTGTGGGAGGGACCCCGGTTACCCCGCATGACACGTTCGGAGATCCGAGGGAGTTCTCGCATGATACCCGGTGCTATAAAACACTAGCTGCATGTGGCGCAGCACGCTTCTCGTGCATTGGTACTAATGTGAAAGTCGTACGCTTGGATAGGTGCATGGCAGAAAGGCCATACTAATTATTTCCTTCTTGGAAGGCATTAACGCCGCTTCTGGCGCCCCGAGGCTGCGAGCCCCGACCTCCGAACATTGCCATTAACCATATGGACACGAACACCAATCTAAGTGTACCATTCTGTTTTTTGTGATTTATGTTTTAACTTGGTTAACTTGGTGCAACACAATCCAGCAGTTATATTCATGTTATGATTTAGTGGGTGTGAATACTAATATTACACTTATATGTACGAACTGTTAAGGGGCAACTCAGTGCTGTCTACAACTGGGAGCAGTCCCTCAGAGGTTACAGGTGTGAACATTGTACAGTATAACTAATAGGCAAAGGGTAAACTCAGTGCAGATGCACAACTGAGTGTAAGAACCTCAGCCAAAAAATAAGAGTGATTTTGTAATTGTAAGAGTTGTAACAAGGCTCTCAGGACAAGAGCCCTGGAGCATGTTTCCCTTAACTCCCCCTACCTGTCCCTAACCAATCTCCTAACCCTCTATCCAGTGATCCTCTTCTCCCGAAACCTATCCAGTCCAAGGACCCTAACCCTCTTTCCCTCAGGGGGTCGTGGAGGCCTGTGCTTCGTATAAACCAGGCGCCAAGACCGCCTGGGGGAGGTAGGTGTTCGTGCTGCTTCTGCGCTGAGGACCAACAAGAGAACCTGACAACTGATTTGCATTGGTTCAGGATCATTAGATGAGGCTGCTGGTACCTCAGAACGAACTGATGCTTGCAAGAATGGTTTTCTCTCTCCTTTACGAGCATTTCTTCGAGCATCGATTTGTAGAATCAGATCGAGCAATTCTGTGAACCCCGTAGGGACCACAGGAACCGTAGACAAGGCGTCTTTTAGTTCTTCTGAGAGACCCTTGTAAAAAAGCGCGGTTTTCTTATCTTCAGGCCATTGGGTCTCTGCAGTTAATTGATTAAATCTGGCTATGTAGGCTAATAGTGTTTGATTACCTTGTTGTAGGTTAAGCAATTCCAGATCTGTGGCTTGAGTAGAATAACGCATAGCAAAGACCTTGCTCATGGCAGATAGAAGCTCATCACAATCGTACAACAAAGGATTGTTAGTCTCCAATAAAGGATTAGCCCAAGCATCAGCTGTGCCCCCCAAATGGGAAAGCACGAAGGCCGCCTTTGTAGTTAAATCAGGAAATGAGTTAGGCCGGCACAGGAAATTGAGTCGGCACTGATTGACAAAGGTTCTATAGGTTTTGGGATCTCCTGTGAACCTTTCTGGAGGAGCCAAAGGAAACTGCATTGGCATAATCACTTGAAGGTTTTCCTGTTGTGGTACCGGGGTACCGGATCCAGATGCAATGGCAGCTGGAGCCAGTGTTCCCTGAGGAGCAGTCCGAATAGCGTCTTACATAACATCCATGCGATGAGGCAATGTGTCCTGTGCTGTAATCATTTCATTTCTCAAATCTGTGATTAATTGAGTCAGAACCGTTAAAGGATCCGTACCCTCCATGGCTTCTGATTCTGTCATAAATCCCCAAAGTATCTTATGAAAAGGATACAGTAACCAAAGAGGATACAATTGATAGGGGTCTTCTGGATCCTTGAATTCACACGATTTGATAGAAGTGATGTCAATTTAGACCTTCCAAATGATACAGCTCTCTCACTGGTAAAACAGGCAGAGAGAAGGATCACTGGAAAGGGCATGGGAGAGTAATAGGAAGGCAGCCTAGGAAAAATAAAGCATAATGAGAAACTATCTCAACTAACCTCTTTGATAGAATGGCAATAATGCAAATTCCAACACTAACCTGTAGGATTAGAACTGAAGTATCCAACAAAGTCAATGAAGAAATCCAGGAAAGAAAACCAACGACAAAGGAGGGAAGGTTAGTAAGGGAGACGTATCCTGAACGGCACAAGGCTCTCGCTAGATACCGGGTTGGTGCACCATAGGATAGCGTCCATAGTACTGTGCACAGACACCTTCAAATAAAAGTTGTAGATACACCTTCCTTTCCCACCAGGAACAAAACAAATTTGAATGAGTCCACCTGTTATTTCCTCACAGGTTCAAATCAACCGCGTGCTGGATACACGCAGACCAAGTACACGCAGACCAAGTACATGCAGCCTGGACAGCCACGCTTGAAGAGTTCCAGCGTCCGCATGTGATTTTACACGCGAACCAAGTACACGCAGCCAGGATAGCCGCGATTGATGAATTCCAGCGTCCGCGTGTGATTTTATACGCAAACCAAGTACACGCATCCAGGACAGCCATGCTTGAAGTGTTCCAGCATCCCCGTGGGATTTTACACGCGAACTAAGTACACGCAGCCAAGACAGCCGCGCTTGAAGAGTTCCAGCGTCCGCGTGGGATTGAAAGAAGAAACTTACACGCAGACGGGAAAACAGCATACAAATGAAAGGCAGATACAGGAGATTGCGTGTGAAGGAACACGTCGATAAAGGCCAAAGAAGCAACTGACGGGATGCGAGGATGCAGATGAAAAGTTCAGCTACCAAGATGCCAAAATGTTCAATCAGAAGCAGCGAGCCACGTATCCACGCTGCTTATAAAAGTTCTGCCGTAAAACACATGACAATCCTGAATCACGTGAATTCAACGATGTGAATAATGCAGACGTTGTTTTTCTGGTAATACATCAAACAACCTTCATCTCGAATAAAACGGTCTAGCAGTTCTATGAGCATAACCCATTCTGCGTACAGACGGAGTTCCAGATCCACAGGTAAAATGTCCAGCATGCATGACAGCCTCCCAAATTATCGCCTGTAGCCTTAGTCAACATTACGATTGGAGACAAGCCAGCAAAGCTTCTGGTCCTGGTGCAGGACAATGTACCTGCAAACATTTTGTTGGGAAACGATTTGGTTGAGTTGGAAATGATCATGGATGGTCTACCCATGGCTGCTGTGGCGGTCACCCGATCGCAGGTCACACAGGGTCCGGCTGCGAGCCCGGTATCCTTGCCGGCAGAGAAACCCAAAGCACAAAAGAAACGGAGGAGTAAGAAGGCCGCCTCTGTGGAGGGAGCCCCTGCTCTTCCTGCTGTTTCGACAGAACCCGTTGGGATCCATGCTCCGGACGGGCTGGGTCCAGTGGTGAATCCCGTCTCAACTCCTGTGGGAGAAGAGCCAGAAGACTTTCCTGTGGGAGAGGCTCTTAACCGGGAGGTTCATCCCGACCTTCAATGCTTGTTAGCTGAAGGGGGACCCCCCCAGGCAGACTTCTGTAAGGGACAGAGAGAGTGCCACTCTCTCGAGGGTCTGAGGACACAGGCCCTGTCCCAGGCACAAGGAGAAGTGGCTAGGACATTTCAGATTTATTGGGAGGGTCAGCTCCTTGTTAGTGAGCCCACTAAGCCTGACCCTGGTGCCCTCAAGAGGTTGGTGGTGCCCCAGGTTTACAGGCCCTTCCTGCTGCAGTTGGCGCATGAGGTGCCCTTGCTGGTCATCTTGGTACCAAGAAGACTAAGCAGAGGCTCTCGGCCCATTTCTACTGGCCCCGGATGGGAGTAGAAGTGGAGTCCCACTGCAGGACCTGCCCAACTTGTCAGTTGTCTGGTAAGACTGGAGGCAGAGTCATTGCCCCACTGCAACCCTTGCCAGTGGTTGGCACACCGTTTGAGAGGGTGGGCATCGACATCGTCGGTCCCCTTGACCCTCCCACGTCAGGTGGACATCGGTTCATCCTGGTCTTGGTAGATCATGCCACCAGGTACCCTGAGGCTATACCCCTTCGGACGGTTACGGCCAAGGTGGTTTCCAAGGCTCTCCTGGGCATTTTCACCCATGTTGGATTCCCTAAGGAGGTTGTCTCCAATAGAGGATCCAACTTCATGCCGAGTTACATGAAAACCATGTGGAAAGAGTGCGGAGTAACATACAAGTTCTCCACCTCCTACCACCCAAACCAACGGTTTGGTTGAGAGATTTAACAAAACTCTCAAAGGCATGTTGGGCGCTTTGGAAGAGACCCTCAGGAAGAAGTGGGATCTTCTCCTGCCATGCCTGCTGTCTGCATACAGAGAGGTACCTCAAGAGGGTGTTGGTTTCAACCCCTTTGAGTTACTCTTTGGCCATCCTGTGAGGGGCCCCCTTGCCTTGATCCGAGAAGGTTGGGAGGCCACCCCTCCAGGTCCCACCAAGCAAGTGGGGGACTATGTGTTAGGCCTCAGATGGAGGATGACACAGATGATTGGTCAGGCAACAGCGAATCTTAAGGCCAGCCAGGAATTGAATAAGTACTGGAATGACCTTAAAGCATTGCAAGTGGATTGGACTCTGGGACAGGAGGTTCTTGTGATGGAGCCTACCAAGCCTCGGGCTTTGGCAGATAAATGGACTGGACCCTTCAGGATAATCTCCAAGATGGGCGAGGTCAATTATCTGGTTGACATGGGAGCCTCGGGGTTCACCCCTCAGGTATTTCATGTCGACAGGCTCAAGCCTTTCCACAGGCGAGCTGAAGTCTCCTGTCTCTTGCTAGCTTCAGGGCAAGAAGAGGATGAGAGTGAGCCCCTTCCTGATTTGCTGCATAGCAACCCTCAGGATGGCTCCGTGGAGGGAGTACATCTCTCTCCCAATCTGACAGCAGAGCAGCAGAGGGCATGCAGGGCTTTGCTCCGGCAGTATGCCTCTCTGTTTTCCCTGACACCAGGCTTTACACCGTGGTGTAGGCACAAGATTGACACTGGTGACAGTGTGCCTGTCAAAAGCAGGTGCTACCGTATGTTAGATACCGTCAAGAACCACATCCAAGCTGAGGTTGCCAAGATGTTGGCTCTGGGTGTTAATGAACCCTCAACCAGTCCCTGGTCCAGTCCCGTGGTCCTTGTCCCCAAGGTAAGTTCCCAGGCAGGTAACAAGGATTGGAGGTTCTGTGTGGACTACCGAGGGGTCAATGCCGTCACCAAAACTGACGCGCACCCATTGCCCTGGGCTGATGAGCTTGTGGACACGATAGTTGCGGCCAAATTTGTGAGCACCTTCGACCTTACCTCAGGCTTTTGGCAGATAGCTCTGATGGACCATGCCAAGGAAAAGACGGCGTTCTCAACACCAGAGGGACTCTACCAGTTTAGAGTCATGCCTTTCGGGTTGAAGAACGCCTTCCAGAGATTAGTCAACCATGCGCTCAGTGGACTGGAGGCCTTTTGTGTGGCTTACCTAGACGACATTGCCGTCTACAGTTCCACTTGGGAAGAGCATTTGACGCATCTGGATAGAGTGTTGCAGGCGTTAAAGAGGGCTAACCTCACTATCAAGGCCACCAAGTGCCAGATAGCTCAGGGGAAAGTCACGTATCTTGGTCATGAGGTAGGAAGGGGTCAAATCCAACCTCTCCCCAGTAAAGTCCAGGACGTACATGACCGGGAGACTCCCACTACTCAAACCCAGGTGAGAGCCTTTTTGGGCCTCCCTGGGCATTATCGCAATTTCATGGCAGACTATGGAACCATAGCTGCACCCCTGACAGCTCTGACTTCGCCCAAACAACCGAGGAAAGTTAATTGGACGGAAGACTGTCAGAGGGCCTTTGATGGCTTGAAAGGAAGTCTGTGTAGGGCACCCGTGTTGTGTGCGCCTGATTACAGCAAGCCCTTTATCGTTCAAACTGACGCCTGCGACACCGGAATTGGAGCTGTCTTGTCCCAGTTAGATGACAAAGGAAGAGAACATCCGATCATATTCATCAGTAGACAACTTAAGGGTAGGGAACTTAGGTGGGCTACTGTTGAAAAGGAGTGATTTAGTATAGTTTGGAGCGTTAGGCGTTTTAGGCCCTACCTTACCAGGTCTCCCTTCAAGGTCCAAAACGATCATAAGGCCCTCCAGGGCTAATGCAGATGAAGGGTGAAAACCCGAAACTGCTCAGGTGGTACATTAGTCTGCAAGGGCTAGACTTTACCATTGAGCACAGACCAGGGAAGAGTCACGATAATGCAGATGGGCTTTCCAGAAGGTATGTTGACCGTCTGGATGAGGGTGTCTATCCCGTGGGAGATTAGGCACCCTAACCTCAGTCTGGGAGGGGCGACTGTGATGCTGGAAATGCATCGGAGGGACAGGGCCTCCGTATCCTTGTCCTTTACTGTGTTTATCATGTGTTCTGTCGTGTTTTCCGCACAGGAGTTCATGTGGGCCTCCTGTCGGTGCAGCTCTCTCTCTTTTGGTTTGGTGAACAGACCTGTGGGATACCCTTATGGCACCCATGGGTAGGCGTACAACCCTGTGCCCCTAGTGTATGTTTTTGGGCACCTGTGTGTGACCCACAGAGCAGGGTACGGGCTGATGGCAGCTCCATGCTGAAATGACTGGTGCCCTGAGCGTCCTCCATTTTGGGATGCCCGGCCGTGTCATTGGAATCGGTAGATTCCTGATGGAGACAAAATGGCCCCTATGGCCTCTTGACTTCCATCCCATGTTACCTTGATCTTCCCGAAGTTCCGGGAAGCCCTGCATCTATCCCTTCCACCTGACTGGCTGTTGGGTGGAAGTTCCGTATATGGTAGTGTGGGGAAGTGCCGACCAGACTGGCTGGAGCCTTCTCAACGACCGTATGTTGTGGGTACGCCTGTGGGTGGGACCTTAGTCAATGGAGTGTGTGACGAAGATGCATTCTATGTCATGGCTGTCTAGTATCTGGTGGTTGACACTTGGTTGAGACAGTCCTGCCGAAACCTGTATGAATGCAGCTTGAAGTGTTGAATGGCTCATACTTGTCCCAATACACATAACTTGTTATGAGTGTCTGGAGAGAAGTGAATGGCCTGAATACCTTGTGTGCCTGATTGGCTGCCTGCCTGCATGAATGCCCGTAGTCATGATTGGATGCTTGAGGATGACCCATTGGAATGAATGGGAGATCAACAGTATATCTGGGGACCTCTCACTGCTAGGATTCATGTTCGGAAGCTGAAGTCCACTACGACGAGTAACTGGAGTGTTACGCTAACCTGGTATCCACAGGGACGACACCCATCCGGGTTACTCACTGGTATGCTTCTCAGCTCTGCCCTGATGTGGTCTGCGGGGAAGGTTCTGCCTGAAAATACAGGAGGACTGTGTTCAAGATTGACCGACTGCGGTAAGTATCCTCCCTCCACCCCCGTATGATTTCAGTCCCTCTGGCGCCCTCTCCTCACCTTGTGGTAGAATTAGGCGTGCTCTTCGTCCTGTCTTCTTTGCAGGGGCGCGTTGTCTTTCATGGGCGAGTGCGGTCCAGTTACTTCACTGACGCCGGCCCGTTTGATATTGTTCAGGTAGGTCTTATTGCTGTTCTTTAGTTTTGTTGCTATCCTGCATGCCTTTCTTTTTTAAAATGTCTTTATCCCTTAGGTATGCGGAGCTTCAGCGCAGCGAACTGGCTTGGTTGAGCCCCGCTGGTAAATGATGGCGCATTAAGAGCGCTATGATGTGGTAAGTAAGCGCTATGCGCAGCGCTGTGAAGTCTTGCCTTTGCTAACCTGTGTTTTCCTTCCTTGTAGGTCGCAGTGTTCTTCAGCGTGAGTGGAATGACCGAAGTGGTGCCAGCCGAGAGGCGACCAGCCAGGTAAGCCTTTTGAGCAGTTCGTAATTTGTAAATGTCTCTACTGTTTTCTTTAATGTTGCCTCTATCTTCCTCTTTCAGGTCGGTCTGTCCGGGAGGCATGCAGATTCGACGAAGCTGTTCTCAGAAGCTGCGAGTGTTTAAAGATGAAGACTGCAGGTAAGATGCTGCTGCTAATGATGTTCCTTTTGTCTCCTTGCAGGTTCTGGTTCTCTGAGGTTCTAGGGAATAGCTGGACACGGTGAGCGTCACGTTGCAAGCTGCAAAGTAACGCGAAGCGTGTTGTCTTGCTAGGGTGTGGTTTAAATAGCCCCATCAAAATAGTTCAGGTAAAGCAGTCCCTAGGCTGCCACCCCCAAAACACTAGACCGCATAGCTTGGTTCATGTTGGCTGACAATACAATAAAGTAGTTCCCAAGCACATTGTTTTTCATGGTGTATGAGCCTGGCGCCATAGGTGCCAGGACTGACCCCATGAGGGCTTTTGAAGAGGATGCCAGGCTCTAGAGGCCCGAGTCCTGACTCCACCTGGCCAATGGGTTTGCCAGAGGGGGTTTTGGGCAAGGGTCATGACAGCACTCCCCCCTAAGGCCCCTCCCATGGTGTTCCTTCTGTCTGGCCCAGGTTTGGTTGGGAAGTTCAGATGGAATTTCCTGATTAGACGTGGTGCGTGGATATTCTCACTGGGCTCCCAGTATCTATCTTGTGGTCCAAATCCTCTCCAAACAACGAGATAATATAGCTTGGTACTAGAGTATTTAGAGTCCAAGATATCTTTGACTTCGAATTCTGGTTCTCCGTCAACAAGTATGGGCTTAGGTGGTGTCCCAATCCGTGTGCTGGGTTGCATTGGTTTCAGGAGACCCCCTGGAATACTGGGTGGATGTGTAGATTAGGTGGTAAATCCAGTTTCACGGCTGCTGGGTTGATAATTGCCTGAATGGTATAGGGTCCTATGAATCTGGGATGAAAGGTCCGGGTTCCCTTGATGGGTACAAATTTAGCGGTTAACCACACTTTGTTTCCTACTTGATAATCAGGGGCCTTTTTCCGGTGTTGGTTGGCGAATCTCTTTTGTTTTTCTTTAGCATGAATAAGGTGTTCCTTTGCCCTTTTGAAAGCCTGAGTAATGGTTGTGTGTAGAGTCTTTAACGCTGGCATTTCCAAGCTGGCTGGAAGGTCTAGTTCAGAGGTACGTGGATGTCTGCCATAAAGGGTATAGAAGGGTGTTTGTCCCGCGCTTGAATGCAAAGAATTGTTATATGCATATTCGGCTATCCATAATAGGTCTTTCCAATTCCTTTGTTCGTGGTGCAGCGTGCAGCGTAAATATTGCTTGAGTGTCTGATTGGTTATTTCGGTTTGGCCGGCCGTTTGGGGATGGTGAGTGGTAGATAGCCGAATGTCGATCTGCGCCATTGCACAACATTGTTTCCAGAAGTTTGAAACAAACTGGCTGCCTCAATCAGAGACCAGAACCGAAGGTAAGCCATGTAGCTTAGCCACACCCTCCAGGAACACTTTTGCTAAAGTGGCTGCGTCTGGGAGGCCTTTGAGAGGAATAAAATGGGCCATCTTCGAGAATAAGTCCACAACTACAAGGATGGTGTTGAACCCTTGGCTTGGAATTAGATCAGTGATGAAGTCAAGGGAAAGAGTGTGCGATGGAACCAGAGGAATGTCCAATGGTTTTAGGTGACCAGATGGTTTTTGTTTCTGTGATTTATTTTGTGCACAGACACCGCAGGACTGAATATACTGAATGATGTCCTTACGCCAGGTAGGCCACCAAAAGTTCTCTTTCACCTTAGCTAGGGTTTTGGCGATCCCAGGATGCCCTTCGATCAGTGAATCGTGAGAGTTTGAAGTAATATGCTGTTGTAATTCCTTCTTGAGTACATACAGGCGATCCCTAAAAAAGGGTAGATGGTCCTTGATGGTATATTGTTTTCCTTGAGTTTGCCATGTGAGGTAGGCATCAGGATTCATTGTCCGTTGGATTTCTTTTCGTAGTTCTGCTTGTGTTAAGGCTGTCGTGATACCCAAGAGTTTGTCTTCAGGTATAATAGGTACTGGGTCTGGAGTTGTATATACTATTTCATCTATGCCCTTGCGAGATAAGGCATCCGCCTTTCCGTTTCTGACTCCTGGTCAAAATGTGATTACATAATCATATTCGGCGAAGAAAAGGGCCCACCGTAATTGGTGGGAGGACTGGGCCTTGGCTGTTTTGAGATATTGCTGGTTTCGGGGGTCTGTGATGACTGTAATGGTGTGTCTGGCCCCCAGAAGGTAGTGATTCCTGGCTTCAAAGGCAGATTTAATAGCCAGGAGTTCCTTGTCTGTGATGGCATAATTAATCCCTGGAGGTGAGAACTTTTTCGACCAGAAAGCCACAGGATGTAGCTGGCCGGTTTCCGGGTCTCTCTCTGAATGGACAGCCCCCATTGCGAGACTGGACGCATCAGTTTCAACGACATAAGGGAGGTCTGGACGAGGATGTCGCAGGATTGGAACGGAGATAAACCTTCGGTTAAATTCCTGAAAGGCTTCTTCTGCTTCTTCGGTCCAAGCTAATTTTTTATTGTTTTTTCGTAATAGCACTGTGATTGGGTGCACAACCTGAGGGAAGTCTGGGATGAACCGGCGGTAGAGGTTCGCAAAGCCCAGCATGCTTTGTACCCCTTTCAGAGACGTCAGTGAAGGCCATTTCAGAATGGCATCTACCTTGTGCACGTCCATTCTGATGCCTCCTGGAGTAAGGATAAAACCAAGAAATTCTACTTCGGTGACGTGAAAAAAGCATTTTTCAAGCTTTGCAAACAAGCGATGTTGACAGAGCTTGGTGAGGACTGAACGAACGTGCCTGACATGATCTTGTTCCGAGGCTGAGTATACTAAGATGTCGTCTATGTACACTAAGGCGCACACATCAATTAACTCCCTTAAGACGTCTTTCATGAAATACTAAATGCCGCAGGAACGTTGCATAATCCGAAGTGCATGACTTGATATTCAAACAAGCCGTACTTAGTACGGAAGGCGGTTTTCCATTCATCTCCTTTTCTGGCTCAGACCAGGTGGTACGCTCCTTGAAGGTCTAATTTCGTATAAATCTGGGCATCTTTAACTTGGTCTACCATCTCAGGGATAAGTGGCAAGGGGTAGCGGTTCTTCACAGTGATCTGGTTCAATACGCAGTCGTCAATACAGGTTCTCAAGTCTCCTTCCTTTTTCGGTACCAAGAACAAAGGACTGGCTGTGGGGGACTTCGAAGGACGGATAAATCCGTTTGCAAGGTACTGGTCTAAATAGGATTTCATATGAAGGTTTTCTGGTTCTGTGAGAGCGTAGATCCTGCCGCAAGGGATTTGTGCACCAGGAACAAGGTCAATCTGACAGTCATAGGGCCTGTGTGGCAGCAAAGTATTGGCTTGGTCCTTTCAGAAAACATCCTGGAAATCATGGTATTCATTTGGCAAGGTATTAGTTGCTCCAGGGTTGATACTGTCGCTCTGGGAGTTATGGGGATACAGACGTCGGGTTTCTCCTCTTGGTAATAGCAGGCAGGGGAGCAGTCACCGGGGAAGGTTAATTTTTGTGCCCGCCAGTCTATCAAAGGGTTGTGAGCAACCAACCATGGCATCCATAGTATTAGCCTGAACTGAGGTGCCTTGATGAGATCGAATGAGACAGACTCCCGATGTCCGTCCTGGCACAGCAAGGTTACCCTGGCTGTGCACTGGGTTACTGGTCCGGAAGCGATTTCTGTCCCATCCACGGTGGTTACCTTGTCCATAGTTGGCTTGGAACACAAAGGAAGCCCCATCTCTACTGCCAGTTCTTGATCAATATAATTTCCAACTGCTCCGCTATCGATGTATGCTTCAACGGCATGCATTCTTGATGACTGTTGGTGGTTAATTAAGATCACTGATATTGCAAAGTGCAAGGTCAGCAACTCTTTCTTTTCACTGGACAAACTGACCTCTACGTTTGTCAAGCTTGGTAGTTTTCCGATTCCTTAGCTTCATCCTTCTCTGTGCCCCGACTGTTCTTCTTGGGGGTTTTACTGGACAGTCCTTCAGGAAATGTCCTGGTTTCCCACAATACAAACAAAGCTGTTGTTGTCTTCTTTTGTCCCGCTCTTGTTTTGTTAATGGAGGCCGTATCCCTCCAATCTGCATGGGTTCTACAGCATTTTCAGGCACACAGGGTGTGTTTTTCCTTGGTCGAACAAACACGGTCCGAGGGTCCGTCTTAGACCGGTCTGCCTTTCGGTCCTGCAACCGGTGGTCTAGCTGCACAACCAGATTTATGAATTCTGCACAGTCTCTGGGTGGATCAACCACCTGGGCTAAGACTTCCTTTAATTTGCCTCGATGGAATAATGTGGTTCTTTTGTTTTCTGGCCATCTAGCTTTGGCAACCAGTCTGTTGAAGGTAGCAATGTACGTTAACAAGTCCTGATTCCCCTGTCGGAGGGACAGAGTTCATTGTCTACTGCTTGTTCCTGGGTATGGCGAGCAAAAAGTTTTTCCATTTCTCTCTGGAACCCCCCAAAGACATGTAATAGAGGATCATCATGGGTTACCAATGGCACCGACCAATCTGCTGCACTACCACTCAGGTATGATAAGACAAATCTACCTGAGCTTGGTCATTTGGAAATGCTCCAGGCCTACAAAGAAAATTAAGGCGGCACTGATTGATGAATGCCGCATACTTCCGTGGGTCGCCTGAGAACCTTTCTGGTGGTGCCAGGGGCACTCTACGAGGTAATGTGATCTGTACCAGAGTGGGTGGTATGGCAGGGTTTTGCATCATTGGATTGCTTCCAGGTAGAGGCGTCTGTCCTGCCTGTGATTGCAAGTATTGCCTGCTAATCTCTTCAGTTTGTTCTTTGGTCACTATTAGGTCTCTCCGGAGGGCATTAGTCTCTTGTCGGGCCGAATGAACCTCAGCACGAAGCTCTCCTAGTAATTGGGCCAATTGGTCCATTTCTGATGTCGCCATGGCGCCCAGGTGGATTTGTTATGGTAGGCTTCGCGATCTGTTTCGCTCACCTGGTATCCACAGGGACACCACCCAGCCGGGTTACTCGCTGGTATGCTTCTCAGCTTTGCCCTGATGTGGTCTGCGGGGAAGGTTCTGCCTGAAAATACAGGGGGACTGTGTTCAAGACTGACCGACTGGGGTAAGTATCCTCCCTCCACCCCCGGATGATTTCAGTCCCTCTGGCGCCCTCTCCTCACCTTGTGGTAGAATTAGGGGTGCTCTCCGTCCTGCCTTCTTTGCAGGGGCGCGTTGTCTTTCATGGGCGAGTGCGGTCCAGTTACTTCACTGATGCCGGCCCGTTTGATATTGTTCAGGTAGGTCTTATTGCTGTTCTTTAGTTTTGTTGCTATCCTGCATGCCTTTCTTTTTTAAAATGTCTCTTTTTTCTCCCTTAGGTATGCAGAGCTTCAGCGCAGTGAACTGGCTTGGTTGAGCCCCGCTGGTAAATTATGGCGCATTAAGAGCGCTATGATGCAGTAAGCGCTATGCGCAGAGCTGCAAAGTCTTGCCTTTGCTAACCTGTGTTTTCCTTCCTTGTAGGTCACAGTGTTCTTCAGCGCGAGTGGAATGACTGGAGTGGTGCCAGTCGAGAGGCGACCAGCCAGGTAAGCCTTTTGAGTAGTTCATAATTTGTAAATGTCTCTACTGCTCTCTTTAATGTTGCCTCTATATTCCTCTTTCAGGTCGTTCTGTCCGGGAGGCATGCAGATTCGAGGAAGCTGTTCTCAGTAGCTGCGAGTGTTTAAAGATGAAGACTGCAGGTAAGATGCTGCTGCTAATGATGTTCCTTTTGTCTCCTTGCAGGCTCTGCTTCTCCGAGGTTCTAGGGAATAGCTGGACACAGTGAGCGTCACGTTGCAAGCTGCAAAGTAACGCGAAGCGTGTTGTCTTGCTCGGGTGTGGTTTAAATAGCCCTAACAAAATAGTCCAGGTAAAGTTGTCCCTTGGCTACCACACCCAAAACACAAGACCGCATAGCTTGGTTCTTAAGAACCAAGCTATGTGGATGCCTCCATGTTGGCTGACAATACAATAAAGTAGTTCCCAAATACATTGTTTTTCATGGTGAATGAGCCTGGCTCCATAGGCGCCAGGACTGGCCCCATGAGGGCTTTTGAAGAGGATGCCAGGCTCTAGAGGCCCGAGTCCTGACTCCACCTGGCCAATGGGTTTGCCAGAGGGGCTATTGGGCAAGGGTTGTGACATGGAGTAACTGAAGCTTAACCTTGAGCCCTGCTGGACGAGAAGAATTGCTGTTGCTCTCCTTCGCAATCTGAAAGCTGCTGTGCTTTGTCATGATCTCTGTTTCCAAAAGGTCAGGGTTTTCCCAACTCCCTTGGAGGCAGATCCATAACCCGGGTTCCGAGTGCCAACCAGTCCCAATTGGGACCTTTTGGACCCAGTCCTGGCGCCAGTGGCACCAGGCTCATAAATATGCCCAGTCCCAGCGCTGGAAGCGCCGGGCTCATAATGCTTGGGTGGACTTACCTGCAGCAGACCATGCTGCTTACTTGCCTGCCAGTTGAGCCTCTGATCCTCTTCTGTTTGGAACTACTTTTCCTGTTGGGTGGGGCGGGAGCCACTCCCTAGATTCAGAACACTGGAACTCTTCTGGAAGGCAGGAACTCTTTTCTTACCAGGAACTCTTTTCTTACCTAGGCGTGGCTGTGGAAGGAGACACCTAAGCACTACAGGAGGCTATTTAAACCACACCCGGTGGATGAATCTTGCTTTGCGTTATTCTGCAACCTCTGCAGCAGAACGCTCATCGTGTCTTCTGCATCCGGTCCTGGGCCTAAGGAAAAAGGCTTACCATCCTGAATCCAGTCTTCAGCAACACCTATAAAGACAAGAAAGAACAGGTTAGCATTCCGGCATCTGAAAGGCAAAGGAAGGCAAAGGCTTAGCTACTCTTCGTGCGCTCCGGAGGTCTTCACACTGCATTCCGGCATCTGAAAGACAAAAGCTTACCATCTCTTTGCACGCTCCGGAGGCCTTCGGCGCTGCATCCCGCATCTGAAAGACAAAACAAGGTGCGTTTAAAGACATCGGGGAACTTTAATACTCACGTGCCATTACTCCTTTCCACATCTAATCCAGTGGGTATTTCAGCACCCTGCAGCCGCTCCGAACTCGTACCTGCAAAATAAAAAGACAGTTAGAGCGCACCGTGAAGCAGGCAACAAGCGCTTACTTACGTGCTTCCAGGTGCTTCTATTCATCACACGGGCTCCATCTTCAACTCACTTCAGCCCGTCATCTGCCATCGCCGGAACCCTGCAAAACAAGAGACATCATTACTAAAGACTTTAAAGACATTTGAATGACTCGAAACTTACCGTTCGTGCAGTAAACGACGGACAGCAGTCCTCTGAAGTCAAGAGGCCTGCGCTACCTATCCAGTGAAGAAACTGGTTACAGCACCCTGCCCCGAGGCAGATGGAGAGCTTGGCATTCACTTACCTAAGGTGAGAGCGTTAACCTTTGGGGGTCTACAGGAGAGGAGAAGAGGAAAGAGATAGGGACACCCCAATAACCCCAGTTCATTAACCCCATATTTTCTATCTGCAGACATCTTACTCTACACGTCAGGCATACAGTGCACAGAGGTCCAGCCCAAAGAGCCAACCGGGTGCTACACATCACCTTTGAAGATACGGTAGTCGCCCAGTCAAGACTGGCGCCTCTGCGAGAATCAGGTGAGCGTTACATGCTTCAAGGACTGACCCAGAGAGGACCTGGTAAGGCGCCCTCTTCCCAAGCTATGAGGGACCATCATGCACAGCTGATCTTTGCCTAAGCTCCCTGGTAGACAGACCTTCGACAGGCTGCCGACCCGGTTCGGGGATTGCTGCAGAACTCCAAGGAGAAGCGCCCGGACTGTTGTCCACCACCATCGCCGACCGCCGTTGCCGACTGGAGCCGCCGTGATCGCTTTGCCAAAGAACTTCATTGATCTAAGGACGCTCTAGTCTGCATCGTAGCCACTGTATCCTGCCGGAGAAGGCCTGACCGTCGACGCACCAAGGAGCATCCACCGGTGGGTTTCCCACCACCCAACGACCACAGAGATGCCGACGACTCGACGCCCTTGCTGGGCCACAGATCTACAACTCTTAGCGGTCCAGAACTATCGACACCGAGGTGCCCTGCACGCCTCTTCCTGACAGGAATTTTATGCTTCCCCGTCAACGAGCACCGCTAGGAACGACGCGGCTACTTCACTGTCATAGCTCGACCTGTTCTCCGTTGGACATTCGACGACCCGCGACTTCTGCCTTAAAGGGAGGGCACTCAAGAAGGGTTGTCTATTTCCTCAACGTGGAACGCTACAACTCCAGGTACTTTGGGGTTGCAGAACTATTGGAAAGTCTAGTGGGAGCAATAAATGGACTGGGCTTGTATCTTTCTTCTACAGGTTGCCCAGGTGGGGGGGATCCCCACACGGAGCTGTGTTTAACGGTAGTTATCAGTACTCTGCCTATTGCTCAACCATCTTGCTTTCCTTCCTCTCTCTACTGCTGGTTTTCTCTTTATTTTGATCTGTGTGTCATTCTGACCGTATGCACTTTAATGAGATTTAATAACGTTAGTGGTACCACTCTAGAATTGTATATACTTGCCATTGTTGATTTCTGCGTACAAAGTGAGTTATCGTGATCGTGTACACCACTTCGAATATTAATGATATAAATACTGTGTTTTAATTGATACAGTGCATGGACATTCTTTTGTGGGTGCTTGGGGACTACACTGTACTTAAGAACCAGCTTGCATCACTTTTATGAGAAGCTAGACCTTGATTGCTCGACTACGTCTACCAATACTAGAGAATCTTGGCAGGGGTATATGTGTCTCCCCTCTGCCATTTAGAGAGCGGAAGTACAAAGCCCCCTCCGGTCTTTACAGCGACCTCCTGTCAACAATATTGAAACTTTTTGAGTGAAGCTTTGTGTCCATGTTTTGCTAGGTGAATAAGCAACAACACGGTGCCCTCCTTACAGGCACTTTCTGAATCAGTAGCTATAAGTAGATCATCTACGTATTGAAAAAATGTACAAGTGGTAGACAACTCGAGTGTATCAAGCTGCTCTTTCAAAGCCCTACTATAGATGCTCGGACTTTCCGTGTAACCTTGCGGCGCACGGGTAAATCTAAACGAGCGTTCCCCTAAGGTGAACGCAAACAGATATCTGCTATCCTTGTGTTAGGAATGCTAAAGAAAGCGTTCTTAAGGTCTACAACACTAAAGTGAGTAGCAGAAGCCGGAATCATGGTTAGTATTGTCGTCACATCAGGCACAATAGAAAATTGTGGAGCAACAATCTTATTGATGGCATGTAAATCAATGATAAAACGAAAAGGAATTGCATTATCGCCTTTCTTATACACAGGCAAAATCGGACTATTGCACAAACTACCTGCAATTTCCTCAATCACCCCACGATGTACAAAATCGGAGACTATGCATTTCAAAGCTTGCTCACCATCAACCAAAATCTTATACTGAGGAATACGTGGCAACCTTACGCCATGTTTCAAAATGATCTTAACAGGCTCAATTTGTAGAACACCGACATCATTGTCATCAATTGCCCATAAACACTCTGGAACATCACTAAATTCCGGCAGCAAAGGTCTAGTCAAGATCTAAGAGAGAGAAAGTTGCTGTGGTGAAATTGTCAAACGCACTCCATCCGAAGAACAATGAATTGCCGCGTTTAATTCCTTCAACAGATTCAACCCAACAAATTCTGTCCACAGTTCGTAGTCAAAAGAAATGGACAGTGGTCCGTGAATGGACCCAGTGTAATCGGTACCAGCGAAAAAACCGGACGAACTACTGGTGTACCGGAAAACCCTACAGAAACATTGGTTTGCCCTGACAATGGAATGTTTGGAACCCGTGAATGATCAATGGAACACTTCTGTGCTCCTATATCTATAAAGAATAGGTGTTTCCTATTTCCCACTATCATTTCAACGTAGGGACCTTTCTGATTAACCGGAATAGGTGTCGGTTCCAAACCCGGCTTGGGCAATCCTAGCGAAACAGAATGTCATCGAAAGGAAGTTCTTCAGAGAGATACGCAGCAGAAGGATGATCAAAAATGTTTCTATTATCCACACTTGGAGACTGATTATCCTGTGAAAAAGATTGCGCATTTTGAGAAAACTGGCTTCTACCAGGGCCCCCTACCCCAGGACAGCGTCTGGATCGTCTACCCATGTTACCAAATATGTTATTTGACCTCTGCTGGAGGATTGGGCATTGTGCTAGCCAATGACCCTCTTGTCTGCAATAAGCACATTGGTTCGCATGTATTGGACCCAACGGCACATTACCCTGTGGAGCATATTGTCCCCTAAATTGTGAATTACCCCCTCTAAGGCCTCTAACAATTTGTTGTAATAGAACTTTAGTTTTCAGGTATCCCTTTCTTTTTTCAATTCTTTCCTTTTCGTTATTGACTCGGTTTTCATAGTACTGAACCATCTGCAACACTTCAGACTGAGACTTAGCTTGCCAAGTGCTCTCTGAAGACATAATTTGCGATTGGATGTCGGGCAACAATCCACGCACAAATTTGTCTACAAATAATCTTTTTCCAGACTCTGTGCTCAAATCGTGTCCACTGAAATCTGAAAACACTTGTTCGAACCGATTAAAGAATTCGGTAGCACCCTCAGACTTACCCTGGACACAAGCAGTAAGTTTGTCCCAAATAATCCTTCTTTCAGGAATTATGACTTTTAGTTTTGTCACTATTCTATCAGGCAAAGTCAGCATTACCTGTGGCAGTCTCTCACCAGCTGAACTTTCTCTGTCTAGTCTAACTATATTAACCCATGATCCCCTAACCCTGGTACATCGTCTACAATTTTAATCTGTTTCCACAAATCAATAGGTAGGAGCACGGGAAATAACAAATCAATATCGCTCAGAGTAAATACTGACGACTTCAAGACAGATTCTATCTCTTTATAGAACCCTGTCGGATTCTTGCTAATACCAGAAATGGATTGTTTAATGGTGTTCACTTCATGTCTTGAGAACGAGACGTGAACAAACTGCGACACATAATGTGCAGGAATGTCATAAGCAGCTGTACCTGCTGCGGCATTAGCTGGAATCTCGACCTTCGGGACAAATGTCGGCAGAACCTCTCTCATTGGCAACTGAGAGATAGGAAACTCCTAACGCTTACTGAGCAACAGAGCTAAATCGAGCGCTAAAGCAGCTGAAGGAGTGTCAGACGAAAAAGCTCTCTTATAGATATTCAATAATTCTGCGGGACAACAAATCTTTCTATTTATACATTCATCCTGCATGTATTCTACCATTACCTGTATCACTTTCCTCTGCATTTCTGGCATGTACTGACTATACGTGTCATATACTTCTACGGGAGATATCGACATTTCTGAAATCCATCTAATTGCATCCTTTGTGCAAATTAGTGTTTCCTCACTTATCGGCTTACAGCAAGGAAGGAACCTTTTCTGTACAAACATAGCACCCAAACTATCACCATCAATTTCTTCATTCTGTAACTTTTGTAACTCCCTTCTATACTCAAAAACCCTCTTGACGTGCTCATATACTTTCTCTGCAGTATCTCTTGAATATGCTAAAACATTCAGATCCCTCAACCCTTGTGGGAGACCTATATCATCTAGTCTGTTCCACATTACACACAAATGAATTCCCAACCCTTCAATAAAAACATTTGTCTCAGGAAAGCTGTCTAGATTAGAGAGTGTGGCAAAAACATCAGCTTGTTCACCCCTCTCCATACACTGTTTGGCCCATGCAGTCAAATTGCGCTTTCTCTCTTTAGACACAGTATTGCGAGTTACAATCTTTGATTCCACTCCCTTATCAACCACAAGCGGAACAGAACCACTCGGAAGAGGAAGAGTAGACAAATGTTGTACAATCGGTAACAAAGGTGCTATCGCTAGTGCAGAAGACAAATCTACCAAACCCGTAACAGTAGGCAAAGGCGGAGGTGCAGGTGGAGGAGCAACGATTGGAGGAGGAATGATAACCGGAGGAAGAGGAGCAATAGGAGGAACGATAGGAGGAGCAGGAATTACTACGGGAGGAAGAACGACAGCAGGAGGAGTTAAAGCATCAGGAATAGGAACATACGGAGGTGGCGCAGTGGCACCAGGCCTTCGTAGAAGTTTGTCAATTAACTCATCAGATACAGGAAAGTCTTTAGACGGATACATTTTCAGAATACCAAGTTGAAAAGCCCTCTCCATATTCCTAACTGACTCAGACTGTTTATTTTCATCATATAACAATGCTTTTTCGGCGTTGGACATGTGGCGGCGCGCATGTTTCCCTCTACTTTTAAGTTGCTGCATAGCTTCTTTCTTCCAATTCTGTAATACATCAAATGCTGCAGGTCTAGCCTTTTTCTTTAATAATATAGACTCTAAATATTCTATAAGAGGAATTTCAAAACTACCATTGGTTGGCCACTGAAGTTCGGAAGCATGTCTAATTTGTCTGTGCCAACTATCATTAAACGCTATACTACCAATGCCGTACTTACAGTACATAGTACACGCCGGAGACCCCTCCTGTGGCGCCGGTCGGCCAAATTCCAAAGATTGTCTGTCCTTGCGGAATAATGCCCTGAAGCAGGTAGACAATTTCTCAGGCATATCAGTTTCTGGTGTTACCTGGTCAGTAATTGTACTCGCGAGTGCAATACGCCAAAACAAATTATCAGGATACTTAAGAATCGGGTCACGACTCACCTGGTCAAAGGACAAAGGAGGTCTGATCGGATATCTAAGGACACAAAGGACCCACCTGGTTGGTGATTTCGGCAAAACTGCCCGCCTTGCTATATGGACCCTCATCAAGATGCCATCTCGGACCGCAGGCTCTCCGTCCAGGGATCGGGTCCTACAGTACTGTTGAGGTATCGCTTCTCATCAAGAAAGGGGCTCCCTTTTTCACCGTCCGATCCCGGTCTGATAGCTGCGTCAACCTTCAACGAGATGGCATTAATCTTGAGGGTCCCTATTCGGGCGCCATTTGTAAAGGCAAGAGGAAATATCGAGGCTGAGTACCACAAAAGGAAATACACCAAACACAGGCTTATAAAGATTCACAGATCTTTATTCTACTGCGCAGTTTACAAAGAAACAAATCAGATAGCCATCTGGTCTTCAGTACATCACAGTGAGTACCAGCCCTTCAGTTTGAGGAGTGAGAGGTACTGGACATCTGGGCATTTAAGTATTTCTACAATTCAGTAATAATGTCCAGCCCCCCTGCAAGTTAATAATCCATGGTCTAGAGTTTGTGCCGAGTTCACTTATGGCTCATACGGCAATATGCACACGGATTACATTTGGTTTACATTCAAACAAGTCACAATGGCAAAAGTGTATTCCAGGTTTAGCAGTAAGCCTTAGCACATATCCCTTCACAATGCAGTTCAGCCAGTGTCCATGCTCAATGTTTGCATTACATTGTTTCCGATGTATGTTCGTGGATGAGGCTTATTGGTGCAGACATTCCTAAAACCACAAGTCATATATGGGACAAGGTCTCATTACCCAATCTAAACATTCGGCCCGCAGACAGTCTAACCATTAACTTGGGACAAAGGTCGGGAAGGCTCGGTTACAAGTTGTAAACACAGTCCATCATTTTAGAACACAGAATTGCATATAAACAGGAATCAAAATGGCGGATGACCCTAAAATGGTAGCGAAGTCGATCTAAAATCGGAACTATGAAACACGGTTTTCTTCATAGAGCGACTGGGCTTAGGCCAATATGTATTAGAAAGGGGGCATAATATGATTTCCCGTTTAACAGAGGTTTTATTTTTTGGGAAGTATTGCTTACTGGCATTGTTCTGGGTAGTTAGCTGGAGCATATTGTGACAATTATTCATAAAAGACCCACAACATGTATGCAGGCTAATGATATCTAAACCATTTTGTCCCATGGGATATCCTGGTGTGATGTCACTGTTGCATCGTTGTGTACCATAAAGTGGGGGTCGGGGTATGGGTGGGAGCTGAACCTTTTCCGGGGCCACTTGGTTCTCTTTTCGATCACTAATCTCCCCAGTTCTGTTATAATGCCTAATCTGTCTGTGGTTCAACATAAAACGTTACGATCTCTGTCCTTATTTTCTGGTGGGCCGCGCTATTTTAAGTGTGTGCATATGGTTCTCCATTCCATTGGGAGCTATACTTACTTCACAGCGCTAACCTTTCCTGCATGTCTTGGTCTCAAATACTCCCCCATGTTGTCATGTGTGTGTTAATTCTGTGTGGTTTTTTGTTCATGATTCGGTTTCATCCGGTTTCTGAATTATACGGTTATTGTTATATTCGATTACAGAACGGCTACTAACATACATTATTTGAATGTGTTATCTACACAGACTTATTGAACCATTCTGCTTATAGCATAGTTTCCAGCTACTGTTGGATGGATTCTTCAATCAACATTGGCAGATAACCATAAATGGTGCTTATTGTATAACGTTATGTCGGACGACCGACAGGGACCAATCTGCCCTTTGGCTGATCCAGCAATAAGGAGCAACCTGTCAGCGTTCACGATGTAACAATGTGCTGAAGCCAAAGTGTTGTGCTTGAAAGTGCAAAGAATCCATATCTTCTAACCAACGGAACACCTTGTGCATCATTAAAAGGTTTTGCCTGTGTAAAAAGAATTGGAGTACAGGGATTGATCGATCGTTGATCACAATTGGTGTACCATGAGGAAGTTATAAACAACATTCGAAGCATGCGCTCGCTATAACTCATACGGCAAAAAAATATTGTTCATTCCGTGGACTTAATATTCTTTTGTGAGCATTCTTTGATAAATAAAAGCACTTGTTACATTGCAGACTCTTGATGTTTTCATAAAATAATGTTTTGCTATCCTATTTGGAACAAGAAATAAAAGTTACACTCAGTGAGAGAATGTGTGTGTTTATCTCCCTGGTTCTGCATTAAGTAACATTATGGTGATGATGGGGCATGTTTGACCACGCTGGCCACTAACATTATGAAAATAGGTGGATCACATAATTTGGACTAATGATGTCAGCTTCAGGGGCGGGTGATATGATTTTGTTCCACAAGGGTTCTTGAATTAGGGCGATGTATCAACGGATAAGATTAGCACAAGATGGTGGCGTCCAACCCATTGTTTTTGCATGTGCACAAGTGAGGAAAACTAAGGAAAGATGCATAGGAAAACATTTTAATATCGATTACAGAATGCTTAAAAATAAATGCCCAAACGATTGGCACAGTAACATGTTTGAGCGAACTATTCCTTTAAGGCAATTTCACCAGCTTTAACCCTTTTATTGCTTTTTCTCTTACAAACGCTGAAAATGCACCGAGGGGGCCCAAGTGAATGGAAAGTACACACATTGGTGGTCCCCTCCATGCATATTTTAAGAAAATAAGCCTGTGTTTCCTCAATCACCTGTAGAGGGGCAGCGGGGAGACTACGGGACACATCTGCTCTGTGGGACAGAGGCCTCCCAATCCCACCCCACCTCCAGTTTTCAGGGTGAGGTACCTGTAACGAGGGCTGTATCACATATAGTCTCTCTCACATTGTTTTCTCTTAGACTGAACTGGACCTTTGACTTTCCAACTATCTCATTGCTATGACACCCTATGGTGACACCACCTACAGCAGGGTGCAGTTCCTGTTGTCTATACAAGGCTACGCAAATGTCCTAAACTGCAAGTGCTGCATAGACAGGTTAGGGCCTGAGCGGGCAAGGCCCACCCAAAATCTGTAAACGCCCACTCAGGAGCGCAGTGTGGGCCTTTAGAGATGTTAATATCACTGCGGTGGGCACATCTGCATTTTCTTCTGGTCCCACTTGTTAGATAATCCTGGCTATGCCCTGATGTGCAAGCCATCTCATCTGAGTTCCTGTGTCTGGGGATGGCTGTCTGGCTTCCCATCCCAAGATCCTGGCCAAGGCTTAACATCCTTAAATTCCCTGCACCCTGGTCTGACACAGGGTGCCACCTTATGCACACATAGAAGTCTGCTGTCCTCATGATTCAGCACTGGGCACAGTTGGTGAACCGTTGGGTTTGGTATTCTGGGCGTTAATGGTGGTGCACAACCCCCTGGAAACCCTTTGAGAAGTCGGATCCATCTTGTGCTCAAGAGTGAAGTATTGCCCATCCTGCCGCCCTGTAATATGCCCACCTTTCCTCTCTCTCTCTCTCTCACTTTCATTCTCTGAGGTCAGAGTTTGGCTAGGCGTCCAGCAACATTCGCTCTCTCAGAGATGAACAAACACGCATTCACGCAGTCAGTCAGAGACAGACAGCGACCACACACTCACTCAGCTCGTGGTACACAAATGTCCTTCTTTAGGGAAAACCCACTGATAAGGGTAATCCACTTCTCCAGTAGAGCTGGGTAGGCACCCACCAGAAGTGTCCTGCTGTTACCCTACAGGAGGACACGCTGCACCCTCGCATGTGAACTCATTAATCCTGCTTTGCCATGTTTGGAATCCTTTCAGATGTGTGTCGATCTGACTCTCACGCCTTGCCTCACTAATGATAAACTCATACTGGGTGATACTTACATAACACGGTCTGTTTTTTGCTAAATTTGCCATAACAATACCGAACTAAACACCCCATCAAGCGCTTTGGCGTAAAGCGCTATAAAAACGTAATGAATATAAATACAAATAAATAAATACAAACACGATTCGTGTGTTTTCATCGCAGTAATGTTGGCCGCTGCTTTTTTTCACCGTGGTGTTATCACCCAGCCCGTTTAAAAAAAAATGTTTTTAATGGGGCACCACTCAACTGACCAACTATAACCCACCCCCGCCACGTCACCCACCACCCCGACAAACCCCTGCACAAGCACACTACTCATATAATTGTGGTAAAAAACAAATCGTCAAAACTGCTGCGTGAAAGCACTACGTTCAAAACAGCCTTAGCAAAAATTGCCACAATGAAAAGACAGTAACCGAACAAAACGATAGTGCTTTCTAAGTGTAACAAAAGTCGACATATGTTTGTACAATTTACCAGATGAATAATGACATTAAAAACAATAGATACCTGTATAAAACAAAAATATAAAGGGTGCAAGCATTGGCAAAGGCAACAGGTCTGGCATGTTGCGTTTGTTGAATTCAGATAGGTGTATAGGTGGAAAGTGTGTGCATGTGTAGCTTGGGCTATGTTGGTCAGTGATTGAGTATGTCATGCGTATATCTATTGTGGTATAAGTGAATGCAATTATTGTTGGGGTGTCACATAAACTAAAGAGCCACACATCCACGAAGTCTCACAAATGTATGGATGCATAAACTAACACACGAAGAGGCACACACTAATTTCACACATGCAGGCACCAGCTTGACGCATGAGCGCAGGGGGTACTCACCCTATGTACATATCTAGGCTTATGGTATTGCCCTTGATATGACTATGTGGTAACTTCAAAGCACAATAAGAGAAAAGGCGGCTGGCGGCCAATACGAGAGAGAAAAAGTGAAAAGAAGGAGGTGTGGTGTTGGAGGCGAGGTCAGGGATTACCACTTCAGGGAACACAGTGACACTAGAGCCCAGTCTCAACATATGATCTATTTATTGGAATCCTGGTAGAGTCGTTTGGATGAAAAAATGCAAACAACAGCCTTGTTCTATGCAAGTCGTGTTTGGCAAGTACTGGATGCAGAGTAAAAAAAACAACACCGAGGCAATTAACCGTTGTCAAGTGTTAAGAGATAAAGCAACAAAAGTGCCTTTAATGGGCCAGATTACAGAAACTTTGCACCGGTGCAAGTGCAAAGTTGCACAGTATTAGCACACAGGAAACCTCTGCCCTGGTGCAAAAACACTGGGGCATATTTGAAAACGTGTGCACCATGACTAGTGCATGTTTTCATGGTATAAGTACTAGGGCAAAAATAGCCCAGTGCAAAAAACATACACTTTCAATGCATTTTTGCACTGGGGCAAACTGTCCCCTAGTACCAAAACTCGGAAAATGTGCACTTGCACCGGTGCAACGTTTCTGTAATATGGCCCCAGATATGTCAAAAAAAGGGGGGACGGTACTTTGGCATTTACATTTTGAAAACAGTTCGTTTTTAACTTGTTTTGAATTCTACAGAATTTTAAAATAGCTCCATTCAATGCACCAACCGTTTTAGAAAAATATAAAAAACATCATCAAAAGGCTCAACAATGCGTCTTGATTGACCCTCAAGTAGAAACCTTGAAGTTGGGAACATCAACCCAAAATAACCAGTCTGACCGCAGATAACCAGTCTGACCGCAGAAACAAAAACCCTCTGACAGACATGTTTAGGTACATCTTGTGCCCAACAAAGATCTGAATGGAGAGACAATCAAGACCTCAGACAAAAACACACTCATGCGAGACAATGTAACATGGGCTCACAGCAGTTCAGAAAATCTTTCCAGACAGCCCTTTCTGTTTACAAGATGTAAATTAAGTGCCCGTCCTTTGTGAAAAATATCAAGAAACATTTTTGTATTTGTACAATAGGTGAATGTCAACCACCCTTTGGTCAGTAAACCCACACCCACAATCTTTTGGGGAATCACAGATGCTCCTGCTGAACTCTCAGAGAACAAACACATGTTTTGTAGCACATCATGTTAACGTGAAATGTTCTTACAAATTTGTATTTAACTGGATCACTCTAAACCTTAAGAGATCCTCGTGGCATAACCAGTAGTTGTGAAGCATGCTTATATTAATGCAGTTTCATTGTCAAGCGTTTGAATTTCATGGCAACAATGAAACCGTGTAATTTACAAAAGTAGAACGTTTGAAGCACGAGGAGTTCAATTTGCCGCATTCTCTGTGCTGGTTGTGAAATATTATAAGAAGTGAAATGCCATGGACACACACGCCTCCTCCAAGAGCTCATGCGTCATAACAGCTAAAAAAAGAAAAGCAGATGTAAATATTCCCTTTCTGTCTTCTGCATAAAGAGGGCCCGATGCTCTCCTAAAACCACAGCATCGGTGACGAGAAACTACACATCACAATTTGGCTGCATCGTTTGGGATAGATGTTATACCTTGTGAGGACCTCTGCTGGTTGTTAGGTGAACTTCAGGCTCAATGTTCATGTAATCATTGTGACGCAGTACCAACAGATAGGTTTGCCCCATTAACCACCTTAAACACTGAAGCTTAAAATCATAGTTATCTCACAAAAGGTGTGTCTAAGGTGGGTGATGAATGCACGACAGCAATATGCAAACATATTTCCTTTACTGATTTCTCTCCTGAACACTCTGTGTACAGTTATATTGCACATTACAAAAAAAATGTATTTAGAAGATAATGGCAATGACAAATGCTCGCCTTATACACTGAAGGTGGCAGCACTGGCCAAAAGAACCCCAAACATTGTGTTCTGGTTTTTGATTTGACCAGACAGAGAATAACAAGTGCTTAAGCAAAAACTGATCAATATGCCCATCGTTGATCCAATACATGTCTTACAAACAGTCTACTAGAAGAGATAACTTAATGTTTGTCTTCTTGAAATGAGCTCTTTCAAGGTCCTAATTGATTTTGGCCCTGCTCTAGTGTCAACCTAATCCCCAGAGAGGCTGGTTTTCATCAGGACTGTAAACCATGATTTTCCATGTTTGTACCAGAATAATATTCTTGACTCAGAACGACTCACAAAAGTCCTGCAAATGAAAAAACACACAATGAAATCAATATGTGAGGGGAATAGTAATTATCTAAAAAAACCCAGACATTTAATAGCATCCACCGCAAACTGCTTGCTGGAAACTCACTATTTATAGGCTTCTTCGGTAAGGAAATCACGCCAAGTGAAAAAACGAGGATGTACCTACAAACAAACATAAAACACCTCACACCTCAGGTATCTATAATAAGTATAATTCCAGATCATGACAGAGTTAACTGCATGATGGTAAACGTTGATACTTGTAAGACCAACAGTGATTTTTTAACAGGACTTCAGTGCAAGGACACTGGAGTTCTTCCCTCCGTAAACTGTTCCTGAAACATAGCTGGACTTGGAACTTTTACCAACACTGCCACTTCTGGGGCAAGCATCGTGCAGGACTTGTGGCTGAAGGCATACTTGGTTCAGACATGCATGTTTATAGCATCAGTGACGCATTTACAACTGCGACTAAGCATTTAACTCTCAGAAGACTGCTTTGAAGTCACACTGGCAGCCACTTACAGCACATAGTTTGATTGTACTGCTTTATTAAGCTAGCTCAAAGATATTGTAGCAGGAGGTGTTTTGGACAGGGAAGTGTAGGTAATGAGTGGGAATGGCCATAGGGATTATCATGTAAATGAGTGGGTAAAAAACTAAACAAAGCCCACAAGTTGTGTGTCCCCCTCAGATCACATCTCCATAGTAGCAGCACTGCAATACAATAGTTTTGAGTTTTAGCTTACAGGCTAAAGCGCCCACAAATAGTCAAAGCTAAATAAATAGGTTTTTGCTGGCTTCATGAATCCCACCCCTGCTCCCCTCCCAAATGTAAGAACACACATCTCAGCTTTGCACTTAACGTCAGTATAGCATGCTAAGCCATAGTAAGAAAACATTTCTTTGCTGGCTACACAAATCCCCCCTAACCCGATTTGTAAGAGTAATCACTGTATTTCATGCCAATATAAAATGCTATTCCACAGCAAGCAAACATGTTTTTTCTGGATATACAAATACCGCCCACCCCTCTGGCCTCCCAAATATAAGAACACTTATGTTGACTTTGCCCATTAATGCAGGCCTTGCAAATTCTTAAAAATCGTACTAGACCTTCAGGCAGAGTTCCTTAGTTTACATACTCAACCTAAGGGAAACACACTTGCCCCAAGGTGACTCATGATAAAATATTTACCAGTGCTTTTTGTAAAATGGTGCATGTCGCCATAAGCACACTTCATATTTGCTGCAATGCTGTCAAGCATGCACAGTGAAACCTGTATTTGCCATTTACTACAAACAGAATGTGTTTGCAGTAAATAAAAAACAAGTTTCTAACATCCCATACCCACCAGCAAGGTTGAGTATCATGCAAATGGTACTCGTCTGACATAACAACTATTCACCAATGCTAGTGGGCTAGTAGATTTTGCGAGCCCTGTAATGACAGTATTAGATGCTTTGCCATGCTAAGAAACGTATCTTTTCTGGCTCCCAATCCCCCCTGACTGCATTTTTAAGAGCAATCATTGCGTTGGCTTTGCCCTTAATGCCATTAAAAAATGTCCTGGATATACAACCCTCACCCAAGCCCTTCCAAATGTAAGAACACTTACGTTGGCTTTGCCCATTCATGTCAGTATAAGATATGATATGATAGGTTATTAATAACGTGCTTAATACCCAGAGGTTTCTAAGCGCAGACCCGGGGATCGAACCTGTGTTGCTCCGTGTCGTTTTGCTTCCCCGGCGAGCATGTTTCCGCTGAGCTATCCTCCCGGGACACAGGGGATGGGTTGCCATAGTAAGAACATGTGTTTTTACTGTCTACACAAATTCCCCCTCCCCCATATATCAGAGCCCTCTTCTTGGCTTTTCCCTTCATGCCAGTATTGGACTCCATATCATAGTAGGACAACAGGTCTTTGCTGGCTACACAAATGCCCCCCCCCCCCCCCATGTGAGAACAATCATCAAGATGGCTTTGCCCTTTACGCCAGTATAACATGCCATAGTAAGAAAGCATATCGGCTGTCTACACAGATGCCCTTCCAAATGTATGAACACTCTTGTTGGCCTGCCCTTAATACCAGTATAAGATGCTATTCCATAGTAAGAAAAGATGTCCTTCTTAACTACACAAATGTACCCGCCTATATGTGAGATGCAAGAACACTAATTCTGGTGTTGCCCTTAACTCCAGCATAGATTTCCATGCCATAGTAAGAAAAATGTCTTTGCTTGCTACACAAATCCCTATCCCATATGTACAACAATCATCATGTTGCATGTGTCCTTATCCCGAGCATACAATACTATGCCATAGTAAGACAACAAGAATCTTCCGGCTACACAAACTTCTTACCTCCACCATATATGTGAGAACAGTCATCATGTTGGGTTTGTGCTTAAAGTGTGTCTAAAATGCAAGCCCCCGTGAGAAAATGTGTCCCTGTGGGCATGAACAAATTCTCCCCCCAAACTTGCATGTACACACAAACAGGCATTTATACCCATCCATCACACAAGCAGTCACGCCATACAGTGAGGCCATACAGCATTCATACATTCACTGTGATGGAAAAAACGAAAATTCACCTGCATACATTCCCCATTCATGTACTCAGGCAATCGGCAGCATTCATTCACTCGTATATTCACCAGCATTCATTCACTCATACATTCAGCAATCATCTGGATTAATTCATGCACACATTCAAAAGCATGCCTTCACTTTCACTGCCACCAAGTCACTTCACTGGCCCATACACGCCCTCACACATACACCTAGTGCACTCTGACACACACATATTAAAAAAACATTCTTAGCATACATATAGCCACACGCATTCACAAGCACATAATCACACACACATGTATGTATGCATAAACACACAATTTATTTTTTATGAATAAAATGCTCATATGTTTCTTGTCTTGTTCTCAAGCTTCAACTCACTTTTCATGTGCCCTCCTGGAAGATCCTCCCTGCAAACACTCCAAGCAGGAAGCTGGGGGGGTGTCAAATACCTTCTCCTGATTCCTTGTGCTTAGGGAATGAGGTGGAGATGCAGGGACTACCCCCATGTCCCTCCTGACCCACAGCAAGACACAGCAGTGCCCCCCGGTCATTTTGAGGGTGCAGTACACCAGTTGGCATGGTCAGTGGCTGGTGGAGCAAAGGCCTTGTATGACTTACTGCTCATGCGCAGCTGAGTTACTTCTTCCAAGGGTGGCCCTTGTTTCCCCACAACACGGCCATCCTGGGAGGCTCCCGCAGCTGCGCTCTGTTAATGTTAGAAGGCTCAGGTTTTCACTGGGCTGGCTTCAGCTCCTCCATGATTGGGCAGGTCACTCCTGGCAGTTTTGCTCTGGAGAGGCTGATGCAGGTTCATACAAGAAACAGGAGACGTCCAGGATGCAAAAGACCAGTTAAGGATCAGAGTATGTGGCATACCAGAACACTACATAATTATCAGTTTAGCCAATAAATATCTATGCAGTTTCTGGGGCGATAGGATGTCTTCAGCCTCAATATTTGATTACCAACTACGCTATTAATAATCTATTCAGTGTCTGGTGCGTTACAAAGCCGGGAGACTGAACAGGTCATTATTGCCTCATTCAGATAATAATGGATTCCGTTTCCCAGTGCATTATCTGCAGTTTCTTGGCACGGGCTTCTCAGGCTAGATAGGAGAGCTCAACCAACAGTGGCCATGATGGATTGGGGAGCCATAGTTGCACGTGGTTAATGGAACACACTGATCAAAAGTGGTGACCATGGTGCATTTGGGAGGTTCCCAAGTGGTGCTAGGGAAGCAGGTAGGTGATAGAAGTGTTGAATGTAGAATGGGGCCTAGGGAACAGTGTAGAGCTTGAAGGGAGAGTAGAAGGAGCACTTACAGGCAAATACCAAATATTCTCCCCTAACCTGTCCAGTACATGGGCTGACTTCTCCAACTTCTAAGCTGCATCTCCAAGTGTTTATCCTGTGTGACACAACACCACCCTGTTCGCAAGACGACCTCTAATCTTGATGTTGCCATTTCTGTAGCAAACTATCTGAAAAGGTTGTGGTCCTAAGAATTCAGCCATATAAATGTTGATTTAGGATCATTATTAAGCAGGAAGCATGCCTCTGCGATGATATTTGCTTGGTTTTGGTCTCCAAAGTATATTTTTGGTTTTGGTGAATTTTTGTGGCACTTGCTATTTTGGGCTACTTTTAACAAGTCCTCACAAAGCTGCTTTGTTCTTCATTTTTTTTTGCCCCAACTATCTACCATCACCCACTCACCCCCACTCTCTCTACCCCCACCCACCTTACACCCATCCACCCTCCCTACCACCAATCTCTCTACTGCCACCTACTCACCCTACCTCGACTCTCTCAACCCGTACCCACCCACCCCCACCTTCACTCTCTATTCCCTGACCCACCCACCCTACCTCCACTCTCCATACCCCATTGCGCCTTCAAACACTTGTGTATAGGTGCATTATAAATGCCATATCATAGTATATCATATCATATCCACCCTACCCCCACTCTCTCTCTACCCCACTCCAACTCCACTCCCTCTACCCACACCATTTATACCCCTACTCTAACACCACCCACTCCACCTACCTCCACTCTGTCTACCCACACCCACTCACCCTATCTCCACTCTCTATACTCCTTCCCTTCCTACCCCCACTATCTCTAACCCCACCCACCCTAACCCAACACACCCACCCTAACACCACTCTCGCTACCCCATCCACCCCCTACCCCCACTCTCTCTAACTGACCACCCACCCTACCCCCACCCTCTCTAACCAGACCTACCGACCAAACCTCAACTCTCTCTACCACCACTCACCCTACCTCGACTCCCTCTAACCCCACCCATCCACTCTTCCCCCACTCTCTATATCCCCACCCACCATACCCCCACTCTCTCTACCTGCACCATCCTACCCCAACTTTCTCTACCCACACCCACCCTTCCCACAATCTCTCTAATCCCACCTACCTACCCGAACCCCACTCTCTCTATAAACAACCACCCACTCAACCTCCATTCTCTCTACTCCCACCTACACACTCTACCTCCACTCTCTCTACCCCACCCACCATAGCTCCACCCATCCACCTTGCCTCTACTGTCTAACCCCACCCACCATACTCTCACTCTGTACCTACACCCATCTTACCCCCACTCTCTACCCCATCCACCCACCCTACCCCACTCTCTCTTTCCCCAACCACCCACCCTATGCCATTCCCTCCCTTGCTCTTTTCTCCTTCCATCTCATTCTCTTATACACCCATGGCCCTTATCACACCCCCTTTAAAACTTTGTACTCTCCACATTTGCACCCTGGTGCCTATAAATGCAAAATACAAAGTACAGCAGAAAAACGTTATGACAGTTTCGAACTTGTAATATCTCTATGAAATTTGTTGTGTTTATACTTGATGAACTTGTTTGATTGATGGAATTATTTTTCTAAAATAACCATGACTGATTGATTGGATTGACATTTTACTTAATGTAATGTTAATACATTTTCCCCATCATATGTTTCATTGCCCCGACATAACAGCTTGGCAGCAAACGCTTTCTTCAAATTAAGGGTAAGGCGATGAGAGCAGCATTTCTTCCCAGTATCGCCAACCTTTAAATGCCAGCATTTGAAGAAACATGTTTTTCCGCGCTGCATAAATACAGTTGTAACATTCACTGCTGGGGGTGCTATGTTGACGACATCTTCGTAATTTGGCATGGCAGCAGGGAATCTTTACATCTTTTTGTTGCATGGCTCAATGGATTGAATTTCAATCTCAATTTCTCCTTGAATTGGAGCACTGAAGAAATGTTCTTCCTTGATTTCACAATTCCACATGATAACAATACACTTTAGACAACTCTCTTTATGAAGACGACAGACCGAAATACTCTGTTAGAGTATTCGAGTCAACATCCTTAACAGCTGCGTCATAATCTCCATCATAGTACGTTTTTGCGTCTTTGTCGCAACTGCACCAGAAAACAAGACTATCAAAAACAAGCCAATGACATGATCAGTAAATTCCAGGAGAGCGGGTATCCCTTGTGCTCCTTAAAAAGATCTGCCAAGAGAGTGGGGCACTCTAATAGGGGTTCACTCTTACACTCAGAGAAAAAGACAAGCAGTATGCCTATCTGTGCTTGTGTCACAACGTTTTCTCAGTTTACTCCTAGTTTGAAAATACGTATACGTAAATACTGGACTGCACTTGATACCTCCAAACCAGTCGTTATTTGCATTAAAAAGAGTTACAGCCTTAAAGACAAACTGGTGAAAGCAGCATTTGAAAAGGTCAGCCCTATCTTGATTCCTTTAGGTGCATTTGGACTTAACACCAATATTCTCGTGGGACATTTCTGGAGCGGCCATTGCTCGGCTTGTCCGTTTACAAAAAAGAGAACATAGTTCACACATAATCAATTTCGTTGGACGTTAAAACATTTCACCACATGTCAAGCCAAGAACGACATTGAGTGGTTCATCATTGAAACCATCCTGACCGATACCAGCAACTTTCAAATCCACAACAAACTCTACAAACTACAACAACATTGGATTCGTAGATTGGATACACACAATGCGGGGCTTAATGAGCTACTGAGTTCATCTCTTTTACTCCCAAGATAATAAACATATGTTGAGACTTTGGTTTACCCCATTTCCAAATGGGGTCAAACATGTGTAGTTTCATCGGGATAGACTGAGATATATAAATGTATATATTTTTTTTCCATTTCCACAGAGCTATATTACTTGTTCCTTACTACATTCTTGATTATATACACAAAAACTGGAACCTGATACCAATTCGTGTTTTAGGTAGCTCGCTCTCGCAGCTCAATGACCTTTTGGAAATAAAATGTTTGCCCATCTGTGACCACCTCACTACCCACATTTGCTCTACGTTAAGATGGCTGATGATCTGTGATGCAGCCTTCTAGTTGTTCTAGCAGTCTAGTGTTTATGGTTGCTCCTCCCACATAGAAGTGCAGTGCATGAGTGTAGGACGCACAGTGATTTTAATGCTGTCTGTGGGGTGTGTTGGGGAATGCAAACATTTTGGTGGTGCTTCAGCGTTCACCGCTCCTATGAAATGGGACTGACGGCAGTGTGTCTGTCCACAATTTGTATATGCTCAGTCGCATTGCCCACTTGACGTGTGCTTCTTTCTACCGTTATGTGAATACAAGGTCCCAATCTGCCATCGTCTATTTTACTTTAGAGTGACAGCAAGAGTGCGATCTTCTAATTTGACCAACCTGGGAAAGTCTCATTTGTTCGACCCTTTTTTTCTCTGGCTTCTGGGGTGTTTTCCCTCACATCCTCTGGCAACAGATGATTTATTTCCTTGTTGGCCTACATCTAATTTTTCTAATATAGATCATGTGTCCATCCTAAGATGGCAGTCACCCTACAGCGAGACTGCTTTTTGCTACTGTCCCCAATATGGGAAAATGGTTGTGAACCTCTTTTTGAGGTCATTACAAAAGAACACTTCTCGTACACTAAGAAACCACTTCACCAGGTACTCATTATCTTTTGATTATGTGGAACTAAGTTTAAGTGACCTGAGATTTCAGGTGCTGATATATCCTTGTTGCTTACATATGATTTCTTATCCACTTTCAGACACATTGATTGTTGCATAGCACCGATGAATAATGTGAATCAACCTATGCTGCTTGCATCTAATTCCATGTGCTGAGGAGGCCTGGGCCAAATTCTACATGAGAATTAGGACCCCCACAGATGAAATTCAAGCATCTTGTGTCAACGTCTTTTTGTCTTCACTGTGATGTTCTTGTATTTGTGTTGGTATATCTGTGTTTTTGCAGTTATTGTTTTTTGCTCCTGTGAATATTACATCTCATTATTAAGTGTCTTCATAATTGTTGATCTATGTGTTTTCTTTTGTGTCATTAGGGGATACATCACCTTTAGATGTTACATGTCAAATGTTTTGAAATAATCTTCTCGGATAATACCTTTGTTTTGGACTTTTGAACAGAGTCATTCTTATTGTGTGGCAGCATTGTTACGTTTGTGTTCTTACAGTGTATCAATCACGAGTTTTACAATTGATGTAACTAAGCAAGTCTTGGCTTTAGATTCATTCGTTGGTAATTAGATCATGACTTCTTGTGATGTGTGCTGATTGTAGTTTTTCACACATGTTTTTAACTATGCAGCATTTTTTCTATATGTTTAGTCTCTAAGGCCTGTCTGAAATTGCTGTTTTGAGGAGGGGGATCCTTTCCTTTGCTTACCACATAAGAGATTTTTCAAAGGATAAATGTAATCATTATCAACGAGATGTCCACCCCTATCTTCCAATCCAGATTCATCGACTCCAGAACAGTGCCCATTGCTGTTTTGTTTTTTTTGGACTGTTCGAATTTACCTTTTCAAAACAATAGCAGTCCATGTAGGAGCAGAAAGAGAGAGTGCAGGGAGGATGGAGATGTGAAGAAGATGAGTGTGTGCTCAGTACTCAACTGGAACAGCACAGGAGTGAAGTGAGGAATATAAAAAAGATGACATCTAGCGAGCTGACATAATTGAGTATTTAAAGAGTGGTCTAAGAGAGTGAACTCCAGCTGTAATTGATGGGGCTTGGTCCTTTTATAGAGATCAGCACATTTCACCACCTGCTGTGCCCCACTAACTCACCATGAATCACTCTTCTACCATCCCACAAGCTTCAAAATTCCTTATCCCTATTTCCTGATTCCCTGGGAGTGAGACCCTCCTAATCCCCCTTTAACCTCTGCCTCATTCCCTCTAGCTCCAATGCTAACTCTCGACCGTACCCTGTACATATTCCTGATACTCCGTATAAGCACATGGAGATCGTTATTGACCTCCTTTCAGCCAATCAGAATGTTTAAATTGCAGTACATAACTACTGGTATTGACTGTGATCTGAACTTTTTGTATTTAAAGGCAGGGAAGGAAACAAAATTACAGTTTGCAGCCAAGATTTCTCTGAACAAGACACTTCCTCTCTGAGGGGACCTTTTCTTTGCTACAACATCACATTTAACCCATTTAACACACGAAAGAGAAAGCTAAAACCTGGGAAAATGCATTCACTTTATTTAAATAAAGAAACCACTTACATTTAAGACAGCAAATGCATGCTCATGCTAACCTGTTTCATTTCAACCAAGTTTGCAATTGAAATGCTTAACTTGTGAAGAAAACCATGTTCTTTCAATGTTGCAAAATGAAACCACATTTAATTTACTAGCTTAGTTGACTATTTAATGTACCCATTATTAAACTAACAAAACACCACCAAAATACCAAAACATGGATTGCTACTACCATCCTGTGCTAATAGCCTTATAGGCCTCGGAAGAGGTCATTATCGCTTGGGACAATGAGTCCTCCCTAACTTATGCCCAAACTTGACTGTGGGTGATTATACCGTGATAACAACCCCTTCCTCAGTCTAAAAGGCTATATTACAATCATGCAGCACAACCCTGTAGTGATTGATCCTTCCCAGTCAACAAACCCTTTTGTGAAGCCAAGAATATCATTAAACAAAAATAGACTATATTCACAACAAATAATAAGTGATATAAGCAGCATGATGAACAGCAGGAATTATCAGGGGAATAAGGACACTCTAAAAGTAAAGAATATGTTGGTTTTAAAGTGAGCCTTCAACCAGAGATCAACAACCAAAGCATTGTTTTTGGAAGGGTCCTAAGATCTGTGTAATGTTGGAAACACAAGAATACAAAGTACCAGGGCACCCTCTCCCCACTCGGGAACCGAGCAAAAGAGTACAGACCGAGCACAGAGCCTCCGCAGGGTGGTATTACCCAAGACAAACAACTCACTGCTATTGGAATTTCCTAGGTATGCCCAAGCACAAAGAAGGGCTCATCAGACCCCTGTTACCTCCCAGTAGTAGGCACAGTGTTAATGTTAAAGGTATTTGATTAGCGCACCGTCACCAACGGAGGTGGTCCCCAGGAGCTCAGGCGGATCTGCAAACGAGAAGGCGGGGTATATAAGACATGTATACAAGACATGTATACTGGTCAAACCTGCCGAGTACTCCGAAAATAGTTAGTGCAAGGTTGGTCTGTATCAAGGCAGCGGTGGAGGCCTTATGCTAGGTTTCTTTCCCATGCGAGGCTATCCCCAAAAGGCCCACAAAGGTTATGATCAGTGTTATGTACCCAAGACGCTGAGCAAAACGGCATCATTGGCTTCCTAGCCCTTTAATTGCTTGGGTATCATACAGGCATTCGGAGAACACAAATAGAGAAGGGAAGGCATAGAGGTGACAATACCCCCGCTCACTCATTGTAAAGGTGTGACGGTGTAAAAAGGTACATACACAAACTTTCCAGTGTAAATCCGCCATAGCACTTCTTCCAGACTTGAGGTATCTGTGACGAGGTCATGCCCCACTTGTTCTTGTATTTACCCAGTCCCACTTATAATTTAAGGCCTTTCTCCCCTGTTACCCAACCCTCTGTGCCAAGTAGTCTCCCAGGCAGTGGGTGAGGTGCAGAGGTGTTGCTAGGGGGGCGTTAGGGGGCTATAGCCCCGGGTCTTTTGGTTGTAGCCCCGGATAGAAGCTCAGGGGTTATAACCAAAAAGGCTAGCTAGACCCGGGTCCTGAAAGTCCCAAAATGTGTGTAGCCCCGGAACTTTTCCAGACCTAGCAACACCCCTGGCGAGGGGAGCAGGGAAAGTTAGCTACATGGACGTGGAATCTTGCAGCGAGTGGGCCTTCCACTGTGATCCATCTTTTACCATCTAGGTCTGGCGCTCATTTAGATACCGAAGCCGAGCGGAGCAGAGCAAGCATAATGGATACTTCTGAGAATACACGGTTAGCATCTTTGCCACTTACTTAGGACAGGGAAAGGAGTTCTTGAGCTATATGGGTAAGCTTCCTATCCTTATCTTAGCTACTCAGCTGCATTTGCCCCACAGAGCAGCGATTCCCTCTCTGTCAGGCACTCTGCCTGATGCTGCGGTTCTTTTTTCTTCTGCTTCCCCTTTTGTTTTCATTGGCCCTTTTGTGCATCTTGCCATGTCTCTACAGCCACGAGGTGCGATTAAAAGATTAGCATCTGGCTGCTAAGCGGTTGTATTGGTTACACTGTTGCATAGAAGCAAGTGACTGCAAGTTCAATAATCTATTGTTCATTTGTCAACAGTGCATGTATTTAACAGCAAGGTAAACAGACCCACTTCATTAGGCACGCTTCGAAGTCAATTTGAGGTCAATTGCTGTGAACTGAGCAGCCTGTCCATTCTTCCACTTCACAGAGTATTGCAAAACACGCAGACATGAATTTGATAAATTAGCGACTTCAGAGATATGCCAAGTTGTGAAGATTTTTGTTTGGCAACTTTATTTCCCTGCACAATTCATGTAGACAGTGACATTTCCAGGCACGTCTCTTCACTGCTAAACATTAACCTCACAGCGTATGAAATAGTTTGCAAAAAAAACACAGGTCCTGAAGAATTGAGATGCATAATCCAATGAGCAGTATATTTAGTACATTTAGCGTTTTTAAAAAAAAGATGCATAGCCACATTTATGCAAATGTGTTATCAGCAAAAGCGGACGTGCATGTACTCACACAAAACACGCAAGCCTCAGATCAACCTGGCTGCTCCTTTGCTCTCCTGTTGACAGTGCCTGTGAGATTTGTTCCGCTTGTTTGGCAGATGGCCCCTGCCAGGAAATTACTGCTTAGTGTGAAGAGGTAGCGTTCCTCATACGCTACATGCCACATTGCATGCCTACAATGCATACCCTTTCGAAGTTAAATAGGCCATGTGGCAAAGATGTCCATTATCTCTGGGTTGATGTGCTGCACCCTGAGCCAGACATCATTGCAAGTCAGGGTGTGTGGGTTCAGGGGGATGTGAAACTCAGGCCTGCAACAGCAGCAAAAGGCGATAGCAAGTGAGAAAATGTGAATAGCAAAACCTGTCCCCTTTAAAAACTGAATGTACTTTTAACTTACATTTAACTTTAAACTCTAAACTCTGAACTAGTCAAACTCTAATTTCCAGACTATACTTAAACTAAGGTATTCTATTCTATACTATGCTATGCTTACGCAATAAACCCAGATGGGTGGGGGCATTACCAGACCCGTTAATGCCCCCGCCCAGAAGAATTTACTGCTATTAGTATAGCATAGTATATAATAAAATAGCTTAGTTTTTTCCGGGATGCTAATAGTTTTTGTTTTTTTTCAAGCTGAGAAATAATGCCTTTGCCGTTTATCAACTTAAAATGCTACAATTCAAAATGGCCACCATGAACAAAGGAGAAGGGAATTACAGGTAGTCCCTACTCCCTTTCCGTGGAAGCCATTGCCACGACAGGGATGCGCTAGGAACACTGAACGTTCCTGGCACAGGCGAGAGACAAATCAGTGCAAGGTAAGTGGGATGGGGCAGGGTAGGTTAGGGATGTGGAAATTAGGGGTGGGGGTATGGAGACACGGGGGCTCAACTTACCTTCGTCCTTGCGGGGATGATGACAGCATCTGACTTCCGAGGAGGCTCACAGTGGGGGTTTTACCATGTTTTAGCCCCCGTTACAATCGTCCTGGTCAGCTGCGCCCCCCCCCGTCCCGCCAGAGTATTAATATGCTATACACTATATTAGTACTAAATGCCATATACCTCTTTCCTTTTCTTAGATGGAAATCAGCGCGAGCTGCGATTGGGATCTTTCAGAAGGCATTGTTCTACAAGAAGAGAAAATGACAACCCCCGTGAGGTGTGGAAAGAGAAGTCCACTTTTGACATCACCAACCCATCAGGCCCGGCACCTCTGCCACACTTTTAAGGCATTGTGGAGATTTTACTCCTATTTGGCAAAGATCAATTTCTTTAATACCATGTTTGCCAAAAACAGGCCGCAGAATCCACAGGCCACTGACTGGCCTGCACAGAGAACACAGGATTGGCAACAGCATAGTTCTCTTTTTATATCCAGTGTTCACAGCACAGTGTGGCAAAGATGAGCAGCTAAGGACATTTCTGGGGGAATGATGTTAGGGGCATTAAGTGGAGTTAAGGGGCATGGGATGGGGTGGGGGAACTCAGTCGGGGGACCATTGAGGGCTGGATCTCAGGGGAGGTGGCATGGAGGAGAGCCTACATTCAATTCAGAGACAGGAGGGAGGTGGGAGAAGGAGGGCGGTATGCAGTGTTAAATCCTCCATTGCAGAAGAGAACTGGAGCCAGGCAGTAAGGGATTCGAGGATAAGGGATTTGGTGGGATAGGGGTTCGGTGGGTGGAATTCAGTGAGCGTGTATTCAATAGAGGGGGATTCAATAATCTGTGGTTTGGTTAAAGTGCATACATTCATTGTGGAAGATGCAGGAGCCACATGTAACCATATATTTATAATTCCCAGGTTCAATGTTTTGCTTTTTCATGGACATTTTTTCATGGCAATGTATTTGTGACTGAACAGTGGGACACTCTTTTATTCCGTTTGCCTGTACTTTTGAATTGCTGTGAGATAACAGCTTTTATTTTTGTATTTTATTTATAAAAATATGTTTGCATCCTCTTTAGACATTTAACATGTTATGTTATGCTTTCTGGCCCACTGGAGGCACTAGAAAAGTGTTACACCATCTAAGTGAGTGGTGGCAATGGTGGATAGGTCACGTGGCCTACCGGCTGTTGCAGTTGTGCATCTTGGTCTCTTCTTCTGCAGCTCTTGAAAACTGCAATTTTCTATGTGTGAGGTAAGTTATTTAACCATTTCTACTCAACATTACTGAGTACATTTAGTAAAATGTACTCTTACTTTGGGGTAAAGTGTAGTGTGCATTCAAAAATAAATTATATGAAAGAATGCAGGGGGAAGCATTCCTGTTACAAGAAAAATATATGAGAATAAGAAAAATAAAGCTAGTGAAGGAAGAGATACACTTGACCTGAGGTCGTTTGTCTTTTTTAGCTGTTGTTCTGTGATGTGTGTAGTCATTGGGTACTTCTTTAAATGTTCCCGAAGAGAAATCAACCCTTTTCCTACGTAATTGTGCTGCTTGAAACTGTCATGTCAAGGGAAAACGTACCCATCTGGTCTGAATCAAAATAGATGTTCAAATGTCCTATCATGGTTGCCATACCCTGGTGGTCTCTCCAGTGCAAAGTGCTGCAGAATATGCAAGCTGCACTAGTGGATAATGGCACTATCCTCTGCATGGGAGTCATCTGAGTCAGCAGAATGAACTTCTTCAAAGTCTCCCAGATGTGTTTTCTCTAAATCTTCATCATCTGGAACAGTATATGTGTGGGGTAGGCAGTGCTGGTTTGTCCTCAGCATTGCCAGGATTCCAACGTTTATGCCTGACGGCTTGGTCTTCTGACTCTCATGATCACCCCTGATACACTAAAAACATGCTCAGAGTTGACAATGGCAGTGAGGCACAATCTATATTTATCAACCTGCCATGAGTTGGCCACGGCTCCAATTTAAATGTATCTAATCTTTTGTAGCATGATTAATACCGGAGACCAATCTCTAAGTGTGGGACTAGGACTCGAACCTGTGTTGTTCTGCGCTCTCTTGCTTCTGAGACAAACGCACTGGTAAGACGGAGACATTGGAGAGACTCGCGATTTCCACTGTCCTGGGAGTGTATTGGCAGTGATGGACAAGCAATGGTGCCAATAGGACTTTCTCTGTGCCGCTAGAAGAAAGGGCATTCCTCAAATGCTTTTCTTGGGAAGTTACAAGTAAGTCCTATCACAATTTAGCACAGGATCCACTTCTTGCATTTTGCCATGTTACCCCCAAAAGAGGCAAAACAGCCCACGTGTAATATATAGCATGATTTTAGAATTGTGGCACAGAGGAACTCTTGAGAGCCAACTATGTCAGTGTTGATCTTTACATTTGTTTCTAAATGCTGGTATATGCTGTTAGCAAGACCCAGATCTTCAAAATCTTTTTCTGACCTAACTTCGTGCCCAGTCTTCATAATCTGTTTTTTGAGCAGCACATGCACCGGAGGGATCACATGACTGGTGAATGTGTTATCATTGCTGAGAGCCTGCATAGCATATGCAGAAGGGGATATGAGCTGGATAAGCCATTTCATAAGACCACGTTGCTTATGAGTAAAACACATGGATGACCCTGCTTCATCTTTGTGTGACATCGCCTATTTGTTAAAAGCTTTGTGCTTTTCACAGAGACATTGAAGCACATATTAGGTAGATTTCCATTGGATGGAAACCTACTTAATGAGAATGAGGTGGGGAATGTAATTCATGAATTAAAATCTTTTCAGCATCCTTAGGGCTTCATTCTTTTTTTCTGATCAACTTGAATTGTTGTATTACTATTGTAATTTTTAAAACGACGACATGTTTATTATTAATCTTGATTAATATTTTTTGCTCAATATTAACGTTGTTTTACTATCACTGTGTTTTTCTTGAATTACAACTTTATTCATCGTGTTACTCATTCCTTATCAATATTAATTTTATTTTGTTTCACTATTGTATTTTTCATGAATTACTATGATTTGTTTAATTAGTCAAACCATCTAAACTCAGCACCTGGTTGGTGCAAATGCTTTAAAAGACCCCATAGTGAACAAGGGCATGTCCCAGAACCCACAACCACTACCATAACTTCTGTACTGCAACACTTTCACCAGCGCACAACTCTTTCAGTCTTTACTATGCAGAAGCGGCAAACAGCATTACACTTCCCGGCTTTACTCAAGGCCAAGGATTTGGTATTGCTTGGACCAAAAGGACTGACTGTTGGTTTTGTTGTCAGTGACAATGGTTGCAACAATATACTTGCAATGGCAGATGGCAGTTATTACCGTATGCACTGTTTTATGCACTGCTTGAATTGCATAGTACAGGAAATTTCGAAAAAGACACAAAGGTTTCCAAAGCAACTGCCATATTTTGAAAAATGTGTAGCCATTGTAGCCTTTCTGTTGAGGATTCATTAAAAGATCTAATTATTCATGAAAAATACAAAAGTGATAACAAATACAATTAATATCGATAACATATCATCAAAATGAATAGAACATATAGCAATTCAGTAAAAATACTATAGAACTACAATAAATTAATATTGAACATTAACAATAATCAAGATTATGAAAACATGGTAATGCATGAAACATACCATAGTAATAAAAAGTAAAATTAATACTGATCAGAAATAATAATCCAATAATAATCAGATTCATAGAAAATTACTAACACATGAAATATGCAATTCGTTATTTTAATTTGATTTTAAAATCATGTTTATTGGTATATCTTCTTCAGTATAAGTCAAAAGTGCCATCATTCCAATATTACCAAATTAAACAACAACAGGACGATAAACAGTTCAATATCACATCACATTACATAGGGTGTGACATCTAGGTATATGCAACTCGATATATAGTACTCAGGGAGCAGCTGGAAAGACCCAAGCGGTGTGGAGAGGAAATCAGTAACTCGTGTCAGGCCATTATATGGGGGTCATTCCAACACCAGTCCACCCTCCCGTCTCAGATACAGACCTTTTTGACAGCATGTTGTACTCCGGGTGGCCTGTCTTTGGAACAGCTAAACACAGACCACCTCTGCATGTCTTCCCACCATAATACATATACAGGGCCAGCTCACTGCCTCCATGACATAGGTATTCTCCTCTTAGCTAATAAACATGCAAAATCGATTAATTTCACTACATGTTTGACCATCTCTGGCCGGGAGCAAATACCCAACAGACATTCTTCTGGGGACCATCAAATAATAATAACGCAGTCCTAGTAGTGTCTTGTCAAAATGAAAGGGCCTATACTAATAAACCTATTGTCAATCCTTACCTTAAAATACAAATAGTGTGGAAAACAATGTTCCAAAAAAGAAAGAAGTGTTCTCAAAATGATATGTAAGGATGTTCAGGCCATTGGCCTCCCTTACCCAAGTTTTCAGCACGAGACAAGGCAGTACACTTGAGCTTATCACAGTCTGTGGCTTCTCCAGCACGAGGATACAGTTCAATCATTAGCATCAGGGCCTTCTGTGCCCAAGTCTCTTTGTCTTTCAAAGTCTCTTCATTCAGAGGGCCTGATGCGACAAACAAACAATAAGTTCCTTTCCTCTTTCAGATTTTAACAAATACTGAATATAGGGGATTCACTATTTACCTCGGGTCCCCCCTCAGCCAGACTTAGATCCTCTAAACACAATGCTCGTAAATTATGTATGCATCCAATTTCTCGTAGGATATTCTTTCTTGAGCGACTCACGGTTCACCCCAGATCCCCCTGAGTCAGGCTCAAATCTCGGATCCCCCTCAGTCGTGCTCAGATCCCTTTTAACACAATGCTCAATTAGTCTCCCTCCACTGGGCTCGGACCAATAACAATTTTAAATACTTTTTCATCAACTTTTGAATGTGCACCGGGTTTTGCTTGATCCATTGCAGGTCAACTTCGATTTCACAATTCTTTATCACTCTTCACATTTGCCACCTTTCAGCTGGATACCTAATAGTGACTTCTGAATGTGCACTCACTTGGTGCCCGACTACTCTATCTACGCTATTGTATCTTGGTCTCAAAGTTCAATCACTCAACTGCTGTTTAATTGTGTTTGCTTCACTTGCCACATACGTTTCATACACTGTTCTCTTCAGTTTTCACTATACAATGTTGCCGCTTCCAACCCTGGCTAAAACACAGACCGGTATGGTATCAGTCTCTGTAACTCACCGGCTGTGCTGACTTCACTGGTGCTGCTTTGTTGGAGGAGACAACAACAGTACCACAGTGGCAAACGATTCTCCCTGTCTTGACTACCAACGCAGGTAAGCCCTGGTTACCTCCAACATGCAAAGCAGGATTCTTCAGCCTTGATTCCAGGTCTTATGTTTCGTATTCCTGAGGTTCATGAAAGTAACAGTCTTTCATTGAAAAGGTCAAGGGCACTTCCCTCCTTGTAATCCACTTCAGTTTTGCCGTCTTTTGCCTTGTATTAAACTGCAATCTTGCAACTGATGCTTCCTCATTTGCTTTGCCTTGCTCAGAGTGTGCTTTCGTGCTTTGCCTTTTATCCTTGTGGGGAAGTTTGATGGAAGTAAGGTGTGTTTAATGATCAGTAATTGCCTGACCCTGCCTGACCATTGTATTGGGACATGTCAGGTATATGGTTCGGGTGTTAGTCTGTTTTCTCTCACAGTGAGCTGTCCGTGCGAATGTGTTTGTGTTGGGAAAAGGGCCGAGGGGCGGTTGAGTTCCTAAGTATCCTACTTGGTAGGATGGGTTAAAGGTGTTACAGGGAAGGGTACACTGCGTTTCTCCATCCAGTGTCCCACTTCCACTCCCTGAAGACCCCTCACCCAGGTGAACCTCCCGCACTGGTCCACCCCCAGGAACTGGATCCAAAAGCAATGACCGTGTCCTGGACACCTGAACGGCAGATTCCTGGGGACAAGTGGGTGAGACACCTTCATGTACCTCACAGGGGGCACTTGTTTATTAAATCTTACCAGGCTGTGTGGTGTCATATGTATCCCATGAAGAACATTCAATTGTGCCAATCTGTGTCTCACATTTCAGGAGACACGCTTCACAGATATTAACACATTTTCCCACTGTCTATCCTCTAGGTCATTACCCAGGTCTTTTTGCCATGCTAGTTTCATTTGTAGTGCTTTTTTGCTCATGCCAATCAGGAGACACCGATATAATCTCGACATTGGCCTCCATCCATCTTCTAGCTCGTAAAGTAAAGGCGGCACCATATCTTGTTTGGGCTCATTAGGCCAATTCCGCCATATCTTTTTAGCATTCTGTGTGAGCCTCATATCATATAAACTGCCTCAAGTGTAGCCCATACTCCATGACCATATCTGAAAATCCTCCAAACCTCCCATCTTTGAATTCATCCCCCAAGTGTCAAGTCCTAAATAACATGCAATGATAATATAAAAGATAAAAGTTATACTGATCAGAAACAACAATCAAGATTAATAAAAAATGTAGTGATTCTTGAAAATACAATGATAATAAATCATACATCAAACGTACATAAGACAGCACAGCATAACCCCTAGTGGCTGGATTCCTTTTTCTCTTTTCACCGGGAGATGTTCGTGATTGTGTGGACCTTCCTTTTACTCCAGGGTAAAGCCTGATAGCCTTATGTTAATCACAGCATCTTTTTAAATCACTGGTCTCCCATGCTCGTGTTAGATGTCTGTGCCTTCCCTGAGACGCCCCCCAGCTCTCCCTCCTCCCTTGCAACGCTCAACCCCTCCTTGATAGGCTGTAGCTTGCAGGAAACACAGCTCTTAGCTGTGATCCCCAGGGCAGCCTTGCCCTGGCAGCCGGAGAAGGGCTAAAGGCAAAAGGCCCCTCCCTAGGACACCTCCCCACTGCATGTTAGCCTGTTTGCCCGGGGTGCCCTACACAGCTATCTACTGCAACTACCAGGTAGTAGGGTGGTAGAAGATGAGACTACGGCCAGTGCTGTGCTTCTGAAATCCTGCCACTACTCTATTATTCTATTAATGCCATGCAGTTCTTGCCATTGTGTTGAATCTTGCTGTGCTCCAAAGGTAGCCACTGTATTGAATTTAGGTAAATTGTTGAGTGTAGACACTGTATTGCATTTGGCTGAATCTCTGAGTGTAGTCACTGTATTGAATGTAATTGTTTTTCTGAGTGTAGCCACAGTATTGAATTTAGTTAAATTGTGTGTGTAGCCACAGTATTGCCTTAGCTGAATTTCTGAGTGCAGACACTGGGCCTCATTACGAGCGTGGTGGTCTGGAAACAAGGGTGCCAGTAAGTTTACCGGCACCCTTGTTTCCGGACCACCACACTACAAGTCTGCCTGCCGGGGCCGCTGCTCCCGACAAGTCTGACCCTCTGGGGCACAGTGGCCCCAGCAGGCAGAGTTGTCATGGAAGCACTAGCACTGTGAGCAACGGTGCTGGTGCTTCCGAGTCCCCATTCCCGTGAATTCCTATTGGACTCCACGGGAATGGGGACTTAATGAATCCCCGTCTGACTTCCCGCTCCGCCAGGTCTTGTAATGTGCCGGTGGCACCGGGAAGTCAGGCGGCAGATCCAGTGATATGGGTACGGCAGCAACCCCCCTGTAGCATTGCCGGGTTACCGCCATACTCGTAATGAGGCCCAATACTGTGTTGAATTTAGCTGATTTTCTGAATGCAGCCACTGTATTTGTATTTTTGTATTTCTATTAAATTTAGCTAAATTGTTGAGTGGAGACACTGTATTGCATGTGGCTGAATCTCTCATTGTAGCCACTGTATTGAATGGAGCTGAATTTGGATTGAACACACGGTATTGCATTTAGCTGAATTTCTGAGTTTTGACACTAGCCCTCATTACGACCCTGGCGGAAAGCAACTGACCTGACCGCCATAGCGTAAATAGCGTTTCCGCCATTGCACGACGGAGTAAAGTGCGGCTAATTCTGACCCATCGGGCACGAGCACTACGCCTTGGCGGAAGTGCAAAGTCCGCGATGGCGGAAATGTCCCCAAAACGCCCCTCACCGCCGTCGTACGGCGACCTAGGTGCAATTCCGCCACCGGACATAGCGGTCACCGTAATGAGCGGCAATCGGAAAATACGGTGACCGTAAATATACGGAAACGGAAGCACAAACATGGTCCCGGAACGGGAAACAGCACGCCGTACACCTATAAAAGCAGAATTTTCACACAACCATTAAAAACACTACCCTGAGAGACATCCCAACCCGTCATCCACCCTAGTGAAACCAAAACAATGGGAAAAGTAGCGAAAAAAGCGTGCGACCGCAAGCGGCAGGTCCACTTCTCACGTGAGGAACTCACGGTGCTCACAGAGACCCTCCAGGAGAATGCTGCCGTCGTCTTCTCGACGCAAATGACCAGGACGGCACTTGCGAACAAGAAGGCCATATGGGCCCTGGTGGCACAGCGGGTAAGTGCGGTGGGGACCGCACCCCACAACCCACAGCAATGCAGAAAGCGATGGGACGACTTGCGGATACGCGTACGGAGCATACTATCCGCCAACCGTAACATTGCCACAGCTACCGGGGGAGGATCGGAATCACCCATCAAGTTGACCCCCTGGGAAGAAATCTGTGCCTCCACCATTGGAATGGAGACCATAGAGGGAGTCGGAGGGATGGAGAAAGGAGTGCAGACATCCAAAGAATCAGGTAGGTGTCCCAAATAAAACTATGCTAAAACCACAATGTCCAATCATGTGAAGTACCATGTGTCCACATAGTGCAACAGAAACACATGTCCAGGAGAACGTCCACTTACATTGGCCTGATAGCGCACATTAAAAGTCAAATTAAATAAATAAATAATTAAAATTCCTAAAAACACCCTCTACACGTGCAGCAGGCACCCCCTAACTGCAGGCTGCAATACAACTGCACCCTCAATCCACACAAAAATGAAACCACCTCCAAGGCCCTGACCCAAATCACCCTCAGGTACCACCCCAATGCATGTGATACATTGCCATTCCAATTTCCACAGACCCATAAATAACGCTCGCCCTCCTTTACTCCACCACAGGGTCCGATTCCAACGACGAGCTCCAGGACACCCCTACCAGCACACCTGCAAAGAGGGCCAAGACCAACAGCCAAAGACCCTCCACCTCAGCTGCACGGATCAAGACACGGCAGCAGCACAAATCAAGTGGCAGCACACAGGAGGGGACTTCAACAGGCACCCCAGCAGCCAGCATGGCCACAACACCACCACCACCACAGGCCCCCCAATGGATGCCACAGAAGGCACTGCTTCTGGTGGCAGCAGCACCATAGGTGACACTGCATTAATGGCAGCATGCTCCGACACAGAAAACGGTGATGTCGATGTACGATCCATCCATGACCTGTCTCAATCCCCCTGTTTGTTTCATCCCGTACACCATGAGGATACCACGCAGGGGCACTCACAAGACGACGACTGGCCATCCCCCACAAGCCCTGTGTCAAGGCAACATGAGGTGATCAGCCCCTCTGTGACACCACCGCAAATGGCCATGGCCCAGCAGAGGCAACAGTCCCTCGACCAGGTGATCGTGCAACAGCAGCAACTGGCCACGCTCCTCAAGGACCATGCTGATGAATGTGGGGGTACCAAGGCAGCCATAGAAACATGTACAGAGACACTAAGGGCAGAAATGGAGAGAAGCACCGAGAGCCTGAGAGTACAAATGGAGAGAAACACCGAGAGCCTGAGAGTACAAATGGAGAGAAGCACCGAGAGCCTGAGAGTACAAATGGAGAGAAGCACCGAGAGCCTGAGGGGGGAACTGCATGCGACGTCCAAAGACGTATGTGCTGAACTTGCCGCTGTGCGCCGTGTGCTCACTGAGCTCTCACAAACCCTTAGGGACATGCATGGACGTGAGCAGGCAGAGACATCATCCGTTGCAAGTTCCGTCCAGGGCAGCCCCCAACGTAGATCTGGGAGGAACCTGCGCTCCACAGGCAGGGGTGCCCCTGATACCCGGAGAGGGGGCTTGCAATAGCGTCTGCCCACTGACAATGAGCATCCTTGGACACTGGTGTTCGGGGGGGAGGTAGGAGGGTGGAGGGGGTGTGTTGGGCTTACTTGGGTGGCGGGTCGATGGGGTGTGTAACACAATTTCACATATGCTATAAACATTTCACAATCATCCAATGAGATGTGTGGACATTGATCTTTGTGTACGAGGCTATTATAGGCGTACAGTCCATATTGTGCATGTTCCAGACACACACAGTGCCACAAGTCCCGTGTCCATGTATCAGCCACCAGGCGTGAGTGCTAAAAGCATGAATCTATGATAATCTGATGAATTTCACGGCCCTCCTGTGCCTCGCGGACTCCTTGAGGTGCTGCCACATCCCCACCCACATCATGACCATATTCAGGTGCTTGCAGTTCTGCGTCAGGGGGCATGGGCACATTTCTACGTATGCACATGTTGTGTAGCATGACACATGCCATGACCATCTTTGCAACCTTCTCATGGCGGTACAGGAGTGCCCCGCCAGACCTGCTGAGGCAGCGGAAACGACCCTTCAGTAGGCCGAATGCCTGTTCTATGACTACACGGGTACGTGAGTGGGCATGGTTGTAGTCCTCCTCATGCTGGTTCTGTGGGTTCTGGAGTGGTGTAAGAAGCCATCTCTTCAGTGGATACCCGGCATCAGCTGTATGTGGACAATAAAGGATGTTTGAGGAATGACATTGCTACGTAAGCACCCCCCCCTTCCTGCCACGTCATTGCCGCATCACATACCCCACATTATCATGCATGAAATGAGACTCACCGAGTAGCCAGGATCTGTTCCCTGCATGTCGCTCCATGTAGCGTGGTATTGTAGAGTTCCGTAAGACCATGGAATCATGGGTTGATCGAGGAAATCGGGCACAACAATGTGTAATGATCCTGTTTGAGTCACACACCATTTGTACATTAAGAGAATGATATTGTTTTCGGTTGCGGTACTGGGCCTCCATGGCATGTCGGACTACCAATTCCACATGGGTGCAGTCGATGGCACCAATGCAACCCGGTATGCCGGCAAGTGCATGGAATCCCACTTTTGTGTTCGTAATTTCCTGCTCCGAGCGTGGTAGAGAGATGTAGTCGTCTGCGTGCTTCAGGAGGGCATCGAGCACTTGCAATAGTGTCCGTGACAACAGTGGCTGTGAAATGCCATGCAACTGTCCGACTGTGTGCTGGTAGGTGCCTGTGGCCAGGAAGTGGAGTACAGACACCACCTTCAGTAGGGGTGGGATGGCGGTTGGGCTATCTATCATGCTCACAAGGTCAGCGTGTGTCATGTCCACAATGGCGGTTATGGTGTCCCGGTCCAAACGGTAGAGGGTGTGGATCTGCTCATCAGTGAGGTTGAACGGATGTGCTCGGAGGCGTGGGATTGCGGGCTGCCTGCGTGGTGGCAGTGGCTGCGCTGGTGGGCCTTGCTGGCCCTGCCTTGCCCTCCTCCTCCTCCTGCGTCTCCTCTGTGCGGCCGGTTGTTGTAGTAGTTGGTGTTCGTCTTCTTCTTGAAGTTGGAGTACTTGCAGTGCTATCAGGTCCCCCAGGGCCAACATCGCTAGTCCTGCCGGTAGCATTTTGGAGTGGGTGTGGTTGTGGGAGGGGGTTGGGTGTGCAATTTATGTGTTTTCAAGCTGTATAGCCTCCACCTGTGGTGATTCATTCCACCTGTGCAAGCTGCAATCCCCTTTGGGCGAGCACGTCCCGCACACAACGCTGCAAATCGACGCATGGCATCTTGCTATTAGAATCATGTATTTCATCCCGATGGCAGTGAGATATTGCTTCATATGTTGATTCTGCTATGGTCCCATTGTTTCACATACTATCTTTGCAGTCGGGAACAAACTTGTGAAGGGTCAGTGGAATGTAGTACTCGATTAACGGTGGACCCTCATGCAGCGCTGTACCGCGGTTCACCGACGGGCGGGGCGTCCCATTTGTGAGTGAAGCCAGTTGCCATTTTCACACACTGCCGCACTAAATGGATGGATTTGTGATTTCAAGCGGTCACAGATGCCTTTTCGACGTGATGTTGCAAATGAGGAATTCGAAGGACAGCGCTTTCGGTTTCCAGCTAGCGGCGAGGAGACGCCCACAGGTCTGACTGCAGATAGAAAGTTCTATTGTTTAATGTCCTTGGGACAGGGGCCATGCCGAGAATGCAATGATTGATATGAATAGTATGGGATGCGCAATAGCGTAGTGGAGGATTAGGCAGGACGTTCCCAAATACATGTTACTTCACAACACTAGAATTCCGGCCTGGAGCACAGTGGATTTTGCAGACTGCATTGAGCACAGACTCAATGGAAATTTCAAATGTTATGTGAGTAAATAATCAGGCGTTTTTATACCGGGATGAGGGAATGATGTATGGATGCATGGACAGATGATTTAATAGAGAGTCTGCCATGTACATGGCTTTTTGGAATCTATCAACTTCCTCTGCGCCATGTGATGGAGGGCTGCCATAGTGGGACCATCGTCTATCTGCCCTTGTTGAACCCTCCCTGTCTCGACGCGCCTTCAAACACTTGTGTCTATGCACGTTACTAATCCCATCTAATGGATTCTGTTTTAACAGACGCATGCACACAAACACTCGTTAGTAATAGTGTTTTCACATCGATTTATATAGTTATGATTCGCAAGTGATTTTTGGGTGCGAATAATCCTTTTGAGTGGGCTAGCATGCATATGGCTGTGGATTTAGTGTGATCTTTGAAGTGAGTAATTCAAATGGAGTTCAGATGCCCATACTATTCTTTTTCGTTTCATTTGGGTGACAGGTATCTCCTCCCCTTTTGCCGCTGCCATCTGTATGCCACTCCTGCAGATGGCTTTTACTCCCGACACCTGCTGCTTCGTGTTAATCAGTGGAGCACCATTACGATCTTATGGGACGATCGCCAATGGCCCACATGCCCTTACGCAGTACTAGTGGCTAGGAGCAACATTTCGAGCTTTCAGCTGGACTAGTGCCTACCTAATGGGACGGCCCTGCGGTTCTAGGCGCTTCCATGTTGCCTTTTTGAACGTGAATGTAGCCCCTGTGTACCATGGAGGAACAGGGCGTCACACAAGAAGAAGCTGGTCATTTATTGCGGATGCAGCCCACAATTATGAGATATGATTTGGAGTTCATGACCTAATAGCTGTATGGCCCGGGTGATTTTGTTGTGCATTAAATTTTGATTATGCTATTGACCGTGTAGCGTTATTCTTTGCAAGTAATGTAGCATATTCCTATTTGTGGAGCGATGTATTGTGAGGAGATCTGCTTTGGGTTCGGCCTTCTGAGTATAGTTGCGTGGTACTGTACTGGGCGCGTTTGCCTACGAAGGCCAGTAAGGTCAGTGATAGGGGATGCAATTATGTCTGTTTTGATGATGTCATGCTCATGGGAGGGGGATTAGCTTTTGTGTAACAGATGCCGGTCAGCCAGGTGGATTGGTGGAATGATGTGATTTTCAGAATATGGCTGGTCAATGGTGCCTGTGTTTGCGTGCGTTTCTTGGAGGGAGACTGAGGTCATGTCCATTGGAATAGCTTCTGTATTCGTGCCATCTGTGCCCTGCTGCTCCCATTGGCCCCTCTTGAGATGTGCCTGGCTGCTCAGTCACTCTGCCAACTTGTGTGGTACATGCTTATGCTGATGGTTGGTTTGTTTACTGGCAGGAGTACAGGGCTGGTGCAGTCTCACTCAGGATACTGCTTTGTATGTTGCCTTACACTGGTGTCAAGCGATGGGGGGCCTGTTATTGTTTGTCTCAGTTTTCAGTTCATGTTGCTGTACTTGAAGCTTCACATGCCTGTGCTGCATCAGTACGGCAATGGTGCCATCGCTAATATGGATGGCCACTCACAAGGCACTTGGAGCCCCTACATTCATTTGTTCGTTGGCATGCATGGGTGACTTGTACATTTCACTGGTTGCATTGTGTGACTTCATTGCACCTACGAGGAGTTGTGCAATTTGGCAGGGAGTGGTGTACAGGCACTCAGTAGGGCCTTTTACGGTTGGTTTGCGATGCCGTACTTCTCACCATGGCGGAATGGTACTTTCCGCCATGCTTGATGGCGTTAGGTACATGTCCGCTAGGGTCAGAATTCCCGTACCGTTGCGCCATGGTGGTAATTACGGTTTCGCAGTGCGCGAGTGCGCCTACTTGGTGCAGTTAGCGTTGGCGTTCACTACGGTGTCGCTAATGGCATCGTACTTTACGGTGACGGGTCATAATCGCACCGAGCGGTATTCGATGGCGGTATTGCATTTCCGCCATCGTTTTTCGATTTCCGCCCGGGTCGTAATGAGGGCCACTGTATTGAATCTAGGTGCCATTTTCAGCATAGCCACTGTGCTTTAACCCAGCTGTATTTCCGAGTATAGCCACAATATTGAATAGGGTTCTGCTGCTCTCTGAATCCTTCCTCTGTGCTGGAAGCGTACTATACTTTGAAGTCTGCCACTGCACTAACCACCTCTGCTCCTCTCCTGCATACCTCCCAAGTACTGCACATGCCCTACAGGGCCAGCTACACTACACACAAAACACACAAACCACACATCCACCAAAACAAACATCTGCAAACAACAAACATCTCAGGCACTGGGCCTTACCCCTCAGGACACAACAAGCCAGTGCACACAATCAAAGTACACTCAGAAAGCTGACATGCCAGTTTCTCCTGGTTCTGCAAGCAGCAAGAGAAGAGCACAAGCTTTATCTTATCCCTTTTCCCTCCCTAAATCTACCCTGCCCTCTTTCTTGCAGAGTCACGTGAGCGCCTGCAGACCATGCAAATGGTAGCAGTGCATGGTATAAATCTACATTACACGATATAACAATATTGTTACGAAACAGTAATTAGGATTAATAAAAGTAGACACTAATGGAAAATACAATAGTAATCAAAATAAAAATGATAGTGATAAAAAAAACTAAAATATTAATATTACAAAATAAAAGGAATAAATAATGCAGAATAAGAAAGAATCAACTTTTTCACATTAACACATACAAGTTCAATGAAAATAAAATTACAAAAAAGTAATTACAAAGTTTAAAATATCAGATGTTTTCATATATAGTTATATTAATTTTTACAAACACACAAAATGAAAAGAGCATGGTTTTCATGTTTTCTTTCAGATAGTTAAAACATTCTATTGTACATGTTTGATTTTATACACCATCTAAGACATTTTAAATAATGTTTTACTTTCATTTTTAGCCCTGGTAATAGCTAGCCATACATTTTGCATGGATCCTCCCGATTCTCAAATCGGATTTGTTAAGGTGGAGTCTTTTGAAGTTATCGACCTGGGGCAGAATCAACTATATTAAAATGAACCTGGCACCTCGGATAAATTACATCTTAAGCATGCTCCCTGCTAAGGTTCCAGGAAGCATCTTTAAGGAGATCAATAGGGTTATGCAGAACTTTATTTGGAGTGGGAAGCCTCTGAGGCTCGCAATTTGGAAACTTCAACTCCCGTTGAAATTGGGGGGAATGAACTTGCCTAATTTCCTAGACTACCATTTTTCGTTCTCTACCCGACACTTATGCAGACTTGCTGGCTCTGACAATGTTCAATCTGAATAGTCTGACCTATTATCTTGGGAGTGTAGTGCGGTTTCCCAGTTGGACCCTAAAGCACTCCAGAGGAGTAAATCAAAAAACATCAGCGCGCTCACTTCGTTCTTGCAGGATTGTTGGTGTGAGATCTCGAGCCGTGTGAGTCCTAGTCCCTACTTGCACCTGGACGCCTCCATATGGAATAACCCAGCCTTGAAGTATCAGGGTAAGACCCTGTTTTGGACAGAATGGTTTGTGGCTGGCGTGAAATACATTAAAGATTTGTTTGGAGGAGGCAGTTGGTTAACGTACACTCAGCTTGGCCAGATTTATGACAAGACAAAATGTTCGTTTGCTGAGTATAGAAAATTGAAGCTCATTATTTCGACTTGTGTTGAGATGTCGCAATTGAATGTTCCGAGTGCTGCCTGGACTGCTCTAATGGTGTGCCTGAGTGCATCGCACCCTGCTTCTACCATGTATGGCATCATAAAAGCAACTCGCAAAGGTGATCCGAGATTACCAGAAGTTTGGGCAGAAGGATTAGGGGAAGATGTGGACTTCAGATGTTGGCGGAAGTGCTGTGAGAACACTCGCTTAGTGAGTTTGGATCGGGGCCTCACAGCTTCTCAAACAAAATTACGGTTTAGGGCCTGTTGGACACCGGAGAAGCTATTCAGGAGACGCCTTTTGGACAATAATCTCTGCTGTAATTGTAAGTGCTCAAGAGGATCTCTCAGTCACTTAATTTGGTCCTGTCCCAAAACAATGCATTTCTGGGAAAAGGTTTGCGATAGATTGAGTTTGGTTTTGAACATTGCAATTCCCATGAGTGCTTCATTACTAATTCTAGGCGATGACTCCTTGCTGGATGAGATGGACTTTGGTAAGAAAATGTGGTTGCTGCGCGCATGCATGATTGCTAAAAAGCTCATTTTGAGGTCCTGGAAATCAAGTAATTCTTTCAATATAGATGAGTGGGGGGAAGAGCTTCTTACTGTTTCAACGTATGAAAGAGCCATCTACAAACACACTGGTGACATTGAAACATTTTGGGACATTTGCAGCTGTTTTCTTGATGCCTATGGATAAATGTGGAACTTGATTTGGGGTAATTCATCCTTTCTGTTGAATATTTCTGCTATGTAACGTTACCTATAGTTTATGTGATGGACTTGTAATATTCTTGTGACTGTATATGGTTTTTTACAAATGGAATGTTCAGTCCTTGACTCATATCTTCTCTTTCTTTTTCATTTCTTCTCATTTCTTTTTATTTTCCTTTTCTTCTCTTCTTTCATCTTTATTCTTTACTTGTATATGATGTTTACAACTGGTTTACGATGAATTGTTTACTATGCTTTGACTATGATTGATATGTGTGGGTTTCATAGACTATAACTGTTTTTCCTCTTATTTGTTACTGTGAAAATAAAAATTAAATATCGGATGGGAACAATAAAATGGCCGAACTAATAAAATGGCTTCTAGTTCATGCAGCTCAGGTCAATGCACTGTCTGCCCTTTATCCCACTACCCACTTCGGGTTTGGGCCCTGCTTGCTATTGACCACTTTGTTCTGCCTTCTTTGTTGTACTGTGTGTATATCACATGGTGCACCCACAAACAAATCGCACATCGCAAAGAAAAGATCAAATTACATCAACATTTGTGTGGCCCATGCCTTTGACACCGTTACAACACATCCCTTACAAATAAATTCAAACAAGCTAAAAATATTTCCCAATAAACAACTAATTAGTTTAAATAAATGTAATGTAAAATCACCTGTGTTTTAGTATAAAAACGCGAGGCACACACAGCAGACTAAAGGAAGGATCCAGATTCTTCCAGTCACACGGATGTAGTCAATAATTACTCCACAGCAGTTACACAGGGAAAAACAGGAAGTGGAGCTGCTCTGGTCAACCTGAAAGGTTGCAAGAAGTGAAGGAGACAAAGTAGATTGCGTAGTCCAGTCCATTTTTAGTTCGGCAATTTAGGTGGAGCTTTGGCGACACCTATAAGCCAAAACCTTTGCGTTAGTGTACAAATAAGGATTAATGGCATATGAAAAGGGGAATAATGTTTTTAGGTGTTGTTTGGTTATTAGCCCACCCATTGACTGCACAGTACGACGTCCTTTCATCGCGGGATGTTTTTTCTCTGGGTTTTTTACCACAGAATTTTTAACAAAAAGAAAAAACATCGAAATTTTTAGGGGGGTTAGAAATATATATATATTTTGGGTGTGAGTGTTTTTGAATATATAAATAATTAAAGGGGATGGGGGTTGGGGGCAGCCCCAAAAATGGAAAATAAAAAAATCCATTCATTTTTTTGTTAAAAAATAAGTTGTAAAAAACACTGCAAAAAACATCCAACGATGAAATGACATGGAACCGACTGCACATAGCCATGTTAATCCCTATGGTAATTCCCATCCAGTTCCTGCTCCTCCAGCCCAAAACACCTCCTCATGGGAACTGTTTGAGCTCACTTTAAGTAAGCCTTACCATCAACCTTTTCAACCTTTTCACTGAAGTGTCTGCCAGTGTTTCCTCAAAGCAGTCTTCTGAGAATTAATGACTTGATTGGTGTAATAACAATCTCTTGGCCAGGTCTGCCTTCAGCCACTGGATGTATAAGCGTGATGCGTGTCCTTCACTGAAGTCCTGTTAAAAACAAGCTTTAGCAAAGCCAACAGTTTTGGCTTGTGTATACGTATTAGGTAGTTGCCAGGTGCTGCTATTAGATGCCCAGATACTCGCATCATTTTCCACCTGCTACCAGCAATAGCCAGTTAATACCACTACGATTGTGCCTGGCAAAGTGGCTTTCCCATGCATACACGAACATTCCAAACTGTTGGCATACAAGCACAGTCAGAACTTTAATCGCTTCCTTAATGCCAGATCTACAAAAAAGCTTCATATTATATTTACACAACTTAAACATCTCACACTCAATTCCTGCTTGCCTTGACAATCAGGAAGCCTCTTTTTGTGGCTCCATTGCTCAGACCGAATAGAACACTTAGGAACCAGTGCATTAAGGCTGCCGTGCATATTTTTCCAATGTCTGTGCAATGGTTTGTATTATACGTATGTCAATTAATGCGATCATGGTCATGTTTGCAGAGTCTGTCAATTCAATGCCAGTGTAAACAAAGTGCCCACAAGAAAATGGCATCACAAAGAGCATCACCAAAGCTACCACTCCGCTAAGCACCCTAAGCATTTGCACTACCATGGATCAGCAGAATACAAATCCCACTGCCAGAGCTGGGGAGCTGAGGAGGGGCAGCCGGTGAACTTTTTCAGTGGAGGGGGGTAAATAATTCTGAGCTATTTTCATGAGCGACCAAGCGTAGTAATGCAGGAGATTTGGGAGGCGGCCCTCCTGTGTAGAATTCTTTTAAAATAATGGGTTAATGTGGTGCAGTTTTGCAGCACATTTATTGCTAAAGGTTGGGCAAAATGGAATACAATTTACAATCGGTTCTGTAGAGTAAAATAAAAAAAAAATCCAACATAGACAAGGTCACCAAAAGGACATAGGAGAATTTTACAACACATGTTCATGGTCCCTTGGTCCACAGTATATACCAGCACTGACCTGTAAAGCAAATGATGGTGACGCCTGGGCCCACGCTGTATGGAGGCGTCCACACTAAAACGTGAACGGTAAAAGCCATCATTATGTCATCATTGCCACTGCAAAATATTTTCATGACTCTGATGCCCCCAGTAAATGTCATCAGTGGCGCTGATGCCCTCAACATTATTCATCACTGACACATAAAAACACATTCATCGATCTTTTGGCCACGATATGTGTCCTCATAACCGTTTACCATGTTTTTCATGCTGGTGTACCGATATGTCTTCACTGCCACTTTACAACACTTCCATTACCTTGGTCTCCTCACCACGTTACACGTTCCTAATGCTGGTGCCCCAGTGAAGTAGGGTGAATGGATGCGTCACTTTTCTCCACCCGCCACACCTTCACACACGTACAGCTAGAGTTACTAAACTGCTTCTTTCGTACTTCTCATCTCCTTATTCTCTTGAAGAATGCACTAGATTATCAACAATGTAATTGCTGTTGTTGGTAAAGCTCTCTCTTTCCAAAAATACTCTTCTCTTTGATGGCTTCTAGTACCATTTGTGCCACTGTGTACTGCTTCTGGGTCTGTCTATGCTAAATAAATGATTTTATACTCAGCTGTATTGAATGCAACTTTCTACCTCTTTGACGACTCTACTAGTTTTAAATCACTTGTCATTCCCCCCTGCCTATGGGCTCGGACACAGATCTTACATCTGCAAAGAGACAATTGGTAAAAGAGACATGCAGCCCCCATGAGTTTCGCAGTTAAGGCTATATAACCGCAAAGGTGGAGTATGTTTTGATGCAGTGTTTCACAAGATTGGTATGTTTGCCCTTCACTGACTACCCCATTTAGGTACACATTGATTTGATGCACATTTAACTCCTAGGGACTGTATAACACTAGGCTGTGATATTCTTACCAGGTGGTGGACCTTATTTACCTCATCACTCTGCAAAGAGCTTCTTGTCTTATCTAAAGTATTTGCTAAAGAGAAAGTGACTTTCCCTGGGGGAACCCTTTTTGCTCACCCATGAAGAGATTGCAAGGTTGGTATTTGATTTTGCTGGAGGTTTGGCATTCCCCTCCTCCTCTCCCTGTGCATTCTGAGATGTGTGCCACAGGGCTGGTCATCTCTCTCTCTTCTCTTACCCCTTTCTCCTCCACCTACCTCCTTTGCACCCCCCCATAGAGCTCTCTGTCTCACCCATCTTCTCTGACCGCTACACTATCTCTTACCCTATTCCTCTCACTAAGTCTGTAAGGAAGACGTTCAAGAGGGACATCCTGGTCTCCAACCCAGGAATCCCTATCGCTGATACCTACACCAGTCCTTCCCCCAGACAGACTCTCACTGACATCCTCTTTGTCGTCCCCTCTCCAGACCTATGCACCCTACATATGGTCTCAGTTCTCTCTCCTTTCTCCTCCTCTCCCATTAACAGTGGCACTAGGTGGGAGGTTGTATTGGCCCCCTTCCACTCCTCCAAGACCATCATTAATGTCTATCTGAACGGCCCTCAGCCCAATCTCCTCCTTTTTGATAGGTGCTTCGCGCGACTTATCAACTTCTTTCCTTCTCCTGATACTCCTTCCGCCACCTCTTTGGCACCCTCATCTTCCTCCTCTGCCCACCCTCAGGCCCCTCTACCACCTCCGCAGGGTGTACCTCAAGCCTGTACCCCTCAACAGAAGTCTTTCAAATGTGGCAACCTGCTCCACGTCGCCACTCTCAACTCTTGTTTTGTTGTCAAACACTCCTCTGACATCAGTCAGCCCCTCCAAGAACTCGACCTAGCTGTTCTTGCTCTCAATGAGACATAGTTAAGTCCAGTTCGGTCATGAGTTTTGATGCTCTCCTCCCTGTGTGCTACAAGATCCACGCCAAACCCAGAACCAACTGACCTGGAGGTGGAGTAACCCTGATCTTTCCATAGTGGGTCCTCCTCTCTGTCATCCCTATGCAGGCCTACTCCTCCTTTGAATGCCTGGTCTGCAGGCTCTCTACAGGTCACCTGGCCAGGTCACCCTCTTCCTCTCTGGAAGGGCCAACATCTCCTCTTCTCTCCTTGCCTCTACTTCTCAACTTCTCCTCCCTGGAGATCTTAATATCCACCTGAATGCTTCTAATCCATCCTCTGGACTTTTGTGCAACCTCTGTGACACACCCTCTCTTTCCATTCTGCCCTCTGGCCCAACATACTCTGCCGGACATACTTTGGAGGTTCTCATCACCTCAGACATCCCCCTCTCTAACTCTCTCACCACTCCTCTCTCTTGGACTGACCAATTTCTACTCTCCTCTCACCTAAAAATCTTTGTCCCTCAGGAAAAGCCCAGCCCTGCACTGCCACCTACCTTCTCGGTCATTCAGCCCATGAATCGTGTGGTATCAGTGGATGCCTTTGCCTCTACTTTCTCTGCTCCTCCTACTCCTGTGGCTGACTCACACACTGACACAGTCCTCTCTAACCTGCATCTTTCTATCTCCAACACTCTGGACATCCTTGCCCCTCTCATGAGAATCCAGCTGAAGTCTTTCTCCAAGTGCAACTCTTGGCATGTTTCCGTGCTCAGTGTCCTGAAACGCAAAGTGCAGGGTGGCTCAGAGGAAGTGGAGGGTTTCGGGCGCATCCTCTCACAAAGTGGCTTGCTGCCTGCTCCAAAGGCAATACAGACTCTCTGTCCTGTCCAAGAAGAGAGCACACATTCAAGACTGTGGGGGTCATTACGAGTTAGGAGGTAGCCATGCCACTATTAGTGGCATGGCTACCCCCTTACCGGGTACCGGGTCCGGGGTCCATAAATGAGGAATTACTGGGCCATTCCAACCTTGGAGGGCCCGGTAATTCCTCATTCAAAGAACCCGGACCGGGTACATCCTTATTCCCATTTAAGCCCCCATAGGGCTCAATGGGAATGGGGAGCATGCTAACAATGGGCCCGTTAACAACGGGCCCGTTGTTACCATGCTGGTCCCCTCGTAGGACCCGCTAAGGATGCCTGGTTTTACCAGGCGGCCTTAGCGGGTCCCGCGGGGAGACCTCGTAATAGGGCGGTAAGGGGTTGACAGCTCTGGCACCTTTACCGGCGCTGTTAACCCCTTACCGCCCAACTCGTAATGACCCCCAGTTTCTCTGCAGCCTCTAACAACACAGCCAAACTCTTTAAAATCGGCAAGGAACAGGCCAATTATGTTGCAGTCTCTACCTCTTCAGTGCCCTCCCAAGCCCTCTGTATGGCTCTGGCCTTTCACTTCTCTGCTAAAACTCTATCTCCTCTTCCTCTCTCGGCCCCCCTTTGGCCATCCCTCACTCGCCTTCTGATTTCTCTTCTTTCCCTCTGAGAACAACTGACAAGGTTTCTAGACAAGTCCGATCAATGAAATTGTCATCCAAACAGGTGCCCCTCCAGAACCACCAAGGACCATATTGACACACTCGCTCCAGCCTTGGCTGATTTCTGTAATCACTATTTTGCCACTGGAACTTTCCCCTCTCCCCGTACGCACACCCTAGTGCACCCCCTCCTCAAGAAACTGTCTGCCGATCCTACTTGCCTGGCAAACTATCACCCAATCTCCCTCACCCTTTTCCTGGGCAAACTTTTGGAAAAGCTAGCCATCTCCCAGCTTTATCTCCACACTGAATCTGTTGGTTTTCTCCATGACCATCAGCTTCAGAGCTGCCAGGACACAGACACTGCTCTCCTGAACACCCATGAAGATCTGTTCTCTAACCTTGATTCCAGCATTCCTTCTGTCCTCATCCTACTTGATCTTTCCTTTACTTTCAACACGGTCAACCTGGCCATACTGATCAATCAACTCCGTAAGAACCTGGGCATCATGGATCAGGCCCTGGAGTGGCTGACCTTCTTCCTCTTGGACCACCACGCCCAGGTCCAACTTGGTCTCTATTTCTGTGCCACCTCACTCTCTACCTGTGGCGTCACGCAGGGCTCTATCCTCTCACCCTGATTTTTCAATCTCTACTTGGCCCCTTTGGCCCACCTGAACTCTACCTTCTCCTCTAACTTTCAGTGTCATGCGGATGACACTCAGATTTCCTTCAGGCTCTCCTCAGCCTCCTCTCCTCTCTCGCTCATTCCTGATTGTCTATTCATGATGATTCAGGATTGTTGCACCTCCAACAATCGCTGCCTTAATGCCAGTAAGATGGAGATCCTTCTCAGTGTGACCCCTGCCGTGCTTTCCCTCTCTCACTGTGGCCGCCCTCCTCGGGCCCTCTTCCTTCGCCTTCCTGCGAGGCAAAAAACCTTGGTGTCATCTTCAACTCCACTCTTTCTGTCCCTCCTCACATCTCCGAAATCACTAAAAGAAGTCTCACTATCAGCTGCACCTCCTCAAATGGACTCGTCCCTTTCTCACTTCCCCCCAGAAGCTCAGTGTCTCCAGAGCCCTGGTTCTCTGTAGGCTGGACAGCCTCTTTCCCAATCTACCTTCCTTTACTTTCCACCCTCTGCAACTAATCCAGAACAGGACTGCAAGACTTATCCTTGGCCTCGAGCCCAGGGACCACATCTCTCCAGCCCTGAAATCTCTCTACTGGCTGCCGGTGGCTGCAAGGATCAAGTTCATGACACTTTGCATTGTCCACAAGGCTTTCTGTGGCCATGGCCCGCACTACATCCGATGCTCTCTTGCAAAATACCTTCTCGATCCCTTCACTCATCTACCTCCAACTCTCCAAGGGTTAGACGCCTCTCTAGGCAGAGAGTGGGGGTTAGATCTCTCTCCTCTGCAGGTGCCTCCCTCTGGAATGGCCTCTCTACCCTCTCAAACTTGAGCCAGACCACCTGAAGTTCCAGAAGCAGCTCAAAACTTTCCTCTTCTGCTCTGCTTTCTCTCTCTCCCTCTCCTGCTGACCTACCAGACCATCCTATCTGCTGTCCCGACTGGTTGCTTGGCTACCCTCAGAGTCTCACTGGGTACCAGACACTGATTACAAGACTCTTTCTTTATCAGTCACCCTTGCACTGCCTCCCGACCTATCATGCACTTAGGGGCTGTAACTGTAACCCTACAGTCCCTTGTACTGCCAAAAGCTGCCCTGTTTTCCCTGGTATCCGGTCATTGCTGCTAAAACAAAGCATCGACAAACCATACCATTGGAAATAAAAAGCATTTAAAAAAAACTATCTTTTTAAACCATTCAAAAGGGGGGTTTAGTGGCACCCCCCCATAAAAAAAGAAAAAAAATGCATTTGATGTTTTTTTTTAGATGCTTTGTTGCCAATGCTATGCTTTGTCGATGCTTTAACTGTCAATGCAATCACTAGGAACCTTTTCCCTCCCCTCTCCCTTGCACTTCCACTTCCCTTTTCTCTTGCACTTCTCGTTCTCACTCTTGCACGATCTGAATGACACAAGGCCTAGTAAGATCGTTTGTCCTGTCCTCCCTCTGTCATCCCTACCTTGTCTTGTCGCACCTAGAAACACTTGTGTACAGGCGCGTTATAAATGACGTATCATATCATATCATAGTGACTCCCAACGACCTGATCTATCAAACAGCGTACCATCCAGCCCACTTTCCCAAAATGTTTTTTTTAGCTTTCTGTATTTTAGTAATTATATTATAGTAATTATATTAATTATATTATATGTATATGCTCAGTCCTACAGAGGGGTTAAGACCATAAAGATCTGCAGCCACTGTTCAGTCTTGTGACAAGTAGTATGATGGGAAAATCGCATTTTGAGAGAAATGATTTCCTGAAAGCCCTCTCTGGTTGCACTAAAATGTATACGTTTCTGTATTGTATTAACACATTGTGACCCTTATAGTGCCCCATACATGTTTTATTATGGCATTTCTTTTTTTTAGAAACAGTTCCATATGCAGTGAATGTTACTTTCAATCTTCTGGCTCCCACATAAGCTTAACCTCGCTTGTAGTACCAGGCGTAACAGTGGGATAATAAAAGAAGTCTATATGGTGCTACGACTGGGTCACAGGCACTGGACAGCAGTTGCTCTGCAGTGTCACAGTAGGCTGCCAATTCATTCCAGCCACGTGGAAAGGCCCACGGCGTGGATGCCACTCCGCTGCCGATATCCTTTGGCACAAGCGTTAAGAGCTGGATCGAGTATCCCCCGGAGGCCCGGAAGTTCTGTAGCCCATGCCCATTTTTCTTGGACAACATACAGATGAATGCTTTTTTTTTTTAGCACGCAGTCAGTAACCCATTTTCCTTGCACACTTATTGGCTGAAGGAGTCGCGCTGGCATCTCCTTGCTCAGCATCAACAGCACTGCCCACCCTCCATCACCATGAGGAATGCACTCTCCTTTGCCTGTATCCTGGATGCCCTGCTGGCTGAGGGTGTGTGTGGGCGTCCTTCCTTCTACCTTTCGTATAGTGGCCACCAGAAACAGTGTATTTGGGTGCTTTTCATTGTAGTTTATATTGCTACCAAGTACAGCTGCACTCATTTTTGGTTTTTGGCCCAATTTGGTGGCGCAAAGCGCCATTATAATGCCAAATCCATAGCTACAAGTAAGGGGAGAGAGAAAAGGGCTTTCAGAGACGGACATTTGGTTGTTATAGTAACCCATGAAATTGACAAATCCCCAAGTGCTTACTTCAGTATCCTGAGGCTTTGAGTAGGGGTGTTATAGAGTGTGAGCCAATTAAACTCTAAGTTGTCAAAGGGTGCTGGCTATATATTTTGTAAAGGGGTGTGGAAAATGTTTTTGGGGGAAATCAATGCCGTTACAAAACCAATGAAAATGCTTTATTGTGTTGAGAGCAGTGTGTGATAGGATGTGTCTGTGGCTTTGGGCAGTGTGGGTGGATGTTTGTTGTTGATTGGTTAATAGGGTGTAGTGGGTTGGCCTTCAAGGACAGTGTTTGCGTTCCATGTGGTAATTCATCATTTTTCCTATAGCAGCAGGGAGGTAAAGTTGAATGTCTCTCTGTGTGTGATGTCTGAGAGAATAGACGGTAGCATAGGTATCTATAAAAAATTACAGAATTGTTTGAAAACACGTCACTTACAATGGAGAGAAATTGGCAAGATGGGCTTCTAAATGCTGACTGCCCACTCACAACGACGACAGCGGCACTGTGTGAGACATTGGCATCAAGTGATCTTAATGACTGATGCAGTCTTTTGTAATTCCTGCACGCCATTTCTGAGCCTGCGCCACCCACCACACCTCCCAGGGCTCACAAGGTGTGCCTCTTGCACTGCAGTTTGGTGTTGTTTTTATTGATTGAATTCCTGATGTCCTGGCCATGCATTCAGTGGAAGGTGCATTGTGTTGCTCTGTTTACTCGCAAACCTCCGACCCCCACTTTCTCTGGGATGTCTACTGTAGTTTAGTTTAGGCTTTTTATTTTTTAAACTTGCATTCTGGGAGTTGTAGTGCTTGATTTCCGATTTTAAGATGCTTTAAAAAGCAAGGTGGAAAAACAAGACTTCATGAACCATTTTGTATTGTGGCAGACTTTGGCAGTGTTTTCTAGGACCCATAGTCCTCTGGGAACTAAGTAGAGTTCATGCACATAACCAGCTGGCAACATTTGCATTGCGTGAGCTAGAGTGCATCCTGTGGCAGTGTCATGTAGTCCCAGGTTAAGTTGTGCTCTTGGTGAAGCAGTGCACATTCCCGCACACATCACTGTGCAGGGGCTCTCTGCAGAATGAGTTTGTGCATCACAGACCTGTGCCCCACTGAAAGTCTTTATTACAGTGAGGCAATATAAACATGTACTCTTATGATGACATGTATGGGAGTGCATCAGTGTATTCTGAGATATATGGCACAGTGTGTGGGAAGGAAAGACACCTCAGGAATACATTCGTACACGGTTTTCTGCTACATGTAGTCATGGCCGGCTGAAGGTGAGCAGGGGCCAATTTCAAAGGTTTGCTGGCCTGGGGATGGGGGATTTGGCAATGTCATTCATACTGCTCCATGCACAGTAACTTGATTACAATAATACTATTAATTATTGAAACATGAACGAGGGAGACTTAATCTATATTTAAAGTGGTGTGTGGACTGTGGCCTCGTTTTCGGCGTTGCGACATGACTTTATTTTGCAGTTACTCTGACATGGATCTTCCACCTCAGTGAGAGTGCGCAGTTTCTCACATGTTGAGCCGTCCGAAGCAGGGGATTTCGTATAGTTTGACTGTCTTTATTTTTTGACATTGTTTGAGGGTAACTTCTGCCTGTTCGTTTTTACAGTAAGTGCGGAAGTGTGAAAGTGTGGTATGACCGTGTGACATCTCCTAACTAGCTTGGAAGTCCCTGCGTCGAACAGAAGCGTTGAAGGTATGTTTTTGCAAATGCGTGCCTGTTTACATTTGTGTAAGGAATGTTTTGCCTATTTCTTGCCCGCAGTTGTGGTAGTTAACGTCGATGTTGTGCAAGTTGGAGCGCACTATTCCTTCCTGGTTAAGATAATCTGGAGCAAGTTACTGATGGTGATTTCGCCACTGTACAACATATGCTGTAAGCAGCACACATTGTCTGATTCAACAAAAAACTAAAAAAAAACACATTACGTTCTGCTGTGGTATGTGATACTATATTCGTTATGTTCTGCCATCTAATGTTATCCTAATTTACACTATCCTATATTATTTATTTTAAACTGAGCTTTTAAGTTTTGGCTATTAGGTGCCGCTTGCTTCAGCTATAACCCGATACTATTGCATTAAGGTGCAGATAGGGAGAAATGGCTTATGAGGAGAGACACACAGCTTGGACACCACCCTTCCCCATTCGCTCTACCCCCATCCACCCTATATATTCTTTCTACCCCACCCACCGTACCCCCATTCTTTCTACCCCACTTACCCTACTCCCTTTCTCTGTACCACACCCATCCTACTTCCCCTTGTTCTACCCCCACCCACCCTATCTTCACTCCCACGCAGCACCCACCTGACCTTATCCACTCTGCCCCCATCCAACCTCCACTCTCCCTACTTCCACCCACACTACCCCCACTGTCTTCCCCCACCCACTGTACCCCCACTCTAACCCACCCACCTTTACTGTCAATACCCACACCCACCCACCTTACTCCTACTGTTTTTAACCCCACCTACCCACTCCGCTCCCATTCTCTCTAACCCCACTCACCCACACGTCCCCCATCCTCTCTATTCACACCTACCCACCCTTTCCCATTCCGTCTACCCCACCAACACGTACCTCTACTTTCTCTAACCCTACCCACCCTATCTTCACTCTCCAACCGCACCCATCTGACCCCTATTCTCTCTACCCCACTCACCCACCCTTCTTCCATTCTGTCTACCCCACACACCTTGCCTCCACTCTATACCCCACTCTCTACCTCCACCCACTCTACCCCCTGTGTACCCCCCACACCCACCATAACCCCAGTCTTTCTACCACCACCCAACCTCATCCACTCTCTCTAACCACCCCCAACCTCCTACACACTCTCTACCCTCACCCGCTCACCCTACCCCAACTCTCTCTACCCCCACCCACACACACTTGTGGGATGTTTTTACCCATGCATCCAAGCCCTACCATAAAACTGTGCACTACTGGCATGGAAAACATCATGATGGCCAGAACTCCCCAGAGAGTGCACAGGGAAAACATGAAGAATAGGCTGCCACCCATTTTTGCCTATGTTGTGAGCACAGGAGGGCACTGCCTAAAACCACCATTGGGCTACACACACAGTAGCCTGAAACCATTGGGAATGGCAATGCTGATTGCCAAAAAGCAACTCAGAACTGTGGGGAATTCATTTTCTTAATCCCAAAAATGGTTGCAATACCGGTACTCACCACTATCAGAAAGCTGGCGTTTTAAAACCACCAGTGTAAAACTGAACAAATGAAACAAAACCAGGCCAAGGAAAGACTTGCTAAGAGGTGGAAGAATGTAAAACTATATTCTGAAATGACTTGAAGGAAGTAATTATTTAATGTATAGGTAAAAATTGTCAGTTTGATTTGAATGTAGAAAACTGGGAACAAAAAGTGATATTTAGCTGAAACCTGGCTTAATGAAACTGGATTCTGCCTGACAACTACCCCCGACAGGAGAAACCTGTTCAGCCACTCTTCCCAGGCCGAGCTGCATCCTGCTGCCCCTTGCCAAAAGGAGTTGACACCTCTCTGATTAGATTAGGGGTGGAGCACCTGGGAACTGGAAGGGACAGAACAATGCAACTTCCTTGACTCAGGCAAATGTTATATTGGGGGCGTCGTAAAATAGATTCCTCTTGGGAGAAACTGGGGGGCAGCTGTGCCTCTGTGAACAAGCTGGCTTGGGGGAAATGGATAAACCAGTTATTCCACCATGTGATGTGGGAAGCCACACCCCTTTTTGACCAGGGCATACTTTTAAAAAGATGGATAATTCATAGTACGGACCTGTCAAAATTATATAAATAATATTATTATTCTTGTGATTTTTCTGTGCACATTTTAAGAGGTGTTAGGACCCTGTGGTATGTTCCCGGGGATAGTAGCGGAAAAAAGGTTGTTACTCCAAATGTATGCATGTTAAAAATCTGACACTTTATCATCTGAAACCCATATCCCTGGTGCACATTTGTGTAAAATCTGGAAAGGTTTAGAGGTCGTTATCTGGATGAAAAGGGGAGAATTCTGTCATCAGTGGACACAACATCGTACAAAGACAGGGATCGGTTGGTTTGGTGCTACAGAAAATATGTTAACTGGACCTATAATATTAGAAAAATGGTACATAGATAAAAATGTATTTGGGTCATAAATAGATTTGTGTGCAAATTGACCAGGGGAGGATCCTCTGACCCATAAACAGACCTCATCACTCTGACTCACAACCCAATTCCCCAATCATGGGAGAGGGGAGAATTGGGCCAATGACAAGTAGAGAGGGGCAGGCTCAGTTAGGCCACGCACACACCCACTTTCAAAACACATAAAAAGAGACTGCTGGGAAAGGTAGAGGATTCAATTCCATTTGCTGCGGAACATGCTGACCGACGACTTCACATCCAGAGATCCAGACTTCAAATACATCAATCTCCAGAACCTGTAGCAGAAATTAACTCCAGAATTTGTAGCAGAGAGGCCTGAATCCACCAGCTGAATCCTCTTCCGCAGGCCTCAAAACCAACCAAACTATTCAACAGCCGGGCGAGCTGTTTGAATTTTGCCAAGAATTTTTGCAATAACCTGTAGCAGTATCCAGAAAGCAGTGCTGTATCCGGAACCCGAGAGAACCACAAACCAGACCGCTGTGAGCAGAACCAGAGACCCAGATCGCTGTGAAGTGCCGAGACCAGAACCGGAGTCCAGTCCAAAACCTGACCAGATCCGTGGCGAGGCCCATTCCTGCCCAAAATATATTGTGAGTACCGCCAGAACTGTGAAGAACCCAATCTTTTAGTTACAATAATCTAATCCAAACTATTTTAACCTAAGTAGAACAGCCTCCTAGAAATCGTGTCATCTGTCATTTTTAAAGCTGCACAACTGTCACCTGTCAATTCTGCAGCTGCAAGCTGTCACCTGTCATTTTGAGTTTTACTTTAAATCCGAAAATCTACCTTTATTAAATCGTCTGTATCTCTTGAACCGTTTGGGCTAGGAACGAAATTTAACTTTCATCTGAAAGCTTAGAATCTAGGCTTTTCAACGAACCTAGAACCAACCTACTCCCTATACTTTTTCCGTAATCGCGAGACACGTGCTCACGAAATATACCGCGATTTGCGATTTGGCCCGATTTCTTCATCTGTAGAAATCAGCAGCTTTTGCTTCTCTTTGCTAAAATTCGTTTGCAACCTGGTAATAACTCATAGGGCATTGCTAAAGTGAGCCTGAACTAATACCAACAAGCATCACCTACCCTGAACCTCTAGAGGGAATTAAAAGCAATTTTAGCACCTTTTCACTTCCTTGCAAACCACATTAAAGTAATTCGCCTGTGTTTAAAACCCATCCCTGTTTTCTCTAAGCTTGCTGGGGGAACTGGAACTGTGTATTGCATTATAAAGTGTGATTTGTTGGGATTCTTGAAGACTGTGTGCTCTCCTTCCATTTCTTGTATTGCATAGGGGGGGAGTGAATTGTCAAAAGAAAAAGTGATCATATTACCTTTTGCTCAAATCATAACAAGTTATTTCTGTACTGCATTTTATTCCACCATGCATTTCATTGAAACAATCAAGCATTTTCAGCTACCTCATCCTCTACACTACTCCTAAGTAACCAAATCAGTGTACCCCTGTAACATTATCCATTGTTGATCACGGTCATATTCTGAAGTGTGATATCAGATATCAATTTATTTATAAAGTGTGATAGATATATATTGTTGAATTGTCCGAATAAACCTTTTAATTTGCAAAACAAACCTACTTCTTGGCTCAGTGGGGTCAGGGGGATTCTAAGAGGGGGGTGTTATACAAGGGTTGTCATCCAGAGTACTGAACTGGATATAAAAATACATCAAGAAGGGTTTTCCTCAGCATCCCAGGCTAGGCATTGACTTAGCTGTAGTGTTGATTGAATATCGCTTACAAAAGTGGGGGCTCGGAGCCGGGATATTCTGGGTTAGAATTACCACTTGTGCAGATTAATACAGTGTGCCAACTGACCAGATACACATATCAAGTTAGATCGCCACGCTGTTTTACACTGTGGAAGCATCCCTCAAAGGAACGCTCTAAGGAAACGGTCTGTTTTGCAAAATAAAATACAAACTTCTGTAAGTCAGGAAGGAACTCAAATTCCAGAATGACGACCTTGGTAGATATGAAAATAGCCAGAGAGCACTTCTTACATAAGCTATTTGTGAGAGGTGAGTGGACTCATCAGGACCAAACGGTCTGGTTGCAGGCAATCGCGCAACAGGTCACTGAAACAGGGTCAGATACATGGAGAGATCAGGGTCCATTACATGTGGCCCTGAGTAAATTATATATGGCTTCTAAGGCCAAAGATGAACACAATAAGATTGCCAGGATAGTGGCATATTTGTATCTATATCTGGGAGCCATGCAGGACAAATGTGCTGAAGGCCAAGATCTGGCAAATAGGCAACAGATGGCGTTAGAAAAGGCCCAATCTGACCTGGTCTCTTCTGAGCAGAGGCTGCAGAGGAGCCAGGAGTCAGAAAATGATAGTAGGCAGTATATCATTAAAATAAAAGAGGACATGGATATACTGCAACAGGAAAAGACAGACCAGGATACCAGAATTCTGGCTTTGCAGAAGGAGCACCAAGACAGTTTGGACTCCTTACTGCAGAACCAGAAAAAGCTGGAGCAACAGCTCAATTTCAACAGGGCATGCACAGAGCAGGTAGCCACCCTGCCAATCCAACTAGTCAGAGAGAAAGAGGAAAGCAATAAATTGATTTTGAAAGACCTGGATACCCAGGCAGAGTTTGATGAAGAACGCCAGAAAGCTGGGGCCTTTCAAAGGCAGAGGGACGACCTGGTGTCACAAATGCAGGCTCTTGGTCAGGAAAGGGATACCTTAGGCCAGGAAGTCTGCCATTTAAAAAGAAAAATTGAAGAAAATTACGTGGCCCTCCAGGGGCTGGGTGACCTCCAAAAAGAGCATCAGGGCTTGCTAGATCACACCAGGAGGGTGGAGGAGGCTCTGGCAAGAAAGGAGCAGGCCAGTATGGATGGGACTGAGGAGGTAACCCTCCTGCAGCAGAGACTGGCCCAGTACTCCAGGACCAATCAGGAGGCACAGAGAGAAAATGAGGCTCTCTGTCAGCACAATGATAGGCTCCAGCAACAGGTAGCCATGCAGGAGAGACTGATAGAGTCTAGTAAGGCCTTAACTGAGGAACTGAAAGCGCAGGCTCTTGCTTTGCAACAGGAAGCAGGGGCGGATAGAGATGAGGTTCGCTGGGAAAGAGAAACTCCTGAGCATAACCTCAGGAGCCCTAGTACCAGAGGCCTTCATCTCTCCCAGTCCCTGGACTCTGCCACCCCCATGTCCCCTCGCGCACATGAGCCCAGGGCCACGGGGATGGCAGATTACTATCCAGCTAGAATTATGGGGCTCATAGGCCAGTACCTCCCTGGAATGGATGGGCGGGCATCCGGGTATGGGCACCCAAGCACAGTGCAATTTAGTGGGGAACCCCAGGAGAGTAGGCCCATTAAGGGCATCCTGAAAACCTCTGCCCAGTTAGGTCAGTGGGGGGGTGCCCATCAAATCCTGGCAGCAAGGAGGGATCTGAAGACTCCTCTGAGCATTACAGGACACAGGAGACCAGGTCCCCACATTCTGCCAGCCATTCCCAGGCTCGCAGAATCCGGGAAAACCTGGAAGATCAGACGGGCACCTCTGGGAGCAGTGCTTCTGAGTCAGAGGATGAATGGACCAGGGTTAACCGAAGCAAAAAGGCCAATAAGGCAAAAAGGGCCTTGCTTAAGGACCCATTGAAACAAATAAAGGCAATAAGGAGTGTCATCACGCCTTATCATAAGAACGCCAAGTATTCTGATTGGGAACACTTGGAGCTCTATGAGCAAATGATGGAGACTTTCTATTTGAAGGACAGCAGTAGCTGCATCCAGTACGTCAAATGGACCTTCTCACCAGAATACTCCAGTTTCTTTGCAGGGCTGGAGGATCAAAACCATTCAAGGTGGTCCACATACAGGGCGGCCATCTTGAAACATTTTTCTGTGCACAGATATCCTCAAGAGGCTCGCAAGGCAGCCTACAATTTGCAATGTGGGGAGGATCAGGCCCCACAAGAGTTTGTGCAAGAATTAAAGCGTGCATTTGCGCATACCACCAGAAGGGTGCGCACGGATAGCAGAGAATTTATCAATACGTTTTTCCATGCCTTACCCAAATACATAATGATCCAGCTTGTGAGAGATTTTCATGAGAAAAGATCTTTAGACTGGGTCATTGAACAGGCTACCCGGATCTATGAGGTGCAGAAGCCCATCGAAAATAAAAATAATGCGCTGAAAAATCCCAAAACCAACAGCACCCCTGCTGCTGCCAAGGTGGCAGAGGTAAAGGTTGCCCCCGTTTTAGATTTGGAGATGGGGGGGCCTAAAAACCTGCCTGCAACAAATAATTCACAGCCCAGAAGGCCCTCGGGCCAGCCACAGACAGGGAGTCGAGGAGGTAGTCCCACAAATGGGGTCCCCCGCTCCCCTGACTATGTAAGTCCCCGCTACAAGGGAAACAGACCAATCCTGGGTTATGTGTGGACTCCTCCAGCCCAAGGGGGGGGATCCAGCCAAGCACCTAACCCAGGGAACTTCCCTCTCAACTTCCCACAGGAGGTCAGAAATTCTCCAAATCCTGGGCAGAACTTTTTCCCCAGGTATCCACCCAATTTCCAGCCCCAAAATCATCCATCCTTCTTTCCCCAATTCCCTGAGCCCAGACAACCTAATCCGGGAGAGGGGAGGCCAAGGGTGGAGGGGTACCAAAATCTTCCCAACCAGGGGTACTACCAGAGAAGGGATAGCTACCCTTCCCGGGATCAGCCCAGGGGAGAAAATAGAGCCCCGTATCAGCCTGAGCGGGTTTCACAACTTGAGCGCCAGGTCCAAAATATGACACGGGATCTGGGTCACATACTGAGGGCTCAACAGAACCCTCAGATGAGCATGCCACCGCAGAATGCCCCAAACTCTGGACCTGGTGCTCCAGAACAATGACGGGGGCAGCACCCCGATAACCCACTGGTTCCCAGGGAGGAGGCAAAAGGGGAAGGGGGGTGTAAAGCCTTGGAGGAAGCTTCCTTCCCAACTTGTAAACAGCCCCTGGAAAACCAGGAACCGGAAACAAAATCTCCTGCCCCTGAAAGCCTGCCTCCCAAGGAGCAGAGGGGGGGTAGGAGAAACAAAGTACCCAAACAGGCCCAGTTTGTGGAGGAGGTACAGATCTTCCAATTTGAGGGAGAGGGATCCTCAGAAGATCCTGGGAAAAGGATCTTCTCCTTCAGAGATGGGGGAACTCCTCCCAAGGAAAAATGGGTCCCAAGGGATGTCAATTCAGACTGGGGAGATGTGGAGACTGAGCTACCGCCGCCCATCATCTCATCCCAGAACCGACAATACCAAAATCCCCTGGTTCAAACCCATCCTGATGGCTGCCTCCAAAAAAGGGGGGGCGGCCCAGAACCGGAACCAGGGGAACCCACAATGGCTCTGATCTCCAGTTGCCAACTTTTTCTTTCAGATTCCCAAGGCTCTCCACAGAATTCTGCCCAAATCTCTTCACTTGAAATGTCCAAAACCAGAAAATTAGCCCACCAGTTGTCCACAAATGTGCATTATCTGTGCCCCCTTGAGGAGAAGGAGGGAAGATATTATGCCCCGGTACAAGTACAGGGGCAGGGTACAATTTCAGCGCTGGTGGACACTGGATCTCAAGCTACCCTTCTGTCCAAAAGGGCCTTTGAGGAACTAAATGCAGGAAGGGGGGAGAATTACCGTATTCCTCTCACCTCTCTTCCTGGACAACTGCAGAACTTTGACGGGAAGGAAATTCCTGTCGAGGGGACTGCAGATTTGGACATCAAAATTGGGCGACACAAGGTGAAACACCCGGTCATAGTAGTGACTCCAGAGGGCACCCCTTGTTTACTAGGGAATGACCTCCCGGAAAGGTTGTCACCCCTAATAGATTACGTAAACAAGGTCCTCTGGACCCAGACTAGCCGACCAATAAAATTAAAACAGAGTGTCAACCATGTTAGTTTAAACGGCACCTGCCACATGGTTGAACAAAAATCTGACCAAGTAGAATTTCACTTCCAGAACAACCAGATTCCAGACGTGACAGTAATAGCAGTAGGACAACAGACTGGTGATGGGGGGTCCTCTCTATTTCTGAAAATCAACCTTCGTTCCAGTTTAAGGTGGTATTCCACACTGGAAGGAAACACTCTGAAATTATTTACCAATCCACAATCAGACACTCCTACTCCGATAGTCCAGAAAGATGTGAAATCAGCTCAGAGCCTGGCTGATATTCAGCAAATTGGAGAGCAGTTGTTCATCCCTGTTCAGTTAAATGATGGGCAGGACTCTGTTCTCGCCTGAGTGTGTGTGAACAACGGTAAGAGCTTCATCAGAGAAGCCATGTTTCGCCAACTCCCAAAAGATCAAGCCATTGCCACATTCAAACTGATAGACAAATGGGAAATGGACCTGGAAGCACCCAATTCAAAACATCTCCTGCCAAGCAGGTGTATGCTCAAAATCTCCATTGGCAACAAGAGCATAGTCCATAATTGTTGGGTCGTGCGAGACGTCACTGCCGCCTTTTACTTAGGCAGTGACATTCTCATTCGCTTTGCCATTAGTTTGGACCTAATAAACTTCAAAGCTTGGTCCCGATTAGCGGATAATCCCATGGGCTTTGATGATCAAGAAAAAGCATTTAGGTCAGCTCAATTGCTACCTTATGCAGTTGAAATTCAGATCAAAGAGGAAGTCACCATCCCAGAAAGGACCCGACAATTCTCCCTGGAAGTGAAAGTTAAAAGAGGACAAAAATTGAAAAACCCTGATACCTATATACATCTAAATGCTTCTCTCCAACAGCAAGGGTTAGGGGTAAACCCAACACCATTAGTCAACATAGAACATGACACCATTCCAATAGAGGTGGATAACAGCGACTTAAAGAGTATTACTCTAGCCGCAGGCACCATTATTGGAATGGCGGTTGATGACCGACATTTCTCCATTGATTTAGGAAATGAACTGTTAGGACCGATCCCCAAGGACTGTTTTGACAGTGAGGACAATACAACACCAGACAGGATTTTCACCCGACATGGGGGTAACTTCCTGGTGTACACTTCTTGCCCTTATGGTAAGGAAGATGTGACTTGTGACTTCAGGAGGGATGAGGTGATTTTCCAGGTCCATGAGGGCTGCCTTTCCCACCTGAAGCCTCCAGTCCAAATCAGCACTCTGACCAGGGACTTCTCCACCCAGCTGGAGGAGGCCGCTGAGATAGCCAAACCAGAAGTCTTTCCAGGCTTCAGGCAGATGGTGGAAGAGAGAGTCAACCTAGCTGATGCCTGCGTGACTTTGGAACAGAAGCAAAAGTTGAAACAAGTTTTCTTGGATTTCCAAGATCTCTTTGCGGTAGACTCATATGACTGTGGTCGCACCGACATCCACACAACAACAATTCCCACAGACCCTGGAATGACTCCAGTGTTTGTGAAGCAATATCGTTTGCCTCTCGCATCCATGGAGTCCCTTACTGAAATAATTAAGAACCTTGAGTCCCGGGGAATAATCCGTCCAGTACACAGCACCTTCAATAATCCGGTACTGGGAATATTGAAGCCAAATGGCCAGTGGAGACTCTGTGCCGACCTTAGGGAGCTCAACAAACGGGTCCATACTTCCCGATGGCCTCTTCCCTACATTGACCAAGGGCTGGCCCAGATCCAGCAGTCACAAGTATTCACTGCAATAGACCTGACCAATGGATACTGGACCGTGCCTGTCAGTAGGGAGGACCAATACAAACTGGCTTTTGCCTTTGGGGGCCAGCAGTACACATGGACCCGGACTCCCTTCGGATACCTCAACTCCGGCAATGAATTCAAAATTTTCCTACATAAGGCCATGCCCGACCTGGGTGCGAGGGGTAACCGGGCTTATGTAGATGATGTCCTCATCAAAAGTTCATCTGTGGAGGAACACATAGCGGAGATCTGTTATGTTCTGACACAGTTGAGGGCCACCGGAGCAAAACTTTCCTTTCAGAAAGCACAGTGGTGGAGAACCTGTGTTAATTTCTTGGGGCATGAGATTACTCCTCAGGGTCTCGGTCCCCAGGAAAAGAAAGTGGAAGCACTCCAGAAACTGAAGGATCCCACAACTCTGCAGGAACTAAGGAGCCTCCTTGGACTGACTAATTACAGCAGAAAGTTAATCAAAGGGCTACGCAGAGATCACTAGACCCCTGATTCATCTCCTGAAGGGGGGGGTCAAGTGGGAATGGGGTCCAGAACAATCCGAGGCAGTAAGACAACTCAAAAGAAGCCTCTCACAAGCGCCTTGCCTAGCTTACCCTGTCAGAAACAAGGAGTTCTTCCTGGAGACAGGGTTCTCTAATACATGCTTGACGGCAGTATTATACCAAAAGCATGACAAGGTCAATAAAGTAATCTCCTATGCGAGCAAAACTTTATCCTCTGTGGAGGAAAAATTCAACGATTGTGAGAAGGCACTCCTGGCAACGGTGTGGGCATTGAAGAATTACCGCCCGTTTATCCAGGGGGAACACATCATAGTGGAGACTCCACACCAGCCTCTGCAATATCTCCAAAGTGACAGAATCCGGGCCGGAAATGTGAGTAATTCCCGAATGACTTCCTGGATTCTGTCAATGCAAGGCTTTCCTGTGGAGGTCAGATATGGCCAAAACAAGAAGAGTCCCCTCGCGCAAGGTCTGGCTGACTTGCATGATTGTGCCAGAGAAAACTGTCTCGAGGACAAAAGTCTAAAAATCAAGGACAACATGGAGGCATACCTTAATTCCCCACACAAAGTCTTTGAAGAAGACAAGTGTGAGGGAATGCCCACTGTCTATGTGGATGGATGCTCGTACCATGTTGACAACAACGGGGAGAAAGAACTGGTGGCCGGCGTAGGGAATGCCTGGGTGAAGGAGTTTCCAGAACCCTCCGCTGGATACAAAATTGGTCCCCGAAGTAGTCAGGTGGCAGAGTTGATGGCTGTGCATCAGGCCATCCTCACTGCTGTCCAACATCAACTCCACGAACTGGTCATAATCACCGATTCGGATTATGTACGGAACGGGTTCGTGGAGCACCTGGTTAATTGGAAAACCAGAGGCATGTTATGTGCTAATAACAAACCCCTGAAACATGGGAAGTTAATTCAAAACATTGATGATCTGGTCACCGTGAATGGGATGACCATCTACTGGAAAAAGATCAAGGGTCATTCCAAAGTAGAGGGTCCAGACAAAACTGGAAATTACTTAGCTGATCAGCTGGCCAAAACCGGGGCCATCCAAGGGAATCTAATTGAGATTGAGTTCCTGTTGGGGGAAATCCAGGTCACTGCTATCACTAGGTCCCTGTCACGACTCGCTCCCTTCGCTCCCGTTCCCACCACTTGGGGGCATGATTTGGGGTTTATTCCCTACTGGACCTTTCCTCCGAACCTTATGCTACAGTGCTGTGATGAATTGGGAGCGCTAAATCCCTATTTTCCAAGCTACTTCCCTTCCGGATCCATTCCAGGTTTTTGGCAGCCAGCATGCTTCTTTAACCAAATGACTATGCTTCCCAGAATGCCTGGCCCACTGCTCCACCTCCACCCTTGCAGGACAAGGTTGGGTGGAGGATCGGTAACAGCTGTGGCTGCAGGTGCAGCAATCAGCACACCTGAGGCGTGTGCTCGTTGAGCAGCTTTAAAAGCCTCAGTCTTACTTCAGTCCAGCGCTGGTCATCGTTTGCAGTGTTCCTGTTGTGACTAGTCCCTTGTTCCTTGTTCCTTGCCTTTGTACCTAGTTCCTAGTTCCTGTTTTCTTGTTCCTCCGCCCTGAATCTCGGATTCATGCGCTAATTGATTTCTGCTCCCTTGATTCCCTTTTTGTCTTCCTCTGTTTGCAGGCAGCATTTCTCAGTGCTTTCCCCTTTTAGATGCAGCCCAGTTTGTCTGTGTTCTATATTTCTTTGACTCTGTCCTTTGCTGCTGTAAACCCGTATGCCTTAGCCTTCCTCTTAGATTAGCTTCCTGTCTTTTCCTTGGAGGGGTAGGGAGAAGTTTGCATTGGTTATTTCGTTTTTCCCTGCTCCTGATCCTTACTTTCTATTGGGATCCATTCCATGTTTCCATTGCACTTCTGCATTTATTTCCCATTTGATTATTAGGTGTGGTGTGCGGTTGTAGCTAGCTCCTGTGTGAATGCTTATGTTTTCCTCACTAATTTGTAATCACTATTCCAACTTAGGTATTTAGTTTTCCTCCCATTGCTGTTCTAGCCTTTCTGGGTCCCAGTTTCATCAACAGGATTCGTGGGCTAGCTGACATTCAAGAGGTTTATCTCGTCCTCGTGAGTACAGTTCTTTAGTTCTCTTATTTAATACCATCAAGAGTGTTAGTTCACAGATCCTGTCATTGCTTGCCCTCCACGTGGGTTCAGCGCTGTCAGTACCTGTAACAGCAATTGGGGGTAAGGCGCTTGCCGACTTTCCTCGCGGTCAGGTGCTTACCCCACATCCCTTTTCATATATTGGTTTTGTTGTCACACTCTATTTGCACTCCTGGGTTCTAGCATACATGAGTCGTTGTTCCTGTGTGCACGTAGTTTAATTCGAAGCTATTCACTGTGTGATTTAGTGCACATTTCCCTTGCCATATTCGCTGCCTTTGTACTCGCCTGACTAATCCTGACAGAATGACCAGCCCAAAATTCCCATTGAATATGGCAAGTTTAAGAAAGAAAGGCAGCAAGGCCTCTAACAAGTTTGTACAGAAAGCTTCCCCTACATTTACCTGTGACAATCAAATCACTAGTCCTGACTTAAATGAACTCCTTGTCACGAATGGGCATTTACGTGCAAAGTATTTTTCCCATAGGATGGCACATCCTACATTGCCTGATCCTAGTTCTATCTTTTGTTTTGATCCCGATTCTATGTCAGCGCAAGCCTTAGCCGCAGAAAACAACACACTGTTAGACTTATTATACAAGAGTACCTCTGTTGTTGAACCCCATGATTCCAGTTGTGCTTCACCTCAGATAGAACAGTTTCATGGTACAAACATAAAGAATGGAGGGGTTCCTTGCATAACTTCTGTTTTCTACCCTCAGTCTAAAGCATACTCCTTTGCACAGGTACATACTGTAGTCCCTAATGCCAAGAGGTCTAATGTCAATAGTTTGCTTAAGGGAAACACAGACCAAGTTGGTAAGAGAAACTATAAATCACAGAACCTGCAAGCAGTAGAGGACAATGTACAATCGGTGCACATCCAAATTGCTAGTGCAGGATCCAGCCCTGATGCCACTATGCCTCCCCCTGTGCCTACTGATAGTGATGTACAGTTAATGCAGGGCATGCTAAGAGCTAAGCTTGAGGAGTTAAGACAAGAATTCATTTCTTTACAAGAGGAGAATAAAACCTTGCACTCTTTACTGAATACACCTCAGACTTTATCTGTTGATGTTGAGGAAGTGAACACTGTTCAGCCCCTGAGTGCAGAGACTTTGGTAAACCATGATATTTGTCAATGTGTTAGATCTATTGGGAGTGAAGGTCTTTCGTCTAGCACAGCGCTTAATCTGGGCACAGTTTCTAACAATTGTTCTGCTGTTTGTCAGGGATTGCAGTTAGCTGAAGATTTACAAGCCACTCCTTTACCTAAAATTTCCTGTGTAGCAGTTTGTCATAATTCTGAGCTAGCACACATACAAGCTTCTGATTTCCAAACACAATCCACAATGGTGGCATACACAGATTCAGTCACTACAGTAGGCTTAGGCTCTGCTCTTGATACAGCTGCTGAGACTGAAGTAGATGTTAAAGCTGATGTGGAAAACGATGTTACCTCTGGGTTCACTCTTCCTTCTGCCAATTCTGATCAATACGAACAGTCAGAGACAGTACAGTTTTCATGTTCTGATGGACTCATTCCACAGTATACAGAACCAAAAAACCGGCAGGCATTTCCTGAACTGTTGATTGTTAATCTGCCTCTTTCAGAAGCTAAAACAGAGGAATGGACAATTGACGAAATCCTGATTAACAGAGACTTTACTATGGTGATTCCACTGGTTGATTTTGACTTCTACAAAGAAAGAGACTCTGTGTCACCCACTAAAGAAAGGGACTGCAAGGGTACAGCTCAGTCTTTGGTTACTGGTGCCAAGGAGTCTACTGCCCTAAAGGTGCCCTCCATTCCTGAGCCACCAATGTGTCTGTCAACTTCTGAGACTTCTGTCTGTCCTCCTACAACCATTGACTCTTCTATGATCCAATCCACAGCCCTGCAGTCATCTTTGGCACACGCGTCTTCAACCAATGAACCGCTGCCATGTCTGCCATTTACTCAAGAGCCAGTCCTAAAGACCTGGACATGTTTGTATCCAGCAACCGAGATTGCTTCAGCTTGCATGCCTTCAGCCTCAAGGTTTCCCCTGGCCTGCCTGTCTTCAGCTACAGTGACTCATCCTGCAGATCATCCTTCAGCTTTAGAGCCTCCGGTAGTCCATCAAAAGTGCATGTCTTCAGTCCCGGAGTATACTGAGTATTTGCCTTCAGTTCATGAGACGCCTGTATCCTGCTTAGCCTCGCTGCCAATATCAGAGGTATACCTGTCTACACCATCAGATCCTGCTGTATTTTCTTCTGCTCCAGCGATTCCTCCTGAATCCCAACCATTTACTGTTGATGAACGTCTAGCTTGCCTTTCTTTTACTTCAGGAGGAGCACCAGTATGCCTGCCTTTTCCACAAGACGATTCTCCCAACTGCTTCACTTTAGCATCAGAGCCTCCTAAAAATGCAGCATCAGAGTTTGAGACTTTTGCCAGCTCCCGCTTCAGAGTCATCAAGCTGGACCAAGTGGTGAGTCAGAACCACTCACCTGGGTGTGCACAGGGGGTGGTGCAGACCGGCGTATTACCTACAGGACTTGTGCAACAGAATTCCGCCAAGAAGCACCAGTTGGGTGCTAGTAGCCAAAGGAAGGGAATGACTGCTGCAGTTCAAAATGTGTCTGTTATTGCTCCTTCTGCGAGTGTGCCTGAAATACCAAGTACTGCGTCTATCACTCCTATCAGTATGCCAAACGTCCCTGCTGTTGTATCCCACGTGCAACAAGGTGGTTACACGACTGTCACCAGGAGTACCAGCCTTGTACAACCCATTGGACTTTCAGGTCTCCAAGGCGTAGAACATGTGCAGTCAAACCTTAGTCACTTTCAACCACAAGCCTTTTCCCAGATGGATGACAGAAGAAAATCTGAACCTCTACCTCAGCCGCCACCTTCTCTAATGGCTGAACATAAACCTTTCCTGAAGCCAGCAATTTCCTCACCTCCCGCATGTCCACTCTCGGCAGAAAGGCTAACAGGGCTTCTACCATTGTCTAAGGCATGTTGCACCAGCCTGCCTCCCTCCTCAAAGACTTATAAGGGTCCACTCCCAGTGACTGAGCTTCCTGGACCTTCCAACTCTGCTTCAGGTCCTGCAAGTCCTTCATGCCTTTCTTTGAACCATGAGTCTCTTCCTCACCAGAAGCCACCGTTTCCATCAGTACCACCTCCAAAGACAAAGCACTCCTATCATGGAAGTCCATCTGCCTTTGCCCACAGGCCACCATTTCCATCAGTGCCACCTCCAAAGAAAAAGCACTCCCATCATGGAAAGAAGATGTCTCGTGCGGGTGGCGGGCACCCGAAGACGGCCGTAGGAGGGGGTATACTGTCACGACTCGCTCCCTTCGCTCCCGTTCCCACCACTTGGGGGCATGATTTGGGGTTTATTCCCTACTGGACCTTTCCTCCGAACCTTATGCTACAGTGCTGTGATGAATTGGGAGCGCTAAATCCCTATTTTCCAAGCTACTTCCCTTCCGGATCCATTCCAGGTTTTTGGCAGCCAGCATGCTTCTTTAACCAAATGACTATGCTTCCCAGAATGCCTGGCCCACTGCTCCACCTCCACCCTTGCAGGACAAGGTTGGGTGGAGGATAGGTAACAGCTGTGGCTGCAGGTGCAGCAATCAGCACACCTGAGGCGTGTGCTCGTTGAGCAGCTTTAAAAGCCTCAGTCTTACTTCAGTCCAGCGCTGGTCATCGTTTGCAGTGTTCCTGTTGTGACTAGTCCCTTGTTCCTTGTTCCTTGCCTTTGTACCTAGTTCCTAGTTCCTGTTTTCTTGTTCCTCCGCCCTGAATCTCGGATTCATGCGCTAATTGATTTCTGCTCCCTTGATTCCCTTTTTGTCTTCCTCTGTTTGCAGGCAGCATTTCTCAGTGCTTTCCCCTTTTAGATGCAGCCCAGTTTGTCTGTGTTCTATATTTCTTTGACTCTGTCCTTTGCTGCTGTAAACCCGTATGCCTTAGCCTTCCTCTTAGATTAGCTTCCTGTCTTTTCCTTGGAGGGGTAGGGAGAAGTTTGCATTGGTTATTTCGTTTTTCCCTGCTCCTGATCCTTACTTTCTATTGGGATCCATTCCATGTTTTCCATTGCACTTCTGCATTTATTTCCCATTTGATTATTAGGTGTGGTGTGCGGTTGTAGCTAGCTCCTGTGTGAATGCTTATGTTTTCCTCACTAATTTGTAATCACTATTCCAACTTAGGTATTTAGTTTTCCTCCCATTGCTGTTCTAGCCTTTCTGGGTCCCAGTTTCATCAACAGGATTCGTGGGCTAGCTGACATTCAAGAGGTTTATCTCGTCCTCGTGAGTACAGTTCTTTAGTTCCCTTATTTAATACCATCAAGAGTGTTAGTTCACAGATCCTGTCATTGCTTGCCCTCCACGTGGGTTTAGCGCTCTCAGTACCTGTAACAGCAATTGGGGGTAAGGCGCTTGCCGACTTTCCTCGCGGTCAGGTGCTTACCCCACATCCCTTTTCATATATTGGTTTTGTTGTCACACTCTATTTGCACTCCTGGGTTCTAGCATACATGAGTCGTTGTTCCTGTGTGCACGTAGTTTAATTCGAAGCTATTCACTGTGTGATTTAGTGCACATTTCCCTTGCCATATTCGCTGCCTTTGTACTCGCCTGACTAATCCTGACAGTCCCAGACAAATGCTCACAATGATCTTTCAACTGCACAATGGAGTAAGGAGACCTCTGATGCTGATTTAATTACAGCTCAGAAGGGGGATCCAATTATTGGTAAGTTTTACCGACACCTTGAGGACCCTGAGAACTTCCCCCTGACGGATACCAACTACATTGGGAAAGAGGACCTAAGAGTGTTGATGAAATGTCCAAAAAGGTTCCGAATCCAAGACGGTTTGTTGGTAAGGAAATCCCAAGCTGGCCATGATTAGTGGGTGGTCTCTACTTCATTCCGAAGCCTGATGTTAAGTCACGCCCATGATGCAGCCACCACCGGTCATAGGGGGTTTCACACAACACTGGAAATCTTAAGAGAGGTTGCATACTGGCCACACACGGGGCAGGACCTCGACCAATACTTGAAGGGGTGTCTTGTGTGTGCACAATTTCAGCCATCATCCCTCACACACCATGCACCTCTCCAAAAGAGGGGATGACACTGCCATGGTCAGATTTGCAAATCAACTTTGTAGGCCCTGTAATCCGCTCGTCTAGAGGAAACAAGTACATGTTGACCATTACATGCTTGTTTACCAAGTGGGTGGAATGTCTCCCAGCCCCAAACTGCAAGGCAGAAACAGCAGCTGCCCTGATGATTAACCACATCTTTTCCCGTTTTGGTCTACCTCAAAGGATTGAGTCAGACAGGGGTAGCCACTTCACCAGTGAAGTAATGACAAAGATGTGGGAGATACTGGGGGTCAAAAGGAAGTTACATATTGTTTACAGGCCAGCTTCTTCTGGAGCAGTGGAGAGATACAACCAAACCATTGTGAGCATCTTAAAAAAGTTTGTGGCAGATTCTGGGCCAAGTCGGGATATCCGATTACCTCTGGTCCTAATGGCCATTAGATCTACCCCTTCATCTGCAACTAAAATGTCACCATTTGAGTTGATGACTGGACGCAAGATGGTGCTTCCCCACCATTTGCTCTACAGGACTCAAGAGCAGACACTGATAAATGCCTCCACAACTCATGAGTATGTGGAGAATCTAAGGAAACACCTTCAGCATGCTTTTGCCTATGCTCAGCGGAATCTAGAAAGATCAGCTCATAGCATGAAAACCCACTACGACCTGAAGACAACCAGGAAGGAATATACTGTGGGGGACCGTGTCTATCTATACAATTTCCAAAGGAACCAGGCAAACAGCGAAAATGTTTGCCTACATGGAAGGGACCGTTTGAAATTATAGACAAAATCTCCCCTGTGGCCTACAAGATCCGCATCCCCAAAGGCGGTTTGGCAGAGGGGGAAGACAAGTGGGTCCATATAAATCAGCTAAAGTGTTGCCATCCCAGACACACTCTGCAACAACTGGAGGAGTCCTCTGCAATACCAGAGGGGACCGCTCCAGAGTAATTCAATTCCAACCCTAAAATATCCCACATATAGTCTCTAAAATATTATGATTTATGATTTGGAAAAAAAAATGTCTTATAATTGTATCTTGTTTTTTGTTAAAATAAGAACGCAAATGTTTTGACTATAAAATGTATATGCCACCCCACTATATCAATGGTGGGGAAGAAATGTCTACGAATAGGTATTGCCGCTTTCCTTTGTCGTCCTAGGAGAAAGAAACCCTGGAGACTGGCCAAGGAGGACGACCGGGGACCGGGAGCAGAGACCCGAGGGGCCCGGGGTACCGCCCAATCCTCCCATCAGGACCAGCAAGGAGAACTGATTGATCGACTGGAGGGAGGAAAAGATGCTGAACTGGTCCATCCATGGAATTGGAAGAAGAGGAGGCGAACATCCCAGATCTTGCGAGTTCCATCAGTGAAAGGACAGAATGGCCATCGCAAGAGGGGGGGCTTGTGGGATGTTTTTACCCATGCATCCAAGCCCTACCATAAAACTGTGCAGTACTGGCATGGAAAACATCATGATGGCCAGAACTCCCCAGAGAGTGCACAGGGAAAACATGAAGAATAGGCTCCCACCCATTTTTGCCTATGTTGTGAGCACAGGAGGGCACTGCCTAAAACCACCATTGGGCTACACACACAGTAGCCTGAAACCATTGGGAATGGCAATGCTGATTGCCAAAAAGCAACTCAGAACTGTGGGGAATTCATTTTCTTAATCCCAAAAATGGTTGCAATACCGGTACTCACCACTATCAGAAAGCCGGCGTTTTAAAACCACCAGACTTTTGTGTAAAACTGAACAAATGTAACAAAACCAGGCCAAGGAAAGACTTGCTAAGAGGTGGAAGAATGTAAAACTATATTCTGAAATGACTTGAAGGAAGTAATTATTTAATGTATAGGTAAAAATTGTCAGTTTGATTTGAATGTAGAAAACTGGGAACAAAAAGTGACATTTAGCTGAAACCTGGCTTAATGAAACTGGATTCTGCCTGACAACTACCACCGACAGGAGAAACCTGTTCAGCCACTCTTCCCAGGCCGACCTGCATCCTGCTTCTCCTTGCCAAAAGGAGTTGACACCTTTCTGATTAGATTAGGGGTGGAGCACCTGGGAACTGGAAGGGACAGAACAATGCAACTTCCTTGACTCAGGCAAATGTTATATTGGGGGCGTCGTAAAATAGCTTCCTCTTGGGAGAAACTGGGGGGCAGCGTGCCTCTGTGAACAAGCTGGCTTGGGGGAAGTGGATAAACCAGTTATTCCACCATGTGATGTGGGAAGCCACACCCCTTTTTGACCAGGGCATACTTTTAAAAAGATGGATAATTCATAGTACGGACCTGTCAAAATTATATAAATAATATTATTATTCTTGTGATTTTTCTGTGCACATTTTAAGAGGTGTTAGGACCCTGTGGTATTTTCCTGGGGATAGTAGCGGAAAAAAGGTTGTTACTCCAAATGTATGCATGTTAAAAATCTGACACTTTAACATCTGAAACCCATATCCCTGGTGCACATTTGTGTAAAATCTGGAAAGGTTTAGAGGTCGTTATCTGGATGAAAAGGGGAGAATTCTGTCATCAGTGGACACGACATCGTACAAAGACAGGGATCGGATGGTTTGGTGCTACAGAAAATATGTTAACTGGACCTATAATATTAGAAAAATGGTACATAGATAAATATGTATTTGGGTCATAAATAGATTTGTGTGCAAATTGACCAGGGGAGGATCCTCTGACCCATAAACAGACCTCATCACTCTGACTCACAACCCAATTCCCCAATCATGGGAGAGGGGAGAATTGGGCCAATGACAAGTAGAGAGGGGCAGGCTCAGTTAGGCCACGCACACACCCACTTTCAAAACACATAAAAAGAGACTGCTGGGACAGGTAGAGGATTCAATTCCATTTGCTGAGGAGCATGCTGACCGACGACTTCACATCCAGAGATCCAGACTTCAAATCCATCAATCTCCAGAACCTGTAGCAGAAATTAACTCCAGAATTTGTAGCAGAGAGGCCTGAATACACCGGCTGAATCCTCTTCAGCAGGCCTCAAAACCAACCAAACTATTCAACAGCCGGGCGAGTTGTTTGAATTTCGCCAAGAATTTTTGCAAGAACCTGTAGCAGTATCCAGAAAGCAGTGCTGTATCCGGAACCCGAGAGAACCACAAACCAGACCGCTGTGAGCAGAACCAGAGACCCAGATCGCTGTGAAGTGCCGAGACCAGAACCGGAGTCCAGTCCAAAACCTGACCAGATCCGTGGCGAGGCCCATTCCTGCCCAAAATATAATGTGAGTACCGCCAGAACTGTGAAGAACCCAATCTCTTAGTTAAAATAATCTAATCCAAACTATTTTAACCTAAGTAGAACAGCCTCCTAGAAATCGTGTCATCTGTCATTTTTAAAGCTGCACAACTGTCACCTGTCAATTCTGCAGCTGCAAGCTGTCACCTGTCATTTTGAGTTTTACTTTAAATCCAAAAATCTACCTTTATTAAATCGTCTGTATCTCTTGAACCGTTTGGGCTAGGAACGAAATTTAACTTTCATCTGAAAGCTTAGAATCTAGAACCGACTTCCTACTCCCTATACTTTTTCCATAATCGCGAGACACGCGCTCGCGAAATTTACCGCGATTTGGCCCGATTTCTTCATCTGTAGAAATCAGCAGCTTTTGCTTCTCTTTGCTAAAATTCGTTTGCAACCTGGTAATAACTCATAGGGCATTGCTAAAGTGAGCCTGAACTAATACCAACAAGCATCACCTACCCTGAACCTCTAGAGGGAATTAAAAGCAATTTTAGCACCTTTTCACTTCCTTGCAAACCACATTAAAGTAATTTGCCTGTGTTTAAAACCCATCCCTGTTTTCTCTAAGCTTGCTGGGGGAACTGGAACTGTGTATTGCATTATAAAGTGTGATTTGTTGGGATTCTTGAAGACTGTGTGCTCTCCTTCCATTTCTTGTATTGCATAGGGGGGCAGTGAATTGTCAAAAGAAAAAGTGATCATATTACCTTTTGCTAAAATCATAACAAGTTATTTCTGTACTGCATTTTATTCCACCTTGCATTTCATTGAAACAATCAAGCATTTTCAGCTACCTCATCCTCTACACTACTCCTAAGTAACCAAATCAGTGTACCCCTGTAACATTATCCATTGTTGATCACGGTCATATTCTGAAGTGTGATATCAGTTATCAATTTATTTATAAAGTGTGATAGATATATATTGTTGAATTGTCCGAATAAACCTTTTAATTTGCAAAACAAACCTACTTCTTGGCTCAGTGGGGTCAGGGGGATTCTAAGAGGGGGGTGTTATACAAGGGTTGTCATCCAGAGTACTGAACTGGATATAAAAATACATCAATAAGGGTTTTCCACAGCATCCCAGGCTAGGCATTGATTTAGCTGTAGTGTTGATTGAATATCGCTTACACACTACCCTCTCTCTACCCCCACCAACCTATCCTATCCCCTCTCTCTCTACCACGATACACCCCAGCCCTCTCTCTACCCCATCAACCTGTTCTACCCCCACTCTCTATCTCTACCCCCTCTCTCTACCACCACCCATCCTACCCCCTTTCTCTACTCAACCCTACCCCCTCTCTCTCTTTACCCCCACCATGCACCTTACCCCCTATCTCTCGCTGCACCCACCACCCTTAATTCCCACACCCACCCACCGTACCCCAGGTAGCCCCTCTATTCCCCCACCTACCCACCTTACTCCCTCTTCCTATCCCCTCTCATCTTTCCTCTCACAAGATTGCTTTATTTCTTACCCTCGCACCCTTTCTTGCTCATATTTCCTCTTGCTCCTCATCGATGGCACCCTCTATAGTGGCTTCTCCCCTTGCTCTAGTTCCCTTCTCATTCTGTTGCACACCTGCACCCCTTATGGCATCCTCCTTTGAAACTTGGCACTCTTCTCCTTGCACCTCGGTGCAAAGAATGGCAGTACAGGCCAAAACTATTGGCATTGCCAATGCTTGTTTCTAATGCTGTGGGCTAAGAGGCTGAACATTGCCAGGCACTGCTCCTGCTCAAACAGGAGGTAAACATAGCACATGCAGTACACCAGCGCACAAACTGAGCTCCCCACTGTAGTTTGAACCTGTCACTTCTTTCATTCATTTTGTCATTTGTATATTGGCGAAAGTGGTAGCAAGTGGTGTTTGCTGGTGCTGGAGGAAGACTTTTCCTGTAATTGCTGCTACTGGACCTTTAACTCCCCTGGAGGCAGAGTTGCTGCAATACATCCTGTTCACCACATAAAACCACTTCCTCCCGCAAAAGCGGAGAGGAAGTGGAAGCAAGTGGTGTTTGCTGGTGTTCGCTGGGGGAGCTGGCTATCTGTTAGAGGAGCTGCACTATGACGGATGCCCTGAGTGAAGACCTCCAGGGCGCGCAAATGGGAAAAAAACTTTTGTTAAAAGTAAAACCAGTCTGTGAAATGACAAGTGTCGGAAAACCGAAGCCAGCCCGAACGCCAATGAGGTGAGAAAACGGCTGACTTCTCTTTCACAGTCAGCCGTTCCCCCATCACCCTGTTCCCCCTCTAGCCATGCACAATTCCACTGTATGCCTAACGAGGAAGAGGGGGGGGGGAGTCTGTTCCAGACCCGACGGGGAAAGATAGACGATCATTGAAAGAAGCTGGGAGGCACAGTGCAGACACTAGTGCTGCCCCCTTGCCGCAAGCGGAGAAAACCGAGGTCGTTTTAAATGACTCGAGGATAAACGCTTCAACAGGCGAGCTGAGTCTGCGGCCAACGAGCCGAGGAGTCAGCGGCACGACCGCGCCTGATTGGAAAAAGCCAGCCGACTGCCTGCCGTTGTTGTTGCCGAAAAGTACTGAGCTAATAGACAACCCCGAGGGGAGCTGTCGGGTGGAATGATCTCGGCCCCAAGTGCCAATCCACTATGCAAGAGCGGCACGCAGTCTATTCCCGCCAAGGAAACCCTACGTAGCGCGCTGCATGTGGATACTGAGAAATTAGGGGGTGGGGGTGCCTGGAGTTGAAAGAGGTAAAGAAAATGAAAGCCCCCAATAAGAATGGACAGTCACATCCCGCAACCATCCGTGATGTTAGCTCCTATCTGAAAGGATGATTATTCAAGTGGGAGCTTAAACACTGACTCAATGGAGGATTCCTCTATGAACTCAGAAGCTCCTACAAGTTTGCCACGGAATGAGGACCCATCGGTGGATGGATACATCAAGCCCAATCTGAATAACTCAATGGGGCTAATTGGCACTGGCCCTAATAAGGATTTCCATACAAACCCATAGGCCTTGCAGCGTAGCTTAGATATTATGGACAAGCAACATGGCACATTTTTTGCAGGAATGTGAGTTCCAAGGGATGCAGATTAAAACCACTCAAACGGGGCTCCTATCGGTGGAGCTTCATGCAGCGCCGGCTTCTACCTTAAGGACCTTAAACCCTAATCACAAGATCCCTGGAATCAATGGCAATGATAACTCCAATTGGGAAGATCTAGATGACTCGGAGGAGGATGCTGAAGGGTTATGGATGGAAAAAAATCCTAACAGGTGCGGATTGGAGTCAGAAAAAGATAAGCTGTGGGACTCTTTTGAGTTATTGTCCAAGGATCTCCCCCTGTTCGCAGAGAACTACAAAGGAAAGTCCAATCGACCTATAACGATCAAAGAGACGGAATCCTACTCAAACTCCGCCTTAGCAGAGAAACTATCCCAAGATATAACAGCACTAACAGTGGGAATTTTAAGAGAAAAGTGAAAGAGCCTATCCTTCATAACAGAAGAAATTGCCGCCTTGGACGATTTAGCTCTACACAAGTCGGCAAAAAAGTCACAACGGTCGGCAGGACGCCAAAGACAGAACGGAGAGGCTGAGCATCCAAAGAACAGTCAGGCCCTATCTGATCTACAGGATTCTCATGTATGCGAACAAGGGAAAGTACCTGGCCGGGAAGCAAATGCCCAGGAAAAGCAAACCCTCGGTCCTTTGGTGACCCCGCCGGACAGGAGATCTGACAGCAAAAAGGACATTGAGGTGGATTTAGCCCACATACAGAATACTGTAATGGCGGCACTGACCATCTCACTGTCACCATTCGTAAAACTGTATGAGGCACTAAATACCTCCCTGCAAGATATACAAACAGGCAATGATAAGATGAGCCACCAACTACAAAATATGGAGCGCTTCACAGAGAGACTCGAAATGAGACTAAACGGCGAAGTAGAGCGCACAAACAACTGGCAAAACTGCCTATCGGAATTGTTACAGAGCGTGACCAATGACAAGTCGCAACTCATGGAACTCATCATTGATGACTATAAATGTAAGAGACAAAGTTTGAATAAAACAGAGAGCGTCGCAACTTCCACAAAAGAATCCAATGACAGATCAGTGGAAAGCTCTACCGCAGAGGAACAGATGCCCTCTGTAAGGTTAGAACTACAAGTAAAGGATCAAGTCATGAAGAAAGCACAATCCTTTTATTCTTCAATCTAATTGGTGATATATTGTGATGATGGGCTAAATGCGTGTCAATTCCACTCCAACTAATAATAAAAAGACACTTTATACTATCCAGTGACATTAATACCATGAGCCAATTCGACACATTTCAAGCTTATTGGTGCCCACTAACTTGAAGTGTGCCGAATCGGCTATAGACAGGATATCAACCCGGATGACATCCTTCCATCTTGTTTGTTTTCTGGCTAGCGAGCTGAGGATCAAGCTAATTATTTAACAGAATTTGAGTCTGTGGTACCGGACTCCACGTACCATGTTTGTAGTCTAGTGCTATGTTAGGTCATCAGTCACCTACAACACCCCCTTTGTTTTCCAGTGGCCCTCTGTGCTGTCTTCACACTACCCACTTTCCCATCCCCCGCTTACCTTTTGTTGAAGCTCTTTCCACCACTCCACGACCATTTCCACCACCGACTGCACCCTTGAGCCGGCATCATTCGTCAGTCACGCAGTTGGCATCACCATTATTCCCCTACAGTGAGGAATTGTCTTTCATGATGGACACCTGCATAACCTCTTTCTTTTTTGGCACAGGGTGACACACATGTAATCCTCTTATAAGGCACCAGAAGCCCATCTCCCAATGAGTACAATGGGAACTGCGGAAATATTGTATTGCAGAATCAAGACTGTGGAATGATGACATGGTCACGTGAGCTGATTCGCGACAAGCATGAGTTGAATCAAGCTTTTTCTAATTCGGATTGAACCAGCTCACTTATCAGCTCAATTGAGGCTCGACCGAGACAAGCTGTTTCTTTTTTTTTCAATTAAATCTGTTTATTAAGTAACGTTCAGCCAAAGAGAAGTTCCATACTTTTGCTAAAGCAACAGCATAATGACTTACATATAGCAACACCTGTTAGCCAGGATTCAATAGAAAGACATACAGAGATAGATACGTATAGTGTGACATTTTGTCATTCACCTGCCCATTAATACACCCATATAGAACAAATGATCAAATGTTGGAGAACCAGGGGAGGGTGGAGGATTTACATACAGTCCCTGGGACTTGCTCCACGTATTCCATGAATGGAGTCCAAATATTATGAAATTTGCCCATATAAAGGGAAGCAACATACTGCACTAAAAGGTATAACTGGAAAGAGGGGCCAAAAAAAGTTGGGTCATAATGAGCAATACAACCGGTCTTAATACATAATTATCATATCTTTTTTAGATGCCATTGTTGGAATTAAATAATTGAAAGCCATCCAGCAAAGTTTTCCGATAATTATCTTGATTTCTTCTTTATGACCGTACCCACCTGCTATATCAGGTAATAATATATCAGATATTAGCTAATAGTCAATCAAGACTTCTAATAGTAAATAGAGCAGTTATAGCTCACACTAGTATGTGTTTTCTTTTATGAACAGTTCATAACAAGCAAAGCTAAACTAGCACTTGAAAGGGAAGAGGTAACTGGATCTTCGCCATAGTCATTATGACCATAAATATTACTCCTGATGAATGTTTCTTAGTCTTATAGTGAATAGAAACATGTTGGGGCTTACCTCTATAATTAATTGCATAGGAAATTGAAAAGATTTGTTCTTAATACTTGTTACTTCTGCTGAGAATTAGAGTTCTCTTTTCTTATTTATAAACTATCTTTCTTTATTTTTTTCTAAGTTCTCTAAATATGAAGATAATTAGTCACAGACTATTTTTATAGTTTTTATGTGTTCATATATGCATTTTACATGATTGATTGTTGTTTTTAGACAATGTGTATAATAAAACTGAAGCATTTTTTAAATGAGAGCAAGATTTCTGTTGAACTGTTCATCAATCTTTCTACCTTTACAATTGTCTAACTCTCAACACACCACCATGCTACACAATCCAAAAACAGCACCCTCATTCATCCTGCTGCCAACAACTAAGGTGCACTGAAACACAGCATACCCACCATCTTCTACCATTCTAATATAGAACAAATGATCAAGGTTCAAACGGCACAGAGCACAGACACCCACTGCCGCGCACAAGCAGGTGGAGAGGACCACCCCCTAACGTACCGGAATCCAACTCTCCTAAGTCATGGGCAGGAATCCCCCTCAGATACAGTGTCCAACACACCAACATTTGTGGCACGGGTGACAGAACACCCCTAAAAACGAGTGCCAGGTTACAAACACCAATATTGGGGGCACTGGTGGCAGAAAACCCCTAAAAACTAGTGCTGGATTCCAAACCCCAACATTAGTGGCATGGGTGGCAAAACACTCCTAAAACTAGTGCCGGTTTCCAACCCCCAATATTAGTGGACCAGGTTGCAGAACACCCCATAAAACTCTGTTGACATCATAACATGAGGGTTTCACTCACACACAGAAACATTCTTACCAAACTGAAACTCAATCAATGCATTAGACATCACAGTAATTCAAACTTAAACTGTAAGTGTCTGAGCCCTAATCTTTGAGTCCACCTTTTGGCCCTGTGGAAGAAAAATGTTAATCCAAGTTACAATGCTGTTAATCATTGCAATGCTGGTAGGTCAAATCAGCAGAAGCCACGGCACACATCCACCTCACATACACATATCCACATCACATTTTGCTCCAACACAAACTAACAAATAACCAATTAACAGGCCTATCATCACGACAGTAACCAACTCAGTATTCTATGCAATATACTAAAAGATCCCTGAAGAACAGGATGAAGTCCTTTCTGCATCGAAATGCCATTCATAGTCCTCACATTAATGCACCAAAGTTCCTCAAAAACGCCCCTGCAGCAACATGAGACCATGGATGTCACAGTACCTCATATTTCACACAGTGCCAGGTTTAGCAATCATGGCGTTTGTTTTTCTTTTCCTTTCTCTCCCAAAGCGCCACATTTCTGTAGCGCCGCATAAAGGCGAATAATGCCCGGAAAACATAATTGCCATGAAAGAATCTCTGTGTGGCAACATCGGCAGTCCAACCACAATGTACCGCCGTGGAGACACACAGCAGGGTCCTTTCCTCTGATCCTCCAGGGGACCGCTCTCTGGAAACTCAAGCAGCCACTTGTGAAACCAACTGCCGCAGTGAAAAGAACATTCTCTATGTTATCGAACTGTTGCCTTACTTCGCCATGCCCCGCAGCACTCTTGATGACATCATCATTATAATGGATCCGTTGCAGGGTACGGAGCTCCATAGTTGCTCCCAAAGGACCATCGAGCTGGCCTCTAGCGGCCGCGTAAAGCCCACAAAGTTGAGCCCACTCGTTCCCTAGTGAGCTCACAACAGACCCCCTTGAAGTGCCTCTCATTGCACAGGACTCCTCTAGTAAACGGCCTGTGAATCTGGAATACCCTTGCAGCACTCCCAATTGATAATAACATGGGTGGTCTTCCGTTGGAAAGTCTATTGATGATACTGTGCCTTGCACGAGCTACCAGAGGGCTTACTATTAATGGCGGCTGTATTTTTATAGCCGGCTGCTTTTTCATATGCTATAAATGTATGAGTAAATGTTTTGCTCATTAGGGAGGCTGTGTAGGTAGTGGGCATGGTAGATGGGAACTATGTTGCATTGGGCAAAGAGTGGCAGTATGTAGACACATCAACTGCAATAGGAGTTTTAAATACAGTAGTGAAACTTCTGGATTAAAATGTTTTTATGTAGGACTGCAAGCACCAGTATGCAATGCGGTAAAGCGGCTGGGAATTGACAAAAGCTCAAAAGTGTTGTGTATTTTTCTTGCAGGGTGAAGATAGTGTAATGTGTGCTTTGATATACTTGGAAAACCACTGCCATGGGACCAAAATGAGCGAAGGAGTCTGACACCTTTTTTGCATGTCATGTGGTCAGGCGTGCACCTAGCCTATAATTTCAAGGGGGGGGGGGGGAGAGAGGGGTTGGCTAACCCTTAACATGTTTCTAGAGCCGGTATCTTCAGAGACTGTGGGGATGGGCAAACATACTTGCGTGGAGACATCTAAGTCTATTACACATTCCAATGATAATATTGTAGTGCAGCCTCAATGTTACAAGCAGTTAACTCTGTACCTTGCGTCTCAAAGTATTCACTTTAAAATTGCTCTGAGAATGAGTGGTCTCCTGCCACCCCCCTCCAATCACTCCCCTGACATGCAAATACTAACCAACTCTCCCTTGAATATTTAAGACCAACCATTTAAGTCTCGCATAACACGAGCCGGATATACTTATTACAAGACATCCGTTTTAGCTGTTATAGAGATCATCAAAACCGTGTCTCCTAGTAGCTTTGAATACGTGTTTGTTCACACTGCATAAGTGGAAATTTAAACTATAGAAAAGTGACTGTAATGTGTGTACTTTATTACACCTGTACTATGACTATAATATCCTGACATAGCTCTCCTTCCTCCTAGACTATCTGTTTTTATTTCAAAAATGTCCTTGGCTCGTGAAGAAGAGAGACATCATCTAGAAACGCGTCAGCCATTCACATTGAACTGAACCTTCTCTGTTATTTGCGTTCTGCAATTAAATTACTTCTCTCTATATGAACTCTCGATGTGTCATATTGTGTGTTTTTTAACTCTTTGACCAATTTGAATGTCATATTTAAAACTCATATCTTAACTGAATAATTATTTAACCATCTAAGTGACACGAGTTAAAGGTGTGCAAGGGACGGGAGGGTTCCGTTTTGGATTCTCTTTAATTTGTGTTTATGCAAATACTAACCACCCATCACGATTTCAATTGCCTAAAAACGTAAGCATAACCCCTGCACGTATTACTGTGTCTGGATGGTTCTATCTCTCTTAGAATCTCTACAATTACCTCGGGAGTGAAGCAGCACAACCTCACCATTATTTCTGAGCACATTCGAAACACATTGAGACAGACACGTGGCACTCGCTGTTGACGCTGTCCCCTTAATCTTCTTCTCTGAAGATCCACTGCAGAAACAAATTACACACAATGTTTGCATTGTACGATTATAATTAGCTCCTTTTAAAAAATGATTGCCTCCTGCAAAAACACACTACTGCAAAATGCACAGCAACTACGTCTTGCTTTCTCCGCGTTCTCCTGAAGTCCGCCTACATTGTCCCCAGAACGAAGCTACACTGACAGCAAGCTGCCCATCAACCCGTTCACGTGATGAGTGCAGAACACGTCACTGTCCCACCACTAAGCCCTGTACAGGCAGGCACAAATATTTGGGCCTGATTTACAAAAGCATTTCTTCAATGGGAAAATCCCATTTAAAGAAACGCTTTGTAAATCAGGCTTCCCAGCTGCTAAAAACAAGAAAACATTAAGCATGCCTAAATTACAAATATTAATACGGCTATACCTTTAATTGCTGCATCTCACCAACATGCTGTGCATCCTTCATGCTGGAAAAAAACCACACACGCTGTTTGTTGTGAGTGTGTGCCGCAAACACACTTCCAAAATCCACAAAGACCCCGGTGCTCCCTTACCGGTATTATCATGTGCGCATACATCGTCGGAGCACCTGCTAATCACGTTAGCGCTCATGTGCGACCATTAGCCCCAGGCGCGGCACACATCTCCAGTGAACGCGTCTGCCCATCTCTATAATACCAGGGGGCGCACAACCATATGTTCAACACTGCGCAAACGTTATGTGTGCCCCCGTTACCTTTGTTAATCTGGCCCTGGTTGTGGACAGGGTGCATTCTGGGGTTATGTTTTTGTTAAAGTCGTTGGTGAAAGCCACCGAAATCTCCTGACGAATTGCCACATCCCTTAGAATGGGATCATATAGTTTCCAAGACCATTTCGGGGTGTCAGGCTTATTAAATATTGTAATATAGGCTATCAGAGAGGCATGGGGCCTCTTTACAAGTTTGCCGGTCCAGTAACAACGGTGCCGGTAAACTACCGTTGTTACCAGACCGTCAAACAACGATTTCTGCGAGTGGGTTCCGTTCCGCCCACCAGGTCTGACCTGGCGGGCAGACCGGCACCCGCGAACAGACCTCGACGGATGCACCGGCACCATTCATGAATGGTGCCGGTGCATCTGGCCTCCCCATTCCCATTGAGTCCAATGGGACTCAATGGGAATGGGGAGTAATAATTACTGGCACCCAGCAATGGGGATTTACCGGGTCCACCGGGGCTGTAATGCCCCAGTAAATCCCCATTGCTGGGTGCCGGTAAATTCATGACTCCGGGGGCAGCCGTTCCGGTACTTACGAGCACGGCTACCGCCAGGGTCATAATGACCCCCATGGTCAGAGATAACATGAGTTGTGATATATACGTACCCCAGGGACAGGAATAGTAGGCCTGACATAAGACGAAAATCTATCCTCGAGGAACCCCTTTGGACATGGGAATACAAAGTAAAATCATGTACTCCCTCATTCGACAATCTCCAAACGTCTATCATTAGTTCCCTAAAAAATCCGACTAATTCAGTGGCATTCCTGGTTGGTGGAAGGGTTTTATCGATATCTGGATCTGGCATCAGGTTAAAATCTCCACCAATCAGTATCTGACCTTCACTAAAGGAGATCCATTTGGGAGTGGTTAATTTTAGGAAGTGGTCTTGTTCTCTGTTGAGACCATAAATTGAGATAATGGTGTACCAATTCCCAAACATCTGTCCTTTAACTAAAATAGACCTGCCCTATGGATCCCTTCTTACAGAGATTTCCGCCATTGGAAAATCCCTGCTCAACAGCAGCGGCACCCCCCTTTTTTTCTCCCCACAAGTGGCAAAACATTTCTTGGGGTATCTCTTGTGCAGAAGTCGCCTTTCATCTTCGGCCAATAAATGCGTCTCATGCAAGTAAATAATATCAGCGGACAGTTCTGCTAGTCTACGCACAACAGACATCCTCTTGGCGGGTGCGTTCAGACCTTGCACATTCCAGGTGATCATGCACAATTCCTTCACATTTCCCTCAGTCATGAGCAGTGGCGGCTGCTATCGTAGGGCGGCCGGGCGCCGCCCCCCCAGAAAAAGCTAAAAGAGATTCAATCAGAGGTTCTCTGATTGAATCTCTTTTAGCTTCTAGTCGTGCTGCATTTCCTTTGCCAACAGCGCGGGGGCGCTGTGGCAAGGAAACAAATATACTATAGGACGGACGGCCTGGCTTTCACAGCGGGGCGCGTCCCAATTTAGTATAAATTGTTCTATAGTAGAGTGCGTGGAGCTCGTAGCTCCACGCACTCTACGTAGCCCTCAGAATTAGAAGCCTGGCGGGGCGCTTGAGGGGTGGCCCCGCCAGTAGAAAATGTGCGCAAACAGCGCACTTTGGTTTCCCAATCCCTCCCCTGCCATGGATACAGTAATGCCATTGGCTGGCAAACAGCCAATGACATTACTGTATCTATGACTGGCGGCGCAGGGTGCGTACGTGCGCCTGCGCCGCCTTCACACGTCTGGGTCTGTTTCTCTTTCTAAATCTTCCGACGACGCGACGTTGGACACGAGTGCTGCTGCTCTGCACCAGGCCAGCCGCCACGCCGGCCTAGAGCCCAGCGGCGCCGCAGATCTGGTAAGTACCCCCCCATTCCCCCATGTTTGTTTGTTCTGTTTGGGCCCGGGGAGTCGGGGAGTGTGTTTTACACTTACGCTGTCTGTCCCCCTCCCCCCCGGGCCCAAACTATCGTGACGGTCCACCACGGGCAGGCCAGGCCCAGTCAACACTGAACGACGTGTAGGCCATGGCCTACACGCCGTTCAGTGTTGGCTGCCAGTGCTGAGCTGACTGCCCATCAAGTCGAGCCCCCACCAAGGCAGGGGCAGCCCTGGGGCCTTTTACCCCCGGTCCGTGCCGGCACTGCCGTGGGCCGTGGGCCAACTTGCCTTGGGCCACGCAGCCGGACCGGGCAAGGCAGGGCAGGCGTGCGCTGCTGCCTGCTGCGGCCCACATCACATCTGCTAATTGTGCGCCGTTTTATATTTTCGGCATTTTTGGACAAAAAATACCGAAAATATAAAACGAGACATGGCACACGTCACCAGGTAGAGCCCTGCCAGGGCTCTCCCTGGTGGTGACTTGTGCCGTTTCTCGTTTTATATTTTAGGCATTTTTTGTCAAAAAATGCCGAAAATATAAAACGGCGCACAATTAGCAGATGCGGTGGTCGCGCGGGCTCCGTCTCATGTGAGTAGCTTGCTTACATCTGTGCAGACTGCAGTGCAGAGCCTGCTGCCTGACGCAGGTTCGAATGAGTCCCTGCAGGACCAACTCGGCCTTTCATCCTTCCCAGGTCGATAAATGATGCCACTCAGTGAGTCTCCAGTGGGCGATCTACAAGTTGGCAATGGGTCAAAGAGGCAAGTGATCACTGTCTGGCGGTTAGGTGCATATGCAGAGGCTGTTCTGGTCGCTTCAAGCTTCAGCGTGAATGTTGTGATAGAAAATCCAATCAAAGCCAAAACAATGTTGTTCGAAATTGACTGGATGCAGATGATTGCCACTGCCAGTATGAGATCTCATGCACTATATAAGAACCACTGGGAGGTCTGCCGACGTATTTCATATGGTATGATAGGTTATTTATTACGCGCTTAATACCCATAGATTTCTAAGTGTGTTCCCAGGGATCGAACCTGTTTGCTCCGTGGCGTCTTGCTTCCAAGGCGAGCACGTTGGGGATTTAACAAAATATCCCAGTCCATATTGGTGGATGCAATTTCTCAGTTTCAGAATGAATGTTATACAAACTGTGGAAATTGCAAATATCTGTTCTGGCAAGACACTGCCTAGTGTATGCTCTCTGTGCCAGGTGAGGGACAGTGTGCAGACTAGAAAGCACATTTTAATGGAATGCACTGCACTTAATGATGCAAGGGTGACACTGGTCAGCAGATTCGTGCATGATGTGACATCGAGCTCAAGTAAAGACTTCTGGTATGGGGTCATAAGCAGCCACAAAACTTCCCTGTTGATTCCTTTGATAATAATGTTAGGCTCGGATTGATAATCATTAAAGAAAACTGAATGTATGGGAAAGCAGAGGAAAGGGAAATTAAAGAGTAATATGTTTTTATTATGGAAATGTTGAATTACATTTTTAGTATTTTATTGCTTATTTTCTCTTTTTTTCTTTTTACAACGTGATGAAGCAGTATTTATAAGTGGCTAAAAAAGGAGCACCACGCAACTTTGAGAAACTGAAGCAATGGCAACTCGGCGAGGCAGACAGCCATTAAAGGTAGGACAAATGTCGCATTAATTAAGTGGTTAAAAACTAAAGTAATATTTTAGCTTAGTTCCCCCTTTCAGAAAATGCCTAAAATCCCACCTTAGTAAGAGGATGAGCGCATGTGAATGCCAGTAACAGCATGACAAACATATGTTTCCATCATTACTGACTATATAATGAATTTCTTTATGCATACACCATAGTACCAGCTATTCCCAATACAAGCTGCTGTAAAATACACCATCACACTTGCACACGTAAGAATAGTGTACCAACATTAATATGTAAAACCGAATGCTTTTTTCATATTTCGGTGGGTTTTTTGGACAGTAAATTGCACATTTTGTAGGCCATTTTTCCAAAAATTTCGCAGGGGGAGAACCGCCCCGCAACCCCCTTGGGGGGGGGTCTCGCGCGCTCGCTTCTATATTCGCCCGGGGAAATTTACGCCCCACCAGCTCTCAAAATCACCAGCCGCCACTGGTCATGAGCCATGTATAGAGAGCCATGGTGCTTAACTGCTGCGACTCTGGCTTAAGCATTGCAGAGGACGCATTAGTAGTAATAGTAAACTGTTGCAAACCAACAATCTTGTGACAGTTAAGCGTCCTGAAATTCCTGTAACATTTCCCTTCCCCCACCACCCTCCACACTCCTTTCCCAATCTTGTGAGTGAGAATTAGAGTGCACTCACAGGGCCTCCAATGAGAACCCAACAACAAAGCCCAATTTTGATAAGTAATGAATACACTTTTCAAACCCCAAAGTAGCATTTGAGTGAACACAAATACATCTTCAACTTAATGTTCTTCTTGACCCCTTGATTAACCGTGAGGCAAGACCAACAGGGGTGCACATCCACCCAGAGCTCAGCGGGCAGCGAAACCAGCGAGAACCCCCCACCCCCAGTCACCTGGGAGCACCTTTCTTGTCCCTATGGGATGGCCTGATATGGCTCCTTTGCCTTCCCACTTGAGACCAGGGTTAAGCAGGTGTACAGTGTCCTTCCTTGATCCTATCTTTAAGTTCTTGTCTGACTTGAAGAGCAGGGCTGTGAGAAAACCCAATCGATAAGAGATTTTCTTTTCCCATAGCCATTCGGGCATAGGACGAAAGTCGCTCCTTTTTGCCAAAGTAATCATGGCCAGGTCTTGATACAGGGAGATGGAAGTGTCCCTGAATTGCATTCTAGATTACTCCCTTGCTGCTTTCATGATGCGTTCTTTGGCCGTGAAAAGGTGTACTCGGGCTAGCACGTCCTGAGGGACGATTTGTGGTTTTTTCCAGCTCAGCGTTATCTGGGAATTCCAGCACAAAATGGAAAACGTCCGGTACAAACCCTGTAACGTCTCCATCAGCAACCGTTATTGGAATGCCCCGTTGGCAGATGTTATTACGACGTGATCAGTTCTCCACATCCTCCTATCTTGTCTCAAGGACCTCACATTGGGCTTCAATTTAGCTTGTGCACTCACTGACCTCATAGCCTCGTTCACAAAGCATGGTTTCCTCTGCAGTTCTTTCTTCCACTTCTTCCACACGTTTATCAAGGGCAGTGATTTATTTTAAAAGCTTGCCTTTACCGTTCTGAAACTCCCTTTTTAATTTCGGCGAGAAGATCCTGCAGGTCAGATTTTGTATTGGATTGGGGGATGGTAGAGAACTTATAGAAAAGTCAGTGGTATGGACCATTACTTCTACTTGTTCAGTTATTTTAGGTTTCTCCATCGTGTTTAGCAAGAAGGATGCAATATCCGATTGTTTGGCAGTTTTAGACAATTTCGCCATGATGATAGATTAGGAGGTGTGTCTTAGGAGGTGTGTTCCAGCTCTGTGTGTGAGACAAGGGGGGGGGGCAGAAGGGTAGCACACACTTCCAGCCGCTGAGCCCGGGCGCCCCGCACTGCACTCCAGGCGCCCCCAAGGAAGATGCAGGACACTGTAAGGCAGCTGTCAGGCAGACAGTAAGAGCCAGAGATGTATGATGGGCTCTCAGGCAGATTAATAGGTCCCAACTGGTATTCTTGTGGTGTTCACCGCCACGAGACCTACCGTGTCAGAGTTGCTATGACCCCTGTCCCAAGCCTGGTGGGCAGAGATAGACAGCCCGGATGCTAGGAGAGTATTAGAGGAACTGGGGGAGGACCCCCTAGGCAATGTCATGAAGATGGCAGCCACAGCAGGGAGCATTCGCCGCGAGAACTCGACAACTGGAGCCTGACCAATTAGGCACACCTGCGATGCAGGGGACCAGATCTCGCAGTCACCAACGGGAGCAATACGCCAGGCGAGGAAAGCAAAGAATCCCCTAGAGCAGGGATTACCAGTGGTCAGAGGATCGCCGAGGCCTGTAGGGATCTGCAGCGTGGACTTCCTGGACCGCGCATCGCCCGAGAATCCTAGCCACCAGTAGCAAGGTACAGGGGGATGTCTGGCGCCATGTTGGTATTTCGGTGTAAAGTCCTCTAATGCAGAGAAGACACGATACGTTACTTCCACGCCGGTGAAATCATGTCCACGGCGGCACTGCAGCTTCCCCCGCCCCTGATTGCGTTTTTGGGGCAAAATGCAACCATTTCAGGGGGTTTCAGGGCCTCGTTGCTGTGCTGCAGTCAGCTGCGTTCACTGAGCCATCCTCAAAGCATCAGCTCCAAGCCACGCCCCACGCCCCAAGACAAGCTGTTTCAAACCATTTTTTTTATAAATGGACTGAGCCAAGATGAAGTCAAGCACTTTCAGACTTGCCCATCCTTAGATTCTTTGAAATGAGTCAAATCCATCTTTTTGTACCTCGAATTAGTTTGCTAATCAGCTCAATGGAGGCTTGACCGAGACAAGCTGGTCCAAACCATTTTCTTTTTAAACGGGTTGAGACGAGATCAAGTCAAGCCCTTTAACACGTGCCAAACCCTAGGTTCTGAGAAACTAATAATCTAAGGAAGGAGAGCTGTTGATGAGGAGAGGTTTTTCAGTCCACTATACAATAAAGAAGCTTGTTTTTTATCTAGATCTGCAGTGTTTCGTTATAACAGACAGTTAGGAGTAAAGAAGGCTCGAATTGTTTTTTGACTAGATAGTCCTATTGAGGCTACCGTAGATCAGTTAGGCTCAACACATTTGCAAACATCTGCTTTGTTTTGAACACAGGTAAACAATGTCTGAGCTCAGAACTATCGAGGCCATTCAGCTTGGCCACTGCAATCAGTTTCTGTGGACGTTTTACATGTCAACATTTCTGTACCTATGGCAACCAGGAGGCATTGCCATTCCTCTCACACAGTAATGTTTTCATTGCCGTTCATTCACTAAATCCGTCGAATTTTAAAAGTAAATTGTTTTTAAGGCATGCTATTCAACGTCCAATGTCCATTCCTTCGCTCGAATTAACTTATTTATGTTAAATCGCTGATTTGTGCGGCATACAGGTAAATACATGAAAGGTGCAACATGCTGATTTTATTGGCAGGCGCTGATTTAATCTAATTACATTTGGGTAATAAAGGGGATTTCAAGTGTGTAATGTAAATGAAATATTTCATTAAATGATATACTGACCAGAGCCATTCATGTGTGATGAAATGACAGGGTAGCTATCAATTTCTCAACACGATTCATCTGGGAAAATTGGCGCAGTATCATTATATCCCCAGGCGCTGACATGAAATCACACTTACACATCACATCACTGAATTCCCAGGCAGCGTGTGATTGGCGTCAACTTCAGAAAATTGTTCTATTTCACAGAGAGCATCCCACTGTGCCAGACAATGTGTGCTGAAAGTCCCCTTAACAGCCTCTCACTACAAAATAAACATGACTCGTTGTTTTGATGGTTTCAGGTGAGCCCAGGAAGTAGTAATCAATGTGAGAAGCCTCGATTTCAATACACAATAGAGAAGAAGCCCTTGACCTGTAATGATTTGTTTCTGGCAGTATCAAGACAAGTTTGCTATCAATTACGAACGTTTGTCAAATGAAGCCTGAAAACAGATAACAAATTGGAAACACTGAGTGCTATTCATTTTTGTGTAGTACACAAACATATTTAATACAAGCTTATTTTGCCAAGTATTATACCAAGTATAACATTTGTATTATTTACAAAATGGAATGAGTTAGTACAATCAAGGAAAAGATGGCATATAAACAACAGAATACAAAAGAGAAGAACAAAGACCGAAGAAAACCAAAAAGGGACAAATGCACTCATGATCTGGAAAACAGCCAATGTGCAAGTCAGCAACATGGTGAGATGTTACCTGAAACAAAACCAGCCACCACTAAACCAACACATTTTTTGGGGGAAGAGCATCTTTAAAAAGTCCAGTCCAGGAATCCAGAAAGTAAAAAAAAACAGAATGGGGCTTGAAAAGATTATCGCAGTCCCTCATACGCAAGCCCAACCTGGTCGGATCCTAAACAGGGCACCGACCCCCAGGCTACAAACGCTCCTCCAGGGGCAGACCCAACACCAAAAGGGGGACACGCCAGGCCTCCAACCTCGCGCTTCCACACGGACAGAACCAGCGCCCAGCAGCAAGCCGCCACGAGGAGCTGAGCTGCAAGCAGCCAAGCTCCCAACATAGCGGGGACACCCCCTCAGCAGACATAAGCAGCTCCATACCCTCCACCCTAGAACAGCGAGACACAGAAGGCACCAGTTCAGCAGGTACACCTCCGGCCGCCAACATCGACATACAGACATATGATGTACCATTTAGGATCATCTAGCCTAGCTAGATATAATTAGCAAATTCTGACATAATGGCACTGTACACGAGGAACCTGCACTTTTGCCTTTGTGGGATATATTGACCCACTCAACAACATTTCCCCACATCACCAAGCTGCAGTTGCGCAGAAACCGCCAAATAGCCGCGCTGGTTCCTGTGAGCGCCATGGTCCCAAAACTGCGTTTTGCAATAACAAAAATATGGCTGCACCATTTTGCCAAGCACATAAGGGACAGGATTGAACCAGGGGGTACACTGAAGGAGCTTGCCAGTGTGTTCCTACACATACAAAAGGAAAAAAGAGAAAAAGCAGCCTTGCTTTGCTGCAAAGCCAAAATCCCCATTAAAAATGAAACTTTTTCACCTTTAAAAATGCTGCTCTGACACTATTTCCATCTGTCCTTCCTCAAGCCACTGTGATTAATAAGGCCCTGCTTTGCACATGCTTATCCCCACTGTCCCTCAGCAAAACCAAGCCTTATTCCAGAATGACAGGCTGTGCCAGACAAAACCTGAAAACCAACAAAGGCAGTACTGCATCAAACACAGAAAAGCGCTTAACTTTGGCTAAAAAGCATCAAAATCACTATTTGAAGAGGAATCAGAGCTGTATGTACACATGTCAATTTTATTCTATTTTTTATTTATTTTAATTCTTATCACGCGCCACAGGCCTGTGGGCCTAAGGAGACCTTTGCCTTATACAGACTGTTGTGTAAACCATATTGGAAAGACAGATGCAAAACCGAAATTAAAGAAAACACCAGTTATCACCACACATGTAAAATGGGCTTGTGCAAGCTAAAGACAAAAAAATGCCTGTTTAAGAAGTAAACTGTGGAATGAAAGCCTGCCTTATTTAGCAATGTGAAGAGGTTTTGTTGCTGGGGAAAGTACACCCCTGAGCTATTTGTATTCCTTAAGTTTGTTTAATAGGACCCCAAAAATCAGGAAATGAAGATTTTGAACCAACTGTGCTGAATTTGCAAGCTAAAAAGAAATAAGTTATTCCAGACGGCAGGCTGAAACTTCCCCCAGGGGGAAGGGGACTATCATAAAAACTCTCAGCAGAGAATAACAACCCCAGGATAATTACAGGGTGGTGAAGAATCTTGTCCATGCTGAGATCACTGACAAGGAGGTTTCTGGGACAAGGAGATGTGAACAGAATGTCGCACGTGATTGTGATTTCTTCAAGGAGCTCCAAGCAAGATCTCCATGACGACCCTGCTCTTCATGGGTTTTGCTTGCCAGTTAAGACAATATATGGCTTACAAAGGATTGCCATTTGGTGCTAAGGACTATGCATGAATAAAAATGTAAAGACTTTTATCTGTGCAGCAGGACTGAAAATGTAAATATTTCACTGTTTAGAAGTCATTTTATGGCCTTTCTTTTAAGACGTCATAGGTTTCATTGCTGCACAGGGAACAGAAGTAACCAAATATTGCAGATTACCAGAAAAGTATACATGTCCCAAATGTAAAATTGTATACTTACATACCTCATGATCAACCCCACATATGTATAAAGTTATGGAATTTTAGGCCAAACTTTTCATGCTTAAAATTATCAAAAAGTAGTAACCGTCCAAAATAATGTCTCACAGATTGCTGAATTGGACAGCTGTCCTTAACATAAAATATGTGACCTGATTATGCAATTTATTAAGGTGCCACCATGGTACAAAAGTATAAATATTGATATGACAGATTCTTTGCAAAAAGGTCTGTGGGAAGTCTTTTTCCATCATAAAATACAACCTCATAAACTGGATACAACCCAGGGGAGGCAACGAGTATTGATTGTCCGATCCAGTTGTTTAAAGGCGTGCTTAGCTACGCCGGCCCAGCAATATAGTCAATGATGTCACTATGCTCTATATAAAGGGTCCCTGACAGGACCCCAGAGACTCTCTTCCTGATTTCCTGCTTGGCGTCCTGTTCCTGTTTACTTCACCTTGCACTGACCCAGATTCCAGATCCAGCTACCAGGCCAAGCATTGCTGACACTTCCAACAAGGCCTCAATTATAAATCCCAATCCCCAAAGGGAGAAGCAGTGGTATTTTTGCGGGAAGCCTCCTGACACCAGCCTGGCTTGCGGCCCACCAATTGCTGCCCAATAACTGCATCCAGAGGTACCTGTGCTATCCGGTGACCAGAACTATCCTTTGGTGTCCAGTGCCTGCCCAGCTGATCCTGTCCCGCTGATTTTGTCCGGCTGTCCTTTGTTAGACCAGATCCGTGTGGTGACCAGAACGCTGACTGTCCCAAAATGCTAAACTAAAGTGGACTGTGAGTATCAATAGGAACCCATAGAAATCCATAGAATACCTTGCCTTGCTTTGTCCTTAGTTCCCCTCTCTAAGCCATCCTATTCTGACCCCGATATCCTGTTAAAATTGTCGGCATTATCTGTGAAACCCTTTGATTCCTATTGTTAGCGCCAATTTTCTTTTCATTTTTGTTTGTATAGAACATAAGCCATTAGCAATTTTGATTAAATAAATACATTTTGCCTGAAGGAAATGGGGTACACTACGTGAAGGGTTACAACTGCAGTGTAACTTTAGAGATTCATGAGTGGCTTCTTCTTTTTCTTAGCCATTAAATCTATTTTATGTAAAATTTGCAATCCATTTTAAAGCCGCTTTTCAGTTTTTTCCAAAAACAAACCTCATTCTATCTTGCCTATCTCATTCAGTTTAAAAGCGAAACACCTAATTTCACCGCCATAATATACCTGTGATATATATCTATCTCCCTACCTAAAAACAATATTTCACCCGTTTTTCAAAGAAACCGTAAATTTACAGAAATATTTGTTAAGTTTCCAACATGTCATTTTGATTGCCAACTGTTTTAAATCTTCCACTCACTTTTTAAAATGTATGCTCTTGCTAATCCATTGTTTGTGATTGTTTGTACTTTTAAATTATTGCTTTAGTGAAGAATTGTATCTGCTTCAAGGTTTTTACACACATTCATCATTTTATTTCCCCATTTCCGAGTGTCATTTTATAACATTGAGAGGGGTTTAAAATCTGTTTTCTCTCTTAGTTGGGGAGCGAAGGTCAGATTTGCATTCTGTGTCCTATTTGTCATTCCTGATTACCTGCTGCTTCTGTTTACCCACTCAGAATTGATTATTTGTGGGTTGAGGGAACATTGCAAATTCTAACTTAAATGCTATCTTACCCAAACCAAAAGTGCTCCTATTCTGCTGTGATGTGTATATGTTCCACGAGCAGGTTAAACCCAGTGCATTGCTCACATTCTCATTGTTATTATGACCACAATGGTGATTGCTGCCCCATATTAAAAAGCGTATGAGTTCTTTTTATTTTTCAAATAAATAAATAAATATTATATTTTACCAACCAGCCTGGTTCATGGTCCATTGTGACCCGGGGATATTTGAAAAGGGGGTGTGATATCAGTGGTGTACTATCTTCATTTTGAATCTAACGTGTGTGTCGCCTGATTGAAATCCTTAACAACTTCTCCACACTACCCTTAGCCAACCTTTTCAAACATCATTCTGAGGCCTGTGCCAACACTTCACCCAAGGATAATCTCTGCACTTTGCTCAATGCCCATTGCTTACCAACTCCCTTAACACCCTGAGGACCATCCCTATCCAAGACCCATCCTTTCCAATACCTATCCCATCCTGAGGCCCATGCCTAGTTCAAGGCCATCCCTGCCCAAATGCCCATTGCCACCCCTTGGCCCATACCCGCTCCAAGGCCCATCCCTGAAAAGAAAGTTCAATCCTACCTCAATGCCTTTCCCTGCCCTGAGGTCCACCACGCTCTTAGGCCTAGCAGAGCTCCGATGTCCCCTCCCTGCATATCACTAAAGTCACAATTAGGGATCCATGTAAAATGCTGGAGCATCTAAACCTTGCTATTGACATGAATCCTCACTATATAGCTATTTTACATAATCACAATAGAAAATGTGTACTTTTTATCTATCTTTTTTGTATTATAAAGAATAACATGCCTCCCAAAAATGAATTAGAACAATATTAAAAAACCCCACACAGTACGGTCTCTGTAAATCACTCAATCTGTGACCTCCGGCTTGTATGTCAGAGAGCTTCTCAGTGAGTACCCTTACGGTGTACAGTTTGGATACTTTATTCTATACATGATATTCATGTTGGGCCGGTGTATCTGTATTAGAGTAACCATTGGTTCAATGAGAATATACGCTGCCATGGCAACGTCTGGAAGCGAACAAGTTCACACAGTTGTATGTGAGGCGTAGGAAATGAGAGAAGCCCAGAAATGCTTGAAAAATACAAAGCTATTGAATGGCTTTTTTGGAGGACGTTAGGGTCTTCTGGAGAAGGATATTGTGACAGGTGGTTACATTGCTTTGCTTCTTCTCAGAATGTGCATATTCAAATTTGCAAAAAATCTAGTTCTGAGCAAACTGCTTTTTATGTATTTATTTATTTGTTTCTTTCTTTATTTATTTATTTATTTATTTATTTATTTATTTATTTATGTTTTCATTTATTTATTTATATTTACATTTGTGACAATGCCCAGACCTGTGGTTATCACGGTGTTAAGTGCATTACATAAGGTGAAGCAGTTAACATGTACAGTAGGCAGTGGTAGTAATAGCCAGAGTTACTCAAATGTATTAAACAACCACATTTTTGGTCGTTTTTTAAACGTAGTGTAAGATTGTTCATTTCAAATGGATGCTGGCAAGAAGTTCCAAAGAGACAGAGCTAGGACAAAAAAGATGGCACCACCAGCTCTATTGGTCTTAAAGCCAGGGGTAAAAAGAAAAAATCTAGAGCTAGATCTGAGCTCATGAGAGGGGATGATGGAGTTGTTGAGGTAAAGGAGTGCGACCTTGTAAAGAGTGCGATAGTCAGTGCTTTGAATATGAGCCATGCTTTGATGTGGAGCCAGTGAGATTCCAGTATGGAGGCTGTGATGTGATCTAAGCGTTTCAAATCCAGAGCTTAGTTTGGAGAGGTGGGCAGCAGTGTTGCCCAGGAGTAGGACATGACAATAATCCAGGTTAGAGAGGATGAGTGCTCTGGCGAGTGTGAGGCAGTTGTCAGGGGAGACAGATTGCCTACTCAGGGAGATGAGCCTTGCCGTTCAGGCAGTGGAGGTGGCAATTTAGCTGACATGACTGGTCATGGAGAGGTCCGTTTGAGGTGGAATCCTAAGGTTTTGATCTGGTTCAAGACAGGGATGGTAGTGCCATTGATGCAGAAGGAAGAAAAGGAAGTGTCCAAATGTTTGAGGCGCAATGATGAACCCACAATCAGAAGCTCTGGTTTTTCATCGTTCAGGCATATGTTTTAGGTGGCCATCCAGTTTTGCATGGTACTATAAACTGAGTTGATGGTAACAAAGTCCTGTGAGTGATTGCCTGGGATATGGCTGGGTATTTGCATGTCATCCGCAAAGTTGGTATAAATGATTTCACTTGAATAAAGGAGATCAAAGACAGGTTTTGTGTAAGTGTTGTAAAGTGTGGGTGAGAGGCAAGAGCCTTGCGGTACTCCAAGGGGGACTCAGATAAGATCAATGAATACTCTGGTAGTGTGCTCATTGAGAAATGATTTTATCCAAGCAGTGTCTTCAGGAGCGAAGTGGAATCAAAATCTGAGCTGCTGACAAAGAGTGTTATCGTCGACTAAATCAAACACTGCAGAGAGATTTAGAAGAACGAGGACGGCAAGGTTCCCAGAGTCACGATCCTGTCCATTTGTATTTTTAAATCCAAAAGTGCCGTTTCGGTACTGTGCTTAGGACGTAAACTGGATTGTCTGTTGCCTAGCAGGAGGTGTTGCTCCAGAAATTGTTGTACTTGGGTATAGGCAAGATGGTCCAGTATTTTGAGTAAGAAGGGAACAGTGGTGATGGGCCATTGGTGAAATCCAAGCAGATTTGATATTGGGAGGTACAATGCCAGTATTAATGATTAAAATAGACATTGGCTATTTAGCAATGATAGGTGCTAATCAATGTTTTTTTTCCTGTGCCCATTAAACTCATGGTCAAACAACTGTAAATGGTCCCGGGCAAAGTTGTAATACTTTAGTTCAACCTAAAAACTAGATCACGTCCCATGCTCACCAGCACTCAGAATTCTTCAAGGACTTCCTATCGAACAAAGAATACATCTGAAAACACTATGGGCCTGAATATGGTCCTCATTTCGAGTTTTGTGGTAATTCGGGGGTAAACCTTGTGCCATTGAGTTACCTGGGAATTACAAGTGTTGGTATTTCCCCATTTCTGGAGACCATAGGGCTTTTTGGTGGATTTATCACTGGAAAATTACTGTGCAGTAAATACACAGATTGTTTTGGTGGTGAGGAGGAAGATTTACCTCCAACTTTTTGCTGGTGATAAATCTTCCTCTCTACCGCCCAACTCATAGTATCATGGTGCGGTAGCACAGAAGTAAAGTGCTGCTAGCAGAATTACCACCACTTTACCTCCATTTTTACCAGCACTGCCATAGTTATAATGACACCCTATGAGTTTTACCGGCATGGTAAAACATACACAGACTCATTGCAAGTACAGTGGTGCGAGTAAAAACGTCAGTAAAGTGGAGATCCATAATGGCATCTACCATGAGAACCATTGCATAATGAATTTAGACGAATTGTGCATGCATTCAGCATATGTAAAAACTGCATATGCAATCCATGTGAATTCAGGATTGTGGCAGGCATCACAATGCTGACGCCACAAGACGCATCTATATTCCATCACATGGCCGTGGGGTGGTGGGAGGGGGCTCAAGGAGAGGATTTTCCATAAGGGATTCCATTCCATCAGGAGAATCCTTTGCAAAAATGAAAGGATATGGGAACAAATACAGACACATTGGGCTTCATTCCAAATCTGGTGGTATTCCGCCGGGAAACCTGGCGGATACCCCCAGACGGAATTACTGTTACCAAACAGAAGAGAAGATCCATTGCATAACAATTTCTATTACTATACGAAGTATAACTTTGTATTTGTAATTGATTTACTTAAGTAGCGATGTACAAAATGTAATGAATTGGTACAATCAGAGCAAAGATGGCATGTAAATACCAGAATACAAAAGAGAAGAACAAAGACCAAAGAAAACCAAAAAGGGACTTTGAACTGCACGAGACACGGAGCAGAACAGCCTATTAGTCAACCTATCCTCCTACCATCCTACTGAGGCAGAAATATCTGAACTAGAAAAGGGGTTAAGCTTTGGACCAACTGACTATTATGACAGTTTCAAAACTAGAACAGAACTGCAACAACTGTTCAGGAAAATACACCTGAAACAGTACATCATGCATAATACCCCCACTGGTGAAGAGAATGTCACAGGATTACGTAGACCATCTACTTTTATTCCCCCTGCGGCATGCCATACCACTGAGGCAGTCGTGTTTGAAAAACAAGTTTTGAGTGCCCTTGAGACCATGGAGGCCCAGAACATCAGACAGGGCTTTCAAAATATTACTAGATCTGAGCGAGAAGCCATTCATTCTTTAAAAATCAACCATGTAATAGTCTTAAGAAAAGCAGATAAGGGTGGTGGAATAGTAATCTTTAATAGACAAGAGTATATTGACTATTGTAACCGTCAATTGAGCAACGATTCTTTCTGCGAACCCATCACTACAGATCCGACCAAGAGGCTACTCCTTGATAAATATGAAGGTATCCAAAGCACTAGAATGACAGTGGATCTCAAAACAGGAAGCTGAATACATAATGCCCATACATTTGAGTATTCCCAATTTTTATGTGCTTCCTAAGATTCACAAGACACTGCTGAATCCCCCAGGCAGACCTATTGTTTTGGGCTCTGGTTCAGTCATGGAATCCCTTTGTCAAATTTTCAGACCGCTTTCTGAATCCGTATGTGAAACAGATGGCTTCCTACATCCAAGATACTACTGAGGTGATCAGAATGATAGCGTGATTCCCTATTGAAGTAGATGACATTTTGATTGGACTTGATATTACATCCCTGTAGACTAAAATTCCCCAGATGACAACCTTAAACACGGTGAAAGAATTTTTACTGAATTCAAGGTCTACAGGAAGGACATCAAATTAATTTATATTATGCTGTACAGAAATGTCTTTGACCAAAAACTACTTTGTCTCCAACAATCGATTCTACAGACATATACACGGGACTGCCATGGGGTCAGCAGTGGCACAGACACTGGCCGACTTGTATGTTGAAACAATAGAAACAAATGTGATTTTGACTGATACCAACCCTTTTAGAAAACACATAAAGTTGTGGAAACGCTTCATCGATGACATTCTAATAATATGGTCTGGTGACACAATGTCGTTTGAGGCGTTTTTTACTTGGCTAAATGATCAGAATGTGTTTTTGAAATTTACAAATACATACAGTAAAGAATCAATCAACTTTTTGGATTTGACCATGTATGTTGACAAGGAAGAACTGATACTTAAGATTAAACCTTATCATACATCCACTGACAAAAACTTGTTATTACTATTCTCGAGTTCTCATCCTAGACATACCAGACAGAATTTTCCAGTTCCTCAGACTAAAAAGAAACAGCACTACAAAAACTGATTTTGATCAAGAAGCCTTAAAAACCAGCCTTTTTCAAATCAGGGCATTATTATCACTCATTTGATGTTTAATTCTTATATGAAAGTCCAGGTAAGTATCATTCAGTCGGTGGGTTCGATCCCTTGATTCTACAGTGGATGCGCTCAATCGCGTGCTGCCGTTTCCTGGAAATAATGCCCTGATTTGAAAAAGGCTGGTTTTTAAGCCGAAACACGTGTCATCAGCAAGGGCAATCATTTAAATAAAACCAACACTTGGTTTTTTGATTTATTAAACAGTACTCTTGACCTGTTAAACTGTATTTTATTGTACTTTAAAGTCACTGATAAGGTGTTAGGCACTGGTCACTTTATCTAGCATAAGTCACTTTACTACGGTTTTAAATTGAAAATGTATTTTTTAATTGTTTTTTACTAAATAAATGATCGTTTTTCCAACATATCGATGATGTTTAACTTTGTTAGGTTGAATACTCTGTCAACATTGTTAACTTAACCACATGATGCTCAACATAGACTGATCTTAAGTCTCCTAAACCCTAGAGGCCTGTACCATAATCCACAAGAGATAGGGTGCTGTTATTGTTTTATTGTTTATTTGTACCAGGCGTGCTCCCCCCTCTCTTTGCTAAATCGCCTGGCTTCCCTTTTTGTTAAAAAGAAGAAATAACAATTTCTAACACCTTTTATTTTGCAATTCAAAGAACAATGTTCGTTTTTTGGTATAATAAATGCTGTGCAAAAGACGTAAGGTAAAAGTGCAAAGAGTACAAAGGCATCTAAGGCACCAGTGTGTTCAAATATAATACATGATCAAAACAGACCAATCAATATAACAATTCATCATACACAGTAAAAACACTCAAATATTGTGCTACAAACACTCCACTCACACAGCAACCAACCAAACATGCTACTCAAACATGAATACTTGACATCCTAAACTACTTTCTCATCAAAATGTGCAAACAACGCCTACAAATGCAAATAAACACTGCACTGTATCCTGAACACAGAAGGGTTCCTGCTCAGAGGAACATAGGTAACCGATACCTATAGGCACAAATACACTAAACACAATGTGCCACTACTGTAACAACGTGGCACCAAAATGAATTTACACCTACCAAATACAGATACAGATTCACAGAAGAAATTGTTTTAGCAGAAGAAGATACAAACAATTAACAATGATTCCTTATGCCTACTCGAGTTACAGCCAACTAGGGTTATAGATGTTCGAAACCAAGCCTTCATCAGGGAAAGTAAGATATCTTCAATAAGTGGAGACACATTTTTTCAGCCATCAGCATTTAACAGGAGCAAATATGTGTGGGGTCACCCACAATCAAAATCCAAGTCCGGGCTTACTATCAATTGACCTGGCGTTTGATTGTGTGTGACCCCAACATATTTGTGAGGCTTATCACAGGTGCTAAACCAGGCAAGGCACCAGGTCCGGATGGCATTAGACTATAAATATACAAGTGGTTTCCCGAATGGTGGATGCCGGTCTTGTTAAGGGTATTTAATTCAATAGCTGCATCTCTGATTATTCCGAGATCCTGGACTCTGAGCATAATTACACTGATTTTTAAAAAGGGCTTGTGGTCGGATCCTCACTGTTACTACCCTATATCATTACTGGACAGTATGTCAACAATTTTTACTAACTGTCTGCTGTTTAGGCTAAAAACATGGACCAGAGAAAATAATATACTACCCAGCTATCAGGCTGGGTTCAGAAAAGGCTTCACCACATCGGACCAGGTTTTGGTGCTCTCGACCATCATAGATAAATATGTGAGGCTAAGAGAGGGTATAGTATATGGATGGTTTTTGTATTTAGCAAAGGCCTTTGATTCTCTTCATTGTCCCCTTCTCTGGAACAAACTCCAGAGAATGGGTGTCCCAATGCCCCTTTTTCAACTGATTATCTGCGTATATTCTAAAACTAGGGCTTCTGTTAGCGGTCACTCTAGAGTCAGGCCCACTAGTGAGCTTTCAACTAATAAAGGCGTGTGCCAGGGTTGTCCACTGGCTCCGCTGCTGTTTATCATCTTCCTATCAGATTTCATGTCTGGCCCACTCCAAACAGGTATAATTCCTCTATGCCTGAATGGGGTCATTACTCTAATCTTTTATATGCATTCAACACCATCCTATTGGAATTGATGCCAAAGGGACTTTCCAATAGTTTGAACTATGCAGCTGGCTATTTCAAAGCTAACAGAATAAAATTGAATTTGAAGAAAACAAAGATAGTGGTGTTCAGCACTAACAAAAGTAAGCAAAATTGGTCTATAGACAATGTGAATTTAAAGGTGGTTGAATCATTTTGCTATCTGGGTGTTACGTTTTCGAGTAACTGCCTCTGGTGTGCTCAATTAACGTTATTAGAAAATCGCTTATGGACTAACCTTGGCAGTTTAAAGGTATTTTATCAAAAATACGTCGGCTTCTGTTTCAATAAATGCATTCAGGTGCTGGAAGCAAAAGTTTATTCTTCCATCATGCATGGCAGTGAAATCTGGGGAAGTGCGAGCTGTACTGCCGTGGATCGCATTTTGCATATTTATTCGAGAAGTTGTTGGGTTTGATTTCTGGCACTACAGGGCTCTTTCTTGATTAAGAAGCCATGGAGTTAAATACTGGTGTTCGGGCTGAACTTTGGTTCCTCTGGTATTTTTGGAAACTACACTCGTGCCCTTTGGGAAACCCTAACATCATGAATGTGATGGAAGAGCTTCCAAAAGCTGAGTCATATGCCACATATCCCTGGTATAAGAAAAGTTCCATATTGTGTGGAAAGTGGGGATAGATTTTGATGAACTGAAGGTGAGCTTGATGACTAAACAAGAGCTGAACATGAAAGCAAGAAGAAAAGATTTTCATCTGGCTATAAACAGCATGAAAAATGTACTTTCACTGGGAAACCTAATGGTGGCACATCGCATTTACCTTGAGAATTTCTTGGTGAATTCTATTCATTCATCAGTGGAGAGACGTATCATGGCTATGGTCCAAGTGAATGTTTTACCATTAAGGGCCTGTATGGCATGGCATTTCAATACTAAGCTCTGTACTTGTGGTAGTGGGACTGTAGAGGATTTAACTCATTTTTTATTTATTTGTGAACATTTTTTAGATCTGAGGCACCAGCAGCAAAGAAGACATATTTTATTGCCAACAATATTAGGCTCGTCTTTGACGCATTGAATTGTGTCCTGTCTTGTGTTGATGTTCCCTTTGTTAACGATTTATGCAAGTATATTATCACCTCTTTTAAGCACATGGAAAGAACATTTTAAGTTCATATTCTCTTCGTTTTATCAAGTCTTGCTCTCTAATATTTCTACTGTATGTTTTAACATGACTGTTTTAATAATGTATGCTTTATTGTATTTTACTTTGTTTGTAAATGTTGAGAACCGAAATAAACATCTATTATCTATCTATCTATCTATCTATCTATCTATCTATCTATCTATCTATCTATCTATCTATCTATCTATCTATCTATCCATCTGTGTATGATGAATTGTTGGTTATATTGTTTGGTCTGTTTTCATCATGTATTATATTTAAATGCCCTAGTGTGTTAGATGCCCTTGCACTCTTTGCACTTTCACCTTGCTTGTTTGCACAACTTTTGTAATACCAAAAATCTAGCATTGTTCATTGTGGGATGTTTTAACCCACTAGTCTATGCCCTGCAACATTGCTGTGCGCTGTGTGCATCAGGAACATCAGAATGGCCGCCGGAAAGCATTATGCGCGCTAAAAATCACCCAGAAGTGCACAGGAAAACCTGAAAAATAGTCTGCCAATCCACTTTTGCCTATGTCAGTGGTAACACAGGAGACCACTGCCAAAACATATCATTTGGCTGCCCACAGAGGAAAATGAAACTACTTGAAAAAGTAGTGCTGCATTGCAAGAGACACACAGAGCTGCTTGAAAATCTGTTTTTTCTTGGCTGTTAAATTTGCAAAAATCATGGTTCCCAAACCTCACAAAAGATCCAACCTCCTTGTTGGTTGTTAAACATCACTTTACTTCAAGAATCCACCGAAGTACAATGTCAGCAGAAGTACATTTATCAGAAGAAAATCCACATTTAAAGATGCTTGCTTGGAAAAATATGTTAAAAATGGGCGCAGCACAGCCGCTCGCCCGTGTCAGAAGCTGGCGATTACTTAACCTGTCTTTTAAACTGGTACATTAAAATCAAAGTGTGGGGAAAGAAGAGACTTGCCATCAAATGCAATATAGGTTGCCACTATTTAATTTCTATGTTGAAAAAGACTGGAATTAAAGATATGTTTGCTTGTTTTTAAATTTGTAACTTTAATTTTCACAAAGAACAATGTCACAATTTACTGTAAGGTAACCTTATTCAGCTAAACTTCAAAGAGGTTTCCCCCACTGAGGAACACACCACCCTTCTCCTTCCCACCAAAAGGACAGGAAATCTCATTTGGATGCTAAGGAGAGGAGGAGGGGATTTGCTCTGCTGCTCTGGTAAAGAGACAATGGGCTTCTTGAACGGAAAGGGAATGCTAATTTGGGGCGTCAATAGAAACAAGCTGCTGGCAGGAACAAGCTCAGGTTGCATCTCTGGCTCATCCAAGCCTTGGAGGTGGGGCTAGACTGAAAATGTTGATTTGGAAATGAAGAAACTATATGTTTGAGAAAAAGTCTTATAGAAAAGTGTGCCGAACTGGTAAGAATACGGAATTTAGAGGGTATTAAAATGAAAATATCGCTCACAGTTTAAAACTACTCTGGAATCTGTGCGAAATTCAGAGACTGAACCACGACATTTTTTTACGGATCCGACAATGGGTAACCAACCAAAAGCGTGAAAAACTGTCATTTGTGAACCAAAACTCTTAGGAAGATGAGACTTTGAACAGATACGTGCATTATTTAATCTGTAATGTAAATATGTATTATTAACAAGTTGGTGATATTGGAAATATGTTTTATATGAAAAATAGATTTTCTGTACAGAAACAAAGGGGAGGGTTTTTCTCTGGACCATAAACACGGTGTCACTATGACACATCATGACACTTTGTTTGCTTCTCAAATCAGGGGAGAGGAAATTCTCTGGCCTATCAGATTCTTAGAGGGTTGGGCATAGTATAATCAGCCTACCCACTGCCTTGGGAAATACATAAATAGGGACTGTTGAGGGCCCAGAGACACACATTCACTCATCAACTGATCTACTGGTGAACCGCCCTGCAGGAAGTATCCAGATCCAGACTCCAGAACCCTGAAGCAGAAGGCTCAATCCAAAAAGCTGAACCCTTCTCAGCTGGCCCTTGAGTTCTTGCAACCTGATTTTCACCCCAAACTTCCAAGGGGCACAAGAAATTCAACAGCCTGTCTGTGCTGTATTGTCCTTCTGGCCAAGAACCCTTGCTGTAACCCAGAGATAGAAACAGGTAGAGCAGAGCTGTAACCCAGAACCAACCCGTCAGATCCAATCCAAGAGGCCGCGCAGAGACTAGAGTGCCTTGCTGAAGTGCAGAACCAAGCGCCTGAATCCTGTCCGGTGGTGAGCGAATTCCAGTCCAAGCCTCTGACCAGATCTTGACGGGCCCATTCCAAACCCATAGTTGTGAGTATTTAGCATAGAACTGTCCATAGCCAATATCTTAGTTTTAAGTAATCCTATCGAACCCATTCCAAAATATCAGGAACTGCATTGTAGAATCTCTTTTGTCCATCCTGAATCCTTCTCTCATCCATATAATTCTGTGATAATTGTAGTGATAAATTACCTTTGCGCTAATATAGTTTTGAAGAAAGGCAAGCGCCTCGGCAGGCCCAATGAACCGGTGGCGCCACTGGGCTGGTGGGTGCGCTGTTGTGTAGCTTGTGGCTTCATAGACTCTGTAGTGTAAAGAACCTGTTTGTAATTCAAAAGCGCATCTCCCATTTGTAAAATCTTAACTCTTTTTGAGAAAAATCGACCTTTACTAAAACCTTCATAACTTTTGGAAGGAAATTCAAATGTCAAATTGAAGCTAACATCCTCAGCTTTCAAACGAACTAAGAAACGCACTCCAACTCCTTATAGTTTTTCTGTAATCGCATTTCTCGTGTGCTGAAAAGTTTGCTGCGATTCTGCATTTGGCTCAATCTCATCCCATATAAAATTGCTATTTCTTGCATTCAACCTCTGAATTCAGTTTTCAATCTGCTAATCATTCAACAATCATTGCTAGTGTTTACCTGGACCTATCCAAAGCGGCTCCTACTAGTTCTGAATCCAATTTAGCGAATTAAAGTCATTTTAGCACTGTTTTCATTAATTTCAAATCACATTCAAAAGCATTTGACCTGTTTAAAATCATTCCTGTTCTCTAAGCTTGCTGGGGGAATTGGGATTGAACTTGCATTGGTTGGATGTATATTCCTGAAAGCTGTGTGCCCGCATTCCATCTCTTCATATTGCATATTAGGGGGGATTGAGTAGTAACAGGGGGAAAGAGTGATTACATTGTCTTTGCCTTTGATTGAATTCATATCAAGTTTCGTTTCTGTGCTGCATTCATTTCATATCATTGCATTTCATTGAACCAACACAAAGTTTTATTCTCTGCTACATTATTCTTCTCACCCATTGTTGTGATATCACCCATTGCTGATCAGTGTATACATATTAATAAGTGTGATATCTAGATATTGTTCATATTCATAAAAGTGTGATATATTAGATGGACGCGGTAGCGTCCATGTAGTTATGGTTAAGTTGGTGTTTCCATAGGAAGAGCATTTTTTGGGTGGCTTATAACTTGGCTCCCTCTGGACGAATCCTCACCAAACTGTGCAAAAAAAGTATATGGCCCACTCAGAATTTTTTTGCAAAGTTTGGAGAGGTCCAGGGGGGGCAAAGTTATAGGGGGTCCCAAAACTTTTGTTTTTTCCCATAGACATAATGGGAAAAAACTTTGCGCACGCCTACAGCCCAAACCGCTGGACAGATTTACACCAAAATTGCATCAGGAGCGGGGGCTTGGTCCCGAAAGCGTGCTTTTGCAAATTTTGTGTAAATCGTCCAGTAGTTTTTTTTAAAATGACCAAAATGTAAGGCAAAAAAATTAGTGATATATCTGTTCGCTTCGCGGACGGACTTCCCGGTTCGCTCTGTGGACAGTGCCCTGATTGGCCGAACGGCTTGCGCGATGTCCGCGGACATCTGACGTGTTCGCTGATTGGACGGCGTGGGGCGTGGAGCGCGTCAGATTTTTGGTGGCACCCGACATCTTGCATTTGCGGATGACCGCGGACAGCGAGGTGAAACTTGGTTTAAAAATTGTATTTAGTGGAGTGTGTTGGTGTGTAAGAGTGTTTGGGGAGGGTGGGGGTATGAGATAGGTGCAATGTTGTATTTCTTTTATGTGCTAGATGCTTTTGTTGTGTTCGATTTGTCTGCGGACAACACGGCTGTTCTGAAATGTTCGTAAATAAGCAGAATGGATTTGGTGTCAAGTTGAAAGTGTTCTAAGAAGACTCGTGGGGTCCTGGAATGTTCGCAGGGGGTGTCCTGAAGACGTTGTCTGTATTGTTTGTTGTCAAGCTGAAAGTGTTCTAAGAACACTTGCGGTGTCCTGAAATGTTCGTACATAAAGAATATGGGGGTGTCCTGAGGTAGCTGTCCGTATCGTCCTCTGGCAAGTTATATGTGTTCTAGGAACTTCCTTGTGTCCGCGGACATTAAAATGGTTGCAATGCTTGAATCTATGGGTGTGATATGCTGCGGTGGTTGTGGCTAGGGTATAGAATGTTGGGTGCATGGCCATTTGGCCATGCACCCAAGACTCTATGCCCTGGCCACAACCACTGCAGCATATCACACTAATATGCCATGCACCCAAGAGTCTATGCTCTGGCCACAAGCACCGCAGCATATCACACTCATAGTGGCTTATAACTTTGGGTCAAAAACAAATTTATAAGGAACATTGTTATAAGCCAGTATGGGTGTGATATGCTGCGATGGTTGTATTTATCATGTTATACTTACTATTTGGTTTAGTAACGGGAGTCTATGTTTTTCTTGTTCATTTCTGTGATAAAAGAAAATAGCATGTTAGTATTAGTATTTTATAAAGACTTATTACATTGTACAATCAACATTTTCTTCTTTTTTTTGACCCTCATATTTAGTAGATGACAAACCAGAGTACTGTGCAATTTGCTCAGTTTCTGTGTTTGTTGCTAAATTCATTGGGTCTGTGGGAGAAAAAAAATCCATGTTGGATTAAAAAAAAAACCTTTTTGTGTTATGCTACAGTTTATTTGTTTGTTTGCTTTCAGTGTTTACTTGTTTCTGGCTAATGCTTTATACATTGGATTGTTTCAGTTTTTGGGAGCAGTACGATGTTAGGTATGTGTTTGGATATTGTAAAATTTTGGAGCAGTTAGATACCAGTAGGCGTATTCTAACTGTTTATTTTTTTATATAATTTCGTGGTAATGATTTATCTGTTTGGATATTTCTACATTTTGGGACAGTTAGATACCAATTGGCGTATTCTAACTGTATGTTTTATTCTCTATTTGAGTGGTATTCATTTATCTGATTAGTTGTTGTAGCATCTTTGGGCAGTTAGATAGCTTTTAGAATATTGCGACAGTTTATATTTTTTTACTACAAGTGTACTTAAGGTTTAAGTACAGTTTAGTTATTAAATTTTGGTTTTAAGAACATTAAATAAGCGTTTGTAAGATTTGCTGGTAATCTCTGCTTTAGAGTAATGGTACTATCATTACATTCAAACCATCCACATTTCTTTTTTATATATGCAGTGTAGTGCCCTGAATTGGTTGTGGCTCCTGCGTGGTAGATTATACCTATTGTTGTGAAGGTTTTCCTACCAAGTGATATTTTACCATGTGTGAATCCTGTCAGCTTGCAGTTGTTTTTGGTACCATCTGCATTGTAACGTAGAAGCATTAGTATTACGTATTTTCTATGTGTTTGTATTACTAACGTGGAGCGATTATCTGAATTGCAGGTCGAACATAATCTACCATGGTTTGCATTTTGTACAAGTTGCTGAAATGGAACGGATTCACAATTAGGTATTGATATATACACAAAGCGTTCATTGGGGATTTGTTCTTGTGTCACATTGTTGCAGAGAGTGCATGTATGTTTCCACATGTATGAAATCTGGAAGATTTCGTTTATAGGTATGTTTTTTGTTTTCCAGTACTTGTAGTAAGTACATTAGAAATTCTTGTGGATCTTCCTGTGAGTTTATAGTGAATTTCACCATTCCAGCACAGCAGTCCAATTGTTGTCTTATTCCATAAACACTATACGTGTTGTCAGGATTGTTTGCTGCATTTCTGTGAAGTACTAACATTTGCAAACACAATGGGTCTGTACCGTGTAAGTAAATGTTCTCAACAATTGGTGGTAATTGAAATAGAATATTCATTGCTACATTTGCGTAGCAACTTACACCAACTATATTTGAGAGTTTAAATGGTCCAGGTAGTTCTGTATCTGACTGCTTTTTTTGGAGTTTGTCTTCCTTCTTTGAAGAAGTACCTGGTTTACTTTCCCTAATTGATTCTTTTTTGCTTGTGGCACTTGATGAAGTATTACTTTCTTTTTACTCTCTTTGGAGGATTTGCAGTGACATCCTGTTGCTATTCTGTTTGATTTATTTTTCTTTTATAATGTTTTACTTTTTGTGGAACAGAATATGTGTTTAGATGGGGAGTGTATAGTGAACGAAGTCTATTGTATTCTAAAATGCAAGGAATATCAGCGTTTATTTTACTTGCATCAAAGTTGATTAGAAATAGACCGTCAAGTGCACGTAAGCGTGATAGTGCTACGTAGCTCATGCCTTCTTTAAAGACTGCGTTACCAATGTCTATCATTGCTTTGTCTAGGGTAAGACCTTATGATTTATGAATGGTGACTGCATATGCAAGAGTTAGAGAAAATTATTCTCTGCGTACATACATGTCTTTGAAGAGAAGGAATCGAGCTGTTGAGCGTCTTATTCTTTTTACTTCTGAAAGTTTGTCAAAGAGAATATTGACAAACTGAATTTTGTTCTCACGTGGGTATGTTTGAAAGCCAACAACTGTACCCAGTGCTCCATTAACTAGTCCTTGGTCCACGTCAAGGTTACATTTCAGCATTACTCTGCAGTTTAAGGATAATTTGAATATCTTTTCCAAGCCTGCTGTGTTTGAGATTGGTTTTTCTAAACTATTTAGTCTTGTTGTGGCTTGGTCACAAATGGGTAGTGTCATTCCATGTACATCTAGTTTGTCTGTGGCGCTAATTTCCATTATTGGTTGCATTTCGTTACTTAACATTATTTCATTGAATTTGAAACAGCTTGCAAGAGTTGGCATCAAGGCCATACAATTGACATTTTTGTGGGCTAATTGTTCCATAACATCTGTAGCACATGCATTATCACCATAAAGTGCATGAATGTGCCGGGTTTTCAATATTGCTTCTGCTTCTTTAGCAAGTATACCAACTCTGATACTTTTTAAGATGTTGGCATAAGTGAGATCTGCAGATTGGCGCATGTTTTCTGTTAATTCTCTGTATTGGAAATGTTGCCAAAGGTTGACATTTCCTATGCTGCCAACAGTTTTATGGCAGAGTTTGTGTTCTAATGTTTTAAAAATAGGATCACCTTTTACTGGTGTCAATTGAAGAAGATCTCCGAAAACAATAATGTGTTTTCCTGCAAAGAGCTCTTCATAGTTTGTTTTGAGTACTTCTTGTAATCTCAGGTGAATCAAAGCCAACATTAGGTTGGACACCATGCTCACTTCATCTATTAGTAGCATTTTAATTTGTTTCAATACTCTGTGTAGTTCCATTACAGCTTCTGCAGAAAGTTTGCAATAATCTAATTTGTTTTGGTGTTCTACTGGCAGGAGTAGTAATCGGTGTAAAGTGACACCACCTATGTTGTAGGCAGCTAAACCTGTGGGGACAGTGACAACAGCTGACAGTTTGTTGTTTGTCAATTGTTGAAGGAACTTACTGATGATTTTGATTAGGAATGTTTTGCCAGAACCAGCTTCACCACTGACACACAATAGTATAGGTTTGTAATTTTGACAGGTGCATTCTTTGTTTTCATGTTGTACACCATGTGCAATTTCTTTTGTTACTTCTTGAAAAATGCTACGATGCTCATTGTTTAGCTTTGATTGTAGTATAGTTAAGTCTTCTTTATCTTCATACTGACACATGGTGTTTTCTACTTCTATCATAGCTAATTCTGCCTCATTTGTTATTAGTGGGACTCCCAGTGGTTCTTGGCTTCCTGTGACACAAGGTTGACTACTGTCAGGAGTGTCCTTATCTAGTTGGGCCTGGAGTTCTTCTTCGTTTTGCTGTTCATTGTGCAACATTGTTTTGTACTGTGCAAAGTTTACATCAGTTATACTGCTTTCATTTGCTTTGAAAGCGTCTTCATATGAGTCATAGTTATTTAGTATTTCTTCTTCTTTTCTCCATGGTTTACAGAGTTGTAGCAGGGACATGTAATATACTTCTTTATGTTGAAGAGTCTTTAATGACAATTTGATATGATTAATTAAATTTGGTTTGGTGAGTTTTTCTAAGCTGCCTTCACAGTTTGTCACTTTGTATTTACGGTTTTGTTAATCAGGTTTTTTATTATTTTTGTATGTGTCGTTTTGGGCTATGTGGTATAGACACATGGTTTCCAAAGTGGTACTCCTGTTTGGGTAGTATGTGTCCAATAAATTGTTTTTTAAAATGTCTTGGCTGTTGGGATCATGTTTGGCTATTGTTTCTATATCTTCATATGATTTTAGAACTCTTTTTCTAGATTTAGCTGGACCAAGACTTAGCCATACTATATTTGCAGATTTACCATACAATGCAGTACCAGTTAATCGATCAGCTGCTTCATAGGATCCACATTCTCTATGGGACAGCATTTTTATGCCCAAGCTGTATAATTTCTGAGACACTGTTTTATCTGATGACAGGTCATTCCAGAGGTCTTGGAGGTCTGTCTTTTTTGATTTGGTTAAGTATGCTGTGAAATATCGTGCAACTGCAATAGAATTGTCTGCAATGTACTGCACGTCTATGTTTGCATTCCATAAGTGGGCAATGATTGCACCGTAATCATTGATATATTTTTCTTCTTCTTTTCTTTTTATGCAATATGTATTTTTAGGTGACTTACCTTTAACACTATGTCTAACTGAAGACATGAGGTTGTTCACTTGACCTGTATTTGTAACTGGTCTAGGGAAACCAAATCGGCATTTGGTGTAGTATTTCCCTTTGTTTTTGTATTTGCGACGACAATATTTGCCACATTTGTGTCTTTGGAATTGTAAAATGTTTGCATGAAGATCACTATTTGTGGATTCTGATGGAATTTCACAAGTGACATATTTTTCAATAAACTGTAAAACAGTGGCATCACTGTCTTGACCAAATTTAGGAGCATCTTTAATCCATAAAAGCATGTGGACATGTGCTGCTCCTATGGCTTGGTATTCTTTTCTCCAAAAGAAGTGTTGCCCTTCTCCAAGGGGAGGAACAGTTTTATTACAAATAAAATGTAGCATAGCAATGAAGTGATAGTGAAAATATCTTGAAACATTAACAGGATCCTGAGAACAAAGTTCTCTAGTTGTTAGTATATCTATGTTTGTTTTGATTTCATTTGATATGCGTAGGAAAGCATGTAAATCTTCCCATGCATATTCTGCACAACTTAATGTAACAAACCAAGTGGCTGGGCCAAGGTTTCTGATCATACAATGTACATCTCCATGACGTCGAAACCAGTACTCTTTAGTACCATGCATATTTGCTAATAGATTTGTAAGATTTGCTTGTAAAACCTCATCTTTTTGTTGAACTTTTTGTAATAATTGTGTAGCTGTCATATTTTGAAAGTGTGATCCTGATTTTAATATGTGTGCAACTCCGTAACATAAAGTTGCTAGTTCACTTTCAAAGAGTAGGTGGAATATGTATTCCACATTTTGTCGAAATCTGGGATCTTCAGAATACATTCGTAATGAGCGATATTCTGATGCTGATATTTGAATAGGTCTATCATCGTATCTTCCTCCTTTGCCAGTTGGAAAGAGTAGAGGAAAAGCACGTGCTTCTATACTTTTTTCCCATATGCTGATTGGTGATCCTTTTTGTTTGACGCATTTGGTACGTTTCCAGTGCATCTTCTATGGTGCCATTAGAGTGCAATGGATGAATTGTATAATGGTCTAGAGTGTTTGATATTGTAGCAGGATCTAGGAGCTCAAATTGACCAGCTTCTTGTGTCTCTTGAATTATTTCAGTTGTATCTTTCAAGTTTTCTTCAATATTAATTTCTTTGTAATATTCATTATTCTCTTTAAGATATTGCAGGGCTTCTCTAACTTTATGTAAATCTACCAGTTGTTGCCAATTTTTTTTGTCTTTTGTAGGTACTCCATTTACCAAGATAATTAAAGATTGTTGCATTGGACGTTGCACTCCTAGAGTGTGCACATTTTCTTTTAGATCTAATGGTAAATACACTACTTTTCTACGAATACCTTTCTCTAATTCAGAGGAAGGTAATTTTGCAGTTTTTGGTTGAAGGCGTATTATTGCTTGAAATGGGTGCACTGTTTGAATTATGATGCTCTCCTATAAATTAAGTTGTTGAAGGGGTTTTGGTAGTGGATATAATTCCAAGTTATTTGTGATAGCACGTGAAGGAGTTTGGTTGTTGTCTAGTTTTGTAGTGCAGTAACTGCAAAGTATTATGGGGTCAGTTATTTCGTATTTGTTTCCTGCTATAAGATATAGAGCTAATTCAAACCATTTAGATTCTCCATTGTCTTCTATTTTGTATGATAGGGCCACAGTTTTTGTGTTACTTTTATAAAAAGTTCTGCGGCAACATACACACACGTGGTTTGGTACTTCAGCTGAAGTACTTTCAAATTTTAGTATTTCTTTTTTGTATGTGTGTAGTGAAAGGTTGCCATGTGCAGAATTGTTACGAAGTTGGTTTACAGCTAATTCATCTTGTAAGTGGGTTTCACTTCCAACATATTTTGTCTGGATATAGTTGATTTCTTTTAGTAGGTCTTTTGCTGTACCATGTAGAAGAATGTTATTTAAATTGGCTAGTGCTAAAGCAGGACTTTTAGCATAGTACAGTTTATAAACTAGATTTCTTATACTTGCATGATGTGTTGATATCCTTTTGATATTATGGAAGGTTGTTTTGCAAGTAGGTCCTGTAATGCAGGCCAATGAATGTCCTTTTAGTCCTGTGTACTTGCGTACTGGACAAGCATCCATATTTTGCAGTAGTTTAATTTTGATTTTGTCTTTGCTTTTCACATATTGATTGAGGAATTGGCGTAAAGACTTGAACATTTTTTTGGGAATGTTACACAGTGACGTGCATGGCCATTTGTACACTAGATGTTCTGATTCAGTTGAATGGAGGGGTAAATCTACGTTTTCAGGGCATATTTTTGCAAGGAGTACTTCTTGTTCCATTATGGTATTATTAACTTGTTCAGAACCTCGACCACTGCTATGTATGGCAATTGTATTTGTTTGCTTTTGTTTGTACGCTTCTTCATTAAAGTATGGTTCTGTGCTTGTAGTGTGACTCCATTCACCTCCACAGATATTTAAGAAGTTATTTCTGTTGACATTTCGTTTATTGAGAAGTCTTTTTTGTAATTTAGTTATTAGTTTTGTTAGTGGTTTTATTCTGTTTAACACTAAAATAAATTACTTTCTTTTGAGAAGAATTGCACTGTCTATCAACGCTTCTAAGATTACTTTTCTACGATAGGTTTGAAGTGTTGAACGTGGTTTCTCTCCTGTTTTCATAAGATTTTGAAGGACTTTGTGATGGAACATTTTGGCTAAAATACTTTTCTTGGTATGCTTACTTTGTACTACATCAAGATTTATAGAAGAAGTTTTATTTGTAGTGATAGTTGATTTTCTGTTGTTTTTTGGTTTGCTTTACTTTTTGATAGAGGAGGCAAAGTTTTTGTACTAGAAACTTCTTCTGTTTCACTACATGACTGTATTAGCTGTTGTGTTTCAATTTTTTTTTACAAATTTTGCTATAGATGGATGTTTATTTTGGAGAGTTTTCTTTTCATTTGCTCTACTTCTGCGTTCCTTTCTACGGAGTTGCTTTTTGGTAGGCATTCTTTAGGGTCTGTTGAAAAAAATACAGAAGGTATGGGTTGGGGTGTTCTGGAATGTATGTGTGTTGTATGCATGAGTGTTTGAGTAAGATGATAAAGGTGTATGTAATGGTGTGTGATTGTGCTTTGGGAAGTACAACTACTAGGGATGGGTATTCTTGAATTAATGTGTTACTAAACTGGTGTTCAGATGACAGAAAAAAATAAGCCAGTGGTTTGGAGAAGTATAAATAGTATATCTAAAGCTATACAATTAAAACAGTTGTTTGTTCTACAACATCTAAATTCTAGCGGCTGAGTTGAGTAATTTGTGTGTCGAAAAATAGGAAGTTGTGGGCGATTCTGCCAGTAAATCACTGTTTAAGACGGGGGGATTTTTGGTCAGAATGGTGCAGAATCTCTATTTTTAGGCACAGAAATAGCATGAATTAACCTTACAGTGTGTTTGAGTAATAATTCAAATATTATGCTAACATATTACTTTTTTTCTAAAATGAGCAGTTTGCTTCTTAGTTGTTCTTTGTACTTCAAATTCGGCTGCTTCTTTTCTGGAGAATGGTCTTCACTGCAATTGTAAAAGAAAGAAATTAGTAATTTGGTTTGTATATAGCACTGTTTTTAATTTAGACATAGATTTTTTAAATTGAAATGCTCAGCACCTTCCTCAAAACCATTAAAACTATCTTATGACTAACGGTAGGAAAGAAAATTTCTTTACTATGGCTTGTCAAATTCAAAATGTAGCACTGTATACCACTATTCCTGTAACTAAGCTTTTCCACGTAATAGTGAGTCAATGTCATAGCCTGCTTGTGCTATATAAATGTAAGTAATTATATAAATTGAAAAAATTAAAACCAATTATGTGTTTGTACAAATATTATTGTTTGAGATTTGATCATAGACCGTGCATGTCATTTTGTTTGATTAGATGTAGTCAATAAATTTTATTTAAAAAATGTTGGTTTAACATTATTTGCATGTGTGTGTGTGTGTGTGTATGAAGAAATTAAACGGTATAAAGGTTTGTAAGTCACAGTTCATTTTAGGACAATGAAAAAATGATCGTAGATTCATTTTACAGATTATACAAGGTAAAAGTCAGTTAGAAAATGTGTTCATGTACTGTATAGAAAATATGCATACCTGTAGTTTGTGTTCATGCATATGGATATGGACGAAGCTGCAAGTAGAAATCTTGGAGACTTGTATAGTATTTCTCATAGATCGTGCTTGCCAATGGTATGAGACTTGTACTCCAAGAGATTCACCGTACATTTGCAATGCTGATCTATGATGATGCAGTTACATGTAGAGGTCTTGGATTTGATTGGTGGATGGTCATGTGATTTCTTAGCTACATCCAATGAGGGAATGGTACAGAGAGTGAAGTGGAAATGGTAGAAGGGCTGTCAATGTTACGATATGTTCGCGGACATGGCGGTAGTTCTAGGACACCGCGTATTACATCCGGGGAATTTGGGGTGGGGAGGCATGCAAATGAGATTGAATGTAGCAAGGGATTGGTCAGTAAAGTGCAGTGAGTGTGTTGTGCTAGGAGAGTTTTTCTCAGATATTCTTTTTGCTGAGAGAAGAACAGATAGCTATGGCTGAGTGTTTCAAAAAACAGTGTGGATTTTGGGAGACTCGTGGATACATTGGTTGAAGGTGCATGCAGAAAGCTGTGGTTTATCTATAGATCTTGGATTCCCACATGTGGAAGTGCACTGGCAAGGAGTGCGTGGAATGGAGTGGTTGGACTTGCTACCTCTCTGTGCAACTTTGAAGATAGAGGAACATCCAGACATAATTATAATTCATTGTGGAGGGAACAGTTAGGACAGGTGTCTGGAATTTCTTTGCAATTTGCAATGAAAGAAGGACTTCAGAAGATCATGGACATGTTTCCAAACTCCAAAGTAATTTTTTCACGGATTGCGCAGTGACGAATGTGGCTTCGTTCTTTCTCATGTGGTCCACAAATGGAGAAAGCAAGGCGTAATATCAATAAGGCTCTTTGTGCCTTCCTAAGAGATTTTGGCATGTCCTCTTTTCACAATGAAAATATTATGTTTCGTAGTACATACATTTTTCGCAGAGATGGAGTCCATCTTACTTATGCTGGCAATCAGATTTTTCTGAGAAATGTACAAAATGCATTGCAACGTTTTTTAGAAATACAGCATCCATTTTGAAGTAGGTGTTAAGTATTTATAATTTTTGACATACAAACCCCTCCCAAAGGCTCTTTTCAGAGCCACCACTTGCTCCCAGAGAAAAATGCAATGGTTACAGTAGGGTAGTACCGCAATTTTTTTAATGTTCGCGAACTGTCCGCTGACTTTTAAGATATACAAAGGGCCCTGCTTTATTTATCTTCACTTCTATTTGTTTAACTGTGAAAGGCGGCTCTGAAAAGAGCCTTATTTTTTTTTTGTTGGTTATTTTGCATTTTTTTGGGTTTTTTATACACGACACACTAGGAGAGGAGGGGAAAGAGGGTAAAGGGGGGGACACCAACCACAGGGATAAGAAAGGGCGAGCTGAGAGAGGAAGATGTAGAGTGGGTTTTATTTGGGTAGAGACGATAGTCTCAAAAGCACTCCGAAGTCGCTCCCCCCTGCAGAGTACTGTGTCACAGTACATACATACAACTTTGACCCTCGAAAGGTAAGGATCATCAGAATTCTGTATGGCCTGTGAGGCAGCTTGAGGAAGACGCTGTCCCACAGTGGTGTTCCTTGTGGTGACAGGATCAGAAACGGAGGATGAAATAGAGGCAATCAACCTACTACACTCTTCGCAAGGTACAACCTGGCAAATGGCCCCGTGTGGAATGAGTTCAGATGTCGCTTCATGGTCATGGTCCCAAAGCTGTACGCACCATGCTTCCCGCGACTGAGTACCATTTTGCACTCATTGCAGGTGACACGGTTCGCACGAGCCTTAGGAACATTCCCATGAACGGTAAACAACCGCCACACCCAAGAATCACGCCGAGGGCGGGTAGTAGGGATTTCCTCTACCTCATTATCGTCATCCTCTTCTTCCTCCTCTGTATCCTAACTCCTGTTCCCCTCTTCAGGCCCTTGGGGAGATGGTGGTGGTGGAGGGGGTGGGAGTGGTGCTGAGGCAGATGTAGCACCAGGTGGCAATAGTGGAGCCATGGATGTCATCGTCTTGGAGATGGAAATCTCAAAATCTGCAAAGTATGCAGCAAAATGCAGTGTGCTCTGTGGAATAGCCAGAAACACAATGAGAATGAGCTCTAGGGCGTGGTCTTTTATAGGGGTGCTTGTGCGCGGTTCGCAGACATGCGTGTCGTCCGCAAGACAGATCGAACACCAAAAAAGGTTCAAAAAGTCAGAAAAACTATGTGGAAATTTAGGATTAGTATGTGGGATTTGTGGTATGTTGAGTTTTTAATGAGAAATATTGTGGATTACTTGGAAATGTACTTTTAAAGTGTTCGGGGACACGAACAGTGTCCGCATTCAGAACACGCGATCAGCGTGGGCGCGGTCACATGATTGTTTCATGAGCATGTTCGCTAAGGTAGCAGCCGTCCGCAGGACACCCAATGTACGGACATTGTTTTGCGCATGCGTGTTGATGTTATACGGACAGTGTTCGGGTCCTGAACTAACTAAAAGTGCGTCACACGTAAAACGAACAGTTACGGACAGCCGTTTGATCTTAGCACAGTTTAATTTACTTGTGCACAATACGGACAGACATAGCGTCTGAAGCACACTTCCATTTTCGTTTATTTACGAACAATTCAGGACACCACGAGTGTTCTTAGAACAGTTTCAACTTGCTAGCGAACACTACGAACAGGCATAGTGTTCTTAAGGACACCTCCATTTACGTTTATTTACGAACATTTCAGGACACTAAGAGTGTTCTTAGAACATTTTCAACTTGCATGAGAACATTACGTACAGATATAGTGTCCTCAGGACACTTACATTTTTGTTTATTTACGATCATTTCTGAACAACCGCGCTGTCCGTGGACATCTAAATTGGTTTTACCACAAAGAACTGAAAGTAATTACAACACAATATAAAAAAGTAACTTTATTTAATATATATAAACAATTTATGACTGAGAAGGTGGGGCAGAAACGGAAACAAAAACAAGAGAATTAGGGTTTTCAATATAAGTAGGATCAGGTGAAGAAGGGATGGAAATCTCATTAAAACGTTGTGGTCCATGGAGAGAGTTTGGGGTTAAATGAATGAGATATGGTGAGGGGGGACAAGTACAGGTGGGTCAATGGTATGTTGTTGGTGGTTTTAGGTGATCTTCCACAAAGTTCTTTAAATCCGTAAAATTTGCCATAAGTTGGTCCATTTTGTGGGTAATGTGTTCAAGAGTGTTATCCACCACTTCTTTTTCTTTGGAAGTTGCAATTTTTGTATGGTCTGTAAACAAAATAAATGTATATGTTGAATGTATACAAAATAATATTTATTAATTGGTTTATATAGTAAAGTGTGTACCATTAGGTGGACCATCTTCTAACATTTCGTCTCGTGGGAAATGCTCCTCTAGCCAGTCCAGAGTACTACACATTTCTGTGAGAAAACAAAAAGTAATATGTTTTTTTTTTCTAATATAGAAAGTTTATAAATATATGAGTAAAATGAAGTGCACTTACTATTTCTGGTAAGATATGTCATCAGTACTCTATACGTCTGGTCTTGTTGTTAGTTGTGGAGTGTCTGTGAAGTAATTATGTTGGAAGCCACTTTATCTTCTTTTGGTATATTCCATTTTAAAACATATTGTATTTAAATGAATGGTTAGTGTTTTACATATATGGTTTACATTTCTTAAGTATTACTACATGTACTTTGTATGTGTGCTGCTTTGTGAATTTGTTAAATGTTCCTATGTTATGATATACAATTACACATACCCCCCCAGAGTTTTTAGGTGGTGGTACTGTTGTCCGAACATGTCCGCGGACAGTCAAATTCAGTAGAAAGGGTTCAGTATGTTCCATATTACATGTACATAAAGTCAAAGTTATTATTGTTAAGTTGCGCTACTAATAAACTATGAAATTCAGTAAAAAAACTTTGTTAAAGGGACGTTATGGTTAAGTTGCGCTACTAAAAACCTATGAAATTCAGTAAAAAAACGTTGTTAAAGGGACATTATGGTTAAGTTGCGCTACTAAAAACCTATGAAATTCAGTAAAAAAACTTTGTTAAAGGGACGTTATGGTTAAGTTGCGCTACTAAAAACCTATCAGATTCAGTAAAAAAACTTTGTTAAAGGGACATTTTGGTTCCAAGTAAAACCGAAAAACCCATGAAATTCGCCAGTTATGGTAAGCTAAGCAACCATAACTCGCGCCACCACCGTGCACTGCTAAGACTAACACCCAGGACATCAAAGATGACATCACAAATGTCATTGATGACATCACTGATGACATCACATGTGCATTTACATTTCATGAAAAGTCTGTAAAAGGGATTCTTAGTGTAATGTTAATAAAAAAAAGTGTCAAAGATTATTGGAATAAATATCAGGTGCTAATCAGTGCATTAAGATATGCATTGATATAAATAGCATTCTATTATTAACTTCAATCCAGTATACTAAGGTACTAATGTAGAAACATAGGCATTGTGTGCAGCATACATGATGGAGGTGCAATATTCATAAGCTTGCCATGTTGAATAGTGAAATGATAACTGTTTTCATATTACAGTTTTACGTACAGTGAAACTTGTGATAAGTAGGTAATAAAACCCACTTACTACATAATTGCATTATTATACACAAATCACAAAGAGACAACACCACATACAAATATGAATATATACAAGGGAATTGAAGTAAGAAAAAAAAACAGCAATAGTAGCAGAAAGTGTTCATAACCTGATTTCCTTTATGCAGAGAAATGATTGCTCTGTTTCAAAGCTGTTACTTACCCTATCTATATATATCACCTGATGTGTCTGGACCCTAAGGAAAATAGCGTGAGTACAACATATAAAGATATGAGCATATACAGGGAAAGTACAGTAATAAAAAAACATCAAAACTATCAGAAAGTGCTGATAACTCTACTGATAATTTTAATGCACAGAAAGGATTGCTGTCTTTCAAGCTTGTGTCTTCCCCTATGTAAATGTTTCGTATATGACTGGACCCTAAGGGAATTATTGTAAGAATATACTTGAAGGATAAGTCTACAAATATACTACCTTTTCCACTTTTAATTCCTGACTGTTACTGAAGAAATCCATGTGGACTAGATATGTCAGTAAAGTTAAAAAGGTGGAACCAGACATGTGATGTCACCAGTGATGTCATCAATGACATTTGTGATGTCATTTTTAATGCCCCGAGTGTTAGTCTTAGCAGTGCACGGTGGTGGCGCGAGTTATGGTTGCTTAGCTTACCATAACTGGCGAATTTCAGGGGTTTTTCGGTTTTACTTGGAACCAAAATGTCCCTTTAACAAAGTTTTTTCACTGAAATTCATAGGTTTTTAGTAGCGCAACTTAAACGTAGCGTCCCTTTAACAACGTTTTTTCACTGAATATGTATATAGTTTAATTCATCAAATAAATCTTTTAACTTTGCAAAACAAACCTACTTCTTGGTTCAGTGAGACCGGGGGGGATTCAAAGAGAGGGGCGTGATATAAGGGTACATCATTCAGAAATAAAAGAACTTTAGGCATAAAAATATATAAATAAGGGTTCCAGCTGGGCATCACACGCTAGGCATTGACTTAGGTGGAGTGCTGGGTTGAAACCACTTACATCATTAAATTGCAAAATAAAAATGTGTTAAAATGATTATGCAACGGCTCCTCTCTTGTGTTTGGTTTTTGGTTCCCACAGATCAGCTGCTGTCAAAATAATCTATGTGGCATGACTTCAAGTATGTGTGGTTTTGCAACAGGTTTGGGCTGGGGCTATTAGTCGTTCGGCTGCCTGAGGCCAGTTTTTGGAACAGCCACCCAAGGCCCGGTTTTATGTCCAATATTGATTTTTGTAACTAACGTTACTTTAAGTAATGTTAGTTACTTTTCTCTGGCTGCCTGCGGAGCCAGCTCGCAGCGGATTGGGGATGGCTACAGGCAGTGGCATGTATCAAAGCAAGTTAACACACACACGTTACCTTGCTTTGATGAATTATCATGCAAGCCAGGAGACGAGAGGCGATGTGCTCGCTGGCCTGCCTCTCAGTGCCTGGCTGGGAGTGATTGATTGGCTGGGCTCCTGCTGCCTCTCTCGTTGGCAGGGCGTTCTGTGACTCCTTGCTCCAGAGTCCAGCCTCTTTTTGTTCATGTTTGATTTTTGATCCACTGAAGTTGGGCCTGGCACGAATGGAAGGAGTTCTTTCGATGAGATGAAGTGATTGTGAATATCTGCTGTTGAACGCAGCAGCGATGGGCCCTCACCCCGTGGAAACGGCCAGCCCTTCGCTGCGTTCCAAGTCCATTCCCCCAGCAGGCAAACCACAGTTAAGAGGGCCGCTTCCGGACCAGTTACAACTAAATTAAGGTGATTCTTAGCGGCCACAGCCGCTATGCACTCTATCATCACCTTACTGTATGGAACTAGAACGCACGCACTGAAAGGCACAGCTGAAATGAGTTCTGTCCTCCAGTGCTTCTGTGGGCAGTAGCAGGGGTACATATGCTGTGTCTGCTGCTCCCCCTCTTCAGAGTGGATGGCTGATCTCATATAGTGAGATGCCCCATATTGAAAACCAGGCATTGAAGAATCAGACAGACTACATGAACCTAATCCTGCTGAACAGATAGGGAGTTTATCGCAGTGATAGGGTGCCGGACTCCGGTGGTGGGTCATCCTCATTACATGAGGACACTGACAAGTATGAGTGGCCAACTTAGTCGCTGGTGCTGGAAGGCAGTGAGTGGGAATTTCAAATGTCAACATTGCCCTTATCGACCTTGGCTATATCTAACGGGTGTGCTTGGATTGTTAGCACTATGGTATTCACAAACGGATCCACAGCAGTGCTAATTGGTTACTCTGCAGAGTGCCAAAAGCTGTGCCAATATCTGTATCCGTCAGCCATGTTGGAGTGACAAATGCTGTTTCGCAACATGCCGTTATCTTTCTCCACAGCAACAACACGGCTCTCTGTATCTGGAAAATCCAGTGCCCCTCTGTGAGATGAATGCTTTTGATGTTTGATTATTGTGCAGGGTGGCAGTGCAGTTGGGCGACTGTGGTGCAACTTTGTGTTGGAGTCAAACCATGACATTTTCTGAAAAGATGTTGGATAAGAATAATAATAAGATGGAGAAGAAGAATGTGCTTTTTAGAGCTAAATAGCGATTTAGCTCTCTGCCAGAGCAATTGCAGCTGCACATTTTAGGCACCCTAGGGTCAAACAACTGCTCAATTATGTAAAAAGCATCTTGACCCCTTCAGTTCTTGCGTTTTAGTGAGCAAATATGTCCACCGGTCGCTCGTGAATTTCAACCCTATGCGTCCCCCAATGGGAAGCCTACAGGGTGGGTTAACAAATCCCCGTGCACACAGCTTCAATCATTCTGGTGGTTGCTGGCGTCTATCTAGTGGTTATTGCTTTTGGTTTGTGCTGTGCGTTTACAAGGATGTTGCAATGTACCAAGGCTCGTGTTTAATAGTTACTTAGGAGTTTTACATAGCGTCTTACTTAATGTCGCTTTGAAGCCACTACCGATCACTTCCGACATAATTGGGTCATCCAGGGTGACCTGTAGAGCCACAGAACAACTGTGAAAACATGTTGCCATCCACCGGGGCTGGACTGAAAGGGGTGCTGTCTCCTGGGAAATGCCGTAACTGTATGAATCGTTACGCTGTGGAATAGGCTCCCCCTGGACTGAGGCGGTATTTGGAACATTCTTGTTTAAACCAAGGTCAGGAGGCTTTTTAGAGAGAGGGCTGGCATTTGTGGGTACTACGTTTTTTTCCAGTAGGAGGAGGTGACAGGGCAAGGGACTAAACTGATAATCATATTTTGGAAAAAGAAGTAAAGTTTGTGTCTTGATATATGGTGATGTTTTGGAGATAGGAAGTATACTTAACTCAATCTAACTTTTGTCTTTGCTGTACTATCTGTGTACATGCACTATCAATGCAACCATACTCTCTATACAACTATGGATCACACAACTGTGCTGTCTATGTGTTTACCACTGTAATATTCTATTACAGTACTGCCTATATAATATCACTATATATGAATTCGTGATTGTGATCTCTAGTCCACTGTATTACATATGTGGAACTATGCTGCTAGCCCAATTGCCCTGTCTCTGTGACTGCACTATCTGCACAACTGTGCTATCTATGTAACTATATTCCATGCTAACATGCAAGTAGCAATGTCAAGTTCATGTTTCTCTCTGGCGGTGCACTGCGCTGGCATTACATCACTGACGGCCACACTGCAGTGTCCTATAGTCATGCCTGCAATGCACCTTGTTTGCCACCAGTGGGTACCCCCAAGGCTCTGCCCTCTGCTTTCACAAGCATTATTTCCCCTTTCAGCTTCCCTAACCACAACTTTAGAGCCGGTACTCCAATCTTGCTGTCCGACCTCTTCCAAACACATTTGATGCATGCGTGTCCAGCACACTTCCCTTTTGCCATCTGGTAGTATGGTACTTAATATCTAGACACCGCCCTATGCTTCTCTTCACCGCAAAGGGCAAGACATCCATGCCCCTCGCCTGACACAGATATGTGCTGCAGCATTCTGCATAACGGTATACACGCATTTCACCGCGGTATTTTTCATCGTGTGTTTTTTCATTGCGGTTTCTATTTCGAAAAAAACTCCGTTTTTTTTTGGGGGGGTTAAAAAATTAAATATATGGTTGTGGGTGTAAGGGAATAAAAAAATAAATAAAAAAAAGGGGGGCTTGTGGGTGTAACCCCCCCAAAAAAAAACGATGAGTTTTTCGAAAAAAAACCGGTGATGAAAAAACCTGCGATGTAAAATACTGCAGCGAAATAACGTAGAACCCTGCATAACCACAGGGAGCAGTGGGGTCACACAGGGGGCCCAGCCCCACCAGACAGAGACAACTAGCCCCTGCTTCCTACAAAGCTAACTGTACCAGTAAGACACTCCATGCCACGTAACAGAGCACACCACTAATCAACGCTTCCCAGCCAAGCACAGCACCACAAATCATTGGATAGCAACTCGCTAGACGTGGACACAATTCGATACACCTTCCTAAGGCATTACCAACTGCTTACTCCTGCATGCCCTAGTTAACACATTACCATTTCCAGAGGCACATGCGGCCCTAACTGTGCATGTTTAGTAGCCACATGCTGCCTCTCTAAATCTCCAGCATGTGTACAAGCACGTGAACAGCCACATGCCTAGGGCTCCCACTACTACCTCCGCTCCTAGTCCAATCCTATGGTCTGACCATTTTTTGGTACCGTTGTTCATCTCTTGTGCGGACCTTTTCTGTCCTGTGGCAAGGCCTGCGGTGCCTAAGCGCAGTTGGCACCAGGTTCCAAGCTCTGACCTAGTAACCTCCCTCCTGTCTCAATGGGTTTACCAAAATTGACCTTTTTTACAATTGACCTTTTGCACAATTGACCTAATTATAGTGGTCCTAATTGACCTTCTGCACAATTGACCTTTATATTATTTTCGTTATTTTGTATATGTATTGGGTTGCTTTTGGATTATAAATAATATAAGGGGATTGGGTGGGGGCTCGCAGGGGGTTTTGGATTGAGTGGGGGTTGCGGGGGATTTCCCCCGCATTTATGTCCTAATTGATCTTCTAAATTAGGTCAATTCTCCCGAGGTAAATTGTGAAAAGGTCAATTAGTATCTGTAAGTGACTTCAATTCAGCACTCCAACTAAGTCAATGCTTAGTAGGGGATGCCCAATGGAAGCCCTTATTTATATTTTTATGTCAAAAGTTCTTTAAATCTGGATGATGAACCCTTATATAACGCCTCTCTCTTTGGATCTCCCTGACCTCACTGAGCCAAGAAGTAGGTTTGTTTTGCAAATTAAAAGGTTTATTTGAATAATTAAACAATATATATATATCACACTTTTATGAACAAGATAATATTTGAATAGCACACTTATGAATATGGACGGTAATCACAATGGATAATATTACAAAAGTAACAATCTCTTTAATCACTTATGGAGTATGGATATGAAGGATACTGTAGCAGAGAATACTTTATATGATTCAAGGAAATGCAATAATGGGAAAGAATGCAACCCAGAAATAACTTGATATGATTTCAACAAAAGACAATATGGTCCCTTTTTCCCCTGTGACTACTCGAGGGTACACAGGTTTCAGGGAGACAATCAAGAATGCAGTTCAATCACAGTCCCCCAGCAAGCCTAGAGACACAGGTATGATTTTAAAACAGGCAAAAATACTTTTAAATGTGATTGCAGTGAAAGTGAAAATATGCTAACTTGATTTTAATTCACTAAAAGAGATTCAGGATGAGTGATAATTACTTGAGATTGGTTCAGGTCAACACTAGCAATGATTCATGAATGATTATCAAATTGAAAACGAATTTCAGCAACTGAGAAAAAGGAGCAGCTATTTTGACAGAAAATGAAATTGAGCCAAATTGCAATTTGTGGCAATTTTTCCGTGTGCGTAAATCGCGATTACAGAAAAACTATAATGAATTGGAATGTCGTTTTGGGTTTGTTGGAAATCTTAGGATCTTAGCTTTAAAATGACAGTTAAAATTCCAATTCAAAAGTTATGGAGGTTTTTGTGAAGGTAGATTTTGCAGAAATAAAATCAAGATTTCAGAAATGACAGATGCGCTTTACAGATTTGAAATCAACAGGATGAACACAAGATTCTATAATGCAGTTCTGGACAGGTTGAGATGGATGGATGTTAGGCACTCTGTCACTCATCCACACACACCCCAGAACACCGGTAGCATTTCCGCTACACCTTCCTCTCACTCGCACAACATTGCCAGGTTATGAGATTCACATGCTTTGGCTGCCCCGCAGGACCGATTACCGCGTGCCAGGTGCAATATGCAGGCCCGCCTGCATCCCTTTTTGCATTGGCAGTTGCCATGGAGATCGCACACTAGGAGGATCAGCAGAACGCTTCCACATCGCCCAGCTGATTCTACCAGATCACGTGAAGCGTGGCATCCGTCACATGACAGCGGTACGTGTCACGTGATCAGGAAGCGCCCAATACAAAACACTTGATTCCCGAAAAAGTCCTCGCTTCTCAGCTGTCTTCTGGACCCTGTTTGGCGTTACGTCTTGTTTAGCTTCCTGGATATACCTCAACCTCGGATTACTCACCTGGACTTCTTTGGATTTTCCTTTTGCTTGTCGCCTTGGAACTGTTGCCTCGTTGCCGACTCTTGGACCGTCCTTCACACTGCACTTGGATTTCCCTTGGACTCTTGAAGAATACTTTGGCTACGTTCTTGTTCTCTGGCAGTTACGCTACGCAACCAAACCCTTCGCTCAGGTGGGTTTGCCTGCGACCACACGCAGCACTGGTCCCTGCAGGACTCGGGGCTGCCTCGCACTTGAGTCTCGAACCACCACTAGGTTTACCGCATTCTGACCCATTGGATCGGTAAAAGCCTTTCAAATTGTTACACTGTATTGAATTACTGTTATTGCCTGGTACTTAATATCGTTTTTCCTACAGCGGCTTTGTGGTTCTCGAGGCTCCGTGGATCCAGGCAGTGACATCTCCCACCTCTGGGCCCCAAAGGTCGCACAGGGAGTACTTTTGGTTTCCCTGTGCGTCACTTGGGGACGGAGGTATTTTCGGTCTACACGACTCTCAAATCAGAACAGACTGAGAAGCCGTATAGTCATGTTGGACCATGCAGGGATCCACGGATGAACCCATGGCCGCGCTAGTTCAGGCCATCACAGTATTACGCGCAGATATGGTCGCGGCAAATACGGTCATACACCAAAGGCTAGACTCCATACAGAGCGTACAGCATCCCCTCCCTGCAGACCCCGAATTTGGGGATGCTGCCGCTCCACCCACACAACCTTTGGTGCCTAGCACCCCCACCCTGGCTCCTGTAGTTCTCCCAACACCCTTCCCGTTAGCAGCACCTGAACGCTATCATGGCGATCTCAAGAAATTCAGGACCTTTATCAATCAGTGTAAACTACATTTCTTGTGTAGACCTCTGGCCTTCCCTGATGCAACCACCAAAGCAGCCTTTACCTTATCGCATCTGGCAGGTACAGCCGCTGCCTGGGCTAATCCACTGTTAGAGAATGACAGCCCTGCACTCTATGACTTCGACCTTCTCGTGGCTGAAATGTCCCGAGTCTTCGACACCAGGCATAAGGTGCAGTCCAGGGACTTGGAGTTACTCGAGTTAACCCAGAGCAGGGGTACACTAATAGACTACATCACACACTTCAACCAGTTGGTCGCAGAGACCTCATGGCCAGAAAGTAAACGGGCAGTGGTTTTCTACAGGGGTCTGAATAATCCTATGAAGGATGCACTATCAGTGGTTCCCTCCTTGCCCACTCAGTATCAAGAACTCATCGATCTGGTGCTGCAGGTTGACGCACGTCGATCTGAGCGCAGGGCCGAGTTAGGGTTCTCTCAGTCAGCACACGTCACTCCAACTGCATGCGTCTCAGAAGAACCCATGCAAGTGGGGGGAATACGGAGCCCCATTACCTCGCTAGAAAGGGAACGGAGGCGGGTGCACAACGCATGCTACTATTGTGGGTTAACAGGACATTATGTTAAGGAGTGCCCCGAAACCCAAATAAGCCTCAGGTTTTTCGGACTGCTCGGCCCTAGATCCGGGGACTAGGTCGAGTGCTCAACCCTCATCCTCGGCCACACCTCCTGCTTTTGGTCGCATACATCCCATTTTTGTGCAGGCCATCCTACGTCCCTCTTCGGGTGTTTCTCACTCGGTCATGATAATCATAGATTCGGGTGCCACGGGGAACTTTATGGCCATTGCCTTGGCTCACACACTCAATTTACCTTTAGTAGTTAAGTCCCGACCCGAACCGGTACAAGCCGTGGATGGGGCTGCTTTGATTTCTGGTCCGATCAAGCACCAAACTGCCCCCCTTTTATTGACCATTCAGGACATCCACATGAAGACGATGAGTTTCGACTTGATTTCCATGCCCCAGTTTGGCATCATATTGGGAATACCCTGGTTACGTGAGCATAACCCACTCATCGACTGGAAAAAGAGTACTGTTGTCTTTGAATCAGAGATCTGTCAAAACTATTGTCTCCTGGATCAACAGGGGATCGACACGCCGTCACAGGCCCTGGGCACTATAGCAAATCTCACGTGGAAGACAATGTGCCCATGTTCCCGAGCACACACACTATTGGGGTGATTGCCAACAGGGTCCCGCCTGTGTATGGGGATTACGAGAAGGTGTTTGACCGTGGCTCCTCTGAGGGGCTCCCCCCTCACCGGTCTTATGATTGTCCAATAGAACTAGTCCCTGACTCTGTCATTCCCTCGGATAGGATCTATTCCTTATCCCCCTCAGAGGAACAGGCCTTGAAATTATACGTGCAGAAAGCCTTACAGCTAGGTCACATACGCCCCTCTGCTTCACCAGCCGCGAGTCCCATTTTCTTTGTCCCAAAAAAGGAAGGGGATCTCCATCCCTGTGTGGACTACCGCCGCCTCAATGCTATTACCAAAAAAGATAGATACTCGATCGCTTTGATCATGCCACTTCTGGACCGTTTGTCTCAGGCATCCATTTTCACCAAACTAGATTTACGGGGTGTGTACAACTTGGTGCGCGTCTGCGAGGGGGATGAGTGGAAAACCGCCTTCTGTACTCGCTATGGATTATACATATACCTAGTCATGCCCTTTGGCTTGTGCAATGCCCCGGCTACTTTCCAGCATTTTATGAACGACATCTTCAGGGACAATCTGGACGTATTCACGGTAGTGTACTTGGACAATATCCTTATCTTTTTACGAAGTCTGGATGAGCACATACAGCATGTCCGAGAAGTTCTATCTCGCCTTAGGGAACATTCTCTATTTGCCAAACATGAAAAATGCCAATTTCACCAGAGTTCTGTTGAGTTTCTGGGCTTCCACATCACCCCTGGAGGACTAGCAGTGAATGAATCTAAGGTACGAGTGGTCCTGGAATGGCCGGTACCCCAGACACTCAAGGCTTTAGAGGCTTTTTTGGGCTTCGCAAACTTCTATAGGCGCTTCATTTCTTCATTTTCTGCTATTGTAGCACCTCTTACAGCTTTAACCAGTCCCCAGGTACCCTACCATTGGCAGAAAGAGCAGCAGGATTCCTTTGAGGTACTCAAAACCGCTTTCACCACAGCCCCGGTCCTCCAAAACCCCAATCCTGAGCTCCCTTTTATAGTTGAAGCGGATGCTTCTTCATTCGCCCTCGGTGCTGTTCTGTCACAGATCTGTCCTACCTCTGGCAAACTACATCCGGTAGCATATCATTTATGCAAGTTCACCAGTACTGAGGCCCATTATACAGTGACGGAGAAGGAGCTCCTGGCGATAATGGATGCCTTTCGGGTTTGGCGACACCACCTCCTGGGGGCCAGACATCAAGTCACTGTATACTCTGATCACCAGAACTTGCAGGACATGGCTTCATTGAAGTGTATCAATAGTAGACAGGTCAGGTGGCATCTGTTTTTTGCCGCTTTTGACTTCCGCATCATGCATCGCCCTGGGGTTGCGCATGTTAAGGCGGATGCCCTATCTCGTTCTCCAGGCGGGGTCTCCCTGCCAAGTTACCCTAAGACTCTTCTCAACAAATGCCACGTGATTTGTCTTTGTACGCCTTCTCTCCCTTTGTTGGATTCAGTGCAGGAATGGACAAGAGGACACCCTGACCAACTGCAGGAGTGGGACCCGATTTACCATGAAGGGTTGCCCTTTGTTCACGATCGCCTGTTTCTACCCACACCCGACACCCGCAATTTGGCCCTCGAATGGTCTCATGACGCTCCCGTCAATGGACATCCCGGCCAGAAATGCACCATGGACCTCCTTAAGCGCTGGTGTTGGTGGTCCTCCATGAAGCGTGATGTAGAAAGTTATGTGAACACTTGCTCTGTTTGTGCGCAATGCAAACACCGAAGGGGTCGTCCAATAGGACTACTGTTAACACTACCCATACCCCTGAGGCCATGGCACACGTTAACCATGGATTTTGTGACCGAGCTCCCCAGGGTTCGGGGTTTTGATACCATTTGGGAGGTGGTGGATTCATTTACTAAGATGGCCCGATTCGTTCCATGTAAGGGGATTCCCACAGCTCATGTCCTGGCAGACTTGTTTTTTGAATCTGTGTTCTCTTTGTTTGGGCTTCCCTCCGTTCTCATCTCTGACCGTGGTTCTCAATTCACCTCACGCTTTTGGCGTGCTTTGACTAAGCTGCTTGGCATTGATACACGGTTTTCCTCGGCCTACCACCCCGAGACCGACGGACAGACTGAACGGACTAATGTAACGCTCACCTGATTCCCGTAGAGGCGCCGGTCTTGACTGGGCGTATACCGTATCTTCAAAGGTGATGTGTAACACACGGCTGGCTCTTTGGGCTGGACCTCTGTGCACTGTATGTCTGACTCGAAGGGTAAGATGTCTGCAGATAGAAAATATGGGATTAATGAACTGGGTTATTGAATGTCTCTCTCTTCTTCCCTTTCTCTTCTCCTGTAGAACCCCATAGGTTAACGCTCTCACCTTAGGTAAGTGAACGCGGTGCTCTCCATCTGCCTCGGGGCAGGGTGCTGTAACCAGTTTCTTCACTGGATAAGGGGAGCAGGCCTCTTGACTTAAGAGGACTGCTGTCTGTCGTTTACTGCACGAACGGTAAGTTTCGAGTAATTCTAATGTCTTTAAAAGTCTTTAGTAATGATGTCTCTTGTTTTTGCAGGGTTCCGGCGGTGGCGGATGACGGGCTGAAGTAAGTTGAAGATGGAGCCCGTGTGATGAATGGAAGCGCCTGGAAGCACGTAAGTAAGCGCTTGTTGTCTGCTTCACGATGCGCTCTAACTGTCTTTTTATTTTGCAGGTACAAGTTCGGAGCGGCTGCAGGGTGCCGGAATACCCACTGGGTTAGATGTGGAAAGGAGTAATAGCACGTGAGTATTAAAGTTCTCCAATGTCTTTAAACGCACCTTTGTTTTGTCTTTCAGATGCGGGATGCAGCGCCGAAGGCCTCCGGAGCGTGCGAAGAGCTGGTAAGCTTTTGTCTTTCAGATGCCGGAATGCAGTGCGAAGACCTCTGGAGCGCACGAAGAGTAGGTAAGCCTTTGTCTTTCAGATGCCGGAATGCAGCGCAAGGCGTTGGTGACAGCCGATGGACCAGGTAAGTGAAGCGCTGTCACTGAAGACCGTAATGCTAACCTGTTCTTTCTTGTCTTTATAGATGTTGCTGAAGACTGGATTCAGGATGGTAAGCCTTTTTCCTTAGGCCCAGCATCAGATGCAGAAGACACGATGAGCGTTCTGCTGCAGAGGATGCAGAATAACGCAAAGCAAGATTCATCCATCGGGTGTGGTTTAAATAGCCTCCTGTAGTGCTTAGGTGTCTCCTTCCACAGCCACGCCTAGGTAAGAAAAGAGTTCCTGCTTTCCAGAAGAGTTCCAGTGTTCTGAACCTAGGGAGTGGCTCCTGCCCCACCCAACAGGAAAAGTAGTTCCAAACAGAAGAGGATCAGAGGCTCAACTGGCAGGCAAGTAAGCAGCATGGTCCGCTGCAGGTAAGTCCACCCAAGCATTATGAGCCCGGCGCTTCCAGCGCTGGGACTGGGCATATTTATGAGCCTGGTGCCACTGGCGCCAGGACTGGGTCCAAAAGGTCCCAATTGGGACTGGTTGGCACTCGGAACCTGGGTTATGGATCTGCTTCCAAGGGAGTTGGGAAGACCCTGACCTTTTGGAAGCAGAAATCATGACAGTACCCCCCCTCAAGGCCCCTCCCAAACCGGGCTTCTCCGGGGGTTTTGGCTTGTCAGGAAATGTTCGGTGAAATCTTTTGATTAGGCGAGGAGCGTGGACATATTCAGCAGGTTCCCAGGATCTCTCTTGGGGGCCGTAGCCTTTCCAGTCAATTAGGTAAAATAATTTAGATTTGGAGATCTTGGAGTCCAGAATGCTTTTGACTTCAAACTCGAGTTCTCCATCAACTAGGATGGGTTTTGGAGATTTAGTTAGTCGGGTTTGAGGTTGCACGGGTTTTAATAGAGAGACGTGGAAGACCGGATGTATCTTCATGTGCGGGGGCAAGTCCAACTTGACCGCTCCTGGGTTTACTATGGTAGTGATAGAATAGGGACCAAGGTATCTTGGGTTGAATGTGCGTGGCCCTTTTAGAGGTAGATATTTGGTGGATAACCAGACTTGATCCCCTACTTGATATTGAGGGGCTTCCTTCCGATGTTGATCTGCTCCTTTCTTGTATTGTTCTTTAGCCCTTTGAAGGTGAGAAACAGCTTCCTTAAAGGCTTGGGTGATTGTAGAATGCAGGTAGTCTACTGCTGGTGTTTCAAGATCTTGGAGGGGATCCAACTCCGAGGTTCGAGGGTGACTGCCGTATAAAAGAAAAAACGGGGTTTTCCCAGTTCCCGAATGGACAGAGTTATTGTAGGCATATTCGGCTATCCAAAGGATGTCTTTCCAAGTTTTTTCAGTTTGTTGCAGCATGCAGCGTAAATACTGTTCCAGAGTTTGATTGGTCCTCTCGGTTTGTCCGTCGGTCTGAGGGTGGTGACTGGTTGATAGTCTCACATCAATTTGAGCCGACCGACAGCAACTTCGCCAAAAATGAGAAATAAATTGACTACCTCGATCCGAAATTAGAACCGAAGGAAAACCGTGCAGTCGGACGATGTTTTCGAGAAATTCTCGGGCCAGAGTTGCTGCTGTTGGCAAGCCTTTGAGCGGAATGAAATGCGCCATCTTGGAGAATAAGTCCACGATTACTAGAATCGTATTATATCCGGAGCATGGAGGTAGATCGGTGATGAAGTCCATAGAAAGCGTATGCCAAGGGCGAGGTGGGATGTCAATAGGGCGTAAGAGGCCTGCTGGTCTTTCCTTTTGACTCTTGTTTTGGGCGCATACTCCACAGGACATTATAAAGTCTCTGATATCTTTTTTCCAAGACGGCCACCAGAAGTAGCGCTTGATCTTTTCTGAGGTCTTGGCCATACCGGGATGTCCTTCCATTAAAGAATCGTGATAACAACAGATGCCAATTCTGTATGTCTGCTGGAGTTACAAGTTGCCTGGCTTTATCCTTAACTTCCTCTATGGATTGTGTGGCGATTACACCCAGAATTCTTTGTTCGGGAATGATTGGTACAGGTTTAGGGTTGATCAAGTGTTCTTCCACTCCCATCCGAGAAAGGGCATCAGCTTTACCGTTTTTTGTACCAGGTCGATAGGTAATTATGAAGTCAAACTCGGCAAAGAATAATGCCCAACGGAGTTGTCTAGAGGATTGGGCTTTTGCGGTTTTCAAATATTGCAGGTTTCGGTGATCCGTAATCACAGTAACGGTGTGTCGGGCCCCCAGCAGATAATGCCGCCAAGCCTTAAAGGCAGACTTGATAGCCAGAAGTTCCTTGTCAGTAATCGTGTAATTGATTTCAGGAGGCGAGAATTTGCGGGACCAAAACGCCACGGGATGCAACTGATTGGTTACCGGGTCCTTTTGTGATAGAACTGCCCCCATGGCAAGGCTTGAAGCATCAGTTTCCACGATGTAGGGGAGTTCGGGGCGAGGGTGTTTTAAGATTGGTGCAGAGATAAATTTAGTCTTCAAATCCTGGAAAGCTTGTTCCGCCTCGGTAGACCATTCAAAACGTTTGTTTTTCTTTAACAAGGCAGTGATGGGCTGGACTATTCGAGAAAATTCGGGGATAAACCTGCGGTAAAAGTTAGCGAAGCCTAACATGCTTTGCACACCTTTTACGGAGGATGGTGATGGCCATTTGAGAACTGCGTCGACCTTCTTTGAATCCATACGCACTCCGCCAGGTGATAATATGAATCCCAAGAATTCAACTTCAGTCATGTTGAAAACACATTTTTCCAACTTAGCGAAAAGTTTGTGTTGACGCAATCTTTCGAGGACCATTTTCACGTGTTTCCGATGTTCAGATTCCGATGAAGAATAAACGAGGACGTCGTCAATGTAAACAACAACACACACATCTATGAGCTCTCTGAGGACATCGTTCATAAAATATTGAAAGGCGGCCGGGGCATTGCAAAGTCCGAAGGGCATGACCTGATATTCAAATAGCCCATATTTGGTGCGGAAGGCCGTCTTCCATTCATCGCCCTCTTTTACTCGTACCAAGTGGTAGGCTCCTCTAAGATCCAGCTTTGTATATATGCATGCTTTTCTGACCTGGTCCAGGAGTTCAGGGATCAAAGGTAACGGATATCTATTCTTGACGGTGATCTGGTTCAGGGAGCGATAATCTATACAAGTTCTAAGGTCCCCTTCCTTTTTTGGAACGAAGAACAAAGCTGAAGAAGCAGGGGACTTGGAAGGACGAATAAACCCATTTGCCAGGTATTGATCCAGGTATTGTCGAAGGTGAAGGTTCTCAGGCTCGGTGAGGGCATAAATTCTACTACAAGGAGGAGTAGATTCAGGTATCAGGTCTATCTGGCAGTCATAAGACCTATGAGGAGGTAGAGAGTTAGCCTGGTCCTTCCGGAAAACATCTTGGTATTCTAGGTATTCGGGAGGTAACTGGGGAGTCTCTGAAGAAATTGCTGCCAGTGCAACACCAGGTGGAGGGTGACAAGTAGAGACACATTCTGGAAACTGGACCGTTCTTGCTCGCCAATCGATCAGAGGATTGTGTTTCTCTAACCAAGGTATTCCTAGAATAATCTGAAACTGAGGAGCCTTGATCACATCGAACACGATCTTCTCATGGTGTCCATCTTGACTTACTAGCGTCACTTCTTGAGTGGTATGCGTTACTGGTCCGGAGGCTATCTCCGTTCCATCCACCGTAGTAATGACGACCTTTACAGCCTTGGGACAAAGAGTTAGATTCATCCTCAAAACCATTTCATGATCCACATAATTGCCGATGGCACCGCTGTCGACGTAAGCTTCAATTGCATGTAATCGATCCGGATTATCAGGGCTAATGAGGACCATAGGTATCACGAAATGCGAGGTCACGGAACTGGTTTTCACGCTCGGCAAGAGGACCTCTATTCTTGTCGGGCGAGGTTGTTTCCCTGCTCAGAGTTTGTAACTTTGGTAACTGCAGCTCCTACTGCCTTCTTGGCAGGTTTCACCGGACAGTCTCGAAGAAAGTGCCCCGCAATAGAGGCATAATTGCAACTGTTTTCTCCTTTCCCGCTCCTTTTGTGTTAGAGGACCTTTCAGGCCCCCTATTTGCATGGGTTCCCCGGAGTCTACTCCTTTGGAAGGAGTTGGCGGTTTGGAAAATACTCGAGCATCAAACTTGGAACGATCGGCCTTCCTGTTCTGCAGTCTGTGATCTATTTGAACGACTAAGTCTATATAGTCCGAACAATCTTGTGGGGGATTCACTACTTGGGCTAACACATCTTTGAGCTCTCCGCGTAGACCTCTATAAAACAGCGTAATCCTTTTGTCCTCAGGCCATTGAGTTTCCACTATCAGTCTGTTGAAAGATGCAATATAAGCCAAAAGGTCTTGATTACCTTGTCGCAACGAAAGAAGCTCAGTGTCCAAGGCCTGCCCCTGTGAATGTCTTGCGAACAGTTTTTCCATACTGAGCTGAAAAGCTTGAAAATCATGGAGGACCGGATCATCTTGATTTACTAGAGGGATCGACCAGTCTGCCGCATTGCCACTAAGGTATGAAAGCACGAAAGCTACTTTAGCTTGATCAGTTGGAAAGGCTGCTGGCCGGCATAAGAAATGCAACCGGCACTGATTGATAAATACTGCAAACCTCTTTGGGTCACCAGAAAATCGTTCGGGCGGAGCCAGAGGTACATTCCCAGGTAGGTTGATCTGCACTGGATTCATAGAGGATGTAGAAGGAAGACTTCCCCCAGATGCGGGTAACGGGGTCTGTCCGGCTTGTGACTGTAGCAATTGTCTAGCGAGATCATCTGTTCGCTCCTTGGAAATAATCAGTTCCCTTCTTAGAGCGTTCGTTTCCTGACGGGCTGCATGCACTTCTGCCCTTAGTTCCCCAAGTAACTGGGCTAGCTGGTCGGTATCCGAGGTTTCCATAGCGCCTGGACGGGAGTTTTGCGGTAGGCTTTGCGTTCTGTAACGCTCACCTGATTCCCGTAGAGGCGCCGGTCTTGACTGGGCGTATACCGTATCTTCAAAGGTGATGTGTAACACACGGCTGGCTCTTTGGGCTGGACCTCTGTGCACTGTATGTCTGACTCGAAGGGTAAGATGTCTGCAGATAGAAAATATGGGATTAATGAACTGGGTTATTGAATGTCTCTCTCTTCTTCCCTTTCTCTTCGCCTGTAGAACCCCATAGGTTAACGCTCTCACCTTAGGTAAGTGAACGCGGTGCTCTCCATCTGCCTCGGGGCAGGGTGCTGTAACCAGTTTCTTCACTGGATAAGGGGAGCAGGCCTCTTGACTTCAGAGGACTGCTGTCCGTCGTTTACTGCACGAACGGTAAGTTTCGAGTAATTCTAATGTCTTTAAAAGTCTTTAGTAATGATGTCTCTTGTTTTTGCAGGGTTCCGGCGATGGCGGATGACGGGCTGAAGTAAGTTGAAGATGGAGCCCGTGTGATGAATGGAAGCGCCTGGAAGCACGTAAGTAAGCGCTTGTTGCCTGCTTCACGATGCGCTCTAACTGTCTTTTTATTTTGCAGGTACAAGTTCGGAGCGGCTGCAGGGTGCCGGAATACCCACTGGGTTAGATGTGGAAAGGAGTAATGGCACGTGAGTATTAAAGTTCTCCAATGTCTTTAAACGCACCTTTGTTTTGTCTTTCAGATGCGGGATGCAGCGCTGAAGGCCTCCGGAGCGTGCGAAGAGCTGGTAAGCTTTTGTCTTTCAGATGCCGGAATGCAGTGCGAAGACCTCCGGAGCGCACGAAGAGTAGGTAAGCCTTTGTCTTTCAGATGCCGGAATGCAGCGCAAGGCGTTGGTGACAGCCGATGGACCAGGTAAGTGAAGCGCTGTCACTGAAGACCGTAATGCTAACCTGTTCTTTCTTGTCTTTATAGGTGTTGCTGAAGACTGGATTCAGGATGGTAAGCCTTTTTCCTTAGGCCCAGCATCAGATGCAGAAGACACGATGAGCGTTCTGCTGCAGAGGATGCAGAATAATGCAAAGCAAGATTCATCCATCGGGTGTGGTTTAAATAGCCTCCTGTAGTGCTTAGGTGTCTCCTTCCACAGCCACGCCTAGGTAAGAAAAGAGTTCCTGCTTTCCAGAAGAGTTCCAGTGTTCTGAACCTAGGGAGTGGCTCCTGCCCCACCCAACAGGAAAAGTAGTTCCAAACAGAAGAGGATCAGAGGCTCAACTGGCAGGCAAGTAAGCAGCATGGTCTGCTGCAGGTAAGTCCACCCAAGCATTATGAGCCCGGCGCTTCCAGCGCTGGGACTGGGCACATTTATGAGCCTGGTGCCACTGGCGCCAGGACTGGGTCCAAAAGGTCCCAATTGGGACTGGTTGGCACTCGGAACCTGGGTTATGGATCTGCTTCCAAGGGAGTTGGGAAAACCCTGACCTTTTGGAAGCAGAGATCATGACACTAATCAGTCCATGGAGCAGTATTTGCGCTGCCTGGTTATGCAGCAACAGACCTCCTGGCTGGGCATTTTGCGACTCGCAGAATTCGCCTATAACAACGCGACTCATTCTGCTACGGGCCAGTCCCCTTTCTACGCCCTTTACGGTCAGCATTCCAGGGTATTGCCCGTTCCTGATTTTTCCGTGGCCTCGAATCCTGCTGCTGCGGCTTGCCTTAGGGACCTGTCTTCTGTTCATGCCCGTACTCTTGCTCACCTTGGGGAGTCAAAAGCCTCTATGAAGGCGGGTGTTGATGGGAAACGCTTGGCTGCCCCGGCTTTTTCTGTGGGTTCCCGTGTTTGGCTGTCCTCTCGTCACCTGCGCCTGGTTGGTTGTCGCAAACTTCTGCTCCGCTTTGTTGGTCCCTATGTGATCTCTCAGGTGATCAATCCGGTGGCTTACCGTCTGGTTCTCCCGGCTTCCTGGCGCATTCACCCCGTTTTCTATGTCTCCCTTCTCAAACCCTGCCCCGATGCTTCCCGGCTCCGTTCCCCGGTGGCCCCGGTGTCTTTGTCCACCCCTGATGTGTTTGAGGTGTCTGCTATCCTGGGTTCTCGTTTCTTTAGGGGCTGTCTGCAGTACTTGGTGGACTGGACGGGGTATGGTCCTGAGGAACGTTCTTGGGTCTCGGCCGTGGATGTCCACGCTCCCCGACTGGTAGCCCGTTTTCATCTGGACCATCCATCCTGCCCACGGGGTCGTGGGCCCTTCGAGGGGGGGCTCTGTTAGGCACTCTGTCACTCATCCACACACACCCCAGAACACTGCTAGCATTTCCGCTACACCTTCCTCTCACTCGCACAACATTTCCAGGTTACGAGACTCACGTGCTTTGGTTGCCCCACAGGACCGATTACCGCGTGCCAGGTGCAATATGCAGGCCCGCCTGCATCCCGTTTTGCATTGGCAGTTGCCATGGAGATTGCACACTAGGCGGATCGGCAGAACGATTCCGCATCGCCCAGCTGATTCTACCAGATCACGTGGTGCGTGGCATCCGTCACGTGACAGCGGTACGCGTCACGTGATCAGGAAGCGCCCAATACAAAACGCTTGATTCCCGAAAAAGTCCTCGCTTCTCAGCTGTCTTCTGGACCCTGTTTGGCGTTACGTCTTGTTTAGCTTCCTGGATATACCTCGACCTTGGATTACTCACCTGGACTTCTTTGGATTTTCCTTTTGCTTGTCACCTTGGAACTGTTGCCTCGTTGCCGACTCTTGGACCGGCCTTCACACTGCACTTGGATTTCCCTTGGACTCTTGAAGAATACTTTGGCTACGTTCTTGTTCTCTGGCAGTTACGCTACGCAACCAAACCCTTGGCTCAGGTGGGTTTGCCTGCGACCACACGCAGCACTGGTCCCTGAAGGACTTGGGGCTGCCTCGCACTTGAGTCTTGAACCACCACTAGGTTTACCGCATTCTGATCCATTGGATAGGTAAGACCCTTTCAACTTACACTCTGCATTGCATTACTGTTATTGCCTGGTACTTAATATCGTGTTTCCTACAGCGGCTTTGTGGTTCTCGAGGCTCTGTGGATCCAGGCAGCGACATCTCCCACCTGTGGCCCCAAAGGTCGTACAAGGAGTACTTTTGGTTTCCCTGTGCGTCACTTGATTATCTTCGGTCTAAACGACTCTCAAGTCAGAACAATGGAAGAGGATTACTTTAAACTAAGAGATTGGTTATGGACAGTTCTAGACTAGATACTCACTCCTAGACTAGATACTCACTCCACCTGTGGCCCCAAAGGTCGTACAAGGAGTACTTTTGGTTTCCCTGTGCGTCACTTGATTATCTTCGGTCTAAACGACTCTCAAGTCAGAACAATGGAAGAGGATTACTTTAAACTAAGAGATTGGTTATGGACAGTTCTAGACTAGATACTCACTCCTAGCTTTGGAATGTAATGGGCCTCGTCAAAGATCTGGTCAAGGGGTTTGGCTTCACTCTCGCCACCAGACAGGTCTCAGGCCCTCTGGGTTCTGCTCTCAGCACTGCACGGTGGTCTGGGTCTCTTGAACTGGATTTGACAGGTCTGGATACAGCACTGCTCTCTCTGGGTCTGGATCTGGGTTCTAGCACAGGGTTCTTAGCTAGAAGCAACACAGCTCAGCAAGGCTGTTGAATAGTTTGGTTAGCCCCCATTAAAGTTTAGGGGTTAGAATCAGAGATTCTTATCTCTGATTCTAACCCCTGGGGGTTAGAATGCAAAGATTCTGAAGGCCTGCTGAGAAGGGTTCAGCTTGTGAATTAGGCCTCTGCTTCAGGGTTCTAGAGCATGGTTCTAGAGTCTGGATTCTAAGTTCTGGTCTCTGGATCTAGATTTGGAGTCTCTATCTGGATATTGTTTGCATCTGGTCCGGAAGAGTGCTTCGCAGGAATCGGTGAGTAGTGGAAAAAATTAGTGTTTTATCTGGGTCTCAGCAGTTCCTATTTATGTGTTTCCAAAGGGGGTGGGTAGGCTGATTCTCTATGCCCAACCCCCTAAGGATTTGATAGGTTAGAGGATTCTCTGTCTTTTGACTGGAGAAAGGATCAGCGTGTCATGAGGTGTCATCATGTTGCTACCATTTACCCTCTAGAGAAGAAACTCCCCTTTGCTTTTACTTAGAAAATCAATTTTTCATAACGAACACATTTCCAAGGTGCGCAACTTGTTCATAATACATATACACATCACAAATTAATTAAGGCATGTCTCTGTTCAAGTCCCATGTTCACACGAGCTTTAGTTCCGAAATGACAATTTATTTGCACTTTTGGTGAGTTTCCCAATATTGGTTCTGCACCAAATTTGATACATGCATGCAGCTCCTCTCTGGGCATATTACTGTAAGTTCTCAGGTTCATAGCAACAACACTGCAGCTATGATATTAATGATTCCGGGGTTTGGTCTCAGAACATCACACAGCGTCCAGCTTAGTCTTAAATTGTGGGTTAATTTTTAATTTTAAGAATCCCAAAGTTTCACATTGTTGTCAGCTTATTACAATATTTTAGAAGCATTTTCCTTAAACATATATTTGGTGCAATGTTAAATCCACATCCCAGAGCTGGCTGACTCAGAGGGTCACATGTCCTTCTTCCTGGCAGAGCAGTTGTTGACCAGTCACACCCAAATTAGCATTTTCTATTCAGTTGAAAGACTCTATTGTCTCTCCTCCTGCCACCAGAGGAATCTCCTCCCTTTTGATTAACATGTCCATGCAACATCCTCTCCTGTTGGTGGGAAGGCCCAAGTGTGAAGGGTTCTCATGGACAGAAGGCCTCTTGAAGTTTTAACTGCATCAAGTTACTTTCTGATCAATTGTACGTACTTCCTTGTGAACAAATATAACATTTAGAAACTTAAAATAAGCAACATATCTTAAATCAAGTCTTTTTCCACATTAAATCAATGTGTGGCACTCTATATGGCATTTTGATGGAGTTCTCTTCTTTGGCATATTTAACTTCTGAAACACAGCTCTCCTGTCAGAATTATAAATCGCCAGCACCTGACAGAGGCGAGTAAAGGTACTACACCCATTTTGACAGCTGTCTTTCCATCAAATATCTTTAAAATAGGGGATTTTGCTCTGAGAACATATGATTCTTGCTGACATTGTATTTATGTGGATTCTTGCTGTAGAGCAGTGGTCTTCAAACTTTTTTGTCCGGGGCCCCCCTGAGCAAAATTTGGGCAGGTCGGGACCCCCCAGAAATGCCAAATGGACAGTATATATTGCGCGTCGTCACCTGCTCCCATCACAGTCGCTGGGCTCCCTCATCCCACTCCTACCCAGTTGCTGGTCTCTCCACACCCCATCACACACCCTGGCCTCTCCCCACTCTGCTCCCACCACTATCCCATGGTTCCCATCTATTGTGCTCCCACCATACTCCCTGCGTTCCCCCATCCCGTTCCCAACACAGTCTGAGGGCCAGTGGCGGCTGGTGATTCTTTTTTAAGTGGAGGGGCATAACTATTTCCGCCAAAAATGCAATAGCGACCGAGCATAGTGAGGGAGCTCGAACCAATAAAAGGGGTTTCGGGGGGGTTTCCCCCCTGTGAATTTTTTTTAAATAATAGGTTAAAATGTTGCATTGTAGAGCATACTTTTAACAAAAAATGGGTAAGTAGCCAAACAGTTTGCAATTGGTGCTGGGAGTCCAGGGGGCAGGCATTGATATTTATATTGATATTTTATTTTTATCGCGCTCGTACACAAGTGTTTCAGAGCGTGACAAGGCAAGGGAGGGGAACAGAGGAGAATAAAACAGCGATCTTACTAGGCCCAGTGACATTGAGAACGTGCAAGTGTGAGGGGGAGGGGAAAAGTGCATGGAAGGGGGAGAAGTGGAAAGTGCGAAGCAGAGGAGAAACAGATAAATAACAATAAATAAATCATAAAGGCAACAAACAGTGTTAGTGCAGCCAGCAATTTGCAAGTGCTACGTTTAAGGAAGCAGACAGGGTAGGTCTGATAAGTGCAGGAAGAAAGATGGTTCTCCTCAAGTTTTTGAGTGGCAGGGCGCTGTTCCAGAGGGAGGCCCCAGCCGAAGACAGAGATCTACCCCCAGCTCGTTTCTTTGATAAACTGACCCTGAGGGAGGTGGAGGTAGAGGAGTGAAGAGCTCGAGAGGGGAGGTATTTGCGGAGGAATAGCTGAAGGTATTTTGGACCGATGGCCCCAGAAAGCCTTGTGGCAAATGCAGAGGGTTTTGAATGATAGATGTCCAGTAAAAAGATACCATCCCTGTCCCCTGGGCCCCACTGGTCCTAACACAATCAATATGATTATGTGTGTATGCAAGGCGCTGCACATTCATACAGCAATCACTCTATAATTCACATTAGCATCCATCACAATACACTCATAACATAAGCATACACGCATCCATACACATGTTTAAATAAAAACAATGAACATAAACGTACCTACTGCATTGGCCTGTGCGTGGGTGCTGAAACGGCCTGCTCCAGCTGCTCTGTCCGTATGTGCGAGGAGGCGCAGGAGCTCCTCCTCGGACATACAGACATGCAATGCCCCAGCCAGCATTTCCAATGAGCTATGCAATGCTGGCGAAGCAAAACGCCCCAGCACGTGCATGGCTCAGTGAGCATGTGCAGCTGGGGAACTAAACTGAACTGTCAAAGGGAAACAGTGTTTCCCTTTGACAGTTCAGCCAGCCCAGGAGCACTCCATTAGCTGGATAAAGCAGCTGAGGGAGTGCTCACGGTTTCACTGGGCTGGCTCCTTAGCTCCTCCATAATGGGTGAGGGGCCACTGGGTGGGAGCCCCTTGCCATTATGGATGAGCTGCCAGGCTCGGACAGGCCTATAGGGCAATACCTGTACCAAAAATGTAAAATGCTAGTGTGGGCCAGTCAAAATGGGCCACCATTTTGGCCAATGTGGACCATTTTGATGAGTTACTTAACTATGCAGTTAGTAATGTTGACCATTGTTGCTGAATATATCACAATTTACTTACATTTTAACAGAAAGCACCCTCTTGGGTACTATTGAAACAGTGGGCTTCACTATAACTCTGGCGGTAGCTGTGCCGGTAAAACAGGCACGGCTGCCGCTGGAGTTGCATCCGGGTCTGGCACCCACGAATGGGCAATTACCAGATCATGCCGAGTTAGGTGGACATGATAATTGCCCTTTCGCGGGTGCCGGTACTGGTAGATCCCCATTCCCGTTTGAGCCCCATAGGGCTCAATGGGAATGGGGAGCTCGGATGCACCGGTACCATTAATAACGGTGCTGGTGCATCCGACGAACTGTGCTCGCGGGTGCCGCACGGCCTGCCAGGTCAGACCTGGTGGGCTGTAAGGCACCCGCAAGCACAACTCTTACTATGGCGGTACGGTAGCAACGGTGCCAGTAGCTTACCAGCACCGTTGTTACCATACCGCCATAGTTGTAATGAGGCCCAGTCTGTGACTAAAGGAATGAATATCCATTTACAACTGTGGCCCACTTTTTCATTGTTGCCTGAGACAGTTTCATGCTTCAGCCCGACCATGTGAGCCACCTCTACCCATTTCTTTGAATCTAAAAAAATGTTTACAAAAAAGTTTTTTTTTATTTTTTATAATTCATGCTGAGCTCTCAGGACCCCCCAGGGATGCACCCGCGGACCCTTAGGGGGTCGCGACCCACAGTTTGAATACCACTGCTGTAGAGTAATGTGGAACACCCAACAAAGAGGTTGGATCTTTTAGGTGCTTTGTGACCCATGATTTTAGCACATTTTTGACAATCAAGAAAACGGATTCCCAACAGCTCTGTGTTTCTTTTGGCAATCAGCATTGCTATTTCCAAGTGGTTTCAGGCTACTTGGTGGATAGCTCAATGGTGGTTTTGGCCAGTGATCTCCTGTGCACACTAAGATAGGAAAAAGTGGATGGCAGCCTATCTTTCAGATTTTTACTGCGCATTTTTGGATGATTTTGAGCGAGCAGCATGCTTTCCAGTGGCCATTCTGATGTTTCTGCTGCCAGCAATGCCTAGTGATGTTGCAGGGCTTGGATGAGTGGGTTAAGACATCCCACAAGCCCCCCTCTTGCGATGGCCGTTGAGCTTTCATCAATGGAACTTCGCAAGACTGGGATGTCCACATCATCTCTCCGGATTCCACAAATGGCAAAGTTCAGCATCTTTTCCTCCATCAGGGGTGGTTCGATCAGTTCTCCTCCCGAGTCCTGATGGGAGTATTGAGCGATATTCCAGGCTCCTCGGATCTTTGCTGCCGGTTCCCGGGTCGTCCTCCTTGGTCAGTCTCCATGTTTTCTCTCTCCTAGGATGACAAAGCAAAAAGGCAACAACATATTCGTAGACATTTCCCCACCACTATTAATGTAGTGGGGTGGGCATATACATTTTGTAAATCAGGAGACATTTGCATTCTTATTATTGTATTTTATAGACTATGTGTGGAATGGTTTTAGAGTTGGAATTTTATTGATCTGGAGTGGCCCCCTCTGGGGTTCCAGAGGACTCCTCCAGTTGCTGCAGTGTGTGCCTGGGATGGCAACACTTTAGCTGATTAATATGGACCCACTTATCCTCCCCCTCTGCCAAACTGCCTTTGGGAATGCGGATCTTGTAGGCGACTGGTGAGATCGTGTCTACAATTTCAAAAGGTCCCTTCCAGGTAGGCAGAAATGTTCGCTGTTTGGCCTGGTTCCTTTGGAAATTGTATAGATAGACCCGGTCTCCTACATTGTATTCTTTCCTGGTAGTCCTCAAGTCATAGTGGGTCTTCATGCTATCAGCTGATCTTTTTAGATTTCGATGAGGATAGGCAAAAGCATGTTGAAGGTGTTTTCTTAAATTTTCAACATACTCATGAGTTGTGGAGGCATTGATCAATGTCTGCTCTTGGGTCCTGTAAAGCAGATGCTGGGGAAGCACCATCCTGCGTCCAGTCATCAACTTAAACAGTGACATTTTAGTTGCAGATGAAGGGGTAGATCTGATGGCCATTAGGACAAGAGGTAATCGGATATCCCAACTTGGCCCAGAATCTGCCACAAACTTTTTTAAGATGCTCACAATGGTTTTGTTGTAACGTTCTACTGCTCCACTAGAGGCTTGCCGGTAAGCAATATGTAGCTTCCTTTTAACCCCAAGTATCTCCCACATCTTTGTCATTACTTCGCTGGTGAAATGGCTACCTCTGTCTGACTGAATCCTTTGGGGTAGACCAAAACGTGAAAAGATGTGATTGATCATCAGGGCAGCTGCTGTTTCTGCCTTGCAGTTTGGGGCCGGGAGACATTCCACCCATTTAGTAAACAAGCATGTCACTGTCAACATGTACTTGTTCCCCCTAAAGGAGCGAATCACGGACCCGATATAGTCGACTTGCAAATCTGACCATGGCAGTGTCATCACCCTCTTTTGGAGAGGCGCACGGTGTGGTTTAGCGCCGGTGTTGTAATGAGGGCCAGGATCTCTTAAACTGATAAAAAACCAAAATGTCTAACATGAAGCATCTTGACAATAATGATCTGTATCTGATGTATATATAACTGTTTTCTATATTTGCCGACGGGTTTCGGGTATACCAGCCATCTTCAACGCTTTCAAAACTGATTTTTCACATTGACAATTCACACGTCTCTGTGAACCAAAAAATAGTAGTATAAAGTTACTATTTAATATATGTCTATATCTTAAACCTTAAACAACACAATCACTAACCTCTTCAAATCTCTTGATCAACCACTTGAGTATCTGGAATCCAAAAGGGACTAAAATCAGCACTTCATTCCACAAAAAATCGGTAATTAACAAATAAGCAAGTACAACGTTTCAATTACTAGCATCACTCACCATCATCTCAGTTTACTTGCAGCTCCGGGTCTTGTAGTGTGAACAGCCTCCAAAAAGATGCTGTTTTCCAACTGCAACACAACGAAACAAGGAGGTATCGCCCCTCCTCCTCTTTGTCAAATAGTAATTTGCCCCCCATACAACCCACTTACTTGTCATAACGAACACTTGAATTCTTAATGGACCATGGAGCAGCAGACCTGGGCCTCAGAGTCACATCGAACTGCAAATGCGCAAATCAAATGACTAAAGCAGGGGTCACTTAAGTAGGTATAGTAGGGTCCTCGCACGCTTTACTAATGATCACGAGAATGGAGCTGTCAGGGTCTCACTTGAGGCCTACAGCGCGCAGGCCAGACAGGCAACAACGTTTGGTGCAGAGTTGTGGTGCCATAAGACTTGCAATAGCACGTTGATTATTAAGAATACATTTTTTTAAACATTTTGGGGACTGGCATGATACGAATGGAGTCATATTCCAATGAGAGGCCACTGCATAAGCGGGTTAGAATATGCATGCCACCTAATTACAGAAAAGCACTAAGTAACGTGATGGCACAAGACATAGGGAAATCCATGCCCTTGCTATTGCGTGATCTGATCTAGGGTTTATCGAACTCTGGAACAGTCCTGAAGGCATAACCAGTACCGATGAGCCCTCCATGAAGGAAGCACTTATAGCCAAACACGGATGTTTTAGTTGCAATTAGTCAATCTGCCACTCTGTCCTGCTACTGGGGTTTGAAGTCTTCTTTTGATTATGAACGCTATGTGGATTATATGAAGCCTAAATTTGCAAGGTCCCCACACATGAAACTAAGGCTTGGTATACTCCTGCTGCCTCGTCTCTGCAATAAGTGAAACCAGAGTGCTCTCGCTGCTTTTCCGGCATGTGGGCACGCATTGGAGTCCACTGTGCACTGTTTTCTAATTTGTCCTGTGCACCTGGACATGAGGAATAGATTTCCGAGGCCCCTCTTGTAGAAATTGCATGCTAGGACCCCTCAAGAAGCCATGTTGGTATGTTGTTTCCCTACAGGTGGGTTTGTTGTCTTCTCCACTACTAAATACGTAACACGGGCATGGTCCAAGAGGCAGCTGAAATTGACCTTGGATAAACATTAATGCATAATTTGGGACCTCCTTTAGAGGTTGATATTGGTGCCTATGGCATACCAGTGGTGATATTACTAGCACTTTATCTGTGGCCACGTGATATTGGGCAGAAGCACAATAGCACTTGAACTTGCATTCCTTTTATTCAGTGTCATAAGGTATGATGATTCAGTCTGTATTACATTCCATTTGTAAATGGCTTACACTGTAAAAATGTTGGTTTTATGATAATGATTGTTTAAACTGAGATGAATTGGATTGGTGATCAGCATTTATATATTTCCATGGACTAGATTGTATATTTAATATTGTTTTAACATGTTGTGTTGACGTTGTTTGCTTTATGATACATTTTATCAAAATAAAGCTAAATTAAATGAAATGCAGAAAAAACATCATACTTGGCAAAGGTCAAGACACTCCTCTGATCTCCAACTCGATCTCAATCCTCTTCAAAACTATTTCTCTACTCTTGACTCTGCCAAATGTGACTTCCATCTCTTTCTCATTTTTACAAACCTATGCAAATTCAATTATCTCACCCGTTAGCCAACCTCCATCTCCTCTTCTCTTCCTGCAAATGATCTTGCATCTACTTTGCGCCTATAATTTCTACCATTCTCACTACCCTCACTAATTACCTTCTATCGCCTCCTCCTGCTCACTTTTCTGCACCACTCCTACCCTCCACTCCTGCTACAATGTCTTCCTTTGCCCCCACCAACCCTGATGAGATTATTGCCCCACTTCTCAAGGCTAACCGTTCCTGTGCCCCCACTGACCCACTGTTCCCGCAAATTGTGAAGCACATAGCTCATATTGCTGCTCCACATCTTACTTCCCTCGCCAACTCCCCTCTTGATAATGCCACTTCTTCCTCAACCTATAAGACATCTAATATCATCCATCTCCTTAAGAAAGTTGGTGTAGAGCCTAACTGCCCTGCCAGTGTTTGCCCTGTCTCTCTTCTACTACACTATTCCAAAATCCTATAGCGAGTAGTGTTCAATCGACTCACTGAGTTCCTTTACAGTCACAATTTCAGAGACCCTCTTCAATCGTGCTTCCGATCTCTGCATTCTGCCGGGACAGATCTCGTCAAAGTCAGCAACTTCATCTCTTCCTCTCGGCATGCAAATCTTTCATCTATTCTTATTCTTCTCGACCTCTCTGCTGCCTTCGATACTGTCGACCATCCTGACCATCTCGCTACATTATCGCTCCACAGCATCAAAGATAAGGCACTCACTTGGTTTGCTTCATAACTTGCCCCCAGACAGTTTCAGGTGTCCTGGAACAGCCTTAACTCTCCACTCACCCCGCCTACTGTTGGAGTTCCTCAAGGATTTACCCTTGCTCCACTTCTCTTCACACTCTATAATTCAGCTCTTGGCACCCTGATCTCCTCTTATGGCTTCTCCTATCAACTCTTCGCTGAGGAAATTCGGATGTTCTTGTCCTTTTACTCCTTATCCGAAAAGCTGTTGCCAAAAGCGTCATACTGTCTCCACCATCAAATATTGGATAGTGTCTCACCCGCTCATGCTCAACTCCACTATGACTGAAGTTCTCTACTTCCCAGCCAAACAGGCTATCTTTTCCTCACCTCCTCTTTATGCCTCCTGACTACCTTCCATACTCTGCTTCTGCTCTTAACCTTGGTGTCATCTTCCACCTATGACACAACTTCTCGCTGTCCATCTCCAAATCTACCACTGCAGCCAGACTCAACCTTCTCAATATCAGAACAATCTGTCATCTTCTTCCTTTCAATACTGCTAAACAGCTAATCTCCTTAGTCCATTCTAGATCTGACTACGGTGTCACTCTGATCTAGGTCCTTCCTATCTATGCTTTTTCACCTCTGGACAAAGTCCTCAACTTCATAGTCCACATTTCAACCTTTCTCTCTTTACCTCTGCCTCCTCTGCCCGTTGCCAGATTGTTTAGCTATCTATGAAACAAAGTGCTAAATATGAACTTCTTCTCATCATCTTCAAATCTTTCCATTGACTTGCCCCACTCTACAAAGTTGCTTATCTCCCTCCCTTCTCTGCTCCTCTCTCATTAGGATCATCCTCAGCTCACCCCCTTGACAAGACTGGAACACCATATGCTGCCTCTCATTTCCGCTATCTCTCTCTCCTCAATCGCCTACTCTGGAATGCTTATGCTCTCCATCTCCGCACTACTCCAACTCAACCTCTATTTAAATTCAACCTCAAAGCTCTCCTTCTTTCTGAAGAACCTGTTTCCTAGCACTCTACACAACTGCATCAACCTGTTGTCCTCTCTCCTTACCCTTCATGGACAACCCTATAGCTCTTTTCCATAATCCCTCCCTCCTTAATTTAGCCATTTCTCCACCATCCCACTGGTATGTCTTTCTGTTCTGTACTCAGCACTAGTTTATGTTGACACCTTCCCCTGCAGCATCTGGTCTTCAAGTCACATTCTCATACGCCATTGTAAAGTACCTGTGTCCTCCACTCTGATATCAATGGTACATTCTGTAAGTGTGTTTGTGCCAAAAATGCATTGCTTTACAGTGATTTTAAAAAAAAAGCAATAATATTAATTAAGAGAGCGAAAAGGCTAAAAAAAGACATGTTCAAAATTGGCACCGGAAGTTATTTTACATTTTAGGATACTATGAACTGTCCCAATCACGTTTTGAAAATATCAGTGGCCCATTTGGTTGTAGTATAATATTGGCTTCACCTCTGTGTACTTACATTGCATTTAAATCTGCATTAGAATCACAAATGCCTCCCCAACACAGCCCCTAAATACCTTACCAACCTGCTTGCACCTACCCAAACTATGAATCCTCCATGCGCCTCCATGGTCTTCCTCCTTACGGTACCTAAATTCAAAAGAACCAAGAGCGGGGGACGCAGCTTCCCAGTAGTAGCCGCCAAAGAATGGAACAACCTACCTCTAAACATCAGAGCTGACCCTTCTAACTCATTATTCCGCAGGAAACTCAAAATCTGGCTGCTTACCTCTAATGGTAGAACTACCAGATCCTAGACTACACAATGCTTACTGCACTCTGTATATATCTGTAAATGCCTGTAAATACTGTAAACTGTAAATTGTATTACCTCACCTGTATACCACCATGTAATTCATATGACTGTAATTGCCTGTCCAGGGCCCAGGACCCACGGGTTAGGCTTGCTCTACAAATGTTAAATAAATACATAAATAAATACATTTTATATTTTTTGCTATTATCAACAGTATCAGCAGGTGACATATCTTGCATTGGTTCTGTGTCTTCTTGGTGCCACTCCTCTAGGCTCTGATTTCCAAGGAGAATGGATGATCGCTGTGGCATTGCTTGAGCTTGACGCAGTGTTTGAGTGCAGCAGGGAGAACTGCAAGATCCTAGACAGTGAAGCGTTTTCGAGTTTATGGGTCTACTGCTTGTCAGGGCTGTGTAGCTAAGGGGGTTAAGAAGCACTCAGTGGCTGCAATATTCAAGATTTGCTGAGAACATGAGGGTAAATGAGGGCAGTGAGGAAGGGGGTGGCAGCAGTGAGCAGACATTGTCTGAATAGGGCTGCTAAATAATTCACAGGATCACCAACAGGACACAGGTATGGAAGTGCCGGTTTAGAGCTTGAAGGCACAAAGAAAATTGTTTTGAAGCAAATTTGGAAATGAATAACTTCCCTTTATGTGCTACCTGTGTGCAGGCATATGGCAGGAGCAGAAGAGCTGTGTTCTGTGCTCAGTGCTGTGTTTGCTCATTTTCATGTTAGCAATGGTCCGAGTAGCACATGTGCACCATAAAAACATTGCTTCTATAGTGCCATGAGGGGACATGGCCACAGCGGTTTCACTCTCACAGCACACAGTAGCGGGATGTAGGCATTAAGTAAGAAAGGCTTGGGGACATGGTGAATACTGCAGACAGTGGACCACTCTATTGAGGTGTCAGTATGCTACGGTGAGGTGATCCTGTGGGCAGAAGGCTGTTTCAAATGTCTGCGGGTTGTAATAAATCTGCGATATCTACCAGTTTGTATAACCAGCAGTGTGACCAATGAAGATGAATGAATCTATGGAAATGTACAGGAGCAGGTGGACATGTGATCCCTAGCTACCGCAACCGGTTTATGGTCATAATACCGAATTTCGAAATCTCGAAAAAAAAAAAATCTCGAAAAAAAAGGGCGAACATTTTTTTTTTTTATGACGGTTTTTTTTTAAATGGGGGGGGTCCCCCCCAACCCCCCTTTTTTTTTTATTCTACCCCTTTTTTTTACTTACCTGACCCCAAAAACACATATAAATAAATAAATAAATAATTCGATATTTTTTTTTTCGAGATTTTTTTTCGAGATTTTTGTAATTCGATATTATTTTTTCGGCCTTTTGACTGACCACCACCGCAACCCTCACCTCTGTCATACTGGAACAGCAGGAAAAGGGTCCTATGTGGAACACCAGGTATCATCCCAATACCACATTGAGGGTGTGAGAGATGATATGCACTCAGACAACCATACCGAATGTATCCTTTCACTGAACGGGCGGAAGGATGTCGGCATGTGTCATTAGACATCAAAGAGCTATAAGCGAAATCTGACGAGGGCAGAGTGATGTCATGAAGGAAAGACACAAAGACACACTGAAACGATATACAAATACTTAAGAATAAAGATGTAACTGAAGCAACAAGAGAAACATGTAACCAATACGAAGAAATCATATATTAAAAGAAGATAAAGAACCTGCTGAATAATAAGTGTATATATGCAGAAACACAAGGTAGATGAGACATATAGAAGCTTGCAGCAGCGGAAAACATAACGTGGCTAGAGCGGCCAGGATGGAAAGATGGATGCTGGACTCTTATTGATACCAATCAAGCTACCTCAGAGACAGACATGGGCTGCAGAGTCGGTAGAAGCTAGCAAAACAGCTTTGTGTGAGGAATAAGGAGGAGCCAATAGGCCAGGGATCAAGGGTGCTACTTCAAGGAATAATTGCAAGGCACAAAGAGAGCCAAAAGGATATGTCATGTACGTTAGACATATTTCACTTAGATTAAGCAAAGAAGAAAACACCTGCAAGAGCCAAGTATTGGACAATTAAAGATGCGAAAACCTATGCAAGGTGGAGTGAACAAGTCTGTAGTGGCCAAGAGGAGTAATGACACCCAGCATAATTGAATAAAATGTCAGTAAATAGAAGGTCGAAATGGACAAATTTGTGGTCTCCTCACACGTGATTCAGAAGTCAAAAACAAGGGCTATTCATTAAGCTCCAGACGAAGATAATGGTGTACCTACACTCCCTTAAAAGTCAGAGAATAAAGAACAGACTGCAAGGTCTACTACAAAGGAGAAGCCTTTGCTTAGGGCCAGACCGATGATAGATGATGGACTAATTGGAAAAGTTGGGCATAGTCTGACGTTACTCTCAACACCTGGGGTCCATTTTGCTAAAGTGCTGCTATCGAGCTGAAAGTCCAAGGTTGAGAAAGCATGTCAACCAATCAGAGAGCCTATGTACCAACATGCTATACAATGTTGCAAAGAACAGCTCGCTGCCATTTTTCTCCTATAATCAGTATTAAATGTATTTAGAGGTGGTTAGAGGTTTGTCTAACAGATAAGGGGCAGCCAATGATGGTATTAAAATGTATACATACTATAGGTACATATGTTCCCTTAACCAATCCCTCCCTTCAATAGGTTTGACAGTTTGCCATGTAGGATAATGTCATAGCTGATGTACTTCGAGGTATAACACATTGGTATAACTAAATGTGGGCGTGAGTGTGGCCTACAGCCTGTTGTTTGCCAGATTGGCCTACTTTATTCCATGTTGATAATAAAATAATAATTTGCCATATTCTTTGAGTCTGTATGGTTATTTAGGTCCAAGATCGCTGTTGGTAATTCCATCTAGCACATGAGACGTTTCACAGTGGTAGAGCACATTTTGGTTGCAGAGGATGGTTCTGGTCTAATCGACATAGGGCCAGATATAAACTCTTGGACTCTCAATCGCTTCCTCCATTAGCCAGAAGACTGTGGAGCTTTCTGTGGAGACCGGCATGCAAAACACGTGTAAGAAGATTCGGTTGACAGGTACTCCTTTAATGAAATTCCTACCTGATCTCCGCAGGTGCTGAAGACGAACTAGTCAATTGGGGAAGAATCGATGCCGAGGGACATGAGCTGAGCCACAGATGTAAGTAGAACATCGAAGGTGGCAAAAATAGCGGTGGGCACTGTATTGTAAATATATGTATAGAAGTAATGGGATTTTTGGAGATTAGAAAGAAGAGAAATTGACACCTCATTTTCTTGGTTCCAAGAAGGGCTTTAGGGGACGCACTAACGAAGACTCCAACTAAGGATGTTAAGGATTCCTGATGCAAGGCCAAAAAGACGAGTGCGTATCAAACTCCAAGATGGGGTAAAAAGAGAAATGAAATACATTTACTAAACATAGTAAAGTTAGGCGTATGCAGAAAATTAAAATGTGCACAAGTGTATGGGGTTATAAATATGTCTGTATAAAACGTGTATCGTGTCTAGATTAAGAGATATAAAACGATAGTAAAAAATTAAGGTGATTATGAGATTCTTAAATCAAGAGATTGACGTCAATCAGGAGGGTAAAAATCAAAGCAGAATAATAAAAGTGATTCGTAAAATATCAATAATAAAGCTACGAGATGGGTAAAATTGATACAAAGTGTAAACAAAGGAAAATAAAGAACATCATTGTATAGATATTTTTTTTTAAAAGGTTAAGAAATTGGTCTTTTGGTAATAAGCGTCGATTGATGGTGCCTGCTCAAATTAATCAGTGTGGTATATTTGATAAAATAAATAAACGAAAAAAAGATCTGGTAAGTGTTGACAGTCGAGATCGACTTGTCATCATAGGGGACACACCTCTTTTACACCTATGCAGGACACTGCAGAGATATACACCCAAGATAAGGCAGTATCATGCGAGTGGGTCAGAGGCACAACTAATAAAACACTAATGCCGCGGCCTCAAGAGGATTTGTTGTCAAAAACAGTACTGCGACACATGACAACATATTTGCATGCTACTAATAAGGGGAAGAAATTACAGAAAAGGTTGGCCATTTTACTGTTGTAGAAGATGTATCAGAGTGAAAAAGAAGATCCGCCTGAGAACAAATGGATGCTTAATCAGCATAAGGAGGAGGATACAACGCGTTTGGCTCCTCTTTCCAATTCTGAGAAGACTCCTCTTTGCCCTTCTGAAAACAAGAGCGCAGATACTGAAGAGCAGGGATGTTATCCTTTACACTAACTGAAAGCAGCGGCAGGGTATGTTAATCCGACGTACAAGGCCCCTGCTTATAACAGCGAGGACAATATGGAAGACAGCAAAAGCAGAGAACGCAAATTTATGTCAACACGCAATGAAAATAAACAGCGTGATGAGAGAAAGGACAGGCAAGAATGACAGATGCAGATAGAGGAAGAAGCAAGGAGACAAATGGAAGTGAAAGGCAAAGCTAAGGGAGTAACAATGGTACAGAATAAATGGATGAGAGGAAAGATATTACTTAAGCTATATGATAAGGGCATTGCTGGGTTTCGAAAAAGAGAAGAGAAGAGCAGGAAAAGAAAGAGAGAACATGAGAGAGCATACAAAGAAGAGAAGGAAAAAGAGAAGAAGTAAAAGGAAGAACTAAGAAGGTACGAGGCAAAGAAAGAACAGGAGAGACTAGAAGAGAAGAAACGAGAGGAAATAGAAATATAATGAATGAAAATAGGTAGGTTGCAAAGAAGTCAAGTGGAAGTAGAAATGAAGGATATTATGAGAAGAGATGAATGGAAGTAGGGCCCTAAAAGATGACAAGATAAACTATCTATTTAAAAAAAGAATAGTGAGCAGGAAGCAGAAAATATAGGGAAAAGGATTGGAGATTTATATAGGCGAATAAGAGACAAGGATGGGTGTTAGAACAAGGAGAATGTTGCAGGATCCTAATCGAGGGAAACAGATGGTAGGTCAGATGACATCATCCCAGACGAGCATAGAATGCTGTCTTTAAGTAGATTAGGGGCCTCATTACGAGGCTTGCGCTGACAGAATGAAGGGGGCTGGTACGGGACCGGCCCCCTTCATTCCGTCAGGGCTGATTACAAGCTTCCCATCGCGGGACCCGGATCGGACACCTGGTAAAACCAGGCGTCCTTTCCGGGTCCCGCGAGGGGAAGAGGGAGGTAACAACGGGACACTTATAATGTGCATGTTGTTACCTCCATCCCCATTCCCATTTGAGCCCTATGAGCCTAATGGGACTTACCAGTTCCTCCTTTGTCGGAATGACCTGGTAAATCCCCATTGCAGGAACCCGAAAAAGGAGCCCGGTTTGGAGGCAGCCATGGAGTTAAAAGCTCCATGGCTGCCTCCAAACTCGTAATGAGGCCCTAGATCTTGTTGATGTGGAAAGGAATGAAAGCCATACAAACTGGGGCATAATGATGTCAGATGAAGAAAGAGAACAAAACGAGAAGGCTTGAAGGGAGGGCACAGTTTTTTTTTTTAAGAGTCAAGTGTAGAAAAAGGGGTAAAATGGTCAGACCTAGAGGACTCTACAGAAAAAAACAACAGAACTGACACCATACACTGAGTGACCACAAGACGCACGATCGCACAGTGCAGGGGATGTATCCCTGCCTTTTGTAAGCAGATTAAGTTCACAGCTTGGACGGAGACAAACGGCCGAGACTAGCTCTACCTGGAAAAGAAGGAGTGTAGGTGGGTATGATTATGGATCATGGTTTTCACAATTCCCATTATTATAGAAAGGGGGAGGATGATCACAATACATTCCATAGCCACAAATGGATAAGGACAATTTGAAATGTACATTTCCAAGTTTGACTACTGGTGCGGGAAAATGGATTTATGAGTTCCATAGCCACAAATGGATAAGGACAATTTGAAATGTAAATTTCCAAGTTTGACTACTGGTGCGGGAAAATGGATTTATGAGTTAAAGAAGATGACATCAAGAATGACGTTAGCAATAGGTGACATAAAAGGCCTGCTGGCAGCCATCCTAAGGGAGAGGGCTGATGACATTTGAAAGAGAGCAGGGTATGTGGGTATGACTGCACAAAACACAAGGCACGATGGAACACCATCTAATAACTGCAGAGCAGATGTATGGCAGGCGCTCAGAGTACAATATCTAGAAACATCTTATTTGGGTGCTATTATGACTAGGAAAACGGGTGAGCATGAAGATCCTGTTGCCTTTATTCAAGATATTCAAGAGAGATGGCATCTTGAGATGAGAGAACCATCGGAAAAAACAGTGGCATTATTTTACCAAATTTTATGTCAGGGACTGCCCCAGGCAGTGCAACAGCAGAAGTAGAAACAGGTAGGGATAGAAGCGAAGCCATGGCCTGAAATACAATTGACTATCATGCATCATTGCTGATTGTTACAAGAAAAGAACATGAAGAAAGCTGAGAGTAGAAAGCAGGAGAAAGCAAAGTTAGTTCAGAAACAAATGTCAAAACTAGCCGTTGAGGGAGCGGTATTGATGAGTAGTGAAGGTGTGGTAACACAAGAGATGCGATCAGCGCAGCAGAGTAATGTATTATACCCAATGGATCTTAGTGGGTAAAATTGATGGCCATGAGGAAGAGGGAATGGAGCTAGAGGAGGAGGATGAGGTGGATTTCAGAACCCCCAGGGAGAAGGAGGATTCAATGGCGGACAGCTGCAACAATGTTGGTAGAGTGGGAGGATGGGACATATAGCCATGACATGAAGAAAAAGAGGCGACATTCAGCAAAACTGAAAAGATCCAAGAGGGGGATGGGCTATGTTCCACAATATAATACAATATAATACACAACCACATGAGTATTATGCCCAAGATCACACACAGAATCAGACATGTGCGCCATCAACCAATGCAAATACAGCAAGCTCAATTTCAAATGCAATCACCACAATGGCCATCATAGCAAGTGCCTATGCAAACACAACAGATACATACCCAGCAAGTGCAGACACAATAGGCCATGGTACCAGAATGGAATATGAATGTAGCAATACTGCACACACCCACACCTAAATTAGGGAGCATAACTGTGGTAGGAGCATATCCTTTCACAGGTACAGGGATTCATCTATATCGACAACAGGACAGTCAGTGACACCGGACCCAAGAGGAACCAAGGGTCAAGGTAGCGATAGGAGGCAAGACATTTTGAATCCTTCTAGACACTGGAGCAACTTGTTCCTGGGTCCGCAAGGGAAAGCAACCAATGTCAGGCATTGCCATGAATGAGTAGGGGTTCTCCTGGGCAATGAGTATAGTTCCTTTTACAGATGAATTACCAATAACTATAGGAGAACAAGACATGTCAATATCATTATTATATTCTCAGCAGACACCAGTTAACATATTAGGATGTGACTTGATGATGAAAATTAACATGATGATATATTTTATTGAGGAAGGAATAGTGCACCCCACTCCTGGGAAACATTACATGAATGTGTGATAATTGATATGAGCCTTTACAGGCCAGAAGGCATTGCAAGGAGTACCTTTAGATCCAGAAGTATGTTTATATGGAGCAACTGTTTTATTATCATGGCTACCCAAGTTGGTAGGTAAGATTCTGAGAATACCTGAAAAGTTTTTGTTGAGACCAGAAATACCTTTGGATAATGAAGAAGGACAGGTTATCCCTTTAGAGCTAGAAGCAGCAGTGGTCAGTGAGAAAGGGTGTTTGTCCATGGGATGGATAATGAGGGAAGAGGATGGAGAGCAGTGATAGCCCTCAGTGAAGGATACAGATTGACAGACTTGACAGACAAAGAGCTTTTTAGGAACGATTATTCAGATGACGAATACGTATTTTTCATAAGCTTCACTTATTGAATTAAAGTGGAGAATATGGAAATACCGCAGAGAATGGCAATGTTAAAAAAGAAACCGTCTTTTTCCCAGGAAGATTTAGAGAAAATGCTAAATATTTGATGGACTACCAGTCCCTATGACTTGTGTCTATTGAAAGGAGTAGGAGCAGTTAAAATGATGCTTAAACCAGGAGCTATTCTGCCATGAGCATCGGAGCAGTGGTTTTCTGCTTGCGAACAGGCGTTTGTTTCTGTGTACGCCAACACCAGCGCTGTGAGCAAGGAGGGGGCACTTGCTGGTTCCCGTGTGCCTGTGTGATGCCTGGAGGAGGCGGGGCCATTCTAATCACGTGAAGTATCACGTATCACGTGACTTTGAACACCTTGAAGAGGCAGACCCATCTGCCCGAGGGGCGTCGGCTGCTGCATCGGAGCAGTGGTTTTCTGCTTGCGAACAAGCTGTTTGGTGGATGGTAAGGAAGCAGTTTACGGAAGCAAAGAGGTAAGGAGACATGGATTTGCATGCGGGCCCCCTACTTCCTAGACCTGGAAGTGCTGCAGATAACTTGGAACTTTGCACCCTCTATCCCCAAGTAAAAATCCATCTGGTAGGGTACTGAGGAGCAAATTTCTATGCCCTGAGAAGCCCAAAGAATCCAGAAAAATGTATACGGCAAAGAAAAACCATGAAATTAACGCTAACTCTGGCATTATGCCAGTGAAAAAAGCGCTACCTTCAGGACCCTCAGTGCCCCCCAACCAAACGAACTTTAGCCACCTTGAGAACCCTCTTGAGAAAGCGTCCTGTAAGGTCGTAAGCCCTTGGACCGCTCAGAAAACATCAAATGACATTTCCTATGGTACTTTGGACAACGCATTGAGTGAAAGCTCGGAGGAGGATTCTACTAACGTTTCCTGTGAAACATCGTATCCGGCACTGCTACCTCCCCAATCCAAGGCCATGCTCGCTGAAACAGACCCAACGTTGGACGCTGGGAGGCCGCTGCTCAGTACGAGCCCGCCGCCATCGCCCGTCGGCACCCCGCAGGCCTCCGCTGCAGTGAGTGAGAGCGAGCCAAGCGGAGTCGTAGGACCCCGCGCGGCTGATCTTAGCTTGCGGGTCGCCGTGCCGGTGGCGGCTTTTGCTTGTGGCTCCCACATCCCTCTTGCCCCATCGGTGAGGGTGAGGGGGCCACCTGCTACTTTTTCCGAGAAATCAGATATCCAAGACCACCAAGTTCTTTCACAGGCAGAAGCTGTCGCGGCCAAACATCAGCCTGTGTTAAACTCAGGCGACGCCACTACGGAGCTTCTCTCCGCCGCCACCTCGTGGCAAAGCCAAGACTTGCAGCAACAGGCTTCCTTACCTGTTATTGAGAACGGGTTCACGGACGCAACCCCAGATCGCCAAACCCAGAGAAATAGACAAAATGCTGTAACTGGCAAGCTCATTTCCCAGAAAAGAGACATTGCAATGGCGCTATTAAAGAAAAGAGCATCATTAAGAAAGAGTGGAAAGGAACTGGGGGAGCATTTAGAGCATAGCTCCCAACAACTAAAAAGGGCTCCCATTCAGAAACAAAAAAAATGTGACTCAGTCAAATCCACCTTTCAAAATCTTCTGACACCACACGCGCTCAAAGAATTATTTTTTAAACAAACAAAGAGAATACCACAAACAGACACCGAACTTTCCAATGCGGAAATGCTCGATGTGCCGCTGGAATTACCTCCAGTGGCGCAACAAAGAGAAAGAATAGCAGATCTCACTCATAGTGCAGCTGAGGCCCAGTGTGGCAACCCCACCACCCCACTATTCAACAGTCGAGGGGACAGGGAGCTGCAAGGAAACAGGATCAACCATTGTCGAACGAGAGCTCAAACAGAGAAAATAAATCTGCTCGATGAAGACGTCCCCCCACATCATTCGGAGAGAGCCGGACAGGAGGAAAATGTTCTAATACCATCAACTATTTCCCCACCAATGAAAGTAAATAACCAAAGAAAGACTTTGTCACCAATACCAGCCCAACCGGATTTGGGGAATAAGTCCCTTCCTAGAATCGTTCCACCTGTGCTGGTTACGCATGGACAAAAGATATTTCCACCTGACCCTCCACCTGGAAGACAGTCTTCATATAATGACTTTCGAAAAGACACCTCAACACCAGTCAGAAATAGAAGATCAAGTGACATGGTGGGCCACCTTCCCCAAGAAACGCCAACAAAAAAGCCAGACTTACTCACAATAATGTCCGCCATAACAGTGGGGCTGGCACCCTTTGTAAAATTGTACGAATCAATTAACGATTCAATGAAGGACTCTTTAACTCTTGCTTTGGCCCTGAATACAAAAGTAACATTTTTGGAAGGTTTCATTACTGCCCAAAACCAACAAAACGTGGAGAAAGAGAAACAATGGGACGCAAAGCTTGCCCGGCTTGAATCTTTAATTACCACACTAATCACTGCAAGAAATCTTGGGGAAAACAGGCAAAACCCCCAGTTAGAACATCCTCTGTCCTTAAACATAAAGGATCCACAAACACAAGGTGCAAAGGCAAATCAAGCCGTTAGAAGCCAAAGCACAAACTCTACGCTTCAAAATGGGAAGAAAAGCAAAGAACATCTAAAAATGCCAGCAATGTTTAAAACTCCAAAAGTATTTGCTTCGACACAGGAAAAGATTGTAACTACCCACGCGCCACCTCAAGCCCCAGTTGGCAATAACTCAGAAATGGAACAAACTATAATCGAACTTGACAATTCAAAACTAAATGAGCAAGGCTCAATGGGGAATTCGTCACTTCTTGACATGACGGTCCATCTAAACGAAGAGGAAACGAACTTGGAGCTAAACGTAAATGACGGAGAAGAACCACAAATCGTGAGTAAATCCCTGCCTTCAAACACAAATAAAACAAAATCTACAACGTGTAAAGAGAGTGAAAAACTACTAGCGGATCCATCGATCAAAAAAAGGGAGGTGCGGCAAAAGCAACATGAAAAAATACCTGAAAAGACGAAAAATGTAAATATTACAAAGATATCAGGGGAGACAAGGCGTCAGTGCGATTCCAAAGTAACATCTACCAGAGTTTTTAAAATGCAACAACTCGCAGCCTGGAAAAATGTCCTCGTCCTGAACAGAAAGACGGTCCTGAAAATTTTAACCAGCATACCGGCATTCAAATCTTTAAAAACATCAGATCTTGTATTGGTGGAGCCTTACCACAGAGACGGGAAGGCAAAAACTTGCCTTCACGGGAACAATCTTGTGGACTTGGATGGTGGCGAAGATGTGAGCGCCGCCTTAATCCAATTAGGCTTCTCGATAGAGGAAGTCACGATGTCTGAAGGTGCGGAAAAGGCTGTTCCTCTGCGAAGCAATGGAACGGTGGACCCTTCGTAACGCCACCTAAACACTACAAATCTGCCGGTGGGCAGTAGAAGAGTCGCTTTCAGGGAGAAACCTGAACAAAGCAGAGGGAGATTCAGATTGAGATTATACTCGTCGAACACCAACACAAACCATCGAAAATTTCTACATGAAGGTAACTGGAGTTCAAATCCCAGACGGGGGAAAATCCATAGGCACCCAGAGTCCACTGATGAAACTGCTGAGTGGGCCCATAATAAAAAGCGTGAACCGTCGGGGCCTTGGAGATGGTTAAAAAAGGTTCTGAACCCAAACCAGCAAGAATAACAACTAAAAGATTCTTCAGCGACGCCCACGGGACCTCTAACATCGGACTGTCTACGACGGAACAGGAGTATCATGTGTTCTTGGAACACGAGGGGTCACGATCACCTCACTAAGCCAGACGCTTTTGACCTGAGTGACTTTGATATTATCTGCCTCCAGGAGACGTGGCTTATGGAACCACCAGTACTAGATGGATACGATATACACATTTTTCTGCAGTCAAAGGTCTGTTTGGAAGACCATCATCGGGCCTCCTAACGGCAATTAAAATTGGATCGGACATCTCTAGTAAAAAGAAAGTGGCCGAATCATATGGCATGTTAGCTCTACTAGTTGAGTGGCTTCATATAGAATCTATATCAAGAAGCAATACGAAATCCAACCTCAGAATCATCAATGTCTATTGGAACCCGCAAAGAACAAGTAACATGGAATTTCTTGATACCATTGCGGAAACCATAGATACATTTCTTCTTGAAGAGAAAACTGACTACATCATAATCTGTAGCGATCTTAACGCAAGAGTTGACCAAACTGCTGCAGCACCAAATCTCTGCCCCTTGGCTCTGAGAGGTGTGCTTTGGACCGACTTTATGGACTCGAATGTTACAATGTTGCACCAGCTAGAGGCCATTTACCCCGAATTCCAACTTGGGAACGTGCCGAAACATCAGCAACACTGGATCATATTTACGTCTCTTATCCGTTCCTCCCCTTTGTTGACTATTTCGAGGTATACAGAACAAAATTCAGCGACCATAATCCTCTGATAATGACTCTCGAGACCGAATCAACTCCAAAGCAAATATATCCTTTTGAGGTAGAGGTAGCGCGAAAGTCGTCGCGAATTCAACTTACAGCAACTAATATCAAGGAAATAGCCGAGCAATTTGATGTACTGAGTAAAACAAAGATAGACGCAACAAGTAGACCAAATTACATCCCCTTGCTGCTGCCGTATAGGAAGGAAAAGGGTCTATGTCACCGACCCAATGGAAAAGGGGTCCATGAGTATGATAAAGAACTCGCCGTGAAAAAAAAGCAGATGCGTAAATTAAACCGTCTGGCTAAAGTCTCCAACAATCAGGTACAAAAGGACTACGCTAAAGTGGCCACAAGATCCTACAAATCTTGGGTGAGGCACCATAAAGCAGCAATGTACCAGAATGACTCAGAGCAAATGCTAAAAACTCTAACAACAAAAAATCCAAGAGAATTCTGGTCCCTGATCAAAGACAAAAACGATGTGACAAACAACAAACTCTCGAACGCCGTCTCAGAACAGGCGTGGATAACCTTTCTCTCAACACAGTTTGCTTCTATCTCGCAAACCTCAAACAAATCTCTATGCTGCACAACATCATTTTGGGAAGATCTGGCAGATCGCGACGAAATTCTGGCAACAATCCTGAAATTAAAAACCTCTAGGGCGCCTGGGCCTGATGGCTTAACCAACGTCGATCTAAAGCAGCATCCAGAGAAATGGGCCGCCCTAATCACAAAAATCTTTAAGCGTTGTACGATCACTAGGCTAATACCTAAAACTTGGACTGAGGCGGTAATAGTTCCCATTTTCAAAAAGGGAAATAGAGAAATTCCAGCAAACTACCGCCCGATTGCCCTTCTTGACATCATGGGGAAGATCTTTGCCACCCTTCTATTGATAAATCTAGATAAATTTCAAACAGGCTTTGTTAAAAACGCAAGTACCAGTATAAACATCCTGATTTTGAATATCGTAAAGGACAATGTTAAGAACGGTGCGCCTCCAGTACACATCGCGTTTATCGATTTAACACAAGCCTTTGACAAGATCAGCCATCTAAGGCTATGGGCGAAATTGAAAACATGGAATTGCCCTGAAAAGATCCTATGCCCGGTGATCGCATTACACACAGATACTAAACTAAGAGTACGCTTAAATCGGCAAGGGATGTTATCGGACCAATTTTCATCAGAGCGTGGTGTTAAACAGGGCTGCCCACTCGCTCCGGGCCTATTCATCGCCTTCATGGAAGACTTCCTGCATACACAACCAGCAGTCAGAGCCTTTCCACCTAAATTGGGCAATACTGAAATCTCAAGATTGTTATATGGTGACGACTTGATCCTGATCGATAAAACCCAAATAGGTCTCCAATGCCAATTTACGAACCTGGCAAGTTACATCAGCGACAATGACTTAGAGATAAACATCTATAAGTCCAAAATTTTGACGATGGGGAAAAGTCGTTCAGCAACGATCCATCAAGACCACTGGTATTTAAATAACACAAAAATTGAATCCGTGTCTACTATAAAATACTTGGGAATCATGATAGATTCAAAAAGGTCAGAAAGTGCGACCATTTCAGCGCTATGGACAAAGACCAAAACTCTGACAATCCAAATGAAATTAGTAGATCGGAAATTTGGTAAATTCTCACTTCTTCCAGTGATCCAATACTACAAACAAAAGGTAGTTCCGTCTATAATCTACGGCATGGACGCTGCGTTAAACATCGATAACACCATATGAACCAAACTCGAAGGCTACCTATGGAAAGCCGTGTTAGGGCTGCCTAAATCCTCTGCAATTGATGCTGTTAGACGTGAACTGGGCTTACTATCATTACAAGCATCAGTAGACCAAAGCAAGATGCGTCTTTTTCGGAAAATTATTCTTCCAGTTACCATTCCAATTTACAAGTTGGTTCAGATAGAGCTTAACCAAGGACGTTGCAGAGCACTAAACAACTGGGTTCAAAAACCTACAAAACAACTAGCAGATTTGGCCTGTTCAGCAGATGATCTGATCACAAATCCCAACAGAATCAAGACAAAAATAGAGCAAGCAGATTGGATCCAAACCGGCGAAAAAACAATACGAAACAAACTCCTGGCTCATTTACCAGCAACAACAAATAAACTCAACCAACCTATGAGCTACTGCATAAAATTCCCCAACAAAAAAATGCAGAAAACTTTTATGAAAATAAGATTCAATCAATTACCAACACAGGAAATTATAGCAATCCGTACGAAAACGGACGCTCGTACCTGCAGATTCTGTCTGGACCCAGGAAAAGTGAAAACTCTGAGACACTTGCTCACGACTTGCACTAGAACCTTATTATTGCGGGAAGCCTATCTGCTCCCTTTGATGTATGACGTACCACTCCGAGAGGAAAACACATGGTGGTGTCGTCTGATTGCTGGAGACAGAACTAAGTGGTCGACAGTGACAGTAAAGATTTTAGAGGCAGCATTGAGTCTAAACCAGAACCTACAAACTAGTCAAGTGCAATCCAAAGAACAGTGACTTTCTTTTATGTTGAGACACAAAGTTTCTGCAGTGAAGCGCCTAGTTTTCTGGTTCCAAATTATTCCTCTGATTCCTCTGTTTCTTGTCATCCACTTTTTGTCCTGTCTTTATCTTTTTTTATCTGCATCTATGATATCTATTTTCTACAAAACGTGCGTTTTTTTCTTTTCTGCTTTTCATATCAACATCTTGTAAAAATCAAATGATTTTGATTATAAACAAGTAAATAAAAAAAAAATTAAAAAAATATCCCATGTCCAGAGAAGCAAATGAAGGTATATTCGAGGCAATTTCTGCTTTAATGAAGCAAGTAATATTTGTGCCATTGAAGTCCCCATGTAACACAGCTGTGTACCCAGTGAAGAAATTAGCTGGGGGGGGGGGTCATGGAGATTTATTCAGGATTTTTGCCCCTAAACAATATTGTTGAAGCAGTTTCCTTTAGTTCCAAATCCTGCTACAATATTATGTAATATCCCATCAAAGGCCAAATATTTTACAGTTATGGATTTAAAAAACACATTCTTTTCAATTCCCCTCCATGAGGACTCAAAAGAGTTGACTTCATTTTCAAATAGAAATGTCCTCCTGAAACATATTAATTTGCCCCAGGGGTATTGTGAGTCACCTCAGTCTTTAGCAGAGTGCTTCAGATGGATGTGGATAATGTTCAACTCAAAAGTGTGATAATTCAGTATGTGGATGGCATTTTAGTGCGCAGTGAGACAGAGGAACAATGCAGAGAAGACTCAGTCTGACTCATAACCACACTAGAAGAGGAAGGATATAAGGTAGACAACGAAAAGCTACAATATTGCCAGGAAGAGGTCTTGTTAATAAGACAGCTTATCTCTCAAGAAGGGAGAAAAGTGACACCTGAAAGAGCAGAAGTAATTATGAAGACTTCAGACCCTAAAACAGTGAGGGAAATGCAACAGTGTTTAGGCCTATGTAACGATTGCAGGGCCTGGGTTTTTGATTACAGCACATATATTCAACCACTTTTAAAAGAACATAAAGAATCACAGATGGAGAAAAGTTAAATAATACAGACAGATGAAATGACTAAAGGATTTGAGGAATTTAAAATGGCATTCAATACAGCCCCCGTGTTGGGAATTCCAGATTATCATGAAGAAATTTATATATTTTCCCATTCAAATGGAGAAGTCATGACAGCAGTCCTTACAGAGAAAATGACATTAGGACATGAACATAAACCATTGGCTTATTATAGTGGGATTTTAGATCCAGTTATAAAAGTGAATTACCCTTTCGAACAAGCTTTAGCTACTGCTGCATTTGCTATTGAAAAAGATTCAAGAATTACAATGGTGTGTTCAGTGACATTATTTGTTGAGCATGCATTATTTGCTATTTTGGAAAAACTCAAAAGTGCATAGACCATGCAAAAAGCATCAGGATATGAGGTAATTATCTTGAACCCTGCAATTAAGATTGTTAAATGCAGAGTAGTGAACCCAGCAATGTTCATAGCAGAACCAGTAGGAGAGGATGATTATGTACATGACTGCACAACATATACTGAATTTTATGATCATATCCCCCGTATCAACATGTATTTCTAATTTGCTTCCTGCCACTGGATGTCATGTTGATATCTCATCCTCAACTTCTACAAGAGTGCAATCATTTACCTCCCTTCCTCTCATTCCACCCATAGCTCTTCCCCTCCCTCATATCGTTTCCCCCTGACCTCTTCAGGCCAGACCCCAAAGCTCCCAAACTAAACCAGTCCATTACTTCTATGCCCACAGTTGTGAGACTGAACCTAATGATCATTGGGACGATCTGTCCTTGGCACACCTTCCACTCTACTAAACACTTATATCTACACTTATCTCTATATAATTTACTACTTTTCCAGTCTTCTTTTTGAGCTCCTTCTCTACTCCATTGGCCATGAATTCAAAATCTCAACTTTGCACCTCACAAACTATGTAACCCCCTACATACCTTTTCCCACCAACTCCATGCCAGCCGGAACTCTCTGCATTGAGATCTCTTCAAATTTGTCCCAGTAGCCTTAAATTCTATACTGAGGATTAACACCCTGTCCAAATGGAAACTTTTATTTCGAGCTATTCCACACCGTCCACACTGAGCTCATATGTAGAACTTTATCTCTCAGTCACCGACCTGGTTCTATACTAAAATGCGACCTTGAGAGTGATGGCAGTAAAAATGGTGCTGACATCATTCCTTTTCTTGTTTTTAGAGAGTTTACCCCATTCACCCTCCTTAACCCCTCCTTCCATCCACTAACTAAACTATTCCCCCTTTTTTCTGTGGATGGGGTGAAAGGGAATGCCACTACCAGCATTTTTACTATTGTCAATCTGGAAAAATGAATACCCTTCATTTGAATGATAGACGTAACTTGATGGCCGTGGGCCAACCGTCTCATGCACCGAATTATAGAAATATAAACTGCTATGCTTGACCAACGAGTGGCCATTTTAAATGTAGCAAGAATCGCCATTTTGCTTGTTAACCATTGCTCATTGCTTTCTGTCTAAAAACTGCTTTTCAGCTTGCAATTCTTGCGGATTCTGCTTACTCTGCTCAACTGTTAACATTGTTGTCTGAATATGAAAGGACAAGGTCGCGGGACTGAAGAGTTTGTTGAAACTCCTCATGAGTAGCCCAGAGAGGAATGCCCACGCTCCCTCTCTGTAGCCTTGGGAGAGAGCTGCAGGGCATTTAATCACTTCACAGCTGCCAGCCAGTCTCGTACGATGGTAGAATATGTTAGAATAAAACAGCTAAAGGCTTGAATTATGCTCTTCCTACGGTCCCCCTTCGCAAAACCCTTAATAACGTGTCGGCTCCCAGGACACGAATAGTACCTCATAGATAGCAAAGCTTGGAATGTGGCTCTTCCCCCGTGTGCAGCTTGCTTCCAAGAACAGAACCACCGTGTTCTGTTCAACAACTAAAAGATGCCTCAGCACTTTCTAATTGCACATTGTTACTAGAATAGACATCGAAAGTGTCATAATCGTCATACTCGTCGGATATGTCCATCGTCATCCCGAGTTCAAAGGAACTTAATAAGGAGGGGTGTTAAACATGACATTTCTGATTGTATGATATGCATTTTGTATATATGTAACTGATGTACGTAATTCGCTCTCTTGCGTCCCTCGAGGTCTAGGAAACTCACGTTGCGGGGCGTGAGATCAGAATTGGCCAATTGATACTATTTTTTGCTTGCAATAAACCCTAGCATTGGGAATTTGAACCTCGTGTCTGGCGCATCTTTTCGTGTATGGTTATTGCCTTGTTTCCATAGCACGAGGGACTCCTAGGGGCCCCTTTCAAGATGGTGCCAGAATAGGGACCCTCCCCCACTTGCCCCATCGTATACGTTGTAACGGAGTAAAGGCGGAAGAACGGCGAGGACGGTACGGTCGAGCAGGGATTAAGAAGTGTACGGGGCGCACTGTAGAAGTGAGGAGAGATTCCTTCCGCAGATCTGCACACATCTGATCCCTGATCGACGTACCGGGCCAGAGGGCAAAGGAGGCGAGGGTCCCGAGACGAGGCAGAAGCCAGAGAAGCGCAGGCACGACGTTGGGAGAGGTTGCGTTAGAACAGGCGACTTGTTTTATCAGGTGAGTCATTCCCCGACTTGATGATTTTGCAAATTCAAACGTCCAGGTAAAAGTTAGCTAACCAAAGGGGAAGGTTAAAGAAACATGCCTGGAGTACTGTCCACTTTAGCGGGGCTTTTCAGCTGCGGTAGACAGTTCTTGGAATATGGCCAAAGTGCACCGCCTGGGGGCACGCCGGCTTATGATATGTATGCAAAATATGGTGTGGGTGCGATAATATTTTGTGAAATTTGGCATAGGCAAACTAGAAAGCAACCCGACCATCAGTGGCCGATTAATGGTAGTTTTGAGATCGGGAGGATAGATAACCTAGAAAGGGTGCTAATTAGAAAGAAAGCGCGACCTGCAGCTTTTGAGACTGTCAAAGATTGGAGGAGGGAAGCAATGCTCCGACTTAGGAGTAGAGAGAAGCATGCGCGTAGGCACAAAACGAAGCTTGAGGTAGCAGAAGAGAAGGAAGAGGAGGAGTGGACGGCAAGTCTAAGACGGGAAGGGAGACGTGACCAGATGAACATAGAAAGAATATACCCACAGCGGGAACTACACATAGCAGACAAATTAATGGAACATTTGTTAACTAACACGGGTCGAGGCCCAAAACCAGAATCGAAACCAAACACGCCAGCAGTGACTGCGCAGGCCCAACCAGAAGCTCTCATACCCCCTCCCGTAGCTCAAGCACTTCCCCTCATGCAAGCGTTAACCCAAGCCCCGCCCACAGCGTGAGCACTCCCACAAGTGCAGACCGCAGACACACAATTTCCCAGCATCCAGGAAAGCCCTTCACAGATGCCACCTGTGTCACTTGTCCCATCCGCACCTTCCGCTCCAGAGACAAATTCAGCACCATCCGCCCCTCCAGAAGTCGAAATTGAGACCGGGGAGGCGAGAGGCGGGGCTGAAGGAACAGGATTCTGACGGGTAACTCAAAGCGCAATCAGCAAAGAAAGAAAGATTGAATTACGGCAAGAGGCAGAAATGTATATAGAAGGAAATGATGAGACGGCAGCATTGGCCTCATTGTATGGGTACCGAAGAAGCGACGAGAGACAGGTAGTGTTGGAATGCATGGGGGAAATTTTGGTGGGAGAATGGAAAAAGATACTCGGGAATTTACCGCCACAGCGATTGTTAGATTTGAATAAGTTAGCGAGCAGTGAGCAAAGAGATGAGGATGTAAGAAAACATGTGCACAAACTCATTGAAGTAAAAAATGGAAGACAGATATGCTGAGATGTTTGCTACACCTGAGTATATTAGAGAGTTTATTAAGAAAGGTAGGAAGGAGGCGTCAAGGTTGAATATGAAAAAATCATGGCTGAGAGTTTTTCCAGGTGGTACAAAGCATTTGCCGGTACCGGGACAAATAGGTGATAAACAAAGATTGCAGGTATGGGTAGGGGAAACAATGCGATGGATGTCGAACAAAAGAACGTCAGTAAAGGAAGTAAGTGAGATATGTAATGGGTACCCATTGGAGATGAGAAAAGAAGCGATGCAAACGATAGTAGGGGTGTTACTGCAGCAGGTCATTGGATACAATAGAGGTAGAGGAAACGCACAAGGCAGAGGAAATTTGAATAATATGCATGGGTGTCATTCATTGGGATTAAATCAATGTGCATATTGTAAGGAGGAAGGACACTAGCGAGCGCAATGCCCGCACCTACAGAATAGAGGTGGGTTTGGTCAGAGAAGGCCTCATAGAGGACATCAGGGGTCAAACCGCCCAAGCAGAAATAACATGCAGCAGCAGCAGCAGGGATATACCAATGGAGGTACTCAAACTCAATCCTATGGTCAAAACCAAGCGCAACAGAACCAGGCATTGAACCAAAGTGTTTCGAACCAAAATCAGGGCGGGCAGGGCCAACAGAGAAATGATCAGAGTGGAGGACATCGAGGGGGAAATGGGAATATTTTTGATACACAACCAAACACGTATTATAGCAGTAGCGGTGACTACACATCGGACAATGTGTTATTTTCGCGATAGGACAGCCCACGGCAGGGGTCGGAACCAGTGTCTATTCCCGTGAATCAGAGAGGACCTACGTAGAAATGAGAGTCGGGAATAAGGAGCACCGTTTCCTTGTAGATACAGGGGCACAGAAGTGCTCGATAGACCACCACTTGGTTCCGGAGATACCACTGTCGGGGCAGAAGAATGTTTCTGTAGGGTTCGCAGGTACACCAGTAATTAACCTCATGTCCGAAGCTGTCCCAATTAAAATAGGACCATTTACGGAACAGTGTCCATTTCTTTTGACAGAAAATTGTGGAGAGAACTTGCTAGGATTAAATTTGTTGAGAAAATTGGGGGCAGTCATACATTGTACGGCAGGCGGGGTGTTCCTCACGATGTGGCCTCACGATGCACCAGTGATGGAATTTATGTCAAAAGAGTTGCCAGAAGAGCTGAGTAGAGTACCAACCTGTCTGTGGGCAATGCATGATAACGATGTAGAATGCTTGAAAATAGAGCCAGCAAAAACAACTTTGAAAGAAGGTGTCACACTACCACGAATTCCCCAGTATAAAATTTCTGTTGAAGGTGAGAAGGGATTAAAAAGCATTGTTACTGACCTGGTGAGATTGGGGGTGGTTGAGGAAATTGCAGGTAACACGTGCAACAGCCCGATTCTTCCAGTTTAAAAGAAAGGAGGCAATGAGGTACCCTATTCTTTCATAATTGATCTGCGCGCATTAAACAAAGTGGTAGACCCACAATTCCCTTTGGTCCCAGATGTTACAACAATATGGACAATGATACTGGCCACTGCAGAATAATTTAGTGTAGTTGATTTGAAGAACGCATTCTTTAGCATTCCAGTGGATAAAAGCAGTAGATATCTGTTCGCGTTCACTCTAGGAGGTCGATCATTCACATTCACTCGTATTCCACAAGGATACACAGAAAGCCCGAGCATTTACAGCAGAGCGCTAAAAGAGCAGCTAGACATGCTAGAATTACCCGAAGGTTGCGTACTCTTGCAGTACATAGATGACTTGTTATTAGCTGCTGACACGAAAGAGATCTGTAAAGAAAGTACTATATTACTATTGACACACTAAGCGACCCATGGTCATAAGGCAAGTTTGAAGAAATTCCAGTATAATCAGAAGGAGGTGTCTTATTTGGGTTACCTACTTTCGAAAGAAGGGAGAAGATTAACACCAGAATGCATAGAAAGTATTTCTAGTATGCCTATTCCAAAAACTCAAAAAGGAATGAGAGATGTAATAGGCATGGCCTCTTATTGTCGTCAGTGGATCAGTAATTTTGCGTTGATTGTGAAGCCGATGATAAAGTTGACAAAAAAGGATGCAGAGATGCCTTTACAGTGGGGTGAGGAATGTCAGAAAGCGTTTGAACAATTGAAAGCTGCATTGTGTGCTGCACCAGTTTTAGGCACTCCTAACTATAAAAAGATCTTTAGACTATTTGTGAGTGAAGGGTGTGCATTGGCGGTTTTGACACAGGAACAAGGTGGAAGAAATAGGCCGTGCGGCTATTTTTCTTGCGTGCGTGTTGGACCCTGTAGCACGCGCACTACCACGATGTTTGCGATCTGTCGCAGCGGCTGCTGCGTCAGTGAAACAAATGGAAGGAATGGTATTGGGGCACACTTTAATTCTGATGGTGCCACATGCTGTAGACGCTCTATTAAATAGGACACAGATGCAACACCTCACCTCAGCTAGACTGACAAGATATGAGCTCATCTTGTTTGCACCCCACATCCAAATTATGAGGTGTAGCGCATTGAATCCTGCAGAATTAATGCCACTGCCCACAGCAGAAATTGGTAACAACGAATCACCACCCCATGATTGTTTAATGATCACTGACGAAGAAACAAAGAGAAGGATTGATTTGAGCGATATCCCACAGAAAGAGCCAGATGGGGAGTTATTTTGTGATGGCTCTTGTTTTAAATTACCTGATGGTACATCAACGGCTGCATATATATTTACTACCCGAAAGAGTGTTGTAGAAAGCAGAAGAATCCCCTACAATTCGGTGCAAGCCGCAGAAATAATAGCACTGAACTGAGCCTGTGAACTCTCTGAGAATTTGAACGTGAATATTTATACTGACAGCCAGTACGCCTTTGGCGTGGTTCACAACTTTGGCCGATTTTGAACTGAGAGGGGTTTCTTGACATCACATGGGGCCAGGATTCAGCATGGCCCTTTGATTGTGCGATTGTTGTCTGCACTCACGTTTCCAAAGCGCCTAGCTATAGTGAAGTGCGAGGCGCATAAGAAAGTAACATGTGCAGTGGGAGAGGGAAACACATTTGCAGACAGGATTGCGAAGCAAACAGCCACAGATTTGGGGAATAAAATGATGACAGTACAGACTGAGGAAGTACCTTGTATGATAGAGAATGGAGTTGCCACAGTCAAAGAAATGCAGGCTGAGGCCACGACCGAAGCGATTCAGGGGTGGGCTGAGGGCTCTGCTGAGATAGATTTGGAAGGATGTTGGGTGGACAAGGAAACAAAGAACTGGATATTGCCAAATTGTTACGTGACTGCAATGGTTATAATGGCGCATAGCCCTACCCACATTTGCGCGAAGAAGATGGTACAGCATTTATCCACAGTATGGAAGAATCAGCACATAAAAAAGAATGCAGAAAGACTAGTGCAGAATTGTATTACGTGCCTGCAATACAATGTAGGGAAGGGAACCGTGACTCCAGCAGGTAGTTTCGGCCCACCCTCTATGCCATTTGAGGTGGTCCATTTTGATTTCATAGAAATGGAAAGGTACCAGAACTACAAATATGTGTTAGTGGTAATTTGTGCATTCAGCAAGTGGGTGGAGGCATATCCTTTAAAAGACTGTACTGCCATGAACACAGCAAAAGTAATGTTAAAAGAGTATTTCTCCCGGTTTGGGTTGCCCCGTGTCCTGTGGTCAGACAACGGCCCCCACTTCGTGGGCGCAGTAGTGCTACAGATCTGTGCAGGTCTGCAGATAGAGAAGAGATTCCACAGTTCCAGGCATCCCAGTTCTGCCGGGCTTGTGGAGAGACATAACGGAATCTTGACGTCAGAGATAGCAAAAATCTGCGCTGGGAGCAAGTTGAGTTGGGTGAATACATTACCCCTAGCGCTGTTGTGTATGCGCACGTCTGTGCAGGCTAAGACTGGGCTCTCCCCCTATGAGATTATAATGGGGAGACCAGCAAATGTATGGTGCGCACCGCAGCCCAAAAGATTATGTGAGGTCGTGCATCCTATGTTAAGCACTTACTGTGGGCTTTTAAAACAGAAGTTGCGTTTGATTCAACAGCAGGTGCAGGAGGCGTTACCAGTGCGATATACTGGACCGGGGCACTCGCTGGAGCCTGGAAGCTGGGTCTTGATTAAAAACTTCGAACGGAAGACAGCATTAGCACCCAGGTGGTGCGGCCCCTACAAAGTACTGTTGGCGATGCAAACGGCCATCCGAGTGGACGGATGGAAGGCATGGATCCATGCAACACATGCAAAAAGATTCCCAGGACTGCTGACAACTTCCGACGACCAGAGAAAGGAAACGGTCTCGGAAACTAAAGAAACTGTTGCCAGTCCAATGCCACAGCATCAGCCTGAGCGAGAAGTGAAAGTTGAAACAAAGCCCAAGCGAGAAGTGAAACTCGAAACAGAGCCTGAGGAGGCTGTCAGTAAGGGGAAAGGGCGAAAAGTGCCCCAACGTTGCTCAACAGAAACAACATCACTGCCGAGCGACACAAACCCTGCATGGCAAACACGATCAGAAACAACGCGTGTACCCCTTTGGCGCCCACCAGTTTCTGCAAATGCACCAAAGCCAAAGAAAGAAACTACATTATTGCCACGGCGCTCATCGCTACCCATCATTGTGCCACAGGCTGATTCTGAGCCTAATACTGGAAATGCAATGGCACTATTCACGGATCATACAATACCAGGAGTGAATCGGTATAATATGCGGCCTCGACAGGCAAAGTGATCCACAGATCTTTGGTGCTTTTCTTTTTGCCTTTGGTTTCACTCACGGACGGAATAGGAGCCAGGGGCATAGAGGAGAGAAGTGTGAGAATTGTGCAAGTCGGACAATTCAAGACTCACGGCTCCTCAGTGCGCTTATAAAAGTACATGTGTCAGGAGCCAGCGCAGGACAAGCTGGACGCACATAAGTACTAAGGCTGATAGAGTACATGTGTCCTAAGCCAGAGCGGGACAAGCTAGAGGCACATAGTACTCTATCAATAAAGAACTGTTCGGAAATCGTCTGAGCAGTGGGAGAAAGAACAACTAATCTTGCTCGGAGTGGATAAATGATCTAGGCTGTGAAAAGGCTGGCAGAATTGAACTGTGACATTTTTCGTTTAACTTTTCTGGCATCAAGAACGAGGGACATTTGCGACGAACTTTGCCAGCAAGAAGAAGGGCGATGAAGAACAAGTCAAGACCGGTTTCAGCTTCCTCCTGCACCCGTGCTGAAAAGATAATAGATTTAGAGACTGTAAATTTAGGGAAAAAGCATGGTAAAAGGAATAAGGTACTGATTTGGACATTGGTCCTGTGTTTCTTAAGTATGATAGTACCAACAATAACAGCTATTACACTATGGTTCCTGGAGTATGTACACCCATTAGAAACACTTTTGCCAAAAGCAGCTACGGAAAGCCCGATTCATGTAATCACTGGTACTTTGCCCCCAATGGAAGAGAGACATAGAGAAGGATACGGCAACAATACATTGTTGCTCATCATGAACATGACCCATGCGGTTTTAAAGAAAAAAGATTGCTGGGTTTGCACCCATTTACCACAGCACGGTGGGAAAGGGATAGACTGGGATGTACAACCGTTGCCATTGATTTATTCATGTGAGGTAATATTAAGTGCAATGTTCTTTGGGAAATGGAACAAGAGTAATACGGGTCAGCTAGATGAGACCAATATGAATGAATTTGAGGAACTGATCATGAGACCTGTGGGTTGTTCCATATTCCAAAAAGCTTGCGTGTTTGCACTAGAACCCATGAGAAAGAATACACGAAAGATAACAAGACTAGATAGATTACATAGGCAAAATAGACCAACCCCGCCAGCAGAAAAAACATCAGTAATGACATTTCGAATGAGGGATGAATGGAACAAAGATGCTGTGCCCCCTGCCTATACAGTGGATCACAGTCCCAAAACTGCTCCCCTATGTCTACAGAAAAAGGGTTCCTATAAAGTAGGAACGTTTAGCAACTGCCTGAACACTAGAACCTGTGTACGTAGGAGACCCTGTTTACTTTATATGTGGAGAAAAAGCATATCCATGGTTACCTAGGAACTGGGGAGGTACATGATACCTAGCTCTACTGTTTCCAGGAGTGTTCCTCTTGGAGACAGCAGAAGTAGCCAAACGAATAAAAGGTAGAACTCAAAGGAGTAGCGAGGATGGAATGATAGCAATGGATATAGCCAAATCATTTATACCGTTCTTGTCCCAAATAGAAAATTCTTACAATATAAGAAAACTGTCTGGAATATTACAAAAAACAATAGATTCCACAACAGATATTTTATTGAATATGACGTTAGAAGAAAAAGGAATAAGACTAAAGGCACTTCAAAACAGGATGGCTCTCGATATAATATTAGTTGATCGTGGGGGAGTTTCCAAACTCCTAAAAACTGCATGCTGTGTGTATATAGATGACTACTCCCCTACGATATTTAAAGCAATCCGGAAATGACATGTCATAAGTTCCACACTCTCTACTGAAGAAGGGGGTTGGGTGATAGGATCCTGGTTTTGGGGATTATTGCGGTCTTGGGGATGGAAGTTAATTTTGATACTAATGATGGTACTTGGGATATTCATAACATGCTGCTGTTGCATACAATGCTTACCAATAGTCTGCACTGAAATAACTGATGGATGTACTAAGGGATGTGTGCGCATGGTGTCGAGAGGAAAACAAACGCATGGCCGAAATAACAGAGACACTGAGGAAACAAAAACAGTAAAACAATTCATGGCGATAGACATTAATGATGAAGATGGTTCAGACATAGATACCCCAGACTTATCCTCATTGGAGGAGGATACAATGAATAAATAAGATGTTTGGCATACGGCCAAAAGGAGGGTTTGTCAATCTGGAAAAATGAATACCCTTCATTTGAATGATAGACGTAACTTGATGGCCGTGGGCCAACCGTCTTATGCATCAAATTATAGAAATATAAACTGCTATGCTTGACCAACAAGCGGCCATTTTAAATGTAGCAAGAATCGCCATTTTGCTTGTTAACCATTGCTCATTGCTTTCTGTCTAAAAACTGCTTTGCAGCTTGCAATTCTTGCGGATTCTGCTTACTCTGCTGAACTGTTAACATTGATGTCTGAATATGAAAGGACAAGGTCGCGGGACTGAAGAGTTCGTTGAAACTCCTCATGAGTAGCCCAGAGAGGAATGCCCACGCTCCCTCTCTGTAGCCTTGGGAGAGAGCTGCAGGGCATTTAATCACTTCACAGCTGCCAGCCAGTCTCGTACGATGGTAGAATATGTTAGAATAAAACAGCTAAAGGCTTGAATTATGCTCTTCCTACGGCCCCCCTTCGCAAAACCCTTTAGAAAGTGTCGACTCCCAGGACACGAATAGTACCTCATAGATAGCAAAGCTTGGAATGTGGCTCTTCCTCCGTGTGCAGCTTGCTTCCAAGAACAGAACCACCGTGTTCTGTTCAACAACTATAAGATGCCTCCGCACTTTCTAATTGCACATTGTTACTAGAATAGACATCGAAAGTGTCATAATCGTCATACTCGTCGGATATGTCCATCGTCATCCCGAGTTCAAAGGAACTTAATAAAGAGGGGTGTTAAACATGACATTGCAGATTGTATGATATGCATTTTGTATATATGTAACTGATGTATGTAATTCGCTCTCTTGCGTCCCTCGAGGTCTAGGAAACTCACGTTGCGGGGCGTGAGATCAGAATTGGCCAATTGATACTATTTTTTGCTTGCAATAAACCCTAGCATTGGGAATTTGAACCTCGTGTCTGGCGCATCTTTTCGTGTATGGTTATTGCCTTGTTTCCATAGCACGAGGGACCCCTAGGGGCCCCTTTCACTATTGGCATTCTCAAATCTGCACAATATAGCCCACAACGCCCCTATCCAGTTTCCACTGCTTCTCTCTTCTGCTCCTTGCTCCTTACCCCGACATCAATAATATCACCACAATTATAGCTTTGAAAACCTACCTCAAATAACAAGCTCCTTACCTTAAAGGGGTCTAACCTGTCTCCTTATTCCTACCCCCGTTCCTCCATTTGCCAATAATGATGTTGAAGGCAATTCTATGTAGCTCAGGGGCAGCACGCTTGACTTGGAAGCAAGACAACGCAAAGCAATGCATGTTAGAGACTGGTCCCCGCTGTTAAGCGCGTTATGAATAATTAATGATCTATATATTTTATATATTGCTGCTAGGTTTGTCTTTATTGTCCTCATTTTATGTCCCACTGCGACCCCTCCCTTGCCTGATCACAGGATTGCTCTGGTTGTGACCCACGGTAAAGCGGGTCTGAGTGAAACGCTGCTCTTTTTTTTAGCTATACATACAATAAACAAAATAAATACCATATTTGTGTTCTTAAGTAATTGTCCTATATTCTTCCTTCTCTTCCTGGCTGGTGATCCATCTGGTTCCTCATTAATGTTTTTTTAATGCAGGATTATCATGGGCAATACAGGGATTTATATCATTTCAGTGTTATGGCCTAATTCATGGAACGTTTAGCATGGTGCAAAGAGACTGTGTACTGCCAACAAACATGTTGAACTGGGCCTAATTCACATAGCGGTGCAAAGTGTATTTTTGAGGAGCAAAGTCACTTTGCACTGCAAAAGTACTCTTTTCACCACGTTACATGGGCGTAATTTAAAAAAAGCACTAAGAAGCAGACTTGGGGCCTAATTCATGGAACGTTTAGCTTGGTGCTAAGTGACCTTGCATTTCCAACAAACACGTTGAACCAGGCCTAATTCACAGAGCGGTGCAAAGTGCATTCTTGCAGAGCAAATGTCAAGTTGGTGATTCGGTACTGCTTTTCTTATTCAATATATAGAAATATTATTCAAAGTTATAGGCTGAAATAGCTCCGTTATATAAGAAAGGTGCAAGGGACAAACCAGACAATTACAGGCCAATATCCTTTTTGGATGCTAGTGGCAGAATATTTGCCTGGGCAATTCTTTACCATCTGGAGGCCTGGATTGTGGAGAGGAGTGCTTTAAAGCACCTCTCAGTGGGTTTTGGCAATGGAATTCACACCATCGACCAAAATATGTGACTAGCCTTGATTTGTGATAAATATGTCAGGCTGGGGAAGATGAGCATTCATGCCATCTTTGTCGATTTACGAACCGCCTTTGATAGTGTCGGGAGGACGCACCTGTGGGAGGGGCTCCAGGATCTCAACATTCCAGGCTATTTACTTAAAGCTATACAGAGTCTATACACTAACAACCAGGCCGTACTGAGGTGGGGAATAGAAGATAAGACCACCCAGGCGATCGACATTGAAATGGGGGTGTGTCAGGGTTACATCCTCACACCTAGATTATTTGGTGCCTTCCTTAACAGGGCCATAATAAAATTGTTGACGCACTTGACGCACATGTACTGGCTAATTCCAAAATAACAGTTCAGATGTTTGCTGACGAAGCAGTCCTCCTCTCATTGTTTCCCATGGACCTCAAAAAGCAATTGGAAGCCTTTTCTGGATTTTGTGAGGGGAACGACTTTTTCTTCAATACTTTTCGGGGCAACAAAAGGAAGCAAAGGAAAGCCATAATCCTAGTACTGAAGAATGGGTCAGTTGAACACATAGAGGATTATGACTACCTCGGCCCTCAGATGACAGAAACAAGGCCGTTGTTGCTAACATGTGGTCCCAAATTCATTCCTGTGGGTATAAATCCCAATATCTAATTAATATGTATTTCCAGGTTAACAAACCACAAAATTCCTTTGTATCAAAAGGCATTTCAAATGTTAGAAAGACAAGACTTCCTTCATTTCAAACAAAATTGCTTCCTGAATGTTTAATTATCACACTCTAAAAATCCTTCAACACACATATATATAAAAACCTTATTCTTCGCTTCTGAATGTACATATACATAGAAATAATTTACATATACAGTGTGCAAGACAGGATCACTTAAATTGATGAAAAACCAAAATGTCTAACATGAAGCAGTTTGACAATTATGATCAGTAGCCGATATATACATGACTGTTTTCTACATTTGCCGACGCGTTTCCAATATAGCATCCATTTCCATGGCTTTCAAAACTGCTTTTTCAATTGACGATTCACACGTCTCTGTGAACCTATAAAATGTTAGTATAAAGTTACTATTTAATTAATACATGTCTATATCTTAAAGCTTAAACAACACAATCACTAACCTCTTCAAATCTCTTGATCAAACACTTGAGTATCTGGAATCCAAAGGGACTAAAATCAGCACTTCATTCCACAAAAAATCGGTAATTAACAAATATGCAAGTACAACGTTTCAATTACTAGCAGCCCTCACCACCATCTCAGTTTTCTTGCAGCCCCGGGTCCTTTTGTGTGAACAGCCTCCAAAAATAAGCTGTTTTCCAACTGCAACAAAACGAAACAAGGAGGTATCGCCCCCCTCCACTGTGTCAAATTGTAATTTGCTCCCCCATACAGCCCACTTACTTGTCATAACGATTACTTTTAATTCTTAATGGACCACGGGGCAACAGACCTGGGCCTCCGAGTCACATCGAACTGCAAATGCGAAAATCAAATGACTAAAGCAGAGGTCACTTAAGTAGGTATAGTGGGGTCCTCGCAAGCTTTACTAATGATCACGAGAATGGAGCCGTCAGGGTCTCACTTGAGGCCTACAGCGTGTTAGGGGCTGCTCCGGTCCACCGGGCAGCCCCATACTCGGGTCGGATGGCACCCGACAGTACACACTCTGGTGCAGCGATCACGCCGCACATTCGTGGGTGGGGGTTCATCTCACCCGCTCCGGTAGGTCAGGGGCACCATCCGGACGGCGTTGCCCGGCAGGGGCACCGTCCTCAAGTTGGGCCCCGTCCGTGGGCCCAGCACCTGCAGCGCAGCACCAGCATGGTGCAACAAGAACGACGCTGGAGCCAGAATGGGAGTGACTGGCGAGCCGGAAGCGGCTTGCTTCTTTTATTATGTTGGTCACGTGGCTACTGTCACGTGACCCATGACAACATCCTGGGAGCTTCCATGCTCCCAGGGGTTCACTCTGCAACACCACTCCATTTTTTAATAAACAACAAAACAACATATACACTAACTACATACTACTACTACTTGAGCCACTCTACTATTTTACACACCCTTTATTAACCTGGGTGAGTGGCTCTCATGTCCCTGAACGGCACCACTGAGGGCTACTGGCACAAACATAAAGCACTCCAAGTCTACAGGTGTGCACCACACTACATTGCCCACCAACTGGGCCATTTTAAGCAACTCCGTATCTGCAGGCTCACAGTCTTCCGGGGAGTGTCAATTATGATGTCCATCTTCCGCATGGAGTCGCCGGAAACCAGCTTGCACCCTCACCGGAGTTCGTTCCGGACAGTCACAGCACACAAACTGGCAAAGCCGCACCTGGGGAGGCCCAGGGGACACATCGGCCACGTCCATGGTCTAGGTGCTCCTGTGATGGCATCAGGGCACCACTGACGGCATGCCCCTTGTTGTACCTCCTCTTCGCGGGCCCAGTTGAGGGTGGGCCCGCCTTTGTGCTCTGCGACTCTCGGGTGGGGGAGGGGAAGGCAGCTCACCCTCTCATTGTGGCCCCAGGTGCTTCATGTCCTCCTGGGAGGGGCACCCATCTCCTCCCCATCGCGGGCCGCACCTGTGCTGTTCATACCGCCTAGGGCCAGATTGCAGGGGAGGGGGCAGCTCCCCTCACCATTTCGGCGGATGCCGCTCATCTCCTCCCAGACGGAGGGCTGTGGGGGAGCCGCCTGGCATCTTATTGCGGCTCCGGCCACCAGAGTTTCTTTGTGGGGGCCCATTCCCCTCGCGGGGAGGACCCTCCCCCTCTCAGGGGCGGCAGAGGCTGCATCCTCCTTGTTGTAGCGGGGGAGGCCACATCTTCCTTCCCTCAGTGGGGAAATTCGGTGGGGGCCGCCTCATCTTCCAATCCGTGGGGGAGGGTCTGACAGCCCACTCCCAGTATTCCTGTTGCAGGCCCTGTTGGGATTGGGCCTGCATCGTCGTCTTTTTTTTTTTTTTTCTGCCGCTGCACACCCTTGAGACTTGGGGGCTGCCACGGGCTTCCTCCCGGTTTGCGGTCCCTGATAGGGTTGGCCTGCCTTCACTTAGGGGGGGGGGGGCTGGCTCACTTTGTAGCGGCCTTGGCCGCAAGCCTTTCTTCCTCCTCCTCGGATTTTTTTTTTTCCGGGGGGGGGCAACGCACGCAGCCGCCGCCGCAGATCTCACCTCCCCCACATGGTTGGGGGCAGTGGCCGACAACCGTCACTCCTTCGCGGACCCCGTTGGAGTCAGCCCGCAGTCCTTTGTTCGCTCCTCCCCTCTGCTCGCGGGTGGGGGAGGGGCAGCACCTCCTCTGCGGCCCATGCCGCAGACACTCTCTTCCCCACGCGAGTGTGGGGGAAACAGCTTCCCTCCTCCTATGGCCGCCGCAGCATCCCCCCCCCCGAGCGGCGATCGCTGACGCAGCTCCATGCGCCCATGGTGGGGGAAAAGGGCGCAGCCACCCATGCGGCTGATGCCGCAGACTTCTTCCGTCCCCCTCAGGGGACGGGCGGGCCGCAAGCCCACCATGTTTCTTCGCGGGCCCAGTTGGAGATGGGCCCGCCTCCGCATGTGATCTTCGGGACTTGCAGGGCCCGACATCCCATCCTCGTCGCCATTGTTAGGGGCTGCTCCGGTCCACCGGGCAGCCCATACTTGGGTCGAATGGCACCCGACAGTACACACTCTGGTGCGGTGATCACGCCGCACATTCGTGGGTGGGGGTTCATCCCACCCGCTCCGGTCCACCGGAGCTCTGCACACGTAGCCGGGAGCACCCGGCTCACCGCAGCCCCTGCTCTGGGGGAACCCAGGCCGGGGTTGCCTCCCCAACCAGCCTCACATGGCTGGGGGACCCACAAGGACAGCATTGCCCGGCAGGGGCACCGTCTGGACGGCATTGCCCGGCAGGGGCACCGTCCTCAAGCTGGGCCCTGTCCGTGGGCCCAGCACCTGCAGCGCAGTACCAGCATGGTGCAACAAGAACGACGCTGGAGCCAGAATGGGAGTGACTGGCGAGCCGGAAGCGGCTCGCGTCTTTTATTATGTTGGTCACGTGGCTACTGCCACGTGAACCATGACAACATCCTGGGAGCTTCCATGCTCCCAGGGGTTCACTATGCAACACAGCGCGCAGGCCAGACAGGCAACAACATTTGGTGCAGAGTTGTGGGCTCATAAGACTTGCAATAGCATGTTGATAATTGAGAATACAATTTTTTAAACATTTTGGGGCCTGGCATGATACGAAAGAAGTCATATTCCAAGGTGAGCCACTTCATTAGCGGGTTAGACTATAGATGTCACCTAATTACAGAGAAGCACCAAGCAACGTGATGGCACAAGACATAGGGAAATCCATGCCCTTGCTATTGCACATAAAACGTGAACTATCTGATCTAGGGCTTATCGAACTCTGGAACAGTCCTGAAGGCATAACCAGTAGCGATGAGGCCTCCATTAACGAAGCACTTACAGCCAAACACGAAATGGAGTTTTTAGGTGCAATTAGTCAATCTGCCACTCTGTCCTGCTACTGGGTTTTGAGGTCTTCTTTTGATTTTGAACGCTACCTGGATTATGTGAAGCCAACATTTGCAAGGGCCCTATACTTGAAACTAAGGCTTGGTATACTCCTGCTGCCTCGTCTCTGCAATAAGTGGAACCAGAGTGCTCTCGCTGCTTGTCCGGCATGCGGGCACTCGTTGGAGTCCACTGTGCACTGTTTTCTAATTTGTCCTGTGCACCTGGACTTGAGGAATAGATTTCTGAGGGACCTCTTGTAGACATTGCATGTTAGGACCACTCAAGAAGCCATGTTGGTATGCTGTTTCCCTACAGGTGGGTTTGTTGTCTTCTCCACTACAAAATACTTAACAATGGAATGGTCCAGGAGGCAGCTGAAATTGACCTTGGATAAACATGAATGCATAATTTGGGACCTCCTTTAGAGGTTGATATATGTGCCTATGGCTTACCAGTGGCGATATTATTAGCACTTTATATGTGGCCACGTGATATTGGGCAGAAGCACAATAGCACTTTAACTTGCATTCTTTTTAATCACTGTCATAAGGTATGTTGATTCAGTCTGTATAACATCCCATTTGTAAATGGCTTACACTTTAATAATGTTGGTTTTATGATAATGATTGTTTAAACTGAGATGAATTGGATTGGTGGTCAGCTTTTATATATTTCCATGGAATAGATTGAATATTTAATATTGTTTTAACATGTCGTGGTGATGTTGTTTGCTTTATAATACATTTTATCAAAATAAAGCTAAATAAATGAAATGCAGAAAAAACATCGCACTTGGCAAAGGTTAAGATATTCCTCTGATCTCCAACTCTATCTCAATCCTCTTCAAAACAATTTCTCTACTCATGACTCTGACAAACGTGACTTCTATCTCTTTCTCATTTTGTCTCAATCCTCAAAACGTAGGCACCTCCAAAACTCTCTCAACTCAATTCTCTCACCCACCTAAATCTCCTCTACTCTTCCTGCAAATGATCTTGCATCTACTTTGCGCCTAAACTTTCTACCATTCTCACTACCCTCACTAATTACCTTCTATCCTCTCCTCCTGCTCACTTTTCTGCACTATTCCCACCCTCCTCTCCTGCTAGTATGTCTTCCATTGCCCCCACAAACCCTGATGAGATTATTGCCCTACTTCTCAAGGCTAACCGTTCCTGTGCCCCCACTGACCCACTGTTCCCGCAAATTGTGAAGCACATAGCTCCATAGTGTTACTTCCATCGACAACTCCTCTCTTGTCAATACCACTTCTTCCTCAACTTACAAGACATCTACTATCATCCCTCTCCTTAAGAAATCAGGAGTAGAGCCTAACTGCCCTGCCAACATTTGCCATGTCTCTCTTCTACCACACTATTCCAAAATCCTAGAGCGAGTCTTATTGAATCGACTCGCTGAGTTCCTTTATATTCACAACTTCAGAGACCCTCTTCAATAAGGCTTCTGACCTCTGCATTCTACCGGGACAGATCTCGTCAAAGTCAGCAACTTCTTCTCTTCCTATCGGCATGCAAACCTTTCAACTATTCTTATTCTTCTCTACCTCTCAGGTGCCTTCGATACTGTCGACCATTCTGACCATCTCGCTACATTATCGCTCCTCAGCATCAGAGATAAGGCACTCACTTGGATTGCGTCATCCCTTGCCCCCAAACAGTTTCAGGTGTCCTGGAACAGCCTAAACTCTCCACTCACCCAGCCTACTTTTGAAGTTCCCCAAGGATTTGTCCTTGCTCCACTTCTCTTCACGCTCTATAATTCAGCTCTTGGCACCCTGATCTCCTCTTATGGCTTGTCCTATCAACTCTTCACTGAGGAGACTCAGATCTTCTTGTCGTTTTAATCCTTATCCGGCAAGCTGTTGCCAAAAGCGTCATACTGTCTCTTCACAATCAAATATTGGATAGCGTCTCACTCGCTCATGCTCAACTCCACTATGACTGAAGTTCTATACTTCCCAGCCAAACAGGCTATCTTTTCCTCTCCTCCTCTTTTTCTCTTCTGACTACCTTCTTTACTCTGCTTCTACTCGTAACCTTGGTGTCATCTTCGGACCATCACACAACCTCTTGCTCTCCATCTCCAAATCTACAACTGCAACCAGACTCAACCTTCTCAATATCAGAACAATCTGTCATCTTCTTCCTTTCAATACTGCTAAACAGCTAATCTCCTCCTTAGTCCATTCGAGATCTGACTACTGTGCCAGTCTCCTCTAGGACCTTCCCATCTATGCTTTTTCACCTCTGGATAAAGTACTCAACTTCACAGTCCGCCCACTTTTCAACCTTTCTCGCTTTACCTCTGCCTCCTGTACAAATTGCCAGATTGTTTGGCAATCTATGAAATAAAGGGCTAAGTATAAACTTCTTCTCATCATCTTCAAATCTTTCCATTGATTTGCCCGACTCTACCTAGCTGCTTATCTCACTCCCTACACTCCTCCTCTCTCATTAAGATCATCCTTAGCTCACCCCCTTAACAAGACTGGGGCACCATATGCTGCCTCTCATTTCCGCTATCTCTCTCTCTCCTCACTCCCCTACTATGGAATGCTTATCCTCTCCATCTCCGCACTACTCCAACTTGACCTCTATTTAAATTCAACCTCAACGCTCTCCTTCTTTCTGAAGAACCTGTTTCCTAGCACTCTACACTACTGCATCAACCTGTTGTCCTCTCTCCTTACCCTTCATGGACAACCCTATAGCTCTTTTCCATAACCCCTGCCTCCTTAATTTAGCAATTTCTCCATCATCCCATTTGTGTGTCATTCTGTTCTGTCCTCGGCACTAGTTTATGTTGCCACCTTCCCCTGCAACATCTGGTCTTCAAGTCATATTCTCACACCCCATTGTAAAGGACCTGTGTACTCAACTCTGATATCAATGGTACATTCTGTAAGTGTGTTTGTGCCAAAAATGTAATATTAATGAAGAGAGCGAAAAGGCTAAAAAAAAAGTCATGTTCAAAATTGGCACTGGAAGTCATTTAACATTTGAGGATACTATGAACTGTCCCAATCACGTTTTGAAAATATCAGTAGCCCATTTGGTTATAGTATAAATATTGGCTTCACCTCTGTTTACTTTCAGGGCATTTAAATCTGCATTAGAATCACAAATGCCTCACCAACACGGCCCCTAAATACCTCACCAACCTGCTTGCACCTACCCAAACTACGAATACTACACGCGCCTCCACGGCCTTCCTCCTTACGGTACATAAATTCAAAAGAACCAAGGCTGGGGGACGCAGCTTCCCAGTAGGAGCCACCAAAGAATGGAACACCCTACCTCTAAACATCAGAGCTGACCCTTCTCACTCATTCTTTTTCTTCAGGAAACTCAAAATCTGACTGCTTACCTCTAATGGTAGAACCACCAGATCCAAGACGACACAATGCTTACTGCACTCTGTAAATATCTGTAAATGCCTGTAAATACTGTAAACTGTAAATCGTATTACCTCACCTGTATACCACCATGTAATTCATATGACTGTAATTGCCTGTCCAGGGCCTAGATACCCACGGGTTAGGCGCGCTCTGCAAATGTTAAATAAATACATAAATAAATTGTATATTTTTTGCTATTATCAACAGTATGAGCAGGTGACGTATCTTGCATTGGTTCTGTGTCTTCTTGGTGCCACTCCTCTAGGCTCTAATTTCCAGGGAGAGTGGATGATTGCTGAGTCATTAGTTGAGCTTGACACAGTGTTTAAGTGCAGGAGGGAGCACTGCAAGCTCCTAGACAGTGAAGCGTTTTAGAGTCTATGGGTCTACTGCTTGTCATTGCTGTAGCTAAGGGGGTTAAGAAGGCACTCAGTAGCTGCAATATTCAAGATTTGCTGAGAAGATGAGGGTAAAGTAGGGTAGTGAGGAAGGACTTGGCAGCTGTGAGCAGACATTGGGCCTCATTACGACCCAGGCGGTAGGGGGTTAACGGCACCGGTAGAGCTGCCGGCGCCATTAATCCCCCTACCGCCTCATTACGAGGTCTGCTTGCGGTAAAAACAGGCGTTCTTAGCGGGTCCCGCGAGCAGACCAGGATGTTGTTAGCATCCTCCCCATTCCCATTGAGCCCTATGGGTGCTTAAATGGGAATGGGGATGTACCGGGTCCGGGTTCCTTGAATGGGGAAATACTGGGCCCTCCAAGGTCGCAATGGGCCGGTATTTCCCCATTCAGGGAACCCGGACCCGGTACTCGGTATGGGGCTATCCATGCCGCTAAAAGCGACATGGCTACCTCCATAGTCATAATGAAGCCCATTGTCTGAATAGGGCTGCTAAATAATTCACAGGATCACCAACAGGACCCAGGTATGAAAGTGCCGGTTTAGAGGTTGAAGGCACAAAGAAAATAGTTTTGATGCGAAATTGGAAAGGAATAACTTCCCCTTATGTACTAACTGTGTGCAGGCATGTCGCAGGAGCAAAAGATCTGTGTTCTGTGCTTGGTGCTGTGTTTGCTCATTTTAATGTTAGCAATGGTTCGAGTAGCACATGTGCACCATAAAAATATTGCTCCTATACTGCCATGAGGGGACATGGCCACAGAGGTTTCACTCTCACAGCACACAGTTGTGGGATGTAAGCATTGAGTAATAAAGGCTTGGGTACAGGGTGAATACTGCAGACAATAAGCCGCTCTATTGTGGGTCAGCATGCTATGGTGATCCTGTGGCATAAGGCTGTTTCAAAGGTCTGTGGGTTGTAATAAATCTGCAATGTTAACCAGTTTGTAGAACCAGCAGTGTGACCAATGAAGATGAATGAATCTATGGAAATGTACAGGAGCAGGTGGACACGTCATCCATAGCTACGGCAACCCTCACCTCTGTGATACTGGAACAGCAGGAAAAGGGCCCTATGTGGAACACCAGTTATCATCCCAATACCACATTGAGGGTGTGAGAGATGATATGCACTCAGACAACCATACCGAATGTATCCTTGCACTGAACAGGTGGGAGGATGTCGGCACACACCATTGGACATCATATAGCTATAGGTGAAATATGATGAGGGTAGAGTGATGTCATGAAGGAAAGACACAAAGACGCACTGAAACGATATACAAATACTTAAGAATAAAGATGTAACTGAAGCAACAAGAGAAACAATACGAAGAAATCATATATTCAAAGAACATAAAGTAACCTGCTGACTATTATGTGTATATATGCCGAAACACAAGGTAGATGAGTCATATAGAAGCTTGCAGCAGCAGAAAACATAACGTGGCTAGAGCGGCCAGGATAGAAAGTTAGACGCCGGACTCGTATTGAAACCAATCAAGCTACCTCAGAGACAGACATGGGCTGCAGAGTCGGGAGACGCTAGCAAAACAGCTTTGTGTGAGGAATAAGGAGGATTCCATAGGCCAGGGATCAATGATGCTACTTCAAGGAATAATTGCAAGGCACAAAGAGAGTCAAAAGTATAAGTCATGTATGTAAGACATATTTCTCTTAGATTAAGCAAAGAAGAAAACACCTGCAAGAGCCAAGTATTGGACAATTCACGATTCATGATGCTAAATGTATCATGTAACCGTTTAATGAGGATAGAATGGATGACCATGTGAAAGGCAGAGGAGACTTGAAGGAGCACTATCCTCAATTGTCCTACTATCATAAATACCATATATACTTCAAATATATCATTCCACTACATTACAAATACTGCATACTCCCCCTACAGTACCTATAATTGCTATACACATGTTAGTATACTACATGTTGCCTTTGGCCACAACAACCACAATATAAATAAACCATGTAACAAGTACATACAATAAACCTTCAGATAACAAGACTCACCCAGACCCCCTTGCTATCAAAATCATGTCAGTGGACACTAAAGGTGATCACAGACTCAGCGGCACCTGCACAAAATTTTTTCACCTATAAATACAGCTCCATGTCAACTTTATTTCGTTCCACCCACCCTTTCCAGGCACTCTTTCGGCCACCAAATAACCGAAAATGTGTTTTCCGGACTTTTTTCTCACTGCGCTGTCTGCGGTCAGCGGAGATATCCGTGGACTTGGCGGCCTCCGCAAACCCCTTTTTCACCTTTAAAAACAGCTCAATATCAACTTTATTCCACTCCCCCACCCTTTCCAAGCCCTCTTTCGGCCACCAAATAACCCAAAATGTGTTTTCCAGACTTTTTACCATCCAATCAGAGGGTGCGTATGATGTCAGGAAGTAAGTCTGCGGACCGGACCAAGATATCACACATTTTTTTGTACCTACTTTTTGGGCATTTTTTTAAAAACTACTTGATGGATTTACACCAAATTTACAAAAGCATACTTTTGCGACCAAGTCATCACTCCCGGCGCACATTTTGTGAAAATTAATTCAGCGGTTTGGGATGTAGGTACAAGCAAAATTTATTTTCCATTGTGTCTATTAGGATTTCCACACATTTTGGGACCCTCCTATAACTTGCCCCTCCCCCCCCCATTGACGAAACTGCACCAAACTTCACAGAATCATTCCGAGGGGGCCTTATACATTCTTTGCAGAGTTTGGTGAGGATTCATCTGGGGGTGAGGGCAAAGTTATAAGCCACCCAAAAAAGTGCTCTTTCTATGAGATGAGCAACTTAACCATGACTAGAGGACCGCTACCTCAGGCCCTGAAATACATTTCAAAACTACCATTCAGATCGACATAGATAGACATAGCATTTGATGGTAGACCAGACTGTGGCCAGTATAGTGGCGACAGGGGTGTTGAAAAGAATGCAACCATACATTCCAACCTTCATTCTTGAGTCACAGACTGCTTTGGTGAACCCATCACTCTTTTACATCTAGTTTTATTTTTCTTTGATATTTTTCTGATGTAATTCGATTACATCAGTTCTCTCCTTTCCACATTTCCCTTTCGTTCTTCTCTTATGACATGTTTTAATATGTTTTTCCAAGTAGCACTTCATGCAGGTTACTCCGGCTTCTAAGCTCTACTATAATATATCATTAGAGGACTGCAGCAGGGACTGCACCTGGTGTTATGGGCCTGTTAACGAGGGACCTTTAACGATTTAAGTGGGGCCATAAAGCTTGGTATGGCCCACGCGGCGGGACTATGAAGCTATTAGAACCCCCTCACACTTTTTTTTTAATAAAAATTGAAAAAGGGCAAAATAGCAATCAATGATGCATAAATTGATTTTTATTGTGAAAAGTGTAACAGTATGGAAAGGGTAGTATTGTTAAAAGGCATAACATCTATTTTAGGTTAAAGCGTGCAGTGAAATTGATGTTGCAGTTTTATAAATTTGTCATGTGGAAAAAGGCTGCTGACTACAGTGTTGGCCACATTCATGGCTGAGGTGGTTTCAGAAGCATCATAGATAGATGATGTGGTTGAAAGTGCATCTGATGAGTTGTTTCAATTGGTTTGCACGCATTACTTTGAAGTACAGGGAATATATTTGTGGTGGTTGTAGGAGCCTCACTGACAGATGATCTGCTAGAAATCGAAGCTGAAGCTTCCTCAGTTGGTTAGCAAGCATTGTGTAGAAGTGCAGACCATTCCCTTTTTCTGGTGAATTGGTGGTTTGGGGGGGAGTGGGGTATAGCCCCTGACTCAGGATTTCTTTTTGTGGACAGTACCAGACATTACTTTACGAGATTCAAGACCTGCGTTGGCCACAATCAATCAATCAATCAAAGTTTATTTCGGGAAAAAATATTTCTCTAAAAACATGCATTCATAGGACACAATTCATTTGCAGTGCAAATACAGAAATAATCAACAGGCTTTTGCAAAGTAATTATGTAATCATAAAATCAGGGGTGTTGCTAGGTCTGGAAAATATCCGGGGCTATGCTAATGTCGGGACAGTTGGGACTCGGGGCTAGCTAACCTATTTAGTTATAGCCCCTGAGTTTCTATCTGGGGCTACAACCAAAAGACCCGGGGCTATAGCCCCCTAAGCCACCCCCTAGCAACGCCTCTGCATAAAATCCTTTCCTAAAATGCCCCGGATGTTCTTAACTTCTCTAAGAATACAAGTATTCTCTCGACAATTTCAGACAACTACGCAACTACATAAAACGTTTCTTTTCAATGCACGCTCCGGGTACATTAATAATGCCCATCCTACCTTTTGGGACTCCACCCATAGAAGGCAGGTTAGGGTAGGACCAAACTGGACAAACTCAGTTTCTCACAGTAACGGTAATTAGGTCACTGCCCTTATGTGTCTATATGCAGGGCAGAAAAACAAAAAGTGAACCATGTCCTCCATAGGCACAGTACACACTAGACATGTTTGGTCTGTGATATTATTACCAGCTGTCCATAATGCCGTATTTGCTTTGAGGGCTAGGCAATTCAACGTGCACTGGTTAGTAGGGCTCTTTGAGTAGGCTTACCTGTCCATAGTAGATCCCTTTGAACGTTAAGTTCAGTGATGATGATGTGTCTGCGAATAAAAGGTTTGAAAAGTTCCAACACCTCTCGTTTTCCTTGGATGTGACACACTGATCTTTTTTTAAGGTCGTAGCAGCCAAAGAGGCTAAAGTGTCAGGTGCATTAAAATACTGGTAAGCATCAATCTCATTAAGTTTTAATTTCACTGATTTTGCTAAGATATAGTAACATGAGGATCCTTAGCAACTAGGAATTTAATAAGGTCATGGGTGAGAATGGCTTTCTCATTCCTCCATAGGCGTAGCCAGTGGAGTAATGGCTGTAGTACCAATGTATCATTACTATGGGTGCAACCCAGTTCCATATGAACCCCATGATTTAAGGCTGAACGAGGGAGCCAGAGAATCTGTTTTAGGAAATATTTTTAATTTACCTGGAACAGTTTGGTATCTGCATAGCCCCACAGCGCAATTCCATAGCTAACTTCCAGGCCGCTTTGCTATAATATCCCTTAAGTCTGAGATCTATTGGCTTAGTCTTTGACATTCCCATAATGCGAGAGTCTCCTCCCAATGCTTCTTTGAACCTCATGGATTGTTTTTTCATATGAAGGACTGGTGAGAAATTGGACAAGAAACAAACCCCCAAATATTCACACCCTTCGACCCTTGCAATAATAATATCATTGGTGAGTATGTGGGTACATTTGGGCTTTCATATACTTCTACTGCATACCATAATGGCCGATTTTGAAGCATTCCCTCTCAGATGCAATCCATTCATGAACAAAGTATAATCAGTGATTATTTTCTGAAGTTCTTGCGGGGCGCGTGCAATCAATAACGTGTCATCCACGTAGGTCAATAACGACATTACTTTCTTCCGTAGTCTCGGGAAATCAGGTGTTGAGCCTACTAGAGTTTCATAGAGGCCATTTATATATAGACTAAATAGTATCAGAGCCAGGACACATCCCTGACCCACCTTTGCCTCGACTGGGAATAAAATCGGTGCAGTGGCTGTTCGTGCCACTTCTAACACAAGTTTGTGTGTTTTGATGGAGGATAATTAGAGGTTTGATGATGCGCCCCGGACACCTCATGGACCTGCACACCTGCGAAAGTTTGGATGGATTGACCTTTTCAAAGGCTGTGCTCTGGTCCATGAAGGCAAGATAGATTGGCTCCTTCCTGATGTATAAATAATTAGGCATTACTAAATATAAACTAAGGGCCGGTTCACTAGTGCCCACCCCTGGTCGGATTCCCAACTGTACTGGAGATATTATACTTTTCCGTTCAGCACAGCCTTCAATTTTAGCCGACATGACCCGCCCAGAGATTTTAAAGAGCGAGTCTAGAAGTGAAGTCGGTCTGTAGGAACCAGGGATATCCTCTGACCTTTCTTGAAGATTGATTGTATAATTGCAGACCGCCATGAGATGGGTATTGATTCCTTATTTATAATTGTATTATAGCAAATGTTAGGATGGGGGCCCATAAGTTCACCTCAGCACAAATGAAATACACAGGTGTACTATCTGGCCCTGAGGAATGGTAAAAGTTTTGGCATTTAATTGCCACTGTGACTTCCTCAATAGAGCATTCAATACTACTGACAGTGTCTTGTACTGGTCAGTACTATCCACTTGATTTAGTGTTATTACAAGATCATTCTTGCCTGAATGGAAGGAAGCTCTATATAGATGTGTAAAGTGTACTATCCATCCATCATCTGGGTCCATAGTTTTCCAACCCTTGGTCTGTATATTTATATTGCAGTCCCTTGTTTGCTATCTCCCAGACTGTTTTTGTGTCTTTTTGTTTTGAGGCTTTTACAAGATCATGCCATGTGTTCTTTCCTTTTCTTTTTTTATATCGGCTTTCGCTTTTTCCGTAAGCATCTATAATTTGTTGTCTAGGGGTAACAGGACTTTTTAGCAGGGATAATAAATCTGGATTTAGCCTTAGTTCATTCGGTGTTAAACCAGCCAAAAAGTTTAGCCTTTTATTTGTTACGGTAATTGTGAATGTGTTTGATACATTTTCAGTTAGCAGCCCAAAGTTTCAATGGTACTGGTTGGATTATCCGACCCATCCAATAATGCATCATGCCATTTTGCCCTTCGTTTAGAGTTAGCCAAATTGGTCAAGGTCAGATGCGGCACATAATTCAAATCAGGCCTACTCTGTGTTTTCAATTTTAACACAATTAGATGGTGGCCACTAAATTCCTCCTCAACATAAAAGTTTACAATTCATTTCCAATACTTAGTTTCAAAGCAAAGGTAATCAATGATAGAGGTACCTTATTTGGCACTATGTCGCCTTGCCTGGTCTGTCTTCAGAAAGGGGAACAGTCACTGCTCTCAATCCCCATTCATAAGTCTTAGACAATCGTACAGATTCCGGGATTCGACATAATAGGCATCGGAACTCCTAACACATTATCTTCTGTCTCATCATAGAGTGTACAAGAAGGGTGATTCGCCATTTTCATTCGGCCACAACCTTCATAGCTGCTATGCGCAAGGAGTGATTTGTGTAGGTAATACTAAGATCGGCTTGTTATGCTGATTGTTTGCATCACTGAGCCAAGTGTGTTAATTCTAAGTGGTCTGAAGGTGTACCAGACGTTTACAAGCCATTTTATGAATTTTCATTTTTTTGACCAGGTCAAAGGGACATTGTCCGCATTTGGGGACTTTCTGCAGGTATAATTGATGACAGTGAAGGGGGAAAGCAGTACTCATCATCTCGGATTTCATACAAAAGGGCATTCCAGTTTTTCTCTGTAATGTATTGGTGTTTATTTATAGTTTTTTTTAATGTTAATATGGTGTACTTAAGGACCTTTTAATCATCACAAATACAGAAATAATCAGTCAGTAGAGTACATTGACTTTCCCTCTTTCACCTTGTGAAATGGAGTTGGAGAACGTATCATATTTTGAATTGGAGAGTGAATGGATGGTCTTTAGTTACAATTATGCTCCTTTTTAGTGTGCTGAGATCGTTTTTGGTGATGTAGGGCTTGTGTGTGGTTAGATGTCTGCCCTCGCGTATTACTTATTTTATGTGTTAAAGACATTCTTGGCACTGTGGAAGGGTTCTTTATGCATCAAATTCAGATTACGTGAAAAGGGAGGATTGTTAATATGTATGTTTAGGCTGGCATGGGTTCAACTGAGGTTTGCACACTCATATTCAGAACCAGATTAATTTCTGACCTCGCCATAACATTTGAGGAGATTGTTGACATCACTTCCTGCAGCCATCTTGGATCAGCACTATTTCCAGCTGAAGGCCACAAGAGACTCCTCTCGGACATCAATCAGGAAGAAATCGCCTCATCCCAGCAACATGAGGGACAGTATCAGAAAGGCCAACCACTGATGGACTAGGTGATCAGGTGACGAGAACGTGTTTCATCACTTCTGGTTATTGGCTTCACTTGCTGTCTGGAGCTTCATTTCCAGTGGCCATCTTGGATTGGTGACATCACTTCGATCGGCCATCTCAGAATTGTGACATCACTTCGTTTGGCCATCTTGAATCAGTGACATCATTTCCTGTGGCCATCTTGGATCAGCCCCGTCTCCAGCTGAAGGCCACAAGAAGCTCCTATCAGAACATCAATCAAGAATAAATCACCTCTTCTCAGCAACACCAAGGACAATATCAGAGAGACCAACCTCTGATGGACTAGGCGATCAAGTGACAAGAGCATGTGTCATCTCTTCTGAGCGCCTTAGGGATGTCCAGCGAAGGATGTCCTAGTTAAGGGCAGAACAGTGTAGGATGAAGGCTAGCCATTGACCAGCCTCTTTGCCTTTGCCTATGAGCCTTTGCTTTTTCTCAGCTGCACCCTCATGATGCACTTCTCATGCTAGCTCTTCCTTTCCCTTATAATTCTCTCTTCATTCCCCTCCTTTCAGAACCATTGAGAACCATCTCAATTCTCTCCCCATCCCTATCATCTCTTCTCCTCAGCACCACCTCTCTTCTCACTCCCCTACTCTTTCTATTCACAAAACCTACTCCAAACCTAATTTCCATTACACATCCTCTTCTCGCATCTACCCCCAGTGCCTCTCTATTTCTCAGACTCAATGTCGCTATGCTTCTGCCTCTCACTCTCTTTCTATTGCTCTCTGGAATGCACAGTCTGTCTACAATAAAACCTCCTTTACCTTCAACTTCTTCCTTTCTCATTCTCCTTCTCTGTACCTCGCTACCCTTACTAAAACCTGAATATCTCCATCTGACTCTGCAACCCTTGCTGACCTTCTTGACCCTGCTTAAACCTTCACCCACTCTCTCTGCCCCACTGCTAGGGGTGGTGGTATTGTCAAATGAGAAATTATATCGTACCTCCTATTGCAATGAATATATGTATATTGGCCTACGCCAAGCTGCTTGTAAGTCACTTGCGAAGAAATCCGTGTTGCAAGGTCCTGACCTTAAATCAATGTAAACCGCCATTTTAGATCAATCCGCCATTTTAGGTTCGCTTTGTAAAGTCACCCTGTGAGTTAAAATGGTGGACGATGTCATTCCGAAATACAACATGGCCGTCTTGACCCCTGCATGTAATTAATATATAACTTGCCTGCAGGCCGCTTGTTGAGGTCGTGAACTGAGACCTTGTCCTTCGTTGACCTGTGTATAAAGTATTACTTGTGCAATGAAACTAATCTGCAAGCATATGTTAGGAACAATGTATTCAAATACTGAACTAGAACACTTGTTTAACTACATTGTATTAATGTTCGAAAAGACTTGTATGAAGACTCCCAGAACACACAGTTGCCGTGTAGACTTGTTGATATATGTATTAAAAGCAAACCAGTTACATGTGGATATGCGAACTCGGCATGAACCCTAGATCAGTAATGTATTAGAGGAATATTAACCCGAAGTAGGGTTGGACATCGTGTTCGCAAATAGTATAATAGAGCAATGAATTCTAATGTACAGCGTCTCTCACTGAACACACTGAACCACGCTGGAGTTTGTTGTGTTGTACTGAGGGCCGATAGCTATCTGTTTCTTTTCTTGGAAAACTGAATTCAGTATAAAATAAAGTACTTTGTATGTTCCTTTGTAACCCGTGTTCGGAGTATTTCCTTTTGGGGTACTCAGCCTCGATATTTTGATTTTGTTTTCACAGTTGGTGCCCGAATAGGGACCCTCAAGATTGATGCCGGATTATCGAAGGTTGACCCTCGCTATCGGACCGGGATCGGACGGTGTGACAAAAAGGGGCCCCACTGAACGAGATGTGACTCCTCAGCAGCGCTGCATGACCCGATCCCTGGATGATTAGCTTGTTGTCCGAGAACGGCATCTTGACGAGGGTCCACTTATCGAGGCGGGCAGATTTGCTGAAATCACCACACACGAGGTAAGATTAGTTAGGTAAGATTCTTTCAAATACGATCAGACCTCCTTAGGCTTGATCAGGTGATTCGTGACCAGACTCTTAATATAATCCTGATAATTTGATTTTGGCGTATTGTATCTGCAGACACAATTATTGACCAGGTAACACCAATAATTTGATATGCCTGGGAAATTGTCTACCTGCTTCAGGGCGTTGTTCTGCAGTGATAGACAATCTTTGGAATTTAGCCATCCAGCACCACAGGAGGGGTCGCCGGCGTGTACTATGTACTGTAAGCAAGGCATTGGAAGTATAGTATTTAATGACATTTGGCAAAGACAAACCAGACATGCCTCCGAACTTCAGTATGGTAGTTTTCGTATTGAATATTTAGAGTCGATTCTATTAAAAAAAAAGGCTAGACCTGCAGCATTTGATGTTTTGCAGAATTGGAAAAAAGAAGCGTTGCAGCAACTTAAAAGTAGAGTAAAACATGCGTGCCGTCATAAGACGAACGCCGAAAAAGCATTATTGTATGACCAAGATAAACAGTCTGAATCGACTAGGAATATGGATAGGGCTTTCTCACTTGGAATACAGAAAATGTATCCTTCTAAAGACCTTCGTGTTTCCGACAAATTCATAGACAAATTGTTAAATGAACGAAGGCCTGGTGCCTCTGCGCCACCTCCGTATGTTCCTCTTCCTGCTGCTTTGCCTCTTTCTCCTGCTATTCCTGCTCTACCTGCTGTTGTTCCCGTTGTTCCTGCTCCTCCCAATGTTCCTCTTCCTCCAGCTCCTCAACCTCTTCTTATCGCACCTATAACAGTACCTCCATTGAATTTGCCTGCCCCCTCTCTTCCAAGTGGTCCTGTGCTGCTTGTAGCCGATCAGGGTGCGGGGTCGAAGGTTGTCACTGGCAATACTGTACCGCCAGAGAAGAAATGTGATTTGATTGCATGGGCTAAGCATTGTATGGAGAGGGATCATCAAGCTAATGTTTTTGCCACACTTCATAATATGGATAGTTTTCCTGAGAAAAATGTTTTTATTGAAGGTTTAGGGATTCATTTATGTGTAATGTGGGGACAATTAAAACAAATAGATCTCCCGCAAGGGTTAAGGGATCTAAACACTTTAGTGTTTTCAAGAGACACTGTGGAGAAAGTAAATGAGCATGTCGAGAGGTTATTTGAGTATAGAAAGGAGTTGGAAAGGTTACGGAATGAGGATGACGAGGGGGAAAGTATGTATGTACAGAAACGGTTCCTTTCTTGTCGAAAATCGATATCCGAGGAAGCACGAATTTGTACGAAGGACGCGCTTAGATGGATTTCAGATATATCAATAACTCCAGTTGAGGTATATGACACATATAGTCAGTATACGCCAGAAATGCAGAGGAAAGTGATACAGGTAATGATAGAGTTCCTACAGGATGATTGTGTAAAAAGAAAGATTAGTTGTCCCACAGAGTTATTGAGTATTTATAAGAGAGCTTTTTCAATTGACACTTCTTCGACTGCTTTAGCGCTCCACCTAGCTCTGTTGCTTAGTAAGCGTTCGGAGTCACCTACTTCTCAGTTGCCTATGAGAGAGGTTCCTCCGACATTTGTCCCAAAGGTTGAGATTGCGGCCGATACTGCACGAGGTATAGTCGCTGTGGACATTCCTGCACATTATGTATCGCAGTTTGTCTACGTCCCGTTCTCAAGACAGGAAGTGAATACTATTAGACAATCTATTCCTGATATTAGGAAAAATCTGACAGGATTCTATAAAGAAATAAGAGTCCGTCTTGCAATCCTCAGTATTCACCTTAGGCAATATTGATTTATTATTTCCTGTACTCCTGCCCGTAGATTTGTGGAAACAAGTTAGGACTATAGACGACGTGCCAGGGTTGGGAGATACATGTGCGAATATAACTAGATTCGATGGAGAATGGCCAGCTGGTGAAAGACCGCCCCAGGTGATACTGACTTTGCCTGATAAAATCATTGAGAAATTAAAAACCATGATTCCCGAGAAGAGAATTATTTGGGACAAACTTACGGCCTGTGTCCAAGGGAAGTCTGAAGGTGCTACTGAGTTCTTTAATCGGTTCGAACAGGTATTGTCGGATTTCAGCGGACAAGACTTAGGCACAGAGTCTGGGAAAAGGTTACTTGTGGACAAATTTGTGCGTGGATTGCTGCCTGACATCCAGTCACAAATTATGTCTTCTGAGAGCGCTTGGCAGGCGAAGTCCCAATCAGAAGTACTGCACATATCTCAGTACTACGAGAATCGTGTCAATAATGAAAAAGATAGAGTGGAAAAATGAAAAGGTGGTTTGAAGACTAAAGTACTATTACAGCAAATTGTTAGAGGCCCCAGAGGGGGTAGTTCGCAGATTAGAGGTCAGTATGTTCCGCAAGGGAATGTGCCCTTGGGTCCTGTGAACATTAACCAGTGTGCCTATTGTCGACAAGAGGGTCATTGGCGTGCACAATGCCCCGTCCTTCGACAGAGGTCGAACAACACATTTGGAAATATGGATAGACGATCCAGAGGTCTCCCGGGTGTAGGGGGCCCTGGTAGAGGTCAGTTTGCATAGGATCCTCAGCAACCTTTTTCGCAGGATAATCAGACTTTGAGTGTGGACACTAGGAACATATTTGATCATCCTTCTGCTGCATATCTATCTGAAGAGCTTCCTTTTGATGATATTCTGTTTCGTTAGGATTTCCCGAAGCAGGGTTTGGAACCTATACCTATTCCCGTCAATCAGAAAGGTCCCTACGTTGAAATGGTGGTGGGAAATAGAAAACATCCATTTTTGATAGATACTGGAGCACAGAAGTGTTCCATTGATCATTCACGGGTTCCAAACATTCCACTGTTAGGGCAAACTAATGTTTCTGTAGGGTTTTCTGGCACACCAGTTGTTTGTCCAGTTTCTTCGCCGGTAACTATTTCTTTGGGTCCCTTTACGGACCATTGTCCATTTCTGTTGACTTCGAATTGTGGGGAGAATTTGCTGGGGTTGAACCTGTTAAAAGAATAAAATACAGTGATTTATTGTTCTTCTGATGGAGAGCCCTTGGCAATTTCACCACAGCAATTTTCTGTCTCGCAATTCTTGATTAGACCTTTGCTGCCAGAATTCATTGATGTACCAGAGAGCTTATGGGCTGTTGACGGCAACGATGTCAGTGTTTTACAGATTGAGCCTGTTAAGATAGTTTTGAAACATGGAATTGAGCTGCCACGCATTCCCCAGTATAAGATTTCAGTTGAGGGCGAGCAAGCTTTGAAATGCATTGTTTACGATTTTGTGCATCGCGGGGTGATTGAGGACATTTCAGGAAGTTTGTGCAATAGTCTGATTTTACCCGTGTACAAGAAAGGCGATAATACAATTCCATTCCATTTCATAATTGATCTACGTGCCATTAATAAAGACGTCGCTCCACAATTTCCAATTGTGCCTGATGTGACGACAATATTGACCATGATTCCAGCTACAGCTACTTACTTTAGTGTTGTGGATCTAAAGAATGCTTTCTTTAGTATTCCTATACACAAGGATAGTAGATATTTGTTCGCGTTCACCTTAGGGGGACACTCGTTCACATTTACTCGTGCGCTTCAATGGTACATAGAGAGTCCTAGCATCTATAGTAGGGCTTTGAAAGAACAGCTTGATACCCTTGAATTGCCCTCTACTTGTACATTGCTTCAGTATGTTGATGACTTGCTTTTAGCTGCTGATTCTGAGAGCGCCTGTAAGGATGGCACTGTGTTATTGCTTATCCATCTAGCTAAGCATGGTCACAAAGCTTTGCTTAAAAAGTTTCAATATTGTTGCCAGGAGGTTGCCTATTTAGGCTATCTCCTGTAAAGGTGGGAAGAAGATTGACTCCTGAACGTATAAAACACATTTCTGGCATGTCTGTCCCAAATGCACAGAAGGAAGTTAGAGCCTTGATAGCTATGGATTCTTACTGTAGGTTGTGGATCCCAAATTTTTCACTAGTGATCAAACCGATGTTGGCTTTGACAAAGAAGGGCATTTCTTCGCCATTGCCGTGGAACGCGGAACACCAGCAATCGTTTGATTTGCTCAAGACTGCATTATGCTCTGCATCAGTTTTGGGAACACCAAACTATGAAAAGGCCTTTGTGTTGTTTGTGCATGAATGTGATGGATGTGCTTTGGCTGTATTAACGCAGGAACATGGAGGGAAGAATAGCTGTGTGGTTACTTTTCTTCCGGCCTTGATCCTGTAGCATGCGCTTTGCCAAGATGTTTGCGAGCTGTCGCTGCTGCTGCTGCGTCTGTAAAACAGAGTGAGGGAATGGTCCTAGGCCATGATCTAACCCTGATGGTGCCTCACTCTGTAGATGTTCTACTGAACCAAACCCAAATGCAACACCTCACTTCCGCATGGTTGACAAGATATGAATTGATCTTGTTTGCTCCTCACATCCAAATTAAGAGGTGTTGTGTTCTTAATCCAGCTGAACTCTTACCTTTCCCGCAAGATACTACTTGAGGCGATGAAGAACCACATGACTGTCTGTATACTACCGAACAAGAGACAAAGGGTAGAATTGATTTGAAAGACACTCCTTTGGATAATCCGCAAGGAGAGCTGTTTTGTGATGGCTCCTGCTTTCAACTTCCGGATGGTACATCCACAGCTGCTTATGCAATCACCACATTAAGCATGGTTGTGGAAACCAAGAGAATCACGCATAACTCTGCGCAGGCTGCAGAGATTATAGGATTGACCCGAGCTTGTGAACTTTCCAAAGGGCTTGCAGTAAACATATATACTGATAGTCAGTATGCCTTTGGGGCGGTTCACAACTTTGGGAGACTTTGGTCAGAGAGAGGGTTCTTAACTTCACATGGCACTAAGATCCAACATGGCTCCCTAATAGTACAACTATTCTCATCGCTTGCGCTCCCTACTCAGTTAGCCGTTATGAAATGTGCAGCACATTGAAAGATTACAGATGACATAGGAAAAGGGAATGCTTTCGCTGATCAGATAGCTAGACAAACTGCTACTATTCTCCGAACGGAGATGTATGTTTCAAGGGGGACTGTAAATGCCTATGAAATGGATGAGGGTGTTGGGTCTGTACAGGATATCCAAGCGGATGCCACGTTAGAGGAATCCAAGAGGTGGGCTGGAGGCCTGGGGAAACTTGATGATGACGGGTGTTGGGTAGACATAGTTGAAGGGAAATGGTACTCCCTGACGCGTATGTAATGATGATGGTCATCATGGCCCATGGTCCTACGCATGTATGTGCCCAGAAAGTAACACAAATGTTAGAGAAAGTTTCGGCAAATGACAAAATTTCGAAAATTGCCCAGCGCTATGTCCAGGGTTGCATGATTTGCCTACAACACAATGTGGGAAAGGGGACAGCAACTCCAAGGGGATGTTTTGGGCCACCTTCTGTCCCCTTTGAAGTTATCCACTTTGATTTTTTTGAAATGGAACGATGCAACAATAAGAAGTACGTACTTGTGGTCATCTGTGCTTTTAGTAAATGGGTTGAGGCTTTCCCTGTCAAAGATGCTACAGCCCTGACTACTGCGAAAACCATGTTAAAGGAGTACTTCCCACGGTTCGGGCTACCAAGAGTCATCTGGTCGGACAATGGTTCACATTTTGTCCCTGCTGTAGTTCTGCAGATATGTGCGGCATTGCAGATCGACAAACGGTTCCATTGGCCAGACATGCTCAGAGCGCCGGACTAGTAGAAAGACACAATGGTATCAGCAAGAACAAGCTTGCTAAAACGTGTGCCAGCACTAAATTGAAACGTCAAGAAACTTCCTCACCCAGTGCCACACGATACAGAAGAAACAGAACCCCTCGCTAACGCTGCAACCAACGATCCCGAAGCAGTAAATAGCGCCGAGAGTGTGTCGGAGAATCTTTCTGAGCCCGTGAGGCTTGGGGAAGCAGCCATTTTGTTTCCACACTCTCCAAAAGTTTTGCAACCAGAAACTGCTGTTTCAAATTCGGCATCTTCACTTGTTTCTGATACGTTGCTTCCAACGGGAAGTGACGATATATTGTTTCCGGATCACTCAGTACCGGGAAAAGCAAGGCACAATCTGAGTCCAAGAAAATAGACTTACGGCACGGTTTTGCTGTGCATCTGATAGACTTACGGCACGGTTCGGCTGTGCATTCGGAGAAGGAAAGGATCATCGAGGGCTTGTTTCTGCCCAAATTTGAGAAAGGGGATTCTGTTGACTAGGGTTGTGGAAGGACTAAGAAGTTGCGCGGCCGGGAGGTCGCCAGCAAAGAACATTGGGGGTTTCTGTTTGAAGACTACAATGCCTGCCACCGCTACTGCTCATATGGGACTTGTAAATGATTGTGTTTCCAACCGGGACAATGCACCTGGGCCCCGAAAACATATTGCTGTGTTTTTATAATGATATTTGGTTTTATAATAGTCACTGTTTTAGGTTTGTGGTACCTCGATGAAATGCATCCTTTAGAGTCCTTGTTTCTGACTGAAAATGTACCTACTGTTCCTACTCCCTTTGTACATTCACATACTCTGTCCCCTCGGGACTCCCAGCATAGACAAAGGTACCACAATAATACTCTGCTACTTATCTGAATGCTACGCATGCCATTTTTAATAAGTCTAATTGTTGGGTCTGCTCACATTTACCGCAACACAGGGATAAGTGGCTAGGTTGTTATATTCATCCTTTACCTTTGACAACTGCTTGTTATGCTTCTTTTAGAACACTGTTCTTTGGCCGTTGGAACAATAGCATCTCGGGGAACTTTGATGGCACTCATTTTAATAGTTTTGAGAAACGTTTTTTGACTCCCCTGGGATGCTTGCTTTTCGCAAACAGGAGTAAACCTAACGTTGCTTCTATAAGGCCTTCTGATAGACTGTCCCGTCCTTTCCAATCTTTGATTTCCTTTAAGATGGCTCCAATAGGCAGTAAGGACGCCATGCCTCCTTCTTACACTGTCAACAATAGCCCCGATTCAGTTTCTTTTTGCATACAGAGGAATGGTACTCAGTCAATGGGAGATTTTAAAGGTTGTGCCAACGTTGCAAATTTGACTGAGGAAGACAGACCTTTGTATGTAGGTGAACCTGTCTACTTTGTTTGCGGTAATGTAGCATTTCCATGGTTGACCAGGGATTGGCAGGGAACCTGTTATTTAGGGATCCTGTTACCTGGGGTGTTTATAGCTAGTACAATAGAAGTTTCAAAGGCTTGTCCACAGCAGGACGAGAACGGTGACACTCCAGCACAAATCTTGGGAGATATAGCAAAATCAGTTGTGCCATTTTGGGGGCAGATAGCGAATTCCGAAGATATCAGAAGACTAGCGAGAGTACTGGAGAGAACCATCAACCGGACCACAGACATACTCTATAATATGACATTAGAACAGAAGGCGATAAGACTAGTAGCGCTTCAGAACCGGATGGCATAAGATGTCATTCTGGCTGAACGTGGTGGAGTGTGTAAATTAGTGGGGTCCGCTTGCTGTGTTTTCGCACCAGATTCCTCCCCAACTATCTTCAAGGCAATACAGAATCTGCACGTCCTTAGTTCAGAAGTGCATGTTCCCAAGGGAAACTGGGATATTAGCGCTTGGTTCTGGGACTTCTTGTGATCTTGGGGTTGGAAGGCAATCTCGGTTTTACTGATCATTTTGGGAATTCTGTTGTTCCTTAGTTGTTGTATTCAGTGTCTACCTAGTATATGTTTGATGCTAGGGGGATGTTGCGCACAAGCGATAGGTACGATAGGACATAAAGTGTATGCCCCAGATAAAATTTCCAAAGAATATGGGCCTTATTACGACCCTGGCGGAAGACCATGGTGCTATCAGCACCATGGTCCATGCCGGTAAGTTACCGACTCCGCCATGGAGAAAGGGGGAATTACCACCCTATTACAAGGTTGGCAGGGCGGTAATTCCCCCTTCCTCCATGGCCCTTCCCATTCCCATTTTTGCCCCATAGGGCTCAATGGGAATGGGGAAGGCGCTAAGTACAGTGCCGCAAATTGCGGCACCGTAATTAGCACCAAGGTCCCTTTGCCGATCCCTACTTTAACGGCTGGTCTACACCAGCCGTCAAGGTCGGGTCCCGCAAAGGGACCTCGTAATTAGACGCTAATAGTTTAACGGCGCTGCAGCCTTTTACGGCGCCGTTAACCCATTAGCGCCTGGGTCGTAATGAGGCCCTATGTGTTAAAAGAAATTTTATCGAATTACCTGATGTCAATAGATATTTCTGACAGCGATTCAGGGTGCATGGACGATGATGCATGGAGTTATTTGCAAGGAGATCAGAAGTATTTTAGCACTTGGCATAGGCCAAAGGGAGGGTTTGTCAAATGAGAAATTATATCGTACCTCCTATTGCAATGAATATATGTATATTGGCCTACGCCAAGCTGCTTGTAAGTCACTTGCGAAGAAATCCGTGTTGCAAGGTCCTGACCTTAAATCAATGTAAACCGCCATTTTAGGTCAATGCGCCATTTTAGGTTCGCTTTGTAAAGTCACCCTGTGAGTTAAAATGGTGGACGATGTCATTCCAAAATACAACATAGCCGTCTTGACCTCTGCATGTAATTAATTTATAACTTGCCTGCAGGCCGCTTGTTGAGGTCGTGAACTGAAACCTTGTCCTTCGTTGACCTGTGTGTAAAAGATTACTCGTGCAAAGAAACTAATCTGCGAGCATATGTTAAGAACAATGTATTCAAATACTGAACTAGAACACTTGTTTAACTACATTGTATTAATGTTCGAAAAGACTTGTATGAAGAATCCCAGAACACACAGTTGCTGTGTAGGCTTGTTGATATATGTATTAAAAGCAAACCAGTTACATGTGGATATGCAAACTCGGCATGAACCCTAGATCAGTAATGTATTAGAGGAATATTAACCCGAAGTAGGGTTGGACATCGTGTTCGCAAATAGTATAAAAGAGCAATGAATTCTAATGTACAGCGTCTCTCACTGAACACACTGAACCACGCTGGAGTTTGTTGTGTTGTACTGAGGGCCGATAGCTATCTGTTTCTTTTCTTGGAAAACTGAATTCAGTATAAAATAAAGTACTTTGTATGTTCCTTTGTAACCCGTGTTCGGTGTATTTTCTTTTGGGGTACTCAGCCTCGATATTTTGATTTTGTTTTCACTGTATGGGACTGTTTTCATCCTCCAAACGTCCAATCTCTCCTTCTATCCTATCTCCTGCTAATTCCCCCTTACTCGAATACACTATCTCCACAGTCACTGCCCTCCATGGCATACATATTATCTCTCTCTACTAGCCACCTGGCCTGGTAGGTCACTTTTTCAACCACATCTCTCCACTAATTGACTCTCTCCCTCCCAATCAAAGCCTCATTGACATTGGTGACTTCAACCTCCCCTCTCTATCTGCTGCTATGTCCACTGACTTTAACTTTCTTCTACTTAACCACTCAGTCTCGTCTGTCCACTCTTTGCCCCCCAATTCAAATGGAAACTCCCTTAACCTTATTCTCACCTCCTCTCAACTCTCTGCCTCAAATATCTCCACTGCTCCTCCCCCCCCCAAGGACTCTATCGTCTTTGCTACAATCTCCACTCCTGCTTCTTCCACACTTTGTCCATCTACTTCAACTATTTATAAGCACAAGTTCCCCTCCTCCAAACTCCCTGACTCCCCCTCTGACCTACACCACTCTCCTTCCACCTACGCTGAGCTCACCTTTCCATTCACTTAAGAAGCCATCACTAACTTTAGCACTTCTCTTTATTCCACCTTTTCCTCTCACTAACCTCTTACTACACTCGCTCCTAAATCATCCCCTCCACAGCCCTGGATTATACCTCTCATCCGCACTCTGAAAACAACAATGCATCTCATGTATGCATCTCCTGGGGACAGATGGGCAGGACTGGATTAGAGTCCAACTGGCAGACGATCAGTTGGATGAAGGAATACTCAAAATGGAACAGAGGGCCTTCCCGCCACTGGGCCTCGAAATTGCCATAAAGATGACTGCGCCCACTTACATCCCTAAAGTGGAAATGTAAATTCTCTCATAATAAGTAAGGCCCCAATAACGAATTGACCCCAGCCCTATGAAGCTACTGACACCCAGTGCCCCCTCAAGCCAATCTGTCAGTCAATCTGTTACCCCACATATCCAGGAACAGGAAGCCATATCAAGTATAATTTCAGTAGCAATGGGAAAAGGACATGGTCTCCCCCCTAAGCACATTACTTGATGGGTCGCGCACTCCAGGTCAACTTGTATTTGTAAGGCAGGGGATTTTACCACTGCAAATCATATTGCAAATGGGGGGATTTAAGGGGCTAATCTCCCACTAGGGGTCGGGGTGCGTATCTTGTCATAGAACGTTGCTGGGGTTAACAAATATCTAATGGATAATGATTGGCTCGATTTTGTGAGCACCTTTGACATATTAAGCTTACAGGAGACATGAGCTGTCGAAATTCCACATCTGCACGGGTACTTTAGTCCCATGCTTTTTACAAATGTAAAGGTTTGCGACAATGGCTCAAAGGACTTTTTTAGAGCTTAATGTAAAGTTGTGTGATGGCACAGAAGCCCCTGTCATATATTTAGATTATCGACAATCAGGGCACGGAAATGCTTTCCCTGTTGCATGAAATAGTTTTTGCATGGAGGGCTCGGAGCAAGGGCCCCATTAAGACCATGCTAATGGGTGACTTCAATGTGCAATATGAGTCCCTAGAAACCAGGGAAGTGGTCCTGGAAGATGAGGATTGCATATGGGGTGTTCTCGAACTAATTGCACGTCGACCGAAAAAGCAACATACGTGTGCCAAACAGGTTGAAAGTGTTATTATGGGGTGCAGTTTCAGAGCCTGTAATGGAAGGTTTTCTGGGTACATTTGACAACGAGATGTACAAAAGAAGGATAGACTATATGCTGGTAAATTTGGAAGCTTGGGTGTGGCTAAAAGGGTTTTTCGGTTTTAGCCAGGATAGAAAGTAACCATCACCACTGACTCTAGAGGCCGATGGAGTCTTCTTGGGGTTTTCACATAGCGGGCCTGCAAGTCCTGGCATTGCCATTTCAATCCAAGCACTTGTGAGACATACCATCCAGTGGGCACGCCTAGATTAGATAAAGTTATTCCAAAGACCCATGAGTCTATAATTGTAGAACTCGAGAATTTTCTTCTGACCAATCAAGAAGACTTATCGGCATTCTCAGGGTTTTTTCAGCAAATCTTACCAGGCGGTCTCACACCATGCACAGGGCAGGGAGCCATGGTAAGATGGAGAATGTCGTAGGACCAAGACCCTGCGTATTAGGCAGGCCAAAAAGGTGCATGAGGAGGGCAGGTCCCCATTACATGAAGCTAAAAGGCACTATCATCTGCTCCTCGCAAGGAAGAAAGACGACTGGGTGGACAAGGTTTCATGATCTTTATTGAGTGCCATTAATGCCAGAGATTCGCGCAAATTCTGGCACATCCTGGGAGCAGGGAACACAAACAACAGCACAGCCAACAGGGGTGTATCTCATAGTCCACATGAGTTCCATATTTTTTCGGTCTGTATCACGAAACAAAACTACAAGGAGCGAAGGGAGGAGGGCCTTGACTCTGATTCGGCTAGTTTGCCACTAGTACTAACTAGTATGGCGGTAGGCATTGCACTCAGGGACCAGAAACTTTGTAAAGACCCTGGTCCAGACAAAATCTAGGTTCAATTCTATGCCCAGATATCTGGCTTCCATTCCTGACAAACTACTTAATTCGCCCCTTGAGCACATGAGATTCCAACATTATGGGTACAGGCTGAAATAGTCCAGTTATATAAGGAAGGTACAAGGGACAAACCACATAATTACAGGCCAAAGTCCCTGTTGGATGCTAGTTGCAGAATATTTGCCAGGCCAATTCTTTACCATCTGGAGGCCTGGATTGTGGAGAGGAGTGCTTTAAAGCACCTCTCAGTGGGTTTTGGCAATGGAATTCACACCATCGAACACAATATGTGACTAGCCCTGATTTGTGATAAATATATCAGGCTGGGGAAGATGAGCATTCATGCCATCTTTGTCGATTTACGAACCGCCTTTGATAGTGTCGGGAGGAGGCACCTGTGGGAGGCGCTCCACGATCTCAAAATTCCAAGCCATTTACTAAAAGCTATACAGAGTCTATACACTAACAACCAGGCCATACTGAGGTGGGGAATAGAAGATAAGACCACCCAGGCGATCGACATTGAAATGGGGGTGTGTCAGGGTTACATCCTCACACCTAGATTATTTGGTGCCTTCCTTAACAGGGCCGTAATGAAATTGTTGACGCACCAGATGGACGCACCTCTACTGGCTAATTCCAAAATACCAGTTTAGATGTTTGCTGACAAAGCAGTCCTCCTTTCACTCTCCCCCAAGGGCCTCAAAAAGCAATTGGAAGCCTTTTCTGGATTCTGCGAGGGGAATGGCTTGTCCATCAATACTTTTCGGGGCAACAAACAGAAGCCAAGGAAAGCCATAATCCTAGTACTGAAGAATGGGCGTGTTGAACACATAGAGGATTATGAGTACCTCGGCCCTCAGATGACAGAAACAAGCCCATTGTTGCTAGCAGGTGGCCACAAATGCACTCCTGTCGGTACAAATCCCAATATGTAATTAATATGTATTTCCAGGTTAACAAACCACAAAAACCTATTGTATCAAAAGGCATTTCAAATGTTAGAAAGACAAGACTTCCTTCATTTAAAAAAAAAAAAATCCTTAATGTTTAATTGTCACACTCTAAAAATCCTTCAGCACGTATATATAAGAACCTCATTCTTCGATTCTGAATGTACATATACATAGAAATAAATTACATATACAGTGTGCAAGTCAGGATCACTTAAATTGATGAAAAACCAAAATATCTACATGAAGCAGCTTGACAATTATGATCAGTAGCCGATATATACATGACTGTTTTCTATATTTGCCGACGTGTTTCGGATATAGCATCCATTTCCAAGGCTTTAAAAACTGCTTTTTCACATTGACAATTCACACTTCTCTGTGAACCTATAAAATAGTAGTATAAAGTTACTATTTAATTAATATATGTCTACATCTAAAACCTTAAACAACACAATCACTAACCTCTTCAAATCTCTTGATCAAGCACTTGAGTATCTGGAATCCAAAGGGACTAAAATCAGCACTTCATTCCAGAAAAAATCGGTAATTAACAAATATGCAAGTACAACGTTACAATTACTAGCAGCCCTCACCACCATCTCAGTTTTCTTGCAGCTCCGGGTCCTGTAGTGTAAACAGTCACAAAAAGGTGGCTGTTTTTCAACTGAAACAAAACGATAAAGGGAGGTATCGCCCCTCCTCCTCTGTGTCGAATAGTAATTTGCTCTCCCCATACAACCCACTTACTTGTCATAATGAATACATTGAATTCTTAATGGACCATGGAGCAACAGACCTGGGCCTCAGAGTCACATCGAACTGCAAATGCGCAAATCAAATGACTAAAGCAGAGGTCACTTAAGTAGGTATAGTGGGGTCCTCACACGCTTTACTAGTGATCACGAGAATGGAGCCGTCAGGGTCTCACTTGAGCCCTACAGTGAGTAGGCTAGACAGGCAGCAACGTTTAGTGCAGAGTTGTGGGGCCATAAAACTTGCAATAGCCTGTCGATTATTCGATTATTGAGAAAACATTTTTTTAAAACATTTTGGGGCCTGGCATGATACGAATGGAGTCATATTCCAAGGCGAGCCACTTCATTAGCGGGTTAGACTATAGATGTCACCTGATTACAGAGAAGCACTAAGCGGGAAATCCATGCCCTTGCTATTGCACATTAAACATGAACTATCTGATCTACGGCTTATCGAACTCTGGAACAGTCCTGAAGGCATAACCAGTAGCGATGAGGCCTCCATTAACGAAGCACTTACAGCCAAACACGAGATGGATGTTTTAGGTGCAATAGTCAATCGGCCACTCTGTCCTACTTCTTGGGTTTGAAGTCTTCTTTTGATTTTGAACGCTACCTGGATTATGTGAAGCCGAAATTTGCAAGGGCCCTATACTTGAAACTAAGGCTTGGTATACTCCTGCTGGCTCGTCTCTGAAATAAGTGGAACCAGAGTGCTCTCGCTGCTTGTCTGGCATGTGGGTACTCGTTTGTAACGCTCACCTGACTCCCACGGAGGCGCTGGCCTGGTTCGCGCTGCTGTGACCTCTTCTAAGGTGATGCGCAGGGTTCGGAAGACGGACTGGACCGGGCCCCCAAATCTGGCTTGTCTGGCTCGCAGAAGTATCCTTCTGTAGGCGAAAATAGGGGATTAACTGTCTGCGGGGTAATGCAATCAGCCTCCCACTTTCTCCTCTCACCCTCCTCGAAACCCTTCTGTGATTCCTCATAGCGTCTCACCTTAGGGTCTGGAAGGACGAGCTCTCCATCCTGCTTCTGATGCAGGGGCGCGTTGGTATCCTATTACTTCACTGGATTTTCGGATTGGTGAGAACCAAACTTGCTTGGCTTCCAGGTAAGTTTTTTGATAAGAGGTTCCCCTTGTGTCCATGCATTAATGTACTAATGCTAGTGTCTTTTTCCCCATAGGGGCCGGGGTACGGAATGCCGGGGAACAGGCACCGACCCGAGATGAGAGGTGAAATCCTTGTAGAAATCAGGTAAGTCTTTAATGAGCTTTTTTTTGTTAATGTCTTTTCATTCGCTCATTAACGCTGATGTCTCTTTTTCCCCTTAGGGGCCGGGGTCCGGAAATGCCAGGATGCGGCGCGGACCCGAAATGAAGAGGGAATGAATCAACAGGTAAGTCTTAACATGGAGATTTAGCTTTCCTTATTCCCTTCTCTCTCCCACCTTTTGTTCTGGTCTTTTTCTCCCTAGGCGCTGGGGTGTGACTGCGAATCCGGATGATCGCTGCTGAACATGGAGGCGCCCAGTAAAGGTGAGTGGAATGCGGCGCTGCAGCAATCGACCCGATGAGCTTTTAAATAAAAGTCTTCCTTTTCAGGATTGTCAGCGAGATGTCTCCGGGATGCAGATTTTGCAGGTAAGGACTTTTCCTTCTTCTGTTCTCTTCTTCTCTTCCTTTGCAGGTGATCCAGGATGCTGGCAGGCGTGGCAGAAGTCAGGATGCAGGAGCAGACACGGTGAGCGTCCAGCTGCTAGATGCAGAACAACGCGAAGCACGTGTTGCTGTTCGGGTGGGGTTTAAATAGCCTTGGAAGAAGTTCCAAGTATGTATCCTTCCTCCAATCAGGTATGTATCCTTCCCCGACCACGCCCGGATGGTAAATTAGTCCCACAGGTAAAGTAGTTCCTTTCAGGCCTCAAGGAGGCCGGGATCCTGCAGCATGGTCTGCATCAGGTAAGTGCACCCAAGCACATCCATAATGAGCCTGGCGCCTATGGCGCCAGGACTGATGTCTTTTATGAGCCTGGCGCCATAGGCGCCAGGACACTGTCCAAAGGGCCCCTATATGGGGTTGCTGGGTCCTTCCTTGGGGACTGGATGTCCGCTTTCGGGGACGCAGGGCTTGAACCGGCTCCCCGGGAGCGGGCATCATGACAGCACTCCCCCCAAGGCCCCTCCCAAGGTTGTTCCTTCCGGGGGTTTTGGTTTGTCTGGGAAGAGTCGGTGGAATTTCCTGACTAATCGAGGTGCATGCACATGGTCGCTGGGTTCCCACGACCTCTCCTGAGGTCCGTACCCCTTCCTATCAATTAGGTAGAACAGTTTTGACCTAAACATTTTTGAGTCTAAAATGTTCTTCACTTCGAATTCGGGCTCTCCATCTATTAGAATAGGTTCTGGAGGTTTGAGTAGTCGGGTTCCGGATACCACTGGTTTCAGAAGTGACACATGAAAAACAGGGTGAATTCGCATACTAGCTGGTAAATCAAGTTTAACAGCCACTGGGTTAATTATTGCCGTAATAGAATAAGGTCCCAGATATTTTGGGTTAAAAGTTCGAGGCCCTTTGAGTGGTAAATGTCTGGTAGCTAACCACACTTGATCCCCAATCTGATACGGAGGTGCTTCACTCCGATGTAGATCAGCATTCTCCTTGTATTTTCTCTTGGCTTGCTGTAAATGCGTAGTTGCCTCTTTGAAGGCTTGGGTAATTGTAGAATGCAGATGTTCTACTGCAGGCATTCCGAGGTTCTGAGGTGAGTCAAGGTTTGAGGTTCGAGGGTGATGCCCAAACAAAGTATAAAAAGGACTGTGGCCAGTTCCAGAGTGTACCGAATTATTATATGCGTATTCGGCTATCCAAAGAATGTCTTTCCAGTTGCTTTCAGATTGCTGTAACATACACCGTAAGTATTGCTCAAGGGTCTGATTTGTCCTCTCGGTCTGACCATCGGTCTGAGGGTGGTGACTGGTCGATAATCTTACGTCGATCTGCGCCATTTGACAACATTTGCGCCAGAAGTGGGAAATGAATTGGCTTCCCCGGTCAGAGATTAGTATAGATGGGAATCCATGTAGCCGAACAATATTTTCGAGGAATTCTTTGGCTAGGACAGAAGCTGAAGGTAAACCTTTCAAAGGAATAAAGTGGGCCATTTTGGAAAACAAATCCACAATTACCAGAATAGTATTGTACCCCGAACAAGGAGGCAGGTCCGTAATAAAATCCATTGATAGGGTGTGCCAGGGTGCTGGCGGTATGTCTAGAGGTTGAAGGAGACCGGCTGGTCTTTTCTTTTGACTTTTATTTTGGGTGCAAACACCACAGGACATCACAAAAGATTTAACATCTTTTCGCCAAGAGGGCCACCAAAATTGACGTTTCACCTTTTCCTCTGTCTTGGCAATACCGGGGTGTCCCTCTATTAATGCATCATGATAACCGGAAATAACTAGTTCGTGTAATTCCTTATGTGGCAGGAATAAGCGTCCTTGAAAATAAGGTAAACCATTATCTATGGTAAAGTCTGATCCCTTTTGTTTCCAATCCTGTAAGGTTGTAGGGTCCAGGAGTTGTTTCACTCTGGCTTGAATGTCTTCAAGCGTCTGTAACGAAGTCATGCCTAGAATCCTCTGTTCGGGAATTATTGGTACTGGTTCTGAGTTTGTATCAGATTCTCCCATTCCAATTTGGGATAAGGCGTCTGCTTTGTCATTCTTGCAGCCAGGTCGATAGGTAATCACGAAATCAAATTCAGCGAAAAACAAAGCCCATCGGAGCTGCCGTGATGACTGAGCCTTGGCGGTTTTCAAATACTGTAAATTCCGGTGATCAGTGATCACTGTGATGGTATGCCGAGCGCCAAGCAGATAATGCCGCCAGGCTTTAAAGGCGGACTTAATGGCTAACAGTTCTTTGTCCGTGATTGCATAATTAACCTCGGGTGCCGAGAATTTTCTGGACCAAAATGCTACGGGATGCAGTTGGTTGGTTTCGGGATCTCTTTGGGACAGGACAGCTCCCATGGCTAGGCTGGATGCGTCAGTCTCGACGACATAAGGGAGATCTGGACGCGGGTGTTTCAATATAGGTGCAGAGGTAAACTAAGCTTTTAAATCCTGAAAGGCCTGCTGGGCTTCTTCAGACCATTCAAAACGTTTATTTTTCCTCAAGAGTGCAGTAATGGGTTGTACCACGCGTGAAAATTCCGGGATAAACCTGCGATAGAAATTGGCAAAGCCGAGCATGCTTTGAACTCCTTTTACAGAGCTAGGTGATGGCCATTTGAGGATGGCATCCACTTTTCTTGAGTCCATTCGGACTCCTTTGGGTGTCAGGATGAAACCTAGAAACTCGACTTCTGTGGTATGGAAAACACATTTCTCCAATTTAGCAAATAGTTTGTGTTGGCGCAGTTTTTCAAGTACTGCCCTGACGTGTTTTCTGTGATCAGATTCCGAAGAGGAGTACACCAGAATGTCATCGATATATACGACAACACAAACATCGATGAGTTCCCGAAGGACATCATTCATGAAGTATTGGAAGGCAGCCGGCGCGTTACACAATCCGAAAGGCATCACCTGGTACTCGAATAATCCGTATTTAGTACGGAAGGCAGTTTTCCATTCGTCGCCTTCTTTAACTCGTACCAGATGATAAGCCCCCCGGAGATCTAACTTGGTGTATATGCAAGCGTCCTTCACCTGGTCAAGGAGTTCAGGGATCAGAGGCAGAGGATAACGGTTTTTAACCGTTATCTGGTTCAATGCGCGGTAATCGAGACAAGTTCTAAGGTCGCCTTCTTTTTTGGGCACGAAGAACAAAGCCGAGGATGCCGGGGACTTTGACGGGCGAATAAAACCATTAGCTAGGTATTGATCCAAATATTGTCTCAAATGCAGATTCTCAGGTTCGGTAAGGGCATAAATCCTGCTACAAGGGGGTTGTGCACCGGGCACCAGATCGATTTGGAAATCGTACGATCTGTGAGGAGGTAACGTGTTGGCCTGTTCCTTTTGGAAGACGTCCTGAAAGTCTTGGTATTCCGGAGGTAGTTGCATGGAGGCAGAGGTTACAGATGCTAGATTAATCTTCAGGTTTTCTGGGTAGCAGGTTTGTGTGCAATCCGGGAAGGTTATTCTCTTAGCTCGCCAATCAATTCGAGGATTATGTGTCTCTAACCAAGGGATTCCAAGAATAACCTGAAACTGTGGAGCCTTGATTACATCAAACACAACACCCTCGCGATCGCCGTCGGGACCAATAAGAGTCACCTCAGTAGTGGAATGTGTTACCGGTCCAGAGGCAATTTCCGTTCCATCGACTGTGGTGATGACATCTTTGCTGGTTTTAGGACGGAGAGGGAGGTTAATCCTAGCGACCAATTGACGATCCACATAGTTTCCAATAGCCCCACTATCGATGTATGCCTTTATTGCATGCAACCGCTTAGGCTGTTCTGGATCTACGAGAACCATTGGCACAATGAAATGCGAGGTCTGAGAGTTAGTTTTCAAGCTCGGCAAGCGGACCCATACACTTGTCGGGCGGAGTCGTTTCCCGAAACAGAGTCTTCATGGTTTTTATCAGCGGCTCCTACCGCCTTTCGGGGCGGTTTTGCCGGGCAATCTCGTAGAAAGTGTCCAGAATTCCCACAATAAAGACATAATTTTAACTGCCGCCTCCTTTCACGTTCCTTTTGAGTTAAGGGTCCTTTAACCCCTCCAATTTGCATAGGCTCAGAGACATCAACTCCCTTGGGATTAGCATGGGTCTTGACCAACACCCGGGTCTCAAACCTGGACCGATCTGCTTTTCTGTTTTGAAGTCTGTGATCCAATTGGACCACTAAGTCTATATACTCTGTGCATTCTTGGGGCGGATTTACAACCTGGGCCAAGACATCTTTAAGTTCTCCGCGTAGGCCTCGATAAAACAACGTGACTCTTTTATCCTCTGGCCATCCCGTTTCCACAATTAGTCTATTAAAGGTTGCAATATAGGATAGGAGGTCCTGATTGCCCTGTCGCAGGGATAGAAGTTCGTCATCCAGAGCCTGCCCCTGAGAGTGTCGAGCAAATAACCTTTCCATGCTTGCTTGAAACCTTTGAAAATCACAGAGAATCGGGTCATCTTGAGTAACCAGTGGAACTGACCAATCGGCAGCGCAGCCGCTGAGATATGACAATACAAAGGCTACCTTGGTCTGATCATTAGGGAAGGCCCCAGGTCTGCATAGGAAGTGCAAACGACACTGATTCATGAATACGGCGAATCGTTTGGGGTCCCCAGCAAAGCGTTCGGGTGGGGCCAGCGGCATGTTTCCAGGTAGATTAATCTGCACAGGGTTACTGGAAACCACAGGAGCGGGGTTCCCTCCGGAACCGGGTAGAGGAGTTTGCCCAGCTTGACCTTGCAAAAGCTGTCTGGCCAGGTCATCAGTTCTTTCCTTTGATATTATTAATTCCCTCCTGAGGGCATTAGTCTCTTGACGAGCGGCATGTACTTCAGCCCGTAATTCCCCCAGTAATTGGGCCAACTGATCAGTCTCAGAACTTTCCATAGCGCCTGGGTGGGAATTTGTAGGAAGGCTTTGCGTTCTGTAATGCTCACCTGACTCCCACGGAGGCGCTGGCCTGGTTCGCGCTGCTGTAACCTCTTCTAAGGTGATGCGCAGGGTTCGGAAGATGGACTGGACCGGGCCCCCAAATCTGGCTTGTCTGGCTCGCAGAAGTATCCTTCTGTAGGCGAAAATAGGGGATTAACTGTCTGCGGGGTAATGCAATCAGCCTCCCACTTTCCCCTCTCACCCTCCTCGAAACCCTTCTGTGATTCCTCATAGCGTCTCACCTTAGGGTCTGGAAGGACGAGCTCTCCATCCTGCTTCTGATGCAGGGGCGCGTTGGTATCTAGTTACTTCACTGGATTTTCGAATTGGTGAGAACCAAACTTGCTTGGCTTCCAGGTAAGTTTTTTGATAAGAGGTTCCCCTTGTGTCCATGCATTAATGTACTAATGCTATTGTCTTTTTCCCCATAGGGGCCGGGGTACGGAATGCCGGGGAACAGGCACCGACCCGAGATGAGAGGTGAAATCCTTGTAGAAATCAGGTAAGTCTTGAATGAGCGTTTTTTTGGTAATGTCTTTTCATTCGCTCATTAACGCTGATGTCTCTTTTTCCCCTTAGGGGCCGGGGTCCGGAAATGCCAGGATGCGGCGCGGACCCGAAATGAAGAGGAAATGAATCAACAGGTAAGTCTTAACATGGAGATTTAGCTTTCCTTATTCCCTTCTCTCTCTCACCTTTTGTTCTGGTCTTTTTCTCCCTAGGCGCTGGGGCGTGACTGCGAATCCGGATGATCGCTGCTGAACATGGAGGCGCCCAGTAAAGGTGAGTGGAATGCGGCTCTGCAGCGATCGACGCGATGAGCTTTTAAATAAAAGTCTTCCTTTTCAGTATTGTCGGCGAGATGTCTCCGGGATGCGGATTTAGCAGGTAAGGACTTTTCCTTCTTCTGTTCTCTTCTTCTCTTCCTTTGCAGGTGATCCAGGATGCTGGCAGGCATGGCAGAATTCAGGATGCAGGAGCAGACACGGTGAGCGTCCAGCTGCTAGATGCAGAACAACGCGAAGCTCGTGTGGCTGTTCGGGTGGGGTTTAAATAGCCTTGGAAGAAGTTCCAAGTATGTATCCTTCCTCCAATCAGGTATGTATCCTTCCCCGACCACGCCCGGATGGTAAATTAGTCCCACAAGTAAAGTAGTTCCTTTCAGGCCTCAAGGAGGCCGGGATCCTGCAGCATGGTCTGCATCAGGTAAGTGCACCCAAGCACATCCATAATGAGCCTGGCGCCTATGGCGCCAAGACTGATGTCTTTTATGAGCATGGCGCCACAGGCGCCAGGACAATGTCCAAAGGGCCCCTATATGGGGTTGCTGGGTCCTTCCTTGGGGACTGGATGTCCGCTTTCGGGGAAGCAGGGCTTGAACCGGCTCCCCGGGAGCGGGCATCATGACATCGTTGGTGTCCACTGTGCACTTTTTTCTAATTTGTCCTGTGTACCTGGACTTGAGGAAAGGATTTCTGAGGCCACCCTTGAACAAATTGCAGGGTAGGGCCACTCAAGAAGCCATGTTGGTATGCTGTTGCCCCTATATACTAAAAGAGAACTGTTTTATTTTTTAAGGTAAGAGGACAGGATTGCGCCCCTTTTACCATGAAACTATGTACAAAGAAATCCTGTCACCTCTTGACTATTCCCTAATCGTATAATCCCTCATTAGTGAGCTCCACAAGGATTATTGAATAAGGGATCGAAACCAACTGCAACCCAAGTTTTAATCTTGCTAAGTGAGTGTTCACATTAAAACCTCACAACTAAAAGACATAAATAAATCATCTTTTATTACAAAAATATTTATTTTAAAAAAAATATATATAGACCACAAATATCAAACAGTTCATAACCATACAATTACTAAAACAACTCACTAAAGGAGAAAGAAAAAAGAAAAGAGAAGGAGGTGGAATGAATAAACATTTCAAAACCAAATTAGCAGTGAAAACCTATAACCAATTCTCAAAGCAACCTTTTATCCCAAATGATAATGTGCATAGAAACAAATCAATCAACAAACCAAAAATTCAATGCACAAACAAAACAAGCAACTAAAAAAGACACAATTAATGTAACTAGCATTTAGCACAGCCTGACATGTTCATGTCTAGTATTGAACCTGTTATCTCATTCCAGGGTCCTTAAACAGAGCTTAGTCACTTAGCTTCTATTGCTTTAATGTCACTGTGAAACTAATCTCACAGTATTTTGACCAGACATGTTCCATTCCCAATTAACATCAACTGGAGGGAAATTCATCAGGGGACCAGATTTCTAAAACATTCAGTGTGACATCAACATCAACTTCTGAAAGTCTGTAGCTCAGGCGTTGGGTTTGAACTCTTTGAACAGTCCTCATGGGGTTTCTTACTGCTATAAAATATGCAGTTACCTAGGGAAATAGTACAACACTACTATGAGTTGCACTGCTATATAAAACAATCAAGCAGTCTTCTCACCATAACTACTAAGACAATAGCGGTGAGGCTTACCACATTTCAGTCGTTAGTCGCTGATTGGTGTGGGAAGTAGAACTTCTTACAATTAGAAGCCGTATCTGAAAAAGTAAACAAGAACACATAGCCCCTCAGTGTTCAGATCAAGTCATGTTCAGATATAATAGTTCTCATCTGAAGGAAAACATTTCCAAAGTTAGTAAATGGTTGTCATCTCACCCTGCTCCTATTAAGGTTGTTTGGGCCAGGGGAATTTTTGCACTTTGGTGCAAGTGGCTGTCTCGCATCTTGCTATAAGGCTAACGGAATCAATTAATTTGGTGCATATACAAATAGTAGCTGTCTATCCTTTTTTTCATAATAGCATGCTTCTAGATGTTTAACTTAAAGCGCCAAAAGGAGCCAGTGGAATTTGTATTGTGAATGGTATACCATATTTCGCACTTACTCACCATTCTAAAACGGTTCTGTAGTATCCTAATTTTCCCAAAAGCTTTTTCTTGTACTGTGTTTGATTTGCATGCTCGCCAGTAGTATCTATCTGCGGCGTTGGTGTACTGCAAAACATTTCACAAAAAGATTTTTTATTTTCAATCGTGCATACAGAGACCGAATATCTTAATTCGGAATTCTCGCTGCACATAAGTAGGAGAAAATAGAGCAAGTTTTCACAAAGTAAATAAACCGCAGGAAAAGAAGGGATGTTGACATTTACCTCGCCGCGACTGCTGCTACTCAGAGAACGTATCCAAAGAAACGGTCAACTGCTGGTCTCGACACAATTGCTTGCGCATGCATATTTAAACTTTGTAAGCTATATTTAAAATATCGGAAGAGCACCCGCTGCAACGAAACAACTAGACCACTGTGTTGTTACTCCTTATCAAGAGGCTAGTTTTCATCTTGAAAGAACCACACTTTGAAATGGATGTTCGTGCTATTATTTAGAATGGACATTATTATACAATGCAAGAAAACAAATTCAGCAAGCCTTTTATTTTTAAAAAAGGTGGGAACTTTTTATGAAGTTTATTATGTAAGCTAGGATATCGCTTGTGGCATTCCACTTGTGGCTCAATGAAGGCCCTCTTTTTTTCTCTTTTACCTTTTTTTTTGTTTTTGGTTGTTTTCTATTGCCACATGTATCACTCCATTTGTATTAGCTGCAATAGGTCATATGGCCCGTTGTTTTGTGGTGCCTGAAATGTATATTGAAGACCAATCAATCAAGTCATTTAACCCATTTTCCACGGTATTGCAAAGATAAATCAGTCTTTGCTCTTTGTTGTTTAATCTCTTTTTGTTAATTGCAGTATCTTCTGATTGACTAACTTGTGCCAAACCGTCCATGTAAAAGAATCTGGAGTATGTTCCATTGCTAGGAAATATCCGACCATAGGTACAGTTACTACTGCATTCCTAATGCAACTTTTATGCTCAATAATGCTTTGTTTAACCTTCCTCTCGGTCATCCCTATATATATTTTTTGACATGGACACCAAATGCCATAGATCACCATTTTTGAGTTACAGTTTGTAAACTGCAATTGTTTCCAGGGCCTCTTGAGACCTAAATCCACTTCTCTGGTCCTCTTGGTATTGAAGCAGCAACTACACTGTCCACACAGAGTATGGCCCATGAGTCTGTTAAGTCCCCATGATTCAGTCAGTGTCTTTTGAGTTTTTTTTTAGAAACATCATTTTTCGTAACTAGATCTTTAATATTGGCCCCTCTTTTGAAAGCGCATAGAGGTTTTTCCAGTGGGCAGTCACTGCCATCAAGAATATGCCAGTTTCTTTTCACTATGCCATTTACTTTGTTCGATAAAGCATTGAAGGTACTGACAAACACAATCTGATCTTTAGTCTGTGATCTTCCTATATATTCTAACAGGGCTTCTCTGTTGTTGTTCCTTGCTCTCTTACAAGCTTTTTATATAACCTGTTTTGGATACCCCTTTGCACTGAGTTTAGAACTAAGGGTTAGTGCTTCTTGTTCGAAAGTCTGTTTTTCTGAACTATTACGTTTGAGCCTCAAGAACTGTCCTACGGGGAGATTTTTCCTTGTGTGCCTTGGATGACAACTATCACATTTTAACAAAGAATTCCGATCTATTGACTTGTGATAAGGTTTTACCTTCAGTACCTTTTCTGACCTTTCGGTCCAGATAGTAATGTCTAAGAAGTTAATTTCTACCGCACTACGCACAGCAGTAAACCTCAAAAATTGGTTCTGTTCATTTATCCACTTTGTAAATTCATCAAATTTAAAAGCATCTCCGTCCCAAACCACCAAAATATCATCAATGAACCTTCTCCAAACATGGAGATGGGGTTAGAATGGATTGGAGGCATTGTAGATGATCTCTTTTTCAAAGGATTCTACAAATAAATGTGCTGCCGAGGGGGCCACCAAGGACCCCATTGTGGTACCATGTATTTGGTGGAACAGTTGATTGTTAAAACAAAAATAGTTTTCCTTCAAAGACATTTCTGCACACCAAAGAATAAAGCTTTTTGGCATGGTACCTTCAGTTCTCTTGGTTAGGAGTACTTCTTCTAATACTGCCAGTGTCATGTCTTGAGGAATGCATGTATATAATGACACTAGTTGTTTCTTGCGATCAAAAGGATAATTCTCAATAAGATTGATTACCTCTGTGGTGTCTTGGATGTAAGAATACATCTCAAGCACAAAGGGTTTGAGATAGCGGTCGGCAAATTTAGACAGGGGTCCTAGCAAGGAACCTGGGGGATTGGATAGTGATTTGTGAATCTTTGGAAAGATATAGAAACTTGGAATACTTGGCTTTGTTGACAATAAGAATTTGTATTCTTGTCTGCAAATCCAGCCATCCATCTAATGCCTTCTCTATTTTCACCTTCATTATAGATTTCAAACGTGGTGTAGGATCGTCTTGCATTTTCTTGTAGAAGGTGGCATTTGCATTCTGCAATGTAAAAGTTGCGGTCCAATATTACTATTGCACCACCCTTGTCTGCCTTCCTCACTAATATCTGATCGTTATCCTTAAGTTCTTGAAGGGCTTGGCATTCTAGTCTGTTAAGATTTTGAAAAGGGTAGGTAGTGTTGTTTTTTTCTAACAGCCTTAATCCTGACAAGACTCGTTTTTCGAACACTAGTGCAGCAGGTGTGTGACTAGCAGTAGGTGGACAGAAAGTTGAGGGCTTTCGTAACCCGCTACAATTCTCTTGTTCTTCGCACGACTTACCATTGAAAAATAGTTTCAGATGGATTTTACGGAAAGGTTGGTGGAGCTCTGCTCTCAACCTAAACCAGTCGTAACTTGTAGTCAGTACGAAATCAAAGCCTTTATTGAGAAGATCTTTTTCTGTTTGTGTTGGTTTGTAGCTAGACAGATTTACTAATAGGCCCGGTTGCTCCTGGTTTGACGTGGAGCATAATCCCAGTCCTGGTTCTGTAGGTCCTGTTCTAAAAAATGTTGTCTCTGTGGCAGTGGGCCCTGTCGCCCTCTATTAGATATGTTGTTATTTGACCTAACTCTGCCATTCTGTCTACCCCTGCCTTGTTGTCTATTGGGTCTATTGCTATTAGACTGACTTGTTACATTAGTTGTTCCTTCGTCACCTGAAGATCCTGATGAGTAAGAAGTGTACCCAAAACGGACCTTCTGTTGTTTCTGGAATTGTCCGACTGGGGTCTTAAAGGGATCATATCCTTCCTGGGTATATTTAAAGGCCTTCTCGTGAGAGTAGTCTGTTAAATCCTTTTTCATACGTGTGATTCTTTCTCTCGTTGTGAAATCCTTAAATTCTTCCATTTCTTTCAGAATCTCGTCTAATATGCGCTTAAAGGTGTCGAGCAGCACCATGCTGTTGCCCTACATATATGTTTGCTGTCTTCTCCACTACTAAATACTTAACACTGGCATGGTCCAGGAGGCAGCTCAAATTGACCTTGGATAAACATTAATGCATCATTTGGGACCTCCTGTAGAGGTTGATATTGATGCCTATGGCATACCAGTGGTGACATTACTAGCACTTTATCTGTGGCCATGTGATATTAGCCAGAAGCACAATAGCACTTAACTTGCATTCTTTTTATTCACTGTCGTAAGGTATGATTCAGTCTGTATTGCATCCCATGTTTAAATGTCTTAGACTGTAGAAATGCTCGTTTTATAATAATGATTGTTTAAACTGAAATGAATTGGATTGATGGTCAGCTTTTATATATTCCATGGAATAGATTGTATATTTAATATTGTTTTAACATGCTGTGTTGATGATGTTTGCTTTATGATACATTTTATCAAAATAAAGCTGAATGAAATAAAATGCTGCAAAAAATGGCACTTGGCAAAGGTCAGATACTCCTCTGATCTCCAACTCTATCTCACTGCTCTTCAAAACGATTTCTCATTTTGTCTCAATCCTCCAAACCTAGCCACCTCCAAAACTCTCTCAACTAAATTCTCTCACCCCGTAAACCCGCCTCCATCTCCTCTTCTCTACCTGCAAAAATCTTGCATCTACTTTGTGCCTAAAAGTTCTACCATTCATAATACCCTTGCTAATTACCTTCTATCCCCTCCTCCTGCTCACTTTTCTCCACCATTCCTACCATCCTCTCCCGCTACTATATCTTCCTTTGCCCCCACCAACCCTGATGAGATGACTGCCCTACTTCTCAAGGATAACCGTTCCTGTGCCCCCACTGACCCACTGTTCCCACAAATTGTGAAGCACTAGCTCCTATTGTTGCTCCACATCTTACTTTCCTCTTCAACTCCTGTCTTGACAATGCCACTTCTTCCTCAACCTATAACACAGCTACTATCATCCCTCTCATTAAGAAAGCTGGTCTGGAGCCTAATTGCCCTGCCAACTTTCACCCTGTCTCTCTTCTACCACACTATTCGAAAATCCTTGAGCAAGTAGTATTCAATTGACTCAGTGAGTTCCTTTATACTCACAACTTCAGGGAACCTCTTCAATCTGGCTTCCAACCTCTGCATTCTACCGGGTCAGATCTTGTTAAAGCCGGCAACTTCATCTCTTCCTCTCGGCATGCAAACCTTTAATCTATTCTTATTCTTCCCGACCTCTCTGCTGACTTCAGTACTGTCGACCATTCTGACCATCTCTGTACATTATCGCTCCTTGGCATCAGGGATAAGGCACTCACTTGGTTTGCTTCATACCTTGCCCCAGGCACTTTCAGGTGTCCTGGAACAGTCTTAACTCTCCACTCACCCCACCTACTGCTGGAGTTCCCTAAGGATGTGCCCTTGCTCCACTTCTCGTCACACTCTATAATTAAGCTCTTGGCACCCTGATCTCCTCTTATAGCTTCTCCTATCAACTCTTCGCTGAGGACCCTCAGATCTTCTTCTCCTTTTGCTCCTTATCCGACAAGGTGTTGCCAAAAGTGTCATACTGTCTCTCCACCATCAGATATTGGATGGCGTCTCACTCGCTCATGCTCAACTCCAATGTGAGTGAAGTTCTCTACTTCACAGTCAAACAGGCTATCTTTTCCTCTCCTCCTCTTCTTCTCTCCTGACTACACTACTTACTCTGTTGTTTAGGATTGGGTTTAGACCTAGTACCAGATCAGAGAGAGAGAGAGAGGTTAGGGCTGCCAGGCCCGGGCATGAGTGAGCCCCACCCAAAGTGAGCTTTATAATAGATTAATGCCATTGAATAACATTCAAGGAAGCATTGTATATGAAGGCCCTATCGTATGGCACCCAGTGGCACATGGCCGTACAAATACCCAACACTCACCCCTAACTGTGATCCTGCTGTAAGTGTCATTTGGTATAGCATCCAGAAGCAAAGGACACTACAAACACCCCACAATCACCCCACAATCACCCCTAATGTGTGTGACATTTGGGATGTATGTCTTTACTTTGACAACATTCACTATGCTGGCACTTACTTTGTCACATTTACTTACGCTTCTATTCTACCCCATATTTCCCCCATGCGATTCCTTGACCCCAAACCTAAACTTATGCTATCCGTTCACCCTGGCATTTCAACGTCTATCTCTCTCTGCTTGCTCACCTTATCTCCACTTTCTCTGCTCATTTCCAGTGTTATGCTGACGTCACACAACTCTTCTTAAAAAGTCCCTCTGATAATCTCCCTGCTTCTTCTACATTTCCGACTGCCTATCTGCTATCCAAGCCTGGTGTGCCTCCAATGATCTGTCCCTCAATGGGGGTCATTACGACCTGGGCGGTAAGGGATACCGGGCACTGGTAAGGAGACCAGTGCCGGTAATCCCTTACCGCCCTATTCCAAGTTCCCTTGGCGGGGACCGTAAGGAACGTGTGGTCTGACCACACGTCCCTTACGGGTCCCGCTAAGGGACCATGGTGCTAATGACGGGCTTGCAAGTTGCGAGCCCGTTATTAGTTCCCTCCCCATTCCCATTGAGCCCTATGGGGGCTTTAATGGGAATGGGGAATGGTTTGTGCAATGGGGACTTACCGGTCCCGCCAGGGTCGGACTAGACCAGTAAGTCCCCATTGCACGACACCGGACACGGGCACGGTATGGGAGGCAGCCATGGAGCTATTAGCTCCATGGCTAATGCCCAGGTCGTAATGACCCCCAATGTCAGCAAGACTGCGACCCTTCCTATTGGTACTCCCTTTCCCTCTTTCCTCCCTTCACACTGGCCACCCTCTATGGGCTCTCCCCCCTCTCCCACACCTGAAGCCAGAAACCCTGAAGTCATCTTCGACTCCACTCTCTCTTTCCTCCCTCACACCCTGGACCTCGCCAAGAAGGCCCATTTGCAACTCCACCTCCTCAGAGGTACCCTTCCTTTCCTCACCTTCCCCCAGAAGCTTAATGTCTCCAGGCTGGACTACTGCAACAGCTTCTTCGTTAATCTGCCCTCTTCCACTCACCGCACCCTCCAGCTTGTCCAGAATAGGGCTGAAAGACTTATCCTTGGCATCACGCCAATGGACCCTATCTCTCCAGCCCTAAAATCCCTCCACTGGCTCCCAGTTGCTGCAAGGATTACATTTAAATCCCTCTGCATCGTCCATAAGGCTGTCTGGGGTCTGGGGCCAATCTATCTACAACTTGCTCTCACTAAATACCTTCCTTCCAGATCTTTACACTCCTCCGGCTCCAACTCTCTACGTGTCAGGCGCTTTTCTAAGCAACAAGCTGGTGGCAGATCTCTCTCTGCGGCTGGCCCCCTCCTCTGGAACAGCCTCTGCTTTCCTCTCCATCTTGAGCCTGATCTAAAATTCCAGAAGCTCCTCAAGACTTTCCTGTACACATCCTCCTTCTCCCTCTCACTTCGGTGCTAACACCCCACAGTCGCTGAGATTGGTGGCCAAGGACCTTATGTGTCCTCTGGGTTCCGACCTTCTTCCCAATCGCCCTCAGCCTTCACCCTATCCCAGCACTTGCCTTCGGAACCCACCAGCTGTGTTTCACAAGCCTGCAATTACTATAGGCAGGTGATCCCTTTGTACCAAGCAACATCTGCCAGGCACTTATGTTGCACACAATTGACTCCTTGGCACATCCCTCTTGAAACACACAGCACTTAACCATCCCCTATCCCTTCTCTCTCTCCATGCACTTGCACGTTCTGAATGCTCACAAAGCCCAGTAGGAACACCCCATTCCTGTAGATCAGCCTATTCTATTTGCCTTTGTTGCCATGTTCCCTCCCCTTTGCCCTGCGTGCACAATAAAAAAATATATATGTCTGGACTCATATGGAAAAAAGTTGTTGTTTTGTGTTTTATGTGGCATTTAAAGCCACAAGTAAGACACCTCACACCACCGAAGAGAAGGGAGAGAGCCATTCTGGCTCCAAGTCAGCAATGTAAGCACCATTGTTGCCCAAGAGAAGCACTGAAGTTCGCTTGCATCTTGAAAGGCCAGTCCTGTAGTCGAGACAAGCGGGTGCCCTTGAAAACACTTCCAGTTTAGGGTGGTTTCAGTAGGCAGGATGCCTCCTGATGACGCAGCCCTGAAGCTGCTGCCCGAGCAGTCATTGTGCCATGTCAGCAAACATTTGAAGGCTTACTAGGGTTTTGTGGAGACAGAGACCCTCACAGGGGATGCTGAGCTCCTCTGGCAATATTCTGAATCAAAATCACCACTTCAAACCTCATTGTGTGCATTGCAGTTGATTACTTAGGTTAACAGGTGTCAGTAGATGGTCCCAGGACAGACTGAAGGCCCAGAATGGAGACTTACCGCAATGTGATGGACAACATCATTGCGGACACTATTGAAGAGACATGCACGGTTTCCTGTCACCGCATTTCTACAAAAGCACTGTATTGTGTCACCCGCATGACTTCAAAAGTGAGTTACGTTAATGTCAGCTAGAATACTGACAGTGTGGAAAGTTTAGGAATCATGAACTGCTGAACTTTAGGGAAAATAAACGTAGAACTACGGCAGAACTACGGCGTGAAGAGCCATATGGCAGTGGTAAACATTGCAGACTGCTTAAAAATAACTCTGAAAAATGTATATTTTATACTTGTTACATTGTCCTAGGGTCTTCAACCCATAGATCGTGAGCTACTGGTAACTTGCCTGAGGCTCCCCAGTAGCTCCTTGCATCTGACACCAAAATGAGCAGTGTGTTTATTTGGTGTCTGAAGTCCCTGGGCCTCTCCACTTCCTGCAATGTAAACAGTGAAAAGCTGTGTGCATGGTGAAAGGAGGGCCAGCATCTGGGCTAGAGGTTCGAGGGCAGTGTCCCAGCAAGGGGTTAACTATCAATAACAAAGGTAAATGGGAAATGTGTGTTCTGGCCATTGTCACCAAGAGGTGCAAATTATAGCTGATTAGAAAGGAAATGGATGCATACATGTGCATGCCATGTGACAGAAAGCTGCGGCTCTGATAGTTTCAGACTCACTGGCTCTTTAAATTTATTTTGGTTAGCATAACTTTGCATGTTGGTAAATTTAGGCTTTCAATAAGAATAGGGAAAATAAAGTGACAGCTGTAATCGTGTTTTGCTCAGTGGGGGTGTGTGTGTGTGCGTGAGTGCATGTGCGTGTGTGTCTGTAGAAAAAAAGACAATCTGTATGAGTTCCGGCTTTTAAAATAATAGGTACATCTAGCAGTACATGTTCCTGTTTACTGTAAAACAGTTTTATTTGAAGATGCTCGGTTCTCTGTTTTAAGGCAGTAGTGCCCAAATTGCATTAAATGTTAACATGGAATTTGCTGTGATATGGAGGAGCCCACCTGTAAGTGTGTCCCAATACAGGAATTCAAGCACTAACAGCATTTTTACATTTAAGTAAATGTGGAAAAATACTAGCTGCACTGCATTGTGGTGCTTGCCCACTTACATGTATACAACCAAACAGGAATGCAAAATGACATGTGCTATCAATGTCAGGACTTTAAAAGATTATTTAAAAGGTTTTTTCCAGCCTATGTTTTACAAAACAAGACTACGAATTAAGTAATTAGTTGAGAAGAGTGAGTAGCAGTTTGTACGTATATATGTTGATATGTATAGGATTAATATAATGCAATAGGCAATGTACAGTGCCTGTCTGCCACCATTGGAGTCCTCATTGCGCTTGGCAGATGCAAAACCTGTGGTGTTGACGAGTGCAGGTCGGAAGTACCAGGTTCCTGAGAATAGCTTAAAACTGGTTTCTAAATAACAGAGCACTGCACAAAACAGGATGGTGAATACAGGGAGACACCATTGAAGAGAGACATGGGATCGGAGAACAATTATTAGGGTTGATCCCCCATTGGCTATGAACACAAAGTGGGAGATCTGCAGAGATCTGTAGGAATATGTTCACTTTTTTACTTGAGATTTTTAGCCTTTCGGTACTGGGTTGCAATGGTACAATTTATGAGCACCTGCTTTTGATAAAAATTCAGCAAAACACCCCATCGTTTCAAAGTAATTCTCGAGCGCATGGAATATTCCAATAGATGCCTGGTCACCAACAGTATGCGGAATATGCTGGCACTGCCACTATAACACACATCTTGCTGCCTTTACTAACAATATGCCATAATTGTTATTTTAAATAATTTGTGTGATGGTGGAGCCCTCAATATGTCTGAGAGAGCTGTACGTGTAAACCAGGCATTGGCCATTGGTCATGCACTAGAATGGCCTGCATGATTCCTGCAGGGAGAGGCAGTGATCCTGTGAGCTGTACTTTGTGATACTGCCTCCTTCATAAAGGCCAGATGGGTGGTAGGTCACAACCCATTATTAAAAAGTCGCTGCTCACTACAACCATGCTCGCTTTGCTCAAGATATTACTATAAAGATTCATATATTGTCTGGTTGGGTAGTTATGAAACTGAATGTTATTTTAGCCATGTGATTTACACTTTTTTGTATATAACTTGATCACATGGTTTTCACATGTTCATTTTTTTTATCTTGCAAATAATTGTAACCTAAAACATTTCAGGGTGGTCAATAAGTAGGCTTTGGCTTACTTTTCCTTGGCTGAATGTTGTGAGCTGGCATTCGAGCAATTTGCATGTGTTAGGCTATGCCACACTGGCCGTGGATTTTATATTTTGACAAAGCAGGACATGGTAAATGTAGATTTAAAAAAATATATACACAGAACACATTGATTGAAATACTGCTCAGCTTGTTTTTGCACATGTAGCCCCAAAAGAAACAAGTGCACTTCCCTTGTTGACATCCTGGATGTAGATGCAGGTGCACCATCCAACGAAAGGCAAAAGGAATACTATTTCCATCCAGAGTGGGAACATTCCTTTTCTTACAGCGTACATTTTTTTTTAATATCTTTTAATCTACGGGGCCCATGTTAGAGTGGGGAAAAAAAGAGTAACGTTGTGAGACATTTTTCAATAATACACACAAATTATGAAAATAATTTTAACAAAGGAAGCGGACCGTGATCGGACAAAGTAGGTAAAACAAACTCTACATTGGAAATGCTGTTACAGAGGCATCATTGAAAGTTAATAATTAAAATATGAAAAACAAATGTACTTTTGCAGATGGTGCAATTGTGAAGTGCACAAGTGGCTTCTGTGGCTGTGTCTGTTGTAAGAGATTTTAAAAACTGTCCTGAATGTGTCAGCCATGATGGTGTGCAGTTTGTGAAGTTACTCTCCTTGCGATCTTTTTTGCACCTATCAGCTAACGCGATTGCCGAGCTCTGTGAATCTTCCTTTTTTCAGGCATGAACTTCCTGAAATCAAAACTTTGATCCCATCTGACAGCATATGGTTGCTGTTTCAAGCTAGACAGTAGGTTACTGAGCACTGGTGGATAGCATGCAGTGTCAGCCTGCACACTGAATGTCCTGAGGGGTTTCCTGCATTTGGATATGCTTGACAGTTTTTCAGAGACGGCTGCTAACACAAAATAATACAAAAGTTAATAATGTGATAAATGTATGTTATTCCTTTTTTTTTATATAAACAACAAATAAACCACCCAACGAATCTTGGCACAAATTCTCATATTCATGGACATCACCACCCCAGTAACGCTCACGAGTCACTCCTGCCGATTGGCCATTAACTACAAGTAGCTTGTGCTAACGGAAAGGTTGGAGACCCCTGGCTATACACCATGGAACCTACATACATGCCGAATTTAAGGTTTGTAGCATGTTGGGAAGTATGCTGAACATTTCAAACAAACACACACACACAAACACACAAACACACACACATCCACGCATTCAAGATCTCTTAAACAACTGCTTAAAAAAATAGAAAAATGTATATTTTATACATTTTACATTTTCTACACCATGGAACCTACCCACATGCCAAATTACAGGTTTCTAGCATGTTAGGAAATATGCTGAACGTTTCGAGCATGGAAAACACACATATCCACAAATGTCTGTTTTATATATAGAGAGATTATTTGGATCTGGGGGCACATTAGTATTTTCTTATTTTTAATATAAGTGTTTTCTAAGGGGTCTGAGATTTTGCAGATGTAGTCTAAATGGAAATATATGCGGCAGTAGATCTTTACTTCATATTAAAATAGATAGAGGGCACCTGGACATTCAACCAGTGGAATTCATTACATGTGGACACATACATTTTTAGCAACCCCGCAAATCCCACGCCAAACATTTCCCAACAGCAAGGAAAATGTATTTAAGTTCAAACACTGAAAATCATTTCTAAAAACCTCTCTCCTTTGAGGTGCTTTCAGGAGCCTAGGATGCCGGTACCTCTTGCCTTTTGTACCGCTTACCTGTGGAATTGCAGGGACAAGCAGAGACCTAGCTGGTCTGTGGATCCCTGGCACCTTGAGACTGAGACAAAATACCCAACCTCTCAGTCAAACAAAAGTGTATGGCGCGAAACCGATGCACACTCGCTCTTGTCACACTCACTCAGAGATTGGATTATTTGTGTGATGGGAACTGCAGCAGGTACGGGTACACTTCTGTGTTCTGAAAAATGATGATACTTGGGTAGATGCCCCTGTTTACAAAGGAAATAATAAAGTATTATAGGATTTACTGAAAGGAACTCATTCACTTTGGCGGCTGTAAATCCTGATAACAGAATTATGTGAACAGTGCTTACCAAACTACTATTCTCGGGATGCCAGTGCTGGTGGAGTTGACTGTTATGTAGTTCCCATGCAGTGCAGGTGAGAAAAGTGTGCCAAAAATAATGCAAAAACCAAATCTTCCTTTCTTCAGGTAATTAACACTTGCAGTTCATAGGATTCTGTATAAACCCATCTCCTTGTAATTTAACAAATGTAGAAATGTGTAACTTGCTTCTTTAAATTCTTTTGGGTTAATAGACAAATGTCCATGCCTCTTGCTGCAGTGGAAATGTTCATGTAAAGGTCCTTTAGAGGTTCACTATCTTTCACTTTGCAGGAATGAACACAAAATGGCTTAGGAAGGCTAAAATGGGAATCCTTGTTAAACCAGGTAAGAATTCTCTGTTTTCTTTCAGAATTAAAATGCGGTAGTGTAGGCAATAAAATTGCCACGATGCTGAGAGCTTCACAGAAGGCGTGCAACAATGTATCTAAAGCGGTGAGCCATGCAGACCCTAATGCCTGCAAGCGCCTTTAATCAGCTACAGCTGAGCAGCTTCAAGGGAAGCTAATTGAAACAAGCATTGGCAAAGACAATAGTTTTGGCGCTTTTTCTTGATACTGTGAACAATATTAATGATGTGATGGAGAGCTATAAAAACACAAAAGATTGCGGCATTCAGGAGGGAACCTTGTGGGTCGCCGCCGGCATTTCACTAGAACGTTAATAAAAAGAATTCAGATCCGCCGGCAGCACCATGGATTCCAGTGCCGCTGCCGGCTCTGAATCTGTTTCATTAACGTGCTAGCATTACTAAAACAAACTCATAGCGGGCAGCGGCATTGGGAATCCCAATGCCACCGCCGCCGGCTCTGAGTTTGTTTTTAGTAAAGTTAGAACATTCAGAGCCGCTGGAAGCATCGAATCCCAATGCCGGAGCTGGCTCTTAATTCGTTTCATTAGCAGTCTAACGTTATTAAAACAAACTCATAGCAGGTGGTGCATCGGGAATCCCAGTGCCACTGCCGGCTCTGAATTAAATTAATTTGCAGTCTAACATTACTAAAACAAACTTAAAGCCAGCAGAGGCATCACTGAAGCAAAAAAGCCACCGCCTCACTTTAAAATGCACAATTTGCATCACACATTATCAAAAAACTCTCCCTTGGTTACATTGGTGACTGAGACAATTATATGGCCCAGTCCGACCCTGAATATTAACTTTCAGAGAACACCAAAAAAAAGAAAAAAGAAATGGCGGACATCACGCGGGAACCTCATGGGTCGCCGCCGGCATATCACTAGAAATTGTGTAAAATAAATTCAGAGACAGCAGCAGCATCAGGAATCCCAATGCCACCGCTGGTGGCTAGGAATTTGTTTCAATTTCTTTCAATGACGTACTAAAATTACTAAAACAAACTCATGGTGGGTGGTAGCATCGGGAATCCCAATGCTGCTACCGGCTCTGAGTTTGTTTTAGTCATGTTAGAACGATAATAAAATGTATTCAGAGCCGCCGGCATCATTGAATCCCAACATTAACATTAATCTGCCGCCGGCACACATTTCTAATGTTAGTAAAACAAACTCAAATCCAGCAGCGGCATTACTAGAGCAAAACCGCCGCTGGCTCAGAATAAGTTTCACTAATGTGAAAAATATGTGCTGGCGGTGGGTTAACATTAATCTGCCGCTGGCACACATTTATATCTTTTTATCATTAGTAAAACACATATATAATAAATACAAAAATTCCAGGGCTTTTATGCATAAGCAAAATACATGTTTTAAAACCAGGGTAAAATACATTCCAAAAATGAGATGAATTACTTCAAAACAGGCAACTTTAAATGAAGTACATTTACATATCATAGACAATATAGAACAAACAGAACAACGCCTTACATCTCTCATACAATGTTCAGCAAAAAAACATGCAACATTCAGATCTCTTCATCTGTAAAAAGAAAATGGCTAACTGGAAACAAAATGGCTTACTAGTACAAACAAACAAACAAGCACATCCAATCACATCACTAACTGCACAGCCAATCACGTGCTGCTTACATCTAAAACACTTGACCAATCCCCCACAAGTCACTAGATGTACATTGACAGTGCCATTTTAAACAAAACCGTAACTCTTATACTAGCTTGTTCATTTTGCATAGAAAATACTGTAAAATGTGTGCATTAACTTGAAAGCTGCAATAAATATATTTTAAAGCATCAATCAAGTCAAAACACCTTTAATAACATTAAAATCTGGCGGCCGCCATTTTAGAAGGAAAAATGGCTGACAAATTCACCACACTGTAGAAAATCAGCCAAAGAGTGCAAAAAGAGATATGTTGTGGGAGGAGTTGGGTCTGAATTAGAGGAAAACCTATAGATTTCCCTTAGCGATGGGCATTAAATGGATGGGGCACACAGCCAAACTACCATATATCCATTCTCATATGTCAACCTGAATTGAAAAGCATTACAAACATGCATCCAAAGCCCCTATTTGAAGCTCTCATGTTAAAGCTCTTATTTTAATGACAATAGTTTTGGCTTTATAGGTAGCGCTTTCAGCACCATCTAATAGCCAAAATTAAAAATAAAACTGAAGTGCTGCTGAAGCACCTCAAACGCCCAGCAGCACACAAGCAGGGCACAAGGTAACTGACTTGAATAACTAGACAAAAAATATATTGTAGTCCTTGTAAATTCCCATACTGAAAGGCACAATTAAATCCTTTTATATTAACCCTTCCCACACGTGGCACAAACTTGATAGAATGTTAAACAAAATAAGCAGTCTTGGTAGCTTCATAACTGAAAAAGGCTTACTGAAAATCCTCTTGCTTTTCCCACACAGGAGCAAGCTTCTGTAATTCGGGTTTCTGCATGCATGGGCAGTAACAGCAAACAAGGTAAGCGTAAGGCAAGTGACTTACAAAAAACGTTAAGCACTGGCTCCCTTCCAGATGGAAGTTTTTAAAGGCTGGACTTTTCCAACAATGCACAGTTACTTATGTCTAACAATTCTTGACCCCACCTTGTGGAATCAGAAAATACAATATTAAGGCTTTTACACCAAGCAAAGAGAAATACACCCACACAGGCTTGTAAAGATTCCCAGAATCTTTATTGCAATACTGTACAGTTTACAAAACAAAGTACACAAATAGCTATTTGGCAGTCAGTACATCACAGAGACCACCAGCAGGTTCAATGTGAGCAGTGAACAGGAATTGCTAGCTGGACATCAGCATATTTATACAGTTTCTTCATACCGATGTCCAGCCTCCTACAAGTTAATCATGTACTGGGCTAGGGTCCGCGCCAGGTTCATTCCTAATTTACATATCTCGTGCATGCGGTTTACTTCTTAATACATTTACTAACAAATACTATTATTCTCTGGGTTTAACTTTACACTCTTTACACATTTGCTTCAATGCAGGTCAAACAGATGTTTTGTATGTCATGTTTAAATAGTGTTATTGTTCTTGTATACTTGTAGGTTAACATCGCCGATTCAAGTAATCCCCTGATCCCGAGGTCAACAAAGGACAAGGTCTACATGACCCTAACATATAGCCTGCAGGCAGGTTGGACATTAACTCGCCTACAGAGGTTGAAGAGGTTAAGTAGGAACAAGAGAACACAGGTCGGCCATTTTAGGCCACAGTGTGACTTTGCACGACAAACTAAAATGGCGGGCTTAACCTAAAATGGAGGCTTGATTAACTTAAGGTCACGAATTTGCAATGCGGATTTCCTCACAAAGCGACTGGGCATAGGCCAACATATACAATGAGGACGAAGCAATATTATATCAGTTTTAACAAACCCTCCTTTTGGCCTATGCCAAGCGCTAAACTACTTCCAATCACTTTACGACTAACTCCACATTTCAACGTCTATACACCCCGAATCATTATCAGACATATCTATTGCCATTAGATCAGATGCTAGAGTTTCTTTCAACACGTACTCCTTGGAAACCTTATCTGGGGCGTATATTTTATGCCCTAATACACTTGTTGCTTGCGCGCAATATCCCCCTAATACCGAACATATACCAGGGAGACACTGTATACAACAACAAAGGAATAGTAAACTACCCAAGATAATCAGCAAGGCCGAAAGCAACTTCCATCCCCACGACCGTAGGAGATCCCAAAACCATGCACTAAGTTCCCAGTTTCCATCAGGAACATGCACTTCCGAACTAAGAACATGTAGATTTTGTCTGCCCTAAAGATCGTTGGAGAGGAGTCTGGTACATAAACGCAGCAAGTGGACCCCACTAATTTACATACTCCTCCACGCTCAGCCAGAATGACATCTAATGCCATCCGGTTCTGAAGAGCTACTAATCTTATCGCTTTCTGTTCTAACGTCATATTATAGAGTATGTCCGTGATCCGGTTGATGGTTCTCTCCAGTACTCTTGCTAGTCCCCTGATGTCTTCTGAATTCATGATCTGGCCAAAAAATGGCACAAAGGATTTCATTATGTCTCCTAGAGTTTGTGCTGGAGTATCCCCCTTCACATCTCGTTGTGGACGAGTCTTCGAAACTTCTGCAGTACTGGCAATGAATACCCCAGGTAATAGAATCCCTAAATAGCAAGTTCCTTGCCAATCCCTGGGCAACCATGGAAATGCCACATTACCGCAAACGAAATAGACAGGTTCACCTACATACAGAGGTCTGTTCTCACTAGTCAAATTCGCAACGTTGGCGCAACTTCTAAAATCACCCATTGACCGTGTTCCATTCCTCTGTATGCAGAAGGAAACTGAATCGGGGCTATGGTTAACAGAATAAGATGGAGGCGTGGCATCCTTATTGCCTATAGGAGCCATTTTGAAAGAGATCAAAGACTGAAAAGGACGAGACAAGCTATCAGAGGGCCTAACAGAAGCAACGTTTGGCTTACTCCTATTTGCAAACAGCAAGCATCCCAGGGGCATCAAAACACGTTTTTCAAAGCTATTCAAATTTGTACCATCAAAGTTCCCTGAGATGCTGTCATTCCAATGGCCAAAGAACAGTGCTCTAAGGGAAGCATAACAAGCAGTTGTCAAAGGTAAAGGATGAATGTACCAACCTAGCCCCTTATCCCCATGTTGCGGTAAATGCGAGCAGATCCAGCAGTTGGTCCTATTAAAAATTGCATGAGTGGCATTCATTATTAACAAAACAGTATTATTCTGATAGTTCCATCTATGTGAAGAATCTCTAGGCGACAAGGTATGCAATTGCACGGAAGGAGTGGGTAAAACAGATACATTTTCAACAGGTAAAAAGTCCTCTAGCAGATATGCTTCCTCCAGGTACCATAACCCAAAACCAGTAGTTACTAAAAACCCAGCTATTATTACAAAAAGGCAACAATACATTTTCGGGGTCCCCTTACACGCTTGATCATTTTCCCTGCTAGTCACATATTTATCTAAAAGTTCGGTACGAGCGGTAGCGGGTGCAGGCATCGTAGTCTTCAATCGAAAAAACACCAATTGTTCTTTTGCTGGTGACTCCAGTCGCGCGTCTTCTTAATGTCTTTCCCACAACCCTTAGCCAACAGAATCCTTGCGTATAGTCGGGCCAAAAGGCAAGCCCTCAAATGATTTCCTCAATCGCACAGTCAAACCGTGCCATAAGATTATCTTCTTGGACGTAAATTATATTTCACAATTTACGGTGCTGAAGGATCAGAAAGCAGTGCGTCGTCACTTTCCACTGGAGGTGGCAAGTGAACGGAAGTGGGATCATAAAATGGAAGATCCAGAAGTACCACTGTTGGTGAGTGTGGAGACAAGATGGCCGTTTTGTCTGGCCTTACGAACTCTGGAACGGTCTCCGATACTCTCTTGTCGGTTGTTGCTGTTTCGGGCACGTTAGTTACAGCATTGGAAAGGGATTCTGTGTCTTCTGTATCGTATGGCACGGGCTGCGGGATCCATTTGGTGTGCGTTGCGTGTATCCATTTTTTTCGCCCCGCTACCCGCACCGCAGTCTGGGGGCCTCATTACGACCCTGTCGGAAATCGAAAAACGATGGCGGAAATGCAATACCGCCATCGAATAGCGCTCGGTGCGATCATGACCCGTCACCGCAAAGTACGATGCCATTAGCGACACCGTAGTGAACGCCAACGCTAACTGCACCAAGCACGCGCGCGCGCGCCATGCCAAACCGTAATTACCACCATGGCGCAACGGTACGCGAATTCCGACCCTAGCGGACATGCACCTAACGCCATCAAGCACGGCGGAAAGTACCATTCCGCCATGGTGAGAAGTACGGCATCGCGAATCAACCGTAAACGGCCCTACTGAGTGCTTGTACACCACTCCCTGGCCACATTGTAAAACCCCCCGTAGGTGCAATGAAGTCACACAATGCAACCAGTGAAATGTACAAGTCATCCATGCCTGCAAACGAACAAATGAATCTCAAGAGTGCCCAATGGGAGCTGCAGGGCACAGATGGCACGAATACAGAAGCTATACAAATGGACATGACCTCAGTCTCCCACCAAGAAACGCACGCAAACACAGGCACCTGTGACCAGCAATATTCCGATAATCACATCATTCCACCAATCCAACTGGCTGACCGGCATCTGTTACACAAAAGCTAATCCCCCGCCCCTGAGCATGACATCATCAAAACAGTCATAATGGCAGCCCTTATCCCTGACCTCACTGGGCTCCGTAGGCAAACGCGCCCAGCACAGTACCACGCAACTATACTCCGAAGCTGGAACCCAATGCAGATCTCCTCACAATACATCGCTCCCCAAATAGGAATATGCCACATCACTCGCAAAGAAGAACGCTACACGGTTCATATCAGAATAGAAATTTAATGCACAACAAATCCACCAAGCCCATACAGCCATTAGGCCATGAACTCCAAAATATATTTCATTATCGTGGGCTGCATCCGCAATAAATGACCAGCTACTTCTTGTGTGACGCCCTGTTCCTTCATGGTACACAGGGGCTACATTCCCGTACGAAAAGGCAACATGGAAGCGCCTAGAACCGCAGGGCCGTCCCAATAGGGAGGCACTAGTCCAGCTGAAAGGCCGAAATGTTGCTCCTAGCCACTAGTACTGCGTAAGGGCATGTGGCCCATTGGCGATCGTCCCATAAGATCGTAATGCTGCTCCACTGATTAACACGAAGCAGCAGGTGTCGGGAGTAAAATCCATCTGCAGGAGTGGCATACAGATGGCAGTGGCAAAAGGGGAGGAGATACCTGTCAACCAAATGAAATGAAAAAGAATAGTATGGCCATCAGAACTACATTTGAATTACTCACTTCAATGATCACACCAAATCCACAGCCATATGCATGCTAGCTCACTCCAAAGGATCATCACCACCCAAAAACCACTTGCGAATCATAACTATCTATATCGAGGTGAAAACACCATCACAAACGAGTGTACCTGTGCATGCGTCTGTTAAAACAGAATCCATCAGATGGGATTGGTAACGTGCATAGACACAAGTGTCTGAAGCCGCGTCGAGACAGGGAGGGCTCAACAAGGCCAGATAGACGATGGCCCCACTATGGCAGCCCTGCATCACATAGCGCAGGGGAGGCGGATAGATTCCAAGAAGCCCTGTACATGGCAAACTCTGTATCAAATCATCTGTCCATGCATCCATACATCATTCCCTCATCCCGTAATGAAAACGCCTGTTTCCATACTCACATAACATGTGAAATTTCCATTGAGTCTGTGCGTTATGCAGCCTGCAAAATCCACCGTGCCCCAGCCCGTTATTCCAGTGTTGTGAAGTAACATGTATTTGGGAACGTCCGGCCTCATCGCCCACGTCGCTATTGCGCATCCCATACTATTCATATCAATCATTGCATCCTCGCCATGGCCCCTGTCCCAAGGACATTGAACAATAGAACGTTATATTTGCAGTCAGACCTGTGGGCATCTCCTCGCCGCTAGCTGAAAACCGAAAGCGCCGCCCTTCGAATTCCTCATTTGCAACATCACGTCGAAAAGGCATCTGTGGCCGCTTAAACCCACAAATTAATCCATCTAGTGCGGCTGTGTGTGAAAATGGCAACTGCCTTCACTCACAAATGGAACGCCCCGCCCGTCGGTGAAGCTCGGTACAGTGTTGCATGAGGGTCCACCGTTACTCGAGTACTACGTTCCACTGACCCTTCACAAGTCTGTTCGCGACTGCAAAGATTGTATGTGAAACAATGGGACCATAGCCGAATGAACATATCAACCAATGTTACACTGCCATCGGGTACAAATACATGATTGCAATAGCAAGATGCCATTCGTCGAATTGCAGCGTTGTGTGCGGGACGTGCTCGCCCAAAGGGGAGTGCAGCTTGCACAGGTGGAATGAATCACCACAGGTGGAGGCCATACAGCCTGAAAACACATAAATTGCACACCCAGTCTCCTCCCACAACCACACCCACTCCGAAATGCTACCGGCAGGACTAGCCATGTTGGCCCTGGGGGACCTGATAGCACTGCAAGTACTCCAACTTCAAGAAGAAGACGAACACCAACTACTACCGGCCGCACGGCGGAGACGCAGGAGGAGGAGGAGGGCAAGGCAGGGCCAGCAAGGGCCGCCAGCACAGCCACTACCACCACGCAGGCAGCCCGCAATCCCACGCCTCCGAGCACATCCGTTCAACCTCACTGATGAGCAGATCCACACCCTCTACCGTTTGGACCGGGACACCATAACCGCCATTGTGGACATGACACAGGCTTGTCAGCATGATAGATAGCCCAACCACCATCCCACCCCTACTGAAGGTGGTGTCTGTACTACACTTCCTGGCCACAGGCACCTACCAGCACACAGTCGGACAGTTGCATGGCATATCACAGCCACTGTTCTCACGGACACTATTGCAAGTGCTCGATGCCCTCCTGAAGCACGCAGACGACTACATCTCTCTACCACGCTCGGAGCAGGAAATTACGAACACAAAAGTGGGATTCCATGCACTTGCCGGCATACCGGGTTGCATTGGTGCCATCGACTGCACCCATGTGGAATTGGTTGTCCCACATGCCATGGAGGCCCAGTACCGCAACCGAAAACAATTTCATTCCCTGAATGTACAAATGGTGTGTGACTCCAACAGGATCATTACACATTGTTGTGCCAGATTCCCTGGATCAACCCATGATTCTATGGTCTTGAGGAACTCTACTATACCACGCTACATGGAGCGACACGCATGGAACAGATCCTGGCTACTCGGTGAGTCTCATTTCATGCATGATGATGTGGGGTATGTGATGCGGCAATGACCTGGCAGGAAGGGGGGGGTGCGTACGTAGCAATGGCATTCCTCAATATTCCTTTCCTGTCCACATACAGGTGATGCCGGGTATCCACTGAAGAGATGGCTCCTCACACCAGTCCGGAACCCACGGGACCAGCATGAGGAGGACTACAACCATGCCCACTCACGTACCCGTGTAGTCATAGAACAGGCATTCAGCCTACTGAAGACTCGTTTCCGCTGCCTCAGCAGGTCTGGCGGGGCACTCCTGTACCGCCATGTGAAGGTTGCAAAGATGGTCATGGCATGTGTCATGCTCCACAACATGTGCGTACGTAGAAATGTGCCCATGCCCCCTGACGCAGAACTGCAAGCACCTGATGATGGTCATGATGAGGGTGGGGATGTGGCAGCACCTCAAGGAGTCTGCGAGGCACAGGAGGGCCGTGACATTTGTCAGCATCTCATAGATGCATGCTTCTAGCACTCACGCCTGGTGGCTGATACATGGACACGGGACTCGTGGCACTGTGTGTGTCTGGGACATGCACAATATGGACTGTACGCCTATAATGGCCTCGTACACAAAGATCAATGTCCACACATCTCATTGCATGATCGTGCATTGTTTATGGCATATGTGATATCATGTTAAACACCCTATCGACCCGCCACCCAAGTGAGCCCAACACACCCCCTCCACCCTCCTACCTCCCCCCCGAACACCAGTGTCCAAAGATGCTCATTGTCAGTGGGCTGTCGCTATTGCAAGCCCCCTCTGCGGGTATCAGGGGCACCCCTGCCTGTGGAGCGCAGGTTCCTCCCAGATCTACGTTGGGGGCTGCCCTGGACGGAACTTGCAACGGATGATGTCTCTGCCTGCTCACGTCCATGCATGTCCTTAAGGGTTTGTGAGAGCTCAGTGAGCACACGGCGCACTGCGGCAAGTTCGGCACATACGTCTTTGGACGTCGCATGCAGTTCCCCCCTCAGGCTCTCGGTGCTTCTCTCCATTTGTACTCTCAGGCTCTCGGTGCTACTCTCCATTTGTACTCTCAGGCTCTCGGTGCTACTCTCCATTTGTGCCCTTAGTGTCTCTGTACTTCTCTCCATTTCTGCCCTCAGTGTCTCAGTTGATGTTTCTATGTCTGCCTTAGTGCCCCCACATTCATCGGCATGGTCCTTGAGGAGCGTGGCCAGTTGCTGCTGTTGCACGATTAACTAGTCGAGGGACTGTTGCCTCTGCTGGGCCATGGCCATTTGCGGTGGTGTCACAGAGGGGCTGATCACCTCATGTTGCCTTGCCACAGGGCTTGTGGGGGATGGCCAGTCGTCGTCTTGTGGGTGCCCCTGCGTGGTATCCTCATGGTGTACGGGATGGAACAGACAGGGGGATTGAGACAGGTCATGGATGGATCTAACTTCGACATCCCCGTTTTCTGTGTCGGAGCATGCTGCCATTAATGCAGTATCACCTATGGTGCTGCTGCCACCAGAAGCAGTGCCTACTGTGGCATCCATTGGGGGGACCTGTGGTGGTGGTGTTGTGGGCATGCTGGCTGCTGGGGTGCCTGTTGGAGTTCCCTCCTGTGTGCTGTCACTTGATTTGTGCTGCTGCCGTGTCTTGATCCGTGCAGCTGAGGTGGAGGGTCTTTGGCCGTTGGTCTTGGCCCTCTTTGCAGGTGTGCTGGTAGGGGTGTCCTGGAGCTCGTCGTTTGGATCGGACCCTGTGGTGGAGTAAAGGAGGGCGAGCGTTATTAATGGGTCTGTGGGAATTGGAATGGCAATGTATCACATGCATTGGGGTGGTACCTGAGGGTGATTTGGGTCTGGGCCTTGGAGGTGGTTTCATTTGTGTGTGGAGTGAGGGTGCAGTTGTTTGGCAGCCTGCAGTTAGGGTGTGCCTGCTGCACGTGTAGAGGGTGTTTTTAGGATTTTTAATTATTTATGTATTTGATGTGAGTTTTAAAGTGTGCTATCAGGCCTATGTATGTGGACGTTCTCCTGGACATGTGTTCCTGTTGCACTATGTGGGCACGTGGTACTTCACATGATTGGACATTGTGGTTTTGGCATTGTTTTATTTGGGACACCTACCTGAATCTTCGGATGTCTGCACTCCTTTCTCCATCCCTCCGACTCCCTCTATGCTCTCCATTCCAATGGTGGAGGCACAGATTTCTTCCCAGGGGGTCAACTTGATGGGTGATTCCGATCCTCCCCCGGTAGCTGTGGCAATGTTGCGGTTGGCAGACAGTATGCTACGGACGCGTATCCGCAGGTCGTCCCATCGCTTTCTGCATTGCTGTGGGTTGCGGGGTGCGGTCCCCACCGCACTTACACGCTGTGCCACCAGGGCCCATATGGCCTTCTTGTTCGCAAGTGCCGTCCTGGTCATTTGCGTGGAGAAGACGACGGCAGCATTCTCCTGGAGGGTCTCCGTGAGCACCGTGAGTTCCTCACGGGAGAAGTGGACCTGCCGCTTGCGGTCGCACGCTTTCTTCGCTACTTTTCCCATTTTTCTTGGTTTCACTAGGGTGGATGACGGGTTGGGATGTGTCTCAGGGTAGTATTTTTTATGGTTGTGTGGATTTTGTGGTTTTATAGGTGTACGGCGTGATGTTTCCCGTTCCGGGACCATGCTTTTACTTCCGTTTCCGTATATTTACGGTCACCGTACTTTCCGGTTGGCGCTCACTGCGGTGTCCGCTAAGATGGGTGGCGGTATTGCACCTAGGGCGCCGTACGGCGGCGGTGTGGGCCGTTTTGGGGTCATTTCCGCCATCGCGGACTTTGCACTTCCGCCATGGCGTGGTGCTCGTGCCCGATGGGTCGGAATGAGCCGCACTTTGCTCCATCGTGCAATGGCGGAAACGCTATTTACGCTATGGCGGTCCGGTCGGTTGATTTCCGCAAGGGTCGTAATGAGGGCCTGGGTGACTAGCAGGACCTGGTAGGGACCCCTCCACCGAGGTGCAAGGCAAGACGACCTTTCGAAAACTTTCGTGAGGATCCAGTCCCCCAGTCGTAGACTGTGATTGGGACCCTCGTACCATACAGGTAATGCCTCTCGCACCTGTTGATAAATTGAAAATAGATTTTAGTCAACTGGTTACAGTAATCTGAAAGAAGCACATTCTCTACATCTCTTTGGCATACCCCAAATATTAGCAGGCCTCCCCATTACCACCTCAAAGGGAGAGAGCCCAGTCTTAGTTTAAGGGGTTATTCTCATCGACAGCAACACAATCATTAAGGCGTCCGGCCATTTTAACTTGGTGCCAGCACACGTTTTAGCGAGCTTGTTCTTTATAATGCCGTTATGCCTTTCCACTAATCCGGCACTTTGGGCATGTCTGGTCGAATAGAACCGTTCATCAATCTGCAATCCTTCGCATATTTGTAGGATTACAGTAGCGATAAAGTGTGGCCCATTATTCGACCAGATGACTCTCGGCAGCCCAAACCTAGGAAAGAACTCTTTCAACAGAGTTTTTGCCGTGGTTATGGCTGTTGCATCTCTAACAGGGAAGGCATCAACCCACTTGCTAAATGCACAAATGACAACCAACACGTATTTAAGATTGTTGCAATGTTCCAGCTCAATAAAATCAAAGTGGATGACCTCAAACGGAACAGAAGGTGGAGTGAAACTTCCTCTAGGAGTCGAGGTACCTTTTCCTACATTGTGCTGCAAGCAGACCATGCACCCTTGGACAAAGCGCTCCGCAATTTTGAAAATGTTATCATTGGCCCATACACTGTATAACATTTTAGTCAATTTACGCGCACAGACATGGGTCGGACCATGAGCCATAATGACCATCATTGTAATATAGGCGTCAGGGAGTAACCATTTTCCTTCAACATTGGCCACCCAACAACCATCACCATCCAATCTCCCTGCACCCTTGACCCATTTCTTGGTCTCCTCTACAGTAGCATCTGTTTGAATGTCTTTTACAGAATCGATACTTTCACTAAAAGTGCAAACATTTACAGTTTCCCTTACAGCATACATTTCTGAACTAGAATCAGTGGCAGTTTGTTTAGCTATCTGATCAGTGAAAGCATTCCCTTTTCCTATATCATCTGTAACCTTCTGATGTGCTGTACATATTACAATGGCTAACTAAACAGGGAGTGCGAGCGCTGAAAGTAATCGCACTATTAAAGTGCCGTGCTGTATTTTTGTGCCATGTGAGGTCAAGAAACCTTGTTCTTTCCAAAGTCTACCGAAGTTGTGAACTATCCCAAAGGCATACTGACTGTCGGTATATATATTTACTGTAAGCCCTTCATAAAGTTCACAAGCCCGAGTTAATGCTATAACTTCTGCGGCCTGCGCGGAATTATGCATAATTCTTTTGGTTTCCACAATCATACTTAAGGTAGTGACGGCATAAGCAGCCGTGGATGTACCATTCGGAAGTTTGAAACAGGAGCCATCACAAAATAGCTCTCCTTGTGGGCTATTCAAAGGCATGTCTTTCAAATCGATTCTACCTTTAGTCTCTTGTTCTGTAGTGTAAAGGCAATCGTGTGACGTTTCGTCACCATCAACAGTATCTTGCGGGACAGGTAAAAGTTCAGCCGGATTTAATACGCAGCACCTCTGAATTTGAATGTGGGGAGCAAATAAGATCAATTCGTATCTTGTCAATCGTGCGGAAGTAAGGTGTTGCGTTTGAGTTCTATTTAATAGAACATCTACAGAGTGAGGTACCATTAGGGTTAACGCATGACCCAGGACCATTCCCTCACTCTGTTTTACAGATGCAGCAGCAGCAGCGACAGCTCTCAAACATCTCGGAAAAGCGCATGCAACAGGATCAAGGACGGATGATAAATAAACGCACAGTCTATTCTTCCCTCCATGTTCCTGCGTTAACACAGCCAAAGCACATCCATCACGTTCATGCACATTCAACACGAAGGCCTTTTCATAATTTGGAGTTCCTAAAACCGGTGCCGAACACAGCGCGGTTTTGAGTAAATCAAATGCTGTCTGGTGTTCCAAAGTCCATGGCAATGGCAAAGAAATGCCCTTCTTTGTCAAAGCCAGCATTGGTTTAATCGTTAACGAAAAATTAGGGATCCACAATCTACAGTAAGAAGCCATACCTATCAGGGCTCTAACTTTCTTCTGCGTATTTGGGACAGACATGCCAGAAATAGTTTTTATTCGTTCAGGTGTCAACCTTTTTCCCTCCTTTGACAGGAGATAGCCTAAATAGGCGACCTCCTGACAACAATATTGGAATTTTTTGAGTGAAGCTTTATGGCCATGTTTTGCTAGATGACAAAGCAACAACATGGTGCCTTCTTTACAGGCACTTTCAGAATCAGCAGCCAAGAGGAGATCATCTACATACTGTAGCAACATGCAAGTAATAGGCAACTTGAGCGTATCGAGTTGCTCTTTCAATGCTCTACTATAAATACTTGGACTCTCAGTGTACCCTTGTGGTGCACGAGTGAATGTGAACGAGCGTCCACCTAGAGTAAACGCGAACTAATACCTACTATCCTTATGTATAGGAATACTGAAAAACGCATTTTTGAGGTCCACAACGCTAAAGTGAGTGGCAGAAGCCAGAATCATAGTCAGTATCGTAGTTACATCAGGTACAATGGGAAATTGAGGAGCCACAATTTTGTTAATAGCACACAAATCAATTATAAACCGAAAAGGAATCGCATTATCACCTTTTTTGTACACCGGCAAAATCGGGCTGTTACACAAACTACCTGTAATTTCCTCAATTACTCCACGATGTACAAAATCAGAAACTATGCATTTCAAAGCCTGTTCGCCTTCAACTGAGATTTATATTGTGGAATGCGAGGCAATTTTACTCCATGTTTCAGAATAATTTTAACAGGTTCAATTTGAAGAATGCCCACATCATTATCATCAATTGCCCATAAGCATTCCGGAATGCTACTGAATTCTGGCGGTAAAGGTCGAGTCGATAACTGAGAGGCGAGTGATTGCTGAAGTGAAATTGTTAACCGATCTCCGTCCGAGCACCAATGTATTACTGCATTCAATTCCTTCAGCAAATTTAACCCCAGTAAATTCTCTCCACAGTTTGTAGTAAGTAGAAATGGACACTGCTCCGTGAAGGGACCCAGTGTTATCGGTACCGGCAAAGAGAGTGGACAAACTACAGGTGTGCCTGAAAACCCTACGGAAACGTTGGATTGCACTGACAGGGGAATGTTTGGAACCCGTGAATGGTCAATGGAACACTTTTGTGCTCCCGTATCTACTAAAAATAGATGCTTCCTATTTCCCACCACCATCTCAATGTAGGGACCTTTCTGATGAACTGGAATAGGCGTTGGTTCAAAATTCTGCTTCGGGCAATCCTAACGAAACAGAATGTCGTCAAAAGGAAGTTCTTCAGAGAGGTACGCGGCAGAAGGATGATCAAAAATGTTTCTATTATCCACTCTCGATACTTGTTTATCCTGTGGAAAAGGTTGCTGTGATTCTGGTGTAAACTGACCTCTACCAGAGCCCCCTACACCTGGGCGACCTCTGGATCGTCTACCCATGTTCCCAAATGACCTTTGCTGCAAGGTCGGACATTGTGCGCGCCAGTGGCCTTCCTGTCGACAATAGGCACACTGGTTAATGGTTACCAGAGCCAGGGGCATACTTCCCTGTGGAACGTATTGACCTCTAAATTGCGTATTACCCCCTCTAGGGCATCTAACAATCTGTTGTAATAGTACTTTTGTTTTCAGGTCACCCTTTCATTTCTCAAGTTTTTCCTTTTCATTATTCACACGATTTTCATAGTACTGAGCCATATGCAGTACTTCTGATTGAGACTTCGCCTGCCAAGCGCTTTCGGAGGACATAATCTGTAACTGGATGTCAGGAAGCAATCCACGTACAAATTTGTCGACAAACAGCCTTTTCCCTGACTCTATGCCTAAGTCTTGTCCACTGAAATCTGAAAATACCTGTTCGAACCGATTGAAGAACTCGGTAGCACCCTCAGACTTTCCTTGGACACAGGCCGTAAGCTTGTCCCAAAAAATTCTTTTTTCAGGAACTATGGTTTTTAATTTTACAATAATCCTATCAGGCAAAGTTAATATCACTTGAGGCGGTCGCTCACCAGCTGGTCTTTCTCTGTCAAGCCTAACCATGTTATCCCATGTATCTCCTAACCCAGGTACATCATCTACAGTCCTAATCTGTTTCCACAAATCAACTGGCAGGAGTACGGGAAATAATAAATCAATATCACTTAAGGTGAATACCGATGATTGTAAGACTGACTCTATTTCTTTATAGAACCCCGTCGGATTCTTTCTTATATCAGGAATAGATTGCTTTATGGTGTTCACTTCCTGTCTCGAGAACGGGACGTGAACAAACTGCGATACATAATGTGCAGGAATGTCCACAGCGACTATACATCGTGCAGCATCGGCCGCAATCTCAACTTTTGGGACAAATGTCGGAGGGACCTCTCTCATAGGCAACTGAGAAGTAGGTAGCTCCGAACGCTTACTAAGCAAGAGAGCCAAATCAAGCGCTAAGGCAGTCAAAGAGGTATCAATCGAAAAGGCTCTCTTATAAACACCCAACAATTCTGCGGGACAACAAATCTTTCTTTTTACACACTCATTCTGCAGGTATTCTACCATAACCTGTATCCCTTTCTTTTGCATTTCTAACGTATACTGCCCATATGTGTCATATACTTCATCTGGAGTTATCGACATATTCGAAATCCATCTTATCGCATCCTTTGTACAAATTCGCGCTTCCTCACCTATCAATTCACGGCGAGGAGAAAACCGTTTCTGTAAGAACATAGCACCTAAACTATCACCATCTGCTTCTTCATTCTGTAACTCTTCCAACTCCTTCCTATACACAAAAATCCTCTTGACATGCTCGTATACTTTCTCTGCAGTATCTCTAGACAACGCTAAGGTGTTCAAATCCCGTAACCCTTGTGGGAGATCTACATCGTTTAATCTATTCCACATTATACTCAAATGAATCCCTAACCCTTCAATAAAAACATTTTTCTCAGGCATACTTTTAAAATTTTCGAGTGTGGAAAAAACATCAGCTTATTCACCCTTCTCCATACAATATTTAGCCCAAGCAATCAATTCATTCTTTTTATCTAGGGACACAGTATTACGAGTCACAACCCTTCATCCCGCTCCCTGGTCTACTACAAGCGATGCGGAATCACTTGGAAGAGGAAGAGTAGGCACATTCTGAATGTCAATAGGCGGAGGCAAGGGGGCAGGCAAAGGAGCGACGGCTGGAGGAACAACAGGAAGAACAATAGGGAGGACCGAAGCAACTATAGGAGGAGGAATAACGACAGGAAGGTGTAACGCTCACCTGGTTCCCTCGGAGGCGCGGGTCTTGACTGGGCGGTGAAACCGTCTTCAATGTCAGGCGTAGGATTCGTTGGGCTCCCGGATTTGGCCCCTTTCTCACCGAAAGTTTGACCTGAAGGGTGAGGTGTCTGCAAGTGGAATATCAAGGTATTAGTGCCTGGAAGATTGGGAGAAGTTCCAAGCCCCTCTCTCCCTCTCTCCCAGTGGTACTCTGTCGATGGTTGTGCTCACCTTAAATAGGTGAATGCTGGGCTCTCCATCCTGCGTCTCATGCAGGGGCGCTGGGTCCAGTTACTTCACTGGATATGAGTTCAGCCTCTTAATTGCAGAGGGTAAGTTGAGAGCGATGCCGCTGTGTGCTGCACGAGCGTGACTTGTAAGTATAAAAGTTCCCTTTAGATTGCTCTCTTCAAATGTCTTATCTCCTTAATGTCTGTCTTTTCCCTTTCAGATGCTGTTGTTGCCGAAGAAGATGCTCCCCCCAGGTTCGTGGCAGAGAGCGTAACAAGAAGATGGTGCATACGAACGCACGTAAGTAGAAAGGCTGCTCTAGGGCTGTAGAATGCACCTTAATGTCTCTTTTGTCTTTACAGGTGCCGGAATGCAGCGCGAGCAGAGTTGGAGCGAGCGTAACACAGGTAAGCAGTTTTGTAACTAAGCGTTACTAACCAATGTTCTTTGTCTTTGCAGGCCCGATGCCCTACGAGATGTGCAGAAAAAACGCCTTGAATGCTGCCGATGGATCGGGTAAGTTGAACCGCTAACTTTGCCTTTGCCTAACCTGTGCCTTTTGTTTTGCAGGAGCTGCTGAAGACTGAGGATTGGTTCCCAGCAGGTAATTTTCGTATTCACAGGATCCGGAACTGAAGATTCACTGGAGCTGACACGGTGAGCGTCCTGCTGCAGATGCAGAATAACGCGAAGCACCTTGCATCAATCGGGTGTGGTTTAAATAGTCCATAGGAGTGCTTAGGTGTCTTCTTCCACTGCCTCGCCCAGACAAAAGAGTTCCTGCTTCCAGAAGGGGTCCAGCATCAATGATCCAGGGAGTGGTGCCTGCCCCACCCAGAAGGAAAAGTAGTCCCTGCCAGAAGAGAGTGAAACATCATCTTGCTGGTAAGTAAGCAGCATGGTCTGCTGCAGGTAGGTCCACCCAAGCACTCTCAAACTTGTTGTGAGCCCGGCGCTTCCTGTGCCGGGACTGGTCCATGCTATGAGCCTGGCACCACCGGTGCCAGGACAAGGTCCAAAAGGTCCCTATTGGGACTTGCTGGTGCCGATAGTATATGTTATGAGCCTGCTTCCAAGGATGTTGGGTAGGTCCTGACTCTTTGGAAGCAGTGGTCATGACAGCACCCCCCCTCAAGGCCCCTCCCAAATTCGTCTTCTCCGGGGGTTTCGGTTTATCAGGAAAAGTTCGATGAAACTTCTTAACCAGACGGGGTGCATGAACATGTTCCGACGGTTCCCAAGATCGTTCCTGGGGGCCATAACCTTTCCAGTCAATCAGATAGTATAATTTTGATTTGGAAATCTTGGAGTCTAAGATGTCTTGTATTTCGAATTCCAGTTCTCCGTCCACAAGAATAGGGTCTGGAGATTTCGTCAAACGGGTTCCAGGTTGCAAGGGTTTTAGTAGAGAAACGTGGAAAACTGGATGTATTTTCATATGGGCAGGTAGGCCCAATTTAACTGCCACTGGATTAATTATGGCAGTGATTGGGTAAGGTCCCAGGTATCGCGGATTGAAAGTAGCGGTCCTTTTAGCGGTAAATGTTTGGTGGATAGCCAGACTTGATCTCCCACAAGATATTGAGGAGCTTCCTTTCGATGTATGTCCGCACACTTCTTGTATTGTTCCTTGGCCCGCTTAAGGTGAGACGTGGCCTCTTTAAAGGCTTGAGTGATTGTAGAATGCAGATGATCTACAGCGGGTGTCCCAAGATTTTGAGGTGGATCAAGATTTGAAGTGCGAGGGTGGAGTCCATATAAAAGAAAAAAAGGTGTTTTTCTGGTTCCGGCATGGACTGAATTATTATAAGCGTACTCCGCAATCCAGAGAATGTCTTTCCAAGTATCCTCCGTCTGTTGTAACATGCAGCGCAGATACTGTTCCAGAGTTTGGTTGGTCCTCTCGGTCTGCCCGTCGGTCTGGGGATGATGGCTGGTTGAAAGCCTTACGTCAATTTGGGCTAGGCGACAACAACTCCGCCAGAAGTGGGAAATAAATTGACTTCCTCTATCTGAGATTAAAACTGAAGGAAAGCCGTGCAACCGAATGATGTTTCCGAGGAACTCTCGAGCCGGAATTGAAGCTGTAGGTAACCCTTTCAATGGGATAAAATGGGCCATCTTCGAGAATAGGTCCACAATCACTAAGATTGTATTAAATCCGGAGCATGGTGGTAAATCCGTGATGAAGTCCATGGAGAGAGTATGCCATGGGTGTGGAGGAATGTCTATTGGATGTAAGAGACCTGCTGGCTTCTCCTTCTGGCTTTTGCTTTGAGCGCACACACCACAGGAATTTATAAAATCTTTAATGTCCTTTCTCCAAGACGGCCACCAGAAATGTCTTTTTATCTTTTCCGATGTTTTGGCAATGCCGGGATGTCCTTCCATTAAGGAGTCATGGTAACAAGAGATCACCTGTCTTTGTAAATCGGTGCATGGTAGATATAATCTTCCTCGAAAGTATAGTAAGTTCTTATCCATTGTGAAATCTTTTCCCTTGAGTTGCCAGTCTTGCACTTCTGCTGGAGTCAGAAGTTCTTTAACTTTAGCTTCAAGATCTTCAATGGTTTGTGCACTTCTCAAACCCAGGATTCTCTGTTCCGGAATTATGGGTACTGGTTCAGGATTGGTCGTGAGTTCACCTACTCCAATTCGGGAGAGAGCATCTGCTTTACCATTCTTGTTGCCTGGTCGGTAAGTTATCACAAAGTCGAACTCGGCAAAAAATAATGCCCAGCGAAGTTGTCTAGATGATTGAGCTTTGGCTGATTTAAGATACTGTAAATTACGATGATCCGTGATGACGGTGACTGTGTGTCGGGCTCCCAGGAGATAATGCCGCCAGGCTTTAAAGGCGGACTTAATAGCCAAAAGTTCCTTATCTGTAATAGTGTAGTTGATTTCGGGAGCCGAAAATTTGCGGGACCAGAATGCTACTGGGTGTAACTGGTTTGTTTCTGGGTCTCTTTGCGAGAGCACTGCTCCCATTGCGAGACTGGAAGCATCAGTCTCCACGATATAGGGAAGTTCCGGGCGAGGATGTTTTAAAACTGGAGCCGAGGTGAATTTTGTTTTTAGTTCCTGAAAAGCTTGTTCCGCCTCTGTAGACCACTCTAAACGTTTATTCTTTCTGAGAAGGGCAGTAATGGGTTGGACTACTTGAGAAAAATCAGGAATAAATCTACGATAAAAGTTGGCGAAGCCCAACATGCTTTGAACTCCTTTCACAGACATTGGTGAGGGCCACTTAATGATAGCGTCCACTTTTCTTGAGTCCATGTGGACTCCATTAGGTGACAAAATAAATCCCAAAAATTCGACCTCCGTGACATGAAAAACGCATTTCTCCAGCTTTGCAAAAAGTCTGTGTTTTCGGAGCCTCTCCAGTACTGCTGTGACTTGTTTTCGATGATCCGCTTCAGAGGACGAGTAGACCAGAATGTCATCAATATAGACAACTACACATACGTCGATGAGCTCTCTGAGGACGTCATTCATAAAATACTGAAAAGCAGCCGGTGCGTTGCATAACCCAAAGGGCATTACTTGATACTCGAACAGTCCATATTTAGTACGAAAGGCCGTCTTCCATTCGTCGCCCTCTTTTATTCGTACTAAATGGTAAGCTCCTCTGAGGTCCAGCTTTGTGTAGATACAGGCACTTTTAACTTGGTCAAGAAGTTCAGGGATCAAAGGTAACGGATATCTGTTCTTAATTGTAATCTGGTTCAGGGCACGGTAATCTATACATGTTCTCAGGTCTCCTTCCTTTTTTGGAACGAAGAACAAAGCTGAAGAGGCTGGGGACTTCGAAGGACGGATAAATCCATTAGCCAGGTACTGGTCCAAATACTGCCTCAGGTGAAGATTTTCAGGTTCTGTGAGGGCATAAATTCGACTGCACGGAGGAGTGGATCCCGGAACCAAGTCTATCTGGCAGTCGTATGATCTGTGAGGAGGCAGTGAATTAGCTTGATCTTTTCGAAAGACATCCTGAAATTCCCGGTATTCAGGAGGCAGGTGATGACTCTCAGAAGTAGTTGCTACTAGCTTAGTGGTAGGCTGAGGATAACAGGTAGGAGCGCATTCTGGAAACCGGATTGTCTTTGCTCGCCAATCGATCTGGGGATTGTGTTTCTCCAACCAAGGGATTCCTAGGATAACTTGAAACTGCGGAGCCTTGATCACATCAAACACGATCTTCTCTTGATGTCCATCTTGGCTTACCAACGTCACTTCCATGGTGGTGTGAGTTACTGGTCCGGAAGCTATTTCCGTACCGTCCACGGTGGTGATGACGTCTTTCACCGTCTTAGGACAAAGAGATAGATTCATCCTGGCGGCCAATTCACAGTCCACGTAATTGCCGATTGCGCCACTATCAATGTATGCTTTAATGGCATGCATACGATTGGGTTGTTCTGGACACACGAGGACCATGGGCATGATGAAATGCGAGGTCAAAGAACTGGTTTTAACGCTCGGCAAGCGGACCTCTACACTTGTCGGGCGAGGTCGTTTTCCGACTCTGAACCTTTGGCACCTTTATCGGAAGCTCCTACTATCTTCTTTCTTGGTTTCACGGGGCAATCTTGAAGGAAATGCCCTGAGTTTCCACAATAGAGGCACAATTGCAGTTGTCTTCTCCTTTCCCTTTCCTTTTGAGTTAGAGGTCCTTTCACAACCCCAATCTGCATGGGTTCCACGGTATCATTTCCTTTAGCGGAACTCTGTGGTCTTGAAAAAGTTCGAGTCTCAATTCTGGAACGATCGGCTTTTCGATTTTGTATTCTATGATCCAATTGAACCACCAGATCGATGTATTCGGAACAGTCTTGTGGAAGATTCACCACCTGAGCCAGAACGTCTTTGAGTTCTCCACGCAGACCTCTGTAGAAAAGGGTGATCCTCTTATCCTCAGGCCATCCGGTTTCAACCACTAGTCTGTTGAATGATGCAATGTAGGCCAGAAGATCTTGATTGCCCTGTCGTAGTGAAAGAAGTTCATTGTCCAGGGCCTGTCCCTGAGAATGTCTTGCGAACAATCTTTCCATACTAGCTTGGAAGTCCTGGAAATTGTAAAGAATTGGGTTATCCTGAGTCACTAAAGGAATAGACCAATCTGCGGCACTGCCACTAAGATATGAGAGCACGAAGGCCACCTTAGCCTGGTCCGTTGGGAAAGCGGCAGGTCTACACAAAAAGTGCAAACGTCACTGATTGATGAACACAGCAAATCTTTTCGGATCACCTGAAAAGCGTTCGGGCGGGGCCAGAGGTACATTTCCGGGAAGATTAATTTGCACCGGATTAGAGGAAGTCGTTGGAGCATGGCTCCCCCCAGGGGTAGGCAGAGGAGTTTGTCCCGCTTGGGTTTGCAACAATTGTCTAGCCAAATCATCTGTTCGTTCCTTAGAAACCACTAACTCCCTCCTTAGGGCATTTGTTTCCTGGCGCGCTGCGTGTACTTCTGCTCTCAACTCCCCGAGCAACTGGGCCAATTGGTCCGTGTCTGAAGTTTCCATTGCGCCTGGGCGGGAAATATGTGGTAAGGCTTCGCGTTCTGTAATGCTCACCTGGTTCCCTCGGAGGCGCGGGTCTTGACTGGGCGGTGAAACCGTCTTCAATGTCAGGCGTAGGATTCGTTGGGCTCCCGGATTTGGCCCCTTTCTCACCGAAAGTTTGACCTGAAGGGTGAGGTGTCTGCAAGTGGAAAATCAAGGTATTAGTGCCTGGAAGATTGGGAGAAGTTCCAAGCCCCTCTCTCCCTCTCTCCCAGTGGTACTCGGTCGATGGTTGTGCTCACCTTAAATAGGTGAATGCTGGGCTCTCCATCCTGCGTCTCATGCAGGGGCGCTGGGTCCAGTTACTTCACTGGATATGAGTTCAGCCTCTTAATTGCAGAGGGTAAGTTGAGAGCGATGCCGCCGTGTGCTGCACGAGCGTGACTTGTAAGTATAAAAGTTCCCTTTAGATTGCTCTCTTCAAATGTCTTATCTCCTTAATGTCTGTCTTTTCCCTTTCAGATGCTGTCGTTGCCGAAGAAGATGCTCCCCCCAGGTTCGTGGCAGAGACCGTAACAAGAAGATGGTGCATACGAAGGCACGTAAGTAGAAAGGCTGCTCTAGGGCTGTAGAATGCACCTTAATGTCTCTTTTGTCTTTACAGGTGCCGGAATGCAGCGCAAGCAGAGTTGGAGCGAGCGTAACACAGGTAAGCAGTTTTGTAACTAAGTGTTACTAACCAATGTTCTTTGTCTTTGCAGGCCCGATGCCGTACGAGATGTGCAGAAAAAACGCCTTGAATGCTGCCGATGGATCGGGTAAGTTGAACCGCTAACTTTGCCTTTGCCTAACCTGTGCCTTTTGTTTTGCAGGAGCTGCTGAAGACTGAGGATTGGTTCCCAGCAGGTAATTTTCGTATTCACAGGATCCGGAACTGAAGATTCAGTGGAGCTGACACGGTGAGCGTCCTGCTGCAGATGCAGAATAACGCGAAGCACCTTGCATCAATCGGGTGTGGTTTAAATAGTCCATAGGAGTGCTTAGGTGTCTTCTTCCACAGCCTCGCCCAGACAAAAGAGTTCCTGCTTCCAGAAGGGGTCCAGCATCAATGATCCGGGGAGTGGTGCCTGCCCCACCCAGAAGGAAAAGTAGTCCCTGCCAGAAGAGAGTGAAACATCATCTTGCTGGTAAGTAAGCAGCATGGTCTGCTGCAGGTAGGTCCACCCAAGCACTCTCACACTTGTTATGAGCCCGGCGCTTCCTGTGCCGGGACGGGTCCATGCTATGAGCCTGGCACCACCGGTGCCAGGACAAGGTCCAAAAGGTCCCTATTGGGACTTGCTGGTGCCGATAGTATATGTTATGAGCCTGCTTCCAAGGATGTTGGGTAGGTCCTGACTCTTTGGAAGCAGTGGTCATGACAGCACCCCCCTTCAAGGCCCCTCCCAAATTCGTCTTCTCCGGGGGTTTCGGTTTATCAGGAAAAGTTCGATGAAACTTCTTAACCAGACGGGGTGCATGAACATGTTCCGACCGTTCCCAAGATCGTTCCTGGGGGCCATAACCTTTCCAGTCAATCAGATAGTATAATTTTGATTTGGAAATCTTGGAGTCTAAGATGTCTTGTATTTCGAATTCCAGTTCTCCGTCCACAAGAATAGGGTCTGGAGATTTCGTCAAACGGGTTCCAGGTTGCAAGGGTTTTAGTAGAGAAACGTGGAAAACTGGATGTATTTTCATATGGGCAGGTAGGCCCAATTTAACTGCCACTGGATTAATTATGGCAGTGATTGGGTAAGGTCCCAGGTATCGTGGATTGAAAGTACGCGGTCCTTTTAGCGGTAAATGTTTGGTGGATAGCCAGACTTGATCTCCCACAAGATATTGAGGAGCTTCCTTTCGATGTATGTCCGCACACTTCTTGTATTGTTCCTTGGCCCGCTTAAGGTGAGACGTGGCCTCTTTAAAGGCTTGAGTGATTGTAGAATGCAGATCATCTACAGCGGGTGTCCCAAGATTTTGAGGTGGATCAAGATTTGAAGTGCGAGGGTGGAGTCCATATAAAAGAAAAAAAGGAGTTTTTCCGGTTCCGGCATGGACTGAATTATTATAAGCGTACTCCGCAATCCAGAGAATGTCTTTCCAAGTATCCTCCGTCTGTTGTAACATGCAGCGCAGATACTGTTCCAGAGTTTGGTTGGTCCTCTCGGTCTGCCCGTCGGTCTGGGGATGATGGCTGGTTGAAAGCCTTACGTCAATTTGGGCTAGGCGACAACAACTCCGCCAGAAGTGGGAAATAAATTGACTTCCTCTATCTGAGATTAAAACTGAAGGAAAGCCGTGCAACCGAACGATGTTTTCGAGGAACTCTCGAGCCAGAATTGAAGCTGTAGGTAACCCTTTCAATGGGATAAAATGGGCCATCTTCGAGAATAGGTCCACAATCACTAAGATTGTATTAAATCCGGAGCATGGTGGTAAATCCGTGATGAAGTCCATGGAGAGAGTATGCCATGGGTGTGGAGGAATGTCTATTGGATGTAAGAGACCTGCTGGCTTCTCCTTCTGGCTTTTGCTTTGAGCGCACACACCACAGGAATTTATGAAATCTTTAATGTCCTTTCTCCAAGACGGCCACCAGAAATGTCTTTTTATCTTTTCCGACGTTTTGGCAATGCCGGGATGTCCTTCCATTAAGGAGTCATGGTAACAAGAGATCACCTGTCTATGTAAATCGGTGCATGGTAGATATAATCTTCCTCGAAAGTATAGTAAGTTCTTATCCATTGTGAAATCTTTTTCCTTGAGTTGCCAGTCTTGCACTTCTTCTGGAGTCAGAAGTTCTTTAACTTTAGCTTCAAGATCTTCAATGGTTTGTGCACTTATCAAACCCAGGATTTTCTGTTCCGGAATTATGGGTACTGGTTCAGGATTGGTCGTGAGTTCACCTACTCCAATTCGGGAGAGAGCATCTGCTTTACCATTCTTGTTGCCTGGTCGGTAAGTTATCACAAAGTCGAACTCGGCAAAAAATAATGCCCAGCGAAGTTGTCTAGATGATTGAGCTTTGGCTGATTTAAGATACTGTAAATTACAATGATCCGTGATGACGGTGACTGTGTGTCGGGCTCCCAGGAGATAATGCCGCCAGGCTTTAAAGGCGGACTTAATAGCCAAAAGTTCCTTATCTGTAATAGTGTAGTTGATTTCGGGAGCCGAAAATTTGCGGGACCAGAATGCTACTGGGTGTAACTGGTTTGTTTCTGGGTCTCTTTGCGAGAGCACTGCTCCCATTGCGAGACTGGAAGCATCAGTCTCCACGATATAGGGAAGTTCCGGGCGAGGATGTTTTAAAACTGGAGCCGAGGTGAATTTTGTTTTTAGTTCCTGAAAAGCTTGTTCCGCCTCCGTAGACCACTCGAAACGTTTATTCTTTCTGAGAAGGGCAGTAATGGGTTGGACTACTTGAGAAAAATCAGGAATAAATCTACGATAAAAGTTGGCGAAGCCCAACATGCTTTGAACTCCTTTCACAGACATTGGTGAGGGCCACTTAATGATAGCGTCCACTTTTCTTGAGTCCATGTGGACTCCATTAGGTGACAAAATAAATCCCAAAAATTCGACCTCCGTGACATGAAAAACGCATTTCTCCAGCTTTGCAAAAAGTCTGTGTTTTCGGAGCCTCTCCAGTACTGCTGTGACGTGTTTTCGATGATCCGCTTCAGAGGACGAGTAGACCAGAATGTCATCAATATAGACAACTACACATACGTCGATGAGCTCTCTGAGGACGTCATTCATAAAATACTGAAAAGCAGCCGGTGCGTTGCATAACCCAAAGGGCATTACTTGATACTCGAACAGTCCATATTTAGTACGAAAGGCCGTCTTCCATTCGTCGCCCTCTTTTATTCGTACTAAATGGTAAGCTCCTCTGAGGTCCAGCTTTGTGTAGATACAGGCACTTTTAACTTGGTCAAGAAGTTCAGGGATCAAAGGTAACGGATATCTGTTCTTAATTGTAATCTGGTTCAGGGCACGGTAATCTATACATGTTCTCAGGTCTCCTTCCTTTTTTGGAACGAAGAACAAAGCTGAAGAGGCTGGGGACTTCGAAGGACGGATAAATCCATTAGCCAGGTACTGGTCCAAATACTGCCTCAGGTGAAGATTTTCAGGTTCTGTGAGGGCATAAATTCGACTGCACGGAGGAGTGGATCCCGGAAACCAAGTCTATCTGGCAGTCGTATGATCTGTGAGGAGGCAGTGAATTAGCTTGATCTTTTCGAAAGACATCCTGAAATTCCCGGTATTCAGGAGGCAGGTGATGACTCTCAGAAGTAGTTGCTACTAGCTTAGTGGTAGGCTGAGGATAACAGGTAGGAGCGCATTCTGGAAACCGGATTGTCTTTGCTCGCCAATCGATCTGGGGATTGTGTTTCTCCAACCAAGGGATTCCTAGGATAACTTGAAACTGCGGAGCCTTGATCACATCAAACACGATCTTCTCTTGATGTCCATCTTGGCTTACCAACGTCACTTCCATGGTGGTGTGAGTTACTGGTCCGGAAGCTATTTCCGTACCGTCCACGGTGGTGATGACGTCTTTCACCGTCTTAGGACAAAGAGATAGATTCATCCTGGCGGCCAATTCACAGTCCACGTAATTGCCGATTGCGCCACTATCAATGTATGCTTTAATGGCATGCATACGATTGGGTTGTTCTGGACACACGAGGACCATGGGCATGATGAAATGCGAGGTCAAAGAACTGGTTTTAACGCTCGGCAAGCGGACCTCTACACTTGTCGGGCGAGGTCATTTTCCGACTCTGAACCTTTGGCACCTTTATCGGAAGCTCCTACTATCTTCTTTCTTGTTTTCACGGGGCAATCTTGAAGGAAATGCCCTGAGTTTCCACAATAGAGGCACAATTGCAGTTGTCTTCTCCTTTCCCTTTCCTTTTGAGTTAGAGGTCCTTTCACAACCCCAATCTGCATGGGTTCCACGGTATCATTTCCTTTAGCGGAACTCTGTGGTCTTGAAAAAGTTCGAGTCTCAATTCTGGAACGATCGGCTTTTCGATTTTGTATTCTATGATCCAATTGAACCACCAGATCGATGTATTCGGAACAGTCTTGTGGAGGATTCACTACCTGAGCCAGAACGTCTTTGAGTTCTCCACGCAGACCTCTGTAGAAAAGGGTGATCCTCTTATCCTCAGGCCATCCGGTTTCAACCACTAGTCTGTTGAATGATGCAATGTAGGCCAGAAGATCTTGATTGCCCTGTCGTAGTGAAAGAAGTTCATTGTCCAGGGCCTGTCCCTGAGAATGTCTTGCGAACAATCTTTCCATACTAGCTTGGAAGTCCTGGAAATTGTAAAGAATTGGGTTATCCTGAGTCACTAAAGGAATAGACCAATCTGCGGCACTGCCACTAAGATATGAGAGCACGAAGGCCACCTTAGCCTGGACCGTTGGGAAAGCGGCAGGTCTACACAAAAAGTGCAAATGACACTGATTGATGAACACAGCATATCTTTTCGGATCACCTGAAAAGCGTTCGGGCGGGGCCAGAGGTACGTTTCCGGGTAGATTAATTTGCACCGGATTAGAGGAAGTCGTTGGAGCATGGCTCCCCCCAGGGGTAGGCAGAGGAGTTTGTCCCGCTTGGGTTTGCAACAATTGTCTAGCCAAATCATCTGTTCGTTCCTTAGAAACCACTAACTCCCTCGTTAGGGCATTTGTTTCCTGGCGCGCTGCGTGTACTTCTGCTCTCAACTCCCCGAGCAACTGGGCCAATTGCTCCGTGTCTGAAGTTTCCATTGCGCCTGGGCGGGAAATATGTGGTAAGGCTTCGCGTTCTGTAACGCTCACCTGGTTCCCTCGGAGGCGCGGGTCTTGACTGGGCGGTGAAACCGTCTTCAATGTCAGGCGTAGGATTCGTTGGGCTCCCGGATTTGGCCCCTTTCTCACCGAAAGTTTGACCTGAAGGGTGAGGTGTCTGCAAGTGGAAAATCAAGGTATTAGTGCCTGGAAGATTGGGAGAAGTTCCAAGCCCCTCTCTCCCTCTCTCCCAGTGGTACTCGGTCGATGGTTGTGCTCACCTTAAATAGGTGAATGCTGGGCTCTCCATCCTGCGTCTCATGCAGGGGCGCTGGGTCCAGTTACTTCACTGGATATGAGTTCAGCCTCTTAATTGCAGAGGGTAAGTTGAGAGCGATGCCGCCGTGTGCTGCACGAGCGTGACTTGTAAGTATAAAAGTTCCCTTTAGATTGCTCTCTTCAAATGTCTTATCTCCTTAATGTCTGTCTTTTCCCTTTCAGATGCTGTCGTTGCCGAAGAAGATGCTCCCCCCAGGTTCGTGGCAGAGAGCGTAACAAGAAGATGGTGCATACGAAGGCACGTAAGTAGAAAGGCTGCTCTAGGGCTGTAGAATGCACCTTAATGTCTCTTTTGTCTTTACAGGTGCCGGAATGCAGCGCGAGCAGAGTTGGAGCGAGTGTAACACAGGTAAGCAGTTTTGTAACTAAGCGTTACTAACCAATGTTCTTTGTCTTTGCAGGCCCGATGCCGTACGAGATGTGCAGAAAAAACGCCTTGAATGCTGCCGATGGATCGGGTAAGTTGAACCGCTAACTTTGCCTTTGCCTAACCTGTGCCTTTTGTTTTGCAGGAGCTGCTGAAGACTGAGGATTGGTTTCCAGCAGGTAATTTTCGTATTCACAGGATCCGGAACTGAAGATTCACTGGAGCTGACACGGTGAGCGTCCTGCTGCAGATGCAGAATAACGCGAAGCACCTTGCATCAATCGGGTGTGGTTTAAATAGTCCATAGGAGTGCTTAGGTGTCTTCTTCCACAGCCTCGCCCAGACAAAAGAGTTCCTGCTTCCAGAAGGGGTCCAGCATCAATGATCCAGGGAGTGGTGCCTGCCCCACCCAGAAGGAAAAGTAGTCCCTGCCAGAAGAGAGTGAAACATCATCTTGCTGGTAAGTAAGCAGCATGGTCTGCTGCAGGTAGGTCCACCCAAGCACTCTCACACTTGTCATGAGCCCGGCGCTTCCTGTGCCGGGACGGGTCCATGCTATGAGCCTGGCACCACCGGTGCCAGGACAAGGTCCAAAAGGTCCCTATTGGGACTTGCTGGTGCCGATAGTATATGTTATGAGCCTGCTTCCAAGGATGTTGGGTAGGTCCTGACTCTTTGGAAGCAGTGGTCATGACAGAAGGGGCAAAGCGCCAGGAGGAGGGAGGTACAGGGGTGGCGCAGAGGCATCGGGCCTTCGTTCATGCAAAAGTTTGTTAATCAATTCATCGGACGTATGAAAATCTTTTGAAGGGTACATTTTCTGAATGCCTAATTGAAACGCTCTGTCCGTGTTCCTAATTGATTCCAATTGTTTATTTTGATCATATAACAGTGCCTTTTCGGCATTCGTCATTTGTCGACGCATATGTTTCTCTCCACTCTTTTGTTGCTGCAAAGCTTCTATTTTCCAACTGTGCAATGCGTCAAATGCTTCAGGTCTAGCCTGTTTCTTTATCAATACAGACTCTAAATATTCTAACCGGGGGATTTCAAAGCTACCATTGGTTGGCCACCGAAGTTTAGAGTTATGTCTGGTCTGTCTGTGCCAAATATCATAAATGCTATACTACCAAAGCCTTTCTTACAGTACATAGTACATGCAGGCGACCCCTCCTGTGGTGCGGGACGGCTAACTTCCAAAGATTGTCTGTCGCTGCGGAATAATGCCCTGAAGCAGGCAGACAATTTCTCAGGCATATCAAAATTCTGGTGTTACCTGGCCAAATAATTGTGCTCGCGAGTACAATGCGCCAAATTTAAATTGTCAGGGTTAAATTAAGAATCGGGTCACTATTCACCGTTCAGGGATCGGATTGTGCTGTTCTGTTGAGGAATTCACTTCTCGTCCAGAGGGGCCGTTTTGTTGGCACCGTCCGATCCCGGTCCGATAGCCGAGCCAACCTTCAACGAGACGAAGTCAATCTTGAGGGTCCCTATTCGGGCGCCATCTGTGGAATCAGAAAATACAATATTAAAGCTTTTACACCAAGCAAAGAGAAATACATCAACATGGGCTTGTAAAGATTCCCAGAATCTTTATTGCAACACTGTACAGTTTACAAAACAAAGTACACAAATAGCTATTTGGCCGTCAGTACATCACAGAGACCACCAACAGGTTCAATGTGAGCAGTGAACAGGAATTGCTAGCTGGACATCAGCATATTTATGCAGTTTCTTCATACCGATGTCCAGTCACCTACAAGTTAATCATGTACTGGGCTAGGGTTCGCGCCAGGTTCATTCCTAATTTACATATCTCGTGCATGCGGTTTACTTCTTAATACATTTACTAACAAATACTATTATTCTCTGGGTTTAACTTTACACTCTTTACACATTTGCTTCAATGCAGGTCAAACAGATGTTTCGTATGTCAGGTGTAAATAGCGTTATTGTTCTTGTATACTTGTAGGTTAACATCGCCGATTCAAGTAATCCCCTGATCCCGAGGTCAACAAAGGACAAGGTCTACATGACCCTAACATGTAGCCTGCAGGCAGGTTGGACATTAACTCGCCTACAGATATTGAAGAGGTTAAGTAGGAAAAAGAGAACACAGGTCAGCCATTTTAGGCCACAGGGTGACTTTGCACGACAAACTAAAATGGCGGCCTTAACCTAAAATGGAGGCTTAATTAACTTAAGGTCATGACCTTGCGATGCTGATTTCCTCGCAAAGCGACTGGGCATAGGCCAACATATACAATGAGGACGAAACAATATTATATCAGTTTTAACAACCTGCCGCAATCTTGAAAGTTTCCTTATGGGCACGGTGGTGGCCATCTTAACATGGTAACATGTCTTTCATGCACCATTGCTTTCCATGTGTTTGAAGGGTTGTGAGAGAGTTCCTAACACCTTTGGTGTTGTTGGAGCTTCCTGCCTTCCTGCCCCTTCGGTGGCTCGAGTTCCACCAGCATCGAAGCTACAGCGTTCTCTGTGCTGTCTATTGGTTCCACCACCACAGCATATGCTGCATACCCAGTTCCTCCTCTGTGATGCTGCGCGACCCCGCATTGCTCACTCTCCAGCGGCTTCTCTCCCCTTCACTGCTTGTAGGTCAGTCATTAAGTTCCTCCCTGGATCTGAAGAAGAAACTTGATTGGTGCTGGTTCGCATAAGATAGTGACAGAAATTACAGGTTAGAAATTGAGTCTTCCACATTAAATAGGCCCTGTACATAATTGCCCTTTTCACTACCCATGAGCATGTCAGACTTATTGGCAAGGAAAGGCTTGGTGTTAGTCTTCTTTGGATATTCTTTTTCCCCAGAGAGGAGCCGCCACCAGTGGAATCCTGCTTTCCCTGTCCCATAGGAAGAGTGTTACGTAGCAGGCTCACCTTTTATAGGATGTGTAGTCGTATGTCAGTTCATTGAATACAGTAAGTAAATACTGTTGCTAAATATGTGGTTAGCCACTATTTAATGAAATATAGAAAAGTCAGAGCCTCTGTGTCCATAGCTTGACTTTTGTACAACTTAACATATTATTAGTATTATTTTTCGTTTAGTTAAGGCCATTTGTAGGACATTTCTATAAAAGTTCCCATTGACAAAAGTCATGGCCGGAGAGGCACAAAGGCAGCTGCCATGGCTGCTCCCTTTTTCAAGCTAAGTGCTCAAACATCTACACTACCAATGATGTGCTCATGAACACACATATATACGCATCAGCTGGCATCCAGGAGACAGAAGGGTAGCATCTGAACAGGCTTCATCTGGGAGGCACTGGAGAGTCAAACAATTGTATTTTAAGCTGGGTTTTAGGCAAGCAATCAGCCTTCATCATAGTGTCTCCATTGAATTTGCATCTCATGTGAGGGCAGGTGTTTGGCACAGGTCTTACATATATGCAGTCTTACATATATTGTGTCTTCCAAACATGGGGGTCAAGATCAGCAACACATTTCAATGCTTCCTCTGTGACACACATGGTGCTGTGCTTGCAGTGTTTCTGCCATAGGTGAACATTTTCGCCACCTCAGCATATGGTTACATTTGGTGGAGAAGGAACCCAAATTTTGATCTCTTTATTGTGTACTTTGCCTTCTCTTTTTCTTTTTTGTTTCATCTCCTATCCACCCACTTTAAACTTCCTTCCTCCCTCCATCCCTCCGCTGCCCCCCCTCCCCTCCCTCCCTCCCTCCCTCCCCCTTCCTTCCTTCCTTCCTTCCTTCCTTCCTTCCTTCCTTCCTTCCTTCCTTCCTTCCTTCCTTCCTTCCTTCCTTCCTTCCTTCCTTCCTTCCTTCCTTCCTTCCTTCCTTCCTTCCTTCCTTCCTTCCTTCCTTCCTTCCTTCCTTCCTTCCTTCCTTCCTTCCTTCCTTCCTTCCTTCCTTCCTTCCTTCCTTCCTTCCTTCCTTCCTTCCTTCCTTCCTTCCCTCCCTTATGACCTTCTAACTGAAGGCCTCTAACTCTGAAGTAAAGTTTTCGGGTGCCATGATAAACACTTCAAAGGTTCAGTGAAGCAGACATGGTAAAGTCGAGGAATGGGCAGGGCCTTCTTATGAAATGTTGTGGCCCGGTCCTAGACACATTTGGGCTCCCGCAAACCTAATAAATGTTATCCAGTCATTTTATCGGAAACACAACGGAGTGGTTCATAACAGAGTGGACAGTAACAGCGAAAAACACAGAAAGATTAAAATAAATATATAAAGGGTAGTGGGGCAAGGGATTGAAATGGGTCAGGATGGGGTTGGGGTGGCTTTAAAAGCGTGGAAAAAAAGGGCGGCTTGGGAGGGACCTGGCTTGGGAGGGACCCTCCCACCCCCCCAAAATTAAAAAAAATAATAATAAATCAGGGTTTTCTTGTATTTTGTCCATGATGAAATGTACCACTCTGTATTTGTGGTTGGTAAGATCACATATAATCAAACAAATAAATACATCCAATAAATGATGTCATTGAAGAATCGCTGGTCATCTCCCCTTCCCTGTGACATGATCACAACCCATAGCTTGAAATTGAGCCCTTGCAGAGAATAAAATGAGCATGTCGACTCCCTTGAAGTCTCTTTGCCCCTTCATCTGTGCCGCAATACGAATATTAAAAAGGTGACACATTAAGAGCAACATTAGCAGTTCACCATGAGGGTACTTATTCTCTAGCATAATCACATTTTAACAATAGCAGCCACAAGAAGCTTATTTGGACTGCAGCATAGAAGCAGAACCCATGTACATAGCCGTAGGAAAAAGATACGCACACTCCAGCATAGACAGAGGGCTCAAATTAAACATCACAGTAAAGGTACATATACCAGAGCATATGCATTGAGTTAACAGTTATCCCGTTATGTCGATGCTGGACTCGGATTGGGAACCATGGGAAAGGTGCATGTGCTCTTACAGAAATACTGAAGAGATATTAGTAGCTATGGTTAGTTAGCAGGTATGAGGGAACTATGCATAGACATATTATGGGTGCAGGACACTGATTATCAACCTCATCAAATGTAAAATGAAGCTGCTGACACTTGGATAGAGTAGACAGACTGGAAACAACGAGGAAAGTGTACAAACCATATCAGATACAGGATACTAATTAAAAGTTCATCAGAAAGGGGTATGCATCGGAAAATATACTGAGATTAGAAGAAGGCCATGATTTATAAGTGGTGTTGATGTGAGTGAGCCAAGAAACAAATTGCTTTGTGGCGTGCAATATAACAATAGTCCTTAGTATCATATATTAAGCAACACTACAGACAGTTAAGCCATGAGTGGGGCGTTTTGAAAGGATACCCTAAGAAATATACTACTCTAAGTGGTTAACAGCATTCACATAATTAGACACTGTCAAAGCTTTATTTGATTAAATATGTTGACCAGGATAACGCTATGTTGACCAGGATAACGCGCACTCACACCTAAGTGATGAAGCTGGGATCTAAGCCCAGTCTGCACTAGGCCTCACTGTTTCCAGTTCTTGTCATACAGCAATGTGCAATTATTTGTGAATGTTTTTCTTTCAATAAGTAAAATAACACCCTGTTTGTAAACCTTACTTGGGAAGTTTGGCAATCAAGATGATAAAACAGCCTCACAATATTGTAAAGAAATCCTTATATAAACATCTTATTAAAAACATGTGTGATAAGATCACCTACTTAAAGCCATTGTTAGTCAAAGACATGCCAAGTGTGACACTTGCTATGGAGAAAAACATTTGAAATTGTAAACAAAACACAAGCAAAGCGATTTATTTGTCTAAAATAAGTAACATGAAAATATGCTTGCTAGATGCCTGTAGCTTTTGGTTGCCTCCTGCCTACGGCCCCTTCGGCTTAAATTACCCACATGAAAAGAAAATGATGGCAATGGGCTAAAGAATGCCACTATGATGCGAGAATGCAAACCTTTTCAGAGAAGACAGCACAATTCTATACAGTGTGATAAGATTATCTGTCCAGAATCACATTACAATCAGGTTGCAAAGCAGGGATATGAGCTTGAACAGTTTGGTTCCACCCCCTCTAATTTGACTACCTAATCACCTCTCACACAAACACATTATACTCTTCAATGGGGATGGAGGTCCAGTTTTCCACTGCTGTTAAATTGCTTTGCATCACAGCAGGTGGTGCTATCACCAACATGTATTTACTTAAGCAATAGAACCCGAGCGTCGGGGGCATTACCGACTCAGGTAATGCCCCGGGGCCCATAGGTAAGGACCCGAGCGAAACGAGGGCCTTACCAAAGGCCCCGGGGCATTACCAGAGTCGGTAATGCCCCCGACGCGAGGGTTCTATTGCTATTAGTACCCCGGCCCGCAAAGTTGCGTGACCGGGGCACTAAAAGCTTTTTTTTTTCCGTCCCGAAACGCTGCAGCGTTTCGGCGCTGCAGCGTTTCGGGAGAAAAAATAAATAATAGAAAATGGCGGCCGCCATGGAACGGGAAAACGGAGTGTTCCCAGCGCGTCCGCTCCTGAAAAAAGGATCAAAAAGAAGGTAAGTGGGGTTGGGAGGGCGAGAGTGGGACGGAAAAAGAAAACGTACCTGCGTCCCCCGCCGGGTATGAGGGAAGCCTCCAGCCGTGTGGAGGCGCGGAGCCGGGATGGCCCGCTCCGAGTCTCCACACAGCTGGGGGCTTCCCTCGTCCCCCGCCGGGGACGTAGGACCAAGAAGGTAAATTGGGGAGGCGGGTGGGAGGGAGGAAAGGGATTAAGAAAAAAAAGACTTACTCGAGTCCCCGGCGGGGGGCAAAGGCAGCCTCTCAGCCGAGGGGAGGCTCGGAGCGGGGATGGCCCCGCTTCGAGCCTCCTCATTGGCTGAGGGGCTGCCACGCCCCCCGCCTGGGACAAAGGCCGTGGAATCCTGACGGAGGGATTCCCGGCCGGGTAGGGACCTGGCGAGAGCCAATCAGAATGCTTGTTGCATTCTGCTTTGCTCTTGCCGGGTTACTAATTAAGTTTATTAACCACAAAGTGGGAGGATGCTCAGTCTGCTTTGCCTGGATTTTGAACGGTGATCCAGCACATGAACAACGATTTCTGCAACAAGTTCTTAACACAGTGATTTATCTTCTGTACCATATCAGCACTCAAACGTGTCAATATGCATTTCAACTTTAGTTATTGCATGTAATCAACATACTCCAGAAAGAAAGAAGGGTGAAAGCACTACACAAGGTGTGCTACAGTGAACGCTCAATGCACTAACTTTAAGCACACAGAAGACAATACAGGATGAATTGCTCAGATGCTAACTAAATTACCAACAAGAGGTAGACAGCAGACTAAGAGCCTCGGCAGCATACTATAGTAGCCAAAGATGGCCGTTTATCCATGCATAGTTTAAAGATGTGAAGGCAGGCGCTCTGTTACCAGTCAATGTAAGGCAAGATGGCCCTGCTGCACTGCCTTGTGAGCACGGGACTCCTGGAAAAATGTTTAAAGATGTGAAGGCAGGCGCTCTGTTACCAGTCAATGTAAGGCAAGATGGCCGTTTATTCACGCATACGCAGGCCTTTGCCTGGGGCTCCAGAGCTAAGGAATAGCAGAGTTGCTGTTGTGTAAGGCTTTTTGTCTTCCATTGCACCACGGCTCCTTTTCATTCATTTGTAAGGCAGAGAGGAGGGGAAGACTGCAACTTGCGGTTCTGATACTTTTCTTGCTCTCTGCCATACAAATGCTCCAGCATTCTGTGCCGGCATGGATTTTCATGCTGGGGAAAATGCTGGAGATCCCTACAGGGTACGCCTGCTTTATACAACAGCATAAAGCAGCCAGACGCCATGGGGATCCCTTGTAAATGACATCTCGGGAGGATAGCTCAGCGGCAACGTGCTTGCCTTGGAAGCAAGACGACACACAGCAACAAAGGTTCGATCCCGGGTCCAGGCTAAGGTGTTATAAATAACCTATCATATTATATACATGGCAGACAGCGTTTACAATTACAAATAAACGATGCTTGCGTGCCAGAGAGTTTAGTTTTCATTGTGAACACTGCTTACCATGCAAACATGGTAAGCATTGTTCACAAATTTGCTCTCCAGCATTTAATTGTAATTGTCTCACCGCTTGCCATGTGAACATGGCAAGCAGTGTTCACAATCAAAAGTTAACACTGCCTGACATGCCAGCATGCCAGGAAGCGTTTACTCAGTTTGCACTGCAGAATGCAACATTGCAGGGCAAAAGGCAGCGTACAGTCTTGTACGCCGACTTTATCCCTTTACATTTGTACTCCACAGTGCAAATGAAAAACATTTAGCAACGGGGAGCCGATTAGGTTAAAGTGCAAATGTAACGGGTCCCTGCCGCCAAATTACGAATTTAATGAACATGACCCCCAAAGTATTCCTCTGGAAGCAAGACTATTCTACCATGAAGACCACGGATGAGATTGCATTCATTCTGAAATGTCTGAGGGGAGAGTTTGAAATGAGGTGGTATTGTCTCTTGAATTCAACCGACCCCTTTATTAACTTTAGCCTTTTGAAAAAGAAGCAAATTGTAAAACATATAGTTCTAAAGCTGAGAGATGAAAATGGAGAAATAGCTTTTGTCAAAGAGTCTAATGACATGCACCCACGTTTGGTATAATTTTTCTAAACATTTTTATAAAAAATAAAAATCTGTATATTATGGTGTCTGGTTTGCTAGCTGTTGGTGCGACAAAAATCTTTTTGAGAAAGTTGAAGAGAAACTGAATATCCTCAGAGAACCGCGTGTGTATAGCAACCTCAGCTTTACAAATCCTACCCACAGATGAAAAAGCAAACCAGAAATAGCTAATGATAAGAAAACAACTGCTTCTATATTTCCAGGAAGCGGCAAGGACTCTTATAGAATACAGATGAAGGGCTTTGGTCTCTGCTCTGATGTTGCTGATTTCTATCTCAGACCATACATCTTTTAACCCTTTCCCCTGTCTCCACGTGCCCTGAGCGTGCTCATGAGATTTTTGCCATCCCACTATTTGATCGATTGTTAGGCAGTTTGGTGACCCAGAGAAAGCTCCTCAATTTACTGGGTCTTTTTTAATCGCCTGAAAATGCATTTTAAATCAGGACTGATTGAAAATGCATAGTGTGGCAAACATGGTTCAGGGGAAGCTAAGCACGCCTTCTCTGTGCCAGACACCAAATAATAATTAATAGAAGATGCTTACAATTTCCCCAGCCGCTAGGACTTGTAAGCGCTTCTTGAAACGATAGCTCAGTTGGTACAGTGCCTTGATGGCCCTGGGCTATGTGAGTGCTTTAAAAATGCAAATAAATAAATAAATAATGTGCCCAATGAAGGGATCTTCTCTAAATATACAGGTTGCTGGTTTCATTCCTTTCAATGCTCACTCACCCTGTCAAGGGGAACAGCAACATGAGTTCCATTTCGCCTCGCAGCAAACACTTGTTAGTGGAGTCGTGCGTAAGACTTTATGCATTCAATTTACGTTATGGCCCATTATTTATTCATTTGTATGGTGGGTAAGAGACGCAGATCGTACATTTTGATTCTGCTTCGCCCTTCCTCTCCGCCATATAAAAGCTGTGCAATGGTACGAAACCGCCTGTTTTTTACACCAGCAAAAAGCAGCCAGATTCCATAGAAGTCCTTTCTAAAGGCTGAATGCCATGCAGAAATGGCAGGCAGCGTTTCGTTTACTCATTTTGCACAGATGAGTTCAAAAGGGTGATGCAAAAGCGAGTACACTACCACAGTACACTCCCCTTTTGCACTCCAGGGTGATGTAAAAGCGAGTACACTACCACAGTACACTCCTCTTTTGCACTCGAGGGTGATGTAAAAGCGAGTACACTACCACAGTACACTCCCCTTTTGCACTCCACTGTGCAAATGTTGAAAATCACGCGTAGTAGACCTATGTATGCCCAAGTGTAAACGTAACAGGGTCGCGCCACGTAAGGGACGCAGAACACAAAACTAAGCATTACACTGGTCAATTTGCAGAGATATTTTCTCTGCATGCATGTGGAGAGAATAGACTCAGGTTGGGTGATTCCCATGAGGGAGTCTGATATTTAAAAGGTTTTGTACATGCCTACTCACTGTCATGAGGCACCCCACCCAAAGCATGAAAGTAGGGTGCATGTCACAGGAGTGTCTGCTGATCAGCAAAAGAATGCCCTTTGATGTCTTGCAGTTCTTGCCTCTGTGACATATTTGCAAGGACAGACGCACTTTGACACATAGGCACTGGCCTGGCGCATTGTAATCGTTGTTTAGTGACACCAATGATCTAATAGTGATCATTATCGCCTGGCATAATAGTTTTTTCCAAGCCTTCTTCTCTCCCAGTAACTTCGGGCTGCCAATTATCTAACCCTAATGACTGCACGCACTGTTTATTAACGTGCGGGGGAAAATCTGAATCACCCACATGTTCAGGAAAGTCACTGTTTGTGAATCTGTGAACATTTTAAGGATTTTCAGGCTATTATGAAAGTCTATGCTAAAAGGACGAGTAATCTCGTCCTTGGCACGTAAGAGGTTAAGTCTTGGTTAAGCACATTACAGTTTAAATTCCTGTAAAGAGTCAGTTCAAAGGATCTGTGATTTTTCAGCTTGCAGGCGTTTATGTTATGCTATATTGTCTTATACTGCGCACTATTATCGTGGCGCTAACGTGGCTGTGCAAGAAAGAGGGCAGGCTGGGTTAGTGAGGGAAGAGTGATAGGATGGGTCTAGAACCAGGAGAAACTGACGTCTGTGCGTTTTGCCTCGCAGGTGAGTTTATTGTGTACACTGGCTTGTTGTATCCGTAATGGTGAGGCCCAGTTACTGGGTTGATTGTTGTATGCAAGTGTTTGCTGTGTTTAGTGTGTATTTGTGTGCTTCATGTGTAGTTTTGCTGTTAGTTTGATTGTGCACACTGGCTTGTTGTATCCGTAAGGGTAAGGTCCAGTATTTGGGATTGTTTGTGGAATGCAAATGTTAGTTATGTTGAGTGTATATTTGTGTGTAGCTTGGATAGCCCATAGGGCGTGCATAGTATTTGGGAGATATGTTGGACGGGAGCAGGGTGGTTAGTACATTGGCTACTCTCAAAGTTCTTCCAAGTGTGTCCTCTGAGCTCATCCAGCTGCCACACAGTGGTACTCTCCAGACCTTCCACATGCAACAAACTGGCTACCACCACAACCCCTCCAAGCTCAACACACTAGCCACTCCCATAAATTCCTCTAAGTGCAATACATTGCTGTTCCCACAAGCTCCTCTGTGCACAGCAAAGATTACTAGACACAAAGTGTAATTCTGAGCAGTGGTGGCTGCTTACATAGGGCAGGGGGGGCATCACCCCCCGCCCCACCCAGTGCCCCCCACAATGTGCTGCAGAGTGCAGACACTGAAAAAGTATATTTTTTTTCGTGATTTTTTTTCCATCAAAAAAACAAAGATTTAAATAATGAATGCCGCTCAGTCTGAGAGGCCCAATTAGCCCAATCGTCAACATTACAGAGCACTGTGTGCTCATTGAGGTCCTCCAGTCACCCTCACCCCTCCTGAGACTTAGTCTTCACCGCCTGCCATACCTACCCTGATTGGTCTGGCTTGTCCAGAGGTTACCCTGTTCCAAGAAACTAGGTTGGCCTTCTGAACCTCTGCCCCTACTGGACAGAGTTCAGAAATCCTTCTTAACATCCGCCTTTCGGGGCATGGTCATGGCCAACTACAGATCTCTGAAAACCCTCCTTAGGGTCAACAGCACACTCTCCAATCCAATTGCGCTGACATGTGGGACGAGGCAAGGATGCCCATTATCTCTGCTACTGTTTGCCCTGGAAATGGAACATTTTGCCCAGAGGATCAGACGGAACACTAACAGCAAGGGCCTACAGGTGGACACGTCTCAACACAAAATAGCCCTCTACGCAGATGACGTGCTCCTAACAATCTCAGAAGCGCACACCTCGATGAGACAGGCTCTTGCGGAAATTGATGCCTTTGGGAAGGTCACAGGCTTTTACTAAGTTTTTAGACAAAACTATTAATTTTAACAAATCCGTCACCTTGGGATCGGCCTGTCCTCAGGGGAAATAAAAGTCCTCAGCTCCCTCAGTCCCATCCAATGGGAAAAGAAGTCGATTCCTTGCTTGGGAGTGCAGATCCCCACAAACCTGAGGGATACATACAGAGTGAACTTCCCTACTCTCCACAAAGAGCTCGAAAGGGACCTGGATCACTGGGCAGGACAGGAAATCTCCCCGATGGGGCGCATTACTGCCTGCAAAATGAATCTCCTCCCCAGGTTCCTATATGCAAGTGCTGCATTGCTCGTCGCAATCCCTCTCCCAGCCATACGTAAATTACAAAAGATAATGCTTCGGTTCATTTGGAGGGGCAGAAAAGCAAGGATCTCACAGAACACGATGATGGGTGATGCCAAATTAGGGGGACTTGGGTTCACCAACTTACAAAACTATCAAGTGGTGGCGCAGCTGGCCCAATCTCACACCTGGATGTTGACCTCCGACCCCCCCAGATGGGTTGAAACTGAACAATCACTGCTCCCCCTCCCACTGCGGTTCCTGCCACACATCGAACCTCTGCATCGCCGGCAATGGGAAAAGCTACCAGCCTCTACCACCCAAACCTTGCGACTATGGGACTGGGCCTTGAAACGTAAGAAAGTTTCAAGAGGACTGAGCCCGCCCTCCCCGGTCTTTCACAATACAGCATTCTCCCCGGGCACGCATCCCCAACATTTTAAAACTGGATTGCGGGAGGTCAAACAACTCTGAGCCAACTCTTTGTAGGAGGCGAGCCCCGCACATTCGAACAATGCAAGGAGGCCTTTCACCTCTCGGAGATGGACAGATGCCCCTACATCCAACTCTGCCACTGGAGCTACAACCCCCACATGCGACAGGCTGTGACACACACTGCAACAGCTCTCGAACTTACCCTGCTGGAGCCCCGGCGCGGGGTAGAATTTCTTCCTTATACAGATGCCTGCAGCCAGACCTGCTCTCCGCAAAGGCGCCCTATATGGCACAATGGGAGGCCGATTTGGGCCGGTAGATAGAAGACCGAGAATGGGTGGACATATGGACGAGACTCCACGCCTCCTCTCCTTGCATAATGAATAGGGAATGTGCCTACAAAATCCTCCTGTGCTGGTACTACCCTCCCCTGAGGCTCCACCATATGAACAAAGCTTTATACCCCGCCTGCTGGAGACTCTGTGGCCAAACAGGCTCCTTCTACCACATGTGGTGGCTCTGCCCCAGGGTAAAACAGTTTTGGACACAATGCTTAGCCCCCATTGAGAAGGTCACCCAGGTGGCACTTCCATTGGAGCCCGAGCTGCTTCTTCTGGGGGCTCCAAGCCCGTGGATGTACCCCCGATCTGGAAGGAAAGCCAAGTTGATAACCCAATGCCTACTTGCAGGGGGAAATGAGGTACCACGTGCCAGAGAGAGTTAAATGTTTGCGTGCCAGAGAGAGTTAAGTTTTCATTGTGAACATTGCTTACCATGCAAGCATGGTAAGTAGTGTTCACAAATTAAACTTAAATGCTCTCCAGCATTTAATTGTAATTGTCTCACCGCTTGGCATGTGAGCTTGGCAAGTAATGTTCACAATTAAAAGTAAACACTACCTGACATGTCAGCATGCCAGGCAGTGTTTACTCACTTTGCATTGCAGAATGCAAAATTGCAGGGCAAAAGGCAGTGTACAGTCTTGTACGCCGCCTTTATCTCTTTACATTTGTACTCCACAGTGCAAATAACAAATATTTAGCAGCTGGGAGACGCTTACATTAAAGTGAAAATGTAAAGGGTCCCTGCCGCCAAATTACGAATTTAATGAACATGACCCCCGACGTATTCCTCTGGAAGCAAGACTATTCTACCATGAAGACCCCGGAGGAGATTGCATTCATTCTGAAATGTCTGAGGGGAGAGTTTGAAATGAGGTGGTAATGTCTCTTGAATTCAAACGACCCCTTTATTAACTTTCGTCTTTTGAAAATGAAGCAAATTGTAAAACATATAGTTCTAAAGCTGGGAGATGAAAATGGAGAAATGGCTTTTGTCAAAGAGCCTAATGACATGCACCCACGTTTGGTATAATTTTTCTAAACATTTTTATAAAAAATAAAAATCTGTATATTATGGTGTCTGGTTTGCTAGCTGTTGGTGCGACAAAAACCTTGTTGAGAAAGTTGAAGAGAAATTGAATAGCCTCAGAGAACCGCGTGTGTATAGCAACCTCAGCTTTACAAATCCTACCCACAGATGAAAAATCAAACCAGAAATAGCTAATGATAAGAAAGCAACTGCTTCTATATTTCCAGGAAGCGGCAAGGACTCTTATAGAATACAGATGAAGGGCTTTGGTCTCTGCTCTGATGTTGCTGATTTCTATCTCAGACCATACATCTTGTAACCCTTTCCCCTGTCTCCACGTGCCCTGAGCGTGCTCATGAGATTTTTGCCATCCCACTATTTGATCGATTCTTAGGCAGTTTGGTGACCCAGAGAAAGCACCTCAATTTACTGGGGTCTTTTTTCCTCGCCTGAAAATGCATTTGAAATCAGGACTGATTGAAAATGTATAGTGTAGCAAACAGGGCTCAGGGGGAGGTAAGCACGCCTTCTCTGTGCCAGACACTAAATAATAATGAACAGAAGATGCTTACAATTTCCCCAGCCAGTCGGACTTCTAAGCGCTTCTTGAAAGGATAGCTCAGTGGGTACAGTGCCCTGGGCTATGTGAGCGCTTTAAAAATGCAAATAAATAAATAATGTGCCCAATGAAGGGATCTTCTCTAAATATACAGGTTGCTGGTTTCATTCCTTTCAATGCTCACTCACTCTGTCAAGGGGAACAGCAACATGAGTTCCATTTCGCCTCGCAGCAAACACTTGTTAGTGCAGTCGTGCGTAAGACTTTATGCATTCAATTTACGTTATGGCCCATTATTTATTCATTTGTATGGTGGGTAAGAGGCGCAGATCGTACATTTTGATTCTGCTTCGCCCTTCCTCTCCGCCATACAAAAGCTGTGTAATGGTACGAAACCGCCTGTTTTTTACACCAGCAAAAAGCAGCCAGATTCCATAGAAGTCCTTTCTAAAGGCTGAATGCCATGCAGAAATGGCAGGCAGCGTTTCGTTTACTCATTTTGCACAGATGAGTGCCTAGGTGTGATGTAAAAGCGAGTACACTACCACAGTACACTCCTCTTTTGCACTCCAGGGTGATGTAAAAGCGAGTACACTACCACAGTACACTCCTCTTTTGCACTCCAGGGTGATGTAAAAGCGAGTACACTACCACAGTACACTCCCCTTTTGCACTCCACTGTGCAAATGTTGAAAATCACGCGTAGTAGACCTATGTATGCCCAAGTGTAAACGTAGCGGATTCGCGTCACCTAAGGGACGCAGAACACAAAACTGAGCATTACACTGGTCAATTTGCAGAGATATTTTCTCTGCATGCATGTGGAGAAAATAGACTCAGGTTGGGTGATTCCCATGAGGGAATCTGATATTGAAATGGGTTTGTACATGTCACTGTCACGAGGCACCCCACCCAAAGTATGAAAGTAGGGTGCGTGCCACAGGAGTGTCTGCTGATCAACAAAAGAATGCCCTTTGACGGGCAGCAGTCTTGCAGTTGTTGCCTCTGTGATATACTTGCAAGGACAGACTGACTTTGACACATAGGTACTGGCACATTGTAATCATTATTTAGTGACAACAATTATCTAATAGTGATCATTATCGCCTGGCATAATCTCCCAGTAACTTCGGGCTGCCAATTATCTATGATAAGAAAGCAACTGCTTCTATATTTCCAGGAAGCGGCAAGGACTCTTATAGAATGACTACACACACTGTTTATTAGCGTACGGGGAAAAATCCGAATCACCCACATTTTCAGGAAAGTCAGTGTTTGGTGAATCTGTGAACATTTTAAGGACATTCAGTACTAAGTCTGGGTTAAGCGCATTACAGTTTAAATTCCTGTAAAGAGTCAGTTGAAAGGATCTGTGATTTTTCAGTTTGCAGGCGTTTATGTTATGCTATATTGTCTTATACTACGCACTATTATCGTGGCGCTAACGTGGCTCTGTAAGAAAGAGGGCAGGCTGGGTTAGTGAGGGAAGAGTGATAGGATGGGTCCAGAACCAGGAGAAACTGACGTCTGTGCGTTTTGCCTCGCAGGTGAGTTTATTGTGTGCACTGGCTTGTTGTATCGGTAATGGCGAGGCCCAGTTTCTTGGTTGTTTGTTGTATGCAAGTGTTTGCTGTGTTTAGTGTGTATTTGTGTGCTTCATGTGTAGTTTTGCTGTTAGTTTAATTGTGTACACTGGCTTGTTGTATCCGTAAGGGTAAAATCCAGTATTTGAGATTGTTTGTGGTATGCAAATGTTAGTTATGTTGAGTGTATGTTTGTGTGTAGCTTGGATAGCTCATAGGGCGGGCGTGCATAGTATTTGGGAGATATGTTGGAAGGGAGCAGGAGCAGGGTGGTTAGTACATTGGCTACTCTCAAAGTTCTTCCAAGTGTGTCCTCAGTGCTCATCCAGCTGCCACACAATGGTACCCTCCAGATCTTCCACGTGCAACAAACTGGCTACCACCACAACCCCTCCAAGCTCAACACACTAGCCACTCCCATAGATTCCTCTAAGTGCAATGTATTGCTGTTCCCACAAGCCCCTCTGTGCACAACAAAGATTACGTGACACAAAGTGTAATTCTGAGCAGTGCGGCCGCTTACATAGGGCAGGGGGGCATCACGCCCGCCCCACCCAGTGCCCCCCACAGTGTGCTGCAGAGTGCAGACACTGAAAAAGTATATTTTTTTCGTGATTGTTTTCCAGCAAAAAACAAAGATTTAAAAAATGAATGCTGCTCAGTCTGAGAGGCCCAATTAGCCCAATCGTCAACATTACAGAGCATGGGCTGACTCAGACCGCTCTGCAATGTTGATGACAACTGGCTGAGCCTGGCTACAAACAACACAAGGGCACATCCACTTCTACGCATCTTTTCGTATTGTAGATGCATGGAGCTCGTAGCTCCACGCACTCTACATTGCACCGACACAATGTAGGAGACTCGCAGGGTGAAAAAAGATGCATTTTCACTAAAATTTTGCTCCAGGGAAAAGTTTGCCCTAGTGCTAATACGGAATGGTAGAATGGAGAGCCATATTCATGGTTTTCCCCCCTCCCCCAATTGTGGGTAAGATTTGTGTTTGGAGGGGAGTTGGTTCCTGGTCTCCTGAATGAAACACTTGTGACATCATTACAATAACCAGAATCCTTTGAGACTGAAATTGAAAAAAAGTAATTAGCAACACCTGAAAAGGAACACAGCTAGCACAGCCTCCCTGATGAGAGTTTGAGACTTGAAAGTACTTGGAGGAGTAGAACTAACTATTGTGCTTTGGAACTGTAGCAGTTGGGATTTAACCCTGGTATTTTTTTAACATTGTTGGGACTATTTGCATCTGGGATTCAGCCCTGTTATTATTTTTTGAACTGTGTTGGGATTCAACCCTGCTATTACTTACATCAGGATTAAATGACTTGGAACCAGAGTGCGCGCCTGACCTTCTTTTTCTACCTAATATGGAATGGTATTAGCACTAGGGCAAACTTTGCCCTGATGTAAAAATGCATCAAAAATTTATCTTTTTAGCACTAGGGCAATTTAAACCCTGGGGCCAGATTACAGAAACTTTGCACCAGTGCAAGTGCAAAGTTTGCATGGTATTAGCACTAGCATAGAGTTTGCCCTATTTTTAAAATCACTGGGATACATAAAAACCATTGCACCTTCACAAGTGCAGTTTGGAATATTAAATGCACCAGGGAAAACATTGCTCTAGTGCTAAACAGAAACATTTTTGATGCATTTTTGCATCAGGGCAAAGTGTGCCCTAGTGCTAATGCCATTCCTTATTAGCACTTGGGTGCAAAAATGTAGTGAACATGCATCTTTTTTTAACTAGGACAATTTTTGCCCTGGTGCTTTTAATATGCCAGACTGCACTTGTCGAGGTGCAATGGTGTTTTAATGTGAAAATGTTTGTGATGGGTCGTAGAGTCGCGCTCAAGTTACAAGAGGAATCAAACAAAGTCCAATTGGAAATTTCCACATACAGGTGAATTTATTTGGACAGCCAACACGTGTTTCGACCGGCAGGTCATTCTCAAGGCTGCATAAGTCCCATATAATAACAAATCATAAATAAATAAGCATGGTAGAGATGCACCAGACAATTAGGATATCAAATGAGAAAAGCAAATTAAAAAACAAAAGATCACAATTTTTAAAAAAATGTGACATGTACATGACGTATATTCCAAATATGAAGCAAAAAGCATGTCAATATTTACATACCACATTCCACAAAACAGGCAGAAGGGTTCAAGCAAGTGATGAATATTGTTGGTCAATCAACCAAAAGAAAACATAAAAACATTTTTTTTAATTATTTATTTGTACTTGGCACAAGTACCTTTACAAATCTTTCTTCAGCAATATATAAAATACATATAAGAAATATCAAACGTTTCCTTTACAAAAAACACAACAGAAACATATAATCTAAAACACAACAGAAAAGTATCATCTAAAAAAAACTTACATTTTTACATATTTACATAAAAGAAAAACCATATATCTACTTTGTAGAATAATACATACTAGATCTTATTGCGTAGAAGCATGTAGATTACATTTTGTTAAATATACAAAATGACAGAAGATCATGGGCCTCATTACGAGGTAAGCCGGGAAGGCAAAAGCGATGCCGGTATGCCGTTTACTGTCCCGTTGCATTCCGACCCGCAAACCCGGTATTAGCGGCACACTAAACAACGGTGCCGCTAATAGCGGCATAGGCGCGTACACGCGCCCCTTCAGGGAGCAAATACCAGCTTGCTGGTAATAGGGGGTAATTCCAACCCACGCATACATGCAAATACCGGCATCGCGAAGCCGGTAATCACGGGCTGCACGATGCGGGCCATACAGGCATCGCGGACCACCCGCAAACAACAAGCAGGATACAAGGCAGCTGCCACAGGTGCACACAATCCCCACAGGTGGAGTCAATGGAGGCTGTGCGAGTATAAACTGAGCACACCCACACACCACAACCCCCACCCCCACAGGTGTAGGCAACGTAGAGTGGCCCAGTACAAAATGAGCACACCTACACACCACACCCCTTCCTACACCATAATGCTACCACTAGCAGTTGCAATCATGGCGCTGGAGGACATGCCTATACTGCTACAACTACAGCAACAACAGCAACAACAGCAACAACTGCAGCATCAAGAACAGGCATCACAGAGGAGAGGCAGGAAGAGAAGGAGGGTGAGACAGGCCCAGCAATTACCACCAGCGCAGCCACCAGTGCCTCGTAGGCAGCCACCAATCCCTCGCACCAGACCCAGCCCATTCAACCTAATCCTGAGCAGATCCACACCCTGTACCGGTTGGACCGTGATACCATCACCACCATAGTGGACATGATACAGAACGACATTGCCAGCCACATAGAAATACGCACTGCCATCCCCCCACTACTAAAGGTGGTGTCTCTGCTACACTTCCTGGCCACAGGCACCTACCAACACACAGTGGGCCAGCTGCATGGCATTTCACAACCACTATTCTCACGCATGCTGAACCAAGTGCTCGATGCCCTCCTGAAGCACACAAGCACCCATATATCCCTACCACGGACTGCCCAGGAGATAGCCAAAACCAAAGTAGGCTTCCATGCACTGGCAGGCATGCCCAATTGTGTTGGTGCCATCGACTGCACCCATGTGGAATTGGTAGTACCCCATGCCATAGAGGCGGTGTACTGCAATCGCAAGCAATACCACTCCATCAATATGCAAATGGTATGTGACTCCAGCAAGATCATCACACATTGCTGCGCCCGATTTCCTGGATCCACACATGATGACATGGTACTGCGCAACTCCATGCTACCCCGTCACATGAAGCGACGTGCTGGACCCCGTGCCTGGCTGCTCTGTGAGTTGCATAACAGGGCCATGGCCATGCTGCGGGGTACTGATGTGTGTGGATGCAGAAGGGGGGCCTACTGCACCCGGCTGGTAAAGGGGGGGGAATAGTGCACCTGGGTGGGAAAGGGGGGGGGGGAATAGTGCACTTGGGTGGCACTAGCCAGTGAGTGGAGAATGCATGCAGAGCTAATCACTCCTCACCTGAACCAGCCAAACGGAGCATAACACATCACTGGGCCACATATCACAAATATTGCATATGATGACAACAAGTAAGAAGCACAACCAGGGCATCATGGTGATGGCAAGCAATGCATGACTGAATAGGATGGCAACAGTGGCAATGCGGCTAGTGTGACCATGCATAGTAAAGAATATACAGCATGATTTGGAGGCCAAACATTGTTGCACTGCCACATCTGCCTCAGCATGCATGATTACACCCTCATCATCTATTGAACCCCATCCAGTGTACCACACCTCATTACAGTATACACTGCATCTAGGTGACTATTTTGTACACGTACAGGGACATGTGCATGACCACACCAAATAGCTGCTGCCATGACTGTGCTCCCTGAAGGTGGCAGTTCGGAGTGACACACACCTATTTGTATCTGCTTGCAGGTGATGGAGGATATCCCTTGAGGCCGTGGCTACTTACCCCTGTGCGGAATCTGCAGAACAGCCATGAAGAGGAGTACAATCGTGTGCACACTCGTACCCGTGTTGTGATTGAGCAGACCTTTGGCCTGTTGAAGGCGCGGTTCCGCTGCCTAAGCAGGTCTGGTGGGGCACTCCTATATAGGCCTGAGAAGGTGGCGAAGATCACCATGGCCTGTGTCATGCTGCACAACATGTGCGTCCAAAGGAATGTACCACTGCCACCTGACATTGACATGCATGGGCCGGGTGAGGATGAAGGGGATGGAGACGGAGGCGAAGGAGCCCCCCTGCCGGTACGTGATGCACGGGATGGTCATGCTGTACGCCAAGCCCTAATTGACGAATACTTTTGAAACGCAGGGACCATAAATGTAATGTGCCTGTGACACACTGTCTGCATGTGGACATGCACACTTGTTTTGTTAGAATTGCCCCACTGTACACCATCACAGATTAAATGTACATGCACAAAAATAAGTATGTCCAGCCAATGATTTTCTTGCACACAACGGGTGTATTTTCCAGACACGTGATAATGTGAACAAAATCCCCTCTCAACCCCCAGTGAACTCCCTCACCCACCCTACAAACCCCCAAAATACCCAAGTAAACTCCCTCACCCAGCCTACAAACCCCAAAAATACCCAAGTAAACTCATTCACCCACCCTACAAACCCCGAAAATACCCAAGTAAACTCCCTCACCCACCCTACAAACCCCAAATGTCCCCATATGTCCAACAAACACTGGTCCCTTCACCAACATACATTTTCAAAATGTCATTGTCTGCCCACTCTATTTCTTTGTAATTTTGGGATCCGGGGGTGCCATGGTCAAGCGCTGTGCACTCCTCTGCGTCAACCGCACAGGGCTTGATTGGGCCGAGGTAGAAGGGGTTGTGGCAGTGTAGGTGTCGATGATCAGTCCCATGCCTGCCCCAGGGTGTGGGCACTGCGTTTGAGGTAGATTCGCAACCAGGGCCTGTGTAAGTGCCCCCATACACTCCCTCATGGCACGTGTCGATGCCTCAACAGCAGCAGTGTTGGCTGCAATGGCTGTGGCAATGGCCTTCATGGAGTAATTCCCGTTGGATATTTGTTGCTGCATGAGTTCGAGCATCGACTCCTGTCGGGCCTTAACCCTTGACAGACGAGCCTCGAAGGAGTTGTTGGCTACAGGAGTACTGGTGGGCGGGGTGGTGGTAGGCAGGGTGGTGGATGGCAGGGTGGTGGATGGCAGGGTGGTGGTAGGCAGGGTGGTGGATGGCAGGGTGGTGGAAGGCAGGGTGGATGATGGCACCTGCGTGGGGCCCACGTCCAGGGCACAGTCCTCCTCAAAGAGGGCTATGTCTGAGTCTGCAAGGTCCGAGTCGTGGAGGCAGGGATCGTCCATGCTCTCGGCCTCTGTAGGGTGGGGTAGGCTGGTAATGGGGTTTGGGGTGGGTGTGCCGGACATGATGTCACCCTCATTTTCCACCTCTGTATCCACAACGTCCGCGGTGGCTGGCGGAGTGGGAATGGAAACGCCTCCCACTGTTGTGGGTGGCTGCTGCTGTACTGTGGCTGCAGGTGTCTCTGCAGGGTTACTGCCCGGTGTGGCACACTGCCTGTTGCTCTGGGCAGTTTCTTGGGCTGGGGGGTGGCGGTGGCCCTGGTCCCTTGCCGTGCAGTGGATGAACTTGCACCCCTGTCCTGCATTCCATGTTCCTCATCGGTGCCTGGGGGATAGAAGAGATGCAGGTCATCAGTGATGGTGTCACATGGCAGCTATGATGTATTGCGCTGCGATTTGTTCATACATTCATGCATTAAATTATTTCTGGGGTGTGGCATTTGGTGTTCTGAGGGGGCATGTGGGCAATTAATGCATGGCTGGTGGCATGGCATTGTATGGTGTCTGTGTGGTGAGTTCCATGGGCACGGTTGGGTCATGTTGCACTTTTGTTGGCATTGGGATTGGCACTCAGCATGCGTGTGTTGCAGGGTGTGCCACACATTCTTGATTGGATATCTTGATGTGGGCCTGGGACATGCATTGCCTTGCCTAGTCTCACTTCCACATCACTTGTGCCACATCATGGTTTAGCCTACATGGATGTGATGGGTCACTCACCTTCTTCTGTGGATGATGCGGCGCCCGCCGCCTGGTCTCCAAATCCCTTGATGGATTCAGGGTCAATGAAGGTACTGGCGGTCTCCTCCCATGCCATCAACTTCACTGGGGAGTGTGGGCCCCCACCTGTCGCCATTGCAGCCCTCCTGTTATCCGCCAGGATCTTCCTCAGCCTGAGGCAGAGATCATCCCACCGCTTCCTACAGTCACGCACACTCCGTGGGGTGGTTCCCACTGCTGACACCCTCTGTGCAACCTCCTGCCAGACTTCTTTTTTTTTTTTGTTTGGGCTGCATGCTTCATGTCAGTGCTCCTGATCGTGTTCGCATGCTGGGCCAGGTTGTCAGCAAGCATGCTTAGTTCAGCGTCTGAAAAACGCTGTTTTCTCTTCCTTTGGGTTGCCTTCTTGGTAGCCTTGGACATCCTGCTTCTATCCTGCCACAGAACAACACGAAAGAACTGGTGGTTGTGGAGGTTGGCAATGGATTGTGTTTTTAAAGATGACCGCCGGCCCATTTCCCGTTCCTGCGCGATGACGTAATTTCCGGGTCCGTTTTTGGCGAGCACAGTAATACCGTGCCGGTATTACCGTGCCGGTATTTAGGGGTTGTTATGAGGCGGTAACGCTATGGGCGGGCCCTGCAATGCCGGTATAGGGGATTAGTGGCCCTTTACCGGCATGGCGGTATTGCCACTACCGTCATGGGGGAACGCGTGTGCTCGCACACTCGTAATCACCAGCTGTTAGCGGGTTTATACGAGCACGGACCCGCTCATTCCGGCATGCCGGTAATGAACCCGCTTTTAACGGGCAACTCGTAATGAGGCCCCATGTCTCTATTGGTTCTTTTAAGTGTCCTTTTGTTACATTTCAGTGTCCATAACTATCATCTTTTAAATCTCTTCTTTTTCATTTTTTTCCATTTCATTTAGATGAATCTGCAGAGCAGTTAAGAAGCGTGTTAAAGCCAAAATCACAGACAGCCTTGTCCCCCACATACACTGTGTCCATAGCCGTTCTCTAGAGAGTGCACAATCTGCATTAACACACATCCCTAAGTACGTGCTACGTAGAGCTTCAAAGAATGCACAATATATAACAAGATGTTTCAACGTCTCCTTATACTCCACTCTTTTACAGAATCTACATCCCACAGTTCATACCACATTTGTCTTATTAGTCCAATATTTCATTTTTTCATTTGTATGGAGGAGATTAAGCTTAAATCTCAGGAATAAGTTCCTTGCTATATTGCAAGGAAAAACTAACAAATATTTAAGCCTTGGGAGCTGTTTATGAATGAAACAAGTATTCTCCGAGTATGATTTATAGGAGGCATTTTGCTTGATAATTTTAGACCAATCACATCGGAACCATCTCTTTTTCACAATATTTGGACGTTCATACAAGTCGTATTGGTCAGTGACAATGTGCTCCAAAAATAGTTTAATCTTCTTGACATACCTATTTATTGAGGCTGGATTAGCTCTCACAATAATTTCTGCAAGCTCTTCATAATAGGAATTTGCTGGTGGACATAGCATTTTCCCATAAATTAGCAACATTCTCCGGGCCAATTTAGCTGCCAATGAATTTAGCCCAAGTTCATGCAAAATAATGGTATAAAGACAAATGATCACAATAGATTTCAAGGAGGGATTTTCCTAAAAAGAACTTGTTTAGTAATTGGTGATAATTATTTGAAAACCGTGCAATATTAATCTTGATATCTGACATGCAACTATATTAGTCATTATTTTGAGTTAGGACACATTTTCCAAAGAAATGGTGTCCCAATCCATTTGCCACCTCAAATGCCCAGGTTCATTGTGCCTTATAGATTAAATCAAAGATCAATGGACATTGCCATTTGCCAATTTGTGAATATGAGTCAAAACAGTGGTGAGAATTGCCTATTCCCATCACTAATTAGGTCATAAAATGGCCATAAAAAGATGATTCAAAACTTGTGTAACGTGCAAACACGTGGTAAGTGAATGTTTTCTTACCCGATTGGTGATTCTTGCACAACAAATGAATGAAAATAAATTGTGGAGATAACAATAATGCATTATCTAAGAATTGTGAAGTCTTAATTAAAAAAGACAAAATTGCATGGTGACATCATACCTGAAGAAGGTTTAATATCCCGGAAGAATAATGGTCTGTTGTGCAAAATTGCGTCAAATTGGTTCTGTGATAACCCGGTATAACTGTGAAGATTATAATTAGCCTTACATCAGTGGCTGGATGAACATATAAACCTGCAAATAATAAATACGGTGTGTCTAGTGTTGTCTGCTTCGAGGCTCGATAGTATCAGTAATTGAAACAAATATCAAAGGATATGTGATGCTGTACAGTTTTGCTGCACAAGAATACCTAGTAGTTGATAGAAGTGCCCTTGTAGATACATATAATTTACCTGAAAAATCAGAGCTGCCATAAAGTGAAAGGGCCAAATCCCTGCAAATTGTATTGCTCGACATGATCCACCTTCTGTGATGCACTTTAACGTTTGCTACATCACGGAAGTGACGTTAGTGACGTGGCAAAATCACACGTTCAAAAACGTGTGGCGTCATAGTGTAAACAATGCTGGTAAGTGTGGCGTGATTGGCGAATGAGAGCACAATTCTTGTTCTCATATACGTATATAAATCTGGAGGTATGATAATTATATCCACATATCCCCTGTGTCAATTACAAAATTATGTAATTAAAGTTGTAACAGTTTTTTGTGTAAATATGCTGCATACATAAATAAGATTCTGACATTAGAGGATAAACCATAAAAAGAAAGGATTGCTATATAATTCTCATTTGATTCTGACAATTTAACTCCAAACCTTCAAAAGACAACAACTGTAAGGGAAAGCCTTTGAAAAATTAGTTTACTCAAATTCCAACATGAATCATAGCTAATTAATGAATGGATGTTCCAGCATTACAGTATTTGTGCAGAAAACGATGACATAGGTCTAAAAATAATGGACCACAGTAAGCAAGTGGTAGTTAACTCGGTACATGTTACTAATGATACGCAGATGGCTAAATATCAGTGAAAATTCCCAAACACTCATGTGAAAAGTCAAAAGTTATTCAATTTGCTAGATAGGCTTGTGGTAATTCGTAATAAGCATAATAGGCAATTTCAGACATAATGAGCAGGTACATAATCCTCAACAGTATCAATAATTTACAGGAACACATGCATTTCATGGTCACTGTTCAAGCCCCTTACAGTGCATCGGAGAAAACATATAAGTTTGGCTTCCATCTGTCTTAATCGAAGTTGAATATCACCCCCTCTTTTGCCCCTATTAACTTTCATTAGACCCACAAATATGATGTCTGATTTGTCGCTTAGTTGGTTTTCTAGTTGCCAGTGCAAAGCTAAAGGAGATTTAGCCTCAGGCAACCTGAGACTCGCTAGGTGTTCTCTTACTCTAATTCTCAACTGGCGGATAGTGCTTCCAACATAAAGTTTACCACATACACATATGATTGTGTACACAGTATCACATGATTTGCAATTGATGAAACTGTTAATTGTAACAACTGTACCAAAGGCATCAGTGAAGGATTGACAATTGTTATACGCATACTGACATTGATTACAACTGCCACATTTGAAAAAGCCGTTAGCTCTTTTGAGCCAATTTTCTTGCGCACCGGCTTTTAAGGTATCATGAAAAGACGGACATATTCTTTGTTTGATGGTGGGTGCTTTGGTAAATGTGAATTTGGGCTTTTCAGATAAAAATGGTGCTAGATCTTTATCAAGTCGAAGAATATGCCAATGTCTTTTGACTAGTTTGTACAGAATTGAAGAGTCTTTAGAGAACCGTGTAATAATGGAAATTTGTGATGGTGTTACCTTGGGTGGCCTCTCATTCAACAGTAAATCATTCTGATTCATGTCTGCAAATTTGGACGCCAGTGTTTTAATGTGTCCCAGTGTTTTTTCAAAATAGGGCAAACTTTGCCCTGGTGCTAATACCATACAAACTTTGCCCTTGCACTGGTGCAAAGTTTCTGTAATCTGGCCAACTGCTTTTAATATGCCAACTGCACTTGTCGAGGTTCAATGGTTTTTTAATGTGTCCCAGTGTTTTTTGTCCTCGTGCTAATACCGTGACAACTTTGAACTTGCACCGGTGCAAAGTTTCTGCAATCTGGCCCCATAGGTCTGCGCACTGGAAGTGTTGAATGAAAAGCGAGAATTGACAGACGGCGTGACATGGGCCCTATGGCTGTTTTGGAGGAATGAAAGCAGTGAAGTGAACTGTTAGCATATACATGCACGGTGCCTACTAGCTGCACACACAGCCCAGGAGGCAGTTTCTGGCCCAATCACAAGATGCCCAAATGAGGATGGAAACCTTGAGCTCAGGAAGTGAATTTGCATTCTGAATGCACAGACAAGTGCATCTACTAACCCCTCCTAACACCGGGCTCTCAGCAGCACGGAAACTATACACAGGCAGATCCACTTTTTGGCCGGCAACCATGGGCGTAATTTTAGGGGGGGACGAGGGTGTTTGTCCCCCTCAACTTTCATGGCACACCATTTTGTCCCCATTCATTTGGCTCGGGCACCTTTTCTTCAGATGTTATGTCCCCCCCAACATTTTCTGCAAAGTTACTCCACTGCCGGCAACACTTTTTCAAATGAACAAAAGCCACAACTGTCGGTGAATGGAAGTTCCATGTTTTCAAGAATCCGTGCTCTTAAGGCAGGAGTAGTGCAGAGCTTGCCAGACTGTCTTGTAGTGTGTAAGGCTTCATATTGTACAGAAGGGCAGAGCATCCTCTGACGGCCCATAGGTCAGAACTCACCCTCTAGTACCTGTAAGACAAGATAGCTGCACCTTGAGGAGGTTAGGGTGCAGGATTCATTTACTCCAACACACTTCAATAAGGACAACTCAAAGGTTTGGCAAAGGGAAGACAGTTTAATGACAAGTACAAAAAACAGGGAAACAAATGGTAATCATCAATGGTGCGATCGCCTGTCTCGCTTCAACTCCCAACTTCTTCATTCAGACAGCAACTTTTATGGGTGAAATTTGTCATAATTTGACGTGCAAAACTCATATGTTTGTCATGCAATTTCTATTGGTCGGAAAGATAACTTAAGTATAGGTGCTATATCTGTATATGGTAACAGAGCATGCGGACTGGATAATTCTTATCGAGTGGACATCTACCCCCATCCCACTACATCACTCGTGATAGACGCCACTACAACTACGACGTCTTATTGGTTCTACAAGCTATAGGACCCTAGATTATTTGGTACATTGTGATTGGGTGGGTTACACCCCTAGACATAAATCTCTGCTTTAATTAGAAGCCTGCAGAATAGACACCCAGATGTGGAGTGCCCCAAGATTCACCCTGCCTTCTTTCCATCAATCAGTACCTTTAGGGCTATGTGTCAATTAGTTGGCTGAGGATGGCCTCAAAACTGTAGTTTTTATCAGGAAAAGTTATGGCATCCTCGGGTTCTGGGTGACATCAGACATTGGTACCTCTTTGCCCTTGGCTGGTCACGTGTCTGTTCACCGTGAATCTGCTTCTTTTTCCTTCTTTTCATATATTTGATTCTTTGTTCAGCCCAGCCACCTGCCTGGGGCCTCTTATCTCGACCGTATCACTTATCTTATCACTGGCTGGCAGTCATGCTCTGACATTTTGAGTCTTCAGAGTAGCCGCTCTCCTCGCTTCCTGGAGTTGACCTCGAATTCCCAAGCATGAGCTACTTCTTGCTGAGTTTCGATTCCGCTCTTCCCTTCTGGCTTTAGCTGGAATATGAATCTCGGCCTTGGTGGCCCCTTTGCAGCCTGGGCTTAGTTCTGCTTTACAAAATGGAGTCGCACTCATATAGCGTGCTTCTTTGAAGTAGAGATATAATTGGCGCATGCCGCTCTATTTTTCTACTAAGCATTGCAAGCAGTGTCGTTTACCTAGCTTCTTGCGTTCCAAGCCTATTTACATGCATTCAGTCAGTTGCACAATTCGATTCTGGGAACGTTCTTTGTGCTACAACGTGGTATCTTCTTATCCGTTTGTCACATCATTATTCTTTTACAGTTCGTCCTTGTGTATTTTCTATTGCTTGTCGTTCTATGGTTGTCTGTACGTCATGGCTAGGCTCTTATATCGTCACCAATTGCCTTCCATTAAGGTTCCATGGGCCTCTTCGGGGACAGTCTGTAAGTAGCCTTCATATCGTGTCATCTGCTGGTATGGTTGTCTCAGTGAATACCTTGCAGCCCACGGTTGTCTGGTTATTGGTGCTTCAATAGGTATACATGTCCCTCTGATGGGTACTGGACAGAGCCCCATCGTGGCTCTCTGTTGATTCATTTGCTCCTTATATGTCACATATCTTGGCGAGTATGCTTCTGGCATTTCGACATGAGTGGCTGGAGCGCAAGCCATATTTTGGACCTCCTCTACACACCCCCCCCTGGTCGGTTTATCGACCACTTCTTCTTCTTCCTTTAAATTATTCTTGCTTTGTTCTTCCACATCCACTTCTTCGTCATCTGTGTTTTTACATAATGGTGTGAACGTGTGCATCTTTGGAGTCCATATTTGTATCACTCCTTTCAAACTTCCTGTTGTTTTTACGTGTTCGTCTTTGTTCCAGGTCATTAGCTGGCATTGCCCATTTGGGCTGCAGTAAATCCATTTCCCTTCATACCTTCTTCGTTTTCTGGGGTATGCAAACTTTGTTCCTTCTGGTGCAAATTCACTGGCCTTCATGAAGTTTGTTATTTCTTCATCTGTTAGGTCTCTGGGCTTCCATCCCGGTTCGACATCAACCATAATTTCCATCCCAATGGCTTTCTTCCCCGTTATCTGGCATTCCGTTACGATTATCTTGATAACACAAATCCTAGTAGTATCTTTACTAGCAGGGCTCCCAGAATTTTGAATATTTCAGCCATCCATTGTGGGACCCATAGAAACAGTGTTCCAAACCAGCTGTCATCATCCACTTTGTTAGTTTCCTTGATCATCTGATTCTGCAGATCTGCCAGCATACTTATGGCTTCTGTTAAGGTTCCATTTTCTTCATCATGTGAAGGTATAAACGTGCAACATGATTCTCTGATTTTTGTGCAAACACCTCCATCCATTGCTGTAATCATGTCAAGTACATATCTATTCGGGAGGGTCATCAATTGGATTGCTCTCAGTTCTTCTTTGATTGCATTGAATCCTTTTATGGTAGTGTTGATGGTCTGCAATAACTTCCATCTGGTTATCTGCAACCATTTCGTATTTACTCCAACTTGGACGTGGGGCAAGAGCAGTGTTGTGAATACTGTTAAGGTGAGGCTAAACAGCCTGTGCTCATATGGGATTGCATGGAATGCTTATTCTGATTTGGCAGAAAAGTAATTCTCTCTCTTCATCCGGGATACCAATGCTATAGATCTCCTCTTCCTTAGATGAGCATCTGCTTTCGGGAAACTGTCAACACTCAGGTCATTTTTTGGGATCACTAGTGCAGGAACGTGAACGTTCACTAGTGTGCATATGCCTCCCCAATTTTTCAGTAGTCTTATGTATCCCTTGGATCAACACGCCCAGTAATGGTCCATGATTACTGCGGTCCCTTGCATCATTCGTGGGGCTTCAAAGATTCGTCCGCAATTTTGATTCTATCCCATCTTCCTTCTGCCATTGTTCTTAAAGCATAATGTCGGGCTTTCCAGTGGCACTATCTGCAGGGGTCCCCCTCTATCTTCGACCCATGTTAGTAACTTCACCAATTTTGGCCATAGGAGTTTGCACAGTTTTTGAGAGTTTTCTATTGCTTCATTGCAGGCTCCAAGGACCATCCATGCTCGGCATACCACTACTCCTGCTTCCCATCTGTCTGGGGAAAGCACTGTTCCCCAAATATGCATCTGGCCTATATTTCTCCATTTTTGCACTTCTTTTGGGGTTTTCCCTTGGACGTTCAGTCTTGGGTTTATCTCCCATCTTGTTCCTGTTCCTTGTGCTTCTGGCTTTGCATACCTAATCACGTTATTCCTGGTATAAGCTCTGTTTCTTGTCTTGATGTCTTGGATATAGTCGTCTTCATCAGGGTATGCTGTCTCTGTTGCCCATATCAGTGAGGCATCTCTTCACATGAATTGTCCTCACATATTGCACATTGCTACGTGTGATAAACAGTGTGCTGTCAAGACATCAATTTCTACAGCCACGAAGATCTTGGACTTTCCCATACTGTACGGTAGGAGTGCACAGACGTAGCATTCTCCTTCAGCTTTTCTTCATCCTACCTCTTTCATGTGTTGGTACCAAATGTTGTTTCCTAGATGTGCTGTGCTGTCTAGGTAATCGTTTATTTCATTGTTGTCTTCATGTGGGTTTCTCTTGATTCTTAATGTCTTTTTGTAGTTAGCTATAACTACGTCTCTAAATGCATCTATGTGACTTTTTCTTGCTGGAGGATTCTCAGGCATGCTTGTTGGAGGAGCAGGCTTCATTACCTGTATCGCTGTGATAGGAGAAGGTTGTGTGTGTCTCTGCTCCTCTTGCATTCTTCTGTAGGGCTCCTTTAACCACCATCTGTGTATTGTCTGTCCAACGTGTGGCCTCATTATGGGCCTGGTGCTCATAGGAACTGATGTGCTTGCTGCTATAATCACTGTGATCCTATTTTTCAGCTCCTTATGCACTTCCTTTGCTCTGGCTATAAATGGGAACAAATGGTCTATCAGCATTTGTGTCTTTGCAGCAAATTCTTTTGTAGCAGTCTCTGTCTTCTTGAGTGCTTTGGTTATATTCTTTTCAGTTGGCCTTTCACTTGCTTCCTCTTGGTTGCTTCCACTATTTTCTGCAACTGGTTGTCCGGTCGGCAGTCTCTTATTTTCTGTCGCCATCATTCGAGTTTCTGTAGCCATTGACACTTGCCCTTGCCCGTGTGCATTCAGTGTGTGTGTACATGTAGTGGTCATTGCTTTGTTTTCATTCATTCCGTGCTGACCTTGTCTCCAGCTTTTCTCTTCATTTGTTACTTCAAATGTGTGTGAATCACTGCTAATTACATTTAATTTTAGTTTGTTTACTTTATCGTCAGTTTTTCTAGGAATTGGAATGACTATACTATATAGGGTCTGGGTGCTTTTGTGGGATTCGTACGTACATTAGCTGGTGGGTGCACTGAAATTGGAGTGCTTCATGCACGAATAAAGAATGCAGTTCTGATTGTTAATGACAGAAAAACAATAATAATCACTGTACATATGCACATTATCGCTCGATAAGACAGTTTGCAGCATTTTCTTCCAGGGAAGTGGGGGCGCCCCTCCGCTTGTGGGAGGACTAGGTTACTGTTCCGGGCCCCATTTCATTCATATCAATGGTTAAGGTTCTATAAAGATCTCTTCTTTTTATTTACTCCATTATGGTCTTTCAGGAGGTCTTGGACGTAAAGTGTCTTGTGCTTCGTAATAGTCCCCCCTCTCGAGGGTGTCGATTGTCTCTGGTTGCGGGATGTAGTTCCCTTGCTAGACTATGGAAAAAGATTAGACTAGCCTCTATGGTGAGTCATATTGAAAATAGGTCAATTCCCAGTCCACCCCCCGAATTTGCCTTATTCCGGAAGACATGCTGGAATCTTGTTTAAATGCGACAAAGATAGAAAAAATTGGAAACAATAGAAAAATGGAAAAAATGGTATCGTTCAAATCAAATAAAAAATGGGCGTCAAATAACCGAAAAAAATAAAAAATAAATAAAAATAAATAAAAATAAAAACAAAACAAGTGGTGAAGTTCCCTTCTCTGCTTTTCTCGATCTGTCCCACGGCGGTAAAATGAAGAACTGTGCCTCTTTTCCTGGATCTGTCCTTCGGTGGATGGTTTCACTGGAATCTCCTCAGGTATTCTCGCTGAACATTGGATAGCTCCACCTGGAGCATGATTCCGTGGAGGTGTGTGCCCATATGTGTGACATTAGCTGGGTCTCTGAGGAAGGTGATGACATCAACATCTGCATGCCTTCCCACCATTTCTGGATAGTCCGTGACTAGACGGAACAGGACATTGTGCGCCAGGCGACTGTCCTCGGGTGACAGGGACATTTGTCCTGCTTGGCTGGGTCCTGGATCACAGGCCTTTCTTTCGACGAGAACAGTCTCTGCACTTTCCTGCTGCGTGGATTGAGACCACGTAATTTTGCTTGATCCACACTTGGTTCAAGTATTCATTGTTTCTTGGATCTCTGATGAATGTTAGGGTATCCATGGTTCTCCCTACGAGTCATGGGCATTCATTCCTCTATGATGCGAAAGAAAAGTGTGTATGTCAGCTCATCAATGATCACTTGTGTTGGAAGCATCTGTGTCCTTATCACCGTAGTCGGGCAGTACGATGAAGGCTTCCGCAATGACAGCCAGTAGTTGCCAGATTATTTTGTTGTTGGCTGGATCTTGCACAAAGTCTGTGATACTGGTAACTCTCCCTACAAGTGATGGATATGTCTGTAGCACTAACTGAAAACAGGACAGCACATCCCTTGTGATATTTCTATTGGGGGATGTCATACGTTCTGCAAAGCAAAGTCTGAGTGTTGGTTGATTCAGGTGACTGTGTGATGCTCTTAACTTTTGCTCTTAGTTCATCAAAGTCTTGTTTGCTGAAAATGCTTGAATATGGCTTGATTCAAATGTTTGTATCATCAGTGTGATGTGGCTTAGATGTGTGATTCTCTTCTTTACCCTGCAACTAGAATGAACAGAGTGTCCGTTATGTCCTTATCCCCCTTTTCTTGGAGAAACTGTCCAGTTTCATGCCACAACTTGCATCCGGGTTCTTTGTCTTGATTTTCCTGCTTATGCGTCCTTCTTCCTCGTCATATCTCTCGTCTGCACATGCTGAGGTTCTTCCCCGTTGTCTGCAGGTCCTTCGCGGTGGGGTGCAGCTAAGGGGATCTCACCGATATAAGGTTTAATGTCATTTAGAAAGATCCAAGCTCTCCTGCCTTGCAGTTTCACGGCTGAGGGAGTGCAGTCCTCCATGATGAACGGGCAGTTGAATCTTGGCTCGTCCCACCTTTTCTTTGTGTTTTTCTCACAAGCACTGTATCACCAGGGAAGATGATTGGCGTACGTAGTCCTTGAGCTGTGTCTGTTTCAGCATCTCCCTCTGGGTCTGGTGTTGTGCTGCACCCTTTTCCTCGTCGCTGCAGTTGGTCTGAAATGACAGCGAGGCTTGATGTCATGTAGTTCAGATACTCGGACAATTCGGTTCCCAGGACCTCTCGGGTAGACTGGGCATCACATCTAGCTCTATCTCGAGGGGCAAGGGGGGTCCTCTATCTCCTTCCCGTGACTATCTCATGCGGCGTGAGATGATGGTGGGAGCCTGGTTGGTTCCGAAGTGCATACAATGCCAGTGGTAGACAGTGCAGCCATCCTTTTTTTAGAGTCAGCTTCAAATTAGCTATCCTCTCCTTTAGCAAGTTGAGCCTCTCGCATATGCCATTTCCCTCTGAATGATACACTGACAAGAACTTATGCTTTATACCAAGCAACAAGCTAATCTGTTCAGCACAGGTTGAGTCTGGGTGTGTACAGGGACCTGCTTCTATCCATCTAGAGAATGGACACACCACTACAATTAAGTACCTGTACCCGTTACACACTTGAATCATGTCGACATAATCGATGTGCAAGTGCTGAAATGGCCCATTTGGCCGGGGGATGACTCCTCTCACTACTTTTAATGTGTGCCCAGCTGTGAACTGCTGGCAAATTATGCAGTTCACTATAAAAAATGCAACCTGCTCTGCTAAATTCGGTATGAACCAGTCTTCTGCAAGCGTTGCAGCTAGATTTTCTTTTGCCATATGGAACGGGTAGTGTAATTGTTCTAGTGATATCTTTAGTAGGGCTACAGGCATCACTGGTTTATCAGTGCTGTTTTGTCTCCACAATCCGTCCGAGGGGTTTAAAGATCACCCTCGACATTTCCACAGGTTCTTTTCGTCCTGTGGTGCCTCCCCTTGAATCTCCATCATTTGAGTTTGCCCCATATTACTATAAGCCTCTGGAGTGCCTCGAGTTATCATCATACACTCATGGGTGAGTGCCACTTCTACTTCCATGATTGTCTCATTTTTGGATGCCATACGCTTGGTTCCGTGTCTGCTGCGTGATTTCCATGTGACACGAAATCTGTCCTGTGAGTATGAGCGGCGCATTTCACGACCGCTATGCCCACTGCGAGCTGTAGTGCCTTGATCAGCCTGTCCAATAAGGCTGCGTGCTGCACTGGTGTGCCATCTGCTCGGAGGTAGCCCCTCCTCTTCCAGCGCGCTAGTCCTGCGTGCACTGTGGACGTTACATAGGCAGAGTCACTGTATACTGTTACTTCCTGGTCTGCATGATTCTCAATGGCGAGTATCAATGCCAATAATTCTGCAGCCTGTGCTGAATAATGAGATGGTATTCGTGCACTAACGAGTAGTTGGAATTCTCCATTCGCTATGTGTTCTATTACGGCAACGCCCGTACATCTTTGTCCGACATCTTGTTCGATTCTCGAAGAACCGTCAAAGAAAATGATGTCACCTCCCGCCAGGGCATTTTCCTTTACCCTGGGGATTTCATCATAGAATTCTTCGTAGTTCACGCAGTCATGTGTCGGCTCACCTTCAGTGACTGGTTCAGCTATGAACGTGGCTGGATTCACTGTTTTACATCGCACTATTTTGATCAATGGATTCGATATGGAGACCTCATAGGCTGAGGCCCTTTGAGATGTCAATGTACCATTTGGTTCCTCTAATATGGCAAATAATAAGTGTTAAACATACAATGTCATGGAGCATCCCGTTACAATGGTTGTTGCCGTCTTTATGGCGAACGCTGCGGCAGCAAAATTTTGTTCGCATGGGAACTGGCCTCTTATTACTGGGTCCAGATTCCCACTGTAATACGCCAGGGCTTGTACCCCAACGAGGTTTTTTGAGCAAGTACTGCCGTCATAACATTGCCATTCGTGTGCGAGAACAGGTAGAATTCCTCTGCATAATTAGGAATCCCGAGAACTGGAGCTGCGCAAACTGCTCTCTTTAGTTCTGTGAACCCCTCTTCCATCGCTTCAGTCCATTCAATTTGTTCTTTTGTCGCTCGGGCCTTCTTCAGGGCCTGGAGCAAGGGCTTGGTATACGAACTGTAATCGAAGACCCATGCCCTAACATAGTTGCACAGGCCTAGGAAGCTCTGCATTTGTTTTATCGTGAGTGGCTTAGCCGTGTTCATGATAGCTTCAGCCCTTTCTTGGGTGATCCTTTTCCCCTCATGCGAGATTAGCTGGCCTATGTACAGCACCTCTTGTTGACAATATTGTAACTTTTCCTTGTCAACCTTATATCCTTTTTCAGCCAATATAGTCAGAAGCTGGATAGAATCATGCCTGCATTTTTCTTCAGTGGTGCTGCAGATCAGAATGTCATCCACATAGTGCAAAACAGCACTGTCTACTGTAATGTTGCCTAGGTCCATTTGCAATACTCGGTTGAAAATGGATGGGGACACAAGTACTCCTGCGGCAACATTGTGCTTTTCAGACGCATTTGTCTGAACGTGAAGGACGTCAGATCTTGTGAATCAAGGAGCAGCGCGATTTAGAAAAAAAGCATTTTTCAAATCAATCACTGTGAAGTACTTCGCCTTGATCGGTATGTTACACAAGATCGTAGATGGATTAGGGACTATAGGGAACTCGGCTTCAACAATATCGTTTAATGCTCTTAAATCTTGGATTGAACGCCACAACCCTCCCTTTGATTTCTTGACGGGGTAAATCACTTTGTTGCATGGTGAGTCTGACGTCACAAGGATGCAATGCTCCATCATGGCTGAAATTGTCTTTGCAATCCCTTCATCCGCTTCTCTGGACATGGGATACTGTCGTGCCCTTGGTAAGATTGCTCCTGGTTTCAATTTCATTATCACTTCTCCTGCTCCTTTCAGGAGTCCTACATCATAGGGTCCTGTAGTCCATACTGAGACAGGCACCTGGGCCATGTCGTCATCAAAGCATGCAGGGCGGATCAGCGCCAACATCATTCTCTGTGGCACTTCTCGTTTGATCATTTTGACCCAAAATATGAGACTTACTTCCACCCTTGTCTCTTCTGAGTCAGGGTGTTCTTCGAACAGATCATCATCAGTGACGTCAGTCACTCGGTACCCTTCTTCAATGGCGATAATTGCACACCATTGTCTGCCTTCATCATCGTACCCTTCGACCATTACTACCCTCCCTCGTACTGCTGCAATATGTATCGATAAGGGAAATACTTGTCCCTCTTCTTCATGCATAGGTATCCTTGGTCTGAATAGTAGAAACTCATCAGGGGTTCTCATAGTTCTATCTGCGAGGCCTGGCAGTCCCGCCATAAGCACACGCACGCCATATGCGAAGACTTCCGGTTCTAATGGCATAGCTCTCATGGCTATACGTCCGGAGTACCCCAAGCCGCGAGGAGAAGGCCAGAGGACAAGGCCTGCACTCCTCTTTGCAGCTCCGCTGCGAGTGCCTCCATCAGCTGTGCTCGATCAGCTGGCAGCAGAATTCCATCTGCTGTACTGTGGGATGTATTTACCCATGCATCCGAGCCCTACCTCAAAACTGGGCAGTACTGACATGGAAAACATCATGATGGCCAGAGCTTCCCAGAAAATGCACAGGGAAATGCATGAAGAATAGGCTGCCACCCATTTTTGCCGATGTTATGGGCACAGAAGGACACTGCCTAAAACCACCATTGGACTACCCACACAGTAGTCTGAAACCATTGGGAATGGCAATGCTGATTGCCAAAAGCAAACCCATAACTGTTGGGAATTCATTTTCTTAAATCCCAAAAAGGGGTGCAGTACCAGTACTCACCACTATCCAAAAGCCGGCGTTTTAAAACCACCCTGTGTTTCTCTGAAGGCAGGCTCAAAATGCCTATTTTCAAACATTACAATATGTGCAAAATATTCACTGAACACCAGCAGACATTTGGCAGAATGGAGTTTTGTGTGCCTACAAAATCTGGGAAATGAAGAGCCCAGAACAATGCTTATAACAAAACTGGCTGAGCTATGGAGTCAGCAGTTTAAGTTGCACTGGATTTAAAGACACTAAAATCGAAAATGTTTAGATTAAATGAGTGACCTATGTTTGGTGTCACATGCCTTTGTAACTGTTGAAATGTCATAGTTTTGCACTTAGAATCAGCATTCTAGCTGCATGTGTAAAATTGCAAGTTAATTTAAAAAGCAACAAAAAAACATGACAGTTAGCTGAAAGTCTGGCTTAAGCAACTTGATTTTGCTTGACAATTACCCCCATCAGGAGTGAAACTTGAGTCACAGCTGTGTTCCCAGGACTATCTGCCTTTTTGCTGGCCACACTAAGAATATACCATCTATCTGATAATTGAATTACCTGTGCTCTGCAGGAGAGTGAACAATGCAACTCCCTTCACCCAGGCAGAGGGTTTATTGAGAGGATCATAAATGGCTTCCTCTTGAACAATGAGCCTTTCAGGACCCAAGCAAATCTTATATTGCAGGGGTCGTAAAAGTGGCTTACTATTGGCAGAAACTGGGAGGGGGAGAAACTGGAGACAGAAGCTGGCTTGGCAGAACTGGATAAACCAGTATTTCTACCTTGTGCTGAGAGAAAACCACACCCCTTTGGAGCCAGAACATAACTTTAAAAAGATGGATCATTCATAGAGCGGACTTGTGAAAATTTTATAAATGATACCATAATTCTTGTGATTTTTCTGCCCACAGTTTAAGAGGTTTTTAGAACCGGTGGTATGTTCAGGGGGGTGTCAGCGGAAAAGTGGATATTACTCTAAATGTATGCATGTTAAAAATCTGAAACTTCATCAGTTAATGTCCATACTCCCTGCGCACATGTATGTAAAGTTGGGTCAATGTCAGAAATTGAAAAATCAGTTAAAAAGTCAATTATGTGCCATTTCTGAATGCAAGCTCTTAGAAACAACAGATTTGGACAGAGACATGGCTAAATTCAGCCACACCATGTATATGTAATTTCAAGCAACTGTGTAACTGTGAAATATGTCTTTTGTTATCAAATATAGAATGTGTACAATCTGACAGAGGAGTGTCCTATCTGTAAGCCATAAAATGACATCACTCTGACACAACTTAGCTTCGCCAATCAAGTGAGGAATGGAAATTTGACCAATGACAAGTGAGAGGGGCAAGTTTAGTTATGACCAACATACCCACCCACTCTCAAAACACATAAAAGCAGACAGACAGGACAGATAGGGACCTTCAATTCCATTTGCTGCAACGCGCTCTGCCGGACCATACAACATCCAGAGATCCAGACTTCAAATTCATCAACCTCCAGAAAGCCAAACTAGAGACTTCAATCTATCCAGAACTAAGAGACCAGACCAGAGAGTGAGCAGTTCCAGAGACCAGACGCTGTGCCCAGAGAGAGACCAGAGCCCAGTCTAAAACCCTGACCAGATCCGTGATGAGGCCCATTTAATTCAAGAATATAGTGTGAGTACCCAGCAGAACTGTGCAGAACCCAATCTCTTAGTTAAAATAATATAATCCAAGCTATTTTAATCTAAGTAGAACTGCCTCCTAACTGTCACCTGTCATTTGTAAAGCTGTCACTTGTCATTTTCTAGTTGCAAGCTGCACTTGTCATTTTGAGCTTTTAAAATTTCAAATCTGAAAAACGACCTTCACAAAATCGGTCATATCTCCGTGACCATTTGTGCTAGAGACTTGCAACAACTTTCATCTGAAAGCTTAGAATCGTGGCTTTCCTACGAACCTAGAACCGCATTCCTACCCCCTATAGTTTTACCGCAATCGCGGAACACGCATCCGTGAATTTTACCGCGATTTGCAAATTTCTCCACATGTAAAATCAGCTGTTGCTTGCCTTCCATTTGCCAGAAATTCGTTTAACCTGCTAATCATTCCTGAATCATTGCAAGAGTGAGCCTGAGCTAATATTAACTAGATACCACTCACCCTGAACCTCTGAAAGGGAATTAAAAGCATTTTAGCATATTTTTTAATTCATTGCCAGCACATATCAAAGCAATTTGGGCCTGTGTTTTCAAACTTCTGTAGTCTAAGCTTGCTGGGGTGAACTGAATCACATTTGATTGCATTTCTGAGAACTGTGTGTTTTCCTTCCATTTCCTTGCCTTGCATCAAGGGGGGGAGGGGATTGCCAGAGAAAAGTGATTACATTGTTTTGTTGAAATCATATTGAGTATTTCTATACTGCATTTCATTCATTCAACCTTGCATCCATTTGAACTCTATAAAGCATTTTGTACCACCTTCTTCTTTTGTTCCTATTCACCTGTGTGCTACCTTATCCATTTCATGTCAACTCCTTATTGATTATAGAGAAGCGTGTTAGTGCCAGATTCTCCGTTGTTAATCTTTATCATATCAGATTAAGTGTGCTATTCAATTATTAATTTATTATAAGGTGTGATACATACATCTCTTGTTTAAATTATCAAATAAACCTTTTAACTTGCAAAACAGAACTACTTCTTGGCTCAGTGGGGTCAGGGGGATTCCAAGAGAGGGGTGTTATATAGGGGTAGTCATCCAGAACGCATGAACTGGACATAAAGATATATCAATAAGGGTTTTCATTCAGTATTATAGACTAGGCGTTGACTTAGCTGTAGTGTTGAATTGAATCCTCTTACAAATTGGGGGCTCGAGCCGAGACGTTGGGTTAGATTTACCACTTGTGCAGCTTAATACAGTGTGCTAACTGACGGGATACATACATCCGGTCGGATCACCACGCTGCATTACGCTGTGAAGCATTCCTCAAAAGGGACACTCCAAGAAAAGTTCTGTTCTGCAAAAATAAAACACTAACTTCTGTAAGTCAGGACAGAGACCAATCTCTAGAATGACGACCTTGGTAGATATGAAAATAGCCAGAGAGCACTTCTTACATAAACTATTTGTGAGAGGTGAATGGGTTGAGCAGGGCCAGGATGCCTGGTTGCAGGCCATCACGCGACAGGTCACTGAAACAGGGTCAGACTCATGGAGAGATCAGGGTCCATTACATGTGGCCCTGAGTGAACTATATATGGCTCCTAAAGCCAAAGAGGAACACAATAAGATTGCCAGGATAGCAGCATACCTGTACCTATATATGGGAGACATGCAGGATAGATGTGCTGAAAGCCAAAATCTGGCAAATAGGCAACAGATGGTGTTAGAGAAGGTCCAATCTGACCTGGTCTCTTCTGAGCAGAGGCTGCAGAGGAGCCAGGAGTCAGAAAATGACAGCAGACTGTACATCACTAAAATGAAGGAGGATATGGATGTGCTGCAAAAGGAAAAGTCAGAACAGGATACCAGATTTCTGGCCTTGCAGAAGGAACACCAAGAAGGTTTGGACTCCCTACTGCAAAGCCAGAAAAAGCTGGAGCAACAGCTAGACTTCAATAGGGCATGTGCTGAGCAGGTAGTCACCCTGCAAAGCCACCTAGATAGAGAGAAGGAAGAGAGCAATAAACTGATTTTGAAAGACCTGGATACCCAGACAGAGTTTGACCAGGAGCGCCAGAAAGCTGGTACCTTCCAAAGGCAGAGGGACGACCTGGCGGCACAAATGCAGGCTCTTAGTCAGGAAAGAGACGCCATAGGCCAGGAAGTCTGCCATTTAAAAAGGAAAATGGAAGAAAATCACCTGTCCCTCCAGGGGCTGGGTGACCTCCAAAAAGAAAACCAGAACTTGTTAGAGCACACCAGGAGGGTGGAAGAGGCTCTGGCAAGAAAGGAGCAGGCCAATAGGGACATTGCCCAGGAGGTAACCCTCCTGCAGCAAAGACTGGCCCAGTACTCCAGGACCAATCAGGAAGCACAGAGAGAGAATGAGGCTCTCTGCCAACACAATGATAGGCTCCAACAACAGGTAGCGATGCAGGAGAGACTGATAGAGTCGAGTAAGGCCTTAACAGAGGAACTGAAAGCACAAATGCAGGCTCTTGCATTGCAACAGGGAGCAGGGGCGGATAGAGATGAGGTTCGCTGGGAAATGGAAACTCCGGAGCATAACCTCAGGAGCCCTAGTACCAGAGGCCCTCATACCTCTCAGTCCCTGGACTCTGCCACCCCCATGTCCCCTGGCGCACGTGAGCACAGGACCACAGGGATGGCAGATTACTATCCAGCCAGAAGGATGGGGCTCATAGGCCAGTACCACCCAGTAATGGAGGGGTGGGCATCCGGGTATGGGCACCCAAGTACAGTACAGTTCAGTGGGGAACCCCAGGAGAGTAGGCCCATTAAGGGCATCCTGAAAACCTCTGCCCAATTAGGTCAGTGGAGGGGGTACCCATCAAATCCTGGCAGCAAGGAGGAATCTGAAGACTCCTCTGAACTGCGCAGGACACAGGAGACCAGGTCCCCACATTCTGCCAGCCATTCCCAGGCTCGCAGAATCCGGGAAAACCTGGAAGAACAGACGGGAACCTCTGGGAGCAGTGCCTCTGAGTCCGAGGACGAATGGACAAGGGTTACCCGAACCAAAAAGGCCAATAAGGCAAAAAGGGCCTTGCTGAAGGACCCCTTAAAGCAGATTAAGGCGATCAGGAGCGTCATCACGCCTTACCATAAGAACGCTAAGTATTCTGTTTGGGAGCACTTAGAGTTGTTTGAACAAATGATGGAGACTTTCCATTTGAAGGACAGCCAAAGCTGTATTCAATATGCAAAGTGGACCTTCTCCCCGGAATACTCCAGTTTCTTTGCGGGGCTGGAGGACCAAAATCATTTAAGATGGTCCACCTATAAGGCGGCCATCCTGAAACATTTTTCCATTCATAGAAATCCTCAAGAGGCTCGCAAGGCAGCCTACAATTTACAATGTGGGGAGGATCAGGCCCCACAAGAATTTGTGCAGGAGTTAAAGCGTGCTTTTGCGCAAACCACCAGAAGAGTGCGCACAGATAGTAGAGAGTTCATTAATACGTTTTTCCATGCCTTGCCCAAATATATCATGACCCAGCTCGTGAGGGATTTTCACGAGAAAAGATCTTTAGACTGGGTCATTGAACAGGCTACCCGGATCTATGAGGTGCAGAAACCGGTAGATAGCAAAAGTAATGCCCAGAAAAACCCCAAAGCCAACAGCACCCCTGCTGCTGCCAAGGTGGCAGAGGTAAAGGTTACCCCCATTTTGGATTTGGAGATGGGGGGGCCTAAAAACCTACCTGCACCTAATAATGCTAGGCCCATAAGGTCCTCGGGTCAGTCACAGACAGGGAGCCAAGGAGGCAGCCCCACAAATGGGGTCCCTCGCTCTCCTGATTTTGTAAGTCCCCGTTACAAGGGAAATCGACCCATCCTGGGTTATGTGTGGACTCCTCCAGCCCAAGGGGGGGGATCCAGCCAAGCACCTAACCCAGGGAACTTCCCTCCAAACTTCCCACAGGAGGGCAGAAATTCTCTAAACCCTGGGCAGAACTTTTTCCCCAGATATCCTCCCGACTTTCAGCCCCAAAACAATCCATCCTTCTTTCCCCAATTCCCTGAGCCCAGACCACTGAATCCGGGAGAGGGGAGGCCAAGGGTGGAGGGGTACCCAAATCTTCCCAACCCGGGGTATTACCAGAGGAGGGACAGCTGCCCTTCCCGGGATCAGCCCAGGGGAGAAAACAGGGCCCCGTATCAGCCTGAGCGGGTTTCCCAGTTAGAGCGCCAGGTTCAAAACATGGCGCGGGATATGGGTCATATACTGAGGGCGCAGCAGAACCCTCAGATCAGCATGCCGGCGCAGAACGCACCCAACTCTGGACCTGGTGCTCCAGAACAATGACGGGGGCAGCACCCCGATAACTCACCGGTTCCCAGGGAGGAGGCACAAGGGGAAGGGGGGTGTAAAGCCTTGGAGGAAGCTTCCTTCCTCACTTGTAAACAGCCCCTGGAAACCCAGGAACCGGAAACAAAATCTCTTGCCCCTGAAAGTCTGCCCCCTAAGGAGCAGAGGGGGGGTGGGAGAAACAAAAGACCCAAACAGACTCAGTTTGAGGAGGAGGTACAGATCTTCCAATTTGAGGGAGAGGGATCCTCAGAGGATCCTGAGAAAAGGATCTTCTCCTTCAGAGAGGGGGGAACTCCTCCCAAAGAAAAATGGGTCCCTAGGAATGCAAATCCAGACTGGGGAGATGTGGAGACTGAGCTACCGCCGCCCACCATCTCATCCCAGAACCAACAGCAAGAAAATCCCCGGGTTCAAACCCATACTGGGGACTGCCTCCAAAAAGGGGGGGGGCGGCCCAGAACTGGAACCAGGGGAACCCACAATGGCTCTGATCTCCAGTTGCCAAATTTTTCTTTCAGATTCCCAAGACTCTCCACAGAATTCTGCCCAAATCTCTTCGCTAGCAATGTCCAAAACCAGAAAGTTAGCCCACCAGTTGTCCAAAAATGTACATTACCTGTGCCCCCTTGAGGAGAAGGAGGGAAGATATTATGCCCCGGTACAAGTACAGGGGCAGGGTACAATCTCGGCACTGGTGGACACTGGATCTCAAGCTACCCTTCTTTCCAGAAGGGCCTTTGACGAACTGAATGCAGGAAGGGGAGAGAATTACCAAATTCCTCTCACCTCTCTTCCGGGACAACTACAGAACTTTGACGGGAAGGAAATTCCTGTTGAGGGGACTGCAGACTTGGACATTAAAATTGGGCGACATAAGTTGAAACACCCGGTCATAGTTGTGACCCCGGAGGGCACCCCTTGTTTACTAGGGAATGACCTCCTGAGAAGGTTGTCACCCCTAATAGATTGCGTAAACAAGGTCCTCTGGACCCAGACTAGCTGACCAATAAAATTAAAACAGAGTGTCAACCATGTTAGTTTAAACGGCACCTGCCACATGGTTGAACAAAAATCTGACCAAGTAGAATTTCACTTCCAGAATAGCCAAATTCCAGACGTGACAGTAATAGCAGTAGGACAAGAGACTGGTGGTGGAGGGTCCTCTCTATTTCTGAAAATCAACCTTCCTTCCAGCCTAAAGTGGTACTCCATGCTGGAAGGAAACACTCTGAAATTCTATACTAATCCACAATCAGAAACTCCCACTCCTATAGTCCAGAAAGATGTGAAATCAGCTCAGAGCCTGGCTGATATTCAGCAAATTGGAGAGCAGTTGTTCATCCCTGTTCAGTTAAATGATGGGAAGGACTCTGTTCTCGCTCGAGTGTGTGTGAGCAATGGTAAGAGCTTCATCAGCGAAGCCATGTTTCGCCAACTCCCAAAAGATCCAGCCATTCCCACCTTCAAACTGATAGACAAATGGGAAATGGACCTGGAAGCGCCTAATTCCAAACATCTCCTGCCAAGCAGGTGTATGCTCAAAATCTCCATTGGCAACAAGAGCATAGTCCACAATTGTTGGGTCGTGCGAGACGTCACTGCCGCCTTTTACTTAGGCAGTGACATTCTCAATCGCTTTGCCATTAGTTTGGACCTAATAAACTTCAAAGCTTGGTCCCGATTAGCGGATAATCCCATGGGCTTTGATGATCCAGAAAAAGCATTTAGGTCAGCTCAATTGCTACCTTATGCAGTTGAAATTCAGGTTAAAGAGGAAGTCACCATCCCAGAAAGGACCCGACAATTCTCCCTGGAAGTGAAAGTTAAAAGGGGACAAGAGTTGAAAAACCCTGATGCTTACATACATCTAAATGCTTCTCTCCAACAGCAAGGGTTGGGGGTAAACCCAACACCATTAGTCAACATAGAACATGACACCATTCCAATAGAGGTGGATAACAGCGACTTAAAGAGTATTACTCTAGCCGCAGGCACCATTATTGGAATGGCGGTTGATGACCGACATTTCTCCATTGATCTTAGAAATGAACTGTTAGGACCAATCCCCAAGGACTGTTTTGACAGTGACAGTGAGGACAATACAACACCAGACAGGATTTTTACCCGGCATGGGGGGAACTTCCTGGTGTACACTTCCTGCCCTTATGGTAAGGAAGATGTGACTTGTGAATTCAGGAGGGATGAGGTGATTTTCCAGGTTCATGAAGGCTGCCTTTCCCACCTGAAGCCTCCGGTCCAAATCAGCACTCTGACCAGGGACTTCTCCACCCAGCTGGAGGAGGCCGCGGAGATAGCCAAACCAGAAGTCTTTCCAGGCTTCAGGCAGATGGTGGAAGAGAGAGTCAACCTAGCTGATGCCTGTGTGACTCTGGAACAAAAGCAAAAGTTGAAACAAGTTTTCTTGGATTTCCAAGATCTCTTTGCGGTAGACTCATATGACTGTGGTCGCACTGACATCCACACAACAACAATCCCCACGGACCCTGGCATGACTCCTGTGTTTGTGAAGCAATATCGCTTGCCTCTCGCATCAATGGAGTCCCTTACTGAAATAATTAAGAACCTTGAGTCCCGGGGAATAATCCGTCCAGTCCACAGCACCTTCAATAATCCAGTGCTGGGAATATTGAAGCCAAACGGCCAGTGGAGACTCTGCGCCGACCTCAGGGAGCTCAACAAACGGGTCCATACCTCCCGATGGCCTCTGCCCTACATTGACCAAGGGCTGGCCCAGATTCAGGGGTCACAGGTATTCACTGCAATAGACCTGACCAATGGATACTGGACCGTGCCTGTCAGCAGGGAGGACCAATACAAACTGGCTTTTACCTTTGGGGGCCAGCAGTACACATGGACCCGGACTCCCTTCGGATACCTCAACTCCGGCAATGAATTCAACATTTTCCTACATAAGGCCATGCCCGACCTGGGTGCGAGGGGTAACCTGGCTTATGTAGATGATGTCCTCATCAAAAGTTCATCTGTGGAGGAACACATAGCGGAGATCCGTTATGTTCTGACACAGTTGAGGGCCGCCGGAGCAAAACTTTCCTTTCAGAAAGCACAGTGGTGTAGAACCCGTGTTAAGTTCTTGGGGCATGAGATTACTCCTCAGGGCCTCTGTCCCCAGGAAAAGAAAGTGGAAGCACTTCAGAAACTGAAAGACCCCACAACTCTGCGGGAACTAAGGAGCCTCCTTGGACTGACTAATTACAGCAGAAAGTTCATTGAGGGCTACGCAGAGATCACCAGACCCCTGATTCATCTCCTGAAGGGGGGGGTCAAGTGGGAATGGGGTCCAGAACAAGCCGAGGCGGTAAAACAACTCAAAAGAAGCCTCTCACAAGCGCCTTGCCTAGCTTACCCTGTCAGAAACAAGGAGTTCTTCCTGGAGACAGGGTTCTCTAATACGTGCTTGACGGCAGTATTATACCAAAAGCATGACAAGGTCAATAAAGTAATCTCCTATGCGAGCAAAACTTTATCCTCTGTGGAGGAGAAATTCAACGATTGTGAGAAGGCACTCCTGGCGACGGTGTGGGCATTGAAGAATTACCGCCCGTTTATCCAGGGGGAGCACATCATAGTGGAGACTCCACACCAGCCTCTGCAATATCTCCAAAGTGACAGAATCCGGGCCGGAAATGTGAGTAATTCCCGAATTACTTCCTGGATTCTGTCAATGCAAGGCTTTCCTGTGGAGGTCAGATATGGCCAAAACAAGAAGAGTCCCCTCGCGCAAGGTCTGGCTGACTTGCATGATTGCGCCAGAGAAAACTGTCTCGAGGACGAAAGTCTAAAAATAAAGGAAACACGGAGGCATACCTTAATTCCCCACACAAAGTCTTTGAAGAAGACAAGTGTGAGGGAATGCCCACTGTGTATGTGGATGGATGCTCTTACCATGTTGACAACAACGGGGAGAGAGAACTGGTGGCCAGCGTAGGGAATGCATGGGTGAATGAGTCCCCAGAACCCTCCGCTGGATACAAAATTGGTCCCCGAAGTAGTCAGGTGGCAGAATTGATGGCTGTGCATCAGGCCATCCTCGCTGCTGTCCAGCATCAACTCCACGAACTGGTCATAATCACTCCCCCTCCCACTCCTATAGTCCAGAAAGATGTGAAATCAGCTCAGAGCCTGGCTGATATTCAGCAAATTGGAGAGCAGTTGTTCATCCCTGTTCAGTTAAATGATGGGAAGGACTCTGTTCTCGCTCGAGTGTGTGTGAGCAATGGTAAGAGCTTCATCAGCGAAGCCATGTTTCACCAACTCCCAAAAGATCCAGCCATTCCCACCTTCAAACTGATAGACAAATGGGAAATGGACCTGGAAGCGCCTAATTCCAAACATCTCCTGCCAAGCAGGTGTATGCTCAAAATCTCCATTGGCAACAAGAGCATAGTCCACAATTGTTGGGTCGTGCGAGACGTCCCTGCCGCCTTTTACTTAGGCAGTGACATTCTCAATCGCTTTGCCATTAGTTTGGACCTAATAAACTTCAAAGCTTGGTCCCGATTAGCGGATAATCCCATGGGCTTTGATGATCCAGAAAAAGCATTTAGGTCAGCTCAATTGCTACCTTATGCAGTTGAAATTCAGGTTAAAGAGGAAGTCACCATCCCAGAAAGGACCCGACAATTCTCCCTGGAAGTGAAAGTTAAAAGGGGACAAGAGTTGAAAAACCCTGATGCTTACATACATCTAAATGCTTCTCTCCAACAGCAAGGGTTGGGGGTAAACCCAACACCATTAGTCAACATAGAACATGACACCATTCCAATAGAGGTGGATAACAGCGACTTAAAGAGTATTACTCTAGCCGCAGGCACCATTATTGGAATGGCGGTTGATGACCGACATTTCTCCATTGATCTTAGAAATGAACTGTTAGGACCAATCCCCAAGGACTGTTTTGACAGTGACAGTGAGGACAATACAACACCAGACAGGATTTTTACCCGGCATGGGGGGAACTTCCTGGTGTACACTTCCTGCCCTTATGGTAAGGAAGATGTGACTTGTGAATTCAGGAGGGATGAGGTGATTTTCCAGGTTCATGAAGGCTGCCTTTCCCACCTGAAGCCTCCGGTCCAAATCAGCACTCTGACCAGGGACTTCTCCACCCAGCTGGAGGAGGCCGCGGAGATAGCCAAACCAGAAGTCTTTCCAGGCTTCAGGCAGATGGTGGAAGAGAGAGTCAACCTAGCTGATGCCTGTGTGACTCTGGAACAAAAGCAAAAGTTGAAACAAGTTTTCTTGGATTTCCAAGATCTCTTTGCGGTAGACTCATATGACTGTGGTCGCACTGACATCCACACAACAACAATCCCCACGGACCCTGGCATGACTCCTGTGTTTGTGAAGCAATATCGCTTGCCTCTCGCATCAATGGAGTCCCTTACTGAAATAATTAAGAACCTTGAGTCCCGGTGAATAATCCGTCCAGTCCACAGCACCTTCAATAATCCAGTGCTGGGAATATTGAAGCCAAACGGCCAGTGGAGACTCTGCGCCGACCTCAGGGAGCTCAACAAACGGGTCCATACCTCCCGATGGCCTCTGCCCTACATTGACCAAGGGCTGGCCCAGATTCAGGGGTCACAGGTATTCACTGCAATAGACCTGACCAATGGATACTGGACCGTGCCTGTCAGCAGGGAGGACCAATACAAACTGGCTTTTACCTTTGGGGGCCAGCAGTACACATGGACCCGGACTCCCTACGGATACCTCAACTCCGGCAATGAATTCAACATTTTCCTACATAAGGCCATGCCCGACCTGGGTGCGAGGGGTAACCTGGCTTATGTAGATGATGTCCTCATCAAAAGTTCATCTGTGGAGGAACACATAGCGGAGATCTGTTATGTTCTGACACAGTTGAGGGCCGCCGGAGCAAAACTTTCCTTTCAGAAAGCACAGTGGTGTAGAACCCGTGTTAAGTTCTTGGGGCATGAGATTACTCCTCAGGGCCTCTGTCCCCAGGAAAAGAAAGTGGAAGCACTTCAGAAACTGAAAGACCCCACAACTCTGCGGGAACTAAGGAGCCTCCTTGGACTGACTAATTACAGCAGAAAGTTCATTGAGGGCTACGCAGAGATCACCAGACCCCTGATTCATCTCCTGAAGGGGGGGGTCAAGTGGGAATGGGGTCCAGAACAAGCCGAGGCGGTAAAACAACTCAAAAGAAGCCTCTCACAAGCGCCTTGCCTAGCTTACCCTGTCAGAAACAAGGAGTTCTTCCTGGAGACAGGGTTCTCTAATACGTGCTTGACGGCAGTATTATACCAAAAGCATGACAAGGTCAATAAAGTAATCTCCTATGCGAGCAAAACTTTATCCTCTGTGGAGGAGAAATTCAACGATTGTGAGAAGGCACTCCTGGCGACGGTGTGGGCATTGAAGAATTACCGCCCGTTTATCCAGGGGGAGCACATCATAGTGGAGACTCCACACCAGCCTCTGCAATATCTCCAAAGTGACAGAATCCGGGCCGGAAATGTGAGTAATTCCCGAATTACTTCCTGGATTCTGTCAATGCAAGGCTTTCCTGTGGAGGTCAGATATGGCCAAAACAAGAAGAGTCCCCTCGCGCAAGGTCTGGCTGACTTGCATGATTGCGCCAGAGAAAACTGTCTCGAGGACGAAAGTCTAAAAATAAAGGACAACACGGAGGCATACCTTAATTCCCCACACAAAGTCTTTGAAGAAGACAAGTGTGAGGGAATGCCCACTGTGTATGTGGATGGATGCTCTTACCATGTTGACAACAACGGGGAGAGAGAACTGGTGGCCAGCGTAGGGAATGCATGGGTGAATGAGTCCCCAGAACCCTCCGCTGGATACAAAATTGGTCCCCGAAGTAGTCAGGTGGCAGAATTGATGGCTGTGCATCAGGCCATCCTCGCTGCTGTCCAGCATCAACTCCACGAACTGGTCATAATCACAGATTCGGATTATGTACGGAACGGGTTCGTGGAGCACCTGGTTAATTGGAAAACCAGAGGCATGTTATGTGCTAACAACAAACCCTTGAAACATGGGAAGTTGATCCAAAACATTGATGATCTGGTCACCTCGAATGAGATGACCATCTATTGGAAAAAGATCAAGGGTCATTCCAAAGTAGAGGGACCAGACAAAACTGGAAATGACTTAGCTGATCAGCTGGCCAAAACCGGGGCCATCCAAGGGGATCTGATTGAGATTGAGTCCCTGTTGGGGGAAATCCAGGTCATTGCCATCAATAGGTCCCAGACAAATGCTCACAACGACCTTTCAATTGCACCATGGAGTAAGGAGACCCCTGATGCTGATTTGATTACCGCTCAGAAGGGGGATCCAATAATTGGTAAATTTTACCAGCACCTTGAGGACCCTGAGAACTTTCCCCTGACGGATACCGATTACATTGGGAAAGAGGACCTAAGAGTGTTGATGAAATGTCCAAAAATGTTCCGAATCCAAGACGGTTTGTTGGTAAGGAAATCCAAAGCTGGCCACGATCAGTGGGTGGTTCCTACCTCATTCCGAAGCCTGATGTTAACTCACGCCCATGATGCGGCCACCGCCGGTCATAGGGGGTTTCACACAACATTGGAAATCTTAAGAGAGGTTGCATACTGGCCACACATGGGGCAGGACCTCGACCAATACTTGAAGGGGTGTCTTGTGTGTGCACAATTTCAGCCATCATCCCTTACGCACCGGGCGCCTTTACAAAAGAGGGGAATGACACTGCCATGGTCAGATTTACAAATCGACTTTGTAGGCCCTGTGATTCGCTCGGCTAGGGGGAATAAGTACATGTTGACTGTGACATGCTTGTTTACCAAGTGGGTGGAATGTCTCCCAGCCCCAAACTGCAAGGCAGAAACGGCAGCTGCCTTGATGATTAACCACATCTTTTCCCGTTTTGGTCTACCTCAAAGGATTGAGTCAGACAGAGGTAGCCACTTCACCAGTGAAGTAATGACAAAGATGTGGGAGATACTGGGGGTCAAGAGAAAGCTGCATATTGCTTATAGACCAGCTTCTTCTGGGGCAGTAGAGAGATATAACCGGACAATTGTGAGCATATTAAAGAAGTTTGTGGCAGATTCTGGGCCAAGTTGGGATATCCGATTACCTCTGGTCCTAATGGCTATCAGATCTACCCCTTCATCTGCAACCAAAATGTCACCATTTGAGTTGATGACTGGGCGCAAGATGGTGCTTCCTCAGCATTTGCTCTACAGGACCCAAGAGCAGACACTGATAAATGCCTCCACTACTCATGAGTATGTGGAGAATTTAAGGAAACACCTCCAACATGCTTTTGCTTATGCTCAGCGGAATCTAGAAAGATCAGCTGATAGCATGAAGACCCATTATGACCTGAAAACTTCCAGGAAGGAATATCAGGTGGGGGACCGGGTCTATCTATACAACTTCCAAAGAAACCAGGCAAAGCAGCGCAAATTCTTGCCTACATGGAAGGGACCCTTTGAGATCATCGACAAGATCTCCCCTGTGGCCTACAAAATCCACATCCCCAAAGGTCCTTTGGCAGAGGGGGAAGACAAGTGGGTCCACATAAACCAGTTGAAATGTTGCCATCCCAGGCACACTCTGCAACAACTGGAGGAATCCTCTGGAATCCTAGCGGGTACTGTCTCAGACTAATTCAGTTCCAATCATAAAACATACCACATCTAGTCTCTAAAATATTGTGATTTGCATGAAACCGTCTCTTAGTTATACTGTTTTTTTTTCAAAATAAGAATGTAATATTTCGTTATGATTAAATGCATATGCTGCCCCACTATCTCAACAGTGGTGGAAAAACGTCTATGAGTAGGTATTGCCGCTCTTCCTTTGTCGTCCTAGGAGAAAGAAGACCTTGAGACTGGCCAAGGAGGATGACCCAGGGACCAGGAACGAAGATCCAATGGGCCCGGGGTACCGCCCAATATTCCCATCAGGACCGGCGAGGAGAACCGATCGACCAGTACCGGATGGAGGAAGAGATGCTGAACTGGCCATCCACCGGAAGAAGATGAGAACTACATCCCAGATCTTGCGAGTCCCATCAGTGAAACCGAATGGCCATCGCAAGAGGGGGGCTTGTGGGATGTATTTACCCATGCATCCGAGCCCTACCTCAAAACTGGGCAGTACTGACATGGAAAACATCATGATGGCCAGAGCTTCCCAGAAAATGCACAGGGAAATGCATGAAGAATAGGCTGCCACCCATTTTTGCCGATGTTATGGGCACAGAAGGACACTGCCTAAAACCACCATTGGACTACCCACACAGTAGTCTGAAACCATTGGGAATGGCAATGCTGATTGCCAAAAGCAAACCCATAACTGTTGGGAATTCATTTTCTTAAATCCCAAAAAGGGGTGCAGTACCAGTACTCACCACTATCCAAAAGCCGGCGTTTTAAAACCACCCTGTGTTTCTCTGAAGGCAGGCTCAAAATGCCTATTTTCAAACATTACAATATGTGCAAAATATTCACTGAACACCAGCAGACATTTGGCAGAATGGAGTTTTGTGTGCCTACAAAATCTGGGAAATGAAGAGCCCAGAACAATGCTTATAACAAAACTGGCTGAGCTATGGAGTCAGCAGTTTAAGTTGCACTGGATTTAAAGACACTAAAATCGAAAATGTTTAGATTAAATGAGTGACCTATGTTTGGTGTCACATGCCTTTGTAACTGTTGAAATGTCATAGTTTTGCACTTAGAATCAGCATTCTAGCTGCATGTGTAAAATTGCAAGTTAATTTAAAAAGCAACAAAAAAACATGACAGTTAGCTGAAAGTCTGGCTTAAGGAACTTGATTTTGCTTGACAATTACCCCCATCAGGAGTGAAACTTGAGTCACAGCTGTGTTCCCAGGACTATCTGCCTTTTTGCTGGCCACACTAAGAATATACCATCTATCTGATAATTGAATTACCTGTGCTCTGCAGGAGAGTGAACAATGCAACTCCCTTCACCCAGGCAGAGGGTTTATTGAGAGGATCATAAATGGCTTCCTCTTGAACAATGAGCCTTTCAGGACCCAAGCAAATCTTATATTGCAGGGGTCGTAAAAGTGGCTTACTATTGGCAGAAACTGGGAGGGGGAGAAACTGGAGACAGAAGCTGGCTTGGCAGAACTGGATAAACCAGTATTTCTACCTTGTGCTGAGAGGAAACCACACCCCTTTGGAGCCAGAACATAACTTTAAAAAGATGGATCATTCATAGAGCGGACATGTGAAAATTTTATAAATGATACCATAATTCTTGTGATTTTTCTGCCCACAGTTTAAGAGGTTTTTAGAACCGGTGGTATGTTCAGGGGGGTGTCAGCGGAAAAGTGGATATTACTCTAAATGTATGCATGTTAAAAATCTGAAACTTCATCAGTTAATGTCCATACTCCCTGCGCACATGTATGTAAAGTTGGGTCAATGTCAGAAATTGAAAAATCAGTTAAAAAGTCAATTATGTGCCATTTCTGAATGCAAGCTCTTAGAAACAACAGATTTGGACAGAGACATGGCTAAATTCAGCCACACCATGTATATGTAATTTCAAGCAACTGTGTAACTGTGAAATATGTCTTTTGTTATCAAATATAGAATGTGTGCAATCTGACAGAGGAGTGTCCTATCTGCAAGCCATAAAATGACATCACTCTGACACAACTTAGCTTCGCCAATCAAGTGAGGAATGGAAATTTGACCAATGACAAGTGAGAGGGGCAAGTTTAGTTATGACCAACATACCCACTCACTCTCAAAACACATAAAAGCAGACAGACAGGACAGAAAGGGACCTTCAATTCCATTTGCTGCAACACGCTCTGCCGGACCATACAACATCCAGAGATCCAGACTTCAAATTCATCAACCTCCAGAAAGCCAAACTAGAGACTTCAATCTATCCAGAACTAAGAGACCAGACCAGAGAGCGAGCAGTTCCAGAGACCAGACGCTGTGCCCAGAGAGAGACCAGAGCCCAGTCTAAAACCCTGACCAGATCCGTGATGAGGCCCATTTAATTCAAGAATATAGTGTGAGTACCCAGCAGAACTGTGCAGAACCCAATCTCTTAGTTAAAATAATATAATCCAAGCTATTTTAATATAAGTAGAACTGCCTCCTAACTGTCACCTGTCATTTGTAAAGCTGTCACTTGTCATTTTCTAGTTGCAAGCTGCACTTGTCATTTTGAGCTTTTAAAATTTCAAATCTGAAAAACGACCTTCACAAAATCGCTCATATCTCCGCGACCGTTTGTGCTATAACTTTCATCTGAAATCTTAGAATCGTGGCTTTCCTACGAACCTAGAACCGCATTCCTACCCCCTATAGTTTTACCGCAATCGCGGAACACGCATCTGCGAATTTTACCGCGATTTGCAAATTTCTCCACATGTAAAATCAGCTGCTGCTTGCCTTCCATTTGCCAGAAATTCGTTTAACCTGCTAATCATTCCTGAATCATTGCAAGAGTGAGCCTGAGCTAATATTAACTAGATACCACTCACCCTGAACCTCTGAAAGGGAATTAAAAGCATTTTAGCATATTTTTTAATTCATTGCCAGCACATATCAAAGCAATTTGGGCCTGTGTTTTCAAACTTCTGTAGTCTAAGCTTGCTGGGGTGAACTGAATCACATTTGATTGCATTTCTGAGAACTGTGTGTTTTCCTTCCATTTCCTTGCCTTGCATCAAGGGGGGGAGGGGATTGCCAGAGAAAAGTGATTACATTGTTTTGTTGAAATCATATTGAGTATTTCTATACTGCATTTCATTCATTCAACCTTGCATCCATTTGAACTCTATAAAGCATTTTGTACCACCTTCTTCTTTTGTTCCTATTCACCTGTGTGCTACCTTATCCATTTCATGTCAACTCCTTATTGATTATAGAGAAGCGTGTTAGTGCCAGATTCTCCGTTGTTAATCTTTATCATATCAGATTAAGTGTGCTATTCAATTATTAATTTATTATAAGGTGTGATATATACATCTCTTGTTTAAATTATCAAATAAACCTTTTAACTTGCAAAACAGAACTACTTCTTGGCTCAGTGGGGTCAGGGGGATTCCAAGAGAGGGGTGTTATATAGGGGTAGTCATCCAGAACGCATGAACTGGACATAAAGATATATCAATAAGGGTTTTCATTCAGTATTATAGACTAGGCGTTGACTTAGCTGTAGTGTTGAATTGAATCCTCTTACAGTACGGAGCTCCAGCTGATCCCGCGCACATTGCGAAGGCCTCCGCCTTGGAAGGCATGATCACCGCCGACAAAGCATCTTTTGAATTACGCGCCGAAACGACGCCGCTTCCCGCCCGCAGCCCGCAGCCTGATACGGCTTCCCGCCCTGCCGGCTCCACCCCCCCCACCATAAAGGGAGACGGGGCTCACCGCCAGGCGAAGCCGCGAGGAGGAGGCCAGAGGACAAGGCCTGCACTCCTCTTTGCAGCTCAGCTGCGAGTGCCTCCATCAGCTGTGCTCGATCAGCTGGCAGCAGAATTCCATCTGCTTTACGGAGCTCCAGCTGATCTCGCGCACATTGCGAAGGCCTCCGCCTTGGAAGGCATGATCACCGCCGACAAAGCATCTTTTGAATTACGCGCCGAAACGACGCCGCTTCCCGCCCGCAGCCCGCAGCCTGATACGGCTTCCCGCCCTGCTGGCTCCACCCCCCCACCATAAAGGGAGACGGGGCTCACCGCCAGGCGAAGCCGCGAGGAGAAGGCCAGAGGACAAGGCCTGCACTCCTCTTTGCAGCTCCGCTGCGAGTGCCTCCATCAGCTGTGCTCGATCAGCTGGCAGCAGAATTCCATCTGCTTTACGGAGCTCCAGCTGATCTCGCGCACATTGCGAAGGCCTCCGCCTTGGAAGGCATGATCACCGCCGACAAAGCATCTTTTGAATTAAGCGCCGAAACGACGCCGCTTCCCGCCCGCAGCCTGATACGGCTTCCCGCCCTGCCGGCTCCACCCCCCCCCCGTCATAAAGGGAGACGGGGCTCAGCGCCAGGCGAAGCCGCGAGGAGAAGGCCAGAGGACAAGGCCTGCACTCCCCTTTGCAGCTCTTCGCTGCTCGGCTGCCATTTGCCACAATACTATGCAACATCACAGAGGTAAGGAGCTTGCCCACTGCCTCCTCCTACACCAAGACTTGGCCACCAGGAGCTCCAGACTACGTGCTCGCACTATAGAGCCCACCATCAGCTCCAATCCCCTTCCCTCTAACATCCGCAATGCGCGGCTATGCTCCCGTATCTCGCAACCCAACCCACCCACTTACATGGCCATACCCAGGCGGTTAACCACAAAGCCTAAAGCCTTCTCAATTACCCCCTATACAGTAGCAAATGATACACTCCACCCCACCCCTAATTGTTCCACCTCTACCTGCAATTTCTCCCCATCCGTGCCCACCACCACTGAAACTGCGCCCCCCAGTGCAAAATGTGTGATATGCAATTCTTCTACCCCCATTGTGAATGCTATTGTGCCAAATGTGATCTCACCTGTGCCCACCATTCCCAAAACTGCGCCCCCAGTGCAAAATGTGTGATATGCAATTCTTCTACCCCCATTGTGAATGATATTGTGCCAAATGTGATCTCACCTGTGCCCACCACTCCCAAAACTGCGCCCACCAGTGCAAAATGTGTGATATGCAATTCTTCTACCCCCATTGTGAATGCTATTGTGCCAAATGTGATCTCACCTGTGCCCACCACTCCCAAAACAGCGCCCCCCAGTGCAAAATGTGTGATATGCAATTCTTCTACCCCCATTGCGAATGCTATTGTGCCAAATGCGATCTCACCTGTGCCCACCACTCCCAAAACTGCGCCCCCCGTGCAAAATGTGTGATATGCAATTCTTCTACCCCCATTGTGAATGCTATTGTGCCAAATGTGATCTCACCTGTGCCCACCACTCCCAAAACTGCGCCCCCAGTGCAAAATGTGTGATATGCAATTCTTCTACCCCATTGTGAATGCTATTGTGCCAAATGCGATCTCACCTGTGCCCACCACTCCCAAAACTGCGTCCCCCAGTGCAAAATGTGTGATATGCAATTCTTCTACCCCCATTGTGAATGCTATTGTGCCAAATGTGATCTCACATGTGCCCACCACTCCCAAAACTGCGCCCCCAGTGCAAAATGTGTGATATGCAATTCTTCTACCCCCTTTGTGAATGCTATTGTGCCAAATGTGATCTCACCTGTGCCCACCACTCCCAAAACTGCGCCCCCCAGTGCAAAATGTGTGATATGCAATTCTTCTACCCCCATTGTGAAGGCTTTTGTGCCAAATGTGATCTCACATGTGCCCACCACTCCCAAAACTGCGCCCCCCAGTGCAAAATGTGTGATATGCAATTCTTCTACCCCCTTTGTAAATGCTATTGTGCCAAATGTGATCTCACCTGTGCCCACCACTCCCAAAACTGCGCCCCCAGTGCAAAATGTGTGATATGCAATTCTTCTACCCCCATTGTGAACGCTTTTGTGCCAAATGTGATCTCACCTGTGCCCACCACTTCTAAAACTGCGCCCCTCAGTGCTAAATATATTATATCCAATTCCACTACTGCCGTCCACCACAACACCACTGGAGCCCCCAGCTCCACACCGACCATGCCCATCACCTCACCCTCTCCTCCCACATACCCCTCCCTAGTCGTCACAGAACCCCACCTCAAATGCGCCATGATCAATGCTAGATCCATCAGCGCCCACGCTCTAGACATTCACGACCTCATAACCACCCATGACCTTGACCTGCTCATGATATCAGAAACATGGCTGCACGATGCCTCTGGCCCTGTGCTCTCCCTGGCACTCCCTTCTGGCTACTCCATCACCAGACAAGATCGCCCCTCTAAAGGTGGAGGGGTCGCAATCATCGCTAAGGACTGCTATAGTATTAGAAAGGCAGAAAAACCCCTACACAGCAACTATGATTACCTCCAAGTCAAAATTATCCTCTCCCCCAACTGTACCATTACCGCTCATATTGTCTATCGCCCTCCTGGCCCCTTAGAAGACTTCCAAGCCGCCCTCATCCATCTCCTATCTGACAACCTCAAAAAACATTCGAAAGCCATTCTCCTTGGGGACCTCAACTTAGGCCTCCAGGATAAAAAGGACCCAGCAGCCAAATCCTTTGACTTAGCCCTAACAACACTAGGCTATAAGAACACCATCTTTAGCCCAACGCACACTCAGGGCAGAACACTCGACTGGATTGCTCAGCACAACTGCCCACTCATCATCACTGGAAACACTCCCACCCCATGGTCTGACCACCATATCATCACATTTAGCATCCTCACCACCAGCTCCTCTACCCCGCCACCCCAACCCCTACCACCTTGCCTCACAAGAAGCTCCCGCCAGCTCACTAAGGAAAGACTACTGCCCTTCCTACAAGGCCCAGCTTTCAGACCACCTTTCTCCGCAGACCCAGAAACTCTTGCATCAACCTACGATGCTGCCATTAAAGCAGCTATCAACTCCATTGCCCCACTAAAACCCCGTAAATACAAACCCACCACCCACTCTAACTCCTGGTTCACCCCAGACTTGCTCGCACTCCGTAACGAGAAAAAGGCAGCACTTACTCAGTGGCAAACGTCCCACACTGACAAAGACAAGCTGATCTTTAAAGCCTGTTCCACGGAGTACAAAAAGCTATCACCCGGGCAAAATCCAAATCCTTTGAATCCAGAATTTCGGAAGCCCAATCCAGCACAAAAGAAATCTTTGCAATTTTTAGGGAGCTAGAGACTCGTACTCCCACCCCCCAGAACTTCACCAAAGACAAAGCCTGGTGCGACGAAATTCAAACGGCAATGCTAACAAAACTGAGCCGCCTCCAAAGCAAAATACAAGCTACCAAACAAGCCCTGCCCAATACTCATATCCCTGTCCTACCACCAGCCCAAGACCCTCCCCAACCCTTCTCCTTCAAATCCATACAGGAAAAGGACATCATTAACATAATGAAGAACATCAAAGCATCCAACTGTAAAGGTGATGCCTGCCCAGCCACTCTCATCAAGGACTGCACTGAAGCACTTGCTCCCTTCCTGACAGTATTTGTTAATGCCTCCTTCGCAACAGGGAAAGTCCCCACCTCCCTCAAGGAAGCATGGGTCCGCCCCCTCCTAAAAAAACCTACTCTCGATCCCACCTCCCCCAACAACTATAGACCCATCACCACTGTCCCTTTCCTCCTCAAAATACTCGACAAAGCAGCCTATCTGCAGGTTCAGCACTACATCGAAGAAAACAAACTCCTGGGACTCTGCCAATCTGGCTTCCGCCCTAGACATGGGACTGAAACCGCCCTACTTGACCTGAAAAACCAAATGGACGATGCCAGAGACATGGGCAAATCAGCTCTTCTCCTACTCCTTGACTTGTCTGCAGCGTTCAATCTTGTAGATCATGACGTCCTTTGCCATCATATCTCCTTCACTGCCAAGTTCTCCCCTGACGCCACAGCATGGATCAAATCCTTCCTACAGGACAGAACCATGCAAGTATTCTCCGACCTAGCCTCTGCCTCACCCACTACCATACTCTTTGGCGTGCCCCAAGGCTCATGCCTCTCCCCCACACTCTACAACATCTTCACACGACCCCTCTTCCTCATCCTCGACGCTATGGGTATATCCTACACTAACTACGCGGACGATACCCAGATCCTCCTTACCCTCACAGGCAACTACGACACCGACTCCATGACCCTTAACAACCTCTACAACACCATCCAAGCCTGGATGGCAGACAATGGACTATGCCCCAACTCTGACAAGACAGAACTCCTACTGGTAGGTTCCCCCGAAACGCTAAAAAAACTTGACTCCCAATTCAGTCACTTCACCATCGACACCATCAAAATACCTGTTTCAGACTCAGTCAAAACTCTTGGAGTCTATCTAGACTCTAACCTCTCCATGGACAGACAAGTCAACGCCATTGCCTCCTCAGCCGCATATCATGCTAAACTGATCAACGCAGTCAGGCCTTTCCTCTCCAAAGAGAACTGCACAAACATAGCCAGAGCCATCACCGGCTCCAGGATAGACTACTGCAACATACTCTTCCTAGGAACCTCAAAAAAAAACTTGGAGAGGCTACAAGTCATCCAGAATAGTGCTCTCCGAGCAGCCCAAGGTATTGCCAAAAGGCACCACATCTCGGAAGCCAGAAAACTAGCCCACTGGCTCCCAATAAAGGAAAGAATAATCTTCAAAGCGCTCACACTGACACACAAATGCATCCATCTCACTGCCCCCGATTACCTCTCACAAAGAATCCACTTCGTCGCCTCTACAAGACCAACAAGATCACCCTACACCAACATGCTCTCTGTGCCATTAGTAAAAAGATCCAGAGCAGGTGGATCCAGCTTCCCCTATCTCGCACCCACTCACTGGAATGCCCTACCTCCCACCATCCGCGGTGAGCCCTCCCTCCTAGCCTTCCGCAAAGCGCTGAAAACCACTCTCTTCTCATAAGGTCCCTCGCAGCTGCATAATACCAACCATATGACCCATTGCCTAAGTTGTATTGACCAACCGCATAAGCTGTAATGATAACCTTGCTTGTTCCTATCTGTATTATGCCTCTTACTGATACCATGCCTGTAACTAAGCTCATGCAAGTAACAGCGCCTCAATGCCCCTGGGCTGCCTGCACGCTATACAAATTTAAATAAATAAATAAATAAATAAGTACGCTCTGACCATTTCGCATAAGTTAGAATAATGCATTCCTGGAGTGGAGCATACTATGCCCTCCTCTGTGAATGATATAGTCATATTCAACTTTGTCATTAAATCTCGACCCAAAATGTTTACTGGGGTCTGGTGTGAATATAACAAGGGCACATTCATCTCACATTCCCCGACAGAGACTGGTAGATTGTCTGTAAAGGGAACTCTACTGTGAGCTCCTGTAAAACTCTGAGTGTCTATGGCCTGGCTGGACAAGGAAAACTTGCCTTCTCATATGCACAAGCGTGTTGCGCCCGTGTCAACTAAGAAGGAATATTCTTTCCCCCCTATGACGACATTTACCCTAGGTTCCCTGTTAGGGTCTGGTGTCACCGATAGGAAAGAGCACATCAGAGTTTCCCATGATCTGCCCTATTGTATATATAGGTTTGTTCCGTTATATACTTGTGGATTTCCCCCATTTCCAGGGTTGACTCCCTCTACAGACTTAGTGCCCTGCAACATTTGCGGTGGTGCCTGTTGGGATTGCCCCTGTGGCAAATTCCCCATATTCAAGGGTTGAACCCCTTGCGGCGTAGCTTGCTGCAAGCCTGGAGCCTGCTGCTGCACTGCGTGATTCTGTGCACCGTTTTGTTGTGGGACGGCAAGCTGATTTACCATGCCTGTTCCCGTCCCTTGGCCATTCTGCCACACAGCTAGCACACTGGCGGTGGTCGGGCCATCTGCCCATCTGGTGTAGCTGGGCTGCCCATCTGCGCGTTCTGAAAGCCACCTTGATTATTCTGAAAACCTCCCTGATTACGTAGAAATCCTCCCTGATTACGCTGCCATCCTCTTCCTCTAAATCCCCTACCCGTCGGGTAAAATCCTGAGCTACCCTGTTTATTCTGCAATGGTTCAGTCACTTGTTGCGCGCTTGGCTCAGCTGGGTTTGTCAGCATGGCTCCCTCGAGAGCATACTTTGAGAGTTTCTTTTGCACCAGCTTCGCTTCCTCACCTTTACAAGTTGCCTCCTTTTTTCAATTCTTTTCTTGCAACAATCTACAGTAGTGTGCAATTGTCAACTGTATTTCGGCCCACGGTTTAGCTTCTACTCCTATCAATTTCTTGAGCTGTTTCTGCACCGGGTCTGGCAACCCTTGGCACAATATGTGGTAGAATACAGGGATAGATTTCGTCCAAGATTAATTTGTTTGGAGTACCCACGCGTCTTGACAATTCTGGATATAAAGCGCTTTCCACACTGCTTCTCTACAATTATTAAATGGTGCTCCGTCATGGGCAGTGTTAGTTATGGTTACCCCAGGGTACCCAGCCCGCTTCCATACATCATCTGCTCTCTCACCCAGTATGGCGATCAGGAGACCTTTAATGTCCCCTATAGCAAACTTGACACCCCCGTCATTCTTTCTAACTCGTGTATCCATTTCCCGGCTCCTGATGTCAGCATTGGAAGCTTGTTTTTTAAGTTCTCTCAATCCATGTGTGACCATGGAATATATTGTGGTCTTGCGCCCCCCTTTTCTAGCAGCGGGAACTGAAATGCATAGTCTTCCTTCTCTTTCCCCATAGCTCTCCTGTCTATCGCTGGGGTAACATTCCCGCATCGCCGTCTACCTGGAAATGTCCTCAATCTGTCTACATAGGCAGGTGCTGGCTCCCCCCTCTGACCGCGGGGTATTCCCTCATGTCGCCCAGGCTGTGCGGCGAACCCCGATACCCTTGGTGCGGACTCGCTAGTGTCTGACCATCGTACCCCTTGGTCCCTTGGAAGCCGCTTCTCGCGTTGTCTCCCTTCTTCGTGTGTCTCGTCCTCTGTTTCCCCACCGGAGTCGGACGCTGATTGTTCCCAGTTCACGCAACTCCTTGCATCTGCTTCATTCTTACTAATTTCTAGCCTATCCAGGGACAGTCCCCTGCTCCCACTACTTTGGGTGACATCCTCAGTGTCATACAGCTGAGTGCTTTCCAAGCGCTCATCTTCCCTTTCCCCTTGGGAAATATGTTCCAGCCCCATTTCATCGTATATTTTATCAATCGTTTCCCCGATGCTTCTGGTGTCGAAGTCATCCTCAATATTTGTCCCACTCGTACCTTGTACCGAGTCATTTGCAGGAAAGAATTCTTCTATGTCTTCCCATTCTACAACTGGATTGGGTTTTTTAATTTCCCGCTCCAAATATTCCAGATCCTGTGCCCTCTGTCTGCGTTTATGTTCCATTTCCTCATCTACTTCCTTGCACGTCCTCGCTTCATCTCTATCCTTATCTACTTCCCTCATCCTTTTGTTTCTACGTTCCTTTGCCCTTCTACCTTCCTCCTCTTCTCTTCTCTTCACCCTCTTCTCACGTACTCTTTGCTCTTCTTCCAACCTTTGCTTACTCTGTCTGTACTGGTCATAGGCTGCCTTCTGCTTTCGATCGAGCTGTTTCTCTTGCTCTTGGCGATATATTAGTTCTCGCTTCAGCCTATCCTTTCTTCTTATTCTTTTGTCCCTCATTTCCTTCTCCTTTTCTCTCTCCCTTCTTTGCGACTCATCAGACTTCTCTCTCGGTCTCATATCATCACTTCCTTTTCCATCAAGTTTCAGCGATATCTGTCATCCCATCCATTTGTCTTCCTTTCCATTTCTTTCCCTCTCTCTCCTTAACGAGAGGTGTACAACTCTGTGCCTGGTCCGTCCCTTCATCATTGTGTCTCTCCTTGACCCTCGGAACTGCAGAGGCAAGTTTATTTTCCTGGTCCTTCTCTTTGATTTCATCACTACTGTATGTAGGTGACTCATATCCGGGGTTTCTATACCCCGTGGCTGCCTTTAGTTCTCTTAGTGGGTAGAGTCCCTCTGACTTACTTCCCTCGGTGACTGGTTCAGGCGGGGCTGGTGGCGCGGTAGGCATCTCACCCCCCTCCGTGCATAGGTTTAATATCCAGTCTGCGGGTGGTTCTTCCTCCTTTGCCTGTTCGAACATCTTCCAAAGTTCTAAAACAGCGAGGCGTTTCTCTAGCTTTTTGCCTCTGTATGTGGCATGTAGGTAAGTGGTCATGTGTTGTAAGACGGCTTTAGATAAGAACCCATTTTGTGGCCACTGCATAAACATCTTGCGGGCGGTACCCTTAACCCACTCAGTACTGTACTTTTTAAGCTTAGGTGCATGCTTGGGTAACTGCTTACACAGATGTGCAAGTGGGGTAACCTCCTCCATTCTCAATTTCGTGATCAACAATACTTATGCAGTTTTTTATCCTTCCAATAGTGTGAGCAAGCACCAATACGCAAGCTCCAATCCAGACTTTTCCCGCCAAAATTCTTATATCATCAATTTATACAAGAACATCAATTCATTGGCGATTCCCTCTTAGATACGGAATCGCGTAAAGCCCAAACTTCTTCTCAAATAATCAATGATACAGTTCTTTACGTTTAACATATAACAGGACACATTTGACAGACTAGACGGACACCAGCTGGACACACACATACCTGCCTTCTAATCAAAACCCTGACATGGAGTTTAAACAAACTCCATTTGTGCCGTCTTTAATCGTCACCGTAGCCTAATCGTCCCCTATTATGTGGGCTCTGAGTTCACGTTTCTTCTGAACGCTGTATTAAATCGCAGGAACAAGGCAAATCCTTGCTGTTTTCTCTCGGGTGCCCTCCCGGTAACCTTACTGTTCTCTCTCAGGTGCCCTCCCGGTAACCTTACTTTTTCTCTCGGGTGTCCTCCCGGTAACCTTACTTTTTCTCTATCATACTCGAGTCATTAACCCTTTATATATACACAGTCTTCTGTACATCTAGCTATTTTTATTTTTCTCCACCACCCTCCGTTACCTTTCCCTTACTTGTTCTAATGCCTACAAGACTTTTGCCAAAGTAATGATTTTATTGTTTCACTCACCGGTCGCATCTTTTCCTCTCTGGAACACCAGCCCCTCTGTCATTACCGCCTCTTGCAGTCTTTTCGTCCAATCCGCTGCCCGTGGGAATGAGAAGGGTTATGCTTGGAAAGGCAAGTTCCTTCAGACCTACTGCAGATTTGATGGATTTACTTCTATCATTGTCCACGGGAAGCTTCTCAGTCTACTCAGCGGAATGGTGAAGGACTCGTGATATTGCCGAAGGCCTAGAGTTACTTTGTGCCGTCGGTCTATGGTTGTCTTATTATTAATCAATCAATAGTTGATGGTCGAACCATCCTCACGCTACCAAGTGTACAGGAGGGCAGAGCATCCTCTGACGGGCCCATAGGTCAGAACTCACCCTCTAGTACCTGTAAAACAAGATAGCTGCACCTTGAGGAGGTTAGGGTGCAGGATTCATTTACTCCGACACACTTCAATAAGGACAACTCGAAGGTTTGGCAACGGGAAGTCCGTTTAATGACAAGTACAAAAAACGGGGAAACAAATGGTAATCATCAGTGGTGCGATCGCCTGTCTCGCTTCAAATCCCAACTTCTTCATTCAGACAGCAACTCTTATGGGTGAAATTTGTCATAATTTGATGTGCAAAACTCATACGTTTGTCATACAATTTCTATTGGTCGGAAAGGTAACTTAAGTATAGGTGCTATATCTGTATATGGTAACAGAGCATGCGGCTTGGATAATTCTTATTGAGTGGGCGTCTACGCCCATCCCACTAAATCACTCGTGATAGACGTCACTACAACTACGACGTCTTATTGGTTCTACAAGCTATAGGACCCTCGATTGTTTGGTACATTGTGATTGGGTGGGTTACACCCCTAGACATACTTCTCCGCTTTAATTAGCAGCATGCAGAATAGACACCCAGATGCGGAGTGCCCCAAGATTCACCCTGCCTCCCTTCCATCAATCAGTACCTTTAGGGCTATGTGTCAATTAGTTGGCTGAAGATGGCCTCGAAACTGTAGTTCTTATCAGGAAAAGGTATGGCATCCTCGCGTTCTGGGTGACATCAGACATTGGTACCTCTTTTCCCTTGGCTGGTCACGTGTCTGTTCACCGTGAATCTGCTTCTTTTTCCTTCTTTTCGTATATTTGATTCTTTGTTCAGCCCAGCCACCTGCCTGGGGCCTCTTATCTCGACCTTCACTTGCTGGCAGTCATGCTCTCACGTTTTGAGTCTTCAGAGTAGCCTCTCTCCTCCCTTCCTGGAGTTGACCTCGAATTCCCAAGCTTGAGCTACTTCTTGCTGAGTTTCGATTCTGCTCTTCCCTTCTGGCTTTAGCTGGAATATGAATCTCGGCCTTGTTGGCCCCTTTGCAGCCTGGGCTTAGTTCTGCTTTACAAAATGGAGTCGCACTCATAAAGCGTGCTTCTTTGAAGTAGAGATATAATTGGCGCATGCCGCTCTATTTTTCTACTAAGCATTGCAAGCAGTGTCGTTTACCTAGCTTCTTGCGTTCCAAGCCTATTTACATGCATTCAGTCACTTGCACAATTCGATTCTGGGTACGTTTTTTGTGCTGCAACGTGGTATCTTCTTATCCGTTTGTCACATCATTATTCTTTTACAGTTCGTCCTTGTGTATTTTCTATTGCTTGTCGTTCTATGGTTGTCTGTACGTCACGGCTAGGCTCTTATATCGTCACCAATTGCCTTCCATTAAGGTTCTATGGGCCTCTTCAGGGACATTCTGTAAGTAGCCTTCGTATCGTGTCATCTGCTGGTATGGTTGTCTCAGTGAATACCTTGCAGCCCACGGTTGTCTGGTTATTGGTGCTTCAATAGGTATACATGTCCCTCTGATGGGTACTGGACAGAGCCCCAGCGTGGCTCTCTGTTGATTCATTTGCTCCTTATATGTCACATACCTTGGCGAGTATGCTTCTGGCATTTCGACATGAGTGGCTGGAGTGCAGGCCATATTTGGGACCTCCTCTACACACCCCCCCCCTGGTCGGTTTATCGACCACTTCTTCTTCTTCCTTTAAATTATTCTTGCTTTGTTCTTCCACATCCACTTCTTCGTCATCTGCGTTTGTACATGATGGTGTGAACGTGTGCATCTTTGGAGTCCATATTTGTATCACTTCTTTCAAACTTCCTGTTGTTTTTACGTGTTCGTCTTTGTTCCAGGTCATTAGCTGGCATTGCCCATTTGGGCTGCAGTAAATCCATTTCCCTTCATATCTTCTTCGTTTTCTGGGGTATGCAAACTTTGTTCCTTCTGGTGCAAATTCACTGGCCTTAACGAAGTTTGTTATTTCTTCATCTGTTAGGTCTCTGGGCTTCCATCCCGGTTCGACATCAACCATAATTTGCATCCCAATGGCTTTCTTCGCCGTTATCTGGCATTCCGTTACGATTATCTTGATAACACAAAATCCTAGTAGTATCTTTACTGGCAGGGCTCCCAGAATTTTGAATATTTCAGCCATCCATTGTGGAACCCATAGAAACAGTGTTCCAAACCAGCTGTCATCATCCACTTTGTTAGTTTCCTTGATCATCTGATTCTGCAGATCTGCCAGCATACTTATGGCTTCTGTTAAGGTTCCATTTTCTTCATCATGTGAAGGTATAAACGTGCAACATGATTCTCTGATTTTTGTGCAAACACCTCCATCCATTGCTGTAATCATGTCAAGTACATATCTATTCGGGAGGGTCATCAATCGGATTGCTCTCAGTTCTTCTTTGATTGCATTGAATCCTTTTATGGTAGTGTTGATGGTCTGCAATAACTTCCATCTGGTTATCTGCAACCATTTCGTATTTACTCCAACTTGGATGTGGAGCAAGAGCAGTGTTGTGAATACTGTTAAGGTGAGGCTAAACAGCCTGTGCTCATATGGGATTGCATGGAATGCTTATTCTGATTTGGCAGAAAAGTAATTCTCTCTCTTCATCCGGGATACCAATGCTATAGATCTCCTCTTCCTTAGATGAGCATCTGCTTTCGGGAAACTGTCAACACTCAGGTCATTTTTTGGGATCACTAGTGCAGGAACGTGAATGTTCACTAGTGTGCATATGCCTCCCCAATTTTTCAGTAATCTTATGTATCCCTTGGATCAACACGCCCAGTAATGGTCCATGATTACTGCGGTCCCTTGCGTCATTCCTGGGGCTTCAAAGATTCGTCCGCAATTTTGATTCTATCCCATCTTCCTTCTGCCATTGTTCTTAAAGCATAATGTCGGGCTTTCCAGTGGCACTATATGCAGGGGTCCGTCCCCCTCCATCTTCGACCCATGTTAGTAACTTCACCAATTTTGGCCATAGGGGTTTCCACAGTTTTTGAGAGTTTTCTATTGCTTCATTGCAGGCTCCAAGGACCATCCATGCTCGGCATACCACTACTCCTGCTTCCCATCTGTCTGGGGAAAGCACTGTTCCCCAAATATGCATATGGCCTATATTTCTCCATTTTTGCACTTCTTTTGGGGTTTTCCCTTGGACGTTCAGTCTTGGGTTTATCTCCCATCTTGTTCCTGTTCCTTGTGCTTCTGGCTTTGCATACCTAATCACGTGATTCCTGGTGTGAGCTCTATTCCTTGTCTTGATGTCTTGGATATAGTCGTCTTCATCAGGGTATGCTGTCTCTGTTGCCCATATCAGTGAGGCATCTCTTTACATGAATTGTCCTCTCATATTGCACATTGCTACGTGTGATAAACAGTGTGCTGTCAAGGCATGAATTTCTACAGCCACGAAGATCTTGGACTTTCCCATACTGTACGGTAGGAGTGCACAGACGTAGCATTCTCCTTCAGCTTTTCTTCATCCTACCTCTTTCATGTGTTGGTACCAAATGTTGTTTCCTAGATGTGCTGTGCTGTCTAGGTAATCGTTTATTTCATTGTTGTCTTCATGCGGGTTTCTCTTGATTCTTAATGTCTTTTTGTAGTTAGCTATAACTACGTCTCTAAATGCATCTATGTGACTTTTTCTTGCTGGAGGATTCTCAGGCATGCTTGTTGGAGGAGCATGCTTCATTACCTGTATCGCTGTGATAGGAGAAGGTTGTGTGTGTCTCTGCTCCTCTTGCATTCTCCTGTAGGGCTCCTTTAACCACCATCTGTGTATTGTCTGTCCAACGTGTGGCCTCATTGTGGGCCTGGTGCTCGTAGGAACTGATGTGCTTGCTGCTATAATCAGCTTGCTGCTATAATGGTCCTATTTTTCAGCTCCTTATGCACTTCCTTTGCTCTGGCTATAAACGGGAACAAATGGTCTATCAGCATTTGTGTCTTTGCAGCAAATTCTTTTGTAGCAGTCTCTGTCTTCTTGAGTGCTTTGGTTATATTCTTTTCAGTTGGCCTTTCGCTTGCTTCCTCTTGGTTGCTTCCACTATTTTCTGGAACTGGTTGTTCGGTCGGCAGTCTTTTATTTTCTGTCGCCATCATTCGAGTTTCTGTAGCCATTGACACTTGCCCTTGCCCGTGTGCATTCAGTGTGTGTGTGCATGTAGTGGTCATTGCTTTGTTTTCATTCATTCCGTGCTGACCCTGTCTCCAGCTTTTCTCTTCATTTGTTACTTCAAATGTGTGTGAATCACTGCTAATTACATTTAATTTTAGTTTGTTTACTTTATCGTCAGTTTTTCTAGGAATCGGAATGACTATACTATATAGGGTCTGGGCGCTTTCGTGGGATTCGTACGTACATTATCTGGTGGGTGCACTGAAATTGGAGTGCTTCATGCACGAATAAAGAATGCAGTTCTGATTGTTAATGACAGAAAAACAATAATAATCACTATACATATGCACATTATCGTTCGATAAGACAGTTTGCAGCATTTTCTTCCAGGGAAGTGGGGGCGCCCCTCCGCTTGTGGGAGGACTAGGTTACTGTTCCGGGCCCCATTTCATTCATATCAATGGTTAAGGTTCTATAAAGATCTCTTCTTTTTATTTACTCCATTATGGTCTTTCAGGAGGTCTTGGACGTAAAGTGTATTGTGCTTCGTAATCGTCCCCCCTCTCGAGGGTGTCGATTGTCTCTGGTTGCGGGATGTAGTTCCCTTGCTAGACTATGGAAAAAGATTAGACTAGCCTCTGGTGAGTCATATTCAAAATAGGTCAATTCCCAGTCCACCCCCCGAATTTGCCTTAGTCCGGAAGACATGCTGGAATCTTGTTTAAATGCGACAAAGATAGAAAAAATTGGAAACAATAGAAAAATGGAAAAAATGGTATTGTTCAAATCAAATAAAAAATGGGAGTCAAATAACTGAAAAAAATAAAAAATAAATAAAAATAAATAAAAATAAAAACAAAACAAGTGGTGAAGTTCCCTTCCCTGCTCTTCTCGATCTGTCCCACGGCGGTAAAATGAAGAACTGTGCCTCTTTTCCTGGATCTGTCCTTCGGTGGATGGTTTCACTGGAATCTCCTCAGGTATTCTCGCTGAACATTGGATAGCTCCACCTGGAGCATGATTCCGTGGAGGTGTGTGCCCATATGTGTGACATTAGCTGGGTCTCTGAGGAAGGTGATGACGTCAACATCTGCAGGCCTTCCCACCATTTCTGAATAGTCCGTGACTAGACGGAACAGGACATTGTGCGCCAGGCGACTGTCCTCGGGTGACAGGGACATTTGTCCTGCTTGGCTGGGTCCTGGATCACAGGCCTTTCTTTCGACGAGAACAGTCTCTGCACTTTCCTGCTGCGTGGATTGAGACCACGTAATTTTGCTTGATCCACACTTGGTTCAGGTATTCATTGTTTCTTGGATCTCTGATGAATGTTAGGGTATCCATGGTTCTCCCTACGAGTCATGGGCATTCATTCCTCTATGATGCGAAAGAAAAGTGTGTATGTCAGCTCATCAATGATCACTTGTGTTGGAAGCATCTGTGTCCTTATCACCGTAGTCGGGCAGTACGATGAAGGCTTCCGCAATGACAGTCAGTAGTTGCCAGATTATTTTGTGGTTGGCTGGATCTTGGACAAAGTCTGTGATACTGGTAACTCTCCCTACAAGCGATGGATATGTCTCTAGCACTAACTGAAAACAGGACAGCACATCCCTTGTGATATTTCTATTGGGGGATGTCATACGTTCTGCAAAGCAAAGTCTGAGTGTTGGTTGATTCAGGTGACTGTGTGATGCTCTTAACTTTTGCTCTTAGTTCATCAAAGTCTTGTTTGCTGAAAATGCTTGAATATGGCTTGATTCAAATGTTTGTATCATCAGTGTGATGTGGCTTAGATGTGCGATTCTCTTCTTTACCCTGCAATTAGAATGAACAGAGTGTCCGTTATGTCCTTATCCCCCTTTTCTTGGCGAAACTGTCCAGTTTCATGCCACAACTTGCATCCGGGTTCTTTGTCTTGATTTTCCTGCTTATGTGTCCTTCTTCCTCGTCATATCTCTCGTCTGCACATGCTGAGGTTCTTCCCCGTTGTCTGCAGGTCCTTCGCGGTGGGGCGCAGCTAAGGGGATCTCACCGATATAAGGTTTAATGTCATTTAGGAAGATCCAAGCTCTCCTGCCTTGCAGTTTCATGGCTGAGGGAGTGCAGTCCTCCATGATGAACGGGCCGTTGAATCTTGGCTCGTCCCACCTTTTCTTTGTGTTTTTCTCACAAGCACTGTATCACCAGGGAAGATGATTGGCGTACGTAGTCCTTGAGCTGTGTCTGTTTCAGCATCTCCCTCTGGGTCTGGTGTTGTGCTGCACCCTTTTCCTCGTCGCTGCAGTTGGTCTGAAATGACAGCGAGGCTTGATATCATGTAGTTCAGATACTCCGACAATTCGGTTGCCAGGACCTCTCGGGTAGACTATCTCGTGCGGCATGAGATGATGGTCGGAGCCTGGTTGGTTCTGAAGTGCATACAATGCCAGTGGTAGACAGTGCAGCCATCCTTTCTTTAGAGTAAGCTACAAATTAGCTATCCTCTCCTTTAGCAAGTTGAGCCTCTCGCATATGCCATTTCCCTCTGAATGATACACTGACAAGAACTTATGCTTTATACCAAGCAACAAGCTAATCTGTTCAGCACAGGTTGAGTCTGGGTGTGTACAGGGACCTGCTTCTATCCATCTAGAGAATCGACACACCACTACAATTAAGTACCTGTACCCGTTACACACTTGAATCATGTCGACATAATCGATGTGCAAGTGCTGAAATGGCCCATTCGGCCGGGGGATGACTCCTCTCAATACTTTTAATGTGTGCCCAGCTGTGAACTGCTGGCAAATTATGCAGTTCACTATAGAAAATGCAACCTGCTCTGCTAAATTCGGTATGAACCAGTCTTCTGCAAGCGTTGCAGCTAGATTTTCTTTTGTCATATGGAACGGGTAGTGTAATTGTTCTAGTGATATCTTTAGTAGGGCTACATGCATCACTGGTTTATCAGTGCTGTTTTCTCTCCACAATCCGTCCGAGGGGTTTAAAGATCACCCTCGACATTTCCACAGGTTCTTTTCGTCCTGTGGTGCCTCCCCTTGAATCTCCATCATTTGAGTTTGCCCCATATTACTATAAGCCTCTGGAGTGCCTCGAGTTATCATCATACGCTCATGGGTGAGTGCCACTTCTACTTCCATGATTGTCTCATTTTTGGATGCCATACGCTTGGTTCCGTGTCTGCTGCATGATTTCCACGTGACACGAAATCTGTCCTGTGAGTATGAGCGGCGCATTTCACGACCGCTATGCCCACTGGGAGCTGTAGTGCCTTGATCAGCCTGTCCAATAAGGCTGCGTGCTGCACTGGTGTGCCATCTGCTCAGAGGTAGCCCCTCCTCTTCCAGCGCACTAGTCCTGCGTGCACTGTGGACGTTACATAGGCAGAGTCACTGTATACTGTTACTTCCTGGTCTGCATGATTCTCAATGGCGAGTATCAATGCCAATAATTCTGCAGCCTGTGCTGAATAATGTGATGGTATTCGTGCACTAACAAGTAGTTGGAATTCTCCATTCGCTATGTGTTCTATTACGGCAACGCCCGTACATCTTTGTCCGACATCTTGGTCGATTCTCGAAGAACCGTCAAAGAAAACGATGTCACCTCCCGCCAGGGTATTTTCCTTTACCCTGGGGATTTAATCATAGAATTCTTCGTAGTTCACGCAGTCATGTGTCGGCTCACCTTCAGTGACTGGTTCAGCTATGAATGTGGCTGGATTCACTGTTTTACATCGCACTATTTTGATCAATGGATTCGATATGGAGACCTCATAGGCCAAGGCCCTTTGAGATGTCAATGTACCATTTGGTTCCTCTAATATGGCAAATAATAAGTGTTAAACATACAATGTCATGGAGCATCCCGTTACAATGGTTGTTGCCGTCTTTATGGCGAACGCTGCGGCAGCAAAATTTTGTTCGCATGGGAACTGGCCTCTTATTACTGGGTCCAGATTCCCACTGTAATACGCCAGGGCTTGTACCCCAACGAGGTTTTTTGAGCAAGTACTGCCGTCATAACATTGCCATTCGTGTGTGAGAACAGGTAGAATTCCTCTGCATAATGAGGAATCCCGAGAACTGGAGCTGCGCAAACTGCTCTCTTTAGTTCTGTGAACCCCTCTTCCATCGCTTCAGTCCATTCAATTTGTTCTTTTGTCGCTCGGGCCTTCTTCAGGGCCTGGAGCAAGGGCTTGGTATACGAACTGTAATCGAAGACCCATGCCCTAACATAGTTGCACAGGCCTAGGAAGCTCTGCATTTGTTTTATCGTGAGCGGCTTAGCCGTGTTCATGATAGCTTCAGCCCTTTCTTGGGTGATCCTTTTCCCCTCATGCGAGATTAGCTGGCCTATGTACAGCACCTCTTGTTGACAATATTGTAACTTTTCCTTGTCAACCTTATATCCTTTTTCAGCCAATATAGTCAGAAGCTGGATAGAATCGTGCCTGCATTTTTCTTCAGTGGTGCTGCAGATCAGAATGTCATCCACATAGTGCAAAACAGCACTGTCTACTGTAATGTTGCCTAGGTCCATTTGCAATACTCGGTTGAAAATGGATGGGGACACACAGTACTCCTGCGGCAACATTGTGCTTTTCAGATGCATTTGTCTGAACGTGAAGGACGTCAGATCTTGTGAGTCAAGGAGCAGCGCGATTGAGAAAAAAAGCATTTCTCAAATCAATCACTGTGAAGTATTTCGCCTTGATCGGTATGTTACACAAGATCGTAGATGGATTAGGGACTATAGGGAACTCGGCTTCAACAATATCGTTTAATGCTCTTAAATCTTGGATTGAACGCCACGACCCTCCCTTTGATTTCTTGACGGGGTAAATCACTTTGTTGCATGGTGAGTCTGACGTCACAAGGATGCCCTGCTCCATCATGGCGGAAATTGTCTTTGCAATCCCTTCATCCACTTCTCTGGACATGGGATACTGTCGTGCCCTTGGTAAGATTGCTCCTGGTTTCAATTTCATTATCACTTCTCCTGCTCCTTTCAGGAGTCCTACATCATAGGGTCCTGTAGTCCATACTGAGACAGGCACCTGGGCCATGTCGTCATCAAAGCATGCGGGGCGGATCAGCGCCAACATCATTCTCTGTGGCACTTCTCGTTTGATCATTTTGATCCAAAATATGAGACTTACTTCCACCCTTGTCTCTTCTGAGTCAGGGTGTTCTTCGAACAGATCATCATCAGTGACGTCAGTCACTCGGTACCCTTCTTCAATGGCGATAATTGCACACCATTGTCTGCCTTCATCATCGTACCCTTCGACCATTACTACCCTCCCTCATACTGCTGCAATATGTATTGATAAGGGAAATACTTGTCCCTCTTCTTCATGCATAGGTATCCTTGGTCTGAATAGAAACTCATCAGGGGTTCTCATAGTTCTATCTGCGAGGCCTGGCAGTCCCGCCATAAGCACACGCACGCCATATGCGAAGACTTCCGGTTCTAATGGCATAGCTCTCATGGCTATACGTCCGGAGTACGCTCTGACCATTTCGCATAAGTTAGAATAATGCATTCCTGGAGTGGAGCATACTATGCCCTCCTCTGTGAATGATATAGTCATATTCAACTTTGTCATTAAATCTCGACCCAAAATGTTTACTGGGGTCTGGTGTGAATATAACAAGGGCACATTCATCTCACATTCCCTGACAGAGACTGGTAGATTGTCTGTAAAGGGAACTCTACTGTGAGCTCCTGTAAAACTCTGAGTGTCTATGGCCTGGCTGGACAAGGAAAACTTGCCTTCTCATATGCACAAGCGTGTTGCGCCCGTGTCAACTAAGAAGGAATATTCTTTCCCCCTATGACGACATTTACCCTAGGTTCCCTGTTAGGGTCTGGTGTCACTGATAGGAAAGAGCACATCAGAGTTTCCCATGATCTGCCCTATTGTATATATAGGTTTGTTCCGTTATATACTTGTGGATTTCCCCCTTTTCCAGGGTTGACTACCCCTACAGACTTAGTGCCCTGCGACATTTGCGGTGGTGCCTGTTGGGATTGCCCCTGTGGCAAATTCCCCATATTCAAGGGTTGAACCCCTTGCGCCGTAGCTTGCTGCAAGCCTGGAGCCTGCTGCTGCACTGCGTGATTCTGTGCACTGTTTTGTTGTGGGACGGCAAGCTGATTTACCATGCCTGTTCCCGTCCCTAGGCCATTCTGCCACACAGCTAGCACACTGGCGGTGGTCGGGCCATCTGCCTATCTGGTGTAGCTGGGCTGCCCATCTGCGCGTTCTGAAAACCACCTTGATTATTCTGAAAACCTCCCTGATTACGTAGAAATCCTCCCTGATTACGCTGCCATCCTCCTCCTCTAAATCCCCTACCCCTCAGGTAAAATCCTGAGCTACCCTGTTTATTCTGCAATGGTTCAGTCACTTGTTGCGCGCTTGGCTCAGCTGGGTTTGTCAGCATGGCTCCCTCGAGAGCATACTTTGAGAGTTTCTTTTGCACCAGCTTCGCTTCCTCACCTTTACGAGTTGCCTCCTTTTTTCAATTCTTTTCTTGCAACAATCTACAGTAGTGTGCAATTGTCAACTGTATTTCGGCCCACGGTTTAGCTTCTACTCCTATCAATTTCTTGAGCTGTTTCTGCACCGGGTCTGGCAACCCTTGGCACAATATGTGGTAGAAAACAGGGATAGATTTCGTCCAAGATTAATTTGTTTGGAGTACCCACGCGTCTTGACAATTCTGGATATAAAGCGCTTTCCACACTGCTTCTCTACAATTATTAAATGGTGCTCCGTCATGGGCAGTGTTAGTTATGGTTACCCCAGGGTACCCAGCCCGCTTCCATACATCATCTGCTCTCTCACCCAGTATGGCGATCAGGAGACCTTTAATGTCCCCTATAGCAAACTTGACACCCCCGTCATTCTTTCTAACTCGTGTATCCATTTCCCGGCTCCTGATGTCAGCATTGGAAGCTTGTTTTTTAAATTCTCTCAATCCATGTGTGACCACGGAATATATTGTGGTCTTGCGCCCCCCTTTTCTAGCAGCGGGAACTGAAATGCATAGTCTTCCTTCTCTTTCCCCATAGCTCTACTGTCTATCATTCCCGCATCGCCGTCTACCTGGAAATGTCCTCAATCTGTCTACATAGGCAGGTGCTGGCTCCCCCCTCTGACCGCGGGGTATTCCCTCATGTCGGCCAGGCTGTGCGGCGAACCCCGATACCCTTGGTGCGGACTCGCTAGTGTCTGACCATCGTACCCCTTGGTCCCTTGGAAGCCGCTTCTCGCGTTGTCTCCCTTCTTCGTGTGTCTCGTCCTCGGTTTCCCCACCGGAGTCGGACGCTGATTGTTCCCAGTTCACGCAACTCCTTGCATCTGCTTCATTCTTACTAATTTCTAGCCTTTCCAGGGACAGTCCCCTGCTTCCACTACTGTGGGTGACATCCTCAGTGTCATACAGCTGAGTGCTTTCCAAGCGCTCATCTTCCCTTTCCCCTTGGGAAATATGTTCCAGCCCCATTTCATCGTATATTTTATCAATCGTTTCCCCGATGCTTCTGGTGTCGAAGTCATCCTCAATATTTGTCCCACTCGTACCTTGTACCGAGTCATTTGCAGGAAAGAATTCTTCTATGTCTTCCCATTCTACAACTGGATTGGGTTTTTTAATTTCCCGCTCCAAATATTCCAGATCCCGTGCCCTCTGTCTGCGTTTATGTTCCATTTCCTCATCTACTTCCTTGCACGTCCTCGCTTCATCTCTAGCCTTATCTACTTCCCTCATCCTTTTGTTTCTACGTTCCTTTGCCCTTCTACCTTCCTCCTCTTCTCTTCTCTTCACCCTCTTCTCACGTACTCTTTGCTCTTCTTCCAACCTTTGCTTATTCTGTCTGTACTGGTCATAGGCTGCCTTCTGCTTGCGATCGAGCTGTTTCTCTTGGCGATATATTAGTTCTCGCTTCAGCCTATCCTTTCTTCTTATTCTTTTGTCCCTCATTTCCTTCTCCTTTTCTCTCTCTCTTCTTTGCGACTCATCAGACTTCTCTCTCGGTCTCATATCATCACTTCCTTTTCCATCAAGTTTCAGCAATATCTGTCATCCCATCCATTTGTCTTTTGCGAATGCTATCTCATCTGTTCTTTCTTTACTTCCTTTCCATTTCTTTCCCTCTCTCTCCTTAACGAGAGGTGTACAACTCTGTGCCTGGTCCGTCCCTTCATCATCGTGTCTCTCCTTGACCCTCGGAACTGCAGAGGCAAGTTTATTTTCCTGGTCCTTCTCTTTGATTTCATCACTACTGTATGTAGGTGACTCATATCCGGGGTTTCTATACCCCGTGGCTGCCTTTAGTTCTCTTAGCGGGTAGAGTCCCTCTGACTTACTTCCCTCGATGACTGGTTCAGGCGGGGCTGGTGGCGCGGTAGGCGTCTCACCCCCCTCCGTGCATAGGTTTAATATCCAGTCTGCGGGTGGTTCTTCCTCCTTCGCCTGTTCGAACATCTTCCAAAGTTCTAAAACAGAGAGGCGTTTCTCTAGCTTTTTGCCTCTGTATGTGGCATGTAGGTAAGTCGTCATGTGTTGTAAGATGGCTTTAGATAAGAACCCATTTTGTGGCCACTGCATAAACATCTTGCGGGCGGTACCCTTAACCCACTCAGTACTGTACTTTTTAAGCTTAGGTGCATGCTTGGGTAACTGCTTACACAGATGTGCAAGTGGGGTAACCTCCTCCATTCTCAATTTCGTGATCAACAATACTTATGCAGTTTTTTATCCTTCCAATAGTGTGAGCAAGCACCAATACGCAAGCTCCAATCCAGACTTTTCCCGCCAAATTCTTATATCATCAATTTATACAAGAACATCAATTCATTGGCGATTTCCTCTTAGATACGGAATTGCGTAAAGCCCAAACTTCTTCTCAAACAATCAATGATACAGTTCTTTACGTTTGACATATAACAGGACACATTTGACAGACTAGACGGACACCAGCTGGACACACATATACCTGCCTTCTAATCAAAACCCTGACATGGAGTTTAAACGAACTCCATTTGTGCCGTCTTTAATCGTCACCGTAGCCTAATCGTCCCCTATTATGTGGGCTCTGAGTTCACGTTTCTTCTGAACGCTGTATTAAATCGCAGGAACAAGGCAAATCCTTACTGTTTTCTCTCGGGTGCCCTCCCGGTAACCTTACTGTTCTCTCTCAGGTGCCCTCCCGGTAACCTTACTTTTTCTCTCGGGTGTCCTCCCGGTTACCTTACTTTTTCTCTATCATACTCGAGTCATTAACCCTTTATATATACACAGTCTTCTGTACATCTAGCTATTTTTATTTTTCTCCACCACCCTCCGTTACCTTTCCCTTACTTGTTCTAATGCCTACAAGACTTTTGCCAAAGTAATGAGTTTATTGTTTCACTCACCGGTCGCATCTTTTCCTCTCTGGAACACCAGCCCCTCTGTCATTACCGCCTCTTGCAGTCTTTTCGTCCGATCCGCTGCCCGTGGGAATGAGAAGGGTTATGCTTGGAAAGGCAAGTTCCTTCAGACCTACTGCAGATTTGATGGATTGACTTCTATCATTGTCCACAGGAAGCTTCTCAGTCTACTCAGCGGAATGGTGAAGGACTCATGATATTGCCGAAGGCCTAGAGTTACTTTGTGCCGTCGGTCTATGGGTGTCTTATTATTAATCAATCAATAGTTGATGGTCGAACCATCCTCACGCTACCAAGTGTACAGGAGGACAGAGCATCCTCTGATGGGCCCATAGGTCAGAACTCACCCTCTAGTACCTGTAAAACAAGATAGCTGCACCTTGAGGAGGTTAGGGTGCAGGATTCATTTACTCCGACACACTTCAATAAGGACAACTCAAAGGTTTGGCAAAGGGAAGTCCGTTTAATGACAAGTACAAAAAACGGGGAAACAAATGGTAATCATCAGTGGTGCGATCGCCTGTCTCGCTTCAACTCCCAACTTCTTCATTGAGACAGCAACTCTTATGGGTGAAATTTGTCATAATTTGATGTGCAAAACTCATACGTTTGTCATACAATTTCTATTGGTCGGAAAGGTAACTTAAGTATAGGTGCTATATCTGTATATGGTAACAGAGCATGCGGCTTGGATAATTCTTATTGAGTGGGCGTCTACGCCCATCCCACTAAATCACTCGTGATAGACGTCACTACAACTACGACGTCTTATTGGTTCTACAAGCTATAGGACCCTAGATTGTTTGGTACATTGTGATTGGGTGGGTTACACCCCTAGACATACATCTCCGCTTTAATTAGTAGCATGCAGAATAGACACCCAGATGCGGAGTGCCCCAAGATTCACCCTGCCTCCCTTCCATCAATCAGTACCTTTAGGGCTATGTGTCAATTAGTTGGCTGAAGATGGCCTCGAAACTGTAGTTCTTATCAGGAAAAGTTATGGCATCCTCGCGTTCTGGGTGACATCAGACATTGGTACCTCTTTTCCCTTGGCTGGTCACGTGTCTGTTCACCGTGAATCTGCTTCTTTTTCCTTCTTTTCGTATATTTGATTCTTTGTTCAGCCTAGCCACCTGCCTGGGGGCCTCTTATCTCGACCTTCACTTGCTGGCAGTCATGCTCTCACGTTTTGAGTCTTCAGAGTAGCCTCTCTCCTCCCTTCCTGGAGTTGACCTCGAATTCCCAAGCTTGAGCTACTTCTTGCTGAGTTTCGATTCCGCTCTTCCCTTCTGGCTTTAGCTGGAATATGAATCTCAGCCTTGGTGGCCCCTTTTCAGCCTGGTTTAGCTCTGCTTTACAAAATGGAGTCGCACTCATACAGCGTGCTTCTTTTAGGTAGAGATATAATTGGCGCATGCCGCTCTATTCTTCTACTAAACATTACAAGCAGGGTTGTTTACCTAGCTTCTTGCGTTCCAAGCCTATTTACATGCATTCAGTCAGTTGCACGATTCGTTCCTGGGTACGTTCTTTGTGCTGCAACGTGGTATCTTCTTATACGTTTGTCACATAATTATTCTTTTACAGTTCGACCGTGTGTACTTTCTTTTGCTTGTCGTTTTATGGTTGTCTGTACGTCACGTCTAGGCTCTTATATCGTCACCAATTGCCTTCCATTAAGGTTCTGTGGGCCTCTTCGGGGACAGTCTGTAAGTAGTATTTGTATCGTGTCATCTGCTGGTATGGTTATCTCAGTGGATACCTTGCAGCCCGCGGTTGTCTGGTTATTGGTGCTTCAATAGGTATACATGTCCCTCTGATGGGTACTGGACAGAGCCCCACCGTGGCTCTCTGTTGATTCATTTGCTCCTTATATGTCAGATATCTTAGCGAGTATGCTTCTGGCATTTCGACATGAGTGGCTGGAGTGCAGGCCATATTTGGGACCTCCTCTACAATATGCACACACTGGTCAATGTTGAAGCAGCTGTATTTGTGAACCCAAGTCCATCTGGGCAGAACACGCTTGTGAGCCCAGGGACAAGCAGCTCCGAGTTCCCATAGAGACTCGTTCAGCTCTGGAAGGATTGCTTGGAAACAATGCTGCTTTTCTGTGATGTAAATGGTGTCGTGCATTTTACCCTGTAGTTTCCAATACAGCGCTTTAGCCAGCGCTTTAATAACAGGATAAAAGCGGGCTCAACTGCGCCGATTTGAACCCAAAAAGTGAAGATAATTCGTAGTTCTCATTGACCCAATGAGCTAAATGCCTCCTTGTATGCAGGGAGTGTGTGTGCATCCTGGCTATGCATTTCGTAAGGACAAAAACCCAAGTTCAACACGTTGTACAGCCAGAGGTTGTACCACTTGCAAAATATGAGCATGTCGCGTTGCGTTACTAAACCAAAATAGAAGCATGAAGAAAAATTCTATTTTTGTAACCAAAAGAGTTTTCTTACAAAACCAGGCACATGAGAACTGTGCATTTTTAGTTTGCTTCCATTTAAGTTCTAACTATTTTTCTTTCTTAGGCTGGTGGGACAATCTTTTTCTTTTCAAAAATACGAGTTGCGTTGTCCTTTACCATTCTTTGAAAAAATAATCTCAAATCATGTAGATAGTCCGAATTTTAACAGTCAAGTCCTGTAGAAAGTTGTGCAAACTTCAGAATTGAAGGAGGCTTGTTTTACGGCCGATTATGGGGTGTGATTATTGTACGTGTGAATGACATTTTCAGGAATGGGAATAAGTTCACACTCCTGCAGAAATGGATGTGCTGAATTGTTATAAGTGTTTAAAGAAAGCTTGCACTGGTGCTGAACGTTCTACATCTGGTAGGGAAGCAATAACTGACAACACATGCTACGACTGGAGCAGGCACTGCGTGCTCAAGGGTTGGAAGGTTAGCGTGTGCAGCAAATTCAGTGCACTTTCTACGTATGCGAAGGAAGGTTGAACTGCACTGCACCCTAGGGATCAGCTGGTCTGTACAAAATGCCTAAAGGGACACACGGAAAATGCGCAACAATAATTGTTTAATGTAGTGAGACCAACTGAGAGTCACTTGGTAACACTTTACCAGAAAGTGATTGTGATCCTGAGTGAGACTCTGAACATGGAGTCCTCACTCTACCAGCAGTACCTGTACTAGATGGCAGAGAAGTAGGTACTTACCAGTGTGGGTCAGCGAGGTGAGGGGACATCCATGTGGTGTACTCAAGGCTGTCGGAGAGCTGCGTCCCTGATAGCATACTCCTGCCACGGCTCTGTATGTCAGCCAGTTTAAGTCAACATAGCACAACATTGGGGGCGGGGGAGTGGGCACAGTATCACACAATGCCTATTGCAACTGCCCAGTGCTGTCATTTTGCACGTGTTTAATGGCTTAATAAAACTAGCATTGGCAATGTCAACAGTTTGAACTTTTGTGTAAGCATGGGAAAGGCAATTGCCAGGCACAGCCATATTGTTATTAACTGCCCATTGATGGTAGCAGGTGCAAAATGGTGTGAGTACCCAGGCATCTATTAGCAGTGCCTGGCAAATGCCTAATACTTACACACAAGCCGAAACTGTTGGCTTTGCCAATGCCTGGTTTTAACAGGACTTTGGTAAAGAACATGCACAGTGCTTACAAATCGAGCGGCTGAAGGCAGGTCTAATTAAGAAATGTGTATTACACCCGTAGTGGGTTTCCAACTCCAATTAAATCATTAACTCTAAGAGGACTGCTTTGAAAAAACACTGTTGGCAGGCACTTTTTAGCGCAAGGTTTGAAGGTAAGACTTGATTAACGCGAGCTCAAAGAGTTCCCATGAGGAGGTGTTTTGGGTGGGGATGGGCAGGACTCAGAACTGTGTGGGAATGGCCATATGGATTAACAGGCAATGGGTGGGCAAATAACCAAATAACTACAAGCTTTGCTACCCTCCTCATATGCCATATCCACCTATCAGTACTCAAATGCAGATTTTTCAGCTCATAGATGTAATAGCCCACAATAAAAAGTTCTATCAGAGGAACACATTGTCAGACATTCACTGAACTAATGTGTCTAAGTATTCATGCTTCCGAGCTGTAAGCATCGACCCTGGTTCACGCAATGAACCTCCACTTGTGGTGGGAAATTCATCTTTATGATTCGAAATAAGTGAGATGTGAGAAACTGTGGTTGCACATACACACAGCACTGTTATATTCTTTAACCATCCTCAGTCAGAATCAAGTTGTTCTGATAAATACATTTATTTTAAACTGCATCAGGTGTGAAGATTCTGATAAATTCCATTTCTCTGGGCTGCATGAGGTTTGAACATTCATACTGCTGTGAGCCTACGTTGCCCTTTCTCAGATCAGTTTTTCTCTTTCTCTTTACAGACCATCGATAACACCTTGCATGATCAAATTCAACCAATCCAGGTTAATTGTCAAACTTAAAACATCAGACTTCCACCTCCATGCTGCATTCTCCAGAACCACAAGGCAGGTGATCTAGGATGATTGAGTCTTTTGTGGGGTTGGGTGCTCAGGGCACTCCAACTCTGTCTGTTTGGGTTCTTTAGTAAAGAAGGCACACAGCTATCTTGATTTTAAAAAAAAAAAAAACTGAAAAGAAGCTCATGTTTGTGTGAACCAAAGTGGTGGGGAAAATCATATGGACAGAACATGCTAAAGAATTATATCTATGGCTAGCTGAGAGGGTGGTATGTGAAAATGGAAAGTCATAAAACATATAATTCCCAAAAACCCGGGTCAACAGAAGCAAACTTATTGTCCATTTGGAAACTGTTTTAAGAAGGATAGGATTGGGCTGTTGTGTCTGTTCCCACTTACCTTATGATGTCCTGGTATCTCCCAGTTGAATGGTATACAGTGATTTCAGTTTTACAGCTGAGAAATCTCACGACCTGTGAAACCTTTAGAATAGTATTAACAGAACAAACTAGCCGAATTTCTTCAATAAGCACTCATTTACCAAACAAGCTGCAATACCTATCGTGGGGCTGGGCACAGTTGCTAATGAGCATGTATGTTAACTAATGTACAGATAACATTTGCAATTATACCCAACTCAGCCCAGCTGTACTGGTCAATGACAAAAACAGTTAAGTTGGGTATAATTGCAGATGTTTTCTGTGCCTTGTACCAACAAATTATGATTCTGTGTTATGAAAGAGCATACCTTTGAACAATTACTACATGATCCCATATAAATATTTACATCATATTTTGCTTATTAACAGGTGTCACTCTTGAATTCAGTTGACCAACTGCTCTCAAAACCATTTTCCGGACTCGCAACACTGAAAAACTGGAGGTGAAACAACTAGGGCCCAATCGGCCAGATTTAAAAATGGAACAGTCCGCTATAGATAGGGGAATGCCCTACACCACACATTTTCCATGTTTGATATGAAAAGAAGACATGGCTCACTAGTAGTGTTTCTAAGGTCTTTGTTCTGCTTCCCCTGCCTGCTGTTTGGAAGTGGAAGTGCATGGACAAAAACAGGAGTCATTGGCCCTCATTACGACCCTGGCGGAGATCGTGGTGCAATATGCACCATGGAGCACGGCGGAAAGCTGCCGATACCGCCATGGGGGTTGGCGGATTTACCGCCCCATTCCGACCTTGGCGGGGCGGTAAATCCCCATTCCCCATTTTACCCTTCCCCATTCCCATTTTTGCCCCATAGGGTATAATGGGAGTGGGGAAGGCGTTAATTACGCCACCGTAAAATACGGTGGCGTAATTAACAACAAGGTCCCGTAGCGCCATGGATTTCTCCGCCCGGAAAAACCAGGCGGAAACCGCTCCATGGCACTACGGGAACTCGTAGTAGGGCGGAAGGGTCCGCCGCGAATACCGCTGGCGTAGACCCACTCCGCCAGGGTCGTAATGAGGGCCATTGACTTAAAGCACAAGCAAGAGACATGAATCGTACAAATCTCATATTGAGAATATATTACATCTGCACATGTAATAAAAACGTCAGATGGAAAGCAAAGCAGAATTAAGATTTATCGGTCTTGAGAAGATATCACTAGGAAAAAGAGGAGGAAATAAGGAAAAGAAATTGAGACACGCGAAAATAATTTGTAAATTGAACTCTACAGTACTCAGATTGAATACGGCAATGAAATGGTCTCCTTCCTTTAGGGGACCTGTTTCCCCCTCACAACCTTTTTGCTCTTAATGAACTATATGCAATATTATATATCTCATATACTGTTAATTACTATTCCGGATAGGCGCCAGGACTTGTGTGTTTTTTGGAATATTGTATTCTTTGATTTTTGACTCCTGTATAAGAACTGTAAGTCTCACATTGGTCAAAATATTATTATCTGACAGCGTCCATAACCTTATCCTTTTTATATTAATCAAAACAGTACTATCTGATAGTGCTCCAAGCATTCACTTATACTTTTTTCATTAGAACAAATACAGTACACGTTAATATTGTTTAGTATAAAATCTACCAACTAAAATAACTATAAAACATGTCAAAGTGACACTAGTAATCTACAAACTTCTTTTATTAAACATTTAACATGAATTGGAACCTTTTAACATGCCTATTTAATATTAGACCCAGGTTACCAACATCGTTCTAAAATGGATTTTTTTCTCATTTTCCAAAAAGAACCGAAGTTCTAGATTAGGTATCAGATAAAAGACTTTCAAGACCATCACGCACTCGCTGGTCGTAGAAGCCATATATAAGCATAGGGACGCACTCCGAGAATGCTTTGAGATCAGTTACTGTCCATGAGGCCCGGGGTTTCATTATAACTCTGAAAGAGAAGGAGTTCCTTTTCTTCCTTTTTTTTGTTCAATGACATAATGCCCCATTTTGACATTCTATATAACCAGCTTCAGAAGTGAGATATTGATTTTGTGTATGTGCAGAAAGCTACTCCAACTTTTATCAAGTGCATTTTCAGAGTACGTGGAAGCACTGACAATTTGGAAGCTAAACTTCCACCAGAGGCAACTTTTGTTAGTCGCAATATAAATATGACCACTTTAAATCATTTGGAAAAAGAAGTATGTGACATCATAGATAGACAAGCCCAAGATCGCTTTGCATTTACTAAACACTTGCAGAGTGACCTATTTCAAACACATGGGCAGTCGTTTCCCAATGATGCACTGACTGCAACTGTCCAAGCGTACCCCATGTTAAACAAGGAAAGGCTGTGCACTGAGCTTTCAATTGTTTATGAGAGACCGGAATTCTGTAATGCAAGTGGGGCAATTTCTTTATTAAAATTGAAGAAGCATTTTGTCAGACAATGGGCCTCATTACAAGGTTGCCGGTCCGGTAAAACCGATGCCAGTATGACTTTACCTGCATCATTTACTGGACCAGAGTATTATGAGCAGCGATGCTGGTGTCACCGGCATCGGCAGGGATTCACTGTGACCGGACTCCTCCTTGCCGGTATGAGCGCAGACACGCGGCAGCCCTGCCTGTGACACCGTTATGCTGCTGCGAAGTGCACATTAAGAGTCGCATGGACATGTAAATACCAGCATGGAGATGCCGGTAATGACGGATACCTTGATGCAGTTAACACAGGTAAGTCTAACCACAGGGCCATGAGGGGCGTTGATTGGTCGGGGAACACAAGCACAGGCAACCTGACTGCTGGCTGAGCCATGAGGGGTGATCATTGAGGGTGGGAACACAAGCACAGGCAACCTGACTGCTGACTTGGCCATGAGGGGTGATGATTGGGGGTGGGAACCCAAGCACAGGCAACCTGACTGCTGGCTGGACCATGAGGGGTGTTGATTCGGGGGGGAACACAAGCACAGGCAACCTGACTGCTGGCTGGGCATGAGGGCCGCAGCAACATAGCACTGGAGGGCCTGCATGAGCAACACAAGTGCACACCACATGCATGAATCCATAATCACCCCAAAAAATAGGCGTCAACATTACCATAGATGTAATGAAGTGCAGATAGACTGCCTTGTTCAATAGAAGTCAAAGACACATGAGGGACCACACCTACACACCTCCACATCCCAAACCTGCACAACAGCATATCACACACATGGAATGAGACCACACACAATAAGTCCTGGGTGCCTAAAATTGTGACCCTAGTGAATTCAACAGAATGTGGGACACAACCAATGGATGAAGATGTGGCATGCCTACACAGCTGTGCATACATGGAAGCAATATACACAGTGCCCATACCAGTACATGCATCTGGAACATCATTGTGAACCAAAGGTACCACAATGCACCACCCTGCACTCACAATGCATGAAATACATGAGTGCAGCAAAGTAAATCACGGGTCAGTCTGCCATGCCTGAGCTAAATCCAACTGCCACACAGGGAAATCTCAGTGACTGCACCCACCACAGAGATACACCGTAGACCAGTCTACCTGTCCGGACACCTTATGGGACATTTCTAAATGCAATGGGTCAAGCATGGTAACTATTGCAATCATCAATCAGTTACCACCACTAACATATGATTGAGTGGTGCCGGATTCATCCACATTACCTAATTTCCACCATGCCATTACCCAAACAGCCTTACCACAGAAACTTCACCCTTCACCGGCCGACCATACCACCAATGTGAATATGCCTTAGTCATAAGGGGGAAGGCGTTGGTAGACATGTACATGGTGACATCAAGAAGTCAAATGCATGATTTGGAAACCACCGTGTATCATGAAGCACATCAGGCAAAAGTGTCTTGATGCACTGTACATGCATAGTCCATTTGCATTGGCAACACATCCATCAGATGTGAGGACATCATGGACCTATTGCCTTCATTTGTGTGAGTGCTGTTTCTGATGGAAAGGTCCCTGAGACATGACCAGCACCCATCCCCTCCAACCACGGGTCATCCCTAAGTACACTTAACTGGGTCTTGCAATAAGGAACATGTCAAGTGCAGTCATGAAGGATATGTTGCATGTAATCATGAAGACTGTACAGGCAGTGGTCACAAGGAATGACTGAATTAATCACAAGTACACGTTCCATTGCTCCCATGCAGATGATGCTGAGTATCCCCTGAAGCCGTGGCTCCTGACCCCCATCAGGCAACCAGTCAACAGGCATGACGAGGACTACAACTGTGCACATGCATGCACTTGTGTCACGATTGAGCAGACTTTTGGGCTGTTGAAGGCCCGGTTTCGTTGCCTCAGCAGGTTGGGTGGGGCACTCATTTACGGGTCGGAGAAGGAGGGCTGGGCAAGATAGTGTTAGTATGTGCCATACTGCACAACATGTGCATCCGGCGCAATGTACCCCTGCCCCCTGACATGGACCTGATACCACATGAAGATGAGGATGAGGTTGGGGAAGATGCTGGAAATCTCCCGTAGCACAATGTGCATGAAGGACGTGTGGCATGCCAAGATTTGATTGAACAATACTTTTTATGGACTGGGGAACACAAGGCACTGGGAATAGGGCACACTTGGCACAGGGAACTGTGCGAAATTAAATTGACACGCACTCAATAAGCAATGTCCCGTCATGTGTTTTCCTTCCACACCACAACAGCTGTATTGAACAGAAATTAACTATGTAAATATTGCCATTGATGAAAGTGCACCACTATCCCAAAAAACTAACCCCACTACCCCCACCCACTCTGTCTCCCAGCCCCACTACCACCATACCCTATGCCCTCATACCCAATACCCCAACACCCAATACCCCCAACCCCAAAACCCAACAACCCCCCAAATGCCCCCACGACTCCACTACTACTCCCTCACAACATGCACGTGTGAGTCCAACTTATCACGCCCCCTTTTCAGAGGAGGGGGTTGAGTGTCTGTGTGGCGCATAAATCGCAGGGTGCGACGTACCAGGCTTGTGTGTGTGGAACTCGCCGGTGTCGTGCTCGAGGATGGAGCAGGTTGGGGGTCAGTGTTGGCATTCCTCTGCTCTGCCATAGCAGCAGCCAACTGAGTGATGGCCTGGGTCATGGCTGCCATCCCTACATGACCCGGCTCACCACCCTGGCATTCTCCTGCAGGGCATCCTGCATGGCCTGCTGTGTTGCTTCGCCATCTGCCACATATTGCCTAACCATATCCTGCATGGCCTGCTGCCGCCCCTCTATGCGGGCCAGCCGCCCTTCCAGATCCTGGATGTGTTGTGCAGCAGGTGGTTGCATGGGAGGTGGGGTGTGTGGGCTCCCAGGGTTGTACACAGCCTCCTCCATGTTGTTGTCAGCGGCACTGTCCTCCACGGTGCTGTGTCCAGCAGAGCTATGTACCGGAGAGTACTGTGGGGTTGCCTACATGGGTGGTGTACTTTCACGGTCGTCATGAGTGCTGTTGTCTGGGGGGTCTGCCACCTCCTCCTCCTCGCTGTGTTGTGCAGATTGTGCCACCTCACCCTGCTCACGTGTGGCTGCTGAATGTGGCTCCTCCACATCACTCGCCACTGGGGATCCAAGTTCTTCCAGCTGAGGTGGTTCCCGTGCTCCAGATTTGTTGGTTTTGCGTGTGGCCTTCATGACAGGAGTGGCTTTTGGCTGGTGTGCCTTGCTGGCAGCAGTGGGTCTTTGCTGGGGGGCCATGGTGGGGGTAGGTCATTCCGACTTGGACTGCTGTGCAGCCTGTGTCCTCTTTGCTGGAGGCCTGTGGCATGGAAGCTGGGGCACGCTTCAGTCCTGCCCTTGAGGTCGAAGGGCCCTGGCTGGAGAGGGCATTGTCTTCTCTACGGCTCCGACGTGCAGCAGCTTTTTTGGGTGTTGGGGCGTGTTCTGCCTCGCTGTCTGTTCGCTGTCTGTTCCTGTGCCTGTGGGAGACATACAGATGGTGCTTGTGTTGGCAATTGGGGACTCGTTGTGTGTTGTGTCAGTGGGGTTTGTTGGTTGCATTCGTGGCAGGGACATTGTAGTTATGTCGGAGGGGGCTTTAGGTGGGGGGTGATGGAGCATGTGTTTGCTCTCATCTACGTGCCATTGGGACTTTGCCATTGTAGTTGAGGTTGGAGGTGTGTGTTGTGAGTTTGGTATTACGCTAAGGGTCACTCACCATCGTCGTCCGATGTTGGGACTCCCGTCTAAGCTCCACCGACGCCCTCGATTCTTTCCGTATTCATCACCGTGCTGCACATCTCCTCCCACGTGGCAAGTTTTATTGGGGATGGTGGTCCACCTCCCGTGCCCATGCCCTGGCTGCGATTAGCAGAGAGCAGCTTGCAGACCCGCAGCCGGAGATCATCCCACCGCTTTCTGCAGTCACGTACAGTCCGGGGTGTTGTCCCCACCGCAGAGACCTTTTGCGCAACCTCCTCCCACACAGTTTTCCTGCACATTTGGGCACCCAGGTGTAGGTCTGCGCAAAAAACGACATCAGCGTGTTCCACCAAGTTATCAGCTAGCATATTGAGCTCGACGTCGCTGAACCTTGGCTTCCTAAAACGCACTGTGCCTTGCCTCGTAGCCATGTTCCACTGCTTGCTTCCTCACTGCTCAGTTCTGTGGTCCAGGTGATGTAGGCTGAGTATTGCAATGGATTGCATTTTTAAAGATGGCTGCTGGTGCATTTCCTGTTCCGGCACAATGATGTTGCTTCCGGTGCCGGTATTGCCAGAATCAGGGTACCGGTACTTACGGCATTGAGGATGCCGGTGCCTGTGGCATCGATGATGCCGGTATTAGAGGTCTGGGGGCCCTTACCGGCATGCTAGTGCAACCGTTAGCTGCATCCCAGAATGCACGTGCATGCTGACTCGGAATCTACCGTAGATTCCGGCAGCAGTGCTACACGGACACGGTTGCATAAGCATGCCGTTAATTTTGTTTTTTTACCGGCAAACTTGTAATGAGGCCCAATACATTTATTAACATTTCTGATTACTACACCCATGACAACAGCTGAGTCTCAGCGCTGTTTCCCCACCCTGAAGCGAGTTAGAACATTCTTTAGAAACACAATGAATGAGAATTGTCTGAATGCTTTGGCCATGCTGTGCATGGAAAGATAACTAATTCAAGAGATTCCTGACTTCAACACATGGACTATGGATACATTTGCCTCTCTGAAAAATAGACATGCACAGTTTGTGTACAAACTTTCAAAATGATTGACAGTTGAATGTTGTTCTGTTAGAAGTTATTTGCAGTTATCTAGTGGGTTATACCTTCATTGAATTATTTAATTGTTTCAATGTCCTTACATGTTACCATTTTGTGTAAGGTTGCAGTGATCCATTTGACAGAACAGTGAGATATGTGAAGTTTGTATAATTGTTGGTCAGATTATGATGTTATGGTTGTTGGTTGTGATAATAAAACACTGAAAATAATAAACTTAGTAAACTATTTCTGTTGCATTTTTCTCCATGCAATATGCATGTGCTATTTCTGTCACCTGTGCATTCCACGTGTTTCAACTTTGAGCAGCTGAAGCAATGGTAACTCAGCGAGGCAGACAGCCATTAGAGGGGGACACCTGTTGCATTAATTAAGTGGTTAACAAGTCATATTTTAGCTTAGTTTCTCCCCTTTCAGAAAATGCCTAAAATCCCACCTTAGTAAGAGGATGAATGCATATGAATGCCAATAACAGCATGAGGAAATGATATTTTTCCATCATTACTGGCTATCTATAAAATTAATTTCTTTATGCATACACCATAGTACGAGTTATTCTCAATACAAACTGCTGTAAAATACACCATCACACTTGCACACGTAAGAATAATGTACTTGAAGAAAAAGTGGCAGAAAAGGCCAGCAGGATACAGCGCATAGAACGGCAACTTATGTGGCTGTGATAGGGCTGCGGCTGAGAGCTTGAGTAGGAGCCTGCCAAATTCCCACTAGAAATTGGAATTTAGAGAAAGAAAGGGTTTGCTCTCAAACTGCGCACACACATAGAATAATAAGCAAATGCAAATTAAATGAGTGGTTTTAATCAGAACTGGTGCAGCCTGACACGTGTTTCGAGCTTCCCGCTCTTCTACTGAGGCTGCTTGTGCAAAATTATAAAACATTGATGTACAACGAAAACATTTGTTAAGCATGATTCAATAGCAAAACAAACCAGTCCCCAGACCCAGGGCAAGGAGGCAGTTAGAGTTTGCCAAACCAACACATTGAGTATATGGTTTAAAGTAACAGACAGTTTCACTGAATGCACATATCAAATCAACCCAATTCAAAGAAAGGAAATTAAAAACACAAAAAGTGCGTAATTCGGTGGAAAAAATATATCACATTATAAAACAATGAGAAGAGGGGGGAGAGAGAAAAAAGACAAAAGAACAACAAAATTATTCAGTGAGAGAAGATGCTCATGGTAATCAGCCAGAAATACATGTATAAGGCCACTGACTGTTAGAATTGTACCTTAATCTTGGCTAGTGTGTATTTTGAATACTAGAGAAAAATGCAAAATTAAAAAATGTTTTATCAAGTGGCAACTTAATAAATCGAATACGATAAAAAGAGGGGTTGCAAATATGTTGCGTCATAGAAAATTGTTTTAATATTATATATATAGTTTTATCCCACTTACCAAAGGTAGAAGTTGAGTAATCTGACAAAGGTAGGCGTGGGCTCCCTATAGAGCAAAAGACGGGATGGTTATTTATATAGGAATCTGACTGACTAGATTTCCACCTAGCAGTCATTTGAAAATAAAGAAATGACATACCATTATTTTGCAGTTGCACGAATGAATTTTCAGTAAATTATTATCTTGCTGCAGCACGGGCAGGAAACGAAGAATGCAGGTGCGGCAAGAGCCAAAGAAAACAAAGCAACAAGAGGTCAATTAGCTAATTGAGTGGTTTATCTCTGTGGACATCTGAAGCAGCAAGAATTCTCGCTGGAAGGGTCCGTGTACAAATTGTCAACGTTGACTCACCAGTACGTTCACTGCTATGTGGGGAACTGGAGCCAAACGGAGACCCTCTGTGTGCCGAGTGTAACTCGGAGATGTGAGGGAAGCAACAGTGAAAACGCCCGTGCACAGGCGAGTCACCACAGAATTAATGGGAAAACAAGAGCGCCATGATGGACTAGTGTAGATATCATGTAAAGAAAATCATTAAAGCTACTCAATATAGACAAGGATATGTTTGAGGTGTGCGTATGCCGGAAATAAATTGTGCATGGTAAATGCACAAATAGAATTGGAATTACAAAAAAAAAAAAAAAAAAAAAAAAAAAAAAAATTGCGAGACAGAAGGACATAGATCCGGAAGACATTAGTTAATTAATTGGAGTATGAAGTCACTTGAGCTGTCCACGGATGGCAGTAGTGTATTGTAAAACACCTGTGCCTGCATCTATAATAAAGAGTGTTGCATGTGCTGAAAAAAATGCTAAATAAAGGAAGTGCGCCTCGACCTGACTAGATATGCAAGGGTTGTATTAAAACGGTTGCGCCCATGCTAGCAAGTGTATTCATTAAAAAAAAAAAAAAAAAGGGGGGGGTGGCGCTGCACCCGGGTAGATAGCATAATAGTTGAGTAATGACATTAAGATAGCGGCTGATTACCATTGACATCCATACAAATAATCGGTACCTATTGGCATGACATGTGCGAAGACCTTAAAAAACACACGTGTACCATAACTTTTAAACAACATGTAATCACAAAAAGTCAGATAGTTCATGGTCTGTGTTCAGGCCAAACTCTACAGTACGGTATTGACAAATCAATCGGGCTTCCAATTGTCTAAGTTTGAGTATCTGGTTGCCTCCACGTTGTGGAAGTGACACCTTCATCATCCCAGCAAATTTGATCATTGTCTTGTTATCCATTTGATGGGATCTTTGCCAATGCAAAGCTAGGGGATATTTGGAGTCAGATTGAGTAATTGAGTACAGATGTTCCCTGATACGAATTTTCAGCGGGCGTATAGTACTGCCAATATAGAATAGGCCGCAGACACATTTAATACAGTAAATGCAGAATTTCGAATTACAATTAATAAAAGACAAAATCTTATGTGTACTGTTAGGCAGAAACCTGTGCAGTTCCCTTGGGGAACACTGCAAAAGATTTAAGACTACAGGTAGAGCAGTAAACCCCTTTGGTAGCAGTCTGTACCACCCAGATTTACCTGGTAGCTGTGGCTGAGCAGTCAGACTTCTCTCAAGAAGAGTTAGGCAGTATGTAAAGTATACACAATATGTACCAAAACACAATAGCACAAGCAAACACTGACCAGAGCTTGGTTTCAAAAGTATATAGTTATTTATTTAAAATACACATAAGTTAAAAACACTCTAGCAAAAATATAGTAAAAGCACTTCAACACAGTTATACTGAAAGTAAATTCAATCCTTTCTCCTATCTAGACAACTCTAGGTTAACACCACTTAATTAAAACAGAGGTGAGTGCTTAACGTTAGATGACACTCTAGTAGTTTCCAAGAAAGGGAGAGAAAAAAGCAGAAATAGGTTAGACACACCACTCTAAGGTCCAGAACACTTGCAATAGGCTTAAAGAAGAATAAAGTCACAGGTGAGCAAAAGTCACTAGGCAGGGCCCACTCTTAGAGTAGCCGGAGCGAAAATGTGCCCAAGATCACACTGTTAGTTAGAGATTCAAAGTCTTGCAAAGAGTCAAAAAGAGTTTAGAGTGGCTCAGAAAGTTTAGCCAAAGTGTCCCAGGCACTCCCAGGTTCGAAAGCCGGGGACTAAATCTACCCCGTACAGTCGGTGGCAAGGGAAGCCAGGCGGAACACAGTACCTTAAGCGGAAAGGATCCTCCAGCGGTGGCAGTTGTTCCAGGCAGTGGCAGCAGGGCTCGACGTCGGTCAGGGGAGAAGAAGTTCTCGCTGAAGAGCAGAAGAAGAGGGTCGTTGCACTGCCCGGGAAGAAACCAGCCGCGGAGTCCTCCGGTTAAAGGGTTGGTACCGACTTTCGCGGTATGGGGGTAAAGTGTGGTATTCCGGTTGCCGGGGTGCTTGGCACAGGCAAGGCGGCCACGAGATACCTCAGAGAACGGAAAGAAGGCGAAAACTGGTTGTCCCCACCAGTCAAGGGAAGGAGCCACTCCGTTAAGAGTTCTCCTCGGTCGTCGGGAAAAAGTGGTGAGACGGTTCAGCAGGGCTCCACCGGGTGGTGTCGTCGAAGCAGGTCGGCTCAGCTCTTCCCTCGTCGGATTCTTGGTCCTGTGGCGACTTCTGAAGTCCCAGTCCCCAAAGCCCTGCTTTTATGCAGCAAACCCCCATTCACCCAGCCTAGCTGTCACTCAAACATGCTAAGTGGTGAGCCGGGCGGCTCATCACTTGGGCCAATCAGGACGGAGTGCGACTTGAGTTACCAAGGTAACTCAGTCCAGGGTGCCTAAATCCCCCTCCACCCCTCCTAAGTACCCCAGACAGAGTGGCACCACTTTGGAGGGCTTCTGTTGAGAAGCCCGCCAAAAGTGGAACAAAGGGCTCCACTTTGGGTCAGAGTTACAGAGGCGAACACCAACGCCATTTTAGAATCAAGTTTTGGCAAAAAGTCCCAACCGGAGTTATAAAAATAAATATATAAACCGGCGGTATGTTTAAGGCTACCGTAAATAAATAATTAAATGTGTTAGCCTAAAACAATGGGAAATCCCATAGGGAAATATTCGCGGTCGAATATAAAAAGTAGTTTCCACTGCCACCAGCCAAAACTCGATCAGGGGGGACGGAGACGTGCCCCCTCGACTAACAGACCCTGGGGCAATCGAATTGCCCCAGCCAGTACGTCCACAATATGATGGTTTGTACTGGTTCTGTTCAGGATTCAAGACTAGCAAAGTCTTTGGTGACTTTACATGCCCTGGGAGACAGTAGTCAGTCCCAGGGTATGGAGTCTATGTTGGGGAGTCCCTAGGACACCCCTGGGTCACGGCACAGAGGGTGCTGTGTGACCCACATCACAAAAATACATGAGGCCCTATGGAGTAAAAGACCCCATAGCCCATTCAACACGAGGTTTGTCCAAGATAACACACTTCAACATGTCCAAGAGTGAGGGTAAAAGAGTCTCACTCTTGGCAGGAGAAAAAAATTAAACCCCAGAAATCCAGCAAAGCTGCTGGGGGACTCACTAGGTAGGGAAATTCAGCCTAAACAGAGAATTCTCCCTAACACTCGCCCCCCCCAGACTAAGGGACAGGAGGATCTAATCCACTCCTGGATGAACCTCATACCTCTAGTCGATGATATACATCCTAGAGAGTCCATCAGCATTTTGATGGTGACACCCTGACCTGTGCTCAATGGTGAAATCAAACCCTTGCAGGCAGATTGACCATCTCAATAGTTTTGGATTTTCCCCTTTCATTTGCATTAACCATCTCAAGGGTTGGTGGTCAGTCTGAATAACAAAAGTAGAACCATACAAGTATGGCCTAAACTTCTTCAGTGCCCACACAATAGCAAAGCATTCTCTTTCGATAGTTGCCCACCTTGTCTCAGGATCCTTCAGTTTCCTACTGATGAAGCAAATGGGGTGCTCCCTACCCTTCTCATCCAGTTGGCTTAGAACTGCACCTATACCTACATTGGAAGCATCAGTTTGTACAATGAAAGGTTGGTGGTAGTCAGGAGCTCTCAATACTGGAGCCTGGCAAAGAGCTCTCTTCAGTTTTTCAAAGGCCTGATTGCACTCCTCATTCCATTTTACCTTCTTAGGGAATTTGGGAGAGGAGATTACATTCAGTGGAGAAGCTATGGTCCCATAGTTCTCAATGAAATTCCTGTAATACCCAGTGAGGCCTAGAAAAGCTCTCACTTGGGTTTGAGTAGTTGGTGTTGTCCAATTTTGCACAGCTTCAATCTTGCTGGGCAAAGGCCTTATTTCTCCACCTCCTACCTCATGTCCAAGGTAGACCACTTTACTTTGACCAATCTGGTACTTACTGGCTTTGATTGTCAAATGGGCCTGTTTCAGAGCCTGCAACACATGTCCTAGGTGGTTCACATGTTCTTCCCAGGAGTGGCTGAAGACTGCAATGTCATCCAAGTATGCCATGCAGAAATCTTCCATCCCAGCCAGGACTTGGTTCACCATCCTTTGGAATGTGGCAGGTGCATTTTTCAGTCCAAAAGGCATGACCTTAAACTGGTACAAGCCAACTGGGGTTGAAAATGCAGTTTTCTCCTTGGCATGGTCTGTCAGGGCTATTTGCCAATAGCCTGACGTCAGGTCAAATGTGCTGAGGTACTTGGCTGCACCAAGTTTATCCACCAACTCATCTGTCCTGGGCAAAGGGTGGGCATCAGTCTTGGTGACTGCATTTAGAGCTCTATAGTCCACACAGAATCTCAAGTCTTTGGATCCTGCCTTTGGTACTAACACAACTGGGCTAGACCATGGACTAGTAGAGGGTTCTATTACCCCGAGATCAAGCATCTTCTTGACCTCTCCTTTGATGTGGGCTCTGATATGTTCTGACATTCTGTATCCTCTGCTTTTGACTGGCAGACAGTCACCAGTGAGTATCTCATGCTGGCCCCAAGGGGTCAAGCCTGGTGACAGTGAGAACAGGGAGGCAAACTGATTTAACATAGATTTGCACTCCTCTTGTTGCTCAGGTGTCAGGTCTGAAGAGAGATTGACTCCTTCAACTTTTTCATCTAAAGGTACACCTCTGAGGAGATCAGGGAGAGATTCACTCTCTTCCTCCTCTGCAGCTGAAGCTAGGAGCAAGGCTCCTACATCAGGTCTGGAGATGTAGGCTTTTAGTCGGTTGGTGTGGAAGACTCTAGGAGCTTCCCTGGGTCTGCCCAGATCCACCAGATAGTTGACCTCTCCAAGTTTTCCCACAACCTTGAAGGGTCCCATCCATTTGTCTTGCAAGGCCCTCTGCCTTGTTGGGAGCATAACTAGAACTAGCTGGTCTTGAGTAAACTCAACCATGTTAGCCTTCTGGTCGTGCCAATGTTTGACCAGGGCTTGACCAGCTTTCAAGTTGTCACTTGCTTCTGCCATCATGTGTGACATTCTCCTCCGGAGACCTATCACATAGTCAGTCACTCTGACTGGCTTGAGGGGAGGAGCACCTTCCAACCCCTCCTTAATCAGGGCCAATGGACCTCTGACTGGATGGCCATAGAGAAGCTCAAAGGGAGAATAACCTACTCCCTCCTGAGGGACTTCTCTATAAGCAAAGAGAAGGCATGGCAGTAGAAGGTCCCACTTTTTCTTAAGGGGTTCTTCCAAAGCACCTATCATGCTCTTCATGGTTCTGTTAAACCTTTCAACCAACCCGTTTGTCTGAGGGTGGTAGGCGGTTGAGAACTTGTAGGTAACTCCACAGGTTTTCCACATGGCCTTCATGTAGTGGGACATAAAGTTTGACCCCCTGTCAGAGATTACCTCCTTAGGAAACCCAACCCTGGTAAAAATACCAAGGAGGGCCTTAGCCACAGCCGGAGCTGTAACAGTCCTCATAGGAATGGCCTCAGGGTATCTAGTAGCATGGTCTACTACAACAAGGATAAACCTGTTGCCTGAGGAGGTTGGAGGATCAAGGGGACCAACAATGTCAATCCCTACCCTCTCAAATGGGACTCCCACAACTGGGAGAGGCACTAAAGGTGCCACATTCTTGGAACCAACCTTACCAGAAGTCTGGCAGGTATGGCAGCTCTTACAATATCTATCTACTTCAGCCCCCATCTTTGGCCAATAAAAGTAGAGTGAGAGCCTTTCCTTGGTCTTCTTGAAACTCAAGTGGCCAGCCAAAGGTATCTCATGGGCTAGTTGTAAGAACTGTTGTCTGTTTTCTTGTGGGACTACAAGGCGTTTGTAGTCTCCAGGTTCAGACTCAGTGGGTTCACTGTAGAAGAGGCCATCTTCCCAGTGCAACCTATACTTCCCAGGCTCTTGCCCATCAGCTTGAGAAGCTGCCTGGTGGCGGAGACCCTCCAGAGTTGGACATTCTCTTTGCCCCTTACGAAAAGCTGCCCTGCTAGGCCCACCTTCTGCCAGTAAAGACTGCAGCTCAGGATGGTCCTCAGGGTCCAAATCTCCAATAAGGTTGGGGCCTCCTTCTAGCTCTTCCTCAGAGTCTAGCTCAACCACACAGGGTTGTACCTCTCTCTCAGCCTCAGCTGGAGGGGGAGTTACAGGTGTAACTTTGGACAACCTAGGGGAAGTCCTTGTTGGAAGCACTGGAGTGCTTGCTGCTGGCTTTTTCCTAGGAGTCTTGGGTTGCCCCTTTGCTCCTGATCTGGTAGTTACTGCAGTAAGTTGCTCCAGTGGTAGAGGAGTGATTTCTGTCATCATCTCCTGAGATAACCCTCTCAGGGTTTTCTCCCTTGCAGGTTTTGTGAGTTCCTGAAACCTTTTGCTAGGAGGTCTGGGGGTATGAGATACAACTCCAAGAGCTTTGAGGTCATTACCCAACAGAACCCTACCTGGCACTTCACATTGTACACTGACAGGTATTTTTACAGCCATATCATTACATTGGATGAGAACTGGTAACTGGGGACACATCTGCACAGGCCCACCAGCTAACTTGGTGAGGCATTTGGGTGCCTTAGCAACATCCTCTGCCTTGAAAAATGATTCATCCACCACAGTTATGCTGGCTCCAGTGTCCCTAATGGCAGGAGTCTCCTGACCATTCACCTGGACACTGTCCTTATAATACTCTTTAGTATTATCTGGGATAGAGTTATAGACATCTAAATTCTGTTGCTCCCACAACCCCAGAGAGACTAAAGAAACACTAGCTGAGACTCCAGTGGGTTCATCAGCTAGTAATAGAAAGTTTCCACTTGCCATAGGTACTTCCTCTTCTGGAGCGAAGGCTAAGGAGGCAAGCTGGACCCCTGAAGGTTTACCCTTACATCTGGGATCTCCTTTCACATGGTCAGTAGCCTTACAAACAAAGCATGAGCCAAAGGCTCGCTGGAATGGAGGCTTGTTCTGACCGCCTTCTGGTCTGGGACCAGAAGGTACACTAGCCTGATTTGGTTTCCCTTGTGGCTTACCCTTATAGTTTTGTTTGGGGCCCTCTTTGGAATTTGTAGTATTAGAATTCTCTTTGGAGTCCTTCTTAGACTGTTTTTCCCCATCCTTCTTCTGAGTTACCCCAGAATCCTTGTGAGTGGCCCTGTTGGCAACCCACAAGTCAGCAGCCTTAGCTAGTTTCCGGGAATCCAATTCCCTGGAATCAGCCAAGTGTTGTCTGAGCTCAGGAGAGCAGGCATCATAAATAGTCTCCAACATAAACAAATTCTTCATACCTTCATAAGTGTTCACCTTGTAACCCTTAATCCATCCCTCTAAGTTTTTCAAACATTCATTCACCCAGGTAGCCCAAGGGGTACCATCATGCTTTTTGAGGCTCCTAAACCTCTTAAGATACTGGGAAGGGGTCTTCCCAAACCTAGCTATCAAAGCTAGTTTCACACATTCATAGTCCTTCCTATCCTCCTCCCCCATCTCCATTACCACATCAGTTGCAACAGGGGGAAGCCTAGAGAACAACCAGGTGAGTAAGTCATTTCCTGTGATGTTCTGGAGCCCATGATTATATTCAAACAGAGACAACCAATCCAACACATCCAACTTAGGCTCATACATACCAACCAATTCTTTAGGCATCCGGGGTCTTTTAGGACTGGAACTTCTAGAGGAGCCAGAGAGAGAAACATTCTCAACAGATAATTTCTTCATTTCTAAGTCATACTTGAGTTCCATTTCCCTTAGCCTTAGTTCTTTGTCAGTTTGAGCATTAAGTTTCTTATACTCCAATTCTAGCTTCATTTTCTCCAGTTCAAAGTACTGAGGACTAAATGTGGGACCTGGTAAAGGTCCAGTAGGCACAGCAGGTAGAGCAGGCAGAGGCCTAGGGGGGACAGTTACAACAGCCTCACCCTCCTCTTCTGACTCTTCCTCAGAAACATCAACATTTTGCTCCATGTTAACTTCAACACTGTCATCTACAGTTGCTGGAGTGGTAGGTTCCTCTGAACCATCACCCAGACTTTGGTTAGCTAACAATCTTTCAATCAGCTCCATTTTCTTACCCTTAGTCAGGAGATCCTTATGTTTACAGAGCACTCTTAAACAATCAGCAGTTTTGGCTGCCAGGGACTCTTGACTATAGCTTTCTATAACTGACATGTTAGAGGTTTTACTTTTTCAGTGCTAAGCTTTGTGGTTAGTTGCACTAAGGTATCTAAAGCACAATAAAATGTATACTCAATACAAATCCCACCGCTGTACACCAGTGTTAGGCAGAAACCTGTGCAGTTCCCTTGGGGAACACTGCAAAAGATTTAAGACTACAGGTAGAGCAGTAAACCCCTTTGGTAGCAGTCTGTACCACCCAGATTTGGCTGAGCAGTCAGACTTCTCTCAAGAAGAGTTAGGCAGTATGTAAAGTATACACAATATGTACCAAAACACAATAGCACAAGCAAACACTGACCAGAGCTTGGTTTCAAAAGTATATAGTTATTTATTTAAAATACACATAAGTTAAAAACACTCTAGCAAAAATATAGTAAAAGCACTTCAACACAGTTATACTGAAAGTAAATTCAATCCTTTCTCCTATCTAGACAACTCTAGGTTAACACCACTTAATTAAAACAGAGGTGAGTGCTTAACGTTAGATGACACTCTAGTAGTTTCCAAGAAAGGGAGAGAAAAAAGCAGAAATAGGTTAGACACACCACTCTAAGGTCCAGAACACTTGCAATAGGCTTAAAGAAGAATAAAGTCACAGGTGAGCAAAAGTCACTAGGCAGGGCCCACTCTTAGAGTAGCCGGAGCGAAAATGTGCCCAAGATCACACTGTTAGTTAGAGATTCAAAGTCTTGCAAAGAGTCAAAAAGAGTTTAGAGTGGCTCAGAAAGTTTAGCCAAAGTGTCCCAGGCACTCCCAGGTTCGAAAGCCGGGGACTAAATCTACCCCGTACAGTCGGTGGCAAGGGAAGCCAGGCGGAACACAGTACCTTAAGCGGAAAGGATCCTCCAGCGGTGGCAGTTGTTCCAGGCAGTGGCAGCAGGGCTCGACGTCGGTCAGGGGAGAAGAAGTTCTCGCTGAAGAGCAGAAGAAGAGGGTCGTTGCACTGCCCGGGAAGAAACCAGCCGCGGAGTCCTCCGGTTAAAGGGTTGGTACCGACTTTCGCGGTATGGGGGTAAAGTGTGGTATTCCGGTTGCCGGGGTGCTTGGCACAGGCAAGGCGGCCACGAGATACCTCAGAGAACGGAAAGAAGGCGATGTGGAAAGACAATTCTTAATTGTTGATGGGCCAACAATGCCAACTGCTTATTTCCTGCCAAAAATTCACAAACCGTTTGTTAGAATACCAGAAGGGAGACCTATACTGAGTGGAGGTGGTGGTATCCTGGAGCCCACCTCCCTGTACATCAATGAATGCATTTCACCATTAGTCAACAACATACCTACTTTCATTCGTGACACAATGCACATTCTCCAGATGCTCAACCAACTGCCTATGTTACCTAATCTTGTCCTGGTTACACTTGATGTAAAAGCGCTTTATACATCCATTAATCATCAGCAAGCAATCAGCAGTATAGACTTTATCTTTCGTGCTCATTCAGCCTCGTTTTTCGAACATATCGAAATGATCAAAGATTTACTATCTGTTGCCCTTACCAACAATGTATTTCTTTTCAATAACACTTATTACAGACAGTTGATCGGAGTTGCAATGGGGGCAAGTTATGCCCCAGCGTTAGCTAACATTTTCATGCATAACTATGAACAACAACTCGTTTTCTCTAACCAGCTTTTCACGCCACATATTCACATGTGGAAACGTTATATCGATGATGTGCTTTTGGTTTGGAATGGTTCTATTGAGCTTTTAAATGAATTTGTTGCTTATCTCAATTCTAACAATTGGGGCATTCAATTTACACACACGTATAGCCCTATATGTGTTAATTTCTTAGACCTTACTATCAGTATCTCAGATAATCAGTTTGTAACTAAAACTTTTAGAAAATCTACATCCGTGAATGCAGTTCTGCATGCTACTAGCTGTCATAGGAAAACTGTAGTTTCCAATATACCCAAAGGCGAAATCATTCGGGCAAGACGGAATTGTCTGCTTACGAAAGACTTCGACCAGGAATGTTCATTGATACGCCAAAGGTTTATAGCTAGAGGCTATGACGTACGCTCAGTAGCAAAAGCAGAACATGATGTACGGGCCATGAAGAGATGCGATCTACTCACTCTGAAAGTAAGGAACGAGACTGTTCATTCTCAGAAACTCAAATTTATTACCAGATTTAATTCGGATAGTTCGCTGCTTTACAATATAATCAAACGGCATTGGCACATCCTACAACTTGATCGTGATATTACTCCTTGGGTGGACAACTCACCAAGTTTTATCTATACTAAGGCAAACAACCTCAAGAACATACTTTCTCCTTCATTCATGTCAATCCCACCCAAGCAACATACTTGGTTACACCAGCCCCCACGCCCTGGTTTTTACAAGTGTGGGGGCTGCTCCACGTGTTCACATGCACTGGAGACTACCTCCATCGACTTCGGACACTTAGGTACACATAAGATTTTGTCTTTTATTAATTGTAATTCGAAATTCTGCATTTACTGTATTAAATGTGTCTGCGGCCTATTCTATATTGGCAGTACTATACGCCCGCTGAAAATTCGTATCAGGGAACATCTGTACTCAATTACTCAATCTGACTCCAAATATCCCCTAGCTTTGCATTGGCAAAGATCCCATCAAATGGATAACAAGACAATGATCAAATTTGCTGGGATGATGAAGGTGTCACTTCCACAACGTGGAGGCAACCAGATACTCAAACTTAGACAATTGGAAGCCCGATTGATTTGTCAATACCGTACTGTAGAGTTTGGCCTGAACACAGACCATGAACTATCTGTCTTTTTGTGATTACATGTTGTTTAAAAGTTATGGTACACGTGTGTTTTTTAAGGTCTTCGCACATGTCATGCCAATAGGTACCGATTATTTGTATGGATGTCAATGGTAATCAGCCGCTATCTTAATGTCATTACTCAACTATTATGCTATCTACCCGGGTGCAGCGCCACCCCCCCCTTTTTTTTTTTTTTTTAATGAATACACTTGCTAGCATGGGCGCAACCGTTTTAATACAACCCTTGCATATCTAGTCAGGTCGAGGCGCACTTCCTTTATTTAGCATTTTTTTCAGCACATGCAACACTCTTTATTATAGATGCAGGCACAGGTGTTTTACAATACACTACTGCCATCCGTGGACAGCTCAAGTGACTTCATACTCCAATTAATTAACTAATGTCTTCCGGATCTATGTCCTTCTGTCTCGCAATTTTTTTTTTTTTTTTTGTAATTCCAATTCTATTTGTGCATTTACCATGCACAATTTATTTCCGGCATACGCACACCTCAAACATATCCTTGTCTATATTGAGTAGCTTTAATGATTTTCTTTACATGATATCTACACTAGTCCATCATGGCGCTCTTGTTTTCCCATTAATTCTGTGGTGACTCGCCTGTGCACGGGCGTTTTCACTGTTGCTTCCCTCACATCTCCGAGTTACACTCGGCACACAGAGGGTCTCCGTTTGGCTCCAGTTCCCCACATAGCAGTGAACGTACTGGTGAGTCAACGTTGACAATTTGTACACGGACCCTTCCAGCGAGAATTCTTGCTGCTTCAGATGTCCACAGAGATAAACCACTCAATTAGCTAATTGACCTCTTGTTGCTTTGTTTTCTTTGGCTCTTGCCGCACCTGCATTCTTCGTTTCCTGCCCGTGCTGCAGCAAGATAATAATTTACTGAAAATTCATTCGTGCAACTGCAAAATAATGGTATGTCATTTCTTTATTTTCAAATGACTGCTAGGTGGAAATCTAGTCAGTCAGATTCCTATATAAATAACCATCCCGTCTTTTGCTCTATAGGGAGCCCACGCCTAACTTTGTCAGATTACTCAACTTCTACCTTTGGTAAGTGGGATAAAACTATATATATAATATTAAAACAATTTTCTATGACGCAACATATTTGCAACCCCTCTTTTTATCGTATTCGATTTATTAAGTTGCCACTTGATAAAACATTTTTTAATTTTGCATTTTTCTCTAGTATTCAAAATACACACTAGCCAAGATTAAGGTACAATTTTAACAGTCAGTGGCCTTATACATGTATTTCTGGCTGATTACCATGAGCATCTTCTCTCACTGAATAATTTTGTTGTTCTTTTGTCTTTTTTCTCTCTCCCCCCTCTTCTCATTGTTTTATAATGTGATATATTTTTTCCACCGAATTACGCACTTTTTGTGTTTTTAATTTCCTTTCTTTGAATTGGGTTGATTTGATATGTGCATTCGGTGAAACTGTCTGTTACTTTAAACCATATACTCAATGTGTTGGTTTGGCAAACTCTAACTGCCTCCTTGCCCTGGGTCTGGGGACTGGTTTGTTTTGCTATTGAATCATGCTTAACAAATGTTTTCGTTGTACATCAATGTTTTATAATTTTGCACAAGCAGCCTCAGTAGAAGAGCGGGAAGCTCGAAACACGTGTCAGGCTGCACCAGTTCTGATTAAAACCACTCATTTAATTTGCATTTGCTTATTATTCTATGTGTGTGCGCAGTTTGAGAGCAAACCCTTTCTTTCTCTAAGAATAATGTACCACCATTAGCATGTAAAAATGAATGCATTTTATGTCATATTAATGTGGGTTTGGTCAGTAAATTGCACATTTTGGAAGCCATTTTTCAACCCCCCTGCCACCCTGTTGGTGCGGTGTGGACTCGCTTGCTGCACTCGCTTGATCCAAAATTTACGCAACACCATTTTTCTAACTCACCAGCGGCCACTGCTTCTGAGTGCAGCAAGATTAAACAGCTAATGTGACGCACGCCTAATCTTCACAGTTCTTTCTAAATGTGATGCAAGGCTAATCTTCGTTGTTTTTTCTAACTGTGAAGCAAGGCTAATCTTCACAGTTCTTACTAAATGTGACGTAAGGCTTATCTTCACCAGGGTCCACTTGTAAGGCTAACAACATGTAGATGTTGTGACACTTTGTTTTAAAGAGAAAGCAACATAACTTCTTTGTTTTCAGTTCCATTACCTATAAAAAAAAAAGAATGATGTGATGTGTGTCTTATTGATGTTTCCCTGCTACAGGACACATCAAGCATCCATATATTACTCATTTAAGTGATTGATGGTTGAATGACAGCTTCACACATGCTTGACATGGTACTCATTCTGTCCAAATATTTCAGGCCTCAATGGGGCACATATAAGAGCCACCAGAAGATGACTAGCTGCATCATGCATGTTTGACATCTTTTTTTTTCTGCCCCAGCCCTACTGGCCGTTCCAAGGTCACTGACTGCAAGTCATGAACTCTCCCTATTGGAAAGCACCCAACTGCAATGGTGCGCATAAAGAGATCTCAGAAGGATGAAATGCGGCATCGGGAACCCTTAATGTGTGGGTGACTCTACCCAAACTCTGTAGTTCGTTTAGTGGGATACACTTGAATGATTATATTTTTCATTCTCTGATGGATGAAACGTAGATCCAAGAATGGCTGGCATGCAAATAATTCTGCCCTAGGCCAACATTCCTGCAGGGCTGCAATGAAATCTCTCAGTTTACCATTTCAATGGCATTCAGTTTATCAACTTTAAAAGGGTAAAAGGTTGAGTCATTCCAACCCAGACTGGAACTTACAACACGCGGTTTCATATACATCTGTGCAGTAGGAGCATTAACGTATTGATAAATCTCACCACCAATCTTGGCAAAGTTATCTATTCTTTTGGCTTCTCCCGCCACCCAGTTGTCTAAGACTCCCAAATCCTTTTCTCCTTCCCTCTCTTCACCTCTGACCTATTTCCCATGTACCCGACTATTTCTCTGCCACCAGCCACTGATCCCAGGAGCGAAGCTACAGGATGGTAGTTTGGTTTCGCCAGATCCCAAGGGCCACCACTCCTCCACACGCAGCTCTCCTTTCCCCATTATCGCCTCACCCCAGCCTTAAAGACATGTATCATTTGGGTCGTCTTTGATAGTAAACGCTAGCAATTAATTATGTCCCCTGCCACAGCGGCAAGTTACACCTACAAAATATTTTCAGGATTTGTCCACGTTTCACTCTTACCACTCTCCTATTACATTGACCCCTCTGCTGCTTCTCAACTACCTGGACTAGTATTCTAGCCTTCTGCTGGGTCTTCCCCTGCATCCTCTTTAACAACCTTGCAATGTACACTCTCTGCAATCCCTAAAGATTATCTCCTATAACTGCTCGCCCATTTAACACAGGTTGGCTCTCTCCGAAATACAGATCCCCCTTCAAACTCCTCCTCGTAGTATTTAAGTCCACTAATTGAATGGCGGCCCCTCACCTGTCCAAATCTACCTCCCTTTACATGCATAATTACACTCTTCACACTGGTTGAAGTGGGCGGAGCGGTCTCTTCAATCCTAAATCCTACTGAATATGACAGGTCTCCAACACACCAGCATGGACTTGTTCCTGCTTCTGATCCCGAACTTTCCTTGTATCCCACCAATAGAAGACTCCACCCCTGGAAGTCAAAAACATAGCCATTCTTCTAGTCTGCAAACATGGACTCAAAATGCTCCTATCCAGAGAAGGCGCATCGGAACCCCTGCAGCTGAGCCATCTGACACCTTACCTGCACTAGCAAGTAACCTTACTCATTGTAAATGATACCAGTGTCTTGATATGTTATATTATTTCATGTTATTTTCTGAAGCTTTACATTATTTGTGTCATTACTCCGTGATGTCCCCATTCATTATTTTGAAGTATACAGTATCATCGTCCTCCCCCTCCACCAGATTATTAGGCCACTCAACATTCTGTGGGCAAGGAATTTTGAAATTCCAGACAGGTCATCAAATCCTTGAAATTTACATCTGCTAAATAGAATCACTTTCAGGCAGTGCTTTGAGTTTTGAAAATGGGTGTTGGTGTGTTTTTACCCATTTGTGCCTTCTGGCCAATGGGTGTGCCAGCAGCTGTTAGGCCACGCAATCTCTACCATAATAGTATGCACAGAAAGGGAATGTGTACATGCAGAAACTGATTAGCAGGTTTTCATGCAGGTTTCCTTTTAAAAGCTTAACAGCACTAAGCAAACCCCCTAAGAGTATACAGACATTTATAGACACATCTCACTTTATGAATCCAGTATTACAGGGTGGAGGAAACCAGGGTGTGAGAGGATCACATGGGCCAGAGAGGGCATTACCATAGCCAAATCTGCTCTTTTTCTCCCCACCTGAAGAGAAACTCTTAGAATGAGAGAAAAGGGATCGTAGAGGTGGCCAGATGTGACAGAAGTGTCCCGCTGCTTCGGCATGGGGCTCTGATCTCCAACTTAAGTAGCTCTACAGTACAGTGCTCAACCTGGAAGCAAACAGACCCAACTGCATTTATCCCAAGAGGGAGAAGGGCATCTGGAAACTGGTGGGAAATGTTGTCAATCCCTTAAATCCTTGCGAAGTCTGGAGCACAAATCTTCCACATTATTGAATGTGCCTGAAACAACTCTGCAAGTGCCTAAATACGATGAGGGATACAACATTCCCAAAATTGCTTGCCCATATCCGCGAGGATGTGAGGAAAGTGCCCATAGTTTGATGATATACTGAACAGCTGTGAAGTTGTCCATGCCTAGCAAAATTGCACTTTGAATCCTGTTTTTTATTAAAGTGTTGATTACAAATAAACCTGCAAGCACCTCTAAACAATGAATGTGCAATCATGAGCACTAGGTGGACTCTGGCCCCCCCAGTTAGGTTCTCTGCACACCTGGCTCTACAACCTACCTGCCCGGCATTAGATTCTAAAAGTAGATCTTGTCCAGAACCAGAGATCATGTTTCTGTTCCATTCTTCACTATGTTTGAGCAACCACTGGATCTCTGACTTCGCCTCAGAATTAAATTAAATGGAATCCAGTCTGCATAGGAAAGATTTTTTATCAAATGACTTATGTTTAGCTTACCTCTGCTTTTAGTAAGAACCTCCAGATGTAAAAATACCAATTGTTGTATATAACAATTACTCTAAATGTCTAAAAAAAAATCCAAATCACGGTTCTTTTATCTTGCATGTAAAAATAATGTAATGAATGTTTATGTACTTGCTCAACATTGCTCTAGGTTTCACCAGAGATTGAGAAAGTATGTTAAAAATCGGTAACATATTCATATTTAGTACATGCTTTTAGTGTTACATTTGTGGGGCGGGGGGGTTAATTATGGTTTTCTTTGCAAAGGTTTCTTAAATAATATGTGTTTTTTATGCATTGTAAATGTTACTTTTACATGCTGTTTGTAGCTTGAGTGGAGTGGGTACTATTAAAGGAACATGTGTATTTAGATGTTATTTTTAATAAGTATGTTTAAGTGGCTGTTGCTCTTGTAATAATATAATGTATGCATATTTTAAATTCCACAGCAATTTGTTCATCATTGCTTTGAAACCATAATGAAAATAATTGTATCTTATATGTGCTATGTAGTGTCCACTATTTGTTGGAGTTCCACAGTGGTAAATAATACTAAATATCATATAACTTGTACCACATATGAACACTTGAGAATGGGAGTAACTAGTAATTCAAGTATTTAGTGCATGATGTCTAAGGTGAATTCCTTGTTTAATTTGCTGATGGCATTATGTGCAAGTGTCATTATACCATTAGTAAACAGTCCTTTACATTTAATTTATGGAACATCTGGAATGTGAAAAGGTGTCTCATTATAATTATTAATATGTTGGAAATATGAATAATTCCAAGGCATATAGGTTTTATATGTATAATGTATATCAATTAATGTCGAACAATGTTTGCCTGCTACGATTAGTAACTGAAACATTGACTACTGTAATTCATAAGGATTTTGTTGTACATTTTTTGTGGAAAACTTTGATGTTATTCTTTATATGTTGTTATAAGTGCACAAGTACAGATAAGTGCTTGTCTTTTGCTTAGTTGAATTTTTTCAATTATTGCCTTTATTGTTAAAAAAAGAGATTGTGCATTTGATTTTCAATTTTGAAAGTTAAAAGTCTAATTTGCAACAGCATATATAAAGTAACATACTCCAGTGTTGTAAATGAAAGCTGGAGGACTATTTGTATGAAAGATTGTATTTTAATTTTACTTTTTGTTCCCAAATGTATCCTGCTGGGTACTTACAAATAAAGGTTTACAAGTGCTTTCTTTTTTTTAGATGCTTTTTGATTTTGTTTAGGTATTTCAATATGTTGCATATATGAAACACAATCGATTATGTTCCTAAATGCGGTGTATCGCAAATGTGATTTTAGATGTGCCCATGTTCATTAAATATGGTCCGTTGAGTGTTTGTATAATCGATGAAGCCACTTAGCTCATGCCATCTATGAACACTTTAAATCCAATATGTACAAATGCTGCATCTAAAATTAAGCCTTGAGATGTATGTATTGTAAGCGCATATGTAGATGCAATTGGAAATTGTTTGCGCATAACAAACATTTGTTTTTTAAAAGTTGAAAACAGACCGTCCATCTTTTTTGTTGGTAAACTTCTTTATTGTTGTCAACCTTTATTATAATATAATCAATACATATGTTGTTGCCAGATTTTTTTAAACCAATGTTCACCTTTGCTCCATTAACTAAGCCTTTGTCAACATTCACGTTTCTTTTTAAAGCACTTCTTGCTTTACTTTTACACAAATATTTAAACAATTATCAAGGCTAGCTATTCTTGATACTGTATGCTGTGAGTATTTTAATCTAATGTTTGCATTTTCTTGCATTTGTTTTACTTAATACATAATGTTGAAATTTGTCTTCAATTTTCTATTAAATGATTTGCTGCTTTTCTAAACAAATAATCTCTGAACAGAATTTATCACAGTTGGATGAAGTTGACATAAAACATAGTGGGTCTGATTTTCTAAAGTTATTTTCAATAGGACAATCCCATTGAAAAACACATTGTAAATCAGAACCAGTTTCTTTTTCCTTCTTTTATTAATACATAATATACTTCTGCTGTTGTTACATGATGTCCATAGAACAATTGAATTGGTTTTATTGATAGGATTGTGATGGAGTTTGTGGTGACTTTGCCAATTCACATTACTTGAAGGATGTTAGAGTATTCTTCATCTTCACTTTGTCTCAAGTTTTGAGTTAATTTCAAAGTATGTGAAATCCCACCATAGATTAACATTAACAATCCTTCCAACTAGTTTTACACAGTCTTTTATTGTAATTATTTTATAGACATGTAGTCATGTTCTCCATCAACCAGTGTTAATTGTAACACATCACCAAATATAATATGGTTACCACACAAGAGTTAGTATCATCACATTTTAACTTTTCTTGGACAGTGAGAAATATAAATGCAATCATGATGTTGGAAACCATGCTTGCTTTGTCAATTATATATAAATATTCATACTTTTCTAAAATTGGAGCTATTTTCTGTGCAGATTCAGGATGACGTTTTTGATATTCAAGTTTTTTATCATGTACTACAGGTAACATGAATAGTTTATATAGTGTTATGACACCAATATCCTAAGCTGCAAGGCCTATTGGTGCTTTTACAGCACATGCTAATGGATCAGAAATCTGTCTTGATGTAAAGTAGATTTATCTTTGAATAAAACACTTTTTGCTGTGCCTGCTTGTGCAGTAATATATCATAAATCTTTATATATTTGTGTTTGTTTGTGGGTTTGTATGTGATGTTTTTGGGGACGTAACTCCACATGAATGGTGAGGTCTGGTGTCATGAATTTTACATGCCATATTCTTTATTTAATTACCAAATTAATGCAACTATTTCTTGCTCGATAGGTCATCCCATTCCTGAGATAATTATTCTTTTTGGTTTTTTTACTTTGTTTTTCAGCATTAAATTTTGTTGTGTTACACCGCCATCTACAGTTAATTTGTAGAAAGTGCACATCATGGTGCATCGAGCTGAAACATGATCAACAACTGATTCATTTCAATCGCAAACATTTGTAAATGACAGGTTCTTCACCCTCATAACATCAAATCCAATTTTGCTACAATTTGAAGATGACATAGTTGAATCAGTTGATATCGATCAGATTCCATGTTTATGAAAAATACTTCTTTCTTCTGTATTCCCTCCTTTCATTAATGCTTTAATCCCACAAATATATGTTGACAGAAATGCCATGAAAAAAGAGAGCAGTATTTATTCCCATCCAAATCAAAACAAAACAAAACACTGAAAGCTGAAACATGATCAAAATTCTGAAGAAGGTAGATCTATAGACCATGAAGCAGATGGAATTCAACATGCTTTCAGACAGAACAATGAAAGTGTTACTAATCAGAGAATGTGTGCTGCTAAAAATCAAAGCAACGAAAGTGCTGGAGAATTTGAAACACGGCTTGCTGTTAAGAGAATTGGTGCTGCTGATCAATGAAGGAATGAGACTGATGAAGAAACTCAAGTGAGACTTACTGATCTGAGAATTCATGCTGCTAAAAAAAGCAATGAAACTGCTGAAGAAACTGAAGTGAGACTTACCGGTCAGAGATTTAAAAATATGAGAATTGAAATCCTGGGCAAAGCCGGGTAGTTAAGCTAGTATATATATATTTATATATATATATATCACTATAGGATTAATGTTTGAACACTCACAAAGCTATAGTTCATGTAAGAAGTTGTGATCAATGTTACTAACAAATTATATAAATACTTCTTTCTGTTGAAAATTTTATTTGGCAACTACTTCTTCTAAATCACAATTTTGTTTGTCATTTTGTTGCCTTGCAGCAAGTACATCCTGCAAAACTAGTTCAGCTTAATCTCATTCTGGCGGTTGTCCAAGTGGTTGAATCATATTTGAATTTGAATTTATTGTTGCCATTTGTGTATATTTTATGATTTCTGTTTCAAGCATCTTTTCCTGCCCTATTTCTTTATCTAGTATTTCAATGTAATTAGTGAAATTAATGAATTAAGGGGCTGATTCATGGAATAATTTGCGCCGAAAAACGGGGATTTGTGTACCATTCTGCCCGCAAATCCCTGTTTAACAAATGGGGATTTGCAGGCAGAATGGTGCACAAATCCCCGTTTTTCGGCGCAAATAATTCCATGAATCAGCCCCTTAAGGTTGTATATTTATATAGCATCTAAATTGTTGAAAGTTCCTTGTAATTCAGATTCATCACACCACGGTAAAAAGAGCTGAAGTAAACAATAATACACAATTTTTTACTTGTAAACTACATTTAGGTTTTTGAAGAGTCACTGAACTAGGTGTTTTATGTCTTACTAAGCAACCTATTTTAAATGTTTTCTTGAGCATCCTCTTGTTAATTTAAATGTTGCAGAATGTACTATGAACATAGATTTTCCATTTGGTTTGATCTTCCTGGATAGTGTTAAGCTAGCATTGTTTTACCAGATAAGTTAGTGATAACATTTCTATTTTATGATATGGCTTTAATACTTTACCTCTATTTTCATGGTCCTCTTAATGGGCTCTTAACTGTTAGGTAAGAATAGGTGCAGTCCAACTTGTGTGGGACTACACAAGACTTTTCTCTTGGTATTAGGTAACCCACCTTTTAATATAGGCCTATACTACACACGTTGGTAGTGTGACTGAGCAGCCAGGTTTATCATAAGAGGGGTAATGTGAGCTGTAGAGCTGTACAATGAAAACAGTAAATACAGGTATTCAAGTAAACACGTGCACACACTTGCACACTTAAAGTTATAGTATAAATATGTATTTATATATATACATACACAAGGTTATTTAACACTTTCTTTAAAAAGCAGCAACTAATAGAAACATGAATCCCAAATTAGGATTCTATTCAAAAAGTGAACAATAAAGCAGGTGAGTAATTCTTGCATATGTTATACATTTTCCAGCACCAAGGGTGACATCATTTGAGGTCAGGAATAACACTTATTTTGTATCACCTTTGCAGTATTGAGTTATAAGGGAGGGAAAGGTTAGGGTTAGATCAGAACATACTGGTATTCCACAAAAACAGTTAGATTCTCCCAACGGGATGCAGGCAGTCTTTTATCCCAGCAATAATAATGTTGATCAATTAAAACCTGTAAGGGAACAAGCACTGTCAAAGCCAATACGTTCAGAAGGGGGCCTTTCGGGAGCCAGGACAGCCGAAGACAATGGGCCAGTTAAAGATTCAAATGAGGTGCCTCGAATTTAAAACAGCACTTTCTGCCAGGAGACATTTTAGGCAAAGCCGCACCTCTTTCAGACTCTAGATACTTTTGGAATATTGTGTCTAGAAATAGCACAGTGTTAGACACTGGGTCCGGGCGCTCCCTTGTGGCCCATATTTCAGAAGAGTTTTGGTTTTATATAATTCCAATGACACCTCTGTTGTGGAGGGCTGTATATTCCACTGTGAAAATGAGGGAGAAAATCTCTCTGGAAGTCCTGGTCATCATTCCCAGCCTAGATTGTGTCCGTATTTATCTATCACACATTTCTTCTGACCTATGGGCTCCATTTCTATTACAGGTCTTCAATGCGATCCTTTCCAAGTTTCCTATTCCACCCAGCCGGAAAATGGGGCTGATTGTTCCAATCTATAAAATGTTGCACATCCTCTCCATCCTCCTATCGTCCTGCAACTCTGCTGAATGCAACCACAAAGGTTTTTTCAGGCCTCATCCTGAAATGTTTGGAGGAATGGGTTGAGCACAATAATATTCTGTCTGACACACAGCTGGCTTTTAGGAACTGCACAGGAACTACTCAATGTTGTCTTAAACTATATCTGATTTTGGCTACAAATGCATTAGTTTTTTAGTCTCTTGTCTATGTGGCATTTATGCACCTTACTTCCACTTTTGACCACATAGATAGGAGACTTCTTTGGGCAACATTTAATCTGATAGGGGTTCCTCAAATGTGCATGCTGGAAGCCTCATAAGTCAATTAGTGTCAACAAGCATTTAGGGGGAGGGTTAGGACTGCTTTTGGTCCCCTATCCTTTTTAAGCTTTATGTCAACTCTTCGGCCTCCTATTTGGAATCTTTGGGATCAGATGTTTTTTGCTGTGAGGCCAGGAGACTGCCAGAACTCAGCTACGCTGATGAAGCAGGTTCTCCTGGCTAGAATCCAAATTTTTTACAGGTTTTAGTTAAAGGTTATTCTGTATATATGATGGCGAGATGCCTAACAGTTAATTTGGCTAAGCATTTTTTGATGGCTGTTTCTTGAACTGTGGTTATGACCCCTCGGATTGTGTTGGCTGGCCGAATCCTCTCCTGTCCTGTTGCTCTTCATTTGACTATCTCACCATACAAACTCTTAATATGTGACAAGTAGTGGGTGGCATTTTTAGATTTGCTAAAATACTTCATCATAGTTCAGTAGAGCATACGCTTACAGTTTACAAGGGCAAAGCAGATGTCCTAGGACATTGCTCTGATGCTCACCAAATTGACAAATGTTCAAGGACATCAATGTATATTTCTGCATTTTAGGGTCAGTCAAGAGCACTTGGTGGATGGCTTATAACTTTGGTACATTCATTAATGTTTGAATGATTTTGCAAAGTTTGGTTCAGTATCGTCAAGAGGGGCAAATATGGAGGGGGGTTCCCAAAATGATGCAACAGCTTATAAATATGGTGTTGTTTGACAAATCTGCATACATGTTTTAAAAAAGGATTTTAGACCCAACTTTGAATGTTTATGAAAGCTTTGGTGGGATTTTGCCAAGAGGAGGAAACTTTAGAGGGGGGTCCCAACAAGTTTAGATGGCTTATAACGTTGGTGCCTTTTGACGAATCTGGCCAGAAATGTGCAGAAAGAGTATAGACCCAACTTTTAATGTTTGTGCAAAGAGTGAATGGATTTTGTCAAGTGGGGGATACGTTATGTCACTCTTTGTTGTACCTCTATTTCTTGACCGTTTTTAAAATATAAAAGACGGACATATTTGCAAAAGAATGCTTCCAGGTCTGTGTTTTATTTTTTGAGAAGTGTCATAATGTAGGTACATAAATGTGGGACATAACTTTGGAGACTGAGGGGGCATGGACAATATGGCCACTGGGAATGGGAATGGGCCATCAGGGCAAGCTATGTGGTAAACATGTTTTAATCAGGGCAGGCTTCAATGGGAAAAATAATTCTGGGAACGTCAATGGGGTTAAAGTGGGCATGACCACCAGGGACCGGCTGTGTGGTATAATTTTAAAAATTGGGATAGACTTGAATGGAAAAACAAAAACATCCACCTCAGATATGTGATGTGATCAGTGATGCCATTGATGATGTCATTTGTGACGTCATCTTTGATGTCCTGAGTTTAGTCTTAGCAGTGCATGGCGGCAGTGCTAGATATGGTTGCATAGCAAACCATGACTGGTGTATCTTTCTTGGGTTTATCAATTTTACTTTGTAACCACAACATCCCCTTAACAAAGGTTTTTTCACTGAATATATAATAGTGACCATTGATATATTGCAAACTACAAAGCGATGCATTTCCTGGCTTGCTCATGGCAACATCACATGGAAACCATGGCTCTCTTCTAATCTGGGTCTATCTTTTGGATATGTGCACCTTTCTTGTTGCTTCCAGTCTGTATCATGTATTCAGGCTTAATCCTGTGTACACTCTGTGAGGCTGCTATCTGAGTTTTGTATTTACACAGGGTTATGTGTACCTTTTTCATATAGCTTATGGTATGTGGCCCACATCTATACTACTAGAGCATGTACACTTCCCTGTGGCTGCCGTTGCTAGATTGTGCCCTGTACCTATGCTAGAACACAAGTACCTTCATCATGGACCGCTAATGTTGCATGTTTGTATGATTCAGATTCCAGCAGACATGAATTGGGTATGGGAACTTCACGGGAGTTGCCAGGATAGTTCTGATCGCTACCATAGAGAGAGAGCAATCTATGGGCTGTGAAGAAAGGGACAGCAGCGGGCCACCAGAGTGTTCTTGGATCTGTTATTTTCATTAAAGGGGAGATACAGTCCCTAGGCCACAAAATACCTTAAAATGGCCCTGGTCTTGGTCCCATTACTACCGATGTGTCCCTTGAAGTGCTTCCTATAGGCACTTTGCATGAATGCTGCAAGGGTGCAACCAGCTGCCAAATGTGGACTGTGGATGCGGCTGTTTGATTAATACGTTCACTGTTTCAGCCTGACAGTCTCTATGATGAACGATCCAGAGCCAGGAAGTAAAGTGAACATACAATTATCTTTGTCTCTCTACTGTGTGTAGCAAAAGGATCAGATTTAAGGAAACAGTATTTTTAGTTTTTAAAGTATCCTTGTGTAAAGTACCTTTCGGATTGGTTTAAGGAGACATTGTATTTCAGCTCGGCTGCGCATGCATCCAAGCTTAGTGTTTGCATCACATACTACCATGCTGTTATGAGTGCCACCTCATGGTTAAAGGGATGATACCGAAAAGAGAGAGATGAGAGAAGGTGTTTAGAATCAGTCCTCCTTCATTAGTACTTCATCACAGTGCTTCTCCTTCATCTCAGGTGTTCACCACAGTCTTCTTTTGTAACAGCCCTTCTCCGTCACAGTCTTTCTTCTTTGTTACCATTCTTCATCACTGTCCTTCTGCTTCATTACATTGCTTCGTCATAGCCACTCTACTTCAACACAGCCGTTCATCTGTGTACATCTCCTACTTAATAGATCATCTGCTTCACAATCCTTCACCTACATTAGTGTCTTTCACTTTCTTTAGAGTCCACCACAGTCCTTCTCCTTCACACTGGACATTTGACCATGGCCAGTGACCTCAACCTTTAGCTGTGCCCAATTTCCACCCCCACCTCACTGTAGCTATCCAAATAAATGTTTTCTTTATCATCTTTTAAAAGAAAAATGTTTACCAATAACCGTAGTTATAATAGCAATGTAATACAGATAGCCACAGTAATCTGTAGGCAGATGATATTCACGGTTATCAGGAAAAATAGCATCAGAAAAGGTGTTTCCATGCCCTCCCAGTCACTCACCAGATGTCCCTCTCCTCCTGGCATGCACCTCCCACTCCACTAAACTCATGGTTTCCTCCCTATACCTCGCCCATGGGCTCCCAAATGTCATTATTTCGTGTGAAAGTCCTGATCTCGTTTTCTTTTGTTGCTGAATAACCACGGCTATGACGAAACGTTTGTGCTCTTAGGCTGGTCCCTATCCCCCCTTCAACTCCCCAATTTCACATGGTGTCCTCTCACCCTCAAATGGCATTTTTATGCATTTTTGTTTTTGGGTAGCCGCGGGTATAACAGCGGTTATCACTCTCATCGAACAAGCAAACAATTAATTGTGGCTGCAATGCACCGGGGGATATACCACTATAATTCTGCATCAAATGTTTAAAAAACCTTCATTAGAGTCTTTTTACTTTGTTACAGTCCATCACAGACCTTCTCTTTCATCACAGTTCTTCTTTGTCCTCATAGTGCATAGTCCTTCTCTTTCAAACACCCTTCTGTACAGGCCTTTTCCTTTGTCACTTTCCTTGTTCTTCATCAGTCCATTCCTTTCATCACACTCCTTGTTCACAGTCCTTCTTCATCAGTCCTTCATTGCAGCTCTTCTTCTTCATCAGAGTGTCAGCGCAGTACTTTTTCTTCACCAAAGTACTTTTCCATCGCAGTCCATGTGTTTATTCAAAGTCCTCCTCCTTCATCTCAAACCTTTATCACAGTCTGTCCCCTTAATCACAGTCCTTTCCCAACATCATAATCATGTTCCTTCTTTATTGTCCAGCTCCTAAATCACATGCTTTCTACTTCGTTACAGTCTTCATCACAATCCTACTCCTTCCTAAAATGCCTTCTCTTTAATCACAATTGATCACAGTTCTTCTCCTTTGTGACAGTCCATCCGTGATCCTCTGTCACAGTCCTCCTTCAACCATCCTCTTTCGTCTGTGAGATGATGATGATGCCATGCTGAATGGTACAGAGGTCAAAAGCATGTGATCGGCATTCCTAGCCGACTGTAAAAGCAGCAAAGTGAATGCTTCAGATGCTGATTTAAAATGTTAAAAGCATTTAATCCGCAAGTTGAAGCTAACAGCTCATTTAATGATAGTCAGGTCATGAATCTCGCTTCACAGTGCAAGTTCTTTGAGCTGGTTGTATCCTTCATCGAGCTAACTCAAAAGCATGCCTGCAAACGTAGAATGCAATGCACAGCTGCAAAAGCCAAAACGAATGGCTTTGCCAATGCTTGTTTTACAAATGCGCGACTGTGGATTAGGAGACAGGCAGCAGAGTGGCACAAATGGGTTCAGGAAATGACAATCCACCACTTCCCACTACACTAGAAATGATATTCCGGATGGCTTAATTTACCATCGGCCCTTTTATTGAGAGACATCCAAGGCGTGTCTCCTAGTCGCATTCTTAATAAACATGGCAAATCCCAGTGCAAGGCTAATGACCAGTGTGGTGGGCCGCCTCCGGTCTCTGGGACAGGCCACACGAATTGTTGGGGTCATCTGACACCGTACAGTTACTGCGAGCACGCAGCCAAGAATCTACAGCGGGCTCCCTGCTTGACTCGGGTCACTGGGCGGGAGACTGTGGAGCTGGGGATCACCCCAGTTAGGGCAGCTGCGGTCCTAGGGGCACCCAGGCCGGGGCTGCAGGGACAGGCCGCGATCACGTGGATCACAAAGGAACAAAGGATGACACAGACACGAGTTGCCGGGGCAGCTGTTGCAGGTACCCCACTCACTCATGGCCAGTGTTCAAGATGCCTCACTTTGTCAAAAAACAGTATCCTCCTCTGTCCCTGGCCAATGGCCCTGGTCCATATCCCTCGCACTAGTGAATAATCAGATCCCACGAGCCATGGCCTTAGCCATGGCCACTGTTCATGTTAAACCAATTCAACTAAAAGAGAATGGGCCGCTGGCCATGGATTTTGCCCCATGCCCCCCTCATTTCTTGCCCTCTTTTCATTTCTTCTGGGGAGTTTTCCCCTGAAATATTCCTGCAGCAACATTCCGTGGTCACCTCAACGCTGCCTTGTACTACGGTGGTAATCATTCTCATTTGCCGATGACCGTGGTAATGGGAAAACCCTCAAAACATGTAGCACCCTTCCCCGTCCCCACTGCCACTCTCCATGGGCACCTCTATTTCTTTTTAGGCCTTGAGTCCTCCCCTACACTCACCTCTCAGAAAAGCTTTTGTGCTGCAAGGCACCATAGAAGTTATATGAAAGTTTTGGGAGCGCAGGCACCCCTTTCTAAATACGACACGAATTTCCACCATACCAAAACAGCAATATGTACCTTGGGGCTGATTCATGGAATTATTTGCGCCGAAAAACAGGGATTTGTGCGCCATTCTGCCCGCAAATCCCTTTTTAACAAATGTTTTTTTATTTGGTGTAAATCCGCCTAGTAGTTTGTAGGCCACCGGTGTTCAATAGAAGTGCCGTTTTCTCTATGAAAAATGAATGGGAGGAGGTAGAAAACAGCTTTTATTTCAGAAACACTTTTGAATCATTTAACAAACGTTACCCAAAATGTACTCTGTGCAATTCTCCCTGACCCTCTCCTACTATCCCCTTTCATCCGCCGGTTCATGTGACCCATTCTTTTTCTGAGCATGTCTTGTAACATTGCCACCGAAATCTTGTAGGATCACCACAGTAAGACAACATTGTTTGCCCCAAAAAAGACTCTCCAGCCCTGCCCAAACTGAGAAAGCACCCTGTTCCAACCGCCGAATATCATTTTGATCCCTTTTCTTTCTCATCTTCCCTAGGATTACTGCAGGAATTGTTGACATCTCTGAAAAGCTTTATTGCTGCAATGTCCATAGGAGATATACAAGTGTTTTTGCACTGTGGACACCCCTCTCCCCATAGATTTCTTTTTGTAAATGGATGGATTTACACCAAACTAAAGAAAAGGAATTTCTGTGAGGAAGCCCAGGGGGGAAAAGGGTGCAGGCGTTTGCTCACGTAGGAGCAGGGACAGCCAGGAGTTTCTCTCGTGGCCGTTACTGCCAACAAGTCTCACCCAATTTCTGCACCACCAGCACAAAGCATCCCGGCGCCCCCGACGAGGGTGAATCCCACAGGGGGAAAAGGTGTGGGCGTTTGCTGGCTTGCGGAGTCTCACTGGAAGTATAATTTGCGATTTGAGCAACCCGACCTGGATCCAACCCTGGATTGTTCAATTTTACAAGTGGGGTGAGCTTCCCCCTTACCAAGACCACTCAACATGTGAAGCTCCGTCCCAGGTCAGAGGCTAAGACTGAGGACTAAGGGTTCAGGGGGGCTCGGTGGGGGCTTCTCTGTATGGGACTGCATCATTATCTGACTTCTTTGACTGCTTGCCCATGAGATAAGCCAAGCCATCTACCCAATACGTATAACCACCACCCCTGCTTCACCTCCTGTTTCACCAATGCTGCACAATGCAAGATTATTTAATGACCTAAGGGAAAATACTGACTGTCAAGTGGCAAATGGCGCCAGAAACTCCACCCCCACGGTTGTCAAGAACAAATTCTGTAGCCCTATACAATTTAAGGGAGAGGCGTAATCCCTCACTAACGAAATCCATCAGTTCCTGGGTAAGAACTGGGATGCTTGGGGGCATTTACCCAATAAACCAAGGGACACACCACATATTTCCAGCAGTGGTGGATTGGCTTTTTATACCCCTTGGCACCTGGTCAGAGTCAAGTCAGCAGATACTGCTGTTAGAGATTTTTCATCATCTGTTTTTTCATCTGACCCACAATTGACTGAGGAGGTACACAGTGCCCTGGGCAGGCAAAACTCGTGTGAAAGTGGGGTAGGAGGTGGAAATTGAGAAGTCTTAACCACCTTGACCCATGACACTCCGATCTCTTACAAGTACCCATCAATGAGCCCTGTCATCACCCATACGCCCCATTGATATCCCCCCCCCCGCCAAGGACAATAATGAACCAGAGTCTGCGGCAGTGCTGGCAGGCACGGGCCAGAATCCCACATCTAACCCACCACCAGACTGGATACTTGGTGGGGTGGGGGGTTAACCAGGAAAAGCCCAAGGAGAGACCAAACAGCCAAGGAGACCTCAACCAGTTTGCAAAGATACTGGCTTCAGTCCCAGCCTTGAACAGTTTGGTTGTACCCTTGGCAATAACGGAGCCTGAGAATGTAGAGGGTAAACAGCGCACTGCCCTGAATGTCACCCTTGACACTAATCCCCTCCTTTAGGCATAGCCGTGAATAAAAAAGATCTAGATTTGTGCACTGAGAGAAGCACCCCGCTGAGTGTTCGTCCCCCAAGCCACCCAAGTGCCCTCATCTGGTCCAAAAACCGGGCATACTGCTGTTTCAGCCACCAAGGGGAACATATGGTCTTTGGATGTAAGTGCAGTCTTATCCTGTCCGAGTTAGTCAATCTAAAAGGCTGCTTCTGTTCCTTAAAGAAGCCCAGGGAAGAGGGGGAGCTACGGGGGTTGGGGGTTACCACTAGGAATTGTGGATGCAACACGGTTACCCAACCACCTAGGGAGATAGCCCACAGTCACTCAGATCAGATGCGCTCACAAACACAAAAAGCATCAGCACAACAGGGCTGGGGTCCAATTGTGCAAATAGAGGAAACATCGGTCCTAATAAGGCCTTGGCCAACCAGGTGCCCCAGGCCCTTACCCATTCTGGCTGTCCTGTGCCCGTCCCAAGACCATGGAAACAAGTTGCGCAATTGCTCCAGCAGCCCACACCCCAGTGGGCAGACTATGCATCCAGTAACTACTCGAAGAATGATAAATCAGCTAGTAGGTCTGGTTAAACAGCACAAACCCATGCCCTTAATGAGGCTTGTCTTTGGGTATGTAGACCACAGCCCGGGGATAATATGACCAACAGTAATGTGAGGGGGGTCCAAAGAGGGGCATACTATGCCTGCACAATGACCCCAAACTTGCCCCAAAGCAATTGGAACCCAGGAATGCGCTTACATACAAAGGCTTGAAATAAAGTTAATGACTGACTGAATGTCTATGACACATTGTGCAAATCCATTCAGTAGTTTTCAGGCCACAGGTGTTCAATGGAATTACTGTTTCTATAAGGAAAATGAATGAGTGTAGGCAGAAAACAACTTGTATTCCTTAAGAGCTTTTGAACCGTTTAACAAATGTTACCCAAAATGTCTTGTTTGGAGGGACCCATCCCAAACATTTGTTTAGAATAATTTAGGAATATCTTGTCCAGTGAGTGAAAAGCTATTAGCAATATGAGTTCTGGAAAATTCAGTGCAAATTTGTTTTAGCTTGACTATAGGGCTGCGACTACCACCTATGATATATCTGTATATTTATGTATATTTCAATGAAAAAACCTTAGTTAAAGTTTAGTTAGTTTGACCAGATTTATTACAACAAAACTGTTTGAAATTCAGCATATGTGGCAAGTCATGACCAGCTTAAATCTGCGCATTCCCGCTGTGATGCTGGAAATACATTGGAGGGACAGGGCCTCCATGTCCTTGTCCCGTAGTCCTTCTATCATGTGTGTTCTGTGTTATTTTCTGCACAGGAGTCCATGTGGGACTCCTGGCAGTGCAGCTCTTCCTCTTTTTGGTTTGGTGTACAGACCCTTGGGATAACCTTATGGCACCCATGGGTCTGGGTACAATGCTGTGCCACTAGTGTATATTTCCGGGCACCTGTGTGTGGCTCACAGAGCAGGGTATGGGCTGGTGGCAACTGCATGCTGAATTTGACAAGTGCTCTGTGTATCCTCCATTTTGGGATACCCAGGCCCTGCCATTGGAATCAGTTGATTCCCGATAGAAGACAGTATGGCCCCTGTGACCTCTTGCTTTCTATTGCCTGGTACCTTGTTTTCCCAAAGTCCTGGGAAGCCCTGACTCTGTCCCTTCCCCTGACTGGCTGTTGGATGGAAGTTCCATATATGGTATTGTGGGGAAGTCCAGGCCAGACTAGCTTGAGCCTTCCCAGCGACTGTATGTTGTGGGTACACCCTTGGGGTGGGACCTGGGTGAATGGAGTGTGTGACCAATATACTTTTCCTGTTATGGGCGTCTGGTTTCTGGTATGTGACACAAAGACTGAGACAGCCCTGCCCAAAACTGGTATGCATGCAGTGTGGAGTGCTGAATGGCCGGGTGCTTGTCCGAATCCACATTCCTTGTTGTTAGTGTCTGGCTGGAGACGAATGGCCTGAATGCACGGTCAGCCTGATTGGCTGCCGGCCTGCCTGAATGCCCTTCTGAATGATTGGTTGGCTGAGTGTGACCAAGCAGAATGAATGGGAGACCAAACAGTATATCTGGGGACCTCTCACTGATGGAAATTGTGCACAAGCTGAAGTCGAAACTTGATGCTTGATCTCGAAGCCGATCTGGAATAAGGTTAACTGCTGTTTCCCTTCGACGCAATCTGAAAGCTGCCGTGCCATCGAGAACTGATCCAAGAGAGGACCTGGCTACGAGACCTCTTCCCGAGCTACGAGGGACCATCATGCACCAGCTAGCCTTTGCTGAAGCGCCCTGGAAGTCAGCCTTTGAAAGACTGTCGACCGGAGATGGGGACCGCCGAGTAATCTGAAGAGAAGCACCCGGACATCCGTCCACTGTTGTCGCCCAGGGTCCAGGGGACCGCCGTAACCAATGGAGGTCCGTCAAAGCCATGTTGCCCAGAAGCGGGGACAGCTTGACACCATGCCGCCAACTACTGGAGCCGCAACGCTCCATTGCCAAAGAACACTTTGAATCAAGGACACCCTTGCTCATCACAGTCGAACACTTTGTCCCGCTGGAGAAAGTCAAGGTCGCCGGCCAACCGAGGGGAGTCCGCCGGTGGGTTTTCCGCCACCCAAAGACCACAAAGACTCTGATGACCCACCGCCCTTGCTGGGCCAAAGTTCTTTATTGTCTCTTTGCAGCAATGAACTATCGTCGTTGAGGTGCACCACACGCCTCATCTTTGCAGGATGTCCACAACTGATCATCAACGAGCACCGCCAGGACCAACGCTACTGCCTTGACACCATTGGTCACCCTTTTCTTCGAGGGATCTTGACGATCTGTGGCTCCTGCCTTAAAGGGAGTTCACTCAATAAGGATCCGTCGATGACACGATGTCGAACTCTACTAAGCCAGATACATTGGGGTAGTAGAACTTTTATAGAAGGAAATAAGACTCTAATAGACAATATGTGGACTGGGCTTGTTTAATATCTTATTTTACAGGTTGCCCAGGTGGGGGGATCCTCATACAGAACTGTGCCTCATGGTAGGGGCCCAGCATTCTGCCAATTGTTTAACCAACTTGTTTTCCTCCTAAATCTATTGTTGGTTCACTTTATTAATTGATTTGAATGCTATTTGAACTGTCTATAGTTGATGCATTTTAATGGAATCAAAGGAGTAATTGTGGTACCACCTAGAGACAGTATATATTTATCATTTTATAATTGTCTGAGCACAAAGTGTGTTATTGTATGTGTACATAATCAAAACCTTATTAATATAAAGAACTGTGTTTTTACTAACATAATGTGTGGACATTCCTTTGTGGGTGCTTGGGGACTAAACTGTACTTAAAACCAGCCTGCATCACCTCCTGAGAGCTTAAGCATTGATTGCTCGTCCAACGTTACCAAAAAGAGAATCTTGGCTGATGTGCTCTGTGCCTCTACTCTGCCATATAGAGAGCAGGAGTACAGATACCCCCTCCAATCTATACACCCATTGCAAAGCCCATGAGCGCATACATATTATAAGAAAACAGATTTGCAATGGCATACAAAATGGCATGATGGGGGACATCAACAGGAGCGCGCCAAGTAAAGCTGGTCATGACTTCCCACATACGATGAATTTCAAGGGTTTTGTAGCAATAAATCTGATCAGCTTAACTGAACTTTAGCTAATGACCGTGTCCACTGTATACGTTCCCTCAATAGCTTTCTTTTACACCCACTAGGTGGCCAAGGTCTTCGGCTGTGGCCATTTTCCATGTCATTAGAGCCCTCTAGCCAGGCTAGTCCCTGGATAGTGAGCATGGTCTTTGGCTGTGCTCTCTCTATATTTTAAAACACTACCGTGCCACTAGCTATGGCCTTCAGCCTTGGTCAGTGGCCTCGGCCTACGGCAGAAGCCACTTCACATGTTCCCCCTCTCTTTTGGGCCCACATGCCAGGGCCTTAGGCCCTGGCAGGTGGCCTCACTGTATATTTTACAACACTACTAAGCTACTAGCCATGGCCACAACCTTTGGCCATGACCACTGTATATATATTCCCCCAATATGTTTCTTTTACATCCACTAGGTGGCCACAGCCTTTGACCACGGTCACTTTCCATGTCTTTCAAGCCCACTAGCCAGTACCTTTGTGAGCATAGCCTTCGGCTGTGCCCACAGTCGATGTTTTGTTGCGAGGCAGATGAATACCTTATCCATAGCTCCTGTCCCTGCCCCAGCTCAATACCAGACAGTTGAGAAACTTTACTTACTAAGCCAACCGTACTGCCCATATCCCAGGCAGGTACAGCAGGAGATGGACACGATCCAAGCTGAAGATGGCACGAGTAACCAAATTAACGTCACAATACATGTGCATGAATTAGACACGAAGCAAATGGGCACTCAACATGAAGAACGCAGACACTAGGTAATATATGCACTTATACATGAAGAATATTAACATAGCATCCATAAGACATGAAGAATACTAACAAAAGAAATGTATAAGATGAATGAAACATCAACAACATGTGAATATAGCTCACTAACATAAAAATGCAACAGTAATGAGCATCCATCTTTTCCAAAATAGAAGCCACAACATGGCACGAGTAACCAAATTAACGTCACAATACATGTGCATGAATTAGACACGAAGCAAACGGGCACTCAACATGAAGAACGCAGACACTAGGTAATATATGCACTTATACATGAAGAATATTAACATAGCATCCATAAGACATGAAAAATACGAACAAAAGCAATGTATAAGCTGAATGAAACATCAACAACATGTGAATATAGCTCACTAACATAAAAATGCAACAGTAATGAGCATCCATCTTTTCCAAAATAGAAGCCACAACATGTTTGTGATTAAACAAAAGGCCTCAAGGCTTCACGAGAACTCAATATTCTGAAATCACACAAGCACAAATCTATGCACAGCTCAGGAAGGAGCTGGCAATCACAGACAAGGTTACTGTGAATTAAGGGAGGGTGAGAACGTTGCAGTGAAAACATGATATAGAAATTCCAAGGACGCAATAAGGATACTCCAGATTAATTAAGGTTTTAGAACAACCAGACTTTGTAAGCAACGTGCAAGACAACTATAAGCCTAAAGACTACATGAAGAATAATTCACGAGTGTCCCCAGTGGCAAGAGAAAACATAACCCTGGTATAAATATTAGCTAAATTCCTAATAAATGAAGGGTGATATAAGTCCAAACACGGTCTAATCACACATGACCCAGAATTTGAGAACACTGTCTATTCATTAGCAGCAAACACAGATAGGTCACCTACCTTACTCCTTACACGTATCCCCAGACACGAGACGCCAAACAAATCCAAATACAAAGAGATCAACCTGGCTCATGGCCTAGAAATTAGGGATGGTATCTTCTTTAAATGAAAGGAAAGCAGTCCATGGACCTCTCTTCCCCTACTCCTGCCTGCCTTAAGTCTGGACGACCTGTCAGTTGTCCAAGGTTCGTTAGTAAAAAGCCAACCGATGAATATCTCTAATGTTACGCCACCTATAAAGCAAGATGCCAGCCAATTTCGTATTGCAGAGAGGATGTCTTTTTACTGTTATCAATTTAGAGGTGGTCACACGAGGAGCCAGTAGACAAGCGTTACCCAATTAGAAATGTAACCCATATAGAATGCATATGTACTCACCACTATTAACCAATACCCATACCCTGTAGGTTTTGGTAACTAAGATGACAGTCTGATGTCAGCGCTGACAAACATCAAATATATAAACCATTGTTTTTGATAAGCATGTCAAAAGTGCCATTAATTCAATGATTGTATGTTGTCACTGCTTTATTTTGATGATAATAAAGCTGAGTTTTGACTTGCACTTTGTCTATTTCCGTTATTCAGTCTGGTTTGTACTGGTTCCAGAACCTCTGTGTAATTTGGGATTTCCCAGCCCATAGTAACAATTTTAAAACATTAAAACACTGGACATTTGACCATGGCCAGTGACCTCAACCTTTAGCTGTGCCCAATTTCCACCCCCACCTCACTGTAGCTATCCAAATAAATGTTTTCTTTATCATCTTTTAAAAGAAAAATGTTTACCAATAACCGTAGTTATAATAGCAATGTAATACAGATAGCCACAGTAATCTGTAGGCAGATGATATTCACGGTTATCAGGAAAAATGGCATCAGAAAAGGTGTTTCCATGCCCTCCCAGTCACTCACCAGATGTCCCTCTCCTCCTGGCATGCACCTCCCACTCCACTAAACTCATGGTTTCCTCCCTATACCTCGCCCATGGGCTCCCAAATGTCATTATTTCGTGTGAAAGTCCTGATCTCGTTTTCTTTTGTTGCTGAATAACCACGGCTATGACGAAACGTTTGTGCTCTTAGGCTGGTCCCTATCCCCCCTTCAACTCCCCAATTTCACATGGTGTCCTCTCACCCTCAAATGGCATTTTTATGCATTTTTGTTTTTGGGTAGCCGCGGGTATAACAGCGGTTATCACTCTCATCGAACAAGCAAACAATTAATTGTGGCTGCAATGCACCGGGGGATATACCACTATAATTCTGCATCAAATGTTTAAAAAACTACTGGACTCAATAATACCAGAACTCCACCCGCCCCCCCAGGAAATCAAGTCAACGATTCATGCCCAAGTTGTTTTGTATCTGGTCCAATTCTGTGCAGCGTTTTGGGCTATGCGCTGGAGCAAAAATGTGACATTTTCCTCTATGGAATATATATTTATATACATATTCATTGGAAAAAACGTTGTTAAAGGGAGTTTATGGTTAAGCTGCACTAATAAAAACCCATGAAATTCAATAAAAACACGTTTTTAAAGGGACGTTGTGGTTGCAAGTAAAACCGGAAAACCCATGAAATTCGCCAGCTATGGCAAGCTAAGCAACCATAACTCGCGCCATCACCGTGCACTGCTAAGACAAACACCCAGTAGATGAAAGATTAATTTAATAGGTTTTTATTAGTGCAACTTCTTCATTGAATTTCATGGCTTTTTGTTAGTGCTACTTAACCATAATGCCCCTTTAACAACGTTTTTTCATTGAATTTCATGGGTTTTTATTTGTGCACCTTAACGATAACGTCCCTTCAACAACATTTTTTCATTGAATTTCATAGGTTTTTATTAGTGCAACTTAACCATAACGTCCTCTTAACAAAGTTTTTTCATTGAATTTCATAGGTTTTTATTAGTGCAACCACAACGTCTACGAACATTTGACTTCATTGCGGACCTTCCGGACAGTGCCACATGACCATATGCTGGTGCGCGGCATGATGACATGTCGAGAACCCATCCGCACTTCACGATAAGATTCGTGCTTCGCGGACAGTTCGGAACTGCATTTTCTACTGATCTAGGAACCTTCAACTTCAAAATTTCCCTTGCAAAGCTCCAACACCTATTCCTACTCATCCATTAACAATCTAGTACACAGTACATACTTTTAGCAAAACTGCTATTTATCTTAAAATGGAATCAGCTAATGCCATCCCTCCTCCCCAAGAGACACCACCACTGCTGTAATCAATGAGCATGAGAAACACTGCCCCCTACCTTAGAAATACCACACGCGCAACATTTTCCCCTGTCCACCTGCCCCTCCATATTAGGTGTTTGGTGCCTCTTCCCTCATTTCCCTCCCCACCTTTCGTTCTAAGCTCTCCTGCCAAAAAAAAAAATGCATCTAAAAACAATAAAAGAAATCTTCCTTTAGGAACCACCTTTCACAGTTAAAAAATAGAACTAAAAAAAAACGTATAGACTCCATCTACTTTATATTTCTCAGTAAAGTACATAGACTCAATAAGATTTTCCAACATATCCATTTGCATTTTGTGTTATGCTAATGGTAATATTGTGGCGTTTATCCCCCTTTCCAGGGATGGAATGGTGGATACCGGCCTGGCAGCCCAAGTTATCAGCCCAAGCAAAGCGAGGGTGGATAACGAGGTCTCTGGACCATTATCCCCCCATTCCAGCCCCTGTAATGGGGGATGAAGGCCATTAGCACCCTAGCTTCCCAAAGTTGGAACCTGCGGTGCTAAAAAAGGATTTTTCTTCCTACCAGCGGCATCCTGGTCTAGGAAGGAATATCCTTTCTCAAGATGGCCACCATGGAAAGGGAAGGCAGGGTTCCGTACAGGGCCCCTCTTCGCTTTCCATGGCAGCCTGCAGAAGGCGAAAAGAGAATCCTATGACCATGTTACCACGAGCACATTTTTCTTCCCTTGCAAACCTATCCCAATTTCGAATAACTTTACCACAAGGCCAGTCCCAGGTGGACATGGCCACTTTAACCCCATGTGTTGTCCCTCGTGGTCATGGCCAGTAGCCTGATTGTCTGGATCATGACCTTATTCCATGACCCGAACAATCTGGCCACTGCCCATGGCCACCTGCTACACCTCAGTCACCAAAGGTAAATCACTATTTTTTGTACCTATATTATGACACTTGTCAAAAAACAAAATCCATTGAGACTTTACGAAAACATTTCTATCTAGATCTGTAATCTTTTGTGTAGATTTGTGAAATGGCACCACATTTATAAGCCTTTACAATATTTTGGGACCCCCCTCTAATTTGGCCCCCTGTTGACAAAATCCCACCAAACTTCGCAAAAACATTTATATCTAGATCTATTAACAGTTTGCAAAAATAAGTATAGATTCGTCATATTGCACCTCATTTATAAACCTTTATATTATATTGGAACCCCCTCTCTAATTTTGCCCCCCCATTGAAAAAATCCCACAAAACTTCGCAAAAACATTAATATCTAGTTCTATTATCAGTTTCCAAATTAAGTGTACATTTGTCAAATGGCACCCCAGTTATAAGCCTTTACATTATGTTGAGACCCCCCTCTAATTTTGCCCCCTCTTGAGAGAATCCTACCAAACTTTGCAAACCCATTCAAAATCAGATCTGGAATACAATTGCACAATTTCATGCGGTTTCATTGAGTGGTGCCAAAGTTATATGCCATCCAGAAACTGCCCCCAAACATCTGAAGTGTCACCGAACTTCTCAGTACTATTCACGAACATCCGAACTGTTTGCGGACTTTCGTGGCAAACGCTGCCCATTTTTTTTGCTTTTTTCAGCCATATCCCATCCCATCCTCATCACCCCTCACCTTCCCAGAGATTATTTGATAAGTTTGACAAGTGCAATGTTGTGTTTTTTGATATGTTTTTACTGCGATGGCTACGGACACTGGCCACTGTCCGCGAATCCAAGATGGCAGGCGTTTCCAAAAATCTGACACAATTCACGCTTTTCACCATCCAATCAGCAGGCGCGTCCGATGTCCGCGGGGGTGTTCGATGTCCGCGGACACCACATTTCCCTCTAAGCCAATCGGTGTCCTGTCCGCGGAGCGAACAGGGAACTCTGTCCGAAAGTATAACAAATGGTGAAATAAATTGTCTGCAGTTTGGCAGTGGCACACAAAATAGTGATATAAGTTTGGTGCATGCACAATGGGCCTGGCCGTCAGCAAGGATGAATGTCTACTCTGATTTACTTATTGGGGCATGCAGTACGGCCGAAGCTGTAGGTTTAAATGAAGAAGAAAATCTGGTTGCGGCTGCAGACCGGAGTGCTGGACGAGATTGCAGCAAAGTTGCAGGCATGCTACATTGGCCGAAGCTGTAGGTTTAAATGGGGAAAAAAATCTGCGTGCGGCTGCAGCCCGGAGTGCTGGAAGGGATTGGAGCAAAGTTGCCGAGGAGCATCAGGAAGGACTGGAAAGGATGATTTTGGAAATCTGCCCTGTGTTTTACTTTTTGGAAATTGTGAAAACGTAAGTACATAAAATAGTGACATCACTTTTCTGTTGTGGGTAGAGGGCCTGGCCTTCGGCAAAGACAAATGTCTACTCTGATTTGCGTATTGGAGTATGCGCTCCTGATAACGACTTTCTTCCTGCCTTACTGGGTCAAGAACTGGAATATCTCCAGGTCGCAGGGCCTCAGATCCTGTATAAATATGTCCTTGCATAACCATGCTACTTACATGGCCATGGCCAAATACAAAAATAAAGTGTGATCTGCCCAAGGTACATAAACATCACAAAACAGGGGATTCCTCAATACTCTGACGCCAACCCATACCTGCTACTGAACCCTAGAAAGCCCAGGCAAATGCTACTCCCAGAGGTCCCAGAGGTCCCATGGTGCAAGGGACGAGGACGGTAAAACAAGGGAAGGTCCAGAGCAGGTTCAACACAGGATACCACATCCCTGATGAAGGTAAAAAGGCAAATATTAATCACCAGCCGTGACTAGGTAATGCATCAATACAGGACAACATTTTTGAGGACTTACCACGGAGAGTGAGTGCTGTGCACGCTGCGCTTCCAACACGTAGCTGTCCCTTTCCTGTATACCTCACAGTCCAAGATAGAAAAACCCTGAAGTCTCAAGGAGGAATTGCTACATCAAATCACAACAGAAATCAGAGGTGAAAAGGCTGTTCCTCATGGAGCACAGAGTGAAAAGATGGCAACTCTTCCTGTCCCAGCCTGTGCTAGGCATTCACACACGGCATCGGAGGAAGAGGAGCCCCCCCCCTCCACTGCAGGAGCAGTCCCTCATTTGGGAGTGAAGCTGGAGCTTCTCCCTGCAGCAAGGTAGGCCTTTTTGGCTCTATCCACCGCTCATCCTGAAATCCTCACTTGATGCCTAAATAGCGCAGACCTATGCGCTTTCTGTTAAGCTTGCCTAGAAGTATCCCGCCCAGAATCGAATTCGCTCCTAAGCGTGTTTTTTGCCTTTATTTGCCCTGATTCAACGCGGCGAATTTCGTCTCTGCCATTTCAAGATGGCCGCTCGGCTTTCCTAGCCACTGTTCCCTCTTCCTGGACCCACCCAGGTTGCAGCTGCCTCGCCATTGGCCTCCTGGTCCCTGAAGAGGGCCAATCAGCAGCCGGCAGGCGCAGCCGGCCTCCAGCACGAAGGCCGGCACAAAGGCAACTCTTCCTGTCCCAGCCTGTCACTGCCTGCTCTCTGCCTTCTGCCTAAAACCCTGGTCCCTGGTTCCCCATAAAGACTCCTACAAGGTACTGTACTTAGCACTACTGCTAGTGTTATTCTGCTGCACAACTGCCGCCTCGAGTCCTGCCTGCCTCGCAGCTATGCCATCACGTGACTTCGACCCTAAAGACTAACGCATACACGAATGTCCTGCATTTTAGCCTACCGCACGATCCACGTCCTAGCCTCTTTGTTAACTGCCTGCCACTAAAATGTATATGTAGCTTCACCATTCCCCCTCCCAGCAGCTACAATCCAATAGACTCCATTCGTTATGGTATTGAAACATGTATTTTGGCTGTCTCTCCCCAATGTCTGCCCACTAGGCATGCCCATTTGTATTCACCTCTACATCGTGCTCTCGCTCTAAACTCTGCATCTTAGCACGTCTATCGGTCTAGGATGCTCTCTGTGTGCATGCCTATAATACTACTAGGTTCAGCAATTGAATGCCTCAAAACTGCATCTAACTGCGTCTTTACTGTATAACTTAGGCTTACTTCGAAAGTGCCGTTGTGCACCTGTACTTGTATCCACTACCTAAGTGCAAATACTCTACATTAGGTACCTCTGAGAATGTCTGTGGTCTTGCTTTAATACTGTATTGTGCACCTTTAACGTATTATAGAACAGTGCACAAGCCCTTCATGATCAGACTATCCCGGCTCTTGCATTAGGATTTAACCCGTCGCATTTTAGCCTTGCTCCTCAGCCAAAGTGTTGCTTCAAATGTATATTTTTTTACTGGTATAGACTCTGTTGCTTGCCTTCTTTAACAATGTATTCATGAATCTGCTTGCTTAGCTCAGCACCATTCCATGGCAATAACCCATTAACTGACCTATATTAATTCAGTGCTTGCCTTACCAACTCTGCATCCCAGCACATTACCCCCACCAATCTTGATACTGTGTCACAGGCACTGGCGCATCTGCCTTTGGTCAGCACACACTGCTCAATCCTTGATGTCTAACCTCACCACCATGCTTCACAGGACTTTCCTTATCCTTTATTTTTGCATGATTGTACCTGCTGCCTTTATTGTTCAGCCACTTCTTGGGATATCACTCTCACACCTACTACATGCCCCCTCCCCATCCTTCCTCTCCTTACCTGACACATCCGGTACATATCCCTGCCCCTACTACCAGCTGCCCCCTAGGCCGGACCCCACCATGGATTACCCTAAGGATAACCCCCTTGCAGAGTGCTACAGTAGCAACGGAACCAATCAATATCTTAACAACCCTGCCCTCTGGCTAGAACACTTCGCAAAGAAACCAACTCCGAACCTACCTTGCTCCCTCCTGATTAGAAATAAGAGACTTGGTTCTAGATTCCGCCTAGCTCCCACCCATAGGTACATCTCTAAGCAATCTATTCACACACCACCCCTCTCACCTTTACATCCCAGCACGGCGAAACCTAACACAACAGCTGCCAAACCACCACAAATCAAGGGCGCCCTCATTAACGCCAGATCCCTTCCTGCTCACGTCCTAGACATCGCTGACCTCATCACAACCCACGAACTTGACTTTATTGACTTTATTGCCATATCGGAAACCTGGCTACATGCTGCCTCTGGTCCTGCCTTAGCCCTGGCCTTACCGCCAGACTACGGCATCAAGAGATGAGATCGTACCACGGCCCACACCAGAGGTGGTGGTGTGGCCTTCATTCACAAAAACTCTCTTGGGCTAAGAGTGTCAACTAATTCTAAACTAGAATCAGAATCAGTCAAACTTCCACTCACGCCCAACCAAACCACCACCCTTCACCTTATCTACAGACCCCCTGGCCCGGCTCCCTCCTTTGTGGGTGATATGTCCACCCTACTCCTTGACAAAACCAAAACTAAATCGCAAATTATAATCCTAGGTGACCTCAATCTAGGACTTGGGGACCCCAAAGACTCTTCTGCATCCGACCTTGAGAACGCACTGACTGACCTAGGCTTCTCCCTGCACATCCAAAAACCTACCCACTCCAAAGGGAGAACTCTTGACTGGTTAGCCAGTTCCAATTGTAACATTAATGTCCTCTCCAACACCCCCTGTCTATGGTCTGACCACCACATCATTACCTTCAACATTGAAGCAGCCCCACGCGTCCCTACCTTATTTGCTCCGGCCCTCCCTACCAGAAATAAAAGAGACATAACGAAGGAGAAACTACTCCCACTGTTACTCCCTTCGCTCAATGCCGCCACTTACTCTTGCACTGACCCCACGTCCCTGGCAGACACCTATAATCACACTATGCTCTCTGCCATCAATTCCATCGCCCCTATTAAACTTAGAAAATCCAAACCATATGCACATCTCAACTCCTGGTTTACACCACAGTTAAGAGTGCTCCGTAAAGCTAAACGCTGTGCTGAAAATCGCTGGAAAAGTCACCCTTCTGACGCGCATAAAGACGGCTTCATCCTCGCCTCCATCATCTACAAAGATGCCATTATCACAGCCAAAAAGGACTCCTTTAACAACCGTATCCTCCAAGCCGACTCGAACACCAAAGAACTCTTTAAAATTTTAAAAGAACTCGAATCCCCAGCTACCCCCCCTGACACATGCGTTAAAGACAGCAAATGGTGTGCCAATATTCAGTCTGCCCTTCTGAACAAAATCTCCACTCTGCAATCTAAAATCAAAGACAAACAAGACAGTTTGAAGATGGACAACCGTCCACCCACCTACGCAAGTGCCCCCCCTCTTGATTCCCCTAATATCAAACCGTTTGCCTTCTCCCCTCTCACCATCGCTGAGGTAGAAGAAATCATCACGAGAATCAAACCCTCAAACTGCCAAGGTGACCCGGGCCCTGCTGCTATCGTCAAGGACTCGGCCCACGACCTGGCCCCATTCATCACGGCCTTCATCAACTCCTCCTTTAAAACTGGGACAGTCCCTGACAACCTCAAAGACGCTTGGTGATCCCACTGCTCAAAAAACCAACTCTAGACCCTAGCATACCCACTAATTTTAGACCCATAACCACAGTCCCATTCCTGCTTAAGATTCTGGATCGCGCAGCATACCTGCAGATCCAAGACCACTTGGAATCTAATAATCTCCTTGGCTCACGGCAATCTGGATTCCGCCCTAGACATGGGACGGAAACGGCCTTGATAGATTTAAAAACCCAAATTGAGATCTTGAAAGATAATGGAAAACTAGCTATGCTTCTTCTCCTAGACCTCTCTGCAGTCTTTGATTTGGTCAATCACCAAATCCTATGCCGGCACCTCCACTCTGCTGCCCATTTCTCAGACTCCGCCTCAGCGTGGATCAAATCCTTCCTGAGCAACAGATCCATGAGGGTCTTCTCACCATCTGCAGCCGCTGACCCTGCTCCTATTCACTGTGGCGTTCCACAAGGATCTTGTGTGTCACCGACACTTTATAATGTTTTCACTAAGCCGCTCTTTGATGTGCTTGATTATCTGGGTGTCTCATATACTAACTATGCTGACGACACTCAGATACTCATTCCCATCACAGGCGACTACCTAGTTGACCCTAAGGCCCTGAATGACGTTTATTTGGTCATCCAGGCCTGGGTGGCCCAACATGAATTATGTCTCAATGACGACAAGACAGAGCTTGTCATCCTGGGTTCACCCCAACGTCTTGGTAAGCTAGATCCTTCCTACCAGGCATTCATCATTGATGGTAATACTATCAAAGTCTCCAAAGACACTAAAACATTAGGTTTTTACCTGGACGCCACCCTCTCCTTGACCCGACAAACTAATGCTGTTAGATCAGTGTCGGCATACACGTGCAAACTCAGTGCAGCTTGCAGAATATTCCTGACCGCCCCGAACAGTGTCACCTTAGCTAGAACGCTCATTATGTCCAAGATTGACTATTGTAGCGCTCTATATCTAGGGACCAGCAAAGGGAATCTAAATAAACTCCAAGTCACCCAGAACAATGCCATTAGGGCAGCCTTAAACATTCCCAGAAACCACCACATCTCCGAAACTAGATCCAACCTACACTGGCTTCCTGTCAAACAAAGAATAGCACTGAAAACACTTGCCCTCACGCACAAATGCCTAGCCAACAAGCCCCCCCCCCACCTTTGCAACAGGCTCTCCTTCCACTCCTCCACCCGACCGCAAAGAACTGCTCAGCTCCATAGCCTCTCGATCCCTAGGTTCAAACTGCAAAAAGCGGGGGGTACGAGCTTCCCTGTCCTTGCCTCCAAGCTGTGGAATACCCTCCCTGTCACCATCAGATCTGAAAACACCCTGAACACTTTCAAGCTAAAAACCAAACTTTGGCTTTTTGATCAGAACTAGGCACCTCTGCCTCTAGGCCTATCTGCTAACTCCTACTTTTAGTTGTATATAATCATGTTTGCACATTCACTTGTATATAACAATCTTGTATGTATATTTTGTATAGAACCATGTATGTTGACTACCTGTATGTATATTAACCTAAGTTGCGCCCAGATGCCCTTGGGCCTGATGGTGCGCGTTACAAATAAACAAAATACAAAATACAAATGGTACAGAAAAGAAAGGAAGAGTAGAATGAACGTATATAGTAAGAGTTTTCAAGGGAAAGCTGGGCAAGGGCGTGAGGAACCCATCAATCTATCAATAAAACTTTATTCGGCAATTGGCATTAAGTCCTCATTAGAACAAAGTCAAATTTAAAAGAAACAAAATACATATACAACAGCAAACTGAGGATTCAAAATGAACCATAAACCATAAAAACAAATCAGACAATAAAACAAGTGGTAAAAGCACACTTGCCCTGCTATCCGTATCGATACGTTCTAAAACCTAACTATTCCTAGCGAATTAAAACATGCTTAAAAAGAATATGGAAACATAGGGTACCATGTTAAAATAACAAACATTTATAAAAAGTCAGCAAGGTAATAGAAGAATGAAATCAGATTTCTCGAGTGTTGCCTGTCAAAATCAGCAGCTATGGTCTAGTGCTTATTAGTTGGTGAAATAGGCAGGAATTAGAACTATAGAATATCTTTAGGTGAACAAATCTGTTGTGCAATCAGGTCATGATTTACTGTTGCACCGTCGTTTTGCATATAATTTATCATGGTGTAACTGAAGGCCACATTTATAGTTCTTCTGCAGGCCATTGAGGTATCAGAAGCGCTGTGAATGTTAGCCTCAATGTGGAAGGGGTTTAACAGTTGGGAATCATACAATTACTACGCCGGGTTTACTGTGCCGGCCGAAAATGCCGACTTTTTTATTTTTTTAACCCCATTCCTCAGAATATATATGTGGGGGATGGGATTAAGTAAATAATTAATGTTGGGGGGAGTATGGGCGCTGTGGGGGAAACACTTGTGTATGAGCGCGATACAAATAAAATATCATATCATATCATATCCCCCCGCATACATAGTCTGTGAAAAGGGGGTCGAAAAAAAGAAAAAAAGTCGGCATTTTCGTCCGGCGCAGTAAACTGGGTCGCAATAATCACATAGATCCTAACAGTTGTCTCCTTAAAATGATGTACTTCGGGCAGAGTAGCATAACGTGCAACTCCTTCTCTCGGTCTGTCCAATGAGGACACAAATCTGTCAATGTCAAGCCCCAATGTGGGGTATGGAAAGCCAATGGGAAATTACCACACCTAAATCTGACGAAAAGTGCCCCCGCTAGCTCGGGACCAGGACAGTCCAGGTACTCTTCATAACCAATGGGCAATTTGCAATCCCAGTACAGGCTAAATGAAGGGCCGTTCTGTGCCAGGCCAATACTACCGTCCTGAGTCTTCTGTTGTATTGCATGTTTTAATATTTGTCTGTCCCCTGGGATGATGTTGTATGGATTTGTCTAAAGTTGGGTACAGACTAGATCGACTTAATGGTTGCTCACGTGACTGCACCAAGGAAAGCCTCCCTGCCCCCTCCTGCCAGTACATCCTGCAGGGCCTCTCTATACTTGCCCAGGGAAGGGGAACTCCAAATTCAAACCCAATAAAGCAAAGGTCTGAAGGCCAGCAGCCATCCAAAGTACCCCAGCCCTGTCTCTTCATGTTACATGGTTAATGACGTACCACCCTGGAAGGTTAAGAACATGTTTAAGGAAAGATTTTTCAGCAATTTCCAGTATATTATCCCTTACATGACCCCATATTTCAGTAACATAACATTACATTTTTGAGTGAACTTTTCTTTAACAAATGCTTTTTTGACTATTAACCTAATTAAGCTATTAATGAACATATGTTATCAATATGGGGTATTGTATTACGAATTGATATATATCATGACATTATTTAATCTAACTATTCTTCTGTAGTGTTTAAGGTTACTTAAATAAAAACAAAGATTGAAAAAAATGAGTGACCTGCATTGATGGCGAAGCAGCGGTTCATCAGTGGAATTCTCATTTTCATCAGGAACCAGTGCAGGTCAACTTTGTGTGATGAAATGTAGCACTTTCTGACCCATCATCACTTCCAGCCTGTAGCACATCCGCAAACATTTGCAATGATGAATGTTGATGTGATTTGTTAAGCGGTTGCATGTTCTTAAAGTATCCAGCTGCTTTGACTGTTGAGCACTGGCCATTCACAACCTGCGGCAATGCTATCATTGATGAATTTCAGGCTCTTGCCCGAATGACGCAGATGCAGAGAAAATCCATGCAAAACCTGCTTAAGTATTAGCGCAGGGCAGAAATCAAAGGGAACCATGACGTGTGTGAATGAAGGGTGCAGAAGCCCAGACAGACAGAGGCCAGGTTTCTACACAGTCATTCACGGAACAGTGTCTAACATGGACAAAGACGGGTGGTAATTAGCTGGGAAGTGCCAAAATGAAAGCCGCCATATTGGCCCGTGACTTCCCATGGAACTTCATGACCTAGTCGGAAATTAGGCTCTTGTTTGTGTGAGGGAAATGTGAGTGTACGGGCAACATAATGTGCGATAGGTTTAAAATCTAAATGGGGTGTCCTGGGGGGAACGCAGGGTATTTAAGGGGGGACAGGGAAGGCTCGAGAGCAGGCGGCGGTTAGGACGAGCGTTTGTCCTGTTGCCTCCTCCCGAGCCTTCCCTGTGTTTTGGGCCTGATAGTGGGATTTTGTCAGAGGTGAGGAGTTTGGGCATAGCCGTTAGCTGGTGGAGGGTGGTCAAGTAGAATAGCAGGTTATTGTTGTTTATTTTAATTTGTATTCATAAAATAGCTGGGGGTACCGTAGATAAGGTACCCGCCCTTACCGCAGTGTTAGATAGGTCTGCGGCGTACTGCTGCTAATAAGCGGGTGGTGGGCTCCAGTGGGGGCGTAGGGTCTCCTGTCAGGGTTACGTTTGTTCGGGTGGCCTCAGGCAGACAGCTACTTGGCGACGCTCGAGTGGCATGTTGGCAGTACCGTTTCCCTTGACGTGGTCTCTGGGGGCGTTGGGTGCATGGTGGTAGCGGGCTTGGGGTGGGGGGCAGAGAACAATATTGGTGTGGTGGGAATTTCGGGCAGGGGCCTGGGAACAGTGCTCAGGCTCGTTGTTGGCTGCGGGCGGGCATCCAGGGTTTTCTGTGAGTGAGCGGGGTGACGCGGCGCGGCCAGCAGGGGCAGTGTTGAGCCCTTAAAGGGACATGCACTTAGGCTTTAGGAGCAGTATTTGTCTCGCACCAGCCTGCACAGTTTTAAAACTGCGGGCGGGCGTGCAGGGGGTAATTGGTAGATTTCACAGTTAGGTAGGGTTATAATTTTTTTTTTATTTTTTTTTTAAGTGGAATATAGGGAAAGGAAGGAAAGTAACATAAAATCTGTTTTTTAGTTGGATAGGGTTAGTGTGAGGGCAGCCAGTGCTTTATTTTCAGCAGGCATTGGTATATTTATTTAGGGTCAACATTTTTTAGGTCCAGTGGCACAGAGAATTGCCTGGCTCCAACAGGAGGCTTTTCTTCCCCTGTTTTGGCTGCGCATAGGGTCTAAGTGGCTCGGGAGCTGTGCTATCAAGTTTGGCTCGGCAGGGCTGGGCACAAGTGGAGGAGTTGCCGCTGCATATTTGTAGGGCAGGAACTGCAGAGGATATATATCTGCACCCAGTTATGGGTGCCATGGTGGGGCAAGGGGCCAAGAGGAAGGGATTGGTGGATGCCAAGGCGCTAAAGGAAGCTTTGGAGATCATTAGCAGGGCATTCAAAGCCCAGCTTGAGGGGGTTGTTGGGGAGGTTACAAGTGGGAGGTTGGCCGAGGGTGAAAGGCCGCTGCGGAGAGCAGCGGCAGATGGGGCTCTCGCAGCAGTGGTGGCATGTATCCCCGTGGCGGGTAGAGGGAAGGTCTGGGAGTCGAGGGGCAGGAAGATGAGGAGGGAGATTGACAGGAGAGCCTCCGGGGGGGTGAGTGGAGGTAGGAGAAGGGTCAGGAAGAGGTTCGGGGGACAAAGACCATGTGGAGGAAGGGGACATTAGGAGTTTTCAAATAGGTGCAGGGCGGATGGGGGTTAAGGTGGGGGTGACGGGGGGCAGAGAAGGGCGACAGGGCGGAGGAGTAGGGGGGGTAAAAACCTGCAGAAGAGAGCACGTGGGAGGAGGAGAGAGCGGTCCTCTTAGATTAGTGAGGAAAGGGAGGGGCACAGAACGCCCCCCCCTGGCTAGCAGGATTGCGGGCAGAGGGCACAGAGCAACCCCTGCTATTTCAGAGGCAGAATATGGAGAGGGTTTAAGCCCCTCCACTAAATCCACGAGGACAGTCTAGAGGGCATAGCATGGCCCCTAGTGAGGAAGACCACAGGGGGGAGGAGAGGTCCCCTTGCCTGAGAGAAGAGGACCAGGAAGGGGTTTCTGCGGCACCGCCGAGAAGATGCCATCCGAGTGGGGGGCGGACGCCCCGTGCTCGCAAGAGGAGGATCTGCCCAGCCCGAGCATGTGCTCGCAACAGCAACGGTATTACATGGGTGATGATGAAGGGGTGGAAGAATACGTGGGGCAGTGGGAGGATGAAGGGTACAGTGTGGTAAGGAGGAGGGGGAGGGCGAGAAGGGGTCTAAGATGGGAAGGGGAAAGACAGGAGCAAGGGAGCTGGGGGGCAAGAGGTCGGGGGATAACTGGTTGGGTGAGACTGTTGACATGTTTTGTCCCCACAGCAGGAGCCCAGTAAGGAAGGAGATGAGGAGCATCGGATTGGAGGCCAGGCTGCAGACGGGTGTTGGCAGGGCAGAAAGAGGTGAGCGGGAAGGGGACAGGTCAGCGGCATGGCAGATGGTGGACACGAGGATGGGGCCAAGAAGGAAAGGGATAAGGTTGCAAGAGGTGAGGTGAGAGATTGGCGTGCAGGCTATGGGAGCCTTGGTGGGGGAGAAGGAGATTTCTTCGGTGGAGGTGCAGACAGACAGGGTGATTAAGCCCTTGGCACCCAAAGTATAGGTTACAAAAGAGAAAGATGCAGAGGGAAAGGAGAAAAAGCTGTCATACATGGGCATTACGAAATCCCTGGGAGCACATTTGATGACAGCAACTAAGGATAAGATATGGGGAGGGGAATTTGTGGACGTTTTCAAGCTTCTACATAGGGAGGTGAGAGCCAAAAAGGGTTCTAAGGAGGAGGACAGGGAGCTGGCCTCGCGTCCAAAGGTGCCGGTGATGATCGAGAATTGGACATCGGCTTTTATTGTCCATGCGAGTGTCAATTGTGAGAAATTTCCAAAGAGATGTGTGGCTCTGTTGAAGTACATGGACTTGATTAGAAAGGCATTCACGAGTTTCAGGGGTTTCGTGTGGGTACGGTATGATGAGGAATTTAGGGCGAGGAAGGCAGAGGACAGCCAGTTGGTCTGGGGGGAGATAGATATGGATCTCTGGTTGCAGTGGAGGACACCGATGAGGCCAGCTCCAACGGTACACTTGGTCGGCCCGCCCCAGAAGGGGCGGGGGGAGGAGGCAGGGGTCAGCCCTTAGCAGCATGTTGGGCTTTCAATAAAGGGGGCTGCACAAGGATGATGTGCAAATTTAAACACAAGTGCAGCAGGTGTGCGGGTCGGTATCCAATTACACAGTGTTTTTAGGCAGAGGACAGAGGGAAAGAGTGAGGAGCGGGGCAAGGAGGTGGGGGGAAGGTCCATATGCCAGTTAAAGTGGGGGGTTCCTGTAGGTGGGGCATCAGTTTATCGGAAAAGGTGGGGGGGGCGCAAAGGTGGGAGACAGCTTTTGGGGGCAATCCCAAGGGAGTAGGAGAGGGTTGAGGAGGAAGATGTTTAGGTAGGGCGGGGAGGGGTGCCGAGGGGACGTAACGGGGAAAAACTGTTAGGGGTGGTAGCCGTCATTGGGAGGGCATGGAAGATGGTGGCGAAACCCTCACGCTTGCCGCACGACAAGGTGAGCAAGCTGTGGGGGGACGTGAGAGGGGTATAGCGGCACAGAGTCAATATGGAGAAAATGACAGAGGTTAAGAGGATATCGCAACTTCGAGCGTACGGTAGTAGCCCCAGTTCGCATGAGGAGCAGGAGACAGGGCACATGCTAGGGCGGGAATTGAGTCCCAGCACGGGAGGAACTTGGCTCATTTGGCCCTCGGTGCAGTTGGAATGAGGCGAGGTGACTGCATGGACGGGGGTGCGGGAGCGCCCCTGGTGCAGTCGGGGGAAGTGATAAGATGTGACTGCATGGACGGGGTGCACGATGGCCCCTGGTGCAGGTGGAAAACATGGTGTATGGGCACAGGGTGCTGGAGGAGTGAGTTATATGGATTGGACTGCATGGACGGGGGCAAGTTTGGCCCCTAGTGCAGTGGCGGAGAGGAGTAATGAGGAGACGGGCCTGCATGGACGGGGTGCCTGTGGGCCCCCGGTGCAGGGTGAGCAACACGGTGCAATAGTAGGAAGGTGATGGAGAGTGGGGGGGCAATGGTGAAAAGGAGGGTAATAGGATAGAGGAGGAAGGAGGTCTAAGTGGGGGTAGGTGCATTGTTTAAAAGATGGGTGTTAAAGGTGCAAATTATAGGGGGCCAGGTAGGAAAGGACCAGGGGTGTTTCCTTAGTGGGAGTACGGGGGTGGTCAGGTGAGGATGGGTTCTCTTGGGGGAGATAGATGGGGGTAAATGAAGGGTGTTTTTTTTAAGAGTTAAATTTGGGTCTACAGCGCAGGTTGCAAAGGTATTTGGGGGTTACAAGGAGGGTTTTGAGGAAGTGGGACATTGAGTAGAGGTGGGGTTTGTTGCCTGAAAGAGGTTGGCGCAAGGCATGGGAAGGCAGTTGTAGGGGGACTAGCAGAGGAAGGGGGAACAGGGGGAAGGGGTGCGGAGATAAGGGAAGTTCAGGGGATAAAAGTGGAGATTTCTGGGAAATGGGGCCAGATTGGGAACAAGGGCAGGAACAAAGGGGGTGGTTTGGCAATGGAGAAGAGAGACTCATATCTATTTTCTTTTGCAGATGGGGCTTGAAGGAGAGGTGAGTTGACATGGATGTGGAATTGCGGCCAGTGAAGGGTTACTGGGGCGGGGTATGTGGGGAGAGAGATCGGATTGTTTGGACGCAGCTGAGGACGCAGTCATAACTGTGTTCTAGGGAGTTCAGGGGTTTAGGGGGGTCTATTTGCTTCCCATGTTGGGGGCGGGAAGGGAGTTTCATGGGGTTTAGGAGGAATGTATAGTACACGCAGGAGGTAAGGATTAGAAAATTAATGAGGAGTTGCTTTACTATAGAAATAACAGGGGAACTAGGTGGTTTTCAGGAGTGGAGATCAAGGTAAGGTGGTTGGTCAAAGTTGTCACCAAGCAGGGTTGCAGGGGAATGGTATTTGAAGAGGCAGAGGGTAGGTCTAGGAGGAAGTTTTATGGGTGGTTGTTGTGGCAGTGGGGGTCACGAACTCTGGTGCTCAGGGACACATCTGTGTGAGGATTGCTTTTTAAGAGGAGGGAGGGCATCTATCAATTTATGGGAATAGTTAGTGAATTAGGGGGAAGGGGGCGGTCCAGGACATAATACAAATTTGAAGGAGAGGTAAGTTAGGAGGGGTGGGGCAGAAAGAACACCTCAGTGGAGGGTTTTCTTTTGCCGGGGGCATGGCCCCTTTGGATGAGGGGGGAGTGAAGCACAATGGGGGAATAGCGCTGGAAATTATGGGGGTGGTGATTTTTGCACAAACGGGCTACCCCAGGGGAACAGGTATTGAAGATAGAGGGGAATGGCCCCGGGAGAAAGCGGGAAGCCTTGAGAAGATGGTAAGGAGACGGTAGGGACCAAGGGATAGGTAGGGAGGAAGTGGAACTGATTTAATTATTTAATTGTTGGAGGAATTGAAAGTGTTTAGTTATTAATTTGTGTGGCAAGTTGTTAAAAACAGATTTGTTAGTCTGTAAGGCCAGGGGCCAGATTAGCATTTATTTGTGAGCTTTGGCCTGTCACATTAAAGCAACCTTTTCCACTACAAGCAAGTCTGGGTGTTGTGTGCAGTAAGCCCAAAAGCAAAGTATGAATGAACAGATGAGCTGCAAAAGGAAATCACTAGTCAACACATGCGTGCTGCACTACTGAGCGTGAAAAAAGGTAGAGGGTGCACTTACTATCATATTAAAAAGTCCACCTCTTCCCACTTTTAAAGAATGCCTTTTATTGAAGAAAAAAAATGATTGGCAAAACCAACAGTTTGGGCTTTTGTGTAGACCTGGAATAGGAATTTGGCAGGCACTTCCATAACTGGACTACCTGACCGTAAAATGGAAACAGCCAGAAAATGGTGTGAGTACCTAGGCACATGACGGCAGCATCTAGAGAAATTCCTATGTATAAGCCAAAACTGCTGCTTTTGCCAATGCTCGTTTTTTAACAGGGCTTCAGTTCAAGTAACAGATGTGAGTACACACATGCTGGATATACATCAAGTGGCGGAGGGCATACTTGCTGCAGACATTTTCATTACATCTGTATCACATTTACAGCTGCAATCAAGCCATTAGCAATCACAACACTGGTTCGAAATAAGACTGGCAGTTCCAATACAGTACCCATATTGATGTTACTGCTTCATAGAGCTAGCTCGGAGACAATCCAGAAGGATGTTTTACAGACGGGGAGGTGGTCAGGTAGAGAGAAATGCCCATTGGGATTAACATGGCCACAGAATTAGTGGGTAAAGAAACAAACATCATCCAGAAGCAGTGTATCCCTCATACGTCATCTCCGTCCTTTCGTTACTCCAATGCAGTATAGTTTCAGCTTAGAGGTGGCGGATAGCCTCCCTAAATAGCCAAAAGTAAAACACGTGTTTCCACTGGAAACCACCTTCGTTTACCCGATTTGTCACATATAAAAAAGAACGTGGAGAAACTGAAGGGTATTTGTATCGCGCTAGAACCCCATCAAGGCCATCGAACTCTTCGTGGCTGCTGGGCAGGGGAGCAGGCAGTACGAGATGTTATATGCATGTTCAGTCAGTCTGGATTCGGGAAATACGGCGCAGTTTGGTCTGCATCTTCTTGACCGTTCGTAAATTGGGTTGCCTGCAGCCTTCCTTTGGGAGAGACCTCGTTGTTGCTGCGAATACACAGCAGATTCGTAGCCGATGTGGAAAGACGGGGTTATTTTGGGAAGTGTGGAATTCAGTTGCTTGATTTCGAACCCAAGGAGAGCTATCCTGTCTTGGATGGTTTATGGCACTGCGCCATAGACGGCACTGTGATAGATGACACATTAGAATGCCTGACCGCCAGTAACAGCATTGCCAGCAATAGTAAAGGGATGTAAGCAGTGCTGGCAAACATACTCAGTACACAGCACACAAAGCAGGTTACCTTAAATGCATAAAGCACGTGACTGTGGATGCAAGAAGTCGGCGCCACCTGTGCAGGGTACTGGCAGCTGATATACATTGGGCAGCATTGCTCTCCAGATTGTATTTCCTTCGCTTCAAGGGATTTGTTGACCAAACTGTTTACATCGACTCTCGGTAAAGTGATGTCAGCTCCGGGCTTTTTTGTTTCTCTGAACACAAGTTTCCTACGCGACAATAGCCACCGAGCCTTTCAAGGCACTAATAAAGCAGCACGTGACACTACGACTACTGTTTTAATGATTCAGCTGCGTCGCAGCCCATCCCTACCTACACAGAGCATCGTTTGATGCTCTCTTTAAAGGCGCATCCTTGTTTACCTGGCATGAGCAACTGCTGAGTTGTACTTCAAACATCCTCTGGAGAGTGCATATGTCTGGACCTGCTTCAACTTCTTTATATTTCTTTTTTTTAGACTTAGCAGCACCTACCAGCCGTCCAGAGCCAACCTTTAAAAGGATTCCCTTTCTCTGCTAGCCCGTGTTTGATTTGTGTGCCAAACAGCCACCTGCTTCCTTGCCATACCATATCAGATTACACAAGCAAGTGTGTCATGAAACATTGGCTCCTGCATAAGACTTTGCTAAATAAGTCCCATTCAGACTCTTTTCATTTGATTTTACTGTTTTGTAAAGGCCAGAGCACTGTACATGAAAACATTTGCGCAAAATGCATAACGTTGTAAAAAGCCCCCCAAAAAATACAACCCCAGGTACAAATAACCAAACCTATTTGGAACGGTCCCAAAGCATCAATATTAAGTTCTTGAAAATGTATAGATAGCAAAAGCATTGAGATACTTTCAACCATGCAGGTGTGTAGGATTCTGTAGTTGAGTTGTATTCCCACATTTTAGCATCACAACTGAAACCTATTGATGCATATATAGTCTTGGGCCCTCATTACGAGTTTAGGGGTAATCAGCTGGTAGTACCGGCGGATTACCGGCTGTCACGTCTCGCCCTGGTCTTACATTAATTTGTTCCCTTTGCTCATGAACGTGAAACAACACCTTCGCCATACCCGATTCCATAGATTCCGTGGATACGGGTTGCCATGGCGACTCTGGCATCCATCACACCCTCTTCACAGTGTGTTACGTTGAGGGCGTGAGTTTCTATGGTAACCTATTTAACACTTCCGAGTTGTTCTTTTCCTCGCTTCTGATTTTGAATCAGCCACAAGTTTTGTCCTGTTTTGCTATCTTGTATCCTGTTCTACCTTGCCTCTGTCTACCTTGTGTGCTTTGTGACCCGGACTGCTTACTTACCTTCCCTTGCCTGCTGACTTGGATTACTTGAATTCTCGTGCATTGAACCCGGTCTGCTCTATGACCCCGCACCCGCCTGCCGATTTGGACTGCCTGCTTCACTGTGTATCGAACTGTCAGGGATGGCACTCTATTAAGAGTGGCACAGGACACCCAGAAAGGGTTTGGGTGGTTGTGTCAAATAAAGTGGACAGACAAGAACACACACAGCGGAAAGGAAAGAGAACCAAGAGTAGGCAAGAGTAGCAAGGGAAAAGATACAGAATGAATACCCTCTTGGGGTGTATGCAGATATAGGAAAAGAGTATTCCACGAACCTTGGAAATACTCTAGCCTTCTGCACAGTTTGCTATAACAGAGGCCCACGCTGTTTGCTCATGACTTGGAACAGCAGCTATGGGTGTCTGTAATGTAGAAACGAGACAAGGGAAGGGGCAGAGGTTAACTGATGGGAACCAACAGTCAAGCTCTGTACAAAAGGGTCTACAAACAGTACAAGAGAAGATACTACAGACAAATCCAGGGAAGGAGGTGATAGCAAACTAGCAGAAGGAAATTAAGGGAAAGTCGTGTAACAGGATAGGATAGCAGAGAACAGTAAGGAACAAGGTTGAGAGCTCAGAGGAGCAGGAAAGCAATGAGTAAGCCCACAGGAGTGGGACTGTAAGGTAGAAAGCCCAGAGGAAAAGGGCTTAGGGCAGCAGAGTAAAGCAGACTGCACGGCAAGGATCCCAAAAAGGGCCGGGCAGTAAGGAGTGAACCCTGAGGGACAGGGCCGCTGAACGTAGAAGGTAGCAGAGGACTGTAGAGGGCTGCTAGGCCGAGAACCCAGCGGAAAAGGTAGGTAGTAGGCAGTGGAGCGTGATAAGCTGCAAAGTAGGAAGGCCCAGAGGACAAGGGCTGTAGGTAGCCAGAGTGAGGTAGGCTGCAGAGCAGGGAGCCCTGAGGACAAGGGCTGTAGGTAGCCAGAGTGAGGCAGGCTGCAGAGCAGGGAGCCCAGAGGACAAGGGCTAAGGCAGCCGGAGTGAGGCAGGCTGCAGAGCAGGGAGCCCAGAAGACAAGGGCTGAAGGCAGCCGGAGTGAGGCAGGCTGCAGAGCTGGGAGCCCAGAGGACAAGGGCTGAGGCTGGAAGGCAGCAGAGCGTGATCAGCTGCAATTTAGAGAGCCCGCAGGGCAAGGGCGGAGGCTGGAAGGCAGCAGAGCGTGATCGGCTGCAATGTGGAGAGCCCGGTAGGGCAAGGGCGGAGGCTGGAAGGCAGCAGAGCGTGATTGGCTGCAATGTGGAGAGCCCGGCAGGGCAAGGGCGGAGGCTGGAAGGCAGCAGAGCGTGATCGGCTGCAATGTGGAGAGCCCGGCAGGGCAAGGGCGGAGGCTGTAAGGCAGCAGAGCGTGATCGGCTGCAATGTGGAGAGCCCGGCAGGGCAAGGGCGGAGGCTGGAAGGCAGCAGAGCGTGATCAGCTTCAGTGTGGAGAGCCCAGAGGAGCATGGCTGTGAGGCAGGGAGCCTGGAAGGCTATGGCTGGAGGCAGCAGGGTGGAGCAAGCAACAAGGCAGGGTCCCAGCAGGAGTGAAGGTAAACAGCATACAAGATCCGTAGGAAGACGCAAAAGGTGGAGGAAGGACTCTCAGATGCAAGAGGCTGAGCCACTGCAGGCAGCAGCCTTTATACTGCCTAGCCCAGCACAGAGGCAGGCTAATTGGTTGCACCTGGCTAAGCACACCTGCAGGCAATCGGCCACCTCCCTTTCTGTCCCTGGGCTGGTGGAAGCAGGGCAAGTCTCTAGGGCTTCTGGGGGGTGTAGTTCCTTTGATAACCAATAGGAACAGCCAGGAATCGATGCTTGTAGCCAGGTGCATAATGGTATGCGTAGTTTGTTGGAAATAATAATAATTCACCAAAGTCTCGCAAATGGGAAATAAAGTTCCCAAAGTAAATATAGATGGATCCAAGAGTCTGTTGTAAGTAAATGATAAATATATAGTCCAAATTGAGCGTAAATGGATGGACCCATGGCGCAGGCATGACACGAACCCGGACTGCTACGACCCCGCACCTGCCTGCCGATTTGGACTGCTTGATCCACTGTGCATCGAACCCGGTCTGTTATACAACGAGTGTACTTATCCTTCTGGATTACCTTGATAAGGATTACATCTCCACCGTTCCACAGTATCCGACACTGGGAAGTTTCCAACATAAAACCTAGTGTACAAGAAGAAAAGCGCTGAACTTGAGACTGCCATAACTGCGCTGAAGTTGTTAGGCGTCCTCCTGCCGACGGGATAGGGTGGACTAGAGACTGCCTCCCTCTGATTAGGCGTCCTCGTGCCGTCGGTCTAGTGCAGGAGTACACTGGGTGTCAAGTTGGTACAGAGACATCATCAGGATCACGTGGTAAGTCTCTGCTATCCTTTACCCCTCTATGATCTTGGACACTTTCCCAACTTCATGACATTGGTTTTGTTTTCACAGATCACATCTTGATCCCGTCCTGTCCTCTTCCCTTTTCTGATCAGAGCATCTTGGGAGACTTGTTCTACTCTGGTTAGTGCTTTTTGTGATATTGTATCATTGCTGCATAGTGTATTTGACTCGAAGGCTAAGTTGTTTGTCTTGTTTCCTTGCAGTGCCTGGTCGTCGTGTAGTGTGCCTTATCTTTCAACTAATAGATCCTTCTGTATGTTACTGTGTATGTTCAGAGGGTTACATTTGTAAAAAGAATTCTACGGCTACACTACGGGTCCAAGTTTGGTTGCATTGTACGGATCTGACGGATCTGACACTGGCAAACTTGCCTTACCGTTACTGGTTCCTGATGTCCCGGTGTTACCAGGATATTATGGGTGCCAGCAATGACAGTAAGTTCCCATTCCATGGAGTCCTATGCCCCCATCACCGGTAGGGCCAGTGCCGGTGAAAAGGGCAATCCTTTGCCGGTAGGGGCCTGAACTCCCAGCAGGTCGGGCCTGCTGGTAGCTTGCCACCCATACTGGCAAACTCAGAGTGTGCCGGTCTGGAAAAAATGCCAGATCCTGTATTACCAGGCATTTTACTAGCATTTTTACCAGACTCGCACACTCCCGATGAGGGCCTTGGTCTTGTTAAACCTCTGCTAATCCACAATCAGGGATGATCTGCTTCTGGTCATGCACAATCACCACCAGACAGTTTCTGAACTCCAGACTGAGCCAGCGGAGCCCCCTTAGTATTGCAGATTCCCCTTAGAATCACTGTCAGAAGGTCTTACCTCCCTGCACCTAGAGGCATTTCCCTTTTCTGGTGAATCCCACTCACTTAATAACTGATATACAAATGGGAATGGTAGCTTAGTCTAACAGTGGAGTGTGGTACACTGTGGTGTGCATAGTGTCGATGCAGGTGTGGCAAATGCAGGCTAACAGCAGCCTGTCTTTCCTGTCTAGTGCTGCACGCTGAACAGATCATGGCTAGCAGAGCAGATATGTACATGTGCATGTCAGGCTGTGATAGGGAGGTTGCGGTTAAAGGGTGCACCTTTAGAGGATGAAGAGGGGTGTGGGGTGTGACTCCAACATTATTAGCAGAGAGAAAGGATGAGGTGGGCAGGGGAAGGCATGAGGAGGTGTTCAGATAGGAAGGCATTAGAGGGTAGGAGAAGCGGGATGAGGAGACCCACCCATTAACAAGGGAAGGAACATGCTTAATGTTTCGGGAGCAGCAAGGGAAACCTCCAATTCAGTGCATGGTAATCATGAAAAGATGCCTTTTGAGGCTGGAATCAGACAATAGGATTCTATAGGCTGGGCAGCTGTAACAGGAACATTGGTGAACAGCAATTGAGCAAAGCGCCTAGCTTCATTAAATGAACCACAGCATGATAGACATCTCTGTGGGATGTCAACCCAGACCTGGGCAAGTCCAATGATTGCACAAAAGCCTGAACATCCTCTTCACCAGAAAAGAGTGGATGAAGAAAAGCAGGACAAATAAATACCTTCCCAACGTATTGCTACAGTGCCTGATATTAAAAACCTTTCTTAGTTTGGTGGCCTGATGAAAGCCCAGTTCACTTCCTGGTTCGCTGTGGCTAGTGGTTGGCTGTTAAAGGTGGCAACAGGGGGGGCACTGTTGTGCGATTGAAAAATTGGCGGCTTTGCATGAACTCCGTGGACAGGTGGATTGTCTCCATGAAATCCTGAGCTGTAACGAGGCGTTCTTGACAGAAAATCCAACATAGTGCCTAATGAAGGGTGGGGGCATACCCGGCTCCTGTAGTTTGCACCAGAGCGACCGCTGAAGCTGAGATATGCGGCAGTGAACTGTGGTGGACCCTGATGACAGTTGGCTTTGGTGAGGCACCTGTGCAGCTGGATGCCCCGCCTGGTTTCGTGGTTGAGGAGCGGGTGCCCGGGTCGGCGGACCCAGAAAGGAGAGCTGCCATGCAGCTGGATGAGAAGATGGCGTGGGGAAGACAATCGGCCAAAAAGGAGAGTTGCCGGTCAGCTGGGTGAGAAGATGGCATGGGGAAGGCAATCGGCTGACCCATCTTGAGGACTGACCCTCCACAGCAGATTGCAGCAGCAGATTTTTGCTGTGTTCTGAATCCTCCTGATGGATCGAGGTGAGAGCTTCCCGGGGAGGGAGGAGGCACAGGCGTGGGACCCCGGGGCAATCTGGCGGCTACCATATGCAAGACACGGTGTCTCCCATACAACAATCCCCCTCCTGACATTACATATTGCAACAGCTGCCCATCGAACTTTTGATTTGAAACACGTGTGAGGACATAGACCCGCTGCATTGATATTGCCACGTGTGACAGTATATGCTGTTCTCTTCTTCGTCGGCCACAGTGATGGTATTTTGCAAGCGGCCCAGCGGAGACCCTGAATCACGGGACTGATTGACTTGTTTCTCTTCTTAAGGCTGCGCCTTTGCCACGTGGGCTAGAATACACAGTTTGAGGCGCTGAGTGCTCCTACAGCTCCGCGTTATACCCCAAGTCTGCTGGGTTGGCCGAATTGGTGAACAATTTGTGAAGTGCCGCCGGTCCACTTATTTCCGGCACATTTGGGTTATTGCCGGCACTGAAGATTTGTTTAGTTTAGTTTAGTTTCTTTATTTATACCACGTGCCGAACCCTGAGGTAACTGGGTGCCAGAGACTTAAAGAAAGTTCAACAATTTACAAGCATTTTCATAGTAAACAGGGACAATGACAAGAGAGAAAAACAATAAGTGCGGAGGACCAGGGTTACATGGTGGTCACAGAGTTGATGCATAATGATGTACAGTACAACGTGAGATACAGTAGAGATGAATTAAAAAGAGGTTAAGCAGTTCTTGTTGGTGAGCCAGGTCTTAATATTGGCTCTGAAGGTCCAGAACAAGGATTCCGTTCTGAGTTTGAGGGGTAAAGCGTTGCATTGTTTGGCAGCTAGGACCGGGAAGTTAGAGTAGGCCCATTTAGCTGACAAACACTTTCTTTTGGATCGGATACCCAGGCAAGGATAGGGTGCGCTAGACACAACGCTGCTACTGAGGTCCAGCTACATATTGCACTGTGTGCCGGGTGAATCATGACTAAGGGGGCTGGACCTACGAAAAGTGGATCCATGTACAAATTTGCAAAACCCACCCCGAAGCCTGCAGAAATGGTGGGCGAAGGTGTAAGTAGCCATGTGCAAGCAGAGGGGCACTGCCCTCACCGCCTATCGACCTCAAAGGTGTCTTGGCAATTATGCAGCAAGGATTTGACTCTATCAATGAGAAACTGGACGGCATTACCGTCAATGTCACTACTATTTGCGTTCAACTTGAGAAGGCAACACAGTGGATTACGGAAACGGAAACACGGTTCAGCACCACAGAAGATGCCATAAGAGCGCTACAGGGGGCGTGACGTCCCTAGCTAAATATATCAGCAGCATCAAGACAAAGTGTGAGTATTTGAAGGCAAAGTCGAGGCGGAATAACATCCGCATTATAGGCATACCAGAGGACGCCTTGACGGGTGCAATGGAGACTGCCGTCGAGGAACTACTGAAAGAACTGCTGTGCAATCCTGGTTGGTCCCTTCTGTTTGTTGTGGAACACGTGCACAGAGCATTAATGGTGAAGCCAAGGCCAGGGGGTATCCAAGACCGATAATTGCATGCCTAATGAACTATAGAGACAGAGACCTAGTACTGAAACCTGCGCACGAGAAGCAGGAGCTGAGGTTGGGTTCTAGTGTGGTCTGTTTTTTTCCAGACTATACTTTGGTGGTACAGCAAGAAAGACATACTTTTGTTGGTGTTAAAAAGCTCCTTAGGGAACGAGGAATACCCTCTACTTCTCCCGAATGTGCCTGCAATTTAATAACAAGACTTGCTTTTTTACATTTCCTGAGGAAGCCACATCATTCGTAGAGGCTGACATTCCACTCCCTGCGGGCGAGAGTCAGGGGAGAAATTATATAGGGCTATAGTAGAATTTCTCACCACGGCTATACATTATGGATGTGTTAATGGCAATGTTTGTTTTGTCCTTTATGCTAACAGTCAAGGAGACATATTGTTGATGGAGGGAACTCCACTCGCTGCAGTAACAGCCGCGTCCAATGAGAGTGCACATACCAGTTTGGGAGGGAAGGGTGGAGGGAAGAGGGGTTGGTAAAAGCATAGTCAAACTTTGGGGTACTATGAGGGAAGGAGAGGAGGGGGAGAGGGGAGTTGGGTTGTAAAGGTTATAAAATTGCACAAGGTAAAGGCAGTACAATATGCACTGGTCATGATGGATTGTTTAAGAGGGGGGAAAGGCATGATGTACTCCAGGATTTATGGCAGGGAGTGATCCAGGTGTTGTGAAAATGTTAAGCTGGAATGTGCGGGGACTGGGGGTTCCAATCAAGATGCAGGTAATGTCTTATGTCAAAGGCTAGGGTCAAGCTTTTATTCTTGAAAGAGACCCATCTGATAGATCACCAAGCACATATGGTTGCCCCTGGGTGGGGGGACCAGCGCTACTATACGTCTTACTCCACTAGGGCACGGGGGTCAGGATTTTGGTGCATCGGTCACTACCATTTGTCCACCTAGCAACTGAACGAGATGATTGTGGCAAAGTTGTGGTCGTTGGGAAATTTAGAGGTTCTTCTGATAAATGTGTACTGACCTAATGTGGATGACCAAGAGTTTTATGCCACCCTATTCCAAAAATGTGCCAGGTACCCCACTGCGTCAATTATTTGTGGAGGAGACTTCAACACTATATTGGACATACAACTTGATCGTAACACATCATCATTCAGATCGTTGACAAACGCTGCACGCATCATACACACGCACATTGAGGATTTGGGGATGAGAGACGTGTGGCGTACACTCAACAACAATCAGCCCGCATATACATATTACTCTTCGGTGCATGATATGCATTCGTGCATCGATTTATGGTTAGAGTGCCAGATATTACCCAGAACCTTGACGGATCACTCCCCGATACTGCTCTCACTAGATGTTCCTGGGAATATGGTACCGAGATAACAGTGGCACTTTAAGGCTACATCATTGGAGGACCCGGCTTTCTGGGCAAACATGACGCAACACATAGACAGCTATTTTGTCATCAATGAGGGTTTGGTGCGCACACATGCCATTCTCTGGCAAGCTTTTAAAGTATACATCAGAGGTATTGCAATGTCTACTGAACTTGGTGTACTGCGCAATATTAGGAGAGAATTGAAGAGATGCGAGGAGATAGTAGTGCAACTAAAAAAAGATAGCTCTGGCGACCCATCACTGTGGATCAGAAAATACATTTAGACATACCTAGGCAAATTCAGAGACGCAGCCAATAGGGAGTTGCGCTATTCCGATAGGCCAGCAGAAGCGCACCGATATGTGGAACAGGATAGACATGGGAAAATGCTAGCGCAGGTAGTTTGCAATGAGAAGGGCAGTACTAATATCCCAAGTATAATTAGGTCGGATGGCATGGTGGCCAACAGGGTGGATGAGGTAAGCGCAGCATTCTATGAATTCTGCAAGGACTTCTACTGCCCGAAAAGCAAGGCCACAACAACTGAGATTGATGAATATCTAGTGAGAATCCCCATGACACATCGGCAGAAGCGCGCTTCGCGCTGGATGAGCCGATAAATCTGACTGAAATCAAGGATGCTATTAGAGATCTCCCGAGTGTGGAAGGCCCCAGAGTCAGGCGGACTGGGAGCAGAGTGCTATAAGGAATTTGCTGATGTGTTATACCCCCGATTACTATCGGTTTGGTCAGAAGCACTGGAACTTGGAACCCTTCCAGAGTCAATGCGCAAATCGATCATCATTTTATTACTTAAGCCTGGTAAGCCCTCAGATGACTGCGGTACATATCAACCATTATCCTTGATAAAAACTGATGCGAAAATGTTTGCAAAAATTCTGGCAACCAAACTGAACCCGTTAATGTCATATATGGTACATGAGGACCAGGCAGGATTTATATTGGGGAGGACAACGGCATCTAATATACGCCAGATGTACAATGTGATTGCAAGGATACCACAGGACGTCCAAGGTGTCATGGTATCTTTAGACATGCAGAAAGCATTTGATACAGTGTGTTGTCCATTTTTGTTTAGAGTGTTGCACAGTTACGGGTTTGGGCTGAATTTTATAAAGTGGGTGAAGATTTTATACATACAACCTCATGCCAAAGTGTATGTGAACGGCGCACTTTTGCCTGTGCTGGCACTGGAAGGCGGCACCCTGCAGGGATGCCCTCGGTCACCCCTGCTGTTCGCATTAATGATAGAACCATTGCTGATCTCATGCATGCTCGACACGTGTACACCGGCATTAACATTGCTGGGCGTGTAGAACTCATAACATTATATGCTGATGATATAATGATGTTTGTAAGAGATCCTGGGAAATATTTGCAGAGACTACTAGGTGCGGTTCATGAGTTTGGGAAATACTCAGGCTTGCGCCTAAACAGTAACAAGTCTGAGGTCTTCCCGTTAGCGGATGCTACTCAAGAACCAAGTGATATGTTTGGGCTGCGGTGGTCGCTCCTAAATATAAGATACCTAGGTATCGAGATTGCTCGCTCACCCACCCTTGTCAAATCCCTAAATTACGAATCCTTGGTTACTAAAATGTGCATTAGACTGGAGCGGTGGAACCAGCTCCACATTTCATTGTTGGGACGGGTCGCATTAATGAAAAGGACCATCCTGCCCAAGCTCTTTTATTTATTTAGCCATGTCCCGCTATGGCCTGGCAGGTCCTTTTTTGCTAGAGTGACTTGAACAAGCTCTTTATTTGTTTAGAGGGGACAGATTCGGGTCAACTGGCAGCAACTCACATTACTGTATGGACTAGGAGGTCTGTTGGCACCCGACTGAATTGCACTACTTGGCTGCCCAGGCATATTATGCGATATATAGGGTGGCGGGAGGATCGCAGGCATCACATATTGGGTTGGAGAGGCAGGGGGTTACTCCGACATCACTGATACACACGCTTTTAGGTGAAGCATTTCACCACACCCATCACTTAGATCCAGTAAAAGCCACACTGGAGGCTTGGACCAGGCTAGTTAGGCGCCCTAAGAATACAGTGGTATATAACCTTTTCTGAGCCCAACACAGGACAATTTGCTGGCAACACACTGGGGAAAGGCTGGCATATTGCATCTAGGCGACATGTTTCACAAGGGGACATTTGTTTCATGGGATCAGTCAAGGAACATGTGGTGGATACACCGCTCTGCAGACTCCAATATTGCCGGATTTGTTCAGCTGTAGCCTCTGCATGGCCTGACTTTCCACCACAAGAGCCTGCATCACATCCATGTCTCAGCTATGTACTGACCTTAGAAGCGAGGACAAAGTCAGTCTCAGCGCTATACAAACTCATGCAGACATCTTGGAAGGTGAAAACAATGGGTATCAGGGACAAATAGGAGCGAGACCTAGATGTCACTTTCACAGACACTCACTGGTTGCAAATATGTAGATTGACGAGGCAGATATCATTAAATTCTAGGCACAGACTAAGCCACTTCAAGATCCTAAACAGAACATACCTCTCCCCGGCCCGCCTTAAGATAATGTTTCCCACCTTGGAGGGGAGGTGCCCAAGGTGTGGTGCTTTGGAAGTCAATATAACACGTCAACAATATAATCATATGTTGTTGACGTGTTGGCCGCTGTCAAAGTATTGGGAGGCAAAGTGTCATGCCTTGGATGAGATTGTCGGCCAGCCCATGGCATGGGATCCCACGACATGTATACTGGAATATGTGGGTAGGCTGAACCCCACGAAACAAACGTAAATTGGTCAATCTTTGTCTTGTGCTGGAGCTATTTTTATGAGCTGGACATGGAGGGAGGCTCCCACGTATGACATCTGGCTTCACGACATGGTCTGGGCTAATGATAAGGAAGAAGTGTACGCAGGCTTACTGCCGCCGGTAAGTCACCCACGAGACATTTGGGGTGGCTTCTGGCAATATCTTGAGTGTCAAAATACAAATGAAGAGGGTAATGCATCTGAGCCGTGAGGTTTGCCATGAAAGCAAATGTCTGCATCAGCAAACTATTTATGACCATGTATGACTTGTAATACTGTAACCATGTGCAAAATAAATAAAGTTTAAAAAAATAAATGGTGGCAACAGGCCTGATCCACTTAGGTTCTTTAAAGTCTGATCTCCCTTTGAGAAACACTTTGTGATCGTTTGTTTTTTGACTCCCTTTTCCTTACCTTTCCTCCTTCCAAACCAAAATGAAAAAAAAAACTCACTTTGAAACACTTTGTAGACACCCCAGGAAAAACCTTTTCTCTAGTGCTCTGCACAACTATTACCATGAAAAAGAATAGAAACAAGTGGTTATACTTGGGAACATCATTATTTCCCTCACCACTAGTATTATAATGATTGTTTTATATGTAAATTAGGACCAATTTTGATTTGGTGGATTTTTTTCATGCAAAAGACAAAGAGTATCCATAGACGATATATGGACTCCTATATTAGGTTAATGCAAAACTCTGTAATTTTGACATTTTCGAACTGTTTATAGGATTATAGGTCCTGTTAGCAAGTTTTTATATTTTGTACATTTTCTTCATTAAAAGACGACCCTGGAGTTGTACTAACTAACTGACTTGTGTGTTTAAGTTGTTTATGAGATATTTTGGTATGGCTAGCACATTGGAACCTTGTGGGCCAATCTTGGGTTGAGTGCAAGTTGGATTCTGACCGGAGTCTGCTCAAACATTTAAGGTAACACTTGGGAACATGCCATCTTTGGATGAAGAGGAGGTGGTACATGTAGGGGTACATGTTGTCCCGGATGCACAGCCTCTTGAGATTGAAGCTGATTCCTCAACCAGAAATATAGCCTTAGTGGATGATCAATGTGGAGAGCCACCAAGTGATGGACAGGAACAGCAAGAGGAGGAGGGGGAAAGGATGGACGCCCTATACAGTAGCCTCAGTCATTGGTTCAAGATCCTCCAGACAAGTGTGGAAATGTACAGACATGAATGGGGCAGGAAGTGAAACACAAGGAGGCAGTGATGGAAGGGCAGTCAGAATGAGAAAATGAAGCGGCAGATGTAGGTCAGGAGGTAGAGAAACAGGAGGCAGCAGATGTGGGAGCAGCTGGTGGAACAAGAAGAAGAGGTAGAATAAGTGGAGACAGAAGAAGAGCAGGAGGAGGAACATGAGGAGGAAGGCAATGGGGAAGGGGGAACGGGACTACAGCAGGGGCAATAATTCAGATGCAGGGAAGGAGGCAGATGTGGATATGAGGCAGAAGGAAGAAAGCCAGGAGGAGGAAGAGGAGGAGTGGCAGTCAGAAGAAAGGGAGGAAGAGGATACTGACCTACCAGATAATTGTGGCTCCCACTCCGTGGAGTGAGTAGGACAGGCGGCCAGCAGTTGGAATCAACAAAAGGTTACTGTCCCAACACTTTCTATAAGAGACACCTCCTGGGCAGCAATAATTCCCCATGACTGAAGGGATGGAAGCAGCAGAGGACTGTACCGTTGTGTACAATCGCTGTAAGAGGAAGAGTGTGGTGGGGAAGGAAGACTGAGCATTATGCATTGGACTTGACTGCAATACGTAAGGACAGTGTGTAGTGGCATGAAGCAATATTTAATACCTGAATGGCCTCTATTGACTCCACTTGCAGTTGCTTCCAGTCTTGGGCAGCAAACAGCTGCCAGCCTGTCTTTAGAAGCAGGCAATTCCCCACCATGATTTTTGTTTCCATGTTGGTTGCCTGCAGAAACGCAAGATACTTTGTGCATTTTTTTCTGGACTGTGTTCGTTTTGTGCAGTGCCACGAGAAACTTTGCATGGTTTTTTTGATTCATACTAAATTCGCGCAGGGACAGGAGAAACTTTGTGCAGGTTTTTTTTGATCCATGCTAGTTTTGCACTATGGGACAAGGAACTTTTCACTGGTTTTTCGATACGCGCTTGGTTCACGCTTTTATCCATACCAGGCTCACCCAGCAGCATGAGAAACTTCTTGCCACTCTTTTTGTTTCGATTTGTGCTAGATTTGCACAGTAGCACGAGAAACCTCAGGGGGCTCTACTCGATTCGTGCTGAGTTCGCACACCGGCGCAAAAACCTCTCTTGGCTCTTTTTACTATGTGCTGAGATCACGCAGCATCTTGAGAAACTTGACGCTGCACCTTTTGTAACATGGGGGTTGCATAACGGCATAGTGGGCTAAGCAGATTGACATTGGACAGATTTTCCTTCTGCGGCTGGCAGAATGGAATCTAACAATTTTGCCCTGCCATAACATCCCCCCCCAGCTGAATGCTTCTCTCTTTCCTCCCACCCGTGCACTGTAAAATCTAGCACCCTCCTCAATATCTCAGCCCATCCCCAACAGTGTGCATCCTGTCACTTATGCTCCTTGCCTCCCTTTGCCCTCCCCAAACCAATGCAACCTCCTACATCAGACATAAAAATATACCACCAACATTTTTGTGTTCAAGTTGGGACTCAAACTCCTTGTTCGATATTTGGAAGGAGCTTGCACTTTTACAGCAAGTTTCGGCACTTCATGCCCTCTGCCCAACTGCCAATGTATATATGTGGTCATCTCCCTGAAAATATTACTATTTGCTCTTCTGTGTGTCTGTTCGCTATCACCATTCATGTCCTACCCTTCCCTCACCGACTACTGGATCATTGCACATTGATCCAATTTTGATGGATAGGCACCTGTTTTTAGAAATGCCCCAACATCAGTTTGTAACTGTGTAGGTATTTGTTAACTAAATAGTATGTTCTTAAGAAATGTAAATCCAAATACAAACATATCACAGAAAGACAAGGAGCCTCATTACGACCCAGGCGGTAACCATGGCGCTAGTAGCGCCATGGTTGCTGCCAGTATTTTACCGATTCCGCTATGGTGAATGGCGGAATTACCGCCCCATTCCAAGGTTGGCGGGGCGGCAATTCCCCATTCACCATTGGCCCTTCCCCATTCCCATTATTGCTCCCATAGGGCTCAATGGAAATGAGGAAGGTGGTAGTTACGGTACGGCAAATTGCCGTACCGTAAATACCTCCAAGATCCCTTTGCGGGTCCATTCCTTAACGGCTGCTAAAAACCAGCCGTTAAGGTAGGGACCCGTAAAGGGACCTCGTAATTAGGTGGTAAGGGGTTAAAGGCGCCACCACCTTTTACGGTGCAGTTAACCCCTTACCGCCTGGGCCGTAATGAGGCCCAAGGACTTATTTGGGTCTGCAGCTATTGAACAACAAGGAGTTCCTTAGTAATATGTTGTGTTGACGGCTCTTTCATCTAGTGAGGAGAGCGCAAAATATTCTCAAGGATTCTCTTTGTTGTGTTGACATTCATCCTCAACTACAGCGGTCCTAAAATAATAGGAGAAGGACCTAAGAGGAGAACGGCAGTAGCACAAATGGCGATGGAAACTCATCGTGACATGGCATCACCATGCCCATAAACATGAATTCAGTAGAGCAATCAGTTTTACAAGCACATACCCCTCTAAAGAACCCAGCTCCACTGGTCAGTGTGTGACTTGAATCAGACACCAAATGTTGATCAGAGATAGTTGGCTTGTTGTGGATAAGTGTTTTGCCAAGGTCTTCCTCAATGTGATGCTTGTTCATTTGCATTAATATGATTCTTTTCAAAATAGGGCAGTGCAAGGCTTCTCCTGTGGCCGAATCCAATAGCCCCGGCAGCACTAAAGACTTGCTAAGATTATACAATGGCATGGGGGCAACATAGGGATTCTATGGCAACACATGCTGCTGACTACATAACATATGAGAGGGGCCCTACCTGTGAAAAAAAAGGTGGTTATGTTAAGTTGTAGACAATATTGTATACCAAAAAACACCTTCCTATAGCATTTCCTTGATTAATGACTTATTTTGTTCAAAAATATGTATTCAATGGTTTAAAAAAAGTATTTTAGCACAATAATCTTAACATATATAAATATAATGATTATCTAACTTACATCATGAATGACAATGCGTATTGACTTCCGCCCAAATACATTCCTGAATACATTCAAATAAGAACAGTGTATAAACAAATGGTAATCACAATAGAACACAGAATTCTTATGCACAAAAGAATTGTTTGTTTACATAAATCTCACAGATATTTCATTTACAATTGTATTGAAATTATGTCATTTCTGAAAATATGGCATGGTCACCTGCATTATTTATATGTTCATTCACACTCCAGGTCATGTGGCAGCACTCGCCAGTTGGTTGACAAAATACCCACCATCCCACATAGATCTTGTGATCCTTGGGGTAGTATAACTTCATTCTTGAGGGTGCCAGGGGACTTCCTTTTAGGTGCTCATGAGTGGTACTTTCAGTCTGTGTGTGCTCATTAGTCACAGCATTCACATCAATCATTATCTTCACCGCAATTGCTTTCTTTGCTGTCCTCTTGCGATGTCCTATGATTAGTCTTATAAGACAGAATCCCAGCAACACTAACACTAGTAGTATTGCTCCAAGTAGTTTGAAGGCATTTGCCAACCAGGTTGGAACCCATGAAAACAGCAACGAAAACCAATCTTCATCTTCAGTCTCATCTACATCTTCCACCATTTTCGTATGCAGAGTTGACACCATAGTTATTGTTTCTGTCAGGGTTCCATTCTCTCCATCCTGGTCAGGTTGTTATGTACAGCAAAAAGGCCCGAATGTGGCACACACGCCTCCTTCCATTGCTGTAATTAAGTCCAGCACATACCTGTTCTGGAGGGTCATGAGTCTGATGGCCCTCAGTTCTTTTCTGATCGCATTAAATCGTTTTATTGTTGTGTTAATCATTTGTAGTAGCTCCCACCTAGTGATTTGTAACCAATTGGCATTTACTGCAGTTTGAATTCCTGGCATGAATATAGTTGTAAATGTCACTGCAGTTCTGCTGAACAATTTATGCTCATCTGGAATATCATGATAGCTTGATAGCTTCTATTGACTTTGCAGAGAAGTAATTTTCCTTCTTTTGTCGAATTAGGTTAAGCAATCTTTTATTCCTCTGGTGTGCATCACATTTTGGGAATTCTACAATATGGAGATGGCTTTGGTGAATCACCAATGTGGGATCATGTATAACCACAATAGAGCATATTCCTCCCCAATTTTTAGGCAGCTGTATGTAAGCTCTGGATCTGCAGGCTCAGTAGTGGTCCATCATGACTGCTGTTCCTCCACTCATTCCTGGGACATAAATAATCTGTTTGCATCCCTCGTTTTCTCCCACCCTAATCGATCCTATGTTCCTGAAGCAAAGTGTGACATTTTTCATTAGTAATATGGTCACTGGTCCTGCTTCATTCTTGACCCATGTTAATAGCTTTGCATACTTGGCCTATGACTTCAGGCATTCATCATTCACCACTTGTACTTTCTCTACTGTTGCTGTCATCAATAAGTGTGCACTTGTTAGGGCCCAAGGACTAAATCTAGTAGTGGTGGCTTGACACGTCGTGATGCAATTGAGTCTTTCTGACAATATACCCCTCAAGAATACAAAAGGACAGATTGAGGTGAGTATTGCCGAAAAATAATGGTACACCCTGGTACTCAGACAGCCGGCTGTAAGAAAAATTAACCAAGTGTTAACATATGACTTAAGGCAAAGGAATATCAAAACAAGGTGATGAACCCATACTCACAAGCAAGAAAATCAGACTGTGACTGAATAGTTCCAAGCTAGTTTGGTGAGTATCCTGAAACAAGAAAGGTAACTATTACTAGGAGTACAGAATCGTAAGAGAAAGGAAGAACCAAACTGTTTGTGCTTACCAAATGAGTGATCTGGATAGTTGCTGCAGATGAAATTTTGGAAATGGAGTGGTAGTCCTGGAAACACAATGTCTTGTTTCCTATTCCCGCCGGCACGAGGACGTCTAAGGAGTCTATTGATCCTTGCGCCGTTGCGCTAATGTCCTTTGATCCTAGCGCTGATGCGCAAATGTCCTTTCAGTTCCTTAGAGTCTTTGAACGGTAAGAGAGTGAAGACATGACACTGGTTGTAGTTGGAGTAATCCAAGAGACTTCTGTCTTGGCAAAAACAGGTAAGGCGTGAGGAATGAGACGAATGCAGTCCGTGGCCGTTCCGCGTTTGGCAATGAGCAGGTAAGACGTGAGGGATGAGGCAAATGCAGTCTGTGGCCGTTCCGCGTTTGGCAATGAGCAGGTAAGACTTGAGGGATGAGGCGAATGCAGTCCGTGGCCGTTCCGGGTTTGGCAACAAGCAGGTAAGACTTGAGGGATGAGGCGAATGCAGTCCATGGCCGTTCCGCGTTTGGCAACGAGCAGGTAAGACTTGAGGGATAAGGCGAATGCAGTCTGTGGCCATTCCGGGTTTAGCAATGAGCAGGTAAGACAAAGGCAATGACAAGAACGAGGCAAAGAAAGTCACAAGGCAGAACAGGGATTCTAGGTAACAAGATGCGTAGCTTTGAAAATTACAAATTCAGAAGCACCGCAGTGCGTGGGGGTGCGGCTTAAATACAGGTCAGCTGACTGCACACACAACAAGGTGCCGTAGGCCTGAGCACCTACGTGAATGCACAGGGTGCCAGCGTCTCCAAGGCAACCCATAGCTTTCTCGAAAGGGGTGCGTAGACAAAGACGAACCATGGTTCCGAGGTGCTAAAGGGAGTCCCGATTTGGGACGAAAACTGTTCACTCTACTGGTGATTCTTGAATGTTTGTTCCAGTGCGAGACCGATCTATGATCAGACAAAGAGACATCTAATGTAACCCTGACAGTTTCCTCCCCCAAAGATGAATCCCTCAGAGTGAGTGGCCAAGAACCTGGACAAGAGGAGAGGAGCATGCACATTTGACTCAGGTTCCCATGTACGCTCTTCCGGACCGTAACCTTCCCAATCAATGAGGAAATGACGAACGCCACGTATCTTCTTAGTATCCAGAATAGCTTTAACCCCGTACTCCTCCACACCCTTGACCAACACTGGTGACGGACGAGAAGGGAGGCGGGTACCTGCGGGGCATGGCTTCAAAAGGGAAACATGAAAGACTGGATGTATCTTCCATTGGGAAGGCAACTCTAAACGAACCACCAACGGATTGAGCACTTCAATAGGGAAGGGACCCACAAAACGAGGTATCAAGCATCTACGACCAGGCAAATGGAGGTTTGTAGAAGCCAACCAGACCAGCATTCCAGGTTGATAATCGGGAGCAGGAGTCCGGTGCTTGTCAGCATAGAGTTTAGCTTGCCGTTGCGTGGCCTCCAAGTGATCAGAGACCGTTTCCCTCAGGGAAATGAAGTCACAAATGTAAACCTGAGCTGCCGGATTGCCAGTGGTAGGTATCACATCCTCAGGAATTGACCTAGGATGTAGGCCGTAAAGGGCAAAGAACGGAGGGATACCAGTAGTCGAATGGACTGAATTATTGTACGCATATTCTGCTGCTCCCAAAACATTTAACCATGACTCTTGATGCTGAGCGATTACACAGGGTAAGAATTGTTCCATAGTGGCATTTGCCCTTTCTGTTTGCCCACCTGTTTCAGGATGATGGGCCGTGGAATAACGTCAATCTATACCCAAGGCAGTGACTAGATGACGCCAGAAACGGGAGGTAAACTGTGAACTACAATCAGTAATGATGATCTCTCGTAGCCCAAAATGACGGAAAACGTTCTGCAAGAACAATTCCGCTAAGATCAGAGCAGAAGGTCTGCCCTGGCAAGGTACGAACAAGGCCATCTTAGAAAAGTAGTCAATGACCACCCATATGGTATCACAACCTCCGACAAGAGGTAATTCTACCACAAAGTCCATTAAGATCATTAGCCAAGGTTTCTTCAGGACAGGCATAGGATGAATCAAACCTATTGGTTTGGACACCGTACCTTTGCACAGAGCACAAATAGCGCAATTCCTGATGTAATCCGACACATCTTTAGACATCGTAGGCCAGAACGCCCATCGTTTTAATAGTTCAAGAGTCTTGTGTCTCCCCAGATGTGCGGCCTTTAAGGCATCATGACACCACTGGAGAGCCAACACACGGGTTTCAGGTGTAGGGATATACAACCGTCCTTGTACATATGGCATGGAATTGATGACTTCCATCTTATGGTCATGGAGTTAAGGAGGACTAGTCGCCATCAAGGATTTAATCAAACCCTTCAAAGAAGAATCAACAGTACAAGAACAAATGACAAACGACGGCTGTAAAACCTTCCCTTCCCGGAGAGGCGTCTGCTCACCTTCATTCAATCTCGATAAAGCATCTGCCTTAGAATGCAGACTGCCGGGACAGTAAGTGATCTGAAAGTTGTATATAGAAAATAATTAATGCCAACGTGCGTGGCATGCGGTGGTACAACGTACTGATTTAAGAGCAAGAAGATTACGGTGGTCGGTGAAGACCTGTACTGGTGTAATAGTACCCAATAGATGATGTCTTCACACCAGGAATGCGTCACGTATTGCCAGTAGTTCACGTTCAGTGATAGTATAATTCATCTCGTACTTAGTAAGTTTTCTAGAATGATAGGCCACGGGATGTAGAAGACCAGTATCCTCAAATCTCTGGGACAGAATACCCCCACAGCCAGATCAGAGGCATCAGCTTCAACAACAAATGGACGTTTTTGATCCAGATGCTGTAGTACTGGGGCTGAAGTAAACATGGACTTAAGCGTGTCAAAGGCTTCTTGGGCTTGATCAGACCATACAAAGTGAGTCTTGGAGCTGGTTAGTGCAGTCAAGGGAGCTGTGATAGCAGAAAAGGAGTGTATGAACCACCTGTAAAAATGTGCAAACCCTAAAAAGGACTGAAGGGACTTTACGTTATTTGGGACAGGCCAGTCCAAGATCGCTTTAACCTTATTATAGCTCATCTTAACACCCTCACTGGTGATATCGTATCCTAAGAATTCTACCTGATCAGCATGAAAGACACATTTCTCCAGTTTGGCATAGAGACTGTTTTCACGCAGCCTCTGTAAAACAGTGGAGGCGTGTTGAACATGTTCTTTGTAGGAAGAGGAATAAATGAGAATATCATCAAGATAGACAACCATGAACCGGTCCAGTAAATCATTGAACACATCATTGATGAAATACTGGAATGTAGCTGGTGCATTACATAGGCCGATTGGCATAACCATGTATTCAAAAAGACCATACTTTGTCTTAAAGGCTGTTTTCCATTCGTCACCTTCTCCGATTCTCACCAGATTATAAGCTCCCCTTAAATCAAGTTTGGTAAAAAAAACTTGGAAGAACCTAGTTGATCCAACAGGACTGATATCAGAGGAATTGGATACTGATTCCGGAGTGTGATTGCGTTCAGTTCTCTGTAATCGATACAGGGGCGTAGGTCTCCCTCTTTCTTGGGAACGAAGAAAAGAGATGATGCTGCTGGAGACCTAGTGGGACGGATGAATCCCGTCCTGAGTGCTTGATCTAAATACTCTTTTAGCACTACATCCTCCTTTTGCGTAAGTGAATAGATTCTACCAGAAGGAATACGGGCCTCAGCCAGTAGTTCAATCGGGCAATCATAAGGACGATACGGAGGTCGTTTTTCTGCCGCTTTCTTATCAAAAACGTCCCTAAAAGAATCATATTCTTTAGGAAGGATCGCTGTAGTGATCGCCCCAATCGTAAATGCTGTATCCAGGAGCATGGAACTAGGATTTCCGGATTCAACCATCATAGATACATGACAAGACTTCTGACATTGGTCTGGGGTAAATTCAACAGAACGTGACATCCAATCGATAGTAGGATTGTGTTCAGTTAACCAGGGCAGACCCAGAATCAGCTTGAGTTGGGGAACTGAAATAACATCAAAATGAATGATCTCTGAATGATTGTCACCAATTGATAACACAAGGTCAATGGTTTGTTCAGTCACCAAATCAGAAATCAGAGATGTACCGTCCACTGAATTAACTAACTCTGATGTTTTCTTGGAAATCAATGGAATGGAATGATCACGTACAAATTGTGCATCCACATAATTTCCAGTTGCACTTGAATCACGCATGGGTTCAACAGACCAGGTTGTCTCAGATGTAGAAGACAAGGTAGCCAAGAATGAGAAAGGAACCGAGGATCTCGGGTCCATGACAACTTGACTCGACAAAGGGACCCCGTCTATTGTCGAGCTTTGGCGTTTCCTGCCTTCTTAGGTTTCTTGGGACAACGTTTCAAAAAATGTCCTGACGAACCACAGTAGAAGAATAAATGATTGGTCCTTCGAAGCTCCCTTTCTGAGGGAGTAAGTGGACCTCGAATGGCACCAATCTGCATTGGCCCGGAGGTTGAAACAGGAGTCAACATAGGCGGAACGGCTAGGGTGGTTCATTGTTCACCCTTTCGTTCTGCCTTGCGGGCGTCAATTTGCAACACAAGGTCAACCAGTTCTGGGAAACCACTAGGCACAACCAGTACTGTTGCTAAAACATCCTTCAAGCCTTCCGAAAGACCTTTATAGAACAAAGCAGCTTTCCTTTCATCTGGCCAATCTGTTTCTGCAACTAGCTGGTTAAATGTAGCCAAGTACTCCAAAAAAGATGTGTCTTTCTGTTGTAAAGAAAGCAATTCCAGGTCTGTTGCCTGTGATTTTTATCTGGTATCAAAAGAATGGGTCATTGCCATAATCAGTGCCTCACAATCATACAGTAGCGGGCTACTCTGTTCCAGCAGGGGATTGGCCCATACTGAAGCAGTACCCCCAAGGTTAAACAAAACAAAAGCTGCCTCTGTATTAGCATCCGGAAAGGAGGCAGGCCTACACAAGAAATGTAAACGGCACTGATTAATGAACGTTCAAAATGTCTTAGGATCCCATAGGAACCTTTCTGGAGGAGCCAACGGAAACTGTGCTGCCATGTAGACTGGACTTGACTCAGTTCTCGATTGAGCCCTTCCTGAAGCTGAATCCGCTCCAGGACTAGGTGCTCCAGCCCCTGACTGCAAGCCAGCATTTAACTCATTGATACAACGTTGAGTAGCATCATGTGCTGCTGTCATGTCGGCCCTGAGGTTAGCCACCATTTTGGATAAAGCCGCCAAATGATCAGCGGCTTCTTCCATTTTTAAAGGCTTCTGAATATGTTAGGGCCCAAGGGCTAAATCCAGTAGTGGTGGCTTGACACGTCATGATGCAATTAAGTCTTTCTGACAATATACTCCTCAAGAGTACAAAAGGACCGATTGAGGTGAGTATTGCCCGAAAATAATGGTACACCCTGGTGCTCAGACAGCTGGCTGCAAGAAAAATTAACCAAGTGTTAAAATATGACTTAAGGCAATGGAATCTCAAAACAAGGTGATGAACCCATACTTACAAGCAAGAAAATCAGATTGTGACTGAATAGTTCCAAGCTAGATTGGTGAGAATTATGAAACAAGAAAGGTAACTATTACTAGGAGTACAGAATAGTAAAAGAAAGGAAGAACCAAACTGTTTATGCTTACCAAATGAGTGATCTGGGTAGTTGCTGCAGATGAAATTTTGGAAATGAAGTGGTAGTCCTGGAAACACAATGGGCCTCATTACGACCCTGGCGGAAAGGGGTTTGCGGCAGCGTTAGCTGCGCCAACCCCTTTCCGCCAATTACGAGTTCCCTTTCCGCCATGGCGGTTTTTACACCTGCTTTTAGCGGGTGTAAAAAACCATGGCGGTAAGGGAACTTGGTGTTAATTACGCCACCGTAATTTACGGTGGCGTAATTAACGCCTTCCCCACTCCCATTATGCCCTATGGGGCAAAAATGGGAATGGGGAAGGGTAAATGGGGATTGGGGATTTACCGCCCCGCCAAGGTCGGAATGGGGCGGTAAATCCCCTTACCGCCATGGCGTTAACGTAGTTAGCACCATGGCGGTAAAGTCACGGCCCTGGCGGTAACTTACCGCCAGGGTCGTAATGAGGCCCAATGTCTTGTTTCCTATTCCTGCCGGCACGAGGATGCCTAAGGAGTCTATTGATCATTGTGTTGTTGCGCTAATGTCCTTTGATCCTAGCACCGATGCGCGAATGTCCTTTCAGTTCCTTAGAGTCTTTGAACGGTAAGAGAGTGAAGACGTGACACTGGCTGTAGTTGGAGTAATCCAAGAGACTTATGTCTTGGCAAAAACAGGTAAGACGTGAGGAATGAGATGAATGCAGTCCGTGGACGTTCCGTGTTTGGCAATAATCAGGTAAGACTTGATGGATGAGGCGAATGCAGTCCGTGGCCGTTCCGAGTTTGGCAATGAGCAAGTAAGACTTGAGGGATGAGGCGAATGCAGTCCGTGGCCGTTTTGGGTTTGGCAACGAGCAGGTAAGACTTGAGGGATGAGGCAAAAGCAGTCTGTGGCCGTTCTGGGTTTGGCAACGAGCAGGTAAGACTTGAGGGATAAGGCAAATGCAGTCCGTGGCCGTTCCGGGTTTAGCAATGAGCAAGTAAGACGAAGGCAATGACAAGAACGAGGCAAGGAAAGTCACAAGACAGAACGGGGATTCAAGGAGCCAGAAGACAAGGTAACAAGATGGGTAGCTTTGAAAATTACAAAACTCTGAAGCACCGCAGTGCGTGGGGGTGGGGCTTAAATACAGGTCAGCTGACCACACGCAGAACGCGGTGCCGTAGGCCTGAGTACCTACGTGAATGCACAGGGCGCCAGCGTCTCCAAGGCAACCCATAGCGTTCTCTGAAGGGGCGCGTAGACAAAGACGAACCATGGTTCCAAGGTGCTAAAGAGAGTCCTGATTTGGAACGAAAACTGTTCACTCTACTGGGGATTCTGGAATGTATGTTCCTGTGCGAGACCGATCTATGATCATACAAAGAGACATCTAATGGAACCCTGACAGCACTACAGGCCAACATTCCATCTTCCCATCCTGTGTTGGTTGCTACTTGTCCATATACCAATAGCTGAGGCCATTGCCAGCATCCTGGCAATCCTGGTGTTTCCCAAGCATCTACACATCCTAATCTCTTAATTCAACAGTCCTTATTCTGATCTCTAGTCATGCCAGTAATGAAATACACAAGCACCCTGCTCATCCAGCCTGGGTCTTTTTCCATTTGTTGTGTTTTTATGGATCCACCTTAATATGGCAATGGGCCTCATTACAAGTTTTCCGGTCCGGAATGCGGTGATTCCGCTGCGACGGTAATAAAGATTTCGCGTCTGCAAGGTTGCGGAATGATCGCCCGATTACGTGCTGTCGGTCGCGCGCACCACACGGATGCGGAAATGGTGTCACCGTCGCCATAGAAACACCCACGGAAATGGACATAGCGGCGCCACAAGTAGTGTAAAAACCGTGTCCGCGGCCGTCGTCACGGAAGCGGAAATACCATGATCGTGAAAAACGGAAACAGAGAGGCGGCCATCATATAAAGCACAATCCATTGCCATCCAGAGTTAGCACAAGCTAAATCCACACAGTGAGAAGGCAAAAAAGACCACCAGCATGTCTGCCAGGATTCCTACCCAAAGGCAACGAAAACAGCACTTTAGTGAGGCAGCGCGAACAGTATTGGCCGACCATATAGTGCAGCATGCTGAGATGCTGTTTAGTGCAGACCAACGGCGTGCTACAAAGCAGCGCAGGAAGGAAGTGTGGGCGGAAGCTGCACGCAAGTGCACCGCTGTGGGCGTGACTAAGAGGAGCGTCAAGGACTGCCACAAGAAGTGGGACGACCTCAGACTGAGGGTGCGTAACTTGATCTCAACACACCAGCAACGCAGCAGTGGGACAGGTGGAGGGCCCCTTCCCCACTGAGGTTGCAAACATTGGAGGAGCGCTGCAGCAGTGTCCTCCACCTTGAGGGCATTCATGGGAGTACATGTTGAGGCCAGGAGTGGCCCAAATGACCGATTAACAACCCCCTCAGCCAGTGCATGAGTGCCCCAAAAGACCCATTAACAACCCCCCCCAGCCAGAGCATGAGTGCCCCAAAGGACCCATTAACAACCCCCCCAGCCAGTGCATGAGTGCCCCAAAGGACCCATTAACAACACCCCCCTCCAGCCAGTACATGAGTGCCCCAAAGGACCCATTAACAACCCCCCCAGCCAGTGTTTGAGTGCCCCAAAGGACCCATTAACAACCCCCCCAGCCAGTGCATGAGTGCCCCAAAGGACCCATTAACAACCCCCCCAGCCAGTGATTGAGTGCCCCAAAGGGCACAATCATGATCCAGATGACGATCTGCATCACTACAATACATGACCGTCGACAAGCATATGCGTGTAAATGCTACTGTCAACTGATCTACCTGTCTGATGCATGTGATGCACCCATCAGGCACCACCACACAACTAATTGCATGCCCTCTGTGTCCCCACAGCCATATCAAGTGACAGTGACAGCACACAACAGCCCAGGCAATCGGCTCCTGCACGTGTGCAAGCCAGCACCCCTGCCCAGGAGGATGCTGCCAGGAGTTCTGCAACTCTACCCCCAGTAGGATCTGGTGCACATGTGCCGGCCACCAGCACCAACATCTCCAACATCTCCACACTGTCTGATGAAACACAGGTGCCACGGGCACCCATCATGCCTACCCAACCCACCCCAGAAACTATCCGCACTGCAGAGGAGGCAGCAGGTAGCGACAACAGTGCCCCGGCACTGCAGTCTGATTTAGGGCCACAGGGGGATGTGCCCAACCTTGATGACTTGGTATCTTTGCATGACCTGGAGTTCAGCCCCACATCACTCCGCAGTCCAATGAGGTCACCTACCCCCTCAATGGCTGAGCTCAATGCCCGCATGCAGAGGATGCAGGAGCAGCGGGCTAACCTCACCCAGCTGGTGGAAAGGCAGCTTGAGGAATCCAGGCTGCAGAGGGAGAGCTACAGCACATCTGTACGTCGCCTCTCAAGGTTGATTGGACGCTTCGCCACCACGATAGTGACCCTGGCACGCCATGTGCAGGAGGGCAATGACAACACTTCGTGAATGGCTGAGTCCATGATCATTACCCACCAGGCATATCTTGCACATTTGCCACCAATGCCAGCTACAGTGCCATCCATTAGTACCACCCCATCCAGCTCCACCTCTGCCAGTCCCCGGAGGTGCTCAAGTCGGCTAACAGTGCCCTCGGGCAAGGATACACAAGCGCCAAAGCGCACACGAAAATGATGGCATGTGTGTTTTTCACTGCAGGATACATGTGGACTAGAAGGGTGTAAGGGTGTGGGTATGTTTGGGTGGTGGGGGAGGTCCATTAAAGGATTAGTGTATTGGGGCCTGGTTGGGGGTGGGTACGTTTGGGTGTTGGGGGAGGTCCATTAGGGGGTTAGTGTATTGGGGCCTGGTTGGGGGTGAGTACGTTTGGGTAGTAGGGGAGTTCCATTAGGGGGTTAGTATATTGGGGCCTGGTTGGGGGTGGGTACGTTTGGGTGGTGGGTGGGCACTGGTGTACAGCTTCCCTAACCGTTGCACCTCCTTCCCTGTTGTAATGTTATGAATATATCATCATTGAAAAAAACATTCATGAATGGACATCCATCATTTCATTTGCAGTACATGAATTTTTTACTGGCATCGTCATATCCATGCAATGCTGTTAATGTGCAGTCACTCAAAAGTAAATGCGAATCAGTGCATCCCGTGCTCGTTGCCCATCTAGTGCACCCCCAGGAGGAGGTGGAGCCATCCCATCCCCATCCCCATCTCCATCCCCACCCCCATCCCCATCCCCGTCTCTATCTCCATCTCCATCCCCATCTTCATCATCTGCGACTGGGGGCATTGGAATGTTCCTGCGCAGGCACAGATTGTGCAGCATGGCACAAACAAGCGTAATTTTACCCGCCTTCACTGGGCTGTACAGCAGTGCTACGTCAGATCTGCTTAAACAGCGGAACCGGGCCTTCAGTAGTCCAAATGTCCTCTCAATCATGCCACGTGTGCGGACGTGTGCCCTGTTGTATGCCTCTTCATGCCTGTTCCTGTTCCAAAGGCGTCATCAGCCATGGCGTGAGTGCATATCCAGCATCACCTACATGGGATGTAGATGTGGGGGACATGTCAGTGTTTGTTGTATCATGTCTTCATCAGATGCAGTGCAATCTTGTGTCATTGTTCATGCATGCAAATGTGGCATGCAGTGGTTGGACCGGTGGGTGATTATCATCCCTTGGTCATTGTAGTGGACGTTGGCATCTGGACATTGACCAACGTATTGGTGTGCATGTGTACTTTGCCCTGCGGGTGACATTGGTTGGTAAGTTTGACATTGTCCATCTAGTGCACCCCCAGGAGGAGGTGGAGCCATCCCATCCCCATCCCCATCCCCATCTCTATCCCCACCCCCATCCCCATCCCCGTCTCCATCTCCATCTCCATCCCCATCTTCATCATCTGCATCTGGGGGCATTGGAATGTTCCTGCGCAGGCACAGATTGTGCAGCATGGCACAAACAAGCGTAATTTTACCCGCCTTCACTGGGCTGTACAGCAGTGCTCTGCCAGATCTGCTCAAACAGCGGAACCAGGCCTTCAGTAGTCCAAATGTCCTCTCAATCATGCCACGTGTGCGGACGTGTGCCCTGTTGTATGCCTCTTCATGCCTGTTCCTGTTCCAAAGGCGTCATCAGCCATGGCGTGAGTGCATATCCAGCATCACCTACATGGGATGTAGATGTGGGGGACATGTCAGTGTTTGTTGTATCATGTCTTCATCAGATGCAGTGCAATCTTGTGTCATTGTTCATGCATGCAAATGTGGCATGCAGTGGCTGGACCGGTGGGTGATTATCATCCCTTGGTCATTGTAGTGGACATTGGCATCTGGACATTGACCAACGCATTGGTGTGCATGTGTACTGTGCCCTGTGGGTGACATTGGTTGGTAAGTTTGGCATTGTGCAGTGATGTGCACAGATGGCAGAGTCAATCAGTCGACTGTGATGATGTTGTCGATGCAGGATGTCTCATGTGCAGGCATCATGTGCATTGGGAGGGCAGTGCTGCATATTGTGGGTGGAGGTATGCAGTGCGTACAGGTGTATGGGCCAGTGGCAGTATTGGCTGTGTGTGTCATGTGGCAGGGTGTGTATGGGCACACTGTGGCAACCTGTCATGTGTTGCTTTGTGATGTTTGGGTTGTGCTGTCTATTCAGTGAATGGCCAGAGGGGTGATGCATGAGCAGTCCACTCACATTGCTCATTACCCTGGACACACACACACACACCCCTTCCTGCATTGCATTGGCAGCTGTACTCACCCAATAGCCATGTGCTTTGTCCAGCATAGCGTTCCATGTACCGTGGCAATGTCGAATTCCGCAGTACCATTGAGTCATGTGTTGAGCCCGGGAAATGTGCGCAGCAATGTGTTATCACTTGTGCGGCAACACATACCATCTGTACATTCAGTGAGTGGTACAGTTTCCTATTGCGGATCACCATCTCGATAGCACGTGGTATGTGAGCTCCATGTGGGTGCAGTCGACTGCACCAATGCAATTTGGCATGCCTGCAATCGCATGGAAGGCCAACTTGGTGGCAATGACCTGGGGAAGGGTACCGGGTAGGGCGATCTGTTCAGACACATGGCGCAACAGGGCATCCAGTACCTGTACCAAGATTTTAGAGAAACAGGGTTGTGATAGGCCGTGCAGCTCACCAACTGTGTGTTGATAGGTTCCGGTGCAAAGAAAATGCAGTACGGACACAACCTTTAGGAGGGGGGGGGGTGGCGGTGGGGATGTCAATGTGGCTGCTGATGTCGTCCTCTATCATGGTGGTGATGTACAGGATTGTTGGACGGTCCAGCCGGTATAATGTGTGGATCTGTCCTGGGATAAGGTTCCAGGGTGAGGCCCTAATGCGTGGTATTGCAGGCTGCCTGCGGGGTGGTGCCGGCTGGACAATGGGGTTTGCCATGGGTACAGGGTTAGCTAGTTGCCGCCTGCGCCTCCTACGCCTCCGCCTCCTCCTCTGCAACATTGCTGCCATCATGTGCAGTGCTGCCTCTTGGTTGCGTAGGCCCAGTCCCAATGCTACTAGAGCTGCTGCCTGCATGGTTCTGTTTGGAGTTGGCCTGGGTGTGGCCCTTTTGTAGGCTCCCAGTGGCCTGCTGGGTCCAGCTGGGCTCATTTGGTGCACCTGTGGCCTGATTCAGGTCACCATGCACTGTTTAACGTCATGTTTGCAGTGGCGGCGTTACCACCACCGTGGTCATGGTTTTAGCGCCATTTTTGTGGCATTGTTTCCATGTCCATGCTACTTGTGATGCTTGGTAACAGAGGGGTTTCTGTACAGGCGAAGTTTCCGGGTGCTTACATTCCACGGTGGCGGTTTATGGTGGTGCTGTTTCTGGGTCCGCCGGTCATAATTCGGCGATCGCGGAAACGAGGGCATATGGTTATATCGGCAGCGTTAAATCCGGACCGGAGTACTTGTAATGACACCCAATGTCTTTCTTTTACTCCATCTCAGGGTGGCCCATTTTCCTTCAAATTGTTCTCTTATTGTACATGCTGCTAAATGACTGAGACATCTCGCATCAAGTGTAGGTATTTGTTTTGCAATAAATGATCTAGCTGCACTCATCGCATAAAGGATGAGAGAACATACATAGCAGCTTTCGTCTAACATGCTCCTCCCCACTTCCTTCATGTGCTGATGCCACATGTTGTTCTTTAAATGGGCTGAATTATCAAGATATGTTATTATATCTTAATTATCTTCTCCAGCATCTCATCTCTTTACGTTGGACGATTTGTTTAGAAATATCAGGAAAAATATCACTCGAGCTTTTGTTGGGAGTAAAAATAGATGTCTCTTTCTGGGCTACTTCAGCTGAATTAAAAAACAATATGTCAAGAATGTAAAGAGCATAAGAAAATAAAGACAGCACGAAAGGGAAGATGTAGTTGCAAGAAGTAGTGCCATGGTATTCAGATGCCACATTATCTCTTTTGGAGTAGCTGATCTTCTTGTTATAAATGTGTGTTTTATATAATGAGAAATTCCTATTTTCAATTCAGTTATTCACCTTCAATTACCTTACAAAATGTGCACATTGTTATTACAAGATCTGAATGATAATGGCAATAATAACTCTGCAAATAATAGGACTGTTTTTAGGATTTCCAAAAAATGCAACATCATCCATGTTTCGTCACACTCGAGCTGGATATGTTCAGAGTATGTATACAGAAACAGCATGCAGAAATGTATGCAATGTTGGAGGCAGCATAAAGTGTGCTGTGCAATCATTGTGTCTTATTTTCAAAGTATAGTCAGTTTTTAGTTCAACTGAAAAGTTCAGATCTGGAATTGCAGCAAGCCCATGAATTCCCTATTAAATTTAGTAAACGTCAATGTGTTCCAGAATGTTTGTAATCCATTTGTTCTTTGTCCTTGCCCTTGGTAGATGATCTAGTCCGCACGCGTGGAACTTCTTCCCTTGCTTCACTGTCAGCGGTTGCCGGAGGGGCCAGGGTCCCTCCTTTGTCGATCTGTACGTTTTTCAAGTGCACCCAAGTTCCTGTGGCCTCTGCCGTGACCCCTGCGGTCTCGCTCGCAACCTTTGCTTTCTAAGAAACATTTTGGGGAAATTTGTAAAAAAATAAATAGTGAAATAAATGCTTTTCTTTTTTTTAAATGGAAGCTCTGAGACGGAGGCAGTGGCGGAGCCCCCCACATCCCTATCACAGACCCTGCCTTACACATTGCTGGAGGATTGTCGTGCAAGATGGCTGACTGTTCTCCAGTACATTTTCCATCAGTAACGAAGAGGCCAGTGACAGTACCATCTCTTTGTTTATGGTGGTTGCTTTAATCTTGTCCACCTAGTTGTCACTCAGAGGCTGTCAGCTTTCCAGGAGGGCTTTTTGAATGGAGGACTCTCAGGAAACCAGGAATCAAACCAGGCGAGATGCAGGATGAAATTCATCTCTGCATATTACTTGCTGCATTTATTCCCAGATTTGGCTTTCAGTGCCAGGTGAGTGAAGGGATTTGCTTTGTTTTACAACCAGTGAATTGTCCTGCTGACCACAGCATTCATTTCTATTCTCTTCAAGTTCTGGCCTCGGGTAAGCGCATCGTATTTAATAAAACATTTACTTCCATTTGAAGCAATTTTCTCAATTACAGTTCTGGGTATTTTGATCAGAAGCGTATGCGAAATAATGCAGTTGGCTTGTGATTTTGAGTTATGTGCCCCTTGGACTGAACGCAGACCGCTTTTTACCAGAGAGATATAATGGCAGGCTGAAATCAAGCAAAATTCCTTTTGCTCCTAAGAAAGCAAGGGAACGCTTAGCGTTACCACGATCCTGTTGCATAACACGCGATATTTGATCTCAGGGACGTCATTTGGGAGTTGCAACTGCAACCCCTGAGGCCTCTCTTGCTACCCCTGCTGTCTCCCTTGCTACCGCAAAAAATCTTTTAAAATAATCTTTTTGTTTTTTTACAAATGGAAGCTCCTTGGCTGTGACCAGCACCATATGGCTCTTTGTTTCTGGAGTGGTTGGCCTTCTTGTTCAGGCCTCCTAAATAAAACAGGGGGTTCCACAAATGTACCACTTTCAGCAGTGACCCTAAATAAGAAAGAAGGAATAGTAAATAATTTTTTATTCTGGAATTCTATACAATAATTGCTGGACACATTAAGGGTTTATTTCAGGCACACTTCAGTGGGTGAGTCACTGATTTAGTCTGTTCTTAAGCACCTCAAATTCACAATGCAGACACAAAATTCCAAAAAGCATTTAAAGTAGAATAAGTGTTAATTTCGGAATATGTATTTTGCTTTTCTCAAGTTGCAGTTATAGCATGTTTTTTCTGCCATTGTCTCTGTTACGATCATCACAAGACATTCCATCTCGGTGTCCTTGCTCACTTGCCAAAATCCTTGTGCCTAAAAGCTTGTGTACAGTGTAGAGATGTGACCCTTGATTTCATTGTGCCACAATAATTGTAATATGTCTATCTTTCCTATCTCCTGGTATGCTGTTCAGGATGTTTCTTTGCATGTATCAGGTAAAGAGTGCCCTGAGTACAAGATACTGTGTGATACTGTGTGTACATTCGCCACGCTAATATACATTCTTTAATACAGTGTTATGCACCCTTGTAATGGTATGTATTTTTTGCCAACCTCTGAAGCCTAAAAAGTAGATCCTCGCAGGTTTGACATGTGGCCAACTTTGCACCAGACCTGCAGATGAACTGGCCTGTTGTTAAATCTAAGTTACCAGTCTATTGGTATCCACTACAGAGTGTAATTTGCTTTCTGACTTGGAGAACATTCAGACATGTAATTGCTCATTTTACTATAGCCGGTAAGATATCTATAGCCAGTAAGATAGCTCAGTGGGTTGAGCACTCGCTGCTGCAATGTGTGTGTGATCTGCAGGTTGCAGGTTTGAATCCCGGCAAGGTCAACTCAGCTTTTCATCCTTCTGAGGTCGATAAATGAGTACCGACACAGGTTGGGTGATATTGTATGTATATTTGTTCTATATAAAGTGCTTAAGCCCAAGAAATAAATAATAACACATCATTATCATTTAGCTTTGGACGTTTACTTATATTCACAGTAATTTGGTAATATGTGCATATACACACTAATATTAACGATACATATGGTGATCAATTTTTGTATGAAATGTATATCACATTACAGTGGCTTTGTAACAATATTTTTCGTAGTGTACTTAGGAACAATGTTATGTGATGCCACTTCCTGTTGTGTCAAGGGGTGAAAGGTTGTGTTCCATCACTTTCCCTGACGCCACTTTGGGGTGTGGTCAAATGACATCACGTCCTGTGATGTCATCAGAAGTCCAGGGTCATGTGATGTCACCTCCGCTACCCCAGTCATTTTAGTGAAACGACTACACCAGTTATTTTAGTGAAACGACTTCCCTGTTTGAATTCTTGTCAATCAGCTGATAATTGATGCTTTCAGATCAAACTTTGAATGAGCAGATCTCGCCAGTCAGGGAGGAGGGCTTTTGCTGTACAGAAAACGGGGGGCAGGGGGGAGAAATCATTTTCATTCTCGTACCTGCTCTCCAGCAGTCATATGTCAGGCGCATCGGACATATGACGCAACAGATAGGCCCACAGAGACAAGCCTCTACATAAGCACATGAACATTAGCCCCTATGCTAAAAGAAAACATATCAGACCAAGCAGAGGATGATTAACCCTTGCACAAGGCAATCAGTTAATGCACAAGAAGGATCTATCTCCAGTACATGCCCCATTTGCTGCATTCACAAGTATATCTCTGGGTTTGTCTTTTCGATTGCTTAGTAACGGACTGAAGTATTTAAGGATAATAACTAACATGTTAGCAAAATGTGAGCAGTTGTACAGTGAAGGAGAAACATACAGAAGCAAGAAAGGAATAACCATCTTAGTGTGTTTTGTGCTGTGTGAATGTGATCACAAACTCAACTTGGCAGATGTCTTTTTGTAAATGCACATCTCTTGGCACTTTCTGTTGCAGCAAGCTCTGGGGGCATCCGTGCAAATGGAATAGTTAAAAGCACTTGCGCTTAACAGGTACAAATAAATCTGTATGCATTCTGTGGTGCAAAGCTGCAGTACAGAGTCTCCCTAGGGAGGGCATGGCATGCACGATAAGAAACATACAAATGGGACAGAAATCCATTTTGCCATCAAGGAGGAGTGCAAAAGAGTTCATCTAGAGATCAATAGCCTGTGAGGATAAGTATTTGGAGCAGCAGGGTCGTCTCTAGCCCGGGGATGCCATGTAAGTCAGCTTTGGCAGCTCACATAGGGTTCACAGAGGGGCAGAAGGGGAATGGGGGTAAGACCCCAGCATACAGTTCTTGACTGCATTGTCAAGACAAAATAAAACAAGCATTGGTAATGCAAACAATGAGCTTGTGTAGGCATATGAAAGGCACTTACCAGGCACGACCATAGTGGTATTAACAAGCCATTGATGGTAGTCAATACAAAATGGTGCGAGTACCTGGACATCTAATAGCAGTGACTGGCAAAGGCCTAATACTTATACACAAGCCAAAATAGTATTTGCCGATGCTTCTTTTTAACAGGTCTTCTGTGAAGGACATGCATACTGCTTATGAATCAAGGCAGACACGGTTAAAACATTTTTTATACACCCATGGCGGGTTTACAGCTCGAATTAATCCATTAACTCTCAGACTACTTTAAAAAAAACACTGGCAGGCACCCTGAGTGCAACGTTTGATGATAGCACTTGAATAAAGCGAGTTGAAAGAGTTCCCATGAAGAGGTGTTTTGGGCTGGGAGTGGTAGCTACTGGGTGGGAATGGCCATAGGTATTAGAACAACGATGGGCAGTCAAAGAGTGTGTAAATAACCAAACAACAACTAGAAGCTCTGTGTCCCTTCTCATATCCCTTTTCTCCTTATCTGCACGCCAATGCAGTAGTTTCAGACACTTATCACACAGATTTTAAACTTAGCTCTAGGTTCTGAAGACGATAAGTATCAGAGAAGTCTGGTTGTTTTTTGCAGGAATAGCGTAGTCCATGTAACAACCACAAACAGACAGTACATCACAACACATCCAACTGAGAAGTAACCCTGAAAGTTACTTGTCAAAAGAGAAATAAATGCTGAAGGTAAATTCCGAAAGCATTGAAGACTGTGTATACCATCGACCATAAGAACACAAGTTATGTGGTGAAATATTGACTCCCTCTCCTTCTATCCTGACTTTCCCCTATCCCTATACTCGCCTATCCCTCCGGCTCCCCCCCACCAGAATGTGATTTTTCTCTGTAGTCATGTTGAAATAACAGGGTGGATCCACATAAAGAGGGGATTTCGTTTCATACACTTTCCTTGGTAGCGTGGGCCTTCACACACTGATAATAATGCTACATATGATGATCTATTCTTGTATGAAATGTAGGTCACATTACTGAAGGATGATGCCATGTGATGCCACTTCCTGTGATGTCAAATGGTGGCCGGTCGTGTGTCACCACTGCCTGTGATTTAATTTTGTGGTGGGGTCAAATGACATGACTTCATGTGATGTCACTTGGGGTGGGGTCAAATGACATCACTTCCTGTGATGTCATTTGGCGGTCAAGGGTCATGTGATGTCACTTCCACTACCCCTGGCATTTTAGTGAAATGACGTTCCTGGGAGTGACTTCCTCTACTAGGTAAGGTGCCTCAAAGCGGGACTTGTTCCAAGTACGTGCACAACTCTTCACTGGTACCTGGTACCCTGGGTACAAACTAGGCTGTTTGAGTAAGTCAATAAAATCTGTTGTTTGGCCATCTTCATCAATCTTCCTCGACCCTTCCCTCTGATTTTTGACATTATGAGAAATAAAAGAAACACTACCAGTCATTTTGTTAAATAATCATGCATCTCATACCCTAATGTTTTCACTACACTATGGGAATCCATTTTAATTCCAGCTAGCTCATGGGGAGTTAGGCAGTTAGGCGGTGATCTGAACCAGGCTGGTTTCTCAGGGCAAATAAGGGTAAGCAATGCAGCCATACCTTCTTCAGAGTGAGTTTGATTTGTGCTATCCTTTCTTTGAGGATTCTGTTTAGCCACTCACAGACACCAGTCACGTGTGGGTGATAGATGGAGGAAAACATGTGTTTCATGCCTAATAGAAGAACTATCTGTTCGATCAACTCATTTGCAAAATGCGGCCCATTATCAGACCACAGGCCTTCGCACACACTCCATCTGGGAGACACCTCACTCATGAGACACTTGGCAGCACATATAGCGTCAGGGTGCGTGCATGGACCTGCTTCGATCCATCTGGAAAAAAGGCATACTACTACTAGCATGTACCTGTAACTGTTACATACTTGTAACATATCCACATCATAGGGATCGCTCCTTACACATTTTGCTAGGTGTGCCTTGCTGTACATTTCTGGCACACAATGCAATTTACAATAACCTGTGCCACATGTTCTAATACATTTGGTGTGAACCAGTCATTTGCTATCATTGCAGCAAGACTCTCTCTGGTGGTGTGCACGGGATAGTGAAGCTGCTCCATTGCCATCTTCAATAATGCTAGAGGCAAAACTGGCTTTCCAGTACTGTCCTGTCTCCATATAGCCTCAGTGGGGGATAAAGAACTCCCCCGTTTCTTCTATAAATCCTGCTCTTCCTGTGGAGCTCAAGCTTGCAGATCAATTAACTGTACAATGGATACATATTAAATCCTTCCTGCATTATCATACATTGTTCTGACCCTTGCTTAACATCCACTAATTAAAAATCAGAAATATTTAGTATGGACTGCGCATTTCACCACAACAAAAGCCAAAGGGAGCTCTAATACGTTAATAAGCTTGCCCAATAGGGCAAGTTGCACTGGAGTTTGTTCTGTGTAAAGGAAACCCTTCGTTTTCCAACGTGACAGCACTGCGTGTACAGTTGTCATCATGTAGGCGAAGTCAGAATACACCATCACTTCCTCATCTTCAAATCTTTGAAGTGCAGCGATGAGCGCCACTAATTCTGCAGCCTGTGCTGAAAAATGTGAGGCAATCTTTCACTTGTCACTATTTCAAATTCACCATTCTTTTTTAACTTCACTTCTGCCGTCCCAGTATGTCTTTCACCAGCCAGTTGATACATTTTCAAAGAACCATGAATAAAGAGAACTTTCCCCCCCTCTGAGAGCATTTTTTCTAACATGGGGAATATCATCATAGAATTCACAATATGTTGAGCAGTCATTTACATAGTCTTCCGTTTCGACTGGTTCTGCTATACATGTCGCTGGATTCACTATTCTACATCTAACCATCTTGATTGCTAGATTTGAAATAATCACTTGGTATCCAGGCACTCTTTGTGTAGTATATTTACTTTTGTTTTTTTCCAAAATGGCAAACAGGAAGTCTCTGCAATGTTATTTAGCATCCCATTGTAATACTGGTAGCTTTTTTAAACGCGAAAGCAGCAGCAGCTAACGCCTGTTCAAAAGGATAATGTCCTTTCATTACTGGGTCTAAAATCCCACTATAATAGGCTAATGGTTTGTGTCCATGTCCTAATGTTGTCTTCTGTGTAAGTACTGCTGACATCACTTCTCCATTTGAATGCAAGAATAAGTAAAACTCTTCATTATAATCTGGTATTCCTAATACAGGGGCTGTGCAAATCACCCTTTTCAACTGTTCAAATCCTTCAGTCATGTCATCTGCCCATGTTTTGTTTTTATTTATTATTACTTGTATTGCGCACCAAACCCGAGGGTATTCGAGCGCATCGCATAAGGTTACTCACAGCTTGGTTGTACATAGGAGCCTCCTCCCGGCTCTCAATGACCAGGTTCGCTCATGCTCTGACCCCACGGCTATGGTTGACACCTTTAACCTCGCTATGCAAAAAGCCTTAGATATCATCGCCCAATCCGAATTGAGAAAACCCAAACCTCGAGCCCACCTGAACTCTTTGGTTCAAACCCCAGCTCAGTACCCTGCGCAAAGAAAAACGAATTGCGGAATCACATTGGAATCACATTGGAAAAGCAACCAGTCCGCAGCCAACAAATCGTGCCTCCTCCTGGCAACCCTTAACTACAAGGAAGCCATATTCCAGGCTAAAAAAGACACTTACAATAAACGTATCGAACAAGCTAAATCCAACACCAAAGAATTGTTTAGAATCCTAAAAGAACTTGAAACCCCTGTCACTGCACCAGACACTTGCATCAAAGATAGCACTTGGTGTACCAAAATCCAAGAGGCTCTCCTCGGCAAGATTGCCACCCTCCAAATTAAAATAAATAACAAACAATCAAGCCTACAATCCAACCCACAACCCAACCCTATCCCCACCCTAAACCACCCCATCCCAGACTCTCTGACTCCTTTTAGATTCTCTCCACTCTCCATTTCCGAAGTGGAAAAGATCATTAGCAGCCTTAAACCGACCAATTGCCAAGGTGACCTCTGCCCGGCACCTATAATCAAGGAAGCAGCTCATGACCTAGCGCCATTCATTACTACGCTCATCAACTCTTCCTTTAGCTCTGGGATTGTCCCTGACAATCTAAAGGACGCGTGGGTCATCCCCCTATTGAAAAAACCTACCCTGGACGCTAGAATATCCAGAAACTACAGGCCAATCACCACGGTCCCGTTTTTACTAAAAATCCTCGACCGTGCAGCATATCTACAAATTCAAGATTACCTTGAATCTAACAAACTCTTGGGATTTAGGCAATCTGGGTTCCGGCCACGTCACGGCACTGAAACTGCCCTCATATATTTAAAAACACAGATTGAAGATCTAAAAGACAAAGGCAAACTTGCTCTCTTACTCCGGATGGACCTTTCGGCGGCCTTTGATCTCGGCAATCATGAAATCTCTGCCACCACCTTAAATCAGCTGCACACTTCTCCGATAAAGCTACAACCTGGATTAGCTCCTTTTTAGACAATAGATCTATGCGCGTGTTCTCTCCACTAGCAGCTGCCCCACCTGCACCTGTCTCCTGTGGCATGCCACAAGGATCTTGTGTTTCACCCACGTTGTATAATGTGTTCACCAAACCTCTCTTCGATATCTTGGACTATCTGGGTGTCACTTACACCAACTACGCCGACGACACCCAGACACTAATCCCTATCTCAGGTGACTACATGGCTGACTCCCTCGCTATCAATGTTATCTACCAGGTCATCCAGGCGTGGATGTCTCAACACGGACTCTGTCTTAATGATGAAAAGACTGAGCTCCTTATTCTTGGTTCGCCACAAAAACTTACCAAACTCGACCCTGCGTTCAAGTCCTTCATAATCGATGGGAATATTATCCTAACCGCCAAGGACACAAAAACCCTAGGGATCTACATTGACTCTACCCTATCCCTGACCAGACAAACTAACTCAGTCTCTTCCGCAGCGGCATATACCTGCAAGCTTATTACAGCCTGTCGCCCTTTCCTCTCTGCAACTAATTGTGTCACCCTGGCTAGAACTCTTGTATTATCCAAGATTGATTACTGCAATGCACAGTACCTAGGCACCAATTGCTGCAACCTAAACAAGTTGCAAATTGTCCAAAACAATGCGATTAGAGCTCCCTCAACATTCCCAGGCGGCAACACATATCCGACACCAGACGCAATATTCGCTGGCTCTCAGTCCCACACCGTATCTCCCTAAAAACCCTGGCTCTTACCCACAAATGCCTTCATAATCAAGCTCCCTGCTACCTGGCCAACTGATTTGCCCTCCACAACTCCATTAGACCCCGCAGAATGGCTCATTTAAACTGCCTTGAGGTTCCACGTTTCAATCTCCAAAGATCAGGTGGAATTAGCTTCCCTATCTTGGCAGCTAAACTCTGGAACACGCTTCCTAATGAGCTTAGAGCAGAACCCTCATTCCTGAGATTCAAACACCTTACGAAAACCTGGCTGGCCGCCCAGGACATTTAGCTCTGGGTTCTCTGCTTAATTTGTACATGTATATATAATCTGCTTGTCCTCTCATTGCTATTATTATACCAGTAAATTCTGTATTATACTTGTAAACTTTGTAATTATGGTTCTGTCTGTTTTTCTTATGTTGTAACTAAGTGATGCGCCCGGTTGCCCCTGGGCCTGGTGCGCTATACAAATAAATAAAATACAAATACAAATACATTTACAGTTACATTGTAGTTATATTAGGTCAGAAGGCATATTTACAATAAACGATTTTTACAAAATAATTACACAGAAGAGCATATATGCAATAATACAAGTTGCAGTCTAATTACCAAGGGGTGTCCAGAGTATAAGAGGGGCTATTGCAAGTGAATACTAAAAGGATTTTGAAAGGTGCCAGAGTCTTACTTAACTGTCAGAGTGTTTGAGTAGCTTTATAAGGTTGTGACGAAATCCTGTGTATGATGGTTCTAGTCTCAGGGTTGCAGGAAGTGAGTTCCACAGCTGGGTAGCCTTGACCTGGAAGCTGCTTCCTCCCACTCTGGCAAGTTTGAATCTGGGAGTCAGGAGACAGTTTGTATTGGAGAGTCTGGTTAGTCTTGTCTCCGGTTTAGTGACGATTCTGTTCACAAGATAGCGGGGGGCTACTTTATTTACACATTTATGTGTAAGGGAAGCGACTTTCAGTTTTATATTGTCAATTGTCGACAACCAGTTGTTTGCTCTTCTAATGTCAGATATATGTAATCTCCTTGCAATTCCGAGTGTAGCTCTAAGAGCATTATTTTGCTGAAGTTGGATTTTCTTGGTAGTTTGTCTACTCGCCCCAATATACATAGCATTGCAACAGTCGAGGCTTGATAGTATAAGAGCTCTAGCAAGGGTAATACAACTGTTATTGGAGAGGAAGGCTTTGCCCGCTCTAATCAATTTGCAGGTGTAAACTGTGGTCGAGGCCAGCGTATTTACCTGTTTGCTGAAGGAGAGGGTAGAGTCCAAGTAAAACCCCAGGGTTTTTACTTCCTTAGTGACTGTAATGATATTATTGTCGATATTGAGAGCTGAGTATTTAGGACTTAATTGTTTGAGAGATGATGGGGTACCCAGGATGATGATCTCTGTCTTGTCATCATTCAGGCATAGTCCATGGGAGGCCATCCATGCCTGGATGATGAGGTAAACCTTATTCACCAAAGCCAAATCCTTTTCATAATCACCAGTAATTGATAGGAGGATCTGCGTATCAACTGCGTAGTTAGTGTAGGTGATATCCAGATGATCCAGATCATCGAAGAGGGGCTTGGTGAAAATGTTGTATAAGGTAGGCAAGACACATGAACCCTGGGGAACACCACACGTGATGGGGATAGGGTCAGCCGATGCCATGGGAGAAAAGACTCTCATGGTACGATCACTGAGAAAGGATTGTATCCATGCGATGGCTTCTGGGGAAAAGTGTGCTGCCGAATCCAGGTTGCTGAACAAGACCTGGTGGTTGACCACATCAAAGGCGGCCGAAAGGTCTAGTATTAAGAGGAGGGCTAGGTCACCTTTATCCCTGAGGTCATCGATCTGGGCCTTCAAGTCAATTAGCAGAGTTTCTGTCCCGTGCTGAGGCCGGAAGCTTGATTGTCTTGACCCTAGCAGGTGATTGGATTCAAAATGTTTTTGGATTTGTAAATATGCCATTTTATCTATGATTTTCAGAAGGAAGGGTACCGTGGTGATAGCTCTGTAATTGGTGGGGATTAGGGGGTCTAGAGTCTGTTTTTTTAGTAGGGGGAGCACCCAGGATTCCTTAAGATTAGTAGGAATAGAGTTGGTAGTAAATGAAGCGTTGATCAGTTTAGTGATGAAGGGTGACAGATCTCTGGCTGCGTCCTTTATAAGTTGGGCAGGGCATTGGTCACCATGACAGTTGGAGGGCTTAATTGAGAGTATCGTCTTTCCTGTTTTGAGAATGGTGACTTTGGCGAATTTGAACCGAGGCACTGTGTCGGTACTAGTGGGGGTAGTTGAAGTGGTGCTGTTGGATGTGTTGGTAGTTAGTGAGGCTTTTTTATTGTAAATTTTTATTTGTAGGGTTGCAACTTTGTTGGCCAGTGCTTGTTGAATATTCGAACACCAGAGTTTATCCTTAACACAGTGGTCAGGTACACGGATGGGTGCTTCTAGTTCTTTGAGGATAACGAAAAGTTCCTTTGTACTAGAATTGGCTTGGGCTATTCTTGTATTGTAAGATTCACGTTTGGCTAAGAGTATTTCTTTTTTGTAAAGGGCAGAAATGGCACTCAAATTAATCTTATTTTCTTCAGATGGATGTGATTTCCACAATGTCTGGCATGATCTTTTTTTGGTACGTAGGGTTTTTAGGTAGGGTGAATACCAAGAGTGAGGTGAGCCTTGGGTTTACTTACTTTGTCTGAGTTTAAGTGGCACTATTGAATCTAGGGATGTGGTCATAGTGTGGTTATATTCTTTGACCAAAGCATCTGGTCCTAAATTTTCTGGGATAGCATTAAGAGTAGGTATAATGAGAGGGAGTAGTTTGTCGCAAGTGATGTTTTTTTATTGCGAGTGGGAACGGGAGGAGCTAGTAAAACAGGCAGGGCGATAGGTTTACCAGTGTCGAGGGTGAAAGTTATAAGGTGCTGGTCTGACCATATCACTGGAGAGATGGAGGAAATAATAATGTTACAGTTGTGATCTGCTATCCAGTCCAAGGTTCTTCCTTTTGAGTGTGAAGGGTCAAGTACTTTTTGGGTGAAACCTTGTTCTGAAAGGATATTTGCCACATTAGATGCATGTGCATCTTTGGGGTCATTATATCCTATGTTGAGGTCTCCTAGTAGTATGACTTGAGAAGAATTTCATAGATTATTGGATAGGATATTGGATAAGTCATCTTCAAATGTTCCAATAGGGTTTGGTGGTCAGATGAATTGTGAGAGTTTGGGCGCTATTTAGATTGAGTTTGGCCGATAGGTTCTCACAAGATTTAGTGTCCAGATGGGATGTGAGTCTAATAGGTAAGTTGTCTTTTACAATGAGTGCGATACCTCCTCCTCGTGTATCAACTCTGTCTGATCTTAGGATAGTATATCCTTTTGGTATAGCTAATGAAAGCGCTGGACCTGCAGCCGCGTGCAGCCAAGATTCAGTGACTGCTAATAAGTCTAGTTGTTCCATGTAATCCTACTTCTACCTTTATGCACTTGCTTGAGTCCTTTTAAAAGTTGTAAAATATATGTACTGTAATCAAAAACCCAGGTAATAAAATAACTGAATAGGCCTAAGAACTGTTGCATTTCTCTTACTGTCTCAGGTTTTGGAGTTTTCATGATTGCTTCTGCTCTCTCGGGTGTCGCTTTTCACCCCTCTTGGGAGATGAGCTGTCCATGTACAGGACCTCTTCTTGACAATATTGTAGCATTTCTTTGTCTACTTTGTATCCCTTTTCTGCTAATATTGTATTAGTCAAACTGAGTCTTCTCTGCATCTTTCCTCTGTTTCACTGTACACTAATATGTAATCTAAATACTGAAATATTTATTGTGCTCTCGAGTTGTATGTTACCGAGGTCCATCTGAAGGACCCTATGCAAAATTGATGAAGACTCACAGTACCCCTGAGGAAGTCGAGTGCGTTATAGGTGATGATTTATATACAAAAAAGAAGGCAAATTCTGTGAGTCTTCATGAAGAGGAATTGAAAAGAAGACATTCTTTAAATTTATTACTGTAAAATATTTAGCTGTACCTGGGATGTTACATAATATCATTGTAGGGTTTGGAATCTGGAGAAACTCTGTTTCAACAATATTCTTTAAGGGCCAGAGATCCTGAATAAATCTCCATGACCCCCCAATAGATTTCTTCACTGGGTACACAGCCATGTTACATGGAGACTCTGCTAGCAACAATATTCCCTACTTTATTAAAGCAGACATAGGCCCTCATTAAGAGTTCGGCGGTAACCATGCCGCTACTGGTCGGGTCCGGGTCCTCGGAATGAGGACTTACCGGGCCATTCAGAGTTCGGAAGGCCCGGTAATTCCTCCCTCCGAGGACCCGGACACGGTCCTTCCCCATTCGCATTTCAGCCCCCATAGGGCTGAATGGGAATGGGAGAGGGAGCAAACAACGGGCCATTACGAGATGGCCCATTGTTTGCTCCCTCTTCCCCTCATGGGACCCGGTAAGCATGCCTGGTTTTCCCAGGCGTGCTTACCGTGTCCCGCGAGGGGAACTCGTAATGCGGCAGTACGGAGTGAACGGCACCGGCACCTTTTATGGCGCCGTTCACTCCATACCGCCAGGGTCGTAATGAGGCCCATAGTCTCAAATATGCCCTTATCTTCTTCTCTGGACATAGGGTACTGTTCTGCACATGGCAACATTGATCCTGGTTTAAGCTTGATTTGAACTGTTCCTGCCCCACTCAATAGACCCACGTCATAGGGACTGCTGGTCCATAAGATGCTTGGCACCTTTTCTAAATCTTCCTGAAAAAATGATGGTTTCTTTTTTAACCAATGCCATTCTCTGTGGTATCTCCCTATTCTCAATTTTCATCCAATAAGTGAGACTTATGAAAAAAAACGGATTCATCATCTGAATATTCATCTCTGGACAAGTCTTTGTCTGTCAATCTGTATCCTTCCTTATGGGCTATCACTGTTCTCCATGCTCTTCCCTCGTCATCTGTCCCATGAACAACCACTCGTTCTTGATTTACTGCTGCTGCCTTTAATTCTATGGGAATTACCTGTCCCTCCTCATCATCCATAGGTATTTCGGGTCTAAACAAAAATTAATCTGGTGTTCTCAAGATTTTCCTTGTCAGTCCAGGAAGCCATGTCAACAAAATATTTATTTTTTTGGCCTGTAAGAGCTAGTATAAACTCTCTCACATTTAGATAATGTATAATGTATCCCTGGAGTAGAGCACACTATCCCTTTGTCAGTAAAAGATACTGCCATGTTTCATTTTGTCATCAGGTCATGCCCTAATATGGTAACTGGTTTCTGCTGAGAGTACAATAGGGGCATTGACACTTCATGTTCAACTATAAAAAGTAGTAATTTGTCAGTAAAAGGAATCAAACTTGTGGCCCAAGAGAATCCCTGCGCATTCATGGCAATCACAGTCATTGAGTATTTTCCCACTTGAACACAGGAACAAGTTGCTCCCGTGTCCATGAGGAATGAAAATGTTTTGCGTCCTATTGTTCCCCTGACCCTTGGTTCTTCTTGTGGGTCTGCTGCCACAAATAGTACTGAACACATCAAGGAACTCTGCGGCCATAGCTACTGTGGATATAAATTCATCCCTGTACCCGTAAAAGGAGTCCCTCTCACTACTGTTACACTCCCTATCATGGGTGTGGATACTTGTGGGGCTCTTGTAGTTGCCTTCCATTGTGGCACCATCGCTTGTTGCACTGCTGCGTATTGTGGTCGCTGTGTCTGTGCTTATTGCGCCTTCATGGGTGCTTGCTGCGGTTGCCCTTGTGGTGACTGTGTTTACTGTGGAATATAATGCACTTGATGTGTTTGTGGCATGCATTTCTGATATTGTATGTTATCCTGGGCATAATATTTATGTGGTTCTGTATTGTACTTTGGAGAATAGCCCATCCCTCCGCTTGGAGCCTGCCAGTTCTGTTGCATGCCTCCTCCCCTACTTCTGCATGTGGGGGCTATATGTGTTGTTTTCCCACAATTCCAACATTGCTGTGGTTGTCCTCCATTAAATCCTCCCCCCCTGAGCGTTTTGAAATCCACCTCGTCCTCTAGGTCCATTCCCTCTACATTGTAGCCAAAGGTTTTACCCACTCTGATCGATTGGATGTACTACAATTGCTTTACTGTGCTGACTGTGCTTCTTGTGTTTGTCCACGCCCTCACCACTTATCAATACTGCTCCTTCTATAGCAAACTTTGACAATTTCCTCTGGACTAACTTTACTTCCGCCTACTTTCTATTCTCAGCTTTCTTCTTATTTTTCTCTTGTTACAATTGGCAATGATGTACAATAGTCAACCGTATTTCTGCCCACAAATTTGTTTCCATCCCTACCTGTTTCTTCATCTGCCATTGCACTAGCTCAGGCAGTCCCTGACATTAAATATGATAAAACAATGGCACTGTTTTATCCCACGGTTCTCTCATCTTGAGATGCCAATTTTCCTGGATCTACTGAATAAAAGCAACAGGATCTTCGTCCTCTCACAGTTTGCTTGTCATAATCGCACCCATGTCTGATGTGTCATGATACTGTACTCTAAGTGCCCTCCATATATCTGGTATGACTGTTGTCCCTTTATTTCATCATCAAGATCTAGTCTATTTAAGGATAGCGTTCTATGCTCGTCCATCACTGCATTATCCACTATATCTCCAGTTTCCTTCAGTGGGGATCCTGCAACGCTCCCCATAGCTTCGTAACCAACCTTCTCTCATCTGTATATATAGATCCCCAATCATTTTCCCTATGGCTTCGGCCTCATGCTCATCAGCCCATGTATTCTGGTATCCCCTGAAGTTCCCTGCAAGGCTGTTGTGACTCTCTCTCTTATTCCCACCGGTCTCGTGCTTCGATGGGTATCACTTCTATGTTATGTTATGTTACTTGTCATTTATATAGCTCCTTATATATCATTGGTATGACCTCAAAGCGCTGGTAGGTTGAACGCCCTCGGGATCCGCAGTTCAAGTCAGTAGAGAGAGAGAGTGTCATATGGTGCGTGTGCTCACCGGATATGTGTCCAGCTGATGTGGTTGTTGCATGATAGCTGCTTCTTAGCGCTAGGTGTGGTGCTGAGGAAATCAGTTGGATGTGTTCAGTCTGGAGGGTGGACACCAAGACTGAGTTCTGGCTGCGTTAGGCCTGAGGAGACATTTAAGCTAGTCGGAATGTGCTCAGCTAGCAGTGTTTTATTAGGATGATGAGGTGTTCGTGGGGTCATGTTAGTATGATATACTATGATATAATATTATCTATTTCAGCATCTTTTTGTCCCCTACTCCTCATTTCTTCTATTTCTCCATGTTTCTTCTTTTCTACTCTCTCTCTCTTTTTTCTGTTCTTTGTACCTTCTTCGTTCATCCTTTCATTTCCGATTTCTTTCTTTCTCTTCCTTGTATGCCCTTTCTCATTCCTCTTCCTTCTTTTCACTTTCCTCTCTTTCTTCTCTCTCTTTAACATCGTCAATGCCCTTTCCGTCTAATTGAAGTAGTATCTGTTGTTCCATACACTCATTTTGTACTATTGTCATTCCAATTGCGTTGTCTTCCTCTCTTTTTTGTCTGCTGACTTCCTCTTCTATTTCTATCGGTCTGTCCTTTCTCTCATCATGCTCTTTGTATTCGTCACGTGTGGACATATATTTCCATTCTTTATTCTTACTTTCTTCCATGGGTGAAGGTGCGTATGTTGGATTAACATACCCTGCTGCTACTTTTACTTCCGTTAGAGGATAGATTCCCTGTTTGTCTTGCGTTGTGCTATTATTTCTAAGACGAGAAAGAGCAGTTGAGGACGTTATTTCCTCCACTTTATGCTGATTGAGCATCCACTCCTTCTCAGGCGCCTTTTCTCTCTCACTCTGATACACCTTCCATAGTTCTAAAACAGCTAACCTTTTCTGTAGCTTCTCCCCTGTATATGACCATGCGAGTATGTTGTTCTGTATCGCAATACTGTTTTTGATAATGAGACTTCTTGAGACCAAGGCATGAGTGTTTTATCAGTGGTGTCTTTTACCCACTTATCGTGGTACTTTCTAACCTTAGGTGTGTATCTTGGTAATGTCCTGCACAGATGTAAAAGGGGAGTTTCCCTCATAATGACAAGTCATTTTCAACAGTCAATACTTACCAGGTTTTTCAGTTTATTATTTATTTAATCACACTACAACAACCATTTCAGGCCAGCACCATCAATCGCTGCCTATTTCGAAAAGCCAATTTCTTCAAACACTTTCCAAGTTTATACAACAATATGCATTTTATCTCTTTATTTATAAATGTTATCAGTTCATACTATCTTATTATTGTTTTTGATAATTTAAGAATCTTATTTTATTCTACTTTTCCTCAAATATTACTCTCCTTGGTTTGATTTGTGCCAATCGCTTGCATTTCTAGTGTCTAATAATTTGTCAAAATGTATTGCTATTGTTCTTATAGTTTTTAAGCTTTGAATCTATTTTATTACCACTAATACAAACACATCAATTTATTTATTACACTAATATTTTTTCAAACCCTCTAACACTTGTGCACACTTTTTCTCCAATCGTCTTGTCTTATTCTCCTGATAGACGTATCTCATCTCTATTTTACTCCATTTTGGAGTGTGTCGTGCAGGAATCCCTTAAATAATACTTTGTTCCAGAGTTTGGTGCAGTCCCTTCTTTCTCCTTGAGGACGACATGCAATATAGCCCCTTCCCTTTTATTTGCCACTTTTTGATGCTTCTACTTACATCCATTATTCAGTTTCAGCCCTTCGGTATCAACTCTTACCAATCAAACACTTTGCCTTCAGTCCATGGGGCACCTAACCGGACAGAAATTTCTTCAAATAGGCACCTACCCACAGTCTCTGGTCACATGCGTTGTGCTACCGCCCTCCATTCAAAACCATGTGGTCTTCTGGCTAATGGTGGAAGAAGATGTCAAGCATCCAATGGTCTGGATCTGAACCATCTGCACCGTTACCAAAATGTTCTGTAGCACCGTTGGGCATTCTTATGCACAGAATTGGATTATCATAATAAATGATCTCGGACACAAATAACCGGGTGGCCTCAAAGAATATAGAAAAATACTACTTTATTATTAGTGCAATGAAGTGTGGAAACCTGACAAACAACAAATTGTAGTCCACACACTCTCAGTTACATTTTCATCACACAAAGGCTTTATACCCTGATGCACGTCAGCTATGATGTCATGCTACATACCAAATAACACTTCCTATCAGAGGTAGGGATTGGTTAGGGGAACATATCTACTTATAGTTTCTGTAAGTGTTAGTAACATGATTGGCTCCTCCTCATCTGGCAGGCATATCTAAAGCGTCCCTCTAACTACGCATAATAGAGATTATACTAGCATAACAATAGCGGACTGGCCCCTGCAAGAATGTATGCTCACCATTGCATAGGCCCTCATCCAGCCTTGGCCATTTGGTTTGGTAGCAGCACATAAGCAAAACGAAACCCAGGTGCAGAGAAAAACGTCAGACTACTGCCCACTTGCCCAATTAATCTACCATCTCTCATCAGCCAAGCTTTCAGTCAAGGCTTCTTCTTTGTACTTGACCTTGCTGGATGTTATCTTCTCTGGGACTTTAAGGGAGTGTAGGTACATCACTATCTTCAGTTAGAGCCTAATGAATAGGCCTTGTTTACGATTATTGAATCATGTGTGAGGAGACCACGATTTTGTCCATCTCGCCTTTCTATTTAGTGCTATTTCATTCAATTATGTCAGGTGTAATTTCCTTCTTCGGCCTTTGGAGACTTGGTTGCTCCGTCTCAAATATGCTTTCTGTATCTTTAATTGTTCAATACTTGGCCCTTGTAAATGTTCTCTCATTTACTTAATCTAAGAGAAATATGTCCTGCGTATGTTGCTTATCCTCGTTGCCTCTCTTTGTACCCAGCAGTTACTTCTTGCTGTGGTATCCCTGATTTCTGGCCAATGGCTATTCTTTATTCCTCGCACAAAGTTGGTTTCCAGTGCCTGTCAGCTCTGCAGTTATGGTCTCTACCTTCAAGCTTCTTGCTTACTTTCATTCAGAACCGACATTCATCTTTTCAACGTGGCCGCTATACCCATGTTATATTTTGTACTGCAGCAAGCTTCTATTTGACTCATCTACCTTGCATTTCTGCGTATATGCATTTACTACCCATCTGGTTACAGATCTTCTTTGCATATAGATTTCTTCTCACTCATATATATGTTTACATTACTTCTTCAGTTACATCTTCATTCTTTAAGTATTCTTTTATCGTTTCAGTGCATCATCGTGTCTTCTCCTTATGACATCACTTTGCACCTGTCAGATTTCCTTTACAGCTCTTTGATGTTCAGTGGTTTCTGCAAATCTCCTGCTACCACTTCAGTTCAAGGGTACATTCTGTATGGTTGTCTCAGTGAACAACGTCTCTCATATGCTTGATGCAGTATTGTAATGGCACCTGGTGTCACACACAATGCTCTCTTGCTACTATTCCAATATGATGAAGATGATGGGGCAGGAACTAGAGATGACGTGTATATCTGACACTCTACACTGCAGCTTTCACCTCTACAGTATCCACAAATATCACCCTTTCCTTTGTTTCAATGCCACCAAGCTTCTTATCTAATGTCCTATTTTTTTCATCTTGACTGGTGCTCTACTTTCTTAGTCTGACTCTCCCCTTGATTTCACTGTCACTCCCATCTCTCTTTCCACTTCCACTGTATTGTTTATCAAAGTACTAACCTTCTCTTTCTGACCTAATCTCTCCCCTCGTCTCTTTCTATCAACCACTACATCCACTTCGCTCTCAGTCACAATTTCTTCTCTCTGTGCCTAAATCCCTTGTACGAATCCTGTTTCCAATCCCTCTCTCTTCTCAACCCCCCCAAATATGAAACAAATTGCATCTTTGCTTCTGGTTCTTCCCTTTTCTTGCTATTGTTAGAACGCATCTTAAATCTCACCTTTGCTCCACCCTTTCTGTACTTTATCTGCTGTCTCTTTGATGGTTTATCTGCCATGTTTCCATTAATATTGTGCTGTTATCAATTTGGGCAGTGCTTTGGCAAAAGCACTAGATACATTTCAATACAATTCAAAAATACAGCCACTGCCTGTTCTTTCATGTACCAAAACAATTCTAAGATATTTTCTCATCATCTAATATTTTGTCTTGTCACAAATCTTGGTAACTAGGATTTTCTCTTGTAGGTTACAATAAGTTGACACGCCCAGTTCAAACACTTCATGTACTTGTATCAGGCACGTAACGACTGGATCAAGAAAGTTATCCAAAAAGGAGGGTGCACCAAGTCGGAATTAACACAATTTATTTAGGCCCAGACGCAGCTGGGAGAGCACAGTTCAAACAGCACGGTAGAACTGAACTGAATGAAGAGAAATGCCAATGCCGCAGGCAAGATTGTTATACACAAGTGGCATAATATGCATACACACAGTTGAAACACTTTTTAAAACACCTTACAAAGCTGATTGGTGGGACTATGTCAGTCCTCTATATCCAGGCATACTTTGAATTATTGCAATTGGTTCATGCCATCCTGGCCCCCATTGTCCAACACCACCCATTGTCACAAACCTTCCCACACCACCCCACAATGATGTTTCAAAGCATTACATGATTGTGGAGACCACTGGAACTTTATTCATCTGCCATTGGTCAGCCCTCATCGAACACATTAGGCACCCTGAGTTTTGCAAATGGGAGACATTCACACGGCATCCAACAAATGAGGTGCCTGTGGACATCTGCAATGACACAAAACACTGTTGCACCCTAGGGACACTGAACCCTCTCCTAGTGATTGGTTCCCCATCTCTCGCTCCCTCGCCGCACAGCCCTCTTCCCATGACTATCTGTCAAGGGGCGATCTGAAACTGCTTACCCGAACGTGGTTGGATTTTATTTGACTGCATTTAATTTATAATTCCTACAAATTCCCAGTGAGCACCCAGTTGCTGGCCTTAAAAGTATTTACTGGTCCCATTCCACTGCTGTCATGTTCTCCTGGGAACCATCAGCATGCAACATTTCTCCAGCACACCGCCTGAGGCTAAGCACTTGAGAAATCCCTGTCCACTCAGTACATGGGGCCTGCAGCTGTAAAAAGAAAAGTGTTTTACTTACCTGGGGCCTATATTCAAAATGGCTGTTATATAGTTCATATCATGCTGCACTATCCCCCCTAGACACTACTCCTACCTGTTATCCCTATCCCCTATGTGCCCTTACCCACAGTTCCACTATCCCCTGTGGACTTCTCCTGCTGCATCTGCACATAGGTTACCCCGTGCAGTGGTCAATGATGTCCTCACCCCAAGGAGCGCCTCCTCCCATTCCTCCTTTCATCCCTCCATCAGTTACGTAATTGATAGGTTTGCCTCCCTTGGCAGTGCTGAATTTACACCTTTACCACAATCCATCGATCAACACTTTCTTGCTTGTCAAGTTTTTACTTACCACCTTAGGGATCCACCGCCTTGTTACTCCATTCATGCTCCCCCCTTGGTCCTCATACTCCCCAATGAAGATTCTATTATCACAATTTTGACCATCATTTGAGCATGCCACCCAAAAGGCATCATACTTCTACATGTTTGCAGTGGCAATGTAACCACCCCTTGTGCATTATGCTCATTTGTTTACTGCATGCTGCAGCCCTGTCCCGTCAACTTTCAGGAACATTATATATCTCCTCCTCTTCTTTGTACACTTGCAGTGCTGTAATAATAGCTGACCCACACAGAAGGTGATGAGCACCAAAATGTGCACTGAGATAGTTGCTTTAAAAATGTTCACCAACCAGGTTGGAACACAGGCAAAAAGTGAGTCAAACCAGCTGTCTGATGATACTGCATTTGTTTCCCTTGTCATAGGCTCATGGAGTGTACGAATTTCCTCAATTGCCTCCATCAAAGTTCCATTAGTGTGTGATTATCTGGTTATATTGTACAGCAGCTACTGCCTATTTTGGGGCAGATGCCACCCTCCATTGTGATAATCATATCCAACACATATCTGTTCCGGAGTGTCACCAGTGTGACTGCCTGAAGCTATTCCCTTACCACATTTAGTCCTTTCTCGGTTGAGTTTGCCAGTTGTAACAGTTCATAACGGGTCACCTGCAGCTATTTGGAATTAGCTGATGCTTGGACCCCTGGAAGCAGACAAGACGTGAAAAATGTGGATGCCTTTGGGAACAAGTGAAAATGTGGTGGCATTGCAGCCAAACTTTCTGATGATTTGCTGGTCCAACAGTTGCTGCTGCATCTGTCTTTTCAGCCTATGTGCTCAAGCCCCTTCTTTCCTTTCTTCCACTTCCTCTAGCGCACCACAGGATGGCAACTGAAAGAAATAAATTACGCTCGAGGCACTACCAGGGCAGGGCTGTGCAGTGAGATGAGAGAGCATAGTCCCCCATCCTAGTCGGGAGGGAACTGGGCGTATGCCAGGGTCCCACATGCCCACCAGCGCTCTATGAACACCGATGTCCCACTCTTTAGTACTAGAATGCTAATGACCTTGGTGCAGCTAGCATTAGGCCCCAGATGGGTTGACCTTGCGAATCTGAAACATAAAGTAAGAGGCTTTATGTGTACTGTTTGGTGTCTCTAAACTATTCATGCTAATGACTGCACATATTTGTTCCACGTTGCCTTACAGTTGTCATTCATTTTTGCCACTAAATCCTCTTTGAAGCCCACTAACCCTTCTGCTCAACATTGTAGCATACCCCACTCCCATTTCCCATCATGAAAATCATCTTCCTGAATCCTCATTAATGGCCTTGTGGGGCACCCTGGAATATCATGCTGTTAGGCGATCCTCTGCACACCAGTCCGCTACACACCAGAACACACACCAGAACACTGCTCACATTTCCCCATCATCTCCTCCCACGGTTCGAGGCTCAAGTGATTCGGTGAACCCAAAGGACCGGAAACTCCGTACCAGCTATGGTGTACGGGCTCGATTGCAACCCTTTCTGCATTGGCAATAGCCTTGGAGAACGTATAGCAGAAGGGGCGGTGTTACGTCTCCACGTCGATCACGTGATCCGGAGTGGCGTTCCTCACGTGACCTTGGTGGACGTCACATGACCCAGAGACGTCACATGACCCAGAAACACACAGTATAAAGGTCTGAGAGACAGAACACTCATTGCTTCTCAGCTGTCTTCAGACTCTGTTTGGCGTTACCTACTGCTCCACTGTTACCTTGATCACGGAACTCTACCTCGGACTCCTTCGGACACCCTTTATACCTTTGCTTGGAACTGTTTACCTGTTGCCGGACTTTGGACTACTTCCTGACTTGCCTTTTGGATCATCCCTTGGTACTTCACGGAATTCCTACGCCATTTCCCTTCTGGGGATCCAAGTCACGCCTTCACTCCTACAGGTGGCTGATCCTACATCCACGATATCTAACGGTCCTACTATTTCAGGGACTGCCGCATCATCTGAGTCTCGAACCTCTACTAGGCTCCCTGGGTTTTCCGAACACCCGATAGGTAAGACCTTTTAGATCCTTTGATTTACTGAATAGGTATTGTTATTGCCTGGTACTTAACCTCGTTCCTTTTTGACAGCAGCATCGGTGTTCCAGAGGTTCCGTGGATCTGGGAAGTCATCTCCCACCTGTGGCCTCAAAGGTCGCACAGCGGGTTTCTTTAGTTCCCCTGTGCGTCACTTGGGGACGGAGGTCTCATCGGTCTACACGACACTCAAGTCAGAACACATGCCCTGATATGTCTGATATGCTCTGATATCTAGGAAAGCTGAAAGGGGGTGTTTTGGATTGCTGTTTTGCATTGCTGCTGTGTTTAAAAATAAGGCCTTTTCATCCCTACCTTTAGGAAAGCCGAATCTGGTTCTGCATTATGGTAACTGTGGTATTGTTAACTGTGTCTTATTAGTCTCTCTCCCCCTCTCCAGGTTCCCCACCCTGTGAGAGTCCCTTGTAGAGCTCAGTTAACCTGTCTGCTTCTTCTGCATGTTCCCTGCTGTGTTAATTTCCCCCCTTGCCCTTCACACTGTGCTGCCGGGCTGAGCGGAACTGGGCTGTCCCTCCTCACTCCTCGCTCCATCCTCCTGCATCCTCCTCACACACTCTATGGTGGTGTCATTTCCCCTTTGTTCTCCAACTTCTACTCTATCTGCTATCCTATTCCCCTCACTAAGTCGGGAAGGAAGAAGTTCAAGAGGTACATCCTGGTCTCCAGCCCAGGCATCCCTATTGCTCATACCTACATAAGTGCTTCCTCCACACAGACTCTCACCAACATCCTTTTTGTCATTCCCTCACCTGACCTATGGACCCTCCATATGGTATTGGCTCTCTCTCCTTTCTCCTCCTCTCCCATTAATGCTGGTACTCGGCAGGAAGCCCTCTTCGTCTCCTTCCACTCCTCGGAGATCGTCATTAATGTCTATTTGAATGGAACTGTCTTGGTCCAGGGCCCTCAGCCCAATCGCCTCCTTTTTAATAGGTGTCTCCCAAGTCTTATCAACTTCTTTCCTTCTCCTGTGACTGCTCCTAGCACCTCCCAGGATCCTCTGCCACCTCCTTTCTTGGAACCTCTCTGGCACCTTCCTCCTCCTCTCTGGCCACTATGCCACATCCTGCTATCTCCTATGCCCACCCTCGAGCCCATCCACCTCATCCACAGGGTGTACCTCAAGCTTGTACCCCACCCAGGAAGTCTTTCAAATGTGGCTACCTGCTCCACGTTGCTACTCTTAACACTTGCTCTGCTCAAACACTCCTCTGATATCTGCCACCTCCTCGAAGAACTTGACCTGGATGTCCTCACTCTCACAAGACATGGTTCACAGCCAGCTTTATCACAAGTTTTGACACTCTCTTCCCTGATGGCAACAAGATCCTCTCTGAGCCCAGAACCAACTGACCCAGAGGGGGAGTCGCTTCAATCTTTCCAGAGTGGATCCATGCTTTTGTCATTCCGCCACAGGCCTAGACCTCTTTTGAATGCCTGGTCTGCAGGCTCTCTATCTCTCCCAGCCTCTCTCTAACAGTGGCCACCATCTACAGGCCACCTGGCCAGGTTGCCCTATTCCTCTCAGAGTGGGCTGACCTCTCCTCTTCTCTCCTTGCCTCTAGCTCTCAACTTCTCCTCCCCGGAGACCTCAACATCCACCTGGATGCTTCTAATGCCTCCTCTGGGCTCTTCCGTAACCTCTGAAACACTCTCTCTCTCCCCAATCTACACTTTGGTCCAACACACACTGCCGGACACAACCTGGATGTTCTCATCTCCTCAGACATCCCCCTCTCTAACCCTATCACCACTCCTCTTTCTTGGACTGACCACTTTATGCTTTTCTCTCACCTGAAACTCTCTGGCCCTCAAACAAAGCCCGCTCCAGCACTCCCACCTACCTTCTCTGTCATTCAACCCATGAAGCGTGTGTCAGTGGAGGCCTTTGCCACTACCTTCTCTGCTCTCCCTACTGCTGCAGCTGACTCACATTCTGACACAGCCCTCTCTAACCTGCATCTTTCTATCTCCAACACTCTGAACATCCTTGCCACTGTCATGAGAATCCATTTGAAGCCTACCTCCAGGTGCAACCCTTGGTATGACCCCGACCTCACCACCCTGAAACTCAAGTGCATGGTGGCTGAGAGGAAGGCGAGGACTTCGAGCACATACTTTGACAAACTGACCTGCCGCCTACTCCAAAGGCAATACAGACTCTCTGTTCTGTCCAAGAAAAGAGTCCACATCCAAGCCTGCATCTCTGTGGCCTCTAACAACAAGACCACACTCTTTAAAATCTGCAAGGAGCTGACCAATCCTGCTGCAGTCTCCCCTCTTCTCTTCCCTCCCAGGCTCTCAGTATTGCTCTGCTGGCTCGCTTCACCACTAAAACTCAGGACATCTTGTCCTCGCTCTCCTGTTCCTCTCCTTCTACATCTCTTGGCTCCCTTCCGGCCACCTCTCCTTCTCCTCCTCATTTCTCCTCTTTCTCCCTGACAACACCTGACAAGGTTTCTAAACAAGTCTGATCTATGTAAGTGTAATCCAAACAGGTGCTCCCCTGCTCCTCTAGAACCATCAAGGGTTACATTGACACCCTCGCTCCAGACTTGGCCGATTTCTGCAATCAATCTTTCACAAGTGGATCTTTCCCCTCTCTCCTCAAGCACTCCCGTGTGCACACCCTACTCAAAAAGCCTTCTACCGATCAAACTTTCCAGCAAACTATTGTCTGATCTCTATCACTCTTTTCCAAGGCAAACTCCTGGAAATGCTGGCAATCTCCCAGCTTACTATCCATACTGAATCTGTTAGTTGTTTTCATGGTCATCAGTGTGGCTTCAGAGCTGCCAGAGGCACAGAACTGCTCTCCTGTACACCGATGAATATCTGCTCTCCAATCTTGATTCCAGCCTCCCTAATGTCCTCATCCTACTTGACCTTTCCTCTGCCTTTGACACTGTCAACTACACCACCCTCATCAATCGACTCTGTGAGAACCTGGGCATCAGGGATCAGGCAATGGTGTGTTTGACCTCCTTCCAATTGGACCGCCCTCCCAGGTCCACTTGGGGTCCTTTATCTCCATCACCTGCCTCTCCACATGTGGTGTCCACCAGGGCCCTAACATCCCTGGCTCTTTAATGTGTACTTGGGCCCTTTGGCCCATCTGATCTCTACTTTCTCCGCAAACCTTCAGTGTTACGTGGATGACACCAAGCGCTCTTGCAGGCTTCCCTCAGCCTCCTCTTCTCTCTCGCTCATTCCTGACTGTCTATCTGTGATTCAGGATTGGTGCGCCTTCAACGATCTCTGCCTTAATGCCAGTAAGATGGATATCCTTCTCATTGGGACCCCTGTTCCCGCTTTACCCCTCTCACTCAGGCCACCCTTCTTGGGCTCTCTTCCTTCGCCTTCCTGTGAGGCTAAAAACCTTGGTGCCATCTACGACTCCACTATCTCCTTTTCCACTCACATCTCATACCTCATCAAGAAGTCCCAATACCAGCTGCACCTCCTCAGAAGTATTCTTCCCACTTTGCCCAGAAGGTCAATGTCTCCAGAGCCCTGTTTCCCTCTAGGGTAGACTGCTGCAACAGCCTCTTTCTCAATCTGCCTTCCTATGCTCAATGCCACCTGCAACTAATCCAGAACAGGACTGCAAGACGTACCCTTGGGCTCAAGCCCAGGGACTGTGTCTCTCCAGCACTGAAATCGCTCCACTGGCTTCCCATGGTTGCAAGGATGAAGTTCAAGACCCTCTGCATCGTCTACAAGGATTTCTGGGGCCTTTGCCCGCACTACATCCAACTTTCTCATCCAAAATACCTTCCTTCTCGAGCCCTTTACTCAACTATTGCCAACCCTCTGAGGGTCAGATCCTTCGCAAGGCAGAGAGTGGGGGTTAGATCTCTCTCTTCTGCAGGTGCCTCCCTCAGGATTGGCCTCCCTGCTCTTCTCAAACTTGAGCCGGACCACCTGATGTTCTGGAAGCAGCTCAAGACCTTCCTATTCTCCTCTGCTTTCTCTCTCTTCTTCCCCTGCTGACCTACCTGTCTGCCGCACCGACTGGTTTCCTGACTACCCTCTGAGCACAATGGGTACCAGGCTCCTCCTTTATCAGTCTCCCCTGTACTGCCTCCAGGCCACCGCACACTTAGGGGCTTTAACTGTAACATTTACAGTCCCATGCCTCCCTGCACTTACCCAGAGCTGTGCTGCCCTTGTTGCACTTGCTCAGAGAATTACTGCCCTGATCGCACTTCCCCTCCCTCTCCCTCTCCTTGGCAATTCCCCTCTCCCTCCCCACTGCACTTTGGTGCTGTTGCACTTGCACGATCTGAATGTCACAAGGCCTAGTAAGATCGTTTGTATTATCCTCATTACTGCATGCATACATTCAGCATTTATTATAATTATAGATTTAATGTTTGCGTTTTATGAAATCTTCAGAAGTTTTTTCTTTCCTTTGTTTGTTTATGCTAAGGTGAACATGCATAAAGAGTTGTTATGGGACCCAAGGAGTCATAATGATGACAGCAGAGCTGGTACTATGACTATTGTACTGTGCTAACAGAACAGATTTGCCTCATTTCTTCCATAAGCACACATGTGCCAAACAAACCCCAATACTGGCTGGTGTCACAGTTGCTAATGGCATGTATGTTAACTCATGCAGATAACATCTGCAATTAGACGCAACACAGCTGTGCTGGTCAATGACAAGTACAGCTGAGTTGGGTATAATTGCAGATATTATCTGTACCTAGTACTGACAAATTATACTTCTGTTTTATGAAAGAGCATACCATTGAACAATTACTACATGATCCCATATAAATATGTGCATCATAATGAATTTGGTGGATCAATTGCTCACATAACGATTTACAAACAGGAGTCACTGACTTAAAGCATTTGTCCGAAAAAAAGGAAGAGACATGAACCGTGCATATATATCACAGCTTTGCATGTTGGGAAGTGTAAACATTGCAACAAGTTGGACAATGCCTATTGCCGGAGCGTGATGAAGCATAAGGAGGATAAAAACCGATACATCTTGTCAAAGTTAATCAACTGTGTGCGTTTTTGTGGTGCATTTGAATTGGCTTTACGTGGCCATGATGAAACTGAAGATTCTTAGAGGCCTGGTGGATTTTGTATCCAGCATAGACAGTGCAATTGAACTGCATTTAAAGAATGCTACAGTATTTAAGGGCACTTCAAAAACAATTCAGAATGAGTTGCTGGACTGCATGCTCACAGTCACTAGAGAGATCGTTGTAGAGCAGTTAAAACACACAGATTATGTGGCTATTCAGGCAGATGATACAACCAATGTTTCCACTAAGACTCAGTCTGTGCTAGTCTATCGCTACATTGATGAATGATACAGAATTGTTGAAAGATTTTATGGATTTACTCATCTGAAAGACTCTAGTTACTAGCTACTGCCATAATGGAAAAACTGGACAAAGTATTCCCTTAAGAATGCCACAAAGAAAAAGTAATTACGCAAACATATGATGGTGTGAGTGTAATGAGGGGGGTGTCTGGTGGAGTCCAAAAGAAAGTAGCTGAAGTGTATCCAAATACCGATTATGCACATTGCTATGCACACCAGCTTAACCTCATCATGGAACCAGCTGTTTCCAAAATATCAGAAGCTCGAATTTTCATTACTGATATCTCTGGCTTCTGTACATTTTTTTCTCGTTCTCCAAAAAGAACCGAAGTTCTAGATGGGGTGTCAGATAAAAGACTTCCAAGACCATCTCGCCATCGCTGGATATACCATATTCACGTCGTAGAAGCCATATATCAGCATAGAGACGCACTCCGTAGATGCTTTGAGATAATTGAAAGACTGATGATTTTGAGGGAGTTGCTGTGCATGAGGCCCGGGGATTCATTAGAACTGTGAAAGAGAAGGAGTTCCCTTTCTTCCTTTTTTTGTTCAATGACATAATGCCCCATGTTGACATTCTATCGAATCAGCTTCAGAAGCGAGATATTGATTCGAGTAGAACTAGTAGAACGGTTCAGTCACTGGGCCAGCAGGTTACAGAAGAGGCATGCAGTAAAAGCAAAGGAGCACAGAAAGTTTGCAAAAGCGCAGCTAGATTTGATTTTAAGCAATAAGCAAAAACACCTCTAGATTTGATTTTAAGCAAAAACACAGCTAGATTTGATTTTAAACTAAAAGCAAATACACAGCTAAATTTGATTTTAAGCAAAAAGCAAAAACACATCTAGATTTGATTTTGAGCAAAAAACTAAAACACAGCTAAGGTTGATTTTAAGCAACATGCAAAAACACAGCTAGATTTGATTTTGAGCAAAACACAACACATCACAATTTGATTCTGAGCAAAAAGCAGAAACACAGCTAGGTTTGATTTTAAGCAAAAAGCAAAAACACAGCTAGGTTTGATTTTAAGCAAAAACACAACTAGATTTGATTTTAAGCAAAAAGCAAAAAACACAGATACATTTGAAATTAGCTAGATTCAGATGCTAGCAGTGGGTGTAAAACGCAATGCAATCAAGAGTGTAAACCTGGGAGACATGCAAAGAAGGAAGGTGAAGTCAAGAGAGGGTGGGGATGTTTCCAGAAGGTGGAAACTAACCCATAGTTAAGGGGGTTTGAATGTCAAGGTAGTCCAGATTCCTTTGAGGTGTGAGGTGGCAGCATAATGGATGTTGATATGTGTCATGATTCGCCCCTGGAAGTTGTGAAATACATGGCGTCTCTGACTATCCAGGACACCTTCAGGTCTAGTCCTCACGCAACATGGCGGCCCTTTCCTTTAAATCATAACCACGCCCCCTTTCTTGGCGCGTTGTATCTGTTTCTGCTCAGTCTCATTCAACGATGCTGCGCTTTCAGCGGAGTTATTCTCTTCTACTGATCCTTCCTTGCTGCCTGCATTTCGTCCCGTGTAACGCTGCCGCTGCAGTGTTGCTCTTATTGTTCGTTATTTCCTTTCTTTCTGTCTTTGTCCACCACTGTTACCTTCTCCTTCGTTCCGCCTGTGTTCTATTAGCGATCTTGCTTTCTCCCTAGTTATTCTTCCTTCTTTCCTTATACTATCAAATACACTCACCTTTGTGGTGTCTAAAGCTGGCTTAGCTGTTCTGATCTATTTTCTCGTTCACGGTTGCGGATCTGCCTTTACCTTCACCGCGCTGCGACTCTTCGTTTCCGCTCGCAGAGCTGTTTTCTCCTTTACCGCGACCACTGCTCGGGTGCCCTCACTTCCCAGGTTCTGCTGTTTTCTAGGTAAGTGGAACTCTACTGCCACCTCTACTTGTTCTTTCATCCTTCTACTTCTCAGCCTTTATGTTCTCTTATCAGAACCCCTTCTATTTACTTATGTTACCTGTCGTCCGGTTACAAAGTCCTCCCCCGGATTCAACTGAAGATCAGGCATCCAGTCTACGAACTACCCACAGACTGTATCTACCCAAGAGGGCAGACCTCCCACAAGACTCCTGGTCTTCTACATCTTTCTACAGTTCCAGCTCGAGGAATTACTATTGACTGCAATACCAGGGTTTTTTCTGCATATCCGGCTTTTTCCCTGTGATTCGAGGTCTGGCTCCTCGGGGGTCCCCCTGGACAGGTTCCCCCTCCTGTCAAGGTGGCCTCTGAGGGAGCCAGACCTTATCTACACGAGAAGAAGAAGAAGCCTTCCCAAAAGCGGTTAACTACTGAATCCAAGAAATCCAGAAGAAGACCTAACACGGAAACCAAGGACAGCTCCTCAGAAGGCTCAGGTGAGAAGGAGGTTGGGAAGGAAAGGAACCTACCTGGCAGTCTTGACAATATGCAGGGGAGCAAGAAACTCCCAAGCAGCATCCTGGCAGCGGACAGGGAGCTGACAGGGCCCTTTATTGTGGGCCTTAGTTGATTGTGCCGGCTCTCGCCTCCTGGTTGCTTTGCTTGGCCTATTAAGGCCAAGGCAACCAATGGGAGAGGGATGCAGGCAAGGAAGCTTATTTCAAGACAAGACAAGATAAGACAAGACAATTGGCCATCTTGGAAGAGCCAATGTACAGTGAAGGTCCAATTAGCAAAGTTAAAGTAATTGAAAAACCCAGGTATGGGGTTGAAAGCAGGAAACAGATTGCTCTTCTCGCAATCCAATGGCTACCAGCAGCAAATGCAGATTCTATGCACAAAGATGACAACATTTGCGCAACAGGCACAATGCGCGCCGCAATTTGCAGGGCTTACCCAGCAAAGGGCGTGCTCTCTGGAAGATGTTGCAGGCAGGTAGAGGGCTGCCGAAGCCCAGGCAGCAAGGCTCCGTCGAGGGAAGATGAAGAAAAATCTTCATTCTTGCTTTCATCCCTTATTGTCCAGGGTGTGGGTTACCCAAATTAAATATTGCTACTGTTCTTGCACTGCTATACTTGCTTTTATACCCTTTGGGTCCAGGGTGGTGGATTCCTAATTGAATGTTGCTACTGTTTTGCATTGACACACCTCCATGTTCGTATAAGGATCCAGGTTGTAGGCTTTACCGATATGAAAATGGCTACAGTTTGACACTGTCACTCCCCATTTTTCTTACCATTGGATCCTGGTTGTAGGCACTTGACCTTTCCTGCCATTCTGCCCTTAGGGTTCAGGGAACATGTTTTCCACCCGAATCCCATCCTCAGTTCTGCCTTGCCACAACTTCTTCACATCCACTAAGATTCAGGGTAGGGGTTTCCGCTGTAAATTACCCTACTGTGTTGGGGCACACTTGCCACACTTGCATTTCTTCCCTTAGGGACCAGGATGTGATCCTCTTCTGTATCTTGCTACTGCTTTGCACTGCCACAAACTACAATGAGTACAAAACACAGCCTCAGGGCTGCTCATAGCCCTAGGCCCTATAAAACTGATTTCTCCTGCCCTCTGTGTCCTTACTGGCTTCCGATCAGGCGACAATCCATATTCAGGGTAATGTGCATCACACACTGAGCGCTCCACAACTTTGGACCGGAATACCTGCAACATAAAAACCTACACGATAAAGGACAAACAGAAACCTCATATCTGGCAAAGCACTTCTTCTCTTCATTCCCGTGAAAATAATCAACAAGTATAGGGGGGTTATGTATGGGGGGTCTTATTCCTCAGTCCAAGCACCCACAATCTGGAACTCGATGCTTTTTACCATCTGTCGCATAGAGGATCAACTCGCCTTCAGAAAGGCTCTCATAAAATGGCTCTTCCCTTCGACAGCCTGACAGACTCAGCTCACCCTCTTGACAAATTATTATTCACCCCCTAAACGGGATGCTGGGGCACCTGAATAGTCAAACATGGGGGTACATACTACCCCACCCCATGGATGCATTACAGTCTAGCCTGTATGATATGCTCCAAAAGACCTTGGAAACCATGGGTCAGTTTATCTGAACTGGAACATTAGGTGCACCATCAAATAGAAACATAACCATAGCCCGCCTGGGCACAGCACACCCACCTTCTTACTTCTCAATTAACACCACTCGAGTACACATACCCAAAACACTTATCACCGCCTCCAATAGAATACAGCTTAGACCCATGCATAATTCGGACCAGCCATTCACATAATCTGACCCTTCTGACTCTCTCTCTCCTTTGACAATCTGTCATGGCACCCATTCTCTCACCTGATAACCATGGGCTGCTGTTAAGGGATCTTGCCAATCTCTACCCTCTATGTGTCATCAAAAATGCAAGCATGCATTTTAGAATTCCTTTCTTCACCTCTCACATCTCTGACTATGGTTTTCTGAAGGGCGTTCATCCCCACATCGCTTTGAGGCCATACCAATGGCAATAGGCGCAATACAAATGCCATATAAAATAGCATAACGTCATAACAAGGGTGGAGATTAGAGTTTTTATGGAGTAGTGAGTAGGACACATTTTCCAAATGTTGAGAAGGTTTAATACTAACAGCGGAGGTAGTGGCAGTGTCTAAATTGTTGCAGTCTGAGGTCAAGCTGGGGAGGCACCAGCTCATGAAGGTATTTTAAAACAAGGCAATTAATCTTAAATTCATCTAAAATAATGCCTAGAAGAGCATGGTAATCAGCTACCGACACAGCAGATAAATGGGGTTGCCATTCTTTAACATGTGACATATATGGAAACAGAGCATGTGGATCAGGTAAGTCCCATGAATATCACTGATTATTGGCTATGTGACTTTGCTTGTAAAGTATGCACTGTCTCTTTGCTCTGGTCTTTTCAATAATTATTTTGAATGTAGAGGGTTTGAAGCTGAAGTGGGTGTCTATTCCAGAGCATTTGGTTTCTTTCAAGTCCTGCCAGCCTGCCATGAAGATAGAGTTCTGTTCCATGGATGAGGGCTTACTATGGTGAGCTCTGGAGCCTCTTCTGTCTTTAGTAATGGATGGGGGGCCCTGTCTCTGCACCCACAATGAAGATGAGTGTAAGGAGATTTGATCACTGATATGGGTGGAGAGGTACTCTCCAAGCTACACATCACGGGCGATGCCCAATGATGCTGAAGCATGTCTGGCGTTGCCTGTGGTCTTATTGTGAAGTGATGTGACTTAGCAGTTTGGGCATAAGTACCTTTATTGGGCTGAGACCAAGCCTGAATTGCATATGGTTTTTCCCCTTGTGTAATGCACAGCATGCTGAAAAAACGATTGGTCTGGAAGACTGCCCAAAATAATACACCGGCTAATTTAACTAATGCACAGAGAATGGCTTTTATCACCCTATGAACAAAATGACCAATTAGTGATGTAGACTCTAAATATTTAGAGAGATCATTGAATTTGGCCCCTAAGTTCGTCTCTTAAAAGAAGTCGCTCATCAACAATGCTTATTTTTGCCTTATCTGATTATACTCATATCCACATCATCTTAGGGAAAGTCAAATCGACTAAACAGTTCATTTGGAATGGTCACAAAATCTACATCTCTCAGGATGCATTGAATGCAACTGCCTGCGTAGAAGAGAATTCTGACAATTACTTTTGAGACAATTGAATGCCAGATTTGGTTTTGTCACCATGCGTACTTGAAAGTCACATTAAGAGGTCAGACTTCAACATTTGAAAATCCTATAGATCTAAACCATTTCATTTGTGCTCAGAAAGGGGAAGAGGTTGACACTTCATTACCATCTAAAGCTCTGAACTCTTAAATGTAACTTTCTTTGTCTTGTTTTTAAGTCTCTCTATGGTCTTGCACCTGACTATCTCTCTTCTCTGGCTTCTTTTTATACTCCTTCTCCACCACTTTTCTCACCTTCTCAATTTTTTCTCTGAGCTCCCCTACCTTGGAATGCTCTTCCTTATTCTCTTCATTCTGTTTCTGTCTATTTTTTATTTCGCAAGACGTTGAAGTTCCATTTCCTTCATTCTGGTTAAAATGACAGATTGCTTTTATTTTTATTGTTATTCATTTTTATTGTACCGTTTAGGATTCTCTGTACAGCACCTTGGCTTAAGGCACTATAAATAATACAAATCAAATACGAAAATACAAATGCAAAATACATCGAAAGATCTGAACTCAGCATCTGCTTCTAAAAGACTTAAATTATCATTGGCATAGAATCAGTTGCCTTTCATGACAAGTCAAATACATATTTTAGTTAACTGTAGGGGATTGGTGGGACTGGCTTCATCTGCCTAGTTGTCCACTTCCCAATTGCTCTGATTCAACTTGAATTGATTTTTCCTGTTAGCCATCTTATAGTAATTGGTGTATATTATTGATGGAATGTTTCATGTCGTTGATTGTGTTGTTTACCCATCCTATTATGATTGTGTTTGTTGTGTGTTATCTTTACAGGATGCTATTTTTTCTCAGATCTGGAACAATGTCTTGTTCCAGGATGTTGAGTAAGTCTAAACTATTTTTGCATATTAGTCAATACTTCAGCTGTTATCCTTATTTGAGCGTTGATAAATGTCATTGAATATTGCTTCTTGGAATGTGAAAGGAGTGAATAATCTGATTAAATGATAGAAAGTTCTATCTTACTTGAATATGTCTAAGCCATCTATTGCTTGCATTCAAGAAACTCATATCTCTCTTAAAAAGGTTTTGGGTTTGAGAGGTATTTTTGAGAGCAGTTGATGGTAAAATAAATTGTGTATCAATTCTTTACAATAAATCCGTCTAGAATAAACTAGTACATCTGGACTCGGATGATCGCAGGAGATGGGTTTTTATCAAATTGACTCGTGGACCAAATGGCCGCCAACAGGGAGTAGATGCACTTGCAGGAGTACCGCATGTCCTCCGGAGAAGCTGAAGATTGCCGCCTGCCCCAAATGTCATTGAGGGTCCCTGTCCAAATCCTACCCGCCATAACAACCGGGGGCACTGATAATGAGCAGCACAGACGATTTGTCAGCGAGTGCCTTGTGGCAGTGGCCCAGATGTGGTGGGACTAGACGGTGAAGGAACGCGGGCTGCAGCCAGCTGTGAAGAATACCCCAGGGAGAAGACGCATAGCAGGAGATTAACTGTTGGGACTAACACCCTCTTGCGGGCCACCCAGTAAGGAACGGAAGCCGGAATAAGAGAGAGCTACCCTCCGGATGGGGAGAGAGACATGAGGGGAAAGAGCGAGCCTGACAGCTGGATGAAAGGCGGACACGCTGGCATGGCAGCAGTGTGTGAGTCCGGGACTCCCGAGACCTGGCAGGGGGCTCCGGAGACTCTCCAGGAGACAGGTGGTGGTTAGGCAGCTGCCATCCATACCAAGAGAGGGCCTCTTTTGGGAGAGGTCTTCCACCAATGAAAAGCAGGAGGCCAGCCAGAGGAATGCAGAGAATGCTAGAGGTGGCCCACAGGGAATACTGGACCTCGGGGCACATGAGGCCCTGGCCCTGGTGTGGCCCAAGCAAGAGTGGGTACCCTCCGGATGGGGAGAGAGACATGAGGGGAAAGAGCGAGCCTGACAGCTGGATGAAAGGCGGACACGCTGACATGGCAGCGGTGTGTGAGCCCGGGACTCCCGAGACCTGGCAGGGGGCTCTGGAGACTCCCCAGGAGACAGGTGGTGGTTAGGCAGCTGCCATCCATACCAAGAGAGGGCCTGTTTTGGGAGAGGTCATCCACCAATGAAAAGCGGGAGGCCAGCCAGAGGAATGCAGAGAATGCTAGAGGTGGCCCACAGGGATTACTGGATCTCGGGGCACATGAGGCCCTGGCCTTGGTGTGGCCCAAGGAAGAGTGGGTATCACAGAGATATGATGTGATGTGATGGGTTATTATAACACGCTTAATACCCAGAGGTTTCTTAGCGCAGACCCGGGGATCGAACCTGTGTTGCTCTGTGTCGTCTTGCTTCCAAGGTGAGCAGGTTGCCCCTGAGCTATCCTCCCGAGACTATGGTGAATTTCGTGTCTCCAGCAGAGCCCAGCTGGACTAAAGGGAGACAGAATAGGACATAAAAAATTGGCCTGCAGGAATGGGAGGATGGGCACCGACCCGGAAGGCAAGAGCACTGGAGGAGGCTTCCGAGACGTGGAGGCTTCTGCTGAGGGAAACAGTTGTCCCCTGACAGGCAATCCAGAGTGCTGGAGGGGCGCTTTACTGAAGAGACAGAGGCCAACATTATAAAGCAGAAGGGTAGCTGGGCCAACCAATCTGCCTAATATCAGCACAAACGGCAATGCCCGGACAGACTCGGTGGGTCAGTGCTTGAACCCTGATGAAACAAGGCACAGGCCAGAGCAGAAGCTACAAAGCGTATCCGGCGAGTGAGGTGCCCCCCAAGATAGAGTCTCTAACACATCTGCTGAGGCAGCTCTTAGCCTGCCACCCTGAAGCCCTGCTTGGAGCATACCAAAGGTCCGAGCATTTCTCCAGTGGCAAGTGGGGTAAACTCGCCGGGGGGAGAAGTGGATGTCAAAAGGACGCACAAAAAGGCTAGGGGGACGCCACGGGCATATGAGTTGTCTGGTCCGGAATCCCTCCGAAGCCTCTGAGGCCCAAACGAGCACACCCAAAGTGAGAAAACCGCAGGGGAGATGGCAGCATCGAAGGGACTGAGAGGGGCTTCGCCAGCCATTGGTCTAACCAGGCAGGATCTCCAGCAAAACCTGAACGACCTCCAAGAGTCTCTCATTAATTAATTTCAAGAACAGTTTAAATTGCTGAGATCCGACTTAACCACGGCGGTAACTGACCTGAAGAAGGAGGTCAGGCAGCTGGGAGAACGTACCGACCTGCTGGAACGAGGCCTCCAAGAGTCAAGTGAGGAAATCAAAGAAATCTGTGAGATTCTGGAGCACCTGATCAGAATATCCCAGAACCTGGAGCTGCAAGCAGAGGATCTTGAAAACAGATCCAGGAGGTCCAACATCAGGATCAAGAATCTCCCAGAAGAAATAGGGGATGAGACACTACAAACTCAGGTAAAGGCTACGTTCATAGATATCTTGGGTAACAACACGCAAGAGGCATCATTTGGAAGGAGGAACCAATTGGAAGGAGGAACGGAGCGCTGACCGAGGGTTGTGCTGGTGGTGCTCTCCTCTTGGGGATATTATGGGCTGCAAGAATGAAGGAAACACTGACTGTAAAAGGCACACAAGCACAACTATATCAAGATCTGGCCTGGAGTACACCGCTGAACAGAAGGCAAATGGGCATGGCTGTGAAGGTGCTGACAAGAAGGAACATCTGCTACAAGTGGACTTTCCCCTTTGGTCTCTTGTTTAGTTGGGAGGGGACACAGTGCAGGATAACTTCAGTTCAAGAAGGCTGTGCTCTGCTGTATATAGAACAGGATGAGGTTGAAGGGGTGAAGCTCGCTCACATACAAACTCAGATGAGAGACAGGTTTTAGGAAGGGGTCATGGTGGAGGGGGAAGGATGAAAAAGGTGTCCCTCAGGGCCCACCCTGTAATGGGGAGGCAGAGGACCGGCAGAAAAGCCTGCAGCAGAAAGTTTAGCAATAGATGGTGGTGACAAGGGGGGGTGGAATAGAGAGGAGTGCAGAGGATGGGGGGGGGTGACAAATGAGGGGGAAAGTGTATGGGAGGTATGACGGGAGGGAGTGAGCCTACTTCATCTTGTGCAACCATGAGGGTGGACTGCCCAAGCGAGGGGATGGGGGAGGGCAGATGATGCTGGTGCGGAGGAAGGGAAGGGGCCTAGGGTTGGAGGAGCAAGTTTGTGAGCAGTGTTCTGGGGGCTTCCCGACAGTGGAGAGGTCAGGGAAGGGTGAGATGGCAGCGAAGAAACCGGGGTAGTGACGGGAACGTATTGGCACTAGAGATGGGCTTGAGGTGGAAAGGGGGGACACCAAGGAAAGTGGGGTTAAGTTCACATGACCCTAAACATTGAAATGCCTGACACAAAATGTTGGGGGTTAAATTATCCCTTCAAAAGGAAGAAACTTGGGCTCTTCATTAAGAACCAGAACCCTGATGCAATTGTCCTACAGGAAACGCATTTGCTATGATGCGACCAACGCTGAATAAGACTTAGTCACTTCCCACAGATCTTCCACGCATCGGCAGCCACAAAGATGGGGGGTTCCGGTTGGCTTTCAGGGAGGGAAATGATATCTGTATCGAAGAGACAAGAGCCCACAAAGCAGGAAGATATGTTCTAGCAAGAGGATATTTTCGGGGACGTAGGTGCACAGTAGCATCAATCTACGCTCCGAACACATGGCAAGAGCCCTTTATAAAATACTTGCTCAGGGTATTAGGGGCTTCACGGGGGAAAAATAGTCATGGTAGATTTTAACTTAGCATGGTCCCGGGAGCTGGACAGGAGTGTGGGGAAATCACAGGGAGGGGGAGAGGCGTCAAAAGCCTTGAAGGGTACATTTGTGGAAATGGGCCTCAAAGATGTCTGGCTAGAATTGAACCAATGGGAACAGATATTTACATTATTCTTGTGTGTCCACAATTTGCAGTTGCAAATTGATTATATTTGTGTCTCTGCAGTTCTGCTGCGGAGAATGGATAGGATTGAGGTTGGTCCTGTGACACTAGCAGCCCACGCATCGGTGGCCATGGATCTTCGGCTCCCGAGAGCACTGCAACCAATGTGGAGATGGAGAGTCCTAGTGGAACTATTCAGGGACCCAGTTCTCAGGGGTGATATCGAAGATAAGATAACTAACTCCTTCACGGAGAACGATATTAGATCCAAGGCGGAAGTGCTGTGGTGATACAGTTTTAGGTTGACAATAAGGGGAGAAATTATCTCGCTTAAGGTGACAAGAGGGAAGCAGTTGAGAGCCCTAGAAGGGCTGTTGGAAAAGAAGGTCAACGAACAGAGAAAGAAGGCATTAGAAGCCCCAACAAGAAGGGCCCTTAAGGCATTTAGGAAATCTAAGGGGCAGATTCATCTGTTCCATACAAAACAAGCTTAGAAGCCATTGCCCTACACAAGACAGTGCTACTATAGAGCACCAACAAAGCAGGTAAACTGTTAGCAAGGATCCTGGGGAAACAGGAGTTCACCAAAACAATATGTGCCATAGAAAGTTTGGAGTGGGGAGGATTATGCAGACGGAGGAGATACAGAGGAAGTTGAAACAATTTTATAGATCCCTATATGCATCACAAAATCCCCAAGAGGTTCTGCAGCAGGAATATCTGGGCAAGATGTCCCTCCCAAGGGTGGAGGCTGCTACTATCAAGAATTTGGGTTGCAGATTTGAGAGAAAGTGGTAAGGAAGCTAATTAGGGTGCTCCCTGTCAATAAAGCCCTGGGTCCAGACAGATTGGCAGCAGGCTTCTACAAAGTTTTTAGCAACGTGCTGGCTCCACAACTTACCAGCATAGTCAATTATTTTCACTCAACAGGGCAGATTTTGCAAACGATGGAGGAGGATAAGGTGGTACTTGTCCCGAAGCCGAACAAAGACCCAGTAAAGTACAGGTCCTATCATCTTATAGCCTTAATAAACATTGACGCCAATATTTACACACAAATATTAAAGAATAGACTGGAGCCGTGGCTATCTACCATAATCTATTCTGACGAGCTGGGTTTCATTTTGGGCGAACAAGCTTTTGATAGCATCAGAAGGGCAGCCCATTTCCTGGAGCAAGTGAAAATAGGGGCTATCCTTTCCGTTCTCCTTTCACTTGGCACACAGAAGGTGTTTGACTTGCTAGAATGGTCCTTCCCCTTTAATACTATGGACAAGATGGGCCTGGGAGAGGACTTCATCAGAATGGCAAAAGCAAACTACAGAGACCCATTGGCTAGGCTGCTGATCAACAGCATGCTCTTGGACAAAACTGAGCTCCAAAGAGGGAGGAAGCAGGGATGCCTCCTCTCGCTGCTGCTCTATGACATTTACCTGGACCCCCTCCTGCAGGCGATACAAGAATTAGGGGAAATCCATTGTGTGCCATTTGGGAATATGCAACATAATAATGGCAGCATTTTCAGATGACATGCTGTTGTCATTGACACAGCAGATGATGTCGCTACGAGAGGTTCTCGAGGAACTGGAGGGATTGGTGAGGGTCATGGGGTTGAAAGTCAATGTAGAGAAATTGGAAATGTTGAACCTGTCTGTTCGAGGAGCCGATAAGGCTGAGCTCCAAGACAAGTCACCCTTCCTCTGGAGCCTCAGAGGTATCATATACCTGGGGTGGCAATCTCTTCTACAATCAGAAGATTATATCAGGAAAACTTTCCTAACCTCCCGACTTTGATTAAAGAAACCTCCAGTGATGAATCCATTAATAATCTCTTGGATGGAACGTATCGCAGCCCTTAAGTTGTCAACCCTTCCTAGACTGTTGTATGTATTCCAGGATCTAACAGTGGAAGTCCGTAGCACTTTCTTCAAAGAGTAACAAAAAATGACTGAAACTTTTATGTGGAATGGCAAATGGCCACACATGTCACACAAACTCCTACTTGCACCCAGGGGAAAGGAGGGTATGGACTTCCCCGTCTTCCAGACATATTATGAAACTTACCAGATCTGGATCATTAGAGAGTGGTTTAGTGAAGATAAATCAAAATTATGGGTGGGTATGGGTAGAGCGGTGGTAAAACATTCTTTGCGAGAAGTGCCATTGCTCCCGGGGGGCGAGGGGGTGGGAGGGAAGACCTACCCATATGTATCTTAGTAGAATAACGAAGTTGCTAGGTGACGCATGGGACAAGCTGACTCAAAAATATTGCATCTCCTCTTTTCCTTCTCCTTTTACATGATTGTTCAACAACCCCGATTCTATACAGGGATATAGGGAGCATTTTATAAACGGGAGTCTTAATCTGAAAGATATGTTTCACAAAACAGATAAGCAATCCTTCATAGAGTGCAAGGAAGGGGTCAACCTGGGTGAGGGAGAGGGTGCAGTACTTTCAGATAAGACACAGGATCTCTAATGTGGAGGTTAGAGTGGCAGCAACCCAACCAATCACCCCATCTGAGAGGTACTTAATCATGCACAATGGTGCAAAAGGCCTAGTCTCACGGATCTACAGGATTCTGGTAGGTCTGGGTCCCCAACCAGTTTAGTCGTATATGGAACATTGGGAGAAGACTTTGGGGAAGGAAATCCTGCAGGCCAAGTGGGAGAAATTGTAGAGGGACATACACTAGTTAACAAAATCTATTAAACTACAGGAAATGTGGTATACATTGATATTTATATGGCACTACATGCCGGCTAGGCTTGGGAAGATTTTCCCTAACACTACAGATGAATGTTGGAGGGGGCGTGGAGGAGTCGGCACTTGGTCCCATACATGGTGGAACTGCCCCAAGGTGAGAACATTTTGGAAGGAGGTATCATAGGTACACACATCTGTATTTGAGGTGGCGGCCAGTGCGAACCCTGGGGAAGTCTAGATGGGGAGTTAGGGAAAAACCAGGAAGAAGGCTCTAAGGCCAAGCGTAGAGCCTGGATAGCGTTGAATTTTGCAGTTATGCTGTTAGCAGCCCAAATGTGGAAGCAGGGGAATACCCACATTTCAAGACTTGCTGTGTAAATTCTGCAAATTTGTCACCCTTGAGTGGGTCACTTACACCCTCCAGAACGACAGTGCAAACCTTTCCAGGGACTGGAGAGAAGTATTGATGGTGCCGCCAAAGATTGAAATTGTTGGACATAGGCTAAGGACCTCTACGATGATGCCTATGATTTTTGCAGGCCTGCATACTTGTACATGTCACCCTGGGAAGGAAGGTGGGGATACAAAATTAGCTGTACAGTGGAATATTTTGGTCTTGTGAATTATATGACTGATCTATAAAAAATGAAATAAAGAGACATAAAAATAAATAAGACATTGCCTCGTAGTTGAAATTTAAAAACTAGAGAACAAAAGTTCCTGTTATTAAAGAGAGATTAGGAGTGAGAAAGGTTTCAGATACAGATAGTATTAATGTCTGTTATAATTATGAGGTATTCCTCATATCCAGATTACGATTTTGCTTCTTTGGAGAACCCATTTCTGTTGATGAAATCTATAAAGCAATATAAACTTTTAAGTACACTTTCAAAATGTACTAGCTATTAAACTCAACTGGCTGTTTTCCTATTGTTCATAAAATACTAAGGGCCTCATTACACGGTAGGCGGTAACCATGGCGCTATTAGAGCCATGGTTGCCGTCAGTATTTTACCGTGTCCGCCTTGGTGGATGGTGGAATTTCCGCCCTACTCCAAGGCGAGCGGGGGCGGTAATTCCCCATTCAACAAGGCTCTTCCCCATTCCCATTTTTGCCCCCATAGGGCATAATGGGAATGGGGAAGGTGCTAATTACGGTACCGCAAATTGCGGTACCGTAATTAGCTCCGAGGTCCCTTTGCGGCACCCAACTTTAACGGCTGGTAAAACCAGCCGTTAAAGTCGGGTCCCGCAAAGGGAACTTGTAGTAAGGCGGTAGGGTTTACTGGTACCGGTGCCCTTACCGGTACCGGTAAACCCCTACCGCCTAAATCAGTAGGAACCTTTTCTGAAGCCATGCTCGGTGTTTTTCCAAAACCAAACAAGAATCTGTAACTTCCGCAAAATTATAGACCAATTTCCCTAATAATCTCAGATTATAAAATCTTTACAAAAGTTTTAGCTAATCGCTTGGACCCCTTCATCCCTAGGTAGAGCAAAAGTGATCAAGTTGGATTTGTTAAAGGGAGATTATCGCCATCCAATTCCAGACTGTTTCTAGATATTCTGGATACCGGTAATAAATCCAATGAAAATTATACTGCTTTGATGCTAGGTGCAGAAAAGGCATTTGATAGAGTGGAATGGGATTATCTATTTGAAACAGTGAAATGGTATGGTTTAGGATGTTCATTTATATCTATGATTACATTATTATATTCAGAGCATAAAACTTCCTTTTTTTTGTTAATGGACATATGTCCTCTTTTTTGCATTAGTTAGGGGAACTAGGCAAGGTTGTCCCTTATCTCCCATTTTATTCATTCTAGCTCTAAAACTTTTCCTGGAATTAATAAGACTTGATGAAAACATACATGGTTTTGAGATCTCTATTATACGTATTAAGCTTTCTGCTTATGTCGATGATATTCTGCCATATTTGAAGAACCCAAAAACTGGTACGGATCATCTGATGTGTAGAATTTCCCTATTCTTGTCTGTTTCTGAGTATAAGTTAAAGATAAATTAAAAATATTACCCTTACATATTCATTGTTCAAAATTCAGATATGAAATGGTGTCTGAAATGTATAAAATATTTGGGGATCCATATTTAATCGCCCATTAAGGATATTATGAAACAAAATACTAAATTACTAATGTCTAGACTCAATGATCTTATTATTTCATGGTCTGCATTGAATTTAACATTGTGGGATCATTCAGAATAAATTTAAATGATGCTTTCTCCAACTGTATTTCATACATTGCATTTCCTACCGCTGCCTTTTACTTCATCTTTCTTTAAATCAATTGTCTCTTGCTTGGAAAAATTCCTTTGGGGATTAAAAAACATAGAATTTCAGAGAGCAAGCTTAAAAAAGTGATTTATAATGTGAGGCAGCCAAATGACCAAATTTTAAACTTTATCATTCAGTTTACATGCTTAAACAATAGCAAGTTTGGTTCATGTCTGATGAAAGACAGGATATGCCTACTTGGTGTGTACTGGAGAGATTGTTAGTGCCCCCCCTTGTCTCTTGATGATTGTTTTTAAAAATGTACAAACAGACTACTTTAAAATGGCAGTACTAGGGGACACTTTTGAGCAGCCGCGAAAATGGCTGCATATCTTAACAGCTCTGCATCACGCCAACTAAAAAACTCGATAAAGCAGGCGGTGCTGGAAACTAATTGGCCTCAGGAATATATCTACATGGACCTGGAAGTGGGGTGCATCAGCAGTCCATTTCCTGAAGGGAGGGTGTATTCCGGAGCGAGGAACAAACCTTCTGCAGCCTGAGGAGCGGGATACGGCCTGGCCGTGGCAGTGTTACGCGACTGTTCTGCGTATCACTGGGGGTCATGAAACGTAACCACAGTGCACGGCTGCCCACCCATGTTGCCAAGGGCCGGGCCAGCAACTTGAGGAATACCGGTCAGCCTCACCCCTATCCTGCTGAGAGATCTGAACAGGAGGCTGGGACGAGTGGCGTTGAGGCTGTCACGGCTGTGGGGTGTGCTGCGCCTTCCGCCTGTTTCAGTTGGCACTGGTGCCTTGCCCCCTTCTCTCCGGCGGGCTTCCGTGCGGGGCTAGGAGGTGCAACCTTACACTATGCCCCGGTCCCTGGAGTTGCCACCTGTGAGATCTGCACACCGCATCCCAGCAATAGTCAGCTGTGCCCAGCGGCGTGGGGCCTGGATGCGGCGGGGCCTGGTTGCGTGGGGCCTGCCTCCGCTCTGTCCCCACGTTCCGGAGGGGCCTGGAGCTTCTAAACATAAATAAAGATGGCGCTGAAATCCAGGCTGGATGAGTGATTGTGGTCCTCTGCCCAGAAGCTAGCCCAGGAGGGCGCGCCTGCTGCTGTGATCACCCAGGGCAACAGACCTTTGAGGACAGCTGATACCTGTGGGCTACCCCTTATAAACTCCCCCAAGGTCACTAGGACTGGGTGAAATACGACCAAGCGTGGTCTTGTGAACCACTTCACATCACAGGTGGTGAGACCTGGAGCCAGGGTCAATCTGACAGAGCTGCTGCATGTGCAGGCAGATCCTGTGGCAGGGCACCTTCCCGCTGCCCAGTGCCCTGGGTCAAGGCCCACAACAATGTGTTGGAGGTGCTACTGATCGGATGACCGTAAATCTGACTCAACTATACCAAGTGTGTGAGGGGAGGTGCGCTGGCCCCGGGCACCATACACTGTAGCTTTTGGGGATTGGGGACATAACCTTGCACATTGCCATAGCCCCATTTGGGCCACTATTTACTCACCCCCTGTGGCTGCTGAAACCCCATTTTGGGACACAACAGGCAACAACCATATACTACAAGCAGATTGGCATCCCCAGCCTTGCCTCCCCCGGACATACACCCCCCTCAGCCATTCAACCACAGTTCCTTGGGGGACGCTCCTGATCAGGACCTATCTGTGACATACCCTGAGGCCTCCTGGCACACCCAGAGGCCACCTGAAATGTGCTGCCGGTCGCCCACACCCCACTGCCCTATGATCCTTGGAGTCTCCCATTGGAATCATCACTTTGACCCATTGCAAGACACTGGTCTCCTACACGGGATGTATAAGGTAAGGCAAGGAACCCTCTTTTTTATAAGGGGGCTTGACTCCAGAGGGTAAGGCGAACGTTTTGAGAAAAGAGTGGAGTCAGCAGCTACCCTGGTCATTGAAGCTTTGGTAGGATTATTTTTTTGGGAGGCAGTGGCGCTAAATTAGCACATATCTATTAGCTCTTAACATAAACACAAAGAAGTTAGATTCTTTTTCAAACATAAAAGGTTGAGATTTATTAAATTTTCAAGCGTAAAAAAACCTTTTCAAGAGTAAAAAAGGGAAATATGCCATCCTTGGCACAGAAAAACATTTTTTACACAAGGTTATGGAATGATTGTGCCTATAGGTGGGTTAGTACATCAAAAGTGACTGTAATTACATGTACTGTTAGTGTTGCGGCAGTACGTAAAAATTGTCGACACACACAGAGTTCAGGTGTTTCTAGTTCGGTGAGTAGATGGAGTGGCCAGCGGTTGAGAATGTGGAACATGCTGGTGGATGCACCGGGCTGTCTTCAGGACTGGGGGAGCTTTTGAGCACAGAGGTGTTTGTTAAGTGCCAGGCACCTAAAATTGGTGAGACAAAGTATGGAGTGTTATAGGGGAAGGTTTAAAAACAAGGGGTATTCGGAGAGAGACACTGCAGAAAAAGGAACCTACCTAGGGTAGTTGGAGCATCATAGCTAGCGTGGTTTGATATGGGCCAGAATCTGGGTAAGTCGCTGGCGATTAGTTGAGTCCAAAAATGGACCGACGGTCTCTGAAACAAGTTGGAAAACCGGGTTGGCTGGGATGTAATGAATTACAATGAGCAATATAGGCAATGGTGGTAGGTGAACAGTTACCTGGTCTGGTCAGAAAATTGAGTCCCAGGTGGTGCTAGATGAGAAGATGTCTCTATCTAGGGCGTGGGGTGGCCGCGGTCTGTTGTAGACAAAAGAGAGAAGGGGAGTTGGCCATTAGGCAGCTAGTTGCAGAGATAAGAAGTGATTTATGAGGCGTACTGGTACAAGCGTCGAGATGTTATGCTGTTGGTGCACACTTGGAAAATCAATATCGAGTGCCAGTGATCAATATTTCCCTTTTTTACTCTTGAAAAGGTTTTTTTACTCTTAAAAATTTAATAAATCTCAACCTTTTATGTTTGAAAAAGAATCTAACTTCTTGTGTTTATGTTAAGAGCTAATAGATATGTTGCCTGTTGAGCTTAAGAAAGGCAAAGCCCCTTGGCCCAGACGGCCTCCCCCCAGAATTCTATCAAGAACATGTGGCGTTTCTTGCACAGCAACTGCTAGGGGTCTGGGACAAATCCCTACGTGAGTCCATACTTCCTCCCTAACCTACGCATGGTGACCTTCACCGTTCTCCTGAAACCAGGCAAACCTAGCAATGAATGTGGTTCATATAGGCCTCTGTCACTTATGAACGTGGATACGAAAATATTTGCCAAAACAGTAGTGAATAGATTTCTCCCACTTATGCCCCACTTACTACATAAAGACCAGGGTGGGTTTGTTCCCGGAAGGTCGACATCTCTCAATATCAGAAGACTCTTCAATGTACTATCCAGTATTGACCAAAAGACAGAGGCAGTAGCCGTCACACTTGATGCTCAAAAGGCCGTTGACATGATATCCTGCCAATACATGTGGCAGGTCCTAGAGCAGATGGGAGTGGGAGCCCCCATGATTAAATACATTAAACTAATATACACGTGCCCCACGGCGAGAGTGCCTGATCAATTATCAAACCTCAGCGCCCTTTAGGGTTAGCAGGGGCACCCGTCAGGGCTGTCCGTTTTCTCCCCTCCTTTTTGCAATGGTCATCGAACCAATGGCACACTATATTAGAGCACCGCACTACGGAAAGGGAATACGACTGCTCGATAACCCTGAGATAATATCCCTATATGTGGACGACGTGCTGTTATATGTCAGGAACCCGTCCACGAATTTGGATCCTATACTAAGAGACGTGACCTGGATAGGCACCTACTCTGGGTTCACAAACAATTACAGCAAGTCTGAGATATTCCCACTTACTATGGTGACCCAACAACCCACATGCAAGTACCCTCGTCGATGGTCACCGGAGGAAATCCGCATTTAGGGGTTCAAGTATCTAGATCTGAATCAATGCTGCTAAAGGATAACTATATTGCGGCGCAACAATACGTTGACCTCAAAAGAGCCAGGTGGCGCCCTCTTCCGCTCACGCTGGCATGGAAGCTGTCACTGGTGAAAATATTTCCAGTCCCGAAGCTCCTGTATATTTTTGCCAATGTCACAATCTGGCCTGGGAGGCAATACTTTGACAAACTACACACTGCATGCGCTCAGTTTATGACGCACACCGGTGCGGTTCACAAAAAATGGGCACAAATGACCCTACCCTATGAGAAAGGTGGTTTCACTGCCCCCAACCTAACGCTATACCAGACAGCAGCGCAAGCCCAAAATGCTACATACCGGTACTCAGACTCTGCTTGAAAATCTGGCAGCGGACAAAGTCAATCATAAAACACTAATATTGCACCGGACCTATAGAGACGCCTCACCTTTAGATCCCAATGCCGCCACACTTCTAGCATGCGTTCAGATGCTACGACCATTGTCAGAGACATTTCATTATTATAAATGGCTCCCTATCTGGAGATACCCTGGACTTGAACCCACACATGATGTCCCAGCACTGGCAGACTCTGGGATAACAAGTATTGAATGACCTTTTCCCAGAAGGGAAATTCATCACCCCACAAACGTGGCGGGCCGGTCATACTGGGTCAGCACTGGAAATGCTACAATATTACAGATTGCCAGCCTCCGTTCATGCCATGTGGTCGTGCTACCCAGACGAACCCCCCGACACACCCAAATTACACTACATGGTTAACTCAGGAGGGGCCCGAGCTGTGGTCTCTGCATCATATAAACTTTTATTTAGCAAAAGTCCTGGGTCAACCCCACACAGCGCAAGACAAATGGGCAGACGAATTGGACCCTGAAATTTCTGACAAAATGTGTAGGAAAATGTGTCTCCACACATGCAAAGTCTCCCACAATGTTCCGCTGCATGCAGTACAAACTTCTCAAATGATTATACTACACTCCCTACAGACTCAATGCACTGGACTGTCACATGACGCACACTTGCCCGAGATGCCACCATCAAGCGGCCAACCACACATATATGTTATGGACATGCAATACACTCCATGCCTTCTGGAGTGAAATCCTGCGGGCGCTCTCTGAAATTGTAGGTACCACTGTGGGTCCAGATCCGATCGGTGTACTGATTGGGATATGGGATGTTGCCTGCGGTAAGAGAATGACCGCCTTTTTGAATGTAAGCTGTATGGTGGCAAAGAAATGTATTCTCCAATGCTGGAAACGTCTGTTTCCTCCGACATTTGCAATGTGGCTAAACGCACTCACCTGGACCCAAACATGTGAGGAAGAATATATCACATCCCTATCTGCGCATGCTCGACCGAAAAATGTATGGTCTGAATTCCGCACGTACCTCCTCAATCGAACTGAAAGTAATCCATCATCACCAGAGCCGACATAAATGATGCCCCGGATCGACCCGCAATGTAAACATCGTAAAGTATGCTGTACCGCCCTATGTTATTGTACTGTCTGCCAATGTAAAATGCAAAATATGTCTAAACATGTACTGTATGACCTGCCTAGGTGTGTATGCTGTCAACTTCTGCCAATAAATAAAAGGTACAACAAAAAAAAGGGAGTACTATAATTTCAGCTGTACATCCCCAAAATGCTCTATTCCCACTTATTAGAAAACCTGCTGAATTGATTTCACAACATATATGGTTTAACAAACATATTCATATAAATGGGTGATCTTTTTTTCAGAAACCATGGTTATCCAAAGGCATTACATTTCTTAGCCAATTCTAGGTGGATGGGATTCCTATTCCTTTTTGTGGATTAAAATGGAAATTCTCCCTCGCTTTCTCTAATTCTAATTTGCTAAAATGATGGTTGCTTTGATGGAAAATGTAGTGGTTTGGTCGGGCAGTAATGTTTTACCAAAGGACAGACTAAAATGTGTGAAAAATGGCAGCTTTAAATCCTCAATGTTCCATACAATTCTTAATACCAGTAAGACTGATGAACAAAGATGGAGGTTGGAACTAACTTGGTAACAAGAGTCTGATCTGGTAAGTGAAGAAACTATGTGTCCCCAAATTTGAGTAGGATTTCACACACTAGCACTTCGGCGAGCCCAACTCAAACGTTGCTTTTCTCTCAACATAAAGGGGCCTCATTACGACCCAGGCGTTAAGGGGTTAACGGCGCCGTAAAAGGTGGCGGCGCCGTTAACCCCTTACCACCTAATTACGAGGTCCCTTTGCGGGTCCCGACCTTAACGGCTGGTTTTTACCAGCCTTTAAGGATTGGACCCGCAAAGGGACCTTGGAGGTATTTACGGTACCGCAATTTGCGGTACCGTAACTACCGCCTTCCCCATTTCCATTGAGCCCTATGGGGGCAAAAATGGGAATGGGGAAGGGCCTATGGTGAATGGGGAATTACCGCCCCGCCAACCTTGGAATGGGGCGGTAATTCCGCCATTCACCATGGCGCAATCGGTAAAATAACGGCGGCAACCATGGCGCTACTAGCGGCATGGTTACCGCCTGGGTCGTAATGACCCCCCAAGGTATTTATTACTCCTTCTAGACTACTCAAATGTAATCTCTCAGCAGATAATGTTGTAATTGCTTGGAAACAGAAGACTCTTCTAAACACATTTATTGATTGTAAATGTGTTAAGCTATTCTGGAGTAATGTCTGAAATGTAATTATGTGAATCTTTAAGTTAAAACTAGTTTTTCTTTTTAAATATTTATTGTTGGGAAGTACTGTGTTTAAATACATGATGGGATAAATGGATCTTCCCTGTATGATCTTTTGATACTTATTGCTGTTCAGACAATTACTTACATTGGGAGATTTTGGGCTGTATAACTTATAACATGTGGTGCAATTCCGTTTGCAATATTCAAAGACTTAAAATGTTTAGCATCCTCTCCGTTATTATTGAAAAACATGAATTGAAACGGAACGTATTTGTTAACTTTTTGTCAAACTCCACTCTTGCTTTATAATTTAATCCAATCTAATCCTGCGTTTCCTCACCCCCTCTGTAGCTGTCGTATGACCCCTCCTTCTCTATCTGTTCTGTGGAATATTTTTTCTTTATAGGGTAAGTCTTTAAAGATTATGATATATAACCTGTAACATTTATCGTCAGTTATGTACCATCTAGTTTTTATTCCATTGGTATGGACGATATTTATGAATGGACTTATCCTTTATGATTATCTGTGTTGTGATATCTTTTGAATATTGTTAGTAATCATTGAAAACCTAGCCATATATATATTATTGAAATAAACATGTTCTCAACAAACAAAAAAAGATTTTACACACATCAATGTGCACTGGCATTTGCAAAACTTTACAACCTGCATGACCACACGTGCAGCATCAATGCGGATAGCAGAGCACACATCTATGATCTGCAATCGGCACATGCAGGCCCCTTTAGTCATCCACTGCAATGATCAACAACACTGTGAGAATGGCTTGCAGTGGCTCCTCTTTTAATCCTTACGTCCTGATATTAATGACTTTCCAGTATCCAACTTGTTATACGAACTGAAACATCATTGGATACACTAGCTTAACACTCAAATCACAGGATTTAATGAAATCCTACATTATGTGGTGCGACTTCCCAGATAAATAATCCTTTATCCTCTCAAAGAGACATATTTTCGCCAAAGTTAAGAACATACATTCTGTAAGTTTGATTGAAATATGAAAGCCTCTTTCTTTATGTTCCAACATTTGCTCCAATTTAAATGTATTTCCTGTATTATCTTTTTCATAAACTAGCCATATTCTCTCATTGACAGTTAACATGTTTCATCATTCACAGAACAGTCAAGATGATTGTCTCCCTTTGTCTTTCCTCCTGTCTTCACCCACCCAAGATGGTAACAATGAATTCTCATGTAAATATCTTACACAAACCGGTCCACTTTATCCGCACCTATGAGTATTTCTACCCGGAAACTTCACCACTGTACAAGGACACATGATTTGCGCAAGCTACAATTTACGCTTCATGTGGACGTGACATTCTCATCAGCTCCATATGTACAGCTTAAAATAACTATTTGATTTCTATTTACTGCAGACACAACACGTTACGCATTGGTAAGAGGCAGCCACCTTACATCTATAGTTATCTAGAAGGTAAGTGTCTCTCATATGCAATCCCTGGGTAATTAATGTTACCCAGCAATTATATCTTCAGACAGTAATTCATGTCTTTTGATTCATAGGTGATTCATTTCGGCAAATTGCTTTCACCTACTTGTTCAATCAGTGTGTCTGCGCCCTTTGGAATAACATGAAAGCACACCCTGGGTAGTAGCTTTCCAACTCCTCCATACTTTGTACATGCTCTTTCTCTTTACCAACATATAGAATTCAGCTCTCTCCCATTGTGGATGCTGCAATTATCTCCACATTTGTTTACTTCTATCTCCCACAGATTCCGACAAACAAGCTAGCGCTTTGCTATGAATTTTACAACACTGACAGGCTTCTCCATGGGGAACTCACACATCATCAAATTAATTGATTTGTTAATACAGGTAATACACGTGACACAATTAATTTCCTTTCATGTTTTCCTAGTCTGCAGGCACATTCAGGGAATAATCAGCTCCTATTCGAATTCTATTTCAGATAAAACCATAACTCATTTAAACTGAAGGTCCAGTACACTTTGCTACCTCTGAATTTTCTCCTCATGATGAGGGTTGAGCCTTTAACTTTTAGTGACCCATGAAGCTGAAACTCAAGTAGCTTGAGTCGAGAAACCCTATTTGAATTTTTCTTTCTAATTTCCAGGTACTTCTTCAATTTCTCTGATTCCCCTGTAATTTATCTTTCATATTGTTTGTGTTTTGCTAAACATTCTTCCCAGTGAATACATTTGTTTGTTCTGTTTTATCATCTGAATAAATGTCTTGTTTTTTTCCCCTATCTTTTGTAATTTAATTTCAAGTTTTGTGTTTGGAGCAATATGGTTGTTAGTTTGACTTTTCCATTAGTTTTGCCCCAAGTTTCTACATCCGACACTTTTGTATACAAAATGTGCTACTGTGTACTCAATTTGATGTGGTCTGTTCCTTTTTGATCTGTAGCCCCCTGTGAGGGAACTCAGTTGCTGTGTACCAATTTGTCCCTTGACCCGTAACTCTTAATCCCAGAGAGAATTTTGCTTTTCCTTGCACATCATGCCCAGGGTAATTGGCAACAGTAAGAGTTCTTTACAACTTTTCCATCGATCACTCTGAAGGTTCCATAAGTTGCATTGAGGGACACATGTGTGCCCAGATGTCGATCCTCAGCTTCCTGTGGCTAGAGATGCAAACTACATCTCACTAATGATGCCCAATCAGTCCAAAGCATGTTTGGGGTTGCTTTTGATTTCATGTAGAAGGAATGCTACCTCGCCCTTCATGCTTGGAGTGGGACAAAGCCTGCTTTGCTAATTGTTTTCCTGTGCTGTGATGGCACAGCAGGCTAAAATATGATGGTTTGGGCTTATGTAATTGCTAATGACTATGATTTATTCAGCTCTTTTCCATCCATCACTCTTCAGTATTGCATTTGGTGAACAGTTGCCAGATTCTTTTCCACAAGTTATAGAAAACTGAGGAATGACCCCAGATTGTCATGCATGTTATTGTTTGCATGAATGAGAAATATCCATAGTCTGGAGAAGCTGCCAGAGATGTTTCACCCAGGCAATTTCTGTGAATATCGAGTCCGTTGCATAGCTGGCGCTAAACATGGTATGGGCCAGACCCAACTGGATAACAAATCGATCAGCTGCTACTATCATGAGGGGCTAAAAGGGGAAGGACAATTCATAGGGTTGCACAATCAGATTTACAACTAAGCTTTGATGATAGTGGGAAGGAGGAGTGTGCTGCTCTTGAACAGCCGGTCATTTCACACAAGGCTGGAGCAGGTATACACCGTAGGCAGCGGAAGGAGCATACATAGTCAAATTGGGGATTTAACCAAGTAGGCATGTCCTGAAGCAGAAGAGGCTCAAAATGAAGTTTTGTGCAGTGTGTGGACACTGCCAGAGACGCACTTGAAGATGGTTTATGAAATTAGCAAAGAGGTGTAATCGGAGTTTAACACCCAAGGCCTATTGAACGGTGCAATTTTATAGGCTTTGAATTGCTTTGATGGTCATTGGATGCAAGTCATGGCTGAATTGTTTAATGACATATGAGTGGTGAAGTGTGAGAGGCTACTTTTAGACATGGTTGCATTTGGGCTTGTTAATTAGGGATTTGGGATTTTCTCTAGGAAAGGTGGGTGAAAATGTGGTGGAAAGGTCTTTAAATAGCTCTTTTGGTACATAGCAGCATGTCACTGACTCACGGGAGCCCTCAGGGAAGGAATGGTTGATGGTATGTTGATACTGACTTGAAGTTGAATATTTCAAGCCACGCCCCCTATAGGGTATTGTCATTTAGATATGATGAGATCATCAGCAAGGTATTCTGAAGCATTGCAGGGAATGGTCTTCACTGAGGACCAGTGGAGAGCAATTGGTACTGCTGTGATGTGGAAAAATGGCAAGTTCTTGAATTGAGTGGTCGGCTTCGATTGTGTTCAAAGTCGTCCCACAGTGTACTCATCTCCTTGACTTCCTCTTGCTTTGGGTAGTGCTTTTGTCTGCCCCAGCGGAACTGCACGTGTGTGCACTCCTGCCTTTCCCTATTTCGGAGGCAGCGACAGACCCATTTATCTATCTATTCCATTTTTTATATAGTGCCATTCGCCCATGGACCTCAAGACCTGCCTTCAGAAACTATGGTATGGAGAATCCTACACATCTGGGTACACAGTCCTAAGAGAGGCCACTTACGCCTCATCTGCAGCTGATTACTCTAAATTATTAGGATGTTTCCCATCAGGTTATTCAACATACTGGTCATTGGCAAAGTGGGGACTCTATACTGACCCCTTAAAGCCTCTGAGTGGCCTGTCAGGATGCCTGAGGCAGATGAGGTAAAATGGCAGGGTACAGAATATGTTTTCCCTCCTTCTCCACCAACTTCTGAAATTCAATGTAAATTATTTTCCCTGCCATTGTGTTCTGAGGCTGCTTCGAGGCTGCTTCGGCTGCTTCTGATCAGGGCTGGGTGCTGCAGGAAATATGATAGTTTGAATCCTGCTTCCATATATAACGCATGCTTAGGTGAGTAGAGAATCCTTCATGATCCTACACACACCCACACACAAACACACACAATGCACTTTTTATTTACAAGCTCTTGCCCCTAACCTTGGACTGGCCGCTATGGCAATATTTTAGCGCATGAAGGGCTATCCTGACAGACCAGTGTGTGGCAGCTCTCTGTACCAATGTGGGTCACTATAATAACTGGGGATCGATTATAATTTTAATCAATGTTAATGGCATAATGCAGCGCATTTTCCAAAACTTTTATGAACAGGCTGGGACTTCATGTGACGGTCGCCAGGGATGCCATTTGCTACCCCTGGCAGTGGTCTTCCAACTGGTTGAGAGGTTTCAGCAGCAGTGCCAAGGAGGGAAAAGGAATATGTTACAGGGGTGCTGCTAGGATTACCTGGGGTCATATTGCTGAGTGGCTTCTGTACAAGAGATCTGCAATACCATTTGGAAAGTGGTAGCACATCTTTGTTGGGGTGGCAAGCCCAAAGGACCCCACACCTTGCACCCTCTGGGAGATACATTGGGTTGTGGGCGGGTCAACCCAGTACCTAGATGCTGGTCCCTCACATACTATGATGTGGAGTTCACTCAGCTCACCATGGGTGCTAATAGTGCTAAAATCCAGGTGGGAGGACGGACATACCAAGTAACAGCATTGAGCCCGTGTGGTGGTCCTTGCAGCAAGCTCAAATAGTGGACAATTACCAGCCATCTCCACCCTGCTAATAATGCTACATTAAAAAAAACAGGTGTGAATGGCCAATGAGAGTGGAACTTTACCTCTTAACATTGACCTAATCACTTAGGTTTACAACAGTTTTTGACTAGCCTGGGAGATCTAATACTACTGCTACCTCTACCATAATACAGCTCCCACACAGACTTTGAGATCCATACAGAAACGCTGTATGGAGACATAGCAAGTGGACGACCACAGAAGCAAGCGACCACACAGATGGTCTGGAGTGCTACCGAGCCCCCGGTAGCTGCCCTGGTACTTATTGAAGATTAGGGATGGCTTGTATTTCCACTTTGGGGCAACGTCTATGACCTGTTACCGTGTAATGTGTAGAGAGGCAGTTGTGCACGTCATCTATAGAGCCTGCCCTCTCACCTCTGTCATACTGGAGGAACGGCAAGAGAGCACTGTGCATGACACCTGGTATCATTCCAATACCCATCGAAGGTATGAGAGATGGTATGCGCTCAGACAACCGTACCAAATTTACCCTCGAACTGAAATGGTAGACATGAGTCTGCAGACCCTACTGGACATAGAAGAACTATAAGTACATATGGACAGAAGAGAAGTGGCGTCACAACGAGAGAAGATACATAGACACACTCAATTTGATGAACAGATGTTCAAAGAATGAAGAATACAACTGAAGCAACAAAAATGCAAATATGAAGAAAACCATATACAAGGAGAAGATAAGTGACAAGAGATGTAATAAGTCTATATATGCAGAAATGTAAGGTAGATAACACAACATAAAAACGTGCTAAAGTAGGAAATATAACGAGAGTAAAGCAGCCATGTTGAGAAAATTGACTCGAAAGCTAGAAATCTCGAGGAGAGACCCCAAGGCTGCAGGGCGGACATGCCCTGGAATACAGCTTTGTGTGAGAACCAAGGGTATTTGCTTGGCTCAGGATGAAGGATTCCGCAGCAAGAAGCAACTGCAAGGAACGAAAGGAGTCAATGAGGATAAGCCATGTACCTAAGGCATATTTGTATTACATTAAGTAAAGGAGTGAATAATTGGGAGTGCCAAGTATTGAACAATCAAAGATGCAGAAAGCACATGCAAGACAGAGTGACCAAGTCTCCAGAGGCCAAGAGGAGTAATAGCAGCCAATATAAATAAATTACATAGCACTAAATAGAAGGACAGAATGGACAAAGTCATGGTCTCCTCACATGTGGTGTTAGATTAGAAAACAAGGCCTATTCATAAAGCTCCAGATGAAGATAGTGGTGTACCTTCACTCCCTTGAAAGTTCTGAGGAGAGGACAGCCTGCAAGGTCAACTACAAACAAGAAGCCATGGTTTAGGGCCTAACTGATGAGAGATGGTAGGTTAGCTAAGAAAGGCAGTTGTCTGATGTTGTTCCCCTGCACCTGGGTTTCGTTGCTTACATGCTGCTAACAAGCTGAATGTCCAAGGTTGGAAGAGAGTGCCAACAAATCATGAGGGTCTAAGTAATGGTGTACTATACATTGTTGCTGAAGCCTATATGCTGCTGGCATTATGCTATTATCTGTATTTTACGGAGTTAGAGGGTGTTCACGGCGTGCCTACCAGATAAAAGGCAGCAAATGATGTTACTAACACTTTTATAGAATATAGGTATATATGTTCACTAAACCAATCCTTCCACCCGATATTTTTTACTGTTTGTGACATGGGATATGATATGATATGATATTTTATTTGTATCGCGCTCATACGCAAGTGTTTCAGAGCACGACAAGGCAAGGGAGGGGATCAGGGGAGAACAAAACAATTATCTTACTAGGCCCAGTGACATTGAGAACGTGCGAGTGCATGGGAAATGGGAAACGTGCATGGAAGGGGGAGAGTGGAGAGGTCGGAGCAGAGGAGAACAGATAAATAATAATAAATAAAAAAATAAATAGATAATAGAGGCAATATACAGTGGTAGTGCAGCCAGCAAGTAGCAAGTGCTGTGTTTAAGAGAGCAGACTGGGTAAGTCTGACAAGTGCAGAAAAAAAAGAAAATGGAGGGGATGGGGGTGGGTGACTGTATGGGTACAGATACAGTGCCCAGAGCAGGGGGTGGCCAGTAGGCAGTGCAGGAGGGTGGCAGGGTGAGCAGGCACCTGGGCCCAGGGGACAGTGGGTGGCCAGGTGCACAGTGCCAAGAGAGAGCAGATCAGCAGGGGAGAGGGGTAGCGAAGGCAGAAGCAAAGAGAAAGGTCTTGAGGTGCTCCCGGAACTGGAGATGGTTCTCCTCAAGTTTTAGCATGGCAGGGAGACTATTCCAAAGGGAGGCCACAGCCGAAGACAAAGATCTACACCCAGCTTGTTTCTTTGAAAAACAACTGACCGTGAGGGAGTTAGAGGTAGAGGAGCGAAGAGATCGAGAGGGGAGGTATTTGCAGAGGGATAGCTGAAGGTATTTTGGACCCTGGCCCCAGAAAGCCTTGTGGACAATGCAGAGGGTTTTGAATGTAATCCTTGCATCCACTGGGAGCCAATGGAGAGATTCCAGAGCTGGAGAGATACGATCCCAGGGCTTGAGGCCAAGGGCAAGTCTTGCAGTCCTGTTCAGTATTAGTTGCAGAGGGCGGAGAGTAGAGGCAGGTAGACTTAGAAAGAGGCTATTACAATAGTCCAACCTAGAGAGAACCAGAGCTTGGGAGACAGTCAGCTTCTGCGGGAAGGAGAGGACAGGCAGAGTACCTCTAATGAGGTGCAGTAGGAAGTTTGACTTTTTAGAGACATCAGAGATGTGGGCAGAGAATAAAAGTGTGGAGTCAAAGATGGCCCTCCTCCTACCCCCACCTGCGAGGTTCTCTGCCTCGCAGGTGGGGGTAGGAGGAGGGCCAAGGGAGGCCGGCCAGAGAGTGAGGGGAAAGGATGGTGAAGGTGTGCCGATGAGGAGGATCTCTGTCTTGCTGGCATTCAGACAATGATCATTGGCGGCACACCAATCTTGAATGGCAGTTAGGCAATCAGAAATGAGAGAGGGAGAGGAGGTGGCTGAGGGCAGCCTAAAAATGAGTTGAGTGTTGTCAGCGTAGCACTGGAAATTTGAGCAGAAAATGGCATGAAATCATAAATGACGTGTGTCGAGGTATAAAGCCTTTTTTTGTAATGGAAATGCAATGAGAGTGTGTGAGCTACAATCTGTTTGTTCACCAGGTTTCCCTAATATATTAAACTGAAAATAAAGTAGTGTTTTGCCAAATTATTTGAGTCTGTTATTTCGTAATCCCATTCGCCACTTGGCACGCTCCAGGTGCTATGACACAAATGTCACTGGGATTTAGTTCACTTATCTGCACTAGTGGTGTTCCTACTTTTGCTCTTGACCTTGTTTGTCCACATTGTTCCTGTATATCTGATGTCACCGTCGGTTTCTTGTACTTTGCGTGTCTCTCCATGATATATGATGTTCAAGGGTCACTTAAACATGTAATTATAGAGTTTAAGGACCAGTTAGTATTTTATAGCAATACAATTAGTCATTTGCAAAACACCAAACGTTTGGGAGGACGCGTGGCACATTTTCTTAAAGGATACACGAAAAGCACAACATGTATGTGTGGAAGAAATACAAAGACTTGTGAAAATGGTATATGTGACAAAGGAAAGTGACAGTTATTTTTATGGGAAATAAAGTTAGATATTCCTTCAAGGAAGATTGGAGTTGGGGACATACCCATAGAAACTTCAATATTAGGTAAATGCTTCAGTAAGTCGATGCATAATTAAAGAAGGATTCAACCATGATAGACCATAGTATGACTCTGTACTATCAATTTGCAATCTGGTACTCATAGTTCTGATTTTATGGTAGGAGCATAAAAGTACAAATACTGCACAAGAATATCTACTGAATGGTGACAAAAGTCTGGAAATAAACATAAACCCCTACACGGCACAACTTGAGATCTTTATTTTGACATGGTGTAAATAAGCAGCAGTGTGTGTGTTTTTTTTGCCATATACTTATTCCTCTAGACTATATGGACATTTGGGACTGGAACTCACTCTCATCAACATGTGCCCATCCTCACCTACAATCCTGCTGGTGTGGGGACGTCAGCCTTTTCCTGTGACGTCACTTCTAGCAGTGTCAAACATTGCGCCATTAGACTGCCGTCATCTTTCACACAGGCAGATCTAGACATTGGCAAAGAGCTATTTAGAAATACATGTAGGGTATTGCTAAATTAAAGATGCAATGGGCCAATGTGCAGCTTCAACCCTAAAAACTGGAAACTGTTAAAACAGAATTCCTGGGCTCAAAGGCAGGATTCCATATCTGACTAAAGTGACATTATATAAAAAAATCAAACTACTAATGTATGTATTTATTTATTTATTTGATGTGATTTATACAAGTGCTAGAATAGGGAGATAAGAAAGCTTCACTAAGTGAAGGGAGAAACAAGGGAAACCATTTTCCATTGATGAGCAGTTACTTGTCCACATTCCTGGGAATTGATAAAGTGCCTATCAGTATCATTAGCTAAAGAATAGTATATCTGCTTTAATGGTCTATTCTTTCCACGTCTGCTGTTACAACTCCTTTAGGTATTTTTGAGGACCTCCCTTTCCATGTCCCTTATTAGTTTTGTGATGTGTTGTGGGATCTTGCTCCATAAAGATGGTTCTTCGAAACCAGTTCTGGTTAATTTTTCAGGGAAGTTTGCAGCCTTTTTGATGAGGATGATCAGAGGGTCTTGATGTTTGATACTGTGGTCATTCCTTAGATAGTTTGCTGTGTCATATTTTCCAACTGCTTTCTTTCGTTCGCAACATTTTTTTGTTGAATTCTCTGTTCTATTGCTAGCCACTTAAGTGATTTCAGTGCTACTGTGATGTGTAAATGTTTCTTTAGGTCAAATAGGAGTCTGCCTGACTTGTTCTGGACTAGTTGATGTTGTTTGATAAGGTAGTTTATGAGGCAATTGTAAAATAAATTCAATTGTCTTGTTTACTAAGGATTGGCTACTGTATTAATTCTACTTTATGGTTTGTTCATAGATTGGGTATGATTCTTTTCATGATGTGTATTTGAAAAGGCGCACTTCTGTTCATTGAATTTATTAATTACTTATTCATTTATGGAGTATGGTAGGACATAAAAATATTGAAGTAATCAATCCAAGGAAGCAATCATGGCGTGCACGATTTTCAAGAAAAACTGTTTTTAATACATACAAATTATGTCTGGGAGGGTCAGTCAGCTCAGTGGAATTGAAAACTGAAGCCGCTCTCGATCCACCCACATTGAGTTACAGTATTTAAGGACGAAAACCACAAAATGACAATACATTACAAATGTCAAGTACATGTTAATCCAAAGCTCACCATTGGCTCCCACCTATAGATAAATCTAAACACAATATACATTAGTATACCCATGTGTACCCCCCATTGATCTTCCATATTAATTGTGTTTTTCTAAACATTTTCTCTAACCTCATACTTTGGCAATTGTTTTCTTCCCCGTGATTTTCATTTGTTTGTTCTCTTTTATCATCTTGTTCGCATGTCTACTTTTGATTTATTTCCGACTCTCTTGTAATTTTGTTTCAAGTATTGTGTTGGTAGCAATAACGTTGTTAGTTGGACTTTTCCATTAGTTTTGCCCCTAATGTTTACAGCAAACACGTTTGTATCCAAAATCTGCTACTGTATATTCAATTTGTTAGGGTTTGTTCCTTTTTTATCTGCAGGTCCCGGTGTCAATGCTCTGGAACAGACCGGCATATCACACAAGGATGGTGCAGGTATACACAATAGGCAGCGGAATGAGCCTAAGGAGTCAAATTGGAATTTAACCAAGTAGGCATGTCCTGAAGACGTCCTGAAGTAGACAAGGCTGAAAATGAAGTATTGTGAAGTGTGTGGACACCGCCAGAGATGCCCTTTAGGATGCTGGATAAACTTAGCAAAGATGTTGCTGCTTCATGGAGAGCCCCGAGAGAAGGAATGGTTGATGGTATGTTGATAATGTACTGGAAGTTAAATATTTCAAGCTACATCCCCTAGAGAGTTTTGTCCTCTAGATATGATGAAATCATCAACAAGGTATTCTGAAGCGTTGCAGGGAGTGGTCTTCACTGAGAACCCGTTGTAAAGAAATTGGCACTTGTGTGAGGTGGCCAAAATGGCAAGATCCTGAAATGACAAATCACAGATTGTACCCATCGCCCTCACTTCATCTAGCTTCAGGTGTTGCTTCTGAATATCATGGTCAAACTGCACCGTGTGTGCACCCATGCACATCTGAGTGCACAATCCTAAGAGAGGACAGTGACGTCTCATCTGTAGGCTGTGTGATACACAAAAAGAAATGTTCTTACCAGTGGTGAGTACAACATCTATTTAGTCATTTTTTATACTTAATCACTTGTTACATATTAGCATCTTGTTTAAAGAAATCAAGATTATTAGGTGAAGGGTTATTTGTCTTGATTCAATCAAGAATTTTAATTAATTTGATCATGAGTCTCAATTCTCATGGTGCATAGTTTCTACACAATTTCATGAACATAGTTACAAAAAAGGCTTGTATACCAGTGGTATTACACACGTGATAGAGCAAAAGGATACTGCAAGTAACATAACATATACATTCTTAAACACGGCAAAACAAGCAGAGTAACATAATATAACTATTATTCGCAAAACTAATTTAGTGAGTAGTGCAGGGTCGACGCCGAACAGCAAATTGAATCGCTTTCGTCAGGACAGGACTCCCAAAAAAATGTTCTTTCACAACCAAAGGAATGGTCTTCAATAGGTAGATTCCTCAGCCTGGGCTCTTTATACAATTGTTTCTTACTAGGCCATCATCTCTGGAAATGGGTAGTGCCAATGAAAAGTAAATAAATAGCAGGTCTAATTTTAAATGATCACTGAATAGGGGCCAGTCAGATTGCAAAAGCATGCAGAAGTTGCATGCACTCAGTAGGCAGAGGGTGTGGCAGACTCCTCCTTCAGGTGGACTGCTCCTGGATCATCTGAAAGATTAGGAAATGTCCCATCAGGTTCTTCAGCATACTGGACATTGGCAAAGTGTGGACTCTGTACCTACCCACTAAGTGCCTGAAAAGCCTGTCAGGATGCCTGACACAGAAGAGGCAAACTGCCAGGGTACAGAATGTGCTTTCCCTCACTTCAACGTACATTATTTTCCCTGCCTTTGTGTTCTGAGGCTGCTTCTAATCAGGGTTGGGTGTTTAACTGCAAAAAATGGGATAGTTGTGAATACTGCTGCCAAGTATGTTGATTCAACTTATAACGAAAGGGGAGTAGAGACTCCTTCATGAACCTGCACAGACACACACAAACGCACATGCACACACACACACACACACAAAATTCCCTTTTCTCACCGGCCCCTGCCCCTCGCCCTGGACTGTCCGCTATGGAAATATTGCAGTGTCCGAAGGGCTGTCCTGACAGACCAGTGTGGGACAGCTCTCTGTAACAATGTGGGTCACTATAACGACAGTGGTTGAGTTATAATTGTAATCAATGTTAATGCAGCAAACCTTTTGTTGGGACGTGGGCACATTTTTTAAGGATTACATGAAAAACACAAAATTGTATGTATAAAATCAAGGAAGACTTGTGAAAATGGTAGGGATATGTGGAAAAGGAAAGTGACCGTTATTTTTCTGGGCAATAAAGGGGGTTTATGAGGAGCAATGAGGAAGACTTGAGTTCAGGAGTTAGGGACATAGCCACAGAAACTTCAATATTGGGCAAATGATTAAGTGAGTCGAAGCATAATTAAAGGATGGTTCAACCATGAAATTGGCCATAGTGTGACTCCTTACTATCAATTTGCAATCTGTTACTCATAATCCAGCTTTTATAGTAGCGACATAAAACTACAAATACTGTACAAAAATACATATTGAATGCTGCTAAAAGTCTGGACTTGAACCCTTACACAGCGCAACTTGAGATTGCGTAAATAAGCAGCACTCTTCCAGACTATTTGGACATTTGGGACTGTAATTCACTCTCATCAAGATATTCCCGCCCTCACCCACAATCTGACTGGTGTGGAGCAGGTCATCCCTTTCCGGTGACGTCACTTCTAGCAGTGTCAAACATTACGCCATTAGACCGCCAGCATCTTTCATATAGACACATTTAGACATTGGCTCCTAAGCACTGTCTTCAGAAAGAGCTATGCAGAAGTTAATTTAGGGTATTGCTAAACTAAAGATGCAGTGGGCCAATGTGTAGCTTGAACACTAAAAACTGCAAACTGTTAAAACCAGAAATCCTGGGCTCAAAGGTAAGATTCGATATTTGACTAAAGTGACATTTTATACAAATCAAACTATTTCTTTATTTGTATGTATTCTTTCATTTATTTATTGTAGGTGATTTATACAAGTGCTAGAATAGGGAGAAAAGAAAGGTTCACTGAGTGAAGGGAGAAACAAGGGAAAGCATTTTCCATTGAACAGCAGTTACTTGTCCACATTCCTGGGAATTGTTAAAGTACTTATCAGTATCATTAGCTAAAGAATAATATATTTACTTTAATGTTCTTTCCAAGTCTGCTGTTACAGCTCCATCAAGGTCTTTTAGCGGATCTCTCTTTCCATGCCCCTTTTGAGTTTTGTTCCGTGTTGTGCGATCTTGCTTCATAAAGAGGGTATTTGTTAGGGGAGTAACTTCTTACCAGTTCTTGCTCCTTTTTCAGGAATGTTTGCAGCCTTTTTTAATTGGATGATCTAAGCGTCTTGTGTGGACAAAGTGTTTTTAGTTGAATTCTTTGTTCTATAAGTGATTAAAGTTCTAATGCGACGTGGCCATGTTTCTTTACATCGAAAAGGAGTCTGCCTGACTTGTTTTGGACCAATTGATGTTGTTTGATAAGATCGTTTAGGAGGCCATTGTATACATGTTTCAATTGTCTAATTTACTAAGGATTAGCTACTGTATTAATTATACTTTATGGTACATTCATTGACCGGGTATGATTTGAAAAGGAGCACTTTATGGTCATTGAATTTATTTATTTATTTATTTATTTATTTATTTGATTACAAAGTGTGCACTACAAAATGAATTGTCACTAGACGCTGATTTGTTGGTTGTAGCAGAGTGTTTACCTAAATTATATTTTGTGTATTTCGACCTTGCTGTCTGGGATCGATTGTATGCCTTGGGAATATGGGCAATTGAAAGGGTCACATTAGGGTCGCAGCCTGATCATCAAATCTTTATTGCTGTAAGGCAGTTTGTTAGATTGTTGCTTCTTTCTATTTACCTTTAGTCTTATAAACACATTTAAGGGGTTGGAAGTTGATGCAGGGACCGTGAAGTCTCTTCTGTTTCAAACGCCAATGCAGCTTCTTTGTCGGGGCTTCTTGTGTGGTCATGCTTGGCTGTGCATGCTCCCAACTCGCATGTGGTGAACCGGAGACCACTGTGCAGCAGCTGATCCCTGCAGTACCGGTGAATAGGCTTTAGTTGGCCTACACAGATGTGACAAAGGTACTCTTTCTGTGCCAACAGGGTAGTCAAAGATGGTTCCAGCCAATGTGTATAGCACCAGGAGTCAGCCCCACTGAGAAAGCGGACCTATGGGAGCAGACAAGTGCATTTATGTATTGTGTATTTATAATGCACCTATACACAATTTGTGTTTCAAGGTGCAAAGGTTACAGATGTGAAGCATCACCCACTATTGATGATCAGTGGCCAGACCCACTAGACGGGAGCCAGGGGCACCTGAAATGTGGTGTGGATGGGATGATAAGGAAGATGTATCCCTGTGACAACTGCCGGAAGCCCAACAGTGTGGTACTCTGCAGTCAGACTCCTGGGTTAATAAAGGCCGCCCTTGTAGGTGTGAAGAAATCGTACCTCAATTGCTGTAGGGCTGCCTGTACCTGTGTTACAGGCTCGTCCTGCTCCCCCCGATACCAGTGCTCATCCAGCTCCCTTACTCCACCTAAGCCATTCCAGGCCCTCGTCACTCGCACACAAATAATACACATGAGACCAGAAGTGGGGTGAAATGCGCTGTAATGCTAACACACACAAGTGCTTGTGATGGCTGCATTCGGCTCCACACCTCCCAGGCCTGGCTCATCCGTATGTACAGTGGTGTAGCTAGATCTATTCTCCGCCCATTAACAGCACGCATGATAACAAAACAGGTCATTTCGACGAACAGGGGGAAGAAAGTACATTCTGCAACTGCAGGCTGTTTCTGCGAGGCAGGCTCTGGCAGCCTTGGGATTTGAGCCAGCAGCATCATCACTGTGTACTTCTCAGGAGGGGCTGTTCATGTCCATCTCTTAGGCCTCACAGCATTCTACAGCTCAGCTGTGCTGTACTCTGCTCTGCAACATCGCTTGGCACATGTGTTCAGATGTTAGGCCAGTGTCTTAGGCAAGTCTTTAGGCCAGTCCGTTTGTATCTGATGAATCTCAAAGAAACCAAAAGAAAGTGCAGAATCAGAAATGTAACATGTGCCCAGTATTTTTCCTCTCTTCTCCTTTTATCTATGAATCGCTGACCACAGCCTTGCACTACTTCTACATAAAGCACACTGCAATAAAACTATTCTGATACATACAAACTCAATAAGGAAACCAAAAAATAAAAATGATCATCAAACCAAGGCAAAGCCATTAATTCCTGCATTGCACTGCATAAACCCTGCCCCACTTACTAGCATCAGCCATAATCTAGGGTGCATCTAAAACAACAAAAACAGTCATAACTACATGTACCTCCCTTTCTAGCTCTGAGCATCCCTGTCACTCTAACATTCAGCACCACCACCTTCATGTGTCTGCCATTTTGTTTGCACTGTCCAACTCAACGTCAATGCTTCCCTTACTTTCCAGGATACAGTCAGCCTCTAGAACCTCCCAGTCCCTAGGTGCACCCGCAGTCGGTCTCAGCAGCAATATGTCAGGGCTTGTCATATGTCTCCCAAAACGCATATTGCATGGTGAATACCCGGTTGCTGACCACTCTCAGTAGTCCATGGAGAACAAACGAAAGCCAGGCTTCCCACTGTGCGCCTTTCACATCCATCTACTTGAACTGCTCCTTCTTTTGCTCATCTTTCTGTTTTTTCTTCCAACAAGTCACACAAATGTCCGTGTGCTCCTGCCAGCCTTCTTTGGCCATGGGCCACCGTGCCATCTCTGTTGGGCACTAAAATGCATTGTCTTGCTATATTGTCTTGATATATTTCATCATTTGTTCACCCTCCCCTTTCTAATTGGCCAGGAGCCGCCCATATTTCCTTTGGCCCTCCTTCTTTCTCTTCTGAAGGATAATCTTCATCACTTCAAGCTGTGGGCCCTGCGCCACATGCCACTCATTTTCTTCTATGGATGCCATTAGCTGTGGCTGGAAGTCATTGTCAGGTGTCACGGGCCACTCTTGCTCAGATGCAGTTATCTTCTTTCTTCCCAGAGCCAACACCACTTATTGTAATTCACTATACTTTGCTCTTGCCTCCCAAACACTATTCAGTTATGCTGACACTGACCACCTTCTTTATGTGTGGGCCTGTCAATGTCATTCTCTGGTGTACATGCCCTGAAAGCGTCCTGTTATGTTTTGACAATCTCTGACATGCATTTGCCTGACACTACCCCTTCCAATGGCATTTCTTTCACTGCCCCATCTAAGGTGCACACTGCACAGTGACCCGTCCTTCTGAAATCCAATGTATTTCTTGCCCGTTTGTCTGGGCATGTCTGACCCCGATGTTGTCAGGACCCTGTTTGTGTGTGTCAGAATATGGGTGGTAATCCTAGCAGCTACCGTGACCACAATCATTGGGACTACCTGTACCCTGCCGCTTTCTCCCTGCAGGCACCTCTTTGCCAAATCTGTCACTGTACCACTTTTTTCCAAAATGTCCTCCCTCCCCTCTCTTGCACACAATTGCCTCCACCGGTACCCAGTCAGCCCATATCCCCCCTCTTCCTCCCCATTCTCGGAAATACATAGAGCCACCGCCACAGTGTTCTGCGTCATCCACCCCAGCCCCCACTGGCACTGGTGCTAGCTCCTCACAATCCTGCCCCTCTGTGTGTTCTCCCTCCTCCCACAACTTGCACCCCTTCAGCGGCACTGCTTTTCTCGCTGTCAGCCATGTGCCATCAGCTGCATTCAGAATGTATGCCCACCCTTGGAGGGATCTTAACTTTTCCTTCACATCCACCTTCCCTTCCACCAACCTCATTATCTCGTCCGGCAACAGCCGCCATATTGTGGCCCTCATGAAAGTTTGTGTAAGCATTACTGTAAAATCTGAGGGTCTCTGATCTCTCTCTATCCACATCCCCTTTGTGATATCTTTGTTCTTGGCTTGTAGTTCAGCACTATCTACTCTGCCCCTTCCCTGCGGTACCCTTTGTAACTGTTGTTCCTGGACAGCCCCCACCACCTTCTTCCTTTGTACCGACTGGGGGACCACATCCCAATTGTCCACCATGCTCCTCAACCTCTACAGCACTGCTCTCGACCCCGATTTATATGACAGAGTTGCCTCCGCCTCTTGCCTGTTCAGTGGACCGGCATCTGCCATATTGTAACTGAAACTGTAATCTGTAATCTGTTTTACTCCACTTTAACTCAAGCGTCCGACCTCACACTCCTACCCTGTGCCATTTATAGCATTGACCCTACACCGTCTCTCAACAACAGGTGCTCTGGCTGTATCGTAGGTGCCTAAGAATGCTCTGAACTGATTGCAGTCCTGTAGTTGCCCTTGCGACCCTGTACTGTATCACTACAGCACTTTGAGGCACTATCTCCGTTTTATTCCTAGAGTCCCTGAAGACTCAAAATTCCATTAGTCAAACGAACAACAGGTACAGCGAAAAACACTTTTTTCACTTACACTTTGTATTGTTGTAATCCCCAGTCATGCACATCAGGAAAGGGAGCTCCCGGGGATCGTCACCATCTGTTACAGGCTCATCCTGCATCCCCCAATACCAGTGTTCATCCAGCTCCCTCACGCCACCCCAGACATTCCAGGCACTCAGACACAAATAATACACAAGAGACCAGAAGTGGGGTGAAAAGCGTTGTAATGCTAACACACACCAATACTTGGGAGGGCTGCAATCGGCTCTGCCCCTACCCCCAGGACTGGCTCATCCTTATGTACAATGGAGTAGCTATATCTATTCTCCACCATTGACAGCACGTATGATAACATAACAGGTCCTTTCGACGAACAGGGGGAAGAAAGTACATTCTGCAACTGCATGCTGTTTCTGCGAGGCAGGCTCTGGCAGCCTTGGGACTTGAGCCAGCAGCATCATCACTGTGTACTTCTCAGGGGGGCTGTTCATGCCCAACAGTCTGAGGCATCACTGCATTCCACAGCTTAGCTGTGCTCTGCGACATTGCTTGGCATGGTGTACAGATGTTAGACCATTCTCTTAGGCAAGTCTTTAGGCCATTCCATTTGTATTCAAAGAATCTCAAAGAAACTTAAAGAAAGTACTGAATCAAAAATGTAACAACCTGCATTCCTGTACCCCTTTACTGGTCCTTATTGTTTGATATGGGGCACCTCAACTGGATTTCTGGAGTGAGTTTACCCACTATGGCTTGAGAGAAAGCAGTCCCTTCCCTGGCAGTGTATAACGGAGGAAAGACACCAAAGAAACATCAGAAGAACCCTGGGAGGGCAGATTTCTTTAACACATGGAGATAGTAAGGTCCAGGACCTGTGCTGAGACTGGAGGAGGTGGAAATGTTTTTGAAATCCTTAAATGCACTCCTTTGTAAGTTGGACATCTTGGAGATGAAGCTGGGCAACACGAACGCGACATTGATGGCGCTGTCTGTAGCAGGCTATCAAAAACGGACATCGCTTTGGTTTGCATTTAGCGAAAGCCTAAAACAAATGTTAGAGTCAACGAGCTTCGTGACGCCACTGATAAATTACAGCACTCTGCAGCTCTGAATATTGTCAAAAAGTCCTCCATATATAACACTTTGCTGGCAGAATGAGAGAAGCAAACATAGTGTTCTGGGTTTCCCTTCAGGACTGGCGATGGTGCCCTTTGCAAGTTAATCAGAACTTCTGTAACTTGCAAAGGGCACCATGGCCAGTATTACCCCTTGGCCCAGCCCTCCCACAATCGGTAGTGTACAATGTTTATAGACTGAGAGGGAGAATATCTGCCAATGGTGCAGACGCGGGTAATGATAGTGGCGGTGCTTTTGGATCCTAGGACTAGAGAGCGTGCTCCTAGGGCTGCAGCAAAGAAGAAGGAGCTCCGGTTTGAAGGTCAGAGGAATCTTCTTTTTCCAGATACGGACGCGGTCTCTCACAATCGGCAAATGGAGATGCTGGCCTGGGGTCGGGTGGGTATATCTACGAGGATTGCCCCCTGTCAGACTCAATATGCTTCATAAGTGCAAAATGCTTATGTTCTCAGACCTGGGGGCAGCTTGATCGTTTTATGAAGGACTGAGAAAGGAGACGTGATAGAAATGTGATCTGTTGATACATTGTTGAGGGGTGGATTTAACCATCATTTTCAATGTTGGATGTTTTGGGGTGCATAAGCATGCGCTGAAGAGGTTGGGAGAGTGTAGAGTTCTACCTTTCCTCCACAAGTGCCCCATGGCCTGGGGTGCACTGGAGAGTTGTTTACTGGTGTCTACTGTATTGACAGAGGTGTCCTTAATATATGGAGGGGATATGGACCATTTACTGATGACACAAATGCAATGTGTATCTGCAGTATGTTCCACGTTTTGTTTATCAATAAACAGTTTGGGGGGCAAGGGAGACTATCAGGCCGATTCATGGAAATAATGTGCGCTGAAATTTTCGGGGCAAGCGTACTAAAGGGTATGAATCGCAGTGCCAGTGCGAAAATCACAGCAAAACCCGCGCACAGCGATTCATGGAAGTCTGTGCGCGAGGAAACCCCAGGATCTGCGCCAAAATACTGCGTGGCGCATGCTGGCGCACATGTCTTCAAACCGCGTGCGCTAAGCGCACAGCGAAAGCGCACATAGTGTGGCGCACACAACAAAAGTAGGTGTAACACGGTGCGTGACACGTGGAATGGGGAACAATGCGTGAAAATGAGGGCGTCACGGGGAAGTTCAGGAGGCAAGTGCACAGAACGCCCACACGCTCGCCTACAACACGTATTCATGGAATCGAATAGGGCAAACCAGCGCACGGGCAAAGACGCGCACAGGCCTAAACACATCCGCCACATGAAGGCAGGCGGTAGCGTCCCTGCGCATGAAAGAAATGTGCGCCAAAATGTGCGCTAACAAAAAGGACGTGTATACAGCCATGATGAATGTCCCATACTGTGACCCTCTAGGACAAATGACGTGCAAAGGGGTACGCGACAAATACTGACACTCGCTGTGTGAAAAATAGCGTGTGCGTGTATTTCGGGGTGTGTGGGAAGTTTCACACGCGATAGGCCTTGGGCGAGCGGGGTACGTGTATTTCAGGGGTTCGCGTGAAGTTTCACACGCGATAAGCCTTGGGCGAGCGGGGTATATGTATTTTAGGGGTTCGCCTGAAGGTTCACACGCGATTGGCCTTGGGCGAGCGGGGTACGTGTAAATCTGGGGTGCGCGGGAAGTTTCACACGCGATTGGCCTGGGTACGTGTATTTCAGGGGTGCGCAGGAAGTTTCACATGCGATTTTGCTGTCAGAGCGGGGAACGTGTATTTCGGGGGTGCACGGAGAGTCCTATACGTGAATTGGCAGTGTGGGTCCCCCCAGGTGTCCCCTCTACCCCCTCCACGACCCCTGCAGGCAGCCCACACCACAGGGGACTACCCTGCACCCCTGGTCATGTCCCGCAGGCAGCCCATCCACCATGGGCATGCCCCCCAGCCAAGGCACATGTCACCTTGCAATATGATCAACAACTCATGTCCCCCTGTACCCCCACCACCCCCCAGCAGTCAGGGGCTCCTGCCAGCAGGTCCCCACTCATGTCCCCTTGCACCCCCACCCCCCAGCAGTCAGGGGCACCTGCCAGCAGGCCCCCACTCATGTCCCACTCATGTCCCCCTGCACCCCCACGCCCCAGCAGTCACCCCAGCAGTCAGGGGCACCTGCCAGCAGGCCCCCACTCATGTCCCCCAGCACCCCCAGCAGTCAGGGGCACCTGCCAGCAGGCCCCCACTCATGTCCCCGAGCACCCCCACCCCCCAGCAGTCAGGGGCACCTGCCAACAGGCCCCCACTCATGTCCCCTTGCACCCCCACCCCCCAGCAGTCAGGGGCACCTGCCAGCAGGCCCCACTCATGTCCCCCTGCACCCGCACCCCCCCAGCAGCCAGGGGCACCTGCCAGCAGGCCCCCACTCATGTCCCCCAGCAGCCCCGCCCCCCAGCAGTCAGGGGCACTTGCCAGCAGGCCCCCACTCATGTCCCCCAGCACCCCCACCCCCCAGCAGTCAGGGGTACCTGCCAGCAGGCCCTCACTCATGTCCCCCAGCACCCCCACCCCCCAGCAGTCAGGGGCACCTGCCAGCAGGCCCCCACTCATGTCCCCCAGCGCCCCCACTCCCCAGCGGTGAGTTGCACCTGCCAGCAGGCCCCCACTCATGTCCCCTTGCACCCCCACCCCCCAGCAGTGCAGGGCACCTGCCAGCAGGCCCCCACTCATGTCCCACTCATGTCCCCCTGCACCCCCACCCCCCAGCAGTGCAGGGCACCTGCCAGCAGGCCCCCACTCATGTCCCACTCATGTCCCACTCATGTCCCCCTACACCCGCACCCCCCAGCAGTCAGGGGCACCCACCAGCAGGCCCCCACTCATGTCCCCCAGCACCCCCATCCTCCAGCAGTCAGGGGCACCTGCCAGCAGGCCCCCACTCATGTCTCTCAGCACCCCCACCCCCCAGCAGTCAGGGGCACCTGCCAGCAGGCCCCCACTCATGTCCCACTCATTTCCCCCTGCACCCCCAGCCCCCAGCAGTGCAGGGCACCTGCCAGCAGGCCCCCACTCATGTCCCACTCATGTCCCCCTGCACCCCCACCCCCCAGCAGTCAGGGGCACCTGCCAGCAGGCCCCCACTCATGTCCCCCAGCACCCCCCCAGCAGTCAGGGGCACCTGCCAGCAGGCCCCCACTCATGTCCCACTCATGTCCCCCTACACCCGCACCCCCCAGCAGTCAGGGGCACCTGCCAGCAGGCCCCCACTCATGTCCCCCTGCACCTCCACCCCCCAGCAGTCAGGGGCACCTGCCAGCAGGCCCCCACTCATGTCCCCTTGCACCCCTACCCCCCAGCAGTCAGGGGCACCTGCCAGCAGGCCCCCACTCATGTCCCACTCATGTCCCCCAGCACCGCCACCCCCCAGCAGTCAGGGGCACCTGCCAGCAGGCCCCCACACATGTCCCCTTGCACCCCCACCCCCAGCAGTCAGGGGCACCTGCCAGCAGGCCCCCACTCATGTCCCCTTGCACCCCCACCCCCCAGCAGTCAGGGGCACCTGCCAGCAGGCCCCACTCATGTCCCCCTGCACCCGCACCCCCCCAGCAGCCAGGGGCACCTGCCAGCAGGCCCCCACTCATGTCCCCCAGCAGCCCCGCCCCCCAGCAGTCAGGGGCACTTGCCAGCAGGCCCCCACTCATGTCCACCAGCACCCCCACCCCCCAGCAGTCAGGGGTACCTACCAGCAGGCCCCCACTCATGTCCCCCAGCACCCCCACCTCCCAGCAGTCAGGGGCACTTGCCAGCAGGCCCCCACTCATGTCCACCAGCACCCCCACCCCCCAGCAGTCAGGGGTACCTGCCAGCAGGCCCCCACTCATGTCCCCTTGCACCCCCACCCCCTGTCATGATCTCTGCTTCCAAAAGGTCAGGGTTTTCCCAACTCCCTTGGAAGCAGATCCATAACCCAGGTTCCGAGTGCCAACCAGTCCCAATTGGGACCTTTTGGACCCAGTCCTGGCGCCAGTGGCACCAGGCTCATAAATATGCCCAGTCCCAGCGCTGGAAGCGCCGGGCTCATAATGCTTGGGTGGACTTACCTGCAGCAGACCATGCTGCTTACTTGCCTGCCAGTTGAGCCTCTGATCCTCTTCTGTTTGGAACTACTTTTCCTGTTGGGTGGGGCTGGAGCCACTCCCTAGATTCAGAACACTGGAACTCTTCTGGAAGGCAGGAACTCTTTTTTTACCAGGAACTCTTTTCTTACTTAGGCGTGGCTGTGGAAGGAGACACCTAAGCACTACAGGAGGCTATTTAAACCACACCCGGTGGATGAATCTTGCTTTGCGTTATTCTGCACCCTCTGCAGCAGAACGCTCATCGTGTCTTCTGCATCCGGTCCTGGGCCTAAGGAAAAAGGCTTACCATCCTGAATCCAGTCTTCAGCAACACCTATAAAGACAAGAAAGAACAGGTTAGCATTCCGGCATCTGAAAGGCAAAGGCTTACCTACTCTTCGTGCGCTCCGGAGGTCTTCACACTGCATTCCGGCATCTGAAAGACAAAAGCTTACCAACTCTTCGCACGCTCCGGAGGCCGTCGGCGCTGCATCTCGCATCTGAAAGACAAAACAAGGTGCGTTTAAAGACATTGGGGAACTTTAATACTCACGTGCCATTACTCCTTTCCACATCTAACCCAGTGGGTATCCCGGCACCCTGCAGCCGCTCCGAACTTGTACCTGCAAAATAAAAAGACAGTTAGAGCGCTTCGTGAAGCTGGCAACAAGCGCTTACTTACGTGCTTCCAGGCGCTTCTATTCATCACACGGGCTCCATCTTCAACTCACTTCAGCCCGTCATCCGCCATCGCCGGAACCCTGCAAAACAAGAGACATCATTATTAAAGACTTTAAAGACATTTGAGTTACTCGAAACTTACCGCTCGTGCAGTAAACGACGGACAGCAGTCCTCTGAAGTCAAGAGGCCTGCGCTACCTATCCAGTGAAGAAACTGGTTACAGCACCCTGCCCCGAGGCAGATGGAGAGCTCGGCATTCACTTACCTAAGGTGGGAGCGTTAACCTGTGGGGGTCTACAGGAGAGGAGAAGAGGAAAGAGATAGGGACACCCCAATAACCCCAGTTCATTAACCCCGTATTTTCTATCTGCAGACATCTTACTCTGCACGTCAGGCATACAGGGCACAGAGGTCAGCCCAAAGAGCCAACCGGGTGCTGCACATCACCTTTGAAGATACGGTAGTCGCCCAGTCAAGACCGGCGCCTCTGCGAGAATCAGGTGAGCGTTACAGAACGCAAAGCCTACCGCAAAACTCTCGCCCAGGCGCTATGGAAACCTCGGATACTGACCACCTAGCCCGGTTACTTGGGGAACTAAGGGCAGAAGTGCATGCAGCTCGTCAGGAAACGAACGCTCTAAGAAGGGAACTAATTATTTCCAAGGAGAGAACAGATGATCTTGCTAGACAATTGCTACAGTCACAAGCCGGACAGACCCCGCTACCCGCACCAGGGGCAAATCTTCCTTCAACATCCTCTATGAATCCAGTGCAGATCAACCTACCTGGGAATGTACCTCTGGCTCCGCCCGAACGATTTTCTGGTGACCCAAAGAGGTTTGCGGTATTTATCAATCAGTGCCGGTTGCACTTCTTATGCCGGCCAGCAGCCTTTCCAACTGATCAAGCTAAAGTAGCTTTTGTACTTTCGTACCTTAGTGGCAATGCGGCAGACTGGTCGATCCCTCTAGTTAATCAAGATGATCCGGTTCTCCATGATTTTCAAGCCTTTCAGCTTAGTATGGAAAAACTGTTCGCAAGACATGCACAGGGGCAGGCCTTGGACAATGAGCTTCTTTCGTTGCGACAGGGTAATCAAGACCTTTTGGCTTATATTGCATCTTTCAATAGACTAATAGTGGAAACTCAATGGCCTGAGGACAAAAGGATTACGCTGTTTTATAGAGGTCTATGTGGAGTATGCGCCCAAAACAAGAGTCAAAAGGAAAGACCAGCAGGCCTCTTACGCCCTATTGACATCCCACCTCGCCCTTGGCATACGCTTTCTATGGACTTCATCACCGATCTACCTCCATGCTCCGGATACAATACGATTCTAGTAATCGTGGACTTATTCTCCAAGATGGCGCATTTCATTCCGCTCAAAGGCTTGCCAACAGCAGCAACTCTGGCCCGAGAATTTCTCGAAAACATCGTCCGACTGCACGGTTTTCCTTCGGTTCTAATTTCGGATCGAGGTCGTCAATTTATTTCTCATTTTTGGCGAAGTTGCTGTCGGTCGGCTCAAATTGATGTGAGACTATCGACCAGTCACCACCCTCAGACCGACGGACAAACCGAGAGGACCAATCAAACTCTGGAACAGTATTTACGCTGCATGCTGCAACAAACTGAAAAAACTTGGAAAGATATCCTTTGGATAGCCGAGTATGCCTACAATAACTCTGTCCATTCGGGAACTGGGAAAACCCCATTTTTTCTTTTGTACGGCAGTCACCCTCGAACCTCGGAGTTGGATCCCCTCCAAGATCTTGAAACACCAGCAGTAGACTACCTGCATTCTACAATCACCCAAGCCTTTAAGGAAGCTGTTTCTCACCTTCAAAGGGCTAAAGAACAATACAAGAAAGGAGCAGATCAACATCGGAAGGAAGCCCCCCACTATCAAGTAGGGGATCAAGTCTGGTTATCCACCAAATATCTATCTCTAAAAGGGCCACGCACATTCAACCCAAGATACCTTGGTCCCTATTCCATCACTACCATAGTAAACCCAGTAGCGGTCAAGTTGGACTTGCCCCCGCACATGAAGATACATCCGGTCTTCCACGTCTCTCTATTAAAACCCGTGCAACCTCAAACCCGACTAACCAAATCTCCAAAACCTATCCTAGTTGATGGAGAACTCGAGTTTGAAGTCAAAAGCATTCTGGACTCCAAGATCTCCAAATCTAAACTATTCTACCTAATTGACTGGAAAGGCTACGGCCCCCAAGAGAGATCCTGGGAACCTGCTGAATATGTCCACGCTCCTCGCCTAATCAAAAGATTTCACCGAACATTTCCTGACAAGCCAAAACCCCCGGAGAAGCCCGGTTTGGGAGGGGCCTTGAGGGGGAGTACTGTCATGATCTCTGCTTCCAAAAGGTCAGGGTTTTCCCAACTCCCTTGGAAGCAGATCCATAACCCAGGTTCCGAGTGCCAACCAGTCCCAATTGGGACCTTTTGGACCCAGTCCTGGCGCCAGTGGCACCAGGCTCATAAATATGCCCAGTCCCAGCGCTGGAAGCGCCGGGCTCATAATGCTTGGGTGGACTTACCTGCAGCAGACCATGCTGCTTACTTGCCTGCCAGTTGAGCCTCTGATCCTCTTCTGTTTGGAACTACTTTTCCTGTTGGGTGGGGCTGGAGCCACTCCCTAGATTCAGAACACTGGAACTCTTCTGGAAGGCAGGCACTCTTTTTTTACCAGGAACTCTTTTCTTACTTAGGCGTGGCTGTGGAAGGAGACACCTAAGCACTACAGGAGGCTATTTAAACCACACCCGGTGGATGAATCTTGCTTTGCGTTATTCTGCACCCTCTGCAGCAGAACGCTCATCGTGTCTTCTGCATCCGGTCCTGGGCCTAAGGAAAAAGGCTTACCATCCTGAATCCAGTCTTCAGCAACACCTATAAAGACAAGAAAGAACAGGTTAGCATTCCGGCATCTGAAAGGCAAAGGCTTACCTACTCTTCGTGCGCTCCGGAGGTCTTCACACTGCATTCCGGCATCTGAAAGACAAAAGCTTACCAACTCTTCGCACGCTCCGGAGGCCGTCGGCGCTGCATCTCGCATCTGAAAGACAAAACAAGGTGCGTTTAAAGACATTGGGGAACTTTAATACTCACGTGCCATTACTCCTTTCCACATCTAACCCAGTGGGTATCCCGGCACCCTGCAGCCGCTCCGAACTTGTACCTGCAAAATAAAAAGACAGTTAGAGCGCTTCGTGAAGCTGGCAACAAGCGCTTACTTACGTGCTTCCAGGCGCTTCTATTCATCACACGGGCTCCATCTTCAACTCACTTCAGCCCGTCATCCGCCATCGCCGGAACCCTGCAAAACAAGACACATCATTATTAAAGACTTTAAAGACATTTGAGTTACTCGAAACTTACCGTTCGTGCAGTAAACGACGGACAGCAGTCCTCTGAAGTCAAGAGGCCTGCGCTACCTATCCAGTGAAGAAACTGGTTACAGCACCCTGCCCCGAGGCAGATGGAGAGCTCGGCATTCACTTACCTAAGGTGAGAGCGTTAACCTGTGGGGGTCTACAGGAGAGGAGAAGAGGAAAGAGATAGGGACACCCCAATAACCCCAGTTCATTAACCCCGTATTTTCTATCTGCAGACATCTTACTCTGCACGTCAGGCATACAGGGCACAGAGGTCCAGCCCAAAGAGCCAACCGGGTGCTGCACATCACCTTTGAAGATACGGTAGTCGCCCAGTCAAGACTGGCACCTCTGCGAGAATCAGGTGAGCGTTACACCCCCCAGCAGTCAGGGTAACCTGCCAGCAGGCCCCCACTCATGTCCCACTCATTTCCCCCTGCACCCCCACCCCCAGCAGTGCAGGGCACCTGCCAGCAGGCCCCCACTCATGTCCCCCAGCACCCCCACCCCCCAGCAGTCAGGGGCACCTACCAGCAGGCCCCCACTCATGTCCCCTTGCACCCCGACCCCCCAGCAGTCAGGGGCACCTGCCAGCAGGCCCCCACTCATGTCCCACTCATGTCCCCCTACACCCGCACCCCTCAGCAGTCAGGGGCACCTGCCAGCAGGCCCCCACTCATGTCCCCCAGCACCTCCACCCCCCAGCAGTCAGGGGCACCTGCCAGCAGGCCCCCACTCATGTCCCCCAGCACCCCCACCCCCCAGCAGTCAGGGGCACCTGCCAGCAGGCCCCCACTCATGTCACACTCATGTCCCCCTGCACCCCCACCACCCAGCAGTGCAGGGCACCTGCCAGCAGGCCCCCACTCATGTCCCACTCATGTCCCCCTGCAGCCCCACCCCCCAGCAGTCAGGGGCACCTGCCAGCAGGCCCCCACTCATGTCCCCCAGCACCCCCACCCCCAGCAGTCAGGGGCACCTGCCAGCAGGCCCCCACTCATGTCCCCTTGTAGCCCCACCCCCCAGCAGTCAGGGGCACCTGCCAGCAGGCCCCACTCATGTCCCCTTGTAGCCCCACCCCCCAGCAGTCAGGGGCACCTGCCAGCAGGCCCCACTCATGTCCCACTCAGGTCCCCCTGCACCCCCACCCCCCAGCAGCCAGGGGTACCTGCCAGCAGGCCCCCACTCATGTCCCCCAGCACCCCCGCCCCCCAGCAGTCAGGGGCACTTGCCAGCAGGCCCCCACTCATGTCCCCCAGCACCCCCACCCCCCAGCAGTCAGGGGCACCTGCCAGCAGGCCCCCACTCATGTCCCCCAGCACCCCCACCCACAAGCAGTCAGGGGCACCTGCCAGCAGGCCCCCACTCATGTCCCCTTGCACCCCAACCCCCAGCAGTCAGGGGCACCTGCCAGCAGGCCCCCACTCATGTCCCTCAGCACCCCCACCCCCCAGCAGTCAGGGGCACCTGCCAGCAGGCCCCCACTCATGTCCCACTCATGTCCCCCTGCACCCCCACCCCCCAGCAGTGCAGGGCACCTGCCAGCAGGCCCCACTCATGTCCCACTCATGTCCCCCTACACCCGCACCCCCCAGCAGTCAGGGGCACCCACCAGCAGGCCCCCACTCATGTCCCCCAGCACCCCCATCCTCCAGCAGTCAGGGGCACCTGCCAGCAGGCCCCCACTCATGTCCCTCAGCACCCCCACCCCCCCAGCAGTCAGGGGCACCTGCCAGCAGGTCCCCACTCATGTCCCACTCATGTCCCCCTGCACCCCCACCCCCCAGCAGTGCAGGGCACCTGCCAGCAGGCCCCCACTCATGTCCCACTCATGTCCCCCTGCACCCCCACCCCCCAGCAGTCAGGGGCACCTGCCAGCAGACCCCCACTCATGTCCCCCAGCACCCCCACCCCCCAGCAGTCAGGATCACCTGCCAGCAGGCCCCCACTCATGTCCCCCTGCACCCCCACCCCAGCAGTCAGGGGCACCTGCCAGCAGGCCCCCACTCATGTCCCCCTCCACTCCCACCGCCCAGCAGTCAGGGGCACCTGCCAGCAGGCCCCCACTCATGTCCCCTTGATGTCCCCCTGCACCCCCACTCCCCAGCAGTCAGGGGCACCTGCCAGCAGGCCCCCACTCATGTCCCCCAGCACCGCCACCCCCCAGCAGTCAGGGGCACCTGCCAGCAGGCCCCCACTCATGTCCCCCTGCACCCCCACCCCCCAGCAGTGCAGGGCACCTGCCAGCAGGCCCCCACTCATGTCCCACTCATGTCCACCCTGCACCCCCACCCCCCAGCAGTCAGGGGCACCTGCCAGCAGGTCCCCACTCATGTCCCCCAGCACCCCCACCCCCCAGCAGTCAGGGGCACCTGCCAGCAGGCCCCCACTCATGTCCCACTCATGTCCCCCTGCACCCCCACCCCCCAGCAGTCAGGGGCACCTGCCAGCAGGCCCCCACTCATGTCCCACTCATGTCCCCCTGCACTCCCACCCCCAGCATTCACGGGCACCTGCCAGCAGGCCCCCACTCATGTCCCCTTGCACCTCCACCCCCCAGCAGTCAGGGGCACCTGCCAGCAGGCCCCCACTCATGTCCCACTCATGTCCCCTTGCACCCCCACCCCCCAGCAGTCAGGGGCACCTGCCAGCAGGCCCCCACTCATGTCCCACTCATGTCTCCCTGCACCCCTACCCCCCAGCAGTCAGGGGCACCTGCCAGCAGGCCCCCACTCATGTCCCACTCATGTCCCCCAGCACCGCCACCCCCCAGCAGTCAGGGGCACCTGCCAGCAGGCTCCCACACATGTCCCCTTGCACCCCCACCCCCCAGCAGTCAGGGGCACCTGCCAGCAGGCCCCCACTCATGTCCCCTTACACCCCCACCCCCCAGCAGTCAGGGGCACCTGCCGGCAGGCCCCCACTCATGTCCCACTCATGTCCCCCTGCACCACCACCCCCCAGCAGTCAGGGGTACCTGCCAGCAGGCCCCCACTCATGTCCCCCTGCACTCCCACCCCCCAGCAGTCAGGGGCACCTGCCAGCAGGCCCCAACTCATGTCTCCCAGCACCCCCACACTCCAGCAGTGAAATGGCGATTCCATGACACAAACCAAAAGTCAACTATGTACATCAACACATGTCCGCCACACGAAGGCAGGCGGTAGCGTCCCTGCGCATTAAAAAATGTGTGCTATCAAAAAGCATGTATATACAGCTCTGATGAATTTCCCATACTGTGGCCCTCCAGGACAAATGACGTGCAAAGGGGTACGCGACAAACACGGACACCCGCTGTGTCAACAATAGCGTGTATTTCATGGGTGCGTGGGAAGTTTCACACGCGATTGTGCCTGGGCGAGCAGGGTACGTGTACTTCAGGGGCTCGCGGGAAGTTGGACTCGCGTGAAGTTTTACACGTGATTGGGCCTGTGCGAGCGGGGTACGTGGAAATATGGGGTGGGTGGGGAAGTACAGGAGGCAAATGGACAGAACGTCCACACGCACGCGCCAAAAAAGACGCGCTAATCAAGAAACACGTACGCCAGCAGGAAGCAGGCGTACGTGGACCCGCGCAGCATAAAAGTGCACGCAAACAACAAGCAAGCTCAGACGCCAGGATGAACATACCGTTCCTAGCAGCAGTGGTCGTGGGATACCGCAGGAGGAGGAGGAGGATAGTCAGGCCCAGAATTTTCACACCCAGAACCAGCCTTTTTGGCATGCCTGATGACCAGGTGTATGGGAGGTACAGGTTTCCACCTCACATAATACTCAACCTGGTCAGTGAGTGGGAGGATGACCTCACATCACCCACCCTCTGCTCCCAAGCAATCAGCCCCCTGCAGAAAGTCCTCAATGTACTGCACTTTTTGGCCACCGGATCATTTCAGCAGACAAGTGCCATAGTGGGGGGGTGTCACAGGCCACACAGTCACGCTGCCTAAACCAGTTTTTGGCCATGTTGACTGCACGCCCATCAGTCCGCAGGCACATATACCTGCCCAGAACACCTGCAGAAAGGCAGACTGTTGTCCAAGATTTCTACAGGGTGGCACAATTCCCCAAAGTCCTCGGTGCCATTGATTGCACCCATGTGGCCCTACGTCCCCCCAGGGCATCAGAGCACATCTATAGAAACCACAAGCACTGGCATTCCATCAACGTGCAGGTAGCATGTGATGCCAAGGGAATCATCACCTCAGTATATGCCAACAATCCAGGGTCCACCCATGACAGTTTCATTCACAGAATGTCAACCCTAAACCGGAACCTAGTAGCTGGGCGGCATGGCGATACATGGCTGCTTGGTGAGTATAAATGCCACAGCACATGCATGCATGCCAGATACTGAGTAATGTCACAACCCCACTAATGATACCCATCACCACCTCCCCAGGAGACAGTGCCTACCCCCTGAGCACCCACATGATGACGGCAATTCGGAGCCCCACCACGCCACCAGAGGTAAGATACAACACAGCCCATATTGCAACCCGGGGCATAGTGGAGCGCACATTCGGAGTGCTCAAGTCACGCTTTCGCTCCCTTGACCGTTCTGGTGGGCAGCTGTTATACGCTCCCCCAGTAGTGTGCAGGATCATAGTGGCAGCATGTGTCCTACAACGTTGCAACACGCCGAGGCCTGCCGGTGGACATGGTGTTGCCCCCAAATCCCCAACCACATGCACGTCCGCTGCGCATGGGAGGGGAAAGGGCACGGGGTGAGGCAGCCTGACCACAGCTGGTGGCTAATTACTTCACTTAGAATCACACCCCATTGGAGTGCACACAGCCCTGCCACATACCAGCTGACAATCAATGATGATGACATGAGGGACAGTCAACTGTCACAACCATACCATCCTGAGATTGGTCACCTGGAAGTGTCACAATGTGTACATCCCTACCTACAGAAACACCACCAATGCTATGTCATCAAAATACACATATGCTGCTAAATGCATGACCCCCTTGCAAAATACAACATGAGAACAGTGCCATGTCACTCCTTCCCAGCACCGCCACCCAACACACCATGGCATGTCATGCCACTGAGAGCAAACAAAGCAATCCCAAAAGCCTGACACAAGTGTCACAAAGTACAGTGTCCCTAATGGAAACTGGCTACACACAATATGCTCCTAGTAATGTTGAACTAACAACACACATGACCAAATACCTACCAACTAAACAATGCATCTAGACAAGTTCAAACATTTCTAAAACATGACGGTACTAAGTTAAAGTAGTCGTAGTCTTACAACCTGAATATGCCATCACATCGCCCCCTTCAAACTGTAGTCTTGCAGCCTTCAAAACTGGTCTGTGTACTGCATACAACATGAACTCCATCTCCAAAGTAGACGGCCTTGTGAAGACATGAGGAATGAACCTGCAAATTCAGAGGGAGACATAGAAGCAAAATCATACATTAATACACCATGCAGTGTACAATACAACAACAATATACACAAGGAATGTCGACACAGTATTGACTACAGACTGCCCACACAGCTCATGGGAGCCCAAAGTCACTGTGTACTACACTTTCACTTGGTCACACCCTTTGCAAGCCCATGGAAATGGGAAGCAGGAGGGGTGTGTGTCTCATGAACCCAAGCATCTAACCCAAACTCAGGACAAGCCTGCATGTGCCCAGCCGGAATACAAATACAGTGGATGCCCACGGGAGCCACACAAGGCAACACACTGTCAAATTATTTTTTTAAAAAATCAAAAATGGCCATGTGGGGGCCGGGGGGGAGGCCACCCAGGAGGCCAGAGGACAGGGTGCGCACCAACAGCCACCTGTGTGGATGTTGGGAAAAAAAAACACCTCCATGGGCTCATGGTCTGCACAGCTATGCCAATGTGGGAGAATTGCTGCCGTCACCCTCATGACCTTCTGCTGCTGCATCAGGAGGTGGTGGTGCTATGGGAGGCTGCCCACGCTAAGCCCTGGTATGGTCTTCCATGGCAGCAAGCATGCGGGTGTGGAAGGTCTCGTTCTGGAGGATTATAGTGCGGAGATCCCCATGCAACACCTGACGTGATGCCCGGATCTCCTCCCGAGTTGCCCGCATCTCAGCTGAGAGCGTACTTGTGAGGTGCTCCAGCCGCTGTTCTGCCCTAAAATTAGCGGAAGTCTCAAGCTCAAGAAGAGTCTGCCTGAGGTTATGGAGTTCTTCACTCAGGGCTTCCCTGTGGGCCTGGGACTCTATTGAGATGGATTGGCGCAGAGTCTCCAGTGCCGCCCGTCCGTCCCTGTTGGACGCCAACATGTCTTCCTTGTGTGATTGGCAAATGGAGTCTGTTGCCTGCTGTAGTTGCTCCATCTGCCTTTCAGGGGGGATAATGGAAGTGGCTACCCTCTCCATTGCCTGAGCCATCATTTCAACTGATGCTGACTGTTGGGTTGCCATAGCGTACATGGAGTTCTCTCATACGCTATTGAATGGTGGCGTACGGCCACCGCGTCGACGGGCACCACACCTGTTTGGGGCAAGGCGATGTGCACCTTGCTGTGCTGGCACCGCCTGAGGATGCAGGACTGCATTCCCCCTCTGATCTGCTGGCCCAGGAACAGGATCAGATGCTGTGGAGTGTGACCCTGCATCCGTAACCGCCAAAGGTGCCTCTACCAACACTGACATCCCCATAGAGGGATCTACCCCTGGTGCAGGTGGGTTGGCCAGAACAGAATCCCTGCCAGAAACACTTACCTGTGACGGCACATAGGTCTCATCATCCGAATCAGCACCTGAATAGAGGTCTGGGGAGGTGCACCCAGAGACACCCCTGGAAAGTATGGTCTGCAGGAGGATTGGGTTCTCACCCACCACCACACCACATCCCCTGCTGGTGCCCGGTCGTGCCTGGGATTCCTCCTGGGTCTGCACCATCTCCTCAACCTCAACTGCATCAAGTGCGTCATCCCCTGCAAAAACATGAAAGAGAAAAAATGGAAACAGGCATTAGCACCATAGCACACAAATAGGCCTGTCAAGCTACAGAACCAGTACATGATTCACACAAGTCCCACATGACTATAACCCTCCCATGCCTGCACTGTCACTGAGTAATAAGGGGAGGCAAAAGGCAGACACTGATGACACCAATATGGGAGAGCAACACATTTGCTGCATGCTGGGTAGCACTGCCATCACACATTGGCCTGTGAGTGGCATGTCCAATACACATACATGACACATGGCAGCACATAGATGGCATTTAGCATAGCCATGGTACATTTGACAAGTACAGCCATATGTCAGTGAGAGTACTGTCACCCATCCATGTGAGATGGACATGATGACATGAAAAATGCTGCATAATGGGACTAAGTACACATGTGCCACTCACTGCAACACATGCAAGGTACAAGAATACAGTAATAGTTGGCTGATCTATTTTTCCTCACATTGACATCGCAGGAAACATCTGTCATTTTCCACATGCAAACAGGCACTCATCTAAACATTTGTGCTGGCCAATACTCCATCAGCCTGAATGGCCTCATTGTGTAGATAACCAGGTAAAGCATTGCCCCAGTGTGGCCAGTAAACAATGACCGAAGCATATCACATATGTCACAATATGGTTGATAAATGTCTAGCAAAAAAAGGGAGAGTGGAAAATATTATCCTGAAGGCACACTTACAAATTCTGACCAATGTAGTTGCAAGATGGCAGTACAAGGTCAAATGCACAATTGTGGACCTAATAGGATACTGTGTACAGAAGGAATGCAGTCATAGCCAAATACAAGGCACATGATCCCATGTGAGGAAGGAAATGGGTGACCCATAACACTCTGGAGTACACACCCTCACCTGGCACTCAATCAGAACCCGTCACCCAAAATACATACACATGCACTACACACACACGCATGTGCACTCACCGGACAATGCTTCGTAATCAGGTAGTTCTCCCACACCTCAGATCTGTTCCTCTGTGACGAAAGTCCCAGCAACAGACTCATGTTCAGTGAGTTTGTTGTCCTCTTGTTGAGTCTCACCGCCAGTCACCAGAGTAGCGGCATGATTTGAGGCCAGCTTGTCCTTTGCTCTGCGTTTCAGGTCGTTCCACCGCTTGTAGCAATCATCAACTGAGCGCCTCACAAATCCAAGGGCACTTATGTGGTCGGCGATGGTCGGCCAGTGTGCCTTACGTTGACCAGGTGTGGTCTTGGACCCTGCAGTCACCACCATTTCGTGGGTATGTTGCGACACATAGCTCACAATTGCATTAAGCTCCGCGTCATTAAAGCAAGGCTTCCTTGACATGCCGGAGTGTGTAGCCGTGCCTGGGGTCTCAGCCTGTCGTGCCAGAGCACCCTTCTTCCTCTTTTTAGAAGGTGGAGCGGAGCCAGAGTGGCTAACGCTGCTCTGGTCAGTAGGGGCAGAATCACCGGTGGACTCGGTTGTTGGAGTGTGCAAATGCACATTGACCATAGGACTTGGTGCAGGCATTGTCTGAAGTGTGATGTTGGCAGGGGGAACATCAGTATGATGGACCAGGACCGACACTGTCCTGGCTGGGAGAGTCAGAGCTGGGGCGGATGGAGCTGTAGCTGCCCCTGCAGCCTCACCACCCTGCATCCTTGGGGCAGCAGATGACATAGCTGCCCCAGATCCACGTGCCTTGGTGAGGTGAAGTCAGCCAGGGAGTCCTCATGTGCCAGGTCACGTGCCACAATGGGCTGGTCCAACAGGGGCTGAGTTGGGATGGTCTCAGCTGCGTTTCCCTCAACCATGGGGAGGGGGGAGCAGGGGCGTCCCTGATTGGTCCTCCACACATGGGGGTCTAGGGGCACCCTGCAAATCCTGGCCACGTCCCCTACCGCGCCCATCACTTCCACCTTTAGAAGGTCGGCCCCCTTTGCCTCCCTTACCGCTTGGTCACCTCCCAACCATGGCACTGATGTTGTTGTGCGTATGGGAGGAGCAGTAAACTATTGACCTGGGCAATTGGGGGTCAAAGGGGTAGGGTACTAGATGGAATTCGTACCCTAGAGCTCTAACAAGGCTGTCTGTGACCCCTGGGGGAAGATGACAGGTCACGCAACGCATAGGCAGCCCAAAAACAAAAATAAACGTGCACGCAACCCCTCGTAGACCACGTGCATGGAAAAATGAACCCGCACTACGCTGTGGCACCCAGAAACACAAAAATAATCGTATGCGTAATACACGCAGCCTACAATGACATCTGAAGGGGAACGCGACACACGGGGCAAGCACAGTTGCTAAGTACCTGCGGAACTCACCGTCTGCCTGGAATAAGAACGCGAAAAATACACGCATGTGCGCGTTGGCAACACCCCCACCAAAAGAAGAATTGTACGCTGTCTGAGGAGACAGGACAAAAGGAGAAGTGAACACTGTTTGAGGAAACAGGGCCAAAAAAAGTAGAAAAATGAAAGCTGTCAGAGGTAACAGGGAGTACGAACTTGAAACGCTGTGAAGTAATCGCTCTCCACGAAAAGCACGTACAAGAAAATGGCGTTCTACACGTACCTTTTAAACCGGCCCACACGTACACGTCACTTACGCGTGTACGCGTCCTTTCCTCCAATTACACGCGCTGACACTCGGACGTGCAGCTTTTCCACGTGTGCTCTGTCATCACATGCTATGAGGGAAACACCTGTCTGTGTCACGTCACAGACACGCTTACGCGCTAAGGGCCTTTGGTCCAATGAAATCACGTATGTGCGCTGACGCGCTTACGCGCTAAGGGCCTTTCCTGAAATTACACACTGACGTGCAAGATTTTCACGTGCCAAATCACTCCGTATCAAGCTGGCCACGCGTTCACACACGGAAGACCACGCTCCTGCCAAGAAGGCCGAATTACTGCCCCAGAGCCCTGAGCACGCTCACACCTGCCATCTGCTGCTGCCTGATTGCCTGCTGCCCACGTGCCCTGCCATTTGCTGCCTGCACGTCAGCCCAGGATGCTGTTGCTGTGACCACCCCTGCTGGAACCGAAGACTCCCGACTGCTATTCCATCGCTCCACAGCCCAGCCCCAGGACCCAGTTGCCCACCCACAACTGCCTCTGGGGTTGCCATGTCACGCACTACACCATCTGTCACCACTGGCAACCCCCAGCCAGAGAGGCAGAGGGCCACCAGCTTCACTGCCACCGAAGTTGGTGTCCAGGTGGAGCAAGTCCTGGGGCAGTATGATGCCCTCTTCGGAAGTTCGGCCGCCGACAAGGAAGAACAGATTCGGATCTGGACGGACATCGTGACTGCCATCAACGCGGAGGGTGTGGCAGTCCGCCACATGTCAAGAAGCGCTGGGAGGACTTCAGGTCCAGGACCCTCAACAAGGCCCGGCGCCTCTTGACGGCAGCGGATGCTAAGGGGCGCCGGGGCCACCTGTCGGAACATCAGATGAGGGTCCTGGAATGCATACGCCCAGCGCTCCACGTCCAGGTCCTTGAGAGGCAGACCCGTCTGGAGTCGAGCGGTAAGTGTACATGCATACTGATTGGAAGCTGTGCGTGTGGTGGTGTGCCAGTAGTGTGCAGGTTGTACATGTGGTTTTGTAGGGCCATGTATGGATGTGTATGTACAGGGCTGTGAGGCTGACACATGCAAGTCCTTTCATGTGTGAGACACATGGATGGTGTATGTGTGGGTAAGCATGCAGGCCAAATGCAGATGTGTGAGCACACATGTTTGGATAACTGTGTATGTAAATTGGCATGGTTGTGGTGTCACACATGGATGTTGGTTCCAGCTGCATGTATCTGCACCGTGTACATGTGCATGTGTGTGTATTTGACAGGGGTGCAACAGTGATGCAACATGGATGCATGTGAGACTGATATGTAGAAGACTGATTGCCAGATGTGACATGGATGCCAATCTCATCACTGCGACAGATGGCGGAGGTGTACACATGCATCTAATTGTGGTGGCGTGTGGCATGTCTAGTGCATTCCCTGTGTTTCATGTGATGTCTGGCTCACCTTTGGCTGCTCATGCTGTTGTATGTGTATGGATGGTGCTGGCTGTGGAATAGCTCATGTGTGTGAGTTGCAATGACATGTGTGTTGGGGATTGTGATGCCATGTCTGAAGTTTGACAATGCCACTCATGTATAACTGTCATGTGTGTATGAGTCCATTGTACAGTGCCCTGATGCCTGTCTCCTATCTCTCCCTGTCTGCAGCGTCAACTGATGAAGAGGGCGGAGAAGGTGCTGTGGAGCACAGCGGCAGGGATCGCACCGCCAGCCGGAGACACAAGGCCGGGCTCCCCTCCCAGGTTGTCATCTCGTCGGGGAGTGAGGAGTGAGGAGTCCGGTGCCGCGTCCCAGGTCGCAGCTGCCGAGGGGAGGTCCAAGAGGCGGAGGTTGGAGTTGGACTCCTCGGCAGCCGAAGGGGCAGTTGAGACCCCACAGGGCCCGATGGAGTCATCCAGGTTGGTGGGGGGTTTAGTGGAGGAGGAGGCCATGCAAGGGACAGAGACAGTGTCTGGAGGTGGGGATTCCACTGGTGCTCGTGGTGCAGTGCAGGGGCAGGGACAGGAGGCAGCACAGGCCGCCGCGGAGGTGCCTGTGTGTAATCCTGTCCCCGATCCTGTGACTGCATCATCTTGCACCAGCAGGGATACCTACGTCCAGACCCGTTCTCAGGGAGGAGATTGGTTTACACCAACTGGCCTTCCTCTCCCTGCAGATGTGGCTATCCAGCACCGGCTTGAGCCTGTCCTGGGTGGGGTGGCGTTGCGTCAACGTGCCATGCGAGCTGACCTGCAGTCTTTTCCTGAGGAGACTGCACGTCTTCTCGCATGGCTCGTTGACCGCGTTGACCCACTGGGACAGCTCACCAGGGCCGGATTTCTCAGTTTTCTGGACCTTGTTCCGACCCCCTCCTCAACTGAACCCCCTATGCGCCAATAGTCCTCTGTGCCATCTTCCCACCCATGTGTCACCTGGGTGCCCTGTGGAGCTGCCTCTGACCCTGCGGCCAGGGTGGTAGAGGACACATGCCTGCCACAGTCGGGAGTCAGACGTCCAGCAGGGGTGGCCACCTCAACAACTGCACCCCAGCTGGAGGAGGATGTGCAGGCAGCAGGAGCCAGGGCACAGGCAGCGGCACAGCAGCAGCAGCAACAAGGTGGGAGCCATGATGGCTCGGGGCCTTCATCATCGGAGGGGCAGGCATCGGCCAGAGGGCAGGAGGACCCTGGACGGGAAGTGTCTTCCATGTGGCAGTGGTTGGGCCATGCGATAGATGCGGAGTGGCAGCGGGCGGAAGAGGCATGGCTCATGATGGTCAGGGCGGAGAACTCCATGCGTAGGGCCCTGAGGCGGGCCGAGTGCCTCGAGGCCATTCGCAGGGACCTGGAGTTCCAGATGTCATCGTCCCTGCGAACCCTCGGGGCCATGGAAGAGGACCGCCTCCGGGACATCGAGCAGGAGTTCGATGATGCCCTGGCCCGGGACATCAGCATGTGAGCCGTTGGACTTGCCCGCTGCCCTTGTAAATAGTTAGATAGTGTTAGGTTTCCTTTGGTTTTTTATTTATTTTGGTTGCGCTTGGACAATGCACCACGTTTCTGTATATAGTTTTTCATTATGTAGTATTTTTGATAGGTTTCATTTCTTCAGTTGGGATCATGGACCCTGGATTGTTCATCTGTATATAGTTCACTATTGGATTCAACTTTTTTTTTTGGATTTCCCCATGGAGCAATGGTTTTCACTTTTGTTTTTCCCTTGGATTTGCTTTGTTGGACTGTGACTTTGGACACCTTTCCTTTGGATTATGATTTCTTGTTTTTCATTATTTTACGGACATGCAGCTTTTGTTTTTTTATTCCCATTGCTGTTTGTTTGATTTTAATTCCTTTGATGTTGCTTTTAATATACATATTTTCTTAATACTTCGATGTGTGGTATTATCTCATTGGTTTCATGCATGTCATGATATGGGTTTTGACATTCACTTGCACCCATTGTGTGTGTGTGACGGACATGTGCTCATTTACATACTTGCCATTGGTGTTGTATCATGTAATTGGCATTTCTATGTGGGTGGATGTAATACTTGGGTGGGTCTTTGGCATGTCGAGGCTGGCCATAAGGGCCAGAGATCTAGATTGTGATGACGTGTTGGCTGGGGGACATGTGTCGGGGCCTGCTGGCAGGTGCCCTGCACTGCTGGGGGGTGGGGGTGCAAGGGACCATGAGTGGGACATGAGTGGGGGCCTGCTGGCAGGTGCCCCTGACTGCTGGGGGGTGGGGGTGCAGGGGACATGAGTGGGGGCCTGCTGGCAGGTGCCCTGCACTGCTGCGGGGTGGGGGTGCAGGGGGACATGAGTGGGGGCCTGCTGGCAGGTGCCCTGCACTGCTGGGGGGTGGGGGTGCAAGGGGACATGAGTGGGACATGAGTGGGGGCCTGCTGGCAGGGGCCCCTGACTGCTGGGGGTTGGGGTTGGAGGGGAACATGAGTGGGACATGAGTGGGGGCCTGCTGGCAGGTGCCCTGCACTGCTGGGGGCTGGGGCTGCAAGGGGACATGGGTGGGGGCCTGCTGGCAGGTGCCCTGCACTGCTGGGGGATGGGGGTGCTGGGGGACATGAGTGGGACATGAGTGGGGGCCTGCTGGCAGGTGCCCCTGACTGCTGCGGGGGTGGGGGTGCAGGGGGACATGAGTTGGTGATCAGTGGTGCAAGCGGACAGGTGGCTTGTCTGGGGTGCATGGCCATGGTGGATGGGCTGCCTGCGGGACATGACCAGGGGTGCGGGGTAGTCCCCTGTGGTGTGGTCTGCCTGCAGGGGCCATGGAGGGTGTAGAGGGAACACCTGGGAGGACCCACACTGCCAATTCACATGTAGGACTCCCCGTGCACCCCCGTAATTCACGTACCCCGCTCTGACAGCTAAATCGCGTGTGAAACTTCCCGCGAACACCAGTAATACACGTACCCCACTCGCACATGGCCTATCGCATGTGAAACTTCACGCGAACCCCAGAAATATTGGCCCTGTGCTAGCGAGCGGGGTACGTGTATTCCTGGGGTTCGTGTGAAGTTTCACCTGCGATTTCAGGAGGGTACGTGTATTCCTGGGGTTCGCGTGAAGTTTCACCCGCGATTTCAGCAGGGTACGTGTATTACTGGGTTCGCGTGAAGTTTCACCCGTGATTTCAGCAGGGTACGTGTATTCCTTGGGTTCGCGTGAAGTTTCACCCGCGATTTCAGCAGGGTACGTGTATTACGGGGTTCGCGTGAAGTTTCACCCGCGATTTCAGCAGGGTACGTGTATTACTGGGTTCGCGTGAAGTTTCACCCGTGATTTCAGCAGGGTACGTGTATTACGGGGTTCACGTGAAGTTTCACCCGCGATTTCTGCAGGGTACGTGTATTACTGGGTTCGCGTGAAGTTTCACCCGTGATTTCAGCAGGGTACGTGTATTACGGGGTTCACGTGAAGTTTCACCCGTGATTTCAGCAGGGTACGTGTATTCCTGGGGTTCGTGTGAAGTTTCACCCACGATTTCAGCAGGGTACGTGTATTATGGGGTTCGCGTGAAGTTTCACACGCGAAAGGGCCCTGGTCGAGGGAGTACGTGAATTTCAGGGGTGCGCGGCAAGTTTTACACGCGAAAGGGCAACGCCCGTGCACAATACGTCACAGACGCGCTTACGCGCTAAGGGCCTTTGGTCCAATGATATCGCGTACGTGTGCTGACGCGCTTACGCGCTAAGGGCCTTTCCTCGAATTACACGCTGACATGCGAAGATTTTCACGTGCCAAATCACTCCGTATCAAGCTGGCCACGCGTACACACACGGAAGACCACGCTCCTGCCCAGAAGGTCATTTTCCTGCCCCCCAGAGCCCTGAGCACGCTCCCACCAGCCATCTGCTGCTGCCTGTCTGCCTGCTGCACACGTGCCCTGCTATTTGGTGGCTGCACGTCAGCCATCTGCAGGGGTCCAGTTGCTGTGTCCACCCCTGCTGGAACAGAAGACTCCCGACTGGGATTCCATCGCTCCACAGCCCAGCCCCAGGACCCAGTTGCCCACCCACTCCTGCCTCTGGGGTTGCCATGTCGGCCACATCTCCATCTGGCACCACTGGCAACCCCCAGCCAGAGAGGCAGAGGGCAACCAGCTTCACTGCCACCGAAGTTGGTGTCCTGGTGGAGCATGTCCTGGGGCATTATGATGCCCTCTTCAGAACATCACGCGCCAACAAGGAAGGACGGGAGAGGATCTGGGACGACGTAGTGGTTGCTATCAACGTGGAGGGGGTAGCAACCCGTGACATCAAGCACGTCAAGAAGCGCTGGGAGGACTTCAGGTCCAGGACCCTCCACAAGGCCCGGTGCCTCACGGAGGGGGGCCGGGCACGCCTGAGTACCATCCAGATGAGGGTCCTGGAACGCGTAGGCCCAGCGCCCCACGCCCAGATCCTTCGGAGGCAGACCCGTATGGAGTTGAGCGGTAAGTGGCCAAGCATTGCTGTGTGAGACAGGGCATGTTGCAGTGTGCTGGTAGTCTGATGCTTGCCTGTATGTGTGACATAGGCCATGTATGGATGTGTGTGTAAAGGGACATCATGGTCATGCATGTGAGACCAGTTATGTGTGAACCACATGGTTGGTGCATGTGTTTTAATGCAACATGGTGAGCTCTATGTGGAATGCACACATGAAAGCATGGCTGTCTCTGTTCCTGGACATCGAGGGGGGGTGAGGAATGGGTGCTGATGTCATGTACATGTATGGTGCACATGTGTGTGTGTGCCTGAGAAGTGTGTGTGTGACTTTGAAACACCATGGATGCATGTGACTTTGAAGGCAACATCTTGGTTTACAGGGGCCCTTCTACATGGATGTTGATGTTGATTGCAGGCGCCAGGACTGTTTCTGCATGTGTGTTGTGTGCATTCACCCATGTGTTGTGGAGTGACAGGATGGAAGTGACATTTGACAGTGCCACTCATGTGTTATTGCTTCCTGTCTAGGGTATTTTGTACTGTACCCTGATGCTTGTGTTCTATGTCTCCCTCTACGCAGCGTCAAGTGAAGAAGAGGGCGGAGACGGCGCTGTGTAGCCAAGCGGCGGGGATGCCTCCACTGGGCGGCGACGCAAGGCCCAACCACCCTCCCAGGAATTACCATCATCCGGGAGCGAGGGGGCTGGTGCTGCGTCTGCCACAACGGCTGTGGCGGAAGGGCCGGGTGAGCCCCCACAGGGGCTTCCAATGGCGGAAGACGGTGTGGAGACATCCAGGTTGGTGGTCTCCACAGAGGAGGAGGAGCCCGCTACTGAGCCGCACATGGGGCCTGGTGGGGGTAGTACCACTGGTGCAAGTGGTGCAGTCCAGGGCCAGGGTCAGGAGGCAGCACAAGTCACCGCGGAGGGGCCTGTGCATTCGCTGTCCTTGACCCTGTGACTGCACCATCATGCACCAGCAGGGAGGCCCCGTCCCAGGCCCATCCGCAGGTAGGGGAGAGTGCCATATCACCTGCCTCTCCACTACCTGCGGGCGAGGGGTCCCGCGACCATATGGGATCCGTCCTGGTGGGTGTCGCGTTGCGCACGCGTGTCATTCGTGATGATGTGCGTTCTTCCTGGGCGGAGAACGCACGCCATCACGAAGAGCAGCGGCGTGACGTGGCACTGCTGGGAGGGGCCCTGGTCGGTGGGTTCCTACATGTGACGCGCACTCTGGCGGACCTCTCCTCCTAAGTGGAGGCTATGCGCCGGTCGTTCTCCACATCGTCTTCCAGCCCAGATTCCACCAGGGCCCCCTGTGGACCTGGCCTGACCAACACAGCCAGCTTGGTGGAGATCCCATCCCTGCAACAGTCGGGAGTTGGCGGTCCAGCAGGGGTGGACACCACAAATGGAGACCAGCAGATGGAGGATGTGCAGGCAACATCGGACAGGGCACACAGACAGCAGCAGCAGGAGCAGGCTGTAGGTGGGAGCAATGATGGCTCGGGGCCATCAACATCGGAGGGGCAGGCATCGGCCGGAGGGCAGGTGGACCCTGGACAGGAAGTGTCTTCCGTGTGGCAGCGGTTGGGCCATGCGATAGATGCGGAGCTGCGATAGATGCAGAGCGGCAGCGGGCGGAAGAGGCACGGCTCACGATGGTCAGGGCGGAGAACTCCATGCGTAGGGCCCTGAGGCGGGCCGAGTGCCTCGAGGCCATTCGCAGGGACCTGGTGTTCCAGATGTTATCGTCCCTGCGAACCCTCAGGGCCATGGAAGAGGACCGCCTCTGGGACATCGAGCAGGAGTTCGATGAAGCCCTAGCCCGGAACATCAACATGTGAGCCGTTGGACTTGCCCGCTGCCCTTGTAAATAGTTAGTTAGTTAGTATTAGGTTTCCTTTGTTTTTTTCTTTATTTTGGACCGCTTGGACAATGGACCACATTTTTGTATATAGTTTTTTTTATTAGGTAGTAGTTTTTGGTAGGTTTCATTTCTTAAGTTGGGCTCATGGACCCTGGATTCTTCAATTGTACATAGTTTTACATTGGATTCATCTTTTTTGGTATTTTATTTTGTGTTCCCCATGGAGCAATGGTTTTTATTTTCCCTTGGATTTGATTTTTTGAACTGTGACTTTGGACAACATTTCTTTTTGGATTTCTTTTGCTTATGTTTTCTTGATTTTCATAATTTATCGGACATGGACCATTTCTTTTGTTATTCCCATTGTTGTGTGTTTAATTTGATTTGCGTTCATGTTATCTTTAATATATATTTTTTTATACTTCCATTTGTGGTATCATCTCATTGGTTTCATGCATGTCATGATATGGGTTTTGACATTCACTTGCACCCATTGTATGTGTGTGACGGACATGTGTTCATTTACATACTTGCCATTGGGGTTGTATCATGTAATTTGCATTTCTATGTGGGTGGATGCAATACTTGGGTGGGTCTTTGGCATGTGGAGGCTGGCCATAAGGGCCACGGATCTAGATTGTGATGACGTGTTGGCTGGGGGACATGTGTCGGGGCCTGCTGGCAGGTGCCCCGCACTGCTGGGGGGTGGGGGTGCAGGGGGACATGAGTGGGACATGAGTGGGGGCCTGCTGGCAGGTGCCCTGCACTGCTGGGGGTGGGGGTGCAAGGGGACATGAGTGGGGGCCTGCTGGCAGGTGCCCTGCACTGCTGGGGGTGGGTGTGCAAGGGGACATGAGTGGGGGCCTGCTGGCAGGTGCCCCTCAGTGCCGGGGGGTGGGGGTGCAAGGAGACATGAGTGGGGGCCTGCTGGCAGGTGTCCCGCACTGCTGGGGGGTGGGTGTGCAAGGGGACATGAGTGGGGGCCTGCTGGCAGGTGCCCCGCACTGCTGGGGGGTGGGTGTGCAAGGGGACATGAGTGGGGGCCTGCTGGCAGGTGCCTTGCACTGCTGGGGGGTGGGTGTGCAAGGGGACATGAGTGGGTGCCTGCTGGCATGTGCCCCGCACTGCTGGGGGGTGGGTGTGCAAGGGGACATGAGTGGGGGCCTGCTGGCAGGTGCCCCACACTGCTGGGGGGTGGGTGTGCAAGGGGACATGAGTGGGGATCTGCTGGCAGGTGCCCCTGACTGCTGGGGGGTGGGTGTGCAGGGGGACATGAGTGGGACATGAGTGGCGGCCTGCTGGCAGGTGCCTGCACTGCTGGGGGTGGGGGTGCAAGGGGACATGAGTGGGGGCCTGCTGGCAGGTGCCCCACACCGCTGGGGGGTAGGTGTGCCAGGGGACATGAGTGGGGGTCTGTTGGCAGGTGCCCCTTAGTGCTGGGGGGTGGGGGTTCAAGGGGACATGAGTGGGAAATGAGTGGGGGCCTGCTGGCAGGTGCCCGGCACTGCTGGGGGTGGGCGTGCAAGAGGACATGAGTGGGGACCTGCTGGCAGGTGCCCCTCAGTGCTGGGGGGTGGGGGTGCAAGGGGACATGAGTGGGACATGAGTGGGGGCCTGCTGGCAGGTGCCCTGCACTCCTTGGGGGGTGGGGGTGCAAGGGGACATGAGTGGGGGCCTGCTGGCAGGTGCCCTGCACTGTTTGGGGGGTGGGGGTGCTGGGCGACATGAGTGGGGGCCTGCTGGCAGGTGCCCTGCACTACTGTGGGGTGGGTGTGCAAGGGGGTAATGCGTTGGTGATCACTAGTGCAAGGTGACATGTGGCTTGGCTGGGGGGGCATGCCCATGGTGGATGGGCTGCCTGCGGGACATGACCAGGGATGCAGGGTAGTCCCATGTGGTGTGGTCTGCCTGCAGGGGCTGTGGAGGGTGTAGAGGGAACACCTGGGAGGACCCACACTGCCAATTCACGTATAGGACTCCCCTGCACCCCCGAAATACACGTACCCCACTTGCACAGGGCCTATCGCGTGTGAAACTTGCCCGCATCCCAGTAATACACGTACTCTGCTGAAATCATGTGTGGAACTTCCCCGCACCCCCGAAATATACGTACCCTGCTGAAATCACGTGGAGAACTTCCCACGCACCCCTGTAATACACGTACCCTGCTGAAATCGCATGTTAAACTTCCTCGCAACCCAGAAATACATGTACCCTGCTGAAATCGCGTGTGGAACTTCCCGCGCACCCCTGTAATACACGTACCCTGCTGAAATCACGTGTAAAACTTCCCTGCACCCCAGAAATACATGTAGCCTGCTGAAATCGCGTGTGGAACTTCCCACGCACCCCTGTAATACACGTACCCTGCTGAAATCGTGTGTTAAACTTCCCCGCACCCCAGAAATACACGTACCCTGCTGAAATCGCGTGTGGAACTTCCCGCGCACCCCTGTAATACACGTAGCCTGCTGAAATCGCATGTTAAACTTCCCCGCACCCCAGAAATACACGTACCCTGCTGAAATCGCATGTGTAACTTCCCGCGCACCCCTGTAATACACGTACCCTGCTGAAATCGCGTGTAGAACTTCCCTGCACCCCACAAATACACGTACCCTGCTGAAATCGCCTGTGTAACTTCCCGCGCACCCCTGTAATACACGTACCCTGCTGAAATCGCGTGTAGAACTTCCCCGCACCCCACAAATACACGTACCCTGCTGAAATTGCGTGTGGAATTTCCCGCGCACCCCTGTAATACATGTACCCTGCTGTAATCGTGTGTTAAACTTCCCAGCACCCCAGAAATACACGTACCCTGCTGAAATCGCGTGTGGAACTTCCCGCGCACCCCTGTAATACACGTACCCTGCAGAAATCGCGTGTAAAACTTCCCCGCACCCCAGAAATACACGTACTCTGCTAAAATCACGTGTGGAACTTCCCGCGCACCCCTGTAATATACGTACCCTGCTGAAATCGCATGTTAAACTTCCTCGCACCCCTGAAATACACGTAACCTGCTGAAATCGCGTGTGGAACTTCCCGCGCACCCCTGTAATACACGTACCCTGCTGAAATGGTGTGTTAAACTTCCCCACACCCCAGAAATACACGTGCCCTGCTGAAATTGCGTGTGGAACTTCCCGCGCACCCCTGTAATACACGTACCCTGCTGTAATCGCGTGTTAAACTTCCCCGCACCCCAGAAAAACACGTACCCTGCTGAAATCGCGTGTGGAACTTCCCGCGCACCCCTGTAATACACGTACCCTGCTGAAATCGCATGTAGAACTTCCCCGCACCTCAGAAATACACATACCCTGCTGAAATTGCGTGTTAAACTTCCCCGCACCCCAGAAGTACATGTACCCTGCTGAAATCTCGTGTGGAACTTCCCGCGCACCCCTGTAATACACGTACCCTGCTGAAATCGTGTGTTAAACTTCCCCGCACCCCAGAAATACACGTACCCTGATGAAATCGCGTGTGGAACTTCCCGCGCACCCCTGTAATACACATACCCTGCTGTAATCACGTGTTAAACTTCCCCGCACCCCAGAAATACACGTACCCTGCTGAAATCGTGTGTGGAACTTCCCGCGCACCCCAGTAATACACGTTCCCCGCTCGGCGTTTGCTGTTTGGCAGCCCTGTATACTGGTCCAGGGTTAGCGCAGCCCTTTGCGCTGAATTGGGAATTTGGATGGCTTTTCCTTGCGCGAGGGCGTTCTTGGGGGCGTAACTGGCGCTGCTGCAGGGTCGCTGTACCACTCTGCACCACGGCTGGTTTTGGAGGCTAAAATCCATGAATACGCTGTGCGCGGATATCGATTCTAGCACACGCGGCTGGCGCAGACATTCGCACGCGCACACTGTGCGCCAGCCGCGTGCGCCACTTTTGTGCGAAATTCTATGAATTACCCTGAAACTGAATTTTGTTGGCATAGAGTTGAAAGAAGATGGTACAATCATTATCAAAGATGGTGGCTTTTGGCCATATTTATGTGTTAAGGAGCCCGGGAGAAGGGTCTTAGTTTCCACGGCTGTCAAAATGATCGTAACCTAGAAATTATACTGTTATGTCTTGCGCACTGCACAAAAGGTCTTGCAGATACATGTTCTAATAGACTACACTATGTTTGTTTGTTTGTTTGTTTATTTATTTATTTAGTATTGCGCACCAAACCCTTGGGTAGCAGGGCGCAGAAGGATAAGATAACTTAAGCTTGGTTTACAGAATGTGTACAATGAATGCATGTGCATATACATACAGATAATAGAGGGTTACTGCCAATCCGGTTACAGTGGAATGGTAAATTACAGTTTTGTATATAAATATGACATGATACAGGCAATGAGGCATGGTTAGAGTCGAATACAGTGGTAGTGCAGGGTACAGATAGGGCTAGCTATTGGTCATTAGTTTGTGGCCATTTAAGTACATCAAGTCTGAATTTGGGATACGGTTGTTCCTTTCTAAGGTCAGGCGGGAGTACGTTCCATGTTTGTGCCGCTATAACTGGGAAACTAGATCCACCAACTGTGACTCGTTTAAATCTAGGTGTCTCTAGAGTGTGGGCATTGGCCGCTCTCGTTGGACGGGTGGTAGATCTTCTGTTTATCCTGTCAGCAAGGTAGGGTGGTGCAAAGTTGTTCAGGCATTTGGAGGTAAGATAGACTGTTTTCAAGAGGATCCTGTCAGATATTTTTAACCAATGAACCTCTCTTCTGGCATTAGAGATGTGTTCTTTGATGGGGATATTCAGAGCTGCTCTTAGGGCATTATTTTGCATTCTTTGAATTTTATCAGTGACATATTTGTTGGCCCCTGAGTACAGAGCATTACAATAGTCTAGTCTAGACATTACAAGGGCATTGGCAAGGTGATACAGCTCGAGGTAGAGAGGAATGGTCTATAAGCTCGGATGAGCTTGCAGATGTATGCTGTTGAAGATGCAAGTGAGTTAACTTGTTTCTTAAGAGAGAGGGTGACGTCAAGATAGAAGCCTAATGTCTTGACCACAGGCATCACCTTGATGAGATTGTTGTCGATATTAAAGGCGGTATAGCCAGGGCTTAGTTTTTTTATATTGGTTTCAGAGCCTAGGATTAGTATCTCGGTTTTATCAACATTCAGGCAGAGGCCATGAGATGCTCCATGCCTGAATGAGGAGGTATACCCTGTTTACTAAGGCCGTGTCCTTTGAAAAGTTGCCCGATAGGGGAATGAAGATCTGGGTATCATCTGCATTATTTGTGTAGGTGATGCCCAGTCTGTCCAGTTTGTCAAACAAAGGCTTAGTAAAAATGTTGTACATAGTGGGTGAGACACAGGATCCTTGGGGTACTCCACATGATATTTGAATTGGGTCAGCCGCCGCTGATGGGGAAAAGACTTGCATTGTCCTGTTGGCCAGGAAGGGTTGGACCCAGGCTATGGCTTCCCCTGAAAAGTGAGCCGCCAACTTAAGGTGGTTTCATAAGGCTGCATGATCCTCTAGGTCGAATGCTGCAGAAAGGTCCAGGAGAAGTAACATAGCTGTTTGTCCATTTTCCTTCAGCTCGTCGATTTGGGTTTTACGGTCTAGCAGGGCAGCTTCCGTTCCGTGGAGTGGGAGGAAGCCAGGCTATCATGATCCTAGTAGATGGTTAGCTTATAGGTATTCCTGAATTTGAATATAGGCTACTCTATCAATAATTTTGAGTAGAAAGGGGACAGTGGTAATATGTCTATAGTTAGTGGGAATGACAAGGTCTAGCGTTTGTTTTTTGAGCAGGGGGAGGACCCAAGATTCTTTGAGGATATTGGGCACTGTATCTGTTTCAAAAGATGCGTTAATGAGCTTGGAGATAAACAGGGCTAAGTCTCTAGCAGCGTCCTTTATAATTTGGGCAGGGCAGCTGTCACCCTTGCAATTTGATGGTTTTAGGTAGAGTATGATTTTCTCTGTGTCAAGGATGGAGATTTCTTTAAATTTAAATGGTAATGTCATATTGTTCCCTGTGTGAGGGGATGGTTGTTGCTCTGAAGGAGGCAGCGAGGCCTTTTTAATCCTTATTTTCTGCTGGAGCAATGTCATTTTATTCGAGAGGGCATTTTGAATTGCAGTGCACCATGGCCTGTCCTTTGGGACAGTGTCTGCCAGCGGAGTTGGGGATTCCATTTCACAAAGGATAGTGAAAAGTTCCTTAGTGTTAGATTTGGCCTTTGCAATTCTTTCATTGAATATATTCTTTTTAGTATTGATTATTTCTTTTTTGTAATGTTCGGAGAGTTCCGTTAGTTTAACCTTATTGCCGGTGGTCGGGGAGTGGCACCAGATAGATTGTAGCTTTCTTTTCTGAAATCTTAATTCTTTAAGTTGAGGCGTGAACCATGCATTGAGGTGAGATTTCTGTCTAGCTTTATGCATTTTAAGCGGGGCAGTAGTGTCCAAGGCCTTGGTCATGGCATTATTAAAAATCTCTACTAATGATTTAGAGTCAGCATTATTGTTAGCGTTGTTAAGAGATGGGAGGAGGTGAGGGAGTAGTTTTTCTGCTGTAATATCCTTTTTACTTCTGGTGGGGAGTGGCGGTGCCATATCAATAGTTTTGGTACTAAGGAGGTCAAGCGAAGCTGAGAAAGTAATAAGGTGATGGTCAGTCCATGATTGTGGTGCATTATCTGTAATAGTAATGTTACAGTTCAAATCTGGCACCCAATCGATGGTCCTGCCTTTGATGTGGGTGGGTGAGAGGACTTTTTGTAAGAGTCCATGGTTTTTGAGAAGCGCAGCTATAGATTGGGCATGTTTATTGTTGACCTCGTTGAAGCCAAGGTTAAAGTCTTCTAACAGCAGAGTTTGTGAGTGGTCTTTAGTGTTGTTGGCTATGAGGTTAGTTAGATCCTCCTCAAAGGTTCTGTGTAGTCCAGAGGGTCTGTATACCAGGTAGATAGTTAATGTGCGGTTGTTAGATAGAAGAAGTTTAGCCGTGAGTACCTCACATGAAGGACATGGAGGTGAGGTGGCAAGTCTAATGGGAAGATTAGTTTTAGAGATAATGGCCTGTCTACTCTGAGTATCTGGTAGCTATCAGGCACCGCCACCATAAGGGCTGGTCCTGCTGCCTCATGGAGCCAGGTTTCAGTTAAGGCTAGTAGGTCTAGATTCTCATTATGTAGGGTGTCAGCAATTTCAGTGGCATGGGCCACCAGCGATCTGGCGTTGATGAGTGATCCAGATAGAATCAATGTGCCCTTAATGTGGAGTTGGAGGGAAGTTCAGTTGCTAATGTATTGGGGCTCGCAGAGTTTTTAGGGGTAGTAACTGCATGTCTAGAGTTCCGGTTATTGGGATTGGGCATCAATGTTCGGTTATTTGTGTCAGTATTTTTAGGTTCATAGAGACGGGACAGTCTGGATCTAAGTCTCATATTCCTATCCTGAGGAGGCCAAGTTAGGAGGGTGGCCAGGGCCATAATGGCTAGGAGGCTAAGTATAAGTACTAAGGGTTGGTTCCTCTGGTTTTCAAACATATTCGGGAATTAACGAAGTAGGGATGGCGCAGGGTGGCTGCAACGTTGTATCTAGGCTAGTATCAGACTAAATAAGTTGCACATATAGGCGAGTATCAGGCTAAAATCAATTGCACATATAGGCTAGTATCAGACTAGATCAGTTGCACATATAGGCGACTATCAGGCTGTAATCAATTGCACATATAGGCTAGTATCAGGCTACAATCAATTGCACATATGGGCTAGTATCAAAAGTTAGACAGGCAGGTAAGATAATTCACACAAGCAGGCATAAGACAATTGCACATATGGGCCAGTGTCAGGCTAAAAAAGCGAGTATCTAGTTGCACAGGCAAGTAGGATCGGTTTCACTGGTGGGCTAGAGTCGGAGAGGAGCAGGCTGTCCAGTCCATGGGTTTACCTTGTGGTCTAAGGGCTTTAGTTGCAATATGGGCATTGGGGGCCTGATCATGGGAGGAGCAGGAGAGAAGTCCAAGTCTGTATCTGCGCCTTAGTTTGTACAGCTAACGGGTAGGAGGTGTTAGCTTGGTAGGGGAGCAGTGGGCTGAGGTAGCAAGACAATTCTCATACAAGCGTGCAGTGGTACATCCGAAAGCAGCTACAGGAAGCAAGACAAAAGTCAAAGTAGGTTCCGGGGTCATACCTTATGAAATCGTTGTAGAGGGAGCGGTGCGCATTCAAGCGCATAACAGGCGCACAACAGGGCTTTATCAGTGCGGGCCTTGCTGGATGCGGGCTTGCTCCGCCTGCCAGCGGGAATGAGGGATTTAAATCCCTGTCGCGTTGCTAAGCGACATGACGCTTCTCGTGGTGGAGGCACGGGTGGCCATTTTAGGAGCAGGCGATGAATACATGTGGGATCAGCTGTAATCTCCTCCGGGAGATTTCTTTAAGAAAATATTGCATTGCGGGCACGCTTGGTTATTCTGCTCTTATCTACAAGCTGGATGCCTCAGAGCAGAGTGGTCATGTGAAAATTTCCGTTTCTCCAGCAGCGAAGATGCGGGCTAGAACTGCTGATGCAGAGAGAGCTCCTGCTCCCTCTGGACTCCGGCTGGATATATTGGGCTGGGTAAACTATGCTTTCATATGTAATTAAAATATAATATTCATATTTGTAAGCTGAATTGTCCCTTTGCCCACTTATGATGTCATCACCTGCGTGCCATTATCCACACCTAACAGAAAAGTAAAAGCAATTATATCCTACAACTTTAATTGGGCAAGGGGGCTTGCCTGGGACATGATCTTGAACTGAATATTGTTTTGTAAAATGGGATTAATGGGCTGGATTCACTGTGGACAATGCTCTAACATAACTTTCCCTCCTTCTACCGTATTTATTTCTTTAAATTCACCTAAGCCAGTGTTTATCTTGAAGCAGTTTAATGCTGTGCCCCACTTGGGCGGAAGGTTTATGTCCACTCTGGTGCACCACTTTCGTAGTGATGTACTGTCATTTAACAAACCAATGAATTCTGTGACTTGTAGTCTCTTCCTTTCAATTTAGAGCACTTGAAAGCAATGATTTGTAAAAAGAAAATCCAGCAACGGGAAAAGCGGTCAAACAGCAGCATGCAGTCCTCTGTGCCCACTAGTCAAATCCCTTCTCTCCACTGCCCTCAGTGACAATCAACTAAACATATATTATCACAAGCAATGCGTAATGTTGCGAGTTGACATAACAATCAAGCTAAATCCTTTACATGAGCACAAGGAGAAACATTACAAATATTTCCCCTCTGACAGAAGAATGATATGAGTACAGAACAAATAGCATTCATCAAGTTTCAAGTCACTCTGAAGAGTCGATGATGAGCAGCATAAGTGCAAGCTTTACTCACATGGAAGGAGGCGTACATTACAGACAGTGGCACTGCAAGCACTATACACACACAAGCACACACTGACGCACACATTCTCAGTGATTCATTCACAATCTTTGAGCCTCATTATATAAGTATGCCGGTCTGAAATCAACGTGCTGGTTATTCCATTTACCGGCATGTTTCCGGACCGACAAGCTACACGTTTGGGGAAGGGGGGGGTGTGCCCAAATTCACCTGCAGATCGGAACTGCCACCCCACCACCAAATAATGGCAGTATTATCAGCACCGGTACTACCAGTGCCAGAAATGCTGGCAATTCCCTCCGTGGAGTGTTATGGACTCACTCCATGGAATGGGGAATACCATACACTTACCACCATTTACAATCTGCCGGGAATTTCGGCAGACCAAGTGGCAGTATTGGTATTACCGTTTGGCTGTATTCTGTTGGATTTACCAGCGGTAAACACCCAAACTAATAATGAGCCCCCTTGTCTCCTGCTGTAATCTTAGCATTGGGAAACGTGTTTTCTACTATACAAATAAACCAACTTCATCCAATGCAGTTTTTACCCCATTGTTTATGCTTTAATGTTGCCGGAGTGATTTTCCCTTCCAAGGTGGATCTCAAAATCCGAGGCGGGTTGCACTTCCCATAAGGATTGGGATCAGGATCCCAGTATGCCTTGACTGTCAAGCCCAAAGTTGGAAACAGGATCATTCTCTCCACGAAGCATAAGTCTGGTGGCCTGATTTTGGACTAATGAAGTGCCTGCTTCTGGCATCAGGGTGCAACCTGCAGTCACAGATGTGAATTCTGTCCAGGGTGACTCAGACCTTTGTCCTTTTGAGGTCATTCGAATTGAGTTCAATTATTTCGGGCAAGAGGAGAACTTTTTCTGCCATGAAGCACTATATTAAAACGTGATGTTATGATTATAGTTACAATTGAAAATAATGGGGAGACGTGTTCAGTGCGTCACGCTGTTAAGGATTATCTGTGTAACAGGATTTTGCTCCCGATTTTGCTCCCAATTCATTTTGTAGGACATTTATAGCAGTCAGTGTACAAAGGAAGACCACTGTGCCGTGAAACAACGTGTAAGTGTGGCTGTGGTGCAATTCAGGGCTTGTGTGAGCGTGAAGGCATTTGATCAGGAGGCAGAGTGGAGGCGTACACTGGTGAATGCATATTTTTAACTTTATTTATTTTTACATCAATTGATTTAAAGTTGCAGCACGGCAAATGATGGCAGAATATGTGTGCAATGCAAATCTTACATTCAAACACTTGAAGGAACCGATGCATATGAAATGTGTTGCTGGTTTTTTGTAGCCACTGACAGTAACTGACCTGACAAGGTTGTATATTAAATTATTGAAGACCTATTCTTGTTTGAAACTTATTCTGAACTTTCATCCGTTCCATAAATACAAACAGTTTGGTCAAATATATGGTTACTCAAATCTATTTAGTATGTTGGCACTTATTGATGTGTGGCACACCCTAGTTCTGTTTGTCCTGTGATTTACCTGCGGTAATATGGCATGATATGATATGGCATTCATAACGCGCCTGTACACAAGTGTTTCTAGGCGCAACAAGACAAGGAGGAGGAAACATAGAGAGGACAAAACAGCCTTCTTACTAGTCCCTGTGTCAAGCAGATCGCGCAAGTGCAGGGAAGTGGAAGGGGAGAAGTGCCGAGGGGCGGGGGGAGGGAGAAGTGCAGGTAACTCAAAAGTGCAGCCAGTGAGTGGTTTAGTGTAGGTAACTCAAAAGGTGCAGCCAACGGGTGGCTCATAAGTGCAGTGAGAAGGGAATGCAGGGTTTCAGATACAGACCACAATTGCTAGGGGAGCCGGGAGGCAGTGCGAAGTTCAACTGGACAAGCTGGAGCCTGGGCCCAAGTTCAGAGGGTAGCCAGGTGTAGGGTGACCAGATTTTCAAAACAAAAAAACGGGACGGTCAACAACATAAAAGAGGGACTACCCCATGCAGCCCACCAATTACCGCTACTCCCCCAACACGCCCCCACAACCAACCCCCCAACCATATTTTCAGCACTTCTCCTTTCTATAAACTGTATATAATCTCATGTGTGCGGTTTTGTCTGTGAATCGTGGCATGTTAATTCAAAACGAGCTTTAGCTCTAATTGATATTACATGGCTTGCTGTACAAACATTTCAAAGCCAGTCTCTGTGGCACAGTCAGTAAGTGTGCTGATTTCTACCTGAGAGGTTGGGGGTTCGAGCCAAACCTCCAACTTCAAAATTCTGAAAGTGTTGTGAAAAATAATTACGGTTTTAATTACCATAGCCCCCCAAACATGCAAACCCCGGACGGGGTTTCAAAAATTAATAAACGCCCGGGACGGAGGGTGATTTTCCCAAACTGTCCCGGGAAAACCGGGTCGTCTGGTCACCCTAGCCAGGTGACAAGTGCATGGAGAAGTCGGGACATAAGCAGGGGAGAGGTAGAGCGAAAGTGGAAGTGAAGTGGAAGGTCTTGAGTTGCTTCCGGAACTGGAGGCGGTTCTGCTCAATTTTGAGAGAGGCTGGAGGCTGTTCCAGAGGGAGGCCCCAACTGAAGATAGAGATCTGCCCTCAACTCTTTGCTTGGACAAGCGACTGACACTCAGAGAGTTAAAGGTGGATGAGCAGAGAGCTCCAGAAGGGAGATGTTCAGGTAGAGTGAGTTGGAGAAAGTGCGTTACCAGGCCCCAGGAAGATTTGTGGACAATGCAGAGGGTCTTGAACTTGATCCTTGCCGCCACTGGTAGCCAATTCAAGAGATTTCAGAGTTGGAGAGATATGATCCCTGGGCTTGAGGCCAAGGACAATTCTTGCAGTCCTGTTCTGGATAAGTTGTAGAGGTCAGAGAGTAGAGGCAAGAAGATTTAGAAAGAGGCGGCTGTTGCAGTAGTCCAGCCTAGAGAGGACCAGGGCTCAGGAGATAGTGAGCTTCTGGGGGAAGGTGAGGAAAGGAAGACTACCTCTGGAGACATCAGAGATGTGAGGAGAGAAGGAGAGGGTGGTGTCAAAGATGAACCCAAGGTTCTTAGCCTCACAGGTAGGAGCATAAAGAGAGCTCAGAGTGGGAGACCAGAGAGAGAGAGAGAGGAAAGGAGGGAACTGGCGTACCGATGAGGAGGATCTCAATCTTACTGGCATTAAGGCAGAGATCATTGGCGGTATGCCATTCCTGAATTGCGGTTAGACAATCTGGAAGGAGAGAAGGAGATGAGGCGGCTGAGGGGAGCCTGAAGGAGAGCTGGGTGTCATCCGCATAACATTGAAAGTTGAAGCAGAAGGAAGCAATGCGGTGGGCAAGAGGTGCCAGGTATTGGTTGAACAGCCAGGGAGAGAGGTTAGACCCCTGGGGAACACCACAAATAGAGAGAGAGCTAGAGGAGAGGAAAGACCCCCAGTTGGACCTGAGAGGGCCGTTCAGTGTGAAAGGAGGTCAGCCAGGCCAGAGCCTGATCAGTGATGCCCAGGTTATCATGGAGGCGATTGAGCAGGATGGCATGGTTGACCATATCAAAGGCAGAAAAAAGATCAAGGAGAATGAGGACAGAAGGAAGGATTGAATCAAAGTTAGAGAGCAGGTCTTCACAGGTGTTCAGGAGAGGAGTGTCCATGCTTCTGGCAGCTCTGAAGCTATATCTTTGATTTCTAGAGATGCCCCAAGGATGGCAAAAGAACGGGTTCACTGATAAGCTTGTATTCCAGAAGGGATAGTGAAGAAAAAGGGTGACCTGTTTTGCCAAATCATACCCAATAGCCCTCTATACCCCTTATTCTGTTTGGCCCCTCTGCTGTTTATCAGGTCAATCATGAGCCGGTAGGTGAAAGCTGGCCCTTGACACCAAGGCCCACCAGCTAAGGACCTTGTCTGTGCCTGCTTCATGCTCATTGAACATCAACCTCCTGGAGAGGAGCAGCTGCTTCTTGTAGGCTGCAGAAGAGGCTTACACATTGGTGCCGCATAGAAGGTAAGCATGGGGAGTCCTTTCGTGCTTTAAAGCGTGTGTGGGGAAAAAAAGAAAAAATACTTAATTTCTGCATCTCTAACATCCATTTTGGGACAACACGCACCCTTGCACCCACATGTCCTAGTGCTTGTGTGTTTGTGCTTTGGGCCATTGAGCCACGCAGTGCCTTTGTTTTCCCTGCACCATCATGGGGCCACCATCTTCACTCGAGCACCGAGTGCTGAGCTCCATGATGCTCCTTCATTCTGATTGGCCCCTCTGCTGTTCATCAGGCCAATCAGGAGCCAGTAGGCGAAAGCTGGCCCCCGACACCAAGGCCCACCAGCGAAGGCCCATGACTGTGCCTGTCCAGGACTGGGAGGACTCCCTTTTTGTCCCCCCACAGCACCTCATGCCCACCACCCACCTCATGGAACAGCTACCCAGCATGCAGCCAGCTACCCCATGACCTTGTGCCTCTGGAGCTTTGTTCTACTATTAAGAACACCTGTGAGTCATGGCCTGGACATTGTTATGCCTATCTACTAACTCATAAACCTGCTGAATCTAGGTGTGCCTGTGCCATTCTGCCTTTCCAAGTCTTACTATATCCCTCTCTTTAATGCATTTCTGTGCTTTCTGGAAACTTCAAATCCCGGTGTATTTTTAACGACGCTACACCCCCATTTTGCATTGCATTTCTGTGCTTATGGTAACTTCAAATCCTGGTGTGTTTAACAACTCAACACCCCCATTTTGCATTACATTTCTGTGCTTTTGGTAACTTTGAATCCTGATGTGTTTTTAACAATGTTACACCCCCATTTTTCATTGCATTTCTGTGCTTTTTGGAATCCTGGTGTGTTTTTTCTTTTTTCTTTTTACAAAACTCTACACCCCCATTTTGGTACTCTATTACATCTGTTTGCCCGCTTTTTGGCTACTAGGCCGCCTGGTGAGTTTGTGCTGTACAGTCTCTATCCTCCAGCCTTATCTCTCTGCCACCCCTATTGCACTCACCATCTCCCCTTTCTAGTCTACTGCTATACTATCGCTGATAACACTGCTTCTCTCACGAAGTCTGAAAGGAAAATTTAAAAAAGACATCCTGACCACTAACCACGGTCTACCCATTGCAGACACCTACGTCAGTGCAACTTCCAGACAGATTGTCACATGAGTCCTCAACCCAACCTCTTCCTCTTCGACCAGCGATTGCCGTCCCTCATCAACTTCTTTCATGCACATGATACTCCTTCTTCCTCTCTCTCTTTTCCCCTGACTGGTGTACCATGCCCCTGTACCCCTCATCGGAAAAACCTTTAAAGGCAGTGACCTGCTGCATCTAGCCACGTTTAATGCTAGCTCTGCTATCAAACACTCTGCGAACATCTGCCTCGTCCTTGAAAACCTTGACCTCGATATCCTTGCTCTTGCTCTTGCTGAGATGTGGTTCAATGCCAGCTCAGTCACTGCTTTTGACTGCCTTCTCCCTGATGGCTACAAAATCATCTCTAAGCCTTGCCCATGCTGGCAGTGGGGTTGCCCTGATCTTCCCTAAGTGGGTCCCTTCTTCCCTCATACCCACCCAGTCATGCTCCTCCATCGAGAACCTTGTCTGCAAGCTGGTCATCTCTCCCACTTCCTCCCTGACCATTGCTACTATATACAGGCCACCTGGTTCCATCACCTTGTCCCTCTCAGAATGGGCTGATTTGTCCTCCTCTCGACTCACATCTACTTCTAAACTCCTTCTCCTGGGTGACTTCAACATCCACATTGACTCCTGAATCACAGTGTCCACTCTCTTCTGTGACCTATGCAACTCGCTGTCCCTCTCCATTCTCCCCTGCAGTCCTACCCACTTGGCTGGACACACAATTGATGCCTTGATCCACACTGATTTTTTGCTCGCTGCACCACTCACTACCTCATTCTTCTGTTCAGACCACTCCCTCCTCTCCTCTCACCTGGGTCCTCTCTGCCCTCTGACCACACCTACCCCAGCTCTGCCAACGTCGTTCACGGACAGCCACCCAATGAAATGAGTGTCAGTTGCTACCTTTGCATCCATCTTCATCCCCTCCTCTCCTGCAACTGCAGACTCTACCTTTGACTCCATTCTCAGTAACCTCCATCTCACCATCACTAACATGCTCAACATTCTTGCCCCTGTCATGAGGATCCACCTGAAACATGTCACCAAGCGCAACACCTGTACGATTCTGAACTTGCAGCCATGAAACACAAGTGCAGAGCTACGGATCGGAAGTAGCAGACCTCAGGCTCACCCTCTGACAAACTGGCCTGTCGCCTCATCCAAAGCCAATACAGACTCTCCATTCATTACAAAAAAAGGGCCCACATCCAGGCTTGCATCTGTGGCGCATCTAGCAACACGGTGGAACTCTTTAAAATCTGCAAGGAATTAGCCAACCCTTTGCACTCTCCACCTCACCTCTTCCCTCTAAAGGCCCTCTGCAATGCATTGGCCAAACACTTCACTGCGAAGACCCAGGACATCCCGAGCACTCTCTATTCCTTTTCCCCCTTCCCTCCTCCCATCCCCTGCCGCATATGGCCTCCAATCTTCCCTCTGCCATTCTCTCCTCCTTCTCTCCTATCACATCCGATGAGGTCCTTAGGGTTGTCCGCTCAATGAATGTCTCCTCCAAACAGGTCTCCCCTGTTCTTCCAGAATTATTAAGGACCATATAGGCTCCTTTGTTCCTACACTTGCTGATTTCTGCAATCAGTCTCTTGCTACTGGGTCTTTCCCCTCCTCCCTCAAGCACTTTCTTATGCGTCCCCTCCTGAAAAAGCCTTCCGCTGACCCCTCGTGTCTGGCTAACTACCGCCCCATCTCTATCACCCACTTTCTTGGGAAACTCTTGGAGAAGCTGGTCTTCCTCCAACTGACCCAGCATACTTAGCTTTTTGGTTGCCTACACGACAATCAATCCGGATTCCGAGCATCCAGGGGCATGGAAACTGCTCTCCTGAGCACCTGTGAAGAAGTGCTTGCAACTCTTGACTCTAACTCTCCAGCTGTTTCTCATTCTACTTGATCTATCCTCTGCATTTAATACGGTCAACCACCACATCCTTATAAAACAGCTCCATTATACCCTTGGTATCTTGAGAGGCACCGGATTGGCTGACTTCCTTCCTCACTGGGCTATTTCTCCTCTCCCTTCTCTATCTCCACCTTTGGCATTCCCCATGGCTCCAACCTCTCTCCCTCCCTCCTTTAACATATATCGCACTCTGCTTGCTCACCTAATGTTCACTTTCTCCCCTTACTTCTAGTGTTATGCAGATGACACACAACTCTTCTTCAAACTTCCCTGACCCTCCCCTTATTTCCTCAATCATTCCTGATTACCTAGCTGCCATCCAGTCCTCGTGTGCCATGTCTGATCTCTGCCTAAACGCCAGCAAGACTGAGATCCTTCCCATTGGGACTCCTGCTCCCTCTTTCTTCCCTTCACTCTGGCCACCCTCTATGGGCTCCACCCCCTTCTCCTTCATCTGAAGCCAGAAACCTTGGAGTAATCTTCAACTCCACTCTCTCCTTCCTCCCTCACATCCAGGACCTTGCCAAGAAGGCCCACTTTCAACTCCACCTCCTCAAAGAAATCCTTCCTTTCCTCACTTTCCTCCAGATGCTCAATGTCTCTCGAGCTCTTTTACTCTCTAGGCTGGACTTTTGGAACAGCCTCTTCCTAAATCTACCCTCTTCCTCTCTCTGTCCCCTCCAGCTTATCCAGAATAGGGCTTCAAGTCTTATCCTAGACCTCAAGCCCACGGACTGTATCTCTCCAGCCTTAAAATCTCTCCACTGGCTCCCGGTTGATGCAAGGATCAAATTCAAATCCCTCTGCATCATCCATAAGGCTGTCTGGGGCCAGGGACCAACGCTATCTACAACTGGCTCTCATCAAATTCTCTCCCTCAAGATCTTTCAGCTCCTGCAGCGTCAACTCTCTGAATGTCAAGCGATTTTCTAAACAGTGAGCTGAGGGCTGATCTCTTTCCTTCGGCTGGCCCCCGCTTCTGGAACAGCCTCCCCCTTCCTATCAGTTTTGAGCCACATCTCCTCAAATTCCGGAAGCTCCTTAAGACTTTCCTTTTCACCTCCTCCTTCCCTCTCTCCCTCTCATGCTAAACCCCACAGTCGCTGAGATTGGTGACTCCCAACACTTGCCTTTCGGCGCCCACAGCACTTAAAGTATTGGCAGTTGACTACCAAGTGATCCCTGCCAGGCAATTTACTCCCTTGCACTTCCCTCTGTGGAACTCCTAGCACTTAACCCCCTCCCTCGTCCCTTCTCTCTCTCTTTCTGCACTTGCACACTCTGGATGCTCGCAAGGCCTAGCAGGACCGCCTCTTTCTTTCTCTTCACTGTTATTTTATTTGCTTTTCGTTCCCATGTTCTCTCCTCGTTCCCCTGTGGGCGCTTTGAAACCCAATTTGTTGTTGCCTAAGCGCCTTACAAATGCACAATAAATACATAAAATAAATATACAAGCATGCATCTTACTAGAATCATTAAACAATCAGACATGGACAAGAATTGGGCCCTGCAGGGGTACCAATTAGTACCTTTGTCAGCTCCATTGGTACCCCCGGCACTGCACTTCTGAACCCGGGCTCGAGTATCATAGGGGCAGTTCTGAAAAAAGTAAACAGAGCTCTAATAGGACTCAGGTTTAACTTAAATAGTTCATATGCCTTTTTCTTCCCATAGCCGTAGAACAGCTTCCTAACGGCTGCCGAGGGATTAGTGAAGGGACAAGGGGCAGTTACTCCTCTTCCAAATATCACCAGTCAACAGGACACGATGAGGTGGTGTGGGCAGGTGTGAGAAAATAAAGAATGACCTGTAGGAGCGCAGTTTCATCAGTGAGAGATCAGTGCCACCGTTTCAAAGGTGGGAGATGGCGCTGTGGGCGCACGTTAAGGACTAGCAAGTGCAGGCAATGACTGAAGCCACAGACAGGTAAGTGCTGGCACGTGTGGGCAGGGGAGCTGCCAGTTGTCTGGGTGGCAGTCAGAGATGCATGTGATTTGGTGAGCGTCTGGGCTGGCGCATCAGCAAGCAGCTTGCGGCCACTGGTGAGGGGCAGCACATGAACATTTGAGGAGGCACCTTCCCAGTGGTGACTCTTCCACATGCAACATTTACTGTGATTAAATGGCATGACTCTGGCATTTGGCCCTGTGCTTGCCAAATGATGGTAGCAATTGGACACGTGAGAATGCACATTACATACAGAGACTCAGCAGGGCATATGAGGCATTAACTGGGGTTAGAAGGCATGTCTGAGCAATGGAAGTCTGCACTTGACATATGAGGGCAACATATGTGCCTATGACTGTACCAGGAATATGATGCAGAAAGTTGCAGTGCTAGGGTAATTTAATATGTACTTGCTATCTATTGGAAGTACCAAGACATGTGACGTTGTACTTTACATTTTATGAGTATAACCAGCATATGAGACTATAACAGACATAAGGTGGAAGTATCTGCATACAGGAATATACAGTCCGCAGCACCTGGGACTGTTTTAACATATACTGACAACACCTGACACATGATTTAATACCTGGGTCTTTACTGCATATGAAGGCAGTGCCCTAAGCCCATGTTGGTTCTGCTGGGTGAATTCTGTCATATAATGACCCAGGCATTGCTTATCAATGCAGGACTGTAGTAAACATGGGGTTGTCAACTAAAATAATGCTGTGTCTGCCTATGTGTTATTGTATTAAGCTTCAGCATATTTAGCTGCCTGGTATCACCCTACCTGTGGCGGCTTTTGGCAGCGTTGCACCCGATCCGGGGATGGCGCCTCCCATGGCGCATTGAGCACCGAGCAGCTCAACTCTGGTGCTTGCGGTTCGTTGCCTTTGCGTCGCCCATGCAGCCTGGTGCTGTAGACCGTGTGACGCCGGCAGACCGCTCGCACACTGTTCCCCGCACCAAGCTCACTGCAGCTCGCAACAGCCATTGCGGCATAGCACGTGAAGTGGGTGCACGCAGCTCCCAGTTCCCGACCCGGAAGGAGTCACATAAAAGGAGCTTGCAATGAGTAAGCTGTGCTCCTCAACTGTGCTTTCGCCTGCGATGCCTGGCGTTTTTGTTCTTTCATCCGTTTACTGTGTTTGCAGACTTGAGCTAATTCTTACTGGATTGGCTTGCCTCCCCCTGCTGTTTTGCTGTTTTTGGTATCCTTTGAACTTCTTTTTGCACCTTTTTCTGCTTCTGGATTGCTGCTTGGATACACTTCCACTAGTTCTATTTTTAAAGTTCCTTTATACAGGGCCTTTGCTGCCACTATTTCCTCCTGTTTCTGTGTTTTCTCTCGCAGCAAAAACAGGAGTTGTCACTTCGCCAGCTTGAAATTCATATCCTGATATTCTCTCTTTCTTTTTATATAATCTCTTGGCCTTTCTTCTAAAGGCCTTGCAGACAACTGAAATTATATCTGTCTATGCCATACATTTTGCCTCCATGGAAGCAACTACATGAAGGCATATCTCAAGGCTGCTGCTGATCGCAAGTATAACCTTGGCCATTGTTAAATCCTGGTCGGCGTGCACCCAGCGTATGTTCCTGTATGCGTCCCGATGAGCCCCTACCTCTTCCTGAAGGAAGAATTCCTCATTTGCTCTTAGGGTGAGGACAAGGGAGTCATGGTCGCTCTCGACCCTTATGATTACTTCAAAGCTTTTAATCAAGTGCCAGTCTTCTAAGGCTAACATGAAGTAATCGGTCGTCAAGCGATATCTAGAGTTTACAAAAGTATACTTGCCCCCGTTATTAGAGTTAAATCTGCCATTTGTGGCTCTCAGTCACAATTCAATTAAAACATCCATAATTGTCCTGACTTTTTTATCCGTAGTAGGGTCCATCAGAGATGGGGCGTTAATACCAAAGGCTATGACCTCTTCAACTGTGACATCTGTGACACCATCATACGCTCCCACTTGTATGTTAAAATCGCCACCCACTAAAAGATGGGTGTTACCTAAGGGGTCAACGCAATCTCTGATGGCATGCATCACATCCAACTTCTCCACAAGAGGCCCACCATTTTCAGTGACAGAAAATGAATTATAAAAATGTGCAACGTTCCACAGGGGACCATTTCCTAGGTCTATATCTATAATGAATAGCGTCGGTGAGCTATGAAATAATCGTATCTTTTTTATGCTTAGGGCATTTAACACGTATATTGCAAGGCGACTGCAGTTCCTGCCCTTTTTAGGTGGTCGTGCGCCAACATAGAATGCTTCAAAATGTTCTCTGTCAATCTTTTCAATGCCCCATGTTTCTTGAAACAGTAAAATGTCCACTTGCTTCGCTGTGGTACCTCAACACATATCTGTGTCTTGACCTCTTCAGTAGCGACTAGGTAGGTTGTTAGGTTTTTGATGAGCTGTACCTGGGAATTACATTATGTGTCTGCTATATTATCTACAATGAACATATTTTATTTGGTGTCCTGTCTTTTGACTAGTTTCTCTTTTGGAACATATAATGGCATTCCTAAAGCCAGATGGACTCCCACTTCTGATCATAATAGTCTAACAACTCTTGCATAGATACCACTAATAGGAACACTAAGAGGATGAATGATTGTCTAAATTATCTTCAAAGAAACAACCTTGTAAATTGCACCATCATCAATGCATTTCAGCCATGAAGCTGACATGTGCTAAAAAAAATATTTTAGTGGCATACTTTAAAAAATAGGCGTGATTAAACTTAAGATCTATCAGTATTTTGAAATGTCAATTTCCTTTCAGCCATTCCAGATACAGAACACCTAAATACATATCTGTAGCGAGCATATTTTGGGCTCTTGGAACATATCAATTTTGAATAAATTCAAGCAACTTCTTGACATGTGAGGAGCAACGTGATAACTGTGGTGATGCTCATTCTAGAGAAATGTGAATGAGATGTCAGAAAACAGCTCATTTTGACAAGCCAAATGGTACTCATTTTAAAATTGGGAAGTACACTGAAAGTATGATTAACATCTCCTATATTTCAACAAAATACACTCTGGGTGATGTGCTCCTAGCAAATCAGGTGTGGAGGTGGAGTGTTTAATAGTCGGATAGTCCAATATGATTGGAGAACTCATGGAACATTTTTGGATTCCATTGACACCTGTGAGTGGGTCAGACCATTGCCTTAATTTCCCTGTGTTAAATAAAGTGTTATGTTGAAACGTCCCTCTTCATCTGCATTGAAATATAAGTACCACCGGCATTAAGGTTATTATCATGAGTCAAGGACAGAGTGCAATAAGTAAGTGACTTGTAGGAGTGCTTTAATAGTTTGATCCCTTGAACTCATGATATTGTGGCATAAAAGCTACTCATCTCGTATTTTCCGACATTATTTAATTAAAAGGGATTGAAAATGTTACAGTGATTGTTGGCTATGCCATTTAAAGTGCGTGAAGTAAAGCAAGGTAGCATATAGAATAAGCATCCACCTGTTAATTGAAGGGTGTGTTTTTGTTTTGAATAACTAATGAAAACTAAATCCTGCATTTTTGCTTTATTAATGAGAGATATAAAATGAGGCAGACTGAATTGTGTTGGTTGACAGTTCATTCTGCTTGTATTTGTGCATTGACCTGGTGCTAAAAGTGTGGGGGAGGGAGTGCTTGTAAATTACCCTGTGATATATTTCAGATTAAATAAATTATTCTTTAAGAGAGATTGTTTCTTGCCCAAGGGGGTAAGAGTCAGATCGTGGTGTGCAAGACCATAAGACTGGGACTGCCCGTGTCCATTGTCGGACTGGGCATAACATTGTCTCGGGCACTATTGAAAAAGTGGCCCACAGTTTCAAATGGCCCCCTGTTCTCAGACTGGGGCAAACAATTGGCTCGGGCACCAATGAAAAAGTGGCCCGCAGTTTGAAATGGCCATTCTTTCCTTTTGGGACCGACTTTTTTAATAGTATCCAAGGGGGAGTTTGATAAAATGTTATGCAAATTGTCAATTTTAAATAATATGTGTTCAGCAACATTGCTCAAAACTGCTAGCCGCATGGCGAAGTAACTCAACAAACTAGCCCATATTTTGGTAAAAAAAAGGGGCCACTTTGACCCAAAAAACAGGCACACCCATTTAGCGATTTTGGTTCGGGCATTGCCCCATAGGCGTTTCCGAGCCTGCCTGTGTCCATAAAAAGGACCTGAAATAATGAATTGTGCACATTTTACTGGGAGGGGTATTCAATCTCCCCAGAGTAAGTTCCTGCTAGTGGTGGGTCTTTTTGAGAAGACTGCAGCTAGCAGTCAAGTGTGTTCGCCTAACAAGGGCGGGTCCCCGCAGAGCTTGTGCCAGTTGGAGCGGGGACCCAGTAAGATGCCAGACCTGTGTCCGTGTCTTTGTTCCTCCCTCTGGGGCCTGACCTCGACCAGGCCCCACACACATCAAATTGACGACGAGGTGGGATCCCCTGCTCGTGAAGGCAGACTCCCATTCCTTCCCGTGGCAGGTTTCCTGTGTCTGCTGGTAAACCCGGCGAGGTCACAGCCCTTCCTCTGCTTCCCCTGCACCACCGCGCAGCTCGTGTTGCATGCCGGGCAAGTGAAGGTACTGAGGGGGAGGGACGCATTACCCCGATTTGGTCCATGTAGCGGGGACATCCCCAAAAAATATGTCTCTTATTTTTCTCTTCTTTTTTCTTCCATCGGCTCTCCAGTCAAGAAGTGGAAAGATATTAACATTGCGTGGGCAGGCCTCGTCCTGCCCCCTGTGACCTGGGACCACATGCTCTGTGCAGCACCTTGTTTTTTCTTTCTCCTTGAGGGGCAACCCCTCGTTGTGCACCTCATGCCACCAGATTCCAGTACAGGGCAAACCTGCCCCCAATCCAGGGCCACACGCTGCCACCACGATTGTGGGTTGCTGCTCCTCAGTGGAGGGCCTGTGCGCCCCAGCGAACCGCCACCACCCAGGAGGCCGACAGTGGGCAGAGTTGCAGGTCATGAGGTGAGTGCTTGTGCACCTGACCCCATATTAGACTGTTTCGCTGGTGCATCCCTCGCCAGACGGACAGAGCCTGATTCTACGAAGGACCACCAGAGCAAATAATTATGGGGGAGGAAGATGATGCACCGCTGGCTACTACCACGCTGATCGGCGCAGCTCGCCCCTTTACAAGAGTTTGACATTTCGGGAGCCCCGTCATTGCTGGATCCCAGATGGGTTGCATGAGTAAAAAGGTTGGACCTGTTTTTCAAGGCCACGGGAGAAGATGACGATGAAACAATGAAGTCTATCTTGCCGGCCCGTGGGTACACAACACCTTTGAGACTCTACGGCCCATGGAAAATTCTTTTGCTGTGGCCAAGGCGGCTCTGATAGAGTTCTTTGCACCCATTGCAAATGTGGACTGCAGAGGAGCAGCTACATGCCTCTGCAGGAAATCCCGCCCCCCTAACTCCTGTATGTTGGAAGCCTGAGATTGTGCCATGCGTGACACCAGTGGTTGTGATCATACCACAGAGAATATATTCGAAAGAAGATACCATCTGAGAAAGCCCTACCAAATGTATTCCTGAAGAGACAACAGTCTGAAGGAGGAGCTCCCTGAAGGAATATGAAAAAGAGCAAAAGAGGAGCTGGTGAAGCGTGACGCCCTGAGAATACTGGCTGAAGAAAATGCATGGACCATATAGAAACTGATGATGAAGTTAAGAATCGAGTAAAGTTTCATATGCAAAAAGAAGACTGCATGTGAGTGACGCACTGCAGAAAATGCAAGCTTCTCAATAACTGTACAGATGCTGTAACGCAAGTAGATTAAGTGATCGTAGAAGCTCGCTATATGTAGTGAATAGACTGCAGACGAAGCCGTCATTGTAATAAAAACTGGACATCAGTGTCATGAATTTAGTAAGCTCGGATCCATGTAGAGGAAATGCAGAGAACTGTGTTTCAGCAAAGAATCAGCTGAGATCGTGGACATGAATGGCGAGGCTGTCTGGCCTGGTAACAAAGCTGAGGTAGCCAAGTCTGGTTGTCTATTTTTGAAGGCCGTGAACGTGAGAAGCTGAATCATCCCTTGTTAAGATGCAAAGAAGGAACGCCAAGCTTTCCAAGTTCTATTCATTTAAGACATTTAAATGCTGCAAAATGCACCAAATCGTGGTCTCCTGTCACATGAGACAAGGATGCAAATATAGATTTCAACATGGAGTTCTAGAACAACGATAGTGCGTGCTCGCACTCCCTTATATTCCCAGAGACAAGAATACTCTGCAAGGCCAAGTTCAAAGACAATCTTCATGGCAGAAGGCATGGGTGATGAGATGATGGGCTAATTGGGTGTGGAGGTAAAGTCAAGTCCACCTCCTGGCACCTGGGTCTGAGCTTACATGCTGCTAAGTGAACCGAATGTTCCAGGCATGGCATGAGCGTGCCAACTAATTATAGAGGCCAGTATAATGAAGGCCCTTATAGGTTGAGAGCCAATGATATAACGTTTACTCAATAGTGTTAAAGATTGCATGTTTTAGAGGTAGGCATACATTGTCCACCTGAAAGTAGACATCCAATCATAATCCCACCCCTTATAGAAGGTATACTTAGATGTTCCCCTTGAAACTATCACAACCCCTCATACGTTTTTCTCATTTGTCACGTAGTATGTCAAGCATGATGCATTTTTTGTATAAAAAGATGTTTTATGAGAAATACACAGAGAGAGCTTGAGTGAACGCCGTTGATGTCCATTGCAACTCCCAGTTTTAGATAATTGTTAATAAAACAGCCACCTTTACATCTTCCTGAGTTGATTTGATTATTTGGTGTCAGAGTTATTCTGGAGCCTCATCCATTGATTGCATGATATCCAAAGGGCCATATGCTCACGACTATGAGAGGACCCTCATGAGGACTGCTGTGTCAGTGGCATGTGCCGTGCCTGACTTGGAGCATGAGGTGCGCCAACAAGTCATACTTGGCTGCCTCGAGATCAAGCTTTGGGGCCAGATACTGCACGAGCCTGGAATCATGCTCCCGCTCATCCTGGAGCTTGGACGTGCCCACAAGCTGGTGGATGTCGGGGCGAACAAGATGTGCTTGGCGATGAAAGCAGTCAAGCTAGAGGACGTATGTGCGGGAGGATGGAGGAAGTTTCAAAGGAGCGACAGGCGCCAGCAGTGGAGCAGGAAAGAAGACAAACAGGGGACATGTCCTAATGCCTCAACTGCAGTTATGTCCTGCTCCACCATAAAAACTGTCAGATGAAAGGCCACGTGTGCGGTCGCTGTGGTATAGCGAACTAATTTGCACGTGTCTGCATGGCACCGTCAACTAATTCAAGAGGTCAAGCGTCTTCGAGATCGGTGACGCAGAGATCACAGCGCAAGCTAGCCCAAGTCAAAAAATCAGCAGCAGAGGAGGAAGAGCCTGAAGAGCAGGAAGAAGATGAGGAGTATGGCTTCTTCATTTCGAACATGTGAGTGCTACAAAGGTCAAAACGGCATCAGCGCAGGTGCGTAATTCACATCTGTGACTCCCCTATCCCTGTGTTGAATGACACCGGCGCCTCTGTGGGCATCATGGAGGAGCACCACTACCGACAGATGGATAACATCCCACCCCTAAGAAAGACAAGCGTGCAAATTTCTAACGTTCGGCTGGAAACAACCGTTGCCCCTGGAAGGCGTGTTCATGGCCCGGGTCACTCATGAAGACACGTCAATCAGGGCCCGTTTTTTCGTCACCAAGTTCAGCAAGTGACTCTACTGGTGTGTGCTGCCACCAAGGTGTTACACATTGTGAACTTCGCGTTTGGAGTGTACCTTGAGGACATCCAAACGATGCTCGCCAGACATGCAAAGATATTGACTGGAATTGGGAAACTGGTGGGAGACCCAATGCAGCTGCACATAGACAACACCGTCCAACCGGTCGCTTTGAAGTATCACAGGGGGCCATTTCACCTAAGGGACCACGTGGAACAAAAGCTCGACCACCTGATCAAACTGGACATTATCGAGAAGGTGGAAGGTCCGACTCCGTGGGTTTTACCGATTGTAATTGCATGAAAACCCAAACAACCGGAGTCTATACGCATCTGCATGGACATGCTTCTCCCAAACAGAGCAATCTGTCGGAAGCAACACATCACGCCCACCCTGGGCGACATCCTTGCAGACCTCCAGGTCGCCCGTTATTTTTCCAAGTTGGATCTCCGTGCTGGATACCACCAACTCGAGCTGGATCCAGAATCGCGCTATAATACCACCTTCAGAACACACAAAGGTCTCTACAGATATAAGGGCCTAAGCTTCAGGATATCGTTGGCTGCAGAGGTATTCCAAAACACCATTGGGGGGGGCTGTAGCCTGACTAAAAGGAGCAATTAACATCACAACAACATCATGGTCTATGCGATCTCTGAGCAGGAGCATCTGGAGAGACTGGAGAGTGTTCTGCAGTGCATTCAACATCTAGGCCTCACCCTGCACTGAGACAAATGCGCACTTATTCAAAGAAAGATCGAGTTCTTTGGATTTTTGTTCCAGGAGGGTAGCATCTCCCCTGATCCGGCGAAGGTAAAGGACATCAGGTAAGCCTGTGCCCTGGTTAACGTGTCAGAGGTGCATAGCATTCTGGGGATGGCCACATACTGTGGCAGGTTTATATGGAACCTAGCCACCCTTGCCTAACCACTCCAGAGTCTAACGAAGAAAGAATGCACGTGGAGGTGAACAGCGCTTGAACAAAGCGCATTCAACGACATCAAGGGGGCTTTGACAGCAGAGGACAGAATGACGTTTTCTGATCTGGAAAAGAGTTCAGAGATCATAGTGGACACCAGCCCGTTCGGCTTAGGGGTCATGCTTATGCAGCTGGGCGAAAACAGTGTGGACCGTCCAGTGGCTTTTGCCAGCCAGGCACTTTCAGCAACTGAGCACAGATACTCACGAATTGAAAGAGAGGCCCTGGCAGTGCTCTGGGGGTGCAGGCATTACCATCTGTAAATATACGGCAAACCTGTGAAGGTTGTCACAGACCATAATCCCTTGATTCCGATCATGACTAGCTCTTCCTCTAAGCCACTGGGGAGAATTGAAAAGTGGCTGCTCACTCTACATGAATTTGATGTTGAACTCATGTTTTGCCTGGGGGTCACCAACGCTGCAGACTACTTGTCACGCCACCCTAGCCCAGAGATCGAGAGTACTGAAGAGGTGGAAATGGAGGAGTACATAAACAGTCTTGCGGATGCAATGACCCTAACCCTAATGGCAATCAACGACATTAGAAAGGCTTCAGTCTATGAGGAGTGATTCAGAATTCTCCAGGCTGCTGGAACAAAAGGTGAATGGCGGATAGTCCTCAAATAGTTTGAGGCCTGGACCACGGAGCCAAGAATGGCACTAGAAAAAATGTGGAGAGTGAGGGGAGAAATCACGTTTCTAGAAGATGGCCTGGTACTAGGGGGCATGAAGATGGTGGTTCCCACCAGCCTTGTAGGCAAAGTGCTGGAACCGGCACACAAAGGTCACCAGTGTGTTTCCAAGACCAAGGCACGTCTCTGCATGTAGGTGATGTTTCCGGGCCTAGAAGAGCTGGTGGAATACTTTGCAATTGCGTGTGGTGCCCGGCAGCGTTGCCGCACCGATGAGTGCCCTGGATCGAGTCTGTGTGCCATGGGGCACGATACACATGGACTTAGAATCGACCTGCAGAGACAACCACTTCGTGTTCCTTGTCGCTCAATGGTCAAGATACACAGACGTCGATTTCTTTGAATCCACAGCCCTGGAGGCAGTGGCGGCCGCTTTCATAGGGCGGGGGGGCGCCGCCCCCCCCCCAAAGGACCCTGCCGAGGTATATTTAATTTAAAGTTATTGGACTTCCCTCCCAGATCTTGATGAGTATTGGCAAATACAAATTGTATTTTTCATTGCCTTTTCATTGCCAGCAGCAGCGCATCGATGCTGCAATCACAATAAGAATTAAATACCAGTCATTACCGTGAGGCTCAGTCAGCTGTGAGCTTCACAGTCTTCAGGGCTGGCTATAACAGCGGGGCGCGTCCCGTTTTACGCAGCTTTTCTTACAGTAAAGTGCGTGGAGCTCGTAGCTCCACGCACTTTACGTAAACCCATTTCAAGTAGGATGCTGGCAGGGCGCTTCAGTTCTGGCCCCGCCAGTAATAACATATACGCAAATAGCGCAATACGATTCCACTGTGTCTGTGTCCTGATGACACACATAGAAACAGAAATGTCATTGGCTGTTTGCCAGCCAATTACATTTGAGTGTGGGAGCGGGGTGGTGACGTAGGGTACGTGCCACCTACGGCCCACTTTCACTTTGGAAAAGTTGCACTGTCCATGCGTGGCTATAAGGCCCTGCTGCATCGGCGCTCGGCTGTGGCAAAGACCCCAAGGCCCTGTGGTTTTTAAATCCTGGAACCATGTCAACACCCCAGCAGGTTCAAGGACAAAGAAATCATCGCCGGATACGAGACGCAAGTGAAAGGTAAGCGAGTCTCTGATGCCTTTGGCTGCCTGCGAGCCTGTCCCTTTAACGGCGAGCAGTCTGAGCACCAGCTTAAATGATCCCTCACGCACTGTGTGATCTGTGGCCATTCCGCACGGGGGAGGGGTGGTGTAATGTCACATGGGCGCTACCTTTGCATTGCAGCCCCTTCCATCGGGGGCTGGGGGTTTAATGTGTCAGGCTGGCATGCGAACAGCTACTGGTATGTTATTGGAGGCCCCAACCCCTTTCGGTGAAGGCTATTGATCGCATCTGCTTGTAGGAAATGGGATGGGCAAGGAGTGTAATTCTGTGAATGAGACTCTGCCTCTTAAGTGTATGTTTACTGAACAATACACATTTCACTACCCAATTATGTCGAAAGCCATTTAGGTGGAATTGAACTCAGAGAAAAGTGCGGGGGTGAGGGCTGGCTTTCACCTGGAATGGGTGCTCCCCAGACCCCATTACGATAATAGTGAATTTGCAAAAGCGCAACCCCCACTTCTGTTCTGTGAATGAAGCGTCCCACGCACCAGGAGCTGCTCTCTTTCGATGCAGCTTAATCATTGTTTTGCAACTGGGAGTGGCGCTTGGAAGAGTATGTTGTGCAGCGTTTGGTGGAAGGATGGGAAGTGGTATGTGAAGTCAGGCCCTGGCCACGCTCGTTTTTGTGTCACTTTTCTGCTGATGGTAATTGAAGATGTCAGGCCTCGGATGAGCAGAGCTTAGGGTGCTGTGTTCTCATTAATGATTGCCTGGCATGGTCTGTGTTTGGTGTGGAGCGGAGGCTGATGCAAGAACGAAGCTGGCTGAACAATAGGGCAATGATTTGGCTAAAATGACATCTTGCTGAGCTTTTTAGGTGACTGTCAGGGGATAATGTAGCACGAGGGGGGTATGCAAAATGATTCGCCCCATTTATATGTATCCCTGTTATAATGATTACAGGTGCTTTATGTTGTGTGTTTGATGCCTAGTATCTTTTGCCTTATACCTTGTGGGCGACAGCCGCAAGTCGCAACACTAAGATTCACTCACTCTCTTTCACACTATGCATACACCATAGTACAAGCTATTCTCAATACAAGCTGCTGTAAAATGCACCATCACACTTGCACACGTAAGACTAATGTACCACCATTAGTATGTAAAACCTAATGCTTATGCCATATTTCAGTGCGTGTAAACAGTCAATTGCACATTTTGGAGGCCATTTTTCCCCAAATTTCCGGTGGGGGGGGGGAGTAACCCCCAGACCTCGCTTGTGTGGTGGGGGCACGCTGCGTGCGCTCGCTGACCAAATTACCCCTAGGAACTTTACGCCCCACCAGCTTTCAAACTCACCAGCCACCACTGCCTGGAGGATGTAATCCCGGCGTTGGAGAGTGTCTTTGGCCCGCATGGACTTCCAATTGAAATACAACAGGCCTGCGTTTCAAGGAAGAGTGTTTGCAGAATATCTGCGAGACCACGGTTTTACCGACCGGAAGTTCACGCCACTGTGGCCGAGAGCAAACGGGGATGCTTAGAGAGTAGTGAGGACATTGAACAAGGTCTTCCCGATAGCACACGGGCAAGGGGAGTGCGAGAAACATGCCCTATACATGTTTTTGGCGGATATCTTGCAACCCCTCACTGCTCCACAGGGGTGGCCCCCGCTGAAACACTATTTTAACGGTGCCCACGAGGGCTTCTCCCAGACCACACACCACATACACCAGCAGTCATTGAAGATGCTACAGTATCTGAAGGAAGGAGAAGAGCAAACAAGAGGGAGAATGACCAGAAGAATCTGCGAAGCGACCGCCTATCGGGTACTGGTGAGAACAAGAAATGTGCAAGGCAAATTGTCTGTGCCCCACAAGCCAACTCCCCTAAGGGTGATGGACACCAAAGGATCAATGGTGACTTCATCAGATGGCAACACGACTGTGACCAGGAATTCCTGTTTCTTCAGGAAGATGGGTCAGTCCCCAGAATCGAGTCCTGAGCAACGCAGTTGCACCGAGTCCATACGGAGGTGGCCGAGCATCGACAACAAAAGAGAAGAGACGAGCCAGGAGGGCCCAGCATCCAGCGACAGGGGAGATAGCCCAATCGATCAAGGAGGAGGCTAAACCTCGACGGAGGACGACCCGGGAGAGGAGAGGTTCTATCCTGTAAGAGAGTGCCGCAGGCAGCCCACCTACCTGCGTGACTTTGAAGTGGTCTTTCGCTTATGCGGGAGGGCACCCTTTGGTGCAATTCTTCTGTTGGTATTGTTGACCCTATATATCTGTGCTTGAGTTTGATGTGCTAGATTTACAAAGTTTGGTGTAATGCAATAAGTACCCATATTCTGTTTGTTGTTTGTTTGAAAAGAAATATATGAAAAAGGGAGGAGTGTGGTGTGTCTCTTTGAGAAGACTGCAGCTAGCATTCACGTGTGTTCACCTAATAAAGGCGGGTCCCAGCGGCACCAGCGGACCCAGTAAGATGCCATGCCTGTGTCCATGTCTTTGTTCCTCGCTCTGGGGCCCGACCTGGACCACGCCCTCACACACATCAAACTGCTCAATTGCAAGTCCCCATAGTTTGCAGGCAGAAGCTGCTGCTGAGTGGATGTCAATTGTGAGAGTAGTGTAAAGTGTAGCGTGATGAACATTGGAGCAGAGGGGAGCCTGCAGGACCCTCAATGCAGAGCGCGGCTGTCTGGCTAGATAGCATAACTCTTTTGACCTCTCGAACTCAGGTCGGCCCTTGTCCATGCTTTTTCTGTGCCTTTCCATGTACCTTCAAGCTGGAGCACTGCCTTCCTCGCCCACGCAGGTGGCGCTGGCGCCGAACGCTTCACTTGGTAGTAACCCCTGCCAGCGTCAGGCGAATTCACACGAGTGAACGCGGATGAGGCATCGCTGACGAATCAGATTAGTGAGTGTATTTATTGCAGGCGCGTGTTGAATCTTAAGACATGCAAATTTGAATGTCTGTTTGCAGTATATGCCAGGAGGTGCACTGTACTCTTGTTATTGGTTGCAATAAACAATGCATGTTAAGCTGTGCACAGAACTGGCTGCGAGATGGCCAGCACTCAAGGGACACCTTTTTCCAGTGACGTTGCTGACATTCTTTGATATGGTCTGCTTTCACATGATGTGCTTTAATTAAAGAGGATACGAACTGTACTGTTTACACAGTCAGAAGTCATCATGAACAGCAGTTCAGTGTAAACCAGGTGGGAAATCGTTCTTCATTTATTGATAGCACAGGCTTAGTCAGAGGCTTTGCTATGGGTGGAGGTTTCTGTGGGGGCTATAGCCACGTGTCTTTTGGTTGTAGCCCCAGATAGAAGCTCAGGGGCTACAACCAAAAGGCTAGCTAGCCCCCAGTCCCGAATCTTTTCCAGACCTCGCAACACCGCTGGGCTTAGTACAGAAATGGTCCTCTTTTTAATGTGTGACTGCATTGAGACTTTAACTAAGAGAGTCACCCTTCAGATATTGCCCTTTGCATATACGTGATTTAATTGCTTGCTTGCAGTTTCCTGACCGCTTTAAAGTCCAGAGCCACTGAAGTGAAGTCTTGCAGAGTCAAGCTGCATTCCTGTGCTTAATTACATTCTGTGGCTAGACAGAGGTAGGATTGTTTACTTCTAGAAAAATGCTCAAGGGAGTTTAGTTTCACATCACAAGGTGATGCTAGATGACTTCTGACCACGTGATATCACAGACCAAAAACAGCACCTGCCCTCTCTCAAAGCCTTATGATATGTCTGCTGTTATTGGAAAGTAGAGGTAAAAGGGTGTGCAGTATCTGGGTTTGCCTTCCCTAACTCCATACCCACACAACCCAATGGCCACATTCAACCAGCTCCTAAAAGAACATAACATAAGTGCAATGCTCACATACAGTGTACAATGCTGACATTCAGTCAGCCATGTTCAGACTCAGTGTAACAACCCCAGTCACTCAGGTTCTACTAAAGCCCAGACTTAGTATAACAGATACATTGCATCAGGTCCACGCTCATTAGAGTGAGGGCATTCACTCAGCTGTGGAAATAAAAAACAGACGCTGCATAAACCTTACATTCACTGGAATCTTAAATTCCACACAAAGAAAAGTGCTTAAACTGAGCTTTTTCTTAAATCAAACCTCAACTCGGTGTTGCGAAGCGTGCACAATAGGTTTACAATAAAAATGATAAAACGTACCGGCATTAGACAAGTTAGCCACCCACAAAATGTACTCCAGGGGGCGAGTCCCTGCCCAAAATGATTAGAAGCCATAGCCCCCTTAGCCGGAATGCCCACCAATAAAGGAAATATCCACACCAGCCTAGTCATCACCCACTGCACCCAATGAGGCAAAGCCCTAAACCTCTGAAGTGCGTAGCTTATACACATGGAGACACCACACCACACAAAACTGAGAAATGACAGAGGACTCCATCCTTATCCTGTGGTGAATGTGAAACTGGACCCATTCGGAGTAGAACAATTTCTCAGAGAGATATGGGGTTCTAATGTCCTCTACCCTCCTAAAGGAGATCAAACCCAGAAGGATCCCCTGTTTGTTGGACAGAGCCTGCACAGAAAGCTCAGAATTAGGGGTCCAAGCTATACACCCAGGACTGCAAAATGAACACCACAGCTGACTGGGAAAGACCCTCACCAGCCAGGCCACCAGCTGATTTGACACTCCAGAACCAAGAGATGAGGATCCTTCCACAAGTCCAAGAGCAGTGAGGCAAAAAGTGGTAAGAGAATGGGCGGTGCCACTGCCATCTACAATGCCAAAAGTAACTAGGACTGCCCCCTCCATGAAAGCATGACCAGATCAAACACCGTGCCCTGAATCTGAAACAGCATCCCCAATTTCAAAAGGAGGCATCTATCACCTCGGCAAATGGATCCACCGTTCAACTGTAGTAATTTGGTAACTGGGTGTTTGAAAGGGATGAATACAGATTTAGATGAAACAACCCTACTTACCCTGGAGCACCAAGAACTGGCTGCGATGGAGTCTTCAGTCACTGGTACCTCAGGCAGAACTCCCAAAAAAGCTATTCCCTGCTCTGTGAGAGACGTGGAGCGAGTACCCCCATCTAGCTGAATCACTGGACTGCCGCTGCGTTGTCCATCAATAGATGAAGCACACAGAGAGAGAACCTGTTTATGAAGAACTTCACCGCAAAGAACTGCCAAGCATTAACCATTTTACATGGCAAAATGACTCCTGTGGAGATGATAGCCCCAGTCAAGATCATGCCACACCTGGAGCCCCAACATTTCTGACCCTGGCAATTAAGCCAGCCGAATCTCCCATCTCAGAAATCCTAGCTTCTGGGGCGTGGGAGCCAAAAACCTGGAATCCACAATGAATCCCTAAAACTGTATTCTCTGGGCCTGGATAAGCTCTGACTTTTGATGATTCAGAATGAGTCCTACAAATTGGAGAATATCCACTGCCCAGTATGCACACACCCATGCCAGCTTCATTGAATTGGCCATGATGAGAATATCATCCAAAGTAAATTATTCGATACACCCCTTTTGTCCTGAAACTCTCTGCCACCGGCTTAAGAAGCTTGTTAAAGCACCAAGACGTGAATGAGAGTCCTAATGGTAGGGCCAAATGCTGGCAACACGTCCCTTCCCACACAAACTGCAGAAAGTGCCTGTGTTGCCTGAAAATGGGAACTGTGATTTAGGCGTCGTTGACGTTGAGCGTTGAGCCTCACAAACCAATCTCTTGACCTCAACTCCTTCAAAATAGCAATTGTCTCCATTTGGAAATTACGGTGTAGCACATATCTGTTCAACTCTTACACGTTTATGATGGGCCTGTAAACCTTTTCCCTTTTCTTCACCAGAAATATATTGCTTTAGATACCCCTGGGATGGATAGCCATCCTCTCTATCACTCTTTTCCCGAGGAGGTCCCCGATTTCCTAATTGATAAAAATGCACTGTTTTGGGCATGAACACCATCACATAGGAATCATCTGTAGCAGGGTTGCAGAAAACTCCAACCTTAAACTCTGTGTAGTTCAAAGCACCCCAACAAGCAACTCAATTTTCCACTCTCTCAAAAAGGGTGCAGTTGCTCTGGAAGGGATAGGCCTCCCTCAACCTCCCCTGAACTCTCGCACCACAGGCTCTCTGAGGCAAGATGAGTTGACTGCGTCGTTGAGATGAGAATGATTAAACCTGTCTGGTAACTGTGGGGCCTACTCACTGTGAACCACTGACCGCTGCTCAGCCCCTGCTGTGACCAGCCATTGGAGAGACCTGTGGGGAAAATATTTCCTTTAAAGATGATTGAGACCAAAAGTTAAAGTATTTACAAAGCAAACCAGCTCCATGACAAAATCATCCCCAAAGAGCAAGGGACCCAAAGTCTCAGCCCCTTTAGGATCTACGTTCCCCCATCTTAGGGCTGGCCTAAAGGAAAATGCCCTTTTTATGTTTCTGAAGGATAGAGGCAATATCATCACTCAAAAAACAAATTGCCCTTTGCACCCTATTGCTAACATCTACTGTATCCAAGGACCCTCCCCCAGCCACCTTGGCCTCCTCCGCTAAGTCCAGTGTCTACCCTAATTGATCCACAGTGTTCACCAATCTGTCCTAACAGGCCTTGCAGGCTCTGTCCACTGCCTTTGAAATATCTCTCCCATATTTAGTGAAGAAAGTAACCATTTAGGGTCAATAGTGAGGATTGATGCTAAACCCAGGGCTAGGGTTGGATGAGGGCATGCTGCCTTCAAAGGATTCCTGGCGCTGACTCCATTTTCTATATGATAAAGGCCCCAGTATTCTCCCCAACGGCCCAGAAAGGGACCCACTCCTGAGAATTAGGGTAAAACAGGAGTTGTGGGCAAACATGGGCCTGTCTGCAGCATGCCGAAGACCCAAAGGGCCATCTTCAAGGTGCCAGTGATGGCATCAGTGATGTGATGTGAAGTAGCCATACCACTAGTCAAGGGAATATCTCTCACCAAACCTTCAATGACATTCTGGGAGGAACCCATACCAAAGTCACCTGGCTAAAGTTCTAGAGCCCTAGTCTCAATGCCTATATAGAGGGGTATCCCATCATGTAGTTCTAAAATACCATACTATCTTCTTGTTTCCAAAAACACATTTTATTATTTCACATAAACAAGCCAAACTGTATTGGTAAGAGAGCATCAATAAAAATGATGAAAAAATAAGTCACAAAAAATTCCGCTGACAGTGTCCTGATTGGCTAATCGGCTTGCGTCATGTCTGCGGACATGTAACGTGTTCGCTGATTGGATGGTGAGGAGCGTGAAGTGCGTCAGATTTTTGGAAATGCCCACCATCTTGGATTTGCGGACAGCGGCCGATGTCCGCGGACATCGCGGTAAAACCATATGAAAAAAACACAGCATTATACTTGTCAAACTTATCAAATAATCTCTGGGGAGGTGAGGGGTGATGAGGATGGGATGGGATATGGCTGCAAGAAGCAAAAAAAAAAACGGGTGTTTTGAACAGTCCTGTGGAAATTCGCAAACACCTTAGCATTACAGGGTTGGTGAAATGCAGTTCTTGGATGGCTTATAAGTTTGGCACCACTTAATGGAACTGCATGGAATTTTGCAATTATATTCCTGGGCTAATTCCGAGTGAGTATGCAATGTTTGGTGGGATTCTGTCATGAGGGGGCAAAATTAGAGGGGGTTCCCAAAATAATATATAATAAATAAGGCGTATAAATGAGGTGCCATTTGACGAATCCTCACTTAATTTGGGAAACTGATAACAGATCAAGATATACATGTTTTTGCGAAGTTTGGTGGGATTCTGTCGAGAGGGAGCAAAATTAGAGTGGGGGGGTCCCAAAATATTGTAAAGGCTTATAAATGTGGTGCCATTTGACAAATCTACACACAGGTTTGCAAAAAGATTATAGACCTAAACCTAGATTTAGATGTTTTCGTAAAGTCTGAATGGATTTTGTCAAGTGGGGGCTAGGTTATATGACGACTATATGTGCATACATTTGGCACTTTTGAAAAAATAAAACATGGGTGAATTTCCAGCAAACTTGCGTAAGGAGCATTGGCATTGACCTACATGCATGGTTTTGCAAATGTGCCAGTGTTTTATTATTTGACAAATGTCATAATGTAGCTAAAAAAAATAGCGGTATACCTTTAGTGACTGAGAGGTAGCCTGTGGCCATGGGCAGTGGCCAGATTGTCCGGGTCATGGAATAAGGTCATGATCCGGACAATCTGGCTACTGGCCATGACCACAAGGGACAAAACATAGGATTAAAGTGGCCATGTCCACCTGGTACTGGCTTTGTGGTAAAGTTATTCGAAACTTAGGATAGATTTGAAAGGGAAGAAAAATGTGCTTGTGGTAATATGGTCATACGGTTCCCTTTTTGCCTTCTGCAGGCTGCTAATGAAAGTGAATAGGGGCCCTGTATGGAACCCTCACCTTCCCTTTCCATGGTGGCCATCCTGGAAAAGGATTTTCCTTCCTACACCGGGACGCCGGAGGCATCCCAGTGTTGGAAGAAAAATCCTATTTTTTAGCACCTATGTTTTTGCTTTGGGAACCTAGGGTGCTAATGGCCTTCATCCCCCATTTCAGGGGCTGGAATGGGGGGATAATGGTCCAGAGACCTCGTTATCCACCCTCACTTTGCTTGGGCTGATAACATGTGCTACTGGGCTGCTATCCACCGTTCCAGTCCCTGGAACAGAGGATGAACGCCACAATATTCCCATTAGCATAACACAAAATGCAAATGGAAATGTTGGAAAATCTTATTTAGTCTATGTACTTTACTGAGAAATATTTAGTAGATGGATATGTTATGGTTGCTTAGCTTACCATATTGGGGGAATGTGCAGTGTTTTTTGGTTTCACTGTGAAGTATAACATCCCTTTAACAACGTTTTTTTTACTGAATGTACATATATATATGGTAGGCAACGAAAACAAATAGGCTAAACATGTGATGTTGTCAGTGATGTTATCAGTGACATTTCAGAGGACAGCTTTCATGTTCTGGGTGTTAGTGTTAGCAGTGCACAGTGCCCATGGCAACAGTGGAGAAACTTTGATGAAAATGTTGGGGGGGACATGACCTCTAAAGAAAAGGTGCCCCATTCAAATGAATGGGGACAAAATAGAGTGCCATGAAAGTTGGGGGCGACAAACACCCCCGTCCCGCCCTAAAATTACACCCATGCATGGCAAGTAAGGGGGCTCAGTCTGCCATAACTGGCACATTTCTGGGGTTTTTCGTTTTTAATTTGAACCACAATGGGGAGGGCGAACATTTTTCTTTAGTGAAGTGCACAGGTTTTTCGTAGGGCAACTTAACCATAACGTCCCCTCAACAAAGTTTTTTTGTAGTGAATTTTACAGGTTTTTGGGAGGGCAACGTAACCATAACCTCACTGTAACAAACTTTTTTTAACTGAATGCCATAGGTTTTTAGTAGTATAAATGCATCGTAACATTACTTTAAGAAAAAATGTTGACTGCATTTATCAGTGTACCAATAGTAACACGTAAGCATACGACTTAAAGGAACCTTTGAAGTAACTGCCCACCTTTCGAAGAATTCCACATTGTCATATGCTGACGTATAACATGGGAGCATGTTCGAACAGTCATACACACTTCACAATGACATGTGTAACTGGTTAATAGTGCAAAAGTACATTGGGTATTGTTGTAAGAACTTATAACTGCAAAATACCCGCCACAGAACTCCGCAATGCAAGTGTGCAACACAATATAAGCAAGAGCGTATACCAACGTTTCTGGATCATTCACCCCCATTCCTCCCCAAAGAGTGAGGGATGAATGCCATTGGCAATCGAGATTTTACAGCAGTAATTCATCATACCAAGAAAGAGGATTTTTTATCTTCAACCGGAATGCCTCTGGCGTTCCCAGCTGAAGAAAACAAATCATTTTCAAGATGGCCACCATACAAAGGGAAGACGGGTATTGGATAGAAAGCCTACTTCGCTTTCCATTGCAGGCTGCAGAAAGCAAAAAAGAAACTGTGTTACCGTTATGGCAGCACCACATTTGTGTTCCATGATAAATATGTGGTTATGAGCAAGATGTTTACCCGTCCCTGGTGGACATGGCGACCTCAATGCAATGTTTTCTCCCTTGCAGTAAAGGCCAGTAGCCATATCCCCGACATTGTGGGCACTACCCATACATAGAGGCTACACCTCAGAGACGGAAGCTTTATCGTTAAATATGAAAAGACTATCAAAGGCACAACACTAAGTTTTTCAGTCGTTGTCATTGACCTTTACATACATGTGTTGTACATGTAATAATTTTTTTTCTGTAAAAATGTGCGTAAAAACAGCAAAGGAGTAGTGTACTTTCGTTGACATAAAATGCAAAACAAACTCTGTGATGCGAAGCGCAATGACATCAGAAATACTGGAAGCAACACCATTACCACTCAACTTTTGACACAAAATTTTGTAAGTGAAACAGGTGGAAAGGTGTGAAGATATGTGTATTGGGAGGGTGTAACCATATATTGTTGTACAAACATTTCTGTGTGTATAGCATCTGGCTGACAGAAATTGGGCTGATGGTGACAGAAATTGGCCTGACGGCACTAATGCATATGAGATGGCCCAGACCCTGCCGTAGCCAATGCAAGTGGTATGGAGTACCTTTCTCCATAACTTTCCTTGGCAGCTTAAACAAATGCATCCATATGGACGTACGTGCCGTGATGTAGCACCTACAAAAGAACACATTATGACCTGCAACGTAGCATGCCACATTGTGCAAACATAGAGTAAATTTGTAAAGAAAAGACTAACATTTAAAAATGTGCCCAGTAGTTCTATTTCACAATAAAGTGAGCGGAATCATCACCTTATGCAAGTAGTAAAGTAGTTTTGTTTCACAATGAACTGTGCGAAAAGATGGCACTATTCACTTTTCCATAGAAGTATTAAGTTTGTCTCTTTGGTTGACATTGAAAATGTTAAAGGTTCACGTTGTTTTTTTCCGCACACAGAAAGTAAGTGTTGCCTCCACAATAGTTGTTTTCCTCCCACATTGATGTGCAAGACGACGTCAACCGCTGTGATCTACAGCACCAGAAAGGATGGAATGTTACTTCTTATAGCAACAGCTGCATAAGGACACAAAGGGCCCACGCAATCATCCCAGTGAATTATGATGTTGAGACAGCCGGTTATAAACAGTTGCATTTGACGGTTAAAAAACCTGTCACTTGGCATCTGTAATCCGTGACAATCACAATAGGGAAGAAAGTATCTGAGGAGGAAATGTGAATTAAATCATGTATGAATACACAACCTTTGGATAAACCACAGTTGTACTACATAACATTTTCAGTAAAAAATGTATTCAATAGGAGGAAATGTAGTGGGACCCTAGGGACGGCGAAAATGTGCAATGTCCATAATTGGAAAAATAAATCGAACGGCACAGAAAGCTGGAACGTCGTTATTAATAATACCGTTTTTGGAAGGGGAAATAAAACGTGTATCACTGCACAACCTCTGCACAAAAATTGTAACACATACCTTTCTTAATAAATATTATTTTAATACGGGTAAATGTAGTGTCACCCTACAAACGGCGACAATATGCAATGTCCATAATAGGGAAAAAATTGCAACGTCACATAATACTTGTAAAACATTAGGGAAAATATTTTTTTTACAAACTAAAACATAACGTCAATTCGGAATTTAGGCGGCAAAAATACACTTACATGATGTGGAGCGCCTCCATTGGATTAGCTGTAGTCAGAGACTAGTGTATCTGGAAAACTGCCTGTTCGGGAACTAATTTCTCATGGTCGGTGCAAAGGTTTTTGAAGCATAACCTTATCAAACGATATGTTTTTCAAACTGTTACTCCCTACATTCTTTCTACTCTTTCCCTGTACCTCAAGGTTAGAATAAAAGGGACCCTTGTGGGTGTCGACAAGTATGGGGCCGTACTGAGCTCGTGTTGAAAAGAGAAAATGCATTGGCCTTCACTCCGAAATGCAAATAAATTCTCATTTTGCAACAACGTATCAGCGTCTATTTATGATAACCGCTACTGGCGTACACGTGCAGAAAGGCTGTGTGTACGAAATAGAGCAGGATGCTGCCTCAGATTCCCGCCACTCTGACCGCAGTAATTTTGTTTATGGATTGTAAAATGGACGAAGTAAGTTCATTTCGTACATTGAGTAGCAATTCCCACTGTACCGTATGACAGTGCTAACAAGAATACTTCAATGTTTCACTTTCTACTACCACGTCTCATTAATGCTCACCTTTCGAAACAGTGTTACATAAGTGTTATAAGTGTATTGGTGCCTTCTTCATTTACGTATGTTGGCGCCGATGTTCGCGTTCAACAGAAAACGAAGTAAACATGTCAGACGTATAGAAAGATTACGACGCACTTCACGCTGTGCCACAACCATTTGGTGAAAGCACAACATGGTCACGGGCAGCATGCCACGAAATAGCCAATTGCAATGTTCTCCACGGAGCAAACAGGGAAGTGTGACCGCGGAGCGGACATAGATATCACTCATTTTTGGAGACATACTTTTTGATCGTTTGTAAGGGAGTTACTGGATGGATTGTCACAAAATTTGCAAAAGCACGCTTGCACGCCCAGGCCCCTGCCACAGCCTCAAATTTGGTGCAAATCCGTCCAGCGGTTTCGCCCGTAGCCGTGCGCAAAGTTTTCCCCCATTCAGTCTATGGGAAAAAAAAACGTTTTGGGACCCCCCTATAACTTTGCCCTCCCTTGACCAAACATCACCAAACTTTGCATAAAAATTCAAAGTGGGCCAAAAACTTTTTTTGCAAAGTTTGGTGAGGATTCGTCCAGGGGGAGCGAAGTTATAAGCCACCCAAAAAGTGTTCTTCCTATGGAAACAGCAACTTAACCATAACTACACAGCCACTACCGTGGCCGTGTAATATATATATATTATATATATATATATATATATATATATATATATATATATATATATATATATATATATATATATATATATATATATATTAATTACACAGCCCGCCGTAGCGGGCGTGTAGTTATGTTTAAGTTGCTAAACTCATAGGAAGAGCAGTTTTTTTGGTGGCTTATAACTTTGCTCCCTCTAGACGAATCCTCACCAAAATTTGCAAAAAAACAGACGGGCGGCTCTGATTTTTTTTCGCCAAGTTGGATGAGGTTTCGTGCAGGGGGGGTAAAAGTTATAGGGGGGTCCCACATTTTTTTCCCCATAGACTGATTGGGGAAAAACTTTGCGCACAGCTACAGGTCGAACGGTGGGACGGATTTTCCCCAAATCTGGGCCATTAGCAGATGCTTGGCCCAGAAAGCGTGCTATTGTGTGTTCGGTGGAAATCGGACCGGTAACATTTTTGCAAAACACTGAATTGTACGTCCCAAAAAATTAGTGATATCTGGGTCCGCTCTGCGGATCCATTTCTCAGTTCGCTCCACGGACCAATGTGTGATTGGGTCGCGGTACGGTGTGCTGTCGGTGAGCAGTGGACGCGGCCGGTGGTTGGCTGGAGGAAAGCGTGCTGTGCATCAAAGTTTTTGGGAGACACCGTCATGGAGTTTTGGAGCATAGTGGTGCGGCCTAAGGCGTTGGAAAGATTTCTTTGCAGGATTGGCTGGGTGAAAGAGGGGGCAGCAAAGATATTGGCAATGTTTTGTGCTGCAGGCTATGGCTGCCGGTGATAATGTTGAGGTTGTGCATTTGAGTTGTTTTGTGGGTGGGTTTGTGGGTGGGTTTGTGAGGAAATAATAACCTGCTTTTTTAATTTGGTTTGCAGTGGTTCTGGGTAAGGTGTAGGCTTCTTAGTGCGTGGCCATGCATGCAGAAAGCACGTACGGCTTGGGTACAACCCCTGTAATGTAAAAGTTGAATGTATGAGAGAGCAATGAGGCAAGTAGTGAATAGGTATGTTGGCGAGTTTGCTTACACCATTGCTGCAAGAGAGTGCATAACGACACAGAGAAAAAGAAGGATTGTTTGGCAGTACACTGTGGAGATATGCACCAATCCCGCAGCTATTGACATACACTCGATTCATGGGTAGTTGCACAGGGAAGCACAATATGTTGGTCACTGTAGGCAGACTGTATAGGGGATGGGGAGTGCCTTGTTGCCTTACCGCCATACTTACAATGAGGCCCATTGTCTTTGAAAGGTAGCGAAGGTAGCATGCAGTGCCTCTGGGATGCTTTATAGAATGAAGGTTTGCATGTTGGTTCGTATAGCAGGAACTGCAAGTGGACATACCGACCCATAGTGGTTGGCCCAGATAATAACGATGGAAAAGACATTGCTTATGGTAATCTTCCAATGGTTGGTCCACCAGCCATCTATTGGAATGTGGAAGGCGTGGCATGCGCAGTAGGGTGAAACATATCTGAGTGGAAAGAGCAATAAGGGTACAAGTAAGTAGCGGCTATTAGTTGTAAGATACAGGACAAAACATTGCAGGAAGGATAATGTAGTAATAGCTGAGGAACAATGATGTGTGTGTTAGTGCGTAGCGCCATATGTGAGCTCATTGCCTTGGTGTCTGGTTTGTAGGTAATACCGTGATTGTGCAGGTGCATGGAAGAAAATGTGTTGGAACCGTTGGGACAAGATGATGTTTTCAAGTGTTTTTTTTAAAAAGTTGACAGTGGAAGCGAGTGTAGTTGGACCCATGGCGCATTGTGTCAGTGTGTTTACAAAGAAAGTAAGACAATAAGAAACATAAAGGGATTACCTTGGATAGGTGGAGAATGGAGTAGCTGCTTTGATAAGAAGCACGTGAAAGAAATGTGAGTTGTACATATTTGTGTGCCGGTTGACAGCTGTGTGGACCTGTGTCGGTTGCAACATATACTACACTGAGGGTGTGAAGATGTAGTAATTGTGTGAAACGGCATACAAAGAGCATTACAGGGAATCTAGCAGTGTACGAGCGCGTAGAAGGTGAGGTGTTTTAGTGTACTCGAAGCAAAAGACAGAACAATGACAGTTGCAAGTTACTGGGAATGGTGGAGACATGGCAGTGTGACGTTTTTTTTTTACTGCCGTCAGAAAGGTCTGTGTAATGTATGGAGAGAAAGTGAGCGGTAGAGCAAGCTTGTAAATATGCATACAGAGGAGCACGTAAATAACTGTTAATTGTCATACACATGTGATGTAATGATGTACTTACATAATTTCAGCAAATTCCATCCTTCAATTTGGAGGCCATTAAATGGCAATGTACAACGTTTGAGATGGTTGCAGAGTACCTTTGGGGCACATGGATAGAGGAACTGCAGTGCAAGTTATGTATCCTTTTTTGCTAGACTTCTACACAATATATGACCTTGCAGCTACACATGCTTCTCCCTCAAGGCTGTTTTACAATGAGCGTGTGTTCTATTTAAGGAGAGGTATGTTAAGTTTCGATTTCCGGAGATGAGGCAGGAAAATAAGGATGGCATTCACCAGGAACGTGTTTCGGGTCTAGCATCTATTTACGAATGTTGGTAGTTTCATTACGGTGAAGGTAGTGCAACGTACAATGATGGTGCTGTACAAATGGTCATGTGAATGCACGGATGGCAAAATACACAAAATGTGTTTTCACAGTGTGTAAGGAAAAGGCAATGGTGGGTAATGTGACATTGTGTTTGAGAACACGTGGGTGGGTGGTCCATACAGCGCAGTTTGGTGTTCTAATGTATGACCTTTTTTGGGGGAACTGTTAAGGAAAGGAAAGCAGTTAGTGTGAACGTTTGTTTGACATTGTCAGGTGGTTATGGCCTGCAAATAGTGTTTTCTTTACAGAAAAAAAGGGTAACAGAAGTTGAAAAAATAAAGAGGCACGGTAGTGGTTGCAATGTGGCTGGGGAGCTATGATGAATGAGCTGTACTGAAATATGGAATGGCTAGGTTTTTTGAAAATGGTCTACATAACAATGAAAGTGACCTAATGGCGTACATGGTGGCAGTGTAAAGTAAGGAGGCAAATGCTGAAGAAGTTAGGAGAGTTACGTAAGATGTATGGATGCATGCATGAAGTGGTATTGTTCTAATTGTGCAGATTGTAGGATAGGTTACTGTAGTGTTGTTAATTCAGTGTGTGCACTTATGATAGGGTTAGGTGACCAGTCTACGTGGTAAACAGGTTATTTATTCTGCGGAAGAAGAAGTAGGAAATGTAAACTGCAGTGGCTAAGGGATAGGTGGATGTGTTATGTGTGTTGTTAGTTGTACGTGCATAGATATTTGTATGTGTAGTTCTGCAGTGCAGCGGCAATAGTGGGCTGGGTGTGTATTGTTTAGTGTATGGCTGGAGGCTCTAAAATGTAGAGGGTGTAGTGAAGCGTGTAGGGCGTGGCTACAAGTTGCATAGTGTGATATATGTGTGCATTGTCAGTGGTGCTATTGGTATATGTATAGCAGAAATAAGTGCACTTAATGCACTGTGGATACTGTACAGAAGTATAATAGCAATCGTTGAAGACTTACTGTTTGCATTGAGGAAGCCCTGCACTGTGTTTTTGGTATGGAGTGTAACATTTTGTCGTACTGGTTGCTGTATCATCTGTGGCAACAGAGAATACAATATGTTAGCGCTGGTATTTCGTTACTTTGAAGTACACTACATAGCATACATTTCTTTATTTTGTGGACCCTCATAAGTAGCAGTTTGTAAGTAAGATGTTTTGAACCACTGTACTGTGCAATCAGCGGAGTTCCTAGGGTTCTTTGCATAGTCACTGGGTCTGTGCGGGGAACAAATCCATGCTGGATTAAAAAAAACCTTTGAAAATTAGTTGCTAATACAGTGCACAATAAGTGATAGTGACGTTTGGAGTGGTTACAGCACTTTTTAAGGCGTACTGGTGAAGTAGGAGGTAATGTAATGGTTACAATATCTGCACTGTACATGTACGTTTGGTTTCTGCTGGTGGTTTGCAAGTATTATGATATTTTTCAGTGTTTATGCAGTATTATGACCGTAGTTACGTAGCTGTTGGCGTATTGTAACTGTTTATACTCTAAAAGTGTGTGATGGTATGTTTGTAGCATGATAGTTGTTGAAGGTTGAGTTGGGTAGTTGTGATCCTGCAAATAACATCATCCTATTCAGGTTGCATTTAGATACCAGGTGGCGTATTCTAACTGTGTACTGTTTCTGAAGGGTACGTGGAGAAGCTTTTGCATTCTTGTGGTTATTTGGACTTCTACCTACATTTGGAACAGGTACTGTCGAATTACGGATGTACGTGGTGCCACATCCATAAGTGTTGGAGTTGTATGAGTATTGTTGGAGAGCTGGTGACTTTTTTGCATAAGTTGTGATTTCATAAGTTACTGAGGATAGTTCTGAACCCTCATACTTGTCATTGCATGTATGCAGTGGAAAATACTGGTACTGTGTTTTTGTGTGGACGCACTGTTTGCGTGACTGTACTCTTTGGGTTTATTGGGGATAAAATTGCCCAACACACAGTTAGTGCATTCTGTCAATGTTTCCAGTAGAGTACGTTACTTTAGGTAGATAATGTGGAAGGGAAAATATTTCTTTTCCAATTATTAAGGTAGTACTTGGTGTTGGGGAGTAAGGCGTAGTAGTGTGTATATCACTAAGTAAAGTTTGGCTTCTAAATTATTAAGTAGGCATTTCCAAGATTTGTAGGTAGTATGTGCTTTGGACTGATTGAAGTATCATTGCATTCCTACCATGACCACTATTTTCTAATGTATGCAGTATAGTGGACACCACTGGTGGAGTCCCTGCTAAGGCATCATTTGTATGGTAGTTATGTAGCTGTTGGCGTACTGTAACTGCTGATACTTTGGAAGTGTTTCATGCTATGTTTGTATGTTTGTAGCACAGTAGTTGTTGAAGGTTGACTTGGGTAGTTGTGATGCTACAAATAACATTGCAGTTTAATACCAGGTGGCATATTCTAATTGCTTGCAGTGTCCCGTGTATAAAGGGTACGTACAGATGTTTTTACATTACTGCGGTTATTTGGACATCTGTGTGCATTTTGAAGTGGTACTGTCCATTTGCTGATTTACGTGGTGATACGTATATATGTGTTGGTAGTTGTAGGACTGATGGTGACTGATTTGCGTTAGTGGTGATTTTAGAGGTTACAGAGGACAGTTTTCAACCCTCACACTTAGCAAATTCCCTTCCACACACACACACTGCAAAATAGTGGCACTGTGTTTTGTGGACACGTACTGTTTGTGTGACTGTACTCCTTGGAATCATTGGGGATGAAATTGGCAAGTGTACACTGTAGTGCATTTTGCAATGCTTCATGTATGGTATGTTGCTTTAGGTCGAGAGTGTGGAAGGAAAAACATTTTCTGTCCACTCACGAAGGTACTGGTTGGTGCTGGGGAGAAAGGTAAACTAGGTTTGTACATTAATGAGTAAATGTTGGCCTCAAGAATATTAGGTAGGCATTTGGAAGATTTGCAGGTAGTTTGTGCTTTGGACTGATGGAAGCATCATTGCATTCCCACCATGACGATTGCTTTCTAAAGTATGCAGTATAGTGGCCCGCATTGGTGGAGTCCCCCATGTGGTAGATTATGGCTACAACTGTGAAGGTTTTCCTGCCAAGTGATATCTGTCCATGTGTGAAGGCAGTAAGTTTGCAGGTGTTTTTGGTACCGTCGGCATTGTACCTTAAGAGCATTAATATCACATATTGACTATGTGACTGTATATGTAGCGTCAAACGATTATTAGAATTGCTCGCCGTACACAACCTGCTATGATTTGCATTTTGCACCAGTTGTTTAAATGGAATCGAGTGACAGTTGGGTATTGGTATATACACAAAGAATTTGTTAGGGACTTGCTCTTCAATGACATGGTTGCAAAGCATGCATGTATGTCTCCACATGTAGGAAATGTGAAAGATTTCTATTAGAGGGATATTTATTATTTCCAGTATTTGTAGTAAGTACATTAGAAATTCTTGGGGATCTTCTAGTCGGTTTAAAGTGAATTTCACCATTCCAGCAGTGTAGTCCAATTCTTGCCTTATTCCCGATACACTGTAAATGGTGTCAGGATAGCTCACTGCATTTCTGTGAAGGATGAGCATTTACAAACACAATTGGTCTGCACAATTTAAATAAATGTGTTCAACAACTGCTGGTATTTGGAATAGAACATTTATTGTTACATTTGTATAGCAATTAACACCTGTTGTATTGGAAAATGTTAATGGGACATGTCCTTCTGTTTTAGAGCCCTTTGATGGAAGGGTCGGTGATTTCTTAGCAGAGGCTTATATTGCATGGATGGCGTTGGGTTTGGTTAGTCTATTTCTACTCCTTTTGTATGTGCTTTTGGTAGTTGCTGTAGTATGACTTTCTTTGAATTTCTTTGATGGTACTCTGGCCCATTCATTTAGTACTTCTGATGGAATGAGCCTTCTTTTCAAAGCTTTTGGTTGTTGAGGAATAGGGTACATTTTTAGATGGGGTATGTACAGTGCATGTAGTCTATTGTACTCTATGATGCAAGGAATGTCTGCACTGACTGCAGTTGCATCAAAGTTAACTAGATACAGTCCTTCCAGTGTATGTGGTTGTGACAGTGCTACGACGTAACTCATGCCTTCTTTGGAGACTGGGTTGCCAATATCAATCAATGCTTGATCTAAGGTGAGACCTTGCAATTTATGAATAGTTACTGCATAAGCTAGCGACAGTGAAAACTGATCTCTGCCTACATACATGTCTTTGAAAAGAAGGAATTTCGCTGTTGTGCATCCTATATTTTTGACTTCTGAAAGTTTGTCAAACTTGATGTTTACAATCTGAATGCTGCTCTCCCGTGGGTATGTGTGGAAGGCAACAACTGTACCAAGTGCTCTATTAACTAAACATTGCTCTACATCAATGTAACACTTTAGCATAACTCTACAGTTGACACATGATGTTAGAATTTTCTCCAAACCAGCTGTGTTGGATATGGAGTTATCTAAGGTTTGTAGTCGTGCTATGCCTTGCTGACACATAGGTATTGTCAAACCGTGTACGTCCAGTTTGTCTGTGCTATGAATTTCTACTAGTGGCTGTTTCTCTTTTTGCAGCATTGTTGCATTAAATTGTGCGCTGCTTGCTAGAGTTGTTATTAAGGCCCTACAGCTGACATTTTTGTGAGCTAATTGTTCCATCACATCAGTAGCACATGTGTTATGCCTGTATAGCTCATGGATGTGTCTACTGTTGAGGGTAGAATGCGCCTATTTTGAAAGTACACCAATCCGTCTATTTGTTTTAATGTTGGCATATGTAAGGTCTGCAGACTGATGCATGTTTTGAGTTAGTTCTTGGTATTGAATATGTTGCGAAAGATTTAAATTGCTGATGCTTCCAAGACTTTTAAGGCACTGTTTGTGTCCTAAGGTTTTGAAGATAGGTTCACCTTTGACTGGTGTCAATTGAAGGAGATCTCCGAAAACAATTAAATGTTTTCCTCCAAAGAGTTCTTTGTAGTCTGTTTTGAGTACCTCTTGCATTCTGAGGTGAATCAAAGCCAACATTAGGTTGGAGACCATGCTGACCTCATCTATTAGGAGTATTTTCATTTGTTTCGAAACTCTGCGTAGCTCCATAGCAGCTTGTGCTGAAAGCTTATAGTACTCTAATTTGTTTTGGTGTTCCACTGGAAGGAGTAGCTATCGGTGTAGAGTGACTCCACCTATGTTGTACGCAGCCAAACCTGTAGGGGCAGTTATAACCACAGAAAGTTTGTTTATTATTTCATTATTGGTTGGACATATTTACTGATAATTTTTTATTAAGAATGTTTGCCTGATCCAGCTTCACCACTTACATACAGTAGTATAGGTGTGTAGCTCTTACAGGTGCAAGTTGTACTTTCGTGCTGTATACCATGTTCCATGGTTTTACTTACTTCTTCAAAATTGGTACGCTGTTCATTGTTTAGTTGGAATTTCAGTACTGCAAACTCTTCTGCAGAGTGCTCGAACTGAAGCATAGTGGTAGTTACCTCCATCATGGATAATTCTGCCTCATTTGCTATGAGTGGCTCTCCAAGTGGTTTTTGGCTTCCTGTTTGCGAAGGTTTGCTGCTTTCAGAACTGTCTACATTTAGTCGTACTTGAAGTTCTTCTTCTTGTTGGCGTTCACTGTCCACTATGGTTTTGTACTGTGTAAAGTTTTCGTCAGTAATTGTACTTTCAGTGGCTTTGAAAGCATTTTCATAGCACTTATAGGTGGCTAATAAATCTTCTTCTTTTCTCCATGGTATAAAAAGTCACAGTAGAGTCATGTAGTACAGTTCTTTGTGTTGAGGAGTTTTTAAGGACAATTTCATATGATTAATTAAGCTTCGTTTGGTTAGTGTCACGAGGCTGCCTTCACAACTTTCCACTCTGTATCTATCTTTTTCCTCATTTGGTGTAATGTTGTTTTTGTATGAGAAGTTTTGGGCTACCTGGTACAAGGACAAGGTTTCTAAATTATCACTCCTGTTTGGGTAGTATGTGCTCAATAAGTTGTTCTTCAAAATGTCCTGGCTGTTGGGATCACTTTTGGCTATTCTTTGTATGTCTTTGTATGATTTAAGTACTCTATTTCTGGATGAAGCAGGCCCAAGGCTTAGCCACACTATATTGTCAGATTTCCCGTATAAGGCTGTGCCGGTTAAGCGGTCATTAGCTTCGTAGCTTCCACATTCTCAATGTGAGAGCATTTTAAAGCCAAAGCAGTACTACTTTTGTGTCAGTGTTTTCTCAGAGCATATGTCATCCCAGAGGTCTTTGAGCTCTGCTTTTTCTGATTTGGTTAAGTAGGCAGTGACATATTGTGCAACAGTAGTGGAATTGTCTGCAATGTACTGTACATCAACATTGGCATTCCATAAGAGGGCAATAATTGCATTGTAATCATTGATGTACTTGGATACTTCGCTCCTTTTTATGTAGTATATGTTTTAGGATATTTTCCTTTAACACTGTGTCGAACTGAAGACATGAAGCTGTTTACTTGGCCTGTTGTTGAAACTAGTGTAGGGAAACCAAAGCGGCATTTGGTATAGTATTTGCCTCTGTTTGTGTATTTGCGTTGACAATACTTGCCAATCTTGTGTCGTTGGAATTGCAAAATGTGTGCTCATAGGTCACTATGGGTACTTTCCAGAGGGATTTCCCAAGTAGCATATTTGTGGATGAACTACAAAACAGTTTCATCACTCTCTCAGCAAATGTAGGAGAATTTTTAAACCACAAATGCATGTTGATGTGTGGTGCTCCTCTGTCTTCATATTCTTTTCTCCAAAAGAAGTGTTGTACTTCTGTGAGGGGAGGAAGTCTTTTATTGCAAATGAAGTGCAGCATTGCAAGGAAGTGATGATGAAATTGCGTGAAAGATTTACTGGATCAAGAGAGCACAGCTCTCCTGGTGTTTTAATATTTATACCTGTTTTGTTTTTGTTTGCTATGTATAGGAAAGTGTGCAAGTCTTCCCATGCTTACTCAGCACAACTTAAAGTGACAAACCATGTGGGTCTGCCAAGTTTGCGCAGCATACACTGTACATCTGTGCGCCGTCGGAACCAGTACTCTTTGGTGCCACGCATGTTTACCAAAACATTTGTAACACTACTTTGTAAAACTTCATCCTGTTGTTGCACCTTTTCAAGTAGTTGTGTAGCAGACATGTTTTGGAAATGGGAACCTGTTTTTAATGTGTGGGAAACTCCATAACATAGGGTTGCTAGTTCACTTTCAAACATTAGGTGGAATATGTACTCCACGTTCTGTCTAAATCTTGGGTCTTCAGCATACATTCGTAAACAGCGGTATTCAGATGCTGTTATTTATGTGCTTCTTTCATCACATCGTCCACCTTTTGTAGTGGGGAAGAGTAGAGGAAAGGCTTGTGCTTCCACATTCTTTTCCCATATACTGATTGGGAATCCTTTGGCTTGCTGCATTTGATATGTTTCTAGTGCATCGTCAATGGTGTCTCTGGAGTGCAGTGGGTGAATTGTATAGTGGTCATAAATACTGGAGGCTGCACTAGGAATTAAGCATTCAAATTGGCCACTTTTTGAGGAGTCCTGCATTATTTTGGTTGTTTCTCTCAGGTTTTCTTCAATGTTTGTTTCTGCAACGCCTCTCTGACTTTGGTTAAGTCCACTAGGTGTTGCCAAATTCTTTTGTCTTTTGTAGGTACACCATTTACCAGGATAATCAAAGATTTGTGTATTGGCCTTTGCACTCATAGAGTGTCTACTTTTTCTTTCAGATCTAACAGTAAGTAAACTACTTTGCCACAAATGCCTTTCAGTAATTCGGTGGGAGGTAATTTTGCAGTTTTTGGTTGAAGACGTATTATTGCTTGAAATGGGTGCACTGTTTATATTATAATGCTCTCATACAAATTAAGCTGCTGCAGTGGGTTTGGCACTGGAAACAGTTCCAAATTGTTACTAATTACACGTGAAGGCCTTTGGTTATTGTCAAGTTTTTAAGTGCAGTATGTGCACAGTATGGAGGTGTTGGTAATGCTGTACTTGTTTTCTGCTGGAAGGTACTGAACTAATTCAAACCATTGGGATTCCTCATTGCCTTCTATTTTCTGAATTATATCAACAGTTTTGGTGTTCTTTTTATAGAACGTTCTACGGCAACACACACATACTTGGTTTGGCATTTCAGCAGAAGTGCTTTTGAACTTTGTATTTCTTTTGTGTATGTCTGATGTAAAAAAAATTGATAGCTGCACTTTTGTCAGTATTGTTGGCTGACAATGTTACAGTGGGTAAGTGCTCTTCAGTTTTACAGTATTTCCTTCGGATGTGCTCAATTTCATTGCACACTTGTTTGGCTGTACCGTGTAGGAGAATATCATTTAAATGTTGGAGTGCTACAGTTGGAGTTTTTGCATAGTACAGTTTGTAGACTAGATTTCTGATTGTAGAATGGTGGGTTGCTAACATTTTTGCGAGCTATTCCACTAATGCAGGCTAAGAAATGACCGTGTATTCCAGTGTCCTCGCGCACTGGACAGGAGTCCATACTTTGTAGTATTTTCATTTTTCTGTTGTGGGTGCCTCTGACATACTGATTGAGGATTTGCTACAAATTTTTGATACGGCATGGGCGAACATTGCACATTGATGTGCAAGGCCATTTGTAGATGAGGCGTGTTGGTTTGGTGGATTTGAGAGTTCCATCTAAGTTTGATGGGGATATTTGTGAAAGAAGTGTTTCTTCTTCCATTATGGTATTGGCTATCTTTTCATATCCTCGTCCACTCTGATGTAAGGCAATTTGGTTAGTTGTTGTTTGTAGGATTCTTCATTGAAGTATGGCTCTTTGTTGTTGGTGTGACCCGGCTCACCTGCACATATGTGGCCAAAGGTATCTATGGTGACAATGCGTTTGTTTCGTAGTAGTGCTTGTAATATACCAATTCATCTTTTTAGTGGTTTCATTCATTTTAAAGTTATTATAAACAATTTCGCTTCACACTTATAGCAGTGTCTACAAGAGCTTCCAGCATGACTTTTCAGTGGTAGGTTTTGAGGGTTGAGCATGATTTATGCCCTCTACTTGTAATGTTGTGAAAGACTCTGTGGTAGAACATTTTTTGTAAAATCAGATTTCTTGAATACTTGCTTGTGATTACACTACTATTTGTACGTGTTATTTTAGGAGTAGTCTGCGTTGGACAGTGTTTTGTAGTTTCCTGTACATTCTCACATTTTGCCGGATCACCTACACTGTCTTTACTGGTAGATGGATTAGTTTTCTTTGCTGCCTGAATTAACTCTTCCCCTGAACCTTTCTGTTTACGTTCAGATTGCACTGGATGGGTACTTTCTGTGTTTGCAGGTTGTGTGACTCTCTTTCTGCATTGCTTTCTGCGAAATTGCCGTTTGGTAGGCATTGTGTAATAGCTGTTGGCGAAGAAAGAGAAGTGTGGATTTGCACATTTTCACATGCATATGTGTACAATGTGCATCAGTGGGTGAATGGGAGGATGGGTAGCTATTTAAGTGCAAGGGTGTGGGTGTGTAGTGTGTGTAAGGTTAGGTTGGGGACACTATGTTAGTATGTGGGTATTATTGTAATGGTGGCGACATAAGAAACACCTAACACCTGTAGAGGTGTGATTAGTAAGTACATACTGTTGGATGGGCACACATGTATATGCTGCAGTAGAATATTAGTGCAATGGTTTAGTAAGACTAACAAGAGTATGCTGCTATTTTACTTACTTTGTTGATTGCAGAGAGTAGGTGTCTTCTAGGCTGTATTTTGAAGTGTACACTCCAGTAGCTTCCCAGAGATTGGTGGGTACTGCTCGTGTATAAGAAGATGCTAAGAAAATATGTTGGCTCATGACATACTGCTTACATTTGTACATTGCATTTTTGAGAACTGCAGGGGGATGCATTGGCAGGAAGACGAAGTGTGTTTGTATGAATGGAAGGTCTACAATATGAAGGGCGGTTAGGAGACAAAGCGTGTTTGTTAAGGGAGTAGGTGGCCTACTTGTGAGTTTAGTGTGTAACAGGTTATGGAAAGTGTGTGTGCATTAGTGTAAGCCTATTTACTTGACAAATGCAGTGTGGGAGAAGGAGACAAAGGTGTGGAAAGATGTACAGAGTGGAAAGTACAATGTTTGTGGGTGTTCATTTGCATGCACTTCTGTGCATATTTATGCCTAGTACCTGAGTGCAGGGATTGCTTAGGGGTTTTAATTTGAACATGCACATTTACATATGTTACTGTTTTGAACGTGGCAATAACTTTCTTTATTGCACAGCTACTGTTTTTATGGATGACGTACAGGTGGAAACTGTCGTCACGCTTGAAATGTATGCAGTTTGCATAGTTTGGTCGGAAAGGCTGCCTGATAGTTGTGTTTGCGATTTGTACAAAAGTGCTAGGAGGTGGTGTAATGGGGGAAACAATTGTAAAAAAGACGGAACAAAAGAACACAGTAACCTTTTTCATCTTGACACGTCCCTTCAGCAAAATTAGAAATAAACACTTGACATAACTTCTACCAAGACGCTGCTTTTTTATTACTATTCAAATGTGTTTGTGTAGCCCTGTACACAGGGCAATATGTTGCCGAAATCCGTGCCTTTTGGGCGAGCGCACATGCTACATCCGGGTATTGTGAGGGTGGCTGCAATGGAAATGGGACTATGAAGGAGTTGGGATTGGTCAATATGAATTTGTGGGTGTGGTGTGTAGGAACAGATTGTGGCATAACATTTCATTGGCAATAAGAGTGGACATGGCTACGGGAAGGGTGTGCCGTTAAGCAAGCAGACTATATGGCTGTTGGACGACTTGTGGATACATTGGGTACAACTTTACGCAGAGCGTTGTGCACTAGCAGTAAACCTTGGTTTCGATAATATTGCTGTGTACTGGTATGAAATACGTGGAATGCAGTGGGTCCATGTGGGTCCCTTTTGTACTAGTTTGGTGGCGCTTCCTCATCCAGACATTATTATTGTTCATTGTGGAGGGAACAGTTTAGGGTATGTAACCGGCATTTCAGTGCAGTTTGCAATGAAGGAGACATTTTGCCAACTAATGGAAATATTTCCACATTCACACATAATCTTTTCTCGCATTGCCCAGAGGCAGAAGTGTCTGCGTTCTTCCTTCTGCAGTCCACAAATGGAGAGAGCGTGGCGGAATGTGAACAAGGCTGTGCACGCTTTTCTCTGCGACGTTGGCATGTTCTCCTTCCACAATGAAAATCTGTGTAATATTCAAAAAGCGGTACAGCGCTTCCTGCAAGTGTAGGATGCATTTTCCCAGTGGTCCTTCCCGAATTAAAATACAAATACTACCAAAAAGGCTCTTTTCAGAGCCACTACTTTTTTTGTGGAAATGTGTACAATGCTTTTGACTGCCTCTCGTCACTATTTGTTGCTATCTCTGTATGCAGCACTTATAGGCTGTGTCACAGCCTGCATGCTTCATTTGAAGTTCTATTTTTGAACACTGGAAGGTGGCTCTGAAAAGTGCCTTTTTGTTCGCCCTGCTTTCTGTCTGTGTAGCAATTTTCCTGTTGTTATAAGAGATGCCAGAAAAGACAGCAATGGAAGGGAGATTTCACAAAGTGTACTAACCACGGGGATAAGAAATGGTAAGTGGAGAGTAGAAGATGTAAGGTGCCCATTACTTGGGTAGGGGGCAGTGTTTGCCCTGGTCCTGGACCACTGACTCAAACGCACTTCGACATTGTTCTCCCCTACACAGTACCGCGTCACAGTATATGCACAGTGCAGTGACCTTTGAAAGGTAGGGGTCTGTTGTATTGTGTAGGTCCTCCAAGGTTGCTTGCAGGACGCGTGGCCCACTAGAGTGTCTCTAGTGGTGGTAGGAGCAGATACAGAGCATGCTGTAGTGGACAATAAGGTACAGCCTGCTTGGAAGGGGACAACTCTCCAAATAGCTGCCTGGTGGTGCGCTTTAAGGTGCCGCCGCATGGAACTGGTGCCATAGCTGTACCAGCCAGGTTTCCCGTGACTGAGTACTGTGCACTCAGTACACTGCACCTGGTTAGCACGAGATTTAGGCACATTTCCAACGGTCCTAAACAGTTTCCACACCCAGGATTGCCACTGGCTGTAGGCAATGGGGATTCCTTCTACTTTACCATTGATTTCCTTTTCGATATCCCTCCCCATTATGATGCTTGTCCATTTGCTGAGGACTTTTAGAAGGAGGTGTTTGTGGTGAGGCTGTGGGTGCTTCTGAGTCAGAGGTAGTAGCAGAAGCTCTGGTGGCCGTTACTTGGAGAAGTTGTTTGCAGGCACAGATTTGGTGAGAAAGGTATTTCTGCCCCAAGCACTGCACACCAGTGGTCTTGTATGGAAAGCAAAACAGAGCAACTTTAGGGTATGCTCTTTTATAGGTCTCATGTGGAGCATGTGACATCACAAAGTGCCATTAACTCATATCCTATGATAGCTACAGGTAGAAGGAAGAGTGGATGATCGCTATAAGGGTGCACTATCACTGTAACACGCCATACATTGCAGAGAAATATTCTCTTTCGATGTGTACAGATCTGGCGCGTGTCCGGCAAATATGGGACGATGCACAATGTTGCTACATTACTATGGTGACGTTGCCATTCTTCTCCAGTTGCAAGCTTGTCTCCCAGACGTATACTTTGTCACACGTGCATAAGTTTACTACCAATACCTTTCCCACACCCGGCCTACTTAAACATATGGTTCACGTACATTGCACATTTCTACCTATGCTTGCTTTGAGTACTCTAGAGTAGGTGGAATGTTTACATGGAAAAATAGCCACAGAACGAGGGTGTACACTTCCAGGTACAACGACTATACCACATGTTCATTTGGTTATGTTCACCAGGGAATGTGTTACCAGGTGTTACAGCATGATATACGTATGTGCACAGATAGACAGACGCTGCTGATACTATTTACAGAGGGATGTGTACATGCAAACATGCGGCCCGTACTGGTGTCCTACGGATGATTGTATTGTGATTGCGCATAGGGCAGCCAGGTGTGGCAGTCATCCGCCCCCTCCATTTTTCTCATTTCTATTCATCCCCACTACTGCTGTGCCCTTCTCACTTACAATGGCATTGTTAAATTAAAAAAAGGGACATACACAATCTGTACAAATTAACATTAGAATATTTATTGGCTGTGATAAATGGAATTTATCCAAGAGTACAACACGAATATAACACGGGAACTCCTCCCTACAACATGGAGGAGGCTCAGTCTGACCGCAGCAGTCCAGTGTTCCTGACGTCCAGTGACGTGCCGGGAGTCCCGCCCTGTCACTCACAATGCTTATCTGGATACACGGAACGTCTTTCAATGCGTTGCTACTCTCCAGCCACGCTCCGTGAGTTCGTCTCTATTCTTCCTGAATTACTTTTCAAAACACTTGGGGAATAGGCAGAGATTCTGAATTTCTAGCCCTCATCTATTGTGGATTCTATTCTATTCTCTCCTTAGTCCAATCCGGGAGAACACAGGATCTATCCCGTCTGTTTTCCCTTTCACTTGCTCCGTGTCACGGAGACGCCGTGTCTGGCAATCAGTGCACAGTAATTGGGTAGGTGCCTCTGGGAGTTCTCTCTCTTCATTCAGGGCCGTTGGGATATTTTGTTCTGATTCTCCTTTTCCTTATGCTTCCAGCAGTCAGAGCTATGTCCAGTCTAGGAGAATAGTGTCCTCTTCATTTCCAGTTCCGGCAGGCTTCTGGACCTACAATATCTTACCTCCTTCTCTCTCTAAGGGTAACAAGTGTTTCTAACTAATCTTGATAGAGTTTCATTTTTGTGCCTTTCCTTTATTTTGTATCTTTAAGCTATCGGTTCATCATTTCTTAGTTGCAGTCTGGTGCCATATTTCTTCTTGCATCCCTTTCCCTGACCACATCCTCCGTCGTTTGGAGCATTTTGAATAGCATTTCAGGGTAAGCTACGAGTCCTAGTTTAAAACTACCCCTATTCCTTTAACGACGGGGAACCGTCCTCTTTAGTGCATTCTATTACTCACTTTTCATCTTGTTCTTTGACTCCTACGTAGCACATACCAACCAGTCCTCCTGGAGAGCAGAGCATTTCATATCAGAGGAAGAGGGAGTTTGACTGGAATCATCGAACTCTAGCAGCTCTTCCCTGCAAAGGGTTTCTCCCCTTTTGGGGGGTTTTCCCTGGAGGTCTCACTGCGGGCCGAAGCCTTTGGTTCAGGTCAGTGGAGGGATTTTCAGGTATTTCCCCATTTTCTTCTGGCTTCGAAGAGATCTGCGCAGGAGAAGAATACAGGTGGAAGAATCTGGATTGTGGTTTGAACCTTGGCAAGACGGAGATATTACTAGTTATTACAGATAGCAACGCCCAAAAAAGAAGAGAATCCTAACAGGTCGTTTTTGCTGGGTTCAAACAAACAGTTTAGGTTCACCTGGTAGGATAGGATGGATCAACAAATTCAGCAGCTTATAGCTGCAGTCCAATCTCTAACATCATAAGTACAAACTCTCAAACAAGAGAATGCAGCACTTTTACAGAATCACCAACAAGCTACACAACAGCAAGCTGCCCAACAACAAAATGCTCAACAGCAAGCCGCTCAGCTACAAGTGGCTGAACAGCAGGCTGCACAACAGGGAGCAGGTGGTAGGATGCCTCGATGCTCGGAAGTTCCGCCCGGGGTATTACCCGGAGGGCAGTTTGATGGAAACCCTCATCGGGTGTAGAAATTTCTAGATGCTTGCACTGTGCAGTTTGCTTTCAAGCAGGCGTATTTTCATACAGATAGAGACCGTGTTAGTTACATGATCTCGCAAATGTCAAGACCTGCGTTAGCTTGGGCCACACCTTTGGTTACATCCAATAACCCTATCCTAGATTCATATACGGCATTTAGTAATAGCATTCACACAATGTTTGCTAGACAAGAGATAAGGGTAGCCTCTCAAGAGCATTTGCTGGATCTAAGACAGGGGAATCAAGACATTTTAACTTATATTACCCGATTTAAACAAATGGCTCGTGAGACCACTTGGTCAGACGATGCCCAGGTTGCATTATTTGGTAGAGGTCTTTCTGAAGAGTTAAAGGATGAGGTCTCTAGGGTACCTCGTCCTTCATCCTTAGCAGAATTAGTAACATTGGTTATGCAATTGGACTATCGTGTCCGAGAACGAAATAGTGAAAGAAGAAAGGGAAGAGGTCTACGTCCTTTTCCATCGCCATCCTTACCCGCTGCATCTAAGTCCAGTATGGAGGAACCTATGCAACTAGGGACTACGACCCCCTGAGGTCGTTTGTCTATTGAAGAGCGTACCCGAAGGAGAACCAATAATTTATGCATGTATTGCGGGGCTCATACACATTCTGTGCAAGAATGTCCGATCGCCCCACCAAGAAAATCGGGAAACGCCAACGCCTGACCGTAGGAGGAACCAGGGTTCGGGAACCCTCTTTAGTTTCAGGTTCCTCACATCAATTGAAAAATTAGTTGTGCCTTAATTCCCCTTAGTCTTTTATGTTGGTGTTGAGGGTAACCTTAAGATTTGGAAAACATCTGATTACCAAGGTTTCGGCATTGGTCGACTGGGGAGCGGCTGGAAATTTCATAGACAATCTTTGGGCCAGACAAAGGAATATTCCCTGCTCAGCCAAGCCAGTTGCTATCCCAGTCGAAAGTGTGGATGGGAGTCTGCTGATATCTGGTCCAATTATGAGCCAAACCGACCCTCCAACCCTGTCAATAGCTTCACATCATGAGGCAATCACGAAGGACATAATCTGGACAGCCCATTATCCCATTATTCTAGGGCTACCATGCTTACGAAGGCACAATCCTTTTATTAATTGGACGGATCACTATTTTTGGGGTTAGAATATTGTGTGGATCACTGTATTGGGGGCCCAGAACAGAAGATTGAGGCTCCTGAGGGTTGCATCCAGGAAACCCGAGTCCCAAGAATGGTGAATTACATCTCCGGACTCCCCAAAGAATATCAGGATTACGAAGAGGTGTTCTCTACGTCAGAATATCTGCATCTCCCACCGCATCGCCGGGATGACTGTGCAATAGATCTAATTCCGGCACAGCCTCTACCATTCGGCAGAATGTACATTCTTTCGAAATCTGAGAGAGAAGTTCTCCGGGAGTATTTGAACACTCATCTAAAGAACGGTCTGATTACGGAGTCAACATCCCCGGCAGCTGCTTCATTGTTTTTCATTCCCAAAAAGAATTCCTCGGAGCTTAGGCCCTGTATAGATTACAGGGGCCTAAATAAGATCACAGTTCCAGACAAGTATCCAATGCCACTAATTTACACCAAATTGGATCTTAAGGGGGTGTATCATCTGATACGAATCAAACAAGGTGATGAATGGAAGACGGCATTTAGAACTCCTTTCGGCCATTTCCAATATCAAGTGATGCCGTTTGGATTATCTAATGCTCCTGCTGTTTTTCAAAGGTTCATGGACCATCTTTTCTCAGATCTCCTTCTTCATTCAGTAATAGTCTATTTAGATGACATTCTAGTATTCTCTGACAATCTCTCGGAACACCAGATCCATGTCCAAGAAGTTTTGAGCCGATTACATCAAAACCATCTATATTTTAACATGGGGAAATGTTCATTTCACCAGCCCCAAGTAACCTATTTGGGTTACATTTTATCGGCTCAAGGGATTTCGATGGACCCTGAGAAAGTTTCTGTGGTCAAAGATTGGCCGGTACCTACAAACTGTAAAGAGATCCAGAGATTTGTAGGTTTCTCAAATTTTTACAGGCGCTTTATTCCAAATGTTTCCTCTCTTACATTGCCTTCAACTAACCTGCTGAAGAAAGGAGTTCCGTACACCTGGACCTCCGGTACTCAAGTATCTTTTGAAGAACTAAAAACCCGATTCACAACAGCTCCCATACTGAAGACCCCTGATCAAAATCAGGGATTCATTCTTGAAACTGATGCCTCATAACATGCTTTAGGAGCAGTCCTATTACAAAAAGATGCTCAGGGTCAAGAACGACCCATTGCTTATCTGTCCAAAACCTTATCTCCTTCAGAATGGAACTACACGGTATTGGAGAAAGAACTATTGGCCATCAAAAGAGCATTTGAAGAATGGAGACATTCGTTGCTAGGGGCCGTTATTCCGGTCGAAGTTAGAACTGACCATCATAACCTACGCATCCTACAATATGCACAAACCTGCAACAGCAGACAGGCTCGCTGGGCCCACTTTTTCACCCCTTTTCGAATTATCTTCTCCTTTATTCTGGGGAAGAGTAACCTGCAGGCAGATGCCCTATCAAGAAAGGATCCCACACCCTTGAGTCCTTTCAGATCTGAACCTATGTTTTCATGTTCGACTTTGAAGATGACTAAACCTCTCCAATTCTGGAATCGCCTGGAACATCAATCCGGGCCATCGTCACTGAGAAAACTTTCCCTGGCTCAACAGAAAGATATGATTTTGAAGGATGGCTGTTAATTTCATGACCAACAGGTTTTTGTACCAACGAGGATTCTTCAAAAAGAAGTTCTAAAGTGGTGTCATGACTCTAAGGCCCTCATTACAACTCAGGTGTTAAGGGTTTAACGGCGCCGTCGCCGCCGTTAACCCTTAACGCCTGATTACAAGTGTCCCTTTGCGGGTTGGTGTTTAACGCCTGCTTTTAGCAGGCATTAAAAATCCAACCCGCCAAGGGACTTTGGAGCTAATTACGGCACCGTAATTTACGGTGTCGTAATTAGCGCCTTCCCCATTCCCATTATGCCCTATGGGGGCAAAAATGGGGAAGGGCAAATGGTGAATGGGGAATTACCGCCCCACTCACCTTGGAATGGGGCGGTAATTCCGCCATCCACCATGGCGGAATCGTAACCTTAGCGCATGGACCATGGTGCTAATAGCACCATGGTCCTCCGCCAAGGTTGTAATGAGGGCCTAAGTCTTCAGGATATCGAGGACGATATACCACCTATGAACTGATTTCATGTTACTTCTGGTGGCCATCATTGAGAAACGACATGCGACAATACGTCGATTCCTGTCCCACGTGTTTGCAGACTAAAAGTCCCCATCAACATCCTTTAGGAAAGTTAATAAGAATGACACTACCCTCTCGGCCTTGGCAGATAATTTCTACCGATTTTATAGTGGACCTGCCTCTATCTAAAGGACATTCTGCCATTATGATGACAATTGATACTTTTACTAAGATGGCTCATTTCGAGCCTCTCGAGGGACTACCGTCCGCTGCACAAATGGCACGAAAGTTCATTGACAAGATATTTACCAGGCATGGATTTACCAGAAGTTATCATTTCCGATAGAGGGTCACAATATACCTCCAGGTATTGGAAGCAAATCTGTAAAATGTTGGGAATCTCGTGAGCCTTAAGTTCGGGTTATCATCCCCAAACCATTGGGCAAACGGAAAGGCTTAACCAGACCCTGGAAGGGTACTTAAGGAATTACATTTCAGCAGCACACGATAACTGGTCCGAATTGTTACCATTGGCAGAATTTGCATACAATAACTCTTACCATTCCTCATTCAAGACATCTCTGTTTTTTTATGCCTACGGCTTCCATCCTACCACCTTTCCCACGAGTAAACACTCGGAGGTTAAATTTCCAGATGTGGAGCAGCTGATGAGACAGTTACACCTTGGGCATGTAGCAGTCACGAAGGCTCTTACTGAATCCCAGGAAAGAGTGAAAAGATTTGCAGATTGTCGACGTACCACCGCTCCAGCCATTAATCCAGGGTATTGGGTATGGTTGTCTTCTCGATTCCTCCCTAGACATCTTCGACCTTCTAAGCTATCCCAGAGATATCTGGGCCCGTTTCGAGTAGTTGCACCCATGGGTCCAGCAGCTTTCAAAATCAAACTCCCCAGGACATGGTCCCGAATTCATCCAGTGTTCCACATCTCTCAATTAAAACTAGATGTGCGAAATACATTTCATCCCAAGGTTTCAAGACGTCCTCCTCCAGTACAAGGGCCTTCAGGATCTGAATACGAGGTGTCTGGAATTTGTGATTCCAGACTCCACCATGGGAAAGTCCAATACCTGGTGGACTGGAAGAGATACTCCCCTTCCGATCGCACTTGGGAATCGCGCAATGCAGTCCATGCCCCACGGTGAGTTCGAAAGTTTCATTCAAAGCATCCAACTAAACCAGGGGGGAATGCTCTTGGAAGGGGGCATACTGTGATAAATGGAATTTATCCAAGAGTACAACATGAGTATAACACAGAAACTCCTCCCTACTACATGGAGGAGGCTCAGTCTGACCGCAGTAGTCCAGTGTTCCTGGGGTCCAGTGACATGCTGGGAGCCCCACCCCCGTCACGCACAACGCTTATCTGGATACACGGAACGTCTTTCAATGCATTGCTACTCTCCAGCCACGCTCCGTGAGTTCATCTCTATTCTTCCTGAATTACTTTTCAGAACACTTGGGGGAATAGGCAGGGATTCTGAATTTCTAGCCCTCATGTATTGTGGATTCTATTCTATTCTCTCCTTAGTCCAATCCCGGGAGAACCTAGGATCTATCCCGTCTGTTTCCCCTTTCACTTGCTCCGCATCATGGAGACGCCGCGTCTGGCAATCAGTGCACAGTAATTGGGAAGGCGCCTCTGGGAGTTCTCTCTCTTAGTATTCAGGGCCGTTGGGATATGTCGTTCTGATTCTCCTTTTCCTTATGCTTCCAGCAGTCAGAGCTACGTCCAGTCTAGGAGAATAGTGTCCTCTTCATTTCCAGATCCGGCAGGCTTCTAGACCTACAATATGTTACCTCCTTCTCTCTCTAAGGGTAACAAGTGTTTCTAACTAATCCAGATAGAGTTTCATTTTTGTGTCTTTCCTTTATTTTGTATCTTTAAGCTATCGGTTCATCATTTCTTAGTTGCAGTCTGGTGCCATATTTCTTCTTGCATCCCTTTCCCTGACCACATCCTCCGTCGTTTGGAGCATTTTGAGTAGCATTTCAGGGTACGCTACGAGTCCTAGTTTAAAACTACCCCTATTCCTTTAATGATGGGTAACCGTCCTCTTTAGCGCATTCTATTACTCACTTTTCATCTTGTTCTTTGACTCCTAGGTAGCACATACCAACCAGTCCTCCTGGAGAGCAGAGCATTTCAGATCAGAGGAAGAGGGAGTTTGACTGGAATCATCGAACTCTAGCAGCTCTTCCCTGCACAGGGTTTTTCCCCTTTCGGGGGGTTTTCCCTGGAGGTCTCACCGCGGGCCGAAGCCTTTGGTTCGGGTCAGCGGAGGGATTTTCAGGTATTTCCCCATTTTCTTCTGGCTTCGAAGAGATCTGCGCAGGAGAAGAATACAGGTGGGTGAATCTTGATTGTGGTTTGAACCTTGGCAAGACAAAGATATTACTAGTTATTACATTGGTGCACATTTAGAGCGACTAATCGGAAAGGGAAGGGGGACAAGGAAGAGATACATATATTGGGGATGTTTCCATTTCAAGAAACTGCTGCTGAGAAGAAGGGATTGAGCTCTCATCGAAGCGTCTTTCATGCCACTGAGTTTGCAGAGAGGGGGGCTGGGAATTGTGGAAGGCAGACATGTGCAAATTGGGCAGTGATATCTTATTTTGCTCCTATATGGTCTTCAGCAAACGTTCTGACGGCAGCAAGTTGGAGAAGCAACTGATGTGCCCAGCGGTTGGTGGCCGTATGTTCCTGTGCTTTGCATTCCAGTATGTTTCATTAAAAGAGTACAAATGTGCTTACTTGAAAATAAGTTTTACATTGCAACAGTGTTCTTTTGGCCAGCTCGTTCCCTACCTATGGGGTTACTATGCTCACTCGTTTGGTCATTCAGAATATTTTCCTCCAGCCATTCTAGGGTGCTTTCCGTTCCAGTAACTCTTTCCCTTTTCACAGTGCGGCAAGTAGCAATGGGCTTATTGTCATCACTCATTTCTTCATGAGGAAAATTCTCCTCAAACCACTCTAGGATGGAAGCCATTGCTGCGCACAAACAGACAACATAATGCTTTTCTACTATTGTACACTAATGGATCTCTGCAATTACAACAAAAACTTTTGTCTCCTTACCACGTTGCTCTGACGTTCTGTTCTCGGTAGCTGCTGTTTGCTCCTCTGCCTCTTCCTTCTTTGTTTGATTGTGCAGCAGGTGTGCGGTAAGATTGATGAAGATAAAGGTCACTTTTCATGTTGGTGCCTTCCTTTATGTTGCATACTTTACGCCTTTGTGCACTTTGTTGCGAAAGTACACATTTTGTATATGTATGGCATTTTTCCTTCTATTTGACGCGCTGTTTGCCTATGTTTTTTGTCTTTGCTGAATGTTACACCTTTTTATAACCCCCCCTCACTTTCTGGGTACGTTGGACTCACCCCAATCTCTGCAAATGGATGCAGTGTTCCCAAACCTTGTGCCTTTTACTATACAGCCTCCGGCTTCAGTATGTTGCACAGTACATCTTTACAAACTAAGCACATCCTGTACACATCTAATGCAATTCAGTGAAAGACACATTACTACAGGCACAGTATGGTTGACTTGTGCACCTTAAACCCTATTATCTTTCCTGCAAAAACTATAACATACCAACTTTATGATTAAAGTGCGGTCCTAAAAACCTATGAAATTCACTAACGAAAAACCTGTCAAAGGGCCATTATGGTTTTGTTGCGCTACTGAAACCATTTCCACTTCATTGCAAAAAACTAACCTAAAGCATCGTTATGGTTACAGCGCACTACTAAAAACATATGAAAATCACTAACAAATACACCTTGTTAACAATGGAAAAACGTTTCTACAGGAACGTTATGGTTACAGGTAAAACCTAAAAACCCCAGAAATTTGCAAGTTATGGTACGCTACGCAACCATAACTCGCGCTACCACTGTGCGCTGCAAGGACTAACACCCATGACATCAAAGATGACAACACAAATGTCATTGATGTCATCACTGATGACATCACATGTATATGTAGTTGTCATGAAAAGCCTCCTGAAGGGATTGTCTTTGTTATGTTGCCATCAGAGACCGGGGGAGAACTATAATTACATGAGTAGCTAATTACACAAGCCATTGCTATAAACGGTATTGCATTACACATTTCTTTCCATTACAGGACCGCACCCATGTACAAACATAAGCACTGTGTGCAGCATGCATAATACAGGTGCAATATCCAAATTTTTCCCTTGATGCAAAGTGAAATGCTGCATGCTTTGCTGTTAGTCTTTTATGGACTGTTAAACATGTGATAAGTAGCTACCAATACCTCACTTACTATGTAAGTATACTGCTGCATACAAAAATGAAAGACAGCACAACACATACCAATAGCAGCTATACAAAGAAAGTACAGTAAGCAAAAACTTATCAGTACTACCACAATGTATTCATAACCTAGCTGATTATTTATTTATTTATTTTTCTTTCCGATTTATTATTATTCAGGAGAACCCTGATAAATGTATCGAAAGCTTCGGTGGTTTACTGGAGTTACAAGCCTCTCTTATCATCTTTTTATGATTCTATGGAGGGATGTGATTTCAAGTTCCACGTGGCGATCCCGAGTCTATCAGCGCTTTGCCTCTATCACTGTGGGCTGGACCCCATTATTTCTTTCTTTTTCATGTGTAGGTGAAGTTCTGTCACAGATCTGTTTGAAGGTTATGTCAATAAGGTTTGCCATTGCCACCAACCACCTTGCGGATTCCCCTGATATTAATCTGTTCCATAGCTCGTTTTCTTGGAATATCCATGGATTCTCAATCAGCGGTAGTAGGTGGACTGTTCTGTTTTATTTGTTGTTGTGGCAATCTAATATTAGGTGTTTCAGCGTTTCCGTCTTCTCCTTATTTTTGCATAGTCAACATTCTTTATTGTCAGGGGGGCCTAACTGATAATTTCAATGCACAGAAATAAGTGCTGCATTTCAGGCTTCCTTCTTCCTGTATACATACGTAGCATAAGATGTCGCTGAACCCTAAGGAAAGCAGTGTAAGAACATATGAGAACGGTAAGATGTACAAATGTAATACCTTCTTATTTTGCAATTCCTCACTCCTAGACAAGAAAATCACCTACTGTACATATCTCACTAAGCTAAAAAATAGGGTTCCAGATGTGTGATGTCATCCGTGATGTCATCAATGACATTTGTGATGTCATCTTTGATGTCATGGGTGTTAGTCCTTGCAGTGCACAGTGGTAGCGCAAGTTATGGTTGCGTAGCATACCATAACTTGTGAATTTCTGGGGGTTTTAGGTTTTACCTGTAACCATAACGTCCCTGTAGCAACATTTTCCCATTGAATTTCATAGGTTTTGTAGTGGTGCAACTTAACCATAACGTCTCTTTAAGGTTTTTTTGTTAGTATACATATATATACATATATATTTTCAAGGAAAAATCTTTAGGTTGAGGGAAGTTAAGGTGAGCAATACCTTGTAACAAAACCCTCAAAATTCAAGGAAAAAACATTAGTTGCAGGGATGTTAAGGTGAGAACGTAATGCAATAAACCCTCTGAAATTCAGCTAAAGCCACCTTAACTTTGCACCTCAAGTTGCATAATCTATGACCACAATGATGACATCACAGATCACATCAGTGATGACATTATTAATTACATGAGAACACTGATGACACTACAAATCACATAAATGATGCCATCATCGGTGACAAGACTAATTACATTGAATATAACTGATTACATCAAAAATGGATTTAGACATAACATCATTTATAGGTTAGCTCATGAAAAGTTTGATTATCTTAATAACAATTTAGACCGTGGACTTGACCATAACAAAGGCTGGGGTCACTGGCCAGTACCAAATACCATTGCTAGTGGTCAGTTGGTGTTCAAAAATACCAATGTGCATGGTTAAAAGCCATGCCTAGTAGCCCATCACTGTTTTCTAATATACAACGGACAACATTCAAAGCTGTAGTCAGTGGCCATGGCTAAAGACCATAGCTATTGGCCATTAATATGTTACAATATACCGTCCACATAGATAAAAACCGTGGCCACTGGCTAGTATTGTGTTGAAGACTATGGTTAGTGGCTGGTTAGTTTATATAATATGCAGTAGGCACAGCTGAAGGCCATAGTTGGTGGCTTTTTATTATTGTATAATACACAGTGGGCACGGCCAAAGGCCATCACTTATTGCATTTCATTATTGTACAATATACAGTGGACATAGCCAAAAGATGTACAAACTGTTCAAGGTCAAAGGCCATGGCTACTGGCCATTTATATGTTAGACTATATAGTGGACACAGCTAAAGATAGTGGCCACTGGCCTGTATTGTGCTAATGTCCATGGCTATCGCCTGACCAGTGTACATAATATATAGTGGACATGTTTGAAAACTGTACTGTAAAAGCTAAAATCTATGGTTGGTAGATTGTTAGTCTTTTAAAATATTTAGTGCACATGGGTGAAGGTTGTCACCACTATCACTAACTGAAGGCCATGACTAGTATCCATTCATGTGTTAAAATATATTTGGCCATGCTTAAGGCCAGTTATTTGTGTAATGTAATTAGTGTTGTCACCAGTTATGGCATCAGTGATTTGATTCACAATGTCATCAGTGTTCTCATACAACATGTAATTAGTGATATCATCACTGATGTGATCTGTGATGTCATCATTGTGGTCATAGACTGTACAACAGGGAGTGCGAAGTTAAGGTGGCTTTAGCTGAAATTCAGTTTGTTGCATTACGTTCTCACCTTAACGTCCCTGCAACAAAAGTGTTTTCCTTGGATTTCGGGGTTTTTGTTATTCTATACATAAAGTTGCATATTTTTAAATATTATTTGTAGCTGTAGCTACATCACCAGCCAATGAATTGCAGGATTTTACGTGTGAATCTAACATGAGCAACGACTGGAGTGCTTTTATTCCCAGCTAAAATACTGCCCCTGTTAACAGTGTACCCGCAGAAATAAACACAAACAATTGGGAGATTTGAATTACTGAAACTGCATAAAATAAATTACAAAAGATATTGTAATATATTGTTGCAGTCTGTGTTCAATTTTATGTATTTTTGTGACTTAAAAGGCGACCCTTAAAAGGGCCATTTCGGGGGACGGAACGAGGGTGATGGAACAGGGGATGAAAACACATAAGAATGAAACATCTAACAAAGGGAATTAAAATAAAAAGCAACATATATATAGTTTTTTTAAATTTATTTTTAGAAAAGGGGGGAACAGGCACTTAAAACAACAAATTGGAATTAAGGGTAATCAGATTTTCAGTGATTAACTTCTACCATTCCACAAATATAACAACTCTCTTGACTACACATTCAAGACATCGGGCTTCATTACAAGTTTGCTGGTCCGGATACAAGGGTACCAGTAAGCTCACCGGCACCCTGGATTTTGGATCATCAACCTACGAGTCTGCCTGCTGGAGCCGCTGTGCCTGACAGGTCTGACCCTGCCAGGCGCATCATCATGGTAGGCACACTGGTGACAGAAGCGCCAGTACCATTGCTAACAATGCCGGCACTTCCGAGTTTCTCACTCCCATAGAGTCCTATGGGACTCAATGGGATTGGGGATTTACATTTTTACCGGCACCTCAATTCCCGGCCTCAGGACTCGTAGTGAGTCTGTGGCACCAGGAAGTCAGTCGCCAGTAAGTCATTATGAGTCCGGCGGCAACCCGCCAGGCTCGTAATGAAGCCCATCATCTACACATGATTTGCATCATGGAAAGATCGGGAATTGGTAAAACAGGAGTCTGTGCAGTTGACACCATTGCTGAAGTTGAAGCTTCATTTGCAGTTTGTAATATTGTTGCACTGGTGAAGTGAAGGGCTGCAAGTGGTGCTGATGTCAGTCTACGCGAAGAATGAAACCTGTGCATTTTTCTTGTATAATGTTTGTGCACTTTCAGATAGTCATTGTTGACGTTATCCCAGTGGACTCACACTACATGATTAATCATAATAGATATTCCCAGGCTTTCAGATGGAACATTAGAATGCCCAAAGCTTAAAGTTTTGTTGCAGAATGTGAAAAGTACTTCCTCTGCCTCTTTTCTAGAACAGTGTTGTTTAAATTTAAAGAACACAAACTTTCAGCAGTAATGTCCGTCCCAGTTGCCTTCTTCCTCTGAGGCGATGGATTTAGAACCCAAATGATAACATCATCACTGCTGGTACTCTCGTGGTCGGACATGTTGGAAATGTCCAACTAGGAAGGCATATGTAAAACAATAAAAATTACAACATGAAAAAGGGCCTCATTATGAAGTGGGAGGTAAGGGATTACCGGCACCGGTAAGGGCACCGGTGCCAGTAATTCCTTACCTCCCTACTACGAGTTCCCTTTGCGGCTCCTTCCTTAACGCCTGTTTTTTGCAAAAGTTAGGGACGGGACCCGCAAAGGGACTCTAGAGCTAATAACGGTACCGCAATTTGCGGTACCGTTATTAGCGCCTTCCCCATTCCCATTGAGCCCTATGGGGGTTCAAATGGGAATGGGGAATGGCCCTGGTGAATGGGGAATTACCGGTCCCTCCGACCTCGGAATGGACTGGTAATTTCTCCATTCACTAGGGCGGAGTCGGAAGGGTTTTGGAGGCAGCCATGGAGCTAGTAGCTCCATGGCTACCTCCAACCTAGTAATGAGGCCCAATGCCTCAAAACATAAAAAAGGGAATATTAGAAGGGCTACTTCTTACTGGTTTCTTGCACAAATGTTAGACATATTCAAATGTCCAACTGGTGATGAAAATATAAAAAAACAAAAATGACAACTCTAAAAAGACAATGGGCCTCATTACGAGTTTGGTGATGGCCGGTAATTGCCCATTCATGGGTGACGGTATGGCTGGGCTCCCGATCCCCATTCTGCACCATGGGGCAGAATGAGGGTGGGGAGCATGGTTGCACAGGCACCGTTTATAACGGTGCCGGTGCAATCACGAGTTCTGCTCGCGGGTGCCGCTCTGCATGCCTGGTCTGACCAGGCATGCAGAGCGGCACCTGAAAGCAGAACTCGTTATGTGGCAGTATGGTAACAACAGCGCCGGTAGCACTACCAGCGCCATTGTTGTTTTACCACCACATTCCTAATGAGGCCCAATATCACAAAAAATGAAGCCGCCTCTCTGAACCTCTCTACCATTTCTACTAACTCTTCAAATAGAGTTCTCCAGATGATAAAACAAAGAAAAATAGTATTAGGGGAAAAGTGAGTAAAAACAATAAATAATTTTAGGGGTATAGTGGCAAAAGTGATTGCAGTTACTAAAAAAAGTTTCATTACCCAGTGCAGAAAGCAATGATAAAAATAAAGGTCTTTTTTGTGGTTGTGGGGTGATTATTGGCACCTACAGACTTCGGCACCCGCATATTGGATGATTTTCTGTGCACGGATGTCATGATATGGCCGCGTCAATAGATCTGATGGTATGATTGCACTGCCCATACACACCTCTGGGCAATGCCAGAAAATATGAAGCCACCTCTATAAACCTCTCTACCATTTCTAAGAACTCTTCAAATAGAGTGCTCCAGTGCTACCGGTGTTTAAAGACTCTCAGCCTGATTCATGGAACGTTTTCCTATGTGATTGCGCCATTAAAAAAACACTTCCATGAATCAGGCCCTCTTGCTGTTGCTAGCAGGACCTTTAATGGGTGGAGGTTGATTATGCACAACCACCACTCACAGCTACAGTAAAGATATAAGACCATATATAAGCCAAAAACACTGCAGCTCAATATGGTCCAGACCATCTCATGCAATTTCCAATACACATCATCCACATTACTCCAAGAGATTCACAATAAATCATGTATCATAATTAATGTTCCCATCTTTCTGACAGAACATTACAAGAGCCATGTCTTAGGGCCTCATTACAGGTTGTGCGGTAAAAAACGGCATTTACCGGCATGGCGCTATTAGCGTTTCCACCCTCGCAAGAGGCCACTAATTGCGTACCATTACGAGTACGCGGACACGAGCATAGAGCCATGCTGGTAATGACCCTACCGCCATGCCGTAAAAGTCCCCAAAAAGTCCCTTACTGGCTTCGACTAAAGTGCTGATAGCACCTCTGCCCTCACGCTACATGCAAATTGCGGTCACCGCCATTAGCGGTCACCGTTAAAATGCAGAACCGGAAATAGCGTCATCGCACAAAAACACAATCCATTGCCATCCTCTGCATACAGGACCTCTTTCCAGGAAACTCGAACACAAATTCATCCCGTGTAGCCCGAAGATGCCCAAGGACGTTAAAAAAGCTGCTGATCACCAGCGAAATGAAAAATTCAGCAATGAGGAGCTGATCATTCTTACTGAGACACTTGCGGCAAATGCCAATGTAGTCTTCAGCAATGACATGCGGCGGGAGACCCTCCTCAAGAAAAAGGCCATGTGGGCAGAGGTTGCCCACAAAGTCAGTGCGTTGGGCACCACCACCCGCACAGTCAAGGACTGCCGTAAGAGGTGGACGACCTCCCGGTCCGTGTCAGAAACATACTGTCAGTGAATCGCAAGCTGGCAATGGGCACAGGAGGTGGAGCTGATTCCCCTATGAAACTCTGGGAGTGGGAGGAGACCTGCGCCTCCACAATTGGTGTGGAATCGGTAGAGAGTGTTGGAGACATGGAGCATGATGGAGGTCAGTGTATACATCAAACGATGCACAGTGAAGGGTGAGGGGCCCCCCAAATATGTGTCCATAATCAGACCATGGATCCGGCCACAAACATCACCACATACACGTGCAACACAGACCCATTCATGCATGACCCACCCGACATCCCCATTACCGTAATCCAAAATAAAGAGGCCCCAATGCATAGAGCGGCATGACGTAAACATTCTGCATAAGGCACGTAGAACCATAAACAATGATATCCCCTATTTTTGACCCCTACAGGATCACAGACAGACACTGAAGACCCACGCACTGCGACACCTGCTCCCCCAGCAACGAAAAAGGCCAGGAGAGATGGGGGACACTGCCACCACCTCAAGGGGAACCGGGAGGAGTGTTCAGCAGCAGAGGGCCAAAGGCAGCAAGAGCACCAGTTCTACACAGCCTGAGACCACGGCTGCTGCTATTGTTGCACCCACGGCAGTGTGCCCCATTACATGTGAAACCAGCACGGAGGGCACGCACTCTGATGCCACCAGTTCAACTGGTGAGGCAGCAGCCATCGCACCGCTTTCGGACAAGGAGGAGGCAATTGATGTTCTGGATCGAAGCCAGACCCCCAGCCCAACACGGTCCATTGAGCCAAGCTCAAGGCCATCATCAGGATCAGGTAGCCATGGAGGATCAGCCACCTACACCGTGGAAGGGGCATGGAGCCCTCAGGTGTCCTCACCTGATGCCGGAGGCATGGACCAGGGCGCAGCAGCCACCCCAACAGCTCGTATCACACAACATGACCTTGCAACCATCAGCCAGAGGCAGGTAGAAATCACTGCGCTGGTTGGGCAGCATGTGGCCAAGGCAGCCCGTCTGAGGGATGACCTCAGTATGTATGCAAGCCAGACAAGGGAGGGCATGGAGGCCTGCACGAACAGGATTTGCGAGGAAATGGCCCAACTCAGGCAGACCATGACACGTATTGCGGACGCCATTGAGCACCAATACCCACCCCCAAGACAGGATCAAACGGCAAACAAGCCCTCTGCGCCGCTCTCTGCGCAACATGAGGCGCCCAACATTCCAACCACCCAATGGCGGAGGAGGCAATGAGGATTAGGGCCAGCAAGGACTAGGTGGCACATGTGGAGCAGGACACGTGCACACTTTAAGGCTCACATGGGGGTGTTGTGGGGGGAGGGCGGAAAGGGTGTTTTTGGGAGTGTTCTGGGGGGGGTGTTTTTGTGAGTGTTGTGGAGGGAGGGGGAAAAGGTGTTTTTGGGAGTGTTGTGGGACTAGGGGGGAAAGGTCGTTTGCACAGTTGGGCCATGCACTTTATGTTCACATTATGATCACAATACACTGTTGAGAAGTTGAAACACAGGCCTGGTCTTCATCATTGTGTATGTGTACTTTATTGGGGAGAGGGTCCTTTGTGGGCCTCACCACATGCATCAGGGCAACAATACCCATCTCCATCCATAATAGTTCTCCCTGGTATCTCATAAATTTTGATACATCAGATGCTGACGCACATCGTGTCCCTCCTGGCCATCACCTCTTGCATGTCCTGGCAGACCATTTCACCCATCCTCATCCCCATCAACATCATCCTCATCTGGTGGTTGCATGTCAATGTCAGGTGGCATAGGCACATTCCTTCTGATGCATATTTTGTGCTGCATTACACATGCCATGGTTATCTTCGGCATTTTGTCATGGCCGTACAGGAGAGCCTCACCCGGCCCGCTTAGGCACCAGAGCTGTGTCTTCGAAAGGCCAAATGCCTGCTCTATCATGACACGGGTACGGGTATGTGCAATATTGTAGTCCTCTTCCTGCTGGTTCTGTGGGTTCCGCACAGGGGTTAGGAGCCACCTCTTCAGGGGATAGCTGGCGTCGCCTGTATGGGGTGAAGAATGGGTACCTGTTACCGGTCACCTCTGGTGCGGCCTGTACATGTCACACAAATCGTCTTTGCATTGTGATTGAAAATCACAACTACCAGCATGCATGCAGACGATCTGCGTGACTGCAATGTGCAAAGCTGAGCTCGACCATGCAAGTGGACATGCCCGAATCATGCATCTGACAGTAATAGAAATGTCCTGTGTGAGGCCAGGTCTCAGGAGTCCCTGGGCCCAGGTAAATATAGTACCATACTGCTAGTGTACTGCCATTCCGACATCCATGTTGCCATGCTGTGAAGCATCACTTCAATGGTGCTATAGGTGTGTGGTTCGATGCTATGGCTAGGGGTGATCCCTTTGCATGCATTCAAGGGCACATTGCTGTATTGATGTTGTGCTGCCCTAATTCTGTATGACTGTCTTGACGGCATGTTGCTGATTTGTTTATTATGTGGTGTGGCATGATGTGCAATGTGGGTGTGGATGGATTTGTAATCTTTTGAAACATGGATTGTTTTCAATGTTGTGCAGCTTCAAATTGCATGTGGGGTCTTCTCAAGTACATTGTGGCCTTCCCAGATGGACATTGGCGTACATCTGTATGTCCATTTGTCCTACGCACGACAGTCAACACCCAGTTGGAGTATGTATCTCTCCCCCCAATCACACCACCACGTGCATGCCCTGCTACTCACCAAGTTGCCACGATCATTGTCCGGCTTGTCGCTCCATGTTGCGTGGTATGGTTGAGTTCTGCAGGACCATTGAATCATGGGTTGATCCTGGATATCTGGCACATCAATGTGTGATTATCTTGCTTGTAATGGCGTGCTATTAGCGCCATGCCGCTATTTCCGACCTGGGGGTCGCGCGCCCACAGACTTGCCGCTATTAGTGGCACCATACTTACCAGTTCCGCTAATAGCGGCAAGTCCGGGTCGTAATTGGCTAGGGTATTTAGCGGTACCGGTAATCACTTACCGGTACCGTTATTCCCTTACCGCACAACGTGTAATGAGGTCCTTAGTGTTTTATTGCATAATGTTAGACATATTCAAATGTCCAGCTGGTGATAAAAATATAAAATAACAGAAATTACAACTCGAAAACGACAATGTCAGAAAACATGAAGCCTCCTCTTTGAACCTCTCTAGCATTTCTAATGACTCTTCAAATAGAGTGTTCCAGTGTTGCCAGTGTTTGAAGACGCTACTTAATGCTGGTAGCACCTTTAATTGGGGGAGGTTGATTCTGCACAACCACTGGTCACAGCTACAGTAAAGGTATAACACACATATAAACCAAGAAATACTGCCCTCCAGCATGAGCCAGTTCATCTCTTCCAATTTCCAATACACATCGTCCACATCATCCCAGGACACTCGCCCCACATGATTTATTATGATTGCTGTTCCCAAACTTTCTGACAAAACATTAGAAGGGCCTCGTCTTAGTGATTTCATGATCAATATTACACATATTCAAATGTCCAACTTGTAGCGAAAATATAAAATAACAAAAATGACAACTCTAAAAAGACAATGCCACAAAAAATGAAGCCACTTCTCTAGAATTTCTAAGAATTCTTTTAAATAGAGGGTGCCAATGCTGCAGATGTTTGAAAACTCTGGCTGTTGCTACCAGCACCTTTAATAGGTGGAGGTTGATTATGCTCAACCACAGCTCACAGCTACAGTAAAAATATAAGACCACATATAAGCCAAAAAAGACTGCTGACGAGTATGGGCCAGACCACCTCATCCAATTTCCAACACACATCATCCACATCATCCCAGGACACTTGCACCAGTTAATTTATCACAATTCATGTTTTCAATTTTTATGATGGAACATTATAAAAGCCACGTCTTCATGTTTTCTAACTCAATCCTTTTGAATTGATTGTACTTCTTTTCCAAAAATTAATTAATTGTCATTTTAATTGTTTTAATTAATCCAGGATTCATTTTGTGAGTAGATTTTGTACTGCTTCATTCATTCTTTATCTTACTACAATAACTTCTTCACTTGTTTGAACATATTTCAAATATTTTGAGACAATTGAAGATATAACACACTTTAAAAAATAATTGTGTTTTTTGTATAAACAATTTATAGTAGAAAGACAATCTATATGTGTTTGGTGACTAATATTTATTTCCTAAAATATCATTGTTAGCTTCATTCTACATATATATAAGAGTGATGTTTGTAGTTTTAGGAGATTGTGCTATTTTTAGGGTACATTTAATCCTGAATTAGATATTTAAAACATGCAGCCCACTTTTGAAAGAGAGGATTTTTATTGTTCAGAACATTTCGACATTACCATGTGGAAAAACTGGAACATGTAAAGTAGACACTTTTGTCAAAATCAAAGGTTCACTGATTATTGGTTACATCGCACTGGGGGAATCACCTACTCGAAGTGCAGCCAATTTCCATACACATAACACATGAGGCAAAAGCATTTTATTTTTTGGAGTGATCATGCAATTTCCAATACACATCATCCACATCATTTGAGGTCCTTGCAAATGCTCCTTACAAGGCTTAGCTAAAAATCCATCCATGTTTTATTTTTTCAAAACTGTCAAAATGTACGTACATACAATAGTCATATGACTTAGCCCGCTCTTCAAAAAATCCATTCAGACTTTGCACAAACATTCAAGGTTGGGTCTATAATCTTTCTGAAAACCTTTCTCCACATTCGCCAAACAGCAAACAAGTTATAAACCATTTAAAAATGTTGATAACCCACCTCGAATTGTGCTTGCTCTTCACAAAAGCCCACCAAACATTGCAAAAACATGTATATCTAGATCTAAAATGTGTTTGCAACCTTTTCTGCAGATTCATCAAATGGCACCACATTTATAAGCCTTTACAATATTTTGCAACCTCCCCTCTAATTGTGTTCCATCTTGACAAAACAGCACCACACTTTGCAAGACCATTCAGAATCAGGTCTAGAATGTAATTCCTGAATTTCATACAGCTTCATTGAGTATCATCAAAGTTGTAAGCCATCAAAAACTACTTTTCACCAACCCTGTAATACACAAATAAGCATAGATGCCCCCGAATATCTAAGATGTTCTTGTACTTTACAGGACTGTACGGAACTGTGTGCCCAGTAAACTGCCATTGAAAGCTGCCTGTATTTCTGCAGCAAATAATAGTACAGCAACAAGAACATTAAAACAAAAACAGTGTTTCCTATTTAAAACTGTTGCACATTTAAACTTCAAATAAACCATCCCAACATTTTACAACATCTAATTTCTGTACTAAAATAGCATTTCCTAACACATACTGCATTTTACATAATACGAGGTTGCATAGCAATAAGCCCAAAGCCAACGGGGCATTCCTGAGTCTGATACTGCCCCAAAATATTTTTTGAAGCCCTTACAGTAGTCAGAACATTTAACTATGGGCACACCAAATATCACACCAGACCAGCAAAATAATAAAAAACAAACACATTTTTATATCACCCCAAAAATTACTTTAACACACATCATAAGTGATTAAAAAAACATTGTAAATAAAATCACGTCTACTGCTCTCTGACAAATATTTTATTTTGAAAACAACAAGCATACTGCTTGCCTCTCCGCCCAACTGTTCCCTTGTAACCTTGGAACTACGGGCTGCTAACCTGTACTATGTTGAATATGCTGTTTATCAGCACCATGTTCCCTTGTAACCAAGGAACTATGGGCTGCTAACCTGTACTAAGTTGAATGTTCTGTTAACAGCGACACAATGCCTCAGGGCCACTGTGTGCTTTATAAATCCAACTAAATAAATAAATAAATCAATACTTCATGATTTTATATCATACAACGCACTAAAATTGAATTTCTTCCCTAATAAACAACTTTCAATAATTATTATCACCCATTTTCTACATATACAGCAGCCTTACTTCATTGTTAACAAATACAGTAAAAAACAAAGAAAAGCACGGAGCCCCATTATGAACATATTATCAAATCAAACTTTCAAAACAACACCTGATTAATGCCAATCATATTTTATCACAGGTACCATGAACTGCACAGTGTGTGTTCTGCAGTGAAAATGAGAAAAGTAGACAAAAAGGTGAGTTTCATACTTTCCAAAATCAAAACCACAAATAGAGGACTATATTATAGGAAAACTAATAAAATGGCCAACATGTTCACTGCAACCTAACACAATGAAGTTCACATTAACAAATTTAACACTACCCAATTAGAAACACCAAAACACATACAAACCATGCTCAGCATCAAACGTAGCCTTGGACATTGAACGCGGCTGCAAAGCTCCCTTGTAGCTGCGGGTACACATACATTTTTCCTGCAAGCCTCAAATCAAACTAAACATCCCTTGAAACCTTCAAATCAAATAAGCTAACAACCAAGTACATGAAATAACATACACATATGAACATCTGTACTGTATCATCCACATAAAAATATGATTATTGCACAGAAAATGTATATTTTTAGCCACAGCTTTAAATATACCTGCGGCTCCAGCCGCAACAAATGAAACACAGAGTAGCATTGACGTGCCTCAGTATGTGCTTTTTTTTATAGACACGGCTATACAAGAGCCCCTCTTAGAGTCTGTTAATAGCCACGGCTATCCGGAAAAACTTCAAATTCAAAATTGTATTTCCACTATACCAAACTCCCAAAACTGTCCCCAACATTCCAACCAGCCCCTTCCACTTCTTATAATCCACCACCAGCCCACTAGTCTCTTATAATCCCCCAAAACACTCAATGATCAACATTTTGGATAGCCGCGACTACCAAAAGCCCACAAACACACGATGTGCCACTTGCTATGATATAGCTAACGCTGCAATGGGGGAGGTGTCTACCCGTGACTAGAAATGTTGCACTATAGGTGGCCGTTCATTAGCTGCAAATACTAACAATTAATGCGGCAGGAGCGGCGGCTTGGTCCAGAAATCATGCTTTTGTAAATTTGGTGTAAATCCATCCAATAGTTTTTTTTTAAATTACCAAATAGTAGGTCCAAAAAAATGTGTGATATCTGGCGCTGCTTCGCGGACCCATTTCCCTGACTCTTCCACTGATTGGATGATGAAAAGCGTGAAGTACATCAGATTTTTTGAAATGCCTGCGTTAGGAACATTTAAAAAAATCACAACATTGCACTTGTCAAACTTATCAAACAATCTCTGGTGAGGTGAGGGGTGATGAGGATGGGATGGGATATGGCCGTAAGAAGCCAAAAAACTGGTGTTTTTCACCCCCGAAGTCCAGGAACAGACCGGATATTCAGGGGCAGTCCTGCAATGTTTGCGAACACTTCAGAGGTTCGGGGACATCTATGCCTATTTCTACATTACAGGGTTGGTGAAAAGCAGTCCTTGGATAGCTTATAACTTTTACTCCACTCAATGAAACTGCATGACATTTTTTAATTCTATTCTAAACTCGATTCTGAATGGTCTTGTAGAGTGTGGAGCTGTTTTGTCAAGAGGAAACACATTTAGAGGGGTGGTCCCAAAATATTGTAAAGGCTTATAAATGTGAGGCCATTTGATGAATCTGCACAAACAATTTTCAATCTAGATATAAATGTTTTTGTAAAGTTTGGTGGGATTTTCTCAAGAGGGGCTAAATGAAAGGGGGGTCTCAACATTTTTAGATGGCTTATAACTTTGTTGCCGTTTGACGAATGTGGACAAAAGCTTTCAGAAAGATTATAGACCCAATCTTCAATGTTTGTGTAAAGACTGAATGGATTTTGTGAAGTGGGGGCTAAGGTATATGACTATTGTATGTAAATACATTTTGGAAAAAATAAAACATGGGCAGATTTCAAGCAAACTCGTATAAGGAGCATTGGCATGGACCGTAAAGCATGGTTTTGCATATGTGCCCGTGTTTTATTTTTTGAAAAGTGTCATAATGTAGGTACAAAAAATAGTGATATACCTTTGGTGACTGAGATATAGCCTGTAGCCATGAGCAGTGGCCAGATTGTCCGGGTCATGGTATAAGGTCATGACCTGGACAATCTGGCTACTGGCCATGACCGCGAGGGATGGAAAATGGTGTTAAAGTGGCAATGTCCACCTGGGACACGCTGGGACCCGCTATTTGAAAGTAGGATAGGTTTGAAAGGGAAAAGAAATGTGCTTGTGGTAATATGGTCATAGGGTTCTGACTCCGCCTTCTGCAGGCTGCCATGGAAAGGGAAAGGGAAGAGGGGCTCTGTATGGAGCCCCGCCTTATCTTTCCATGGTGGCCATCTTAGAAAAGGATTTTCCTTCCTATCGCGGGACGCTGCTAAAATAAATTCTATTTATTAGCACCCCGGGTTCCCGCTTTGGGAACCAGGGGTGCTAATGGCCTTTATCCCCCATTGCAGGGCCTGCAATGGAGGATAATGGTCCAGAGTCTTTGTTATTTATTTATATATAACATGCCAAAGCCTGCAGGCATCAGGGCTCACACAGACACACTTCGCTTGGGCCAATAACTTGGGCTGCCGGTCTGTAATCCCCTGTTCCGGTCCCTGGAACGGGGGATGAACGTCACATTATTCCCATTAGAATAACACAAAATGAGTCTATGTACTTTACTGAGAAATGTTAAGTAGATGGAGTCTATACGATTTTTTTTGTTCTATTCTTTAACTGTGAAAGGTGGTTCCTAAAGGAAACTTTCTTTTGTTGTTTTAAAAAAAAAATGTTTGCAGAAGAGGTTAGAACGTAAGTTGAGGAGGGAAATGAGGTAAGAGGCACCAAGCACTAATATGGAGGGGTAGGTGGACAGGGGAATATGTATGTTACATCTAAGGTAGAAGCAGTGTTTCTCATGCTCCTTGATTACAGCTTCAAACACACGTCGAAAGTGCTTCCCCCTGCAGAGTGGTTTGTTGTAGTGTATACAGTGGACTGTTGTCTTCCAAAGATATGGATCAACAGCCTCTTTTATTGCTTGCAAGGTAGCTGGTGGGATTTTGTATCCCACAGAAGTAGGCTGTGTGGTTACAGTATCGGTTGGGGAAGATGATGTGGAGGAAGACAGCCTACTACTTGCTAAGAAAGGAACAATCGTCTCTGAGAGTATTGCAGTATTTTGATTTGGTGTGGCGGCGCATGGAGATGGTCCTGTAGGAGTAATATCCAGGTAGTTCACTTTTGTAGCTTTAGCCTTTGGTACATTACCAACATTGGTCAAGACCAGCCACACCCATGATTATCTCTGTGTGCTAGAGGTAGGCACTTCCTCTACCTCATCTTCTTGGTCCTCTTCATTGTCTTTGGAAATACTATGCTTTTTCTGTTGTATGGGACCTCCAGCTGGTGATGTGGCTCTTGGGGAGGAGGAAAGGCAATAGCTGATGCCATTTTTAAGATAAATAGCAGTTCTCCTAATATTCTTCCAAGTATGTTCTGTGTGCTAGATTGTTAATGGATAATGAATAAGAATAGGTCTAGGAGTTGTGCAAGGGTAAGTTTTGGGCTTCATAGTTCCTAGATGCGCTGTTAAATGCAGTTCTGAACTGTTCACGAATCACGGACCAGAAAGTCTGCGATCACGTCAGACATTTGCAAATGTCCGTGAACACAAAAACTGTGGAAAAAGTTGCAAAAAGTGTATAAAAGTGTTAAAAATGATGCTAGAAGGTGGTGAAAGGCAATGTTTTAAAGTCAAACTTTCTGAATTGGAGAACAATTTTGCAGCATTGGGGTAAGTATGATATTAGTAAGTTGTAGCAAATTAGGGTGCACTGGTAAAAACCCATAAAATTCACTGAGAAAACTTTATTAAAGAGACGTTATGGTTATGTTGCTCTAATAAGAACCCATGAAATTCAATGAATATTTTTTATGAAAGGGATGTTATTGTTAAGTTGCACTAATAAAAACCCATGAAATTCAATGAAAAAACATTGTTAAAGGGACGTTATTTTTACAAGTAAAACCGAAACCCCCCAGAAATTCGCCAGTTATGGTAAGACAAGCAACCATAACTCACACAACCACCGTGCACTGCTAAAACAAACACCTAGTGCGTGAATGATGACATCATACTTTTTTTAACCTCATAAAGAGTACATTCTATGTACTATGTTTGGTATAACATTAGTGTATGATACACTGTTGTTGTATTGACATTAAATAATGATTGGGCCATTGTGAAAAGAAATCCATACAGGATTACAGAAAACCTATTACAATTATCTGAGTGTAAGTGTGATAGTATGTTTGTTTGAAGTATATTGTCATTAAGAGAATGTTTAAAGTAGTTAGATACCTGTTGGCGTATTCTAACTACATAAGCCTTTATAAGAAGTTGTGTAGTAACAAGAATAGTCATGGCATATTTGAAGTGTATTGTAATGAAGGACATTTATTAAGTACTTAGATACCTGTTGGTATATTCTAAGTAGTATTCTGGGTGTAGTTAGATACTTGTTGGCGTATTCTAACTCATCATTGTGCTACAGTTTAGTGGGTACATTTGGATTGAAGGAATATTAAGTAGGCATTTGTTAGGTTTGCTGGTAAACCTATGTTCTGGAGTAACGGAAGCGTTGTTACATTGAAACTAACCACTTCATTTTTTGACATATGCACTATAGTGCCCTGAGGTTGTTGTGGCACCAGTATGGTATATTATGCCAATTGTTGTGAAGTTTTTTTGCCAAGTGATACTTGACTGTGGGTAAAGCTAGAGAGCTCAAGGTTATTTCTGGTACCATCTGCATTGTACCTTGGAAGCATTAATATGATATATTGGCTATGTGAGTTTATTTGTATGCTGGAATGTTTGTCTGAATTGCAAAAACGGACATAATATGCCATGATTTCCATTCTAAAGAGGCTGGTGAAATGGAATGGATTCATAATCTGGTATGGATATCTATAGAAATCGTTCCTTAGGGATGTGCTATTTTGAAACATGGTTGCAGAGAGTGCATGTATGTTTCCACATGTATGAAATCTGCAAGATTTCATTTAAAGGGATGTTTTTAATTTCCAGCGGAGTTGGCAGCTGAGTTGCTGCAGTCTGTGGCAGTCTACTCTCTCCTTCTCTACAGAGACCTGAGTCTCTCTTCAGTTGCAGTGTGTTCCAGTTTGTGGGAGGACCCATAAAAACTCTTACTATCCGTGGAGCGGCCGCAGAGTTGGCAGCTGAGTTGCTGCAGTCTGTGGCAGTCTGTGGGCAGGACTGGCGGACCACCCCTTCATGGAGTTTGAAAACCCTCAGGTTGGTACGGACGAAGAGGGTTGCTGGATGCGGAGTGCCAGCTTATCCCACAACAGACCAGATTCTAACCGGGGCCCCTCGGCCCGCTCGACCCCAGTATCTTCTGGCCGCCCGCCATTGAAATTGACTCTGTCAAAAGAATCAAAGGGAGCAATAAACGCTGTAAATGCGCCAACATCAGCCGCTCATGCGGGTCGCTTACCCTTATCCCCCCTTCTCCAGAATTCACCAGACTTGGATGACTTGGCTGACTCCAGCGAAATCCATACTCCAACTGTACTGGAAGCCGTACTGAGAGCAGCTTCGGGAGCAGCATCGGATGTTCCAACACAGCCTCAGGAAGTTCCGGCGGCACAAACTCCCGGCCCGCCCCCAGTGCAGCCTACCGAAGGGTGGTCAGCGAGGGACTCGCCAGCCGGTCCAAGTTGTGCTTCCGGGCTCGCCCCAAGAAGCGAGCTTCAGCCCTTTCCTCCTCCTTCATTCAAACTCACCGTTACTATGGCGCCGGAGTTGGGTGTCCGCAGCCCGCTGTTCGAGGCTTCTGCAGCCCCCCGTGGAGTCCGAGCACAGGTGCTGCTTCCGCTCACTAGGTGCTGGGCGACGCAGAGTGGGGGCCACACCCTATCCCCAGCACATCATCCGAACAAAGGCCCCATCTCCGAGTGGAGGCGCGGCAAGTGGCTCCAGGAAGGAGACAGGCAGCCAGCGTCAGAAGGAAGAGCGATGCGTGGGCCCCCCCACCCAACAATATTGATCAGGCCGACTACTCTATTGAAGAACTGGGGGAGGTTAACGAGTCCTCTACCTCGCTTTCTGTTACCCCTCCTCCAAAAAAGAAAAACAAAACAAGAACTGGACCAAAAGTGTCCCATCTACCAACGTCAAAAAATAACAAAAAAATAATAATTCATCAGACTCTACAACAAAAGGGAAAAGGAAATATGATGTTCTTAAAGAACTCACGGACACAGAAATATTGGAAGTCACCATAGAACACCCAATAGGACCAAAACAAAGTCAACCTACCTTAGTTGCAACAAAGGATCAAAGCAAAGTAAAGGGCCCTCTGGGTGATCCTTTTGCAAGTATTGAAAACCAGAGGCCACTTCATCCTACTCTTCCTTCAATCGAGATAAACTTACCCTCTCCAACTAACTCCAGTGGTGTTGCTCTGAGTCAAGAGCTTGTGCAAGTTAATTCCCCTCTGTCAGCTCCCAACTCTTCGCCAGCACCGATCTCTTCTCCTGCCCATCACAACACCCTCGTCGAGAGACCGGCGACCTCAATCTCTGTCCGAGGACCTCCCTGCTTCTCCAATCCAGTCAGTTCCAGTGGTAAACCACACAAGCTCTCCAATAGGTCGTCCTGCACATCGTCCAGTTTTATCGCCAATTTCTAAGGACCCAAGACCAACAAAAAGGGCAACACAGGTCCCTTCACCTCAGACTCAGCCTCCAGCCACACCAAGAAGCAAAAGCAAATCAGGAGAGCAGCAACATGACAAAACGCAGAAGGATACGCCTACAAAAAGACTGGACCTGGCAACCTTAATGTCTGCAATAACAATTGCCCTTGCTCCGTTCCGTAAACTGTACGAGGCAATAAGCAACTCACTGAAGGACCAAACAACTTTACTTGCAATGACTCACACTAAATTGATTTTTCTGGAAAGATACATCACAGCTATAGAAAAACAGGACACTGAATTGTGCAATAAAATCCTGCTGGCCCCCCCGAGAACTGGGCCATCATCCGAGCTTCCACTCCAGAGAACCATTGTTATCAAGGATTCAATAAACCAAGGCTCCCAAACAGAAATTAGCATTGCAATCGAACAACAGTTGGTTCCTAAACCTCCGGCGGCAGACAAAACATTGCTTCCTGGAAACTGTCCTGATCACCAAAGCAAACAAAAAAAGAATCAGTCTCACCCTGGTCACCCCGACTTAACCAACCTATTTTCATTTGGAGCCAGCATACGGAGGAACTCAAAGCCCTCCATACAACCAAAAGGGCCTTTAGCGAAGTTGTCAGTAAACTCGAAAACCCTTGGAGACACAGTCTGGTGCACAGACGCCCGCAAAGCGGGTCGAGAAAGCAAAAACCTCACTACAGGCCAACAAAGTCTCAGACCAACTCGACCCAAAAGAAAGAAAAGAACATGCTCAACAAGCAGGTCCCATGGTCAGGCCAAAAGAGAAAGAACCCAAGGAAAATGAATCCTCGAGGCCTACGTCGAAGAGCTCTCAGCCAGAGAAAAGTTCCTCTCTGGCTCCCTCAAGACATTCACCGATTACAGCAGAGGACTTCATGAGAGACGAAAATTTCATGAACTTAACCCTCCATCCTTCACCTACGAGTGCCGCCGATCTCCAAAATTGGCACCTTGGCAAGCAAACCACGTCTTCAAAACTCAACAAGATTGCCTCTCCAGTCTCAAAAAGTGGTCCCCGCAAGGAAGAGAGCCAACCAAACAACTCCAGATATCCGAGAGGTCCGCTAAAGTTGAGAAAACTTTCATTACCCCCAAACAATCATCAAACAGGAATGGATCTACGGTTCCGTGAGAACCCAAAGCCAAGAAATAGTAGAAGCCCGGACAGTCTTCGAAGAGGATCCAGCCCGCAAAAGCAAAGCAATCCCTACAGGCAAAAATACATCTCCCGACTCCGAAGACCTCAGCACAATCTGTCTCCTTCTATCATCTTTAAGCTAGAACAGATCCCGCAAAACTCGGAAGCAATAACCCTGAACAGGGGTACAGTCCTGAAAATCTTGAAGCATGCCAGAGACTTTAAGTACCTGACGACGGCTGACTTAACGCTCGTCGAGCCATACCACAAAGGACATAAGGCAAAGGCCTTTTTTCACGTTAAAGTGCACGCGGTGAGGCGGGGTTGCAAAGAAGGAGAAATCGACCTATTCAAACGTGGCTACACCATTACAGAGTGGACAAGCTCAGCAGATAAAGAAATTGAATATCCGTCGGATACGTACCCCAAGCCAAAGTCATCCATAGCGGCACCTCAGAGGAGCCCGCAGGAACATCTCAAACCAGCGAGCCATCGGACGGCCACTTTTCATGACCTTGGTGCAGAGGCCAAACGTTCAAACAGGAAAGCTAACCAAAATCCCTCGAGCCGGGAAAGAGAAAGGAGAAACCCAAGTCCAGTACCACACGGGGCACCTAAATCAACAATCAAAAATTTGAACAACAAGACAAAAGAAGCGCTGAGTGAGAGGTCCCCTCTTCCTCCCCCAAAGACCTCGTCAACATTCGCTCCAATCAAACAATTGCTAGCGTGGTTGCCTAAAGCTCCAACGCCCTCGATGAAAAAATAGCAATTAACACCAATGAGTCTGCTAGCGAGAGAAAAGACTCAACCATCACCTTCAACAGCAAACCATAGCATGAGGACCCAAGGAAGCTCCGACCTTAAAATGATGTCTTGGAACACAAGAGGATTTAGCCACTTAACAAGACCAGGTGAAGTCAACCTAGCGGAGTACGACATCATAACGCTACAAGAAACATGGCTCATCGATAAACCGGGAATTGATGGTTTCTCTGTAATGGTCTCGCCAGCCAGCAAAGGGCGACTGGGTCACCCGTCTTCCGGTCTGGCTCGGCACTGGTATGACAATTAAGAAACGCCTAGCTGCAATCCAGAACCATCTTGCGGTGTTGGTGGAATGGGTGAGACCTTCTTATCCAGCCTCCAAAAAAAAAGGCGAGCAACTGGCTGGCTATAATTACAACGTACTGGAACCTGCGGTCTATCACAGATGAGAAATTCCTCAAAATTATCGAAACAGAGATTGATGGAATTTTGGCATCACAGGAAGAGCCATTAATCATAATAAGTTGTGACTTAAATGCCAAATGCCCGAAAAATGGCCAGATCGCCAACCACTCACGACCAAAAATACAGACAGAGTCTCGAGGGCAGAAATGGCAATCACTCATGAATACCAGGAACTTCCACAACATCGAGGAGGCCCTTCCCCCAGTATGTCACATCCCGACTTGGGAAAGAGGTGCTCAAAATGGGACAATCAATTATATCTTTACATCAGAAGGACTGCTTGCTCGGATAACATCCTTTGAGGTCCTACGGACCGCCGCCAGTGACCATAACATCCTGAAAATCAGTTGGCTCTCGGACTTTAGCACAAGGGAGTACTCGTCTGAAGTTACGGAACCCACAGCCCAAGGAAATTGTCTCAGACTCACGACTGAAAGGATCACAGAACTTACAAGAAACTATACCAGGCAGCAGTAAAGGGAGGCAGGAGTCTTAATATCTCCATCAGACTACCAGCCTCTCCTACTCCCTTACTATTCTAATATACAAAACAAAGTAAGAGTCACTGCACATCCGATCCACGAGTACAACATGGAGTTGGTCATTAAAAGGCAAAATCTGAGGAAATTGAAGAGACAAGCTTTTAATTTATACAAATGATGCCAAGAAAACCTTCTTGGAAGAACAAAAGAGATACAAGTCATGGCGAAGATTCCACAGATTTGCCCTCTAACAACAAGATGCTGAAGAAATGTTGAGAAAACTGGCGGTCAAAAAGTCTGGAGCTTTCTGGCAATTGATAAGAAAGATTGACAATCCCTCGACCCTCCTACCAACAAACTATGTCACGGAGGACGCCTGGATATCTCACTTTTCATCCACTTTTAAGCTCCCCACGCAGAAACCAGTCATCACAGAAGAATCCCCCGAAGTTACCATTTGGGAAGACTTCTCAGATATTGACGACATCGTGACAGCCATAAAAAGGCTAAAACCCTCAAGAGCACCTGGACCCGATGGAATTACCAACATCGATTTGAAAAACCATCCGACAGAATGGGCCACCTTCATCAGTCAAGTTTTCAAAAACGGTACCCTCTCTAGAACAATCCCCGGCTCTTGGACCACCTCTGTTGTCGCCCCAATCTATAAGAAAGGAGACAGGGCAGTCCCTGGCAACTACTGCCCAATTGCTCGGCTAGATACGATCGGAAAGATCTATGGCTCGTTCCTGCAAAGAAGCTTTCAAACATGGGCAAAATCTGCCCTGTGCAACAACCCTTTCCAAGCTAGTTTCATGAAGAACTGTGGAACTACAGTGAATATCATGATCCTTAGCATTTTAAAGAATAAACTCATGGAAGGATCAGGAAAGGTTTTTCTTGCTTTCATCAACTTCACCCAGGCATGTGACCGAATTGACAGGGAGATGCTATGGTCAAAATTGGCCTCCTGGAACTGCCCGAACACAATACTGGACCCTGTCAAAGCCCTTCACACGGAACCTCAATGAGAGTTAAACTGACCCACAAAGGCCTACTTTCCGAAGAAATGCCAACATTCCGAGGAGTTAAGCAAGGATGTCCCCCGGCTCTGTTTATCTCATTCCTAGGCGATTACAAAGAGAGTGCCAACCAAATAAGATCTTTTCCACCAAAAATTGGCCAAACAGCTCTGGCTCGACTTATATATGCTGATGACATTATCCTCCTCGACCAGACAGAAATCGGCCTCCAAAGACAACTGGATAACTTGGCCTCGTACATATCCGCAAACAATCTGGAGATAAATAAGGAGAAAATGAAAATCTTGATAATGGAAAAACCACCCGGAAAGAAGTCAAAAAAATCGAGCTGGCACATTGAAAAAGCACCCTTGGAGGCAATTAAAAACTTTAAATACCTGGGAGTGATGATAGACAGTTCCAAAACCGAAGAATCAATGCAAAAGCACCTGTGGGAAAAAACATGGAAGCTAACAACACAGGCTTGTGTTATCGACAGGAAATATGGTCGGTTCTCACTGCTACTGGTGCTAAAATCCTGTAAAGGGAAAGTGGTGCCGTGCTTGGTCTACGGAGGAGAAGCAATGCCCGCGATCCCATCCACAATTTGGCAAAAACTGGAAGGGTACTTTTGGCGGAAAGTTCTTCAATTTCCAAACTCGACATCCATTGCAGCCATCAGAAGAGAATTTTTTAGGAAAGTGCTTATGTCTGAATCTCCACCGCTTTACAACCTGATAAAAATAGAAATGAACAACGATAGCTGCAAGGCATTGATAGCATGGGTGGCCAAACAAAGAACAAGCCTGGCTAACATTGAATGCGCAGAAGAGATACTGATCCAAAATCCAACCAAAGTCAAAAAGAAAATGGACCAAAAAGACTGGATAGAAACCCAAACAATTGCAGAAAAAAAACAAATTGCTGGTGCATCTACCTCCCCCAAGCAAAAAAACTGCACTCCAAGACTGAAATCTTTAAAAGATTTCCAGACAGAGCTCTGCACTTCACCTTCCTAAGGGCAAGGCTGAACTTACTGCCAACTAACAAAGTTCGGGCCGTCAGGGGGCTCTCTACGACAAACCATTGTCGCCTGTGCAAAGTTTCATCAGAAAAGGAGCCAGTGAAGCACCTTCTGCTAACCTGCTCAAAGACTATCAAATGGAGAAGAGCATTCCTTGGCCCTTTAATCGAACCATTCTCTCTGTTTGAAGAAGGAGTGTGATGGTGCCGTCTAATGAGTGGCTCAAAGTCTTCATGTTCCCTAGCAACGGCAAAAATCCTAAGGGCCGCCTTGGACGAATGTGTGAAACAAGGGATGGAAAAATTTACAGTGAGCTTGGCTGACTAGTCAGGTGCAAGGTCTAAAAGCAACGGACTCAAAACAGACAAACCAAAACAGAGCAACTAAAGATAAAGAAAGAAAGGAAGAAAGAAAGAAAGAAAGAAAGAAAGAAAGAAAAAAAGAAAGAAAGAAAGAAAGAAAGAAAGAAAGAAAGAAATTGAAAAACACTTTGCAAAATCATAAAATTGATAAAAGCAACAAAAACAAAATTTCCAGCACTTTTAGCAGGTACATACGTAATTCTTGAGGATCTTCTTGTGTGTTTATGGTAAATTTTACCATTCCTGCATAGTAGTCCAATTCGTGCCTTATACCTGAGACACTGTACGTGCTGTCAGGATTATTTGTGGCATTTCTATGTAGGACGAGCATTTGCAAACACAGCTGTCTGAACCGTTTAAGTAAATGTTATGAATGGTTGGTGGCAATTGGAAGAGAATATTGATTGTTACTTTTGCATAGCAATTTACTCCAGTTGTGTTGCTGAATTTAAATGGACCAGAGAGTTATTTCTGTGCATTGTCTAACGGGCCTGCAGATTTTTATGGAGAAGAGACATTTGACTCTTTGTTTTCTGAGTTGAGTTTGTACTAGACAGTTTTGTGGTTGTATTATTTGATGGAGAAGGAGTTGGTTGTTGTTTCTGTAGCGGTAGTGTTGGGAGATCTGTTATAATTACTGTTTTTATTGGTTTTCTTTTTAAAGGTTTTCTTTTTTGAGGTCCAGGGTACATATCTAGATGGGGGTGTACAGTGCAAGGAGCCTGTTGTATTCTAGGATGCAAGGAATGTCAGCATTGACATTGTTTGCATCAAAGTTAACTAAGAATAGACAATTGAGTGTACAGACATTTGAAAGCGCTAAGTAACTCATACCTTTTCTAAAGACTGTGCTGTCAATGTCAATGAATACGTGATCTAGGGTTAGGTCTTGCGATTTGTGAATAGTGACAGCACATGCAAGAAACTTGTTCTCTCTGTAAGTACATGTCTTTGAAAAAAGGACACATTCTATTGTTCTACCAATTATTTTAACTTCTGCAAGTTTGTCAAACTGAATGTTGATGTAATGTAGATATGTTTGGAAGCCAACAACTGTAGCAATTGCTCCATTGACTAATCCTTGTTCTACGTCAAGGTTACGTTTTAGAATTAATCTGCAATTTAGGCACAAAGTGAATTATTTCTCCAATTCAGCTGTGATGGAGAGGTTGTTTTAGGTTATTTAGTCATGCTGTTACTTGTTGTCACATAGGGAGTGTCATATCATGCACTTCTAGTTTGTCTGTGGAGCTGATATGCAGTATGGGTTGCATTTCTTTTTTTAACATTGTCTCAAAGAATTGACTACAGCTTGCAAGGGTTGGCATTAATGACATGTATTTTATATTTTGTTGAGTTAATTGTTCCATGGCATCAGGAGCAAATGTGTTTTGCCCCTATAGTTTATGGAATAGTCTACTATTTAAGATAGAGTTTGCATCTTTAGAAAGTAAACCAGTTCTAATGCTTTGTAAAATGTTATCATATGTGGGCTCTGCAGAATGATGCATGTTTTGATTTTGATTTCAGTGATGAAAATGTTGCAAGAGATTTACATTTACAATGTTGCTAAGTGTGTTGCAGCATTGTAGGAAGTCTCTGAAAACAATAACATGTTTTCCTATGAACACTTCTTCATAGTCAGTTTTTAGGATTTCTTGTATTCTGAGGTGAATTAAAGCCAACATGAGGTTGGAAACCATGCTTGCTTCATCTATTAGGAGCACTTTCATTTGATTCAGAATTCTGCGTACTACAGTAGCAGCTTCTGCTGTTAATTTGAAGTATTCTAATTTGTATTGCTGTTCTACTGGAGGGAGTAGTAGTTGGTGAAAAGTAATTCATCCTATGTTGTAGGCCGTTAAAACTGTGGGGGTTGTTACAGTAGCTGAAAGGTTGTTGTTTATAAAGTTTTCTAGAAATGTGGTTATTATTTTAATTAATAATGTTTTACCAGAACCAGCTTCACCATTTACAGACAGGTGCAGAGGTTTATAATTTGTACCAATACAGGTTTTTGTTTCATGTCTAAAATCATGTTCAGTTTCTTCAGTGACTTCTAGTTAAATGGTGAGTTGTTCATCATTTAGCCATGATTTGAACACTGACAACTCTTCTTCAGGTTGTTTATATTGATATATGGTTTGATCTACCTCAGGCATGGCTATTTCTGCTTCATTTACAATGAGTGGTTCTCCAAGTCATTCTTAGCTTCCTGTGAGGGAAGTTTAACTTCCCTACGGAGTGTCTTTATCTAGTTGAGCTTCAATTTCTTCCTGTTGTTGGTGTTCATTGTCCAACATTTCTATGTATTGTTTGAAATTGACATTTGTTATACCGCTTTGATTTGCTTTGAATGCAGCTTCAAATGAGTCATTGGGACTCATTATGGGTCTGGCAGTAACTGGTATCACCTGGTATCCACCGGGGCACCACACGATACTGGATGGAGGTCCAAGCGCAATCCGGACCCCTCTCTTCTTGGTTATGTGCCAGACATTGGGTAGCGCCTATAACAGGAGAATGGAGGGTTAAGATACTGGTTCTGTGATGCGTGGACTCCCACCTCCCTCTGGTCCAAATCCCCTCCCTTGGGGTTATTGCTCACCTTAGGTTTTTGTGCGTTGAGCTCTCCATCCTGCGTCTCTGTGCTGGGGCGCGTGGTTGGTGCGGATGTTCCGTGGACCTAGTTGCTTCACTGGTCCGTGTGCCCTTATGTCAGGTCCAGACCAGCTGTGACTCTGAGTCTGCTTGCTGTCTTCCAGGTGAGTTATGATGTCTTTTCGGTCTTTATTCTGTCTCTTTCTTTCCCTCCGTTTTCTCAGTCTTCTCGGCATCTTGCTCCACTGCGCTGTTCCCTAACAATGTCTCTTTTTGTTTTCACAGGGATGGTTGCGATCTCAGAGTTGCCACACCGATGGCGAAGACCACAGTGAGTTATTGATGCGCGGAGCGCTGCGCTGTTTATTGGTGTTAATTGCTAACCTGTGTTCTCTTCTCTTCTTTGTACAGGTTGCGGTGATGTTCTGGAGTGATGAGCGATCGAAGCCCTGCTTGCTCAGGTAAATGCTTTGTTAATGCTGACCTTGTTCCTTCTCCCTTGCAGGTTGCGGTGAAACCCGGAGATGGGCGATGTAAGAGAAGCTCAGGGTGCTGCCAGGACTCGCTGCTTGCCCAGGTAAGAATTGTTATTAATGCTGTCCTTGTTGCTTTACCTTTGCAGGTTGCGGCGAACTCTGGAAATGGGGGAGGTAAGCGAAGCGCAGGATGGATTCAATTCCGGTTACTTCACCGGTAAGTGTTCTTGCTCGCTAATGCTGTTCTTGTTCTTCCAGGTTATTAATGGAATCTAGATCTAGGGCTTCAGGATCGGGCCACCGGAGAAGCAGATGAGCAAGAGCTGGACACAGTGATCATTATGCTGCAGGAGTGTAGAATAACGCGAAGCGTGTTCTGCTGTTTGGGTGTGTTTTAAATAGCCTAGGTAAAGTAGTTCCAGGCCAAGTAGTTCCAGGCCCAGCAACACCCCAAACACTAGACAGCATGGCTTGGTTCTAAAGAACTGAGCTGTGTAATAGACCTCGATGTTGGATTAATGTCCAAAACTGGTATTGCTTTATTCCTGATAATGAGCCTGGCGCCAATGCTAGGACTGACTTCATGTATGTTTCTGATGGAGTTTTAAGGCCCTTGGGGCTGGTGTGAAGGGCTGCCAGGGGGCTGTTATACCTGATGGCGTCAGGGGCATGGATCGTGATAGTAACTGCCGGTGCTACCAGTGGGTTGTCACCGGACCCATAAATACTTACTGGTGCCTGACTTTCCAGTGCCACCAGGGTTTTCCAACCCTGGCCGGCCCAGAAAGTCAGTGCGCTGGTTAAATGTTGTTCCCCATTTCCATAGAGTCCCATAGGCCTCTATGGGAGTGGGGACCACAGAAGCACTGGCACCGTTGCAAATGGTGCAGGTGCTTCTGTGACTGTCTGCCTACCGTAGCTGCTGTGCCTGGCAGGGTCAGACCCATTGAGCATGGCGGCTCTGGCAGGCAGACCTGTAGTATGCCAGTCCAGAATCAATGGTGCCAGTAAGCTTACCAGCACCGTTGTTTCCAGACCGGCGTACTTCTAATGAGCCACATAGTCACCTTATAACTTTTCTTTTCTCCAAGGTTTAAAAAGTTGCAGTAGGGCCATGTAATATAGTTCTTTATGTTGCCAGATAATGAAATGATACCTTTATATGATTAATTAGGCTTGGTTTGATAGGTTTCACTAGGCTTTCTTCACAAGTTGAGACTGAATATTTGCCAGTTGTCTCATCTGGTGTGACATTATATTTGCAGAAGTAGTTTTGGGCTATGTCGTACAAGCACATGTTTTCCAAAGCAGTACTTCTGTTTGGGTAGTATGTGTTAATTTAATTGTTTTTAAAATGTCCTGGCTGTTGGGATCATTTCTGGCTATCATTTCTATCTCTTGGTAGGATTTTAGTACTCTTTTTTTTGGGATGTAGCTGGATCAAGGTGTAGCCAGACAATGGCCCTCATTCCGAGTTTGGAGGTAGTCATGGTGCTATTTGCTACCTCCAATACTGGTACCGAGTCCGCCCTGGTTCAATGGGGACTTACCGGTCTATTCCAACCTTTGCGGGACCGGTAAGTCCCCATTGAAAAAGCCATTCCCCATTCCCATTTCAGCCCCAATAGGGCCCAATGGGAAGGGGGAAGGCGCTAATAACGGTACCGCAAATTGTGGTACCGTTATTAGCTCTGAAGTCCCTTAACAGGCCCATCCATAACACCTGGAAAAACCAGGCATTAAGGAAGGGACCCGCTAAGGGACCTCAGAATAGGGCGCAAAGGGATTAACGGCACTGATGTCCTTAACGGCGCCAAACTCGGAATGAGGGCCAATGTGTTCAGATTTGCCATGTAAGACTGTACCTGTTAAACGGTATGCAGCTTCGTAGCACCCACATTCTCTATGGGAGAGAATTTTTATACCGAAGCTGTACAATTTTTGTGACAGTGTTTTGTCAAATGATATGTCATCACAGAGGTCTTTCAGCTCTGTTTTCACAGCTTTGGTGATTCTTGATTCTTGCAATACATGTTCATGTACCTAGTGGCACAAAACCTTTTTGAAAATGACAAAGTTAAAATACATATCGACACAAATATGGCCTAGACCACCACATCACCACAGCCCCATCATTACCATTTCCCCCAGGTCTGAGGGCATTAGGACCCTTGTCATTTGAGTTGAGACGGAGGAATGCTTTCATGAGTGGTGTCACAAATCAAGGATAAACCTGAGAAATATCTCACCCCCATTGATCTGGATACTTCAGATTGAATGGAGAATCTGTCCTGCCTGCTTGAGTCCAGTGCCATGTGCAGAAGGCAGGTGAAGGATCAAGTAAAGCAACAACTCTACTGCAATGTGCAAATCTACACGGAGGACAATTGGGGTGTTATATACTAGCACAAAGCACTGATAGGCACAGTGGCATCCAGTTCATTCCTTCCCTTTGAATTCTGGTATGTGTAGTTCGCCATCTTTCAAATTGGTGGGAAAACTACAAATCGGCAGATTGCAATGGGTTATGTTAGCAAGAATGCATGTACTGCCAACATATTAATCTTCCACATGCCAAGTGCCACTTATTACAAAATATTGTAGAAATGTTTTGCATCTGCTTTTTTTTCTTTTAGAAAAAAGTTACACACACTGCTTCTATAAATGCATGTATGCATTTTTGAACTTTCGTGAAAATGCTCCTAAAAATAAATATTTTTAGACGCACAGCCTTTTATATTTTTCATTCAATGTAAATGTCACACTTTGGAATATTCCATTCCAGTCCTGTTTTTTTCTTTGCTTTGTGGGACTTGTAGTCTGAGTTGTATAATGGGAGAAGTGGAATTACAAGTCACAGAATGCAATGAAAAAAATGAAGACTTGATAAGCACCTACAGATTGGAATGGGTCATGTTGGCAGGTAAGCATGTACTGCTAACATAGTAAACATGCAAAGGCCTAGTACCACTTAAACATGTTCTACAAATGTTTTGCATCTGCCTTTTCTTTCTGTTAGAAAAAAGTTACATAGGGCCTCAGCGTAAACAGCGCCGACCCTTACCGCCTGATTCCGAGGTCCCTTAGCGCCATGGAGGATTTAACACCTGCTTTTAGCAGGTGTTAAAATCCATGGCGCTAAGGGACCATGTTTTTAATTACGCCACCGTAATTTACGGTGGCGTAATTAACGCCTTCCCCACTCCCATTATGCCCTATGGGGCAAAAATGGGAATGCGGAAGGGTAAATGGGGATTGGGGACTTACCGCCCCGCCAACCTCGGAATGGGGTGTACGACCCAGGCGGTAACCTACCGCCTGGGTCGTAATGAGGCCCATAGTGCTCACAAAAATGGGCATTTGATTTTTGTTTTTACTTTTATCCAATTGCTCCTAAAAATATTATTTTTTTAAATGCACAATATTGTAAGTATTTGCTGCTTGATGTGAGCAGGTGGTGAATGCTGCCATGCTTGGATTTTGCTGAAGTGGTTAAAAAAGAGAATATACTTATTGTGAAGCTTATTCCAGGGTAAGTATCAGGAACCATCTATACATATATTTCTAAAAGAGTTGCAGAAAATACTTTTAAAAATATAAGCATACCCGTCCTATGTATTGTTAGATGCAGATGTTGTTAAATCTGGAAATAAATGTTGGAGAGTTTCACAGTAGTTTTTGATGCAGCAGGCTGTGATTAACAGGAGAAATGTACTCTCAGAGTTCAAGTGTACATCTAAAGTGTTGAACTATGATGACAGGGTTAGGTGTAAAGGTTTTGGATGTGATTAGTGGATGGATGTGTGACTGTTTGAAAGCAGCCAGTGAGGGAGTGTAACAAACATGAAAGTGGAATGTGTAGAAGGGCTGCCCCTGTGCTAGGGATTACGCAGACACTGCAGTAGTCTGCAGACAGCATGTGATACATCCAGGTCTGTCAAGGATGCCTGGCATGGAAAGGGGACTGTGGGGATTAGCCAACGAGGTGTTCTGGTTGTGGTTTACAGGAAGAGAGGGTAGCATGTGTTATTTTGTTGTTGTGTATAGGGAAAATGGATCTGGCTATTGCTATGAAAAAGTTCACTGTGTGGATGTTGGATGTATAATTTGAAAAGGTGCACTAAGTTGTGTGGCATCTCTGGCACTATTGAATTGAAGGGAGTGGAGGTTTGGTGGTATACAGTGTCTGGGCTAAACTGGGTGAGTATACTATCATTTTGTAAGACTATGCTCACTTTCAATGTCTAGATATTATTGCTGTGCATTGTGGAGGAAATAGTTTGGGCTACATTACTCCATTGTCTTTGCAGGTTGCAGTAAAGGATATGTTGCGAGGCTTAATTGAATTATTTCCATGTTTAAGGATTATTTAACAGAGACACCCCATGTGTTTTGTGCACAACTAGAAGCAGGTAGGCACTATGTAAATAAATGTGTATGTGCTTTTTTGAATGGTGTAGGCATGTTATCTTTTGAAAATGAAAACATCAATTTGGATGTTGCAAATAATTTTTGGAGTGATGGAGTGAATTTTACTGATTTTGGGAATCAGATGTTTCTTGTAAATATGCAAAATGCACTGGAAAAGTGTATGTAAAAAAGATATACAGTGCTTATGTTTGTTTGTTTGTTTGTTTGTTTGTTTGCTTATTTATAATGCGCGAGCGCACCCGGGGGTATCAGGGCGCAGCATTTAAGAAATTTCAAAGCTTGGTTACAATACACAGAGAAAATACATGATACAAAAATAGGTACATAGTGTTATATACAAATCAGCAGTCATATTATAGGACCGTAATAAACAAGTAAGCAAGAAAGGCACACATGGTTACAATGTGTGCGGTTAACGCCGGGCATTTCATTGTCTAAATGGGACTCCAATTTCAGCCAGGAGACAAACTTGGATCGGAAGTATTGATAGGGTAGGTCTGCTATAAGGTTTGGAGGCAGCGAGTTCCAGAGCTTGGCAGCTTTTACCGGGAAACTGTTACCCCCTATGGTGGCCCGTTTGTAATGGGGAACAGATAAACAGTCTTTGTATATAATTCTGACGGGTCTTATGGAGGGTTGTCTGTGGAATCTGTTGATCAGGTAGATTGGGGCAGCATTGTTAAGGGACTTGTGGGTGAGTGAGGCTGTTTTTAAGAGAATTTTATCTCTAGTGGAGAGCCACTTGTTCTGTTGGCTGAATCCTGTAATGTGCTCTCTTCTGGAAATGCCCAGAGCTGCTCTGAGGGTGTTGTTCTGGAGGGTTTGCAATTTACTGGTGGTGGCCTTGGTGGACCCCAAGTACATGGCATTGTAATAGTCGAGGCGAGACAATATGAGGGCTCTGGCAAGTGTCAGGCAGCTGGAATTCGACAGGAAAGGTCTGGCTGCACGGATTAATTTACACGTATAGGCTGTGGCGGATGCCAGAGAGCTCACTTGTCTTTTGAGGGAAAAGGTAGAGTCTAGGTAGAATCCCAATGTTTTGACCTCCTGTCCGACATTGATGTTGTTCCCGTCAATCATGAAGGAATTATATGCAGGGCCTAGTTTCTTTATACTGAATGTGGTACCTAAGATGATGAGCTCTGTTTTATCATCAGAGCATAGGATAGAGTGATCAACCAAATCGAAAGCTGCAGATAGATCGAGGAGGAGGAGTATGGCCGCTTGTCCATTGTCTCTGAGCAGATCGATCTGTGCTTTCAGGTCAATGAGAGCAGTTTCGGTCCCATGTTGTGGACGGAATCCAGACTATCTAGATCCTAGAAGGTTGTGTTCTTCCAAGTGCTTCTGTATTTGTACATAGGCAACCTTGTCCAGAATTTTTAGTAAAAAGGGAACAGTTGTTATAGGACGGTAATTTGTAGGTATGGCTGGGTCAAGTGTGGGTTTTTTCAGTAGTGGGAGTACCCAAGATTGTTTTAGGTTAGTAGGGATGAAAATGATTTCCATTTCCCCACCCCACGCTTGCAATTTTTCCAATATCCACAGACTACCATGCTGTCTGCAGACTATGCAGGTTGCAAAGGGGCCTGTGAGGTATTTTTCAGTTCTATCTTTTAACTGTGAAAGGTGGCACCCAAAGGAACCATTTTTTTGTATTTTTTATATTTTGTACTTTGTGTGTGTTTTGTGTGTTTTTTAGGAGAGGCACGGTAAGGTGGGAGAGGGAAGGGAGGAAGGGGAACCAAACACAGAGGAGGGGCAAGGGGACAGAGGAAGATATTGGACGGCCCTTAAATTTGACCACGGCCTCGAAAGCACTACGAAGCTGCTACCCCCTACAGAACAGTGCTTCACAGTACAAACATAGCACTGTGACCCTCGAAAGGTAAGGGTCAACCCCATTCTGTATGGCCTGCGAGGCAGCTACTGAGATTTTCTGTCTCAAAGGAGTATCCTTTGTGGTAACAGAAGCGGTTGACGAAGATGGGGTAGAGGGTGTCAACCTACTTCTCCCTGAGAAAGGTATCAAATTTCTCAGATTAACCGGGTGGTTGGATTTGGTGTGGCACCACATGAAGGTGGTCCAGTAGGAGGACAGTAGGAGAACAGTCCTGGTTTTCCACAACTGAGTACGACATGGCAGTACTCGCACTGGGTGCTGGAGATAGGGACTTCCTCTACCTCATCTTCATCTTCCTCCTGTTATCCGTGCCTGTTCCCCTTTCCATGTCCTCCAGGTTGTTTTGGTGGTGGTGGGGGTGGCTGGGTAGGAGGAATTGCCACAACAGATGCCATGAGAGCAAATAAAAAGCTTAATAAAAGAGATCTCCAAAGCAGGTACTCTCTTGAGGATAGCCAAATTGGGAATGTGGAAAAGTAATGGGTGGGTCCCTTCAGAGGAGCTGTCCGCAGAGTGCGCGATTGTCTGCGGACAACCGAGAAGCAAATAGGCCTTGGAAAGTTGCCTTATCAAACAAGAATGGGTCTAGGAGCTCTGGAAGGGTAACATTTTAACTTGCAACACCCTAGATTGGCTGAAAATGCAGTTTGAAAGTGTCTGTGGTAGCGGACACCATTCAAGTACAGGCCATCATGCCACACGGGTGCAGTAACAGGATGACGTCCAGGGATGCCCGCGGCCATGACAGCCATCCACGGACACCCATCTGGTGGAAATCTCAGGGCGCAAGCATTTGGGTGTCTGTAAAACAGGTGCGCTTTCCACAGACCAATTCAAAGTGCATCATGCGAAACCGGACATGTTCGGTCACCGCGCCTGTACAGGGGCACCTCCATTTTGTGTGCAGACAGTGCCAGATAATCGTAGTGGCTGCAGACTATTATTGGGCATTTAAAACAAAACATGATAGAACAATTTACAAAGACATTTATAGAATAAAAGAAATATTTATTTAGGAAAGGGATAGGGTATCGGAATGGGGAACATAAAGGGGAGAATTAGACATTTCTGTACAATAATGATCAGGGGAGGAAGGGAGTAGGGTTTCATCAAAGCGTCTTTCATTTACATTTTCGGAATTTGATGGAGTTGATTGCTGGGGATAAGAGGGACAGGTGCAAGGAAGACGGTGATAATGAACATTTTTAATCGCATGATTTTTTGACATAATTTAAAAGTTCCTTAAAGTCAATACTGATTTCATCCAATTTTGCAGAAAACATCATGATCTCATTATGCACAGTTGGGGATAGGGCTTCTCTATGTGATTCTTGGGATTCTGCATAATTAAATTGGGGAAGTTGTTTCTTTGTGAAAACTATGTACTATAAGAACAAAATAAATGTTTATTTCAGTGAGGTCTCTACAAATTAGATTATTTATTTATATTAAAAGATGTACTGTACACCATTAGAGATGTTATCATCACTAATTTCTTCTTTTTGGAAATGTGCTTCTAACCACTCAAGTTTGTTTGTCATTTCTGTAAAAATAGCAAAAGTGATTTTTGCTTATAAGAATTGTTTATATAATCAATGTTAATAATAAAGCAATAAATACAGTTTACCTACTATTTAGTAAGATCATATTTTCGAATAAGCGCCTGGTGTATGTAAGTCTATATGCAGAGTTGTACTGAGGTGTACAGTTTTGGTTTGTGCTTGGTGCATTCCATTATGTTGTGTGCTACATGATAAAATAATGTGTACATTTTCAAATGATCTTTACATAGAAAAAAGAACATTTGGGTGTAGTAAATGGACCTACACTTGCAGGACGCTGATGAGAGGGCAGGAGCCCGTCTCCCCCCATCCTCCATGTCTTCAGGAAGTCACAGCTGATCTGCCGATCGCACGTCCGAGGCCCTGAGACCCTGTTACTCGACCATCACTGGAACGGTGAGCCCTCTGAGCTTGAAGGCTGCCATGATTCCTTGATCAGCCCACATCTCTGCTGTACCTTGGCAAAGAAACACAAGTGCATTTGACTTGACTACATTTTCCATGCGAGCCGCTTGATTTTGAAATTGCGGCCCGCTACCGAAGCGCAGATCGAGGCTGTTTACTGGCTGCTAGGCAACCAGGCCTCTTTATCCTCCAATTTCACCTCATTATTTGCTAGCATATCTACGTTGTCAGCTACCTTACTGAACTGAGCCACGTATATCTATATGGCCTGTATTGAGCCCATTGCTCTTTATTCGTTTACTAGCAGGCTTGCACTGCACATTGCTGCATGCCAAATTGTATTTAGCCCACTGCATTATTCACTAGCAGGTTTGCGCTGCCTATTGTTGCATATCAATTTGTATTCACTGGCAGGCTTGCGCTGCCCATTGCTATATACCATACCAAATTATATTTAGCCCACTGCATTATTCAATAGCAGGTTTGCGTTGCCCTTTGTTGCATATCATTTTGTATTTAGATAATTGCATTATTCACTAGCAGGCTTGTGCTGCCCATTGCCTATCTGTATTCTGCCCATACTACCTATGTGCCTAGTTTTTCATCACCCGCCCATATGTACCACTAAATGTGACTTATGCTCCCACGTCTCTTGAGACCACTGAATCACCAGCCAGCTCCTAGATCCACCTACATGTTGACCCTATGGACAGTAACTCTTACCATGGCGACCCTTTTACGACTAGTTCACTCCACAGCACCCACTAGATTCTTACCTAGCCTCCAACCCCTACATCCCAGCTCCTCAACCAACCTGCAAATAACCACCCTCTCCAGTGTAGATTCCATTTCGCCGGATGATTGGATCACCCGTTTCGCTTCACCACCTGCACCCTGGACTCCTTGTCCACTAAGCTTGTGGAATTTAAGACTAGGCTCCCGTCCCGAGTCACCACAGGCACCCTGGTTACCATGCCCGGTAAGTTTAAGGAACTCAAGACTAGGCTCCCGCTGCCCCAGTAGTAAGTCTGCCCATAGAGCGCCGGCCCCGCTTGACCCCAATAGGACCCATAGCTCTCTAACTACAATCCTCCTAATAATGCTGAGTCACCCTTGCAATGATGTCAGCTCTCCTACCCACCCTAGCCCACCTCAGGGAGCCCCAGTCACTAAGATCCCAACTCTCAAAGGAGCACTAATCAATCCACGCTCCTTGGTCGCACATGCTCTTGACATAGCAGACCTCATCACAGCTAACCAACTGGATTTCCTGTTGTAACAGAAACTTGGCTAAATCCGACAGCAGGACCCTCCCTATCTCTAGCCATCCCTGACAGTTATACAATCATCTGCTCTGAAAGAAACAATGGCAAAGGTGGTGGAGTGGCCAGAGAGAATTCCAAAACACAGGCTTTCCACCAGCAGAGCTCCTTTCTGTGAACCTCCTGCTGTTGGATACTCGCACCCTCCAACTCCACCTCATCTATTGTCCCCCAGGGCCCTTCTCCTCCTTTAAGGATGAAATCACCCATCTCCTAACCCAAAACACCAAACCAGGCTCACAAATCATTCTACTAGGCAACCTTAACTTACGTCTACATGATTACAATGATACTAACACCACTACACTAGACAACACCATCACACAACTTGGGTTTAAACAGTGTATTAACAAACCTACCCATTCCAAAGGTAGAACGCTGGATTGGCTGGCTAACTTTAACTAACTGCTCCACCACAATACTCAACAATGCACCATGTGTTTGGTCGGATCACCACTGCATCACCTTCTGCCCTGGCCCCTCAATCTCTGTCCAGGAACAAACACAACATATCTCTTGACAACCTTCTTGCGCTACTACATCCCATCACTGATTCTCCCCACTATACAGACCTGAATCCTTCCTCTCCGGTTGACCTATACAACAATACCATTGAGCAAGCCCCAAATCAAATCGCACCTCTAAAATTAAGAAAGGCTAAACCTTTAAATAAATAAAAGGTTCTCCGCCGATCTAAAAGAACTTGGTAACGCTAAAAGATCTTCCGAAGCCAATTGGAGAAAATCCCTCTCAACCCTCAACAAGGAAAGTTTCTCTATTGCTGCGGCATCCTACAAAGCCACCATCACCAATACTAAAAGAGAGATCTATAACACTCGAATACAGAATGCCAAATCTGGTACTAAAGAGCTATTCTCTATCTTAAGAGAACTTGAGTTGTGTGTGCCACCTACTGATGACTGCACTAAAGACAAAGCCTGATGCACTAACATCCAGAAAGCTCTAACAGACAAAATAGCCTTACTTCAAAAGAAAATTGAGATAAAAAAAGAACAGCCTTGCTCCTAATGCTCACTCACGCACCACTCATCTGCCTTCTTCCCTCTAACTGGCAAGGCAGTACCTGCCCAGCTCCAATCATCAAGGAAGTAGCTAAAGAATTAGCACCCTTCACCACCACCGTCATTAACGCTTCATTTAAAGACTGCCTAGTACCTAACAATCTCAAAGAGGCATGGGTCATGCCTCTCCTCAAAAAACCCAACTTAGACCCAAGCATACTGACAAATTACCGACCCATAACAACGGTTCCATTCCTCTTAAATATACTAGATAGAGTAGCCTATCTACAAATTCAACATCACCTAGAAGTTAATAATCTCTTGCGACAATCTGGTTTCAGACCTAGGCATGGAATGGAAACAGCCCTTTTAGACTTAAAAATCCAAGTGGATGAAGCTAGAGACAAGGGCAATTTGGCCATCTTGCTCCTTTTGGCCTTATCAGCGGCGTTTGACCTTGTCGACCACCAAATTCTGACCAAACACCTTTCCACCACTGCAACATTTTCCCCTAACGCCACCAATTGGTTCAAATCCTTCCTCACTAATAGAACTACCACAGTCTTTGCCCCTACTGCACCAGCTGAGCCAGTTCCCATCCACTGTGGAGTCCCTCAAGGATCCTGTGTTTCACCAATGCTTTATAACATATTTACCAAGCTCCTCTTTGATCGTCTTGATAACCTGGGTGTCACCTACACCAATTATGCAGATGACACTCAGGTCCTCATCACACTCACTGGTTGCTATGAAAGAGATTATGCAAAACTAAACGAAATCTATCTTGAAATTCAGGCATGGATGGCTACACACAGACTGTGCCTGAATGACGACAAGACAGAACTTCTGATTGTCAGCACTCAAGTCCGGCTAAATAAACTTGACCCCGGGTACAAATCCTTTAACATCAACGGCAATGTCATCAAAATTGCCAAAGAGGTGAAAACCCTTGGCGTCTATCTAGACTCCACCTTCTCTCTCAAAAAACAAGTAAATGCCACAGCCTCACAACAGCATATCCTAACATATTAATCAATGCCTGCAAACTTTTTTTATACACTAACAGATGCCTCACACTAGCAAGGGCCCTCATCTTGTCCAAACTGGATTACTGTAACACCCTATTCCTAGGCTCTACTGAGCGTAACCTGAATAGATTACAAGTTCTCCAGAACAACGCCCTTCGTTGTGCCTTGAACATATCACGCTCCAGTCACATCTCGTCCTTCAGACGAGACTCACTCTGGCTACCAGTATGGGACAGAATTAAACTAGATACACTCGTCATCACTCACAATACAGCTCCTCAATACTTGACTGACAAATTCTCAAGACACTCCTCGACCAGATCCATTAGATCATCCCACCTGCACTGCCTCAGTATACCCAAGTATAATCTAAAAAACGGCAGGGGACTCAAGCTTCCCAGTGTTAGCAGCCAAGTGATGGAACTCCCTCACCACTGCCATCAGAGCCAAACCCTCTTTCTGGACCTTTAGATCTAGGGTGAAAACATGGCCTTTAGCCCAGCAATATTAGTTTTGAAATTATATACTGTGACTGGTCTCACTGTACCCATGCTTGCCACTTGCTCCCCAGGCTTGCATTGTTACACAAAACAGATGCTATATTACCTGCTGTAATTGTACATTTTGTATGTATTCTTAAATCTACTCTGAGATGATGTCATGGCCACAGGCCCCAGAACACAAAATCCACACCATCTAGTGATGGGGGAAATGGGTCACTTGACTCACTTATATCCCTTTGGGACCTATAAACACAGGGGCCCTGGCTGGACTCAGTACTGGTGCCTTTGGCGCCAGGCTCATATAGAGATGTGAGCAGGAACACTTTATTTCAGTGCAGGAGTGCTTTTATTTTACAAGAACTTTCCAGGAGCTGAAAGCCTTTATTCCAGAGAACATCCTCATGTGCTGACTCATTGGGTGTGGCTCCCTAGGCCTGGTCTTCATGTGCTGATTCTTCAGGTGTGGCAGGCAGGCTGATCCTGGTGGCCGTGGCTTCAGATGCTCAGCTATATAAGCTGCTCCATCCTTGAGACCGGTGCTTCGCGTTACTGTGCACTCACGTGCAACGTGACGCTCACCGCCGCTTGGACCAGTTTACTTACCTTTGAAATCAGGCGTTCTCTGGCATAATCACCTCCAGGAAAATGGTGCTTCATCACTTCATCTGCAGACTCATCTCCAGACATCCAGTGATCTTGATCCCAATGCCGCAGCGCGGCACCCTGCATCCACAAACTCGGACCCTGTGAAGAAGAAGAAAGACAAGGTTAGAACATCCGTCCTAGGGCCACACTGCATTTGATCCCTGTGCGCACCTTAGTTAACAATTTACCAGTTGCTGTACCACTGCGGCTTTGTTCCTTATTCCCTCCGGCTGTCACCTCGAGCTCTGCAGCTTCTGCCGGGCCGGCAACATCACCTGCAAAGGAAAAAAGCAAAAGGACAAACATCAAAAATGGAACGGACAGCAATACAAGACAACAAACTTTACAATACAACAAAACAGACGAGGAAAGACAAAGGCAAACAGGAACACTTACCTGAAGTATAGTGGCTTAGTCGCAGCAGGACTGGACTACCATGTGCAAGGGACCAGTGAAGGAACTCGGACCAGATCATACAAGCGCCCGTGCCAGAAGCAGCAGGACGGGGTGCTCGCCAAAACTAATCAACAGGTGAGCTTTCCAGGGACAGCGCATCCCACGGGTACCACAATCTGGGAGAAGGGGTCTGGAAGGGGTTCAGGCGCACAAGCTGGCATACTCACGCCCCCTATTCTGCACGCAGGATCAGTCCTGAGCAGCATCACCTATTACCACCAGTCATCACATAAGCGCAGAGGGTGAAGTCAGACCCGAGCGACCTCACCCCCGGAAGGGCTGCAACCGTGCCCCAACGCCTCCACAGAGACCAGATGAGCGTAACAGATGACTTGTATTTGTATTGGATCTATTTTGCAAACTTTGGATGTATGTTTAATTCAATGACTTGAGAATTGACATGCATCTGTAACTGTAACCAAGCTAAAGCGCCCAGACACCTAAGGGTTAAGTGCGCTATAGAAATAAATAAACTAAACTAAACCTAATGTTGTTTTATGTATATTTGTTTGCTGGTTGAAGGATAGAACATGTTCTGTTCTCCCATGTGCTTCTTGGCTTTGTTAATGATACCTGATGTCTATGAAAATTCGTACTGTCCGTGGACTCTACAGCTGCTACACTGGGTTGTAAGTATAATATAAGGAACTTGTAGTAAGTTAAGGGTGCACTGGTAAAAACCTATAAAATTCACTGAACAAACTTTGTTAAATGGACGTTATGGTTAAGCTGCACTAATAAAAACCTATGCAATTCACTGAATAAAACTTTGTTAAAGGGACATTATGGTTAGGTTACACTAATAAGAACCTATGAAATTTAGTGAAAAAACTTTATTAAACAATGTTATAGTTACAATAAAAATGCAACCCCCAGAAATTCACCAGTTATGGTAAGATAAGCAACCATAACTTGCCCCACCACCGTTCACTGCTAACACTAACACCCAGGACATCATTGATGGCATCACACATGATGACATCACATATATAATTCATTTTGATGGAAAATCCCTACAGGGCATTGTGTTTATAAGGTTGGTAACACGATGTCAGGAGTAATCGGGAGACCTTTCCTGAACAACACAATGTATTAAAGAATGTACTCATCTAATCAACACATTATTCTGGAGTGTTGTTGTTAATACAGGAACCTAATCATATATACACCTAGGCAATGGCTGCAGCATGCACCATATAACTACAATATTTTTAATCTGGTAATTTTGGATAGTAAAATAATAAATGCTACCTTATCAGTTTCTAGTAATGTTTAACCTAGAATAAATAGGTTACAATGCAAGACTTACTACACACTTGTGTTAGTACAAATAATACATATGAAGACCCACAATGCATACAAATCAGAGGCACATACAGGGAAACTAAAGTAAGGGAGAAAGAAACAAAAGCACCAGAAAATGTCAATAGCATTAAAGTTATCTTTATGTATAAAAATGAATTGTGTGTTTGAAGCCTGCTTATTGTCCATTATATATGCACCATGAGCTGAGACCAAACCGTAAGCCAAGTACTTTAAGAACATACAAGGTTAATGTGTAGATATATAGCAACTTTTGAATTTCCATATTCTGACTGTCAGTGAATAAAAACACTTCACCTAGATATGTCTGTGAGCAAACACACGTGGCTTTTGTGATGTCATCTTTGATGTCCAGGGTGTTATTCTTAACAGTTCACGGTGGTTGCGCAAGTTATGGTTAATGGTGTTTTTCAGTTATACTTGTAACCATAACGTCCCTTTAACAATGTTTTTCCAGTGAATATAAATATATATATATATTTATATTACATGGCCACGTAGTTATGGTTAAGTTGGTGTTTCCATTGCTCCCCCTGGACGAATCCTCACCAAACTTTGCAAAAGAAGTATATGGCCCACTCTGAATTTAGTTTGGTGAGGATTCGTCCAGGGGGGAAAAAGTTATGTGGGGGGTCCCAAAATTTCTTTTTTTCCCATAGACTGAATGTGAAAAAAACTTTGCTCGCCCCTACAGCCCAAACTGCTGGACGGATTTTCACCAAATTTGGACCAGGAGCAGCAGCTTGGTCCCGAAAGCGTGCTTTTGCAGATTTGGTGAAAATCCGTCCAGTTGTTTTTTTTAAAATGACAACAAAATGGTTCATAAAAAAATAGTGATATCTATGTTCGGTCCGCGGACACACTTCCCTGTTCGCTCCGAGGACAGTAACCTGATTGGCTGATCGGCTTACGTCATGTCCGCGGACATGCAATGTGTTCACTGATTGGATGGTGTGGAGCGTGAAGCGCGTCAGATTTTCATTGGCGCCGGCCATCTTGGATTTGCGGACGTCGTAGAGTGTGTTGTGTGTAGTAGTGTTTCGGGAGGGTGGGAGAGTATGTGATAGGTTGAAAGTTGTGTTTTTTCATGTGGTAGATGTTCTTGTTGTGTTCGATTTGTCTGCGGACATCACAGGTGTTCTGAAATGTTCTAAATAAACTGAATGGCGGTGTTCTGAGGACTCAATATGTGTCAGTTTTGTTCGGAAGCAAGCTGAAACTGTTCTAAGAACACTCAAGGTGTCCGGAAATGTTCATAAATAAACAAAATGTGGGTGTCCTGGGGACGCTGTCTGTATTGTTCTCTTGTAAGTTGAATGTGTTCTAAGAACATTCGCGGTGTCCTGAAATGTTCGCAAGCAAACAAAAGGGGGGTGTCCTGAGGACGCTGTCCGTATTGTTCGTTGTCAAGTTGAAAATGTTCTAAGAACTCTCGCAGTGTCCTTAAATGTTCGTAAATTAACAAAATGGGGGTGTTCTGAGGACGCTGTCCGTATTGTTTGTTGTCAAGTTGAAAATGTTCTAAGAACTCTTGCGTTGTCCTGAAATGTTCATAGGGGGTGTCCTGAGGACGCTGTCCGTATTGTTCTCTGGCAAGTTGAATGTGTTCTAAGAACACTCGTGGTGTCCTGAAATGTTTGCAAATAAACAAAATGGGGGTGTCCTGAGGGCGCGGTCCGTATTGTTCGTTGTGAAGTTGAAAGCGTTCTAAGAACTCTCACGTGGTCCTGAAATGTTCGTAGGGGGTGTCCTGAAGACGCTGTCCGTATTGTTAGATGGCAAGTTGAATGTGTGCTAAGAACACTCGCGGTGTCCTGAAATGTTTGTAGGGGGTGTTCTGAATACACTCTCCGTATTGTTCGATAGCAAGTTGAATGTGTTCTAAGAACACTCGTGGTGTCCTGAAATGTTCGTAGGGGGTGTTCTGATGACGCTGTTCGTCCTGAGGACGCTGTCCGTATTGTTCTCTGGCAAGCAGAATGCGTTCTAAGAACACTCGCGGTGTCCTGAAATGTTCACAAAATGGGGGTGTCCTGAGGACGCTGTGCGTATTGTTCATTGTGAAGTTGAAAGTGTTCTAAGAACTCTCGCGTTGTCTTGAAATGTTCGTAGGGGGTGTCCTGAAGACGCTGTCCGTATTGTTCTCTGGCAAGTTGAATGTATTCTAAGAACACTTGCGGTGTCCTGAAATGTTCGTAGGGGGTATTCTGATGACGCCGTCCGTCCTGAGGACGATGTCCGTATTGTTCTCTGGCAAGTTGAATGTGTTCTAAGAACACTCGCGGTGTCCTGAAATGTTCGTAAATAAACAAAATGGGGGTGTTCTGAGGACGCTGTCCGTATTGTTCGTTGTCAAGTTGTAAGTGTTCTAAGAACTCTCGCGTTGTCCTGAAATGTTCGTAGGGGGTGTTCTCTGGCAAGTTGTATGTGTTCTAAGAACTCTCGCGGTGTCCTGAAATGTTCGCAAATAAACAAAATGGGGGTGTTCTGAGGACGCTGTTCGTAGTGTTCTTTATCAAGTTGATTGTGTTCTAAGAAAACTCGTGTCCTGAAATGTTCGCAAATAAACAAAATTGGGGTGTTCTGAGGACGCTGTCCGTATTGTTCATTGTCAATTTGAAAGTGTTCTAAGAACTCTCGCGGTGTCCTGAATTTGTTGTCAAGTTGAAAGTGTTCTAAGAACTCTCGCGGTGCCCTGAAATGTTTGTAAATAAACAAAATGGAGGTGTTCTGAGGACGCTGTCCGTATTGTTCGTTGTCAAGTTGTAAGTGTTCTAAGAACTCTCGCGTTGTCCTGAAATGTTCGTAGGGGGTGTCCTGAAGATGCTGTCCATATTGTTCGCTGGCAAGTTGAAAGTGTTCTAAGAACACTCATAATGTACCAGACAGTTTCCATAGGCCATAGTTGAAATGTTTGACTCTATGGGTGTGATATGCTGCGATGGTTGTGACCAGGGCATAGAGTGTTGGGTGCATGGCCATTTGGCCATGCACCCAACACTCTATGCCCTGGTCACAACCACCGCAGCATATCACCCTTATAGTTGCTTATAACTTTGGGTCAAAAACAAATTTATAAGGAAGAAAGTTATAAGATACTATGGGTGTGATATGCTGCGATGGTTGTGGCCAGGGCATAGAGTGTATAATATACTTACTGTTTGGTTTAGTAACTGGAGTACATGTATGTCTTGTTAATTTCTGTGATAAAAGAAAATAGCATGTTACTATTAGTATTTTGTATTGACTTATTACATTGTATAATCAACATTTGTTTTTGGACCCTCATATTTAGTAGATTACAAACCAGAGTACTGTGCAATTTGCTCAGTTTCTGTGTTCATTGCTAAAATCATTGGGTCTGTGGGACAAAAAAAATCCATGTTGGATTAAAAAAAAAACCTTTTTCTGTTATGCTACAGTTTATTTGTTTGTTTTCAGTGTTCACTTGTTGTTTCTGGGTAATGCTTTATACATTGGCTTGTTGCATTTTTTGTAGCAGTAACATATTATTTATTTGTTTGGATATTATACAATTTTGGAGCAGTTAGATACCAGTAGGTGTATTCTAACTGCCTATTTTTTTTATATATTTTAGTGGTATTGGTTTATCTGTTTGGATATTGTTAAATTTTGGGACAGTTAGATACCAACTGGCATATTCTAACTGTCTATTTTTTGCTCTAATTTACCGGTATTCATTTATCTGATTAGTTGTTGTAGAATGTTTGGGCAGTTAGATAGCTTTTGGAATATTCTAACAGTTTACATTTTTTACTACAAGTTTACTTAGGGTTTAAGTACAGTTTATTTATCAAATTCTGGTTTTAAGAACATTAAATAAGCGTTTGTAAGATTTGCTGGTAATCTCTGCTTTACACTAATGGTACTATCATTACATTCAAACATTCCACATTTCTTTTTTATATATGCAGTGTAGTGCCCTGAATTGGTTGTGGCTCCTGCGTGATAGATTATGCCTATTGTTGTGAAGGTTTTCTTACCAAGTGATACTTGACCGTGTGTGAATCCAGTCAGCTTGCAGTTGTTTTTGGTACCATCTGTATTGTAACGTAGAAGCATTAGTATTACATATTTACTATGTGTTTGTATTAGTAACGTGGATCGATTATCTAAATTGCAGGTAGAACATAATCTAACATGGTTTGCATTTTGTACAAGTTACTGAAATGGAATGGATTCACAATTAGGTATTGATATATATACAAAGCGTTCATTGGGGATTTGTTCTTGTGTCACATTGTTGCAGAGAGTGCATGTATGTTTCCACATGAATGAAATCTGGAAGATTTCATTTCTAGGTATGTTTTTATTTTCCGGTACTTGTAGTAAGTACATTAGAAATTCTTGTGGATCTTCCTGTGAGTTTATAGTGAATTTCACCATTCCAGCACAGTAGTCCAATTGTTGTCTTATTCCATAAACACTATGGGCCTCATTAGGACCCAGGCGGTAAGGGGTTTACGGCGGCGTAAACAGCACCGACCCTTACCGCCTGATTCCGAGGTCCCTTAGCGCCATGGAGGTTTTAACATCTGCTTTTAGCAGGTGTTAAAATCCATGGCGCTAAGGGACCTTGTTGTTAATTACGCCACCGTAATTTACGGTGGCGTAATTAACGCCTTCCCCACTCCCATTATGCCCTATGGGGCAAAAATGGGAATGGGGAAGGGTAAATGGGTTAATGGGGATTTACCGCCCCACTCACCGCGGAATGGGGCGGTAAGTCCGCCAACCACCATGGCGTAAAAATAGTTTACGCCATGGTGGTGAAGGTACGACCCAGGCGGTAACTTACCGCCTGGGTCGTAATGAGGCCCTATATGTGTTATCAGGATTGTTTGTTGCATTTCTGTGAAGTACTAACATTTGCAAACACAATTGGTCTGTACTGTGTAAGTAAATGTTGTCAACAATTGGTGGTAATTGAAATAGAATACTCATTGCTACATTTGCGTAGCAACTTACACCAACTATATTTGAGAGTATAAATGGACCAGGTAGTTCTGTATCTGACTGCTTTTTTTTGGAGTTTGCCTTCCTTCTTTGAAGAAGTACCTGGTTTACTTTCCCTAATTGATTTTTTTTGCTTGTGGTACTTGATGAAGTATTAGTTTCTTTTACTCTCTTTCGAAGATTTGCAGTGACATCCTGTTGCATTTCTGTTTGATTTATTTTTCTTTTATAACGTTTTACTTTTTGTGGAACAGAACATGTGTTTAGATGGGGTGTATAGTGAGCGAAGTCTATTGTATTCTAAAATGCAAGGAATATCAGCATTTACTTTACTTGCATCAAAGTTGATTAGAAATAGACTGTTAAGTGTACGTAAATGTAATAGTGCTACGTAGCTCATGCCTTCTTTAAAGACTGTGTAACCAATATCTATCATTGCTTTGTCTAGGGTAAGACCTTGTGATTTATGAATTGTGACTGCGTATGCAAGAGTTAGAGAAAATTGTTCTCTTTGCACATACATGTCTTTGAAGAGAAGGAATCGAGCTGTTGAGCGTCCTATCCTTTTTACTTCTGAAAGTTTGTCAAAGAGAATATTGACAAACTGAATTTTGTTGTCACGTGGGTATGTTTGAAAGCCAACAACTGTACCCAGTGCTCCATTAACTAGTCCTTGGTCCTCGTCAAGGTTACGTTTAAGCATTACTCTTCAATTTAAGGATAATTTTAATATCTTTTCTAAGCCTGCTGTGTTTGAGATTGATTTTTTCTAAACTATTTAGTCTTGTTGTGGCTTGGTCACACATAGGTAGTGTCATACCATGTACATCTAGTTTGTCTGTGGCGCTAATTTCCAATATTGGTTGCATTTCTTTACTTAACATTATTTTATTGAATTTGAAACAGCTTGCAAGAGTTGGCATTAAGGCCATACAATTGACATTTATGTGGGCTAATTGTTCCATAACATCTGTAGCACATGCATTATCGCCATAAAGTGCATTAATGTGCCGGGTTTTCAATATTGCTTCTGCTTCTTTAGAAAGTATACTAACTCTGATACTTTTTAAGATGCTGGCATAAGTGAGATCTGCAGATTGCCGTATGTTTTCTGTTAATTCTCTGTATTGGAAATGTTGCCAAAGGTTGACATTTCCAATGCTGCCAACAGTTTTACGGCAGAGTTTGTGTCCTAATGTTTTAAAAATAGGCTCACCTTTTACTGGTGTCAATTGAAGAAGATCTCCGAAAACAATAATGTGTTTTCCTGCAAAGAGCTCTTCATGGTTTGTTTTGAGTACTTCTTGTAATCTGAGGTGAATAAAAGCCAAAATTAGGTTGGAGACCATACTCACTTCATCTATTGGTAGCATTTTCATTTGTTTCAATACTCTGCGTAGTTCCATTGCAGCTTCTGCAGAAAGTTTGTAATAGTCTAATTTGTTCTGGTGTTCTACTGACAATAGTAGTAATCGGTGTAACGTGACACCACCTATGTTGTAGGCAGCTAAACCTGTGGGAGCAGTGACAACAGCTGACAGTTTGTTGTTTGTCAATTGTTGAAGGAACTTTCTGATGATTTTGATTAGGAATGTTTTGCCAGAACCAGCTTCACCACTGACGTACAGTAGTATAGGTTTATAATTATGGCAGGAACATTCTTTATTTTCGTGTTGTACACCATGTGCAATTTGTTTTGTTACTTCTTGAAAAATGCTACGTTGCTTGTTATTTAGTTTTGATTGTAGTATAGTTAAGTCTTCTTTATCTTCATATTGACACATGGTGTTTTCTACTTCTATCATAGCTAATTCTGCCTCATTTGCTATTAGTGGCTCTCCCAGTGGTTCTTGGCTTCCTGTTACAGAAGGTTGACTACTGTCAGGAGTGTCCTTATCTAGTTGGGCCGGGAGTTCTTCTTTGTGTTGCTGTTCATTGTGCAACATTGTTTTGTACTGTGTAAAGTTTACATCAGTTATAGTGCTTTCATTTGCTTTGAAAGCATCTTCATATGAGTCATAGTTATCTAGTATTTCTTCTTCTTTTCTCCATGGTTTAAAGAGTTGTAGCCGGGACATGTAATATACTTCTTTATGTTGAAGAGTCTTTAATGGCAATTTGATATGATTAATTAAATTTGGTTTAGTGAGTTTAACTAAGCTGCCTTCACAGTTTGTCACTCTGTATTTACCTTTTTTTTTCATCAGGTTTTATATTATTTTTGTATGTATAGTTTTGGGCTATGTGATATAGACACATGGTTTCCAAAGTATTACTTCTGTTTGGGTAGTATGTGTCCAATAAATTGTTTTTTAAAATGTCTTGGCTGTTGGGATCACGTTTGGCTATTGTTTCTATATCTTCGTAGGTTTTAGAACTCTTTTTCTAGATTTAGCTGGACCAAGACTTAGCCATACTATATTTTCAGATTTACCATACAATGCAGTACCAGTTAAATGAGTACCAGCTGCTTCATATAATCCACATTCTCTATGGGAGAGAATTTCTATGCCCACGCTGTATAATTTCTGAGACACTGTTTTATCTGATGACAGGTCATTCCAGAGGTCTTGGAGCTCTGTCTTTTCTGCTTTGGTTAAGTATGCTGTGACATATCGTGCAACTGCAGTAGAATTGTCTGCAATGTACTGCACATCTATGTTTGCATTCCATAAGTGGGCAATGATTGCATTGTAATCATTGATATATTTTTCTTCTTCTTTTCTTTTTATGTAATATGTATTTTTAGGTGACTTACCTTTAACACTATGTCTAACTGAAGACATGAGGTTGTTCACTTGACCTGTATTTGTAACTGGTCTAGGGAAACCAAATCGGCATTTGGTGTAGTATTTCCCTTTGTTTTTGTATTTGCGACGACAATATTTTCCCCATTTGTGTCTTTGAAATTGTAAAATTTGTGCATGAAGATCACTATTTGTGGATTCTGATGGAATTTCACAAGTGACATATTTTTCAATAAACTGTAAAACAGTGGCATCACTGTCTTGACCAAATTTAGGAGCATCTTTAATCCATAAAAGCATGTGGATATGTGGTGATCCTCTGGCTTGGTATTCTTTTCTCCAAAAGAAGTGTTGCACTTCTCCAAGGGGAGGAACAGTTTTATACAAATAAAATGTAGCATAGCAATGAAGCAATGGTGAAAATATCTTGAAACATTAACAGGATCCAAAGAACAAAGTTCTCCAGGTGTTAATATATCTATGTTTGTTTTCTTTTTGTTTGTTATGCGTAGGAAATCATGTAAATCTTCCCATGCATATTCTGCACAACTTAATGTAACAAACCAAGTGGGTGGCCCAAGGTTTCTGATCATACAACGTACATCCCCATGATGTTGAAACCAGTACTCTTTAGTACCACGCATATTTGCTAATAGATTTGTAATATTTGATTGTAAAACCCCATCCTTTTGTTGCACTTTTTGTAATAATTGTGTAGCTGTCATATTTTGAAAGTGTGATCCTGATTTTAATATGTGTGCAACTCCGTAACATAAAGTTGCTAGTTCACTTTCAAAGAGTAGATGAAATATGTAATCCACATTTTGTCTTAATCTGGGATCTTCAGAATACATCCGTAATGAGCGGTATTCTGAGGCTGATATTTGAATAGGTCTATCATCGTACCTTCCTCCTTTGCCAGTAGGAAAGAGTAGAGTAAAAGCACGTGCTTCTATACTTTTTTCCCATATGCTGATTGGTGATCCTTTTGTTTGACAGATTTGGTACGTTTCCAGTGCATCTTCTATGGTGTCATTAGAGTGCAAAGGATGGATTGTATAATGGTCTAAAGTATTTGATATTGTAGCAGGATCTAGGATCTCAAATTGACCAGCTTCTTGTGTTTCTTGAATTATTTCAGTTGTATCCTTCAAGTTTTCTTAATTTGTTTATAATATTCATTATTCTCTTTAAGATATTGCAAGGCATGTCTAACTTTATGTAAATCTACCAGCTGTTGGCATATTTTTTTGTCTTTTGTATGTACTCCATTTACTAAGATAATTAAAGATTGCTGCATTGGACGTTGCACTCCTAGAGTGTGTACATTTTCTTTTACATCTAATGGTCAGTAAACTACTTTTCATGAATGCCTTTTACCAATTCAGAGGGAGGTACTTTTGCTGTTTTTGGTTGAAGGCGTATTATTGCTTGAAATGGGTGCAGTGTGTGAATTATGATGCTCTCATATAAATTAAGTTGTTGTAGGGGTTTTGGTAGTGGGTATAATTCCAAATTATTTGTGATAGCACGTGAAGGAGTTTGGTTGTTGTTGTTACTCACCGGTATGGGGAGTGCGTAAAAAACAGACCGGTCCTCTTGTGCTGGGGATTTGCTTGAAGAGCTTGGGTTGGAGCCACCACCCGAGCCTCCTCTCTGTGAGGGAATGAACTCTTTAAACTGATATGACCACCTGCTGAACTGTACAGCAAAGGGACGATCAATCAAAAGAGCGGGGAGAACACACCGCCATGGACCCAGTTGTAAATAAAAGATAAGAGATGAATATTCTATAGGATTCAACCCTGGCTTTCCCCAAGACTATTACCCTTAATAGAGTACCTGAGTGAGTTCCCCTTAAGCCACAAAGAGGACCTGGGCCAACCTATAAAGCAGAAGAGACTTTAGATACTAGCTAAATGTGAAAACTGCCCAATGATGGTAATCAAGGAAATATACTTTACCACTGGTGGAGGTAAAAATAGTGCAAATAATCCTGGGCAACAACGAAAGTATAAAACAAAAAAAAGGAAGGTTAGTAGGGTAGCTATCCCCGGGCAGAACAAGGGTCGCATTGGTTTCGGGATGGTGCACCACAGCAAAGCATTCCAAAATGCACTTTAGAAATGAAGCAATGTTATCCAAAGATGAGGTAACAGTTCGATGAAGACAGGATTCCAAAATGAAGAATTGTCCTTACCAGTGTTATTCCCCAGGAGAACGCAAACACAGTGAGGATTGGGTTCAAGAGTCTGTGGCCAAGTGAGAGATGGTATTCATACAGGAAGTAGCAGTAGCAAAGTCTTAAACCAGGGATCCGGGAGCAGGCAAAAGGTCTGGAACACGGGCGGTCAGAAAACAAACCAAGACAGGATCCGGAATTAGAAGTCCGTGTGCAGGCAAGGTCGGTACACGGGCAGACAGCAAACAATACCAAGGTAGAATCAAGATTCAGGAGTCCGTGTGCAGGCAAGGTCGGTACATGGAGAAAACAGGAGATTTCCGGAATTAAGGTACAGAAAGGAGCACTTCAGAAAATGCCAATTGTAACTATAAACAGAAGCGGTGTTCTGAAAACTGCTGTGGGTTAAATGCAACAAGGAGGTGGAACATAATCGAAAACAAGGCTCCCGTATTAATGCCGGGAACTACAACCCATGGCAGGTTTTCTGGGAAATGTAGGTTGTTGCAGCTATTCTCCATGGCAGCTGCCACCGTGAGAAAAAAGGTGCATGACAGCGCTGTAGCCCCTTATGAAGAGCAACCACTTTCTTGTCCCTCTTTCTGGCCTTACATAGAGCTCCCCAGCTGTCCTTGTTAACGCGGAAGACTGAAGAGGCACGGGGCAGACACCGGGGAGTGTGATGAGGCGAAGGTCGGGGTGTAACAGCATCCACCCCCAAAGGCGGCGCAGACCCCCTCCGAGCATGGAAGCGGCGTAAGAGCACTGGAGAGTGAATGTTGCATAATGGCTCCCAGGATCTGTCTTCAGGACCGTACCCTTTCCAATCGACCAGATAAAAGGGGCGCCCCCTGCGGAGACGAAAGTCCAGAATCTCCGCCACTTCATACTCATCGCCCCCCTCCACCTGAACCGGAGGGGGGAGATCGGGCAGCCGAATAGAGGGCAGACAAGGTTTCAAATAGAGGGCGGACATGAAACACAGGATGCTGTTTCCAAGAGGTAGGTAAGGAAAGGTGTACAGCCACCGGATTTACAATCTCTCAGATGGAAAAAGGACCCACGAATTTAGGCAGCAACAAGCATTTGCCAGGCATTCTCAAATTGTGGGTGGATAACCAAACTTTCATGCCCACTTTATAGTCAGGTGCAGGTTTTCTGTGATGATCAGCATTCTTTTTAGCCCTCGCTTGGGCTTGAAGTAGATGTGAACGGACCGTTCTACGGATCGTCACCAATTCCCTCACACAATCCTGAGCCGCCGGGTTGTCGATGGGAAGAGTCGGGTCTAGTGGCAATGACTGTGGATGACAGCCATATAGAGCAAAAAACGGTGAGACCCCTGAGGCGGTATGCATAGAATTATTATAAGCGAATTCTGCAGAGGGAAGCATCGTCAACCATGAGGCTTGAAAGCAGAGGCAGAGGCACCAATTGAATTGCTCAAGGGTGGCATTAACCCTCTCAGTTTGTCCATCAGTCTGAGAATGGTAAGCAGAACTGAACCAGTCGTCAATACCCAAAGAAGCAGTCAAGGCCCTCCAGAAACGTGATGTAAATTGAGAGCCACGGTCCGAAATTATGATAGCAGTCAGCCCAAAGAATCGGAAAACGTTCTTAAGAAAAAGGGAAGCCAAGACAGGAGCAGAGGGCAGACCCGAACAGGGAATGAACAATGCCATTTTGGTGAAGTAGTCAATGACCAACCATATGGTATCAAAGCCTTTCACAGGAGGTAAGTCCACAACAAAGTCCATAGAAACCATGTACCATGGCTTGTGGGGCACAGGAAGAGGCCGTAACAGACCCACAGGTTTAGAACGGGAGACTTTGCATTGAGAACATACTGAACAGGATGCCAAATAGTCAATCACATCCCTGGACATAGTGGGCCACCAAGACCATCGGCGTAAGGCCTCCAGCGCCTTCTGTTGATCCGGATGAGCCACGAATAGAGAGTCATGTGACCAAGCCAGGGCAAGCAGGCGTGCCTGTCCTGGAGGCACAAACAAGCATCCCTGAATGTAGGGAAGACCTTGAACCACATCAATATTAAGAGTGTCACATTCCTCTTTATGTGTGGAGACCCAGTCTGAAATCAAAGTCCGCAGAGTAGGTTGAGGGGTGCAGGCACAGACAATGTTACAAGGTAACAAAAGAGGTTTGTCAGAGACATCACTGCCAGAATGAAGGGCAATGCGTGACAAAGCATCTGCGCAAGAATTCAATCGGGCCGGCCGATATGTGATTGTGAAAATAAATTGAGGAAAAAAAAGATGGCAACGAGCCTGTCGGGCAGTGAGGCATTTCATTGATTTAAATGCCAAACGACTCCGATGATCTGAAAAGACTCTGACCTGATGACGAGCCCCCAAAAGATGATGCCGCCATTCGGAGAAAGCATCTTTTATGGCTAGGAGTTCCCGTTCCGTGATCGGATAGTTGCACTCATAAGGGGTCAATTTCCTTGAAAAGAATGCGACTGGATGAACCTCTCCTGAATCTGAACATTTCTGGGAGAGAACTGCCCCGATAGCTGACCCAGAAGCATCGGCCTCAACCAAAAACGGGAGTTAAGGATTAGGATGCTGTGATACTGGAGCGGAAGTGAATGCTGCTTTAAGGGCATCAAAAGCTCGCTGTGCCTCCTGGTTCCATTGATAGTATTTCTTAGAGCTAGTCAATGGCGTCAGAGGCGCAGAGATAGAGGAAAAGGAACGGATGAAGCGCCTATAGAAGTTCAAAAACCCCAAAAATGATTGCAAAGCTTTAATCGATGTAGGAACGGGCCAGTCCTAAATAGCTCTAACCTTGGAACGGCTCATTTGTTTACCCCGACTGGTCAGATCATAACCAAGAAATTCCACCTCAGTGGAATTGAAAACGCACTTTTCAGCCTTGCCAAATAGGTGGTTTTCTCTCAACCATTGCAGGACAATTTGCACGTGTCTCATGTGTTCCTCTTTGGAGGACGAATATATGAGGATATCGTCCAAATATACCACCACAAACTGATCCAAACAGTCATGGAAAATGTCATTCATAAACGCCTGGAAAGTGGCTGGGGCGTTGCACAGACCGAACGGCATAACCAGATATTCATACAATCCATAACGTTTTTTGAAGGCGGTCTTCCACTCATCCCCTTCTCTAATTCGAACGAGATTATATACACCCCTAAGATCAAGCTTAGTAAAAATTACAGAGGAACCGAGTTGATCTAAAAGTACTGAAATGAGCGGGAGGGGGTACTGTTTTTTTACTGTCACCGTGTTTAATGCTCTATAATCAATACAGGGGCGGAGGTCTCCCTCCTTCTTAGGGACAAAAAAGAGAGGGGAGGCCGCATGGGGACCTGGAAGGTCTGATGAAGCCAATAGCCAAGGCCTTGTCAATATATTCCTTCAACACCTTATCTTCTGGTACAGTAAGAGAATAGACCCTACCAGCAGGAATCTTAGCCCCTGGCAATAGGTCGATGGGGCAGTCGTAGGGCCTATGAGGTGGCAACTGGTCTGCCCCTCCTTTGTCGAACACGTCTCGAAAAGACTTGTATTCAGGAGGGATTTCAGATTCAGGAGACTTAGTGATGGCTCCAATTACAGACATGGACGCCACCAAAGCCTGACAAGAAGACTCAGGGGACACACTAGTGTCTTGGAAACATTTCTCATTACACTCAGACGAAGGAAACTGAACGGTTTTCTTTGCCCAATCAATGGCTGGATTATGATGTTGCAACCAAGGAATGCCCAAAATGACCTGGAATTGAGGGGCTTTAATTAGATCAAATGAAATCGACTCAGCATGTCCTTCCTCTGTTTGCATACGAACTAAGGAGGTATTTTGTGTAACCAGGCCAGAGATCAAAGATGTGCCATCCACAGCGTGAACAGCCTCGGGTTGGGCTTTAGACAAAATCAAAATATTATTACGTGTGGCATAATCGTAATCCATGTAATTTCCGGTGGCCCCAGAATCAATGATCGCCAAGGAAGGAAAGGTATTAGCTTCAATAGTGGTAAACACCACAGGAAGGCTATTGGGAGCAGAAACAGCACCATGGGAGTCCAAAGAAAGTACCCCCGGCGTAGGGACTCTGTCTATCGCCGGGTTCTGGCGTTTCCCGACTTTTTGACAGGTTTCTTAGGGCAGTCCTTCAGTTGGTGTTCAGCAGACCTGCAATACATACATAGATTGTGTGATCTGCGATATTCATGTTGTGCAGGGGTCAAAGGACCTCTTACTGCCCCGATTTGCATAGGTTCTGGAACAGAAGTGGAAGAAGACTGGTCCAAATGGGGAGTAACAGGAACTGGTGCCTTGCGTTCCCCCTTTCTTTCGGACCTTCTAGCATCTATTTGCAAAACTAGATCTAGCAATTCACCAAAAGTGGTATGAACCACTGGTACTGTAGCGAAAATGTCCTTTAATTCTTCCGACAACCCTTTATAAAAAACGGCTGATTTTTTCTCTTCAGGCCAATCTGTCTCAGCTGCTAATTGGTTGAACCTGGTAAGGTACGAAAACAAAGAAGACGTGCCTTGACGCAGATTGAGAAACTCCAGGTCAGTAGCCTGAGATTTATAGCGGGTGTCTGTTCATGGCAGTGATGAGTGCATCACAGTCGTAAAGGACATAGCTATTGGACTCAAGTAACAGATTAGCCCAAGCTGCTGCTGTACCCCCAAGATGGGAAAGGACAAAGGCTGCCTTTGTAGTGGAATTAGGAAAAGCAGTGGGCCGACACGGAAAATTTAACTTACACTGGTTGATAAATGTCCGGTATTGTTTGGGTTCCCCGGAGAAACATTCTGAGGGGCCAGCGGGAACTGGGTAGCCATAAGCACCGCGTTTGCCATAAAGCCAGAAGCAGAGGCCGTAGGAACACTCAAACCCGATGCAGTAGCAGCAGATGTATCCACCCCCAGGGTTTGGGGATTTTGAAAACTCTGTAAACTGTCGATCCTATGAAGGACAGCATCATGTGCAGCTGTCATGTCAGACCGCAGTTCAGACACCAAGTGAACCAAGATGGCCAAAGGATCGACTTCATCCATCGGCTTCTGTTTTTGTTACTCACCGGTATGGGGAGTGCGTAAAAAACATACCGGTCCTCTTGTGCTGGGGATTTGCTTGAAGAGCTCAGGTTGGAGCCTCCACCCGAGCCTCCTCTCTGTGAGGGAATGAACTCTTTAAACTGATATGACCACCTGCTGAACTGTACAGACAAGGGGACCGATCAATCAAAAGAACGGGGAGAACACACCGCCACAGACCCAGCTGTAAAGAAAAGACAAGAGATGAATATTCGATCGGATTCAACCCTGGCTTTCCCCAAGAATATTACCCTTAATAGAGTACCTGAGTGAGTTCCCCTTAAGCCACAAAAAGGACCTGGAGCAACCTATAAATCAGAAGAGACTTTAGATACTAGCTAAATTTGAAAACTGCCCAATGATGGTAATCAAGGAAATATACTTTACCACTGGTGGAGGTAAAAATAGTGCAAATAATCCTGGGCAACAACGAAAGTATAAAACAAAAAAAGGCAAGTTAGTAGGGTAGCTATCCCCGGGCGGAACGAGGGTCGCACTGGTTTCGGGATGGTGCACCACAGCAAAGCGTTCCAAAATGCACTTTAGAAATGAAGCAATGTTATCCAAAGATGAGGTAACAGTTCGATGAAGACAGGATTCCAAAATGAAGAATTGTCCTTACCAGTGTTATTCCCCAGGAGAACGCAAACACTGTGAGGATTGGGTTCAAGAGTCCCTGGCCAAGTGAGAGATGGTATTCATACAGGAAGTAGCAGTAGCAAAGTCTTAAACCAGGGATCCGGGAGCAGGCAAAAGGTCTGGTACACGGGCGGTCAGCAAACAAACCAAGACAGGATCCGGAATTAGAAGTCCGTGTGCAGGCAAGATCGGTACACGGGCGGACAGCAAACAATACCAAAGTAGAACCAAGATTCAGGAGTCCGTGTGCAGGCAAGGTCGGTACACGGAGAAAACAGGAGACTTCCGGAATTAAGGTACAGAAAGGAGCAATTCAGAAAATGCTGAATGTAACTATAAACAGAAGCGGTGTTCTGAAAACCGCTGTGTGTTAAATACAACAAGGAGGCGGAACATAATCGAAAACAAGGCTCCCGTATTAATGCCGGGAACTACAACCCATGGCAGGTTTTCTGGGAAATGTAGTTTGTTGCAGCTATTCTCCATGGCAGCTGCCACTGTGAGAAAAAAGGTGCATGACAGCGCCGTAGCCCCTTATGAAGAGCAACCACTTTCTTGTCCCTCTTTCTGGCCTTACATAGAGCTCCTCAGCTGTCCTTGTTAACGCGGGAGACTGAAGAGGCACGGGGCAGACACCGGGGAGTGTGATGAGGCGAAAGTCGGGGTGTAACAGTTGTCAAGTTTTGTAGTGCAGTAACTGCAAAGTATCAAGGGGTCAGTTATTTCATATTTGTTTTCTGCTACAAGGTAGAGAGCTAATTCAAACCATTTAGAATCGTCATTGTCTTCTGTTTTGTATCATAGGTCTATAGTTTTTGTGTTACTTTTATAAAAAGTTCTGCAGCAACATACACACACATGGTTTGGTACTTCAGCTGATGTACTTTTAAATTTTAGAATTTATTTTTTGTATGTGTTTAGTAAAAGGTTGCCTTGTGTAGAATTGTTGCTAATTTGGTTTAAAGCTATTTCATTCTGTAAGTGGCTTTCACTTCCAAAATATTTTTTCTGGATATAGTCAATTTCTTCAAGTAGGTCTTTTGCTGTACCATGTAGAAGAATGTTATTTAGATTTGCTAGTGCTAAAGCAGGACTTTTAGCATAGTACAGTTTATAAACTAGATTTCTTATAGTTGAATGATGTGTTGCTATGCTTTTCATATCATGGAAGGTGGTTTTACAAGTAGGTCCTGTAATGCAGGCCAATGAATGTCCTTGTAGTCCTGTGTACTTGCGCACTGGACAGGTATCCATATTTTGCAGTAGTTTAATTTTGATTTTGTCTTTGCTTTTTACATATTGATTGAGGAATTGGCGTAAAGACTTGAAAAATTGTTTGGGAATGTTACACATTGACGTGCATGGCCATTTGTACACTAGATGTTCTGATTCAGTTGAATGGAAGGGTAATTCTAGGTTTTCAGGGCATATTTTTGTAAAGAGTACTTCTTGTTCCATTATGGAATTATTCACTTTTTCATAACCTCGACCACTGCTATGTATGGCAATTGTATTTGTTTGCTTTAGTTTGTACGCTTCTTCATTAAAGTATGGTTCTGTGCTCGTAGTGTGATTCCATTCACCTCCGCAGATACTTAAGAAGTTCTTTCTGTTGACATTTCGTTTATTGAGAAGTCTTTTTTGTAATTTAGTTATTAGTTTTGTTAGTGGTTTCATTTTGTTTAACACTAAAATAAATAACTTTCTTTTGAGAAGAATTGCACTATCTATCAACGCTTCTAAGATTAATTTCCTACGATAGGTTTTAAGGGTTGAACCTGGTTTCTCTCCTGTTTTTATAAGATTTTGAAGGACTCTGGGACGGAACATTTTGGCTAAAATACTTTTCTTGTTATGCTTACTTTGAACTTTATCAAGATTTATTGAAGCAGTTTTATCTGTAGTGATAGCTGATTTTTTGTTAATTGTTTTCTGGTTTGTTTTACATTTTGATAGAGGAGGCAACATTTTTGCACTTGAAGCTTCTTTTGTTTCACTAAATGACTGTATTAGCTGTTTTGTTTCAACTTTTTTTTACAAATTCTGCTAGAGATGGATGCTTATGTTGGACACTTTTATTTTCATTTGTTCTACTTCTGCGTTGCTTTCTACGGACTTGACTTTTGGTAGGCATTCTTTAGGGTCTGTTGAAAAAATAAAGAAGGTATGGGTTGGGGTGTTCTGCAATGTATGTGTGCTGTGTGCATGAGTGTTTGAGTAAGATGATAAAGATGTATGTAATGGTGTGTGATTGTGCATTGGGGACTACAACTAGTAGGGATGGGTATTCTTGAATTTATGTGCTACTAAACTGGGGTTCAGATGACAGAAAAAAGTAAGCTAGTGGTGTGGAGAAGTACAAATAGTAAATCCAATGTATACAGTTAAAACAGTTGTTTGTTCTATGATATCAACATTGTAGTGGTTGAGTTGGGTAATATGTGTGTCCAAAAATAGGAATTTGTGGGCCATTCTGGCTGTAAATCGCTGTTTAAGACATGGGGATTTTTGGACAGAATCGTGCACAATCTCTATTTTTAGGCACAGAAATAGCATGCATTAACTTTACAGTGTGTTTCAGTAATAATACAATTATTATGGTGATGTTCTACTTACTTTTTTTCTGAAATGAACAGGTTACTTCTTAGTTCTTCTTTGTTCTTCAAATTCGGTTGCTTCTTTTCTGGAGAATGGTCTTCACTGCAATTGTAAAAGAAACAAATTAGTAATTTTATTTGTATATAGCACTGTTTTTAATTTAGACATTGATTTTTTTAATTTAAATCCTCAGCGCCTTCCTCAAAACCATTATGTCGCACAAGTTCAATACATATGATATGTTCTTAATGAACAAATTGTATTGTCATGACTAACTGTAGCAACAAAAAAAATCTTTACTATGTTTATGAAATTCTTAATGTACCATTGCATACTACTATTTCTGTAACTAAGCTCTTCCAGGTAATAGTGCCTCAATGTCATGCTTAAATTAAAGTATCTGAATAAATAAAGAAATAAAACAAAATTATTAAGTCAGTTTGAAAATGTGTTCATGTACTGTACAGAAAATATGCATACCTGTAGTTTGTGTTCATGCATATTGATATGTATGGAGCTGCAAGTAGAAATCTTGGAGACTTGTACAGTATTTCTTTTAGATGGTACTTGTCAATGATATGACACTTGTACTCAGAGAGATTCGCAGTACATTTGCAGTGCTGATCTATGATGATGCAGTTAGATATAGAGGTCTTGAATGTGATTGGCGGATGGTCATGTGACTTCTTAGCTACATCCAATGAGGGAATGGCACAGGAAGTGAAGTGGAAATGGTAGAAGGGCTGTTCATGTTACGATATGTCCACAGACATGGCGGTAGTTCGCGGACATCGGGTGTTACATCCGGGGATTTTTGGGTTCAGAAGTCATACAAATGAGAATGAGCACTGAAAGGGATTGGTCAGGAAAGTTTAGTGGGTGTGTTGTGCCAGGAGAGAGTTTCTCAGATACTCTTTTTGCTGAGAGAACAACAGATAGCTATGGCTGTGTGTTTCAGAAAACAGATTGTTTGGGTTTTGGGAGATTCATGGATACATTGGTTGAAGGTGCATGCAGAAAGCTGTGGAGTAGCTGTAGATCTTGGATTTCCACATGTGGAAGTACACTGGCATGGAGTACGTGGAATGAAGTGGTTGGACTTGCTACCTCTCTGTGCTAGTTTAGAGACAGAGCAACATCCAGACATAATTGTAATTCATTGTGGAGGGAACAGTTTAGGACATGTGTCTGGAATTTCTTTGCAATTTTCTATGAAAGAAGGACTTGGGAAGGTCATGGACATGTTCCCTAATTCTCAAGTAATATTTTCACGGATTGCACAGAGACAAATGTGGCTTCGTTCTTCTGGAGAAAGCAAGGCGCAATGTTAATAAGGCTGTTTGTGCCTCTCTAAGAGATTTTGGCATGTCCTCTTTTCACAATGAAAATATTATGTTTCGTAGTACATACATTTTTCGCAGAGATGGAGTCCATCTTACTTATGCTGGCAATCAGATTTTTTTGAGAAATATACAAAATGCATTACAACCTTTTTTAGAATTACAGCATCCATTTTGAAGTAGGTGTTAAGTATTTATAATTTTTGACATACAAACACCTCCCAAAGGCTCTTTTCAGAGCCACCACTTCTTACCACAGAAAATTGCAATGGTTATGATAGGGTAGCAACCCAATTTTTTAGATGTCCGCGGACTTCTAAAAAATACAAAGGGCCCTGCTTCATTTATTTTCACTTCTATTTTTTAACTGTGAAAGGCGGCTCTGAAAAGAGCCTTATTTTTGTTTTTTTTTTAATTTTGTATTTTTTGGGTTTTTTTATACACAACACACTAGGAGAGGAGGAGAAAGGAGGGTAAAGGGGGGACACCAACCACAGGGATAAGAAAGGGCGAGCTGAGAGAGGAAGATGTAGAGTGGGTTTTATTTGGGTAGTAAGCAGGTCTTCTCATGCTCTGAGACGATAGTCTCAAAAGCACTGCAAAGTCGCTCCCCCCTGCAGAGTACTGTGTCACAGTACATACATACAACTGTGACCCTCGAAAGGTAAGGGTCATCAGAATTCTGTATGGCCTGTGAGGCAGCTTGAGGAAGACGCTGTCCCACAGAGGTGGTCCTTGTGGTGACATGATCAGAAACGGAGGATGAAGTTGAGGAAATCAACCTACTACGTTCTTCACAAGGTACAACCTTGCGAATAGCCCCAGAGTGAAATGACCTCAGGTGTCGCTTCATGGTAGTGGTCCCAAAGCTGTACGAACCATGCCTCCCATGACTGAGTATCATTTTGCACTCATTGCAGGTGACAAGGTTCGCACAAGCCTTAGGACCATTCCCATGAATGGTAAACAACCGCCACACCCAAGACTCACGTCTAGTGCGGGTAGAAGGGATTTCCTCTACCTCATTCTCGTCATCCTCTTCTTCCTCCTATGCATCCTCACTCTTGTTCCCCTCTTCAGGCCCTTGGGAAGGTGGTGGTGGTGGAGGGGGTAGGGGTGGTGCTGGGGCAGACATAGCACCAGGTGGCAGCAGTGGAGCCACAGAAGCCATCAGGTTGAAGATGGAAATCTTCAGGTTGCAGCAAAAATCTCTGTGCTCTGTAGAATAGCCAGAAACACAATGAGAATAAGCTGTAGGGCGTGGTCTTTGATAGGGGTGCTTGTGCGTGGTCCGCGGACATGCACGCTGTCTGTGGACAGATCGAACACAAAAAAGGATCAAAAGGTTTCAAAAAGTATGTATAAACTTATAATTAGTATGTGGGACTTGTGCTATGGTGAGCTTTTATTGAAAAATATTGTGGATTACTTGAAAATGTACTTTTAAATTGTTTGAGGACACGAACAGTGTCCGCATTCAGAACACGCGATCCGCGTGGGCGCGGTCACATGGTCGCTTCGCGAACATGTTCGCGAAGGAAGCTGATGTCCGCAGGACACCAAATGCACGGACATTGGTTTGCGCATGCGCGTTGATGTTCTACAGACACTATTCGGGTCCTGAAGTAATTGAAAGTGTGTCAGACGTCAAATGAACAGTTACAGACAGGCGTTTGTTCTTAGAACAGTGTCAACTTGCTTGCGAACAATACGGACAGACATATCGTCCTCAGAACACCTCCATTTTCGTTTCTTTACGAACATTTCAGGACACCGCGAGTGTTCTTAGAACAGTTTCAACTTGCTAACGAACAGTATGGACAGGTAGTGTTCTTCAGGACACCTCCATTTTCGTTTATTTATGAACATTTCAGAACACCAATTGTGTTCTTAGAACATTTTCACCTTGCTAACGAACAGTACGGACAGGTATAGTGTTCTTCAGGACATCTCCATTTTCTTTTATTTGCGAACATTTCAGGACACCGTGTGTGTTCTTAGAACAGTTTCAACTTGCTAGCGAACAGTACGGACAGGTATAGTGTTCTTCATGATAGCTCCATTTTCGTTTATTTACGAACATTTCAAAACACCCGCGCTGTCCGCGGACACCTACATTGTTTAAAAAAAAAAAAAAACGGAAACTAATTAGAACACAATATAAAAATATAACTTTATGTAACATATATTAATAATTTATGACAAAGAAGGTGAGGCAGAAACAGAAACAAACAGGAGAATTAGGGGTTTCAACATGATTGGTATCAGGTGAAGAAGGGATGGAAGTCTCATCAAAACGTTTTGGGTTATGGAGAGGATTTGGGGATAATTGACTGGGATATGGTGAGGGGGGACAGGTACATGTGGGACAATGGTATGAGGTTTTTGTTTTAAAATGATCTTCAACAAAAGTTTTCAAATTATTAAAATTGGTCAACAATAAATCCATTTTCTCTTTTATGCTGTCAAGCTTGTTTTCCAAAACCGTTTCTTCAGAGGTATTTTCTATTTTGGTATGCTCTGTACAAAAATATATATATATATATATATGTTAAATGTATATAAAATAATAATAATTAAATGGTTTATATTGTAAAGTGTTTACCATTAGTTTCACTATCTTGTGACATTTCCTCATGTGGGAAATGCTCCTCTAGCCATTCCAGAGTTCTAGACATTTCTGTAAGAAAAAAAAAGATAATATATTTTTTTTTATCTAATACAGAAAGTTTATAAATATATGAGTAAAATGAAGTACACTTACTATTTCAGGTAAGATATGTTCTAAGTACTTTGTAGGTCTCGTCTTGTTCTTAGTTCTGTAGTGTCTGTGAGGTAATCATGTTGGAAGCCAATTTATCTTCTTTTGGTATATTCCATTTTAGAACATATTGTATTTAAATGAATGGTTAGTTGTTACATATATGGGTTACATTTCTTATGTACCACTACATATAATGTGTATGTGTGCTGCTTTTTGAATTTGTTAAATGTTCCTATGACATGATATAACAATCAAACATACCCCCCCATAGTTTTTAGGTAGTGGTACTGTTCTCCGAACATGTCTGCGGACATTAAAAGAGTTCGCGAACATCAAGTTCAGTAGAAGAGGTTCAGTATGTTCCATATTACATGTACATAAAGTCAAAGTTATTATTGTTAAGTTGCGCTTCTAAAAACCTATGAAATTCAGTGAAAAAACTTTGTTAAAGGGACATTATGGTTAAGTTGCGCTAATAAAAACCTATGAAATTCAATGAAAAAACTTTGTTAAAGGGACCTTATGGTTAAGTTGTGCTACTAAAAACCTATGAAATTCAGTGAAAAAACTTTGTTAAAGGGATGTTATGGTTCCAAGTAAAACCGAAAAACCCTTGAAATTCACCAGTTATGGTAAGCTAAGCAACCATAACTCGCACCACCACCGTGCACTGCTAAGACTAACACCCACAACATCAAAGATGACATCACAAATGTCATTGATGGGCACGTGGTGATGCAGCCCGTACGCAGCTGGTGGCTAATTACTTCACCCAACTGACAATCAATGATGATGACATAAGGGACAGTCAACTGTCACAACCACACCAGCCTGAGATTGGTCACCTGGAAGTGTTACATTGTGTGCATTCCTACCTACCGAAGACAACCAATGCTGTGTCACAAAAAGACACGCATTTATGCTGCATGAATGACTACCCCCTTGCAAAATACCTTATGAAAATAGCACCATGTCACCCAACCCCTCCCCATCTCCGCCACCCAACACACCATGGCATGTCCTGCAATGTGAAAGCAAACAAAGGAATGCACAACACATGACACAAGTGTCACAAAGTGCACTATCCCAAATGGAAACAGGCCACAGACAATATGCTCCCAGTAATCAATAACAAACAATAACAAACAGCACACATGACCAAATACTTACCAGCAACACAATACAGCAACACAGCATGAAACATCGCCAAAATATGACAGTGCAAACTCAAAGTAATGTAAGCCATACAACCTCAATAAGCCAGCACATCGACCCCTTCCAACTCCAGAGTGTTGCTGTCAGGCAAATGTGTCAGTGTACTGCATACAACATGAACTGCATCTGCAAAGGAGACGGCCTTGTGAAGACATGAAGAAGGTACCTGCGGATAAGGAGGAAGACATGGATGCACAAGCACATATCAATACACCATGCAGTGTTCAATACAAAAACAAACCCCACTAGGGATGTCCACACAGTTATGACTACAGACTGCCCACACAGCTCATGGGAGCCCAATGTCACTGCGTAAGTCACTGTCACTTGGTCACACCCTTTGCAAGCCCATGGAAACGGGAAGCAGGAGGGATGTGTGTGTGTCAGGAACCCAAGCATCTAACCCAAACACAGGACAAGCCTGCATGTGCCCTGCCAGAATACACAGTGGATGCCCACGGGAGCCACACAAGGCAACACACTGTAAAAAAAATAAAAATCAAAAATGGCCATGTGGCACCAGGGGGGGGGGCACCCAGGAGGTCTGAGGACAGGGTGCACACCAACACCCACCTGTGTGGATGTTGCGAAAAAAAAACACCTCCATGGGCTCATGGCCTGCACGGCTACGCTACTGTGGGAGAAGTGCTGCTGTCGCTCTCAGCACCCTCTGCTGCTCCATCAGGAGGTGGTGGTGCTATGGGGCCAGCCCACGCAAAGCCCTGGTATGGTCCTCCATGGCAGCAAGCATGCGGGTGTGGAAGGTCTCGTTCTGGAGGATGATAGTACGGAGATCCCCATGCAGCACCTGACGGGTTGCCTGCATTCCTGCATGCATGGCCTCCCGTGATGCCCGGATCTCCTCCCGAGTTGCCTGCAGCTCAGCTGAGAGTGAACTTGTGAGCCGCTCCAGCTGCTGTTCTGTCCTCAAATTTGTGGAAGCCTCAAGTTCAACAAGAGTTTCCCTGAGGTTATGGAGTTCTACCCTCAGGGCTTCCCGCAGAGTCTCCAGTGCCGCCCGTCAGTCCCTGTTGGATGCCAACATGTCTTCCCTGTGTGATCGGCAAATGGAGTCTGTTGCCTGCTGTTGTTGCTCCATCTGCCCTTCAGGGGGGATAATGGAAGTGGCCACCCTCTCCATTGCCTGAGCCATCATTTCAACTGATGCTGCCTGTTGGGTTGCCATACCGTACATGGAGTTTTCCCATACAGTATTGCCTGGTGGCGTACGGCCACCGCGTCGGCGGGCACCACACCTGTTCGGGGCAAGGCGATCTGCACCTTGCTGTGCTGGCACTGCCTGAGGCTGCAGGACTGCATTCCCCCTCTGATCTGCTGGCCCAGGAACAGGATCAGATGTTGTGGAGTGTGACCCTTCCTCCGTAACTGACTTACCAACACTGACATCCCCATAGAGGGTTCTACCCCTGGTGCAGGTGGGTTGGACAGAACAGAATCCCTGCCAGAAACACTCACCTGCGACGGCTCATAAGTCTCATCATCCGATTCAGCACCTGAATAGAGGTCTGGGGAGGTGCACCCAGAGGCACCCCTGGACAGTATGGTCTGCAGTAAGATTGGGTTTTCACCCACCACCGCACCACGTCCCCTATTGGTGCCCGGTCGTGCCTGAGATTCCTCCTGGGTCTGCACCATCTCCTCAACCTCAACAACATCAAGTGCGTCATCACCCTCAAAAACATGAAACACAAAAAATGGAAACAGGCATTAGCACCATAGCACATACATAGGCCTGACAAGCCAGAGATCAAGTACATGATTTATACATGTCCCACATGACTATAACCCTGGCATGCATGCACTGCCACTGAGTTGGAAGGGGAGGCAAAAAGCAGACACTGATGACACCAAGATGGAAAAGCAACACATTTGCTGCATGCTGGGTAGCACTGGCATCACACATTAGCCTGTGAGTGGCATGTCCAATACACATAGATGACATATGCCAGCACACAGATGGCATGTAGCATAGCCATGGTACATTTGACAAGTACAGCCATAAGTCAGTGAATGAGTACTGTTAGCCATCCATGTGAGATGAACATAATGAGATGAACAATGCTACATTGTGTGACAAAATATGCTTGTGCCACTCACTGCAACACATCCAGTGTACAAGAATACAGTGATTGCAGCCAGATGTACACATAAATGGTTGGTCACTTAAACATCACAGGAAACAACTATCAAGTACCACATACAAACAGGCACCAAAAATCAATGTGAGCAGGCCAATACTCAATCAGCCTGAATGGTCTAATCATTCACATAACAAGGTAACAAATGTCGGCCAATGTTGGGTGTAATCAATGACAGAAGCATGTCACATATGTGACAATAGGGCTGAAAAATGTGTTGCAAAAGTGGGAGAATTGAAACAATCAGCCTGAATGAACACTGAAAAATTCTGAACAGTGTTGTTGCAAGATGACAGTTCAAGGGCAACTGCAATAATGTGGCGCTAAATGGCTACTCTGGGCAGTAGGGATACTGTCATACCCAAATCCAAGGCCAGTGAATGTTTTGGAGGATGCACATGGATGACCCATACCACCCAGGTGCACACACACTCACCTGGCACTCAATCAGAACCACAACATACACATGGATTACACACACATGCATGGGCACTCACCGGAAAATGCGTCGTAATCTGGTAGGTCTCCCACACCTTGGACCTGTTCCTCTGTGATGAAGGTTCCAGCAACAGTCTCATGTTCAGTGAGTTGGTTATCCTTTTGTGGAGACCCACCACCAGTCACCAGAGTAGAAGCATGATTTGAGGCCAGCTTGTTCTTTGCTCTGCGTTTCAGGTCATTCCAGCGCTTGTAGCAATCATCAGCTGAGCGCCTCACAAATCCAAGGGCACTAATGATGTCCATGATGGTCTGCCAGTGTGCCTTATGTTGACCAGGTGTGGTCTTGCACCCTGCAGTTACCACCATTTCGCGGCTATGTGCCGACACATAGGCCACTAGTGCATCAAGTTTGGCGTCATTAAAGCTAGGCTTCCTTGACGTGCCGGAGTGTGTAGCCGTGTCTGGGGTCTCAGCCTGTAGCGCCAGAAGACCCTTCTTCCTCTTTATCAAAGGTGGTGCGGATCCTGAGTCAGTAGGGGCAGAAGCGCCAGTGGACTGGGTACTAGGAGTGTGCGAATGCACAATGACCATAGGTCTTGGTGCAGGCATTGGCTGCAGGGTAATGTTGGCAGGGGCAACATCGGTTTGATGGACCAGGACCGACACTGTCCCGGCTGGGAGACTCAGAGCTGGTGTGGAATGAGCTGCAGCTGCCCCTGCAGCCTCCCCACCCTGCCTACTTGGGGAAGCAGATTACATAGCTGCCCCAGATCCACGTGGCCTGGTGACACCAACTTGCACCGCCACACGTGGCGTAGACTTGCTGACCTTGAAGTCAGCCTGGAAGTCATCCTGTACCGGTTCAGGTGCCACAATGGGCTGGTCCAACAAGGGCTGAGGTGGGATGGTGTCAGCTACGTTTCCCACAACCATGGGGGGGGGATGGGTGTCCCTGATTGCTCCTCCACACATGGGGGTCTAGGGGCACCCTGCAAATCATGGCCACGTCCCCTACCGTGCCCACCACGCCCACCTTTTGGAGGTCAGCCACCTTTGCCTCCCTTACCGCTTGGTCGCCTCCCAACCATGGCACTGATGTTGTTGTGCGTATGGGAGTAGCAGTAAACGATTGTCCTGGGCAATTGGGGCTGAAAGGGGTAGGGTACTAGATGGAATTCATACCCTAGTGCTCTAGCAAGGCTGTCTGTGTCCCCTGGGGGAAGATGACGGGTCACGCAATACACAAGCACCCCGAAAACAAAAAATAACGTGCATGCAACCCCTCGTAGACCGTGTGCGTGGAAAAATGAACCCGCACTATGCTGTGGCACCCAGAAACACAAAAATAAGCATACGCGTGTTACACGCAGCCTACAATGACCTCTGAAGGGGTACGCGACACACGGGGCAAGCAGAGTTGGTAAATACGTGCACGACTCAGCGTCTGCCTGAAAAAAGAATGTGAAAAAGACACGTGTGTGTGCGTTGGCAACACCCCTGCCAAAAGAAGAATTGTACGCTGTCTGAGGAGACAGGACAAAAGAAGAAGTGAACACTGTTTGAGGAAGCAGGCCCAACAAAAAAAATGAACGCTATCAGAGGTAACAGTGAGTACGAACTTAAAACGCTGTGAAGTAATCGCGTTTGAACCGACAAGAAGTACAGAATTCACCCACTCGCTCTCCACAAAAAGCACGTACAAGGAAATTGGGTCCTACACGTACCTTTTAAACCAGCCCACACGTACAACGTCACTTGCGCGTGTACGCGCTAAGGCCCTTTCCTACAATTACACGAGCTGACACTCGGACGTGCAATTTTTGGACATGTATGATGAACATGCACCCGTGTTGAGGGAAACGCCCGTGCGCGTCATGTCACAGACGCGTAGGCCCTTTCCTCGGATTACATGCATTAACACGCGGACGTGCAGTTTTTTCACGTGCCATGAACCACTATGCCCACGTCACGAGGGAAACGCCCCCACACGTAACGTCACAGACGTGCTTATGTGCTAAGGACCTTTCCTCAAATTACACGCAGACGTGCCAGATTTTCACGTGCCAAATCACTCCGTATCAAGCTGGCCACCCAACAACACACGGAAGACCACGCTTCTGCCCAGAAGGCCGAATGACTGCCCCCCAGAGCCCCGAGCACACTCCCACCTGTCATCTGCTGCTGCCTGCCTGCCTGCTGCCCACGTGCCCTGCTATTTGGTGCCTGCACGTCAGCCAGGGGTGAAGTTGCTGTGACCACCCCTGCTGGAACTGAAGACTCCCGACTGGGATACCATCGCTCCACAGCCCAGCCCCAGGACCCAGTTGCCCACCCACACCTGCCTCTGGGTTTGCCATGTCGGGCACAACACCATCTGGCACCACTGGCAACCCCCAGCCAGAGAGGCAGAGGGCCACCAGCTTCAGTGCCAGGGAAGTTGGTGTCCTGGTGGAGCAAGTCCTGGGGCAGTATGATGCCCTCTTTGGAAGTTCACGCGCCGACTATGAAGGACAGACCAGGATCTGGATGGACATTGTGACTGCCATCAACGACAAGGGGGTGGCAGTCCGTGACATCAAACATGTCAAGAATCGCTGGGAGGACTTCAGGTCCAGGACCCTCGACAAGGCCCGGCGCCTCTTGAAGGCAGCGGATGCCAAGGGGTGCCGGGGTCACCTGTCTGACCACCAAATGAGGGTCCTGGAACGCATAAGCCCAGTGCTCCACGTCCAGGTCCTTGAGAGGCAGACCCGTCTGGAGTCGAGCGGTAAGTGTACATGCATACTGGTTGGACGTTGTGCGTGTCGTGGTGTGCCAGTAGTGTTCAGGTTGCACATGTGTTTCTGTAGGGCCATGTATCGATGTGTATGTACAGGGGCGTGAGGCTGACACATGCAAGTCCTCTCATGTGTGAGACACATGGATGGTGTATATGTGGATAAGCATGCAGGCCAAATGCAGATGTGGGAGCACACATGTTTGAATTACTGTGTATGTACATTGGCATGGTTGTGGTCTCACACATGGATGTTGGTTCCAGCTGCATGTATCTGCACTGTGTACATGTGCATGTGTGTGTATTTGAGAAGTGTGCAACTGTGATGCAACATGGATGCATGTGGCACTGACATGTAGAAGGCTAAATGCCAGATGTGACATGGATGGCGATCTCATCACTCTGACAGTTGGTGGACATGTACACATGCATGTAAGTGTGTTGATGTGTGTGCATGTGTTGTGTACTCCCCGTGTTTCATGTGACGTCAGGCTCACCTTTGGATGCTGATGCTGTTGTATGTGTATGGATGGTGCTGGCTGGTGCAATATTGCTGTGGAATTGCTCATGTGTGTGAGTAGAAATGACATGTGTGTTAGGGAGTGTGATGCCATGTCTGAAGTTTGACACTGCCACTCATGTACAACTGTCATGTGTGTATCAGTCCATTGTACAGTGCCCTGATGCCTGTGTTCTATCTCTCCCTCTCTGCAGTGTCAACTAATGAAGAGGGTGGAGAGGGTGCTGTGGAGCAAAGTGGCACGGATCGCACCACCACCCGGAGACGCAAGGCCCGGCTCACCTCCCAGATTGTCATCTCTTCGGGGAGTGAGGAGTCTGGTGCCGCGTCCCAGGCCACAGCTGCCGAGTGTAGGTCCAAGAGGCGGAGGTTGGAGATGGACTCCTCGGCAGCAGAAGGGGCAGCTGAGACCCCACTGGGTCTGACGGAGGAAGGTGGCATGGAGTCATCCAGGTTGGTGGGGGGTTTGGAGGAGGAGCAGGCCGTGGAAGGAACACACACGGGGTCTGGTGGTGGGGATTCCACTGGTGCAGTGCAGGGGCAGGGACAGGAGGCAGCACAGGCCACCGCGGAGGTGACTGTGTGTAATCCTGTCCCTGATCCTGTGACTGCATCATCCGGCACCAGCAGGGATGCCTACGTCCAGACCCGTTTTCAGGGAGGGGATGGGCGCACAACAACTGGCCTTCCTCTTCCTGCGGACATGGCTATCCGGGACCGTGTTGAGCCTGTCCTGGCTGGGATAGCGTTGCGTCAACGGGGCAATTGATGTGACCTGCAGTGTTTTCGTGAAGACACTGCACGTCATCTTGGATGCCTCTTTGACTGCGTTGACCTACTGGGACGGGTCACCAGTGCTGGATTCCTATATGTGCTGGACCTTCTTGCGACCCCCCTCCTCACATGAACCCACTACACGCCAGTTGTCCTCCATGCCATCTTCCCACCCATGTATCACCTGGGTACCCTGTGGAGCTGCCTCTGACCCAACGGCCAAGCTGGTTTGGGACACATCCCTGCCACAGTCGGGAGTCGGAGGTCCAGCAGGGGTGGCCACCACAACAACTGCACCCCAGCCGGAGGAGGACGTGCAGGCAGCAAGAGCCAGGGCGCAGGCACAGGCACAGCAGCAGCAGCAACATGGTGGGAGCAATGATGGCTCGGGGCCTTCAACATCGGAGGGGCAGGCATCAGCCAGAGGGCAGGAGGACCCAGGATTGCAAGTGTCTTCCGTGTGGCAGTGGTTGGGCCACGCCATAGATGCGGAGCGGCAGCGGGCGGAAGAGGCACAGCTCACAATGGTCAGGGTGGAGAACTCCATGTGGAGGGCACTGAGGCGGGCCGAGTGCCTCGAGGCAATTCGCAGGGAGTTGGAGGCCAACATGTCATTGTCCCTGTGAACCCTCGGGGCCATGGAAGAGGACCGCCTCCAGGACATTGAGCGGGAGTTTGATGATGCCCTGGCCCGGGACATCCAAAAGTGAGCCGTCGGACTAGCCCGCTGCCATTGTAAATAGTTAGTTAGTTAGTTAGTGTTAGGTTTCATTTTGGTTTTCATTTTTTTTTGGGGCGCTTGGACAATACCCCACATTTTGTTATATAGTTCTTCATTATTTAGTGCATTTTGTAGGTTTCATTTGGACAGTTGGGCTCATGGACCCAGGATTTCATCCTTGTAAATAGTTGGAGTGTGGATTTGTCGGCATTTTCTTTTTTGATTTTTCCATGGAACAATGGATTTTACTTTTTCATTTCTGTTTGGATTTGCTTTGTTGGAAGGAGACTTTGGAGACATTTTTGATTTAATATATTTTGGATTCTGATTTCCTTTTTTTATCATTTTGTGACATTCTGCATTGTTTTCCTTATGTCCATTGTTTGGTATTTGATTTTCTTTCACCACATTTTTTGTTCAATACATTTGTTCCCGTACTTCAATGTGTGGTATTCTCTCATTGGTTTCATGCATGTCACGATGTGGGTTTTCACATTCACTGACACCCATTGTGTGTGTGTGACGGACATGTGTTGATGTACATATATGCCATTTGGGTTGTTTCATGTAATGGGCATTTCATTGTGGGGTGTATGTTATGCTTGGTTGGTTATTTGGGCAGGGTGCCGGTCCGTGGGATTTTGGTGGCCATGAGCACCATGATTGTGGGTCATGTTGACATGTGGGGGGGAATGAGTGTGGGCTTGCTGGCAGGTGCCCCTCACTGCTGGGGGGTGGGGTTGCAGGGGGACATGAGTGGGGGCCTGCTGGCAGGTGCCCTTCACTGCTGGGGGTGGGGGTGCTAGGGGACATGAGTTGGGGCCTGCTGGCAGGTGCCCCTCACTGCTGGGGGGTGGGGTGCAGGGGGACATGAGTGGAACATGAGTGGGGGCCTGCTGGCAGGTGCCCTTTACTGCTGGGGGTGGGGGTGTAGGGGGAGATGAGTGGGGGCCTGCTGGCAGGTACCCCTCACTGCTGGGCGGTGGGGGTTCTGGAGGACATGAGTGGGGGCCTGCTGGCAGGTGCCCCTCACTGCTAGGGGGTGGGGGTGCAGGGGCACATTAGTGGAGGCCTGCTGGCAGGTGCCCCTCACCGCTGGGGGTCGGGGTGCAGGGGGACATGAGTGGGACATGAGTGGGGGCCTGCTGGCAGGTGCCTTTCACTGCTGGGGGGTGGGGGTGCAGGGGGGCATGAGTGGGGGCCTGCTGGCAGGTGCCCCTCGCTGCTGGGGTGTGGGGGTTCTGGGGGACATGAGTGGGGGCCTGGTGGCAGGTGCCCCTCACTGCTGGGTAGTGGGGTGCAGGGGGACATGAGTGGGGGCCTGCTGGCAGGTGCCCCTCACTGCTGGGGTGTGGGGGTGCAGGGGGACATGAGTGGGGGCCTGGTGGCAGGTGCCCTTCATTGCTGGGGGGTGGGGGTGCAGGGGGACATGAGTGGGGGCCTGCTGGCAGGTACCCCTCACTGCTGGGGGGTGGGGGTGCTGGGGTACATGAGTGGGGGCCTGCTGGCAGGTGCCCCTCACTGCTTTGGGGTGGGGGTGCTAGGGGACATGAGTGGGGGCCTGCTGGCATGTACCCCTCACTGCTGGGGTGTGGGGGTGCAGGGGGACATGTGTGGGACATGAGTGGGGGCCTGCTGGAAGGTGCCCTTCACTGCTGGGGGGTGGGGGTGCAGGGGGAGATGAGTGGGGGCCTGCTGGCAGGTACCACTCACTGCTGGGCGGTGGGGGTTCTGGGGGACATGAGTGGGGGCCTGCTGGCAGGTGCCCCTCACTGCTGGGGGGTGGGGGTGCAGGGGCACATGAGTGGGGGCCTGCTGGCAGGTACCCCTCACTGTTGGGGGTGGGGGTGCAGGGGGACATGAGTGGGACAAGAGTGGGGGCCTGCTAGCAGGTGCCTTTCACTGCTGGGGGTGGGGGTGCCGGGGGACATGAGTGGGGGCCTGCTGGCAGGTGCCCCTCGCTGCTGGGGGGTGGGGGTTCTGGGGGACATGAGTGGGGGCCTGCTGGCAGGTGCCGCTCACTGCTGGGTAGTGGGGGTGCAGGGGGACATGAGTGGGGGCATGCTGGCAGGTGCCCCTCGCTGCTGGGGGGTGGGGGTGCAGGGGGACATGAGTGGGGGCCTGCTGGCAGGTGCCCTTCACTCCTGGGGGGTGGGGGTGCAGGGGGACATGAGTGGGGGCCTTCTGGCAGGTACCCCTCACTGCTGGGGGGTGGGGGTACTGGGGAACATGTGTGGGGGCCTGCTGGCAGGCACCCCTCACTGCTGGGGGTGGGGGTGCTGGGGGACATGAGTGGGGGCCTGCTGGCAGGTGCCCCTCACTGCTGGGGGGTGGGGGTGCTGGGGGACATGAGTGGGGGCCTGCTGGCAGGTGCCCCTCACTGCTGCGGGGTGGGGGTGCTGGGGGACATGAGTGGGGGCCTGCTGGCATGTGCCCCTCACTGCTGGGGGGTGGGGGTGCAGGGGACATGTGTGGGACATGAGTGGGGGCCTGCTGGAAGGTGCCCTTCACTGCTGGGGGTGGGGGTGCAGGGGGACATGAGTGGGACATGAGTGGGGGCCTGCTGGCAGGTGCCCTTCACTGCTGGCGGGTGGGGGTGCAGGGGGACATGAGTGGGGGCCTGCTGGCAGGTATCCCTCACTGATGGGGGGTGGGGGTACTGGGGGACATGTGTGGGAGCCCGCTGGCAGGCACCCCTCACTGCTGGGGGTGGGGATGCTGGGGGACATGAGTGGGGGCCTGCTGGCAGGTGCCCCTCACTGCTGGGGGGTGGGGGTGCAGGGACATGAGTGGGGGCCTCTTGACAGGTGCCCCTCACTGCTGGGGGGTGGGGGTGCAGGGGGACATGAGTGGGACATGAGTCGGGGCCTGCTGGCAGGTGCCCTTCACTGCTGGGGGGTGGGGGTGCAGGGGGACATGAGTGGGTGCCTGCTGGCAAGTGCCCCTCACTGCTGGGGGGTGGGGGTGCTGGGGGACATGAGTTAGTGATCATATTGCAACGTGACATGTGGCTTGGCTGGGGGGCATGCCCATGGTGGATGGGCTGCCTGCAGGACATGACCAGGGGTGCAGGGTAGTCCCCTGTGGTGTGGGCCGCCTACAGGGGTCATGGAGGGGGTAGAGGGGACACCTGGGAGGACCCACACTGCCAATTCACTTGTAGGACTCGCCGCGCACCACACTGGATACACGTACCCCGCTCTGACATCAAAATTGTGTGTGAAACTTCACGCACACCCCCGAAATACACGTAACCCGCTCTGACAGCAAAATCGCGTGTGAAACTTCACAAGCACCCCCGAAATACATGTACCCCGCTCTGACAGCAAAATCATGTGTGAAACTTCATGCGCACCCCCGGAATACACATACCCCACTCTGACAGCAAAATCGCGTGTGAAACTTCATGCGCACCTCAGAAATACACGTAACCTGCTCGCTTAGGGCCAATCGCATGTGAAACTTCCCGCGCACGCCAGTAATCCACGTACCCCGCTCGCACAGGGCAATTCACGTGTGAAACTTCCCTCGCATCCCAGTAATCCACGTACCCCGCATGCACGGGGCCAATTGTGTGTGAAACTTCCTGCGCACCTCAGTAATCAACGTACCCCGCTCGCAAAGGCCCAATCGCGTGTGTAACTTCCCGCGCACCCCAGTAATCCACATAGCCCGCAAGCACAGGGCCTGCTGCCTGTGAAACTTCCCACGCACCCCAGTAATCCACGTACCCCACACGCACAGGGCCAATCGCGTGTGAAACTTCCCGCGCACCCCAGTAATCCACATACCCCACTCGCACAGGCCCAATCGCGTGTGAAACTTCCCAAGCACCCCAGTAATCCACGAGCCCGCAAGCACAGGGCCTGCCACGTGTGAAACTTCCCGCGCACCCCCCAAATCCACGTACCCCGCACGCACAGGGCCAATTGCATGTGAAACTTCCCGCGCACACCTCTAATCCACATACCCAGCATGCACAGGGCCAATCGCGTGTGAAACTTCCCAAGCACCCCAGTAATCCATGTACCCCACACGCACAGGGCCAATCGCGTGTGAAACTTCCTGCGCACTCCAGTAATCCACGTACCCTGCTTGCACAGGCCCAATCGCGTGTGAGACTACCCGCGCAGTGGGGTACGTGTATTCAGAGGGGTGCATGGGGAGTTTTACAGGCGTTTTCATGGTTGTGAGCCTGTGCGCCATGTACGGGATTTGTGCGCTGTACATGGCACACGGGGAGGGGTTGGGGGCGTAACTGGCGCTGCTCCAGGGTTGCTGCGCCACTCTGCACCACGGCTGATTTTGGATGTTAAAATCCATGAATACGCTGTGCGCGGAAATGGATTTTAGCGCATGCGGCTGGCGCAGAAAGTTACACGCGCCCACTATGCACCAGCCACGTGTGCCACTTGTGCGCTGAAGTCTATGAATTACCCCCGTAACCTTTAAAAAATTCATAGCAAATGAGCATTCAATAACATTTTACATAGTCTAAAAACCATTAAGAATGAAGGATAAAAGAAAAATGATTGAATAAGTCATTAAAAACCTTAAAGTACATTTAAGAAAAACAAAAAGAAGCATAGCACACATACATCAAAATTTCTAAACACAGCAGCTTCATTATCACAACTCTAGAACTTCTTTTAGGAGTTTTATTGAGGCAACCATCCAGTGGTTATGAATACAGGAAATCTTAATGAGTTGCCACACTCCTTCATTAGGGACATAGTCATAGTATTGATATGATATGATATGATATGATATGAGATGATATTTTATTTGTATCGCGCTCGTACACAAGTGTTTCAGAGCGCGACTAGGCAAGGGAGGGGAACAAGGGAGAACACAGCACAACATAAAAACAATCTTACTAGGCCCAGTGACATTGAGAACGCGAAAGTGCATGGGCAATTGCAATAAGTGACCAAAATAGTGCATACACTTAGCCTCCAAAGACTGACAGTGTAATAGAATATGAGGTAAAGTTTCCACCTGGTCAGGCATGGAGCAACACCTGCATTTTCTAAGTTCTCTAGGCGTCTTAATCCTGGCACCCATTATTTCATTAGTATGAAGCAGGTTCAGCCTCAGCCTCATCACCTGGGCACGCCAAGAGCTACTCGGGGACGTACTCAAATATTCTGGATACACACCCACTGCCCTTACATCAATTAACATCAATTAACAGATCTACGCACACGCTGGGGGTTCTCACTTTTTGATAGTATGGATCCTGTCCAATTCCTTCAGTTTTCTATTTACTTTGGCGGGGTGCTGAAAAACCAGCTCCCTAGAGACTCCACACTCCTCACAAAAGGTATCATATTGTTTCTACCATTCATTTAAGAAGTGCTAGATTTCTTTTCCAGCAAAAGCTTTAATTCCCACCGGATTCAGCCCTCCTCTGTACATCCTATACTCATTAATAGAGAGAGGATTTTCCGAAGCATGTAAAATTTAATGGAGGTTAGGCCCAATTCATAGCGGATCACAGCCGCTGAAACGCCATTAGGTAATTGCAGCACCTTCTTCCCGAACAACCTCTCCAGGGCTCCACAATCCAAAAGAATTGGAAGCCCCAGGTCTTTACAGTGGCAATGGCTACAGATTGAAGGTTTTACCAACAATAACATATAGTGGTATGTTATTGTTGGTAAAACCTTCAATCTGTAGAAATCGAGCACTGGTGTCAAAGAGAAATGGCCAAACCTGTGGTTCACTGCAAATGCTTGGGCAGCCAGTTTTGTAATTTTGGAAAGATAGTGGCCTTGCAACTCAATTTTATTCTGGAGCTCAAACAAACAAATTCCCACGTATATAAAGTTAGGTACTCTTTCCAGAAGTGCCCCATTCATGCTCCAGCGGTAATTCTTGTATTTCTGGTTCATCCCCAACCAAAAAAGAAGACTCTTAGATTTTGTCGTGCTTATCACTAACTTATTCTGATTAGCGTACGCTTCCTGGGCCTCCAATTTGTGCTAGAGCCCAATCGAAGTGTAGTCAAACAAGGCTAGATCATCAGCATACGAAAGATAATCCAACCTAGAATTAGTCAGCCATGGGAATAAGCAGTGGCTGTTCTCAAATACATTGCTGACTTCAGAAATGAACAAACTGAAGAGTAAGGGGGCCAGAACACAGACTTGCTTGAGGCTGCGAGTGGTCTCAATTACACTCGATAACCTAACCTGGCCATTGAGCCTTAACCTGATGGAAGTGTTTGATTGCATAAACACAATTATCCCAAACAGATTTTTTGGACATTCTCACTGCCTGAGCTTGCTCCATAAGCGGTGACTATCCACACTATCAAACACCATGGAAAAGTCAGTAAAAGCCCTAAACACAGGTCTTGACCTTCCCATGGCTTTCCTCTTCAACAATTGCACAAAAAAGGCCTAATGTTCGTACCAGTTCCTCCTCGAAAGCCTGTCCGCAGCGGGCCTAATCTACCCACACTCTTGGCCCAGCCAGTCAGATCTTTCAGGACGAAGGAGGCATAGATAGCAGGGATATCTAAAAGAGCGATGGGTTTATACTTACTTGGGAACAATCTTTGTCCCTGTTTATGAATTGGAACCACGATGGACTCTGACCATGATTTTGGCCTATTGTCAGGTGATCTAACTCCCCGAAATATGATTCACAAGGAACAAACCCATAGGTTTGGATCCAGTTTGAAAACCGCATTGCCAAGCCATCGGGCCCTGGCGCTCGAGAGGTCTTACTACGATTAATTATGATGGCAATGTCTTCCTAAGAGAAGACCAAGTGCCAGGGTCCCGAAAGTGGTTTTGATTGCTGGTCGTCTTTACTTAGAGTTTTGTAAACTTTTGTGAAATTATCAATCCAACCTAGTTCCCCAATAGGATTGATCTGGGCCTGAGAAGGCGAATCGCTGATTTTGTTGATCACTCGCTAAAAGGAGCTCACATCCCTTAATTTAACTGGGTGCAGCATCTTAGTAGCATCCTTCAACAGAATCCCATATTTATGTGCTCTCAACCATTTCCCGTATTTAAATTTTCAAATGTTTCATTCTTGGCCATTAAGGCACTTGTTTACACGTAAAGCTCTCCTCAACTCCCTTTTCTGTAGCTGGACCTCAGGATCATAAGCGTGGTTCAGCCTGCTTAACTGCAGGGGGCAGGGCATATATGCATACGCACGATTCAGGAAAACCTAGTACAGTAACACCAACAATGTCGATTCAAATTCCCCCGGGATAAGAGTTTGTTCAAAATAAGATAACACTTCTGCCTACTTGCACCATTCCAGGTAACCCTGTTTTTCGCGGTATTCACTTCCAGGGTCAGTAGATACACGGGCCACCCACTTCCCAATTTCTCTACATTCCACATTAGCAATTGAGGGTTATGGTCACTAAGAGTAGTATTCCTAACTGTCAAGGAGGACACATTCTGCAAAATGTCTCCAGAGTATTTTGTATTTGTATTTGTTTTATTTGTAACGCGCACCGTCAGGCCCGGAGGTATCAGGGTGCAACTTGAGCAGGGTTACATAAAGAGCATATATATATATACATACTTAGGCATAGGACGAGTGTATATACATAATAGTTGGAGCATGTAACAATATACATTATTTACAGAACAGAGATTAGAACAGAAACTTTACAGGGATATGGCGCCAAAGGTGTGAGCCGGCGCCAGTGGTGTGCAGGGCAAATTGCAAAGCTGATTGAAGAGCCAGGTTTTCGTTTTGGACTTGAATGCGCTAAAGGAATCTTCAGATCTAATGGTGATAGGGAGGGCATTCCAAAGCTTGGAAGCGAGGACGGGGAAGCTTGAGCCACCTGCTTTTTGCAGTTTGAACCTAGGGATCATTAAACAGTGGGTCTGGGTAATTCTTTGTGGTCGGGTGAGCGCGTGGCGGGATAGCCGGCTGCAGAGGTACAGGGGGGTTTATTGGCCAGGCATTTGTGAGTGAGGGCTAGGGATTTCAGTGAAATTCGCTGTTTGACAGGCAGCCAATGTAGATTGGTTCTAGATTCAGAGATGTGGTGGTTTCGCGGGATGTTTAGTGCTGCTATAATAGCGTTGTTCTGGGTAATTTGTAACTTGTTCAGATTCTCTTGGCTGGTTCCTAGGTAGAGGGCACTGCCATAGTTAATTTTGGACTTAATGAGGGTTCTGGCCAGTGCGACAGTATTCGGATGGTCAGAAATGGCCTGCAATCTGCAATAAGTTTGCAGGTGTATGCTGAGGTTGATCTGACTGCGTTGGTTTGTTGGGATAAGGATAAAGTGGCGTCAAGGTAAAAGCCTAAGGTTTTAGTGTCTTTCGAAACTTGGATGGTGTTGCCATCAATGATAAACGACTGGTAGTAAGGCTCAAGTTTACTAAGGCGTTGCATGGTGCCCAAGATGAGGAGCTCTCTCTTGTCATCGTTGAGGCATAACTGGTGTTGTGCCATCCAAGCTTGGATGACCAGGTAAATGTCATTCAGGGCCTTTGTGTCAGTAGTCTCCAGTGATGGGAATGAGTACCTGGTTGTCGTCAGCGTAATTCATATCAGAGACACCCAGATAGTCAAGTACATCAAAGAACGGTTTTGTAAAAACATTATAGAGAGTTGGCGACACGCAACAACCCTAAGGGACGCCACCGTGAATTGGGGAAGGATCTGCTGATGCGGATTGAGAAAAGACCCGCATAGATCTATTACTCAGGAAGGATTTGATCCAGGCCGTAGCTGACGGAGAGAAGTGGGCGGCAGAGTGGAGATGCCTGCATAGGATTTGGTGATTGACCAAATTGAATGCTGCAGAGAGGTCGAGTAGAAGTAACATGGCTAGTTTGCCCTTGTCCTTCAAAACTTCAATTTGAGTTTTAAGGTCTAGTAGAGCTGTCTCTGTTCCATGTCTGGGGCGGAAACCAGATTGTCTAAGACCTAGAAGATTATTAGATTCCAAGTACTCTGGGATCTGCAGGTATGCTGCACGGTCTAACATTTTTAGCAGGAACGGGACGGTAGTTATGGGTCTGTAGTTGGTGGGTATGCTTGGGTCTAGGGAGGGTTTTTTTAAGCAGTGAGATCACCCAAGCGTTGTTAAGGTTGTCAGGGACAGTTCCTGTTTTAAAGAAGGAGTTGATGAAGGCTGTAATAAATGAGGCCAGATAATGGGCAGATTCCTTAATAATGGGTAATCGATGATACTTCTTGAATCACCTCTATGTCGAGTACAATTAGGTTGAATATCACCCAAAACTATGTGATTCATAATATTCATTCCCCAGGTAACCATGAGTTCCATCCATACTTTACCCCGCACCCTTGCCTCTGAGTTGTACTGTTCCCGATGGACCAGGTTGGTCTATGCATGCCAAATTGAGATCTCCACATAATAAAATCGAATTACATCCATGTCCCATATCAACTATACTGCCTACACAAACAAATTTGGCATCACATAAGTTGAAGTCGACACTCAGATGTCATTACGAATCCCAAACAGCAACCCAGAGGCCGGTCTTGCTCTTTCCCCTTTATAAGCTGATTTAAGAAAACCCAGCCACAATAGGAGAATCCACCAACCACGATTCCTGGACACAAAACATGTCTGCCTTAAAGATAACACAACCAGAAGCAGAGAGTAGGTGGGCAAAACCCCTGGAGTTCCAAGAACTACAGTTAAAGGAGCTGGATTCTAACTCCACAGCAGCGCTGGGTTGCTAATGTCTACGAGCATTCAAACAGGCCACCACCCAACTCCAGTCTGAAGCATTTTTAGATTACATGTCATCACTTAAATGGTTAATCATTTGCCTGCCACCTTTAGCATCCCTTGAGCATTTTATTGTTAGATTTGGAGGGCACCAAATCGTCTTTTCTACATTCTGGGAACAAGTACTATCAGTAAATTGATTAGAAATGTGAGCGCTTCCATCGTAAATAACAATAGAGAAGCCCCATGCTTTCAATTGGACCGTAGCTAATTAAACCTGTTCCAAAACCAACAAGAATTGAAATGTAGTATAATTTGTCCAATCTGAGATTATTTCAAAATTCTACCTGGTCAATATCAGCTGAAACTGGGTATGATAGTGAGGGAGCTTTTGTTAGTAACTTCAAAATGGAGGCCCTATTCAATGTAAATTGTACACAGTCCTCCAAAGCCCATTTAAGGACAAGTGACAAATTAGGACTCTCAACCTTTAATACAATGTGAGCCTCACTCGTCCCATTTTCTTCTGTTTGCCTCTTTCTTTCCTCCATAGTCATAAACCTTGGGGCTTCCCTATTCCCCTATAAGTTTAGGAGAAGAACCCAATCCAGTGGAGTGCCACACCTCAATCGCTTGAGCCTGCGGCATACCCTGAAGCTCATTAGGGAGGATGGAATCCACACTACTGAAGAGCGATGGGGAAGCCTACCACCCCCTTCCCTTCTACCAAATTCATGACAAGGACGAAGACCAGGAAACAACACAATCATCCATTCTATTTCAGACAATTTCCCAACGGACCTATGATTGACAAGTATGTCGAGAGGTATCCAGTCAGCCAGCCATAACAACCAGGGGTGGTGCATGCAAACCTATCCCTATGTGGATGAACAGCCACAGGCCATGATCGGGGACCCCTCTATTGACAGCCTGGACAAAGCAACAAGGAGCCATGTTGCTAATGTCCTTAGAGACACCACGACAGAGCAGCGTTAGACATGAAGAACACATGCCATCTGCACTTCGGGACAAAGACACACCCTGGAATACATGAAGAACATGAGCGTACAGTTCTATAGTTGATGGATAGATACATATACATACTGTGTTTGCTTTTATTATTTTTGCCATTAGCCAAACGCAGTAATGCAGAAATCGTAAAAGACAAGAGATCCTGAGCAAAGCTTGCAGCTGTTTACATGCAAATAACCCAATGGAACCGCAGAAGCACCCGTGGGACCTGACAGCCTAGTGTGACTAACATATGGAAGTGTAGTGTAGTATGGACACTGTAGAAACTGCATTATAAGGTTTAGGAAAATGACAGCAGGCATTGAGCCTTAGAACAAGAGACGAGTTGAACTGATTCAGGCTGGACAGAGAGCAAGACGTGTGAGACAGGACCCGCAGCCAAGGTCAAGAGATACAGATGACATTCCAATCCACAGATGACAAAAGGACCAGCCGCAGAAAAGATTAATAAATCCTCATAATTCAGAGCCGCAGACCTCAAATTTATGGTCTCTGAACACGTGACGCGGCTGAAGCACACAATGTACAGCGAGCACTGGTGGGAAAGGAGCTCTGGTCCCAGGCTACCAAACACAGACAGCGACAAGTATGTAACAATATGCAAAAAGTGTTGGGCTGATCACGTGAGCACTCTCATAAGCTAAGGTGGTACACACAAGCTACACTGCAGATAAATAGACATTTGTGTTACCTTGAAGAGGTACACAGCGAGCTGAGAACCTTTGCGGATCCCAGGCCTCAGGACGTCAGCTCCAGCCAATCACAGTTTAGTACCCTAAGGGTGGGTAGCAATGGGCACTGCACAATGTTATAGCTAGTGACTTGGGGATGGGAACAGGCAAGCCACCTGACTTGCGAAGCCCAGTAGAACATCTATAATGTCCACTATAGGTGGTAGAATACGCAAAACCCAATACTGTGGTCCGATAGGTTTTCTGAAGAAGGGCCCTGGTTGCGGCATCATGCTGATGCCAATGGGTAGTAAAACCAGCCTGCGAGCCGAGGAAGAGGGAGATGTGCATGGATTTTTCCTGTTCCTGTGCTGATCCCTCTTGGTTTTGCCTGTAATAAACCAGTTTCAACTTGCCGTTGACTGAGTCCTCCGTGTATCCTGGGGGAGGGAGTTGAGCCCTCCAAGTCTGTGGACTTCCAGTGTCCCTCTGGCGTACCTGGAGGTCCTCCCCAACAAGTCGGTAGCAGAGGTGATGGCTGGCTGCGCAAGCCCGGCACCAGGTCGTCTCCTTCGCTGCCGAACCTGAGAGGCTGCAGGACCATCGCATATTTTGAGAAGACAGGAAAACACGTGTTCATGTAAAGGCCATCAGGAGCCCCTTGGAAATCACCCTGCCCAAAGTCAGCGAGTAGTCCAGAGAGACCAGGATAGGGAGGTCAGCACCTTGATGAGGAGCCGGCAACCGAGCAGCGCCAGCAGACCACAGAGTGTAAGTATAGACCCAGTCTAACGGCAACTGTGGATATTAGGAAGGGTATTGAGTATTGTCAAGGATTGTTTAGTATCGTCGAGAATTGTCAAAGTATTGCCTAGCATTGTCACGGAAGAAGGGACAGGAGTGGAGGTAGAAGTACTTTTTCTATTTTTAGGCTACATTCGGTCGTAGAGGTAAAAGGTTCTTGTGAATAACCTAGACTATTGAATCAAGGGCACGGATAACAGAATATATGTAAATATTGGTATTCCTGTGGGTTGGGCGTTTAGCTCAGGTCATAGATGGCGGTATCCCCGTAAGGGTTAGCAAAGGAGCTGCCTAGATTGCGGAAGGTGACTCGACTGGTTAAGTGTCCTGGAGTGAGACATTTTGCACGCTAGGTGATGCAGCGGGTGCAGTTTGATCACAAGAGAATGTTGGTATGCTCTGCCTGCAGGCGGGAAGACAGCTGTAGGGGTTTTGTGTGGTTTGAGAGTAACAGGCCACTACAGTGTGCGCGCAGTATTCATTTTGTACTATCTTGTCTAGTTTGGTGACGTCACCTATATGTTTGCACATAGGACACGGAGAGCATGAGACGGTGAGGAGCTAGTATTGGAAACTTGGGATTGGCATACGAGGTGAACCAGCGGCGGTGCGCGGAAGGCGCATGCGCAAGATTGTGGGTGTGCCCGAGGAGACAACTGTGATTGTAAAGGAGATGCACTGAGCATGCCTGATACGTTTTGGAGCCAAGGAGGCTCGTAGAAATTGAAAAGTATGGCCATTGTACTGTACCTTTTTCCCTAAACAGCAGACTATCACAACCCTCGACTTAAGGTCAGGTAAGGGTATTGAACATGTATCAGGTGACATGCGGGGGACACACCCCTTCAGCACTTGTGTAAGACTCTCCTGCCTTATCGAGAATAAATGTGCAAGTATAGCATAGAATGGTACACAAGTTCTGAGGGAAAGTTAAATACACCATGGCCACCTTGTGGAAGTTTATCCAAGGATGTGCAGCAATCACTACTGACACACATACAGGGTACTTATAATGGGAAGAAATTAACAAAGCACATGGCCATATTCGAGTTGGGGCGCATGTTCCAGGAGGGAGAGGGGTATGCTGCAAGGCATCAGTTGATGCTGAGCCAGCAGGAGGTGAAGTAGCCAGGGACTCATCCCTTCGCACCTCCCCATGTTCCTCCAAGTGTAGCATCCAATGACACAGATGATGAGCAAGGGATGTGCCCAATGCGAGAATTAAGGGCAGCAGAGGGGTACTCAAACCCAACATATAAGCCACCACCATATGCTAAGGAGGAGAGGCCGAAAGGCAGAGGGTAGCCAGCTATTGATCAAGAGGCAAGCAGCGATGCGTAGAAGGACGTGATGGAGGGGCTCAACGGCATGGAAAACAAACAAGTGGCTAGGAGGGTAGATACTTCTGAAACAGCAGGGGATAACCAATGGAAACACAGTAGGGGTGACTAAGGCCATGGAGGGGTTGAAGAGAAGCAGCGAGGCAGCAGACTGGGCAGAGATAATGGATGAGGAAGTTAGGAGGGAGGAAGAATGAGAGGAGAAACTCAAGAGAGAGCACAGGGAGAGGAAAAGAAAAGAGAGATTGGAGAGGGTCGTAAGAGACCTCAAGGAAAGGAGGAGAGCAGAGCAAGAGCAGCGGGATGAAAGGACAAGAGAAGTGGAAAAGATCGAAAGGTGAAGAGAAGGAGCAGAGCTGGACAAACGCAAGTTAGCTGAGTGGGAACAGAGGAAGTTACAACTGGATAGACTGACAAGAAAGCGAGCATGCAGGGAGAAGGAGGAGCAAGCAATAAGGGCAGTAAAGACTCAAGGATCTTTAGACCGGGGAAGTGACAGACTCGAGGAGGACAGATGGACAGAACCAGACAGAACAAGCTCATGAGGCAGGAGCACAGTAGACAAGGTGGGAGCAGGACTAGGGGCTCGGGCAGGGCGAAGCAGGTATGATTTGAGGGCCATCAACCTAAGTGTAAGACCTAACACAGACTTGACATCGAGTAGACTGAGTTTTGCAGATGATTTTTGTAGTACAATGGGCAGAGGTTCTGACAACGAGGACAGGGTCAGTGAGGACGAGAGGGAGGAGCAGTATCAATCACAGTCAACATGGACATGGTTAGAAAACGGTGTCATGGGAGTTTAGGATGCACACAGGAGAGAAGGAGGGGGCAGCTTGAATGAGCAGACATGACTGGCAAGCGATTTACACCCCCTACATGACACCACTACATATATCGATAGGCTTAGAGACCTCCCCACAACAAAGGAAACGGGAGACAGCAATGGCTTGTTCAAGGGAATGATTGACAAGGAGGTATGAAGAGAGCAGGAGGGTGCCCATACTAGAGCCAATAGACACATGCACAGGCATAGAGAGCGAGAGAGGGGACCAACAAGTCAGACTGACTGGAAGAACTAATAACACAGATGCCCTTACTGGAGATAGGAGCGCTGCGACCTCAGTATGTACCATGGAAGCACACAAACAAGGAGAATGTGAAGTGCAGGTTACCATTGTTGAGTGCAGGGGCTGGGAAGAGGATATATGAGATGGAGAAAATTACAGCAGGGTATAGGTTAGCTATGGGTGACGTTAAGGGAATTTTAGTTTAGATCTCAGGAGATGCAGCTGATGATGTATGAAAAAAGGCGGGGTACCGGGGGTGACGACACAAAACACAGCACAAGACGGTTTGCCATTTGCAAACTGCAGGGCAGCAGTATGGCAAGCACTGAGGACACAATACCCAGACATTTCAGACATTGGGGCAATCACGTCACAGAAGATGAGGGAAGACGAAGACCCTGTGCAGTATATTCGGGAGATTCAAGAGCTTTGGCACGTTGAAACTCAAGAGCCTTGGGACAAAACAGTAGCAATATTTTATCACATGGTGGTACAGGGGCTACCAGAACCTGTTCACAAGAGTTTAAGGAATCTGGTAGGGAAGGAAGTAAAGGGATGGCCCAAAATACAACTCACAGTAGTTCACCTTTGCAGGCTATGGCAGGAGAAGATTAAGAAAATGGAGGAGGATTGGAAAATGGGCAAAATTAAATTAGTGCAGAAAAAAACTATAGAAGTATGTAATGGAATGGGGGCCAGAACCAGCCCCACCCCACAGGTACAGCATCAGCAGACACAACCACAGCAGTTTGCAATGCCCATCAGAGGAGGGTTCATGGGGCAGGGTGACCCACAGCAAGGGTTCAGCGGAAGGTGGGCCAACAGAGAGGGCATGGCTTCAGACCACAGATGCATCACAACCAAGGGGGTCGCACAGGGGGTTTCAAGGCTATGAGCAACAGATGCAGAAGAACCCAGTGGATTTTTTGTGGAGGTTCCAGGGGCAATGGAGGATGCCACCACAGTGTTGGATATGTGGACAGATAGGGCACATTCTAATAGTGTGTATGTACAGGGGTATGCAGCAGAACTGGGGAGGGCAGGGCCAGCATCCCTAGCAAGGGGACCAGGATGATTACTATGCACATGATCAGTCATAGCAAGGACAGATGCAGGGCTCATATCAGCAAATGCCACAAGTACAAGCCCTACAAACTCAAATACAAGCACCACAGATGCCAACACAGGGCCACAATATTTGCAAGCACCAAAGTTTTGAGGGAACACCCAGCAATTAGCACAGATACAGAGCAATGAAGCACCAGCAAACGTGGACACACTGGTGACATTTCCCATCAGACAATTGGGAGGAGTTACCATGGTGGGGAACAACCCCTTTACTGGGAATGGGATGTCCCTGTACCCTCAATAGGATAGCCCACAGACGAACTTGATGTGTCCCATCCTGTCGATCATGCCCAACCCTGCGGAGGAACCTTGCATAGGGGAGGGATAGGTGACAACACTTTTTCCTTTCTTGTTGACACAGGGGTGACTAAGTCCTCCATTAGGGAAGGACATTTACATTGTCACATTGTCAGGCGATGTCATGAACACTCAAGGATTCTCTGGGGCTCGGGAAGTGGCTCCTTTTACAGATAATATATGACTTTCTATGGGAGACCATGATCTATCACTGCCTTTGCTTTACTCTTGACATACACCTATAAGCATACTGGGATGAGACATTATGAGCTGACTAAACATGGCCATCTCATTCGCAGACAAGGCAATAGTGTGCTCCACACCAGGAATACACATGCACAATGTATGGCAGATTGTTCAAGCTTATTGTGGATGCAAACTATAGAGGGGGGAGCAAGTGGACCCAGAGATGTTCTAATATGGAAGTGACATTGCCATTGCATGGCTTCCAGGAATTACAGGGAAGATGTGGCGAGTTCCAAACGAGTACCTATTCAGGCCTGAGCTACCAAAGGACGAGAAAGAGGGAACCATAGTGCCAATAGAAATAGAGACAGTGGTTGCAAGAGCGTACTGAATTGCAGTGCAGGGGTTGGATGACATGGGATAGGCATGGAGAGCCGTGATTGCAGTGGCAGAGGAATGCAGGTTGACCACAGTGACAGGCAAAGAGCTTTTTAGGGAAGAGAGGCTTGAAATAGAGATGGTGTTCGAAATGAGTGTGATCTATTGGCTACAATTACACTACAGGGAAGTACTGCAGAGAATGACAATGGCACTAGAGGCGCCACCACAATTTTGGGAGCAGGATATTGCCAAGGTGCTCAGCACCCTGTGCACCACAAGTCCCTATTACGTGGGTCACATAAAGAGCATAGTGGGAGTGAAGTTCACGCTGTATACCAAACCAAAGAAGCTGATGAGGGCAGTTATGAGACAATAACAGCCTAAGTGAGAGAGGTATTCTTGTGCTATCAGAATCCCTATGTAACACTGCAGGATACCCATTGCTTATGGCAAAAGGGGGGTCATGGTGTTTTATACAGGGTTTAATGCATCTAAACCATATTGTAGAAGCCGAATATCCTTTAGTGACAAACCCAGCGACAATTTTGTGCAGCATTCCAGCAGAAGCTGCCTGCTTCACGGTAATTGATTTGAAGAAAGCATTCTTCTCAGTAGCACTACACCCAGACTCACAAGACTCGACCAACTTCACGTATAGAAACCAGAAGTGGAAACATACTTGTTTACCACAAGGGTACTGCGAGTCACCATCTATCTTTGACAGAGTGATACAGGTGGACTTGAGCAATATACACATAAAAAGCACAGTTTTGCAGTGTGCAGATGACATTTTGATCTGCAGCACAACAGAATATCAGTGTAGGAAGGATTCAGTACACATGCTGACTGTGTTAGCTGACAAGGGAGACAAGGTGTATAAGGCCAAGTTACAGTACTATCAGAAGGAGGTGCTATAAAGTGGACAGACGATATGCCAAAATGGCGGGCAGATCACTCCAGAGAGAGCAGAGACAATACGCAAGACACCTAAGCACATGACAGTGAAAGAAATCCAACAGTTCTTAGGGTTATGCAACTACTGCAGAGCATGGGTCTTTGACTACAGCACATACACAAGACCACTACTGGGTGCTCTGAAGAAAGCACAGAAAGGGAACAAGACACTGGCATGGACCACAGAGATGACTGAGGCATTTGAGGAGCTGAAGGAGGCAATAAGCACAGCACCCGTGCTAGGGATCCCAGACTACAAAAAAGGAATTTTTCCTATTTTCACTCACTGACAGTGTAGAAGATGAAAGCAGCATTGACAAAAAGGACAAGCATGGGCCATAAGACAATCACTTACTACAGTGGGCAACTTGACCGAGTAATGAGTGGACACTATTCGTGCGAACAAGCTTTGGCAGTGAAAAAGTCTGTAGCAATCACGATGGGGTGCACCACCGCTCTTTACGTGGAGCACGCCCTCTTATACTCAATACTGCAGAAGCCAAAGAGCACTCTGACTGCACAAAGAGCATCAGGATATGAGGTGCTACTATCCAATGTAGACCTAAAAATAGTGAGATGCAGAATTGTGAACCCAGCAACATTCCTAGCTGACATTCTACATACAGGAGACTATGCACATCACGGTTGTATACACATTTTTCGTATTACAACTGTTCAAATTACAATTGACCTTTTCACAATTCATATATATATATATATATATATATATATATATATATATATATATATAAATATATATATATATGCGTTCAATTGTGAAAAGGTCAATTGTGACCCTTTAAAATCGGTCAATTGTTCATTTGAACAATTGTAAACAAACAATTTGGTGTATACCCACATGACTGTACAGCAAACATTGAGATGTTCAGTGGCACTCGCAAGGTAAAGGAAGATGCACTTGTGGGGGGAGACGTGCTCAACTTTGAAGGGTCATCAACAATTGACCAGACAGATGGTGTCAGGTGTAGTGGGACTGCAGTGGTAAAACGGAAGGAAGTCGGGACAAGTGAAGTGGTAGCAAGTGTGCAACTGCCACCCCATTTCTCAGCACAAGCAGTTGAACTAGTTTCCCTAATACTAGCAATGGAAAACAGCATTGAGAAGGAGGTGACAATCTATTCTGACTCCGACTATGTGACATCCACAGTACACTCTGGACTGTCACGATGGCTCAGGAGAGGGTTCAGAAGGGCAGACGGGACTCCAGTACGACATGCACTTTTATTGGGCAGACTGACTGAAGTAATCACTTATCCAACACAGATGGCAATAGCGAAGTGCCAAGCACACACAAAAGGGGCAGATCACATGACAAGGGGAAACAAAGCAGCAGACTTTAAGGCTGCCAAGTGCGCAGCATATTTTGGGGAGCAATGGGATCTAGGGGGTGCTTCAAATGCGAGAGAGTGCACCACAAATATGGTACTAAAGGAGGGGTACAACATATTGCCAGAAGCACATATTATGGAGCTGCAGGGAGCTGCACCCAAGGAAGAGAAGGAGCTGTGGATATGAAGGGGATGCTCAATGTCCCTGACAGATGCCCTATGGAGGCAGGATAACACAGGGAGAGTGGTGATGCCACTAGCACTATTGAACACTGCATTGAGACAATAGCACTATCCAACACATACAGGGAATGAGGTCCTTGCTACATGCATTGGAGAAACATGGTTCTGTCCTAATTTGACTGAACATGTGGATGAACTTGTGAGCAACTGCTTGACCTGCCAGCAGTTTACAGCAGGGCATACCTTTACGGTGGTGAGAGGAGCCACACCGAGACCAGTAGGCCCATTCCAGCATTTACACGTGGATTGTGTCGACATGATCCAGGTCTGTCAAGGGTTCTGCTACATGATAGTGGTTGTATGCCCATTCTTCAGGTGGTTTGAGGCTGGACCCTGTTCACATGCTGACGCCCTTAGAGCGGCCAAGTTGCTAGACAGAGAGGTGTTGCCAAGATGGGGCATGTGTGAGGTCCTGTGGTCTGGCAATGGGCATCACTTCGCCAACGAAGTGTTTCAGCATATCACAGCATTGTTGGTCATCCAACACAAATTTGCCTGTGCATACAACCGGCAAGCAAATGGGGGGTGTGAACACCTGAATGGCCTCCTGAAGGAGTGCATAGCCAAGGCACAGCAGAGTACAAAAAATAATTGGCTGCACTGTTTACCTCTTTCCTTGTTTATATTGCGCAATAGCCTGGGTCCGACCACCATTTAACACCCCATGAGCTGGTGATGGGACGGCGTATGCATCTTCTCCTGGCTCCTCCCACAACATCACTAAATGATTGTGAGAATAGTGCAGATGTGTTAGGACAAGAGATGAATGACTATGTTACTTCTTTGATGATCGCTCGCCAGATACAATGACACCGTGGAGGCCCAGAAGAGAGCGAAGAGAGAAACAGTGACAGAGCACCAAAAGACTCTGGACTCAAAAACCCTGTGAGTGTGGGAGACATAGTTCTCCCCAGGAATTTGGTAAGGCGCTGCAAGGCAACAAGGTTTACCGGACACCATGTGGTGGAAAAAGTGGCTGACTGCGCTGTCAAACTAGAGGGTAAGACGGTCTGGAACCACTTGGCGGACATCAAGCCCTACAAAGTAGCAGCCTCACCTGGCAACAGGGTTGCCTTGACCGCAGGGCCAATGTTCAGCACATAGGAGAGCTACAGGCGCATTCTGAACTTGCACAACTGAGAGAAAGGCATCCAATGGTCACGCGCTCAAGAGCAGCGGAAATAGAGACTGGAATACTTGTGCAGATAGATTAGGGTACAAGGCCTGTTGTAATTTCTCCTTTTCCCACACATAATCTACGTGAAAGCTGATGTGACTGTACTGTTTTTGTATATTCAAGTTGCCCTCTAGCTGCCACTCAGATACTTTTTTCAACCAGTTTGTCCATGCTGTGAGGAGATCCAGCAGATTCTGAGCCCATTCCCCCAGAGTATACTATCTTGCCTTCATAGAGAAGTTGGCCCAAACATACCCACAGCTCGAGCACAGTGATCCCCAGTACTTGCCACTCTGAGAGACCCATCAGTAAGAAAATTGTGGGAAGAGGAGTTTGCCTTTGTCATCAGTGATTACTTGGTCAGCATTTACACAACTAACAAAACAATGCATTTCTTCACGCATTTTTGATGTGGCAACTATATGTTCAAGCTGCAAGGATCAAGCAGCATAAGTGACAATGAGGGAAACAATAAAGAACATTATTATTATGTCATGTCTATTATTTCCGAGTGGGATGATGGGATTCTTATATTTGGCGAATATACATTGCCGCTAGTACTACCGCTGTACCCTCTACTAACATTCCCCCAACTCGAGCAGGTGGAACGACCATGTCAGGTGGACAGGAGAACACTGCTGATAAGGTAAGGAGAGGTAAGCGCAGTGTTGACACAGACATGAAAGGGGTTGACATGTATCGCACTGACACTGCTCAAGTGTCTAATAACATGTATAAATGCATGACAAAAGTAGGTAAGGAAATCACTGGGGAGAGCAGTTATGTATGCTCCTTAATCCCCTTATGCAAGGAGTGCCTCCATAACGTTCATAGCAACTGAAATACCAGCTGCCAGAGCACAATGCCTAATGTATCGCTCAATGGTGCAAACTCAAGGAAGATTTCAAGGTAAGACAGTGTGTGGGAGTGAGGGGTCGTTTGGCCCCCCCGCCATAAATTTAGTACAGCTTGGACCACTTGCTCTTCCAATGGTGGGGGACACCTCCATTACCCTTATGTTAACATCAGCCTTATGATGGCATTGGTATAGATGGGGCTGTTGTGAGAGACACTTGGCATCCATTTTGTACACCCTCGACTCCATCTTATTGGACTAGGCCTCACTGCGATAATACAAAAAGGCTTCTCTCCCCTGTGCAGTGCCGCGCGTACCGCACACATGGCTCCCACCCTTTCTCACTGTATCTGAAAGCTTTGCAGCTTCATTCTCACGCTTGACCCAGAGGCAATTGCAACAAAAACAAATGTAACATCTTGCTCTTCCTCTGAGATCACTGTCCCGTGTGTGAACCAGCCTGACCCAGGCCTTGTAGCTCATCCGTCTCCACAAACCTGCCCTTGCCCCCTTACCCTCGCTGTTGGAAAATTACTGCCAGTATAACCTTGTTTCCCTGTAAGGTATTCGCTTGATGTACCAGATACGTGACCCTGCCATGAAGCCCACCCCACCGTGCCTCTTACTAAAATCAGACCTCTGTTACAGTATATTACATCCTGCAACTAACAAACGTCAACATGCCCGCAGTCTCTTTGATAAGTCCAGACCCACCCCATGTTCGTTGTTACCATACTGGTCAAGTCCCTTAACCTGGTACCCCATATAAATCCCAATAAGTAATGGTGTGATTACATGTATGCAATTTATAGGTTTATGATGATTTGCTCAAAGGAGCTGTAATGATTATTGTTTAGTGCATGTTCGATGGTAGTATTTTATGTTAGTTTAGTTAGCGGCCACCCTGCCTCGCAGTGACCTGACCCTCATCCCGCTTGGTCACAGACAGATGGACTTTGTGATGCTCACCCTCCCGCCAACCCAGCAGCCAACCACGGAGGAGCAGCACCTACATGCGCCTATACAACACAAGCTTGTGTCCAATCGTAATGAAATTTGCAACATTCATTTCTGACACCATTTATGACGCTTTCTGCCCTTATAATCAATTGTAAGTGTATTGTTTGCCAGAGCGCTCTCGGGCAGCAGAGTTCTCTGGAAGCCAATTCTTTATAAAGAAAGACTAAATCTTGCAGCCTGGTCTCTTAGTCTCATTCTCCGTTGGGGTGTGTCTCATTTATTGGCATTACACGTGCTAAGACGGGGATGGGCCTTTACATTTGGTGACCCCCCACAATGTGATTGGGACAGGTGCCCCGAGGCCCCGTGCTGTGCGACGAGATCTGGGATGCCCCCCAGCAAAACCATCACCTCTGCGGTTGACCAGTCCGTGCGCACTACAAGAGGGTCAAAGGGTTCCTGTTTTCCGAATACCCAACTAAAAACTTCTCGCCGAGGCGGGCCACGGCTTTGTTGGGGTGCGGACCAGATTGTGGATAGACCGTGAACGGTGGCTCTCGGACCACCCGACTGAACACGTGAGTACCGGTTGCAAGACTTCAAGAGGAGAAAAGAGGGTTTGGGAGAAGGGGAACATATAACAGAGTGGGGGAAATAAAAGAGGGCAAGAGTAGGGTCTGTGTGAATGTTACTGAGGCTTTTTCTTATCTATCCTTTATATGGCCATTAGGTTTTGTGGAGAAAATGAAAAAGAGGTAAAGAGGTACAAGGGATCCTAGCCCGAAGGGGGTAGAAGGCAGCGCCGCCTAGCACTGTCTCGTCCAGTGCAGGTAAATAAGTGAAAATAAAGTGAAAACAGTAGAAGTCTCATATATTTAGTAGACTTGGAGTAGTAATTTATAATATTCTTTTTCCGTGTGAGCAGAACTCTTGGTGAGGGAGGTTGAGGGGGGCTTGGAGGTGGGGAGTGCATGAGAAAGCAAGGTTGAGGGGCATAAACTGAAATAATTAAAAGGGAAATAAGTAAGAAGGGGACCAAAAGTGAAGGTAGTTCATGTTATATGTTTATGTGTTTTATGTTTATGTGCGACAGCGTTACATGTTGTTCTGTTAGTAAGTGCCTATGCATCTGTGAATTGAAAAGAATTAAGGCTGATCAGGAAAATTGGAAATGAACTGTGTGAGTAATTTGACAAACATGGTGAATATTGGCAAATAATTAACACTTTTTGAAATCATTTGTGGTTCCAGCAAGGTGGTGTAAGTAAAAGGGTTGTTAAAATATTGTTGGCGTCAAAGGTTAAACAAGGTTGAATAAAAGTGCCACAGAATAGAGATTGTTGACTGATTGACTGTGTATTTATCCCAAGAAAGTGAAGTGACCATAAATAAGAGTACAAATACGCTATTATGGGAGGGATAACACCATTAGCACACATTTGTCAGCATCTCCCTTTGTATAATGAGAAAATACAGACGAATCGTGATCAATGGATGTTGGAAATAAAAGGAGACAGCGTAACGCCTATATGGCCGGAGGGAGGGTCCTTTGACAAGAGGTTATTGGATCTAGTATCCACACACTTGCTCACGAAATACAGGGGAAAGCAATTGCAGAACAGAAGGCAAGTGCTAGATTTGTGTCAAATGTTTGAAGAAGTAGCGCCTACCGACGAGGCAAGTAAGGACACGATAATATAGAAAGAGAAGGTGCCGGAGGGAGGAATTGGGACTACTGGGGGAGAATGTATGACAAGCACAACAGAGAATGACCCTACCAGAATATACCCATTGATGACAAGGCCTGCAGTGGGATACAGTGAGCCTCTGTATGTGCCAGCATGCACCACACCAACAACAACCCCGGCAACGGCATCAGCCACCGCACCGCCCCCGTATGAAAGAGGAGGGCTGTACAGCCCACCCAGTGAATTTAGCGTAGTTAACAGGAGATTCAGATAGGCAGCTTGCGCATGCGCAATTAGAGATAACACGGTTAAGAGCATTGTGCGACAGGGCCAGATGTTGCCAGGGGGAGGGGAAGTACCACCATTGATGGTGGGCGACCTCACACCTCTGCCAAGTGGCGCAGGGGGATCCACACCATCCCGGCCACCACTGCCGGCGCCAATACCAAAAGGGCAAGAACAAGAGTGGCAATCAGGTGAGTTTCTGTTCCATTTGAACGGCAAACCCATGAGAATAATACGGCCAGCAACCCAGACAGCCAGAGAGGGGACAAGAGGAGGAGGTAGAGGAGGTATGGAGTGACTTAGATGAATATTAAGAGGGATTGGCAGCGACAGGATCTCCGCTGCCTTTCCCATTCGACCAAGAAGATGAAAGGGCTGCACCAAGATGACAGGGGAGGTTAAGGCAAAGAGTGGGAAACATGCTGGTGAGTAAAACAAGGAAGGGAACGGTAAGTAAGAAAGGAGGAAAAACAAAGCTGTAAATGTCCCTAATACACAAAGGAGCAGGGAGACCCCACTACATACCGTGGGCACATATGGAAAAGAATAACTTGTTGAAACTTCTCCCTCCACTTTCGGGTGGGGTGGGGAAATGGATACATGCATTCAAAAAGAACACAGCAGAGGTACCATTGGCCATAGGGGATGTGAAGAGTTTGCTGGTGTCCTCTGTTGGTGATCAATCAGACGCAGTGTGGGTGAAGGCGGGGTTCCCGGGAGTGACAATGAGCTGTGACCGTCATGACGGATCCCCATTTAACAACGTTAAAGCACAGGCATTGGATGCATTGCGGAGAACGTTTCCAGATATTCCAGACTTACACCTAGTGATGCAGTGCACTATGGGAGAGGAGGAGGAGCCTACGCAATTCATCCTCCGGGTGCAAGACCTGTGGAGAAGTGAAACGGGTACGGCGTGGGACCAATCTACCGCCTTGCTCTACTTTATAATCAAAAAAGGGCTCCCAAGGGAGGTACAGAAGGCCTTGAATAAAATAGCTGGGATAGAAGCCAATGGCTGGCCTGAGATTCAGAACATAATTGTGCACCATTGTAGGAGGATCAAAGAAAGAGAGAAAAGAGACAGCACAGCGAAGGTTGGCAGACGAGGAAAAGCTAGTACAAAATAAATTAGTGAAGGTCACAGCACTGAATGCCAAAACATCAACTGACAGGCACGGCGAAGGAGAAGAGGGAGTGGGAAACGCAGCAGCCAGAATGGCTGCAACATGGGCTGCAAGCGGACAGGAGCAGTGAGATGGAGAGGAACAGTATGAAGGGCCCCAATGGCAAGGAAGGCCAGCAAGAGGACGAGGTGGGTACAGAGGACCAAGATGGGGATTCGGAGGAATGGGAAATAGAGGATTTGGAGGACCTGGGATGAGGTGAGGCCACAAGGGTCATGTTGGAATTGTGGGAGGTGAGGGCATTATTCAAGGGAATGCAGAATGCGACCTATAAGTTATTATCAAGGACAGCCCCCTATGGGAAATGAACAACAGTATGGTCACCCACACCCAGGCAGTCCCTATGGGTTACTTATGGGAGGGAGTGGGCAAAACGAGCAATTTTATAATGAGCCCCAAATGCAACAAAGGCAACAGCACCCGCAACAACCAAGGCAGAGGGGTATGCAACAACAAATGCCAAGACAAAATACTGTAGGAAATGCAAACAATAACATTTTTTGTAACATCCGCTAATGGGTCACCAGCACCTTTTTGCAGTGCAGCAGGGGTGGGAAATAATGTATTCTCGGACAGACACACAAAGCACTTGCGTGTCCAGTCCTATCCACTACCCTACGCAAAGAAGAGGAACCACTAGTGGGAGCAGAGATAGGCAACAAACAGTTCATCTTTATGGTAGACTCGGGAGCAGAAAAATCATGCCTCATGGAAGGTCGGTTCCCGCTCTTGGGAAGAAATTTGGAAATGCAAGGGTTCTCTGGGGCTATTTTAAAAGTTCCTTACACAAAAGATCTTGATATAACAGTGGGGCGAAAAACAGTGCGCACACCTCTACTGCACCATGAAGACGCACCAATAATTTGCTGGGAAGAGATCTCCTGAGTAAGTTAAACATGGCAATCTCCTTCACTGAACGGGGAATATTTTGTTCCACCCCAGGAGTGTGCCCTGTACGGGCAATGCTGATGATCAGCACAATGACAAACAAAGTTGCGGGAAGAGGGGTGCCCATTGACATGGATATGTTCATTTATGGTATCAAGGTGTTAGCACGGGTGGTGCCAGAGATAACGAGAAAAGAGCGGAAGGTACCCTCAGATTTTGTCTTCTGCCCAATTGTGAATACAGATATTGTATCAGGAACAATTTTGTCTATTGACCTAGAGGGGGTACAGGTCTCGAGCAAACGTATTGCAGTAATAGGACTGGACACACATGGATGCGTGTGGAGAACAGTATTGTGCATAGACCCAAATATAATGTTGGGCAACCTAACTGATGAAGAATTGCTCACTGACAGTAAGAGTGACTGTAAAGACCGGTAGGGGGTGTCTGTACTTCCGCTCTCTATATGGTAGAGGAGAGGCACAGAAGACCCCAGCCAAGATTCTCTATTACGGTAGCAATGGACGAGCAATCAAGGCCTTGCTTCTCAGGAGGTGATGCAGGCTGGTTCTAAAGTACAGTGTAGTCCCCGAACCCCCACAAAGGAATGTACACACAATGTATTACTGAAAACACAGTCTTTATATAATTAATATTCAAAGGTATGTATACGATCACAATAACGCACTTTGTACTCGGAAGTCAATAATGATAAATATATACAATTCTAAAGTGGTACCACTAATGTTATCCAATCTCATTGGTGCATCAACTGTACGGTTAAAATGTCACACAGATTAATAACGAGGAAACCAGCAATAGAGATAGGCAGGAACGTAAGATGGTTGAAACCGTAGGCAGAATGCTGACCCCTACCACTAGGCACAGTTCTGTGTGGAGATCCCCTCACCTGGGCAACCTGTAAATAAAGATATATAGCACAAGCCCAGTCCATATAATGTTCAATAGTCTTACTTCCTCCTATGAAGGTTTTACCCCCCACAATGTACCTGGCGGAGTAGAGTTCTCCGACGATGCGTCGACCGATCCTTCTTGAGTGACTCCCTTTAAGGCAGGAGCCACGGATCGTCGAGAGGTGTCGAGGAACTCGGCGTTCGGTGTCGGGGAATCGACAGCCCTTCTTGAGTGCCCTCCCTTTAAAGCAGGAGTCACGGGTCATCGAACTTCCGACGGTGAGCAGGTTGAACTACGGCAGTGAAGTGGCAGCTTCGTTCCTAGCGGTGCTCGTCGACGACAGAGCGTTGGCGTCCTGCAAGGAAGAGGCATGCGGGGCACCTCGGTGACGATAGTTCTAGACCGCAAAGAGATGATGAAGGACTGTGGCCCTGCAAGGCTGTCGAGTCGTCGGCGTCTCTGTGGTCTTTAGGTGGCGGGAAACCCACCGGTGGATGCTCCTCAGCGCGTCGACGGTCGAGCCTTCTCCAGCGGGAGACAAGCAGGTGACGATGCAGACGAGAGCGTCCGATGATCAATTGAAGTTCTTAGGTAAGCGGGAGCACGGCGGCTCCGGTCGACGACGGCGGTCGTCGACAGTGGCAGACAACAGTCCGAGTGCTTCTCTTTGGAGTTCCGCAGCAGTCCCCGTATCGGGTCGGCAGCCTGTCGAAGGTCTGTCTACCAGGGAGCGTTGGCAAAGATCAGCTGTGCACGATAGTCCCTCGTAGCTCGGGAAGAGGGTGCTTTACCAGGTCCTCTCTGGGTCAGTCCTTGGAGGCACAGCAGCTTTCAGATTGTGAAGGAGAGCAACAGCAATTCTTCTCCTCCAGCAGGGCTTCAAGGTTAAACTTCAGTTACTCCAGTTACTTGTCGTAGTGGACTTCAGCTTCCGAACACGATTCCTAGCAGTGAGAGGTCCCCAGATATACTGTTGATCTCCCATTCATTGCGCTGGGTCACACTCAAGCATCCAATCATGACTACGGGCATTCATGCAGTCAGGCAGTCAATCAGGCACACAAGGTATTCAGGCCATTCACTTTTCTCCAGACACTCACAACAAGTTATGTGTATTGGGACAAGTACCGAGCTATTCAACACTCCAAGCTGCATTCATACCGGTTTCGGGCAGGGCTGTCTCAGTCATTGTGTCAACCACCAGATATTAGACATCCACAACACAGAATGCATATTCGTCACACACTCTATTCACCCGGGTCCCACCCACAGGAGGTACCCACAACATACATCACTGGGAAGGCTCCAGCTAGTCTGGCCGGGCCTTCACAACAACACCATATATGGCACTTCCCTCCAACAGCCAGTCAGGGGGAAGGGACAGAGTCAGGGCTTCCCAGGGCTTTGGGAAAACAAGGTAATGGGTAATAGAAAGCAAGAGGCCACAGGGGCCATCTTGTTTTCCATCAGGAATCAACTGATCCCAATGGTAGGGCCGGGGTATCCCAAAAATGGAGGATACTCCGCGCACCTGTCAATTTCAGCATCGAGCTGCCACCATCCTATACCCGGCTCTGTGGGCCACCCACAGGTGCCCAAAAACATACACTAGGTGCACAGGGTTGTACCCCCCACCCATGGGTGCCATAAAGGTATCCCATGGGTACTTTCACCAAACCAAAAGAGAGAGAGCTGCACCGCCAGGAGTCCCACATGAACTCCTGCGCGGAAAACACGACAGAACACACAATAAAAAGCAGTAAAGGACAAGGATACGGAGGCCCTGTCCCTCCGATGCATTTCCAGCATCACAGTCGCCCCCCCCCCAGACTGAGGTGGAGGGTGCCGAATCTCCCACGGGATAGACACCCTCATCCAGACGGTCAACATACCTTCTGGAAAGGCCATCTGCATTATCGTGACTCTTCCCTGGTCTGTGCTCTATGGTGAAGTCTAGCCCTTGCAGGCTAATGGACCACCTGAGCAGTTTCGGGTTCTCACCCTTCATCTGCATAAGCCACTTCAGGGGCTTATGATCTGTTTGGAACTTGAAGGTAGACCCGTAAGGTAGGGCCTAAAACGCCTAAGGCTCCAAACTATACTAAAGCATTCCTTTTCAACAGTAGCCCACCTAAGTTCTCTACCCTTGAGTTGTCTACTGATGAATATGATCGGATGTTCTCTCCCTTTGTCATCTAACTGGGACAAGACAGCTCCAATTCCGGTGTCGCAGGCATCCGTCTGGACGATAAAGGGTCGGCTGTAGTCAGGCGCACACAACACGAGTGCCCTACACAAACTTTCTTTCAAGCCATCAAAGGCCCTCTGACAGTCTTCAGTCCAATTAACCTTCCTAGGCTGTTTGGGTGAAGTCAGAGCTTTCAGTGGGGCAGCTATGGTTCCATAGTCCGCCATGAAATTGCGATAATACCCAGTGAGGCCCAAAAAGGCTCTCACCTGGGTTTGAGTAGTGGGAGTCTCCCAGTCCTGTACATACTGTACCTTACTGAGGAGAGATTGGATTTGACCCCCTCCTACCTCATGACCAAGATACGTGACTTTCCCCTGAGCTATCTGGCACTTGGTGGCCTTGATAGTGAGGTTAGCCCTTTTTAAGGCCTGCAACACTCTACCCAGATGTGTCAAGTGCTCTTCCCAAGTGGAACTGTAGACGGCAATGTCGTCTAAATAAGCCACACAAAAGGCTTCCAGCCCACTGAGAGCATGATTGACCAATCTCTGGAAGGTGGCAGGGGCATTCTTCAACCCAAAAGGCATGACCCTAAACTGGTAGAGTCTCTCTGGTGTTGAGAACGCCGTCTTTTCCTTGGCATGGTCCGTCAGAGCTATTTGCCAATAGCCTGAGGTGAGGTCAAAGGTGCTCACAAATTTGGCAGCACCTATGGTGTCCACAAGCTCATCAGCCCTGGGCAATGGGTGCGGGTCAGTTTTGGTGATGGCATTGACTCCTCGGTAGTCCACACAGAACCTCCATCCCTTGGTACCGGCCTGGGAACTTGCCTTGGGGATAAGGACCACGGGACTGGACCAGGGACTGGTTGAGGGTTCAATAACACCCAGATCCAACATCTTGGCGACCTCAGCCTGGATGTGGTTCTTAACCGTATCTGACATTCGGTAGCTCCTGCTCTTAACAGGCACGCTGTCACCAGTGTCAATCTCATGCTTACACCACGGTGTAAGGCCTGGCGTCAGCAAAAACAGAGCGGCATACTGCTGGAGCAAAGTCCTGCAAGGCCCTCTGCAGCTCGGTTGTCAAATCTGGAGAGAGATGCACTCCCTCCACTGAGCCATCCTTAGGGTTGCTATGCAGCAAATCAGGAAGGGTCTCACTCTCATCCTCTTCTTGCTCTGAAGCCAGTAAGAGACATGAGACTTCGGCTCGCCTGTGGCAAGGCTTGAGCCTATTAACATGGAATACCTGAGGGGCTACCCCTGGTATTCCCATGTCAACCAGATAATTGACCTCGCCCATCTTGGATATTATCCTGAACGGTCCAGTCCATTTATCTGTCAATGCCCGAGGCTTGGTAGGCTCCATCACGAGGACCTCCTGTCCCGGAGTCCAATCCACTTGCGATGCTTTAAGGTCATGCCAGTATTTGTTCAATTCCTGGCTGGCCTTGAGATTCGCTGTTGCTTGACCCATCATCTGTGTCATTCTCCGTCTGAGGGCTAACACATAGTCCCCCACTTGCTTGGCAGGACTGGGAGGGGTGGCTTCCAAACCTTCTCTGATCAAGGCAAGGGGCCCCCTCACGGGATGTCCAAAGAGTAACTCAAAGGGTCTGAAACCAACACCCTCCTGAGGTACCTCTCTGTAAGCAAACAACAGGCATGGCAGGAGGAGATCCCATTTCCTCATTAGGGGCTCTTCCAAAGCACCTAGCATGCCCTTGAGAGTTTTATTAAATCTCTCAACCAGACCATTGGTCTGGGGGTGGTAAGAGGTGGAGAACTTGTAGGTTACTCCGCATTCTTTTCACATGGTTTTCATGTAACTAGACATGAAGTTGGATCCTCTGTCAGAGACAACCTCCTTGGGGAATCCAACACGGGTGAAAATACCCAGGAGCGCCCGGGCAACCACCTTGGCAGTAACAGTCCGAAGGGGTACAGCCTCAGGGTACCTGGTGGCATGATCTACCAAAACCAAGATGAACCGATGTCCACCTGACGTGGGAGGGTCAAGGGGACCAACAATGTCGATGCCCACCCTCTCAAATGGTGTGCCAACCACTGGCAATAGTTGCAGTGGGGCAATGACACTGCCTCCAGTCTTGCCAGACAACTGACAAGTTGGGCAGGTCCTGCAGTGGGACTCCACTTCTACTCCCATCCGAGGCCAGTAGAAATGGGCAGAGAGCCTCTGCTTAGTCTTCTTGGTACCAAGATGACCAGCCAAGGGCACCTCATGCACCAACTGCAGTAGGAAGGGCCTGTAAACCTGGGGTACCACCAACCTCTTGAGGGCATCAGGTTCAGGCTTAGTGGGCTCACAAGCAAGGAGCTCACCCTCCAAATAAACCTGGAATGTCCTAGGCACTTCTCCTTGTGCCTGGGACAGGGCCTGTTTTCCTCAGACCCGAGAGAGAGGGACACTCTCTCTGTCCTTTACAGAAGTCTGCCCGGGAGGGTCCCCCTTCAGCTAACAAGCATTGAAGATCGGGATGATCCTCCGGGTTGAGAACCTCTCCCACAGGAGAGTCTTCTGGCTCTTCTCCCACAGGAGTTGAGACGGGCTTTACCACTGGACCCAGCCCGTCCGGAGCATGGATCCCAATGGGTGCTGTAGGAACAGCAGGAAGAGAAGGAGCTCCCTCCACAGAGGTGGCCTTCTTGCTCTTTCTACGTCGTGCCTTAGGCCGCGCCTTCGGCTCAGGTACCTGAATCACAGCCAGACCCGGTGTCACCTGTGATCTAGTGATCGCAGCACCAGTCATGGGAAGACCATCCGTAATCAACCCCAACTCTACTAGATCGTTACCTAACAGAATGTTAGCAGGGACATTGTCCTGAACCAGGACAGGAAGCTTTGCTGTCTTGTCTCCAATTACGAGTGTGACTCAGGCTACAGGCGATAATTTGGGAGGCCCACCAGCTAACCTGGTGGCTCTCAGAGGAGCATCTACATAGTCCTCTGGCTTGAGCAGGGTCCTGTCCACCACTGTCATGCTTGCCCCAGTGTCTCTCAAACCAGTAGAAGGCTGGCCATTCAGGAGAATACTTCCGCGTACTGGTCCCAGGCCCCAAGGGAAACTAAGGAAATCTCTACGGGAGCACCAAATGTGATCCCTGTAGAGGAGGGGAGGACAGTGGCCTCCACCTCAGACATGGGGTAAGGGCAGGTCAGGCTGACAGCCTGTACTCCGAGTGCCTTACCTTTACACTTGGAGTCACCCCTTTTGTGATCCAGAGCCCCACAGTCCCAACAAGTGCCGGGAGTGCAGGGTACGGTACTGGAACCACCAGGAGCCTGCTTTGCAGCTGGTGGACCACTACTCTTATTCCCACCCATAGATGACTTATCCCCACTAGATTTTTGGGTCTTAGGAGAGGAGGGTTTAGGTTTATTCGACTGTGACTGCTTTTGGGACTCCTCAGCTTTCTGAGAGGCCCCCTTTTCTTTGTCCTTGCCCTTCCCACTGGAATCCTTAGGGGACACCCGGTGGGAGACCCACTTGTCAGCCAACCAAGCCAGCTTAAAGGGATCCAAAATGTTCTGGTCAGCAATATACTGACGCAGCTCTGGTGAACAGGCTTCAGAAAAATGCTCAAAAAACAACAGGTGGGACAATTCAACAAAAGTTTTCACCTTGTAACCATCAATCCACCCCATCATATTCATGTGCGCAGCACTCACCCAGTCAACCCAAGACACATTCTCTCTTTTCTTAAAATCCCTGAACCTTTTAAGGTATTGGGTTGGTGTCTTGCCAAACTTGGCAATCAAAGCATATTTCATACACTCATACTGACCCCTTTCTTCCACACTCAGCTTCAGAATACAGTCATATCCAGTTTGAGGCACTCTGCTTAGCAAACACTTAGCCCAATCTCTTTTGTCAACATCAGGAATTGCACAAGCCATTTCAAACGCTTCAATCCATTGGAGGATATCAGAACCCTCCACAAACACACCAACCAAATCCTTCCTAAATTTAGTTGCTGGGGACCTGACACTCTCACTCGGTATCGCTGAAGTTTCCACTCGAGCTTTCTCTATATGGAATCTCTGACATTCAGTGTCCTTGTCTTTGCGTTCAAGATCCCTATTCTTGAGTTCAAGATCCCTATTCTTGAGCTCCACATGTTGAGCCAACTCCTCTTTCTTAAGCTAAGCATCTATTTCAAACTTGCAATATTCAAAGGCCAATTTCATCCTTAATAAATCAAGCTCCAAGGTATTGCTGGGGTTCAGAACAGAGGCAGCAGGAATGGCGGCATTCCCAGAAACAGGTTCAGTAGAAACCCCAGGGACAGAGTCGTCATTAGTTGCCTTCCCCCCCTCATCAAGAGTTTCACCATCGGTCTGGTAGTCCACCAGGGCAGCTATCAGCTCAGCCCTAGACGTATCCACAAAGTCTAACTCCCTGGCTTCACAAGCACTCTGGAGAGCCTCTAAGCTCATCCGAGTCAATTTACCATTCGCAATAGAATCCATTGCTTGTAATGCAGTTATTTTGTACACACCCAAAACTTAATCTAATAAAGTGCAGATATTTTGTAAGTTGCACGGTTATACACTGATTCTTAAAACCATAAGCATCCCACCGCTGCCACCAATGTAAAGACTAGTAGGGGGTGTCTGTACTTCCACTCTCTATATGGTAGAAGAGAGGCACAGAAGACCCCAGCCAAGATTCTCTATTACGGTAGCAATGGACGAGCAATCAAGGCCTAGCTTCTCAGGAGGTGAAGCAGGCTGGTTCTTAAGTACAGTGTAGTCCCCGAACCCCCACGAAGCAATGTCCACACACTGTGTTACTGAAAACACAGTCTTTATATAATTAATATTCAAAGGTATGTACACGATCACAATAACGCACTTTGTACTCGGAAGTCAATAATGATAAATATATACAATTCTAAAGTGGTACCACTAATGTTATCCAATCTCATTGGTGCATCAACTGTACGGTTACAATGTCACACAGATTAATAACGAGGAAACCAGCAATAGAGATAGGCAGGAACGTAAGATGGTTGAAACCGTAGGCAGAATGCTGACCCCTATCACTAGGCACAGTTCTGTGTGGAGATCCCCTCACCTGGGCAACCTGTAAATAAAGATATATAGCACAAGCCCAGTCCATATAATGTTCAATAGTCTTACTTCCTCCTATGAAGGTTTTATCCCCCCAATGTACCTGGTGGAGTAGAGTTCTCCGACGATGCGTCGACCGATCCTTCTTGAGTGACTCCCTTCAAGGCAGGAGCCACGGATCGTCGAGAGGCGTCGAGGAAATTGGCGTTCAGTGTCAGGGAATCGACAGCCCTTCTTGAGTTCCCTCCCTTTAAAGCAGGAGTCACGGGTCGTCGAACGTCCGACGGTGAACAGGTTAAACTACGGCAGTGAAGTGGCAGCTTCGTTCCTAGCGGTGCTCGTCGACGACAGAGCGTTGGCGTCCTGCAAGGAAGAGGCGTGCGGGGCACCTCGGTGACGATAGTTCTGGACTGCAAAGAGATGATGAAGAACTGTGGCCCAGCAAGGGCGTCGAGTTGTCGGCGTCTCGGTGGTCTTTAGGTGGCGGGAAACCCACCGGTGGATGCTCCTCGGCGCGTCGCCGGTCAGGCCTTCTCCAGCGGGAGACAAGCAGGTGACGATGCAGACGAGAGCGTCCGATGATCAATTGAAGTTCTTAGGCAAGCGGGAGCACGGCGACACCGGTCGGTGACGGTGGTCGTCGACAGTGGCGGACAACAGTCCGAGTGCTTCTCTTTGGAGTTCCACAGCAGTCTCTATATCGGGTCGGCAGCCTGTCGAAGGTCTGTCTACCAGGGAGCGTTGGCAAAGATCAGCTGTGCACGATAGTCCCTCATAGCTCGGGAAGAGGGCGCCTTACCAGGTGCTCTCTGGGTCAGTCCTTGGAGGCACAGCAGCTTTCAGATTGCGAAGGAGAGCAACAGCAATTTTCTCGTCCAGCAGGGCTTCAAGGTCAAGCTTCAGTTACTCCAGTTACTCGTCGTAGTGGACTTCAGCTTCCGAACACGATTCCTAGCAGTGAGAGGTCCCCAGATATACTGTTGATCTCCCATTCATTCCGCTGGGTCACACTCAAGCATCCAATCATGACTACGGGTATTCATGCTGTCAGGCAGCCAATCAGGCACACAAGGTATTCAGGCCATTCACTTCTCTCCAGACACTCACAACAAGTTATGTGTATTGGGACAAGTACCGAGCCATTCAACACTCCAAGCTGCATTCGTACCGGTTTCGGGCAGGGCTGTCTCAGTCATTGTGTCAACCACCAGATACTAGACATCCACAACACAGAATGCATATTCGTCACACGCTCTATTCACCCGGGTCCCACCCACAGGAGGTACCCACAAGATACATCACTCGGAAGGCTCCAGCTATTCTGGCCGGGCCTTCACAGCAACACCCTATATGGCACTTCCCTCCAACAGCCAGTCAGGGGAAGGGACAGAGTCAGGGCTTCCCAGGACTTTGGGAAAACAAGGTAATGGGTAATAGAAAGCAAGAGGCCAAGGGCCATCTTGTTTTCAATCAGGAATCAACGGATCCCAAAGGCAGGGCCGGGGTATCCCAAAAATGGAGGATACTCCGCGCACCTGTCAATTTGAACATGGAGCTGCCACCAGCTCTGTGGGCCACCCACAGGTGCCCAAAAACATACACTAGGAGCACAGGGTTGTACCCCCACCCATGGGTGCCATAGGGTATCCCACGGGTCAATTCATCAAACCAAAAGAGAGAGAGCTGCACCGCCAGGAGTCCCACATGAACTCCTCGACAGAACACACGATAAAAAGCAGTAAAGGACAAGGATATGGAGGCCCTGTCCCTCCGATGCATTTCCAGCATCACAGTGACGGGGAAATAATAATGGAAATAAGTATACCTTGTGATATGATCCAGCACAGAGAAATACACAATCCTCTTATGGCTAGTGTTAACGTGCCACCTACCATATTTGAGAAAGACATGGAGAAGGTGCTGCCAGAAATATGAACCAGAGGCCCCCATGATGTAGGGTTATTACACAAAGTTTCACCAATCAAAATAAAGGCCATACCGCCTAGAGTAAAACAGTACCCACTTTCAAAGGAGGCAGAGGAAGGAATACGAGAGACAATAACTGCCCTGTTACAACAGGGGATAATAGTACCATCTAATTCGCTATGTAATACAGTGATTTTTTCAATCAAAAAAGCGAAGGGTGGGGCTTGGAGGATGATCCAGGATTTACACCCACTTAACGTTATACAGAAGGAATTCCCATTAGTTCCTAATCTAGCATCAATATTGTGGTGCATACCTAAGGATGCCACACGTTTCACAGAAGTGGATTTGAAGAACGATTTCTTCTCAATCCCGATTGACCCAAGCTCCCAGTACCTCACAGCGTTCACACTAGGGGAGAACAGATATGAACATTGTAGACTACCGCAGAGATATTGTGAAAGCCCCAGCATTTTTAATAGGATTTTGCATGAAGATCTCGGAAACATTGCTGTAGAAAGCACGATAATACAATACTTAGACGATTTACTTGTCTGCAGCAAGAGTGAAGAACAGTGCATGGCCGATTCAATCACATTGTTGAATTTGTTGGCCACGAAAGGGTACGAGATGGACAAAGGCAAACTGCAATATTGCCCAGCAGAGGTGCTCTACTTAGGACAGCTGATTTCAAAAGATGGCAAGAGGATAGTGCCCGACAGGGTGGCAGCCATACGCCATATGATAATACCAAAAACAGTAAAGGACATGCAAAAGTTTCTCGGCATCTATAATTACTGCCGTGCATGGATACTTGATTACGCAGCATGCACACGCCCACTGCTACAAGCACTGAAGGAAGCACAAAGGAATAATGTCCCAATAAAATGGACAGATGAGATGATGACAAAGTATTTCAAACTGCAAGATCTCATTGCACACGCACCAGTTCTGGCGAACTCAGACTATGATAGGGAATTCTACTTATTTTCACACTGCAATGGTATTCTAATGACTGCAGTGTTGACACAGAAAATATCACTAGGTCACAAGCCATTAGCCTATTACAGCGTACATTAGATTCAGTTATGCAAGGGCACTTTGTGTGGGAACAAGCTCTCGCTGCAGCGGCCTTCGCAATAGAAAAAAGTGCAACCATTGTGATGGGATGCTCAGTGACCCTATACGCAGAACACTCACTGTTTGCTGTCCTAGAAAGAGCTAAATCAACATTAATGACACAAAGGGCAACAGCCTACAAGATAATAATATCCAGTCCAAATGTTCATGTGGTCAGGTGTAAGACAGTAAATCCAGCCACATTCATCACTGAACCGTGCACAGTAGGATACATGCAGGAACACGATTGTGCTACATATGAGGGAGAAGAGGATGATATTCCCAAAGCGAATGAAAATGCACTGCAGGAAGGAGAGATATACTTCATAGATGGATCAGCATCGATAGACAGTGAAACAGGAGAAAAACACGTGGGAGTGGCGGTTGTAAGAATGGAGGAAGAGGGATATGAGATCATTGTCCAAAAGCGCCTCCCCTCTCATTACTCCACACAAGCAGCACAATTGACTGCACTAATTGAGGCGTTGCGCACTGCTAAAGGATGCGCGATAACGATATATTCAGATTCGGCAAACGCCACAACAACAGTACACTCAGGGCTGTCATGATGGCGACAGAGAGGATTCAGGAAGGCAGATGGGTCACCAGTGCAACATGCTAAATTACTAAATGAGTTGATAGAAGCACTGGCACAACCATCAGTAGTAGCAGTGGTGAAATGCCAAGCCCTTATCAATAACACAGACGCAATCTCATTGGGAAACGCGGCAGCAGACACAGCAGCGAAAGACGCTGCATATTTCAATGTCCCACCAGCGTTCAAATGCATTATCAAAATGCTGACTACATGCACATTAGAAGAGGGATACAACCATTCACCAATATCGCAAATAATAGAGCTTCAAAGATGCGCACCGGTAGAAGAGCAAGAATTATGGGCCAAGAGAGGGTGCAAACAATCATCAACAGGTTTAATATGGAGACAGGAACTAACAGGGAAAGTAGTATCCAGTAGAGTTGCTAGAAATAGCGTTCCAGCAACTACACTTCCCGACGCATGTAACTAAACAACACATTGCCACAGATATACAGGGACATTGGTTTGTTCCGAAGTTACAGGAACATCTGTCAAAATGTACTATAGTGTGCACCACATGTCAGACAAACAGTTCAGGAATGACCCTGAAGACACTGCGAGGAACATTACCGCGTCCTGATGGCCCATTCAGAGAGCTCCACATTGAGTACGCGGACATGGGAGAAAGATGTAACGGAGCAAGACCCTTAATTGTGATAGTTTGCCCCTTTTCACGGTGGGTGGAAGCTGGACCATGCGCCCACCCAGACATAAAGTGCACAACAAAATTTCTAGTATGAGAGGTGTTTTCAAGGTGGGGCATTTGTGATGTAATAAGATCAGATAATGGCACACACTTTGTGAAGGCCCTCTTCAAGGAAGTAACGCCATTACTGGGGGTCAAGCACGATTTATCACCTGATGGCTAACGGAATGGTGGAAAAAATCAATGGCCTGCTCAAAAGTAAGTTATCAAAGATGTGCAACATGCTTAAAAGGAATTGGGTGTATTGCTTGCACCTAGCACTGTTCCAACTCAGGACACAACCAAGTAAATACCATCATTTGAGCCTGCACAAAATAGTGACGAGTAAATGCATTCATACACCACTCTCCCCAGTGAGAAGTGCTTCAGATGCTCACAGAGCTGCAACAGTGCTGGGGGATGAATTCAAGGAATACCTTACCCATTTAACACGCACAGTGCGAAGTGTAGCAAAACAAATTGCGCCACCATTCACTGAAAACACTGCGACAGACACTGCAATGCCAGCCCATGACAGCCCAAAGGGTCAGTTAATGTGAGGAGCAAACGTGTATGTACGAAGTTTTGTTTGGAGGTGGAACTCTCCAGGATTTCATGGCCCTTATGAAGTAAAATACTGCACACCTACTGCCGTAAAAAGTTAAGGGATTGAAATATTGGGTGCATCTGTCAGATGTAGAAGAGCATGTGATACTGCAGTCCCTCAATGCGAACAAACTAACAGCAACGAAGTTGCTAGTGGGTAAGAGAGGAACTTTGAAAAAGCACAAAATGATGAAAACGAAAAATTGATAAGCATTGAGTACAAATTTGTCATAACCATCTCTCTGTCTCTCTCTCTCTCTCTCTCTCTCTCTCTCTCTCTCTCTCTCTTTCTCTCTCTCTCTTTCTATTCAATTTCAAGAAATTGAATTGACAGCTTGTATGGAAAAATAATGTTCATTATTGAAAGAAAATGATAATTACGAAATAATATAATTCAAATGGAATGTATGAGAAAAATAGAAAAATAGCATTAAGGTGTACACACCATAGAAAGTATTATTTAGCAATAGTAGATATGTTAACAATAAAATGACAACATAATGAACCAAATAATGAAATGTACGCCTGTCACTTAACCATTTTATATCACCCATCTAGGTGACAAAATGGACGAAAGGAGTGCACTCACAGATGACAACACAGTTTTAGTGAGTGATAGGGTAGTTAATAGAGTTAATAAATATTATAATTTAGAGTGCGGTGTAAAATATTCTGCAATATTGTTTTCAACTGCTATTTTTCATGGCATGGTTCTATACTGCGTTTTTCATTGTTGATGACATGAAAAAGGGGGGGAGCGGGGTAAAGCTAATACGAGAAGGATCAATACTTATATGGGCAGGTGTGAAAACCATGTGGAAATATCATTATTCTGTTAACAATTATTCTGTTAATACAAACCTCATTGCGTTGTACATGAACCGCACAGCAACAGCCCCCCTCCTTCAACTTGCTGCTATGAGCTCAAGTAATGACAATGAGACCAACCCATATGATGGTGATTACTTTTGGGAGAATAAATCTAAACTGATAAATATTGATGTACAAACAATCACATAACCTACCTCACAAGGCACTATGATGCATGCTTATGTTTGCTAGAACCCAAGAGACACCAGAACTACAGGCTGGGTACACTGCAAATGAATTCAATGACACAACATGGGCAGGAGTTTTTCCCATGAATTATCAAAAATTAAAAACAATGAATAACAAGGAAGGGGGGAGGAAGAGACGGAAAAGGGGGCAGGAGGGAAAAGATATGATATCTACAATGGCCTGGGATTAGATGAAATAGAAGACCCCCGCCACCCAGACCAGTCAAATAAATGGTACTCAGACATGAGTGCTACAGCAAAACAAGCCACGAACGAGAGCTGCTTTGTCTGCTCCCTCATACCACATGCATCAGGCATGCCAAAACTACTTGTACCACAAGAAGTACCCTTGTCAGACACCCAGTGTTTAATTCATCTTGTATTATGTAGAATTCGGAGCACCTTCCAGGCACACACGGTTACAAAAGAACTGCTGCAGAACGGGAAAACATGCACAAGCCGGCGCCAAGGAGTAATCTGCATTAAAGAACAATTTTTCGTCATAAAAGGAACAAAGTACACAGAAAACAAGTGGCATGACGAAACGATCAGGTGCAAAGCTGAAGCACTTAGGGGACTAACTGAAGAAAACTTTCAATGTGTGCTCCTGTCTGGTCCCAGCACATTGCAAAACTCACCTGGGTTACCACTCTAGAAAAACCTATCAAGACGCAAAAAGAAATACCACATGAGCTTTGTTTTCACGGAGAAGAGAAGGTACAAATGGGGGCCAACAAGCAGTGCAACAAAACAATCATTATCCGGATATGAAAAAAAGGTACAGCTGTGTTAATGGACATGTATTGGGTCTCTGGCAAACAAGCCTAGCCGCATCTACCGGCATCATGGAGAGGTACTTTCGCCCTGGCCACCCTGCATGCAGCTCTGATGGTAATCCCAGAAAGCCATACCCAAGGAGGAAGAGGGTCGGCTGGCATATCGGCAGCAGGGCAATCGGCTGACACATTGGTAGCGCCCCAACTAGCAATAACAGAACTTCCTTCATACAACATTTTGTCAGAAGGCGAGCTGAAGGACAGACTCTCTCGCAAAAAGTGGTCATCAAACTACATTCCCAACGAATCATCCGCTCTCCTCACTGAGATCCCAACAAAATACAAACTCTTCAATTCTGAAGAGACATTCTTTGGTTTCCTCCTAACACCAGGACTTCAGGCGCGAACAAACGCCAAATGGCTACAGATCGTCCGCTGGGAGCTGATCCAACTGGCCAACGACACTGAAGAGGGATTCAATGTATTCAAGGTGGATCTTCGCACCTTGCGTTTAATGACAATGCAGAACCGGTACGTCCTAGACCTTCTCACATCGATGGACGGCGGTGTTTGCTGAAAAATCGGGAGCACATGCTGTACATTCGTACCTTCTGAAGACGCAGATAATGGGACTCTCTCCCACGTAATCTCAGCCGTACACAGTCTGGGAGAGAGGATGTCAAAAGAAGGAACAATAGAGCCAAGCAACTGGTTTGACAAAATGTTCAACTGGATACCATCCTGGTTCAACACTGTGATGAAAATGTTTGTTCCTGTCATTGTTTTTATTTTACTAATTTTCTGTGTGTGCCAACTAGGTATCCGATGCTGTGCAAGCTCTATGCCTAACTCAACAATGATGATGGTAACAATGGGCCGACAGACAACGGTGGCTACTATGATAGATGCACAAATGCAAACTGGAAAGCCAAACCCACAAAAATATCGCATGACAGCTGTATACCACCAGAATGGGGACAGGGTAGATAACCTATGTCACACCACCATAAAAGAACCAAGGGAGCTGCAATGGTACCGGGAAGTGTGGGTGGACCTGGATGGGGATGGAGGAATATATATGACATGCACACCAGATGAATATGCAAGAAGAGGCCATAGCTTGAGAAGCGTATGTAGGCCATGGATGCCAATAAAAGGAACACCTGCTTGGGATGAAGCGGTTGCGGAAGCAGAGTATTATCGAAATGAGAATAAGAATAGTAAATAGTTTGTTACTTTAGATGTAACGAAAAGGGAGAATGTGTGGGAGTGAGGGGTCGTTTGGGCCCCCCGCAATACATTCAGTACAGCTTGGACCACTTGCTCTTCCAATGGTGGGGGACACCTCCATTGTCCTTATGTTAACATCTGCCTTATGCTGGGATTGGCATAGATGGGGCTGTTGCGAGAGACACTTGGCATCCATTTTGTACACCCTCGATTCCATCTTTTTGGACTAGGCCTCACTGCGATATTACAAAACGGCTTCTCTCCCTGTGTAGTGCCGCGCGTACTACGCACATGGCCCCCACCCTTTCTCACGGTGTCTGAAAGCTTTGCAGCTCCATTCTCATGCTCGTGCCAAAGGCAATTGCAACAAAAACAAATGTAACATCTCGCTCTTCCTCTGAGATCACTGTCCCGTGTGTGAACCAGCCTGACCCAGGCCTTGTAGCTCATCCGTCTCCACAAACCTGCCCTTGCCCCCTTACCCTCGCTGTTGGAAAATTACTGCCAGTATAACCTTGTTTCCCTGTAAGGTATTCGCTTGATGTACCAGATACTTGACCCTGCCATGAAGCACACCCCAGCGTGCCCCTAGCTAAAATCAGACCTCTGTCACAGTATGTTACATCCTGCAACTAACAAGCATCAACATGCCCCCAGTCTCTTTGATAAGTCCAGACCCACCCCACGATCGATGTTATCATACTGGTCAAGACCCTTAACCTGGTACCCCATATAAGTCCCAATAAGTAATGGTGTGATTACATGTATGCAATTTATATGTTTATGATGATTTGTTCAAAGGAGCTGTAATGACTTTTGTTTAGTGCATGTTCGATGGTAGTATTTTATGTTAGCTTAGTTAACGGACACCCTGCCTCGCAGCGACCTGTCCCTCACCCCTCTTGGACACAGACAGATGGACTTTGTGATGCTCACCCTCCCGCCAACCCAGCAGCCAACCACGGAGGAGCAGCACCTATATGCGCCTATACAACTCGAGCTTGTGACCAATTGTAATGAACTTTGCAACATTCATGTCTGACATCATTTATGACGCTTTCTGCCCTTATAATCAATTGTAAGTGTATTGTTTGCCAGAGCGCTCTCGGGCAGCAGAGTTTTCTGGATGCCAATTCTTTATAAAGAAAGACTAAATCTCGCAGCCTGTTCTCTTAGTCTCATTCCCCGTTGGGGTGTGTCTCATTTATTGGTATTGCACGTGCTAAAACGGGGATAGAACTTTAAAACAGCCACGCTAAGATGGATGTTTAAAGCACTGTTCCCGTATGAAGATAGTTACATAAAGGCATTAGACATGATGAACAATTATTGGCTGCTAGATGAAGCTATACAGTACATTATTGATGCACCTAAAATGGGAGAAACAAAGACTATGGGAGTCATTACGAGGTTTGAGGTAAGGGGTTAACGGCGCCGGTAAAGGTGCTGGTTCCGTTAACCCCTTACCGCCGCATTCCGAGGTCCTTTGGCGGGTCCTGCTAAGGGCGGCTGGTCTTACCAGGTGCCCTTAGTGGGAGCTGCTAAAGAACCAGCATGCTAACAAAGGGCCCGTTATTAACAGGTCCGTTGTTAGCATGGTCCCCATTCCCATTGAGTCCTATGGGGGCTTGAATGGGAATGGGGATGGGTTCCCTGAATGGGTAAATACCGGGTCCTCCAAGGTTGGAATGGCCCAGTAATTCCCCATTCAGGGAACCCTGACCCGTTATGAGGTAAGGGGGTAGCCATGGCGCTAATAGCACCATGGCTACCTCCAACCTCGTAATGACCCCCTATCACTCTGAAGGAGCTACCATGTCCTTGGATAAGGGTGAGGGAGACAGAAGGAGAGCCTTATTGTTGAGAAAGACCTCAGATACTGGTGTATGGCCAAGTATACACTAAGGATGGATGGCAAGATGGAGTGGTGGGAAGCAAAGCACTGACACTAGCACAGTCACTGGTGAACAAGGTGCAGGAAGAAAATGACAAGTGCCTGAAGGAATGGGGCGCGAGTGCCAAGCTACTGACATGGGTGGAATATGAAGCTGGTCCAATGCTGATAATACCTCTGAAGACACCAGCTCTGTGCCATCAGAACAATGGTGAAGTGAAAGTTGGTGAAAATGTGGGGTGCAGAAGCCTTGAACAACACGCAGCTATGAAAGCAGGAACAGCAGTACTGATGGATCATTACTGGTCTTGCGGATCGAAAGCATACAAGAAGCTGCCACCTGACTTGGGAGGAGTTTCATCACTGGTACACATCAACATGTCTTTGTTGGTTTTGCCAAGGAAGGATGTGAAGCTTGATGACTTGCCGAAGATGGACAATAACAAAAGAAAGAAGAGATTGATCGAAGTAGCACCAACAGCCAAGGAAGAGAAGGCTGAGAAGCCAGTAGGGTTGAGCAGAGTAAAGAGAGGAGGAAATTACTTCTAAGGAGTGTCAGAAGCAGCAGTAGACGAACTTCCAGCAGAGTACAGGCTGTTCAGCAGGACGCAAATGTTCTTTGAATCTATAATACCATCTATGCAGACATACATGAATGCAAAGTGGTTACAAATCACCCGATGGGAGCTGATGGTAACTATCAATTCCACTGTGAATGAATTCAACGCAATAAAGGAAGAGCTCAAAGCAAAAAGGTTGGTGGCGCTCCAGAATAGATATGTCCTAGACCTCCTCAGAGCTATGGAAAGAGGAGTTCCTGTTGCACATTTATACTTGCCAACGATAAAGATAACGGAACCCTAGCAGATGCAGTGGCACAATTGGCACGGATGCATGCCAAGATGGAAGATGGAGCATGGGGGACAGGAAAGGACCACAGCTGGATAGCGTACATATGGCCGTAGATGCCATCATGGCTGTCAAATGGACTAAAGGTGATAATGTGAGTCCTTGTGCTGGCAGCATCATTAATGTGTGGGATAAAAATCTGCATGACAAGGTGCAAGAAAACAGAGGAGAAGGCTGTTGGAATGCAGATACTGATGGATTTGAACATCCGAGGAGCAAATGACGAGATTGTGGCAGAAAGGGACAAGATAAGAGAACGAATTGCACAATGCCAACAGTTCCCAACTGAATCAATGAAGTTGGACAACCCATTCGATGAAAAATACTAAGAAGGGAAGTGGGGTTGGTGCAACACTGAAGGAGTGCTGCTACGGGAACTGGTTGCTTGATGACCACACCAACTACTATTGGCACCTCAGAGGAGTAACAAAGATCTGACAGCCAAGAGCAAAAGGACTGTCATATAAGAATGTGGTCGACAGGTCGACCAGAAGGGGGACTGAAGAGGGTTAGGGAAGCATACCACCTTCTCCCCCTCCTACCAAATTCATGACAAGGAAGAAGGCCAGGAAACACAGCAATCACCCATTCCATTTCAGATAAATTCCCAACAGACCTATGATTAATAAGTATGTCGAGAGGCATCCACTCAGCCAGCCATACCGACCAGGGGTGGTGCGAACCTATCACTTTGTGGATTTAGAGCCAAAGGACATGATTAGGGACACCTCTATTGACAGCCTGGACTAAGCACCACGGAGTCATGTTGCTGACTTCGTTAGAGACACCATGACATAGCAGCGTTAGACATGAAGCACACGTGCCATCTGCACCTGCGGGACACAAACACACACTTGAATACATGAGGAACATGAGCGTACAGTTTTATAGTTAATGGACAGATACATATGCATACTGTCATTGCTTTTATTATTTTTGCCATTAGCCAAATGTAGCAACGCAGAAACCGCAAGAGACAAGAGATCCTAAGCAAAGCTTGCAGATGTTTACACACAAAGAACCCAATGGAACTGCAGGAGCACCTAAGGGCCTGACAGAGCTTAGTGTGACTAACCTATGGAAGTGCAGTATAGAATGGACACTATAGAAACCTCATTATAAGGTTTAGGAAAATTACACCAGGCTTCAGGCCTCAGAGCAAGAGACGAGCTGAGCTGATTCAGGCTGGACAGGGAGCAAGATGTCTCAGACAGGACCCGCAGCCACGGTCAAGAGATACGGATGACATTCCAGTCCCCAGACAACAAAGGGACCAGCTGCAGAAAAGAGTAATAAATCCTCATAATTCTGAGCTGCACAGCTCAAATTCTTGGTCTCTGAACACATGATGCGGCTGAAGCAGACAATGGACAGCGAGCAGCTGTGGGAAAGGAGCTCTGGTCCCAGGCCGCCAGACAGAGACAGAGACAAGTATGCAACAATATGCAAAAAGTATTGCGCCGATCAGGAGAGCACTCACATAAGCTAAGCTGGTACACACAAGCTACAATACAGACACACAGACATTTTTGTTACCTTGAAGAGGTACACAGCGGGCCTTTGCAGATCCCCGGCCTGGGGACGTCAGCTCTAGCCAATCACAATTTAGTACCCTAGGGGTGGGTAGCAATGGGTAAGAACCAATGGTAAGCCCACCACACTGCACCAATGCTATAGCTAGTGACTTGGGGATGAGACCAGGCCAGCCAACTGACATGCAAGGGCCAGTAGAATAACATCTATAATGTCCACTATAGTTGGAAGAATACTCAATGCCCAATCCTGTGGTCCGATTGGTTTTCTGGAGAAGAGCCCAGATAGTGATGTCATGCTGACGCCATTGGGTAGTAAACCCAGCCTTTGAGCCGATGAAAAGTGAGATGTGCCTGGATGTTTCCTGTTCCTGTGCTGATGCCTGTTGGTTTTGCCTTTAACAAACCACAGTTTGAACTTGCAGTCCTTTGTGTTCCCTGGGGGAAGGGAGTTGGCCCCTCCAAGTCGGCAGATTGCCAGTGTCCCTCAGGCATACCTGGGGGTACTCCACAGCACTACCCTCCACCTGCAAGGGCAGTAGGTCCTGTACCGTGGCCAGGGGACAAGTCTGAAAAAATAAAAGTGGGGGGACTCACCAACAAAGGCAGTGGTTTGAGACGTCATCAGAAATTAGCATATCAAGGTGAAATATGCCCATTTCATTAAAGTGGATTTGTATAACCACCCAAATTGCACAGGACGAATGGCATTTGTCTTTCATAAAATCAGCACACACACAAAACCAAGAGAGGATATTTTATTCTTACAGTGTTGTTGAAAATATTAAATGGTGTGCAGCATGTTTTAAACTCCAAGAACCTATACAAATGTTTTCTTTGGAACTTGTAGTAGCGAATTGGGACATTTCACCTTTAGTTGTTTGTTATTTTTAATCACGTCATATAGTGCAGTGGTGAAGGATCCAGCCTGCAAACCTGACGACTGCAGTTTGATCACTGAGGTTGGCTTTAATTAATTATTCAAGGAAGACTTTCAATGTTTTTCATTTTAGCTGGGGGGGACTGAGTCCACCCTCTGAAAAAAGTGGGTGGACTCCATCCACCCGCGTGTACCCTCGACTTTAGCCCTGACCGGGGCCAACAAAAGTAGCGGGTTGTTATGTGCAACTCTTCAAACATCCAGATCAGGTGCAACACAATTACCCCCAGCCCCATCGGGATTGGCCATAGTGACAGGATCTTCACCCAGACCCCCATTTCATCCAAATCTGGGTGGGGCCCAAGTCTCACCCCTTGTGGAGAAATACATTCTAATGCTTGCTTCCCATCAACCCCTTTCTTTCAATGAGGTTTGGGCTTATGCTAGATATAAGGCTCTAAATGTGTTGAGTAGTCCTCATGTATCACTGCTCTATATCCACATAACTTTGTTGTGTATATACTATGCCAAACATGTAACCTGCTCCAGCTTGCTATGCCTCTTGTAACCAGTAGCAATGACATAACCTGTAACTAAGTCACTCTCTTGTAACAACGCCTCGATGCCCCTGGGCTGCCAGTGCACTTTATAAATGCAAATAAATATATTTAAAAAATATATATATAATGGGGGTGGAAGAGCAATTGTGGGGTTGATAATGTACGCACAGACTTTCTTGATTCCCTGCCAGTGTTCATGTGAACACCTTTTCTGTTTTTTGATTTCTTGACATTTTCAGGGGGTGCCTCATGCTCAATTTGTAGTTCCCTCATGGTGTCCCTTGTTATCTTATTTCCTTCTTTTTCTTGGTTTTGCCTGTAATAAAAAAAAATCCCTAACATACCTTAAGCCGGATAACCAACTGAACTATTATGACAAGCAACCTCCTCCTTCCCTTCTGTCATTAGCTCCTCTGCAAGCAACATGATATCTGGGTTGATGGGTGCTACGGCCTCCACCAATACACCATGTGAATCTTCAAAAGAACTAACTGTAGCTTCACATAGGGACTGCAAACAGCAGCCTCTACTCTCATCTTTTTCCAGGCTGGTGAATACCAGAGGGGCTGTCACATCCAGGATTATCCCCCATACCTCACTCACATCAGAGGCCACTTAATGTAATTCTGGATTCAAAAGCTGCTTGCAATACAGGCCCTTAAGAAAACCCTCCACAAAAGACACTTTTTCATTTAAGATGGACAGCAAGTGGGAATTTGCTTGGATTGCTACCGAGACCAGCTCTTGCTGATTATACAAAGCTTTTAATTCTTTGTTTATACTCGGGCATGTATTACAATGTCCCACTAGAACTTTGTCCAGCCAAGCACCTTCACCCTCTCCCGTGTTGGAAGCTTGTTCCTTGTTATTTAGTTTGAGCTTTGGGGAAGAAGAGCTCAAAAGAGATGCTCCAATGTTGAACTTTGAGGTTAACTCAGAATCGCTCACCTGAGCAGGGGCATAGCCGTCCTGCAAACATGCAAGCATGACATGGTTACTTGCCTTGTGCTTGACACTTTCTCACCTGGTCTTGTACCCCTCGGCAAATTCGACAGACTGTATGGATTTGTAGTGGATTTCAACCCGGTACTTCACCTAAGTCAATGCCTAGCGTGTGATGCACAGCTGAAACCCTTAATTAATTATTTGTGTTTATAAATTCTTTTATTTCTGAACGATGTACCACTTATATCATGCCCCTCTCTTTTAACCCCCCTACCCCCCTCCGGTCACACTGAACCAGGAATCGGGCTGGTTTGCAAAGTTAAATATATTTATTTATGTATTGCACAATATATATATATATATATATATCACACTATTTTAATGGGTATACACTGATCACCAATGGGGTGATGTCACACTAAACAATCTCTTTAATCACAAGGAGCAATGATGAGGAAAAATAATGCAGCACAGAAATAATACTTTTGTGTATGTTCTATCAAATGGCAATGTGATTATTATTTCCTCCTGCACACTCTTCATTCCCCCCAATATGCAATATAAAGAAATAGAAGGAGAGAGTACAAGTTTCAGGAATGCAGAATTCAAGCAAATAGTATCAATCCCAATTTCCCCACAGCAAACACCAGAGAAAAACAGAATTGATTGGCAAACTGTCAAAAATGGTTTTAAGTTGGCTTTGAATGAAATGAGGTAAAACACTAAATATGGCTTTAATTCACTGAAACTGTTTACATACTAATGGGAGCCACTTTGTATGGTTTCAGATAAGCACTAGCAATGATATGAGAGTTATAAGCAAGTTGAAAACTTAATTTTGAGGTCCGGTGCAATGAAAAGCTATTTTACACGTTATAGATTTTGGCCAAACGAAAAATTTGCGGCAAACGTTTCAGTGCACAGTAAGCACGATTGCGGAAAACTTAGAGATACGGTTGTGGGTTCTTTAGAAAGCTTAGGATGTTAGCTGCAAGTAGACACAAATTTCGTTTCTAGCATAAAGTATGAAGAAGTTATGGACGTTTTCAGAAAGAGGCAACTTGTAACACAAGGATGCGCTTTTAAAATACAAACAAGGTTTCTTTACACTTGGGATGGATTATGAAGAAACAAACTACACGACAGCACATCCACCAGATCAGGACGCCTCCGATCAGGTTCTTGCCTGCTGAGACGCTTGCCCTCTTCAGATGAAATACATCAGCGCAAAGATGATTTTACCAATATTATTACAGAAGGACTATAGGATAAGAGAGAGAGTTCAGGCAAGACAACAAGGATTTCTAACAATACAGTTCTGGATATAAGATAGATTTGATTTGGATAGGGATGACTATGGACATTACATAGGCTAGTGACAATCCTATACTATGGATACTCACTACCAATGCTTAGGATGGAATCGTCAGGGATTCTGGTCAAAGATTTCTGGGACACACTGCTGGGCACACCGGACTGGATGGGTCCGCGACCAGCAAGGCCTTCTGGACACTGCACGGCAGGACTGGACAGCAAGGCGCTCTGGTCTACACTGCACAGCACGACTTGACTGGATCTGTAATGGCTCTCTGGTCTGCGCAGCACAACACGGCACCAGGCAGGGTTTAATCTGACCTTCCGATTATGAAGATGATTCTTTGGCAGGGAAGCAGTTACAGCACATCCTGGCTGCTTCTTTGTTTTCCCCTTGAAGTTGCGGGATGGGTTCTGGAAGTTAGGCCCAGCTGAAAGTGGTTCAGCTATGCTCTGAGCCTTTCTGCTTGCAAAGTTTCTATAGTCTGGAACAAGGAGAATGGATGGATCTCCTTCAAAGTGCTTTGCCAAATTTGGGATGGTGGGTGGATCAGTGTGTCTTTCTAGGTCCTAAGCTGTCTCTATTTATGTGTTTCATAAAGGGGTGGGTATGCTGAATTATCCTATGCGTACCCCCTAGGTAGTCTATTGGCTAAAGTCTGCTCTCTCCCTTGATTGGAGGGGAAAACAGAGTGTCATCATGATGATGTAATTTATGAGGCAAAATATCCTCCTATTTACCTTTTGCACATCCAATCTATTTTATATATAATACATCTTTACATGTGTACAATCTTTATACCAATAACATACATAGACCACATATGTTGTGGTGCACACCCTCTTCCAAGCTTCGTTTCTGTGAGATCTTTGGTCTGGATTTGACACATTTTCGCAGTTTTGTTCGAGCCACAACATCTGATTTGTCCAGAATTATGGACATATGTGCACCTGATATCTGAGCATAATCGTATGAAGTTTCATGCTTCTGACATAAAGACAATTGCTACAAAATCAGAATTTTCACTGTGTCTTCTCAGAACATCACACAGAGTCTGGCTCCTTGTAAAATGTGCACAAATAAAATCACATTCACAATGCTGTTAGTTCTCTAATTTTTACAAATTCGCACAGTCCTTTATCAGAGTTTTCCAAAAATATGTTTTCTGTCCATTGAGAATCAACAAAAATGTCTATCCCCGCCTCCATTCCTATCTTGTAGCTGAAGAGCAATCCCTGCCTTCTTCTTCTGGCAGAGGCCACTGTTGACACTTACAATCTGCATATCCTTTCAGCCAAGGAAGGTTCATTGTCTCCTCCAGGAGCAGCAGCCCAAAATCTCCTCCCCTGATTTACTCAACCCAAAGGTGTAACTTTCTGGCCTTTATAGGAAGCAGGGGAGATGCCTTTTGTTAGGAGAAGGCTGGGGAAAACTGGTTTGGTGACTCTGAGTTCCGCTAAATCCACTGTCAATTTATAACATTTTTCTTAATTTAAAATAAAACTTGCAATTTTTAATCAAGCAGCTAGAACTCTGATTTCAGTCTCTAAATCTGTCAGGAACTGTGGATGGAACCTGTGGGAGCACTGGAGACATTCTCTTATGCCACTCCACCGCTCTAGTCCTCATCCAATATGGCGGCGTCTAGTATTTAACCAGACTCCGCCGCCCCCGTTCATTGCGTTCTATCCGTGTTCTTGGTCAACGCTCTGTGCTATTCCCCGCATGTTTTTTGCCCACTTATGAAACCTGTCAGTTTCACCCTGACTAATCCTTTGTAGTTTCTGTGTTTTGTTTATCTGTCCTAACCTTCTAACTAACGTTCGCTCAACCTAGCATTTCTATAGTCTTTCGTCTTTTCCTACGTTTCCTTTCCTTCGGCGTGCTTGCCAGTGTTCCGGCTTACCCGCTTCCTTTTTTGTATCGGGTTTCTTCCACTGCCCTTCGCGGTTCATTTCTATTACTCCTCTCGTTGTGGCTTCTACTTGCTGTTCATATCTATACTCCACCTTTCGGTTCTGGCGTCTGCGCTACTCCTTCTAGTCACATATCGCCACCTTTCTTTTAGCAGCTATTCGTCCTTTTCACTCTTGGATCAACTCTTGTTGGGTCTTATCTACCTTATTTACCTTTTCCTCTTTCAGCTCTCTGTTATCCTCTTTTTTTTCTGCTTATCTCTTTCCGTGGCAATCATTCCTATTTTCGGAATTACTAACTACCAATCCTTGTGATTAGCAGCTTGACCCTTTGGGCTGCAGAATCCAGTCCACCGTACTCAATATTCTGCTCAGCACCCCGGAACTTTGAGATCCTACCAGAACTCTTGGTCATCAGGGTTTTTTCTGCCACTTGGCTTTTTCCCTGTAACTGGGGCTGGCTTCCCGGGGTCCCCCGAGGGCATATTCCCATCTCTGTCAAGGTGGCCTCCGGGGGAGCCAGACACTATTTGCACGAACAGAAGGACCACAAGCCTAAGGAAAAGTCGTCTCCCGACAAGAAAAAAGACGCAAAACCTTCAGGTACTGTTATCAAGGACCTAACTTCAGAAGAATCAGGTGAGGAGGATTGGGAGGGTACTCAGGAGTCTGACAGCATACAACGCCCAGATATACCCATGGCGTCCTTGGAACAGTATCAAGAGTTGGTGGCTGCCATGCAGAACCTTACTGTAGAGGTACAAGCTTTGCGGAATGAGAATATCACACTCAGACAGCAAGTCGTGTTACGCTGCGATGATCAGGGTGACTTACCACCCATGGACTTATCCTTTGGCAAATACGATGGACACCCTGGGGGTCTTAAGGATTTCCTAGATGCCTGCCATGTTCATTTCACTTTCAGACCTCATGCCTATGAAACTGCACGATCCAGGGTCGGATTCATCATCGCTAACCTTATGGGAAATGCGTTATCTTGGGCCACTCCTTTGGTCACTGGGTATGATCCCTCCTTAAATGACTATGACCGCTTTTTGGAAACACTTAAAGAGCGATTCGACCGACCAGAAGTGCTGTACACCTCTCTGGAAGCAATATTAGATGTGCGGCAGGGAACCACCGACCTACAGACGTACATCTCCCGTTTTTTGAGACTGGCCACTAAATCCGATTGGCCTGACTCAGCTAAACAGACCATTTTTCGCCCGCCGGGGGCTCCAAGATGAAATTAAGGATGAACTAGCCAGAGTGGTCAGGCCTGCTTCCTTTCAGGATTTAATTACATTGTCCCTACAAATTGAGTTTCGGATGCAAGAACGCCGTCAGGAAAGCAGAAGAAGTAGCAGCACCCCTCAGGCTTCCAATCCGCCTTCTCAATCTCCATCACTTAGGAACACTCATTCTACTGAAGAGCCAATGCAAATCGGAGCCACGGGGGGACCGTTAACCCAGGAAGAGAGAAGACAACGTTGTGAAGCTAGGTTATACATGTATTGTGGTTCTTCCAAGCATCTCTTGAGGAATTGTCCAGAAGTTCCACCCAGGAGGAAGGAAAACTCCAGCCCCCGTTCTTATGCAAGGGAAGTATCGGGGTAGCTACCTGCAACCCTTGCAACTATTCCAGATTAATGGAGAAGTCAGACGAAAATCAACTAATGGTATTCAGAGTACACCTTTGGCTGACCGATTCAGAACACACAGAAGTATGGTAATGCTGGATTGTGGTGCAGCGGGTAACTTTATCGACTTAAATTTGGCCAGAGAGAAGATGGTACCCTCAAGACCCAAGCCAAGATCCATACCAGTCGAAGGAGTGGATGGTACACCATTGTCTTCGGGTCCCATTATTAATGAGACTATTCCTTTGAGTATGAAGCTGGAGAACATCAAGAATATCTGGTTTTTGATCTGGTTTTAGAGCAGCTCACTTCCCATTGCTTATCGGAATACCTTGGTTGAAAAGGCATAATCCTGCCATTGACTGGACATCCAACAGAGTGAGCTTTAACTCACCATATTGCGAATCAAACTGTATGAACCTTCCTGTCAAGAACTCAAATGAAGAAGTGACCAACATCGTCAGAACAGTGACCATATCTTCGGTTCTGGTCCAATACCAGGAATATTCTGAGGTGTTCCAGGATACCCTACCTAGACTCTTACTCCCTCACAGGAAAGAAGATTGTTCCATAGACCTAATACCGGAATCAGTGGTGCCTTTTGGTCGCATGTACCCATTATCAATGCCTGAAAGACGTGCACTAAAAGACTACCTGGACGCTAATTTACAGAACGGTCTCATTCAGGAGTCCAATTCTTCTTGTGGTGCATCCTTGTTCTTTATCCCAAAGAAGGACTCCTCTGAACTGTGACCATGCTTTGATTACAGGGGTCTCAATCAAATCACGATCCGCGATGGATACCCAATTTTGTTGATAAGAGAAGTCCTGGAGGTGGTTCAGGGGGCAGTTTATTTTACCAAGCTTGATCTAAGAGGTGCATACAATCTTTTGAGGATAAGGAAGGGCGACGAATGGGAGACGGCCTTTCAGACCCCTTTGGGTCTGTTCGAATACAAGGTGATGCCCTTTGGGCTGGTAAATGCGCCTGCTATATTCCAGCGGTTTATGGATAAGATTTTTTCAGACATGCTGTTTCTGTCAGTGGTAGTCTACCTGGACGACATTCTGATATTTTCCCGAACTTTACAAGACCACCGCGACTCGTAAAAGTGGTACTTCATCATCTACAAAGCCACCAATTGCTGGTTCAGCCAGAAAAATGTCAGTTTGAGGTAACTACTATATCCTACCTAGGTTTCATCCTGTCGAAGGACGGCATCGAGATGGACCCAAAGAAGACAAAGGCCATAGTGGAATGGAAGGAACCCTCGAACATCAAAGAAGTACAAAGGTTTCTCGGGTTGGCACATTTTTATAGACGATTTATACCTAATTTTTCCAACGTAGTGTTACCTATCACATCACTTCTAAAGAAGGGAGTCAAATGCTCCTTTGACAAACCCAGAGAAGCCTTTCAACAACTAAAAGGATTTTTCACTTCTGCTCCCATCCTTGTACAACCGGATCAGACTAAAAAACAGTTTATCCTGGAGACTGACGCTTCTATAGGAGCAGTAGGAGCTATTCTACTCCAGAAGACTCTTGATGGGGAAGAACGTCCAGTTGCCTACTATTCTAAAACGTTAACCAGCAGTGAACGTAACTATTCAGTCCTCGAGAGAGAACTGTTAGCTATTAAGTTAGCCTGCCAAGAGTGGCGTCATCTTCTGCAAGGTGCGGCTCACAGTTTCATCATCCGCACAGTCCATCGCAACCTACAAGTCCTGCAACAAATGGAATGTACTGATGCCCGTCATGCCAGATGGGTCTACTTCTTCTTACAATTCGACTTTATAATCACTCATATTCCAGATTCAGAAAATCAGAAGGCGGATGCTTTGTCCTGCAATCACGGAGAAGACTCTGGAAACTATCAAGGTCACAAACTGGTTTTTCCAGCCCTCAAAATAGTTGCATCTGTCACTCCTTTCCTTCAGTATTTTATTCCACAGTATCTGGAGTAAGCCGGATTTCCCTCTACTGTTAATCAAGGTAGTGATGGTCTCTATTATCATGATACAGCCCTCTTTATTCCCACCAAGTGGTTACAGAAACAGGTGCTTGCCTGGTGTCACGATGCTCCTCTGGTTGGTCACTCTGGTATCAGGAAGACATACGAACTACTCAGTAGAGGTTTCTGGTGGCCTACCCTCCAGAAGGACGTACCTGAGTACGTATCTTCTTGTCCTGTTTGTGCTTCCAGCAAATACCAAACGGGTAAACCGATTGGTTTATTACAACAGCCACAATTGCCAGGACGTCCGTGGGAACATATTTCCACAGATTTCATTGTGGACCTCCCAGATCGTATGGCAAGACAGTGATTATGGTTACTGTAGATTCATACAATAAACTAGCCAATTTCTCAGCCTTCTCACACATACCCTCAGCACCTGAAACCGCAGCCACATTTCTCTGTGATATGGTTCGTCTTCATGGTTTGCCCAGGACCATTGTATCGGATCGAGACTCCCAATTTACATCCAGGTTCTGGTCAGCACTCTGTCAATCTTTGGGTATTCACAGGGCTCGTTCTTCAGGGTACCATCCCAGAGTAACGGGCAAACTGAAAGGCTCAATGCAAGCCTCGAACAGTACCTGAGATGCTTTTGTAGTCCCCAGCAAGACGAGTGGTTTTGATTCCTTCCACAGGCAGAATTCGCCTATAACAATTCCATACATACTACCATCCAGATGAGCCCAATCTATTGTACTTATGGCTACCATCCTCATCACTTACCTTGGTCTAACATACCATCGACCAGTGTTCCTGCCCTGGACAGTGTTTTGAAGGACCTTCATGAAGTACATGCCTTGGCCAAGAAGGCACGAGACCAGTCAACAGTCACAAAAAAGATGGGCCGACAAGGGTAGACACAACAACCCTGACTGGAAGACAGGTCAGTTAGTCTGGTTATCTACCAAATTCCTTCCTAAATGGGTCCAAACTGGTAAATTCTCCTCACGATATTTGGGTTCCTTTCCCATCTTATCCAGAATCAATCCGGTGGCTTATAAGCTTAAGCTACCCAAATACCTCCAGAGGGTACATCCAGTATTCCACACCTGCCTCCTGAAGATGCACAAGGAAGACCCATTTCAGAGACGGTTTCATAGAGTACAGACCTCTGTTACCCCAGTTCCTGATGAGTATGAGGTGTCCTACCTAGTGGGTTCCAGATATCGCAAGGGCAAGGTACAATACCTGGTACATTGGAAGGGATACCCTGTAGAAAAGAGATCCTGGGAACCAAGTGCCTACATCCATGCCCCCCGATTGCTAAGAAGATTCCACCAATTACATCCCGGAAAGCCGGGGGAATTCTGAGGATACAGGAGTATACTGTCAGGAACTGTGGTTGGAAGCTGTGGGAGCGCTGGAGACATTATCTTATGCCACTCCACCGCTCTAGTCCTCATCCAATATGTCGGCGTCTAGTATTTAACCAGACTCCGCCCCCCTGTTCATTGCGTTGTATCTGTGTTCTTGGTCAATGGTCTGCACTACTCTCTGCAAGTTTTTTGCCCACTTTTGAAACCTGTCAGTTTCGCCCTGACTAATCCTTTGTAGTTTCTTTGTTTTGTTTATCTGTCCTAACCTTCTAACTAACGTTCGCTCAACCTAGCATTTCTATCGACTTTCGTCTTTTCCTACGTTTCCTTTCCTTCGCCGTTCTTGCCAGTGTTCCGGCTTACCCGCTTCCTTTTTTGTATCGGATTTCTTCCACTGCCCTTCGTGGTTCATTTCTACTACTCCTCTCATTGTGGCTTCTACTTGCTGTTCATATCTATACTCCACCTTTCGGTTCTGGCGTCTGCGCTACTCCTTCTAGTCACATATCGCCACCTTTCTTTTAGCGGCTATCCGTCCTTTTCACTCTTGGCTCAACTCTTGTTGGGTCTTATCTACCTTATTTACCTTTTCCTCTTTCAGCTCTCTGTTATCCTCTTTTCTTTTCTGTTTACCTCTTTCCGTGGCAATCATTCCTATTTTCAGAATTACTAACTACCGATCCTTTTGATTAGCAGCTTGACCCTTCGGGCTGCAGAATCCAGTCCACTGTACTCAATATTCTGCTCAGCACCCCGGAACTTTGAGATCCTACCAGAACTCTTGGTCATCAGGGTTTTTTCTGCCACTTGGCTTTTTCCCTGTAACTGGGACTGGCTCCCCGGGGTACCCCGAGGGCAGATTCCCATCTCTGTCAAGGTGGCCTCCGGGGGAGCCAGACACTATTTGCACGAACGGAAGGACCACAAGCCTAAGGAAAAGTCATCTCCCGACAAGAAAAAAGACGCAAAACCTTCAGGTACTGTTATCAAGGATCTAACTTCAGAAGAATCAGGTGAGGAGGATTGGGAGGGTACTCTGGAGTCTGACAGCATACAACGCCCAGATATACCCATGGCGTCCTTGGAACAGTATCAAGAGTTGGTGGCTGCCATGCAGAACCTTACTGTAGAGGTACAAGCTTTGCGGAATGAGAATATCGCACTCAGACAGCAAGTCGTGTTACGCTGCGATGATCAGGGTGACTTACCACCCATGGACTTATCCTTTGGCAAATACGATGGACACCCTGGGGGTCTTAAGGATTTCCTAGATGACTGCCATGTTCATTTAACTTTCAGACCTCATGCCTATGAAACTGCATGATCCAGGGTCGGATTCATCATCGCTAACCTTATGGGAAATGCGTAATCTTGGGCCACTCCTTTGGTCACTGGGAATGATCCCTCCTTAAATGACTATGACCGCTTTTTGGAAACACTTAAAGAGCGATTCGACCGACCGGAAGTGCTGTACACCTCTCTGGAAGCAATATTAGATGTGCGGCAGGGAACCACCGACCTACAGACGTACATCTCCCGTATTTTGAGACTGGCCACTAAATCCGATTGGCCTGACTCAGCTAAACAGACCATTTTTCGCCAGGGGCTCCAAGATGAAATTAAGGATGAACTAGCCAGAGTGGCCAGGCCTGCTTCCTTTCAGGATTGAATTACATTGTCCCTACAAATTGAGTTTCGGATGCAAGAACGCCGTCAGGAAAGAAGAAGAAGTCGCAGCACCCATCAGGCTTCCAATCCGCCTTCCCAATCTCCATTACTTAGGAACACTCATTCTGCTGAAGAGCCAATGCAAATCGGAGCCCCGGGGGACCGTTAACCCAGGAAGAGAGAAGACGACGTTGTGAAGCTGGGTTATACATGTATTGTGGTTCTTCCAAGCATCTCTTGAGGAATTGTCCAGAAGTACCACTGAGGAGGAAGGAAAACTCCTGGTTGTTCATATCTATACTCAACCTTTCGGTTCTGGCGTCTGCGCTACTCCTTCTAGTCACATATCGCCACCTTTCTTTTAGCGGCTATCCGTCCTTTTCACTCTTGGATCAACTCTTGTTGGGTCTTATCTACCTTATTTACCTTTTCCTCTTTCAGCTCTCTGTTATCCTCTTTTCTTTTCTGTTTACCTCTTTCCGTGGCAATCATTCCTATTTTCGGAATTACTAACTACCGATCCTTTTGATTAGCAGCTTGACCCTTCGGGCTGCAGAATCCAGTCCACTGTACTCAATATTCTGCTCAGCACCCCAGAACTTTGAGATCCTACCAGAACTCTTGGTCATCAGGGTTTTTTCTGCCACTTGGCTTTTTCCCTGTAACTGGGACTGGCTCCCCGGGGTACCCCAAGGGCAGATTCCCATCTCTGTCAAGGTGGCCTCCGGGGGAGCCAGACACTATTTGCACGAACGGAAGGACCACAAGCCTAAGGAAAGTCATCTCCCGACAAGAAAAAAAGACGCAAAACCTTCAGGTACTGTTATCAAGGATCTAACTTCAGAAGAATCAGGTGAGGAGGATTGGGAGGGTACTCTGGAGTCTGACAGCATACAACGCCCAGATATACCCATGGCGTCCTTGGAACAGTATCAAGAGTTGGTGGCTGCCATGCAGAACCTTACTGTAGAGGTACAAGCTTTGCGGAATGAGAATATCGCACTCAGACAGCAAGTCGTGTTACGCTGCGATGATCAGGGTGACTTACCACCCATGGACTTATCCTTTGGCAAATACGATGGACACCCTGGGGGTCTTAAGGATTTCCTAGATGACTGCCATGTTCATTTCACTTTCAGACCTCATGCCTATGAAACTGCACGATCCAGGGTCGGATTCATCATCGCTAACCTTATGGGAAATGCGTTATCTTGGGCCACTCCTTTGGTCACTGGGAATGATCCCTCCTTAAATGACTATGACCGCTTTTTGGAAACACTTAAAGAGCGATTCGACCGACCGGAAGTGCTGTACACCTCTCTGGAAGCAATATTAGATGTGCGGCAGGGAACCACCGACCTACAGACGTACATCTCCCGTATTTTGAGACTGGCCACTAAATCCGATTGGCCTGACTCAGCTAAACAGACCATTTTTCGCCGGGGGCTCCAAGATGAAATTAAGGATGAACTAGCCAGAGTGACCAGGCCTGCTTCCTTTCAGGATTTAATTACATTGTCCCCACAAATTGAGTTTCGGATGCAAGAACGCCGTCAGGAAAGAAGAAGAAGTCGCAGCACCCCTCAGGCTTCCCATCCGCCTTCCGAATCTCCATCACTTAGCAACACTCATTCTACTGAAGAGCCAATGCAAATCGGAGCCAGACGACGTTGTGAAGCTGGGTTATACATGTATTGTGGTTCTTCCTAGCATCTCTTCAGGAATTGTCCAGAAGTTCCACCCAGGAGGAAGGAAAACTCCAGCCCCCGTTCTTATGCAAGGGAAGTATCGGGGTAGCTACCTGCAACCCTTGCAACAATTCCAGATCAATGGAGAAGTCAGACGACAATCGACTAATGGTATTCAGAGTACACCTTTGGCTGACTGATTCAGAACCCACAGATGTATGGCAATGCTGGATTGTGGTGCAGCGGGTAACTTTATCGACTTAAATTGGGCCAGAGAGAAGATGGTACCCTCAAGACCCAAGCCAAGACCCATACCAGTCGAAGGAGTCGATGGTACACCATTGTCTTCGGGTCCCATTATTAATGAGACTATTCCTTTGAGGATGAAGCTGGGAGAACATCAAGAATATCTGGTTTTTGATCTCATCAGAGCAGCTCACTTCCCATTGCTTATCGGAATACCTTGGTTGAAAAGGCATAATCCTGCCATCGACTGGACATCCAACAGAGTGAGCTTTAACTCACCATATTGCGAATCAAACTGTATGAACCTTCCTGTCAACAACTCAAATGAAGAAGTGACCAACATCGTCAGAACAGTGACCATATCTTCGGTTCCGGTCCAATACCAGGAATATTCTGAGGTGTTCCAGGATACCCTACGTAGACTCTTACTCCCTCACAGGAAAGAAATCAGTGGTGTCTTTTGGTCGCATGTACCGATTATCAATGCCTGAAAGACGTGCGCTAAAACACTACCTGGACGCTAATTTACAGAACGGTCTCATTCAGGAGTCCAATTCTTCTTGTGGTGCATCCTTGTTCTTTATCCCAAAGAAGGACTCCGCTGAACTGCGACCATGCTTTGATTACAGGGGTCTCAATCAAATCATGATCCGCGATGGATACCCAATGCCGTTGATAAGAGAAGTCCTGGAGGTGGTTCAGGGGGCAGTTTATTTTACCAAGCTTGATCTAAGAGGTGCATACCATCCTTTGAGGATAAGGAAGGGCGACGAATGGAAGACGGCCTTTCGGGCCCCTTTGGGTCTGTTCGAATACAAGGTGATGCCCTTTGGGCTGGTAAATGCGCCTGCCATATTCCAGCGGTTTATAGATAAGATTTTTTCAGACATGCTGTTTCTGTCAGTGGTAGTCTAACTGGACGACATTCTGATATTTTCTGAACTTTACAAGACCACCGCCGACTCGTAAAAGAGGTACTTCATCGTCTACAAACCCACCAATTGCTGGTTCAGCCAGAAAAATGTCAGTTTGAGGTAACTACTATATCCTACCTAGGTTTCATCCTGTCGAAGTACGGCATCGAGATGGACCCAAAGAAGATAAAGGCCATATTGGAATGGAACGAACCCTCGAACATCAAAGAAGTACAAAGGTTTCTCGGGTTGGCAAATTTTTATAGACGATTTATACCTAATTTTTCCAACGTAGTGTTACCTATCACATCACTTCTAAAGAAGGGAGTCAAATGCTCCTTTGACAAGGAACCCAGAGAAGCCTTTCAACAACTAAAAGGAGTGTTCACTTCTGCTCCCATCCTTGTACAACCGGATCAGACTAAAAAACAGTTTATCCTGGAGACTGACGCTTCTATAGGAGCAGTAGGAGCTATTCTACTCCAGAAGACTCTTGATGGGGAAGAACGTCCAGTTGCCTACTATTCTAAAACGTTAACCAGCAGTGAACGTAACTATTCAGTCCTCGAGAGAGAACTGTTAGCTATTAAGTTAGCCTGCCAAGAGTGGCGTCATCTTCTGCAAGGTGCGGCTCACAGTTTCATCATCCGCACAGACCATCGCAACCTACAAGTCATGCAACAAATGGAATGTACTAATGCCTGTCATGCCAGATGGGCCTACTTCTTCTTACAATTCGACTTTATAATCACTCATATTCCAGGTTCAGAAAATCCGAAGGCGGATGCTTTGTCCCGCAGTCACGGAGAAGACTCTGGAAACTATCAAGGTCACAAACTGGTTTTTCCAGCCCTCAAAATAGTTGCATCTGCCACCCCTTTTCTTCAGTATTTTATTCCACAGTATCTGGAGTAAGCCGGATTTCCCTCTACTGTTACTCAAGGTAGTGATGGTCTCTATTATCATGATACAGCCCTCTTTATTCCCACCAAGTGGTTACAGAAACAGGTGCTTTCCTGGTGTCACGATGCTCCTCTGGTTGGTCACCCTGGTATCAGGCAGACATACAAACTACTCAGTAGAGGTTTCTGGTGGCCTACCCTCCGGAAGGACGTACATGAGTACGTATCTTCTTGTCCTGTTTGTGCTTCCAGCAAATACCAAACGGGTAAACCGATCGGTTTATTACAACAGCTACAATTGCCAGGTCGTCCGTGGGAACATATTTCCACAGATTTCATTGTGGACCGCCCAGATCGTATGGCAAGACAGTGATTATGGTTACTGTAGATTCATACAGTAAACTAGCCCATTTCTCAGCCTTCTCACACATACCCTCAGCACCTGAAACCGCAGCCACATTTCTCTGTGATGTGGTTCGTCTTCATGGTTTGCCCAGGACCATTGTATCGGATCGAGACTCCCAATTTACATCCAGGTTCTGGTCAGCACTCTGTCAATCTTTGGGTATTCACAGGGCTCGTTCTTCAGGGTACCATCCCAGAGTAACGGGCAAACTGAAAGGCTCAATGCAAGCCTCGAACAGTACCTTAGATGCTTTTGTAGTCCCCAGCAAGATGAGTGGTTTTGATTCCTTCCACAGGCGGAATTCGCCTATAACAATTCCATACATACTACCATCCAGATGAGCCCATTCTATTGTACTTATGGCTACCATCCTCACCACTTACCTTGGTCTAACATACCATCGACCAGTGTTCCTGCCCTGGACAGTGTTTTGAAGGACCTTCATGAAGTGCATGCCTTGGCCAAGAAGGCACATGAGACCAGTCGACAGTCACAAAAAAAATGGGCCGACAAGGGTAGACGCAACAACCCTGACTGGAAGACAGGTCAGTTAGTCTGGCTATCTACCAAATTCCTACGTAAATGGGTCCAAACTGGTAAATTCTCCTCACGATATTTGGGTTCCTTTACCATCTTATCCAGAATCAATCCGGTGGCTTATAAGCTTAAGCTACCCAAATACCTCCAGAGGGTACATCCAGTATTCCACACCTGCCTCCTGAAGATGCACAAGGAAGACCCATTTCAGAGACGGTTTCATAGAGTACTGTTACAACGAACCTCTGCAATGTCTATGGGTACCTCCGTCCCCAAGCTCCAGCGAAGGAGAAAAGGGCCGTGAATACGGGCACCAGGCACTGCAAAGGAAAAAGCAGGTGAGTGTAAGTACACGGTAAAGAATATGGGAATAATCAATAATCAAGATAATGGAGTGGACCCTACCAATCAGGAAGGGTAACCAGGACAGGAAGACAGCCGGGAAAGTAGATGTTCAGGACCCCCACATTTAGGGGCTGTACGTGGGGCTGAGCCGAAGTCCAACCAAAGCACCCTTGAGTCAGGGAGTTTCCAAAGCAGTTCCAAGTATTGTCCCAAGAAAAACCGGGTCCAAAATCCAAGAGATACAATCCTTGAAAGTTCCAAAAGCCAAGTCCGAAATCCGTAAGCAGGTCCAATGATTCACGCCAGAGAGTTCCAAAATCCGTGTAAGCAATAGTTCAAGCAACCAAATCCAAGGAGCAGGCAAAGACAGTCCAGAAATAATCAGAAGCCAGAGTTCAAAAAACAGAGTTCCAAGATCCAACACAACGCCACTCGAATCGCCGGAAACAGCTGAGAAGCGCGGAGACTCAGCTTCCGCGTTCTTTTAAACCGGTGTTCGGGTTACGTGAGTGACGCAGCGTATCACGTGACCCTCGCAACCGGGGAGCAGCAACATGATTGGACGAGCGGGCCGCTCCTACGGCAACACGTGGGCGTTGCCTAGGTGACCAGGACGCCGGGGTGGTGAGGCTCAATCCACCCCAGCGCCATCGCGGCCACAGTCTCCAAGCTGTCACGCGCCGCCTTCCTCTTCCGGGGAGCCCGGCACCATGGCCTCTGAAGGGGGGCGCTCGGCCAAGGCCACCGCCGTAGGTAAGATGTCGCTGAGAGATGGGCGGTGTTGCGCTGCGCTGGGAGGTGGGTGGTGTTGTGCTGCGCTGGGAGGTGGGCGGTACTGCGCTGATCGTAACAAGTACAGACCTCTGTTACCCCAGTTCATGATGAGTATGAGGTGTCCTACCTAGTGGGTTCCAGATATTGCAAGGGCAAGGTACAATACCTGGTACATTGGAAGGGATACCCTGTAGAAGAGAGATCCTGTGAACCAAGCACCTACATTCATGCCCCCCGATTGCTAAGAAGATTCCACCAATTACATCCCGGAAAGCCGGGGGGGGTTCCGAGGATACGGGGGTATACTGTCTGGAACTGTGGTTGGAAGCTGTGGGAGCACTGGAGCCATTAGCTTATGCCACTCCACCGCTCTAGTCCTCATCCAATATGGCAGCGTCTAGTATTTAACCAGACTCCGCCCCCCTGTTCATTGCGTTGTATCTGTGTTCTTGGTCAATGCTCTGCGCTACTCTCCGCAGGTTTTTTGCCCACTTTTGAAACCTGTCAGTTTCGCCCTGACTAATCCTTTGTAGTTTCTGTGTTTTGTGTATCTGTCCTAACCTTCTAACTAACGTTCGCTCAACCTAGCATTTCTATCGTCTTTAGTCTTTTCCTATGTTTCCTTTCCTTCGGTGTGCTTGCCAGTGTTCCAGCTTATCCGCTTCCTTTTTTGTATCAGGTTTCTTCCGCTGCCCTTCGTGGTTCATTTCTACTACTCCTCCCAGCGTGGCTTCTACTTGCCGTTCATACCTATACTCCTCCTTTCGGTTCTGGCATCTGTGCTACTCCTTCTATTCACATATCGCCACCTTTCTTTTAGCGGCTATCCGTCCTTTTCACTCTTGGATCAACTCTTGTTGGGTCTTATCTACCTTATTTACCTTTTCCTCTTTCAGCTCTCTGTTATCCTCTTTTCTTTTCTGTTTACCTCTTTCCGTGGCAATCATTCCTATTTTCGGATTTTCTAACTACCGATCCTTGTGATTAGCAGCTTGACTCTTGGGGCTGCAGAATCCAGTCCACCGTACTCAATATTCTGCTCAGCACCCTGGAACTTTAAGATCCTAACTTGGTCATCAGGGTTTTTACTGCCACTTGGCTTTTTCTCTGTAACTGGGGCTGGCTCCCCGGGGTCCCCCGAGGGCAGATTCCCAACTCTGTCAAGGTGGCCTCCGGGGGAGCCAGACCCTATTTGCACGAAGGGAAGGACCACAAGCCTAAGGAAAAGTCGTCTCCCGACAAGAAGAAAAGACGCAAACCTTCAGGTACTGTTATCAAGGACCTAACTTCAGAAGAATCAGGTGAGGAGGATTGGGAGGGTACGCAGGAGTCTGACAAAATCATGGAGATTAAATAGTTACAACCTATGTTCCTCTTAATGACAGGTCACTTAGATTTAAGACATTAGATCTTAATGGTGCAACTTTGCAGTTTAAATGTAGGATTTTGAAACAGTCACAGGCGGCCAATGGTATGACGCCCATATTTTGACAGATTTTCACAGGCAAGCACACTTTTTACTGTGGATATTTTGATGATAGATTCTGCTTTTCCTGACATTGTGTGTTCAAATTGATTCCTTAAACGAGGTGGCGGGTAACACCCATCAAAGATATTGGATGTTTTGTGGTGTTTTGGTCCGCTATTTTAAGAAAAAGGGATTTAAGAGCAATTTCTGGGTTTCTTGCAATAAAGCATTGCCTTTCCTGCAGTGCTAATTTTTACTTGGTAGACAGCCCAGTGACAGGTTTCAGCAGTGAGGTCTCCTTCCACTACTGACAACAGGCAAAGTAGATTTGGCAGCCATCTTTTCCGGTTTCAAAGCGCACTTTTTCATAGGTTTTGGTGTGCATAGGGCTTTCGCTGCCATTTTGCTGATTCTGGTGTCGCCAGCACACAGTGATGCCGCACGGCAGAGCAGAGTGGGTTAAAACATCCCATACCACCACACGTAAATGCATCTGAAGGAGCACCAAACTCTTCCACACATCGTAGTTGCAATGTGGGTGATGTAAGAGGATTCAATTCAACACTACAGCTAAGTCAACGCCTAGTCTATAATACTGAATGAAAACCCTTATTGATATAATTTTATGTCCAGTTCATGCGTTCTGGATGACTACCCTTATATAACACCCCTCTCTTGGAATCCTCCTGACCCCACTGAGCCAAGAAGTAGTTCTGTTTTGCAAGTTAAAGGTTTATTTGATAAATTAAACAATATATATATATAGATATCACGCTTTATAATAAATTAATAATTGGACATCACACTTAATCTGGTATGATAAAGATTAACAACAGAGAATCTGGCACTAGCACACTTCTTGATAATCACTAAGGAGTTGACATGAAATGGATAAGATAGCAACAATACTTTTATGGTTTCAAATGGATGCAATGTGGAATGAAATGCAGTACAGAAAATACTCAATATGATTTCAACAAAACAATGTAATCACTTTCTTGGACAATTCACCCCCCTTTTTATGCAATGCAAGGAAATGGAGGGAAGCACACAGTTCTCAGAAATGCAATCAAATGTGATTCAGTTCACCCCAGCAACTTAGACTACAGAAGTTGAAAACACAGGCAAAATGCTTTGATATGTGCTGGCAATGGAGTGAAAATATGTTAAAATGCTTTTAATTCCCTCTAGAAGTTCAGGGTGAGTGGTATCTAGTTAATATTAGTCCAGGCTCACACTAGCAATGATTCAGGGATGATTAGCAGGTTAAACGAATTTCTGGCAAATGGAAGGCAAGCAGCTTCTGTTTTCACACGTGAAGAAATTTGCAAATCGCGGCAAAATGTCAAATCGCGGCTAAATTTGCGAATGCGCCGAGCGCTATTACAGAAGAACTACGAGGACTATCACTATCGTTTTGGGGTCCTAAGAAAGCCTAGGATCTCAGCTTCCAGATGAAAGTTACTGCAAGTCTCTAGCACAAACGGTTGCGGAGAAATGAGCGATTGAATAAAGGTCGTTTTTCAGATTTGAAATTTTAAAGTTCAAAAAGACAAGTGCAGCTTGCAACTAGAAAATGACAAGTGACAGCTTTGCAAATGACAGGTGACAGTTAGGAGACAGTTCTACTTAGATTAAAATAGGATTGAATTATATTATTTTAACTAAGAGATTGGTTCTGCACAGTTTTGCTAGGTACTCACACTATATTTAGAAATATGCCTTGCCACGGATCTGGTCAGGTTTTGGACTGCACTCCGGTTCAGCTCTCTCTGGTTTTGGATACTGCTCTGCTTTCTCTGGGGATTGATGGAGGTAAAGTATGGATTTTCCCGGCAGAGCGTCCCGCAGCAAATGGATTTGAAGGTCCCTATCTGTCCTGTCTGTCTGCTTTTATCTGTTTTGAAATGGGTGTGTGTGAGCATCACTAGACCCTACCCCTCTCCACTTGCCATTGGTCAAATTTCCATTTCTCACTTGATTGGGGAAGGAACTGTGAGTCAGAGCGATGTCATTTTATGGCTTGCAGAGAGGACACTCCCCTGTCAAATTGCACACAATCTATATTTGATATAAAAAGACATATTTGCACAGGTAAACATTTGTTTAAAATTACATGCACCCCTCACATATCACAGGAGGTATACCCTGTCCAAACTCTGCTCTTCCTGGGGGCTTGCATTCAGAAATGGCAATATTTTGCACTTTTTTAACTGGTTTGCGATACCGTACATTACCCCAAATTTACACACATGTGCGCAAGGAGTATGGACATTAGTTGATGAAGTGTCAGATTTTTCACATGCACACATTTTGAGTAATATCCTCTTAACTGCTAGTTTGCCCCCAGAACATCACACAAATTGGAGTTTGGGCTTGAATTGAAGGTACATTTTTTAAATTAAGGCTCTCAAAGTTATACATTTCTGTCATTTGATTACAAAGAGTTATCAGTGTTTCTGTAAAATAGATATTTTTCTTTCAATTCAGTTCTCAGAGTGTTGGAGTCCGCCTCCAAGACTTGGGTGGGTCAGTCCTCTGGGCAGACAGGGCTTTGTTGACATTAAACAGTCAAAATCAACATATTCCTTTCAGAGGAAAGGGGCCATTGTGTGGTCTCTGGGAAGCTCCCAGCCAGTCTGCCTTCTATCAATCAAGAGGTCATGTGAGATTCTAACTCCTGGTGTGAAGCTCTGGAGGTGAGAGGGTTTCCCAGGCTTCAGGCCTCTGGGAACAGCATGTGGCTAATTTTTAATTAAAATGCAGCCTTTGAAGTCAGCTGAGTCAAATCCCTTTGTCAGCAACTGCACTCAGTTCTCCTGTCAGAGTTTAGACCGCCAGCGCCCCCTTGAGGATTTTGTTGGTACTGCATGCAATTTTGGGATTTTCTTGGATTAATGCATTCTAAACAGGAATGGTTCTTACATGGTAGTAAATCCTTGCTTAACATTGTTTTGATGGGGCTCCTTACAGTAAAATGGTTATGTGGAACCCCACAAAAGGGTTGAATCTTTAAAGTGGTCCAATGAGTCACGATTTCAGCAACTTTTTGACATCAGTAACAGTGGATTTTGTTAACAAAGACCTTTCTTTACACTGGTGGGTGGCAAGTTAGGTAACCATTTTGGTGTGCGCACAACTGCGTAGCTCTCCTGGATTCTGGGATGAAATAATGGGCGGCGACAGCGCATCCCCATCTTTACCCACTCCAATGATTTATTTTTGTTCTGGGGTAAAATGATGGGCAGCGACAGCTTAATCCCCACATTTACCCCGTCTAATGATTCCACATGGGTCAAAACCCTCCACAGTGACAAGGTTGCTAAGGTTAGGTTCGAGTGGGACGCCTGAGTGAACCCGCTCCGTCAGTCACCATAGATGACACAACCACCTCAGTTGCCAAAGAGTTCCCAAATGGAGTGGATGTGGCCAGTGTAGTGTGATACCGAATGTGGTGTGTCATCCCTCCTGTGGGCATGGTAGCTCCCAGGATGGGTGTAACGGTTACATGGTCCTAACCATGTGACCAATATAATAAATATGACGAGCCGCTTCCGGCTCATCAGTCCAACGGAGAGCTGACTCCTGTGTCTCATTGCACCATGCTGGTGCGGCGGAGAGTGCCGTGGGCCCACCACTTGGCCTGGCATGAAAACGGTGCCCTTGCTGGGCAACACCGTCTATGGTGATCGACGAGGGCGTGGTCACGGTGATGGTGGTGCCCCGGCCCTGGGTGCCGCCAGGACCGCGCCTGATGGCCCGCAGTTCCGGTGCCCCTGAGCTGCAGAGGCCGCGGGGTGCCTCTCGCGGTCCGGGGAAAATCGCTCCAGTTCGGAGCGTTCTAAAAAGAAAAAGTGAATTGTAACAGAGGCCCTTAGCCGGCGCAACAGGAACAATGGAGGTGGGCATGGCCCACGCCAACCGGGCCCGCAGTGGTGTGTAGAAAATAAGGAAACGGAGGACTGCGCCGCCCGCGAAAGAACAAAGGAGGGGGCGTGGCCTAAGACATCAAGGCCTGTGGCGGTGAGAAAAAAAAAAAAAGAGGTGACAGTGAGGCCTGCAGCGGCCCCAGAAAGGGGAGGCAGTCACACTGCCCGTTCTTCCCAGCCCACCAGCATCCATCAGGTGAGCTGGGGGTGTTCCAGGTAGCCTCACGGGCCATTCTCCCCAGCCCACCAACATCCATCAGGTGAGCCTGGGGGTGTTCCAGCCCCAAGACAAGGAAAGTTGGCTTGAGGAAACCCGGAAGCCAGAGTACCCTGTCCTCCCCATGACAGAAAGGGGCAAAGGTGAGGGCCTGCTCCCAGGGTGTGGCTCATGGAGCACTGTCGTGTGTACCCATCAGTCCCAATGATATAAAAAGGGGCGCAGGATTGAAAAGGGTAGCCCCGCCAGGCCAACCAGGAGGGAGCAGCATGAGAGGATCCCATGCTCAACACGTGGAGAGGGCTGCACTTCGCACCCAGAGAAGGCTGCATTCATCACCCAGCAACAGGGTAGCGTCTCCCCAAGGGAGTGCTCGCGTGCCCTCAGTGAAAGACCAGCTAGCTGGGCAACTTCGAGTGACCGCAGTGGCAAGCGCAGACTCTGGCCAGGAGCAACATCCTGCACATACCCAAGGAGGGAAAGGTGTGGGCTGTCCCCTGTTTGCCACAGCTGGGCAGGCCCATACCAGTGTACCAAACATGCTGTCACCAAGTGGACCTGGCGCGGAGGGGGAAAAGGAAGGGAGTGGCCCATCATCCTGCCATTATTCCAGCACTGTGCCACAGGTATTTCTCCCCCACTATCTATGGACTAGGCCGAGGTGGCCCCTGGTACCCCCAAGTGCAGCTTTGCCAGCCCTGAACTTTCATCTGTCTGCCAGCATCCGGCCACAAGTTTGTTCTGCTGTCGAGAGACTGGGCCGAGGTGGCCCCTGGTAACCCCAGGTGTGGTTTTACCAGTCCGTGAACCCCGAACTGTCCTGAAGAGTTTCCAAGGGGAGGCGAACGGGTGGCCCGCGACCTGAAGTGGCCCAGCCGAAATATTGTGCGAAACTGTGTTACTGCGTTGTGGTTTTGGGGGTGCGGGTGCAGCCATGAGTGATGGTGCTGTGTCAGTGGTGCAGGATCCACTCACCCAGGTTAATAAAAGGTGTGCGTGTGGGTGGAGGTTCCAACATTTCACCAGTTGCCCACCAGCCTTGACTGTCACCCCTGGTGACCTGGGCCCATAAGTGTGTATAGATTAGTTGTGGGGATAGTATTAGTAGTATTGGAGTGTGACGTTGTTTTGTTTGGCTGTTATGAAAAAGGAGGAGTGTTGTGTGCCACCCCTCCTGTGAGCATGGTAGCTCCCAAGATGGGTGTAACGGTCACATGGTCCCTAACCATTTGACCAATATAATAAATACGACGAGCCGCTTCCTGCTCAGCAGTGACACGGAAAGCTGACTCCTGTGTCTCATTGCACCATGCTGGTGTGACGCAGCATGCCGTGGGCCCACCACGTGGCCTGGCATGAAGACGGTGCCCTTGCTGAGCATCACCCTCTATGGTGTTCGACGAGGCCGTGTGATCACAGTGATGGTGGTGCCCCGACCTGGGTGCCCCCAGGACCGGGGTTGATGGTCCGCAGTTCCTATGCCCCTGAGCTGCGGAGGCCGAGGGTGTCCCTCGCGGTCCGCTTAACTGTTAATATTGCATCCGGTGATCCAGCTGAAGGAGGGTGCCCCCTCTGATCCACCATCTGCATGGATGCAGATTTGGGAGGGGCCTGGTGATCCAGGCCCCCATAACACCAAGCACCTTTTCACTAAAACAGGAGCCAAACTCTAAATCAATTATTTATTTAAATATGTCCCTACTCTCTGCCAAGAAAGAATCATTAGCAAATCCTTGCGGTGGTCTTTGGTCTCCCAGAACCTGACCCTCAGTTACGGCTCCTACCCCTAAATTGTTTTGCTGGGAGGATAATGTTGAGTGCGTTGTCTGTCATGGCGATAATCCTGAAGGAAGAAAGACTGACATTGTGGTTTCCCAAAGTAGATAACTCTAGCCTCTGCTGGGGCACAGACACCCTCAGTGGAGCAAATTTGGGGGGGTCCCTTTGCATTTTGAATCAATTTCGGAGTAGAAACATTTGAAAATGCATGAAAACGGATTTGCTTCAAGGCAGGGGATAATGGTCCAAGTGTGGAGTCTGACAGCAATGTATGTTTTAGCCGACAGCACAGGCCCCATTCACTTCCTTGCCTTGTTGACAAGTGGCCACTTGCTGCGCCACCTCTTCCTCCGGCGCAGAACAGGGAGTGTGTCTCTCCAAACTCTCCATACTTAATTGTTCATTGTTTATACAAAACTCCACAGCAAAGTCACACACTGTTGTCGGGACGGGGAGGTTGTCAATTTCAGGGCAGCCACCTGAGCATTTTTGGACAATGGTTTCCGCGAGGAGGAGGTATAGCAAGACATCCAAAATAGAATTAGTGTCTATATAGTATAAGTTAATGACAAATAGAGTAGCGGACAGAAGACGGTAGAACATATGAGTAACTTTAAAGGGTAATCACAGTACTTACAAGTTCGTAGGCAGCCTCCCGCCACTCCTGCCACTAACTGCTGCTAACTGCCAATGACTGCAGTATCTCTGCACACACAAAGCAGACTGCTCACAACATTTGCCAATTACTGCAGTAAGTCTGCGGTGAATCCACAGTGCTCCGCGCTGAAGACTGGTATTTGTATCCAGCACCTCCTACAATAGTGCACACAGAAAGAAGACTGCTTAGAACGTTTGCCAATAACTGCAGTAACTCTGCAGTGTGGATCACTGAAGACTGGTATTTGTATCTGGCTCTGCCTCCAGCAATGCACACAGAAAGTAAACTGCTCGCAACGTTTGCCAATAACTGCAGTAACTCTGTAGTGACTCTGTGGTGCTGTGCTCTGAAGACTGGCATTTGTATCTGGCTCCTCCTCCAGTAGTTCACACAGAAAGTAGGCTGCTCACAATGTTTGCCAATAACTGCAGTAACTTTGCAGTGACTCCGCGGCGCTCCGCACTGAAGACTGGTATTTGTATCCAGCTCCTCCTATAGTAGTTCATACAGAAAGCAGACTGCTCACAACTTTTGCTAATAACTGCAGTAACTCTGCAGTGACTCTGTGGTGCTCCGTGCTGAAGACTGGTATTTGTATCTGGTGCCTCCAGTGGTGCACACATATAGCAGACTGCTCACAACATAACTTCAGTAGCTCTGCAGCGACTCTGTGGTGCTCTGCACTGAAGACTGGCATTTGTATCCAGCTCCTCTTCCAGTAGTGCACACAGAAAGCAGACTGCTCTCAACGTTTGGCAATAACTGCAGTAACTCTGCAGTGCCTCTGCAGCAATCTGCGCTGAAGACTGCTATTTGTATCTGGCTTCTCCTACAGTAGTGCACACAGAAAGCAGACTGCTCACAATGTTTGCCAATAACTTCAGTAACTCTGCAGTGACTCCGCGGGGCTCCGCGCTGAAGACTGGTATTTGTATCCAGCTCCTCCTCCAGTACTGCACGCAGAAAGCAGAATGCTTACAACATTGCCAACAAATGCAGTAACTCTGCAGTGACTCAGTGGTGTGCATCGCTGAAGACGTATTTGTATCTGGCTCCTCCTCCAGCAGTGCACACAGAAAGCAAACTGCTAACAACATTTGCCAATAACTGCAGTAACTCTGCAGTGACTCTGCACTGAAGACTGGTATTTGTATCCGGCTCCTCTTCCATAAATGACATTTGTGATGTCAACTTTGATGTCCTGGGTGTAAGTGTTAGCAGGGCATGGTGTTGGCGCGAGTTATGGTAGGTTATCTTACCATACTGTTGAATTTCTGGGGGGTTCGGTTTACTGGTAACCATAACATCCCTTTAACAAAGTTGTTTTCACTGAATTTCATAGATTTGTATTAGTGCAACTTCACCATAACGTCATTTCATGGGTTTTTACCAGTGCACACTAATGTACTCCAACCTCCTAATATATTATGTATCCCCAGCGTAGCCGCATTTTTGACTGATGTACATAAAACTGTGGCATTCCACACACCCCAGCAACATTTGCAACAATTCTATCCACTTTTTGCAACTGTTTCCACTGTTTTTGTGTTCACTGATGTCTGCGAACATCTGACGTCACCGTGGACTTTCCTGACAGTGTCATGCGACCTTGTGTGCACACGCGGCATGATGACATGATCACGAACGTGTCCACACTTCGCGAACGGGTCCGTACTTTGCAAACAGTTTCAAACTGCATTTCCATCTGAACTAGGAAATCTAAACTGAAAATGTACCCTTGCACAGCTCCTACACCTATGTTTACTCATTATCCATTTGCAATCTACGACATAGCACATGCTTAGAAGAATATTAGCAGAAATGCTATTTATCTTCAAAAATAGCATCAGCTATTGCCATCCCTCCTCCCCAGTAGCCACCACCACCACTACCACCAGCTGGAAGGTCTAGATAATGGAAAAAGTGCAATAATTCAGAAAACAATCAAGAGGACAGGGAGGATGAGGTAGTGAAAATGCCTACATTTAGCACCCAAAGAGAATCATGGGTGTGGCAGTCTTTACCACCGTTGGGGGTGAACCAAAGGCTAAAGGTACCAAAGGTAAAATGCACTGAGTGTAACGTTGCACTCAGTTGCGGACAACCAGGGCAGTATGCCTACGGGACCACCTCCATGCACCGTCACACAAAATCAAACCACTGCGATGCTATGAGAAAGGCTGTTCCTTTCTCAGGAAGTAGTAGGCTGTCTTCCTGTACCTCATCCTCCTCAAACAATACTGCCACCACACAGGCTACTCCTGTGGGTCACAAGATCAAGCCAGCTACATTGCAAGCTATAAAAGAAGCTGTTGATACATATCTTTCAAAGACAATTGTACTCTGTATATACTGCAACACACCACTCTGCAGGGAGGAGCAGTTTTGAAGTGCTTTTGAGACTGCAATCAAGGAGCATGAGAAACAATGTCCCCTACCTTAGACTTAATGCACACCCAAAATCTTCCTCTGTTCACCTGCCCATCCATAGCTGTGTTTGCTGCCCCTTCCATTTCCCTCCCTTAATTACTTCCTGGCCTCTCCTGTAAAAAAATGGTTTTCATTCGAAATACACAAAAAAGGTTCCTTTAGGAATTACCTTTCACAGTTAAAAATAGAAGTAAAACAATATACGCTTATAGACTCCATCTACTTTACATTTGTCAGTAAAATAGTTAGACTCAATAAGATTCTCCAACATTCCAATTATCATTTGCTACTATGCTAATGGAAATAATGGACAATAGTGTACTACAGAAAAAGTACAAAACACATAAACAATTTTCTGTCCTACATACTTTTCTCTAGCATACATATAAGGAACATAAACCATGGCCCTTTATGACTATCCGCGGTCTCTGCAGGAACCTCGCTAGGACATGATTCATTAAAAAAACTTGAATTGCACATGCACACGATCGTAGAAGACAACCCTTCTACCCTTTTTACTGTTATGTTTGTACCACTCCCTCATTGCCTGCTTTGAAGCAGTCACACATACATCGACCAATTTTTTAAAAAAGCTCTACAGCTAAACCTATCAGCATATTAAATTTAAGAAAAAAGTTTGTTTGTGCCTACATTTCTTTGCGCCAATTTCCTTATGTGGTGACATAAACTCACAGAGCCAAATTTCTTCATAAGAATATTTCTTAATTTATTCAGTGTATGTTCCGCCCTTAATGGATGACACGTGTTTCGGCGTGTGACTAGTGCCTTTTTCAAATCCGGGCTGTTTATATGCATAGAAAAATAAAACAAAACAAAATACCATTTTGAGTACATTTTTTACATGACTTCTTGTTTGATTACATATTGTGCAGTTAAGGTAGTGACTCTGGTTGGTGTTGTAAACCTTATGCATCCCTAAATATGATGAACACCTGAAGTGACACACACGTCTAGCACCTCGTGCAGTTATGAGTAGGTCCATTATAATACAAAAGGAGAAAAAGAAAAGTCAAATAAATTGTGTGCGTTGTAGAGAGAGGGGAGGGTAGGTGGGACTTGTATTTCATTAGTTATCCAAAATAAATCGAGATTCATCTCTTACTCTTGCTTATTAAAGTTGAAGTCCCCCTTCCAGGAAATATTTTTTAGTCGAATTAAGTAACCGTGGTCCTAGGGTTCAATCCCTTCTAGAAACAGATCAAATGGTCCATTATACTGAGAACAGCCATTCAGAAAAATCCCTTTGTTTCGTTACTTTTGCATTTAAGTTATGCACATATTTTGCCCATCTGTGTTTTGACACTAATAAAGTGTTCCTCTTTTCATTACTGAAGAAAGAGAAACTTATGCCTGAAAATTTCACACTCATGTTGTATGATTTTTTCCCCTCTTACGCAGTTTGATTTTCCAATTCATAGTTGTAACCATGACCGGGAGTTTCTCCCTCTTGTTACTGGAGGGAAAACACCTTAAATTCGTGTTTACAATAGTACCCTGTTGCACAAGTTTGTTTACCCAATTACAAAGTGTTTGTTTGTGTCGCTCGACACGAAACGTGCTTCGAGTCGAGGAACTCTATGTCTCCGTGTTGACCCACACCCCTGCGACAACTGAACAACAAAGAAAGGATAACAAAGTCTAAACACGATACAGGGAAGACATCACCAGCTTCAGAAGCATTCACTAACAGGTTGCGAGAGTACACCTTAAGATATCTCCATATAAAAAAGTTCCTCTATACCTGAATTGGCATATTAAATTTACACACACCAACTGCCACTTAAAAATGTTGCACAAATCTTTTCCATATGCATTTACCTTGTTTATCCACGAAAAAATTGTACACACTGATGCTATAAATGCAAATATATGTTCTGCAGTAAAAGAAGTGCATGAATAAAAAGAGGAGTAGGGATTACCAAGTGATCATAGAAGGCCCGAAGGAAAGTATCAAGCCATGCCAAAGTGGTAGGCCGCTAAGTACCTGATGGGATAAAAGAGTTCTAAGTGTGTGTTACACAGCCGCCAGGCGATCCACCTGCAAAGGGCAGTGCTGAAGGGTGCAGGAGTGTACTGGTGTCGACATGATATAGGGCCTGGAACCTGTGAGGTTTATGAAGGACCAAGTCACCAGTATTAGTGGCAGTGGTATGAGTTAGCAAGGAAGGAATTAAGTAAAACATGAACACAAAAGCACAGTTTTGAGATGTTTTCCGAATTTAAGGCAGTCCAGCTCAAGTATGAAAGGAACAGGGAGGCTGTTCTAAAGAGAGGCACCAGCCGAAGACAGAGGCATGCCTCCGGCTCTCTATTTCAAAAGGCATTTAACAAGCAGAGTATTGGAGTTACAGCAGTGGAGCATTGTAGCAGTACAGTATTTAGGGAGACAAAGTTTGACATATTATAGTGCTTACAATTAGCAAGACCCATTGTGCACATTTTTGGACTGCTGCAATTCCAACCCTGGACTTCAGGCCAAGGATAAGTCTTGCGGCCCTTATCTAGATTAGTCAAAGGGGGTATAAACAACAAATGGGGAGGTTAAGGAAGAGGCTGTTGCAGTCCAGCCGACACAGTACCAGGGCTCTACGACCCAGGCGGTAAGTTACCGCCTGGGCCGTGACTTTACCACCATGGCGTAAACTACGTTTACGCCATGGTGGTTGGCGGACTTACCGCCCCATTCCGACCTTGGCGGGGCGGTAAGTCCCCAATCCCCATTTACCCTTCCCCATTCCCATTTTTGCCCCATAGGGCATAATGGGAGTGGGGAAGGCGTTAATTACGCCACCGTAAATTACGGTGGCGTAATTAACTCCATGGTCCCTTAGCGCCATGGATTTTAACACCTGCTAAAAGCAGGTGTTAAAAGCGGCATGGCGCTAAGGGACCTCGTACTCAGGCGGTAAGGGTCGGCGCTGTTAACGCTGCCGTAAACCCCTTACCGCCTGGGTCGTAATGAGGCCCCTTGAGTCTCTGGGGAAGGTAAGGAACGGTACAATGGGCTTCATTATAGGTTTGGCGGTAGCCGTGACCTTAGTAATTACCCATTTGTGGGTGCCAGTATGGCCGGCCTCCCAATCCCCATTCTGCCACATAGGGCAGAATGGGGGTCGGGAGCATGGTTTCACCGGCACCGTTAATATGGTCAGACCACGCGTGTAGTCCGGCACCGGCGAGCGGAACTCGTAATGTGGCGGAGAGGTAACAACGGCGCTGGTAGCACTACAGGCGCCATTGTTGCCTTTCCGCCACATTCATAATGATGCCCAATGTCGATAAGGAGGTCAAGCTCAAACCATAGGTTTTCTTTACAAGCTCTAATATCTAAGGAGTAAAAGAGAGAAAAGATTTAAACATAACCCCAAGGTTTTTGACCTCACAGAATGGTAAGAGTAGATGGCCTGAAGAAAGCAGCCACAGGATCGGAGAAAGACAGTGTGCAGGTCTGATAATAAGAAAAATCTCTGTTTTACTGGCATTCAGACAGATATTAGCCACACTCAATGCCTCAATGGTGGTCAGACAATCAGGGATAAAAAATGAGGACAAATTAGTTCACGGAAGTTTAAGGAAAGTTCTGTGTCCTTAACATAACACTGGAAATGAGAAAAGAAGAAAAGACATCAGGTGATCCAGAGGGAGGAAAAAGATATATAATTGACGCAATGATAGGATTAAACCCTGGGATACTCTGCAGGCACAGAGTGAGATGGTGGAGTACAGTCCATTTGCAGCTGTGAAGGGAGGCTAGTGAGAAAAACTGATCCGCCAGTCCAGTGCCCCATCCATGATTCTAAAGGTGTCATGTAACCGTTTAATAAGGACACAATGTTTTACTGTGTGAAAGGTGGACGAGACATCAAGGAGCATTATCCTCAATTGTAGTACAATCATAAATACTACATACACTTTAATTATATAATTTCACCAATATACAAATACTGTATACTTTACCTGCATTACCTATAATTACTATACTATAGGCCTCATCATGAGTTGGGTGGTAGTCCTTAAATGCAGCGATAACGCTATTAATGCTGCATTGGAGGGATGGCCCAATCATGAGTCTGGCATTAAATAGGAGTTTTACCTCCAGCATTTTGCTGGAGGTAAAGATTTCAATTTTTGGGCTGTTTATAGGGCTATTATATGGCGCTAATTGAGCCAATGCTAATAGCACCACCCAATGGACCCAATGGGAATATGGACATACCGCCCCCCCCCTGCAACTCAGGATCCATCGCAAACCACCACAATAGATTTCAACCATACGTACAATACATCTTCAAATAACAAAACTCACCCAGATCCCCCAACCATCCATATAATGTCTGCGGATAGTAAGAGGTGACAACAGACTCAGTGGCACCTGCACACTCGTTTATCACCTAGAATAAAGCTCCATATGATCTCCATTCCACTCCCTTACCCTTTCCATATCTTCTTTCAACCATCAAATAATCCCAAATGTGTTTTCCAAATTGTTCGTTCTCAGCACTGTACCCGGACTACCACAGTGTTCGCAGACTGGGTGGCACCCGCACCCACTTTTTTCACTTAGGAAAACAGCTCCATATCATCTTTATTTCACCCCCCACCCACTCCAGCCACTCTTTTGACCACAAATAACTCCAAATGTGTATTCTAGACTTGTTCCCCTCTGCGCTATCCGCGGACACCTGCAGCTATCTACGGATCCAAAATAGCGACAGTTAAAAAAAATATGACACACCTCATGCTTTTCACCATCCAACCAAAGGGTGCATCGCATGTCTGCAGACATCACGCCAGACCCTGATTGGTCCAGGGGGCTGTCTGCAGACTGAATAGGGAAGTGGGTCCACGGACCAGGCCCAGATATCACATTTTATTTGACCAATTTAGGGGTAATTCATAGATTTCAGCACAGAGGCAGCACACGCGAGCAGCGCAGAGAGGGAGCGTGCGCCAGCCGTGTGCGCTAAACAGCATTCTGGAGCAACGCGTATTCATGGAAATACCAAGCCATTTTGAGCGCTGGCACAGACAACATCCTGCAGCGCCAGTTACGCCCCCAAGAATGCCCCTTACGCAAGGAAAAGGCATTGAAATCCCAAAATGCAGCGCAAAGGGCCGCGCTAATCCTGCACCAGCTTACAGGGCGGTACACTGTAATCGCGTGAAAATACTAAGAGCACCCTGTTCACGGCACCCAAAAGCGTGAAAATGTACTGGCACACCCCTCGGAATATGCGTACCCCGCTTGCGCCAGGTAAATTACGTAGAAAAAGCACCGCCCTTCGGGGTGGGCTGCCTGTGGGGCATGCCCAGGGTTTATGGGCTGCCTGCGGGGCATGGGGAGGGTGAGTGGGCTGCCTGTGGGGCATGCCCAGGGTGGATAGGGTGCCTGCGTGTATTTCGGGGGTGCACGGGAAGTTTCACACGCAATACTCCAGGCAAGAGCGGGGTACATGTATTTGGGATGTGCGCAGGAAGTTTCACACGCGATACTCCAAGCGAGAGTGGGGTACATGTATTTCGGGGGTACGTGGGGAGTTTCACATGCGATAGGCTTTGTGTGAGCGGGGTACATGTATTTTGGGGGTACGCAGGAAGTTTCACATGTGATAGGCCTTCTGCGAGCGGGGTACGTGTATTTCGGGGGTGCGGGGGAAGTTTCACACACAATACTCCGGGCGAGAGCGAGGTACGTGTATTTGAGGTGTGCGTGGGAAGTTTCACACGTGATTCTCCAGGTGAGAGCGGGGTACGTGTATTTCAGGGGAATGCGGGGAGTTTCACGATAGGCTTTGTGCGAGTGGGGTACATGTATTTCGGGGGTGCATGGGAAGTTTCACATGCAATAGGACTTGTGTGAGCGGGGTATGAGTATTTCGGAGGTGCGTGGGAAGTTCCACACGCAATCCTCCAGGTGAGAGCGGGGTATGTGTATTTGGGGTGTGCGTGGGAAGTTTCACACACGATACTCCAGGCGAGAGTGGGGTACGTGTATTTCGGGCGTACATGGGGAGTTTCACATGCAATAGGCTTTGTGCGAGCGTGGTACGTGTATTTCGGGGGGTGCGTGAAGTTTCACACGCAATAGGCCTTGTGCGAGCGGGGTATGTGTATTTCGGGGGTGTGCAGGAAGTTTCACACGCGATACTCCAGGTGAGAGCGGGGTACGTGTATTTGGGGTGTGCGTGGGAAGTTTCACACGCGATACTCCAGGCGAGAGCGGGTTATGTGTATTTCGGGGGTACGCAGGGAGTTTCACACACGATAGGCTTTGTGCGAGTGGGGTACGTGTATTTCGGGGGTGCGTGGGAAGTTTCACACGTGATAGGCCTTGTGCGAGCGGGGTACATGTATTTCGGGGGTGCACAGGAAGTTTCACACGCGATACTCCAGGCGAGAGCGGGGTACGTCTATTTGGGCATTACGTGGGGACTTTCACATGCTATTTGGCATTGTGGGCCCTCCCGGGTGTGTGGTTTCCCCCCTCCCCATGCCCTGCAGGCAGCCCACACCACATGGGTATAACCTACAACCCTCACCAGGCCCTGCAGGCAGCTCACATGGCACCATGCACTTGTGAGCACACTTGTGAGCCCCGACTCATGTCGCCCCACCCACTCACCCACCCACCATTGATGTTCACCTGCCTGCAGGCCCTGACTCATGTCCCCCTGCACCCTCACCCCACCCCCAGTGACGGACACCTGCCAGCAGGCCCCGACTCATGTCCCCCCAACACGTCATCACGATCCACACTCATGGCCCTTATGGCCACCCAAATCCCACCCCACGCTACCCCAGTCCAAACACCCAACTAAGTATTCCATCCACTCCACATTGAAATCCCTATGTCATGATAGATCCCAAATGACAAGTATGCACATCAATACATGTCCGTCAGACACACACAATGGGGGCAAATGAATGAGAAAACTAACATCGTGACATGCACGAAACCAATGAGAGAATACCACACAAATTAAGTATGAAATCAAAATGTATTAAATACAAAATCAACGGAATGAAAGAAAATCACACAAGCAAATAAGTAATAAACCAAAGGCTGGATGTCCAAAATGATTGAAAAATATATGAATGGTGAATCCAAATAAAGCCAAATGAAAATGGCTCCAAAGCGTTCGTCCATCAAACCAAATCCAAAGGTAAAAAAAAACAGGAAACCATTGCTCCATGGGAAAAACTCTCGCGCCAAGTCAACAACATCTCAAAGTCCTGCCACTACCACCTTAAAACTCTTAGGTGCATCTTTCCATATCTCTCCTTTCCCAACAGACTCTCCGCGGTCCAATCAATTGTTATATCAAGACTGGACTACACTAACCCCCTCTACATCGGAGTCCACGCTTACCAACTGAATACACTTCAAATAGCACAAAACACCGCAGCCAAACTGCTACTAGTGCTCGGCCCGAGAGACCACATATCCCCAGCCCTTAAAACTCTGAACTGGCTTCCAGTAGCCCGAAGGGTGACTTTCAAAACCTTATGCATTTCTCATAGAGCATTACATAAAACTGGACCTCAATATCTTCAAGATAAACTAAAACCCTATCACCCTTCACATACTCTAAGATCAAGCTCAGCCGGCCTCCTAGTCATACCTAAAACAAACTCAGTCAGGTTATGCGGATCATCATTCTCAGCCTTAGCCCCCACGCTGTGGAACGCACTCCCACCCCACATCCGTCTAACTGAAGATCTAATGTATTTCCGCAAAATACTGAAAACTTGGCTTTTCCCCTAAAACCAACCTGTACGCAAACTAACCCAACCTGAATAACAGCATCTCAATGACACCAACCCAACAAACTACTCAATCTTGAATAATAATAAGAAAAATAACAATACATCATCATGATCCATGCGAGAAATCGACAACTAATAACCGCTGATATAAACTAAAAGGACAAACAGATTAGAACGAGTAAAGTAACTCAAAGCAGTGAAGTGAAAAAAAGGAACAAATAGTACGAAAACAGGAATGAGGTTTAAAGTAATGAAATGGATGTAACGAATCGATAATGCATGATGAATGAACAAAGTGAATGGAGCGGATGAAATCGTTAGAATGGATGAAGCAGATGGAACGGACAAGTGCACTGAGCGGATGAATGTGCTGAGCAGATGTGTGTGTAGATCAGATGAGTACATAGAACGGATGAGTTTCCTGAGAGGATGAGGTGTAGAGCAGATGAGAGTCTACAACAGACGAGTGTGTAAAGCGGATGCTGCGTAAGTGCAGAGGAGTATGTAGAACGCAGGAGTACATAGAGCAGATGAATGTGCAGTGCTAAGTGGATGAGCATAGAGCGTATGAGTGTGTAGAGCGGAGGAGTGTGTAGAGCGGATTGTGTAGAGCGAATGAGTGTGTAGAGCGAATGAGTGTGTAGAGCGGATGAGTGTGTAGAGCAGATGAGTGTGTACAGCGGACGAGTGTGTAGGGCGGATGAGTGCGTAAGTGCGGAGGAGTGTGTAGAACGCAGGAATTCATAGAGCAGATGAATGTGCAGAGCGGACGATGAGTGTGTAGAGCGGATCAGTGTGTAGAGCGGACAAGTAGGTAGAACGGATGAGTAGGTAGAGCAGACAAGTGTGTAGAGCGGATACGTGCGTAAGTGCAGAGGAATGTTTAGAACTTAGGAATGCATACAGCAGAGGAATGTGCAGAGCAGATGAGTGTATAGAGCAGATGAATGTATAGAGCGGATGAGTGTATAGAGCAGAGGAGTATGTAGAGCGTACGAGTGTGTAGAGCGGACGAGTGTGTAGAGCGGACGAGTGTGTAGAACGGACGAGTGTGTAGAGCAGATGAGTGCGTAAGTGCGGAGGAGTGTGTAGAACGCAGGAATGCATAGATCAGAGGAATGTGCAGAGCAGATGAGTGTATAGAGCGGATGAATGTATAGAGCGGATGAGTGTATAGAGCGGAGGAGTATGTAGAGCGTACAAGTGTGTAGAGTGGATGAGTGTGTAGAGCAGACGAGTGTGTAGAACGGATGAGTGCCTAAATGCGGAGGAGTGTGTAGAACGCAGGAATGCATTGATCAGATGAATGTGCAGAGCGGATGAGTGTATAGAACAGATGAGTGTATAGTGTGGATGAGTGCATAGAGCGGATGAGTGCATGTAGCAGATGAGTGCGTGGAAAGAACGAGTGCATAGAGCAGATGAGTGCAGGGAGAGGATGAGTGCATGGAGCGGATGAGTGCGCAGAGCGGATGGGTATGCAGAATGGATGAGTGCGCAGAGCGTGATGGGTGCGCAGAGCATAAAGGGTGCGCAGAGCGTGATGGGCGCGCAGAACAAAAGGGTGCGCAGAGCAGAAGAGTGCGCAGAGCGGAAGAGTGCCCAGAGCGGAAGAGTGCCCAGAGCGGAAGAGTGTGTAGACCGGATGAATGTGTAAGAACGGAGGAGTATGTAGAGTGGACGAAGGCATAGAAACAGACTAGTGGGTAGAACGGACGAGTGTATGGAGCAGACGAATGTGTAAAAGCAAATGAGTGCGTAAGAGCAGTGTGAGAGCGGAGTGGGGCGCAAAAGCGGGTGAGTGCATAGAGCGGGTAAGTGTGTAGAGCGGGTGAATGCGTAGAGCGGGAGAGTGCGTAGAGCAGCAGAGTGCATAGAGCGGGTGAATGCATAGAGCGGGTGAGTGCGTAGAGCGGGTGAGTGCGTACAGCGGGTGAGTGCGTTGAGCGAATGAGTGCGTAGAGCGGATGAGTGCTTAGAGCGGATGAGTGTGTAGAGCGGATGAGTGCGTAGACCGGATGAGTGCATAAAGCGAATGAGTGCATAGAGTTAATGAGTGCGTAGAGCGAATGAATGCATAGAGTGGATGAGTGCATAGAGCGGATGAGTGCAGATGAGTGCGCAGAGCGGATGAGTGCATAGAGCAGATGAGTGCGCAGAGCGGATGAGTGTGTAGAGCATGTAGAGCAGATGAGTGCATAGAGTGGACGGAATGGGCGAAGTATGTGGATGGAATGGGTGAATATATATGCATAGAATGAGTGATGTATGGGAATAAAACGGGTGACATATGTGGTTGGAACGGGTGATGTATGTGGTTAGAACGGGTGACTTATGTGGTAGGAATGGGTGACATATGTGGTAGGAACGGGCGATGTATGTGGATGAAATGGGTGATGTATGTGGATGGAACGGGTGAAATATGTGGATGGAACACATGAAGTATGTGGAAGGTACTGGTGTAATATGTGAAAGGTATGGGAACTATGTGGATGATACGAGCGAAATACGTGGAGTGAGTGCATAAAACAACTTAGAAATACACGGAACGGATCGGAGTACATGGAACTGATTTGAATGCATGTACCCGATTTAAGTGCATGGAACGGATTGGAGTACGTGGAACGGATTGGAGTGCGTGGAACAGATTGGAGTGCGTGGAACAGATTGGAGCGCGTGGAGCGGACTCGAATGCGTGGAGCGGACTGGAGTGCGTGGAGTGGACTGGTGTGCATGGAGCAGACGGCAGTACATAGAGCGGTCTGAATGCATAGAAAAGATTGGAGCGCATAGAACTGCATGACTTACATGGAATGGTTTGGAGTGCATAGAACGTTTGAAAGAGCATGTAACCCATCATATCACATCACCATGCTTACTCTCTTCTTTACACTGCCACCCAACTAGAACACAGAGATACTATGACACCATTCCGGACATGTTGCATGTCGCGGGCTGCCACCCCCTCCATGTTTATGGCAGCCACGATGTCCTTCCAGATCCTCTTCCATCCTTCATTGCCGGCACATGAACTTCCAAAGAGGGCATCATAATGCCCCAGGGCTTGCTCCACCAGGATGTCAACTTCATTGGCACTGAAGCTGGCAGCCCTCTGCCTCTCTGCTGGGTGGTTGCCACTGGTGCCAGATGGTGTTGTGTCGGACATGGCAACCCCCGAGGCAGGTGTGGGTGGGCAACTGGGTCCTGGGGCTGGGCTGTGGAGCGATGGAATACCAGTTGGGAGTCTTCTGTTCCAGCAGGGGTGGTCACAGCAACTGGACCCCTGCAGATGGCTGACGTGCAGGCACCAAATAGCAGGGCACGTGGCCAGCAGGCATGCAGGCAGCAGCAGATGGCAGGTGGGAGTGGGAGTGTGCGCGGGGCTCTAGCGGCAGGAAAATGGCCTTCTGGGCAGGAGCATGGTCTTCTGTGTGTTGTCGAGTAGCCAGCTTGATATGGAGTGATTTGGCATGTGAAAAAACTGCACGTCAGCGTGTAATTGGAAGACAGGCCCTTAGCGCGTAAGCGCATCTGTGACGTGATGCACGTGGGCTTTTCCCTCCACACGGGTGCATGTTGATTGTACATGTGCAAAAACTGCACGTCCGGGTGTCACTGTGTGTAATTGGAGGAAAGGTCATAAGCGCATACACGCGTAAGTGACGTTGCACATGTGGGCCGGGCTAAAAGGTACGCATATGATGATATTTTCTTGTATGTGCTTTTTGTGGAGAGCGAGCGGGTGATTCTTGTACTTCTTGTCGGTTCACATGCGATTACTTTGCAACGGTTCCAGTTCGTACTCCTTGTATACTCAGACAGCGTTCAATTCTTCTTTTGGCGGGGGTGTTTTCACATTCTTTTTCCAGGCAGACAGTGAGTCGTGCACGTATTTTTCAACTGTGGTTGCCCCCGTGTGTCGCGTACCCATTCAGAGGTCATTGTAGCCAGCGTGTACCACATGTACGCTTCTTTTTGTGTTTCTGGGTGCCACAGCGTAGTGCAGGTTCTTTATTCCACGCACGGGGGCTACCAGGGGTCGCATGCAAGTTAAATTTTGTTTTCGGGGTGCCTGAGCGTTGCGTGACCCATCATCTTTCCCCAGGGGTCACACAGCCTTGCTAGAGCACTAGGGTACGTATTCCATCTAGTACCCTGCCCCTTCCACCCCAATTGCCCAGGACAATTATTTACTGCAGCTCCCATTCGCACAAGAACATCAGTGTCATGGTTGGGAGGTGACCAAGCGGTAAGGGAGGCAAAGGTGGCCGACCTCCAAGAGGTGGGCGCAGTAGGGGACATGGCCAAGATGTGCAGGGTGGCCCAAGAGGCCAGTGTGTGGAGGACCAATCAGGGACACCTATGCCCTCAATGGGTCGGGGAGATGCAGCTGACACATCCCAGCGCAGGCCTTGTTTACCCGGCCCATATTGTCAACCGAACTGGCACAGGATGACTCCCAGGCTGACTTCTGTGTCACCAAGTCAAAGCCACGTGTGGCGGTGAAAGTTGCTGTCACCAGGCCCCGTGGATCTGGGGCAGCAATGTCATCTGCTGCCCCAAGTAGCCAGGGTGAGGAGGCTGCAGGGGCAGCTGAAGCTCAATCCACCCCAGCTCCGAGTCTCCCAGCCGGGACAATGTTGGTCCAAGTACATCACACCGAGGTTGGTCCTGCCAACATCACCCAGCAGCCAATGCTTGCAGTGAGACCTTTGGTCATCGTGCCTTTGGCTACTTCCAGTGACCAGTCCACCTGCGCTTCAGCCCCTACCAACCAGAGCAGTGTAAGCCACTCAGGGTCCACACCACCTCCCAAGAGGAAAAAGGGTGCTCTTGCGGTACAGGCTTGGACCCCAGACACGGCTTCCCCCTCCGGCACGTCAAGAAAGCATAGTTTCAATGATGTGGAACAAGACGCACTTGTGGGCTACGTGTCGGCTCATGGCCGCGAAATGCTGGTGACTGTAGGGCGCAAGAGTACGACTGTTCAACGTAGGGCCCACTGGCAGTGCATCGCGGACCAGATTAGTGCCCTTGGATTTGTCAGGTGCACAGCTGATGATTGCTCCAAGTGGTGGAATGACCTTAAATGCAGAGCAAAGAACAAACTGGCTTCCAATCATGCCTCTACTCTGGTGACTGGCAGTGGGTTTCCACCAGAGGAGGAAGTACTCACAGAACATGAGTCTATCGCTGGAGGCTTCATCACAGAGGATCAGATCCAAGGCATGGGAGACCTACCAGATCTTGAGGCAATGTCCGGTGAGTGGCCATGCATGTGTGTGCAAACCATGTGTATGTTGCTTGGGTGATGTGTTCTGATTGAGTGCCAGGTGAGGCTGTGTAGTCATGACTGCTATGGGTCACCCATGTGGTGCCTCCAAACCATACCCCGGTCTTGTGTTTGGGTTTTAAAGTATCCCTTCTGACCACAGTTGACAATTTGCACCTGATTACTGCACTTGCCCTTCAACTGCCATCTTGTCACAACATTGTTCATACTGTTTTCCTGTTCATTCTGCCTGATTGATGTAATCCTTTGCATGTTTACCACACATTTATGTGCCCTTCTGCCCCTAAATATAACATACTTCAGACATAGATTACACCCCACAATGTCCCACACATGTTTCCTTATTATGGAAATGATTTCATCAATCAGGCTGATTGAGTAATGCACACCTACACATGGCCAGCACACAATCACTTGTGGGCCCTCTTTGAATGTTCAACATGACAATTGCCTTCAGTCATGTCGAAGTGACCAACCATTGATGTATCCATATGCCTGCCATCACTGCATTAGTGAACACTGGCTTTGTTGCAACGTGTGGCACATGCGTGTTTTGTCACACTATTTTGCATGTTCTATTTCATGATGTCCATCTCACATGGATTGGTGACAGTACTGATTTGCTACCATCTGGGTGTCCTTGTCAAATCTGCCATGGCTATGCTACGTGCCATCTGTGTGCTGGCATGTGTCATGTATGTGGATTGTCCATGCCATTATGCCGGTGCTATCCAGCATGTAGCACATGTGTTGCTTTACCATCTTGGAATCCTCAGTGTCTGCTTTTTGCCTCCCCTTCAGACTCATTGCCAGTGCATGCATGCCAGAGTTATTGTCATGTATGAGCCCATTTATGTACTCGATGTCTACCTGGTCATGCCTATGTGTGTGGGCTATGGTGCTCATGCCTGTTTTCATTAGTTTTCTTTTATGTTTTTGCAGGTGATGAGGCACTAGATGCTGTTGAGGAGGAGGAGATGGCGCAGAGGCAGGAGTACTCACAGCCACAACCAGGTACCAGTGGAGGACGTGGGGTGGTGGTGGGTGGAAACCCATTACTCCTACAGGCCATACTGTCCACGGGTGTCTCTGGGTACACCTCCAGAGACCTCTATGAATCAGGTGCTGAAACTGACATTGAGACATATGTCCCGTCGCAGGTGAGCGTTTCTGGCAGGGATGCTGTTCTGTCCAACCCACCTGCACTGGGGGCAGAGCCCTCTATGGGGCATTCAGTGTTGGAAAGTCCGCCTGTGGTGGTTACAGATGCAGGGTCACATTCCACAACATTTTCTCCTGTTCCTGGGCCAGCAGATCAAAGGAGGAATGCAGTCCTGCTGCCTCAGGCAGTGCCAGCACAGCAAGGTGCACATCACCTTGCCCCAAACAGGTGTGGTGCCCGCCAACGCGGTGGCCGTGCGCCACCAGGCAATACTGTGTGGGAGAACTCCATGTACACTATAGCAGCACAACAGGGGGCTTCGTGTGAGATGATGGCTCAGGCCGTGGATAGGGTGGCCACTTCCATTCTCCCCCCTGAAAGGCAGGTGGTGCTCCAGCAGCAAGCAACAGAGTCCATGTGCCACTCACACAGGGAGGACATGTTGGCATCCAACAGGGACTGACGGGCTGGACTGGAGACTCTGCAGAGTCATAGGCCCACAGGGATGCCCTGAGGTTAGAACACACGTCCCTCAGAGATACTCTGGGTGCACTTGAGGTGTCCCGGAGTACAAGGTCAGAACAGCAGCTGGAGCAACTAACACGCACACTCTCAGCTGAGCTCCGGTTAACCTGTGAGGAGATCCGGGCATCACGTGAAGCCTTGCAGGCAGAAATGCATGCTACCCGTGAGGTGCTGCATGGGGATCTCCGTACCATCATCCTGCACAACCAAACCTTTCAGACCTGCATGCTTGCGGCCATGGAGGAGCATGCCAGGGCTTTGCGTGGTCTGCCTCCCATATCACACCCACCTTCTGATGTACCACCAGAGGGTGATGACAGCAACAGCAATTCTCCCACTGTAGGGTACGTGAAGGCCATGAGCCCATGGAGGTTTTTTTTTTCTCAACATCCACGCATGTGGGTGTTGGGGTGCACCCTGTACCTCGTCCCTCCTGGGTGGCCTCCCCCCACCCTGGTCGACACATGGCCATTTTTTAACATTTCATTCCGAGTTGCTAAAAGAAATTCATTTGTTATCTTTATTTCTTCTTCTTTTTTCTATTTATTATTTTAATTTAATTTTAATTCTTGATTTGTTATTTTGATTTTCATACATTTATTTTTTTTGGTTATGCTTCTGATTTTTACTTTATTATTTAATTTATTTATTTTTCTTTACATTTACTTTTTCTATATTTTATTTTCATTTACTTTTTAGTTCATAACCACTTTCTTTCAGATTGTGAGTTAATGTTACAGTGTGTTGCTTTGTGTGGCTCCCGTAGGCATTCACTGTGTATTCCAGCTGGGCACATGCAGGCTTGTCCTGTCTTTGGGTTAGAAACTTGGGTTCCTGACACACACATCCCTCCTGCTTCCCCTTTCCATGGGCTCGCAAAGGGTGTGACCAAGTGACAGTAACTTACACAGAGGCATTGGGCTCCCATAAGTTGTATGGGCAATCTGTAGTCCAAACTGTGTATACATTCCTAGTGGGGATTGTTGTTCATTTCTCCATTGCATAGTCGATTTGTATATGGTTTTACATACAGGACTTTTTGCATATATATATGTAGCTTCTTGATGTCTTAACAAGCCCGTCTCCTTTGCAGATGCAGATCAAGTTGTATGCAGTACACTGCCACATTTGACTACCAGCAACACTCTGCAGTTGGAAGGGGTCGATGTGCTGCCTTAGTCAGGTTGTGACACTTGCACTACTTACATTTTTTACTGTCATATGTTGCCACTGTTGGATCCTGTACTGATGTTTTGTCTTGCTGGTAAGTATTTGTAAATGTGTGTTGTTTTTTTTTCATTGGTGAGAGGCAATTGTCTGTGGCCTGTTTCCATTTGGGACGGTGCACTTTGTGACACTTGTGTCATGTGATGTGCATTCATTTGGTTGCATTCACATCACATGTCATGCCATAGTGTGTTGGGTAGCTGAGATGAGGTTAGGGAGGGGTTGGGTGACGTGCCACTATTTGTTTGTAGTGTTTTGCAAGGGGGTAGTCCTTCATGCTGCATGAATTTATGCCTTTTACTGACACAGCATTGGGTGTGTTTAAGTAGCTAGGGATGCACATAATATAGCACTTCCAGGTAAACAATCTCAGGGTGGTATGGTTGTGACAGTTGACTGTCCCTTTTGACATCATCATAAATTGTCAGCTGGTATGTGCCAGGCCTGTGTGCACTCTCCAGGGGTTGGATTTTAGGTGAAGAAATTTGCCACAAGCTGGGTACGGGCTGCCTCACCACGTGTCCTTTCACCGCCCATGCACAGCGGGAGTGCATGTGGTTGGGGATCTGGGGGGAACCACCATGTCCACCGGCACGCCCCGCCGGGTTGCAACGTTGTGCAGGACACATGTTGCCACTATGATCCTGCACACTACTGGGGGCGCATATAGCAGCTGCCCACAAGAGTGGTCAATGAGGGGAAAGCGTGACTTCAGCACTCCGAATGTGCGCTCCAATATGCCCCTGGTTGCTATATGGGCTGGGTTCTATATTACCTCAGCTGGTGTGGTGGGGTTCCGTATTGGCGTCATCATGCAGTGCTCAGAGGGTAGGCACTGTCCCCTGGGGAGGTGATAATGGTTGTCATTAGTGGGGTTTTCCCATTTGTCAGTGTCTGACATGCATGCATGTACAGAGGCATTTATACTCACCAATTAGCCATGTGCCGCCATGCCGCCCAGCTTCCAGGTCCCAGTTTAGGGGTGACATTCGGAATATGAAACTATCATGGCTGGACCCCGGATAGTTGGCATATACTAAGGTGATGATTCCCTTGGCATCACATACAACCTGCACGTTGATGGAATGCCAGTGCTTCCGGTTTCGATAGATGTGCTCAGTGGCCCTGGGAGGACTTAGAGCCACATGGGTGCAATCAATGGCACCTAGCACCTAGCACTTTGGGGAAGCGTGCCACCCCGTAAAAGTCCTGGACTTTCTGCAGATGTTCTGGGCATGTATATGAGCCTGCGGACAGAGGGGCGTGCAGTCATGATTGCCAACACCTGGTGTAGGCAGCGTGACTGCGTGGCCTGTAAGACACCCCCAACTATGGCACTTGTCCGCTGAAATGACCCAGTAGCCAAGAAGTGCAGTACATTGAGCACCTTTTCCAAGGGGCTCAGTGCTTGGGAGCACAGGGTGGGTGATGTGAGGTCATCCTCCCACTCCCTGACCAGTCTAGGATTATTAGTGGTGGAAACCTGTATCTCCCATACACCTGGTCATCAGGAATCCCAAAAAGGCTGGTCCTGGGTAAAAAAATGTGGGGCCTGGCTATCCTCCTCCACATGCGGTGTCCCACGACCACTGCTGCGAGGAACGTTATATATTCATCATAGCGTATGAGCTTGTTTGTTGTTTGCGTGCACTTTTATGCTGCGCAGGGCCGCTTACGCCTGCTGGCATACTTGTTTCTGAATTAGCGCGTCTTTTTTGGTGCACGGGTTTCCCCTGTTCAATTCCATGAATATGTGTTGTTAGCGCGTGTGTGGGCGTTGCAAGCATTTACCTCCGGTACTTCCCCCGTAACGCCCACATGTTCATGCATTGTTCCCCATTCCGTGTGTTACACCCCATGTTCTGCCCACTTTTCTTGTGTGAACTACACGATGTGTGCTTTCCCTGTGCGTGTCACGCACAGCATTTTGTGACGTGTGCGCCCATGTGTGCCACCCACGGATTTGGCACACATCCCAGGTTTTACATGCGCAGCACATTTCATGAATCGACAAACGGCTGCGTGCGTGGCTTTAGCACCTGTGTGCTGCGATTTTCATGCTTGCGCACCCCTTTTCGGCACACATTTATTCCATGAATTACCCTGTAAAACTACTGGACGGATTTACACCTAATTTATAAAAGCATGTTTTGGGACCAAGGCGCCGCTCCTGGCGCTCATTCGTTGAAAATCAGTCCAGGGGTTTGGGCTCTAGGCGTTAGCAAAATAACATTCCATTGCGTCTATGAGGATTTCCACAGATTTTGGGACCCACGATAACTTTGCCCCCCGTAACGAAACTGCACCATACGTCGCAGAATCATTCTGAGGGGTCCATATACTTTTTTTGCAAAGTTTAGTGAGGATTCAGCTAGGGGGGAAAGCTATAAGCCACCAGAAAAGTGCTCTTCCTATGGGTTGAGCAACTTAACCATAACTACATCGTTGCTACCGCAAGCCCTGTAATATATATTGTTCTCCTACCCTCACTTTCGTCTGATGACATCTGGGTTCTTATTTAGTATAACCCTGCATGCAAGAGAACAAAAAGTATTGGAGCCTCATGTTCCTTTGCAATGACCATGCCCACGTGTCTCGGGTGATGTAAAGGAGCCACCCAGAGACATATTTGCATTGTGCATCAAACAGTAAATGTTATGTCATCCAAATTATTACATTGATTTTCTTACCCATTTTGCACAGAGCCCATCACTCCACACTATTTTCCCTGGCACCAAACGTGCCTTGTTGCTTAGCACCCTTTTGCCTGCAGTTGCTTCTTTTATGTATCCCTCACTCTGATCCAAAGATAATGTTGATCCTTTTCATTTGCTTACTTTATTCAATTTCACTCAATTGGGCTCATTGTCCTGGGGCTGTTCTCCTTACTCCAGTCTCATGTTAAAATGTACTTTTCAGCGCCTGCCACCAGCTCATATGCTGATCAGTCCGTCTCATTCTCTCTTTTGTTCTCTCTTAGGTAACATTTGTCTGCAGGCCTGAGTTGGTCACAGTTACCAGTATCAAGTCGAACTTGACCATGGTTTTAGCAGAAGCCCTTTAAGCCTTCCAATTTGCAGGGACAGCAATGTTGTTGCTTCACGCACGTTCCCCCCAGGTACTAGGGAAGGGCACTTCCCATTTAGATAGTTACATTGTTTAGCCCTCACCTAAATGCATTCTGGTGGAAAGCTATGAGGCAACGACATTAAAGCTTTACAGTGTTTTTCAAGCTAAAAATGTTATAAATATTCTAATATTTTATGTATTCAATCTTAGCAGAGCTAAATCATCCTTTAGGATGGGGAAGTGCCTGCGTGGGCCCGCCCACGCATCTGATAATTAAGAAGAAGAAGAATCAACTGCAGCAGCCAATAATGCAGCCAGCCTTTGATTTGATCCTGTTGGATACAACTTTGTTTGGGTTGCAGCGGATTCTGGTGGCATCTAGTAACTGCATTAGGAGAATGCTTTAACATTCAACCTGGAGAAAACCAAAATAATTATTATCCACGACAAAAGGCACAAACCCAAAAAGTATAAGTGGATACTCAATGGAGATATGATATGATATGATATGATATGGTATTTGTAACGCGCCTATACACAAGTGTTTCAAGGCGCGACGAGGCAGGGAGGGAGGGAAACAAGGGGAAGACGGACAAGCGATCCTACTAGGCCAGGTGTCATTCAGATCGCGCAAGTGCAGAGGTAAGGGGAAAAGGAGAAAGTGCAGGGGGAGGAGGTGGGGGGAAAAGTGCAGTACAAGGTAAGTGGCGTAGTGAAATAATAACGATAATAATAAATAAAAAGGGCCAACTAGTGGCAAGTGCGAGGTAAGTGCAGAGCAAGTGCTGAGCAGGGGGCTGTAGGGATACAGTGACAGTCCCACAGTGCAGGGGGAGCCAGGGGGGCAGTGCAAGTGGAGAGTGGCTGGGCCCTGGACCGAGGTCGCTGAGAGTGGCCCAGATGCAGGTTAAGTACAGAATTCAGTGGGGAGTTAAGCAGGTTTAGCAGGGGAGAGGGAGAGAGAAGGCAGAAGCGAAGAGGAAGGTTTTGAGGTGCTTCCGGAACCGGAGATGGTTCTCCTCAAGTTTCAGGGAGGCAGGCAGGCTGTTCCAGAGGGAGGCCCCTGCTGCGGAGAGAGATCTACCCCCAGCGCGTTGCTTCGAGAAGCGGCTGACCATGAGGGAGTTAGAGATGGATGAGCGAAGGGCTCGTGAAGGAAGATATTTAGGAAGAGAGAGTTGATGAGGCGGTGGAAGAGTTCAAATACTTGGGCTTTAGAGTTGGTAAGAATCTGTGCAACCTAAATAAGCTTAAATCCTTAAAACAAAGCATTTTTGCTTTGATCTCTAAGGTAAAAAATGTTGAACGGTTGAGGGGGCAGTATTCGCTTCTGCCACTGTTAGAACTTTACGGGATGAAAATCATTCCTGCTTTGATTTATAGCTTAGAGATCAATATATGGGTGGACTGGAAGGTAATTTTGAGACTCAAAGGCTTTATATTAACATATCTATGGGGTTTATTTTGTGGTTAAAATGTTTTGTCAAGCAGAATGTTTACTTGAAACCAAATTACTTGAATAAATAAAAACAATATATGATTTAAAGAAAGGAGTTGGCATTTCGGTGCTCTGCCCAGGTTTGGGGCCTGAGCGGCATGTCTAATATGCTATTGCTATTGGCTGAGGTCTACTTTGCTAAATAAACAGCTGTAGGACATCTATCAAGTTGACTACATTGCCACCAGTTGAAATTCTGGCGAGGTATATTGCAAAGCTTAATTTTTAGATTGATCTCTGGAAAAAACATGCATACCTCCAAAACTTTCGTTTGTTTTCAATGTTTAAAAAAAGTAAGCAGCTCACATGTGCAGAGTAGAACTCGCTGGTGCAGGAAGGAATACAACTGAAGACAGGCCTTCTCTGTCTATGCCCCAAGACTCTGGAACCTCCTCCCCATGAACATCTGACTCGCCCCCTTGCTTCTTCAGTTCAGGAAGGAGCTCAAAACCCTCCTCTTCAAGGAATGGCTCCTCCCTAACACCTAGTTCCATACACTATCCTCTCCCCACCTTACCCGAGACTGGGTGATCTGATCCCCACTGTTTCCTCCCCTAGTTACTTGGAGAACCATTGTTGACTATTGCCCTCCCTAACCTGTTGTTAGATCCCCACTCCCTTGTTTGTATGCTCCACAACCTTATTTTTCCCCTATTATTGTAAAACGCTCTGTTGCTTCCCGCTCAATAAATACCCTAATAATAATAACAATAATAATAATAACTGTTAGGATTTTTAAAAAAAAATGTATTTGAAGGTAGTGTGGGATGGGAGGATAGCTCTGTGGCAACGCGCTGGTCTTGGAAGCAAGACCACCCTGAGCAAACACAGGTTAAAATCCTGGACCCGCGCTTGGAAAAAGAAATGAGCACGTTATAAATCACCTGCCCTTCCACAATGAAACTAGCTCCTAGATACCAATGAGTTATGTGCACTGTAAATACATTCTAAAATAAATAAATAAATATATTTTACCTGTCTGTCTCCTTTTATATGTCATTCTTATTGTGGCTTTCCGATTTACCAACTTGCCAATATGTGTTTCAAGCTAACACTCTCATCAGCTAAGGTTTACCTATCTCTTATGATAGGTAAATTGCGCGTTGCATAACATATTGATGCACAAATTGGATGTTCCAAAACAGTGTAATGTAAATCACGTCAGTTATGGTTCCCTGCAGGTGAGTGTAATACTTCCTGGTTACACCTAGGGCACATGCCTGTATCCTGGTTACACCTAAGGTGCCTGCCTGTCTCCAGCGCTATTTAACATCTAGGTACACCCTCTATGTAATATCCTGGACAAGATTGGTATAAGATTCACAAATTATGCTGGCGATACGCAGTTTATGTTAAAGACTTCGGCAAAATTCAAGACACCTACAAGTTGGTGAAAGACTGGATGACAGCAAATTGCCTCTGTCTTAACAGCGCGAAAATTGAGATGTTGATATTTGGGTCCCCTCAATCTAAAACGAAATTGAACCCAAGTTTTGTTAACTTCCTTATTGATGGTCAACATACAGGATAAAGTCAAAACTTTAGGCATGGTACTAGATAGGTCGTTTGGTGCAGATACCCAGGTGGACAGTGTGGTTAAAAAAAATCCCAGTATCTCCTTAAACTGCTCAGGCTTGTGAAGCCATAAGTCACAAGTAAAAATTGTGATATTTTAGTGCAGGCCATCATTATTTATTTATTTATTTATTTATTTATTTGGATTTGTTAAGCGCCCCACGGCCCGGGGGCATCGTGGCGCTGTTACAGAATATTTGACTTGGTAACAAGCTGACAATAGTGGTTACAGGCATAGATCATGTCTATTTGCGATAATTGTATGGAGTTCCATGGTTACAGTGGAACAATGTGAGAACAATTGTTATTAACAATAACAGACAGAGATGGTGCCTAGGCTGGACTACTACAGTGCACTCCTGAGAGGAGCCAATAAAAATAATATCAAGAAATTGCAAGTACTTCAAAATGACTCAGTGCATATCATTAAGAATATATCTAAAAGGGAGCACATCACTGTGGCCAGCGTTGTAAGTGGAAAAAGGACAGAACCCCTTTAAGAGGGAAACTGAAGAGTAGGGGAGGGAGCGGGAAGCGGGAGGAAGGGGAGGAGCAAGTGAAGGGAATAGGGCAGTAATGATACAGAGGAATAAAGGGAAGGTTGGAGTGCACAAAGGCTAATGTGTAATCATTTGGTATGCCGAAGCGGCCCCATGAAGGGGGCTAACAACTGGCGACGAGGCCGATGAGGTCCCACGTCGTATGGCAGCCGACATGGAAGGGTGAGGGACATCCAGCAGGATGGGCTGTGTGCCCAGCAGAAGTGACCACAAGGAGCAGGCAACATTGCCTGTGGCAGAGGAGGGTCATTGGACCTTGCAGAGCAAAGGAGGACCACGATCTCAAGTAGCCCAGCAGGAACATGAAGAATCAGGTAACTTTGGCCCCAAAGGAGTGACGCAGTCATGCGACCGCAGCAGAGGGGGCCCGCTGCCTGCAGCGACGAGCCCAGCAACATGAAGAGAGGTTGCCGCCGGACCGTTTGCCCAGCAGAGGGGAACGGATGCTGAGAGCCCTACAGACGGAAGGGAAAGGTGGAGCAGACCCAAAGGCGAATGCAGAGGTGCAGCACGCCTGGTGGAGCGACACGCAGCAGCCCTGGACGTGCCCCGCAGTATCCGAGGGCCTGTGCGCCCGCAGTGAAGTGGGGCCTGTGTGCCCAGCAACAAAGGAGAGCCTGTGAGCCCAGCGGACGGCCCGAGTGCCCAGCAGCAACCGAGGGCCCGTGTGCCCGCAGTGAGGAGGGGCCCGTGCACCCAGCAGCAGAGGAGGAGGAGGGCCTGTGTGCCCAGCAGCATCCCGGGGCCTGTGTGCCCCGCAATAACAATGGGCCTGTGTGCCCAGCAGTGGTGGTGTGCCAGTGTGCCCTGCAAGAATGGAGGGCTTGCACACCCTGCAGGAAAGGTGCAATGGCGGGCAAGCCAGGAGAAGGACCCGTAAACCCTGGCACAGAGGAGACCAGCGGAAGAGACCAGGAAGAAGACCGACGAACCCCGAGGAAGAGGAGCCCAAGAGGAGGGCCCACATACCTGAAGGAAAGGAACCCAGGAGAAAGACTCTGCGAGCCCTGCATCGAAGACATCTGGCACCAGCTGAAGGGCCCGTATGCCCGACAAGAGATGCGGACAATGCAGCGACAGAGCTGCAGATTCAGGACCCCGTTTCAAGAGGGAGATGACGGACCACCACGGACGCATACGCCTACAAGTAAGGAGTACCAACAGAGGTGCGAGAAAGGGAGAGTAACTGGGGACAAGGACCCAATACCCCGTACCTCCCATTTGCGTGACAAGACGCAGACACAAAAGATAAGACCCCGTGTCTCCCAGAGCGTGACATTCAAGAAATATTTTGATAAAACACAAGAGGAAAACAGAACTAAACTAACCAATGCACCACCACGGCACCAAACAAACGCAGCATATTTAGGAACTTGGTAGGAAAAGAGGTAAAGGACATCATCAAGACAATCCCACCTACAGACAAAACCACGTACCAACATCTCCTCGATGCAGTCAACGACAAACTCATAGTAGGATCCAACAAAGACTATGAACGCCTTGCATTCAACCAACACAGGCAGCGTCCACACGAATCAATGGGAGAGTTCGTCATACGTCTGAACCTTAGAAGATAGGAGACCTCGACTTCGCCAACTTCAATGATGAAGAAGCCATAAGACTGAGGATCATAGAAGGGTGCACCTCGTCGACGTTCAGAAAACACCTTCTCAAGAAGCCCCTGCCCCTAGCGAAAATACTCAATCTGGCCAAAACATACGAGAGAGTTGACGCACAGGCAGCCGCCATTGAGAGGAAAAGTGAAGGCGACGCCATTGCGGCCCTCACTGAAGGGCAACTGCAATGCACTAAGCCCACTCGACCCTGGAAAAAGAGTAAACGTTGAATACATGGCAACAAAGTCCGAGCAAAGAGCAATGCCACGGGCGAAGGTGGAAACACACACACAGACAACCATACCCAGCCTCTGGATGAACATGCTGGCGCTGTGGCCAGGAAGGTCAACTTCAGGGAATGTGCAGAACAGGACCACCCACAAGCTCTGCATTCCAACCCACACCATCAACCCAGGGAAGACACCTGAATCCACCAATAGCATGGTTAGACATCAGGAAAGACATAAAGGCCACAAACATCAACCTACCCAGACGTCACAGGCATGCACACCCCTTATACCCTGAGTTAGCCCACCAAAAAGGGGACGGATCGGCACTCAGCACACGAACATCACCCATTCTGCGAGAGGCCTATGAGTTTCGCAACCATCCAGTACCCTTCGAGATATCGTACGGGGGGGAGTGGAAGCCACAGGAAACGCCAGTACAAGGCAACGGTACCAGACAAGGGTGGAAGAACACCCCCTAAACAAACCCCAAGACCATGCCATCCAATGGAGGACGGCACAGACAGAGCCGCCTCAAGGACAGTCACAACGCGACCCAACCCAAGGAGACCGCAGAGTGCCGGACACCATCCGCATGATACCGAGTCCCGCCATAGGGCACAGCCGTCTCAGCCACCGGACAGCACTACAGCACGCACTCATCAGCGTCCACTATAGGTCATTCAAAGTAACCCACAAGAAGGACCACGTGCCCGAGCAAGATGCGGGAGAAGCAAGCAAAGCCAAAGGACAGACGAACTGCGCAGACCCATCACAGTGACGAGGGACAAAGAACAAGTGACAACTACGACAGGGAACTACGGCAAAATGACGCCAAAGGACTCCCTCCTCCACGAGCTATACTTTGAAGAGCATGAACCAACAAAAGGGGAAGAGATCGAGAGGGAGGAAAAGGAGAGAGCAGAGACTTATGAAACACCGCAATGAGAGAGTGCGGAGGAGACCCACGAGCAACCATGTAGGCCCCATCGAGCCACAAAGAGACCCCAACGTCTCATCGAGCAAATGTAACCCGGGATGTCTCATGTTAAGCAAGGGGGAGGTGTTGTAAGTGGAGAAAGGACAGAGCCCCTTTAAAAAGGAAACTGAAGACTAGGGGAGGGAGCGGGAAGCGGGAGGAAGGGGAGGAGCAAGGGAAGGGAAAAGGGCAGTAATGATGCGGAGGAATAAAGGGAAGGTTGGAGTGCACAATGGCTCCTGTGTAATCATTTGGTATGCATGAAGCAGCCCCATAAAGGGGGCTAACAGCCAGGAGGGATCTTCAACGGCTGCCGGTTGCGTCACAGATTCTCTTTAAGATAAATGTTTGAATGATTCCGCCCCTGGGTATCTTAAGAAAATTCTCAAACTGCAACACCAGGGAAGGACAACCAGATCCACTGACACCTTTCGGCTAATATGCCCAAGGGTGAAGAGAACAAAAGGGAAAGGACGCTCCTTCCTTGTTCAGGCTATACATGCCTGGATTGGATTACCAGTTGATTTGAACAAAGAGAAATGTCTCCTTACCTTTCGCAAACGATTCAAAAAGCAGTTTTTCAAATTATTACTTCTTCCCCCCCTTGATGTAACACTGGCTGAATTGTCTGTCTTTTCTTGTTGGTCTTGATATGCGCCCTGATGCCTTCGGGCTGCAGCGTGTGATAAATATATAAATAAAATTAAATAAATATTGTGCCACATACAATCGGAAAAATAATAGTCAATTAATTAAACCAGTAAAACAAAAAGCAGAAAACCAGAATAGGTTAATAAAAAAAGGTGAAGGTATCATATACAATAGTTAGGACCTGATTACGAGTGTGGTGGTAAAACACCCATTACTGTAATGGTAAATGGAGGCCCAGTGTATTATTAGACCTTTACCACCATGCATGCAGTGATGGTATTTACCAGATAGAGTAACAGTTAGACACTGCATCCATAATAACCAGAAGGGCAGTTCCACCTCCAATAATAGCAAAACCAGAAATTGAGAATGTGCAACTCTGGGAAAGAACATCCGTCTTTGCGGCCATTGCAGGAAATCAATCCACACTAAATCTAAATCCCTGTACAGCATGTGGACAAAATGAGTGATATACATGAATCTGGGATCTTGTAGAAGGGAAGTCAGGAATGTCAGGAAGAGGTGGGATGGCCTTATGAAGAGGGATGATCCATCATCTCGACCACCCGACCACCGGCAGGAATGCATGGCAAATCGAAAGGAGGCTGTGCCAGACTGGTTTCTACAACTCTGGGAGACAAAGACAGCCACTGTGGGGGGATATCAGTGGCATCCTGTAGAAGCTGGTGAGCGCACATTATATGTTCCCACAATTATGTATAGAAGGTGCATGGAACAAATTACATAGAATGTCGGTGTGTCCCATCATACATTGTGAAGGTAGGAGGGAATGTGCCCACCCATCACAGCACATCATCCCAGACAAGTCCCCAACACTTTGCTAGCCTGCATCAAAATGTCTGTCACTCCACCAAACCTTCTGCTAACATATGGGAACCAAACAATGACAGCAAGTCTGTCCATCCTACATGTACGAAAAAACAAAAAAGAGGGAAAGCCAGGAACCACCTGTATACAATTGTACGTGCTATCCTGACCCCACCCGGATTCAAAGGTTACTATAAAACAAAACAGAGGTCAGGAGGGGACCACATTTGAAAGCTAAACTCTCATATGCAGGCCACCTGTATAGGCATGCATGCACAGGAGATGGGCACGGCTGGGCCAGCAAAGCATGTATTCATCACTGGCACCCTCACTGGCAGAGTAACTGCGTAGCTGACCACATGTGTTTCATATGTTTCTACAGAGAACACCTCCAGCGTCCAAGAGGCCTATTGGACACCCAAGCACCTGCCCCAGGCTAACCACTATCACATCAACACCAGAAACAGGGGGCAGGTCGTCCTGGAAGTCAGCAGCCACTCCTGCTGTAGAAGCTGTGCCAGCAAAGGTCAAGGCACCATCCAACCCGTGCCATGTCCTTCCAGCCAAGCAGCCTATACACTGCCTCTGAAATTGAAGGTTCTTGTCCCTCGAAAGCACCAAAATAGACCACCTTCCACCCATGTTGTGATTTTAGAGGTTTGCCAAGACGTCTTAGCACTCATCCATCACTCAGAGGTGTTGGCAGTAAACCTTGGAGATGACTAGGAAGAGGAGGACACAGAGACTCTGCTGTGCACACTTACTGGAGTTGCCACAGATAGCTGTGATGATGACCAGGGTGACACTTTTCCCACTGCCACTGCCCGCCCAGGTAATGCCTGATTTGCTAGTCAGCCTTTCTGGTGACCAGAATTCTCCTGGACACCGAAGACCTACTCTCTATGTTCCTGGGCCCTGCAGCCCATTTGATCTAAGGCTTGTGAATGGTGACCCTCCTGTGGTAAGACACTATGTTTGTGTGTCCTTCCTGTGCCTTCCCCATCCTCCATTGTTCTCTATCCCACACCGACTCCCCGCTCCGCCAGTCCCACCTTCCCCAGTCCCACACTCACGAGGTACTGCCTGATTGGCTTGTCAGTATCCCACATGACCAGAATCCTCCTGCACACTGGAGCCCTAGAGCCGGATTCATGGAATTTTTTGCACTGCTGAAAAGTGACTTTGCACTGCCGACACAAACCTTGATTCATGTAACTGCGCAAAGTGTACTTTTGCAGTGCAAAGTCAGTGCAAATTCATTATGTATTGCAAAAATGACTATGCACTCACTTTGTACTCACTTTGCAATGCAAAATTACACTTTGCACAGTTCCATGAGTCAGGGTTTGTGTCAGCAGTGCAAAGTCACTTTTCAGCAGAGCAAAATCACTTTGAACCATGCAAAAATTCCATGAGTTGGTCCCTAGTCTCTTTATTCCTGGGCCCCGCAGCCCATTTCATCCAAGACTCTTGAGTGGAGCACCTCCTTTGGTAAGACTCTGTGTGTTTGTGTCCTTCCCATGCCTTCCCCATCCTCCATTGTCTGTTATCCCTCACTGACTCCCTGCTTCCCCAGTCCCGCCTTTCTCCACTCCCACTGCTCACCCAGGTAATGCCTAATTGGCTGGTCAGCCTCCCACGTGACTGGAGTTTCTCGTCTTTACAAGCCCACTAAGGGCAACCTTTACCGGGGCAGCCGGTAAAGGGCCAAAGGCAAAGGGCAGCTCTCCTCGGTAGCTCCCATTGCCAGTTTGTGAACCGTGCCAGGATCGTATCCTCTGTCTACTGCAACAACGCGGTAAGTGAGATATACTTACTACTGTTTGCTGTGCTGTTGCATTCATTTACGTTTCTGGATTATGTTTTTGAACTGGACGACTCCTCTCTACACTACCCTACTGTTCCAGAATACAGTTACTAGAAAGGTACTGTTATGGCTCGCACAGCCCTCTATTCAGACACACTAGAAATGTAGAGTTAATGTATAGAATCTGGGTGCATCACTGAGCTTAGCCAATGTATTTTATTCTAGGTGCACTTTGAGAACAGCCAAGTATTGAATCTAGGCACATGAAGCAGGGTCAGCACTGTGCTTCCTAAACCTACCACTACCTCATTACTTATCACCACCATGCGATTCTTCCCACTGCATCGAATATCACTGCATGCCGAAGCTAGCCAATGTATTGCACTTATAAGGATTGTGAAGGTAGCCAATGTATTGCACTTATAAGGATTGTGAAGGTAGCCTGTGTATTGCACTTTGATGGATTGTTTAGGTACCAATGTGTTACACTTTGAGGGATTGAGAAAGTAGCCAATGTATCACGCTTAGAAGGCGTTGTGAAGGTAACAGATGTATTGCCATTAGAAGGATTGCCAAGGTAGCCAATGTATTGCACTTAGACAGAGTTGTAAAGGTAACCAATGTGTTGCACTTAGAAGGACTGTGAAGGTAGCCAATGTACTGTACTTTGAAGGGAAGTGGGCTGTGAAGGTAGCCAATATGTCACACTTAGAAGGAGTTGTGAAGGCAACCAATATATTGCAATTAGAAGGACTGCAAAGGTGGTCAATGCACTGCCATTAGATGGACTGCGAAGGTAGCCAATGCATTGCACTTAGAAGGATTGTGATGGTACCAATGTATTGCACTTAAAAGGATTGTGAAGGTAGCCAATATATCACACTTAGAAGGAGTGTTAAAGGTAACTGAAGTATTTCACTTAGAAAGATTGCAAAGGTATCCAATATATTGCACATAGAAGGATTGTTAAGGTACAAATGTATTGCACTTAGTATGGTTGTGAAGGTAGCCAGTGCCGTGACACAAAATGTGGGGGCCCCCCTGCGAGCCATGCTGAGGGTACCCCCCCAACTCAGCAACAAATCAATGGTCATGCCACACTCTGGGCCGCCATAAATCATCACGCTTGTGCAATACCCAGGAATGTGCTGCTGAAGGTATATGCTGCACACTTCACTAGCAGAATGATATAAATATGTGTTTTAATGCACACACGCTCACCCCAGCCTTGGTCGATTTCTGTAATCACACTTTCAACACTGGCACGTTCCCCTCTCCCCTTAAGCACTCCCTTATGCATCCACTCCTCAAGAAGCTGTCCCCAATCTCTATCACCCCTTTCCTAGGCAAACTGTTGGAAAAGCTGTCCATCTCCCAGCTTACTCTCCACACGGAATCTGTTGGTTGTGCTGCATGACCTTCAGTCTGGCTTCAGAGCTGCCAGAGTCACGGAAACTGCTCTCCTGAACACCTGTGAAGATCTGCTCTCTAACCTTGATTCCAGCATTCCTTCTGTCCTCATCCTCCTTGATCTTTCCTCTGCTTTCAACACGGTCAACCACGCCATCCTGATCAATCTTGATCAATGGACTCCATGAGAACATGGGCATCACGGATCAGGCCCTTGAGTGGCTGCCCTTCTTCCTTTTGGACAGCCCCTCCCAGGTCCAACTTGGTCCCTTTCTCTCTGCACCATCCTCTCACCCTGGTTTTTCAACCTCTACTTGGCCCCTTTGGCCCACCTGATCTCTATCTTCGCCTCTAACTTTCAGTATTATGCGGATGACACTCCGCTTTCCTTCAGGCTCCCCTCAGACTCCTCTCCTCTCTCGCTCATTCCTGACTGTCTATCTGCGATTCAGGATTGGTGTGCCTCTAATGATCTCCGCCTTAATGTCAGTAAGATGGAGATCTTTCTCATTTGGACTCCTGCCCCTGCTTTCCCTCTCTCACTCTGGCCGCCCGACTTGGGCCCTCTTCCTTCGACATTCTGTGAGGCAAACAAGCTTGGTGTCATCTTTGACTCCACTCTCTCATTCTCTCCTCACATCTCAGACGTTGCCAGGAAGTCCCACTACCAGCTGCTCCTCCTCAAAGGTACTCTTCCCTTTTTCACTTTCCCCCAGAAGCTCACTGTCTCCAGAGCCTTGGTTCTCTCTAGGTTGGACTACTGCAACAGCTTCTTTCTCAATCTGACTTCTTCTACTCTCCACCCTCCAACTAATTCAGAACAGGACTCAAGCCCAGGGAATCGTATCTCTCCAGCCCTGAAATCTAACCACTGGCTCCTAGTTGCTGCAAGGATCAAGTTCAAGACCCTTTGCATTGTCCACAAGGCTTTCTGGGCCTGGGGCCCACACTACATCCAACGCTCTCTTCCAAAATAACTTCCTTCTTAAGCTCTTTCCTCTGTTACCTACAACTCTCTAAGGGTTAAACACTTTTCCAGGCAGAGAGTGGTGGTAGATCTCTCGCCTCTGCAGGCACCTCCCTCTGGAATAGCCTCCCTGCCCCTCTCAAACTTGTACCAGACCACCTGAAGTTCCGGAAGCAGCTCAAACCTTTCCTCTTCTCTTCTGCTTTCTCTCTCACCCTCCCCTGCTGGCCTACCTGACCTACCTGTCTGCTGTACCGACTGGCTGCTTGGCTACCCTCAGAGTCGCGCTGAGTCCAGACTCTTTCTTGACAGTCACCCTTGCACTGCCTCTGGGCCTACCACTAACTTAGGGACTGTAACTGTAACCCTACAGTCCCTTGTTCTCTTTGCACTACCCAGAGCCGCGCTGCACTTACTCAGAGCATTGCTGCCCTGTTTTTCCCTCTCCTCTCCCTTGCACTTCCCCCCTCGCTTTCCCCTTGCACTTCTCATTCTTGCACTTGCATGATCTGAATGACACAAGGCCTAGTAAGATTGTTTGTCTTGTCCTCCCTCTATTTTCCCGCCCTTTTCTTGTTGCGCCTAGAAACACTTGTGTACAAGCGCGTTATAAATGACTTATATCATATCATTTGATCCCAGATGCCCAGAAAAATATACAAAGCCACAGTAAGAAGCGGCTAGACTGGCAGCACCCAAATGGCAGTCTAGCCAGGTAATTCACTTAGCAGGACTGCTTTATTAGAAATGCCCAGTTAAAAAAATGTCATACCAAACTGAGGAATGACTAGACTGGCTACACCAAAATGCCTCTCTAGCCACTAATACCACATATCATGCCTGATTAGCCTGGACATGGAGAGCCTTCTTGATTTGTTGCACAAGCCTGCACCTCCCACACATCTCTTCTCCCTCCCAACCCTACCCCAACCTCCAAACTCACCTTCTGTGCCCAAAATTACCTCCACGTCCCTCTTCCTTGTCCCAGAGTCATGGATGAGGCTTTTTGCCTCATAGGTAAGTACTGGGATGAGGAAAAATGGGACTAGGAGTAATGATGATTACAGGTAGTTAAGTCAGGCATTACCTCCATGTACCTCTACCTCATCCCAGTACTTGTGTATAAGGCACTCTGTCTGTTACACAAGTGCTGTCTCATACACACTGGGATGAGGAAGAATAGAGCTAGGAGTAATGAGTAATCAAGGCATTAAACGCAAGTATTGGTGCAACCCCATTGAGTTGACTGGGATTCAGCACCCCCTCCCCCTTCCCCCGAAATTTTGGCTATGATGACTCAACCTGGTCGACCTTCACAGCAGTTGCCAGACAGAACAGGACACAGATCTTAAATGGCACCTGGGTTTTGCTGATAACAAGAGCCCGGCAATTACTAACATAAAGCATTTCACTGTTAGCACCTGCATTCAAATGCCACATTTTTTAGGCAATTATAATCGTGATGTGGGTTTAATACTTGCATGCCAGCGGAGTGATTGGAAGGGTAGGAAGGCAGCAGGAGACTGCTCATTCTCACAGCAGTCCATAAGTGGGTGCTTTCAAACTTAAGGAGAGAGTTAACTGCTTGTAACATTGAAGCTGCACTAGAATAGTATCATTAAAATGCGTAAAGAAATGAAATGCCCCAAACAAATAAGTTTACCCCTCCCTCACCGCCCATGAAATTAGCGCCTCTCCCAACATTTGAAGGGTTAGCCCCCCAAAATGTAGATTTGTTGAGCCCCTGAACGCAAGCACACACACCATTCACCATATACACACACGCGCACCCAGCAATCCATATATTTAAGTGTGCATTCTTTCACCATACAGGGACACCCAAGCAGCTATCCATACATTTAAATGTGCACCCTTTCACCATACAGGCACACCCATGCAGCCACCCGTACATTTAAGTGTGCATCCTTTCACCATAGAGGCACACACTACCAGGCACCCACCCATACATTTGACACAGGCAGCCACCTACACATTTAAGTGTGCACCCTTTTACCATACAGGCACACCCAGGCAGCCATCCGTGTATTAAAGTGTGCACCCTTTCACCATACACTCACACAGGCAGCCACCCATACATTTAATTGTGCAGCCTTTCACCATACACTCACACACAGACACACACACGTTGTGGGGTTGAGGGGGTCCCTAATACTTCCCAAAAAATTGGGCCTCATTACAACTATGCCGGTCCGGAAACAACGGTGCCGGTAAGCTTACCGGCTCCGTTGTTTCCGGACCGACATATTACAGCTCTGCGGGCGGTTGCTATCGCGCCCGGCAGGTTAGACCAGACCTGCCAGGCGGAACGACACCCACCCGCAGAGTTTTCATGGAAGCACCGGCACCATTACTAATGGTGCCGGTGCTTCCATGGACCCCATTCCCATAGAGTCCAATGGAAATGGGGACTTATCATTTGCTGGCGCCTGACTCCCCGGACTGACGGGCTTGTAATCTCCCTGTGTTCCCGGGAAGTCGGGCACCAGTAAATCATTACGGGTCCGGCGGCAACCTATCGGTAGCACCGGCACAGTTACCGCCAAACCCGTAATGAGACCCATGGTTTCTTTTTGAAGTCACTCTGACTTCATAAAGAAATTATTTCTGTTAAGTACCGAACCATAACGGAAGTAATTTCTTTGGGAAGGCAGAGTGACTGAAAAAATAAACTATTTCTTTTTTAAGTCATAGGGCTCCTCCCACCGCATGACATGGAGGCCTCCAGCCTAGGGTTAGCCATATCATGGGGGGGGGCGGAGCCCTCAGACTTCAAAAAGAACATTTCTTTTTGTAGTCACTGCCTCCATAAAGAAATTATTTGTTACAGAAATCATTTCATTATGAATGCAGAGTAAATTGAAAAAGAAAAAAGAAAATTTGGAAAAAAAAAGTTTTCTTTTTTTTATCCAGGGTGCCCCCCCCCCCCACACAACATGTGCTGGCGGGCCCCCCCACACCGTGGGGGCTGCGGGGGCCCCTGTTACGCCAGTGAAGGTAGCCAATATTCTGCACTTAGAAGGATTGCAAAGGTAGCCACTGTATCGCACTTCGGAGGAGTTGCAATGGCGACTAATATATTGCATTTAGAAATATTGCAAAGGTCGGCAATGTATTGCACTTAGAAGGATTGTGAAGGTACCAATGTATTGCACTTAAAAGATCTCTGAAGATAGCCAATGCATTGCAGTTAGAAGGATTGTGAAGATAGCCAATGCATCATACTTAGAAGGAGTTGTGAAGGTAACCAATGTATTTCACTTAGAAGGATTGCAAAGTTAGCCGGTGTATCGCACTTAGAAGCAGTTGCAAGGGTAACCAATGTATTGCACTTCAAAGGATTGCAAAGGTAGCCAACGTATTGAAAAAGCAAGGAAATATCGAGGCTGAGTACCACAAAAGGAAATACACCAAACACGGGCTTGTAAAGATTCATAGATCTTTATTCTACTACTGCGCAGTTACAAAGAAACAAACAGATACAGATAGCTATCTGGCCCTCAGTACATCACAGCGAATACCAGTCATTCAGTGTGAGAAGTGACAGGTACTGGACGTCTAAACAGTTGTGCATTTTATACATTTTCGGTAATAATGTCCAGCCCCTCTGCAAGTTAATAATCCATGGTCTAGAGCTCTTGCCGAGTTCACTTATGGCTTGTATGACAATATGCACATTGATCATCCTCGGTTTACATACAAACAGGTTACAATGGCAACAGTGTATTCTTGGACTTAACAGTAAGCCTTAGCACATGTCCTTTACAATGCAGTTCAGCCAGTGTCCACGTTCGATATTTGCTTAACATTGTGGTGATGTATGTCCGTGGATCAGACTTATTGGCACAGACAATCTTTAGACTACAAGTCAGACATGGGACAAGGTCTCTTTACTCAACCCAAACATTCAGCCAACGGACAGTCTAAACATTAACTATAGTACAAGGTTCAGGAAGGCTTGGTTACAGGCAGGAAACACTGTCCACCATTTTTAGAAAACAGAGTTACATTGGAATGGAAATCAAAATGGCGGATAGACCTAAAAAGGCGGCGAAGTCGATCTAAAATCAGAACTTTGCAATGCGGTTTTCTTCGCAGAGCGACTGAGCTTAGGCCAATATATACAAGAAAGGAGGCACAATATGATTTCCCATTTAACAAACCCTCCTTTTGGCCTAAGCCAAGCGCTAAACTACTTCTAGTCACTTTACGAGTAACTTCACGTCTCAAAGTCCATACATCCTGAATCACTATCGGAGATATCGATCGCCATGAGGTCAGATACTGAGATTTCTTTCAACACAAATTTGCTGGTCATTTTCTCAGGGGCGCATACTTTGTGTCCTAATGTACCCATCACCTGTGCACAACATCCCCCTAACACCGAACATATGCCAAGAAGGCACTGTATACAACAACAGAAAAACAATAGAATACCCAAAATGACCAGCAAGACTGAAAGCAGCTTCCATCCCCAAGATCGCAAGAAGTCCCAGAACCAAGCGCTAAGATCCCAGTTTCCCTCGGGAACATGCACTTCTGAACTAAGGAAATGCAGATTTTGTATTGCCTTAAAGATAGTTGGGGAGGAATCTGGCGCGAAGACGCAACAAGCGGGCTCCACTAATTTACATACCCCACCACGCTCAGCCAGGATGACGTGTAATGCCATCCGGTTCTGAAGTGCCACTTACCTCATCGCTTTTTGTTCTAAAGTCATGTTATAGAGTATGTCAGTGGTACAGTTGATGGTCCTCTCCAGTACTCTCGCTAGTCTTCTGATATCTTCAGAGTTCAATATTTACCCCCAAAATGGTACGAAGGATTTAGCTATGTCACCCAGAACTTGTGCTGAATTATCGCCATTCTCGTCCCACCTGGGATGAGCCTTTGAGATTTCTACAGTGCTTGCTATAAATACCCCAGGTAACAGAATCCCTAAATAACAGATTCCCTGCCAATCCCTAGGTAACCATGGGAAAGCTTAATTACCGCAAACAAAGTAGACAGGTTTGCCTACATACAAAGGTCTGTCCTCACTGGTCAAGTTCGCAACGTTGGCGCAGCCCTTGAAATCACCTATTGACTGAGTACCATTCCTCTGTATGCAGAAAGAAACTGAATCGGGGCTGTGGTTAACAGTATAGGAAGGTGGCGTTGCATCCCTATTGCCTATAGGAGCCATCTTGAAAGAGATCAAAGACTGAAAAGGACAAGACAGTCTATCAGAAGGCCTAATAGAAGCAACATTAAGCTTGCTCCTATTCGAAAAGAGGGAGCATCCCAGGGGCGTTAGAACTCGTTTCTCAAAATCATTCAAATTAGGTCCATCGAAGTTCCCCGAGATTCTATTGTTCCATCGGCCAAAGAATAGTGCCCTTAAAGAAGCATAGCATGCAGTAGTCAAATGTAAAGGATGAATATACCAACCAAGCCCCTTATCCCCGTGCTGCGGTAATTCCGAGCAGACCCAGCAATTAGATTTGTTAAAAATGGCATGTGTGGCATTCATGATGAATAATAGAGTATTGTTATGGTAACTCTGTCTGTGCTGAGAGTCTCTAGGAGATAGAGTGTGCAGATTCACGAAGGTTGTAGAAACAGTAGGTACATTTTCAGTGGGTAACAAAATTTCAAGCGGATGTACTTCCTCCAAATAGCAAAACCCTAAGGCAATTACTATTGTGAAACCAGCTAGCATAATCACAAGACAACAATACGTTTTTGGGGCTCACACATTCGATTGTTCATTATTATGGTTGGTCACACAGTCTCTTATCTGTTCCGTATGAGTGGGAGCAGTTGCAGGCATTGTTTCTTCAATCGAATACTCCAAAGTCAGTTTGCTGGCGATCTCCAGATCGCGCGTTTTCTTAGTCCTTTCCCAAACCCTAGCCAACAGAATTCCCTTACGTGCAAAAGAACGGGCCAAAAAGACAAGCCCTCTGATGATTTTTTCTGATGGCACAGCCGAACCGTGCAGTAAGTCTAACTCCTCGGGCGCAGATCGTACCTTGTGACTCCTGGTACTGTGTGATCTGCAAACAATGTGTCGTTGCTTCCTGATGGAAGTCGTGAATTCGAAACAGGATTTAAAACAGGATTTGACAATGGTGCAAAAGGATCTGTTGTAGAATGTGGAGATAAAGCGGCTGTTTTCCCAGGCCCCACGGGCTCAGGGAGAGTCTCTGACACACTCTCGATGCTGTTGATGCTACGTGATCGTTGGTTACAGCACAGGTAGGGGAATCTGTGTCTTCTGTATCGTGTGGCAAAGGGAAGGGAATCCTCTTGATGTGTGACGCGTGGATCCAGTGTTTCTGCCCTGCCACTCGCACGGTAGTCTGTGTGACTAAGAGAACTTGATTTGGGCCCTGCCAACGAGGTGCGAGACAGGGTGCTCTTTCAAACGACTTGACTAAGACCTAGCTGCCTGGCTATGTGCTGTGGCCTGGGCCCTCGTACTTAATAGGGAGGGCTTCTCGCACCTGTTGGTAAATCAAATACAGATTTTTAGTTTACTGGGCACAGTAATCGGAAAGAAGTACATGTTCAATGTCACGTAATGGTCGGGGTTTGGGGTGATTCCAAATGTTAGCTGGCCTACCCATGACAACCTCAAATGGAGAGAGCCCAGTCTTAGTTTGAGGTGTCGTCCTCATCGATAATAACACGATCGGTAAGGCGTCCGGCCATTTCAGTTTGGTGCTGCCACACGTTTTAGCAAGCATGTTCTTGATGATGCCGTTGTGTCTTTCTACCAAACCAGCACTCTGAGCGTGTCTAGCCGAATGGAACCGTTTATCGATCTGTAATCCCGCGCATATCTGCAGAATAACAGCAGCGATAAAATGTGGACCATTGTCCGACCAGATGACTCTTGGCAAATCAAACCTATGAAAATATTCCTTTCTTCGCCGTTGTCATGGTTGTGGCATCTTTAACAGGAAAGGCTTCAACCCATTTACTAAAGGTGCAGATAACCACTAGTACATACTTGTAGTTATTGCAACGCTCCATTTCAATGAAATCAACATGTATCACCTCAAAGGGGACAGAAGGTGGACCAAAACTACCCCCAGGAGTCGATGTTCCCTTCCACATATTATGCTGCAAACAAATCATACAACTTTGAACGGAACGTTCAGCTACTTTGGAGATTTTATCGTTCACCCAGATATTTTGCAACATTTTGGTAACTTTCCGTGCACAGATATGGGTGAGACCATGAGCCATAGCGACCATCATTGTAATGTACGCATCTGGCATCAATCATTTCCCTTCTACCTTGTCCACCCAACACCCGTCATCATCCAATTTTGCCAAACCCTCAGCCCATTTTTTAGATTCCTCTAAAGTGGCATCAGCTTTAATACTTTTCACAGATTCAATACCCTCATCCAAAGTACAAACATTTGTGGCTTCCCTTGGAGTATACATTTCTGAAGAGAGATCAGTGGCAGTTTGTTTGGCTATCTGGTCAGCGAAAGCGTTCCCTTTTCCCACATTATCTATGATCTTCTGATGCGCTGCGCATTTCATGATTGCTAACTGAGTGGGGAGTGCAAGCGCTGAGAGTAACCGTACTATCAAGGAGCCATACTGGATTTTAGTGCCATGTGAGGTCAAAAAACTTTGTTCTGCCCAAAGTCTACCGAAGTTGTGAACCACCCCAAAAGCATACTGACTGTCAGTATATATATTTACGGTAAGCCCTTTGGAAAGTTCACAAGCTCGAGTCAATGCTATAATATCTGCGGCCTGCGCTGAGTTATGCGTGATTCTTTTCATCTCTACAACCGTGCTCAATGTGGTGATTGCATAAGCAGCCATGGATGTACCATCCGGAAGTTTGAAGCAGGAGCCATCACAAAACAGCTCCCCTTGTGAATTGTTCAAAGGAGTATCTTTTAAATCGATTCTGCCTTTAGTTTCTTGCTCTGTGGTGTAAAGGCAGTCATGTGACTCTTCGTCACTGCAAGCAGTACCTTGCGGGAAAGGTAAAAGTTCAGCCAGATTCAGAACACAACACCTCTGAATTTTAATGTGGGTAGCAAACAAGATCAATTTGTATCTCGTTAATCGTGCGGAGGTGAGGTGTTGTGTTTGTGTTCTGTTTAATAGAACATCTAGAGAGTGAGGTACCATCAGGGTTAAAGCATGGCCTAGGACGATTCCCTCGCTCTGTTTTACGGACGCAGCAGTAGCAGCGACAGCTCTCAAACATCCTGGCAAAGCGCATGCGACAGGATCAAGGGCGGAAGAAAAGTAGCCGCACGGCCTATTCTTCCCTCCATGTTCCTGCGTTAATACAGCCAAAGCACATCCATCACGTTCATGCACATACAACACGAAGGCCTTTTCATAATTTGGTGTGCCCAAAACTGGTGCCGAGCACAGTGCAGTCTTGAGCAGATCAAACGCTTGCTGGTGTTCCAAGTTCCACGGCAATGGCAAAGAAATGCCCTTCTTTGTCAAAGCCAACATTGGTTTAATTGTTAATGAGAAGTTGGGGATCCACTGCCTACAGTAAGAAGCCATTCCTATCAAGGCTCTGACTTCCTTCTGTGTATTTGGGACAGACATGCTAGAAATTATTTTATCCACTCAGGCGTCAACCTTCTTCCCTCCTTTGACAGGAGATAGCCTAAATAGGCGACCTCCTGTCGACAATACTGAAACATTTTTCGGTGAAGCTTTGTGTCCATGTTGTGCTAGGTGAATAAGAAACAACACAGTGCCCTCCTTACAGGCGCTCTCTGAGTCAGTAGCTAAAAGTAGATCATTTACATACTGAAGCAGTGTAGTGGGCAACTCGAGTGTATCAAGCTGTTCTTTCAAATCCCTACTACAGATGCTAGGACTTTCCGTGTAACCTTGCGGCGCACGGGTAAAGGTAAACAAGCGTCCCCCTAAGGTGAACGTGAACAGATATCTACTATCTTTGTGTATAGGAATGCTAAAGAAAGCGTTCATAAGATCCACAACACTAAAGTAAGTAGCAGAAGCCGCAATCATAGTTAATATTGTCGTCACATCAGACACAATTGGAAGTTGTGGAGCAACAATCTTATAGATGGCACGTAAATCAATAATGAAACGAAAAGGAATCGCATGATCACCTTTTTTGTACACGGGCAAAATCGGACTATTGCACAAACTACCTGCAATTTCCTCAATTACCCCACGATGCAAAAAATCGGAGACTATGCATTTCAAAGCTTGCTCGCCATCGACCGAGATCTTATACTGGGGAATACGTGGCAACTTTACTCCATGTTTCAAAATGATCTTAACAGGTTCAATTTTGTAAAACATCGACATCATTATCATCAATTGCCCACAAACACTCCGGAACATCACTAAATTCCGGCGCTAAAGGTCTGGTCAAGAACTGAGAAACAGAAAGTTGCTGTGGTGAAATGGTCAAACGCACTCCATCCGAAGAACAATGAATTACCGCATTTAATTCCTTCAACAGGTTCAACCCCACAATTCTTAGTCAAAAGAAATGGACAGTGGTCCGTGAATGGACCAAATGTAATCGGTACCGGTGAAGAAACCGGACAGACTACTGGTGTACTAGAAAACCCTACAGAAACATTGGTTTGCCCTGACAGTGGAATGTTTGGAACCCGTGAATGGTCAAGGGAACACTTTTGTGCTCCTGTATCTATCAAGAATAGATGTTTCCTATTTCCCACTATCATCTCAACGTAGGGACCTTTCTGATCAGTGAGAATAGGCATCGGTTCCAAACCCTGCTTCGGGCAATCCTAACGAGACAGAATGTCGTCAAAGGGAAGTTCTTCAGAGAGGTAAGCAGCAGAAGGATGATCAAAAATGTTTCTATTATCCACACTCAGTGCCTGATTATCCTGCGAAAAAGGCTGCGAATTTTGTGAAAACTGACTTCTACCAGGACCCCGTGTCCCAGGGCGGCCTCTGGACCATCTACCCATGGCACCAAATGCGTTATTCGACCTCTGCTGGAGGATCGAGCACTGTGCACGCCAATGACCCTCTTGTCTGCAATAAGCACATTGGTTCACGTTTACAGGACCCAATGGCGCATTTCCCTTGTAGAGCATACTGACCCCTAAATTGTGAAGTACCCCCTAAAGGGCCTCTAAAAATGTGTTGTAATAGAACTTTTGTTTTCAGGTCTCCCTTTCTCTTTTCAATTCTTTCTTTTTTGTTGTTGACACGATTCTCATAGTACTGAGCCATATGCAATACTTCTGAGACTTCGCTTGCCAAGCGCTCTCCAAGGACATGATTTGCGACTGGATGTCAGGCAGCAATCCACGCACAAATGTGTCCACAAACAGTCGTTTCTCAGACTCTGCTCAAATCTTGTCCACTGAAATCTGAAAACACTTGTTCGAACCGATTAAAGAATTTGGTAGCACCCTCAGATTTCCCTTGGACACAAGCAGTAAGTTTTTCCCAAATGATCCTTCTTTCAGGAATTATAGCTTTCAATTTCGTGGCTATCCTTTCAGGCAAAGTCAGTATTACCTGCGGCAGTCTCTCGCCAGCTGGCCTTTCTCTATCTAGTCTAACCATATTATCCCATGTATCCCCTAACCCTGGAACATTGTCTACAGTCCTAATCTGTTTCCACAAATCAACAGGTAAGAGCACGGGAAATAACAAATCGATATCGCTCAAGGTAAATACTGATGACTGCAAGACAGACTCTAGCTCTTTGTAGAACCCCATCGGATTCTTCCTAATATCGGGAATGGATTGTTTAATGGTGTTCACTTCCTGTCTCGAGACCGGGACGTGAACAAATTGTGACACATAATGTGCAGGAATTTCTTGAGCAGCAGTAGCTGCTGCAACATTAGCTGGAATCTCAACCTTTGGGACAAATGTCAGCGGAACCTCTCTCATAAGCAACTGAGAGATAGGAAACTCTGAACGCTTACTGAGCAGCAGAGCTAAATCGAGCGCTAAAGCAGCTGAAGGAGTGTCAAACGAAAAAACTCTCTTGTAAATATTCAATAATTCCGCGGGACAACAAATCTTTCTTTTTATACATTCATCCTGCAAGAACTCTATCATTACCTGTATCACTTTCCACCGCATTTCTGGGGTATACTGACTATACGTGTCATATTCATCTACGGGAGATATCGACATGTTTGAAATCCACCTAATCGCATCTTTTGTGCAAAGTTGCATTTCCTCATTTATCGACTTACGACAAGGAAGGAACCGTTTCTGTACAAACATAGCGTCCAAACTATCACCATCAATATCTTCATTCCGTAAGCTTTCCAACTCCCTTCTATACCCAAAAATCCTCTCGACATGCTCATGTACTTTCTTCGCAGTATCTCTTGAAAATGCTAAAACATTCAGGTCCCTCAACCCTTGTGGGAGATCTATATCATCTAATCTGTTCCACATTATACATAAATGAATTCCCAACCCTTCAATAAAAAGGTTTTTTTCTCAGGAAACATTGCTAGATTAGAGAGTGTGGCAAAAACATCAGCTTGTACACCCTTCTCCATGCATTGTCTAGCCCATGCAGTCAAATTGCGCCTTCTCTCTTTCGGTACAGTATTACGAGTTACAATCCTTGATTCCGCTCCCTTATCGACTACAAGCGGTACAGAACCACTTCGAAGAGAAAGAGTAGACAAATCTTGTACATTTGGTAACAAAGGTGCTAATACTGGTGCAGAAGCCAAATCTACCAAACCCGTAACAGTAGGCAAAGGTGGAGGAGCAAGTAGAGGAGCAACAATAGGAGGAGGAGCAACAACCGGAGGAAGAGGAACAACAAGAGGTGCTGCAGTATCTACCTTTCCTGTCCCCTCCCAGGCCCTCTGTACGGCACTGGCCTCCCACTTCATTTCAAAAACTCAGGACATCCTGTCCTCACTCTCCTCCTATCACCTCCCCCCCTCTATTCCCTGCCCGTCCTCTGGCCCCTCTGCAGCCACCCCTCCTCTCTCCTTCTCTGCCTTTCCCCTTTTTTCTGCTGACGAGGTTTCGAGACAAGTCTGATCTATGAAAGTCTCGTCAAAACAGGTCCACCCCTGTTCCTCCAAAACTCTCAGGGACCACATCGACTCCTTGGCTCCTGCCCTTGCTGACTTCTGCAATCACTCCTTTGCCTCTGGGGTCTTCCCATCCCCTCTCAAGCACTCCCTTGTACACCCCCTTCTTAAGAAACCCTCTTCTGACCCTTCCTGCCCAGCTAACTATCGCCCAATCTCTATCACTCCCTTCCTGGGTAAGCTCCTGGAGAAACTGGCCATCTCCCAGCTTAATCTCCATGCTGAAGCTGTTGGTAGCCTTCATGACCATCAGTCTGGCTTCAGAGCCGCCAAAAGCACGGAAACTGCTCTCCTGAACATCCGTGAGGATCTACTCTCGAACCTTGACTCTAACATTCCATGTGTTCTCATCTTGCTTGATCTCTCTTCTGCCTTTGATACTGTCAACCATACCATCCTGCTTAACCGTCTCCGTGATAACCTGGGTATCACTGGTCAGGCTCTGGCTTGGCTGACCTCTTTCCTCTCAAATCGACCCTCCCAGGTCCAACTGGGGTCTTTCCTCTCTGACATCTTTTTCTCTACCTGTGGTGTCCCCCAGGGTTCTAACCTCTCTCCCTGGCTGTTCAACCAGTATCTGGCACTTCTTGCCCACCGCATCGCTGCTCTCTGCCCCAACTTTCAGTGCTATGCGGATGATACCCAGCTCATTTTTAGGCTACCCTCGGCCTCCTCTTCTCCTTCCCTCATCTCTGACTGTCTTTCTGCTATCCAGGAATGGTGTGCCGCCAATGACCTCTGCCTTAATGCCAGTAAGACTGAGATTATTCTTATCGGCACACCCACTCCCTCCTTCCCTGCAGCTCTCTGGCCGGCCTCTCTTGGCCCTCTTCCTGCTCCTACCTGCAAGGCAAAAAACCTCGGGGTCATCTTCGACTCCACACTCTCCTTCTCTCCTCACATTTCTGACGTTTCTAAGAAGTCACACTACCAGCTGCACCTCCTCAGAGGTATCCTTCCTTTCCTTTCCTTCCCCCAGAAGCTCACTGTCTCCAGAGCCCTGGTTCTCTCGAAGCTGGACTACTGTAACAGCCTCTATCTAAATCTGCCTGCCTCTACTCTCCGCCCGCTGCAACTGATCGAGAACAGGACTGCGAGACTTGTCCTTGGCCTCAAGCCCAGGGAACATATCTCGCCAGGACTGAAATCGCTACACTGGCTCCCTGTGGCTGCAAGGATTAAGTTCAAAACCCTCTGCATTGTCCACAAGGCCTTCTGGGGCCTTGGGCCAAAATATCTTCAACTCTCTCTTCCTAAATATCTTCCTTCTCGAGCTCTTCGCTCATCCGCCTCCAACTCCCTCAGGGTCAGTTGCTTCTCCAAGCAACGAGTTGGGGGTAGATCTCTCTCTGCAGCAGGGGCCTCCCTCTGGAACAGACTTCCTGCCTCCCTGAAACTTGAGCAGAACCATCTCCGGTTCCGGAAGCACCTCAAAACCTTCCTCTTTGCTTCTGCTTTCTCTCCCCCTCTCCCCTGCTAAATAACTGAAACTGTACTGAATTAGCAACTGGGCCACTCGCCAATCTCGGCCCTTGGCCCAGCCACTCTCCCCTGCACTGCCTCCCTCGCAACCCCTGCACTACGGGACTGTCTCTGTATCCCTACAGCCCCCCTTCCCAGCACTTGTCTGCACTTATCCTGCACTTGCCACCAGCTGGCCCTTATTATTTATCTTGTATTTTACTAATCACTTTGTACTGCACTTTCCCCTCTCCCTTTCCCCCCTGCATTTTTCCCGTCCCCCCTACCCATGCACTTGCGCGATCTGAATGACACCTGGCCTAGTAGGATCGTTTGTCTGTCTCCCCATGTTCCCCCCTCCCTGCCTTGAAACACTTGTGTATAGGCGCGTTACAAATGCCATATCATATCATATCATATCAATAGGAGGAGCAGGAACAACTACGTGAGGAGGAACGACAATGGGAAGAGGAAAAACAGCAGGAATAGGTACATACGGAGGTGGCGCAGTGGCACCAGGCCTTCGTTCATTTAGAAGTTTATCAATTAGCTCATCAGACACATGAAAGTCTTTAGACGGATACATTTTCTGAATACCAAGTAAAAAAGCCCTATCCATACTCCTAACTGACTCAGACTGTTTATTTTGATCATACAACAACACTTTTTCGGCCTTGGTCATATGACGGCGTGCATGTTTTTCCCTACTTTTAAGTTGCTGCATAGCTTCTTTCTTCCAATTCTGTAATACATCAAATGCTGCAGGTCTAGCCTTTTTCTTTAATAATATAGATTCTAAGTATTCTATGCGAGGAATTTCAAAACTACCATTGATTGGCCACTGAAGTTCGGAAGCATGTCTAGTCTGTCTGTGCCAAATATCATTAAACACTATACTACCAATGTCGTGCTTACAGTACATAGTACACGCCGGCGACCCCTCCATTGGCGCCGGTCGGCCAAATTCCAAAGATTGTGTGTCTTTGCGGAATAATGCCCTAAAGCAGGCAGACAATTTGTCAGGCATATCAGATTACTGGTGTTACCTGGTCAATAATTATTCTCACGAGTGCAATGCGCCAAAACAAAATATCAGGATACTTATGAATCGGGTCACAACTCACCTGATCAAAATTCTAAGGAGGTCCGATCGGATTTCTAAGAACTCAAAGGACCCACGTGGTTAGTGATTTTGGCAAATCTGCCCGCCTCGATATGTGGACCCTCGTCAAGATGCCGTCTCGGAACGGGGCTTACCATCCAGGGATCGGGTCGTGCAGTACTGCTGAGGTATCGCGTCTCATCCAAGAAAGGGGCCCCCTTTTTCGCCATCCGATCCCGGTCCGGTAGCCGCGCCAACCTTCAACGAGATGGCATCAATCTTGAGAGTCTCTATTCGGCGGCCATCTGTAAAAGCAAGGAAATATCGAGGCTGAGTACCACAAAAGGAAATACACCAAACACGGGCTTGTAAAGATTCATAGATCTTTATTCTACTGCTGCGCAGTTACAAAGAACCAAGCAGATACAGATAGCTATCTGGCCCTCAGTACAACACAGGGAATACCAGCATTTCAGTGGGAGAAGTGAGAGGTACTGGACGTCTAAAGAGTTGTGCATTTTATACATTTTCGGTAATAATGTCCAGCCCCTCTGCAAGTTAATAATCCATGGTCTAGAGTTTGTGCCGAGTTCACTTATGGCTTGTACGACAATATGCACATGGATCATCCTCGGTTTACATACAAACTGGTTACAATGGCAACAGTATATTCTTGGACTTAACAGTAAGCCTTAGCACATGTCCTTTACAATGCAATTCAGCCAGTGTCCACGTTCGATATTTGCTTAACATTGTGGTCGATGTAGGTCCGTGGATCAGCCTTATTGGCGCAGACAATCCTTAGACTACAAGTCAGACATGGGACAAGGTCTCTTTACTCAACCCAAACATTCGGCCAATGGACAGTGTAAACATTAACTATAGTACAAGGTTCAGGAAGGCTCGGTTACAGGCGGGAAACACTGTCCACCATTTTAGAACACAGAGTTACATTGGAATGGAAATCAAAATGGTGGATAAACCTAAAATGGCGGCAAAGTCGATCTAAAATCAGAACTTTGCAACGCGGTTTTCTTCGCAGAGCGACTGGGTTTAGGCCAATATATACAAGAAAGCAGGCACGATATGATTTCCTGTTTAACAGTATGACAGTTAGAAGGAGTTGTGAAGGTAACCAATGTATTGCACTTAGAATGATTGTGAAGGTGCACTTAGAAGGATTGTGAAGGTAGCCAATGTATTGCACTTAGAAGGATTGCGAAGTTAGCCAATGTATTGCACTTAAAAGGAGTTGGGAAAGTAACCCATGTATTGCAACTAGAAGGACTGCAAAGGTAGCCAATTTACTGCCATTTGAAGGACTTCAAATGTAGCCAATGTATTGCACTTAGAAGGATTGCGAAGGTAGCCAATGTATTGCACATAGAACGAGTTGTGAAGGTAACCAATGTATTACCATTAGAAGGACTGCACAGGTAGCCAATTTACTGCCATTAGAAGGACTTCAAAGGTAGCCAATGTATTGCACTTAGAAGGATTGCGAAGGTAGCCAATGTATTGCACGTAGAACGAGTTGTGAAGGTACCCAATGTTTTGCACTTAGGAAGATTGGGAAGGTAGCCCCTTTATTGCACATAGAAGGATTGTGAACGTACCAATGCATTGCGCTTAGAAGGATTGTGAAGGAGCCAATATACTGCACTTACAAGGACTTGTGAAGGTAACTGATGTATTGCACTTGGAAAGATTGTGAAGGTATCCAATGTATTCCTCTTAAAATATCTCTGAGGATAGCCAATGCATTACACTTAGAATGATTGTGAAGGTAGCCAATGTATCACACTTAGGAGGAGTTGTGAAGGTAACCGATGTATTGCACTAAGAAAGATTGCAAAGTTAGCCAGTGTATCACACTTAGAAGGAGCTGTGAGGGTAACCAATGTATTGCACTTCAAAGGATTGCAAAAGTAGCCAATGTATCACACTTAGAATGAGTTGTGAAGGTAACCGATGTATTGCACTTAGAAGGATTGCGATGGTAGCCAATGTATTGTAATTAGAAGCACTAAAAAGGTAGCCAATGTATTGCACATAGAAGGATTGTGATGGTACAAATGTATAGCACTTAGAAGGATTGAGAAGGTAGCCAATGTATCGCACTTAGAAAGAGTTGTGAAGGTTATCGATGTATTGCACATAGTAGGATTGCAAAGGTAGCCAATGTATTGCACTTAGAAGGATTGTGAGGGTAGCCAATGTATTGAATTTAGAAGAGCTTTGAGGATAGCCAGGGTACTAACCACCCTTGCTCCTGCTTCTCACTAGTATACCGCCAAAGTACCACACACAACCTAAGGGCCAGCCAAACTACACACGAAACACACAAAATACACATCCAACATCACAAACATTCACAAACAACAAACAATCCCAGACACTGGGCCTTACCTCTACGGATACAACAAGCCAGTGCCCACAATCAAATCTCCCTTAGAAAGCCAGCATGCACTGATGCCAGTTTCTCCTGGTTCTGCAAGCATCAACAGAAGAGCACAACCTCTATCCTATCCCTCTTCCCTCACCCTGCCGTCTTTCTTACAGAGCCACATGAGCACCTGGAGACCTTTGTGAGGTGGTAGAAGTAAAAGACGGATGCAACTGTGGCATATTGATTGATAAAAACCTTTATTCAAGATAAAATAAGAAAGGTTGGAAAAGTACCCCCTAGCCCTATCTCTATGAGTGGTTTCCCTACCTAAACAAAACTAACTAATGATACTGTCATTGTCAGGGTCTCCAAGGTATAATCCACTGTACTGTGTCCAAAACCTATCCTATTCCTCACAAACTAAACTTAGGAAAAAGGTGAACAGGGAAATGTCTTCTGGCTGCCGAGTTCCAAACTGAAAGTTCAAAAAGGGTATAGAAAGGCTTGGGGTTTGATTCCCTTTCCCCAAAACATTTTATGTATATTCCACAAGGTTTATTCTTTGTGAGTAGACCTGGTTCCCAGGGCTGCAACCAGGTAAAATACCCAGGCTTTTTCTCCCAAGCTGTGCTGTGGTTAATCTTCTCACTTGTTCTGGGTCCCAAGCCTCATTCACGGTACCCCTCTTCTTGTCCCACTCTCTTGCCTTTAGACTAGCCACCCTGTTCCTATAGGGCTTTGGCCTCATCTCTCCGGTTGTTTGCAGGTCTCCCAGGAGATGTGCCAGCTCTTTGGGCTCAGCGGGACCTTCTGCTGTCCATTGCGTACTCTCATTGCAGTCTCCCATTGCCTGGATGTCAGCGCTGCAGCCTCGGTAACCAGCAGGTAAGTTTCCTCTCCCACGGTCTGCTTCCCGCTTTGTCGATTCCCCATGGGGCTGCTCTCCTCCTGCACGTCGTACGCTTCTCACTGCTGAGTGTCTGAGTGGTCCTTGCGAAGTGCTCAGTCCACACCGAGTGTTGAACGAAGACGCCATCCTTCTCTCCCGCTCTGCCTTTAAATGACAGCTGACCAATCACGCTATCAGAAAGGCTAGAGTGTGCACCTTCATTCCTTTTTGGTGATCTTCCTTACTCGCGTCCTCTTCCTCGTCCCAGTACTACCATTGAATACTGTGCAAGTGTCTTTGTTCTTCAAATGGGTCTACTAGGGAGGTATCACAACAGTACATAGTGGTACTTGGTGGAGGGTACATCTTCTCAGTCTGCCTCCGATACAAGGCACAGCATGCACATCAGGCTGGCAGGTCAGAGTTTGTTCAGGGCAGTGGCATGGCCAGGCAAGCTGCGTGCAGGCCAGGCAGCAGGAAAGGTGTTGATGTTGTGGCCGTTGTGCTGATGGATGGCTGAGTTGCTCTCAGGCAGCCTCGGACTGACTCTCAATTAGTACGTGGACCATGGTGGACTTGCCTGCATAACACTGTCTTGTTTCTGGGCAGATATGATTTGCTACATAATAGCAAATGTGCCCTGCCTGCTGTCTGCCCGTGTCAGCTCCAGATAGTCTGGGCCTTGGCCGGCCTCAACCTCCTCTTTGATCCCTGCATTGTCACTGTGTACCCCAGCCCTGTTGTTCACCGTGATTTCATGGTATGCCCTGCACCTTCTAGTGCCAGTGATGTATTTGTATTTTATTGTTTATATAGCGCTTTAATCCAAAGCACTTTACAGTTTAACATTAAACATGTAACATAGAAGCAGTAACAGTATACTTGAGAGAAACCAGAAAAACAGCATGTGGAACAATTTGCTTTTGAGGAGGAGGAAGAATGGAGGGGAGGGGATGGAAAAAAGGGAGGAAGCGTAGGGAGTGGTGGGAGTTAGGAGGGAGGATGGAGATCATGGGGAGACAGGGAAGATAGAGGGATGAGGAAGAGGGTATTGAAAGGAGAGAGAAAAGGTGTCAAGGTGTCAGGGAGGGGAGTGGAGAAGGAGTGCTTTCAAGGAGGAACGGAAGGAGGAATAGGTGGAAGTGGAGCGGATAGTGAAAGGAAGGGAGTTCCAATGTAGTTGGGCAAGGAGCTGAAAAGAGCAGAAACGAGAGGAGGTGCAAGGTGGTGGGGGAGTGGAAAGTAAAAAGAGATCTGCAGAACGAAGGGAGTGAGAGGGGGCATAGAATGAGAGAAGAGAGGAGAGGTAAGGAGGGGAAAGGTCATGAAGAGATTTAAAGACAAGACAAAGGAAGTGAAATTTAAGTTGGGAATAGAAAGGAAGCCAGCCAAGGTTGGAAAGTGAGTTGGAGATGGAATCATGGGGAGGGAGAAGACAGAGTGTACGGATGGCAGAGTGATAGAGGGATTTAAGGGGAGCAAGATGAGAGGCAGCAAGACTGAAAAAGAGAGAAGAACAGTAGAAAAGGCGAGAAAAGATTAGGGAGGAGATTAAGAGCTTGGTAGCATGGAAGGTGAGAGAAGAACAGACTTTACAGATATTGAAGAAGTGGTAGCGACAAGAGCAAGACGTAAGGGAAATATGGTGAGTAAAGGACAGGGATGAGTCAAAGTAGATTTCTGATGTCACTGTGTGCCCCTCTGGTCCCTTTGCTGTCTCTGTATGCCTTGCACCCTCTAGTCCCAGTGATGTCGCTATATGCCCCTTTGGTCCCCCGTGCTGTCGCTGTGAACCCCCTACCCTCTTATTCCCTGTGATGTTGCTATATTCCCCAGTCCCCTGGTCCCCTGTGCTATCACTGTGCGCACCCAAGCCCCTCATGTCCCATAATGTTGCTGCGTCCCTCCCAGCCTCTTTGGTCCCCCATGTTGTCGCTGTGTACCCCCTGCCCTCTGGTGCCCTGTGATGTCGCTGTGTTCCCCTCTGGTGCCCTGTGCGGTCGTTGTATACCCAACCCTCTAGTCCCTGTGATGTCACTGTGTGCCCCCAGCCCCTTTGGTTCCCCCGTGTTGTCACTGTGTACTCCCTGCCCTCTGGCTTTCCGTGTTGTCACTGTGTACCCCTCTGGCCTCTGTGCTGTCGCGGTATGACCTGCCCCTTCTAGTCCCAGTGATGTCAGTGTGTGCCCCTGTGATCCCTTTGTTGTTGTTGTGTACCCCCTGCCCTCTGGTTCACTGTGATGTCGCTATGTACCCCTATGTTCCCCCGTGCTGTCGCTGTATGCCCCACCCCCTATAATCCCTGTGATGTCCCTGTGTGCCCCTTTGGTCCCCCGTGCTGTCACTGTGTACCCCCTGCTCTCTTGTTCCCTGTGATGTCACTGTGTATCCCTCCGCCCCTGCCCCCTGCATGCCCTGCCCCTCTAGTCCCTGTGATGTCTCTGTGTGCCCCTTTGGTCCCCTGTGTTGTCGCTGTGTACCCCTTGCCCTCTGGTTCCCCGTGATATCACGGTGTACCCCTCTGGTCCCCGGTCCTGTCACTACAGTCTGCCCAGCCCCCTCTAGTCATGCAAGGTCTGTGTGTGTCCCTCCGGTCCCCCGTGGTGGCTCTGGTACCCCAGACTCCTCTGGTCCTGCTTGATTTCGCTGTGCACCCCCACCCCCTCCAGTCCCCATGAGTTTTCTCTGTGTCCCCAGCCCTCCCGGCCCCTCCATGCTGTTGCTGTATGCCCAACCCCCGGTACCCCATGATGTCCCCTGTGCCCCACCCCCTCCAGTCCTCGTGTACCGTTCCCCTCCTGTCTGTGTCTTGGCACTTGTACTGTCTGGGTGTCGCTAGACCAAGTGCAGTGGCTAGTCTTCACATTCTTGCTGTTCATAGCCTATGGAGTCTCTTTGCTTGGTCGTTGTGTGGATGAACCATCATATTATATCATATCATATCACTATGCTTAATCTCTACTCTACACCATCGCACAAAGTACAGCTACACCCCTAGATCAATTCGGCCTAGCTGCTCACATATGAACACTATCCCATGAACACCTCATCATACTAATAAAACGCAGCTATACCCCACGAAAAACCGGCCTAGCTGCACACATAAGCGTCCCACAGGCCTAATGCAACCAAAACCCAGTCTTTGTGTCCAACCGCCAAACTGCACACATTGGACTGATACCAATACCACCACACCTAATTCTAGAATGCAGCTTCCATCAAGCAATTACATCAGCTGCACACTTAACTGGTGCACCCAAGCACCTTTCGAGACTGTACTCTTTCAACTGACCTGGACTACAGTCCCCGAAGGCGTTCAATCTACCAGCGCTTTGAGGTCATACCAGTGATATACAGAGCGCTATATAAATGCCAAATATCATAACATAACTTGGGAATTGTAGAAGATAACAATGACTGCATACATTGGGACTCACATAGTTGAAAACATATATTGTATCAAGTATGCTGTAAATATTCGTCGGGTGACAGTCAGGGTTGGTGGACTGCTGATCGTCTGTTGGCATCTCTACCACATTCTAAACACTTTATTACACACGGGAGAAACGGAACTTCAACAACCGAATTATACCATTGTCAGCTATTGGCAACATACACAGCATACCGACAGACTGTGGGAGCACAACTTCGCATTCATTTTAACTGGGACCACTTTAAGCATATAGGCTCACAGCAACGAAATACATGTTTACTGAGTCCTCTTTAAGCATTTGTGGGGCTGCAGGAAACTAGTTCACACTTGCACTAGTAACAGTTTTGAACAGTCAATAGCACAGTTCAGTAGCCAGCAAGCCGCACCCGGGGCACCGGGGGCCACATCGTCTTAGTACCTTGATGTTGGGGCAGGCTGACAAGACACTGGCAGCAGGGCGTCTAGGCTGCACCACTTTCAGACTCCCTCAGGCGGGAATGCCTCTTGATGTTGACAGGGCATGGGGTGGCAGAGTGTTACTCTCCCCCTTCTTGGCTGCACAAGCACCCTCTCCATGGAAGGCCGTGCCAAGGTAGTTCTGGCATGATGGCAGGCCGGCGACGGAGAGGCTGCACAATGCAGCAAGCAGGAGTCACATCCTTGCAGCATCAGGGTGTGGGGCAGCGAGGCTCTGGTGGCCTGGTGTGTGGGTGTATGTCTTCACCCAGCAGCAGGAGCCACCCTCAGTTTCTTCCTCCCCCAGGCAGGAGTCACCTTCCTCTCAGTAGTGGGTGTGGGGCAGCGAGACGCACACTGGTTGGCAGGGCAGCAGCCACTCCCCTTCCATGCAGGAGGTCTTGCAGTCATCTTCATGACCTGGCTGCATGAGCACTCTCTTGGGGTGAGAGCCGCAGCCAGGTGAGTTACTTGAGGGGCTGCCCACTTGTCAGCAGGGCAGTTGCACTTCGTGGTCTTTCCAAGGCAGCGGGAGGCCACCCTCAGACTCTCCTTCCTCTAGGCAGGAGATGTTCACCTGATAAGGCAGCGGTCCTGGCCGGGCCTAGCTTCCTCTTCCCCAGGCAGGAATGCCTCTGGGTGTTGATATGGCTTGGGGTGGCAGCGTTGTCATAGAGAGCTTTCACAAGACAGAAAGGGTACTACGGAAAGAGTACTACTACAACCACTAAATATTATTTTGTGGTTTCTCATATCCTCACCAGGGTTGAATGGTTCATGGATACTGTTCAGAACATAACTTTTCTGCTTGCATTATCCTCGCCCAATGTTTGAGTGGAATTCAAGGACAGTGATAGTCAGAAAGCATTTACAGTAGCGAACGATTGAGTAGTTGTCAGTTGACACGCAGGAGTTGCTGTTTGGTTTGCAGGAATAGAATACTCCTCACCGGTTAATGATGGCATTTCAAAACTTGTGTGTTCCTATTCTGAGCATAATACTTGAATGTCTATGTGCAGTGCTTAGAGACGGCAGTAGGTAAAGCAGACATGGGGTCTGTATACAGACCCCCGGTGGCGGGCAGGTAACAATTCCCATCGTTACGGCATGGTGGAGGGCGTTGCAGTCTTTCATTACTCCAGCAGCAAGTACTTTCGGAATAATAGCATCCGGGATCAGCCTCTTCATAGGTGGTGGGGCCAGGCAGCAACACAGGTGGCATGGTGTCCGTTGCTTTAATGTTAAAATGTTTTTTCAATGTCATTTACACATTGCATTATGTAAACAAAACTCAATTGCCTGCCAAGCAAAGAATAGTATCATTAATCTTAGCTGGTGTTGTCTCTAAACACTAGCACTAATCCACCAATAATAAAATGTTGTCAGATGCATCCTGGCCACCTTCCAACCTTTCCTTACTCCTATAATCTGGAGCTTCATTTTGCCAATGGTAATAGAAAGAGTAATATTGGGTTTGGGTGCCTTCGCCAGAGATGCCCTCTGCCTCATTTGGTGTACCAGACCAGTTATTGGTAGATATGTGGTTTCTTGTGGGGCAGTTGATTATCAGTGATATAATCATTATTTAAAATGTACCCCCTGATTTATGTGTTAAATTTGATGATAGTATTCTGAAGTCCTGTATTGTGTGACAACACCTTGTGTATTGGTATCTGGTCAATTGGCTTGTACATTTCTCCTTTTTGTTGTTTAATGGTCTATCACTGTGAGGAGACACAATTTTGGAGATTTCAGCATTAGCAGGTTCTATCTAAAAAGGGTTTGTGAATATTGGAGGATGCCGGTTTCAGATAGCAAAGCTCACCTGGATCTTGTGTGTTTACATTGAGACATTTGTTGTGCTGTGAGAGCCAAATTGGATGTTAGTTTCCAGTAAGTGTTTGTTTTGAAATGGGGAAAATCTTCCTCGGGACCTGCCCTTGAGAGCAAAAATTACCCAATTCAGCCCAAAATACAGGTTCTATTGTGCCGAGCAGTGAACTCATGCTAGTGACAAATGACACCTTCAAAAAGTTTCGCATTTATTAGAAACAGTAAAATTTAGCAGCCTCTTGGGATTCAAGTTAGAGAAGATTACAAAACACAAAACTTAGAGAAATACAAAATATAGAGAAACATAGAACTTAGAGAAACTTAGAGAAACACAGTCTTACGCCCCTTTAATCAGCACTGGGAGACCCTGGCCCTCATAAGCTAGCTGTTGCCAGCCCCGCTCAGAGGACAGCGCTGCAGGGTGCCGACAAAGCATCAGGTTCCAGACACTCGATTATGCTCGAACCAAGTCCATGGATCGATCTCCCACCTGAGTCATGTGGGCAAGCATTTTTATAATCTCGTGCTGTCAGTCCATGACGCACAGTTCCAGAACTTTTCCTGTGCAAAATATAGGCTTGCTCATGGAAAAACCCAACTCTGTGAATTTCCACTGTGCTCCTTTCTGTGCCCCTCCCTGCTTGGAGCCCATCTGCGCGAAAGCTCAGGAATGTCTTATCAGTGCCTTCCCACAGAAAGAGGATTAGTTTACATAGCCATGCAGGGCTACAGTTAGAAAGGCAGAATATTCTAAGAGAAGCCCAGATGAATTAACCCCATGTGAGCAAGCTCTAAAAGGCATTCACTCATAGCTCAGTGTTCATAGCGCTTAAGATTGGCTATCTAAGCGCTATATCGGTGCCATAATGCTCCAAACACTCCAATAATATCTCTACTAGCTACAGAACTGGGGCCTTCGCCCTGCCTGTCTTTCTTCAATGCATAATGTGACCTACCACCCCTACTAGGCCTTCATATTCCTTGTAGCTCACTACTGCGTAATGGAAGTTCTACAACAGACTACTGTCAGCATTTAGCACCTACTTTGAATCAACTATTAGCTTTCAGCGGCTAATGCTGTCATCTAAAGCCCTGATTGGCAAATCTGCATTTTGTGTATCACGACACTCCACCCCTATTCAAAGTGTGTGCGACAATGCTGGCTAATACCCATCAACATAGTATGTAGAGTAGTGATAAATGAGGTGGTGAAAGACCTTGGGGCTTTGCAAGAGGTTTAAGCAAACTATCTTTTAGCGGTTAGTCAGCGTGGCATGCAAGGTTAGTGAAAACACTACCTAAACAAAAATGTACACAAAGTGAACAGTGACATATACCCTTGCCAAAGCCTGGCCTACACAAAAATACCTACACAAAGTGAACATGGACATTTACTCTAGCCAAAACCTGGCCTACACAAAATACCTAAATAATTATTGTATAACTGATTGTCAGTTAAAAAGCAGCATGCAGTTAGAATATCAAGGCAATCCGGTGTAGTCTAATCTACAATGCACTATTGCATTTATGTATGGTTACCAATTCTAAACCTGGCAGCCTTTCACTCTAAGGGCCTACCCTCCCCCTGATCCCAGGGCATTCAAACGTGACTATGGGCTGTGTGATTAGACACTTCCCCCATGTATGTGGAACCCAACCAAAAACCATCTAATTTCATGAGCAAGGTGAACCCATGGGCACCAGGTTATCTAAATAAAAACAATTCTACTAATTTGCATTAAAGCATGGCATGTGTTATTCATGCAATCAAAAGCAAGCGATTTGATCCAGATGTTTGCTGGTAGCTGTAGCTCTGTATGCCAGTGGGTTGAGGATGGTCACCCCCACTCGGAGTGAAAAGCCAACACCTGCTGATTTAACAATGTTTGCCATAAAATGCATCGTGTGTATTTAGCAGTCTTGTTGACCTGCCCTATGGCAGAAAAAAGGTCTTCATACCTAAGGTTTTGCCATCTGCAATGGTGGCCAATACTTGTAGCAGTGTTGGGCTTATCAATGGACCCCACTAGGCCAGAGGTTTTATAGCAGAGCTGGCATCAGAACCCATAGTGGCTAGCTTATTGTGCACAGTTTCTATATCAAAATCGTTTAAAGCTCCTGTTACCCCCCGCTGCTCCCGCAATTAATGAATCTAGCTCCCTAGCTACGCGCACTTTGGTGATGGGCCATAGAAATTGACTCCATTTGTAGCAGCTTGGTAGTACTAAAGAAACATTGCCTCGTGATAAATCTATGTCTAAGTGTATCACTGTAATAATAGAGGTGTGCATTACCAGCCTACAATTTAAACGTTGCCTTACTACTGGAAAATCTAACATGTTCACAGTTTCTACCTTGTGTGACTTGGAGAATACCCTTCTTCAAGTGGGATGCCTACCATATACAATATTAGTTTTAGCTACAAACGCCATACTACCATCCGGCAGTGGCTGTTTCATCACACCATTGTGTGAAATGCATTTAGTCAAATTATAGTCCATAAAATCTTGGCGAGAACACTCGCTGCAGTTCTTGGTCAGAAAAAACATGAAACATCAAACAAATTGTTGGATCCATTCACTGAAACGTTTGGGCCTAGGATTCCATAAGCACCAGTCATATGAGTCAGTGACAAAAGATGCCGACAATGTGCCAGGCCAGTACGCTAGTAATTCCATGTGGATACTCATTTGTAGCGCTTTTCCAAGGAATTATACTAAATGTCTACAATCAAAAGGTGACACTTTGCATTAGTGTGCTGGAGACAGCTGTCCCCACAGAAACATGAAACTGGTTGGTTTAACAAAAACCGTGTCACACACTGTGTCATAAAATGAAATATCAAGTCAGTTTTGGTTTCATTTACCCGCCTTAAGGCTGGCTGTAAAAGTATCCAGTGTTTCAAAGGTTACCATCTCAAATTAGAGCTCACACACTTGGCAGCATCACTACAAATTAAGAACCTTAACCTACGCACAGCTTACTTTGGTGTGTGCGCTCATTTTATCTCAAAATATAATACGCTTCTGTTTGCATAATCCTGCTGCCCCAACAATTCATAAATCATTTTCCTGCCTATGTGCAACGTAGTAGTTTCAGAAAAGGCAAAATATCTCTGGTTAAAGCAATTGAGTTGGAAGAGCAAAACATTTCGTTTTTTCAGATTCATCTCAAAAAGTGCATTTAAAAAAACATTTTCAATGTGTTAGCATTCAAGTGCTGTGTCACACAGCTGTTTGTGGTGCATGATGTCACAGTCCACAACCCATTGTCCACAGTCCTTTAAACAAAATAAAAAGGCTAAACATATCAACCAGGTTATTTCCAGCAACTGAATCATTTGAATGGGCAGCATCAAATGTTTGATAACTAGCCAAGTCTGCACCGTGCCAGTTCAGCAAAAGTTATTACTCTGTTGGACACTTCTCGCAGGTTGCAGAACAAATGTCCTCATACGTCATGCATGTTAGCAGCATTGAGTGCGGTGCAGCACAGGTTCAAAATTCACATATCATCTCGCAGTGACTCGCTTTCTCTGAGAATGCGTCTGCTTGACTGATCAGTGTCACCCGCAAATTGCACACATCTACCCCAATCATGGCACGCAACTGTCTTAGTTTTTTGCCTAGGCAAAATACAAACAGAAATGTTAGGATTTCATCAAAAGTACAATATCAGCTTATCCACCCCTTCCCTTAACACCACCCCGCCTTCAGAAGTCTCATCAGGTAACTACACACTTTATCATTGCTACCACAATTATTTGTCACCCTTCTGCATGTTACTGGGGGCTTATTTGCACTCAACCATACGGGGTGTAATTGCTTAATCACAAACTCATTTGTGCAATGCGATCATAGTTGGTCAATGGTACTTCAGACTGATCTGTGATTTTACAAAAGCCATATAATAAGTACCCAGGTCGCACTTCTCAATGGATCAATGCTTTTCTTTGTCACCAGAGCGATCACGAATGCCAGGCGCCAACTTGCTTCCAGTGTTTCATGATCTTGATTTAGGTTGACCTGCTGGCATCACTCCATATTTCAAAGTCTTTCAGTCCAATACCGCCTGCAGTTGCACAAGCAGCTTTGTTTATTTTTCTCCATACAGCTAGTGTCTTTCAAGCCTCTGGTTTTCCACTGGTCATTTTCCCAAAGGGTGTCTGCTGATTTCTTGGGCCACCCATTTGAGAGCGATAGTCTAAGTCATTTTCTTTATTTGCTTCAACAAATCATTCATTCTTGCACTAAGCCGTGAGGCTTCTGGATCATGGCTAATGTGCAGTGTTCATGTTATACTCAGTTCTGCATGTTGTTTCTTGCAAAACGCTACCTTCGTCAATTTTGCTTTTTGTTGCTTCCATCTGGAACGCCATAATGTCTTTGTCAGTTACCCCAGCCCTGGCAATGTAGCTTGCATTTTGCCAGCTGTGTATTTTCACTTCTCAAAGCGCCTAGAGGTTTCTTCTCCAGTGCACAGAGCTTTACTTCACTTCACATCACATGGAGTACTGGGATGCAGCTTGCACAGCAATGTCTCTTCACTTCACATCACATGGGGCATGGGTATGCAGCTTGCACGGCAATGGGGTCATTACAACCCAGGCGCTAATTGCGCCAACTTTACCACCATGGTGTAAACTACGTTTACACCATGGTGGGTGGTGGATTTACCACCCCATTCCAAGGTGAGTGTACCCCCTGCTCTCTTGTTCCCTGTGATGTCACTGTGTATCCCTCCGCCCCTGCCCCCTGCATGCCCTGCCCCTCTAGTCCCTGTGATGTCTCTGTGTGCCCCTTTGGTCCCCTGTGTTGTCGCTGTGTACCCCTTGCCCTCTGGTTCCCCGTGATATCACGGTGTACCCCTCTGGTCCCCGGTCCTGTCACTACAGTCTGCCCAGCCCCCTCTAGTCATGCAAGGTCTGTGTGTGTCCCTCCGGTCCCCCGTGGTGGCTCTGGTACCCCAGACTCCTCTGGTCCTGCTTGATTTCGCTGTGCACCCCCACCCCCTCCAGTCCCCATGAGTTTTCTCTGTGTCCCCAGCCCTCCCGGCCCCTCCATGCTGTTGCTGTATGCCCAACCCCCGGTACCCCATGATGTCCCCTGTGCCCCACCCCCTCCAGTCCTCGTGTACCGTTCCCCTCCTGTCTGTGTCTTGGCACTTGTACTGTCTGGGTGTCGCTAGACCAAGTGCAGTGGCTAGTCTTCACATTCTTGCTGTTCATAGCCTATGGAGTCTCTTTGCTTGGTCGTTGTGTGGATGAACCATCATATTATATCATATCATATCACTATGCTTAATCTCTACTCTACACCATCGCACAAAGTACAGCTACACCCCTAGATCAATTCGGCCTAGCTGCTCACATATGAACACTATCCCATGAACACCTCATCATACTAATAAAACGCAGCTATACCCCACGAAAAACCGGCCTAGCTGCACACATAAGCGTCCCACAGGCCTAATGCAACCAAAACCCAGTCTTTGTGTCCAACCGCCAAACTGCACACATTGGACTGATACCAATACCACCACACCTAATTCTAGAATGCAGCTTCCATCAAGCAATTACATCAGCTGCACACTTAACTGGTGCACCCAAGCACCTTTCGAGACTGTACTCTTTCAACTGACCTGGACTACAGTCCCCGAAGGCGTTCAATCTACCAGCGCTTTGAGGTCATACCAGTGATATACAGAGCGCTATATAAATGCCAAATATCATAACATAACTTGGGAATTGTAGAAGATAACAATGACTGCATACATTGGGACTCACATAGTTGAAAACATATATTGTATCAAGTATGCTGTAAATATTCGTCGGGTGACAGTCAGGGTTGGTGGACTGCTGATGGTCTGTTGGCATCTCTACCACATTCTAAACACTTTATTACACACGGGAGAAACGGAACTTCAACAACCGAATTATACCATTGTCAGCTATTGGCAACATACACAGCATACCGACAGACTGTGGGAGCACAACTTCGCATTCATTTTAACTGGGACCACTTTAAGCATATAGGCTCACAGCAACGAAATACATGTTTACTGAGTCCTCTTTAAGCATTTGTGGGGCTGCAGGAAACTAGTTCACACTTGCACTAGTAACAGTTTTGAACAGTCAATAGCACAGTTCAGTAGCCAGCAAGCCGCACCCGGGGCACCGGGGGCAACATCGTCTTAGTACCTTGATGTTGGGGCAGGCTGACAAGACACTGGCAGCAGGGCGTCTAGGCTGCACCACTTTCAGACTCCCTCAGGCGGGAATGCCTCTTGATGTTGACAGGGCATGGGGTAGCAGAGTGTTACTCTCCCCCTTCTTGGCTGCACAAGCACCCTCTCCATGGAAGGCCGTGCCAAGGTAGTTCTGGCATGATGGCAGGCCGGCGACGGAGAGGCTGCACAATGCAGCAAGCAGGAGTCACATCCTTGCAGCATCAGGGTGTGGGGCAGCGAGGCTCTGGTGGCCTGGTGTGTGGGTGTATGTCTTCACCCAGCAGCAGGAGCCACCCTCAGTTTCTTCCTCCCCCAGGCAGGAGTCACCTTCCTCTCAGTAGTGGGTGTGGGGCAGCGAGACGCACACTGGTTGGCAGGGCAGCAGCCACTCCCCTTCCATGCAGGAGGTCTTGCAGTCATCTTCATGACCTGGCTGCATGAGCACTCTCTTGGGGTGAGAGCCGCAGCCAGGTGAGTTACTTGAGGGGCTGCCCACTTGTCAGCAGGGCAGTTGCACTTCGTGGTCTTTCCAAGGCAGCGGGAGGCCACCCTCAGACTCTCCTTCCTCTAGGCAGGAGATGTTCACCTGATAAGGCAGCGGTCCTGGCCGGGCCTAGCTTCCTCTTCCCCAGGCAGGAATGCCTCTGGGTGTTGATATGGCTTGGGGTGGCAGCGTTGTCATAGAGAGCTTTCACAAGACAGAAAGGGTACTACGGAAAGAGTACTACTACAACCACTAAATATTATTTTGTGGTTTCTCATATCCTCACCAGGGTTGAATGGTTCATGGATACTGTTCAGAACATAACTTTTCTGCTTGCATTATCCTCGCCCAATGTTTGAGTGGAATTCAAGGACAGTGATAGTCAGAAAGCATTTACAGTAGCGAACGATTGAGTAGTTGTCAGTTGACACGCAGGAGTTGCTGTTTGGTTTGCAGGAATAGAATACTCCTCACCGGTTAATGATGGCATTTCAAAACTTGTGTGTTCCTATTCTGAGCATAATACTTGAATGTCTATGTGCAGTGCTTAGAGACGGCAGTAGGTAAAGCAGACATGGGGTCTGTATACAGACCCCCGGTGGCGGGCAGGTAACAATTCCCATCGTTACGGCATGGTGGAGGGCGTTGCAGTCTTTCATTACTCCAGCAGCAAGTACTTTCGGAATAATAGCATCCGGGATCAGCCTCTTCATAGGTGGTGGGGCCAGGCAGCAACACAGGTGGCATGGTGTCCGTTGCTTTAATGTTAAAATGTTTTTTCAATGTCATTTACACATTGCATTATGTAAACAAAACTCAATTGCCTGCCAAGCAAAGAATAGTATCATTAATCTTAGCTGGTGTTGTCTCTAAACACTAGCACTAATCCACCAATAATAAAATGTTGTCAGATGCATCCTGGCCACCTTCCAACCTTTCCTTACTCCTATAATCTGGAGCTTCATTTTGCCAATGGTAATAGAAAGAGTAATATTGGGTTTGGGTGCCTTCGCCAGAGATGCCCTCTGCCTCATTTGGTGTACCAGACCAGTTATTGGTAGATATGTGGTTTCTTGTGGGGCAGTTGATTATCAGTGATATAATCATTATTTTAAATGTACCCCCTGATTTATGTGTTAAATTTGATGATAGTATTCTGAAGTCCTGTATTGTGTGACAACACCTTGTGTATTGGTATCTGGTCAATTGGCTTGTACATTTCTCCTTTTTGTTGTTTAATGGTCTATCACTGTGAGGAGACACAATTTTGGAGATTTCAGCATTAGCAGGTTCTATCTAAAAAGGGTTTGTGAATATTGGAGGATGCCGGTTTCAGATAGCAAAGCTCACCTGGATCTTGTGTGTTTACATTGAGACATTTGTTGTGCTGTGAGAGCCAAATTGGATGTTAGTTTCCAGTAAGTGTTTGTTTTGAAATGGGGAAAATCTTCCTCGGGACCTGCCCTTGAGAGCAAAAATTACCCAATTCAGCCCAAAATACAGGTTCTATTGTGCCGAGCAGTGAACTCATGCTAGTGACAAATGACACCTTCAAAAAGTTTCGCATTTATTAGAAACAGTAAAATTTAGCAGCCTCTTGGGATTCAAGTTAGAGAAGATTACAAAACACAAAACTTAGAGAAATACAAAATATAGAGAAACATAGAACTTAGAGAAACTTAGAGAAACACAGTCTTACGCCCCTTTAATCAGCACTGGGAGACCCTGGCCCTCATAAGCTAGCTGTTGCCAGCCCCGCTCAGAGGACAGCGCTGCAGGGTGCCGACAAAGCATCAGGTTCCAGACACTCGATTATGCTCGAACCAAGTCCATGGATCGATCTCCCACCTGAGTCATGTGGGCAAGCATTTTTATAATCTCGTGCTGTCAGTCCATGACGCACAGTTCCAGAACTTTTCCTGTGCAAAATATAGGCTTGCTCATGGAAAAACCCAACTCTGTGAATTTCCACTGTGCTCCTTTCTGTGCCCCTCCCTGCTTGGAGCCCATCTGCGCGAAAGCTCAGGAATGTCTTATCAGTGCCTTCCCACAGAAAGAGGATTAGTTTACATAGCCATGCAGGGCTACAGTTAGAAAGGCAGAATATTCTAAGAGAAGCCCAGATGAATTAACCCCATGTGAGCAAGCTCTAAAAGGCATTCACTCATAGCTCAGTGTTCATAGCGCTTAAGATTGGCTATCTAAGCGCTATATCGGTGCCATAATGCTCCAAACACTCCAATAATATCTCTACTAGCTACAGAACTGGGGCCTTCGCCCTGCCTGTCTTTCTTCAATGCATAATGTGACCTACCACCCCTACTAGGCCTTCATATTCCTTGTAGCTCACTACTGCGTAATGGAAGTTCTACAACAGACTACTGTCAGCATTTAGCAACTACTTTGAATCAACTATTAGCTTTCAGCGGCTAATGCTGTCATCTAAAGCCCTGATTGGCAAATCTGCATTTTGTGTATCACGACACTCCACCCCTATTCAAAGTGTGTGCGACAATGCTGGCTAATACCCATCAACATAGTATGTAGAGTAGTGATAAATGAGGTGGTGAAAGACCTTGGGGCTTTGCAAGAGGTTTAAGCAAACTATCTTTTAGCGGTTAGTCAGCGTGGCATGCAAGGTTAGTGAAAACACTACCTAAACAAAAATGTACACAAAGTGAACAGTGACATATACCCTTGTCAAAGCCTGGCCTACACAAAAATACCTACACAAAGTGAACATGGACATTTACTCTAGCCAAAACCTGGCCTACACAAAATACCTAAATAATTATTGTATAACTGATTGTCAGTTAAAAAGCAGCATGCAGTTAGAATATCAAGGCAATCCGGTGTAGTCTAATCTACAATGCACTATTGCATTTATGTATGGTTACCAATTCTAAACCTGGCAGCCTTTCACTCTAAGGGCCTACCCTCCCCCTGATCCCAGGGCATTCAAACGTGACTATGGGCTGTGTGATTAGACACTTCCCCCATGTATGTGGAACCCAACCAAAAACCATCTAATTTCATGAGCAAGGTGAACCCATGGGCACCAGGTTATCTAAATAAAAACAATTCTACTAATTTGCATTAAAGCATGGCATGTGTTATTCATGCAATCAAAAGCAAGCGATTTGATCCAGATGTTTGCTGGTAGCTGTAGCTCTGTATGCCAGTGGGTTGAGGATGGTCACCCCCACTCGGAGTGAAAAGCCAACACCTGCTGATTTAACAATGTTTGCCATAAAATGCATCGTGTGTATTTAGCAGTCTTGTTGACCTGCCCTATGGCAGAAAAAAGGTCTTCATACCTAAGGTTTTGCCATCTGCAATGGTGGCCAATACTTGTAGCAGTGTTGGGCTTATCAATGGACCCCACTAGGCCAGAGGTTTTATAGCAGAGCTGGCATCAGAACCCATAGTGGCTAGCTTATTGTGCACAGTTTCTATATCAAAATCGTTTAAAGCTCCTGTTACCCCCCGCTGCTCCCGCAATTAATGAATCTAGCTCCCTAGCTACGCGCACTTTGGTGATGGGCCATAGAAATTGACTCCATTTGTAGCAGCTTGGTAGTACTAAAGAAACATTGCCTCGTGATAAATCTATGTCTAAGTGTATCACTGTAATAATAGAGGTGTGCATTACCAGCCTACAATTTAAACGTTGCCTTACTACTGGAAAATCTAACATGTTCACAGTTTCTACCTTGTGTGACTTGGAGAATACCCTTCTTCAAGTGGGATGCCTACCATATACAATATTAGTTTTAGCTACAAACGCCATACTACCATCCGGCAGTGGCTGTTTCATCACACCATTGTGTGAAATGCATTTAGTCAAATTATAGTCCATAAAATCTTGGCGAGAACACTCGCTGCAGTTCTTGGTCAGAAAAAACATGAAACATCAAACAAATTGTTGGATCCATTCACTGAAACGTTTGGGCCTAGGATTCCATAAGCACCAGTCATATGAGTCAGTGACAAAAGATGCCGACAATGTGCCAGGCCAGTACGCTAGTAATTCCATGTGGATACTCATTTGTAGCGCTTTTCCAAGGAATTATACTAAATGTCTACAATCAAAAGGTGACACTTTGCATTAGTGTGCTGGAGACAGCTGTCCCCACAGAAACATGAAACTGGTTGGTTTAACAAAAACCGTGTCACACACTGTGTCATAAAATGAAATATCAAGTCAGTTTTGGTTTCATTTACCCGCCTTAAGGCTGGCTGTAAAAGTATCCAGTGTTTCAAAGGTTACCATCTCAAATTAGAGCTCACACACTTGGCAGCATCACTACAAATTAAGAACCTTAACCTACGCACAGCTTACTTTGGTGTGTGCGCTCATTTTATCTCAAAATATAATACGCTTCTGTTTGCATAATCCTGCTGCCCCAACAATTCATAAATCATTTTCCTGCCTATGTGCAACGTAGTAGTTTCAGAAAAGGCAAAATATCTCTGGTTAAAGCAATTGAGTTGGAAGAGCAAAACATTTCGTTTTTTCAGATTCATCTCAAAAAGTGCATTTAAAAAAACATTTTCAATGTGTTAGCATTCAAGTGCTGTGTCACACAGCTGTTTGTGGTGCATGATGTCACAGTCCACAACCCATTGTCCACAGTCCTTTAAACAAAATAAAAAGGCTAAACATATCAACCAGGTTATTTCCAGCAACTGAATCATTTGAATGGGCAGCATCAAATGTTTGATAACTAGCCAAGTCTGCACCGTGCCAGTTCAGCAAAAGTTATTACTCTGTTGGACACTTCTCGCAGGTTGCAGAACAAATGTCCTCATACGTCATGCATGTTAGCAGCATTGAGTGCGGTGCAGCACAGGTTCAAAATTCACATATCATCTCGCAGTGACTCGCTTTCTCTGAGAATGCGTCTGCTTGACTGATCAGTGTCACCCGCAAATTGCACACATCTACCCCAATCATGGCACGCAACTGTCTTAGTTTTTTGCCTAGGCAAAATACAAACAGAAATGTTAGGATTTCATCAAAAGTACAATATCAGCTTATCCACCCCTTCCCTTAACACCACCCCGCCTTCAGAAGTCTCATCAGGTAACTACACACTTTATCATTGCTACCACAATTATTTGTCACCCTTCTGCATGTTACTGGGGGCTTATTTGCACTCAACCATACGGGGTGTAATTGCTTAATCACAAACTCATTTGTGCAATGCGATCATAGTTGGTCAATGGTACTTCAGACTGATCTGTGATTTTACAAAAGCCATATAATAAGTACCCAGGTCGCACTTCTCAATGGATCAATGCTTTTTTTTGTCACCAGAGCGATCACGAATGCCAGGCGCCAACTTGCTTCCAGTGTTTCATGATCTTGATTTAGGTTGACCTGCTGGCATCACTCCATATTTCAAAGTCTTTCAGTCCAATACCGCCTGCAGTTGCACAAGCAGCTTTGTTTATTTTTCTCCATACAGCTAGTGTCTTTCAAGCCTCTGGTTTTCCACTGGTCATTTTCCCAAAGGGTGTCTGCTGATTTCTTGGGCCACCCATTTGAGAGCGATAGTCTGAGTCATTTTCTTTATTTGCTTCAACAAATCATTCATTCTTGCACTAAGCCGTGAGGCTTCTGGATCATGGCTAATGTGCAGTGTTCATGTTATACTCAGTTCTGCATGTTGTTTCTTGCAAAACGCTACCTTCGTCAATTTTGCTTTTTGTTGCTTCCATCTGGAACGCCATAATGTCTTTGTCAGTTACCCCAGCCCTGGCAATGTAGCTTGCATTTTGCCAGCTGTGTATTTTCACTTCTCAAAGCGCCTAGAGGTTTCTTCTCCAGTGCACAGAGCTTTACTTCACTTCACATCACATGGAGTACTGGGATGCAGCTTGCACAGCAATGTCTCTTCACTTCACATCACATGGGGCATGGGTATGCAGCTTGCACGGCAATGGGGTGAAGGGAAGCGCCCCCAATTCAGCACGATCCTCCCCGCAATGAGAGACAATAAGGGACTCTCCCGTAGTGGGAATGAGACCAAGACAGAGTGCGGGTGAGCGTAAGTGGGAGTTTATCCAAGAATAAGGCATGCAAAGAACTCTGCAACCTACGAGAGCGCTCTGCCTGACAATAGCAAAGACAGGCGTATTTCTAATACAAAAAACGTCATCAACACCTAAACACTATAGGGGGCACAAGTCAATTGGGATTGGGTGGCGTCGACTAACTATAGGTGTTGCTGCAGCGGGGTTGGTCTTGGCGGGACGACGTCACTGGTCAGCCTCGTGGGTTGGGTTGGGCCTGGCAGGCCGACTTGAGGTCATCCGTGCGGTGTTGATGTGCTGGGGCAGCCTGTGACAATGACGAATACCTTTCCTGTCTCATTTGCCCTAGGCCATGCACACTGCAGTTATTCAGAAAATGACATTTAAGTTCATTAAAAAATCGCTTCAACAGCTTATCTTATAAAATAAACACAACACATGAGGAATGCACCTCGTGAGAGGTCTGGTGGTTGTCGGTTGGGGTGAGATTTACCTGTGTCCTATTGACCGGTATTTTAGGTCGCGGGACGGGGCTCTGGGGCCTGGGCCGAATGATACATGTCTGTCTGCTGCGTTAGAAGTTATTATATAGATGGGTCTCTGTGTCTTGTCCCAATGATGGGGGTCGTCCTTACACGGGGTCAGGATTCTTGGGGGGTTCGTGGGATTTATGAGAGGGTGCTGGTAGATCAGTGGGTTCATCCGTGGGTTTATTACCGTGCTGTAAATAACACAGGTGGCGGGCTGTGGCCTTGGTTGCGGCGCCGGGGCCTCTGACTCTCTGAAGTAACGCCAGCTTGGTTGGGGGAGGTGAGGGAGCGCGGCACAAGTCTTAGCTTTTTTATCTGGCAGGCTTGGTGGGGTGGGAGAGGGAATGGCCTTGCATATATCCACAAAGGTATTTTCCTCGTGCGTTGCTGATCAGTGGGTGCAGAAGTTCTATACTGTTCTGCCTTATTTTGACGTTATTTAGACACATATATATATATTTCAATTTCGTTACACATTTCTTTAATACAGTCGGTTCCAGTACCTTTTCATTACCTAACATTATATTCACTACATTGTGTGCGTATTGTATGTACATTAGACGTTATACGAGGGATATCTAGGTTATGGCCTACAGAGATTGATGCTCGCCGCTTTGGGTGAATTAAAAAACATATATGAGTTCAAGTTTCTACATACTATTGAAAAACACTTTTACAGATAGAGGTTACACGTTTGGTCAACATCTTTCTCCGTGGTTATAGCAGCATTAGTCCAGACCTGGAGGGATATCATATAACGTTACATTTTTATGGCTTATTCACATTTTAAACAGAGGTAGTTCATTAATACCAATACTTGAATTGTTTTCTACCTTCTTCAGATAGTGATGCTTCAGCTTTTTCCCTCGCTACCCCGGCCTTGCGGTCCGGGTCATACGGGGTGCAATATCACATTGTTACTAATATAATGTTGCCGTGTTGGCATCTCGGGTTTAGCTCATCTCCGACTTTCTCATGGGAACGCACTCGCAGCGGATCTGTCAGGGCTGCTGAGGCGACAGAGATGCATGAAAGGCCCTCCAAAGGTGGGGGCCTCGTTACAGTGTGCTGAACTCACACCATGTTTGCTAGGCAAGATGGCGTCTAGGCCTAACTTAATTTTTGGTAAATGCAAAGACGGGGTGCGTGTGGGCAATGTCGTCGGCGGGTGAACCCTCCTCCACCTGGGCCCGGGTGGCATGAGGGGGCGCCCACCGAGTCATGGTCCTCACCTGGGGAGGGAGCTGTAGGTGAGGAGGGCCTCGTGGCCATTCCTCCCCTACATTTCCCCCCTTTCGTTACTTAAAGTAACGAATTCTTTAGCTCTTCCAATCTTCTACATTCTTGTTCCTCTAACACTGCGTCATCCCATGCAGGGGTTCCTTTTATAGGCATCCATGCTCTGCACACCCCCCTTAAACTCTCACCTCTCCTAGCATACTCGTCTGGCGTACATGTTAAATATATACAGTCGCCAGTTTCTTCCAGATCTACCCATACTTCCTCATACCATTCCAGTTCTACGTCTCGTGGTTCTTTGATAGTGGTGTGCCATAGTTTATCTACTATGTACTTATCACGGCACATAGGCACTAACTGGTACCTGGGGGTGGTGTCTGCTCCTGTCTGCACATGTACTTCTTGTGTTGCTTTAATTGTACCACCGGAGTTGCCCATTGTCACCATCATCATTGCACCGTTAGGAACTGCATTAGCACAACATCGGAGGCCCACCTGGCACAGGCAGAACATCACAAGGATGATCACCACTATTGGTATCAGGAACTTCATTGTCACTCCAAGCCATGAGGGAACCCAAGAGAAGATATTGTCGAACCACGAGCTATCCTCAGCTCCACCTTCCATTTTCATCTTCTCGCCCAGGTTATGTACTGCTTCAATAACGTGGGACAGGGACCCATTTTCTGCGTCTTCGGAAGGTACGAACGTGCAGCACGCACTTCCTATTTTTCGGCAAACACCTCCATCGATTGCTGTTAACAGGTCTAGAACATACCTGTTCTGCATGGTCATTAATCGCAGAGCTCGTAGTTCCACCTTTATTATGTTAAACCCTTCTTCAGTGTCATTGGCCAACTGGATCAGTTCCCACCGTGTGATCTGGAGCCATTTTGCATTTGCTCTTGCTTGGACACTTGATACTAGCGAAGCAAAGAATGTTTCCACGGAGCTGAACAGGCGATACCTGTCTGGGATCTGTGCCAATAAATCAGATGATGCTTGTGATATGTAGTTCGAGGCTCGCTTGTTCCTTGAGAGCTCTTCTCCTTTCCCTCCGGAGGACAGGACATACAGGTGCGCTTGTGTAGTTGGAGAAGCTGCATTCTGGTTCAAGCCTCCTTTCATCATGTTACTTCTGTCAATATGGCTTTCTGGAATCACCATTAGTGTTGAATGCAAAGTGGCCATTGAGCAGCTACCACTCCATGATTGGGGAAGGTGCAGGTACGCCTTGTTTCCGCATACCCAGTAGGTGTCCATTAGTGCTGCTGTTCCTTTTTTCATATCTGGGATGGTGAGAGTTTTGTTACAGTTCTTGTTCGTTCCCATTGCCATTTTTCCTTCTCCCTTGAAACATAGTTCGTTTTGTATTTCACTTTGTAGCTTGAAGGGTTTCTCCATCGCTGTTACCCATGTTAGTTTAGGGATGTGTTCTTTCCATATTGGCAAGCACGTTCTTTCCATCCACCGCAACTTTTCCGGTTGGACACCTTTCAGTGCTTCTGCCTTGCACAGCACTTCTTCGTTTTTCCATTTGTTTTCGGAAAACAGTGTCCCTTGTATTGCAAAGAAAGGTTCTTTAAGACAGATCACTCCAGACGCTTGCGAATAGCACGTTTTGTTGTTCTGTAGCATTCTGAAAGAGACATCGTGTGCTTGGAAAGTGTTCTTTATTCTACACAGCGTGAGATGAAGGAGACATTGGGCATCCACAATGGGCAATTCTCGTGGCAACAATACTTTAGGTGTGCCTGATGCATGGGGGATAAGTGAGCAGACATAACAGCTCTCATTGGTTGTTTGTTTGGCTGTTGTGCTCATATCTGCATACCATTTATTTGCTTGGTGAGGGTGTCGTGGGTCTTCCATTTTGTCTAACCCTAGCCCATAATACTCATCATACCCTTTTCCACCAGTCTCTCTTCTCCGCCTACTTTTCTCCCTTCTTCTGTACCTTCTCGTTATAGTAGGTGAAGAACCAGGCCCCCCTTTCTCCCTCCCACCCCCCTTTTCTAATTCTTCATATAGGGACTTGTGTTCTGTCATCATAATCACTTTTCCATCCTCCTTAATAAACAAGAGATCGTTGTTTGAAATTGGGGCGGGAGGGATCGTGCGGTTGTTGTATGTTCCAGGTTGGGACATTGTGTCATTATTTACATTTTTGGTTCTCGATTGTGAGAGGACAGCAGTGGGTGGTGTAGTATAGTATCCCCACACAAAGTGTGATCCATCCCAGATCAAGAAATCACCTTCTTTGATACCTACAGTCGGAATTGTTTTCGTTCCAGGGGCAAGGGTGGTGTTGTTCCCCCCTCCCCCCTCGTTCATCTCGGTAGAGATGAACGCTATAATCCAGTGTAACACCAGACAAAACATTGAGATGAAGAACACGATAGCACATATTGATAAACCACATTCAAATGAATATGTTAATCTAGCCACTAACATTTCTCTAAATCTAACATATCTATTAGTTGCAGGCTGCCCATTCGATGCCATGATAAATCCTGTTTGAGACACAAGAGTTCATTAAATACAAACATGTAAACATTTCCACGTTGTAACGTTTCGGTGATAAAATATAGGGTTGGGTGAGGGAGGGGGTGTGTTGACAGACAAGGTAGCCTTTCAATCATCATTATTCATACCTTACTATATATATATATAAATAATAAAAAACATGACAGTTTAAAAACAACAATAATAAAAAAAAACATCTTAAAGAGCATAGGAGAGGAAAAAAGAACCCCACGCAAAACTTTCAAAAATTGTAATAAAAAGAAAATTTGCATATACATATGTACATGTTTTAGTCCAGGACATTTGTTGCGCGCTAATTGTGTTCACTGTTCATCTCATAATGCACACAAAATTCCAATCATTCATTCCGCACAACTTCATCGTCCGCTGTTGCCTGTGCCTCGTCCTGCACCTCACTCTCCGCAGCGCTGTAAGCTTTACGTACGTCTGTCAAATGCACCCAATATCGCAGGCCCTTAACCTTTACTGCTGTAGGCGTGCAAAACACTACCTCATAGGGGCCATGGAAACGTGGTGCGTTCCACCTCCGCACAAAACTTCTAACATATATAAGGTCACCAGGCATTAGCTGTAGTGGTTTTTCAGGCAACCTGTTTGGTTCAGTCGCGTTCCCCTCCTCTCTTGTCGAGGGGGGGGCTAGTTGCTTTGCAATTACGCGCGCTGCCCGTGTCAGTTTTCGCAGGTATTCTGTGAACTCCTCCCCCAATATAGCTGCGCTTCTGTGTGCATCAGAACGCTCACGGAGAGGCGAATGCGCTGTATGCATTCTTCTTCCCGTGACGATCTCGTGCGGGGACAAATGGTGATCCTTACTTGGCTGGTTTCGTAGTTCAAACAAGGCCAAAGGCAGGCAGTACATCCAAGTCTTTTTAAGGGAAAAGCAAAGTTTTGATAATCTGCTTTTTAACAGGCCATTTATCTTTTCCACGACGCCATTACTTTGAGGATGATAAATCGAACATAATTTGTGCTTTATTCCCAATAATGTAGTCACTTCTTTAAATAATTCATTAACAAAATGCGTCCCGTTATCTGAGCGAATAACGTCGCAAATTCCCCAGCGCGGAAACACTTCCCGCACTAGGAACTTCGCGGCGCCCTTCGCGTCAGGGCGGGCACATGGGCCTGCCTCCACCCACCTCGAAAATGGACATACAACCACAATCATGTATCCAGCCCCGTTACACCTTTCTCCCATGTCTACATAATCAATGTGGAGCTCTCTGAATGGGCCACTTGGTTTTGGTATCGTACCCCTTAGTGTACGCAATGTCATACCTGAGTTGTAAATTTGACATGTCGTACATTCTAGGGCTAACCTTGTGACGTGTTCCTGGAGGCAAGGTGCAAACCAATCTTCTTGTATCTCTGCCATTATGTGTTTCTTTGTGTTGTGTGCAGGAAAGTGTAGTTGTTGAAATGCTATTTCTAACAGCGTAATTGGCATTACCACTTTTCCTGAACTCTCTTGTCGCCACAATAAATCAGTCGGTAATTTGCTGCATCCTCTCTTAGTCCACAGCAATTTTTCCTCTGCACTAGCTCCCTCTTGCAGCTCTATTATCTCCTGTGTGGACATCATGTTGTATCCTGTGGGGACCTCTTGGCTTGCTGTGTGGTGCAACATGTACTCTCCTATTTCACCTTTTTGTAGATATGAAGCTGCTTTGGCAGCGGCGTCTGCTGCCGCGTTCCCCAAAGATACAAAATCTGTATTGGTGGTATGAGCTTGACATTTTACGATGGCCACTGCCGTGGGGTCTTGCAGGGCCTCAATCAGTTCTTTCAATAATTCTGCATGCTGGACTGGCGTTCCGTCTGCTCGTCGGAACCCTCTCCGCCCCCACCGGGCCAACCCACCGTGAACTGTTGTTGTCATGTATGCTGAGTCTGTATATATGGTCACTGCGCACCCCTTGGCGGCATGCAATGCTTCTATTAGCGCTATTAGTTCTGCTGCTTGCGCTGAATAGTGTGATGGGAGGCGGTGTTGTACTAGTATCTCATATTCATCTTCCTCTAATCGTACCACTGCCATACCCACATGCTTTTCTCCTGTCTCCATGTCTATTGATGCTGACCCGTCCACAAAATACACCTCACCCTCGGTCAGGGCATTTTCAAAAATCACTGGATCCTTACTTTCGTCACCTGTGTACGTGGCGCAGTTGTGGTTTTGCATGTCCTCTACGGTGCATGCCTCTGTGATGAATGTGGCTGGGTTCACTGTTTTACATCTGACTATATGGATGTTAGCGCTGGACAGTATTATCTCATATGCTGTGGCGCGTTGTGTTGTCAATGTGCTCTTTGTTCGCTCTAATATTGCAAAAAGTGAGTGTTCCACAAACAGTGTCACCGGGCAGCCCATCACTATCGTGGCACTTTTTTCAATTGCGAACGCGGCTGCAGCTAGGGATTGCTCGCACGCGAAATGACCTTGCATTACTGCGTCTAGGGTGCCGCTATAGTAAGCGAGTGGTTTGTGCCCTAAAGATGTTTTCTGTGTCAGTACTGCTGTCATCAATGTTCCTTTGCAGTGTGAAAATAAGAAGAATTCGCGCCCATAATCTGGGTTTGCTAGTACTGGAGCGCTTGATATCAGCTCTTTTAGTGAGTTAAATGCTGTGTTCATCACCTCTGTCCATTCTATGTGTTTGTGTTCTTGTTGTGCTTCTTTCAGTGCCTGTAGCAGGGGCCTTGTGTACGCCGCATAGTCCAATATCCATGCTCGGCAATAGTTACACATACCCAGAAATCTCTGCATCTCTTTTACTGTTTTGGGCTCCCCAATTGTTCTAATCGCCTGTGCCCTGTCTGGTATAATTCGCTTGCCATCCTTTGATATCAACTGACCCAAGTATAGGACCTCTGTCAGACAGTATTGTAATTTCCCCTTGTCCACCTTGTACCCCTTATTGGCCAATAATGTCAAGAGTGTTATCGAGTCCTGTCTACACTCTTCCTCATCCTGTGCACAAACCAATAAATCATCGACGTACTGAATCACTGTGCTTTCTACAGACAAATTCCCCAGATCTTCATGTAGTACCCTGTTAAATATGCTTGGGCTCTCGCAATATCCTTGTGGTAGTCTGCAGTGTTCGAACCTCCTTCCTCCCAATGTAAATGCTGTCAAGTACCTGCTCTCTTCTGCTAAGGGAATCGAAAAAAATGCATTTTTTAAGTCAATTACTGTGAAGTGTGATGCTACTTTTGGAATGTTGCACAGTATTGTCGCCGGGTTCGGGACTAAAGGGAACTCCTTCATTACCACATCGTTCAGTGGGCGTAAATCTTGTATCATCCTCCATGAACCCCCCTTCGCTTTTTTGATTGGGTAAATGCATGTGTTGCATGGGGAGTTTGAGGGCACAATTATACCCTGTGCTAGCAGTGCTTCTATTGTCTCTCTGATCCCTTCTTCTGCTTCTCGCGACAGTGGATATTGTTTCACCCGGGGTAGTATTGCTCCCTGTTTTATTTTTATCACCACAGGCTGAACTTCATGCAGCAACCCTACATCGTGGGGGCCATTAGTCCATAAGTTAGTGGGTACTGACCTCATGTCTTCATCAAAAAATGTGTGCGGTGCTCCTACTACCGCCATTAGTTCAACCTTAGTTTGTCTGGCTGTAACTACAATGTCGCAGGGCATTGCCAGTTCCATCACTACTTCACCATCTCCCTCAGTGTCAGAAAATAGCTCCTCGTCCGAGAGCTCTCTCAGCGGGATATTTGCATTTGTACACAATACTGTCCGCCACTCACACCCATCCATGTCAATACCAATCACACATATTCTGTTTGCTGATACATGTATTGCATGCAAATCCAACGATAGTACTGCCCCAAGAGCAGTGTCAGGGCTTGCTATGGGACGAAAAAGGAATTCTGCTGGGATCCTCCACTCCACCCTTTTTAGTTCTGGTACTATGAGAGCCAATGTTCTCATACCTTCAACAAACATCTCCTCATTTCTTGGTACCCCTCTGATCTCTTTCATGATTGTGTGGCCGTGTATTACTGCTAATATACGGAGGGGGCATATGCCTGGCGTTGAACATACGATACCGCTCCCTGTGAATGATATTGTCATGTTTAGTTTGCTCAAGAGATCTCTCCCCAGTAAGTTGATGGGAGAGTTTTCATAGTACAGTAAGGGTGCTTTCACTGTTTTACCCCCCACTGTCACATCCAATACCTCTGTGTAAGGAACTTCAATTACAGCCCCAGAGAACCCCTGCGTCTCTAACGTTCTATTAGATAACGGGAACCGGCCCTCTCTAATGCATGATTTCTCCGCTCCCGAATCCACCATGAATATGAATTGCTTGTCTCCTATCTGCGCTCCTATCAATGGTTCCTCTGATGCATTGTGGGTCGTAGACAGTACTGGACACGCAAGTGCTCTCTGTGGGCTGTCCTATGCGGGGTGTCTCATTGCCCCCCCTTGATCGAAAATGTTCCCCGAAACTACTGACACTCCACTGTAAGGTGCGGGGGCGGGTGCCCCATTAGCTACTGTGGCGAAAGTGTTACCAGGCGTGTAGTGCACATTGTCATTATTCTGTGGGCTGGTTTGTGTTCGGTACTGATGTCCGTGTAGTTGTGCGTTACTCCTTTGTACTACATTGTCTGGTTGCTGGTATTGTCCCATGGGGAGGCCGTAGGGGCTTCCTGGATGGGGGTGTCCGTACTGTTCTATCTCTTGGAAACCGTTGTTTTGTCTGCTTCTACATTCTCTTGAGTAATGCCCCCATCTCCCACAATTCCAACAGCTCCCCTGTGGACCTCTGGGACCCTGCCACCCATTTCCTCCCATTCCTCCATACCCTTGTCCTCCTCTTCGACCCCTGTACCCACCTCTTCCTCCTCTTGGGGCCCACTCCTGCCACGTTGGACCTCCGTTCTGCTCCTGCTCTGTCCACTGTCGTTGCCCTTGTCCTGCCCAATTCGCTGCTATTCTTCCTTGTATTGCTATTTGCCCCTCCTCTCCTTCCTCTCCCTCCCGTATGAGTGGGAGTCCCGCTACCGCTGCTGCGACCTTCACCAATTTTGATTGCACCAACTTCGCCTCATCCGCCAACCTTTTCTGTGCTACTTCCCTCTCTCTTTCTTTGATCCGTTTACAATGGTGTACTATTATGCTTTGGATCTCCGGCCAGCCTTTTGCCTCAACACCTGCTATTTTATCTAGTGCCTTTTGCACTTCCTTTGGGAGCCCTCTCTTAATGATGAAGTAAAATAGAGACGTGGATTGGTGCCAGGGCGTACCCGTTTCCGCTCTCCACATCTCCTGCACCCGGAGAATGTAATCCATAGCGTCCTCCCCGTCATTCATGGTACATTGCATTACTGACTGCAAATCAGGGGTATCTGGGAAGGTTTCCCGCAGTGCGTCCCACACCCTTGCTCGCACGGTGTTAAAAGAAGCCCCATCATGGCGATCACACTCTAAGGTTACAGCTGGAAAACCCGCTTTAGCCCACACTCTGTCTGCCTGATCCCCTACTGCGGACACTAGTAGGCTTTTCACATCGCCTACTGCCAGCGGTATACCAGCGGTATGTTTCTCAAATGCATATATCCACTTGCTTGCCCCTCCTGACAGCTGTGGTAGTAATTTCATTAAATTAGCCTTGTCCATCTGAGCCCACGGTATATAGTTTGGCCTCCCGCCCCCCCTGTGGAGTAATGGGAGTTGTAATTTCCCTTTTGCCGTTGCAGCTTCCTTTTCCTTAGTCCCTGCTGACTCTAATGACGCCATCTTCCCCACCCTATTTCTTAGTCGTCCCATCCATTCATCTTCTATAGTCCCCAGTGAACATGCACCATCTAGCTCCTCGCCGTCTCCTCCTACTGCCATGCTCAATCTATCACTCTCATCCCCCCCTCCTCTGACATCACATAACAAATCCTCTCTGATCCCTCTCTCTCGCGAGACATCACCAATGCTTCCTTCTGCTGTCCCTACTTCTATTATCCTGGTCGGTTCTTCCTCAATTCTGAACAGTATTTCCCCCTTTTTCCATCCTTCCTCAATTTGTCTACTTTCGCTCGACGCTCTAGACGTGCGCCCAGATTGCGTGGGGGCGCATGCTGTGCGTTCACATATGTCTTTTATTCTTGAGAGTTCATCTCTTGCCACTGTAAGCCTCGACTCTAAGTCACTCGTTAACTTCTCTATGTCCACCCTCTGTGTGCCTCCCTGGGCGCGCTCTCTGGTGTTTTCGTATGGTGGGGGTGCAGTTGGTCTTTGTGGCGTGCTGGTCGAAGGGGGAGGCACATAAATCGGGTCGCTGTATCCTGCTGCAGGGGCTGGTTTAGGTAATATTGGGTACAACATAACCACTTCCGCAGGTTGTTCTGTACTTAACTGTTCCTTTTCCTCTCGCGGGATCATTAGTGGATTGTCTGTGGTGGAAGGTAAATCAATATTTGGAGCTGGAGCTTTGGGTGGGGGTACTTCCTCAAACAATCTCCAAAGATCTAATATCTCCTTCCTATTCTGCCATTGTTTTCCCTTATACTTGAGGCGAATACATGTACATACCATATCAAGAACGCTTTTGTCAAAAGACCCTCCTTCTGGCCAAATCTGGGGCAACCCCTCCCCTTTCAATTCTGTTAACCATTGATCATGATATTTATTTATGCGTTCAGCATATCCCGGCAAGCTCTTGCAAATGTGTGACAAGGGAGTTTCAGCCCCCATCCTCTAAATCGCTCGCGCTATCGCGTTCGCCTTCGTTACGTTTGATTAGGTGTAGATATGCGTATGTATACCTTTATGGCGCAGACAAGAGCGGACCTCTCAAAATTATCACCCACTGTTATTCACTGCACAAATCTCTTCTCACTCACCATATCTCATCTCCTTCCCATTCCCAGGCACTCTTATGTGATCTCACTTGTAATTGATCAAGTACTGGTTATGGCCACACTCTCTGACACCACCTCGCGGCCACCCGTTCGTCTCTAACACTCGTACGGTGCGCGCACCCTTCACAATGCTTTCCACTCACACTTTTGTCTTTCTCCTCCCTTTCCTCCCTAGCCAGCTGTCCCTGTTTTCCTGCTAAGGTTACTGTGTTCACGTCTGTACGTGCCACTACTGAGTCCCCACTTTTTAAGATGTTCTAACTTCTTTATACCCTTCTCATTTTCGCCCCCTACCCCGTGGAAATGGAAAAAGAAGAAATAGAGAGAGAGAGCACAATCACTAAAAAATATTCCCGGTGTCTCCTTTTGCTAGACACCAATAACTTATTTCTCACTTCTTCATATATTCCCAGTACTAGTCTAGATAGCACTATGCGGCGCCGCCTTCCACCCCCTCTCGGAGCTAGGTTTCCGTCACTTCTACCACGTCACTTATTTCTTACTCCTAATGGCCATATGCAAAAGAAAGAATAAAGAAAGTTTCAAGACCCGTCTGTAGTAGACCCCCGATATTCTTCTCCTCTACCTGTCCCCGTTCTTTTATTCCCAATTCCCCTTCTTTTCCCCTTGACGATCACTCGCACTCGGTACTCACGTGCCCGTCTTGAACCGATACTCTCCGAAACTGGGTCCGTCCAGGCGGCGTCACCGGTAACTCAACGGTCAGCCCCTGGCTCCGGCGAGCGGCACTCAAAGGGGATTTTTTTCCAATCGGGATCCCGTACCCTTTCTCATTGAGTGCGCACTTCTTATTGTGCCGGTCGCCGTTGGCGGGCGGCCTCCCGGAGACGGCTCACCGTGCGTATCCCTTCTCGACCGGAGATTCTCGTGCCACAAGGGGGTCGTTAAGAAGGAGTTAGGAAAAATAGTTTGGAGATATCACGCTATCGGGGTCACCACTGAAGGGAAGCGCCCCCAATTCAGCACGATCCTCCCCGCAATGAGAGACAATAAGGGACTCTCCCGTAGTGGGAATGAGACCAAGACAGAGTGCGGGTGAGCGTAAGTGGGAGTTTATCCAAGAATAAGGCATGCAAAGAACTCTGCAACCTACGAGAGCGCTCTGCCTGACAATAGCAAAGACAGGCGTATTTCTAATACAAAAAACGTCATCAACACCTAAACACTATAGGGGGCACAAGTCAATTGGGATTGGGTGGCGTCGACTAACTATAGGTGTTGCTGCAGCGGGGTTGGTCTTGGCGGGACGACGTCACTGGTCAGCCTCGTGGGTTGGGTTGGGCCTGGCAGGCCGACTTGAGGTCATCCGTGCGGTGTTGATGTGCTGGGGCAGCCTGTGACAATGACGAATACCTTTCCTATCTCATTTGCCCTAGGCCATGCACACTGCAGTTATTCAGAAAATGACATTTAAGTTCATTAAAAAATCGCTTCAACAGCTTATCTTATAAAATAAACACAACACATGAGGAATGCACCTCGTGAGAGGTCTGGTGGTTGTCGGTTGGGGTGAGATTTACCTGTGTCCTATTGACCGGTATTTTAGGTCGCGGGACGGGGCTCTGGGGCCTGGGCCGAATGATACATGTCTGTCTGCTGCGTTAGAAGTTATTATATAGATGGGTCTCTGTGTCTTGTCCCAATGATGGGGGTCGTCCTTACACGGGGTCAGGATTCTTGGGGGGTTCGTGGGATTTATGAGAGGGTGCTGGTAGATCAGTGGGTTCATCCGTGGGTTTATTACCGTGCTGTAAATAACACAGGTGGCGGGCTGTGGCCTTGGTTGCGGCGCCGGGGCCTCTGACTCTCTGAAGTAACGCCAGCTTGGTTGGGGGAGGTGAGGGAGCGCGGCACAAGTCTTAGCTTTTTTATCTGGCAGGCTTGGTGGGGTGGGAGAGGGAATGGCCTTGCATATATCCACAAAGGTATTTTCCTCGTGCGTTGCTGATCAGTGGGTGCAGAAGTTCTATACTGTTCTGCCTTATTTTGACGTTATTTAGACACATATATATATATTTCAATTTCGTTACACATTTCTTTAATACAGTCGGTTCCAGTACCTTTTCATTACCTAACATTATATTCACTACATTGTGTGCGTATTGTATGTACATTAGACGTTATACGAGGGATATCTAGGTTATGGCCTACAGAGATTGATGCTCGCCGCTTTGGGTGAATTAAAAAACATATATGAGTTCAAGTTTCTACATACTATTGAAAAACACTTTTACAGATAGAGGTTACACGTTTGGTCAACATCTTTCTCCGTGGTTATAGCAGCATTAGTCCAGACCTGGAGGGATATCATATAACGTTACATTTTTATGGCTTATTCACATTTTAAACAGAGGTAGTTCATTAATACCAATACTTGAATTGTTTTCTACCTTCTTCAGATAGTGATGCTTCAGCTTTTTCCCTCGCTACCCCGGCCTTGCGGTCCGGGTCATACGGGGTGCAATATCACATTGTTACTAATATAATGTTGCCGTGTTGGCATCTCGGGTTTAGCTCATCTCCGACTTTCTCATGGGAACGCACTCGCAGCGGATCTGTCAGGGCTGCTGAGGCGACAGAGATGCATGAAAGGCCCTCCAAAGGTGGGGGCCTCGTTACAGTGTGCTGAACTCACACCATGTTTGCTAGGCAAGATGGCGTCTAGGCCTAACTTAATTTTTGGTAAATGCAAAGACGGGGTGCGTGTGGGCAATGTCGTCGGCGGGTGAACCCTCCTCCACCTGGGCCCGGGTGGCATGAGGGGGCGCCCACCGAGTCATGGTCCTCACCTGGGGAGGGAGCTGTAGGTGAGGAGGGCCTCGTGGCCATTCCTCCCCTACAGGGGTCATTACAACCCAGGCGCTTATTGCGCCAACTTTACCACCATGGTGTAAACTACGTTTACACCATGGTGGGTGGTGGATTTACCACCCCATTCCAAGGTGAGTGGGGCGGTAAATCCCCATTTCCCATTTTCCCTTCCCCATTCCCATTTTTGCCCCATAGGGCATAATGGGAGTGGGGAAGGCGCTAATTACACCACCGTAAATTACGGTGGCGTAATTAGCATCATGGCAGGTTAGTGCCATGGATTTTAACGGCTGCTAAAAGCAGCCGTTAAAATCAGAATAGGCGTTAAGGGTTAACGACGGCGTTAACCCTTAACGCCTGGGTCGTAATGAGGCCCAATGTCTCTTGAAATGGGCAGCTGTCTTTTCTTAGCCCATTCACAGATGCACAGTTTCCCCAAATGTTCAGATGCGTGATGTGCTCAGTCTGCCATCTGCATGCAGCATTTCTTTTCCTTGCAGTGTTGATGCTGGGCAAATTCTTTACTTCTGATCAGCTGTGTTATTGCATGCCAGTGTCAGAAAGCATGCGTACATCAGCATGTGTAAGGTAGATTGCGCTCTTTTTCATCTTCTCACTCACAGCAATTATTGATTAGTTTTGTTTCAGCATTCTGTCTTTGGACCCCCTCCTCAGTCTTTGCTCACACTGACGGTGTCTCTCACAAAGGATGGAATGCAGGAATGTCATTGTTTATCTTTCCTGTGCACATGGCAGCGCCATACGCACGCAGCAAGCTTGTCTCTTTGCTCTTAGGCCTATAACTCTTAAGCTGGGGCGGCTTCAATGGAAGGCACTCGTTTCAGACAGTTCATCCAGATTAACTGTTTCCTGCACTGCTCCAGCAACTCAGAAAAGCTCCCATATCTGCCAGCTTCTGTAAACACCATTTTACTGAACAGGAGCGCAGCATTCTGCTTTCCTGCCTTCCTTCAACATTTTTTTTTTCACGCACCTCGCCTAAGACAGTGCAAGTTATCTTCAAGGCACAAGCTCTGCACAGCAAGACTCCTATTTTCAAAAGAGACACTTTTCTTGTCATCAGATTCTACTCCATGTAATTTTGCAAATCGGCAAAGCGTCTTTTAGCCTGTTTAAACTGATCAATATCCCATTTAAAGGCATACATTTTTCTTTTTCTTCATAACCTTGTAGTTTGGCTTCACAAACTCACTCCAATGCAATGTGCGATCTTTAAAGAGAACCCGCAACCCACTAAATCTTTGTGCTGTCTTATCACACACAGATTTTTCATTCTGTTGTACCATTTCCAGATTAAAACCAATTATTTCAGTGCATTTAAAACATGGCATGTGTAGTGCAGCTCCCTGCACATTTTTCTGCAAGAGCAACCCACACTCTATATGGCTTGTGGGCTATTAATGTGTCAACAACATTTTTCACCATGTATCACAGTCAACAGGTCACTATTTCCAAAACATACATCACTTATAACGCAACAGTACTTTGTCTTTTAGCAGCAAATCCATGGAATAGCGTGGGAAGCAGTCAAAAATACTCTAGGGGCAATTTAGGGGCAGTTTAGAAAATATAAATTGTATTTTCCCCCAAACCATTGCAAACTGATTCTGCAATTCCAAATCAATACACAAAAATCGAAAATTCAAATACCATTCACTCACTTTCTTTTTAAGTGAGTCTCTCACCCATTGTAAGCATGGCACAGCTAAAATGCAATGTAGCCATTTTAGTGTGTTTCCTTAAACAGAATGCACCACCAGCACATGGAATTTACAGTTGCCAAAAAACAAACCCTTTAGGCTCTCAACACAGATGTTACTCTTTCTCCTAAACACGGCTCATTCCCACGTTATCTTCAGGAATGTCAACACTTCAAAAGCATACATTTAAAAAGCAAACCTTCGCCTCCTTACATGACAGCCCCCCACTCGCTAGCACACTGGGGCTGAATCACAATGTTTAAATCACTATTCACAATTTGCATGTCAAATCCTCGCAACTATTTTCCTGCCCTCATGACAGAATAGAGTTGAGAACTCCGTCTCACTTTGCATTCCAAATTGAAATTTTAACTAGGAAAACCGCATGATAAAATTCTTTCCTAATTGAGCATAAATCTTTCTTCACCATTCATCGGAGCGCTTAAAACATAGCCATTTCCCGCTTGTTTATCGCCTTGTGCTTCCTGGCTTCGTTCCCAAGCAGTAAGTCAGCCACGACTGATTTACTGAAGGGGAAAGTCTTAACTACACAAGCCATCGGCCGCGGCAAGCCGATACCAACGTGCTGTCTTTTTGATGTCTCAGAGCTGCAGTGAGACCACCAAGGAAATGTGACAGCCTGCTCCTCACTCTGCACTGTGTTCTCTCACACAATTTGTCATTTCACAGCAAGGCACTGCTCTGCACAAATCCCCAAGCTGCCACCAAATGTCTTGAAATGGGGAAAATCTTCCTCGGGACCATCCCTTGAGAGCAAAGATTACCCAATTCAGCCCAAAATACAGGTTCTATTCGAGCAGTGAACTCATGCTAGTGACAAATGACACCTTCAAAAAGTTTCGCATTTATTAGAAACAGTAAAATTTAGCAGCCTCTTGGGATTCAAGTTAGAGAAGATTACAAAACACAAAACTTAGAGAAATACAAAATATAGAGAAACATAGAACTTAGAGAAACATAGAGAAACACAGTCTTACGCCCCTTCAATCAGCACTGGGAGACCCTGGCCCTCATAAGCTAGCTGTTGCCAGCCCCGCTCAGAGGACAGCGCTGCAGGGTGCCGACAAAGCATCAGGTTCCGGACACTCGATTTTGCTCGAACCAAGTCCACGGATCCATCTCCCACTTGAGTCATGTGGGCATGCATTTTTATAATCTGGTGCGGTCAGTCCATGACGCACAGTTCCAGAACTTTCCCTGTGCAAAATATAGGCTTGCTCATGGAAAAACCCAACTCTGTGAATTTCCACTGTGCTCCTTTCTGTGCCCCTCCCTGCTTGGAGCCCATCTGCGCGAAAGCTCAGGAATGTCTTATCAGTGCCTTCCCAGAGAAAGAGGATTAGTTTACAAAGCCATGCAGGGCTCCAGTTAGAAAGGCAGAATATTCTAAGAGAAGCCGAGATGAATTAACCCCATGTGAGCAAGCTCTAAAAGGCATGCACTCATAGCTCAGTGTTCATAGCGCTTAAGATTGGCTATATAAGCGCTATATAGGTGCCATAATGCTCCAAACACTCCAATAATGTCTCTACTAGCTACAGAACTGGGGCCTTCGCCCTGCCTGTCTATCTACAATGCATAATGTGACCTACCACCCCTACTAGGCCTGCATATTCCTTGTAGCTCACTACTGCGTAATGGAAGTGCTACAACAGACTACTGTCAGCATTTAGCACCTACTTTGAATAAACTATTAGCTTTCAGCGGCTAATGCTGTCATCTAAAGCCCTGATTGGCAAATTTGTATTTTGTGTATAACGACAGTGTTGTAATCTGGAAAAATGTGTGAGGTGTGCGAGCTCTGCTGCAATCAAGTGATGTGGATTCCCGACATAAGCCTATGGAGTGGACAGAAGTTGCATCTCCACATTGATCGTAATGGCGATTGCCCAGATCCATGGACCTTCTTTGCGCTCTCTCTGACTTTTTGGGGGATTGTAATCCTGTGATTTGTCTTCACTCAGCATGTTTTTCTTCCTATATAGATAATGTGAAATGATGACATGATATTTTATGTGAGTTTGCAAAACATATAAAAAGGTTCAAATATTCTGTTTACATGGCCTGTTGGCTCTCATGACTGTCTCTGATTCATTAGCAGGGTTCCACCAGCTGTTTGTGTACGTAGTTATTGATTCAGACACTTAAGGGATTTGGGACTTGCAACCTTCCTCATCAACAGTTAATGTGTCGGATACACAGCAAGGTGTTGTGACAAATCCAGGGTATTTATTGATTCTCCCCGGGGGGGGAGCCACCTCCTTTGAGTCTAGGGAGTGGAACCGGCTCAGCCAAATCCCTTGCGGTTGGGCACATGGGACCTCACTAGAAGTGACTCCCCTTTTCAGGGCAAGAACTCACGGATAGGTTGAGAACCCCTATACATTCTGTGCTCTCCGCCTATATGGGGACCACAAAAGTTAGAAATGCGTTATGACATTTTTTCACCGCTGAACCCTCCTCAAACTCAATCTCTAGTCATCTGAAGCACGTCACCACTTGTAATTTGTTAAAGCCTGTTTGTTTGACTCACTCCACTGCTGACATGACATCTGATACTCAAAAACATGTTACCTCTCGTTTCAGAGATGAAGATCGACACGCCCCTTTGAAATACGGCAGCAAGAATAAAGCACCAACAAATAGTGACATAGTGACAAATAGTGACATTGCTTTATCTCTTTTGCTTTAGACAATGCTGGATTCCACTTGAACTCTACAGCCAGAGAAGAATGAAACGCCACTTTGAAATATGGCAGGAAAAATAACCAGTCAAACAATAATATCATTAACGATACTCCCAATGGAGAAATCATGGTGGATTATGAAACTCCACATCTGTCTATACCTCCCACGGAGGAGCGTGCATATTATTCGTGCAGCAAATTTGGACATCACACAAAATGATTTCCCTTAAATTTGATGTCTCCCCCCACAGCACGAGCCAAATAAATACCAGAGATGACCCTGTATACCGGGACAGAAAGCCCCAGGCTGGCTTTTGCTGTCACTGTCCTAAATTCCCAGGCATCAGTGATACCTTGAACCTTGGGAAAAGAAGGTCCATCTAATTATTTCCCTAATGGTAGGAAGTTGCGAGAAAAAGGCAAAAAGAAAATCTGTACTTGGGAAACCAAACCATCTATAGGGTCCCCACCACCATCCAACAGTATTAGGTTTGGGCTGATCTTGATACAGAGAGTATAGCATGTGCCATACTCCCAAGACTAATCACCTTGGGGTGGAGAAAATCAGAAAATCAGGAAGTTCAGTGCATCCATAGACACACTGAAACGTATCCCCAGATTAAAATACCTGTGTCCATCTTGTGGAACGAGGTCTATATAGAAGCCGCTGTAAATCCTAGGCTACCTACGCAATTTATCCTGAGTAGCAACATCCCAAAATCCCATCATTGGTTATCCCAGACTGCCCAGACAGAGGTTAAGATAAACCCTGTGTTTTGATGTGGCAACAAATCCCTAAATATGGAACCATCATAGGTGGGAGTAAGAGAAAACCCTTGATGGGTTTTGAAAGATCGTCATCTCTAAGAAACAGCAACTTCAGTAGCAGGGGTCTGCCATTTAACAGGAGGGGTATGTGACAAATGCAGGATATTCTCCCTTCTCCCTAAGGAGGAACCACAAAAGATCTGTGCTCTCCACCTAAATTTTGACCAAAAAAGTCAGAGATGCATTAAGACCTTTTTTCACTGCTGAAACCTCCTCAAACTCAGTCTCTAGTAATCCGAAGCACATTACCTCTTGTAATTTGTTAAATAATATTTGTTTGACTAACTCCACTGATGACTTAACATCTGATACTCAAAAACCTGTTAGCTCTTGTGCCAGAGATGAAGATCAACAAGTCCCTTTTAAATACGGCGGCAAGTAAAAAGTGTCATTGCTTCCATCTCTTTGGCTTTAGATAATGCTGGATTTGCCTTGAACTCTACAGCCAGAGAAGAACGAAACGCCCATTTAAAATACGACAATGAGTATACCGAGCCAACCAATAGTAACATTGTTTCCATCTCATTGACTTTAGCGAAGGCTGGATTACACGTAATAACCGAAGAGGATCGACACGCTTGTGTAGAAGGCGGCAGCAAGAAAAAAGGGACAAGGAACCGTGAATGGAAAAGAGATAATCCTACACAGATCCCAACCTCTGACGACAGAATGTCCTGGATTGGCAGAGTTAAGAAGTACCATGGAGCCGGCGGTAGCACGAGAGAAGGAACACCAGAGCAGTGGGTGAGCCGCTGGAGAGACGGGTGCCGAGATGCCGTCATTCCTGGTGACGTGACCACAGTGAGGACTTGGTGTGCAGGCTGCCCACAAACCAACTCCGAATCCAGAATTGACTAGAGAATGAGTGCTTGAGACCGCGCAGAGATGCAAAGGCTGTCAGAGCAGCCAACAGGCAGGGAACCATCAGAGCGGTACCTGTAAGAAGGAAAGAGCGAGCATGAAATAGGAGTATTACCCCAGGGAGACGCTATCCCCAGGGAAAAAACCCGACATGAATATACATAGCAGGGAGTGTAACAAAGGAAAGAAACGTATATTGACTGTCACAAAAGCCCTTGAAACCCAAGTTAGGAATATTGGCAGAGTCCAAAATCATAGAAAGAGTAAAATAAGAACAAAGTCTGGAGCACCATAACGGGATAATACATGGAACTAGACCTGAAAGGTTCAAATGTCTGAATATCAAAGATCTGGTTGGAAAAAGAAGACACGAAAAGCCCCTAATGTAAAGAGAACTGTGACTATAAATAACTACTAAGAGTTGCTTCAACTTCTGAAGAGTGTAAACGGAGAGATTGAGAACACTTTATTTGAAGGGAGGAGATGTAGACTCTGGGTTTTTAGGTTATTTTAAGTAGTGGTAGATGGATGGTAGGTTTATTTTGACAGAGGACATTTTCTTTTTTTCTATTGAATAGAGGACTGACGAGCACCCTTATTAGTTAATTTTAATGGGCAGGGGAACCCCTTATAGAAGTAAGGACAGTTAGGCGTTTTCTACTATTATTTGAATAAACACCCTTAAACATGTCCTCTTAGAGTCTGCCTCATTCTTCTGGTTCGGCACAGTGTATGGATTGCAATGGAAATGAGGCAGTCTCTTTATGGTGTGTGTGTGTCTGTGTATAAATAGGAACTGAATCGGGTCTGGTACACTCTAGTGTTCTTGTTGGTAGCAGTTTTGGTTTCCATGTCATGCATGCAGGATTGTGTCTGTCAATCCCGTTTCATACATTAAATGAAGCGTGTAATGTTCGCCATGTAGTGGCAGTCTGAAAATTACATTGAAAGGTTTATGAGAGTGCTTGAGTGTTTGGGATCATGCAGTTCATGAGATGGGTTGCTCTACTAGGCAAAGGTGCTGTTGCTTGTTGGGGGGCTTTGTATTGTGTATGGTCAGAGGTTTAGCAATGGCTTTTGCCTGTGGATGGTCAGTTGTTTGCAGAGTTCAGATGAGTGGGATGGGTAAGCATTGGATTGGGAAATGCGCATAATCTTCTTTTGGAGGATTAGATGTACACAACAATGCAGTAACTGCTTTTACTTTAACTTTAGAGTTACTCAAATAAGATTGAAGATTATTTAAAGGGTCATTTAGAATTCAACACAAAAAAAGAATATTGTGCTTTGGCAGTGATATGGACTAATTTCTCAGTAGTGTTGAAGCCTCCTGCATGGGAAGGATCCAGTATTTCCTCAGAAATTGGTATAGTGTCCTCAAAGGTATACAGTCATATACAGTATAGTGAGCAGGGGTTGCGGGGGACCCCCCTGCAGCTGACCCAAAAAAGAAAAGGACCCTGTGGCGCCGGTTCCTGATCACGGAAGTGAAAGGGAACTGGCGTTGCAGGGACCAGCGAGACTGAAGGAAAGGTAAGTAGAGGATGGGAGGGCAGTTAGCGTTTCTTTAGATTTGGGGTTGTTTTACCTCGAATGATCAAAAGGGAAATGTACAAACAATTTTGCATTTCGTACATTGCTCATTCGGTCATTTCCGTTGCGGTTATTTCTGCCTCGGTAAAACAACCCCAATTCAGCTGCTTTGGTGTTCTTAGAGAGCCTGGATCCCTTTCAAGCACCTTTAGTAGAAGTGATTTGTCTGGCGTTTTTCGATTTATCTTCGTCATATCATATGATTAATCTACATCAGTCTGCAATATCGACTTATCATGAGTTGGTGGGCCAGTTTCTGATTGGGCAACATCCTCTGGCCTGTCACCCACAAAAAAGCAGTGCTTATTATGACTGCTCCCACTCTGAGATATTCCCAAATGTGGGACGTGAACCTGGTTTTGCATCTGTGTGAGAGATGGCCTGCCAATAACGAATTATCATTGAAACAACTCCCTGCAAAGTTGGTCACTTTGATGTCTTTGATGGCATTTCAAAGGGTTTCAGATTATACGAGTGTTGGTTCTTAGTGGACGAGTATTTATGCCTTTTGTTGTTTCGTTTTACTTGTATTGCCATACCAAGAAAGACCGCTTCCAAGGTTATTGACTTCCCTCCTTTCCTAATAATCTTCAGGTGTGTGTGTGGTACTGTGCTTAAAACGCTATAACAGCATACCAGGTAGCTAGAGTACATCATCTGCGACATTTTTTCTTCCCGTTCTGAAAGTCTTTTTCCCCAGTCTCTTCCCTTACTTTAGCTCAGTGGGTTAAGAGAGTGATGTTGGAGGCTGGGGTGTACACAGAAATGTTTAGGTCCCCTTCTTCCATGAGTTTCACGGCTTCTAAAGCTTTCTACTCCACTGCCAGATTGGAGGATGTTCTCAAGACAGCCAATTGGGCTAGCCCATCAACTTTCTACACTTTCTGTTGTAAGCCTATTGTGCAAACTTCAACCATACTGACTTCCTGGCTTTGAAATATACATAATAAGGGCCCTGTACCATGCCTTAGAATGCATATTAATCCCACTAGTATGACAGGCAGTTGTGACTCTATTAATGTCACTGAAGTGAGTATTATCCTTCCCTCCCTGCCCACTCTTAATGTGTCTGTTCTTAAATCTATCATAGACTTTGGTGGTGACAGTGCAGAGACATGTTTCTAATTGCACAAGGACGTTAGATTGCCACTAACCAGTGCAGTTGATTAAACAGGATGGAATGATGCAGACCTAGAAGAGGAAGCATGGTGTCTGCAGAAGGTTCTTGCAGGATACCCTGGCTGAGGGTTGGAGGACATCGAAGAATGAGGACCACAGACTATGAGTTAAAGAAGAAGTAGATTTTTCCTGTGCATTTAGTTTGTTTCTTGCTGCTGTGTAATACAAGAAAAGAGAAGCACATAATGCTCACCTTTGTGCCATTAATGGAACCGCAACTGTCAGTCGTCTTACTAGGAATAATCAGAAATAATTGTGCGATTGTAGATAATTTGGATGTCATCAGCATAGTTAAAGTATGCAAGGCTTGAGTTATCTATACATTCCAGAAGTGGGGTCAAAGATGTTACAATGGAGAGGGGAAAAAGTGGACCTTTGAGGCACATCACATGTTTGCAAGACATAACATGAAAGGGGCTATGTATGTTCTTTTATTCCTGAATAAATCCGGAGTAAATCAGCTCCTTTTATTATGACGTTGTGTAATGTTTTAAGTAGGATTTTGTGGCTTGTAGTATCCAACGCGATTGTAAAATCCAGTAGAACTAAAACACTAGACGGGTTTCCACCTATTAGCAACCCTCTCTTGCTTCATTTGCATGTTTCTTTTGGGGTGTTTGTGTTTTGTTGGAACCCTCCTCACACCCATATTTGTCCTTAGATTATTACATTGCTTACTGGGAAGGGGAAGCACATTCTACAGAAGTGGCATCTCCAGGAATTACATTTGGGGGAGGAGGAGGAAGCACAGAAGGGGCCAGAGGCAAAAGTAGGGAGGCATTTCTACAGCACTGTTTGGGGAAAGTTGGATAAAAGACATTTACAAGCAGTTGTGTAGGACGAATTTAATATTCTAATGCTACTGACTGTAAGTGATTTCAACCCGTCACTTCACCTAAGTCAATGCCTTGCATGGGATGCACAACTGAAACCCTTATTTATTTATTTGTGTCTATAAGTTCTTTTATTCTGAACGATGTACCACTTATATCACGCCCCTCTCTTTTAACCCCCTCACCCCCGGTCACACTGAACCAGGAATCAGGCTGGTTTGCAAAGTTAAAATATTTATTTATGGATTTGCACAATATATATATCACACTATTTTTAATGGGTCTACAATAATCACCAATGGGGTGATGTCACACTAAACAATCTCTTTAATAACAAGGAGCAATGGTGGGAAAAATAATGCAGCATAGAAATAATACTTTTGTGGGTTTGTTCAATCAAATGGCAATGTGGTTAATATTTCCCCCTGCACACCCCTCAATCCCCCCAATATGCAATATAAAGAGATAGAAAGAGAGAGAACAGGTTTCAGGAATGCAGAAATCAATACGATATATCAATCCCAATTTCCCTCTGCAAACACAGACAGAGAAACAGGAATGATTGCAAAGTTGTCAAAAATTGTTTTTAAAGTTGGCTTTGCATGAATGGGTAAAACAATGAAAATTGTTTAATTCACTGAAATTGTTGAAATTTTAATGGGAGCCACTTTGTATGGTTTCAGACAAACACTAGCAATGATTTAAAAGTAATATGAAAATTGAAAACTTAATTTTGAGGTCAGGTGCAATGAAAAGCTATTTCACACGTTATAGATTTGAGCCAAACGAAAAATCTGCGGCAAACTTTTCGGGCGCGGTAAGCGCGATTGCAGAAAAACTATAAGGAGTTGAGATGCGGTTTTGGGTTCTTTAGAAAGCTTAGGATTACATTTTGTTGCCAGCATAAAGTATGAAGAAGAAGTTATGAACGTTTTCGTGGAGGTCGTTTTTTTCAGAAAGAGGAAATTGTAAAACAAGAATGCGCTTTTAAAAGTACAAACAAGGTTTCTTTAGACTAGGGGTGGACTATGAAGATGCAAACTACACGACAGAACAGCCACCAGACCAGGACATCACCAATCAGGTTTTTGCCCGCCCAGACGCTTGCCTTCTTCAGATATGATATGATATGATATGGCATTTATAACGCGCCTATACACAAGTGTTTCAAGGCGCGACGAGGCAGGGGAGGGAAAACAGTGGAGAGACAGACAACGAGCCTACTAGGCCAAGTGTCATTCAGATTGCGCAAGTGCAAGGGTAGGGAGAGAGGGAAAGTGGCTGGGGAAAGGCAGAGGGGGAAGTGCAGTACATGTACATATATAAATGCAAAATAACATAACAGCATACAGGACTAAATACGATGGTAAAGCCGCCTGTTGGTGGCAAGTGCAGAGTAGAGCAGACAAGTGCTGGTGGGGGGGATTGTAGGGATACAGAAACAGTCCCTAAGTGCAGGGGTTTCCAGTGAGGCAGGGCAGAGTCAAAGGGTGGGACCTGGCACCAAGGTCAGAAGGGTGTCCAGGTAACCAGTGCAGATTCGGCAGGGAATTTCAGCAGGGTAGAGACACAAATAAAGCAGAAGCAAAGAGGATGGTTTTGAGGTGTTTCCGGAAACGGAGATGGTTCTCCTCAAGTTTCAGGGAGGCAGGAAGGCTGTTCCAGAGGGAGGCCCCTGCCGAAGAGAGAGATCGACCACCAACTCGTTGCTTGGAGAAGCGGCCGACCACGAGGGAGTTGGAGGCAGATGAGCGAAGAGCCCGAGAAGGAAGGTATTTAGGAAGAGAGAGTTGAAGGTACAGCGTCCCCAGGCCCCAAAAGGCCTTGTGGATAATGCAGAGGGTTTTGAACTTAATCCTTGCAGCCACTGGGAGCCAGTGCAGAGATTTCCGTCCTGGAGAGATACGATCCCAGGGCTTGAGGCCAAGGACAAGTCTCGCAGTCCTGTTTTGGATAAGTTGCAGAGGGCAGAGAGTAGAGGCAGGCAGGTTTAGATAGAGGCTGTTGCAGTAGTCCAGCTTAGAGAGAACCATGGATCTAGAGACGGTGAGCTTCTGGGTGAAGGAGAGGAGAGGAAGAATACCTCTGAGGAGGTGCAGCTGGTAGTGTGACTTCTTAGAGACGTCGGAGATGTGAGGAGAGAAGGAGAGTGTAGAGTCGAAGATGACCCCAATATATCAGTGCAAAGATGATTTTAACAATATTATTACAGAAGGACTATAGGATAAGAGAGAGAGTTTCAGGCAGGACAAAAAGGATTTCTAACAATACAGTTCTGGATACAAGACTTGGATAGGGATGACTATGGGCAGTACATAGGCTAGTGACAATCCAATACTATGGATACTCACTACCAATGTTTTGAATGAAATCGTCTGGGATTCTGGTCAGGGATTTCTTTCTGGGACAGACTTCTGGGACAGACTGCTGGGCACAACGGACTGGACGGGTCAGCGATCAGCAAGGCCCTCTGGACACCGCACGGCAGGACTGGACAGCAAGGTGCTCTAGTCTACACTGCACAGCACGACTGGACTGGATCTGCAATGGCTCTCTGGTCTGCACAGCACAGCATGGCACCAGACTGGGATTTAATCTGCCCTTCTGGTTATGAAGATAGTTCTTTGGCAGGCAAGCAGTTACAGCACAGCCTGGCTGCTTCTTTGTTTTCCCCTTTAAGTTGAGGGATGGGTTCTGGAAATTAGGCCCAGCTGAAAGTGGTTCAGCTATGCTCGGAGCCTTTCTGCTTGCAAAGTTTCAGGAGTCTGGAACAAGGAGTATGGATGGATCTCCTTTAAAGTGCTTCACCAATATTGGGATGGTGGGTGGATTAGTGTGTCTTTGTAGGTCCTAAACTGTCTCTATTTATGTGTTTGATAAAGGGGTGGGTAAGCTAAATTATCCTAGGCGCACCCCCTAAGTAGTCTATTGGCTAAAGTCTGCTCTCTCCCTTGATTGGAGGGGAAAACAGAGTGTCATCATGATGATGTAGTTTATGAGGCAAAATATCCTCCCCTTTGCCTTTTGCACATACAATCTTTTTTTGATATAATACATCTTTACATGTGTACAATCTTTATACCAATACCATACATAGACCACATATTTTGTGGAGCACGCCCTCTTCCAAGCCTCGTTTCTGTGAGATCTTGGGTCTGGATTTGACAAATTTTCGCACTTTTGTCTGGGACACAGCATCTGATTTGTCCAGAATTTTGTAGATATGTGCGCCTGCAATCTGGGCATAATCGTATGAAGTTAACCAGAATGTTCACTGTGCCTTCTCAGAACATCGCACAGAGTCTTGCTCCTTTTAAAATGTGCACAAAAAAAATCACATTCACAATGCTGTTAGTTCTCTAATTTTTACAAATTCGCACAGTCCTTTATCAGTCTTTTCCAACAATATGCTTTCTGCCATTGAGAATCAACAAAAATGTCTATCCCCGCCTCTATTCCTATTGTGTAGCTCAAGAGCAATCCCTGCCTTCTTCCTCTGGCAAAGGCCACTGTTGACACTTACAATCTGCAAATCCTTTCAGCCAAGGAAGGTTTATTGTCTCCTCCAGGAGCAGCAGCCCAAAATCTCCTCCCCTGATTTACTCAACACAAAGGTGTAAGTTCCTGGCCTTTGTGGGAAGCAGGGGGGATGCCTTTTGTAGGAGAAAGCTGGGTAAAACTGGTTTGGTGACTCTGAGTTCAGCTAAATCCACTGTCAATTTATAACATTTTTCTTAATTTAAAATAAAACTTGCAATTTTTAATCAAGCAGCTAGAACTCTGATTCCAGTCTCTAAATCATGGAGATTAAATAGTTACAACCTATGTTCCTCTTAATGACAGGTCACTTAGATTTAAGACATTGGATCTTAATGGTGCAACTTTGCAGTTTAAATGCAGGCTTTAGAAACAGTCACGGTACTGCGCCCATATTTCGACAGATTTTCACAGGCAAGCACACTTTTTACTGTGGATATTTTGATGATAGATTCCACTTTTCCTGACTTTGTGTGCTCATATTGATTCCTTAAATGAAGTGGTGGGTAACACCCAGCAAAGATATTGGGTGTTTTCTGATGTTTTGGACTGGCATTCTGTATTTTCAGCAACCAAGAAAAAGGGGTTCAAGAGCAATTTCTGGGTTTCTTGCAATAAAGCACTGCCTTTCCTGCAGTGTTCCATTTTTACTCGGTAGGCAGCCCAGCGACAGATTTCAGCAGTGAGGTCTCCTTCCACCACTGACAACAGGCAAAGTAGATTTGGCAGCCAACTTTTCCGGTTTCAAATCTCAATTTCTCATAGGTTTTGGTGCGCATAGGGCTTTCGCAGCCATTTTGCTGATTCTGGTTCCACCAGCACACAGGGATGTCGCAGGGCAGAGCCTTGTGGGTTAAAACATCCCACATGATGCCAGGGTGTCAACTGTAATAGAAATGTCAATTATGCATCATAGGTCAGTACAAATGACAAAAGTTTTAATAGTGTGTGAGGATATCATGCAGTAGACAAGATTTGATTGAACGGTGCCAAAATGTAACTGAATTAGTTGTAAGGGGTTATCAAGATGCCAGGTTACTTCAAAGAATACCTTAGTATTGCTCAAATGCTGCAGGGTGGTGCCATTTCAGGGTGACCTGTGTTCTCTATTACAGGGAGCTTCTAACAAAAAGTGCCTACCTGCCTGGGGTAAGGTTTTGTAGAGGAGGAGCTACATGCATCTACAGGAAGTCCCGACCCCTACCGTCTATATGCTGTAAACCTGCGATTGTGTCATGTTTAAAAACAACAGTTTTGGCAATTCTGCGACGTATATTTGAAAGAAGGTATCCACTAAGAAAACCCTATCTAATGTACCCTCGAAGAGATGACCATCTGAGGGAAAAACTTCCCTAAAAGAATATGAAAATGAGAGAAAGAGGAGCTGGTGACGTCAGGAAAGATAAGCGTGACGCCCAAAGAAGACTGGGTGAAGTAGACGTATGGACCTTTTAGAAACAAATGACGAAGTTGAGAATCGAGTAAACTTTCATATGCAAAGGAAAGATTGCACGTGTGGAGAGCACTGCAGAAAACTCAAGCCGTTCAATAAATGTACAGATGCTGCAACGCAAGTAGATCAAGTAATCTTAGAAGCAGGCTACAAGTAGTGAATAGACTGCAGGCGGAGCCGCCATTATATAGAAGCTGGACATCAGTGTCACAAATGTAGCAAGCTCAAACCCATGGAGAAGAGCCGAAAGCTGTGGCATAGCATGAATTAGCTGAAATCATGGAAGAAACTGGAAGGGCTGTCAAGCCTGAAATCAAGGCCAAAGCAGCCAAGACTGGTTATCTATTCTTAGAGACGGTGAACGTGTGATACTGAATCATCCGTTGTTAAGGTGGAAAGAAAGAACACTGTGGATGCCAGGTTGTGTTAATTTAAGACAATTAAATGCTGCAAAATAGACCAAATCGTGGTCACCTGTCCCATGAACAAAGGATGAAAATAGAGTTCAGGCATGGATAATCTGCATGGCAGAAGGCATGTGTGATGAGAGCTGATGGGCTGATTGGGTGGGGAGGTAAAGTCAAGTCCACCTCCTGGCAACTGGAGTTCAGCTTACATGCTGCTAAGTGAGGTGAATATTCCAGAAGGGCACGAGCATGCCAACCAATTGTATACGGCCATATAATGAAGGGCCTTATAGTTTGAAAGCCAATGATATATTGTGCAGTTAATAAGTGTTGAGAATGACTTGCAATATGGGTGGGCCTGAGTTGTCCACCTGACAGTAGAGATCCAATCACAACCCAGCCCCTTATAGATAGTATACTTAGATGTTCCCCTTGATTCTATCACAACCCCTTGTAGGTTTTTCTTATTTTCCACGTAGTATGATGTCACCTATCATACATTTTTTGTATAAAATCTATGTTTTTTATGAAATGCGCTGAGAGAATGAGTTGATGAGAACTCGGGCGAATGTCTGTTGATGTCGTGTAACTCCCTGTTTAAGACATATGTTAAAATAAAACAGAAACCTTTGCCATCTTCCTGAGTTGGTTAAATTATTTGGTATATGAGTTACTGTGCCTCCCATCCACTGCATAACTGCTACCCAAATAGACTTGCGTTCATGTGGTAGCGGTGTCAGATGGTTTTGACCCATCAATCAATTTAGCATCAGAGTTTCAGACGATCGTGCATCCTTTGTCATTAGCCGGAACATCGCAGGGTTTCCTGAGGAGAGCAGCCGATAGAAAAACTTGCAAGAAAAACCGAGATGGTGGGCAGGTGCACGGGCGCTCTGCGGACAGAAGGCGAGGTGGTCGGATTGAAGGAGGGGAAGGAGGGGACGATAGCAAAGGCCTTGAGTCGATTAATGAACAATAGGTGAGTCGACTACGGGAAATGGCAAACTAAGGGGATAGGTTGTGATAATTTTTGAAGTAACGGGAAATATTGTGTGAAGAGAGAGATAGCACCTAGAAAGAGCCCTGACTCAAGGGAGTTTCAGACAAAGACGCCTCACACTCCAACAGGAGTAAAATAGATAACGTGCAAACAGGTTCGCATAAGGTGACGTCTTAAACCCTGTGACAGGGTATTTTGAAAAATAGAGGTGAGAGGAAAAAAGGTGATCACGATATTTATCAATATGTAGAGTCAACTAGTCTGTCTGTATATTGTGTATTGAATAAGAGTATCGAAGAGCAACAGAAATAGTAAAGTAGTTGAGAGAAAAATGTTGAAGAGCCATAATAACTATCTAGTGAAGTTGTTGGTACCAATCCACAGGTAGACGTAGTTGATTGAGAAATGAAAGGCTTGAGCAGCGATTGATGGTGCGCACTCATATCTGTTGTTTTAAAGGTGTCGACAAAAGTGGCAATTTAAGGAAAAGTTTAAACATTGTTTCATATCCTGGTAAGTATTGGCAGTCAATTTAAACTTGTCATAATGAGAGATACTCCTCTGATGCATTTATGTAAGACATTGCCAAAGCACATGCCCAAGCTCAAACAGTATAGCATGGAATGGGTGAAAGGCACGGCAGATAAAATATTTGTGCTGTGGCCACAAGGGGGATCTCTGTCAAAAGCGGTATTGCAACAAATGACCACATGCTTGCATGTTGCGTACACAGGGAAGAAATAAGAGAAAAGATTAGCGATCCTAGAGCTCTGGAAAATGTATCAGGAAGAGAGGGAAGATCTGCCACCTGAGTAGTGGATGCTTAGCCAGTGTAAGGAGGAAGGTGTCCAGCCCTAAGTTCCCCCTGCCTCGCCTGAGGTGAAAGGCGCTAGTGCGGAAGAAATGGGGTTGTATCCTTGAAAAGAACTAAAAGCAGCAACGGGGTATAGTAATCCGATATACAAACCTCCTGCTGATAGCAGTGAGGATAGCCCAGAGGAGAATAAGAGAAAAGAAGAGATCTATAAGATCATACAAGGAAGAGAAGAACGAGTAGTCAAATTCATCAGCAGACATAGACATGGAGATTAAAAATTGAAAGGAGAAAAGGACAAGGTTGACGAAGTAGTGCTTGTGCAGAATGAATGGATGGGTGGACAAATATTGCTCAAGTTAGATGGGACGAGCATCAAAGAAGTTAGGGAAAGAGAAGATAAGGACGAACAAGATAGAAAAGGCTGGGAAGGAGAGAAGAGGTTGAAGAAGGATGAGCAAAAAAGAAAGAGCAGGGAGCGACGAGAGCAGATGTATCAGGAGGAGCAAGAGGAAAAAGAGGAACGAGTAGAAGAACAAAGAATGTATGACAATAGACACAGAGCGATATAAGACAGGGATAGAAGAGAAAGGAAGAGAAAAGAGGTGTAAGCACAAAAATTAATGGACGAAAGGATACAAAGACGATGGGAAGAAGAGTAAAGAAGGAAAGGAATGAGGAGACAGGAACGAAGGCAAGAGGAAGAAAGAATTAGGCGGGAGGCGAGAAAGAGAAGAGAACTAGATGAAGAAATAGGACGAAGGAGGAGACAGCAGGATCTTGATGTCAGTCTCATTTGCAAAGAGCCAATAGGGCTGAGTCCAGAGATACGATGGGATAGAACAGAGGAGTTCCTTCCGATGAAGGAAGCAATGTCAGGAGCATCTAGAATAGCATTGGAAGAAGAACACTTTGATGCAGTCAGCATCAGGAAAAGGATCAATACGATTTATCAAGAATTAAAGGAAGGTAGCAAATATGGAACTTGAGGGAAGGGGATCCCTCCTTAGCATGCACTCACAAAGCGAAGCAGAAAACCCGTTCAGTCTTGGGCATAGAGCATTGTCCTTAAGCAGACTGAACCTAGACAAGGATGAAGGGGGTGATAGTCACACTATTTGGGCACAAGACATATCAGACAAGGAAAAAGAATACTTCCTCAGAGACAAAGGGAGAAGCGCATGCTCCCCTGAGGAAAGCCTGCAGAGAGACAAAGAAGTAAAATGGCCCGATCTCGAGCAACCTAAGGATAGGATGCCAGATCCCATAGCATATCGAGAGCATCCCCGAGGATGATGGTATAGTGAGAAGGGAGAATCACTGCCATATGTGAGCAGGTTAAGGTCACTACCGACAAGGAGACGGATCGGGCGATTGCCCCTGCCAGGGATAGGCTAACAATGGGAGCCAACTGCAGGTTAGGGTTTACGCAGTTTCCTTTATTGCAAAAGGGGGAGCAAGACCACAGTATATTCCATGGCCGCAGATGGACAAGGATAATTTAAGGTGCAAGCTCCTGAGTTTGACTTCGGGCAATAGAAAATGGATGTACGAACATGACAGGAGGAAATATGTTGGCTATAGCGGTCATAAAAGGTCTCCTGGCAGCTATTCTTGGGGAAGGGGCTGATGACATATAGAGGAGAGCAGGGTATTCAAGTATGACAGCACAAAACATAGTGCACAATGGAGCGCCATTTAATAATTGCATAGCAGATGTTTGGAGGGCACTCAGGGTACAGTACCCCGATCCACCAGATATGGGTGCAATTATGACACGTAAAGTGAAGGAAGATGAAGACCCTATTGCTTAAATTCAGGATATTCAAGAGTGATGGCAACTTGAAACGCGGGAGCCGTGGGAAAAAACAGTGGCATTATTTTACCACATTTTATGTCAAGGTTTACGTGAGCCAGTGCAGAGACAAATGAAGAAGATGGTTGGGATGGAAGCAAAGTCATGGGCTGAGATACAGCTGACGATTGTGCATCACTGTAGGCCATTGCAAGAGAAATAAAAGAAGAAAGATGAGGCAAGGAAAGTCGAGGAAGCCAAGTTGGTTCCAAATTTTAATAACGTAGGGCCTTATAGTTTGAAAGCCAATGATATATTATGTACTTAATAAGTGTTGAAAATTACTTGCACTAGGAGTGGGCATGTGTTGTCCACCTGACAGTAGAGATCCAATCACAACCCAGCCCCTTATAGAAAGTATACTTAGATGTTCCCCTTGATCCTATCACAACCCCTTGTAGGTTTTTCTTATTTACCACTTAGTATGATGTCACCAATGACACATTTTTTGTATAAAATCTATGTTTTTATGAAATGCGCTGAGAGAACAAGTTGATGAGATCTCGAGAGAACGTCCGTTGATGTCCGTGTAACTCCTTGTTTAATGCACGTGTTAATAAAACAGAAACCTTTGCATTCTTCCTGAGTTGGTTCCATTATTTGGTGTAAGTGTTACTGTGCCTCCCATCCACTGCATAATTGCATAACTGCTTCCCAAAGGGCCATACGTTCAGTTCAAATCCACCATGGTCCTCTTAAAAACTGTTCAGCGCAATGTCTCAGCCTGCTAGTTAAGCATAGCCTTGTTGATGTCCTCTTGATACATATATTATGTACTTAATGAGATTTGAGCGAGTACAGGAGGTCGTATTCAGATATATCAAATGTTTATATTGTGTGACATGTATATGTTAACTGGTTAACGTTCTACATCGCCTACTCCCTCATACTAGCATCTCAGTTTAATATCCTGCCTAACAAAACTCACGGCATAATGTTCCCATGTACTAGTGCACTGCCTAACACTCCCATCGGCCCTACAATACTAGACATACAAAATTATAAAACAGCACACAAAACGTGCCAGTATCAAGAATACTCATCCATGCAGTAATACTGATAGTAATTTAAGATTGCGCGCTCGCCTAGCCAAACTCTATGAGCTACCTGCTAAAAAAATTGAACAATTAATCCAACTAAAAGAGTGCTGATTCCAGAAAACAACTGCAGAGCCCAACTCTAGTCCTACTAATCACAAAAGACATACACCGAATCACACTAAACGGACGACTAATGTCAGCCCTAGCACCACCCCCTTTTCAGAAAGCCACCGACCTAACCTCAAAGGAGCTCTCATAAATGCCAGGTCTCTAGTTGCCCATGCAACTGAAATATCTGACATTATATTAACAGATAACCTGGACGTCTTGGCCATCTCAGAATCTTGGTTACATGACGCGGCAGGCCCTGCCTTATCGCTGGCAGTCCCCGATAACTACACTATCCTGCGAGCAGGTAGAAATCTATCTCGAGGTGGAGGACTAGCAATCATTGCCAAGACTAACCTAGAATTGAGAATTGTGACAACACCTACTATGAAATCTTGTGAGTGCCTTACAGTCAAAATTGCTACTGCCAATTCTCAAACACTAAATATCCTTCTTATCTACAGGCCACCAGGCCCCATTGTAACCTTCTCGGAAGATATCTCCACGGACTTGTCCAACAATTTAAAAAAACACCTCCCAAACACTAGTGTTAGGTGGCTTTAATCTAGGTTACAACGATACTAAGGACACCCACGCTACTGCCATTGCTATGACTCTGCAAGAGCTCGGCTTTTCCCAGAAAGTTAATTCACCTACACACAACAAAGGTCGAACCCTCGACTGGATTGCAGAATATAACGGTGAGGTAAATATTACCTCCATTGCTCCTCAGATCTGGACAGACCACCATCTCCTAGCATTCACTCTGGCCACTAACCTAGCCATGGCCCAGCCCCTGCCTGCCCCCCCCCCCTCACTTACGAAGGAACAAAAAACTTATGGCAGTTGAAAAGCTGCTGCCCCATATAATACCTAAACTTAATTCGGTTGCGGACAATATGGACCCAAATTCTTTAGTCGAACGGTACAACAAAGTCATAAATTCAGCCCATGACAATATCGCGCCGCTTAAACAAAGGAATAGCAAACCTAAAAAACACCTTAACTCTTGGTTAACCCCTCACTTAAAAAACGTTAGACTACTTAAAAGAAAGCTTGAAATTGCTTGGAGACTCTCCCCATCAGCGGAAAATAAACTAAACCTTACCAAGTCCTCAACCCAATATAAGAAAGACATCCTCCTAGCCAAACAGGAAACTTATAATAACAGAATATCCCAATCCAAATCTAGTGTCAAAGAATTGTTTAGTATCTTGAAAGAACTGGAAACAACCATTGTACCATAAGAAAACTGCATCAAAGACAAACAATGGTGCTCTAGTTTCCAACATGCCTTAACTAACAAAGTCGCCAACCTACAAACCAGAATTGCACAAAAGAAAGCCTCTCTAGCACCTCAAACGCCTAAAGCATCGACCATTGAGGTGGAGAAGGTCATACTGGGACTTAAACCGTCCAATTGCAAAGGTGAGCAATATCCGGCACAACTTATTAAGGACGCCGTGAGAGAACTCTCGCCATTCATAACTAAACTTATCAACTCTTCATTTACTACCGGTACTGTCCCGAACAACTTGAAAGAATCCTGGGTACTGCCATTAATGAAAAAGCAAACCCTTGACCCTACCATTCCCATTAACTTTAGGCCCATCACGACTGTGACATTTCTTCTAAAAATCTTAGATAAAGTGGCCTATATTCAAATACAGAACTTCCTTGAATCTAACCTCCTACTAGGATCACATCAATCTGTATTCCGCCGTCAACATGGCATGGAGAAGGCCTTAATTGATCTAAAGGCCCAAATAGATGAGTTCAGAGACAAAGGCCAAGTAGCCTTACTCCTCCTACTGGAACTCTCGGCTGCATTCGACTTGGTCAACTACACAGTCTTGTGCAGCCACCTAGACTCCGCAGCTCACTTCTCTAAGGAGGCCATAACTTGGATTGAGTCTTTTCTGAGCAACCGGACCATGAGAGTCTTCTCTCCTTCGGCCTCAGCAGACCCTATCCCTATAACCTGTGGTGTACCACAGGGATCCTGTGTGTCACCTACTCTCTATAATGTATTCACCAAACCCCTCTTCGACGAAATGGATCATTTGGGTATCGCCTACACTAACTATGCAGATGATACCTAAATCCTCCTTCCGCTTTCAGGAGATTACATCGCGGATCTGGCTCTGTTGAATAGAATCTACAGTATCGTTCAGGCATGGATGGCCACCCATGGACTATGTCTGAACGATGTCAAAACCGAGGTTATTATCTTAGGCACTCCGACTCACATTTCCAAACTCAGCTCAGAGTATGTCAACTTCACCATTGATGGCAACAACATAAAAGTAGCAAAGGAAGTGAAGACCCTTGGCTTTTACCTAGACGCCACCCTGAACTTCTCCAAGCAGGTCAATTCCATAGCCTCTGCTACTGCATACACATGCAAACTTATCAGAGCTAGTAAACAATTCCTCTTCACTGACAGCTGCCTCACGCTCACCAGAGGCCTCATACTCTCCAAATTGGATTACTGTAAGGTGCTCTACATTGGAGTAAATAAACAGACTATCCATAAAACACAGGTTCTCCAAAACAATGCCCTGAGAGCGGCACTCAAGATCAATATAAATGAACATATTTACTCTATTAGAAGAGAACACAAATGGCTATCCACCTCTGATAAAATCAAACTCAAAATCGCCTCTCTCACCCACAAGTGCCTTAATAATAATGCACCTCCTTTCCTCATGGGCAGAATCTGTAAAAAAATATCATCCAGACCAATGAGAACAGCCAATACAAACTGCCTCCAAGTACCACAATTCAAACTCTCTACTATTGGAGGACACAGTTTGCCAGTTAAGACTGCGCAACTATGGAATTCCCTACCCCCTATTATTAGAGATCTCCAGCCCTTCTCTAAATTCAGACTGAATCTGACCAACTGGATAAAAGAAAATGATAAATAAGCACTCTGACTAACAACATTTTGACAATCCTCTCCCTTGCCCATCCTCTGTCTGCGGATACGCTCACTTTGTACTAGTCCACTTGAACGCCCCTCCCGTTGTAATGTGCTCACTTTGAACCTTCTGCTATATAACATGTACTGCATATACTGATGTTGCTATTGTATATTTCGACCTGCACTTCATACTTCTGCTACACAACCATGTAACCCACACTGTATATACTGTTGTGCTATTGTATATCTCGTACTGCACCCCAGGTACTCATACAATTTCATTGTAATCTTTGTTATCATGTAACCGGCATTGTATATCTTTGAGGTGACATTGTATATTGCATCCCTAATTTCTTGTACCTATGTACCCTGTAACTAAGCAGAACATAACCTTATCTTCTGCGCCCTGATGCCCCTGGGTCTGGTGCACATTATAAATAAATAAACTAAACTAAACTATGTGTCTAAAAATGTTTTTATATGTAGCAATTTAATTAAGAATGTGATCTAAATTGAGGTCAATACATGATCTATCCAACCTGACCCCCTGATCCCAGCCTCCCTAGTAGGTAATAGTCCTTCTTTCCAATTTTTAGCGAAATTGAGTCAAATTTGCATTTCCTTGAGGCATCATTTCTGGTTTGTTTCGACAGGTTCATGCCCAGATGCCCACAAAGAAGGCGATTCCCACCTTTTTGTTTGTGAAACAGATTGTAACACCTTACATTCATATGCTATTGTCAAATGTACTTGTGGGATGTATTGACCCACTCCGCTATGCTATGTGGCATCACCCTGCCTGTTGTGGGGAAAGAAACAGCAACAATGGCGGAAAAACTCTTGCGCGTGCCAAAAACCTACAAAAAACCTACAAAAACCGTGTGCTTCAGCACACAAAAAGAGGGATGCACAACCTGCCACTCATGGTGCATGTGCGGGGGAATAGAGCACCCCCTGCAGAAAAGGTGCAGTGGGCTCCATTAACAGCAAACAGAGTGCAGAGAGAAAAGCAGCACTTTGCAAGTGAAACCAAACTGTGCCTACAATTGTCATGTGTTTTGTTGCCAAAAACTTCAAAATGCCTATAATACAACACTTTTCAACATTCACAACCTTGCCTGGTGCTAAATTTCATGTATCAAATGAAGCATTGTAAAACATACAAAGTCTGAAAAACTGACAGCCTCTATGCCAAATTCTGGGTGCTGAATGACAGCTGTCAGAGGAGTACTAATACAGCTTTAAAATGACCCAAAATCCAAAAGTCTGCTGAATTAGCAAACATAAACAGGATTGTTGCCAAAAAGGAATACAGATTTTTGTTGTTTTTGATTCCACAGATTTTATTGCCAAGGAAGAAATGTATTTGTATGTGATGCAACAAATGTGGGTTTTGTCAAGTTTAAGAAGTAATTATCATGGCTGAAGTTGAAAAAAACTGGGAAAGCAGGTTTCTTCCCAGAAGGAGGGCCTTCCCCTCAGCAGAAACTCATGGGGAGGTGTGAATTGCAGGGTAGGACAGAATCTGGTCTACAGAGAGCAAAGGAACAATGACCAAGCTGCAGCACAGGAAATGGGAAGTGTGAAGCGGGTCATAAATGGCCTCTGAAAGGAACAAACAAGGAGGAGCATACTCCTGGAATGCAGGGAGACAAAAAGAGGCAGAGCCAAGAGACCATATGTTGCTAACATGAACAGAGAATACCTTTTAAAATACTTATAGCTTGCTATTCAAAATGGTGAAAAATATAAAAATGACAGAGTTGTTCATTTAATTTCTAGCTGCACGTGTGAAGAGGCGGCAGAACTGTGTCACATGTTCTGGACAGGAATGGCAAGCTATGTGATTTTACACAAAATGTATGACTATTAGAATTGTGAAAATGTACACGCATTTCCCTATGTTAAACACGCACACTTGTGGAAATGTGCAGAAAAATTAGAAAATGTGTTCATAGTGAAAAGGGCAAAATTCTGTAGAAAGCGGAGACAAGATCCCACAGCTACGGAGTTTTGAGGAATAGCTACTATGTAAAATGTGCAATCTCTTTATGTGATTTTTATAGAGATTGCACATGTGTGAATATGTATTTTGCCAAAATTAGACTTTGTGTTCCAGTGGCTAAGGGTGAATTCTCAGCATCATAAAATTACACCATAAAGCTGACACTCTGTTTCTCTCCTCCTATCAAGACAGAGAGTAGACTCTGACCCAATCACCTTTCACAGGTGCGAGCTAAGCTAAGCCGGCCCATACACCCCTTTGTGATCTCATTTTTAAGGCATTAGTAGAGACAGCTGAGAGCACATAGGGACTCCCTGATCCAGCCACCTTCCTGATTCCGGCGAAGCACTCTGATCCAGCTTTCTACATTCAGCTTTAAATATTCTTCGAGATCCAGATGGCAAATCTCTTGCCAGCAATAGAGACTATTGATTTCGAGCAAGCCCCCAAACCCCCTCTCTCTCCACTCAGTAGAGCGCTGTGTGGTGTGAAAAGGCCTTTTGAACCAGTATCCAGAAATTCTCTGGCTTGCCACCACTAGGCTTGCCTGAGGAACGCGCCATCCAGCTGATCCACATACCCACAGACTAGGAGAGCAGATCCTGTGCCAATCCGGCGACCGGCCTAGAGGATCCAGTACCGGTCCTGATGTGCTGTTTTTCCTAGACCAGACCCAATCCTGACCAGAGCTGACGGTCCCATTTAAAAACCTATCCAGTGAGTATAAATAGGAAGAATTGTGTCCAATAGCGTATGTACTTTGCATAGTCTTGTCCCTATCTTAAACCCATCCTATCTTTCATTCAGAACCAGTATTGTTAGAACTATGTTTGCATGGTCTCTTCTCTCATATGTGTTCCTAAACTCTAACTTCCTATTGATTGATTAAGAAAGAAATTCCCAAACCAAACAGAAAGCAGAGTATCACACCTGAACTATTGTGAGTGGCCGTGAATGACCTTCCTGTGTGGCATTCTACTTTCTGGTAGTCTTTAATATAGCATAAGAAAACCTATCTGTCAATTCAAAGTGCATTCCTGTTTTCCATTCTCACGCATATCTCGCAAAAACGACCTGTACTAAAACCTCCATAACTCCTACAGTTTTTGTGATAGAAACAAAATTTCAACTCCTACTTGTAGCCAACATATCATGAATATTGGGCAATGAAAAGTTTGCTGCGAATTTAAAGATTTGAAAGATTTTACACGTGTAAAATAGCTCTAAACTGCTTCCAACTTGGATTTTAAGATTTCATATGTTTTCTTTGGATTGAATCATTGCTTGGGTTTGTGTGCAACTATTCAAAGTGCCTCCCATAAGAATTTAGAGCAATTTAAGTGTTTTTCACCACATTCTAAAGACAATTTTAAAAGCCATTCTGACAGCTGGACAATCAATTCCGTTTTTATCTTGTGTTTGCTGGGGGAAAGTGGGACTGATATTCTGTTTGATTGGTTGCATTCCTGAATACCTGCTCTCTCCTCCCATCTTTGTACATTGCCTGTTGGGGGTTGAGGGGTGTTGCAGGTTGAACTGCTAACCACAGTGCTATCTGATCTGAACCAATACAAAAGTATTATTTTCTGTGCTGCATTTGTTTTGATTATTACCTATTCCTATAGTACTAAAGATATTGTTTAGTGTTCTGTCACCCCATTGATGATTGTTGTTTATCTATTAAAACATATTGTGATGAAATCTTAAATACATAAATAAATATTTACCTTTGTAAACCAGCCTGATTCCTGGTTCAGTGTGATGGGGGGGGGGGGTTCCAGGAGAAGAGTCTGATATGAGTGGTATATTGTTCAGAATATTGAACTTTTAGACAAAAATAAATAAGGATTTCAGTTGTGCACTACATGCTGAGCTTTGACTTGGGTGTGTGCCGGATTGAAATCACTTACATACTTCTGGCACCACCAGGATAGCTGAGTTCAGGGTTGTCAATGCACAAGTGCCTCATCAAAAACATGGAAGATGCAGGTATGCTTTTTGACCGCATACCCAGGACATGTCCATCTATGCCGATATTCCTTTTGCGAGATCTGGAATGAACAATCTCTTATTGCACTTAGTGTTAGTGCCTACTGGAACAGTTACATACCCTCAAAAACAAAACTGATATTCATCCTGATTACATATTTACCAGTGTTTCACATGCTTCAATCCATGTTAGTTTAGATATGTGTGCAGACCAAATCTCAAAACAGTCCTTACTAATGATCCATATGACTTCTTCTCCAAACCCTGACAACCCCCCTGCTGCACAGCTCACCACTACCTTCTCCCATCTGTTTGATATAAACAATACTCCATCAAATTTCAACATAGGTCGAGGAATTCATTGTAGGGCACTTCTCTCCATCTTTGTCCGTTAGTAAAACTTGTACTTTGTGCCCCTGGAACAGACTTTGAACCCAACACAGTGCTAAGTGCACTAGACACTGAGCCTCAAAGAGCAATATCTCCTGATGTACTAACATTTTGGGAGCTCCCAATGCAGGGGGAATGAGGGAGAAAACATAACAACTCCTGTTGTACCTCTGTTTCCCCACTGAGACTCCCAGAACCCTCTTTGTTTAGCATATTAAGTAACTTTGAGTCTCACCCTAAGTTACCAGGGGAATCCAGACGTGGATCCCGTGCTCACTGTTCTCAGAGAGGCATAGCTCCACCTCACTGATGATGCCCAACAAGGCTGAAACACGTGTGGTGGGGTTGCTGTTGGTATTCTTGTTCAGAGGAGAATTGCCTAGCATTTCGGTGCCGGACTGCCCCTGGACAGGACAAGGACTGATATCCAGGGATATTTCTCCTCTGTGAAAAGACAGTGAGCTAAAGACTTGGTTGAGACTCTACCGGGGCCATCCACCCAAGGACAGGTTAATGGGCTGTGTTTGTGCCTGTAGAGGGTCTCCCAGAACTCTCTTTGTAATACTGCTGTATGTATTAAAAAACAGAATGATCAAACAACAAAAATAATTTAGAAACAAAACACTCTGTTAAAATACTTGCAGCTGGGGCCACAGTTTGTGGTGCTTTTTGAACATCAGATAAATGTGTCCAATAACGCAATTCCTTCATTTTAACAGCTAGGGGAATAGCTATACTAAAGTGTGAAGACCATTGTAACGAGGTTCACTCCACCTGCGCACAACATTTGTTGTATAAACTTCATCATTAGGGAACAATTGCAGCGTTTATGAGCTCACATATTACGGTGCAGCGCTGTTGTTGACATTTTCTGACCACCGTGGAGCAATCTGTTGAGAAAGGTATTTAATACACTTTGTTAACTGTGTTAAATACAAATGGAATTTATCCCCCAGGATCGACGCAGCCCTGTGTGCATCTGAGGCACTCCACACAGAAGTCAGTGGCGTGTGCATACATCTCCCCATCACAATTGCATGAGGAGAGAGGTGATGGTCCTTACAGGGCTTTGTCCTTAAACTGAACAAAGCCAAGGGGAGAAAATGCACCCAGTTCGTCATCAGTGTTGCACATAACTTGTTTTAATCAGACTATTCATCTTTTCCACAATTCTGTTGGCCTGGGGCTGATAAATGGAACATAGTGTGTGCTTTTGTTCCTAAAAGAGCTGCAATGTCTTTAAACTACCAATTAAATATATGGATTCCCTTGTCACTCCTAAGGGTGTTGCACACTTCTCTCACCAAGAACTTGGCAGCTGAGTTGGCATCAGAATGTGCACACGGACCAGCCTCAATCTAACGGGAAAAAGGACAAATGACCACTGTCAAGTAGCAAAAGGAATTACAACCCGCTCCCATATCAGCAAAATCTATGTGCACGTCACAAAATGTACCGATTGGGGGTGGCAGAGTACCTTTTAATGTCTTCAAAGTTTGTCCCATACTATAGTTCTGGTGCACTACACAGTTTGGCGTGAACAGGAATAACAAGTTCTGAACATTAGGCACATACCAATCTTCTTGAATATCTGCTGCAATATGTTGTTCAGATACATGGGCCGGGTAGTGGAACTGATTGAACGCCACCAAAGCCAATTCTTGAGGCATCACGAGATTCCCTGTACTCATCTGTCTCCATACCAAGTCAGTCAGGGACTGAGCATACCCTCTCTTTTGCCACACTAATCTTTCACTTTGCGTGGTCTGCTCTTGTATCTCAATCATTTCTGTAACAGGGAGGGCTGTGTATGGATCCTGTAACTGTAACTGCATGTTCGCGAATGCCAGATGCTCAGGTATATGTGGTACTGGCAAATAAGTGGGCTGCTTCGCCGCAATGTCTGCCGCTTCATTCCCAAGGGAGACAAAGTCCATACCAATTGTGTGGTCGGGACACTTTATTATTGCGGCAAGCGTAGGTTGAGCAAGTTCAGCAATCAGTCTGTCTAACAAAGCTGCATACTGTACAGGGGATCCATCTGCTCTGTGAAACCCTCTTCTCATCCATCTTGACAGCCTTGAATGAACAGTTGCCGTGACCTATGCCAAATCCGAATATATTTTTACTAGGCACCACTGTGGTTTCTCAAGCGCTTCAATGAGGGCAATTAGTTCTGCTACTTGTGCTGAATAATGTCCTGGCAGCCTCCGCTGCAAGACAACCTCATAGTCTTCATCAACCAAATGCACCACTGCCGCCCCAGTTTGTCTCTGACCTGTCTCCTGGTCAATAGTTGAAGACCTGTCATTGAAGTACACTTCTCCTTCATCTGAAGTATGGTCCTGTGCCTTAGGAATATCATCCTCTGGACCTTCAGATGTGACACAGTCATACACCTCATCATCATCAGTAATAGGTTAAGTCAAAAATGTAGCTGGGTTCACTGTTTTACAATGAGCAATCTGAATAGACAGGATTGAGAATATTACTTTGTATGCAAAAGCCCTCTGTGTAGTCAGGGTGGATTTGGACCTCTCTAGTATTGCAAAAACCACAATAGTTGCAAACTTCTCAATAGCGAAGGCAGCAGCAGCCAATGCTTGTTAGGATTGGAACTGCTCTTGCCTGATAGAATCTAACATGCCACTATAATAGGCCAAAGTTTTTTGCCCCATTGTACTGTGTTGTGTCAGCACGGCATTCATCATCTGACCATCAGAATGTGAAAAGAGATAAAACGTGTGTGTATAATCAGGAGTAGCAAATACTGGGTGGTAGAAATAACACCTTTAAGCTCCTGAAACTTAGCAATCATTTTATCTGTCCAAATGATAGTATTTTTTGTCCCCTGGGCTTCTTTGAGGGAATGAAGCAATGGTTTAGTGTATGACGTGTAATCAATAATCCATGCTCTACAGTAGTTATATAACCCGAGAAATGTCTGCATATGCTTTACTGTCACTGGCTGGGGTGTACAGCGCATTGCTACCTCTTGTTCTGGAGTTGCCCTTTTCCCATTCAATGAAATCAACTGTCCTAAATACAACACCTCTTGTTGACAATATTGTAATTTACTTCAATCCACTTTGTAACCTCTGTCAGCCAACAATTGTAACAGCGCTATAGAGTCCTCCCTGCATTGGTGTTCTGTGCTACTACATACCAACGAGTCATCTACATATTGAAAAATGGTGCTACGGACAACAATATTACTCAAATCTTCATGTGGCACATATTAAAAATATTTGGGGATGCACAGTACCCTTGAGGAAGCCTAGTATGTTGAATCGGCCACCAGCAAACGTAAATGCAGTGAGATACTGCAAATCCAGATGCAAGGATATCAAGAAAAAATCAATCATTTTTTAAGTCCACTACAGTAAAGTGGGTGACTTCAACAGGTATATTACACAATATTGTAGCAGGGTTCGGAACCACTGGAAACTCTGCCTGTACAATTTCTTTAAGAGGGCGTAGATCTTGAATCATCCTCCAACTGGCACCTTTCGATTTCTACACCAGATAAATAGCCATGTTACAGGGTGAGTTTGAGGGTACTATGATGCCCTGATGTAAAAGAACCATGATAGTATTGTAAATCCCCTCCTCCGCTGCCTTCGATAGAGGATCTTGTTTTAATTGCGGCAACACAGTGGCAGGTTTCAGGATGATGTGTATCGGCGTGACACTTTCTAAGAGTCCCACATCATGTGGATTGCTCATTCACAATTTGTCAGAAACTTCAGCCAGATCTGCAGCGGTAAACGAAGGAGTAGTCCCTACTAACAGCATGGCACAGACTACATGTCTATGCTGTATCAATATTTCACAGGAGACACACACTTCTCGTATCATTTCACCCTAATTGTCTCTGTTCCCAAACAACTCCTCGTCTGAGACATTATTCATTGGTATCGTGGGATCAATACACATGACCATGTGCCATTCTCCTTCGTTGGAATCAACTGCTATCAACACAATCCGATCTTTTGCCACTAGAACTCCTTCAATATCCAGTTCAATGATGGGACCTGCAACTATCTCCTGAGGCTGGGCGGGCCTGAACAAAACCTCAGAGGGTACTTGCCAGTACTTGTCTGCCACCTGTGGCATTGCACTGAGTGATATGGTAATACCATGTAGAAACAAATCAGGGACCACTGGTATTCCTCTTGCCGCAGACTCAACACCTAATGCATGCAAGGCCAACATTACCCTCACGTCCCACATACCGAGTGTGGAACACACCACACCTCTTTCTGTGAACAAAATGGTCATGTTGAGCTTACTCAAAATACCCCTTCCCACCATATTGATTGGGGTCGTGGTGGAAGATAACAAGGGGGCCTACATCTCTCTGCCCTTATTTTGAAGGGTAATATCTTTGTAAAATAAACTGATTGAACTGCCCCAGAGAAGCCATGCATTTCCATAACCTCACATAATAAAGGGAATCGTCCCTCAGTAATACATTATTTTGTCCCACCTGTAACTACCATAAAAACAAATGGTGTGTTTGCTATATCCACACCTACCAAGGGTTCCTCTTCTGGGCCGGCAGTGACCGATAGAAATGGACATGCTAAGGCTCTATGTGGGCTGTCCTAATCTGGGAATGTGTTCATCCCCGGAAAAACAAATGGGTTCCCTCCGACCACAGTGGCTCCCTGATATTGTGTCACCATAACATTCGGAACAGTGTTATTGCACGAGATGTGGGGGCCCTGTTGCTGCCCTTGATGTCCAGCATATGGCGGTTCATTACTAGATCCTGGGGCGGGTAACTGCAGAAAAGTTGGTGGTAGAGCAGGCAAAGCGATAGGCATTGGCGCACCATAAGGGGCTGCCATGGGCTTCTGTCCATATGACTGAGGGTATGAAACTGGACCTCCCTGAGAATAAGGGTACATCTGTTATTGGGGATATGCATATGCCTGTCTACTCCTGTATTCTCTTGCAAAATTCCCCATGTGTCCACACGTCCAACACTGGCCTGCTCTTCCTCCTCCTTGCGGTCCCATTCCTCCAAAACCACCTCACCTTCCCCGGGCACCTTTGAACCCCCCTGCAAACCCTCCTTCATATTGACGTTGGTACCCACCTGCCCACCCGTGTTCTCCCCCCCAACCGGGTGCTACGTGCAGGTCGGCTTGGATCGGCCTAAAGTCTGTCAACCCTTCCATCTGCACTGCTGTTACAGCCCCCTCCAATGCAACTTTCGCTAACTTCTGTTGAACCCGTTTCAATTTCTCTGCTTGCGCTCGCTGCACCATTTCCTTCTCCTTTTCTTTGAAGCATTTACAGTGGGAAATAATAATAGACTGAATTTCCACCCAGCCTTTTACCTCAATCCCCACTACCTTATCAAGTGCCTCTATACCTCCTCCGGGAGACCACTTTTAACCACAAAATAGAAAAAAGGAATTGCTCGATCCCATGAGTTGACTATCTCCACCTGCCACATCTCTTGTATGTGTAATATATATTAGGCAGGATCCCCAGCATTGTGCATTGTTTGTTGCAGAATCGACTGAAGATCGAGTGTGTCTGGGTATGCACGCCATAACGCTCCCCATACTTGGGGCCTAATGTTGTTGAAATGCACTCTGTCATGGCTATCATCACCCAACTTCACCCCCGGATGCCTTGCTTTAGCCCATATGTCATCATCTTGATCTCCCAGTATTAACACAAACAAACTTTTCAAATCCCCTACAGCCAAAGAAGTCCCAGCTGTGTGCTTTTCAAATGTGTATATTCAACTACCCGCCCCAGCTGTGAGGGACGGGAGTGTCTTTATGAGGTTATTTCTGTCCATGAGTGCCCAGGGGATATACTGTGCTCTTTCCAGGCCTTTGTGTAACAAAGGGAACTGTTCTCCTACCGTCTTCCCTACTTTCTTCATTCCCATTGATGACCTCTTGACTTCTGCCATTCGTCCAAACCTATTACGTAACCTAGATCCCCACAAACTTTCTACTCATGGGGATATTACAAGTGGCTGCTCTGATCCTTCCAATTCGTCTACCGGATCCCACTCCTCTTCTGTTTTGTGTGCATAATCATATTCCCCCTCCAACCTGGCTGCTGCATAATCCACATCCCCCTCTTGTCTTCTTCTATCTTCACGTTCCTTTTCTATGTGCACATCTTTGATAGCTGTGCTATCTATATGAAACAAAATGAACCCGCCCTCCATTTGTCCAACCCTATAGGCCTCTGCTGTCCATCCCATTCTTGTTCTAATTTTAGCTGCGCCAACTCATCCTCCACCTTCCTTAATGCATTCATCAACTCTTTTTGTGGTTTTGTGTCATCTCCCTCTGGCCCTTTACCCCTCCCAGCTACCAATGGTGTGGGTTTGGGAAGATTCTGATAGTGTGTCGACTTGTGTAGCGGGGGTGCCGTACTGGGCACTGGGACATACATAGGGTTAGTATATCTTGACGCGGCACGTGCAGCGAAGCATCCTAATGGAGGACACCTGTCTGTTTCCATGGGGCAACCGGGGTGCTTGGGACGATAACCGCAGTAGCAATAGTAGTGTACAGGGTGACAACCTCACATACTGCCTTGGAAGAATCAGTGGATCTATTGTCCAAATCTTCCACAATTTTCAACATTTCAAATACTTCCTTTCTGTTTTTTAGTTTTCTTCCCTTATATTTAGCTGTTAAAAAAGTATACATGTGACTTAATATCTCTCTATCATTTGTGCCCTGGTAAGACCATAGCTTGAACATCCCTCTCTTTGTTTCCACACACCATTCTCTATGGTATTTAAGAATCTTATCTTGATACAATGGAAGAACCCTGCACATGTAATCCAACAGAGTTGTTGGCTCCATGATAGCTACACTTCCCTGTCAGTATTTTGACAATAGTACCAATACTCTTATCCCGACCCAACAACCTGTATCCCTCCCCGTGCCTTCTTCTTATACCCCACACTCACCCCTCTTTACCCACACACTCAAATACACATGCGTCATACACCCTTCCTACCTCACACCTCAATCAATCCTAGGTCAAGCACTAATAACCACATCACAAAAAGTCATCAACAATAAAATCACAATAAATTCACCTTTTTCATTCCAACAACCCCACTATATCGGGTGAGGAGATTCCAGTCCTCTAAGGGCCTCTACCACAACTACTTTTTCGTTCTCACGCTCCCACTATATACCGGGCGGCGAGACCCCAGACTCACTAAATATACGGAGCCTCTACCCATATCCTGTTTTCTTCCATTATACAGTGCTCTCTTCTCCCCTATTACATAAGGAAATTATCCCGTTACTCCATAAACCATAATATAAAAACCTTAATAAAAATATATACAACACCACGTGGTTCTCTACTTTATGAAACCAAACTCTCCTTGTCACCCATACATACCCACCCTCTTTTACCCTTCCCAACACTCATACTCCCCACTCATACCTCACTTATTTTTCTCCAAAAGAGGGTGCACCTACGTCTGCGTGTTCACCCGAAGTTCTCTGTCAAGGGGTTCCGTCAATGGCCTGCACACTCAGGGAACAGGCCCAGCTCCAAAGAACAGGCAGGAATTCTGATAACATGGCTCCTGTAAACCTCTAAAAGGTTGTGCACAAGGAGGACTGGCCGCTGCAGGTGGGTGTGGCCCCTACGGTTGTGCGGCCAGGAATCCGCGTCTTTGCAGGTGTCAGTGGGATCATGTCAGGGTCACCAAAAATATAGGGCATCTCCCAGTGATCAGACCAAGAAAATACAACCCGCTAGGGAAAAAGGCTAGGTGCAATCTTATTTGAGAAACACAGGAGCTTTATTTTGTATACAAAAGAAAAAGGTGACAGGGTATTGCAAATCCACTGCCAAAGAGCTCTCTGACGTCTTTCATACAACATTCAGGTTATAAACACACAAATCATCACTCATGATGCACTCGATATACAGTGTTAACCCCCCACCCTCATTGTCTGCTGCCTATATACATGCTAAGAATTACATATAGTGAAAGCAAGCGTCCCCAAACAGCACGATCCTCCCCGCAATGAGAGACAATGAAGGACTCTCCCAAAATGGGAATAAGGCCAAGACAGAGTGCGGGTGAGCGTAAATGGGAGTTTATCAATCAGAATAGGGCATGCAAAGGACTCTGCAAACTCCGAGAGCGCTCTGTCTGACAATAGCAAAGACAGGCGTATATATTTACAAAAAACGTCATAAAAACCTACACACTATAGGGGGCACAAGTTCAATGGGATTGGGTAGCGACGACTAACTATAGGTGCTGCTGCGATGTAGTTGGCTTTGGCTGGAAGACGTCACTGGTCAGCCTCGTGGGTTGGGCTGGGCCTGGCAGGGTGGCAGAGTTCATCCGGGCGGTGTTGTGGGGCCATCGCGGCCAGTGGCAGAGATGAATGTCTTTTCCTGACTTATTAGCCCTAGGCCATGCACACCGCAGTCATTCAGGCATTTCGATATTATCTTCTTTAGTAAATCTTTCAATAGGTTATACCACAGGTTAATGCAACACAGGAGGAATGCACCTTGTGAGGGGTCTGGAGGTAATACGTCAGGACATGGTTACCAGTGTCTTGTTGACCGGGGCCATAGGTCGAGGGGCTAAGCTTCAGGGCCTGGGACGGGTGGTACAGGTCTGTCTGCCTTGTAAGAAGTTGTTATGGATGTTCCGCTGTGTGTTGTCAAAGTGTTGGGTGTCCTGATTGTACAGGGCCATAAGTCTGAGATGGTCCGGTGGGTTGCGAGGTTTACGAGGGGGCGCGTGTGTTCATGCAGAGGTTTACTGCTGTGCTGTAAATAATGCAGGTGGCGGGTGGCGGCCTTGGGTGCTACAGAGGGGGTTACAAGCCTTTGAAGCGGCTCCAGTCCGGTTGGGGGAGGTGAAGCAGCGCGGCGCGGTCTCTGCTCTCATGCCTTGGCAGCCTTCGCAGGGTGGGAGGGGGAATGGCCTTGCACATATTTCACAAAGGTATCTCCCTCGTGTGTTGCCGATTTAGGTAAAAACATCACGAACATTTGAACACTCTATAATATTTATTCTAAGCAATACAAAACATGCATTTAAGCTTTGCTGGATGTGTCTCGATTATACCCAGTCTGAGCACCTTATTCATACATTATGTTTTAGCACGTACAGTATTTTAGTTATATGCATATACATATATTTGCAATAAGTGAGGTAGAATTAGGATTGGTGGAGAACATAGAAAGTAACCCGCCACTGTTCGTGACGGTGGTGGCACATATGGGGCCTGGACATGCACACATGACATGCGCCTTCTCTTGCATCCTTCACATGGGCCCTCTGTATGGTTACATTCGTCTTTCTTGTGTCCTCTAGCAGCATTAGTTCAGTTAAGGCGTGAGCCCATGGGGTGTAAGTTTCCCAGTGATACACGTAACAAATAGATTCCTGGTGCGTTCCTTTATTATTAGCACCCAACTGCAATGGTGTGGGCTCGCCATTGCTTATATCAAGGAAGCATGCTTTCTTAAATTTATACATTTTACAGGCTTTTGTAATATAAGGGATTTGGTGGAAGAAAGCATACTTTGCGAGTAGTCTTGACATTAGTATATAAAGATTGTCTGCCATCTGATGACCATTTTACTGTTCTTTTCATTGCCCAGGCCTGCTGGCCGGGTCATGCTGGGAGCGATGATACACTGCGGGAGGTGAACTGTTACAATGTTAGTGTATTACGCTAGCTCATGTCCGTCTTGTTCGTGGGAACGTGCTTGCAGCGGATCTGCCAGGGTGCTGCGGCAACAAGGATGACTGAAACCCTCCAAGGGTGGGGGCCGTGCTACAGTGCGCTGAGCTCGCACCATCTTTACCAGACAAAATGGTTTCTGAGCCTAGCTAAATTTTACTACATATGGGCAATTAATACGTGCGGGCAATGTCTCCAGTGGGTGAACCCTCCACCACCTGGGCCCGGGTGGCATGAGGGGACGCCCAAAAGAGCCATAGCCCTCACCTGGGGAGAAAGCGCAGGCGAGGGGGGTCTCCTGGACCAGTCCTCCCCTACATTTCCCCCCTTTCGTTACTAAAGTAACGAATTCTTTAAATCTTCTATCCTCCTACATTCTGCCTCGTCCATCACCGCCTCATCCCATGCAGGAGTTCCTTTAATGGGCATCCATGCTCTGCACACCCCCCTTAAGCTCTCACCTCTCCGGGCGTATTCATCTGGGGTACTCATTAGATATATGCATCCACCATCTCCTTCCAAATCTACCCAAACTTCCTCATACCATTCTAGTATACGGGGCTCTTTGATGGTGGTGTGCCACAACTTATCTACAATATCCTTATCGTGGTACATAGGCACCAGTTGGTACCTGGGTGTGTTGTCTATCCCTGTTTGTACTTGTGCTTCTTGCATCGTTTTTATTGTACCATGTGAGTTGCCCATTGTCACCATCATCATTGCACCATTTGGTACTGCGTTAGCACAAACTCGAAGACCCACCTGGCACAGGCAAAAAAGTAAAAGGAGGAACACAACAGCTGGTATCAAAAATTTCACAGTCATTCCAAGCCATGAGGGAACCCAGGAGAAGATGTTGTCGAACCATGTACTGTCTTCTGCTCCACCTTCCATTTTCATTTTTTCTCCTAGGTTGTGGACTGCTTCGATCACATGGGACAGGGAGCCGTTCTCTGCGTCTTCAGAAGGTACGAAAGTGCAGCAGGCACTTCCTATCTTTCGGCAAACACCGCCGTCCATCGCCGTCAACAGGTCCAGGACATACCTGTTTTGCATGGTCATTAGTCGTAAAGCTCTTAGTTCCACCTTTATTATATTGAATCCTTCTTCAGTGTCGTTTGCCAGCTGAATCAATTCCCAGCGGGTTATCTGGAGCCATTTTGCGTTTGCCCTTGCTTGGACACTTGAGACGAGCGAAGCAAAAAATGTTTCCGCTTAGCTGAATAATCGATATTTGTCTGGGATCTGAGCCAATAGTTCTGATGATGCCTTTGATATGTAATTTGATGCTCGTCTGTTACGGGTCAGCACTTCTCCCTTGCTTCCGGAAGACAGGACATATATTTGCGACTCTGCAGTTGGTTGAGCCCCATTTTGTTGCACGCGTTCCTGTGTCCTTTTGTTCCCATCGATGTGGCTTTCTGGTATTACCATTAGGGCTGAGTGCAGAGTGGCCATTGAGCAGCTGCCACTCCATGACTGGGGGAGGTGTAGGTATGCCTGGTTGCCGCATACCCAGTACGTGTCCATGAGGGCTGCAGTACCTTTTCTTAGATCTGGGATGGTGAGGGTCTTGTTACAGTTCTTGTTTGTTCCCATGGGGGTTTTCCCTTCTCCTTTAAAACACAGTCCATAGTCCATTTCACTCTGTAGTTTGAACGGTTTTTCGATGGCAGTTACCCAAGTTAGTTTTGAAATGTGTTCTCTCCATACTGGTGTACATGTTTCTTCTATCCACTGCAATTTATCCGGTGCCACACCTCTTAGTGCTTCCGCTTTGCACAGTACTTCTTCATCCTTCCGCTTGTTGTCAGAAAAAAGTGTCCCTTCTATTACAAAAAATGGTTCTTTCAAACATACCACCCCTGCCGTTTTTGGGTAACACGTTTTCTCATTCTGCAGCATTTGAAAAGTCACTTCGTGTGCCTGGAAGGTGTTCTTAATCCTGCACAACGTGAGATGAAGGAGACACTGGGCAGCTATAATTGGCAACTCTTTGGGTAGTAATACTTTGGGTGTACCTGATGCGTGAGGGATGAGGGAACAGACATAGCAGCTCTCGTTTGTTGTCTGTTTAGCTGTGGCGCTCATGTCTGCATACCACTTATTTGTTTGATGGGGGTGTCGTGGGTCTTCCATCTTATCTAGACCTAGCCCATAGTATTCATCATACTTCCTCCTCCCTGCTTCCCTCTTCCGTCGGTTGTTCTTGTTCCTAATGTACTTCCCAACTCCCTGGGCAATGGATAAGCTGGACCCCCCTTTCTCATTCCCGCCCCCCTTAGCCCATTCATCATATAATATTTCGTGCATTTCTAGTAGCTTTTCGTCTTCTTTCCTGACGTTAGCTGGCAGGTTGTTTTTTAGTATGGGGGCAGGCTGGCTGGTGAAGGTGTTGTACAACCATGATATGGCAGACGGATTTCGGTCATTTAGACTGTGGGCATTGTAATTAGATACCCCTAGTGGGGACACTGTGTTGTTCTGCATTCCACCTTGTGGCTTTTTTCTTTGTAAGGTGACAACACTGGATGGTGTGGTATGATACCCCCATACAAGTTTAGTTCCGTCCCATATCAAAAAATCACCTTCCTTAGTATTGACACTTGTAGATGCATTGGGTCCGGTAGTGCTGTTAATTTGCCCAGTAGTGCTGTTACTCCCTCCCCCCTCGTTCATCTCGATAGAGATGAACGCTATAAACCAATACGTAACCAGGCCAAACATTATCATAAAAAACAATGTGATGCATACAGATAATCCACACTCATACGAATATCTGCATTTCTCAATTACTAATTCTCTCATTCTACTAATTCCATCCGTTGCAGGCTGCCCGTTAGATGCCATGGAAGCTCCTGTTTGAGATATAAAAGTGCATTAAGTGCATGTGTGTAAACATGTTGCTAGCACCATCGGTGCCATTATATATTTGACGGGGAATGGGAGCGGGTGGGGATGCGGGGAGGGGTATTCACAGACAAGGGTTTATACAGGCTATAATTTTGTTATTTCATTAATTACATACCATTGAACAAGATCAAAACACACACATTTTTTTTTCTTTTTTTTTTTTTCTTTGAAATATCCTTATCAGTTATTCTCCCACTCTAGTCCAGTGCTGACACACACACACAAGTTCATATTTAGACATTCTACTCAGTTTCATCGTTTGCTGTTGTCTGTGCCTCCTCATCTATCTCCTCTTGCACATTGCTGTATGCCTTCCGTACGTCGGTCAAGTGCACCCAGTACCTCAAGCCCTTCACCTTTACTGCCGTGGGCGTGCAAAATATTACCTCGTATGGGCCATGAAATCGTGGTGCATTCCACCGACGCACAAAACTTCTGACATAAATTGAGTCGCCTGGCATCAGCTGTAGCTGTTGCTCTGGCTCCGTGTCAGATCCTGTTACGTTTCCCTCTTCTCTAGTGAAGGGTGGGGAGAGTTGCTTTGAAATGGCGCGCGCTGCTCTTGTCAATTTTCGTAAATAGTCTGTAAACTCATCTCCCAATATTGCGGCGCTTCTGTGAGCATCTGAGTGTTCGCGCAGTGGAGAGTGTGCTGTATTCATTCGTCTCCCGGTCACGATCTCGTGCGGGGACAAATGATGGTCTTTGCTTGGCTGATTTCTCAATTCAAATAGCGCCAGGGGTAGACAGTAAATCCAATTTTTCTTCAATGAGAAGCATAGTTTTGATAACCTGCCCTTCAACAGTCCGTTCATCTTTTCCACTACGCCATTACTTTGGGGATGATAAATCGAACACAATTTATGTTTTATACCCAATAATGTGGTAACTTCCTTGAAGAGTTCATTCACAAAGTGAGAGCCGTTGTCTGAGCGAATCACGTCACAAATTCCCCAGCGTGGGAACACTTCCCTTACTAGGAACTTGGCGGCGCTTTTTGCATCAGGTCGCGCACAGGTTCCTGCTTCCACCCACCTTGAAAATGGGCACACAACCACGATCATGTACCGTGCGCCATTGCACCTTTCCCCCATGTCTGCGTAATCTATAGGTAGTTCTCTGAATGGGCCAATGGGTTTGGGAATCGTTCCCCGGAGTGTGCGTAATGTCATTCCTGAGTTGTATATTTGGCATGTTGTACATTCCATTGCTAATCGAGACACATGCTCCTGGAGACAGGGCACGAACCATTCTTCCTGTATTTCCGCTGCGATGTGCTGTTTAGTATTATGTGCAGGGAAGTGTAGCTGTTGAAATGCAACTTCTAGTAACTGTAGTGGCATTACCACTTTCCCTGAGTTATTTTGCCGCCATAGTAGGTCTGTTCCCGATTGGCTGCATCCCCGTTTGGTCCACGTCAATTTTTCTTCTGCACTAGCTCCTTCCTGCAATTCTAGTATTTGTGATACGGACATCATGTTGTACCCTTCTGGGAGTTCTTCGGTTGTTTTGTTTTTAATCATGAACTCACCTGTGTCATATTTCTGAAAATAGGAAGCCTCCTTGGCGGCAGCGTCCGCTGCCGCGTTCCCTAAAGACACAACATCTGTGTTGGATGTATGGGCCTGGCACTTCACTATTGCTACTGCAGTAGGGTTTTGTAGGGCCTCAATTAACTCTTTTAACAATTCTGCATGCTGTACTGGTGTTCAGTCTGCCCGTCTGAATCCCCTACGCCCCCATCTTGCTAGACCTCCATGTACTGTCGTCGTCATGTAAGCTGAGTCTGTGTATATTGTCACTGCACAACCCTTTGCTGCATGTAGTGCTTCTATGAGCGCAATCAGTTCTGCTGCCTGTGCAGAGTAATGTGACGGGAGGCGGTATTGTACTAGTGTTTCATACTCACCGTCTTCTAGCCTCACTACTGCCATGCCAACGTGTTTTTCTCCCGTGTCCACATCAATTGATGCAGACCCATCCACAAAGTACACTTCCCCTTCGCTTAGAGCGTTCTCACACACCGCTGTGTCCTCCCCTCCTTCTCCTGTGTAGGTTGCGCAATTGTGGTTCTGCATATCCTCTAATGTGCATGCTTCTGTAATGAATGTGGCGGGGTTCACTGTCTTACATCTCACTATATGGATGTTGGCGCTGGACAATATAATCTCGTAGGCTGTTGCCCGCTGTGTGGTCAGTGTGCTTTTTGATCTCTCAAGTATTGCAAATAATGAGTGTTCCACAAACAATGTCACAGGGCAACCCATTACTATTGTGGCACTTTTCTCAATCGCGAATGCGGCTGCGGCGAGTGATTGTTCACACGCGAAATGACCCTGCATCACAGCATCCAAAGTACCACTATAGTAAGCCAATGGCTTGTGTCCTAAGGATGTTTTTTGTGTCAGTACCGCTGTCATAAGTGTTCCTTTGCAATGTGAAAATAGGTAAAATTTGCGTCCATAATCAGGGTTTGCTAGTACTGGAGCGCTTGAAATTAGCTCTTTCAGTGATTGAAATGATATGCTCATTTCTTCTGACCATTTTATTTTTTCATTCTCCTGTTGTGCTTCTTTGAGTGCTTGTAGGAGGGGCCTCGTGTATGCTGCATAATCTAGTATCCATGCTCGGCAATAGTTGCACATCCCCAAAAATTTCTGCATATCTTTCACTGTCGTGGGTTCTCCTACTGATCTTATTGCCTCTACTCTGTCAGGGATTATTCTTTTTCCATCTTTGGATATGAGCTGTCCCAGGTATAGGACCTCAGTCAGGCAGTACTGTAACTTCTCCTTGTCTACCTTGTATCCCTTGTTGGCTAGTAAAGTCAGGAGCGTTGTTGAATCTTTTCTACATGTTTCCTCGTCTTGTGCACACACTAATAAATCGTCTACGTACTGAATAATTGTACTCTCAACTGATAGGTTTCCCAAGTCTTCATGCAATATGCGGTTGAATATGCTCGGACTCTCACAGTATCCCTGAGGTAATCTGCAGTGTTCATATCTCTTACCCCCCAGTGTGAAAGCTGAAATGGTATCTACTCTCTTCAGCCAGGGGTATTGAGAAAAATGCATTTTTCAAGTCCACTACTGTGAAATGTGATGCCGCTTTTGGGATGCTGCATAGTATTGATGCAGGGTTCGGGACTAGAGGGAACACTTTTTGAATTACGTCATTGAGGGGGCGTAAGTCCTGTATCATCCTCCAAGATCCTCCTTTCGCTTTTTTGATTGGGTAAATACATGTGTTACATGGGGAGTTTGAAGGCACTATTATCCCTTGTGCTAGTAGTGCATTTATTGTTTCTTTTATCCCTTCTTCAGCTTCATGGGACAATGGATACTGTTTGACTCGGGGTAAGATAGCTCCTTGTTTTAGTTTTATTATCACAGGTTGTACTCCGTGCAACAGCCCTACATCATGGGGGCCTGTTGTCCATAAATTGTTTGGTACGAGCCTCATGTCGTCATCAAAAAATGACGGTGGTGTTCCTACCACTGCCATCAATTGGACGGGGATTTCCCTGGCTTGGATCAAAATGTCACAGGGCATCGCTATTTCCATTACTATCTCACCATCTGCTTCTGTGTCTGAAAAGAGATCTTCATCTGCTACCTCGCCTAGGGCGAGGTTGGCGTTTGTACACAGCACTGTGCGCCACTCACATCCTTCCCTGTCCACTCCAATCACAGCGATCCTTTTCGTTGATACCTGCACAGCGTGCAAATCCAACGATACCACTGATCCTGGTGCTGTGTTTGGACACACTATGGGGCGGAAGAGGAACTCTGCTGGAATCCTCCAATCCATTCTTCTTAGCTCTGGAATTATGAGGGCCAAAGTCTTTAGCCCTTCAATAAACATTTCCTCATTTTGTAGCAGCCCTCGTATTTCCTGTGTGGTTGTGTAGGCTTGTACTACCAACATTGCACGCAAGGGGCATATCCCGGGTGTTGAACACACTATTCCCCCTTCATTAAATGATATGGTCATGTTAAGTTTACTCATAAGATCCCTCCCCAACAAATTTATTGGGGACTGTTCGTAATACAGTAAGGGTGCCTTCACAGTCTTGCCCCCCACTGTTACATCCAAAACTTCTGTGTAAGGAACTTCAATTACAGCCCCAGAGAACCCCTGCGTCTCTAACTTCCTGTTAGATAACGGGAACCGGCCCTCTCTGACACATGATTTCTCCGCTCCCGAATCAACCATGAATATAAACTGCTTGTCTCCTATCTGCGCCCCTACCAATGGTTCCTCTGCTGCACTGTAGGTGGTAGATAGAACTGGACATGCAAGTGTTCTCTGTGGGCTGTCCTATGCGGGGTGTCTCATTGTCCCCCCTCATTAAATACATTTCCTGAGACCACTGACATGCCGTTGTAAGGTGCTGGTGCGGGAGCCCCGTTTGCTGTTGTCGCGAAAGGGTTACCTGGCGTATATTGCATACTGTCGCTGTTTTGTGGGTGGTTCTGTGTTCTATACTGAGGTCCCTGTTGCTGGCCGACATTACCTTGGTCTTGGTTTCTTAGTTGTTGTTGTCCCATTGGGAGGCCATATGGGCTTCCTGGGTGGGGATGGCCATATTGTTCTACCTCTTGGAACCCGTTATTGGGTCTGCTTCTGCACTCTCTAGAATAGTGCCCCCATCTCCCGCAGTTCCAGCAACTTCCTTGTGCACCTCTAGGACCCTGCCATCCATTTCCTCCCGTTCCCCCGTATCCTGTTCCACCTCCTCTTCGGCCCCTGTACCCACCTCGTCCCCCTCGAGGGGTCCACTCTTGCCACTGCGGACCTCCGCCTTGCTCCTGCTCGTTCCACTGCCGCTGTCCTGTTCCCGCCCAATTAGTTGCCATCCTTCCTTGTATTGCTATCAGCCCCTCCTCCTCATCCTCTCCCTCCCTGCTGTGTGGGAGCGCAGCTACTGCTGCGACCTTCACCAATTTTGTCTGTACTAACTTCGCTTCGTCTGCCAACCTTTTCTGCGCCACCTCCTTCTCCCTTTCCTTTATTCGTTTACAATGGTGTACTATTATGCTCTGAATTTCTGGCCATCCCTTTGCTTCAATACCTGCTATCTTGTCGAGCGCTTTCTGCACTTCCTTTGGGAGCCCTCTTTTTATAATGAAGTAAAATAAAGATGTCGATTGATACCAGGGCGTGCCCGTCTCCGCTCTCCACATCTCTTGGACCCGAAAAATGTAATCCATAGCCTCCTCCCCGTCATTCATTGTACATTGCATCACTGACTGTAAGTCCAGTGTATCTCGGAATGTTTCGCGTAAGGCGTCCCACACCCTAGCCCGCACTGTGTTAAAGGAGGCCCCATCATGGCGGTCACAATCTAACGTTACTCCTGGGAAACCTCCTTTAACCCATACTCTTTCAGCCTGATCGCCCACCGCTGATACGAGCAGACTTTTCACATCTCCTATAGCTAGGGGTACCCCAGCAGTATGTTTTTCAAAGGCGTATATCCACTTACTTGCCCCTCCTGATAAAGGGGGCAATAGCTTTAATAAATTGGCTTTATCCATTTGTGCCCATGGGATATAGTTAGGCCTCCCTCCTCCTCTGTGTATCAGCGGGAGCTGTAGCTTTCCTTTCGTTAGGGCATCCGGACCAGATTTGGATGCTGATGTTTCCAGTGATGCCATTTTCCCCACTCTGTTCCTTAGTCGTCCCGTCCACTCATCGTCCAGTGTTCTCACTGAACATGTGCCATCCCCCCCTTCGCTTCCCCCTCCCATAGCAATGCTCAATCTGTCGCTTTCTTCTAATTCGTCCCTTATGTCGCATAGTAATTCCTCTCGATCCCCCATAGGCCTTTCATCATTGTCAGTATCTCCTTCTCGTGTCTCTATTTCAATTATTCGTGTTGGTTCTTCTTCAATTCTGAACAGTATCTCACCTTTCTTCCACCCCTCTTCAGGTTTTCTATTCTCGCCTGGCGCTCTAGACGTGCGCCCTGATCTAGCCGCATTAAGTGCTGTTTGTCCGCACATGTCTTTTATCCTCGAGAGCTCATCTTTTGCTATTGAGAGTCTTGACTGTAAATCGTCTGTGAGTTTCTCTATGTCCACCCTTTGTGTACTCGCCTGGCCTCACTCCCTTGTATTTTCATATGGTGGGGGTGCAGTGGGCCGGTGGGGTGTAGTGGTTGTCGGGGGAGGCACATACATCGGATCACTGTATCCTTCTGCAGGTACAGGTTTTTTTAATATTGGGTACAAACTTATTACCTCTACTGGTGGCGCTACACTGGACGATTCTTTGACATCTTTCTGTATCATTAGTGGATTGTCGGTGGTGGATGGGAGATCAGGATTTAATGCTGGTGCTTTAGGCAGTGGTATCTCTTCAAATAACCTCCAAAGATCTAATATTTCCCTCCTATTTTGCAACTGCTTTCCTTTGTACTTCAAGAAAATGCATGTGACCACCATATCCAGAACACTTTTATCAAATGACCCTCCCTCTGGCCATATCTGGGGTAACCCCTCTCCCTTCAACTCAGTTACCCATTGGTCGTGATATTTTTTAATTCGCTCCGCGTACCCTGGAAGACTCTTACAAATATGTGATAAGGGTGTTTCAGCCCCCATCTCTGTACTCTCCTAGGGCTTGTGTGTCTCTGTGCGTCTGCAACTACAAGGTAAATGGATTATCAATATATATATATATATATTTTTTTTGTGCTATTTCACATTCAATTTTGGGCTCGTTTGGGCTCTCCCCCCTTCCCTTGATTGCACGATACAAAACTAGCTATACACAGCGTCTACTCTGTTTTCTTGGAGGGGCACATACAAGGGCAACCCATCATTTATTTTGACAGTATCAATCTGGAGATCAAAACATGCACATCACGCTTATCATGACCATTTAACTATTATACATTTATAACCGTTATGCACATTCACAACCTCAAATCGTCCCCAGACACATACGAGGTGCACACACCTCTTGGTAACACTCAATGCACCATTCAAGCTGCCCTCCCTTTCCTCCCTAGCCGGCTGTCCCTGTCCGTCTTACTTAGATAAATGGATGCACATATGCATATATTTATATGTTTTAACCTGCTCTCCCCCCTTCTAGTAGGACCCGTTTTTCTCTTACTTTCTTCCCAGTTTCGTGCTAAACTTGTTTTTTCTTCTCCCCCTACCCCTAAAGAAAAAGAACAGAAAGAAATGATAGCGATCACTAATATATTCTCAGTGCCCCCTTTTGCTGAACACTTTTATCTTGTATTTCACTTCGTCATATATTCCCAGTACTAGTCAATATAACACTATGCGGCGCCGCCTTCCACCCCCTTTCGGAGCTAGGTTCCCGTCGCTTTTATCTCTTATTCACCTCTTGATCCTAAAGGCCATATGCAAAGAAAAAGAAAGGAAATTTTTAGAATGATCTTTAATATATCTTCGTACCCCCTTCTCGTTCCCTGTCCTACACTTCTCTCCCTGCTCCCTTTACAATCGCTCACACTCAGTACTCACGTGCCCGTCTTGAACCGATAGTCTCCGAAACTGGGTACGTCCAGGCAGTGTCGCCGTCAGCTCAACAGTCAGCCCCGGCTCCGGCGAGCGGTACTCAAAGGGGATTTTTCAACCGGGATCCCGTACCCTTTCTCTATTGAGTGCGCACTTCTTAGTGTACCGGTCGCCGTTGGCGGGCAGCCTCCCGGAGCCGGCTCACCGTGCGTATCCCTTTTCGACCGGAGATTCTCGTGCCAAAAAGGGGACGGTTATAATGAGTTAGGAAGAAGTAAAAATCACGCTATCGGGGTCACCACTGAAAGCAAGCGTCCCCAAACAGCCCGATCCTCCCCGCAATGAGAGACAATGAAGGACTCTCCCAAAATGGGAATAAGGCCAAGACAGAGTGCGGGTGAGCGTAAATGGGAGTTTATCAATCAGAATAGGGCATGCAAAGGACTCTGCAAACTCCGAGAGCGCTCTGTCTGACAATAGCAAAGACAGGCGTATATATTTACAAAAAACGTCATAAAAACCTACACACTATAGGGGGCACAAGTTCAATGGGATTGGGTAGCGACGACTAACTATAGGTGCTGCTGCGATGTGGTTGGCTTTGGCTGGAAGACGTCACTGGTCAGCCTCGTGGGTTGGGCTGGGCCTGGCAGGGTGGCAGAGTTCATCCGGGCGGTGTTGTGGGGCCATCGCGGCCAGTGGCAGAGATGAATGTCTTTTCCTGACTTATTAGCCCTAGGCCATGCACACCGCAGTCATTCAGGCATTTCGATATTATCTTCTTTAGTAAATCTTTCAATAGGTTATACCACAGGTTAATGCAACACAGGAGGAATGCACCTTGTGAGGGGTCTGGAGGTAATACGTCAGGACATGGTTACCAGTGTCTTGTTGACCGGGGCCATAGGTCGAGGGGCTAAGCTTCAGGGCCTGGGACGGGTGGTACAGGTCTGTCTGCCTTGTAAGAAGTTGTTATGGATGTTCCGCTGTGTGTTGTCAAAGTGTTGGGTGTCCTGATTGTACAGGGCCATAAGTCTGAGATGGTCCGGTGGGTTGCGAGGTTTACGAGGGGGCGCGTGTGTTCATGCAGAGGTTTACTGCTGTGCTGTAAATAATGCAGGTGGCGGGTGGCGGCCTTGGGTGCTACAGAGGGGGTTACAAGTCTTTGAAGCGGCTCCAGTCCGGTTGGGGGAGGTGAAGCAGCGCGGCGCGGTCTCTGCTCTCATGCCTTGGCAGCCTTCGCAGGGTGGGAGGGGGAATGGCCTTGCACGTATTTCACAAAGGTATCTCCCTCGTGTGTTGCCGATTTAGGTAAAAACATCACGAACATTTGAACACTCTATAATATTTATTCTAAGCAATACAAAACATGCATTTAAGCTTTGCTGGATGTATCTCGATTATACCCAGTCTGAGCACCTTATTCATACATTATGTTTTAGCACGTACAGTATTTTAGTTATATGCATATATATATATATATTTGCAATAAGTGAGGTAGAATTGGGATTGGTGGAGAACATAGAAAGTAACCTGCCACTGTTCGTGACGGTGGTGGCACATATGGGGCCTGGACATGCACACATGACATGCGCCTTCTCTTGCATCCTTCACATGGGCCCTCTGTATGGTTACATTCGTCTTTCTTGTGTCCTCTAGCAGCATTAGTTCAGTTAAGGCGTGAGCCCATGGGGTGTAAGTTTCCCAGTGATACACGTAACAAATAGATTCCTGGTGCGTTCCTTTATTATTAGCACCCAACTGCAATGGTGTGGGCTCGCCATTGCTTATATCAAGGAAGCATGCTTTCTTAAATTTATACATTTTACAGGCTTTTGTAATATAAGGGATTTGGTGGAAGAAAGCATACTTTGCGAGTAGTCTTGACATTAGTATATAAAGATTGTCTGCCATCTGATGACCATTTTACTGTTCTTTTCATTGCCCAGGCCTGCTGGCTGGGTCATGCTGGGAGCGATGATACACTGCGGGAGGTGAACTGTTACAATGTTAGTGTATTACGCTAGCTCATGTCCGTCTTGTTCGTGGGAACGTGCTCGCAGCGGATCTGCCAGGGTGCTGCGGCAACAAGGATGACTGAAACCCTCCAAGGGTGGGGGCCGTGCTACAGTGCGCTGAGCTCGCACCATCTTTACCAGACAAAATGGTTTCTGGGCCTAGCTACATTTTACTACATATGGGCAATTAATACGTGCGGGCAATGTCTCCAGTGGGTGAACCCTCCACCACCTGGGCCCGGGTGGCATGAGGGGACGCCCAAAAGAGCCATAGCCCTCACCTGGGGAGAAAGCACAGGCGAGGGGGGTCTCCTGGACCAGTCCTCCCCTACAATAGCCCATCGTCCAATTGATTCCACTGTCTTCTCGCTCCTCTTCACCACACGTGAGTAACGTCTACGACTATCATGGAATGATGTAAAGCCGTTGGTTAACATCAACTGGCACCACCCTACCTTCGATCCTAACCATGTGGCATGCACCTGGTTATCAGCATGAACTCAGTGGGCAGCTGCGAGGTCAGCCTGGTCCTTGCGAGCAAAGCAGCCCTTTTCTCATCCCAGACACACTGGCGCCCTCATCATGCCCTCCCCTCTGTATGGGCATCATTCTTTGCTCTCCTTGGCACAAAACATAGATCATGTCTTTCTCTGCTTTCCCCTTTATCAGTTCCGCTCCCCAGGTGTGAACCTAGTGTCCCACTAATCAATCCAGTTCACAAAGAATTTAGAGCCAATTTCCATGCCCATCTGGTAGTTCAAATGGAGTGACCACTTTTCTGGGGGGCGCAAGTGTCTTAAATCTTGGTTCATGTTTTGACATCTCAAGACCACTCCCTTCACACCCAGGAATACGACCTCGGTATCAGGCCGAAGCCCTTCACTTCTTGGGCTGCAGACATTCCTACCGAATTAGTTGAAAGGCCTAACTAATCTGGGGGCATATTCATGTTCCTTTGCCATGCCTGGGAATCAGGAAGCAATGGTGAGGTGAGGGATAAGGCCGTGTTTTTCTGTGTTTCTGTGAAAACATGCCCTGCAAGGATTCAGGCCTACTCGTAAACACATTGTTAGTTCAGGTTAGGACTGTGTGCATATATGTATACTGCATCCTACATAATTCAATTGCAACATTACTGACTAACTTTCCCCTGTATGATTCCCCACTCCTGCCAATTATCCCCACCCATACCACCTCCCATTGCCCCTACACTGTCCCATGCTCATTTCCATATTTTAATATGTTTTTAAAAATCTAAATCGTCTTGGAGGGGCTGTGGTCTAGACGTGCATCCCAACATATCCCAAATCACAAAACGTTCCAGACACAGCTTCCCCTTTAGCTCCTCCCAATTTCTGGTGCCCAGGGATGATGTGAATAGGGCACTGCTCTCGAGTCTGAATTTCTAGGATTTGTTTGCTATAGTTGTGTGTCTGGGTGTAATTCAGATGGGTTGTCTGCCCCAACGGAGGGCAGTAGTGTTCACATTCTTTGTCTGGCTCTTTGGCATCACAGAGGCTTGTGCCCTATTCTTAAGAATTTGTCCTTCGAAGGGCACATTCCTTCCTGTTATTCTACCAACTAACATTCCTTTCCTACCACGTTTAATCCCCTCAGATGGATACAATTAGTGATTATCTGAGCACCCTGGGTGCCTTTGACCTCGGCTTCTCTTCTGGGGAACGGGAAATAGGATTTGTTTTTGGAGCTGAACTACCAGAGCCGCAGCTCCACACCAAGGCCTGTGTGCTCTTCTGTTCGTGTATGAGGCCTTAACATAAAAAATGGCAGCACTTCTACCAAGTTAATACACTGACCTTGCTTCTATCCCACTAGCCTGCTGGCTCAATCTTCCGCTTATTTCAGTCCTTTCCACACATCACGCTATCCTTCGACACTAGTACATAAACTCAATACCAGTGTAACAGGCTGTAGTATACACCCATGCTAGATTATACCCAGCTATAATATGGCCTAGGCTAGATTATACCCTGGTATATTATGGCCTGGGCCAATTTCTACACTGGGGTATATTATGGCATAGGCCAAATCATGCCCCTATAGGTCAAATTATACCCCATGATATCAATAGTGTTGAGCGATATGCACGTGAATTACTAAATTTGTCAAACATTTTTTAAACTGCAAACACATAGACTTTGATTGTTTCAACCATAAAAACTTTAATCAGAAAAAATAATAAACTTCACACAAAGATCAAAGATTAGTACCATACTTCTCAGTAGTGTTTACACATTAACATAAAAGTACATATTGTAATTGGTTATTTATAACAGGCCTAATACCCAGAGGTTTCTATGCGCGGACCCGGGGAAAAATGAGCGCATTCTCCATGTGGCCATAATCTCGGCATCTGTTGCCCAGACACTATCAAAAGAGATGCCAGAGGTGTTTACATATTAATTCACATCTTGCCTCAAGTAGTCCTATAGTTCTTTTGTCAAGGCAGTTTTCATGTGGTGAATAGCTTTATCTCTGAGAAGGGAGTAATTGTTTTCTGATCCTGTCAAGGTAGAGGTGATGGTCCAGAAGTAGCAGTTCCCATCACCCGGGCAGAGTGGATATTGGTACTGACAGTTGTACAGAGCATGTCATGGATGGCTGTCAATGTAAACAGAACATCAGTGGTGGCATCATTTGAAAGGAGTTTAGTGCCCACAGTTTCATCTTCTAAGGGTTTGAGGTCTATGGGAAGCTTGGCCTTCCGTCCATACATGACCTCAAATGGAGGACACTTGGTTGAGGCATGCAAAGTCTGTGATATGGAAACTAACACTGGGGATGAACTGGTCCCAGTTGTTTCCTTGGTCATTGACAAGCTTACTAGGAGATTCTTTGAGTGTTCGATTGTCACGTTCCTGTTGGCCATTTGTTTGTGGGCGGTAGGCAGATGAAATGCAGTGATCTGTTTAAAAATGCGTCCTTGGTCCGTAATCAGAGTGTCCATAAAGCTAAGGCAGCAAATAACTCAGTGCAAAAAATGTACTAGTGACGTGGCACTCTTGTCTGGAACAGCTGTTGCTTCAGTCCACCTGGAGAAGTGATCAGTGGCAGCAACTATATATTTATTGCTGTTTGATGTTTCCTGCTCCATACTTTTCCAGGCACTGATATACTGTTGAGTGGTGGAGCCTCTTTGCTGATTTTGGGATTTAATGACTAAACATTTTTCACAGTCTTTGACATGTTGGTGAATGCTGGTCTTCATTCCTTTCCAGTGTAACGGTCAGAGATTATGGCCAATGTATTATTTCGGCCAAAATGACCACCTGAAATTAAGTTGTCATGACAGGTCTTCAAGATAGTTGGCAGTTGGCTTTTTGTGAGAACTTCCTTCACCCCATGGTAAAGCATCCTTCCTTCTGCTCGATATGGCTTAGCTGTTTGTTTGAACTGACACTTGGCATCCACACGTTTCTCTGGAGGTAGATTGCAAATGCACTGGGGGTACTTTTGTTGTGTTGCAGTGTTGATTCTCACAAGCTGGTCATACAGTTGGTCGTCCATGGTTGAGAACAAAATGTTCAATAACTTGAAAAAAAATGAATTTAATATACAAGTGGGTGTAATGAGACAACCTCTTAAGATCTTCTCTTATGTAATGCATACATTTTTAAACTGTATACATATGGTGTTCACGGACTCGTAGCTAAATTAACCTCTGTTAAAGGGAAGAGGAAACTTCCGTAAACTCTTCAATTATCTTGTATTAGACTGTGAACTTACGATTCTGTGACTTCCAACAACACTTCTTTGTCGGATAACAGCAGAGGTTCATTTTCAGCCTAGAGGGGTATGGTCTGGCCCAGTCTATTTTTTAACCCCTGGGTATACTTTGGACTAGGACACTTTATCACCTAGGGTATACTCTGGCCCGGGCCAAATGATACCTGGGTATATTATGACCTAGGCTACATCATACCAGGGTATATTATGGGCTAGGCTAGATTAATACCAGGGTATATTACGGCCTAGGATAGATTATACGTGAGTATATTATAGTCCAGGCTGAATTATACCTGGGTATATTATGGCCTAGGCTAGATTATACCCAGTATATTATAGCCTAGGCTTGATTATATCCGGTATATTACAGCCTAGGCTAGATTATACCCGGATATAGTATGGCCTAGGCTAGATTATACCTGGGTATATTATGGCCTAGGCTAGATTATACCCAGGTATATTATGGCCTAGGCTAGATTATACCCAGTTATATTATGGCAGTGGTTCAGATTGGGCATATTCTGGCCCAGTCTATTTTAAACACCCGGGTATAGTTTGGGCTAGGACACTTTATCCCCAGGGTATACTCTGTCCTGGGCCAAAGTATACCTATGTTTAATCTGTCCAGGGGTTATTTAGGCCTGCTACACCAGGCATTTAATACTGCCCTATCTATGACATCTCCACCCGCAACATCAATAGATTTGTTACTCTTTCTGTATTGCTAAATGTGAGTATCTAATATGTTTCAAACCCAACTATGTGCTGTCTGTTGCACAACCTTCACCCTGCTCCAACGATGTTGCACTCTAATAGGTTTTCCTCAACCTGAACCTTTTTGCTTGGCTGGGGCACTGCATGTAATCCCAATGTTCCGCCCTTAAATTAATACTCCATGAACTAACCCTTACGCTTCCTTTCTTCTATATTTGTCTTTGGGTACCCATGCTTTACACACGTGATGTAAACTCCCCCTTTCAGGCATATTCTTCTGGAGTGCCTGTCATAAAACAGCACCCTCCATCTCCTGCTATGTCAACTCAACACTCAATATAATTTTCTGGGTCTGGTGGAGGTGTGGTCAACGTCCCCAGAGGCTCCAAAGGTCACACTATTCGTAGTATTCTTGGCCTGACGACCCCGTCCCACCTATCAGTCTGGGTGTACTTGTGTTTTGTGAGAGGAGGAGCTTTAACCGGCCGTATTGACATCATCATTGTGGCGCTCTCCAGAAAAGTCTTTGTGTAGCACCTCAGGATCACTTGACAGGAACAAAAATTCACTAACAAGAATACTCCAATGGGAACAAGCATTTGTACAGCTATCTCTAATCACAATGGGGCCCCCGAAAACATGGCATCAAACCAGTCATCTGCATTCACTACAGCTTCTTTCTCCATGGCAATCCTCAAATTGTGAAGGGCACCTGTTGCATGGGATAACAATCCATTGTTAGCATCATTTGGGGATATGTATGTACATCAAGACAGTCCAATTTTCTTGCATACGCCCCTTCCATAGCTGTGACCAAGTCCAGAACCTATCAGTTCTGGAGAGTCATGAGCCTAATGGCTCTCAACTCACTCTTTATTGAATTAAGGCCCTGCTCTTTCTGGTTCACCACATGAATCATCTCCCATATAATGATCTGCAGCAATTGTGCATTGGCTGCAGTCTGGATACCTAGCACCAGAAGGGAGGCAAAATGGTTTCTGTCTTGGTAAACAACCGGTATTGATCTGGAATCTCCTTTAGTTTCTCAGAGAAGTCTTCAGACAGGTAATTAGATCTATTCTATGACAACCTCTTTGTGTGCGAAGAATGTGCTTAACAGTTGGGGGCTTAGTTGGTTCTGGGGCTGGCACATTTATAACTGATAGATTAGAATCAGATACTACTAGAACCACAGAGTGTAGGGTGGTCAGCGAGCATGCACCCCTCCATGATGGTGGGCGGTGTATACATGCATATTGTCCACACACTCAGTACACACCCATTAACACTGCTGTGCCCTCAATTAGATGAGGGATGAAAAAGCTCTTAATGCAATGGCTGTTTGTTCCAATGGGTACATTGCCTTTTCCTCGAAAGCGAAAAGAGTACTCTGCTGGCCTTTGTGCTTTGGCTGGTGTTTCATTTAGCTCAATCCATGTGAATTCTGGCATGTAGTTAACCCACATTCTGTCATATTTTCTATTCACACTTGCCACCACATCTTCAGTAAACCCCAGTAAGACCCCTGCTGCACAGCTCACCACTTCTGCTACCCATGTATTGCTGGAAAACAACAGTCCTCCCATCTTTAATAATGGCCACACCTTGCACCACAACTGATCTTTCTTTTTGGCACATTCTTCATCATGCTTACGCCTTGGACTGTGTGCCCTTGGGAAAGACACCATACTATGCACAAAGTTAAGTGTTCCAGACACTGGGCTATACTAGGCAGCATTTCCTGGGATATAAACAACTTGGGTGCAACCATCACATGAGTTATCAAAGAGCAAACATAGCAGCTCTCATTTGACCTCTTGCTCCCCACATTGCGCATGTAATTATACTAAATGTTGTCCGATTCAGGCTGGTGCACATCGGTCACAGTGTCAAATATAACGCCCTTATACTGATTGTACTCTATATCCTCCTCAGTTTCCCACCTAATATGTGGTATTGCCAAGTGTGTTTGGTTCTCAAAGACATTCCATAAACGCCCTAACACCTCCCCCCACCATATACAATAATTGCATAGAAGCAATATGCAAACTGCAAAGAAAAAAAACATATATAACATAACATATATATTACACAACATCTGTGGTGTTGCAACTGCAGAAGGAAAGAAAAAATAGACATCCATGCAAACAACTTCAAATCCATTATTATAAATGATTCCGGTGCCTTTTATATAATATCAAAAAGGGACTGTGATAGTTTATGCAATTTTAATCTCAATGAAGAACTGGGTCAGAAAGGATTTGTGGTGTCCAAAAACAGATCAATATGGAAAGTATGGCATGATGCAACTCATAGTGGGTCAATATTTGAGTTGGTTCAAACTTTCATAGTCCAATCAGTAACGTAATGCAATATGCAGCATATTCTGGGTCAACACTCAGGACCGCACCCAATCCCACATCTCCTTCACGTTAACAACAAATGTTGTCGCCAGCACCATGTGAACGGTCCCAGGGACCTTTGCTGGTTCCAGCTGCAGACAAGGTTACAAACGTAAATCTTCTCTCCTAGAAATAACTTTAGCAGCAGAAAGTTCAGTTCATCGGTCGCCAATGTTATGGCTGCATCTTCTCTTCTAGGAGTAATCTGTCGAGAGAGCACTTTAATGCATTTGGTTAATTCACGCAAGTAACCATGAAACTCCTCCCCTAAAACTCATGCTGCCCTTTGAGCATGTGATGGTGTGCGTGTGGATAGAAGCAGTGTGGGAATTCTTCTCCCCATCACTATCTCGTGCCGGGACAAGTGGTGGTCTTTGCTGGGCTGCGTTCTCAGGCTAAACAGAGCCACAGGGAGACATTGCACACAGATCCTCCTTAAAGTTATACATAATTTAGACCGTTTGCTCTTCAAAAGTCTGTTAATCTTTTTTACAATCCCATTGGCTTGAGGGTAGCATATGGAGCACAACCTATGTTGAATTCCCAATAACGATGCAATCTCCTTAAATAAATTATTAAAAAAGTGATTTCTGTTGTCAGATTTTAGGACCTCACACCCCCCCAACAAATAAATATCTTGCCACATATTTGGCATCTGGGAGTGCACGGGGGCCTGCCCCAACCCAACAGGAGAACAGACATTCTACAACAGTGAGGTGATGGTAAGTACTACACCTGTTAGATATATCCGCATAGTCAATGTGAGGTTCCCTGAACAGGCTAGTCGGACCAGCCAATTTGCCATGCAACTTCATGAGCACCTGGCCAGTGTTGTAGAGATGGCACACTGTGCAGTTTGCCAAAAATGAGTTGAGAAATTCCTGCAAATTGGGAACAAACCAGTCCTCTCAATATCTGCAGCAATGTGCTGTTTCAAAACATACACAGGGTAGTGCAGCTGCTTAAAATCAACTGTTAATAACTCCCATGGCCTTCCCACCTTACAAGTAATATTTTGTCTCATAAATCAGGTCCATATGCAAGCAGCCTCTCTTCACCTACAGATCTTTCTCCTCTTGGGGTGCCTATCCCTGCAACTCAATTATTTGTGTAATCGCTACTGCAGTGTATGGAATAGTTAACTGTAACTTCTGATTTTCCACCTCAAGATGCGCAGTGACATCTGGCTCCCTGTGATATGCTGCTTCCTTGGCGTCCTTGTCTGCTGTATCATTGCCGAGTGAAATAGGGTCTGTTTTCTGGGTGTTGGTGGCGCATTAACCACTGCTACTGAGGAGGGGCAGGACAATGCATAAATCAATCTTTCCAATAAGGCTGCATGCTATACAGGCATGCCGTTGGACCTACAAAACCCCCTCTTTTTCAACGTGGACAGCCGTGAATGTACAGTGGTGGTGATGTATGCCGAATCTGAGTAAATGCTTACCAAGCATCCCTGAGATGCATCCAACGCTTCAATTAAAGCAATGAATTCCTCTTCCTGATCAGAATAATGTTTTGGCAATCTTTGCCGAACAACACCCTCATAATTCCCATGTATGACGCACACCACTGCCTCACCTATGTGTCTCTGGCCACTCTCCTGATCAATCGTCGATGAGCCATCAACAAAGAGAACCTCCTCCATTGCCTCCTCCCATGCCTGCACCAAATCGTCTTCAGGACCCTCATAAGTGACACAATTATGCACCTCCTCTCCTTCTTCAACAGGCATAGCAATGAACGTGGAAGGGTTCAATGTGCAGCATCTTACAATGTGAATGGATGGACTGGTCAAATTTATTTCATATGCAGAGGCCGCCTGTGTGGTTAGTGTGGATTTTGATCATTCCAGTATTGCGAACACAGCGTGCTCTATATATAATGTAACTGAGCTCCCCATAGTGATGGTTGAGCTTTTCCCAATAGCAAAGGCTGCAGCAGCCAAAGCCTGTTCACAGGGAAATTGCTTTGCATCACTGAATCTAAACTACCGCTGTAATATGCTAAGTGTTTGGATTCCAGGGATATTTGTTGAGCCAATATGGCAGGCATTACTTGTACATAAGAATGTGAGAATAAATACAATTATTTCATGTAATCAGGGGTTGCCAGTACTGGATAATTACTTTTAGCAATTTTCAATTCTGCAAAACATGTCACAATTTCGCCTGTCCATGTCAGTGAATCCTTCCTCTTCTGTGCCTCTTTGAGTCCCAGCGGGAGAGGTTTTTTGTAACTAGAATAATCGAAATTACAAGCTCTGTAGTAGTTACACGAACCCAGGAATTGTTGCATCCCCTTAACGGTTATAGGATGTGGTATTCTGTACTGCAACAGCACTTTCCATAGTTACTCTTTTCCCTGCTGATGATATTTTTTTGTCCAAATACACAACATCTTTCTGACAATATTGCATTTTCCCCTTTTTCTACTTTGTATCCTTTGTCTGCAAGCAATGTCAAGAGTGTAATAGAGTCGGCTCTGCACATCTCTTCCGTGGTTCTACATGCTAAATGGTCATCTACATACTGAATGATTGTGCTGGGTACATGTATATTTCCAAAATACATGTGTAAAAATACTAACAAAATCACAGTACCCCTGTGGGTGTCTGATGTGTTAAAATCTCTGCCCGCAGTAAATAAACATGGTAGGATATTGAGAATCAGGGTGTAATGGGAAAGAAAAGAATGCATTTTTCAAATCAATGACAGTAAAATGTGTGACCATTTTTAATTCTGTTCCCATTATCTATTCAATGGGAATCAATCTTGTATGAACCTCCAATTTGACCGCTTTGCTTTTTTGACAGGGTATATTGTTGTATTACATAGCGACTCTGAGGGCACTATAATGCCCTGTCATCATAGGTCAACAATTGTCTCATGTATCCCTACATCTGCTTTTCTTGACAATGGATACTTTCACTGTAAAAACTGGATTGGGTTGTTTGTACTTCTGTCTTGTATATAGTAGGGTAAAGGCACAGAACACCCCAGCAAGGCTCTCAATTTGGGAAAGCGTTTTGAGCAGCCAGGTTTAAGCTTTCAGGAGATGATACAGGCTGGTCCTTAAGGACAGTGTTTCCTCAAAGCCCCCACAAAGGAATGTCCACACACTTTGTTAGGTGATAACACAGCTCATTTATATACAGAATAAAGTTGCTACTTCTACCATATATATATATATACATATAAATAATAACACGGTGTACTTGGAACACTTATTCAAAGAATGGCAAATATATACACTCTAAGTGTCACCACACAATATTTAAATCCAGTAATTGATGCACTAACTGCAGACAGTTTTAAATAGACATGTGGATTCTTAAGTGAGGTGTAACAGCATAGAATCAGGAAGAAAGGCAGGTTAGTGGAACAGTGGCAGAATACTTTCTTTTGGCTGGATAGATAATTCTGAGTGAGGATCCCCCCCACCTGGGCAACCTGAAAGGGAAAAGTATGGGAGTAACTTATCTTGTCTTTTACAGCGCAGTCCAATAATGTTTAAAAACCTTCTGCTTTCTTTAAAATGTTCTACCACCCCGATGTACCTAAGAGGCCACAGGAGAACAGGATCCAAGATGACTCTGGGACCCCTGTGTGACTCCTGAGGCCATCACTGTACCTTTGGTGCCTTGGCAGGCGAAGTAGCAGAGTTTCTCAGTTGCACTGAATTATTCCCTCTGAGGATGGACCCCACTAGGATGTAAGACAAAGAAGAAAAATGGAACCAAAGTGCAGCAGTTTGGATCTTCACAGTGCTGTACTTTGGTCAACGATTCCTCCAACTGCTGAAGTCTTGTGAAGATGAAACTTTCTGTGGGCTGCTTAAAGGCTTGGCAGATGAGAGTAAGACCCCTGGAATCCTTCAATGACTTCTGGCGGTGACAGGTTTATAGGTCACTTGTGGTGTTGGGTTTTGGAATATTGCGGTTTTCCAACCTTTGGTGCTTTGAGGCAGCAGCCGCAGCACGGACCTCTGGATGGTTTTTGGCAACCTGGACTTGACCACTGTAGTGGACCTCAGACCCGAACCAATTTTGGACCCTTGGGATGTCTTCATTAGCTTCTGGTGGGTCGAAACCCATAGCAGGACCTTCCACCCAGCGACTCTGGACACTCTCAGGTGGGAAAAAGCAGTCAGTGGTTAAGGCAAGGATGTCCTTTCAAATGTTCTTAGGCAGTTTGCAATTTTTTAGCTACGGGTGTCCAGCAGCAGTATTTCAGGGTACCCCATTTTCTAGGTGGTAGACAGCAACAGCGTCCAGGGGTCAGAAAACGCACCTCCGGACGTTAGGCGACACCAATGGACTTCTTGAACTCGAGATGTCCAGGACTTCAATGGCCCCTTCTCTGGAACGGCAGGCATACAGGACTGGCTTCCAGGATACTTCGATGAAGAGCAGTAGGTTGCACAATGGTGCCTCGTAGCTCAAGGAGAGGTCTCCTTTGCAGGTCCTCTCCGGATCAGTCCTTGTGGGACACAACAGTTTTAAGATTACATTGAAGAAATGCAGCAGCAGACTTCTCTTCCAGCTGGGCTTCAAGGAATGGCTTCTTCTTGCTTCATCTTTGTCTTCAGCTTCTGAACAAATTGGTAAGTGAGAGGTCCCCAGATATACACATCTGTCCCTCATTCACTCTGGCTGAGCAATGCCCAGTCAGCCAAACACGCATAAGGGCATTCATTCAAGCAGGCAGTCAATCAGTCTCACAGCCATTCAGGCCATTCACTCCATCCAGACACCCATAACAAAGAATGTTGATTGGGGCAAGTAGCCAGCTGTTCAGCACACTAAACTGCATTCATGTCAGTTTAAGTCAGGGCTGTTTCATTCATTGTGCCACGCACACAGAAACCAGACACCCACAATAGAGAATGTGAGTTGACTCCCAACTCCACTCACACAGGTTCCAACGCTAGCGTGTCCTCACAACACACAACACCTGGGAAGGCTCCAGTCAGTCTGACAGGAGGCAGCCCCAAAGCCATATATGGTATTTCCACCCAACAGCCAGTCAGGGTGAAATGGAACAGAGACATATATGGCTATCTTGTCTTCTATCATGAATCCATTGATTCCTATGGAAGGGTCTGGGTGTACCAGAAATGGAGGACACTCAGAGCCACTGCCAAGTCAGCATGTAGCTGCCACCAGCCCATACCCTGCTCTGTGGGAAACACTCAAGTGCCCAAAAACACAAATACGGGGTACGAGGGTGTACCCCCACCCATGGGTGCCATAGGTGAATCCCATGGGTGGTGTTCACCAAAAGGAGAACATGAAGAGCTGCACTGCCAGAGGTCCAGCTGGACCTCAGTGGCAATATACATAGAGAAAACACACACAGAGAATTGGCAGGACAGGGACTAGGAGGCTCTGTCCCTCCATAAGGCATTTCCAGCATCACAGTTGCACCCTGGGTAACACTGCTCCTTGCTTCAACTCAATGCGTACTGCTCCTATGCTCTTGAAGACCCCTACACCATGAGGGTTGTCTGTCCATAAAGTGCTTAGGACCTGTAAAAAGTTATCTTGTAAATGTACAGGACATGGGGCATTCCTATTCTGAATGATTATTTGACAGGGAACAAACACCTCCAATATCATTTTGCCATTGCTGTCAGCATCTTCAAACAACTGTCCATCCGACACCCCACTCAATGGTTGAGCAGGTTTGATAAATACAAAATTGCTCACCAGTCACCGTCCTCTTCATCAGTCCCTATAAGCATAATATTGTAATCCGCAATCAGCACCCTCTACAAATCTCACTTCATAATAGTACCTGGGACATGGTCTTGGGACACTGCTAGTCTGGACAGAAATTCTCACTGAACTCTCCATGGCTTGCTTTGAATGCCTGGCACCCAACTCAACAACATGGTTACTCCATACATAAATAAATCTGGATACATGGGTACTCCCCTAGTAATACCATCAGTGAACAATGCTCCTGTTATCGCTGAGACCCTAGCATAACAGATTCCTGGTGTAGAACTCACTATCCCTCTTTCTGAAAATTAAATAGTCATGTTCAATTTGCTTAACAAATCCCATTCCAACAAGTTTAAATGCGTCGCCTTTGAAAACGATAGTGGTGCAATACCCCTTGATTACCTACCATGATGGGTAAATCTTCTGTGAATGGAACCAAATGTATTGCCCCAGAGAATCCCTGCATGTCCATTACTTTATCTGATAAGGAGGAGCGCCCCTTCCTTTATGCTATGATTTCATTGCACCTATGTCAATTACAAAAACAAATATTTTATTGCCTATCTCCACACCTACGAGGGGTTCCCCTTGCGGGTCGGCAGTGACTGACAGGACTGGGCACACCAGGACTCACTGTGGGCTGTCCTAATCGGGATATGTATTCGACCGTGGGAATACGAAAGCGTTACCACCCACCACACTTGCCCCTGTTATGATGTCATTGTGCTGAGCTGCAAAGCATTTTCATCCCAAACTTGTGGGGCTGACTCTTGTGCCTGCTGCTGTGCATACACTGGTGCATTGTTAGGTACTGGAGGTGACATCTGTTGTGGTATGGTTGCTTGATATTGATATGGGGCTGTAGTATCTGTTGGGGCACTTTTGCAGGCATTGTGCCATTCAAAACACTTGGGGGCATCGTCCTGTACTGCTGTGGATATGTAACTGGTGCTGCCGGTCCACTAGGATATGCTCCGGGATTATATGCATAAGCTTGCTTGCTCCTACATTCTTGCACAAAAGGACCCATCTTCAAAATTACCAACACAGTCCTGATCCACCGAATCTTGGCCCCATCCCGCCAAATCCTCCTCCTCTTCCTCAACGGGCCTCTTGAAACATTCCACTTGCCCGCAGATAACCTCTTGGGTAACCTACCTGATAACCACCCTGGTGCCCTCGGGTGTCCAGATACACTCCATTCCGGTGCCATCTCGCTTCGACCAGAGCCATTCTCTGTTCCACCTGCTGTATGGGTGACCCCGTAATTGCAGCTCCTTTCATACTCAATTTCACCAATTTCTTTTAACTTCACCTCAGCCGTCTGCGTGTTATCCGTGTCTTCCTTTTCCTTCTCCTGCCGCCTTTTACAATGATGCACTATAATCGCCTGAATCTCCACCCATCTCTTGGCCTCGATCCCTAATACCTTACCCAAGTCCTTCTGCACCTACGTGGGGAGATCCTTCTTCAACATGTGATAAAATAGTGCTATTGTTTTTTTCCCAAGATTCCCTTGTCTCAGCTCCTCCACATCTCTTAAATCAGGAACATGTATTGTGATGGATCTTCGTCCTCCTTCATAGTGCATGCCATTATTGAATGTATGTCCAGCATGCTGTTCTTAATGCAGCCCACACTCTAGCCTGACAATAGTTATAGTTTGCCCCCATCATGATTGTCATCCACCATCCATACCCCTGGATATCGTGCTTTCTTCCAAATTGCATATGCTTGATCAACCAATACTGTGGCAAACAGGCTTTTCATATCTCCTACTGCCAATGTAATACCTGCAGTCTGTTTCTTGAGTGCATAGATCCACTTGCCCGCTCATGTGGCAAGTGTGGGCAGCACCTTAATCAAATTGTTTCTATCCATATGTGGCTGGGCCACATGCTGTGCTCTTCCATGGCCTTTATGTAACAATGGAAACTGATTACCACCTGCTTCGCTGGTAACTTCTTCCCCCTCACTTCCGTTTTAACACTGCCATATGGCATAGTGATGCCCTTAATCTTGGTACCCACAAACTCTGTACTCTTAGCATCACTCTAGATGGCACCCCTTCTCCATGCTCCTCATCTGTCCTCCACTCCTCCTCTTCCTACACATGCATCAGCATCTGACTGGATGAATGTGTAATCTAACCTATCTGCTTGGGGTAGTCCTCCGCAATATCCTTCATCATTGCGACTATCATCCCAGATTTGAACATGTACATCTCTAATCGCAGTGCTGTCAATTCTAAATAAAATATTGCCAGCTCTCCATTCATCTGTACCTATCGGCGCTCTTCACTCTTCTCCCCTCTCCTGCATTACTCACGCATGCTCTGCATCAGTCCTTTAAAGTGCCGTTTGTAAATCTCTTTGTGCCCTATATTCTGTTTCCATCACTAATGGTTTGCGCATGACACTCGCTGCTGAGGGTTGCGGGACATTTTCATAAGTTGCTGGGCTTGCTGTTGCAGAGTTGCATGGGGCACATACTCAGGATTAATATACCCTGCAGCTGCATGCTATGGGTAAATCCCCTGTGGGGGAGGCAGGGCTGTAGGCATTGTGGGTGTTTGGGTTGCTCACAGGATGCTGTCGTGGCACTAGGAGTAGCAGGGATGATGCAAAGTCCTCAGCCTCCCACAATTGTCCTGCCTTCCTGTTACCCCTCTCTCCCTTGTTTCCCCACACACCACATACTGAATACCTCACATAACTCTCCACACCATTAAAAAAACACTGTTTCATACCACAACAATTCAATAACACCTTAAACCACAAATCCAAAAGAACACAAATATATACAAAATGCTTTAGATCCGTCATTAAACTCTACTTTGAGAAGAGGACATTTACCTCCTTATGCCCCCTATTGCCAAGTGCATGGATCCCAGGTCCACAATATAATGAACCTACACAACAAAATCACACTTAAATACAAATGGTGTGGACCATTTTCTTTCCACTTGCCACAGGAAGAGTGAATTTACCTCATCACACTCCCATGTGCCGAGTGGAGGGTTCCCAGGTCCTCCGCATAATGGAGCTCACTTCTTATTTTATCCCGTAGTGCTGCCTATCATTCACAGTCGGAGAAGTTCCTGTTACTCTTCTGTCATCTTTTAACTCATAATATATACTGTGACATCACATTATACAAAACTACTATATACTACTACATGGTCTTGTCATACTTCACTCACTCCCCATCAACTCACTTCACACATGCATACACTTTCCCCTTATTGTCTTCTCCTGCAAAGGAGCACTTACATCTATGTGTTCTCCTGAGTTCCTCCGATACGGGGTCCCGTCAACAGCTTGCACAATCTGAGAGTAGCGCCCTGCTCCAAAGAGCAGGCTGGCCTTCTGGCAACACACCGCCTGTGATCCTATCTTCAAGTCGTGCATGGGACTGGTCACTGCAGACTCCTCCAACCTCATGGAAAGCCTGGGATCACGCTGGGTCACCAAGAGAGGCAGCCAAAAACTGGGGAATAAAAACATTCCAAACAACAACGTAATCACTTACATCTTTTATAGTGGAAAAACTGCAAATTAACAATACTATGCATAGTAACAAGCACAGCATAGTCCCACCACCCTTATTGGCTACCATCTATAGAACATGTAAATCCCCCCATAATCCTGTGACAGCTTGACCACATCTACACTACCCCCATTCCCCCAGACATGTGGTACCCTACATCGTCACTGTCGAACCCAGGTATAGGATTAGAGGGTTCTTATCAATAGGTTTGTAAATTTGGGTCCATCATGTGATGTGCACCCTCCTTTTCCAGATGCGATCATAGTAACTTGATGAGGCTAACCGTACTTTTGATGAGACAATAGGCTTCCTCATTAGCCCAGATGTCACAGTGCACACAAGCTTGTACTAAATGTATTGGCTTCACCTCTGCTCCTTCTGTCCCAAATCACAAGACATTCAAGACATGGCTCCCCCTTATTTCCTCCCAATTCCAGGTGCCCAGGGATGAAGTGACCAGGGTACCATTCTTGAGTCGGAATTTCAAGGATTTGTTTATTAAAGTTAATTCATATGGAATGTCCACCCTGGGGTGGGGGCAGTAGTGTTCCAAATATTTGCTTGGCTCTTTAGCATCACAGAGCCTCATGCCCTATTCTCAAGAATGTGTCTTTGAAAGGGAGCATCCCTTCCTGCCGCAGCTGGATACAATAAATATTTATCTGCGCACCGTGGGTGCCCCTGACCTCGGCTTCTCTCCTGGAGAACAGGAAAGGGGCTTTGTTTTTGGAGCTGCACTACCAGAGCCACAGCTCCATACAAAGGTTCTCTTCTGTTCATCATGCACTAGAACTTAACATACAAAATGGCGACACTTCTGCCAAGTTAACATAGCAACCTTGTTTCTATCCCACTACGTTGCTGACTCCAACTTCCGCTTATTTCAATTTTTTCTGCACATCATGCTATCCTATGTCACAACAGTACATCAACTAAATACTGGGCCTATAATACTGCCCTATCTATGACCTCTGCAACCGCAACATTAATACATGTTTTTCTCTTTCTGTATTGCTATATGTGTGTATCTAATATTTTTCAAAGCTAACTAAGACAATGTATGCACTATCCGTGGCACAACCTTCACTCTGCTCCCACGATGGTGCACTCAAATAGGTTTTCCTGGCTGGTAAACTGCACGTGAATCGCAACAACAAAAGGCCTCGTGGTTACTAAGCTTGATAATTTGGCAAGGGCTCCTATCACTCACAATGAAACTTGGTATGACAGCGACTGCAGCAAAACCAAGAAAGATATTATTAAATTGGCCAAGAAGGGTGAACCATGTGACAGGGTTGCGTTTCAGTTCTGTGGGACCTATTCTACAAATGTGACCTGCTCTAAAAAAGGAGATTTTGGTCATGAGGTCTGGCAGGGGCTGCTGGAGGCGACTAAGAGCAAAGATTGTGCTGCATTCTGGAGAAAGGTTTCTACAGCCATGGAGGGGGAGAAGAACCAGTTGTCCTGCTGTATTTCAGAGAATGAGTGGGTCCAACACTTAACCAATTTATATGCACGACGTGAAGATATTGACAAGTCTGCTATGGTAATATCATTCCCCCAGTGTCAGGGGGACACTTTGCCCCTACGTTTATCTTTGCAGGAGATCAAAAAAGCTCAAGAGTTGCAGAAATTGGGTAAGGGCCCAGGTCCGGACATGGTTCCTGTGGACCTATTCAGGGATGCAGCTGACATTTGGGTGGCAATCCTCTACCGCTTGTTTAATTCTATTATTAAGATGGGCAACATATTGGTTTCTTGGACTAATGCAACAATTGTCCCGATGTATAAGAAAGGGGGCATGAATGCCCTCGGAAAAATAGGCCCATTTCACAATTGGATTAATCTGGCAAAATTGTTGCTAGGGCATTGCTGGGAAAACTAGTGTAGTGGGCTAACTGCCAGAATATCAGCCCTTTACAGGCTGTGTTCCAGCCAGGCCTCAGTACCATAGACCAGGCCTTCTGGCTCCAACTGATAGTCCAAAAGTATATATTGCTTAAGAAAATGTGTCTCTATGTTTTATTTTTAGACCTAAAATCTGCATTTGATCCAGTGCTTAAGGCTAAGTTAGCTGGGGATTTGACGACCCAAATATCAATCAACCAAGGGGTATGTCAAGGGAGCGTCTTGGCACCAACGCCATTTTGTTTGTTTATTAACAACATTATTTTGAGACTTACCACACTTGAAGCCGATGCTGTGCTGCTGTCAATGACCACTGTCAGCTTAGGTCAGCAAGTAGAAGTGTTCCATGAGGCCTGTAAGTCCTGTGGGTTATTCATAAATGTTGATAAGACCAAGTCCATGGTTATTCACAAGTCAGGGCAGAGCGGGACCGCCATCCTGATGATTACCATCGACTGCCATGGCATCGAGCAGGTGGACTTGTTCGTATATTTGGGTGTTACGTTTTCTGGGAACAGCAGCTGGGTAGGTCAGGTGGATAAGGCTATGATGACTTTAAAGATGCAGAGTAATGCCATTCTTAAATTCAGCCAGAGCGATAGCAATGGCGCATATTGTTTTGTCCTAAAGGTTTAAAACCAACAGACAAGAGCTGCAGCTAGATTTGGAGGGGAACTGTGGGGCTACTCAACGGCAATTAAACCAGACTTGATGAAAATCCCTTTGTGGTAACGGAGATGACAGTTGCACCAGGCCAGGCCCCACCCCTATTTGCCTCCAGTTATGAACGGTGATACAAACTAAGAAATACTCAGAGAACTGTCAGCAAAACACAAAGAATCACATAGCTACAATTAAGAATAGAAATGTTGTGCGACACAAGTAGGGTATGAGTTAGTTTACACTTATAGAAGTATGAGGTTCCAGAACACGTAGATAGGGTGCATGTACAGCACACACGAAGAACATACACCAGACATGAAGAACACTAAAATGGCAGAAAGAAAATCAAAGTGCCACCATTACTCTGATCAAATTTAGCAAGGCCTCAATTCTGAAGTATTGCATCCAAACATAAATTGTCTAGCACAGAGTTTTCCAGGCCTCATGAATCCCAGACAACAGAGCAATGCGAAGGGAAGTTTACTTGAGGAGCCAAAACTGCACCAGATAACATGTCTCAGAGCATACAGCATACAATTGTAAGGTTAATTAGTTTCACTTGGTAGGAGTGAGAAATGCATACATCCTTGGATAACAGGTGCAGGTAGCTACCCTGTAAATTGATCCCACATTGAACGAATATACAGCACCCCAAATGGCCATGAAAGGAAAGCGCACACATGTACAACAGTAGGAAAATTCCAATAAATGGTCAAAATGATTTTAGCACAATGGTCCGCCACCATGTGAACGAAACAATAGTCATTCATTGAAGGCCCAATTAGATAGTGCACCTGTCCCATCTCTTGCATGTCCAGATACCAAGACAAGACACCAAAGGCCACAAAAAAAGATGGATGTCAAGCATGGGAATGAGTTGGGAGTATTACTTTCACGGGATCATGGTGGTTTGCCCACCTCTCCTTCCCCACCACGTTATTTGGCACACCATAACCGTGTCCAAGGCCGGATGAACGAACGACTGGCCAATCATGTCAGCTTAGGTCAGCAAGTAGAAGTGTTCTAATGACCAGTGTAGTATACTGCCAACCAATAATATGCAAAGAAGAAATGTATGATTATAGAAAGCTGAACCTAGGAGGAGTTATTAGTTGTAGAAGAACCAATCATAATGAGGTTCACTTATAAATAACTATATATCCTATACTCGAACATCCAATTAGAAACTAGAATATAAGTGTTATTGTACTAATTGTTGTGATGTCAGTTATGACGAAGGTTTGATATAAAAAATTGTTGTTCTTGACACCATTTTGCAATTGTCCTTTTGAACGCTCTCCTGGAAGCTAACTGTATTGGAATTAAGTTGGATTCTTTGTTCACTTGGAGTTTCTCTGGTTATTGAGTAGTTATTGATGATTGATATCTGGGCCAATCTTAACAGCTTTTTAAAAAAAGGGCTGTGCCTCCCGTCCCAAACTCCAAACGGTGACATTACGGCTGGAACTTAACCAACGCTCTATATCGGATTAGTGATGTCATCTTTGATGATGGTTGCGTAGCATACCATAACATGCACATTTCTGGGGCTTTTAGGTTTTACCTGTAACCATAACGTCCCTGTAGCAACGTTTTGCTTTGAATTTCATAGGTTTTGTGGTGGAGCAACTTAACCATATCGTCCCTTTAACAACATTTTTGTTAGGGAATTTCATAGGTTTTTAATAGTGCACTCTAAGCATAATGATACTTTAGGCTAGTTTTTTGCAATAAAGTGGAAATGTTTTTAGTAGCGCAACTGAACCATAATGTCCCCTTAACAACATTTTTGTGAGTCAATTGCATAGGATTTTAATAGTGCACTGTAACCATAACGATGCTTTAGGCTAGTTTTGTAAATAAAGCGGAAATGGTTGTAGTAGCACAACTTTACCATAACATCCCTTTAACAATGTTTTTTGTTAGTGAATTTCATAGGTTTTCAGTACGTTGGTATGTTATAGATTTTGCAGGAAAGATTATAGGGTTTGAGGTGCATAAGTGAACCATAGTGTCCCTGTAGTAATGTGTCTTTCACTGAATTGCATTAGATGTGTACAGGATATGCTTAGTGTGTAAACATGTATTGTGCAACATACTGAAGTCGGAGGCTGTATAGTGAAATGTACAAAGGATGGGAACCCTATGTCCGTTTGCGGAAATTGGGTTCAGTCCAACGTGCCCAGAAAGGGAGGGGAGGGTCATAAAAAGGTATACCATTCAGCAAAGACAAAAACATATGCAAACAGCTTCAAGCGCATCAATTAGAAGGGAAAATGCCGTACTTATACAAAATGTGTACTTTCGCAACAAAGTGCACAAAGGCATAATGTATGCAGCATAAAGGAAAACGCCAACATGAAAAGTGACGTTTGCCTTCATCAATCTTACCGCACACCTGCTGCACAATCAAACAAAGAACGAAGAGGCAGAGGAGCAAACGGCAACTACCAATAAGAGAATGTCAGAGCAACATGGTAAGTAGAGGAAAGTTTTTGTTGTAATTGCACAGTTCCATGAGTGTACAAAGGTAGAAAAGAATTATGTTTTCTGTTTGTGCACATCAATGGCTTCCACCCTAGAGTGGCTTGAGGAGAATTTTCCACATGAAGAAATGAGTGATGACGATAAGCACATTGTTACCTGCCGCACTGTGAAAAGGGAAAGAGTTATTGGAAGGGCAAGCACCCTGGAATGCTTGGAGGAACATTTTCCGAATGACCAAATGAGTGAGCATAGTAACCCCATAGGTAGGGAACGAGCTGGCAAAAAGAACACATTGCAATGTAAAACTTCATTTCAAGTAACCACATTTGTTCTCTTTTAACAGAACATACCGGAATGCAAAGCTGTACACCAGAAGCAGCACCTTTTACACAGGAACATACAGCCACCGAAACTGAACTGAATGCTGGGCATATCAAAGTTAACCGCCTGGATGCCAAAATCGAGCAGTTGCTCCTCCAATTTGCTGCCTTGAGAATGTTTGGAGAAGAACATATAAGGGGCAAAATAAGATATCACTGCCCAACTTGCACCTATCCTCTTCCCCAATTCCCAGCCCCCCTTCCCTGCAAAATCAGTGCCATGAAAGACGCTTCGTTGAGAGCTCAATCCCTTCTTCCCCTCAACAACAGTTTGTTGGATCGAAACATCCCCAGCATATGTATATGTTTCTTGTCCCTCTTCCCTTTCTGAATAGTCGCTATAAATGTGCGCTAATAAATATTGCAATGTTAATTTGTACAGATTGTGTATGTCCCGTTTTTCCCCATTTAACAAGGCCATTCTAAGTGAGAAGGGCACAGCAGTAGTGGGGATGAATACAAGTGAGAAAAATGGAGTAGGCGGATGACCGCCGCACCTGGTTGCCCTATGCGTAATCACAATACAATCATCCATACGACGCCACTACGGGCTGCATGTTTGCATGCACACACCCATCTGGCAATAGTAACAGCAGCGTCCCTTTATCTGTGGCACAACTGTGCACATACGTATATCGTGCTGTGATGCCTGGTAACACTTTCCCTAGTGAACATAACTGAATAAACGTGTGGTGTAGTCATAATAGCTGGAAGCGTACACCCTCATTCTGCGCATTTTTTCCCACATAAACATCCCACCTACTGTATAGTGCTCACAACAAGCATAGAAAGAAATGTGCAATGTACGTGAACCATATGTTTAAGCAGGCAGGGGGTGGGAAACGTATCGGTAGTACAACTATGCACGTGCGACAACGTGTAACGTGCAATATATGACTGGCAGAGAAGCTTGCAAATTGAGAACAATGGCAACGTCACCATAGTAATGTATCAACGGTGCGTGTCGTCCCTTATTTGGCAGACACGAGCCAGGTCCGTACACATCAAAAGAGAACATTTCTCTGCAATGTACGGAGTGTTACAGTGATAGTGCACCCTTACAGCGATCCTCCACTCTTCCTTCTACATGTAGATATTGTAGGGAATGACTTAATGGCACTTGTGATGTCACGTGCTCCACATGAGCCCTATAAAAGAGCACACCCTACAATTGCTCTGTTTGGCTTTCTATACAAGAGCACTGGTGCACAGTGCTTGGGGCAGAAATAGCTTTCTCACCAAATCTGTGCCTGCAAACAACTTCTCCAAGTAATGGCCACCAGAGATTCTGCTACTACCTCTGACTCAGAAGCGCCCACACCCTTACCACCAACACCTCCTTCTAAAAGTCCTCAGCAAATGGACAACCGTCATAATGGGGAGGGAAATTGAAAGGAAACAAGATTAAAGTAGAAGAAATCCCCATTACCTACAGCCAGCAGCAATCCTGGGTGTGGAACATATTTAGGACCTTTGGAAATGTGCCTAAATCTCATGCTAGCCAGGTGCAGTGCACTGAGTGCAACAGTCGCGGGAAACCTGGCTTGTGCAGCTATGGCACCACTTCCATGCGGCAGCACCTGAAAGCGCACCACCAGGCAGCTATTTGGAGAGTTGTCCCCTTCCAAGCAGGCAGTACATTATTTTCAACTACAGCATCCTCGGCATCTGCTCCTACCACCACTAGAGACACTCCAGTGGGCCACCACGCCCCGCAAGCAACCTTGCAGGACATACACAATACAACAGACCCCTACCTTTCAATAGTCACTGTATTGTGCATATACTGCGATGCAGTACTGTGTAGGGGAGAACATTATTTCGAAGTGCTTTTGAGTCAGCGGTCGGGACCATGGCAAGCACTGCCCCCTACCCAAGTAAGGTACACCTTACATCTTCCACTCTCCACTCACCATTTCTTATCCCTGTGGTTGGTACGCTTTGTGAAATCTCCCTTCCACTGCTGTCTTTTCTGGCATCTCTTATAACAACAGGAGAAATGCTTCACAGCCAGAAAGCGGGGCGAACAAAAAGGCTCTTTTCAGAGCCACCTTCCAGTGTTCAAAAATAGAACTTCAAATGAAGCATGCAGGTGGTGATGCAGCCTATAAGTTCCACGTACAGAGATGGCAAAACTTAGCAGGGAGACACCGTCAAAAGCATTGTACGCAAAAGTAGTGGCTCTGAAAATAGCCTTTTTGGTACTATTTGTATTTTAAATGTTACAATTGGGGAAGGGCCACTGGGAAAATGCATCCTACACTTGCATGAAGCGCTGTACGGCATTTTGGATATTATGCAGAAAGATCTCATTGCCAGCATCAGTCAGATGAACTCCATCTGAGCGAAAAATGTTCCTACTACGAAGGGTAATGTTTTCATTGTGGAAGGAGAAAATGCCAACATCGCGCAGAAAAGCACACACAGCCTTGTTCACATTTGTGCCGCGCTTTCACTATTTGTGGACAACAGAAGGAAGAACGTAGCCACATCTACCTCTGTGCAATGCAAGAAAAGATGATGTGTGAATTTGGAAACATTTCCATTAGTTGGCAAAATGTCTCTTTCAGTGCCAACTGCAGTGGAATGCCGGTAGCATGCCCTAAACTGTTCCCTCCACAATGAACAATAATAATGTCTGGATGAGGAAGCGTCACCAAACTAGCACAAAAAGGACCCACATGGACCCACTGCATTCCACGTATTTCGTACCAGTGGAGAGCAACATCATCGAAAACAAGGTGTGCTGCTAGTGCACAACGCTCTGCGTAAAGTTGTACCCAATGTATCCACGAGTCGCCCAACAGCCATATAGTCCGCCTACTTAACGGCACATCCATGCCCATAGCCATGTCCACTCCTATTGACAAAGAAACGTTATGCCACAATCTGTTGCTAGACACCACACCCACAAATTCATATTGACCAATCCCAACTCCTGCATAGTCCCATTTCCATTGCACCCACCCTCACAATACCCGGACGTAGCACATTCACTCCCCCAAAAGGCACGGCTTTCGGCAACATATTGTCCTGTGTATGGGGCTACACAAACATATTTGAAGCATAATAAAGAATCGGCGTCTTCGTAGAAGTTATGCAAAGTGTTTATTTCTAATTTTGCTAAAGGGACGTGTCAAGAAACACCTTCTTCTGTGCTCCTTATTATGGGTTGCTCTCGGCTTGTCCTCCGTATATTACTACATGTGTGTCTGCAGCATACATAGTATGTACTAACGTTATCATGGCCACAAAACATCATCCTACCATGGAACACAAACGCATACATACACGTGAGTCGCTTAACCATAGTCCCATTTCCATACCAAGCACATTACGAAGAACACCATTTAGCACGTGCGCTTTCCCCTACTACCGCGAGGGCCGTGGCCCAGTAGAACAGGGCCAGTCTTTCTTCCCTTTCAAGTAGTCTTTCAGCAGCACTCCGTGATTGGCTACTGTTAAAACCAAGAAGTGTGCACTTAATTCTATCATGTCTAATGAACAGTGCGTAACAGCCATTACTCATGCAGAGGTGACATATCTTCTAAATGAAAAGCACCTCCATGAGAAATTACGGGTGAATGATCTACGCATTCTGAACCCACAAACATCAGCATCACTACCCATCAGCACACCCAGTAGGTATTACTATTTTTTCTACAGTACAGTGCCAACTGTTATACGTCTGCATACCTCTCAAATCACATGCTTTTGGTGGCTGTCACCCGCCACTTATGCAGCTGTCTCACCCGCCAAGCTCCCTAAATGCCCATAAAAATCAATGGGCTTTCACATGCCAATTACGACATCAGTTGTTTTCACCTGCCCAAGAGCCATGAAAGGTTGAGAAATATACACCATGCGTAGCAACAGAGTACATAGGTCTAAATCTCCATAACATACTCAGAATGTATACTAATGTGCCTGCCATCACATACCATGAAACTGCTCCTACAGTGGTAGGTGGCGGCAAAGGTTCCATTTGGCCGCAACACGCACTGGTAGACGAAAAAGATTACTGTGTTATTTAGTTCTGTCTTCTTTTACAATTGTTTCCCCCATTACACCACCTCATAGCACTTTTGTAGAAATCTCAAACACAACTATCAGGCAGACTTTCCGCCCAAACTATGCAAACTGCATACATTTCAAGCATAACAACAGTTTCCACCCGTACGTCATACATAACAACAGCAGTTAAGCAATAAAAAACGTTACCGTACGTTCAAAACAGTAACATGCGTGAATGTGCATATTCAAATTAAATCCCCTAAATTATTCCTGCACTCAGGTACTGAGCATACATATGCACAGAACTGCATGCAAATGGATGCCCAAAAACACTGTACTTTCCACTCTGTACATCTTTCCGCACCTTTGTCCCATCTGCATTTGTAAATGAAGTAACTAGGCCTACACTAATACACACACGTTATTCATAACCTGTGACACACTAAACTGCCAAGTAGGCTACCTACTCCCTTAACAAACATGCTTTTACTCCCAACCGCCCTTCATATTGTAGACCTTCCATTAATACAAACATACTTTGTCTTCCTGCCAAGACATCCCCCTACAGTTCTCAAGAATATAATGTACAAATTTAAGCAGTATGTCATTAGCCAACATATTTTCTTACCATCTTCTTATACAGGAGTAGTACCCACCTGTCTCTGGGAAGCTACTGGAGTGTACACTTCAAAATACAGCCTAGAAGACACCTGCTCTCTGCAATAAACAAAGTTAGTACAATAGCAGCATACTCTTGTATGTCTTACTAAACCAGTACACTAATATTTTACTGTAGCATATACATGTGTGCCCATCCAGTAGTATGTACTTTATTGTTACTAATCACACCTCTACAGGTGCTAAGTGTTTCTTATGTCGCCACCATTACAATAATACCCATATACTAACTTAGTGCCCCCAACCTAACCGTTCACACCACTACACAGCCACACACTTGCACTTAAACAGCTGTGTACGCTCCCATTCGCCCACTGGCGCACATTGTACACATATGCATGTGAAAATGTGCACACCCACACTTCCCTTTCTTCGCCAACAGCTACTACACAATGCCTAACAAACAGCAATTCCGTAGAAAGCAACGCCGAAAGAGAGCCACGCAACCTACAAACACAGAAAGTACTCATCCACTGCAATCTCAACGTAAACAGAAAGGTTCAGGAGAAGTGTTAATTCAGATCATTAAGGAAAACGAATCCATCTACCAGTAAAGTCAGTGTAGGTGATCTGGCAAAATGTGATAATGTACAGGAAACCGCAAAATACAGTCCAACGCAGACTACTCCTAATAGAGCATGTACAAATAGTAGTGTAATCAAAAGCAAGCCTTCAAAAAAACTAATTTTACAAAAAAAATTCCACCACAGAGTCTTTCACATCCTTACAAGTAGAGGACAGAAATCACGCTCAAATCTCTAAACCTGCTGCAGAAAGGTCATCCTAGAAGCTCTTGTAGACACAGCTCTGAAGCGCAAATTGATTATAGTAACTTTAAAGAGAACAAAACCACTAACAAGATTAATTGGTAAACTACAAGCAGTACTACGAAACAAATGCAATGTTACAATAGATACCTTTGGCCACATAGTGCAGGTGAGTGGAGTCACACCACCAACACAGAGCCATACTTCAATGAAGAATCCTACAAACAACTAACTAACTAACCAAATTGCTTTACGTCAGAGCAGACGAGGAAATGAAAAGATAGCTAATACCATAATGGAAGAAGAAACACTTCTTCCACAAATATCTCCATCAAACTTAGATGGCACTCTCCAATCCACCAAACCAACACGCCTCACATACAAATGGCTTTGCACATCAATGTGCAACGTTCGCCCATGCCTAATCAAAACTTTGCAGCAATTCCTCATACAGTATGTCAAAGGCACCAACAAAATAAAAATGAAAATACTACAAAGTATGCACTCCTGTCCAGTGCGCAAGTATACTTGAATACACAGACATTCTTTAGCCTGCATTTCTGGAGCAGCTTGCAAAAGCACCCTCCACCATATTAAAATGTTTGCAACCCACCATTCAACAATCATAAATCTAGTCTACAAACTGTACTATGCAAAAACTCCAGCTTTAGCACTCCAACATTTAAATGATATTCTCCTACACAGTACAGCCAAGCAAGTGTGCAATGAAATTGAGCACATCCTAAGGAAATACTGTGAAACTGAAGAGCACTTACCCACTGCACCTTGGTCAGCCAACAATACTGACAACAGTGCAGCTATCAACCTTTTACATCACACATACACAAAAGAAATACAAAAGTTCAAGAGCACTTCTCTGAAATGCCAAACCAACTATGTGTGTGTTGTTGTAGAACTTTCTATAAAAACAGCACCAAAAATGTTGATATAATTTAGAAAATAGAAGGCAATGAGGAATCCCAATGGTTTCAATTAGCTCTGTACCTTCTAGCAGAAAACAAGTGCAACATTACCAACACCTCCATACTGTGCACATACTGCACTTCAAAACTTGACAATAACCAAAGGCCTTCACGTGCAATTAGTAATAATTTGGAACTGTTTCCAGTGCCAAACGCACTGCACCAGCTTCATTTGTATGAGAGCATTTTAATACAAACAGTGCACCCATTTCAAGCAATAATACGTCTTCAGCCAAAAACTGCAAAATTACCTCCCACCGAATTACTCAAAAGCATTTGTGGTAAAATAGTTTATTTACCGTTAGATTGGAAAGAAAATGTAGACACTCTATGAGTGCAAAGGCCAATACACGAATCTCTGATTATCCTGGTAAATGGTGCACCTACAAGAGACAATAATATATGGCAACACCTAGTGGACTTAACCAAAGTTAGAGAGGCATTGCAGTCCCTTAAAGAAAACAATGACTTCTACAAGAAAATAAACATTGAAGAAAACCTGAGAGAAACAACCAAAATAATGCAGGACTCCTCAACAAGTGGCCAATTTGAACTCCTAGATCCTAGTTCAGCCTCCAGTATTTTAGACCACTATACAATTCACCCACTGCACTCCAGAGACACCATAGACAATGCACTAGAAACATATCAAATGTGTCAAGTCAAAGGAGTCCCAATCAGTATATGGGAAAAAAGTGTGGAAGCAAGAGCCTTTCCTCTACTCTTCCCCACTGGAAAAGGTGGAAGATATGATGAAAGATGCACACAAATAACAGCATCCGAATACCGCTGTTTACGGATGTATGCTGAAGACCCAAGATTTAGACAGAACGTGGAGTACATATTCCACCTGCTCTTTGAAAGTGAACCCTATGTTATGGAGTTGCCCACACATTAAAAACAGGTTCCCATTTCCAAAAAATGTCTGTTACAGAACTACTTCAAAAGGTGCAACAAAAGAACTAAGTTTTACAAAGCAGTGTTACAAATGTCTTGGCAAACATGCGTGGCACCAAAGTTCCGACGCACGTAGATGTACAGTGTATGCTATGCTATCTTGGCCCGCCCACATGGTTTGTCACTTTAAGTTGTGCTGAGTATGCATGGGAAGACTTTCACACTTTCCTACGCACAGCAAACAAAAACAAAACAGGTATAGACAGGAAAACACCAGGAGAGCTGTTCTCTCTCAATCCAGTAAATGTTTCACGCTACTTTCATCATCGCTTTCTTACGATGCTGCACTTCATTTGCAATAAAAGACTTCCTCCCCTCAGAGAAGTACAACACTTCTTTTGGAGAATAGAATATCAAGCCAGAGGAACACCACACATCCACATGCTTTTGTGGATTAAAAATGCTCCTAAATTTGGTGAGGAGAGTGATCAGACGGTTTTGGAGTTCATTCACAAATATGTCACTTGCGAAATCCCTCCGGAAAGTACCCATAGTGACCTATGAGCACACATTTTGCCAATCCAACGACACAAGTGTGGCAAGTATTGTCGATGCAAATACAAGAACAGAGGCAAATACTACACCAATTGCCGCTTTGGTTTTCCTAGACCACTTTCAACAACAGGCCAAGTAAACAGTTTATGTCTTCAGTTTGACACAGTGTCAAAGGAAAATCTCCTAAAAACACATACTACATAAAAAGGAGCGAAGCAACCAAGTACATCAATGATTACAATGCAATTATTGCCCTCTTATGGAATGCCAACGTTGATGTACAGTACATTGCAGACAATTCCACTACTGTTGCACGATATGTCACTGCCTACTTAACCAAATCAGAGAAAGCAGAGCTCTGGGATGACATATCCTCTAAGAAAAAACTGGCACAAAAATTGCACATCCTTGACATTAAAATGCTCTCCCATAGAGAATGTGGGAGCTACGAAGCCGCTGACCGCTTAACCGGCACAGCCTTATATGGGAAATCTGACAACATAGTGTGGCTAAGCCTTGGGCCTGCTGCATCCAGAAATAGAGTACTTAAATCGTATGGCGGCATACAAAAGAATAGCCAAAAGCAATCCCAACAGCCAGAACATTTTAAAGAACAACTTATTGGACACATACTACCCAAACAGGAGTACTGATTTAGAAGCCTTGTCCTTGTACCAGGTAACCCAAAACTTTTCATACAAAAACAACATTACACCAAATGAGGAGAAAGGTAGATACAGAGTGGAAAGTTTTGAAGGCAGCCTCGTGACATTATCCAATTGAAGCATAATTAATCATATCAAGTTTTCCTTAAAAACTCTTCAACACAAATAACTGTACTACATGGCTCTTCTGCAACTTTTTTAAACCATGGAGAAAAGAAGAAGATTTATTAGCCACCTACACGTGCTATGAAGATGCTTTCAAAGCCACTGAAAGTACAATTACGGATGAAAACTTGACACGGTGTAAAACCATATTGGACAGTGAACGCCAACAAGAAGAAGAACTTCAAGTACAACTAAATGTAGACACTTCTGAAAGCAGTGAACCTTCACAAACAGGCAGCCAAGAACCACTTGGAGAGCCACTCATATCAAATGAGGCAGAATTAGCCATGATGGAGGTAACCACCACTATGCTTCAGTACGACCACTCTGCAGAAGAGTTTGCAGTACTGAAATCCCAACTAAACAATAAACAGCGTACAATTTTTGAAGAAGTACGTAAAACCATTGAGCACGGTATACAGAACAAAAGTACAACTTGCAAACCTATACTTGTAACGCTCACCTGGTATCCACGGGGACGTCACTCAGCCTGTTCTGACCTCTTACGACCTCAAACCCTTCTCTGGAGGCTATTTGACTGGAGACTGGGCCTGAAACACAGGATTGGTAGAGTTTAACTCCCTATTGTCTCTGTGTGCTTGAACCCCTTCTTCCAACCCTTCCCTCAGATCCACAGCTGACCTTGTTTTCTTGGATAGTGTGCTCTCCGTCCTGCTTTCAGCGAAGGGACGCGTTGATAGATGCAGGCTTGTTGCTGCCCAGTTACTTCACTGGCAAGAGTCTGACAGGTAAGTATAATGAGTCTTTTGAACAGTTCTCCAACTTCGTTCCTTTCCTTCCTTAGATGATGGCTGGCATCCGGGGATGGCGGCGTGCTGCTGAGATGAGTAGCACTGAAGGTGAGCGAGAGCGCGATGCACCCCTTTCGTATTTGTATTGAACTGAGTTCTTTTTCTGTGTCTTTTAGGTGCCGCAATGTTTTCAAAGTGGATGCCGGTTATGAAGAACAAATGCAGTGAGTAAGCGCGGTATACGGCACCTCTAGAATGTTTCCACGCTAACCTGGAGTGTCTTTCCCTCTTGCAGATGGATGAGAAGTTCCGGAGACAGAGTTCCCCCACAGCGGCTGGGATTCAAGTAAGCATTTGAAGCTCGTACAGTATTTAAAAATAAGCAAAGATTTGCAGAATGCTTACTAATGTCTTTTTTCTGTTCTTTTCCCTTTTTCTTAGGAAGCGGCGTGCCGGGATGGGAATGACACCGCCGAAGATGTCCGCAGAACAGAAGGAGCGATGAATGATGGGCAGAAGCGCTGCAAGGTAAGGCTGTTCCTAACGGTGTTCTTGTTCATGCAGGAGCTGAGCCTACTGGAGACCGATCCGAACACGGTGAGTGTCACGCTGCAGGTGCAGAAAACGCAAAGCATGTTTCTCAGCCTGGGCGTGGCTTAAATAGTCTCTGGGTATCCCAGGTGTCTCTGGGCTGAACCACTCCCAGAAGGCTAGACTGCACATGCAGTTCTGGGAACCAAAATATGTGGGGGCATCCATCTTGTCCCCATCAATGCACTACAAGTCCAATCCCCAATGTTATCCTATGGGAGTGAGTGAGTCTGGTGCCACAAGCGCCAAGTCTGACTCCAAGTGGATCTTTGGAAGGATGGAGAGGCCCTTGAGGGCCATGTAGATGATCGTGGCCTGGCTCCAGCCTGACATCATGGAGGGCTGGGGACATGAGGGGCAGGAATCATGACAGGACTCCCCCCCCAGGCCCCTCTCAAGGTGGCTCTTTTGTCTGGTCCTGGTTTGGTTGGATGGTTTTGATGAACTCGTCTAAGCAAACGAGGTGCATGGATGTACTCACAAGGCTCCCATGTCCTGTCTTGTGGACCATACCCCTTCCAGTCTACTTAGTATAATTTGGATCTGACGTACTTTGAATCTAGGATGTCCTTGACTTTGAATTCTGGCTCCTCAGCGACTACTACTGGCTGCGGTGGCGTTGCTACCCAGGTCCCAGGTTGAGCAGGTTTAAGGAGAGACACGTGGAACACAGGATGAATCTGCATGTTTGACGGCAAAGCTAGTCTGACCGCCACAGGATTTATCACGGAGGTGATGGTGAATGGACCCAGGTATCTTGGACAGAAAGTTCAGGTTCCTTTAATGGACACGTGTTTAGACGCCAGCCAGACTTTGTCTCCCACTTGGTAGTTGGGGGCCTTTGCTCGGTGTCGATCAGCAAACATCTTTTGGCAATTCTTAGCTTGAAGTAGGTGTTCAGCTGCCCTTTTAAAGGTTTGAGAAATGGTCGTGTGCAAGGTTTTGACTGCTGGCATTTCCAGGTTTGTAGGAACGTCCAACTCAGAAGTATGTGGGTGCCTGCCATACATGGTATAAAAGCGTGTCTGCCCAGTGCTTGTGTGTAGGGAATTATTATAAGCATATTCAGCTATCCATAATAGGTCGAACCAGCTTCCTTCAGCTTGGTGTAACATGCAACGCAGATACTGCTCGAGCGTCTGATTTGTCCTCTAAGTTTGACCATCCGTTTGGGGATGGTGACTGGTGGATAGCCAGATGTTGATCTGGGCCATAGAGCAGCATTTTCTCCAGACGTTAGATACAAACTGAGTACCTCCGTCTCAGACCAAAACTGAAGGAAACCCATGGAGCCGTACGATGCCTTCAAGAAATACCTATGCCAGAGTGGAAGCATTTGGGAGCCCCTTAAGAAGAATGAAATGTGCCATTTTTGAAAATAGGTCCACGACCACAAGAATAGTGTTAAACCCTTGACTGGGTGGTAAGTCAGTAATAAAATCGAGGGGCAACGTGTGCCAGGGTGCTGGTGGGATTTCCAATGGTTGTAATAGCCCAGCCGGTTTCTGCTTGGATGACTTGTTTTGAGCACACACTCCACAAGATAGGACGAATTGGATAATGTCTTTACGCCATGTGGGCCACCAATAGTTTTGTTTTACCTTGGCTAGGGTTTTAGCGATTCCGGGGTGGCCCTCGATCAAGGAATCATGATAACCAGACATGACTTGTTCTCGTAGTTCTTGGTTTGGTAAGAATAAACGATTCCTGAATTAGGGCAACTGATCTTTTATCATGTAATGTTCTCCCTGCGCACTCCACGCTTGTAATTGCTCCGGACTCATTAGGTTTTGGATTTCTTCATATAATTCGTTCTGAGTTATGGTTGCTGTGATTCCTAGGAGCTTGTCACTTCGGATGATTGCTATTGGGTCAGGGGTCTGATACCCTTGCTCTTCCACCCCCATACGGGAAAGGGCATCGGCCTTCCCGTTTTTCACCCCTGGTCGAAATGTAATCACGTAGTCATATTCAGCAACAAAAAGGGCCCAACGTAGTTATCGTGAGGATTGGGCCTTTGCCGTTTTTAGGTAATGGAGGTTCCGGTGGTCAGTTATTGCGGTGATTGTGTGTCTGGCGCCTAAGAGGTAGTGCCGCCATGCCTTAAAGGCTGACTTAAGGGCCAGGAGTTCTTTGTCTGTAATAGCGTAATTGAGTTCAGGGGGTGTGAATTTACGTGACCAGAAGGCAACAGGGTATAACTGGCCCGTTTCGGGGTGCTTTTGTGAGAGGACGGCTCCTATAACCATGCTTGAGGTGTCCGTTTCCACCAGGTATGGGAGATCAGGGCGAGGGTGGCGTAAGATTGGGGCAGATGTGAATCTTGCTTTAAGTTCCTGCAAAGCCTCCTTGGCTTCTGTTGTCCACTGGAACTTTTTGTTGCTTTTCCTTAGTAATGGCGTGATGGGATGCACGATTTGCGAAAATCCTGGGATGAACCGGCGGTAGAAGTTTGCAAAACCCAGCATACTTTGAACCACCTTGAATGAATTTGGGGATGGCCAGTTCAGGATAGCATCTACCTTGTGTAAATCCATTCGGATTCGATTCGGGCTGAGAATAAGGCACAGGAATTCCACCTCTAAGACGTGGAATGAGCACTTTTCGAGCTTGCCGTAGAGCTGGTGTTGACGGAGTTTCTCCAATACAGATCGGATGTGTTTAACGTGGTCCTGCTTTGATGCAGAATATACTAGGATATCGTCGATGTACACTAGAGCACAGACATCAATCAATTCCCGTAGGACATTGTTCATGAAGTATTGAAATGCAGCAGGTGCGTTGCAAAGGCCAAAGGGCATTACTTGATATTCGTACAAGCCGTATTTGGTGCGAAAAGCGGTTTTCCATTTGTGCCCCTGTTTTACGCGAACAAGGTGATATGCCCCCCCTCAGGTCTAGTTTTGTGTAGATTTGGGCATCTTTGACTTGATCAAGCAATTCAGGGATCAGGGGCAAGAGGTAGCGTTTTTTTACGGTAATCTGGTTCAGTGCGCGATAGTCGATGCACGTTCTTAAGTCCCTCTCCTTTTTCGGTACGAAGAATAGAGGACTGATTGCTCGAGACTTCGAGGGACAGATTAACCCGTTGGCCAGGTATTGGTCAAGATAGACCTTCAGGTGCTGGTTTTCTGGTTCCGTGAGTGTGTAAATTCTCCCACAAGGTATTTGTGCGCCGGGTATCAGGTCGATTTGGCAATCGTATGGTCTATGGGGTGGCAGGATATTAGCCTGTTCTTTCTGAAAGACATCTTGAAAGTCCTGGTATTCACTTGGTAGGGTGCCGATTGCCACAGTCGCAAGCGTGGAGGTTCTGGTGTCTATTGGTTGTTTCTCTTGGCGATAACATGTGTGGGTGCAAGTCTCGGGAAAGGCCAAATCTTTTGCTCGCCAATCGATTCGAGGATTGTGAGCTACCAACCATGGCATTTCCAAAATCAACCGGAACTGTGGTGCCTTAATGAGGTCGAAAACAATAGATTATTGGTGTCCATCCTGGCACAGAAGGATTAAAGCTGCAGTGCATTGGGATATTGGACCAGAAGCTATTTCCGCGCCATCGACAGTGGTAACAGTGTCGGTGGTTGATTTAGGGTGTAACGGAAGCCCCATCTTTGCCGCAAGATCCTGGTTGATGTAATTCCCAACGGCTCCACTGTGTATGTACGCTCTTAATGCGTGCATCCGAGATGATTGTTGGTGATTGATCAAGACCACAGATAGTGCAAAATGGGAGGTCTGTAGTTCACTTTCTTCACTCGACAAGTGGACCCCTACACTTGCAGGGCTGGGGAGTTTTCCATTTCCTTGATGGTATCTTCCTTGTCCGTGGCCTCTACCATCCTCTTCGGTGGCTTCACAGGGTACTCTTTAAGGAAATGACCTGACCTTCCACAGTACAGACATAACTGCTGCTGTCTCCTTTTATCCCTTCCCGCTTTAGTCAAGGGGGATCTGACCCCCCCGATTTGCATTGGTTCTCCTGAACGTCCCGTTGTTCGGGCAGTATTGTCCTTTGAATGCACAAACATAGGGCGAGGGTCTGATCTGGTTCGAAATGCTCTTCGGTCCTGCAACCTATGATCCAGTTGAACAACAAGGTCAATGAATTCTGAGCAGTCATTCGGTGGGTTCACTACTTGTGCGAGAACATCCTTGAACTCCCCCCGCAACCCCTGATGAAATAACGTGGTTCTCTTCTCTACTGGGCATTCTGCTTCAACTATGAGTCTATTGAACATGACTATGTATGCTAATAGGTCTTGATTCCCTTGGCGTAGGCACAGAAGTTCGTTGTCTAATGCCTGCCCATGAGTACGACGGGCAAACAGCTTTTCCATCTCCTGCTGAAAGCCCCTGAAGTCATGCAGCAAAGGATCGTCTTGGGCCACAAAGGGTACAGACCAGTCCGCAGCGCTACCACTCAGGTAGGATAGCACAAAAGCGACCCGTGATTGGTCATTCGGAAAGTCCCTGGCCTACAAAGGAAGTGCAGATGGCACTGGATCATGAACGTTGCAAACCTCTTGGGATCCCCCGTAAATTGTTCGAGTGGGGCCAAGGGAACTGCCCCAGGAAGAGTTATCTGAATGGGATTGGCTGATGGTGCTGGCATCGAGGGCACGCTTCCCGGCAATGGTGCATGCCCTGCTTGTGACTGGAGAAGTTGCCGGCTTGAATCATCAGTGCGTTCTTTGGCTACTATCAGATCTCTCCTCAGGGTGTTGGTCTCCTGCCTGGCTGCATGTACTTCGGAACGGAGCTGCCCCAACATGTGGGCTAACTGGTCGGTTTCTGATGTTTCCATGACGCCCAGGTGGATTTTGATGTGAGGCTTTGCGTTCTGTAACGCTCACCTGGTATGCACGGGGACGTCATTCAGCCTGTTCTGCCCTCTTACAACCTCGGACCCTTCCCTGGAGGCTATTTGACTGGAGACTGGGCCTGAAACACAGGATTGGTAGAGTTTAACTCCCTATTGTCTCTGTGTGCTTGAACCCCTTCTTCCCTGGGGTCCAACCCTTCCCTTTGATCCACAGCTCACCTTGTTTTCTTGGATAGTGTGCTCTCCCTCCTGGTTTCAGCGCAGGGGCGCGTTGATTGATGCGGGCTTGTTGCTGCCTAGTTACTTCACTAGCAAGAGTTCGACACGTAAGTATAATGAGTCTTTTGAACAGTTCTCTAACTTCGTTCCTTTCCTTCATTAGATGATGGCCGGCGTCCGGGGATGGCGGCGTGCTGCTGAGATGAGTAGCACTGAAGGTGAGTGAGAGCGCGATGCGCAATGCACCCCTTTCGTATTTGTATTGAACTGAGTTCTTTTTCTGTGTCTTTTAGGTGCCACAACGTTTTCAAAGTGGATGCCGGTTATGAAGAACAAATGCAGTGAGTAAGCGCGGTATACGGCGTCTCTAGAATGTTTCCACGCTAACCTGGAGTGTCTTTCCCTCTTGCAGATGGATGAGAAGTTCCGGAGACAGAGTTCCCCCACAGCGGCTGGGATTCAGGTAAGCATTTGAAGCTCGTACAGTATTTAAAAATAAGCAAAGATTTGCAGAACGCTTACTAATGCCTTTTTTCTGTTCTTTTCCCTTTTCCTTAGGAAGTGGCGTGCCGGGATGGGAATGACACCGCCGAAGATGCCCACAGAACAGAAGGAGCGATGAATGATGGGCAGAAGCGCTGCAAGGTAAGGCTGTTCCTAACAGTGTTCTTGTTCTTTCAGGAGCTGAGCGCAGAAGAAAGATGCAGGTCTACTGGAGACCGATCCGAACACGGTGAATGTCACGCTGCAGGTGCAGAAAACGCAAAGCATGTTTCTCAGCATGGCTTAAATAGTCTCTGGGTATCCCAGGTGTCTCTCGGCTGACCACACCCAAAACACTAGCCTGCACATGCAGTTCTGGGAACTGAAATATGTGGGGGCATCCATCTTGTCCCCTTCAATGCACTACAAATCCAATTCCCAATGTTATCCTATGGGAGTGAGTGAGACTGGTGCCACAAGCGCCAAGTCTGACTCCAAGTGGGTCTTTGGAGGGATGGATAGGCCCTTGAGGGCCATGTAGGTGATTGTGGCCTGGCTCCAGCCTGACATCTTGGAGGGCTGGGGACATGAGGGGCAGGAATCATGACAATACTACTGTATCTAAGTGGTGAAACTGGATCAGGTAAAACATTTGTAATAAAAATGATCAGTAAATATGTCCAACAAATAACAAACAACAACCTTTCTGTGGTTATAACTGCCCCTACAGGTTTGGCTGCGTACAACATAGGTGGAGTCAATCTACACTGATTGCTACTCCTTCCAGTGGAACACCAAAACAAATTACAGTACTATAAACTTTCAGCACAATCTGCTGTGGAGCTATGCAGAGTTTTTAAACAAATGAAAAGTCTCCTAATAGATGAGGTCAGCATGGTCTCCAAACTAATGTTGGCATTGATTCACCTCAAATTGCAAGAGGTACTCAAAACTACGAAGAACTCTTTGGAGGAAAACATGTAATTGTTTTCTGAGACCTCCTTCAATTGACACCAGCCAAAGGTGAACCTATCTTCAAATCCTTAGGACACAAACAGTGCCGTAAAAGTCTTGGAAGCATCAACAATGTAAATCTTTGGCAACATTTCCAATACTGAGAACTAACTCAAAACATGCGTCAGTCCACAGACCTCACACATGCCAACATTTAAAAAAACATACAGATTGGTGTACTATCAAAGGAGGCGCTGTCTACCCTCAATAGTAGACACATCCATGAGCTATACAGGCATAACATCTGTGCTAACGATGTCATGGAACAATTAGCTCACAAAAATGTCAACTGTATGGTCTTAATGCCAACTCTAGCCAGCTGCGCACAATTTAATGCAACAATGCTGCAAAAAGAGAAACAACCACTAGTAGAAAACTCCATCTCCAACACAGCTGGTTTGGAGAAAATGTTAACATTATGGGCCTCATTCCGAGATTGGAGGCAGTCATGGTGCTATTTGCGCCATGACTGCCTCCAATAACGGTACCGGCACCGGTCTCGTTCAATGGGGACTTACCAGTGTAGTCCGACCTTTGCAGGACTGGTAAAAAACCATTCCCCATTCCCATTTGAGTCCCTATAGGGGTCAATGGGAATGGGGAAGTAGCTAATAACGGTACCGCAGTTTGCGGTACCGTTATTGGCTTGATTTCCCTTAACGGGTCCCGTCCATAACGCCTGGTCAGACCAGGCATTAAAGGAGGGACCCGCTAAGTGAACTCGTAGTAGGGCGGAAAGGGATTACCGGCACCGGTCTCCTTACCAGTGCCCTGTATCCCTTTCCGCCCTACTCGTAATGAGGCCCTATGTGTCAACTGTCGAGTTATGCTAAAGTGTAACAATGACGTAGAGCAAGGTTTAATTAATGGATCACTTGGAACCGTTGTTGCCTTCCACACATACCCACAGGACAGCATTCAGTTTGTAAACATCAAGTTTGAAAAACTTTCAGAAGTCAAAAATATAGGACGCACAACGGCGTGATTCCTTCTTTTCAAAACATGTATGTACGCAGAGAACAGTTTTCTCTGTCGCTAGCTTATGCAGTAACTATTCATAAATTGCAAGGTCTCACCTTAGATCAAGCACTGTTTGATATTAGCAACATAGTCTTCAAAGAAGGCATGAGTTACGTAGCACTGTCACGACTACGTACACTGGAAGGACTGTATCTAGTTAATGTTGATGCAACTGCAGTCAGGGCACACATTCCCTGCATCATGGAGTACAATAGACTACGTGCACTGTACTCTCCCCATCTAAAAATGTACCCAATTCCTCAAAAACCAAAAGCTTTGAAAAGAAGGCTCATTCCATCAGAAGTACTAAATGATTGGGCCACAGTACCGATCAAAGAAAATCAAAGAAAATCATACTACGGCAACTACCACAAGCACATACAAAAGGAGTAACATAGACAAACCAAACCCAACTCCACCCACAAAAAAAAGCCTCTGCTAAGAAACCCTGTACCCTTCCATCAAAGGGTTCAGACACAGGAGGACCTGGCCCATTCAAATGTTCCAATACAATAGGTGTTAATTGCAATGCAAATGTAATAATAAATGGTCTATTCCAAATACCAGCAGTTGTTGAACACATTTATTCAAATGGTGCAGACCAATTGTGTTTGCAAATGCTCATCCTTCACAGATATGCAGTAAGCAATCCTGACACCATTTACAGGGTCTCAGGAATAAGGCAAGAATTGGACTACAGTGCTGGAATGGTGAAATTCACTTTTAACTGACAAGAAGATCCCCAAGAATTTCTAATGTACTTACTACAAATATTGGAAATAAAAAACATACTTATAATAAAGATCTTTCACATTTCCTACATGTGGAGACATCCATGCACTCTTTGCAACCATGTCATTGAGGAGCAAGTCCCTTCGTGTATATACCAATACCCAACTGTGACTCCATTCCATTTCAGCAACTGATGCACAATGCAAACCATAGCAGGTTCTCTACGTCGTGCAATTCTGATAATTGTTCGATGCTACATATATACTCACATAGTCAATATGTGATAGTAATGCTCTTAAGATACAATGCCGACGGTACCAAAAACAACGGCAAACTTACTGCCTTCATACACCGACAAATATCACTTGGCAGGAAAACCTTCACAACTGTAGCCATAATCTATTACACACGGGACTCCACCAACGTGCCTTGAAACACTTGCGTATAGGCGCGTTATAAATGCCATATCACATCATATCAATGCAGGCCACTATACTGCATGCACTAGAAAGCAATCGTCATGGTGGGAATGCAATGATGCTTCCATCAGTCCAAAGAACAGATCACCTGCAAATCTTGCAAATGCCTACTTAATATTCTTGAGGCCAAACTGTACTCATTAATGTACAAACCTAGTATACCTTACTCCCCAGCACCAGCCAGTACCTTCGTAAGTGGACAAAAAATGTTTTTCCTTCCACACTATCGACCTAAATCAATGTACCATACATGAAGCATTGCGAAAAATGCACTACAGTGTATATTTGCCAATTTATCCCCAATGATTCCAAGGAGTACAGTCACACAAACAGTACATGTCCACAAAAACAGTACCAGTATTTTCCACTGTATACGTGGAAGGGAAATTGCTAAGTGTGAGGGTTAAAAACTATCCTCTGTAATCTCTGCAATCACCACTAATGCAAATCAGTCACCAGCTCCCCAATAGTGCTACAACTACCAACACATATTTACCTATCACCAAGTAAATCCGCAAATGGACAGTACCCCTTCAAAATGTACACAGATGTGGGGGGGCGCTGTTGAGCAGCTTCAAAATGGCTGCCTAGCTTTGGTGCTCCGTGCATCATCAACTCTGACCCAACTGCATCGGCGGATATATCACCATCCTACAGTCACTGCTGCTGCTCGGATAGCTGACATCTGGCTGCATGTCTACATCCATTTCTGGGCAGAGCCGGTGCCCCAACCTTACCTACATCCAGCTGAAAACTTGCCCTGCTGCGGCCGTGCTGCTGGCCTGGACTGCCTGGGCTGTGCTGATCGAGTGGGCAGTCACCCGCCGTGGTAGCTTCATTCACCCACTGGCTGTGGCGCCTCCACACCCACTGGGTCATGGGTACCTGTCACCGCCCTTGCCGTCTGGGCTGCGGCGGCTGTGGTAAATGCCTACCTGCCCCCCTCATCCGGGGTGCTGTGTGCCCTGCGGCCGGCTGCTGCACAGCTGACGCGGGCACGCGGCTGCGCTGGGCGGTCTCCCACACCTTGCACTGCCCTGTAACGAGTAGAGGGCCCCCGTGCTGAGTCCTCCGCCCTTACCGGTGCCCCCCTGCGCTGCCTGGCTGGCCCCCCCATGGTGGGGTTTTGGAGAACCCATCAGCCAGCCTTTGCTTCCCGGACTCGCCGAAGCTACACGACTGTCCCTGGAGAGGTGGCGCAGCGAGGAGCTGTGCCGCGCCTGGTGTGGTGCTGCAGCCTAAATCCAACACCCTTGGATCTGTGTGCTGTCGCCCCAGCCCCTGCCTGGTGCAGACGGATCCCGGAGAGGATGGCTGACGCGGGAACGGCTGCCCCTGGAACTGACAGGTGGGTGCAGACTGCCTGGGCCTGTACTGACTGCAATTCCCCTTCCTGGTACCGTTTTCCGGCCCCCCTTGGAGCTCCAAATATTGCATTTTACCGCAGCCACCTGCTGCTAATCTAAACTTCTTCACTCCATGATACTATCTGCTAAAGGGCCTGTTACCAACTGTTGTCCCACTACAGGCAGAGCATGTTCTTACCCCATTGCATATTGGGCCTGCACACTTGACTGTTGCATTTACTCCTTCACTGCTGCACCCGGTGAGCCCTGGTGCATGTGCCCACATAGACCTCTTGTGTTCCATACCCCACGCTGACACTGGCACTTGCTTGGCCTAATACCGTCTGACTTGTACCTTGCCACCAGCCCTGTGTAGAGCACAGCACATACCCATATGTGGCTTCCTCTGCTGTCTTGTATACCATCAGTGGCCCGGCTCACTCTCACTTCCATGCATTAAAGTGGTGGATTGCCCCCCAGCCTACGACTTCACACTACTGCTCCCACTCTACGCATTCTTCAGCCCCGGGAGCGTCAGGATCTACGTGCCACCCACTGCCGGCTGCTAGCGGTACTCTGAGCCTCCACCCTGATCCCAAGTCATCCACTGTTGCCACCGCTGAGTTCTGCTCAGCCCCTACACCGCTCAATGGAACAGACACAGCGTCTGGACGTCAACCTACTGAGCTCCAGCATATTCTCCATTGACTTGAAATGTCTAACAAATCCTGAGGTGCCAATAAAACGGGGGCCATGGATAAGTTTGCCAAGGCGGAGCCCAAATCAGAACCGGGCTATGCATCAATGAATCAGCATGATCCCAACTCGCCCCTGGATACTCCAGCTCCCAACCTCACGGCAATGATGGAATCGATGGCTAAGAACTTCGCCTCTTTTCATGAAAAGTTGGACGATATTAATGCCAATGTTGCATCACTCAGGTCCCAACAAGATCACGCTGGAACCAGAATCACTGAATCGAAATCTAGGATCAGTACTAATGAAAATGAACTACACACCCTCCAGGACACAGTTGCCTCTCTCTTGTCAAGGCTAAGTGTGACGACTTGGAATCCAGATAGCGCAGGAACAACATACATATTATCAGCGTTCCAGAGAATGCATTAAAGGGCTGTATGGACCTAGCTGTAGAGAATCTGCTTAAAGAACTGATGGAAAATCTTGATATGTCCCCTTCTTCACTGTAGAGCGGGCTCACCGGGCCCTGTCCCCGCGACCCAAACCCGGAGACTTCCCTAGACCTGTCATTGCTACAGTTCTCAGCTACACAGACAGAGACCTCATTCTCCGCCTGTCACGTGAGAAGGGGGAACTACACCTTGGCTCTCAAATAATCAGGATTTTCCCTGACTTCTCTGTGGGTGTACAACAAGAGAGACGTCAGTTTCTTGGTGTGAAGAAGATGCTGTGTGAACGTAACATCTCTTTTGCTATACTGTTCCCGGCACGGCTGAAGTTCACTTTTAGGGAGAAACTCTACTTTTTCACAGTACTTGATGAAGCAGTGAAGTTCATTGAGGCGCAGATACCACTCAATAACCCGGCTGATGACCTTATGGACAATGACTGACCCGTGATCTACCCGCCCACTGACTCCCTAAAGCTTACGTTTCTAGTATCCTGTAATCTCTGTGTCGATAATGGCATCTGATTTATTGGCTCCTCCCCATATTTGTGTGTAACATTCTGCTTAAGGCATATATCGCCACTCAAGTCATAACTGGGATCCCTCATCAATGGATGTCTGTCACAGTTGTGCGCCAGTGTATATGTTCACTTACGGTTGTGTTCTGATCTGTCTATGCTATTTAGAATTAATGACCATGCCTGCAATTGCTTTCACTCTGTCCTCTGCAACCGCACGTATCAGTGAAAGGAATATGCGTTTCAATTGTTTACTCTGCCGATTTATAGCACCACTTCGGGTGCTTCATTACTCCTGTCCTAGTTGATTGCACAGCAACAGCACTCCCCACTGTGGTTGCAACGGCTACTATAGCGGAATTGTTAAGTGTTGGCCGCCGTTGGGCCCATAGCACGGTCGGTCCATGTTGGGATCTGCCCGCCATCACCTGTTTAGCGGGTGTTGTTGTTAATTGCGGGAAGAGGGTGTTTGGATTCACTAACAGCTATAATGGGGTGGTGAGGGAGGTGGGATGTGCTGTTTGGGGAAGTTCTATCGAAAAAATGGCAGAGGTAGACCAGATTTCATGTCATGTTAGGGCCTCTCAGTGTTAACAATCACATCCACAAAGGCATATTGGGACCCTCTAGCTGGGATGTACCCTAGGATGATGCAATGCCTACAAATATAATGTCCGGAATGTCCGGGGACTAAGCAATTTCACCAAGGCCCGCAAAATCGCAGCTTATGCCCAGAGACATGGTATTAAGATACTCATGCAGCAAGAAACGCATTCCCAAGGTAGCCTGGCGACGCACATTGCATCATCCTGGGGGCCTAATAGGTTCTATATGACTTACTCTACACAAGCTAGAGGCGTGCTAACATTGATCTATGAATCTATTAAATTCACACTCCATAAGAGCTATATTGATCCTGAGTGCAGGCATATAGTCTTGTACTGCACGATAGTGAACAGGGAATAACTTCTTGTGAACACTTATGGTCCTAATGTAGAAACCCCAGAATTCATTGATAACATCGCCCACATACTGCTGGGATATGTGGGTATGCAGATCATCTGGGGAGGTGACATGAACCTAATACTCGATACCGACTTGGATAGAACCGGTACCGCACCCAGAACTCTGTCCACCCTCAGCTACGCGAATATACTTACTATTCAACTGTTCATGATAGTTCCTCCAGAATTTATCTTTTCTTGGTGTCTAACAGCCTTATAGGTAGGATTGTCGAGGCGCATATATTCACTCGTATGTTATCCGACCACACACCGATGATTACTTTATCGGTGGAGTTGGGCGCTCCAGTGCCTACATTCAGCACATGGCCCTTCAAGTCCGCAGCCCTCCTTGACATAGTTTTTAAAGCTGAGATACTAGCGGACATTGAGACCTCCTTTGAATGTAACCACCTACAAGCTACTACTGCGTGGGTTCCCTGGGATTTATTTAAGGTATATATCAGAGGGATAGCCATCTCCAGGGAGGCAAGAGTACTAAAGACTATAAGAAATTACATTAGTCGCTCTGATTCCAAACTGCGGGGCATTAGAGCAGGATGGCTCATCAGTGGCAGAACCTGCCAAACTCGCTCTAATCAGTGAGGAACTTAAAGCATTCAAAACGCACACCACGCGAGAGGTTTGTTACCTTAGCCGCCCACAGGCTGCGTGTAAATATGGTGAGGGTGAAAGACCTGGCAGAACACTGGCGACACTAATGAGAGGGGAACAGGGGCGGGCCCAGATAGTGTCGGTCAAGGATGTGCAGGGTGTTCCACAATGGTCGGACCAGCGAATATTAGACACTGATCTATATGCCTTAGCCCCTGAACATAGTGAACAACACATGAGAGACCTCCTCGATCAGATACCCACGACATGTATCTCCTCCTCGACTAGGGACCAACTGGACGCCCCGATCCGGCTTTACGAAATAGTCAAAGCTATTTCGGATCTCCTGAAGGGCAGGGCACCTGGTCCCGACGGACTCACTCCTGAGTTCTACCAGGAGCATGTTGCTATTCTTGCTCCCAAGCTATTAGAGATATGGGATGAATCACTCTGTGTGTCTTCGTCCCTCCCTTCCTACGTGAAGCTGTTATAATGGTGCTGCTTAAACCCAACAAACCTAGTGACGAATGCAGATCATTTACGCCCCTTTCCCTCATGAACATAGACACCAAAATCTTCTGTAAGGTTATAGTGAATCGCTTCCTTCTGATCATGACACACCTGGCCCACGAGGCCCAGGGGGGCTTTGTACCCGGGAGATCAACTTATCACAATATCTGGCACCTCTTCAATGTGACGGCTAGAATCGAACAGGACGCAAGTGCCATCGCGGTCACGCTTGATGCTCAGAAAGAATTCGATATGGTCTCATGGAAATATATGTGGCTGGTCCTGGAGACCATGGGGATCGGCCCCAATATGATTGGATACATTCAATTTCTGTACACTACTCTGATGGCAAGAGTCCGGGTCGATTCTCTGACATCTCCATTATTCACACTCTTCAGAAGTACCCAACAGGTCTACCTGTTATCCCCGATCCTTTTCGCACTTGCAATAGAACCCATGGCAGACCATGTTAGAGCACGCCATTCCCACAGGGGAATATGATTGAAAGACACTCCCAAGATAATATCCTTGTATTCTGATGACGTATTATTATAAATTAGAGATCCCGCCACCCACCTTGACCCCGTACTATGAGACATCACTCGCGTAGGCACGCTCTCGGGCTTCACAATCAATTACTCCAAATCTGCGATTTTCCCACTTACCAACTCCACCCAGAAACCTAACTCATAATATCCACTTTGCTGGTTCCCTGGTGGAATCAAGTACCTAGGTGTCCGGATATCTCTATCCAAACCCACCCTGCTATCAGATAACTACTCGGCCGTAGCACAACTTGCTGAATCAAAAATGACACGGTGGCGCTCTCTCCCATTATCACCCGCTGGTAAACTCTCCCTCATCAAGATGGTTTTGGTCCCCACGTTGCTCTACATCTTCAGCAATGTACCCATTTGGCCTGGGAAATAATACTTTACACTACTACATAAATCATTCACTCAGTTGTTATGTCATTCAGGCGCGGTACATACAAAATTGTCAGATATGACACTCCCATATGAGAAGTGGGGATTCACAGCTCCTGACCTACTACTGTACTGGATGGCTGCACAGGCCCAGTATTCCACTCAATGGTACACAAGTTCTCTAACTCGCCCCCATGTCAAGCTGGAACCCCTGGTGGCAGCTGGAGTCAACACCATGACTCTTATATTCCATCAAGAATATGTGCCGGACTCCCCCCTCGATCCTGTGGCAACTACCCTACTGGCCTGGGACCGTCTATTAGATGTTACTGAAGTGGCCTACTCCTATTATGAATGGCTCCCCATATGGAGGTTCCCCAGACTGGAACCCACACACAACACTGCCTTGGTCCGCCGTTGGGGTGCGCTGGGCTACCAGGCACTGACTAATCTTTTTCCCGATGGGCGATTCATTGATCTACAAACATGGAGGCAGGGTCACTCTGGGTGTGCACTTGATATGTTACAATATTATAGGCTCTGCGCCGCCTTCTGTGCCAGATGGCGCACTTTCCCTGTTTAGCCTCCTGAAACTCCGGAGATTGCCTACATTGTTTCCTCGCTATATAAAATGCTATTGATGGGCACCCCAGACCAGCCTTCCAAAGCACGTATCGAATAGGCTGGCAAATTGGGCATCGAGGTCTCCGACCAACTATGGGAAAAGATGTGCTCGCACACCAATCAATTATCCCTCAATTTCCGGTACCAGTTTAAACTACTGAACAGGCTACACTACACTCCTCTCAAAATGTCTAAGTTTGCTCGCACTACCATACACACCTGTGCTCGCTGTAAGTCAGAGGACGCGGACCATTTACACATGTTCTGGACATGCCATACACTGAGGGACTTCTGGGATGGGATTTTGAGGGCTCTCACATTACCGGCACTGTGATTGATCCCGATCCATTGAGGGTGTCATTTGGGGTCTGGAATAATGATGATACTAGACGCATGGCTAAATTCCTGAACATGGCCTGCTGACAGCCAAGAAATGTGTACTTCAATGTTGGGAGAGCCCCTCCCCTCCGACCTTTCAGAAGTGGTTTAACACACTTACCTGGGCCCGGAATTGGGAAGAAGACTATCTCAATATGCTCCCTGGTCAAGCTCGCCGCAGGAACATTTGGTCTGCTTTCAATAGCTACCTTATCAATCAAGATGAGAGCACATCTGATAGTGAATCAACCCCTGTCCCTCATGATTGATCTCGACTGTCACGACATCCCACAATTGACTGTTCCTCCTACTGCTGATGTATTATTCGATTTGCGGATGCACTGTGTCCTTTGTGTGTATTTGTTTTACCTTATGCTCTGACATGTCTGATTATTGTACACCTCTGCCAATAAAAATAAAAATGTACATTTTTTAAAAAAATGTACACAGATGTCCAAATAACCACAGGAATGAATAAACTTGTCTACATACCCTTTACAAACAGGACACTGCAAACAGTTAGAATATGCCACCTGGTATCTAACTGCAACTTGAATATGACAATGTTATTTGCAGCATCACAACTACCCAACTCAACCTTCAACAACTACTGTGCTACAAACATAGCATGAAACACTTCCAAAGTATCAGCAGTTACAGTACGCCAACAGGTACGCAACTACTGTGTAAATTCTGCACTAGCAGGAACTCCACCAATGGAGTCCACTATACTGCATACATTAGAAAATAGTGATCACGGTAGAAATGAAATGAAACTTCCATCAGTCCAAAGCACATACTACCTACACATCTTGGAAATGCCTACTTAATATTCTGGAAGCCAAATTTTACTCATTGATGTACAAACTTACAATACCTTACTCCCCAGCACAAAGCACTACCTTAATAAGTGGACACAAAATATTTTTTCTTCCACACAATCTACCTAAAGCAAGGTACCATACTGGAAACATTAACAAAATGCACTAAAGTGTGTGTTGGACAATTTGATCCCCAACAAACCCAAGGAGTACGGTCACGCAAACAGTACGTCTACACAAAACACAGAATCAGTATTTCCAATGCATACGTGGAAGGAAAACTGCTAATTATGAGGGTTCAAAACTATCCTCAGTAACCTCCGAAATCACGACTTATGCATATAAGTCACCAGCTCTCCAACAATACTCATACAACTCCAACACATATGGACGTGGCACCACGTACATCCGTAATTCAGGAGTATCGGTTCCAAATGTAGACAGATGTCCAAATAACCACAAGAATGCACAAGTTTCTCTACTTACCCTTCACAAACAGAACACTGTAAACAGTTAGAATATGCCACCTGGTATCTAACTGCAACCTCAATACGACAATGTTATTTGCAGCATTACAACTACCCAACTCAACCTTCAACAACTACTGTGCTACAAACATAGCATCAAACACTTCCAAAGTATAAGCAGTTACAGTACCACGGTCATAATACTGCATTAGCACTGAACAATTTCATAATACTTGCAAATCACACGCAGAAACCAAACGCATAAAGAAACAATGGTACAAAAAGGAAGCAGTAAAACATTTACAAATCAGCACCTGCTATAGAACGCCACCCATCATACCAACATGTATAGTGCACATATCGTACACCATTACATTTCCTTCTACTTCAACAGTACATCTTAAAAACTGCTGTAACCACTCCAAACGTCACTATCACTCATTGTGCACTATATTAGCAACTACATTTTGAAGTTCTTTTTTAATCCAGCATGCATTTTTCTTCCCCGCAGACCCAATGATTATGCAAAGAACCACAGGATCTGCGCTGATTGCACACTACACTGGTTCAAAGCATAGTACTTATGAAGTGCTAGTTATGAGGGTCCACAAAATAAAGAAATGTATGCTATGTAGTGTAGTTCAAAGTAACGAAATACCTGTGCTAACATATTGTGTTCTCTTTTCCCCACAGATAATTCAGCAACCATCATGACAACATTTTACACCCCATACACAAAACACAGTGCAAGGCTTCCTCAATGCAAACAGTAAGTCTTCAACGATTGCTATTATACGTCTGTACAATATCCACAGTGCAATAAGTGCACTTATTTCTGCTATACACATACCAATAGCACCACTGACACCTATATTACACTATGCAGCGTGTGGCCACGCCCTACACACTTCACCACACCCTCTACATTATAGGGCCTCCAGCCATACACTAAACTTTATACACCCTGCCCACTATTGCCGCTGCACTGCAGAACTACTCATACAAACATCTATGCATGTACAACTAACCCCACACATCACACAGCCACCTACCCCTTTGCCACTGCAGTTTACATTTCCTACTACTTCTTTCACAGAATACATAACCTGTTTCCTACGTACACTGGTCACCTAACCCTATCATAAGTGCACACACTGAATTAACAACACTACAGTAACCTACCCTACAATCTGCACAATTACAACAATACCAATTCATGCATGCATCAATAATTGTTACGTAACTCTCCTAACTTCTCCAACATTTGCCTCCTTGCTTTACACTGCCACCATATGCGCAATTAAGTCACTTTCTTTGTTATGTACACTATTTCCAAAAAACATAGCCAACCCATATTTCAATACAGCGCATACATCATACCTCCCCAGCCACATTGCAACCACTGATTTACCTCTTACCTTTTTCACCTTTGTTACCATTTTTTCTTCTGTAAAGAAAAGACCATTTACAGCCCATAACCGCCTTACAATGTTAAACAAACATTCACACTAACTGCTTTCCTTTCCTAAACAGTAGCCCCAAAAAAGGTCATGCAGTACAACACCAAACAGTGTATTATGGACCACCCACTCACGTGTTCTTAAACAGCGAACACAGTGTTACATTACCCACTGTTGCCTCATAACACAGTGCACATCTAACTTTTCCTTACACTGTAAAAACACATTTGTGTATTTTGCCATCTGTGCATTCACGTGACCATTTGTACAGCACCATCATATGTTCTTGTAGGTTGCACTACCGTCACCGTAATTAAACAACCAACATTCGTAAATACATGCTACACTGGAAACCCATTCCCAGCTAATTCCTTCCTTTTTTTCCTGCCTCATCTCCGGAAATCGAAACCTAACATACCTCTCCTTAAACAGAACACACGCTCATTGTAAAACAGCCTTGATGGGAAACATGTTTAGCTCCAAGGTCAAATGTTGTATAGAAGTCTAGAAAAAAAAGATACATAACTTGCACTGCAGTTCCTCTTCCCATGTGCCCCAAAGGTACTCTGCAACCATCTCATACGCTGCACAGTGCAATTTCACGGCCTCCCAATAGAAGGATGCAATTTGACGAAATTATGTAAGTAAACCTTTACATCACATGTGTATTATCATTAACATTTATCAGTTATCATTAACAGTTATTTATGTACTCATCACTATGCATACTTACAAACTTGCTCTACCGCTCACTTTCTCTCCATACAGTACACTGACCTTTGTGACGGCAGTAAAAAAAACGCTGTCACACTGCCATGTCTCCACCATTCCCAGTAACTTGCAACTGTCATTGTACTTTCTTTTGCTTCCATTGTTCCCCATGCCTCCAAATGCATACATACAAGGCTCCACGAACATGGAACGCAAATTGTACACTAAAGCACCTCACCTTCTACGCACTCGTACACTGTTACATTCCCTGTTCTCCCCTTTGTATGCCCTTTCACACAATTACTACATCTACGCACCCTCAGTGTAGTATACGTTATAACCGACACAGGTGCACGCAGCTACTCCATTCTCCAGCAATCGAAGGTAACCCCCATTACGTTTCTTAAAATATTACTTTCTTTTTAAACACACTGACACATTGCGCCGTGGGTCCAACTACACTCGCTACCATTCCCAACTTTTGTAAAAAAGCAACACATGAAAACATCATCTTGTCCCAACGGTTCCAACACATTTTCTTCTGTGCACCCATACAATCACTATATTCCCTACAAACCAGACACCAGGGCAGTGAGTTCAGGTATGGCGCTACTTACAAACACACACTCCATTGTTCCTCAGCCATTACGCTATTACCACATTATCCTTCCCACAAAGTTATGTCCTGTACGCTACAACTAATACCTGCTTCTTACATGTACTCTTATTCCTCTTTCTACTCTGATATGTTGCACCCTAATGCGCATGCCAATCCTTCCACATTCCAATAGATGGCTGGTTGACCAACCATTGGAAGATTACCATAAGCAATGTCTTTTACATCGTTATTATCTGGGCCAACCACTATGGGCCGGTATGTCCACTTGCGGTTCCTGCTATACGAACCAACCTGCAAACCTTCATTCTATAAGCCATCCCAGAGGCACTGCATGCTATCTTCGCTACCTTTCAAAGACAATGGGGGTCATTACGAGTGCGGCGGTAAGGGGTTAATGGCTCTGGTAAGGATGCCGGTGCCATTAACCCCTTACCGCCGCATCACAAGGTCCCTTAGCGGGTGTCATGACCACTGTGAGGGGGCCCAAGGCAATATGACCAGAAAGGTGATTCAAAACAGGGGGTATAGCAGGGTTGCGTTACAGCACCTCTCATTTACAATATGTACGTGTATGATATCCCTGCAGTATTAGCTGAGGTTGACAATTGCCCTCCAAATATTGGTGAAGCACTGTGTGCAGTATTAGCATACGCAGACGATTTGGTCGTTTTTGATAACACCATAGGTGGAATTAGGCGCTCCGCTTCTTCCCTATGGGACTACGCCAGGATTAATGGTTTGACCATTAACCTAGATAAGACAAAGGTGCTTAGATTTACTAGGAAAAGAGTATCCCGAGTGAACCCGATGGTACATAAAAATCACATACTTTACGCCCCTTCATATCGTTATCTAGGAGTGGAAATTGAGTCCCACAGTGATTATTTTCTTTGCAGACAGGGACGCATTACCAGGGCAATGCAAGTCACCTCATTAATTTCTTCTTTTACTAATAAGCAGGGTGGCTTCACTCTTTGGGGGACTCGTCACTTATATACCCAATAGTTTGCCCCCATAATCATCTATGGCCTTGAGTCGCTTCTTTCATTTGACCTGGCGTGGCTACAAGTGATGGAGGGCAATTTTTGGCAACGAATTCTGGGGTTACCCCCGGGTGTTCCATCGGCCCTGTGTCATGATCTCTGCTTCCAAAAGGTCAGGGTTTTCCCAACTCCCTTGGAAGCAGATCCATAACCCAGGTTCCGAGTGCCAACCAGTCCCAATTGGGACCTTTTGGACCCAGTCCTGGCGCCAGTGGCACCAGGCTCATAAATATGCCCAGTCCCAGCGCTGGAAGCGCCGGGCTCATAATGCTTGGGTGGACTTACCTTCAGCAGACCATGCTGCTTACTTGCCTGCCAGTTGAGCCTCTGATCCTCTTCTGTTTGGAACTACTTTTCCTGTTGGGTGGGGCTGGAGCCACTCCCTAGATTCAGAACACTGGAACTCTTCTGGAAGGCAGGAACTCTTTTCTTACCAGGAACTCTTTTCTTACTTAGGCGTGGCTGTGGAAGGAGACACCTAAGCACTACAGGAGGCTATTTAAACCACACCTGGTGGATGAATCTTGCTTTGCGTTATTCTGCAACCTCTGCAGCAGAACGCTCATCGTGTCTTCTGCATCCGGTCCTGGGCCTAAGGAAAAAGGCTTACCATCCTGAATCCAGTCTTCAGCAACACCTATAAAGACAAGAAAGAACAGGTTAGCATTCCGGCATCTGAAAGGCAAAGGCTTACCATCCTGAATCCAGTCTTCAGCAACACCTATAAAGACAAGAAAGAACAGGTTAGCATTCCGGCATCTGAAAGGCAAAGGCTTACCTACTCTTCGTGCGCTCCGGAGGTCTTCACACTGCATTCCGGCATCTGAAAGACAAAAGTTTACCAACTCTTCGCACGCTCCGGAGGCCTTCGGCGCTGCATCCTGCATCTGAAAGACAAAACAAGGTGCGTTTAAAGACATTGGGGAACTTTAATACTCACGTGCCATTACTCCTTTCCACATCTAATCCAGTGGGTATTCCGGCACCCTGCAGCCGCTCCGAACTCGTACCTGCAAAATAAAAAGACAGTTAGAGCGCATAGTGAAGCAGGCAACAAGCGCTTACTTACGTGCTTCCAGGCGCTTCTATTCATCACACGGGCTCCATCTTCAACTCACTTCAGCCCGTCATCCGCCATCGCCGGAACCCTGCAAAACAAGAGACATCATTACTAAAGACTTTAAAGACATTTGAATGACTCGAAACTTACCGTTCGTGCAGTAAACGACGGACAGCAGTCCTCTGAAGTCAAGAGGCCTGCGCTACCTATCCAGTGAAGAAACTGGTTACAGCACCCTGCCCCGAGGCAGATGGAGACCTCGGCATTCACTTACCTAAGGTGAGAGCGTTAACCTTTGGGGGTCTACAGGAGAGGAGAAGAGGAAAGAGATAGGGACACGCCAATAACCCCAGTTCATTAACCCCATATTTTCTATCTGCAGACATCTTACTCTACACGTCAGGCATACAGTGCACAGAGGTCCAGCCCAAAGAGCCAACCGGGTGCTACACATCACCTTTGAAGATACGGTAGTCGCCCAGTCAAGACCGGCGCCTCTGCGAGAATCAGGTGAGCGTTACAGAACGCAAAGCCTACCGCAAAACTCTCGCCCAGGCGCTATGGAAACCTCGGATACTGACCCCCTAGCCCGGTTACTTGGGGAACTAAGGGCAGAAGTGCATGCAGCTCGTCAGGAAACGAATGCTCTAAGAAGGGAACTAATTATTTCCAAGGAGAGAACAGACAATCTTGCTAGACAAGTGCTACAGTCACAAGCCGGACAGACCCCGTTACCCGCATCAGGGGCAAATCTTCCTTCAACATCCTCTATGAATCCAGTGCAGATCAACCTACCTGGGAATGTACCTCTGGCTCCGCCCGAACGATTTTCTGGTGACCCAAAGAGGTTTGCAGTATTTATCAATCAGTGCCGGTTGCACTTCTTATGCCGGCCAGCAGCCTTTCCAACTGATCAAGCAAAAGTAGCTTTTGTACTTTCGTATCTTAGTGGCAATGCGGCAGACTGGTCGATCCCTCTAGTTAATCAAGATGATCCGGTTCTCCATGATTTTCAAGCCTTTCAGCTTAGTATGGAAAAACTGTTCGCAAGACATTCACAGGGGCAGGCCTTGGACAATGAGCTTCTTTCGTTGCGACAGGGTAATCAAGACCTTTTGGCTTATATTGCATCTTTCAATAGACTAATAGTGGAAACTCAATGGCCTGAGGACAAAAGGATTATGCTGTTTTATAGAGGTCTACGTGGAGAGCTCAAAGACGTTTTAGCCCAAGTAGTGAATCCCCCACAAGACTGTTCGGATTATATAGACTTGGTCGTTCAAATAGATCACAGGCTGCAGAACAGGAAGGCCGATCGTTCCAAGTTTGATGCTCGAGTATTTTCCAAACCGCCAACTCCTTCCAAAGGAGTAGACTCCGGGGAACCCATGCAAATAGGGGGTCTGAAAGGTCCTCTAACACAAAGGGAGCGGGAAAGGAGGAAACAGTTGCAATTATGCCTATATTGCGGAAACTCAGGGCACTTTCTTCGAGACTGTCCGGTGAAACCTGCCAAGAAGGCAGTAGGAGCTGCAGTTACCAAAGTTACAAACTCTGAGCAGGGAAACGACCTCGCCCGACAAGAATAGAGGTCCTCTTGCCGAGCGTGAAAACCAGTTCCGTGACCTCGCATTTCGTGATACCTATGGTCCTCATTAGCCCTGATAATCCGGATCGATTACATGCAATTGAAGCTTACGTCGACAGCGGTGCCATCGGCAATTATGTGGATCATGAAATGGTTTTGAGGATGAATCTAACTCTTTGTCCCAAGGCTGTAAAGGACGTCATTACTACGGTGGATGGTACGGAGATAGCCTCCGGGCCAGTAACGCATACCACTCAAGAAGTGACGCTAGTAAGTCAAGATGGACACCATGAGAAGATCGTGTTCGATGTGATCAAGGCCCCTCAGTTTCAGATTATTCTAGGAATACCTTGGTTAGAGAAACACAATCCTCTGATCGATTGGCGAGCAAGAACGGTCCAGTTTCCAGAATGTGTCTTTACTTGTCACCCTCCACCTGGTGTTGCACTGGCCGCAATTTCTTCAGAGACTCCCCAGTTACCTCCCGAATACCTAGAATACCAAGATGTTTTCCGGAAGGATCAGGCTAACTCTCTACCTCCTCATAGGTCTTATGACTGCCAGATAGACCTGATACCTGGATCTACTCCTCCTTGTAGTAGAATTTATGCCCTCACCGAGCCTGAGAACCTTCACCTTCGACAATACCTGGATCAATACCTGGCAAATGGGTTTATTCGTCCTTCCAAGTCCCCTGCTTCTTCAGCTTTGTTCTTCGTTCCAGAAAAGGAAGGAGACCTTAGAACTTGTATCGATTATCGCTCCCTGAACCAGATCACCGTTAAGAATAGATATCCGTTACCTTTGATCCCTGAACTCCTGGACCAAGTCAGAAAAGCATGCATATATACAAAGCTGGATCTTAGAGGAGCTTACCACTTGGTACGAGTAAAAGAGGGCGATGAATGGAAGACGGCCTTCCGCACCAAGTATGGGCTATTTGAATATCAGGTCATGCCCTTCGGACTTTGCAATGCCCCGGCCGCCTTTCAATATTTTATGAACGATGTCCTCAGAGAGCTCATAGATGTATGTGTTGTTGTTTACATTGACGACATCCTCGTTTATTCTTCATCGGAATCTGAACATCGGAAACACGTGAAAATGGTCCTCGAAAGATTGTGCCAACACAAACTTTTCGCTAAGTTGGAAAAATGTGTTTTCAACGTGACTGAAGTTGAATTCTTGGGATTCATATTATCACCTGGCGGAGTGCGTATGGATTCAAAGAAGGTCGATGCAGTTCTCAAATGGCCATCACCATCCTCCGTAAAAGGTGTGCAAAGCATGTTAGGCTTCGCTAACTTTTACCGCAGGTTTATCCCCGAATTCTCTCGAATAGTCCAGCCCATCACTGCCTTGTTAAAGAAAAACAAACGTTTTGAATGGTCTACCGAGGCGGAACAAGCTTTCCAGGATTTGAAGACTAAATTTATCTCTGCACCAATCTTAAAACACCCTCGCCCCGAACTCCCCTACATCGTGGAAACTGATGCTTCAAGCCTTGCCATGGGGGCAGTTCTATCACAAAAAGACCCGGTAACCAATCAGTTGCATCCCGTGGCATTTTGGTCCCGCAAATTCTCGCCTCCTGAAATCAATTACACGATTACTGACAAGGAACTTCTGGCTATCAAGTCTGCCTTTAAGGCTTGGCGGCATTATCTGCTGGGGGCCCGACACACCATTACTGTGATTACGGATCACCGAAACCTGCAATATTTGAAGACCGCAAAAGCCCAATCCTCTAGACAACTCCGTTGGGCATTATTCTTTGCCGAGTTTGACTTCATAATTACCTATCGACCTGGTACAAAGAACGGTAAAGCCGATGCCCTTTCTCGGATGGGAGTGGAAGAACACTTGGTCAACCCTAAACCTGTACCAATCATTCCCGAACAAAGAATTCTGGGTGTAATCGCCACAGAATCCATAGAGGAAGTTAAGGATAAAGCCAGGCAACTTGTAACTCCAGTAGACATACAGAATTGGCATCTGCAGGGAAAGGACTTTGCAGTAAAGGACAACTTATTGTATTTCCAAGAACGATTATACCTACCCAGCACAGATTTACAGAAAAAAGTAATCTCTTGTTATCACGACTCTTTAATGGAAGGTCATCCCGGTATAGCCAAGACCTCAGAAAAGATCAAGCGCTACTTCTGGTGGCCGTCTTGGAAAAAAGATATCAGAGACTTTATAATGTCCTGTGGAGTATGCGCCCAAAACAAGAGTCAAAAGGAAAGACCAGCAGGCCTCTTACGCCCTATTGACATCCCACCTCGCCCTTGGCATACGCTTTCTATGGACTTCATCACCGATCTACCTCCATGCTCCGGATACAATACGATTCTAGTAATCGTGGACTTATTCTCCAAGATGGCGCATTTCATTCCGCTCAAAGGCTTGCCAACAGCAGCAACTCTGGCCCGAGAATTTCTCGAAAACATCGTCCGACTGCACGGTTTTCCTTCGGTTCTAATTTCGGATGGAGGTAGTCAATTTATTTCTCATTTTTGGCGAAGTTGCTGTCGGTCGGCTCAAATTGATGTGAGACTATCGACCAGTCACCACCCTCAGACCGACGGACAAACCGAGAGGACCAATCAAACTCTGGAACAGTATTTACGCTGCATGCTGCAACAAACTGAAAAAACTTGGAAAGATATCCTTTGGATAGCCGAGTATGCCTACAATAACTCTGTCCATTCGGGAACTGGGAAAACCCTGTTTTTTCTTTTGTACGGCAGTCACCCTCGAACCTCGGAGTTGGATCCCCTCCAAGATCTTGAAACACCAGCAGTAGACTACCTGCATTCTACAATCACCCAAGCCTTTAAGGAAGCTGTTTCTCACCTTCAAAGGGCTAAAGAACAATACAAGAAAGGAGCAGATCAACATCGGAAGGAAGCCCCTCACTATCAAGTAGGGGATCAAGTCTGGTTATCCACCAAATATCTATCTCTAAAAGGGCCACGCACATTCAACCCAAGATACCTTGGTCCCTATTCCATCACTACCATAGTAAACCCAGTAGCGGTCAAGTTGGACTTGCCCCCGCACATGAAGATACATCCGGTCTTCCACGTCTCTCTATTAAAACCCGTGCAACCTCAAACCCGACTAACCAAATCTCCAAAACCTATCCTAGTGGATGGAGAACTCGAGTTTGAAGTCAAAAGCATTCTGGACTCCAAGATCTCCAAATCTAAACTATTCTACCTAATTGACTATAAAGGCTACGGCCCCCAAGAGAGATCCTGGGAACCTGCTGAATATGTCCACGCTCCTCGCCTAATCAAAAGATTTCACCGAACATTTCCTGACAAGCCAAAACCCCCGGAGAAGCCCGGTTTGGGAGGGTCCTTGAGGGGGGGTACTGTCATGATCTCTGCTTCCAAAAGGTCAGGGTTTTCCCAACTCCCTTGGAAGCAGATCCATAACCCAGGTTCCGAGTGCCAACCAGTCCCAATTGGGACCTTTTGGACCCAGTCCTGGCGCCAGTGGCACCAGGCTCATAAATATGCCCAGTCCCAGCGCTGGAAGCGCCGGGCTCATAATGCTTGGGTGGACTTACCTTCAGCAGACCATGCTGCTTACTTGCCTGCCAGTTGAGCCTCTGATCCTCTTCTGTTTGGAACTACTTTTCCTGTTGGGTGGGGCTGGAGCCACTCCCTAGATTCAGAACACTGGAACTCTTCTGGAAGGCAGGAACTCTTTTCTTACCAGGAACTCTTTTCTTACTTAGGCGTGGCTGTGGAAGGAGACACCTAAGCACTACAGGAGGCTATTTAAACCACACCTGGTGGATGAATCTTGCTTTGCGTTATTCTGCAACCTCTGCAGCAGAACGCTCATCGTGTCTTCTGCATCCGGTCCTGGGCCTAAGGAAAAAGGCTTACCATCCTGAATCCAGTCTTCAGCAACACCTATAAAGACAAGAAAGAACAGGTTAGCATTCCGGCATCTGAAAGGCAAAGGCTTACCATCCTGAATCCAGTCTTCAGCAACACCTATAAAGACAAGAAAGAACAGGTTAGCATTCCGGCATCTGAAAGGCAAAGGCTTACCTACTCTTCGTGCGCTCCGGAGGTCTTCACACTGCATTCCGGCATCTGAAAGACAAAAGTTTACCAACTCTTCGCACGCTCCGGAGGCCTTCGGCGCTGCATCCTGCATCTGAAAGACAAAACAAGGTGCGTTTAAAGACATTGGGGAACTTTAATACTCACGTGCCATTACTCCTTTCCACATCTAATCCAGTGGGTATTCCGGCACCCTGCAGCCGCTCCGAACTCGTACCTGCAAAATAAAAAGACAGTTAGAGCGCATAGTGAAGCAGGCAACAAGCGCTTACTTACGTGCTTCCAGGCGCTTCTATTCATCACACGGGCTCCATCTTCAACTCACTTCAGCCCGTCATCCGCCATCGCCGGAACCCTGCAAAACAAGAGACATCATTACTAAAGACTTTAAAGACATTTGAATGACTCGAAACTTACCGTTCGTGCAGTAAACGACGGACAGCAGTCCTCTGAAGTCAAGAGGCCTGCGCTACCTATCCAGTGAAGAAACTGGTTACAGCACCCTGCCCCGAGGCAGATGGAGAGCTCGGCATTCACTTACCTAAGGTGAGAGCGTTAACCTTTGGGGGTCTACAGGAGAGGAGAAGAGGAAAGAGATAGGGACACCCCAATAACCCCAGTTCATTAACCCCATATTTTCTATCTGCAGACATCTTACTCTACACGTCAGGCATACAGTGCACAGAGGTCCAGCCCAAAGAGCCAACCGGGTGCTACACATCACCTTTGAAGATACGGTAGTCGCCCAGTTAAGACCGGCGCCTCTGCGAGAATCAGGTGAGCGTTACACCCTGATTAGACTTGAATTGGGCCTTCCCTCACTGAAAGTGATGGTACTTAAAAGGAGAGCAGGGTTTTATCTTAAGATGATTGGCTGCTCTCCCAATCCCTTATTGACTGTGATCCATCAGGAAGTGATTACAGAATATACCACTTCACCCCTACAGAAAGCCATGACTACATTTTTTATAGACATTGGCTCGACACATAGAGGGGCAATCGCCACCAAGAAAGTTCTAAATGCACTCGGAAAAAAGGTGGACCTTTGGGATTGGCTTGACATTTTTTCTCATTTCAGCAGTCTTAATACCTATCATTTTGTGAAATTCAGATTGTACAATTTCATGAAACCTCAAGCCTATCTGTATCTCTGTCCTACTAGAAGGCCTAGACGTTTTATCATCTTGTTCCGATTGGAACAATTGCCTACTTTGTATAATGTAGGAGCCAGGGAAGATATCCCTGTTAAAGAGCGTGTTTGTCGCTTATGTATATCCCTAGAATGTCTAGAGACAGCCAGACATCTTTTAACGGAATGTCAGACATTAAAGGATACAATCTTATACTATCTGGGTGAATTTGTGCACGATCCTTTAACCATATGGACACCTAATTTTGGCTCTATTGCACTAACACCTGCAATAAGCACTTGTTCATTGCATTGTATAATGTCTGGCAGCAGATTGAAATAGGTCTGGCTCTCTGACTTGATTTATCTTAGTATTGGGATGTTATGAACTGTTATGTCATGTTGTCTAGGAAGAGGCCCTTTATCAATTACATCTACATTTCACTCAGACATAAGCTGTCTTGTGCAAAAATGTCCATTTATTACTCTGTGCTGCTAAAATCGCATAGAATTATGGGAAAAGATAATAACTCACATATATTCTAACATGATTTCTTTGATTCTGGGTTTTGTACTAGCTTGTAAATATCCTAAGAAAAATTGTTCTATTATATTCTTTTTTATTGCTGTTTTTATATCTGCTGATGATTTGTTTTGTCTTTTTTATGATTTAACATTAATGTATATAATTTGTAATATGTGTAAAGTTTGAATTTATTTTCAATCTATATCATATTAAAGAATTATTATTATTATTTAATGAAGACCCCAGAAGGTACGCAACATTCATGAACCAGTGCTGCCTCCATTTTCTTTGTAGGCCTGGGGCTTTCACAAACGACCAGGCGAGGGTGGCCTTCGTGCCGCAGACTGGTCGGTACCTTTAGGAGCCGGGATGACCCATTACTGCAGAACTGCAGGGGTTTTCAACAGGAGATGGAAAAGTTATTTGCTCGACACTTGCATGGACAAGCTCTTGATAACGAACTCCTGTCCCTCTGCCAAGGGAATCAAGATTTGCTGACTTATATTGCCACCTTTAATAGACTGGTTGTAGAAGTGGGGTGGCGAGAAGATAAAAGAACCACGTTGTTTGATCAGGGCCTACGAGAAGACCTGAAGGATGTCCTTGCTCAAGTGGTAGACCCACCTAAAGACTGTGCAGAGTTTATCAACCTGGTAGTTCAGTTGGACCACAGATTACAGGATCGAAGAACAGACCGAAGTAGACTAAAAAATCGTGTCATGTACGTACGTTCAAAAGATAATGTTCAACGTCCATCAGAAAATACCACAGAACCCATGCAGATTGAAGGAGTACGACCCCCTTTAACCAAGGTTGAAAGAGACAAGAGGAGACAGCTACAGTTATGCCTATACTGCGGTAAATCGGGTCACTACCTCAAAGAATGCCCAGTGAAACCTCCAAGGAAGGTGGTAGGCGCTACAGAGAAAGAAAATGATGGAAAGGAATCGGAAAACTACCTGCCCCGGCAAGCGTAGAGGTCCACTTGTCGAGCAAGACGGATGAGTCACAGACCTCACATTTCGTCCTACCAGTAACCTTGATCAATCACCAACAACCGTCACAGAGGCATGCAATAGAGGCATACATAGACAGCGGAGCAGTTGGTAATTACATAGATCGAGATCTGGCAACAGAAATGGGACTTCCCTTATGCACAAAACCAACAAATGAAAAGGTAACTACTGTTGACGGTACAGAAACTGCTTTGGGACCAGTAACCCAATGCACAACAGAATTAACCCTTCTGTTTCAGGATGGACATCACGAAGCAATCACGTTTGACCTCATCAAAGTTCCTCAGTTCCGGTTGATTTTAGGGATGCCATGGTTAGTAACTCACAATACCCACATAGGCTGGCGTGCAAAGAGACTGACCTTTTCCAATGAATGCGCCCACGCTTGCTACCCGAACTCTATACCACAGCCAAACCTGAAATCTGTTCAAGAAATAGCATTGGGGATCGCAGAACCAATGGACACCTTACCAAAAGAATATCAGGATTATCAAGATGATTTTCAGAAGGAACAGGCTAACACATTACCACCACATAGGCCCTATGACTGTCAGATCGACCTGTTACCTGGCACACAGGTTCCTTGTGGTCGAATGTATGCACTTACGGAAACCGAAAATCTTCACTTGAAGACCTATCTGGATCAACACCAGCCTAATGGGTTTATCCACCCGTCAAAGTCACCGGCAGCCTCTCCCTTATTCTTCGTACCCAAGAAGGAAGGAGATTTGAGGACTTTACTTTATCAAATCACAGTAAAAAAATGCTACCCTTTGCCCCTTATCCCAGAACTGTTGGACCAAGTCAAGGATGCCCGAATCTACACCAAACTAGACCTCAGAGGAGCATAACACCTTGTACGTGTTAAGAAAGGGGATGAATGGAAAACCGCATTTCGCACCAAGTATGGCCTGTACGAATATCAGGTAATGCCTTTCGGGCTGTGCAACGCTCCCGCAGCGTTCCAATACTTCATGAATGATGTATTACAGGAATTAATCGATGTCTGTGCCCTGGTCTTTATTGACGACATCCTGGTGTATTCCCCCTCTAAAAGAGATCCTGTGGAACATGTTCGCTCAGTCCTTGCAAAACTTTGCCAGCACAAACTGTACGCCAAACTCGAGAAATGCTCCTTCCATGTCACCGAAGTTGAGTTCCTCGGTTTTGTTCTCTTGCCAAAGGGAGTCAAGATGGATTTACACAAAGTAGATGCCATCCTTAATTGGCCGTCACCTTCTTCACTTAAAGGAACCCAAGGCATGCTCGACTTTGCACATTTTTATTGCCGATTTATTCCAGATTTCTCACGGATAGTCCACCCAATCACATCATTACTGAGAAAAAAACAACAAAAAATTCCAATGGACTGAAGATGCGGAACAAGCCTTTCAAGAACTCAAGGAAAGATTCACCTCCGTGGCAATTTTACGACATCCTCGCCCTGATCTCCCCTATGTAGTGGAAACTGATGCTTCCAGTGTAGCTATGGGAGCAGTTCTCTCTCAAAAAGATCCAAAGACAGGCCAATTACACCCCGTGGCCTTTTGGTCATGTCAATTCTCACCACCAGAACTTAACTATGAAATTACAGACAAAGAATTGTTGGCAATAAAATCAGCATTCAAAGCCAGGCGGCAGTATCTATTAGGTGCCAGACATACCATCACAGTAATCACATATCACCGAAACCTTCAATACCTAAAGTCAGCAAAAGCCCAATTGTCATGGCAGTTGCGGTGGGCTCTATTCTTCGCAGAATACGATTACGTAAAAACAAACCGATCGGAATGGGAAGGCCGATGCCTTGTCTCATATGGGTTTTGAAGAGAAAACTAACAGTACCATGGACCCTGTTGCCATCATCCCATGTGATAAACGACTCGGACTCACCACCACATTGACTCTGAGTGAACTTCAAGATAAGATACGAACCTTAATGAACCCCGAGATCTTGCAGAAATGGAATTCCCAAAATGAACATCACACGGTTATGGATGGATTGCCCTACTTCAGGGAACGACTACATCTACCACATAAAGATCTGCAAGAATTGGTCATGTCTGGTTATCACGATTCCCTGATCGAAGGCCATTCCGGAATTGCTTAGACTCTATGTTGGAATTGAAATAATATTATGCCTCCTATCGCAGTAATTGAATGTGTATTGGCCTACGCCAAGTTGTCTAAAATATCATGTGAATAGACTCCGCGGCAAGGTCTTGACCTTAACGAAAAGTAATGTAAGTCGCCATCTTGGATTTAGCCGCCATTTTAGGTTCTCTTGTAATGTGGAAGTCACCCTGAATGACATTCTGAGTGAGATTCTGGCCATTGTGACCTCCGCACACACGAATAATTAATATGCCTACAGGCCACTTGTCGGGGTCGCGAACTGAGACCTTGTCCTATTACTGACCTATGTGTAAATGAACAACTGTATCAGCTGAACTGATCAAAATGCATACATTATAGGATTGACCTGGCAAGGGACCCTAGGCCTGATTCCAAGAATGGTTAACCCGCGAGAGGGTTGGCCAAGGGCTGGATAAAGGATATAAAAGCCCAAGTATTCCGAATGTCCGGTCTCTCTACTAATGCATCGAACCTTCGTTGAAGTTCGTTATGTTACTCTGAGAGCCGAATAGCTATCCGTTTGTCAATTGACTTTGGTAACTGTTGTAGCTTATTAATAAAGCACTTGTATGTCCTTTGTAACCTGTGTTGGTGTGTTTCTTTTGGGCTTCCCAGCCTCATATCAATTTTTATGTTTTCACAGTTGGCGCCCGAACAGGGACCCTCAAGATTGATGCCGGATCATTGAAGGTTGACGCAAACTATCGAACCGGGATCGGACGGTGTGATTTTGCGGGCCCGACCGAACGAGACGCGATACCTCGGCAGCGCTGCACGATCCGATCCTTGGGCGATAGTCGTGTGGTCTGACACGGCATCTTGACGAGTGTCCATTTTTGAGGCAGGCAGATTTGTCGAAACCACCAAACACAAGGTAAAATTCGTTAGGTAAGTTCTCTGATAAACCGTACGGTCCTCCTTAGGTTTGGTCAGGTGCAGTCATGACCCGGCTCTTAATTTAACCCTGACAATTTGAATTTGGCGTATTGTATCTGCAGACACAATTATTGACCAGGTAACACCAATTTTTTGTGAAATGCCTGGGAAATTGTCTAGCTGCTTTAGGGCTCTGTTCCGCAGCGATCGACAATCTTTGGAATTTAGCCGCCCGGCACCACAGGAGGGGTCGCCGGCATGTACTATGTACTGTAAGTATGGCATTGGTACTATAGTATTTAATGATATTTGGCACAGACAGACCAGACATGCCTCCGAATTTCAGTGGCCAATCAATGGCAGTTTTGAGATCTCCCGTATTGAATACCTAGAATCGGTCTTGCTAAAAAAGAAGGCTAGACCTGCAGCCTTTGATGTTTTTACAGAATTGGAAAAAAGAAGCGTTACAGCAGCTTAAAAGTAGGGATAAACATGCACGCAGTCATAAAACAAATGCCGAAAAAGCGTTGTTATATGACAAAGAAAAACATTCAGAATCAGTTAAAAATATGGATAGGGCTTTTTCACTTGGAATCCAGAAAATTTACCCCTCTAAAGATTTTCATGTTTCTGAAGAATTTATTGAAAAATTGTTAAACGAACGCAGGCCTGGTGCCTCTGCGCCACCTCCGTATGATCCTTTCTTGGGCGCTTTGCCCATTCCTGCTGTTGTTCCTGCTGTTATTCCTGTTCCCCCTGTACAACCTATTGTTCCTATTCCTCTAGTTGTTGTTCCTCCACCTATCGCACCGCCCCTTCCTCCTGCGCCGATAGTTGCACCTTTATTAAATTTACCTGCACCTCTGCTCCCGAGTGGTCCCGTATTGACTGAAGTTGATCAAGGTGCAGGATCAAAGATTGTCACTCGTAATACTGTTTCTGCAGATAAGAAACAGGAATTGTTTGCATGGGCTAAGCACTGTATGGAGAAAGGTGATCAAGTTAATGTTTTTTCCACATTATCTAATTTGAACAGTTTTCCCGAGAAAAATGTTTTTATCGAAGGTTTGGGGACTCATTTATGTGTGATGTGGGGTAGATTACAAAATTCGGATCTTCCACAAGGGGTGAGAGATCTAAATGCTTTGGCACTTTCGAGGGACACAGAGCATAAAGTATATGGTCGTGTTGAAAAATGTTTTGGGTATAGGAAGGACTTTGAAAAGTCACGAGATGAGGATGACGAAGACGATAGTATGTATGTACAGAAACGGTTCCTTCCGTGTCGTAGATCGGCACCTGAGGAAGTACGGATTTGTACCAAAGATGCGATTCGATTGATCTCGGATTCATCGATTCCGCCAGATGAAGTATATGACACGTATAGTCAGTATACAGTAGAAATGCAAAGAAAGGTAATTCAGGTAATGGTACAGTACCTGCAAGAAGAATGTGTAAGAAAGAAGGTTAGTTGCCCCATAGAATTGTTGGGGATTTGTAAAAGGGCTTTTTCGCCCGACACTTCTTCGGCTGCCTTAGCGCTCGACCTGGCTCTGTTGCTTAGTAAGCGGCCGGAGGTACCTATATCTCAGTTGCCTATGAGAGAGGTCCCTCCGACCTTTGTCCCAAAGGTTGAGATTCCCGCCAACGCTGGGACTGGTGCACCCACTGTGGATATCCCTGCACATTATGTATCGCAATTCGTTCACGTCCCGTTTTCACGGCAGGAAGTGAACACGATTAGATAATCAGTTCCCGATATCAGGAAAAAACCCGACTGGGTTTTACAAAGAGATAGAGTCCGTCTTGCAGTCCTCTGTGTTCACCTTAAGTGATATTGACTTGCTATTCCCTGTACTCCTACCCGTAGATGTATGGAAGCAGGTTCGGACAATAGATGATGTGCCAGGGTTGGGAGATACGTGGGCTAATATGATTAGGATTGATGGGGAAAGACCAGCAGGTGAGAAACCACCACAGGTAATACTTACTTTGCCTGATAGAATTGTCGCGAAATTAAAAACTATAATTCCAGAGAAAAGAATTATTTGGGACAAGCTTACGGCCTGTGTTCAAGGGAAAACTGAAGGCACCACCGAATTCTTTAACAGATTCGAGCAGGTATTTTCCGACTTCAGTGGGCAGGATTTGGGTACAGAGTCTGGGAAAAGGTTGTTTGTGGACAAATTTGTACGTGGATTGTTGCCCGACATCCAGTCACAGATTATGTCCTCTGAGAGCGCTTGACAGGCAAAATCTCAATCTGAGGTCTTGCACATGGCTCAGTATTATGAGAACCGTGTTAATAATGAGAAGAAGAAAATAGAAAAGAGGAAAGGGGATTTGAAAACCAAAGTATTATTACAACAAATTGTTAGAAACCCCAGAGGAGGCACGACACAGACTAGAGGTCAGTATCTCCCAAAAGGAAATGCTCCTTTGGGTTCTGTGAATATTAATCAATGTGCTTATTGCCGCCAGGAAGGTCATTGGCGAGCACAGTGCCCCGTCCTTCGACAAAGGTCAAACAGTGCGTTTGGAAGTACGGGAAGATGACCTAGGGGCCACCCTGGAGCAGGGGCCCCTGATAGAGGTCAGTTTTTGCAAGATCCTGAGCAACCTTTTTCACAGGAAAATCAGACCTCGAGTGTGGACTCGAGGAACATATTTGATCACCCTTCTGCTGCCTACCTTTCTGAAGAGCTTCCTTCTGACGATACTCTATTTCATTAGGACTGCCCGAAGCAGGGTTTGGAACCTTCACCTATTCCCGTTAATCAGAAAGGCCCCTACGTTGAATTATTAGTAGGGAATAGGAAACACCAGTTTTTGATAGACACTGGAGCACAGAAGTGCTCCATTGAACATTCTCGGGTTCCAAACATTCCACTGTCAGGGCAAACAAATGTTTCCGTAGGGTTTTCTGGTATACCAATTGTCTGTCCGGTTTCTTCACCGGTGTCTGTTTTGCCCTTTTCTTTTGACTTCGAACTGTGGCGAGAATTTGCTGGGGTTGAATTTGTTAAAGAAATTGAACGCAGTAATTCATTGTTCCTCTGATGGAGTACGGCTGACGGTTTCACCACAGCAACTTCCTAATTCTCAGTTTCTGATTCAACCTTTACCTCCTGAGTTTAGCATTGTCCCGGAATGTTTATGGGCGGTTGATGACAATGATGTCGGGGTACTACAGATTGAGCATGTTAAAACAGTTTTGAAACATGGAGTTAAACTACCACGCATTCCGCAGTATAAAATATCAGTTGAGGGCGAGCGTGCTTTGAAATGCATTGTCTCCGATTTTGTGCATCGTGGGGTGATCGAGGAGATTACAGGTAGTTTGTGTAACAGTCCGATCTTGCCTGTATATAAGAAAGGCGACAATGCAATCCCATACCGGTTCATAATTGATCTTCGTGCTATTATCAGAGTTGTCGCCCCACAATTTCCAATCGTGCCTGATGTAACAACGATATTGACAATGATCCCTGCTACGGCTACGCACTTCAGCGTTGTGGATTTAAAAAATGTTTTCTTTAGCATTCCTATACATAGGGAAAGTAGATATTTGTTTGCGTTTACCTTGGGGGACGCTCATTTACATTCACTAGGGCACCTCAAGGGTATACTGAAAGTCCAAGCATTTATAGTAGAGCTTTGAAAGAGCAGCTCGACACCCTTGAGTTGCAACCTACTTGTACACTGCTCCAATATGTTGATGATTTGCTTTTGGCTGCAGACTCTGAAAGTGCTTGTAAGGAAGGCACTATACTGCTGCTTGTTCATCTAGCAAAAAATGGTCATAAAGCTTCGCTCAAAAAATTTTCAATATTGTTGTCAGGAGGTTGCCTATTTAGGGTACCTCCTGTCAAAGGAGGGGAGAAGACTGACACCTGAAAGAATAAAACACATTTCTGACATGTCTGTTCCAAATACACAGAAGGAAGTCAGAGCCTTAATAGGTATGGCTTCTTACTGTAGGTTGTGGATCCCGAACTTTTCGCTAGTGATAAAACCGATGTTGGCTTTGACGAAGAAGGGCATTGCTCTGCCACTGCCATGGAAATCGGAACATCAACGATCATTTGAGCTTCTCAAAACCGTGTTATGCTCTGCACCGGTTCTGGGTACTCCAAATTATGACAAGGCCTTTGTGTTGTTTGTGCATGAATGTGATGGATGTGCTTTGGCTGTATTAACACAGGAACACGGAGGGAAGAATAGGCTGTGCGGCTACTACTCCTCCGCCCTTGATCCTGTCGCATGCGCTTTGCCAAGATGTTTGCGAGCTGTCGCTGCTGCTGCCGCGTCTGTAAAGCAGAGTGAGGGAATGGTCCTAGGCCATGATTTGATTTTGATGGTACCTCACTCTGTAGATATCCTATTGAACAAAACCCAAACGCAACACCTCACCTCTGCACGGTTAACAAGGTATGACTTAATTATGTTTGCCCCGCACATTCAAATTAGGAGGTGTTGTGTTCTTAATCCTGCTGAACTCTTACCTTTCCCGCAAAACACTGTTTGTGGTGACGAAGAATTACATGACTGTCTGTATACCACTGAACAAGAAACGAAGGGAAGGATAGATCTTATAGATACTCCTTTGGACAATGCAGACGGGGAGCTGTTTTGTGATGGCTCCTGCTTCAAACTTTCAGATGGTACATCTACAGCTGCTTACGCAGTTACTACATTGGGTAAAGTTGTTGAAATTAAGAGAATTTCGCATAACTCCGCGCAGGCCGCAGAGATTATAGCATTGACCCGAGCTTGTGAATTCTCGGAAGGGCGTATAGTAAAAATATATACTGATAGCCAGTATGCCTTTGGGGTGGCTCACAACTTTGGGAGGCTCTGGTCGGAAAGAGGGTTCCTGACCTCACATGGGACCAAGATTCAGCATGGCCCCTTGATAGTGCAATTGCTCTCGGCACTCTAGCTCCCTAGGCAGTTAGTGATCATGAAATGTGCAGCACATCGTAAGGTCATAGATGATGTGGGAAAAGGGAACGCCTTTGCGGACCTGATAGCCAGGCAAACGGCCACAGACCTTAGCACAGACATGTACGCGCTAAGAAAAACAAAAGATGCCTATGTAATGGATGAAGGTATTGGGTCTGTGCGGGATATTCAAACTGATGCTACAGTAGAAGAATCTAAAAGGTGGGCCGAAGGAATGGGGAAACTAGATGATGATGGGTGTTAGGTGGATACATCTGAAGGAAAATGGTTGCTCTCTGATTCATATGTACTGGCAATGGTTACGATGGCACACGGTCCTACACATGTGTGTGCTCAGCAGATCACGAAAATGTTAGAACAAGTTTGGGTGAATAACAAGATTCTGGAGACTGCAAAACGTCATGTTCGGAACTGCATGATCTGCTTACAGCACAATGTGGGTAAGGGGACAGTAACTCCAAGGGGAAGCTTTGGGCCCCCTTCTGTTCCCTTCGAGGTCATTCACTTTGATTTTATTGAGATGGAACGGTGTAACAATCTGAAATATGTTCTTGTAATTATTTGTGCCTTTAGTAAATGGGTCGAGGCTTTCCCCGTTAAAGATGCTACCGCCATGACCACTGCAAAGATTATGGTGAAAGAATTCTTTCCTCGATTTGGGCTCCCAAGGGTAATTTGGTCGGACAATGGTCCTCATTTTGTTGCAGCAGTAATTTTGCAGATATGCATAGCATTACATATTGAGAAACGATTTCACTCAGCTAGACATCCTCAAAGTGCTGGGTTGGTGGAAAGACATAATGGTATCTTAAAGCATAAGCTTGCAAAAACATGTGCCGATACCAAGCTGAAATGGCCAGATGCCTTACCTATTGTATTATTGGCTATGCGTACCACACCTCAAACTAAGACTGGGCTTTCTCCATTTGAGGTAGTGATGGGGAGACCTGCTAATATTTGGGGTCTCCCAAAACCTAAAGTCCTGAGAGAGGTGGAAAATGTATTGCTTGTAGACTACTGTAACCAGTTAACTAAAAACCTGTATTTCATTTATCACCAGGTCTATTCAGCTTTACCTGTACGGTTCACGGGCCCAGGACACGATATACAACCTGGAAGTTGGGTCCTAGTAAAGGCCTACGAAAGGGTTCCTGTCTCGCTCCTCGTTGGAAGGGACCCTACCAGGTGCTGTTGGTCACCCAGACAGCAGTGCGGGTGGCTGGGAAGAAACACTGGATCCACGCGACGCATGTCAAGAAACTTCCTCACCTGACGCCACACGTTACAGAAGAAGCAGATCCCCTCGCTGATGCTACAGTCCCTGATCTTGGAGTAGCAAACAGCGCTGTGAGTGCGTCGGAGAATTTCTCTGAGCCCATGGAGCTTGAGGAACAGTCCATTTCGTCTCCGCACTCTTTTGAAAAATCACTTCCGGAAAACACTGTTACAAGTTCTGCGACTTCCGTCGCCTCCGATACGTCGCTTCCCTCAGGAAGTGACGACACCTTATTTTCGGATCAAACAATCTTGGGTACCACCAGGTACAACCTTCGACGAAGAAAATAGAACTACGGCACGGTTTTTTCCGTGCATTTGGGAAAGAGAAGTGATTGAAAGTTTTCTTTTGTATAAGAAAGTTTCTGTTGAACAACAGGAAGAAAAAGGGATTCTGCTGGCTGGGGTTGGGAAGGACTAAGAAATCACGCGACCGTAGCGTCGCCAGCAACGAACATTGGGGTCGTCGATTGAGGAACTACAATGCCTGCCACCTCCACTGCTGCTCCCCGCACTGGACTTGTGAATAAGGGGGTGACCAACTTGGACAATGAACAATGTGCCTGGGCACCGAAAACGTATTACTGTGTTTTGATAATGATAATTGTTATTTTTGCAACTACTGCTGTAGGACTTTGGTACTTTGAAGAAATCTATCCTCTAAAACCTCTACTACCGACCGAGATTGTACCAACTGCTTTGACTCCCTCTGTACTCCTCCACACTCTGTCCCCTAGAGACTCCCAACATAGACAAAAGTATCATAATAACACTCTAATGATAGTAATGAATGCAACGCATGCCATTTTTAATAAGAGTAATTGTTGGATTTGCACTCATTTACAGCAACATGGGAACAAGGGACTAGGATGGTATATTCACCCTTTACCTTTAACGACTGCTTGCTATGCCTCTCTTAGAGCACTATTCTTTGGCCGTTGGAATGACAGCATCTCAGGGAACTTTGATGGAACTCATTTGAATGATTTCGAGAAACGTGAATTAACTCCCCTGGGATGCTCGCTTTTTGCAAACAGAAGTAAACCTAATGTTGCTTCTATTAGGCCGTCTGATAAACTCTCTCTTCCTTTAAAACTTGAATTTCCTTTAAAATGGCTCCGATAGGCAATAAGGATGCCGTGCCTCCTTCTTACTCTATAAATCATAGCCCTGATTCGGTCCCCTTTTGTGTACAAAGAAATGGCACTCGGCCAATGGGAGATTTTGAAGGTTGTATGAACACTGTAAATTTGACTAGAGAAAACAGGCCTCTGTATGTAGGGGGGCCTGTTTATTTTGTTTGTGGTAGTTTAGCATTTCCCTGGTTGCCCAAGGATTGGCAGGGAACCTGTTATTTAGGAATCCTGTTACCCGGGGTATTTGTAGCTAGTACATTGGAGGTTTCTAAGGCTCGCCCACGGCGGGACAAGAACGGAGATACCCCTGGGCAAGTATTGGGAGACATAGCAAAATCAGTTGTGTCCTTTTGGGGACAAATAAAAAACTCTGAGAACATTAGGGGATTAGCAAGGGTACTGGAGAGAACGATCAACCGGACCACGGACATACTCTACAATATGACACTAGAACAAAAAGCAATAAGATTGGTAGCACTCCAAAATCGGATGGCATTAGATGTCATTTTGGCAGAACGAGGTGGAGTATGCAAATTGGTGGGGTCCGCTTGCTGTGTTTTCGTACCAGATTCCTCGCCGACAATTTTTAAAGCAATACAGAACTTGCATATCCTTACTTCTGAAGTACATATCCCTGTAGGAGATTGGAATCTTAGCACCTGGTTCTGGGATTCTTTACGATCTTGGGGTTGGAAGGTGCTTTCTGTTATTCTGGTTATTTCGGGGATCCTGCTATTTCTTTGTTGCTGTTTTCAATGTCTTCCGAGTATATGTGGAATGCTAGGGGGATGTTGTGCCCAAGCAGTGAGCACAATAGGGCATAGAATGTATGCCCCAGATACAGCATCCAAAGAGTTTGTGTTACAAGAGGTTCTGATGAATGACCTAATGTCTATAGATATTACAGACAATGATTTGGGATGTACGGATGACAATACATGGAGTTATTTGCAAAAGTATTAGAAATGATATTAGCACTTGGCATAGGCCAAAAGGAGGGTTTGTTGGAATTGAAATAATATTATGCCTCCTATCGCAGTAATTGAATGTGTATTGGCCTACGCCAAGTTGTCTAAAATATCATGTGAATAGACTCCGCGGCAAGGTCTTGACCTTAACGAAAAGTAATGTAAGTCGCCATCTTGGATTTAGCCGCCATTTTAGGTTCTCTTGTAATGTGGAAGTCACCCTGAACATCAAAATGGAGGCTGAATGACATTCTGAGTGAGATTCTGGCCGTTGTGACCTCCGCACACACGAATAATTAATATGCCTACAGGCCACTTGTCGGGGTCGCGAACTGAGACCTTGTCCTATTACTGACCTATGTGTAAATGAACAACTGTATCAGTGGAACTGATCAAAATGCATACATTATAGGATTGACCTGGCAAGGAACCCTAGGCCTGATCCCAAGAATGGTTAACCCGCGAGGGGGTTGGCCAAGGGCTGGATAAAGGATATAAAAGCCCAAGTATTCCGAATGTACGGTCTCTCTACTAATGCATCGAACCTTCGTTGAAGTTCGTTACGTTACTGTGAGAGCCGAATAGCTATCCGTTTGTCAATTGACTTTGGTAACTGTTGTAGCTTTTTAATAAAGCACTTGTATGTCCTTTGTAACCTGTGTTGGTGTGTTTCTTTTGGGCTTCCCAGCCTCATATCAATTTTTATGTTTTCACATCTAGCCAAGGTTAAACAAAATTATTGGTGGCCAACCTGGCGTAAGGACATTGCTCGATTCGTTCTATCCTATGGGATATGTGCACAGAATAAATCACAAAAACAAAAACCAGCTGGCCTCCTACAACCACTGGATATTCCACCGGCTCCCTGGCATGCTCTTTCTTTTGATTTTATTACGGACTTACCTCCCTGTCAAGGTTTTAATACCATTCTGGTGGTTGTAGACCTGGTCTCTAAAATGGCACATTTCAGGACTTCCTAACGCTACAGGTCTGGCAAAAGCATTTCTTGAACAGATTATAAAACTGCATGGTTTCCCCTCAGTCCTAATCTCAGATCGTGGAAGCCAATTTGTATCCAACTTCTGGAGGAAATGTTGTACCATGGCACAAATCGATGTTCGATTATCCACTAGCCATCATCCCCAAACGGATGGACAAACAGAAATACCAAATCAGACATTAGAACAGTATCTACGTTGCATGCTGCATCAAGTGGAAGATAATTGGAAAGACTTGTTATGGATAGCGGAATATGCATACAATAACTCCATACACACGTGCACGGGACAAAGCCTGTTCTACACAATATACGGAAGACATCCACGTACCTCTGAACTAGATTCCCCCACAACCTTGGAAATGCCAGCAGTAAAGACTCTACACACAAGCATAACTCAAGCCTTCAAAAGGGCAAATGAACATTTACTGCAAGCCAAAGACAGACAAAAAGAATTCTGAGACCGGCATCGAAGGAATGCTCCCGATTACCAAGTTGGAGACGAAGTCTGGTTGGCATCAAAACATGCGCCCATAAAAGGTACCCGGACCTTTTGTCGAAGATATCTAGGACCCTATACCATCAAATCAGTGATAAATCCAGTGGCCATCAAGTTAGCCTTACCACCAAGCATGCAAATTCATCCGGTGATCCATGTGTCACTTGTAAAAACTGTACAACCAGGAACCCGAGTCTTAACACCACCAAAACCTGTGCTAGTTGATGGAGAGCCTGAATTTGAAGTTAAAAACATCCTGGATTCGAAACGTACCAGATCTAAGCTATACTATTTAGTGGACTGGAAAGGGTACGGGCCTCAAGACAGAACTTGGGAACCAAGTGAACATATTCACGCACCACGTCTGATTGAGGTTTCACCTGGATAACCCCACCAAACCCGGGCCGGACAGGAAGGATACCACGAGAGGGGACTTGTGGGGGAGTGCTGTCATGACCACTGTGAGGGGGCACAAGTTGTGCTACAAGAAGGCTCCCACCAGAACCCTGAGGGCCTTAAAACCACTGCAAAAGGGCTCCTGGAGCCAGTCCTGGCACCTTTGGCACCAGGCTCATATGTAGGAAGGAAGGGCTGTTCAAACTAGGTCCCATTTTGTTATGCTCAACTGGACCCCACAGGGGTTTCAATCGGACCCGGACAGCTGCGGTCTCCGTCAACGTGATGCGTAATGCAGAGATGACTGTCTGGACTGGCCCGCCTAGTCTTGTCTCTTGGACCCGAAGAAGTATTTTCCTGCAAGTGGAGACAGGGATTAGCCACCTGTGGGTTTTAGGGATGGCCTCCCAACTGTTCTCGCTCTCCCCCACTAATCACCTCTGATATCCCCTTAGTAACCTCACCTTATGTTTGTAAAAGATGAGCTCTCCATCCTGCGTGTCTTGCAGGGGCGCGTAGATACCAGTTACTTCACTGGTTTGAAGGCGTTGGGAGAGTTCCTGTAGGCATTGACTCTGAAGTCCCAGGCGGGATTAGTAAGTATCAAGTTCAAAGAGTTCAATGTGCCCGATGTTCACTCTTGTCCCCTTCCTTCCTGAAATTGCAACTGAGTTCGTGAGAAGAAGGTCTCGTAGCTGCTGCTGGCGTTCAGGTAAGAGTCTGTGTTACCAAACGCTGTCCGGTAACTATTGCATGCGTTAACATGTTGTTTTTCTCCCTCTTTACAGATGCGGCATATGAAGATATGGAGAATAATACTGCCAGTGGTAAATCAGGTAAGTCTATGGTGGTAAGAGGTATTTGTTGATTCCCTTGGCTCACCTTGTTATTCTTGTGCCCCTAGGTGCCGGAGTACGGCAAAGAAATGATGGAGACAGTGCCGGATCGAAAGATGCTGTGAGAACTGGTGAGTATGGCGCCGTGCTGGAGCTGGCGAAGCGACGCGTGCAGGACTGATGTACTTTCCAGGTCGGGAGATGAAATGGATCCGGAATCAGGTGAGGAATGTGAAATAAGTTTGTTTTCTAACCTTGTCCTTTTCTTCCTCTTTATTCTAGGAGCTCCGGATTCGAGGCGGGCGTGGCAGAAGACTGGATGCTGGCTGCAGGCACGCGGGCATGGCAGAAGACTGGATGCTGGCTGCAGGCACACGGGCGTGGCAGAAGACTGGATGCTGGCTGCAGGCACGGTGAGAGTCACGCTGCTGGATGCAGAATAACACGAAGCATGTGCTGCTGTTCGGGCGTGGTTTAAATAGCCTCCAAAGTAGTCCCAGGAAAGAAATTCCCCAGGACCACACCCGAGTAAAAAATAGTCCCTGTAGTAAAATAGTTGCATCCAGGCCTCACGTTGGCTTGGATTTATTTGCAGCATGGTCTGCATGAGGTAAGTAATGTCTGTGAGCCTGCTTGGTGCCTACGGCGCCAGGACTGAACCCAGACAGCCCCTAGCTGGGGCTGCTGGGGTTTTTGTAAATGTCTGGATGCCTGCTCTCGGGGCTGATGGGCTTGATCCGGATGCCTGGGGGTAGGCATCTTGACAGCACTCCCCCCCAAGGCCCCTCCTAAAGTTGTTCTTCCCCTTGGCCCTGGTTTGTCTGGGAAGTTCCGATGGAATCTCTTCACCAACCGAGGTGCATGAACATGGTCACTAGGCTCCCATGACCTTTCCTGTGGTCCGTAACCTTTCAAGTCGATTAAATAAAAAAAGTCTTGATTTAACCAACTTAGAGTCCAGGATATTCTTTACCTCAAATTCAGGTTCTCCATCTATTAGGATGCGGTCAGGTGGTTTGGCAAGTCTTGTCCCGGGTTGAACTGATTTCAGAAGTGAAACATGAAAGACAGGATGGATCCGCATATTAGATGGTAATTCCAACTTGACGGCCACCGGGTTGATAATGGCCTTAATAGTGTAAGGTCCCAAATACCTAGGATTAAAAGTCTGAGTTCCTTTTAGAGGTATGTGTTTTGTAGCCAGCCAAACTTGATCCCCAATCTGATATCATGGAGCATCGCTTCTATGTTGATCAGCTTTTTTCTTATATTTCTCTTTCGCTTGTTTCAAATGTTCTGTTGCCTCCTTAAAGGCTGTGTAATAGTAGAGTGTAAATGACTAACTGCAGGCATTTCTAAGTGCTGAGGCGAATCGAGTTCTGAGGTTCGAGGGTGATGTCCGTATATGGTATAGAAGGGGCTTTGTCCGGTTCCAGAATGTACTGAGTTATTGTATGCATATTCGGAAATCCATAAAATATCCTTCCAATTGCTTTCGGTCTGGTGCAGCATGCAACGTAGGTACTGTTCAAGGGTCTGGTTGGTCCTCTCGGTCTGACCATCGGTCTGGGGATGGTGACTGGTTGATAACCTCACGTCGATTTGCGCCAATTGACAACATTTCTTCCAAAATTGTGAAATGAATTGACTGCCTCGGTCAGAGACCAATACAGAAGGAAATCCGTGTATTCGAACAATGTTTTCGAGGAACTCCTTGGACAAAATTGAAGCGGAAGGTAATCCTTTCAAAGGAATAAAGTGGGCCATCTTGGAAAAAAGATCCACAATAACTAGGATGGTGTTAAATCCATTACATGGAGGTAGATCTGTAATAAAGTCTAAAGACAAGGTGTGCCATGGTGTAGGTGGAATATCCAAAGGTTGGAAAAGGCCAGCGGTTGTTTCTTCTGGCTTTTGTTTTGGGTTCAAATGCCACAAGACATCACAAATGACTTTACATCTTTTCGCCAAGTGGGCCACCAGAACTGTCTCTTAATTTTCGCTTCAGTTTTTGCGACACCTGGGTGCCCTTCCATCAGGGTGTCATGGTAATTGGAGATGACGAGTTCTTGTATTTCCTTGTGTGGTAGAAATAGTCGTCCTTGATAGTAAGGTAGGTCATTGACGATTGAGTAGTCTGGGCCTTTCTTTACCCAGTCCTGCAGGGTTGCTGGATCGAAGAGTTGTTGGATTTTTGAATGAATATCTTCTAGTGTCTGTTGAGTAGTTATGCCAAGAATTCTTTGCTCGGGAATTATTGGCACCGGTTCTGGGTTTGCATATGCTTCTCCCATCCCTATTCGGGATAAGGCATCTTCTTTACCATTTTTGCGGCCTGGTCGATAAGTGATCATAAAATCGAATTCGGCAAAGAACAATGCCCATCGAAGTTGTCATGATGATTGGGCTTTGGCTGTTTTTAAATACTGCAGGCTCCGGTGATTAGTGATTACGGTAATGGTATGCCTGGCACCAAGAAGGTAGTGCCGCCAAGCTTTAAAGGCGGATTTGATAGCTAATAGCTCTTTATCGGTAATCGCATAGTTTAACTCAGGTGCTGAGAACTTTCTGGACCAAAATGCTACTGGGTGAAGTTGACCAGTTTCAGGATCCTTCTGGGACAGGACAGCTCCCATGGCTAAACTGGATGCATCAGTTTCTACTATGTATGGAAGCTCAGGGCGTGGATGCTTTAAGACTGTTGCTGATGTGAATTTCGCTTTCAGCTCTTGGAAGGCCTTTTCAGCCTTTTCGGTCCACAAGAAGCGTTTGTTTTTTCGCAAAAGTGCTGTGATGGGGTGTACAACATGGGAGAAGTCTGGAAGGAATCTGGGTAGAAATTAGCAAATCCGAGCATGCTTTGTACCGCTTTGACTGAACTGGGTGATGGCCACTTGAGAATTGCATCCACCTTTCCAGAGTCCATTCGGACTCCCTTTGGAGTCAGGATAAATCCAAGAAATTCAACTTCTGTAACATGAAAAACACATTTTTCCAATTTTGCATATAACTTGTGCTGGCATAGTTTCTCAACGACTGCACGCACGTGCTTAACATGGTCTGATTCTGAGGAGGAGTACACTAGAATATCATCTATGTATACAGCGACACAGACGTCAATGAGTTCACGAAGGACATCGTTCATAATATACTGGAAGGCTGCTGGTGCATTGCACAACCCGAAGGGCATCACCTGATATCCGAATAATCCGTACTTGGTGCGAAAGGCAGTCTTCCATTCGTCACCTTTCTTGACACGTACCAGATGATATGCCCCTCGGAGATCTAACTTAGTGTAGATACAAGCATCCTTTACTTGGTCTAGTAATTTGGAGATCAGAGGCAATGGGTATTGGTGTTTTACCGTAATCTGATTTAATGCGCGGTAATCTATGCACGTTCTAAGGTCACCTTCCTTTTTTGGCACGAAGAATAAAGCTGAGGATGCAGGAGACTTGGCAGGACGAACAAAGCCATTAGCAAGGTATTGGTCCAAGTATTGCCGTAGGTGAAGATTTTCAGGTTCCGTGAGGGCATAGATTCTGCTGCATGGGGGTTGTGCACCGGGTAGGAGGTTGATTTGACAATCGTATGATCTGTGAGGAGGTAATGTATTGGCCTGTTCTTTTTGAAAAACATCCTGAAATTCTTGGTATTCCTGAGGTAACTGCACCATTGGGTTAACGACTGTAGCCAGGCCTTTGTTCAAAGTTTTCTCCGGGTAACATGTGTGTGCACAATCCGGGAAGGTTATTCTCTTGCCATTCTATACAAGGATTATGTGTTTCCAACCATTGCATCCCCAGTATTATCTGGAACTGTGGGGCTTTGATTAGATCAAACACAATAGTCTCTCGATGCCCATCTTGACTCAACAGTGTCATCTCTGTAGTGGAATGAGTTACAGGCCCCGAGGCAATCTCAGTTCCATCAACTGTGGTGATGACATCCGAAGTGGTCTTTTTGCAAAGAGGTAGATTCATCCTTGACACCAATTCGTGATCCATATAGTTTCCTACGGCCCCGCTATCTATGTATGCCCTTACTGCGTGCATAAGTGATGGCTGCCTGGGATCAAGTACGACCATTGGGATGATCAGATGCGAGGTCTGAGTGTCCTTCTTTAAGCTCGGCAAGCGGATCTCTACGCTTGTCGGGCGTGGTCGTTTCCCGAATCAGGCTCTATGTGGCTTTTATCAGCAACTCCTACCACCTTCTTGGGTGGTTTTGTAGGGCAATCCCGTAGAAAATGTCCAGAGGTTCCACAGTACAGACACAACTGCATCTGTCGTCTTCTTTCTCTTTCCTTTTGAGTTAAGGGTCCTTTAACCCCCCCGATCTGCATAGGTTCAGATGCATCTGTTCCTTTGGGGGCAACGTTGGGTTTAACCAATACCCGATTCTCGAACTTAGCTCGATCAGTCTTTCGGTTCTGAAGTCGGTGGTCTAGCTGGACCACTAAGTCTATAAATTCGGTGCAATCCTGAGGTGGGTTCACAACTTGAGCCAAGACGTCTTTGAGTTCTCCCCGAAGTCCACGATGAAACAATGTAATTCGTTTTTCCTGCGGCCACCCGGTTTCCACCACCAACCTATTGAAGGTTGCAATATAGGTTAGCAGATCCTGGTTACCCTGTCGTAAGGATAAAAGTTTGTTGTCCAGGGCTTGACCCTGTGAGTGTCTGGCGAATAGTTTTTCCATGCTCCTTTGAAAACCCTGAAAATCCTGGAGAAGAGGATCATCCTGGTTGACTAACAGAATGGACCAATCCGCTGCGCTGCCACTAAGATATGACAATATAAAGGCTACTTTGGCTTGGTCATTTGGAAAGGCTCCCGGTCTGCATAAAAATGCAAGCGGCATTGGTTCATAAACATGGTGAACCTTTTGGGGTCCCCAGCAAAGCGTTCGGGTGGAGCTAACGGAATATTTCCTGGTAAAACCACTTGCACAGGATTGCTTGATAAAACAGGGGTTGGTTTTCCTCCATATCCAGGTAGGGGCGTTTGTCCAGCTTGGTTTTTCAGTAGTTGCCTAGCCAGATCATCAGTGCGCTCCTTTGAGACAATCAGTTCTCTCTTGAGGGCATTAGTCTCTTGGTGAGCGGCATGTACTTCCGCCCTAAATTCCCCCAATAATTGGGCCAGTTGGCCAGTTTCCGAGGTTTCCATAACACCCGGGTGGGTATTTTTAGAAAGGCTTCGTGTTCTGTTACGCTCACCTGGACCCCACAGGGGTGTCGGTCTGGGCCCGGACAGCTGCGGTCTCCGTCAACGTGATGCGTAGTGCAGAGATGACTGTCTGGATTGGCCCGCCTAGTCTTGTCTCTTGGACCCGAAGAAGTATTTTCCTGCAAGTGGAGACAGGGATTAGCCACCTGTGGGTTTTAGGGATGGCCTCCCAACTGTTCTCGCTCTCCTCCACTAATCACCTCCGATATTCCCTTAGTAACCTCACCTTATGTTTGTAAAAGATGAGCTCTCCATCCTGCGTGTCTTGCAGGGACGCGTAGATACCAGTTACTTCACTGGTTTGAAGGCATTGGGAGAGTTCCGGTAAGCATTGACTCGGAAGTCCCAGGCGGGATTGGTAAGTGTCAAGTTCAAAGAGTTCAATGTGCCCGATGTTCACTCTTGTCCCCTTCCTTCCTTAAATTGCAACTGAGTTTGTGAGAAAAAGGTCTCGTAGCTGCTGCTGGCATTCAGGTAAGAGTCTGTGTTACCCAACGCTGTCCGGTAACTATTGCATGCGTTAACGTGTTGTTTTTCTCCCTCTTTACAGATGCGGCATATGAAGATATGGAGAATAATACCGCCGGTGGTAAATCAGGTAAGTCTATGGTGGTAAGAGGTATTTGTTGATTCCCTTAGCTCACCTTGTTATTCTTGTGCCCCTAGGTGCCGGAGTACGGCGAAGAAATGATGGAGACAGTGCCGGATCGAAAGATGCTGTGAGAACTGGTGAGTATGGCGCCGTGCTGGAGCTGGCGAAGCGACGCATGCAGGACTGATGTACTCTCCAGGTCGGGAGATGAAATGGATCCGTAATCAGGTGAGGAATTTGAAATAAGTTTGTTTTCTAACCTTGTCCTTTTCTTCCTTTTTATTCTAGGAGCTCCGGATTCGAGGAGGGCGTGGCAGAAGACTGGATGCTGGCTGCAGGCACGCGGCGTGGCAGAAGACTGGATGCTGGCTGCAGGCACGGTGAGAGTCACGCTGCTGGATGCAGAATAACACGAAGCATGTGCTGCTGTTCGGGCGTGGTTTAAATAGCCTCCAAAGTAGTCCCAGGAAAGAAGTTCCCCAGGACCACACCCGAGTAAAAAATAGTCCCTGTAGTAAAATAGTCCCATCCAGGCCTCATGTTGGCTTGGATTTATTTGCAGCATAGTCTGCATGAGGTAAGTAATGTCTATGAGCCTGGCGCCTATGGCGCCAGGACTGATTTTTATTATGAGCCTGGTGCCTACGGCATAGCTCTCAACCATTTGTGCTGCAAAGGCGGGTGAAATCACCCGATTTTGTTTTTGGCGGGTGAAACGCCCCTTGGAATGAATGGGCGTGCAGGACGCTTGGCGGGTGATACAGCCCTTTACAAGGCGGGTGACACCCGCCAAAAGCATGTGAGTTGAGAGCTATGCTACGGCGCCAGGACTGAACCCAGACAGCCCCTAGCTGGGGCTGCTGGGGTTTTTGTAAATGTCTGGATGCCTGCTCCCGGGGCTGATGGGCTTGATCCGTATGCCCGGGGGTAGGCATCATGGGCCTTTAAATCTAACATGGAAGCACCCACACAGTCTAGTTCTAAGAAACAAGCCATGCGGTCTAGTGTTTTGGGTGTGGCAGGCCTGGAACTACTTTCTCTGGTACTACTTTACCTGGGTTATATAAACCACACCCTGACTGCAGAACATGCTTTGTGTTATTCTGCAACCAGCAGCGTGATGCTCACCATGTCCAGCTACTGGTCTTCAGCATTTTCCTGTAATCCTGCAAGAACAAGAACAAGATTATTCTGTTTTACCTAAGAAAACATCATCCAGCACTCAGCATCTCAACTGGGCTGCAATCTGTGGAAACTAAGAGAAGAAGAAACATCACTCACCTGTGAGTACTAGCTTAAGGACTTCCGGCGAACTGCTACCACAGCTGCTGTTCGAACATTGCGACCTGCAATAATAGAGGAAAATCAATATTAGAATGCGCGCTTCCAAAACATCTAATTCCATCAGTCTTACCTGAATTCCATCGCGCGACACCACGCTTCCATCCGGAGCACCACAGCAACATATGCAAAGGAAAAGAGACATATTCAGGTTTGCTTTCAATATCAAACAACCGCACAGCACTGTACTTATCTTAACGGATTACGGGAGCCTGTTTTTCATCGTGCTCTCATCCACTCGCAGCACCACAGTGGCCTCTGAGAAGAACAGTCCCCTGTTGCCCCGCTTGATACATGCACCCCGGACACTTAATGGTGCTCCAATATTCAAAAGGCACTGCTTGACAAAATTGCCTTGCTCCAAGACAAGATTAACACTAAATAAAGCTACCTCGCTGACTCAACGGGTAACCCCCCACCATACAAAACCCTTTCTCCTAAACACTCCTTCAAACCTTTCAGCTTCTCACCCCTCACCATTAAGGAAGTCGAAAATATCATAACAAAGCTTAAGCCTTCCAATTGCCAAGGTGACGCCTGCCCTGCACCGGTCACCAAGGAAGCTGCACATGATCTTGCCCCTTTCATTACCTCTTTCATTAATGCCTCTTTCAAATCGGGCATTGTACCTGACAACCTTAAGGATGCTTGGGTCATCCCATTAATCAAAAAACCTAATCTTGATCCCAGTAATCCCTCTAACTACAGGGCCATCACCACAGTGCCTTACCTTCTCAAAATTCTGGACCGCGCAGCTGTAACGCTCACCTGATTCCCACGGAGGCGCTGATCTTGGCAGGAAGGTGTCTGTGACTCGAAAGGTGATGTGCAGAACCCGATGGGCTTCTGGGGTCGAACCTCTTCGCACTGTGTGTCGAACTCGTAGGGTGAGGTTTCTGCAGGTGAAAGAATATGGGGGTTAATGGTCTGGGTTGTTCAATGTCCCTCTTCCTCTCTCTCCCTCTCCGTAGAGCCCCCAGGTCAACGTGCTCACCTTAGATAGGTGAATGCCGGGCTCTCCATCTGCGTCTGGTGCAGGGCGCTGTTGCCAGTTCCTTCACTGGTGAAACATAGGCCTCTTGGACTCAGAAGACCGTTACCGTCGTTAACTGCACGAGCGGTGAGTTTCCAGACACCTTTTTAGTCTTTATAGTCTTTAGATGCAAGGCACGTTAACATTGAACAGGACTTCGTATAATGCTTTTCTCCCTTTTGTCTTGCAGGACTCTTGAGGAAGATGGAGTGAAGCGCCTGGAAATGCGTGAGTAAATGCAAGCGCTCTAACTGTCTTTTCCTTGCAGCGTAGTTCGTGCTGAAGAGCAGTCTATTGCGAAGAGCGCGATGGGCGTAAGTAAATACCTGTCTAATGTCTCTTCTTTTGTCTTTCAGAAGTTGGTTTGCAGCGCCGGAGTCCGCGGAATGTCCGTAAGTAGATACAATGCTTTTATCTCCGCAGGCCGCGATGCAGTGTGAAGAAATCCAGAATTCACGGAGTGCCGGTAAGTAGTGACAATGCCTTTGTCTTCGCAGGCGGAGGTGCAGCGTGCCGAAAATGACCGCAGCCGATGGATCAGGTGAGTAGCACTGAGAGATAAGGCTGCCTTGCTAACCTGCTGTTTCTTGTCTCTGCAGGTGCTGCTGTTGACTGGATGCAGGAATGGTGAGTATGCTTCTTGCAGATTCAGGATACAGGAATGGTGAGTATGAATCTTGCAGATTCGGGATCGTAAGAAGAAAGGCTGGAACAGACTCGGTGAGCGTTCTGCTGCAGATGCAGAATAACGCGAAGCACGTTTCGTCTATCGGGTGTGGTTTAAATAGCCTTGGAGTGATGAGGCATCTTCCTCCACGGCCCCGCCTAGGTAAGAAAAGAGTTCCAGTTCCAGAAGCTTTCCAGTGCTGAATCCAGGGAGTGGAGCTTGCCCCACCCAGGTAAGAAAGTAGTTCCTGTTCACAGAGGACTTCTAAGAGGCTGTTAATTAAGCAGCATGGTCTGCTGCAGGTAAGTCCACCCAAGCATCTGCACACATATTATGAGCCCGGCGCTTCCAGTGCCGGGACCGATGATTCTGATGAGCCTGGTGCCACTGGCACCAGGACATGGTCCAAATAGGTCCCCGTGGGGACCGGCTGGTGCCTAGGATTAGGGTTAGGGGCCTGCTTCCAAGGACGTTGGGCTGGTCCTGGCTCCTTGGAAGCAGTGATCATGACAGCAGCCTATCTCCAAATCCAGGACTATCTTGAAACCAACAATCTTCTAGGGCTTAGACAATCTGGCTTCCGTCCCAGACACGGTACTGAGACAGCCTTAATCGACTTGAAAACCCAAATTGAGGAGCTGAAAGACAAGGGCAAACTGGCACTCCTGCTCCTCCTTGATCTTTCAGCTGCCTTTGATTTGGTCGATCACCAAATCCTCTGCCACCACCCCAAAATTGTGGCCCACTTCTCCGACGCAGCCACATCTTGGATTAGCTCTTTTCTGGCAAACAGAACCATGAGGGTCTTCGCTCCCATAGCCGCAGCTGATCCAGCCCACGTCCCGTGCGGAGTTCCACAAGGATCTTGTGTATCTCCCACACTTTACAACGTGTTTACAAAACCGCTCTTTGATATACTTGACTATCTGGGTGTCTCCTACACTTATTATGCGGATGACACCCAGATACTCATCCCTATTACTGGCGATTATATGTAACAGATGCCAAAGCTCTCAATACAGTCTACTCTGTCATTCAAGCCTGGATGGCTCATCATGGGCTTGGCCTTAATGATGGAAAGACGGAATTAATAATTCTTGGATCTCAAACAAACTCACTAAACTTGACCCCAAGTTCAATTCCTTCATTATTGACGGGAACGAAATTAAAGTCTCCAACGTCACTAAAACACTTGGAATATATCTCGACTCGACTCTATCCCTCAATCGACAAACCAATGCAGTTGTCTCAGCATCATCCTATACTTGCAAATTGATTACAGCATGTTGCCCCTTCTTGACAAGGGAGAACTGTCTGATTCTCGCCAGAACCCTCATCATGTCCAAAATCGATTACTGCAATGCCCTCTACCTAGGGACTAGTCAAAGAAACATTGATAAACTCCAGGTCATGCAGAACAACGCCATAAGGGCAGCTCTCAACGTTCCTAGGCGTTCCCACATATCTAACATGAGACGCAACTTGCACTGGCTACCCATCACTCACCGCATATCCCTCAAAGCACTTGTTCTAACACACAAGGCCCAGAACAGCGCAGCCCCAGCTTACCTTTCCACGCGCTTCATACAACACACAGCAACTAGACCACTAAGATCTTCTCAGGCTCATACGCTGACTATTCCCAGTTTCAAGCTACAGACAACCAGAGGCTCGAGCTTCCCTGTCCTCGCGGCTAAGCTCTGGGACACTCTTCCCAATGCTCTCAGAAACGATCCCCACATCTATGCCTTCAAAGCTAAAACTAAACTGTGGTTACATGAACGGGATGCCGTAGCCTCCTCTTTATAAGCCTTACATCTGTCAATCTCATTACTGACTGCTCATTGTACATAGACTGTTTTATACTGTATTCTTAGGTTTGCTCCTCTCCTCTTTGTGATGCTCTGAACTCTATGTAAATATGTGTAAAAATGTATAGTGTATCTATTTGCTGTAAATTGTAATCGCCTCTTTAAACATGCGCCCAGATGCCCCGGGGCAAGGTGCGCACTATCAATAAACAAAATACAAATACAAATACAAGAAGAAGAAAATACAGGTTAGCTTTAAAAGACAATGAAGGCAATGCGCTTTGAGCTTTCTCTTACCTAGAAAGGTGCCTCTTCACCCGGCACGCCAGCATCAAGGCCTTCGTACCTGAAAAGAAGGAGATAAAGACATTAACGAATTCCCACCATAAACAGAACAAAGACTTACAATTAACAAACCTACCTGCCTACCAGCAGATTCGGGTCACAGCAGGCCTGGGCCCAAGGAAGGCGCACTGCACCAGTGAAGCAACTCGGGCAGCTCGCCAACAAATGTCAAGCGCCCCTGCAAAAGAAACGCAGGACGGATAGCTCACCCTACAAATAACTAAAATTCATTATTCATCACTGGGTAACTACGTACCCAGGGTTCCAGATCTCAGAGCCTTCCAGGCGCCCCCGGGGATATCAGGTGAGCGTAACAGCGGGTCCCGCTAAGGGCAGCTGGTCTTACCAGCTCTCCTTAGTGGGAGCCGCTAAAGGACCAGGGAGCTAATAACGGGGACCGTTATTAGCTCCCTCCCCATTCCCATTGAGCCCTATGGGGACTCGAATGCGAATGAGGATGGGTATTTTGAATGGGGACTTACCGGGTCCTCCAATGTTGGAATGATCCGGTAAGTCCCCATTCAAGGAACCTGGACCCGGACACGAGTTTGGAGGCAGCCATGGCGCTAATAGCACCATGGTTACCTCCAAACTTGTAATGACCCCCAAAGTCTTCTTCCACACGGAACACCAAGCAGCACCACATACTCCTTTTTCCACTGTGCTACACGAGAACAGAAGAACATAATTGCACAGACGGCATCAGTCACTGTATTTTATTTGTGAAAAAAAGTGCAGTGAATCCACCAACTGTGTTTACATTCTGTGGCACAATAAAGCACTTCCAACCACTCACTGTATCATTAGTAAAGTATGGAATGATCTGGAACCGTACACTCTGTCTGCGCAAGTCCGCTTTTTCTTTTGTTATGTTGTTCTTTTCCAGAGGTAGGTGCTCACATGACAGAGTGTGCTACGCTTGGCACGCACATAAAAAAATACCTGGAGTGAACGCCGTGAGGAACGACTGTCAACAAGTAAAGTCACTGACGCCAGAGACTGCTGCGATAGTGTATGCGGCACACAGACATAGCTAGCGGAAGCAATGCACACATTACAATTGCACACACTTCAAGCTCCACCATTATCCTTTCGCCATCTGAACAAGTACGCCAAACAAAGGTAACAGTCAGATGGCCTGCCATCCTGTATATAGCTCCACTTAACAGCGTTCATCATGTTGCAGCCTGCAAATGTATGTGTGTTCGAATTTACATTCTCCATAGTGTTCATATGTAATACTTATTAACTTGTCTCATGTTGCACTGCCTTCCTTCTCTCTCAATGTGGTAGGTATTACGAGAGGTGTACCATACTGTACATTAATTGTGGCATCTCGGTATGTGAATGGCAACAAGGCCAATAATGGTGACCATATTCACGTGCTGTCACTGCACACCACCTCTACTGGTATGGCACCTCCAAAATTTCCTCCACAACCATGCTGTGACAGTGAGCACCCACAGTGGACATACATATTTCCAGCCCTATACGCTGGACTTACATATCAGTGTAAGAACTCACCCAAAGAAGGGAACATTATTAAACCTACTACCGAACAATGTCCACATTGTTATGTCAAACGCCCGTAGCCATCCATGCACGGCAGTACGCGCTTACCACTCCCAACACAACATGGTTCACCGATTAGAACAATCCCTATACCATCTGCAATACACTCCCCAACCCCAATAGCCTCTCAAGATTGTCACCTGCGCACCTACCCCACAACTGTTTATGTGTTAGTATCTGCGTACATGCGCCATGTTGCAAACGTTACATACTAAAACAAGCCTTGCATTTCCCACTTTCTTACTGCACTCCCTGAACCGAACCTCTATTCACGTCCACACCCCTCCTAACACAAATGCTGTCTTATCTCGGCAATTCCCCTTTACGACATGCACCATGTCCTCCACATTAATTATGCAAAGGCGCGGATCTTACGGTACTTACATATTTACAAGTGTATTATATAGCACAAGGTAAGCTTATAATTTACTGCCTACAAGTGCGTATAGATACAACAACATACTCAAACAAGGCAACATTCTCACACCATGCACACAAGCCAGTATGGGTTGTACAGGCACAAGACAAATGGCACTCCGACTGCAGATATCCTCATATTGTCTCCAATGCACTCCGCATCCCCAATGGAGTCTGCCTGCACTCACCAAAAAATAATAGTCACATCCACAACTGCCCACCAATTAACTATATGTGAGTACCTCCATACAAATTCCTTTCATCTGCCAATGTCTACCTGCCCTCCCTAAAGCACGTCTGTGGCCAATCCCTAGGCCCTTGGGTACATAGGCGGAGGCCTTTGGCCTCCGCCCATGCACACAATTGCCTAGTCCTACTACACACCCACTAGAAACCAATAAAGTCATGCATGGTAACATTTTCCACAGTGCTTTACTGCCTACAACTACGTATAGATATAACAGATGCAAACAATGCAACATTCTCACACCTACTTCCAACCAGTGCCCACACTGTCAAGGCCAAGGGCCGTACCCATGCACATAAGCCAGTATGGGTGTTACAGGCACAAGACAACATGGCACTCTGACTGCAAACATCCTCATATTGTTTCCAATGAACTCCCCATCCCCCAATAGAGTCTGCCTGCACTCACCAATAAATGATAGTCGCCTCCACAACTGCCCACCAACTATGTGTGAGTACCTCTATACAAATTACTTCCATCTGCCAATGTCAACCTGCCCTCCCTGAAGCAAGGCTGTGGCCAAGCCCTAGGCTCTTAGGTACATAGGTGGAGGCCTATGGCCTCCGCCCATGCACACAATTGCCTAGTCCTACTACACACCCACCGGAAGGCAATACATAGCAACGCATGCTAACAATTCCAACGGTGCTTGCCTGCCTACACGTACGTATACCTACAGTCAAGGAGTGAACCAAAAAAGCATTTGCACACCTACTTCCAACCAGTGGCCACACTGTTAAGGCCAGAGTTGTTTGCCATGCACACAACGCAGTAGGGCCTTTGGAAGAACAACACAACATAGTAAACAGACTGCTAATATCCTCATACTATCTCCAAGACACTCATCATCCCCTTTACAGTCTGCCTACAGTGACCAGCATATCATACTTCCCTGTGCAACTACCCACCAATCCAGTGTATGTTAATAGCTGCGGGATTGGTGCATATCGTGACAGTGTGCTGCAAACAATCCTTCTTTTTGCTCCGTGTCATTATGCACTCCCTTGCAGCAACGGTGTAAGCAAACTCGCCCAACCTACCTGATCGCTAATTGCTCTCCATATATTCAGCCTTTACATTAGGGGGTTGTACCCAAACCGTACGCTCTTTCTACATGGCATGGCCATGCAGTGAAAAGCCTATGCCTTACCCAGACCCACAGCAAGCCAAGTAAAAGAAGCAGGTAAATATTTAGTCGCAAACCCACCGCAACAAAACAACTCAAGCGCACGACCTCAACATAAACACCGGCAGCCGTAGCCTACAGCACAAAACATTGGCAACATCTTCGCTTTCCCCTCTTTCACCCAGCCAATCCTGCAAAGCAATCTTTCCAAGGCCTTTCGGTGCACCACTTTCTGCCGGTACACCATGGCGGTGTCTCCCAAAATCTTTGACGCACAGCACGCTTCCCTCCTGGCAACCACCTGCCACGTCCACTGTTTGCCGACAGCACGGCGTACCGTGACCCAATCAGACATCAGTCCGTGGAGCAAACAGGGAAATGGGTCCGCTGAGCGGACCCAGATATCACAAAATTTTTGGGACATACATTTCATTTTTTTGCAAAAAATGTACCGGTCCGATTTCCACCAAACACACAAAAGCATGCTTTCTGGCCTAAGCCCCCGCTCCTGGCACAAATTTCGTGCGCAGTTTTTCCCCATTCAGTCTATGGGGAAAGAAATTGTTGGGACCCCGCTATATCTTTCCCCCCTCGCACAAAACCTCGCTCAACTTGGTGAAAAAATTCAGAGCCGGCCATATACTTTTTTTGCAAAGTTTGGTGAGGATTCGCCCAGGGGGAGCGAAGTTATGAGCCGCCGAAAAAGTGCTCTTCCTATGAGTTTAGCAACTTAGCCCTAACTACACGGCTGCTGCCGCGGGCCGTGTAATATATATATATAGGGTGTGGGCAGTGAGAACAAAGACCCTGCCATACCTACGGCATGATTTCATGATGAATTCTACCATTGACTTAGCCTGGAGGATGTAGACCTACTGGTTAGTGCTATGCTATTCTGTGGCAACTGCTTTTGCAGCCTGTGGATCTTTTAAGTCGCCTGTGGGATGAACGTCACAGTACTGTCATCTTTTGCTGTAACTATGTTAAGGTTGTTTTATATTTGTGAGTACACTTTTACTGCTGCACCAAAATAAAGTGATGATTGATTGATTGAATGTAACGTATTGCCTTGCAGGGGCTGCAGTAATATGCCAAGTGCAGCTTCAAATGGCCCAATAAAGCCATTTTATGTTTGGTCATCACCATTTGTAAGATAGAGCCCCACAAGTCCAATCTCCAATGACCCAACACCGCCAAGACCCAGAGCGGAAGCCCCATACCTGGCATCCTACAACCCACCACCCAGAGCAAAAGTCCCACACTTGGCATCCTGCCCTCCACCACCCAGAGTGCAAGCCCGATGCCTATCATCCTGCACCCCACCACTCAGAACACAAGTCAAATACCTGGCATCCTGCCCCAGCCACTAGGATTGCAAGTCCCATACCTGGCATACTTCCCCTCCACCACCCAGAGCACAAGCCACATTCCTGGCATTCGCCCTCCCACCCACTAGCCAGAGCACAAGCCCAATACCCAGCATCCTGCCTCCCTACCACCCAGAGCACAATTCCCATACCTGGCATCCTGGCCTCCCACGTCCCAGAGCACAAGTCCTATGAATGCTAACTCCACCACCCAGAGCACAAGCCCCAGACCTTGTATTCTGCCCTATCACCTCTCAGAGCACAAGCCGCACCCAGAACACAACCCCCATACCAGGCATTACAACCACACACCACCCACAGCACAAACCCCATACCAGGCATCCTGCCCCTCACTAACCTGGGCTTGAGCACCAAACCTGGAATTCTGCTCCCAAGCCTCCCAGAGCACTTGCCCGATACCCGATATCCTGCCTTCCTACCACCCTGAACACAAGTCACGTATCTGGAATTCTGCCCCCACCACTCAGAGAACAAGCCCCATGCCTGGCATTTTACCCACATCACAAGTCCCATGCCTGGTATCCTGCCCCCACCACCCAGTGTGCAAGTCCCATACCTGCATCCTGCCCTGGTTTTTCAACCAATACGTGCCAACCCTCGCCCACTGTATTGCCATTTCCTGCTCAAAATTCCAGTGCTATGCTGATGACACTCAACTCATCTTCAGGCTTTCCTCTGACATCTTCTCTCCTTCTCTCATCTCTGATTGCCTAACTGCCATTCAGGTTTGGTGTGCCGCCAACGTCCTCTGCCTGAATGCCAGCAAGACAGAGATTCTCCTCATTGGCACACCTTCACCGTCCTTTCCTCTCACTCTCTGGCCAGCCTCCCTTGGCCCTTCTCCTACCCTCACCTGCAAGGCTAGGAACCTCAGGGTCATCTTTGATTCCACGCTTTCCTTCTCTGTCCACATCTCTGATGTCTCTAAAAAGTCAAACTTCCTACTGCACCTCCTGAGAGGTACTCTGCCTTTCCTCTCCTTCCCCCAGAAGCTCACTGTCTCCCGAACCAAGGCTGGTTCTCTCTAGGTTGGACTATTGTAACATCCTCTTTCTAAGTCTACCTGCCTCTATTCTCCGCCTTTTACAACTCACCAAGAACAGGACTGCGAGACTTGTCCTTGGCCTCAAGCCCTGGGATCGTATCTCTCCAGCCCTGAAATCTCTCCATTGACTTCCAGTGGACGCAAGGATTACATTCAAACCCCTCTGCATTGTCCACAAGGCATACTGGGGCCTGGTTCCAAAATACTTTCAGCTATCCCTCTGTAAATACCTCCCCTCTGGAGCTCTTCGCTCCTCTACCTCTTACTCCCTCAGGGTAAGTTGTTTTTCAAAGAAACGAGCTGGGGGTAGATATCTGTCTTCGGCTGGGGTCTCCCCCTGGAACAGCCTTTCTGGCACTCTGAAACTTGAGTTGAACCATCACCGGTTGCGGAAGCACCTCAAGACCTTCCTCTTTGCTTCTGCCTTCGCCCCTCCTCTCCCCTGCTGATCTTTTCTCTCTCTGCACCGTGCACCTGGCCTACCTCTGTCGCCCGGGCCAAGGTACCTGCTCACCCTGCCAGCCACCCGCACTGCCTCCGGGCAAACCCCTGCACTCGGGTCTGTAACCATACATACCCCCTCTTTTTATTCCTGCACTTATCAGATATACCCTGTCTGCTGCCTCAATATCAGCACTTGCCACTTGCTGGCTGCACGACCACTGTTTTGTTGGCTTTATTATTTATTTATGTTACTATTTATATGTTTTCCTTTGCCCCGCACTTTCCACTTCTCCCCCCTTCCATGCACGTTTCCCCTTTCCTTCTCCCATGCACTTGCACAATCTCAATGTCAATGGGCCTAGTAAGATCATTGTTTTTTGTTCTCCCTTGTTCTCCTCCCTTGCCTTGTCGCGATCTGAAACACTTGTGTAAGAGCGCGATACAAATAAAATATCATATCATACCATCCTGTCCCCCACCGCCCAGAACACAATTCCCATACCTGTCATTCTACACCGCCCCCCCAGCACACAAAGCTCAAGCCTCATACTTGACATCCTGCCCTCTACTATCCAGAGCACAAGCCCCGTACCCTGCATCCAACCTCCCCACCACCCAGAGGACAAGTCTCATGCCTGGCATCCAGGCCCCCCACCACCAAGATTGAAAGCCCCATACCTGGCACCCTGCCCCTCCTCGACCCAGAGCACAAGCCCCATAACTGGCACCCTGCCCCTCCAACACCCACAACATAAGCCCTATACCTGGCATCCTGCCAACTACCACCAAGACTGCCAGAAAAGTAGAACCATACCGCAAGAGCATTCCTCTTCTATTATAGTTGGTTTTCTCTATACAGAGGTCTCAAGCATGGCTAGCCGAGTCCACACCTGCCTGCTGGGAACAATGGTACTATGGGGGCACACCATTTTGTAGGGGACGCAGGTGCCCCTCCTGGACCCACCCTAGAAACGCCACTGGGCTACAGCACTAGTGATTGAATATTTTGCATTGTCAGACTATTGCTCTCCACACTTTATTCGAGTCACCCACCAGGGAAGTTGACTGAAGTTCGAACTTTGTCCATGACCCCAGTGTATACATGTGTGATATTACATGGCATATACAATGGGGAGTTTGCAGAAATGTGGGCGGGGGGTGCATTTGAGGGTGAAAGTACGTGCCTGCAAGAGTGTGAGAGTGATTGTATACATATTTGTAAGAGTGCATTTTTGTATGTGTATTTCTGTATGGGTGAGCGAGTGTGTGCGTGTGAGTTGTGTGTGATAAGTGTGGATGTAGGTCAATACAGGGTGAGAATAAGTGGGCATATCACACCAATCTCAATATTTGAGTGAAGTACCTTGACATTTCATAGGACTACCTGTGAATATTATTATGTATTCATTTGAAAGCACGAATATGTAAATATGTTTGGAAAATGTAAAACTTAAGTTTAACTTCACAGGCAAACAGACACGAGAGAAGGTAAGGTCATGGCATGAGCCATGGACCAGAAACAATGTGGAAATCAGGCCTTCCTCCTCGTTTTAGGGCACATTTCACAGGCTTTATAACACTCATTAGTAGTTGAGTAGATGAATACTCTCAGGCAGAAACTTCATGTTCAAATATCGGGAATGTGGTGGCAGTACTTGGGCATATGATGTCAATACCTGGTCTGTGAGGAGAGTACTAGGCCATATGAGGGCACACAGGCATATAGTGGGAGTAGCTGGGCATAATTTGCCAATTCCTTGCATGTTTGCCATTTCTGACCACATGGTGTCTAATCCGGGCTTAGAGGGAATGTGGGCACATCAATGCAGTACTTGGCCTAAGGTGGAATATATGTGGGCATATGATAGCACTAGCTGATACATGGCGGAAGTGCCCAAGGTACTTTAAATTAGCATACAGCATGTGTAAGAAGCAGTGTGTGTACCTGTAAATATTTGGTAATATGACACCTGAGGGTGTACAAAAGTATATGATGGAAGTACCTGCATTTATGGTGCAAATACATGAGCGTGTGTTGGCAACACCTAACATATGTTGTAAAGTACCTGCCTATTTCATTTGATGTGAATGCCTCGGTATTTTATGACACTGCATGGCCATATTTGTGTTGCGGGAAGGAGAGACAGAGAGAGAGAGACAGAGGGAGAGAGTGTGTGCGGCGAGCATGTGCATTCCAGAATGCACGAGCATGTGCTTGCACGAGATGGTCTATGTATTTGTGAATATATGTCTGTGTATTTGTGTGTATTGGAACTACCTATGCACATCATGGGCATGACATGTGATTAGACTAGCTGGCATGTACAGAGACATCCTTGATAAATGGTGGCAATCCCTGGCATATGTAGTTATACCATGGAATATGATGGCCGTGACAGCAGCTGGCCTGTGTTTGTAGTACTTGACTATGTGCTGGAAATTAATACCCATGCTTTCATTACCTGGAGGATACGGGAATATTAAGCCAGCGTGTGCCATATTACTTAAGCCAACCTTTGACATGATACGGTTCCTACACTTTCCACACTTAAATACCAAGCTACATGCACGCAATGAACTCCAGCCGTATAGACATCCACTCCTATACTGAAAAACACAATCACCATTGCCAAAAACCATATCACAAACCACACATTCACCACTCGCCACCGACAAATGCGTCTAATATACCATGTGTAACCTGACAACAAAGACACATAAGAAAAACTAAATTCTCGGCTTTGCAAATGCCTGTTCAACTTGTGCTCTGAAACGCACACATACCGTGGGCAGTCAGAAGAACTAGGTTCCGAGATGGGTGAGATAACTGATAAACACAGCAGCATCTTTTGAAGGTCACTCCGACAACCACAGCATATCCCTGCCACACCCACAGAGAACACCACGAAAGACACACCCAGGGGATGAGGAAATCACAAAGGGACTCCATAAAAGGGCTCCGCTCTATACTCTAAGTCACAAGTGCTGCAGGCGTGCTGCACCGTGAGGCAGACCGAGCTGACCCATTTTCTTTCCATCGCTTTATCCGCAGCAATGGATTTCAGGACTGAAGCAATAGAAACAAGTAAGTGGGGTTCTCACTCTTTCCTTGCGATGCTGCCAGTGCCAGGGCAGAAAAATGCACGTGCTGTTTTGTATTTGATTTTGCACTCACGGGTTACAGCAACCGTGCGTGCACTGTCGTTAGTGGTTTTTTTTTTTTTTTTTTTAAAGAAAATCGATGTCTGTGTCGAACGATAAGGAAAGTTTGTTGCAGGTTATATTTCACTGGAGATGGGCTAGCGACCGCAGCAGACCGCCGTCTTTTGTGAGCGCGGCTTCATTCATAATACATCAACCTTCTGTTCAGGTGGTTTCCCCCGGGCCAGCACTGCGCAGTGACAGGCCGTGCGCCTTTGTTGCTGTGTTTGCTTGCAGAACAATCAGGTGTGCTGCCTGCTCGGGTTCCGGGTTGTAATGTGCTGGGCTCACATAAATACGCCTATTGTACCGTCAGCAGCAGAACGCGAAAGAGCAGGCAACAGCGTTGGCAAGGTACTGGACACCAAAGCCAGCCACACTACCACGTCACGGAAGCCGCGCTCGCGGAGATTCTGCGTGAAACTCTCACGTCACTGCAGCCACGCTCGCGAAGATTCTGCGTGAAACTCACACGTCACGGCAGCCGCGCTCGCGAAGATTCTGCGTGAAACTCTCACGTCACTGCAGCCACGCTCGCGAATTTACTGGTCGACATGAGGCGCGCGTGCAGCCCGCCAGAGAGGGAGCACGCGATGGCGCAGCAGCAAATCATGCCATTGCTCTATGGCATTACTGCATGTATTTTTAGACGAGCCGGATTAGAATTGCTGCCAGTTCGGGTTTATTCACATGTAATCCACTGGTGACTGTGATTTGCTTTTATTTCTCTAATGTGTTCTCCGGTTAGACAGATGGTTTTCTACTGGCTCCAGTTGCTGGTGTACTAGTTTTGATAATCTGCCGAATTGCCATTGAGATAATTCCAGTTGATTTAAATTGAGTAATGGAACTGTGGTTATCAGCCCATAATGTTAATGGGTCTTGTACTGTGTGCTCATGCTACTTGTGTGGTCTCTTGGTGCGCTGGTGGATCTGCAAGGGAATGAGGGTTGGGGGTATGTTTTTGGGATTGTGAAGGAAAAGAGCAAGAGAGCTATGATGTGCTGTTGGCAGCTTCAGTTCAGAGAAGCCGGTCACTGAGCATTCGGTTGTGTGTATTCGGTTGGTAGCTGTCACGTGGCGTTGAGGTATGTTGTGTATGGGTGTGGTCAAGGTGTAGTTGTGTTTAGTTCAGAGTTTGAGGGTATGCAGAATGGTGATATTTTAGTATGGTTAGTTAGGAGTAACACATTTCCCACCCCAACAATCCATCCAAGTGTGGTACATTTCTCACCCCCAAATTTCCATCCAAGTGCCATACATTTCCCACCCCAACAATCCATCTAAGTGTGATACATTTCCTACCCCTAACACTCCATCTAAGTGTTGTACATTTCCTACCCAAACAATCCATCTAAGTGTGTTACATTTCCTACCCAAACAATCCATCTAAGTGTGGTACATTTCTTACCCCCCACTGCATAGGGAGCAAAACCCTACACAGTACAGATGTTATAAAAAGTCCCTTCCAGGGGGCAGCAGGGAGCATATGGCTAATCTATACAATTGGCCAAATGCAAAATATGGCTAACCTGAACAAATCGGTTAAGTGCAAACAGAATGGCAATAACAGACACTTAATAACTGCAGTTGCACCAGTGCAGTTTTTAGAATTCCCCCTTAGTAGTCCAATGTCGCAAATGGATGTGTTCTATCTGCACCAAGTAGATTAAGCCACTTGTTAACTGACTTTGCCGCCAGGGCTTAAGGGGCAGACAGAGGTGAATAGAATACGATATTTTAAAGCAGAAGTTTCAGCATTCGCTTGAGCACATCTATACTCTTTAGTGGCAGAAGCAGTCCACGGAGCGTGTGTCCTTGCATGTTTTTCTCATCTTCCGAGGCCAATACATTGAGTACCATTCTAGTGAGGTTAATAATAACAAAGCATTTACCACACGTTCCAAGGGCTGGCACGGGTGGTAACAGCCTGCAAGTGGATGAATGGGACACCATGGAAAGAAAATACTTACATAAGATGGCTCCCACAGAGCTGGAAAGTGGGGCTCTCTATGGACCCCCTCTTCCATTTCCATGGAGGCTGTCAAAGGGAGACGGAACAAAGTTGCGGCGATGGGTAGTTGCTGCCGCCGCCAAATTAGGTAAGTGGGGCTGGGGACAGGTTTAAGTTAAAAAGTGAAGGGAAGGGAGGGTGGGGAGAAGATGGTGCTGCGGGGCGTGGGAACCAGCCAAAGGGGTTCCATGGCACGCAGGCTTAAATCAGTAGTTCAAGCCTGCTATCCAAGAAAGCTGCTTGGCTGCTCTAGCTGATAACACATATTAATACATTGCTTAGAAGCTGGATGAGATTCGGTTGAAGCACTAGATAATCCATATTAATATCTTCTGCGAATTGGAAAGGGTAGCTCCTTGTGATCTATGCCCTTTTCAAGAAAGCATTGTTCATGAATTTGAAATTTATTTTAAAGTCCCTCTTCCCCAATGTATTCATATGGTGCCCCTCCCATGCCCCTTTACTCCCACTTCCCAAACTTACAACCTACACTAACCTCAGTTCCCTTTCACTTTTGTTTGGGTGATTTGTTGTTTTTTGTTCGCAAATGGTGTTTCGTATTCCGGGAGATGTTGCTTCTTTTTACTGTGTAGGGCCCGATTTACAACACGATTTTCGATGAGAAAATCCCATTGAAAAGCGCTTTGTAAATGAGGCCCCTAAACTCAGCTCCCAGCACTGATAAATGCACGGCGATGCCCCTCCACGCAGGGTGTGAGCAAAGAGAGGCGTCAGCACCATTGCCTTTCCCGGAAATCACAAATATCGCTGGGGTGGTGTTCCCACGTACTTTGATCCCCGATGGCATCAACGGGCATGAGATTGCATAAACTTCGACCCCAACGGCGTCACACAAAATGACCTCAGAGACTGTGCTTACAATTAAATCACAAGAAGGGTACGCAATACTCTATAGTATGTGTAATGCAAATAAATAAGCAGGTAAAATACATGCATCTGAGTGATAAGGAAGAGCATAAGGATACTTGGCCACAAGTTGTCTGCCCGTTCGTGGGCAGCACAGACCATGCCCGTATCTGTACTTCTCCTCGTGCCCTGGTATCTTCGGACACAGGGAAGTGCATCTCAGTGGCCATGGATGAACACCTTCAAATGGCTCCACCAGTGATGGCATTGGGCGGGACTATCCCAGGTCATGTAACAATGTCTCCCTGGATCTTGCAAAACCATTTGCATTCTTCATTTTTTTTTGGTGCGTTCATCCTACTTCAAAAGATGCCGAAGTGCCTAAATCGGGAATTGAACTGTGTTCAGATAGGACAAGGTGGAGACACATAGACACAAGACCACTTGATGTCTGATGGGTATCCTTCTGATATCTGTTGTTGAGATTGTGCACTACAGGAAATATTGAGGTACGGCTTTTTAGATTTAAAAGTGTGCACCTTTTATGGTTTGCTTACAAGATTATAGGAAACGCCCCTCCCTTGGCTTATTTTCCATTTGTTTATAATTAATTTCCTGAGAGGCAAATGTTTCGGGGAGTGGGGGGGTCCAACCCCTCACCACCCTCCCCCAATCCCTTTCCCTTCCACACCCAACACCTGTGGGATCCTACAGTAAAAACAAACCAATTTCCAGCACTGGGTACCCCTGGGTTTAATAATGACAGTCTAGCAACCCCATTTGCACCTGGCACAACCCGAATAAGAAGTTCTTCAGAAAGTGAAAGATTATGCCTTGTATTTGGGCACATTTTATTTTAATTAGTTCCCTAAACTACATTTCTCCGATTTGTCGAGCCCACTGCTGCAGACAGCTGCACTAGCATTCATAGGTGCGATACAATCAGACCATGAACACATCCTTCAGCGTGGCCAAACTGCGTGAATGGGTCATGATCATTTGGGACACCTCACTCAGCTACACAACATAATCTAAGCATAAGCAACACACAGCCCAATCTTTTTTACCAGGCACATAATAAATCCATTATTCTTAATGCAAAATTGGAATCTACTCACACAGTGGCATCTGCTGTTATATGATTGAGTCTTCTTGATTGTGTAATGCAATGTCGACTTAGACGACCTCAGTTCTTCAAGGACCCACCAAAGGCAGTTAAGCACTTTATAAGGGCTACCCAATGTAACAGAGCATAACATCATAAAGTATCAGACTTTAGCATTTGATTAATAAACAGGCATAGTTTGTTATGAACTCTGCCCACCAACGGAGCCTGTACTCCCCGTTGTACAACCTGCTCCCACATCTGCGAAATCTGGCAGCTGAAGTAAATAATGCGAATGATGAAAACGTGATTTTCTCAGGATCACACAATTTGCTTAAGTGGCAAACTGGGATCAGCTCACATTCCACTTTGTTCTGTAGCCTATGCACGAACCTCGATTATGGATCATCCAGCGTACTGCTATTTTGCATTGACAACACACGTCACAAAATGTGTCACTTCCGAATGTGCTGCAGCATTTCTGAAAAGCTGCTAAATGGGAGGTGCTTTCAGTATTTGACCCGCCTGCCATACAATCAGAAGACACAATAGACCATCAACTTTATATCGATTCTGCACTTGCAGCAAAAAGGCTCAGCATGTGTCTTTTTTAATTATATTGCAACATTTTTGAAATGCTGCTAGAAGCTGCAAAATATAGTATTTTACCCACCTGACACTTACTATAATTAATCTGATTGACAAATTCATGCACATTTCTGATATTCAATGACCACAGCACCAGTGGCCCAAATTCTCACACATCACTTAAAAGAAGAAGCTTCCATTGTGAGAGACTGTTTTCAATTTGGAGGAACAGCATGGACATTAGATGTGCAATTCTGGAAGTTTAGAAGTTACCTATAACTATTGTAATGAAGTATAAATGCTACACAATTTACATATGCATGCCCTCGTATAGTCTTGTTGGAGGTCTAAATATGGACATCAGAGGTGGAATTCTGGATGTTTAGTATCAACCAATTAATGTTTTAATTATGCATACATGGTGCATATTTACAGATCTGTGTTGCAATATTTCCTTCGTTTTGCTGCACATTTTTAAGATGAATTTCACTGGACACTGGCCAAAACCACCACAATAGAATGAACCCCTTAAATGCTGATGGTTATCTCCCCAGTGCTGAGCATTTTCTTTGGACATTTCGGTATTTTGCATTCAATCCCTTGTAGCCTTTTTGTTACAAGTGATATCCCAGCTAAATTTGCACCCTTTTCCTCCCACATGTAGGCGGTCATAAGCCCATCAAGGATTAGTCGTTTGCTGTAGGGCAGTGTGAGAAAGTAACAACAAAGTTACCAGATTTTGTTTTGGTTCAGTAAATGCCTATAGCATCATGTACAAGAAAACAAACACAGAAGCTTGTAGTTTTTTTCTTGTGAGAGATATGAACAAATGATTTGCAGTTCTGAATTCGCCATTTTACAATCTTTCAAGAACATGTTGAGGGGAAACAAAAAAACATTTTTCATAAGGTTACCATCAGTTTTGTGAGAGGTAGGTGATTTTCCCCTTTTTTTTTCAATAAGACATGCTTGGACGGAATGGAAGAGGAGGGTATGAAAGTTCAATGGGGACACAGAAAGGCATACATTTCTGAAAAGTAGATCAATTCCAAGTTCAGGAAGGGGTCATTTGTGCAGGTCAGGCAATAACTATGTACCTAAAATGCCCATAGTTTGGGAAAAAAATGAAAAAGTGACAGACAAAATGTATGTGTTGGACATGTTTGCACTTGTAAGGTAATGGCTTCTGCGAAAAATGAGAAAAGCAATATAAGGGTACATTCCCATTGACTCGTCTATGTAGGAAATCACACATTTTTCATAATGTTTCACAAAACAAGCAATACCACAAGCCAAATGCTGAGCCATGGTACACAGGATTTGTATGCTAATGGCCAAAGCAGACCTACTTAGTGTTTGAAAATAAGGAAAACAAATGTGGCGAATAATGGCAGGCATACATTTTTTGAAAGAGCACAGGCAGAACTTTTGAAGCACAGGTGACTTGCACAGGTTACAAAAGCATACAGTGCCTAAAACAGCGACTAAATGTAGGTCACATTTCGTAAATGAAAGGGTTGTGTAAGAAAGCGCAGTAGGGAATGTATGAAAACATTATAAAAACCAAGAGAAAACAACAAATGTCCTACCTTCCCACTTTTCCACAGGTGTTCTGATAGAATTGGTACCTCACATGTGGGGGCGCAAAGGCATAAGGCTAAACCACTGGTACATCAAACGCCCTTGGGAAGACTGGATTTGGCTTTGTGGTGTGGGATGTTTTTACCCATGCATCCAAGCCCTACCATAAAACTGTGTATTACTGGCATTGAAAACATCATGATGGCCAGAACTCCCCAGAGAGTGCACAGGGAAAACATGAAGAATAGGCTGCCACACATTTTTGCCTATGTTGTGAGCACAGGAGGGCACTGCCTAAACCACCATTGGGCTACACACAGTAGCCTGAAACGATTGGGAATGGCAATGCTGATTACCAAAAGCAACCTAGAACTGTGGGGAATTCATTTTCTTATTGTCAAAAATGGATGCAGTACGGGTGCTCACCACTATCAGAAAGCCGGCGTTTTAAAACTACCAGACTTTTGTGTAAAACTGAACAAATGAACCCAAACCAGGCCAAGGAAAGACTTGCTAAGAGGTGGATACAATGTAAAACTATATTCTGAAATGACTTGAAGGAAGTACTTATTTAATGTATATATAAAAAAATAGCTGGGGTTGTCAGCATCTTAAGTGAATTTGGGTTTAAAGCCACTAAAATCGAAATGTTTAGAATAAATGAGTGACCTACTTGTGAGTGTCACATGGGTTGCAATTGTTTAAATGTCATAGTTTTGAACTTAGAATCAGTGTTCTAGCTGCATGTGTAAAAATTGTCAGTGTGATTTGAATGTAGAAAACTGGGAACCAAAGTGACATTTAGCTGAAGCCTGGCTGGAAGAGAGTGAATTCTGCTGGGCAACTACCCCCGACAGGAGTGAAACCTGCTCAGCCACTCTTCCCAGGCCTGGCTGCATCCTGCTGCCCCCACCAAAAGGAGGTGACACCTCTCTGATTGAATTAGGGGAGAGGTACCTGCAGACTGCAGGAAGTTGAATAAAGCCCTGTCCTGGGCTCAGGCAAATGATATATTAGGGGGGGGTCATAAAATGGCTTCCTCTTGGGAGAAACTGGGAGGGGCAGTGCCTGTGAGAGCCAGCTGAGCTTGGGGGAAGTGGATAAACCAGAAATTTCACCATGTGCTTTGGAAAACCACACCCCTTTGGGGCCAGAGTATGATTTTAAAAAGATGGATAATTCACAGTGCGGACTTGTCAAAATTATATAAATAACACCATAATTCGTGTGATTTTTCTGTGCACATTTTAAGAGGTGTTAGGACCCTGTGGTATGTTCTTGGGGATAGTAGCGGAAAAAAAGGTTGTTACTCCAAATGTATGCATGTTAAAAATCTGATACTTTATCATCTGTAACCCATATCCCTGGTGCACATTTGTGTAAAATCTGGAAAGGTTTAGAGGTTGTTATCTGGATGAAAAGGGGAGAATTCTGTCATCAGTGGACACGACATCGTACAAAGACAGGGATCGGATCTTTTGGTGCTACAGAAAATATGTTAACTGGACCTAGAATATGAGAAAAATGGTACATAGATAAATATGTATTTGGATCAGAAATAGATTTGTGTGCAATTTGACAAGGGGAGGTTCATCTGACCATAAAATCTACAGCCTCACTCTGACACGCCATTTCTTTCCCCCAATCAAGGGAGAGAGGAGGAACTGGCCAATGATAAGTGAGAGGGGCAGGCTTAGTTAGGCCCAGGCACACACCCATTTTCAAAACACATAAAAAGGAACATTGAAACCCAGGTAGAGACATTCACTTTCCACTTTCTTGCGGGACGCTTTGCCGGGAGACTTCAGACTTCACATCCAGAGACTCCAGACTTGAAATCCAGAACTTTACTTCAGGACTTGTAGCAGAGAGGCTAACCCACAAGCTGAGTTCTCTTCAGCAGGCCTCAAAAATAATTTGCAAACTATTCAACCGCCGGGCTGTGGGGTTTGCTGCTTGCTAAGAATCCACTTGATCCAGACCCGCAGAACCAGAGACCGCTGTATCCAGAACCGCTAGCAGAACCGATAACAGATCCAGAGACCCAAAGACCAGATCGCTGTGAAGAACCACTAGCAGAAGTCCAGCGAATCCTGACCCGATCGGTGACGAAGTCGCATTCCTGTCCAAAATCTAGTGTGAGTGCCCAGCTAGCACTGTGCCAAAACCAATCTCTTAGTTTAAAATAATCTAATCCAAACTATTTTAGTCTATTAGAACTGCCTCCTACAATCGTGTCATTCTGTCATTTTTAAAACTGAAAACTGTCATCTGTCATTCTGAGCGTTAAAATTTAAAATCCGAAAAACTACCTTTACTAAATCGGCCGTATCTCCGGAACCGTTTGGGCTATGAACGAGATTTAACTTTCATCTTAAAGCTATGATTCTAGGCTAGGGAATTAAAAGCATTTTTCGCATATTTTTCAGTTAATTGCAACCACATCAAAGTATATTGCCTGTGTTTTAAACTCCTACCTGTTTTCCTCTAAGCTTGCTAGGGGGGAACTGAATTATATTTGATTGCATTCCTGAGAACTGTGTGCTTTCCTCCCACCTCTTTGCCTTGCATAGAGGGGGGGGTGAATTGTCAAAGAAAAGTGATTACATTGGGGGTCATTACGACCCAGGCGCTAATTGCGCCAACTTTACCACCATTCCAAGTTGAGTGGGGCGGTAAATCCCCATTTCCCATTTTGCCTTCCCCATTCCCATTTTTGCCCTAGAGGGCATAATGGTAGTGGGGAAGGCGCTAATTACGCCACCGTAAATTACGGTGGCGTAATTAGCATCATGGCAGGTTAGCGCCATGGATTTTAACGGCTGCTAAGAGCAGCCGTTAAAATCAGAATAGGCGTTAAGGGTTAACGACGGCGTTAACCCTTAACGCCTGGGTCGTAATGAGGCCCATTGTCTTTTGTTGAAGTCATATCAAGTTTATTTTCTGTACTGCATTTTCATTCATCATTGCCTTGTCCTTGAGGCCATAAAAGCATTCTCAGCTACTGTGTCCTCTCTATATCACTTCTAAGCCATCAAAAAGAGTGTACCACTGTAACATTATCCATTGTTGATCACTATCATCTTCACAAGTGTGCTATCAAACATTAATTTATTATAAAAGTGTGATATATATATATATATGTATATATATATATATATACATACATATATATATATATATATATTGTTTAATTTTCAAATAAACCTTTTAATTTGCAAAACAAACCTACTTCTTTGCTCAGTGGGGTCAGGGGGATTCTAAGAGAGGGGTGTTATATAAGGGTTGTCATCCAGAGTAAACGAACTGGACATAAAAATACATCAATAAGGGCTTCCATCAGCATCCCAGACTAGGCATCGACTTAGCTGTAGTGTTGAATTGAATCCGCTTACAGTGGACAACCCATGCCTTTCTGAAAAGAAGACACCCGTGGGTATCCAAAGAGGTCTGACTTGCGTGAATCACGCTAGATTTTATTACCCACGAGGCCTGGCAAATTCCACAATGCAGGGATAAAAGCCATAGTTTGCAGGCATTTGCCACAAGGAAACCATAGAAACACGCCAGCAACACCACACGTCCTACATTCTCACGTTCCCACAGGTGTCCCAATGAAAACGGTATTTCATATGTGTGGGTAAACCTACCTGGGTGCAAAAGGGAAAAGGCTAAACCACTGGTAGATCAAGCGTCCCGGGGAAGACTGAATTTGGCTTTGTGAACAACCCACAGATTTGTGCCTGGTGTATCGCAGCCAGCATGGAAAATAGGGAACCCCATGTATTTCTGAAAAGAAGACACCTGTGGGAATCCAAAGAGGTCTGACTTGCGCCAATTGCCCTAGAATTTATTACACACAAGGCCAGAAAATTTCCAAAAATGTAGGGGAAAAACTCAATTTTGAGACATTTGCAACAAAGAAACCACCGAAACACACTGGCAAATCTCATGTTCTACCTTCCCAAATTCCCACATGTGTTTTGACGAAAATGGGACCTCACATGTGTGGTGCACCTGCTTGGACGCAAAGGGAAAAGGCCAAACCAATGGTATACCAAACGCCCTGGAAAACCACATTTTACTGGATTTGGTCTTGGGGACAACCCACAGATTTGGGACTGGGGTGTCACAGCCACCATGCAAAGCAGGGATCCTGATGCATTTCTGAAAAGAAGACCCCCTTGGGAATCCAAAGAGGTCTGACTTGCACTAATCGCCCTAGATTTTATTACCCACAAGGCCTGGCAAAATTCCAAAATGTAGGGAAAAAAACACAATGTTCAGACATTTGTCACCAGGAAAACACCGAAACATGCAGGCAACAGCACATATCCTTCCCATGTTCCCACTGCTGTCTTAATGAAAACGGTACCTCACATGGCTGGGGGCCCTTAACTGGGTGCACAGATAAAAGGCTGGATCAATGGTACATCAAACACCCTGGGAAGACAATATTGTTAATAGATTTGGTCTTATGGACAACCCACAGATTTGGGCCTGGGGTGTCGCAGCCAGCAAGGAAAACAGGGAACCCCATGTATTTCTGAAAAGAAGACAACCATGGGAATCCAAAGAGGTCTGACTTGTGTAAATCGCCATAGATTTTATTACCCAAAAGGCCAGGAAAAGTAAAACATTTAGGGAAAAAACCTCAATTTTCAGACATTTGCCACCAGGAAACCACCAAAACACACTGGCAAAAACACATGTCCTACCTTCCCATGTTCCCACAGGTGTTGCGATGAAAATGGTACCTCATATGTGTGGGGGCACTTACCTGGGTGCAAAGGGAAAAGGCTAAACCACTGGTATACCACCAGGAAACCACCGAAACATGCAGGCAACAACACATGTCCTACCTTCCCATGTTCCCACAGGTGTCCCGACAAAAACTATACCTCACGTGTGGGTGCACCTACCTGGGCGCAAAGGGAAAAGGCTAAACCACTGGTACATGAAATGCCCTGGGGAAGAATGAATTTGATTTTGTGGACAACCCACATATTTGAGCCTGGCGTATCGCAGCCACCAAGGAAAACAGGGAACCCCATGCATTTCTGAAAAGAAGACATCTGTGGGAATCCAAAGAGGTCTGACTTTCGTGAATAGCCCTAGATTTTATTACCCACAAGGCTTGGCAAATTCCAAAATGTAGAGAAAAAAAATAAATTTTCAGACATTTACCACCAGGAAACCACCCAAACACGCCAGCAACAACACATGTCCTACCTTCCCATGTTCCCACAGTTGTCCCGACAAAAACTGTACCTCACATGTGTGGGTGCACCTACCCGGGCGCAAAGGGAAAAGGCAAAACCACAGGTACATCAAACACCCTGGGGAAGAATGAATTCGGCTTTGTGAACAACCCACAGATTTGGGCATGGACAGTTTAGCGGTTAAACCATATAATAAGTATGTACAATACACCGTCAAATAACAAGACTCACCCAGACACCCCTCAACCCAACCCTAATAGCGTTGTGGACAAAGTATTTAACGGCAGACACGGCAGCAGCTACACAGCTTTTTTCACATATAAAAAGAGCTCTATGTCAACTTTTTCCCACTCCCCTACCCTTTTCAGGCCCTCCTTCGTCGACACCATAACCTCAAATATATTGTCCAGGCTTCTTTCCCTCACTGTGCTGTCCTCAGACAAAGGCCATGATCCGCCTATTCAATATGGTGATCATTTCTAAAATTATGATGCACCTCATGTTTTCAAACATCCAATCAGCATGCTCCTCTCTGCACACTTTGGTAACCATTCGTTAAACGACACAAAAGTTATAAGCTGCCAAAAAGGTATGCTTTCTATAAGTTGAGCAACTTAACCAAAGTTATTATTGCCATTCATTATATAAACATTTCTCATAAACAAATATCACAATTTTGTTGTTTTAATTTTCTTTTTAATGGCAAGCAGTAAAACACATTCACTGAAACAACAAGCAGACGTTAGAGAAGAAGCATCACAATTAAGCTAGATCTTTGCCGTTCTCGTGTTTCGTTAAGCTGACACCAATCGGGTCGTTACAGTAGCCACAGTTCTGAGTTCTTTGCCAGATGAGGTGCCTAGTTGGCTTATAACTAATTTGTCTCATTATCAGGTTTTCCTCGTCTCAAAGGTGCGTTAGTTAGGAAGCTGGCCGACGGATGTGCCTTGTAGCTCTCTCCCTACAGTGCTGACTAGTTCACCTCAATGTGTGGGGCTACCTCACCCTGCAGTTCTTGATTTTCTTCCTCTCCTTGGTTCAGCAGGTAGTGTACACATGGTTTGGTAGGCTGATAGGCCTCTATACCCAGATTCCATATTGTTGCATCTCACCACGTCTTTGTGCCAGACTCCTATTTTGGGATGTGCTGGTCCCTTTCAGTGTAAAGCCACTCTTCTTTTTCCTAACAGCAGGAGTAGCCCTGTGAGTAGTCTTCTGCCCTTGTGGAAGATTCCAGTATATCCCATGAGTGCCGTCACAGGGTTTAGCTCAATGTCTATCGCAATAATATATCCCACAACTTTACATACTGTTTCCCAGAAATGATATACTGTGGGATATCTCCATGCCATATGTATAAAGTCGCCCCTAGGTTCATTGCATCTAATGCACCCAGTGGGTGCCTGTGGGTAGCTGTGGATCTGTATGGGAGTGTAGTAAAATTGGTGTAGGTTTTCCCAATGGATTTGTTTATATCTAGCCTTTATTGCTACCTTCCTGGTTCCTTCACAACAATATATCCACTCCTCATTTGATATCACATGTCCCAGGGCTAGTTCCCATTTTTCCTTTGGGAATGAAAGCTGCGGCTTACAGCCTAGAGTTAAGGTATACATGACCAAAACTACCCTTCTGCATTGTCCTGCTGCAATTATTCTGTCAAGTATTGGAGCCACAGCTGGTTGTTCCGGGAAAGTCAAAAATTTAGTTTGGAGCTCTGTTTTCAGTCTGTAGTACAGAAACACCTCCAAGGGGTTAAGAATTTCCATGGTCTTTAGCATATCTAGTTTTATGAACCTCCCATCTGGGAACAGGTCGCAAAATCTCTTTATTTACAGTTTCCGCAGAAGATTAACAAATCTCCTCTCTGATGTGAGTGGTATACCCATGGTTAACTGTACAGGTAGTGCTGAGGAGTAGAGTACCTCCGACTTTGATCTCTGCTCTATGCGTGTCCATGCCGCGCACGTGAGCTCGACCATGCGCCTTACCATCATTCCTTTCAGGGGTGGTGAGAATACTGGATCGCAGTAAGAATGGGGCTGCCAGTGCCCTCTGTATCTCCACAGTCATCCTTTCCTTTTGGTCTCCAAACCATTAGAGCCCGAACCCAGCTTGCGCAACATTGTAGTATGTTTCAAGGTCCGGTACCGCCCACCCCTACTCTGTATTGGCGTTATTAACTTATCCCACGATACCCTTGGTTGCTTACCAGCCCAGATGAACTGAGTCATCACCGACTTCACCTCCCTAAAATAATCTGCGGGGACTGTTACAGGTACATTGAGGAAAACATAGAGGAATCGGGTAAGCAACACGCTTTTGAGCAGAGAAATCCTACCGTATAAGTTTAGTGGCAAGCATTTCCACCTAATGACCGCTTCGCTTGTCTGCTCCAGTACTTTGTGGTAGTTACTCTCAAATGTTATGTCTGCATCCCGGGCTATGGTTACCCCCAGATATCGTGTTTGTGCAGTGTGCCGTTGGAACCCCCATGTAGCAGCATATTGTGTTGCACTTTCTGTCAGCGGGAAGAGGACTGATTTTGTCACATTGATCATTAGACCCGCAAAGAGCCCAAACTCAACCACATCTTCCATTCTGGGATCAAGGTTCCTCTCTCGGGGTCTGTGACAAACAGCACCATGTCATCCAAATATAGTGAGATAACCACCTTAAAGGATAGTTCCGGGACTTTTTTTTTTATTGTCCCTACGGTTCGGCCATGTGTTTTTAAGCATAAATCGGTAGATCGTAGAAAACTTTCCTATGGACCTTACCCGACTTTTCGTCCATTAACGCACTCGAAATCAGCCGCCATTTTCTGATAATCCTATCATTTCCCCCCATCGCCCTGGCTTACCTGCTTTTGTGGCACTAAATCAAATCCCCCGCCCCTGAAACAGACTTTATCAAAACATTCATATTCCCCGCCTCTATCAGTGACATGACTGTGCTGCGTAGGCAAACGCGCCCAGGCGTCTTCTACGCGACTACACACAGAACCCGGAAACCAACACAGATCAGCTCACAACACAGCGCGCCACAATTGGGAATATGAAACTGTACTTTTAAATCAAACCGCAAGATTTTAAATTTGGTAAAGTACATTTATTTGACATCAAATGTTTAGAGAATATTCAGCGATTTGCATTTTTATTTGCTCACGTTCCAAAAAGTTCATTTTGAGGCACGCGATGTTCCTTTGCTGTACACAGGGTCTTAGATCATCTCACAATACAGCGCCACAATTCGGAATATGAAACTGTGGTTTAAAAGCAAACGGCAAGATTGTCCATTTGGCAAAGTACATTTATTGGACATCAAATGTTTAGAGAATATTCTGCGATTTGCATTTTTCTTTGCTCTCGATCCAAAATAGTTCGTCTTGAGGCAAGCGATGTTCGTGTGCAGTAAACAGGGTGTTGGTTTACGATAAAATAAGCTCTTCGGTCGCACTGATAATCGCATGGCTGTTCCAACAACGAGGCACTAGGCCACCACAACGGTCTGTATGTTGCATCTAGCCGTTAGTACCGCGTAAGGGCATACTTGTACTTGGCGATCGTCCCATAAAATGGTCAGGGTGCTAACGTTGTTCACGCGGAGAAGAAAATGGCGGTTAAAAAAGCCATCCGCCGGTGTCTGGTACTCGTGACACATACAATAATGAAGGATGTACCTGTTTTAAAAACATAAAAAATGAAATTAGTCTCACCATCAGATCTTTATTAAAATTATTCATTTTATATATTAGGTCGGGAAATTATTTCATAGCTAGGACAGTGCAACTGGGTATTATACGTCAAGGGGGGGCTGTAGGATACTGAGACAGTCCCCCAGTGCAGGGGTTGACAGGGAGGCAGTGCAGGTGGAGAGTGGAAGGGCCCTGGACCGAGGTCACAGACAGTGGACCAGTTGTAGCAGGGGAGAGGGAGAGAGAAAGCAGAAGCAAAGAGGAAGGTTTTGAGGTGCTTCCGTAAAAGGAGATGGTTCTCCTCAAGATAGTGCGCGGTACAAAACAATATGCCACATAGAACGAACAAGTACAACTTAACCCGTCTTTAAAGCTACTGTATAGTAATTAAATTGCGGTATAAACTCATCTAAAGAATTACTTACATTATATTTGCATTTTCCATTGTGTCTGTGCGTAGGGCAGCCCCGAAATACCACTCCTTCTATGCCGACGTTATTTCTTCTAATGAACGAACATTAAATGGCTTTCGTTTCTGAAATTATATTCATTATCGTTTACGTTATTGCACCACACCCCCAAAAAGAAGTCTTTCGGGATGGTCCCGGCCTGTCAAGGTCAAATAACAATAGAACCTTATACTGAGTCGTGGGCCATTCCGGCACCCGAGCAAAAAATCAAAGCAGCTGACCTTCACTTTGAACGAGCACACATTCCTAGTTAGCTACATTCAGTGTAAGGCCATCTCACAGGACTTGAAATTTACACTCCATCTTTGCATTTTGTGTGCGTGTATTTGCAGCCCCAGAGAACCATAAATACGGAGACATTCCATATATTTTGAAAAATGATTTATATTACTGTTTGGTTTAATTCAATGTGCAAATGAACAAGGTTGGAGAGACACATTGCATGTACACTGAGCAATCACTTTTATTTACACAATACATAGCTACACATATTCAATGGGCCTGCGACATGAGACTCGAGAGCAAAGTCACAGGTGACACCCGGGTGGTTCGCACTACTGCACGGTGAAGGGAGGGGCAACGGTGGAGAGACACATTGCATGTACACTGAGCAATCACTTTTATTTACACATTACATAGATACACATATTCAATGGGCCTGCAACATGAGGAGACTCGAGAGAACAGACAATCAAATTACAATCATTTAAACCGCGATGTGTATTTCTCAATGAGCTCTGCTTTAGGTGGACATGGAACAGAGGCAATGTTGGGTGGCAATGCAGTTGTCCCCTGCACAGGTTCGTTCACAACTCCATGTATGTGCCTATCTAGGACATCAACAATAAGTCTCTCAATAAAGTCATATTGCATATCCTCAAACACTGGTTTGATAACCCATTGTTTACTTCTTTTTGTGAAGGCCTTATTGTAGCGAAGCGTCCCTAAAGTTCCGGTCGTCCTACTTTGTTGACTGCCAACATTATGGTTATGTGCCAAGACCGCTAGAAGAGTCCGATTTATCATGCTCTCCATGCCAAAATGCAATCGTTTTGGCCTGTACTTTAGGCACATATTGTGGAACACCTCCAAATCTCCTGTGTGGCAGAATTCCGTGAGTCCCCTCAAATCTCTTGTTATAGTTTTATCAACTATAATCTTTTCAATGGCTTTGAGAGTGGGTGATGAAGGAATCAACCACTTCTTCTTCCGTGCCTCCTCTGGGGACAAATGGCCATGTTCACAATTGTGGAAATGTTGGTTTGTGGTCCAGCGGTGAACGTTGCTACAGTGTAACATTACTGACCGCCATTTTTCCAGTAGAATTTCCAACGACCCTCCACATGTTTTTGAGCTCCACCAAAGATGGTTGCTGATTGACTTGGACCACTGTGAAATACCTTGCATATCTTTCTTTTTACCTGCAGCCGACATTTTTTTATTGATTGTTTTTGCAAGATGCCAAACGTCAAATTGGTGATTTATATTTTTGTACTCTTCTCTCATTGTCTTGGCAATTGGAACGTGTCTGTCCGTGGCTTTCAGGTCGATCACCATTCCCCGCGATTGTAGTTCTTGCAATGATGCTACAAAGCCAACTTTCTCCATGGCCACTGATGATGTACTTTGTGACACCTGCACGACCACCGAACTCACAATTTTCTTACTTTCCATGTCCTGAAAGTGGTAGGTGCAGTACTTGGCTGAAAATCCTGGGCTGTCGCACTGTCCATCACCGGCTAGCCTGAACCGTTTGCCCGCGAATGTACTATCAATAGACATTTTTTCCATTCTCCAAGCTTCGCTAATGGCTGGAAATAGAAAATCGGTTTGGTATTTGTAGAACTCAGTTTTCGCAATGAAATGGATTCCCACAAACTGAAAGAAAGACTCTAACTTTTTAAAACTTGAACCACTAAAAAGTGCAGCCGCTGCACAAAGTAGATTGCCTGCTGGCAGTTGCCCCAGCATGGGTTGTGCAGACCATGAGAAAGGATGATATTTTGTACAGGTGGCATGTATTTTAAGGTTAGTGCCTCGAATTGCACGAGTCACATTAATCAATGGCCCCCCACATACTTCCCCACCAACCGAATGCCCACATTTCATCCGAATAATAATATCAATCAAACAACTATCGAATACAATGAATTTGGCCTCTTTCCTTATACTGTCACTCTGCATCCCAGCTGGTTCGGCCTGTAACATTGAGGACATGTCACTCACATGAAAGGTAGAATCTCTGATATCGTCTTCCGCTATGTTCAGTGATATTGATGGTGTTTCATTGTCGTCCACTTCATTCTCTTCCATTGCAACATCTGTTCCTTCTCCGGCGATGGGTGAATAAAACAATTTCTTCAACTTTCTCGCGGTCTTAGTTTTTGCGGGTGTGGATTCTGTGAATTGATCTCCGACTGCATCCGAACTACCAGGAGGACATTCACTATCAATGGCTGGATGTGGTATAGCTCCGTTGTCAATCACTTCATATTCTTCCCATTGGCACAATGCATCTCCAGTCTCAAGTCCCTGCCAAAAGGTTTGACAAGCAACATCTCTCGTTCGCTTCACTGTCTGTGTAGATCTAGTTCGTACACCCACTCGCAACTAGAGGACAGATTGGAAAAGGGATGTTCAGTTTAAACACAACTTACAGTATTGAACTATTAACAGTGAAAAACAACATAATATAGTGACCAGGACACTAACCTTCTTTTGCTTTCTTTTCTTTGAAACTTTCTTGCCTCGAACTTCAACATCGGGACGCTGTTGCTCCGACTCGTGTGTGCATGTCTCCACTTCCTCTTGCGCTGCAACGACTATATTTTCATGATAAGCACATCCATCACGCACTGACGCTCCATCGACTCCCTGAAACATAGAACTTTCATTAGTATGTATAATAATATTGAAAACACAAAATGTACTTGGGGACCAATACCCACGTACATCTCAATAGCAAAACACGAATGAACACTTTGTGTAGAACATTCAAACGACAATTATTCACGCATTGTTGATCTAGTTAGATGGAACTGTCAAGATCCATACCTCGGGCTCCTCATAGACTTCCATTGATGATATTATTGAAGATGATGCTTCAGTAACTCCCTGAAACACAGTAATTGCATTAGTATGGTTTTCTATTTTGTTAAAAAGAACATACACTTTGTGCAGGCGTCAACGGCTCATCTAAATAGACCTGCACAAATGATCAGTTGTCTAAAATAAATAATGGATATCTAAATATGATTCGATTTGCTCGATCGTTGGAAGTGTCACCACCCAGATATCTGCATCAACTACTAGGGGTGATGTTCTTGTAGAAGAAGCTCCGTCATCTCCCTGAAACATAGTACTTGCGTTAATAAAGAAGGAAGTATAGCGGATGTAATCACGTCATATGATTTCGCTTGATCGAACTGTCAGTATCCATACCTCGAAATGCATAAGAACATCAAGGGACGATGTAACTGCGGTGCACATTTCTGCAAGCTGTTGCGCCGACCCGTAACTGCATGCTCCCCCTTCTTCTTGGACTAATGCTCCATCGACTCCCTGAAACATAGGACTTTCATTAGTAATGAACACAATATTGAAAAAAGAAGACACATAGGAGGGCGACGACAGAAGGACATATCAATGGCTAAAAACGAAAGAAACATTGTGTGTAACAATCACGCTACAAGAATGCAAGATCTGATGATCTCCATCGATGGAACTGTCCGGAAACGTACCTCGAGCATCTGAGTGACATCAACGGTTGTCGTCAATACGTTGGACTCCTCAGCATCTCCCTGAAAGACAGTACTTGCATTATTTTGGATAACAATAATTATAACTGAAAACAAAGACTAGAGGACGAGTACAAGGGTGTACCATTAGGTAAAATAATCACACGATAAATTAAAACTATTGATTTACATGCCTAAAACAAGTCAGTGGCAGAATAGCTAAGTAAGATTACCCGATAGGCGCTTGGAGTGGCTGATGACTGCAATAACGACACGGATGGAGAATCTTCCGCCTTCATATTGAGTGGATACATAAATGGGGAAATTATTGTTAGCTAATGCTACACACTACCGCAAGGCCGAGAGATAAATACGTAAACTTGACTCACCAGTGGAGGGATGTGGACGAATAGAGTGGGAATAGCGGTTGAGAGCAATTTTCGCCTCGCTCGCAGTGTGTTCTTCTTTATTAGCAATGATGTGGAGTACATGTCTGAGCTAAAGTGCCTGCTGCAGATGCGGTATCGATCACCCCTCTTGTCCGCAAAGACTTCTAGGACTCTACTTTCAAGCTCAGACGGTGGATATCCGCAATATCGGACCCATTCTCTTATCTGATCTATTGTCTTAGGGAAAACATGCATTATAGTACCTTCAGATTTATTATGGGTCTTCGAAGGGCAACCACCAATGGAACAGGCAGGCATTGTGGAAAGTTCTGAAAAGTAAAGATCAACAATTCTCTATGAATACCAATGTGTTAAAAAATTAAATGACACATAAAAGGTTCAATGCAAGGTTCGTTTTGGTTCTTGGAACTATACACGTTATTCACATGCGGATAAGTATTTGAATAACTTTAAAAAAATAGAAAGATAATTTGACTAAGCTCAGAACATGTGACTAGTTCCTTGCATGTACTGTCTTGAACCAAAAGAAATTGGACGCAAAATGATTATGGTACATGGCCTTACCTTGACGGACAAACAGTTAGATGCAGGGATCAGAGTAGTTTCTTGTCGTAGAACAGGGAGCAGTTCACAGGTTGCAAACTGACGAGTTTCCTCGAAGTGGTCACGGAAGTTCACAGAGACGAAGAGCAGATAACCAGCACCTTCGCGGGTTGACTAGCAAAGCGCAAAGAAGTTCTCATTAGAATATGAAGTGGGTTATAAAGAATTCGAAACAGGGGTGTGTTTGTGAATGAATGACGTGTATATGTCGTGGCATTATGCGGTTTGCAGGGGGCCGTCCAGCGTGAGGGGGGATGCTTGGCAGGAGACACGGGGTCTGGAGGTAGACATGGGAACAACAACCCATGCTCTATAGACCACTTTGAAGTGTACATGGTCTTTGGCACCTCTTGGCCTTTATCGCTCCCTGACAGCTCCACTTGCCAGCACAAGTACCCCGGTGCGAACTGCCTTTGATAGGGCGGGGGGTGGGGGGGGTGGATTGGGGCGGTGGTCGTGCAGACAAGACACAGGAAGACTCGTGAATGGAGACACACTTATGTGGATTGCAGGGGGCCGTCCAGCGTGAGGGGGGATGCTTGGCAGGAGACACGGGGTCTGGATGTAGACATGGGAACAACAACCCATGCTCTATAGACCACTTTGAAGTGTACATGGTCTTTGGCACCTCTTGGCCTTTATCGCTCCCTGACAGCTCCACTTGCCAGCACAAGTACCCCGGTGCGAACTGCCTTTGATAGGGCGGGGGGTGGGGGGGGTGGATTGGGGCGGTGGTCGTGCAAACAAGACTCGTTTGCCGCAGGGCCTCACCAAGGAGAGGCCATCTAACTGCATGTAAGAGGCAGGCTGCAGTATCTAGTACATGGAAGGCAGGGGGGTGAGTTTATAAATACCTCACCCTCCCAGGAGAATATATGGGTGCAGTTCACCCTGGAGACCCTGGATGCCTAGGCAGTTAGTCAGCAGCAGGCTGGCCTGAGGGAGGATGCTGGCCGGAGACATGTGGTGTGACAAGACAAGGCACAGGAAGACTATTCAATGGAGACACTAGATTCATTTAAAAAATCAAAACAACCATTGTTAAAATATATGTTGGGTTTTATTTTAGATCTTAATTTCAATTGAACATAAATAATAAACATTACACATTGTAAAGTTCCGGTTGCAGCACATCCAGGGAAAATCCGCGGTATTGTCCACTGTCGCTGGGGAAATGTTGTCTAATGGCAAGTACCGCACAGGCAGGTATTACTCTCCGAACGCGGTGTCCGAGCCTCCCGTGAAGCCACCAAGTGAAGCAACGATAGGCCACCAGCCTGTACCACCTGTGAAAATGAAAGATGCAAACTGTATTAAAATGACAAAACTTTCTTATCACTGTCGATTCAGGTAAAAAATGTCATTCTGCTTTGAAAAAAATTCTATCTAGAAAATGCACAATATGGAACCAATTTACATGCATTCGAATGATATGTAGATGTAATTTTATATGTGGGAGACGACCATGAAATAGTAGTGGCATCACTGACATCACAACCAGAGTATACTTACTCGTTACTCGGATTACGCGGACGAACAGTGCCGCGAAGTTCGTGCATAAGCACCATCATCATCCTCAACACGGTCCGTATGAGGCAGGCTTCCCTGAACTCTGGCAGCTCGGTGATGCATTGCGGACTTGGCTCGCCTTCCGAAATGTAGGCCAAGCACCGGGAATTTTCACGGCAGCGGCAGTTCTCCTCCTCAGTTGGCATTAGCTCGCACCGATTGCACGTGCACCAGGTGGAGACGCCGTCCATGCGACATGGTCCAGGCTCTTCATCCGTTGACTGGTCCTCCCAACTGCCGTCCGAATCCCCATCGTTTTCGCGTGCTTGCCTTTCCAGTAGTTCTTCCTCGGTGTACTCGGGCTCGTACATATACGGCATTATTGTAGCCATTCTAGCCATAAAGAAAGTAAAATAATTTACAGAGATGGTACAGGTGTTCACAAGGCCTAGAAGCGGCGAAGGTAGCTGACCAGAGCACAGAAACGAGTCACAGAATACTCAAAGTAACACAGAGAGAGTAATGGAATCGAAAATCTGCTGCTGTGTGTTGTGAAACGGTGTGTTTATACTTATAGAGGAAAGAGGCGTCCTGCCATTTCCATGGCGACACTTCATTAGCTGAGGCGCAGCAATTGTTGACACGAAACGTACTTTGGCGTTGGGAAATGGGCGGTACGCGTCTGCTGATGTCAGGCTCAGGGGCGGGGGATTTGATTTAGTGCCGCAAAAGCAGGTGAGCCAGGGAGATGGGGGGAAATGATAGGATTATCAGAAAATGGCGGCTGATTTCGAGTGTGTTAATGGACGAAAAGTCGGGTAAGGTCCATAGGAAAGTTTTCTACGATCTACCGATTTATGCTTAAAAACACATGGCCGAACCGTAGGGACAATAAAAAAAAAAGTCCCGGAACTATCCTTTAAGTTTAAACAGCTGTATACCTCTTTGTATTTGGGTTTTCCTGACCCTCTCAGCCAGTGGCTCAATCGCCAGTGCAAATAGAAGCGAGGATACGGGACATCCCTGTCTCGTATACCTGGCTAGGTTTATCCCCGGAGTGATTTGGCCATTCACACATACTCTAGCTATGGGTGACTCATATAGTTGTTTCACCAGGCCAATGTATTGTTCTCCCAACCCCGTTTTGCATAAGACTGTAAATAAGTAGGGCCATTCCACTGAGTTGAACACCTTGGTGGCGTCCAACAATGCTGCAACTATATGGTCAGTCCGCTCTTCTGCAGAGATCAATCCGAACATTCTCCTTATACCAAAGGATGTGGAGCACCAAGGGATGAATCCCACTTGGTCAGCCCTTACCATCTTGTGCATCAGGGGCACCAGTCTGGAAGCTAGTATCTTTGCTAGTATCTTAGTATCCAAATTAATGAGGGAGATTGGTCTGTATGACACATAATAGTTTAGTGGTTTAACTGGTTTGGGCAGGACCGTGACCAGGGCCTCCCTCCGGGATTCTGGGAGTTTCCCCATCCGAGGCGCTCTGGTGGTGCATTTGCAAGAGGTAGGGGCCTATCTTGGGTGCATAATATTTGTAGAACTGTGCCCTGAACCCATCTGGGCGGGGGGCTTTCCCGGGGGGGCAATGATTTTATAGCTGCAAGTACCTCTTCCAAGGATATTTGGTGATTCAAACCTGCTCTGTCCTCACGAGTGCACCAATACAATGCCACCTTGTCTAAGTATTTCTCCAATCTGCCTGTGAGGCCTGGGTATGGGATGAGTACAGGTCTGTGTATAAACAACCAAACTCCTGTGGTTTCCCTCATCGTCAAACCTCTCCTCTCCTTGTTTTTCTATTATATATGTAGCTCTTCCTTTGCACATTTCAAGCTACGTGGCCTTCACCAGTTGTCTTCCTAGCATCTGCCCTTCTCCGAATTGCCTCACGGCTGCACTCCACCCCAGTATTTTTGCCTCTCTGTGTGCTAATTCTTTAAACTGCTCCATGATTTGTTTAGTTTCCGCCTGTTGTCTGTGGGTCCCTAGTCCTCCCGCCCCTTGTAGCTCGCTCAAACGCGACTCTACAACATACAGCTCCCACCTGGTCTGTTTCAGCATTCCCACCTCCTTGGCTATAGACTCCGATTCTTCTGAGCCCTCATTGGTCTTAAAGAACGTATCTATGGACTTTGATATGCCGTCGCGGACCAGGGTGTCCGCCAGAGACCCGCCTTTAAATTGCCATGGTCTCCTCTCCCTCGCCCTGCCGGATAGTTCCATGCTTAGCAGCACCCGTGCGTGGTCCGAAAGTGTACAGGCCAAGATGGTAACCTCCTTTATAACCACCATTAGTGCCTGAGAGATCAGGAAGAAGTCCAGACGTGAGGCTGTGCCGTGAGCTGAGGAATGTTGAGTGTACTGCCGCTCATCCCGATTCCGAAGTCTCCACACATCTTCTAGTTCCTACGTCTGAGAAATCCCCTTTAGTTCACTGTGCCCCTTAGACAGGGGTTTAGTTGGGCCTGTTACCTCATTAAAATTGCATGCCCAGATTATATTCACTGGTGGGTCCTCCCCTAATCGTCTATTACGTCATTCTAAGGTTGTGACCGAGTCCTGATTGAGCCCATAATAATTTATTATACTATACAGGCTGCCCGGCATTGTGACCACCACTATCAGCCCCCTTCCCTCAGTGTCCCTGATTGTGGTTATTAGGTTAAAACCCTCTGTACCCCAGATAAGAGTGCACACCCCCCTTGCATAGGATGAGTAAGAGGAGAAATATCAGTGGCATCCCCAGGTTTTACCAAAGTTCAATTCATCTTCTGGAGTAAGGCGTGTTTCCTGCAGAAACGCTACCCCAAACCGATGTCACTGTAAGTAGAGAAGAACCCTTCAGCATTTTGACGGGCAGTTTAGCCCCTTTATATTCCATGTGAGACATTTAATCAACCCCATCATTCTCAGGTTATCGCACTCCTGTTTCCAAGCCCATTTGCCAAATCTGTGCAAACCCTGGGGCGTGCTCCTAAATTCTTCCTTTCACAGAACCCATAATTACCAGTGCATTACAATGCTTCCTCTCTACCTGTGTTCCCCATGTCACCCTCCACCAGCCCCACCGATAACCCCAACCCGTCAGTAATGCGTATTCCCTCCCCCCCACCCTATGCCGGAATCCCAATCTGCCAGCTTATGGTACAGTTATCCTTGCTTTCGCTTAGGCAGCAGCCAGTGATCCGACCATGTCTCTACACTTGCTGCGATCAGGTCCGTTATTGGCCCCTTGGTATCTTCCTCTGCAGTCTGTCGGTTCCTGGCTCCTGAAATTCGAGTATCCAGTGCTGATTCAGTCATTATTTACCCTGGGTCTTGGAATCCGTGGTATGCGTTCAAGGAAATGGTTGGCCTCTGTCAGGATGGTGAAGGACAGCATGCACCCTTCATGCTCCTCACAGAGTTTGGCCGGGAACATCATGGCATACCTGATTCTTCTCTCCCACATCCACTTTTTAACATCTATATAGGTCCTGTGTGATGCCTGGACCTTACCAGAGAAATCCGGGAAGATATTTATTGTATCCCCTTTGTATGTGAGGGTTCCTTTCTCTCTTGCCTTCTGCAGTGCTGTGTCTCTGTCCCGATAATTTAGCATTCTAGTGATTATTGGTCACGGGGGAGCTCCAGGGATTGGTTTACTGCCACTGGGTATTCTATGAGCTCTTTCTACAATGAAGATGTTCGAAAAGCCGTCCGGGCCCAGTACTCCTCAGGATTTGTTCTACTAGGGGTTCCATGCTCTGTAGGTCTGCTGCTTCTGACACTCCAATTATGCACAGATTGTTTCTCCTTGACCTTGATTCTAGGTCATCTTGTTTTTCAGTGAGTTCTTTCAGTGTTCTTTTCATTTGTTGCAGGACCCTTGACGTTGATGCTGCCTCGTCCTCAACCGTCAATATCCTTCCTTCCGCTTCATCCAGTCTCTCTCCATGCTTCTCTATGCAGACTTGCATGTGCCTTGCATGTCAACGTGTCCATTTTCCCCCCTCGGATTGCTTAGGTTGTGAAACCACCTCGAATTGGAGTTTGGTTTGCTGCTTCCCGCTGTTATTGGCTTTAGCCCTCTTCCGAGCCGCTGCTGTCCACTGGGGTCACACCTCTCCATGGTCAGTTCTCAAGCGGGTTCTGCCTCCTTAACGGATGATTGTGGGTACAGTCTTCAGAGTATGGTGGTCCTAGGGTGTTAACTGCTCCAGGGCATTCTGCATTTATGGTGGCGCCTTCACCGCCCTCCTGCGCCTGTCCTGCTTCAATCCAAGTGTATTCTCCCGCCTCAATTTGTGGCCTCTCACTGTGGTACTGGAGGGTGGTGCAACAATGTGTCTCGTCCACCTGGTGGATGTGGGGTGATGTGGTCTCCACCCACCTCGGTTGCGGGTACCTAGATGAGGGTGGCGGTCTGCAGGACCAAGGGGTCTATTTGGCATCACCGAGAACTGTAATAGTGCCCCTTTTGTTATCACATGGGCTCTTCTCCCTGCCCAGTGTCCACGCTGAGTTAGATGGTTCCTGCCTCGTGGGGCCTTGACAATCCATGCCCTGAGCCTCCGGATTCAATCCTCGTGGTGAGTGTTCCCCGGAGCTTTGGTTGTTGCCCCTAACAGTCACGCAGTCAGAGCCCCGGGAGTGTGGCCCTCTCGGGGCAGCCTCCTGTTCTATTGTTCTTCCTCAGGTTGCGCAAGATGGGTGATCATTCTGCATTGTCTTGTCCCCCGCTTATAAATGGCACTTTGCTGATAAACTTGAAGTCTTCAGTGGTTTGGAATTAGGTAACTGGTCTTTTGGCCTGATAATGTCCTTAGTTCGAGGCCCCCCATTCAGCAAGGAAGGTGTTTGTTTGTCAGGCACGTCTCGCAATCTCGGCCTCCTGCCCTGTTCTGCAATCAGAGTCCGCATGAAACATTGGCAAAACTCTAGGGACACATTAGACGAGGACAGTTGTACATTCTGCACCACCTTGTAAGTGAAACTTTGAAACATCTTGTTTTACACTGTGTTTTCTTTGCCAATGATAGGCAAAAATACATGGGAATGTATATGAACCTTGCGATTGCCTATAACCTAGAAATACTATGGATACAATGTATGTAGGGAAATAGGCAATCTTTGCTAATTGCGCTGTATCACTTTTTGCCAATCATAGACAGCAATTTGGAAAAAATGAAGATATAGATTGTCTCGAATTGTGGAATAGAACTATATTGTTTAAGATTGTGACATGCTGGAAAATTGACTTGAATGTTAAGCTCTTAAATGGATTTGGATACGAACATATCAGCTGCATGGATTAGATGCTTGTCACTCAATGAGTCTCACGAAGGGGAGTCCAGAGACCTGACAATCAGAGCCCTGAGTAAGCCAGACTTTGCCAGGGAATGTGAAAGTAAACGGGGAACAGCATGCATCAAATAAGATATGGAGATGTAATTAAGTCCAAAAGTACACACAAATCGCAAAAGCACCAGTTACAGGGTGCTGGTTAAGTAGAGATCTGTTGTTTTTGTTTGGTGTTTTAAATGTCTGTATCGATTTTAATTTTGTACTCTCATTTTAAGGACTTGTAAATTTGTAAAGTAAGCCTTGTAAAGATGAATACATCAAAATCAACAATAAAAAATAAAAAAAATCATTGGAAGCAGTGCAAGGCGGGAAAGACAGATTCACTGCTAACCTGTGGTACCTCAGAAAACAAGAGCACACTGCCAAGCAATGCTGGCTCAGAAGACAGAAACACTACACATTCAGTGGAATCTATAGATGAAGAAAATACAAAACACTATAAGCTCAGAATTCATCCATAGCAGGAACAGAAAAGGTCAGTTATTAATTGGATGCAGTCATCAATGACCAACTCTGGAATTAATCAAAACACAGGCTTTCTAAACCCCACTAAACTTTATTCAGTTGCATGCCCTGGTTGTGATCGATTGTGATCATTCAAGACGCCCACATGCCTTTCACAGGTGAAATGGTTCTCTAACAAGCCCCTCCCCTACTCGAGCGAAGACAAAGCAGAGTGTATAGTATTCTGAAAAATGTATGTTTTAGAATAAAAAGGTGTGATGGGTGTCACATTTCCAAATGATCTAGATTATAAGTTGAATCTTAAATGCAATTTTGGGCTTTTACACAATTATATGCCAAAATGTACAAAGGCAAACCCCCTTAGTACCAAGTACGAGGATGTAGATATTGCACTGTGGATAAGTGTGCTTAGCAGACTTGCTTGAAAGATTGAGAGAAGGGTTGATGCCTTCCTTGTGTTTCCTATTCTTTTTTTGGGGGGGTGAGGAGGATTTGGGGGTGCTGGGAAGAACTCCCAGGTATGCCAGAGGGACATTGGAAGTCCTCGGACTTGGAGAGCCCAACTCCCTACTTCCCAAGGTACATGGAGGACCCAATCAACGGCACGTACAAACTGTGGTTTATTCCAGACAAAACCAATAGGGATCAGCACATGAACAAGGAAAATCCATGAACATCACACTCTTCCTCGACTCGCAGGCCAGTTTTACACTACAATTATGTCAGAGTGACATCACAACCTGGGTTCTTCTCCAGAAAACCTATCGGGCTCCACGGTTGGATGTAGAGTAGTTTACCACCTAGCGCGGACACTATACATGTTATTCTACTGGCCCTCGCATTTCAGGTGGCTAGCCTGATCCATCCCCAATTTACTATCAATAACAATGTTACAGTGATCGGGGATTTACCATTGGTTCTTGTCCGTTGCTCCCACCCCATGGGTACTACACTGTGATTGGATAGAGCTGACATCCCCAGGCCTGGGATCTGCAAGAGTTCTCAGCTGTTGTGTACCTTTTCAAGGTACTAAGTATGACTATGTGCCTGCATTGTAACTTGCTTTCACCACCTTAGTCTATAAGAGTACTGTCTGGCCCGTTACAACACTTGTCTCACATTGTGGCATGTTTGTTGCAGTCTTATGTCTGGTAGCCTGAGAACGGCTCTTTTCCCAGCGCTGGTCGCTGTGCATTCTCTGCTTCGACTGCATAACGTGTTCAGAGACAACGAATTTGAGCTGTGCAGCTCTGAATTTTGAGGAATTATTCACATTTACTGCAGCTGATGCTTTTGTCGTCTGTGGATTGAAATGTCATCTGTGTCTTGTGGCCTTGGCTGCGAGCCCTGTCTCACACTTCTTGCTCCTTGTCCAGGCTGAATAAGCTCAGCTCGTCTCTTGCCTGTGGACTGCTGTAATTTCCTTAAACAATTATAATGTGGTTTCTACAATGTCCATGCTATCCTACATTCTCCATAGGTTAGTCACACTTCTGTCAGGTCCCATAGGTGCTCCTGCAGTTCCATAAGGTTACGTGCATGTAAGCATCTGCAAGCTTTGCTCAGATCTCTTGCTTCTTGTGGTTTCTGCGGTACTGCGTTTGGCTAATGGAAAAATGATAAAAGCAATGACTGCATGTATATGTGTCCATCCTCTATTTATAGAACTGTATCCTCGTGTTCTTCATGTATTCAAGTGTGTGTTTGTGCCCCAGAGTGCGAATGGCATATGTGCTTCATGTTTAACGCTGCTATTTTGTGATGTCTCTAACAACGTCAGCAACATGGCTTCTTGGTGCTTAGTCCAGACTGTCAATGGAGGTGTCTTTGATCATGGCTTGTGACTCTTCATCCACACGTGGATAGATCTGTATGTCCCTCGATCGATATGGTTGGCTGAGGGGATACATTTCAACATATTTATCAATCATGGGTCCATTGGGAATTCGTACGAAATAGAATGGGTGATTGCAGTGTTTCCTGGGTTCTTCCTAGTCATGAATTTCATGGGAGGAGGTGGTAGACTTCCCCATCGCTCCACAGGGGCATAACAAGAAATAACAATAAATGTAAAATTAGCAAATGGTTCAATGTCCAAAGGTCGACATTAAAAGCTGGGACACAGTATAATAAAAATGCAAAAGTCCAGCTCTGAAGAGTCGATTTCTTATCTTTTGTATTGTTTGTGCCAAAGGTAAAATTTTCAAAAGTTGGCTGTCTGACTCTTTCAAAAGTTAGCTGTCTTTTGTGTTTTGTTTATGTATTGTTGCTTTTTAACTTAAATATACAGTTGTCACAGCAGAATGCCCTGGCTAATGGGTCCAAAAGACATGTATAGTAGCGACAGCCGAAGTACAAAAGACCCATATTGGTGTAACATGTACAGTGGACATGGCTAGTGGCCTGTAATAAAATTATGGTATAACAAATCCCTTAAAATGCGCAGATTTAATGCAACAAAACCATTGAAATTCAGCTGATGTGTGGTCATGACCAGCTTAACTTGCCTTGTTTCCGTTGCAAAGCCGATGAACACATACATACTATAAGAGAAGGGATTCACAATGACATACACAATGGCATTATGGGGGACATGGCATTATGGGGGACTTAACCGAGCACGCCGAGTTAAACTGGTCATGACTTCGAACATCCGCTGAATTTCAAGGTTTTTTTTGCTTTAAATCTGTGCAACTTAACTGCACCGTAACTAAGGTTTGTTCAGTGAATAAATATATATATGTGCACTGAATATTTTAAAACAGGCTACCAACCATAGATTTTGGCCTTTACCAGTGGATATAGCTTTCAACCATGTCCACTGCATATTATATACACTGATCAGGAATTAGCCATGGAGTTTAGCACAATACTGTCCAGTAGCCAGATTCTTTTGTTGTGCCCACTATATATTCCAACAAATAAATGTGCCACTAGCTATGGCCTTTGACATTGAGCAGTTTGTACATTTTCTGACCAGGTCCACTGTATATTTTAAAATAATAAAATGCAATAAGCAGGTTGGTTGCCGCCCTGTAGTTAAGGTAAGTCGGACTCCCATAGGAACCCCTCAAAATTCTATCGTTAATAACTTTTGATGCGAGTAACAGATGTGACCAACATTTCGAAAGTGATTAACGACTTTCGCCCCGTAGACTGCACATTCTCATAAAGATATGTTAAAAAGTAAAAAAGTTATTATGAAAATCCAAAAAATGTTTTTTCCAAAAGTGCGGCCTACATCCCATTCATTTTCCCATAGACAAACAAGATTTTTGACAAAGCGCACATTCCAAGACACTGGACGGATTTGGACCAGATCTGAAACAACTTGGGCACAAAGCGTTGACTCGCACTCCATGCATGTTTTGGGGTTATTCCATGGAGTCGTTTTTTAAATATTTGAATGAGAAGGGTGTGCCACTGCTCAAAAACAGATAGCTATATCTCAGGGATTTACACAAAACCGGATGTTTTTAGAAATTAAACAGCTGCCATCTTCTTTTTCTCTTGATGCGAGAGATAACCACAGCTATAACCGGGGATATGGAAAAATGAAACACAGGAAAAAAGCTATTTGCAGGTCAAAAACATGCAAATGCTATCAGGCTAGAGGTGGGGGGTGGCTAGATGGCATCAAGTGAAATTTGAGAGTTGCAACACAAAGCTTTTTTCAGCCTCAGCTAAAGCCTCGAATAGCCGACATCTCAAAGCAAACTGCGTCACAGAAACAGCGTGTGTTGTGGGGGTAAAGGGAGAGGGTATGGGAGGTGAGGAGGCCATCTGGAAGTGGAGGGAACTGACAAAGATGAGGGGGGGGCACTTGGTGAGGGCCTGAGGGCATGAAAGTACTTTTTTTGGCAGTTTTTCTGATATTCGCTGATATATTCAAGGCTGCAAAGGACTACCGATAGCCAAGGGTATGTGTAGTTCAGTACCCACGGTTACAGTTTTTGTTTTTTTAAAGATATTTTTACCGCTATAGTGATGTTGGGGTGAAAAATTGCTGGCCAAAGCCAGTGACAAGATTGCCATCCAGGTCTCCCAACCATTCAGGATCCATGACAGACTCTGCTTAGCTTCAAAGTGAGGAAGGAGCCAGCCCCCTCAGGCCATGTTTCCCGATAAATGGGCCAAAGTCCACTTAGATAAATGGGCCATCCCTTTCCTTGCTTTGAAGCTAAGAAGGGTCAGTCCCACTTTGTAGCTAAGCATCGTCCGTCCTGGTTAATGCATGGATGGGCAACCGAATGGGCATCCAAATTATTGTATTTTTTTAAACCATGCTACTGTCAGTCCTTGAAAGTTTTGCACTCAGAGACCATGTTTTGCCTTTTGTGGAATTGCATTCTGGTATTTATAGTCTCTCAGACTATAAATAAAATAGATATTTTTACAGCAACAGTTGGTTTCCCACCCTGGCAGTAAGTGGGATGAACCCTGCTTAGCTTCAAAGTGAGGAAGGGGTCAGCCTCGAAAGTGATGTTGCCTAATAAATGTGCCCACCTTACAAGACAATTTAGAGAAACATGGCCGAAGGGGGCTGGATCCTTCCTCGCTTTGAAACTAAGCTAAGCAGAGTTGGTCCCGGTTACTGCATGGTTCAGAAACAGTCCACTGTCCCAAATGCTGTGTGTTTTCTTTAGTTTTAAATATCTCATAACACATGGCATCCTCATTCTTTTTTTTTTAAACATGCTACTGTCAGTCCTTGAAAGTTTTGCACTTAGAGACCATTTTTTTGCCTTTTCCTGAATTGCATTCTGGTGTTTGTTGTCTCACAGTAAAGATGGGGGGAATAATGCCACAAGGATTTATGTATTTGAGTGACATTATGGTACGTGTACTTTTCAAGTTAGCTTTATATGAAACAGAGTATTGTTGAAAGCCAGACATGGGAGTGAGGAGGGGAAATGATGAAAGGGCAAGTAAGTCATGAGTATTTGCCCACAATGTGTCAGGAGAGTTTGCAATCCTGGACACTGGTGCAGTTAGTTTCCCCTAATTGTGGCTGTTTTTCAGGGTACAAGTAAAGGACACATTTCGGTGGACAGTGTAACTTTTCTTCAGAGTGCGGGCGCAACCACTTGGGTTTTTTTAAGTTGGCAAGCTTGGTCAAGTATTTGGCTACCAGGATTTTACTCAGGTTGTCTTGTTCCCAGTGTAGATGCTTACTCGCAAGACCACAAGCATTTGTTTCCTATTGGGATTTAGTTTTCCTGGGAATATTTCATGACAGATTGCTGGGTTTAAAAGGTGAACACCTTTTATACTTTGCCAGCATATTTATTGGAACATTTCATCTCTAATGTTATTCATTACTTTTTTAAAAACTCCAATGCTATTTTGTCTTGCGCACTTTCTTCTAACGGGAAGGTCAAATTAACTGCATTTGTATATTTCACTTTAAGATATATGTTCACTTCCTTTGCATACATTCATGGGTGCCAGCTTTTGATTTTCGCTATGGGTACAGAAAGTACTTGTGCATATGGTATTCTTGCAGCAAGTCATTTTACTCCTGTTTCCGTACTGTTTAAATGTGGTTAGTTGTTGTTGTGCAATGTATCACAACAGTCACCCAGAGACCAACCATAAACCAAGGGGCTTGGAGCATGCTTCTTAACGAAAGTGTGTGGTCCGTCGCAAATATTGTAATCTCACTGCACATTGTCTAAAAACATTGTGAGGTCTCAAAGCCTGCATTTTTTTATGCATAACAATACCGCTGTCAAAACAGGACAAAATCAGTTTGTGATTGATGAACGTCTTTGACCGATGGGCTACAAGTGTTTAAAAATATAGAGTGACCGTGCCCACTGACGATGGCCAAAGACCATGCTAGTCGTCTGGAAGCATTCTAAAAATCGATGGACTAACAAAACCCTTGAAATTCAAGGAAAAAACTTTAGTTGCAGGGACGTTAAGGTGAGAATTTAACACAACAAATCCCCTGGAATTCAGCTGAAGCCACCTTAACTTCACACCCCCTGTTGCGCAGTCGGTGACCACAGAGATGACATCACAGATCACATCACTGATGAGATCACTAATTACTTGTTGTATGAGAACACTGACGACATTATAAATCACATCACTGGTGACAACACTATTTACATTGTATATAACTGATTGCATCAATAATGGCATTAGGCATAACATAATGTATAAGCTAGCTCATGAAAACTTTGATTACCTTAACAATTTAGGCCGTGGACATGGCCATGACAAAGGCTGTGGTCACTGGCCAGCACCAAAGGCCATAGCTAGTGGTTGGTTAGTGTTAAGAAATAGCAAAATGCATGGTTAAAAGCCATGCCTCGTAGCCCATCACTGTTTTAAAATATACAGTAGGCAATGTTGAAAGCTGTAGTCCGTGGCCATTGCTAAAGCCCATAGCTAGTGCCCATTAATATGTTAGAATATACAGTCGGCACAGCCAAAGGCTGTGGCCACTTGCTAATATTGTGTTGAAGACCATTTCTAGTGGCTGGTTAGTGTATATAATATACATTGGGCATGGCCGAAGACCATCGCTTATTGCATTGCATTTTATTATTTTAAAACATACAGAGGACATGGCCATAAGATGTAAAAACTGCTCAGTGTCAAAGGCCATGGCTAGTGACCCATTTATTTGTTAGAATATATAGTGGGCACAACAAAAGATTGTGGCTACTGGACAGTATTGTGCTAACGTCCATGGCTAGTTCCTGGTTGAAAGCTGTATCCACTAGTAAAGGCCAAAATCTATGGTTGGTAGCCGTTAGTGTTTTAATATATTCAGTGCACATGGGTGAAGGTTGTGAACCCTTTCCATAACTAAAAGCCATGACTAGTACCCATTCATGTGTCAAAAAATATATTTGGCCATGCACACTGACCATGGCTGAAGGCCATGCTTAATGCCAGTTATTGTTGTAATGTAATGAGTGGTCCTCAGTGATGTGATCTGTGATGTCATCATTGTGGTCACAGGTTGCGCAACAGGGGGCACGGAGTTAAGTTCGCACCTTAATGTCCCTGCGACTAAAGTTGGTTCCTTGGATGAATATATAATATATATATTTATATATACAGCAAAAAAACTTCCATTAAGAGATCGTTAAGTTGATGAGATTTAATGCAACAAATCTTTGAAATTGGTAAGTGATGACCATCTTAACTTAGCGTCCCTCCTTTGCAAAACCCATGATATTGGAACCAAAGGGCGGCACAATGACATATAAAATCACATCATGGGGGATATTGACGGGGATGCAGAGTTACGATGGTCATCACTTCCCAATTTTAAGGGTTTGTTGCTATAAATCTGATCAACTCAACTCTCTCTTAACTAAAGTTTTTTCACTGAATTTCAAGGGTTTTGTTATACTACAGTTTCTTCATGGTTCACTAGCCATGGCCACTGTACATGTTTCACCAATAGGTTTCTTTGGGGACCACTAGCCATGGCCTTTGGCCGTGGTCACTGTACATGTTGCGCAAATAGGTTTCTTTGGGGCCCACTATCCATGGTTTTAGGCAATGGCCAGTAGCACAAAGGCCCATTGCACACTGTCTAGTAGATCACTGAAGGTGTAAAACTTAATTTTTGCACTCTCTACTCCAGCAATAATTTCCCCTGAAATGAATTCTGATTATGCAGATTCCCACAGTAATTTAACTGTCTTCCAATTCTGGCGAGATCCCCCTGGCATTCACCCAAAAACGCTAGAAAATTAAAACCTCTTCTCCGTGTCCCCCTCCTTGCCTTGGTCACCAACTGCCCTCAATTGCGTTTTCTCTCCCTGACCCCCTTCACTCTCTCTAGAGCACCTGGCAATGGCCGCACTATTTCTAGAAAGGGTTGGGTTGGATTTCTAAATGTGCTGTGCCAGCTGCCATTACCGAGAAACCTTAACTCTAGATAGTCATAAGTGCTCACTCGCTCAATCTGAGATCCGTTGATTAACACATTTACTCTTAGTTGCTTTTTTATACAGCGTTTGAATAACATAGATTTTGATTCGGAGTAGTTTATAGTAAAGCCATAGTTCTTACAAAAAGTATCAAGCTAGTTAAGTTGTTTGCTAAGGCTCGATGCAATCAATGATACTTATACAGCATCATCTGCAAACATTAGAAATGGTATCTTATCTGATCCTATTGTGGGTACATCTGTTGATACCGATTAATGGTTCCATATTTAAGAGGTCAGTGGGTAGTCTGTTAGGACTGGGTGGTCTATTGCTCTTTTGTGCCTGAAGTGCTTTGCATATTTCTCCCAATGTAAATGATAATGGCGCACCTGGGTCCACAGAATTGGGGCACTTACTTGCCCATTCATGATCTCCAAAGACCCTTACTACATTATATACATTTTCAAAATCTTCAACCCACATGTGCCCTGGGATGCTACAGTTTTGTAATTTAATTGGTTCACTATTGCTTGTTGCTTTGAGTTTCCAGAATTTAACAGAGTCCTTGCAATTAATTGCATTGGCCATGGCCACCAATTTATTGTTTAAGTATTTTCTTATCTTGGCGGTAATAATATCCCTATAATATCTCCAAGATGAACAAACTTTTTAATGTTAAGGATTTTTTTAAGAGACTTGAATAGCTTTTTGTTTGGCCAGCGTACATTCCTGATAATACCACACATTTCTTTTGGTGGATCTCCTAGCTACCCATGATCTTGGCTGCAGCTGCATCATCGAAGGTTGATAACGCATTGTCATCGGATGACTGATTATCCGATAGCGATACTTCCAATAATGACACGGTTTCATTGTATATGCAAGGTATGGTAACCCCTCTTTGGATCCCATTTAATTGAGACTTTAGAATGTATTTGTTATGATATGTGACACAAACATGCAACATAATGATATAAAATTACCTGCTGCTTGATCAGATGGAAACACATCCTGCTATTAAATACTTTCTTTTGATCATTTGAAACTGTCTGGTCACTCTGGACTGGAGGCTGCAACCTGGTACATGCCCTTTTTGTGGCTATGAGATCGATACATGACAGGCCAAGCATTTCGCTTAGAATTTATTTGGGGGTCTTTCTGTATCTTTTTTAGCATGTGGTTTACCGGCTGAATTATCTCAAATTCTGCACAATGAAACAGCTTATTTGATCTACTGCTTTCAGAACATAAGAATGCTCCCACCATTGCTGTGCCACTTGATTTGTGTTTACAGCCATCCTGCCCTGAAGAGGCGCCCTCCTATCTTGATCTTCTTCTGGGCAGAAAGTACAATCCCAAATGTGTGATGTCCACAGACATCACAACAGTGAGCGGTGCAAAACATGGTGTGATGCAGCCAATGGTAATTAGTAATAAAAACAATAGGTATGTTTGGTTTAAGCTACTTACTCCTACGTCCCGTCCCCTTTCCTCCATACTTATGGGGACATTCCTCCGTCCTGTGGGACGGGACCGGAGCACTTTGTAAAAAGCATCACATTATTTAAAAATGTGTCCTTCCTCTCTTTTATTATGCGGGGTACCGCACGCAGCCGTAACCCCGTCCTCATTAGCGCCACCCGGCGCATCACCCATCAGTCCTTTTCTCCGGTCATTCGGGACTGGATGCACTTGCATCTTCGGAAGATTTTTTCCTTCCAGTGTCCTCCTCTCCTGCTCCGGCTTAGCGGTCGGGAGTCCATCTATGCCGTTTCAGTTAGATTTTCCTACTTGTTCTTCTTGTCAGCGATGCTTCGCTAGGGCGGATCCCCATCCTCTTTGTTTGGAGTGCTTGGGTCCGGACCACTGGTGGGACGCGTGCTTTTACTGCGACTCCCTTTCAGTCCGAGCGCTTCAACGTCGTTTGCAGCGGTGGGAGGAGGTGTTCCAGCGCGCTCCCCCATTGCATTTTCTTACTTTCATCGAAGAAAAGAAGTAACGCCCGGTGAGTTGTTTACTTTTTAGAGCACCCCAGCCGGGGGACTCCTTCCCGGGGTCTTCCCGGTCAGGGAGGAGCATCAAAAGCTCTACTACCGGGGCTTGCCCTGAGGTGCCTTCTAGGCCTATAAAGTGTACCAGAGTTTTCTCTGAGTGCCTCCGTAAGGGGCCTATTGACACCGGATTACTATCTGAGGCCCCTCCTGTGGAGGCTATTTGTGAGCCCAGCTCTACTGTGGCGGTGGGTACCGGAGCTGGCTTCGAGGTCTCCTTGGCTGGAGCTTCCCTTAAAAACACTGGGGTACGCCCTGAAGCCTCAGTTGAGGCTGTTAGTACCAAACAAAAGTTTGAGGCCCGTGGTGAAGGGACTTTAGATACCGGGTTCAGGTCCGAGGCCCCTCGTTTGGTGGCTATGGTGACCAACAGTGAGGTGTGTTCCTCATCGCTCCCATTCAAGCGGTGACACCAGGCCTGTTGAGGGGGAACGGAGTGAGGTCTTGGACCGTAATTCCTCTGTTACCGGCGGTGCTGAGGTCCTTCCGTTGAAGGCTTCTCTGGCTAATAGCATGTCTCAAAAACATTCTAGGCCTCGCAGTACCGGCTCGGCCGAGGTTCCTTGTATCAAGGCTAAGATGAAGACCCCTGACCCACCTGTGGAGATCCCTGTCTCACTTCAACACGTGTTGCAGTTCTCCTCAGGTGCTGACAAAATGGTGGCCGCTCCCGCCAAGACTACGGTGGCCATTTTGACTACCTCTCTTACAACTATGCCATCGGCCCTAGGTGTGGGGAGTGGGTTTTCAGGTGAACATCGATTTCCTTGTGCACATCCTTTTTGTCCAGTTTATGACTGGAACACGCGGATGCCCCTACCGCACAATGTCTCGCTTCTTGCAGCATCGGCGCCCCTGATTTTTGTGGACTCCAGTGGAGAAGGGCCCTCTTGGCAACCCTCTCCCTTGCATCCCTGGAATTACTCCGCTCATGAGAGGCCTCCTCCAGTCGCGCCTAGATCATCGGTGGAGGACGTCTTTTTCGACAAGTTTCAAAGACTTATGCATTCCGACCCCATGAAGGAGTATTTTTGAGGCTTGTTTAGGGAGATAAGTCCGCCTGCGCCAACGGTCCTAGCTGCGGCACCTGTGGTTCCACCGGTGCCTCTGGTGTCCCCGGTGGACAAGTCTATAGTGGTGCCTGATGCAACTCAGCCTGAGCCGGATCTGTTGGACGACGCACAAGAGGATCAGGACAGCAATGACCAGCCCCGCTCTGTCAGAGTCTTTCACGACCGGGTGCTGGACATGATGTGCCTGTTGGATGTTCCAGTACCCGAGGCACCGGCTCCGCAGGAGGGCGTACTTTTGGGGGCGTTCACCTTGTCTCCTTCGGAGCGTACCGGCTTGTTTTTGCAGAAGGACGTTTTGGCCGAGGTCCGTAAAGTTTGGGAAAAACCACACTCTGGACTGTTTGTCAACAAGAAGATTGATGTGCGTTATAGGATCCATTCTTCGGAAGAGGTGGCTTTAGCATCGTGTCCGTCCCCCTCCTCCACGGTAGTGGCTGCTGCCACTTTACAATCCAGACCTGCTGCATCGTCTTCCGCAACGGCTACACAGGTTCTGGCTAAAGAGGACAAGCTTCTTGACTCTTTCGGAAGGAGGATTTTAGCTAATTCAGCTTTGCAGTTATGTCAAGCGAACGTAGAAATGGTGTTAGCGGGGGCGAATATGAAAATGTGTAAAGGTCTGTCGGAATTTGAGTAATTTATTCCCGCTGGAAAGCTAGAGGATTTCAGAGCGGGTTTGTCAGATGCTAAGGTCCTGGCGCAGGACATGCTGGAGGCCGCGACGCATCCTGTCGACACCTTGGCATGGACACCACTCATCAGGATTGGTTGCACGCCACCAAGTTCTCTAAGGAGGTGCAGGATAAGGTTTTGGACCTGCCCTTTGATGGCAAGGAGCTTTTTCATTCCACAACGGACATTGAACTGACCAAAACTAAGGATAGCACTTAGACCACCAAGTCTTTGTCGGTCCTGGTGAAACCGACTTTCAGAGCACAGAGAACGTCCTCGCTGCCTCTGCCTTTCTCTGTTTTCAGAGATTTTCCGGACCGAAAGTCCCGCAGGGTTGATACCCCATCAGGAAATTCCCACTGAAGGCCGCAACAGAGCTGGTTTTTCTCCCGTTCCTCAGCCTCCTCTTCAGGTGGCGCCGTCACCGAAAAACTAGTTAAATGAAGTTTCTCTGCACTCGCACGAGACCCCGGTGGGAGGACGCATTGCGTCTCATTGGGAGGGGTGGCAGACCATCACCGAGGACCAGTGGGTCTTGTCAGTCGCTTGGGTGGGCTTCCACTTGCCCCTTCCCCCTACCCCACCCACAATCCTCCCTTCCAGCAGTCGGGGTCGCCCTCCCTCAGAGCCGAGATTCAGAAGTTGCTGGATCTCAGGGCGGTGGAACCCGTTCCCCTAGGGGAGCGAGGGGAGGGCTTCTATTCCCAGCTGTTTATGGTGCCCAAACCCAACCAGGCAGGCCTGCACACCATTCTAGACATTTCCCAGTTCAATCTCTCTCTACCCTAAGAGAAATTAAAGATGATCACGCCCTGTCAAATAAAGCCCTCTTTGCAGAAGGGCGATTGGCTCAGCGTGGTGGACCTCCAAGATGCGTATATGCATATCCTGATCTGGAATCAACATCGGAGATACCTACAGTTTTCTGTGGGGGAGGAGCACTTCCAGTTCCGAGTGCTCCCTTTTGGCCTCAGCTCGGCACAGCGTGTCTTTACGAAGATGGTGTTGGTTATCACAGCTTATCTTCGGCTTCAGGGTATCCACGTGTATCCGTATTTTGACGATTGGCTGCTGCGCAGTCCTTGTCCTTTGAAAGCCTCTAGCAACCTTCAGTTTCTCCTCCAGCTCCTGTTCCACCATGGGCTGTCGGTGAACTGGCAAAATCCTCCATGACGGTCTCTCAGGACCTGAATTTCCTGGGTTTTCGTTGCAACATGTTCGACTGCAGAGTATACCTGACCGGGGACAGAATGGCGGATCTGGTGGCCACGTGTCAGGTCTTTGCGCAGTCGGGGAGCATGTTGGCCTGGTGGTTCCAGAGGCTTCTGGGCCTCATGGCCTCGTGTGTATTGGCTCTTCCTCTTGCTTGGCTCAAGATGAGGTGGACGCAGATGGCTTTTCAGAGTTCTTGGCGTCAAGCCGTGGATCCGGACTCCAAAATGATATTGATTCCAACTTTCATGAGAGCGGAACTTTTGTGGTGGTCGTCTCTCAGCAATCTATCGGTGGGTTTTCAGGACCCCGCTCAGCTGGTGACCATCACGACGGACTCTTCCCTTCTGGGGTGGGGTGCGACGTTGGACCTTCTTCAAGTTTCCGATCTCTGGTCGCCCCAAGACAAGCTCCTTCATATAAATCACCTGGAGCTTCTGGCGCACTTCCTGGTGCTCAAGGCGTTCAGGCCGGTCATTGTCAACCAAGTGGTCCGTGTCCGCACAGACAATGTGGTGTCCATGTTTTACAGCAACAAGCAAGGGAGTACCAAGTCCCCTCCTCTTGTGGATCTTGCCATTCAGATTTGGGAATGTGCGGTGCAGCATGGCATCTGGCTGGTGGCAGTACACATCCCGGGCCAGCTGAATGTTACTGCAGATGCCCTCAGCTGATGAACGATGGTCAGCTATGAGTGGGAGTTGAAAGTGGAGGTCCTCTTACAAATCTGCAAGTGTTGGGGCAGCTGTCATGATGCCCTTCAGAGCACCGGGACAGGCCCAGCACCCCCGGAAGCAGGCATCATGCCCTCAGGAAAAAAACCAGCGGCCCCTAATAGGGGCTCTTTGGACTTTGTCCTGGCGCCTTTGGCGCCAGGCTCATATTGGACATCAGTCCTGGCGCCAAAGGCGCCAGGCTCATAAAAGAAGGTGTTTGGTGCACTTACCTGACGCAGACCATGCTGCATAAAGTCTCAAGCCAAATAAGGCTTAGGAGGGACTACTTTATTAAAGGAACTATTTTACTTGGGTGGGGACCGTGGGAGAATACTTACCTGGGACTTCTTCCAAGGCTATTTAAACCACGCCCGGACTGCCACACGTGCTTCGCGTTGTTCTGCATCTAGCAGCTGGACGCTCACCGTGTCTGCTCCTGCATCCTGACTTCTGCCACGCCTGCCAGCATCCTGAATCACCTGCAAAGGAAGGGAACAAGAGAACAGAAGAAGGAAAAGGCCTTACCTGCTAAATCTGCATCCCAGAGACATTTCGCCGACGATCCTGAAAAGGAAGACATTTATTTTTAAAAGCACATTGCATCGATCGCTGCAGCGCCTCATTCTACTCACCTTACAGGGCGCTTCCATGTTCTGCAGCGACCATCCGGATCCGCAGTCGCGCCCCAGCGCCTAGGAGAAAAAGACAATAACGAAGGTGAGAGAAAGAAGGGAAAAGGGAAGCTAAATCTCCATGTTAAGACTTACCTGCTGGGTCATTCCCTTTTCATTTCGGGTCCGCGCCGCATCCAGGCATTTTCGGACCCCAGCCCCTAAGGGGAAAAAGACATCAGCGTTAATGAGCGAATGAAAAGACATTACCAAGACGCTCATTAAAGACTTACCTGATTTCCACAAGGATTTCATCTCTCATCTCGGGTCGGTGCCTGTTCCCCGGCATTCCGTACCCCGGCCCCTATGGGGAAAAAGACACTAGCATTAGACATTAATGCATGGACACAAGGGGAACCACTTATCAAAAACTTACCTGGAAGCCAAGCAAGTTTGGTTCTCACCAATCAGAAAATCCAGTGAAGTAACTGGATACCAACGCCCCCCGCATCAGAAACCACCAATCCGAAAATCCAGTGAAGTAACTGGATACCAACGCGCCCCTGCATCAGAAGCAGGATGGAGAGCTTGTCCTTCCAGACCCTAAGGTGAGACGCCACGGGGAAGCACAGAAGGGTTTTGAGGAGGGTGAGAGGGGTAAGTGGGAGGCCGACGCATTACCCCGCAGACAGCTAATCCCCTATTTCCACCTACAGAAGGATACTTCTGCGAGCCAGACAAGCAAGATTTGGGGGTCCGGTCCAGTCTGTCTTCCGAGTCCTGGGCATCACTTTAGAAGAGGTCACAGCAGCTCAAACCAGGCCGGCGCCTCCGTGGGAGTCAGGTGAGCGTTACAGAACGCAAAGCCTTCCTACAAATTCCCACCCAGGCGCTATGGAAACTTCTGAGACTGATCAGTTGGCCCAGTTACTGGGGGAATTACGGGCCGAAGTACATGCCGCTCGTCAAAAGACTAATGCCCTCAGGAGGGAATTAATTGTATCAAAGGAAAGAACTGATGACCTGGCCAGACAGCTTTTGCAAGGTCAAGCTGGACAAACTCCTCTACCCGGTTCCGGAGGGAACCCCACTCCTGTGGTTTCCAGTAACCCTGTGCAGATTAATCTACCTGGAAACATGCCGCTGGCCCCACCCGAACGCTTTGCTGGGGACCCCAAATGATTCGCCGTATTCATGAATCAGTGTCGTTTGCACTTCTTATGCAGACCTGGGGCCTTCCCTAATGATCAGGTAGCCTTTGTATTGTCATATCTCAGCAGCTGTGCTGCCGATTGGTCAGTTCCACTGGTTACTCAAGATGACCCAATTCTCTGTGATTTTCAAGGATTTCAAGCAAGCATGGAAAGGTTATTTGCTCGACACTCTCAGGGGCAGGCTCTGGATGACGAACTTCTATCCCTGCGACAGGGCGATCAGGACCTCCTATCCTACATTGCAACCTTTAATAGACTAATTGTGGAAACTGGGTGGCCAGAGGATAAAAGAATCACATTATTTTATCGAGGTCTACGCGTAGAACTTAAAGACGTCTTGGCCCAGTTTGTAAATCCGCCCCAAGAATGCACAGAATATATAGACTTAGTGGTCCAATTGGATCACACACTTCAAAACAGAAAAGCAGATCGGTCCAAGTTTGAGACCCGGGTGTTGGTCAAGACCCACGCTAACCCCAAGGGTGCTGATGTCTCTGAGCCTATGCAAATTGGAGGGGTTAAAGGACCTTTAACTCAAAAGGAACGTGAAAGGAGGCGGCAGTTAAAATTATGTCTTTACTGTGGGAACTCTGGACACTTTCTACGAGATTGCCCAGCAAAACCGCCCAAGAAGGTGGTAGGCGCCGCTGATAAAAACCATGAAGACTCTGTTTCGGGAAACGACTCTGCCCGACAAGTGTAGGGGTCTGCTTGCCGAGCTTGAAAACTAACTCTCAGACCTCGCATTTCATTGTGCCAATGGTTCTCGTAGATCCGGAACAGCCTAAGCGGTTGCATGCAATAAAGGCATACATCGATAGTGGGGCTATAGGAAACTATGTGGATCGTGAATTGGTCTCTAGGATTAACCTCCCTCTGCGTCCTAAAACCAGCAAAGATGTCATCACCACAGTCGATGGAACTGAAATTGCCTCTGGACCGGTAACACATTCCACTACTGAGGTGACTCTTATTGGTCCGGACGGCCATCGGGAGGCAGTTGTGTTTGATGTAATCAAGGCTCCACAATTTCAGGTTATTCTTGGAATTCCTTGGTTAGAGACACATAATCCTCGAATTGATTGGCGAGCTAAGAGAATAACCTTCCCGGATTGTGCACAAACCTGCTACCCAGAAAATCTGAAGATTAGTCTAGCATCTGTAACCTCTGCCTCCATGCAACTACCTCCGGAATACCAAGATTTTCAGGATGTCTTCCAAAAGGAACAGGCCAACACGTTACCTCCCCACAGATCGTACGATTGCCAAATCGATCTGGTGCCCGGTGCACAACCCCCTTGTAGCAGGATTTATGCCCTTACCGAACCTGAGAACCTGCATTTGAGACAATATTTGGATCAATACCTAGCCAATGGTTTTATTTTCCCGTCAAAGTCCCCGGCATCCTCTGCTTTGTTCTTCGTGCCTAAAAAAGAAGGCGACCTTAGAACTTGTATCGACTACCGCGCATTGAACCAGATAACGGTTAAAAACCGTTACCCTCTGCCTCTGATCCCTGAACTCCTTGACCAGGTGAAGGACGCTTGCGTATACACCAAGTTAGATCTCTGAGGGGCTTATCATCTGGTGTGAGTAAAGGAAGGCGACGAATGGAAAACCGCCTTCCGTACAAAATATGGATTATTCGAATACCAAGTGATGCCTTTCGGGTTGTGCAACGCGCCTGCTGCCTTCAAATTCTTCATGAACGATGTCCTTCGGGAACTCATCGATGTTTGTGTTGTCGTATATATCGATGACATTCTTGTGTACTCCTCTTCGGAATCTGATCACAGAAAGCATGTCCGGGCCGTCCTTGAGAAATTGCGTCAGCACAAACTGTTTGCTAAGCTGGAAAAGTGTGTTTTCCATACCACCGAGGTAGAGTTTCTCGGATTCATCCTGACACCTAATGGGGTCCGAATGGACTCACGGAAAGTGGAGGCCATCCTCAAATGGCCATCTCCTAGTTCGGTGAAAGGGGTCCAAAGCATGCTTGGTTTTGCCAATTTTTATCGCAGATTTATTCCGGAATTTTCACGTGTAGTACAACCCATCACTGCACTCTTGCGGAAAAATAAACGTTTCGAATGGACCAAGGAAGCTGAACAGGCCTTTCAGGAATTGAAAGCTAAATTCACGTCTGCACCTATTTTGAAGCACCCGCGTCCCGATCTCCCATACATAGTCGAAACTGACGCATCCAGTTTAGCCATGGGAGCTGTCCTATCTCAGAGAGACCCTGAAACCAACCAACTGCATCCTGTAGCATTCTGGTCCAAAAAGTTCTCACCGCCTGAGGTAAATTATGCAATAACCGATAAGGAATTATTAGCCATCAAGTCCGCCTTTAAGGCTTGGCGGCATTATCTTCTTGGCGCCAGGCACACCATTACCGTGATCACTGATCACCGAAACTTGCAATACTTAAAGACTGCCAAGGCTCAATCGTCACGTCAGCTCCGATGGGCTTTGTTCTTTCCTGAGTTCGATTTTGTAATCACTTACCGTCCCGGCTGTAAGAATGGCAAAGCAGATGCACTATCTCGAATAGGAATGGGAGAAATAGACACTAATTCAGAACCTGTGCCGATCATTCCCGAACAAAGAATTTTGGGATTAACCTCCTTACAAACCTGTAACGCTCACCTGATTCCCGCAGAGGCGCCGGTCTTGACTGGGTGAATGCCGTATCCTCAAAGGTGATGTGTAACACACGGTTGGCTCTTTGGGCTGGACCTCTGTGCACTGTATGTCTGACTCGAAGAGTAAGATGTCTGCAGATAGAAAATATGGGATTAATGAACTGGGTTTATTGGGTGCCTCTCTCCTCTTCCCTTTCTCTTCTCCTATAGAACCCCAAAGGTTAACGCCCTCACCTTAGGTAAGTGAACGCCGAGCTCTCCATCTGCCTCGGGGCAGGGTGCCGTAACCAGTTTCTTCACTGGATAACGATGCAGGCCTCTTGACCTCAGAGGACTGCTGTCCGTCGTTAACTGCACGAACGGTAAGTTCTGGGCACTTCAAATGTCTTAAAAGTCTTTTGTAATGATATCTCTTGTTTTGCAGGGTTCCGGCGATGGCGGATGGCGGGCTGATGAGAGTTGAGGATCGAACCCGCTTGAGGAATAGAAGCGCCTGGAAGCACGTAAGTAAGCGCTTGTAGCCTGCTTCACGATGCGCACTAACTGTCCCTTTTATCTTGCAGGTACAAGTTCGGAGCTTTAGAGAAGCTGAAGGGTGCTGGAATACCCACTGGATTCGGCGTGGGAAGGAGTAATGGCACGTGAGTAATAAAGTTGCCCAATGTCTTCAAACGCACCTTCTTTTGTCTTTCAGATGCGGGATGCAGCGCCGAAGGCCTACGGAGCGTGCGAAGAGCTGGTAAGCTTTTGTCTTTCAGATGCCGGAATGCAGTGCGAAGACCTCCAGAGCATGCAAAGAGTAGGTAAGCCTTTGTCTTTCAGATGCCGGAATGCAGCGCGAGGCGTTGGTGACAGCCGATGGACCAGGTAAGAGATGCGCTGCCACTGAAGACCGTAGTGCTAACCTGTTCTTTCTTTGTCTTTACAGGTGCTGCTGAAGACTGGATTCCAGGATGGTAAGCCTTTGTTCCCTTAGGCCCAGGATCAGAAGCAGAAGACACGATGAGCGTTCTGCTGCAGAGAATGCAGAATAACGCAAAGCAAGATTCATCCATCGGTTGTGGTTTAAATAGCCTCCTGTAGTGCTTAGGTGTCTCCTTCCACAGCCACGCCTAGGTAAGTAAAGAGTTCCTGCTTTCCAGAAGAGTTCCAGTGTTCTGAACCTAGGGAGTGGCTCCTGCCCCACCCAACAGGAAAAGTAGTCCCAAACAGAAGAGGATCAGGGGTTCAACTGGCAGGTAAGTAAGCAGCATGGTCTGCTGCAGGTAAGTCCACCCAAGCATTATGAGCCCGGCGCTTCCAGCACTGGGACTGGGCATCTTTATGAGCCTGGTGCCACTGGCGCCAGGACAGGGTCCAAAAGGTCCCAATTGGGACTGGCTGGCACTCGGAACCGGGGTTATGGGTCTGCTTCCAAGGGAGTCGGGCAAGTCCTGATCTTTTGGAAGCAGAGATCATGACAGCACCCCCCCCTCAAGTCCCCTCCCAAACCGGGCTTCTCCGGGGGTTTGGGCTTGTTAGGAAGTGTTCGATGAAATCTTTTGATTAGACGAGGCGCGTGGACATATTCTGCAGGTTCCCAGGATCTTTCTTGGGGACCGTAGCCTTTCCAGTCAATCAGGTAAAATAGTTTAGATTTGGAGATCTTGGAATCCAGGATGCTTTTGACTTCAAACTCGAGTTCTCCATCAACTAGAATAGGTTTTGGAGATGTAGTTAGTCGGGTTTGAGGTTGCACGGGTTTTAATAGAGAGACGTGGAAGACCGGATGTATCTTCATGTGAGGGGGCAAGTCCAACTTGACCGCTACTGGATTTACTATGGTAGTGATGGAATAGGGACCAAGGTATCTTGGGTTGAATGTGCGTGGTCCTTTTAGAGGTAGATATTTGGTGGATAACCAGACTTGATCTCCTACTTGATATTGGGGGGCTTCCTTCCGATGTTGGTCTGCTCCTTTCTTGTATTGTTCTTTAGCCCTTTGAAGGTGAGAAACGGCTTCCTTAAAGGCTTGGGTGATTGTAGAATGCAGGTGGTCTACTGCTGGTGTTCCAAGATCTTGGAGTGAATCCAACTCCGAGGTTCGAGGGTGACTACCGTATAAAAGAAAAAACGGGGTCTTCCCAGTTCCCGAGTGGACAGAGTTATTGTAGGCATATTCGGCTATCCAAAGGATATCTTTCCAAGTTTTTTCAGTTTGTTGTAGCATGCAGCGCAAATACTGTTCCAGAGTTTTATTGGTCCTCTCGGTTTGTCCGTCGGTTTGAGGGTGGTGGCTGGTCGAAAGTCTCACATCAATTTGAGCCGACCGACAGCAACTTCGCCAAAAATGAGAAATAAATTGACTACCTCGATCCGAAATTAGAACTGAAGGAAAACCGTGCAGTCGGACGATGTTTTCGAGAAATTCTCGGGCCAGAGTTGCTGCTGTTGGTAAGCCTTTGAGTGGAATGAAATGCGCCATCTTGGAGAATAGGTCCACGATTACTAGGATCGTATTGTATCCGGAGCATGGAGGTAGATCGGTGATGAAGTCCATAGAAAGCGTATGCCAAGGGCGAGGCGGGATGTCAATAGGGCGTAAGAGGCCGGCTGGTTTTTCCTTTTGACTCTTGTTTTGGGCGCATACTCCACAGGACATTATAAAGTCTCTGATATCTTTTTTCCAAGACGGCCACCAGAAGTAGCGCTTGATCTTTTCCGAGGTCTTGGTCATACCGGGATGTCCTTCCATTAAAGAATCGTGATAACAAGAGATTACCTTTTTCTGTAAATCTGTGCTGGGCAGGTATAACCGTTCTTGGAAATATAATAGGTTGTCCTTCACCGTAAAGTCCTTTCCCTGCAGATGCCAATTCTGTATGTCTGCTGGAGTTCCCAGTAGCCTGGCTTTATCATTAACTTCCTCTAAGGATTGTGTGGCGATTACACCTAGAATTCTTTGTTCTGGAATGATAGGTACAGGTTTAGGATTGATCAAATGTTCTTCCACTCCCATCCGAGAAAGGGCATCAGCTTTACCGTTTTTTGTACCAGGTCGATAGGTAATTATGAAGTCAAACTCGGCAAAGAATAGTGCCCAACGGAGTTGCCTAGAGGATTGAGCTTTTGCGGTTTTCAAATATTGCAGGTTTCGGTGATCTGTAATCACAGTAACGGTGTGTCGGGCCCCCAGAAGATAATGCCGCCAAGCCTTAAAGGCGGACTTGATAGCTAGAAGTTCCTTATCAGTAATAGTGTAATTGATTTCAGGAGGCGAGAATTTGCAGGACCAAAATGCCACGGGATGCAACTGATTGGTTACTGGGTCCTTTTGTGATAGAACTGCCCCCATGGCAAGGCTCGAAGCATCAGTTTCAACGATGTAGGGGAGTTCTGGGCGAGGATGTTTTAAGATCGGTGAAGAGATAAATCTAGTCTTCAAATTCTGGAAAGCTTGTTCCGCCTCGGTAGACCATTCAAAACGTTTGTTTTTCTTTAACAAGGCGGTGATGAGCTGGACTATTCGAGAGAATTCGGGGATAAACCTGCGGTAAAAGTTAGCGAAGCCTAACATGCTTTGAACACCTTTTACGGAGGATGGCGATGGCCATTTGAGAATTGCATCGACCTTCTTTGAATCCATACGCACTCCGCTAGGTGATAATATGAATCCCAAGAATTCAGCTTCAGTCACGTTGAAAACGCATTTTTCCAACTTAGCGAAAAGTTTGTGTTGATGCAATCTCTCGAGGACCATTTTCACGTGTTTCCGATGTTCAGTTTCCGATGAAGAATAAACGAGGATGTCGTCAATGCAAACAACAACACACACATCTATGAGCTCTCTGAGGACATCGTTCATAAAATATTGAAAGGCGGCCGGGGCATTGCAAAGTCCGAAGGGCATGACCTGATATTCAAATAGCCTATACTTGGTGCGGAAGGCCGTCTCCCATTCATCGCCCTCTTTTACTCGTACCAAGTGGTAGGCTGCTCTAAGATCCAGCTTTGTATATATGCATGCTTTTCTGACTTGGTCCAGGAGTTCAGGGATCAAAGGTAACGGATATCTATTCTTAACGGTGATCTGGTTCAGGGCGCGATAATCTATACAAGTTCTAAGGTCCCCTTCTTTTTTTGGAACGAAGAACAAAGCTGAGGAAGCAGGGGACTTGGAAGGACGAATAAACCCATTCGCTAGGTATTGATCCAGGTATTGTCGGAGGTGAAGATTCTCAGGCTCGGTGAGGGCATAAATTCTACTACAAGGAGGAGTAGATGCAGGTATCAGGTCTATCTGGCAGTCATAAGACCTATGAGGAGGTAGAGAGTTAGCCTGATCCTTCCGGAAAACATCTTGGAATTCTAGGTATTCAGGAGGTAACTGGGGAGCCTCCGAGGAAATTGCTGCCAGTGCAACACCAGGTCGAGGGTGACAAGTAGAGACACATTCTGGAAACTGAACCGTTCTTGCTCGCCAATCGATCTGAGGATTGTGCTTCTCTAACCAAGGAATTCCTAGAATAATCTGGAACTGAGGGGCCTTGATCACATCGAACACGATCTTCTCATGGTGTCCATCTTGACTTACTAGCGTCACTTCTTGGGTGGTATGCGTTACTGGTCCGGAGGCTATCTCCGTACCATCCACCGTAGTAATGACGTCCTTTACAGCCTTTGGACAAAGAGTCAGATTCATCCTCAAAACCATTTCATGATCCACATAATTGACGATGGCACCGCTGTCGACGTAAGCTTCAATCGCATGTAATCGATCCGGATGTTCAGGGCTAATGAAGGCCATAGGTATCACGAAATGCGAGGTCACGGAACTGGTTTTAACGCTCGGCAAGAGGACCTCTATTCTTGTCGGGCGAGGTCGTTTCCCTGCTCAGAGTTTGTGACCCTGGTAACTGCAGCTCCTACTGCCTTCTTGGCTGGTTTCACCGGACAGTCTCAACGAAAGTGCCCCGAGTTTCCGCAATAGAGGCATAATTGCAGCTGTTTTCTCCTTTCCCGCTCCTTTTGTGTTAGTGGTCCTTTCAGGCCCCCTATTTGCATGGGTTCCCCGGATTCTACTCCTTTGGTAGGAGTTGGTGGTTTGGAAAATACTCGAGCATCAAACTTGGAACGATCGGCCTTCCTGTTCTGCAGTCTGTGGTCAATTTGAACGACTAAGTCAATATAGTCCGAACAGTCTTGCGGGGGATTCACTACTTGGGCTAACACATCTTTGAGCTCTCCACGTAGACCTCTATAAAACAGCGTAATCCTTTTGTCGTCAGGCCATCGAGTTTCCACTATCAGTCTGTTGAAAGACGCAATATAAGCCAAAAGGTCTTGATTACCCTGTCGCAATGAAAGGAGCTCATTGTCCAAGGCCTGCCCCTGTGAATGTCTTGCAAACAGTTTTTCCATACTGAGCTGAAAAGCTTGAAAATCATGGAGAACCGGATCATCTTGATTAACTAGAGGGATCGACCAGTCTGCCGCATTGCCACTAAGGTACGAAAGCACGAAAGCTACCTTAGCTTGATCAGTTGGAAAGGCTGCTGGCCGGCATAAGAAGTGCAACTGGCATTGATTAATAAATACTGCAAACCTCTTTGGGTCGCCAGAAAATCGTTTGGGCGGAGCCAGAGGTACATTCCCAGGTAGGTTGATCTGCACTGGGTTCGTAGAGGATGTTGAAGGAAGATTTGCCCCTGATGCGGGTAACGGAGTTTGTCCGGCTTGTGACTGTAGCAATTGTCTAGCGAGATCGTCTGTTCGCTCCTTGGAAATAATCAGTTCCCTTCTTAGAGCATTCGTTTCCTGACGGGCTGCATGCACTTCTGCTCTTAGTTCCCCAAGTAACTGGGCTAGCTGGTCGGTATCCGAGGTTTCCATAGCGCCTGGGTGGGAGTTTTGCGGTAGGCTTTGCGTTCTGTAACGCTCACCTGATTCCCGCAGAGGCGCCGGTCTTGACTGGGTGAATGCCGTATCCTCAAAGGTGATGTGTAACACACGGTTGGCTCTTTGGGCTGGACCTCTGTGCACTGTATGTCTGACTCGAAGAGTAAGATGTCTGCAGATAGAAAATATGGGATTAATGAACTGGGGTTATTGGGTGCCTCTCTCCTCTTCCCTTTCTCTTCTCCTGTAGAACCCCAAAGGTTAACGCCCTCACCTTAGGTAAGTGAACGCCGAGCTCTCCATCTGCCTCGGGGCAGGGTGCCGTAACCAGTTTCTTCACTGGATAAGGGTGCAGGCCTCTTGACCTCAGAGAACTGCTGTCCGTCGTTAACTGCACGAACGGTAAGTTCTGGGCACTTCAAATGTCTTAAAAGTCTTTTGTAATGATATCTCTTGTTTTGCAGGGTTCCGGCGATGGCGGATGGCGGGCTGATGAGAGTTGAGGATCGAACCCGCGTGAGGAATAGAAGCGCCTGGAAGCACGTAAGTAAGCGCTTGTAGCCTGCTTCACGATGCGCACTAACTGTCCCTTTTATCTTGCAGGTACAAGTTCGGAGCTTTAGAGAAGCTGAAGGGTGCTGGAATACCCACTGGATTCGGCGTGGGAAGGAGTAATGGCACGTGAGTAATAAAGTTGCCCAATGTCTTTAAACGCACCTTCTTTTGTCTTTCAGATGAGGGATGCAGCGCCGAAGGCCTCCGGAGCGTGCGAAGAGCTGGTAAGCTTTTGTCTTTCAGATGCCGGAATGCAGTGCGAAGACCTCCGGAGCATGCGAAGAGTGGGTAAGCCTTTGTCTTTCAGATGCCGGAATGCAGCGCGAGGCGTTGGTGACAGCCGATGGACCAGGTAAGAGATGCGCTGCCACTGAAGACCGTAGTGCTAACCTGTTCTTTCTTTGTCTTTACAGGTGCTGCTGTAGACTGGATTCCAGGATGGTAAGCCTTTGTTCCCTTAGGCCCAGGATCAGAAGCAGAAGACACGATGAGCGTTCTGCTGCAGAGAGTGCAGAATAACGCAAAGCAAGATTCATCCATCGGGTGTGGTTTAAATAGCCTCCTGTAGTGCTTAGGTGTCTCCTTCCACAGCCATGCCTAGGTAAGAAAAGAGTTCCTGCTTTCCAGAAGAGTTCCAGTGTTCTGAACCTAGGGAGTGGCTCCTGCCCCACCCAACAGGAAAAGTAGTCCCAAACAGAAGAGGATCAGGGGTTCAACTGGCAGGTAAGTAAGCAGCATGGTCTGCTGCAGGTAAGTCCACCCAAGCATTATGAGCCCGGCGCTTCCAGCGCTGGGACTGGGCATCTTTATGAGCCTGGTGCCACTGGCGCCAGGACAGGGTCTAAAAGGTCCCAATTGGGACTGGCTGGCACTCTGAACCGGGGTTATGGGTCTGCTTCCAAGGGAGTCGGGCAAGTCCTGATCTTTTGGAAGCAGAGATCATGACAAAACCGTCGAAGACATTCAAGCACGAGTAAAACAACTCCTGGACTCTACCGCCTTGCTGGATTGGATCCAAAGAGGATCTTACTTTTCGGTCAACAATGGCCTACCTTACTTCCAAGGACGCTTATTTCTGCCAGAAAAGGAATTACAAGAACTGGTTATTTCCCGTCATCATGATGCCCTGATGGAAGGACATCCTGGCATTGCCAAAACTGAGGAAAAAATTAAACGACAATTCTGGTGGCCTTCCTGGCGAAATGATATTACATCTTTCGTGATGTCCTGTGGAGTTTGCGCCCAAAACAAAGGCCAAAAGACAAGACCCCCCGATCTTCTTCAGCCTTTAGACATTCCACCAGCGCCTTGGCACACCTTATCACTAGATTTTCTCACAGACCTGCCCCCTTGTAATGGATACAATACCATTCTGGTTGTGGTGGATTTATTTTCAAAATGGCTCATTTTATTCCGTTGAGAGGATTACCTTCAGCTTCTGTCCTTGCCAAGGAATTCCTCGAAAATATTATCCGTTTGCATGGATTCCCGTCCATATTAGTCTCCGACCGGGGAAGCCAGTTTATTTCACACTTTTGGAAAAAGTGTTGTCAACTGGCACAAATCGACGTAAGACTCTCAACCAGCCACCACCCACAGACCGATGGTCAGACGGAGAGAATGAACCAGACCCTTGAACAATACCTACGGTATATGTTGAACCAATCGGAGGGTAATTGGAAGGATTTGTGATGGGTGGCCGAATATGCATACAATAACTCGGTGCACTCTGGAACTGGACAAAGCCCCTTTTACACCCTATATGGACATCACCCTCGTACTTCAGACCTGGACTCTCCTCAGAGCCTCGAAATGCCCGCAGTGGACCATTTGCATTCCACTATAACTCAAGCCTTCAAGAATGCAACTGCCCATTTGCAACAAGCGAAAGAGAAATACAAGAAAAATGCAGATCAGCATCGGAGGGAGGCGCCTTCATACCAAGTAGGAGATCAAGTATGGTTGGCTACAAAACATTTATCGCTCAAGGGACCTCAAACTTTTAATCCAAGGTATTTAGGCCCTTTTTCGATCAAAGCTATCATTAATCCAGTGGCAGTCAAGCTCGAGCTGCCAACCAACATGCAGATTCATCCCGTTTTTCATGTGTCACTTTTGAAACCAGTGCAACCAGGAACCAGATTAATAAAGCCTCCAGAACCAATTCAGATAGATGGGGAACCTGAATTTGAGGTAAAAGACATTTTGGATTCTAAAATCTCAAAATCAAAACTTTTCTATCTAATTGATTGGAAAGGGTATGGGCCTCAGGAAAGGTCTTGGGAACCCAGCGACCATGTACATGCACCATCGGAATTTCCCAAACAAACCGAAACCTCCAGAAGGAACGACCTTGGGAGGGGCCTTGGGGGGGAGTGTTGTCATGATGCCTGCCCCCAGAGCACCGGGACAGGCCCAACACCCCCGGAAGCAGGCATCATGCCCTCGGGAAAAAACCCAGCTGCCCCTAATCGGGGCTCTTTGGACTTTGTCCTGGCGCCTTTGGCGCCAGGCTCATATTGGACATCAGTCCTGGAGCCAAAGGCGCCAGGCTCATAAAAGAAGGTGTTTGGTGCACTTACCTGACGCAGACCATGCTGCATAAAGCCTCAAGCCAAATAAGGCTTAGGAGGGACTACTTTATTAAAGGAACTATTTTACTTGGGTGGGGACCGTGGAAGAATACTTACCTGGGACTTCTTCCAAGGCTATTTAAACCACGCCCGGACTGCCAGACGTGCTTCGCGTTGTTCTGCATCTAGCAGCTGGACGCTCACCGTGTCTGCTCCTGCATCCTGACTTCTGCCACGCCTGCCAGCATCCTGAATCACCTGCAAAGGAAGGGAACAAGAGAACAGAAGAAGGAAAAGGCCTTACCTGCTAAATCTGCATCCCAGAGACATTTCGCCGACGATCCTGAAAAGGAAGACATTTATTTTTAAAAGCACATCGCATCGATCGCTGCAGCGCCTCATTCTACTCACCTTACAGGGCGCTTCCATGTACTGCAGCGACCATCCGGATCCGCAGTCGCGCCCCAGCGCCTAGGAGAAAAAGACAATAACGAAGGTGAGAGAAAGAAGGGAAAAGGGAAACTAAATCTCCATGTTAAGACTTACCTGCTGGGTCATTCCCTTTTCATTTCGGGTCCGCGCCGCATCCAGGCATTTTCGGACCCCGGCCCCTAAGGGGAAAAAGACATCAGCGTTAATGAGTGAATGAAAAGACATTACCAAGACGCTCATTAAAGACTTACCTGATTTCCACAAGGATTTCATCTCTTATCTCGGGTCGGTGCCTGTTCCCCAGCATTCCGTACCCGGCCCCTATGGGGAAAAAGACACTAGCATTAAAACATTAATGCATGGACACAAGGGGAACCACTTATCAAAAACTTACCTGGAAGCCAAGCAAGTTTGGTTCTCACCAATCCGAAAATCCAGTGAAGTAACTGGATACCAACGCGCCCCTGCATCAGAAACCACCAATCTGAAAATCCAGTGAAGTAACTGGATACCAACGCGCCCCTGCATCAGAAGCAGGATGGAGAGCTTGTCCTTCCAGACCCTAAGGTGAGACGCCACGGGGAAGCACAGAAGGGTTTTGAGGAGGGTGAGAGGGGTAAGTGGGAGGCCGACGCACTACCCCGCAGACAGCTAATCCCCTATTTCCACCTACAGAAGGATACTTCTGCGAGCCAGACAAGCAAGATTTGGGGGTCTGGTCCAGTCTGTCTTCCGAGTCCTGCGCATCACTTTAGAAGAGGTCACAGCAGCTCAAACCAGGCCGGCGCCTCCGTGGGAGTCAGGTGAGCGTTACAGCACTCCAGAAGTGGACCTCTTCGCAACGTCGGCCAACAGGAAACTTCCTCTCCAGAAACAAACTGGCAGCCTCCTCTCTGGGGGATGCTCTCGAGATTCACTGGCACAATATGAGGGCTTATGATTTTCTGCTTCTGCCTCTGATTCATCTGACAATTTGCAAACTGAGGAACATGGTGAACGGTTCTCTTCTGCTCATAGCTCCCTGGTGGCCGGCCAGGTTCTGGTTTTCAGAGCTTCAACATCTGTCGGTGTGTGCACCGATCAGGCTTCCGTTGGTTCCCCACCTGCTTCACCACAGAGATCGGCAGCTGTGGCACCCCTCCCCACAATCGTTCAGTTTGGCAGCATGGTGACTAAGTTCAGATCTTTAGAACATCTCAACATGTCTGCTGATAACATGTGCATTATTCAGGCAGCCAGGAATCCCTCGACGAGATCTCAATACAGGAGCAAATGGCTTCCGTTCTGCCACTCGTGCTTAGCCAAACAATTGGACCCCAGGGTGGCTATGATCGACACGGTGCTGTCCTTCATCTCTCACCTAGCAGAGTCGGGCGTTCTTGTCCTCTCATGCAGGACTTATCTTTCGGCTGTTGCCGCCTACTTATCCACGGACCAGTGCTCTTTTTCACTATCAAATCCAGTGGTTTAAAGGCACCTTGCGGGTTTAATGCATCTTTACCTTTCTGTTCGCAAACCGCATCCGATGTGGGATCTGAACATGGTCCTTACGGCATTGTGCCATAACCCCTTCGAACAAATGGCTATGGTAGATCTTAAGCACCTTTCATGGAAAGTGTCCTTCTTGGTCGCCTTGACTTTGGCAAGACGTGTGAGTGAGCTCCAGGCTTTGTCGGTGGAGCATCCCTTCTTGGTTTTCCACAAGGATAAGGTTGCCCTGAGGACGAATCCTTCTTTCCTGCCAAAAGTGGTCTCTGATTTTCATCTAAATCAGTCAATCTCCTTGCCCGTCTTCTTCAGAAACCCGGCTTCGGGAGCCGAAAGGGTGTTGCATTGCCTGGTTGTTAGAAGAGCTCCTAAGTTCTATCTGGACAGAACATCTGAATTTAGGAGTTCTTCCAAACTATTGGTGACCTTTGGTAATCCGCAGGGTGAACAGGCCTCGAAAGCGACTATCTACAGATGGGTTGGTGTCTGTATTATGGAGTCTTACACTGTTCAGGGCCTCCAACCTCCTAAAGGGATTCAGGCACACTTTGTACGGGGCAAGGCAGCTGCTGTTGCCTTTCAAAAGTATGTCCCCTGGGAGACCATCACGAAAGCGACTACATGGGCCTCTCCATCGGCTTTTTGTAAACACTACTGTTTGGACCTGAGCTACAGATCTGATGCTTAGTTTGGCTAAGCCGTGCTAAAAAACCTTTTTCAGTAGGGGGTTTTCCATCCACCCATAGTTCCTGTGAGGAGTGCTTGGGAATCTCCCATAAGTATGGAGGAAAGGGGACGGGACGTAGGAGTATAATAAGGTTACTCACCGTAGTGACCACCTTACTCTTAGTCCATAGTCCCCTTTCCTCCGCCCGCCCGCCGTCCCCTCTAATAAGGTTCCTCTATTATTTCTTAAAGGTCTCTGACCTGGCGATAGAAAAGGACTGATGGGCGATGCGCTGGGGAGAGCTAAGGAGGTCGGGTTTACGGCCGCGTGTGGTACCCCACGTAAAAAGAGAGGAAGGACACATTTTTGAAAAATGTGATGCTTTTAACAAAGTGCTGCGGTCCCGTCCCACAGGACGGAGGAATGTCCCCATGAGTATGGAGGATATGGGACTATGGACTAGGAGTAAGGTGGTCACTATGGTGAGTAACCTTATTATTCCTTGATAAAAGGAGGGATGACCATATCCACAGGAACAATCAAACTTACATGAACAGGATTAATGCACCAAACAAAAATGTTTTCATGTTGGGGAAAATACAGCACTTTACCAAAGGTAAGCAGTCTATGCAATATTTAATTGCTATTCCATTAAGCTATAAAGGCAAAGTACTTTGAGATGCAAAAAAAGGGTGCAGCTAGCAATTTTACTCTTTCTTGTCTTCCGAACAACTGCTGCATTCACTATTGGGCTTTCAAACGTTTCTATAAGAACTATGGGGGCGGGGCCTGATTCACAAAGCGTATTTCAATGGGAAGTCCATTAAGTTGCTACAAGTAAAAAAGGTTGAGCAGAGAATCCAAACACACTTTCGTTTTGTTCGAAATATATAAAAAGGCAAGTTGAGGCAATAATCTTTTGTAATAAACGTTGTAGTAACGACATCAGAAGTTTATTAAACAGCGTCAGTAATAGGGAACCACGTGTATTTAAAACGTTGTGTGATGCAGTATCTCACCTGTCGTCCTGATAGTGCATGCCTTGTAATGATATATAATCACCTGGAATTAGGAGTGTTTTGGCAAGGAGCACATGAGAAACCAGTGGGATTCGCCCAATGATACCCTGTTCATTTTTGAAGGTACACTCATTCTATACAATTAGTGTTCAATAATCGATTATTTCTTCACATATAAAGGTTTGTGTAGTTCATAATTATTTTATATTATTATATTCTGCAGCACAGACCCTCAGGAATCATGTGCAGTGAATTAATATATTACACTGTGGTGTGAAATATGTTTAGGCCCGATTGAGAATTACATATTTTAGGTCATAGATGGGCTTTGTTATATCATATACCTTATACAAGAAAATATTGAAAGTTTGTTTTTTGTTGTAACAAAGGTATATTGCACAATAACAAAAATACAATGTTGCCATATCATATGGAATCTGTGTGCATGACAATTACTCAATTAGAACTAATTGGTAGAGGATGTGTGTGTGAGGAACTACTGAAAAGAAACATGTTGCTTTTTCTATTAAGGGTTCGTTCGTTGCTTTTTGTATTAAGGGTTCGCTCTGTACAATAACATTCATTTCTAAGGGCACATTTGCATATCTAAGGGATACTTTACTTTGATTTCGCAAGTGCTTCCGAACAGATGTAATGCTCGTTATGTGTGCCAGTAGATACTGATGCAGAACAGTATACAAAATGTACTAAGCACAGAACAGCCAGGAGCACCTGTTATCAAATAAATATGATTATTAATTAGATAGAACACTTGTATGCTACATGGGGGCGTTTAGGCACTTAAAATAATTGAACAAAAATATTTAGTGATACCATGAGTTACTTAAAGGCAGGCAGAGAAAGCAATAAAACAGACATTCAGGGTGGGAAGATATTAAGATCTGACGTCACAGCCTGACGGGGCACAGAAGCACACGCGGGGAGTAACCATTGTTTATCTTGTGGCCTGTAGTGACAATGTCACAAAATACATGGGCTCCTTCAGAAGACAAGCCCGGATGGGCAAAGAGGATTAGTGAACAGAAGGGAAAGGAGTCCTTGGGGCAATCTTCCCATCAAGGGGTCCTTGAAGTTGGGCTGACTGGCTGGGTATGGGGTGCCCAGTCCTAGGCCGCGCGTATGCGACCACCAAGTGTCAGTTCCAATAATAAGTGACCAAGAATGGAGAACACAATGCCAACAATGAGGTGAAGCAAGAAGTTGGGGCAAGGTGCGATAAAGAAGAAAAGATAGAACATCTTAAGGGTATTGATAAATCACCAACACATTTATCTCATGCTCACCCTTTCCCACAGAACCAATAACAGCTACTGCAGTTGGGGGAATTGTGGAAATGTCATCAGAAGCCCTTGTTAGGGTCAGGCACAGTTTCACTGCCAATGGGCCTCCAACCTCCGATGGGGTCCTAGAAGTCTTATACTGCAGTGCTGCCTTGCCGCTCATTCACAGCACCTTCGCATCAGCTTTCCTGTGACTCTCGGGCAATGCCTCGCAATCACCAACGGCCACATTTTGCTGCTGCTGGCAACCAGACTGTGCTCAGATCTTACTTGCCACAGCATCTCAGAGACGGCCCCGTGCCGCATCAACCAGGATCTGCGTCCTTTGAAAACCTGTTAACAGCAAATCCTCTCTCTTATTTCGGCTTCTGTTTTCTCCGCGACATCCGAACCGTTCCACTTCTGCCACGTGCCCCCACACGGTAGAAGGGGAGAACGCCCACGTATGACACAAATGATATGAAATCGACCCATTGCATATATGTACATGTAAATGTGTATATGTGGAGTAGGGAAATAGGGCTGGAGCTGGGGGGCAATTAGGGAACCCCATTTAATAAAAACATCTGTTTGAATTCATTACAACCAAAAGTGCCTGAAATAAATGCAGACTTTTAAATAGCAGTCTATGAAAACACATAGAACCAAAACCAACTGCCTTCAAAAAGCCAGACAGAAGGTTTAGTGGGGAATGATGAGCTTTCGAACCACAATCGACTAAGACCATTGTGTGATTTCAGAAAACAGACATGAGGACAGGATTACAAAACTTTTTTGGCTGGTGCAAATTGTTTGATTGGCTGTAACTTGCATCATACAACTACATTTGGCTGTTCTTGTTTTTCCCAGGTGTTTTTTTCAGATTTGAAAATATACATGCAACAACCTAGCTGTGCAAAATACAAGGAGGCAAACACAACTCCACTTTTATGGCATTTTGTGAGAATGTGTTTGGCAAGCTCAGTGTAGGCCCTGTAAGACACCGAGGTTCACACCTGGTGATGTTTTGTAGAGCAGAGATCTGCTTCAGTGCCCTGGTAGTACTTAGGGTGTGCCACAATCTGCGGCAGGACGTTCTTTTGGCTGCTTTGGATCGACCCTTCTCTTCCTGGTGTGCGCATCTGAGTTCCAAGATGTGAAACCGGATGGTGTGGCCGATTGGTTACATGTTTTTTTTAAGTCAGTTGCCCAGTGCAAAAACACAACCAATCATTGAGGCTTTTTGTGAGTGGAGAGGGGAAAACATGAGGTCTGTCTTGTGTCTTCAGGGTCCACTATATTTAAGTCAGGAGCCAAATGTGAAATACATAGATGCTAGTTAGACCACATTTTTTTAATTTGCTATACATAATTCAAAGTGCATGGCCTGCCTCTTCAGGATTCTATTTGGATTTCAATGTCTTTCTAGGCTGCAATATGAATACAAAAAAGAGACCTATAAGGCAAGGAATTGAGCACAACCTAACTGAAAGGGGCCGCCTGTGTCTTTGCTGCTACCGCGCTGATCGCTGCCTAACTATCTTTACTGCAAGCACGGGACCCACGTCAACTCAAAAGCTTTCAAAAGCTGATCTTTAAGGTCAGGCTACACATATTTATGTATCTGTCATGGCCACGCAAAATGCACAATGCCGTGCCCAGAAAGGTCAGAAGTAACAGGTTGGGACAGCAAAATAGATTCCTTGTTTTTACCGATTTCACTGCTTTTTATCCTCAAACTGACCTCCGACCTTTGACCATCCCATGATTCACATCGAAATCAGATATGCAGAAGAATGTGCAACCTATGCTCTTTGACCCGGAGTGACCCGGAATTTTGGTATCAATGGGGCATGGACCCGCTGAATTCCAAGTGCTTGTGATGAAAGGGCCTTCTGGGTGTCAAATGTCTTCTTCAAAGGCAGAGGGTGCAATGAGCAAATGAAGTATCATGATTGACAGAATGCAAACAAGAAGCCCGCCAATGAGAAATTAGGAACATTATTACACTGACAGCCATTTGCGTTATGGATACGGCGATATAAGAACCAAAAGACACATCATTGACGTTTGCATTCGAATTTGTGGCAAGGGCACTAGCATCTGGTTACAGCAAGTAACCCGGAAATGAAGCAACTGCAAATTACACAGCATGGGGAGGCAAGCAGGGTGAAGCAAGGTTCGGCCTTGTTCAAAAACACAACTATTTACCCGTTCCCGTCACTAACCCTTTCCCCTTAACTCGCAATTGCTCAAAGAGCTTTACAGTTCAGTTAGTGGTTCCTTCATGGTCATATACAATGAGTGCAAAATATGTTTCTTCATTTTCATACTATTTAACTATAGACATTGAAAAAACACAGCACAACCATGACACACATTGTCTTTGTGTTTGTTTCTTCGCACAGCTTCCGACTGCATAGTGGCATTCAAGCATGTTAGTGTGTAATCCTGAGATACGTTGTGTTGTCACCAGAGGCAGTGTAAGAATGTTAGCCACCCTAGGCAAAAGGCCGCTTTGCCGTCCCCTCAATACAAACACCACAGGCCTTGACTATAGCATCCGATGCTCCTTAATGTGTCCTTCTTACCCCTTCACAAGCATGTCATGCCCACCACACCTTCACATGCTGCCATTTCACCATCATGTTTTAGACATTCTTTTCACAACAAGCTCAAATGTAATCACTTCCTCTGTGTAGGTATGTATTCATTGTAGCATCTTTATGCAAATCCCTATCAATCTTCCTCACGTGTCCTGTTTAGTCAATCGGTGTCTATGTTATGTCTAGTCTTGCTTAGATTTATTGATGCATAGTTAATATTATATTCATTGCATTCTGAATAGTGTTGATGATATTCTAATGGTTATGAGCTACTTTCAAGTAGTTTCTCTCTTCTTTTTTTCTTAATACACCGTTTTGTTCCTGTATGAATTTTAATGTTAATAATCATTGGGGCTATTATTATTCTATGCTAGTTCTTATGCACTGCAAGTAACTGATTTGGTTTTAATTACTGGTAGTATTTTAAACAATGTGCATAGTAACATTATTTAACATAAAAACCAATTGAAGCACTCCCTTAAATATTCAGTCTATGAAACACAGGCGGGAATAGAAACAACAGGCCCATATGGCAGCATTAGAAATAAAAACATCAATCACAATTGGGGAAAATCCATGATATGAGGAAGAATTAGTTATAATGAGCGTCAGGCATTTCCAGCCTATACTCTTCCCCACCCACACATCCCTGTGTGAGCCTCTTGTCTGGGTCAATGTGGACCACTTTAATTGCATACGCTGCATGTCTATATGCTTCCACCAACTCCTCTGGCTCTCTGCCAGCAACCCCTATATTTGGAGGTAGAGGTACCCGCTGACTTTGCTTGCAGTATCTCTCTCTCTACCATGCCCTCAACCGCATCCACCCCGCCTTCAATCATCTGAGCAGCAGCAACTGCTGCTCGAGTCAGTGAAATGGCAAATGGTGTTAGTGGCTGTTAGTAGCTTTCCACCGGTATCTCCATTTCAGGGGCATCAGAGATGGCAAATACATGTGACTTGGTTGTGTATTCATAGACGTGTGGAGGGAATTCCTTTGGCATCTCAGAGATCTGTCAGGAGAGGAGGCATGGGATTGCCTCCCCCAGCCTCTGCCCAAGCATAATCTGAAGGTGCAATCCGCCTACCTGCCAAAAGTTGTTCTGCCAAGGGGGTTACTGCCAATGCAACGCTGTTAGAGCCGGACTTGAAAATGGGCCAGGGGTGCCGCCAGGAGGCCTGGCCTCTACGAGGTGGAGGAGAGAGGTGCCAGAAGCTGTGTTGCGCCTGGTTTCCTGGAAAGAAATGTTACTGAGCCATTGCCCTTTAAAGTGTAAGGTTTCCCAAAAATTGTGCAAAAAAGCACCTCCCTGTTACTTCTAATTTTGTTGTATAACTTCATTAATTATGTTTCATAAATGTGGGCACTCCTCTTTCTTAAATCGCTAAGGAAGTAGAGCCCTTTCTGAAGCAGTGCAAATCTTATTAACACATATGAACCAGCACATGCAGCAGAAGTTCAACATTCCCTCACATACAGGAAAGTATCTACATGGGTAACATCAGAGAAAGTGACACCCACACAAAGAACAAGTGCAGAATGGTTTAGCATGAGCATGTGGAAGTTTCCTCACAATATAGTACAACCTGTGCCAGGTCAATGCAAGCAAGATGCACAGGTACAAAATCGACAAGGCTAATACATGTTTCCCTAATAAATGCATATGTGGACGGCAGCAGCAAGGGCCAAGTCAAATTTCCCTCACCTCAGAAAGGGGATAAGTGAACATGACCGGCAGGACCAGTCCGAGCTTCACTCAAGAACTGTGAGGAATTGCCAACTAGCATGGGTTTTGAAGACTTGGCTTTTTAAATTGTTCTTCTTTAATACATTGATGTCGGTAATTGCATCTCTGAAAGGGTAACCTGCTGATCAGATTCCCCTTTCATAAGCCCATGCCAAAAGCATAGTGTATACCCGTGCCCTGCTGCATCAGTATCTTGATCTGCAGCATCTGCTCTGCCTGCAATACAGAGTAGGTTCAGAAGTCACATGAGCCCATTTGACAGCCGCAGTGACAGCTAAGACTATGCAGCGCACAGGCTGCATTTAAGATATGCACCCCTGTTCTAAAACCCTATCATTATAATTGTACTGTCTGAGTGGCAGCTAGATCTTTAAATATAAGCAATAACTGAGTTATGGTATGGTGGATGGTATTTCACATAGATACAGCAATTTTATATCACACATGTCTCAGACCTGCGAGCCCAAATCAGCTGTGAAAGGTGTATGTTTATTCTCCACAGACAGGGCGGACCTTGCCACTCCTGGCAGGACTGCATCCTTGGGATTTACTTTCTTTGCTCCTTTGTGAGGACAGGTAACACCCTCCCCAGAGAGACATCCACTCTACTGGAAGCTGTCCTGGGAACAGGAATCAAAGAGAACACCCATTCACAATAGGAGTAGCCTCATAACAGCCTGTTGCATATCTAAAGGTCTTTGATGTTATTGATTAGGGAAGGGGGCAGGGTTAGTGTATACAGCGAAAGCTCTTTCCATTGTGTTTCTCTCTGCCTCTAGCTTTACTTCCTGTCCCCTCTACTTCCTGTAGCATAAAGCACTTTGGGTGTGATGTTAGAAGACAAAGTCCACGTTTTCCAATAACAGGGATTGGACCCCTAAAGAAGGCTAGCTTTGGTCAATCACCTGGCCCAATTTGGGACCTAGATAGTGGTTAGGTCGCATTAATTGCTTTTTGTAATTCAAGAACTTATTCATTGACCATTATGGTTTTTATTCTCCTTTTTCCCTGTGTCATTACCTAGATTGCTTCATCTTTTTATCTTGCATATTCTGTGTTCCTTCCACAGCAGTGGGGTTTTGCAGTGTTTTCTATTTAAATATTTCTGTACATGGTGTGTTTAATTATAGTATATATATTTTAATAGAACCTTGATTGGACGTTCCATTTTGGACTGTTAGACTTTGCTGTTTGGGTTGCTAGTGAGTCACATCCAAACCATTCTTGAGAGTATAGCCTTCCCTTGGCCCACGTTATCACAAAATCTCAAGGAGGTATACCTCTTAAATGTGCCTGTTTTACCTTTATGATTGTGTTGGCTCTTGGTTTGTAGAAGTGTGAGGGTGGTGTGGGCTCTTGAGTCTCTACTCATCATTATACGCCTACAGGGCAGCAGTCAATGTGTCACACAAACATATACAGAATGTGTAGCTTCACTGCAGTTTCTCACACAAACAGGAGGTACATTATGGGCAGGGCCAGTATAAGCTTCTTACAAACAGGTACTGGTACAGCATGCTGAGGCCATTGGAAGTGTCCTTACAAACATGAACGAGTCAGCACTGGCAGCGCAAAAGTCTGCAAGTGCCTGGGCACATGTCTCTCATAAATAAATACATGTATAACACAAACAGGCTCTGTGCAAGCTTCCCTTAAATTCGTATAGGCACAGTGCAGCACAGAAGAGTGATGGCCGAAGGGTGCTGAATTAATCAAAACCACTGTAAAAGCTCTTGGATTCCCCCCAGAACCTTGTTCAGCCTGCCATACAATTATAGATGTGGAAAACTCATATGCAAACTAGGCTTGTTCATCCCCCAATAGGGGCAGTCAAGTGCAAACTGCTAAGTCACACCCTTTCTGCACAAGACTGCAAGCAACCCCAGACATGTTTTCTTCATTAGGCGTCGTCAGTGAGGTGTAGCCTGGGTCTCTAGTCATAGCAAGCTTGGAACCCACGTCGGTACATACCAGTCCCACTTCGGTTCACTAAAGCAACACCGAAGAGTGATAGCTGGAGTGTTCTAAATTAATTTAAAAAACACTGTGAAAGCTGTGGGCAACCCTCCAGGCCATTGTTTTTCAGCCTGCTGTAGCATTACAAAAAGGGAAATGCCACACACAAATCAGGTTGGGTCCCAACGGAAAAAGGGCAATCCATCCCAAACTGATACCCCTGCTGCACGAGACCACAAGCAACTCAACACATGTTTTGGATTCATTGGGCTTCGTCAGTGAGTAGTAGTCTCAGTGTCTAGGCATAGCAAGCTTGGGACACACGTCTGTGCACCCCCTCGTTCTATACAAATAACAAATGCAATGCACTGCAATGATGGCAGTAGAGTTCTGCATGAATCGGAAACCACTGGCAAAGCTCTGGGCAACCCTTCAGACCATCTCCTTTAAGCCTGTCATGCCAATGCAGTAAGGGAAAAAACATATGCAAATCAGGCTTGGTCCCATCCCAAAAAGGGCAGTCCAGCCTGAATTAGTAGGTCATATCCCTACTTCACGAGACTACACGCAAACCCAGACATGTTTCGGACTGATCAATGAGGTGTAGCTTTAGTCTCCCTCCATGACAGTCTCATGGTCCACATCTGGGAATACCCTACCCACTCGGTGACAAATGTAGCACAGGAGAGTGATGACTGGAGGGTTTTGAATGAATACAAAAACACAAATAAAGGACTGGCCCCGCCTCCTGACCATTGTTTTTTAAGCCTGTCATGCTGTTACGGAAAGGGAAAGACCGTATGAAAAGGGTTATGAATTAATCAAAAAACACCAATAAATGTCTGAGCTACGATTCAGACCATTGTTTTTCATCCAGAAATGCCAATATAGAAGGAGAAAGACTATATGCAAATTAGGTTTGGTCCTCCCCAAAAGGGGCAGTCCAGCCCAAGCTACAAGGTTACATACCTTACGCACGAGTCAACATGCAACCCTAGACATGTTTTGGCCTCTTTGGGTCATGTCAGGGGGTGTAGTGTGGTTCTCTATGCATGACACGCTCAGGCCCCGCATCTGGGCATCCCTGTTGTTAAGACGGATTTCTGAACTCTGTCCTGGTGGCGCAGAAGTTCAGAAGGCCAACCTAATTACTTGGAACAGGGTAACCTCTGGACGAGCCAGACCAATCAAGGTAGCGATCGCGGCGGTCAAGACGAGTTCTCAAGAGGGGTGAGGGTGACTGAAAGCCCGCAATGAGCACACAAAGCAAGAGCGCTTACAAACTACTCCAAACAGTTGTTATATCAAAAATAGATACACATTTATTTTAAGGCCTTTAAAATAATGACCGTAGCGAGAAAATCACAATATCACAATATTAAACCAACACATACCATATCAACACAATATATATACAAATACGACAGTCGCAAGCGTTATAAGCACGAAATGTGTAATCCACCTGAAAGGGAAGGAAAACAGGCAGTGCGAAAATGCTTTAGACTCAGTTCGCCTTCAGAGGCACCTAACTAGATGGAAGTCTGAGCCCTGCGAAGAGTGGAGCCTTCTGCTCAAAGTACCTGCACACGCCGGTGCCAACGGGCAAAAGGAGAAGCTCTTCGCAGGAAGTCAGGCAGTTCAGTATAGTGCACAAAGAAGAAGAACAGGTTCCGCGACTCAAGCGCAGCCTCCACAGCGAGCAGAAGCAGAGCGCGAGTACGGACAAAAGGGTGCTGTTTTTACACAGCGGGGAAAAGCAATGGGCTACTGCAGGAGGGCGACCAGATCCTAGCTATACTACTCACCGGTCCCCGAAGCAAGCAGACCCAGGCTTCTCCACGTTAGTTTCAGCAGCTGGCAGGTTCAGAAGAGTCGGGAATGCCTTGTCGTCGTGTAGAGCAAAAAGACGTCCCAATCTAAGAAACCTGCACAGTTTGTTGCCGCAGCAGGACAACGGAGCGGCCGTGTGTATCTGAGCCAAATGTACACTCCTCCCTTCAGACCTGGGACCGCCAAGTGCACAAAGCGTGGGAGAGTGACAAGGACTCGAGATACAACACAACCTGGCGGCGGTTACAGAGCAGGACTCCCTTGTAAGCTGGTCAGTCAACTGGATGGCCCAGAGACGCTTCCGAAGGCTTACTTGGCAGGAGATGATGAAGTCGCCGGGAATAGCTGTTCCTGCTATTCCAAAGGTCGAAGCACCAGTACAGGCCTTCTGGTTCGATCAAAGGAGGAAAGGGTTTCACAGGACGACAGCAGTGCCAAGGAGGAGTCCTTCAGCGGGTCACCAGCGATTCCTCGGTCCAGCCTCGTAGTTGCAGGATACTTGGCTCCTGTATTCCTTCGTTCGTGAGAACTCAGGAGATCGACCTGGTAGTGGTGTTTCCAGCCCCCTCTTAACCACGGTTCCCTTCGCGCCAAAACGGAGGGGAGCCAATGGGAGATCCGCTCATCAACACACACACCATACGTGGACCAATCACGGACCACGGTGGTCCCAGGCATTCACACCACCCTAGACTCTCTGGCACCCAGGATGTGTATTGGGACCAGACATCCCAGCCCACACCCTGGAGGCACACAAACGACATGTAGAAGCCCGCGAAAGCAACCAGGTTTCGCGGAAAAGTACATGCCCAAATAAGGAAGGCCCCGGGTCGCCCGACCTGGGGAAGGTGAAGGGAGCAAGACGGTCAGTGGACAGGACAAAGGAGCCTCGTGGTCTGGCCATTTTGGGAGCCAGGCCACCATTTTGGGTTCAGTGCGAAAAACGTGCTCAGAACGCCAAAAGGAGCTTAAAATAAACAAAACGATCGCTGCCACCATTCCAGTCCCTGAATGACTTGCACCGATCAAATACCATCCTAAAAGAGTATCTAGGGCCTGTAGAAGGCTAGAGACCCAAAAGAGCTGTAACTTAGCTTACAGTGCCCTCTTGTGTCATGTTGCACGAAAAGCCGGAACATGATAAAGGAAACTACGGGAAACAGCGTTCCCCGGTACTGACTGTCTTAAGGGCATGTCAGTTTCCCCGTAAGAAAGGAGCGAAAGCCCAGAGGAGTGCGGCAGAAGGCTGCACTTCTCTGGCAAAGTCAAGAACAAGGTGAGAAACAACAGCAAAAAGTTTAGGGGTTGCCACATGGAAGGAAAATTACCTACAATTATGAAATCTTTCCTAACACTCGCCCCTCCCAGACTATGGACAGGGGGAACTAATCCACCCCTGGATGAGTCTCTTGTTCAGGTCGGTTAAACATTCTGGACAACCCATCAGCATTGCTATGTTGGACACCTGGCCTATGCTCAATAGTGAAGTCGAAGCCTTGTAGACTTATGGACCACCTAAGCAACTTTGGATTCCCCCCCTTCATGTTCATTAGCCACTTTAACGGCTTATGGTCAGTCTGCACAGTGAAGTGGGTCCCATAGAGGTAGGGCCTCAGCTTCCTTAGGGCCCACACAACAGAGAAACATTCTTTCTCTACCGTGGACCATCTGAGCTCTCTGTCCTTAAGCTGGCGACTAATAAAACCGATAGGGTGTTCCTTACCCTTCTCATCTACTTGTGATAGTACAGCTCCTATCCCAGTGTCAGAGGCATCCGTCTGCACGATAAAAGGTCTTTGATAATCAGGGGCCCTTAGGACAGGGGCCTGGCACAAGGAGTCTTTTAAGCCATTGAAGGCCTTCTCACACTCGTCGGTCCAAGTTACCTTCTTGGGTTTCTTCGGAGTTGTGAGGGCAGTCAGAGGAGCAGCTATGGTGCCATAGTCTGCCACAAAATTGCGGTAATACCCCGTGAGTCCTAAGAAGGCTCTCACTTGGGTTTGCGTAGTGGGGGTAGGCCAGTCTTGTACTGCTTGTACTTTACTGGGTAGAGGCTGTATCCTCCCTCCACCTACTTCATGTCCAAGGTAAACCACTGAGCCTTGTCCAATCTGGCATTTACTAGCCTTTATGGTCAAGTGGGCTTTCTGAAGAGCCTGGAGCACAATCCCGAGGTGTTTCACATGGTCTTCCCAGGTGGCACTGAAAACTGCTATATCGTCCAGATATGCAAGACAGAATTCGTCCAACCCATTCAACACATGATTCACAAGCCTTTGGAAAGTGGCAGGTGCATTCTTCAACCCGAACGGCATTACCCGGAATTGGTAAAGGCCGTCTGGCATAGAAAATGCTGTCTTCTCCCTGGCATGTTCTGCTAAAGCTATTTGCCAATAGCCAGCAGTGAGGTCAAACGTGCTGAGGTACTTGGAGGCACCCAAAGTATCCACCAGCTCATCTGTTCGAGGCAAGGGGTGTGCATCTGTCTTGGTGACAGCATTCAGAGCCCTGTAATCCACGCAGAACCTCAATTCAGAAGTGCCTGCTTTTGGAACCAACACCACTGGACTGGACCAAGGACTACTGGAGGGTTCATTCACCCCAAGGTCTAACATCTTGTTGACCTCGGTCTTAATATAAGACCGTACTTTATCTGACATCCTGTATTCCCTACTTTTGGTATGTAAACTGTCTCCTGTGTCAATGTTATGTTTGCACCAAGGTGTCAAACCAGGGGACTGTGAAAACAGGGGGGAAAACTGCCTAAGCAAACTTTTCACCTCAGCCTGCTGATCAGAAGTCAGGTGAGGGGCCACTCGGACACCCTCAATGGAGCTATCTGAAGGACCGCTTTGGAACAGGTCGGGGAGAGGTTCTGACTCCTCTTCCTCAACGTCTGACGCCAGTAGCAGTGCTGCGATTTCGACTCTTGGGACGAAAGCCTTCAGCCTATTCACGTGGAACACTTTTGGAGCCTGTCCAGGCCTTCCAAGGTCCACTAAATAGTTAACCTCACCCAGGGGCTCCACCACTGTGTAAGGGCCTGACCATTTGTCCTGTAAAGCTCGAGGCCTTATAGGATTCATGATCAGGACTTGCTGACCAGGTGTAAAGTTGATGAGGGAAGCTTTCTGGTCGTACCAATGTTTCACCAGCGCTTGCCCTGCCTTCAATTTATCACTAGCCAAGCCCATCAGAAGTACCATCCGTTTTCTGAGCCCTAGCACATAATCAACTGCATTGGTAGTAACAGGGGGAGTGGGCATCTCCCATCCCTCTTTGACGATGGCTAAGGGTCCCCGTACGGGATGACCGAACAGAAGTTCGAAGGGGCTGAAGCCAACACCCTCCTGTGGTACCTCTCGGTAGGCAAACAGTAAGCATGGTAAAAGAAGATCCCATTTTCTTCTCTGGGGCTCCTCCAGAGCCCCAATCATGCTCTTTAACGTTCTGTTGAAACGTTCCACCAGACCATTGGTCTGGGGGTGGTATGCAGAAGAGAACTTGTAGGTGACCCCACATTCTTTCCACATAGCCTGCATATACTTCGACATAAAGTTGCTGCCACGATCTGACACAACTTCTTTAGGGAAGCCAACCCTAGTAAATATGCCGAGTAAAGCTTTTGCAACTGACTTGGCAGTTACAGTTTTCAATGGGATGGCCTCAGGATACCTGGTTGCATGGTCGACCAGCACCAGGATAAACCTATTGCCCGAGGATGTTTGCGGGTCAAGGGGACCAACGATGTCGATCCCTACCCTTTCAAATGGTACCCCCACAACTGGGAGCGGTACCAACGGAGCTTGGATTGTCGCGCCAACCTTACCAGACAACTGGCAGGAGGCACAACTCCTGCAGTGACTTTCTACTTGCACCCCCATCTTGGGCCAGTAGAAGTGCATGGATAACCTTTGCTTGGTCCTATTCATACCAAGGTGACCAGCAAGGGGAACTTCATGCGCCAACTGCAGGAGGAAGGGCCTAACAGCAAGGGGAACCACCAACCTCCTATGGTCTCCTTCTGTAGACTCTGTGGGCTCACTATACAGGAGTCCACCTTCCCAATAAATCCTATGCTTCCCAGGAGGTTCACCCTCAAGCTGGGAGCAGGCCTGTCTCCTTAGGCCTTCCAGAGATGGGCACTCACGTTGGCCTTTACTGAATTCGTCCCTATCAGGACCTCCTTCAACTAACAAGTCTTTTAGTTCAGGATGATCGTTGGGGTCGAAAACTTCAGGCATCGCCACCTCCTCGTCAGGTCCGGGCGATCGACCAACTTCCTCCACCGCAGTGGTAGGCGAGCTCGGGGGAATATTCTCTTTCCCTCGTCTTGACTTGTCGACTCCTTTCGCCTTGGGTTTCCCCTTCGGCTGGGGCGGCGTATTGGACTTGGCCAATGCTGCCCGTGCTTGAGACCGTGTGTAGGGTCTTTCGGCAGTGTCTCCTACGAGCCCTAAAGCTCTGAGATCATTACCCAACAAGACCTTTCCCGAGACGTTTTTCTGAATGCTCACTGGAATCCTGACTGCTGTACCATTTAAAGTAAGATTTACAGGTATTACGGGAAACATACGGAGGGGGCCGTCAGCCAACTTAGTGGGCATCAGAGTAGCTCTGGCAACTTCCTCTGAGTCTACCAAGGTAGAATCCACTACAGTGCGACTGCACCCAGTATCCCTAAGAGCTGGAGTATCCACTCCATTGATCAGCAGACTGTCTTTAAAGTAGTGCTTGGTATTATCCGGAATCCTAGCATACGCCTCTGCGACTTTAGGCTCCCAGGAACCCAGGGACACTAAAACTACCTCAGCCTCTATTCCGCTGGGAAATGAGTCTGAGGAGAAGGATGCTCCTGTAATCTCTTCTTCCTCGTAGGAGGAGAAGGCCAGATTACCGGAGTGGACCCCCAAAGGTCTAACCTTACAACGGGGATCCCCCTTCACGTGGTCAGTTGCTCCACAAGCAAAACAAGCCCCAGTGGGTCTGTTTACATAGGGAGGCTTATTGTAACCCGAGTTCTGTTTCGGAGGCTGACCTCCACTACCCTGTGAGTTCTCTTGTGTCTTACCCTTGTTTTTCTTTTTGTGGCCCTTATGGGAAGAAGATTTAGCAGATTCCCCACCCTCCATATCTTTGGACTTTTTCCCTTCCTCCTGCTTACCAGGATGAGTTTTGTCCTTATGGGACACTCGATGTGACACCCATAAGTCTGCTGCAATGGCCAGCTTCTTAGGATCTATCTCCTTCGAATCGGCCAAATGCTGCTTAAGCTCCGGGGAAGAAGAAGCAAAAATGTGTTCCAGCATGACAAGATTTATCATGCCTTCGAAGGTAGAAACCTTATAACCTTCGACCCAGCCAGTTAAGTTTTTCAAGGATTCAGCGACATAAGATACCCAAGTACCACCTTCCTTTTCCTTATACTCTCGAAAACGCTTTAAATATTGGGCCGGAGTCTTCCCAAACTTTAAAATGAGAGTCTGCTTTAACATTGCGAAATCAGCTCGCTCGGCCTTCGACATTTCCATGATGGCACTACAGCCAGAATGGGGCAGTCTACTGAGCAACCACGCAATCTTATCAGCATTGTCAACTTGTTGAACCTCGCATGCATACTCAAACGCATTCAGCCAGTCCATAATGTCATTCCTGTCTTCATACACACTGAGCAGATCTTTCGGAAACCGTGGATGAGAGGAGGCCCCAGACCCATGTCCAGGACCCTTGGACCCATTTGCAACCTGAAGCTTGGCCAGTTCCAACTGGTGATCCCTGTCTTTTTGTTTTTCTGCCTGTTCGATTTTTAGTTTGGCTATGCTGAATTCAAGCTCCTGCTGCCTAAACCGCAGCTCTTGCTTCTTGAATTCAAGCATAGCCTCCCCATCAGCACTGGCAGAGGAAACATTAGACATCTCGTCCTCCCTGTCCTCGTGGTCGCGGTGGATCAGTGCGGCGGCAGAACCGTCGGTTCTACCAGTGAGAGCAGCCCCACCACCTTCCGCACTGTCCTCAGAAGTTATAGCGTCAAGCTGCGCTTCTTGCCACGCCACGATTCTTTGGATCATTTCCAATTTCGTGCCTTGAGAGGAAACACCTCTCTCCGCACACATCTTTTTTAGTGTTTCTGATTTAGAAGCATTTAAAGTTAACAATGTACTTGTTTCCATACTGTTTGATAGGACTATGGCCTTTTTAAAGTTATACTACAACAATTCACTACGTGTACTGGTTGGAATAACCTGAAATGCCTTAGTTCGAGCGCAACACTGGATACCTTCAGTCGTATCCCACCGCTGTACACCAATTTGTTAAGACGGATTTCTGAACTCTGTCCTGGTGGCGCAGAAGTTCAGAAGGCCAACCTAATTACTTGGAACAGGGTAACCTCTGGACGAGCCAGACCAATCAAGGTAGCGATCGCGGCGGTCAAGACTAGGTCTCAAGAGGGGTGAGGGTGACTGAAAGCCCGCAATGAGCACACAAAGCAAGAGCGCTTACAAACTACTCCAAACAGTTGTTATATCAAAAATAGATACACATTTATTTTAAGGCCTTTAAAATAATGACCGTAGCGAGAAAATCACAATATCACAATATTAAACCAACACATACCATATCAACACAATATATATACAAATACGACAGTCGCAAGCGTTATAAGCACGAAACGTGTAATCCACCTGAAAGGGAAGGAAAACAGGCAGTGCGAAAATGCTTTAGACTCAGTTCGCCTTCAGAGGCACCTAACTAGATGGAAGTCCGAGCCCTGCGAAGAGTGGAGCCTTGTGCTCAAAGTACCTACACACGCTGGTGCCAACGGGCAAAAGGAGGAGCTCTTCGGAGGAAGTCAGGCAGTTCAGTATAGTGCACAAAGAAGAAGAACAGGTTCCGCGACTCAAGCGCAGCCTCCACAGCGAGCAGAAGCAGAGCGCGAGTACGGACAAAAGGGTGCTGTTTTTACACAGCAGGGAAAAGCAATGGGCTACTGCAGGAGGGCGACCAGATCCTAGCTATACTACTCACCGGTCCCCGAAGCAAGCAGACCCAGGCTTCTCCACGTTAGTTTCAGCAGCTGGCAGGTTCAGAAGAGTCGGGAATGCCTCGTCGTCGTGTAGAGCAAAAAGACGTCCCAATCGAAGAAACCTGCACAGTTTGTTGCCGCAGCAGGACAACGGAGCGGCCGTGTGTATCTGAGCCAAATGTACACTCCTCCCTTCAGACCTGGGAACGCCAAGTGCACGAAGCGTGGGAGAGTGACAAGGACTCGAGATACAACACAACCTGGCGGCGGTTACAGAGCAGGACTCCCTTGTAAGCTGATCAGTCAACTGAATGGCCCAGAGACGCTTCCGAAGGCTTACTTGGCAGGAGATGATGAAGTCGCCGGGAATAGCTGTTCCTGCTATTCCAAAGGTCGAAGCACCAGTACAGGCCTTCTGGTTCGATCAAAGGAGGAAAGGGTTTCACAGGACGACAGCAGTGCCAAGGAGGAGTCCTTCAGCGGGTCACCAGCGATTCCTCGGTCCAGCCTTGTGGTTGCAGGATACTTGGCTCCTGTATTCCTTCGTTCGTGAGAACTCAGGAGATCGACCTGGTAGTGGTGTTTCCAGCCCCCTCTTATCCACGGTTCCCTTCGCGCCAAAAACGGAGGGGAGCCAATGGGAGATCCGCTCATCAACACACACACCATACGTGGACCAATCACGGACCACGGTGGTCCCAGGCATTCACACCACCCTAGACTCTCTGGCACCCAGAATGTGTATTGGGACCAGACATCCCAGCCCACACCCTGGAGGCACACAAACGACATGTAGAAGCCCGCGAAAGCAACCAGGTTTCGCGGGAAAGTACATGCCCAAATAAGGAAGGCCCCGGGTCGCCCGACCTGGGGAAGGTGAAGGGAGCAAGACGGTCAGTGGACAGGACAAAGGAGCCTCGTGGTCTGGCCATTTTGGGAGCCAGGCCACCATTTTGGGTTCAGTGCGAAAAACGTGCTCAGAACGCCAAAAGGAGCTTAAAATAAACAAAACGATTGCTGCCACCATTCCAGTCCCTGAATGACTTGCACCGATCAAATACCATCCTAAAAGAGTATCTAGGGCCTGTAGAAGGCTAGCGACCCAAGAGAGCTGTAACTTAGCTTACAGTGCCCTCTTGTGTCATGTTGCACGAAAAGCCGCAACATGATAAAGGAAACTACGGGAAACAGCGTTCCCCGGTACTGACTGTCTTAAGGGCATGTCAGTTTCCCCGTAAGAAAGGAGCGAAAGCCCAGAGGAGTGCGGCAGAAGGCTGCACTTCTCTGGCAAAGTCAAGAACAAGGTGAGAAACAACAGCAAAAAGTTTAGGGGTTGCCACATGGAAGGAAAATTACCTACAATTATGAAATCTTTCCTAACACCTGTTTCACTGGGGGTTGACAAATGCAACAGAGAGGAGTGATCCCTGGAGGGTTCTTAATAAATCAAAAACCACTGGAAAAGCTCTGGGAAACCCTTCAGACCATCATTATTCATCCTGGCATGACATTACGGGAAGGGAAAGACCAATGAAAACCCGGTTTGGCCCCATCCCAAAAAGGGCAGGTCTTGCCATTGCAAACAAGATCAACAAGTATTTACAAAGCATATCGTTTTGACTGCTTTATGGTAACAAGGTATTCTGAGTAAATGCACACAAACACACTTTGGCGGATGGGAGAATATGTCAAGGGAAAAGAAGATAGACTGGTGAGAGGATCCTAGGGAGGTGGATGAATTCATAACAATGCAAGTATTGATGAATGAAAGTGAAAGCCTTTCAGTCTTAGTCCTGTCATACTGTTGAGAATTGAAGTGTATGGTATTTTAAAAATTGTAATTGTGCTGCTATATTCGATACTTTGATTTTAGACATTTTAGCTTAGGTCATTTTCAGAAATACTTTGTGGATTCAGAGATAGACAATTTAAAGTTACCCCCTTTTAGAAGCCAGCCGCACATCAACGTGCTTTGAAGGACGTAGATTACTGTGAAGCTCCAACTATCTTGGAACTACATCTCCCGGCAGTATTGTAGTCCTTTAAACTACATATTTGCAAACTAGACGTGAGAGCGCCAGCGCGAGGGAGACGAGCCGGTCTTTGCCGGATTACAAATAGTAGCCTTCTCATCAGTATCACTTTCACTCTTACACCCTGATTCATGGAATTATTTGTGCGTAAAACGCACATTTGTGCGCCATTCGTCCCAAAAATCCCCATACCTCAAACAGGGATTTTCAGGCAGAAAGGTGTGCAAATGTGCGTTTTACGTGCAAATAATTCCATGAATCAGTGTGTTAGTCTTGTCATTCTGTTTGTGTGCGCGTGTGTGTATTGAAGTGTATAGTATTTTAAAAATGGTAATTGTGCTTCTATATTGGACACCAGATCGTTGGTTAAACACTCTGTAGAAATAGCAGAGTATATTCCGGATCGGGATATAGATATTTGTGCCTTGACGGAGACATGGCTCCATGAGGCGGCAGGCCCTTAATTGTTATTAGCTACTCCCAAAGACTACTGTATTTTATGTCAATAGGGAGAATCAAGGGGGTTGGGAGTGGCAATCATCTTAAAAATTAATTTGGATATATGGAAATCAGACATGCAAGGCCCTAGTGGCTGTGAAACACTTTGTTTTGAAGTCAGAACAGATGCTTCTATTACGCTGAACATGCTACTGGTTAATCATCCACCATCTATCATTCCACATTTTATCTCTTATTTGAATAGCCTGGTCCTGGCACAACTGAAGGGTGCGGCTAAATGGCTTATAATGGGCAACCTAAACCTCTGGAAGGATAATCTTAAGGACCCAGCAGCTCGGGAACTTGTTAGGTTGATGAATGCTTTAGGCTTTAATCGACATATTGTAAACCCATGCATAGCAAAGGTCATATGTTAGACTGGGTCTTTTCACACAACATGAATGTAAGTAAGCCGTATATCTCTGTATGCCCATGGTCCGATCACTCTTTCATTGAATTTACTATAAGCCTTGACTCTGCTAGTAAAAAGGGTTAAGTTAAACAACATTGGAACATGTCTAGACATTTGAAGAGGATTAATCCTCAGTCAATGAAGGAGTGGATCCTTCATTTGTCCCAGAAGGACCTCTCGACCCTTGCGAATGTCATAAGCCTGACTGACTCCCTCTGGATGTACTAGATAAAGCCATCAACACTTTAGAACCTTTAAAAAACAGGAAGGTGATCAGTCATCCCAAAAATGTTTGGTTTTCTGAAGATCTAAAAGTGGGTAAGAGAGAAGATTTTCACCATTGGAAAAAGTCTACAAAGGGGGATAAGTTATCTTGTCAGCAGTCTGGGAGGAAATTCAAATTGGCGGTTATCAAAGCCAAATAAAACACTTACAAAACATCTATAGAGAAGGCTAAAGACGACTCCAATGAGATTTTTACCATTTTCAAAGAATTAGAGAAACCTGACATTAAATTTCAGGAGGCTATTTTTAAAGACCAGGAGTGGTGTGTGCCCATTCAAAAGGCGATGGTGAACAAAACGGAAAAGATTAGAATTTATATCGAAGGAAAGGCGAAAACTTGTGAGCTTCTTACGCCTACCAACGGTATGTCAAACAATGACTCTCTGATATCCCGGAGTATACCTAAATTCAATTTAGGAGCATAACTGAAGATGAGCTTCGTATCATCTTGCTAAACTTAAGCCATCTTCATGCAAAGGGCATATATTCACAGCTTCAGGTATCAAGGCCTGCTCAGAGCATTTGATTAGCTCCATCACGAAAATAGTGAATACATACTTTAAAGAGGGACCAGTGCCAACAAGACTGAAGGGGCGCCTGGATCACCCCACTGTTAAAAAAAACAAGGGCAGGATCCTAAAGTCACCAATAATTACCAGCCAATATCTAACTCGCCATTTTCAATAAATCTATTGGATAGAGTGGCCTACGAATAACTACTGCGCCATATAAAAGACCACCCGATTTTGAACGGAGGTCAGTCGGCTTTAGAGCAGAGTTTAGCACAGAATCGTCTCTATTGGAACTGAACTGCAATATGATGTCTAATATCAACGAAGGTAAAACCATGTTTCTCGTGTCACTGGACCTATCATCTGCATTTGATTTAGTTGACCACCCTCTGCTCTTGACCAGATTACAGGAGGTTGCCAACTTTAGCGAGCAGGTGCAGGGGTGGATGCAGTCCTTTGTAAGTAAAAGAACCATGTTTGTATGCAGTAGGAAAGCGAAGGCTGATCCTGCCGCGATGTGCTATGGCGGCCCACAGGGGGCTTCTTTATCCCCTGTTTTGTGTAACATTTTCACTGCTCCACTTTTTCAGCTATTAGAGCAAAAAAGGATATGTTTCTCAAATTATGCTTTTGATTCTCAATCCCTCTGTCAGGCTATTATGAGAAATACTCCATAATGTGACAGAAACCTACGAACTGATGCAAGAGTGGATGGATATGTGTGGGTTGGCCTTGAACCACGAAAAAACTGAACTCATGATCATAGGTTCTTGGCCCAGATTACTTAAGCTTAATGCAGAATATGATACATTCTGCATTGCTAAGCATGATATCCACACTAAAGGAAAAAAAAATACACTGTGTTATATTTGATCAGAAACTAAGCATGACAGCACAGGTTAACAGCCTTGTTTCTGTGTCAGCATATCACATAAGACTACTTTCGCATATTCGAGCATTTCTTTCACAGAAGGGCTGCAAGACAGTTGCCCGGCCAATTATCTCATCTAAAATGGATTATTGAGTTCTCTACTAGTGGGTATCGGTAAAAGAGAACTGGCTAAACTTCAAATAGTGCAAAACAGCACTATTAGAGCGATTTTGGGGATGCGGAAGGGTGAGCATGTATCAGAGGTGCAGAGAAGTCTGCATTGGCTGCCCATTGTAGCTAGGATAGATTTCAGGTTACTGACGATTACCTATAAAGGGCCTGATCACGACCTCGGCGGTAACCCTTAAATCCGGTGGTAGCGCTATTACCGCCAGATTTAAGGGTCCGCCGAATCAGGGCTTCGGCGGATTTTGCCCCAGCTCTTGACTGGGGGGAAATCCGCCGAAAATTTGCGCTATTACCGCCGGCCGGAAATCCGCCGGCGGTAAGAGCGTGAATTTTCCCCATTGAGCCCAATGGGGAATGGGGCATTCCCGAATGGGCTCAATGGGGAATGGGGACTCCCAAGTCCGCCCAACTCGTGATCCTGCGCTATTAGCGCAGGGGGCTATGGCGGTCGCGCTAATAGCCCCCGCGCTAATAGCGTTAGCGTTACCGCCGAGGACGTGATCAGGCCCAATGTCTTGGCAGGGCTTTTTCACCCATACATAGCCTGAAGCCTTAAAAACAAACTAGAACCATGCATGCTTCACTCAAGCAGCCTGAAATTGTTGCAAATACTGAAAGCAACACTTGAATTAGTTTAAAAAAGGGGCTTCCTGGGTGGCTGCTCCCTTTAAGTGTAATGCCCTGCCTGTCAAATTAAGAAGCTGCTTGTCTCTGGAGTGTTTTAAGAAACAGCTCAAAATGCATCTGTTCAGTTCATTCCTGGCCTGGTGTTAGTCTGTGCCGATGTTTAGACAGAGTGCTAATTTCAGCTCGCTCAGCACCTATATGCCTCTGGGGCACTTTGGCAGTGCCTTACAAATAACTTAAAGTATAGTAAACTAAAGGTTTATGTGAATGAATCTGAGGATGGATGGAGAAGGACTGTAATAAAGAAGGACTATGATGAGGGCGAAGGAGTGTGGTGACAAATAAGAAGTACTGTGACAAAGGACTCTGATGAAGAATTGTGGCCAGGGACTGCGATGAAGAACTGTGATGAAGTAGAAGAACTGTGACAAAGTTAAATGACTGTGATGAAAGTGGGGGTTTGTGACAGAAGACTATGAAAGAGTGCAGACCCGTAGTTATTTTACTGGAAACAATGAGGAAATGCATGAGTTGCAAGAAAACACAGTTTTAATACAAGTTAAGGCAAAAGTAAAGACAGCTGGGAGGTCAGTCTCATAAAACAGGAAGACCGAAAGACTCTCAACACGCCCACATTAGATTACAGTATTTAAAGACAAAAACCACAAGCTTAGCATACAATGCAAAATATCAGATGTACTATCATTCTTTCATCAGCATTAGCTATCACCTATGGGAGTACCCACACACAACGTAGGTTCTGGAATTTCATTGTTTAGCACAATCCTAGTGGCATAGTGAGTTCCTCCCTCTGCAGAGGCCCTAATTGCATAATCATCAGAAACAGTGAAACTAACCCCCTGTAATAACAAACTTGAGACAGTGAGCTTCTCTCCCATGCGACCGGTCATCTTTGGCAGCCCCCTCATTCTCTGGCCTTGCAGTCTCTCACGTTGTAACCTGATTTTGCAGCTCTCTTAGTGTAACATGTTTCTGTCTCTGGCACACCGTCTTCTGGCCAAGGTCTCCTATCTCCTGGGAAGCAGGTGGCCTTGTGAGAAGTGTAGCTAAGGCAATGCTCTTGGGGAATACATTCTCACATTTGTGTGTGTTTATAGATCACCCTACCATGTGCCCAGCAGTCCTAGACTCGACAGTGGAACTACAGCCTTAATTAGTGTTCTACCATACTTTCTACAGGAGGTCTTCGCTCCTTCTGGACCGATGCCTTTCAGTAATTATTGTGTGTGTCTGCCTTGCACCAAGAATAGAAACAATTACTTTGTGGGAGACTCAATGTCCTAGGAACATTTTCATGAAAGAAACAGTCAGCGTCTGATTCTTGAAGAAATAGCTATTGCATGTCCTGCACCTCCACCATGGCTCTGGCATCATTGCTCTCTCTGAAAGGAAGCAGGGCTTCAGTTTGATTTTAGTAAATGCCAGGATTTTCAGAAATGGGCGTAGTGTGCTACGAATGCAAAACCTATAACGTTAATGTTAGTAACTACTTCTAAAACAGCAGACAACAGACCCTATTATGTTAGTGTTAAACGTTAGGCTTAATATAACAGAATGGTATTCTTTGTGGTGGTAAGAATGAAACGCCAGCAGGACCTGGTGCAATAAGATGGCCTACCCTTGGTCAAATGGCCAGAGCTCCTCACATTGGTCAAATTGTCGGAGCCTATACTTTCTGTTACATTTGGGGTGTTGGTAGTGCATCTCTATCTCTACAAGAGAAGGACTGTGACAAACATGTACTCTGATGAAGGAAAAATACTGTGACAATGTAGAAGGGCTGTAATGAAAGGGAAGGAATGTGGCAAAAAGTACTGATGAAGAAGGGCTGTGTGGAAGGAGAAGAACTTTGGTAGTAATGTGGCAAAGAATTGTGACGAAGGACAAGCAATATGACAAAGGACTGTGATGAAGGGGAAGGTCTGTAACAAAGCACTATCATGAAGGAAGAGTACTATAACGAAGTAGAAGAACTGTGACAAAGAAAGGAGTGTGTCGAAATAGAAGGAATGTGCCCAAAGAGAAAGACTATTCAGAAGGAGAAGGACTATAAGGAGGACTGTACTAAAACATAGTTGCTGTGATGACAAATGAGAAATACTATCATGAAAGAGGAGGACTGTGACAAAGCTCAAGGACTAGGTCCAAAGACTAGAAGACATAATGGCTGGTATATGTTATTCAAAGATAGGCTGGGAGGAAGAGGAGGGCACAGGGGGTTTGGAATGACAGGAGAAGTCACCTAATCGGGTTGTGGGTGACACTGTCTTCTAAGGGTCTGGCAAAAACCTGATGTAATGAATGCTCTACAGGAAGGAAGCAGCACGTCAAACTGGTTTTTGTTCTTGCATACATCCTAGAAGCCTACACATATAGTAATGCCTTGGAAAAATTGGCCAAAATTAAAAATGTGTGCATCCTCAGCATCGGCTGAGTCAGGGCAATTTCCCCTCACACACATAACAGGCACACCCTGGGCTGCACCAGTGGAAGCATCATTTGCAAAGAAAAGGTAAAGTATGGGAGCTATCTCCATGTAGCCTAATAGCACCCATGCATACACAGAGCTCTGCTTTCACCAGACCCTCTCCCCCAATCAGCAGCTCCTACCAATGTCTGTGTGCTGACTGTGAAGAGGGATGGATAAACAGAGTTCCCCCATAGTAATGTTTGCTTTCTGCACGATTTCCTAGCAAAATACTGGTTCTTCATGTGTGGCAGTGGAAGGCCAGGGAAAGATGATGGGGTGCTCCCCCCTCTGCCTCTTGACTGGCTGCCTGGTTCCTTCAGATTCACAGGGCACCATGCCCTCCATTACCAGACTATCCCTGAACTTTGTCTCCTCTGACCCCCCCACCACCCACCAACCTGCATATGCCCTTCTGGGCTCCCTCTCCCTGCACTAGCCTGGCTGGGCATGCACTACCTTAGCCCACCCAATACGGTTCTTCACACTTAGCATGTGGACCATCTGCCTGTGTACTCTCTTGTTCCTGGGCTCTGTCCACCTGGCCTCCCCGGGCACTCACTTAACCCACCGGCACACATTCCCTTTCCCCCGCAATCTCCTATACTTCCTCCTTCCCTCTTCCCCCGCACTTCTATTACTGCACTTGCACAATCCGAATGTCACAAAGCCTAGTAGGACTGCCCCCACCTCCTTGTCTTGTTGCACCTTGAAACACATTGTGTATAGGTGCATTATAAAAAAAAAACAATAAATAAATAAAACAAAATAAATTAAGTAATGCTGTTGGTCCACATATACACACACACACACACACACACAAACACACACATATGCCTACAAACATGCATGGTCTTGCTAACATGCGCCCTCAGTGAAAGGGTTTTGTGGCCATTCCAAAATACAGAAGGTCTCCACTCCCATGTCTGCCCAATATGCCCACTAGCCAATATCATGCTTTCATGCGAGGTGGTGGGACTGGGAGTCCTAAGACTAGAGGGCAGTGCCGCATAGCCAGGGCGTAGGTGGCCATTTGGAATGTAAGTGCACTGGAGCCAAATGTTATCAGCATCCCCCATATCCAATACCACCCCCTGTGGCCTATTAGTTGCTCCAGCCCTCCTTTTAAATGACCTTAATTTAATCATACACTATCCTTCAGTGGCTTTGAAAAATGTTTAATTCGTTTAATTCTTCGCACTGTAAATGTAATGTTGGACCATCATTTTAACAGCAGGGAACCCGCATACAATGTTGACAGGTTTATCTCAATGCATTTATCCTTTAAAAACATAAAAGTGATATCTAAATGTTCGTCACCGGAGAGGTTGATTGATTGATTTAAACCTGACACGAAGTATCTGGGACATATAATATACTAAAATAATAACTTAAGAGGATAAAGATTTAAGAATGTCAACACATTCCCAGCCAGCCTGTTTATCTTGGTGTTTTGACCTGCAGTGGATAAATATACACCGGCACACACGAGAAGACCCTAACTAGTGACCTTCCGTGTAGCTGGGAAAGATAACACTGAAGATGGGCAGCTTTTCTTTGTTCTTTAACTTTCCAGGAAATACTACATAATGCTGACAGCTATCATTTCACCCAGAAACCACAAAAGTATCATGAGAAGTAGCGTGTGCATTAAAAATAAAGTATATGTGTTCATGCAATGGTTTAAAAGTTGAATCAACAAATATAGTTCAGTTTAAGAGAAAACCCAGCAGTACATCTGTCATTGTGCGGTCAGTAATCAGTGGCAGCCCTTCCTGCATCTCTTAAAGTTAAATCTAAGAGAATCCTTACATTATTGAAAATGTTTAATAGAAAATGTGCTACAAGCACAATGGACATTGACCTATACTGAGGTGAGTTGAATAGACCATCAGCTCCGATTTGCTGAAATTACATGACACCCCTACACCCATCTCAACCCCCTCCTACTCCTTCCTACCAGTGAGGTGTCTGCTTCAGCCAGTCCACGCTGTGTCTACTAAAGTTCCACGAGGAATGTCCCATACTCTCAGCTGCTTGTAGCCTGACCCTCCTGACTGCAGGTGGGTGAACAGCCGAAATTGGCTCTGCGGAGAAAATAGTGAGTTTACTCTCTTCGCCAATTTCACCCATGAAGCATAATTAGCCATTTTGAATGCTTTCCGGCTGAAATTTCACTGTTTTTCAACATTTTCTTTCCGGAAATTTTGTTGGAAACAAATACACATTTCAGGCAAAACAAATAAAATGTGCCTAATAGTGCAAATCAAAAAAGAAACCTTTGTGTCGGCAACGCAAAATTCGAGGTGAATTTCGCCAATTTCGTTTTGCCAGCAGTAATTTCACCCACCCATACTCCTGAGCAGGTTATTTTATCTAGATTTCTTCTTGCTTGGTAATCTGTGTTTTTACATTTAAGCCAGATCATGTGGTGTGCAATCAATGGCCAATACCCTTGCCTCCAATGCCAAGTTAGTGACTGCTGGACATGTGAGCACTGTAGTTTACAGCAGGGCACCCCCCAATTTCAGAAGGGCATCATACCGCCACCTTAGCGCCCAGATTCAGCTGTGTTATGTGCGCTTTATAAATGGCAAAATAAATAAAACATAAACAAATTAACAGTTGGAATCAATTTTATGCCCCCTGCTTGCAGGGCCATGTAACTGTACATCGTCTGCATTCACTGGGATGATTGCTTTGTGATGATAGAAATATATGCCTTTGTCTCTTTGTGCATTCCGCAACCCGCTTGCAAGAGGCTCAATTGCTATTGCAAATAATATGGTAGATAATGGACACCCCCATGGGATAAAGCTATAGGAGAAGAAAGTTGATTATTTATATAAACTCTGGTACCTAAATTATTTAATATCAAGGAATCCATCTTACAAGGAACACATATCAGGAAGGAACATTTCAAAGAATCAAAGGCCTTCTCAGCAAGAAGAACTAATGCTGTCAGAAGGGCCTCTTTCTAAATGATGTCGACTGGTATATAACTTACTCAAGTTTTAAAGGTTGGAGCCAGCCTGCTCTTGGAACAACCCGCGAAAACATCAGGAGTCTGAGACCTTTTTGCCAGATGTTTGGTGAGAATTTTGTAATCAAGATTGAGAAAGCTGTGGGGCCTAAAAGAACAGCAGGAGGTTTTGTCCTTCCCAGACTTGGGACACCCTTCCACATTCACTTCCATATGAGTTTAGGTTATTTGTCTTTGGCCAATACCTTTTGATGAACTGATAACAACCTGGGTGCCACAATGCTGGCATCATGTTTCGGCCCTCAGGAAATCAGGCCCCAGTGGGCTATGGTGTCCTTGATTTCAGAGACTGCAAGAGATCTGCCAGCCATAACCTGTGTTCATCCTTTATCGAAGCCAAAGCAATATCATCTAGGTAATTTTGGAGGTATCCTTGGCCCACTGTTGTATGGAAAAATATAAATGTGTGTAAAATTAAAAAATGTGTGAATGTATTCCATTGTTGTTGGTGTGGACCCACCTTCATCGTCCTTGTATGGGAGTTTGATTTCATTCCTTCTTTCAAAGTAATGCATGGTATTTCGCTGGGCTTTCAGCTTCAACATAGCTCCTTGGCAGTACATTCCAGCTCATGTGTTTGATTTCCCTCTCCACTAAATGTTGGAATTCCTGGCGCTTGTTGCGTTTTGTGTCTAATAATATGTCATCAAGTGTTTGATCATATCTATTTCTATTCATGAAGTGTATCTTCAACAGAAGTCCATTCTTTCCTAATCATGTTATGTTATGTTAAGAAGTTGATTTATATCACACACCACTACCATTTGCATGGTCTCTAGGTCCTCTCAATAAAGCACATTATTTCAAAATACATACACATGTCAAGTACACTTTAAGTTCTCCAATATTACATTTGGGAATTCCACTCAGTTCTCATAAGTTAATCTAAGTTGATATATGATATCTAAATATAATAACGTCCATGGCCTCGGACGTGAACCATCAAAGGTGTCCTTGGGCTCCCGACTTGGACATTGACAATTGAAGGAACACAAGGGGATTATCAGATAAGGTACAAGGGCAAATATCGCAGGTCCCCAGGCGTTATGGCACAACGGGCATGGCCAGCCAATACCCTAAGCGTGTGAAACTATCATGAGGTGCTAAATAAAGAGTGTACTGTTTGATCTTATGTTGAAAATGCCATACATCCCATAAAGAGTCAAACTCCAAATATTTATGAATTGTTTTGGTAGATCTCCACCCGTGTCCTATAATTGCAGTATGACCTGTCCAATTTAATACCTAATGTCAAAGTAAAATTGTCTCTGCTTTGTCTGTGTGTACACATTCATAAACCACATTAAACATGTCAGTAAAGAAGTTAGGCGTGTTGTAGTTTGGAGCATACAGGTTGAGATGAGTAATAGGTTTCCCTGCCAGAATGCCATGCAGCAACATGTATTATCTGTTCTGGTCTGCCACCATTATACGCAGTTTGAAAGTTAACCATTTGGAGAACGAGGCAAACTAACGATGTTCACGCAATCCTTTCATATACCAATATGTTGTTGAGGCTGTAGGTGTGTTTCTTGCAGATACCCAGCTTCTTCACTTTGATATCTAAAAGATGCTACAACATTCCATTGTCTTTGTTCACTGGCTAAACCCTGTAACATTCCTGGTATCTCACCCAATGGAGTGATTTGGTCATTCAAATCAAATCTCTGCAGACTCCCAATATACATACAGTCATTCTACTACTAAAATTGTAAACCATCTTGTGTAAACAGCACTAGCCTGTGTACTTTGGGATGACAATTATACTGGATTTTAAGCTTCTCCATAAATACCTCAGCCACCCACTCAAACGATTCGATCTTGGTTGGGTAATAATTCCTAACTGCATGATCATCGACAAACTACCTGAGAAAAGTGTCTGTACCAGCACTCCAATACAACAACTACTAGAGCAAACAAAACAATAAAGGGACAGATTTACAAAAACACTTTTGAATGGGAAAACCTATTGAAAAAGGCTTTGCAATTCAAGCCCTGAGTGTTTTGTTTAGGGTGGTCAGGCAGTTTATTTTTTATTTATTTATTATTACACTTTCAGTCGAATGGCTTTGTATATACAACATAGGACAAGTTACAATTGAACAATTAAACATAAGTTACATACACAATGGTCACATTACCACAATTGTTCATCTAAAAAGTACAAAAAGTCTTAATTACACCACTGAAAATTTAAAACTGAGAATTAAAACTTTAAAAACATAAAAGTGATATCTAAATGTTCGCCATCGGAGCAGTTGATTGATTGATTTAAAATCTGACACGAAGTATCAGGGACTTATAATATACTAAAATAATAACTTTTCTCACCACCGCTAAGACCTTGATTTAGGTGATTGTAGTGGTACTGGAGAGTGAAGCCCTGGTGGCAGCAATTTGTTTGCTTTTTTTCCTAAACAGGCATTGAAAAGGACACCCAAGAGTCGTGGCCCCCACTATTTGCAGTGATGACTACCCTCACAAAACCTCTGCAGGTAAAATCTTTACCTACCTAGGTTTAAATCTCAACTTTAGAGCCAGAATAATAACAAGAGCAATAACAGCCGACATTATTCATCTTTGGTTTTATATCTGACAGGTCAAGAACATGTGCTATAGAAACTACGCATGAACTGTTATAAACACCTCATCAAATCACATTTCTCATCTACTGATGAATGTTCCACATTTATGTACCTGATGAACTGAAACATGTTGAGTCTATTATCTGTGACTGATGGCACAGTGTAAAAAGATCAAGAGGAGCATTAAGCTCACGTAAGACTTCCAGGTCGGATATATAGCTGTCAACCCTGAAGCTAAAAACCTGTCAAAGAATTGGGTTATCTTTATGTACATCATGCTGCTCAGGGCACATACGTGGAAATTGTAATGAGAGGTACCTTGTGTTTGTTTTGCTTTTCTAAATTGTGCATGCATTTTTGAATTGTTGATTAAAATTGTGTTTTTAAATAATAACCCACACTGAAAAATTATTAATTCAATTTTTTCAGTACCTTGACCTGACAGACCCGTCTCTATCTAATAAGTGCTAACCACTTAACATACCCGGAACCAGATAGAGACAGCACTCAGTCAATTGTTCCATGAGTGCATCCCAGGGTTCCTTCATTATCTTCCAATAAAAACTTTAAAAACATAAAAGTGATATCTAAATGTTCGTCATCGGAGAGGTTGTTTGATTGATTTAAACCTGACACGAAGTATCTGGGACATATAATATACTAAAATAATAACTTAAGAGGATAAAGATTTAAGAATGTCAACACATTTACAGTAAAATCTGACCATGTAATAAATCATGTTATGATCACAACCATCTAAAAATAATGACCATAGAGAAGAGAGATCAGCACAATTGAAGCCACTATTGTAGGATTAAAGATAGCTGATTCTTAGATGTTGGAAGCTCTCACAAAGCGTCAAATGATGCTCAACGGGTTCAATAGCTTGGGTGCCACATAAGCGGCAATATTGTAAATCTCGCTATAAGGCAAGGTGAGCCCCTTGGGAGATCAATGCTTCAATTAAGTTAAACTTTAATAGGTAATGTCTGGCTACGGAACTGTAAGGATAAACCACAATGTAAGAAGGTTTAATCAGGTGGTTGGAAATATGCACACAAAACAAAGCACTATTACATTTGGTATACAAGTTGGTTAAGTTTTGTTCTTTACTGAATGTAGACAGTCTAGTTTTCAGGCGACATTTAACCATATGTACTGCTCCTTCAGCAGACCAATTAATACACCCAGCATACGACTTTGTGTAAAGTGAAAGCAATGAGCCTCGCGTCCCCATTGTTTTACAGTTATCAATCTTAAGGAATGCACTTAAAAAACTCACCATCATTGTATAATTTTGCAACCTTAAGAGGTTGTCATAGAACATTATAGTTTTCACTATGAAGTCAGACATAATACCATTAAGTTCAAGTTCTAAAGACAGGTATTCAACGGACCTTAAAAAAGAATGGAGCTGACTTTTGTGGAGTATAGAAGAATAGTCTCTATAGAGAGACCCTTTGACTGCTGATGAACTGCCAGATAGCTCGGACAGTTGTGTTACATTCAATTTTAGATTCTGTACAATGTTTTTCGTTTTTCCCACTTTAAGGTATCTTGAACAGAAAAGCCTAGATATTTATAGGAGGAAACACACGCAAGACGAATGCCATTTAGTGTGAAAATTATGTTCTTTCGCTGGCGAGAAGTGGGGTAAAATGTCATTATCTTGCTTATCTCAATATTAACTGATAATCCATTACTGACTGCATACACTCTTAATGCTGTGATCAAACTTTGTAGCCCTTTGGAAGAATGGTCAATTAAGAGCAGATCATCAGCATATGTTAACCAACTAGTCAGGTGGCAGCCTATTTTCACAGGGCTGGTGTATATCTTATGAAATCCCACCGTGAGGTCAGCCATGTATAGGTTAAAAAGCGTGGCAATCACAATGCAGCCCTGCTTCACGGCACGATGTGTGTGCATGGAAGTAGACAATTTGCCCTCAGCATCTTATCTGATCTTTAGTGTGGTGTTTGTGTATAATAACATCGGCATCTTGAGCTGACCCGGTCGGATGTCCCATTGCGTCAGCTTCTGCCACAATTTATTTCTTATCACTAATTCAAAAGCTGCAGGGAAATCAATAAAGGTACAGTATACTGGGGTTTCTCTGTGCATCCAAGCGTATTCTACAGATGATACAAGAATCAGCAAATTATGTAAAGTACTGGCTTTCTTGATAAAGCCCATTTGGTTGGGAGGAAGTATGTTATTCATGGTGACCCAATGGTTTAACCCTACAAGAAGCACCTTCGCAAACAACTTAGCAGGGATGTCTAGCATTGCTAGCATCCTATAGTTGGTAGGCGCATTCCACAGCCCTTTGTTATGCACAGCAAGGATGTGGCTTTATTGCCTTGTTTCAGGAATACAACCAGAGGTGCCTATGTGAGTAAAGAGTAGGTTTAGGGCATGAACCCACGTAACCACAGATGATTTAACTAGGGCATTACAAATTCCATTGTTGCCTGCCGCTCAAGAAGAGTTTCATTGCTCAATTATGGTGGTTAAGTCTAGGGTGGTCACTTGGCAGGTCAGGGTGAGGTTGTGAGAGGGAATTGGGTGTTGTCAGACCCAGGGTAGTTGCACTATGAAGAACCCAATCTTTTACAGTGATGCCATTAATGGGTAGGGCATGCATGATTTAAATAGGGATTACAAATTCCATTGTTGCCTGCCGCTGGAAAAGAGTTTAATTGCTCAGTTATGGTGGTTAGGTCTAGGATGGTCGCTTGGCAGGTCCAGGGTGAGGTTGTGAGAGGGAGGAGGTCATCACTGCGTGTTGTCAGACCCAGGGTAGTTGCAATATGATGAACCCAGTCTGGTTCAGTGATGCCATCAATGGGTGGGCATGCTTGTAATTGCCCCTCAACAAACTCCATATTCTTGTGTTCTCTTTTTGAGTGGCAAGATGGGCAATTTCATTTCATTTATCCACATTACATTTTAATCAATGTTCTTTTAACCATTTCCGGTAATTTTGTTTAGCTTCTCTAATGTACCGGCTGGTCTCACAGGGGGTTAGAAGACATATAGTAGTATATAAAACTGAGGCGATATTATCTCGTAGTTGCCGTTTGGCTAGTGCGATCGAAGGGTCACCCATTTTGTGATGGACTTTTTAGTGCATTCATCAGCACTTTTATATTGCCTCTGCGAGGCGATGGATTCTTTAATATGGTTGACTAAGCAAGAGAATGCTGTCACAATCCCTGAATTAGGATCCCTAGTCAGGGCATCAAAATGTGATATGAAGGTTGATATTAAGCTTGCAGAGGTTATTGTTGCCTTTGTTAGTTTTGAATCATTCCATCGGACACGATTACCGTTAGGATTAACATATATATCCCCATTTGAGTCATAGGAGTTCTCTGTCCTAGGTCCATCTAAATGCATAAGCAGGAGGCACATTGCGAGGTGGTCTCTTTCTACTCTTGGAACTATGGCCATGTCTTTGACAATGGACATCCCTCTTGAGTTTACAAATATATAATCAAGAGTAGATGCAGATTTGCCACTTACGCGGGTAAATGCCATAGGTGCATCCCCAGGACAGAGACCATTGAGGCATATAAAGCCAAACTCTTCTAGGAGAGCCATCCAGGCTCTAGCCAGATGTCTAGACAAGATAGGTGATTGGGAGGGCATCGACTCCTGAGCATCAAAGTGTGCAATTCTATACATGAGTTAAAATCAGTGATGATCCAAATGAGGAAATTTCGATGGAAGTTGTACAAGATAGATTTGTCTGCAGCAACATTTTCAAGCCCTAACTGTTTTGTTTAGGGTGGTAAGGCAGTTTATATACAAACATTAACAGCAAACTTTCATCATCACATGCCCATATCTATCAAGATAAGGATACTTGTCTGAACATTCTATAAGAGTAATTTTTATTTTGAATTGCTTCTCTATACCTTAGTGGCTCTAGAAGTGGAGACCTCTCCAAATGTTATATCAGTAATTACAGAGGCCGATACATGAATAAGTGTGATTTATTATTGTTGAGGATGCAGAGTTTTTCTGGAAACAAAATCTGATATTCTATGTTACTGTCTGTAATGTCTTTTTACATTTATGAAGTCTTTTGCACAGCCAGTAAGTGGGAGTTAAAATCTAGAAACATCTGTAGTTTAGTGTTCTCGACTGCACAGCTCCGTTTTCTCTGGCCACTTTCAATAGCAAGTCTCAATCCCCATACTGAAATATGCACTATTACTGGGTGTGTGGGCTACCCGGGGCAGGGCCAGGACTGAGTGCGTAGTGTGCAGGTTTATCCATGAAGTGTAGAGAAAAGACTGGTTTCTCCAGGAAATTTGGCAGGGTTTTTTCCATGAACAGCTCCAGCAATCTTTAGCATTTCTAGTAGGCCTAAACTTCTAAAGTTATTCTTTCTTGATCTTAAGTCTAAATATTAATGGTTTGATTGTTTCTTTACTTGTGTCACGTCCAAGAAGGTAAATCTGAAAAGTTCATATATATATATATATATATATATATATATATATATATTACATGGACGCGATGTTTCCATAGGAAGAGCATTTTTTGGGTGGCTTATAACTTCGCTCCCTCTGGACGAATCCTCACCAAACTTTGCAAAGTGTATGGCCCACTCTGAATTTTTATTTTTTTGCAAAGTTTGGAGAGGTTTGGTCCAGGGGGGGCAAAGTTATAGGGGGGTCCCAAAACTTTTGTTTTTTCCCATAGATATAATGGGAAAAAAAATGAGCGCACGCCTACAGCCCAAACCGCTGGACGGATTTCCACCAAATTTGCGGCAGGAGCGGGGGCTTGCTCCCAAAAGCGTGCTTTTGCAAATTTGGTGTAAATCCGTCCAGTAGTTTTTTTAAAAATGACCAAAATGTAAGGCAAAAAAATTAGTGATATCTCCGTTCGCTTCGCGGACGGACTTCCCGGTTCGCTCCGCGGACAGTGCTCTGATTGGCCGGGCAGCTTGCGTGATTTCCGCGGACATGCGACGTGTTCGCTGATTGGACGGCGTGGGGCATGTCAGATTTTTTTGTGGCGCCCGCCATCTTGCATTCGCAGACGACCGCGGACAGCGCGGTGAAACTTGGATTAAAAATTGTATTTAGTGGAGTGTGTTGGTGTGTAAGAGTGTTTGGGGAGGGTGGGGGAGTATGAGATAGGTTCAATGTTCTGTTTTTTTATGTGCTAGACGCTTTTGTTGTGTTCGATTTTTCTGCGGACAACACGGCTGTTCTGAAATGTTCGTAAATAAACAGAATGGATTCGGTGTCAAGTTGAAAGTGTTCTAAGAAGACTCGTGGGGTCCTGGAATGTTCGCAGGGGGTGTCCTGAAGACGTTGTCTGTATTGTTCGTTGTCAAGCTGAAAGTGTTCTTAGAACACTCGCGGTGTCCTGAAATGTTCTTACATAAAGAAAATGGGGGTGTTCTGAGAACGTTGTCCGTATTGTTCGCTGGCAAGTTGAATGTGTTATAAGAACACTCGCGGTGTCCTGAAATGTTCGAAAATAAACAAAATGGGGGTGTTCTGAGGACGTTCTCCGTATTGTGTGCCTGCTTAGCTGTATCCAATGAGGGAATGGCACAGAGAGTGAAGTGGAAATGGTAGAAGGGCTGTCAGTATGCTCAATGCAGGCATGTTGCAAAGAATTTTGATGTTAACGTTTGTGAAGATATGGGCAGGATGAACAGTCCCCATGTGGTAGTTTTGCACTATGGTGCTTTCCATTTGGGCTATGTCAGTGCCCTTACTTTGTTGGCAGATTTGGAACACTTGGTTCAAGCAGTAATGAACATCCTTCCAAATGCCAAAGTATTTTTTTCTGGATTAGTACCTAGGGCAATATGGGACAATAGTTCAGTTTTTTATCCTCAGCAAAACAATGCTAGGTGTGTAATCCACATGATTAGAGCTGGTATGTTCTTCTGTAATAATGAGAATATTGATTCCAGTAATGCTGTTTATTTTAAAGAAGATGGCATTTCCTTATCTTTTATGGGAAATGCCATTCTGTTTTGGTATGTAAGGGTTGCTTTGGAGAAGGTTATGTGAAGATTTTAGGAGTAAAGTAAGAAAAAAAAATACAAAATAAGAGGTGTCTGTCAAGCATCTGCAAAAAAAAAAAAACGGCTCTTTTCAGAGCCAACCTCAAAGGGGAAATGGGGCACATTTTTTAAATTTACATTCACCACGCTCAGATTTTCGATATGTCCGCGGACATGGCGGTAGTCCGCAGACATCGAAATCACTAGCTAGGGGTTCAGTATGTTCTATGTTACATGTATATAAAGTCAGGGATATTATGGTTAAGTTGTGATACTAAAAACATGAAATTCAGTAAAAAAACTTTGTTAAAGGGACGTTATGGTTCAAAGTAAAACCGAAAAACCCCTGAAATTCGGCAGTTATGGCAAGATAAGCAACCATAACTCGCGCCACCGTGCACTGCTAACACTAACACCCAGGACATCAAAAATGACTTTACAAATGTCATTGATGACCTCACTGATGACATCACATGTGCATTTACTTTTCATGAAAACTCTGTAGGAGGGATTCTTATAATGTTAACCAAAAAGTGTCAAGGATCACTTGAATAAATATCATGAGCTAATTAGTGCATTAAGGAATGCATTGATAAATAGCATTCTATTATGAAGTTCTATCCAGTATACTAAGCAACTCATCCAGAAACCTAGGCAGTGTGTGCAGTATACATGATGAAGGTGCAATATTCATAATCTTGCCATGTAGAATAATGAAATAACTGCTTTCTTATTAGAGTTTTGCTTACTGTGAACATGGGCGTAGGACACAATTTTGAGTGGGGGGGATGCAATGTCATTTATCCCGCAGTCATGGGCGCTACTCCCGAGGGGCCAGGACTGGCCCAGCGCCCTCGGAAGCAGACCCGTCTTCCACTACTCCGGACCCAGCAGACCCCTACAGGGGCCCTTTGGACCGTGTCCTGGCGCCTTTGGTGCCAGGCTCATGAAGGGTTTCAGTCCCGGCGCCATAGGCGCCGGGCTCATATTGATAAACAGTGTAATAATGCTTGGGTGGACTTACCTGAGGCAGACCATGCTGCATATTTACCCAGAACAATCCAGTCTGGTTGAAGTCCCCAGCCATCAGGGCTGGGAGGAACTATTCCCTCCATTCAGGAACTCTTTTCTTACCTGGGTGGAACGGGTGGAAGAACACACACTGGAAGCACTTCTCTGCTATTTAAACCACGCCCGATGGAAAACACGTGCTTCGCGTTATTTTGCAGCAGCAGCAGGACGCTCACCGAGTCGGCTCCTGCATTCCAGGTCCAGAGTCATCTTCAGCTTCCGCGCAGCAACCTGTGGATGAAGAAAGACACAGAACAATACTTACCAGATCCCGGAATCCAGTCACCGGCAAAACCTGCAAAGAATAAACATAAGGTTAGAAAAGTGCAACTCGCTCGCAGCCACGCCCGCTTACCTGATCCATCCGTGATTGCAACGGAGCTAACCGCGGCCTTCTCTTCGGCAGCTTCTCTGCACCTGAAAGGCAAAGGACATAATTAAAAAGGGGTTCGGGTGAAGGCAGTCGCATTCATCTTAACTTACCAGTTTTTGCACACGCAGAAGCGGCCGCATCAACCGCAGCATCACGGCACCTGAAAACTAGAAAAAGGACATTATTAGAGGTGCCATTAAAAGCGGCCAACGATCATTATACTTACGTGCATCGGCACGTGCAGTGGCAACGGATATAAAGCCCGCAGCATCCCGGCACCTGAAAACTAGAAAAAGGACATTATTAGAGGTGCCATTAAAAGCGGCCAACGAACATTATACTTACATGCATCGGCACGTGCAGCGGCAACGGAAAACTACGCCCACAGCATCCCGAGGCCTGAAACAAAGGAAAAGGGACATTATTGAGGTGCCCATCTTTTAAAGCCTAAAGACTACAGTATACTTACAGGCATCCGCTCGTGCAGTAACAGCGGCATCGCTCTTCGGCATCCCAGCACCAGTGCCACAACTAAGGCCGCAAAAGACTTGAGCCTCAACACTGAACTCATCCAGTGACGTAACTGGAATCCACGCACCCCTGCACCAGACGCAGGATGGAGAGCTCAGCATTTATACGCCTAAGGTGAGAGCTCGCCGAGACAAGTAGAAAGCTAGGCTGTGGGCGAAACTGGCGATTGGTGGGAGAAGGAATCCCATCAAACGGTGATTAACCCTTTTTCTTCCACCTGCAGAAAACTTACCCTGCAAGTCAGACATTCGATAAGAGGAAGCCCAGTCCTGAGAGTCGTCCGAGCTCTACGCTTCTCAATTGAAGAAGTGATAGCAGCCCAGCCGGGATCAGCGCCTCCGTGGGAATCAGGTGAGCGTTACACCCCCCCAGAATATGTGTTTGGTGTGTCGTGCAGGGATATGTTTTTGAAGTGGGGGAGGGGCTGCTTACTATGTAAGCTGCCCTCTCCCCCCTGCCCCCCAAAGCATGGGGGCAATACACTGGGGGCAGATGGGTGATCATCTGCCCCCAGGGAATGGGGGCAAACAAAAAAAAGATTAAAAAAAATAATAATTCGTTTTGAGTGGGGTGGGTGCGGGTTGGACCACTAGCCACCAGGGATTTTTGCAAGGGGGGTGGCCCTCTCCCCCCACCCTAAGTGGATGGGGGGCACCTTATATAGCCCTCCCTGGGGGAAGATTTCTGCCCCTAGGAAGGGGTACATGAGATGCCTTCCATCCATTTGGGGTGGGGGGGAGAGGCCACTGCCAATACTGGCAGAGCCACCCCTCCCAAGCCTGGGGCAGTACGTTTTGACCCCCCCCAGCTGGGGGCAGATGGCCACACACATGTGCCCATCTGCCCCTAGGGAAGGGCAAAACAAAAATATATATTATAACTTGTTTTGGGTGGGGGGCCCACTAGACCACCAGGATTTTTTGTGTTTGAAAGGGGGTGGCCCTCTCCCCCCACCCTAAGTGGATGGGGGCACCTTATGTAGCCCTCCCTGGGGGCAGATTTCTGCCCCTAGGAAGGGGTACATGAGATGCCCCCATCCATTTGGGGTGGGGGGGCACTGCAAATATTGGCAGAGCCACCCCCCAAGCCCCTGGGCAGTACATTTTGCTCCCCCGGGGGCAGATGGCCCAACACATGTGCCCATCTGCCCCTAGGAAAGGGGCAAAACAAAAATAAAACAAATTATAACTTGTTTTGGGTGGGTGTGGGGGGCCATTGAACCACCATGGATGTTTTTAGTGGAAAGGGGGTGGCCCTCTCCCCCCACCCCAAATGGATGGGGGCATCTCATGTAGCCCTCCCTGGGGGCAGATTGCTAGCACAAGCTACCCCTAGGAAAGAGGCAAACAAAAATAAAAATTAAAAAATGTATAACATGTTTCGGGTGGGTGTGGGGGTCACTAAACCACAATGGATGCGTTTAGTGGAAAGGGGGGTGCCCACGGGTGTCTTCTTTTCAGAAATGCATGGGGTTCTCTGTTTTCCTTGGTGGCTTTGATACCCTAGGCCCAAATCTGTAGGTTGTCCACATGAGTAAAATCTGCTTTGGGAAATATCTCTGAAATTTGGTGGATATTTATTTTCAGACATTTCACTCTGGCCACCCACTGAAACACGCCGCCAACAACACATGTCCTACCATCCTGTGTTCCCACAGGTGTCCCGATGAAAACGGTACCTCATATGTGTGGGTGCACCTACCTGGGCGCAAAGGGAAAAGGCTAACCCACTGGTAACCTCAAGCCTTTTGGCAGAGGAGATTTTGCTCATGTGGACAACATACAGATTTGGGCGTAGGGTGTCGAAGCCACCAAGGAAAACAAGGAACCCCATGCGTTTCCGAAAAGAGGACACCCGTGGGAATCCACAGAGGTCTGACTTGCGCGAATCGCTTCAGAATGTATTACCCACAATCCCTGGCAAATTCAGAAATCTGGTGAAAAAACTACAATTTTCCTCTTGCCACCCACCGAAACACGCCGCCAACACCACATGTTCTACCTTCCCGCATTCCCACAGGTGTCCCAACGTAAACGGTACCTCACATGTGTGGCTGCACTTACCTGGGTGCAAAGGGAAAAGGCTAAACCACTGGTAAACCCCCAAAGGGTTTGGGGAGACAACCTACAGATTTGGGCCTAGGGTGTCAAAGCCACGAAGGAAAACAGGGTACCCCATGCATTTCCAAAAAGAAGACACCCGTGGGAATCCTTAGAGGTCTGACTTGCATGAATCGCCACTGAATTATTTACCCACAATCCCAGACAAAGTGAAAATTGTGTTTTTTCCACCAAATTTCAGACTTTGTCAGGGATTGTGGCTCATAAATTATGGGGCGATTTACGCAAGTCAGACCTCTGTGGATTCCCATGGGTGTCTTCATTTCGGAAATGCATGGGGTTGCCCGTTTTCCTTCGTGGCTTCGACACCCTAGGCCCAAATCTGTAGGTTGTCCACATGAGCAAAATTCCTGAAAATCTGGTGTGCGAAAAGACATGGGGTTACCAGTGTTTTAGGCTTTTCCCTTTGCACCCAGGTAGGTGCACCCACACATGTGAGATACCAATTTCGTCAGGAAACCTGTGGGAACACGGAAAGGTAGGCCATGTGTTGTTGGCTGGGTGTTTCGGTGGGTGAACAGAGTGAAATGTGCGGAAATTGTGGGGGGTTTTTCTGTCATTTTCCTGTTTTCCCCCCAAACTATGGAATCTTTCCCTACTTAGTTGTTGCCTGACCTGCGCAAATCACCCCTTCCTAAACCTGGAATATTGTCTACTTTTCAGAAATGTATGCCTTGCTGGCTTCCCATTCAGCTTTCCTACCCTTTTCTTCCATTCCGTCCACGCATGTCCTATTGGACAAAAAAAGCAAAAATCGCCTACCTCTCACAAAACGGCTGATTAGCATATCAAAATATGTTATTTTGGTTTCCACTCAATCTGTTCTTGAAAGCCTGGAAAATGGCGAATCCAGCACAGCAAACCTTTTGTTCTTAGCTCTTACAAGGGAAACACCACAGGCTTCTGTGTACAACATTTTATTGGCATTTTCTGAAAAAACCCCAAATGTTCTCCTTTTTGGTAATTTTCTCTCACCCCCCTACAGCAAACTAGGATTCCTGGGTGGTGTTACGACCGCCTACATGTGGGGAAAAAAAGGGCCGAGATATGTCATGTAACAAAGAATTTACAAGGGATTGAATGGCAACATACCGAATTCACCAAAAAAGGCCTTGGCACTGGGGGGAAATACCCATGGCAGGTAAGGGGTTAAGACGGTAAAGCCCCAGAGGAGATATCATTTGTAAGGTAGCTCAGTTAGTTAATGCTCCAAATGCAGATTGTGCACAGGAATATGTAACAACAGTGTTCAGCACCTGGCTTAATCTTCCGATGGGATAATAGGCAGAGTGAGTGCATTCAGCTTCCGATGCAACACAGCATTTTCCTGGTCAATTGGTTCATAGAAAGTGGTGGAAAACACTATTACTGTCGCTTTTTCTAATTGGCCAGGTTTTCGTGCATTTTCTGGGTGGAGTTCGGGAGCTGAGTGGACACACCAGGACCCCCTGTATTTCCCGCTCCACCAGACAAATGCGGCCTTACTGCCAGCATGGATTCTCATGCTGGAAATAAGGAAAGGGATTCCTCTGGGATCTGCTTGGAAATGAAACCTGGTAAAAGTGGGCGAGGAAGCCATTGGGGCTGACTGGCAAATGTTTTTCCCCTGCAGACAGAAAAGCGGAAATAAGAGGCCAATTCAATACACAGAACAAATAGAAGTTAAGACAGACTGCAGCTGCCATTGCTGTGTTAGGGAGAATATGTTGAGTGTTCAAGCAATGAGGTATGTATTAAGCAAGCAAGCAGTGAGACAAGGGAGAGGCAAAGAAAAGCCAGAGGGGCTCTTTGAATAATGTAACAGGGCAGAGGACCCATGCTCTGCCGCCCTAGTAACATATGAGAGAATAAAACAGATCAGGCTTTGCAGAAAATGTTAAACGAGAAAGGAACAGAGTCCAGCTCTACAATCAGAATACCAAAGGCAAAGAAAGGCTAGGCTCTGAAGCCAGCATGAGATGGAATAAGAGGGACCAGACTCATTGTGAGAGGCTGGCCCGGACCTCGCAGGGGCGCAACAGGGGCAGCCCACATAGCGGGCTGCTCCTCTGGCCACCCCCCTGGGTCCACATACACCCCACCTACTAGGCATCCCCCGGGTCCGACACATCCAGACGCGGACCTAGGAAGTGCTTATAAGGGGGTGGGCTTGCGATCGCTCATCCTCCTTGTTTGCTGTACCCCCTCCCCCCAGAGAACAGTCAAAGCAGCAACATCACACACCTGGTCCCTCTACTCCCATAACAGGGCTTACTCAAAGGTATAAACAAGATTTCCTCTTTCTTTGAAACCCCCTTCCTTCAATTCCAAGAGAAACGCACGTCTCCTTGCCCCACACAAAAAAGTAGCAACTTGCAGTTGGTAGAAAAGGTTGCAACTCCTTTCTTTGGCAGGAGTCCACTTACAGGTGATCTGCCTCTTAACGAGCTGGCGTCCTAGCTGTGGCCCACTGGAAGTAATTGTTATTTCCTCTCTCTTACCATGAGCTCATAGTCAGATGAAAAATCCAGAAATGCAACATACAAAGACATGTTCTTTGATGCTGCATCCTTTAATTTTCTTCTGTTTTCTTTTCTTCTTTTCTCTTGTTTTATGCAGCGATATTTGTAATTTAATACGTACTGCTATTTTAATTCTAATTTTGTGAAAAGTCGAGTTCTTTGACTAAAACATAATAAATAAATAAATAAATAAAACAAAGTCCCCGAGATGTCCCCTGTCTCCCACCCAGGTTTTATGTGTCTCTTACGCCCCTGACTGTGAAACATGTAATAAGTAGCTAATAAAACCCACTTAATACATAATTACATTATTACAGACAAAACACAAAGAGACAACAACACATACGAATATGAGTATATACAGGGACAGTGAAGTAAACAAAAAAGCAGAAGTAGTAGCAGAAAGAGTTCATAACCTAACTGTCTTTATGCAGAGAAACTATTGCTCTGTTTCAAAGCTGCTACTTACTGTATGTATGTGTATCAAATGATGTCAGTGAACCCTAAGGAAAGGAGTGTAAGTACAATGTATACAAATATGAGCATATACAGGGAAGGTAGAGTAATAAAAATAAAACTATGAGAAAGTGCTGATAACTCTAATGATTATCTTCATGCACGGAAAGGATTGCTCTCTTTCAAGCCTGTGTCTTCTGCTATATATATGTTTCATATGATATGACTTGACCCTAAGTCTACAAATATAGTACCTTTTCAATTTTTACTTCCTGACTGTTACTGAAGAAAACTATGTGGCTTAGATATGTCAGTAAAGGAAAAAAGGGAGAGCCAGCCATGTGATGTCATCAATGACATTTGTGATGTCATCTTTGATGTCCTGGGTGTTAGTGTTAGCAGTGCACGGTGGCGCGAGTTATGGTTGCTTATTTTACCATAACTGCCGAATTTCAGGGGTTTTTTCGGTTTTACTTTGAACCATAACGTCCCTTTAACAAAGTTTTTTTACTGAATTTGATAGGTTTTTAGTAGCGCAACTTAACCATAACGTCCCTTTTAACAAAGTTTTTCCATTGAATATATATATATATATATATATATATATATATATATATATATATATATATATATATATATGCCAGTTCTAACTTTGGCCCCACCCATTCGGGAGAAAAGTCGTTCTATCTTATGATGCAAGTCTTCTACCTTCCTTCCTAGTTCAACCATCTTTTGGTCCATCGTGCATGCTGATTCCTTCAACTCTCGTAACTAAACTTCCAGAGTGTAATCATGAGCTGGAACAACTGTATTTACTGACTGGATTGCTTTTGCTATCATGTTGGGCATCAATGTATTTGATTCATTTGCAAATGTATCAAGATTTTTTTGTGGATCTCCCTAGCATCTTATGGGGTTCAGACATAGAATACAATTTTATGAACATGGCTGATGGTCCTACCTTCCTGTACAGTTGGTGGTACATTGACCCAAAATGGTGCCCAGTTAACGAGTGGGACATAGTTCCTATAAAAAATTCCACTATAAGTCTGTGAGATTGTATAATCCACCACGACCCTTACAATAAAGTTAAAAGAAGCAATCACATGAAAAGCAGTACTTGCCTGCCCGGTGCCTCCCATATTACACTATGCCATGCGATCAGACAATCACAACACCTTCTCATTCAATACATTGCAATGCCACCCTTACTCTGAAATTGCCTACCAGTCACATGAGGGGGGACAGACAATACCGTCAGGTATAATGTGAGGGACCTTAGGTCTGTTTAATTGACATGCAGTTGTACCTCACACTCTGTGTTTCCTTTCAACACAGAGAGCTATACCCCATAATGGCTGTAGCACTAGTACTTTGCCTTCTCTCAGAGAAGGGGCCACGAGATAGTACCCTCCTCAGGGATGAAGCCTTGTGTTCGCTGATCCACTAATGTGGCGCCATCTGTATTCCGGGCCCCTGAATGGGTCAGCTCCTCCCCGTTCAAACAATGCAACAACCGGCAGCAAAATCACTTCCTTGTTTGCTTTCCAAAGAAGATGCTCACGAACAAGCTCTGTCAGGAACAGACAGATTCCAAGTCTATCCTAGTGGAAAACTCAGCCCCTTGCCACAAAGACTTCCAGTTCCAGATCAGAGGCAGCTGGTGCTCCCAGAAATGTTCCCAGATGTCTGTCTCCACCTACACAGTGCACATTGTTGGGTGTCCTGAGCTATCATGCTGCAACATTTGGTGCTGTGGGCTTAGAAAATCCAAGATGGCCAAAAAGCCCACATGTGCGCCAGAATCCAGGAGAACCACGCAGTTTGTGCGTACACCAAAATGGCTGCCTAACTTGCCACCCACCAGTGCGAGCATGATGGGCCAGGGTGCCCTGAGTCGAATGGGTGCCAAAGGTAAAACAGCAGCGCCTGTTAGCTCAAAAACGCTTTAATAATTACCTTTGGTTTCTCTGAATGCCAGCTCAAAATGCCTATTTTCAAACATTGCAACACATCCCAAAAATCTCACTGAACACCAGCGGACATCTGGCAGAATGAGGTATGTGTGCATACAAAATCTGGGAAGATGAAGAGCCCAAAACAATGTTCATAACACAACTGGCTGAGCTATGCATGTCAGCAGCCTAACTGAAACTGGATTAAAACCACCAAAATTGAAATGTTTAAATTAACTGAGTGACCTACTTTTGAGTGTCTCATAGTTTGTAACTGTTAAGATGTCATAGTTTTGAACTTAGAATCAGCATTCTAGCTGCATATGTAAAAATTGTATTGACTTAAACTGGGGAACAAAAAGTGACATTTTAGCTGAAACCTGGCTTAATGAAACTGAATTCTGCCTGACATCTACCCCCACAGGAGTTAAAACCTGCTCAGCCACTCTTCTCCTTGCCAAAAGGAGTTGTCACCTCTCTGATTAGATTAGGGCTGGAGCAGCTGGGGACTACAGGGAGGTGAACAAAGGCCTGTCCTGGACTCAGACAAATGTTATATTGGGGGTGTCGTAAAAGTGGCTTCCTCTTGGGAGAAGTGGGAGAGGGGAGAATTGGGCCAATGACAAGTAGAGAGGGGCAGGCTTAGCTAGGCCCAGGCACACACCCATTTTCAAAACACATAAAAAGAGACTGCTGGGACAGGTAGAGACATTCAAATCCAGTTGCTGCAGAGAGTTTTGCCGGACCACACAACATCCAGAAGATACCAGTTCCAGACTGACTCCAGCTACATACTCCAGAACCTAGAACTTCTACTTTAGAACCTAAATCAGAGGCCTAAAACCACAAGCTGAGTTCTCTGCAACAGGCCTCAAATCACTGCAAGCTACTCACAGCCGGGTGAGCTGCTTAAATCCCTTGCCAAGAACTTTTGCCAGGACCAGTGCAGAGATCCAGGAGCCGTGCAGAGACCGCTGTATACGGACAGACCAGACCAGTGCCAGAACAGACCGTGCAGAACCGCAGACCCAGAGACCAGATCGCTGTGAAGTGCCCCTAGCCTGATTGATCAGATCTGTGACGAGGTCCAGTCCTTCCAAAATATATTGTGAGTACTTAGGTCAGATTGTGACAGAAATAAGATCTTAGTTTAAAATAATCTAATCCAAACTATTTTAATCTAACCAAAACTGCCTCCTAGAAGTTGTCACTTGTCATTTTGTAAAGCTGCACCACTGTCACTTGTCAATTCTGCAGCTGCAAAGCTGTCACCTGTCATTTTGAGTTTACTTTAAATCCGAAAAACAACCTTTAAAATTTGTTCATATCTCTGGAACCGTTTGGGCTACGAACTTGGTTTAACTTTCCTCTGAAAGCATAGAATCTAGGCTTTCCAACAAGCCTAGAACCGACTTCCTAGTCCTTACACTTTTACTGCAATCACGATTCACGCACTCGCAAATTGTACCGCGATTTGCGATTTGGTTAAAAATCCAGCCATGTGTAACCATCAGCAGTCATTTCTTTCCTTGCTAAAAATTCGTTTGCCTCTTAATCACCATCTCTGAATCATTGCTAAAGTGAGCCTGAACTCATCCCAAGTATCTCTCACTCACCCTGAACCTCCTAAAGGGAATTAAAAGCATTTTCAGCATATTTCTCACTTCATTGCCACCACATTCAAAGCACTTGGGCCTGTGTTTTAAAACTCATACCGGTTTTCTCTAAGCTTGCTGGGGGGGAACTGAATTTCGTATTGTATTTGATTGCATTCCTGAGAACTGTGTGCTCCTCTTTCCATCTACTTCCATGTCTTACATTGCATAGGGAAAGGGGGTGAATTGCCAGAGAAAAAGTGATTATATTATCTTTTGCTAAAATCATCTCAAGTATTTCTGTACTGACTTTAATTCCTCATTGCTTTTCCCTTGAAATCATAAAAGTATTTTTGCTACTTGATCCATCCTATACTAACTCCTCATTGATTATAAAGAAGTGTGCTAGTGTCAGATTACCCATTGTTGATTAACATTATATTTATAAGAGCGATCTCGATTATTAATTTATTATAAAAGCGTGGTATCTATATTTTGTCTTATTTCTCAAATAAACCTTTTAAACTTGCAAAACAGAACTACTTCTTGGCTCAGTGGGGTTAGGGGGATTCTAAGAGAGTGGTGTTATATAGGGGTAGTCATCCAGAACTCATGAACTGGACATAAAGGTATATCAATAAGGGTTTCCATTCAGTATCCCAGACTTGGCATTGACTTAGCTGTAGTGTTGAATTGAATCTTCTTACACAGTGGGGGCTCGAGCCGGGATATTCTGGGTTAGATTTACCATTTGTGCAGATTAATACAGTGTGCCAGCTGACCAGATACACATATCCGGTCGGATCACCACGCTGTGTTACGCTGTAAAGCACTCCTCAAAGGAACGCTCTAGGGAAACGATCTGTTTTGCAAAAATAAAATACAAACTTCTGTAAGTCAGGAAGGAACTCAAATTCCAGAATGACGACACTGGTAGACATCAAAATAGCCAGAGAGCACTTCTTACATAAGCTATTTGTGAGAGGTGAGTGGACTCATCAGGACCAAACGGTCTGGTTGCAGGCAATCGCGCAACAGGTCACTGAAACAGGGTCAGATACATGGGGAGATCAGGGTCCCCTACATGTGGCCCTGAGTGAAATATATATGGCCCCGAAAGCCAAAGATGAACATAATAAGATTGCCAGGATAGCAGCATATTTGTATCTATATATGGGAGCCATGCAGGACAAATGTGCTGAAGGTCAGGATCTGGCAAATAGGCAACAGCTGGCGTTAGAAAAGGCCCAATCTGACCTGGTCTCTTCTGAGCAGAGGCTGCAGAGGAGCCAGGAGTCAGAAAATGATAGTAGGCAGTATATCATTAAAATAAAAGAGGACATGGATAGACTGCAACAGGAGAAGGCTGACCAGGATACCAGATTTATGGCCTTGCAGAAGGAGTACCAAGAAGGTTTGGACTCCCTTCTGCAGAGCCAGAAAAAGCTGGTCAGCAACTGGACTTCAACAGGGCATGCACAGAACAGGTAGCCACCCTGCAAATTCGATTAGACAGAGAGAAAGAGGAAAGCAATAAATTGATTCTGAAAGACCTGGATACCCAGGCAGAGTTTGATCAGGAGCACCAGAAAGCCGGTGCCTTCCAAAGGCAAAGGGACGACCTGGCGGCACAGATGCAGGCTCTTAGTCAGGAAAGGGACACCTTAGGCCAGGAAGTCTGCCACTTAAAAAGGAAAATGGAAGAAAATCACCTGGCCCTCCAGGGACTGGGTGACCTCCAAAAAGAACACCAGAACTTGTTAGAGCACACCAGGAGGGTGGAGGATGCTCTGGCAAGAAAGGAGCAGGCCAATAGGGACACAGCTCAGGAGGTAACCCTCCTCCAGCAGAGACTGGCCCAGTACTCCAGGACCAATCAGGAGGCACAGAGAGAAAATGAGGCTCTCTGTCAGCACAATGATAGGCTCCAGCAACAGATAGCGATGCAGGAGAGACTGATAGAGTCGAGTAAGGCCTTAACTGAGGAACAGAAAGTGCAGGCTCTTGCATTGCAACAGGAAGCAGGGGCAGATAGAGATGAGGTTCGCTGGGAAAGAGAAACTCCTGAGCATAACCTCAGGAGCCCTAGTACCAGAGGCCTTCATCTCTCCCAGTCCCTGGACTCTGCCACCCCCATATCCCCTCGCGCACATGAGCCCAGGGCCAAGGGGATGGCAGATTACTATCCAGCTAGAAGTATGGGGCTCATAGGCCAGTACCTCCCAGGAATGGATGGGCGGGCATCCGGGTATGGGCACCCAAGCACAGTGTAATTTAGTGGGGAACCCCAGGAGAGTAGGCCCATTAAGGGCATCCTGAAAACTTCTGCCCAGTTAGGTCAGTCGGCGGGGGTACCCATCAAATCCTGACAGCAAGGAGGAATCTGAATACTCCTCTGAACGGCGCAGGACACAGGAGACCAGGTCCCCACATTCTGCCAGCCATTCCCAGGCTCGCAGAATCCGGGAAAACCTGGAAGATCAGACAGGAACCTCTGGGAGCAGTGCCTCCGAGTCAGAGGATGAATGGACCAGGGTTACTCGAACCAAAAAGGCCAATAAGGCAAAAAGGGCCTTGCTTAAGGACCCATTGAAGCAAATATAGGCAATAAGGAGTGTCATCACGCCTTATCATAAGAACGCCAAGTATTCCGTTTGGGAACACTTGGAGCTCTATGAGCAAATGATGGAGACTTTCCATTTGAAGGACAGCAGTAGCTGCATCCAGTACGTCAAATGGACATTCTCCCCAGAATACTCCAGTTTTTTTGCGGGGCTGGAGGACCAAAATCATTTAAGATGGTTCACCTATAAGGCGGCCATCTTGAAACATTTTTCTGTTCACAGAAATCCTCAAGAGGCTCGCAAGGCAGCCTACAATTTGCAATGGGGGGAGGTCAGGCCCCACAAGAGTTTGTGCAAGAATTAAAACGTGCTTTTGCGCAGACCACCAGAAGGGTGCGCACAGATAGCGGAGAATTTATCAATACGTTTTTCCATTCCTTAACCAAATTCATAATGACCCAGCTCGTGAGAGATTTTCATGAGAAAAGATCTTTAGACTGGGTCATTGAACAGGCTACCCGGATCTATGAGGTGCAGAAGCCTATCGAAAATAAAAATAACGCGCCGAAAAACCCCAAAACCAACAGCACCCCGGCTGCTGCCAAGGTGGCAAAGGTAAAGGTTGCCCCCATTTTAGATTTGGAGATGGGGGGGCCTAAAAACCTGCCTGCACTAAATAATTCACAGCCCAGACGGCCCTCGGGCCAGTCACAGACAGGGAGTCGAGGAGGTAGTCCCACAAATGGGGTCCCCCGCTCCCCTGACTATGTAAGTCCCCGCTACAAGGGAAACCGACCAATCCTGGGTTATGTGTGGACTCCTCCAGCCCAAGGGGGGGATCCAGCCAAGCTTCTAACCCAGGGAACTTCCCTCCCAACTTCCCACAGGAGGGCAGAAATTCTCCAAATCCTGGGCAGAACTTTTTCCCCAGGTATCCACCCAATTTCCAGCCCCAAAATCATCCATCCTTCTTTCCCCAATTCCCTGAGCCCAGACAACCTAATCCGGGAGAGGGGAGGCCAAGGGTGGAGGGGTACCAAAATCTTCCCAACCAGGGGTACTACCAGAGAAGGGATAGCTACCCTTCCCGGGATCAGCCCAGGGGAGAAAATAGAGCCCCGTATCAGCCTGAGAGGGTTTCACAACTTGAGCGCCAGGTCCAAAATATGGCACGAGATCTGGGTCACATACTGAGGGCTCAACAGAACCCTCAGATGAGCATGCCACTGCAGAATGCCCCAAACTCTGGACCTGGTGCTCCAGAACAATGACGGGGGCAGCACCCCGATAACACACCGGTTCCCAGGGAGGAGGCACAAGGGGAATGGGGGTGTAAAGCCTTGGAGGAAGCTTCCTTCCCAACTTGTAAACAGCCCCTGGAAAACCAGGAACCGGAAACAAAATCTCCTACCCCTGAAAGCCTGCCTCCCAAGGAGCAGAGGCGGGGTAGGAGAAACAAAGGACCCAAACAGACCCACTTTGTGGAGGCGGTACAGGTCTTCCAATTTGAGGGAGAGGGATCCTCAGAGGATCCTGGGGAAAGGATCTTCTCCTTTAGAGATGGGGGAACTCCTCCCAAGGAAAAATGGGTCCCAAGGGATTCCAATCCAGACTGGGGAGATATGGAGACTGAGCTACCGCCGCCCATCATCTCATCCTAGAACCCACAATACCAAAATCCCCTGGTTCAAACCCATCCTGATGACTGCCTCCAAAAAGGGCGGGGCGGCCCAGAACCGGAACCAGGGGAACCCACAATGGCTCTGGTCTCCAGTTGCCAACTTTTTCTTTCAGATTCCCAAGACTCTCCACAGAATTCTGCCCAAATCTCTTCTCTCGCCATGTCCAAAACCAGAAAGTTAGCCCACCAGTTGTCCAAAAATGTGCATTATCTGTGCCCCCTTGAGGAGAAGGAGGGAAGATAATATGCCCCGGTACAAGTACAGGGGCAGGGTACAATTTTGGCACTGGTGGACACTGGATCCCAAGCTACCCTTCTGTCCAAAAGGGCCTTTGAGGAACTAAATGCAGGCAGGGGGAGAATTACCGTATTCCTCTCACCTCTCTTCCTGGACAACTGCAGAACTTTGACGGGAAGGAGATTCCCGTTGAGGGGACTGCCCGCTTGGACATTAAAATTGGGCGACACAAGGTGAAACACCCGGTCATAGTAGTGACTCCAGAGGGCACCCCTTGTTTACTAGGGAATGACCTCCTGAGAAGGTTGTCACCCCTAATAGATTGTGTAAACAAAGTCCTCTGGACCCAGACTAGCCGACCAATAAAATTAAAACAGAGTGTCAACCATGTTAGTTTAAACGGCACCTGCCACATGGTTGAACAAAAATCTGACCAAGTAGAATTTCACTTCCAGAACAACCAAACTCCAGACGTGACAGTAATAGCAGTAGGACAACAGACTGGTGATGGGGGGTCCTCTCTATTTATGAAAATCAACCTTCCTTCCAGTTTAAGGTGGTATTCCACACTGGAAGGAAACGCCCTGAATTCTTTACTAATCCACAATCAGAAACTCCCACTCCTCTAGTCCAGAAAGATGTGAAATCAGCTCAGAGCCTGGCTGATATTCAGCAAATTGGAGAGCAGTTGTTCATCCCTGTTCAGTTAAATGATGGGAAGGACTCTGTTCTCGCTCGAGTGTGCGTGAACAATGGTAAGAGCTTCATCAGCGAAGCCATGTTCCGCCAACTCCCAAAAGATCCAGCCATTCCCACATTCAAACTGAAAGACAAATGGGAAATGGACCTGGAAGCACCTAATTCCAAACAGCTCCTGCCAAGCAGGTGTATGCTCAAAATCTCCATTGGCAACAAGAGCATAGTCCATAATTGTTGGGTCGTGCGAGACGTCACTGCCGCCTTTTACTTAGGCAGTGACATTCTCAATCGCTTTGCCATTAGTTTGGACCTAATAAACTTCAAAGCTTGGTCCCAATTAGCGGATAATCCCATGGGCTTTGATGATCCAGAAAAAGCATTTAGGTCAGCTCAGTTGCTACCTTATGCAGTTGAAATTCAGATTAAAGAGGAAGTCACCATCCCAGAAAGGACCCGACAATTCTCCCTGGAAGTGAAAGTTAAAAGAGGACAACATTTGAAAAACCCTGATGCTTACATACATCTAAACGCTTCTCTCCAACAGCAAGGGTTGGGGGTAAACCCAACTCCATTAGTCAACATAGAACATGACACCATTCTAATAGAGGTGGATAACAGCGACTTAAAGAGTATTACTCTAGCCGCAGGCACCATTATTGGAATGGCGGTTGATGACCGACATTTTTCCATTGATTTAGGAAATGAACTGTTAGGACCAATCCCCAAGGACTGTTTTGACAGTGACAGTGATGACAATACAACACCAGACAGGATTTTTACCCGGCATGGGGGGAACTTCCTGGTGTACACTTCTGGCCCTTATGGTAAGGAAGATGTGACTTGTGACTTCAGGAGGGATGAGGTGATTTTCCAGGTCCAGGAGGGTTGCCTTTCCCACCTGAGGCCTCCAGTCCAAATCAGCACTCTGACCAGGGACTTCTCCACCCAGCTGGAGGAGGCCGCTGAAATAGCCAAACCAGAAGTCTTTCCAGGCTTCAGGCAGATGGTGGAAGAGAGAGTCAACCTAGCTGATGCCTGTGTGACTCTGGAACAGAAACAAAAGTTGAAACAAGTTTTCTTGGATTTCCAAGATCTCTTTGCGGTAGACTCATATGACTGTGGTCGCACCGACATCCACACAACAACAATCCCCACGGACCCTGGCATGACTCCAATGTTTGTGAAGCAATATCGCTTGCCTCTCGCATCAATGGAGTCCCTTACTGAAATAATTAAGAACCTGGAGTCCCGGGTAATAATCCGTCCAGTTCACAGCACCTTCAATAACCCGGTGGTGGGAATATTGAAGCCAAACGGCCAGTGGAGACTCTGCGCCGACCTCAGGGAGCTCAACAAACGGGTCCATACTTCCCGATGGCCTCTGCCCTACATTGACCAAGGGCTGGCCCAGATCCAGGGGTCACAGGTATTCACAGCAATAGACCTGACCAATGGATACTGGACTGTGCCTGTCAGTAGGGAGGACCAATACAAGCTGGCTTTTACCTTTGGGGGCCAGCAGTACACATGGACCCGGACTCCCTTCGGATACCTCAACTCCGGCAATGAATTCAACATTTTCCTACATAAGGCCATGCCCGACCTGGGTGCGAGGGGTAACCTGGCTTATGTAGATGATGTCCTCATCAAAAGTTCATCTGTGGAGGAACACATAGCGGAGATCCGTTATGTTCTGACACAGTTGAGGGCCGCCGGAGCAAAACTTTCCTTCCAGAAAGCACAGTGGTGTAGAACCCGTGTTAATTTCTTGGGGCATGAGATTACTCCTCAGGGTCTCTGTCCCCAAGAAAAGAAAGTGGAAGCACTCCAGAAACTGAAAGACCCCACAACTCTGCGGGAACTAAGGAGCCTCCTTGGACTGACTAATTACAGCAGAAAGTTCATTGAGGGCTACGCAGAGATCACTAGACCCCTGATTCATCTCCTGAAGGGGGGGGTCAAGCGGGAACGGGGTCCAGAACAATCCGAGGCAGTAAGACAACTCAAAAGAAGCCTCTCACAAGCGCCTTGCCTAGCTTACCCTGTCAGAAACAAGGAGTTCTTCCTGGAGACGTGCTTCTATAATACGTGCTTGACGGCAGTATTATACCAAAAGCATGACAAGGTCAATAAAGTAATCTCCAATGCGAGCAAAACTTTATCCTCTGTGGAGGAAAAATTCAACGATTGTGAGAAGGCACTCCTGGCAACGGTGTGGGCATTGAAGAATTACCGCCCGTTTATCCAGGGGGAACACATCATAGTGGAGACTCCACACCAGCCTCTGCAATATCTCCAAAGTGACAGAATCTGGGCCGGGAATGTGAGTAATTCCCGAATTACTTCCTGGATTCTGTCAATGCAAGGCTTTCCTGTGGAGGTCAGATATGGCCAAAACAAGAAGAGTCCCCTCGCACAAGGTCTGGCTGACTTGCATGATTGTGCCAGAGAAAACTGTCTCGAGGACGAAAGTCTAAAAATCAAGGACAACATGGAGGCATACCTTAATTCCCCACACAAAGTCTTTGAAGAAGACAAGTGTGAGGGAATGCCCACTGTCTATGTGGATGGATGTTGACAACGACAGGGAGAAAGAACTGGTGGCTGGCGTAGGGAATGCATGGGTGAAGGAGTTCCCAGAACCCTCTGCTGGATACAAAATTGGTCCCCGAAGTAGTCAGGTGGCAGAATTGATGGCTGTGCATCAGGCCATCCTCACTGCTGTCCAGCATCAACTCCACGAACTGGACATAATCACAGATTCGGATTATGTACGGAACGGGTTCGTGGAGCACCTGGTTAATTGGAAAACCAGAGGCATGTTATGTGCTAATAACAAACCCTTGAAACATGGGAAGTTAATACAAAACATTGATGATCTGGTCACATCGAATGGGATGACCATCTACTGGAAAAAGATCAAGGGTCATTCCAAAGTAGAGGGACCAGACAAAACTGGAAATGACTTAGCTGATCAGCTGGCCAAAACCGGGGCCATCCAAGGGGATCTAATTGAAATAGAGTCCCTGTTGGGGGAAATCCAGGTCACTGCTATCACTAGGTCCCAGACAAATGCTCACAATGGTCTTTCAACTGCCAAATGGAGCAAGGAGACCCCTGATGCTGATTTGATTACAGCTCAGAAGGGTGATCCAATTATTGGTAAGTTTTACCAACACCTTGAGGACCCTGAGAACTTTCCCCTGACGGATACCGATTACATTGGGAAAGAGGACCTAAGAGTATTGATGAAATGTCCAAAAATGTTCCGAATCCAAGACAGTTTGTTGGTAAGGAAATCCCAAGCTGGCCATGATCTGTGGGTGGTTCCTACCTCATTCCGAAGCCTGATGTTAAGTCACGCCCATGATGCGGCCACCGCCGGTCATAGGGGTTTCACACAACACTGGAAATCTTAAGAGAGGTTGCATACTGGCCACACATGGGGCAGGACCTCAACCAATACTTGAAGGGGTGTCTTGTGTGTGCACAATTTCAGACATCATCCCTCACACACCGTGCGCCTCTCCAAAAGAGGGGGATGACACTCCCATGGTCAGATTTGCAAATTGACTTTGTAGGCCCCGTGATTCGCTCTGCTAGGGGAAACAAGTACATGTTGACCGTTACATGCTTGTTTACCAAGTGGGTGGAATGTCTCCCAGCCCCAAACTGCAAGGCAGAAACAGCAGCTGCCCTGATGATTAACCACATCTTTTCCCGTTTTGGTCTACCTCAAAGGATTGAGTCAGACAGAGGTAGCCACTTCACCAGTGAAGTAATGGCAAAGATGTGGGAGATACTGGGGGTTAAAAGGAAGCTACACATTGCTTACAGGCCAGCTTCTTCTGGAGCAGTGGAGAGATACAACCAAACCATTGTGAGCATATTAAAGAAGTTTGTGGCAGATTCTGGGCCAAGTTGGGATATCCGATTACCCCTGGTCCTAATGGCCATCAGATCTACCCCTTCATCTGCAACCAAAATGTCACCATTTGAGTTGATGACTGGACGCAAGATGGTGCTTCCCCAGCATTTGCTCTACAGAACCCAAGAGCAGACACTGATAAATGCCTCCACAACTCAAGAGTATGTGGAGAATTTAAGGAAACACCTTCAACATGCTTTTGCCTATGCTCAGCGGAATCTAGAAAGATCAGCTGAGAGTATGAAGACCCACTATGACCTGGAAACTTCCAGGAAGGAATATCAGGTGGGGGACCGGGTCTATTTATACAACTTCCAAAGAAACCAGGCAAGACAGCGCATATTTTTGCCTACATGGAAGGGACCCTTTGAGATTAGACAAGATCCGCATCCCCAAAGGCGGTTTGGCAGAGGGGGAAGACAAGTGGGTCCACATAAACCAGTTGAAGTGTTGCCATCCCAGGCACACTTTGCAGCAACTGGAGGACTCCTCTGTAATCCCAGAGGGTACCGCTCCAGAGTAATTCAATTCCAACCCTAAAATATCCTACATATAGCCTATCAAATTCTGTGTTTCTCAAGTTTATGTGTTCCTGTCTCTTAATTTAAAAAGATGTGCATGTTCATATCTGTTGAGTTCTAAAATACATATGCCACCCCACTATATCAATGGTGGGGGAGAAATGTCCCTGAATAGGTATTGCTGCTTTTCCTTTGTTGTCCTAGGAGAAAGAAAACCTGGAGACTGGCCAAGGAGGACGATCCGGAGACCGGGAGCAGAGACCCAAGGGGCCCAGGGTACTGCCCAATCCTCCCATCAGGGCCAGCAAGGAGAACTGATTGATCGACTGGAGGGAGGAAAAGATGCTGAACTGTGCCATTTGCAGAATTGGAAGAAGATTATGCGGACAAACCAGTGCGTGGGTCAAAACCTTCTGTGCACTCGACTCCCCATCAACTCAAATTCAAAGTGCAGTCGCGTGGGGGGGCCTTGTTGGGTGTCCTGACCCACGTTTGAGCTATCATGCTGCAACATTTGGTGCTGTGGGCTTAGAAAATCCAAGATGGCCAAAAAGCCCACATGTGCGCCAGAATCCAGGAGAACCACACAGTTTGTGCGTACACCAAAATGGCTGCCTAACTTGCCACCCACCAGTGTGAGCATGATGGGCCAGGGTGCCCTGAGTGGAATGGGTGACAAAGGTAAAACAGCAGCGCCTGTTAGCTCATAAACGCTTTAAAAATTACCTTTGGTTTCTCTGAATGCCAGCTCAAAATGCCTATTTTCAAACATTGCAACACATCCCAAAAATCTCACTGAACACCAGCGGACATCTGGCAGAATGAAGTATGTGTGCATACAAAATCTGGGAAGATGAAGAGACCAAAACAATGTTCATAACAAAACTGGCTGAGCTATGCATGTCAGCAGCCTAACTGAAACTGGATTAAAACCACCAAAATCGAAATGTTTAAATTAACTGAGTGACCTACTTTTGAGTGTCATATAGTTTGTAACTGTTAAGATGTCATCGTTTTGAACTTAGAATCAGCATTCTAGCTGCATATGTAAAAATTGTATTGACTTAAACTGGGGAACAAAAAGTGACATTTTAGCTGAAACCTGGCTTAATGAAACTGAATTCTGCCTGACATCTACCCCCACAGGAGTTAAAACCTGCTCAGCCACTCTTCTCCTTGCCAAAAGGAGTTGTCACCTCTCTGATTAGATTAGGGGTGGAGCAGCTGGGGACTACAGGGAGGTGAACAAAGGCCTGTCCTGGACTCAGACAAATGTTATATTGGGGGCGTCGTAAAAGTGGCTTCCTCTTGAGAGAAGTGGGAGAGGGGAGAATTGGGCCAATGACAAGTAGAGAGGGGCAGGCTTAGCTAGGCCCAGGCACACACCCATTTTCAAAACACATAAAAAGAGACTGCTGGGACAGGTAGAGACATTCAAATCCAGTTGCTGCGGAGCATTTTGCCGGACCACACAACATCCAGAAGATACCAGTTCCAGACTGACTCCAGCTACATACTCCAGAACCTAGAACTTCTACTTTAGAACCTAAATCAGAGGCCTAAAACCACAAGCTGAGTTCTCTGCAGCAGGCCTCAAATCACTGCAAGCTACTCACAGCCGGGTGAGCTGCTTAAATCCCTTGCCAAGAACTTTTGCTAGGACCAGTGCAGAGATCCAGGAGCCGTGCAGAGACCGCTGTATCCAGGCAGACCAGTGCCAGACCAGACCGTGCAGAACCGCAGACCCAGAGACCAGATCGCTGTGAAGTGCCGCTAGCCTGATTGATCAGATCCGTGACGAGTTCCAGTCCTTCCAAAATATATTGTGAGTACTTAGGTCAGATTGTGACAGAAATAAGCTCTTAGTTTAAAATAATCTAATCCAAACTATTTTAATCTAACCAGAACTGCCTCCTAGAAGTTGTCACTTGTCATTTTGTAAAGCTGCACCACTGTCACTTGTCAATTCTGCAGCTGCAAAGCTGTCACCTGTCATTTTGAGTTTACTTTAATTCCGAAAAACGACCTTTACAAATTCGTTCATATCTCTGGAACCGTTTGGGCTACGAACTTGGTTTAACTTTCCTCTGAAAGCTTAGAATCTAAGAACCGACTTCCTACTCCTTATACTTTTTCTGCAATCACGATTCAGGCACTCGCGAATTTTACCGCGATTTGCGATTTGGTTAAAAATCCAGCCACGTGTAACCATCAGCAGTCATTTCTTTCCTTGCTAAAAATTTGTTTGCCTCTTAATCACCATCTCTGAATCATTGCTAAAGTGAGCCTGAACTCATCCCAAGTATCTCCCACTCACCCTGAACCTCCTAAAGGGAATTAAAAGCATTTTCAGCATATTTCTCACTTCATTGCCACCACATTCAAAGCACTTGGGCCTGTGTTTTAAAACTCATACCGGTTTTCTCTAAGCTTGCTGGAGGGGAACTGAATTTCGTATTGTATTTGATTGCATTCCTGAGAATTGTGTGCTCCTATTTCCATCTACTTCCATGTCTTACATTGCATAGGGGAGGGGAGGTGAATTGCCAGAGAAAAAGTGATTATATTATCTTTTCCTAAAATCATCTCAAGTATTTCTGTACTGACTTTTATTCCTCATTGCTTTTCCCTTGAAATCATAAAAGTATTGTTGCTACTTGATCCATCCTATACTAACTCCTCATTGATTATAAAGAAGTGTGCTAGTGTCAGATTACCCATTGTTGATTAACATTATATTTATAAGGGCGATCTCGATTATTAATTTATTATAAAAGCGTGGTATCTATATTTTGTCTTATTTCTCAAATAAACCTTTTAAACTTGCAAAACAGAACTACTTCTTGGCTCAGTGGGGTCAGGGGGATTCTAAGAGAGGGGTGTTATATAGGGGTAGTAATCCAGAACTCATGAACTGGACATAAAGGTATATCAATAAGGGTTTCCATTCAGTATCCCAGACTAGGCATTGACTTAGCTGTAGTGTTGAATTGAATCTTCTTACAACATGCGGTGTCCAAAATGAGACATGAAGGCTGCCTGATATCTCCTTTCACAGGCAAATATGAAAAGCCGCCAAACTCTCTCACTTCACAGGTTATCTAGATGCCTCCTATGTAAGATTTCTCCGTTTATGCAGGGAGCGAGGAGACATCTCCAGGATATTAAAAAAGAATATTGTGTGAAAAGGCCAAACCTGTGATCTAAAGTACGCATTTTCCTTTCTGCCAAAACCACGTCTCAATCGTTATGAAATGGGTGTGTGAGTCAGAGTAATTATATTAGTTTATGTGTGAAATTGTGTGTGTTGGAGTGGGAGTATGTGTTTATGTTTGTGGATTCTGAGTACTCTGCCATTTCTAAGTGGGCATTAGGCTATTTGATATCTCCTCACAGTGGCAACTGATAATGATGGCCTAAATCTGTTTGCTGGAGACCAGCAATGATCTGCTAATGTGAAATTAGGCAAACTGTCCAAATAGTGTGCTAACTGGAGCCAAATATAGATTCATGAAAACAGGCATTAGATGTACTCATTAAAATGTCTGTTGTCTTATAATGGCATTGCCACTTTTTTGTTTGGTCCCCATATTTTTCCAGGGATGGATTTTCTCCTGACACAGATGCACATCCCTTTAAAGGGCGCTTAAAGTGTCATGTTGACATAAGCCTTTTATTCCAATGTAAATCTCTAGACAGTGGAATACAAACGGCAAAGAAGGGGTTAAAAAACAACCAACAGAGATAGCACATGTAATGAACCATCAGGAGGCCGTACCACGTAAACAATTTTCAGTGGCCGTACTTTTTTTGACAGGCAGTAAACTGGAGGGTGTGCGCATACTTTGCGCGTTATTAGATAGCATTTAATTTGCACTGCTCTTATATTGCACCGATTTACTTTTACAGAGGTTATTTCACTTTAGATCCACTGAAGCCTCCAATCACTGCAACATCAGGGAGCACGTGGCCTAGGCGCCTCAGGGGTCTTTCCCCTTCTTTCCATTTTTTCCTCTGTCTCTCATTCAGTCTCAAAGAAAGAAAACATGGCAAAGCAGAGGGTTCCATGTGTTAAAATCTCGGAAAAATGGCTGTTTACACAAAAAGGATGTGGTTTTGCCGCTGCAATCCATGTAATGGATGCAGGGGACACCCCTGCAACCCCCAGACCATTATGCCATTTAAGGAGAGCGGTGGACACACCCACAACCCCCACTCCCCTTAAATGGTATAATGGGGTACACCTTTACCGGGTCAAACCACAGCATTTTGCCACAATTTTTTTTAAAGGTGACATTTTTGCTGCGATTTTATTACTGCATACCTAAGCAGAGAGGAAAAAGGTGAATGAAAGAAACAAAGGTGGGAAAAGAAGGGAGACGATGGTAAAAAGAAAGGGAGGAAACAATTAAGCAACATGACCCGAGCAGCGAGGGCATTACCGACTCAGGTAATGCCCCGGGGCCCATAGTTATAGTTAATGGAAGGACCCGGGTAATGCCCCCGCCGCGAGGGTCATATTGCTATTAGTACCCCGGCCCGCATTATGTGCGTAACCGGGGAACTAAAAGCATTTTTTTCTGTCCCGAAACGCTGCAGCGTTTTGGGACAGAAAAAAAAAACTACCAAGAAAGTGGCGGCCATCGGGAGCGAACGCGCTGGGGACACAAGTGTTCCCAGCGCATCCGCTCCTGAAAAAAAAAAGAAAAAAAAGAAGCAGAAGGTAAGTGGGGTTGGGAGGGTGGGAGGGGAAGAAAAAAAACATACCTGCGTCCCCGCTTGGGGACGATGGAAGCATCCAGCCGTGTGGAGGCGTGGAGCGGGGATGGCCCGCTCTGAGTCTCCACACTGCTGGAGCCTGCTATCGTTCCTCAGCAGGGACGCAGGAGCAAAAGGATAAGTGGGGTAGGGAGTAGGGAGTGAGGGGAAGGGAAAAAAAAAAGAAAAAGCTTACCCGAGTCCCCGGCGGGGGTGAAGGCAGCCTCTCAGCCGTGGGGAGGCTCGGAGCGGGGATGGCCCCGCTTCGAGCCTCCTCATTGGCTTAGGGGCTGCCACGCCCCCGCCCAGGACAAGGCGGCTGGATTCCCGGCCAAGAATCGAAGGATTCTCGGCCGGGTAAGGACCCGGCGAGAGCCAATCAGAATGCTTGTTGCATTCTGCTTGTCTCTCGCCGGGTACTAATAATGAAAATAAAACAAGCGAAACCAAGATGGAACGAAAGTAATTGCATCAGCTCTGGGCATTGGCACCTGGCACCGCATACACAATCAAAAAAACACTCTAGCTGCCTTAAACAAGCTGTGCTGTAAGCAACACAAAATGAAAATACTTGTAGTGCAAAATTGTCACTGCCTAAAAGTCTGGCACAATACCCCCAGAATGACTCTACAAATCGGATGCACTGCTCTGCCGTCCTATCCTGCCTCATCATCCCTGAGGAATGCTTTCCAGCTGAAACACCCGCTAGCTACTGAATGCCATTATTTGTATCATCAAATTTACTTTTTCTCAAGCTTTGTAGGGGGTGCACACTTGTTTCAAAAACAACATATATTGTTCGTTAGTGTTAATGGTTAATCGTTTGCCTTTTATTAATGAAAAACACATTTACGGCCTACCTAATTTCAACATTTTTAAGACATTTTTCCTGCTATGGTTATCCTCCATTTTGTGAGCGGAATGGGACTGCTAAGAAGGAGGATTACTTCCAGGACAAGGAAAGGAATAATGCCGAGATCAATGTCATCCAATGCACAGAAAAATAAAACGATGTGAACGAGACTGGGAATATTGACAAATATCAACAAAAATAAAGTGATATTATATTAAACATCTCTTACCTGCATGCCCTACCTAGTACACTGACCTTAAGAAAAACGTATTTGAGCCATCATCTACAGATTATATATGAGGAGGATAGATGGTGGGAGAGTTTGAAGAATGGAGACCATACGTTCTTGGTCATTGCAGTAGCCAAGATTCTACAGGTCCTGGGCCTGGAGCAGGAATCGAGCAATAAACTAAGCATGAGGCAAATCAAGAACAAAGTGGCCTTGGACGCTGGAATAATTTCAAATTAAACTCTATCTTGGTGTACTGTGCAGTAAAGTAAAGTGTAGTCTTAATTGAGTTGTAACAGAGATAGTAATTACTTTCCTAAAGGGATTAAAGGATCGAATGACCGTTTTCATTTTGTAAAAATTGTTCATAACAATTAAATGCAAATTAAAAAGTGGTACTATAAATTAAGCCTTTTTTTAACAAAAGAGGCAAACTAAATAAAAATGGAATGCAGGATAAAATACATTTCAGAAGTTCACTGTTTGATCACATAATTAGTTGCCAGGGACAAACGCCTTGGAGTAAGTAGAGCACAAACAGTGCTTTTATGGGCACTAGTGGATATTTCCGTAGTTGTATTCAGCTAAGATAGTACTCTGGGACATGCTGTCCAACTGTTAAAAGCAGTGAAGAGGAAGATTATTGGACCAGGAAGAGGGGAGTTTGTTTTTTCCTCACTGACTTGCATTAGGGGAAGTCCATTTTTAGCAAAGAAAGTCATACAAATATCCACGTTTTGGACTATAAAATTGGTTGACTCTTTCAAAAATGAGGGGAGTTGGTGCATGTACTCCGTAGTGTACTCTGTAGCCAAGCCGTAGAGGAACTTGTCAGCCGATCACTGCAATGGAGCCCTGTTTTCATTCCAGAATAATCTTCTAAATGTTAGGCAAACTAGGTCAGAGAGGTGGAACCTATCAATGAAGTCCCATTCCCGATGGACTGCCCCAGACTAGATGGGTAGTCCCCTAATGTGTGAAATCTAGTCCACTCAAGTCCAGAAGCCCTTTTGGCCAATGGGAAATGTTTAGCTTTCAGATCGTTTCAGGTTGAAGAAGCTTCTGGGTTGAATGTTCCATGGCTTCCGCTTGGAAATCTTCAGTCAGGGAAGGGAAGCTGTGGTGATCGATCCAGAGACTTCAGTTTCTGCATCACCTTTTCCCAAAGGACAAGGACTCACATCCTATGATGACATGAGACTTAAGAGCTTCATCGCTCGAGTAATTCGTAAAGCCGTAGTGTTGGATGTCATGCTTTGAGGCTTATGGCAACGCTGTACGTCGGTTTCCTGTTTTCGTGTACCATGAAATGGCGCGTGCAACGTCCATAATCACCCTTTTCTTCAACACGAAGCAATCTGTCAGACTGTTTTTCTGGGCATTGTAGATGTTTTTGCTATCTTTAGTCGTGTACAGTGTATCTGACAGCAGGACACACATAATGCTGAAACAATCCCTGCTTCCTTTATAACCCAGGCTTGGCTGTGATTAGAATTCTGAAATCTCTCGTCCAGAATAGGCTATAAGGCACGTGGTTGCTGGACTGGTGGACATAATAATGTCAAGCTGGGGCACACTTCAAGACTGTTTCCATTGTGATAGGAGGAGATAAAGAGTAGTAGAAAATCTCATCATTATCTGACAAGGTAAAAGAAAGCATTAACAGGCGGATTGCTCTTTACATCACGTGGAACTCATTGTGGCATATAGAAGCAAATTCCATGAGCTATTCGCAAGTGTGGCATGCATATTTTCTGAATCATTCTTACTTGTAATATAAAACACTTTGGTTATTGGAGGAGGTTTGCAGAGAGGTTAGCTAATGTGAACGGTTTGTGCACATGTTGCCCATATAGTCCTTTCTATTCATAAAGTTCCCATGTGTGTTTAGGGGAGCATGTCACGTCCGGTGACAAGCTGCAGTAAACATCAAGCCACGGATGCCTTCCTATTGGGCCGTATATAGTCTTTTGATCAAGTCCAGTGACATTGCCACTATCTCCCATATGCGTCTGATGGTGAACTATTTTGTCATGCATATCCAAAATGGCTGCTGCTCTTACTCATTCCCTCATGAGGTATTGATACTTAGAGTGAGTGAGTTGAGAGTGCTGTGGGAAATGGGTATCTTATCTCAGAGCCTCTGTAGATGATGATAGCCATAGTAGTGCTGTTGTGAAGTCGGTATGAGCTCCATTGCGTCTCAATGAATGCATGCTAGAGATGCGTTTCATAGTAAATACAGCCACATGATACTTGCTGTGTTTTGGAAATGGCTACCAACTTGAATCTTGAGGAATGGTGAAACATTGTATTTCAAGAATCCATCTAAATAAAGAGTATTCTGCAGTGGTCGAAGTGTACGAAAAAATGTAGTGGAACTATGTTCCCTGCTAGCCTGCACCTACTCCCCACAAACCCCATTGCCATGCCGCCTCCCACACACAATACACACCCCCAAACACATGCACTTGCTGTTTAAGGGAACGTTCAGTTTAGTGCACTGAAAGTAAAAGTATCAACTTCTTCCTACATTTTAAAGTAAAACCGTTCCGGAACAGTTTCTTTTTAAAAGAAAAGTATAGGAGCAGTAAAGCTTAATTTAAACAAGTAGAGGAGCACCACTCCCAATCGCTCCCACTCAATTCGACCCCTGGTATTCTGTAAGAGATAAGTTGCCAAGACGAGCCTCGTATGGAGCAAATTGAGGATATCCTGGCACTGGACCGGAAAACTTGGGGCAGGTGATGCTGGATGGGTATCTCCTAGGGGAGTTTCATCTATATACCAAATAAATGATAATTGCACAAGCATCCATGGAAAATAGGGGAGGAGAAGAGAGCTGCCTGACAACATTAGTCCACCCAGGACAAAGCAAAAATAGCAGGTTTCCAAATTGCCACCAGGAGCTCTAGACTCTCAATAATCAGACAGTGTCTAGGCAGATTCAATATATTCCAGTGCAAATGGCTCGGGACGCTATGTGTAAATACCAGCAGTGAGGTAACAAGGAAGGAGGCATGTTGAAGAACAATAAATAATTGCTTAAACCCACAAACCGTAAAAGGCCTTATTATTTCACTCTGTCCAGACTATACCAAACACTGTTGCAAATCCATCTAGATGTTAACCATAGTATGAAGGAATTAATACATTAATTAATTAATACGTCCTTTTATGATATGTTATGGGCATGCACAGAGTTAAAGATCTTTTAGGAGGGCATTGAAAATGATATGTTTAGAATATTGGGCTATCAAAGGGATTTCTCTGTGCTTGATATTACATTATTTATTAAGAATATGAGCGAACCAATCAGGGGAGAGAACTATTCATGTCTACCACAATTTTTGGAAGAATCCAGATTATGACGCTCTGGTTCAGCACATATGAACCGAGTAGAGATGAATGACGAGTCAAACTGAAGCAGAGTGTGACATGGGATAAAGAGGGAAGCAAATCGGAGGCAAGGACACACTGGAGATAAGATCATAAACATTTGACTCTTCCCTTTTTCAAAGATAGCTGAAAATAAGTTGGAGATGAATAAGGGAAGAGCTAAGACTATCAAAGTATACTTAAAACACAGACGTACAACGGCAAACCTTGAAGTGTTCACATTTACAGTAAAAGGCCAATTAGCGGACAGTTAAACAGGTAAAAACGAAAGCTGTAAGCCAAAGGAAAAAGCCTAAATAAAGCTAAATTAATAAGCAAATGGTGATCAAATGGCACCTGTTATGAGTATTGTTACATGTCATGTTATGTTATCTGCAATTTGTATAGCACCTACTGCCATCAAATCGCTGTGAGGATTAACACCCTTTGGAAGACCGTAGTGAGAAGATTGAGAAGTGGTGGAACGAGATAAAACCATAACGAAGGTGGTAGGTGGTGGCTATCCTCTCTTAATGGTTCACAATGGCAATCTTGTGGGATAAACAGGTTCACAATGGCAATCTTAGGGGATAAACCTATTTTGTCGCTGTCTGCAACCCAGCTAGCTATCTAAGAAACCCGAACGAACCAGTTTGCAAAACATTTCTCCCACCCGTCCTACCTCAGTTGCTCCCATGCATGTTGATAAGGAAATCTGTGGGGATATTATTCTGTATACAAAGGCTAAGGCTGGATGCTAAATGAAACACATCTTGAAATGCATTCTTACAATTACTCACTTTATGACCAAAGGGCAGAAACCGAGGCTGCATTTGGGCCGCTCAGGATCCTGGAGAAAATCAAATGGCAGTGACACTTTTTACATCAGCCCAGAGTGTTCCTGAAGGGCGCTACCTTAGTCCAAGTGAGACCAGTTCTCAACTGTCCTATCAATTCTTCATTGAGAAGCAATTTTAGTTTTCGTTGTGAATTCCAAAGTATACGCTTTTTACAACCCTGATATTGGTTGTTATTGATTGGATGGTGCACATGCAATAACTCCAATAACTAAGTTACAGGCACAAGCAAAGCAAGGTACATCGCACTGTTACCAGATGGTAAAAGCCTATATTCAGTGCGAAATAGGTATTAGCACATGTTGTCCGCTGTGACAGTACCATTTTCTGAAAGTTGGTCACGATGGCAGTTTCACAACAAAAAAAAAATACAAAAGAAGATGGCCACCAATTAAATGGAGAAGAACACAATTCCTAGTCCCTTCTCCATGTTTAGTTTCGGCGATTAGGTGTCGCTTGCGACACCTACAGCCCAAAACTATTCAATGAGAGCACAGAAAGACATGGCATATGAGGAGTTACACAAAGCCTGTTGCTGTTGTTTGGTTATGGGCCCACCCTTGGACAGGCATTGCTATTAGATGACCAGGTACTCGCACCATTTTGCACCTGCTACCATCAATGGCCAGTTAATACCACTACGGCTGCGCCTGGCAAGTGCCTTTGCTATGCCTTCACAAAAACCCAAACTGTTGGCATTGCCAATGCTTGTTCCATTTAGTGGTGCCATAAAGAGTGGCAAAGTGGGCTTTGGAGGTAGTGAAAGGTAACAGCACAGGACAGGACATCTGGGCATGGGGCCATGAGGAGATTAAAGTAGGTAAGTGATGGGGGGAAAGGGGACGTGTGGGGGGCCGGAGGTGGGGGGTGCTGTGGATTTGTGGGCTGTTTTGTAGCACGTTCCCAGGAGAGGATATGGTGGTGTCTGGCTCATCAGGGGGCTAGATTTGCTGGCCAGTACCAGGATATAAGCCCACGTCTGAACTTCCTGATTGGCTAGTACACCTGAGGATGTCAACACGTGGAAGCTAATTAATGTCTAATGGTGTGCTTCTTCCATCCCTGGTGTATTATAGTCTTGCTTGTGAGGACTGCCTGCGACTGTTATTACTGCTCTGACTTTGACAATGTGAAACGTGCTTCTGGCGACAGCCTTAGCACTTAGTGGCAGGAATGATTGCGATTGCCTGAGGACGTAGAGATTTTGCAGAAATCTGTCATTAGGTTAGCAAAAGTAGAGACGTCACCTGTGCTGTGGGTTAGAGTTGCGTCTCAGGAATTCTAATGTGGTTATTCTCTGCTGCAATCAGCTAGAATACAAGAGTTCACCAATATAAGCGTGTGTACCACAATGTGTAGGGATGGAAGGGCATGGAATTCCATGCATACCAACATAGTTTCTGGATGAGCTCCAGGAATCAGTACCCTTTCGTTAACTTCTTTGGGTGAATGCCGAATTATGGAACAACAGGAATATGTGTTTTGAATGCTTGGCATGTATGACATGCGTGTCTAAAATGTCTTCTCTTATTTTTCCCTTGCACCAAGGATTTAACCAGCATTGATGTGGTGCAGGAGAAATATTTCCAATTCTGGGTAGTAAAACTCGCAAACCTGATTATTTATAATGTTTGTGTGTATTTGGTGTTTTTAGGGTTCTCACACCCCAATCTGTAGAGCAGCTCTGAATGGGAGGTAAAATGAGGAACATTAGAGGGAGTTTGGTTTGACAAGATGCAGCGATTTAGCAGGACCCATAGAGAGGGAGACGGACACCCTCCATTCATTACAGTTTGCAATCAGAAGATGCTGAAACGGTGGGTGTTAAGTCCTTTTTGAAAGTTTCCTTAAATCGACTCATACAATGCTCTGAATTTTCCAAATTCGGGTGTGAGAAAGTGATCAAGTACTCTTTCTTTATTAATAATGTGGCACTTGTACTTCTGCCTTCATGCCTTTGGCATTTTACAATTTGGAATACAAATCCCAGAATTCCGAGAATTGAGCGGGACTGAATGGCTTTCTCACGACTGGAATGGGGAGACTTGAGAGCTCTGATGATACCCGATTAAGGAAGGACGAGATTACCAAGGGACAGTGGCTTGACCCGTGAAGCATTTACCACAGAACAGTTGTTTGCGAAATCAGAAAAGGGACGGTAGAAGGAAGTCAGAAAAACAAAGTTGTTTTACAAGCGATTCAATATTTGAATCACGACTAAAGTTAGATAGATCCTGTTCAATGAAGGGCTGTGTGAGTGGTGCATGGGGTTTTGACTATGACCCTGGATTCACCTGGTAGTCAACGTAGGTCCTCTAAGTCTGCTAGTAGATTGGTATGACCTTTTACGTTTTTGGGAATTGAATAAAAGGCCTCTATAGCCTACCATCAGAGAAGCTAAGCTGGTTCCACATAGAAAGATGTATACAAAATCCATCACTGCAGCAGTGTTTAAGAGTAATCTTGGTCAGTCAAACCGTTCCATATGAAAGTTTTACAGATATCTGTTATCCGTACACTAAATGAGATTGAAATATAAGAGGGTCTGCGCTAGCAGCCCTGTAGTTATGGTTAAGTTCGGCAGCTTATAAATTTGCCCTCCCCCCCGAAAATCCTCACCAAACCTTTCAAAAAAAGTATATGGCCGCCTTGGAGTGATTCTGCAAAGTTTGGTGTTGTTTTGTCCAGGGAGGCAAAGTTGTAGAGGGGGGGTCCTAAAATGTGTGGAAATTCTCAGACGCAATGGAAAAAAAATGTTACTTGTGCCTACAGCCCAAACCACTGGGCGGATTGTCACCAAATGGGTGCCAGGAGCGAGGACTTGGTCCCAAAAGCGTGATTTTGTAAATTTTGGTGTAAATCCATCCAGTAGTTTTACAAAACATAGCCAAAAAGTAGGTACAAATCATTAGTGACATCTGCGTCTGGACCGCCGACTCACTTTCGGATTTGGGGGCCACGGAGACGTCTCAACCAATCACGGGGCATTGCATCTGCCCACTGATTGGTCGGTTAAAAACGTGAGGTACGTAAAAACTTCTGAAATGGACGCCATGTTGGATTCGTGGACAGTGCCCGTTGTCCGTGGACATCGCTGTAAAAGCATATTAAAAAACACAACACTGCACCTGTCAAACAAATGAAACTATCTGTGTGGATGATGGTGAGGATGGGATGGAATAGGGCCATAAAAAGCCAAAAATCAGGTGTTCTTTCTTCTCTGATGTTCGCAGACATCATGCATATTTATGCATTACAGTGTCTGTGAAAAGCAGTTTTTGGACGGCTGATAACTTTGACGTCACTCAATGAAACTCCATGAGATTTTGCAATATCATTTTACATCCAACCCTGGCTGATTATGCAACGTTCAGTGCTGTTTCGCCAAGAGGGGGCAAAATGAGAGCAGGGGTCCCAAAATATTTGTAAGGCTTATAAATGTAGTGCTGTTTGACAGATCTGGACAAAAGGTTTGCAAAAATACTTTAGACCCGGATTTGAATGTCACTGTTAAGTTTGGTGGGATTTTGTCAAGAGGGGGCAAAAGTAGAGTGTGTCTCAACATTTTTAGATGCCTTATAACTTTGTTGCCATTTGACGAACCTGCACAAAAAGTTGCAGAAAGATTATAGACCCAACCTTGAATGTTTGTGCATACTCTGAATGTATTTTGTCAAGTGTGAGCTAAGTTATATGAGAATTGTTTGTACATACATTTTTCACTTAAAAAAAAAAAGAATTGGATGGATTTTCAGCAAACACATGCAAGGACTATTGACAAGGACCGGAAAATATTGTTTTGCGAATGTGTCTTTGTTTTATTTTTTGAAAAGTTTCATAATGAAGGTACAAAAAATAGTGATATATCTTTGGTGACTGAAGGATAGCCTCTGGCCATGGGCAGTGGCCAGATTGTCCGGGAAAATCTGGCTTGTGGCTATGACCATGAGGGACCGGCAATGGGATTAAAGTGGGCTGGCTGCCATGGACAGGCTATGTGGTAAAGTTTTTTAAAATCGAGAGGTTTGAAAGGAAAGAAAATGATGATCATGGCTACAGCCCGGAGTGCTGGACAGGATTGCAGCAAACATTCGCGAGCAGCATCAGCAAGCACCTGAAAGCATGCTTTTGCAACTCTGTCTTGTGTTTTATTTTTCCAAAGTGTCAAATAGTCAAAATAATAGTGATATAACGTTGGGGCATGGAGAGTGTACCTGGCACTTGGTAAGGACGAATGACTACTCTGATTTACATATTGGGCCATGCGGCATGGCTGAAGCCTTTGGTTTAAATGAGAAAAAAGATTCTGCTTGCCGCTTCAGCCCGAAGTGCTGGACAGGATTGCAGCAAACTTGCGCGAGGAGCATCAGCAAGGATGTGAAAGCATGCTTTGCAAATCTGTCCTGTGTTTTACTTTTTTGAAAGTGTCAAAAAGAAGTACAAAAAATAGTGATATAACTTTGCTACCTCAGCAGTGGGCGTGGCCCTCGCAAGGACAAATGTCTACTCTGATTTTCCTATTAGGGAATGCGGCATGGCCAAAGCCCCTGCCCCATGGATTGTGGAGACTGACCATGGCTGCAAGCCATGAGCACTTGTCATGGGTCACATTATGAGGGTATAGTGGACACTGAACTAGGATGCAGGGTAGGTGCAGTGGATAACAGGGGTGGTTTGGTGGGGCTGGGGTCATGGTCGAGGTTCATGACCTAGGCAATTCAACCATGACTTGTATCCCGAGCATGCGCTGCTGATAATCACACACATCAGTATGCATTGCAAAACATATGTTTGTTAAAGGAGGTTTACAGTTCTTACATATATGTTAAACGAGGAATTGTTAATAACTTATACATAGTGATGTAACATCATGAAACATTTTCATTCATAAAAACGTTTGAAATTAATAGAAAAAACATTGTTAAAAGGACGTTGTAGTTAAGTTGCTCTAATAAAAATCTATGAAATTCAGTGAAAAAACTTTGTTAAAGGGATGTTATGGTTAGAAGTAAAACCAAAACCCCCCAGGAATTCACCAGTTATGGTAAGCTAGCAACCATAAATCGCACCACCACTGTACACTGCTAAGACTAACATCCAAGAAATCAAAGATGACATCACAAATGTCATTGATGACATCATATATGAAATATATTTTGATGAAAAGTCTGTACAAGAGAGTGTTTTTATAAAGTTGGTAACGAGATGTCAGGGGTGTTCGGGAGATCTATCATGAACGACTTAATTCATTAAAGAATGTACTCATCTAAACAAAACATTACATTGGAATGTTGTTGTTAATACAGGAACCTAATCATACATACACATAGGCAATGGATGCAACATGCACTATAGAAGTACACTATTTTTAATCTGGTAATTTTAGATAGTAAAATAATGAATGCTACCTTATCAGAGTTTTGAGTAATGTTAAACATCGAATAAATAGCTAATAATTCAAGACTTACTACATACTTGTGTTAGTAGAAACAATAGATATGAAGACTCACAATGCAAACAAATTAGAAGCACATACAGGAAAACTAAAGTAAGGAACAAAGAAACACCATCACCCCCAGAAGAAATATATTCCTGGAGTACTGCCTCCCCCACCACCTTTTTGGAGTTTGTCGGACCTGCAGCTCCTGCACTGATAAACGCAAACCAGTCCCTGTCACAGAGCATTTTACGAACTTGAGCATGCGCAACTGACCAAAATACTAGAATAAAGGACCTAGTTATGTGAAAAACGTGGCGCCATTTTAATTTTTAAAAATGTCAGGTTGCCGTAGCAATGTGGTGACAATGAAACGGTGCCGGATAGCAAGTGATACTGACAACATTCAAAGCTTTCTGCACAAAGAATCGCAAGTGATACCTACAATGTTTAGAGCGGCCCGTACAAAGCACAGTCGCCGCAAGCACTCACATGAATAAGGAGAGGGCCTACGTGTGAAGAATAATGGGCACAATTATATGGCTGTAGCATAACACAAAAAGAGACAATCAATGGTGCTTACAACGATCTGATAAACTGAAGCTTATCAGCTTCTTTAGTGAACTGTAAAAAAAAAAGCAGTCAAGGAGTTTTAAAGGAACTCACGGTGGAGATGCAAAACGTGATAGCTCCCATTCCATTTTTGGCACAGCCAGGCAATCCAACATGTACAATGGCAAGACAGTTTTCAAGTTTATCTAAGGGCCGTTGGTGAGGAATGATGATTTAAAGGAAGCCACGTTGCTAAATTGTGTGGGTGCAGAAGCATTGCACATTTTCAGGACTTTGCCTGATACAGCAGATGGCGTGGAAGGTTCTAGTGACTCAGCTGCTGCAACGAGTGGGGGCAGAAATTATGAGTCTGCACTAATAAAATTAACAAGACATTTTGGCAACAAAACCAACATTGTCCTGGAACGGTACCGATTTTTCTCCAGATGACAAAATAAAGAAGAGAGTGTAGACACCTTCATGGCAGCATTAAGAGGTCTAATATGGACCTGCAGTTTCATCAGTGTAGCTAACGAGTACCTAAGAGATCAATTGGTTTTACAAGTTGCAGATCCCCGTATACAACAGCGACTGTGGCAGGCAGGCAAAGGATCCAACTTTAGAACAGGCTATGGAAATATCCAGATCAATAGAGTTAGGAGAAAAATGTATGAAAGAATTACAGAGTAGGACGGAGAATGCTGAAGGGAGATGCATTCAAAATGCGCAAGATGGAAACCATGACAAAGATGAAGAGACATTGATCACTTTGGTGAAAAGAATGACCAGGATGGATGTTAACACCAGTGCAAAGAGAGATAGGGAATACATGAACAGGTCACAAAACAGATGTCACAAATGCGGCAGATACAAGCACACAAATGTGGAAAGGGAATGTCCAGCATTTTCAGAAGAATGCTATAAATGGATATGGTGGTCATTTCGGCAAGGTGTGCAGGAGTACCAGAGGAAGAGGCAGTCTTATATCGCATTATATGCTTGGAGTGCAGAGAGAAGGAGGTCGTAATCCCAGAAATAATATGATGAGCATAAGAGCATTGGAAGAGATAAACAATCCGAGTGGCCTGTTGTTTGTCACGGATGGGCTTGATGAGGAAATACAAATTTTGGCTTTCACACTGTCTGAAAAATGTATGGGCTCCTGGGTACCTACGTCAATAAATGGAGTGTCCTTAAAAGGTATAGTAGAAACAGGTTCTCCATATACCATGGTTGACACAGATACATTTGTAAAGGATCTAGGAGGGAAAATTGAAGAGTTACAACCGACAAGAGTAAGGGCGACAGGGTATAGTAAGACGCCCATCAACGTAATTGGTTACACATGGGTACACTTGGTTTTTAGAGGAAGATAAACTTACTGCAAGTTATATGTAGCAGATAATTGGTTCTCCATCATTGGATGGTGGGAGCAGGCATCAATACAAATTAAGATACACCCAGGTGTAAGTATTCCCATATTGAGTATTACCAAAAATAGTTCCGAAATTTTGGCTTTCACACTGTCTGAAAAATGTATGGGCTCCTGGGTACCTACGTCAATAAATGGAGTGTCCTTAAAAGGTATAGTAGAAACAGGTTCTCCATATACCATGGTTGACACAGATACATTTGTAAAGGATCTAGGAGGGAAAATTGAAGAGTTACAACCGACAAGAGTAAGGGCGACAGGGTATGGTAAGACGCCCATCAACGTAATTGGTTACACATGGGTACACTTGGTTTTTAGAGGAAGATAAACTTACTGCAAGTTATATGTAGCAGATAATTGGTTCTCCATCATTGGATGGTGGGAGCAGGCATCAATACAAATCAAGATACACCCAGGTGTAAGTATTCCCATATTGAGTATTACCAAAAATAGTTCCGAAACAAGTGAGAATTTAGCGAAAAGCTTCCCAAGAGTTTTCAACGAAACCATAGGCACTCTGAAAGGTTTTAAACATCGGATTATATTGAAGCGAGGTGCTAAGCCGATAGTTCACCCAGTGAGGAATATTCCAATTGGCACAAAAGAAGCCTTGCATAAAGAACTGGTAAGGCTATGTGAACAAGATATTATCGAGCCAATAGAGAGTTCAGAATGGCTCTCTCCAATCGTTATTGTATGGAAACCTGATGGTTCAATCAGGATGTGCATAGACTTAAGAGATCTGAATGCAAATATTTGGGTAGATCACCATCCATTACCCAATATAAGTGAAATGCTCACCACAATGAAACCAGCGAAGTTCTTCACAACATTAGATCTATCCTCTGCCTATCATCAGGTTGTGTTGGATGAAGAATCGAGACACCTTACATCTTTCATCACTCCTTTGGGGGCATTTAGATATAAACGGATGCCTTTCGGCTTAGCGTCAGCGGCAGCTGTCTTCCAGAGGGTAATGCAACAATTGTTCAGTGGCATACAGGGCGTTTACTTTTTCCAAGATGATATACTTGTCTCTACAATGACGGCAGATGAACATAATGCAAAATTACTAGGGGTACTGCAAGTCATCCAGGAGAAAGGTCTCACGCTTAAAATTGACAAGTGCAAAATCAGAAGGAGTGAGGTAACATACCTAGGACACTGCATAAACGCTGAAGGAATTAAACCAAAGAGAACCTTGGTGGATACTATCTTACACATTCCAGAACCTGTGAATAAAGAACAACTCCAGAGTTTCCTAGGATTAGCAGAATATTATTCGAAATATATTGACCACTATGCGGACAGAACTAAGTACATGAGAGAAGTGATGGGCACAGGCGCAAAATGTATATGCCTTTGTTGATAAATCGTGAAGGGGTGATCCCTCAAAATGAAGGAGGCAATGTAAGACTCAATCGGACATCGCATCCAAATAACAATCCCTGCCGTAATGGCCGCGTAAGTATATGACTCGTGAATCGAGCTGACAATTAACAAGGAGATCCCCGATTGAGTCTTACATTGCCTCCTTCATTTTGAGGGATCACCCCTTCACGATTTATCAACAAAGTCATTCTGCGTACGCCTTGAGAACGACCAGCGTGTCGAAACACGTGTCGGCTGTTTCTGCTATTATTAAATATCAACTATATTATTTGTTGTGCCTTATTGTTGCAATATCTAGCGCATCTCCACCTCACCCTATCCTCTACCAATTTTTAGTTCCAGCCAGGGTGGTCTGGCTGTGTAGGTGGTAATGCTGCTGATATTTTATTAATTCTTTTGATAAAACTTTATTTCAATCAGTGATTACTAGCGCACACACCGTACTTGCGAACCCACAGCCTTTCTTCAAGCAAAATGTATATGGTCGGATAACTGCAAGGAAGAATTTAATAGAATAAAAGGACTAGTGAATAAGGCTCCAACCCTCAAAATGTTCGATTGTAAGTTTAAGACCATGATATCTGTTGATGCTAGCAACATTGGACTGGGTGGTGTTCTTGAACAACTACAGGAAGGAAAAGTGGTCCCTATTGCTTTTGCGTCCAGGGTCTTTAAGGGTGCAGAGAGAAATTACTCCACCTTTGAAAGACAAGCTTTGGGAGTTATGTGGATTCTTGAACATTTTAAAAGTCTTAATTGGGGCGTTCCAGTTGAATTGAAAACTGACCATAAATTTAGAATTCAACACATAAATTCATGTGTTGAATTCTAAAACTCGCATTTATCTTCACCGAGAATAAGAAGGTTTACCTTAGACATCATGCAATATAATATACAAGTCAAGCACATTCCTGGGAAATCCAATTCTATTGCAGACTGTTTTTCTATACTTCCTTGGGACGATGAGAGTGGTGATACCGGAGATGATGAAACAGCAAGAGAACAAGACTCTGAGTGCATAGTGGCCCAAATACATCCAAGTTTCTGGAAGGAAGAATGGGCCCGGGCGAACAAAGACAATGTCGAACAAGAATATCTAAGGATAGCTATCAGAAGTAACTGGAAAGAAGTTGATACAAGTATTAAGTCATGGGAAAAGGTAAAGGATGAGATCTCCAGAGACGATATGTGTGTTTATAGAGGTGACCGGATAATTCTGCACACGTCCTTGAGAGAAAGAATAATGCTTATTGCTCATGAAGGTCATGCGGGAAGAAGTTTGACTAAGAAAAGAGTAAGAGAATCGGATTGGTGGCTGAACATGTGGAATCAAATGGACATTTTTGTCAAGGATTGCACTGCTTGCGCAGTGAGTGATAAAGGGAAGACTACACAAACCACACCTCTTCAACCAGTGGAAATTCCTAAATCTGCGTGGACCAAATTGGCCATTGACATAACAGGACCGTTTGAGACATTGGGTCCTCAGAAGGTATATTTTATTGTGTTAGTAGATTACACTGCTAATTGGGTGGAATGCGGAGTAGCAGAGGGTACAGTCACTTCCAGGAAAGTGGTAAAGTTTCTGGAGGAAATATTCAACAGGGAAGGAAACCCTCGAGAAATGATCTCAGATAATGGTGCCCAATTCATGTCGGTAGAAGTTCAACATTTTCTTAAGGAAAGGGCTATCGAGCACAAGACTACTGCACTGTATCACCCAATTGCAAATGGATGAGTTGAGAGAATGAATGGTTTTGTCAAGGAAACTATTCAATTAGCGATGGCCAATAATTTACCTTGGAAGGAGACTTTGAAAGAAGCACTTAACACATATAGAGTTACTCCACATTCTGTCACTGCTGAAGAACCGTTTACCCTAATGAGAGGTCGGATGGCTACCAATAGACTGAGACCTGCTTGGCTTGCTCCTGGAAAGAACAAGGAAGTCAACAGGGATGAAATTGTCAGGAGTGTAAAAAAAAAGACAAGATGAGTACAAGAAACACTATGATAGTAGGAAGCATGTGACAGAAAGTGAAATTGTGAGAGGTGACTGGATTCGGGTAAAAGAATCAAGGAGAGTGTTAAAAGGTGAATCTAGATTTAGAGCTCCACAAAGAGTGATGGATTGTTCAAGGAAATGGGTGATTCTGGAGGATGGAAAGAAATGATCATGTGATGATGTTATTCTAGCAAAATGACGTGAATTATTGAAAGACAGTGTGGTACAAGAGGCTCCTACGAATGAGAGAGTACGGGAGTTGATTGATTGATATTTTATTTCTATCGCACTCGTACACAAGTGTTTCAGAGCGCAACAAGGCAAGGGAGGGGAACAGGGGAGAACAAAACAGCGATCTTACTAGTCCCAGTGACATTGAGAACGCGCAAGTGCATGGGAGAGGGGGGAGGGGAAAAGTGCATGGAAGGGGGAGAGGTGGAAAGTGCGAAGCAGAGGAGAAACAGATAAATAACAATAAATAATAAAGGCAACAAACAGTGGTAATGCAGCCAGCAATTTACAAGTGCTAGGTTTAAGGCAGCAGACAGGGTAGGTCTGATAAGTGCAGGAAGAAAAAGGGGGGGCTGTATGGGTACATATACAGACCCCAGTGCAAGGGGTTGCCCGGAGGCAGTGCGGGAGGGTGGCAGGATGAGCAGGTACCTGGGCCCAAAAGACAAAGGGTGTCCAGGTGCACGGTGCCAAGAGAGAACAGATTAGCAGGGGAGAGGAGGAGAGGGGGAGCGAAGGCAGAAGAAAAGAGGAAGGTCTTGAGATGCTTTTGGAACCGGAGATGGTTCCCCTCAAGTTTTAGAGTGGCAGGGAGGCTGTTCCAGAGGGAGACGCCAGCCAAAGACAGAGATCTACCCCAAGTTAGAGGAGTTCTCTAAGAACACTGTTGGTGATAATGTCATGTCATCCAGGAACAGGAAAATCATACAAAAATATCAAGAAGGACTATGTGTATTACTGAAACTGGTGGTGCAATTACAGCAGTGGTTGCATACGACAAGGAGTCTTTGGAGTGTACTACGATCCGGCCATATCCTTTTGTAATGTGTCACAAGAGTAGTTTAAATTCACCAGAAAGTTAGTTTATTCATGTAAATTGTACTGTGTCACTGCATCTTTCTGAATATGTTTTACGGAAGTTTTCATAGTACTTAATTTCTTTTCTATCAACCTGCTACCTTTGTTTCATTTTTTCTTTCATCTCTCTATTCTTAGGTTTCTGTAAAGAGGGTGGAGGGGGAGATGTTATAATGTGTTGATTTGCATTGAATTTTTGTGTTATCAGTGTGACGCGCTGTATGATTCTAGAACACAAGTGTTTCAGAATCATACAGAAGCGTCGTTGAGTTGTGGAGGATGCCCCCACACGGGGACCTCCTAATGTAAATAAATTACCAGAAAACACTAGTGCTATCTACGGGTGTTCATCATAAAAACAATATACAACACCGGCCTACATCCCAGGTTAGAGTCTTAACCATAGTCTTTAGCACACCATGCTTTCACAGAAGAGTAATTTCTACTACATATCAGTCTTTCTCCTGCCCAAGGGCAGTCCAGCACCAAAATGCCTGACAATTCTCTTCTGAAGAATAGTACCAACAGCAACCCCAGACACGTGTTTCTGCCTGGTTGGGCCTCATCAGTGAGGTGGAGCTGTGCCTCTCTAAAAACAGTGAGCAAGGATTGGATTACTCTCGTAACTTAGGGTGAAAACCCAAAGCTACTTAATAATGCAAAACCAAGAGTGTTCTGGGAGTTTCTCTACTACCGGCCTATATCCAGGGTTAGAGTCTCAACCAGAGTCTTTAGCTCACCATCCTTTCACAGAAGGGAAATTTCCACTGCATATAAGTCTTTGTCCTGCCCAAGGGCAGTCCAGCACCAAAATGCCTGGCAATTCTCTTCTGAACAAGAGTACCAACAGCAACCCCAGACACGTATTTGTGCTTGGTTGGGCCTCATCAGTGAGGTGGAGCTGTGCCTCCCTAAGAACAGTGAGCAAGGGTTCCACGTATGGATTACCCTTGTAATTTAGGGTGTAAAACCAAAGCTACTTAATATGCAAAAACAAGGGGCTTCTAGGAGTTTCTCTACTACCGCCCTGTATCTCGGGTTAGAGTCTCAACCAGTCTTTAGCTCACCATCCTTTCACAGAAGAGAAATTTCCAATACATATCAGTCTTATTCCTGTGCAAGGGCAGTCCAGCACCGAAATGCTTGGCAAATCTCTTCTGAACAAGAGTACGAACAGCAACCCCAGACACGTGTTTTGGACTGGTTGGGCTTTGTCAGTGAGGTGGAGCTGTGTCTCTCTAAGGACAGTGAGCAAGGGTTCCGCGTCTGGATTGCCCTCGTAACTTAGGGTGAAAACCAAAGTTACTTAATATGCAAAAACAAGGTGGTTCTGGGAGTTTCTCTAGTACCGGCCTATATCCCGGGTTAGAGTCTCAACCAGAGTCTTTAGCTCATGATGCTTTCACAGAAGATAAATTTCCACTACATATCAGTCTTCGTCCTGCCCAAGGGCAGTCCAGTGCCGAAATGCCTAACAATTCTCTTCTGAACAACAGCAACCCCACGTGTTTCAGCCTGGTTGGGCCTTGCCGCAGCAAGAAGATTCACCATTTTGAAAATACAAATAGTTGATAATCGATTCCTATGGAAGTCATGGAACATATAATGTTTGCAACTGAAATGGTTTGTAAAATAGAAATAAGTAGCTTAGCAAACTTAATCTATGTGGTGATTGATTCCATAGAACGCTGTTCGATATAATTATTTTATTTCCCTGGTTTCGTTCAAGTAAACGGGAACCATCTGTGTTTAGGCTATTCATGAGATGTCACAAATTCGTTTGCCATGGTTGTTGGTTGTTGCTAGGGCTACACCTGCACATAGTTAAAGATTTGGCTCCTGTGCGCTAGTCCTGTGCTCTACCCTCTATCCACAAGTGACGACGAGTGACCTCTTTGTGTGGCTTGCGACTTACATCTGAAATTTTGCAAACTCTAGACACTATTCAGAAGCGGGTCCAATGTGCTTCTGGCAGCTGCGACCCTCATTCTTTTAGGCAGGACAGTAACCATGACCATATATGGCACCAAGCGTATTGCCCTCCCTCTCTTGTAGAGAGAATGGGCCTCATTAGGAGTTGACCGGTGCAGTGTTAACGTGCCAGTAATTCCTTTTAACGGCATGTTACTGCAACAGCCAGCTCTGCACAATACCGGCAAATCCCCCATGGAGGCCTATGGTACCAAATGGAATGGGGATTTACCGCCCTTATCGGCACTTGTAATCTGGCAGTTATTCTGCCAGACCAAATGCTGGTAATGGTAATACTGTTTGGTGGTATCCCGACAGATTTACCGGCGGGATACCACCAAACATATACTGTTGGACTCTGTACCGGATTTACGGAGGGGTTCCCTGTAAGGACACACTCATGGAATAGCAACTCGTTCCCCTCTAGAAACAAACCAAGGCAGCCACCAACCAGGGAAGCCCACCCAGCCCGTTTCATGAGGTCACTCGCACAGAGAAACGGGGTGCCTTTGGGGCACACTGAACCTGCGGGACTCACAGTGAAGAAAAGGACTTGAGGGGAACAATTAGCATGTACTGGCAACAAGAAATGCGATAATGGCAATGGAATGCGATTTAGAGATAAATGAAGACATTGCAAGGATCCGAGCCGTGAAACAGCAATAAAAAAAAGATTGGAGCAGCCAACATGAGAAAGCATGTAATTACTTAACTAAGATCCAGATCAAGAATGGATTAAACAAAAGAATTGGACCACTATCTGCATGGACACTGCACAGCAACTTGCGAAAAATGTGGCAAGCTGTGTGTCACATGAATTTTGCAAGTGCGACCTGGTGTATTGAGCAATGCGTGGCATGTGCGCTCGTGTTACAGCCTCTGTTATCTCTGGCTTTAATTGTGCAGGTCAAGAAATGCCACATTCCTCCAGTCATGTCAGTTAAACAAGAAAAGCTGTAAATGTTCTAACCACAAGAGACAAGTGAATACACCGTCGCTGCGAAGTAAAACTGCATCAGTGTCAGGCGGGAGGGAGGCGGCTCTGGAGCCAGAAGGCTGACGCAGAGTAAACAGGGCTGTGGCGGGCAAGGAAGAAACCAGCCCGACGACAAAACACCCCCCCGGCCCCCAGAAAAGCGAACATAGTAAAGCTCCCAAGGTAAGAGAACCTCTGCACTCTATGCCTACCATCATATGCGAAGAACGTGCTATGTTTAAGTCACAGGAGTTTTCTAGAGAATTACACCTCAGTCCTTAGTCTCTATCACGGATATTTCTGCAAGATAGCTAACCGAGTTAAGCATCGCCCTTGACAAACGTCTTCAACCTGCAGGACGCACCTTCCACTCAGTCCTCCACCCAGCTCTGGGCAATGCGTTGAGTACCATTAACATGGGTCATCTCTGGCAGCTGGTATTACATCTCTCAGAAACGGGAGGAATGAATGAATACATTGTAAACATGAGGCTATTCTCATTGACTTACTCTACATAGGAAACACGTGCAAGCAACGTGTGAAACGCAATAGCAACGTTTTACGTGCTGTTCTAAATTGTTAACTGTATGTTCTCGTTAAAGTGTTCTTATGTGTTTTCCAAACGTTTGCTGACATCCGTGCCCCCCCCCCCACCCCCAAAGGATTTATAGTTTGGGCTATTAGGTGTTGCTTGCAACATCTATAAAACCCAAACTATTGCATTCAAATACTGATTTGTGTATACATATGGAGGAATAACATCTGAGTAGTGACACACAGTGGTGTTGTTTGGTTATGGGCCCTGCCTTTCCCTGCCCCTAGCTATGCTAATCCCTACGGCTAATCCCACCCATTTGTGCCTTTCCCCGCCCAAAAGTCCTCCGCATGTGAACTGAGCTTTGAGCGCTTCCATGGTGGCTGCCATGCTGTACGTCCAGCTTGATGACAACCAGAGTGCATGCTGGGTACGTGGCACTATTCAGCTGCATTGGCCTGTCCCTCAGCTGCCAATGGAAAGAGGGGATTTTCATATAGCCTCTCCACACGCTGTGTCATCACAGGGCAGGCTCCTCCCACTCTGATAGCTCTGAGCTGGTGGCTTCCTGCAGGTCGGAGGCTGGATCCTTGCACAGATCGGGGGCACCTTTGGTCCCACCACCGCAGGAGATGTCTAAGCAGCGTGACTGCTGTTTATGTGTGTCATATTTCTCCAGTCACACACGTGCACTGTGTTCAGTTAAGCTTGTAGTAACTCCTGTGGGCGTGTTAGGGTGTGTACACTTTGCACATACGATTGTGAATGCCAAAGAAATGATGCACAGAAGATCTAAAACTCATTTTTATATAGCGAGCTGCTTTTTTAACTGGGCTTTTAACTAGAGCACATCTGTTTGTGAGACTCAATTTATGTGCTTGAAGGTTGCAATTATCAGGGGACCTTAGGGGGGGCAACTAGTTGTGTGACTCCATGCGCGCGTGTGTGCGGGTGGGAGGCAATATGGAAGCTGAACGTTGAAATCATTTGTTAATTTGGACTGAACCAGTGGCACTGTGGTGGTGTAAGACTCAAACAGTGTGCATTGGGGCAATTGAGTCTGGCCAGTTGCTCAACCGGGTTAGTGGGACACACAATCACGTTTGTGAAGTGCTGGGGCACGCTTTTCCACTGTTGGAAATTGTACCTGTGCTGCTGTTTTCCCTGTTCATGATGTTGTTGACTGGGATGGGATGGTGTCTATCTCCAAAGACTTGCAGATTGACCAACCAAGCGGCATAAGAGGCGGGAGGGCGGTTATTCGAGCACGTTCACACGGCCCCTCTCAAATAGAGAAGAGAGGATTGGAGTTCAAATCCCCTGGTTTCACAATATTCAAACTGTCCTTACCTCTGATTTACAGTCACATCCCTCTGTCGGGGACGCTAGGGGAGTGTCTGGAGACGGGAGGGTCATCCGACAACACTGTGTCCCTAGCTGCTGGATCGGTGAACACCTACTTAACACTGCAGCAGGAAGTGGGTGCATGCCTGTCTTTTTTGCCACTTATGAGGATGCTCTTTCGTTCTGAGGGCCAGGAACTGACTGGGGTGTTTTCTGTACGCCATCTGGTAGGCGACCGAGGTGAGTCTGTTTTTGCAGATAGGGTTAATGGAGTGAAGCTCCTATGTCCGCGTGCTCCTGTGTTCGGCATTCAGCTCTGCTGTGCCGGTAGAGCGACCCTTCATTTTAAACTACCTTTCCCCTCTTAAAACACAGGAGTTGAGGCTGTGATGGTGACCTAAGCGGGAAGAGCAGGTAGCAGACACTGCTCGGTTTGAGGGCAGCAAATCGGCCCTGGATGGGATGTCCCAACAATAAGTCATCAACTTTACATCTGATTCTGTCAGCCTTTGCAACAATCTCTCAAAGATGCTCATCAATCAAAGATTGATTTTGTCCTGTTTTGACACCAGGTTTATGATATACAAATGATGGAAGGCTTTGAGAACTCCCAATTTTTGCAAATATGAAATGATCAGCCACTAGGTGTATTAGCAGTCTGCATGTCCTTCACTGAAGCCCTGTTATAAACCAACATTGACAAAGATGTGTGTTTTGTATAGGTATTGAGCATTTTGCCAGGCATTGCTATTAGATGCCCAGGTACTCCCTCAATTTTGCACCTACTACCATCCATGGTCAGTTAATACACCCACAGCTGTGCCTAGCAAGTGCCTTTCCCATGCCTACACAAAAGCCCAAACTGTTGGCATTGCCAATGCTTGTTCAGGATGCTGTGATTTCTAGTATTTCTGTTTTGTACGTGTCCATCTCTAATGACTTGGGCAAGTCGTGCGGCTAAAATGCAGTTTAGCTTTGTGAATCCCATTCATGTCCATGGGCAAATGATGGCGTGTAACCAATTGCAATGTTTCTGCATGGTCTGGGGCTTGTCCCGTGCACTTAACAATGCTACCAATAACCACTTGGCTGTTTGTGCCACACTGGCTGAGCTTTTTGTGCAGTCTCAAATACTACAAAGCTGGCTTGCGGTTAGTGCTCATTTAAGCGTCTTTTAAGTCTAGAAAAAGCCGCAAAACTTTAAAAAAAAAAAAAAGGGACAAGGTTCGCAGATGTGACTCGTGATTGTCTTAATTGGTGGGGTGTAAACATTTCCCATGAATGTGGGGGTGCAACAAATATCATAGTTCATGTGCCCAAACTAAGCAAGGGAAATTTGGGCGGCAGGAGGGGGTCGCACCCCGAGAATTGTTTTTTAAAATAATGCCCTAAAATGGTGCATTTTTCAGTGCTCTTTCTGTGAAAAATTGGGCAGAAAGCCACACAGTTTACAATCATTGCTGTAGGGTTCCAAGTGAAAAAATCCAATAGATGCCAATTCATCAACAGTGCAGAGGAGCAGTTTCCGGAACATTTTCATGATGCCTTTGCCCAGAATATTTGCCAGTATTCGCACATAAAAAGATTCTAATGTTTCCTTTGCCCGTAATGCCAGTTGCGAGACTATAAGCAAGCAGCACCCAAGCAGCGGATTGGTGTCGGTAGCATCGGACACCCAGCACCCAAGCAGGGGATTGGTGTAGGTAGCATCGGAACCCCAACACCCTAGCAGGGGATTGGTGTAGGTAGCATCGGACCCTCAGCACCCTAGCAGCGGATTGGTGTCGGTAGCATCGGATACCCAGCACCCTAGCAGGGGATTGGTGTAGGTAGCATCGGATACCCAGCACCCTAGCAGGGGATTGGTGTAGGTAGCATCGGACCACCAGCACCCTAGCAGCGGATTGGTGTCGGTAGCATCAGATACCTAGCACCCTAGCAGGGGATTGGTGTAGGTAGCATCAGATACCCAGCATCCTAGCAGGGGGTTGGTGTAGGTAGCATCAGATACCCAGCATCCTAGCAGGGGGTTGGTGTAGGTAGCATCGGACCCCAGCACCCTAGCAGGGGATTGGTGTAGGTAGCATCGGATACCCAGCACCCTAGCAGGGGATTGGTGTAGGTAGCATCGGACCACCAGCACCCTAGCAGCGGATTGGTGTCGGTAGCATCAGATACCCAGCACCCTAGCAGGGGATTGGTGTAGGTAGCATCAGATACCCAGCATCCTAGCAGGGGGTTGGTGTAGGTAGCATCAGATACCCAGCATCCTAGCAGGGGGTTGGTGTAGGTAGCATCGGACCCCAGCACCCTAGCAGGGGATTGGTGTCGGTAGCATCAGATACCCAGCACCCTAGCAGGGGATTGGTGTAGGTAGCATCAGATACCCAGCATCCTAGCAGGGGGTTGGTGTAGGTAGCATCAGATACCCAGCATCCTAGCAGGGGGTTGGTGTAGGTAGCATCGGACCCCAGCACCCTAGCAGGGGATTGGTGTCGGTAGCATCGGATACCCAGCACCCTAGCAGGGGATTGGTGTAGGTGGCATCGGATACCCAGCACCCTAGCAGGGGATTGGTGTAGGTAGCATCGGACCACCAGCACCCTAGCAGCGGATTGGTGTCGGTAGCATCAGATACCCAGCACCCTAGCAGGGGATTGGTGTAGGTAGCATCAGATACCCAGCACCCTAGCAGCGGATTGGTGTCGGTAGCATCAGATACCCAGCACCCTAGCAGGGGGTTGGTGTAGGTAGCATCGGACCCCAGCACCCTAGCAGGGGATTGGTGTCGGTGGCATCAGATACCCAGCACCCTAGCAGGGGATTGGTGTAGGTAGCATCAGATACCCAGCACCCTAGCAGGGGATTGGTGTAGGTAGCATCAGATACCCAGCATCCTAGCAGGGGGTTGGTGTAGGTAGCATCGGACCCTAGCACCCTACCAGGGGATTGGTGTTGGTAGCATTGGACACCCAGCACCCTAGCAGGGGATTTGTGTAAGTAGCATCGGACACCCAGCACCCTAGCAGGGGATTGCTGTCGGTAGCATCGGATGCCCAGCACCCTAGCAGGGGAATGGTGTCAGTAGCATCATACACGCAGTGCTCTAGTGGAGGATTGGTGTATTTTGAAGCTTTCTACTAGGAGCCAATCAAAAACGTCTCTTTAATTAATTGACGTCTCTCTTTTGTTGTTCATCCTAAGAGGCATGTGCCTGTCGGAAGTCATGTAAGGCTGAGAAAGTTCTGCAAAGAGTAAATCCAAAATGGCAGGATAGTTCTTTCTGTGCAACTTGTCTTAGCCACGCCGCCTCCTTTCACCTCTAGATACACGAGCATCCTCTGTAATTGTCTTCAGTTGTTCACCTCGGCTAAGAGCTTCCTATGAAGTGTGCACAGCCTCAGCCTTTCACTGAAATCTAGACCGCCTCAAAAGGGAGTGAGATGCCACAATCCTACTTGGACCTATAAGGAATTTCCTGGGTGTAGTTGTGGTATCTGCTTTCATATCTGAACAGGGTGGGCTGCATTCAGCAAATCTCGCTTCTATGTGATAAGCCAATAAGTGGTAAGCAATATAGTATGAAAATATTTAAATCCATTGACTTCAACTCTTTCCAGACAAAGCCACTTATCTTTGGAAGAATATTATTATATTATTGGATTAATCCAGCCTCATGGTTTAGGGGGCTAGTATCATGCCACCACTGATTACAGTCAATGACAACGTTATTGCACGTCAACATGGAAAACGACTTTAATTTGTGTTCAAATTTCAACAAAAGTAAATATGAAATTGGTCCTAACTTTGTTTCAGTGCATACTACAGATGCATATTTTGGAAGCATGCCTCTTCATACTGTCAGGTATGCACTCTCTACTTTCGAGGCTATTAGGATATGCCAGACAACAATGTCATGCTGATGGGAGTTGGCAAGTGATGTATTGATGCCTTCAGAGGAAAACTGAGCTCCAGAAAACGGTGACTTTATCAGATTACATGTATAGAGCAACAGGTGTCAATAGACATCCGTATGATGTGAAGCAGCTTCCCTAGTGCCGAATGAACTTTAAAGAGAAACCTAACATGAGAAGCTGCTACATATAAAGTGACATGATACCTGTGTATATCAAATGTGGGCAATTCACATTTCATCTGTGAATGTATCTGTGGACAGTGCTCAGCAGAATTATACAAGTATCCACAATATGAATGGCAGTGATTGTTACATGCTCATGAAACTTGAGACCAGCTCTGCTGGTGCTGACTTGACTTTTTTTGAAATAGAGCACCCACTGTTAGATGGGATTCTGGTAAGGGGAAGCTCGCTCCATTTAAGCAATGTTGTCACTTTAGAATACTCTCAGAAAAACACCTACATATTTTTACATTCACTCACACTTTCCTCCTACCATCCAATATACCGGTCATTCAACTCTACATTATTCAATGACTCAAAACCTTTGTTATAAAGTTGTACAATCTGAAAATGGAGCTGCCTGGTTTAGTTAAAAACATACACTTCAGCTTTCTGATCAAAGTGAGGCCTGCATGTGTAAATGGAGAATGTGTACTTGCCACAGCATGCAATCTAACACCCCGTGGGAAAGAAGGGCCAGAGGACAGCACATCATGAAGAAAAAGCCTCTTGCGTGATGCAGCACGTCTCATCAAAGGACTCTGGCATTTCGACCACAACACCCCAGTCCTTATTGACCTGCACTGGGTCCCACTGCAAGCCCGTATCATCTTCATACCCTGCTGCTGCATCATCTACAAGGCTGTCATCCTGAAGTCCCCAAGCTACCTACTGAGGAACGCAGCACCTCTGGGGGCCTGTGATGCACCAGAAGTACGGACATGTGCAGACTTCAACACCGCTGGCGCAGGAAGTAAATTACCAAAAGACAGGCCTTCTCTGTCTACACTCCAAGACTCTAGAAACTCCACCCCATCAACAGACTTGCCCCATCACTTCTACAGTCCAGGAAGGATCGCAAGACCTTCCCCTTGAAGGAATGGCTCCTCCCTCACACCTATATCCACACTCAACTCCCCACCCTACCTAAGCCTGGAGGATCGGCTCTCCACTGTTTCCTCCCCTAGGTGCTTGTAGATCCAATGCGACTAAATGACACACCCTCCCCTGTTTTTCAGGCCCTGCTCCCTTATTTATCTGCTCCCCTCAACATGCGCTGTCCCCTATGATTGTATAGCTCTCCATCGGATCCAGAAAATAAGTGCAAAATAAATACCCTAATAATTCCTGTACTCTATGGATCCTGTACACCACCTGGCCCGCTGCCTCCCACAGCAAGGATTAGAAACAGCTGGGCATGGGGAGTACAGTAATTGATGGAAGAGAGTGATTAGGGAATCTGTGCTCCTCTCCAACTGCTTTGTGTCTGTGGCCAGGTAAATTGGGCATCAGTGGATATAAATATGTGTCAATAGGATTTGGCAAATATATACCCTACAACTGACACAAGACACCCAACTGGAATAAGCACAACGGGAAGGAAATTGAAAACCTACTTCTTTATCCTTACACAAATGGACACACAATACCCCCAACATTATGTTGCATCCAAGGTGTTGCATGCCCCGCCTCTCTCGAATAAGAAAGCAAGTGTAGCATCACTTATTGGCACTGCCAAAGCCAGATATGTGGACTTTCTTCATGATGCCTTCATGGAGATGAAACATACCCTACCCATCCTATTGAATGCAGTCTGATGTCAGAATGATCCATACATCCTGAATTTAAATAGAAACTTAAACACAATCTTAATAAATCATATACACACAGAAATGACCCCATACATTGAGCAATGTTGCCCTGTGCTGTGGGTGTAGTGTGTCCTACATGTATAAATGCATCTCATCTTTTAATTAAAGGCAAAGAGGTATTTAAGCCCCGAAAATCGTGGTATAAACACTGATCTTAAGTGGCACTGGAAGGATGTAACCTATCGATCGCAATATTGCTCCAATTCAGGAGCGAGTAGACGACCAAGCCCCTTTTAGGTCTGCCGAGAAAGAGCATTCGCACCCTAGCACAGTTCTTGTTGGAGTATGTAAAGGGACCCTGGTCTCAATCTGCTGCTGTGCAATGCAGCTTTTTTGGCTTGCACTTTACGATCCTTCTCGTCCTGATAAAATAGAAATTCGAACAACACTGTGGGGTCTACAGAATTCATCTTGTAGTGGAAGACATTCCATTCACGAATCGTAAAACAAATTGTTAAATATAATAAAGCTGTGGCCTTTGAAGACACTCGTTTACTAGCAGGCGGTCATTTATTTTAATAACAGCTTGCAAACTTGCGTGAAATCTCAAACAAAGGCATTTGAACTCCTTCAACTGCTGTGCGTGTTCCCGTAAATGTTAATCTCCTTTATTTGGAGAGAACAGACTTGAGTCACGCCAAAGACCTGTCAGACTCACAGGAAGTACACACCTTCCAGAAATGGAAGCTAGCAATCGTGTGAATTGAACAGTTTCATCCTCGCCCGCCTGTGAATGGGCCTGCCATGCTAGAATGCGCACGTTCTTCCGTCAGTCGAGTGGGGTTCCACATGATACCAGGAAGTGTCCTTATGTTTGTACACAATCCAATAGAGGTTTTTTGAAGAAAAGTTAAGCACGTTACATTATATGATGAGGCATTTGTATAGCACCTGCTGCCATTAGTATGGCCTTGGAGTACTGTGGTAAGGAACACCCTTTGGAAGACTGAAGTCTGAGTTTGAGAAGTAGCGAGAGTAGTGGTAAAATGCATGAGTCCCTTTATAGCCTAATCAAAGGTAGGGAGGGAATTGCTAGGTCACTAACATCAGACAATATTAGGTGTCAGGACGGGTGCTGTGTCAAATTGTCAAAAGAGTGAAGCTATGTAAACAGATGGACCGATTTTTCCGTGGGACCCAGCTGTAGTCTATGGGTGGTAGCACACAGGCAGAGGGTAATGTATATTTAGGGCAGGGTATAGTCAAATAGTGTGCATGTCAAATGTGTGCGGCTATGTGAACAGCTGGACCGAACCACCCATGGGACTCAACTGCATTCTGTGGAATGCAGTGCACAAGAGTCAGGTGAAGGAGTGAAGCATATTAGTTTTAGTGATGCAGTGCATAGCATATAGGAGTGGGTAAGAGAGCTATGTCCACCGAATGGACTGCTCTTGTGCACCCGATATCCCTGCCAGGGTGGTGAGCGGCGATTAGCTCACGAGTTGGGCATGAGATCCAGACTAAGCGTGTGACCAAGCAAAGAGGAAGAGCCAGGTTCTGAGAGCCTTCCTGAATACGAGGTGCTCCTCTATGCATTGGATGGTTAAAGGGAGAGAGTTTCAGATGTTGGGTGCTTGGACTGGCAAGGAAAAGCCACCTATACAGGTTGATTTTGTCATTGGAATGATGAGAAGAAGTGCTGAGCCTGATCTGCGGTTTCTGTTAGGCCTCTAGTGTGTACGTTTATGCTGCAGGTATTCCGGTCCGGTATTGTAAAAGGCTCGCTTGGTGATGCACACTGCCTTGAAGGAGGATCATTGCCCAATCGGAAACCAATGAATGGCATGGAGGGTGGAGGAGAGATGTCTGGGGCATAAGTGTTTTGTACTCTGAGTTTTCTTAGCTGCGATGCTGGGGCCTGTAGGTATAGGGGCTTAGCATAGTCTAGATGTGAAAGGATGATAGAAATGATTGCAAAGACTCAGTACGAGAAGGTCAGGTAGGGAAAGAGGCAGCAGAGAATGCAAATGCGTAGGTAACAGCATTTTATCACAGAGTTGATGTGATATGATAGGGTTATGGTAGAATGTAATTGTCAGCCCATCCAGGCCTGGTGCTTTACCCAGTGCCATCACATGTATTGCTTTGTTTATTTCAGCTATTGCAATGGGTCTCCCCAACCACTCCCTATGTCCATCCTCAAGCCAAAGCATGGTCAGCTCCAGATAGGCCTGAATATTTCCGGATTCTGCCTGTCCCGGGGAGGCATATATTTCTGATTAGAATTATGTAAACCACTCATTAAATTTGCTCGGCTACTATCGAGAGAGGGCAGAGAGAGTTGGAGGATGAAGAAAGAAGAAGCAAGAGACAGCAGTAAGAAAAGGGAATGAGGTGAGAGAAAAAGAGAGCGAGAGAGATGAGAGCAAAAGAGAAAGAAAGAGAGAAGGGGGAGAGTGTGAGCGAAAAGAGGAGAAAGTTCAGTGGGTAGAAGGTGAAGGGACTGGCATCAGAGGTGAAACGACAGACCAACCAGGCTATCCTCTTAGGTCCTTAGGAAGTCCATGAGGAGAGAGTTAGAGTACATTCTGGTCTTTGGGCCTCCTAAGTTTGAGAAACAAGAGCATATAGTAAGGGCACCCTGGTGATAGCCAATCTTACAGTAACATTGAGGGCAGAACGGGAGCATGGGCTTGGGAGGGGGAACCATTACAAGTTTGAGGAAATGTGCACTGACCACCCCTTGATGGGGAACCCCAATTACCTCACAGAGATATGTTTCTAATACAAAGTTTAAACTAAATAACTGTTGTCAGTGGGTTATTGGCCACCTTGTCACAGCATGCTAAAACCTTGTGCATGTATAATGTTGTTTGCGTCAAACGTCAAGCATCACATCACAGCAGGGGTCTAGCACTGATGGTAGATTGCTGTTAGCTCTACCAGCGATGGGAAACACAAAATGAATGTGTGGTAGACTGCTGTCCATGAGATGGCGTAGGCCCTTGTATCACAACAAATGTGCTTTAAATCTTGGCTGATATTACACATTTCATGGGGAAGTACGGGTTAAAGGCAAACCTATTACTCCATCCGTTGTGGGATCTGAACCTGTTTCTCAACTTCCTGAATTGACTCAGAATCTGTTGGGTTGAGCATGCAAATTGACAAGTGCATTCCACGTGCTGTAGAAAGTTTCAGCAGGTGGATCCTCTTACATTGCAAAGTGCCTTCTCTGATCTAGACACTGTGTAAAAGCAGAATATAGTTTTCATTTATGTACCGGTCTCCCAATGTGGAAACTCATGTTACTGTCAGATTTCCGTTAATAATGCAGAGGTACCATATATTTAACATACAGGTTTATAAATCCAGCACGACAAATTGCGCATATTGAATGCTGATGATGCAGGGGTTTAAGGCAGGTTGGCCTTTTTTCATTTCTCACTTCTAAACGTCTGCCCAAAACATAACAAATTAGATTTGTGTGGGAAATGTTAATAAGAGTGACTAGCAGCCGAGCATATAACTCCCAGACATTGTTCAGCCCCATAGTCATCTTTGCATTCCAAGTAACTAGACCAATGTAATTTCTGATAGATTTGAGTGATTGCTTATAATATAAATTCTATATTATGAGATATTATATGATTATATATTTTTCTTATTCCTCTTTTATTGTCATATCACACATTTCATATATATATATATATTACATGGCCACGGGAAAAAAAGTATATAGCCCACTCTGAATTTTTTTGCAAAGTTTGGTGAGGATTCGTCCAGGGGGGGCAAAGTTATAAGGGGGGTCCCAAAACTTTTTTTTTCCCATAGACTGAATGGGGAAAAAGGTTTGCTTGCGCCTACAGCCCAAACCGCTGGACGGATTTTCACCAAATTTGGACCAGGAGTAGCGGCTTGGTCCCGAAACCGTGCTTTTGCAGATTTGGTGGAAATCCGTCCAGTAGTTTGTTTTAAAATGACCAAAAAGTAGGTACAAAAATCAGTGATATCTGTGTTCGGTCCGCGGACACACTTCCCTGTTCACTCCAGGGACAGTGTCCTGATTGGCCAATCGGCTTACGTCATGTCCCCGGACATGCGACATGTTCGCTGATTGGACGGCATAGAGCGTGAAGCGCGTCAGATTTTTGGCAGCGCCCGCCATCTTGGATTTGTGGACGTCCGCGGTGAAACTTGGTTGAAAAACTGTATTTAGTAGAGTGTGTTGGTGTGTAAGAGTGTTTGGGGAGGGTGGGAGAGTATGAGATGGGTTAAATGTTGTATTTTTTTATGTGGTAGACTCTCTTGTTGTGTTCGATTTGTCTGCGGACAACACGGCTGTTCTGAAATGTTCTAAATAAATTAAATGGGGGTGTTCTGAGGACGCAATATGTGTCCGTGTTGTTCGCAAGCAAGCTGAAACTGTTCTAAGAACACGCGGTGTCCTGAAATGTCCTTAAGTAAACAAGTTGGGGGTGTCCTGAGGGAGCTGTCCGTATTGTTCACTGGTAATTTGAAATTGTTCTTAGAACACTTGCGGTGCCCTGAAATGTTTGTAAATAAATAAAATGGGGGTGTCCTGAGAACGGTATGCCTGTCCGTTTTGTTCGTAGATAAGTTGATAGTGTTCTAATAATACTCGCGGTGTCCTGAAATGTTCGTAAAGAAACGAAATGGGGGTATCCTGAGGACGCTGTCCGTATTGTTCACTGGCAAGTTGAAAGTGTTCTAAGAACACTCGCGGTGTCCTGAAATGTTCGGAAATAAACAAAAGGGGGTGTCCTGAGGACGCTGCCCGTATTGTTCGCTGGCAAGTTGAAAGTGTTCTAAGAACACTCGCAGTGTCCTGAAATGCTCGTAAATAAACAAAATGGGGTGTCCTGAGGACGCTGTCCATATTGTTCGCTGGTAAGTTGAAATTGTTCTAAGAACACTTGCGGTGTCCTGAAATGTTTGTAAATAAATAAAATGGGGGTGTCCTGAGAACGGTATGCCTGTCCGTTTTGTTTGTAGATAAGTTGAAAGTGTTCTAAGAACACTCGCGGTGTCCTGATATGTTTGTAAATAAACAAAATGGGGGTGTCCTGAGGACGCTGTCCGTATTTTTTGCTGGCAAGTTGAAAGTGTTCTAAGAACACTCGCGGTGTCCTGAAATGTTCGGAAATAAACAAAAGGGGGTGTCCTGAGGACGCTGCCCGTATTGTTCGCTGGCAAGTTGAAAGTGTTCTAAGAACACTCGCAGTGTCCTGAAATGCTCGTAAATAAACAAAATGGGGTGTCCTGAGGACGCTGTCCATATTGTTCGCTGGTAAGTTGAAATTGTTCTAAGAACACTTGCGGTGTCCTGAAATGTTTGTAAATAAATAAAATGGGGGTGTCCTGAGAACGGTATGCCTGTCCGTTTTGTTTGTAGATAAGTTGAAAGTGTTCTAAGAACACTCGCGGTGTCCTGATATGTTCGTAAATAAACAAAATGGGGGTGTCCTGAGGACGCTGTCCGTATTTTTTGCTGGCAAGTTGAAAGTGTTCTAAGAACACTTGCGGTGTCCTAAAATGTTCGTAAATAAACAAAATGGGGCTGTCCTGAGGACGCTGTCCGTATTGTTCGCTGGCAAGTTGAAAGTGTTCTAAGAACATGTGTCCTGGGATGTTCGTAAATAAACAAAATGGGGGTGTCCTGAGGACGCTGTCCATATTGTTCGCTGGCAAGTTGAAAGTGTTCTAAGAACTCGCGCGGTGTCCTGGGATGTTCGTAAATAAACAAAATGGGGTTGTCCTGAGGACGCTGTCCGTATTGTTCACTGGCAAGTTGAAAGTGTTCTAAGAACTCTCGCGGTGTCCTGAAATGTTCGTAAATAAACAAAATGGGGGTGTCCTGAAGACGCTGTCCATATTGTTTGATGGCAAGTTGAAAGTGTTCTAAGAACACTCATTATGTCCGCGGCCATTAAAAGTTCCCATAAGGCATAGTTAAAATGTTTGACTCTATGGGTGTGATATGCTGCGGTGGTTGTGGCCAGGGTATAGAGTCTTGGGTTCATGGTCATATGGCCATGCAGCCAAGACTCTATGCCCTGGCCACAACCACCGCAGCATATCACACTCATAGTGGCTTATAACTTTGGGATCCAAAAAGAAATTTATAAGGAACATAGTTATAAGCAACTATGGGTGTGATATGCTGCGATGGTTGCACTTATTATAATATACTTACTGTTTGGTTAAGTAACTGGAGTACATGTATTTCTTGTTCATTTCTGTGATAAAAGAAAAGATCATGTTAGTATTGGTATTTTGTAATGACTTATAACATTGAATAATCAACATTTTTTTTTACCCTCATATTTAGTAGATTACAAACCAGTGTACTGTGCAATTTGCCCAGTTTCTGTGTTTGTTGCTAAAATCATTGGGTCTGCATATTCCCATGCATATTCTGCACAACTTAATGTAACAAACCAAGTGGGTGGGCCAAGGTTCCTGATCATACAACGTACATCTCCATGACGTCGAAACCAGTACTTTTTAGTACCACGCATATTTGCTTATAGATTTGTAATATTTGCTTGTAAAACCTCATCTTTTTGTTGCACTTTTTGTAATAATTGTGTAGCTGACATATTTTGAAAGTGAGATCCTGATTTTAATGTGTGTACAACTCCATAACATAAAGATGCTACTTCACTTTCAAAGAGTAGGTGGAATATGTATTCCACATTTTGTCTAAATCTGGGATCTTCAGAATACATCCGTAATGAGCGATATTCTGATGCTGATATTTGAATAGGTCTATCATCGTACCTTCCTCCTTTGAGAGTAGGATAGAGTAGAGGAAAAGCACGTGCTTCTATACTTTTTTCCCATATGCTGATTGGTGATCCTTTTGTTTGTCGCATTTGGTACGTTTCTAGTGCATCTTCTATGGTGTCATTAGAGTGCAATGGATGAATTGTATAATGGTCTAAAGTATTTGATATTGTAGCAGGATCTAGGAGCTCAAATTGACCGGCTTCGTGTGTCTCTTGAATTATTTCAGTTGTATCCTTCAAGTTTTCTTCAATATTAATTTCTTTGTAGTATTCATTATTCTCTTTAAGATATTGCAAGGCTTGTCTAACTTTATGTAAATCTACCAGCTGTTGCCATATTTTTTTGTCTTTTGTAGGTACTCCATTTACTAAGATAATTAAAGATTGCTGCATTGGACGTTGCACTCCTAGAGTGTGCACATTTTCTTTTAGATCTAATGGTAAATACACTACTTTTCCACGAATACCTTTCACTAATTCAGAGGGAGGTAATTTTGCTGTTTTTGGGTGAAGGCGTATTATTGCTTGAAATGGGTGCACTGTTTGAATTATGATGCTCTCATATAAATTAAGTTGTTGTAGGGGTTTTGGTAGTGGATATAATTACAAATTATTTGTGATAGCATGTGAAGGAGTTTGGTTGTTGTCAAGTTTTGTAGTGTAGTAACTGCAAAGTATTAAGGGGTCAGTTATTTCGTGTTTGTTTTCTAATATAAGGTAGAGAGCTAATTCAAACCATTTAGAATCTTCATTGTCTTCTATTTTGTATGATATCTTTATAGTCTTTGTGTTACTTTTATAAAAAGTTCTGCGGCAACATACACACACATGGTTTGGTACTTCAGCTTATGTACTTTTAAATTTTAGTATTTCTTTTTTGTATGTGTGTAGTAAAAGGTTGCCATGCGTAGAATTGTTGTTAATTTGGTTTAAAGCTATTTCATTCTGTAAGTGGCTTTCACTTCCAAAATATTTTTTCTGGATATAGTCGATTTCTTCAAGTAGGTCTTTTCCTGTACCATGTAGAAGAATGTTATTTAAATTGGCTAGTGCTAAAGCAGGACTTTTAGCATAGTACAGTTTATACACTAGATTTCTTATAGTTGAGTGATGTGTTGATATCCTTTTGATATGATGGAAGGTGGTTTTGCAAGTAGGTCCTGTAATGCAGGCCAATGAATGTCCTTGTAGTCCTGTGTACTTGCGCACTGGACAGGTATCCATATTTAGCAGTGGTTTAATTTTGATTATGTCTTTGCCTTTCACATATTGATTGAGGAATTGGCGTAAAGACTTTAAATTATTTTTGGGAATGTTACACATTGACGTGCATGGCCATTTGTACACTAGACGTTCTGATTCAGTTGAATGGAGAGGTATTTCTAAGTTTTCAGGGCATATTTCTGTAAGCAGTACTTCTTGTTCCATTATGGTATTATTAACTTTTTCATAACCTCGACCACTGCTATGTGTGGCAATTGTATTTGTTTGCTTTTGTTTGTATGCTTCTTCATTAAAGTATGGTTCTGTGCTCGTAGTGTGATTCCATACACCTCTGCAGATACTTAAGAAGTTCTTTCTGTTGACATTTCGTTTATTGAGAAGTCTTTTTTGTAATTTAGTCATTAGTTTTGTTAGTGGTTTCATTTTGTTTAACACTAAAATAAATAACTTTCTTTTGAGAAGAATTGCACTGTCTATCAACGCTTCTAAGATTAATTTCCTACGATAGGTTTTAAGGGTTGAACCTGGTTTCTCTCCTGTTTTTATAAGATTTTGAAGGACTCTGTGACGGAACATTTTGGCTAAAATACTTTTCTTGGTATGCTTACTTTGCACTATATCAAGATTTATAGAAGCAGCTTTATCTGTAGTGATAGCTGATTTTGGTAATTGTTTTCTGTTTTTTTTTTTTAAACAAATATTTTATTAGATTTTCAATTTATAACACATAGAGCAGTAATGATAAAACAGTTCGATAAATTTCCTCCTAAGTACATTCAAGAAGAATAAGCGCAACAGTAGGTCATCTCCTAAAGCCATTGAACAGTTATAAAACAATAATCGACCTTCCTCCCTGCTACGTTTAGCAACCTTATTACATAGTCCGATTCAGCTTGAGATCGAATATGCAACATATGGGGGTACATTCGGGAAGTATTTTGCCCGCAACAATGGATTCTAACTTAAGGTTCCCGTTGTGAAACTTTACAATACATTGCCTTCCCTGCTTCATCGCCCCGTCAATGTTTTACTGAAGCGTTAATAAACTCGGACTACCTCTGAAGGCATTGTAAATGGCAACTCTGTTCAACTCAATTAATTACCACCAGGTCTTAGTTCGGGATTGGCCACGCTTCACCCTCCATTACATGTTAAATAGCTTTTGTAAATGAGTAAATCCATCATTTGTCCTTAGGCCACGTTCTTTTGGTATTGTTTCGAAAAGAAATTGTGCTTTTAACCAGCTTTATATGTACTAAGTCAATTTCACTTATATACGTTATATAGGATTGAGTTGTGTCTTAGTGACAGTCCGTTCTAAGGCTGTTTTTCAGTCTGACATTACCATTCCGGTCTAGGTTCCATGTCTATTTTTGGTTCAAGGGCATATAAACTATTACAGCATAGCTTTTGAGCACATTGAACTCTTATGCTCTACATTTTACTCATGATCTTGTCTTACAGAACGATATAGTTCGCATTACCTCCTGAGATTCCCCAATTCTCTTCTTCCCGCCCTCATCCCTCCTCTCTTACCCCCCATTTCTTTTTATTAACCCCCCCAGCCCTATACAATCCTCTACCCGCCTACTATAAGTATTATTTTACATTTCAGATTCTAGGCTTTTACGGTTTTCTTCCCCGTCTTAACCACAGCGTCTCTTTATCCTTATTTTTGAGAGAGTTCAGGTTACATGTGTGTTTCGGAGCAGGCGGGGTTTGAAGAAATGGGCTTCTCTGTCCCGTACATGTTCATGAAATTGATTCCATATAGTTAGGAATCATAGGTACTTGCCGGTGCTGATGGCGCATATCTTCTCCATAGCCATCACCCCCCAGATCTTAACCCACCAGCATGCTGAGATTGGACCTTCTTCGTTTTTCCAATTTTGTGCAAGAGTCATTCTAGCTGCTGATAGTAGATGGGTGATGAGTTTAGCTGTCGCTCCTGACATCGCGTATTTCCCTTCTATAGGGACTCCTAAAAGGATTGTCTTCAGAGATCTCGGTAGATCCACCCCTGAGATGTCTTTTATGTAGCTTAGTATTTCCTTCCAGTAGGCAACTACTTTAGGGCACGTCCCCCACATGTGGAACAGGTCTCCCTTCTCACCGCAGTTTCGTCAACAGTTTGGTGAGTAAGACTTTGCAATTTGGTGGATGCGGTTTGGGGACATATACCATCTAAGGCACAGTTTGTACGCAGATTCCTTTATTGTGGTGCAACTGGAAGTGCTGTGTGCACGTGCCCATATTTGGTACCATTCCTCCTCCGTTAGTGACTCTTGCATATCTCTCTCGCAATTCATTTTGTATGCGAGATGGTCGGTTGGCGGGTCATTGGAGAGGAGTTTGTAGAGTCTAGAGACCCCCTTCGTTGTTTTGCCTTCTTGAAGCGACAGTTCTAGGCCTGATGGCGTCCTCGTGCCTGCCTTCTTCACCGTTGGATGGGTAATCCAGTGCCTGATTTGCGCATATCTATAGCGTTCGTTTTCCCCTATATTGAATTTTAACTGGCAATCTGTGACGAGCAATGGAGCGCTGTCTTTGTACATGTCTTTCAGGTGCATCGTTTCTGCCCCTGACCAGCCCACCCAGTATCCCCGCTGGAGACCCGGTGTGAAGTCTGGGTTGCCCATTAGTGGCGTATATGGACTCAGTCCACCAGGAATGCGTTTCTTTTTCCGGGCTTTGTCCCAGCTTAGTAGAGACCATTTTGTCATTTCTAGTAGAGCTTCTCTGTTGTTTCGGTTTTCTTTGCTCAGACTCAAGAGTGCTATTAGGGGGACGGATGAGATAGATTGTTCGATTCTGCACCATCCTTTATGATCCTCTGGTTTCGCCCATCGCAGCATTGGTGCTAGTTGTGCCGCCATAATGTATCTGTCCATTTCTGGAACTCCCAGACCGCCCAGATGAGGGGAGCGCATTAGGATTCGTTTCTGAATTCTAGGTTTCTTATTATGCCAAATGAATTTGAATATTGCATCTTGCAGTTCTCGGATCTTGGCTGGTGGTATTGGCACTGGCAATGAGCTTACTACATAGAGGAGGCGGGGGAGAATAGTCATTTTGACCGCTGTGATGCGGGCGAACCATGACAGCTCCTGGGAGTCCCATCTGCGCAAGTCTTCCTGTAGTTGTTTCCACAGCGGCATTATGTTTGTCTGATATAATTTGTGCGGATTGCTGGCAAGGTGAATTCCTAGATATTCCAGTTTTTTTTCAACCCAGCTCATCGGGAATGATCTCGCCAATGTCTCGATATCTTCTCTCTTTGCCGTTATGTTCATAGCTTTCGATTTGGAGAAAAGTATGGAGAACCCTGAGACTCGTCTGAATTCCTCCAACTGGGCCATAGCTCTGGGCATTGTATTTTTTGGGTCTCCCATGAAGAGCATGATGTCATCCGCGTATAGGGCTATTTTGTGGGTTTCCTGCCCTATGGTAACTCCCTTGATACTGACGTCCTGGCGGATCTGCATAGCACATGGTTCCATTGCCATTGCGAAAATTAGAGGGGAGAGAGGGCAGCCCTGTCGTGTGCCCCTTCCGATCTCCACGAATTCTGTGCCCTGACTATTGATCCTGAAGCTTGTCGATGGGTGCTGGTAGTTGGCGAGCACCATTTTCATAAATTCTGGACCGCAACCAAACTGCTCCAAAATCAAGCTCAGATAGCCCCATTCCATGCTATCGAAGGCTCGGGTGGCATCTAGGGCTGCTACAGCAAATGATTGTTGTGTACGTCGCCCAGCATCAATGACGTCTACTGCCCTTCTGACGTTGTCTTGTGTACGTCTGTCTGCGATGAACCCTGCTTGATCATCATGCATTATGTTTGGAAGGATTTCCATTAGACGAGTTGCTAAAATCTTCGTGTAGATTTTTACAGCCGTGTTCAGCAGTGCTATAGGCCGTTAGCTTGCACAATTTTTGGGATCTTTGCCTGGCTTTAGCGGTAGTATAGTTATGGACTTCCCCATATCTTGCGTGACCTTCCCCTCTTGTCTAATTGTGTTGAATAGTTTTGACAGCGGGCCTAGCAGTTGTGTACGGTATGTCTTGTAATAGCCATTGCCAAAGCCGTCCGGACCTGGCGTCTTATTTGCTGTTAGTGCTGTGATAGCGTCGCTGATTTCTTGGGCAGTAATCGGTTTCCCAAGATTGATTCTGTCTTTCTCTGTAATTTGGGGCAGCTGGAGAGAGTTGATATAGGCGAGTTGATGGTCTGGGTCTAGATTTTCCCCCTTTAATAGTTCCATGTGAAATTGTTTCATTATTTCCTTCTTGTCCAGCTCTGCTGTGTGGGATTTCCCATGAGAGTCATTTAGCTGCACTATGTAGTTCCGGGTTTTTTGTTTTCTCAGTTTTGCTGCCAGGAATCGATTAGCCTTGCCCCCATGTATGTAGTAGGATTGTTTTGTTTTTAGTAGCGACTGAGCCACCGGGTCCGCCGTGTGGTTCTCCAGTTGAGCTCTGATTTTCCATAGTGCTCTTAAGGATTTCCTAGAGCATCGAGTCTTATGTTGGGCTTCTGCAGCTTTCACCTCTTTTTCTAGTTGGTTTGTCACTAATGCTTTTTCGCAGTGGTATGCTGCGGCTTGCGACATGAATTCTCCCCTGATCACTGATTTTCCTGCGTCCCATATTACGATTCCCCATTGCCGTTTTCTTTAAAGTAATTGTTGATGGCGGTCTCCATATGGATTCTTAATGCAATGTCTTTTAGGAGGATTTAATTTAATCTCCAAGGTGGTCTAACACTGTTTCCTTCCACCCCCCAGTCCACACCCACCATCAATGGTGCATGGTCTGAGTGATATTCCACACCAATTTCTACTTCCGTTATTTGCAGAACTAATGTTGTAGATACTAGGATCATATCTATCCTTGAATAACCAAGGTGAACAGCTGAGTAGTAGGTGTATTCTCTCCGGTCTCCATTGAAAAATCGCCAGGTTTCAATCACTCCTAATTCTCTGTAGGACCGACCCAGAGCTTGTCTGTTATTCTGATCAGTGGTTGTTGGGGGAAGAGTCTTATCCAGCATTGGGTCCATAACACAGTTGAAGTCTCCACCCACTATCAGTTGGCCCTCGCACCAGCTGCCAAGACTGCCCAGCAGGTCCGTTAGGGACACATCTTGTCGACTATTTGGAGCATAAATTGCTATGATTGTGTACAATTTCCCTTTTATCAACCTTTTGAGCCCCAAGTATCTGCCCTCTTTGTCTTTGCGAGTTTGTAGTTTTTTAAAGTTGAGTGCTTTCCCAATTAGTATGGCTACTCCTCTTTTTTGCTCACCACTTGAAGCAAAGTATTGTTGTGGAAAACAACAAAAAAACACCTACTGGCCATGCGCTTTTCCTCTTTGGGGAGGAGATGTGTCTCCTGCAGGAGCCCAATCGCCGTCTGCATTGATTTCACCCTGTCTAGTATCGCCCGGCGTTTTATTGGTGAGGTTCAGGCCCCGTACATTCAGAGATATGACTCTTGACTCAGCCATTTTGGTATAGGAGGGATTGCGCTGGTATAGGCTTGGATTGGGCTACATCCGTGTTCTTGATTAGTTTTGCTCTTCTCGCCGCCTAACAGTTCTCCCTCTCAGCTCCCACCTTCTAGGTGTGCAGTTCCCTCTCCTTTGTGTAGATTTCCTATGTTTTGATGTGTTGTAGGCCTCCATCATTGTACAGCTGTTATTCGTTCCCCGTTTAGCCACCTCTGCGGGCTTCCTTCCACAACTTGTCATTCCTGTCTCAGTTGCTGGATTTTGGCCTTCTCTGTTTTTTTTAGATTTACGTTTTTTCTGAATTGACCATTCCCATGGTTTACTCACTGTGTCTTGGGAATTGGGACGTGTTCGGGCAATCGGTTGATCTTGGATATCTTCTAGTTACAGGATTGCAGCACCCCCCTCACAAGTAGTGATCTTCTGCTGTTTGCCCTCCCACGTAAATGCAAGGCCGAAAGGGTGAGTCCATCTGTATCGTATCTGTTTTGCTTGTAGTATTTTTGTAATTGGCTGCATCATTCTTCTTTTGCGAAGCGTGATAAGTGCCAGGTCTTGGTACAGTTGGATGTGGGAGCTATTGATTGTGAGGTCATTGTGGAATCTTGCTGCCCTCAGTATTTCTTCTTTCTGACAGTAAGACGTTACCGCTATTAGTACATCTCTGGGTCTTGCACCAGGTCATTCCGTTTTTGGCCTACCCGGTGGAATACGATCAAAGCCAATTTGGTCCGATTGAGTTTCCGGCAGAAGACTGCTGAAGCACAGTTGCATTGTATCTTTAAGGTCACTGTCTTGGATCATTTCGGGGAGGCCTTTGACCCTAATGTTGGACCTTCTTGAGCGGTTATCAAGGTCTTCTGCTTGTAGTTCTAAGTTGGATGTTGCGCTGGCCAGCTGTTCCAGGAGGACACTATTTTGGTTAGATTCTTCTGCCACGGCTGATAGGCTTTTCTGGTTTGTTTTACATTTTGATAGAGGAGGCAAAGTTTCTGTACTTGAAACTTCTTTTGTTTCACTAAATGACTGTATTAGCTGTTTTGTTTCAACTTTTTTTTACAAATTCTGCTAGAGATGGATGCTTATGTTGGACACTTTTATTTTCATTTGCTCTACTTCTGCGTTGCTTTCTACTGACTTGATTTTTGGTAGGCATTCTTTAGAGTCTGTTGAAAAAAATAAAGAAGGTATGGGTTGGGGTTTTCTGCAATGTATGTGTGCTGTGTGCATGAGTGTTTGAGTAAGATGATAAAGATGTATGTAATGGTGTGTGATTGTGCATTGGGCAACTACAACTAGTAGGGATGGGTATTCTTGAATTAATGTGCTACTAAACTGGGGTTCAGATGACAGAAAAAAGTAAGCTAGTGGTGTGGAGAAGTACAAATAGTAAATCTAATGCTATACAATTAAAACAGTCGGGGGGCGTGGCTTGGAAGCCATGTGAAAAGACGTGCCTGTACGGGGGCTCCCGCTGATCCGTACATTATCCGGCTGATACCGCGCAAGGACCGCTGCGATTTGGCGAAGATTGTGATGACTGCGTACATAAAGTTCGGCTGCTCGCGAGGATACATTTTTACACGGGTTCGCATTGCGTACGTGTACTTAGGAGCCGAGTAAAGCGCTGGTGGCGAGACCTCGGCGGACGACAAAATGGCTGCCGCCGCTTGACGAGGGGATAAAGGAGCGGTGGACCGGGGCCACAGCATACGGGCGCCCGCTCGGCGTTACGAAGGGGGCAGCGCGACCCGGCCCATCTGGGGGGAGCGCCGGACAACAGCGGTGCCTGAGATTGTTGGGCGAGCTGGGACTCTCAAACTGAGTTGTGGTGTATGGGCACAGTGCCTCCCAGCCTTGGACCTGAGCGTGGCCAGAAGGACGCTCCTGACTGGAGATATGTCGAACAAGCTTCTGAGAGCGAAGAATAAACAGCCCACGCTCGACGAATACGCCAAGACGCCGCCCGGCCCGGAAGGAGCCAGGAGCAAGGATAAGGCTCAGACCAAGGAGATGGCCGTCGGTGGTGCGAACCAGGAGGTCCTTGCTGCGATCGCGGACCTGAAGGCGACGTGGGAGACTAGCCTCCAACTTGCTGTGGCCGAATTGAAAACTGCGATGGAACTACAGGTTGGGGCGGTGCAGGAGGACGTGAACCTCCTGAGGCAGGATGTGCGAGCCCTGGCTGAGCGCACGGAAACTTTGGAGAAGGAGATGGGCCCTACTGTGGCGGACTGCACCGCACATAAGCATGATATCCATGCCCTGGTGCAGCGGGTGGGCAACTTGGAAAGTAGGGCTGAAGAGGCGGAAGGACGTGCCCGGAGAAACAACGTCCGCATCGTGGGCCTGCCAGAGGGGGCTGAAGGGCAGAATCCCACGGAGTTTATTGAGAACTTGCTGCTGCAGGAGATCACTGGGGGAGCCCTGTCGCAGGGGTTTGCGGTGGAGAGGGCGCACAGGGCCTTGATCAGGAGACCACCGCCGGGGAACCCGCCTAGGCCTGTGATCACCAAGATCCTCAATTATCGGGATCGGGAAAGGATCCTCGAACACTTTCGTAAGGGGGGCACCATACGGCGAGGAAAGGCGACCATTACTGCTTACCCCGATTACACCTTGCAAGTACAGCGCAGTCGCATGAACTTTGGGGCGGTTAAGAGGCGATTGCGGGCAGCTGGGTACAAGTATATGTTGCTCTACCCGGCCAGACTGAAGGTTTTCTTCAAGACTAAGATGCTGTTCTTTGACACTCCGGAGGAGGCCATGGAGTGGCTCGATGCACAAAACTGTCCTCAGGAGCCAGATGAGCGCACGGCGGATGGAACGGGAAGAGATAAGTGACGATGCGGGCCCGGCTGGGCTATGAACATTGGGACTGGAATATAGTCTTTGTGACTTTGTTATGGAAGTGTATGCGTTAGGAGTTTGGAACATGGCCCGTGTGTGCGGATACGGATGCGAGGGAGAGGAGCCTCCAGGGGCTGTTCTTTGTACCCCAGTTTGAGTTTAGGTTAGTCACAGTGTGTGGGGTGACACCCTGTCGGGTTCTCTACTTGGGTTCCAGAGAGAACCGAACGCGGGGATGCCTGAGATCCATGGATGGAGCTGGGCAGTTGGTTGGGGTAGGGAGGTGGGGTGTGTTAGTTTTCATATGAGCCTGGGAGAGAAACTGGAAATGGGGGTCCTTGAGGTGGGGGGGAGGCGAGCAGACCTGGGAGGGAGGAGGGAGCTACCGGGGAATCATGGGGGACCTTAGGATACTAACGTGGAACGTTAGAGGGCTTAACAGCTACCTTAAGCGTAACAAGGTCATGTTGTACCTAAAAAGGCAAAAGATAGATGTCGCCTTGTTACAGGAGACGCATCTGACACGGGATAAACTGGAACTGGTGGGGAGGAAGTGGAAAGGGACAGTAGTTGGATCTACATATTCTGCCTATGCTAGAGGTGTGCTGGTTTGGGTTGCACCACATGTCCCGTTTAAGCTACTTGGGGAGGTTGTGGAGTCTGATGGGAGGCTGGTCATGGTAAAGGGGCTTGTGGAAAATAAAGTAGTGTGTATTATAAATACTTATGCTCCCAACCGGGACACGGCGACATACTTTAGGACGCTGATCACTAGACTTGGTGAAGGGATGGGGGGTCCGGTGATTTGGGGTGGGGACTTTAATTGTGTACTAAACCCCAGGGAGGACAGGTCGGATGACAGGGTGGTCAGGCCCAGCCCGGCGGCTAGGGTGCTGCGGACGCTGCTGGCAGACCTTGGCCTGGCAGACGTGTGGAGGACGAGACACCCTGGCGTGAGGCAATATTCGCATTATTCGGCCCCGCACCAGCTACACACAAGGCTGGATTACTTTTTCGCCACTCCGGACGTTGTCGCGGAGTGTGACCAGATATACTATAGGGCGAGAGTCCTTTCGGACCACTCGCCCCTGGTCATGCGATGGCAGCTTTGTCCCCCACGTGCGCGAATTCCAACATGGCGCCTTAGGGCGGAAGCGCTCAAGGATCCAGTCTTCAGGGAGGACATGAGGGAGGAGATAGTTGCTTATTTTGAGGCGAATACAGGTAGTGTCAAGTCGGCCGGTACTTTGTGGGAGGCCTTTAAGGTTGTAATGAGGGGGTTGCCATTGCGAAGTCCAAGGGATTAATGGGTGGAGTCCTGGCTGATCTGCGTAAGGCCGAGATAGAGTTGGAGAAAGAGCTGGGGGAGGGTGGGATTGATACGGAGGCGGTCACTAATCTGCAGCAGAGGTGCGCAGAGCACTGGGACAGGCTCTGTAATCTGAATTACAGGAAGTACATTGAGAGGTTGCATGCGGGGGGGGACAAGACGGGCAGGCTTCTTGCTTGGCTGTATAAGAGCGAGACCCCGAGAACCCCGATCCGATCAGTTATCACTCAAAAGGGCGTGGAGGAGGACACCCAGGAAGGGGTGAATGGGGCATTCGCGGAATATTATCAAGCATTATATGAGGATCGAGAAGGGGGAAGCCGGGAGGAGATAGAGGTAGTACTTGAAGACATAGGCCTGCCCAGGATAAGTGACGAAGAGCGAGAGGAGATGGATGCTCCGATCACTCTGGAGGAGCTGCAGGAGATTGTGCGGCAGCTGCCCACTTGCAAGGCCCCAGGAGCGGATGGGTTCCCCAGTGAATTTTATAAAGCGTATGGAGAGGAGGTGCTCCCGCCCATGCTGGAGATGCTTAATGAAGCGTTCGAGGTGGGGTGGCTGCCGGAATCGCTCAGGGAGGCGATTATAGTACCGCTCCCCAAACCCAATAAACCGGGACATGATTGTGGCTCCTACCGGCCCCTGTCGATGCTGAAACAGGACAGCAAGATCCTAACAGCTGTCCTGGCAGCCAGATTGCGGAGGGTGATAGGCAAGCTGATCCATCCTGACCAGACGGGCTATGTCCCGAATCGGAATATTACTCAGAATCATAGACGCCTTCACAGAGCGGTTGAATGGGGGTGCAATGAGGACAGCGAAATGGCGATAGTGGCGTTGGACGCGGTTAAAGCGTTCGACTCTGTTCGATGGCCAGGGCTGCTGGCGGCTTTGGGGCGGTTTGGACTGGGACCAGGCTACATGAGGTGGGCCGAGCTATTATATAGTGCGCCTCTGGCTAGGGTCCGTACGGGCGCAGTGGTGTCAGATAGATGGCAGTTAGGCAGAGGCACCAGGCAGGGGTGTCCTTGGTCCCCAATGTTGTACATACTGGCCCTCGAACCCTTAGCGATTTACCTCCGGCAGCAGTATGATCCGGTGGGCATAGAGGTGGGAGGGGAGTGCCATCTTATATCCCTGTATGCAGATGATATGCTGTTATACCTGAAACACCCGGAAGAGAATTTGCAGTATATCTTGGAGGTATTGGAGAGGTACGCCTGGTTGTCCGGCATAGCGGTCAACCCTCAGAAATCCGCATTATTCCCGCTAGGCAGTTATGTGGGGATACCAGTGGAGAGGTTGCCAGTGCTGCGGATCCCGTGGGCAACGAGCTCCTTCCGGTACCTGGGCATTGACGTGTATCACACGACCGAGGAAGAACACAGGCATAATACCGAACTAGCTGTGGGAAAAATTGAGAAGTGCATGAGGTTCTGGGAAAGATTGCCTTTAGCGATGATGGGTCGGGGAGCTCTGCTTAAAATGGTGGTGCTGCCCAGGCTCCTGCATTACTTTAATAACATCCCGTATATGATACCGAGGAAGTTTTTTGCTAGGTTACATAGTGCATGTAGGAATTTCCTATGGCACGGCACGCGCAACAGGGTCGCATTGTGGAAATTGCAGAACTCTTATGAGAAAGGTGGCGTGAAGCTGCCAAACTTTGAGGCCTATTATATGGCGGCGCAACTGCAATATGTGGCTAGGTGGCTCTCGGATGAAGAGACCTCCGAACACAGGCTGCTCGGGAAAGACTGTTCCCCCTTCTATCTGCGGGAGGTGATCTGGGTGACCGGTTCATGGATGAGGGAGCGTCCTAAGATGCTAGCCCTTGGCAGGGACATATGGCGGCGTGCCTGTCGGATGATGGGTGACCCCTGGCCGTGTATGCCGCAGGTACCTCTGGTCGCCCTGGTGAAGGAAGACGGGCAGCTGAGAGCTATTCTCCGGACATACTGGGAGTCAGTGGGGTTGGTCACTATGGGTGACATCTGGCAGGATGGGACTCTGATGGAGTTTGATGAACTGGAGGCAGGGTCCGGGCTACACAGGGGTCAATTTGTGACATATCATAGGGTGGTCCGGGAGGTCCGGAGCACGTGGCCCGAAACTACTTTGGCCGACGAACCGGATGCCACGCTGGAAATAATGTATGACGCATCAGAGGGTGGGCACGAGGTCTCTAGGCTGTACGAGATGTTGATGACAAAGGTTGGGAAGGATTTGGGGCACCTGAGACTGGAATGGGAAGCGGAGATGGAGGCCCCGATGGCGGATGGGATGTGGGAGCGCGCCCTGGGGTACCACAAAAAGGTATCGAGGAACGCCAGGTTTAAGCAGATACAGCTCTATATTACGCACAGGGCATATATGACCCCCCTTAGAATTTCCAAATTTCTGGGTAATGGGCGCCAGGCGTGCCCCAAGTGTAACGAAGAGAATGCGGACATGATACACATGTTCTGGGCGTGCCCAGTGATTGCCACCTACTGGGGTGAAGTGGCGCGGAGGCTGGCAGGGAGGGGTATCACACTTAGGGTGGATTCGGCTTGGGCCTGTCTGCTGGGAGGGTATCCCAGGGCACGTAAGCTTCGACATGTTGAGAAACTTAAAGATCTGGCCTATGTGCTTGCCAAACGCAGGATAGCCATGGGGTGGAAGGAATGTCATAAGCCGCGAGTTGAGGTCTGGTGGCGAGATCTCCAAAAATGGGCTGATGCCGAAACGGCAGCGTGGCAGGATGGCAGTATGACAGGGGATGAGGAAGAAACAGGCTCTCTCACGGCATGGAAGTCATTGGTGGCTGAGCTGTTTGGTATGGGGTCGGGCTCGGCTGGACTTGAGAGCAATGAGGCCCCACCGCATGGAATGGTCACTGATGGCGGACACTCTGCAGGCTTATAGGGGGGAGGGATGGGGATTGCAGTGCCTTATTTTTTGTTTGTTTGGTTTTTGTTGTTTGAGGTGTTTATTTATGTTTCGTTGTAATGTTGTTTGGTTGAGATAAAATAAAAATAAAAATATATTTTAAAAAAAAAATACAATTAAAACAGTTATTTGTTCTATAACATCATAATTCTAGCGGCTGAGTTGGGTAATTTGTGGGCCATTCTGGCTGTAAATCGCTGTTTAAAAAATGGGGATTTTTGGACAGAATGGTGCACAATCTCTATTTTTAGGCACAGAAATAGCATGAATTAACCTTACAGTGTGTTTGAGTAATGATACAAATATTATGGTGGTATTCAACTTACTTTTTTTTTTCTAAAATGAGCAGGTTACTTCTTAGTTGTTCTTTGTACTTCAAATTCGGCTGCTTCTTTTCAGGAGAATGGTCTTCACTGCAATTGTAAAAGAAACAAATTAGTCATTTTGTTTGTATATAGCACTGTTTTTAATTTAGACATTGATTTCTTTTATTAACATCCTATGCGCCTTCCTCAAAATCATTAAAACTATCTTATTCACATAAGATACGTCGCACCAGTTGAACACATATCATATGTTCTTAATGACTAAACTGTATTGCAATGACTAACTGTAGCAACAAAAAAAATCTTTACTATGCCTTGTGAAATTCATAATGTACCACTGAATACCACTATTCCTGTAACTAAGCTCTTGCAAGCAATAGTGCCTCAATGTCATGGGCTGCTTGCGCTGTATAAATATAAGTAAGTAAATAAATAAATAAATAAATGTTTATGTTATTGAACAAGTATTGTAGTTTGAGATTTTAACATAGTGTGTGCATGCAATTTTGTTTGACTATATGCACTCTATATATTTTATGTAAAAAATGTTAGTTCAACATGATTTGAATATGCGTGTGTAAAAAGAAATTAAATAGTATAAAGGTTTGTAAGTGACAGTTGATTTTAGGAGATGGAAAAAAAAGACAGTAAATTCATTTTACAGATTATACAAGCTAAAAGTCAGTTAATCTGTTTATATGAAACTAGAATAATTGTACATGTACTTTACAGAAAATATGCATATCTGTAGTTTGTGTTCATGCATATGGATATGCATGGAGCTGAAAGTAGAAATCTTGGAGACTTGTATAGTATTTCTTGTAGAAGGTGCTTTCCAATGAAATGACACTTGTACTCAGAAAGATTAACAGTACATTTGCAGTGCTGATCTATGATGATGCAGTTAGATGTAGAGGTGTTCTATGTGATTGGTGGATGGTCATGTGACTTTTTAGCGACATCCAATGAGGGAATGGCACAGAGAGTGAAGTGGAAATGGTAGGAGGGCTGTCCATGTTACGATATGTCCGCGGACATGGCGGTTGTTCGCGGACATCGGGGATTTTTGGGTTGGGAAGCCATGCAAATGAGAATGAGCATACAAAGGGATTGGTCAGGAAAGTTTAGTGGGTGTGTTGTGCCAGGAGAGAGTTTCTCAGATACTCTTTTTGCTGAGAGAAGAACAGATAGCTATGGCTGTGTGTTTCAGAAAACAGATTGTTTGGATTTTGGAAGACTCGTGGATACATTGCGTGAAGGTGCATGCAGAAAGCCGTGGAGTAGCTCTAGATCTTAGATTCCACATGTGGAAGTACACTGGCATGGAGTATGTGGAATGAAGTGGTTGGACCTGCCACCTATTTGTGCTACTTTGGAGACAGAGCAACATCCAGATATAATTATAATTCATTGTGGAGGGAACAGTTTAGGACATGTGTCTGGAATTTCTTTGCAATTTGCAATGAAAGAAGGACTTGGGAAGGTCATGGACATGTTTCCAAATTCTCAAGTAATTTTTTCACGGATTGCGCAGAGACAGATGTGGCTTTGTTCTTCTGCATTTGGTCCACAAATGGAGAAAGCAAGGCGCAATGTCAATAAGGCTGTTTGTGCTTTTCTAAAAGATTTTGGCATGTCCTCTTTTCACAATGAAAATATTATGTTTCGTAGTACATACATTTTTCGCAGAGATGGAGTCCATCTTACTTATGCTGGCAATCAGATTTTTCTGAGAAATGTACAAAATGCATTGCGACCTTTTTTAGAATTACAGCATCCATTTTGTAGTAGGTGTTGATTATTTCTAATTTTTCAAACACAAACACCACCAAAAGGCTCTTTTCAGAGCCACCACTTCCTCCCAGATAAAATTGCAATGGTTGTGATAGGGCAGCTCTCCAAAATTTTAGATGTCCACAGACTTCTAAAAAATACACAGGGCCCTGCTTCATTTATTTTCACTTCGATTTTTTAACTGTGAAAGGCGGCTCTGAAAAGAGCCTTATTTATTATTTTTTTTTGTTGTTTTATATTTTTTTGTTTTTTTATACAAGACACACTAGGATAGGAGGGGAAAGGATGGTAAAGGGGGGGACCCCAACCACAGGGATAAGAAAGGGCGAGCTGAGAGAGGAAGATGTAGAGTGGGTTTTATTTGGGTAGTGAGCAGATCTTCTCGTGCTCTGAGACGATAGTCTCAAAAGCACTTCGAAGTCGCTCCCCCCTGCAGAGTACTGCGTCGCAGTACATACACACAACTGTGACCCTAGAAAGGTCAGGGTCATCAGCATTGTGTATGGGCTGTGAGGCAGCTTGAGGAACACGCTGTCCCACAGGAGTGTTCCTTGTGGTGACAGGATCAGAAACGGAGGATGAAGTAGAGGAAGTCAACCTGCTACGTTCCTCGCAAGGTACAACCTTGCGAACGGCCCCAGTGTGGAATGACTTCAGGTGTCGCTTCATGGTAGTGGTCCCGCGACTGAGTACCATTTTGCACTTGTTGCAGGTGACTTGGTTCGCACGAGCCTTAGGGCCATTCCCACGAATGGTGAATAACCGCCACACCCAAGACTCACGCCGAGTGCGGGTAGTAGGGAGTTCAACTACCTCATCCTCGTCATCCTCTTCTTCCTCCTCTGCATCCTCACTCCTGTTCCCCTCTTCAGGCCCTTGGGGAGGTGGTGATGGTGGAGGGGGTGGGGGTGGTGCTGAGGCAGATGCAGCACCAGCTGGCAGCAGTGCAGCCATGCATGCCATCAGGTTCAAGATGGAAATCTGCAGGTGGCAGTAAAATTTGCTGTGCTCTGTAGAATAGCCGGAAACACAATGAGAATAAGCTCTAGGGCGTGGTCTTTTATAGGGGTGCTTGTACGTGGTTCGCGGACATGCGCGCTGTCCGCGGACAGATCGAACACAAAAAAAAGGTTCAAAAAGTTTCAAAAATATGTAGAAACTCAGGATTAGTATGTGGGACTTGTGCTATGGTGAGTTTTTATTGAAAAATATTGTGGATTACTTGAAAATGTACTTTTAAATTGTTCGGGGACATGAACAGTGTCCGCATTCAGAACACGCGATTAGCGTGGGCACGGTCACATGATCGCTTCGCGATCAAGTCCGCGAAGGGAGCGGCTGTCCGCAGGACACCAAATGCACGGACAGTGTTTTGCGTATGCGCGTTGATGTTCTACGGACTCTGTCCGGGTCCTGAAGTAATTAAAAGTGCATCACACGTCAAACGAACAGTTACAGACAGGTGTTTGTTCTTAGAACAGTTTCAACTTGCTTGCGAACAATACGGACAGACATAGCGTTCTCAGGACACCTCCATTTTGTTTATTTACGCACATTTGAGGACACCACATGTGTTCTTAGAACAGTTTCAACTTGGTTGCGAACAATACGAACAGGCATAGCGTCCTCAGGACACCCATATTTTGTTTATTTACGAACATTTCAGGACACCGCGTGTGTTCTTAGAACAGTTTCAACTTGCATGCAAACATTATAGAGAGGTATAGTGTTCTAAGGACACCCCTATGTTGTTTATTTACGAACATTATAGGGCACATGATGTGTTCTTAGAACAGTTTCAACCTGCCTACGAACAAAATGGACAGCCATACCGTTCTCAGGACACCCCTATTTTGTTTATTTACGAACATTTCAGGACAACGCATGTGTTCTAAGAACAGTTTCAACTTGCTAGCGAACAGTACGGACAGGTCCAGTGTTCTTCAGGACACCTCCATTTTCGTTTCTTTACGGACATTCCGGACACCCGTGCTGTCCGCGGACACCTAAATTGCTTTTTTTTTTAAAAAAACATGAATTGAATTAGAACACAATATAAAAATGTAACTTTATTTAACATGTATGAATCATTTATGACAGAGAAGGTGAGGCAGAAACGGAAACAAAAACAGGAGAATTAGGGGTTTCAACAGGATTTGTATGAGGTGAAGAAGGGATGGAAGACTCATAAAAACGTTTTGGTTCATGGAGAGGGTTTGGGGATAATTGACTGGGATATGGTGAGGGGGGACAGGTACATGCGGGACAATGGTATGAGGTTTTTGTTTAAAATGATCTTCCAAAAAGTTTTTTAAATTATTAAAATTAGCCAACAGTACATCAATTTGTTCTTGTATGCTGTGAAGAGTCTTATCCATAACAGCTTTTTCTGAAGTACTTTCTATTTTGGTATGCTCTGTACAAAAAAAAATATATATGTTAAATGTATATAAAATAATAATAATTAAATGGCTTATATTGTAAAGTGTCTACCATTAGATTCACTATCTTCTGACATTTCCTCATGTGGGACATGCTCCTCTAAGCACTCCAGATTACTAGACATTTCTGTGAGAAAAAAAACATAATATCATTTTTTTTATCTAATACAGAAAGTTTATAAATATATGAGTAAAATGCAGTACACTTACTATTTCAGGTAAGGTATGTTCTGAGTAGTCTGTAGATCTGCTGTTGTTCTTGGTTGTGGAGTGTCTGTGAGGTAATTATGTTGGAAGCCTATCTATCTTCTTTTGGTATATTCCATTTTAGAACATATTGTATTTAAATGAATGGTTAATGTGTTATATATATATATATATATATATATATATATATATATATATATATATATATGGGTTACACTTCTTATGTATTACTACATGTAATGTGTATGTGTGCTGGTTTGTGAATTTGTTAAATGTTCATATGTTATGATATAACAATTAAACATACCCCCCCAGAGTTTTTAGGGAGTGATGCTATTGTCCGAACATGTCCGCGGACATTGAAAGAGTTCGCGGACATCAAACTCAGTAGAGGAGGTTCAGTATTTTCAATTTTACATGTACATAAAATCAGAGTTATTATTATTAAATTGTGCTACTAAAAACCTGTGAAATTCAGTGAAAAAACTATGTTAAAGGGACGTTATGGTTAAGTTGGACTAATAAAAACCTATGAAATTCAGTGAAAAAACTTTGTTAAAAGGACATTATGGTTACAAGTAAAATCGAAAAACCCCTGAAATTCGCCAGTTATGGTAAGCTAAGCAACCCTAACTCGCGCCAGCACCGTGCACTGCTCTTTTATACTTTGCCAGCATATTATTTGGAAGATTTCCGCTCTCAGGGTATTGTTCTGGTGTTCATTACTTTTTTTTAAAGGTCCACTGCTATTTTGTCTTGTGCACTTTCTTCTAAGTAGAGGGTAATTGAACTACATTTGTATATTACACTTTAAAATATATGGACACTTACTGTGCGTATATTCACGGGTGCCAGCTTTTGATTTTCGCAATGGGGCAAAAGTACCTGGGCATATGTTATTCAAGCAGCTGATCATTTTTTACCCTTTTCCGTGCTACTTAAATGGGGTTAGTTGGGGTCGTACAATGTATCACAACAGTCACGAAGAGACCAGCCATAAAACAAGGGGCTTGTAGCATGCTGCATAACCAAAATATTTTATCTTCGGCAAATCATGTAATCTCACTGTGCATTGACTAAAAACATTGTGCGTTCTCAAAGCCTGCAATTGTTCACACAGAATAAACAAAAATAGATATGTTTACAGCTAAAGGGCGTTTCCCATCCAGGTAGTTACTGGGACTGACCCTGCTTAGCTTCAAAGCGAGGAAGGGGCCAGTCCCCTAAGGCCATGTTGCCTAATAAATTAGCCTACCTTTCAAGACCAATTAGGGCAGCATGGCCTGAGGGGGCCAGATCCTTCCTCGCTTGGAAGCTAAGCACGGTCGTTCCTGGTTTCTGTATGGATGAGAGATAGTCCACAGTCCCGAATGCTGTGTTTTTCTAGTTTTAAATATCTCATAACACGCCGCATCCACATTATTTTTTAAATTGTGCTACTGTCACTCCTTGAAAGCTTTGCACTCAGAGTCCATTTTTTTGCCTTTTGCGGAATTGCATTCTGGTATTTGTGGTCTCCCAGTCAACAACGGGGGAATAATGCCACCATTGTACACTTTTTGCCTAATATAGTTCTATAAGGATTTATATATTTGAGTGACACTATGGAATGTGTAATTTTCAAGGTCTCTTTATAAAGCAGAGTATTGTTGAAAGACAGACATGGGGATGAGGAGGGGAAAGGATGAGAGGGCAAGTAAGTCATGAGTATTTGCTGCGATGTGGCAAGAGAGTTTGCAATCCTGGACACTGGTGCAGTTATTTTCCCCTAATTGTGGCTGCTTTTTTTCAGGGCACAAGTAAAGGACACATGTGGCTGTACTGCGTAACTTTTCTTCAGAGGGCGGACACAACCCCTTGTTTTTTTTTTGAGGTTGCCAAACTTGTATTTGGCTACCAGGATTTTACTTAGGTTATCATGTTCCCAGTCCAGGTGCTTACTCACAAGACCGCAAACCCTTGTTTCGTGTTGGAATCTATTTTTCCAGGGAATATTTCACGACAGATTGCTGGGTTTAAAAGGTGAGCACCTTTTATACTTTGCCAGCATATCTATTGGAACATTTCCTCTCTCGGGTTATTTTATGGTGTTCACTACTTTTTTTAAAAGACAGATGCTATTTTGTCTTGCACACTTTCTTCTAAGGGGAAGGACAAATTAACTACTTTTTTGTATATTTCACTTTAAGATATATGTTCACTTACTGTGCGTATATTCATGGGTGCCAGCTTTTGATTTTCGTTATGGGTGCAGAAAGTACCTGGGCATATGTTATTCAAGCAGCCGGTCATTTATTTCCAGTTTCTGTGCTGTTTAAATGTGGTTAGTTGGGGTTGTGCCATGTATCACAACAGTCACCAAGAGACCAGCCATAAAACAAGGGGCTTGGGTCACGCTGCTTAACCAAAGTGTGTGGTCCATGGCAAATAATTTAATGTCACTGCATATTGCCTAAAAACATTGTGAGTTCTCAAAGCCTACAATCTTTTATGCATAACAATACCACTGTCAAAACAGGACAAAATCAGTTTGTGATTGAACATCTTTGAGAGATGGGTTACAAGTATTTTAAAAAAATACAGTGGCCGTGCCCACCAGCCATGGCGAAAGGCCAAGGTTAGTGGTTTGGTAGTGTTCGTCCATGCCCAGCAGCCTTGGCCAAAGGCCAGGGCTAGTGGTCTGGAAGTGTTTTAAAATGGACAGTGGGCACGGCCAAAGGCTGTGCCCATTGTCCATGGCCAAAGACCATGCGAGTGGTCTGAAAGCATTCTAAAAATCTATGGAATAACTAAACCCTTGAAATACAAGGAAAAACTTTAATTTCAGGGATGTCATCAAAGCACAACAAAACGAAACAAAACACCTGGAATTCAGCTAAAGCCACCTTAACTTCGCGCCTCCTTTTGCGCAGCCTATGACCACAAAGATGACATCACAGATCACATCACTAATTACATGTTGTAAAAGAACACTGATGACATTACAAATCACATCGCGGATCCCATCACTGGTGACAACACTAATTACATTGTATATAACTGGGGTTCTATGTTCTTTCATTGTCATACATTACAACAAATGCCTTTTAGACGTGTACAAAATTACGAAAAAAGTTCATAAAATGTGTTTATTTTTTGGGGGAATAGTACCCCCAAATCCTCCTTCCCCCGCCTATTTGTACATATTCCCTACCCACCAAACCCTTATCTGCCCTTTCCCATGTTTAAAAGCCAGTCGTAAAAATGACTGGCGATGAAACGACGTTATACCATACCTGATTACATCAATAATGGAATTAAACATAACATAATTTATAAGTTATCTCATGAAACCCTTGATTACCTAAATAACAATTTAGACTGTGGACTTGGCCATGACAAAGGCTGGAGTCACTGACCAGCACCAAAGGCCATAGCTAGTGGTCAGTTAGTGCTCAAAAATGCCAATGTGCATGGTTAAAAGTCATGCCTAGTAGCCTATCACTGTTTTAAAATAATCTGCGGGCAACGTTGAAAGCTGTAGTCGGTGGCCATGGCTAAAGGCCATAAATAGTGCCCATTAATATATTAGAATATACAGTCGGCACAGACAAAGGCTGTGGCCACTGGCTTGTATTGTGTTAACGACCAGGGCTAGTGGCTGTTTAGTGTTTATAATATATAGTGGGCACGGCCGAAGGCCATAACTAGTGGCTGGTTAGTGAGTTATAATACACAGTGGGCACAGCCGAAGGCCATCGCTTGTTGCATTTTATTATTTTAAAATATACAGTGTACATGGACAAAAGTTGTACAAACTGCTCAAGGTCAAAGGCCATGGCTAGTGGCCCATTTATTTGTTAGAATATATAGTGGGCAGAGTCACAGATTGTGGCCACTTACCAGTATTGTGCCAAAGTCCATGGCTAGTGCCTGATCAGTGTATATAATATATAGTGGACCTGGTTGAAAGCTGTATCCACTGGTAAAAGCCAAAATCTGTGGTTGGTGGCCTGTTAGTGTTTTAAAAAGTTCAGTGCACATGTATGAAGGTTGTGAGCACTGTCCATAACTGAAGGGCATGTTTAGTACCCACTTGTGTGTTAAAATATATTTGGCCATGCACACTGACCATGGCTGAAGGCCATGCTTAATGCCAGTTACTGTTATAATGTAATTAGTGATGTCATCAGTGATGTGATCTGTGATGGCATCATTTACGTTATAGGCTGCGCAACAGGGGGCGCAAAGCTAAGGTGGCTTTATCTGAATTTCATGTTTTATTTTGCGTTAAGCTATCACCTTAACGGCCCTGCAACCAAAGCTTTTTCCTTGAATATATATGTATAGCTCTGTATGTTTTTATTATCAGCTCGTATTGAATTTTCTGCATGACAGCACTCTTTTCTTGTTTTTACCTATTCAATTGTTTAAACAATTTGTCCGCCAATATTTGTCATAATGTATAAGATTACAATGTCAGCATATAGCAATTACTGTGTTAAGGGTGTGTATGCAGTCTCTGTTTATTCTAATATTGGAATACGACCACAAAGCACAATCACATTCACAAGATAAGAGGTGAAAGGGTTTGTGGAATTCCTCTTAAACACAGATTGCAAACAAAGACGTAATCACCACCACATTCTAATATATTTAACCTTTGTTCCAGTTACCGTCGTTCTTTGAGTTTTCGAACCAGCATGGAGCTGCCAGAGCCTGGTCTCCGCGAGCCCTTCCCTGTGTGCTGGGAGGAATAGCATAGAAAGATCTTATCATTGGGGAAAGGCTGGGTGGGGAAACAGGCAAGTGGGCACTAGAAACAAAGGTCTTCACACTTGAGAATTTGTAAATACGGTGATCATAACACCAATTATTACAGTGCTTGGAAGAGGGACAAAGAGCTGTCCACAAATGGGGTATTGCAACTAAATTGATGCGATACAGAACAAGTAAGATATAGAGACTGGAATCTGCTCAGAAGAGGTCATTATAGGTCGTGGGTTCATCTTCTTACAGTAGAAGACAGCGGAATGGAGTGGGGATTGCTTATCATAAGGACTCATCAAGAAACACCTTCAAACACCAACCAACTTCCTCCTCGGCAAGGCTGTCCAAGGTCTTGCTCCTGTGGGCTGGGAAACCGGACAGCATGTAGTCTGAATTAGTCTGCTCGAACCCGACTGCGGGTGAGTTTTTCACCAGCTGGCCTTAGCTCTATGACCCATTTTCTGCCACACAGTATTGTTTTATCTCATGTCATTACTTTTTTGCAACACTGTATTCTTTTAATCTTTGCATATATGATATTTTATTATTATGCAGAAAAGAGGCACATTTCAACAGTCATAGGACCACTGGTTAGTGGCATCTATCCCTGTTATCAAGCACTCTGATTGATATGGTAATCTAACTATATCCTTTAGGAGAACACGTGTTGGCTGTTTGGTGAATTGCAGCCTTAAACATCCTTTTAATCCATGTGTGCTCGTTTTGCCTTCTGTGCAAGAGTTAGCAGATGTAAGACAGGTGCTACCATTTCAAAATGGCAGCCACTAATAATGCCGTGTTAAGAGGATATTTTTGAATGGAAGCCTTGCTATTTTACGGTTCAACCATATTATAATGCAGCAGAAAAGAAAGTGAAATGTTGTATCAAGAAATATTAAAAACAATTCTTATTTTCCCATCTAATCTATGCACATGGGTGGTTTTAGACCTTTATAATGAAAAGGTTCATTTTCAACTGCTTAGTTACTTCCTTCCCCCGTATTGAGTGCAGTAGAGATACACAGGGCCTCATTACGAGTTGGGCAGTGCAGGTTAAATGTGGCAGTACTACCATATACCACTGCATTACCGCACTGGCCAACTATGAGTTAGGGCGGGAAGTTGGAAGATTCACCTGCAGCTATGAGCTGGAGGAAAATCTGCCAACTTTCCACCCTTTTTTGGGGGAATTAACAACAGCAGAATTACTGCTGCAATAATTCCACCGAAATGCCCCATGGAGTCGTATGGACTCCAAATATATGGGCACTAACATTGCCACTGCCACTAGCAATCTAGTGGTAATACTGAGCACTGCTCCAGTTATTTTCTCCTGATTGTGGCTGCTTTTCAGGGCACCAGTAAAGGACACATGTGGGTGGACAGCTTAACTTTTTTTTGGAGGGTGGACGCAACAAATAAAAACTTTAGTTCAGGGATGTCAAGGTGAGTACTTAACGCAACAAAACACCTGAAATTCAGCTAAAGCCACCTTAACTTCGCGCCTCCTGTTGCGCAGTCTATGACCACAATGATGACATCACAGATCACATCACTAATTACATGTTGTAAGAGAACACTGATGACATTACAAATCACATCGCGGATCCCATCACTGTTGACAACACTAATTACATTGTATATAACTGGGGTTCTATGTTCTTTCATCGTCATACATTGCAACAAATGCCTTTTAGACGTGTACAAAATTATGAAAAAGGTCATACAATTTGTTTTCATTGGGGGGGATAGCACCCCCAAATCCTCCCTTCCCTGCCTATTTTTAGTTATTTCCTACCCACCAACCCCTTATCTGCCCTTTCCCATGTTTAAAAGCCAGTCGTAAAAATGACTGGCTATGAAACGATATTATAGCATAACTGATTACATCAATAATGGAATTAAACATAACATAATTTATAAGTTAACTCATGAAACCCTTCATTACCTAAATAACAATTTAGACTGTGGACTTGCCCATGACAAAGGTTGGAGTCACTGACCAGCACCACGGCCATAGCTAATGGTCAGTTAGTGCTAAAAAGTGCCTATGTGCATGGTTAAAAGTCATGCCTAGTAGCCTATCACTGTTTTAAAATAATCTGTGGCCAACGGTGAAAGCTGTAGTCGGTGGCCATGGCTAAAGGCCATAGCTAGTGCCCATTAATATATTAGAATATACAGTCGGCACAGACAAAGGCTGTGGCCACTGGCTTGTATTGTGTTGACGACCAGGGCTAGTGGCTGTTTAGTGTTTATAATATATAGTGGGCACGGCCGAAGGCCATAACTAGTGGCTGGTTAGTGAGTTATAATACACAGTGGGCACAGCCGAAGGCCATCGCTTTTTGCATTTTATTATTTTAAAATATACAGTGGACATGGCCAAACGATGTACAAACTGCTCAAGGTCAAAGGTCATGGCTAGTGGCCCATTTATTTGTTATACTGTATAGTGGGCACTGCCAAAGATTGTGACCACTGGCCAGTATTGTGCAAAGTCCATGGCTAGTGCCTGATCAGTGTATATAATATATAGTGGACATGGTTGAAAGCTGTGTCCACTGGTAAAAGCCAAAATCTATGGTTGGTGGCCTGTTAGTGTTTTAAAATATTCAGTGCACATGGGTGAAGGTTGCGACCACTGTCACTAACTGAAGGCCATGACTAATACCCATTATTGTGTTAAAATAAAGTGGGCCATGCACTATGACCATGGCTGAAGGCCATGCTTAATGCCAGTTACTGTTGTAATGTAATTAGCGATGTCATTAGTGATGTGATCTGTGATGGCACCATTTTGGTTTTAGGCTGCCCAACGGGGCGCGAAGTTAAGGTCGCTTTATCTGAATTTCAGGGATTTTGTTGCGTTAAGTTATCACCTTAACATCCCTGCAACTAAAGTTTTTTCCTTAAATATATTTATAGCTCTGTATGTTTTTATTATCAGCTCGTATTGTATTTTCTGCATGACAGCACTCTTTTCTTGTTTTTACCTATTCAATTGTTTAAACAATTTGTCCGCCAATATTTGTCATAACTTATAAGATCACAATGTCAGCACATAGCAATTACTGTGTTAAGGATGTGTATGCAGTGTCTGTTTATTCTAATATTGGAATAAGACCACAAAGCACAATCACATTCACAAGATAAGAGGTGAAAGGGTTTGTGGAATTCCTCTTAAACACAGTTTGCAAACAAAGATTTGTAATCAGATTCTAATATATTTAACCTTTGTTCCAGTTACCGTCGTTCTTTGAGTTTTCGTACCAGCATGGAACTGCCAGAGCCTGTTCTCCACGAGCCCTTGCCTGTGTGCTGGGAGGAATACTACAGAAAGACCTTATCATTGGGGAAAGGTGGGGTGGGGGAAAGGGGCAAGTGGGCACTAGAAACAAAGGTCTTCTCGCTTGAGAATTTGTAAATACGGTGATCATAACACCAATTATTACAGTGCTTGGAAGAGGGACAAAGACCTGTCCACAAATGGGGTATTGCAATTAAATGAATGGGATATAGAACACGTCTTGGCTGTTTGGTGAATTGCAGCCTTAAACATCCTTTTAAACCATGTGTGCTCGTTTTGCCTTCTGTGCAAGAGTTAGCAGATGTAAGGCAGGTGCAACCATTTCAAAATGGCAGCCACTAATAATGCTGTGTTAATTGGATATTTTGGAATGGAAGCCCAGCTATTTGAGTTGTGCAGTGTGGGTTCAATGTGGCAGTACTACCATATACCACTGCATTACTGCACTGCCCAACTATGAGTTGGAGCGGCAGGTTTCACCTGCAGCTATGAGCTGGAGGTAAATCTGCCAACTTTCCACCCGATCTCGGGGGAATTACCACCGGCAGAATTACTGCTGCAGTAATTCCACCAAAATGCCTGGAGTCATATGGACTCCAAATAAATGGGGACTAACACCGCCACCGCTGTAATCTAGTGGTAATGCCACTGGACCAAGTGGTAGTAGTGGTGATTCCGTTTGGTGATATCTCGATGGATTCACCGCCGAGATACCACCAAACTTATTTAAAGCCCTGTATAGTAATATAAATGTAGCTGTATTCTTTGTGGAGATATGTGTTGAATGTTTGCTGAGCCAGAATGCAGTGACAGAACTGTATGAGCAGCCCATCCCTGAAAGGACAGTTTAAGAGCTCATAGAGTAAATTTGTGATCACATTGTTGTTCTCTGACAGATTACACTTGCTGTATTGTTTAAATGTGAGCAAAAGAAAGCATTATTGTGTTAACCATCATCCCTTGAGGAGTAAAATAAGTCTGGTAATCTGAGACAATTTTAGCTCCAAGATGCCCCGTGAAGGTGAATGTTGCGCTTTACAAATCCTGTTACCATGCCAACCAAGTGCAAAGAAGTGAGTGTCAGAATGTGTGATCAGCACCCTATGCAAATGAATAGCTCACAAATTAACAATTGGTCTCTCACATGGGCAAGTCGGTACTTTTCGGGGCCGACATAGCACCTCATCCTTCCGAGGTTATGTTATGCTATTGTGATTTATATCACGCGCCCACTGCCATTTTCAAGGTCTCCAAGTGCTCTGGCGGAGCTGAAAGGGAAGGAGGGCTCAGGAGGGTTAGTTAGTGGGATGGAGAAGGCGCACACAAGAGAGCTTTGTTTGGTATGGGTTCAGTGGTGTTTTGGAGTCTGTAGGGGGTGGTTTGCTGCCTAAGGTTTGGTTTTCTGAAGTGCGGTGGGTTAAGTTTGGTGTTGCAGAGCGTGCACAGTTGTCGTGGTTTCAAGTTTCTGTTGCGGCAGAGGTATGTGTGTGTTTTGTTTGTTAGTTTGGGGTGGCTATGCAGGATACTGGAAAGGTGTGAGTAGGGTTAATGATGAGAATGGCCTGTGAGCTTCTCTGGCGGGTCATGCTGCCATTTTATGTTTGGTTGCCAGTACACAAAATGGGGATAATAACAACACTCACTAATACAGCACTTAGAAGTCTTAAGAATCTTGCATGAAGCACAAAGTAAAAATACAAATGATTGTTTCTGTTAGTAAGCCACATTTCATATCCATAATTGTCAAGTACCTTTGTGGAAAGTTTCCTATTTCAACATCTGTGTTTACAAAACCTGCCCCGCCCAACACCTCTGCTCATTTGTGCTCGCAAAACATTCTCTGTGGCAGGAAGTTGCCGTTTGACTGGAAGTGCCTCGGGCCTAGTCATTGGGCTAGTAGAAATGTGTTGCTAACACTATAAATGACTATAATTTCTTTAAACTATGCGTTTTCATGTCAGCTGTGCGTGTCGTAAAACTGGGTGCGTTTTGCAACATTCACAACTCCTTCCCCTCTATTGAAAAGGGATAGGTTATTTTGAAACCCTGCCTTTATGTCATGGGGAGAGGTTTCGGCCAATACCAATTACTTTCGCAACATTAATTTTTTAAGAAACGCCACAAGTACTCGGGTCATTTAACTTGTTCTTCTGGTGCATAAGTTTACTGTGTTTCCAGACATTACCTCATAGGTCACCGCTTTCCTCTGTGATTAGAGATTGGCACGTCTAGAACTTGGCACCTAAGACGTGTTTAATGTATTTGCGAAACTGTGTTTATCGAATGACAGAAAAACGCTACTGTATGTTGCAATATACCTGGGACCTCGGAGAATGGACGGACCGAACCGCCTCATCAGTGTCAAGCAAAAACCACGCATTGTTTATCTTATGCATTGTGACGCAGGGGTCAACAGAACACCCTTGAGTCGTCAGTATGGTGTGACATCTTTTGCTATAGACTACAGGAAGGTTTTGGGGATAACACCTACAGGGGTCAAGCAAAAATTAATCTGGGACCCTCATACCAAGAGGTGGCAGGATGCAATAACTCAAAAAGATTAACGTTTGAGGACTTTCCGAACTACTCTCTACAACACGGTTGTCCAACTGCAGGCCTTGAGGGCCGGGATCCTGATGGGTTATCAGGATATCCCTAATAAATATTCATGAGGAAAAATGTGCATACATTTAGAATACACGTATAGAAATGTATCTCATGAATATTAATGAGGGGTATCCTAAAAACCCGACATGGATCCCGACATGGATCCGGCCCTCAAGGCCTAGATTTGGACAACCCTGCTCTACAACCTTCCTTTTATATAGTGCTTGGTTGCAGAATTTTAGAGTCCAGCGCCTAGCAACCTTTGGCTGTACTGGCAGTCTCATGGTTTAATGCCCTGCATGCTTTGTAACTTCCCGGTCCGTGGAATCCAGTTTGATTGTATAGTATTGTGCTTGCTTCACCTACCAGCAAGTACTTCACCCCGTGACCTAGGGTGCACGTTACCTTCCTGGTCTACTGCTGCTGATGATGTTACACCTTTACACTCTACACTCTACTATCAGCACATATTCCTTGCTCTTTTATTGTCTTGATTATTATGTCCTTCTGTTAACCTGCCAATTGGAATCCTTGAACTCTGATTTGGTATGCCCCATTTCTCATTGGGCCTCCTCAGGTGGCTGTGATCTGATCATGATTCGAATTTCTTTCATTCTCTATTCCCTGTTTGGCAAATTGGGTAGTTGAACATTCCATGACTGTGAATGAAGTGCGACAGGAGTTACTTTGATCAGAAAGGAGACCCAGCCAGAATGTACCCTTCTAATTATTTGTATATCTAAATAAAAAGCACATGATGGAATCTGTATAATTGACTGAAAATAAAAATGAATAGAAAGTAACATACAGCCGAAACTTTCGAACACATCTACCACTCGGTACCATTGTAGCAAACAAGGGAAACTGGTGTGTCCCCCGCACACTTGTTCATTATAATGGCTTCAGGGGTTGAGGGGGTGACCCCGCTAAGTAAAAATAAAGTTTAAAACAAAAAAAAGGACCCTGCGGCACCGGTGCCCATGCACGTAAGTGAAGGGAACCAGTGTCACAACGGAAAGAGGAGTTGGCAGCACACAGCGAAGTGTGCCGCCAAAAAGTAAGTAAGTGGGTGAAGGGGGGTGCAGGTTACCAGAAATGTTCGAGGGAGTGAAAACCGAAACTAATTTTCATTCAAATGACTTTCATTTTTTTCTCCCACGAACATTTCTAATTCGGTTAAATCATGGACTTTCACACTGGATGGCAACTCAAAGGCTTTATACAGGTAACTTAGGGACATGGCACATACATTAATTATCAGGATTATTCTTCCCCCCCCCTAACAAAAATAAAAAAGGGTGCTTGTGTCCTGGTTTCCCTTTACCAGTTGCTAATCAAGTTTCTTGCAATGTCAGAATGTTCTAAATGGCCCAATAAGCTTGCAATAACTACCTGCATGATTTCTGGGTCTCTGTACTGAAAAGACTCTCTACCCCTGCCACCGGGAAAGAACAGTCTCTTGGGTGCTTTTCTTTGGTTAACTTCCCTAGGTAATTTTCATTGATTGGTTGCCTGGTTCTCTTGTTCCTGATGGACACCTGATACTCTCGTCTGTTAGTTCTGGTCATCCACAGTTGAGGTACAGTCTTCGGAGGTCAACAGAGGAGCGTGCCCCTGTCCTCCCTTTCTAACCCATTCCCTCACTTTGAGGTCTTAAGGATAGGCTTTACTTCATTATCTCTATACCTATTCTGTCCTCCCTCACCTTCGCTGTAGCTGCCCCATCTGCTACCTCTTTTGGTCCCATGCATCATCCTTCTCTGGTGTCTAAGTTCTCATTGGTGTGTCTTGGTATCACCCACTACATTCTTGGGAGTTCACCCAACTTGTCCACCTCTCTTGATATTCTCCTACCCTCATGTCTAAACTTTTTTCCTCTCCTGACATTCACTTTCCACTCTCCAGTCTCTATATGCCTCCTTCTCCCTCTGCTAAAGTTCTTCTGCCAGCCTTCAATTAATTCCTCTCCTGATGTTCATTTTTCAACATTCCAAAAAGGTAGACCTGTTCTTTCTCTTCTGATGTTCTCAATCTAATGTCAGATCTCTATGCACCCTCTCCTTCACCTCTTGATCATTAAACTCCAACCTCTGATCTCTATGTACCTCCTCCTCTTCTCGAAATAATCTCTTGCCAATTTCTAATCTCTCTATCACCTTCTCCCACTCGTCTCTCCACTCTCCTCCAGTCTCACCTTTCACTGTTCTCTCCTTTCTCCAACTGCTTCCACCCCCCCAATCTGCAGTTGCTTTCTGATGCCCCACATCACTGAACTGAGCTGACTGGATTCTATACTATGGTCCCTTCTCTCCCTATGTGGCACTCACCACCTGATTACCTTCACCATGGTAATAGACAAACAGACGCAAACAAACATGACTATAGCTCCTCCTCAATCTACCAGGAACAAAAAAGATATCGCAATGGACAGACTCTTACCACTTATCCTGCCTTCATTAAGCCGTCTATCTGCATCCACAGACCCTAAAATACTAGTTGACAATTACAATACAACTATGTCCACAGAATTGGACTCTATCACACTTCTTAAACTGTGTAAAAGCAAATCACAAGCACACCTAAATGCATGGTTCACCCCACACTTAAAAGAATTTAGGCAAAAAAAAAGAAAACTGGAAGCCCTATGGCGACACACACCATCAGCAGAAAATAAAACGAACCTGACTAAATTTGCCGACCATTACAAAAAAGAAATAATTAACACCAAGAAAGAACTTTACAACGACAGGAGTGCCAAAGCCAGTTCTAACACAAAAGAGCTCTTTAGCATACTACGAGAAATGGAGGCACCTATCCCTCCAGCTGACAATATAACTAAAGACAAAGCCTGGTGCACCAACATTCAGAATGCTTTAGCCAACAAAATTGCACTCCTTCAGGGAAAGATTGCGAACAAGAAATCCTCCCTCACCAAACATGATGCTCACCATCAAACTACCAACACACCTACCAATATACCAGGTCAATTGAAATTTTCCAAAGTTTACATCCTTGTCGTAGAGAAAATCATCTCCTCCCTAAAGCCAACTAGATGCAGGGGGACAACTGCCCAGCACAACTAATCAAAGATGCATCGAGAGACTTGTCACCATTTATCACCAAACTCATCAATGCATCCTTTTCAACTAATATCGTTACACGTAACTTGAAAGTATCCTGGGTCCTACCCCTGCTGAAAAAAACAACCCTACATCCAGCCATTCCAACTAACTACAGGCCCATCATTACGGTTCCCTTTCTTTTAAAGATACTTGACAGAGTAGCGTACATCCAGATACAACAATACCTGGAAACTAATCATCTCCTCGGCACCCGCCAATCAGGTTTCAGGCCGCAACATGGCACTGAAACTGCATTAATTGATTTAAAAACACAAATTGAGGCACTCGCAGACAAAGGGAAAACTGCCATGCTGCTCCTCCTTGACTTGTCAGCTGCTTTTGACTTGGTGGACCACGAAATCCTCTGCAAACAACTTGCCTCAGCGGCTCACTTTTCTAAGGAAGCAGTAGCAAAGGTTCAATCATTTCTCAACAATAGACCTATCCGCATATTCTCCCCGTAGACTCAGAAGATCCTAACTCAATAACTTGTGGTGTTCCACAAGGTTCATGCGTCTCGCCCACCATGTACAATATCCACCCACGAAGCCACTTTTTGACAAATTGGACAATCTGGGTGTCACCTACACCAACTATGCAGATGACACCCAGATCCTCATACCCCTTTCAGGCAATTACAACACTGACACGGCTCTTGTGAACAAAATCTACCTCCTCATTCAGGCATGGATGGCCACCCACAGCCTCTGCCTGAATGACGACAAGACTAAACTCCTAATACTAGGTAACCCGGCCAACCTTAAAAAACTCAATAATGAATATTCCTCCTTCAACATTGATGGCAACCCCATCAAGGTTGCAAAGGAAGTAAAAACACTTGGATTCTACCTTGACTCCACCCTAACCATGAGCAAACAAGTCAACTCCTTAGCGTCCACATCAGCATACACATGCAAACTAATCAGGGCCTGCAGACCTTACCTATCCCCAACTAGCTGCATCACCCTCGTAAATGCCCTTATACTCTCAAGATCGGACTATTGTAATGCCCTCTACATGGGGACTAACAAATACATCTTAAACAAAATCCAAACGCTACAAAACAAAGCACTGAGAACGGCACTAAATATCCCAAACAGAGATCACATATCTGCGATCAGAATACAAAACCATTGGCTGTCAATTAAAGAAAAAATTATGCTAAAAATGACTTCCCTGACCCATAAATGCCTCAACAATGCTGCACCATGGTACCTCTCCGACCGGATAGCCAAGAAAACTACTAATTGCCTGACTAGGTCCTCCAACTCTTGCTACCTTAATGTACCGCGTTTCAACCTAGCCAAATCTGGCGTCAGAAGCTTCCCAGTTATGGCAGCCCAAACATGGAACTCACTCCCCTATTCACTCCGGTCTGATCAAACCTACCCCAATTTCAGACGAAACATACAGAAATGGATTAGAACCAATGACGCTCACCAAACAGTGTCAAACAACAGACTAAGCTAGTATCTTCCACCATATAAGTTGGCAACTGAAACGTCACCTCATATTGCTTTTCGTAATTTAACTGTATATATTGTAATGTATTGTATAAACTGCTCACCGGTAATTCCTTGACTGTAATTCTATGTAATTCTATGACTGGAATTCTATGTATCATCAAGCCTAAAGTCTCCTTGTACTGGCTGCGCCCAGTTACACCGGGTTTGGTGCACCATATAAAAACAATAAACAAACAAACAAACAAACTCAGGTGAGGGTCTGCACCTCTGTATCCTGGTCGGATTGGTTAATGTATCCTGGTCATGTGACCTGGAAAAGCAATGGACAAAGTCTATCACTGACCCCTCCGCCATCTTGGTTCTCAGGTTGTCCCCCTAACTTCACTGAGCTGGAATCTCCTGTATCTCCAATGAATTAATTGTAAGCCAGAGGGAGCCTTGGCAAGCTGGATAAATTATTTGTTCTTTTGAAAGCTTTTTCTGTGCTGGAAAACTTAAATATTGTATCTCGAAGAGCAAAGCTTCAGAAACTTTGTTTCCCATGGCATTCTTTCTTCAATATGAGAACCGTAGATCAGAAACATTGCAAATCTGTAAGCTTGCCCCTATAGTGGATTCCTCGCTTTATCGCAGGCCTTGCAATTATTTCTTTTACAGGGAATATATACATTTTCCATGTTGGAAGTTTTAGGTCTGTCTAGGGCTGCTCTAGCTCACTTGCTGGATCTATAAACACCCTTTGTATATTGTCCTAAGTGCGGATGGAGCTGAAAATGTCTGCTTACATATGCAGGAACTCTGTGAGGGTGTCCCAGGGTTTTTCCCGCTCTTTACCACAGGCCCAGCCACACCCAGATGCATGTCTTTAATTCGTCGGCATGCACTTCACCTTGCATTCACTTCCCCATACCTTCACTCCTCCTGTCTTTCACTTCTCCTAGCATTCACCATGTGATTACAGGGGAAGAACCCTTGTACCCCTTTCCTTTTTACCCCACATTCTACCCCCTGCCACCACTTGACCGCAACCCTAGCCTTTAGCTACCCTTAACCACATGCAATACCACCTTCACAATGCAATGCTGCAGACAAAGTAAAGGCATGAAGTAGTAAATGTATCACAAAGTAAATGTCTAGTAAAGTGAAGGTAGACTCGGTAAGTGTTGGGGATGTTTTCTAGGCAAAGTAAAGGGGGGATAATAGGGACCACTATACGAGTCCCCAAAACAAATAGGTGTGTCAGATGGAAGAGATCCTTTAGGCTGGCATTTATGTGGAAAGTCCCAGCATCTTTTCCTAGTTCATGGGAAATATTCTCTGTTGGATGAGCAGATGCTGGATAGGTTTACCCCATTTGGAAATGAGATGGCCAGCTGTCTGGGTGTGCAGTCCATCATGTGGAGATAAAAGGTGCCACAGCAGCTGAGTGACAAGCCCGGTCTCCTTTGGCCTCAAGCGTGGGAAAGCTTCCTGATTAAAGGCTGTACATAGGTGTGATTGGGATTTATAAAGTGCAAACCTAGCTGGGAAGCAATGGAGCAGTGCACAAAGGGAACATGCCGAGAGGCTGCAGGAGAAGCAAGGCTAGCAGAGGAGCTGGGATGGGGACAGGGAGCAAGGGGGACTTCCTAGGGGAAGAAATAGGGATGAGTGGAGCAGTCAGCGCTTGGCAAGATGTTCTTTGAATAGCAGGTTCTTCTGGTCCTTCCTGAAGTGTAGCATGGAGGATGCCAGTCTTACCTCTATTGGTAACCTTTTCCTGAGGCAGGATTCACAGAAAGAAAAGGCCTGTCTCCTGTTCCCAGCAGAGGTCAATAGGTATGAACTGAGGACCATGGCCCTAAGAGACGTAAAAGTGCCTAGGGAAGACTCAGAATGCTGATTACATACTCTTTAGCTCCACTCTGTGGGCTCAGCCAAACATAATACCTTTGATTTGTGACAATAATAAAACTAAAAGTGAACATTTACTAGATCATGAGTCATCTGTTGACCCCTCATGCCGCAACTACCACCAAATTGAAAAAGTCAGAAAACCGTGCTTCTGTAAGTTAAGTAAACATGAGTAGACTTAAACATATTAACTCCCTCTGTTCAGGTCTCCCAGCATCGGTTGTCTGTTTATATCAGCAGGTAAAGGTACATGGACGGACTTGCTGTATTGTTGACCACACCTCCTTGCAACCTCTCCTCTTGACACACTTATTATAAGCCTCACTGTCAACTATGTCGTTCCTCCACTCTCAACTTCCAAAGTGTTTTAAAGCATATTCCGCTGCACACAGAGGTGTACAAAGCACTAGCATAAAAACAAATAAATACAATATTTAGTGTCTGCAGCTGTCCATTCGTTCTTTAGAATTTCCCAAATTGATCCTACTTCCCGAGCTCCAGCATCCCTCTCAAGCTTATATGGTTTAACACCAAATGATCTTTGATAGACAAATTAGAGCAGGCATTTTTGTTCAGACTGTGGAATCTGCGCCCAACCTTATTTTGTCCATCCTTAATTTTAAAAGTTCTGTGCATGGCAGAAGGCATTAAAGTGTCTGGTGCCCCAAAAGAGCAACATGCTTCCAAAACATACTCAGATCCCTTGTGCTTTAAAAATAGCCCTTAAAACCTTTCAGTTCTGGATCCAGGTTCTACCTCCAAAAGTTTGGGAAGATATGGGACACGTGGGAGGTTGATAGGTGAGTCTGTAGGAACCTCTGGGGCTGTTTGGTTTACTCTATGGACTCTTTTGGGGGTGATGTTTGTATATAATAAGACTGCCACTGATTGTCGATTGTTTAGTTTTGTTTTAAGCTTTGTACAAATTCTATAGAGTTTTGATCCTGATCATGCTTTGCAGACTTCCCCACCACAGGGAATGCCTTGAGCATCCTGGAATTATTCAGCAACTCTGCTATGAAACTGGTGGACCCTCACGTCCCCCTAAAATCCAGCCGGGCTAAGAACATTCCATCTGCCCCATGGTACACCGACGAGCTAGCCTCCAACAAATGCTCAATCAGAGCCATAGAGAAATGGTGGCGCACAAACCATAACTCAGGAGACCTCACCAACCTCAAATCTCTGTGCGCAAAATGTAGGATTCTGATTACCGAGGCCAAAGCTGCTTACTACTCCACCACCATTGGTTCAGCCTCTAACAGGAGAAAAGCCCTCTTTGAAGTAGTAAAGTATTGTACCAAACCCTCGCCCGAACCCCGAGATACCAGCAACTGTGGAAAAATGTGGCATAGACAAAATCAGAGAGACCATTGAATCAACCTCTGACAGCGTTTGCATCCGCTGCACCCGTCTCGACTGAATTCTCTCCTCTATTTCCCCTAAATATCTTTAAAATGATTGCCTCCCTCAAACATATGACTTGCTCTGACGATATGATTCCATCTCCATCATTAAACAATTGACAGGCACAGCTCTCAATGTGCTCCTCAGCATCATCAATTGCTCCCTCGCAGAAGGATCATTCATGGACACCCACAAGACTGCTCTCTGTGAAGGCATCATGAGTCAGACACAGACAACAGGTTCAGGTTTTCTTAACAAAACCTTTATTTAACTGAAAAGGCAGAGTGGATGAATGCCCAACTTGCCCTATGCTGAGGTGGGATTTCCCTACCTAAAGAAAACTAAGGATAGTCTACGTCAGCAAGTCCAAAGTAAAACATCTGTCTGTGTCCAAAACCCGTACTTGCCCTCACAACTAACTGCATACAATGTGTGGGGATACCAGCATCAAAAAGGAAGTGTTCAAAGCAAAGTTCAGAGCTTCATTTAGCTCTCTGGCTTGTACTCCGCTCCCCTTCCCCAAGTTCACGGTAGTTAATCAAATGCAAGGGTTTCCTTTCCCCAAGAGGTAAATTCTTCCAGCTTTCAAACAAAACGAGTTCAAATCTTCCAGCTTTCAAAACAGAAACAACAAAGGGACTTCTTTCCCCAAAGTTCAAATCTTCCAAAACAACACTTGACTTCAAAATTATAGCGAAGTCTTTGCATAACACAGGCTTCTTTGTAGGTGGCTTCAGAGGCTTTTCATTCATGGGGACCCGGTCTAGGTGCAGTTGTCAGACCACACAGTACACGGTACATGCATTACAGGTCACTCAACCGGTACCCTTTCTATGCCTGCTTGATACCTGTCCACTGCTTCTCCTCTACAGTGTGGTTTGTCTCTGTTACGTGTGTCACACTCTCCGGACACTGTATTGTGGCTTGGTTAACCACTTTGTACTTGTTAGACCTCTTGGTATTTCCCTGGTTCTTTGTATTCTCTTTGCTATAACCAGTGTTGATTTTGACATGCTCTGCATTCAACTCCTGGTGCTCTGTTGGCTTTGTTAGCACTTGTTCCAGTTCACTATAGTCACATGCTTAAAAACATTCCTTTCATTAAAGTTCACAATCCTATCTTTCACTCCTTTTAATGGCTCAAGTATTTCCATCTTGTTTCAATTCGTTCGTTATTCAAAATACACTATAACTTGCTTTCAATTCGTTGGGTATTCATATTGTACTTTAACTGGCTTTCAATTTGTTCGGTTTTCAAATTGCACTTTAACTTGCTTTCAATTTGTTCGATATTCAAAATACACTTTAATTTCATTCACTGTCACCGTCTGGAGCCCAGTGTTCCCTCTCTCTCTGGTTTCACTCACCAGTCGGTCTTACAGCTCCTCGTGATTCCTTCCACCACTTTAGGTTCTTGGTTCTCTGTGCGGTCGCTTGCGTCTTCTTCCGGCAGTCTCCTTGTGGCTCGCGCACACCCAGCAATTCTTCCATGGTGAAGTAGGATACGCAGGACCACTTATTTCGTTCCGGCTGGCATCCTTCTCATGGCTTGCCACCGGCCTCCAGCTACTTCTACTGCTGCTTCCTGTTGCATACACTCTGCACTGCTTCCCGGGCCTACTTGACTGCTCCTGCCATGCCGCCAAACTGAAGACGTCTCCCTGCACGAAGCTGCCCGTGCTTCCACATCTGACCGTGCTATACCCAACTACTCCACTACTGTTGGGCTTGCCAGTTTTAAAGCTCCTGCTTCCATTATTGTTACAGAGAAGACTAGATCTCTCACCAGCAAAGTGGCAGTCCTTTGTTGATCATGTTGTCCTTCTCCATGCCCCAGTACTTGGTTGGAGCTGATGTTTGTTCGTTTTCATGAAATGAGGATGTGTTGGTCAGGTTGTCCTCTTATTCATCCCAGTATCAAACTGATGCAATTTGGGGAATACTTTAGGGGATTCACAGTAAAAGGGCTGACAAAAGTCCATGAAGGCTTGTGGGATTGAGGGTTTATGGTGAAAGGAAAGTGAGGGATTCCATGTCTCACCTAAGAACATCCTCTCCCCACTCCCCAAGTCTCCTCCCCCAGGTCATTCTCCCTCGCATATTCACCCCCAGGGTCAGGATCCAAAAGCTATTGGCCTTTCTCTGGACACCACAGAAGAGGATACCGGAGGAAAAGAAGTAAGGACGCCCTCAGGTTCCTCACATCTCATACAACCTCATTTGAAAAAACCAACCCTACATCCAGACGCCCTGGCCAACTACTGGCCCATTATGAACGCCTGTTAATTGGCAAAAACGACTACTTGTTAAAATAGAACAACTCAACCTCCTAAATGACAACCAGTCAGGGTTCCACCCAAAGTGTAGCATCAAGACAGCCACCATCGATGTGCTGGATGTTGCTCTCCATATCATGAATTAGGACAACTCATTACTTCTCATCCTCCTTGACCTCTCTGCTGCATTCAACACTGTCGACCACTGCATCCTTCTCTCCCTCCTTGCTAACTGGATGGGATTCTCTGGCACCGTCCTGAATTGGTTTACCTCCTATCTCTCAGGAAGAGCCCAGGCTGCCCAGATGAACTTGTTGCATTGTAACTGACTCTCGGTCTCCTGTGTAGTCCCCCAAAGGCTCCATCCAAACACCAATCCTTTTTTACAAGGAGCCACTGGCACTCCCCTCAAAGATACCAGTATAACCATTCACCAATATGCAGACGATACTCAGTTGTACATGAGTGTAAATAGTGCACAGGACATCATTCATTGCCACAATTACCTTGTCATCATCCAGTCCTGGATGTCGACTGCCTACCTCAAACAAAACCCATCCAAGATGGAATTTGTCCTCATCGGTCCGCCGGCTAAAAAGCGATGTGTTCCACAATGGCTCAATGATATGCGCCTAGAAGAATCTAATTCACAAATCTCAGACTCAGCAAAATCCTCAGGCTTCACCATTTACAGCAATCTGTCCTTCCAGAAACACTCCAAGAATGCCCAAATAGCTTGGCTCAAATCTCTATCCTTCGAAAAATCAAACCCTTCATCATGCCGCAGGACTTCAGGACCATACTGCAGGCCCTTGTGGTTTCACACATAGATGGATGAAATGCTCTCCTGACAGGGCTCCTAGCTGCTCACTAGGCTGGCCTAAAAGCAGTCACCAAGGCTGCATCACATCTTATTATCGGAGCAGGGAAATTTGACCGAATTATCCATTAACTTCCACTCCAAGCCAGGATACTGTTCAAGACTGCATGTGTCCTCTACAAACACATAACGAGTAGCACACTTGCGTACCTGGTGGCTTAGCTCCACATATCTGGTGGCACACGCTCCTCGCACAGCAAATCAACCAACCGTCTTGAATCACAACTCGTCCGCAAAGTTCTCCCACTACTCACAAAGCAAACTCTGGACCCAGCCATACCCACAAATTACAGGCCCATTACCACAGTCCCCTTCCTTCTTACAATTTTAGACAAAGTAACGTACAACAATACCTAGAACAAAACCACCTCTTTGGAGTCCGCCAGTCTGGTTTCAGACCCCAACACAGGACTGAGACAGCGTTAATTGACCTTAAGGCACAAATTAACTCACTCAGAGACAATGGCAAAGCTGCACTACTACTACTACTCGACCTTTCAGCAGCGTTCGACCTAGTAGGCCATAAAATACTCTGCAACCACTTAGACTCGGCCGCTAACTTCTGACAAGAGGCAATAGGCTGGATACAATCTTTCCTAAACAACAGGAACATGCGTGTCTTCTCATTCGCAGTGTCCGCTAACCCCATACCCATCATCTGTGGTGTGCCCCAGGGATTATGCATCTCCCCCACCTTGTACAACATATTCACAAAGCCCCTTTTCGATGATCTCGATGATCTCGGTATCACCTACACCAACTATGCCGATGATACCCAGATCCTCTTACCATTGTCGGGAGATTACGACAATGATTTGGCCTTGGTGAACAGAGTGTACCTCATCATGCAGGCATGGATGGCCTCTCATGGTCTATGGCTGAACGATGACAAGACAGAACCTATGATTCTTGGCACCACCCCCACCATCAACAAACTCGACCCTAATTACTCCAACCTCACTATAGATGGCAACTCCATCAAAGTAGTCAAGGAAGTTAAAACCTTAGGCTTCTATCCAGACGCCACCCTCACACTCAACAAGCAGGTTAATTCCATGGCCTCCTCTACAGCCTACGCATGTAAATTAATCAGAGCAGCCAAACCTTTTCTCTCTCCTAACAGCTGCACCACCCTGGCCAGAGCTTTAATTTTGTCAAAACTGGATTATTGCAATGCCCTATATCTAGGGAGTAACAAATACATCACCAACAAAATCGAGATTTTACAAAATAATGCTCCCAGAGCAGCACAGAGTATCCCAAAAAAAGCTCATATCTCTGACCTAAAGAGAACCCACAACTGGCTCACCACAAAACACAAAATTTCACTGAAAGTAGCATCCCTCACTTATAAGTATCTCAACAACATCGCCCCACAATACCTCAGTGACAAATTCCAGAGACAGTCCTCCAACCGACCTACTAGAACCGCCAATTCCAACATCTTGGTAGTACCCAGATTCAAACTTGTCAAAACCGGAGGTGGCAGCTTCCCGGTAAAAGCTGCACAACATTGAAACTCCCTTCCCCCTCCCCTCAGTGTTGATCAGTCATACCCTCACCTTAGGTATACCCTCATCCATAGGCTCAAGGAAAACGATTGTTAATATGCTGACCACCCACCATACCCTCCTCGCCCACCCTTCTCTGCCCCTTTGCTTACACATAACATGTATATTTCTCTGTATATATTTGTATTTTATTTGCATGCACTTGTACTTGTATATGTCTGCACAGCAATGTAACCTAAGCTGAACATTTTCTTGCTGCCTTCTGCGTCCTGATGCACTAGGGTCTGGCGCGCATTATAAGTAACAAAATAAACAAACAAACAGAGGACGCCCAAATAATCCTTCTCCTGTCATGAACCCACCCTCTGGAACTCGACCCTGGTGTCGGCTCAGAATGCCCCCACAATTCTCCAATTTTGAAAGTCTCTCAAAACATGGCTCTTTCAACAACACCTGACCAAGGACTAATTCCAAAGGATGCACATAGCGATGCACATGCCTCACAGTACTGCACTACTGTTAAAAGATGCCCGCCCAAATGCTGGCTAGCCACACTCTGCACAGCGATAAAAAATTAAATACTTGCTGTACTCCTGATGTTTGTTTTTTCCTTCATGGTCAATTAGGCATCTTCTTTTGAAAAGCCAATAAAAAGATTTGTAAAAATAATTTCAGTTCAGTAGTTAATTTCAGGTTCCAGGAGTGTCTTTTAGACGGTACCCAGCCATCTCCTCATGGCTGTTCACAGGATTTGGTGAAGCGGCTGTATTGCTGCATTTTTTGCAGAATTGTTTAGGGGTTAAATAACATTATTTTTACGGGTGATGGGGATTTGGAGGAGTCGGTTGGGATATGTGATGAAGTTATGAGGGCCGTGCCCCTCATATAAAATGCAGCAGGAAATGTGGTAAAAAGACCCCTCGACGAGATGGCCAAATCCTTTCATGCTCCTTAATGATGACGGCAAAAAGGCTCTACTTTGTACTTAACAACTTACCCCACTCACTCTTGTGTGCGGTATTGAGAGGGTTTATGTCTGAGCAGTTCATGGATTTGTGAGTGGGCTGTTTCTTCACTGGTAGGATGTCAACAGATTTGAAGTGTCCCAGTCGGGTGTGTCTCCTCCATGAACGTGCTTCGTGATCTGTTTCTTTCCGATGCACATCTTTTCATTGCATCGCATTTTGGTGAAGCCAGGTCGCTGCCACAAAATGGAGGATGCCTGGTCTTACAGTGAGATCAAACATGATAACTGTGCAACATTCCTTGTAACATCATGGCAAGTGCTTCAGTAATCCATAGTATTTACTGAAAACCAGTTGCATCGGTTGGCTTTTTTGAGCATGCCCATGAAATATTCCACCACGCCATTATCCTCTGTTCAGAAATGCGTGGTCATGCAGTGGTGAAGGCCCAGGTGATCAGCCATCAATTGACTGACCCTACTGTGGAAAGGTGGCTATTATCAGGCTTTACTACTTGGTGGATGGTGTAGGCAGATAAGTGCCAGGATGAAGGAAAGTGTCAGCTGACCCAGACTGGTGAAAGAAGTGCTATGAATAACCTGTGCAACATAAGCATACAGTAATCAGGGCAACCCTGCAACGAGGAGCATTACACGGCCAACACGCATTTAGATGGGAACCCAACTATGGATGGGAGATAAAGTAATATATATACCAGGATTCAAAAATTAGGGCTCCTGGTTGGGAGCCTATTCTAACCAGGAGGGTTAGTAGGGAAGAATAATTACAATTGAATAGGTTCAAGAAAAATAGGTGCTGTCAGAATACTCCTGTTTTTTTGTCACCCTCTGCATAAAGAAAGAATAAATATTTTCAAACTCTATTGTAGAATCAATCTTATTCTTTATCTAAAGTTGTACAGTTCAATATAAAATGGACGCTCCAGAGTTAACATCAAAAAAAGGGAGAGGTCATTGACCTGAAGTACAGAAAATATTTACATCACACGGAGCCAAAAGTTTTTCGGTAAAACAACCATTTTGTGTGTGCAAGACAAAATCAAATTCAAATTTAATTTGTCATGAAGTTCACATGAAAATAGCAAACATATAGACAGTTGGACATTTACAACATCACTTAAACATTTTTGCGAGGATGAAAAGATGTTCCTGAACAAGACCAACCCACGCACACCGGCTTTTTATATTCTGACGAAGATGTATAAAAACTCAGAAAAACCACCGGAAAGACCGATAGTATCGGCGTGTGAATCCCTCCTGGAACCACTATCCCTGTACACTGATCATTTTAATTTTAAGCCCTTTGTAATTCAGATGCCCTCATACCTGAAGGACACCACCAGCACCATAAATCTACTTGATAACATCATTTTTTAACTGACGACAGCCTCCTTGCTACTATGGATGTAGAGGTGTTATATACATCAATACCACAACAAGAAGGGCTAGAGGCCATACGAGACATCCTGAACACCAGAGAAGATGTAAACTCCACTCCGACCGATTTCATCCTGGAATGTGCGAGATTGGCCATGTCTGAGAACTTTTTTCTGTTTCAGAACCAAATCTATAAGCAAACTAAGGGAGTGAGTATGGGGGCCACTTTTGCCCCTGATATTGCTAATTTGTATATGTCCAGTTACGAAAAAAGCAATGTATTCACAACAGAGAACCCTTTTTTGGGGAACATCTCCTTATGGAAACGATTCATTGATGACATCATCATCGTCTGGAAGGGCACATCCCACATACAAAGCTTCCACAACTGGATCAACGCAAGGAATCCACATATCAAATTTCACGATACATTGGGACCACCACCAAATAGATTTCTTGGACCTCCACATCTACAGAATTGGCGATCTGCTAAAAACTGAACTCTTTCAAAAACCCACTGACCGCAACAGTCTATTACATTTTCAAAGTTACCACCCGATGGGTTTAAAGTACAACTTACCATATGGACAATTTCTACGTATACGGAGAAACTGCACAGATCTAGACAAATTCCAACAACACGCAGATGGACTGACTGAACGACTTACAGAAAGAAAGAAAAGGGCCAGACATACGCCAAGAGAAATCTGTCTAGAAAACAAAACCAAAAAGGATCTGAGCAGGATAGTCTGTGTCACCACCTTTGGACCACTAGGCCAATTGATCCAGAGGACCATCAAAAAGAATTGGCACCTGGTCAAACATCCTGGCACACTAAACAATGTGCCTTGTTTTGCCTTCAAAAAGAACTGGAATCTCAAGGACACACTGGTGCACACTTTCATAGAAGCACCTAATACGCTCTGGGATCTACCCCCGTTAGTTGGACACCAAAACCGTGCGGCCTGCCCTCTGACCTTACAAAAAAGATTGTTCGAACATGACAAAGTGAAATGGAAAATGCAAGATTTCACTAACTGCAACACTAAGGGGGTCATATATATCATGCAATGCCCCTGCGGCCTCCTTTATGTAGGGAAAACAATACGCGCCATAAAAATGTGCATTTCTGAACATTGCTCCTGCATTAGAAATAAGGTAGCAGACAAGCCCTTAGTTGAACATTTCATTCAAAAGAACCATAAGGACACTGATTTGAGATGGTTCGTCCTTCAGAAGGTAAAACCAGCAAAACACGGTGGAGACCTGAACAAAACACTAACACAACTAGAACAACGCTGGGTTCACAAACTCAATACTGTACTGTACTGGCCGGGCTGAACATCTCAGTTGAGTGGAAATCTTTCCTATGAAATCCCATTCCTTGGTGATAGAACAGATCTGTGATTCTATATACATGAGCATAATTAATTCTGTCTGTTTCTTCTACAGAAATCAAAAAACCAAGATGAAAGAATGTATATTGTGGCAATTAGAAACAACAGTCACTTGATGTACCATTACTATCATCACAAAACAATGTGTTCTAAGGTCGTTTGATTATGCATCAGTACACAAAGTTATCAATGACAAGGCAAAATGTTTATTTGCACACATGTATAATTGTTGTATTAGAATCTATATGGGATCTTTTTGCACCATTTAATTTGGCTTACTGTGATTCTGCTTCAAGAACTTCACCTGTACTGGTCAAGAATACTCATACAGCATATCCAAGCCTAGGGATTAGGCCCCGCCCCCAGTGTCAAAAGGGAGGGTCAGAGTCATTCTCCTTCAACCTGACCCACTTTTTCTACCTCTTTGCCCGTTCTCCTATAGTTGGACACTCAGTGCCGGTTGCCATGACAACCCGTACGAACATAGGGTCTAAATTACCCATTGGGATCTCAATATACATGAGGACCTATATAAACACTTTCGGTGTATAATTCGAGCGATTGATACAACATTAACGCCTCTTTTTGCTCATTGTCGGTTGCCATAGCAACCTTTACTAACACAGTGGCTAAATCACACATTTGGATCCCAGAGACATGGAGACCTATGTAGGGGACCCATGTAAATTAATTATTTTTACAATTCGAGCAATTGATGGAAAGTTATCACTCGTTTTTACAATCAGTGGCAACCCAACCCCACCTAAGATGGCCGCCATATAAATGATCATGGAGTCCTAGCAACAGCGTTACTAACGCCTCAGCCAGGTCTCCGTGAATCATAGAATGACTCAGCGGTTTGCACGCTGTAGCGGCAGACTGCGAGCAGGTCCTGCACCCTGACAGGTAAGGCCATTTTGCCCGCACTCGGCAGACATTCAGAACCATTGAGGTGCCCTTAGTGCGATAAAATACTAATTGGATATTCTCGTTCCATTTAGGTTTTTGTCCGCGGGGCTACTTTAAAGAAAAGAGAAACTAGGCTCATTTAAAAGTGAAATTTCACTTCCAGCTGAGAGGTAAGAGTCTGTGTTATGAAAATAGTGCCCGCCATAACCGAGTTGTTTTCGATCCCTTCTAAGGTGATCTTCATACCAATAAGAAACCCCTTTCTTTCTGTTTTTTCACAATAGGATCAGACAGAGATCAGCCCTCGTGGCTTATACAACTTTCAAATAACAGAACCTTTGGAATTAATACACCCATAGGTAAGCTGTGTGTGTTTTCAATACTGCACAGCGCATGATTCATTCTTCTTTAAATAATCGGTGTATGAATACTCCCCTGACAACTATCTCCATTCCCCCTGCAGCGCAGACATCATACAGTACAGACCCCCGTCCTGATGAAGGCCGTATACCAGATGTGGCATATTAAGCCCACCTAGAAACGGCTGAAACACCGTGGTGTAGACGCACTATCCCCAACTGCAGTATATTCATGCTGCTTTACACAGAGAAAATTACTTGCTTTTGTTGAAATGTTTAAGTGATGTTGTAAATGTCCAACTGTCTATATGTTTGCTATTTTCATGTGAACTTCATGACAAATGAAATTTGAATTTGATTTTGTCTTGCACACACAAAATGGTTGTTTTACCGAAAAACTTTTTCTGTACTTCAGGTCAATGACCTCCCACTTTTTTTGATGTTAACTCTGGAGCGTCCATTTTATATTGAACTGTACAACTTTAGAGAAAGAATAAGATTGATTCTACAACAGAGTTTGAAAATATTTATTCTTTCTTTATGCAGAGGGTGACAAAAAAACAGGAGTATTCTGACTGCACCTATTTTTCTTGAACCTATTCAATTGTAATTATTGTTCCATACATATACCAGGGGCAGACCTGATATAAGACAAGGGGAAACAATACAGGGAAATGGTGATAGTGCAATTAATAGTAAGCAAAGGAGAGAGACATATTTAGAGGCAAGCAACCTATGTCTGTACTTGTGGGGGATTTTTCATTGAAACCAAAACCAATGGCAAGCTCTTCCCACACATTTTCTGGATGTGGATGACATGTGAATTTGTTTGACATCATTTGTCCTGCATGTCTTTTGGCAAGGTTGCCACGCTTCACTAGCCAGCTAGTCAAAGTACAGGAAGACCACAGTTTTTGTGTGATTATTATGTTTGTGTCAACTATGCCTTCGTGACTCTAATGTACGACATTGCCAAGGGATTGTCTCATAAAACCATGAATATATACAAACCACAAATGAAAAATTGTTCAAATGAGAAACTGAGAGATTGAGAACGAGAGAGAGTGTGTGTGTGACCTCACCAAGAAGTCTTCATCTCTGCAGGGTCTGGGTGGTGCTTATCTCTCTCTTGGGAATATCATTCTCCTAACGACATAATTCTCGTGGTGACACAAATGGGATTGCCTATATGTCCAGACAGCAGCCAGGCTATGTTTCTGTGCTCCAGAGTACCCCTTCCGCCTGGTAATGTTACAGGCTATACATTTTCACAGAGCCTTACTGCCCACAGAGTGCAGAGCAAACATGCTTTCTAGCATCAACCACTCACAGCGCGTTCACTCTGCAGAGACAGGTCACTTTGTAGAGTAAGATGCTGGGAAACTCTGCACATTCCACATGTGATTTAACTTTCAGACTTGCTGCAGATGTGTTGACCTTATCAACTGCACCATCTTCAATTGTGTCTGTGAGTCCCTCCAAATCTGACTTGGTTCTGTTTTCACTCTTACCACACTGTGGTCCCAGTGGGTTGCCGCCCCAATAGCCACCGTCTTGTTGTACATCACTCTGTTTATTCCTAGCTAAATTGGCACTATACCAAAGAAGACCAACACTAAGCCTGGATGAATTACGTCAGGTAAACTCAGATTCACCCAATTTATCACTGATTCCACCAAAAAGAATTTTCCCAAACTGACTTCCAGATTCGGGGGGCATAGTTTCCATTGAGTTTGGTCTTGGAGGTGCTATAATCCATGCCTGCTTGGAGTTTGTGGTCAGTCTTTTAAGCAGGGGCAGAGACAGGAGGTTGGCAGAGTAGTTGAGAGAGAGGTAGAACATGTATAAGGATAGGACATATTGTTTTGACTTAAAGGAAGGAGAGAATCCTGATGACTGCCTTCCATGACATACATACACACAATATCTCTTCTCAGTGACTGGGTGAAATAACCACCCTGAGTGCAAGCACGCATGGACGACCTAAATATACCTGGGTCAGGGGGAAGCACGCGGGTGCAATTATTTTTGACAGCTGCCAAAAATCCTGCTATGAGAACCCAGAAGGTGAGAATTGTTTGTGTTAGATTGAAGGCATGAATCTTGTGTTCATAAGCACCTTCTTTCACATGGTGTGCAAGATAAAGTAGTATGTGCTTAGAAAGTGTAGCTGAAGGTGGAGAATGACTCTAGGGTCATTGTCTCTGGGGCAGAAGGTGGAGATTTGCAGATAGGATTTAGAGTACAGATAAGCTGTACTCATCTGCACAGTGTATGGAAAAATGCTCTACGACTCTAAGAAGTGCCCAGTCTCCACCACCACCAACATCCAGCGAGGCCAGGAATACTGGTAAATGGGAAAATAAAGCTTCTAAAGTCCAGACTGTAATAAAGAATTCTGAAAACCACTGATATTAAGGAAGATAGGGAGGAGTAGAAGAGAAGGAGTGCACAATGTCACATTTACTGAGGTGGAATGGAACGACAACACTACCCCTCCAACGATATACCATGTCTTTCAAGCACAGCATGAAAGATCCAGTAGTGCAAAACATCATTGCGTGGCAACCCTACCACCAACACCATCAGCAATTTCGAGACCAGATCATCAGAATAGTAGACTTCATAGCCCACCACAACAATCCAAAGTGTTACATGTCTTTATATTAGAAAAAGAACAATACATTTTTACCACCTGCACTCTGTGCGAGATAACTGTGTGCCTAGGAAAGGTTGGGGCCAACCTGGGTACACTGTCTTTGTTCTCATATGATGTGTCACCATGCACAGGAGTGGGATGAACACACAATTCCTAAACTGCAGGGATCCCACCACCAGTCAATCACCAAACCAACCTAAACAATTGCTGCTTTGCCATTGTATGGGAAGCCGTGCACCAGCCATGCTTCCATCTCTGATCCGTGACACCATAAAAGTGGAATTTGGTGAATTTTAAAATTTTCATTAAAACACAACACAAGTAATATAACACAACATAATTTTACATAAAAAGTGCATGCATATTCTATAAAATGACATTTTAAAGGTCCAAAAGTAGCCCGTCACTATAACTGGAGTTTGCCTATGCGTAAGGACACTGTAAAAGTGAGATTCTGTGGAGTTCAACATTCTCATTAGAATCTGACTAACGTAACACAACATAAAATAAATGCTGCATACACATCTATAAATTGATATTTTAGAGATCCCAAAGTCACCTCTGAGTATCAGCCGAGTATACAGATGAGGAAGGAAACCGCAAAAGCAAGATTCAGTAGAGCTCATATTTTGCTTCAATGCAAAGTAATGTAACGCAGCATGACTTAAACATCACACAAACAAGGCTATAAGAATATATATCAGAGGTCTAAAAGTAGCACCTCACTATCCCGGAGTATACCAATGCGGAATGATATCTTAAATGTGTGGTTTGATGAAGTGAAAAATGTGCATAATTAATGGGGAGGTGGAATTATTTGAAAAAAATATCAACTTTCTCAGAATGGGTCAGAAAAACTATATCCACATAGGTGATTTGATGCTGAGTGCAAAAATGCAAACCACTTTCATGTCACGTGGGCTTGTAATTTACATGAATACATAAATTCACATATATTTAATTATCACTTACCAATTTCTGAAAATGCATGCTCTCATGCAAACATTTTGGATTTACCACTGCACAGTCTTATAGGTCCTATTTAGGGTTGGCTGAAATGACCACTGGGGAAATTAATTTGGCAAAATTCGCCTCCAATTCCGTTTCACTGAGGAGGTAGGTTTTTCCTGTTTCACCACTTTATTTGTCGAATTTCATTCTCCTATCATTATTTTCCTGAAATATCGGCTTTTTTTTGCTCCCAAAAACTGAAAGCTTGTGAAAATAACATACTTGAAAACATCAAAAATATAGTATTTTCTAAATAAATGTATTTGTTTTAGCCTGAAATGTTTTGCATTCCCATAAAAAATGAAATGTAGTGAAATATTTAAATTCAGGCGGGCAAAGGAATTTTGCTCCACGGGCAAAATTGTTGAAGTTGGTGAATTATGCCTAGAATTCACCATAGAGCAAAATGCTGTCACTGATTAGACAAGAATTTGATATTGAAAATAAAGAAGGAACAGGAGCAAGGGGTAGGGGAATTAGTCCTATAAGCGATAAAAAACAATGACAATACAACATTTTGGAAATTAACGTCCTTCTCCTACCAGGATGAAAGCAGGACAATCCAGGTTATGTACCTGAGAACAGCTGGATTTAAGGATTTATACACCGAAAGTAGAAATTATAATTATCCTGGTGATGCTATATCAAATGAGTAAGAAGAACCATTTGTTCTATTGATCTTTACATTGGATGTGCTAAACCTGGCCATTGCAGTGCAAAGTAGCAACAAAGCACCAGGCCAGATACAGCGCCAGTGGATATATACAAGTCAGAGACCAAGATATGGGCCCCATACTTCTTGTGACTATTCAATGTGATAGTTGCATCCAATACTTTGCCAGAAACGTGAGGTCCACCGACAGAGTACGACTATATAGGAAAGGGGGCTGTCACCCTCCTTATAATTATAGACCAATCTTCTTACTGGATTCCTCCGAAAAGATGTTTGTATGAGTGATCGTGGACCATCTAAAGTCATGGGTGGCAGATACGAATCCAACAAACCAGCTACAAGAGGGCTTCCAATCAGGTTTGGGTACCTACTGGGTTGGTGGGAAAATACTTGCCATTGAAAATTAATCTGTGTGTCACATACACCAACCTTAAGACAGCATTTGATTGCGTCTTGCGGTCAATTCTTTGGGAAAGATTATACAATCTAGAAAGGACACACTCACTGCTCACTGTACTGCGCTTGTTGTACCTAACTAGCAAGACTGTGGTAAGATGGAACCTGGGTGGAGACCAGGGGCGTTGCTAGGGGGGGCTAAGGGGGCTATAGCCCCTGATCTTTTGGTTGTAGCCCCGGATAGATTCTCAGGAGCTACAGCCAAAAGACTAGCTAGCCCCCAATCCCAACAGTACTGACATCAGTTTAGCCCCGGGTCTTTTCCAGACGTAGCAACTCCCCTGGTGGAGACACAACAGCAGCGTTTGAAGTGCAGAAAGGAGCAAGGCATGACTGTGTACTGGTGCTAACGTTGTTTTGCCTTTTTATCAATAAAGTGATTGACAAAATGTGTTCAACCCCTACGGGTGCTCCATCCCTCGGCTCAGTAAGTAACTTGTGGTAATGTTTGCTGACAATGCAAAACTCATATCCCTAACACGAGTTGGCTTGAAAAAGCAGATCTCCATATTTGGGCAATTCTGTAATAAAAAAATGTCTTTTAGCCGTAAATTATAGTAAAACTAAAAGCATGATCTTCACACAAAGAAGAACAAAGCAGCTTAATGATTTCTAGTGATGGAGGACAACTTTATTGAGCAGGTTAACAGGTCCGATTACTTGGGTTTCAGAATTGCAGATTCAGCCAAATGGGACCATCAGCTAGAAAAAGTTAACAAGGCATTGGTAAGGTAATGTGGGACGAAATTCTCAAAACAGTACAGGGATGGGGTGGTAATGCCAGCCATGTATGTATGTATGAATGTATGTATTTATATGTATAAAGCGCTGACTATCGCCTAAGCCCATCTAGGCGCTAACAGACACAACCTGGGAGACAATCACAAAAAAGCCATAAATAATAAAAAACAGATACGTTTTTAGAGCTTTTCGAATTCTAAAGTGATCGTTGATTTCACACAGCTGATAGGGCAGACAAATAGTTCCAAAGGGACGGGGCAAGAACGAAGAAGGAGCGACCTCCAGCTCGCTTATTGCGAAATCTTGGAATTTTCAAAAAGAATTGCGCGGATGAATGCAGAAGTCTCGATGGGGTATAGTGTAGAAATCTCGATGGGGTATAGCGAGTCAGTTTAGCTTGAAGATAGTCTGCGCCAGACTGATGCATGGCGCGATTTGTGATACACAGAATCTTAACATTAACGCGGTTATTCACCGGAAGCCAGTGAAGCCTGTAAGCCTCAAGCTTGACAAGAAGCGATTTATGCGGCAGAGCTCTGCGGCCACAAGGATTGCAGGAGGCTAGATGCTCCTGAAAATGGGTTCCTGGAAAGAGTGTCCGGATTACCGAAAAGTACACCAACCAGATCTCTGCACATGGAAGTAGACCTATGTACCTTTATCCAGGTGGCTGCACTCTAACCACTGCTATATAGGGTTAGGCTGTGGACATTGTGTACTGAGCAAACACAGGGAGGCCTTACTGGATCATATGAGTCAGGAGGGAGGAAACTCAACGCCCTGGTGCTCTTACCACAGGAACTTACTGAAAGGTATTTGGCAAGCTGAATTATGGAACAAGCCGCAAGATATAATTGCCTCATTTAAGTCTGATGCAACAAGTGCTTTCTAAGAAAACAGCAGGACAGCGCTGTTGGAAAAAAAAGCATATATCACCAATGCTCACGAAATAAAGGCAGAACAAGCTCCTAGATGTGCATGCTAGGAGGAATTTCTAGACTGCATGAAGCCAAAGTCCATATGCAAGATTCCGATTGGGAATACTGCCGCTTGTCCATCCTTTAAATAAGCGGGGCAATGAACCACCTGGCAAGTGCCAGCACTACAAACTGCATATTGAAAACGAGGGGCATTTGGTTCTGGCGTGCCCATGGTATATGCACCCAAGAAGGTGATACCTAAAACCAAGGTTCATACACCCCATGGTAGAGCCATCAAAGATCCAATGCTCCTGTGTAGGAGGTTAGATCATGATGCCACAGCGTATGCAGTGATAAAATATCTATCCATGGCCTGGCATAGGCGAGCAAAACTGATAAAAAGGGCTTTGTTAATTGTGAACTATAGAGATGGTTTTAGAGTCAAAAGGCATGCTGGGGCGAGTATGAATTATATTATTCCTAGCACTGTCACATTAAGATTCAATCACTTTTATATGTGTATTTATGATATATGTATTTATGATATATGCAGACCTTTTTGTGTTGTGTGATAGTGTGTGCCTAATGACTTGTTTGTTTGTTTGTTTGTTTTATTATTTATAATGCGCATCAGACCCGGGGGTATCAGGCAGCAGCAGTTACAAGAATATGCGAAGCTTAGTTACAGAGGATCGTGGTATAAGATACCTTACTCACAAAGCATTACTTACAGAAAAGGGTATATGCAGGTATATACAGATAATACAAGATAAGCCTCTGGAGCCCAGAACTCCCATAACAGTACTACCAGAATTCTTTGAGACTAATCAGTAACACCTGCTAATGAAACTCAGCCTTCCTGATGATTATTTGAGATAAGAAAGCACTTGGAGGAGTACAACTACAGACAACAGACTGCAGCTGAAGGGATCTAACTCTGGTAACACGGAGCAACTTGTTCATTTTGGGATTTAACCCAGAGATATATATTTTTTGCAACAGGTTTAATTGACCAGGACCTGGAGTGCGCGCCTCGCCTTCCTTCATTTTTTACCCAAGATGATGAGCTATGATTTATCATCATTCAGGCATAGACCATGCATGGCCATCCATGCCTGGATGATGATGTACACTCTGTTCACCAAGGCCAAATCCATGTCATAATCCCCTGAAAGTGGGAGGAGGATCTGAGTATCATCTGCATAGTTAGTGTAGGTGAATGGAATAAAGGCAACAATGATGATTATTGGAAAAGTCGCAGCCGAGCATTAGATCTGACTTTATTTATTTGAAGGCAGTGGCAGCTGCTGTCTGATCTGTACTGTGGCCTTTTGAGGGGGCCTCTCAGCTAGTTAGCCAGCACAGTGAATTGCTCAGTGAGATACTGCTTCTAGTGTACCTGCTACAACTGAACCTGTCAATCATGAAAAGGGCCCATGATTTGCCTGGAGAACTGGATGCAGCCCAGTCTCTGACGGATCTCCATTCCATCTTGCATGGGAATACACACATAGCTTTAGGAAAATATATAATTGAATATAATTTCTGAACCTGTGTTTTGAGATTAAGGGCCTCATTATAAGCATGGCGGTCCGGGAACTATGGCACCGGGAAGCATGCCGGTACCGTAGTTCCCGGACCACGATACTATGAGCTGTGCTCACGGGCGCCTGTCAGCCTGCCAGGTCTGGCCTGGCGGGCAGAGCGGCAACTGCGAGCGCAGCATGTCGGATGCACCGGCACCTTCATTGATGGTGCCGTGCATCCGACGTCCCCATTCCCATTGAGTCCTATGGAGCTCAAATGGGAATGGGGACTGACAGGTACCGGCACCCGGCAATGCAGAAATTAACGGGTCCTGCAAAGTCGGAATTACCTGGTAATTCCTCATTGACGGGTGCTGGAAAAAATGCAACTTCGGCGGCAGCCGTGCCTGTTTTACAGGCACGGCTACTGCCAGGGTTATAATAGGGCCCTAAATCTAAATCTGCTACATGTTGCAGATGAGAGCTCTAGGAGCTCAGCAGAATGAGGCATTGTTCAAAGGTGCAAAATGATGCACTGATGCTACAGTTGGGAAACAAATTGCATGAAGAATAGAGGCAGGATGAAAATGCCACAACACCTGTGCCCAACTCAGAACAAGTGATGTCAAGTACATTGGGTCTCATTACGAGTTCAATGGTGCAGGAAAATACTATACTGCATACTATAACATTGGTGGTAAAGTGGAGGATTTTCCTTGAACTTACCACCAAAATATTGCAAAATCGTCACAATTACCGCAAGCGGTAATTCTCATGGAATCCTGGACTCCAGAAAATGGGGACTTACACCACCTACCACCACTTGTAATCCTGCAGTAAATCTGCAGGGTCAAGTTGTGGTAATGGTAATTCCATTTGCCGGCATTTCTGTGGATTTATCACCGGAATACCACTAAAGTAGTAATGAGGCCCATTGTCTGCTTTATAAGGAGCACTCCCTAATGTTAATGGTCTCTTTCTCGTTCAAAAAAAGGCAGCATTAATGGTGAGTGGTGCTTGTGGTTTTGAAATGGATTGCTCTACTTTCTGTCTTCTGGTGACTATAATAATTTAAGATGTCTTAATCTTTTGTGCTGCTACTGTTTTATTCTTGAGTCCTGCTCCTATTATTTTAAAACTACATCAATGCACAGAGAGACAACTTCAAACAGGACATATAGCACAGAGAGTCACAAACATGAGAATGTTTTGTGTTCTCCCTGATTTACAATGACCTAAAACATAAAAGAATTTCAGGTTTTCCCTCCTGTATGAGAGCCGCACTTTGCTCTTGGTCTCCCTTCTATGCCATGCTCCAATCTAAAATTATTCTCTTAGCCTACTTGTATGTAAATGCTGAAGCTGAAAATATATATTAGGGTCTCTCTGATATAATATGATATGATATCTTATTTATATTGCGCCTACACACAAGTGTTTCAAGGCGCAACGAGGCAAGGGAGGGGAACAGGAGGGAACAAGTCAACGATCTTACTAGGCCCAGTGACATTGAGAACGCGCAAGTGCATGGGAGCGGGGAGGGGAGAAGTGCCAGGGGAAGGGGAGGGGAGCAAGTGCAACACACAGGATTAACATTGAAACAAGAAGAGCGGCCAGCAGGTGGCAGTGAAGGGTTAAGTGCAGAAAACAGGATAGATCAGTGCCAGTAGGGTGTGGGGGTTTTAGGGTTGGAGATAAAGTCCCAAATGCAGGGTTGCCAGGGGAGGGGGCAGTGGAGGTGAGCAACTGGGAAGGCCGGAACCTGGGCCGGGGTTCAGAGGGTAACCAGGTAACCAGTGCATTAACAGTCAGGAGATCAGCAAGGTAGCAGAAGAGAGAAGGCAGAAGCAAAGAGGAAAGTCGTGAGCTGCTTCCGGAACCGGAGATGGTTCTGCTCAAACTTTAAAGAGGCAGGGAGGCTGTTCCAGAGGGAGGCACCAGCCGAAGAGAGAGATCTGCCCCCACTTGTTGCTTGGAAAAGCGACTGACCCTCAGGGATTTGGAGGTGGAAGAGCAAAGAGCATGAGTAGGATGAAACTTCACGAGACAAAGCTGGAGATATTTTGGTCCCAGGCCCCAGAAGGCCTTGTGGACTATGCAAAGGGTCTTGAACTTTATTCTTGCAGCCACTGAGAACCAATGGAGAGATGTTCAATGCTGGAGAGATACGATGCCTGGGCTTGAGGCCAAGGACAAGTCTTGCAGTCCTGTTCTGGATGAGTTGCAGAGGACAGAGAGTAGAGGCAGGCAGATTTAAAAGGAGGCTATTACAGTAGTCAAGCCTAGAGAGAACCAGAGCTCTGGATACAGTGAGCTTCTGGGGGAAGGAGAGGAAAGGAAGAATGCCTCTGAGGAGGTACAGTTGGTAGTTTGACTTCGGAAGTATGAGGAGAGAAGGAGAGAGAGGAATCAATGATAACTCAGAGGTTCTTACCCTCAAAGGTGGGAGCAGGAGGAGGGCCAAGGGAGGCTGGCCAGAGAGTGGTGGCAAAGAGGGGTACGGGTATGCCGATGAGGAGGATCTCTGTCTTGCTTGCATTCAGGCAGAGATCATTGGCGATGCACCACTCCTGGATTGCAGTCAGACAATCTGGGATAAAAGAGAGAGCATGAAGGTGAGCTGGGTATCATCTGCATAGCACTGGAAATTGGAGCAGAGAGCGGCAATGCGGTGGACGAGAGGTACCATGTATTGTTTGAACAACCAGGGAGAAAGGTTAGACCCTGGGGAACACTGCAGGTGGAGAGGCAGATAGAAGAGAGGAAGTTCAAGTTGGACCTAGGAGGGTCTGTCAGAGAAGAAAGAAGTCAGCCAGACCAGAGCCTGATCAGTGATACCCTGGTTATCATGAAGCCGGTTGAGCAGGATGGAATGGTTGAGCGTATCGAAGGCAGAAGAGAGATCAAGTAGGATGAGGACAGAGGGGAGATTAGAATCAAGGTTAGACAGCAGGTCTTCACAGATGTTCATGAGAGCAGTTTCTGTGCTTCTGGCTGCTCTAAAGCAAGACTGATGGTCATGGAGACAAACAACAGTTTCAGTATGAAGATTAAGCTGGGAGATGGTCAGTTTTTCCAGGTGTTTTCACAAGAAAGGAGTGATAGAGGTCGGGCAAAAATTAGCCTGAAGGGAGGGGTCGACTGAGGGTTTCTCGAGGAGACGGTGCACAAGAGAGTGCTTCAGGGGGGAGGGGAAGGTCCAGAGGCGAGCGAGTGGTTGCAGAAATCAGACAGGGCAAGGGTGAGGGTGTCAATGTGGTCCTTGATGGTTTTGGAAGAACTGGGAAGAACCTATTTGAAGGAGGTTTTCATAGATCGGACTTGTCTAGAAACCTCATCAGGGGAGAAGAGAGGAAAGGCAGAGAAGGGAGGGGGTTTGGCTGCTGGGGGTCCGGAGGAAGAGCAGAGAGTGGAGGGAGAGGCCACAGATGCTGAGAGGGGGGACAGGATGTCCTGGGTTTTAGAGATGAAGTGAGAAGCCAGGGCCGTGCAGAGGGCCTGAGAAGGAAGGGACAGGAGAGGTAGAGACTGCGGAAGGACTGGCCAGCTCCTTGCAGTTTTTAAAGAGTTCAGCAGAGGTGTTAGATGCCGCAGAAATGCGGGCTTGGGTGTGAGCTTTCTTCTTAATGAGGACAGAGAGTCGATATTGCCTTTGGAGCAGGCAGCAGGTCAGTTTGTCAGAGGATGTACGAGATGCCAACCATTTCCTCTCAGCCAACCCACTCTTGCATTTAAGGGTCACGAGGTCTAAGTCGTACCAGGAGTTGCACTTGATTTTAGGCTTCATGTGGCTACTCATGGCAGGGGCAAGTGCATTGAGAGTATCAGAGATAGCAGAGTGTAGCATGGCAAGGGCTGTGTCAGGGTGTGAGTCAGACCGAGGTGGGAGAGAAAGGTGCAGCGAAAGCCTCAACTGAAACACACTTCATGGGTCGAATGACTGAGAAGGTGGGTGGCAGTGTGGGGGAAGACTTGGCCTGCTGAGGGGTAGAGAGAGAGAGATAAGAGGAAAGGAGGAAGTGGTCACTCCATGAGAGAGGAGTGGTGAGAGGGTTAGAGAGAGGGAGGACTGAGGAGATCATAACATCAAAAATGTGCCCTGCTGAGTGAGTCAGGCCAGAGGGAAGAATAGAGAGAGAGGGAGCAAAGCAATAGCTCAAATCCAGGTATTTCTCAAAGTCTCCCTGCACAACAGCCAGAGAAGACATAGGGCCTCATTACGAGGCTGGCTGCTGCCGGTAATGATTTTTTACTGGGCCCATGGAATGGGCAATTACTGGGTCATGCCGACCATGGCGGACTCGGTAATTGCCCATTCCATGGGCCCGGTAAAAATGAATCCCCATTCCCATTTGAGCCCCATAGGGCTCAATGGGAATGGGGAGGGAGCTAACAACAGGCTCATTAATAACAGGCCCGTTGTTAGCTCCCTGGTCCCCTCACTGGACCCGGAAGGGATGTCTAGTTTTCCGGGTCCCGCGAGGGAACCTCGTAATAAGGCGGAGTGGGTTTAACGGCACCGGCATAATTACCGGTGCTGCTAAACCCATTCCGCCCACCTCATAATGAGGCCTATAGTGTCGCTGGGTCCCGCTGCTATGCTACAGCTGTGACTGCATATGTTTCTCTTGTTCTCTCTGCTACGCAATAGCTTTAAACACAAATATTTATCAGCGTCTCCATGCTATGCAATAGCTTCAACTAAAAATATTTGTCATGGTCTCCCGGAATTACAATGTTTGCTTCCTGCCCATGTTCTCCTTAAGCCACCATCCATCTAAGTTAAGTGGAGGGCATTGAATTGAGAATTATGCAGCTGATCCTTCATAGCATCTTACACTGCATTATCCTCCAGCACCCTGAGATGCAGGCAACATGTGGATGTTTGCGAAAACCAGAATTCATATTGATTGCTGACATATGGCACCACAGCCAACCTTTCCACTGCAAGGATGCCCCAGAGCCACCACAGGCCTGTTACCAGCACAAATAGCTGTAGGCGGGCCTTTGTCTTATGCTGCTGTGCTCTACAAAGATGGGGAATTACCACTATCACCAGACATGCTGTCAGATGCTTTCTCCAGACAACTGGAGGAGGGTACAATGAAGGCAAGAGATGCCACATGGGTCTTAAAGTTCACTTCATGACACCACTGAATGTGGATACATATTCTGCCTGCATTCTCCTAATAGGCAAAGGGATGTACTTCCACACCCAGATAACACACATTTTATGGAGCAGTTTTCTGTTTTTTGCCCTGTCCATTGTTCCACTCTTCAGCTATCCTTCATTCTCCAAAGGATAGGAGCCACCAGTGTTAGTTCAGTCTTCCCCCTCCTTATCTTATTTCTTTAGCTGACACTACTCTTTCTCTTCCTTCTCTCCCTTACCAGCATCTGTATCTTCCATTCCAGCTCATGCATCTTTATGGTATTCAATCTCCTGCTGTCCCTACTCTATGCCAACTTCTTGTGTTTCACTACAGCTCCATCTCCTCCCCTGCATCCAGCTCATGTTCCACCACCCCTCATTTTCCGCTAGCTGCCCAACATCCACCTCCTCGTGTTCTACTTGCTCCTCAAGTTCCATCTGATGACTCACTTTCATCTCTTCCTGTTCCACGTCCTCCTCTCCCTTATCTGCCTCTTGATATTTGTCTTCCTGCTGCCCCATTTCTGCTTCCTCTTGCTTCATCTCCTGCCCCTTCATCACCTTCCTTGTTTATCCCATGAGCCTCTGTGCCTAATGTTCTTCCTTCTCATTCTGCTCTCCACTATTAGCTTCCTGCTGCAAAGGGACCTCAATTGTTTCCACTAACCCCTCTTGCCCCACAGCCATCACACCCTCCTGAAGACACACCACCTCCCACATCAGTGTAGGAAGCTCCCCCATAGACTATATGCTATTGTTGTATGCCTTTATCCTTTCCACCTCATCCTCACGCTGCTGCTCTACATTACTCAACTGCTCTCTACCTTAATCACTGGTCAAAGTTATGCCATCTATATCCTCAGAGGATGCATCAGTCTCAGTCATGATGGGCTGTGCAACTCTCCAAACCCATCAGTGTCCAATATATTCCACATCCTGATCATCTGGTCATCCAAGGATGAACTTCTCCCAAAGAGGTTCAATGGGATTTTTTTTTTTATCCTCGGTAACTTGTGTAAGTGAAGAAGACACCCAGAAAAGGGTGTCACAGAGGGGTTTATTTGTTGGAAGTAGGAAGTTTAAGGGGACAGGTTTAAAAACTTACAAAGGATGGCACATTGGCTTCCCATTATTATTAGTTTTGGCTATTAGGTGGCACTAAAAGCTCTACTTTTAAGCCAAAACTATTGTCATAAAAATAAGAGCTTTAACATAGAAACTTCAAATATGGGCTTTGAATGAGGAACGTAATGCTTTTCAATGGAGATGACATTTGAGGAGGGATAAACAGTGTATTTTGTGTTGTTTGGTTATGGATCCCCTCCCATTCACTGCCCCTAACCATGTTAATCCCTATGACTAATCCCACCCATTCCTGCCCATCTCAGAACTCTTTGAGCGCTGGGCTCTTCCATGGAGGCTCTAAGGAAGTTCTCTGGAAACAAGCCAAAACAAGCCAAAACCAACAGCCATCTTTGAATGGGAAAGGTAAAATGCATCTTCCAAATAAAATTATACATTTTCAATGTGATTATCGATTTTTTCCATTTATATTTTCCATTTTTTAAGATTTGTTTGCCTTACATTCTGTTACTTTGTTACTTCCATTAGGAATGGGGAAGAGACATTTACAATCGTTCTCTTTTTGCTCAACATATTTTTATAAGGAAATATTTCGCAGGTTGTTGTTATGTATGTTGACCAATAGAACTGAGAAGATATGTGGTTAGTCAAGGACCCACATTGCAGACTTTATTCAAATATCCGTTTCAGCCCTTCACTTAATGAAAATTGTGTGACCTTTGGCAAATAATTTTCTCTTTATTATTGTTCCAATATCGTCCCACATTTTGAGTCTGTAATAGTAATTCAGTTTGTACTGTACGATTTTTGAAAATGCCTAAATCATTTTAACTGACTAATTTGTTGTTCCATTTATAATAATAATGACCATTCATAAGTACATCTGAAGTTATTTCATCTCCTCCTGTTATATACTTGTACTCCACTCCCATGTATTTACTTGCAGGATGGTAGAATGGAATGAGTGCGCACTTAACCCCTTAATTATGTCACGTGCGCTACTGCTCCACATTTTACAATATTGAAAATTTCAATGACACGATCTTCGAGGGTGCGAGAATTGCATAGTTCAAGAAAATTCTGAAACGGTATGTCCCTCTTGGGATCTGCCAAGCTTGCGTGCGTTTTGATAATGTAAAACGTGCATAAGAAGCTGAATGACTGAATCTGACAGTACAACAAAGTAGACGATGACCGATATCGTTAGTTCATTGCTGGAGGTATTTTAGTCTGCCAATTCACTGCCTTTTCTTTCTACAGTGTACCACTGGTCCATGTTCATGTTTTGTCTCGTGCGTGCTGTCAGTACATAACACACAACAGGTATAAGGCCTGATGGGGAAGTAAATAGGGTCCCCAACTTTACAAAATAGTTTCACATGACATTTTACATACAGAAGCACAAAGGAAGCTTTTTGTGGTGACCATCGCTTCACATCAATCTTTCACTCTCTTTCACCCCCACATTCCCCAACATGTTTTTTTTGTTTACATTAGTGACAAAACTCAGTTTAACACAAATGCAGCACAAAAGAATTACGTACCTATGGGACGGTTTTATATTTAATCAACCTAGCATGTTAGGTTTTATGTAGCCCCTATAAACAAGCATTGGAAATGCCAATAGTTTGGGCTTTTGTGTAGGAATGGGAAAGACTTTAAAAGCTGCTCAGTCCCCAACAATCTTAAAGAGGCATGGGTCATGCCTCTCCTCAAGAAACCCAACCTAGACCCAAACACACTGACCAATTACAGACCCATAACAACTGTCCCATTCCTCCTAATGATACTAGATAGAGCATCCTGTCTTCAAATCTAAAAACATCTTGAGGACAACAACCTTCTCAGCCTGCGAAAGTACGGCTTCAGACTCAGGCACTGTACAGAAACAGCCCTCCTGGATTTAAAAATCCAAATGGGTGAAGTCAGAGTAAGGGTAATCTGCCCATCCTTCTACTGCTGGACCTTTCGGCAGCGTTTGATCTCGTCGACCATCAGATCTTGACCAAACATCTGTCCACTGCCGCAGCATTCTCGCCGGACTCCACTAGTTGGATTCAATCCTTCCTCACAAATATAACAACCAGGGTCTTCACACCCACAGCGTCTGTAGAACCAGTACCTATCCACTGTGGAGTCCCTCAGGGCTCCTGTGTTTCACCCACGCTTTATAATATCTTCACTAAGCTTTGACGTCTTGATAGCCTGGGTGTCACCTACACAAACAATGCAGATGACACTCAGGTCCTCATCACACTCAATGGTGGCTACGAAAAAGACTCCAAAAAAGCTAGATGAAATCTACCTTAAAAGTCAGGCCTGGATGGCTACCCACAGTCTCTGTCTAAATGATGATCGTAGGCTCCGAAGCTCGTTTGAACAAACTTGACCCTCGTTACAAAACCTTCAACATTGATGGAAACAACATCAAAGTCGCCAAAGAGGTGAAAACTCTGGGTGTTTACTTAGACTCCACCCTCTCCTTAAAAAAAAGTCAATTCCACCTCCTACACCACACCATACACCAACAAACTAATCAATGCCTGAAAACCCTTTCCGTCCACAAACAGCTGCATTACACTAGCCAGGGCCCTAATCTTATCCAAGCTGGACTATTGTAACACACTATTCCTAGGCTCCACTGATCACAATCTAAATAGACTACAATTCCCTTAGATCAGCCCTGAACATCCCACGCTCTAGTCATATCTCTGCCATTCGACGGGACACTCATTGGTTACCAGTACGTGACAGAACCTTGCTGCGCACACTTGTCGTCACACATAAATGCCTGTCAAAAACAGCCCCTAAATATCTGACTGACAAATTCTCGAGGAACCATTCAGACCCATTAGATCCACATACCTGCACTGCCTCAATATCCCCAAGTACAAACTGAAAACTGTAGGGGGGCTCCAAGTTCCCGGTGTTAGCGGCCAAGTGCTGGAACACCCTCCCCACGGCTATCAGAGCTGAACCATCCTTCTGGGCTTTCAGATCCAAAGTGAAAGAATGGCTCTTTTCCCAGCAACACTAACTTACTCCTCAGCCTCCACCAAACTGTATCAACACTTCCTGTGCCCGGCTGTTGATCCTAGTCCTATAATCTCTGACCAGTATCCCTGTCCCCTACATTAGTCAACTGTTGTACCACCACATCTGTGCCTATTACCGCTGTCCATCATCCCAGGGAGTATTGTTCCCCAGCTTACTGGATGTGTTGCCTTGTTGTTATCATGTTGATCAATCTGTAACCTGGTCCTCATGCTTTTGTCATTTCCTTACGATTGTACCTGTAACAATTCACCTATGCTCAAGCGCCCAGATACCTCAGGGCTAGGTGCGTTCTACAAATAATAAACTAAACTAAGCTAAGCTAAGGGCACTTGACAGGCACAGCCATAGTGGTATTAACTGGCCATTGATGGTAGAAGTTGCAAAATGATACGAGTATCCAGGCATCTAATAGCAGTGCCTGGCAAATGCCTAACACTTATACACAAACCAAAATTGTTGTCTTTGCCAATGCTTGTTTTTTGGATGTCGGAAGTAAAATTAAGAAAATGGGATATAAAATAAATATTAAAGGTGCCAAAAAGGGTTTCACAAATTATTTCTTGAGGGGGCATGAGAATTTATGGGAATTAAAAAAATAAGCACAAAAAAAAAAAAATTCACAAACAAGCAAACAAATGTCAAAAAGACACATAAAAGAATAATCTAAGAGTTACCAAACCATATGTTTCCATATGAAATTTTCTAGTATGGACCATCCCTGTTCCTCCCACTAACAACCAAGCACAACACACAAAGACCCAAAAAGTGAGCTGTGCGTTTTTTATGGAAACTGAAACTCCCTAGACATTCTAGGGCTCTGATTTGACCACCAAGTCTCTCCAGGAGTTTTCAGGGATTTAAATGGCAAAGAGAACTTGAGCTTGTCCACCGAGCTCGCATGTGAGCTGTAGCGTAATTTTGCTTTCTGCCAAATTGCATGAGGACTCACAAGTCCATTTAGTATGGTTTGGTTTGATTCTTGCTTTCAGGGAGGCGGAAGTTCACCCTGTGTTACTCAGTACATACATACGGGGCAAGGTCATCGGTTTATTGCCAAAGGGTGGAGACTGGGTAATTCTGTGGACCAGGTGGAGTCACCCACTACGGGATACAGTGGCGATACATTGTGAATCTCCAGAGTCACCCAACCGCAAAGGCGAAACTAAATATTACAAAAAACTGGACAACTTACTTGATGTCAAATAAGCAAACGTTGGTGAAAAGATGGCTGGAATGACAGTAACACATGATCCCTAGACAGCATACAGGCCTTGTATCAAGTCAGTCCACAGAACACGGGTACAGGTCCATACCCATCATTTAAAGAATTTGCACACCCGATCCCTGGGGCTCACAAAGCACAAACACATGGGGAGGAGGTAGAACCATTAGGCCATATCCAGTCACAGGAAACCAAGTCAATGAGGGAGCAGATCCACGAATAAGGTTGCTTATGGACATAATGACTTAATAAGCATCTCTACAAAAAGAGGTACATATTTCAGGCTAGGCAATGCTAGTTGTTCGACCATCAGGTCCAGGTGCCACCACCTCTCTGCATTGTAAGGCCAGAGATGGTAAATAGAGGATCCGCCATGCTCCCCACACCACCACCAGCCTAAAGGAGTATCACCCGACAGGGTTGAAAGGAATACCCAACATGCCAGTATGCAAAAAATACCCCAGTGACCCTATCCACATCAGTGTTACTCTTGAACTCTAAATTTGGTGCAGTTAAATATTTTTCCCTTTTATCACAGTACTCATCTTGACCCTTTTCTATGAGGTTCAACAAGTCTCCTTAATTCTGTCCTGTTATCCCACCCTCCAAAGCATCTATTCATGAGTCAGACCTGTGACCTCATCATCCATTAAAGCCACACATGTCACCAGACTTGGCTGGAAACATGACAGTCACTAGTGGAAGGTCTGCATTTACTCAAATGATCTGCCTTTATAATTTGATGCAAGTACCTTCCTTGTCAGACACATCTCAGCACCAGAAATGTATGGTCAGTGGTCGTTAGTTGCAGGACTAACCTAGGAGCATGAGAATACAGGGTCCTGCAGCCCAAGGAAACAGAAGATACAACAACGGTTGGATTCATGAAATGCTCAATGGGCGATTACCAGCTTCACTGTGAAGAAGAAGCTCTTCGGGGGTTATAGTAGAGTCTGTATAAGCAAAACCTCCAATGGGTGGAAGGTTTTAAATTGATTCTCTGGGCAACCTTCAACACTGCACTACCATGAATAGCAGCAGTCCAGACTAAACCTCTAGGCAATGTCCCCTGCGCATGGAAGTGCAAGCAACCCCAGAATTGTTTCAGCCTTCTTTGCCTCATCAGTTCCCTATAGTGCAGCGAGCAAGGGATCAGATCTTGATTTACCCTCTCTCATATAGGGGACAAACCACAAAAAAAGAATCTGAATAGTGGATAGTTTGAAATTAATCTTAATCACTACCAGTGTTCTAGGCAACCTCCCAGAAGACTGTTTATAAGTCTGTCTGTGCTGTTGGAGAGGGAGGCCTGCCATATGGAAAGCAGTCTGTTACTTCCACCAGTGGGAGCACTCTACCCCGATGCTTCAGGTCCTGTCCCCATGGCATGTAGTTGAGTGTGGTTCGGTGCTCTCTGGCCCTGTGGAGAGATCCAAATGTGTCTAAGAAAGGCGCAGCATTCAATGCAGAGTGTGTGTGTTTGCAGAAAGAAGGAAGTCGAAGTTTCGAGCAGTGAAGAGAGAAAAAGAGGAGATGAAAAGCAGAAGTAGGAGGAGGATCGAAATAGTGGGAAGGAGAAGGAGATTCAAAAGACTTGGGGTGAGATACGCAAAGAGGGGAGTAGTAATAAGAAATACAGGTGACATCCAGACTGGAAGAGGGAGGAAAAGGAAAGTCAGCTCCGGATGAGATTGAGAAGGGAGGAACAGTTGAAGAGGAGGAGGGTTAAAGAACAGTAATGAGGTGGGAGTGGGAGAGCAGGAAAATAGAGACCAAACGAGCAGACAAGGGTGAAAGACAGATAGCACAGAGCTAGGAGGAAGGTGAAAGAAAAGTATTGAGATAGAAAAAGGAGAGCGAGAGAATACAGAGTGATGGAGCGGAGGAAGTCGAAATGGGGGGATCATCTCAAGATAAGGATTTTAAAAGAAAATATTGGGGTGGAAGGAAAAAGGAGAAGAAAGTGTGGCAAATAGAAAGAGGTGAGGTTGAGAGGAGCAACCTCTGGATAAGAGGAGGTGAGAAGAAGGATTGGGGACACGGATGGAAGGAGGGTAGCACATAAGTATTGATTAAGAAAAAACTAGAGGAAGACAGATGAAAGAGAGAAAATAGTGGAGGTTGAAATAGAAGGATGGAAGCCAAGTGGGGAGGTGAGGATGGCCCATCATTGCGGGGTGTTCAAGAGGTAGCTAGGGGAAGGAGATAGTGGCAAGGATACCAGGAGACAGAGGGTGCTTCCAGCAATTGAGCCATAAGTCTTATAGACATATACAAATCCAGTGTTCACAGAGTCTGTGGTATAGTCTGCAAACAGTATTCTGTACCCGTGACTACAATATATAAGGCCCAGGGAAGGCTGATGCAACATTATTTAGGTTTGAAACCCTAAATTATGAGCCAATGGCCACACAAGACGTTAGATATGCACCTGCCCACCTGTGAGACAAATATCCTGACAAGGCATGATAGAACAATCACTCACCCAAGACAAGAAAGAAGTGCAGATAACAGTTGAAACCCAACATAAGGTGAATGACTTTTGTTGGACTAGCAGGTGGTGGCTTTGACAGAATTACAGACAACAATCTTCAAATGTTGATTTCTTTCATTATCCCCAATGTTTCTGTTCGGCCCCCCCCCCCCAAACCTTCCATATTTGCTGTTTTTCTGTTGATCCAACTGCAGTGGCAGTGTTAGGACAGGTTCCAGTGGGTAGAAAGAGAGAGAAGGAGTGTACCAGAGCATAACCTGTGTTGGCCAAGACAAGAAATCCACACAGTAGCAAGGTAGCAGCAGGAAGGTGACACGCAAGAGCAAAATCTGTGTTAACTAAGCCAAAAAGCCCAAACAGCAGCAAGGACAGAGAAGAGCGTAGCTCGGCCAGAGCTTGAGGGGTCAAACAAGGCTATGAGGTCAGATGGGAACCTAGGTCCTAGAGTGGCAAGATCAAACCTTTAGATAAGCCTGCTGACAGTTCTGAGGCACACATCCCAAATACCGATGTCTTGTACACGTTGGCAGATCCAGGTGACGGGGGCAAGGAAAACCTATCTGAATGTGCCCGGTATTGGGGAGAAAACCTACATGCTAGTAGGTATTTTCTCAGAAACTCAGCAGAAACCCTAGGGCATGAGAGGTCGTATCCACATATATTCTGGCAGCAGCGCAAGGTGTCGCCTCTTTCTACAGTCCAGGACAAAGATAACAACAAAGCCAAGACCAGTCCGTGGACAAGACATGGCCGACAACAAGTCAATGACCATGCTTGGAGAAAGTCTAAGAGCCACAATCAAGGCACAGACATTGTTAGAGAATGTGCTGGAACTCTTTACATCCCTGTGACTGTAAATTACTTACAGGACACTTTACTAAGTGAATGCAGAAGAGTTTTTGAAATTAGATTAGGGATGGATTCTCTACATTTTCTTTTTTTTGCTCAGCCCCTTGCACTGTACATACTTTATCTATCCTGTTTTGCTTTGACCTGTGCCTTTTTTAGTTGCATCTTATCCTAAAAGCCTTCCTCCAAGCCTGACCATGAAGCTAGAGAAGTTCCAACTCAAAAATACAAGTGCACACAGTCTCAATGGGCGCCTCTCCCTAAGAATTCAAGCTCATGTACTCAGGATTTCCAAAGTATTAGAAAATGTATTAGAAAAAAGAATTAATCCATTGACTTTCAAGACAATTCATCTGATATATACATGATATGTTAGTCAACTCTGCTTCAACAAAATAAATCCAAAGGTAAACCTAGTCTGTCTGATGTGACTGTGGTTCAACAATTATATCCAAAAAACACATGTAATCAGCCAACACATGTTTCGAGCTAAGCTCTTCCTCAGGGCGGTAAATACATATATACATTTACCATTCCAAAAATAAATCATAATACAAGTACATGACAAACAATTAGAGAAGAAATGCACAACAAAGAGAAAAAATAAAACAGAAATATACAGTTACAGATATGCATCTAATATCAATCATTACCTACCGTTTTAACTGAATGACATGTTCTAGTGTCTAATAAAGTGAAGCTATAGTTACTAACTCATTAGAAGTACATTGGGGGTCATTACAAGTATGGCGGTAGGGGGTTAACAGCACCAGTAAGGATGCCGGTGCCGTTAACCCCCGACCGCTGCATTCCGAGGTCCCTTAGCGGGTCCCACTAGGGCCGGCTGGTTTTACCAGCCGCCCTTAGCGGGACCCGTTAAGGGACCATGGAGCTAATAATGGGCCTGCTATTTGCGGGCCCATTATTAGCCCTTTCCCCATTCCCATTGAGCCCTATAGGGGCTCAATGGGAATGGGAAATGATTTTCGAAATGGGGATTTACCGGGTCCGCATAGGTCAGAATGTCCCGGTAAGTCCCCATTCCGACTACCCGGACCCGGACCCGAGTTTGGAGGCAGCCATGGTGCTAATAGCACCATGGCTGCCTCCAAACACGGAATGACCCCCATTGTGTTAGTAGTATCCACTGTCTTGGGACTTGTACAGTGCAGTTAGGAAGGTTCTGGTACAATTGTAAAAAAGAATCAAAATAAATGTCATGAAGTAACTTAGATGTGTGTTCATTTAAGTGTGAGCACCAAGTGTGGTGTGATCCACCATGTCCATGTAACTGAAATTAATGTTAAATATAAATATTGTTAAAATATGACTCCAAAAGAACCACATCATAACTGAAACTGCAATTCTTCTTTAAACCTGTGTACAGGAAATGTGTGCTGTGAGTAGGTTTTGCTGAAGTTAATACAGGTACATTTTCTTCCCGTCAGTACTGATTAAATCTTAAAATGTTATGTACTTACTTAATATTGTGTGTACAGCAAGGTAATCTGTGCCTCTGCTGAACTGCTGCCAGCACTTGTGCAATTCCCTTGAAATGGGAGATAATGGGCCTCATTCCGAGGTTGGTGGTAGTCATGGCGCTATTTCCGCCATGACTGCCACCAATAACGGGTCCGGCACTGGTCTAGTTCAATGGGGACTTACCGGTGCAGTCCGACCTTTGCGGGACCGGTAAGTCCCCATTGAAAATGCGAGTCCCCTTTCCCATTGAGCCCCCATGGGAATGGGGAGGGCGTAAATAACGGGCTGCCGTATGTCAAGCCCATTATTTGCGCCCTGGTCCCTTAACGGGTCCCGTCCACAACGCCAGGTCAGAACAGGCGTTAAAGGAGGAACCCCCTAAGGGACCTCGTAGGTCTCCTTACCGGTGCCCGGTATCCCTTACCGCCCAACTTGGAATGAGGCCCAATGTGTTGAAAGTATAACAGCTTGTTAACTGTGTTAAACCTTAAAGCAAAAACGGTGTTCATTTTATAACAGTGTGATGTAATTGATTGAATACAAACCTGCTGGAGCTCACTATGCAATGCACAGTCTGCATTACTCTCCTGCTAGCGCTCTCACTGAAGTATCTGATAAATACTGCAAAGTAAGAGCATTGTTTTGATTAGTGCACAGTGTGTGTGATCATCCGCTACAAGATACACTATTTCCAACCAAAAGGCAAATTCTGCTAAGCGATTCTAACTGGATCACTTAGCAGAATTATCGATTGCTAGGAAAACATTCTGTGGTTTGGAGAAACTTGCGAACCGCGGTATGATAGTAGCATAGGAAAGTGTTTGGTTGCCATGCAACATAAGATAGATCACAATGAAAACTGTAAAAGGGATATCATAAGTCCTGTTGAAATACTCTTGAACATTGGGCGCCTTGTTAGCCCATATCAATAATGCTGTTAAAGTAATACCCAGTGCGTATTATTTGCAGTCTGATCATATTAAATTATGTGAAACGGGCACATTGGAACCTATGCCTAGGTGTTCTCACAATTCTAGGTAAAATATGATATGCAATGTGGTAAGGAAACCGTGCAAGACGCCTACCCGATACTACTGGGTCTGTTCGCATGCATTGCTCTAATGGGGCACTATATCTGGGCACTGTTATTTCGATGGGCCGAGGATCTTCAAGAAGTATAACGCAGTATATAAGCCGTGATGGAGAATATTCCGCTCCACTGACGAAAATACACTATGGCTATGGACACTGTAGATGGACTAGCTTCACTCCTGAATAGTGTGTTGGAAACAGTGAACGCCATGTTGGACCTGAACATGAAAGGCCTAATATGTTGGCCAAGGACTCTGTTGAAATTAGTTGGCAGGGACACCAAACTTGTGCATGTGATTAGGCAATCTTATTGAATTGCTGTAATTATGTGTAATGATGTGGTTGCTTGACATGGCATGAAATATTTGCTGTGACTAAATGAAATGAACCTGTTATTGCCTTGCTGAAATGCACTGAGAGTTCCTATGGCTTACCTCTACATTGGCACATGTACAGAGAGCATCAACCAATATTACATCTCTTTACAATGTGCAAAGTGGTTCTGTAGGTCATTAGCTATTGTGATGAATCCCACATACACCTCACTAAATCCCTGCCTAAAGTTTCCTCCCTGGTGACCAGAGAAAGGCAGACGCTTCCTGATCCTGACTTTGGGGTTGGTGTTCTGAGGGAGGATCACCTGGGAGGAGAAAAGGCCCAGGGGACTGAGAGGATTATGTTGGATAAGACGCAGTATTTGTCTTCCTCTCGGGAGGATGGCCCCTCAATACTAGATTTTTGAAATAATCATCCTTTCGTTCCACAAGACATACATATAAATACGGGTCCAAACAATCACAAACGCCTATGCCTTGGCAGAAATAAAAAGCCGTCCAAAATCCTAGAGACTTGTTAAGCTAAATATCTTCCTAACACCGAAAGGCATAGTGAAAGGAAATCTGTAAATAATAATGGCCTAAAAGTACTGCCATCCCAATTTCGATCAGTCCTGGTGGCTAATCCTCATTATATTCCTTTTAAGAATATTGTAAAGAACAGACTTGGGCTTAAAAGTAAAAATAAAACTCGAAAAACTGAAGTTGTTAGGCACTTCAAGCCCCATAATTTCCCCAGTACTGGGATGAGGAAGAGGGCTAAAAAGGTATATTGCAGGAGTGGTCAGATCGCTTTTTCAAATGACGCACACCTGAGGGGGGCAGAGAGGTTTCAAAGGCTCCCTCAGGTGCAGGCCATATGATATTATATGATATGATATGGCATTTATAACGCGCCTATACACAAGTGTTTCAAGGCGCGACGAGGCAAGGGGGGATGAGACAAAGGGAGGACAGACAGCGATCCTACTAGGCCAGGTGTCATTCAGATCATCCAAGTGCATGGGAAGGGGGGGAAAGGAAAAGTGTGCAGGGGGAAGGGAGAGGGGAAAGAGCAGTACATGGGAAAGTGGAATAAATAAGATAAATAAGACAAATAAAACAGCCAGCTTGTGGCAAGTGCAAGGAAGTGCAGACATAAGTGCTGGTAGAAGAACTGAAGGGATACAGAATAAAACGGTCCCCAAGTGCAAGGGTTGCCAGGGAGGCAGTGCAGGTGGGCAATTGACAGGGCCGGGGCCATAGATCAGAAAGGGTGGCCAGGTAACCAGTGCAATTTCAGTCAGGAATTCAGCAAGGGAGGGAGGAGAGAAAGCAGAAGCAAAGAGGAAGGTTTTGAGGTGTTTCCGGAACCAGAGATGGTTCTCCTCGAGTTTCAGGGAGGCAGGAAGGCTGTTCCAGAGGGAGGCCCCTGCCAAAGAGAGTGATCTGCCACCAACTCGTTGCTTGGTGAAGCGACTGACCCTGAGGGAGTTGGACGCAGAGGAGCGAAGAGCTCGAGATGGAAGATATTTAGGAAGAGAGAGTTGTAGGTATTGCGGCCCCAGACCCCAGAAGGCCTTGTGTACAATGCAGAGGGTTTTGAACTTAATCCTCGCATCCACTGGGAGCCAGTGCAGAGATTTCAGTCTTGGAGAGATACGATCCCTGGGCTTGAGGCCAAGGACAAGTCTCGCAGTCCTGTTCTGGATAAGTTGCAGAGGGCGGAGAGTGGAGAGGACCAGGGCTCTGGAGACAGTGAGCTTCTGGGGGAAGGAGAGGAAAGGAAGAATACCTCTAAGGAGGTGCAGCTGGTAGTGTGACTTCTTAGAGACGTCAGAGATGTGAGGGGAGAAGGAGAGTCGAAGATGACCCTGAGGTTTTTAGCCTTACAGGTGGGAGTGGGAGGAGGGCCAAGAGAGGCCGGCCAGAGAGCTACAGGGAAGGATGGAGTGGGTGTGCCGATGAGTAGAATTTCAGTCTTACTGGCATTAAGGCAGAGGTCGTTGGTGGCACACAATTCCTGGATGGCAGACAGACAGTCGGAGATGAGGGAAGGAGAGGAGGAGGAGGCCCTGGGTAGCCTGAAAATGAGCTGGGTATCATCAGCATAGCACTGAAAGTTGGGACAGAGAGCGGCGATGCAGTGGGCAAGGAGTGCCAGGTATTGGTTGAATAGCCAGGGAGAGAGGTAAGATCCCTGGGGGCTACCACAGGTAGAGAAAAAGATGTAGGAGAGGAAGGACCCAAGTTAGAGAAGCAGAGTAGCAGATAAAGCAAGTAGCAGAAGCAGCATGGTTCATGCAGGCAGCCCAGACAGAAGCTGCAAGAGAGAGAAGACACCGGGACCACTATGCAGCAGAAAGCAGCTGCCGGTCCTTAGTGTCTCTTGAATCCTGAAGTGCAGAGGCTGTGCAGTGGGAAGGGAAGGCAAGGGAAGCTTTCATTCCCAGGAGGCCATCTCAGCTGGCTGGCATACACTTGAGGGCCTCAAGGCTGTCTCTGGTGGCTGGCGTGCACCAGAGGATCTTAGGTGCAAATGCAAGGCTGTCTTTGGTGGCTGGCGTGCACCAGAAGGCTTCAGGAGTGTCAGGGGCCAGAGACGTCTCTATGGGAGGGCAAACGGGGCACGTGCCCCAGGCCCCCCAGGCTTGAAGGGGCCCCCACGGATCCTGAAGGGGGGGCCGGGCCACATGTTAATTTGTTGGTTGGTTGGGCTGGGCATGATGTGCTGAAAGTGAGTGCGTGTGGACACAACACGTATTACACGTGCCTGCAGCGGGAGGACAAATGCAGCTGAGCTCAACACTCCTCTGCTCCGTTGACTTTAAAGTTTAAGGCTTAAAGGTTAAAGCAACGTGATTGAGCAAGTCGGAATCGATTCTACTGCGCTTGCTCTGCCAGTGTCTCCACCCTAACATTTCAATTACAGATGTGTACAGCGTGCCGCGGACCACGTGGTCACTCTAGTGCCAGTGTGTCTGGCTTCAACGGAACACATTTTTTTTGATGAAAGGAAAAAAACATTTGTGACTGATGGGGCTCCTGTTGTCCTCGGCCAGGACTACAGGTGCCCCATCAATCACAATTGTTTCTGCCTCTGCCCCACAACACATCAACCAATGAGGAATCAAAACCTTTGATTCCTCATTGGTTAAAGTATGTTGCCATGCGGTATTTGGTTGATGTGAATTTGTGGGTGTGTCTACTTCAAGGCTCTTTCCTTCGTGCGTGCACAGTCAAGCTCTGCACGAGCACGAGGCCCCATGTGCTGCTCTTCTGAGGCTTCGCCCTATCAAGTTATTTTCTACCCGGGCCGCTGGGCCCTCACCTAACCGGTCACGCCAATGGCCGACTCTGGACCACCCCCCGCGCAATGTTTGCCTTATTTATGCAGTGTTGTGTTGTGGTGTCCGGAGGCGAGCCCAGAATTACATCCCAAGGCTTTCCGCTAGGCTAGCTTGGCATACTCCTGTCCACTCAAGAGGCAGAGAGAGCTTTGTAATCAATAGTGGGGTCAGAGTATGGGAAGCCGCTGCTTGAGCAGCAGCTGCCTTCTTCCCCACAGCCTCTTTTCTTGCCTCTCACCACTCCACCAACAAAGCCTCCCTCAGGGCCTCAGGGTGTTAGAAGCCGCCATTTCCTGAAGCATTCCCTACAGTGCCTGATGCATTTTGACTGTCACCTGTCCCGCAAAGGTGCAGATAGCCGTTTCCTGAAGCACTTGCTCCTGCCTAACGTCTTTCGTTGTCACCCTGGCCTGGAAAGTGCTAGTTACATCATAATAAAATGAGCCTTTGAGGGATTTGTGGTGGAGCCATTTGTTGTTTTAAGCGGCAGGGCCAGGGCAGCAGAATCAACAAATGCACCTGGAATCTGGGTTCTGGAGGGTGGGATGCCTGCCCCTTTGGGATGGGAAGAGACAACTCTGGGGGTGGCAGTGCCACATGATCCATGCTGACGACACAGAGAAATATCCCCGGCCAATATCACTGGGAGGCCAATCTCGGTCCCTTTAAAAAAGATTAAGATCTAGAGGTAGGACTAGGGGACAAAGCCATACAATTCCATGCCTCAAAATGTGGAAGTCATTCATTTTTGTGGAGGTCAGAAAATACTGCCCTGCTTAATTTTTTGGGAGTACACAACTTACATGGCAAAAAACATAAGAGCCAATATTTGGGTCAAGGGAGTGTGTTAATTGCCTTGGCTTCTCTTTTTACAGTCTGAGGACACCATGTGAGACAAAGGAACCGTTAGATTTGAAAGGTCTCAATTTGACCACATGCATAGAGGGAGGGACCACGAGAGTCGTTCAAGGAAAATTTTAAAAAAATATCGTTTTGGCTTCCTGGCTTATGTTTAATTGTGCATTTTGGGCCTTTTATGTCTTACAAACCTCTGCAAAGGCTCAAACTGGTGAAGATGTTCATCACTAGTTGAAGGCAAAGTTGTTATTAGCAATTTGAAATTGACAGTGCGAGTCACCTTTGGTGCCTGGTGTACTGGAAGACAATGGACCTCAACTTTATTCTTTGGGGAGAAGAACCGCCACAAAGACAGAGTATGAATTCTAATGGTTGGGCATTAACAATAAGATTAATTGACACAAGCATTGTGGCCCTTCTCAGGCACATGAACTTACTCAATGCCCGCTTCCCCTTATGAAAACCCTACTCTGTTCACCTTCTGTGGAATCAGGCTTGCTCACCAGCTTTAAAAGGGGAGAAGACCTATAAACCATGTCATAGCAGGAACGTACAACACGCTCCATGTCACTCCCACGCTCGTGCCATCTAGTCACCATGTAAGCAAACTGAAGAGAGAAATGTAGCGCCAGGCCGGCATGCAGTACCTCTGGTACATATAGCCCATTATGGGCAGGGGAAAACAGATAGGGCACTAGAGGTGGTGATTTTGCAGGTGGGGGTGTAACAGGCAATTCTGCTGTCACGTGTGCTCAGCTCAGGCGGTAGTCAGTGCCACGGCTGATGTTTCAGGTGATGTTACACATGGTGATGTGGCAGGCCCTGCTGCTACGGCAGGTGGTGGTGCTGCAGTTGGTAGTATAGGCGCATTGTTCTGCTGCAAATGTTGCTGTTGGTGGGTTGTTACTGAGGTGCTTCGGCACTGGTGCTGCTGCTGCCAGTAGTGGTGCGACAGGTGCAGCACTCTGGTATAGTTGTCAGTGCTGCAGGTCGTATTTTACAAAGGCAGTGCTCTGCAGCAGTAGCACACGTGCAGTTCTCTGGTAGAGGTAGCAGTGCTGTAGGCATGTGCTATACTATAGTGCACTTGTTAGTGCTGCAGGTGGTGTTTTAGAGATGCACCAGACAGTGCTCTGACCGTAGTAGTGGCACGGGTGCAGACGGGCAGCGCTCTAGTGTAGGTGGAAGAAGTGAGGTGCTTTACTGAAGGTGTAAGGCTGTGGCAGATGCTGAGGTGTGACAATCACAGAGCAGCTGCAGAGACACAGATATGCCTGAGCCCCCTGTCTGCATGTTACGCAGGAATCAGTTATCTTTCGCAACCCCTCACCTTCCTTCTTACCTCGCGTGCATCACACAAACTTCCTGTCATTCTAACCTGGGAAACCTTGGGGTGGGGGCTGGTGGCACATCATAGGGGCTATATATAGCCCACCCCTGTGCTAACGTTGCCCCCCTAGGCCTACACCTCAGACCTTGCATGTAGCTCATGAATTTGAAAACACCCAGTCTGCGGTCTGCACCATAGAAATGCTATATAGTGCACCACTCAATATGAGAACACCCACTGTGCAGTCAGCATCCGAGATGCCATAGACAGTGTCCCACAGACAGTGAAAGCACTCTCTTCATGCGACCTGCACCCTAGACATAATATATGGTGCATCAGTGTGATAGCACCCTGTCCTGTAATAGCACTAGATTCATGCCATGGCATCTGCTCCTTTGGTGCTCTACACAGTGCCCCGATGTGATGATCTCACCCCATGTTGCCCACACTTAGATGCGAGATGCTAGTGATAGCCCTCTTCCATGCGGTCTGCACCCTAAACACTATACAGAGAGCACCACTGTGACATTCAGTCCTCATAAGGGCTGTACCTCACAGCAGCACTTTGATGGCAATCTGACCATGCTGTCTGCCTTACATGCTACCTTCTCCACCACTGTGTCCTCCTGTGATCTGCACCACTGTGATAGCACTTCCACCATGTGGTCTGCGCCCTGGCTGGATGCATGTAGTACGCCACTGCGATAATGCTTCCCCATGCAGTCTGCACCTCACATCAATGTGATCAGATAACACCCACCTTGCACTCAATGCTATAGATAGCAGTCTTTCTGAGCAACCTGTTACTGGGTCTGCCACTTAGATAGGGGCACTGTATACTGAAAGTACTGTGCTCTCTAGTGTAGTTGTTGGAGCGTCTGGTGTTGTTCTTCAAGGAAATAGTAGTGCTTCAATATATGCTGCAGCATGCAGTACTGTTGCAGGTAACGTCACAGTGCTCTGCTTCGGGGGTTGGTGGGCGACATGGGTTTGGAGGAGGTGGGAGTAGGGTTTCGGAGGGGGGCCCCAAGGCTGTCTGTTCCCCAGGCCCCCAAAACTGTTAAGATGGCCCTGTCAGGGGCTCCAGTTCCAGGTGGCATGGGAGAAGGTAGACTAAAAGAAGCAGTTTGAGGGGTCACGAGGAGACACAGAAAAAGTCCTGTGAGCAGCGAGAGGACAGGACGTGCACATCTTAGCAGGTGAATTAACATGCTGGTGGTGAACCTAGAGCGCTCCGTACCTGCTCGCTTGTTCAAGGCAGACGTTCAGCGAGAGGGCGGCACTCGTGTATGAGTGAAAGATACCATGAAATTAATTTTGAATACTGAACTATTGAAAAGCAGCGAACGTAGCACTTGCACGTGAGTGAAAGTCGTTCTCTAAGCAGCTTTGAATACCGAACCATTGAGCATTAGTGAAAGTCTTGTATAACACAGCCAAATCACTGTAACTTTAAATGTGTGAGTTCATGGAAAACCCAGCAACCTGATGGGGCAATATTTTTGAGAAGTAATACCCGCAAGTATTGCCCAAGCCAAAACCTACTAAAATCAAGCCAAATACAATATAACCGATATTGGCAAAAGCAGTAGGGGGCTAATGAAAGTTCCATAAGTGGTGAAACCTATTAAATATATTTTGTACAACATAGGGTACATTCATGTGTAAAATCACATTGCCAAGAGAGAGGCAGACTATGATCCTATTCTTGTCAGTATTTGGTTTCCTGTGCAGTTGGGAAACAAGAGCAACAAAAAGGCTGCCCGTCTGGGAAAAGATATTCAGAAGGAGAGGAGCATTGCCTACAGAAAAGTATTAAAGAGTTTCAAAGTGAATCCTGTTTCACCTAAAAAGTTGTTAAAGGTTTTGAAGCTGCATAATATTGAATACTATGAAGCTGTTGTGAACCTCTGGTCAGTTGATCTTAACCATAACAGCACTTGTTGTTGTGAAATGCTGTTTGGGCGGGGGAGTATACCCAGATGGCAAACCTTTGGAGGAGTAGGCCTGGCATGGGAGTAAACCAGATGTGAAATGAGGTAGTAGGCTTGGCATGGGATTAAACCAGGTGGAAATCGAAGAAGTACTACAAAGTTGTCTTGACAGAGGCAATTTATGGGCTTGTGCTACTGAAGAAATGAGCCGTGTAAAGCTGCCAATAAGTTGTATTTATTTTCAGTTTTGGCAAATCATCCTGACCAAGACAATTATTGTTGCTCTGATGAACTTCAAAGCTGTCCTTTATCTAAGGAGGATAAATTCTATAAGGAAGTGGAAGTGTCTTCCATTGTCTTTGTTAAAGCATCAGAGTATGGGAACTTTCTGTTGACCAATTGGACTTGCAAAGAACTGTATTGGAACAAGGATTTCATATTTTTCTTCTCTTGAACTGTGAAGCCGAATTCAGCCTAAAATCTGTGAAAGGGGAATTCACCCAGGTTCTAAGAAGAGACTGCTGTTGCAATACGAACTCAATTATTATTGTTTTGAACTGCCATGGATTTCCTTATTTATTTGTTGTATGTTTAAGTGTGAGGGCCAGATATCCTTTAGTAGAGTGTTCCTTTAGTTTATTTTCGGCAGCGAAATTCTTGTCATGGTAGGGGTAGTGAGGCGTTTATCCAACCTTCTACGTTAATAAAATGGTATTTGTTGGGGAAACCTTACAAAGTTTTCCACCACACATTTATGAGCCCTCACACTAAGTATTGCTTGTGTCATTACTTGAGATGCTGAATCTGAGATAACAGCAGCAAAGTCTACTCATGATATAGGTGCTTGCAGTGAGAAAACAAAGGAGGTCTGAAGGGGAGAGGGGAGAGAGCCAAATGGGGAGGGAACTTGTAATTATATATACAAATTCCAGTTAACAAAAAGAAAAAACAATTATCACCTGACATATTATGGGTTGATGAATACATGAATTTTGTGATCCGTGTTCAGGTCCTCTTTAGTGGCCTGCAACTCAAAGATCAATCTGGCTTCTTTCTGCCTCATGGCTAGAAGTCTGTTGTCGCATCTGATGTCGCATCTAAACTGTTGATGCCAAAAAATCTAATACTACTTGTGTCACAACCCCTGTGTTCCTGATTGCAATGATCAGCAAGAGGATTCAATGTATTGTTAATTCTGATATAACTGCTCACATATTCGAAACCCCAATTTCTGTTTGGTACTGCCAATATATAATCTCTGGCAGACACAAACAATGCAATATACTACATAATTGGATCTACAATTGATAAATCCCTGTATGCATATTATGCTGCCATTGTATGTGGTGGAACTGATAATTCCATTCAATGCACATATTCAAAAATTACAATTTCAACCTCTGTAAAAGCCCAGAACTGAGGGCAACCACTACTGACAGGTCTATCCTGATGCTTCTTTAGAAAACTAGGACTGATAAGATTGCCCACACTTTGGGCTCTCATGAGTATCATAATGGGTTTATTCGTAGCATAATTCTTGAGGTCTTCATCCAATCTCAGAACTTTCCAGTGTTTCAACTAAATATTATGAACATCTTTGTTCTGTGCCGAAAATCTTGTTACATGTAGTAACAGCCCTTATGAAGAGCTTATCTCGAAACACGTGTTGGCTTTTTGGAAGTGCTTTTTGGATATAATTGGTGAACCACAGTCACATCAGACTGAAAAGATGTACCTTTGGATTTATTTTGTTGAACCACAGTTTATATATTAGGCTGATTATATGTCCCCTTAGGATATAATTGTTGAACCACAGTCACATTAGACTGACTATATGTAGCTTTGCATTTATTTTGTTGAACTACAGTTGACTAACATATCATGGCTATATTAGGAGAAATATCAGATGAATTGTTTTGAAATTCAATGGATGAATTCTTTTTCTAAGAAATGTTCTAATACTTTGAAAATCCTGAGTACATGATCTTGAATTCTTACAGTGAGGCGCCCAGTGAGACCCTGTGCACTTGTATTTTTGTTTTCTACTAGAGGTGTGCCAGGGAAAAACACCAAACTGTCTCAAGTGCGACTCGCAATTACTTCATAAATACCAAGCAGCTGCGCAGCACACTGAGTAATTGCACTGCTTAAAGTTCCAACTCAAACATAGAAATCTTCTGGTCAGGAGGGGATCTCCATCAGCAATGGAACAATTCAAACCTTTCTTTGGCCAAATAAGTCATGGTAGATACTCTAGCAGGCGGCTAAAAGCCAACCTTTTCTTTCGTATGGATAATAAAATTCAGTTGGAAAGCCCTTGCCTGTATGTATTCTAGCAGACCATGCTGTCTAGGCCTATCCCGTTTTTAGTTAACACTCACCATTTCCCTTTCTTTTGGAATTTCCGAATACAACTCTTTTGATCAGTGCCTGGTTTTCATGATGCTCTGTTCTTGTTCCATGTGATTTCATCGCCTGCTGTTTCATCGCCAGGCTTTTAAACGTGCACATTCGATGGAATGTGCTCATCGTTTTCTTTTTTTTTTGGGGGGGGTCCCCCCAAACTCCCTACACACACTTATTTTTTACTATTGCCCACCCGCCCAAACCCTTATTTGCCCTTTCCCACCCCCGCTAAAAAATTTGATGAGCACATACGATGTAATGTGCACGTTTAAAAGCCTGGCGATGAAACAGCAGGCGATGAAACAACGTTATACCGGCAAAACATACCTCCATGCACGTGATATGATATGATAGGTTATTTATAACGTGTTTAATACCTAGAGGTTTCTAAGCGCGGACCCTGGGGATCAAACCTGTGTTGCTCTGTGTCGTGTTGCTTCCAAGGCCAGCACGTTCCCCCTGAGCTATTTGCTATTCGGTGCATTGATGGCTATGATGATGGCGGTGCCGGGCGTGATGACATTAGAAGTTCTGACTCTTCATATTAGTGGCTGGTGCATCCTCTGGTAGCTTGCAAGGGTGGCTTGTGCTTGGGGCTGGAGATGACCAGAGTGGTCTGGCACAGGCTTTCATTTCTATATGTATTATTTTCTGTATGCTATCATTCCAGATTATGGGCTATCTGCTGAATTCACAATACAGTGTAATAGTCTTATAATATTATCGGAGGAAGGGTCTCGAAAGCCTTGTGCTTGTATCTGGAGTATGGTTACATATCTTGCATTAGTTGAATAATAAGGTATGACAGATAGATAGTTCTACCCATACCGCTGATGAGGAGGAGCTGCTCCAGCAGGCTGATTCATTCCTTCCAAGATCACACATTGATCACCACAAGTGTGGGTGATAATTGTAAACCCTGAATATTACCAAGCGCTCTGAAACTGTTAACTCTAGTATGAACCAAATATTATTGTTGGCTCCAAAGATGCTATTTTTCTTTGAAAACCATGACAAGTGTTTCTGACATCATTCCTATTCTGTGGAATAAATGACGTTTTTTTGTGGTTCCGTAGATAATATGATCAAGTCCTGCCCAGACGAGGATCTCCACCAACAGACGAGACTTCAGAAGGACAATTGCATTTCCAGTCTTCAGGCTCAAGGAGAAGCCCAAGATAAGGACCTGGATATCAAACACAGTGTTTCGAATTTTTCCAATATTTACTCATCAGGTATGTGGAATAGAAATTACCATAATTCTAAAGGTGATATGATATGATAAGTCATTTATAACGCGCCTGTTTCTAGACCCGACAAGACAAGGAAGGGGAGGCAAAGGGAGGGCAAAACAAACAATCTTACTAGGCCTTGTGTCATTCAGATTGTGCAAGTGTGAGGGGGAAGGGAGAGGAGAAATGCCAGGAGGAGTGAGGGGAGGGGGGAAAGTGCAATAGGCAAAGCTCAAGTAAGTGCTGCCGGGGTGACCAGCCCAAGTAAGTGCAAAGGGTCAGGGGACTGTAGGGTTGCAGATAAGGTCTCTAAGTGCGCGTGGGCCCCGAGGGCATTGCAAGGGCTACTGGTCGTGAAGGAGCCTGGTGCCCGTTAAGGTTTAGAGGGTGGGCAGGTAACCAGTTAGGGCAGCAGACCTGTTCATCCGCAGGGGGGGGGGGGTGGAGAGAGAGAGTGGAAAGCAGAAGCAAGAATATACTTAAAAATAGCGTGATACTCATAAAATATTAAACGTATGCTACAGCACAGGTAACACAGCCGTTGATCCAAACACAAAATGTAGAACTGTCTGTCTTTTCATACTGGCAAATCCGAAAAAATATATAAATATTCACAGCTTTTCCAGGTTCTAGTTAAAATAGGGCTGCTAATAGTAATGTCCTGAATAGATCATTATGTTGTCATTTCTGTAATACAAACCACAAAGTAATTAGAGTGGGAGACACCATTACAGTTTTCCATTGTTAGCAATTATTTCTCAGACTGCACTCTCACATTGCAATCCTTCGGTTCACATAATATTTCCCGATGCTATAAAGCTTGTGAAGCATTTGTGTTTCCTGGGAAAATTCCCCTTTCAACCCCTTAATTGCCAAGGGTGTATGTTTTCGTCCTGAACTACATAGGAAATCATGGTAAATCCTGCCCACTCCTGCACTTAAAGACACTAAACTTCAAAGTGCCTGCTGCCAATACTCCTGCGAGTATGCCCATCACTATGACACCAGTGCATGATAAACCTGGAGGCCGTGGCCAGCTGCTTCATGTCCCTATACTAAATACATGAGCACGCTTTAGGGACAGGATGAGAAAAAGGAGAGGGCATGCCGCAGAACTGCAAAGAGGATTAGGCAGAGTGCCCCAAAAGCCAGGAGACACGCGGGCCTAGTCTGACGTTAAACTGTATGGTTCGGCAGTTTTTATTTTTAACCAAAAGTGAATCAGTAAAATGTTCCCCCAAATTCTCTTTTGTCCAAGTGTTATGAGGATCCACTGTGTCCACTTGGAGCCAATGAGTGCAGAGGCAGCTCGGCAGTGGTGTAGTGCCAGATTACTTAAGGTAATCACCATTGCTCCAGCCTTCCGGACTCGTCACAGTTCCTGCTATACAAAGGCTGAGTGCCTTCCCTGATGGAAGACCCCACATTTCAGAATGTTCACATTAGGGTATCTAAACCCCTCCCAGCCTTGACCACTGACTGTGTTTTTAGCCGCATACAGGCATGAACATTGCAGGGAGGGGCATGAGAACTGTGACGATACATAATACGGCATTATCTCCAGTCCTCCCTTCCTCATCACAGTCTTTACTATATGAAGATTTCACAAGCAGTAGCTGAGTCATGTCTCGCCAATAATACCAAGGACACTGCCTTATTTTGCCACAAAACATCTATTAAAGACAAGTCAGAGGTGGCTTGCAGGATCTCGCTCAAAGTCTGCAGAGAGTGTCCCCTGATCACTAACCTATAGTGCTGAACGAAGGTGTTGGAGGCAGACTAGGCTGCTGCATTTCAAATGTCATGAATGGCCACACCCTGTGCCTCTGCCCTAATGGCAGCAATTCCTTTGGTGATTCACCCTTGCAGAAGCTGTGGCAGTGGTCTTGCTGCTGACACTGATGGTACTTTGGATCCAATGGCTCAGGGTTGATGTGGGTGGCTTCTTTCCTTTGTCCCGGGCCACCGGATGTTACAAAGAGGGTATCTCTATTTGGAAAGGAGTATATCCTCTCCAGATATAGCTTGAGGGCCCTTGCAACATCTGTTGGGTGGGCCTCATCATTACCTGTAGGGGAGTCTGCTTCTTATCTACCCACCAGTTACACTAACTTCTGATTGAGATGCAACTGGGAGCAAAATGTAGGGATGTAAGCTGATCCTGTATAAAGAATCACCATCTCATGGCCATGTCCTTAAATGTTTCTATCCTTTGGAGGGAGTCCAGTCTCCTATTCATCTAAATTATGAGACTGATACCAGAAAGGTGTTTTCCAAGAAGTAAACTTAACAGCTACCACCTCCTTCAGTTTAAAAGGGGGAAACTGAAGCTGCCTCAGTATTAGGGGAAGATCCCACTCGAACAAAGCTGCCTTCCTAGGAGGCTTTGGTATGTCAAAACGTTAAAGACTGCAGACCAGAGGCACAATGTCCTCTAGGGCTATACTTGGATCTCTGAGAACATAGAGTTTCCACTGCTAGCCCCATTTTGTATTAATCTGTGTTGAAATCCAGTATTCTCAAAGCATCATTCCACAAAGGAACCAGCTTTACAGCTGCCCACCATTTCCCCTGAACGAGTTCTGGTGCTCTGTGTATGCCTCCAGTGTGGCAGGCTTGCAGGATTAAAAAAAAACCTCCACTGCTACTTCTCTTGTATGCCCATCACAAGTAGTTCCCTCAGTTCAGTCTCGAAACTGTCAACTGAAGTTGTCAAATTATTGAGACAGAGAGAAGAGGGGAGCTGATTGGAGATGGGTGTACTGGAAGAATCATGGGCTTCGTTGACTTCATGGATTGGAGAAGTGGAAACAAAGACATCCTCGTCCAATAAGGATCCACCAGGATCGCTTGTGCCATTTCACTGAATGTCTTCCTGGTTGCCCAGTGGAGGAGCAGGATCATCAGGAATGTGGACAAAAGTTCATTGGACAACAGTGGAAAAAGAGCTTCCGCCAAGGGATCCCTTAGCCTTGGATATATGACTCCACACCAGGGAAGCAGGGAATTGTCTTCAATGGTAAAGAGACCTGTTGTTGGACATCGGCATTGCTTCAAGATTGAATTGAAAACCACTGGACATAGACAGATTTCCACTGATGAGGGAAACACTCTGATTAGTTGGTCGGCTGTCTGGTTCATCTTGCCTGGGTGATACTCTGGTGGCAAATCCTTCAGATGCTGCTATGCCTGGGCAAACATCTGGTCCATGCTGTTGTTGTTGGGGGACATGTATCTTGACATGCATCTTGACCTGCTTTCTATTCCCCGTTATTGTGTGCCTTTGCCACCTGGTTTTCTGTTAAAACCAGAACTTGTTTCCCAATATTTGGAGATGGAAGTGTGTCAAGGGCCAGAACATAGCAGTGAGCTCCTTCCAATTTGCTAAAGCCTGAACCTTAGAGTGCTTTTGTGGTCTGATCCTCCATGGGTGCCCCTCCCCCCTTTGCTGGCCTCTGTCATCAGATGAAGGTATGGATCTTCCAAATCCAGAGAAGTGAACCAGATTTCTGGGAGCATGGCTAAAATGGCAATTTCCGAGGGGCCTCCAAGTGCTAGTATATGATGGCCTCGTTCAGCTTCTTTACATCTAGCACCGATCTGTATTCTCCTGATCATTTCCTGACTATAAGTGCCAGAAAGAGGAAACCTCTGACCTGCTACCATGGCTTTTTTCTGAATCAAAGGTTGGACTCCTACGAACAGACACACTTCTGAAATTATTTTGTTGAAACTGGGGGTAGCACCTTATTGACCTTGGGGAGAGATTGGCTGAACTCTGTTGCATACCCCCTTTGCACCACTTCCTATATGAAGGCATTTTGAATATCCATGCACTCTTCGACGAGCTGTAAAATCCACATCCCACAGTGGCATCTGTCCCCCAGAGAGGCATGACTTTGGAGGGATGAGACTGGGGCTTGGGGCCCCTGCAGAGCATCCTGCATCCTGTTTGTGGCAGAACCTCTCCCCTGGCCACAAAAGGAAGCCCGAGTGGACTGTTCTGGAGGTTGAGCTGATGAACTTCTTTCTAGGGGTTTATATGTAAAGGACCAATCTCAGCCTCTGTATGGAAAAGCATGCTTTTCATCATTTAACAGTTTTTTAAGGAAGGAATCCAGCTGAAGGCCCACAAAGAAGAAGAAAGCCAAAAAGGGTAATTTGGAAAGGGCAGCTTTATGTGAGGTTTCACTCCTCCATTTTCGCAACCACAGATTACTCCTTGCAGACCCTAAGGATCTTTCACCTGCCACAACACCTCTCATGATATCATAGTTCATGTCAGTGTACCACACCTGCCTTTCCATAACCTCCAAGAGTGGTGCTAGCCCAGCCCCATCCTCATAGGCAAAGTATAGTGTGTGAACATCTAGAAGGAGGGACTGTGCCTGTCTGCCCTGATAATAGGTTTAATGGCTGAATGTGTTGTTTTTTGAAGGCCCCACAGTTTCCTTATCCACTGAATCTGCTGTAGTGGCAACCTTGTTGGGTGTAAAGTGGTACTGGCCAAAGAGATCCCCGATGTATCGGATATTTTGACATTCTCTGGATAATTGGAATCAAATTCTGACATGCGATACAACTTAAAAAGTACCTAGGAAACAAAGGATGCTCCGTTTATTCTTTCTTCAGCACATTCTCCATGTCCTCATGAAAGTGAAAATCTGAAGGTGGGAGGTCTATAAATTACCAAAACAACTTCTTATTGAGTGGAGGAGGAGCAGCTGGAACTCTGGGTTCTGTCTTATATGTTCCAACACTATTTTGAGATCTTTCCTTTTGGTGTACCTGCCAGCAAATACTGCCTTCTCGTCCTATTCATCACCATCTAGTGAGAGGTTTTCTTCATATTTATTTGATGCAAACCCTACACCCTCTATTTCCCCTGTTGGGCCTCAGGAGACTAGGTAGTGGGGGTTGCAGCAGACCTGGTTATCTCCCTGCCATACTGGATTTGATGCCCTCTGCAACCAATGTTTGAGCCTGCTTGACAATATCATGCTCATTCATAATCTCTGGGGACTTGGAATGTGTTCTCTTGTTAGGATGATGGTGATGATGGATCACGATTGGTATTTTAAGGGATGAAGACTTGTACAATTCTACCATCGGGGAGACATGCTTTCTCTTCTCTGTTGCCTTCCTGTGCCCCATTGCTACCCACTGTGCTAACACACAGCCTTTTTTTCACATACTTGTACATATGTGTTTTGGAACTTCTCTTCACTGAACTCGGCTCTGGGTCCATGTAATCCATGTGCTATATGCCACCCTTCAATAAAAACGTGTTACTGGTCTTGGTGAGTGGAACGTGATGGTGGTTCTGCAATCTGAACGGGGTCCATCTTGATTTTGTGTACCCATCTACTTAAAAAATATATAGAGAAGTCTTGGGAAATTTTGAAACGTGCTTTGAAGCTGTGAGTGAATTATTTCCAGAATCAAAGAGGTGGATTACCCCCTTACATTTCACTAGAAAAGTGCTTTTGAACCCTCTGAAAACTGGTGGCTCGTCCATAGTGAGCGAGGGGGCCCCCAACCTGCCAGTAGCCTCGACTATTATGAAGGATCCGAGCCAGCCCAATGTAAACACTGAGCACTCCCAGGCACGTCATTTCACCAAAATGCCAGGGGTAGCGGTCGTGACATCACACGACCCTTGACACCCTGATGACATCACATCAAGTGATGTCATTTGACCCTGCCCCCAAGTGACATCACAGGAAGTGATGATACATAACCGTACACCCCTTGACAAAACAGCCAGTGGCATCATATAGCATTGTTCCCTGGTGCACCAAGAAAAATATGGTTACGATATCACTGTAATATGATATACATTTCATGCAAGAATTCATCACCATATGTCACGTTAAAGGGAATTCATACATGGTTCATCATCACACAGACCTAGAGGCTGACACCACAGCATTGTACTCATCTATATGCGGCTGAGTTTATATGTTAGTAACCATACATGTCTGAGCTATATGGTCAGTGGCATATATGGTTGAGTAGACCTGGCTAGGATTCAAACCTATGACGGGCAGAACACACATAGACCCCAGCAGTGAGCACCTAACCCACTGAGCTATCTTAACAGCTAATTATCCTTAAATGTGCATACCACAGCATTTGGTAATGTGTTGCCTATGGGGGTTACATTTCTTATTAACATAACACTTACTATTACAGTGTTTAGAAGCAGCAGGGATATGTCATGGCACACTAGTAAAACTGATAATTGTAGTGCTATACATTTTTTAAAAGGACTCGTGAGGTCGGTGGGTAGATATCTTCATAAATGTTTATTTTTAACATCACAATTGATTCCACAGCATAGTGTGTCACAATTGGATAGCTCAGAGAGTTTAAATCATGTGGCTTTTTTCTATTCCTGCTGCATAATGTGCTGTAAAATGTATTGTTTCCACCTGGGGTTGGGTACAGCTCCCTTGCGTCGCTGAGTGTGGGAATCACTGCCCCCTTAGCAAAAATCAAAATCTGCCACCCATTAATTTATGCACAGTAAGTGAACATATCTTAAAGTGAAACATACAAATTTAATTCAATTGACCTTTCCTTTAGAAGAAAGAGCACAAACAAATTCGTATTTGCCTTTAAAGTACTCAACACTGGAAAAATACCCTGAGAGAGAAGGATTTCCAGTAACTCTGCCGGCAAAGTATAAAAGGTGCCCACCTTTTAAACCCAATAATTTATAATGACATTTTCCAAGGAAACAGTATGGGTCACTGGGGCAGCTAAGCACCAATAGCTGATGAGCAGGATCATAGACAGCCAGGGAGGGGAACAAATCTACGCTGAAATGGAGCTCCCTGGCATTTCATTGCGCTGATTGTTCACACACACACGTTTCATAGGAGGCAGGAGGGCAGCCAACCCATAGCTGCCTACACTCTGGCGCTTACCTGGAGGCTCAAGAATTTTGTGATGGTGGCATAGAGTGCCCTGCCACCTCAAATACTATCTCTTTTCTGACAGAACATTTGAAAATAGAGTTTGATCTCTGTGAGGCACCAGGCTTGACATTAAGTCTTGCTGTCCAAATGTTAATAACAATATTTTTCTATGAAGCGGTCCTGCAATATACAGGAATAATAAAAAGGGGTGGTTTATGTGCCAGACCTAACATTTAAAGGCACCCACCACTGAAGGATGCATTGCACATAAAAAGGCATCTACCTACCTTGCTGTGATTAAACAATCTCCCCTGCACGTACCCGGGCTGGTGCTGCTGCTGTCTGCTCTCAGAGCTCTGCCCCTCAGCCCCGCCCGATCTCCGGGCGAGCTCACCTCGAGAAGGATACATGCACAATCACAGACAGACACTGTGACGCCATGCCCGTGGGCAATTTGCACCCATTCTACAGTTTGAGGGCGCGGTGACGACAAAGCCCAAAAAGTGCAACAAAAATACTGCTTTGTTGACAAGCAAGCACATTGGCAGGCACGGCAGGCCTGCGTTTACGATAATGGCGGCTGAAAGTGTTTGTAATGCAGCCTTGTGTTCTTAGACGCATGAAGTCATAAGATTCTGTGCGCCCGAAGTTTGGGCCTCAGGAGCGGCATGTCTCAGAGTGCAAGCAAAGCTATCAGATGGCTGACTAATTAAATGAGCCCATTGTATTGGTTTTCACGGTGTGATAGAATAACAGTTAATAAGTCTGTTAAACATTTTTTAGATTACACTGCATAAAAAATGCATGGTTCCTTACAGCACATTTGCTGCTTTGTTGCAGTAATGGAGGGAACATTTCGGAATACCCTGCTGCTTTGCTCTGCTTTCCTTGGTGCTAGGATTGGATGACGCACACACATTGTTAAAATATCACACGTTTAGGATTTTGAAAGTCAATCCCAGGGTGAATTTTTGCAGCTGATAAAATGTAACGAACCGCTGCCATATTGTCCAGTGGTTTGCGGGTAATAAATACCATTCCAAAAATAATTGTCTAAATGAAACCGAATGAACAATAATCCAGTGTCTTGTCTACAGCGATTTTCTATTAAGAAACTTGGTTTTGTATTTTTCTTACCTTGCCTTCGCTGGGGTACGGCTGTTGCATCTCGCAGAACTCTTCTAGCGCAATGTAATGATTGCTGTGAACAGGAGGATTTGTTCTGCCTTGTGGTGCTCTGCTGCATGAAATATTTTGCGGTATTAAAAATGCATGTTTTGAGAAACAAAACTGCATTTATAGCAGCATTTTTGCTGGGGCCTCTTAATCAGGCAAAAATGCAGCTTCTGCGGTGCAAAACATTTGTATTGAAGTACCGATCCATGCAGGGAAATATGAATCCACAGGACTGCTACAGCCTCTCAATTGGGAGAAGGTAGTAAGACCATTGGATTCCAATATTCTGGAGGGAGGGAGGGACTGTAATCGTAAACGTTGAGAGGCAGGGCCTGAGACAGGCAATTGTGCGCCTCGCAACAGACCACCAGCTCGATCAAAAGATACAACTACAAGATTTTTAAGCGCAGCAACTTTAACATATGCTTTTGGATCTGGAATGAACACAGCTGCTGGCACAAAACTTGCACTCAATGAACCCTCATTAAGGAGTTAAAGTGTATACATTCCAATTACAGGGCATCAAAAGGGTCCTGTATCATTACTTTCCCTCACTACCTCACTGAATCAGGAGTGGGTAATTTGCGCACCTGCTGACTTTCTTGGATGTGGTAGCCGTTTCTCAGGTCCCCTCTCTGGCACTGAATCCTGATTCCCCCTTACTCATGATCACCAGGGTAGGCATAGGAAGTACCATCGGAAGACAGAATGTATTATTGCCATCACAGGGACGTGCAATCTGGCCAAGTTTAGCTAGAGTCACCAAAACGGCCATGTAAGGCTAGATTGGTCTTGATCTGATAACTGCACGCATCCCAGGAGGTCAGCGATTGTCAGCATGTATTGACTGTAGATTTACCACAGTTATCCAAGTAACAGATGGAGCCATCAAAGGAGCCATCACTAATTCAATGAGACATTTGCAGTGACACTGTACCAGCCGTGTATACTTAAAATTGCATGGCTCAATGTGTGAGACAAGCATATGGCACCGGCAGGATCAACCCGGTAGCTCCACCTGCTGGAGGATGGTGATGGGGGGAGGCTTGCACCCACCTCCTGCAGGCCTTCACACCCACAGGATGTCTGCGGGGCCCAAGCATCAGAGCATGCCCCCCAACAACACTTGGGGGTGGACAGGTCAACCACATGGGCAAGGGCAGCCCAGCCTGATCCGGGGGTGAGAAGGGGATAGGCTGGACCCACTCACAACTTAAAGTGGGAGGGCTTCTCCACGGGTCACCACCTGTGTGGTGACATGGGGGGTGGGCACCCCATGGAACGGTTGTTCCTAACTGCTGTAGAAACGTTCTTGGCGGAGAAGGGCCCGCACTGGGGCTAACACCACCCAACGCCGTCCACTCTGATCTGACCACTAGTGAGCTACCAGGCTGCTCAGCTTTTGCGAGGCTTGGAGGTTGTAGCCATAAGGGGGCCCTCCCCAAGGGTCATATCATTGACACAGTGCCAAGGCAAGTGGAAGCCAATTGCTTAAAACAGAAGCAGAAGCCAGCCAAGCAGTCCTATCGTAGATGGACCAAGTGTGCCAAATCCATCCTGTGGAGTGCAGGGAGGAACATGGGCAGGCTGGGCTGCCGTCTGTGTGCAAGTCAGCTGAGGTTCTTCTTTCGGCCAGGCACCATGCTGGCCATAATATAAAGGTGGACTCTCAAAAATGCACCAGAGGCTTTTTTTCCCACCACCGTGGAACAGCAAGGTGCCCTCAGCATGCCAAGCTGTGCTGGGACATTGCATGGGGCATGGCCCTTGTCCAGCTTGGAGGGGTGCTGTGGTTTTGCCATGGGGCCTGAGTTGGCCAGCGAGAACCAATTGGAGCACAGACAGGACCCATACACACTGTCTACAATACTCTGGGGGAAGGTGACTAAGTTATCTTGTTGTCTGTGTACCCTAGGCGACAGAGGGACAGGTCTTGGCAAAAGTGTCCAGCCTCCTTATAGACCCAAATGGAGTACATTTTCTACTTGGTGCCCATCCGGATCGAGAGCAGGCCAGCCATCTGATCATCCATCCATCCACATAGCCCACTACCAGATGGCTGGGCAGGGAGAGCGGCCATCTGGTAGTGCAATGCATTCAATTGGGCCCAGGTGGGAAGGGCCCCTGTTGCCCAGGAAAAACTACCCTCGCTGCATGGCCTCGGGAGGCAATACTGAGGTGGTTAGGGTGGCTGCAGGGACCTTGGCAGGGGGGCAACTGCCTAACGCATTAGAGCTTTGCAGGGCCAGGAGCCAGAGGGCACTGCTGGGTAGACCACAGCTGTCAAGTTTTCAATTTCCATTCAGGACTCCTCGAGCTAGTCCATGTTTCATTCCACACTGCATGCCTATGCGAGCGGGTGAGGAGGTTCCTGATGTCTCCCTTTGCACCATTGCTGCTAGACCTGCTCACCTTCACATACCACAGCCATGTACACGCTCTTGAAATGGAGAAAATCAACAACTGCCCACCCACCCCCTCCACATGCATTTCTCTGATGACCTCAACATGTCCGCCATCCAATCATGAAGATGCTCTTCAGGAATACCAGAAAGCAAACTAGCCAACCACAGGATGCACACACATGATTGAAAGATAAGGTAACAAACCCCTATTCCTTAACATGCATTGACCAGTTTAATGGGAACACATCAACAACATGACACATGAGAAGGACACATTGGCATCCAACACCTGCACCTCACCAGCAATGCACCGCACACTACACACATCACCCACATGCATCCATGTCAACTGGATAATACACCTATCTAGAAAGAGACATGGGCAGGGGTGCACCAAGAACCAAAAGAGGGCAGGACCCCATATCACACTTCAACTAGAAGGCCAACCCAATTCCCATTAGAAAATGTGGAAACACCACACAAACGAGGCCCAGGGTGCAGAGGCCTACCTTGAGTCCACTAGAGTACTCAATAGGACAGTCCACCCCGGGTAGTGTCCATCAGGGAGTGGACAGGGACATGGCACATGGCAGGAGACAGCATGCACGGCTAACATGAGAGGAGTGTAAATGGAATGCCACATAGGATATTGAGCTACTGCATCAGCCCCCACTACAAGCATTTGTGCAGGAACATCCCAAGGAGACTGTCTCCAAGCAGCAAGTCGTGGATGTGCAACCAGAAACCCAAAGCACATGCATGGTTGATCAAGGAGACATGCACACAAACTCACATCTTCAGCGACAGTGACCATCAGCCAAACATCACCAAATTACATCATTCATGCCAACCCCATGTGTGCCACGGCATGCCATATTGGGGTGCATATGTCACAAGCCATGAATAAGATTGACAGTGCACAACCTTACCTGCTGGTGCAGCTGTAGTGCTGTGAATCTCGCTCCACCTCAACCTAAAACTGTGCCTAAGCATTGGTGCTAGGAGGGCCAGTGTCCAGCAGAGGGAATGGGGACTAGGGTGGAAATAGGCTGCTGAGTGGTTCTCTCAGGGATTGCGGGCACTGGATGCAGGTATCATGCCTCATCTGGTGCCCGCACTCCCTGAGCACATTGGTTTTGGATCAGCTAAAGGAATGAGTCATTCAGACTGCACATATTAGAATCAATGTAGAATGGAATGTGCACCTGTATGTGGGAGGATGGAGCGGTCCACAACACCACGTCAGTTTACTCCACTGCTCAAGGCTGCATGTCCAGTCCTCTGACTCGAAATACTCTCGAGAGGGCAATGGCCCTGACATGAGGGGGAACAAATAAGAAAAAAGAGTCCACCCTGGCCGAGGACGAGGACAAAAAATAAAAAGTGACCACCTTAGGCGGGGGTACACATCAGAGTCCACTCTGGATGAAGACAAAAAACAATAAAAAAATAACACAAATAGTCCACCCTGGAGGGGGGGGGGACAAATGTAAAAGAATACAACATTAAAATGCATACCCCCTCCATGAGCACATGGACACCAGGGCACATGAAGAAGATGTGGCGTGGATAGGATGTGTGTGGACATGGCCAAGAGACACACCTGCGTAGGTCAACTGGGACCACCATCCTTTAGTGGATCCTCGGATGATGCACTCTGACCACGCATGCTCACTCCACTGCATGTTGAGAAATTGTCTCGAGGAATCCATCTCTTGGTGGTGGAGGTCCCTTGCGACTACCTTGAGGTCTCTGTGTCTTGACGTAGGGATTTCCTCAAAGTCAACTCTCTGCCTGCAGACATGTACTCTGGGTTTCCATGTTTTGACATAGGGATTTCCCCCAGACAACATATCTGCCTGCAGGCATTTACTATGGGCTGCCGCATCTTGATGTTGGGATAACCTTGAGGCTGACATCTCCTCACGCAGTGTTTCCCTCAAGGTGTCCATCACCTGCCGCTGGTGGTCCCTAGAGACCAAAGACTCATCATGCAGGGATTGCTGGAGTGTCAAACCATCCTCGCTAATGGCCTGCCTCAGTTGTTACATGGCCTCTCTTCCCTCCTGTTGCGATAGGCGTTGTTTAGTAGTGTGTTCAGCAGTTGAGGAGATGACATCTTCAGGCAGCCGATAGATGTCCCTGGCAATTTCCTGCAGGACCTCACCCTGTTGGGTACTTGCAAGCAGCAACTCCTCCTCCCACTCACACTGTCCAGCAGGCACATATACACCACGTGTGTGGGGCCTACCAAGCTGGGAGGCCGAAAGCCTGAGCCCATTTCAATGAGTGCACTGTCATTGGCTGGCGGTCTGCAACACTCCATTCGACACCAGTCTCCGCTGCTGGGTATGTTATGGGGGAAGGCAATCTTGCTGGCACTGATTCCACTGTTGACACAGGGCTTCCTACTGCCGGGCCCAGGATCTCCTGGCTTGCCTCCTCAGACTCAGTGGCCTCAAGGAACTCAAGGATCTCCATGGCATCCGGACTACCTATTGGTGAACCCTCAACCATGTCCCTCAGTATGCCCTCCACATCAGTTTCGGCAGCACCATCTGAAGAGTCGTCAGGCCTGCTGATGATGCTCTGCAGCACATGGAGATTGTCACTGGGCACAGCATCCCGGGCTGCACTGGTGAATGGTTGTGCCTCTTCCTCCCCTCCTCATCTGCTGTGTCATCACCTGCACAAATACACAACAATATACAGAGACATGAGTACCTGGCAGAACATGCATTTGTGAATTACAATGCATACAGACACCACATGGCCAGTCACACATACATCTCACATTGGAACTGAGAATACTTTCACCTGTGAGGCACAGATGACATTCGATGACTGGTTCAATCACGTCAGTGCATATTGAGCCCTGCAACACTCCATTGTTTGGAGGATTAGGAGAACATACATACATACATACATACAAGTGGAAATCCCACCAGTAGAACGATGGCGGTCTGGGCATCATTACTGAACCCCTTCTCTTCCCCAACCTTGTCTACTTACAACATGTAGAAGTCTCACCTCTGCTTCTGCTGCTCAAACCTGCATGCAGGCGTATGTGTTGTCATAATCCCCCTAAACCCCATCGCCACCTTGCCCTCAGCCAGATACGTGGTTAACCACACTCACATGCATCTCAACCATGTGTGAGGAGAGTGCGACATGGACATGACCAGTGTGCCCTTGCATGGCCACTAGACCATGGACACTCCAAATGTGGAATGTACATCACTCAAACATCTATTGGCCAACCACTGCACCCCCTGTCCGGAACACAGCCTCTTGTATCTTTGCAATGAAATTGTCACTCATCCATGTTCCCTGGCGGCCAGGTCCAGTGAATGGATGACTCTGACATCATCCACACCTTTGTGCAATTCCGTGTGAGTCATGATTTGCCTTCATAATGCACTATCCACACGTATGACACTGTGAGCATGTCCAGTGGGATGTGTCTTGCATGCCATTGCCACACATAGCTGTGAATTCGGTCTTCGGATCTATGTAATCACTGCGCCGCCCATAACTGCGCTGATGAAAATGTCGACGGCAATAATGGCGCGGCGCAGTGATCATATAGATCACTATGCCTGCTTCCCCCGGCTTGCTTTTCCCTTCCCAACCCCTCCTCCCACTTACCTTTACTGTGCTTTTTTTTTCTTGTGCTTTTTTTTCTTGTCCAACATGGTAAGCGGGGGACACCCCTGCAGCCCCCGACTCCCATTACAGTGCCCAAGTAGAGCAGGGGACACCCCTGTGACCCCCGCTCTGCTTGGGCGCAGTAAATGTTGCCCTCATTTTGTGCACCCCCAAAGTCGCAGTGACTGCATGGGCGCACACTTGAGGACGACATTTTTCTACGATACCGTACACAGTGATTTGTACTGTGAGACCAATGGCAACCACACACAGATGCCATGCATCTCACTCCTGAAATGCAGGACATGTGATGGTAGTGGCCATGGTAGCATTACTACAGTACCCATGGATGGGTGAGAGGACCCCAGCCAACTGTACCACATTTGACAGCATATCATGCGTAGATGGAAGCACATATGACATGCACACAAGGCACTCACCTGATGTGGCTGCATAGGAGTCCATGCTTCCCACACCAACCACCTGCTCACTGTTTATGAGTCCACTGGTGAAACTCTTCAAATAAAGTTAACTTGTCCTCCTGTGGTGCTCCAAATCCACAGGCCTGGGCAGAGGCCACGTTACTGCTGAGCTTCTCCTTGATCCATTGCATGAGGTCCTCCATCCTCTTGTGGACCTCTGCCGCAGTGCGCCTCTCCATGCCACAGGCATTGATGTGATCTATGGCCTCCTGACACATCCTCCACCGCTGAGTCATAGGAAAGGTACTGCCAGCCCAAGGGTACAGGTCGACATAATCAGTGAAGACTGTTAGCTCCTCATCTCTAAAGCACTTCTTGCTTGGTGGTCCCTTCTCCTTGACCTGTGCCTCTTCGTGGGGTGCTTCCTCATCCTGTTCTGCAGGTGGTGCCCTCTTTCCCTAGTGGACCTTGGTGGTGCTGGGGCATCTGTAGGCTCACCACAATGTGTGGCAGGTGGACTCTTCTTCTGCCCTCTTCCCCATCCTCTCCCTCTCCGTGGAACCCTCCCACTCATGGTGCAGTTAGGACATGGTAGCCTTAAATCTGGCTGCAAAATCCACATAGCACCACTCAAAAAATACCCAGCTCTGTGAAATGCATGTTGCACGCCTAGCAATATCCGTCTCTGTGCATGACAGGAAATACAATATGCCTTCAATCCCCTAAATGTTTCTGTCTGCGAGCACAACAGGAAATGTGCGTTGCACCCCCTAAATGTCTCTGTGTCCGCATACGACAGGAAATGCATGTTGCACCCCCTAAATTTCTCTGTTTCCGTATATGACAGGAAATGCACATTGCACCCCATAAAGGTTTCTGGCACTGCACGTAGGCGCACTGTGTGTGGCGTGTAAATTATGTGCTTAGGCCCTTTCTTCACACTGCTGCCTCGTGAATCCATGAGAGACACCTGTTTCTCCTGCCTCGTGCTATTTCTTGCCTCCTCCTGCCCTAGATTACCACCAAACCTCACCGTCTTCTGCTGCCTAATAGTGTGTGAGTGCCTGCTGACCACCAGCACTGCCTTGGAGTGCCAGCTATTCCCCAATTGCCTGTTCTCCTGTGGCTCACCTGTCAGGCTCTGTGAGCACCTCATCTGCCATCTTGGGGCTCGGACCCCTGTGATCCACCACCACAGCTCCACAGCACGCCTTGTCAGGGCCCAGATGCACCTTACCAGCTTCATGTCTGCTACATCAACAAGCACCCCCAAGGCATGGCTGAGGGCTGTCAACTTCACTGCCACTGAAGTTGGCATCCTAGGTGAACAGGTCCTGGACCATTATAACCAGCAGAAGCAGCTTGGGACGTGTGGACATCAGAAGATCTGGGAGGACATCATGGCTGTCATCAACACAGAGGGGGTGTAGTCCGTACCACGGAACACACCAAGAAGCACTGGTACCACCTCAGGTTCCGGAGCCAGGTAAGGGTGAAGACGGGCCATGAGGCAGTTGCCACCATGGAGGTGCACCGTGGAGGCCTCCATCGGGTGTCACCCCTTCACCTTGGTTTCTGGAGAGGGTCAACCCAGCTGTCCGTGGCCATATCTTTGACCTGCAGGCATGTATCCAAGATGCTGGTGAGTACCCACAGGATATACTTCTCTTCAATTTTTGTGTGTTCTGCCTAGGTATGCATACTTTGAGGTAATCTCTACTCTACACAGCATGTGGGTTGCCCATATATTAACCGGCATCCAGCCTCATACCAATGTTGGGTATATGTGATGGCAGACAGGTATATCCACTGTCAGTTCTTGGTGAGAAACTATACTTGTGCACATGCAATGTGAGTTGCTGACAGCAAGTATTCAGACAGGAACAGTTGCCAGATTGAGATGTTGGGGGCATATGAGGGATATTCATGCATGACACCTCTGTGGGTTGCTCATTTGCAAATGATGATTGCATCATCCACACTCAGCGGCTGAGACTAACACATGTGTATTGATGTCTGGTAATGACAAGTTGGTGCATTGGGCTTTCAGATATGGCTGTGTGATCCATCAGCCAACTGCATGAGGGGCCAGACTGGATATTTCATCATGGCATTTGTTGGGGCTGGGAGCAACATCATTGCTGCTCGATCCTCAGCAATGGGTGCCTATATGTGTTGCATGCTTTCAGGTCAGACTGTCTGGGGTGCATGTTGCTAGATGTGATTGGATTGACAAATACCCAAGCAGGTCTCGTAAAACTTCTCTCCCTGCTTGCATGGCCATGCTGTGCAGAATCAAATAAGTACTGGCTTCAGGGGTCCTGCATGGAAAAGGGATGCTTGACAGCTATGGTCTACCCAGCAGAGCAATCTGCTTGCCCTGGGAGGTCCCCCAGAGCAGTTATAATCCCATGCATTTAAGCAGTTGCCTGCCCTACCAAGTGCCCTCCTGCATGTCCACCCCCTATGCCCGTGTATTACCTCCTGGGGCAGGGGCCTGGCTACGGAGTGGGGGGGGGGGGTCTTTTCCAGGAGACCAGGCGCACGGCCTTCCTGGGCTCATTATGATGATTTTAACTACCCGTTGTCCGCTCGCCCTGCCCATTCATCTGGGAGATGAACCATAGGAATTTATGGAGTGCCCAGATTGCTGGCCAGCTGTGGAAGTCTGGATAGGCTCCAATCTGAAATGTACTTCTGTTGGGTCTATGAGGTGGTAGGACACTTTTGGCCAGACCTCCTCCTCTGTCACCCACGGTACACAGATTTCAAGTAAGCATAATTGCCTTCCTCTGGCTTTCTCTAGATAATGTTTATGGGTGCTGTCTATGCTCCACTCGATTCTCGCTGCAACACACAGGCTATGCACATCCCCAAGACCGCCAAGGTCTGTGCCCCATACAATGTGCCAGCAGAGTTTTGCTTGCTGGGGAAGCTCTTCTGAGAGGTCAACTTGATTTCCGGGCCAGTAGTGTGCCTGGTTGGCAAGAGGACCTCGGATGACTTGCACGTCAATGGCAGGGCAGTTTGTCCGTCTGTCTCTCGGCAGTCCAATGGCTGGTTTGGCACACTTGGTCCATCGAGGGCTGCTTGGCCGGCCTCGGCCGTTGTTACAGGTAATTACCTTCCACTCACCTTGAGAAGGTGTTGACTCGAGAGCATGCTCCCTCAGGGAGTGCCCCCTTACATGGATGGCTCTCCCCTTCAAGCAGAGAAAAGGCAGAGCATCCGTATTTACCCCGTGGTCATGTTAGAGTAGAAGGGGGTAGGCTGGTCACAGGGCCTGGCTACAACGCAATGGGTGTAGGCCCACGTGAGCCATGCCCTTGCACTTTTCCACAAGCACTTTTTTCCACCGCAGTCCGGGATGACGGCCGTTCGACAGGGTGCTGCCCCAACCTTGCCCATGCAGGTGATGGAGACGTGTGCAGCAGCCACCCCCCTCTCACACAAATTGTGCCTGAGCCCAGCCTCTCCATCCTACCCCTCTAGCTGTACCATTGGTGTCCATGTGTCTGACATGGCCCCCCAACCTACAACATTGGGGCATGCTCTGATGCTCGGGTCCCACAGACAGCCTGAGGGTGTGAAGGTTGGCCCGAGGCCAGCCACCTAAGCTTCTGTTACCTGACTATGTACTCAGATCAGACTTGGCAAATTACTGGTTTGAAGCATATTAATGAGTGGATGGTAATCAAATAACCAGGATTCCCTAAGTAATGGCAAGTGAGGAGGGAAGTGCACAGTGCAACATTCCCATCTGCCAATGGGTGTGGGGAATGTGGCGGTCAGTGGCCAACACCCCAGCACCGCTTAGTGGGCACAAGTTTTTCTAATCCAGGCTCAACAGCGAACAGTATTATGCCAGTAGAGTTCTCCAGTGCAGTGTCAGGGGCTTAAGGCTAGAACCCTGGATGGTGACCTTCTGGCATGCACAACTTCATGACCGCACAGCCATCTGTTCCTCCGGCCAGGCCCTACTGGCCATCTGGCCGGGCCAGGCCCACCAGGTCTGAGGTGCAGGTGGCCCAGCTGTCTCCCACATTTGTCTGCAGCTGGGCTCCATGGGCCCCACTTTGTGCGGCCATAAAAGTCTGTGTTAAGTGTCTCCTTGTGGGACAGATGTGTGACATGGGAGCCAGAGGGGATCCTCAGTGCTTGAACCGATGCATCAGAGCAGGTGTTTAGCAACTGGCTTGGCTACAGTGGGAGAGGCTAAGCAAGCCCAGCAGTTGAAGGCCCAGGCTGGACATAGGCTCTGGTAGTAGTCCCAGGGAAGAGCTCCTGGGGCTTACGAAGGCAGTTGGGGTTCCCAAGCATCTTGGGAGGGCACTGCTCTACGGTGAGAAAAGCAGAACCCCGGGTGGCTTGGCATGCAACCACGCACCTGGGTGCCGCTGGCTAGACCATAGCTGTCAAGTTTCCCTGTTCCATGCGCGACTCCTCATGCCAGTCCTCTTTGTATTCTTTCCCACACTGCATGTCTATGCGATCGGATGAAGTGATAGTGAGAGCCATGCTTTGTGATACTGAAATATGTGTCCAGGTGCACTTCCCATGTCCCTGCCTGCAGTGTACATTTGGGTCACTGCAGTATTGGTATCGTGATGTGGAATGATTTGTTGTCATATGTATGTGGCCACAGGTCAATGTGCTGGGTTCACATGTGCATGTCTCGTCATTGTAACTCATCATTTTCCCTACACTTGTGTGACTGCATTCATTCTGATTGCAGGGCATGGGCATGTGTGTGTCAGTTGCTGGTTGACTCATGCTGACTTCATGCTACTGTTACTATTGTGTATACCACACATACATTGTCACTGTTGACTGATGTCTATGTGACAGTTGCTGTGGCAGGCGAAGATGGTGCAAGCAGTGCTGTGGAGCAGAAACCCAGGGAAAAAGGCCTCTAGACTGAGGCGCAGACCCCAGCCATGCCATGTTGTGTCCTCCTATTTAGAGGGCTATGTGTCTAGGACATCGTTGCATACAATGGGCAAGGCTGCTGAGTATGAGTCCCAGGATAAGACTGTTGTTGGGGAACCTCGGCCATGGTGGGACAGGGTGGTGGTGACGTAGCCACTCAAGGGCCCAAAAGCATGGAGGCCTCTCTGGAGACATAGGGGTTGATGGAAGTGGATCATAAAACCATTGCAGCCCAGCTCACAGGGTAAGGTGGGAGCACCAAGGGGGGTGTGCAGGCTGCACACCTGTCCCTGAGACAGGAGGATGTGCAGTCCACCCTGGAGGGGTCGGCACAACCTCCTGTCCCAAAGCCATCTGCTGCAGTGCTGACCACCTTCAACGATGCCTTCATGCAGACTGATGCCATGCTTCCAGATAATGTGGCCATCAGAGATGAGGTACTGACCCTGCTGATGGGTGCCTTGAGACAGCACGCTTTGATGTGTGATGCTGTGCAAGCATCTTGCAAGATGCTTGTACTGCATCACAAGCAGATGGGCCACCTCTTGACTGTCATGCATGCTGGACGCTACGTTCGTAGGACAGCTAGACCGTTCTACTCCAAATGGAGGCTATTCGATACGTTACCGGGAAAACGACGTTTACACTTTTCACGTCGCTAACTTCACGTGACTTTTGCTTCGTCACGTGAACTACGGTATCACGTATTTAAGCAGCGTAGAAACTTCACTCGCTGCTTCTGATCGTGTCTATTGGCGTTGTGTAGCTGAACCTCTGATCTCCATCCTGGTTTATTCCTACAGCTACTTTTGGGCCTTCAATAGCGTGTGTTCCGCCACACGCTGATTCCTGGAGCTATCCCTTCGCGTGTAAAATCCAAACGCGCTCTTCGTCTTCAAGTGCGGCTGGCCAAGGCTGCGCGAATCCTGCCCGCGTGAAAATCCACACGCGCTCTTTGTCTTCAAGTGCGGCTGACCAAGGCTGCGTGAATCCTGCCCGCGTGTAAATCCACACGCGCTCTTTGTCTGCACACGCGGCTGGCCAAGGCTGCGTGAATCCTGCTCGCGTGTAATATCCACACGCGCTCTTTGTCTTCAAGTGCGGCTGGCCAAGGCTGCGTGAATCCTGCCCGCGTGTAAATTCCACACGCGCTCTTCGTCTTCAAGTGCGGCTGGCCAAGGCTGCGCGAATCCTGCCCGCGTGTAAATCCACACGCGCTCTTTGTCTTCATACGCGGCTGGCCAAGGCTGCGTGAATCCTGCCCGCGTGTTAAATCCACACGCGCTCTTTGTCTTCACACGCGGCTGGCCAAGGCTGCGTGAATCCTGTTCGCGTGTAAAATCCACACGCGCTCTTTGTCTTCAAGTGCGGCTGGCCAAGGCTGCGTGAATCCTGCCCGCGTGTAAATTCCACACGCGCTCTTCGTCTTCAAGTGCGGCTGGCCAAGGCTGCGCGAATCCTGCCCGCGTGTAAACCCACACGCTCACGTTGTCTTCAAACGCTATTTTCTTCTAACTCCTGCATCTGTGGAATTAACAGAAGGATTGATCTCTAAAGTGGGAAGGAAGCCTTTCAAGGATTATTGGAAGTGACTTTGAACTGAACTTTGGACGCTATCCTGTGGTGAAGTCAACCCGTATCTAGCGTGAGCCTCGTTCCGTTCGGGATAAGTCTCCCTTACTAATTTTCCCTTCCCTGTCGTTTTGTTCTTCTTTTATAATCCATCAAGAGACTTCTGGATTGTTCTACCCAGAGATACAGGTCAGTGTGATCATTCCTGTCATTTTCTAATTCATCATACTCAGGTTGGAGCACTTATTCATGATACTCTAATTTGTCCTAGGCTGGATTACTATACCTTACCCACGCCCTTTCCAGTGATCCATCGCTCTGCCTGTTTTATCAGCCAGAGGGTTGTATCATTTGGAAGGTCTTTGTTGACTTCACGACTATCAAGTCGGGTGAACAGGGATCCGGAAGACCCTACTTCCTGTATCCTTTTGAATATTGTATCCTTTTCAGTTGATACTTTGGTGCATTCTGACATTGGCTCAATTTGCAGCAGCATTTCTTTCCGGTGGTCTCTCTGATCTGGCCACTGCAATGGCCCCCTCCTCCTCCTCCTCCTCCTCATCTGTGAACCAGTTGTCCTCCAATGAGTTACCCATGCCTTCTACCACCATGAAAACCTGTGCACCAGTACAGCCACTGCCCAGTATGGATGTGCCAGTGTCCCTGGTCGAAGTAGAAGTCCATACAATGTCAGAGGAGGTGGCTGCTGAGCCTGCCCAGGAGCCCACAGGTGAACAGGCAGTTGAGGTACAGCTGGCAATTCAGGGCAGTGCAGGTGTAGTACTCCCGGCAACCACAACTGTCATCCACGCCCTGCGCAGCACACGCAATGCCAGGCAGCAGTAGATGGTGACTAGAAGGAGGCAATCAGGCACTGACATGGCATAAGTGAGACAGGAGGCCCCTCAACGCTTGCACGGTCTGGTGTCAGCCCAGGTGGATTTTGGAAGGTAGTAGCAGGTGGAGAGGCAGCAGGCACGTGATGCAGCGATTGCGATTTCCAGAGCAGAGGTTGAGGAGAGGTTGGCAAGGTGGCTGGCTACCATCCTGGGGGAATCTTGCAGGGCAGCGGAGGAGATTGAGTCTCAGAGGAGGGAGGCACTGCAATAATGAAAGCACATCTGCAGGCGGCAGAGGTAGAGGGGGAATCAGCCCATGTCGAGGAATTGTCTGACATCACAATGGACTATCCCGTTGCCAATTATAAATAGGTATTTAGCTGTAGGTTTCATTCAATACTTATTTTTTTTACCATGAACTACTTTTCTCTTCCCCTTTTTTGTACGTAGTTTTTTTTAATACAGGGTTATATCATGATTCTACCACACTGCTTGCTGTCTCTTTGTCCATGTGCAGATTTTTTTTGCCATGTTATCCAAGTAAGTATGGCCTATGGCTGTCATGTGGGTTAGGGCCTCACTCTGTGTATCATGTTGTTACTGTGATGTTTGCTGGGGGACATGTTTGCATGTTCCTTGTGTGTGACGGATGTTGCATTCATGTTCACTGAACATGGATGGTCTATTGTAGATGTGCAGAGGTGACATGATTTGGTATTCACGTGTTTGACAGTTTTTCCATGCACATCTGTCGCTTGCCTATTTCTGTGCTTTGCAGTACAGGCATGTTGGTCACTTGTGTACATGGTGTGGATGGGTGTGTGAATCATGTATGCTGTGGTTCACTTTGTACTTCATTGGTCAATATGTTCATGGGTGTTTAGTGATGTTATGTGTTGTTAGTGCTTGACATGGTGGCAGTCTTCTCATCGACTTGGAAATGCGGACATGTGTTTCACATGTAGGGGAGGGACCATCAGACAGCAGGAGGTGGCAAGGGCTGGTTGTCTGATGCCATTACTTGTGCAGGGCACTGTTTGTTTGGTGTCAGTGTTTAAGTGTTGGTGGAGTGATATTTTTGGTGTGTTTGTAATGGTTTCAGTGCGGGGATGCTTTTGGTTATGGGTAGGAAGTTTCATGGTGGTGTTTAGGGTCTCTCATTGGAGATGGGTACTCACTTCTTCATCTGGCTTACCACATGTTCCACGTTGTTTGGATGTTTGTTGTATCTGGTGATAGCTCATTCACCTCTGCCCATTTGCTGCTGGAGGTTCAGTTCATAGTACGTTGAGTTCCTTTCTGGTCCACTGCTGTTTAGGTGTTCCATTGGCACTTGCATGTCAATGTGGATGTGCCCACACTCATTCACAGGTAGGGCTATTTTGCATTGTGGCTGTTGAGGAGGGATGTGGCCTCACGATGAATCAGTGGGCTACACTTATTACTAGTGCACTATGTCATATGTACATTAAGTGGCCAAAGTGTAGCTGGTGCAACATTATGGTGTACTGTTGTTGTGCAGCTGAGTGTGGTCCAACAGGGAGTCATGGAAGAGGCTACGGTCCTGGATTCAATGGCAGTGCTCCCAGGTGTTCATGTTGGAGGAGGATATATGGCAGGTGTGCTTCATGGTGGACCCAAGCCAGAGGAGCTAAGGTAGGTTGGTGCTCGACAATGGACTTTGATGAGAGCGGATTTAGGGGTGGTGCCTTAGGTGGGGGTTTGGGCCAGATGTCAGTGCTAGTACTGGGAGGGAGGCAGACTTGCAGCTGGTGCCTGGGGTTGGGTCAGAATTCAGTGGGGGTACTGGGAGGAGGGCAGACCTGTGGGTGGTGCCTTGGGTTGTGGGGTTGGGCCAGGGGTCAGTGGGGGTACTGGGAGTAGGCCAGACTTTCGGGTGGTGCCTTGGGTTTAGAGGTTGGGCCAGGCGTAGGTGGGGGTCCTGGGAGGAGGTTCGACATGCGGGTGGTGCCTGAGGTTAGGACAGAGGTCAGTGGGGGTATTGGAAGGAGGGTGGGCTTGCATGTGGTGCCTGGGGTTGGGGCAGAGGTCAGTGGGCATACTGGGGGTGCCTTGGGTTGTGGGGTAGGTGAATCAGTGTGGGTACTGGGAGTAGGGCAGATGTGCATGTGGTGCCTTGGGTTGTGGGGTTGGGCCAGGGGTAGGTGGGGTCCTGAGAGAAGGGTGGACTTGCAGGTGGTGCCTTTGGTTGGGGCTGGGGCAGGGGTCAGTGGGGGTACTGGGAGGAGGGGGGCAGACTTGTGGATGGTGCCTTGGATTGGGGGTTGGGGCAGAGGTCAGGGTGGGTAATTGGAGGAGGGTGAACTTGCGGTGGTGCCTGGGGTTGGGGCAGAGGTCAGTGTGGGTATTGGGAGGGTGGACTTGCGGGTGGTGATTGTGGTTGGGGCCGAGCTCAGTGTGGGTACTGGGCGGGAAGCCATACTTGTGGGTGGTTCCTTAGGTTGGGGGGTTAGTGCCTGGCTCAGTGGGGGTACTGAGAGGAAGGTGGACTTGTGGGTGCTGCCTGGGGTTGGGGCAGAGGTCAGTGGGGGTACTGGGAGGAGATCGGACTTGTGGGTGCTGCCTGGACTTGAGGCAGAGGTCAGTGGGGATACTGGGAGGAGGGCAGACTTGAAAATAAGGTAGGGTAATAGGTGCACACCATGTATGTAATAAACCTTTCAAGTTAATAGATAAGTCCAGGCCAGCTGGTTTCACATTTTAAAGGTGCAGGGGAGGAAAAAAAGGGCATTGGCACAAGGTCCGCTATACACAGGAAAGAAAGAAGAGGATCCAAAGTAGGAACTCTGCCGTCCCTTGCACACTGTCTATAATCCACAAAAAAGGCGGTAATTAGTCATAGATATGGATTACCAAAGGTATATGTCGGAATTCGCTAGGATCTGTTACAAGAGTAAACAATCAAAAAAGATATTCTAGAAACACAGACTGTATAAAAGTAACAAATATTTTTAATCACATATAAAGCAGTTGTGATAGAAAGCAAAAACACATTTCTCAGGTTCAATAAACAGTGGCCTTATGCGTTTCAAGGGAGAACCCTCATTATCAGAAGCCTATATTGAACTGTAGATGGTTGATGGTAGTTACCAAGGAAGAAGAGCTAGAGAACAAGAGATTTTAGGTTAGCAAGGGATGCCTACCGGTGTGGCTCATAAGCAGTTAATTACATGTTAATGTGTTCAATATGTAGGAGCAAACATCTGCATTATATTGAGAAAGGGTTTATAAATTGCAGCCAGCAGAGTTTCAATGATATGCATACGTGATGATTAAAAGATTCTACCCACTTGTAGGATTCATTTCAGAGTGTTCATCAAAGGCGAACAAATTGACAGACCCAAAATCATTACATCTGTTTTTAGAGTTATTTCAACAGGTCAACACCTCCATTGTTTACTTTGATTAGTGGGAAATAAAAACATAGTATCTGCTTTTCAAGTTGTTTCAACAAGTCAACGCCCCCATTTTTCACTTTGATTAGAAAATGAAACGCAATGGTGTAATTAAAAAGTACGCCAAATTGTATCCATTAGACTTGGGTAGCAGTATGGGGTCTCCAATTGGTATTATTGTGCAATGTGTACATAATCGAATGATTTAGGTGCTGCTTGTCTAATGGAGTCTAGTGATTCTGATAAACCAGGGCGTTTCACGTAGGAGCGGGGTCAAGGTACTCGAGGATAGCCCGTGGAGCAAGACAAGGTGAGGTTTAGTGCATATGACTGGTATCAAAGGTAACTCACCCATATATGCGATATACTCATATCATTGTAAAAGACGACCAAAGTCGGTACATAAGGTCTCACAGCATGTCGGAACAGGCAGCTAACTCAAGTGCGGATCCTTATCGGGAAAGAGGAAGGGGAAATGAAGAAAGCAGCGTGGCAAGTGCTGCCTGGGGTTGGAGCAGAGTTCGGTGGGGGTACTGGGAGGATGGTGGACTTGTGGGTGCTGCCTTGGTTTGTGGGGTTGGGCCAAGAGTTGGGGGGGGGGTCCTGGGAGGAGGGCAGACTTGCGGGTGATGATTGGGGTTGGGACAGAGGTCAGTGGGGGCAGCAGGGGTAGGGTGGATTTGCAGGTGGTGCCTTTGGTTGGGGGGTTGGGGCAGAGGCCAGTGTGGGCACTGTGATGAGGGTGGACTTGAGGTGGTACCTGGGGCTGGGACAGAGGTCAGTGTGGGTACTAGGAGTACGGTGGACTTGTGGGTGGTGATTGGAGTTGGGGCAGAGGTCAGTGGGGGTACTGGGATGGAGGGCAGACTTGCAGGTTCTGCCTGGACTTGGGGCAGAGGCCAGTGGGGGTACTGGGAGGATGGCAGACTTGTGGGTGCTGCCTGGGGTAGGGGGGTTGGTGCAGTGTTCATTGGGGGTACTGGGAGAGGGCAGACTTGTGGGTTCTGCCTGGGGTTGGGACAGAGCTCAGTAGGTGGTACTGGGAGGAGGGCAGACTTGCAAGGGCCTGCTGGGGTTGGGTCAAAGGTCAGTGGAGGTACTGGGAGGAGGGCAGACTTGCGGGTGGTGCCCTTCTGTTGGGGGGTTGGGGTAGGGGTCAGTGGGGCTACTGGGAGGATGGAGGACTTGCGGCTGCTGCCTGGGTTTGGGAGATTGCGGCAGAGGTCAGTGGGGGTACTGGGAGGAGGGCAGACTTGCAGGTGGTGCTTTGGGTTAGGGGGACAAGGTCCAGTTTTTCCAGGGTTCGCGGGTGGTACTTTGGTTTAGGTAGAAGAGGTGCAGTTTCACCGGGGTTCGCAGGTGGTGCTTGGGTTTATGGGGACAAGCCACAGTTTCTCCAGGGTATGCAGGGGCTCTGTTGATTTAGTGGGACAAGGCACAGTTTTGCCGGGGTACGTGGGTGCTGCTTTGAGTTAAGGGGGTGGGGTCCCAGTTTTGTAGGGGTGCTGGGACAAGGACTTGTGAGTTGCAGGAGAGGAGTGGATGTAATGCGGATTGCTTGTATGCAATCCATGATTAGGTTTTTACATTGGTCTTGCACAAAGGTTGCTTAACAGCTCAAAATGTTGTTTGTCATGGGGTTGTGTTGTGGGCGTTCCAGGCGCAACTCGTTATTCTTTGCGCAGCAGGATTCATTGCGCTTTTGATTCCATGAATCGGCTCCCCGTGCTATTCTTTTTGTCCGCACAATGTTCTTTCTCATGCAAAGTAGTTAGCGTGGACTTAGCGCTTTTTTATTAATTAGGCCCATTGTTTCTAAATTGTGCCTGCCTGCTCTGACGAGGAACAGCAAATAGATATGTTATTACTAGTGGCAGTGCGGGGGCAGAAAACCTGTCCCACTGATTTGCAGGTAGAGGGTCTGGCTGGGCAGTGCATTATCTATGGTTATTTAGGGAATGGCAACCTACCCTCTCCTGAGGGCCCTGTATGCGTAAGCGTGCCTATACCTATTTGGCTGAGTGGCAAAAACACTTACAAAATCGAGAAACTACAAACAACCCAAAAGTCCACTCGGATTCTTAGAGTGGACTCCTAACTTGTTCGAGTAGGACTAGCAGAATAAATTCATGGAGACTTCAGAGAAGAACACATCTCTTTCTAATTTTATCCACAAGTTTTACGTTTATGTTTATGTTTGAACTGAAATCAGAAAACTTCACATATTGGACACATTTGAAGGAATAGCCTGTTAATCAACTGGGCATGTTTTTAAATGAACCTGGTGTCGCACTGATTCAAACAAATGTGCCTCACAGTTCCTACATGCTTCTAGTAGCAACTTAAATATAGCCAAAAGCCAGTGTACCTCGTCAGCACACATGCCACCTCGCACCCATAGGCTATTAAAGTAGCGTGCAGCATGTTTTGAGAATAAATAGGGCTTCCACAGACACAAAACAAAATCATGCAACTGAAGAATGTGTTTGGACAAAGCCAAACCTTTGTGAAAAAAAAGATGCGGGTCATAGACAGAGGGAATCTCAAATTATGTGTCACTCAGATTCATCTTTTTCCTCTTAATTCGCATTCGCAAAATGGTGGTTTGGAAGGTGCCCATTCATTTGAGCACGCATCCAAAGCTCGCAAATGGAACGTGCACTCAAATGCAAGCAATTTACCATTCCTCATGCACCTGTTCAGAATAGGCACAGAGGAATGTGCAGTGCTGCGAAGAGGTGTATCCAGCCCTTCAGTGCATTGTGTGCAGCTTGGGACAGTATAGGTCTGTATTGCTACTCTCCCATGTATATTTCTACCCTTCAGTCAGGCCTTGAAATGTTTTCTTCTGTATTTTTTGAAAATTAGCCATTCTGAATTGTGCTTCCATAACCCCATGATGCTTGGAGATCTGAATGCATTGGAGCCATATAGGTGTGCCATACATCGCTGTATGTATGGCCACTGGGCTGTGCAGCCTTTGTGCTGTCACCCAGCACTCCCTAAATGTGCAGGCCAGGGTTGTGAATACGATGAACTGTGCATTTACAAGATTCAAGCATCTTAAAGAGGAGCTTAATAGCTTATTAGGGACTTCTATCAGAAACCCCATTCTTAGTGAATCTGGATCAATACGTCTTGCTCTATCTTAGAACACTGTGAAATATTGAACTGTTATGTCTAAAAATCAAGGGGACTTAGTGTCCTCTTTAAGAAGGGACTTATTTTTAAGATTGACAAAGTGATTATTGATGGGGAAGGTAGGATACTTTTAGTTGACATATTATATGGTGGAAAGGTTAATACAATTGGATGTGTATATGGTGTACATGTCCTCCAAATAAATTATTCTTTGAAACCATTACGCAATAACTACGTGATATGCAGGGTGACACGATTATAATTGGTGAAGACTTTAATTGTGTTCTTGATCATGCTGTTGATCGATCAGCAGTGTGCGGATTTACATATTATGGGATTAGTGAGGAGTTTGGTTTGTTACTTGAAAGATTTAATCTGGCTGATGCATGGACGATTACACATTCTTCTAGTAGAGAATACTCCTTTTATTCGCCAATGCATGATTCCTTTTCCCGGGTCGATTATATATTGATTCAGAGAGATTGGTTGATAAATTGCTGAGTGCAAACATTAGGGAACATTAAATCTCTCATCATGCTTTGGTGGATTTAAGGTAGACAATAGGTGGAGAAAAATCAAACTTCTTGAGATGGCGCATGAAAGCAGGTATTTTAAGAAATGTCAATGAAATAAATCACCTCAAAGCATATATTGAGATATTTTTCAAGCAAAACATAGGTTCTACGGATATTCAAATAGTATGGGATTGTTTTAAGGCTGCCCTAAGGGGAGAATTAATTAACAGGACTTCATACTCTAGGAAAATCGGGTTACAGGAAAAACGTAAATTAGAGGGGGAGTTAGCTGCTCTTCAAAGGAGATATGCCCGAACAAAAAATACAGAAGATTATCTAAAGATGTTTCGTACACAGGAAGAACTGAAACACAAAACAAATTTGATGGCTGAAAGTATTTTTTTTATGAGGCAGAAGTACTCGGGGAGAGGGTGGATAAGAGTGGTAGATTATTTGCTAATAGACTGAAAGGGATGATGGAATAATTATTTATACAAAGTTTTGAGAATGCGCAGGGTGAAATTGTTATTAAGAATGCAGACATTTGCCAATGTTTCCGTTCTTATTACAAGGATATTTATACGAAAGATTCATTTCCATTAGAGTCAGAACCAGAAACCTTTTTTAGTGAATTAGATCTTCCCAAATTAAAAACTGAAGATGCAGATGCATTGGATGCTAAATTTGAATTAGGAGAAATCTTTGAAGCCATCGAACAACTTAATGTCAGCAAATCGCCAGGATTAGATGGTTTGCCTTCAGAGTTTTATAGATCGTTTGGGGATATGTTAGCTCCCATCATGTGTGATCTATTTAATGATTTCATTTGCAAAGGGACCATCTGCCCATCAATGCGAGAAGCCCTTAAAACACTGATTCCGAAACCAGGAAAAGATCATAAGAAGTGTGGTAATTACAGACCTATCTCTTTACTTAATGTGGAAATAAAAATGTTCTCTAAAGTGTTAACTAATCAGCTGGATAAATATATTGGGGGACTGATACACAAATCGCAAGTTGAATTTATGAGGAATAGGTTCGGGTATGACAATATCAGGACCATTATTGATATATTGGGATTACCAAGGGATGCACTTCAGGAAACAATGCTTATATTTATTGACGCAGAGAAAGCTTTTGACAGGGTGAATTGGGCTTTTTGGCGTTCACGATGCAAAAGTTAGGATTTGGGTTACATTTTCTGCAGGCTATTAGATGTCTTCATGGTGATGCGACAGCTAGAATTTGGGTGAATAATGAGGCTTCCGCTTTATTTAAATTGGAGAAGTGCACAAGGCAGGGATGCCCGCTGTCACTGTTCCTGTTTAACTTAGCATTGAATCCTTTCTTGCATATGTACGTAGGGGCAATGATATCAAGATACTAACGTTTGGGGACACAGAAATCAAAGTATTCTCATATGCTGATGACATGGTATTTATATTTTCGAATTCAAGGGAGGGGAGCAGTGTGTTGTGATGTCTGTCTTGCTCGGGAGTGGAATTCTACCTCGTAGAATTCCACTCCTGCTCTGAGGTCATGTTTACATTTCTTGAGGGTTCTACATTCTGGGGAAAGCGGTTGAGAAGTGTTGAGGTGTTGTGTAGGCTGAGCACTGCTGGGCCCAGGATGGTTACCAATAAAGGACATTCACTTACCTGCCGTGCATGCGTCCTTACTACACTGGCGACGAGGGTAACCAGCCTTGACCCACGTTGCCTCCTCGACCGCCCAGCAGTTGCCTACATTCCTCTTCCTGCGGCCCGATCCTAAGCCAACGGCCGTTGCTTCTGTGTGCCAGTTCGTCGCATCGGGCAGGGTGCCTGCACTGTGGGCTCTCCATATACAATGATTTCCCCCGAGCTGTATGAGTCCAAGTTCAACAAGAGAGTGTCGGATTTGATTGCTTCTGATATGAACCCATGTGCCTATGGGCGAGTACCCATCAAGGTTTTACGGTTCGAGGGAGCCAATATAGAGTTTGAGGGTCGGGTGGCCAAGGGAAAGTTGTACGTGGCCCACAAGGGTGACCCTGTGCTTGGGTGGGACGAACAGGCTGCTCTAGAGCTGCAGATTAGACCAGGGAAGCCAGTCCCTGTCATGAGTATATGTGATGAGAACAAGGGTGCTGAATCGCCTATGGGAATCACGGCGGAAGTTCTAGAGAGTAAGTTCCCCTCGGTTTTCACTGCTAAGCTAGGCAAGTTGAAAGGCTTTGCGCACAAGATAGTTCTCAAGAAAGTTTCAGTGCCTGTTGTCCACAAAGTCAGAAGGGTCCCGGTTATGGCTCGTGATGCTTTAAAGGAGGAACTTGCCAAACTCAAGGAGTCTGGGGTCATAGAAGAGGTAGAAAGTTTGGAATGGTTGGCCCCGGTGGTTTTGGCATGTAAGAGTGATGGGGGCATGAGGATGTGCGTAGATCTCAGGGATATTAATTCTTGCATATGGGTTGACAGACATCCCCTGCCCAATATCAATGAAATGCTTTCTTTAGTGTGTGGTGCTTCCTGTTTTTCCACCTTTGACCTGTCGTCTGCCTATCATCAGATAGATCTACATGTCGAGTCTCACCCTCTTACATCTTTTGTTACTCCGTTTGGGGCATTCCGTTTTTGTAGGATGCCCTTCGGGTTGGCTTCCGCTGCGGCTGTTTTTCAGAGGATAATGCAGAAACTTTTTGCAGGTCTTTCTGGTGTGGAATGTTTCCAAGACGACATTCTTGTGTGGGGTACATCTCATGTTGAGCATGATGCCAGGGTTCTGGAAGTGATGGGCGTCCTGAAGGCCAGCAGACTTACTGTTAAACTCAGCAAATGTAAAGTAGGCGTTCCCAGTGTGACGTATTTGGGTCATTCCCTGGACATTAAGGGTATTCATCCTAAGAGCGAGTTGGTGAAGACATTGAGTGACGCACTGGCCCCAGCAAGCAAGGACCAGTTGAGATCCTTCATGGGTCTTGCTGAGTACTACAGCAGGTTTGTACCTTCGTATGCCGATAAGACGGTTGGCATGAGGTCCTTACTGAGGAAGGGTGCGCATTTTGCATGGTCCGACCAGTGCCAGGCAGAGTTTCTCAGGTTGAAGGAGGAGATTAGTCAAGCCCCATCCTTGAGTTGCTTTTCCCCGTCCAGGAAAACCTTTCTAACTGTGGACGCAAGTGAGTATGGCATAGGTGCGGTGCTGGAGCAAAGGGTCGATGGTGAGCTTCGTCCCATTGCCTTCACTTCCAGGGTCCTCAGGGAGGCTGAGGGTAGGTATGCTGTCATAGAGAGAGAAGCTCTTGCTGCTGTCTGGGCTTCTAAATATTTTAGGACCTTCTTGTGGGGTATTGAGTACACCCTGCGTACCGACCACAAGCCCTTGGTACATGTGATAACGATGAAAGGGTTGTCTCATGCATCTTCAAGAATCATGAGATGGATGGCAGACATGGCCGAGTATAATTTCAAAGTGGAGTATGTTCCTGGTGTGAGGAACGCGGTGGCGGATTGCCTCTCTCGGTTTCTGAGCCCAAGTGGTGTCGAGGAGGTCCAAGGAGAGGTGGGGGACAATTGCACCTTGGTTGCCAATCTGGTGCCTGCGGTGTCAGAATGTGAGTGGAGTACTGAGTGTGCGGCGGATCCCGAGTTGATTGAAGTAAGGGCGGCGCTCAGCAGTGGTATTCTTGATACAGCCGTGTCCAAGTCTTACGGTCATGTTTGGCAGGAGTTGTCTGTTGGTCCATGGGGTGTGGCGAGAGGTCTGAGGCTGTTTCCCCCTTGTTCTCTTAGGGGGAAGCTTGTTGGTTTAGCACACGAAGGGCATTTAGGCAGGTCCATGACCAAAAGGAGGCTGAGGGAAGATTATTGGTGGCCCGCATGGACGCCGATGTGGAGGCAGTAGTGAAGGATTGTGCGGCTTGTTCCACAAGCGATAAAAGTAAAACTCTTTCTCCGCAACCTATTTATCCGGTGGAGGTGCCCTGTGAAGTGTGCTCCAAGGTGGCGCTTGACATTATGGGGCCCATGGACTCATTGGGGGGAGATCTGAAGTTTGTGGTGGTTTTGGTGGACTATACGTCGAGGTGGGTCGAGGCCACTGTTTTGTCAACTGTCACAGCCGAGAAAATTGTAGACTTCCTCTCTGCGGTGTTTGACAAGGAAGGCGTGCCTGCTGGGCTAGTGACTGACAATGGGTCTCAGTTCGTGTCAGGACACATGCAGAAGTTCTTGGATGGGCTTGGTGTACGTCACCACAAGGCTGCATTGTACAATCCACAGGCCAACGGTCATGTCGAGCGCATGAACCGTTTTGTCAAGGGGGCTATTCAACTGGCTCTTGCCAATGGTCTTCCCTGGGTGAGGGTGCTGTTAGAGTCGCTCAAAGCTTACAGGCTAACCCCTTTGGTTTTCACTGGTCATTCTCCTTTCGAGTTGATGCGGGGAAGGAAACTCGGCTCAAAGTTGAGGGTTCCTGCGTTGGGTGGAGGTGTCCAATCGCAGGTGGATATGCGAGAAGGTTTGAATCGTGTGCGGGCTAGACAACAGCGTTTGCTGAGTGAGCAATTGGCCCGTAGGAAACCCTTGCCGGTTAAGGTTGGTGATTGGGTGCAGATCAAGAATCCCAGGTTTGTAGCAAAGGGATTCAGCAAGTTTATGCAACCCCGAGTGGTCATCAAATGTGGCCGTGGGTATGTTAAACTTGATGACGGGTCCAGATGGAGCCTCAGGCGGGTGGTGGTGGTTAATAAGAACAAGTTGGCACCTGCTGGTGGTGAGATGGGGGAGTCTGGTTGTGACATGAATGATGCCGTGGTCATGGATGCTCTGCGGGGCGAGGGGCCTTCCATGCTGGATTCCCCAAAAGACCTTGATGCCAACGACGGGGTGGGTGACTGTGGTGAAGCGGTTGCCGGTTCTGGGGGTGGTGAAGGGGTTGCCGCCTCTGGGGCGGCTGATTCTGTCCAAGGTTATGCCCTTCCTATCAGGGAGAGGAAGGTTCCCTCTAAGTACAAGGATTTTGTCCTAGGAGCCATAGTTCAGTAGCTCTTGTTTTTACCCCTTTCATTTTTAGGAAACATCCTCTTACCATTTGTTCCTTACCCCTCCCTTTTTCTCGTGTGGTGTGTGTGAGTTTGTGTGTGTGCATGTATGGGCGCCCGTGTTGTGATCTGTGTGGATGCATTTTGTTTCTATTATCTGTTGCTGGATAAAGGGGGGGAGAAGTGTTGTGATGTCTGTCTTGCTCGGGAGTGGAATTCTACCTCGTAGAATTCCACTCCTGCTTTGAGGTCATGTTTACATTTCTTGAGGGTTCTACATTCTGGGGAAAGCAGTTGAGAAGTGTTGAGGTGTTGTGTAGGCTGAGCACTGCTGGGCTCAGGCTGGTTACCAATAAAGGACATTCACTTACCTGCCGTGCATGCGTCCTTACTACATAGTGCCCTGAAGAAAGCTTTTGAAAGAGTGGCTAAACTTTCTGGTCACAAAGTAAATTGGTAAAAGTCTGAAGTTTTTCCACTTTCAGAGAGATGTCTGAGGGGTGACTTTGAGGATTTGAATTGTAAATGGTCTGATTTGAAAGTTAAGTATTTGGGGGTATATCTCACCAGGGACCTGAAAGGAATTGTTGGGCTGAATGTTCAGATTTTGGTTAGTGATTTAATTAAATATATCAGGAAATGGGAGATTTAGAATTTGGGAATTTGGGCTAAAGTTAATGTCATTAAAATGGCTTTGTTGCCAAAAGTGTTGTATTTAATACAATCACTTACCTGACCTTTTTCTAAGAAACTATTAAAAAGGATTGATAATACCTTTCAGAGATTTTTATGGGGTGAGATGGGGAAAGCGAAAATTCCTAAGTATATTATGTTGCGTAAAATACAGGAGGGTGGATTCAGTTACCCAGATCTTGCTAAGTACCATAGAGGCTTTATCTTAAAAAAGGCTGCTTATTATATGGTATCCACAGATAGTTACGAGTCAACTTGGTTTACAATTGAGAGGGAGTAGTTTGCCTATTGGAATTGGACAATGTTTACTCTATGGAAAGACTATCCTCCAAACGAGTTAGATTGCAAACTATTCAAAACTCTATACTGGAGTAGCTGGATTGTTAAAGGTATTTTAAGGATAGAGGACATTATATAGGATGGACAGATGGTTTCCTTTTTGGAGTTACAGGGGAAGTTTGGTTTGGAGAAGAGGGAGTTGGTTAAGTATAACGAGGTTAAGACACTTCTTTGTCAAAGGTACGGAATGTTGTCAGGTCCGCTGGGAACTGAACCGGTCTCATGTAAAGTGTTGAAATCGTTTCCAGGTTAATTATCTACTTATGTCAACCTAATGCCTCCAGAGTATACTAATGTTAAATCATGGGATAGACTGAAGGAAAAGTGGGAAAGTGAGTTGCAGTGCCCAATTTCGGATGATAAATGGGGGAAAATACTACAGATGGGTCATAGAAGTAAACTGAATTTGAATTTACGCCTAGTGCATCAGAAAATTGTGGGTGCTCTGTATTGGACGCCTCTGCGTCTGCATGGATTTGGTCTCCTAGATGATGAGATATGTTGGGGGTGTGGCAGAGAGAGAGGGACTATGGTTCACATGATGTTGAGTTGTAAGAGGTCAGTGAGTTTTTGGGGGGGATGTGTTAGATAGGTTGGATACAGTGTTGTCTATAAACTTTCCGAGAATACCCTTATCAATAATTCTTCTGTCAGACAGAGGAAGATGTGTAGCTTCTAGAAGGTATAGGTGTCGGATTAATAAAGCTTTAATAGTGGCAGTGAAACACATTTTACCATTGTGGAAAACTGCCATGGGTGGAAGATTGGGTTAATAATATGCAGTTATCAGATTTTGAAAAAAATATATGGATTGCTAGAGAAATCAGGAAGATGTTTAATTAGATATCTGGTCACTTTTAATGAGGTATTTTGTGCATAGAAGTGAGTTTGGTGAAAGTTGTCTGATATTTGCATGTTCATGCAGGTTATGATGAATATGAGGCATGCTGCGTGTGAGAGGTGTCTGTGTTTTATATGGAGTGTTTGTATTTAATTTTTTTTTTGTTCTCTCTTTCTGTTTATAATTTTTCTTTTTCTTTCTTCTTTTTATGTTTTCTCCCTCTTTTTCGTGCTTTTAGACCTTACACAAACTTGAAAGTTGTGTATAGAGAGTGGACAACAATAGGGTCTTGATATTTTTGTTAGTTTACTCATTGGATAATTATACTCTTTTAGGGATTACTCGTTTCTCTCATTGATGATTCTGTAAATTTTGTAAATACTGATGTTAGGACTTTTCAGAATTGTTACCTAATTTTGATCCTATTACTTGTTTTGTTGGAAAATATAAATAAAGTTTTCGAAGAACACTGCGTTCAGGGGTGGACTGGCCTACAGAGAACTCTGGAAATGTCCTACTGGGCCTCTGCACCAAAGGCCTCTTTTGAGTGGGTACCCTGGTTTTCTGCTCCTCTAACCCCCTCGCTGATGCACCTCCAACCCATTCCTTCAAACTCTCTTTACCCCCTACACCGATGTGAAGCAAAGTATAACCTTTACCAATGTTTCTTGTTCGAGAACACTCCCAAACCGCTACTTGCAGAAGTTGGGCATGCTCCCACAGAGGGAAATATGGGGCCACTTTGAAAAATATTTCCATGGGCACTTTTGGGTCCAAGTCCACGCCTGGCTGTGTTGGTATTCTTTGACAACTAAGGCAGTATGGTTACATTTTGTGCCTCTGCAATACATTAATGACAACAAGGACCTCTAAAGTCAACAATATCATTATCTGAAAGACCATTAATCTGAGAAACTTGAATACGTTTCAGATGGTACAAACCAGAACATCAGGCTGATATAGGGTCTGAATAAACATGCGCATGTTACCTCAGATAGACAGACACGTCATTGGCTTTCCAGTTTCTATTCTATGGAAAACCTGCATGGTAACTGAACCTCAATATTTGGCAGCAGAGTCTATGCTCTGTCGCCCTGCTAGAATGCTGAATTCACAATAAAATGTGCTGTGGGTCTCTGTGTTTTCAAGCAAAGGTTGTGCAACACATGTCTCTAAATGTAGATAGTGGGATGTGTGTGTCTACCACTATTTACCGTCCATTCAACAAGTGAAAACGTATTAAAGGGAGTATGGGTAATTATTCTGAAGGGTTTGGCCTTCCCGAGATATAACTGACTGAATCTGTTGTTTAGATAATTTTTCTAGAGATGGTTGGTTTCTTTGCTGCAAATCTATCTATCGCTGTACTGTTTTAGTAGGTATTGTTTTTAGTGCTGAAAATCTTAGGTATCTTGTTATTTGAGTTCTTTCTAAATTAATAAACAAAGCTAAACAAGAATGCACAGCGTTTGCGCTCAATAGGAGTCAAGAGTGATGTACTTCTCTTTGGTGAAGTTTCCCTGACTTATTTCATCTTTCCCCAGACTTGCTGCCTTCGAGGAATGGGGAGAAATGCACCGAGCAGTTCATGCTTGAAGTGGTGGACATCCTCTTAAGTTACATTAAAAAAACCTATGATGGTAAAACCAAAGTCTTGGACTTTCACCACCCACACCAGCTCCTCGAAGGTTTGGAAGGGTTCACTTTGGAGCTATCGGATCAACCGGAGCCTCTGGAGCAAATACTTGTTGACTGCAGGGACACCTTAAAATACGGCGTAAAAACAGGTAAAAACCAGCACGGAAAATCACACATGAAAGAAATGGGTAGATAATGGAGATGATTTTCAAAAGATTAAAACAAGTTCTTGATTAACAATGTGCTTTCTGGCAATTTGTTTAATATGTGTAAATGTGCAGTCTTTGTCAGGAGTCAACTAAATCATTATTCTTGAGGAAATCCCAATTAAGCACTTGCCAATCGGTCTCTAATGGAACCAGTCCCAGCATTTTTTTCTTGGACATTGTAGTAAATATGACAAGTAAATATGACAAGAATAAAGAAAGAGAAATTTGGATGGCTAAATTAAAATAGCAAGTGAGCACAATAATCACCATTAGAAATCGAGAAAACCAGAGAAAATAGAAACTGGTTTAAAGATAAAAACTTGATTAAAACCGGATTGACTTTGATATGAAACAAATATTAGAAGGGATATGCGGTAATCCCACTAGTTGTATGAACTATTGAGCCAAGTAAGGTGCAAATATGACCAAGTATTCCAAAGAACAGATCTTCCTTAAAAGTATGTCGTAACATTTCCAAATTAACTTTGAAAGTTTGTTTAACAAGGCAAGAAGCTGCCAGCACAACTGAGATATGATTTTCTTGAAGCTCCAGTATAGATTTTCACATTAATTTAATGATCTATTAACAGGGTCGAACTGGGACAAGAAATAGGCCTGACCACCTAAAAGAAAAGTGGCCACCCCTCACCTCAAACCATAATCCGTGAATCGATTCAATTCACAACTTTGCAGAAAATGCTACTTATGGAGGGTTAATGGTGTTTGTTGCATGTACTGTTTTGTGTAAATGCTTGAGAAACCAGTGATAACATTCCTTTTGTTCTTTTAAAAAACAACAACATCGCCATTATCACATAGCTAAATCCTATTCTTACCTTACAGAACCAGATTCAAGGCATGTCTACTAGTTGCCCCGAGTAATGAAAACAGATTTGCATTTAATAAGTAATAAGCCAAATGATGACACAGAAAGTACCTTGCCAATTTATTCATGTTCAAACATTACATTGCAACACAACTCATAAAATAAAATAACTTTTCATACTTACAATTCTGTTGAAAGTCATATAGAGGGACGCACAATCTGATGATACACAAAGATGTAAAGCTTAATGATTAATATATTGTCCCCAGTGATGAAAGTGCAGACATGTCAACACCATCTTGGTGAAGGGTGCAATCTTCTCAGAAACAAACTTTACAATTCTATGTTCTGTGTCACCCTTCCCACTTTCGTCTTTGACTGGAGACATCATGGTTTCAGAGTACATGTATTTAGAATTTCAACTGAATTACGTTTTTGAGGTCGTAGTGTTTGAAGTGATGATCGTCAAATGTGAATCTTGCATGTTCCATACAGTACGTTTTAAAGGTGTTAGTTGGTGACTTATCCAAACTCAAATTTACTGTTTTAATTTAAAAGACAAAATTAGGCTGTTTGCCTTCAAGAAATGTGATTTGGCCATACAATCTAAGAACATCATTGCATGCATAGACAAGCTGGCCCAAAACTCTTCCTGGAAACCGAGAAAATCACTCAATCAAGAGTTCCTTCAACAATGCACTTTTTTGTGGAAGCAGGTCAATTATATCTGCTTTTTGCAAATGGACTATCAGGGTTGTCTCGCTGTGCAGGCGTCCCCACAGGGGTATCAGTAATATCGTCCACCCCACTCGATTCCTGAGAGTCTTCGAGCTCCCCTTCCTCCTCACCTGATGATGATGAGAAATCTAACTTCCTTCCGCGGGATCGACGTGCAGGAGCTCCCTTTTTCTTGTGTAGATAGGGTCGGCCTCGGAAGGAAGCCACCATGACTCTGTGAAAGAATCAATGGTGACCTTCCCCCGCGACAGACAAGCAAGACCTGGGGAAAAGCCTTGCGGCACAAAAACCCCTTCAGAGTGCAGGAATCCGATGTGTTGGAAATGAAGCGGAGGGAATCCAAACCAAGTCGGCAGCTGACTGGCGAGGCTCGGGCAGGTAAGCAAACAGAGCCGAAAATGATGCAGGGAAAGTGGGAACCGGAGGGAGCAAGGAGGGAGAGAACCAGAGAGAGAATAATGGGAGAGATGGAACGAAGCACCCAGGAGAACCGGGTCAACGGAGAGGAGAAACAGGGAGAGAGCGAGGCAAAAAGGGAGGACAAGAGGACAGGGGCGGATCACCGCCAAGCGAGCTGACACGGGAGCGCAAGCAACAAAGGGGAAACCAAAAGTTGCAACGCGCCGAGCATAAGCTGGTAAATACACTCGGCGGCGGCCATGATGGAAATGACTAGACCGCTAGAGACGTTTGAGAGCACAACGTGGCGGCACAGTTTGACGGCCGCCATGTTTCCACCTTTTCCACAAACGCCAGGAGTCCGCAGTTGTGACAATATGCCTCCTTCCAAGGCGGTCTCCTCCCGGCTTGCTGGGATGTAATCTGTGAAACTGGCGCAACAAACGGGAAGCATGTACATGGATCCGGGGGTTCCCAAGTATCCTCCGATGAAGGATACCCCTTCCAATGTATTAGGTACTCAAGGCGACCTCTGTGGTACCGTGAATCCTGAATGTGGAAGACTTCATATTCCTCCGAGGTGGGAGCCGGCAATGTGTGTAATTTGGGGGTTATTTGCTTTCTCCCCCCAGGGTAGAAAGGACGCAATTGAGAGGAATGAAAGGTTTGATGAATACGACTAAGATTCTTTGGCAATCTGAGGCGATAAGCAACTGGATTGATCATGGACAGGACTTCGAAGGGACCAATGAATCGGGGAGATAACTTAAAGGGGCGTACCCAGCGGGGCAAAAACTTGGTAGACAGCATGACCTTGGAACCTCTGTCCCAAGCAGGTACAGGTCTTCGATGTTTATCGGCTTGTAGCTTATTCCGAATGTTGGCCCTTAGAAGACTTTGGTTGGCAATCTTATGGGCTTCCTTTAACTCCGCCAGGGAGGTTTCTATAGAAGGTATGGGAGTCTCAGTCCAGAAGATGGGTACTATGGATTGAGGATGGTAACCGTAAGTACAAAAGAAAGGGCTAATACCAAGTGCGCTGTGTACAGAATTGTTATAGGTGAACTCTGCCGTGGGTAGAAGGGAAACCCAGTTATCTTGAAGCTGATTAATGAAACACCGCAAATATTGCTCGAGGGTCCCATTTAACCGTTCTGTCTGTCCATTGGTTTGCGGGTGGAACCCGGAAGACAGGGCTCTCTCGACACCCAGTAGTTTGCATAAAGCAGCCCAGAATTTAGAGGTGTATTGGCTCCCCCGGTCCGACACAATCTTTTTGGGGAGACCATGCAACCTGAAAATATCTTTCATGAAGACTTCAGCCATGACAGAGGCCGAGGGTATCCTGGGTAGGGGGGAGAAATTAGCCAGTTTTGAGAAAGAATCCACCATCACCATGATACAGGTACAGCCCTGGGAAATCGGTAGGTCCACAATAAAGTCTGTGGAAATGTGTTTCCAAGGGCCTGGAGGGATTGGGTCTTGTTGAAGCAGGCCTAAGGGCCTTCGAGTAGAATGTTTATTTTGCATACAGGTAAGACAGGTCTGGATGTAAGCCTGAGTATCGGCTCTCAAGTTAGGTCAGTAAAAGGACCTCTGGAGCAGTTCTAAAGTCCCTCGTAAGCCTCGATGACCTGAAACCTTCGAGTCGTGACACCACCGGAGAGCCTGTAACCTGAGGGACACCTTAAAATACGGCATAAAAACAGGTAAAAACCAGCACGGAAAATCACACATGAAAGAAATGGGTAGATAATGGAGATGATTTTCAAAAGATTAAAACAAGTTCATGATTAACAATGTGCTTTCCGGCAATTTGTTTAATATGTGTAAATGGATAAGTCTCCCTTTAGTGAAGTACAGACCGTCTCTCTGATCCACCGGAAACCTCCCCAAACGTAAGGGAGACTCTTCTGGGGAGAAAGATTTTTGTCTCACCTCTTCCAAGAAAGATGATACCACAGATATGATCTGGGTATGGGGAAACATGAGCTCTTTCATACATCTCGGGGATGTTTCGTCCTTACGAGATAAAGCATCAGCCACCAGATTCTGGGTACCGGGTATGTATGTGATGAGAAAATGGAACTGGGCAAAGAAATGTGCCCATCGGGCTTGTCTGGTGTTATAGCATTCTTGTTGACGTAGAATCTGTAGGTTCTTGTGATCAGTACGTATCATGAACGGGTGTAAGCTTCCTTGGAGTAGATGTCTCCATTCCAGACAAGCCAGTTTCATTGCTAAGAGTTCTCTTTCTATGACGGAGTAGTTCTGCTGGCTCGGGCTAAGAGTCTTGGAGAAGTAGGCAATGGGATGTTCTCGGCCTTGGTTGGATTGCAGGAGAACGGCGCCTACCGCACCAGCGGAGGCGTCAGTCTCTAGAACAAAAGGTAACTGTTGGTCCGGCTGTCTGAGAATAGGGGCTGAACAGAACCTGTTTTTCAGACAGGTGAAGCTCTCCTCCGCTTCCTCGGACCAGCGAAAGGGTAAGGAGGTTTTCTTCAATAAGGAGGAGATAGGTAAAGTAAGTCTGGAAAATTCGGGTATAAACCTCCGGTAGAAGTTTGCCAGACCAAGGAACCTCTGAATCTCCTTGACAGACGAAGGGGAAGGCCAGGCTAGCATGGCTTCGACCTTTTTGGGGTCCATGGTGATTCCCTTGTTGGATAAGGTAAACCCCAGATAGGATACAGAGGGTTGGGCGAAAGCACACTTTTCTGGCTTGACTAACAGATGATGTTGCTGCAGCCTGTGTAGTACTTCTTCCACATGCAGAGTATGTTCTTTGGTCTGACGGGAGTAAACTAGAATATCGTCTAAGTAGACAACGGTGTTTAGGCCCAACAGATCTGAAAATAGGCGGTCCATGAATCTTTGAAAGATCGAGGGAGCATTCATCAGTCCGAACTGCATAACCTGATATTCGAATAACCCGTAGGGCATGCAGAAAGCCGTCTTCCATTCGTCGCCGGACCTGATTCGGAGTAAATGATAGGCATTGCGTAGGTCAAGTTTGGAAAAAATCACGGTGCCCTGAACAGCCTCCAGGATCTCAGAGATTAAAGGCATGGGATACCGGTCCTTGATGGTAAGTCGGTTAAGGCCTCTGTAATCGATACAGGGCCTTAATTCCTTGGAGTCCCTCTTTGGAATGAAGAATAGAGATGCTCCTTCTGGTGATCTGGATGGTCGGATCAATCCGTTGTCCAAGTTGTCGTCCAAGTAGCGTCTAAGAACCTCCTTTTCAGACAGGGAAAGAGGATACATCCTGCCAAACTGAACCAGTGCCTGAGGGACCAGGTCTATCCTACAGTCCTCCGGTCGATGAGGAGGGAGTTCCATGGGTTGTTGTTCTTGGAAAACCGTGGCGTATTCCTGAAGATAGCCTGGAATGCAATGGACCGTGCTCCTCTCAGGGGCACACGCCGTCTTGACACTTTCGAACATGGGTCTAGGAAGGCACTTCTCCTGGCAGTATGTAGAATGAACACTCAGAAGATTCATAGTCCAATCAATGGTTGGGTTGTGTCGTCGGAGCCAGCCAATACCCAAAATAACCAGAAAATGAGCTGCGCGGATGATGTCGAAGCTCAGTACTTCCGAATGTTGTTGAATGGAAACCCTTACCTCCTCTGTGGTATGGGTGATAAGACCGGAGCACAGAGGGGTACCGTCTACACCCTCTACCTTCTGATCTTCCTCCTTAGCAACCCTACGAAGGCCTACCTTGTCGGCCCATAAGGTGTTCAGGAAGTTCCCAGCGGCTCCGCAATCCAGCAGGGCTAGTGTTTCCATTTCCTTTCCTCTGAACAGAAGTTGGACGGATACCACCATCAATCGTTGATCTTCCGAGGGTTTGGCTGAGGTAACAGAAAGAGTAACGTAGGAACTGGGGAAAGCCCCTCGGTAGTCCGTCCTGCCAACTACCGAGGGCGTTCGTTTCCCGGACGTCTGGGGGGTACATCCGGACAGTCTCTCAATAGGTTTGTGGCGGCTCTGCAATATAGACAGAGGTTGCCCTCCCGTCTCCTCTTCTTTTCTTCGGCTGTTAAGGGGGCTCTGGTTGTTCCTATTTGCATGGGCTCTTCCCGAGTGGATGGACGAGAGGCAGGTGAGGAGGTCGAAGGATGAGGCTCTTGGGAAGAACCAGTACTACGGGTCTTTCGCCTTTCATTCTTCCGTTCGGTCAACTGGAAATCAATCCTTACAACCGCCTTTATGAGATCCGAGAAAGAGTCGGGCGAGGGATTCTGGCAAGCTCGTCCTTCAGTTCTTCACGCAAACCCCTCCTGAAGATGGTGTATTGGGCCTCCTCTTGCCAGCCGGCTTCTGTGGCCAATCTCTTGAAGGAGGATATGTAGGAGAGCAGGTCAGAACTACCCTGGCGTACATCCAAAAGGTCTTCACTAGCTAGATGAGCACTTTCAGTACGAAGGAATGTCTGCTTGAGTAAATCCTTAAATGCAACAAAGTTCTGTAGCACTGGGTCGGACTGCGACACCAAAGGAGTAGCCCACGCTAGAGCATTCCCGGTTATGTGTGTAATCATGAACCCCACTTTAGCGTGATCGGTGGAGAAGGCGTTCTGTCTGAAAGCGAATATTACAAGCTTCCAAGAATTCTTTAACTCTTTTCTCTGATCCGTCGAACTTGCCTGACACCAAAGGTAGAGGGGGTAGATCAGTGGCCTGCTGTTCTCTGGCGGTAACTCTCTGTTGGAGGGCGGTATTGGCAGTCTTAAGGGTTTGTACTTCCAGGTTTAAGTTTTGTACTGCCGCTACCAGTTCTTGAAGCTGCTGGGGAGTTGCCATGTCTGTATTCGGGCGTTGCAAGCTATCAGGGTTGTCTCGCTGTGCGGGTGTCCCCACAGGGGTATCAGTAATATCGTCCACCCCACTCGATTCCTGAGAGTCTTCGAGCTCCCCTTCCTCCTCACCTGATGATGATGAGAAATCCAACTTCCTTCCGCGGGATCGACGTGCAGGAGCTCCCTTTTTCTTGTGTAGATAGGGTCGGCCTCGGAAGGAAGCCACCGTGACTCTGTGAAAGAATCAACGGTGACCTTCCCCCGCGACAGACAAGTGAGACCAGGGGAAAAGCCTTGCGGCACAAAAACCCCTTCAGAGTGCAGGAATCCGATGTGTCGGAAATGAAGCGGAGGGAATCCAAACCAAGTCAGCAGATGACTGGCGAGGCTCGGGCAGGTAAGCAACCAGAGTCGAAAATGATGCAGGGAAAGCGGGAATCGGAGGGAGCAAGGAGGGAGAGAACCAGAGAGAGAATAATGGAAGCACAGGAGTGCTAGAGGAAAAAGGAGAGATGGAACGAAGCACCCAGGGGAACCGTGTCAACGGAGAGGAGAAACAGGGAGGGAGCGAGGCAAAAAGGGAGGACAAGAGGACAGGGGCGGATCATCGCCAAGCGAGCTGACACGGGAGCGCAAGCAACAAAGGGGAAACCAAAAGTTGCAACGCGCCGAGCCGCCGAGCGTAAGCTGGTAAATACACTCGGCGGCGGCTATGATGGAAATGACTAGACAGCTAGCGACGTTTGAGAGCACAACGTGGCGGCACAGTTTGACGGCCGCCATGTTTCCACCTTTTCCACAAACGCTAGGAGTCCGCGGTTGTGACATGGACAAGCACATTCCATACCACAGACATGAGCCTAAAGACTTTGAGGTTGTTCTGCCTGAGGTGGTTTCTTAGACGAGTTTTAATGTTCTTCAATTTTGAAAAACTTCTTTCACATGCTCCTTTTGTACAAGATAAGGTCAAGATGAATGTGTCTGCCAAATACAATTGCCGGTAAGCACTACTGAAAAGTCTATACTTTTTTAGGATTGAGTAGCAACATACTGCACAGTTACGCCATGTATGTAGCAAACCTGTACTAAATGTTTAGGTTAGTCTCCAAATTCTTTTTGTAGTGCTGTATCTTCACTACATAGGTCTTCAAATGAGTACTCTTCTGGTAGTGTCCTCCTCAGTTTAGACCACTTGGCTGCAAAGTCCAAGAGTTTTTCCCTTAATCCCTGTACCGTTATGTAGTCATCGAGTCTTACAAGCAAGGAGCAAATATTTCTAAGAGCATTGTCAGGTAGACTTTCATTGACATGTTTGGGATCCAGGCATGATATATCTGAGACACGAGATGAGTGGGTTTTAAAATTACTAGTTAGGCTTTGAATAATGTTGTCCATAATGACGTTATGAATACTAACTCTTAACCGGTCTTTAGCTAAAGGGAGCCCTTGTACTCATTCCAGGCATCCTCTTTTTGTGGGACACTCTCCCCTCGAGGTGCAGTTTCCACTCCTTCAAAACAGTCTCTTTCTTCCCAGCCCACATTGGCCCATTCTGCAAATTCTTCTGCTGCACAGTATACGGTATCAACATTTCTTGACTGCAACAAGTGCTTTTTTAGTGTCTGAGACCATTTGTTGTGCTTGGAGGATAGGATGTCCATTTCATTTGTCTGGAGATACTTAGATAATGGGGTTGTAGAATTAAATACTCAAAGATTTAACTGGGCTGCGAGCACAGTTTGGAATTTGCACAAAGCCTCAGCAAAGTTTAAAGCTTGGTAACAGATGTGTGAATTGAATTTATCTGTATTTCAACCAATATTATTGTGTGCAACAACCGCATCAATGAACATTGCTTTGTCTGGGTTATTAAAGGAGTCAAAAACTTTCCATAGTGCTGGATCCTTTGCCCACCACCTTGTTTCTCCTATTATTTGGACTATGCAGCCTTCCATAGATAGCTCATGCCACACATCCTTCCTTTTGTAGGACTGCACACAGTAGTTTAGCAGGCCAAAGACATGCTTGTGTCCCTTCTACAAGTAAAAGATGTAATACATGTGCATAGCATCAAACATTTATTTGACATGGGGATTACTTACTGAGCAAGGATGTGAGACAGTGTACTGGCCCTGCATACTGAACGCACAATTGGTTGAAATTCCAATGCATTTGCTTAGGTCAAGACCATTATCTTTAATAACACCCTGCACCAACTCAAACAGACCCTTTCCAGTAGACAAAGTGCAGTTGGTTACTGCTAGCAAGCGTTCATGTACAGTGTCTGTAACATATCTAAATATCATAGAGCTCTGATCAGTAACACTCACATCTTGGGTTGAGTCTATCTGAATTGAAAATAGTCCAGCTTCCAGTATTTCTTGACTGATTACCTTTTTTATCAGTTTGGAAATGGCTTCAATCACATACCCGACTGTGGTCTGTGACACGAAAGTCACAGGAACACCCCATCCTTGCCCAGTGTTGTTTTGGGATTGAAGGGCCTCAATATGGTCCCTTTAGAAGTCATTCATATTTACTTAGGAGCAGAAGGATTTCAAGGAAGTTGGCATGGTTCAGCTCTTCATTATCCAGCTCAAACATGGACTCTGATTTCCCACAAAAGCTGAGCCCCATGCTCCAATATGTCCCTCCTTTTTCTGATTTGCTCACTTCAAGCTAATATCTGTTGGTGGAAGAGCAGACTGCTTATGTCGACCCCTGAAGAGGTCATCATATAGGAATATGTGCACCTCTGATAACCTTGACTTGCATCATGTTCTATAATGCGCTGGTAAATAGGTCTCCAGTTTTTCATCCCACAGAAAAAAAGGACCACTCTCTCCACATTTAGTAAATGCCAAACAAACTGTGCAAAAAAGGGCCTTTTGTATTTCGGAGTAACTTAACCAATGCTGTTTACTCCCATCTTTCCTCCAAAATGATAACTCTGCCTTAATTTGTTTATGTTTGGAAGGTTGAATTGAATGCTTCTAAAAGAATTGGGAAAGTTGATCTGATGTTGGACGTTCAAACAAATGGTCTGCCACCTGTGGGTCTTCTTACCGTGGTCTGTGTTCCACACCCCAATTCAAGGAGTCTTCTGTATGTAGTAAAGCAGGTAAAGATTCTTCTGAATGACTAGTACCTGGCACTTCCTCTGGGGGGATGGTGTCTCCAATTCCATCAGGCAGAATTCTTTTTGCCACTTCCTCCTTGGGGACATCTTTAATTGTTTGTGGCAGACTGGCGGTGCCAATTCCTGGCAGTTCCTTTAGGGGGATGCCCTCTACTATTTCTGACAGATTGATTTCCTCTACTGCCTCCCTGGAGGCATCTTCAATTGGTTGTGACAGAATGGTACAACCACTGGCTGCCACTTCCTCTTTAGGGATGTTTTCTGCCTTTTCATCTGTGGAGTCATCTTCAATTTTTTGTGACAGACTTGGACCATAGGCTTCCACTTCCTCTGGGGGAATGTCCTTAATTATTTCGGACAGACCAGTTACTACCGCTGTCGGGGCATCAACAATTATTTTCGACTGACTGGTACCACTGGATCCCTCTTCTTCTTCTGGGGGGATGTCCTCCTTTCTTTCTGGCAGACTCATTTCTGCCACTTCCTCTGGGGTGGGGCATCATACAATATATCTGACAGACTCGTACTACTTCTTGCCACTTCCTCTGGTGGGATTTTCCCAGTTCTTTTGAACAGACTGGTTTATCTAACTGTCTCTATAGGGGGATTGTGTGGATCTTCAATTATTTCTGACAGTTTAGTTGCTGCTACAACTGCCACTGTGGGGATGTCCTCAATAATTCCAGAGACTCTGGCTTCACCCACTTTCTCTATTCCCACATCTTGAATCCTTGCTGATAATTCCAGTGAGGAACCAGGTTTAACACTTGTGTTTGAAGAAGATGCAAAGACACCTTCCACTGATGTCCCAGCGCTGCCACGTGGCTTTTTGATGGTCTGAATTGGAAATATATCTTCAGTTGTTTTGTTTTCTCTGACTTCTTCATCAGTCCACTTTTTCTAATTGTCTCGTAGCTTTTCAGCTCCTCCTTTGTTTTTCTTTTGTATATATTTCTGCCAAAAGATAACATTACCTTAATGGGACTCACTCTGGCCTATGTCACAGTCAGGCCAAACAACTTCATCATAGAGGAAACCTAGCCTGGTGGTCAGACAGTATATCCTAGAGATAGCACACACAAATATCCCACCTATCGCAACTAGTAATACCATAAGAAAAAACAAGTGTATTAAGGCATTTGACCAACCTCTACCGTAGGTCACAGTTTGTCAGTCTAGCTGACTTTTACTGTATGTCCCCAACAGTGCGTAAAAAGCAAATATGTTTCTCTGTGACTGTCTAACAGAGCTAGATCACTCAGCATAACGCACCAAATACATATAAAAAACTGTTGTCCCAGCAAAACAAAAAGAGGAAGGGGACTGGACACTAAGTTACCTCCCTCCTCCAAAAAGGGAACAATGTCTAGTTGGGTCTATAACATGCTGAGTGTTACAGTAACCAACTCAAGCACAATGGTGGCTCAAGAGAACTGGGTGCATTAATGCTATTTCTTCTGCTGATCTGTACATTGTATTATGGTCTGAAGTCTGTGGAAAAATGTTACCTAAGAAGGAAAGGCTCTATTATGTTGTGTACGCATAACATTTTCTCAAATTGATAAAATGCAAAGAATGCCATACACTATTGCATACATTATAGCAAGTGTAATCCTCTAGCAAGCACACAAAGGCGACATTTGTACAACCATTCTAATACCCATGCTTGTGTCCCCGCATTTGTGCCCTGCAATAGTAGTCCAGGTTTTTCTTATGTGTACGGCGCAGGGCAGGCACATATTATGGCTAGTTGGATTATACACCCCTCCCAAGAACACAACTTGACCAGACTGGAAAAGGTGGTCGATTGATTGCCCAACCCTAATCTAGGCCTGGAAAATCAGGATAGGAATTCTGCTGGTCACTGGTGCAAATACACACCTCTGAGGTGACAGCAGGTGGGCAGAGAGCCGCCAAAATGGCAGAAGTGTGCCAAACAGGACCACCTTACTGGACCAATGCCTTACAGGTACACAAACTAGCGGTTACTTAAGCACCTCAGTGCTGGGCTTCTCTGGCTGTTGGTGGCTGGAGTGGATACGTGAGGTTTTGTGTGGCTGAGAAAAACATAAAAAGAATAAAAATATAGAAACACTCACAGTATATATTGTATACATAGTGACGCTTTGAAACATTGGGGGTCATTACGACCCAGGTGTTAAGGGGTTAACGGCAGTGTAAAAGGTTGCGGCGCCGTTAACCCCTTAACGCCTTACTACGAGGTCCCTTTGCGGCTCCCGACCTTAACGGCTGGTCTGGACCAGCCGTTAAGGTAGGGACCCGCAAAGGGACCTTGAAGGTAATTACGGTACCGCAATTTGCGGTACCGTAATTACCGCCTTCCCCTTTCCCATTGAGCCCTATGGGGCAAAAATGGGAATGGGGAAGGGCCAATGGTAAATGGGGAATTACCGCCCCGCCAACCTTGGAATGGGGTGGTAATTCCCCATTTCACCATGGCGGAATCGGTAAGTTACCGGCGTTAACCATGGCGCTAATAGCGCCATTGGTTAATGCCGGGGTTTTAATAAGGGCCATTGTCTAGATGTGCAAGCGCCTTATAAATGCCCAATAAAAATAAAAATAAATACAAATAAAATACATACACCTCAGGCATGATTGTAACAAAGATATGAGTAGAAGGTAAAAGAAGGCCCTAGATATCAGGCATCATCCAAAAAACAGGTGTTATCCTTGCGGCTGCAGAGTGAAGAGCTAGCAGTGCACAACATATCATTCCAGAAATCAAACTAGTTTCACACGACATGTAAACTATAACTATTCCACAATTAATTGAGTCTTGATACAGCAGCATTCCTGCAGGGCACTGAGAAAACCCATTAATGTATTCATACAGCTTTGCTAGTGCCCTTACAGCTCTGTAAATGCCTAAACAGGACTGATGGTGCCAAACCGCATGGTTTTAAAAGTACTTAGTAAAGTTCCAAACAGCCCAAAAGGGCACACCCAGATTTACTAGTACCCACATAATTCTTTGCCAGCAGCTGCCCAGCTCTACTAACACACACCCAATTTTGATAGTACCCACACCCAACTCTGCTAGTGCCCACACCCAGCTTTTCTGTGCCCACAGTGATATGCTAGTGGCGTAATATCCTTGTTGGTGTGCACACAGATCTGTTATTTTCCCATGCTGCTGACCTAGTACCCGCACATCTTCACTGTTGCTGGCATCTCCACTTGTGTCTACATACCTTTGCCAGTACCCACATGCAGCTTTTCTAGTACCCACACTGCTGACATCTCCACTTGTGTCTACATACCTTTGCCAGTACCCACACACAGCTTTTCTAGTGCCCACACTGCTGGCATCTCCACTTGTGTCTACATACCTTTGCCAGTACCCACATGCAGCTTTTCTAGTGCCCACACTGCTGACATCTCCACTTGTGTCTACATACCTTTGCCAGTACCCACACGCAGCTTTTCTAGTGCCCACACTGCTGGCATCTCCACTTGTGTCTACATACCTTTGCCAGTACCCACACGCAGCTTTTCTAGTGCCCACACTTCTGACATCTCCACTTGTGTCCACAGCTTTTCTAGTGCCCACACTGCTGACATCTCCACTTGTGTCTACATACCTTTGCCAGTACCCACCAGCCTTTCTAGTGCCCACACTGCTGACATCTCCACTTGTGTCTACATACCTTTGCCAGTACCCACATGCAGCTTTTCTACTGCCACACCGCAATGCTTGTGGCACACACATGCTAGTCCCATACAGCTGTTATTTTCCAGATGCAGCTGTTCTAGTACCGCACATCGCCACCCGTGCCCACATAACTTTGCTGGTGCCCACACACAAGCACTCAACACTATTAAAGTCCCGTCCACATATCGCTGTTGCTGATATGGTCCACACAACCAGCTGTGTAGGTGTCCATACACTTTGGCTAGTGGCCATCCAACTCTTTTAGCATGGACCCAACTTTGCTAATGTCCACACGTACTTTGACTTATTCCCAGAAACAGCCCTGCCAGTGCCCACATAGCTCTGCTAGTGTTTTGAAAGCAGCGCCTCCTGTACTGGAGCATGCAATGTATTCCGAAAACGACTGTAATGAAATCATTTGGTGCATGTTATGTCTACAGTGCATTCTGGGTTTGGGCAACATCTAGTGCAGAGTAAGCCGATTAAAACAATTATGCAGCAAAATATAACATTTTTGCAAAAACCTGGGAATTCTGAAGCCATGAAATGCCCCTAGGGTATATAGACAAGCTGCATACGATTGAAGCATGCTGCACACATCGGGAAACAATGCATGTTAAAAAGCAATGCTTCTAGTAAGTGGCTCCTTCAAACAAGAATGCATGCAGCAGCCAGTGCATTTAGAGTGCATTCCACTTTCGGGAAGTGATGTCTGTTGTAACCATTGCGTTCGGAGACAGACTGCATGCTTTAATGAATACCTTCTTGCTAGTGTCTACAAACAGCTGTGTTATTGCCCGTGTAGTTCTGTTAGTGCCCACAAATCTCTGCTAGTGCCAACGCACAGCTGTGCTAAAGGGCATACAGCGTTTCTACTCTCACCCAGCACTGTTAGGGCCCAGCCTTTGCTCGTGCCACTGCCCTCACGGCTCCTAAAGAGCACAGTGTCTAGCAGGCATATCAGGTGCTGCTCTTACTTTACTGCAGGCCTCCACAACTGTATCCCCCAAACCCATGCCTGCGGAGAGAGGCTGTTTTGCATTCGACACTGGCAGCCCATGCAGCATTAAAACCTGCTTATTGGCAGCTCCTCCTCAGCAAACCCCAAGAGTCCTATTTCTCTGCTCATCATTTCTCAAGACACGGTATTAAGACACCATATTCCGCATTCAGACAGTGACTTGGTACCAATAGGGTCATGGTTCCACCAAATCAGGTGGCAAATGCAACCAGAGAACGCATTTGAACCAAAGAGCACACATGTTTTGGACCATGCGGGACCGGTTTAAGCAGGCAGGCGACAAAATCAATATGAAAACACTTTTAAAAAAGAATAGGAAACGCCTCGATGATAACGGAGGTATATCTATGGTAAATGGGCCACAGTGTTAAACCAGCTGTAGCCTGTGTGTGTGCTTAAACCAGAAAGGGCAAACATTTGTAGAAGACACGCCATGTTTTTTTTTAACCAGAAAGGGCACAGGTTTAAACCACACATGGACCTGTGGTCTAATAGGAGAGGGCACAGGTTTAAACCAGATAACGCTTTACTTTAAACTAGATAAGGGAGCCCATTTAGAGTGAACGTGTTTACACCAGTGAACAGAAGCATACACACTAGATATGCCATGAAAATAAACCAGGCAGGAAACGTGTTGACATCAAATACATGACACACAGACCTCAGTTGCACTCTCGCTACCTACTATTCTACTACTGGCAGGGCCCAACACACACATTGCTACTCCCCGCTTTCCCATTTAAAAACAAAAGTAATTCTAACCTTGTTTCGGAACTGTTATTTTAACCAGAACTAGAATGACTGAATGTAAGTTCTAAAGAATAGCCGTGGACACCCTCAACCTTTTTTAAAACATTTTTTTATCGTGGATGCTAATGGATTGCAAAGTAATGACCCATCCATATAGCCCAGCTTTCAGAAATCCAGTAAAAAAGCGATAAGGGGGAAAAACCATCACTGCCAGGGGCACAGGAAGGCCGCCACACATGAAACTTAAGAGCAAAGTGCTGCTGTATAGGAAGCCAGAGCGATGTCTGTAGCTCATTTAAGATGCAAATGATTGTAGTCTGGAATGTTCCTTTTCATGGCCTGTGTTTTATGGCTCATGTGAAACACATCTATTAATGTCGGATGGCGCCTTACACGCCCCAGTGCAATGGAGACATATAATGGTCATCTTTGTGATAGTGCTTTGCTGTCACTTAGCTCGCATCTCGGAGCTTCAAATCTCGTCAGATAATGATAAGTTATTTATATAGCGCCTTAATCTAAAGCGCTTTACAGAGCACATATTTACATATAATGTCACCCAACCGAAATTGTTACTCATTCATCGACCTCGGAAGGATGAAAGGCTGAGTTGGCCTTGCCAGGATTCAAACCTTCGACCTGCAGATCATGCTCAGATCGCAGCAGCAAGCGCTCAACCCGCTGAGCTATCTTACCTCTGCTAATAAGGGAACCAGCTCACAAGGGAGTCAATTGCTTTGCCTACCATCCCATGCTTGGTGGAGTGAGAAAGCCACATCTAGTTATCTGACCACACGTGTTACGTGATTTATACAGCGCTAAGATGTAGAACAGATCTATTGATATGAATGTAACATACATAACATTACCTACAAGCTTACGCCAAATGTACACCAGAATGAAGCATGACATTAATAGTGTTCTAAAATGAAGCAGATCTTATTCTATTAATGCACTTGGTATCCCGCTATTCCAGTGCACTGTCTGCTTGCATGGCCCCAGCTCTGCCGTGCATCTTGATTTCAGTTGATAGCACATCCCGACCCCTCCCCAAATCTCTGCCAGCTGCCTAAATTGTAGACCACAGTTCTCTCAGGAACGACTGGCAGACATCTCTGCCTCGTTCGGTACCCCCACAGTCCTCTCCCCACTAGCTGCGGGCGGCGGCGACCCCCGAGACAGTCCCCATTCAATGTTATGTTTCTATTTTACGTCCCAGCCATAGAGGTAGAAATGGGCCTATAGAAACCAGACCAAAGGGCGCAGGTAGGTGCGCAAGAGTGCATTTTCTGTGTATGTCTCATACCGTGTCCGTCATATTAGGGGGAGGGTAAAGAATAAGTAATACTGGAAGCCTTAATCGGCCCTAATAAGGTTCTCTGCATGGATGCTGTGTCTTCAAATTCACAATCATAAAAATGAAGAAGAAGCATTGCTCTGTAGAATATAAAGATGTGCTCGCCATCTGGGCAAGCAAGGACTGACGGCAGCACCAGACTGGGACAAAACAAAAATCCCAGGCAGAAAGCCTGTGGAGCATTTTGGGGGGGTAAGTGGTATCCTTTAAAGGACGTTGGAGCAGTAGCAATGGTAAAACGCCCGGCTGCACAATGCAGCTAGTCAATAAATGGGCCCACAAGTACTCTGTTGGGCTTGCCCATCAGCAGAGTTCTATTGGTCTATGTGCTACTGCAAGACTTTCTTTTGTTTATACCAAGGCCAATGTTATCATTATTATTATTATTATATTTATTGAGCATGGACTAGCTACGGGAAGCAATGTAGCACTTTACTAGTCATAGAGGGAAGCAGATGCAAGGGAATGGGGTGCACAGCGTGGGGGAGGGGTAAGACATTGGACAGCAAGGGATCTACAGCCAACCTGGGGCGGAAACAGGGGTGAGGGCCGGTCAATCATTTTAAGGGAGGTTCCGAGTGGACGGTGTGTGAACCTAGGTGTTAGGGAGGAGGTGGGTCTTTAACCCCTTCCAGTGTGGCCGTCTTTGCAGTGCTGGCCCTTATAATGGTCCAGAACCATTTATGGAATCAAAACCATGACCTAGAGGTTTTAGAATCCTGGTTAAAAAGGTTCCAGAGCAAAAGACCCCCTGGATAATTGCATCGTCCACCTTGTGGTGTGGCCCTCCTATGTGTATTGCCCTTTTAAGATGTGTCATGGCTGCATCATGACACGAGCTAATAAAAGGAGCTCCTGCATGCACGTGCCTCAGAACGGCAGCAGACTCCAAGAATGGGGCTCCTGTCTCCGTGTCTCATTTTGGTCTGCAGGCCCACACGTTGTGATCATGGTCCTGCGGCCCTGGCCTGCAGGCCCACACATTGTGATCACGGTTCTGCGGCCCTGGCCTGCAGGCCCACACATTGTGATCATGGTCCTGCGGCCCTGGCCTGCAGGCCCACCCTGTGTAATCATGGTACTGCAGATCCTGTTGACCTGGGACCCTCAGGTCTGCATGGTGCTCTGAGTCTGCCCAGGCCACTCTGCAACCAGGATGCTCCCGGCTTCACCGGTGCCCCTGCACCCCAGGCTGGTGTTTGGATTAGGAGGATAAGGGGTGTGTTAGAACACTTCTGCGGCTAACACTTAGCAGCTAGCAGATTTATTGAAAGGTGTACCCAGATATTGATCAGACGTTGGTCACAATACAGCAATCAGTGGTAACACTTCTGATGAGGCATGGACTCCTGTGAGAGTTGGGTCGGTTCATGTACACCAGCAGATTTGTTTTGCATCCCAGATCTGCCTGAGTCTCCTTTAAGGGCATATTTCTGCGGGTACGTGTGGGCAGCTTAGCGGAGGTTTGAGCTAGTTTGTTTTTCTTCTTGAGAATGCATAATTAAATAAATGACTTCAAATGCTGCAGGGAGGCAGAGAAGGGTGGAGAAAAAGAAGGGATAGTGTGGGAGTGGGTAGGTGGCCTAGCTAGAGGAATTAGAGTCCAGTGCATCTGTGATTGTAATCCAAATAAATGAAGCGATATCAATAGGTTAATGCGCTTGCCGCAGTTCACAGGTCTGAATCTGGGTAGGAATCACTGAGACTTGCGCCCTTTTGATGTTGATAAATTAAATATAGTTGGAGTGGTCAATCATGAGATGTCATGCTAGACACCCAGAATCCATCCGATCCCTTGATCATTAGAAAGCATGAGTACATTTGAGACTTATGCTATTGCTGTGTATGAGTTCATTGTAAACTACCCCAGAAAGGTCCATAGAGCAGGAAGTGAGTTAGTCACACTCTAAGCATGCATGATGTTGACACCTTCCTCCGGAACAGCCTCCCTGCCTCTCTGAAACTTGAGCAGAACTATATCTGGTTCTGGAAGCAGCTCAAGACTTTCCCCTTTGTTTCTGCCTTCTCTCTTCCACTCCCCTGCTGATCTCCTGTCTGACAATGCACTGGTTACCTGGCTACCCTCTGAACCACGGGCCCAGATCCCTGCCCTCCCAGTTGCACACCTGCACTGCCTCCTGGCAACCCTGCACTTCGGGCTGTATCTGCAACCCTACAACCCCCCCCCTACCTGCACTTATCTAACGCTTTTTTCTGCACTTAACCCTGCACTGCCACCTTCAGGCCGCACTTCTTGTTTTCAATGTTTGATCCCATGTCTTGCACTTGCTCCTCCTCCCCTTTCCCTGGGACTTCTCCCCTTCCCTCTCCCCTGCAGATGCGCGATCTCAATATCACTGGGCCTAGTTAGATCGTTCTTGTACCCCCTGTTCCCTTCCCCTGCCTCGTTGCGCCTTGAAACACTTGTTTACATGCACGCTATAAATAAAATATCATATCATGTCATGCAAGCTTCACTCGTCTGAGGTTGCTTTCACATGTATCTCCGAGGTGAGTAGTTACTGCAATGAGGGTAAATGGCTAACAGGTAACCACTGAAAGCAAACAGGGCTGATCCAGGCACTGTCACATGTAAAGCATGCATGACGCAGCCCACCGACATTGTTTATTAGACTGGTAGTACTTCCATGTTAGAATGTCAGCGCAGCCCTGTACCTGGGAAATAAATCACACATTCTTTGCTGTGAGTGCTTGCTTTTTAAGGGTCATGTTTTGTGATCGGAATTCAAATATTTCATTTTGCTTTCTCTTTCAAAAAAGCGGACGCCTTCAAGACCCTAGTCATGTAAACGGATGCCATTTTTCTTTTCGTTATTTGGTGACAGGAAAGGCTCCGACATTTTCAACTCACTGTTTAAGCAGAATTTCATTACCATAAAACTGACATTGGGCCTCATTCCGAGTACGGCGCTGACCAATGGCGCTATTAACGCCTTGGTTGACGCCGTACCCGGACCGGCAGCGCCTTGGTGGATGGCGTAATTACCGCCCCATTCCAAGGTTGGCGGGGCGGTAATTCCCCATTCACCAAGGCTCTTCCCCATTCCCAAATGAGCCCCCATAGGGCTCAATGGGAATGGGGAAGATGCAAATAACGGTGACCGTTCATTACGGTCACCGTTATTGGCTTGGAGGCCCCTTTGCGCCCTCGACTTTAACACCTTCTCAAAGCAGGCGTTAAGGGCGAGGGCGCAAAGGGAACTCGGAGTATGGCGGCAAGGGATTACCGCCACCGGTCTCGTTACCGGTGGCCGCTATCCCTTACCGCCATACTCGGAATGAGGCCCATTAACTTTAGATAACTCCAACGTACAAATGTTTTGAACGTTTGAATGAGAAAAAAGTTCGGACTGATCGATTCAACCAAGACCATTCCTAGCCCAGGTGGTCCCGTATTCCACTTTTAAGAGAATAGAAGCATGCTGTCCAAAAAGGCGCTTCTACCCAAATTCGAAATCTCTCGAAACTCACCTAATATTGTGCTCAACAATGGGCAAGTTCAGCTACGAAAAAGGCAGAATAGGGGTGAACACGTTCCTCGTTTCCACTGCAAAATGGGGACGGCTTTGATTTAAAGGTTGTGAAAAAATAAACGAGTGTAGCCCACCTGCAGATAATGGATTCTTCTTATCTTATAAGGTAACGTGAACCAATGGAACAGAAAGATCATACCATATAGGTGAGGTGTGGGGGCACAGGGTTGAAGATTTCAAACTCTTATTTTCAGTGAGTAATACCACAACTATTGCCATAGTTTATAAAACACCATCAATATTATGGTGGGTTTAAAAAGAGCAAGACAGAAACCCTTCTACTATATAATGTGAGGTTAGAACAGGCCATTTCAGTTAACAAACCACATGTGACACCGCACCGCCTAGTGGCCGCCCCTGGAAGTTCACTGAAAGATCAGAGCCACAGAACAAAGAACTATGGGTATGGAGCCATGAAGAGAAAAGCTTGCATGTTTGCTTCATATGACAATCATAACATTGGGCCTCATTACGAGGTTGGAGGCAGCCATGGCGCTATTAGCGCCATGGCTGCCTCCAAACTCGTTCCGACTCCGCCCTGGTGAAAGGAGCAATTACCGGTCCATTCCAAGGTTGGCGGGACCGGTAATTCCCCATTCACCAGGGTTATTCCCCATTCCCATTGAGCCCCTAAAGGGCTCAATGGGAATGGGGAAGGTGCTAATAACGGTACCGCAAATTATGGTACCGTTATTAGCTCCAGAGTCCCTTTGCGGGTCCCAGGCGTTAAGGGAGGACCCGCAAAGGGAACTCGTAGTAGGGCGGTAAGGGATTACCAGCACCGGTGCCCTTACCAGTGCCGGTAATCCCTTACCGCCCACCTCGTAATGAGGCCCATTGTCTTAAAGGGCAGTGGTATTTCATACAGAGCTTTATCAGCCCAACCCTGAAAGATGTCAAGGATGCAACAACCACATTCGCGTATCACCCTCATTGAGGATCAACAGTGTGGTGCAGTTGACATCCTTGTGATTTGCCAACATTTCCGAATCGCAACATATTGACGCAATGCTGTTAATACAATGGTGGGTTTCAAATTTTACCATAAAATGTGAGTGTAGAATAGAGCATTTCAGACAACAAGCCATGTGTCACAGGGCTATCTAATGAGCGATGGCTTAGTTTAATCAGTATTTGTGAGCAAATATGAGTGATCCTCTTTGTTTAGTCCGTGGACTACTTTCACAAAAAAAGTAAACAGTGTCAATTGTCAACATTGTCAGCTGTTCTTTATAGGCAACAGCCTTTGAAACCCAGTACGTCTGCACAAAATTTTACATTATTTTAAGATCAGCATTTTGGAAACTATAATGTATCTTCATGTGAAACTCCACATCAATTTCATAAATCGATTATGTTATCCTAATGAGTAACGTCATTTCTATATGTAAAATAATATTTTTGTACAACCTACCAAGTAGGATACAAAAGTACTCGACTTCCTGCTTGCAATAACTACTTAGTATCGCTTGGTGGGTTGCTTATTTACAGAACATTGGGCCTCATTACGGGTTTGGTGGTATCTGGGTGGTAAAGCCATCCAGATACCACCAAACTGTATTACAGTTACTGGCACTTGGTCCAGAGTTATTACCAGTGGATTACGAGTGCTAGCAACGTTTGTAAATCCCAATTCCAGGGAGTCCCATTGGACTCCATGGGGGGTGGGGGGGGTTTGCCTGTATTACCGGCACTGGTGATACAGGTGTCGGTAATGCCCGTGAATTTTGCCAGTTAGGTGCCTTACTTACCTCCAGCTGTTAGCTGTAGGTAACGAAGGTGTCCCAACTGCAAACGTGTAGTTGCCCGGTGCAGTAATGTGCTGGGAAACATTATTACCAGCCCGTTATTACCGCACAGGCCATCTTGTGCTGAATTAAGAATTTCAACTATTGTGATGACTAGATATGTTTTAACAGTGGCATGTCTTTGCTGTGTCGTCTTTGTGGCGCGGGTCCTTACCTCAATTACTTTGCATCGTCGCTGTTAACAGTGATCTAAAGGTGGTGAAGGTAGGTTGGTGCTAGGGAGGCGGGTGGGGAGTGAATGGGGAGCACATAGGGAGTCGACATGTAAGCGGTGGGGCAGAGTGTGCTGATGAAGAACAACCCAGAAGGGACAGGACACTGAGGAATCTGTGGGAACCTGAAGGTAAGCGAAGGTGGAGCATTGAAACAGGAGAGCGACTGAAGAGGGGATCATGGGAGCAAGAGGCAGGGAGTGGGGATGAAGGGGACCCCAATTCAAAACCGCGGGTTGGGTTGTGGCAAGGAGGCAGGCAGCAAAGAGAAAAGCTCAGAGGTGCTTGTTGCACAGAAAAGACCTGCGCACTGAATACCTATGGGTAGAGACATGGAAACATTTTAACATCTCTCTCTCTCTCTCTCTCTCTATCTCTCTCTCTCTCTCTCTCTCTCTCTCTCTCTCTATATATATATATATATATATATATATATATATTTATATATATGAAAGGAAATATATATATAAAATAGGGACATTTGTGGCTGTGTGTGTCCATTCGAAATGTACAGCATACTTCCCAACGTGGTGCAAACCCGAAATTTGGCATTTGGGTAGGTTCCATAGTATCGACAAGGTAATGAGTATAAAATATACCTTTTTCAGATTTTTCTTTTTTTTAAAGCGGTCTGCAATGCTTACCCCTGTCATATGGCTCTTCGCATCGTAGTTCTGCCGTAGTCCTACTTTCATTGCTCCTAAAGTTCAGCAGTTCATTGTTCCTAAACTTTCCACACTATCAGCATTCTTAGCAGCACTCACTTTTGAAGTCATGCAGGTGACACAAAATGGTGCTTTTGTTGTACAGAAATACTGATGATTTAATCTTTATTCGGCTCAAAGCCATAAACAAACACATGAATATAAAAGTCATAGATAAGTGCAGAATGTAAATAAAATAAGTTAAGAACAAGAAGATTTACAAAGATTTACAAACAGTTTTCATTAAAAAAAAGTAACCACGTGATAATAGTACAGGAGAGAATAACTTGCAGTCCTACATGACCATTACTCCAAAGCCCCTTCACTTAAAATGAATATATAGACCAAATGAAATACAATTACAAATGCAGTCCCCCCCAAGCACATAGTTCCCACTTGATCTTTAGTCTCACCAGCTATGCCCGGTAAATATATCTGGCAACACTACAACGACCAGGGGGATCTTCGTGAATTAGCCAAACAGGAAAATGCATCAGACACAGTCATTATCCCTGCCGCTCTCAGGATTGGCTTCATATACAAAGACTATAATGCCTTAGATTTATCACAAAAGATTAGAAAATGAAATACAGTCTCTATGGCAGAAGCACATAATGGACACATGCCTGTTCCGCCCCTCTTCCAAGATTTTGTGAAGGATGCCACTCCCAAAATCCCCAAGTGAAAATCAAGATACAGAGCACCTGCATATGGGGAAAAGTCCAGGTATGTTTCATAGCCAAAGTCATCTTTCCGACTTAGATAGATATGACCCAATTTCAACTACTTGCAGTTCGCTATCATAATACTTCTACTATGCACTGTCATTTCTTTCCTGACCCTGACAGACAACTATATTAATCAGTGTTGGGTTTAACTTAACTCTTTTTCATTTAGATCCAACAGAGAAATCCTCACATGTTTGGCCCACATTAGGCCCCTGCCCCCATTCAGATTTAACAAGTGAACAAGAGCAGCACGTTATTCAGACAGAGATGGCATGAACCATAATCTCAACCAGTTCACCACTGGTTTCATTTGGAGTTCAATGTTAATTGGGCACAGGTCAAACTACATATGCATGATGGCATTTGGAGACCCCTGATTGGAAATAGTAAGTTTTCTCAGAAACTTGTTTTAGCTTTGTCTAGTTCGGGAACCTTTCCATAACTCCATATTTCAGCACCATTGGTTGCTGACATAGCTGCCTGCTTCTTGTAAACATTTATAGCCGGTGCAATACCTCTTCTACCATGACTATTAAAGAATGTTCTGACTTCCCCCACTGTATTTTTCCAGGTTTGCACAAGCCTTTGTAACCTGTGAGGACCCAAACCCATTTCTGTTAAACCTGACCACCAGGTACTCATAGAAATTGACCTTCTCGAGGACATGACCACCTACTCTAGCCATTACTTTGCGAGGCTTTGCATATTTTGGCTAGAACACCATGGATTTGGTTTTTCCTATATTTATGGTAAGCAGAGGGTAGCCATATTTCCTCACAAATGACTCCAATGATGCCTGAATGCCCTCTAGTGATGTTGTGATGAGCGCAACATCGTCTGCGAAGTAGAGCGCTGCACATATTTCAGAGATTAATTTAAGTGTGTCACCACATTCCTTGCACAGGGTATTGTAAGGAAGCCATGGTATCAATAGTAGACACAAACACAATAGATGAAACCTTTATTGTTGTACTTTTGTTGGGTTGGTAGAATTCCTAACTGACCCCAACTCTAGAATGGGAGTAGTCTCGATCATTAAACAAATAACAAACAAGTCCAAGTCAGTCTAGTCGAAATATAAAGGCCTATACTAAAAAACAAACCTTGCCCTCCTTCTCAAAATGACAAATGTGTTAAGGGAATACAAAAGGAAAAATAGTGTCTCAAAATAAATTTCAGAATGGCTTAGGTAACAACTCCCTTCCCTATGTTCAGCAGCACAGGGTCTAGAGAGTTTCTTAAAAAGGGTAGGTGGATGGCACAGTTCTACCAGTCTTGCACACTTTAGCTTACTGGTACAAATCAATAGTTCAGGCTTGTTCTTCAAGCTTTTGGTAGTTCAATCACTTCCTTAGGCTTCATCCGCCTTGTCATAAATACACAGTTCTACTCTTAACCTTTATGTTGCTACACTTCAACACAGGCTTCCCTCTCCCGGGCTTTAGCCTGCCTCTCTTTTCACATTTATTTTTTCTCTTTATCACAGTACTGCACAGGCTTCCTTCTGTCGGGCTCGAGCCTGTCTATTCAGTTTGTGGGGGTTCCCTTCCCCACATTTTGTCCTTATATCTTTTCACTGTCGAAGACTTTAGAAACTGCAAGGATTTTACATAGTCCTCTGAATGACCACTTCAACCTCTCTTTAAACAATTAACAATCTTCCTAATCTTGCAACTGCAATGCCTCTGGTACTTGAAGTTTCTTATTCAACTTTCTTTCGGGATCGCAATGACTTTCTTGCTGTTGGTTCCCATTTTAATACACTTCAACGCTGAACATTTCTCAGAGACTTTCGAATGTGCGATTCTGCCTCACAGGACCACTCTGTTACTTTGTATACTTTCCTTACACATTTCAACAATTGTTCTTTCCATTATGTGTTTTATCAGTACACGCTCAGCCTTCAACTTGTGGGTTACATTAACTTTTGGTTTAACACAAACTGGGCTTTTGTTGCCTTCGATAACTTGCTGGTCATGTTAATTGATCATCTTTCATCAACGACTTTCGTACAGCAGTCAAGGCTGTTACCAATGCCTCCTCTGCAACTCCCCAATGTTGCTGTTCACCTTGGAGTGTAGCAGGCCGCTTTGAAGCACCTTGAAGGGTTCTCTCGTCCGCTCACTCGGTTTCAGTCTTGCAATGTTTACGGCTTCCCAAAAGTGTGGAATTCTCACCTGGCTCTCTCATTCTTCCCAGCTTCCGATCAGCCCCATAGCCTTCCAAATTCCATAGCCTGCTTCTCATCAGCCAAGAAAGAGCGGCTCATTCTCGTACCCAGCCTCGCTCAGCATGTGCCAGTGCGTGCCACCTTTTAGCCTGACAGGGAGTGTTAACAAGTGGCAAGTGTGTCTAGTTAGAATTACGTGCCTGACTCTGCCTGGTCTCATTAAAGGGACAAAGCCATTACAAGCCAGTAGAGGTAATATTTCGGGCCTCATTTTGCATGTTCCTCGGCTTGGTAGTGTTGTCAATGTGAAGTGGGGAGGAACTAATGGAGTTGTAGTTTCCCACAAAATAAACAGGGATAGAGTTTAGATGGGTTGAGGAAAAAGGGGGATAACATGTCTCACCATAAGGTGCTTTTCCTCCCATGCCTGAGGACCGCCTACCGAGGTGATCCTCCCTCGCTTGTTTACCCCCAGGGTCGGGATCCAAAAGTGATGGCCTTTCCCTGCCCCCCTGAGTATGGGATGCCCACGGACTAGATTATAAAACACCCTCTGTTTTTTTCAAATACCCCTATGACATGTGGACGAATCTGTTGCACAGGGGAACCGGGAAAGGAAATCATCGTTGCTCTGATCTTTACCTTTCTGATGTTCTACTGTGAAACAGTATGATTGTAAGTCCAGAAACCATTGCATAACATGTGGTTTGGATTCCTTTCACTGACTTATCCAGACAAGGGGAGAATGGTCAATAACAAGGATGAATTTTCTTCCCAAGAGTTACTATTTGAGATAAAGGATGGCTCATTTGATGGCTAATGCTTCTAAATCTAACACTGAATAGTTCTTCTCTCTTGGAAATAAATTGTGACTGGCAAATACTATAGGATGTTCTAAGCCATCATGTATTTAGGACAATACAGCTCCAGTCCAGTCAGAGAGATGTCAGTCTGAAGATTAAACTCTTTTGAGATGTCTGCCACTTTTAATATGGTATTCTGAAATACATTTTGTTTTAAACTCTTATAACAGACTTCATCCTCATCAGTCCAACAAATCTTTTGAGGTTCAGCGTTTATTAGCTTGTCAGTCAGTCTCAATGTTTTTTCTGAGAAATTAGTGAGAAAACTGTGGTAGTATTCAATCACACCCCAAAATGCTCTCAGGTCTCGTTTGGTCTTGGATGTTGGTGCATTTAGAACGCCTTTTATTTTCTCTTGCTGAGGCTGTATACTACCATTTCCTGCAAAAAAGCCTAGATATTTTACAGCCGATTGAGCTATCTTACATTTTCTAGCGTTAGGTGTCAGACAGGCTTTTTGTAGGGTTCTCATAATGGTGTAGACATGATAGAGATAGCCTTCCCATGTTTGGCTATTAATAATAATATCATCAATATACAGCCCGCAGAAATCAGAATAGGATTGTAAAATCCCATCCATTAGCCTTTGGAAAGTCGCTGGTGCACTGTGTAAACCAAAGGGTAGGACCGTGAATTGGAAATGTCCTATCAGTGTTGAAAAGGCTGTATTTTCTTTGTTTGGGTCATGTAAGGTAACCTGCCAGTACCCTTTAGTTAAATCCAATGTTGACAAGAAAACTGCATTGCCCAATTTGTCTATCAGGTCATCTATACGAGGCATGGGATATGCATCAAAGGCTGAGATGGTGTTAACTTGCCTAAAATCTACGCATAATCTCAAGGTTTGGTCTGGTTTGGTCACCAATTCAATGGAAGATGACCAAGGACTCGAAGAAGGCTCGATAACTTTAGCCCTGAGCATACTTTCAACTTCGTCAATAATTATCTTTTTCCTTGCTTCTCGGAGTCTATAGGATTTTAAGTGAACTACCCTCCCCAGTGGTGTTTGTATATAATGGTAAATTCCATATACCCTCCCTGTAGTCTCGCAAAATGCATCAGGAAATGCAGAAACAAGATTGTTCAAACTTTCTTTCTTATCATTGGGGAGTTCTTGGGCTATAACCTCTACATTATCAATTTTTTGTGTGCCAAACAAGAATAAATAGGAGTGTGGAGGATGCTGGATTTTCCTTCCACTTCTTTATATATGATATGATATAATATGATATGATATGATATGATATGATAGGGCATTTATAACGCACCTATACAAAGGTGTTTCTATGCGCAATGAGGTTGACGTGGTAGATATGAGTCTTTTGGCATATGTCTGATTTGGCTACTTTCTAATTGCATGTTCCCATCTGTTCCAATACCTCATAAGGCCTGTACCACTTCGAGATTAATTTATTCCCCAAAGTTGGCAAGAGAACCAGAACTTTTTGACCCACTGAAAACGTTCTTAATGAAAGAGTCTGTTGGTACTGAGCTTTCCCCATGTGGGTATGGACTAAAGATCTAACTAGGTTCATGTGTTTTTGTAACCGATTTGCGGTTTGAGACAGTGGTATTGGGGCCTCCTCTCTCTCTTCCCAGGTTTCACTGAGCATGTCCAAGACATCCTTTGACTGTCTGCCATACAGTAGCTCAAAGGGTGAAAATACAGTAGATGCTGGAGGGGTTTTGCTCACAGCAAATAAGGCCCATTGAATCACGCAATCCCAATCTTTCCCGCCTTCATCAACTAGTATTCTTGTAATGGTTTTCAGAGTCTTACAAAATCATTCTACCAATGCATCTGTTTGAGGGTGATAAACTGAGGTTCTTAACATAGTGATATGAAGTATTTATTTAACGTCTTCCATGAGTTTACTCATAAAATGTGTTTAATGATCTGTTAGAATTTCTTTTGGGAACCCGACCCGGTACAAAAATGGTAGCAGATGTTTTAATATTTGCTGGGTTGTACTATTTCTCAAGGGGAAGGTCTGAGGATACCTTGTAGTGTAGTAAACCATCGCTAAGACAAATGTATTGCCCAATGTAGATGTTTCAAGGGGTCCAATGATGTACATCCCGATTCAGGAGAATGTGACATCTATTATAGGTAGTGGATTCAAAGGAGCAGGTGAAGGAATATTTGTGCTGGTCTTTTGACATATCTCACATGTCTGCACAAAGTCTCAATATCAGTATATATTCCTGGACAATAAACCTTCCACTGGTATGTGCTTGGGTTTTAACTTATCCTAGATGTCCCCTGTTAAATGTGAGTGGGCCATTTCCAGAACTATTTTCCGATGGGTTTTGGGTATTTCCAACTGAGTTTTACATGGTCCTTCCCCAGAGGTTTCCCTTCGATATAACAGTCCCAGTTTTAAAAAGAAGAAGGGACCTCCTTTATCATTGCCTTCAGATTCTGAGATTACTTGTAAGAAAGCCTCTGCTAATAATTGATTGTTTCTCTGAGCAAAAGCCAAATTTGGAAGGACAGTTGGTTCGTCATCATGGCTAGTATTGATGTTAGGTCTTTCATCAGCCTGTACAAAACCTAGATCTCTTCTCTCCTTCACTTTCTGTTCGGTCTCTTCTTTTGACTGGGGAAGTACGGCCCTTTCAAGAATCCCTTGTGCTATTTTATCCCCATAATGAATGTCAAATGGTGTTTCCCCATGATTGTGTAAAGGCACTTTATAATCTGCCCTGAAATCTGGATTAATAACTCCTGCAAGTACATCCAGTCTGAATTTCCAAGCTAAACCAGATTTGGGGGCTAGTCTGATGTAGCATCCAGGGCGGTATCAGATCTAAGTCAGTGGGAATCATACTCCTTTTCCCTGGAGGAATGGATACTTCCCTAATACTGCAAATGTCCAATCCAATAGATCCTTTTGTAGCTACAGTGGGGTTTGAGGCTCAACCACTTAGTTGTTGAAATGTTCAGTTTCCCCAGTTCATTTCAATTGAGTTGCATCCCACACCTGACACCATATATAAGGAAAGCACGGTATCAATAGTAGATACAGACACAATAGATATAAGTTTTGAAAACCTTTATTTTGGTACTTTGGTTGGGTTCTTAGAATTCCTAACTGGCCCTAACTCTAGAATGGGAGTAGTCTTGACCATTAAACAAATAACAAACAAGTCCAAGTCAGTCTAGTCAAAATAAAAAGGCCTCTACTAAAAAAACTAACCTGTCTCAAAATAAATGTCAGAAGGGTTTGGGTAACAACTCCCTTCCCCACGTTCAGCAGCACAGGGTCTAAAGAGTAACTTAAAAAGGACAGGTGGATGGCACAGTTCGATCTGTATTGCATACTTTATCTTACTGGTACAATTAATCAGTTCAGGGTTGGGCTTCAAGCTTTTGGTAGTTTAATCACTTCTTTAGGCCTTGTCCGCCTTGTCATAAATATACAGTTCTACTCTTGACATTTACTTTGCCACAATTCAACATAGGTTTCCCCCGCCAGGGTTGAGCATGCCTCTCTTTTCACATTCACTTTTTCACTTTATCACAGTTCTGCACAAGCTTTCCTCGGCCAGGCTTGAGTCTGTTTATTCACTTTGTGGCGGTTCCCTTCCCCACATTGTGTCCTTATATCTTTTCACTGTCCAAGACTTTCCAAACTGCAAGGATTTTACATAGACCTCTGCATGACTACTTTGACCTCTCTTTAAACAATTCAGCAATTAACAATCCTCCTCATCTTGCAACACAAAGGCTTCTTGGTACTTGTCCCATAAGAAACTGCTAAAGGGGAAAAAAGATGACTTTCTAAATTCCCAGCGGAACAGTTTAGTTAATTCCCATGAGAATGGGATAGCAGAGAATTTTGGAAATTGGTCTCTGGGGCTGGACTTAATGAAGGATCGATGCTGCAAAACAGCATTACACCAGATGACTGGTGCAGGAACTTTTCATAACTTTATGGAGGGGATCAGGACCATGATGTAACGGTTAGACCAGCTACAGACTGGAACCAAAGAGGAAACAGGATGGAGGGCCCACTCACTATTGGTTGGAAGTTGTGATTGCAATAAACTCCCAAAGGCGTGAAAAGGCATATGGTCCGGATAGAGTGGGTGCAGATTTCTTTATTGATGAACCAGTTATTTGGGATCTTGTCCTTTGGAAAGGTTTCACTACATGCATACATATGAACACTGTCCCTCCCTCATGGAAGAATGCAGAAATCATCCCAGTATATAAAAAGAGTGGGAGAGAATCCCCGGCAAACTACAGGCCAATTTCTCTGCTCGACACTACTGGAAAAATCTCTACAAAGTTATCCTAAAACATATACAGAAGGAAGTAGGTCAATGAGGATAATGTCATCCATACTATACAGGCGGGGTTCCAGAAAGGCAGGGACATGGTGGATCAAAGCTTGTGTTTGTTTATGATCATGCAGAAATACGCTGTCCCGAGGAACATGAATTTATATGCTATCTTCATTGACCTCTGGACGGCTTTCGATGGGGTCTCGGGCAAGAGGTTATGGTAGGTTCTACAAAGTCAAGGGATGCCTTCTATTCTTTTATCTATAGTGCAAGCTCTGTACACTAAAAACAGAGCTAGAGTTTGCTAGAGGCTAGCAAGAGAGGTCACACAGCTGTTTGATGTAACCAAAGGGGTAAGCCAGGGCTGTGCCATAGCAACGCTCCTATTCTATATTTATATTGAAAAAATTATTACTACTGTGAAAAACCAGAGGGTGTTTCACAACCTAGTCCCTGTGGATCCTGTACTCAGGTGGCCAGGGAAAGTAACAGTAACCCACAATTTTAAGGTTGCGTGTGTGTCGATAAAATGCGTAATGGAAAGGACAATTGCTGAAATGTGAACGCATACAAAGTAAACAGAATGGTCCTGCGAGGCGGGATCGCACATTCGAAAATCTCTGTGAAATATTCTGAGATGAAGTGTATTAAAACGGGGACCAAAGGCAAGAAAATAACTGTGATCTGGAAAGAAAGTTGAATAAGTGAAAAGCAAAGTATGTGAACTCTGAAAGAGGTCAAGAGGGCAGAGTTAAACAGAATATGAACCTACAAGTAAACTATGATAGGTTATTTATTTATTTTTATTTTTTTTTGTACAGTTTCTTATGGGATCTAGTGGCACACGAGTTCACCCTATCACCAATAATGAAGTACTCACACAAATATGTAAATCCTTATACAAATATTTTAAGGAATAAGAGTACTATTGCAGCATTTTGTTTTTCACTAAATTAGTGTATGGAAAGAGAATGTTGTTGTTTTTTATTGTTTGATAAAGGAATGCTTCATATATGATGTGAGAAAAGTGTGACATTCCACATAACAATCTGAGTTTAATGTTTCAAAAAGGAACACATGAAACTGAAGGGGGTAGTTTAGAACTTCTTTTGTGCGACATATTTTGTGAAGATAGTTGGTTCCCAAAAGAAATATTTCTATATGCTACCCTAGCGACCACTATGTTAGAAGTAGGCACCATGTGGCTCTACAGATGTTCCGAACAACAACTCCCATGATCCCCTGCCACTGATGTGATGACTAAGGCCGATGGGTGTTGGAGTCCAACATATCTGGCCAGCCAAATGTTGACTGCAGCTGCACTAGATGGATGTGCACAAAACTTGCATTATTGATTAGATGCGACTCCAACTGGTAATCCACTTTTGGTCTGCAGAAATTCCATCCATAAGAACGTTTTGAGAACATTTTCAATTAAAAATTGAAAAAATTAATATATATTGACAGTGGGTCGCTGGACACTCCTGAAGCCAACATCAAAATGTGAACATTGCAATGTGAGGGAGGCCAGGCAGAAAGTTTAAATTTGGCATACATTGTGGACCTGCCACGAGGTTCACACATTTGGGGGTAAATATGGGGTGAGGTTTGGAGTGTATATTTCTTTCCCCTCTGCCATGAATGGGTGCCACAAAGTAGATGGGCATGCCCCAGAGACATATATGATTGCCCCCAAAATGAATAGTTGAAAAACCCAGCATCATTGCAAAGTCCACAAATGAAAGGGGGTGGACCTTTTGGCTTCCCCCATATTTGGAACATATCCTACTCCCACCCAAGTGTTGGCTCAAAAGCTAAACTTCATAAAGTTTCGCCATTAAAGGCTGCCAAAGTGACTATTGGTTAAAACTATGTAAATGTAAATTAAAAATATACTGCGTCCAGAACCCCCCTGCACTCAGCAAAATAAAATTGACCATTTGAATTGTGTACCCCTCGCCCAATTCCCTGCCCCTATTTGAACCGCTCTGTCTGTGCCCCAAGTGTTTTCTTTCTCCTGTTCTGTCCAACAGGCTTTTGGCCCTGCCTGGACCTACCCACGCCCTCCATAAGCACCCATGTCCTGAGCACATCTCTGCCCACTAAACATAGAGTGTCATGGGGTAAAATACGACCCCAGTTGCTGTTCTGTAGCGTGGCCTCGGTCGCGAGTTGCAAACTATTCATACTGTGGGTGGGTTATTTCTTATAGGACATAGCCGCAGGCCTTGTCCTGTGTGCTGCACCCATTGAGCCTATCCATTAGCGAAGCGCTATAGGTACTGACGCTAGGGGTGCTGCAAAGATGCCATTGGCAGACTCCAGGCTCTTTGTGCATTATCCCATGGAATTGCTATGAGTTGTATCCTTTGTGTACAGACATGAGGGTGTGGTATATATGGTACTGCCATTGTCCATGCCCGTGTGCAGCACCCAGGGGACAGGGCATACTGTTGGTAGAGGTAATACACTCAGGGCATGGCTCAAGGTCTTGCCTTTGGCACCATGCCCAGAGGGATCTACGTGATCTCTGTGCGCTCTTTTATTTTGAATACGAAAATGCCGAATCCTAAAACACAGTGATGGCATCGATCACACTGTACCGCATTCCCCTACCCGCAACCTGTCGCACCTTACTTACTTTTCCTTCCGCGTACCTATCTTCTTTCCTTGGCCTCGCCCCTCCCGCCTCCCTGCGACGTCAGTGTCATAAATTCCAAGGCAGGGTTCTTTTTTTCATACCTTTTATTTTTGCCGCCATCATTTCCAATGCAAGCGGGGGGCGCCCCAGCAGCCCCGAGCCGATTATTACAACTTGTAAAGACTCCCCCAATACCATCCCCCCCCCGCTCCCCTTATACGGTATAATGGCATTCAACATTTGTGTTATTGCCGAATGTTCAGTAAATATGCATTCAGCATTTTAAAATGAGCGACATCGCACATGGGGCAGGGTATCAGTTATGCCCTGTGTCTCCTGTGGGCAGTGATACTAGAGCCAATGCAGAATATGCCCTCTGTGTACCATCCATTTACCACTGCACATTTATTTCTTGGATTATCTAAATTGTGCTGTTATGTGGGAATGTAACGTGTGAGATCATGGAGCCCATTTATGGTGACATTGCTAACATAACACGTGAAATAGTGTTTTTATTACATTTTGCATTGTAAACATAATGCCCTTAGAAGTTTCACCTTAAGACTTCATACTAATGTAGATGTCTCCCACGTATACATGCAAGCAGTGGTAGATAACAGTGTGTACTTCTGGTACTTTTTATATACACCCCTCAACCCCACCTCCTGGTCTTTCACCTGCACAGAGTAGAGATTCCTATGATCCAGCTCAGCTGAAACAAATAAACTGCAGTTAAGGAAGTTGGGGGGGCTATTATTGCTAAACAGTGCACAGCACAGCGGAGTGACTGACTATGCAAGTATTTCCAACCACCAGCAAGCCGTTATATCTTTAAGGATGCACAGGATTGTCGACATATTCTATGCAATTGAGACCTTTGAAAACGGGCAGTTTTACAGCACCGATGAAAAACATGTGTTTATCTCTTTACTGCATTCAGGTCATCCACGATACTTTAATCAACTTTCCACTGGCCTGGATATCGTTGGTCTAGCAGGTGAATGGCTGACGGCGACTGCAAATACAAACATGTATGGGGTTTGTATTATATTCCATCCTGTTCTGAGATGATTGTAAATTCAATTTATTTCATTCTTGTCTTCAAAAACCTTTTGCAATCTGCCTTTGGTATCATATAATGAAAAATGTCCACAAGGTTTGTGGGGAGGTGAGGATTTCTTTGTCAACTAGATAGTTTTTAGATATTCGTTTCGTCATATGTTTGATAGGACGTGCCACCGTGTTGATGTAAACGTGAGCAGAGGTAAATATTAGATCGAGTAGGTGAGAAGGGGTTACCCATGACTGGATGGAATCTTCAGTTGCCCACAACGGGGACACACGCAGGGCGCATTGCATGCCTAAGGGTACTCTGCAATGCATTGAGGGGGTCGGGGAGGTGTAGTTCAATGTTGAGAGTCAGGTTCGGTGAGGGCTTTTCTGCGGAGCACTGTGTCCTGGTCAGACATGTTATTTGGATGATGCCTCCACAGGTAAAGCTTTTGTAGGGTTTTCTTGAGTGATGTTAGACTAGGTACAACCCTCACAGTAGGATATAGGACATTCCAGAGTTGACTGCTTTAGACTTCGATTGAATTCCTTCTGTGTTTGTTTCAGCTGAAGATGGTTAGGAGATTGGTCAGGCTGAAGGCAATCCAAGGAGCAATGACAATTGGCAGTAGGGAGCTAATCTCCAGTTTCTCCACTTAGTTATGTGGTATGCTTTATTAAGTTTTGGACACATTTTAAGGGCTTGGGGCTTTCTATACCTTTTTGGGGGGGCTCCCGCCTAGATGCTTTTACAAAAATCTAGGCAGGATATGATTAGAACTCATATTTTCCACATGGTGATTTGTATGGCAAAGCGAAAATACTTTCCTGACAATCATAAGATCATGGTTTGTATTCTTGAAGACAGCGTCAGTGTATGGAGTGAAGCAGCTGACAGTTTGATATGACCCCAACATGTTTTTCTTCCTTTGAAATTATTCGAGGTAGGTCCAGGGTTTTGTATCCATTGAATGATGTGAGCTTTGTGCACAATCAGTGGATTTTCCATGCTAGGTGCAGAACTGGATGCATTGCAGATATTCAGTGGTGCTTCTCAAGTTGTATTTTTTTACAGGTATAAGTGAAGCAGCACATTTTCTAAAAATTGGATTTTGAGCAGACGTGTCACTTCTGCCAAGGGTCATACATCCATGTTAAACAAAAGCAGGAATGAGATAGAATATTGGGGTTCTCCAAGTGTGGAGGAAGCTCTGCAGATCTTAATAGTGTATTACCAGTGGGTGATGAACGAGTGGATAAATTTGAATGCCAGATCTGATATCCTCATCCAGCCACTTACGAAGAATCTCATATTCTATTGTGTCAGAGGATGCTAAGAAATTCAACAAGATTGCAGCCACTGATATGTAAGTATGTCCGGATCTAGAGCATAGAGCAGTTCCCTGAATATGTCAATTACAGGTAATTTGTAACGCCTGAAGACTTGAAACGCGAGTCACTGTTAGTTAGACGATGGTTTGGATCTACACAGTATTGTAGTTGCTTTGTGGTCTCTCCTTCCATGATATAACTAGGATATGGGGAGTTAGATATGAATAGGTAATTCAAGCCTGTTGTTGGAATCTAGAGTGTGGTACCCACCTATTTGAATTTTTCCCAAACTATTCCTTTCTCCAGGAATTCATTTGTGCTCTCTGTGACATATGTGGCCAATGTACTGATGTGTTTTTTTTTAAAGAAATGAAACTGACCAGAGGTCTCTTGTGAGGTTTGAAGCTTTGATCATCTCTGCAAGAAAAACTATAGTGTAGCTGTGAGATTTGTTTATAATTATACACACTCAAAATGTGTTGTTTAGAATTCATCAAATATGCTTAGAACAGGGTCATCATTAAATTATTTAATTCTGCTCTTTATTTCTCAGTGCCATTATACTTTTATACAAGAATCAATTCATGTTTGGAAACAAATTCATTTATCTTTTTAGACAATACAACATTACATTTATACATATACATATACTGTGAGATTGGCAACATGGGAGGAAACACAGACAAAAGATTCAATGTATAACAAAAGGCTTTTATTAACAAAAATGTCAGGACGGAATGAGGCCTAACTTGCCCTATGCTAAGAAGGGATTTCTCTACCTAAAGAAACTAAGGAAAGTCTGTGTAATTATGTTCAACTGAAAATTCTATCTGAGTGCAAAACCTATCCTTGCCCTCACAACTAAGAAAAAACAATGTGTAGGGATGTCAACCATAAACTAAACCTCATTCCAAAAGTAAAGTTCTGAGCTATTTCCAGCTTGGGCATACCACTCAGCTTCTTTTCTCCAAATGTCAACAAGTTCATTACAATGTTCAATTTACCTTTTTTCGGACTCAACGCAATAAAGTTCCACACTTTTCTAAAGGTCAGGATACCCTTCCCCAAGTTTAATACAGTTCCAGTGCTGCACGTCTCTGGGTTTCCTTCCCCAAGTTCAATATCAAAAGATGATCCAAAAAGAAGTGTTTACAGAGAGTTTATGGGTATATGGACTATCCCCCTACGACACAGATCTCTCACTCTTGAAAAGGTATGCCTGTCGCACCTTTGGTGTACCATAAGGTATAGCTGCTTCTTCATCTTAAATGAATTCTGAATGTTGTACTCTTGTGTTGCGCCAGACACCCCAGAAAATACTCAACGCCTTATTGAAATCATTGGTCCTTTTTAATTTGGGTCTCATGGACCACATTTATTTGCATCCACATGCCCATCTATGTTGACACATGTTTTGGCCATGACGGCCTTTCTGAAAACCGGGATTTACGTTTCCAAACAAAAAATCCCTTACACATATATCACAACCCACTGTTTTTCATCAAACCTTGTATTCATTCATATTTGATGTTCCTCCAAGTCTTTTATCAGGGATGGTTCCCTTAGTCCTTCCTATTAGAGAAAGACTTGTAAAGCGTCCCATGTACAGAATTGGTCAATAAGGCTTTGAGTATTTTCTGGGGTGTCTGGCGCAACACAAGAGTACAAAATTGAGAATACAGAAAGAAGTATCTTGGAGCTTTGGTTTTGAATTTCAACAATTCTGTACAACTTGGGGTTCCTTTCCCCAAGTCTGGTACACACCAATGGTAGTTTTCCTTCTTCCATAACAGAAAACATCCTTGTTAGCATATATGGGTTCTCTGGTCTTGTTGCAGTTTTAGACCACACGGTCCACCCATCACAGGTCACACAACCAGGAATTTCCTGGTCTCCTTGAGTAGTTACATATTCAGCAAAACAAGTAGTTTCTCCAATGTAGCTCCACAACTTTAATATACAAGTGGTTTCTCAACCTTGACTCCAACTTTGCCCTCAGAGTCTTTCATTCAACTTAGTTTCCTAATTGCTTACAGTTAATTGTTCAATATTTAGCAGGTTTGTTCTTCCCTTTCATTCAGTATTCAATAGATGCAGGTTTTGCTTGTTTCATTCAGTTCAATATTGAATAAGTGTAGCTTGCATGTTTCATTCAATTCGGTATTCCAAAAATGCTGCTTTTCTTGGTTCATTCAATTCATTAATCAATAAATGCAACGTTGCTTCTTTCACACAATTCTGTATTCAATAAAGGCAACTTGGCATATTTCATTTGATTCGGTATTCAATAAAGGCAACTTTGCTTGTTTCATTCAGTTTGGTATTCAATAAAGGCAACTTTGCGTGTTTCATTCGATTCGGTATTCAATAAAGGCAACTTTGCCTGTTTGATTCAGTTCAGTATTCAATAAAGGCAACTTTACTTGTTCATTCTGTGTGGTATTCAATAAAGGCAACTTTAGTTGTTTCCGTGGGCCGCAACTACATTCACGATGTCTTATAGCGCTCAGGTGGTTCCAGTGTCCCCAACACTTACCCGTACCCGGCAGCTTCTCTCAACAATTTCTCCCCGAGGGGGAAAGCCTATTCACTGGGAGCTTCTCTTAGCACAATCTGGCTCTCGTACGCAGCTCTGTCTCCGCTTCTTGGCAGTGCCTGCTCCCCGCCTTCCCTTCTGTGGGATCTCTGTCCTGAAGAATCAAGCCAGCAGGACTCCCTGGGTTTTGTTTGGCTTCTCTCCCTTCTGCACGCTCCTTGTTATGTGCCTTCCTCTTTCTGTTCTTCTTTGTTTTTTTAATTTTTTTTTTGTTTTTTATTTTGGTCCAGATAAATTTGTTGAATTTATGTCCAGACTCCAATAGGTTTTTAATTTTGCAGGGCTATGTATTCCAATTCTTTAAGGTTGCAAGGAAAATAATCTACTGTTGTTGTGATTTGATTGATCTCATTAAGAACTGTCGTTTTGACGGTTGGGACAGCTTGGGGCATATCATCAGTGGGTATAAATGTAAATGTATTCTTTAACCCTGAGAACTTGACTACTTGTTCATATGTGCAGTTTTTAAAATGTTCTTGTGCTAAGTAACTGGCATCATTCAGTGTCACGTTTTAACCAATCTGTTGGTTGAATATGAATAAAGGAAAGGCCATCAATTAAAACGGTTAATTCTGGTGTTTTGAAATTTTTACCAGATAAATTACAAACTAGTGAGATTTCCAAGTTTTGGATTTCATTTCTTATCGCTGGTATCCCCTGAGTCTCATCCTGAAAATTCAAAGTATTCCCTGATTGAGGTAGCTGTTAAAGTCTGCATCCTGTGGTCTGCCCCTCAAGGGGATGCCTCCTCATAAACAGCCACGGGCCCCTATTCTGTCTTGGATATTCTGCTCGCTGCTTTGACTGCTCCTCAGTAGATGTGTCACTAAAACTCACCCAGTTTCTTTTTTTGATAGGTTCTTCCCCTATTCTGATTTCCCCCAATTTATTTCGTTGTAATCCCACGTTTATGTGGTAAGGTAGATGTCAGCAAAATCAGAAAACAGTTATTCACTTTTAAATTCTTTAATATCCTTGGCCACTTTATTAGATTGGGCAGTCCAGCAATTCCTTTAAGCAGCATTATAAATTACAGAAAGTGTGAGCACTAATGTTTAATGAAGTTTTAACCAGATAACTTTGAAGAGCAACTGTTTCCCTTCAAGCTAATCTCCACTCCATTGCATGAAGATCCTACCGTTGTTAGTGTGCAAGTGCTATTATAAAGAAACATCTTCCTAGAAATGTCTACTTGCCATTAAATTTGATTCCTGTCCATAAAGGACCAACAATCCCATTTGGGTTTGGGGCATAAATGCAGACAGAACCTCTCGCTAGTAAAAAAGTGATTAACTGATCAACAGCCATTCTATGAGTAGCATTGCATCTTTAATCCACCTGTATCACTGGCACAGTGAAGGGAATGGCATTCCTAAACTCCTTCCTATCCCCTCATCTTCTCAGGTATGTCACTGGTATTGTGTTGAGACAAGACAGCCCCCGCATCATTCTGAATGTGTTAGCAATGATTAACTAAGATCCATCATCATTCCCAACCACCTGCTGTGCTGGCACTGGGATCCAACTGCACTATACCTTTAGCCCCCCTGCCACACCGCAAACCTCTCAGTAGCATAACTGCAAGGATGAAAAGGTTTCTGGTATGTCAAAGTACTCTGCACATCAGCGTGTTTATTGTAAGCATGTCTATCGCTTTTCAGCTGACCATTTACTATGCTCATGAAGTTACGATCCATGTCAAAACACTCAAAGCCCAGACCAATGAGAAACAATGTGCCCAAGATGCTGATTCTAGTGTCAGGGTCCGAGAGAGTGTGAATGGTGTCAACACTGCCCACCAGTTAAGGACGCCCTACCTAATGTGCAGATAGGTGGGCAGCCACTTGAATGGCATTAGAAAATGCAGCTGTTCTCTTTGTTTTCACATTTGGCATAGCATATTAATTACCCTTAAGAGTATTTGGTAATTATATTTTGCAATGACTCCCACAACATACAGGTTTTTAGGTCAGGTTTGAGAGTGTATGGATGAAGCAAATCTGTTCTCCATGCTGGTTTTTATCTTTTGTGAGACAGGTATCTTTGGATCACCAGTGGCTGTCATCCTGACTCATCTGCTCTAGTTAGCCTTCCTTTGTCTGGGAAACTGGTCAACCCATGCATCGAAGATGTGGCGACTTTTAGGATGCTATTGCAGTGCATGTGCAAACAGTGCTGTACAACCATAGTCATATGTGATATTGTGCTCATTGTTTTGTTCAGAAACAGTAGTAACTGCAATAACAGTAGCGATTGAAGCCTATTCTGATTGCAGTCAAGCAGATAGGAGAGGGAGCTTGGGGTATTGATGGCCACACAGAGAAATTGGGCTGGCGAAATAGACTCATTGGGCTTCAAATTCTATGTGGGTTGCCATCCATTGTGAGATGACATATTGCCTTATATTCACATGTGTGCATACACCACCAATGCAGCTCCCTGTGTAGGGGTAGACCTTTAACCACCTTAAACCAAAACAGGCCCACCACTTAAGAAGTGAGTACACAGTTGTACATAAAGCAAGTTTATTGTACAGCTGTTTCCGGGAGCAGTTAGGTGGTGTTGCAGGACCAACAAATCCAAGTCTCAACAATTCAACATCAGTTGCCAGCTTATATACCTTTTGCAACATTTGTAAAACACTCCCCGGTACTTTATTACCATCCACCCCCCAAATTTGATTGGACAATCCTCTTCAAAGAAACCCCATCTTTCTCCAATTCTTCCATTTTCATTTGTCAGGCTCTTCATTATTATCTTCAGATCATATTCAAAACACGTCTTCTTGGGATTCATTGTAGTAGGTCCTGACGTCAGTACATGGTTAAACATTGGCATTGAAAACATAATTCATTGCTAGCAATAACTGGCTTAAGACTTTTAACTTTAAGAATGATTGCACTTGGCCCCGCTGACATATTTTAGGAAATGGAAGAAGATCTGCATAAACAGGATTTTCTTTGAAATACAGATTACGATCTCCATTCCCCAGACTCCTGGCACTTCTAAAAGACCTTCTAATTTGTACAGCTACATGCAGCCTCTGGTGACGTGGAAAAACACTTGATCGCCAAACCCTGGCCTCACGTCTCATGTTTATTAATACTGAAACAAATGACTACCCCCTCTAAAGATTCTAATACAAAGGGCGAGATAACATCTGTTTTCTGGCAGGGACTATAAACCTTGCCCTGTTCGTTACACTGCTTTACTTGGTGACTTATTCACTTTTGCATCAAGAATGTCCCTGCTACTTTATAATACATGTGGAACAGCTTAACCATGGAGCAAAGCACCTAATTGTGTGGATTACATCTGTGTTGCATTGCAGTTTTAATATTGTATCTTTCTATGTGCATGAAGATCTAATATATATAAACATTCTTAAATAATTGTAACACTAAAAGAAACATATCGCACCCATAATTGACTCCATTTGATACATATGTATTTGCAAAATTGCCCTAATTTGCTGCCATCCCCCTGTCTTTACTTTACTTTATTTAATTTTTATTGCTCACAATGTTACCCTGAGGTATGATGGTGCATACAGAAACAAACAGAACAAACAATAAGTAAAACATGAAACATAAAACAAAAAGATACAAAATATCAAAAAAACAGCACACACATTAGAGAGGCAGTGAGAGACTAGACTGCAAAAAATATAATGGTGACCTAGGGAGCTCAGATTACACATGGGGAAAAAGAGAAAATGGCAGTTGCTCCGGGGGACATCAAAGTATCAGTTTACAATTGGAGGATCCCATAGGAAGATATCTGCATGATCTAAGATAAGATGGTAATGTGCTGCGCCCGCAACCCACTAGGACACAATCCGTTGATTGTTGTGAACACCAGTCACCTAGGTCAATCCTACGATAACTTTTAAGGTCCGCCAATCTGACAACTCCAGGCCCAGTTCTTTGCCGTAGCCATGCTAACAACTTGTTTCATAATGCTTCCCTGGATTCTTTCCCCTCTGTCTTCTCAATATTGGTAATCACCAAGTTCCTTTGATCCATAACAAAGGATTGAATACACCGGTTAGTGATCTTGGCCATTTGTGACTTTCTCATATGCAGGCCCCGTTAGGTCGCAGGCTTCAAGTTGGAATTCGCCACTGTATTTTGTATAGCAGGAAGTTGATTGGATTTAGTATCAGACGGTTGGTAGGACTCTCGTGATTGCTCACCCGCCCGGCCAAAATCAAGCAAGGGCAAGGACAAACCTGCAGGAAAGACCTCTATAGGGGAGGTTTGGCAACACTGATGGACTCCATACTGGGAGAGGGAGGTTTGGGAAGATTTTTCAAGTCCTTTCTGCTCTGTTTGATTGGACTGCTGATTGGACTGCTGCGGGTAATACAGCATATTAGGGCTCACCGACTCCACCCATCTATAAAAGTCTACGAGGATTAAGCAGTCCACAAGATCCCACAGCGACTGTTCCTTCAAGAGTCTCCATGTTGCTGATGTCTTGGATTCTGCAAGCTCAATACCAGTTCTACCCACTGAGTTTACCCCGGTCTGTTCGTCTAATGGCAGAGCTTGAGTTAACCCGGTCTGAACACCCATTTGTTGAAGAACGACTTGTATATCGGTATCCTTTTTTATGGGGAAATACTCGTTTCTCCCTACCTGATCAGCATTGAGATTGCCTTCCTTTAAGTGTGAGTCCTTGAGCGTAGATGCCAGGGGACAAAGCACATTATCATCCTTCTTGAATTTGCTCCCTACATCTTTACTGATAGATAAGAGATTAGAGAATGTGAGTTGATCCTGCTTGAGCTTCATTCTCCTTTTGGTACTAAGAGCCAATACTCCGATATCCTGCTGCCATTGCTATGAGAGGCAGAGGCAGGTGACTGTAAGAGAAGTTCCTCCATGCACAATATAACAGAGTGGGGAATAGATGGACCCGGCCTCAAAATGGGAGAGAGTGCACTTGCTGCTTGCCTGGGCAGGACTATGTCCTTATTCTTGTCTGTTGAAATCTGCAGGCTCGTGACAAGCATAGTGCTCTGCGAGAGATTTGTCCAATACTAATAAGCAAATACAATCACAGAATGGAGTCAACCGGCGTTAAGCCTCTTACCCTCCTGTTGCACCCGTAACTAGGTGGGGCCCTACGCACTACACTGTCATCAATATGGTGTGTGCAACATGAATCCCTCGTAATCAAAGGGACCCTCTTTGATCACCCCTACACCTACCTTGTAGCTGTTGTACTCTCAGACACGTTGAACCGTGCACAATATGGTAGCCATTCCTACATGGTTTATGTCTTGCATTTCGACACCTGCCTGAGGTCCACAGAACCTGAAACAATTGTAGTTGATAAGAGGGAACCACCAGATGACACACTTCATTTCACCCAGGAGGGATGCTTGAGTGTTCACTGTTCATCCAACCTCCGCTCTGAAATCAACAGATTTTGCCAGAACCTTTCTTGTGCATGTTTACAAATAGTTAGTGTGTCTGCACGGGCTTCCACCTTGCCCCCCATCTTGAATGCAGCCACGGTCACCTGAAAGTGTGGTTGAAGGAAAGATGCCACAATGTATTCAGCTTTTCTTTAATGATTTCTATGTGGACCACCACAAATATGGATAGCAGTTGCCCCACTCACTGATAAGTTTCTTACTCCCTAAGGCTTTCATGTTCAGCATCCATTATAGACAGATTCATACCCAGCACCTATATAAATGGCAGGAATTCACTTGGAACTATATAGCTAAGACTGATATCATTGCTGCTCTCCACAAGTATCTAAAACAGAATTGATATTGTGCATGTTAAACCGCTGGGTTTGTCTAAAGCAGGCCCCATACATTAAAGGACCGTGACTGTATCTGTAGTCACATTTATCACTGCATTATTTGCAAAGGTGGTCAAGCTTTTTCAATGATCAATTCTTGTATGTTGGCACTGATATTCACTGAAGGTGGTATATCAGGGTGTGTGGTGTACTTGCAATATTTACATAACATTTTGAGAACATTTTCTAATTTGAGAGTAGCTATTGTGTGCCACAGAAAGCATGTCATGGGCAGATGGACAATCACAGTCAAAGTACATCACCTAGAGGTAAAGAAGATGTACAATGAGCGAGACATGGATTGTGTTCCCTGCAATAACATTGAAATTGTAGGCTGATGCCACAAATCCCAAGACTAGATTCTGAAGAGTTTGACTTTTTTGTAATTAGAAAGGATGCACATACTTTATATTTTTGTTGGTTGCTGGGGTCATGTCTGGATAAGTGAGGATCCACTTAAGTATAGGATTTATAAAGAATTACTGTTAATTTGCCCAATTCACCTTTTTACGTACAAGGTCTACAATTGACTTAGTTATCTTCATGTTGTATTGCATATTTGTAAGGTTATTTTAAAACACAAGATATCAATAATTAACTTTCTTCAAGCAGGAATTTTAATCTTTGCTATGACAACAGAGAGGTCATGATGGTCTGAGCTGTTGAACGGCAAAGGCACTGCAAACAAATGATAACATTAGCTGCATTTCGATCAACAATGATTATTTCAAACAAAATTATTTTGCATATATTCTTTCTCATACGTGAAAGAGGCATGACGAATCATATTAACCGTTCATTGTATGGTAAGCATTCATACGGTGTCGCAATTTTCCAGGACACAGTGCACCAGAATAGAAAATATGTGCAATTTTTACCCAGAAGCATGACCTAACCAAGTGGTCATTAGTGAATAGAAATAGAAAATATTTTTGGAAACACAAACAAAGTTATTGTTACATACCTTGTTACATAACCATGGTTACATTAAGTATCTTAAGTCCACATGTTCATTAAGCTCATCTGGATTTACACTGCCTGGTCTGTGTATCCACTTAATATTCTTTCAGATTATGAGTTGTACCACCACCAAGTTGGTCTTAAAAGATCTGTTCAATTACACAATATTCTAATTGTTGTTCAGAATTACTTCATATGTATGCTTATATTAATCTAATGTCAATGATTTGTTCATACAATGTGCAGGTAGTTTCCATGGCATTTACTAAGCCAAAGCTTCAGTTGATTGGATAGATCACATAATTCAGAACATGTTTATTCTATGTTCTTAATGGAACTTCTTGTTTTTTGTGTGGATGACCTATTGTCATGCTGTTGATTGCAGTATAACAATAGCTGCAGTTGAGGACCAGAAATCATCCCATTTTCTTCCGCGTTCTCTGCAATTTTTGGATAGTATGTGTACCAGCTCATAGCACGGGATCTCGTGTGCTTATTTTGCTCTAATAGACAATAATTTCTGGTTGGCAAAATAATTCAGGAATTTAGTAGTGCATCCACATTTCTTCACACACACCAGATCATTCGATGCTTTTGGCAGTTTTATTTTCCTTGAGAGATTTAGTGTGAGTAAAGCACACATTAGTACCAGCTGGTTTGAGTGATATTGTGAAATGGCATTTTGATTGGTGCTTTTTGCTACAAGGATTTAACAGGAAATGTCCTTCATTTTACTGTGCCAGTACCCAAGAAATGTATGCTGTTCTTACTGACTGTCACTTAAGCAATAAGACAGAGCCGGCTTTGGTCGGGCCTGTGACTTGCCCAGGGTCGTTACCAACCGATCCGGCCTGCCGGCAAGGGTCACTTCTCCCTCATCCTTCTGCGGATCTGTTTTCTCTCCTATCCTCTGGGGACCTGCAATTTTATTCTGCCAATGCCTTGATGCTTGCTGCCATTTATGGATCCAAGCAGACTCAACTTGGAGCTCGCTGCCTGCTGGAGATGCCTCTGTGCTAATTAGCACCGTGCGTACTGTGCAATGACTGACTGCATTTTCCACCCTGCACAGTGAGTGTGCGCCACGGCCATCACCTGTTGTTGTACTGCCTTACCACTGCTGCTGTGCAATTTGCACCTTCCAAGATGGCGGCCCGCAAAAATGCTCCTCTTTGTGTCCCACTGCTACAGCTGATGCTGTTGCGTGATTGGCCTCTGTTGTGCTGTTATTTGCCAATCCCTACACCGGCAGGTGGACGCCGTCCCCCCAACCCTCATGTCCCACCTTCTAAGGCCCCTGTTGGTTCCCTGTTCATTGCCTGAGCATGCAATGCCCCCTTCGAGCACTTCGAATATTCTCTCACCTGTGGCATGCCTCACCCATCAGCACTGAGCCCGCTGCTTCTACCTTACAAGACTGCCTAATTACAGATATTGATCTATTGAGGTAACACCAACGCCGAGAATGATAATGTTTTCATGGACATCTGTATTGAGGTGTGCTCTCCATCCGGCATCACCCTCCATCTGTATATATGCGCCTGGTCATTTGTTCTCACTTGCTCTACCTCTTCACATCATACTCTTCCTCTTTGCCCCCCCCCACCCTTTTCTATCTCTTCTTTCTCTTCCCCCCCACTGTTGGCCTGTTTTCTCGTCTGCTGACTCTTGCTCCCCTGCTTTATGGATGCATTGTCTGTCTATGTGTATCTTTCCTCTGTTCTCCCCTCCTCTCTCCCCCCCACTGTTGCTTCCTCCCCTTCCCCTTCCAGCACTATCTGAAATGTCGTCAGGCCTAGTACAAGTGCTGCTTGTTTTGTTCCTCTCCTCCTCCCCCCTCACCTTTTGTCTACTTTCTGATGTCGTCAGGCCTAGTACGGTAGCCACCTGTCTTTCATCATCTCCTTACCACCACCCCTCCCCTCCTTATCATTGTCAAAGCTCTTGCACTAGCTGAAATGTCACCAGGCCTAGTATGATAGTTATTTCACATTCTGATTGTATGATGGACTTGTAAGAATGCCACTGTATTTTCCCCTGTTCACTTCCTTACCTTGAAGCGCTTTGAAACACATTGTGTATAGGCACTATATAAATAAACTATCACATCATATCATATTAGCACCCTGGGTTTTCAATCCGGAAACCCAGGGTGCTGACATCAATGTAATTTTGTTTGAATGAATGGGAGGCGCTTGTGGCATCCCATTCAGTCAAACAAAACACTTACCTAAAATGGCCACCATGGAAATGGATGGTGAGGCTCTATGCAGAGCCACTCTTCCATTTCCATGGCGCCTGGCAGGGACACAGATGCAAAGGATGCAAAGAAATCAGGTAAGTGGGTTAGGGGGTTAGGGAGGGAATGGAACAGTGACTGGTGGGAAGAGGAGGGCAGGGGGGAGATGGAGGGGCAGCAGAGCAGCTTTTATAGTGTATAGTGGCTTGTATAGTGGGATCCAGCCAGCAATCCTAGCAACCTGATTGGCTGCCTCTGCCGAAAAGGCTGCTAATGTGAATTCCATGGCAAGATACTGTGAATTCAGTTCTTGCATGAAGGCCTTCAAACTCATTTTTGAACCATTCCAAAGGGTGATTATGTTACCATGGTAACTGTTCAATATAAAACAATAAAAAACTACTTTAAAACAATGCAGAAAAATTCAAAGAAATTTCAACGTGTTGGACTTTTTTAATTGGAAAACAATAGTCTATGGAAATCAGTGATCATGTATTATAAAGCTTTACTTTGTATTTGTGTTTGGACTTTATTTTATTTTTTTTAAACTTCTTTTTATTCATTTAACGTGGCAGCAAAAAACAGGCGAACATCGCCAGGCAGGTACAATACAAGTACAATAAATATGCAGTGCAGGCAAACAGGAGTTACATCGGAAATGAACACAGCCATCGGGCACTTTTATAACATAAACAAAAAAGTCAGGAAGCTATGATGGGGGCAAGAGCCCAGGTCGGTGGGGAGAGGTGGCTAGAGGAGACGTGGCCGGTGTCATATTCAGGGCTGACATATAAGATCGGAAACTGAGCCAGATATTCCTGGGCCTAGAGTGGGTAGGTTTGTAGGTGAGACCAGGCTTCCTCCGAGTTCGAGGCCCATGTGACCGCTCTTAGCCATTGGGCGTGCGTGGGAGGCAAGGGGTGAAGCCAACACAGTAGGATGGATCGGACGGCGAGAAGCATGCAGAGGCCAGCTTGTTTTTTGGAGTTCCGGGGGAGACCCAGGAGGTCATGAAAGAGGCATACCACCGGGGAGGGACTGATGGGTCGAGCATAGCCGACACCGTCGAGCAGACTGCCTCCCAAAACTGTGAAAGACGGGGACAGGACCAAATCATATGAATGTAATCGGCCGCATCCAGGCCGCACCTAGGGCAGCTAGAAGGGTGATCACTGGACATGCGGTGCAATCTGATCAGGGTGTAGTGGAACCTATGTAGGACTTTAAACTGTATCAGTTTGAAGCGGGAGTTGAAAGACACCCGGTGTATGCGATCACACAAGTGCGCCCAGCGCTCATCAGACATTTCGACACCAAGGTCCACCTCCCACGCCTGCCTCAGTTTAGTGAATTCTGGAATAGATCTGGATTGCAGCATAGTGTATAGTCTAGATATTTTACCTCTAGTGTGTGAGGGGGAGGTGAGTTCCTCGAGGATAGGGTCATCCGGTGGTAAAGCCGGGAACATCGGATAATTACGCTTAAGGGTCCTGCGAAGGGATAAATATTGGAGCCATACACTCCGGCCTCTCCTCAAGGGCAATGGGAGGTCGAGCCATTCGACAAATATTCCCTGATCGAACACATCCCGCAGCAACTCATATCCCGCCTCCGCCCAGCGTCGCACCATAGCCAATGGCACCCGTGGGACCCCCGGTAGGAAGTTCCAGAGAGGGAGGTTACCATGGAAGGTGTGAACAGTACCGGACCATTTCCATGTTTTTGCTAATGCCAGGGATGTGCAGGCGACCGGGCTCTGTGAGTCCAGCACCAGAGGGGTGGGTTGTATCACCAGGGAGCGAATGTCACGGTCACAGACCGCAAGTTTCTCGAGTCTGACATGTGGGGGGGGTCTGTTGCGTTAAACCAGTAGGATGTATATTGGATTTGGGATACCAGCCAGTATTTAAAGAAGTCAGGGGCACCAAAGCCCCCATAAGCCATAGGGGTAGATAAGGTATCCAGTTTAAGGCAGACCGCACCCGAATGCCAAAGGAAGGAATTGACCGTGCGAGTCAGTTCCCGGAAGAAACCACCCCCCGGCCACAGGGGGATATTGGCGAACTTGTAGAGTAACTGGGGCAACACCACCATTTTCAGCAGGCCTATCCTGCCTTCGAGGGATATTGGGAGTTTGTCCCAGGCTAGAACCTTAGATGACAAATGTGTGAGATACTTTTGATAGTTCTCGTTGAAAGTCAGCGCCTGATGGCGCATTATCTCGATCACCAGGTAGGTGAAAGTAGACTGGGCCCATGTAAACCCCTGGGTGTCAGGGAGGGGGAATGCATTCTGTAAGAGGGAAAAGCGTAGATTTCGAGCAATTCACCTTAAGGCCAGAGATTCGGCAAAATGTTTGACGTCTTCCAGTATTGGGGATAAGTTGACAGAGGGAGAGCGTATAAGTAACAAAGCGTCATCGGCATATAAAGACACTATGTCCACCTGGCCCGCCGTGCGGAGTCCTCTATGTGCGTGGAATTGACGGAGCATATCAGCGAAGGGCTCTATTGCTATGGCAAAGATCAAGGGAGGAAGGGGCATCCCTGTCTCGCCCCCCGGGCGATCCCAAAGAGGGGGGAGCAGCGGTCACCGGTACGGACCCTAGCCACGGGGTCAGAGTAGAGCAATCTGACCCAGGAGAGAAAAGAGGGACCAAACTTACAGCTCTCGAGGACCCGCCACAAATACCTCCATGAAACCGAGTCAAACGCCTTTTGCATGTCGAGCGTGGCCGCTACCGCATGTGTCTCGCGGTTTATTCTGTTAATTATATTAAAGAGACGCCTAAGGTTCAGGGAGGTAGAGCGACCGGGGATGAAGCCCCCCTGATCCGGGTGGATGACAGATGGCAAGAGGGGAGCCAACCGGAGTGCTAGTGCCTTAGCGAATATTTTGACATCGCAATTTATAAGTGAGAGCGTGCGGTATGAACCGCATTGTGAGGGGGATTTACCAGATTTAAGTAGTACCGTAATTGTGGCTTCACGGAGTGAGGGGGGAAATACCCCGGCTTCAACCGACTCCTCCCAGAGAGCCAACAGGTGAGGGAGCAATAGTTGTTTATAGCGCTTATAAAATTCAACTGGGATACCATCCGACCCAGGGGCCCTCCCCGAGGATAAGGAGTCCACCGTATCAGAGAGCTCCTCAAGCGTAAGTGGGGAATCAAGGGAACCCGTGGACTCCGGAGAGAGAGTCGTCAAAGGAAGGGTATCGAGGAAGGAGTCAATCTCTGCCGCTGGCACCTCATCAGAGTTGGAATATAGGGTTTCATAGAACGTGAAAAATTCAGTATTGATGTCCTGTGAGGTGACAGCCATAGAGCCGTCCGGTCTCTCAATCCCAAGTATATGCGGGGACCCCATCGCATGACGGATAAGTCTCGCCAGAAATCGGCCAGGGCGCTCACCCTCCCCGTATCTTCTCGCCATGCCAGGGTTATCCAAGAATTTTTGTTCACGCTCCGCCAGGGATCGGAACGTATCCAGCTCCACCCCGATATCAGCCAGGGTTCCCGGAGTGGAGTGAAGTGAACATTGAGCCTCAAGGGTCGATAATTTAGATTCGCTCTCTGCGAGGTTTCTACGGATCGATTTAAGAATACCGTTCTCCTTCGACAGCGCCATCCCTCTAATATAGACCTTGAAGGTCTCCCATAGAATGGCCTGCGATGTTACCGAGCCTGTGTTTGTCTCAAAGAACTCCTCGATGGATAGCTCGAGCTCAGAACAAAACTCTGGGTCTAGCAGGGAAAGAGGCTTCAGCCTCCAACGTCGGGTACAGCCCGGATCTGGCCCCCAATCCATGGTAATGGTCACAGGAGAGTGGTCAGACAGGGTCCTGGGGAGAATCTGTAGCTGTATGACATTCTTAACTAGAACATTGGAGATCACCCATCTGTCAATACGGGAATAAGAATCATGGACCGAAGAGTAGAAAGAATAAACGCGGGAATCCAGGTAAAAGAACCTCCATGCATCAACCATGACGAGACGGGGAAGGGACGATAGTGCAGCATAGGCTGCTCTAGAAAGTTGACGAGGTTTGGACCCAGACCTGTCGAGGGCTACATCGAAAATTGTGTTAAAATCCCCCCCCCCAGAGGATGGGGACAAGGGGGAAGCCATCGAGAAGGGACGAGACCTGTACATAGAAATCTGGATCATCTATATTGGGACATAAATGTTCAGCAGGACTATCTCCTTATTTTGAAGCGTAGCATGAAGCAGTACATATCTGCCCTGAGGGTCTATGTGTGAGGAGATGAGAGTGAACTTGTGACTCTTATGGATGAGGGTCATGACCCCTCAGCTTTGGGAAGAGAAATCGGTGGAGAATCTGTGGGGGCCCCATGATTTGGCAAATCTCATGCACTGTTCCGTGCGGGTATGTGTCTCCTGTAAGAAAAGAACCTTGGATCCATGCCGGTCAGCCAGTAGCTGTAGCTGCCTCATCTTTTTGTAGTTACCCAACCCCCGAACATTCCAGCTCATAAAAGTCAGGTCGCTCCCAGACATTGATGCGGGGACAAATATATCAGAGAAAATACCAATAGCCAATGGACCAGTTTAGCGACCCTGCAGTAACAGTCGTTGAGTACCACCTTGCGGTCCGTAATTGCTGCCAACGCCAAGCTTTTTGTAACATAACCCCCAACATGTTCCACCCCCCTCCACATCCCTCCCCCAAACAGAGGGATGGCAATCCCAAAACCCCTCAACAAAAACCAAACCAAAGGTATCAGCGCCTGGGGGGCCTGTAGGCCAGATTGGCCGTGTCTCTCCGGGCAACGGCAGGTCAAAGTGAAATGAAAGGTGCCACCAGTGAAAACTTATACGTAACTTGGGCGGAGATGTTGCACATGTTGACGCGGCACATATTCGTGACAGTGAACATTCTAAACAGGTTACAGAATAGAAAACCAGTGTGACTCCAGTATAGGAAGGTGGCTGGGTGTGGGCCCTCCTTGACCGGGCTAAAGGGTAGCAGTCGGACCCTGAACAGAGAGGGAGTATCAGCCTGGGAAATGTTCGTCCAGGAACTTAGAGGCCTCTTCTGGAAGAGTAAAGAAGAACACCCGGTTGGCGTGTTCTATACGGAGTTTGGCGGGGTAGAGCATGGCGTATTTAACTGAGAGATCACGCAGCCTGCGCTTTACCGCCAGGAAAGTATTGCGTTCACGTTGGACGGCCACCGAGAAGTCTGGGTAAAGGTGGATCCTCGCACCGCCCAGTAAGAGCTCACCCTTGAGCCTCGCGGCCCTGAGGAGGGCATCGCGGTCACGAAAATTCAGCACACGGGCTATGATGGGCCGAGGAGGAGCGCCAGGCCTGGGTTTGGCCGTTAGGGCTCGGTGCGCACGCTCTATGGAAAATTGCAGGGAAAGTCTGGGTGAATCGAGGAGTGTCAGCAATGTATGTTTGACAAAATCTTCCATTGATTCATGAACCTCATTCTCGGGAACGCCGATGATACAAAGGTTATTGCGCCTTGATCGGGATTCCAAGTCCTCGTTCTTCTTTTCCACATCAAGGACTCGATTGGAGAGGGCGATGACCTCAGAGCGCAGGGCACCCAATGCATCCTCAGCGTAGCCCACCCTTGTCTCGACCTCCGCCACCCGGCTATCCGTCCTCTCAAAATGGGCCTTGATAGAGGATATAGTGCCGTTCATGTCATCTAGTTTTGAGTGGAGGGCGGTGAAGCCCTCCCGAATAAAGTCCATCATGTTTTGAGACTCCGGAGCTATGGCGGATGATGACTCCGTGGGAGCCTGCTCAGTGGTTTCCTCTGGCGATCTCACCGGCGTCTTCGCGATCATATTGATGGAGCTCTGTTTCTTTGAGACCCCTTTAGTCATCCTGGCGAGGTTGGAGTTCCAATAGAGTAAGTGGGGGACCCCAGCAGCTCAAGAAAGGGAGGTATGGGAGCCTCGCAGGGCGTGATGTAGAGCAGGTGATTTTCCAGAGGGGAGGTCAGCAACTGTGGACCTGTTTATGTGGGGCCTGTGGTGGCCGGTGGAGCCTGTGGAGGTGCAACCTGCCCCCGCAGGTGCGGGAGGCGAAGTCCGGAGAGATCCGGTGTAGACGACACAGGGGCTAAGAGTGGTGGTGTGCAGTGGCCGCCGTGAGAGCCGTGGTCAAGGTATGGTAGTCCAAGCAAGTCTGTAGGAGGGGTAGGGAAGAGCACCAGCCGGCCTTGTGTCCCACCGATGAGATGGATAGGCTGAGGCTCCAGAACAGCAATGTGGGATGAACCAAACCCCGAGGATCCTCAGGTCCGGAGGCCCCCCAAAGTAGATGTAATGTGGGTGGCTGGCGTGGCCCAGAGCACCCCAAGTCAATTGCCGGATCACAAGCCAGTCTGCGGGGGAGATGGGCACCCGGGTGATGTAACTTCAGGGCGAAGCCGACTGTGCTGGGTGAGAGCGCCAGCGCCCAGCAAAGTGAGCCCCAAGCTACAGAGGCGGGCACCACCAGCACTCGGGCCACAGAGTGAGGCGGTACCCACCCCCCATGCACCACGTACCTTATTGGGCCCGGGGCCCTGCGGTGTGTGTCAGCAGGGGAGCGCGGCTCCAGGTGTCCAGGGGAGCGCCGCAGCTCGACCCCTTCACTGAAGTATCCTTGAGGGGGGGGGCCTCCAGCAGTCGGCTCCCCCGGCGAGCAGGATCATGGTCCGGGGAGGGCCGGGCCGCAGCGGCGCCAAGGACACCCCACGAGGCGGCGTTGGATTGTGCCACGGCCGCAGCCGTATGTGCCGCCCCTCCGCGAGGGGATGGAATGCAGGGTGCAGGCTCCGGGGGAGGCCCCACAATCAGCGAGCCCCGGCAGGAGTGGGTGGGGATCCTCGCTGGGACTAGTGGCGGCCCCAGCAATCGAAGAGGCCCGGCACGTCCCGAAGCCGGGGAAGGACGCCGGCGCAAAGCCGCCTCGCAGGTGGGGGAGGGGCGGGAAGATGTCCGGATCTCAGGGTCCCCGGCACCGTTTCGCGTCGGGGTTCGGTCCAAATGCAGCCCGGATCGTCCGCGATCGAGTCGTGCCCTCTGGAGTCGAGTACGAGTGCAGGAAGGTGCCGCAAAAAGGATCCTGTGACTGCCTGCCGCGGAGAGTCACGTTCAGGTGGCCATCAGCTCAACAGCGCCCCCTGTTTGGACTTTATTGAATTATAAAGCGCTTTCGCCAAAGCGCTGTGCATTTAAAATGGTGCCGTTCACAGAATTTGGCAATTAAATAATCCAGACATAGGGAAAGGGAAAGGCAGGAAGGCTTTGAGATTAGCATGAAAGAGAAAAAGAGTAGAGGAGAATCTAATGTCAAGAGGTAGGGAATTGCAGACTTTCGTGTGCCATATAGGGAAGGATCTGAAGTGAGATTGGGCACAGGGAGGTAGGAACAAGCAAAATTAACAGATTTTGGGAGCAGAGAGAGCGAGGAGGAACATGGAGAGTCAGTAAAGAAGACAGACAGGGGGCGGAAGCTTGTGCATGCATTTGAATGCAATAGAGAGAAAGTGAAAGAGTAATCAGGATTCAAAGGTCATCCAGAAGAGAGAAGGAGTAATAGAAATATGGCAAGAAAGACAGTAAAGAGTGCTGATAGAGGCATTAATGTAGAGGAGCAAGCTGATAGGAGGGGAGGACAAGAAGGAGTGTGAATCAATTGTCGAGACAAGATAGGACCACAGCAGAAAGGCGAGCTTATAAGCATAGAAAGAGAGGAAGGGCAAGCTTTTTCGAATATTGAATAACTGACAACGACATGAATGAGCGACATTAGTAATGTATGAGGAAAAAGACAAGGAGGAATCAAAGATTACTCTGATTTCGTACAGAGGAAGAGAGTGAAAGAGGAGGGGGAAGAAAATATACGGAAGGGGTAGAAAAGGTGGAGGAACAGATGGAAAAGACAATCTCACTTTTAGAAGTGTTAAGTTGAAGTTAGTGAGCATGCATCTAGGATTGTATAGCAGGAAGAGCAGAGGACATATTAGCATGAAGAGCATCAGAAAAAGAGAGCGAAGAAAGAAAGATCTGGGAGCCGTCAGCGTAGACATGAAAAGAAAGGCCAAATGAAGAAGCAATGGTAGAGAGAAGGGAAGCCCTGTAGCACACCATATTTTATTTCAAATAACTTTTATTTAACCTACTGTGGGGAATGACATATGCATGAATACAAAAATCACATTTCAAGAGGACAACAAGACAGGGGTTACAGAATACCATATGTTCTGTGCATCAGAAGGATTGCAGCACTTCCAAGGCCCACCTCACCTGAGAACTTTATAGTCTTTCAACCCAAACACCACCACGAACCAGCATTATTACAACAGTGAAATGTCTTGCATCAATGGCCGTCTACCGACTATCGCTGGGTGGTTTTCCACAAAGTCAATGAAGCGCTTCCAGACGGACACATGTTTGCTGCCCCACCAGCAGGATGTCCCATTGTTATTACCCACCACATCTGTTCCACCGGGCCCTCCACAGATTCCAATTGCGAGCGATAATTAGTTTAGCTCCCATTAGAAAGTGTCCAATCAAGGTGGCTATTTGACCCTACTGGGGGTATTGCCCATCACCTGTGTCACCTAGTAACACCAGCGGGGATCCACGGGAAGAGACATCCCTGTGACATCCTTCATTTTGGACAACATCTCCTTCCAGAAGAGACCCACCATCTCACACATCCATACCATGTGAAAGAGAGAACCCACTTCAGTGCAGTCGCGCCAGTAACTCCCATAATAATCAGCCAACATGCAGTGAAGTCTCTCAGGTGTGAGGTACCACCTGTGACAGAATTTGTAGGAACATTCCTTGTCTGTGACACATCTGGAGGATTTATGCTTTATCAGCCATATTCACAACCACGCTTCAGCCTCTATTGGCCCTCCCAAATCATCCTCTCACTTACTCATATATTGCAAGCGTATCAGTGGGTCACATGTGTCTAGCAGCTTATATAATTGTGAGACCCGGCCCTGAGAAACCCCCCTGTGAACAATCTGCTTATGAGCAGTCATTGGCCTAGTGGCCCCACGTTTCATGAGTAGATGGGAAGCTCTGTGTCTCAATTGTTCATAGTAAAATTGCTCAGTTTTGGGAAGGTCAAAGGTTTCCTTACATTCCTGAACAGTCAGTGGGTGCCCACCCACATACAATTGCTGCAGAGTCACCAAACCACTGGTTACCCATGCCTCAAATCTCCTACCACACCCTGGTTGAAAGGTCGGGTTAATCTAAATAGGTGTAAGTGGCCCCACCCCCAAAGCCGGGCCCCATCTACGGCGTGCTCTCCCCATATAATGCAGCGTGTCCTTAGTTGTGGTTAAGAGTTCGACATCAGGGATCTCTTCTCTACATACAGGAGATGGACCAACCTCAGAGCCGATTGGGCTGGCTCGATTACTTTCCATTTCGGTTGCAAAGCGGCGTCACCCCAGGTGACCACATGTGAAACTTGCACAGCTAAGTTGTACCGAAACACATCAGGAACTCCTAGACCACCTACCCCTATGCGTCTCAATAATACCTTCCGAGAGACTCTTGCCTGCTTTTTCCCCCATATGAATTTGAGAATCCTCCCCTGAATTGGTCAAAGCTCTGCATCAGGCATCCTAACAAACAATGCTAAACAGAGGTAAAGGAACTGAGGAATAAGATTCATTTTAACAGTGGTAATCCTGCCAAACCAGGATATTTCCTGCTGACTCCACCTATGTAAATCATCAGACATCTGCTGGAGCAGAAATTACAGTGACAAACCTCTGAAATGCTTCTGGGGATACGTACACCTAGGTAAGAGATAGAATCTCGGGACCACTGTATCGGGGGCCAGGGCTCCAATCAGGGAACTATCCCGGGGGCTCAAGGAAACATCCAACCCATGCAACTTGTCAAAGTTAATTTTAAAGCCGGATACTCGACCAGAATTTGAAACCCATGTGACCTGTTAGTGCTATGACCTGTAATGAACCCTGTCTGATCCCTATCTATAATCCTGGGGATAACCTTCATCATGCGATGGGCCAGAATCTTGGAGCTTCAAGTCTATATTAGTAAGGATGATAGGGCGATAGGAATCACACAGTGTCTGGGCCTTCCCCAGTTAGGGGGTCAGCACAGCCGTGGAGGCAACCATAAAGGGGGCCATCCTCTCAGACATCAAAAAAGAGTTGAAAAGATCCACCAGTGGGGAAAGCAGAAGGGGCAAAATATTTAGTAGAAGGAGCCATAAACTCATCCGGGTTAGGGGGTTTATTTTTCAATGTTTTAATAACCCATTCCACCTCCTCTAATGCAATTGGAAATTCCAAAGCCTTATACGCTTCAGCTGTTAGCTTTGGTAGGTTTCTGCCCGAACTGCAGCCTGACCACTATCCTCTCCTTAAAACACCTCCCCGAATTGAGCCTCAAATATCCTCAGCTTATCAGTGTCCCCTTGCTGCAGCATACTCTGTCCATCCGGTAGGGCCAGCACTGGTTCTGGAGTTTGTTTAATTTGATAGCAGCTACCAATTGGCCTGATTCCCATTTGCGTAATACAATTGTTTGATTTTTAACATTGCCTGGGACGTCCTATCAGCAAGATGCTTCTCAAGCTTTTTACTTGCTGCCCTCAGCGGGTGTATTGGGTGTATATCCCTCCATGATAATTTCCTCTTATTTTCCTGCTCAGCCTACTCGATCCCCCTCTCCAGGCCGAGCCAGATTATATGCTGTTCTCTAGTATACACTGCACATTTACTAATTAGTTCTCCCCAACCACTGCCTTCATGGCATCCCACACAATCCCCGGCCAAGGGCCTGAAATACTATTCTCCTGAAAATAATTAGTTATTACCTCACCCAACTTGTGGTACTCGACCGGGTCCCTCAGCGCCAGATCATACAGCCTCTATGGGGGCTGAAGTCTATCAGGCCGACCCACAGGGTACATGGGGGTACACTGTATCAGTATTTATAATTGGATTGTGAAACCTAGGCCTTTCTCCCTCTATCCAGGATTCTCAATCCTAGGTGTGCTTTTCTTCTCCTGTCTTAAATGTTCATTTTGAGAGCTCTTTAATCATGAGTGTCGCCGTCTTGTCCTATTGCCAAACCTGCTTGCCACTCGCTGTCTCGTCTGCCTGCACCCTGCCCTGTGTCCTACTCTATGGTGCTCTCTATCTCTCCTATCTTTTCTAACTGCTTCTCTATTGACTATCCTGCTCTCCTCACTATATCCGGTAGGAAGAAGTTTAAAAAGGACATCCTGGTCTCCAACCCAGGCCTCTCTATTGCTGACACCTACACCAGTGCCTCCTCCAAGGAAACTTTCACCAACATCCTCTTTGTCGTTCCTTTGCCAGACCTATGGACCCATCATATGGTCTCTGTGCTCTCTCCCTTCTCCTCTTCTCCCATTAATGGAGGCACCCGGTGGGACGTCCTCCTGGCCTCCTTCCATTCCTCTAAGGTCATCATTAATGTTTATGCAAATGGTCCAAGGCCCTCAGGCCAACCTCCACCTCTTTGATAGACGCTTCCCGCGCCTCATCAATTTCCTTTCTTCTCCTGCTGTCCCCTCTCCCCCTTCCGCAGCTACCTCGTCTCACCCTGCTGCCTCCTCCTCGGCTACCTTGCCTTCTCCTTCCCTCTCTGCCCCCTCTCGGGCTACTTCTACACCTCTGCAGTGCATACCTCTGATCTGTACCCCTCCCCAGAAGTCCTTCAAGGATGGCAACCTTCTCCATATTGCTACTCTAACTCTTGCTCTGCTGTCAAACACTCCGACATCTTCTGGAAGAACTTGACCTCGATGTCCTCGGTCTCACCGAGACATGGTTCATGGCCAGCTCTGTCACTAGCTTTGACACGCTCCTCCCTGACGGCTACAAGATCCTCTCCACGCCCAGGTCCAACCGCTCTGGAGGGAGTGTAGCCCTGATCTTCCCCGAGTGGATTCCTGCCTCTGTCACTCCTATGCAGACCTACTCCTCTTTTGAATGCCTCGTCTGCAGGCTCTCTCTCTCTCTCCTAGCCATTCCCTTACTGTGGCGACTATCTATCGGCCACCTGGTCAGATCTCCTCCTTCCTCTCTGAGTGGCCGGATCTCTCCTCCTCACTCCTGGCCTCAACCACTCAACTCCTCCTTCTCAGATACTTCAACATCCACCTGATCTCCTCAAACCTTCCCCTCTCTGGCCCTTTCTCCACTCCTCTCTCCTGGAGTGATCACTCTCCTCTCCTTCCATCTAACCCTCCCTACCCCTTAGGCCAAGCCACTTCCAACACTGCCACCCACCTTCTCGGTCATCCGACCCATGAAGAGCGTATCAGTTGAGGCTTTCGCTGCCACCTTATCACCCCCCCGTTGCCCTTTGGCTGACTCTCACCCTGACACAGCCCTCATGCTCCACTCTGCTATATCTGCTATATCTGATACTCTTAATATCCTTCCCCCTGTCACGAGAATCTGCTTGAAGCCCAAAGCCAAGTGTAACTCCTGGTACGAGTCAGACCTCGTCACCCTAAAATGCAAGTGCAGGGTGGCCGAGAGGAAATGGCGTGTTTCATGTACATCCTCTGACAAACTGCCCTGCTGCCTGCTCCAAAGGCAATACCGGCTCTCTGTCCTCACAAGAAGAGAGCTCATATCCAAGGCCGCGTCTCTGCGGCTTCTAGCAACTCGGCTGAATGCTTTAAAATCTGCAAGGAGCTGGCCAATCCTGCCGCAGTCTCTACCTCTCCTGTCCCTTCCCAGGCCCTCTGCCCGGCACTGGCTTCTGACTTCATCTCTAAATCTCAGGACTTCCTGTCCTCACTCTCCTCCTCTCCCCTCCCTCCCTCTTCTCCCTGCTCTTTCTCTGGCCCTTCTTCAGCCACCTCTCCTCCCTCCTTCTCTGTGTTTCCCCTGTTCTCCGCAGATGAGGTTTCTAGGAAAGTCTGATCTATGAAAGTCTCGTCAAAACAGGTTCCCCCCTGTTCCTCTAAAACCATCAAGGACCACATCGACTCCCTGGCTTCTGCCCTGGCTGATTTCTGCAATCACTCCTTCGCCACTGGAGTCTTCCCATCCCCCCTGAAGCACTCCCTTGTGCACCCTCTTCTTAAGAAACCCTATGCTGACCACTCCTGCCCTGCTAACTATCGCCCAATCTCCACCACGCCCTTCCTGGGCAAGCTCCTGGAGAAGCTGGCCATCTCCCAGCTTAATCTCCACACTAAATCTGTTGGTTGTCTTCATGACCATCAGTCTGGCTTCAGAGCTGCCAGAAGCACGGAAACTGCTCTCCTGAACATGCGTGAAGACCTGCTCTCCAACCTTGACTCTAACACCCCATGTGTCCTCATCCTGCTTGATTTCTCTTCTGCCTTTGACACTGTCAACCATGCCATCCTGCTCAACCTGGATGAGCAGGATGTCTATCATGTCTCCATGATAACCTGGGTATCACTGGTCTGGCGTGGCTGACCTCTTTCCTCTCTGACCGACCCTCCCAGGTCCAACTTGGGTCCTTCCTCTACGTTATCTTTTTCTCTACCTGTGGTGTCCCCCAGGGGTCTAACCTCTCTCCCTGACCCGTTCAACCAATACCTGGCACTTCTTGCCCACCGTATTGCGGCTCTCTGCCCCCAACTTTCAGTGCTATGCGGATGACACCCAGCTCATTTTCAGGCTACCTTCAGCCTCCTCTTCTCCTTCCCTCATCTCTGATTGTTTGTCTGCTATCCAGGAGTGGTGTGCCGCCAATGACCTCTGCCTGAATGCCAGTAAGACTGAGATTCTCCTCATTGGCACACCCGTGCCCTCCTTTCCTGTAGCTCTCTGGCCGGCCCCTCTTGGCCCTCTTCCTGCTCCCACCTGCAAGGCTAAAAACCTTGGGGTCATATTCGACTCCACACTCTCCTTCTCTCCTCACATCTCCGATGTCTCTAAGAAGTCACACTACCAGCTGCACCGCCTCAGAGGTATTCTTCCTTTCATCTCCTTCCCCCAGAAGCTCACTGTCTCCACAGCTCCGGTTCTCTCTAGGCTGGATTATTGAAACAGCTTCTTTCTAAATGTTCCTGCCTCTACTCTCTGCCCTTTGCAACTCATCCAGGACAGGACTGCGAGACTTGTCCTTGGCCTCAAGCCGAGGGATCGTATCTCCTCTGGACTGAAATCCCTGCACTGGCTCCCTGTGGCTGTGAGGATTAATTTCAAAACCCTGGGGCATGGGGCCACAATACCTTCAACTCTCTCTCCCTAAATATCTGCCTTCTTGAGATCTTTGCTCATCCGCCTCCAACTCCCTCAGGGTTAGTCCCTTCCCCAAGCAACCAGTTGGTGGTAGATATCCTTCTTCAGCCGGGGCCTCCCTCTTGAACAGCCTCCCTGTCTCACTTAAACTTGAGGAGAACCATCTCTGGTCCCGGAAGCACCTCAAAACCTTTCTCTTTGCTTCTGTTTTTTCTCCTCCTCTCCCCTGCTGACCTTCTGGCTGTAACCGGAACTGCACTGCTACCTGGACCCCCTCTGATCTCGGGCCCGGGTCCCTCACCCACCAGCGTCACACACCTGCACTGCTCACCTGGCAACCCCCGCACTTGGGGACTCGTTCTGCATGCCTACAGTCCCCCTACCAGCCCTTGTCACCTGATGTCTGCACTTACCCATGCACTTGCCACATTCTGGCCGTTACTTACTTATTGTTGTTATCTATTCCCATGTACTGCAATGTCCCTTCCCCCCTCCCATGCACTTGCACGATCTGAATGACACCTGGTCTAGTAGGATCGTTGTCTGTCCTCCCCTGTTCCTCCTCCCTTGCCTCGTCGCGCCTTGAAACACTTGTGTATAGGCGCGTTATAAATGCCATATGATGTCATATCATATCATGGTAATCAATACCAGGGCATGGTCTGATAGCATCCCAGGGCCAATGTCCATCACACAAACACATGGGTGCAATGCACTGGGAACCAACACAAGATTCAATCTGGAGAAACCCCCATAAACATGTGAGTGGAAAGAGTAATCGGCCACCCCAAATTCCCAGAGAAGAGAACCAAAGGCTAACTAACAAATGCTTGAAATCTAGTTTTGGATTTGTCCACCAAAGGATTGGGCACAATATTGAAATTACCCCCTATCAAAATCTTCCCCTCTGCAAAGGGAAGCAAATGAAGGAGGACATTTTCCAAGAACCCATCTTGCCCAGCATTAGGGGCATACAGGGAGGCCAAAATGAACAGGCATTCCCATAGCAGGCACCTCACACACACATATCTTCCCTGGGGATCCTGTAGTACTTTAATTTTGAATATCAGGACCTCTCGCCAATCAGTATCGCCACCCTGCACTTCCATCCCCCACAGCCCCTCCAGAAACAAAGAATTGTCTCGGGAACGCTCTAGGGCACATTCGCTTTTCATCATGCACGAGCAAATGCATCTCTTGTAAGAAAACCATTGAAAGGGACATATCCCCCAATTTACCTAGGATAGATTTTCTTTTCATCAGGGAGTTTCCATGTACCCATCACAATCAAGTCCTCCCCTGCCCGGAATACCTGTCACCTAATCCAGAACACCTCATATGATCAGGCCTCACCCATCCCCTCGTCACAACTTGGTACGCTTCTTCACAGGAAATGTAATCCAATACCAGTCCCACAATAAACACTGGTAACCCTATGCCCACCCACACCCACTCTTACCGCCATACCCAAATGCCCAGTGCTCAAACAGGAGCAAACATCAGACATCACTAACTCCATAGGGAATTCCGACTTGGAAGGCAAATAACACTCCAAAACTGTACACCACCTCCCTCTGTACCCCCACCCCACAGTACCCCGATTCTCATAGCACAACTTTAGGTTTGGGTCAAAATAACGTACCCACAGGTGAGAACCACAGCCCCAATGCAGACTCAATGCCCAGCACTCCAATAACACCAGTAGGATTGCTCAAGATTTCCTGACCGGACCCTTCATCTTCCTCCCCAGCCCACCTTCATCTATTTATGCGAGGTTTCCGGACCAGGACACAAATTCAACCCCTTCACCTCAGGTGCTCCACCCTGCTTCTCCCCAGCATTCATCAGGCCCTCAGCCTCCTTTAGTGTCCGAATAGCTCATTGCCGCCTCTGGTGAGCGAAATGGAGCGCAGTAGGAAAGCACCATCTGTAGGTCCACTCTATACTGTGCAGTCATTCAGTCAGTGGTCAGAGTGCCCTCCGCTTTGCCAGTCGTGGAGGCGAAATCTTGATACAAGGAAAGGGACATGTTATGGAAGGAAATGGTTGACAACGGTTGAACCGCAGTTATTATGCATTACTTCAGCTTGAAAAAGTGGACACGTCAGAGTACGTCCGGCTTCCTGTCTTTTGCTGAGAAGTCCTGGTCCTTGTGCGATGCGTCCTATCCAGTTCCATAGCTCAGACATCCAGTAGCTTCAAGATTAATCCAATTCTGCCACGAATTCAGGGAGTTCCTCATCTCTTACCCCTGTAGGGATGCTACAGATCCAAATATGTTTCCTGCGGGAGCGATTCTCCCCATCCTTCTGATTATCTTCCAGTGCATGGAAATACCAAAATAGGTGCACAACCAAATGTTTAAAGAGTCGTAAAGGAATACTGATATTCAAATTTTAAGGTGCGGGGGAGGAACTGAGATCCTGGCACAAGACCTCTACAAATAACAACAAAGAAGGAGAAGATTCAAGCTTTGAACCCTCCCGTCCCCTGCACACTATAAGGTGTGTTGGATCAACCAACTACTATATCCAAAAGAAAGTGATTACTGTAGGTAATTGAAAAACATTCAAACACAGATAGTTTTTTTGTACAAAAAAACTATGTGTTTGAATGTTTTTTGTACAAAAAAACTATCTGTGTTTGAATGTTTTTCAATTACCTACAGTAATCACTTTCTTTTGGATATTGTAGTTGGTTGATCCAACACACCTTATAGTGTGCAGGGGACGGGAGGGTTCAAAGCTTGAATCTTCTCCTTCTTTGTTATCTTCCAGTGCATCACAGCGTGCCTCCAAGGCTTCCAATCTATTACAGCACTCACCCACCTTGTGGGACTGTTCACATAATGTGTCCTCCACCTCAGAAACCCGTTGCTCAGCTTCCGAGACCCTCTTATCCAGTGCCATGATTTGTGGGAGCATTCCTCTGTGCTTTTGTGGATTTCCTTGTGAATTTCCACCAGTAATTCTTGCAAATCTGATTTGGTGGAGCATCGCTAGGAGCAGATCAGCCCCATAGGCCTGGGCTGTCGCCACCTCACTACGCCTGTTCTTGTCCGCTGGTTGCAGCATTGTTGAAATATCTCCTTGTTTACCTGGCTTGGGTGTTTTGGCCATCGTGGCTACAGAAGACAGGATGGATCCACCGAAGACTCCCTGTGGCAGGGTTCGCCCCCTATTATTAGCTCATGTCCTCACACCCCCCACACAGCTCCTAGAGGGCCACACACTGTGAAGCTATGGCTGCCAACAACATGCGGCACATAGGGGATGCTGGTGGAACTGCACTGTTTCCAGCTACCAGGTGATCACATGCCTTTACCACGAACCATAACATAACCACTAAAATCACTTCTGTGCTGTTGCAAATGAGGGAGGTGAAAGATATGAGGACTGGCGCTGTTGTCAGTTCACTTCAGGTAGTCATATTCATGAGATGCAGCTCATAACTGTTGCGTGGTACCACCTTGCTGTGCTGTAGTCACAAGCAACCACTGTGCTCATGTGAGGAGCAGGCTGGACTGCACACCTATCACCTCCAGGAAGCTATTAGTGATGCAGTTCACAGCTGCTCCATATAGAGCTTATCTCTCACATTGCCCCCACGAGCTTTAATGAAAAGGGGTTACTCCTGGTTCATAGGCCATCAGAGGTGAAGGCTATTGCTCCTGAAGGGTTCATATCTGGTGTGCACAAAGTAAGATGCTGACTGGAGACACCTCCACTGCAACAGGCAAAATGCCCGCTAAGGCACCAATGATTCTCCCTCCCATTCAGCGGATACATGGTGGCCCATGGGAGGCAGGATCCACAATGTCACATGCAGCACACAGCGTGCCGGGTATGTATTTATATAATGTGCATGCTATATCACTTTAGCAAAGGTCATGTACCTTGAAGGCTATGATCTCCTAATGCAAGAATGCTGGTAACATCCTAGGGGGCTGTGGAGCGCCGCTTCAGCGCCCCAAGGCCCACACAATGTTACTGCTGCACTGCGCGTCATGCACTGCAGCGCCTCTACCAGCAAGGCAATATCCTCCAAGAATCTTCAGCCACAGGGGGGAGCTCTGGGAGGCTCTTAACTTCAGGTGGCTAAAGAGGCTGCACACCCTCACACCTCAGCAACTGCTGCCATGGGTGCAGGTCTACTTCCCCGCCAGATGACACATACTGGGGGCATCAACTCACGGCTCATATCCAAGCAGCTCCGACCATAACCGCTGAACAAAGCCGCGCTAGGATCGCATCCCACACCTTCATGCCCCGCACCTTCATGCCAGGCCCACGAGGGTGTCTGCCATCTTGCTTAAAGAGCAGGCTCTCTGCCATCAAGTCTAATCTCCAGGCTGCCGGCAGCCTCAGGGATCAGAGAAACGTACTGCAGAAGCCGCAGCTTGCATGGAATTCATACTCCCATCAGTTTACAACATTGGGGAGTCAGGAGAGGGGCACAATGCACTGTTCACCCTCACATCATCGCAGGCTCTCAGGAAGCCATCTTGACGATGATGTGCCTAGCCACACGCCCCAACACACCATATTTTAAAGGGAAGAAGGAGAGAATACTTCCCAAGAAACAGAAAAGGAGCAATAAGAAATATAAGATTGAAGCATTGGAGAGAGAAACCAAATAAAGAAAAGTTAAGAGGAGAGTGGAATCATCAACAGTGTCAAGGGCAGTGGAAAGATCAAGATGGATAAGAATTGGAGAAAGTTTGGAGTGACGAGCAATTAGAAGTGAGTTTGATACACAAAGAAGATCAGTTTCGTTAGAATTGAGAGTGCGGAACCCTGATTGGTGCACAGTAGGGAGAGAGTGGAGAACAAGACAAGACAACACATGAGAGTAGACGACTCTTTCCAGTATTTCAGAGAGGAAAGGAATAAGTGAGATAGGATGGAAGGTAGCTGGAAGAATGGATCAAGAGAAGGCTTTCTTTTAGAATAGGAAGGATTAGAGCTTGCTTACAGTCAGAATAAAAAACAACACAACTAAGAGATGTATTAATAAGAGTGGTAAGAAAATGGAAAAAAGTGGATAGATTTTAATGCTAAGTGGTGAGGGTAAGGGGCCAGCAGAAGAATCCGTAGGGTGAGCATGAGGTAGGAAGCACTGTCAGATTCAGAGAGGGTATGAAGGAGGCCAGAGAGAAAGAGTGAGAAGGGGGATCCATAGTAGAAGAAACAGAGGAACGCAACGGAGTCATTTTGTTAGAAAATAAATTAGCAAAATCAGTAGGGGAGAGAGATGAAGTAAGAGAAGGATTTGGAGGGGAGGAGAAAGTATACGATTGAGTAATGGAAACAGACAACAGGGGTAAGAAAGGATAAGGTGAAAGAAATAGTGCTTTTATGCAGTCAGCAAGACAAACTCATAGAATCAGTGTAGAGAGGAGAGATCAGTGAGATCAAGCACAGAGCAAGAATGTTCCCAACAATACTTTGCACAGCATAGGGAAGAACGGAGAAAGATACAATCAGGAGTGATAAAAGACCTAGGAGGTTTATGAGAGGGTCCAAAAGGGTGAGAGGGATAGAGGGAGTCGAGAGTAGAAAAGAGACCAGTGTTCAAAAGTGAAAGTACAGAATCAGCAGCGATGGGGGAGAGTTCCAAGACAAAGGGGAGAGAAGGCATGAGGGAAGAAATATAGGAAGATGTGTCAGAAGGTCTTAGAATGCGTCAAAAAATATAGAGGGGGAGATATTAACAAAAGAGGGCCTGGTAATAGGGGAAAGAAAAGAGAGAAGCAAATGGTCTGAAGAGAGAAAGAGCGTACCCGATAAAAGGGCAGGAAGGAGGTAGTGAAGAGAACGTTAGATCCAAAGATGAGATCGGGGAAGGGGTATTGGAAGAGATGGTAAGAATCAAGAAGAGCAAGAAAAGGAGCTGATGCACAGGTAGTAGAAAGATGGAGATAAAAATCACCAAGAAGGAAAAAGGAGCAGGTTACAGGAAGAATTGAAGAGAGAAGGAAATCGAGATATTCGCAGAAAAAAGTGAAAAGACTCAGTGTTGGCAGACACATAGGAAATAGTAGTAATGGGGTTTGGAGAAAGAGATAAAGTGATATTCAAAAGAGGAGATGACAGGTAAGAGAATTAAATGAGGGGCGATAGTAGAAGATGAATCAGAAAGAACACCAGCTCTGCAACCTCTACCAGATTGCCGTGGGGAATGGTAAAAATTGAACAATCAGGTAGTAAAAGCAACAGGTGTGTAAAGACTGTCATGGACTTTCGCATTCGAATCCCGCAGGCCTCCAGTCTGTATTCGCTGCAAAGAGAGGCGGAGACGGGAGGAAGGTTCACACATCTTTATTCTTCAACTCCCGGCCTTCAACTGCCATCCCCTTCCTGCCTCCCGCCCCTACCCTTCCCGTGGCTCCCTCTCCCCGCCACATGATGTGGGTGTCCAAAGAACATGACGCCATCACACACACCCCGATACTAAATATGATGTCCACTCTAGTTCATTTTGTCAATTAGTCTCTGGGGCTTTTTTCGAGTTCTCTGAGGTCTCCGGGCCTGATGCTCTTCACTGACCTCTTGGTAAGATGGGGTCTCCTCGCTCAAATTTTCTCCATTTCCTTCCTAGGATGAATCCCACGCAGGTATTGTGATGTCTGAAGGATGATCATGGGACGGGATAATGCCTGGCATCCTCCTGCAGTATGATGAATTTCTTGTGACAGTTTTCCTGTCACCCTCTGCCGTAATGAGGGATCCTTTTACTTGAGTCACCGTTAGGGGTTCTTCTCAGAACGCAGCCATGCTCTTTCTGCTTTGTGTTTGTCATGCTATGACAACGTCTCTGGGTCCTATGTCATTATGTCTGGCTCTACGGTCTTCATCAGCCTGTTTTTTTCATGCTTTCTTTACTGCTGGAGTCTTGTTCTTGCATTTTGCGGTCTCCCCCGTATCTTTCTTCTGGGCTGTTTTACGTGGGGCAGTCTTTTTCTTATGTTTCTGCCGAACATGACGTCAGATGGTGTCTCCGCATAGTGCTGTGTGGGGTGTTTCGATAATCCCTTAATAGCTGGCATAGCATTTTCTCAACACGCTCCCCAGTTAGTTGGGCGATTTGCACATTTCTCTTTATGTTGATCATGAATCATTCTACTTTGCCATTCGCTTGCGGCCACATTAGCGTTATCCTTCAATGACTGAAGCCCATGTATTCAGAGAATGTTTTTAAATCTTGTCCCGTGAATGGGGGCCCATTGTCAGACTTCAAAATCCTTGGAATGCCATAAGCAGTGAACATTCTGTCAAGTGCGGGAATAGTATGGAATGCTGATATGGACAGCACTAGTTGCATGTCTGGGAATTGGGAGTATTTGTCTACTGCTACTAGTATGTAGTCACCCCCTTCCAGGGGAATGAAGAAGTCCACTGCAATCTCGTCATACAACAGTGTTTGAGGATATCTTCCACTTGCGCATCTAAATGAGGAAACCATAGTTTTCGTCTGAGCATTCCTTTCATAGATACTACGCCTCTGTGGCCCTCGTGAACTAGCTCCAACACCTTCCGCCGTAATGTTCTGGGAATCACCAGTTTGGTGCCCTTGGGTAGTAGTCCCTCCTCTGTTTTGGCTAATCCGTCTTTGACAGCTATTAGGCAGTTGACGTCTTGTTTTGTTTCCTCGCACATGTTATCACCCACTTGTCAGGCCTGTTTCCAGACATCTAAGGATGATTTGTAAACCTTGGTCGTTGGCCGGCTCTTGGCCTATTTGATGTGGGTCTAGACCTCTTGGGGTGCTTCCATGTATCACATAGTGAATGTACTAATCCGCGACGGAGTGGGCAGGCTGGTACTCCTTGCAGAGGTGATGCAAGAGGAAGTCTGCCGGGTTGTGGTCCTTGCCGGTTCTGTGGACTATGTTGAAGCAGTAGTTTTGCAGTGGTAAAGCCCACCTCGCGATTTTGGTGGCATCTTGGCCTGTGGATTCCCATAGATGAATAACAGCGCCTGGTGGTCTGTGACAGCTGTGAATGGTTTTCCATATCGGAAAAGGTGGAAGTGCTTGCATGCCCAGACCGCGGCCAAACCTTCCTTCTCTGTCTGTGAGTAGGCTTGTTCCATCTTTGATAGGCTCCTCCTGGCATAGGATACAATGTGTCTTGCTTGGTGGTCCTTATCATCAGTTTGCGTCAAGATGGCGCCTAGGCATATTGGGCTAGCATCTAGGATCAGCTCTGTATCTCATTTTTAGTTGAAATATGTCATGTTCTTGGCATCTTATATGCACTGCTTGATTGACTGGAAGGCCTGTCAACATTTCTCTGTCCATATAAAGTCTGTGTTCTGTTTTGTCAGAGTCCTGAGGGGCTCACTGATGGAGGCAAAATCTTGTATCTAGCAGGTACAGTAGCTGGCAAGCCCATGGAATAAGCGTAGCTCTGACGTAGTTTTGGGTGGTTCGGCATCTGTGAGTGCGATGACCTTTTCAGGATCTGAAGTCATCCCTTTGGACTAGAAAATGTGACCGAAAAACAGAGTGTCTGTTTTCTAAATTCACATTTGTCCTTGTTCAGTGTGAGCCTGGCCTCTTCGAGGGCCATGCATACCAGTGTGAGTGTGTTATCATGCTGTTCTTGGTCTTGTCCGAAAACTAGGTTTCCGTCACTATAGCTCAGACAGTTTGCTATATGTTTAATGACGTTATGGATTTGAGATTGAAAAATTTCCACCGCAGAAAAGACTCCAAAATTGAGGCGCTTATATCTGTATAACCCCAGATGGTTGGCAAATGTGGTGATGTATCGAGACGCTTTATTCAGTTCTAACTGATGATATCCCTTGTTGAGGTCTAACTTGGAGAATACTGTTGTGCCATTCAAGAGATGTACCATATCAGTTATTCGTGGGGCTTGATGGTGTTCCCGGAGTATAGATTCATTTGGCGGCCGCATGTCTACACATATGCAAATGTCTGGGGAGTCCTTCTTGGGTACAGGGACGATGAGGGACACCCACGGGGTGAGCACTTCGGCCGGTGCGATGATGTCTGCCTCAAGCAGTTTCAGGAGTTCTTCTTCAACCTGTTTTTGTATATTTATGGGGATTCCTCAGTAGTGTTGTGCTACAGCAGGCCCTATTGAATCAATGTGGAGTTCTTCAATTTCCCCAAACCTTTGAACAACGCTGGGAACAACTGTTCGATTTTTGCAGTGGGGTCCAGGTACTTGTGAAACATGCATCTGTATAGGATGTGGATGAGACCCATGTCAATGGCTGCCTTGTAGCTCAGGATGCACCCGCTTTCAGTGGCTGCCTTCAACGCGTGTTTGGGGATTTCCTTTGACTGTCCCTTGTAATCGCACAACGCCATGAAATACCCTTTGCATGGTAATTGTGTCTTTGACCCGGACGGGTAGCTCTGGGCTTTAGCAGGTTGTAGACATGAGGCGTGTGGTATACTATCGTATACTTCCTCACTTGTGATGTTCACGGTCGCCCGTGTGTCCACCAGGAATTCGGCAGCCGTCTTATTTACTTGGATGATCAGTGTTGGACTGTGTTCCTTGGCCGTTGGGTTTCCCAAAGCGTATAGGTATCCTTTTCTTATTGGTTCGTCTCGCTGTTTCTTGCTCCATCTAGTGTCTTCCTTGGATGATGCACTGGATCAACTATCAGACTGGGAGTGTTCGGGCAGAAAGCGTACATATCTCCTGGGCCATCTCCTTGATTTTAGGATAGTGGTTTGTTGTCTTGCCAGTCACCTGATCCATTAGGGTTGCTTTGAGGCTTGCGTATGTGTCGGTGGTACCTGTGGGGAGCTCATACATGATGTCTCTGACATTTGAGCCTATAGAGAGTGTGAGGAGGCTGTGTTTCTTTTCTTCATCTAAAGGACCTATTGCTTTTACACGCACCTCAAAGTCCCTTATCCATCTCTTCCAGCGAGGCCCTAGGGTGCTGGATTCAGTTAAATCGAAAAATTGTGGGCAGTTGGCTAATGAGGCTGTCCTGCATCCTGGCGGGCACTGCCTAAACTGGAATCAGCGGCACGGTTAAAGTGTCATCTCCTGACAGCTTGTGTGTGGCCCTTCCCCCAGTGGGTGCACACAGCTCAGTATGATGTATTGTTTGACTTAACCCATTGGGGTTTTTGACTGACCTTGGATTTGCTGTTGATCCAACAGAATGCGTGTGGAGGATTCACTTTGTCCCTCAAATGACAAAAATACGTTGTCTGTGGTGCTGTGAACCTTATCCTTTCCCGGTTCACTGTCAGGAGCAGACCACATACTTTCAGCGCGCTTTTGCACCACGTGCGTCGAGTGCTGCAGCCTCTTGTTGCCGGACCGGTCTGATCCTTCTATTCTGCAGGCCGCGTGTTTTGCGACCCTCTCTTTTGCTATGTGTGCCCACTGCTGCCGTTTGTTTCCGGACCGGGCTTTCCCAAACAGTTCACGTTTCCGCTTCACTAGCGGAGAGAGTTTCCTTATGTTCTGGCTCTTTTTTTTTCTTTCTTTTTTGTCAGCGCGCTCCCGTAGACTGAGTATTTTTTCTCCACTTGTGCGCCCGGGCGCTAGATGGGAGGTCGCACAGGGATTTTCAACTGCACTGCTTACTGTTGGCAGGCAGAGGCAGCCTTGTGCCTGCACTGTATGCCTGGAGTCCTCATACGCCATCAAGCGGGATGCGGCATTCGTGCTCCCTTCTCTAGTGGCGTTACGAATAAGCCCTGCCATGAGTGCGATGCACCCGGTGCTCGTGAGGTTCCTTCTGTGACCTTGTCGCCATTGTAAAGTCTGTCATGGACTTTCGCATTCGTTTCCCACACGGCCTTCAGTCTGCATTCACTGCAAAGAGAGGTGGAGACGGGAGGAAGGTTCAAACATCTTTATTCTTCTATGCCCTGGCTTCAACTGCCATCCCCTTCCCGCCTCCCGCCCCTCCCCTTCCTGTGGCTCCCTCTCCCCTTCCACATGATGTGGGTGTCCAAAGAACATGACATCACAAGGTGTGACCGTGGGGAGTATACCGGATTCTCGTAGGCAAAGAATGAGGTGGTATAAACAGAAGAAACTATCAAGAATGGAATGGAATTTATTACAGTCTGAGCAGGCATCAAGGAGACCAATAGAAATGGGGGGAAGAAAAGTGGGGGGAAATGAAAGTAATATTATAAGGGACATACGAGGGGGATGGTCTTTTTGCCTGGACAGTGATTTGTGGTAGATTGAGGTTAGACATGAAGAGAAACAAAATAATTATAATGGCAAGACACCGGAAATGAATTCATAAAGTAGGGTGCAAATAGATGGAAATACTGCACAAAGCCCAATGAACAGTAGGCAGGTGTTGACCGGAAATGGAGTGCAACTGTGAGTGACAGAGGAAATACAACATTTTGAAGAAGGACAACGAATAGTAAAGAAGGGTAAAGAGGCATTGCCATCGTTACCAGTCAAAAACAAGAGCAAAAAGGATAAGAATGGGGCCTTGTAATCTCTCTCCCTTTTAGCACTGATAGATTAAAAAAAACACATGACAGGGTGCAAGTGGAGACTAGTGGGAGGAGGAAGGGGGTCACGGTGGTGGGCACCAAACCTGCAGATGGTCCTGAGAAGGTTGCAGCTGGAGGAACTATGAGCAGTTGGGCCTCAGGCAGTCCTTGCCCGTGCAGGAGAGCACTTCTGTAGTGTGCCAATGGAACTGGTCAGGTGAGCGGACACATGATCGAGCTTAGGTGGAGGCAGGTGGCAGGGGCCAACACAGGACCCACGGCCAGATGATGGCAGCTGGGATGGGTGTTGCAGTGGCAGGCACACAACCTGCAGATGGTCCTGGGAAGGAGGCAGCTGGATGAGCCGTGGGCAGGTGGACCTAGGCTTTGGGCCCCGCTTCCAGCAGCTCCCTATTCTTCCACCATCTGTTCTACTTTCTCACATATTTCAGTTTCCCAGTGGCTCCTTTGATCAAAGTCCTGCATGCACAAGGGGCCTTGGAGGTGAGCAGGATGCACTTACGACATCATTTCCTGTTGCCGCCCAGTAGAGGTGAAGTTGACATGCGTCTCTGTAAGTGGTTTGCCCTTTTATCCACATTCCCTTGCTGAAGTAGATAGGTTAATGCGTGCTCCTCTGCAGCAACGATATTTAGAGGTGCTAGTAGTATTGCTAACTAGAGGTATATTTCCCTACTCTGTGACACTGAGATAATCGAACTGTGAGGCTGGCAGTGTATTTCTTTCTAATCGCGTGGATGTTGTTGATTCTTATGGGCAGGTTTAGAAGAGTTGCCCAGACTAGTCCCAGGTTTCCTAAGAAACACAGCCCCACAGACAGTGTAGGATGCAAAATACAGCTTTTATCCCTACACAGAAAAGTTCAGAATAGTAGATATGAGTTCTGCGGGCATGCCGTTGACTGCTGGGCAGATGGAGGGCGAACATGGCACTCAGCAAGGCTCATAGCTGCTGTAGGCATTGGTTGATGATTTGAGTGGTGCTGCCATGGGTTGAAAGTGTATTGTGCTTAAACTTTTTAAGGTGTTGTAAAGAAAGTGCATACATGCTGTGGAGGTCGTTTTCCTTCAACCTGACCAATTGGGTGGTGGGGGGGTCAGGGGTGGTAGGTGCTATTACAGAGAGTGATTTATTTGGATTGGGTTGGAAGCCTGTGACGGAAATGATCGAGGGAGAAAAGACCGAAAGTTATTTTTCTGAAAACTTTTGGTCGTTTCTCTTTTGAACATTGCAGCCACGGGCTTCCAACCCCACCCACACATTCACCCCCAAACCCCTACTTACCTTGCAGCGGCACATTTCGCTGTGTGCCGCCAACTCACTCTGTCCCTGCAACGCCTGTTCCCTTTCACTTCCGTGATTGGGAACCGGCACCGCAGGGTCCTTTCCTTTTTTTTTTTTACTGTGTACGGGTTCGGCTGCGGGGGAGACCCGAGCAACTCCCATTCACTCTATAGTGAACAAGGTTACGGGAGATACCCCCGCAGGCCCTACAACCAAATGGGGGATTTTGTCGAACTTTTTGGACGTTTCCATTTATTTATGCCCCATTGTCCCTGGTTTGTGTCTCCTCTGCTGCTGGCATTGGATTCTGTATCAATAGTAGTGTCCAAGACCTCTCCCACTGTTTGCTTACAATGATGGGTTAGACCATACCTAACCTCTTCACCGTTGTCATCATCAATATCCAACTCCACAATACTGCAATGGGTGTAAGATGCAATGAATGCGTACGGCAATGAGATTTGACAGTCCCCAACATGAGTTATTGATCCTGAGCCTTTTACTGAACTACCACTTCACCCTTAAGCTCATCCACTGTGGGCACAGATTCAGCGTAGTGATTGATCCTCCACTGTCACCTGACCAGCACCTTGAGAACTTGGATATGCATTCCGGTCTGCCACAACATGGAGGATGTGGTACATTTCTACTTATGTCACGCAATGATCTTAGGGTGGGTAGGCTTTGAACTCACTGCAATGAGGTGTCCGGAGCAATTGATTAGTAGTGGCATCCAATGCAGTAGCACAAGACACCACTACCAGTGTTGTTATGTTCAATGCGCTTGAAACCATGAGCAATGATGAACTCATGGGTGCTGGACAGCACTGCACTGTACCGCGTACCAATGCTATATTATCAGCATTTTTCTGCATTCAATTGTGCAATATTTATTTATTTATTCATTTATTTATTTATTTTAGCATTTGTAAAGCGCACTATAGCCCACAGGCAACGAGGCGCTATAAGGACATTTTAAGAAGGCTTGCTTGAGGGTTACAGTAAGCGGCCCCAAAGAGTAAATTGAACTACATTTGCATGGTTACAGAGGATACACATAGGACGTCACAGTTGGTTACTAATAATCTAGTCTAGGTAACAGGAGGCAACACAGAAATTCTCCTATACAGGGTGCAACAGTAGAAGTGCAAAACCTAGAATGACAGGGTCTTAAATGAAGAGGTTGGTTTTTAAATATGTGTGTGACTTCACCTCCCAAACTGATGGTTGGCTGTTAAGGTGTGTTGAGGTGTGTATTTTCGCCTCACACACTTCACTGACAGACCAGGTAGATCTAACTTTCCCATCGTTGTGCCCCATACTCTCAGGGAGATAGCTCAGGGGCAACATGCTCTCCTTGGAAGCAAGACAACACAGAGCAACACAGGTTCAATCCCCGGGTCCGCGCTTAGAAACCTCTGGGTATTAAGCGCGTTATAAATATCATATCATATCATACTCGTGCCCCCAGCTCAAAAGGCTGAAGTAGGCTTTGTTGTAATTCGGGTGTGTAATGAAGCACATGGTGCAAAACCCTGATGCAGGCTTTGATACGAACCATACCAGAAAAGCCTGACAGTGCCTACTACCACCACCGCACCAAGAATAGAATGCAGTGCAACAAGAGTAGCAACACAAGGATTGCCAAATCCTCCTTGCAGTGCTGTAGTGTACTCAATAAAGGTCATGGCAAAGCATTCTAAAGCAGGCAGTGCCACGTCACTCATACCAAAGTCTCCCTTTCCCACCACCACCCTCCCACAATGTAAACATGTGCACACATAATGGCAACATTGAGTGAGGACGAAGCCTAGAGTACTCTTTGTAATGTTGCTGCATATTCAAGAAGGTAGGGCCGTGCCAGCCCCCATCATATCCCGGCAAGGGCCTACAACGGCGTCTCTAAAAAATATAGCGCCTAACAAAGATTCTGCAAAATCGAATGCAGGCAAAATATATTGCCCAGGCGGGAATGCCTACATTTGCACTTGCATGCAAACAGGTCCCTGCTGGGCAGTTTTTTTATTATTTGCACTCCATGGTGGCAGTACACAATTAGTAATCGCTGGCTGCAGTGGCATAAGACAAAATGAGAGGGCACCACCGCGATGTGGCCCTTCCCAAGCTCCTCGAAGAATCACATTCTACGCCTTAGACTCTCGGGCCGGCCTGGGCCACCACTCATGCCTAGTGATTGTTATGATTATGCTGCTGCAGCGGCATAATGTGGACTGGACTAGGAGACAGGTGTAAGGTTTTGAATGCAATCTTACATTTTACACCTACCAGAAGAACAAGGGGGCTGCCGCCCGGTCCCTGACACCCAAATGTTCTTACAACCATTGTGTGCTGCCATTAACATTATTATGCACGTGGCAGAAGTGGGGGCAGCTTTTACTGCCAGGGGGGCGGATAGCCTCTGAGGGGACACTGGAATTGTAAATGCTTCAAGGTCAGTGGCGGCAGGTGAATATCTTTAGTGCAGGTGCATAACCATCTTCCATGAATTGGCACAGGTAAGCATAGAAAGTGAGCCCTATATAGTGTAGGGGAAATCAGGTTTCTCTTGAGACCATTTGTTATATCTGTTTAATGTGGTGCATTTGAAACACTATTTTGTTTAGAAAAATAGGTTAAAACAGTCATGCAATTTACAATTGGTTCTCTAGGGTAATGAATAAAATACGTGGCAGATGCCATGTAACCAGCAGCACACAGGAGCATTTGACAACATTTGCACGAATTAGCATAGTAAATCATGTGTATGCAGCTTTGTGTCCAATATATCCCAGCGTTGCTAGTTTAAATCATTTCGAGAAGTCTCTGTCTATGCCCCCATACTCTGGAGCCTCCTCCGCGTAAACAGCAAAAGTAACCCTTTGCTTTTACATTTCAGGATGGAGCTCAAGGCCCTCCTCTTTAAGGAATAGCTTCGCCCTCATGCCTAGGTAAACACACAGACCACTCACCACCAGGGGTGGCTTGTCCATAGTGGGCGAGGGGGCAAAGACCCACCAGTGCCCTCACCCATTATGGAGGAGCTGAGGCTTAAACTGTTGAAGGTTTTAGTTCTCCAAAGTGCAAGTCCAATGGGCCATGTAAGGCTGGGGGTGTTTTTGTTCGGCAACCTTTCACGGCGGCCCATTGAGGATGCTAACTGAGGAACAGCACCTCTGAATGTGTGAGGAGGTGCTGCTGCACCCCCAAGCACATTCAGACTGAGTGAGACGCTGACAATGTGGCACTCCAGGAAATGCTATGGGCTTTCTGGTTCCTATTCTAGTGCATGGGAGTCGGAGGGCCCTTGTCACAGGAGGCAGGGTCATAGTGGGAAGCAGCCTCCAGACAGGGACCAAAAGTAAGTTTTGACATTGAAATGGATTTTGTATGTGTAATTGTTATATAGTATGTTGTTATGTGTGTATGTGTGCGTGTTTGAATGTGCGAGTATACGATTTATGCGTGGCCGGGTGCACAGGTGCATGAGTGACTGTATGGTGAATGGGTGCACATTTGAATGAGCAAGTGAATGCTGTGTGAATGTATGCTTGAATGAGCAAACAAAAGTGCTTGTATTTGGTTTGTGCAAACCCGGGGTGCTGTTTTGTGTAGGGGAGAGCAGGGAGGAGGAAGGGACTGGAGGGATACCATTTTTTACTGGGAATCTATAATAAAAGGAGCATGATAAGTGTTATTACGTGGCTAGACTGGCATTTTGCAACTACTCTAACTATTTCTTACTGTGGCATGACATGTTTTACTTGGCATCTGTGATAAAGCAAGTATGATAATTGTTATTCCATGGTTAGACTGGCATTTTGGTGTATCCAGTCTAGCCATTTCATATTGTGGCAAGACATTTTTTACTGACCATCTATGAGAAGACAAGCATGATAAGTGTTATTATGTGGGTAGACCTTCTAGCCATGTAATGACACTTATCATGCTTGATTTATCATAGATAAACTGGCATTTTGGTGTAGCTAGTATAGCTATTTCTTACTGTGATTTGACATTGTATACCGTCATCTAGGATAAAGTAAGCATGATAAATGTTGTTGCGTAGCTAGCCTGACATTCTGGTGCAGCCAGTCTAGCCATTTCTTACTGTAGCATGACATTTCTGACTGGGAATCTATGATAGAGCAAGCATGATAAGTGTTATTATGTGGCTAGACTAGCACTCTGGTGCTGCCAGTTTAGCTGTAGTAGCTTATTCTGTGCTTGGCATTTTTTTTTTACTAGGAATCTATGATAAAGCGAACATGATAATTGTTATTACATCTGATGACTGTCTACATTGAAGCAGCTAGTTGGACATGTTTTCCTATTGTTGCATGGCATTTTTAATGGAAAAGTCAACAAGAGTATATTCTTACATGAGGGTTCTGGAATATATTGGCAGAGCCAGCTTGGACATGTTTTCTTATAATATCATTACTGTCATTATGTGCAAAACAAATATGCGTAAGCCGGAGCCTCCACAAGGCCCACACTCAAAGCCACTGTCTGGCCCTCCTTCTCTCACTGTGCATGCCTGGTGGCAGAGGCGGCACTGAAGCATGGAAGAACTTCGACACAACATTGCCTGGCATTATTAGACTCATATTTGATGCAGCCAAGTGCTTTGCATCAAGAAAGCCCAGTTTGGCTTATGTTTAATTTGTGGTACATTTTACAATCTGGAGATGGCCACTGCCGAGTAGGCAGAGGTCTACTTCCTTTGTGTGTCTTCTGGGCCCAACTTTGCATGCTTGGATTGGAGTATCTCATCATCTTAAGCCCTATCAGGGAAGCCGGCAGGCAAAGCCGGCCCCCTCCTCAAGGCCCACACTCAAAGCCCCTGTCTGACTTTCCTTCACTCGCCGTGCATGCCTGGTGGCAGAGGCTGCACTGAAGCATGGAAGAACTTTGATGCAACATTGCCTGGTCTTATTCGACCCATCTTTGATGCCACTGAGTACTTTGCATCAAGTAAACCCAGTTTGACTTATGTTTAATTGTGCTGCTTTTTACACTCTGAAGATGACCGCTGCCATTTAGGCAGAGGCCTGCCTCCCTTGTGTGTCCCCTCTGCCCCCCTTCCGATCCTTGGATTGGTGTATTTCATCATCTTAAGCCCTATCGTGGGAGCCGGCAAGCAAAGCCGGACCCCTCCGCAAGGCCCACACTCAAGGTAATTGTCTAGCCTGTCCAGCTGTGGAAGACTTGCCAGGAGTGCCTTTGCCTCCACCCACCTACCCGGATTCCAATCCGGCTACCTCCCAGCACTCGGCTCCAACTCTGGTCTAAGGTTTGTGCTTCGGCTTGGTGCCCTCATGCTTCTCCATGTCTGAAATGCCATCCCTATCCCCTTCACTGAGGTCATACTACCCTTGTCTGTACCATCCCCTGTGATCCTGGCACGTGGTTCATAGCACGGGCCCAGCCGTCCCCTTTTCTCCCCCCATGTGTCCACAAGGGAGCATTGTGCCTTGTCTCCGTATGCCTTCACAGTATCTTGTCTTGCCTTTTCTCCTCAGCACACTCCAAGTCCTGATCGCCCTCCTCACCATTACCTTATTACGCAAAGTCCTCCTTCGACCGCCTTCCACCACACCCCGAACCGCCTGACTTTTAAGACTTTTACATACTATCTTACCAGCATTGTGCTTTCTGTTGCATGCCACCATCAAATTGGCGTTAACCCAAAGCATCTTATTTCCATGCCGACTACTTGTTGTACTCTTTACATTTTCCCAAAACAATCTCTGTGCATTCTGAATCCTTCATTGTGTTCCCTACTGAAACCTTTTGTCATCTATATTTTGAAATTGAAATGTAAACATTTTGGATTTCTGTTTCTGCTTTTAATATCTAGGCCTTTTAAACCTGTAATGGAAAGTCAAATTTAGACATTTTGTATTCGTGTGTCGTCTTTTATATACCTAGCCCTTTTACACCTGTACTTGATAGTCAATTTTAGACATTTTTGATTCCTGTGACAGCTTTGAAGTACCTAGGCCTTTTTACACCTGTACTTGAAAGTCAATTTTAGACATTTTGGACGCCTGTGCCTGCTTTTAATACCCAGGCCTTTTAAACCTGTACCTGAGAGACATTTTTGATTCCTGTGTTTGTGTCCAATACTTAGGTACACATCTGTCACTTTTATTTAATGTTATTGCTTTTACTGCTTCCTGAAACATAGGCACTTGTTTCCCTCCTGGTTACTTGACTTACTGTTCATCTGTTTCTTTTTCCCTGTTCTGTCTGCTAGGCTGCTTGGTGATTTCCTCGTGCACAGTGCAGTCCCTCCTCCGTCGTCCCCCCAGGCTTTACGGTACTTTCTGTCTCCCCTATCTACTATGTTACTCGATCACACATTTAAGAAAGCACTCATGCACTCCAACCCAGGCCTGCACATTGCTGACACCTATGTCAAGCTTCCTCCAGGCAGACTATCACTTAAATCCTCTTTGTCACCCCTTCCCCGGACCTCTGCCTCCTTATATGCTATGTGTCCTGCCCTCTTTCTCTTCCTCTCCCATTAATGGTGGAACCAGCTGGGAGGTTCTCTTTGCACACTTCTCATCATCAAGGTGCATCATACATGTCTACCATAATGGTATTATCATGGCCTAGGGCTCTCAGTCCAACCTTCTCCTTCTTGACAGGCATCTCCCATCTCTCATTAACTTCCTCCCTTCTCCTGCAACTCCTCCTTCTGCTCCCCATGGCCTCTCTGCCCCCACCAATGGGTGTACCCCATCCCTGTACCCCTCCTCGGAAGACCTTTAAAGGTAGCAACCAGCTTCACTTAGCTACCCTCAACTCTTGATCCGCTGTTAAACACTCCTCTGACATCCGTCACCTCCTTGAAGACCTTGTCCTTGACATCCTCGCCCTCAGTGAGACATGGTTCAATTCCAGCTCTGTCACTGCTTTTGACACTCTCTTTCCTGAGGACTACAAGATCCTCTCCAAGCACAGGCCTAACCGGTCTGGAGGCAGAGTGGTCTTTGTCTTCCCTGAATGGATTACTGCTTCTGTCATACCCACTTAATCCTACTCGTCCTTTGAATGTCTTGTCTGCACGCTTGGCATTTCTCCAACCCTCTTGCTCACCCTTGCTACCGTCTATAGGCCCCCTTGGCCAATCCCCCTTTTCCTGTCTGAGTGGGCTGACCTTGCCTCTTCTCTTCTCACCTCCGCCTCTAAGCTCCTCCTTCTCAGAGATTTCAATATTCATTTTGACTCTCCTGAGGCAGCCACTTTACTCTTCCGCAACCTCTGGCACTCTCTCTCCCTCACCATTCTTCCCTCTGGATCAACTCACTCAGCCGGACCTACATTGGTTGCGCTTATCTCAGCTGATGTCTGCATCCCTAACCCTCTCACTACTCCTCTCTCTTGGTCTGACCATGCTCTCCTGTCCTCCCATCCTGAGCTCCTTGGCTCCCCTGTTAAGCCTCTGCCCGCTCTGCCAATCTCCTTCTCCATCATTAGACTGATGAAGCGAGTGTCAGCAGCTGCTTCTTCCGCCTCCTTCATTCCCCCCGACTACTGCTACTGACTCTCAAACTGACTCACTCCCTTGCTAGCCTTCTCCTGTTACTGGTTGCCTGTGTCCCTTATGAGTCTTACTGGGACCAGGCCTTCCTTCGATCAATCTTCCCCAGCGTAATTCTACCAGCACTTGCCCTCAGGCTCCCTTCCCTGACTAGCCCACTGAGCCTGGTCCATCTGTTTCTTTGCATAATCACCCCTATCCCTGTTCCCCTGTCTCTTTCCTTCTTAGGCTCCCCCTAACACTTGCCTAGCCCCGGGCCCGTCTTTCCTGCAGTTCTCCACCTTCCCTTCTACCTATCCCATCCCGCTCAGCCCTGACCACCCTCTCCCAAGGCACTTTTTGTCATTGCACTTGCAGGACCCGAATGTCATAAGGCCTAGTAGGATTGTTATTGGTGTTTTCTCCTCTGTCTCCCTCTTTTGTCTTGTGGCGCCTGCAAACACTTTTGCTGTATAGGCACCATACAAATGTTCATTAAATAAATAAAAAAATTAATACATTCTTATATGGAAATAAAGCCATTTTTAGGTGTAGCCAGCATGGAAATGTATGGGCACATGTTTTTCTACTGGCATATTTTGTGGGGGAAAGGCACTGTGAACATATGCTTTGACACGTTACTGTATACTGTTGGTGACTTGCATCTATAAGATTCTTTCGTTACTTACCCTAAAAAAAGATAGAAAACTGTCTGCCTTTTTACACAATTTTGTACGAAAGTGTGCTGAATAATGCAGACATTTTATCCTATTATTCAGATAACATTCTCAGGGCAGAACCCCCCATGCCCCGAGCACCGTCGTTAGCTTGTTCACTCACGCATATTTGTGGCAAATATGTATGCTCCTCCAGTTAAAAATGACACCAGCCGCCACTGCTCTCCACCAAACCCGAGACTGGCCAACCAAGTCACCTGATTTTCTCTCCTGGGCACCAAATTGCCCTCTCCTTTATTCTGTAAATAAATCTCCCATAGGGAAGGGTGTGGGATAAATGGTGGCCCAATAGTTCCTGACTGCTTTGCCTAAAATCAAAGAGCATTTTGAGAACTTAAATCTGGACATAGATTTGTATATTTAACACATAGGCCTGTGATAATGATGGAACCATGCAACTATTTTGAGCGTACAATGCGCAGCGCTAGGTTTACATGTGTCACAATACCCACCCTAACAATAAAATGTTTACAAAATATTGTTCTATATACCAATTTGGAAACGCCTTTTCTTTTGGTATGAGGCTTCTCCTATGAAGCCCCTACGCTTGTCCTGGCCAAACAATGGCTTCTTGTTTTGCTCTATTTGTTACCAATGGTAGGTTGAGAAAAGCTGTGGTCTCTTTTGCCCTCTCACACCCCTAACCTTGGGGGCCCCTGCACCACGGGGCCCCCCACTACACCAGCGGCCACCTACCGTTTATGCATGGCAGGCAACATTTGCAATGAAATCCGCCTGATTTTTGCTGTGTAAAAAGCAGGATGATTCCATGGGAATTCATTGGTTTTACACCAGCATGAAAATGTCATCCAGGTGCCATAAATGTCATAAAGGCGGAGGGGGAAAGGAGGGCGGAAACATCACTCCCCGTTCTGCCACCTTCAAAATCCACAAAAATGTCCCTGGGCAGTGTTAAGACACGTCTTTAGAACCTTTATTTACACTCTGGGGATTGACAATTGAGGTGCTTTCTCTGATGTTGTGTTATCAATAAAGTTCCTGGCCCTAAAATAATTCAATTTAGAAGTATTACAGTATGATATCACACCCCTGAACTACATATTAGTGCATACCACCACCAAACGCTAACGAATGTGACATTCATCAAAAGTATTGGTCAAAACAAGCGCAAGCCAAATGGCGCACTTTCTATAATGTTGCTTTATAAATAGCTATAAGCTAAATCCTGATTCAGGAAGCGTTATGCCAAAGGCCAAGCAGCCTGCATACCCTCAACGTCCAACCAGTGTGGTGGTCTGCAGGAGGAGAGGTGGAATGAAGTGTGAGCAAAATGCGCTGGTCACGGTCCTTTGCAATCAATGAAGCGTTGCCGCAAAATCTTTAAGCAAGCTGTTGCATGGCCACTTCCTGGCAGAGGCACTTGTGTTGAAAGACAAATCCCAAATGCCCCGCCTGCACTTTTGTGAAATCTAGGTTAAATATACCTTTCAAATTATGTGTTCTTCTCACTGTCTTTGTAAACATTGCATACAATAGGGGTTTTAAGCTCTCTTAAAAAGGCTTTTTAAAGAAAATATCCCAACCTTTCCTCCTCTGAATAAAAGATTCTGTTAAATAATTCCTCTGTCGTCGTGAAAATAAAAAGTAACATGATGCTATGCCTCAAGGGCTCATTTTAAAAAAGCACAGCCAGGAAGTCATATTACAAATATTGTCTTGACACAGTGCCGGATGGAAAAGGAGACAAAATGTACTGCTAGTCTCCACATCCTCAGGGCAGAAATTATTCAGCAAGCTGAGAGACGCAAATCACACGAAGGACAGCAGGAGTGACAGATACACAGGCCCAGCTACTGCCGGGACAGAGTCCTCACAGGCCAGAGGGACATGCAGTGCCGGATTAAACCCTGTGGAGGCCCCTACGCAGTCGGAGTGGTGCCCCCCAGAGGCGTTGCTAGGGAGAGTGTGAGGGGGGCTTTATCCCTGGGTCTTTTGGTTGTAGCCCCAGATAGAAGCTCAGGGGCAACAACCAAAAGGCTAGCTAGCCCCGAGTCCTGACAATAGCGTAGCCCTGGATCTTTTCCAGACCTAGCAACACCCCTGGTGCCCCCCCCTCGCAAAATATCTCCTAATACGTTTTTAATTTTCTGCACCGTTTTATTTTGATCCGTTGTTGCAGGGCCCCTAAAACGAATGGGGCCCATAGGCCTGTGCCTACTTGGCCTAATGGATACTCCGGCCCTGTCAGCACGGGCCTGTAGTCCAACTGGACGCAACACTATGGTCTGCACAGTTCTCTTCACCCATGGACGGTGGCCAAAAAGGATGAGGTCTCAGGATGCTCATTCTAACAGGGCCCCGCAGACTTATTTCACCCATATCTCCGTACCCCCACACTGTTAGCCAAAGGTAAGACGGTGTAAGGGAGAACACATGAATGTGAAAACATGTCTGCAGTCTGCTCTGCCTGGCTGAACTTCACCTTTCTTTATCACTGAAGTGCACAGCAGGCTGTGTGGACAAAAGGGTCTCATTGTTTTGCTAATTTAACAGCTCATTACTTCTGGTCAGACCTGGAAGTTCTTTTTGACCGGATTTGTTACCTTTTTAAGATAATTATTTGTGAGAAATCAGCAGAGGGAACCAATCTCAATTCAAACATTGTGTGCTCACTTACTTTTTTGTGATGTCATCTTTGATGTCCTGGGTGTTAGTCTTAGCAGTACACGGTGGTGGCGCGAGTTATGGTTGCCGAATTTCAGGGGGTTTTTGGTTTCACTTGTAACCATAACGGCCGTTTAACAAAGTTTATTCTTTGAATTTCATAGGTTTTATTAGTCCAACTTAACCATAACGTCCCTTTAACAAAGTTTTTTCAATGAATTTCATAGGTTTTTACCAGTGCATGCTATTTTCCTACAACTTACTAATATCATACTTACCCAATATAGCAATATTTGTGTCCAGTTTCCAAAGTTTCATCTGGAATAATTTTTGACACTTCTATACACTTCTTGCAACCATTTCAACTAGTTGTGCATCCGTAGACGTCTACGAACATCTGACTTCATAGCGGACCTTCCGGACAGTGCCACATGACCATACGCTGGCGCGCGCATGATGACGTGTCTGAGAACCCGTCCGCACTTCACGATATAATCTCTGCTTGGCGGACAGTTCGGAACTGCATTTTCTACTGATCTAGGAACTTCAAAATTTCCCTTGCACAGCTCCAACACCTATTCCTACTCATTATCCATTAACAATCTAGTACACAGTACATGCTTTTAGCAAAACTGCTATTTATCTTAAAATAGCATCAGCTAATGCCATTCCTCCTCCCCAAGAGCCACCACCACAGCTGTAATCAAGGAGCATGAGAAACAGTGCCCCCTAACTTAGAAATAACACACACGCAACATTTCCCCGTGTCCACCTACCCCTCCATATTAGTGTTTGGTTGCTCTTCCCTCATTTCCCTCCCCACCTTTCGTTCTCAGCTCTCCTGCCAAAAAAAATACATCCAAAAACAACAAACGACATATTCCTTTATGAACCACCTTTCACAGTTAAAAAATAGAACTAAAAAAAAATAAATGTATAGACTCCATATACTTTATATTTCTCAGTAAAGTACATAGACTAAATAAGATTTTCCAACATTTCCATTTGCATTTTGTGTTATGCTAATGGGAATATTGTGGCGTTCATCCTCTGTTCCAGGGACTGGAACGGTGGACACCGGCCCAGCAGCCCAAATTATCAGCCCAAGTGAAGCGAGGGTGGGTAACGAGTTCTCTGGACTATTATCCCTCCATTCCAGCCCCTGAAATGGGGGATGAAGGCCATTGGCACCCTAGGTTCCCAAAGCGGGAACACAGGGTGCTAAAAAATAGGATTTTTCTTCCAACACCGGGACGCCTGCGGCGTCCACGTGTAGGAAGGAAAATACTTTTCCAGGATGGCCCCCATGGAAAGGGAAGGTGAGGGTTCCATACAGGGCCCCTCTTCGCTTTCCATAGCAGTCTGCAGAAGGCAAAAAGAGAACCCTATGACCTTATAACCACAAGCACATTTTTCTTCCCTTTCAAATTTATCCTAATTTCGAATAACTTTACCACAAAGCCAGTCCCAGGTGGACATGGCCAATTTAATCCTATGTTTTGCCCCTTGTAGTCATGGCCAGTAGCCAGATTGTCTGGATCATGACCTTATTCCATGAACAGACAATCTGGCCACTGCCAATGGCCACAGGCTACACCTCAGTCACTAAAGGTACACCACTATTTTTTGTAGCTACATTATGACACTTGTCAAATAATAAAACACTGGCACATTTGCAAAACCATGCTTGTAGGTCCTTGCCAATGCTCCTTACGCAAGTTTGCTGGAAATCCACCCATGTTTTATTTTTTCAAAAGGGTCAAATGTATGCACATACAATCGTCATATAACCTAGCCCCCACTTGACAAAATCCATTCAGACTTTACGAAAACATCTAAATCTAGATTTATAATTTTTTTGCAAACCTTTGTGTATATTTGTCAAATGGCACCACATTTATAAGCCTTTACAATATTTTGGGACCCCCACTCTAATTTTGCTCCCTCTCGACAGAATCCCACCAAACTTCGCAAAAACATGTATATCTTGATCTATTATCAGTTTGCCAAATGAAGTGTAGATTCGTCAAATGGCACCTCATTTATAAGCCTTTACATTATTTTGGGACCCCCTCTAATTTTGCCCCCTCTTCCCAAAATCCTACCAAACTTCGGAAAAACATTCCTATCTAAATGTATTATCAGTTTCCCAAATTAAGTGAGGATTCGTCAAATGGCACCTCATTTATAAGCCTTTACATTATTTTGGGATCCACCCTCTAATTTTGCCCCCTCATGACAGAATCCCACCAAACTGTGCATACTCACTCAGAATCAGCCCAGGAATATACATGCAAAATGTCATGCAGTTCCATTAAGTGGCGCCAAATTTATAAGCCATCCAAGAACTGCATTTCACCAACCCTGTAATGCTGAGGTGTTTACGAACCTTTCAGGACTGTTCGTTTTATTTTGCTTCTTGCAGCCATATTCCATCCCATCCTCATCACCCTTCACCTCCCCAGAGATTATTTGATATGTTTGACAAGTGCAATGTTGTGTTATTTAATATGTTTTTACCGCAATGTCCGTGGACACCGGCTGATGTCCCAAGATGGCGGGCATTTCCAAAAATCTGACGCACCTCACGCTTCACGCCAACCAATCAGTGAACACATTGGGTGTCCGCGGACATGACACAAGTCAATTAGCCAATTGGTGTCCTGTCCGCGGAGCGAACAGGGAAGTGTGTCCGCGGAGCGGACATAGATATGACACATTTTTTGCTTTATGTTTTGGTTATTTAAAAAAAACTACTGGACGGATTTACACCAAATTAACAAAAGCACGCTTTCGGAACCAAGCCGCCGCTTCTGCCGCAAATTTGGTGAAAATCCGTCCAGCGGTTTGAGCTGTAGGCGTGAGCAAATTTTTTTCCCATTATGTCTATGGGAAAAAAAGAAATTTTGGGACCCACCTATAACTTTGCTCGCCCTGGACCAAACCTCACCATACTTTGCAGACAAATTCAGAGTGAGCCATATACTCTTTTTGCAAAGTTTGGTGAGGATTCGTCCAGGGGGAGCAAAGTTATAAGCTGCCCAAAAAGTGCTCTTCCTATGGAAACAGCAACTGAACCATAACTACACGGCCACTAATGTGGCCGTGTAATTACATGAACAGATGGAGAACACATTTGACATCCTACCCAGCGTATACTCAACCACTTTAGAAGCCTGTGTGGTTTGCCTTTGTTTACCTAAATTGTATACAATGGCTGTGATTGCACTCTGCCTTCTTTTACCCTGCTGTGCTGCCGGAAGCTCATAAAAAACCAACATCTTTGTACTTCAATAACCAGAGCCCTGCTATTGTAGAGGAAATGACATGGGCTTTGAAAACAAAGGGATTCGCCTTGCACGCTGGGTTGCAACCTCTCCACTGGTGCTCTACCTTGTTTATTACCATGCTTCCTGTTGTGATGTAAATTCGTTTCTGCAATGCATGCTGACAACCTGTCAAGTGGCTGACCATTGCTGAACATTCACAGCACCGATGTGTTGCTATGCAAAGCCCCAGACCTCCCCTTCCCCACACACACAGCTGCTGTGATTACTCCCTAGACCAGGGGTCTCCAACCTGTGGCTCTCCAGATGTTGTGAACTACGACCCCCATGACCCCTCACCATTGACTATGCTGGCCATGGTTGATGGGAGTTGTAGTACCAAAACTTCTGGAGAGCGAAAGGTTGCAGACCACTGCCCTAGACTGCCTCTTGCAGAATATATACATTTCGATCAAACCAAAAGGGACAATTGTGAACGATGATAGATAGCATTGCTCTAAGTCTGTAGGCTTTGAATACATGAATCAGTTACCTTTTGGACAGTTATTAAGAATGAATTAAAGGACTTCATAAAAAGAATGAGAAAATACATTGAGCACCCTGCATCCTGGCCTACTGTGATGTAATTAAACCTATACACACTTGTTTAAACTTAGTGTACAGATCATTGGTAGTATAGAGAACCGTGTGGCTGTGAAACTCGAATGCATTGAAGGTATGGATAGTGAGGGCTGAATGGTCATGAAGGAAATGCAAAGGTGATACTGAGTAAGGAGAAGGTTATCAACATTTTTGGTATGTGTGCCTATGGATTATTCTTGGGGATGTCTGTGATTTGTTCCAAAATATTTCACCTAGTGGAGAAGTGACCGCATTTATTTAACCTAAAAACGAAATTCACTTTGTACTTTTTCTACTTTTTTCTTTTATAATGCGGGGGAGACCACACGTTCTTTTCCTGAGACCTGATTGTGCATCGAGTAAACTCAGAAGGTCATATATATGGACGCGTATATCCTGGAGAGACAGCACAGGCTCTGTTGGTCCACGAGGGAAAAGAGATCATGGTTTTTAAGTGCTTGCATTACTTGTCAGCCACAGAGATCATCTCACATAGTCCTACAGAGATGGGGATTGCACATGTGGTGCCTCTGGTCAAAGAATCTGGGAAGCGGGAGAATAGGTTGCAGAGAATTCACTGACACAAAGGAGCTGTTGTAGTTACAATAAGAAGGAAGCAGTGCCTGCTATGAGGTAGAGTCATCTGTGAGTTGCCAAGTATTTGAGCTGGGAGATAGGCTACGACAGCATCATCCATTGGGTAGGTTGAGTAGTCAGATACTATGAAATGTCACATTTCACTAAAAAAGGCACAGCAGCGATCATGCATTTAATGTAATTTAAGACACTTGTCAGGATTAATTTGGTGGTTTAAGTGTCCCCCATACTGTACTCAAAGTTCTGTGGAGGTTCACCTCTTCTCGGTTTAGTCCACAGGTGATTCTTATGTCTTTTCCATGTTTTGGGTCAATCTCAGGGAGACACATCTAGCTTTCCTGTGGCCTAGATGAGTCCCCTTGTAACTCTTTGTGTTTCTCATATTACCTAAACAGTGTGTCCTTCCTTTCTTTCTATTCCCTCTCTTTCAGCATTTTCTATTTCTCCTTGATCCGGGCCTCCAACCTTTCTTGCTCTGCCCCCTCCTTTGTCACTGCCTGCACCCTTTTTTTGTGTCCTCTGCTTGGGTGTTTTCTCTTTCTCCTTGTTAGGGTGTCAGCCCTCTCATTCTCTACCCTTTATTTTTCTCCTGGGTCTGGGCCTTCTCACTTGCTTTCTCCTTTCTTCTCTTGATCATTGTCCCCTCTGTGTCTGGGTGAGAGTTTGAGCCTTGGGGCTTTGCCTGAGATGATGTCATATGCCCTTCTTCCCTCTGACGTTTCCTTGGGCAGTGATTCAACCACATTTCTCCTTACTCTCTCTTTGGCTACGACTTCTGTCTTTGCTCTCTTCTCTCCCCTTAACTAGAGCTGCTGTCTTTTCTTTCTCAACCACCTCGTTAGCAACACCCTTCACTTTTGCCTCTTTGATTGTTCCCTATGTGACTGACAGTCTCTTTTTGTAGGCCACTGTCTCAGGCTCTTCTTCTGAGTATAAAGTGCTCCACTCACCTTCTCCTGTCCTTAGTTTGAGCTTCCTTTCTCCCCTTTCTATTAGCAGTTCTCCTCTTTCCATATACTGTCTCCTCTGCATCAGCCTGTTTTATCATCTTCTCTTCTCCACTCTGCCTTTCCAACTCATCTCTCCTACCTTCATCCAAAATCTCCTCCTCGCCTGTCCTGTACTCCACCTGTAGAAGCTCTACCTTCTACCCCACATCTCTCCTCTGGTATCACCTGTCCTCTTTGCCTCTTCTCTCCTGTGGGGGTCCATGCCTTGCCTTTTCCTCCAGGTCTTACATCATACTTTCTCCTTTGCTCTCCATGTATTATAGTCTGCCTACTCATTTACTCTCTAGTTCATACAGACTGATTGCTCCAGGTTCTATGAGGTTTCCCTGCAGGCCAATTTGATCGAATCGCGGTTCACAGAATCCAATTTCGGCGCTGTGGGGAAACATAATTTCCCCTGCGTGCCCCCTCCCCAATATCCCCTTTTGTGGGAGGCACCGGCCGCAACTGCCGTAGTCTCCCTTGCCTTCCTCCCCCCATTCCTTAGCCTCTATTCTGCAGGGAACACCCCTGATCTGTTCTCCATCCCTTTTTGCCTCCTCCCCACCTTCCTTCCCCATCACGCTCACACATTCATACATACACACACACACATACACACATACAAACACACAACACCAACTAACCCCAGTCGCCCGCCCCACCTTCCACGTCCATCTTTCTCCGCTTCTGTATTGCCACGCCAATGTGAGATGTGAGTAAATCAAATGTATTGTATTTTGCAGTGAGTGATTTCCAGGGAGCTTTCCGCAGACAAATCGTCCGGAACGATTGCTGCTTACTCCATACTCCTGACCTTCTCCAAGAGGTCTCCACATCTAGGAGCTGGCTTTTATATAAGACAAGTATTTAATAGTTTCTCCCAAATTAACTGGAGAAGTCAAGAGGGCTGCCTGATATACTCATTGAATCTGATGCTGTGTGGTCCTGACTCTCTAAAGGAAGTATTTAAATAGGGAAGCCACCATCTTGGTTATCTTTTATGTGTTTTCCCTTGGGGATTGGCTGAAGATGCTGCTCCCTCTCCCTGCATGTTGCAGGAATGCTCCTCCCTTTGGGGTTCATTTTAGCCATGCTCTGAAGCCAGCAGGTCAGTGTGTGTCTAGTCCCTTTGAGGGCTTGGAGGAGGGTCTGAAACCTCGTTTCTCCTGTGTTGTATTTCAAATAGTTGTTTCTCTCATTGATTCTAGTGAGGTCATTGTTTGTTGAAGGCTTTCTTCCTCTCATTTATTTTGCAGTTGTGAGGGGATCAGCTTTTCTACCTTCAAGTCTGTCTTTGGGGTGGGGAGGAGGTGGAGTCCTTTCTGCCTGTTTGCTGTACTGAGAAGGGCTGTACTTTGCCCAACCCTCTAGGTGTTACATGGGGATTGATATAGGTCCATCGTAAAAGTCCTCCTCTGGGTTAGGAAAGTACTTCTGTGGGGTGTGTCCCCTATCTTTGTGCCCATGAATTGTTTGCAGTTTTTTTCTCAATCCATTACAGGATTTCCTTCTGCAGGGGAGAGGGATTATGGGAAATGCTGTTCTTTCCTGGTGCTTTTGTTTATAAGGTCCAGGTAAGTTGTGCTTGGGATATGTTGTACAACAGCAAGGAATGTCAGGTACCTTCTTGAGGTTTCCCCATAGTCTTCCTTCTTCCAAATGTGTGGTTGACTCTTCCAGATCCCTTCCAGGTTTCCCTCTTTTTGTTATTGTATATATTGTTAAAAGCATAGATTTAGCTTGAGAGCGGCGGAGCACTGAACAAGGTGTGGGTAGCAGGCATTAGGGCTGGTATCTTTTAACATTAACACAGTACTGTGAGTTACGGTCTGGGCGTCCATTGGGATTCGTCTGTCGTCAGGTGCTGTTGAAAATGCCACTTATTGAGAGGCTCGCTGAATGCCCTTCCAATCTAGAGGAGAATTCTGGGAGATATAGCTCCTCGCTGTTGAGTTTTTCAGATCGGGCTTGGTGACTTGACCTCATGACATACCTGTAACTACTGCAGCTCTCTTCTGGGAACTAGGGATGCCATTCGCAGGTGCATGTGATCATGACCACAGGGTCACCTCATCAAAGAGGTGAGACATCATACATTATTTTTTCAATGGGTGAACGTATCTATGAAGGTGTGACTGATTTGTTTGCATTCCTTTTAGGCTACATTGGGAGTCTGTAGCCTACACACCTCTGTCCCCAACTCACTGCATTTCTGTACATTGACAATCCCGTCTTCATTTGCACCTCACACCAGTACTGAGTATTAAAACTAGAAGTATTGTGCTGGTACCCCGTTCTCAGCCAGTAATACATTGTTTTGTTAAGTAAGATAAAAAGTGATCGCAAATGTTCATTGAGTTATGCTTGAAGATTTAATTTCCATGTGATCAGCCGACACGTGTTTCGACACTTGGGTCATTCTCAAGGCGAATGGTCTTATTTGCGGGACCCTTGAATTTGTATTGGTAATTCTTATGGGTCCAAGTAGCACTAAAGTTCTTCCTTTCTGCTCTTAGTCGAAAGGGTCATTCCTATTAGTATGATTCATGGATATATTATCCTTAACAGGCCGTGGCCAACCATTGGGTTAGTTCCCAGACTCCACGTTCTGAGTTTTAGGTTGTGTCTCGAAAGACACTGTATCATTTCTACATCAAGCATGATTTATTCAAAAGTGCATTACTAGGCTTGGTGCAAACCGCAGTCAACGGGCAAATGTCATGGTGCAGGAGCCCATGTGTTCTCCCTAAAGCTGCACTGTGAATTTCTGCAGTGTGTTCCTATGAGAAACCATGAACAGCCTTTGGGACCTGTATGTCACGAGGCCCCAACAACAGCACTTTCAGTCAAATCATTCAATTTGTCATTTTTCAGAAATAATCCTATACTTTCAACAAATGTCCTTAGTATTTTTTTATTTTGATTGATCCAAATGCTCACAGTTTACAAGTTCATTCAAACCTAATCATCATACGTGTATGTTTTTAGAGGGCCAAGACCTGTTTCACATAAACGGTGCTGTCTCCAGCCAAAATTATATTTCTACCATGTATATGATATGATAGGTTATTTATAACACACTTAATACCCAGAGGTTTCTAAGCGCGGACCCGGGGATCGATCCTTTGGTGCTCTATGTCATCTTGCTTACAAGGCAAGCATGTTGCCCCTGAGCTATCTTCCAGAGAGTAAGTTGAGGAACAGTATGAACAGTGCTGCTCTAGGCTCAAAATAATGGATTGTAGGAAGCACAAGTGAAGCCTTAGAGCTCTGATTGTGTAAACCCCAAAACCTTTTTTTCATTTTGGATTCTATGGGATGGCAGACCAGACTTAGCAGGTCCAGACAGAGGAACTTGTGTGGATTCTGTGGATACCTCATTATGCAGGAAATCTGGTAGGAGTTCTTCGAAACCCTGAAATGCATTCAGTGATAAGGCATGTCCCAATGCTAAAAGATGGCTTCCTTAGTGTGACAAGCAAGGATACACGATCTGTGTCAACAGTGCTGGCTGCGCCCTGAGTCGGGTCTGCACACCCGGATGGAGGACGAGAGAACGCTGCCAATAAGCAGGTGTCGTATGCCCTGATTCCTTTCTCAATTTCCCAGCAGAGCCTCTAAATATGCAACTGTAGCCCTTCTGAGGCAGAGTGTCAGGGGACACTGAAAGGGACTGCCCGGGGATGAGCATGACAAGAGAGCAGCACACTTTACTTCCTTTTCTACCGAGCGTCAAATGCCCGATCCAAGGTAACTCCCAGCTTCAGATTTCAATGAAGCAGTAGCGAAATACAGACCGTGATCTCAGATCAGTTCGAGCTGAGCTGCTTTCTTTTGTTTCTGGTTCCACCTTGTTGATTAAGATCAACCCTGATTGTCTGAGACTGGTACCTGCATGTCTTTCGGCACACAGATTTCAAATCACTTCTCTGGACTGGTGAATCACTTAGAGCTAATTTAGTGGCTACTGCTTTTTGTGGAATTTATCGGCACTAACAGCACACAGGATAACCAACATTTATGATTGAAGGCTTATTTCTCTTTAAAGATAATACCTCTAGCTTTATCCACTAAGAAACAAATCAACCTTGCAGTAACACAGGGGTATTCCCCTCGTTAAGTCTACACTGTCTGGGGTTGTACCACTGCATGGCTTCAAATGGATCTGAGCTATGACAGATGGTAACTTGGCTACTTTGGGTTGTAAAGTTCAGGGCCGTTTTAGAAAGAAGATACATTGAGAAACACCATTTGCAATGGCAGGCCCATGATGGAGCTTTCCTCAGTTTGCAGAGCCTGCTGCTCTAACAGATCTTGGTTCTTGGGAGAAATGTGTGGGTGCGGCACGTAGGGATCTTTATGAACAGGGCACACTATATGGGTTCAAGAAAGGCAGCCCCCTATGGATTGCCAAGAGATCGCAACGGCGTTGTCACCAGAGTTCCCATCAACCCCACCAGGGTCTCCTCGACCTGTGGAATCAGAAAAAATACAATATTACGGCTGTTACACCGAGCAAAGGAAAATACACCGACACAGGCTTATAAAGATTCCCAGAATCTTTATTACAAAACTGAACAGTATTCAACAAAGTACACAAATAGCTATTTGACCGTCAATACATCACAGAGACCACCAGCAGGGTTCAATGTGAGCAGTGAGCAGAATTTCCTAGCTGGACATTGACGCATTTATACAATTCATAAAATGATGTCCAGCCCTTTTTACAAGTTAATCATACACTGGGCTAGGGTCGCGCCAGGTTCACTTTCCTAATTTACAAATCTCGTGTATACGGTTTACTTTTTTAATACATTTACTAACACACTCCATTACTCTTTAATCTAACATTTACACTCTTTACATGCTGGTTTAATACAGACCAAACAAACGTTTCACTTATTATATTTGGAAATCATTACTGTCCTTATATACTTATAATTTAACTTTGCTAATTCAAGTAATCCCCTGCTCCCGAGGTCAACAAAGGACGAGGTCTACATGACCCTAACATATAGCCTGAGGGCAGGTTGGACATTAACTCCCCCACAGAGGTTGGAGAGGTTAAGGCAAGAACAAGGACACACGAGACGGCCATTTTAGATTACAGGGTGACCTTGTATAAAACCCCAAAATGGCGGTTTCTAACCTAAAATGGAGGCTTGATTCAAGATGGCGGCTTACATTAATTTCTAAAGTCAAGACCTTGCCGTAGAGAGTTATTCGCGTACAGTTTTAAGCAACTTGGCGTAGGCCAATATGCATACAAATCGTTTGTAATAAAAGGCATAATTTAATATCCCGTTTGACAGACCTACATTATTTTATTTATTCATTTAGTGAAATTGGTTGAAATTAGTGAACCGTACACAAAAAAAACATTAAAACACATACTTAAACACAATTAATACAATATCTAACATTTGATACAATGTAAAATCACAATTCCAATTTCATACAAATGCAAAATCATAGTTATGTGGCAATCCCTTTCATTTCACGATGCAGTCATGTATCATTGTTTTGCTTCCCTTAATGTCAACCTTCATTAATATATATGAGGGATGGGCATCCGCTTGCATACAATCCCAATCGTGTGCAAGGATTTTTGCTCAGACAAGTTGCAGCTGGGTAGGAGATGTTACCAGAGAATTCCCAGATACATAACGATCCGAAGCATGTCCCCATGTCAAGTGTGCTTCTCCAAATGCTCCCTTTCGACAGCTACTATGTAATTCTCCACACATAACATACATCACGCCTGTTACTAATGATCGCATGAATCAGACGCCACCCACAGACTGCCCCAAGCCCAAGAACGCTCCCGGGACGCGTTACCACTAGATATGGGATTGCCCAGGGATACCTTGCTGCTGGGTCCCTTAATAGCAGTAATGGAGGAAGAAGCAGGGAGCGGTTCGATGTCAAAACTCTGTTCCTGTGCTCACTGGGATTATTACATGTATTCAGTTCCATTCATTTGAGTCATAAATATGCACCTTTTGGATTTGTTATGGCCACGTGGTTAATTGTCATTGATTGGACGTCACCATCTTCTCTTCTGTGTACACAATGGATTTCAGGCGTGATCCATTGGCCCACATCAGAGCAGGAGGCCTCACCTGCAGGGGCAGTAGAGAAGATGTCGAAAATGTCAAGGCCTCAGAATGGAATCGACTGCTGCATAGGTTAATGTTTAACTCCCCATCATGTAACGTCTCATGCCCATACCACTTTCTTTACATTGTTTTATATGATGTGAATTCGGACCCTTGAATATGTGTTTAATGGTAGCTATATAGTTTACAATATAGCAAAGAAAATTATATGATGCTGTTCCGAAATATCATGCCAGAATGCTACCTAGGTTTTAAGTGATTGTTGTTCATGTGTTAAGTCACATTGGATACTATTGCTGTTTGGACAATCCCGGAAGTTAGTCTTTTCAGTGTTCAAATGTCTCTGCTATAATAAATCGCTACCAAATGCATGCTAAGGATATTCCTGTATTATTAGCATGTGCAAAGGTGTCTAATGTGGATGTATAGTTATTGTAGTTCACAGTGTATTGGTTGCCATGGTCTTTATCAAGTAATTATACATATTAATCATGTTGTGATCGAAATAACATGTTCCTCTTGTATATAAACACATAAATAAATTACATAAAATACATAAATAAATACATACATAAATTAACTGACCATATTTAAAAAATGACAATTTATGATGCAAATAACCATAAAATCACTCCAACCTGCTAATTCGAATACAAGGTTAATAAAACTATACGTGATTTAAGCACATTTCGCCTATGGCCCAAAACCTTCCATTACAAACCAGCTCACACAAATGTAGTAGTTTCACCTTCAGAACCTCTACAGTGATAATAAGCTGTTGCAGGAGTCCTAATGTCAAGATTAGGAAGGATTGGTAGTAGCCATTTTGATCTCAAGGATACATACATACAATGGACAGTAAAAATCGAAAACGAATCCGTGCTTCCACCTGTTGTAACTCACATGAACATAGTATGCCACTTCTGTGCCACTTCTGTCCATCCCTTTCTGTTCGCGACCAGTGGTAAAGTGGTCAACACATGTAATCAAGTTTATCATACAAAGTATACACACAATAAGGAAACATAAAATCCAAATACCGCTCAAGTCCAAAGTAAAATTTGACCGTAAAATAATCTATTGAGATTTATGACTTTAATAAGTCATCAATTAAAATACGACTATAGGAATAGCAATACGTTCTTTTTGCCAAAGGCGTGTTTTTACCTTGTATGTTTTCTGGATGGAACCACAGGTCTCACAGGCCACGGGCCGACAAAAGCAGTTTAAATTGTGACAGCCAGTGTATTCTCGCTTCTCCATCCTTTGCAATAACTTCATGAATCAATAGCCTCTATTTGTCATTCTAAGGTCTTGGCCATGTTCTAATGTATAGGGTAATCAGCACTTAAGCCAAGCGAGTTTCTATACTACGGGGCCCCAGCTCCATATGTAGCAGAACCGTTGGGGTGGAAAAGGGAAGCAAGGGGAATTGTTTGAGAACATTATTTTCAGCATTCGTCAAGGGTCGAAGGTTTCCCATACCCCCATATTACTCCTCCATAAATGGCCGACGGTGTATTTTTCGCTCACATAAGTCGGTAGAGCAGAGCGTATTGAATATTCTCCCAGCTGCTTATTAGCCCTTATAATTGATCTTCATACAGCGACCAATGGTTCCACTGCTCGCTTCACTTGTGGTACCCATGAACTCCTTGAGAAAAACCTTAGCCCCAGCTAGTCATACACAGTCATGCATACTGACCACCTTTGAGGGCTATACCCTATATCACCAATTTTGGCAATATAATATTTTCCCCAACCATGATTAAAACGTTTGTTTTATATGTGTTGACTGCTAGATCTAAGTCAACACAGAATTCGGTGAAAAGTCTTCTCAATTTAACCATACAATAAACGATTTTAGAAAAAAGAAATGTGTAGTCCTCATTTTGTTAAACATGGATTAACCGTCAGTTACCAGACAATGGGCCTCATCACGACTTGGGCGGTAACGCCGGCGGTATTAGCCCTACCGCCGAACTCCCAGGCGCTAATAGCGCCGGATCACGAGTTTGGCGGTAATGTTAATCCCCATTCCCCATTGAGCCCATTCGGGAATGGCCCATTCCCCATTGGGCTCAATGGGGAAATTTCGCGCTAATACCGGCGGCGGATTTCCCGCCGGCGGTATGAGCGCAAATTTTTTGGCAGATTTCCTGCCAGCTAAGAGCTGGGGCGAAATCCGCCAAAGTCCTGATTTGGCGGACCCTTAAATCTGGCGGTAATAGCGCTACTGCCGGATTTAAGGGTTACCGCCAAAGTCGTGATATCAGTTGTGTAATGTACATTTTCAATTAATTATTTTGGGGTCCCTGCGCACAAAGTTTGAATGCACGTGTTGGTGTAAACGTATCCACCATGTTCAAAAGTTTCCAGTGAATGGATTTAAGGCACTATGGTCAGTGACGATCAAATTGTCAATGTAGTCACTTAACTGGTTTCAGGTTCTTTAGCGGCTCATAATAATAACGACTGGATTTAATCAACAGTTTACTCGCCTATTCTATGTTTAGCCTATGTCACAGCATGTCTATAGCAAAGACTGTTATATCTCTCCATCCACCAGGCATGTTTGGAAATGGCAGAGACCAGTAAAGCAAAAGATGGAAACTGGAAAAAATACTAAAACAAGTCATTTGCTTAGTAATGTTCATATTGCTGCTGCAGTGGTTGCTATAATTATGGAAATGTCCCTGCTTCTATTGTGACATTACGTGCATGCAGACATAGAAAATGGACTTGCTCTCCTGTTAAGACTTCATGCAGTATTGCTGGAAAAGGGACAGATTGACTACCCCTCTCTCTTAGGTCTTTCGACAACACAGGTGTAGGTGCTAAAGTACTATCACTTCAATCTATAGTGAATACTTTTTGCAAAAGAACGTTTATGCAAGGAAAAAATGTTTCTTCCACAGACTGTTACTTTATAAAGATATAAATCATTTTAATAATTGGTTAAAAACCACATGTTGTTCTATATAAAAATTGTGTGGGCTTTTTCATACATCACTCATACCTTTCATGACTATTCATACATACTGTGACGTGAGGGTTTGACAATTTAAATTTTGTTTTGGCATATTAGTTGTTAATAATATACATGACATCAGAAAAAACATTTTGTTTTTCTATAAGTCGACATATGTTTCGGCCCTTTGTACTAGTACCGCCGTTGTCTACGGTAGTCTAAGAAATTGTTAATGGGCCATCTTCAGGACAATGATAATTTTTTTGAAGCTGCACATCTTCACCTCTTTTTCTTTTCCATATGAAAAGCCAAATCTGTGGTCGAAATATTTTATTCTGGACCACGGAGCTAAAGTTGTAGGGTATCTTCTATTTTAACCCTTGTCAGGAGCCAATAGACTTCTTGGTGTAGGTGAATCTTCAGTATTCTCTACTTCTGTGCCACTTGATGGATTGTAAACACACGGAGGCTGTTTACATGGGTGGCATCGAAAGTAGTGCCTCTAGCGTTTATTCGTGGCGAACGGTGTTTCAATTCCAATCACGTCCGTTCGTCTGTCGCTGAAAAGCTTAGACCCCCCGATAACAAAAAATTTGGGAGTACCCATTGGTATATCTTTGCTGGAAAAGGGCCAGTAAACTAGCCTCTTGATGATAATATTGGAAGTCCTTCACTACATGAATAGCTCTGGTTGATAAAGTTGTCGAATTTGATTGAGTTGGAGCCCTTGGATAGTTGAATGGTGGCACTGGATGCATCTTGTTACGAGGCTTATGATTACGTTTTCCCATAACCCATGGTGCCGCTGTTCATATTCTACAATGCAGGTTTGGTTTTCTGGCTGGCAAATATATGTTCGGCAATCTGACATTTATTTAATGGCGTACTTTGAAGTATGGTGTGGGCATAGTGTTTTGGTCACACCCAGCAGATAGAAAGGTCTCTTTGGTCCAGAGAATAATCACTCATGTATGCAAATTATTATTATTGTTATTATTATTATTATTATTATTATTCATTTTCAAAGAAGTAGGCATCATAATTGTGGCATTCAAGTTCGTGTAAGAGGTGCAGATGAGTTGGGTGGTCATATGTTTGCCGTGCATCGTTGTGTGTGTGCGAGGGGTTGGCAGAAGAGGGGTCCCATGAGGGGTGGATATCCCGTCTCTTGTCCCCACTGGGTCATGCCATATGTGGCATGGAAAGTCTTTTTGGTTACTCTCTGGTCATCACAAATGTAGGGCATGGAGTTGTGTACACATTGGTGGTTATTGCCAAGTTTCCTTGACCTCATAGATGATGGTGCAGCATTGGGGCCATAGCTAGATGCTAGTCTTTGAAGTTTAAGAATGTTTTTCAGGTGAGAGGCTATGGTCAAGTATGTTTTGTATAGGTGAACATTAGGGGGCATATACCTGTTCCCTGGCCATGGCACAGGTTTTCATTCTGGTTCTTTTTGTTCCTGGTTATATACCTTCTCAATGCCCACCATTAATGGATCATTACTACACATTACACTGGTCTATCATTTACAGGTATGTGCCTTCTGCGATTTCTTTCCGATAGAACAAACCCATTTGTGGTTTTGTTTCTCTTTTTATTGGCAGCATACAGTGGTTTGAAATTGATTGCTCAGGCCCTCACGATAGTCGACTGACAGTGGTACCAGGTTTTTGTTCACTTGTTTGTATTGTTTACACCTGTTAATGGCTCATATTATTTTGGGTAACCTTTACTGCTTGTGCCTGGTGGTACTTCCTATGCGCTTCAGTAATTGGGGCTGGAATTCATTGCAGTGGAGTTCGGTTCTCTGCTAGCTGGGTGCCATGTCATGCTGTTGACAGAAATGAGCCCACGTGATATCATTTGGAAGAGTAGCATGAAAAAGAGACAATTTATTGCATTGCAATGCCATAACAAAACCGGACGCCCCATTCTAAACTTCCAGCACCAACCTAAATCCTTCCACTAAGCACAATCTTTCACCAAACAATACTTGATGATGAAATGGAATCCTTATCTTAAAAGGATGCCTTCATGTTGCCTTAGACCAGTGCTATTCAACCTTTTGCATTCAGGGCGCCCATTGTGTAAAAATATTGTTGCCGGCCCCCTACCCCCAGATGCCATACCTGCTTGTATTTTTTACTAAAAGCAGTCACCATACTCCCTTTTGGAAGAGTTTTGCAACACCCCTCCCCCTGGACACCCTTCAGCCCCCCGTAGGGGGGCCAGCCCTAGAGTTGGAAGCCAACTGTCTTAGACGGTCTGTGGTCCTGGAGGTGCTTTCAGCAACTAATCCGGCTAAGTCCTTCTGGATCTGCAGTAATCCATCCTCATCATTTTGTGCACCTCCTCAGGTTACAAGAACCTCCTCGAAGTGTCCAGACTCAGCAGTAACATTGGGGCTTCTTGCCGTCCTCCACCCATCCTGGGCAACCAGTAGCTTTCCACTGTTCAATGTTAGTCATGCAATCTCCCGTTGTTCATGAGTCCAAGTCATGCGCTGCTTCCTAGTGCCAAGGCTCAGACGTTCATCAAAGCCCTTCCAGTGGGGCCCCATTACAGTCTGACGTCAGCCTTATGGGATGAGGCCGCGTGTGAACGTACCAGCAACTCTATTGGCAGTGATCTCATAGCAGACCTTGTTTGTTTTTATTCACACCCATGTTAACAGAATGTCCATGATAAACAACTAGAAAGATGAGGCATAAACCAGTAGAACACTTATGCCTAGGAAGAAAAGTCACATGAAACAATGGAAAGGAATTAGATTTTCACACCACCAGCAGTGGTGGTATTCCCACTGCTGGTGTAGGGGTTGTGGGCATGGACTTCTGTAGTACTCCCCCTGCGTGCTTTTTATTTCATATGTAATGGAAGGCGCATACCACTGGTGTTTTTTTCTGCTGCCAGTATTCACGTGCTCTCCTTTATATAATATGGCCCCAGAGCGTCCCTTTACAAGAATAGGGTCCTTATTCACAGAGCATTTTCCAATGGGGTTTTGCCATTATAAAATGCTTCTGTGAATTAGGCCCTAGGTCTTCAAAAAAGCAATGAATTTATACTCTAACAACCACTTGTGTTGACTTGAAACGTCAAGAGGTAATCGAATTTAATGGCTCTTCTATAAGTGAATCCAGACAGATTTCCACATGCTTTTCATTTTAAATCAAGAACAGAACATCATCCCAAATCAAATTATTGTACACATTGCACTAATTGATCAATGTTCACATTTATTATATAGTTACAGCCAAACCCTCTTGTAGATAAAGCAGTTTCTGTCAGACTGGTGATCCAGAAAATAGCTAGATCTTTCCAAATAGCATCTATCACTAAATTAAAATGTACAAAAGGGGATCTTAGTCTGACCCTGAAATGTAAAATAATTTCAAAGCACAGACGGATGTGGAGCATCTCAAATTAGTACGCAAAATCCAATATATGTTTTCTATTTGAGCAAAATCATGAATAAGTAGCTCAGATTCTTAATTCAGTGCAGACCAATTATGTACTCCACCGATTACAAAGCAGTGTTGCTGTCAAATAGTGACTTTTTCTGGAGTAAATTGAACAAATTAAATCTAGCCTAAAAAATGTAATTCTGTCTACAAGTAATTTATATCAGTGCTGCAAAACAATATCAGTTTAAACCCCATTTCTATGTTTGGCGGCAAAAGTCCTTTTTTTCCTGATCCCTTCTTTCCGACACCATCCTGACCAACTGTGTGTCTTCCTAACCCGACATTTTATTAATATTACTGTGACTTTGTCACGCCTCATGCCGGCATCTTTACTAATCAGTCTCTATTTCAATACATTCCGACAGTCCATAAGCCAAATTCATCACCCCCTTTCAGATTGCCCCTCCTCTGACTGTGCCCATCCTCCAACACATTCCCTTTCCTTTCCCCACTTTACTCGCTATACTTGTGTCCCACTTTCACGCCACATCAGTGCTTAATTTGTGGCGGTGTTTGCCAGGGCTCGGCCCTGGCACTTATTTCTGAGCCCCGGCACTTATTGTCTCAGTTACCGTTTGATTTTGATGTGATTTTTTGGCAACTTTATTATTTTAACTGCCAGTCACATAACAAACAGAAAATCAGACCAAAATATAAATGATGATTGTGTTTAAAGACACAATCAAACATGTGTCTCATGTCAAGACACGAGTATGTTATTTTATGCGCAAGTTGATTGGCATGTGTAAATCACACTTCTGCCGTAGTGAGTACATCCGCCAAACAAAATAAGCTGGTGGGAGTTGCAGCTTTAACCCCATATATGTTGAGAGCATGGGGATCAGCCGTGGGTGGTGGCAACAGTGGGCAGGGAGCTGCCCACCCTGACGTCATGGGTGCATTGGAAAATATTTCAGCCCTGGCACTTATTGTTTTACAAATTAAGCACTGCTACTGCCCCTCCCTTCTGTGGCATGATCCCTAGTTTTTTTGGGTTATCACATGGTTCCCCCTCGTCCCCCTTTCCACGACCACTCCTTTGCATTTTCCATTTGCGCTTACCACCTTGCCCAGTTTGGCACACTGCTTCTCTGCCTTTCATCAGCACCACACATGTGTCATGTCTTCAGTCTCCCTTCCGTGAAACTGAGGGTTTTCTGAAGGAAGCCTCTTTCACATTTGTCATAATGCAAATGTGTCCGTATTAAGTCAGTAAGGTGACAACATACGATCAATGGTGATCCTGCCTTTGCTGCCTTCAATCTTCCGCTGATTTCCTTAAAGCATGCTGCAGGACTGGTAAATCGACTAATGGCAGCTGCACCCAAGGATATTCCCCAACTCAGCATGGTCAGGGAATTATCGCCTTACTAACCGCTGGAGCTAGACCTTTGAACACTGTAGGGCCTTATTATGAGTTTGCCTGTAAATCAGTGGTAAATCTGCAGAATTACAGTGAGACTCGCTTAAGGTTACTGCCACTCGGCCCATTGGCTTTACCACAGGATTACGAGTGGTGGTGTGGCAGTGTACAACCCCATTTTTAAAGTCTGTAGGGCTTCACAGCGATTTTCAATGCATATAACACAAACGGTGATACAGTAGAGCAAATTCACTGGATTTGGAGCGTAAAGTGGATGATGTAAAATGTGCGATGCGGATCCTCCACTATACCTCCAAACATGTAATACGGCAGTGCGGTAATGCTGCAGCAAAGTGACCATAACAGAATTACAGCCACATTACCAATGTTTTTACACACCACCATGCTTGTCATGAGGCCCACAGAATCACAAGTTAATGTTTCTTGTAGGCTTAAACGAGCTTTGATTACCCTTCATCCTAAAACAAGAACTTTGGCTCCTTTAACTACAACACTGTATTGTGTCTTTTTCAAAAAACATTTTTAGTTTTGGCTTTTAGGTGTCTCCTTCGACACCTATAAGCTGAAACTATTGCATTAGAGTACAAGTAGAGAGAAATGGCATGTGAGGAGGGACGCAAAGCTTGTGGGTGTAGTTTGGTTATTTGCCCACCCATTGACTACCCATGGCTATGCTAATCCCTATGGGCACCTGTGTTGCTTCGTGTCATCTTGCTTCCAACGCACGCACATTGCCGCTGAGCTATCCTCCCGGAACAGGGTGTCTCTTTCTGTGCTCTTGTGGTCCTACCCCTACCCCCCCGCCGCACCCCCCTTCACTAATGGACCAAGCCTTTGTAAAGGATGACTATCATCATGATTATCAGAACTTTTTTATGCTGGGTCCCCCACCCCGTTGAGTAACAATATAGTTGTCGAGCCCCCCCGAATTAAATATAGTGTTGCCCGTCCCCCCAGATGCCACATCAGCTCATATTGCCAGCCCCACACTTTGAAGACCACTGCTCTATGCGCACAAGGAGTAGCAGATGATAGTTATATTATGTGTTTTTTATCCTGTCCCATTCACCACAGTAGTGGTGTCACAGGGCCAAGGCTTGTCCAGAGAGTGTCATATTGTACCCATGATAGGTTGTCTAGAATTAGGTCTGCGAGAAAACGGAAAAGAGCAAAATAGGGAAAAGGTTAAATGCTTGCGAAGGGTTTGTAGGGATAAAAAAGCTAGTGAGGGATATGTATGGCGTTTTTCCTAGGTTGCATGCCTGTAGTGTCAGTGCGGAATGATCGAAGCATAGTGCTCACCAGAAAATGGAAAATGTTGAATGCGCTTGCGGACACGCACATTATCACATGGGCAGTTTTGATTACTCAGAAAGGTGAGGGGGATTAGTCCGAGTAGGAGAAGACATTGAAAAGGGATATGTGATGCATGGAGAGCTACCCAGCATGGAGTTGGTGAGTGGAGGTAGGAGAGGAACTGGGGAGGGTTGTATACAGTACGAATAGCAGAAGAATTTAGATTGAAGGTGCAGAGAGAGAGACTAAAGAGGTTTTAGCAATAGTGGAGGTGCTGAGTATAATGATTGGGATAAGAGTTTCAGTAGAGTGGGTTAGAGTGGAAGGTTAGAAGATGGAAGAGTGTTCTGATGTTTAGGGAAATCATCCTAGCAGCCGTAGAGTGGAGGTTATGAATTGTAGTTTTTGACTGCTGGCAAAGAGTGCCCTGAGGTGGTGGAATATGAGGAATGGTGATGGGAAATCAGGGTGAATAGAAATGGAAGTGGGATGAGAGAGTGGAGCAAAGTAAGCAGGGCGGTAGCTTACTTTGGTCTTAGACGAGTTGAGCATAAGACACCAAAATGCCAACCAGCGCCGTATGAATGAGAGGGACATGGAAATGCAAGAGGAGAGGTTGGAGGTGAAAGTGGGAACGGAGAAGAAAATGTGGGTCGCATCAGTAGATAGCTGGTTTGAGAAAATGAAGGAGGCAATTAGTTTAGCAAGAGCAGAGGTATAGAGGGTGGAGAGACTTAGAAGACATGAGTTGCAGAAGAAACAGAACATGATGATCAACTGTGTCGAAGGCTTTCTACGGCTCATGAAAGATGTTGGTAGAGGAAGGTTTGGAGTGGTGATCTGTGTTTGAAAACCCATTTGTAGGTCCATGCGATTTTCATTGGGTGTCGCCAAAACAAGATGAATTGAAAGGGGTCACAGTGATTGTTGACCTCAAAGTAGTTGGTGATCTGCTTTAAGATTATGCTTTCACAATCATGGGAGTAAACCAGATGCACAAGAGTAGACCTTTAATTGACAATTCTTAAGATCAGTAGAATGATTTTTTATGATCAGTGAGGCAATGGCTATTTTGAAATAGGCTTCGACAATGCCTTATTCTAGAGAGTGGTTAAAGAGGGAGCAGCAGGATTAAGATGCAGGCATTTTCATTGTACAGGTAGCAAAGGGTCAACTGTGGAATAGGACTGGCTGGCATTCACAATAATGGGCACTAGTATGGTAGCTGAGGAGGAAAGGTGCCAGGGAAGCCAGGAATTGAGGCAGCCTGAGGGGCAACGAGAGAGGCAGGAAATAGGAGAGAGAGGAGGGCCATTATAGCGTCACGGATTTTAGAGAGCTTGGATTTGAAGTAAAGGGTGACATCATTAGCAAATAAAGAAGAATAGATAGAGCAAGGGCAGGGGTTCACTGTGTTCTGAGGTTTAATATAGATTTTGTGGGATTGGGAGCTCAGCACGGAGATGAGGTTGGTGAAATAGATGGACTCAGCTTTGTCCAGGGCAGTAGTCAGGACCGGAAGAGCCCACTTGTAAGAGGTCAAGAGAGAGGGGGAGTGTTCTTTGCATCAATGTCTGCCATTGATATTTCAAGGACGATGCAGGGCTGTGAGGCAAAGGAGAGCAGGAGTAAAAGTAACAGGTCGGTAGGGATGTTTGAAGGTAGAGCTGATGGCTGGGTTGAACTCAAGGAAGGCTAGCTCCAAGAAGGAGGCATGAGGTCGGCAGAGAGCAGGTAGAGGGCATATGACCTCAGCTATGTAGATACACGGCATCAGGTTTAAACTTGTTTTAGTTAATGGAGTTATTTGGGGAAAAGGATGGAGGCGAACCTCTGCATTGGAGAGAACAAAGGAAGGATCTGAATGATAATGGGGAGGGATCAATTGAGAGGATAGATGAGGTGGTGTAGGATGATAGAAAGGCCAGGTCAACAGTTTCCATTGGAATGTGTCGGTTGGAATTGGAAGACAGTCAAAGAAGAGGACATTGGACTTCAAGTTGGTGGGAGGAGATTTTTACTTCCTTGATGACTTCTTAATCTCTTTGGGAATGGAGTTCAGAAGCAAGTCAAAATCAGGGAGGAAGGAGTTGAGAGTGCCAGGAGACATATACACCAGTTGGCCAGTGAAGGGGTAAGAGGTAAGTGTGAATTCAAAGGCGCGGGCATGGAAGTAGGATGGCAGAAGGAGACAGTTGGGTTTGCCTTGCCAACCTATCCTCGATTACTCTCCATCCAGGCTAAGTGTGAAAAGGTATCCGTGACTATGTGAAGGGCAGTGAGTATGGCTGTATCACCAGGGGTGGTCCACGAACGGTGATAGCAATGAACGGAAAGTTGGGGTTGTGAGAGTCAAAGAGATCAGTGAGGAAGGAAGTCTTATTGCATAGAGCTTGGACATTCCAGAGCCCAAGAGGAAGAGTAGCCTTTTGGGAGGAGGATCAGGGAGGAAAGCGATTTGGTAACAGGCATGTGAGATGAGTAGATGAAGATAGAGCTAAATGAATAACCAGGATACATTTTTGTGGAAGGTGCAACACACAGGGATGGGATAGAAAGGAGAGGCAGCAAGGGGTTGGGAGATTCAGGTTGCAGGAGCATGAATCCCACATGAGAGAAATGTAATAATAATTAGGCATTTATATAGCGCTAAGAACCCTCAGGTATCTGAGCGCTGCTTATTATTACCCACGGTGTGTGGTGCTCATTTATCGACCTCGGAAGGATTAAAGGCTGAGTTTGGCCCTGCCGGGATTCGAACCTGCGTTAACAGGCTCTGCACGGATGTCAAAGCGAGTGCTCTACTCGCTGTGCCACTTGACCGGCTTAGTTAATGGTGGGATGGGGAAATGCCTAACATGGTGAAAGTGCCATGGATGCTGGGTGCCTGGCTGGGGCAAGGTGGGTAAGGGCCTGGCAGGCTTGGCATACACTGCATGTAAGCATGACCCCCTTCTGCACGCATGAGGCATACGGATTCCAATCCTGTGACATCATTCACTTGGACCCTTGTTATCATGCCCCCTTGTTCTCATGCCTGCCTGGGTTTAGGGTATTACCACTTCCTGTCCACTTCCTGTTCATTCCCTGTACCGTACACATGGCCATTGAGGGTGTATTCCTGAACAAGCTGTGCGCTCTAGTCATTGGGCGTGGCTGGCTTTATAAGCCACAGCGAAGACCATTCAGCGCTACGTGTTGTTTCTGTAAGCTCTACGAGCAACACGCTCACCGTGCTCCTGTTTCAGAAGAACTTCCAGTCCACATGTGCGTGCGGTCGCAGTCTCCAGCCATCGGATCATCACACGAATGCTCCAGCATATCAGCCCCTGTGAAGAGAAAAGGAAAGGTAGTGCTCTTGCTATTTCGGTAAAGACGTCTGTGTCAGTCCCACGCAGTGCATACTGACCGGAACTCATAGCAGCCAGAGCACGCACACTACTCCTTCTCTCACAAACATTTCTGCACCTGTGAAATACAAACAACAATCAGACGCGCGCCGCAGTGCCCTGCATTTCGTAATGCTGTGCAAAAACCTCAATGACACTTACCTGCATAGCTGCATCCGTCGCAATCTGAGCCAATCACGGCTGGAACTAAAGACACTTACATGCTTAATCAGTCGGCTCAGGAGTACCAGTGAAGTAACTGGACCTCCACACATCCCGCAGCATTCTGGGGTGTTTTCTCTGTGAACCAGGAACAGCAACCCAACGCAGAACGCAAGCAGATTCAAGAACTCACAAAAAACAGAAGGGAAAGGCTTCCAAGAGGGGCCCCGGGCTACCTGTCCCCGAATAATTGTGTCCCTGCAAACTGCAGGATGGAGAGCTCCCCGAACTAACCCTCAAGGTGAGCCAGGATAGGCAGCTTAATCGAACTTCCTCTACACTAGGGATAAGAGGGAGCCTCTACACTAGGGATAAGAGGGAGGGGGGGGCCCAGTGGTGAATTCTGTCCAGTATCTTAGCATATTTACCCTCTTCTTTGACAGGAAGACTTCCCCACAGCAGGTTGGGCAGTGAGAACACAGGAAAAGAGGTCAAGGCTCCATCGCTTCCACAGAGACACAGGTGAGTGTGACAGAACACGAAGCCATTCATACCACTCTGCCTGAGTGATGGAGACCTTAGAGATAGACCAGCTGCCACAATTACTAGGGGAATGGCAGCCCGCGGTGCATGTGGCCCGCTCGGAGACCAACACCTTAAGGCGAGCGCTGGTGGTAAATAGGGACAAGGCCGATGAGTTAGCTAGACAGCTACTGCAGACACAGGCTTGTTTAGCTCCTGTGCCAGGAGGGGCTGCTCAAGGACAGGCTTGCACATTGCCAACCGTGGCTCCGGTTCAGGTGCTCATCCCAGGCAATATTCCTTTGGCATCCCCTGAGAGGTTTCTGGGAGACCCCAAGAAGTTTGGGACATTCATGAATCAATGTCATCTGCACTTTATATGTAAACCCGAGTTATTCCCGACCGATCAGGCGAGGGTTGCTTTCGTCCTGTCATACCTTGGGGGGCATGCAGCACACTGGTCAGTTCCATTGGTGAATAGGGGCGACCCACTGCTTCAAAATTATACCGCTTCCAGTGCAAACTGGAAAAGTTGTTTGCTCATCGAACACAGGGCCAAGCCCTAGACGACAAGTTACTCTCTCTTCGACAGAGCAGTCAGGATCTCATCGCGTACATAGCCACATTCAATCATCTGGTTGTTGAATCAGGTTCGCCCAAAGAAAAACGCATCACACTGTTTTACCGAGGTTTGCGTGGAGAATTAAAAGACGTTCTGGCACAAGTAGTTAACCCCCCTAATGGCTGTGCCGAGTACATCGATCTAGCAATGCAATTAGACCATCGTCTACAGAACTGTAAGGCGATCCGGCTCGTTAAGAGAATAGGCCCATGTGCATCCGACCCTAGGAAAACCAAATCTGACAACCCACCAAGGCACATCCTGAGCACATGCAACTGGGCTTTCTTCGGGATCTGCTTACCAAGACAGAGCGTGAACGTAGGTGCCAAGAACAACTCTGCTTATATTGTGGCCAGTCCGGTCACTTCCTCCGGAACTGTTCACCCCCACGAAAGGCAGTGGGAGTTATGGAAAATATCAAAGAAGGCAAGGAAACGGAAAACTCCAACGACCGGCAGACTTAGAGGTCGGTTTGTCGAGCATAGACCAGATTCATCAGATCTCTCGCTTTACCATCCCTGTGGTCTTGGTTAATCCACTGCAACCCGCCGAGATGCACGCTCTCAAGGCATTCGTAGATAGGGGGGCGGTCGGAAATTATTTGGACATAGAAACTGTGAGGACGATGGGCTTATCGTTCTGCCCTAAAAACCTCCATCGAAAACGTAACATCTGTGGATGGAACGCAGCTCCTTTCATGCCCCGTAACACAATGTACCACAGTGACCACTTTACTCTGTCAAGACGGTTACAGGGAGAGCATCACATTTGACCTCATCGCCACGCCCCAATTTCAGGTGATTCTCAGCATCCCTTGGCTGGAACTGCATAACCCACGTATTGATTGGCAAACAAGGACTTTAACCTTTCCCATGGAATGCACTTCCTGTTATAGCAAGGAATGAATTTTGGAGAATCCACTGCCAGCCTCACAACTGACGATATCTGGAGTAGGTCTGATGGGAGTTCTACCTACGGAGTACCAAGAATTCTGGGATGTTTTTGCTAAAGAGCAGGCTAATACTCTACCGCCACATCGTGCTTATGACTGCTGGATTGAACTAATACCATGGAGCACAGGTACCCTGCAGCTGGATCTATGCCTTGACCGAAGAGGAAAATGCACATTTGAGGAGTTATCTGGATCAATACCTAGCCAACGGCTTCATCAGACCCTCAAAGTCACCCGCAGCCTCTTCACTCTTTTTTGTACACAAAAAGAAGGAGACTTAAGAACATGCATTGACTACCGGGCGCTGAACCAAGTTACGGTAAAGAACAAATACCCGTTGCCTTTGATTCCTGTTCTGCTTGACCAGGTGAGGCAGGCAAAAATCCTCACAAAATTAGACCTCTGAGGTGCCTACCATCTGGTGCGCATGAAAAAAGGCAACGAATGGAAGACCGCATTCCGTACACGGTACGGTCTGTACGAGTACCAGGTAATGCTGTTTGGGTTTTGCAATGCACCGGCGGCGTTCCAACACTTTATGAACGATGTGCTGCGAGAACTTCTAGACGTATGCGCAGTAGTCTACATCGATGACATCTTAATTTATTCAGCTACTCAGCAAGAACATGTGTCACATGTACGAGCAGTACTCCATAAATTACGCGAAAATCATTTAGAAACTAAACTCGAAAAATGCTCGTTCCATGTCACCAAAGTGAAGTTCCTAAGGTATGTACTTTCACCACAGGGCATCAAGATGGACAATAGAAAAGTGGAGGCAATCCTCACCTGGCCCTCACCCACATCCCTAAAAGGGGTACAGAGTTTCCTAGGTTTCGTGAATTTTTATCAGTGATTTATACCAGGATTCTCTCATCTGGTGCACCCCATTACAGCTCTACTGCGCAAACATCAAAAATTCGAGTGGACACCTGCAGCTGAAGAAGCGTTCCGAGCCTTGAAAGAAAAATGTACCTCGGCCCCAGTACTACAACATCCGCAGCCTGACCTGCCATGCATAGTTGAAATCGATGCTTCAAGCATCGCCATGGGCGCCATACTGTCACTACAAAATCCTGAAACAGGATGCCGCCACCTGGTAGCCTTCTGGTCAAAAAAATGTTCCCCATCAGAACTGAATTATGCGGTCACCAATAAGGAATTACTGGCGAGCAAGGATGCCCTCAGTGAATGGAGGCACTACTTGCTTGGGGCAAAACATACAATCACCATAATAACCGATCACCAGAACTTTTAATAACTACTTTCCGCCAAGGCTCAGTCGTCTAAACAACTTCGCTGGGCCTTGTTCTTGATGGAGTATGATTTTGTGGTAATATACCGCCCTGGAGTGAAAAACAGAAAGGCGGATGCCTTGTCCCGCATCAGTATGGGAGAAGGCGCCTACAGCACTTCCGACCCGTTCACAAGATCTTAGGCCTTTGTAAAGGTCCGTCCTCGCTGGACGCATTTCAGGAAGTGGTCAGAGAAAGCTTGTCCAGGGAGGAAAATCAAGCTTGGAACAAGAAGGGAAATCAGTTTACTGTTCATAACGGTCTACCATACCATCGGGATCACCTTTACGTTCCGAAACAGGCCCTCCCGAAATAAATAATGGCCAGTTACCATAGTTCACCCTTATAAGCACATCCCGGTGTAACAAAAACCCTTATGAAGATTGAGAAAGCATACTGGTTGCCTATCTGGCGTGAGGATGTTACCACATTCATCAATTCTTGTGAAGTATGTGCACAGTGTAAAATATCAAGACAGAAGCCAGTGGGTCTCCTACAGCCTATAGCCATCCCTCCTGCTCCCTGGCATACCATGTCAATGGACTTTGTCACCGATCTACCTCCTAGTTCTGGGTATAATATCATCCTTGTAGTTGTCGACCTCTTTTCTAAAATGGCCCACTTCATTGCATTGAAAGGAATTCCATCAGCTCAGAATTTAGCCCAAGTCTTCCTGGATCAGATTGTGAAAGTGCACGTATTTCTTTCCGTGATCATCTCTGACAGAGGCAGTCAGTTTGTGTCTCGCTTTTGGAGGAAATGTTGTGCCTTACCAGGAGTCAAAGTCCGTCTATCAACCAGTCACCATCCCCAAACAGATGGGCAGACAGAACGCACAAACCAAACCATGGAACAATATCTGCACTGCCTTTTATACCAAACAAATCAGGCTTGGACAGAGGTGTTCTGGATGGCGGAGTATGCCTACAACAACTCTATGCATACATCAACTCACGCAACCCAATTTTTCACCTTATATGGTCGTAATCCAAGGACGTCAGTGTATGACCCACACAAGTAAGTTGAGATGTCTGCGGTCAAGACCCTACATGAACGCATATCCCAAGCAGCAAAATACGCATATATGCATTTACAAGCAACCAAAGAAATGCAAAAGAAGCATGCTGATCGTCACAGGCATGAAGCCCCAAACTATCAAGTTGGGGATTCAGTATGGTTAGCGTCTAAACACATAGCATTGAAAGGTCCCACGAAATTTCAACCCAGCTACATCAGTCCATATACAATTGAGGCTGTGATTAACCCTTTGGCCATGAAATTGGCTTTACCACACCACATGCGAATACACCCTGTATTCCATGTCTCATTACTGCAACCGGTACATCCTGCAACAGGAATATCCACGCCTTCTGCACCAGTATGGGTTGACGAAGAAGAACCTGAATACGAGGTAAAACGCATCTTAGACCCTAAGTTTGTACGGAACACCTTATAATATCTGAAAGATTGGAAGGAGTATGGACCACAAGAGAGATCATGGGAGCTCCTCAATTGTTATGCAAGTTCCATCGGGACAATCGGGACAATCCCACCAAACCTGGGATAGTGAGCACACAGTTAGGAGGGGTCTTGAGGGGGAAGACTGTCATGAATGCTGGGTGCCTGGCTGGGGCAAGGTGGGTAAGGGCCTGGCAGGCTTGGCATACACTGCATGTAAGCATGACCCCCCGTCTACAAGCATGAGGCATACGGATTCCAATCCTGTGACATCATTCACTTGCACCCTTGTTATCATGCCCTCTTGTTCTCATGCATGCCTGGGTTTAGGGTATTACCACTTCCTGTACACTTCCTGTTCATTTCCTGTACCTTACACATGGCCAATGAGGGTGTATTCCTGAACCAGCTGTGCGCTCTAGTCATTGGGCATGGCTGGCTTTATAAGCCACGCCCGAAGACCATTCAGCGATTTGTGTTGTTTCTGTAAGCTCTACAAGCAACACGCTCACTGTGCTCCTGTTTTCAGAAGAAGTTCCAGTCCACGTGCGCGTTCGGTCTCAGTCTCCAGCCATCGGATCATCACACGAACGATCCAGCATCTCAGCCCCTGTGAATCTAAAAGGAGACAAGAAAGTCAGGTAGCGCTCTTGCTATTTCGGTAAAGACGACTGTGTCAGCCCAATACAGCGCATACTCACTGGAACTCATAGCAGCCAGAGCGCACCCGGTACTCCTTCTCTCACGAACGTTTCTGAACCTGTGAAATACAAACAACTAACAATCAGACAAGCGCCGCCGTGCCCTGCATTCCTTAATGCTGTGCAAAACCTGAATGACACTTACCTGCATAGCTGCATCCGTTGCAATCTGAGCCAATCAAGGCTGGAACTAAAGGCACTTACCTGCTTAATCAGTCGGCTCAGGAGTACCAGTGAAGTAACTGGACCTCCACACATCCCGCAGCATTACAGGGTGTTTTCGCTGTGAACCAGGAACAGCAACCCAATGCAGAACGCGAGCAGCTTCAAGAACACACAAAAAACAGAAGGGAAAGGCTTCCAAGAGGGGAACCCGGACCACCTGTTCCTGAAGAATTGCACCCCTGCAAACTGCAGGATGGAGAGCTCGCCCAACTAACCCTCAAGGTGAGCCAGGGTAGAAAGCTTAATGAACTTCCTCTACACTAGGGATAAGATGGAGGGGGCCCAGTGGTGAATTCTGTCCAGTATCTTAGCATATTTACCCTCTTCTTTGACAGGCAGATTTCCCCGCACCAGGTTGGGCAGTGAGAACACAGGGAAAGAGGTCAAGGCTCCATTGCTCCCGCAGAGACACAGGTGAGTGTGACAGGAAGTGCATGATGTTAGTGAGATTGGTGCAACGAATGTGCAGCCACACAGGGTAACTAGCATCCAAAATGAAGCTATGCAGGGTCAACGGGAGGTTTTGCATGGTTGCAATACAGTTACCAGGGTGCAAATACACTAAAGCTGGGTTAAAGTAAAGATAGGTTCCAAAGGGTGGATATGCTGGAGCACATGCATGATCAAATTGCAGTTATGATGGGTCAAAATGTAGTTATGTTGGGTCAAAAAGCAGTTTACAGAGGGTCAAAATGCAGTAACACAGGGTCAGTGTGCAGCTATAAAGGGCCAGGAGTGGATAGGAGTACGCCAAATACTCATAGGTTACCCTGACATGGAGCAGTGCAGTTCTTCGGAAATTGAGAGTGGTGATCATCTTGAGTGACAGGCGAGAAGAGAGAGGCGGGCAAACAGACTATCAGATGAGATGCTTTGCCAACAGACCCTCTTCTGGAGACTAGAGGCATATCTGATCCCCCTTCTCCTCGTCTTTGTGATATTATTATTGTAAGTCATAATTTTTCTTCTCTCAGTCTCATGTCACATTAAATCTCTCACTTTTCTTTTTCCTAAACTATAGAAAACATTTCCGCAATCTGCACTTCCAGACCCACTTGAACCTTCTTTTGCATCCGGCTTAAACCTATTATTTTATCTGTAGCTTTTCACAGAACATTGAACTCAATAAAATCGGTGTTTTATATGAAATTGTACTTAATGGGCCGGATAACAGAAGGTGTGCTCTGCTGCAAGCACAAGCTTCATAGCACCTACGTTTGTGCCAGGGAAGCCTCAAAGATCAGCATTTGCATGTGCAGTTGTCCTTGCTGCACAAAGCAGAGTGACTGGGAAAACATGTGCATTGCACATGCGCATTTCAGGTACTTGCCAAATGTGAATGTCTGACAATGCCCATCAGAGATCTCAATATGTTCTGCAGAAAAAGAATTCCAAAGTTGTATTAGATAATTTCCTCTCCCGGAGAGTTTCAAGGGTTTAAATATGTCTGCAACTGTTATTAGTTTTGCATATGGGCTTTCAGATTCGTGTAGTGTGTGTTTTTAAGTCCACCTGCCAAACTTACCACACACAAACTGAGGTTGACTGAGGCACCAATTACTCTTTCCCCTGGCTGTTTAGCATTCACCCAGTCAAATGCTAGCCTCATCCAGCAGACCTTGATTGGATGAATACTCCTATCACCCCATTCATAAGACTACCTCGAATCCCTCCTCCCCCTTTGAGCCCCATATCTGAAACAAGTGCACATTGTTATAATAATCTGGTGAGCGTTGTAAACATTGTTGGAGTAATTACCCACTCGGTTTGTTGACCTGAGGAGGATGTAGGGTTGAGTCCGCCCAGCTGGGGTATGAAACCCATGATGCATAGCATTCCCATGTTTCCAATGCGAGAATGCCCTGCTTGAGCTGTATGTCCAGCATGTACCGCAGTTCCTTTGTTCCCTCTCTTTTTCTGGATGTGGCGGCCAAATTTTCCAAACTGAAGAGAAGGGTGAACAAGGACCTGAGGCATGGTGCTTTGAGGGTTAAATAGAAGCTGCAGGAGAGTAGAGTGGGTGAAGCGCAAAATCCCCTTGCCTTTGAAACCTTTTTACATATAAGAGTTACGGTTCGGCTTAGTGGTCAGACTACCTGGAGAAGGGCTCATATCTCTTTCCCTATGGGGTGGGGTGGACGGCATTTGCACTTTTTACACTTGTCAAATCAACTGATTTGAATGGTACTCAATTCATTGGCCAGCTGAAGTATCAAAGGCAAGCATGTTGTGCTTCAGCTACCCCCCTGTTAAGTGTTCTCTCTCTCTCTCTCTCTCTCTCTCTCTCTCTCTCTCTCTCTCTCTCTCTCCAGAGCACCCAAAGTTCCCAGCTGAAGCACAGAGTGAACTAGGGTCTGAGGCATGTTGTGCCAAGGGAAATACTGCCGCTACATGGCACAGGAGCCGATGAAAAGCACAAACTTGCTTTTCAAGCCTTTCCCAGATCTCAACTATGGTTTGGCTTAGTGGACAAGGTCCCAGACTCCTGCGAAGCAGACCAGTGTTCCGTCATTTGAAAGGGAATCTTCGTTGTCCTATTGGAGCGGGGAAAGCACAAGCACTTGTCAGGCTTGTCACATTAACTGACCTAGGGCCCTGTCAGCAGCCACATTTCAGTGGTGTGACTGTGTGGTGGTTTAATGAGCACTATTACCTAGTATCCCCTTGTAAAGTGCTCTTTCCAGTAAACACTTTTAATCAGATCTAGACCTCTAAAGTGTAACATGAACAGAACATATGAACTTTAAAGCAGATGTGATCAGCACTGGACAATGGCATATATCACCTGGACACTCCAAAATTGTAAACGTTGATAAAGGCAGAGCAACAGAGTTCCAAGTGAATATCAGCTGCTCTCTAGAAAGAAATGAAAGGAGGCATTCTGAACTCGACTTACCCACCCTTATCCCGGGGGGATAGCCCAGCGGCAACGTGCTTGCCTTGGAAGCATCCAGCTCCCACTTCGCACATGGCGCGTGGAAGTGCCAAAAGCCATCTTTAATTTGTAACAGCAGAGTTCAAATGAAAATGGCAGCGAAGGATGCAGAGGAAGAGGGAATGTGCTTTCATGTGGGCAAAAAGTTCATCATTCAGGAAGACAATATTCTTCACTTACAAAAATAGCATCAGATCAGGATACCGTTGTTTTCTAAAAATAAACATTATTTCCCTCACTGCATGTTTGAATTTGAAATATGGAAATTATCAATTAAATCAATTCATTCCAACGATGAAACAATCCAAACAAACATGTATTTCAAGTATTTGCAATGAGGGGCTTCCAATCAGCATGTGAACAAGGACATACAGCCTTAACAGCCTCTCCACGCTCACCTCATTGCAACGGATTGAGCCGACTCCGAATCAACCTTGCCTTGGCATCCACAGAAATGAAAGACTCGCCTCTAGGTTCACCATTTCGACACCCCTAGTCAACATTTATCAGGAAAAACCACTTAACATCCTCTACAGCTCTACGCAGAGCCTTACCACCACTGGCGCCCCACCTAAAAAACTGAAACTAAAGTGAGACAAACAACCAACCTCTTTATCCCAACCTAAATTACCTCACCCACCAGCCCAGATAAAGCCTGTGCTCATCAAAGGTGCACTTATTAATACAAGATCTGTAGTTGCACACGCAACTGACATAGCTGACCTAATTAAAGACAACAACCTTGACTTCCTAGCAATATCAGAGACCTGGCTTCATGCTGCTGCAGGGCCATGTCTCATGTTAGCTATTCCAGACTCTTACACCATCACCTGAGCAGAGAAAACGCTAAGGGTGGAGGGGTTGCCTTCATAGCTCGTTCCAACTTGACACTCACACCTTCGACTACCTTCTCACCCAAATCATGTGAACTGCTCACAGTCAAAATAACAACCTCCTACTCTAGTACCCTTACTGTCCATCTCATATACCGGCCTCCCGGTCCCCTGGGAGATTTCGAGGAGGACATTATCACTCTGCTTTCCAATAACACTAAACACCTCGCCTCAGGCTGAGCATCTAGTGGCACAGCACGAGCAAGGCCCAGCCTCAGAGGAACCTTTTAAGGAAAGCAAAAAAGACAATCAACCTCTCCCCCGTGGGAAAGGTATGGGTACGCCTAGTAAAAGTAATAAAGGAAAGAATACCTTGAGGAACCCAAAAGGTTCTTTATCATCCAACTCTGATGTGTTTAAGGACACACACGACAAGATATCCACTAATGCCCAAACCCAGCTATCAGCTTTTTTTTAAGCCTATAGCAAATAAACTCATACAAGCAGGGAAGGTGGCAAGCCAAATCCCTTGCAACAATGATACTACGCAAAAGTCAAAACCACAGTTTCAGGACCAATCAAGATGCTGCTCTCAATCTAATCCTCCCAGGGAGTATTGTCTAGTCCCGATCAACTGGAATATGAAAGCCATCAAGAGGCCGAACAATTGGCTGCCTCGATGTAAGCGGAGGCCCTTCTCGAGCACTCTTCTGCTCTGAGACATAAAGGAGAAGGGGCTTCACCATCCTCTACTATATTGGGATGGGAGTCTGATCCAGAAATATATGGGAACTAACGATTGAATCGCTCTTCCTTATTGAAGGCGTTCAGGCAAATTCCGGCACTTCGAACTCTCAACTCAGACGACATAGAATGGATCACACTGCCCCATACTCAAAATTATAGGATGGTGTGTAAATTGCAATCCAATATTATAACTGACCTGGTATGGCAATACAGACGTGAACTCAAAATGATTGGGTTATCACCTGTCCCGTTTGACGTACTTGAGGATGCCATTGCCTTCAACGAAACCCCAGCAATCCAACCTGCTCATCCTATTCCACCGGTCGCCACCTCCACTGATCAAGGTGAGCTCAAACTGGAGGTAATAAATCAGTGGGTTTCCCTTTCCAACATCAGCAAGGACTGGTCATGTCTAACATCATTGGCCTCCACACTGAACCCTGCAATGGATAACGTGCCCACCTAACAATTTACAAAAACTGTTTTTTCTCTCCTGGAACTCATGCGGCTTTAAAAATGTGCATACATGGTTTCACAAAAAATGCGATGTTGCCAGATGTGACATACTTTTTTGTCAAGAAATCATGGTTCTGCATAAAATCACACTCCCTGGCTTCATAGTTCACCAAATTTTAGCGGAACGTGGCCTAAGAGGCCGCCCTTATGGCCGTTTAGCCATTTGCATAAACACAAAACTGAGCTTAATCACGCAAGAAGTCTACAAAACAACTCTGTTTTTAGCAGTTCTAATATCTTTTCAGACATGCTCCTTAGAGCACTACCTATGTGTATCCTTATATCACAACCCTGTCCGATTGAAAATTGCTTGTGCATTTGAAACACTCAACCTGCTCTTTGAGAAAGTTTTGACAAACTATCCAGCATGTCGAATAATCATGGGTGGCGATTTTAACGCTGAATGCCTGGAGCCCCTTGATAAGAACGTCGTTTGCGACATTGCATATTCACTTGTTGATAGAGGTAACTTGTGGAAAACACACCTAGCATATTGGGATGTAGCTTTTTTGCCATTCCAGAAGGACGGATTGGGTCACACATGGAAGAGGGTATTACTTACATCTTTCATTGACTACTTTGCTATCTCGCTAAACATACAAGACTGCTCCGAGGACATTGTAATTCTGGACCCTTCTCTGGGTGACCACATGTTAATTCAGCTCTCCATTTCCATTAACGCTGAAGTCCTTAACCATGACCCAAATCAAGTATTTTTGGAAAGTGACCGCCCAGGAATCTCCATTAGATGGAACAATCGACTATGTAATATGATCAATGCTCGCTTCGATGACTGGCTTGGTGGCTATCGGGACAGCTCAAAATTGGAATTACAACTAGACATAGAACCAACTAAATATCAGGAAGTTTTGACGGCTATAATGGGGACACTCAAAAATGAAAAAGAAACGCACATGCCTCCAATTCTCAGATAGGCTGTCCCGAACTGCTCCATGCCAAACGCCTCAAAAATGCAGAACTACGCAAGCTTAAAGCCAAACTCTGTTCTATAGACGAATATGCTAAGCAAAAAAGACAGATTTGTAATGCTTATTGTAACAAATGCAAAAACAAAACGTCACAAATTCAATCTCGACAACCAAAAGATCATAGTCTCACTTTATCGTAACAACCATTTTCAAAAAGGGTGATAGAGACAACCCTGCAAACTATAGGCCTATCGCCCTCATAGAAGCAAACAATTCTACTACTAAGGGAACTCCAGGCCTTTCTGAAAAATTTCAATGTTTTATCTCACTTTCAGATTGGCTTCCGGGCCCAGATGGGACGTCCCTCAATGCAACACTTATGGCACATTTACTTTCGAAATCTAAGACACCTGACTCAGGCCCACTATATATGGCCTCTGTGGACTGACAGCTGCCTTTGATTGTGTGGTGTGGGGAATCCTTTGGCAAAAATGCGGATCCTGTGTATTCCCTTGCACATTATATACTTAATATGTAAACTGCACACCAACACCGTTTACTATATTAGAATCAACCAATCTGGAGCAACCACAAGCCCAATTCCGATAGCAGCATTTGCGGCATCAATGACATCTGGCTGAAACAAATTAGCTACCCTGCCAGGCTGGGACACTTAAAAATCCAGTGGCTCGCGTTTGTGACGACATTGTAATATTTGACCGCACACCGTCAGGTTTGCAAACAAAACTTTCTATATTTGCCGACTATTGTTTTTCTCATAATCTTTCCTTTAACACAGCGAAATCTAGCATCTTAATATTCAAGAACTGCAAGAGATGCTCTTGCCCATGGAAGTGGACCATAGGCAGCACGCCCATTCCTAGGACATCCATGATTAGATATCTGGGGTATTTGATATCAGACTCGAACGCAATCACCATGTGGAAAAGCACTCTCAATCAAAAGGCTAAAATCCTTTCCACTCAAATGCGCATTGTTCTAACTAAATACTGCAAGTTCTCCCTTCTTCCCCTTTTTGAATTCTATACCCTCAAAGTGGAGGTGATCCTATTATATGCCCTCGATATGTGCCTGGCAAATATAGATCAATTCCTGGACCAACTTCAAGGGTGTATATGGAAGGGCGTACTGCGCTTGGCCAACTCGTTACCAAATGTGGTGCTAAGGCAGGAACTGGGATTGACATCTTTGTCTGCCCGCTATAATTGGCGCCAATTAACAAACTTTGGCAAAATGTTATTTGCCCCCAATAATTCTTTATATGAAGATTTGGGGTTGATGCTTAACGCCTCTAATCCCCCCTCATTTAAAATCTTCTATAATAAAATGGAAGCTATATTGGAAAATCTCTCACTCACTCCTGCTGACTTAGAATTTCACCAAGCGCATGTCAAACTGTGCCTATTTGGTGCAAAACAATAAATGCCATGGGAAAATTTAAAACCTATAAAGAAGCGACCAAATTTGCACCAGTTTGCTTACCACACAAACTTTATTTAATGCAACGGCCCTGTCCGAAAGCCAGAGATCTATACTTAAGGTTTAAACTAAATCAGTTTCCAACTTTAGAACATACACAAAATTGAAGGGATCTAAGGAGGTCCAAGTGGGAGACAAATCGCAGGTTCTGCAAGGTGCCTAACTTGCAGGAATCACTTAAACACCTGATTACGGACTGCACTTACTTCGAAGTCCAACGAAAAGTAATATTTGAGAGTGAAACAGTGAGTACTCGGGTTGCCGCAAGTGAGTGGCTATAGTTAGTATGCATGTGGGGCTCTTCCACCAAGGCCATTTTACAGTTTACGCATGTTTTATCTATATTGAATGTTGAATTGGAAAAACAAACTGACCACCACGTGAATGACCTTGAGCTAAACAGTGAATGAACCATTTGAGAACACAAATTATGCCTCAAATATTGATTGGTAATTGCTGAAATTATGACACAATTGTCTTGTGATGAACAAAATGTGATATCGCCAAAATGTAAAGAGGGATATGCATATATAAATAGGGATGTACTAGATTAACACTACTAAAAAGTAGTTACCAAAGAAAACAAGACGAACAATCATATAAGATCTTTTTCAGCTGTTTTAGATTGTAATTTTAGAGCTTTTATCCTTTTTGTATTTGAAATGTAAAAATTATGTAAGGAAGAAATGAAACTTGAAACTGTAATGAAAAAAGAAATGAAAGTTGTAAAGGTTTGTTAATCAAACTATAAACAACGGTTTAATAATAAAATTAAAAAAAACAACGTCACAAATTTTAATACTCTTTGACTTTAACTTAGGCCTATCCAACCCCGAACGACCAGGCTGCTAAATCCTTGGAAGAATCTCTAAATGAACTGAACTTCACACAGAGAATCAACCAACCCAGCCATATGAAAGGACGAACACTGGATTGGCTAGCAGACCACAACTGCCCCACTGTAATCACTGCCATCGAACCACAATCTTGGACTGACCACTCCTTCATTGCTTTCACTATTAATGATAACCGTCCAGCCCCAAAAACTAAGCCTATTGCACCTCCTCTACTTACCAGAATCAAGCGTAAAATTACAGCTGAAGAACTAGCCCCTCTAATGATCCCAATACTAAATGCCAACAACTCTGAAGATCCTGATGAACTAATCGATCTCTTCAATAACACTATGACAACGGCCCTTGACACTATCGCCCCTTTGGAACTACATAAGAGTAAACCTATAGACCACCTTAACACCTGGTATACACCACAACTGAAAGCCTTGAGGGCTGAAAAAAGAAAATGCGAGACCACATGGAAAAATTTATCTACCAAGGAGAACAAAAATATGGTCACAGAAATCTCTGCATGTTACAAAGCAGAGATCATCAAAACTAAACAGGAAAGATACAACTGCAGAATCCAAAATGCCAGCTCTAGCATTACGGAACTATTTGGAATCCTAAGGGAATTAGAATCACCTATAGTTCCTGATGACTCTCACCCGAAAGGCAAAGTTTGGTGCACTGGCATCCAAAATGCCTTGGCCAATAAAATTACTACTCTCCAAAAGAAAATCGCCTCTGAGAGACTTAATATCAATGGCATTGACACAGCTCAGAACTTAGACACCACCATCCTCACTAATACTTTACCAGCATTCAAATTTGCTCAAGTCACTACAACAAAGGTTGCAAAAATCATTAACTCTCTGAAACCTTCACAATGCCACGGTGACATTTGTCCTTCTCAAATTACAAAAGATTCAGTGAGAGAACTCACTCCCTTTATCACTAGGTTAATAAATGCCTCTTTTAAATCATGCCAGGTCCCCACTAACCTAAAAGACGCATGGGTACTACCCCTGCTCAAAAAAGCTTTGCTCGACCCCAGCATCCCAACTAATTACAGGCCAATAACCACAGTCCCCTTCCTTCTCAAAATTATTGATAAAGCAGCCTACCTCCAAATCCAGTCCTACATAGAGATCAACAACCTCTTAGGGCTTAGACAATCCAGATTTAGACCCCTTCATGGGAACGAAACAGCCTCTCTAGATTTGAAAACGCAAATAGACTTAATAAAAGACAACAGACAATGTGCACTACTTCTGTTACTAGACCTTTCCGCTGCCTTTGATTTGGTTGACCACAATATACTTTGTGAACATCTGTCATCGGCAGCAAACTTCTCCCCGGAGGCCACAAATCCTTCTTAAATAACAGAATGATGAGAGTATTCTCTCCCTCAGATGCATCTGACCCTATCCCTATCACTTGCGGTGTGCCACAAGGCTCCTGCGTCTCCCCTACACTGTATAATGTGTTTACCAAACCCTTATTCGACATCCTGGACCGTCTGGGTGTCATCTACACCAACTATGCAGATGACACCCAGATACTGATCCCTCTTTCTGGTAACTATGACTCTGACAACGACCGACTAAACAAAATTTACCTTGTCATTCAGGCATGGATGGCCACCCATAGCTTATGCCTGAATGACAAAAAGATGGAAATTCTTATACTAGGCGCCCCTATTTACCTTAAAAAACTGAACACTAAATACACCTCATTCAATATAGACAGTAACTTCATCACTACGGCTAAGGAAACTAAAACCCTAGGCTTCCACCTCGATTCGGCCCTGAACCTCAAGAAACAAGCTAACACCACTGCGACAGCTACCGCCTATACCTGCAAACGTATTCATGCATGTAAAAACTATCTTTCTTCGAACAGCTGTATGATCCTGGCACGAGAATTCATCCTGTCCAAACTCGATTACTGCAATGCTCTCTATGCAGGAGCTAACAAACAAGTACTAAACAAGCTCCAAACCCTGCAAAATAATGCACTAAGAAACGCCTTGAGCATCTCAAGAAAGGATCACATATCTGAAACAAGAAGAAGCCACAAATGGCTCTCTATCCAGGATAGAATCTTCTTTAAACTTGTCTCCATTGCCCACAAATGTCTTCAGAATGCTGCCCCTAAATATCTGATTGACAAAATTGTCCCCAAAAGCTCATCTAGACCTTCGAGATCAGCCAACTCCCACTGCATTATCTCACCTCGCTATAACCTAAAAAGAGCTGGAGGCACCAGCTTCCCGGTACAAGCAGCCTTGGCTTGGAATGCCCTCCAACTGAACCTACGCACTGACCAGAACCTCCATAGCTTCAGGACCAATACCAAAAAAATGGCTCCTCACCAAGGACACTGCACGCACTGCTTGACTCTATAATTTAGATTCCACTGGCCCTGTACCGACATTATTTCACTGGTAACTACCACCATTATGTATAGCCTATCTCACCGATAAAGGTATCTATGCACACTTAGTCGTGTTAACAACTGTTATTTTTTCTGATCTATTTACTCTTAACCCTTCCTACATTGTAATCTGTATCTATGCCTAGTCATATGTACGTATGTGTGTATACTAAGCTGTCTTGATAAGCGCCCAGATACCTCAGGGTGTGGCGTGCTATATAAATAATAAACAAACAAACAAACAAGGTAATCTCAGACTTTTAATTTGCTGTGCAGATCCCTCTCATGTGCACGTCTGCTACAAAACATGTGAAAAGGTGAAGTTTAATAAGCACTAAAATGTATAAGCTGCAGTAAAATGCTCTGACGTAAGGATAAATAAATAATTGAAAAGGTAACCAAAGCTTGCTATCACTAACATGGCCATGGTGTTCTCACAGCAGCAAAATCAAGGTAGTAGAGTTTCTGGGAAAATCTTTAAAATATACATAATTATTTTCCTTCAAAAATGCATGTTCTCACCACAAGGAGTGCCAGTCATTAGAGTTTCCCGGTGCATTTCATGATACCGCAGGTCACCTCTACTCCATTACCTCCACGTCCACTCTTCCTCATCCCAGTACTTACCTCATGAGGCCCCTGCCTCCGACATAGGACCTTCTTTTATTTTTACTATCCCCTATGACTCCTCCCCTCCAACCACGTCATCCAATAAAAATGTTCCTGCCTCTGACAGGTTGGATTTTTTTTCCCGGTGCAGGGCGCAGGGGAATTACGATTGCTGGCCCCCTGGTGGGGCTGTGTGGCGGGTTCTTCAGCTCCAGCAGGTGCCGCAGTACTCCCAGGCTCCCTGCAGGGCTCGGGGCTCGGGGGCCGGGGAAGGCGGATTGCCTTGTCTGGTTTTTTGCTGGCCTGTAGGCCGCCGCAGGGCATCACGGCCCGGGTTCAACAAGCCCGGGGTGAGGTAAGGTGCTTGGGACATGTGGGGACCACAATGCTCGACGGGGTGGAGCATGGGTCCACCAGGGACAGCATGTTTAAATGTATTTTCTGTTTTTCGGCCACTGAGGCCGTGCGTCCCTGGCAGCTTCCTAATCTTTGTAGTATTCACCCAACGTTGCACCAGAGGCAGGTGGGCTCTGCCTCCGGTGGTGAGGAGCGGGTTTCCTAGGAAACTGATTTTTTGGGGTTTCCGATTGGTTATGGCTTCTGGCCTCGTTTAAATGGCGGCTAGTGGTTTCTGTTTGTTGTCTATGTTCCCATAGTGCAGAGGGCTAAAGTGGTATAACAGGATTACTTTGGTCTCCGTTTGACAGAATTCTAGCAATGGGTAAACATTCTACAATACGCAGGCATCTTGTCCTGTCCCCTTCTTCGTCTTCCTCTTCATCTGAGTTGTACAGGAGTAGAAAGAAGAAGGCAAAACTTTTTCCCTGTCCAGAAAGGAGTTGAAAAAGCAGCTTAAACATCATGGAGGGGGTCACAGCCGTGCACATGGACACAAGGGCCGGCGTTTGTCTTCCTCTAAATCCTCTTCTTCTGGTGCTGAGTCCTCAGCCTCTTCCTGTTCCTCAACGGCTGATGCAGAGGGAAATCACTCGACTGGGAAGGTGTCGAGAAGGTGCTTGCTCAAGTTCTGGACTGCATGGGGTTTTCAGAGTCCCTGGTACCGGTGAAGAGGGCTGACCCTTCTATTCACCATTATAGGCATACCCCTAGGAGGGGGTTGCCATTGGTACCTGATATCCGGAATGCAATACTTCGGAATGGCGAGACCCTGAGAAGATTGCGATGCCCCGCTTTATGTCCAAACTTTACTCTTTGAAAGGGGTGAGACTTTACTGTCTGATCCAGTTGAGGTTGACGATATCCTTCCCAGCCTGGTGGGTCACTCATCTTTGTCAGCCGAGGAGGCGGATGTTCGGGACCCGGTGGACCACAGGGTTAATTCCGGCCTTAAGAACGTTCATGCAGGGGCTCATCTGATCTGGCCCTTAGGGCGAATAGCTACGGTTCCTACATGGCTGAAACTGTGCTCCATGGGTTCAGGAAATTGAAAAAGACTGTCAATGGGGATTCTGATTGTGCTCCGTTGCTTTCTGAAATGCAGAGATAGGTTGAACTGTTGTCTGACCTGGCTTTTGATGGAATGCGTGGCTCGGCCATGGCCATTGGGGCTGGTGTGTCTGCCCGGAGGCATGTGCATCTGCGGGATTGGAAGACAGAAGGTTTGCAGAATGCGGCTGCCCTGAAACTTCCTTTTGATGGGTCCAAACGTTTCGGAGATTCACTTGAGGATAAAGTGAATAATAAAGTGTTTAGGGCTGTCAAACATGCTGACAAATTGCGGCGCAAGTCTGTTCCGACGGCCAAGAAGTCCTCCTGTGGTGCTGGTGCTGTGCCTGGAAAGGTTTTCGCTGGTTCCTCATCTCGTTCTTTTCAGAGATCAAGGGGGGGGGGCGGGGCACTCCACGCTCCTGTCGTCCTGGTCCGATACAAAAGTCCTGACGGTTTGGAAATGCCGGTAGGTGGGCGGCTCCGGCAGTTTTTTCTGATATGGGACTGGTGGTGTTCCGATTGCTGGGTTCTGGACACAGTTCGGAGGGGTTATCAAGTGTTTTTCCCGTCACCTCCTGTCCAGGGGTGCATGGTTCGGACTATGGTTGCCAGGTCTCGGGCCAAGAGGTTGGCCATGTAAACCGCGCTCTCCGAATTTTTGTTGAAGGCAGCCATAATGCCCGTTCCTCTCCCTGTTCAGGGTCGGGGTTCTACTCACAGGTGTTCCTGGTTCCCAAACCTTCAAGGAAGTATCACCTAATACTGGACCTCAAGGCACTGAACTGTTTCTTCCAGAAGAAACACTTCAAAATGGAGACTTTGCAAAATATTCTCCCAATGTTGTTCAGGGGGGATTCAATGGCATCTCTGGATCTCCAGGATGCGTATTACCACGTGGTTCTCCGCCCTGGGCACATGAAGTTCTTCAGGTTTGCAGTTAAATCCCGGTATTTTCAATTCAGAGTGCTCCCGTTCGGGTTGCGATCGGCCCCCAGAGTGTTCACCAAGCTGGTGGCTCCCCTGGTGGCACAGTTGCATCTGAGGGGCATTCAGATTTTTCCCTACCTGGACGATTGGTTGATCAAGACGTCCTGCCGGCAGACTGTCCTGACTCATCTCCAATTGATCTGCCAGGCGTTACAGGACTGGGGATTTCTAGTGAACTGGCAGAAGTCTCAGCTGGAGTCTTCTCAGGATCTAGATTTCATCAGGGCACAGATTTGCACCAGGATGGGGAGGGTATTCTTGTCCCAGGAGAGGGTCCATCGCTTGCTGGCTGTTCTGGGCATGGTTCTCAGGAGGCAGTATGTCTCTGCTCGCCTATTGCTCAAGCTGCTGGGGCAAATGGTGTCTTGCGTGTTTCTGGTTCCTTGGGCCCGTCTTCATTTACATCCTCTGGTATCTTATTTTCTATCCATTGTCTCCCGACGTCTCAAGCTTACGAGGCTTTGATTCCAGTGTCCCCAGCGCTGTGGGACTCCCTGCTGTGGTGGTTGAGGGTTCTGAATCTCAGGGCCGGGGTGTCCCTGGTCCTTCCTCCTGTGACCACTCTTACTACCGATGCCAGCAGAAGGGGTTGGGGGGCAACATTGGGGGTCCTCTCAGCTCATGGGTTATGGGATCCGGAGGAGTGCCTTCAATCATCCAATTGGCGAGAGTCGTGTGCCATTCTCCGGGCTCTGGTGTACTTCAAGGTGTTTCTGGCAGGCCGGGCGGTTTTGGTCCGGACGGACAATACGAAAGCCTTGGCATATGTCAACCACAATCCGGGTTCTGGCTGCTCCTTGAATGCTCTGGTGGCTCAGATTGGTTCCTGGGGGGAATCGCATCTGGTCTCCCTGGTGGCCTCACATGTCAGGGGGGTGAACAATGTTCGAGCGGATCTTCTCAGCTGCCATTTTCTCTCCTCTGCGGGACTGGTTTTGTTGGACCGGGTCTTTATGGAGATCCGTGTCAGATTCGGGACCCCTGTTTTAGATCTGTTTGCGTCTCCAGCCTCAGCAAAGGTTCCCCTCTTCTGCTCTCGGGTTTCCTGCTAGAGGAGCTTGGGGGGTGGACACCCTCTCGGTGCAGTGGCCTTGGGGTCTCCTTTATGCTTTTCCTCCTCTTCCCTTTCTGCCTGGGTGGTTCAGTGCATCAGAGTGTCCAGGGTGTCTGCGTTGTTGGTAGCTCTGTTCTGGCCCCGCCGGAGTTGGTTTCCCGCTCTGTTAGAGCTTCAGTTCCGGGACCCTTGGCTGGTTCTGAAGTGGCCGTGTCCCCTTCAGGGGAATCTGAGGTTGGGAGTCCAACAGATTCAATGGGCAGTGTGGCTATTGCACGGGCTAGGTTGATGTCTCAGGGGTTTTCTGGTCCTGTGGTCGGGTCTATCATGAATGCTCTTTGACCCTCTACTCTGAAGATGTATGGCAGGCATTGGGGCCATTTCCAGGGCTGGTGTGGCCGGTCTCAGATCACTCCCCTGCATTCTGGCCTCCCCGCTATCCTTCAATTCCTCCAGCAGGGGTTTGACAAGGGCCTGGCAGTTTCCACGCTTCACTCTCAATGGGCCTCCAATAAATTCCTTTTGGGGGACTCTAATGGTCGCTTGGATGGGGAGGTGTTGGTGGGGAAGTTGCTCTGTGGTCTTTCTTCTTCCTGTCCTTGTACTTATAAAAGACTTCCTCCTTGGGATCTCCCTCTTGTCTTACGGTTCCTTCAAGGGCCTCCTTTTCAGCCCATTTCCGAGATTGATATCAAACATCTTACGCTGAAGACTGCCTTTCTTATCAACATCACTTCTGCCCATAGGTTTGGGGAGACTGGGGCTCTGTTGTGTCACCCCCTTTCCTGAGGGTGCTGCAGGACTCGGTGGTGTTGAGGTGTGATCGGATGGTTCTCCCTAAAGTTGTTTCTCAGTTTCACACCTCTCAGAATCTGGTTCTTCCAGCCTTTTTTCAGGATCCACAAAAGACAGAGGAGGTGGCTTGGCATAACATTGATGTGCGGTGGGCAGTGTTGGAGTATTTGGCTACGACTGCCCCTTTCCGCCAATCTGATAGTCTTCTGATTACCTTTGGCCCGGCTGGGCTTAAGGCCTCAGTGGTTTACATTAGCCGGTGGATCCGTCTTGTGGTCTCCATGGCCTATGTGGCTTCTGGCCTGCCTGTGCCGGAGCACGTTCAGGGGCGGTCCAACAGGGGTTTGGCGGTTTCCTGTGCAATGCAAGGGGGGTTTCTCTGCAGGACATTTGTAGGGCTGCCACCTGGACTGATAAAAGCACTTTCATCAACCATTATAGGTTGAATGCCTCCCACTCTGGGGTTGGTTCCTTCGGGGGTTGGAGTTTTGTCTGTGGGGATGCGAATTTGGAGTTATTAAAGGTGTGTGTTTTTCTGCACTGTTTTTGGCTCTGTGTCTCATTGGGACCTTTTCCCCGTTGCTGCTTTGGTATAACTCTTGAGGTAAGTACTGGCACGAGGAAGAGTGGACGTGGAGGTAATGCTCTGAATACTTACAGGTAATCTTCATTACTCCTAGTTCTACTCTTCCTCGTCACAGTACTGACCTGACAACCCCCCTCCTCCCTCCCTGTGGGGAAGGTCCCATGCTCTTGCTTGGTTATATACACTGGATGATGTGGTTGGAGGGGAGGAGTTATAGGGGATAGTAAAAATAAAAGAAGGTTGTGTGTCAGAGGCAGGGGCCTCATTAGGTAAGTACTGTGACGAGGAGGAGTGGAACTAGGAGTAATTAAGATTACCGGCAAGTAATCAGAGCATGAGGGAGCACTTAACTTGTCAGCATTGCTTCTGTGTTTCTTGGGTTCCTCATTTTAGCGACTATGTCGGTCTTCCGAATCCCCCTTGTCCTCTTCTGAGCCTTCATCATGGCAATTTTGTAATGGCCCTGTGTTACGAATAGGGCTGTTCAGGAATCTCATTTTGGCGCCCACACCTGGGCACCGGAATCAGCCAGATGGACCCATGATCTCCACGCATTGCCTCTGTTAGAAGCTGCTTCTGCCGTGCCCACAAGGCGCTCGGCCGATGGCAGTGGGCAGATTCTTTGTCACTGCAACCATCCATTGTTCCCTTGCCCCTGCTCAGGTATCTGAGGAGTCTGACCATGGATGTCTGCCAGCTGCATTTATTCTTCATTACTTTTGAAGGGGTGTTCATCTTCGGTGGTGAAGTGGAACATGTTGCTATGAAATTCATGGGAAAGTCATTTTGACAGCTGTAAAACACAGTGAAGAGCTTGGTTTTCCTAAATGTAAACTGGCTGGATCATGAGATGTTCCTGTGCAGTACCTGTCTTTAAAGATGGCTTCCTTATTCAAATAGGTGAAGTAAGCACATCCCTCTCAGTCTCCCTGCCCCGCCTACTCACCTGTGAAGTAATGAAAACAGGGAACTCCTCCACGTGACTAGCCAAGGGGAAGCTTTAGCTAAATCCTTAGTTTCCCTACGTCACCAACATGTGGTATGATTGGACTGTGGCGCTTCTCGCTGCACATGAGCAAAACCAGTTGGCAACCATGCCATATTTGCAGAATTGCTCTTATCCATCAAAGAAATGAACACAAAACAGGCATGCTCGTCAAGCAAAACGCGAAGAGCAGCAAAACACACACTATGCTGTCAGACCTCAGAGATCGGGCACCCTTTCATTTCAACTGACAGCATCAGCACACAATTCCAAATAAGGCACACACAGAATGCTCACCTTCAACAAATCACAATGCCAGACAGGTCCAAGAGGAGGAGGGCATGTTATTTATTTATTTATGTATTTGTTTATTTCATTTGTTATACGCGCCCAGGACCCGGGGGTATCATGGCGCAAAATTACAATGACATATTATTAAGGCTGATGTGCTTTCTTTCCCATTTGCATCATCCACTATCCATTACACTTCCCCACATCCTCACACTTTCATGTCCTTAGACTTTCTTTCAGCCATCTTCAAACTTTTTCATTAACCTTGTAAGCGATATTCAACCAACACCACAGCCAAGTCAATGCCTAGTCTGGGATGCTGAGGAAAACCCTTATTATTGTATTTTTATGTCTAGTTCAGTACTCTGGATGACCACCCTTGTATAACACCCCCCTCTTAGAATCCCCCTGGCCCCACTGAGCCAAGAAGTAGGTTTGTTTTGCAAATTAAAAGTTTTATTTGAGAATTTAAACAATATATATATATCACACTTTATAATAAATTAATATCTGATAGTACACTTAGACATAATACTTGATATGATTTTAGCAAAAGATAAGATAATCACTTTTTCTCTGGCAATTCACCCCCCTCCCCTATGCAATGTAAGAAATGGAAGGAGATGGAAAGAGGAGCACACAGTTCTTAGGAATGCAATCAAATACAATACAAAATTCAGTTCCCCCCAGCAAGCTTAGAGGAAACAGGTAGGAGTTTGAAACACAGGCCCAAAATGCTTTTTAAATGTGATGGCAATGGATGGGAAAATGTGCCAACTGATTTTAATTCCCTCTAGAGATTCAGGGTGAGTTGGAGATGCGTGTTGGTATTAGTTCAGGCTCACTTTAGCAATGCTCTATGAGTTATTACCAAGTTGCAACAGATTTTAACAAAAGAAAGAATGGAGCTGCTATTTTGACAAGTGGAGAAATTGAGCCAAAATCGCAAATCGCGGTAAGTTTCGCAAGTGCGTAAATCGTGATTGCGGAAAAAGTATACGTCGGTTCTAGGCTTGTCAGAAAGCTTAGGTTCTAAGCTTTCAGAGGAAAGTTAAATCTCGTTCCTAGCCCAAACGATTCCAGAGATACGGACGATTAAATAAAGGTAGATTTTCGGATTTAAAGTAAAACTCAAAATGACAGGTGACAGCTTGCAGCTTCAGAATTGACAGGTGACAGTTGTGCAGCTTTACAAATGACAGATGACACGATTTCTAGGAGGCTGTTCTACTTAGGTTAAAATAGTTTGGATTAGATTATTTTAACTAAGAGATTGGTTCTGCACAGTCCTGCTAGGTACTCACAATATAAATTTGAACCAGGCCTCGTCACGGATCTGGTCAACACGTCCGGCTGCGGTTCTGTCTGCTCGGTGGGTCAATCAGGCACCGGTTCTGCTCACAGCGATCTGGGTCAGCTCTGCTCTGCTGGTCTAGCCTCTCTGGATTCTGGATGTAACACTGCTTTCTGGGTACTGCTACAGGTTCTTGCAAAAATTCTCGGCAAAACTTCAAACAGCTCACCCGGCTGTTGAATAGTTTGGTTAGTTTTGAGGCCTGCTGAAGAGGATTCAGCTGGTGGATCAGGCCTCTCTGCTACAAATTCTGGAGTTAATTTCTGCTACAGGTTCTGGAGATTGATGGATTTGAAGTCTGGATCTCTGGATGTGAAGTCGTCGGTCAGCATGCTCCGCAACAAATGGAATTGAATCTCTCTACCTGTCCCAGCAGTCTCTTTTTATGTGTTTTGGAAAGTGGGTGTGTGCGTTGGTCATAACTAAACCTGCCCCTCTCACTTATCATTGGCCAATTCCTCCTCTCTCCCTTGATTGGGGGAAGGAAATGTGAGTCAGAGTGATGCTGTAGGTTTTATGGTCAGAGGAACCTCCCCTTGTCAGATTGCACACAAATCTATTTCTGACCCAAATACATATTTATCTATGTACCATTTTTCTAATATTATAGGTCCAGTTAACATATTTTCTGTAGCACCAAGCCATCCGATCCCTGTCTTTGTACGATGTTGTGTCCACTGATGACAGAATTCTCCCCTTTTCATCCAGATAGCGACCTCTAAACCTTTCCAGATTTTACACAAATGTGCACCAGGGATATGGGTTACAGATGATAAAGTGTCAGATTTTGAACATGCATACATTTGGAGTGACAACCTTTTTTCCGCTACTATCCCCAGCAACATACCCCAGGGTCCTAACACCTCTTAAAATGTGCACAGAAAAATCACAAGAATAATGGTATTATTTATATAATTTTGACCAGTCCGCACTATGAGTTATCTATCTTTTTAAAATTATGCCCTGGTCAAAAAGGGGTGTGGCTTCCCACATCACAGGGTGGAATAACTGGTTTATCCACTTCCCCCAAGCTCAGCTGGCTTGCAGAGGTACTGCCCCTCCCAGTTTGCCCGAAGAGGAAGCCACTTTACGGCCCCCCCAATATAACATTTGCCTGAGTCCAGGATAGGCCTTTGTTCAACTCCCTGTAGTCCCCAGTTGCCACTCCCCTTTCAATCAACAGGGCCATGTGACCTCAGGATGCAGCCAGGCCTGGCAGCCAGGCCTGGGAACACAGCTGTTGATCCAGTTTCAACTCCTGTCGGGGCTAGTTGTCAGGCAGAATTCAGTTTCATTAAGCCAGGTTTCAGCTAAATGTCACTTTTTGTTCCCAATTTTCTACATTCAAATCAAACTGACAATTTTTACATATACATTAAATAATTACTTCCTTCAAGTCATTTCAGAATATAGTTTTACATTGTATCCACCTCTTAGCAAGTCTTTCCTTGGCCTGGTTTTGTTTCATTTGTTCAGTTTTACACAAAAGTCTGGTGGTTTTAAAACGCCGGCTTTCTGATAGTGGTGAGTACTGGTAATGCAACCATTTTTGGGATTAAGAAAATGAATTCCCCACAGTTCTGAGTTGCTTTTTGGCAATCAGCATTGCCATTCCCAATGGTTTCAGGCTACTGTGTGTGTAGCCCAATGGTGGTTTTAGGCAGTGCCCTCCTGTGCTCACAACATAGGCAAAAATGGGTGGCAGCCTATTCTTCATGTTTTCCCTGTGCACTCTCTGGGGAGTTCTGGCCATCATGATGTTTTCCATGCCAGTACTGCACAGTTTTATGGTAGGGCTTGGATGCACCGGTAAAAACATCCCACAACCTCTCCAGTAGCAAGCATGCCCTTACTAATTCAACTAACTTCTTAATTTCTCAGTTGCGCACCCTCCTTCTGTCTCATTCATTCAAAAGTCCTCCCATTTATGCGTGTCTTGAGAGGATAGCTCAGGGGCAACGTGCTCGTCTTGGAAGCAAGACGAAACGGAGCAACACAGGTTCGATCCACGCTTTTAAGCGCGTTATAAATAACCTATCATAACATTCTTTCTGTTTTCCTCTGAACATATTTCACCATCTGCCTAAGTGATTCTGGGGGCGTGAACTCAGAAAATGTTTTCACCATACAGCAGCCAAAGCTATTGCCATTGTCAATGCTTGTCTTTTTATATCCCTAAACCAGCTGATCACATGGTGACACATATCTTCACAACTGAGACGTTTTTAAAATGTATATGTCATAATAACATCTCTCAGTTGCCCACAGGCTAATGACAATCTATTGAGGATTAAATATACAAAGGATAAATAAAAGTTGACTACATTGAAATTTAGACAATGTTGCGCCCCTTCGCACCGACGGATCGGCTACATTTTGACCACATAAAGAAATTTTTCACGCTACAATTAAACCCCAAGTAGTGATATTAGAATGATTAAGGCATATTTGGGGCATTATACATAAACCAAAGTCCTATTGTTAATAATAATAATAATAATAATAATAATAATAATAATATTATTATATCAGGTACCGGTTATATTGCCAAAATAGGACTTATAAAGTAAACCAATGACACCGTCACAGAAAAATGTGCATAAAGGTGATCATTTTACATATACGTCATCCAACCAACTTTTGGTAATCTTTTGGTAATGGCCTTCCCATGCCAAATGTGTGCGCTTGTGGATTAAAGCGCTCTATAAATTTAATAAAATTTTAAAAAAAAGATAATACCTAATGCTCGGTTCATAACTATACCTAATGATGTACGACGGGGCGGAGCTGCTGTAACTGGGAGGGCACCCGTGTGGCAATTTGTTCAGCAGAGTCGTTACCTACGCCTAACATATGATGTCAGCATAGGTGCATGTGATATTCTTCCAGGGACATGCGCTTTGCAATTTGTCTCCCACAAGTGCCTCCTAGCCATTCTTCTGAGCAAATCGGAATGAATCTGTCTTCATTGCCTGGTTTCAGCTTCAAGGTGTGGAAACCAAGAAAGTGGCCACTTGACTCAATTCTTTATTTTTTTATTTATTTTTTTAAAGGGGAGGCGGTAATCTGATGATTTGGCCAAAAGTTAAATCGATGAATTGCACCAAACTCTTCATCAACACAGGGGTAGTAACAGAATTAATTATACAGCATCTTACTGGTGTGTTTCTTCCATGCGCTACAAAGAACTCAAAGGTTCCATGAATCACTTGATGATGGAGCCAAGTTGGATGGTCAAAGTATCCAATTGTTATTGGTGATACCGAGCCCCCTAACCAGGACATTAACTTAACTGTGTGATCCTCTGAATGTGTAGGTGGGTTGGCATGGCCAAACCACATAGTAAACTTGTCAGGGTCAAGAAAACAATTACGACTGATGTCTATCGTCCATACCGCAAACAATATTGTGTCAGAAACGGGTAGTGTTCAGAGTGAAGACGCTGTATATAAGCATTAGGGGGAACATGTACTGTCTGACAGTCTTGATTGGTCATGGACTAAAGGGTTTGTTGGGGAACTAGCTCCATGTGTTGGGTCTCTTTCCCCCACGGGTGATGGTGATATGTTAGGAATTATTGCCATTCTAGAACCTCAAAAAGTCAGGTTGATCATGTTTACCAGTTGACAGCCAAGGGGAATCCTAACAACTACATCTGCTACCCATTTGCCTCTAGGTCTTCTCTCCAATAAAGTGGGGTTTACATCTTCAGTCGACCTAAGTTACAGTTTGAAGAACAGTTGTTTTGTTTTGGCGCATATGGTGGCGCTAGCACCACCTATGTGGCAAAGCATTGCTACATGAGAAAGAAGTATAGGCGTTCAGAAGCAGGATCTGGTTGACATAGTAACTGGAAATTCTAAGGCATGAAAATACTGAATCAGAAAATGTTATTGAGTGTCTTGGGCCATTTAAAGCAATGCATGGGTGTTTTACAATGTTGCTCCCAGTCATGATTCTGGTTTGAAATCACATGCTTTCATCCTGTACTGGCGCAGTCATCCTTCCTTTGTCTGCTTGCCCACTGGTGCATGCATGCCAATCTTCCCAATGTAGGCATCATACGATTTTTTAAACACAAATGTTGCTATTTTGTACTTTCTCGCTCCTAAAATGATTGTTATCCCAATGCAATCCAATGGGAAAATGTAAATCTCCCGCTTTTTTTTAAAAAAATCTCCCTCCCAGGTGCTGAAAGATGTTGGCATGTATGCTGGTGCAACAGGGGCCCCTGCTGACCGCATATTGAGAAGGAACCCCCAGGCCAATTGTGGTCCCCCTGATTCTGGCCAGTCACACAGCACGGACTGCAGGGGCCCCTGTTTTTGATAGCAGTCCACAATTTGCACATTCCGGGCATCAACATTGTTTTTGCACACATTCTTGGGCCTTTTTTCCAAAGGGAATTTTGGCTTGCTTCCATAAAAATGTACGTATGCCCGAATTCCCATAGAAAAAGTCCCAAAAACACACAAAAACCAATGATGACAGATCAGAGGGGGCGGTCTGGGCATGAACATTGTTTTAACAGTGTTGTGGGTGTCTTTCCTAAGGGAATTCGGTCTTGCTTCAATACAAATGTAAGTAAGCCCTAATTCCTTTAAAAAGAGGCCAAAAACACGTTCACACCCACAGCAAGGGCGAGGAGGGTATTAGTCAACACCAGGACTGAGAAGAGCCCGAAGCAACAGCACCTGAAGTTAAGTAAAATAAGGGTTTATGTGTAGGCATGTGCTCAGTAAAATAAAAACGCGGATGTGTATGCATGCATGTTAGAATGTATTTCAATGTGTGTTTGTAAGTGGGAACGAGTCTTTGTGTGTGAGATTGACTGGCGGTGTGTATTTGCATATGTGGGTGTGTACGTGTGAGGGAGCTTCTGTTTGTGGGACTGACTGGCTGTGTCCGCAGTATCAACACGTGAAGGTAAGTACAATAAAAGTGTATGTATGCATGTTGTCAGTAAAATAAAACAAGTGTTCGTGTGTTTTTGCATGCATGTTAGAATGTTTTTCAAGCCGTGTGTGCATTTGTGAGTGGGCCACTGTATGTGAGACTGACTGGCCATGTGACTATGTATATGTGTGTAGGTGTCAGTGAGTGTACGTGGTTGAGATGGACGTGTGTGTGCCTCTCTCTTTCCTTGCCGTTTCACACCCTCCTACACCCTCTCCTTGCACTTTCACACTCTCCCACACTATCTTCCTGTGCTGCCACACTCTCCTTTTGCTATCAAACTCTTCTTGCACTGTCATACTCTCCTTGCGCTGTCACACTCTCCTTCAACCTGCACTCACACACTCCCTGCACTGTCTCACTCTGTCATACTTTCTCCTAGCACTGTCACTCTCTTTCCCTCTCCTTGCACTGTCACACTCTCCTACTCTCTCTCCTTGCCCTAACACTCTCTGCCACTCTCCTTGCATCTTTTCTCTCTCTACTTGTATTGTTTCCCTCTATCTCCTTATACTGTCATTCCCTCTCTCTGCACTGTCACTCTCTCTCTTTGCACTGTCACTCTTTCTCACTCCTTGCATTCTTTCTCCTCTTTATTGCATTCACAATCTCTCACTTCGTACACTGTCTTAATCTCGCTATTTGCTTCCAATTTCTCTCTCTGTGCTTGCACTTTATATCTCCCTTCTTGCACAGTCTCTATGCCTCTCGCTCCTTGCACTGTCTCTCACTCATTGCACTGCCTCTGCCTCCTTACACTGTCTCTCTCTCCTTGCACTGTCTCTCTCTACTTGCACGGTCTCTCTTTTTCCTTGCACTGTCTCTCTCTCCTTGCACTGTCTCTCCCCCCTCTCTCTCTCTCTCTCTCTCTCTCTCTCCCTCTCTCTCTCTCTCTCTCCTTACACTATCACTCTCCTGCTAGCTCTCCTTTCACTGTAACACTCTACTACTCGCTATCAATTCACTGCGACCCACTACTACACTCTCTCCTTGCAATATCACATTCTCCCACACTATCACTTTGCCCTGTCACATTCTCCCATACTCTCTCCATGCACTGTCACTTTCTCCCACATTGTCACATTTTCTCACACCTTCTCCTTATGTTGTCATGTGCTCTCTCTGTGTGCTGCCACACTTTCACACACTCTCTTACACACTCTTCTGTGTGCTGTCACACGCTCTGTCCATGCACAGACACACTATGGCCCTCATTACGACCCTGGCGGAAAGTAACTGACCTGACCGCCATAGCGTAAATAGCGTTTCCGCCATTGCACGACGGAGTAAAGTGCGGCTAATTCTGACCCATCGGGCAATGGCGGAAGTGCAAAGTCCGCGATGGCGGAAATGTCCCCAAAACGCCCCTCACCGCCGTCGTACGTCGCCCTAGGTGCAATTCCGCCACCCATCATAGCGGTCACCGTAATGAGCGGTAATCGCAAAATACGGTGACCGTAAATATAGGGAAACGGAAGTAAAAACATGGGCCCGGAACGGGAAACAGCACGCCGTACACCTATAAAATCAGAATCCCAACACAACCATCAAAAATCCTACCCTGAGACACATCCCAACCCGTTAGCCACCCTAGTGAAAACAATAAAAATGGGAAAAGTTGCGAAAAAAGCGTGCGACCGCAAGCGGCAGGTCCACTTCTCCCATGAGGAACTCACCGTGCTCACAGAGACCCTCCAGGAGAATGCTGCCGTCGTCTTCTCAACGCAAATGACCAGGACGGCACTTGCGAACAAGAAGGCCATATGGGCCCTGGTGGCACAGCGGGTAAGTGCGGTGGGGACCGCACCCCGCAACCCACAGCAATGCAGAAAGCGATGGGACGACTTGCGGATACGCGTACGGAGCATACTATCAGCCAACCGTAACATTGCCACAGCTACCGGGGGAGGATCGGAATCACCCATCAAGTTGACCCCCTGGGAAGAAATCTGTGCCTCCACCATTGGAATGGAGAGTATAGAGGGAGTCGGAGGGATGGAGAAAGGAGTGCAGACATCCGAAGAATCAGGTAGGTGGGCCAAATAAAACAATGCTAAATCCACAATGTCCAATCATGTGAAGTACCATGTGTCCACATAGTGCAACAGAAACACATGTCCAGGAGAACGTCCACATACATTGGCCTGATAGCGCACTTTAAAAGTCACTTTAAATACATAAATAATTAAAAATCCTAAAAACACCCTCTACACATGCAGCATGCACACCCTAACTGCAGGCTGCAAAACAACTGCATCCTCAATCCACAAAAAAATGAAACCACCTCCAAGGCCCTGACCCAAATCACCCTCAGGTACCACCCCGATGCATGTGATACATTGCCATTCCAATTTCCACAGACCCATAAATAACGCTCGCCCTCCTTTACTCCAACACAGGGTCCGATTCAAACGACGATCTTCAGGACACCCCTACCAGCACACCTGCAAAGAGGGCCAAGACCAACGGCCAAAGACCCTCCACCTCAGCTGCACAGATCAAGACACGGCAGCAGCACAAATCAAGTGGCAGCACACAGGAGGGGACTTCTACAGGCACCCCAGCAGCCAGCATGCCCACAACAGCAGCACCACAGGTCCCCCCAATGGATGCCACAGAAGGCACTGCTTCTGGTGGCAGCAGCACCATAGGTGACACTGCATTAATGGCAGCATGCTCCGACACAGAAAACGGTGCTGTCGATGTAGGATCCATCCATGACCTGTCTCAATCCCCCTGTTTGTTTCATCCCGTACACCATGAGGATACCACGCAGGGGCACCCACAAGACGACGACTGGTCATCCCCCACAAGCCCTGTGGCAAGGCAACATGAGGTGATCAGCCCCTCTGTGACACCACCGCAAATGGGCATGGCCCAGCAGAGGCAACAGTCCCTCGACCAGGTGATCGTGCAACAGCAGCAACTGGCCACGCTCCTCAAGGAGCATGCTGATGAATGTGGGGGTACTAAGGCAGCCATAGAAACATCAACTGAGACACTCAGAAATGGAGAGAAGTACAGAGACACTAAGGGCACAAATGGAGAGAAGCACCGAGAGCCTGAGGGTACAAATGGAGAGAAGCACCGAGAGCCTGAGGGGGGAACTGCATGCGACGTCCAAAGACGTATGTGCTGAACTTGCCGCTGTGCGCCGTGTGCTAACTGAGCTCTCACAAACCCTTAGGGACATGCATGGACGTGAGCAGGCAGAGACATCATCCGTTGCAAGTTCCGTCCAGGGCAGCCCCCAACGTAGATCTGGGAGGAACCTGCGCTCCACAGGCAGGGGTGCCCCTGATACCCGGAGAGGGGGCTTGCAATAGCGTCTGCCCACTGACAATGAGCATCTTTGGACACTGGTGTTCGGGGGGGAGGTAGGAGGGTGGAGGGGGTGTGTTGGGCTTTCTTGGGTGGCGGGTCGATGGGGTGTGTAACATAATTTCACATATGCTATAAACATTTCACAATCATCCAATGAGATGTGTGGACATTGATCTTTGTGTACGAGGCCTTTATAGGCGTACAGTCCATATTGTTCATGTTCCAGACACACACAGTGCCACAAGTCCCGTGTCCATGTATCAGCCACCAGGCGTGAGTGCTAGAAGCATGAATCTATGATAATCTGACGAATTTCACAGCCCTCCTGTGCCTCGCGGACCCCTTGAGGTGCTGCCACATCCCCACCCTCATCATGACCATCTTCAGGTGCTTGCAGTTCTGCGTCAGGGGGCATGGGCACATTTCTACGTACGCACATGTTGTGTAGCATGACACATGCCATGACCATCTTTGCAACCTTCTCATGGCGGTACAGGAGTGCCCCGCCAGACCTGCTGAGGCAGCGGAAACGAGCCTTCAGTAGGCCGAATGCCTGTTCTATGACTACACGGGTACGTGAGTGGGCATGGTTGTAGTCCTCCTCATGCTGGTTCTGTGGGTTCCGGAGTGGTGTAAGGAGCCATCTCTTCAGTGGATACCCGGCATCACCTGTATGTGGACAATAAAGGATGTTTGTGGAATGACATTGCTACGTACGCATCCCCCCCCTTCCTGCCAGGTCATTGCCGCATCACATACCCCACATTATCATGCATGAAATGAGACTCACCGAGTAGCCAGGATCTGTTCCCTGCGTGTCGCTCCATGTAGCGTGGTATTGTAGAGTTCCTCAAGACCATAGAATCATGGGTTGATCCAGGAAATCGGGCACAACAATGTGTAATGATCCTGTTGGAGTCACACACCATTTGTACATTAAGAGAATGATATTGTTTTCGGTTGCGGTACTGGGTCTCCATGGCATGTGGGACAACCAATTCCACATGGGTGCAGTCGATGGCACCAATGCAACCCGGTATGCCGGCAAGTGCATGGAATCCCACTTTTGTGTTCGTAATTTCCTGCTCCGAGCGTGGTAGAGAGATGTAGTCGTCTGCGTGCTTCAGGAGGGCATCAAGCACTTGCAATAGTGTCCGTGACAACAGTGGCTGTGAAATGCCATGCAACTGTCCGACTGTGTGCTGGTAGGTGCCTGTGGCCAGGAAGTGTAGTACAGACACCACCTTCAGTAGGGGTGGGATGGCGGTTGGGCTATCTATCATGCTGACAAGGTCAGCGTGTGTCATGTCCACAATGGCGGTTATGGTGTCCCGGTCCAAACGGTAGAGGGTGTGGATCTGCTCATCAGTGAGGTTGAACGGATGAGCTCGGAGGCGTGGGATTGCGGGCTGCCTGCGTGGTGGTAGTGGCTGTGCTGGTGGGCCTTGCTGGCCCTGCCTTGCCCTCCTCCTCCTCCTGCGTCTCCTCTGTGCGGCCGGTTGTTGTAGTAGTTGGTGTTCGTCTTCTTCTTGAAGTTGGAGTACTTGCAGTGCTATCAGGTCCCCCAGGGCCAACATCGCTAGTCCTGCCGGTAGCATTTTGGAGTGGGTGTGGTTGTGGGAGGGGGTTGGGTGTGCAATTTATGTGTTTTCAGGCAGTATAGCCTCCACCTGTGGTGATTCATTCCACCTGTGCAAGCTGCAATCCCCTTTGGGCGAGCACGTCCCGCACACAACGCTGCAATTCGACGCATGGCATCTTGCTATTACAATCATTTATTTAATCCCGATGGCAGTGGAATATTGGTTCATATGTTCATTCTGCTATGGTCCCATTGTTTCACATACTATCTTTACAGTCGCGAACAAACTTGTGAAGGGTCAGTGGAATGTAGTACTCGATTAACGGTGGACCCTCATGCAGCACTGTACCGAGGTTCACCGACGGGCGGGGCGTCCCATTTGTGAGTGAAGGCAGTTGCCATTTGCACACACTGCCGCACTACATGGATGAATTTGTGATTTCAAGCGGTCACAGATGCCTTTTCGACGTGATGTTGCAAATGAGGAATTCGAAGGACAGCGCTTTCGGTTTTCAGCTAGCGGCGAGGAGACGCCCACAGGTCTGACTGCAGATATAAAGTTCTATTGTTTAATGTCCTTCGGACAGGGGCCATGGCGAGAATGCAATGATTGATATGAATAGTATGGGATGCGCAATAGCGTAGTGGACGATAAGGCAGGACGTTCCCAAATACATGTTACTTCACAACACTAGAATTCCGGGCTGGAGCACAGTGGATTTTGCAGACTGCATTACGCACAGACTCAATGGAAATTTCACATGTTATGTGAGTAAATAATCAGGCGTTTTCATACCGGGATGAGGGAATGATGTATGGATGCATGGACAGATGATTTAATTGAGAGTTTACCATGTACATGGCTTTTTGGAATCTATCCACTTCCCCTGCGCTATGTGATGCAGAGCTGCCATAGTGGGACCATCGTCTATCTGCCCTTGTTGAACCCTCCCTGTCTCGACGCGCCTTCAAACACTTGTGTCTATGCACGTTACTAATCCCATCTAATGGATTCTGTTTTAACAGACGCATGCACACAAAGACTCGTTTGTAATAGTGTTTTCACCTCGATTTATATAGTTATGATTCGCAAGTGATTTTTGGGTGGGAATAATCCTTTTGAGTGGGCTAACATGCATATGGCTGTAGATTTAGTGTGATCATTGAAGTGAGTAATTCAAATTAAGTTCTGATGCCCATACCATTCTTTTTCATTTCATTTGGGTGACAGGTATCTCCTCCCCTTTTGCCGCTGCCATCTGTATGCCACTCCTGCAGATGGCTTTTACTCCCGACACCTGCTGCTTCGTGTTAATCAGTGGAGCACCATTACGATCTTATGGGACGATCGCCAATGGGCCACATGCCCTTACGCAGTGCTAGTGGCTAGGAGCAACATATCGACCTTTCAGCTGGACTAGTGCCTACCTAATGGGACGGCGCTGCGGTTCTAGGCGCTTCCATGTTGCCTTTTTGAACGTGAATGTAGCCCCTGTGTACCATGAAGGAACAGGGCGTCACACAAGAAGAAGCTGGTCATTTATTGCGGATGCAGCCCACAATAATGAAATATATTTTGCAGTTCATGACCTAATAGCTGTATGGGCTTGGTGATTTTGTTGTGCATTAAATTTCTATTATGATATTAACCGTGTAGCGTTATTCTTTGCAAGTAATGTAGCATATTCCTATTTGTGGAGCGATGTATTGTGAGAAGATCTGCATTGGGTTCCGGGTTCTGAGTATAGTTGCGTGGTACTGTACTTGGCGCGTTTGCCTACGAAGCCCAGTGAGGTCAGGGATAGGGGCTGCCATTATGACTGTTTTAATGATGTCATGCTCAGGGGCGGGGGATTAGCTTTTGTGTAACAGATGCCGGTCAGCCAGGTGGATTGGTGGAATGATGTGATTATCAGAATATGGCTGGTCACAGGTGCCTGTGTTTGCGTGCGTTTCTTGGAGGGAGACTGAGGTCATGTCCATTGGAATAGCTTCTGTATTCGTGCCATCTGTGCCCTGCAGCTCCCATTGGCCCCTCTTGAGATGGGCCTGGCTGCTCAGTCACTCTGCCAACTTGTGTGGTACATGCTTATGCTGATGGTTGGTTTGTTTACTGGCAAGAGTACAGGGCTGGTGCAGTCTCCCTCAGGTTACTGCTTTGAATGTTGCCTTACACTGTTGTCAAGCGATGGGGGCCTGTTGTTGTTTTGTCTCATATTTCAGTTCATATTGCTGTACTTGAACCTTCACATGCCTGTGCTGCATCAGTACGGCAATGGTGACATGGCAAATATGGATGGCCACTCACAAGGCACTTGGAGCCCCTACATTCATTTGTTCGTTGGCATGCATGGGTGACTTGTACATTTCACTGGTTGCATTGTGTGACTTCATTGCACCTACGAGGAGTTGTGCAATGTGGCCAGGGAGTGGTGTACAGGCACTCAGTAGGGCCATTTACGGTTGGTTCGCGTTGCCGTACTTCTCACCATGGCGGAATGGTACTTTCCACCATGCTTGATGGCGTTAGGTAAATGTCCGCTAGGGTCAGAATTCGCGTACCGTTGCGCCATGGTGGTAATTACGGTTTCGCATGGCGCGCGTGCGCGTACTTGGTGCAGTTAGCATTGGCGTTCACTACGGTGTCGCTAATGGCATCGTATTTTACGGTGACGGGTCATAATCGCACTGAGCGCTCTTCGATGGCGGTATTGCATTTCCGCCATCGTTTTTCGATTTCCGCCAGGGTCGTAATGAGGGCCCATGTGCGCTTTGACATTCTCTGTATCTCCCTCTCTCTCTCTGTGCTTTCACACTCTCCCTGTGCACTTTCACACTCTCTGTGTGCTGCCACACTCTCTCTCACTGTGCCCTGCAACACTCTCTCTGCGCCTGCCACACACTTGCATTGTGTGCTGCCGCAATCTCCCTTTCCATGCGCTTCCACACTCTCTCCATGTGCTGTCACTCTCTCGCCGTGCGGTCACTCTCTCTCTGTCACCCTCTATTTCTCCTTGTACTTTCATTCTCTTTCTCCTTGTGCTTTCACTCTGTTTTCCTTGTGCTTTCACACTCTCTTTCTCCTTGCGCTCTTTGGCCTTGACACACTCTCTCTCCATGCCCCGTCTCTCCCACCTTTTTATTTCACTCTCCCTTTCTCTTTACACCCTTTCTCCTCACATCCTTAGTGTCAGTCTCACCCTGGCACCCCTGGAGGTGTTGCCATGTGCACCCTTACACAATCTTCTCCAATTCCCACCTGTGTTCGCAGCCCTTAATTTTTCTGTCATCCTTCCTCTGACATCCTCCCTTTTTTTTACCCTCCCACTCACCCTCTTTTGCTCACATCTCCTCTTGCTCACCATTGATGACAACCTCTTAATGGCTTCCTCACGTGTCCTTCTCATTCTCTTGCATACATGCATCCCTACTGGCATCCTCTCCTCCTTGCACTCTCCTCCTTGCACCCTGGTGCCTATAAATGCAAAACGCAAAGGACAGCAGTAAATGCCCGACCTATTGGCTTTGCAAATGACTGTTTAAATACTTGCCAACCCTACTGATTTAGGCAGTAGGCTATTGCTTTTTAAGCAGTCTTGCTGCCTACAGATTTGGGTGACAGATCCTACTGCTTTTTACAGTGGCAGGTAATTGATGTGACTCTAAGGCAATTAATCTGTCTGTGCGGTGGGTAAGTGATAAATGTGAGTGATGGGCTCAGAACAATCCACTGACCTGATAGCAACATGACTCTGCCCTGCAGTCTGGCCGGGACAGACCTTGGGTGAAGCACCAGTGAAGGCAAGTGGCAGAGCGCAACACCATCACCCAGCATCTGCCTATCAGGCTGCGGAGGTTATCAGTCTCCATGTTGTTCAGTGTTCAACCTGTACTGCAGGAATGGATGTGTACTGCCCGAGCTGCTGCTACAGAGCAGTGGCAAACGTTGCCTACCAGCTCTGTGTGATTATTTCTTAACTGTTAACTATTTCCGCGTTTTGACAGCTATACATATTCATTCGCAACACGGCTCCCCATGAGCTTGCTATCCACTATAGCTGCATATGGTGTCCGCTCTGTGCGTATTGCCCCTACAAGTCTTATCTTGCCTGTTGCGCCAGCCGGCATACTATCCATCCAGATGTCAGTAATGCCGCCTTTCCTATGCTAACACAATCGGAAACGCCATTTTCCTAGCTGCAGCAACGTGCTTCATGCACACCTTTGTACTAAGTTTGCGCATCTATCACTATCATCCTGATTTTAGTAACAACTGAGCCGACTGCATATTTGAGCCACTGGTCGCTACCACTCTACGGCTGCTTACCACAAAGTGATTATACCATTTCACTGCCCAAATTGCCTGCATTGCTTATGTTTGTTACACACTGCCACCCAGCCTGTGCACACCCACTGAATGACCACGTCACCGCCCTCATTTGTTGATCTGTTCGCCTGTGCTTGGCTTGAAACTGCTCTGCCGCCGGTCCTCTGCTCGCATGTGAAATGATTGAGCTCTCGCTTAGAACTGCAACATTGATCTACCTGTTAGCTCTACGATATATGCTACTCTGCCTCTGCCTGATATGTTCATTGTACATTTCCTAACTTGCTGCGCCACACCTTCTGATCTATGCCTGCATATGTTGCACTGCTCCGCATGAGACATGTCCACACACTGTAAAATAACTCTAGGGTACATGCCTTACTCTGCCTTGCCTTTTAATTTGACATCTACCCGATTTGCCAACACTTGCTGCTAACACTAGAGTGTCTTTTCTGCTAGAATTGTTGCACCTTTACTATTGACACACGCCTCATGCACTCTGCATTGCTCCCTGACTAATATGCTAATGTATGTGCAAGCCTTGGTATTTGCTCTGCATGTGTACTCTGATTTGATGCACCCTTATTGCCTAGACTCTGAATAAGTAGTCTAAACCTGACTGCCGTGCATTTTAACCTTTGAGCCTGCATTGCTCGCACAGAGCACGTACTGCCTAGCCAAACAGTGTCGGCAACTCTTACCTACAACTGTTCACAAACCCTGTGCCCCTTTCCTCTCTAACTTCAGTAACATGTTACCACGCTTGTCTTCTCTAAGGTCACTGCTCTTCTCACTACAAGCACCACTCTTAGTGTGGGCAATTACCTGGACGCTACACTTACCACCATCCAACTTAGTTGCACCTAGGTCCTTGTACACCACATCCATGGCCATCATCTACAGACCTGCTGATATCTACCCAAGCACTGCACCGCAAAACCACATCTATCTCAACAATCCGGCCTTATGGCTTGACCATTTTGCTAAAAAACCCACGCCTAACCAACCATGTTCTATCTCTCTTAGAAACTTAAGATTAGATCTAGACTTATGGGTAAGAAGGACAACCCCATGTATCTGAGCCCACATCTGAAAACACAGACGCTCAGCCCGCTTCCACAAACGCCCACCTCACCCATGCCCCATCACCCTCAGACCAACACAGCTTCAACAAGCAACACTGGCAACGCTGGTTTAATTAAAGCCGCCCTGATTAACGCAAGGTCCCTAGCCGCACACGCTCTGGACATCGCTGATCTCAGGAACTCGACTTCATTGCCATCTCTGAGACCTGGCTGCACGCGGCATCTGGCCCGGCACTCTCTCTGGCCATCCCCACCTATTACTCCATTATCAGATGTGATCGCACCTCGAGAGGTCGAGGAATTGCATTTATCTTTAGAAACTCATTAGGACTTAGAACCATCCCAAGCACTAAGTTGGAATCCGCAGAGTTACTCTCTGTCAAACTCGGACTCTCAGCCAACCAAACGGTCACCATCCACCTAATATACAGACCCCCTGGTCCACCCACTTCCTTTGTGGATGATATCTCTACCTTAGTACTCAACAATGCAAAATCTAACTCTGAAACCATCATTCTTGGTGACCTTAATCTAGGACACCAAGACCCTAATGACCCTGCGGCCCTCGACCTCGCTAATACCTTAACAGATTTAGGCTTCTCACACCACATACTGGAACCCACCCACATTAAAGGGCGGTCCTTTGACTGGCTCAGTGACACCAATTGCAATATTAGTGTACTATCCAACGCCCCTTGCATCTGGTCTGACCACCACGTCATCACTTTCAGTATCGGAGCAGCTTCACAACCCATGCCTCTGGTCGCCCCAGCCAACCTCACCAGAAATAAAAAGAACATTACGACTGAAAAACTACTCCCCCTCATCCTTCCCACATTAAATAATGCTCCTGACACTTGCTCAGACCCCACCACCCTAGCCGACATGTACAACCAGTCAGTGCTTGCAGCCATCAACTCCATTGCCCCGCTCAAACTGAGGAAACCCAAACAACGAGCACACCTTAACTCGTGGTTCACCCCCCAGCTTAGAGTGTTACGTAAAGAGAAACGTACTGCAGAGTCACACTGGAGAAGTCACCACTCTGACGCCCACAAGGACAGTCTTCTGATAGCCACCCTTAACTATAAAGAAGCTGTACTCCAGGCAAAAAAAGATTCTTACAATAACCGCATTATGTCAGCCCAGTCTAACACCAAGGAACTCTTTAATATTCTTAATGAACTTGAGACACCTGCAGCCCCCCCCCTGACTCTTGTACCAAAGACAGCACTTGGTGCTCCAACATTCAGTCAGCACTCTTGGGTAAAATTGCCACCCTCCAATCAAAAATCAGAGACAAACAGAAATCCCTACAGCTTGACCAACCACTGACCACACTCACACTCAATACACACCTAGCCAATCCTTCTCATAAACCTTTCTCCTTTTCCCCGCTCACTATTCTCGAAGTAGAAGGCATCATAAACAATTTAAAACCAACCAATTGCCAAGGCGACCCTTGCCCAGCACCTATTATCAAGGAAGCATCTCATGAGTTAGCCCCGTTCATCACAGCATTCATAAATGCTTCTTTCAAGATGGGTATTGTCCCTGAGAACCTAAAGGATGCATGGGTTATCCCACTCCTCAAAAAACCCTCCCTTGACCCTAATATCCCAACTAACTTCAGACCAATCACTACAGTCCCATTCCTGCTCAAGATCCTGGACCGTGCAGCCTACCTGCAGATTCAGGATTACCTTGAACTAAACAATCTTCTGGGCTTAATACAACCAGGGTTCCGCCCTAAACATGGCACGGAATCAGCTCTGATTGACCTGAAAACTCAGATGGAGTCACTAAAGAACAAGGGGAAGTTAGCTCTTCTCCTCCTCCATGACCTCTCCGCGGCTTTTGATTTGGTCAACCACCAAATACTCTGCCAGCATCTCAAATCTGCAGCCCACTTCTCTGACTCTGCCAATGCCTGGATCCATTCATTCCTGAGCAACAGATCTATGAGGGTCTTCTCACCCATGGCCTCAGCGGACCCCTCCGCCATTCATTGTGGCGTTCCTCAAGGCTCGTGTGTATCCCCTACGTTGTATAACGTATTCACCAAGCCCCTCTTCAATGTGCTTGACTATCTGCGTGTCTCCTACACCAACTACGCGGATGACACCCAGATACTCATCCCCATCACGGGAGACTACACAGCTGACACCAAAGTCCTTAACAATGTTTATTTGGTCATCCAGGCCTGGATGGCACATCACAAACTTTGCCTTAACGATGATACGACCGAGCTCCTACTTCTAGGATCAAATCATCGGCTCAACAAATTGGACCAAACTTACAAGTCCTTCATTATTGACGGCAACAATATTAAAGTCTCCAAAGACTCCAAAACTCTAGGCGTCTATCTGGACTCCACGCTCTCCCTGAACAGACAAACTAATGCAGTTAGGTCAGCTTCGGCTTATACTTGCAAACTCATCACCGCCTGCAGACCCTTCCTAAACTCTACCAACTGCATCACCCTCGCCAGAACACTTGTCATGGCCAAAATTGACTACTGCAGTGCTCTCTACCTTGGGACTAGTCAGTCTAACCTTAATAAATTGCAAACTGTACAAAACAATGCCTTAAGGGCAGCCTTAAACATCCCGAGACGTTCCCAAATCTCCTCCATCAGATCGGACTTAGGTTGGGTCCCGGTAAAACAAAGAATTGCCCTGAAAACCCTAGCCCTGACTCACAAATGCCTGAGCAACAACGCCCCACCTTACCTGTCCGCTCGCTTCACACTCCACACATCCACTCGACCCATTAGAGCAGCCCAAACTCACAGCCTCATCGTGCCGAGATGTAAACTCCAAAAAGCTGGTGGGATGAGTTTCCCTGTCCTAGCTTCCAAACTTTGGAACGCTCTGCCCACGCCTATTAGAACGGAACCTTCGTTCCACTCCTTCAAGAACAATGCTAAAACATGGCTGTTCTCCCAAGATCCATGATACCCTTACTCAGTCCAGTCTCCCTGTGTGGTACAGGACATTCATATACATCTCTGCTCTGTCTGCTCTGTACTTGTATAATATTCTGTTAATGGTACCCCTCCGTATATGTATATATGCTGTATATTTTGTAACTTACTGTGTAACTACTGTTTTATTGTAACATGTTTAAGAGTATGCGCCGGTTGCCCCTGGGCCTGGTTTTCTGCACTTTATAAATAAAATCAAATCAAATCAAATTATTTTCTGTGAAGTTAGGTCATTGAATTTGGTGTTAATTCACCATGCACAATTATACATTTTAAGCATTTGAACATCTTTCCATGTTGTTTTGTTTGATCACTTGTGCATTTCAGACTGCTCCAGTGGTGCCAAGAATGTATGTTTTGCAATTTCCTGTGATGTCATTGTTATGCTAAGTATTATTTTTGAAACTTGAAAAATCCTACATCTTTTTGGTCACAGAATGTTGGCAAGTATGGGTTGCTCTTTGTCACGTTTGTATTTGGATCTAACCAGTGGATCCTGGAGCAGTGAGAAAAGAGTTTGGTAGCACACCGATGTCACGCCTGACCGCGGGGCATGGCGCGCTTTGAAAAACCTATGAGATATCTGCCATATTTGTTGAAAAAGGCACAATTTGTGCCCCCTAATACTGAAAAGAAATCACACTTTCATAAAAAAGACCTCCGGTTCCGTGATTTCAATAATTGAGACTTTCGAAGTGATCGTTCCAAACATTGAAACCATAGTATTTTAAAATCCTCGATGGAAAAATAAATGACTCCTGCCTAACGTGCCTCTTTGTTGCGTTTCTTTTCAGTTTGACAGGATAGCCTCAGGTCAGCAGCAGGTGTGCATGTCAGACAAGCCTGTAACAAAGCGTATCATTAAATGACATGCAGTTGCAGGAAACATAAGAGCCCTGAAAGACATGAACATTGTACATATTTCTTTAAAAACATATGATTGAAAATATGCTAATTTGAAAAACCATGTAACCTAACTCTTCAAAAACAAGTCTTCAAATATTTGCTCACGGTAACTTCCAGAAGCTTTCTTGTTCGATGTTACTGACTTTTCTGTCAATGCGGATCGCCAACAAGTAGGCGCAGCGCTCGTTAAGTCCTTATTTAATCTGATCCCTCTCCTCCCCAAATCCCTCCTCCCACCTCCCCATCATTCCGCGCCATCTCTGGACACAGGTGAGCTGGTTTGCATCGTATCCGGAAAGGGAAAAAAACAAGTTCCTTAAAGGGCCAGTAACTTGCAATGCATGTTTCACGCCACTATTCCAGAGGCAGAAATGTAACTAATAAACATGGAACCCCCTTTCACCTAGCTTCTGACAGGGCAAGCTAGACGTGTGGGGGCAAACGTGTCCAACAGTCTGCACCCTCCACCCAAGTGTTGCCTTAAAGGGCCAGTCACGTGCAATGCTTGTTTTTATCACTATTCCAGAGTTGCAAATATAATTAATACAATGGAAAACCTTGCACCTACCTTCTGCCAGGGGGGAACACAAGTGTCCAACAGTACCCCACCCCTCTGTGCCTATCTAATTAGGGGGGGTGGAGTACTTCAGGCATCTAAAAAGACGTTTGCACCCTACACCCAAGTGAACTGAAAGCTGGGGGCATTGCCTTCAATCACCTGTCACTTGCAATGCCTGTTTTGAGTTTCCACCCTGACTTCTGCCTGGGAAAGCCCTGGGGAAAGGAGCAGAGGGAGTGTTCTGTTTATCACATCCGCTTGTGAGTAGGTGCACCTGTCACTACCACAATGCACCCCACACACCATGAATTGCCATTAGAGGCACAACTCTCCGAACAACTCCTTTTGTGCATTCCATTTTATATTTGTGAATATATCCCTGGGTATAGTGTGTGTTTTCCCCTCGTGCGTGCGCATCTGGCATGCTCACATGGCAATTTCCCTTTATGAGGGAGTGCATTCATATTCACCCCAGAGGGGTTTTCTTAGCTGTTTGTGGCTGCTCTCAGTTGTTGGGTTATTTCCAGGAAAAATGTTCTCCTAGTTGCTAACATGACCCATTACAATCATATGTGCTTATCCAGTCCGGTTTTTTCTTTGCAATTGGAACTTGTAGTTCTACTTTTCCCATTATAAAATGCAGACTACAAGTTCCAGAATGCAAAGAAAAAGCCAGGGCTGGAAAAGCAACTACAGATCAGAATGGGTCTGGGCCTGAAACTGTAGGGTTGGGCCTTTGACCACTGTAACCAAAAGCAGGCCCACCCTTAAAGTGTAAGTACACGCTTTGTCCATAAAGCAAGTTTATTGTACAAATGGCTGGCAGGGGTTAGGTAACATCAAAGAGTCAAACTAACTTGTCTCTCTGAACCACACAAAGAACACACATTTATACAATTTGCAGCAGTTAAAACACTCACAAAGGTTTTGTTACAGAGTCAATACCCCACAAATGATTGGTTAAACCTATAAATGTCACTATATTCCCTTTAGTTCCCACACTTCTTACTGGATACATTTATCTAAGCACCATCCTCTCTAACTTATAATTGCATGTTTCATATTTACACTACACCCCTCTCTGGGGCCTTTCCATATTTGGGCATAGTCCCATATCCTAGTTACACAGTTTACACAACTTACAAACAATTTTAATTATCGCAGGTCCCATCTGGTTGGAAACCTTTACCCCTACTTGTGACGCACACGGCTAGTCTATGGAAATTCAATTGATGTAAAAGAAGAGGAGAGCAAAAACATTTCCTTTTGATCTATTCTTGCTGGTTTTATCGCCCGAACATGTTGGGTTCCACATTTCATTCTAAACTATGTGACTTACCATTCCAGCCCACATGGTCCCAACCCACATCTTGACAACTCTATTGAAAATCCATGATCTATGGTGCTCCTTTCCCTGCAAGCAGCCCGCATCAGGTTTATTTGTCCGGCCTTAACAGGTGGCCGGAATATTGAATAACTGTCACGACCTTATACCCATAAAGGGCTCACTGGGCCCTAAGGACCTTATTCGGGTCCCCTCGGATGCCTTGTAGCCAGTCCTGGCGCTGTTGGCATAGGAGACGCTTGCTGGGACGGGGTTTCTATGGACAGAGGACAAGCATGGCCGCCCCCATGTGGAATACTGGAGAACTGCATTCTGCGATCTAGCCTTCAGTATGGGGCCCGTCCCAAAGACACCTGGGATACCGCCTTGCTATTTAAACCACGCCCGACTAAGAGCAAGGGCTTTGCGTTATTCTGCCTTGCAGCATGACGCTCATCAGATCCTGCCCTGCCATCCTTACCTGTTCTGCAGCATCCATCGGATTCAAACTCATCCGAGGCAAGAATCATCACCACCCTTACCTGCTCTGCAGCATCCATCGGCTTCGGACTCATCCAAGGCAAGAACCATCGCCATCCTTACCTGCTCAGCAGCATCCATCGGCTTCAAAGTCATCCAAGACAAGAATCATTGCCATCCTTTCTAGCTCCACTGGTCACCCGGAAGGCCAACGTCTTCAAAACATCTTTCATCCCATCGGATTCCCGGGGAACATTCTTCTCCTGGTTGTCGCCAGGGGTGTAATTATAGGGGGGAACAGAGGGTTGTGTCCCCCCCAAATTCTGTGGAATGCATTTGTGTCCCCCCCATCTTTTGGAGGGAGGGCAGGGGGGTCCTCACGTTGCTCTGTATCAACAGAGCATTAAAATGTGGGCCATAAGGCACTGATGGGTGGGAGGGGGGTACTTTTAGCAGGGACATTTGTCCATTTAGAAATATGAATGGGAGGGAGTGATCAGAAGTGAGAAGGGTGCATAATGTTGCATGCTTTGTGAAATAATGACTATGCCTTTAAAACCCAAGGGGGATTTATTAGGCTCACATTAATCTACATGATGCTATTGTGACTTTGCATGCAGAATGGGGAGAACAAAAGTCATGTTCCCATTGCTCAACATATTTCTATGACAATGAATATAGTGCATGTGAAAGGGGCCCCTAGGGGTCCCTTACGTCTATGGAAACAAGGCGAGTCACCACACACGATAGATACGCCAGACACGAGGTTGTATTCCCAAAGCTAGGGTTTATTGCAAAGCAAAAGTCTCAGTTGGCCAACTCAGTCTCACGCCCCGTGATGTGTATCTCTAGACCTCGAGGGACGCAAGAGCGTGAATTACGTACATCAGTTACATATATACAAAATGCATATCAAACAATCAGCTATGACATGTTTAACACCCCTTTTTATTGGGTTTCTTTGAACTTGGTGTGATGATGAACATTTTCGACAACTATGGCACCTTCAAACACCTATTCTAGTAACAATTTGCAGTTTGTTTGTGCGGAGGCATCTTTCAGTTGTTGAACAGAACACAGCGCTTCTGTTCTTGGAAGCGAGCTTCATACAGAGGGGAGAGTTGCATTCCAGACCTTGCTATCTATGAGGTGCTATTCGTGTCCTGGGAGCCGACACGCTCTAACGGGGCTCAGCGAAGGGGGGCCGTAAGAAGAGCATAATTCAAGCCTTTAGCTGCTTTATTCTAACATATTCTACCATATAACAAGACTGGCTGGCAGCTGCGAAATGATTAAATGCCCTGTAGCTCTGCTTCAAGGCTACATTCCGGAGGGAGCCGGGCATTCTTCCTGGCGCTGCCTACGTTGTGTTTCAACGAACTCTTGTTATCCTCGCGGCCTTACGGTCTTGTCCTTTTACGGGCAGACAACAATGTTTTTACAGTCGAGCAGTGTAAGCAGGAAAATGTACTGCGAAGCAATAAGAACAGAAAGCAATGAGCAATGGTTAGAAAACAAAATGGCGATTCTTGTTACATCAAAATGGCCGTTCATTGGCAAACTCAGAAACCTATATTTTGTCACATCGTGCATGAAACGGTTGGCCCACGGCCATCAAATACGTTTCCGGTCACATAGTAGAGATATCCATTTTTCTAGACTGACAAACCCTCCTTTGGCCGTATGCCAAACGTCTCATCTATTTATTGAAACCTCCTCTAATGATGATGAGTCTGAAGTACTTATGTCTGAATTTTTCATGCTATCGTAAACATCATCGTCTTCATCAATATCTATAGCCATCAACTCTTTTACTGTTTTCATCTCATTTGTGTCTTGGTCAGCTTGAGTTTGTTTTTTTCTTGTCACATGTGCATACATCCCTCCGTACATCCCTCAGTTATTTCAGCGCAAACTATTGGTAGGCAGTGTATGCAACAACAGCACGTTATGAATATTCCAAACACCACTACTAATATTGAAATCAACTTCCATCCCCAAGAACACAGTATTCCCCAAAACCAAGACCCTATTCCCCAGCTTCCTTCTTCAGTAGGGAGTTCGGAGCTTAGGACATGCATTTTCTTTATCGCTTCAAAGATCGTAGGGGAATAGTCATCTACATAAACGCAACACGCTGATCCCACTATTTTGCAAATTCCTCCACGATCAACCAGGATCACATCGAGAGCCATTCTATTTTGCAGCGTCATTAACCTGATTCCTCTTTCTTCCAACGTCATGTTAAATAGTATATCTGTCGTTGTGTTTATGGTATTTTTTAGTATTCTGGACAGCTGCCTTATATTATAGGAGTTCACTATCTGCCCTAAGAATGAAATTAATGATTTTGCTACGTCAGTCGCTATCAAAACACCCTCGCTAGTCCTTTTGACTCTCGCTCTGGATAGTATGGCCATGTCTGCTGTTTCTAAGAGGAATACTCCTGGGAACAGTAGACCTAGGTAACATATACCTCCCCAGTTTCTGGCCAACCAAGGATATGCTTTCTCTCCACATATAAAATAAACTGGATCTCCCACATATACTGGTTCTATTTCCCATTTTAATACCACTGTATTCATGCATCCAGTATATGTTCCGACTGAAAAAGAGCCTTTCTTTTTTAGACAAAAAGGGACAGTTCTTGGGCTATAATTCACAGTGTAAAATGGGGGGATTGCATCTTTGTCCCCATCTGTTCTTACACGAAACGTCATTACAGATGTTTTTTCTGGTGGGGACAATCTATCTCGTCTATTTTGTCGTGTTATCTTTCGTGTACTTTTCCTCGTGGGCTCTGGGGCTATTACTTGTGCTTTATGGAAAATGGAACAATCCACAGGCTTCATTATTATCTCCTCAAACTCATTCATGTTGGTTCTTTCTAATTGACCCGTATTAAACTCATTCCATTTCCCATAGAACATTGCACCTAAGGATGCACTACATGCAGAACTTAATGGTAGTGGCTGCACATACCACCCTATTCCTCTCCCAGCATGCTGTGGTAATTGGGCACATGCCCAGCAATTTGATTTCTTCAGAATTGCATGTGTCATGTTCATGATCAATAGCAAAGTATTATTTCCAAAACCTTCCCTATGTCTTTCTTCCATTGGGGGCAGGGTATAAGTGATCACCTGAACCAGGCTTTCAGTAGTGGATATATTAATTATTGGTAAAAACATTTCTAATGGGTGTATCGATTCCACATACCATAATATTAGGGCTGTCGTTATTGGTGCTACCACGCTCATAAAGCACATAATTATTGTCAGTGCCAGCATACAATTCTTTTTACCATGCGTTTTTCTTAAGCTTACAGTCTTTATAATTGACTCATTCTCAGCAGTGGTGCAGGAGGAGGCTGGAACCGGTCCCGACATGTTCCTCATCGTCCTTCTTCTTCCTTATTACAGTTCGTCTGTATATCTCTCTTCTTTGCGCTTGCTCTGATGTTAATAAGTTCAACGGAATTGTCACAGTTCAGTTCTGCCAGTCCTTTATAGCCTGGATTGCTTATTTATTTTTAGGCAAGATCACTTGTCCTTTCTCATACTGCTCAGAGGACTTTTGATCAGTTATCTTATTGCCTTAGTACCATGTGCGCCCAGCTTGTCCGCTCTGGTTCCAGACACATGTACTTTTTATGATCGCACCGAGGAGCCACGAGTCTTGAATTGTCCGACTCGCACAATTCTCACGCTTCTCTCCTCTACACCTCTAGTTCCTTCTCCGTCCATGAGCAAAACCATAGGTTGATATAAACACCAAAGAACTGTGGATCACTTTGTCTTTCGAGGCCGCAAATTGTATCGCCTCACTCCTGGTATCGTGTGATCCGTGAACAGTGCCGGTGCACTTCCAGATTCAGGCTCAAAGTCAGCCTGTGGCGCTACTGCAGGTGCTGGTGTGCGCGGCGCCAGTGATGCAGATTTGGTCTTTGGCGTGCTGGCAAGTGCTGGTGGGCGCCAAAGGGGTACACGTTTTGTTTCTGCTGGTATTTGCAAGGCAGATTTTGTGTCGGCCAGCAGTGATGATGATTCTGCTGGGCAACGTTGGGGCACTCTTTGCCCTTCCCCTTTTTTGGCAATCGTCTCAGGCTTTGTTTCGAGTTTCACTTCTCGTTTGGGCAGATTTGGTGGCTGCTTACTGGTAACAGTTTCTTCTGTTTCTGGGACCGCTGTCTCTTTCCGGTCATCTGGTTCAGGTAAGTCTTTCAATGACGTTGGAATCTTTTTGGCATGGGTGGCATGGATCCACAACTTCCGTCCATCCACCCGTATCGCCGTCTGCATTGCCAAAAGTACTTGATAGGGGCCGCGCCACCTGGGTGCTAACGATGACTTTCTTTCAAAAAATTTTAGCAGCACCCAGTCTCCTGGCTCCAGCGCGTGCCCAGGACCGGTGTATCTCACTGGTAATGCCTCCTGCACCTGCTGATGAATAAAACACAATTTCTGCATTAAAAGGCCACAATAAGTACTAAGCACAGGATGTTCTACCTCTCTAAGTCGTTTTGGCTGAGGTGCGCACCAAACATTTGCCGGCCTCCCCATTACGATCTCGTACGGGGAGAGCCCAGTTTTAGCCTGTACAGATGTACGCATGCATAATAGCGCTATTGGTAATGCATCCACCCAACTCAACTTGCTTCCCGCACATATTTTACTGATCTTTGATTTGAGAATCCCGTTGTGCCTCTCCACAAGACCGGCCGAACTCGGATGCCTTGAACTATGGACTCTCTTATCGATCTGAAGACCCGCACATATCTGTAACACCACTGCACCCAAAAAATGTGGGCCATTATCGGACCATAAGACACGGGGCAAGCCAAATCGGGAAAAATATTCCTTAAGCATTACTTTTGCCGTGCTCATTGCTGTGCAGTCCTTCAAGGGATATGCCTCCACCCACTTACTGAATGCACAGATCACCACTAAGACGTACTTTAAGTTTTGGCATCTCTCCATCTCTATGAAATCAAATTGGATCACCTCAAATGGCATAGAGGGCGGGCCAAAACTGCCTATTGGAGTCACTGTTCCCTTGCCTACATTGTGTTGTAAACACGTGATACAGTTCTGCACCAACCTCTCAGCATTCTTCTTTATGTTTACATTCTGCCATACTGTAAATAGGTGCTTTATTATCTTTTTCGCACAGATGTGGGTAGGGCTGTGGGCCACTGTGACCATTGCAGTCACATAGGAATTTGGCAAAATCCAGTTTCTAGTTCCCTTGTCCACCCAACAACCATCCAGATCTAACTCAGCAGAGCCCTCTGCCCACCCTTGTATTTCATTGGCCGTAGCTTCGGCCTGCATTTCTTTGACAGTGGCAACTCCATTTTCTATCATACAGGTTACTTCCTCAGTCTGAACCATCATCATTTTGGTATTTAAATCAGTGGCAGTTTGTTTCGCAATTCTGTCTGCAAACGCATTTCCCTCTCCTACTTTGCATGTTACCTTTTTGTGTGCCTCGCATTTCACTATTGCCAGGCGTTTTGGAAGCGTGAGTGCAGACAGCAATCGTACAATCAAAGGGCCATGTTGAATTCTGGCACCATGTGATGTCAAAAACCCTCTCTCAGCCCAGAGTCGACCAAAGTTATGAACCACCCCAAAAGCATACTGACTATCAGTATATATATTCACATTCAAATTTCAGAAATCTCGCAGGCTCTGGTTAATCCTATTATCTCTGCGGCTTGTGCCGAATTGTAGGGGATTCTTTTGCTCTCTACAACGCTCTCTAGGGTAGTGATAGCATATGCAGCAGTTGTCATGCCATCTGGTAATTTAAAACATGAGCCGTCACAAAATAACTCTCCGTCTGGCTCTTTCTGTGGGGTATCACTTAAATCAACTCTCCCCTTGGTTTCTTCCTCAGTGACCATTAAGCAATCGTGGGGGGGTGATTCATTCTCCCCAATTTCTTTTTTGGGTAGTGGCATTAATTCTGCAGGATTCAAAGCGCTACACCTCATAATTTGGATATGGTGCACCAACAAGATAATCTCATATCTTGTCAATCTAGCAGAGGTGAGGTGTTGCGTCTTTAATAGAACGTCTATGGCATGTGGCACCATCAGAATTAAAGTGCGCCCCAATACCATCCCTTCCGTTTGTTTCACTGACGCAGCAGCCGCTGCAACAGATCGCAAACATCCTGGTAGTGCGCGCTACAGGGTCCAGCGCAGAAGAAAAATAGCCGCATGGCCTATTTCTCCCACCTTGTTCCTGTGTCGAAACCGCCAATGCACATCCTTCACTTCCACACACAAACAGTTTAAAAACCTTCTCATAATTCGGCGTGCCCAAAACTGGAGCCAAGCATAATGCAGTTTTCAATTGATCAAATGCTTTCTGACATTCCTCATCCCACTGTAACGGCATAACCGCATCTTTCTTAGTCAAATTCACCATTGGTTTCACAATTAACGCAAAATTACCAATCCATTGTCGGCAATATGAAGCCATGCCTATTATGGCTCTGACTCCTTTTTGTGTCTTTGGAATAGGCATACAAGAAATACTTTCTATGCATTCTGGCGTTAGCCTTCTCCCTTTTTTCGAAAGTAGGTAGCCCAAATAGGCCACCTCCTTTCAATTATATTGACATTTCTTCAAACTAGCTTTATGGCCATGTGCCGCTAGGTGTGACAGTAGTAATACAGTGCTTTCTTTACAAATCTCCTCTGTGTCAGCAGCTAACAATAGATTATCTATGTATTGCAAGAGTACACAACCGCCTGGTAATTCTAGCATGTCTAGCTGCTCTTTTAATGCTCTACTGTAAATACTCGGACTTTCAGTGTAACCTTGCGGAATCCGCGTGAATGTAAATGATCGTCCCCTAATGTGAACGCGAACAAATATCTGCTGTCCTTGTCCACTGGAATGCTGAAGAACACGTTTTTCAGATCAACTACACTAAAATATTCTGCTGAAACAGGTATCATTGTCAATATTGTAGTGACATCTGGCACTAAAGGAAATTGTGGATCTACTACCTTGTTTAATGCGCGCAAATCAATTCATTGCCTCCTTTTTTATAAACTGGAAGAATCGGCTGTTGCATGTACTGCCTGTAATTTCTTCAATTAACCCTAATTTCATCAAATCTGTAACAATACTCTTCAATCCTTTCTCACCTTCAGCCGAAATTCTGTATTGGGGAATTTGCGGTAGGGTAACACCTTCTTTCAAAATGATCTTTACTGGCTCTGTCTTCAAGCATCCTACATCGTTGTCATGCATTGCCCATATACAGGTTGGCACTTTACTTAGTTCTCCTGGTAAAGTTTCAGACATGAATTCTGACACAGGGGCATTGTGTGGCCAAATCGTTAGGAACACCCTTTCTGCCGTGCAATGTATAACGGAACCTAATTTTTTAAACAAATTAAATCCCAACAGGTTCTCCCCACAATTTTCTGTTAAAAGGAAAAGACAGTGTTCAGTGAATGGTCCTATAGTGACTGGGACTGGTTGGGACACTGGGTTTATGACTGGTGTACCTGAGAACCCTACGGAAACATTCTTTTGCCCTGACAGTGGTATATCCGGAACCAAGTGGTGGTCTATTGAACACTTCTGCGCTCCTGTGTCTACAAGAAAGCGGTGCTCCTCATTCCCGACTCTCATTTCTACGTAGGGTCCTCTCTGATTCACGGGAATAGACACTGGTTCAGACCCCTGTCGTGGGCTGTCCTATTGGGCAAATAACACATCGTCCGATGTGTAATCATTGCTGTTACTGTAATCAGACCCTCCAGCTTATAGCGATTTTGCGATCCCGCAAAATGCCGCAAAAATGGCCGTTTTGTGCAAAAACAGCATCTTTAAAAAAAAAATGTTGTTACTTTTTAAAAATTTTTGTAAGTAATTTGCAGAAATTTCTGTTTTAAGAAAAATTATACTCAGGGTGCCAGGTTCTCGACTTTTTTTTTTCACACAAGAAATGCAATGCACTAACGCATCTCATCACTTGCGCCCCAAAAAAGTGCAGCCCAATCCACAAGGGACACATGAATGGGCACATTTTATATGCGCGCCCATTCAGATGGCCTTTTTCACCTCCTTGATCAAATAAAGTGGCGTTTCTGTCAATTTAAAAGCGCGTCCCTCATTTCCAAGCAAGATGCACTTTTAAATGTCTAGAAATTGTAGGCAACCCTACGCGCACGGGATGTGGGGCTGCCACTGAATGAAAGGGTCTTTCCTGACCCGCATTTCTGTTCCTCAAACAGGATAAAAATGATTTTTTTGGGTCGCATTTTACAGCGGCAGGCACCTGGATGGCCTGTCCCTGTGAAAGGCGATGGGAGCTTGCAGAACACTGTCGGGAGAGCGATTCTATTCAAAGTACTGCCCATTTTGATGACAAAAATCTATTGAATGTTCCAATTTGACCTATTTCGTCCAGTACTATTCGATCAATTTTTATAAATACTAAACATGTGTTGCGGGGGTGTCACCCGCTCCCCATGTTCAGTATTTTTGGTCTAGGGTGGTTGCAGAAGTGTTTTCCCCTTTTTCTTCAAAATTGGAGGCGGGACAGAAAAAAAGAAAATAACGAAAAAGGGACCCTCCGGAGTCGGATCTAACCCGCGTTAGAGGGACGGATCTGGCACCGCAGGGTTGCAGGGGAAGCGGCAGCGACCAAGCAGTTAAGTAGAGGAGGGCGTGGGGTGGTGGTGAAAGGTACATTTTGGCTTGTTTGGCAGAAGTGCAAAAAGATTTGCAGCGAAATTGACTATGGTCAATTCCGCCGCAAATAATTACACTTCGGTCAAACAACCCAGATCACCATTCAAGGCCGCTAGCCAGCGCACAATTTACGCTACAGCTCAAGCCTGTGGAAATGCGCCGGTCACCTTTGAGAATAAGACAGTGTTCAGTGAATGGTCCTATAGTGACTGGGACTGGTTGGGACACTGGGTTTATGACTGGTGTACCTGAGAACCCTACGGAAACATTCTTTTGCCCTGACAGTGGTATATCCGGAACCAAGTGGTGGTCTATTGAACACTTCTGCGCTCCTGTGTCTACAAGAAAGCGGTGCTCCTCATTCCCGACTCTCATTTCTACGTAGGGTCCTCTCTGATTCACGGGAATAGACACTGGTTCAGACCCCTGTCGTGGGCTGTCCTATTGGGCAAATAACACATCGTCCGATGTGTAATCATTGCTGTTACTGTAATCAGACCCTCCAGCTTATAGCGATTTTGCGATCCCGCAAAATGCCGCAAAAATGGCCGTTTTGTGCAAAAACAGCATCTTTAAAAAAAAAATGTTGTTACTTTTTAAAAATTTTTGTAAGTAATTTGCAGAAATTTCTGTTTTAAGAAAAATTATACTCAGGGTGCCAGGTTCTCGACTTTTTTTTTTCACACAAGAAATGCAATGCACTAACGCATCTCATCACTTGCGCCCCAAAAAAGTGCAGCCCAATCCACAAGGGACACATGAATGGGCACATTTTATATGCGCGCCCATTCAGATGGCCTTTTTCACCTCCTTGATCAAATAAAGTGGCGTTTCTGTCAATTTAAAAGCGCGTCCCTCATTTCCAAGCAAGATGCACTTTTAAATGTCTAGAAATTGTAGGCAACCCTACGCGCACGGGATGTGGGGCTGCCACTGAATGAAAGGGTCTTTCCTGACCCGCATTTCTGTTCCTCAAACAGGATAAAAATGATTTTTTTGGGTCGCATTTTACAGCGGCAGGCACCTGGATGGCCTGTCCCTGTGAAAGGCGATGGGAGCTTGCAGAACACTGTCGGGAGAGCGATTCTATTCAAAGTACTGCCCATTTTGATGACAAAAATCTATTGAATGTTCCAATTTGACCTATTTCGTCCAGTACTATTCGATCAATTTTTATAAATACTAAACATGTGTTGCGGGGGTGTCACCCGCTCCCCATGTTCAGTATTTTTGGTCTAGGGTGGTTGCAGAAGTGTTTTCCCCTTTTTCTTCAAAATTGGAGGCGGGACAGAAAAAAAGAAAATAACGAAAAAGGGACCCTCCGGAGTCGGATCTAACCCGCGTTAGAGGGACGGATCTGGCACCGCAGGGTTGCAGGGGAAGCGGCAGCGACCAAGCAGTTAAGTAGAGGAGGGCGTGGGGTGGTGGTGAAAGGTACATTTTGGCTTGTTTGGCAGAAGTGCAAAAAGATTTGCAGCGAAATTGACTATGGTCAATTCCGCCGCAAATAATTACACTTCGGTCAAACAACCCAGATCACCATTCAAGGCCGCTAGCCAGCGCACAATTTACGCTACAGCTCAAGCCTGTGGAAATGCGCCGGTCACCTTTGAGAATAAGGTGACCTTCTCATTTCCAAAAATGGGTTGTCTAAAAATTGCATATCCTCTGTTCTTTTTTTAAATGCCCCATTATTTGAAGAACTGGGTCAAAATGTACCATTCAAAAAAATAAAAAAAATGGTTACACTATGAGAGAGAGGGAGAGTGATGGGTGAGATGTGAAGTGATAGGCAAGAAAGCAGAGGGAGAGCAGTGGGTCAGAGGAGGAAGCGCTGCACAAGAGAGCAGAGGAAGCAGTGATGCGGTGGGCCAGAAATCTGAGAGCGAGCGGAGGTACAGAAAGTAGAGGGAGTGTGTGGTCGGTGAGCCAGAAAGCAGAGAGGAAGCAGTTGGCCAGAAAGAGGCAGTGAGCTGCAGATTGGGAAAAAGGATGAGGGAAGAGTGCGATAGAATGGGAGAAATGATGCAAGATACAGAAGCAGCACAAAAGAATGAAGGACTGTATATTGCGGGAGGAATTGTAGAGTGTAAGGTGTGAGTTGGGAGTATGATTTGGAGTGTGGCAGGGGCTGGGCAGTGTAAATTGTGACTTGACAGTGTGACATAGCGCGTGAGTATTTGTATGACAGAGTGAGAGGTTAAGGAATGCAAGTTGTGATGGAGAGTTGGTGAGATGTGTGTTGGTGAGAGAGGTGTGTGGGTGTTTGGGGGATTGGAGAACATAGAAGGGGCATATTTTCAGCATTACAATTGATAATGACCAATTTAGTTAATACTATTAAGTAGGTATGAACATTAAACCAGAAATGTAGCCAAATCAAACACTGTTCTGCCAAGCCAGAGACATCTGGGACTCTTCCTATTAAATTAATACAAAAGATACATAATAATGATACCCTGGCTCTCTTGTAGCCTTGCACTATGCCTATTTCCTGCAATGTGGCAATCTTACACCCTCCAGTTAATACAAAATGTCCCGCAAAAATGCTGCAATAAATAAAGGTTTGTGCCGCAAAATTTGCCATTTCATGCCGCAAAATTTGCCATTTCATGCCACAAAATCCTGGAAGGTCTGTGTAATAAGTGTTTGGCTGTGTATCGAAAACGTTCCCACTCTTTCCTCTATTTCCCCCACTCTGGTTTCCATACTGTTGGTTTTGCTGTCCCTGGCTCTGGTTAGGGGCATTTTGGTTTTGGGCTTGGTTTTGATTACCTCCATTATTGTGGTGCTGCTGCATACTATTCCTATTTGGTCCATTCGCTCCTTGGTGTCCTCTATGCTGTCTCCTCTGACCAGACCCATTTCTATTCTGCAGATGCGGATATTGCGCTCGCCAGTGTCCTTCCTCCTTACAATACGCACACTGATTTGGTCCCACTGTTCCCCCATGCATATTCGAATGACTCCTTCCTTGTGCATTCCCTCTCCCTCTATTGTGTCCTACTACTTGCTGTAGTAGTACCCGTGTTTTCAGAGTTACCCTATCCTTCTCTTTTTCTTTTTCCGCAATCACTCTGTGCTCATAATATTGGGCCATGTGTAATACTTCGCCCAACGTTTTTGCTTGCCATGCACTCTCTGATGTCATTATTAGATCCTGGATTGGAAGTTTTAACCCCCTCACATATTTTTCAACAAATAACCTCTTTCCCGCTTCCGAGCCCACATCCTGAAGTCTGTGAATACTTCTTCAAATCTGTTAAAATAATCTGTAGCTAACTCATCCTTGCCTGTACACATGCAGTCAATTTGTCCCATTGAATTCTTTTCTCTTGGACATTTTCTTTTAATTTCTGCACTATACGTGCTAGTAATGCCACCAGGTTCGGTCCCGGTGTTCCTCTGACCGCTTTATTCCTGTCTTCTATTATCAATTCCGCCCATGTGGCGCCAAAGGTCGTTGGGTCATCCACCTTTCTTATTTGTTTCCATATATCTGCTGGCAGGATCACTGGGAATATTAGGTCTATGTCACCCATGGTAAGCACGGATGATTGCAGGCAGGATTCTACTTCCTTGTAAAACCCTGCAGGATTCTTTCTTATATCAGGAATCGTCTGCTTTATGTTGTTCACCTCCTGTCTGGAAAAGGGGACATGCACATATTGGGCGGTATAATGGGCTGGTGTTACCTGCGCCGCTACATTGCCCGCTGCGGGAACCTCTACTTTGGGTACAAAGGTAGGTGGGACCTCTCTCATAGGAAATGCCCCACTTACTGTCCCTCCCCCTTCTCTCATGTGTAACAATATTCCCAGATCAAGCGATAGGGCTGTTTCTCCTGTCCCTCGCTCTAGTGCTCTTCTATATACTGCCATTATTTCGGGTGGGCTGGCCTTATCGTTTTTTATATCTTTGTCTAATAAATGTTCAGCCATCGACTGCAGTGCTTTTCTTTTCATGGGCATGGAATATTCATCAAATATCTCATGTATCTCCATTGTGGGGATACTGGGATCCGACATCCATCTAAACGCTTCTCATATACATACTTTTAACTTGTCGCCCCTCTGTACTGACGACATTGAATGTCGTCGTTGTATATACAGCTCTACAGTTTCCTTCCTATGTCTCCCAATATCCCTACTCCTGTACCCAGGTGTAGTAAACATTTCGGCATAATCATTATCTAATTCATCTTTAAGTTCAAAAAGTCCATATACATGTTCTCTCACTTCTTTATCCCTCTCCCTACAGTGTGCTAATGCATTCAAATCTAACAATCGCTGCGGTGGTAATTTCCCAATTAACTGTTTCCATTTTTCCACCAAATATTCACCCATGCATTCCAACACTACCTGTCTTTCGTTGCTTCTTCGGAAGTCATATATCAAAGCCAATGTTGTCGTCCCATCATTCCCGTCTATATACATCTCTGCCTGTTGCTGCAATTCCACCTTCCTTTCTTTGCTGATCGCGCTGCGAGTTACCCTCGTGCATCCCCGTTGTTCAGTCCCGCCTCTCGCCCCTGTGGTTTCAACTTCAACCCCGGGAGGAATGGACGGTACGGAGTCTGGGTCTGAGGCGGGAGGTGCGGATGGGACAATAGGAACAGGGAGTGTCTGTTGTGGGCCTGGTTGGCTAATAGGAAGTGTTACGTGCGTGGTCTGTGGTTGGCGGAGGGCTTGAGCTACCGGAGGGAGAGCTTGGGCTACGGGCGGGGTTTGGGCAATAGTTACTGACGTGTCTGGCCTTACTTCTGATCTTGGGCCTTGTTTTGTATGGGTCAATATGTTTTCTATCAATTCATCTGCTATGTGTAATTCTCGTTGTGGGTATATTTTTTCTATATTCAACTGGTCACGCCTAACTGCCCTTCTTAGACTCTCAGTCCACTCCTCCTCTTCTTTCTCTTCCGCTACTTCACCTTTCGATTTATGCCTGCGCGCATATTTTGCTCTACTTCTAAATCGGAGCATTGCTTCCCTTCTCCAGTCTTTAATAGTCGCAAATGCTGCAGGACGCGCTTTCTTTCTTATCAACACCCTTTACAAGTTATCTATTCTCGCTATCTCAAAACTACCATTAATCGGCCACTGATGGTCTTGTTGCTTTCTGGTTTGCCTATGCAAAGTCTCACAGAATATTATCGCACCCACTCCATACTTCACATACATCTCATACGCCGGCGTTCCCCCAGGTGGTACAATTTGGCCATCTTCCAAAGATTGTCTACCACAGCGGAAAAACCCCGCTAGGGTGGACAATACCCCAGGCATGTTTCAACCTTCCCCCTGGTTAATCAACCTTACCTAGGGCAATTGATTTTGCAAAGTCAACTCTCAACCAATATCAGGATTACTTTGAATCGGGGAATGACTCACCTGATAAATCAAGTCGTCTTTATACTGACGCACCAAATGACGTTGTGTCTGCGTTTCTTGGCTTCCGCCTCGTTTCGGGACCCTCGCCTCCTTGTTCTCTAGCCAGGCACGTCGATCAGGGATCAGATGTGTGCAGATCTGCAAAGGAGTCTCTCATCACTTCTACAGGGCGCCCAAACACCTCTTGATCCCGGCTCGATCGTCCCGTCCTCGCCGTTCTCCGCCTTACTCAATTATAATGTATACGATGGAACAAGTGGGAGAGGGTCCCTATTCGGGCACCATCTTGAAAGGGGCCCCTAGGGGTCCCTTACGTCTATGGAAACAAGGCGAGTCACCACACAAGATAGATACGCCACTGTCACACACCGCTGTCCCTGGCGATTGTGGAAACGCTGGCGATGGAGCGGCCATTAACCTTGCCGTTACGCATTACGTTCTTGTCCGCAGCGGTCTAGTCTTCAGACCGACGAGTTCCTTTTAGCCGGCTCCAACCCGGAAGCAGATGCGTTGCAACCTTCCGCGTCAGGCTTTCGGGTTGAGACGCTGTAGGTCTTTCCTCCGCGGCGCCCTGCCGCTCTTTTCTTTCTCCTTTCTACGAGATTGCACTCTCTTGGCGTACCTTGCTATCTATGGTAGCGCTTCCTGGTTTTCCCTTTACCTCGACTGTCTTTTCACACTCCTCCGAGCAGTCAGTCCTTTTCCGGTTATCCTGCTGGTCTGCATTTAGTTTCTTGTGTCAGCTAACCGGCTACCTGGTTCCGCTACGAGGGGTTTTTTATGCCCGCTGGCTTTTTCCCCTAAACCGGTCTGCCCCGGTACGGGGGCCCCCTTGGCCCCGAGTTAGAGGGGCAGGGTGGCTTCCTCTCGAGGCAGACCACATCGACTATCCAGGGAAGAAGCATTGAGAATCCGGAGATTCGGAGTTGCGTCAGACCAGGATACTACAGGTGAGGAGACGGGCACGAGGGGTACTCAGGAAGGCGGAGTGGAATTGACGGAAATCAAGAGTGAGCTTGACAGTTTGCAACGCCAGGATAAAAGGATGGCCACTTCAGAACAAATACAGGAATTAGTGGCTGCTGTCCAGGCCCTGAATGTGGAACTCCAGAATGTGAAAGCGGATAATGCCGTATTGAGACAGATGGTCTCTACTAGGGATACAAGGGATTCTGACTTACCTCCCATGGCTTTATCCACTGGCAAGTACGATGGTACTCCGAAACGACTAAAGGAATTTTTGGATGCTTGTACCATTTACTTCACCTTTAGACCTCTGTTGTTCCAGAATGATCATACCAAGGTGGGATTTATGGTATCCAACTTAACGGGGAATGCATTAGCCTGGGCTGCCCCGTTGGTGACTAACAATAACCCCGTCATAAGAGATTATGAGGGGTTTCTGTCCTTATTGCGCCAGGCTTTCGAGCAACCAGAGATTACCCATGTTGCTGCGGAAGAACTCCTGGATGTTAACCAGGGTTCTAGAGATATACAGACTTATATATCCACATTTAAACGTTTGGCTACAGAAGCTGGATGGCCAGAACGGGCTCAATACACCATATTTCGTCGAGGTTTGAAGGACGAATTAAAGGACGAACTGGCAAGGATAGCTCGCCCCACCACCCTGTCTGATTTGTTCTCCATTGTTACTCAAATTGACTATCGCCTTAGTGAACGCAAGGCGGAGAGAAAGAAGCAAAGAGCCCCGGCCTCGTTTCTACCGAGTACCCACTCATTGCCCTCCCTACCTGACTCCGAGAACAAGGAAGAACCAATGCAAGTGGGGTCTGCTAGATCTTCCTTGACTCCTGAAGAAAGAAGACGTCGGAGGAATGCTGGCCTTTGTATGTATTGTGCATCAGGCACTCATTTACTACGAAACTGTCCAGAAGTTCCACCTAAGCGGTCGGGAAACGATCAACCTCGGAACTAAAGGGGACGAGTATCCGAGGACAGAGTGCTAGTCCCTATGTCACTGTAACGGTAGCCTCACAAGCCGTCTCGATGGACTCTCGTCTCATGGCAGTTCCCATCCAGTTGGAGACTCCTACAGAGGTTCTTACAACCATGGCTCTGGTAGATTGTGGTGCCGCAGGCATATTCATGGATACCATGTGGGCTCACCAACAAGGCCTCCCTCTGTTACAACGAAAGGAATGTCAGAAAGTAGAGGGAGTTGACGGTTCACCACTCTCGTCAGGACCGATTACCCATTCCACGGAAACCATGAAGGTCCAGGTGTTCCAGCATTCGGAAGAATTACAATTTGATTTGATACGAGCTGCACATTTCCCTGTGATCCTGGGGATTCCTTGGTTGAGGAGGCATAACCCGCACATCGATTGGGCACAAAACACCTTGGCTTTTTCCTCCCCATACTGCAAACAGTATTGTTTATCCCCTGCTTCAGAGGAAATGGTGCAAGTCCTTACTCCACAAAAGGAAGGAGTACATGAGATCAGTAGGGTGCCTCCGGAATTGGCAGAATTCAAGGAAGTCTTCAAGGATGATCCAATCCTGGATCTACCTCCACATAGGCCGGAGGATTGCGCTATTGAGTTGGTGCCCGATGCCCTGGTGCCGTTCAGCCGCATGTTTTCTCTGTCTCTACTAGAAAAAAGGGCGCTTCGCAGATATTTGGACTCTCATTTGACCAATGGCCTCATTCGTCCTTCCAAATCACCGGCTGGAGCTTCGCTGTTCTTCATACCTAAGAGGGATTCTACTGAGTTAAGGCCCTGCATTGACTATAGAGGGCTAAATAAGGTTACAGTTCGGGACCGTTACCCCATGCCTCTTATAACAGATATAGTGGAAGCGGTCCAGGGTGCTACTATCTTCTCTAAGCTGGACCTCCGGAGTGCATATCACCTTCTACGTATAAAGGATGGAGACGAATGGAAGACCGCATTTCGTACTCCGTTTGGTCTCTTTGAGTACCGAGTGATGCCTTTTGGCTTGGTTAACGCTCCTGCCATATTCCAGCGCTTTATGGATCGTCTTTTCTCTGACCTGCTATACCTCAGTGTCATAGTATACTTGGATGACATTCTGGTTTTCTCAAAATCCCCATCTGAACATATGATACATCTCCAGACGGTTTTGCATCGCTTGCAATTACAACATCTATTAGTTAAACCAGAGAAGTGTGTCTTCAAGAAGTCATCCGTTCCGTATTTGGGATACATTCTTTCCCCTGATGGTATCATTATGGATCCAAGGAAGGTATCTGCCATCTTGGACTGGCCCATCCCCACCTCGGTGAAAGAGGTCCAACGGTTTCTGGGCCTGGCCAATTTCTACAGAAAATTCATCAGTCATTTTTCACAGATTGTGTTACCAATAACCTCATTACTTAAGAAGGACGCTAAACCGTTTTTCTGGTCAGAATCAGCAGATCAAGCTTTTGTTGACCTCAAGAAGAGATTCTGTTCTGCACCCATCCTGACTCAACCGGATCAAACCCAACCTTTTATGGTAGAGGCTGACGCCTCTGCAAGTGCTTTGGGTGCTGTACTACTCCAGCAGAAGGACGGGAAGGAACATCCTGTAGCATATCTTTCGAAGACTCTTTCCTCCAGCCAACTGAACTATTCAGTGATAGAAAAAGAACTTTTGGCTCTCAAGGTGGCCTGCGAGGAGTGGAGACACCTGTTGCAAGGCGGAAGGCATCCGTTTACGTTACGCACAGACCATAAGAACCTGAAGATTCTCCGTAACATGGAATGTGTCAATTCAAGGCAAGCCCGCTGGGCACATTTCTTTAGTCAGTATGACTTTATCATCACGTACATTCCTGGCACCCAAAACAGCTTGGCGGATGCTCTGTCTAGAAGCCGGTCTGCGGACAATCATTCCCCCTCAGTTAGCCAACCAATGTTTCCTCGAAACAAGATTGTGGGAATGGTTTCGGCATTTCTGCAGGAGATAAGATCGGTAACCAAACCCGATTTGGCAATCACGGTTCCCGGTGACTTGCAATCCAAGATCCATTGGTCTGAAGGACTTCTATTGGTAGGACAACGTTTGTACGTTCCCTCTAGGTCCTTACAATCTAAAGTCCTAGAATGGGGTCATAATCATGTTACTGCTGGACACAGGGGAGTTCGAGGCACCCTTGAGCTAATCTCTCGATCTTTCTTTTGGCCTCGACTCTCGCATGATGTTAAGCAACACTGTAAAACGTGTGTAGTCTGTGCCCAAAACAAGAACTCCACGCATAAGCCCTATGGGTTGCTTACGCAGCCAGACTTGCCAAACCAGCCATGGTCCCAGATTTCCACTGATTTCATTGTAGATTTGCCCAAATCTCAGGGGAAGACTTGCGTTATGGTAACCATTGATACATTCACCAAGTTAGCACATTTTTCCGCACTACAGGGTGTGCCGTCAGCCTCCGAGATGGCTGAGGTGTTTCTCAGGGATATTTTTAGGCTCCACGGCCTTCCCGATAAGATTATCTCAGACCGAGGAAGTCAATATACTTCAAGGTTCTGGAACGCCCTGTGTACACGGTTAGGAATCGAGAGGGCTTTATCATCAGGTTTTCACCCTCAGACCAACGGACAAACAGAGCGGCTTAATGCCACTCTGGAACAATACCTCAGGTGTTATGTAAACAAGAACCAGGACGATTGGGTTAACCTTCTGTCCACTGCTGAATTTGCATATAACAACACTGTACATTCGGCCACAGGACTGAGTCCTTTTTTTAGTTCCTATGGACATCACCCTCGCAGCATACTTCCTGTTTTTCCTTCTCATACTAACATACCCACCATCGAATCCACTCTTGATCAAATCACCAAAGCCCACGATACTGCATTACAGAGTTTAGCTTTGGCCAGGCGCAGATACAAAGACCATTCCGATCGGGCTCGATTGCCCTGTCCGGAATGGAAGGAGGGCGATTGGGTCTGGCTGTCAACTAGATACTTGCCTAGGTGGGTTCATCCGACCAAACTGACCCCCAGAAATATAGGTCCCTTCAAGATTATCCGGAAGATTAATCCAGTGGCATTTAGATTGCAACTACCTAAGTCCTTGGGCCGGGTACATCCGGTTTTTCACTCATCCCTTCTCAGCCCTGTTGATCCGAACACCCCGATGGGCAAGACTACTGGGCGTTTGAGCAATTTCGATTCAGGACCAGAAGAGTATGAGGTGTCTGCCATCCTTGATTCTAGATACCACAAGGGCAGGCTAGAATACCTGGTGTCATGGAAGAACTATCCTAGTACTGAGGACTCCTGGGAGCCCAGGTCGTACATACATGCATCTAGACTCATCGGGCGCTTTCACCGGACACATCCAGGGAAACCTGGAGGGTTCGGACTGGGAGGGGGATATACTGTCACACACCGCTGTCCCTGGCGATTGTGGAAACGCTGGCGATGGAGCGGCCATTAACCTTGCCGTTACGCATTACGTTCTTGTCCGCAGCGGTCTAGTCTTCAGACCGACGAGTTCCTTTTAGCCGGCTCCAACCCGGAAGCAGATGCGTTGCAACCTTCCGCGTCAGGCTTTCGGGTTGAGACGCTGTAGGTCTTTCCTCCGCGGCGCCCTGCCGCTCTTTTCTTTCTCCTTTCTACGAGATTGCACTCTCTTGGCGTACCTTGCTATCTATGGTAGCGCTTCCTGGTTTTCCCTTTACCTCGACTGTCTTTTCACACTCCTCCGAGCAGTCAGTCCTTTTCCGGTTATCCTGCTGGTCTGCATTTAGTTTCTTGTGTCAGCTAACCGGCTACCTGGTTCCGCTACGAGGGGTTTTTTATGCCCGCTGGCTTTTTCCCCTAAACCGGTCTGCCCCGGTACGGGGGCCCCCTTGGCCCCGAGTTAGAGGGGCAGGGTGGCTTCCTCTCGAGGCAGACCACATCGACTATCCAGGGAAGAAGCATTGAGAATCCGGAGATTCGGAGTTGCGTCAGACCAGGATACTACAGGTGAGGAGACGGGCACGAGGGGTACTCAGGAAGGCGGAGTGGAATTGACGGAAATCAAGAGTGAGCTTGACAGCCAGACACAAGGTTGTATTCCCAAAGCTAGGGTTTATTGCAAAGCAAAAGTCTCAGTTGGCCAACTCAGTCTCACGCCCGCGACGTGTATCTCTAGACCTCGAGGGACGCAAGAGCGTGAATTACATACATCAGTTACATATATACAAAATGCATATCAAACAATCAGCTATGACATGTTTAACACCCCCCTTTTATTGGGTTTCTTTGAACTTGGTGTGATGATGGACATTTTCGACAACTATGACACCTTCAAACATCTATTCTAGTAACAATTTGCAGTTTGTTTGTGCGGAGGCATCTTTCAGTTGTTGAACAGAACACAGCGCTTCTGTTCTTGGAAGCGAGCTTCATACAGGGGGAGAGTTGCATTCCAGACCTTGCTATCTATGAGGTGCTATTCGTGTCCTGGGAGCCGACACGCTCTAACGGGGCTCAGCAAAGGGGGGCTGTAAGAAGAGCATAATTCAAGCCTTTAGCTGCTTTATTCTAACATATTCTACCATATAACAAGACTGGCTGGCAGCTGCGAAATGATTAAATGCCCTGTAGCTCTGCTTCAAGGCTACATTCGGGAGGGAGCCGGGCATTCTTCCTGGTGCTGCCTACGTTGTGTTTCAACGAACTCTTGTTATCCTCGCGGCCCTGCGGCCTTGTCCTTTTACGTGCAGACAACAATGTTTTTACATTCGAGCAGTGTAAGCAGGAAAATGTACTGCGAAGTAATAAGAACAGAAAGCATTGAGCAATGGTTAGAAAACAAAATGGCGATTCTTGTTACATCAAAATGGCCGTTCATTGGCAAACTCAGAAACCTATATTTTGTCACATCGTGCATGAGACGGTTGGCCCACGGCCATCAAATATGTTTCCGGTCACATAGTAGAGTTATCCATTTTTCTAGACTGACACATGGTTAGTTTACTATGAAAGGCTAGTTTATTATGTAATGTGGTTTGCTTCCAAGACATTGCTATAAATAATTATTTAAACACATGAAATGTAAAGCAAAACCTTAATAAATATCTATATTAACTAAACCTGGAAAGATGTGCGTGGTTGCTTAAATTGTCCACATCCCAGTTTCACTATTTAACCAAATGTGTGATCCTGAGCAAATCATTTAATCACATTGTGCCTTTTCTGCAGCTCTGCAAGTGATTCTGATTCACTTCAAAACTTATATTAATGTATCATGGTATTTTAATGGAAAAGCCTAATGACTATAGAGTTGCTCCACATATAACTATAGTGCAATGTAGGTATTTTGCACCACAAAGTTATTTGTCACTTGGCTTATTTATGGCAACTTATTCTAAAGTCACTTCCATGGTGCCTCCAAGTATCAAAGACTGATGGTGCGCCTTTCGATGTCCTTTTCTGTGAAGTCATTTATGTTGGTGCAATCCATATAATAATTAGGATGTTTGCATGTATTTTGCCTCAGAGGGCTTGGACAGAGGAGCTCTAATAGATGAGTTTCGTGCATCTTGAATGATCCTGCAGTTTTATTTTTTTTGTTGTGTGTTAAAATGCCATCTTCCATTAATGTTACCAAAAAAGTAGATTGGGCCAGGGGTGGGCGGTTTGGGAGTGCCAATGAGACCATGTGGAATTCCACACACTGCATTTCGGTGCTCATCCCCCTCGCCCCCACACTCTTACAATGCTGGATACTCCCCTGCTTATTTTGGTAAGTGAAGCAGTTTTTGGTGGCATGTAACCTGAACCATGACACTCATTTACTCATTTGCACCAAACCGTCCTTAAAAAGTGTCTGCAAAACTCGAAATACTTTTTGCCAGTTTGGTGAAGATTATTTTTGGCGGCAGGGGCAGGGCTCTTAAACGTGTGCTTTTAACACAAAATCCCATACTGTTCCTTCTGCGCACCAAGAGCAAAAATTGCTTAACAAAAGTTCACCATGTTTGGAAGGCGTATAGCACTCAGCTTTATTTCACCGAATTTGCAGTGTACGACACAGTTTTGGGTCACAGGTTTTCTCAGTTTGACTCTTTCCACTCTACTTGGGGAGGGCGCACCTTTCGCCAACTTCATTTTGAAATTAGGATGATGGTGCTTTAGTAGCATCTGAAAAGGGGCAAGACTCATTTTAGAGGCATTGTAGAGCTGTGGCTTGCCACAGAGAATGCACCATTTGTTATTGTTTGTGTGTCTTCATACCTGGGGCCTTAATGTGTACTGTGAGCTCTGCTCACATTGTCCAAGCGTGACACGCACCCTCACTAGGGTCAGTGAGCAGCCCAGCCCCCCAACAAACATACACAAAGAACAATTAAAAATGATACAAAAACAAAAAAAAGTACCCCTGCTCTGCTTTCAAATGCCGCCCGGGCCATGTCTCATGTTACACTGACCTAACCTCGCACTCACACACCTCCATACGCAGGGCATCCCACTACCCTGAATGTGATGATTGTGGCCCCCCCTGCACCTCCAGACAGAAACCAGCCAGCTGAATGAGCTTCCTAGTTCCTGTCTGTGTGTCGCACAAACACAAAGCCAGAAAGCGATTCTCTGCGCTGCGGCCCCTGGAAGTGCTGCTGCTAATGTGGCAGCACAGGCGCTAGACCCTGCAACACCCAGATCAGCAACCAGGCCAGACAGGGTGAGGGACCTGACATACGTAGATGGTAGTTTTGGAGGTGATTCCTTACAGGACGCTTCAAGTATAAAATCTGGTAATGCATCTGTTAGAGAGAATTCTCTGTTTAGGCTGAATTTCCTAACCTAGTGAGTCCCCCAGCAGCTTTGCTGGATTTTTGGGGTTTATTTTTTTCTCCTGCCAAGAGTGAGACTCTTTTACCCTCACTCTTGGACATGATTTGAGTGTGTTTCTTTGTATCTAGATGTGTTTAATGGGCTATGGGGTCTTTTACTCCATAGGGCTTCATGTGTTTTTGTGATATGTGTTACACAGCACCCTCAGTGCAGTGACAGAGGGGTGTCATAGTGACCCCCCAGTATAGACTCCATACCCTGGGACTGATAACTGTCTCCCAGGGCATGTAAAGTCACCATTGACTTTACTAGTCTTAAATTCTGAACAGAACCAGTACAAACCATCATATTGTGGACATACTGGCTGGGGCAATTCGATTGCCCCAGGGTCTGTTAGTCGAGGGGGCATGTCTCTGTCCCCCCTGATTGAGTTTTGGCTGGTGGCAGTGGATACTACTTTTTATATTCAACCGCGAATATTTTCCTATGGGATTTCCCATTGTTTTAGGCTACTATCTTTATTTAATTATTTACGGTAGCCTCGAACATACCGCCGGTTTATTTAATTAATATTAATTCTCCGGTTGGTGTTTTTTGCCAAAACTTGATTCTAAAATGGCGTTTGTGTTCTCTTCTGTGACTCCAACCCAAGTCGAGCCCTTTGTTCCACTTTTTTGGCGGGCTTCTCCACAGAAGCCCTCCAAAGTGGTGCCACTCTGTCTGGGGTACTTAGGAGGGGTGGAGGGGAATTTAGGCACCCTGGACTGAGTTTCCTAGGCAACTCAAGTCGCACTCCATCCTGATTAGCCCAAGTGGTGAGCCAGCTGGCTCACCACTTAGCATGTTTGAGTGACAGCTAGGCTGAGTGAATTGGGGTTTGCTCCATAAAAGCAGGACTTTGGGGACTGGAACTTCAGAAGTCGCCACAGGACCTAAGAATCCGACGAGGGAGAAGCTGAGCCGACCTGCCACGACACCACTACCGGTGGAGCCCTGCTGGACTGCCTCACCACTTTTTCCCCAACGACAGAGGAGATCTCCCGCCGGAGAGTCTTCTTCCTTTGACTGGTGGGGATAACCAGTTTCACCGTCTTTTCACTTTCCCGACGTACCTCGTGGCCGCCTTGTCTGTGCCAAGCACGCCGGCAACCGGGATACCACGTTTACCACGACCGCGAAACAAAGGTACCACCTTTAACCGGAAAACTCCGCGGCTAGTTTCTGCCCTGGTAGTGCAACGACCTTCATCTTTCCTCCAAGTCGAGATCTTCTCTTCCCCTGGACGACGACGCAACTTGCACCCACTACCAGGAACAACTGCCACCGCTGGAGGATCCTTCCCACTTAAGGTACCGTGTCCCGCCTGGCTTCCCTTGCTACCGACTGTACGGGGTAGATTTAGCCCCCGGCTTTCGAACCTGGGTTAGCCTGGGACACCCTGGCTAAACTTTCATAAGCCTCCCTAAACTCTTTTTGAACCCTCTGCAAGACTTTCTACGCCTAGTGTAACTGTGTGATCTTGAGCGCATTTGTGCTCTGCTCTCTCTAAGAGTGGGCCCAGCCTTTGGACTTTGGCTCACCAGTGACTTTTGCTCTTCTGCCTTGCTATTAGTGTTCTAGAATCTTAGAGTGGTGTATCTTTCCATATTCTGTCTTTTTCCCTCCCTTTCTCACAAACTTATTGGAGTGCAATCTAGTTAAGCGCACACCTCTGTATGAAAATAAGTGGTGTTTTAATGTGACTTATCTGATAAGGAAAAAGGGGTGTATATATTACAATAGTAACTATGTTTAGAATATTTTACAATATGAGTGCTGGAGTGTTTCAAACTGTGTGTTTTTAAATAATTATATACTTTGATACCAAAGCTCTGGTCAGTGTTTGCTTGTATTGTTGTATCTGAGTGCCTATTGTGTATACTTTGCATACTGCCTAACTCTTCTTGAGGGAAGTCTGACTGCTCAGCCACAGCTACCAGGTACATCTGGGTGGTACAGACTGCTACCAAGTGGGTTTACTGCCAACATCTGTAGTCTTAAATCTTTTGCAGTGTTCCCTAAGGGAACTGCACAGGTTTCTGCCTAACAGCATCAAGAATTTAATAGCCTTGAAAAAGACATCATGTCGAAACACGTGTTGGCTGGTCTTTTGCACAAGAAAATAAACTGGACTTAACAAGCCCACTTAAGACTAAATGACTTTTAACTCAAGTATTACTGGTCTTTTGCACAAGAAAATAAACTGGATTTAACAAGCCCACTTAAGACTAAATGACTTTTAACTCAAGTATTACTAAAACCGAATAATCTTTTGTAAAACATGTTGTAGAGCTGCATTTACCAAGCGAGAAGTGTGAGGGGTTTTCTTCTTTCTATTGGAATTAAGTTTGTGAATGTTATGTTGTGTCACTGGGTGCATGGCAGGCCGGCTGAAGATGTGTGGGGGCCCAATTGAATTAAAAAATATGCCACCAGTCTTATGAAAGTTATAAAAGAGAGTCAGCAATGAACTCTTGTGTTGTAGTAATTTAGTGTTATCCCTCAAGGATTTAGGTTGTTTGACCGAAGTACAAAATCACAGCGGAATTCACCGTAGTCATTTTAGCTGAAAATACGTTTTACCTCAGTACAAAAAATCAAACCCATGTCCCCCAAACTGCCAGTACACCCATAACCCCCCCTACTTACCTTTTCTCCATCCGCCGCCTCTCCTGTACCCTGAAGCGTCAGATCCATCAATCTAACACGGGTTGGATCTGATGCTGCAAGGTCCCTTTTTCTTCTTTTTTTTGTTGGGTCCCCTGCCAACAATGCTGAGGAAGCGGGGGACACCCCTGCAACCGCCAAAGCCAAAAATACCGAACATGGAGAGCGGGGGACACACCCGCAACCCCAGCTCTTCATGTTCAGGATCTTCGGCTTCAAACTAATGGTGGTCACCGAATTCAGTCAAATCTACCATTCTACCAAATTCTTTCAAAAAATGTGGCCAAAACGATCCCTAAGAGCCACCATCCGCCCTCCCTCCACCCCACCCCTATACCCCCCAACATTTTCAGCAAAGTTATTCCACTGGTTGTCGCGACCTACAGAACAAAACAAAACCACAGGATAGCCTCTTGCAAGGACGCTCCCAGCACCGCTTGGCGTTCTTCTCACCTATTCGAACTGGGCTTCGGCTTCTACCGCAGCTCTCGCCACCTGCAACAAGAAGCGAGAAAGACATTATTGCAAATTCAACTAAAGACTTTGCTTGCATCTAAAAGACATTGCTTTCACCTGAAAGACTTACCTGAAAGAAGGAGTTGCAGCCGGCCTGAACTCCGGCCCTTGCCAGTGAAGAAACTCGGCGGAACGGTGCCACCTTTTGACGCGCCCCTGCCCAGCGCGGCAGGATGGAGAGCGCACCTTTATAGAAAATAAGGTGAGAGACATTATCTGGGGAACTTCAAGGGGAACTCGGGAGGTGGGTTGCAAGGAAAGAACCGAAGCTCATCTTCCCTTCCTATCTTCTAGAGCTGCCCCTCAGTTATCCAGATTCCAGGACAGGCAAAGGGTTCCCGAGAGCATCCCAGCTATTCGAGAGGCGCCCCCGTGGACCAACAAGGTGAGCGTTACAGAACGCAAAGCCCTAACTAAATCATCCACCTGGGCGTCTACTATGGAAACTTCGGAAACAGACCAGTTAGCCCAGTTGTTGGGGCAGTTGCGCATGGAGGTTCACTCTGCGCGGCAGGAAACCAACGCGTTACGAAGGGAGTTGATTGTTACCAAGGAGAGGACGGATGACCTCGGGAGGCAACTTCTTCAGTCACAAGCAGGACAAGCCCCGTTGCCTGGAGTTGGTCAATCCACCTCGGTTACCGCAAGCAATCCGGTTCAGATTAACCTCCCTGGGGCTGTGCCACTGGCTCCTCCGGAACGGATTGTGGGAGATCCCCGGCGATACGCCACCTTCATGAACCAATGTCGCCTCCAATTTCTGTGCAGGCCTGGGGCATTCCATACAGATCAGGCACGTGTGGCTTTTGTTTTATCCTACCTTAGCGGGAGTGCAGCTGACTGGTCAGTTCCATTTATTAGCCGAAATGACCCTCTGCTTCAAGAATTTGATGGATTTCAGCAGGAGCTGGAAAAACTTTTCGCTCGACGCCACCATGGACAGGCCCTAGATAACGAACTCTTGTCTCTTCGTCAAGGGAGCCAGGATCTGCTGACCTACATTGCGACGTTCAATCGACTGGTGGTTGAGGCAGATTGGTCTGAGGATAAACGGACTACGTTATTCCACCGGGGTCTTCGTGGGGAGTTAAAGGACGTCTTGGCCCAAGTGGTGAACCCAACCGGGATTGTGCCGAGTTCATTGGTTTAGTAGTCTAGTTAGATCGTCGACTACAAGATAGGAAGAGTGACCGAGAGAAATTGGATTTGCGCCCCTTCTTTGTACGTCCCAAGGATCATGCTCTGCGGGGCTCTCACGGAACCAGTGAACCCATGCAGATAGGAGGGAATAAGTTTGAGCATTGTATTTTCCAGGCAAGTGTTGCTGCAGGCTCAACTGTGTTGGACCTGCGCCTTTTCTTTTTGCTCACTCTCTGCACCTTCCCAGTTAAGACTGATCCCAGCTCTATCCCGACAACATCCTCTTTGCTTATCATTACTCAATTTTAAGCAACAATTATTTAAACACCAAAAGTAATCAATAGTTGAATGTATTGATTGATTATGATAAATGGTGATGTCAGTGTTATTAGCTAGTGTTAGGCTGGGCCGGAATAGCCCGGTAATTGCCCATTCATGGGTGCCGGGTGGGATGCGAATTTGGAGGTAGCCTTGCCGGTAAAACCAGCAAGGCTACCTCCAACCTCGTAATGACGCCCATTGTCTCTTGTGTGTGCATACAACCATTTCCTTTTTACCTCTGGCTTCATTTCCTCGAATGACATGAGTGGCATTGATTGTAACTGATTATTACATAAAGTTCGGCTAATGGCATCCCCATTCCAGATGTTTCTCGCCTTCATTCTGACACGTGTTTTTCTCCAGATATCCCAAGAAAGAGTCATTGGGCCTCATTTTAAGGTTGCCGGTCCGGAAACAACTGTACCGGTAAGATTGCCGGTACTGTTTCCAGACCGGCAAACTACGAGTTCTGCAAGAGGGTGCCTTTTCGCCTGCCAGGTCTGACCTGGCGGGCGGAACGGCAACCGCTCGCAGACCTTGACGGATGCACTATCACCATTCACATGAATGGTGCCGGTGCATCTGTCCTCCCCATTCCCGTTGAGTCCAATGGGACTCAAATGGGAATGGGGAGTAATATTGTCCGGCACCCGGCAATGAGGAATTACTGGTACCGCCGGGGCTGTAATGCCCCAGTAAGTCCCCATTGCCGGGTGCTGGAAAACATATGACTCCGGCGGCAGCCGTGCCGGTATTTACCGGCACGGCTACCACCGGACTCATAATGACCCCCAGTGTCTGTGGTTGTCCTTTAGATTTTTTTAAACTAGGTGTCCAGCTTTATGCTATCTAAATTGCCTCTGTAATCTATGCAAGGTTCATCCCTAGTTAGTTGGATGAGTGTCCCCACGAAAATCCCTAATGTTGACCTCCATATGGGAACCTCCAACTTTTCTAACCAAGTTAGAGCCTTTGTTGCCTGTACTTCCTTCCCATTCAGTAGCTGACTCCAGATGTTCTGTCTATATGCAGAACGCAAATGTATTAGGCTAACCCACAACTCCTATGATTATATCCTCTTAAAGTCACATGTCATGGTTCTTTTAAGGTTGCAAATAAAAATAGATCACTTTTTGGGGGGATTTAATTTCATTATGGATCCTGATTGTAACGTGGAAGTTATTTTGGTGGGCTTTTTCATTTTCCATTTGTTTTCGACGTTTTTATTAACTTTTTTATCTGGTTGAAACACGTCATTGTCAGTAAGTTTGCCCTAAAAGACATATTGAGCATATTGGAAAGGATTCCATTTGGGGAAGGACAGCAGTGTGGAGGAGGAAAGCAAGAGCCAATAGGGAGGGACCCTTGTTCCATAAAAGGCAGAAATAAAAGAAATGCCCTTGCAAAAGAAACAACGAAACAATTGGTAGGTTATTGCAAAGACGGTTATCAGGAAGACTTTTTCGCATACAGTCACTTTCAATTGATTGTTTATACTTTCATTGTTTTCTGCTTAAGACTTTTTTAACCCATTTCCGATTTAAAAAATCAATGGGACCAGGGACGTCATTTCACCAAAATGGCCGGGGTAGCGGAAGTGACATCACACGACCCTTGACCACCTGATGACATCACAGGAAGTGATGTCATTTGACCCCACCCCGAAGTGATGTCGCAGGAAGCGATGGAACACGATGTTTCACCCGTTGACAAAACAGAAGTGGCATCACATAGCATTGTACACTACGAAAAATATGGTTACGATATCACTATAATGTGATGTATATTTCATTCAAGAATGGATCGCCATATGTATAATTATCATCAGTGTGTATAGGCCCATATTACCAAATTACTGTGAATGCAAGGAGACGTCCATGACCACATGATAATGATGTGTCATTATATAGCACTTACGCTTAAGAGCTTTATATAGACAAAATATACACCCAATATCACCCAAACTGTGTTGGTACTCATTTATCGCCCTCAGAAGGATGAAAGGCTGAGTTGAGGCCTTTAAGAACAGACTTAATCAGCGACTCACCCCTGAAGTTGCCTGAAATAAACCTTTAATCAGTCTAGCAATTATTGTATAGAATTCCAGAAAGACATATTATTTGGTGTTCCTATTCTTTCTTATTTAGGGTCAGTGCTGAAAGTGTTAGACTTGTGGCACTCCTGTTCTTATTTTTCTTCTTTTTCTTCTTTTTTTTAAGAGGCCTGGACAAGAACGCCAGCCACTATCGAAGTAAAGTGCCACATGGTGCTGGCCACAGCCCAGGAACTTGCATTTCTAAAAAAAAAGAAAAAAAACTTTTTTTCCCCGTTTTTAAGGGGTCGCAAGGGAGACCTCAGAGGTCGCAGTTGCGACCTCTGGAGACCCCTAAATGACGTCCCTGAATGGGACCACATTACAGAAACATTTTACTAGTCCAGTTTTGCATGGCATTGCACTACAACACTAGGGCAAAAACCGCTATAGTACAAACAATGTATTCTTTGAATGCATGCTTGCAGCAGAGCAATGTTTTCGCTAGCCCAAATAGGACAAGGCATTAGCACTAGGGCAAACATTGCCCCTGTTCAACAATGCATTGAAAGATTACATATTTGCACTAGGGCAAATACCATAAAAAACTACACGCGTACTGGTGCCAAGCTTTTGAAACGAAGCCCATGCTATCAAGCCATAAAGTTATGTCAAACCATTGTAAGCCTAATTCCAATAATTCAATAGGCACTTGAAAAACAGAGAAGTTGAAATAGGGGCACCAAACAGAAATTCTTCACAAGAACCCATTCGAAAAGCCAGTCCCTTGGCCATTGCCTGCTTTTCGTACTTTTCTTACACTGTATTTTGTGGGAGACCTTATCAAAAATCGCCAACCTTCTTGAATCTCCCCAGTGAATCTCATGTGTGGAGATATTCAGGCGCACACGTTTGCCAGTCTGGAAATAAGGTGCTGGTAATAAGGTATACTGGTACCTTTCTGGACCAGCAAACTACAAGTCTGCCAGTAGTGGCTCGGATATACCGATAGGCCTGACCTGCCGGTATATTAGGCCCCTATCATAGGGGGCAATACCGGGGAACTCATAATGAGCCACTGGGCCTCATTATGAGTGTGGTGGTCCAGAAACAAGGGTGCCGGGAAGCTCACCGGCACCCTTGTTTCCGGTCTGTCACACTATGAGTTTGCCTGCTGGGGCCGATGCTCCCAGCAGGTCTGACCTGCCGGGCGGAGCGGCCCCGGTAGGCAGACTCATCACAGAAGCATCGGCACCATTAGTAATGGGGACTCCACGGGAATGGGGACTAACATTTACCGGCACCCAGCTTCCCGGACCTGGTGGTGCCGATAAAATGTTATGAGTCCGGCGGCAACTCATCGGAAGCACCGGCAGGGTTACCGCTGGACTCGTAATGATGCACACTGTGTCTGTTTTGCATGCTATCTTCTCTTCTTTGATCTAATGATGTGTTATCTATGTCGGGTTGTGCCTGCTGACTTCTACAGCCCTTTGCTTGTTTCAGGTTCACCTATGAGATTGCCCCCGTCTTCATTGTCATGGAGGAGCTCATCCTGAAGAAAATGCATGAAATAGTCGGCTGGGGCGAGAACGAAGCCGACGGAACATTTTCTCCTGGTAAGTGTGACCGTGCATGTCTCTATTTTTGTCAAAAGCTGGGCATTTGAGTGTGACATCGTTCTGAGCGCTCCTCATTCAAGCAAAGCAAAGAGGCTTAAGAAAACAGACCAAGGGACAGGCAATGGTGTTGGCAAGCTGATTACTATTGCTATGTAATTAGTAACCCTAATGTAAGGGAAGGTGCAGAGGTTCTGCAGGGAGGGTGTCATTTAGTGATGTATTTATGCCTGAAGCCATCCCTCTTTCTTCTAATAATGAGCATTGTTGATATACTGAGGTTCTGACTGATGACGGAAGCAAGTTGGCCTGCACATGGCTCATTCCTTACATTATATTTTGAAGACAGGGCGTGAACCAAGTTATCTTGCAATGCACCCGTCTGTCGATGAAGGCTAGGTAGCAAAGCATGGAGTTAGGTTGTGCAAGTTGGTTTCTCAGTAGGGCAGTGGATCCCGTTACTTTAGCTTGAGGTTCCACTCCAAGGACAAGATGGGTGGCATTGTATCTGCTGTGTGTGGGATCCCGAGCCATGTTGCACAGTGGCGGGAATCAGCACACAAATGCACTCAGTGATGAAAAGCCTTCTTAAACATACTGGTTGTCTGTTCTCTTATACAAGTCGGGAGGGCAGGCAGTGACCCGTACTGAATGCCCACTACATTCCAAAGTAGAGGCCACTCAACTCATAATAGTTTACCCCCAGGCTTTTTGGTTTTGGCCCATTTTGGTGGCGCAGCCACCAAAATATCGCCAACACCATTACTACAGAGAAGAGAGATGGAGTAAAAGTGGCATGACAACTGGAAATGCTGTGGCATACTCCGCCAACATACTAAATGTTATTTCTTGTTTGCAATGCAATCCAATAATAGCTGGTTTAACTTATTTTCTCCCAATCAGGAATAGCATGTCGTGTGTGTGTGTCAATTTGAAAGCCGGTGCCTTGTAGTAAGCTTTCCTTTCTGAGGAGCCAGAGAGAGTTGGGCTATATTTGGGCTACTTTCCTGGCCCCTTGGGCTACAGGTAGGTTTCCCTTTCTGGAAAGTGCTACATTACAAGCATTCTTTTTTAGAGAGGTGCAGTACCACTGACAACATACAGAGGTCCTCAAAGAAATCTGGCTGCTCAGATTTCTTTGAGGACCTCTGTATGTTGTCAGTGGTACTGCACATCTCAAAAAAACAATGCCATACTGTGGTTCTTGAAAGAAATCCGAGACTTCTTATGAGGACCTCTGTAGGTTGTCAGTGGTAATGCACCTCTCCAACAAATATGCTTGCAATGCAATGTAAGGCAAGTATACATTTTTGGAGAGGTGCAGTACTGGCAACATAACAAGGTCCTCATAAGAAGCCTGAGAGCATTTTGTCTATGGTACTGCACCTCTCCAAAAAATAAAGCCAAGGTTTCTTCCAAACACCTCTTTATGTTGTCAGTGGTACTGCATCTCTCCAAAAAAATGACTTGTAATGCAATGTAATGCTCAGATCCTAGGGTTTTCATATCTGCCTTAAGTTTTCGTTGTTGGAAAACATGTGGGCTCGGAGTGTGTCCTTCAAGCATTTCTGTCAATTCCCCTGCTGCTGATCATCGAAACATGATTCATGCGCATATCAATACACATCCCATTATTGAATTTGGGATGCACTTTAAAATGGTTATGTGTCAACTTCAAAGCTGGGTCCATGTATTCAGAGACGACATCGGGGCCCTTCAACCCTTTCATTTGAAATTAACCCCAATCCTCGGGAAGGGGTGGGGAGGAGGTCAGCTCCAGTGGCTGAGTTGTATTATAAACATACTTTTAACGCTGCACATAAAACAAGTTTTTCCAGTGAGCACGGTGCAGGCTACCTTTGCTGACACCAACATGAAATTCAGCCTCCCAGTACCCAGCAGCGCAGGATGCTACATTTAACACTCCATCGCCTTTCCATACCTCGCTGGATTTCCAATACATCAGCATTTCAATCCCGCTTCTCATCCAGGTCCTCCAGTCTTGAGGACCTCTTTGTCTTTCCACCTCGTTCCTCGTTAGCTCATTGTTGTATGCCCGCAGTGCCGGTCGTTAGCCCCCTCCTTCTTCACTAAAGTGGTGCCATCACGGTAGGGTGCAGACTAGGCCTGGTATACCAAAGAACTGGTTCCCCTTCCCCCTTGTGCTCTGTTCTCGGAGTGTCGAAAAGATCACCTGGACGTCAAGTGACCAGAGCTTTGCAGCTTGAATGTATCTTTTGCTCCAGCTACCAGTGTTAGACTGTGTTGGCTCCCACTGCCTCTGGCGGTGTTTGGGTGCCCCACTGTATATGCTGCTGTGCAATCCCATTTGTTCTTTCCTGGTGATGAGTGTTCCCCTCCTGCTTTAAGAACACCCACCACGATGCCCCACCACTTCCTTTCCCTGTTAACATTCCTTTTCATGACTTCATTTCTGCTTTATCCCCCTCTGTGATGTAGCCACTTTTTTCTCGGTGAATCCATGTTTAAGGAAGAAAAGAGATGAGGTAGCTCCCCAGGTTGAGAGAATGGAGCTGAAATCTGTGTTTAAACTACAAGCAATGCTCTGTTTTGATTCCTTATACAAGCAACTTTGCCACTTTATTTTTTCCAGAAGGGAGATCTATTTGTTTTTAAAAACCTGTTTCTATTTCTCTTGTTTAAATATTACATGGTCTATAGGATCCCAACTGTGGAAGTTAATGAAAATTAGGCCCAATGAGCGAAAGTGGATTTTCCACATGCCTTTTTCATAATGTTGGCCACCCTAGGAGGACCCCCAAGCAGACCTTTGAAATGGGCCTTTGCTCACCTCCTGCCCAAAGGGAACTTTCTCTTCTGGGGAGCCAGGGAGTGTTTAGCTGTATGTGGGCTACTTTCCTTACTGCACTGGCCTACCAGTATGTTCCCTTTCTGGATGCTGTTAGATGGACAAGTGCGGTACCACTGCCAACATACAGAGGTCCTCCTTTTAAATCTCAGAGGACCTCTGTATGTTGTCAGTACCGCTACTGCACCTCTCTAATGAATGAGTCTTATAATGCAATGTAATGCTCAGATCCCAGGGTTTTCATATCTGCCTTATGTTTTCCTTGTTGGACAAAACGTTTGGGTGCTAAGTGTGCTGTGGCCATTGTTCAGCATTTCTATCTCTGTTGGAGGGATAGAAATTGAAAATAGCAGCACAGAGTCATGAATGACCTGGATATGCATTGTGCATTCCCCTGCTCCCGGTCGAAACATGATTTATGCACATTTCAAAGCACATCCCGTTTCTGCATTTGGGATGCACTTTGAAAAGCCCTGTGTCCTACGCGTTTGTGCAGTTGTATAAAAATGTGGGGCAAATGTCAGATTTCTTTTGAGGACATCTGCACTGGGCTATAAATGAGCCCCATTCAGAGCAAAACTGCAATGTAGGGCAACTATGACCAGGCTTCAAACATACATACAACCAACAGATGTATTACCCACTTTTGCTTATGCTCCTTTTCCCCTTATACAGCCCTTAGCAATCCCCACAACCCAACCCTGGAGATAGATCTGAAACATTTTGAAGCCAAGCACAATCTGACCTGCTGACTCTGTACAGGAAGAAATACAACCTTCCTTTCTAAGGCTAAGCCTGACATGCCAATCCATTTCTTCAGTAGTCAGGAATAATACATGGCCCATGGTGTTGAATGCCACCAAAGAGGCCAGCATTAGGACTTGAGAATTGTCCAGCAAATGTACATGATACACTCTGCTTCCGACTAACGCTATTTCAGTCTGCTTAGTGGTTTTAGCCCATACCGATGATCAGGGAGAACATGGTTCGTTTCGAGATGCTGTGAAATGTTCTTGCTATGATTTTGTGCAGGAGGGGAAGGTTGGTTTTTGGGAGATAGTTGACTAAGACTTTGAGGTTGTCGGATGGGTTTTTCAGAAGTGGAGAATTGATGGCATACTTCATCTACTGGAGGACAGGGCCATGCATGATGGAAAGCTCCAGAATGTCCAGCATGTTCCAAGGTATCAATGCAATCTTTGGCTAGTGACAAGGGTTCACCTCCGTCAGAATGAGGTTCATGGTGCATGGGGATGAGAGAGAAGCCAGTAGCATGGGTGAAGAAAGGGCAACAATATGTCCATGATATCCTGTGAAGATGTGCAACCTTTTAAATTCTTGGATTCGATGGAAGTCCGAAGGCCTTTGCAGTGATGCAGCAAAACAAAAGGAGGCTTGTCTCTTCATTATGGTGCTTTTATCTCACAAAGCATCTTGAAAAGCGTATTGGTCTAGTTTGTTGTGCGAATAGCATAGTAGGCTTTTTGGCCTTTGTGTATGCCTTGTTAATAGGTTAGACATTGTTTACATGTACTCTAAACATCTTCTTGTTATTCCCACATTAAATAAAATTAGTACCCACCGGGGCATGGCCTTGGCCACCCAGCCAATGAGTAAAGCCTCCACTCTGAGGCTCCTCAGTGCTGGAGGCCACCATCTTCCCCGCCGGATAATGAAGTAAGTGGTCCCTTGCTTGCCCATGTCCCATTCTCCAACACTCCACCCCCTTTTCCAAACGTTTTGCCGCCACCCTAGCCCCACCTAACTGCTGCTGCCTTGTCCCTCGCCTCCGAATGGAACAGTAGTGTTCCCGGCGCATCCCGAAGTGCAATTAGCCGCATGGAAAGGGACAGGGACTACGTGTAGTTCCCTTCGCCACGAATCATGGCGGCCATCTTTGTTTGTACTTTTATCTCAAGTTGAGAAACGGTTAACTGGCTGTTTCTTTCTCAACTTGAGAAAACTATACTATTAGTACCCTGGTACAACCTGCCAGGGTACTAATAGCAATATTACCCTTGCAGGGGGGGGGGAATACCAGGTCGGGTAATGGCTCAGGGCTTACGTTAAAACCGGTGCTTTACTCTGGCTTATAACTGATGCCCTGGGGCCTTACCTGGTCCGGTAATGCCCACCTGCTTGGGTAATATGTCTTAAATGTATTTCTGTTTGACATATTCCTAGGTGTAAGTCATAGACTATGTAAAAATAGAATGTTGTTTCTTGTAAAGTTCAGAGTTGTATTGCGTTGCAACTGTTTTCTAGTAGTCCATAATATACTGCATATCAGAAACTAAGATTTCTCTTATCCAGGACGGTAGCTCATGTGTACTTGTGATAAAGGGACAATCCTGGAGTTCCCAAAGGTGAATCTTGTGGCAGGAGTGCCCTTCATTCCTCTTAGGTCTAAACATTGAATGCCATTTAATTTGGTCATAACACCTGCTAATACAATGTCTAGAAGCAGGGGGAATCTGACACAAAGCACTATATAGAACAAAAATTATTATAGCAATAGAGTATCCCATATCGAGGAGGAGGAGGAGGCTATTCGTTTACCATGAATATTATGAAAAACATTTGACTTACTCCTGATTTACCCAAAGGAAGAGAGGAGTCAGAGTTACTCACAGTAAACGTCTTTGCCAATGGATGAGCCTTCTCCAGGAGTGAGTCAAGGGAAGGGCAGAGTTACTCAGAGTAATATCTTTGTTAAACGGTATTGTAGTCTCTTTCATACTCACCAAATAACTACATCCAGCACCACACATTGTTAGTTCTCGATATGGCCATCCCAATAAAACTCTGCTCTAAACCAACCTGTACTCTCCTGAATCATACACTCATGCTTACCAATAATTCATCACATTTGAGAAACATGCATCCCTTATTCAACTACCATATACCCTCCCACGCATCCCAGTTGTTTTTCCTCTCTGATTTTGGGAATTCTATTGTTTCATTTCTCTTTCCTATCACCTCCTCCCAAAGCTCCCATTCCTTTCCACAGACTAAGGTCTGGCGACACTCTGGCAGGGTCCCAATATGCCACCAAGGTGTCATAAGACCACTACGGTGGTGATGGGCACACTATTAATATCGGTTAACATAATATAGCATATATGAAAAATGTTTACTCCTTTTTTGCCTGTTAAAAAATGTCATTATGTTATCTGCACAGCCTTCAACCCAGTGTTGATGAGCCATTGTGTAGTCTGTAACTTTGGCCACGTTTTAGGTTCTGTGTTGAAAGTTACATACACTTTATATTTAATAGGTGGGTCCATATCAAACCTGTACAGCATACTGCTGGCACGCTACAAGCGCTTTCCAGCAGTGAAGACCAAAGGCATGGCGGCTATTCCACACATTGCACTATTTGTTTCAGAGCATGTAAGTATGGGCACAAAAACATCTCTGTACCACACATGTATTTAATTAGCAGAATGTTCCAAAAACTGTGAAGTTTAGTAGTGATTATTAAACGTGACTCTCTGTGGGTTCATATTTAATCTTTTGGGGATTTTCAAAGTCCTACACAACACCATTCAGGCACCCTGGAATATCTGGGTAGGAGAACTGTCCAGAACTTCCGAGGAGGTTCCAACCTTCTCAAGCCAGTGGCTGGCAGTTGCATTCTGCCTCTAGGGGCTGTCCTCTAGGGCCCAGTGTGTGGGATTGATGGAGAAAAATGTGGAGTCTCAACACTTGCTATTAAATCCAAGTGGGCTTGTCTCGAATGTCTACCCGCAGGACTTTGTTTTTTTTGCATTTATTTCAGTGCACAAAGCCCTGATGCATCTAGGCGCTAGTTACAGAAAGTGCGTAGTACATGGTATAATTTACAAAGTGCAAGAATACATGAATAGGTTACAGTGTCCATATACGCATACTGGCGCTGCCTCGCCTCATGGTACAGGGTACTCTTTCACGCATGCAGATAGGCATGATAGTCATTACAGGTAGGCGTTACATACTGCCATTACATACTGGTGCAGCCTCACCGTCACCGTACACTAAAATCAGTGGCACCGGCATCAAAAATGCTGGTGGCACCATTACCGGCATGTCTCAAATGGAAACACTGGCAGCGGAAACACCAGGACCGGAAACAACATCATTGCAGGAACTGGAACCTCGACGGAGGCCATTTTGATAAACATAATCCACATAAAAGCATCTACTTCCTGTTGCCATCCGGACATTGTGTTAGGAACGATTTCTCTTTGCTGCATCTTTCCTTCCATCTTTATGGAACTCCCAAACCTTTTGCTTTTATTTTTGAATCTGACCTGTACTTTTCACGGTGCTGTGAAGTCTTCAGCTTCATTACACAGGCCTTTGCTCATATGTTATGGGGAAACTGATATGTCCTTCAGGCTGTCAGTACTGGGAAACCTTGTTTCCCTTAGTCGTGTTACTGTGTTACAACTTCTGGTTACTTTTGTATCACTTGTGGTAACTTTTTATCATTGTGCAATGCAGCTTACACTGCAGTACAAGGGGGTGCATATTTGTTTTGCCCTAGACTAACACTCAGAGGATTTTTGGTTACTCTAGCTGTGCTAAAAGGATAAGCTGGTGGCAGCAGTGACTTTTTCCCACTTTTTGGGGATTCTCGTTTTAGCCTTACTGCGTTTACCACGTTTAGCTACTTAGTGGCTACCGGTCAAACATGGCCGTACCACGAGATTTTTTGCTTGTCCTTTTGCCATCTGGTTCTTTAGCCTTATTCCTGGCCTGAGAGGCCAGGAAAATCCTTATAAGGACTTCCAATGTGCGGGAAAGCAGAAGCTTTTGGCAGGCTACTGTAGGGCTGTGTGTGTTTGCTGGCAGGATATGGGCTGGGTCTGTCTGACCCCAATCCACAAACTAGTTTCAGTGTGTCCAATTGGTGTGCATGAATGTTCCCACCAGTGGTCCTGATTGGACCACTGCTGGGGTGTGTGCGGGCTAGACCTGCTATTGGCTAGTGGGAGTTTCAGCTCTTACCTGGCTTTTAGGGTAAGAAGAGGACCTCTGCATGTATTCTTCAGAGATCCTGGAGAAATCTGAAGGAGCCAAGTATCATGTCCAGCTGTGAGACCCACAAAGAAACCTGAGACCTGACTGAAGGAGGCCAGGCAACCAACTTTTGCTGCTGTCCTGGAGGAGCCCTGTCTTGCTCATGATCTTTAGTAGTCCTGCAAAGGAGCTGTAACCCTTGGAGTGGGGGGACGATCCATTCCTGATGTCTGCTTGGTGCCCTGCCAAAGGAAACCTTTGGAAGTGGCCTGGAACCATCCTGTTGCTTACCAGCTTTGTTTTAGCCTACCTGCTGCTAGTGTCACTGTACCAAGTTTCGGCCTGAAACTTGGCAGATCCCCAGCTGGCCCTACAAGACTATCTCCTGTGGAATGTCAGCATCCTAGCATTGAGGGGACCTGAGATAGGAGGGAAAGTCTCACTGCTGTTGCTGGGTCCTTTTGCGTTGCTGTGCGCGATGACAACTGTCCGAAATTGCTTACCTGACCCGAGTCCTGTCCTGAGAGGAGTCCTGAATAGAGTTTTGCTGCATTCTTCAATCGAGAGTCCTTGCAACAGTGAAAGACACCAACCGCAGATCAGCTCAAACCTGCAATCCCTGGGAATCGAGGACTGTGACTTTCAGCGAGAAAAGCAACGTCGGACCATCTTCCTTTGTCCTGCCAAGTCTGGGGAAGAATCAAAGTAAGGAGTGTAAATTACAGAGCTTCTAACCTACCCCTATACTCCCATTATAAGTCAACAGGCTTACAATAAACCTTAATTATAACACTTTCAGCTTTGCCATTGCTTGCTTGGACAAGACATCTGCCGTTTGGGGCTACTTTTAGGCATTAGTGTAACTTGAACCCTATCCCTAAGAACCCTTCACTGGACCCCAGAGATCCTACCTGCATTTTTTCCTGCTTCCTAACTTCTGTGGAACTTTAACCTGAACTATTGGGCAAAAGGCCCCAGACAATTTAGGGCTGGATAGTTTTAGTTAGGGACCATCTCTGTGGACCGTAAGTGCATAATAATTGTCTAACCTTTCCTTTGCAGGAGTTTCTGATCTGTATTATGCACGATAACAAAGTGAATGGATATATGTATTTCATTTGATAGTGTTGTGTGATATGTCTACCTGCTAGTAGTGATTTTTCTATAGTGTGTTGCCAATCAATGACTAACTGTGTTTTTATACATCCTGTTTTAGTGTAATCTGTGACTCCCATTGTGTGACCTCATTGTATACCCCTTAAAAGTTCACCACCTCTGAGGAACTTAGCCTAGACTGTCTGTCACTGCTACCTAAACTTGTTTGGCTACAGCTTCCCAGAGTTGTTCCTGTCTCAATAAAGGTTGGCCTTTTATACATCTATCCACCAGGCCAGAGTATAGAATATCAGTCCTAACAAATTAGTTTACAGCGGTGGGATGACCCTTTCCGCATAACATCTGGGTGTTTTGTGAAAAGGATCTCCATTGGGTACCACCGTGTAGATCACTGGTGGTGTGTCCAGATAATACTTACACAGAACACTGTAACGTTTTGCCTTGTAGCTACAAGTCACCTACTGTACTAAGTATCACAGAAACAATCACTTTCACCACTTTAAGTGCCTCAAAAGTGGATCAGTTGAGAAAGGTGTGTGCTGAGAGGGGCTTGACACTCTCTGGCACTAAAGCAGAGGTGGTTGTACAAATGTTGGACTTTGAGAGAAATAAGATAGCGCTTAACTTAACAAATAGTCCTGATAGTGGAGCTGGGGCGGGACCAAGCAGCAGTAATGAAGTTGCTGCCACTGCAGTGGCCAATGTTGAGGATTAAGACAGTGCAGGAGCTTGGTAGGATTCATGCTTAACAAGGTTCTTCCAGAGGATCTGGAGATGGCTCTGGGTTCTCTTCACATCCTAGGTTTCCTAAAGATCTCTTAGGTATGTATGAAGAGAAGAATGACATAATTGACAGGCTTGTAATTTTTGAGTATGCATCTAAGGTACAAGGAGGGAGTGATGCTGACAGAATTTCATGGTTGATCAGCAGACTGCCCTATTCTGGCTGCAGTGCCATTATGGAAATGTCAAAGGCTGATAGATTAAACTTTGTAAAACTGAAGCAATCTCTTATCCTCGACTTTGGGAACCTGAGGTTGTTTAGAGAATACAAAAGAAAATAACGTATGACCTATGTAACTTTTGTTGCCGATTCTTTAAACAAAATGTGTGTGGCTGGATAGAAGGCTATCAGGTAACCACCTTTGAGGGTATGAACAATTCGGTCATGCTTGAACATATTTTTGCCGCTTGTTCCCCACAGCATAAGCAGCATTTAGCTGAATTAAAGGAGTTAAATCCAAAGAGGCTAACCATTGCTGCTGACTTATGGGTATCACATAGAGTGTGCCACAAGGAAAAGCCTGCTTCAGGTACGCAGGAGGAGGGGAAGAACCAGAAAGAGAAAGAGGGTTGGGGTACTGATAAAACTATGTCCAAGAAGGCCCACACACAGTTTAATAATGGGCATTCATCAGAATCATGTCAGGGTATTGGGACTAACCCTCCCAAGCATGTGAGTGGTTTCTCTAAGCCTCACTATGTGTCAAGTGCCAGTGGGACTTGTTACAATTGTGGAGCAAGTGACCACAGGAAGGAGGACCCCAAATGTAAGGGTAAGACCTTAGGGGTCCACTCTGCCAGTCTGGCCTTCTCTCAGTATGAGGAAGAGGAGATTGCAGGGGTGTCCTTCCCTTTAGACTGCATTCCCATAGAGGATGAGTCTGAAGTGAGTCTAGATTGCTTGGAAACTAGCAGTGCTGGAGCATTGGCTCCCATCCCAGTCATGTTGCATAGTAATAATTCTTATGAGGATAGTGCTCAGGTAGCAGGTGTAAATACCTCTACGGTTAGGAACACTGGGCCCAGTCCTGCTGATGTAGCTTCCTTCATGGTAAACCCACAGGTTCTTGCCAGAGTTCCCGTGGGGGATGCTCAGTTGGCTGGTAGGCCCTCTCTTAATGTTCTAGTAGAACCTGTCTTTCAAACTGTGAATAGAGAAATCGTCATTATATCTGTCAATTTAAGGTGAGTGGTTCCTAGAAGAGTGCTGGTTGAGTTAAGTCTTCAAGACTTATGTCCTGATAGGCCCTCACCAGACCCTTCAAGCACTAAGGGGGTCATTACGAGTTTGGAGGTAGCCATGGAGCTACTAGCGACATGGCTGCCTCCAAACCCGTGTCCAGGTCCGGGTTCTCTGAAAGGGGACTTACCGGGTCCTTCCAACCTTGGAGGACACAGTAAATCCCCATTTAGAAAACCATTCCACATTCCCATTCGAGACCCCATAGGGCTCATGGGAATGGGGAGGGAGCGAATAACGGGCCCGCAAATAGCGGGCCCATTATTAGCTCCCTGGTCCCTAAGCGGCTCCCGCTAAGGACGGCTGGTTTTACCAGCCGGCCTTAGTGGGACCCACTAAGGGACCTCGCAATGCGGCGTTAAGGGGTTAATGGCACCGGCATCCTTACCGGTGCTGTTAACCCCTTACTGCTGCACTCGTAATGAGGCCCAAAGTCTCAAAATAAGGCTGTCCTAGCCATGCCTAAGAAAAGGCCAATGCCTAAGGTGAAACCCATGGTCAGAGGAGTCGAAAATAGAGGCAGAGGGAAAGAGAATATTCCCCCTGCCATACCTACAACATCTGTTGAGGTAGTTGGAAGAGTCCCTATTCCAAGGTTGGAAGAGGGACCGCCAGAAACCCTTGAATCCAATGGGCCTCCTCAGTTGCCTAGTGTACAGTTAGAGGAGAGTCCCAGGAGAGCAAGAAGTATGGGCCAGCAGAAAAGAAAACCATCATGGTTAGGCCTATGGAGAAAGGCCTGCTTCCAATGGGAGCATTCTCCTCCAGTGAAGCAAAAAGTTCAATATGAAGGTGGGTTACTGCAGAGTAAGCCCACAGAGCCGACCAGAGGTTGGAGGTTACTCAGGTTGTGAGGTCCTTCCTTCTGCAGTTGATGTGTGAAATTCCCCTGGTGATGCATCCTAGTGTCAGGATATCATCACCTGTGTGGTCTAACACACATTCCTGCTGGCCCATGATGGGGGTCCCAGAGGAAACCCACTGTGGAAGTCTCACTTTCTATCACCAGGTTGACAGGGTGAGACAGGAATTAAGTTACTCCAGAGTTCACTTTTAGGAGTGAACTCATTGCTACCAGAGGCAAGGCCTAATTTGATTAGCCCTTTGACCCTGGAGATCTCAGGCAATAGGTTGCAAATGGTGATTGCTGATCACAATCCCATATGCCCTTGTGGCAACCCACAGGGAATAACTGCTAAGTCAGTTATTGACACCCTACTGCATGACAGATCCAGATGTAGCTCCACTGCTGTGCTCAGTAGTGGTCAGAACCAGTGGAGGGATAGTGAAGTGACTTGCTAAGTGTCACTGAGCTTTCATCCACAGGAGGGCCTGAGAGAGAGGTCAGTCAGTTCTTTCATGAGTTTGATTTAAACTCTCAGTGAGCCCGAGAGAAGGAGGTGGGACCTTCTCCTGTCAAACTTGTTCTATAAATCCTTGACCACCTGTCAGTGGTCTGGGCCTTGCCATGTTTCACAGCTTGGCAAGGTAAACTATTCAGAAGTCCTTGGTGGACCTGTCCAGGTTACCATAATGTTTCTTATGAATAGTATGAAGGATTCTGTCTTGAGAGATAGAATTGGAGTCTGGCCTATGACTACAGGAAGGGAGCCAGAGACCTCTGTCTCTCCCTACCCTGTGCTTCAGCGGTCCTGCTAATGGCTCCAGTGAGGATGGACTAGTGTCTCCACACCCCTCCCACATCAGCAAGCTGAGCTGGAGAGTTTGCTGAGGCAATCTCCCCCTTTATTGTTACTAACACTCTTTATAACAGGCCGGTGTAAACCAAACTGTATTCTGGGAGTAAGTGAACCCACCAGGTTTGGGTATTATGGTGGCTCAGAACCAAAAGAAAGTTCCGACAGTTGGAGTGAGATCCACCCTGTATTAGAACAAAGAGTGTATGAGCATTCCATTTGTCAAGAGTTCAATTCTGAGGAACTGGAAGGAAATACAGGTAAGGCCAGTTTTTGATTCTGTATGAACACTGAAGCTCAGTATTCTGCCCCCAAGACAGAGACACATTCTTCACTAACAGGTAACACCTTAGTGGATCAGCTCTGTAATGTGAAGTACAGCGGCTGTCATGATCTCTCTGCCGGGTATGGAAACATATCGCTTGCAGTCTATGCTGAGGAGGAGACCGCAGTTTCGGCCTTTTCAGAACCTTACTTCAGTGCATGGACTTCTGGATTGGTTGCTGCAACTGACACCTGTCAAATGAGCTTAGCCCCTGTTCCAAATGGGAACATGTATCTCAGCAATACATGTCTGGATGACATGGCAGATTCAACCCCCAGTTGGAAGGAACTGGGTCTGACTCAAGAGACTGGGTGTCAGCACCTTCATAAGGCCAACTTGTTCAGGAAGACAACCAAGCGACAAACTGAACAAGAGCCATTGGCCTTTCTCAAGCATGAAGTTGGTGTATGTGGGGACAAGATGCCACCTCTTGTCAGTGAAGTACTTCATGTACAGAACTGGGCAACCCCCACTACCCAAGACCAAGTGAGGACTTTCCTCTCTGGGAAATACAGGAGCAAAGTGGCAGCCTATAGCAATATAGCTGTCCCTCTGACTGTCCTCACTACTCATTTGGGACCTAAAGAGTTCTTGTGGAATCCTGAGTGTGAGATGGCCTTCATTGGTCTGAAATAATCCCATGGTCAGGCCCCTGGTTTAAGGGCACCTGATTGGAAGATACCTTTCTTAGTGCAGAAAAATGCCTATGACACTGTGATAGTTGGAAACTATAAGGGCACCTTATACTGGACATCTTGTTAATCCATGTGATCAATAAAATGGCGAATGAGTTAGATAGTTCCTGGCTCGTTCAGTGTAGTAATATTATTTTAAAAGTAATGCTTGAAATGGAGATTATGCACCAGGCTCGACTATGTTGATACCCGCACAGCTGCAATAATAGGGTGGGTGCTTGCTGTGTACCACAAATGTGGCCCTGTGAACACGAGCTGATTTCGAAGTTGTAGAATATATTAATCTGCTCTATAGTTCTGGTTAAATGGCACTAGGCATAAGAAAATGAATTTATAGGAAAGTTACAAAAAAAGTGTCCCCAGTAACTTTTGCTCTCGTCCATGAAAATTCAGCAAATCTGGCATTCAACCAATCTGGCCAAACGCAAACATTCATGATAAATTCAGCAACGTTTTATCAACGTTTTTATCCACAGAAACATTGCTGAATAAAACTTGTTTTTTTGCATTTTAATTTCCGTAGAAGCGGAAAAATCGTGCTTTCCACATCCATATCTCAACATTGTCCTCCTCCATTTTCAAAATGTTTAGCACCCGGATAGCCTTCAAACTGACTTTGTACATGTCAAAAATATTTCGAAAATCAGATCAGCCAAACTCGAAATATTCACTTTTCAAACAAAAACTGTTGATCAGTATATATCCGTACATTTGAAGTAGGTGAATAATATATCGCAAACTACACAAAAACGTCGGCATCCCGAAAGCACACACATACACTTCCTACTCAGTCATGTGTAGCGGGTCAGACGGACAGAACACAATGAAAAATGTGCAGCCAAATTAAAGAATATTACTAGACTATAAGTGTAGTCGAGGGGTGTGTGCTGCTGATCTCTGTAAAAGCGTTTCCTTAAACGCCAACGTTTTGCTGCCTAATATTGTGCTCAAGTAGCATTGCGAGCTCTCTGCTCTTGCTACACTGGTGCCTGCTTCCTGGAGGAGGCGGGGCGCTGCAGCCTCACGTGACGTATCACGTGACATCCACCGGGCCTCAAAACCAGCCCTAAACCAGCCGAGGGGTGTGTGCTGCTGATCTCTGTAAAAGCGTTTCCTTAAACGCCAACGTTTTGCTGCCTAATATTGTGCTCAAGTAGCATTGCGAGCTCTCTGCTCTTGCTACACTGGTGCCTGCTTCCTGGAGGAGGCGGGGCGCTGCAGCCTCACGTGACGTATCACGTGACATCCACCGGGCCTCAAAACCAGCCCTAAACCAGCCGAGGGGTGTGTGCTGCTGATCTCTGTAAAAGCGTTTCCTTAAACGCCAACGTTTTGCTGCCTAATATTGTGCTCAAGTAGCATTGCGAGCTCTCTGCTCTTGCTACACTGGTGCCTGCTTCCTGGAGGAGGCGGGGCGCTGCAGCCTCACGTGACGTATCACGTGACATCCACCGGGCCTCAAAACCAACTCTAAACCACCCTTGCGGCGTAAAGCCCTGTGGAGTTAAGCCCTCTGGCTGTTATACGGCTGTTGTGCCGATGCTGCCGAAGGAAGATTAATTTATAGGATCCTAAGTAAGCAAACCAGTTATTTCAGTGAAATATACATTGTTATCACCTGGCTGGGGGGGAGAGTCGGACTAAGGCCGCTCCTCAAGCTGTCGGGTGTTCCCATTCCGGGTGGTACTATCGGATTGACACTTAGATACTATATTTCTTGACATTTGAACTCTACTCTTCAATCATTCATTAACTTTATTATTATATGACTTGTGACGATAATTTTAACCAATCAAATTAATTATTTTCTTTATGAAATTGTATAACTTTGTTTTTTATTCGCTCCCATTCTAATTGATGGTATTGGCTGCTCATTTTATAGTTCTATTATTTGCTGATCCCTGATATTAGTTTAATTCATTTCTGGGGCTGCGAAGGCTTCTTCTCCCCTGTTAATTTTAAGAAAAGGAGTGTACTATAACTACTGAATTGATTAGGTCCTAGGTATATTTATTATAGACTCACTTGTGATAGGATTGATTTAAATTTTGGGTGATTCGCCTTCTTAGGAATTAATAGCTATTCCTTCTTATTTATATATATCCCCCCTAACACTCTACTAACATGGCCCAAAGTCCTTGCTCACATAATTTGAGATCTAAAAAGGGGAATAAAAGTGTACCCACATCTAATATTAAATTAGGAACCCAGAAGCCTGGTAAAGGGAAAAAACTAAAAAAGGGAAGTAAGAATGAGCCTATTTGTGACACTAAAGGCGTATTAGAACAACCTAAGATACTCAGCTTTCTTACTGTAAAAGAAAAGTAATGGCACCTGACAATGTACTCCCCCTCCCTTTCTTCTCTAATAGCTCGAGGATTGACAATGTATTACCTCCCCCTCTTCTCTCTAATAGCTCTATGATTGACAATAATTCGCTGTTGACATTAGTACATAAATTCAGGCGTCAATCTATGGGAACGGGAACAAATCTGGAAATTTCAGCAGTAGAAGATACCGACATGAATAATATTATCGGTACAAATCTGTCAGCTTCTCCAGATTTGGATAAATTTGCCCAGAGAGAAGTGGAATTTAATTGGAGCGATGAGTCTTATAATTCTATGGGTAACCTCTCTGAAATTTCTGTTAACAGTGATAGAAGTAGGGTAATTGAAAACTCACTTAAATCTGGTGAGAAATTGTATGCCCTAACTACCATGATGGATGTCCTCTTGACCATTTGCACTAAATTGCTTAAAGAACAGAGTGACACAAAATCATTGGTATTGCAGAATATTGATAATACCAGATCTCTTGGGATTATGATAGAGGAATACTGTGGAAATGATTTTAAAAAGGGGGAAAGGCATACTGTGGGGTCTAATGAGGTGTTAGGAGACTTGAGTGAGTTGGTTTTGGTGGTTGAAAAAGAAAATGAGAATACCACTGTACAGACTAATACTTCCCACTCGGAACAACTTAATTCAAGGGAAAACTTGGCTGATAAGACTAGTATTAGTGTGAGAGAGGTAGAAATAAGGGTAGCTCAAGGCTCTAGGAGGCGTACTAGGCGAAATAGAAAAAATAAAAAATCCACCCGTAAGAGGATGGTGATGGACAAGACTAAAACTACTAAGACTGCTAAAAGAAATTCCCTGGCTCTAGCAAATACCGCCCCTTTAGACTCTGAATGCGTAGAAGTGGGGAACCACTATGAAATTATCGAACATCAGCGGAAGTCGGACGAAGGGAAAAAAGTGGTAATTAAAAGTAAGGGACTAGAAAACTGGCTAAAGGGTAAGGATAATACAATAGAGGAAAGTGAATGTGAGGATATGGTATCTATAGAAAACAATTTTAAATATGTTGAAATTCCATATAATAACAATATTATGCCTCTCACAAAAAGGGAGAGGGAAATATATATCAAAGAGATGGAACGATTGGCCATGCATAGTAACCAAAAAATAAGTATGGCAAATTTTGTGGGAATAAATGAAGAACCCCAATTTATAGTGGGGAAAAGTATTAAAATCATAGAAAAATCCACTCTTGATGAAAGCCCATTTTTAAATCGGGCTTGGTTACTGAATAAACTGTCACATATTCCACAGTTACAAAATATTAATTCAGGGGATATTGAATCTATTATCCTGCCGGAATATGGAAGCTGGGAAACTGGGTCATTGTCCAATTTAGATCTGCAGTTTTTGTTGACCTCATAAGGGAATACTCTAATGGAGTATGGGGCAATAACTATGAAATTGTGATATGCCACTCCGCAATTCATAATGATCGGAATGATAAAAACATGGATTTGGTGGGAGCTTCACCTACTACTATGGAATTAAGAAATAAAAATGTAGAAGTAAATTCTTTGGAGAGAAATACTACTATCCAGAATTGAGATGAGGTATATATTAATGAATTCAATCTCCTCTCTTGGAATAGTAGAGGCTTTAATTCCCTATTACACAAGGATGGTATCCAATTGTTGTTGGAGAGTGATGTTTTTGCTTTACAAGAAACTTGGGTAACTGGGGAAATTCTACTTGATGGATATAATATCTGGAGTAAAGCTGCTTCCAAAGGTGAAAAGGGCCGGCCGTATGGAGGGCTATGTATTGGGGTAAAAAACCATCTTTCATTTAAACCTTATGAGAAGCACGGGAACCTACCTAATGTTATGTGTGCAATCATAGATAGGGGAAGGCTATCAGGTAACCTCCTTCTCATTAACATCTACTCTCAACCAGGGGGGGATAATGTTCATGAGATTGGGGAGTTTCTAAACCATACTATTGAAAGCTGGACCCTGGGTTCTCCTCAGTCCGAAATTTGTATAGTGGGCGATTTTAACGCCCACTGTGACTCTGCTGTAAGGGATATGAATAGGTGCAAAGAATTGTGGGACGAAACGGTCATTACCGCATCATTGGAAACACAGGAGGGCAACCTGGTTGATGGGCTTAATACCCAGTTTGTGCAGGGATGCCGGTGGATGAACCTTATGTCTAGTTGAGGGTTAGAATATTTGGAACCTAATATAGGGCCAGGTACTGGGGCAACCTGGACTAATGGGAAGGTAGGCTATAGGTTAGACTATATGTTTGTAAATAAAAAACTAAGCCAATCTACGAGCTATTTTGAACACATAGATACCATTTTGAGTGACCATACACCCATCAGGGGTACATTTTTTAATGGCCCGAAAAAGCAAAGTTGGGATGTGGGCAATGTGATGGATATTCAATTTTCTGCAGGTGGAAACAGGATCACTTGGTCGGATAAAAATGTAATTATCTTTAATGAGCTGTTTGATAGCCTGATCATTGATGGCCAGGATATTGTGCGTAACGGCCTCAATTTGATAACGAATTTGTTGGGAATAATACGGAGGACAAACAGCAACCTTATTGTGAAAAATAAAAAGGGAAAAAATCATTCCCACAAATTTGATCAAGTGATTTATGACAGGAAAAAAGGAATGATGGGTGAGATTCGTAAACTAAAGCAGACATGTGACTTAGATGACGAAGAGAGAAGTAAGAGAATCAGTAATATAAAGACACAATATAAAAACTGGCTAAAGGATTATAAGTATAGTACTAATAATGCTAATTGGAGGTGTTTATATAAGATATGTAAAACCCATGACTCAAAAAAATGTTGGTACTTATATCGACAATTCTTGATGGAGGAAGATTGTAGGGAAAATACTAATGTGAGCCAGGAGGCTTGGAAGCAGTATATTACTGATCTCTACTTCAAGATTAGTGATATGTCTGCTATCCCTACTGGTATAAATCCATACAGCTATAATACATTTCCCTTTGGTATTCTGGATATTATTAAAGTAATCTCTAAAATGAAAGCATCACGTGCCCCCGGCCCAGAAGGGTTAGCTAATGCTGTCATAAAACAAAATCCCATGAAATGGGCAGTGACTCTGCTCCAGCTATTTACTGGTATATGGGAGACAGGCTGCATACCGGATAGCTGGAGGAAAGCTATAGTAGTCCCTATTTTTAAAAAAGGGGACAGAAAATTGCCCGATAATTATAGACTGCTGGCCATGGCAGACAGTAGCTGTAAGATCTTCTGCTCACTGTTAGTTGACAGCTTAAATAACTGGATAGAGGAAAAGGGTCTTCTGTCTGCTCTCCAAACTGGCTTCCGCAAAGGATATAGCACCCTCGATAATATAATAATGTTGAAACACATTATAGCAGGGGCTAAGGATAAGGGGGAAAAACTATATGTGTGCTTCGTTGATTATTCGAAAGCCTTTGACAGTGTTAATAGGGGACTTTTGTGGAAGAAATTAAGAGAGAAAAAGATCTGCCCCAAAATTTTGCATTTTTTGGAAGAAATGTATAGGGAAACTACAGTCTCCATATGTCTGGGCAAAGGAGGGATGTTATCACCTGAGATCGCTACTAATACTGGACTGAAGCAGGGATGTGTTACATCGCCTATATTGTATAACTTGTATGTTTCAGATATGTGGGAAAGCTTTACCATCATAAATAACTTCCCACCAATAGTGGCGGGGAAACCCATATGTGGCCTTATGTATGCAGATGACACCGTCCTCTTGGATAAGACCCCGATAGGGCTGCAAAGAATGTTGAATGGCCTACTAGCTTACTCTGAAGCGAATAACCTTAGTATTAATATAAATAAGACTAAGGTAATGGTATTCGGAGCTACAAAGTTAGAAAAGAAAAAACTTTCCTCAAGATGGCAGATAAACTCTATTAAATTGGAGGTTGTTGAGGCCTATCCATATTTGGGGATGCCTATTCTGAGCAATCCCTGTATAAATTTTTTCCAGGAGGCGGTTAATCTAAAAGTACTAAAGAAATGGAAAGTCATAAGGAAATATATGACCAGTAAAGGCGGCCACTCAATCGAAGGTTTACTTGAGATATACAAAAGCTGCATTATACCTGGTATTCTGTATGCGCTGGAAACAGTAGAAAGTAAATATCTGAGTAAACTACACTTACTTGAAGGGAAGATCTGGAGACCAGCCCTAGGACTCCCCAATTCAGTACCAATACAGGCTATAAGGTGCGAACTGGGGCTCATATCCCTCTTGACTTTGTGGAAAATCGAATGTTGCAAACTCTATTTTAGAATAATCTCAGGGGACGGGGATGAAGGAAGTCTGCTTAACCTTATAAGACAAAATAAAAGTGAAGGCAGATTTAAGAATTCCTATATGCTAAATCTTCAAAAAATAGTATTATCTTTTCTAGAAGCCCTTGGCTATAATGAATTCATGGGAAAAGATAACAGAATGTGTATTAAGAAAAGTCTTAAAGATAAAGCTTTTATTTGGGATCTGTGTGAAAATCAATCTCATCTTTATAATAAGTCCAGATACTCTGTTTATGCTCTCCAAGGCCTCAAACCTGCCACCCCAAGACAATATCTGTTAAACACGGGAAGCAGAGCTTTGAGAAGATTTATCTTGCAACTACGTTTGAACATTCTCCCGTGTAATGATATTATCGGGGCAAGAACAAAAACTCCCCGTGCAGAAAGATTGTGTAGGCACTGTAATATAGAGGTGGAGACAGCAAGACATATTTTAACTTCATGCACCAAATTAAGGGAATGTTATTTTAAAGGGTATGCAAATTTTGTAGAGGATATGCGAAGGATTGAATCTGACCAATTTTGGTCAGTTATTTATGATGGAGAGATTAAGGTTTTTATTGGGGCAGCCTTTTATATTTGGAAGCGAGTAATGTGATGTATGCTTTTCTTATGTGTAATATGTAATTGTGTTTGGTTGATATAATATTTTTGTAGTGTATAAGGTTTTAATTAACCAAAAAACACTTTAATTAAATTAAAAAAAAAAGAATATTCTGCAAAACGTACACAATGACCTGCCACATCCAATGCACAGTAGGAACACCACTGATGCGCAGCACGATCAGAGGCACAACATGGTGGAAGTGGCGATAGATCTGTTCCTTGCCTAGCTGTAGCAGCAAGGAGCTCCAGGGTGTGTCACATTGGACTGCACATCTTCACCCACCAAACCATTCCTGAAATGAGCACAGAGATTGAAGACGTTTGAGGTCTATTTTGAGGGTAAACTTAAATACAGTTGCAAGCTGCATCTGACTTTTGTCAATGTAAAGCCTTGTGGACTAGACACCAGTCTTTTAAATAATCAGACTTGGGAGCATAAGGTGCTTCTTATCATTGATTGCATGTCAGTTTAGCTGCTGGAGGTGCCTCCTTGCTTTGCCTCTTCCTAACAAGACTGATGCAGGAATTGACACATACATGCGTTTTTTTATTATTGTATTTCGCTTTTCTCACAAACCTTTTTTACATGCTTCCATTTATATAAACCACAAAAACGTTTTTAATCAAAAGAAAAAAACGATATTTACATGCATATATCATAGTTCATAGTTAAACCCCGCATATCTCATCTCAAATCTAAATTCCTTACGACACATTTTAAAACTTGCCTAACCGCTTTATCAAACCGACCAAAGTCAGGTAAATTGATTTAGTGCTCATTTTATCTTACCCCACTCCTAGCTGAAAATGAACATATTTCTGCCTACGAGACCATAACAGCCTTTAATAAAGTATACTAGTGTAAGGATCATATTCACTTGGGACCCATTTTACAGTTGATACCACAAATCTTCTATGTTTAAGACTCTGAACTTGGACCCGAATTTCCTAAAACAGTGCTAACCCAGATCCTTCACTTTACCACATTCTAAAATTAAATGTTTCCAATTTTCCGAATTCCCCTTATCCTTACAGAGCCCACATATCCTCTTCTCCTTTTCTATACCCTCTCCTGGACCCCAAACAACCAGACTTGAATCTCCAGAGTGCACAATGGGTTCAACTTGAATCTCCAGAGTGCACAATGGGTTCAACTTGAATCTCATCAAAATAAAACAAAACTTAGGGTCCGGGAAGCATTCCACATACTTAGGTAAGTTGGTATAATGCCTTCTAGTCTTCATGTATTCTCTTAACAGCGAATAATTAGCGACTTTTTTAACTTGCATAACCTAATCATACTCTGGCTTTCTGTTTCATTTTTTGAGGGGTTTGCACCAATCCCTTCAGATGCCTTCTTATATCCCAAAGATAAACCATACTCTCCTTATGAAATTTGTTAAGAACTGTTGAAGAACCACCAACCAACACTCCTCTCAGTTTCACATAGAGCGTGTGGTTCGGGGTGACTTAGGGTTTTTGGTAGTATTGTTAGTTTCTTCCCCATGGACTGTAATGTGGCAATAAGACTCGAGGCGGTGGGCCAATACCACCCCAGGTAATGTCCCGGGCCGTAGTTACAGGCCCGAGCATAGCGAAGGCCTTAACGAAGCCGCCGGGAGTATTACAGTGAGTGGTATTGGCCCGCCGCCGGGGGCCTTATAGCCTTTAGTACCCTGGCCCGTTAGACCAGGGTACTAATGGCATTTCTTTTCTGTTTTGAAAAGCTGTCCCGTTTCGAAACAGAAAAAAAAAGGGGAAACAAAATGGCCACCAGGAAAGGGAAAACATAGTCTGTTTTCCCAATCCATGGCGGCCATCGGGAGCGGACGCGCTGGGAACAGAAGTGTTTCCAGCACGTTCGCTCCCAAGAAAAAAAGAAAAAAGAAGGTAAGTGGAGTTGGGAGGGTGGGGAGGGGATAGTTTGCGGGGCGGGGAAGGGGAGGACAAAGGCAGCCTCCAGCCATGGGGAGGCTCGGAGCGGGAATTGCCCCGTTTCGAGCCTCCTCATTGGCTAAGGGGCTGCCACGCCCCTCGCTTGAAACAGAGTACACGGCACACGCAGGACGCACTGGCGTACAAGGGAATACCGTGTGGTATGGCTCGCAAAAGAGCCAATCCACACGTTGTATTCCTGGTGCGTAGCACGTGCCGGGTACTAATATGAATTCTAGCCTTATTGCTACCATCGGTAAACTTTCAGGGAGATTTAAAGTTTTCTTCCAAAGGAAGCCTTCAGTCAGGGTTAAATCCTTTGCTACTGGTATTTCTAGGACGTAAGTTAAGGAACTGATGTCTTTCTGTACATAACACTTTTGAAGAGGCACCAAGTAAAATCTACAGTAATAATGAAGTATTTTATCTTTATAATTTTAATTTGGTCTAAGAGCAGAGTGAGTTTCAATCTAAGCCCCATCTTTACTTCTTGTGGACTTATTCCGCTAGTGATATTATAAACCCAAATAGCTCCTTTGACTGCAAATCTTCCGTTTTTCTTGCAGGACAAACCATAACCGCTTTTCCATTTTCTGTGATGATTTAAAGCACATGGTGGCTGTTTTCACTACATTGATACTAATATTATTATTGGCTAAATAATGTCTACACAGCCTAATAACCTTTGTGGGCCTATCTTAGTAGTGTCCATGAGTATTATATCATCAGCAAAGATCAAGGACTGGAAATGGTCATTAACTATCTTTGCTGGAAAAACATGTTCTTTCTTTAGTTCCTCTTCTAAATCACGCATGTATAGATTGAAAAGACAGGGCGCCAATATCAACCCTGTGGTTGATGATCTTCTCATGTTTAACCGAACTTGCGTTGTTGTGATGAATTATAAATGAATTAATATCGTTTGCACCCCGGGGGGAATACAATTTGTCCACAGTTTATTCCATAATTCGACACGTCCTATACAATCAAATGCTGCCTGTAGGTCCAGGAAAGCGGTATAGACCTGTGGATTTGATAACAAAACGGATTGCTCTTTTAGCATGTTCCATGTGATGCCATTCAAGTTACTGCCTACCCCTCTCCTAAATCCTGTTTGATACTCTAGCATATGGAAGCAAACAGTTTGCTAGTAAAATCTAGTAAAGCTATAGGTCTGTAAATCTTTGGTCTACCACCGTCACTCTTTTATATATGGGTACGATGTAGCCATGATACTGTAAATCTGGTTTCCTTTGCAGTTTATAGAATTAGAAGGTAAGTGACTTTCGTCCAAGCACTCGAGTCTCCGGTTAACATGTAGTTTGCTAACACATCTGGGCCCTTAGCCCTCGACTGTTCCAATTCTACAATTAACTTTCCGATGTCCTTTACTGAGAAAGCGCATCCCCACGCCGGCAGCTCTTCGGCATTCAATTCGAATGATGTTTCCAAATTATGACCAAACCTGAACTCTATGTAGGTCACCCACATTGCTTCTGTGATTGGGGTAGTTTGAAGAGCATTCTGGGAGACATCTATATCTTTAATGAGGCCCCAGAATCTCCTTGGATCATTTGCCATGAATATTCATAACATTTTTCAGCTGACTAGATGTATAAGGATTATTTTATACTGCTTTACCCAGTTTTTATATTTCTGTTTTAACTGTCTGAATTCTTCCAGTTTTACATGTACTCCCAAACAGGGATCTCTCGTTATTATTCTTATTTTCCTACTAAGATGCCTTTTCCTTAGGCACACATTTCAAATGAAGGACTGTTTGAAAAAATCTGGGAGGTTTTGCTTGGACACCTTCTTTTGAACAGTTTAGGAGGTTCATGATTACACTTGTATAATTATTATGGCAATAAGCCACGAGGTGGCGGGCCAATACCGCCCCAGGTAATGCCCCCAGGGCGAGTTATAGGCCCGAGCGAAGTGAGGGCCTTAACGGTGCCCTCGGGGCATTACCTCGGGCGGTATTGGCCCGCCACCGACTGGCTTATTGCCATTAGCACTCCGGCCCGTTAGACCGGTGTACTAATTGCTTCTTTTCTGTTCCGAAACACGTTTTTTATAACAGCGTTGTCAGCAACATAGTGGGGGAAACAAAACTACTCCACAAGATTCACTATGCGCAGTCTGCTCACCCCACTCACCTAACTGCACTTCTCCTGCACTTGACTCCACGCTCACGTTCTGCGCATTTTGGTAGGATAAAGCTAAAAGTCATGTCACCACAAACAGCATCCTCCAGAATACCAAACACTGCTGAAAAGTTCTGTGCACCAACTGCACTTCTTCTGCACTTGACTCTGCGCTCACTCTCCGTGCGTCTTGGCAGGATAAAGGTAAAAGTAGTATCATCACAGTGTCCTCCAGAACACCGAACAATGCTGAAAAGTTCTGTGCACCAACTGCACTTCTTCTGCACTTGACTCTGCGCTCACTCTCCGTGCGTCTTGGCAGGATAAAGGTAAAAGTCGTATCACCACAGTGTCCTCCAGAACACCGAACAATGCTGAACAGTTCTGTACACCAACTGCACTTCTTCTGCACTTGACTCTGCGCTCACTCTCCGTGCGTCTTGGCAGGATAAAGGTAAAAGTCGTATCACCACAGTGTCCTCCAGAACACCGAACAATGCTGAACAGTTCTGTGCACCAACTGCACTTCTCCCCATACATTATTTAAAACCAGCTTAAGACATCGGTGTAACTACCAGTCCTGACTGCCGCAAAATAACAAGCTTGAGCTTTGGCCCCGCCTCAAATATTCCACCTTTTCCCTCACTGCCATGGATGCATTAAGATGGGATACTTGCTGCGCAGACAGGACAGCAACTCAAAACAACAGTGGCCAAATGAGTATATATGTTTCATGATTTGTTACTGCACCAGAGCATTTGAAAACCTGATTGCAGGTTGAATGGCAGACAGCAGGGAAAATACATTTCCTTCATGTCATTCCTGCTCTGCCTGCAAAACCATCCATTTTACGTCTACATGAGATTTTCATGCAGGCATAACATTGATAGATTCATGCGCAATCTGCCTGCATTTAGCACAAGCTCAAAGCAGATTGATTACATTGGAATCCATTTTAAATGCTGTCTTTTCCTGGCAGCTTTTACATTTGTTTACAAAATTGAAAGTATTAAAGGTGGACAATTGTGTGCAGGGGACCTACTGGCAGATTAGTGCTAATGTTGGTGTTCCCCTGCATGCAATTAACAGTTTTGATCAAAGGAGTCTGTCTGATTAAATTATTTATATACTGAGTGAGAGAACATTTTCTTTAAAGTCAGTGGGCCTCCTTACGAACCTGCCGGTCCGGTCACAACGGTGCCAGTATGCTCAGCCGCACCGTTGTTAACGGACCGGCAGAGAACAGGTTTGCAAGCCAGATGCCCTCCCACCCACCAGGTCTGACATGGCTGGCAGAACGGCACCCGCTCGCACGCTTTGACAGAAGCGCCGGCACTGTTGCACACGGTGCCAGTGCTTCTGTCCTCCCCATTCCCATTGAGTCCTATTGGTCTCGAATGGGAATGGGGAGTTACATTTTCCGGCGCCTGGCTTCACGGATCGCTGGGGCTGTAATGCCCCAGTGATTCCCTAAAGCCAGGCGCTGGAAAAAAAAACACAACTCCGGCGGAAGCCTGCCATTTTTACCAGCACGGCTACAGCCAGAGTTGTAATGAGGGCCAGTGATTTATTTACAAACTGAGCTAGAAAGATGTATTTGCAATATGCAGACTGGATGCCAAAAAGACCACCAGAAATCATGCTGACCCGAAATACATATTTGAAGGATCTCATGATTTACTGTTTGGGGGGTGCACCTCTTCTCCCCTTAGCACCATCCATCGCTGATTCACCATTCCCCTTTGTAACAGCCCCCCCCTTCAATTTTGCATTTATTGGAATTTTTTCCTGTGTTACCCTAGAGAACCAATTGGAAATTGTATGGCCTGTTACACAATTCTTCTAAAAAAACAATACTGTAAAATGCACCCTTTGAACCTATTATTTTAAAAATGTTGCCAGGGATAAAGCCCAGCAGACGTCCCTAAATGACTTAAGGCTGTCTCACTAGTGACAGTCACACACTCTCATTTGTGGGAAAGGTTAATGGCCCATCAATAAAAGATATCCATGTCCCGCCAGTGACATGCTCAGGAAGAACAAGGCCAAATGACTTGCTTCGTGGGATAGTGTTCACTGGGTAGAATGACAAATTGGATTACAAGTCACACAGTATACAATGGGTTTTGTACGGTAGGACATGACAAATCCAATTGACCAACAGTCACTAACAGCCAAGAGGAGCATTATCCAAACTATGTTCATGATATGTTTCCCCTCAGTATTTGCCAGTATCATGCCAGTGTAAAGAAACATGAACATGTTCATGCTGGCTGTGTTCCCAAACATGTCCTTGCTGGCTGTACCAATTACCCTGTAAAGAAAATACTCATGTCTGTTTTGGCCAGAATACCTGTAATTATAGCATAAAAAACATGCCTCCATGCTGAGCCTGTGACTAAAATACTGTCAATGTCCCTGTGTAAGAGCATACTCCTGTTGGCGTTTGCCCCAATGCCATTAAACAATTCCATGCAACTGTAAGAAAACATGTCAAAACTGACTGTACCAATGTAGACGATATGTAAAAACACTCATCATGTTGGCTTTTCCCATAATGGCAGTAACAAATGCCATGAGGTGCCTGCAAACCATACACAAAATCAACTTGTTATGCCACCGTAATTGAGGGTGCCCTTTACAGGAGCAGAACCCTCTTCAACATTGTCAGACACTGCGCAAGGCCTACCTGGGCCCCAAAGTCCCGGTTCGCAGGAGAAATGCAATAGCATTAACCGCTTCTTCCTCAACAAAATTGGCAAAATCATGTTCTTTATTGACTCTGCAAAGGCCTCCGATGAGCCACCCTCCACCGTGCGCCAGGAACTCCCTGCTTGCGCAGACTTCATGTAAAGACTGGAAGAAGCTATCTGCTTCTACCCCCTATATGGTAGAGTAAATGCACAGAACACCCCAGCCACGGTTCTCGAAGTGGTAGCTAATGGACAATCAACCAAGGCTTAATCTCTCAGGAGGTGATGTAGGATTGTTCTTGTGTTTCCAGAAGCCCCCACAAAGGAATGTCCACACACTATGTTAGGTGATAACACAGCTTTGTTCTATAAAATAAGGTTCACATATGAATAATAACACTTTGTACTCAGGCATTTCTATTCAAATAATGTCAAATATAAGTACTGTCTATGTGGTACCACACTAGATCTACATTCATTAAAAGATGCAAAACTGCTTACAGTTTTAAAGAGGCATGTGATTTCTTAAATCAGATGTACTTGCATAGATCCAGGAGGAAAAGCAGGTTAGCTTCAGAACATAGGCAGTATACTTCAGTGATACTGCGTGAGGATCCCCCACCTGGGCAACCTGGGCAACGTGTAATGGAAAAGTTAGGGAGTAACTTATCTTGTCTTTTACTGCCCAGCCCAAACATTTTCAATAATGCTCTGCTTTCTTTTAAAAGGTTCTACCACCCCAAAGTACCTGAGATGCCACAGGAGAACATGATCTCAGATGACTCTGAGACCCCTGGATGACTCCTGAGGCTGCAAGGTGCTCTTCATCAGCACAGTCCTTTTGGTGCCTTGACAGGCTAAGTGGCAGAGTTTCATGGCTTTGCTCGACGGGACCCCTTGAGGATGGTCCCCCTCAACAGGAAGGAGTCATAGGGATATCGATTCCAGGAAGAAAAGAAGGATCCAAGTACCTCTGGAAAGGCAGCAGTTTCGGTCTGTGCACTGGTCTCCCTTGGACGGTTTCTACTCTGGCCGTGGAAGTCCTAGGGAGGTGAAAGTTGCTGTGTGCTTCTAAATGGCTTGGATGATGAAGACAAGATCCAGGGGAACCTTGGATGCCTTCTGGCGGCGACGGGTGCAGAGGTAACTTTTGGTGTCGGGTTTCAGGATTTTGCGGTTATCCAACTTTCAGTTCTTCAGTGCTGCAGCCACAGCACGGACCTCTGGATTGCTTCCGAAGCAGCACAGCAGCCTTTGGATCTTGATGAAGAGTAGCAGCTGCGATCTTCTTCCTCCAGCTGGGCTCCTTGAATCAGTTTCTTCTTGCTTAAGCTTTGACTTCAGCTTCTGAACATATTGGTGAGTTCAGAGACACTAGTTATACATATTATATTGGTACTGGTATTGTTTATTTATAAAGCGCCTTAACACAGGCAAGTGTTTCAAAGCGCTCAAGAAGGGTGGAAACATGGGGAAAAAAACAACAGTCGCTCAGAGCCCTTGATATTCTGGGAGGATAATAGTCTGCACAGGCAGAGTAAGTGCACATAATACATATAACAGTTGAGACACAGCAAATAGGCCTGACAGCGATTCTGCAGTTTTACCAGTGCAATTAGGGGTGAAGACAAGGGAGAAAAGACAGACGATCTTCAGGCATGGTGCATTCGGGTCGTGCAAGTGCACAGATGGTGACATGGGGGGAGGTCCAAGTGCACCTGGTCAGTGGAGACTGCTGTAAGTGCAGACAGAGCCACTCTCTTGGGTTATTCTCAAATGCAGTGAAGGTGGATGGGGTGTAGGGCTCTGAGGCAAGTGCGAGAGTGGACTTGCAGGGGTGCCTGGTACCTGTGAGACTCTGAGGTACACCAAGCGGCCAGTCAGCAAGCTGTTGGGAAGAGGAGGGGGAGAGGGAAAGAGCAGATAGCTAGGTTAGTAGGGCAGAGGGTGAGAGAAGGAAGATGAGAAGAGGAAGGTCTTGCAGAGTTTCCCGAACTTCAGTGGCAAGGGACAATGTCAGGGATTCCCAGGACTTTTGGAATACAAGATAGAAGGCAAAAGAAACCAAGAGGCGACAGTGACCAGATTGCTTTTGTCCAGGAATCCATTGATTCCTATGACAGGTCCTGGGTGTCCCAAAATGGATTACTCTGAGAGCCACTGCCAAGTGAGCTTGTAGCTGTCACCAGCCCATACCCTGCTCTGTGGGCAACACACATGTGCCCAGAAACACACACTAGGACTACAAGGTTGTACCCCCACCCATGGGTGCCATAAGGGTATCCCATGGGTGTAGCTCACCAAAACAAAAACTGAAAATCTGCACTGGCAAAGGTCCAGACTCAACCTCAGAGGCAGAGAACATACAGAAAACACACACAGAGAAGTGGTAGAACAAGGCCTTTTAGGCCCCGTCCCTCCGCAAGGCCTTTCCGGCATTACACTTCACCCGTCTCATCATTAAGGACCTCTCTGGCACCCTCACATCCCTCAGACCAACGCCTACTCGGACGATCTCCTCCCAGCCTCCATCATCAAAGTGATCGAAGGCTGTGCCCTCAACACACTCCTTGATATCGCCAATGCCTCTCTCGCTGAAGGCTCCTTCCCGGACTCTCTAAAAACAGGGTAGATTTGCCCCCTCTTAAAAAGCCCTCACTCGATCCTAAGGACCTAGCAAACTACAGACCCATCACAAGCCTCCCTTTTATAGGGAAACTCATCAAAAAGGCTGTAGCCAATCAATTGCTGGCCAAAATCAACCACTGGGCCTGCTCACTGACTACCAGTCAGGGTTCTGGCCCAAATGTAGCACGGAAACTGCCACAATTCAGGTGATAGATGACACACTTCATCTTATGGACAGCGGTGACTCCTGCCTCCTCATCCTCCTCGACCTTTCAGCAGCGTTTGACACAGTCGACCATCCCACACTCATCTTGATCTTCACCACTAGAATGGGCCTCTTAGGAAAAGTCCTTGACTGGTCCTCATACTGCGTCAACAGATTCCAAGTGCTCCAAATGGGGCAGTTCAGATCCAAACACCTAGCGGTATCTTGTGGCATACCCCGAGGCTCGATTCTCTCACCCATTATCTTCAACATTTATATGGAGCCCATGGGAAACCTCTTAAATGACCCTAGAAACTCCATCCACCAGTACGCTGATGGCACACAGCTGTACCTTAAGGTTACTGGCCCTAAAGACATCTCTCGTCTCCACTGCTGCTTGCATACCATCCAGACCTGGATGTCTTCCACCTACCTAAAACTCAACCCCACCAAAACTGAGTTTGTCCTTATCGGCCCCCCTCCAAACAACAGATCATCCAAAACTGGCTCGACAACATGAACTTAGACGGATTCCCCCCCAAGCTGATGACTCATCCAAATCCTAGGCTTCATTGCCGATAGCAGTCTCTCCCTCCAAAACGTGTGGTCAAGAAAGTCCAAACAGCTTGGCTCCAAATCTCCACATTTATGAAAATCAAACCCTTCATCCCACCGCTAACTTCCATACAGTAGTCCAGTCACTAGTCATCTCACACATTGACGGGGATAACGCCTTCCTCTCAAGGCTCTCAGTCATGTACCTGGCTGCCCACCTTGGTGCAGCCTGTCTTCGACCACATCACCCCCATCCTACATGAACTCCACTGGCTCCTTCAACCCGCAAGGATTCGCTTTAAGACCACGTCTATCACATAGAAAGTAATCTCCAATGGAACCCCATTTTACCTGGCAGACAAACTCCATATCTCAGGAGGTTCCCAAACCTACTGTAGCGTGGCCATCAAAAGGTTAGGGATCCACGCCTATCCATAAGGAAAGGACCAGAAAGTATTCCTTCTCTTGCTATGCCTTATCCCTGTGGAACTCACTACCCTGGAGGCTCGTACTTCCCCTTTATTTATTTATTTATTTATTTATTCGTATTTGTATAGCACACAGCAGCCCAGAGGCATCATGGCACTTGTTACAGAAACAAACTTAGTTGCATAGTTATGTGATATTTTTTACAGAGCGTGAGCATATTTGTATAACATATTTGTACAATTGTCATGTTAAATGTTTAGAAGTAGGAATATATGTACATAGGTTACATTGAGTTTATATTACATTTATATTACAATATGCATAAGGAGAAAAGTGGAAGTGCTTGCAGAGTTAGCTCAGGAAGGTGGTCTTGAGATTTTTACGAAAAGCATGGATGGATGGTTCAGCTCTAAGGAAAGCAGGTAGTGAGTTCCAAAGTTTGGGAGCAATGTATGAGAAGACTGGCCCTCTGGCTTTAACTCTACCTACGCGCGGATGTGCAACTGGTTGGTGTACTGAGTTGTTGTAGGGAGCATCGAGGCGGTTCTTGATATAGCTTCTGATAGGTATGTGGAAGCTATGCTATTGATACATCTATGCATAATAGTGAGGACTTTGAGTACAATGCAGTCTTTAACTTGGAGCCACTGTACTGCTTTTCTGGCTTCAGATATATGGTCTCTTCTGGGGATGCTCAGCGCAGCACGTAGAGCATTGTTTTGTGTACTTTGTAGTCTGTGTAGATTTTTGGAGGATATGCCAGCCAGAAGAGCATTGCAGTAATCGAGTTTGGCGCCTATGGTTGCTCTGGCTATTGCAAGGCAGTTAGGTGTGGATAGGTAGGGTTTAATGGCATTGATCAGTTTGGTGCTATGTGCTGATGCAGAAGCTATGGCGCTAACTTGTTTGTTCATAGAAAGGTTTGCATCGATGTGGACACCTGATGTCTTGACTGAGGAAGGAACTGTGATAGTGGAATTATCTATGTTAAAGTTGTCGTACTGGGGACTAAGCTTAGCTATTGTGGCTTTCTGCCCAAGGATAAGGATTTCAGTCTTATCTCCGTTAAGGCATAAACCATTGACAGCCATCCATGCTTGGATAGTGGCATAGATATCATGTAAGACAGTTGCGTCTTGGAGGTAGGAGCCAGATAGTGGTAGGAGTACTTGAGTGTCGTCAGCATAATTAGTATATGCTATACCCATAGAGTCAAGTAAGTCAAAAAGAGGTTTAGCGAAGAGGTTGTAGAGGGTGGGGGCTGTATATGAGCCTTGGGGTACTCCGCAGTCTATGGTTGTGGGGTCGGCATTAGCTATGTTGGAGAACAACCTCATGGCTCTGCCTTCCAGGAAGGAAGTGATCCAAGATGCTGCTTGTGTGGAGAAGTGGGCTGCCTGGGTGAGATGGGTAGTTAGGGTTTTATGATCAACCAAATCAAATACTGCAGAGAGATCGCGAAGGAAGAGCAGGGCAGGTTTGCTTTTGTTGACGATCTGGGAGATTTGATTTTTTAGGTCTAATAAGGCGGATCCTGTTCCATGCCCTACGCGGGAACCAGATTGTCTTTTACGCAATATAGAGTTGGATTCAATGTATAGTTGGATCTGGTTGTGCGCTGCCTTGTCCAAGATTTTCAGGAGGAACGGGACTGTCGTTATAGACCTATAGTTGTTGGGCTGCGCTGGGTCCAATGTAGTTTTTTTTAGAAGGGGCGTACCCATGCTTCTTTGAGACTATCAGGTACAGAGCCTGTTCTGAAGGAGGAATTAATGAATGCAGTAACGAGAGGGGCTAGGTCATTGGCACATTCCTTGATAATTTTAGGTAGGCATATGTCTCCTTTGCAGCGTGATGGTTTGAGGTGTTAGATGAGATCGAGGACCTCAGATTCGGTGGTGTCTCTAAAGACGAATTGATGGGGATTGCTCTGCTTAGCTTGTGTCATGCATCGCAGTCAGATCACATCTGGACCTTTTATGCAATCTTGGCTCAGACCTGGTTATGCCCATAGAACTGCAAAGCCTTTCTATTCGAGATGGAGACTATTTGATACCTTGCCTGGAAAACGACATTTGCATTATACACGTTGTTAATATCACGTGATTAGGAATTGTCACGTGTGTTCCACCTTAAGTTTATAAGCAGCGTTAGGGCGTGCCTCGCTGCTTCTGATTGAACAAATATGGGGCCTCATTACGAGGTTGCCGGTAAGCGAAAAACGATGCCGGTGATGGATTACCAGCATCGTTTACTGCTCCGGTGCATCACGACCCGTCAACCCGCTATTAGCGGCACCCTAAATAATGGTGCCACTAATAGCGGTATGTCCGTGTACACGCGCCCCTCCGGGGAGCAAATACCGGCATGCCGGTAATAGGAGGTAATCCCAACCCATGCCGACATGCAAATACAGGCATCAAAAAGCCGGTATCCACGGGCTGCGCGATGCCGCCCATACAGGTATCGCAGACCACCCGCAAACAGCAATCAGGATACAAGGCAACTGCCACAGGTGCACACAATCCCCACAGGTGGAGTCAATGGAGGCTGGGCCATATAAAATGAGCACACCCACACACCACACCCCTTCCAACACCAAAATGCTACCACTAGCTGTTGCAATCATGGTGCTGGAGGACATGCCCATACTGCTACAACTACAGCAACAACAGCAACAACAACAACTACAGCAGCAACAACAGGCAGCACAGAGGAGACACAGGAGGAGAAGGAGGGTGAGACAGGCCCAGCAATTACAACCAGCGCAGCCAGCAGTGCCTCGCAGGCAACCACCAGTCCCTCGCACCAGACCCAGCCCTTTTAACCTAACCCCTGAGCAGATCCAAACCCTGTACCGGTTGGACCGTGACAACATCACCACCATAGTGGACATGATACAGAACGACATTGCCAGCCTCATAGAAATACGCACTGCCATCCCCCCGCTACTAAAAGTGGTGTCTGTGCTCCACTTCCTGGCCACAGGCACCTACCAACACACAGTGGGCCAGCTGCATGGCATTTCACAGCCACTATTTTCACGCATGTTGAACCAAGTGCTGGATGCCCTCCTGAAGCATGCAAGCAGCCACATATCCCTACCACGGACTGCCCAGGAGATAGCCGACACCAAAGTAGGCTTCCATGCACTGGCAGGCATGCCCAATTGTGTTGGTGCCCTCGACGTCACCCATGTGGAATTGGTAGTCCCCCATGCCATAGAGGCGGTGTACCGCAATCGCAAGCAATACCACTCCATCAATGTGCAAATGGTATGTGACTCCAGCAAGATCATCACACATTGCCTCGCTCGATATCCCGGATCAACACATGGTCCCATGGTACTGCGCAACTCCACGCTACCCCGTCACATGGAGCGGCATGCTGGACCACGTGCCTGGCTGCTTGGTGAGTTGCGCAACTGTCCCATGGCAGTGCTTTGGGGTACTGATGTGTAGGGATGCATAAGGGGGGCATACTACACCTGGATGGGAAAGGTGGGGGGCCATACTCCACCTGGGTGGGAAAGGGGGGGCATACTCCACTTGGGTGGGAAACGGGGGTCATACTCTAACTGGGTGGGAAAGGGGGGCATACTCCACCTGGGTGGGAAAGGGGCGCCATACTCCACCAGGGTGGGAAAGGGGGGGGCATACTCCACCTGGGTGGCAATTGCCGGTGATTGGAGAATGCATGCAGAGCTAAACACTCCTAACCTGAACCGGCCAAACGGAACATGTCACATGACTGGGCCACATTGCACAAATTATGCATATCGATGACAACAAGTAAGAGGCACAACCAGGCCACCATGGTGATGGCAAGCAATGCATGAATGAACAGGATGGCAACTGAGGCAATGTGGTCAGTGTGACCATGCATAGTGAAGAATGAACAGCATGAATTGGAGGCTTAACATTGTTGCAATACCACAGCACATCTGCCTCAGCATGCATGATTACACCCTGCATCATCTATTGAACGCCATCCAGACTACCACACCTCATGACAGCATAGATTGCATCTGGGTGACATTTTTGCATGCGTACAGGGACATGTGTATGCCCACACCAAATAGCTGCCGCCATGACTGTGCTCCCTGAAGGTGGCAGTTCAGAGTGACACACAGCTATTTGTATCTGCTTGCAGGTGATGCAGGATATCCCTTGAGGCCGTGGCTACTTAACCCTGTGCGGAACCCGCAGAACAGCTATGAAGAGGAGTACAATCGTGTGCACACCCTTACCCGTGTTGTGATTGAGCAGACCTTTGGCCTGTTGAAGGTGCGGTTCCGCTGCCTCAGCAGGTCTGGTGGGGCACTCCTATATAGGCCTGAGAAGGTGGCAAAGATCTCCATGGCCTGTGTCATGCTGCACAACATGTGCGTCCGGAGAAATGTACCACTGCCACCTGACATTGACATGCATGGCCCGGGTGAGGATGATGAGGATGGAGACGGAGGTGAAGTAGCCCCCCTGCCAGTACGTGATGCACGGGATGGCCATGCTGTACGCCAAGCACTAATTCACGAATACTTCTGAAACACAGGGACTATGATAGACATGTGTCAGTGACACACTGGCTCCATGTGTACATGCACACTTGTATTGTTGGGAGTTGGCCACTGAACACCATCACACATTAAATGTACATGCACAAAATGAAGAATGTCCAGCCATTGAATTTTTGGCACACAACGGGTGTATTTTTCAAACAGGCAACAATGTGAACATTCCCCCCCAACCCCCAGTGAACTCCCTAACCCACCCTACAAACCCCAATAACCCCCCAGTGAACTCCCTAACCCACCCTACAAACCCCAATAACCCCCAGTGAACTCCCTAACCCACCCTACAAACCTCAAATGTCCCTAAATGTACTCTAATGATTGTTCCCTTCACCAACAACCATTTGTCCAACGGCCATTGTTTGGACAATCTACTTCTTGGCCTTTTTGGTATCCGGGGGGTGGCATCTCCGAGTGACGTGCACTCCTCCGGGTCATCCGCACAGGGCTTGGGTGGGCTGAGGTTGAAGGTGTTGTAGCAGAGGACATGTCAGAGGCAGGTTGTCGGTGGTAGCCAGAGTGCTGGTGGCCGGGATGGTGGTGGCCGGGGTGGTGGTGGCCGGGGTGGTGGTGGCTGGGGTGGTGGTAGCCAGGGTGGTGGTAGCCGGGGTGGTGGATGGCGCTTGCGTGGGGCCCACATCCGGGTGCTGTCCTCCTCGAAGAGGCACATGTCAGAATCTCTGAGGTCGGAGTCGTGGAGGCAGGGATTGTCACTTCTGTCGGCCTCCATATGGGGTGGGGAGGTGGTTAGGGGGCTTGGGGTGGGTGTAGTGGACACGACTGTGACACCCTCGGTGTCCACATTTGCATCTGCAACGTCCACGGTGGTTGGTGGTGCAGGAACGGGAACCCCTCCCACTGTTGTGGGTGGCTGCTGCTGGTCTTGATGTGTGTGGCCCACACTGGCAGCAGGTGTTTTTTGTTGGGTTTCAACCCGGTCTGGCCTGTTTCTCTGGCTCGGGGGTGGTGGTGGCGGTGGCCCTTGTCCCATGGCGTGATGTTGATGCCCTTGCACCCCTCTCCTGACTGGCATCTTCCTCATCGGTGCCTGGGGGTTAGAAGAGATACAGGTCATCAGTGACGGTGTCACATGCAAGCGACATACTATTGCACTGTGATATATTCATACATTCATACATCCATTTATTACAGGGGTGTGACAATTGGTGTTCTGATGGGGCATGTAGGCCATCAATGCATGGCAGGTGGCATACCATTGATATGGGGTCTGTGTGTTGAGTTACATGGGCACGGTCATGTTATGTTGCCCGTGTGTTGGGATTGGGATTGGCACTCAGCATGCATTTGTGTGTGGAAGGGTGTGGCACACATTATTGACTGGATATGTTGATGTGGGTCTGGGACATGCATTGGCTTGCCTAGTCTCACTTCCACGTCACTTGTGCTACGTCATGGATTCACCTACAGGGATGTGCAGGGTCACTCACCTCCTTCTGGGGATGATGCAGCGCCCATCTCCATCTCTCCGAATCCCTCTATTGATTCGGGATCAATGAATGAGCTGGCAGTCTCCTCCCAGGGCATCAGCTTTGTTGGTGAGTGTGGCCCCCACCTGTCACCATGGCACCCTCCTGTTGACTGCCAGGATGTTCCTCACCCTCAAGCGGAAGTTGTCCCACCTCTTACTGCGGTCATGCACAGTGCGTGGGGTGGTCCCCACGGCCGACACCCCCTGGGCAACCTCCTGCCAGATTTGCTTTTTCTTCACCTGGGCAGCATGCTTCATGTCATTTGACTTGATTATGTCTGCATGCTGGGCCAGAGTGTCCGCCAGCATGTTCAGCTGGGCGTCAGAGAAACGCGGTTTCTGCTTCCGGGGGCGTCATCTTCTGGGTAGCCTTGGACATCCTCAGGGTTTTCTGACGCAGCACGACACGAAAAGACTGGTGGTTGGGAAGAATGGCAATGGATTGTGCTTTTAAAGATGGCCACCGGTCCATTTCCAGTTCCTGCGCGATGACGTTATTTCCGGGTCCGGTTTTGCAGACTCGGTATTAGCATGGTGGTATTACCGTGCCAGTATTTAGGGGTTGCTCCGAGGCGGTGCCGGTATCGGTGGGTCACGCGATGCCACTATAGGGGGGTTGGAGGGCCTTTAGCGGCATGCTTTTATTGCCATTACCGGCATGGGGGTTCGTGCGTGCTCGCGCACTCGTAATCACCCGCTATTGGCGGGTTCATACAAGCACGGACCCGCTCTTACACATGGAGTCTTGTAGCTGAAACTTTGTTCTGCGTCCTCGCAACTCTTTAGCAACTTCTTCGGCTTTCCTTCCACGTGTTATTTCCACACGCAATCTCCTGTAGCCGCGTCCAAGAAGAATCGGGCGGCTTTCCTTGTCCGCGTGTTCTTTTTCCACATGCTACCTTTAGCGCGTCCAAGAAGAACAAGGTACGGCTTTTCCTGCAAACGAGATCTCTGGCAGTATCGGCTGCGTGTATTGCCGCGTGGAAATCCTCACGCTGTTTCTTGAACTCCTGCAGTCGCGTGGAAGAATACTAACGTACGGCTGTACTGGCTGCGTGTATTTTGTTCGAGTGTAAAACCACACACGGTTTCCTGAACCCTTAACGTGTGGCTTGCCGGGCTGTGTGTAAATTGTCCGCGTGTAAAAACCACACATGGTTTCCTGAACTCTTAACATGCGGCTTTCCTGGCTGCGTGTATTTTGCTCGCATGTAAAACCACAAACGGTTTCTTGAAATCTTTGCAAGTATAATTTCACACGCAAGTTTGTGCTACGCTTTGATTGAATCCTGTCGCCTGTGATGAAGCAACAGGTGGAATTCAACACACTCTCTTCTGTTCTACACGGGAAAGAAAGTACTGCCAACAATTGTTAATTTAGAAGGTGATTGTGCACGTTACATTGGATGCTATCCTGTGGTGCACCAACCCGGTATCTAGCGTGACCCTCGTGCCGTTCGGGATAAGTTTTCCCTTACTAACCTTGCCTTCTTTTAGTTGGTTCTTTATTGGATTACTTCAGATACTTGGTGGCGGAGCCTACAGTTATCAGCATCTACAGGCTGACTTCCAATCATATACAGGTTAGTGTTGTCCTAACTGATGAACTATTAGTGAGAATTTATGTTGGGATACTTCTTCATTACATCTTATTTTATCCTAGGCTGACTTCCAATTGTTTTCCCACACCCTTTCCAGTGATTCCTCCCTCTGCCTGCTATATTACTCAGAGAGTGGTATCATTTGGAAGGTTTATTTTTGACTTCACTACTTTCAAGCCGTCTGCCTCCTTAAGGATCCGGAAGAACCCTTCAATTGTATCCTTTATTGTTATACCTGTATCCTTTTACTAGGCAGTATAAAATACGTGGTTGGTTTGTAACAGCTTGTGTGAGAGGGTTGTTTTTTGGTTGGGGAGGGCTTTGCAGTGGTTTTGATTTTTTTTTTGAGGAGATCTATTTTGTTGAGCATTGCAGACTGGATGCTTGCACACCAGTCTTTGTCTTTGATAATCTCATCTGTGCTAGTCGGAGGTGTGACCATTTCGTTAAAGATTGTGAATATCTCTTTAACTTGCTAGTTGGCCTTGGAGATCCTGAAAAGTGTTAGCTTTTTGCTGTGATGATATCTTTTTTGTATTGGAGAGCTATCTGTTTGAAGAGATTCTTATTTAAGTCGTTAGGGTCCGCTTGCCAGTTTTTTTGTGCCTGACACTTTTGTGAGCGGAGGACTTGGAGTTCATCCGAGAACCATGATTTGTGGTGGAAGGATTTTTTTCTTTCTTGCTTTCTAGAGGGGCTATTAGGTTTATAGCATTGATAAGTGTGTCGTTAAAGATGTCTGAGAGAATGGGGGTGCTAGAAATGGGTTATTCAGGTGTGGCCAGGGGTTGTCTGCGTTGAGTTTTTTGAGCTTCTTGGTATGGCTGGTGGCGCGTGTGTGAGAACTTTGGAGCTTGGGGTCGTGGGGATGTCAAATTCAATGCAGGTGTGGTCTGTCCATGGTTAGGCGGTGTTTAAGGTAATGATGGATGCGCAGTTGTGATCCATGACCCAGTCAAGGGTACGGCCTTTGGAGTGGGTGGGAGAGTGTACTCCTTGGGAGATGCCTAGATCGGTTAATTCTTTCGCTAGGGCTGACGCAGAATCATCTTTAGGGTCATTGTAGCCTAAGTTTAGGTCTCTTAGTAATAGGATTTTCGAGGATTTTTTGATGTTCTTACTGAGTCGGTTTTGAGAGGTGGTCTTGGAAATCTGCGGGGGGGGCCCGGAGGCCTGTAAAGGGTGTGAATATTGATTGAATTGTTGGGTGAGAGCATTAATTTAACTGATAGGATATCAGTATTTCCACCCCATGTGCTAGTGTCTGATGGCCTAATGGAGAGTGAGTCTTTGTAGATAAGGGCAACTCCTTCTATCCGGTCTATCTTGTGGATGGCGTAGCCTGGGATAGGGCTAGTGAGATAGCTGGCTAAGAGGCGTCATTGAGCCAGGTTTCAGTGATGCTTAATAGGTCAAGATTATGGGTGGATAGTAGGTCATTTATCTCTAACGCATGTGCAGGGAGGGAGCGAACATTAAGTAATGCACATTTGAGAGGTGGATATTGTGTGATTTTATTTTTATTCAATTTAGGATGTGAGGTTGTAGGTTCGCTGTTATGTTAGGTCATTTGTGTCTAGGTGTGCCTTAGTGCTATAGAAGATTGGAGCGGCGAGGATAGAGTGTTATGGTTCTTGCTACAGTTAGTAAAAAGTGTAGGTAAAGTGCGGGAGCTTAATCTGAGATTTCCTAGGTGGAGAGGTGAAAGTGAGCATGTCAGGTGTGTAGGTAGTGTACGGTTTCTGAGTCTGTGGAGTCTGGGGGCTAGACTAGGGGTCTGTGACAGTGTAGTGTCATGGTCTAGTGGCTTGGAAGGCGGGTGCAGGGCTGTGCAGTAAGTGAAATGTAGGATGTGGGTATGGAAGTGAAGGTACCATGATGATGACTGCTATGGCAAAGGTTACAGAGATAGCTAGGCAGAGTGTAGTAGTGAGAGAGAGGGTCTGGGGACCTTTGTTATGCGCAGTATGAGATATATTAAGTAGCATGATGGGGAGAATAGATGGAGTCTGAGCTTGTACCTGGTGAGTGGCCGGAGTGGTGTTCGAGTGCTGGTGAGTAGTTTGAGTGAGGAGAGTCAAAGGTGGGTGCATTAAGCTGCAATCAGGGTATACAGAATTTAGGTTAATGCAGTGGGTTCAGTCACGATATGCACGAATGCTGCGCTGGCTAAATCAAGGTGGGCGCAGTAGGATACAATCAGAGTGTACAAATTAGGCTACCGCACACACCAGGCACAATAAACTACATTTGCTAAAATCACATTGGACACAGTATAATATGGATGAGGTGAGTACCTTAGACTTTTTGCAATGGGCTAGGAGCACGATAGGCATAGTATACTTATATGAGGGTATGCACATTGGGCTAGGTTTAAGATAAGCAGTTGAAAAGGCACAACAGTATTTCAGAGCACATAAAAAGAAGTGAGAGCACAACAATATTATACGGAATACGCAGGTCAGAGAGTGCCGTTGAACAGGTACGTGAGCACAATTGCAAGCGGGTTATGTGGGCGGCATAATTACAACATTGGAGCATACGGTTACGGGAAGCATACATAGTTGGGCCTGTGATTCACAGAAGTTCAGGAAGGTGCAGCAGCACGGTGGAGCCCGGTGGCGAATAGTGGATTGAACGGGTCACGTATGTATGGATGATGGTGCAAGTGGATGTTAGTGTTGGCTCGCGTTGAGGCAGAGAGGTAATGAGAAGGGGTGCTCAGGAGAATGGCGCTTACCGTGTGTAGGTAGTCCCATGGAGAAGATGAGGCAATGATACAATCCAGGGGGCAGCAGTGCAGTGTTATAGGCCATTGGCTCTGGTACGTCTGGTGAGGCTCACGACAGGTACCTTTGTTGGTGTACCTTTGTTGGGGAGTCGGCTACCGCCTGCCGGCATCTGGTTGGTGGAAAAATATGTGCTGCTAGCCAATCAGGCGACGGAGGCGGAATGCAGGCAGGCTTTGTTGCAATGGAGAAAATCAATGAATTACAGGGCGGCCATCTTCTCCTGTGGTGTTCCTTGTGGGGCACAATGGAGGAGAAATGCCCAAATGGACAGGATGCAGGGCAAACAGCCTGGATAGCGGCTGTATGGCGTACAGAAATTTCAGAGAAAATTGTAAGTGGTCTGCAACTTAAAAGCGGATTTCACTGTGTTCACTGAAGGAATCAGCTGTTTACTGCTGGCAATGCTCGCAGGGCCCACGGGTTTACCTGGGCATGCTTTGCTCATGGTATAGGAGCGTGCACTGCTCCTACAGTGTGAGGGGCGTCAGCCTCTCTCTAGCGGCTCTGGTACTTCTGGTGAGGCTCACGACATGTACCTTTGTTGGTGTACCTTCATTGGGGAGCCGGCTACCGCCTGCCGGCGTCTGGTTGGTGGAAAAATATGTACTGCTAGCCAATCAGGCATCAGAGGCGGGATGCAGGCAGGCTTCGTCACAATGGAGAATATCAACGAATTACAGGGTGGTCATCTTCTCCTGTGGTGTTCCTCGTGGGGCACAATGGAGGAGATTTGCCCAAATGGACAGGATGCAGGGCAAACAGCCTGGATAGCGGCTGTATGGCGTACAGAAAGTTCAGAGAAAATTGTAAGTGGTCTGAAACTTAAAAGGCATTTTACCGCGTTCGCTGAAGGAATCAGCTGTTTACTGCTGGCTATGCTCGCAGGGCCCACAGGCTTACCTGGGCATGCTTTGCTCATAGGATGGGAGCGCGCACTGCTGCTGCTGTGTGAGGGGTGCCAGCCTCTCTCTAGCGGCTCTGGTACTTCTGGTGAGGTTCACAACAGGTACCTTTGTTGGTGTACCTTTGTTGGGGAGCCGGCTACTGCCTGCCGGCATCTGGTTGGTGGAAAAATATGTGCTGCTAGCCAATCAGGCGTCAGAGGCGGGATGCAGGCAGGCTTCGTCGCAATGGAGAATATCAATGAATTACAGGGCAGCCATCTTCTCCTGTGGTGTTCCTCGTGGGGCACAATGGAGGAGATTTACCTAAATGGACAGGACGCAGGGCAAATAGCCTGGATAGTGGCTGTTCAGAGAAAATTGTAAGTGGTCTGAAACCTAAAAGCAGATTTCACCGCGTTCACTGAAGGAATCAGCTGTTTACTGCTAGCTATGCTCGCAAAGCCCACAGGCTTACCTGGGCATGCTTTGCTTAAGGGATGGGAGTGTGCACTGCTCCTGCAGTGTCAGAGGCTCCAGCCTCTCTCTAGCGGCTCTGGTACTTCTGGTGAGGCTCACGACAGGTACCTTTGTTGGTGTACCTTTGTTGGGAGCCGGCTAACGCCTTCCGGCGTCTGGTTGGTGGAAAAATATGTGCTGCTAGCCAGTCAGGCATCGGAGGTGGGATGCAGGCAGGCTTCCTCGCAATGGAGAATATCAACGAATTACAGGGCGGCCATCTTCTCCTGTGGTGTTACTCGTGGGGCACAAATGAGGAGATTTGCCCAAATGGACAGGATGCAGGGCAAACAGCCTGGGGAGCAGATGTATGGCGTACAGAAAGTTCAGAGAAAATTGTAAGTGGTCTGAAACTTAAAAGCGGATTTCAACGCGTTTGCTAAAGGAATCAGCTGTTTACTGCTGGCTATGCTCGCATGGCCCACAGGCTTACCTGGGCATGCTTTGCTCACGGAATGGGAGCGCGCACTGCTCCTCCTTTCATCAAGCAATTCTGCAAAATCATGAAGACATGGATCTTTCATCAATTCCTCCCCCAGGACTGAGACCCTGACTATCTACCACAGTAATGCGTTACTGGTAAAAACGCTAGCTCGAAGTTAGCCTCTGGCTTCTCCTGAACTCTGTAAGGCCAGTTTTGCACTATAAACAATAAAATAAGAACATAAATGCCACAGTAAGAAATTCAACCAGCAAGAGGTATACAACATACCTTTGTGGTTAGAAGTAAGTAAATCAGATATGTGTCACCTTATATTTATTTCACATGAATGGATTAGAAATATCAATTTTCAAAAGCAGGGTTCAAATACTGATCTCTTTTAAAGCACCTAGAAGTATTTAGAGTGAAGGTGCTTTGATGCTTTTACTGCAGACATGTTTAACTTCACTATAGCACTTAGAAGCAGATTGCGTATTGAATATATTAGAAAGAGACATGTATGTATTGGATTTATGATTTAGTCATTATCATTGTACATTGAAAACCCTATGGTCATATTATGTTGTATGTATATTTGAATTCAGGAAAGTCCCTTATAGAATGCATTCTTTGGCTTTCAGCACAAAAGCAATGAGACAGAAATAATAAACAATTTCAGCAAGTTGGACACAATAAAGATAAGTCAATTTAGATACAGGCATATTTTGCATTATGTAAAGCAAATTAGGATGAGTTAAACCAGGCCCCACAGAAAGGAACGGCCTGTACAATACACTAGAATAAATTGAAGCGTGATTTATTAATATTTTTAATAAACAATTGCAGCAAATTGTGCATTGATTTAGAATGTTTGTATTTTATTTGAATTTATATAGCGCTTTATGCCAAAGTGCTGAACAAAAGTATTTCCAGACATGGTACAAAACAAGTGAGAGTGAAATGATACCAAGAAAGAGAGATAAGGAGAAGAGGGGCAAGATTGAGAAGGGACTTGAAGATTAGACAAAGACAGTTGAACTTAAGATGGAAGTGAAAAAGGTAACCATCAAAGAGATGAGAAAAAAAATGAGATGGAGTCACAAGGATAAAGTAAAAACAGAGGGTGGATAGATGAATTATAAGTAGACTTTAGAGGACTTAGACATGAGACAGTGGGGGTCATTACAACCCTGGCGGTAGGGTGTTAACGGGGCCGGTAGACCTGCCGGCCCAGTTAACCCCCTACCACCTCATTACGAGGTCCGCTCGCAGGACCCGCTAAGGACGCCTGGTAAGTGGTTACATATTTACACATTACATATAAATCATTATTATTTATTAAATACATTACCTCATAAACAACAATCTTAATAGAGATGATCTATGTTAATGAAAAAGTAAAAAAGATCACAAATATATTTAATGATCACTAGGGGAGAGAAATCTCACAGTCCCTACAAAGTATACCTATTATTTAACAAATGTCCTAAGAAGAGTCATAATGACCATAAGCCATTTCTCCCATACACAACATTGTGTACAGTGCACATTCAGATAATATTTAAGCAGTATGCTCCCTAATGCAACAGAACTCCATCTAATTTGTCTGACATAGATTTCTTTCTTAGCAACTAGCTTCGATTGATTTTACAGTTAGGGATACAGCATCCCTGTTGCCAGTGTTCTTACAAAAGCTCATTGCATGTGTTGTCGTCTGACTTCCTACAGCGTGTAACATAAGAACAAGGTAGCTCTGTCTCAGAGGAATTAGTTAAGGACACAAAAACATAAAATGAGTCACTGTCTCTTTGGTTAAACCACACATGAGGCAGTTGATCATACCAATGTTACTGCATGAATTGGGAAATGCACCAACTTTGATGGTACCCATTCTGAAGGTCCAAAATAATGCATGTGAATACGGTGGAGTAAAAGTATCAAGAACATTCTCAAAAGTCAATTCTGGTTTGTACTGCAGATAGTAAACTCCCACTTTAAGGCTACTACAGTCTTCCACCATTTTTGCTCTTGTCATTTCGGCAAAGGTTCCATTGATCTTAATGATACTCAACCTAGTTACCTGAGTAGGATTCAGTGACAACGAGGATTCATTCAAAGTGTTCATGGTTGTTTTCACATGTTTGACCAAGGGGAGGCTCATGCCCCATCGAGGATCAACACATGAGCCAGTATTAACAGTATTTTTCCAAACCCTCCATGTGACAAAGTCTTAACCAGTATAAAAGTGGATTATATGCAACACCTTTGCCAATTGGATGGACATCAGTTTCCAGACAAACAATCGTATTAGGGAACATTGTGGTAACATCAACAGGTTGTTTACATATTTACTTTCTCTTCTAGTCAAATCTTTGGTGTTAACATAGCCCCAGATTTCTGCCCCAAAGAGGATGTAACGGCTTGTTTATTTTATAAATCTCAAGGGCAGGCAACATGGCTACTTTAGCAGGTCTTTTAAAGAAGCTCTTAACTGCTCTGCTATATTTCTCGAGGGTGGTTCCTGCTTTAGCCAACTGTGCAGACCAGAAACCATTCTCATGAAATCCTACCCTTTGATAATCCTAGAAGGCAACTTGTTCAAGTACGTGATTCACCGCTCCTATGTCTATCTTTGTTTGTTTTTCAGATATGGGCTTGAACACCACAGACTACATTTTATCTGTGTTCAAGACCAGTTTCAGGTCCCCACAAATCTTAGGAATGATGCCAAGGTGGTTTTCAGACCCTGCAGCGATGTGTCTTACAATACAACATTGTCCACAAAAAATAATGGCAAGTATTTCTGATGTACCATATTTGGTGGGTCCAGAGAACCATTAAATAATGCAAGAATAACTTTCTCCAGATTTATATAGACACAGCCTTGCCTACCCCTTTAGTTACAGAAAATGGTTCTGTGACATCCCCGGCTAGACCATAACGGACTACCGCCTTTTTCTCCATATACAGAGATTGCACTGCCATTAACAAATATCGGGGATATTCCCTTTCATTAAGGCTTCCCAGAGCAACTCACGGGGAACCCCAAAAAAGGCTGTTCTAAGATCCACAAAGACGGTGTAGAGTCTCACCCTAAACAAAACGGTATATTTTTAGATATGTAAGTGCAAAAGAAAACTTTGGTCTAATGTACTCTTAACCTGCTGCTGGAACACAGCGTGCAGGATGTAAATTATTTCACCCTTGTCAACCTAATGCTGCATATGTCTCAAGATTACCTTCACAAAGGTTTTCCCTAAACTATCCAGTATCGATATTGAGTGATAACTGGCCGGTGTGTCTCTCCCTCCTTTTTCTTCATCGGTACAATCTCTGCCGACTGCCATGCGGCTGGGACTGTGTTAATCCTGATGCATGCATTGAAACGTTTAAAAAGTACTGGGGCCCAAACCGTAGGTTCATCCTTAAAAATGTCAAAGGGAACCCTGGCCGGGCCAGGGGCTTTACCACCTTTCTGTGACAAAATGGCTTGATAGACATCTTTCACTTCTATCTGAAATGCGTGCTCCTTAGTGAACAATTCTGGGCTAGAACAAACAGCCAACCACCACGGAGGCTGGGGAAATGACAGTGCCAAACATCTGGGGTGATTCTACACTGGACCGCTACTTCTCCTTAAACCTCAACCCCACTACCCAATTTCCAAAATGCAGCGCTATCATTTATAATATTTTGGGACAATAAGAAGTTTGGCCAGTGACACACATTAAATAGTAATATATGATGCCTTTTACCCATATTTAATACAATATGGTGAGGATCCATGAGATCTGTTGGCTAAGGTACTATTTGCCAATTCATGGTGGGATCCACCAGGATGAGAAGACCTCCATATAGTCTACCCTGTGCCTTTCTGGGCTAAAATCTGATATGATTGAAAACCCTGGATATCTACTTTATCCATTGCCCATATCTCCTGCAGCAACACTACTTGGTAGCTTCTAGTTAGATCCAGCCAGCTGGGATCTTCCAGATGTTTCATAACACCCCCCCAAACTCCACATCCCCCCGATGAAGTATTTCAGAGTCAATTAGCCTCTTCCAGCCCATCAGCATTCCTGCGATTAAATCTACATGAATCTGAATCTCTGAGACACAATGACATTAGTAGAACATCCAAAAGGGGGTCTAGCCTTCCGCCCAGTCTAAGTGGCACTCTGGGTTGCAGTGACTTTAGAGGAATGCCTAGGACAGAAGCAAGCCTTACTCTCGAACTGTAGCACAGTTGAGGGAGAACAATGGGAGGGACTAGTCTCTCATCCTTGGAACCTCTGTTCATAACCAGAACTGGCGATGGGGCTTGCTGGTCAGTAGGCGGGAGTAAGCTTTTGTAGTTATTATAGAGCCTGGAGGTGTACACATCATATAGTCAATAGCCAATAACCCCTCAGATATTGCTGGGTTCTTAAAGAATATCTGTATACAATCTGTAAGGGAGTTAGAGACTTTCAAACGGTCACACCTGGCTGTGTCTTCTCTAATTACAGAGACACATCCCTTAACCAATCTAATCCAGTGGATGCATGTATTAGTTACGGATTCATGCGATTTCCCTACGCACCCACTGGCAATCGGGGGACATTGTACATTGTCACGAATGGCTCATCCCTAACTACTGTTCTTCCTATGCAATTTGTATACTCCGTGGCTCCCCCTTTCTTATATATATTGCCTAGTGGTAAAGGTATATTATTAGGGCCTGTTAAGGGGCTTGTAACCATGTATGTATTAGTGATGTTATCATTAGGCTTTAGCCAGGATGGGGGTCCTTCTCCTATATTAATCCCCCCAGCCCCATCATTGTAGTGGTAGGCCCTGAAGCACAAATATTAGTGGGTTCTGAACGACCACGCGCTGTTAGATCTCTCTCATTCACTTTTTCCTGTGATACACAATTTCTCTTTCGCAAAATTGCACTCTTTTTTGTTACTTGCAAAGGATTTGAACCATCATGTTTACCCCAGCTGTCCGTTATAACTAGAACAGTTTTAAGTAGGTCTTATAGTATACAAATTTCGCTTTTGAACTCAATAAATAATGTATTAAATGTTCTTAATTCTTCTGACACCTTTAATATCTCTTGTTGGGGAACCTCCCCTCCGAAATTGCTTGGTTGCATCTGTTGAGTCCTGTTGCATTGCACCCACAAGTGTACTATTTGCTGTTTTCAGCTCAGCCAATAGATTTTGATTTAGATACGTGTGCTGGTATTAGGCATCTCAGCCCCCCACCTTGCATTAAGAGGTGCTTATCCTTACTATGTCTCCTATGCTCAAACACCTCTTTCTTAGGTGTTTTTTTAGCCAGGTGGCACGTGCCCTTTGTATTACATCACCGCTTAGATTTAAAATTCTCAAGCGGTAAGAACCTATTGCTAATAGGCACTGCAATGAACACACAATCTTCTATGCCTTATATTTGTACAGCAGAATCCTCCCATTCCTTCGTTCTCCAGAGACCCTTTTGTCTACTGCGGTGTGACAGCACACAACAACCGTGTCTAAAATCCTATTCACAAGAGGGATTCTACCTTCCTCTGGTTGGGGATATAAGTATAACGCAATAATGGTCTTTGCTAGATGGGTTGATGGAATTAATGTTACCAGATAGTGCTGTGGGATTAACAAAATGCTGCCCCCCCTTCCTGCTCTGTCTTCTTCCCAACTTCATAGGTGGACAGGCAGGGGGTCCTTAGGCTGACTAGTTCCACAGGCACGGAGTGGGGGTGGAGGGGCGGAGAATTCAGAAGCATTGCAACAGTTTCTGTCAATCCCTAACAACATAGCATTAAACCTCGCACTTTATAATTTAGGTTTAATCTTACTTGATTCCAACCCCCGTCCTTCACTCTTCCCACCAGCCTGTAAATCATCAATGTCTTGTATAAGATCCTTAATTTCAGATATTAAGGTATTAACTTCTTTTACAGGGTCAGACATCTTAAAACGTTTCTTCTGTCTATCCTTAGGGTAGATAGAAGTAAGTGCTTTCCTTTTGGACATGTTTAAATACTAAAAACACTTACAAAATTACATAAAGAGGCACACCTAAACTATATAAAGAAATTAATATGCAATCATTCAAATTGTTAATTACACACATACATACAGTATAGCCCCATCCTACCAATAGGAACAAGGTACTCCCCACTGGCTCAAGGGGCTGCCCGAGTCCATCTCCCCCATTTGCTCCTGCTTAGCTTCTATATATATTCAAGGGCTTATTTCCTGTTACCTGGGGGACGGAGGGGGTGCGAATTGGACAGCTAAGCAGCTTGCATTTTACAGCTTACAGTGTTAGAAGAACACGCCTTTTGCGTTGGGTTTCAAATGATTAATTAATACGTTGATTACAGCAGTCAAAAGGGGAGCCGAAGTGCTCCTTCGTAAGACCCGATTCAGCCGATTAGTCATCTTAACCATGGTATACTTTTAGCAATGTTGCCTTTTCAGCTCTGCTTCTACTCCTCTCCCACTCCAGTCCTGCTCCCACGCCACACTACTCGCAAACACAACACAGAGCGAGTTGTGGATGGAAGGGGGCAGCGTGGTTTTAAAAGTTTACAAAGATGTCAAATATAAACACCTGAAGTATTCCGGTAGCTTACCTAAAAGAAGCCAGTGCCAGCCTATTTCCGAGGGGACGAATGCAAGGTAAAAAACAAAAATTACAGGATCCAAATCCAAACCAGGGTCCAAGTTTAAATCCGAAAAATCCCAGCCAGGGCTTACATATAGAATAACAATCAATTCTGTTCAAGCTGATTTCCAGCGTTCCAGAATCAGAAACCAGGAAAATAACAGAAATTCCGCTCCACCCTACTGCACCAAACAGCCCTGCTCCCAACGGCAGCCCTTTGCCTCTGATAGGCTTCGCCACATTGGGCTCCAAGAGTGGGTTTTGAAGGTAGAACAGTCAGCACAATCGGGACACCTGTACAGCAGCCCAGTATAGCCCTGTCCTAACAGCAGCCCTTTGCCTCTGCAAGTCAAGGTCGTGTGGATGCAGAAGGTGAGGACAGAAAAGCAAAGAAAAAGCTCAGTGCCATCGTTGGGGGACACGGTGATGAGGAGGGAGAATAGGAGAGGATTTGCCAGCCCAAGAAAAAGAATAGGACTGAAACCAGTTTAGGACAGCTTCAGGGAACCCGAAAGAAGAGAGAGAGGGACGAAAGAAGAGGGGAGCGGTCAACGGTGTCGAAGGTAGCTGACAAATCATTGAGGATCAGGAGGGAGCAGGGTTTTGCATAGTGTGCTGAAAGACGTGAGTTACAGACAGAACGTAAATTAGTCTCTGTGGACGGCTAGAATGGAAACAGGATCCAACGCGAGGAAGAATACAGCTATGGGTAATAAAAGGAGAGACTTTAGAATAGGCAAGGCACTCCAAGAGCTTAGAAAGATATGGGAGAAAAAATATAGGTCTGAAATTTTAAGGGAGAAAAGGGTCAAGTGTGGGATTTTTAATGATGGGGAGAATAGCGTGCTCAAACAAAGTCGGAAAGGATGAAGACAAGAGAGAGATATTGAAAAGAGAGTTGAAGTAAGACAGTAGAAAGGGATAGACTTTGGAAATAAAGGTGGGATGAGTATCCGAGGGAGCTGAAGTGGGATGGGCCCTGGACAGAAGAAGAGCAGTGTCCGATTTAAATAGGGGTGAAATGGGGACACACAATCAGAATGAGTAGGGGGAAAAGAGGCAAGAGTAGAAGAAGAATGAGTAATAGTGAACTGCAGGAGGGTAACCTTGGAGGAAAAGTATGGAACCAAGTCAGTACCTGACAGGGAAGGAGGAAGAGCTGAATCAGGAGGAGACAGAGAGAGGGTACAGGTCAAAGTTTGAAAGAGGTGATGGGGTGGGAGGAGTAGGAGCCAAAAAAATCAGGATAGTATGAATGCTTAACAGAGAGAAGAACAGTGCTGAATGAAGAGTGATGAGAGGACAGAATGGAGGAGTCATATTCAGAATGGGACTTTAGTCAACGATGCTCCGCCTGTTGAAGGGTGTGTCACAGAGAGTGGTGATGCGGCATGAGCCATGGTTGTGGAGGGGTGGGAGAAAAAGGAAAAGTAGGATAAAGTGAGTCGAGGGTGGATGATAAAGAGAGGGAAAGTGAGGAGGTAGCATCATCAGGAGAGAGAGAGACGTGAAGGCACAGTGAGACGGAATAATGACAGTACAGGAAGAAATGAAGGAGGAGCTATTAAAAGAGTGTTCATTATGATAATACATGTGAAGGGGAAAGAAAAGAATCAACAGGGGGAAGAAGAGGGAATAGTCAAAAGAAAGTGAAGATGATGGTCTGAGGAATACACGGGAAGAGCAGAGACAGAGGAGGTAGATAAAGGAGAGGAGAAGATAAGGGGCCTCATTATGAGTTGGAAGGAGTATTCCGGTGGTAAATCCACCAAAATACTGCCTAATGGAATTACTGTTACTGTGTTGGTCCAGCATATTTGCCGCCAGAGTACAAGTGGTGGGGCGGTGTACACACCCGATCATTTGGATTCATTATGACTCCACGGGGGATTTCGGCGGAATTACCATAGCTATAATGTGATTATTTGTGTGTGCAAGGTTGTATGCATTGGAAGCACCATAAGAGAGTTAAGAATTTGAATTCGAGAGCATCACAAAATGCTGGGAAATCAAGATATGAAATATCCTCTCACCTCGCACTGACAGATGAAACTCCAACTAGATGACAAGAGGAACATCAGATTCATGGGGCTGGAAGTGGTAACCTGTTGAATCAGAGGAGGTGCCAGAGAACAGAATCTCCTGCAACAGGAAGCCAGAATATATTTTCAAATTCAGAACTATGTCAGACAGGCTTAACTCTGATCATGAGTATGATGTGTTTCTGTGAGGTTTAGGCAACACTTGGGCCACGCAGTCTTGTATTAAGTTATCCTATGAGTCATTGGGAGATAGTATACCACTGTACAATATGTAACCACATTTATACATTCCACACATATCTCCCAAAAGCCAGCTCCTAAGCCTTCAATCGCCATCTGATCCAATCATCCAAAACACATACTCACCTAGCCAGTTTGCTTAGCAACTATGAATTTTGTGCACTGTGTGTGTCACACATACACATCATGTTCCCTGCAAATTCGAGATATACACAGCTCATTCTAAGATGGATTGGATCCCCTCCTCTGAATATGCTCTGAACTGTACAAATTGAGCACCTTGCGGGTCACATGCTGTCATGGCCACAGGCCCCAGAACACAGAAACCACACCATCTAGTGATGGGGGCAATGGGTCACTTGACTCACTTATGTCCCTTGGGACTCATAAACACAGGGGCCATGGATGGACTCAGTCTTGGAGCCTTTGGCGCCAGGCTCATATAGAGATGTGAGCAGGAACACTTTATTTCAGTGCAGGAGTGCTTTTATTTTACTTCAGTGCACACTTTATTTCAGTGCAGGAGTGCTTTTATTTTACAAGAACTTTCCAGGTGCTAAAAGCCTTTATTCCTACCTGTGCCTGGAGAAAGGCAAATGCTCCAGGCACAGGTAGGTCAGGTACCACAGCCAGGGTATGCCCCTCCTGCTGCGCCTCAACAGCCCACGCCAGTACAGGTGGTTCTTCCAGGGGTGGATCCCCTGACCCCGCCAGAGCGCTTCACAGGTGATCCGAATAAGTACGCTGTCTTTATGAATCAATGTCGCCTTATCTTATGCAAACCTGGGGCATTCCCCAATGATAAAGCGAGAGTGGCATTTGTACTCTCATATTTGGGAGGTAGTGCAGCGGACTGGTCAATACCCTTGGTAAACCAGGATGATCCTTTGCTTTGAGACTTCGGAGGTTTCCAGCGTGAAATGGAGAAACTATTTGCACGGCATACTCAAGGGCGACTCTGGACAATAAGCTGTTATCACTACGGCAGGGTAATCAAGACCTACTAACATATATCGCTTCCTTCAATCGTCTGATAGCACAAACTAACTGGCCAGAGGAGAAAAGAACTACACTCTTTTACCAAGGCTTGCGAGGAGAACTTAAGGACGTATTAGCCCAAGTAGTAAATCCCCCGGAAAGATGTGCGTAATACATCGACCTGACATTGCAGTTCGATCAGAGATTGCAGTATCGGAAGATGGATCGGGCCAAGGCCGAGGGACGGTCACTCTATGTGCAACCCCGTGAGAATCAAACCAAATTACATGAATAGTCTGAGCCAATGCAAATGGGAGGCTTGCGGAGCCCACTCACCAAGGCAGAAAGGGAGAAAAGGTGACAGCAGCAGCTTTGTTTGTACTCTGGTAAGGCAGGTCACTATCTCTGAGAATGCCCCGTGGGATCACCCAGGAAAGCAGTTGGAGCAACCGACAAAGGTGAAGAAGAAGAACAGGACTCGGGAAACTCCAACTCGAGCGGTAAAAAGGAACCTATGCAGACCTCACATCTAGTCATCCCTGTGCTCCTGGTAAACCACAAGCAACCGTCGAAAATACATGCCTTGGAGGCATACATTGACAGTGGGGCTGTGGGAAATTACCTGGACCAAGATCTGGCTACCCGGATAGGCTTTCCTCTCTGACAGAAGCAGGTTTCGGAAAACATCACAGCAGTTGATGGATCTCAGCTATCATCCTGCTCAGTGACACATTACACCCAGTAGGTCATGCTTCTGTGCAGGGCGGTCACCAAGAGGACATCACCTTCGATCTCATTGGTGCTCCTCAGTTCCAGGTGATACAGAGATGTGAGCAGGAATACTTTATTTCAGTGCAGGAGTGCTTTTATTTTACTTCAGTGCACACTTTATTTCAGTGCAGGAGTGCTTTTATTTTACAAGAACTTTCCAGGTGCTGAAAGCCTTTATTCCAGAGAACATACCCATGCGTTGACTCATCGGGTGTGGCTCCCTAGGCCTGGTCTTCAAGTGCTGACTCATCAGGTGTGGCAGGGTGTGGCAGGCAGGCTGAACCTGGCAGGCGTGGCTTCAGAAGCTCATCTATCTAAGTTGCTCCATCCTTAAGGCTGGTGCTTCGGGTTACTGTGCACTCGCCTGCAACGTGATGCTCACCGCCACTTGGACCAGTTTACTTACCTTTGAAACCAGGCATTCTCCTTCATACTCAAATCCCGGAAACTGGTGCTTCATCGCTTCATCTGCAGACTCATCTCCTGACATCCTGTGATCTTGATCCCGATGCCGCAGCACTGCGTTCCAAATCCACAAACTCTAACCCTGTGAAGAAGAAGAAAGACAAGAACTACCATCCTAGGGCCATGCTGCATTTGAACCCGTACACCACCTAGTTAACAATTTACCATCTACTGTACCGCTGCAGGTTCGTTCCTCGTTCCCTCCGGCTGCCGCCTCGAGCTCTGCAGCTTCTGCCGGGTCGGCAACATCACCTGCAGGGAAAGAAAGAAAAAGAGCAAACATCAAAAGTGGAACAGACAGCAATATAAGACAACAAACTTTACAATTCAACAAAAACAGACGAGGAAAGACAAAGGCAAACAGGAACACTTACCTGAAGTATATTGGCTTAGTCGCAGCTGGACTGGAATACCGCGTGCAAGGGACCAGTGAAGGAACTCGGTCCAGCTCATACAAGCGCCCCTGCCAGAAGCAGCAGGACGGAGTGCTCGCCAAAGCTAATCAACAGGTGAGCTTTCCAGGGACAGCACATCCCACGGATACCATGGTTTGGGAGAAGGGGTCTGGAAGGGGATGAGGCTCACAAGCTGGCATACTCACGCCCCCTATTCTCCACACAGAAGCAGTCCCGAGCAGCATCACCTATTACCACCAATCACCACATAAGTGCAGGAGGTGAAGTTGGACCCGAGCGACCTCACCCCCGGTAGGGCTGCAACCGTGCCCCAATGCCTCAGCAGAGACCAGTTGAGCGTAACACATACACATAACTATGTCTGCAATCTACAGATTCCTAGAATCCTCTTATTGGTGGAACAGAATATCTTCTTTGAACCCTCAGTCTTATGAATGACCTTATTTTATCCAAGAGGACCTCCTCCATACTGGATACGTTACTGTCTCTCTCCTATTCACCAAGTCACCAGCTCATTACAGGCAATAATGATTACACATATATACAGACATCAAATCATAACTTTTTAAAACCCCTACAGGGACCGCATCGGTACAGATATTTGTATTGTTTCATCCTCTCATGGTGACATCACACACTTAACGTAATATGTCATCCACGGAATACACCACAATACTGTAATATAAACATTACAGAAAACATGGAATCCGCAAATTCTCACGCGGAACAAGACATTGAGCCGAACAGGGCAGAATATACTTCCAAATCTACTTTGAACAGGTAGGGGTGTTAACATACAGGTCAAGTCTTTTGCAACCTTGACTGGGGATCCAGCCCACAATAGATCATATGCATCTCTTACAAATAATCTTTAACTAATTCAGAAATCGCACACACAGCATCTACCTTGATGTCTCGGATGAGGCACAAGAGTGTATCTTAAAGATATAAGGTTGGTAAGAGATTCTCAGTTTTCATTTCAATCAGTCATCATGGGATACAGAAGCCATACTTCTGACCAATGTATACTTTGTCCTTCTCAGGTCATATAGAATATTCAGAGCACAACAGCTCTCGAATTCTTGCGTGCACCTATTTTACGGTCCCTGCAGAACTGTAACAGCTAAAAGGTCAAAAAAAGGTACCTTAGCAAAATAACCCATATAAAGATGCGTCACACCAGTCTTGCATGTGTGTGATGACATTACTCCCCTAACAATAGGTTATCATGCATAATTTTGAAATGTCGTTCTTGTTTCTTACGTGATGTTTGATAATTGGGGTTTCCTCTATGTCATCACTTTTCCCTCTTTTCCTATGTTCTATAACCACGCACTTGTACCTAACATTTTTATATGGGTTTGTGGATGCTGTTTTTCAAAAGTCTGGGTGAATTTGGACAAATGTATGTAACCATTATTAGTGTTTTGGTTCATGAACCTGTTCAGCCTTGAAAAAGACCAGGATGGGTCGAAACACGTGTTGACTGGTACATTGTTTCAATTATTTTTAAAATAAAAACCTTAAAATCAATATAAAGGACATGGACAAGATAATATTAATTTTGAACAAAGCTATAAGTCAATAGAACCTTATAGACTGATTTAGCGTGACTGGGGTTTAGGAATCCCATGACAGACATGTTTCTGGTGACATAGTGGCATTGTCACCCCACACCTATACAAACGCTGCTTAGCCGGCATCTCATTATAATTTCAATACCAGTGCAGTTTGAGACATGTTTGTTGCCACCCCCCACAGACTCACACGTTGGTCAATGGAGTCTTTTGTTTCATCATGTTCACATTTTATTGTATTCATTGCTGCTGGTGCAGAATACAACACAAAACAATCTGCCGCTTGGTACACCCAGAGCTCCACAGTAAAAACATGCAATTAAGTCATTAGAGAAACACACACACACACACAAACCAGTCCAGCCCTGGGGTGTCTATCTGCAACTTAAAACCGTGCTGCTGTGTTTATTATTTAGTGTACACAAACATATGAAGTGCTGCGTGAATGTCTGTCCTTCAAAACTGTTATCTGTTAATGTTGTCTTAATTCTGCTGTACAGTGCTCTGCTGCTTCCTAGCTAGGTGTGCGCTACACAATAATAGTAATAATACAATAATGGCAAGATGTATTCTTCTGCCATATCTTTAAAACAATAATTGAAGGATGGTTGGATTTAAAATTCTCAATGCCTGAGATGTCACGTTTGGCACTTTGAAAGCAGAAACAATCAAATGATTCTACCATCAGGAGATCAGACGCAAAAGCGCTGGTCCAGTTCTCACACTCTGAAGATGCTAATCTAATATTATTTAAATGGTTTGCTGCTGTGGTTTGTACATTTGCATGTATGCATGTAATGATAAGCTTTAATACATTTGGCAATTGTTAATTGCAGGTCATGAATGTAACTGTACTTTCACGCTTCTTTGTAGCCATTGGGCCTCATTACAAGTCCGGCGGTAAACCGGCAGGCTGGCACGGGACTTGCAATATTTTCCGGTGCCTGGCTTGCTGGATTTACCAGGGCATTACAGCCCCGGCGGTCTGGGAAGTCAGGCGCCAGAAAAGGTAAATCCCCATTCCCATTGAGTCCTATAGGACTCAATGGGAATAGGGAGCATGGAAGCACCGGCACCGTGTGCAACAGTGCCGGTGCTTCCATGTACGTCTGCGAGCGGGTGCAGTCCCGCCCACCAGGTCAGGCCTAGCGGGCAGAACGACAGCTGCTTGCAGACTTGAAGTGTGCCGGTCCGGTATCAATGGTGCTGGTAGGCTTATCAGCACCATTGTTACCGAACCGGCACACTCGTAATGAGGCACAATCTTTTTTTGCACTATGCAAGCCTAGTTTTTCCAAATCATTAGAGAATTATCTAATTTCCAAAGTGTGCCCAATTGTACAATTATCTAGACCAAGCCCATTACAGGGAGAAGTGTGAGTATGTTACGTTATGTTATGTTATGTTATGTTATGTTATGTTATGTTGATTTATACCGCGCACAGCTTCCACCCATGGGTAGTCTCCAGACATTAAAATTATGGGCCATTAAAAATCTCTAACACCTTTTCCAGTGGATGTATTCCCATATATTATATGTAGGCATAAACATCTGTAGGTCTCGTGCCCTCATGGGCCTAATTACAAGTTTGGTGGCAGGGGCGTTACTGGGGGTGCTAAGGGGCTATAGCCCCTGATCTTTTGATAGTAGCCCCGGATAGAATCTCAGGAGCTACAGCCAAAAGACTAGCTAGCCCCCAGTCCCAACAGTTCCAACATCAGTGTAGCCCCGGGTCTTTTCCAGACCTAGCAACTCCCCTGTTTGGTGGTATTATTCAATCCACAAAAATATCACCAAACGGATTTACTGTTACCACCACTTGGTCTGTCAAAATTACTGCCGGATTACAAGTGTTGTTAGGCGGTGTTAGTCCCCATTTATTGGAGCCCATAAGACCCCCATGGGAGCGCTGATTTTGCCTTTTTCTCTGTAGTAAGGTGGAGGAATTACCTCCAGAATTCTGCTGAAGGTTTTTCCTGGCACTGTCCTTCACCCACACTATTCCTCACACTTTCTCCCTCGCTGACTGTGACCCTCTCTCCTTCACTGTCCCCCATTCACCCTCACTGTGCCCCTCTCGCCGTCAGTGTCCGTCACCCTCACTCTCTCTCACCTTCACTATTCCTCACCCTGTATCCCTCACTGGCTGTGGCCTTCTCACCCTCACTGCTGCGAGGCAACAGTGAGGGCGAGGGACAATGTGGGAGAGAGCGGTAATGCAGCAGTAATGCACTGGTAACACCGTTACCAGTGCATTACCACAGTTTCTGGCCACACTGCCAAACTCGTAATGAGGCTCAATAGGGACAGATTCTAAGCTGTGGCAAAGACTGGAGTAGAAAGTTGACATTCTCCTCTCCAGTTTCCAGCACCACCATTCTGAGGTGAGTGGAAGGATTAGAGGGGAACTGTCAGGCTTTCCAGCAGCATATGTGTGCACCAGTGTTACTCTGAGAATTTCTAAAGTTTGACAAAAAATGTTGTGCTTTCCAGATGTTAAAGCTGATACAGATCTGCCTTTGTGGGTAAGCATGTGTAAATTGCAACCATTTCTTTTTTATGTAAGTGTCCTTGAGCTTTCAGTAAATAAGAAAGGTGGTGCTGCAGACTGAGGCAGCCTTCATGATAAAAGGAAAATGTGTGCAGTAGATGTTAACGAGGCCCTTAAGAATATGGTGCTTTAGGGGGGCGCTGTTGCGCACATCAAAGATGGCCGCCTAGCGCAAGCGCTCCAGCTCGGACGAAATCCTTTTTCAAAATTATTCCTGTCAGGAACGTCCCAAGCTCGGAAAAAAAGCTACATTCTGGTAACAGAAGCTCTGGCATACGTACTGGTGAGAAATTGTGAGAAATCGGAGCTGAGGTGCAGAGATACCTGCTTCGCAGATTCGGCGGCTGGTGGAGGCCTGCAGAGCCGCCTGTGGGCTCCACGGACGCCCGACGGAAGACCGAGGTGGGGGAAGAGCGCCGCACGACCCACAACATCCTGCTTACGAAGGAGAGGGAGGCCGAGTGTCTGCCCGCCTGGAGACGACGGTGCCCTTGCCCGCGATCACTCTTCGGGACCCATTTGGGAGACGGGGCCCTGCGGGAGCAGAAGGAGGTGCTTGGGGGCGTTGGACTGTCTCGCGGCTGCGGAGACGCAGCGGCTGCTCGGCCCGGCTCCCGTCCTGCAGCCCACCGCGACACTATCTGCGGCTCTGTGTGGGCTGTAACCTGCTCCCTGCCGGGCGGACTGCGGCTTTGGCGTAGACTGGCCCTCGACCTGCAGCCCCTCGCAGTGGAGCTTGAGGTGGTCCACGGCCATCGCCAGCGAACGCGTGCTGGCCCCGGGGGCGAGTGGGGCCGGAGCCCGCCCCCCCATTTTTTACCAAGTAAGTGACTACGAGATACGGGAAGAGCCCCACACCTGGGAAGGCCCTGCATAGTGAACTGCAACCGCGACCTGGGCCCACTGCATTTTGCCCCCACTGTCACGGGGGCAACAATCCTACAGCACCCTAAGCTGCTTCAGATCGTCGCCCTACAGCACCCTGGGATATACCGGCACATCATAGAGGCCCATCAAAAAGCACCCGGGTGGAGAGACATATATCCTTAAGTGGGCAATAATCACCCGCGACCACAGGCCCTACACCGCGCGGGCGCGGCGGAGCTGCTGTGTAGCGCTTGAGCACAGCAAGACCCCCGGCGGGGCCCTTCAACATATGATCCGGAGTAGTGGTTGGGGGGGCTTCCACCGGCGCAGCATTGCGAAATTAATTCCTATACACTGGCAGTACACCAGACGATAAGGGCGGATATATAAAGGATTCCCCCTCTCCACACCTGTGCCACATAGCGGTGCACAGGGCAACAACACGTGGGGGAACACAGTCCATCCTTCCTTGGAGGCCGCACCACATTGGCCGCACCGAGAAGAGGGGGGCAGGTGGGAAGAAGATTGGCCCAATGGACACCTCCACCAGCTCACAACCGCAGGGGGCGGCTGGTGGGGAACCACAACTGCCTGATGGGCAGGAGACTGACCCGATGGAACACCTAGCAGCGCTGGTACAGAACGGATTCATGGCTGTGAACGTAAAACTAGATGATATAGTGGCGACGATCGGATCCTTGAAGGCACGTGTTGAAAAAGAAAGCGCGTGTGTTACGGAGGCGGAAAATAGGATAAGCGCAAACGAGGACACGATACTACAACACAGTCGAGATATAGCCCACCTCCAAACAGAATTACATAAAACCCAAAACAAGTGTGAGGACCTTGAATCTAGATCCTGGAGAAACAACATCCGGATTGTTGGGGTATCTCAAGAGTTTTGCAAGGGTCCCATGGAGAGACAAGTTGAGGCCTTGTTGAAAGACATCCTAGGTGCCGACTCTTTCTCGGATCACTTTCTGATTGAAAGAGCCCATCGCACCCTAGCACCGCACCCGAAACCAGGAGCTCCCCCTCGAACTATAATTGCACGTCTCCTTAATTACCGAGACAGAGACACTATACTCCGGCTGTCGAGAGAAAAAGGAACCTTACGGTACGAAGAGAACAAAATCCACATATACCCGGACTTCTCGACCAACGTGCAAATGCAAAGAAGATCATATGATGGGGTGAAAAGGCAGCTACGTATGCGAAATGTGCCCTATGCCCTCATCTTCCTTGCGAAAATGAGGATACAACATGGGGGACGGGCCCACTTCTTCGAGAACCCCACAGATGCCATGTCGTACGTAGAGTCTTCCATCCTATTATCCCCCGGAGACGGAATGGCAAACCAAAATGCGAGTCCATAACCGAGGGGTGAAAGACGAGACCCAACAGAGCGGAAAATGAGGTTAAGGCTCGACCGCCTGCCACCTGACAAAAGAAAAAAGAATAAAGAAATTGGAAGTTATGTAACGGTGACGAACTGAACAAAAACTGCTGTTTCTCCGGGCTGTGAGCCTCAGTCTAGAGTGCGCCAGATGGCTACAACTAGTGACCCTCAGGAAAGTTCCACATGTTAAAGGGACTGTTTATTGTGGGACAACATTGTCAAGTTGGGGTTGATGATGTGGGTGGGGTATTAAAATGTTGCGGGATTAAGCAAAGCGGGGAGGAGGGTGGGAAGTTCTGGAACCGGGACTCAGTTGGAGGAGTCCCTCAAGTTATAAAACGTGGTGACATTGCAACACATGGAACTCTCCTAAATAACAGCAAGGCAAGAAATGCAAACTGGGTATACAGACATGGCTAACCCTGTTAGAGCGGCCTGGGGGCTTAAATTGAAACTTCTTACTTGGAACGTCCGGGGGCTGAACAATCGAGTCAAATTGAACAAAGTGGGAGCTTATGTCACGCGTCATCAGCCTCAGATTGTCATGCTACAGGAAACTCATGCGCTCCAGAAGGTTAACACCGAGTTCTTGAAAGGGTGCGGTAAGCATAGATACTGTACGGAATACTCCTCGCAGGAAGAGGGGCACTGACCCTGATTCACCCATCAGTTGGGTTCCAATTTGAAAGGAGTAAAATAGACCCGTTGGGTCGCTACGTTATAGTTTGGGGAAACATCGCGGGGGAAGAACTGATTTTGATAAATACGTATGGTCCGAATATGGATCACCCTGATTTTTACACGAATGTATTGCAAGAGATTGGTGTGTGTGGGGGCGAGCAAACAATGTGGGGAGGAGACTTTAATACTATCTTAGACACAGAACTAGATCGCTCCACCTCCACACACTGGAATCACACGAGATCAGCTAACACTCTACAACAAATCATCTCACAACTGCAACTAGTAGATGCCTGGAGAACACTGCACCCCCAAAAGAGACAGTATTCCTTTTACTCCTCAGTGCATGACACCGAATCCCGCATCGATTACTGGTTGGTGTCTGCGTCTCTCATGCACCAAATTAACGAAAGTGAAATATTTCCTCGCACCCTATCAGATCACTCCCCTATTGTGTTAGACATGACACTAGGAAACCTTAGACCCCCGGTCAGAAGATGGAGGATGCCTTCCGACATCTTTAAGGACCCTGCAGTGGTAGAGGAATTACACACCGAGGTAGAATCTTTTTTCGAAACCAATAAGGATTCAGTAAATAGCCCTGCGACGCTATGGGAAAAGTTCAAGGCGTGGGTGAGGGGTATCCTGATTTCCAAATCCACTGGGCTATTGAAAGCGGTCAGGAAGGAACTGGCAGAGGTTGAGAAACGATTGGGGGAGCTAGAGCAACGATACACATCCCTGCATGAAGACAACACCCTTGCAGATATTAATAGCAACCTACAAGAATTCAACAAGCTAGCAAATAGGGAACTGCTGTATATGGCCACTCCGGCCAGAGCACGTCGGTATGGCGAAGGGAGCAAGGCGGGGGGGCACCCTAGCTAACCTGCTGAAAGCTGAAGGAGGCCGCACCTTGATCTACAGCATAATAGCGAGCGACGGCACAGTGACAACAAGCGAGGAAGGTATTAATAGTGAGTTTTCCCATTTTTATAAAGAACTCTACGCCAACCATGATCTAAAAACTCCCAATGATATCAGAGTATACTTATACAAAGTTGTTAGCTGAAAATAAATTACTGTTAGACCAGCCCCTTACGATTGAAGAAATTAAGGAAGCGATTAAATCATTAGCCAATGGAAAGGCTCCTGGCTCAGACGGTCTGGGAATTGAATTATACAAGGAGCTGAGTGAGGAAATTGCCCCGATATTACTGTCCATGTGGGAGGAGGCCACAGAAGTAGGGATACTGCCAACATCCATGAGAGAGGCCATAATCACTGTACTCCCTAAGCCCAGGCGTCCCCCCAATGAGATGTCCTCATACAGGCCCCTGTCCCTTATAAACTGTGACGCCAACATATTTGCAAAGATTCTGGCCAATAGACTCCTACCTCACATGCCAATATTAGTACACCCTGACCACTGCGGGTTCATCCCCACTAGATCTACAGCACTCAATTTACGTAGGCTATTTGGCGTCATGGCCCAGATCAAACCGGAGGCCCAGGTGGTAGCTGCGTCCCTAGATGCTGAAAAGGCGTTTGATTCTGTGTCATGGACGTATCTGTTCATGGTGTTGGAAAAATTTGGACTGGGCCCATGCTTTCTGAAATATGTTGAGGTGTTGTACACTAACCCAGGGGCCAGGGTGTTAACTAACCACACTATGTCAGATTGGTTTGAGTTGGGGAGGGGTACTAGACAGGGCTGCCCATTCTCCCCCATACTGTTTGCCCTGACCATGGAACCAGTTGCGGCAGCAATTAGAGAACATCAGAAACAGAGGGGTGTATGGATGGCGGGACTGACCCAATCAATATCCCTGTATGCAGATGACACCCTATTATACATCCGAGAACCTGACACACACTTGGGTCCAGTGATGGAAGCAGTGCACAAATTCGCAGAATACTCGGGATACAAAACTAATTGTTCTAAATCTGAAATCTTTCCCCTTACCCCTGCTACCAGATGCCCAAGCAACACGTACGGTCTACAGTGGTCCCCAGACAAGATAAGATACCTGGGGGTTATCGTGTCAGGAGACAGAACATCCCTATTTTTGAATAACCACGAATCCCTACTGACTACGATTTCCAGTAGGCTCCGCATATGGGCTAATCTTCCCATTTCACTTATCGGACGGGTAGCCATACTAAAAATGGTCATCCTTCCTAAGCTACTGTATATATTCACTAACATCCCGATTTGGCCCGGTAGGCGGTTTTTCGACACTCTTGGATCCATGGCGGTGGAATTTATCTGGTGCGGGGGGTGGCCAGGATGAAGTGGGAAAAAATGGTGGAACCATATAATAAAGGCGGCATAGCAGCCCCTGACTTCGAATTATATTATCTGGTTGCACAGGCCCAATTTGTTAAGCACTGGTATGACGAACACAATACCTCACCCCACATCTGTCTTGAAAAACACGCAGCATGTCCAACCGACATAAGGTCAGTCATCTTTAAAGATAAACACAGGGATGAATGCCCATTTGACCCAGTTAGTACAACAACACAGGCATGGTTCAAACTCTACCAAAAGCTGGGGGTGAAGACGCCTTACTACGCTGAGGCCCCGATTTGGAACTTCCCAGGTATAACACCCACATACGATCCAGGTATACAAAACAAATGGGACCCAGACGAGGAATTTAAAATCAAGGACATATTCCCTAATGATAGATTCATAACATTGGAGGAATTCAAAACAGGGATGGGAAGGGACCAATTGATGATATTGCAATATCATAGAATGAGATTGGCCTTCAAGGCCCGGTGGCCAATGTTCCCAGATGAACCCCCACCACACCCATGCCTGCTGACCCTGGCAACCCGAGCTGGAACCAGCATTTCGGGGCTATATGCGGCCGTGCAGGCTAATACTCCAACGGTAAATGTAATAAAGGCCTCCTGGGAAGCAGACCTGGGTGAAAATATAACTGACAGAACCTGGGAGAGATACTGTGAATTGACCAGGAGGGTATCCATGAACGCAGGCCTCCGGCTGATTCAGTTGAAGATGCTAAATAAGCTACACTACCCCCAAAAAGTGGCGAAGTTTACAAATAATAGTCCTGGTAAGTGTCCGAAATGTGGGGTGGATCGGGCTGACTCGATACACATGTACTGGAGCTGTCCTCATGTGCACGCGTTTTGGGGCGAGGTAGCAAATATCCTAGAGGAGGTGACTCAGATACTGGCAGACCTCACACCCCAAAAATATCTGTTTAGGAACATTGGTAAACAATCGGAGGTAACAAGAAGGCTCTTTAACATCACATGCGCAGTGGCAAAAAAGTGCATTCTGCAAAAATGAAAGAGTGCACAGGCACCAAGAGTGAGCCACTTCCTTAAGGAATTGATGTATGTCAATGAATGTGAAGAACACTATATAATGTCACTCCCGAACTCAAGTAAACCGAAGGACATCTAGGCCCCGTTTAGAATACATCCATGCGAAGCAGACTCGGCCAGTAACAGCCCGGTATACTGAACTGAACGTTGATGTTCCGAATATATGCGATATGTGTTGTTGTTGCAATGTCATGTACCACAAGCATTAAATAAAGTTAAAAAAAAAAAGAATATGGTGCTTTTATGAAATGTGTTGTTCCTGCTTGGGACAACCCAGTTCTTTTTTTATAAGGACCTCTGAATCAGGCCCTTTGATGCCTGGTCACCACAGTCTTCGTTTAACAGAATATGGTGCTTTTAAGAAAAGTGTTGCTACTCCATGGAACACTGCTACTCTATTTCGGCATGCACTACTCTTACAGGGAAAGCTGAAAAGTGTACAGACTCTACCAAATATGGAGTTATGTCTCTTAGGAAGGCAACTGAGGACTTGTATACAGCCTCTACGAGGACTCCAATGTTTTAGCATGATCTATTTGATCTTGTCTTAGTGAATCTCCCATACGAGCAAACTACCCTGAGTTCACTCTAAGGGGATTCACTTTTAACAAGACTGCTTCAGTGGGCACTAACATGGGCCGTTGGCATGGGTCTTTCAGGAGGAGCATCCGGTCTATTTAGTTTGTTGGCTGTTCTTGCAAACCGATAACCCACATGGGGGAAGAGAGCGATGAGTGCTAAGCAGGAAAGGGTTTGGTAAGATTGGGGGCAGATGTGTAAGGATTGTCAAGATCTTACTTTTCAGCAACCTAATCAAACACCTGGTGACACTTCTTTACACGACACGGGTTCTCATTACAGATACGCTGCCCCAGTGCGTGTGCAATTTAGCTTAGAACCAACACTAGGGCAAGCATTGCCCTGGTGCAAAAAATAGTCTTGCAACGGGCCTCATTACGAGTTTGGCGTCAGCCGTGCCTGTAACACAGGCACGCCTGACGCCAAACCTGTGATTTTACCGGCAACCGCAAATGGGCAATTACTGGGTCATGCCGAGTTTGGCGGACCCAGTAATTGCTCATTTGCGGGTGCCGGTAATAAGGGACTCCCCATCCCCATTCATCCCCACAGGGCTGAATGGGAATGGGGAGCTCGGATGAACCGGCACCATTCATGACGGTGCCGGTGCATCCACGAGTTGTGCTCGCGGGTGCCGCACTGCCCACCAGGTCTGACCTGGCGGACAGAGCGAGACCCACGAGCACAGCTCGTAGTATTGGCAGTAAAGTACCAACGGTGCCGGTAGCGCTACCGGCACCGTTGTTGCCTCACCGCCATACTTATAATGAGGCCCAATGTATTTTGCACCTGGGCAATGTTCACACTAGTGCTAATAAATCACGCTATTAACACCAGGACAGGCATCGCTCTGGTGCAAAAGGCTTTGAAAGCACTTAATTTTGCCTTAGGGCACTTTTCTGTCCTGGTGCTAACCGCGTGCAAAATTGCACTTGTGCCATAGCAACGTTTCTGGCAAAGAGGCCACTGATGGAGCTGATGTGTATGTTAAATCTGGATATACACTTCACAGCATTTTAAGTATCGACAAGTAGTGTAAACTGTAGGAAAGTGTAGTGTTTAAGGGCATTAATTGGGGCATTTGGTGACAGCCATCTTGCACTTCAAAGTTGGATTTTTACTTAGAATATGTTCACAAAAGACACAAATTTAGCAATTATTGGTTACACGTGCTGAATAGATGAGAACTAAGGTGTTGTGGAGACAGTAAACAGGCAGACATAGGGTGCACATCAATTAAACTAGTACCAGAAAGTGGCCTTGAATAATGTAAAACAATGTATTTACCAGAGTAGGCCACAGGCCTCATTCCAAGTGTGCCAGTCCGGAGAAAATGGCAGAAAAAAATCATTTTTCCGGACTGGCACAGTTCAAGATTGCAATGGGGGCCATGGATTTCCTAGTAGGCCTGACCCGCTGGTAGATCAGGACCCTACCGGCAAATAATTGCCAAATCACTGGCACCTGTACTACTAGTACTACCTGTGCCGGTAAGTCCGGCAATCCCATCTCACGGGAATAGGAATTTACCTGCACTCCACCGCCTGTAATATCCTGGTAATACCCGGATATTGGGCGGCAGAGACGGTAAGGCTGGTTTGCCGGTATCGGTGGGATACCGAAAAACCTATATTTAGGGCTATATCTCCTTTGACACATTCTAGCAAAATGGAAGAAAGCACATTTTTAAATTTAAATTAAGTGTTGTTTTCGGGAAAGGGGTGGTCTGTTCTCCAACAGTACTCTGACAAAGCACCATTTGAAGGATTACACAAGCGGCGGGGAAGCAAAACCAATGCAAGGGTTCATTGTTGGATTACTTTTAACGTTCTACGGTATGGATTTTATGTAACTGTTTTATATTTTATATTGATGCATTGTACTTTTATGCATATTTTTATCTGAATAAAGTTTATTGATTGATGGATTTCTTCCATTGCAAAAGGCATGTTGAATGCCCCTGCACAAATGCATCTAACGCAGTAAACATAATTACATGTGCTTGTGTGCGTTTCAGAGCCATTACTCCATTCAGAAGGCCGCGGCCGTGCTTGGCATTGGCACAGACTTTGTCATTGCAGTGAAGTGTGATGAGAGGTAAGCGCCTACGCGTGTACTGCTGCCGCAGTAAAGGCTAAAACATGGCTGCAATGCACATCTTTATTTGCAATGGTGTATGGCCATATTCCATGAAGCTTGTAAGCATTCTTCAGAATTCTGGGTGGCATTCTTGCACAATTTCAAAAGGTATTCATTTTCATTGCAGACCATTCAGTAGAGCAGGGGTCTGCAAACTGTTCGTTCTCCAGTTGTTTTGTACTACAATTCTCATGATCTCTCACCATTGACTATGCTGGCTAGGGCTGACTGGAGACCCTTGCAGTAGAGCAATGTTTTTTTTATTGTTGAATTTAATCAGTGTGTACACAAACGAATGTGGAGGAGGTAGTGTATAGCAGATCTTTAACATGAACAATATGTTTATGTATGTGTTGTTAACAATGATATGTTTGTTGTATTAAATGGTTACACTGCCATAAGAATTGTTAACACAGAAAAACACACGTGCAGATGTGATTAGTAGCATTGAGGGGGAATAGGCCTTTGATAAATGTGTTGATGCAATGAGTTAAATGAAGGTCTTGTGATTTGGAATGTTTTATCATTATACAAAATTCGGAAGAAAAAATGTAGCACAAAATAACAATGGACATAAACTTGTGTAACAACTAATGGGTTAGGACTTGTTAATTGTCTGTTTAAATACTACCTTAAGCAGATATGTTTGGGTATAGGAGTTGTGTCAATGCCCCAAGAGGTGCTATGCCCCTGCATTCTCGCTGGTTTATTTTCTGAATCTAATCACAGAACAATGGACATAAACTTGTGTAACAACTAATGGGTTAGGACTTGTTATTTGTCTGTTTAAATACTACCTTAAGCAGATATGTTTGGGTATAGGAGGTAGTCAATGCCCCAAGAGGTGCTATGCCCCTGCATTCTCGCTGGTTTATTTTCTGAATCTAATCACTGGCCAGAATTACTGTTGCCCAAGTTAAATTCTCTTTAAAGTTAATAGAAGTAACATCAAAGAATATTCAAGAAGCCATGAAGCTCAACCATTGCCAAAGAGCTGCAGCTTAAAGGCACTCCAACGTGCATACGTACTGCTATTGTGTGCAGAACTGCACACACATTACAATACATGCAAGTATATAGGTCTGTTACAGTACCAAATCGGGGCCCATAGCCGCTATGTTCAGGTGACATAGCAAAGTTCCGGCTCACAATAAAAATATGGTAAAGATGACATTTCCCGGCTATCACCAAGCGAAGTATTGGGACGTTATGGTTAAGTTGCACTAATAAAAACCTATGAAATTCAGTGAAAAAACTGCTAAAAGGATGTTATGGTTAAGTTGCACTAATAAAAACCTATAAAATTCAGTGAAAAATCTGTGTTAAACGGACGTTATGGTTACAAGTAAAACCAGAAAACCCCAGAAATTTGCCAGTTATGATAAGCTAAGCAACCATAACTCACGCCACCATCATGCACTGCTAAAATTAAAACCCCGGACATCACAGATGACATCAACTAAACTAAACTAAAACTAAACTAAATCACAAATGTCATTTATGAGATCACTGATGACATCACATATCTAGGCCACTTGTTTGTGTTCTCTGTTATATCTAGGCCAGGTGGTTTTGTTCACTGACAGAATATTTAAATTCAAAAGATGCTATATATCTAAACGTTAAACTTGTCGCATATTCTTAAAGTACTTCCCTTAGGGATTAGTATGACCTTATGGTGCACATACATGGGCCAATAAGCAGGCCTCAAACACACAATTCATTTGTATACATGAAGATGAACTTGAATGTTACTGATATTTGCGGGTGATATTGTTTCTTTCTTACTTTATTTTCCCTGTATATGTCTCTGATTTGTATACATTGGGGGTCTTCATGAGTGTGTAGTAAGTCTTGAATTGTTAGCTATGTATTCTTTTGTTTCTCCTTTATTGTGCATTTGTTTAAATAAATAAAATAAACCTTAAGCACATGAATGAGCAAGCACGATGTGAAACAAGAAGGGTATTTTAAAACACGTCATAAATATCAGACACGTTAAAAACATTTGCACATGTTTCTTTTTAGCATAACACCAAAACATTTCCAAGTATTTCCTTTTGGTAGAAAACAATTTCAGAGTTCTCGGCTAATAGAAAAAATTATAATAAAAATTACTGTAATAGCATATCAAGAAGTTCTGTTCAGTATCTCCCTCCAGATATAAAACGCAACTGCTGTGTACAAAATGGATGCCGCACTATATATGCAGCTCCAAAACTGGTCTGTATCAATGGATTCCAAACTGGAAATCGTAGTGGATTAACCCTTAGTATATAGAACCGACAGCATGGAACAGCAGGTGAGGAGGTGATGGATGGTTTCAACTTCACCAGCACAAAATCGACATATGTTGTCCTTGAAGGGAATCCCAGTCCTGCGTCCCAAAACCTCTCTGGTGGGGAGAATATTAAGATGCATATATGTAATAAATCTCCTAAATTGGTAAGACACGGCATAACTAAATATGTGTAGGGTATATTACGTTTAAACCCCTGTCTTGAGAATTCAGCGAGGCTAGTCTTAGTATGGAATGTGCATATATTGTAATTTGCAGCCCAAACCTCTGTGTGTCCCTTTAATTTTACCATCCCTGCTGAAGAGTCAATCAAATCTAAGATTTCCACATTTATTTAATTCAGGAAATACATAGTGGAGGTTCCCAGGTCTCGGAGGTATAAATTAACAGTATTTCCAGGATAGTGTCTCGCAATAAGGCCTTTCAGGGAGTTTGTGTTTAGATTAGCGGAAAGAAAATCAAAAATGTACATTGCAACTGATACTGATACTGCGCTCTTAACGAATCAAAACCTAGTTTAGCTGTTTATTCCACGTTTAACATTACTGAAAAAAGTTGCATTCATTATTTTACTATTGAAAATTACCAAATTAAAAATATTGTACTTCTATGGTGCATGCTGCAGCCATTGCCTATGCGTATGTATGATTATGTTCCTGTATTAACAACAACCCTTCAATATAATATTTTGTTTAGATAAGTACATTCTTTAATACATGAAGTACTTCATAAAAGGTGTCCTAATCACCTCTAACATGTTGCTACCAATATTGTGAACACAACCCCTTGTAGGAACTTTGATAATTAATTTAATATGTGATGTCATCAGTGATGTCATAAATGACATTTGTGATGTCATCTTTGATGTCATGGGTGTTAGTGTTAGCAGTACATGGTGGTGACGCAAGTTATGGTTGCTTAGCTTACCATAACTGGCGAATTTCTGGGGTTGTCAGTTTTACTTTTAACCATAATGTCCCGTTAACAACGTTTTTACACTGAATTTCATAGGTTTGTATTAGTGCAACTTAACAATAACGTCCCTTTAACAAAGTTTTTTCACATAATTTCATGGGTTTTTACGCATGCACCCTAATTTGATACAACTTCCTAATATAATACTTACCCCCAACGTAGCCGCACTTTCAACCGATGTACAAAGTTTTAAACATGTGTAACTCTTCTATACACTGCTTACAACATTTTCCACAGTTTTTGTGTTCGCCGATGTCCACGACCATCTGACGTCACCGTGGACTTTCCGGACAATGTCACATGACCTTGTGCACGCGCACAGCATGATGACGTGTTTGCGAATGTGTCCAAACTTCGCCAATGGGTCCCTGCTACGCGAACAAGTTTAAACTGCATTTCTGTCTGTTCTAGGAGGTTTTAAACTGAAAATGTACCCTTGCTACAACTATTTGTACTGATTACCCCTTTGCAATCTAGGACACAGCACATGCTTGGAAGAATATTAGCAAAACTGATATTTATCTTCTAAAATGGCATCAGCTATTGCCATCCCTCCTCCAGGATCCACCACTACCACCAGCTGGAGGGCCTAGACAACGGAAGAAGTTCAATAATTCAGAAAACTATCAAGAGGACCTGGAAGATGAAGTAGAGGAAATGCCTATCTCTAGCACCCAAAGAGAATCATGGGTGTATCAGTTCTTTATAACTGTTGGGGGTTGTACGAAGGTAAAATGCACTGTTGTACTCAGTCGCAGACAACCTGGGCAGTACACCTACGAAACCACCTCCATGCACCACACCAAATCTAACCACTGTGGCAATGCTCTGAGAAAGGCTGTTGCCTTCTTAGGAAGTAGTAGGCTGTCTTCCTGTACCTCATCTTCGTAAACCAGTATTGCCACCACACAGGAAACTCATATGGGGCACAATATCCCACCAGATACCTTGCAAGCTATAAAAGAGGCTGTTGATACATATCTTTCGAAGACAACTGTACTCTGTATATACTGCAACACACCACTCTGCAAGGGGGAGCAGTTTCAAAAGTGCTTTCGAGGCTGTAATCAAGGAGCATGAGAAACATTGTCCCCTACCTTAAATTTAATGCATGCCCAACATCTTCCCCTGTTCACCTGCCCCTCCATAGCTGTGTTTGCTGCCCCTTCCCCTACTTCCCTCCCCACCTTACCTCCTGGCCTCTAATGCAAAAAAAGGAAATAAAGAAAACACCAAAAAAGGTTCCTTTAGGTACCACCTTTCACAGTTAAAAAAATAGAAGTAAAAAATATAAGCTTATAGACTCGTCTACTTTACATTTTTCAGTAAAGTAGTTATACTCAATAGGATTCTCCATCCTTCCCATTAGCATCCTCTACTATGCTAATGCAAATAATGACCAATAGTATACTAGAGAAAAAGAACAAAACACAGAAAAATGTTCTGTCCCAAATACCTTTCTCTAGCATACAATAAGGACCATAATCCATGGCCCTTTATGACTATCTGTGGTCTCTGCAGTCCCCTCTCTAGACCATGCTTTATTAAAAACCCGGGATACACATGCACACCATTGCACAAGACAGCACTTCTACCCTTTTTACTGTTGTCTTTATTTCACTCCCTCTTTGCCTGCTTTAAAACAGTCACACATATATCCACCAATTAGTTCAGAAAAATGCTACAGATAACCCTATTAGCATATTAAATTTCCAGACACCAACTGCCACTTAAAAATGCTGTGCATATCTTTTCCATATGCATTTCCCTTGCTTATCCAAGAAAATTGTACACATTGCTGGTATAAATGCACATATGCATGTTTCATTCAAAGAAGTGCATGAATGGAAAGAGGAGTAGGGATTACCAAGTGCTCATAGAAGCCCAGCAGGAAAGTACCATGACATGCCAAAGTGGGAGGCCACTAACTACCTGCTGGGGAAATGGAGTCCGAAGGGTATGATACACAGCAGCCAGGTGGTACAGCCGCAAGGACAGTGCTAAAGGGTGCAGGGATGTACTGTTGTCAACTAGATAGAGGGCCTTGAACCTGTGAGGTGTATTAGGGACCGAGCCACCTGTGTTAGTGGTATAAGTTAGCAAGGAAGGGATTTAGTAAAACAGGAACACAAAAGCACAGTTTTGAGAAGTTTTTGGGCATTTAAGGTGGTCCAGCTCAAGTATAAAAGGAGCAAGAAGACTGTCCTAAAGAGAGGCACCAGCCGAAGACAGAGACATGCCTGCCACTCTCTGTTTCAAAAAGCATTTAACAAGCAGAGTATTGGAGTTACAGCAGCGGAGCGCTGTAGCAGTGCAGTATTTAAGGAAACAAAGTTGGACATATTAATGGCCTTGCAATTATCAGGACCCCATGTACACATTTTGGGCTGCAGCGATACGACCCCTGGGCTTCAGGCCAGGGATAAGTCTTGCAGCCCTTTTCTAGATTAGCCGTAGGGGGTATAGACAACAAATGGGGAGGTTGAGGAAGAGGCTGTTGCAGTAGTCCAGCCTACAGAGTACCAGGGCTCTACAGACGTTGAGCTTCTGGGGGAAGGTAAGGAATGGTACAATGCCTTTTAAACACAGCCCCAAGGTTTTTGGCCTCACAGAATTGTAAGAGTATACAGCCCAAAGACAGCAGTCACAGGGTAGGAGAAAAACAGGGTACAAATGTCATAATAAGAAAGAGCTCTGTCTTACTGGCATTGAGACAGATATTAGCTGCACACAATGCTTCAAGGGTGGCCAGACAATCGCGGATAGAAAACGAGACAAATAATTAGTTCAGGGAAGGTTAAGGAAAGCTGTGTGTCATTAACATAACACTGGAAATGAGAAAAGAAGAAAGACATCAGGTGAGCAAGAGGTAGGAAATAGATATGTAATTGCCACAATGATATAATAAAACCCCTGGGTACTCCGCAGGTACACAGTGAGGTGGTGGAGTACAAACAGCCCAATTGCACCTGGGAAGGGTGGTTAGTCAGGAAAACAGATGAGCCAGCCAAGTGCCTGGTCCATGATCCTAAAGGTATCATGTAACCATTTAATAAGGATACAATGGTTCACTGTGTGAAAAGTGGACGAGTCATCAAGGAGCAATGTCCTCAATTGTACTACAATCATAAATACCATAAACACTTTTGAGGCAGACAGTGTTAGCCGCACACAATGCCTCAATGGTGGTCAGACAATAAGGGATAAAAAACGAAGAGAACAAATTAGTTCAGGAAAGTTTAAGGAAGACTGTGTGTCATTAACATAACACTGGAAATGAGAAAAGAAGAAACACATCAGATGAACCAGAGGAGGAAATAAATGTGTAATTGCCACAATGATAGGATAAGACCCTGAGGTACTCTGCAATTACACAGTGGGGTGGTGGAGTACAAGCAGCCCAGTTTCAGCTGGGAAGGGCAGTTAGTGAGGAAAACAGATCAGCCAGTCCAATGCCCGATCCATGATGCTAAAGGTATCATGAAACGCTTTAATAGGGATACAATGGCTCACTGTATGAAAGGTGGACAAGACATCAAGGAGCACTATCCTCAATTGTGGTACAATCATAAATAATATAAAAACTTTAATTATATCATTCCACCATATTACAAATACTGTATACTCCCCATGTATTGCCTAGAATTACTATACACATATTACTATACTATGGCTTGCCAGTGGGATGATATATTTTTTGGGGGCATGGCCGTATGCCATGCCCCCAAGAATGTGGCCACTGGCCTCAACCACCACAGTAGATTTCAACCATATAAGTAAATACACCTCTAAATAAGAAAGCTCACCCAGAACCCCCCTGCCATCCATTTAATGTCTGCAGGCAGTAAGAAGTGACCGCAAACTCAACGGCACCTGCACACCCCTTTTTCACCTAGATAAACAGCTCAATATTATCTCCATTCCACTCCCCTACCCCTTGCACACCCTCATTCAGCCATCAAATAACATCAATGTGTTTTCCAAATTGTTCGCTCTCAGCACTGTGTGCGCACTATCGTGGTGTCCGTGGACTGGGCTGCACCCGCACCCACTGTTTTCACCTAGAAAAACAGTTCCATATTCTCTTTATTCCACTTATTCCACTCCCCCACTCCCTCAAGCCCTTTTTTTCCCCACCAAATAACCCCAACTGTGTTTTCCAGACTTTTTGCCCTCCGCGCTATCTGCGGACACCGGCGGATCCAACATGGCGACCGTTTCTAAAAATATGATGCACCTCACGCTTTTCACCATTTCAATCTGTAGGTGTGTCCGATGTCGGACATCACACCAGACACTGATTGGTGCAGGGGACTGTCCGTGGACCGAATAGGGAAGGGAGTCCACGGAATGGACCCAGATATCACTAATTATTTTTTACAAATTTTTTGGCCATTTTTTACAAAACTACTGGATGGATTTACACCACATTTAGAAAAGCATGCTTTCAAGACCAAAGCCACCACTCCTGGCACAAATTCGGTGAAAATCCACCCAGCGGTTTGGGCTGCAGGCGTGAGCAGAAATGTTTTTTCCATTACACCTCTGAGGATTTCCACACATTTTGGGACCACCCCTATAACCTTGCCCCCTTGACAAAACCATATATTTGTTTTGCAAAGTTTAGTGAGGATTCGTCCATGGGGGGCTAAGTTATTATCCACCCGAAAAGTGCTCTTCCTATTGGTTGAGCAACTTAACCATAACTACAGGGTCGCTTCCGCAGACCCTGTAATATATTATAGGGTGACGCTAGTCGCCCTATGGTTAAGGTGAAACCTATCATCCATAGGAAATGCTAAAATTCACATAACATTTGAGCCATAGGACCGATCAGCACAGAATTGTACAAACATGTTTTGGAGCCCAGGGCCACTAAAAATGGAATGTTTCATGTATAGCCGTGTTATGATTCAAAATATATAAAGGGTATGTTTTTCACTTTTCTATTTATTTTCCCATAGGGAAAGTTTACAATTTTTGCACAAACACACAGCCCAATCCGATGGACGGATTTGCGCCAAATAAGGAACAAGTAATAGATAAGAAACAAAGTGCTCGAAAGAAATCCTTGGTTGATTTGGCATAAATCCGACCAGTAGTTTTTTAATTTGGCATAGAGTGTGATGCCCCTGTATCCAAAAGGTTAGTTATATCTCCCATGGTGCATTGCTGCTATCAATGCTTTGCATTTCTGAAAATTCGCCATTACACAATTCGAGATTCAAGATCTCAGTTTGTTTTTTGGAAACTTCCCTAAAATGATTAAGGGGTGTAAGTTATATAGTTTTGAGGCTAAAGAGCTAGTGGGCAGTGTAAGAAAGGAGGATTTGTGAAAGTTTGGGGCTTGAGGATAGAGTCTTTTTTTGTTTTTCCTGAGATTTTTGCCGAGATCTTAATTCATCTTGAGTGGCAACAAAAAGAGTAAATACTTTATAAATTATAATATATTGAAATGTGACAATCACTGTGATTGCTAGTTAGTGGAAGAGAAGTATTTCAAGATAATTTAGGAATATATTTGTGTTTTTAATCTAAAACAAATTACAAAATTACAGGTATTGCATCCTTAATTAACTTAGAATGTGTGGGAGGTGGGTGTTAGGGGGCAATTAGAGATTGAAGGTGTTAAATTGGCTTAAAAAGCTTAACATTGTTTAATTACATGTAAAGAAAAGTGTGCAAAATAAGATAGAGGGAAGCCAATGCTTGTTCACTGTAACCTTTGTTTTGATTAGACAAGCTTTTCAAGTCATTTAATAGTGAAGATGATGATTTTCTCCTGAAGTCAGCAGGGAAGATCTCTGCATTTCACACATCCTCTTCGTCACAGTACCTAATTAGTAATCCTACCTGAAAGCACACATCCCTTTTCCTCCTCATTTTACCTAATTAGTAATCCTAGCTAAACTCCTACATCCCTATTACTCATCCCAATACTGAATCTTACCTATACCCCCACATCGCTCTTCCTCATCCCAATACTGAATAGTAATCTTACCCATAACCCCCACATCACTCTTCCTTTTCATGATACCTAATTAGTAATCATATCTGAACTCCTACGTCCCTCTTCCTCGTCCCAGTACTGAATGGTAATCTTACCTATACCCCCACTTCCCTCTTACTCATCACAGTACCTAATTAGTAATCCAAGATGAACTCTTAGAACCCTCTTCCTCATCCCAGCACTGATAAGTAATATCACCTATACCCCCACATCCCTCTTCCTTGTCCCAGTACTGAATAGTAATGTTACCTATACCTCACATCCCTCTTCCTTGTCATACTACCTAATTAGTAATCCTACCTAAACTCCTACATCCCTCTTCTTTGTCCCAGTACTGAATAGAAATGTTGCATATACCCGCACAGCCCTCTTCCTCATCCAAGTACCCATTAGTAAACATACCTTTACCACCACATCTCTCTTCCTTGTCACCCACTACCGCTACCTCACTCTTCCTTGTCACAATCCCGAACTACCCCACCCCACTCTTCCTCATTACAGTCCCCTACTAACCCCAACTCCCTCTACATCAACACAAACTCCTGCTACCCTCACATCGGATAACACAGCCTGGGAAACCCCAATATTATGCAGCTGATGGGGAGCCCGATACACCTAGACTCAATAATGTAAATAGTCAAAGTGAAAGGCAAAGCCCAGTTTATTAACACTTAAAATAAAGCAGGGACAGCATACAAACAAAAGGGTCACAGCTCTCAGAGTTCACATACAAAACAATACTTTTTATACCCAAAACAAGTCAGAATGACGACTCCATAATACAAAACCTAAGGGGTAAGGGGATTGGACAATGTTAGTAACTATATATGTACTCTATAGCATTTAATTGGGTAACTCTTAACTGATGGCACCTCCTGACCAAACCTCTAAATTGATAACATAATGGGAGGCTTGGCATCAGGATTTTTTATTGATTTGATTTGCACTAACCAACCTTAGGCAACTGACATGTCATCAAGACATGAGCTAAACGGGAGTAGGGGGAGAGAGGTCCATGGGCTGCTTTCCTTCAATTCAAGAAAATACAATACCTCCTCTCGTAGGCTATGAGCCAGGGTGCTCGCCTTTGTAGTCAACATTGTGCAGTGCCTTGTGTCTGCGAATATGTGTAAAGAGTTAAGGCAGGTGCCCTACCACTGTCTGTTGCTAATGAATAGACAGTGTTCTTGAATTATGGGTCATGTGTGAGAGGACTGTGTTTGAAATTATTTCATGCTGCATTTACGAGTGTTTTAGCTAATATTAATCCAAATATTATGTCTCCTCTACCACTAGGTACTCTCTTGAGCTTATTTTCATAGAGTTTTCTGACTTGTAATTACCCTGCACCTGGCTCACAATGGTTGGTTGTGCTTTTCCAGACTTAAATTAATAGTATACTTCTTGCATCCTGGGACTCCTTATCTCGTTCCTTCTCTGTAAAGTTCAGACCCTCCTTAAATTCTCGGTAACCTTGACTTTGGTTTCAAGCTACAGTCTGGGCTCTTCAATGATCTGTATTTTATTAATTCAGCATCCTGTGCTCTCTAAAAGTATTGAGACTCGTATGTATTAAAGAAGCTTGCTACAACTTCCATTTTGAACAAGATGGCTGCCCATTACTCTTGCATGTGCATCATTCATATTGCATTTAGCTTATATATTGCTTATGTTAATGTACCAGGGGTTCTCCGAAACTCATAATAAATAAGTATCACAAATAGTCCAAAAAAGGAGCGCACACAGAGCAAGAAGTAACACTGTGGGTTACAGCTGGGTGAGCACAAATCAAACAGAACAGTGAACCAGAACTGATTTACGAGAGGTGACAAACTGGCACACACCAAACATAATTTTTATACATGTAATACAATGTTTATAATGTTAGAAACTGGTGCACTTCAAGCTTTCTGTTTTTGAAGTTCCACGAACACTACTGTTAGGATACATCATTTCCTTATAGCTATACATACATCGCTCAAATATGATTGGAGCAAACAGATCTGCCCTCACCTACATAATTTCCTCCCCATGTGGTGTCATATTGCTTTACCACTCCTCACGAAAACAGTTTGCAATTAGTAAAAACATTTGTACGGACCTCTGGTTCTTTATTAGCCTGCCATTGGTCAGCACCACAGCGGATGAAACATGAGACACCCTTATCTAGAGGGAAAGGGGGCATTCACACGACACCTGCAAGAGAACGATCTTCATAAACATTGTAATGTGAGGGCTGGTTACTTCCCAGGGACGCCGGAACTTAACGTCTGATTTGTTCTTCAAGACATCTGGCTCCAGTCCAACTCCCCATTCTCATATACGCTAGCTAGCGGGCAATTAAGACAGCCGTGTATTGTGTGTATGAATCGGGCTATCTTTCCCAGCTCCCATTAGCAACCGTGAGACTGGTTTGTCGGACTTGGTCACGTCACCCAGTGCTGTCTCAGCGACTCTGGTCTGCTGTAGACGAGCAGCTTGGGTTCAGCTTCCCCCCTCCCTTGGATGAAGTGCACAGGACATGTGTATGATGCAGACCATCCGGACAAAGCCCAAACTGGAGTCCTCTGTAGTGTGTGTGTGCCTGTTGTTTGAGAGAGAGAGAGAGAGAGAGAGAGAGAGAGAGAGAGAGAGAACTACAGCTACCAGAGTTTCCTCGTTTTCACCCCTCTAGGAGGTGTCTCTGCGTCTCTGCCTGACCCATTTATTCCCTCAATTGGTAGGTGCACCCCCCTGTCTGGCACTGAATCAGCACCTTGATTACATTCCCCCCTTCAATCCATCTTTAAATCAATATCTCCTTTCCCATCATTTCCGAACATTGTTCCTTGGGCATCCATAACCTAGTTATCCTGCTAATGTCTCCACCTTCCTCTTCGTATCCTTTGAGTGTGTCTCCAATTATCATACAATCATGCCCGTCTGAGGAGCAGGCTACCCAAAAAGCATTGTAATCTTCTACATTTGGTGAGGGTGCTATAAAAACCACATGTACTCCGTCCTCCCCTCACTCATCCTGGGATGCTGTTCTTTTAGCTTTTACTTTCCTCGTCAAATTTTATTAGCTGACATTATATACTGTGCTTTTCTTTTGTGACACTGGCACTGGCCGATGATCCACTGGCCAACGCCGATCACAACAAGCATGCTGACGAGCACTGAGTGAGTTATTTTGAACTCGGCAGTCAGCCATCCCGGGAACCCAGGCAAATAGTGAATTGCGCCAAATATTCCGTGTGGTGTCATGTGTTTATTTAACAATTTTTTCATGCAGGGTGCGTATCTCCTCGAATGCTTCTGTGTGTGTTCCTTTGATGACATTGTTAACAGGAATTTTGGTACAGCAGATACTTCTTATCTTGTGGCAAACGCCACCTTCCATTGCAGTCATCAGGTCTAAAATAAATTAATTTTGAAGGGTCATCAGCCCCAGTGCGCAGAGCTCATCTCGCACCACGTTACATACTTTTTCAGTTTCTTTAGCCAACTGGTGCACCTCATACCACGTGATCTGAATCCATTTAGCATTGGCATCAGTTTAAACCCGAGGAAGCAAAAGGAATGTGAAGAATACAGGTGCTTTACGTAAGAGTCATAAATGCTGTGGGATTGCATTCAAGTTTTGTGTGGATTCATCTGAAATGTAATTGCTTTCTCTTGTTCTCATTATTTGCTTAGGCTGGTCTTTTTCCTCCATCTCCTTCCTTCACTCAGTCTTCTCTCTCAGTGTCGAAAGGTTGTTGAAAGGCAGCAAGTCAGCCCATGGCACGACCAAGGCAGAGCTATGGATGGTCACAATTGCGCAAATACCTTCCCAGTCTGGTGGCAATTGGGCATATGCTCGGGACCCACAGGCCCACAATCGATTACCGCCGCTGACGCTTTGTGTGAAACTGAGTTGCTCATCGTTGTCTCGCAGCCAGTGTTCACCCCCAGCACAATCTTCCCTGTTGCTCTGAAACACAAAGGATGCTATATGAGCGGTTTTATACATAGTGGGCAGTGTTTTTCATCTCTCCATGTCAACACATGAACATTACCATGCCATATCCCTTTGCATTCACTATTTTTTTCCTTACCACCTCTTATTAATATCCCACTAACCCTCTGCTCGGCACTGCATCACCCCCGTTTCCCATTTCCTGTTGTGATACACCAAACTCCCTATTCACATCAGGGGTCTGGTGTGGCACCACGGGATATTGTGCCCCGTTGAATTTTTGCACTGTATTCTCTTGTGGGGAATGGCCAACAGTTTTCCCCTCTGAGCCCCCTTGGCATGATATTTCAGTATTATATGCTTAGTAACTTCTCCCCCAATCATGCTTTCAAGCTGAATGTAGTTATCTGTATAAACTTCTTCCCCCTCATATATCCATTGCACTTCCACTGTGTACCCCTGAAACAGCCCCTAGTTTTGCTCAGAGATAAGTGCATCAGGCATCCCCCATCCTCTGCTGTTACTTCCTGGGACATTAATTCTTTCGGCATCCCGCGAGGTGTAGGATTATGGAGTGCACATAGCAACTGCCATTGGTGCTCCCTCGCCCCGCACTCTGCATCTCGCTATACCAAATATTTTCAGATGCTGTGTCCGCCACCTACCCAATGGGCTCATACGACATTTCAAATGTAGGTATGCTTCTCTTGGTGCGAGTTTCCCCGCTACCATCAGCTAAAGTATCATTATTTTCTTTATATCGCAAAATCCAAAGAAAAGAGAAAAGACAGAAAACAAAGACACACATCAATCCTACCCCTATTATTTTTATATTCAGCTTATTTTTCTTCCCATTCCCCCCACTGTTCCCTTGCCCACTACCTTCTTCACATGCGGGCCTTTGATACATTTGTATAGCTGAAAAGAATGTCAGTGACAGTTGTAATATACTTCACATCAAGTCGTGTTTCTCCCTTCTTCTGTTGTGCTGTACTGTTGTTGACGTTGCAAACGTCTGTGCTGTGAGTCCATGCCGGCTTTCCAATTTCACACACCTTTACAGATCTGTACCATGTGCCAGGCTAAAGAAGCTGTGCTTGTGGAAATTCCTCTTCCATGTTAGCATGTGTCTGTCCCTCAACGTTGGTTGGCCCACATGTTGATTGTTGGACCTTGCAGGAAATGTATTTGATCACAGTGGTCATTTTAGTTAGGTAATCTTTCATTTCCCCTCATGAAATCTCTGCTGTATGGTTAGCATCTGAAATTGAACATGCAGGGGGGATAGGTGCATGCATCCTGCTACCAGTTACAATTTCGTGCAGAGTCAAGTGATGATCCACACCAGGTGAGTTACGGAGAGCAAAAACCACCAATGGGACGCATTAAAGCCAATTTTAGCACAATGACGATGTTAGTTTTGCTAAGCATGCTTTAAGCAAGCCATTTAGTTTCTCGGCAATGCCATTTGCTTGCATTCGGTACACTGTGCAAAGTTTATGTTTTATCCCAAGCGGTCTATCACTTTTGCAAATAGGTCACTGGCAAAGTGTTGGCTATTGTCCGACCTTATTTCATCACAAGCACCCCATCTTTGGAAACACCTCCCTCACCAAGAACTTGGCAATCGACTTCACACCGTTATTTGCACAGGGCCCTGCAACAAGCCAATGTGAAAAAATGGACAGACAACCATAAGCATGTATCTGTAAGAGGCACACCTGTCTTGCTTATCAACATAGTCGATATATGCTAGAGCCGGAAGGGCCGTTCCGGTAGCGCTATCATTCCCTTGATAGTTTTTAGAGTATAACCAGACAGAAACTGTTGACAGTCCACAAATCCCCATGAATTCTGCCCCCTCTCATGCAGATTTGGCACATAAAGTCCTTCACCTATTTCAGCCACTGTACTTTCTTTAGACAGATAGACTGGGAAGTGCAACTGTTCTAGTGCTACATTTGACATTTATTTGGGCATTAAAGGCTTTCCTGCACTATTCTGTCTCCAGATCAGGTCAAATGGTGAAAGGGGGCACCCACGCTGTACCGACAAGTCTTTCTCTTCATTTGGGGACTCTTCTTGCAGCTCCATTATTTGGATGATTGGTATTGTGTTAAAACCCTCCCTTCTCTCTTCTTCTTGACCCATCCTTCTTTCTGCTACCATAACTTGAGCTCTTTCCTTTACCCCTGGGTACCACCTTTTGCTTCCTTTTGGTAAATAGGCTACTTCTTTTGCTGCTGCTTCAGCCATTTTGTTTCCCATTGATATTTTGTCTTGTTTTCCTTTGTGGGTGGCACATTTTACTATGGCCAACTCCACTGGCACTTTCAGTGCCTCAATCAATTGCCCAAGCAGCTCCTCATTTTGCACTGGGGACCAGTCACTTCTCCTAAACCCCCTTCTTTGCCACTGTGCCAATCCCGAATGTATTGTTGATGTTAGATAGGCCAAATCAGAAAATATGTTATCTGCATGTCCTTCCATCATATTTATCACACTAATCATAGCTATCCTAATCCTGCTGTCTGTGCCGAGTAATGTGATGGTAATCACTATTGAAATGCTATTACATACTCCCCATTCCTGTAACATACTACCGCTGCTCCAGTGGGTCTCCTTCCAGTATCAGGGTCTATGCTTGAGGACCCATCAATATAAACCATCTCTGCCCCTTATTTTTCTTCTTCTTTTACCTCTATGTTCCTTTCCATTCTATCCATGTATGCTGCACAATTGTGTATTTAATCTCCTTTGTCTGCAGGTTCTGCTATATAGGTAGCTGGTTTCAATACACAGCACCTCACCACCTCAAAGGCTGGGTTTGTCAATATGACCTCATAGCCTTATGGCCTTTGTGTTTTTAGTGTGCTTTTTGATTTTTACAGAATGTAAAAATAGTAAGGTTTCTAAGTACAGTGCTATGGGACACCCCATGTTGATAGTCGCTGCCTTTTCTTTTGGAAATGCTGCAGACGGGAGTGCTTGTTCGCAGGGGAAGTGTCCGTGCATCACTTGTTCTAGAATACCACTGTAATATGCCAATGGCTTATGTCCCCATGGCTTCTTTTGTGTGAGGATTGCTGTCATCTCTGAGCCATCTGAGGGTGAGAACAGGTAGAATTTCTCTCTGTAGTTAGGGGTGCTCAGACCCGGCACATGGGCCAGGGCTTCTTTCAGCTCCGTGAAACTCTCATTAATTTCAGATGTCCATTTTAGTCCCCCCTTCTCCTTTTGTGCTTCCTTAAGGGCCTGCCATAAGGGTTTCGTGAATGTAGAGTAATTGAACACCTATGCCCTGCAGTATTTGCATAGCCGCATGAACTCCTGCATTTCCTTCACTGTGCGTTTGCGTGCTGTGGAGTGCACTGCCTGTACCCTCTCTGGTGTTCTCCTTCGGCCCTTCAATGGATATTATCTGTCCCAGGTATACAACCTCTTCCTGGCAATATTGCAATTTTGCTTTGTCCGCCTTGTACCCCTTGTCTGCCAGCAGGGTTAGAAGATGCACTGAATCTGCCCTACACTCTTCCTCCATCTCATTGCATATCAGCAAATCGTCAACATACTGGATCACTGTGCTGGGCATTTGTGAATTGCTCAGGTCCATTTGGATCACTCTGTTGTAGATGCTAGGTGACTCACAGTACCCCTGGGGCAACCTAGTGTGCTCGAATATGGTTCCGTCATACGTAAACACTGTCAGGTATCTTGAATCTGGGTGCAATGGAATAGAAAAGAAGGCATCCTTTAAGTCAATGACTGTGAAGAACTTCACCTTTGTTGGGATGTTGCACAATATTGTAGCAGGTATTGGTACCAAAGGAAATTCTGCCTCAACCATATTGTTTAGAGGGCGTAAATCCTGTATGAATCTCCATAACCCACGCTTTCATTTTTTTATTGCGTATATTGCTGTGTTGCCTGGTGATGAGTATATCTGTATGCTGCCCTGCTGCCATAATGCATGCATATTCGAGTATAACCCCTCATCTGCTTCTCTGGAAAAAGGGTATTGTTTCGCATGGTGCAATAGTACCTCTTCCATTAGTTTTATCTTCACCGCCCCCTCTCCTTTTAGTACCCCTACATCATGGGGCACCTTGGTCCATAATTTCTCTGACATTTTTTTGAGATCTTCCTCTGTGTGTTTGTTCCCTTTTCTCACTAACTGTGTTAGCATTGGTACCAGAATTTCCATTATTTGAACTGGACAGGGTTTCTGTAGCTGAAATACAATCTCTCCCTCCTCCTCCTCACTGAAGAACAACTGTTCATCTGATACTCCTGTTATTGTTAGTTTGGTCGATGCATAGCACTGTGTGCCATTCCATGCTGTCTTCATCTGTCCCACATAGAATCACCATGTCTTTGCGTACCACCACCTCCTCTAGTTGTAGCAGAAGTCTAGTTCCCCTCATATCATCCTTCTAGCACTGTGGTCTGACCCGAAATTCTAATGCCAGTCGGAACACCTTCCCTTGTATTCCTGGGACCCACCCCAGTAGGAACTCGACCCCATGTAGGAACATGCTCGGGTACAGGGGCTGGGCTCACAGGGTGCTCTGAGCATGTACCGCCAAAAGGACTGCAGCCACTTATGTGTAGTACATGCATGGCGTTGTGCAGACCATACCTTTCTCTGTGAATGAGATTGTTGCGTTTAGCTTGTTGAGCAAATCTCTCCCTAATATTTTGATAGGAGTGTCTTTGGAATGCAGTAGTGGTGATATAATGTGTTGCATCCCTATAGTTAGTGGTGAATCTTTTGTTACTGGAACCGTGACCACGGGCCCAGAGAAGCATGCATATCCATCACCTTGTTTGATAACTGAGCCCCTCCTCCCTAATGCAGAATGTGGTTGCTCCTGTGTCTATAGGAAAGGAGAATTCTCTTGGTCCTATTTTTATTGCTACCTCGGGTTCCTCTTCGGGCCATCAGTTACTGCTAGGATGGACATACTTAGGCTTTCTGTGGACCCCCCTATTGTTGCGCATTACCCTGTGGGAAAGGGAAAGGATTTCCTCCAACAACGGTGACCCCGGTGTAACGGAGTACCACGTTCTGTCCTAACACCACTGCACTTCCTGCCGCTACTGCTGGAGGTTGTGTCATAGTTGGAGCTGCTATCCCACCATCTGTTGTCCCCCTTTGTGTCTTTGTTCCTTCTTGGTGTGCATACATCTTTCCTTGCTGTAGCTGGGCTGGGAGGACATGCAGCTGCTGCCACTGTGGCTGTACTGTGCCGAACCCCTGGTGTGTGCCACTTGTATCGCTTGTGCCTTCTCTTGCTGCACGAAAGGACAGGTGTGCACAAAGTATCCCATATTCTGGCATGCATAACATGGTCTGAAGGCCCTGTAACCTGACCCTCTATATCCTCCTCTTCCTTATTGCAGGTACCGTCTCCCCAGGGAAAAAATCCCCCATGCATATAATTCCCCTGTTGTGGGATTTCCCATTGTGGCGCATATTGCGGCTATGAACTCCCTTGCTGTGGTATGTTCCCACAGGAATCCCTCCCTTTTGGGAGGGCGCCAATGCTGCAGCATCAGGCATGAGCATTGCCTCTTCCATTGTGTACTTTGCCAGTTTCTTTTGTACCAGTTTGCTTTCAGCTTTCGCAGCATTTTCTGCCGCCTGTCTCTCGCTTTCCTGTTTCCATTTGCAGTAATGTACTATGGTTGCCTGTATTTCCAGCCATCCCTTTGCTTCTATTCCCACAATCTTATCCAGTGATGCCTGAACCTCCACTGGCAGCCCCTTGACCAATATGTGGTAAAATAGAGGTATGCACTTGTCCTAGGACCTTCATGTCACCTGTGTACAGAGGTCCTGCACCTGTTTTATGTAGTTTGCAGGGTCATTGTCAGGCTTCATTATATGTGTCATCTCTATCCCTAGATCACAGCTATCGGGATTCATGCACCTCAGCACTTCCCACACGTGTGCTCGGCAGTTGTTAAATGGAGCCCCATCATGGGTATTTGTGCTTAATTTTAACCCCTTTTACTCTGCCTGCTCCCATAGTTTGTCTCCTTGCTTCCCATTGATGGTCGCAAATAAGCTCTTCGTGTCCCCTATTGCCAGTGTCACCCCGGCTGTCTTTTTCTCAAGTGCCTGTATCCATTTGCTGGCCCCTGCCACAAGGGAGGGCAGGCTACATATTAGATTGTCTCAGTCCATAGTCTGCCATGGTATGTAATGTGCATGCCTTTTCCCTTTTGTAACAGTGGCATTTGTCTCGTTCTTGTCCCTGTTCCCCCTGCTCCTTTGGTGGCCTGGACCATACCTACTTTTATCTTTTCTTCTCTACTGCAGAGTTAAGTTGACCAATTCCTTCCACACTCCACACTATCCAGCCATCATCTTTGCTTTCATCCCCTTCATCTGTATTTGTCTGGTGTGCATTCATTGCCATCTGGGTCGATCCATTCTCCCTTGACTCCCCCCTCATCTGAGGTCGCACTATCTTTGGTGCCCTCTTCTATTTCCTCCTCCTTCTCTTCTTCCTCCTTGTCATCTAATTTGAATTTGATTTACCCTGACACCCATTCCCCGTTGTCCCCTTTTGCTTTTTTCCTCACCTCCTCCTCTATTACCCTCTCCTTTTTGTTAAATAGGGCATCCACCTTTAGTCGTGTGTTCTTTTCAATGTCTGCTTAGTACTTTTTCTCCCCCTTCTTGTGTACTTCCCCCCTTCGTTCATCCCTGTCCCTATTTTTCTCTGTTGTTTCTTTATCTTCTTCTGTGTTCTTCTGCTGTGGGTTAGTATATCCCGCCGCGGGTCGTAATGTTGGATAGACACCATTGGGCGGGGCAGAGAACTGAGTTATTATTCTTCCTTTGTTCCTTACCCCTCTTTTTTCAGTTGTTGCCCTTTTGTTTCTTCGTATAATTTCCAGAGCCCCAATATGTTCTGTCTGCTTTTTAGCTTGGAGCCCTTGTATTTTGTTAACAAGTTTAAGAACATGTTTTCTATTGTTTTACTGTCGAACCTTCCCTCCCCGGGCCACTCATGAAAGCACTGACCCACAGTCTCCTGGACCCACTGAAAATTATATTTTATTATTTAATTATGATACTGGTGATATTTTCCACACATGTGATCAAGGGGACTGTTTAAATAGGCAATTATCCCCTGTCCGCCAACTCTCTTTCCCCTATGTCTCAATTACCCTAGCCCCTCTTCCCCTTTTCTCTTTACTCACCTTTTTCCACAATATTCACACTCGCTCCCTGTACCTCTTTTCCCCTTTCACTCTGGCCTTCTCCTCAGGCCCATCCACTCACACTCACTCTGCACACTGGCCTTCTCCCAAGGCCTCTACACTCACTCCGAGTTAGTCTCCATGAGCTCACCTTTCCTGATGTTAGTGAACAAACAGAAACATGACTGACAAATTCACTACTGTACAAGAGGTACCCCTAAATGTTGATCCTTCACCATGAATCAACACCACATGAACGAAACTAGCAAACACACGCGCATCCCACTCTATAACTCCAAGACAACAACATAAAAGAAAACAATGCTTCTCTTCCCCCAATGACGCAACTATACAGTCACTGGAGCTACATCCAACTACGGTCTAACGGAGCCTGCCACTTACTACGCATCTCTCATGTTCAAATACAGGTGTGCCCACTGCCATGTACACTCCCTGCAGGGTGGTATGTGCTAAAACTACTACTACTTAGGCCGATCATCCTCCCACCTTGAGGATGCGTCCTAAACACCATGAAATTGTATCCCTCCCCCGCTGCGGGCATGCAACCATGATACAGTGCTTTCTTGCACAGTTACACTCACGTCCTTAAGATCCTTGAATCCCCTTGGCACCAAGCCTCACGTGTTTGCTTGCTCTCCCCTGAGCACGAGCAGCATGAACTCAGCGTCTGTAGGATCTCCTCAGTGATGCACGGGAATCAAGTCTGTGGTCACCGGACAAGTGCCCCCTAGGGAGGACAGCTGAGATACCCTCACTGAACCGAGAGAACTGAGGATGCCACTGGGGGCTCCAAAATGTGTATCAGGGGTCCTCTGAAAGTCATAATAAATAATTACCACAAGTAGTCCAAAAAGGAGTGCACACGGGACAAGATGTAACGCTGTTTATTACAGCAGGGCAAGTACAAATCAAACAGAACAGTGGACCGGAACTGATTGATGAGAGCTGACAAACTGGCACACAGTGAATATCATTTTTATACACGTAATACAATGTTTATAATGTTAGTGGCGGTTACACTTCTAGCTTTGTGTTTTTGCAGTACTCACGAACACTACTGGTTAAGAGACATTATTCCCTTATAGCTAAATATATGTTGGTCAGATATGATTGGAGCAAACAGATCTGCCCTCATGTAGTTCATTTCCTGCCCATGTGGCGCCACATTGCTTTCCCACTCCTCCCGCAATTAGTAAATACATTTGTGCTGACCTCTGATTCTTTATTTGCCTACCATTGGTCAGTGCCACAGCAGACGGAACATGAGACACCCTGAACTAGTGGGAAGGGAGACATTCACACGGCACCTGCAAGATAGAGACCTTCATAAACATTGTAATGTACTCTGTGAGGGCTTTTTACTTCCCAGGGAAGTCGGAACTTGCCGTCTGATTGGTTCTTCGAGACACGCGGCTCCAGTCCACCTCCCCGTTCCCATGCCCGCTAGCTAAAGGGCAATTAAGAAAGTTGTGGTGTTGTGTGTATGAATTGGCCCAACTTCCCCAGCCCAGATCCTGTTATTTTATTTATTTATGTATTCATTAATCGCTTGTTAGGTGCTTATACAGCAAGTAAATTCTGTTTCAAAGTGGCCACAGGGCAGCAGGAAGGGGACATGGGAATGTGACACGTTATATTACATAGAAATATTAAGTACAGTAGAGGGGAATAAAAGGATGAACCTACTATGCTTTGTGAATATTCAGAATGTGCAAGTGCAGAAGGGAGGGGGAAGTCAGGGTAGGTGCCGGTGTGCCCGTTCTCGTGGATGAGCAACAGATGAAGGGTAAGATATGGTATGGTATGGTAAGTGCGAGACTCCAGGACGGAGGGTGCGCCGAGGCAAGTGATGAGACACATAAGAAGTTGCTTCAGTTACAGCAATAACATTCTGCACCTCAGGGAAACTTTGTAGTTTTTTCGGGAAACTTCTACTTGTTGCACTAGAAGAGGTGTGTTAAACACTTGAAAAAGCTGGACTAACGTTAAACGTTAACAAATGTCAATTTAACAAAAGTGATTTGAAATTCTTCATAAATATCTTCTCAAACAAAGAATGCAACCTGACCCTAAGAGTACAGGCCTTTGAAGAAACCCTGGCACCTACTGATCTTTCCTAGGTCTGGCCAGTTGCAGCAGCCTCTTTATACGAAATTTTGCTTTTACAAATACCTCACTTAAGGAGTCGACAATACAATGGGGGTCATTACGAGGTTGGGGGTAAGTAACTGTCCTTACCGGCATGGAGCAAATAACGTGTCCATGTAGCAAAGAGTCCGCTATTAGAGGGCTATTATGAGTTTGCGGGCACGAGCTTTGCGCCATGCCGGTAACGGCTTTACGGCCATGCCGCTAAAGACCCAAAAAATCGCCCTTAGCGGCATCGAGGGATGCGCAGATAGCACCACCGCCATCCATGGTTCCGGCATTAGCGGCGACCGCTATCAGCGGTGGCCGCTAATAGCGGTCCCCACTAGTAGTGGTGACCGTAAATAGGCGGAACCGGAGGTAGCGTCTCGCACAGGAACGGGAAAGAGCACGGCGCCCATCTTTAAAAACACAATCCATTGCGATCCTCAGCACCCAGGATCCACATCACCACCACACCTGCCCCAAAATCAACCAACAGCATATTAGAATGCCCAAGGGACTGAAAAAAGGAGCTGCGCACCTGCGCAAGGAGCGCTTCTCTGAAGAAGAGCTCAACATGCTCGCAGACACGTTGGCCGAAAATGGGGAGGTTGTTTTTGCAAATGATATGCATCGACCTGCACTGTTGCACAAGAAAGAGATCTGGGCGGAGGTGGCGCGTAAAGTGAGTGCGGTTGGCACCACCCCACGTACGGTAAAAGATGTCCGGAAGCGCTGGGATGACCTGCGCCTATGCGTCCGAAACATCATCGCAGCAAACCGTAGCCAGGGAATGGCAACAGGTGGCGGAGGTGCCTCACCCATTAAGATGACTCGCTGGGAGGAGACATGTGCGAGAACCATTGGAATGGAGGCAATCGAGGGAGTGGGGGATATGGAGCGTGGAGCCCCGTCATCGGCTGATGCAGGTAAGTGTTCCAAATAAACCACTGTAATGCAAACCATGCAGATGTCCCCCAAACTGACAGTGAAATTATACAATGCAGGGGCCACCAGACACATGTACGCAACCCTGCCTACAGGCAGTGCACAGCACCATCTTGTCCACATGCATGATGCACCTCATACATGTGTCAGCCCAGATGCATCCCTGCATGACCCACCCATAAGGCAAGCAACCCGTATGTCACTACTCCAACGGCAAATACCTGCCATTGCATAAAACTGCAGCTACCCCAATGCATGCCTGATACACGTAGACCCATCACTGATGCTGCCCCTCTCTTGGTCCCCCAGAGGCACACAATCTGACAGTGATGATCAGGACCCCACGGAGCAGCCCGCGACACCAGTGAAGAAATCCAGGGGCAAGGAGGGAGCAAACAGGCCCTCAACATCAAGGGGAAGAGTGAAACCAGAACTACCTTACAAGCCCAACACAACCCACGAAGCTACAGCACCAATGTGCAAAAGGGCCACCACCACAGCACCCACATCAGCCACCACCACACAGGAGGCAGTGGCTGAAGGCTCTGTTTCCACTGCCAGCAATACTATCGGAGAGGCAGCTGCCACGGCACCCGTGTCAGATGATGATGCACATAGTCAACACCCGGAACACCTACCGCAACAGGCCCCCTGCAGTCACCCCACCTCTCCCCACCAAGCATACACAATACCAGGAGCTCTGAGCTGTCTGCTGTGGAGTCATGGCCAGGGAGCTCCAGCCCCACGGGGTGCATGCATGATGCAGCAACCATGTCGCATGCAGCTTCGACATCCACCGGTGTCCGGGACAGGCAAGAGGGAATCCCGGTCATCCAACAGCGCCAGGAGGAGCTGACAGCGCTGGTGACCCAGCACATCATTGAAAGTGGCCAGGCAAGGGAGGAATTCAGGGAATGTGCAGTGTCCCTTAAAGCTGCCATTGAGTCAACTTCCACAAACATATGCAACGAATTGGCGGCTATGAGGCAGGTCCTCACCCGCATGGTGGAAGCCTTGGAGGCCCTGTGTCCCGCACAGGTGATCGAACAACCAGACACCCCCTCGAACGCCAGCTCCACACAGACCAGCCCCCTGCGTAGGTCTGTGCGGAACTTGTGCAGGTCGGACAGGGGTCCACCCGATCCTGGCAGTGGACAAGGGGTGTAGGTGCAGCCTGCCATTCCAAACTATTGCAGACTAATGGTGCATGCAAGTGCACACCATGTGTGGGGAAGTTGAGGGGGGAGGGGTGAGAGCGTGTGCGGAGAAGTTGAGGGGGGAGGGGGAGAGGGTGTGTGGGGAAGTTGAGGGGGAGGGGGAGAGGGTGTGTGGGGAAGTTGAGGGGGAGGGGGGAGAGGGTGTGTAGGGTGGAGGGCTTGTGCACATTCATTGTTCTTTATGTTCAATACACCTGTTGTGATATGAGAATTCACATGACCGGACATTGCTTATTGGTTACGTGTGCTTTATTGGTGAACAGTGTACAGTGTCCATGTCCCCGACAAAACCAGTGTCCTGAGTCCCACCTCCATGGCACACTCCGCATCCATGTGTGTTAGAAACATTGGTTAATCAAAGTCTGGCGCACGGCACGTCCCTCCTGTGCATCGCTAGCTCCCTGATGTGCAGCCCCATCTCCTCCCTCCTCATCCCCCTTGTCAGGTTGTTGCAGTTCAATGTCAGGGGACAGAGGCACATTCCGTCTGATGCACATATTGTGTAGCATGACACATGCCATGATGATCTTGCCCACCTTCTCATGCCCGTACAGGAGTGCCCCACCAGACCTGCTGTGGCAGCGAAACCGTGCCTTCAAAATCCCAAATGTCTGCTCGATCACCACACGGGTACGTGTATGTGCACGATTGTAGTCCTCTTCATGCCTGTTCTGCGGGTTCCGGACAGGGGTAAGGAGCCACCCCTTCAAGGGATAGCCAGCATCACCTGCATGTGTGCAGCAATGGTTATGTGTAAGTGATTACATTAAATGGGACCTGTATCAATTACACAATAGCATGCATTTATTTCCTGTTTGCATCCACATATCCATGCATGAATAGAGCTACTCAAAGTAACTGCAATGTGTGAATTCATATGATCGACAGGTGTGCGTGGCATTGTCTAGTGGGCGCAGGGGTGTCCTATTCCTTATGAGTGCTCATGCACTGTGGTTGCCCACGCCGGTTGTTCCCATGATCTAGGTGATGTGTAGTTAATTGTATGCTTTTATCCTTTCACCGTTGAAGCCAGACTCTTGATGATCTGACTTTCCATGCCTGATGTATCCATGCTGGTATGCTGGACCTCTGTGGTGGTGTAGGAGTGAGAATCTGTATTTTGGCCTCATGTGACTCCTTTGTACGCACTAATGGACACATGTCCATTGTGATGATGTTATTCGGTCATATGCATTGGCCATACTAACTGTATGTCGCTGCATTGTGCTGGAGGGGCTACGGTCTGATTATGTGCAGTGTACATGTTGATGGCTATGGAATGGTTGCAGCACTGCCTTATTTTCTTAGTAGTGCAGCTTACGTCTTGCGTTTAGGTGTCAGGTCCATTCTGGCCTGCTTTGGGGTATGAGCATGGTCCATCCTCTCAGCTAATCTCAGCCAGGTGAAGTATGCATCTCTCCCCCCCATCTCAGCCAGGTGAAGTATGCATCTCCCCCCCCATCTCAGCCAGGTGAAGTATGCATCTCCCCCCCATCTCAGCCAGGTGAAGTATACATCTCTCCCCCTATCTCATCCAGGTGAAGTACGCATCTGCCCCCCATCTCAACCAGCTGAAGTATGCATCTCTTCCCCCCATCTCAGCTAGGTGAAGTATGCATCCCCCCATCTCAGCCAGGTGAAGTATGCATCTCTCTCCCAAATCATCTCCCCACATCACACTGCCATGAGCTTCACATGCAACTCACCGAGTAGCCAGGATCGTTGCCCTGCGTGTCGCTCCATGTAGCGTGGTATCTTGGAGTTCCACATGACCATTGGATCATGGGTTGATCCAGGAAATCGGGCACAACAATGTGTGATAATCTTGTTTGAGTCACATACCATTTGCACGTTGATGGAGTGGTATAACTTACGGTTGCGGTACACTACCTCCATGGCATGTGGGACCACCAATTCAACATGGGTGCAGTCGATGGCACCGATGCAACCTGGGAAGCCTGCCAGTGAATGAAAGCCAACTTTGGTGTTGGAGATCTCCTGGGCAGTCCGTGGTAGGAATATGTGGTCGCCTGTGTGCTTCAGGAGGGCATCAAGCACTTGGTTCAGCGTCCTTGAGAATAATGGTTGTGATATGCCATGCATTTGCCCTACTGTGTGCTGGTAGGTGCCTGTGGCTATGAAGTGGAGCACAGACACCACCTTCAGTAGAGGGGGGGTGGCGGTACGGATGTCTATGAGGCTGGCAATGTCGTTATGTATCATGTCCACAATGGTGGTGATGGTGTCCCGAACCAGACGGTACAGGGTGTGGATCTGCTCAAGGGTTAGGCTGAATGGACTGGCTCTGATTCGAGGGATTGGGGTCTGCCTGTGAGGTACAACTGCCTGCACGGGTGGCGCATGCTGTGCCTGCCTGACCCTCCTTCTCCTCCTGCGTCTCCTCTGTGCTGCCTGTTGTTGCTGTTGTTGCTGGAGTTCCACTGAAATCATGTCCTCCAGCCCCAGTATTGCTACTATTATTGGAATCATTTTGGTGTGTGACTGGGTGTGGGTAGGGGTATGCTCCTTTTGTGCTGGCCCCGTCTACATTGGCTCCACCTGTGATGATTGTGTGAACCTGTGGCAGTTGGGAACACTGCACATGGCCGTTTACGGGTGGTTGGCGGTGCCGGTATTTACTCCATGCCGGTAAGGTACTTTTCGGGCTTCAGTAGGCCGTTATTTGCATGTCCGCCTGACTTGTGTTCAGCTCCTGTTTACGCCATGCCGCTATTGCCGGCATGCAGGGTCGCGTGCCCGCACAAATGCCGCTATTAGAGGCACCGTTGTTTACGGTGCCGCTAATAGCTGGTCGTAATGGACCGAAGCGGTAAGCGATGCCGGTAATCCTTTACCGGCATCATTTTTCCCTTGCCTCCAAGCTCGTAATGGCCCCCAATTCATACCGTTCAATTGCTCAGAAAAATTCAAAGCTACAAAGTCATATAAACATTATATGTCGGGAGTGCAAAGCAGAGCAAGCGATAAGCCACTGGAAACAGCGATCTACAGGATCATTGATTTGAAAAAATGAATGAGAGTGCTATCATGTCTGTCTACATAACATGTGCAGAGTATAGGTACTTTTTGCTAGTACTACTCTAAAAAACGAATCTACTTACTGAAAGGGGATTCCATGAGAAGTTGTGATTAGGTCAATTATTGTTGCCAAAACATACTTTTGAGAGTAGGAACAAGTAGGAACAGACCAAAATTGGAATATTGGGTGAAGAGCCTGTTGTACTCCCATGAAAGGTTAATGTTCAGAATTAGGGGAGAACAACCTTAAACTCGACAAACTGTTAACCGAGCGTACTGGAGGGGGACAGAGAGAGAAAAATAAACAGAAAAAGAGAGCGAGAGAGAGAGAGAGCGAGAGAGAGAGAGAAAGAGAGAGAGAGAGAGCGAGAGAGAGCGAGAGAGAGAGAGAAGAAAAGTTGTAACAGCTTGGGTGACAACTTTCTACTTGGAAAATATAGAAGACTCTACTTGGAATATATGTAGACAGACATGATAACACTCTCATACATTTTTGAAAATCAATGATCCTGTAGGTCACTGTTCCGAGCCACTTATCGCTTGATGTGCTTTGCACTCTGAAGCAAACTGCACTGAGAAGGGGCGTGTGTGACTGGCTTACATACCCCGACCAGACGTGGAGGAGAGAGGAGAGTTGGCATGCTGCAGCATACTGTGACTTACTCTGTGCTTTCCCCACCTATCGCTGGGCACTCTGCACACCTGTCACCTAACCTTGGAACGGTGCTGTGTGCTGCAGTGCGTTGCTGTGCAAATAGCTCAAAAATGGTGCACCTAGGGCCTTAAAATGTGGTTTTCGAGTTTTGTTTTTCGTGTCGAGACGCTTCCCTACCTAGCGCAGTGGTCTTTTTTTGCGGTGGATTGCAGTGCAAATATCTCAGAAAACAGTGTATCCTACGGTCTTGAAATGTGGTTTTTAAGGGCTTTCAGTTTTGTTTCTACCGTTAAGATGCTTAAAATTAGCTTTGTCTGTTTTTTTCTACGACCACATTGATGTTTCACTGATTGTAGGCAACCATGTCATGTGTTGAGGTGATACAATCCAGGGAAAGGGGTGGGCAAATGTCATGTGGCCAGTAGACAGACATGATAACACTGTCATTAATTGTTGAAAATCAATGATTCTGTAGGTCCTTGGTCCGAGACACTTATCATTTGATTTGCTTTGCACTCTGAAGTAAACTTCATTGAGAATGGGTGCATGTGGCTGGCATACATATCCTGGAGCAGACGTGGCAGGGAGGAGAGAGTTGTCATGCTGCAGCATACTTGGACCTTCTGTGCGCTCTCCCCACCTGTTGCCTCACCCTGGCGCGGTTCAATGGGTTGTGATGCAAATGCCTCGGAAACTGTGCATCCTAGGGCCTTGAAATGTGGTTTTCAAGGTCCCAACAGGATCTTGAGTTTTGTCCCCTGCATCGCGACACTTAAAATTACACCCAACTTGATGTTTTGCTGTTTCCAGGCAACCGCCGCCTGTGTGCAGGGGCTGAAATCTGGGGAACGGTGTGGGGTGCCTACATGTAGTGCAGACAGTGACGTCCAGAGGGTCCTCAAAGGTAACTTTGCAAAATTTGGTGCAGATTGGTGGGACGGTGTGGAATTGTATAAGGAACAAACAAACTGATTTTCCGTTTTAGATGGATAGATAGCTAGATAGATAGATAGAAAGATAGATAGATAGATAGATAGATAGATAGATAGATAGATAGATAGATAGATAGATAGATAGATAGATAGATAGATAGATAGATATTATTAGCCCCACACAAAATGGTGATAGAAATTCCTTTAGTAGCTTATAAGAACTTGACACAATTTGGATTTCGGGAACAAAGACCTTTACAATAACTTATATGGCACCCAAATACCTATTGCCTTCCTATACATTCTTATAAGTTTTACCTAGGTTTTTTGGGACAATTTATACAATTCTGATAAGATTTTGATTTTCATTGGGATGGACTGTAAACTGCACGTCACCCCTCCTTCCTCTTGTTTACCCCACTGCCATTAGTTTACCCCCATAAGCAGAATGGAACAAAGAATCGTATGCCTGAGCTGCCCTTTTCTGCAATTTTTGCGCATTAGTTAAAGCAATAGTGCTTTTTTAAAGTAATTGCAGTTCTGATGCTCTATGAATCCACACTGTGCAAGGAAAGCCCAGCTAGGTGATGGCGTTTCACTAAAGTGCTGCTGGTAGCTGCTGACATTTGGTGAGAGCTCTTCTCTGTGAAGTTCTCAGAAATGTGCATATTGCATTACTGCATCGGTTTGTCTCTTAAATTTTGACCACAAGTCTATTAGCGAGCCAGACAAGTATTTCAAATTTCTTTTTAAGTTCCCACTGGGGGATCTCTATAATTGGCTTGAAAATATTTCCAAATGTATGTTGTGTGAATGGCCTGTCTGTATCCACCCTAGAAATATGCCTGCCATAATGAGCTGTCCTCTTTCTATTCGCGCAATTTCCCGCTTGTGACGCAAGAGCCTTAGAACTAAGCGCACTTCATTAAATACCCTTCTGAAACGCTTTCTATAATCCGATTTGCAGGAGGAAATTATAATAGAGGGATTCAGTGAGCAAAAGAATGACCTTTTTCTGCTTAATCCTGTCAGGGGGAAGATGGTTCCATCGGAATTGGAGGCGAAAATTCAAGCGACAAAGAAAGAGGTGTGTTTTTTTTCTCTTTGCATTGCATCTACCCTGAATGGCAAACTCAATGGGGTCAGGGGTTTCAAATGTTTAAATAAAGAGTAGGGGTGTCAGAATGAAAGAGGTTAAAATTGAAGAGGATTCATGGGGTCACGGCAGGATGCCAAGGATCTCATGAGAACAGCGCGCTCAATGGGGGAAGTACTAACTCAAACATGGAGGTCTTGTATGTGGACATTTTGATGGGTTACTAGTCATCTAATTTGAGCAGTGTGTTCCCATTGTTCCTTGACAAATTCTCCCAAATCGCCCTCCTCCCTTGGATGCTCCTTTCCTCAACCCTACTTGTTGTTGTTCTTTATTTATTTTTGTAATTGTTTTTTTTTAATGTTTTGTGTCATGCTATGCATTTGTAATTTTATAATGCGCTTAATACCCAGAGATTTCTTAGCGGACAGGGGAATCAAACCTGTGTTGCTCCACGTCGTCTTGCTTCCAAGGCGAGCGCATTTCCCCTGAGCTATCCTCCCGAGACTTCTCGAGTAGCCCTTTAGAATGGAGGGGGGGTGTGGTTCTTCGGGGTGGGTGTGGGGGAGGGCTGGGAATCAGAGGAAGAAAGGGAAGCCCGTTTTTTGTTCAGAATGAAACACATTTTGCATTTGACTTGTGAATACCTAGAGTAAAGGGCGAGTCAAGAAATGTGTGCAACAGAGCGGCGGTAGTATCTGGAGAGATAGCACTGGCAAAGTTACCGTCCAGGGTAACCACCTACATGTTGCATTATAAGAGAATGATGTGGCAATGGCACAAAGATCGTATGAGGGTTGCTGGTAGCCAAAATTCCAGACAGCCCTCTTGGTGAGAGAAGCATGTTAGTGTTTGGACATATATGGCGATATAGCACCACACAGGGAATGGTATAGATACAATGGTTATGAGACTTGGCAAACAATGGACATTATTGAAGAGCATTTCCAGTGCCTGATGCGTGGATGTGCAAAACGATATAATGAGCATCTGAGCCCAGTGACTTAAATGAAACAGAAACCAGTGTCATGCTTAGCATCCATATGATTCACACCCGAGCGTGGGGGCAGGGCATCTTGTATTAGTGAGTGGTGCCATTAGATGTCACTCATTCATGAGTGCATGAATGTGTACTTTTGAGGGCTGTGATGGGAGCAAATAGCACACAATGCTCTGTAACTGACAGCCTTGCAACATTTCAGATTCAATGTAGTCTTGTGTTACCTGGGGAGCGTGAGTGTTGGCTATCAGTACCCTCATCATTGGCTCAAATCGTAGCTCTTCAACTTGACTGCAAAAGTCGGTCTCTTTGGAGTTGGTAGCAATGCTCTGGCCTGCTCGAGCCAGTCTGCAAAGGGCTGGAGGCTGCAGGATCTCGGCTTGTGTCAGGGTCCCGGTGTCAATTTCAGGACTGTGGTGTAGGTGATCAGCAGTTAGGTTGTCTTCTGCTTCACTCGGGAGTTTGTGAGCATTCTGCCGGGACCATCGTGGGGTCTAAGCCCCTGGTGGGTCGCTTAGTCACTTGAAGGTGTGTAAATTCCTAGTAACCAATTTGTGGCCATTCTCAGCCGTAACTAGTGTCCCATGACGGTGCTTGACAGTGAGTGGAGTTGTTTCAAATGGCATGTCATACTTCCCTTTGGGATGGTGATTCTGCAAAAAGACTGTGTTCCAGATTTCGGTGTCCTGTTCACAGGCATGCTAAGTATGTTCACCCGTCCGTTTGCCCATTGTCGCCGGGGTTGAATTCCTACCAGATCTAATTGCACGGGAGCCCATTAGGATGTGAGGATTGTCAGTAGTTGAACAGGGCAGCTGGACTGGACCCTGTGGATACATCTAGAAAAGTGCTATAGATGCATAAAAACGTGTACACCCCATTCACTATGTCCTCCGTGCTTTTGGTTGCGATATGGGCAACCTTGTTCAAGGTGCAATTCTAGCACTCTGTGTCTCTATTTGCTTGTGGCCAACAAGAAGAGGTTCCTCCAATGATTGGCTCCTTAACATTCAATGTATTCTCTCAACTTGTTACATTGGAAGGGTGGTCCATTGTTTTCGACTGATCTGGGATTCCTAGCACTGCTAGGATCTTCTCTAGATTTGGGATCACTGCGCTTGCAGCCATTACGTTTTCTACTTCGATCTCGTGGTAGCGTGAGTGATCATTAATGAGGGCAAATAGGTACCTGCTGTAAGAGAGATCACAGAAGTCAGCACTCTCTTAGCTCAAGGGTTTGGCCCCCTGCTGCTGTGTTCCTATTGGTGGGGGAAGATTCCATGTTCAAGAGTCTTGGCCCATGATGCAAGTCGATATTAAGGTTTCGACTCCCTTGTCAATCTGGGGAAACTACACTCATTTTCTCAGACGGGCCTGGATTTTGACAATTCCTTTGTGACCTTTATGGGCTAACCTTATGACCCAGACCTTGAGGATATGGAGCACAGTTATTCTTTTGCCTTTTGGTAACTAAGAACATTTTCATCTTATTCTCATGATAGTGGCCAGGCACGTCTGGAATGTGAGTGCCCTATGGGCGTGATCTTGGAGAAGGTTTATTCAATTCCCTGGTTCAGTGGCTTGGATTGTAGCCTGGCGGTATTCTTCTTTCAGTGTCCCTGCCACTAACTCGTCGAGTCTTACTGCCTTAATGTCTGCCGCTTCAGTGGCCATGCTCACATGTTCTATGTGCTCAGATTCTCTTGCCTCAGGTGTGCTTGCTTCTCCCAGGTGATGGGATAGAAAGTCAGCCAGCTTGCCTCATGCCTGGCCTGAACTTGAGGGTGAAATCATACATCTGTAGCACCAGCAATCACTTCTCTATTGATGGACCCATCAAGGATGGGCAGAAGTGGCTTGTTGTCTGTGACCACTTTGAAAGGGTGCCTGTACGTGTAGAGGTGAAAGTGGCGGATACCCCTAGAGGATGGTGATGGCCTCCCTCTCGATCTGGGAATACAATTCATCCATCAGTGGGAGGGTGCGGCTGGCATAGGTTTTTGTCATAAGGTTGACTGAACAATCCAACTGAGTAAAATCAGGTATGGTCCACTAAAAGTTAATTTGTCCTCTTGGCATCGCAGTATGCCATGTTGGTCTCATGTAATAGGGCACCTTTGGTACTTTGAAAAGCCGACTACATGAGGGTAGCTAGCTGTAGGATGAATTGCCCTCAGTGGTCTTTGAGTACTATGTCTTTGACCACCAAGGCATGCAACCTGATCTCCAGAAAGTTATCGATATAACGACAGCTCTGTGTCCAGTCAGTCTTAGAGCTGTGAAGCGCCCTTGGTATGGCAAACTATTGCAATTATAATAAACACAGTATTTTACTGTCACCAAGGTATATTCTTCCCGATTTTGATATAATGCCCTGTTCTACCATTCACATTATTTCCAAAATGTATTGATGCGGTAAGCGTGGCACTACTGGCCATCCAAAGGGTCTATGGTCAATCCTTTCCACAAGCTAGAAGTTTGCTCTAGTTGGCTGCAGAATAGGGTGACTCCTTTGCCCTCAGGAATGCATTCCCTTCATTTGTAAATGTCTACTAGGATGTTTGTACAATCAAGGTCGACACATTGGGCCTCATTAGGAGTTTGGCGGTAGCCTTGCCGGTAAAACAGGCAGGCTGCCGCCAAACTTCTGAAAATATCTGGCACCCACGAATGGGCAATTACCGGGTCTGGCGGGGCCGGAATACCCCGGTAATTGCCCATTCACGGGTGCCGGAACTGGGAGATACCCATTCCCATTGAGACCTCTAGGGCTCAATGGGAATGGGGATGCCTGTAGCACCAGCACGGTTAATTACTGTGCCGGTGCTATAGGCTTGCTGTGCTCACGGGTGCCTTTCATTCCGCCAGGTCAGACCTGGCGGAATGAAAGGTACCCGTGAGCACAACTCAGAGTTTGTCAGTCCGGATACAACCGTATCGGCAAGCTTACCGGTACCGTTATATCCGGACCAGCAAACTCGTAATGAGGCCTATTGTGTTTTGGCCTGTTTCGTCCGATTCGCCCATACCACTGAATTCTTTTTAGGATTATGTGTGGGCCTTCATCAGGACATAGAAACTCTTCTTATGCATGATGGAACCAATCGAAAAGTTCCCCCGTAAAGTGTTCAATCCAACCAAAAACAAAGAAGAGAAACAGATAGTTCTGTCAGTTACATCTCAAAAAAGACAGATTGTTTATCGATTGTCCAGTCGTAGACTACCAGTGACCGTAATCTTAGTGTCATAGCATTTGGGGCTTATTTCATCAACCTCTTAGTATTTTTCGCTCATGGTCAGACAGATCTCCTGGACCGTATCTATAGGAAAAGCCCAAAATCAATTATAAATGCTGCTTCCTATTTATTTTAGGGTGATGCTCGTGTGAAAAACATCATGTTCCTTTGTTCCTCTGAACATTTTGTAATCTTAATTGGTCAACTACTAACCTTCAATATGTTAGCCGAGAGACTGGATGTAAAACACATTTTTATATTATTTTATTTCTGCTTAGATTTCATCTTGTAGAACATTCTGCCAAAAAAACAAAAAAAAAAAAATGGGTAATAAAAACATATCACCACTACCTGGCTGTTAAACAGCAAATCCCTGTAATGGGTAACGTGTGTATCTCACTCTACGTAGTAGCACTGACTAAGTACAAGCAGCATATTAGGTGATGGCGGAAATTTATTTTCCGTTATTTTAAAAACAGATTTACTAAGAAGACGCAGACTGTGACACTACTTAATCTCATATCGTAGGGAAGCTATCTCATTGGTTGTTCGCAATACTAAAGCCGCCACCATTCATGCAGAAAATAATTCATTCAATCACAATATCACAAGCTGGCATCGATGCATCGACAATGTGCCGATGACCTGGAAGGGAACTGAACAACAACTTGAAGAGTTCCTGGCTTGGGTCAATGTATGTGGCACGCACATAAAGTTTACTTTGGCTTATGACTTGTGTTCAATAGCTTTTCCAGATCTGACAGTATTGATTCATTTTTTATTTTCAATCATATGTGTCATGGATGTAAACAGTGTATGGGTATGATGCATACCTATTTCATAGGTGTAATATTATTGGGTTTGTAGTTTGATGGACCTTGCAGTAAAGATGCAGGTCCTTACACCAAGGAGGTATTTCTTGACACATTAGACCCCTTATTGTGGGTTATACCTCTTTATAAATGTAAATTATTGACGTCTTAGTTAGTAGGAGAAGACCCTTTTGCACCTCTTTGATGCTGGGTCTACCGTGTATGTACATTAACTGCATGTAAAAGAGCCATACATAAAACCCCCAGGACATCCCCGTGCTAACCCCCAGAGCTCTGTTGAAAAATGAGTGTTGCAAAAACATATAGGAATGGGTACAATCTACAAGCGACACTACAGGTCCCTGAGGATCTAGTGTCTGGAGCAGGTGGCCACTGTGCCAAGAAAACTCACTATTTCCAGTGAGAGAGTTGAGGGCATTTCTTTGGCATATAGAGAAACTATTAGTAGCATTAGTGAAATCCTAAGTGTATGCTTTTCTTCTCTGCTGAGGCAACAATAACGACCTGTGCTGTTAGATGCCCTGTACTCCCACCATTTTCCATCTTCTACCATCAATGGCCAGTTAATACCAACACGCTGTGCCAAGCAAATGCCTTTCCCATTCCCACACAAAAGCCCAAACTGTTGCCATTGCCAATGCTTGTTAAATTATATGCTTGCAATCTGGATTGAAAAAAAAAAAAGAAACTTGGCACACCAATGTGGTATTTGTACGCACTCTTGTGTTCTGCTGTCTTTGCACATTTATACATAACCCTGCGTACACTGCCAATAGTATATTCATGTACTACTAGCGGAAGCAGCTTCAAACAAATGAAGATACAAGAGTCTGAGGCCCTGATTCACATTGTGTTTTCCTATGGGACTGCACCAGTATAAACTGCTCCTGAGAATCAGGCACTGAGTCTTACCTGTGCTATGGGCACACATCTGTGTTGTTATCTCTTGAAGATGGCAAGAGTGGCCGTGGCAGACATGTCTGCTTGTCTCCTCATAGAAGACTATTGTGCCCATTCAAAGGCGTGAAGTCATAGAATCTTCCATGTGTTGCATTAGAGTCAATGTGCTGAAAACCTATATATGGTGTTGATAAAAGGATGGCCTAACACAGGGTTGGAATTACAAGGGGATTGGAGTGTGAATTCAGTTTCCTAACACCCAGAGACATCTAAAACATGAATTCTAACACGCAGTGCATTTACTGACCCTCGGTGAGGCCATTATTGCGACACAAGTACAACTGACATCACTTGCACCCAAAAAGCACCTATTCTTTTTTTTATTTTTTTTTAATTAAAATGTTATAGTTTATATATAAACTTTTCATTTAAATTGCATAAGACATTTTACATTATTTACAAATTAGAACAATATGCTGCATCCTTAAGAAAAGAAACGAGGACCAAGAGACACAAAGAGTTACTTTAGGCAACTTGTGTAAACTCCAAGATATTGTCAAGGAATTGTACAACTGTGTATATCAGCTTATTATTTTTGCCTTGAAGGAGTTTTAGCCATCTTGAATCGCCTTGTTCTTGTTGGTCTGAGATCTTAAATAGGTCTCTGCTTATTATTTTTGCCTTGAAGGAGTTTTAGCCATCTTGAATCGCCTTGTTCTTGTTGGTCTGAGATCTTAAATAGGTCTCCGCTTATTATTTTTGCATTGAAGGAGTTTTAGCCATCTTGAATCGCCTTGTTCTTGTTGGTCTGAGATCTTAAATAGGTCTCCGCTTATTATTTTTGCCTTGAAGGAGTTTTAGCCATCTTGAATCGCCTTGTTCTTGTTGGTCTGAGATCTTAAATAGGTCTCCAAAAGAGGATTCTCTTGTCCGCGAGTGCAGGGCATATCATGATTAGATGCATGAGAGACTCTGTTTTTTCTTTATTGTTGCAAAAGCACCTATTCCAAAACGGTCACACTATGACGTTGCAGCGCACTCAGATGGCACGTGATGCCAAAAATGTTGCCAACGTAGATGGAATGCGCCCTGGAAGCACAAAGAACTCCTGTGTGTTCAGGGGCTGGAGCCTGTACTGTATGACCACTTGCGGCAAATTAACCACGCTGATGGGTATTTGCTAGAAAAGTGGAAAGAAACATCACTTTATGACTACAGTCAACCACACTTAACAGAAACGATCTGAATCTTACAAAGCAATCCCCCGTTCCTGAGTCTAGCCACTGACAGCTAAAGGCAACAGACTCCTAGGCTTGCGAAAACAGGATCTGCTATCGTCTGCATCGGTGTCGTTTTTAAATCCCTTTTCTATTGCACAGTAAAACTCAACTTGGGGTAACATCATTATGGGGTATATGCTCTCCACGTGCATTGCTTGGCAGCAATGTCTATAGACAGTTGAAGTGGTTAAGAGTATCAGAAGGTATATGTATAGAAATACATTAACATAAGTCACATGTCCTGGGAGGATAGCTCAGCCAAGCGGCAACGTGTTCGCCTTGGAAGCAAGACGACGTGAAGCAACACAGGTTCGATCCCCGGTCCGCGCTCAGAAACCTCCGGGTATTTAAGCACATTATAAATACGCAACTAAGACAAAAACAATTATGCAACTAAAAAAAAAACATTTCTGTGACAGCCCCTCCATGCTGCAAAATAAATAAATAGATAGTAATAGACGGACAGAAACATCAGTGGAGGATTATCCCACGTTATTGCCTGAGAGAAAGCCCAGAGCTATACATTGGGGAAGGGGCATTATCAAAGCAATAATGACCCCTCCTGAGGTCTATACAGTTATTAGCACATGGTAGTGTGTAACTAAAAAGTAGGTGTTTTTTGGGGACAAAAGAAAGTAACAGAAGCAAATGCGACTGTTCATTCAATTAACACGGAACTAATGACAATACACTTTACACATTGTGTAATTCATTGCTGAGTGTTATTGTGGGGAAATGAACTGCCAACACATCTTCCTCTCTCCTTTTCCACAACTAAAGGTAATGGTTTATGTGCAGCTTATCAGGCTGTTGCCCAGGTAGAATGTTTGGAAAGAGGCCGAAACTAGAGATTATAGACTGTATTCCCAGCATTTTGATTGGATGAGATGCGGTCCATAATGTAATCCATCTGCTAGTATAGCTCTATAGACCTGCAGCGAGGTCTGTAACGGGCGTTATGTGTCTGAAAAAAGGAGTATGTTTGGGGGGCCATAATGCCAGATATGGCCCTCACACGGTCCATAAAGCTATTAGAATATTCCACCACCTAATGAGGGTCGAATGATCTGTTTAGAACCAGGAAAGGCAAAGGAGAAACATTGGCATGTTGGGGCAAAAGACTTATTCCAATGATTATTGTCCTCTGCTGCTCCATCGCGTGTTATAGAAAGGCCAACATTTCAATGACGAAGCCTGACAGATGAAGGGGTTAAATATCGCTAAATAATGCCGTGCCTGACGTTATTGCCCGAGGTGGGCAATGAGTTGAGGAAGAGCGTTATCCCAGTCTTCCCGCGCCCTCCGCAGGCCCCTGAGGCTATTAGCGGATTCTGTTAAGTTAAATGGCGTATGCAGCGCGAGCTGTTCAGCTGCCTGTGAAGTCAGGTTTTTAAGCGTTACAGGAGGATTCCAAACACGAAACGACTCAATTCAATTCTCTCTGTTATGCAGAGTTATTCGGCGAGTGATGTTTATTGATTCAAGTCATTTGCAGTGCAACGAGGGCCCCCCTTTCTGATCTGAGACCTGGCCTGTTCCTTACACGATGAAAGGGAGAGCAGCATGAATTGGAATCAAGAGCTCACGCTTGCTTAGCGTTCAGAAAGAGATGCTCTCACGCGCCGGGCCAGAGCTGTGCACTGCAAGCAATGCCTTTTGTTCACGTAGACAACGATTGGCGTAACACATGACAGCGCCTTGCAGGTGTGGGTGTGCCCAAACATATCAGGCGATTGTTGATGCCCCACTGCCCCCCGAGGCCTGCTGATGGTGCAGTGTACTGAAAGGTTTCTCAGCAGTGGTGTAGGCCACACACTGAAGTGTAGTCCTCATTCTTTGACTCCCACAGGATTCACTGATCATTTTTATATCAATACAAGCAATTACATCAGCTGCTCGCTTATCTGGTGCACCCAAGCACCCTTCAACACCCTACTCTTTCAACTGACTTGGACTACGGTCCCCGAGGGCGTTCAACCTACCAGCGCTTTGAGGTCATACCAGTGATATATGGAGCGCTATATAAATGCCAAGTAACATAACAATGTTAATCTAGAAAGGGACTCTATTCGGCTGAGAAAAAACAGTTCTTGGGCTATTGAAAACCATTGACATTGCATGAGCTTTTATCAAGGAGGCCTGACGAGTGTTTCACACCCAGGAAGGAAACATGAGTCATTTAATCATCAAGACAGCTGCGGCCATACTATGGTAATGTGAAATTATAATGTGTCGTCCACCCACAGACTCCTAATCCGCTGATCTCACTCATCACTTGTCGTGTAATGGGTATGGGCACTGTCATGTGCGGAGGAGGCTACGATTACACATTGGCAAGAAATGGCAGGCTGCTAATGTACTATATCACACTGAATAGTGGATAGGTTTAGATTGACACTTACAGATATATAAAAAGGAGTTTTGCATAGGGAGCGATATAAAGCCCAGCTGAATTAGGGACAGAGATGCCAGGGGACCACTCCGGTGGTGATAGTGCGCGGTACAAATGTCCTTTAACATTAACATTTGCACCTTTAAACTTTTGGGGACTGATTCTCAAATACTGCCGTGGAGCAAATCAGAAGGTGCTTGGATCAGCTGAGATTTGACCCAGCCACCTGATGCCGCGTGTGCAAAAGTCAAGAATTAGAGCAAACGTGGATACGCCGCTCAAGCAACATTTAAGATGCACGTAAGCCAGTCCTAGTGAATTTACACTGCACAGGAGCGTCTAAGTGGCGCCCGAGGAGCCGGTGATACCCCGGGCATCTCCAGATTTGCCCCACTGCAAAGCTTTGAAAGGAGGCTGCTGTGCATCAGTTACTGTGTTGGGGAATCCTGATCCAAAGAGGCAAAAACAGACAAAGACACATCCTCCCACCCCACGAAATGGTTCTACCACAAATTGAGCCTCCAGCAATGTCATTCCACTGGCTAGTGCGTCTAGCCAAACTGTGAAACATTTTGGCTGCAAGGTTCCCATTTCTTGGGAGTTATGTAGAATAGAAACACTTGCACACCATGGATGTCTGGTGTTGCAGGTTGTACCTAATCCTTTATCCTGGTCAGGAATGGGCTAATAGTGTGATATTTCAGCAATGATAACTTGCTCTCCGATGAGATATCTCTCACATATTGATGTTTTGTTACCACCTGTAGTTTTACATGACTCTTCTCTTTCAATAAATACTCTGTCTGTTCCCCCAAAATATACAGTTATATCAACAAATGGGGCAGCCATAATATTATTCCAGCCATGTTTTCCATCCCTCCCGAATCCCCCTCAGGTGGCTACAAAAAGTGTCCAAAATATGATGGTGGATAAAACATCAGTACATTTTGATGCGTTTCCATGAACATATTTTTATACTTAAAGCACCTAGTCTGAAAAAGTCAGCATTCACATAAGGTAACCGATTTGTTATGCTATCTCAGCCCTTAAGTGCCAGGCTATTATCCATGTCTGTGCAAAAAGGACGAGCACACTCGTCCTTGGCACTTAAGGGGGTGGCCTTTCAGGGGTGCATTCATTGAAAAACACGCGGTGTACCCAGTTTATGCACTATTCATTAAAGGACACTTGAAAGCTGAGATGTTTATGTACAGTTCCTTCAAACCTATCAATGGGCAAGTAATTTAAGCCAGGTACTTTTTTAAGTGTTTGCCAATTGACTGAGGTCTGCACTTCTTTTAAGCGGAAGATCGTGGTTTCTGATGATGGCAACTCCTGGTAGCTGGATATTTGGTCAGGCACTCTGCGGTTGCACACAAGTCCATCGGTGTTTGGTGTATCTCTGGGCTTTGCTAGGTAGAGGGTGCTAACATGAGCAAACCCTTTAGCTTCAGTGATCGAGGATCCGATCATTTTCAGGCAATTGTCTGATGAGACAATTTAAAGTTGTTTGAGGTTATTATTTGAAGATGAAGTTTGTAAGCCCCCCCATTGTTTTAAATAACAATAATAATTTATTTAACCAATAATTCTTTATATTTTGCCTGTATCAATATTATACGAGATTATTCTTTAGCTTTTTTCATTTCTTTAGGAAGCGCTTGCTTTGCTTCCCTACACTGCTTATCGGACCATTTGGGGCTATTGTGTATTTTCTTAGTTGCTCGAGTGGAGGACTGGAAGGCAAATGCCTTGGTAATTGATACCAGATTATTACGGGAAGCCAAGGGAATAATAATGGTTTCTATATCCACAAATTCAATTGGAGAGACACAAGCTCAAAATAGAGGCTTGGTAAAACCAGGTCCCTATCTAATAAAGCCCACATTCCGGATCAAGTTCGATTAATTAGATTTTGGTGTCTGGGCGGACCGGGCCGGTCTGAGAGGAAATGGGTAGAGCAAGGATTAGTGTTAGAGGATCATGGTCACTCTCGGGTCTCTCGCTAACTATGAAGGTACCAATTAAACGTCGCGTTTCCAGACGTACAAGAATATAATCAAGATGGCTCTGCATCAAAGTTAGTTTTATATGTTGGTCCTGGCGGACAATGCTCGTTTACTCGGCCGTTACAAGCTCTCAGGCCGTGTCTAGTGAATATGTCCGCTAAATGGTGTGCAATAGTGTAGCAGCTTATAGACATTTTGGAGTACAGTGTGAGAATTCCCCAGACGTCATCGTCAATAGCCAAATCAGATGAACAGGATGTCTGGGGTTCAAACTGGGATTTTAAATTACCAACAACAACCATATGGCCAGGATCAGTCCCATCCCTTTTTTTCGAATAGGCTATCAGTAGAAAGATCAAGTAGCTGAACAGTCTCTAAGGTTGGCCCTAGATACACATTCAATAGGTGTAAAGTGTGACCTCCCTTTAAGTTAAATGATAGCCCCCAACAGGTCAACAGAAGACATTTCTAGTGCTTTATATTTAGCATCCAGGTTTGAGTGTATCCCCATTGAGGGTCTCCCCTTTGGTTGACCGTATGGTCCTTTTATAGGTAGACAGAACAGAGTACTTACTAGAGCCTATTTTATGAACTTGCTCTAGTTTCCAGGTCTCTTACAGGCATATAATATGGCAATCCGGGTCCTCCACCTTATTCAGCTGTATATGATTTCACTGAAGGTAAAATCGGAGTGGTACATTTCACTGAAGTCAAAATAACGAGAGAGAAAACAAATTGTTTTTTTTGTTTTTTATTTGTTTTTTATTTGGGCCCCCCAATCACCCTGTTGTTCTATCCTTTAAACCCCAGCCAACCCCACGTATTTTACCCCTTTACCTCACTACCATATATATATATTTAATTACATGTTCGGTATTTTGGGTTTCGGTAAAACCTACCACTTTGATTTTTTTTTCTGGTAAAATGACTGGGTACCCCGAATTCCCTGGTCACCGGATAGTGGCACGAAAAGATATTGATACTCTTAATCACCTTTGTAGAGTTCTTATTCTCTAATATTATTTGGGGGTTAGCAGCAAAGGGGGATTTCCCATCATTTCAAAATAAACAAAAGTTGCTGTAGTTTGTGGGAATTCCATGTTGCAAGTCCTGCTCCAGGGAGTGGCAACCCAGAAGAAATGCTCACATTGCAGGGGCTGAGCCTGCCAGCTGCAGGGAAACGTGGCCACTCTCTAATGTGTATGTTAGAACCCTTGGTCAGTGGTGTTATGTACCCTATAGCCAGGCTATTGTGTAGATGGACCTTGGTCTCACCCAATCTCAATGAGGCATAGTCCACTTGAAGATTGTCTCCACAAAATCCCGATTATAGACTGAGGGAATAAGACAGTTGCCAAGAATTACCACTATTTGCTGAGTTGCTCACACTATATGGAGTATACAGAGACTCGCTCAGAATCATTGTGTGGGCCGGAAACTGATGGTAGTATGTAGCCCTAACATAGCAACAGTTGGTGATGTGTACCTGGACATAGGATGGCAGAACCGAGAAAAGGTCTTGCCAATGCCTATACAATAGCCACAACTAGTTGCGTTCCTAATGTTATTTTAATAATCTTAAAGAGGTTCTCTTTGCTTAGTACTTTACATGATGCAGCTTGTATGCATGCACATCTCCAATGGGTCATGCACAACTTATTCTCAGTGTATGAAGCGCATCGAGGCTGTGCGTGGCATAGGTGTTGGTTACATACTCAATATTTGATATGCTGGCTCTCTTACAAAAACTCAACCGTCATCTGTGATACTGGGGTGACATGGATTTGGCATTTAGAGAGTGGGGGACTCATCATGGTTCATTTCCATTAAAAGCTCAGTCTTGCTTGAGTTTCCCCCCAAAACTAAATATATTTAAAACTGGTGTTCTAGAAAGGAAGGTTGTGTCAGGTGCACCTCTACTGAGCCTGCCTAGGATGGTCTGGCTTCTTTCTTCTTCTTTCTGACAGATTGTATCCTTCAGCAGTGATCATTGGATACTGAGGCTTGAGCCTCAATGCTCCATCTTCTCGGGTTGAGTGTGTAGTCGTGCGTTGGATTTCGTCATGGTCTGTGTGGGCTTGCCACAGTGAGGCTGGTTTCACAGGGTCTTGGCCGTCATGCGACCTATGGCGGTGCCCGTCTTCCTGAATTTTATCATCATTCCTGATTCATTCATTGTTTTTTGAAGTTTTTTGTTTGTTTTTGAGAGAGTAGATATGCTGCTTGTGCGGCTCCATATTATGTTGCGCATTAATGCATCCGTTCTACAGCAACCGAGTACCGCAGATCAAATATTTTCACTGTCACATACGAGAGAGCCAACATGGGCACTAGTGCAGAAGACCTTGCGACCCTCCCCCGATGTGTCTTTCTCCCCAAAAAGTGGAACGATTTCTAATGGCCTCTGGCGGAACCTTTTAATACAGTTGTCTTCAAACTGGGGGCATGGGCCCCCTCGTGGGGTCCTGGGTGGGCCCCAGACACTTCAAAAATGAATTTAGATGATTCTTTTTAACTTGCTTTTAATAGAAAACATAAGCAGTAGATTGTCTGCTTATATTTTAAAGAGCCTGTGCCCCCTCCCCTGGACATCTTTTGGGCCTCTTTAGGGGGCCATCCCCCAGGTGGGAGGAGGGTAGAAACAATATTTTTACTCAAGGTGGCCTCGGTATGAAAAAGTTTGAATATCACTGCTTTATTAACACTATGCACTTGCGTTGCGTATCCCCGTGTCTCCTCCAGCCCAGCAGGCCTTCCCTAGGCTACTCTAGAGTTCATGAAATGGCTGCATTTCCTGCACAAATAAAGATACATTCAAACACTAGTTTGAATCAAGAAAATATTTACTGAAGGACAATGGTGATTGCAGTAGAATCAATACTAGTCCTGCAAAGATACAAGGACTTTCACCTGTGAGGCAATGCAGTCATGGGGCCCTTGGGGTCATGGAGGGTTGGGGGGATACAGGTTTCAGGCAAAGCGAAAGCTGGTGGCTCAGTATGGAAGACCCATTCGCTTGGGTTTCGTTATTCTCACGCAAGGTGTGCTGGGAATCCAAGCTATGTCTGGGGTCCTGATGATTCCGATGAAGGTCTTGCACTCCTAGGCAAGCCTACAATGCAGCAAGAATCGCTTCCTTACGCCGCAGGCAACCCTGTATTCAGCCCACACTCTCTGTAGAGCTAGCTGAAAGGGCAGCAGCACATGTGCTATATTAGTAGTAACCCCTTGGCATTGAATGGATGGGTGGTCTCAGCCAGACCTAGGGATGAAGGTCATGTAATGTTCAATGACCTTTCCCCCAGGTTGCAAAGGGCCCTCTGAGCTAGCAAAAGTGAAGAAACATTACAAGGACATTGAAAGGAAACTTAACTTTCTAATACTGAAGGGAATCTCGAAAGGGAACTTGCAGAGACTTGAGTTGTCCTCTGTTCGAAAGGTAACCTGGGTAATAACCTCAACTTGGTTTCAACAGTGGCCACAATGGTGACCTATTGAGGCTGCAAAAGAGACAGCAGACAAGTAGAAGAGAAGCTGTCCTTGAAAAAACACTATGTCAGCTCTGTCTTGCAGAAGGTCTGCAGTGCTAGTCTTCACAGCACTGCTGTTAGGCTAGAAGTAAGACTAGTATGCAGACTAGTATCAGTGCCATTGCAATAGAAATGAAAAACAGACTCATTGTAGAGATATTAATTGCCAAGCGCGGGCTGCGTTCCAAGAATGCTGGATATGCAGGCACAGGTTTCAAAAGGATGGAAACATGGGATAGCAAATGCCCAGAGAAACAGATGCACAACAATAATGAAACAAACATACATAGTCTCGCCAAACACCACATGGTGGCTACCAACTGATAAACACACCTACGCTCAGTGAAGAGTGTCACCCAACCTGAAGCTGCCAACAGCACATCATAGCTCTCTTGTGCTTTTTTCCCGCTCAGTCGTACCAGCTTACTCACCTCCCTCCTGGCTTTAAAGATCCACCACAGTGCCAAGAGACTGTGCAGGTGTCAACAGTGCGCATTGTAAAAACCTTTCACATAACATAACACTTTCCACAACTCGGCTTCTCTTGTGCAAGCACATGTTATACCTTCAAGCTTCACAATGCAAAGGCCAACAAATACACTAGCAGCCAAGTCCCTTCATACTGCTTCAGTTAGTAAGATAGCTCAGTGAGTTGAGCACTCACTTCTGTGTTCTGTGTGGGACTTGCCATTGCAGGCGTGTATACTGGCAGGGCTGGCCTAGCCCTTCATCCTCCTGAGCCTGAATTGAGCACAATTACATTGGGCAATAACACCTGTTACCACCGCGCTTAGAAACAGAGATATCCGTCACAGAGCACTACATAATTTTAAAAAAAATGTGTCACTCTGCAAATTAGACGGAGACAATGCTGTCTTAAAAAGGAAAGAGGAGATCCTAGTAAAAGGAAAATCATACGTTCCCGTTGTAAGTCTGACTTACTCTTTACTTATTGCTGGAGAGAGACTATTCGATTCACAAGAAATTACCAGGTGGGGCTCTCGATTGCTCTTTACCTACTCCTGGAAAGAGAAGTGTAAGTGAGGAGTAAATCCAAGTCCCTACTTCCGTGTGCCTCGAATAGCCTCTCGCAAGGAGTAGCACGGGCATGCTCCTGGTCCCTTCTTTGCGAATGAGCCCCTGAGTGCAGAGGAATTGGGGGTCAGCCTCACTGCTATCTGTGTTCTCCCTGTGCCTTTCCTAATGTGTGAATGTTTTTTCCCCCAGGGCTGCCACCCACTGTATGTCAGCGCCACAGCCGGGACAACAGTGTTTGGAGCGTTTGATCCTCTTGCCGACATCGCAGAAATTTGCGAAAAACATGGCCTCTGGATGCACGTGGACGTAAGATGCTTACAATCATTTCCCTTTCATTCAGGCCTGTGCGCAAAGTCTTTTTTACCGTGATATATTAATCCGCCAAAATATGCTTCATGATGATAAATCATTCCGAGGCTTTACATAGTCCCAGTTGTCTTTGCAATTTGATGGATCAAGGTATTCTTTGCTGCTGCGGGTTTCTATAATCTCTGCATTGACATCACACATGCTGCAACTTTGCTTTACGGTATGTGACAACCCATGACCGAACGCAGCACTGAAGATTTCAAGTAGGATTGCTGCATGGTTACTGCATTTAGGGCCTGATTCGTGGAACTTTTAGCACCCTGCAAAGTGTATTTTTGCTGTGCAAAGTCTGTGCAAATTGCATTTTTGCAGTGCACTTTGCACTGTAAAAATACACTTTGCACAGCTCTGTGAATCAGGGTGTTTGTTGGAAGCAGTGCAAAGTCCCTTGGCACTGTGCTAAAAGTTCCGAGAATCAGGCCCTTAATGTTTCTGATTTCTTTACGTTGGTTGCACGCACCACCACACATTGAATCATATGTAGGCATCACAGGCCATCCCCACCCCTCGTCCCCTGTGATGTTCCCTTGTGCCCCCCACCCTTCTCACACACAGGTGTTGCCTGTTTTGCATGAGTCTTCCCCCTCTAGCCTACTTCTGCAGGAGTCTGTCCTGATACATTCTGGTTTCACCATCACCGTCTTGTGGACAATGCTGGATTGGACTTTTATGGACTTCACCCTTTCTCAACTCTCATGCTGACTTCCTTTGCATCTTGTACTCATGGTGGCCCTGAATCATGCTGTTCCCATCTTCCTCTTGTATCCTGGCTTGCAACATTATGTGTTACTACTGACTTCTGCAATTGTATTTGCTCTCCCCTCTTGCTTCTCCACTCTTTTTGACTGCTTACTCTCTGTTCTCTACTCCTCTCCCTTTCTCCCGTTTCCTATCTCCTCCCCTACCCCCCTTACTTTCTTCTATGCACTTACTCTATCAGAATTGTCCCTGGACGTAGTATGATAGCAACCTCATCTGTCTCCTCCCAAATCCCCTTACTTGTTACTTATCATATCATGAGCAAAGGAGACACAGCGCAGGTGGGAATGAGCAGGTTAACTGTGTGATAAAGATTATATTTTAAAAAAATGGTTGCTAGCAAAAGAGGGGCGTTTTACAGCCTTATTCAAGTCTGAATATTCAGCAAACTAGGAATGTCCCTGGGAAGAGCATTCCACAATCAAGGACGGTGAACCCCAAATCTTCTTTGACTTTGGAAGGAGGAACAGTCAGGAGGTGCTAAATAGAGGAGCCCAATCTCCTCCCATAAGGCGGAATAGATCCCAGAAAATAGGATAGCGCCACTCGATGGAGTCGTTCTACACTATACCAGGACATAGCTCTCAACTCACCCGCTTTTGGTGGGTGTCATCCGCCTTGCAAAGGGCTGACTCACCCGCCAAGTCTCCTGCACGCCCATTCATTCCAATGGGCGTCTCACACGCCAAAAGCAAAATCGGGTGATTTCACCCGCCTTTGCGAGACAAATGGTTGAGAGCTATGCCAGGAATCTTAAGTCATCCACCATCTAGCTCTGTTGGTCGGCAAACAGAAGAGTGACACTGAGTTAGTGCGCTGAATGATGCTACCGCAGGCTCGTTCTCTGCCTTGCAAGCTTTTCTTGCACTACTTCCGGGGTGTACCCATGCACCACGCAGCCCTGTTTCCGCTCCATGCCTACCAGCACTCCCACCCTGCTCCCACGCTCTCCACACCTACATGCTCCCAGCTTTCTATCTACCACAATGCCTGCCGCCGCAGAGGAGTGCGACATGTTGTTGTGCGTCAGCCTCTGCACAATGATCTTTTTTGCACCGTGCTTCTCTGCAGGCCACAATCAAATTGAGGTGGAATCGTATTTCCGCTTAACAAAAATTAGTCAGACTGCGGCATTCTGAGTGCTTTGGTGAAGATCCAAGAAGTAGGTCGGAAATACAGTGGACGGAGCATTGGCATAGTCCGAGTGAAATTTTTAAAAAACATGGCAATATGATACGAGTGAGAGGGAACTTAAATATATTATACGTTCCAACTGCAAGATTTTAAATAAAGCTCCTTAGGTTATATTTGTATTGTAATGGGATATTTATAAGACTCTTAATACCCAGAGGTTTCTGAGTGATGACCCGGGGATCGAACCTGTGTTGCTCGGCTGCTCGGCTTCGTCTTGCTTCTAAGGCGAGCGGGTTGCCCCTGTCATTGGCTCCCCAGAAGAGTTCAGAGTCCCACAGAACACCGAAGTGTGTTAGACAAGATGAGAAGATCATGACAAACTCTAACAATTGGAGGGGTGTTGGGACATTCGCTGTGTTGTTCAGCAGGTGACAACAGGGCAAGTAGACGTACATCATGTATAGAGGCACTTAACTTCAATCCACTAACACCCAGCCAGTGGCTAAAATTGGACGGCCCTTCAGATATTGCAGAGAAGCTTTCTTGTAGACCGCCAACACATACAATTAACAGAGTTTTATATGGAGTGTTTAAATCACTGAAATGTCCCACATTTTTGTACACACTGTACACTTGCCATACAAAGTCAGCCGTTGTTGTGCATAACAGTGAGATTTTGGTTCAGTGCCAGAAAGGAAATGTTATCTTGCCTGGTAGGCCTCAGCCTCTGATGCTGCCATCTTCCCACTGGTGAGGAACTGTTCCTCTTGCCAATCTGGTGGTATTTTCCTTGAATCTTCCCACGAACTCCCTCAGCAAAGGGTGTCATATGTTGCAAACGGGAAAGAAGTCACAATACAGCCATTGCACTGTGGTGGGGTTATCTTCCCAGCTTTTTCCCTTGTTTTTGCATATTAAGTAGCTTTGGGTTTTCACCCTAAGTTACTAGGGGAATCCAGACATGGAACCCTTGCTCACTGTTCTTAGAGAGGCGAAACTCCACCTCCCTAACGAGGCCCAACCAGGCCGAAACACTTGTCTGGGGTTGCTATTGGTACTCTTGTTTAGAGGGGAATTGCCAGGCATTTCAGTGCTGGAGTGCCCGTGGGCAGGACAAAGACTGATATGTAGTGGAAATGTCTCTTCTGTGAAAGGATGGTGAACTAAGGACTCTGTTTGAGACTCTAACCCTAGGCTGGTATTAGAGAAACTCCCAGAACCCCCCTTGTTTTTTTACTATTACTAAATTATCCAATAGACAACCATTGGAATATAATCTGATCTTCGACCAGCAGTGTCTATAAAGTTGAACTAAAACGAATAATAATCTATGAGGAATACCCCAGTTTGAGGGCTTTTCCCAAATAGTATGTCTACTTTGATAAGAGCATTGAGATCCATTCTTCATCTGGCTCTCTTTGTGAAAGTAGTTAAAACCCTCTTCTTTAATAGAGGAGTAGATTAGGTCTTCTTTTTATCCAGCTGCAGGCCCTTCTCCATCTCTGTTATTTGTAATGCGCTGACACACCCTCAGGCCTCAAGGCACAATTAAGAAAACAAGACAGGCAGATAACAAAGTAAAGTAGAGTAATGGTGGAATGGTACTCTATGTGAATTCCGTGGTGGACAAAAGATTGATCAATGGTCTGTTTGAGCCTCTCAGTTTGGCCGTCGATTGTGTTTGGTGGCTGCATGATGGCCTGACATGAACTTGGAGCAATGTGATAAAGCATCACCAGTACAAAGATGTAAATTGGGATCCTCGGTCTGAGATCAAAATGGATGCGAGACCATGCAAGCAGAACGCATTTTATGTAGTAGTAGCATCAACAGGCCTGGGGCTCCGAAGCATCTGATTCAACAAATACCAGTCCTACAAGATCGGTACATAGAAGAGCAAATGCTTAAATGATGGTGGATTTTAGTCTGTCAAAAGCTGACTCAGCTTCCAACATCCACTGATAGAAAACAGATGGTATTGGTGTGGCAGGTCGGTGGTTTGCAGTGGCCGGTAAGTTACAGATAAACCAGTTATAGAGCTTTGAAGTTGGGACAGCGATCGCAAACAAGCAAAGGCTGTGATAGTCTCCAGCATCTGAGGATGAAGTAAATAGAGGGACAACAAAAAATAAAACTATTACAGCAGCCATGTGTTTAATTTCAAAATTTCTGTTTTATGTTTTGTAAAAGAAGAATTCCAAATATTTTCAGACTTAACCCTGAGAACATCAATTCACATTAGTGTAAACATATTACAGGACCGTTAGATCATACACAATTTATAACACAATTATTATAATACATGTTGCTTCAAGTGTTCACATTTATTGTGACATTGTGCACATAGAAATGGTTGAACAATTTACTATTGGAAATTATAAAATAGTGACACTTCCACTGAGTTTATAATTTGAATACAATCATGGGAAAATATTATGTATGACTTTTCTAAATGCATTGAGTGTTCTCTTTTTTTTACTTTGAGTGTTGGTTCTGATACTGTTGCACTTGACGTCTGCCTACATATGTTCAATTTGGACTCCTTGGTTTTATGGTGTATTTTGAATTTTGATTTAATCTGCTCCCAATGCATTCTTTAAATAAGTATGGGAACTAATGAATGGCAAAGTGACTTATGTGTTCCAGTTTCATCCACTGCGATTTCTTCCTGCTAGGCTGCCTGGGGTGGTGGACTCCTGTTGTCCAAGAAGCACGCCTACAAACTGAGTGGCATTGAAAGGTTGGTCAATGGTTCTCTATTTGACTCCTTGCCAAGCGTATTACCTTTCACATGTGTGTAATTTGTTGCATGGTTTGACCACATAGGGCTAACTCGGTCACGTGGAATCCACACAAGATGATGGGTGTTCCGCTGCAGTGCTCGGCCATCCTTGTGCGTGAAAAGGTAAATGGTTCCTGTTCCTTGTTGTCTGGATGAATTGTCATTGTCTACCTTACTTGTACGATTAAGGCCCCTTTGGCGTAACCTTTACATTCTGCTGGCGGTAATAACACATCATTGTCATTACCATTTGCAATTTTTTGTGCCAGGTGAGCTGGTTAAGGGTAGAGAGGAAGTAAGCTACCAGTCAAGTGATACCATCTCAGTGAAAATGTGGCAATATACTTCTGGGCCTACATCTGTTGTATCACCCACCGCCTTGACCAGGCCCGTTCCAGATAAAGCCATGTCCCCTAGGCACAACGCTTCCGGACAAAGGCCCAGCCCCCCTGGACTGGTGCCCACCAGCACGCCCAGATCCACTTACACATTTGGGGATCTAAAGCGCTCCCCAATGCTGCCATTACGGTGGTAATAAAATCCCTCCACAACTACATCAAGTTGAGTACACAGTCCTCTAGTTAAGAGTATTTGACACCACAGACAATCTCCTATGGGCCTCGGTGGATGACTGTTAATTGGGTGCTGGTCTCCTCCGCACAGTCGATGGTTTCTGCCCAGTTCCTGGAGGCTTTTTCTGTGGATGGGGATCAACCAAAATGTGCCCGGAATGCAACACCTTTTCAAGAGACTGACTGCCCATGAACATTTAAAAAGGGGATCCCACGGTCGCCTTAAATCTTCCCAGTAGGTGAAGGTGTGATACTTAGCACACGATTTGTCCAGTGGATACTCACTCTCAGCTGAAATGTGATAGTAGTAAGGTCTTGTTAAATGGCACAAAGTTCACTTGTGTTATGTTGATGATGTCATGTTATATTAATAACAATTTATCACGCAGAGCTTAGGCCCAAAAGGGCACTACAGCGCAGAAAAATACATTTGAGTCAATAAATGACAAATGTAGGTTACTCTTTGGGAAAAAGAGCTGTTGTAACAGTCTCTGGTATTTCCAGAGATCTTGCTCAGCCCGGATTGAGGGATAAAGTGAGTTCGAAAACAGCAGCTTGAACAGAATGTGTTTTTTACAGAATAGTAAATTTACTGCATTTTATTTATTTTTTCCACTTTCTTTACCACAGAAAGTAGGGGCAATCCCCCCGCAACAAGCCCTTCTACCCTCCACCCTTCCTATAAACTTTACCCATACTCACTATCTGTGGTAAAAAAAGAAGTGGTAAAATATTTGGCAAAAATGACGAATACCGTTAGAGCTTCTGTAAAGTTCACACTAAACGAAGATGATTTGCTGTCCAGATGTAAAGGTGTGTGAATTTCGTCAGCGTAGGAATGATAGACCATACCATAGCTACAGAAAATTAATTTGGTGAGCGGTAGTAAATTTAAGTTAAATATCAGGAGAAGTTGTTGCCCCCTTTGGAACACCACATGGCAACAAGCAAGAAGAGGATTCAAAACTATAAAGAGCAACAGTTTGGGATTGATCAGATCTGAAATCTCCTATCCTAGTCAACACAGAGCCTGTCAAACTAAAATGACGAAAATGTCCCAGGAGAGTGCTATGATCAACAGCGTCAACAGAGCCTGAAAGATCTAAAATGGCCACCAACCCGACACTGACCCTATCCGCCTATGTACTGATGTCAACAACCATGGGTGCGGCAACTGGCTCACTGCTGAAACCTGCACGAATGCCAGTCTGATTGTCATTGTCAGTATGTGTCGTGCGTTAGCAGGTGGCTATTGTTTCAATACGTTTACACCAAAAAGGGTGGGGGAGGTCTTGAGAGTGGACAGAAATTTAGCGGACGTGATGGATCAAAGCTCTTCTTTTTCAAGAGTGGAAGAACAGAGTGCTTTACAGGTGAGTGAAAGTTATTTCAAGAAAGAAGACATTACAAGAGCAGTAGGCTTCAGGGGCCTGCCAGACATAAATTCTGAGGAGAACCAGGGGGCTTTATGTTGGACAATTTCATGATCAATCACCATCTTAAATGAAGGATATTGACAGAGATATTTATTCTGTTCCCATCAGGGTGCTGTACATCATGGTCTGGAGTAATAAATCAATAAATGTCAGTGTATATATGGCTTTTTTTTGCGAAAGAAGTATAGAATACTTTCACATAAATCTGCTGAAGTTTATCCAAGTTCATCTAGGAATATAAACAGCTCTTTAACGGCAATGTTCTCCATAATATTCCTGTTTGTAAAAAAAGGCTTTCTTGTACTGAAGACTATTATGTTTGAAGTTTTTTAAATCTTTGTTTTTATATGAGAAAATCATGTTTATGTTTTGTTCTAAGCCCTCATTGATTTGCTCGGCAAAGACGAAGCTTGTCATATTGCAGGTCATCAGGTTAGATGTATACTCTGACTTTATTTTTTTTAAAAACTTTTTGCGGAAGGTTCAACTCGGACAGTACCGTGTAATGCCATAGACATAGAGGAGTCAAAGGGGTGAATCATCTGCTTAGCGTTAAGATGCTTCTAATCATGCTTGGAAAAGGCAGGACAGTGAGGGCTCATTGCATTTGTACTAATGGTGGACTATTTCCTAATAAAGGATTTACTTGTGGTCCCATTACTAACATTGGGACTAGAAAATGCATACAATGGAAAGGAATACCACAATGATTCCTCCATGTGCAAAGAGGAGGTTGAGTCAATGAAAAAAGTTCAGAGTTTGAAAAACAAATTGTGGGTCATGTCTCTCAAATGTCTCTCAAGGAGGAGCAGTTCAGCCTGTCGACCTTTATTTAGTCATGTACCTTGTTATCCATTTTCATTCCACTAGAAAATGCGACATTGGTCCATGAATGCTATTTACTGTGCCTCTTCCTGGCCCTGAATGTACTTCATCGTCAGCTGTGACAATTTGAGGTGTAATCAAGAGCTAATGAAATGCCGCCCGTACCTGCTAAGGCGTGACCTGTTCACACAGAGCAGAATTTATGAGGATGGAGCAAACATGGCCACCTCCAATGTGGTTGCTGCATGATGTTCCTGTCGTCAGCGGCCATTTTCAAAATGCCCTTTCTTGTGCTTTTCCATCATTTTCTATGTATTACAATGTAACCAAAGGTCACTTGGGTTCAATCTAGAGCCTGTAGAAGACCTATGGCGTCGTTTATTCAGTTGGATTTCTGATCATGCACATCCAGTCTTGTGCGTTCATGCATATTTGCCATTTATTCCCCATCGGTTGCAGATCCACGCCCTGCTTTTTCTGCAGTGGACCAGCTACCACTCTTGTGTTTCTCTGCAGTTATCATATGGGAAGGCAATGGGCCTCATTAGGAGTTTGGCCGTAGCCATGCCTGTATGGCAGGCACGGCTACTGCCAAACTCGCTACCGGCACCGCCACATGCGAATGGGCAATTACGGGCCCATTACGAGTTGAATGGGCTGGTAATTGCCCATTCGCGGGTGTTGGCATTACTGGGCTCCCCAACCCCATTCTGCCCGATAGGTCAGAATGGGGGTGGGGAGCATGGAGGTGCCGCCACCGTTGATAACGGTGCCGGTGCAATTACGAGTTATGCTCGCGGGTGCCGCTTTGCACACCCTGCACGCCAGGTCAGACCTGGCGGGCTGTCACGCAGCCGCGAGCAAAACACGTAATTAGGCAGAACGGTGTGAACGGTGCCGGTGCCTTACCGTTCACACCATACCACCAGGGTCGTAATGTGTTGGTTGGTATGTCCTGTGTGTGGTACAAAGTGAGACTCAGTCTACCTTTTTCCATTCTACCTATGGTGGGAATATGTACAGTGAAAATATGCTTCTCAGCTGGTCTATAATGAGTGTGACGCATTGCTGTAAAAGCTCTACCTTGCCTTCCTTCTTTACTGTTCAACTATTTCCCACGGGAGATTTATGATAGGCAAGCTGGCTCCTGTGCAGGCACAGGGAGCTGTGCTTCGTATTTATACTGTTGGCCCCATAGGGCTATGCACTGCTCTTTTTCCTGTGACAAAGCATACGTTCTGCCTTGCTAAATATCACTTAATTGTTATAAGAAAAACAAGGTTGTGTAATTAGTGTGCAATACTGTATGGGTTCTTTAGTTAACCTTGACTGGCAGTAGTCCAACAGATAAGCACCCTACTAGGGACGTGTGTTCATTAGAAACAGGCAAATCTGCCCAACATAAAAAGGGAGTACAATTACTCCCAACAAAAAAAAGTAGCACGCCCCACTTCCCTACTTCTACTTATAGAGCTCAACAGATATAGTGCCGGCAGAGCACTGCCACAAGAAGCTCTACTTTTATTAATGTCTGATCGGAAGAGGAATTTTAAGGTAAAAATGCATCTTTTAATGTTCTGCATTAAGAGCAAAAAAGTAGGTTAGAATACAAAAAAGTGTTTATTTTAGAGCTTTTACTCACCTAAAAGGAATACACGTTGTGAATGGGAATTGCTTTTTTACTATCAAAAAAATAATTTTACTTGAACCCCAAATCGCAAGGGCATTGCTGGCGAGAGTATAGAGGGAAAGGGACCTTTCTACACAAATGACTATACCAGTTCTTTCATATATCTCGAAAGTGCTAGGCTGCAAGTTCGCATATGGCCCTGGACTGGTGATGTTGGTATCAACGCAAATGAGATAAGAGACTCCATGATCTGGTAGAGAACAGACCATGCAAGAACCTTTATTCTAAAAAAGAGTTTGCAAACTGAATAGACAGCACCCAATTCGCCTACCACCCAATGTAACCAAACCTGCCTTCAAGTCGCCTTTTCCTTATATCTCCTCGTGATCTGGCCCCATCCATTTCACATCATATCTGTTTGACGTTCCCCAACCCTCATGACATCGCAATGCTCACGATTGTTCGTGATAATAGTCCGTCCTCAGTTTCCATTGGATCCTCTTCCCCACATGATTGTTCCCTTCTGGGTCCGTCACTCTGGTCTGACGTCATATCAGGTGTCCACCTCCTCAGACGATGGGTATTGGGCCACCGCCTCTGATGTATTTCCGGCCATGAATAAGGTCGCATTGTGCCTCATTATGAGTCCAGCGGTAGCCGTGCCGGCAAAAACGGCACGGCTGCGGCCGCAGTCCTTTTTTTTCTGGCGCCCGCAATGGGGACTTACCGGGGCATTACAGCCCCGGCAGTCCCGGTAATTGCCCATTGCCAGGCGCCAGAAAATAACCCTCCCCATTCCCATTCGAGTCCCATTGGACTCAATGGGAATTAGGAGGACGGATGCACCGGTTCCATTCATGAAATGGAAAGGTCCATTCATGAAAGGTCTGCGAGTGGGTGCAGGCAGAAAGGCACCCGGTCGCAGAACTCGTATTTTGCCAGTCTGAAAACAACAGTACCGTCAAGCTAACCGGCACCGTTGGTTCCAGACCGGCAACCTTGTAATGAGGCCCATTGTCCTGTCCTGTCCAAACTAGCTGGATCTAAGATGGAGGCGTTGATGGCCTTCACCCAGTAACCCCGAGAGCTCCTGAAGCGCTGCCTCAGCAATCCTACAGGGCATGCTCGGTCTCTGGAGCTACCGAGGCTGGGACAAGGGTTACCAAAGCCAATTAGTGGGTTCTCCCTAACCAATGTCTACTAGAATTAAAAGAAACATTATAAACAATCAGGCTTATCCAAAACAAATGGCGCTTTGAGTATGCAAATATTTACCAGACTTCTCCCACATCCTCATTCACCTTCTTTTCAATCCTCACCATTATGAACCATTAAGACAAATAATGGCACACAGATCATATCCCCAAATGCTGCGGGGGCCCTCAGCTGTTCACAGAACCCCCTTTTGCTCTTACTATGCAACTATTCTAACTACAATTATTCCCAAGTCTGTTCCCCAATCCACCTGTTTTCTCCTTGCACAGGGAATTCTGTTTATTTCTATCCTATGGTCCAATCCTGCTTTTTATTTGCGCAGGCAAACCATCTACCACTACCAATATCTATTGAAATAAGTGCAACCCTCACAAGGATTTTTCGAAAAATTGCCCCTGTTCTTTCTGTAACATCACAGTTTCCAGCTACTTTTCCAGGAGGGTGAATGAGGGCTTAGTTCTGGGGCCAACCAAAGACGAGGTGAGCTGGAGCGTCTGTTATTTAACACCATGGCTTCAAGGCGGCTGCAACAGTTCATGAAACACCACGCCACCCCTGCCAATAGGAGGGAAAATACTATTAGACATACCATGGTAGTAATATAAGGTTGCTCAGTCACTTCCTGATTTACTCCACTTAAAACATCTCCTGCACTGCATATCTTAAGTGCTCGGTGTGGTTCCTCAAATGCCTGCTTCTCCTGATTATCAACAGTTTCTAAAATCTGCAAACACTTAGTCACATTAGTTACTTGTCTTACACTTTTTTTCACATTCTCTAAGTCGTCAAATGTATGGGGTACCAATGTAGGCCTTCACTTCAAGAATTCAACATATATCTTCACCATCCTTTCCTCAATTATTGCTGACCAGAAAAAGGTAAGCTGCTTAGTACTTGTGTGAATAGTAAAATGCACATGTGACAGTGGTGATGCAATCAATTCTACACAACAATCATTACCTTGGAATAGCCTCCTTCCTGCCAAACTATATCCAACCCCTTCACCTTCCCAGCACAGTCTGTTTCCAACTAATATAATCTGCCCATCTCCTAGATTACTCAGACTCCGCAACCGAGGGGGCTGTAAAGGCCATTGTCCCCAATTGGACCCAAGACTAAACCATTGGTCTGGAGTCATCTCTGCAGCAGAGATAAAGTACCTAGAGGTACTGTTGGGAAACTTAATTTCCCATACTTCATGATGGGTTTTCCATTCCCAGTTCCCAGTTACACCCTGGCCATGGTCCATGCAGTAATCTGCTGGCCGGGGCCCATTGTCCTGTGATGGGCCCATATGCAGTAAATATTCTTTGTTTTCTTCTTAGTGCCAGCCACTATACTTCCAGAAATGTCTCCATTGCCACAGTCCGTCTGTTTTTCAGAGTCATTCTTCAAAGGTCTGGGCCAACTATTATGCCACACATCACCTCGAATCGACATCATCTGGGCATTCAGATAATCCTGTACCTCCTCACTCGCCATATCCCATTCCAAATCTCTTCCAGCTTCCATCACACTTTCTGTCAGTTTTTGTAGGGCACCTTTGGTAATCTGACTGAGAGTGCAATTGTGTGTAACTCCCCAATTCACGTCTCCATTCCCGTCAACTCTGCCCTGATATGAGCCCATTTGCCTTTTTATAATCGGCCAACATGACCTTCTAAATTCATACCTTTATAAATCCCCCCTGTGGTAAGTGCCGTATTAGCACCACTCCACACCTTATCTAACATTTCCCTTTCCTGACGTCCTTCCAGTACTTCTTCCTACTGCTCTGCCAACCAGATTCCTGCCCCCCTGGTGCAATCGCAATACTAAGTAGTGACCTGATATGCAGACAGAGGAAGAGTAAACAACAGAGTGATGACGTTGTATTCAATACCACATACCTAAAACTAGCTCTTTCTTGAGTTGACAATGATTTATACCATAACCGTTGGTTATACTCATGAGTATCAGTAAGAAACTCTTCTAACTCCATCTCTGGGGATAGTAAATGCACATTCTGTGTTATTCAAAGTATCTGAAGAATGACATTGTGCATCCATAGAGGTTGTGCATGCCTTTACTATTCTAGTGTCATTCTGTCCATCTACCACAGTTAGCAAATAGTACTCTAACGACACTGGACAATCCGTTCCTTTACCTGCCTCCATGCTAAGATCCTCCATTTCACATAACCCTGGCACCACTACTCTGTGCTTTGCTTTGCCATAAGCAAATTTACCAAGTCTGGGTTTGCTCCTACATTACCACCAAACTCTCTTTGTGTGTCATAACTGTGGTCCCAGTCCACTGCTTATACCAGTAAATCAATTTAGAGAAGATTCTATTCCTCCTCCAGGTGAAAAGAACAGATTGGCAGAAATAGATTAGATCAGAGACATGTGAGGGCTCCAGATATAACACAGTTGGTTTAGTGGTTACAGTTGTAGGAATGTTAGTGGTTACACTCATTTCTCTATATCTAAGGTTAGGTTGGGGTCTCACTGTGGGCTCTTCCAATTCTCAGTTCGATATCTTCAGATAATCTTCAGCACTCATCCAATTGGGTAGAGCCTCACAGGGAGATGGCACTACCCCCACTGGGCATTCATCTGGCCATTGTATAAATCCCAACTAGAGATCCACCCTCACTCCCAGGCTCCATTTAAATCACAGTTTTTCCCTTGTCAATGTACGATCCATCATTTCACATACCGCGGCCAGGCCCTAACATTACTGGTAGTTACTATGTTAGTCAAGTTCTTCATAACTAATATGGTATGCACAATATAATCATATTCAGCTTTAACTCTACTAGCCAAAGTGAACACAAATAAGCAAATCAGCAGAGCAATAGGACCTACACTGCAGGGTTTACTGACCTTTGCAGTGACTAACATGAACCCGTGTTGGGGGCACATGAACCTTAGATGAATAATTTGAGACGAGAGACACAATGAAGGGCCCTTTCCATTGTGGAGCCAGTGTTGTCTCTCTCTGGTCGACCTTTATCAGTACTATGTCACCGGGCTGTAGGGAATGACCTGGAGAGTCCGGTTCCTGTGGCAGAGCATCTTGGACCTGATTGTAAATGAGACTAACAGAAGACATAGTCCAACAATCGATCATCGATCATCTGACAATTGCAAATCATTGGGCACAGCTTTCAACGGTGGGTCAACAGGCAACAGACAACCTCATAGGTCTTCCATAAAGAATTTCATATAGACTCAAACCAGTTTTGCTAACAGGAGTACTTCTCATGCTAAAAAGGACCAGTGAAAGGGCTTCTGACCACTTCATCCCAGTTTCTTGACACAGTTTATCCAACTTATTCTTCAAAACCCCATTCCGACTCTACACTGCCCCTGATGACTGGGGATGGTGGGGACAGTGCAAATGATGTTGAATTTTCAACACGGATAACAAAGTTGTAATCATGTTATTTACAAAGTGTGTTCCCTGATCACTGTTAATGCACACTGGAATTCCAAATCGAGATGTACATTCTCAAATCAGCATCTTTGCAACTGTCACTGCATCCACTTTTCTACAGGGGTGGGCTTTCACCCACACAGAAAACACATCTACTATTACTAGCAGATTCTGGCAATGGTTGCACTTAGGCAACTGTAGAAAATCAATCTGCAAACCCAAAAATGGACCATAAGGGGGAAGATATGCCCCTCGCCTGACTGGCACCCTTTTCCCCACATTGTTCTGTAAACAAATTACACAGCACTGACAATGCTCTTGGGCCATTGTACTGAATTCTGGTGTATACCAGGCCACTAACATGGTCATTCCGTCCCTACCTATGTGCGTCAACCCATATATCCTGACCAAATGGGATACTAAGAATTTTGTAGCCACAACCGACCCTGTTCATCTCTTCATGCAGCCGGCAACCCTTACTAATCCAATTGGCCCAATCACTAGCTCTGGAAATACGTACTCCTCACTGTCGTCTAATGAAGCTGCCAATTTGGCAGTCCTATAAGCAAAATCGTTCCCCATAGTGACTGTGTCATCCAATGCCTGGTGAGCAGTGCATTTTATGATGGCAATCTGCTCTGGTAACGGTTCTATATGATTTTATCGCAAACAATTACAGAGAGGGATTTTTCAACTAACCCGAAACAACATAAAAACACATTTTTTTCTATTTGGGGGCCCCCTCCAAGCCCCTGTTTTCCTATGAGTTTAAGCCGACACCAAACCACTCTCCAACTGTTTTATCCCCTTGCTCCACCTCCTATACATACTTTAAAATAATTCAGTGTTTTGTTTCACTGTTTTGGGTTCATTAAAAAATCCTTCTCTGTTTATTTCCGTTATAATCACTGGATAACTTTGGTAACATTATGGCAGCTAGAAGGGCTAACACATACTGTTATTAATAGGTGTGTCGGTTGATGTCATGAAACCCCTCTGTTTCCAGAAATGACCAAAGTTTTGGGCTACACAAATGCGTATCTCAAATCTGTGTAAATGTTAACTGATTGTTGAGACGCCAGCCAGCAGGCTCGTGTAGGGTCCACTAACTCCGCCACCTGGGCTGACATAACTTGGGGTAATTTACCACTTTCCACCACACCCTCGAGGGTACATACAGCATACCCTGAAACCACCTGCCCCGCCTGATTTCTGAAACTCGATCCATCCATGAAGTATTCTAGGTCCAGATCTGTCAACGGTACATGAGAAAGATCTATACAGGGCATCACCAGACAATCAGTCACTTTCACACAGTCGTGTGGTGTAACATCATGGGGCTCTCCCTCCAGGCCAGTGGGTAACAAGGATGCCGGATTCAGAAATGAACATCACAAAAGTACACAAAAGTACTGTTGGCTGTTGCAGGTGACTCGGAAATGACCTCCCTGGATTCGCCTATCTTTGGAATCGTGAACTTTCATCTTGCTGCCCGGCGAGTCTGCATGAAAGCGGACGTCTTTGCCGTGCACACGGAGACTACCTGACCTTCAATTTGGAACTTGCCTCCCTATTGGGTCAGCACTCCTCAGCCCGCACCCGTTCCCGCCCCCTTTTCACTTTCAAATACAACGTGCGCAGCGCACCCGCGCGCGCACACGGAAGTACACAAAAGTACTGTTGGCTGTTGCAGGCGACTCGGAAAGGACCTCCCTGGATTCGCCTATCTTTGGAATCGTGAACTTTCATTTTGCTGCCCAGCGAGTCTGCATGAAAGCGGACGTCTTTGCCGTGCACACGGAGACTTCCTGACCTTCAATTTGGAAGTAAATATTGAACACTGGGAACATTGTTAAGGAGCAATTACGTTTAGCGCTGTATTAGAGGGATTATGTTTAGCGCTATTTTGTGTAACTACGCTTAGCGTCACACACTAACATCCTTCCCTCTCACTTGCTTTCAGCTTGCCTCCCGATTGGGTCAGCACTCCTCAGCCCGCCCCCTTTTCACTTTCAAATACAACGTGCGCAGCGCACCCGTGCGCGCACACGGAAGTACACAAAAGTACTGTTGGCTGTTCACTGCTTCGAGGATTTGGGATGTTGTGATTGAGTCCTATAACACTCTGATATTGATCTAAGATCTGACTCCCACCTGTGCCCGGGTAAGATTAATTTCAATAAGCTCTCACATAGTAATAGCAAACTCTATGGTGTGGTGCCCTTGGCTCTATTTTGCATCAGGGCCCCTCAAACTCTTGCCTTACTGGCGTACTTGTATACTCTAAGTGTGTCCCTTTTATTTTAGGATTGCTAGCCTAAATTAGCCAGATTGTTAGCCATTTACCCTTACCAATCAACTCAACCCGTGCTACCATTTTCTGGAACTCTTACGACATCTATTTATTCCAGTCATGGCGGCAGGTTTACGGAGTAAATGCAATGACTTAGGTATTATGACTCTTGCATCCTCTAGCATTGACTCACTTGTTTGTCATGGCCGCACATCATACATTGAACATGTTGCTTTAGAAGCACCGACTTCAGGTACTATTGGGGAGGCCAATGTTCGCCCAAACTTGGCCCCATATGTGGTCACGATACATGCTAACGAAATGAGTTCATCATCCACTCCTTGTCCTGTAGGTTCCCATGACGATAGAAACATGAATAATTCTCCAGAGATGCCCTCAGATGAACTACATGGAAGTTGTTCCGAGGTGCCTCCATCTAATTTATTCACCAGTGACCACTATGATGTTACTATAAAAAACATGGATGCCCTCGATGATCAAGTGTCTCGGGCCATAGGCACATTAACGCCACTTCTCTATGGCCCAATCAAAAAGTCCCAAAGAGCTCCTATACAACCATTTGGCGATCAAGATTTTTTAAATGAGCCGGATAGAGGGAGCTCTCAAAATATAAACTTTGAACTACCACCATCTCGCATGTCATATTCTTCCGATATTGCAGATGTCTCTATTAGCCCTTTCAAATTGACCCTTCAGATGGCCCAATTGACTTTGGTGAGAAAGCCACGCGATCTCCACATACCTTTCCTGTAATCATTAAAATACTCGATCTACTAGACAAGAGACATGACCTGACCCACCTGGAATTGAAAGAGATAAAAGCCACCCTTCATCATCTATGCTCCAGAATGGACAAGATAGAAGGCTTTATAATTGCTGCTGACACCCTACAAGCCATAAACAGCAATCCTACTCAGGCTCCCCAGGTTCATTCTGAAAAAGCTCAACATGGTGATGAGCTTAACACTGATTCTCCAAAACCGCCAAGCACTTCCCTTCCCTCCCTGCCATGTAATTTGACGTCCGAAGTAAAAGAACTTAAAGCTCAAATTGAAGTAATGAACTCTACTATCTCTTCTCAATTGATTAAGCTGATTCCCCTTGCTGACGGTCCAGATAGCCCTTCAACATTGGTGAAGGTACTTGACGAACAACAGCTGGAGGAACGTGAATCCTCCAACTCTGAAAAGAATTTCCTGTTCATGTCTCGTCGTGCAAAAAGATTGCACCTCAGGGCAATGAAAAGGAATGCTAAGAGGAGAAAGGAATCTATAGTTAAAAAGTCTGATAAGGATGTAACTAATATCAGTATAGCACCGAGACTCGAACCTTCCCAGATTAACGAACAAGAAATGGTCATAGTAATTTCCGATGAAGATAGCATTGACCTTCAGCAACTAACAAAGGAAAGTCAGGAAGCATTAATATCGACTCCAACCACTAAGCTTAAATTACAATCCAAAAACAGAAGGATCGAAGCTATTCCGAAAAAAATAAAGGCTCTTGCGAAAATGACAATAACCAAACCTCTTCTTGCTGATGTTTCTACCAAATGCCCACAAGCTAATTCAGTATCAATTATAACTGGATCAGAGGCCAAAGTGACCAATGAGACATCTCTCCCACACTTGAAATCAAACTTGAACAGCTATTTCCCGATTTTAGGAAGAAGCTGTACAACAAGAAAAGACGTCACAATTGAACATTCTATTTCCAACAATGATTCAGAAATTAACACCTTTCCACAATTGGTACTGAGAAAATCTTACAGTGCGGTATGCACTGAGCCCCCATGCTGCTCAGGGATTCCTGTAGGGAAAAATACGACTTGTAACAACAAGTTCTCAAATATGATCAATGGTAAAGGAAAAGTCTCAGTATTGGATATAGAATCTGACCAACTCCAGGCAAAATCTGCAGGAGCCACTTCCACTGAGGATGAGTTGCTCCTGCTAGACAACGAGTTGGAAATTGTACACTCTAGATCACTGAAAAGGAACAGTGCCACTGACAAAGAGGAAGCAAAAACAATCTTTGCCCCTACTCGCATTTCCATACATGGCCCAGCTTTGAGGAGAGCCGTTCCCGAGTCCAACTCTAACGACTTTGTGAACCCTCATCAAGAATCTCTTGAAACCCTGAAAAAGCCTTGGAGGAGGGCACATTGGGTATTGAAACACTCACCAAGATGCTTCCTGTTCTGTCATCAATGATGACTAGGGAGGAATCATTGCCACCTCCTTGTACTGAAAAAACAAGCCCTGTGAAACCTCATCATGAAATATTAGAAATCCTGAGAACGCCCTATACATCAACGACTTGAATGCTGAAACCCAAAGTAAGGTGATATCAACACTTGTATCGCAGATGGTGAAAGGGGACGTCTCTCATCCCCTTCGAAGCGAGGTGAAAAACCCTGAGAACCCACCCGAGGTTGTCAACAAATACCATCTTGTTGGCCTTGAAGGTAATAGGGACTCAACTGCAGGGAAGCGCATTAATCGATCTTTTATCCTGTCGCTCTTCTCTCGCATCCCACAACTCAGAATGGTGAAATCCAAAGACATCCTCAGAGTGTCCATCGCTCAGACTGACAACTGTAGAGCAGTATGCTATCTGAGCTCTGAAACGATATTGAAGTTCCTTTGGTTCAATCGTGATGAGCTCAAAAACCAAGGTCTAAAACTATTCACCTTTGAATTGGAAGCAAAAGCCAATGATTTTCTTGCCTAAATTGACCCTGCCATTGCTGCGAAATCAGCAAGTAGTACTGATGTTCAACAAACTACCGGTAGCGTTGATGGAGACTTGCACGCATTCTTAGCGCACGTAGCGATAACAAAAGGTATTCCATGGCTCGAACTAATGGTCACTGCTATCTTAGGATCTAAAATGTCATCTATTTCCTCATAGCCTGCTGAACACAGCTTGCTTAAGGTTCTTTCATGGAATACCTGTGGCTACGCTAACTTCACGAGATGGCATGCATCACTACTGACCAAGAACCAACCAATGATTCTTTTACTACAGGAGACAATGTAATTGCCCACATTTATCATACCAGGGTTTTCCACCTATTGCAAGCTTTCAAAAAGGCCTTCCCTAGGTCGGCCCAGTGGTGGCCTTGCAATTGCTATCAACAACTCGGCCAAACTCCAGTCAAAGTGGGTATGGGAATCTGCAAACATTTTGGGTGTACTCGTACAGAATAAATCATCAAAAAGAATCCCTTCAATTTTAATTATTTCTTTATACTGGAATCCCGCTGCATCATCGATTGTAGCAATGCTTGATGAACTGGATGAATGTTTAGAGAATATGTCCAGTAAATACCAACCCCTAGAAATCATCATTGGTGGTGACTTCAACTGTGACTGTAGGGAATTGAGTGAATGTGGTCCAATCAAGCCCGCATATCTCTCACGGGGAAGGGGTGCGCAATTCAGAGAGTTACTAGGAAATTGGGATATGGATACAGTTGCAAGTAATGAGGTGAAGTCTCAGATCACATGGTCGCGTGGATCTAAATCATCAACAATCGACTTCATCTTTGTTACTCGAACTCTGTCCACTCTTATCTCACCTTTGCAATGCAGTCATATTCTAATCAGTGACCATGCACGTATAGATTGTAATCTGAAATGGGAATGTTGACCATTGGCTATGGTACCAGGCCTGGCACTAGTTGAGATCAACTGACCTCAAATCTCCATTAGATGGAGTCAAGGATTGTGCCGGTATCACAACAAATACAATCACCCCGACCTCTCAACAATGAATATGAAACTTTGGGGATGAATTGTTATTCTGATGTGGTAAACAATGCTCTCTCCTTTTTCAGCAAAAAGTATATTCAGAGTGATCACCCCCATCCGTTTGATTCCACCTCTAAGACCCTAAAACGAGAGAAAAACAAGGCTCTCAGACAACTTAAAACATCAGGTCTGGGAGTAGAACTCTACCGTTTTAGCTGGGCTCAAATTCTGAAAGAATATAAGAGGAACTTGAAACATGCTCGTATACTGAAATATAATAGAGAGAACTGTGACCTTATAAGAGCTATAACCACGCACGATACAAGAACAATATGGCGCACGATTAAAAAGGATGATAAAGGAATTTCACTAACCACATCCTTTTGCATATCTGAACGAGTATGGCGTGATTACATAACAACGAAATACCATATTCCATTGAGATTTGAATCTGTTCCTGACGTTCAATTGTGTTATAGCAGGATCGCCCGCTTGAAATGGACACAGGAAGATCTTAAATGGGCAATATCAAAAATATCTTATTCGAAATCAGCAGGCCCTGATGGCCTTCCTCCTTGCCTTTACAAAGCTGACCCTGAGTTTTGGATGGATATTCTGAAAACCAAATTTGACTCAATTATTAATACTGGTCATATTCCCCCCTCATGGACTACAGCGAATATTGTTCCTATATTCAAAAAGGGCGATCCTTCTCTTCCACAGAACTACAGACCTATCTCTCTGATTGATACAGATGCGAAATTGTTTGCCATTCTTCTTTTACACGACCTCGAAAAATTCATTGAAGAAAACGGACTTTACTCGAAATACCAAACAGGTTTCAGAAAAGGTATGAGTACCTCGTTGAACTCTGCTGTCATGTCTCATCTGATCGCGGGTACAAAGGGAAAGAATTCTCAATCCGTATATATGGCCATGATAGACATGTCATCAGCTTTTGATAATGTAGTACGAAACCTCCTGTGGAACAAACTGAGATCTATGGGAATTCCTACAGTATTACTTTATTGGTTCATCAAACTCCACACCAACACTTCGTATAAAATAAAAATCTCTGCGGATGGTAGAACAACTGATCCCATCAGTACGTCCATTGGTCTCAAGCAAGGCTGCAACCTAGCGGCAACCTTCTTTAACCTTTATCTTTCTGACCTTCATAAGGAATGGGACCACAGCAATCTGTTTTCTGTCAAAATCGGATCTCTACGACTGAAATGGATTGCATTTGCAGACGACATCATAGTTTTCAACTCCACGCCTGCCGGGCTGCAAACTAAGCTATTGCTTTTTCAGGACTTTGCAGTTGCCCACAATCTTACTCCAAACCCCACAAAAACAGCTATTTTAAAGTTTGGCACCAAGCAAAACAGTAAGGGATATCAATGGGAGATCACGAATACCCAAATTCCATGTACTTCTAGTGCGATATATCTGGGCTACAATTTGACTGATCAAAATTCAATTAAAGCATGGACAGATATGATCAAAAACAAGTCGCGCCCTCTATTATCCCAATTAAAAATGATTTATTCAAAATACTGCAAATTTTCATTAACACCTATGATAGACTTCTTGACACTAAAAATTGAATCCGTTATTTTGTATTCCATTGATATGTGTCTAAGAGACGTCACTGCAAGTTTGAACTCTACGCAGGGATCACTGATAAAGTCTGCCATGCACCTTCCTATGTGTATACCAAATGCATTGATACGCCACAAGCTTGGGTTGGTTGCATTATCTACATGTTGGAAATGGCGTCAACTATCAGGTTATGTAAAGATTCACTTTGCACCCAAAAACTCTTTGTACATTGATTTGAATAGTATGTTGAATTCTTCCACTTCTGCCTCCTTTAATGAATATCATATTAGTATGCAGCACATTTTGAACTCCTTAGGAATTACTATAGAAGATGTACAACATTGTCCCGCTTTTGCAAAAAATAAGCTTTTTGAACAGGATTGGAGGAGCACAATAGAAAGTATATCAACATACCACATGTACAAAGAGAATGGTGCTTTTCTTAAACAACGCATTCCCCGATTTGACCATGTGGTTTTATTTCCATGCAACCATACCCGACAATCTTACATTAGGTATAGATTGAATTTATACCATACTAGAGAAAGAACTGCAAACTGGACCAAAAATGGTGAACCCAAGGTAACAAAATGCTGCTTCCCTTCTTGTAAAGAGCCGATTGAGTCCATGAAACATCTCATTCTCGAATGCCCATATTTCAAAACAATAAGGACCAATCAGCTCTCAAAATTTGTGAACATTGATTTTGAAGATTGCATGCAAATTCTCTGGGTACACATGATGCAAGGTACACACAAACCTTTGATATTTGAATTGGTCAATCTGTGTAAGCATATTGAAAAAGAGTTGCTGAAATTTTAAGAATTAGAGGGTATAAAGTGTTTGACACGATATCCTCTATTTTGAACCTGTCTATAGGATGATGTAAAGTGATATGTTGTAAATGTAAATATTTTAATGTTTTCTTTTTGTATTCTGTTTTGTAAAGGTTCTACAATTTCTTTTTTTGTAATTGAACCAAATACAAATAAAAAAATAATAAAAAAATTAAAAAATGAACATCTTGTCAAGCTGATATTGGACAAATTCAGTAAGAGCATTTCATATTTATTTGCTCTCGATACAGACATGTGCTGAGTATTTGTCTTCAGCAACAACGACACCACAGCATGTGGCACTACCACCTCTAAAGGTGATCCCAGGACTATGTTTTCACTTTGCTTCACTGCCAGGACGGCAGCAGCCACTGATCACAAACAGGGCGGTATCCCTACTGCAACTGGGTCTAATTCCTTACTATAATATGCTATGGATCTATGATGGATTCCATGCTTCTGGGTAGGAACTGCTTGAGCAAGTCCATTTCTCTAATGACAGTACAAAGTAAATCCCCTTTTATAATCCGGCAGGCCCAATGTGGGAGCTTTAGCCAGTAGTCGTTTCATCTTAACAAAAGCCTCTTCTGCTCCTGGTGTCCATTGCAAAGGCTCAACCGTGTGTATTCGGGTATAGTTCTGGAGTGGTTTCATTATTTCTGCAAATCCCGGCATCCACTCACTGCCAGCCATAGCCTTCAGCAGCGATAAACACTTGCATTTCAGTTATTGTCTGTGGCTGTGGTATATTATACACACCCTCCTTTCGAGAACTGGATATCAGCCGACATCCTTTCATGATATCGTGTCCCAATTAGTGTACCCTAGGGGAACACAACTGTAGCTTCTTTTTTGAAGCTTTATGCCCTTTCTCCGCCTGAGAGCTAAGTAGAACTTTAGTATCTTCCTCACAAGCCTCATATGAAGAAGAGGCTATCTAAGAATCCTCAGTATATTGTACCAATACTGATTTTCCTTGCAATTTTCTATTGTCCAAATCTTTCTTTAATTGTTGTGAAAAGAGGGTGAGGGACTCTGTATACCCCTGGGGCAAACGTGTCTGGACACCCTATGCAAAAATGCAAACAGATACTGACAGTCCTTACGTATATGGACAGAGAAGAATCCTGAACATAAATCAACCACTGTAAAATAAGAAGTCTTGGGTGGTATACAGGACAATATGGTAGCTGGGTTTGGCACCACAGGGAAAGCTGGTATCACCACAGCATTGAGAGCTCTAGGGTCCTGTACATATTGGTAAACTTCCTTCCCAGGCACAGGAAAGATCACAGCATTACACACACTACTAGTCGGTACAATAGTTTCCTGACGGAGCATAAATACAATGACTGGGGTGATACCTGCTTCTGCTACTGGTTTTAGAGGGGACTGAGGTATATTGGGTAATCTCTTAAACTGATCTACTTTTATTTTCACTTGCTCAGCTTTATGGATATAACCTACCTCATTATCATGGGTGGTCAATAGACACTTTGGTATAGAATCAATTAGTTGCCGCAAGTCCTCTGACCACTGTTCATCTTTCTCCACTACACTCTCCCCAGCCCCTTCCATAAATGAGGCCATCACTGTTACCGCATTATCTGAGGGCAGACTCAGAAACACCCCATCGGCAAGCAATAAATAGTGCACCTCATTTTACACAACAAATCTCCCCCTAAACGATGTACAGGCAATGTAGGACTCAAAAGGAATGCATGTTACTCTGTGATGGGTGCCAGATTAACAATCAAGGGATCCGTTACAGGATGTACAACAGTGGTATTCGAGATACCCACTGCCCTCCCTGTTTCTCCAGATATTGGGACATGGAAAAGTGTATTTATTCGTAAGGCAGATCTATTTGCCCCTGAATCCACCAGACATGGTATTGGTATCCTTTGCACACTGCAGTGAACATAGGGTCCATCCTGATCAATGGGAATCATTAATGCTGAAGAGGGAACATTTGAATTTCCCTTCCCTCCTGATGGGGCCCCCCAACCGGAAGACGCACCCCCGGCAGAAGAACCACCGACCGAATGAGTTTGCACCGATCCCCACCGCCCCTACCATAGGTACGCACCACAAATGGTATCCTGCCACCCGACCATATCACCCTGCGGTAGGGTGTGCCTACTCAAAGTAAGCGAAGATAACCAAGACCAGGATGGAGACGATTATACAGACCAAATCGACTGACATCCCAACAAGCCATGCTGCAAGTCGTTACAGACGCCATGACGACATAGCTGCGTTAGACAGGAAGCACATGTGCAATCCGCACATTTAGGACACTCACACACCAAACTACATGAAGAACACGAGAATACAGTTCTATGAGCTAGAGGACGGTGACATATACATACTGTCTGCATGTTTATTATTTTGCTGCTTAGGCTTGATGTCACACCACAGAAACGCAAAATGCCAGAAGAGCTTGTGTATATGCTTGCAGATGCTACGCGCTATTAACCCTATGGAACAACAGGAGCACTCGCGAGACCTGACCAACCATGCCACACACTATCCTACAGTCAGAGCAAAGTAGGCCAGCAAGCCAGAATCGTCTCATCCCAAGCCACAAGATGCTGTGCAAGCAGAACAGCCCTGGCAGGAGCTACTACAGCCGAGGCCATGATGTTGCAAGCGACATTCCCCGCTCGCTGAGCCAAGGTGACCCCGGATACAGCAGAGAATATTCCAAGCAAAATATAAATCAAATCGAAGTAATTCGGCCTCACCGACGGTCTTCTCACATGTGACATGGCCGAACTGACATGATGCCAAGGCCTAGTGGCTGGGAAGGTGCAACCGTCTCACGTCTGGGACCACACTCGCAACAAATTGCAACAATCCAAATACAGTCTGCGCTGGCAATGGAACTCTCTCTTGGCATTAGCAGAAACACCCCATTGTTACATACTGTCACATAGTTACACCTTATCGATACACTACGTACGTGAGCAGGTGTCTTGCGGGCTGGGAACAATGGTAATCTGAGGCTTGGGGGCCCGAAGCCTGGCCAATCCCAACACTGGGGGATAGGGGTGGACCGCTGGACTCCCCAACCAATCACCGGGCTCTCTAATGTAACACTTTTCATGTAACAAGTTTTAGGGTTGTTCCAAGTACACCACCTCACACAGAGATCACCACTAATATTACACGCTATATGTTCCTATACTGGACCTACCAGGGAGCCAACCCAGAGTGGCGATAGGTTCGGGGAAGGGACTCGCCGAGTGACGCAGATTGTGACATCACAAGTGTACAAAAGTGGCCTGCGAGCCCAAATTCAATGAGATGTGCCTAGACTGGATTGCTTCATGTGTGTTATCCCTGCTTGTTTGCTATAATAAACAGCAGTAACGTTTTCTCCTTGTGTGGACCTCGACTTCTTTGGGACACTGGAAGGAGTTAGAGCCTTCCGAGAGCTGGAGGTCCGCGGAGCCTAGGTACGGCTCTGCCGACCCCAGAATTTACCCTAACAATGCTTCTAGAGTATCCTCCCCTTCAGATTGTCAGAATCCGGATTTGGAAACTGAGGCATTGGTCAAGCTGCCCTGATTGCCTTTGAGCCCTGTTGTGGCATGGACATGTTATTTGTGATATTAGTGACTTGCGGTGGTAACCTTTGCAGCCTAATTGGGCACTCAGTCTTCCAATGACCTTCCTGTTTACAGAAATTGCAAACGGTATTAGCACACTTGATTGAAAATTATTTGACCTTTTCAATTTGACAGAATACATATTTTTTATCGTTTTTTAGGGGGAATTTGGTCAAATTAAATTAAAAATATATATGGGGTGGGGTAAGGGAATAGGTAAAAGTGGGGGAAGTGGGGTGGGTGCGGGGGTCTCCCCCCCCCGCATTTTAGAATAAAAAAATGATCAAAATAATTTTGGTCAAAAAGGAAAAGGTCAAATATTTTCGATCAACTGGACCTAAGCTGTTACACACTAAAGAGTTTGATCCCTTGGCTCCATGGGCCTGTTGGTTACTTTAACCTCCCTGTTGCCCCTGTGCTCTCCATGCCTGGTGCTGCCCCCCTGACCCTACTGTCTTTGCTGTTGTGGGTGTCCCACATATTCCCCCTGTTGAGTGTGATAACCTGGCAGGCCTCCCTGGCCCTCATTGTCTCCCCCCCATTTGGGCCTGATTTCCCTGCTGTTGTGCTACCCCCTGTAGCTGTCCCTGCATTTGTCCTTGCAAACTCTGCATTCGTAATGACATAAGTTTGTTCTGAAATGTCTCCTTCTTTTGCTCTTGTCAAGCGACGCAATGATTTGCCACCGCCACAAGCTTCGCTAACGGCTTGGTTTGCCAACCTATGCACACATTCTTAAGCTGTGCTTGTACCTTTGGGAGTACACCTGTCACAAACGAATTCGCTGTAGCCTTTTCAGCTATTTCCTGACTGAGTAATACCAGAATGCTGCATGAATACCACCTTCAGTCGGTCTAAATAATCAGCGGGAGATTTGCCCTTATTCTATTTACAATTTGATATTTTTGCCCAATCAGTCTTTCTAGGGCACACCTCTATAATCGCAGTGATTATTCTTTCCCTTGCTTGCACCAGGACTTCCCTTGTGCCTATATCAGCGGCTGGCTAGGGCATCCTCTCCGCTAATCGTTGTCTCACCTCTAGTGGCACCAAGAATCTCATTAACTGATTCATATCCACCCAGGAGGAATTATAACACTGTATTACTGTCTGCAGCTCCTCCACAAACTGTTGAGGTTCCTCCATTAAATTGGGAACCTCCTTCGCCAATGTCTGGAGGCCCCCTCGTGTCCATGGTACATGGACCATGACCAGAGCCTGTTGTTGTTCCCCCTTCCCCTGACCAGACGGTACCTGTCTGAGGGGATCCTGAAAGGAATATGAATCCCTTCCATATATCGTACCTCCCCTCGTCATCGAGGGATCATAAAAAAGCAATGCCCCCCTGGGCTCTTGTGCCCCTGCGGACCCCAACCTGCTTGGCCCTTGCGCCTCCAAAGCTATTGGCCCCAAAGGGGGTAGCTCTCCCATGAGCACCACTTCCTGAGCCTCCACCAATCCTGGCCCAATAAATGGTCTCATACTGGTGAATAAGTCAAGTATATCCTCTGGTGTCTCACAGTCATGTTCCTCTTTGGACCCTCTATTCCGTTTGGTTCAGTCGGTCCTTCCTCCTCAACTATCTGGGGGCACAAACGAGCCCCACCTGTTCCTCTCCTACCCCTCAAGAATTTGATTTGTCCCCTCAATCGGTCATTAATTTCCCTTAGTCCTCTGACCCTGCTGTCGCATTTCCTAACCGTAGCCTCTTCCAGCTATGTAGCAAATACTCCCCACTGTGCTGGTGTTTTTTTAGTCCCCTCAGATTCTAGAGCCCTTCTCAGAGCACCCAACTTGTCCAAATTAAAAATCCCTTGAATTAGAACTGAGCCTGTCCTTTACGTCGAGTCAAATAATGCCACAAGTTGAAATAGTCACAAGACGAGCTACTAAACTGCCTAAACATTTAATGTGCGGGCGACCCCTTTGGAGGTTCCTCCGCCTTTTTCAATTGTCATTTGCCCATTTTGCTTTCCCTAGTTAAATTCACATTTACCTATCATTTGCCCCATTACCACAGTGACTCTATTCGTTTCTCACGTTGTCTCCACTCTTTTGCGGTCCTGAGTGGGATAAGGGTTTATATTAAATTAATTAACCAGAGGCACCGCAGAGTGGTCTTGACAGGGATAAGGACTCTCACCCTTTCCTCCTTCAACTGTCCCTATTTAATAGTGGACTTCGCTCTTCTCCCAAGCTAATTGGCCCAAATATAGTTTCCCAAACCATACACCAAAATCAGTCCCGGTCCTCCCTATTTGTCCCTTCCCGCATTGTCCATTTCCCGGTCTCAATTGGGACCCTCGGTCCGCCGTGAGGTCCTTCTTACACTCTCACAGGCCCCAATATCCTCCTCCCCCTTAGGTATTTGAAAGTAGGTTTCCTACCTTATTGTGTTCAGCGTTTGTGGGGGTGACCGGACGGAGGTCCTCTGGAGCTGGAGGTCTGCAGCTTTGAACAACGAGAATCGTGTCGTGATCACCATCTATCAATGCAAATCAAATGATAGAATCAATAGTCTAGTAGAGAATGGACAATGCAAGAACCTTTATTCTAAAGAAAAGTTTGCAAACTGAATACACAGATAGTACCCAATTAGCCTGCCACCCAATCTAATCCAACCTGCCTCCAACTTGCCTTGCCCTAATATCCCCTCATGGTCTGGCCCCATCCACTTGACATCATATCCGTTTGACCTTTCCCACCTCCCATGACATCGCAATACTCCCAATTGTTCCTGATAACAGCCTGCCCTCAGTTTCCATCTGGATCCTCCTCCCCAGTTGAGCGTTCCCTTCCGAGTTCATCGCTCTGGTCTGACAATAGCAGGTGTCCACCTCCCCAGATGATGGGTGTTGGGCCACTGCCCCTGACGTATTTCCAGCCATGAATAGGTCCCCAATGTCCTGTCCAGTCCAAACTAGCTGGATCCAAGAAGGAGGCTGGGGTGGCCTTCACCCAGTAACCCAGAGAGCCCCTGAAGCGCTGCCTCATCTGGCCTACAGGGCATGCTCAGACTCTGGAGCTCCCGAGGCTGGGACAAGTATCACCAAAGCCAATGAGCAAGTTCACCCTAACCAATGTCCACTAGAATTAAAAGAAAAATAATAACGCTCAGGCTTATCCAAGAACAAATGGAGCTTTGCGGATTTTAATATTTCCTAGACTTCGCCCATATCCTCATTCACCTTCTTTACAATCCTCGCCATTATGAACCATCAAGACAAATAATGCCACACGAATCATATCCCCACACCCTCCGGGGGTCCTTAATTGTTCACACTGGGTAAACCTACAGAAGGAACATGCCCTCTGTTAGCCGAGGAAAACAGGGTTATAACTTGGCTTCTTTTAGTGGTAAAGATGATTGTAGCGACAAAATGGAGAGATAGCGAGACTCTGCATATTAATTTATGGTGGGCCAAGATATGGTTGGTGTTGGCACTCGAAAACATTTCTGCTGACCTAGAGAATATGAGAGAGAGCTTCTCCTGCAAATGGAGGCTAATATTACAGTTCCTCTCCTTTAATTTCATGTATACCACTTGCCTGCATAGTCTCAGAGTGATGAATCTGTTTGATGTTTCTTAATGTTGGAAAAGATTGACCTTGGGGAAAAGATGTGAATTATGTTATCGAACGTATTTTGTCACTGGAGGTCATTACGACCCAGGCGGTAAGTACACCAACTTTACCACCATGGTGTAAACTACGTTTACACCATGGTGGATGGCGGATTTACTGCCCCATTCCAAGGTGAGTGGGGCGGTAAATCCCCATTTCCCATTTACCCTTCCCCATTCCCATTTTTGCCCCATTGGGCATAATGGGAGTGGGGAAGGCGCTAATTACGGCACCGTAAATTACGGTGCCGTAATTAGCACCAAGGCGGTTTAGCGCAATGGATTTTAACAGCTGCTAAAAGCAGCCGTTAAAATTGGAATCAGGCGTTAAGGGTTAACGACGGCGTTAACCCTTAACGCCTGAGTTGTAATGAGGCCCACTGTATCTGACAGCTGTGCTAGATCGGGGTTTAGGAAGGAGGGAGGAGGAGTAAAGAGGGAGTTTTCATTTCTTTTGTTTGTCATGCTCCTTGTTAAGCTAGAGACAGCACCATGGAAAGTAAAAAATGGGTTGACGGAAGTGTCTTACTGCTACTACCGTTATAATGTGAAATCAATAAAGTGTTTTTGGAGAATTTGTTTTTTAACTCCCAACTTCAAGTTATGAGTAAATACTCCTACTTCAAAATCTTATCTCGAGCCCCAACTGGCAGCATAAAGAAGATATAACATATTTATCTCATAAACATCAAAAAATATGGGTCAAGATAAATGTCTCTTTCTACCGGATATAAACATCACAAAACACAAAGCACCTATAAGAGACACCAGTTTCTAAATGTTTTGCCCTTTGTTCCACTGTCATCCTTCATGATATGATATGATAGAAGTCATATATAATGCGCCTGTACACAAGTGTTTCTAGGCTCGACAAGACAAGGGGAGGACACAACAATTATCTTACTAGGCATGTGTCATTCAGTTCGCGCAAATGCGGGAGGAGGGTGTGAGGAAAAATGCCAGGGGGGGAGGAGGGGAAGTGCAGGTAACTCATAAGTGCTGCCGGAAGGTGGCTCATAAGTGCAGAGAGACAGGGGACTGTAGGGATACAGATACAGACCCTTAAGTGCTAGGGGGACCCGAAGGCAGTGCAGGGGCAACTGGACATGCAGGAGCTAGGACCTGGGTTTCAGTGGGTGGCCAGATGGCCAGTGTGTAGAGCAGTCAGGGAAATCAGCAAGGGAGAGGGAGAGAGAAAGCGGAAGCGAAGAGCAAGGTCTTGAGTTGCTTCCAGAACCAGAGGTGGTTCTGCTCAAATTTGAGAGAGGCGGGGAGGCTGTTCCAGAGAGAGGCCCCACCCAAGGAAAGAGATCTACCCCCACTCTCTGTGTGGAGAAGCGTCTGACCCTCAGAGAGTTGGAGGTGGATGAGCGGAGGGCTTGAGAAGGAAGGTGTTTAGGAAGAGAAAGTTAGAGGTAGTTTGGTCCCAGGCCCCAGAAAGAATTGTGGACGATGCAAAGGGTCTTGAACTTGATCCTTGCAGCCACAGTGAGCCAGTGGAGAGATTTCAGAGCTGGAGAGATACAATCCCTGGGCTTGAGGACAAGGACAAGTCGTGCAGTCCTGTTCTGGAAAAGTTGTAATAGTTGAAGAGTAGAGGCAGGCAGATTTAGAAAGAGGCTGTTGGAGTTGTCCAGCCTAGAGAGGACCAGAGCTCTGGAGACAATGAGCTTCTGGGGGAAAGTGAGAAAAGGCAGAATACCTCTGAGCGGGTGCAGCTGATAGTGTGACTTCCTAGAGACGCGAGAGATGTGAGGAGAGAAGGAGAGGGTGGAGTCGAAGATGACACCAAGGTTCTTAGCCTCACAGGAAGGAGCAGGAAGAGGGCCCAGTGTGGGCAGCCAGAGTGAGAGAGGAAAGGAGGGAGCAGGTGTCCCGGTGAGGAGGATCTCAGTCTTACTGGCATTAAGGCAGAAATCATTGGTGGTACACCATTCCTGAATTGTGGCCAGACAGTTTGGTATGAGAGAAGGAGCACAGGTGGCTGAGGGGAGCCTGAAGGTGAGCTGGGTGTCATCCGCATAACACTGAAAGTTAGAGCAGAAGGTGGCAATGTGGTGGGCAAGAGGTGCCAGGTAGTGGTTGAAAAGCCAGGGAGAGAAAACACCACAAGTAGAAAGAGAGATAGAAGAGAGGAAAGACCCAAGTTGGACATGGGAGGGTCGGTCAGTGATAAAGGAGGTCAACCAGGCCAGAGCCTGACCAGAGATACCCAGGTTGTCACAGAGGCGATTCAGCAGGATGGCGTTGTTGACTGTGTCGAAAGCAGAGAATAGATCGAGGAGAATGAGGATAGAAGGAAGGCTAGAGTCAAGATTAGAGAGCAAGTTTTCACGGGTGTTCAGGATAGCAGTGTCCATGCTTCTGGCAGCTCTGAAGCCAGACTGGTGGTCGTGGAGACAACCAACAGATTCAGAATGCAGATTAAGCAGAGAGATGGCCTGCTTTTCCATGAGTTTGCCCAGGAAAGGAGTGATGGAAATCAGGCGATAGTTTGCAAGAGAGGAAGGATCGACAAGGGGCTTCTTAAGAAGGAGGTACACAAGGGAGTACTTAAGGGGGAGAGATAAGGTTCCAGTGGCAAAAGTGTGATTGCAGAAATCGGCCAAGGCTGGAACAAAGGTGTTGATATGGTCCTTGATGGTTCTGGATGAGCAGGGGAGAACCTGCTTTGACGAGACTTTCATAGATCGGACTTGTCTAGAAACATTGTCGGGGTGAATAGTGGAAAGGAGGAGAAAGGAGGAGGAGAAACAGCCGAACAGGGGCCAGCAGTGGTAGAGGAGGAGGAAGAGGAGGTAGAGGAAGAGAGAGTGGACAGAATGTCCTGAGTTTTAGTGGTGAAATGAGAGGCCAGAGCTGTGCAGATGACCTGGGAGGGAACAGGCGAGGTAGAGACTGCAACTGGATTGGCCAGCTGTTTGCAGATTTTGAAAAGTTTGGCCGAGTTGTTAGAGACCGCAGAGATGTGCGCTTGGATGTAGGCTCTCTTCTTCGAGAGGACAGAGAGTCTGTAATGCCTTTGGAGCAGGCGGCAGGCCAGTTTGACAAACATGCTCATACCTCACATACCATATATTCTTTTTAGAGCCGTCTGAGCCTGTTACATCAAAAAATAAATGTTATTCCACCAGTGCTTTGTGTCAAAAAGTGAAAAAATGTGCAAAAAAATTGAAAAAATAAATCTGTGGAATAATGGCACACTTTACTAACCCCACCACTGATTGTTGATGTAATTTCTGAAATGTATTGTATGAGGTGCTTACACACCTGATTTTTAATATAAAATTAGTTTTATGATAGATAGATGTATATGTGTACAGGTTTGATACATGAATAACATTTATTTTTGATATGACAGACTGAGTCCGCTTGCAAAGAATATATGGTATGTCAAGTATGAGAATGTTTGTCAAAGGATGACAGTGAAACAAAGGGCAAAACATTGAGAAACTGGTGTCTCTTATATGTGCTTTGTTTTTTGTTATATTGATCTCATGTCCATGGGCAACCATGGGAGTTCCATCAATAGTTCAGAAGTGATGACAGAGTGCTTAGATGCCTCCTGAAATTCTGAGATGTTATAGGCAGTGTACAAAACAGACAGAAATATTCCTACAAATCCGTGGTATGAACACTTGATCTACTAGTTTCTATTCATTCTCACTTGGTAAATGGTTGACAAGCATGTGTGCTGACCCAGAAACTGGCATTGGAGAAGAGTGTACAGTTTTTGCACAATATAACACTATTCTCTCCACACCTAGGGTCTTTTGGAGTCCTGCAACCAGCTGTGTGCTGCGTACCTGTTCCAGCCCGATAAACAGTACAATGTGGATTTTGACACTGGCGATAAGACAATACAGTGCGGCCGACATGTTGACATCTTCAAACTCTGGCTAATGTGGAAAGCAAAGGTGAGGATCATTCACATGCACAAGTGAGATGACCAAAACAGCTCAATGAGTTCATGGGAGCAGCACTTTCAGAGCCACTGGTATTTGCCATGGTTTTTGTTGTTGGGTTGATGTTATGTTATTCTGTCTTATATTGCTCACCCTCTGATATCTTCATGCCCTCTTACCACTTAGGGTCCTGTAAGAAAGCTGGGTTGGAGATTAAGATTGCGTTTGTTGAGTGATGCTACAAGGCAGGTCTTAGAAACAGTGTAGAGTATATATGTGATGTGACAGATGTGGTGATGTGTATGTTGCGACATGATAGTCTCACTGTCAGTTTGCTTAGTGCCAGAAGGCACCCCAGCGATCATCCCGGCCTGAATGTACATGTTTTTTTAATTGATGTTTTTGAATGTATTAATGCCAGCAAAAATATGTTGGTCTCCAAATAAGCCGTGTACAGACACTGGCCTGACAGCTCGCTGTGTGCCAAACACTCACGCAACATGGCAGAAGCAAGTTGAGAGGAGCCTTAAGAAACTTCCTGTTGTATTATTGCATCACATAGGTGTCAGTGAGTGTCAGGAATCTTGCCGGAGTGCACAGGGCAATGGCTATGCCTCAGAGTATGCACTGTAGATAAGGGGAGATGCACAATGTAATACTAGCATATATCATAAATAGGGTGCATACCAAGCTGATCTGAGTTGAGACAAGTATTCACAGGAACTGCAGTAGAAGGAGCTGTTTATAAGAAAAGAGACAGACAGATGGGAAGCAAAGGCAAGCAAATATACTGAGCAGCAGGGATTGATCGGAATGAAGGGTGTACGGGAATATGATAAGTGGTCTCCAGGGATTAGGGAAAGCCCTTTGGATCGGTACCAGCAGATTACTCTTAACAACTGTCATATAGCAGCATTATGAGTGGAGCATGCTGAAGAGACTGTTGTACTCAGTCTAAAGGTACAACTGGAGACCACATACTGAGGCAGATAAGACTCCAGCGGACTAGACGAAGGCAACAGAAGTATTTCCCTTATCTTAACTTAACGGAGACCAACTCAGGGGTCTCAAGGTAAATGGCTACAGAGCAGAGGCACAACAGTGGACCACGATGTAATGCAGGCAGAGAGCAGCGTTGAAAGAAATAACCAGGTACAGGACAGGAATAGAAACAAAGTACGAAGCAGAGACTGGAATATCAGAGCACAAAAAACAAATGGCCGAAGTAAGGCAGATCTCTGCCAACACAGCAAATATGAGGGTTCAGGAAACTCACTTAAGAACAGGCACTAGAACTATGGGCTGAACTCTAGTAAGTACGCAAGCAAAAAACAAACAGGAAAACTTCATAGTGGAGATAGCTACTAACTCAGCAAATCTGTGGCATAGAATAACAGAAACGAATGACAGGAAAGCAAAAGACTGGGATTGCAGAGAGAAAGAGAGAAAATAGCTGAGGCAGAAACAGGACAAGTCTGTGAAGCAGAAATGCTTACAGAAAACAGGGTGTTTGCAGAAAGTCAGAAAGGCAGAAGAGATACTGTTATATAACTGGATGTCCTTAAAACCAAAACAGGACAGGGGTTGAAACACAGACGAAGGCAGGCATGGTTCAGAAGTCAAAAGCAGGATTTCAAGGAAAGGTTCAATACCAAGCAGGCTACAACAGCAGACTGGAAAAGGTGCTGCAAGGCAGCAACAACAGGCAGGATTCACAAGCCAAAAGTTTCACAAACTGGTCACAGCAGCACACACTCCCAGTGGAAGCAGCTGAATGAACAACTGCTTCTGTGCAAAGTGAGCTTATAAATGCCCACCAAGCCCACAGCCCAACAGGGTGGAGCTGATTGCGTCTCAGGCAGCCGTTTTCAATCAAGCCAAGTACCAGCTAACCTGCAGCAGTTGATTGTAATTAAGGTCTTTTTTGCTCTCGGCAGCATCGCCTGCAGTAGCTTGGAACCGGTGAATGAAACCAGAGCCTCTCCAGCTCATAGTAGGTGGCTGACTTTGCGTGCCTCCTCCAGCCCTCTGCCTCTTGGACAGCATACATACACCAGAATGCATCTACTGGTTTAAGCCAAATCCCAAAATCAGACATGAAATTAGATTGGTCCAAACCTGCAGCCATAAAACAAGTAAATGAATACAGGGGCTGTTTGTAGGTTTTAACTTCACAAGTATACCATAAATGTGTGCATGTGGCGATGCTGGGTGGCATGTGGGTAGGATCGTGTCTGTGAGTGATTGTAATATGGGCACGTTCAGTGGGGACAAAGAGGGGAAGGAAGGAAGGTGTTGGCCAATAGGCAATTAACCGAGGGTTGGGAGTGTGTCTCCCCAAACGGCTAGAAAAGAGGACAAAAGTTGTCTTCTGCCACCATTCAAACCGATGTGGCTGCATTCCTACAGGCATGACAGCTTAAAAGGAAGTCAGCATTTGGATACCAGCAAAATCACAGATATCCATATTTGAAATGCATGCTAATATTTTTTTAATGCCTCGGGAGAGTCGCAAAGGTGATTGCCTTTACTCTTCACATGACTGTTGTACCGAATAGCAGTTCCCCTTACCCCATGCAGATGGATTGCACAGTATAACACATACGTTTGATATCCCTTCTTATCCTTAAGAGCAATGCATGAAGGATCTAAACACCCCAAAACTTCATCACAGCTTAAACATTTCAAAATTGTTATGAGAGTGTTACGGTAGATAGAGTTTTCGTGGATCTTTCATTTGTAAGGGTGCATCCTAACCTAACTTCTGGATATCAGTTGAGAAATGATAAATTTCTTGGAGAGATACTCTCAAACTCTGATGTTGTTTTGTGCATTTCCATGGAAAATTAAGCTTAGCTTCCATTCATACTTAGATTGACCCCCCTTGCGGCTCCAAATGTGGTTGCCTTCTTGTTGCCATGCAAGCACACTTTCTACTATCGCTCTGCCGGGGATGCGCAGTGCAATTTTGGGAATGCACCTATTTGGTTTTTATTAAGAAAAGATTCTGCCCAATAGCTTTCACTCTACTGCTGATGCAAAATGCCCCTTATTTTAATTTTCTAAACTTCTGACAAAGTTAATTTTTTGAGTGATTTTTTTAAGCCTCAAGCAGACAGTTACCAGCTGACGATAGGTCACTGTTGACCGCCTATTCTAGTCCTGAGATTTGCATTTACTTTAGTTTTGATTTAGGCCAAGACCGCAACCACCAAAAAACAATTGACAGAAATGTGAAAGTCCAGTGTGGGGGCATGATGTCCCGGGTGACCAGCATCATCTGGTAACTTTGCTTAAGTGAAACAGTTCATGAGGTTAATCTTCAGCATTGGAAATACCTCTTAACAAATTTCAAATGATTGCTCCTGGATCCACTCCACTTTTGGGATTTCAGATATTTGGCTACACCCATATTCCTTTATTATTTACAGGTCAATCCAGACTTCTTTAGAGGGGCCACATATTTACTGGGCGGAACGCCTGTACCCACAACAGAGATAACCCATTACACACAAGACTTTATCTCATTTCTTCAGAATCATGTCACCTGATGTCTCTAGACACGGATCCTATATGCCATCCAGAGAATATGCGAGAGATATGAGCAATGTTTCTCAAGGAAGCGTGTGAGTCTACACCTATAGCTTTCTGGAATATCCCTCATGAAAACTTGGTATGATACTACAGCTGGTTAATACGCTTGCTACAGAAATCTTTCCAGGACCATGCTATTTCTTGTTACTGCATTGTTCCGATCAAGCAGAACAAAGTGGGGATTATAGCACTACTTCTAAAAAACGGTTTAATTAATGGGACTATGTTTATTCTCACTGCACTGTGCATCAACTCTCCTTCCGCCACTTAACCCTTAGTCAGCTATTCTGTGTGAAAACATGACCTGATTTGCAGGAAGGAAGCAGCTGTAATAATTCAGATAGCAGCGCTTAATGGGTAAGCAAATGAACATGGCTGATTTCTGGTTCACACATGATATGTACTGGTCAGGGAAGTTAAAACACAAATAAGGTTCTGCCAAAGAAATTGAATGGAGGGATTTTGATCTCATATGATTTTTTAAGAGAGCCGCTGCTTCTCAGGGCATGTGATCTACAGAAGAGCCCTGTTTCGTTGAGCTCAGACTTCCCTCCTAGATACTGATAATAATTTACATTCTTGATCTTATTCGTATTGATAAACCAAGATTTATAGAAATGTCCAGTATTATTGGTGATGGGGGGCACTTTTCTATGGGAGATGTTTATCTTTAAGCAGATCACTGGTCAATGATTTAAAAATGCATCCAGTGAATTTTGAAGGCCGATCCGTGTGTGATCGAGAACAATTATATCATTGTAGAGTGCATCCAATACTTGTACTAGGATATTGGACAGTTTTGGTGAAAATGATTTGGCAGATTTCAAGGCATGTGGAATATCCAATATGTAAAGGAAAAATAGCAATTGTCCCAGGATGCATCGTTGCTCCAAGCCATTTTCAGTACTGATTTTCTGCGTTTGGTCCTGATGCACCTTGGGTAACCACTGATCTTGTTTTATACCTCTGCATCAGTCACTTATTCAACCCGCCATCAATGGTCTTTGATGTGTCTAGTGTCTCACCGTTTGGTGAGGCTCCCAGGCTAGAGTAAACACTTCACCCGCTGAAGTGCACAGAGGATTCACTCCCTTCATTACATCTTCTAGCATAAACATGGACTTCTGTCACCCATTCAGGGCTCAGAGGTCCACTCCTGTCGCTTTTCCATACAAACACGTTTTTTTTTAATTCTCAAATTGTAGGGCAAAAATATTAGTGATATCTCTGTCCGATCTGCGGAATCTCTTCCTGATTTGGTACCTGCAGACGTTTTTGGACCAATCAGAGAGCCACATAATGTTCTTGGACATGGTACGTGATCGATGATTAGTCAATTGAACAATGTGAAGAGCGTCAAAAGATTTGAAATGGTAGTCATGTTTTTTCCAATTTATATGCAAGCGTGGGATCGCAAAGGAATGCTATTGGGAACAGAATACATTACAAATTAAAAATAATTCAATGTAAATACACCAATATGATAAACAGATTAAACGTTTCTGAAAAAGCAAAGAAAAACAAGAATTATGAAAAAATATGTCTGGAAAAAATGATAAAGTAAAAAATGGTAATCTTGCCAAGAAGGAAAACCAAATTGAGTTGGTGATCAGTGGCATGCACAGGGTGGCCGAGGCTGTGCACAGCATGGCCAAGCGTGGTGTACAAATCATGGTTCAGAGTCTGCAGAGCTTGCAGGGGTTGAGTCAAAAGATCTGACATCATCTGAACGTGTATGATGTCAATGTAGGTTCCAAGAAATACATGGGCCCAGGAGCCTTGGTATATATCAGTAAATGCAGCTTAATTTCCAGCACAATATACAGGGCTTTAAGTGGGCTGGGGCTGGCTCAGAAATCTCGTTGTGAGGCGGGGCCCTGCTGGGGCTCACAAATTCCCTGGCAGCCCTGGCCGTTACAGAACAAGGCTTTTTTTTCTAAGCTCTCGTTCATGTGCAAGAGCCTCAGGCTTCAGATAAAAATGCCTTTCATCCATAATGGTGGCACTAACCCTGCAAGGCATCCCTTCAAGCAAGAGATGCCTGTGGGCCAGTGCCACCATTATGGATGGAAAGGTGGGGCCGCTGGAAGCAGGGGCCTTTCTTTTCAAAATCCTGAAGCTCCCACGAATGAGCCGGGAGCTTCAGAATTTTGAAAAAAATAGGCCTCTACTTCCAGCGGCCGAACCTTTTAAGCCTCAATGGTGACGCTGCCCCTTCCCAGCTGGCGAGGTGCAGAACCACCATTAAGGCTGAAAAGGCGAGGCACTGTCCCCTTCCAGGGAAGCCTTTACAAATAAATGCAGGGATCAGAACCCTCTCCCCAATGGGGAGAGGGTGGTGATCTCTACAAAAGGCTGTCTGGCAGGGGGGCCTGTAGCCTATTGAGCCAGGGCTCGTCAAGGGGACATGGCCTAAAGGGCCAGCAGCGACCCCCCAGCAGTAGAGCACGCCCCCTTGTTGAGCCCCAGGCTACTTTTTCAGTGCCACTTAAGGCACTGACTATATACATGTATTGTTAAGGTTACAGAGATAGTTTCAAGGCAATAAGACTTTCTCTCACAATAAACACATCAAATACTCGCAAATTAGGATCATTTCTTCCTAATACACATGAGAAATGCAGATAATTAACAGCCTTTTCCAATCATTATTTTACAAAAGAATGCTAAGAACTGACCAGATATATGCACTTTACAAGCGAGTCTGAACATCTGTTACTTAGACCAGTGTTTCCCCCGCCCACCTTTCACCTTTTTACCACAGGGTGTGTGCTGGTTTAGGGCCTGCTGGGGTCAACAGGAAGGTGACTGTCTGTCCAAGAGTACTGTCATGAGGGCCCTGAAGGGGGCGCCAGTGTCTGCATGGGGATTCAGTCGTCGTCCTAGAATCATCTAGAGCCGCCTCACACTTACACTGTGTGACGCACACTGCACACATAGAGCATTAGGAAGCACCATTCCATCCCACTGAGAGCGCCCAAGGCCATCTAAACCAGTCAGTGGGACCTGCCACCTGGGTGATGGCGCAGAGGCAAACCGGTTTGGCTAACAACGTGTGGGCAAGGAGACAACATCTGGTTGCTGCACAGATTCTATCTGCTCTGCTCTGCCCCCCATCTCCTCAGGCCTGTGAGGGGGTCCAAGTTGCTTCAATGTGTCCTGACAGATGTTTGTGGGGCCCAGGCACAGGCCAGGTTTAACTGGAATTATTGAGATGTTGTGTCTCTTACCAGTAGGTCCGGGCAAATAAATGTGTTCAAAGCCTAAATGCACCAATTTTCTGATTATTCTGAATTTGGCAAGCGCAACAACCTTTGAAAAGTTTGAGCATTAGGTTCATGTGATGCCATGTTTCTGTAAACATGACATCACATTATGTGCCCAGATGCCTCAGGGCTTTGGCGTGCTATATAAATAAAATACAACACAATACAAGTGAGCTGAGAAAAGCAGAGCCTTCTCTGTCAGTAGTGCTCGTTTTCAGGTCTAATGGCCTGCAGGTGGCAGCTTGTTTTCCATAGGCAACAGCATTGAGGCTTTGCTTTGGGAAGACAAAGAATCCTCAGAATTCAACCGTGTACTCAAAGATGTGCTGTATATACCAGATACAGAGCAGCCCATCTAATAAGCAAAGACAAAGGGATGCATGACTGCGTGCATGCATGTGTGTATGTAGGGGATTCATATAGTGTGAACCTAGCTAAGGCAGTAGAACACAGAAGTGCAGCATGCATACTGACTCTTTCTCAGCCCTACTGGCCTTTCTGACATTATTCCAGATCATCCATAAACTACATTTCTAACCTTGGTATAGGCAGCCTCAGAAGAACAAAACTCTGAATCCGTGCCAACCTAATGTGTGACAGAGTTGGTCCTAGATCTATTGGTATGCGGAGCGCTCAAGGCGGAGGGAAGCAGACAGAAGGAGGCCGGAGCCCACAGCAGGTCACTGGTGGAGGGGAGAGAGTGAGAGGACGGAGGTGGAGGGTACCGTGCTGCGGTTGGGGATGTGGGGTGGGGACCCCCTGACAGGGATCAGGAGAGGGCCGTGCACAAAATCGTGGGTGCGGCCCATAGACATCGAACCAATCTATTGGCCTTTCAAAGGTGGAGATCTGCCATGAACTCCCTGTATTGTAATAATATAAATCCCAGTGGTACACATTTTATCAATGTCCCAAGGATGAAAGTCAGACCTAGGCATGCCTAGCAAGTGATTGATTCGGCATGTTTCCTACAGAAATCTCACAGTCCCCTACTTAAACTATACTCGTTGTATAAACTTTACAAGTATGAAAGACTGAGGCCCTTATTTTGCCATTATAAAATGCTTCCGTGAATTAGGCCCTGAGTTGGTCCTACCAAGACTGAAAACTTGCGACCATCGCATAAGATGCATTATACTATTCAGATCTGTTACGGCTGGCTTATCTGGTAATATATTCACTGCCCCGCCGGACTCAATATCCTTCTGCTTGCACCCTGTCCAGAAACACTGATGTCTTCCTTTCTCCCACCCTTCTGTCCCTTCCTGCAGCCTTCAAAGTTATTTGCTTCAAAAAGTTTTTCCTAAGAATCGTCCAGAAGCAGATTGAAGCTTCCCCAGAACTTCCTTGGAAACGTTTGGCTCTTAGCTGCTATGTGGCAAGATTCAGGCTCTCGGCTTCATTTAGAGATGTCCAAGAGCCCATGCGACACTCACTTGGAGAGCCTGCACAGCCCCTATTAAAAGGAAAGGGTAGGCTTATTGGACATCCTAATTGGGCTCAAAGCTCAATTTAGGACCGTGACTAGTTCAAAGTATATCATTGGAAAAAGTTATACTCGGTACGTTGTGGCTCATTGCGAGATGGGTGGTATTCCGGAGGTAAATCTGTCGGAATACCGCCCAACGGAATTACCGTTACCGCCACTTGGTCTGGCAGAATTACTGGAGGAGATTACAAGTAGCGGTGGCGGAGTTAATCCCCATTTTTTGAGAGTCAATTGGACTCGATGGGGCATTTTGGGTGAAATTGCTGCTGGCGGAATGAATGCTGCGGTAATTCCACAAATTGTGCAGATTTCCATCAGAAAGTGGGAGTATTTACCTCCAGCATGGTGCTGATGGTAAATCACCCACTCCAGGACCATACTCATAGTATGGCGGAGTGGGAAACGTGGCAGTAATTCCGTTACCACCAATTTTTTCCTTCACCAACCATACTTGTAATGAGTCCCTTTGTCTGTTAACAACAATCAACATTTCTCAAACAAAAGTCATCAGTGCTGTAATATGTATTCTGTTAATCTGAGCACTGCCATGATTATTTTGATTTAGTTTATGTGGTTTTGAATACACGTTTCTATTTGAAAGTAGCCCTATTCATCAATACAACGGGTATCATTCTATTTTTAAGAGAATTCACTTTTTAAGCATGATTTCATTAAGAGGCACTACTCATTTATTTGTCACAATAACCATGGACCATCCTCAGGTGTATCGCTGGATGGCACTGTGCACGCAGAAATTGTTGTGCACATGTGTACACATGCATATGATAGATAACAATATACAAAAAACTGATTCGTGACAGATGCACATAAGGACAGGCATTTAATAAAGTAGATGAAAATGAGAAAGCATTTGCATAATACGTGTCAGCCTGCAATATCCATATATAAGCCTGAAAATAATATTCTTATTACTTTTCATGTTACAGGCTAGTGGTCACATCACAACTGACCTGTAATAAGAAAATGACATTGGAGCTGCTCTATAATCAGTTATTACACTTCTTCATTTGTGACGTCATAATGCCTGCAGCCTGAGCCAACACAGAGCAGAAATCCAGCTGAACTGCTAAGCCTAAAGTTTTTCAAATTCCATGCTTGTTAAATCGTTTTCCGCGACGCTTTGCAGACAATCATTGACAAGGAACTCTATGGTAGATTGTTTAATTTGTGTACTTCTGGAGTTTAACACATGTGAGCAGGAATCAGCGTGTTTTTACTTATTTTGAAGCACACAATCAAAACGTTTTTTTGATTAATTTTATTAAACTGCTCAAACTATTTTTCTGCAACACAGGCACTCTAGGTTTTATTTATATCCGCCCCCCTCCCCCAAATTGTTTTACCTTAATTATATAGAAGAGCAAGAAACCAGGAAGTTAAGGATATTAAAATGTGTGACCATGTATTATAATCAATAAAATACCCGCTACTGAACGTAGAAAGGATATTTGCAATTCACTTCCGAGTTCCATGACCTTATAAAAGAACTCAGCCTCTGGCCTCGTTCCACTCCTCGGTGGCTTGCAATATCTTTATATGTACAGTAGGGGGCGCGTTATCCCAGCTATTCCTTCGAATCTCAAAGATGTTCACTGTTTCTTTTTTTATTCTTTTAAAGGGAGCAGTGTACAGGAAAGAGTGCTCCTAATCTAGCTGTGAGTGGAAGTGTGTCCAAAACTATTAGTTGGCATTGCCAGGGTTTTTGAAAGCAGCTACCTCATAGCGATCAACAGAAGGTTAACCGTTTTCTAGTTATTAGAGCATAAACGAACCCCATATCCAAGCGTTGTATCACCGAAGAAATTGTGACATTATGGTATAATTTGTGATGTGAGATACCACGAGTTAGGCTTCATAAAATACAAACTGAAATGTCAGCCTCGAATAACCGAACTAATTGCTTGATTATTCTCCTTATTTACTTAAAACTCCTGCTTCCCGTTTTCAAGGGCATTTAGCACCACCTGTTGAGGGTGACTGGCGCCCCCCGCGCGCGTCGCCGTAAGCCCCGGCCCCAAGAACGCAGACCAACACGTCCGTCTTGGTTCGGGCTTCCCGGTCGCTCTAACGCGGCCGGGAAACGCCCCGTTTATTTATACTGCACGCAACGGCGTGCAACGTCACGCCGCCGCGTGCGCGCCCGTCATCGGGCAGCGCCACACTCCTCCTTTTTCGGGGAGAACCAACAACTATCATTGAACTCTTCACTGCAAACGATACAACACTGCAATTAAAACAAGTCATGAGAACAATGGGACAACGAAAACAAATCACACAACCCCTGTCCCATGAGCACCCCTTTATTGGCATCCACCCGGGTCCCCTTAGCTAGACTTTCTCACCCTCTGGATCTTCAGCCAATTGTCCCAGCACGTAATCGGTGAGGCGAGCTGGTTTCCCTCGCCCAGTCCTCTGGGGGTACCTCCTGCTCGCCTCCGGCACGGGTGATCTGTCCGACGACAGACCCCGAACTGGGGACTCCGGCATGCAGGGTGGGTCTCCCTCGTTCTCCAGGACTCCTCCCAGGTCCGGGTCAGGAGGTGGGTCAGTTCTAGGGTCTCTGATCTTTTTGAAGAAGCTCACGTTGCGCGTCACTTCCGACCGTCTATCCGACGCTGTCACCATGGAGCCCCGGACGGCCACGACATCCAGTGGCTCAGGCTCGTACGGCAAAGAGAGTTTTCCATGCGGGTGTCGATTGTGAATGAGAACCTCATCGCCCGGCTCCAGCTGTTGTGGGCGAAGCCCCCTCCGCACGTTTTCTTGCTCAGTCCTTGCTTGCCGGTCCATCTCGACCCGTTGGTCGTCAATCACCGCAGGTTCCCGCTCTCCGACCTCCGGCAATAGCCCTCGCGGACACCTTCTGAACATTGCCTCTGCCGGGGCCACCCCCGTGGACGCATGTGGCGTGGTGCGGTATACTCTCCAGAATTGGTACAGGGCTCTCTGTAGGGACTGCCCCTGTCCTTGGGCAATTCTAAATGTCTTATTGAGGGTCCTCATCAGGCGTTCTGCCTCCCCATTCGCTCGAGGCCACAGGGGCATGATCTTCCGGTGCACCACCCCGCAGCTCACCATCAGTTCAGCAAATCGTTCACCCTGAAAGGGCGCACCATTGTCCGAACAAAGCGTGTGAGGGAATCCGTGAGCCGCGAACAGCTTCTCCACCGCCACCACCACGTGTTCAAATGCCACGGACTCCACGAACTCCACCTCGGGTTGCGGGAGTACTCGTCCACCAGGACCAGGAAGTGGGTGCCCATGGTGGTGGACCCAAAATCGGCATGAAACACCTCCCACGGAAGGGTCCCCCTCGGCATCGCCTCGATGACCGGCTCCCGCTGTAAGGGCGAGGCTGCCTGACACCAGACACAAGCCGCCACAAACTCGTCCACCTTGCGTTCCAGCTCGGGGAACCACACCTTCATCCGGAGGCGGGCCTTGGTCTTGGCGGCCCCTTGGAGGCCCCGGTGTGCCAGCGCGATCACCTCACCCACCTTTGACTGGGGAACCACAATCCGATCACCCCGAAGTAGCAGGCCCGACGCCGAGAAGGACAGTTCCTCACAAACCTTCCATAGTTGTTCTAGACCAGTCCGGGCCTCCTGAGTGCGTCCCACCAGGGCCTCAAGCGCTGACTTCCAGGAGCCTTGCTGCATGGACTGCCTCAATACTTTGAAGCACTCATCCTGTGCCGCCGCAGCCTCCAGCTCCTGGAGAGGCATGGCATTCGGCGTGGCAGCCTCTACCACTACTTGGACATGCTCCTCAGCTTCTTGCTCACAGATGTCACGATCTCCTTCTTCAGGCGCCCCGGGGTGTCTGGATAGGTAGTTAGCTGCGTTGTTTACCCCTGGCCGGTAAACCAGGGTCACCCCATACTCCAGGAGAGCCAGCATCCACCTCTCAATGCGTGCCGGCGGTTTAGATGACGACCCCGCTAGGATTGGCAGCAGAGGTTTATGGTCAGTAACCACCGTCACCGGGCGTCCGAGTACATAAAGCCGGAAATGGCGACATCCCCACAGCACCGCCAGAGCCTCGCGCTCAATCTGCGAGTAGCGTTGTTCGGAGTCTGACAGCGCCTTACTGGCATATGCGACTGGCCGGACGCCGCCATCACGGTCAATCTGTGTCAACACCGCACCCAGGCCGAATGGGCTAGCATCCACGATGACCTCTGATGGTAGGGCGGGATCAAAGAATGACATTGTGTCCTCGGCCGTGAGGGCGCCCCTAATGTCATCAAAAGCCGCCTGTTCCAGCGGACCCCAATTCCAGACAGTGTCCTTTCTTGTCAGGGCCCAGAGGGGCTCAGACCTGGAGGCTAGGTTCTTGATGAACCGGCCACAGTACGTGACCATGCCCAAAAAGCTTCGCACCTCCGACACAGATTCCGGTGGTTGGGCCTTCTGTATGTCCAGTACCTTTTTTGGGTCAGGAGACACCCCCCCTTCCCTGAACACAAACCCGAAGAACTCCAGGGAGGGGCGCAGAAATTCGCACTTGTCCTTATGTAGTGTGAGTCCCAGCGACTGCAGCCTCTCGAATGTTTTCGCCAGACTCCTCAGGTGGTCCACCTCGGTCCTTGCGAAGACCAGAATGTCGTCGCTTATGTTTAGGACGCCCTCGAGGTCGGCTAGGGCACCCCGAATGATGTTCTGGAATACTTCCGCGGCCGAGGACACCCCAAAACTCAACCTCTTGTAGCGATATAGTCCCCGGTGCGTGGTGAAGGTGGTAATGTACCCTGAGTCGGGGTGGAGGACGACCTGATGATATCCGGCCCTGAGGTCGAGCTTCGAGAAGAACCGAGCACCCTGCACCTCTGCGATGATGTCATCCAGCGTCGGTGTGAGGTGCCTCTCTCTCTTGATGGCCTTGTTGGGGATTCTCATGTCTACGCAGATCCTGACTGCGCCCGGTTGTTTGAGTTTCCTTGCCACCACTATGGGAGACACCCAGGGAGTCGGTCTCTCCACCTTCTCGATAATGTCTAGATCAACGAGGCTGTCCAGTTCTTTGTCTACCTGCTCACCGAGGTGGAAAGGTACCCTCCGATGTTTGAGGGCCACCGGCTGTACCGACTCATCAATGTGCAGCCGCACCGGCTCGCCGACCATCTGCCCAATCCCCTTGAATAGGGCATGATGCTTCTCCAGCAAGTCATTAATGTCCTCCAGGTAGACGGAGTACGCGAAGCTTACTATGCCGAGAGCCTCCGCCGCTGCACAACTCAACAAAGTGTTCTTACTCACTGGTGTCACGTAGAAGCGGGCAGTGATGTGGGAGCCATCGTGTTCCACTTTTGCCACAAAGGCCCCGTCCAGAGGGATGGGCTCCACACCACCGAACGCAAAGATGCGGGCCTTTGGCGTGAACAGCCTGGGCGGCCGATCCATGGCGTTGTAATGTTCTCGGGCCATGACGTTCACCGATGCCCCTGTGTCCACGAGTACAGGGATCGGAGACTGGTTCACTTCGACCACGCACCTTGGTTGACGTCGATTCCTGCCTCTTAGGAGCTCCACACTTGAGACAAAGAATATGTTCTCTTCATCTTCTTCCTCTGCTTCTTCTGCCTGAGCCTCCTCCTCGCCCTGGTCCACCTGGGCGACATTGGACGGCCGACCTTGGCGAATGGCGACCGCTCGGCCCTGGCCCCTTGGCACCAGTACGGGCAAGGCCGCTCTACACACCCTTGAGAAGTGGTCTGGCAACCCGCACCGTCCACATGTCTTTCCAGCTGCAGGGCACTCCGCTGGGTGAGGCAGGTCGTATCCGCATTTTTGGCAAATCTCTCCTGCCCTCCCAGCTCTGTCCCGTGTGCCGCAGCCATACCTCCTAGCACCTCTTCCCCCTCGCCACATCGCGCAGATCTCTTCAGTCTTAATGGGGCGCGACCCGGCCTCCATTCTTGCCGCTCTCGCCTCTGACACCTCGTGGCTCCTTCCTAGCTCAAGGATGCGCTGGAGCGTTATCTCCGGCTCCCTCAGCACTTGGCGCCTGAGCTTGCCTGATGAGCACGCCTGGATAAGCATGGTCCTGATCATGTCCTCTGCATCGCCCCAGGCGCAGGCGAGCGACAGACGCCTTAGGCGCCCATAGAACGTGTCCAAGGTCTCGTCATCTTTTTGTTTGGCAGAGAGCATCACGAATCGTTCATAGTCCGCGTTGGCTAAGGGCAGGAAGTATGCCTGGAGGGCGGCCTTTGCATGATCGTAGGTTCCATTCCCTTGTGGCAAAGATTCAAAAATCTCCTGGACAGAGGGCCCTGCCGAGTACAACATTGTGGCCAGCCTGGTGTCATCATCAACCACTTGCGCAGCCCTGAAATACATGTCCAGGCAGTCCACCCACCGTCTCCATCGGGGCCCCAGGCTGGATGGCGGGCCCGACACATCGAATTCGGGGATGGGCTGCAGGGCAGCATGCGCACGTACCTGCGCCATGGCAGGCGCTGCCTGCTGAACACCAGGAGCAGCAGCAGGTTGAACTGGGGGTTGAAGGGCGGGAACCGCTGCCTGACCATCTACTGGAGCTGCTGGTTGCTGCATTGGAGGTAGAAGACCCTGCGGGGCCACTGGTGCACGAGGATGAATCTGCGCCACCACACCGTGTGCTCCGTCCTGGTCCTCGTGTCACTCATGAGTTTGAGCACACAGGCACCCCCATAATGCTGATTGGGGCCGCAACTCAAACATTCAGCCCACAGTGACTCTCAGCCTGGACCACCCCTGGATGCAGTGACTCCTGCCACCTCTGTGATGATGAAGAGGATGAAGATAGATGGAGTCACCAGGATGATGATGAAGGGGATGAAAAAGCAGAATGCCTTTGAGTGTTCCAAAAATTGGTAGCCAAAATAGTAACAGGATTCAGCAGGCCCAGTCAAGATAGGCCTTCTCCTAGCTTCCACTCAACGTAGGAAACCCAAAATTGAGTCGATGCACTAAATATGCATACCTCCGTGTAGATGTAGCTGTCAGCTACTGAAGTGTCCAGAAATTAGGCCTGGGGTCGTTTCAGGGCCCAAACCGGAGCTCCTTGAAATCCCACAGCCGTTGCACAAAATGGCCGCCAGCCGCGTGGGCAACGCACTACCCGCGGCATGAAACGAAGTCTGTCCTTCGACCTCGTTCCGGTGAAAAATTGTTCCGATGATCACCGCCGGGCCCGGGCATCGTTTCCCCCACTCGTCGCCACTGTTGAGGGTGACTGGCGCCCCCCGCGCGCGTCGCCGTAAGCCCCGGCCCCAAGAACGCAGACCAACACGTCCGTCTTGGTTCGGGCTTCCCGGTCGCTCTAACGCGACCTTTGCTGCTGAAATTTTCCCAGAAAGCATACACCGAGTGATATGACATGTTCAACATTGTTCCAATTATAGTGACGACATACTGGTGTTTGGAGCCACAATTGAACAGAGTGATGGAGCACTAGTGCAGGTGTGTACAGCGCTGCATGAGGCAGGACTGACTCTCAAGCTGGAGAAATTTCACAATTTGCATCCGAAATTCTTCCGGCACATTTTCTATGAAAGAGGAATGAGTCCTAAACCAGAGAAAGTGAAAGCCATCTCAGAAATCTCACCTCCTGAAGATGCCAGTGATGTTTGTTCATTCCTGGGGATAGCTAGCTATTGCAGCAGATTCATAAGAAATGTTGTCACCACAGGTGCACCACTGAAAGATCGCGCGAAACAAGGTGTCCCGTTTCTATAGTCACAAGCATGTGAAGTGGTGTTCCATCCAATCAAATGTGAAATCATGTTGGCGGTTCTCATTGTGTACTTTGATCCATCACTTGACAAGGAGCAGATTCCTTTTTGGGTGTTTGGGTGGGGGCCATACTTGCCAACAAGAACCAGGTAGAGACTCCCCAAGAGCTGTGATTGCATAAACCAGCAGGCGTTTTTCAGACACAGATGGACAGTATTCGCAGCTCAAAAAGGATGGACTGTCAATAGTATGGGCTTGAGGGCACTTTCACATGAATTGTCTCGGCAAACCCTTCACGATTGTGACCGATCACCAGGCGCTGATCACTATATATGGCAATCCCAGGTGCAAAATGCTTCCGACAAAAGAAAGAAGACAAAGGCCCCATCTTTCTATTGTATTACAAGGGTATGATTTCAAAATAATTCATAAAACTGGGAAGGAATACAATCAAGACGATTTCATGTCTCGTCACCTGCTCCCCGATTCGATGAAACACATGTCCGTAGCAGAGAAATGCATCAACTTCATCAATCAGATGCTCCCATCGGGCCCGGTAGTGCGAATCTCAGCAGTGAACATACACTACGTGTTGACACGCTGCAGTAAATATGAGACCTGATTGAGTCCAGGAGATGGATCCATATTTCCTGAGTGCAAGTGAAGTAAGAGTTTCAATGGCAGATCTTTGTGCATTCAAGCAGGTGAAAGATGAACTCTCTGCGTCGGGGGAAGGCCTCATCATGATTGGTACCCTAGTAGTCATTCACTCTCAGCTCTGACAACAAATCGTAATGCTAGCTTACGCAGGACATCGAAGTGTGGTTGACACCAAACGTCAGAAAAGAGACACCATGTGATTTCTTTGGATTGATACAATGGTGGAACGCACCATCAAAGCATGGCACGTATGTCAAAGCACAGCACGTCTGGAGAGACCCAAACCCTTATGAATGTCTGATCTGCCGAAGACTTTGTGGAGTCATTTGGCCATCGACTTCTTTGGCCCATTCACAGGAGGCAAATACTGGCTCGTGATCAGTCAGTCAAACCTTTATTCAGCTTTGCGCCTTCAAGGTAAACATAATACATTAGAAAAAAGAGAGACTAGTACCCAATTGATACAAATATATAGGAACAGTTCAAAAATGGTACACAGTTGATACGGAGAATATATACAAATCATAGATGTATTGAAACCGAAAGAAAATATAGACAATTCAAAGTTAACTGAGAACAATGAGGAGAGCCCTGCTTACAGCCGCATTACGCAATTTATCAATTTATATACAATCATTATATAATTAGTTTCTTAAGATATAATTGATAATGCAATTGAAAACCCTACTTGCTACCATATAGGCACTTGACGGTCAAGATACTCAATTGATCCTTGATGCTCGTGATGATGGATGAATAGTCGCGATTCCCCATGGCACAGATGGTATCTTCTACTGCTTCCAGCACAGCTAGACAATATATTTTCATCATGGGGCATCCCAGACGTGCACACATCCGACAATGGACCCCCATTCAGCAGCATGGAGTTTTCTCAATTTATGCAACACATTGGAATTCAACACAGAAAGATAACTCGTCTGTGGCCCAGGCCAATGGCATGATCAAAAGGTTCATGGGCAGTCTCAAAAAGGTACTACAGCAGAACGAGTCAAGCAACATGTCAGTCAATCCGGCGCTATGCAACATGGTACCAGACTACCAGAACTCCCTGCATTGGTACCACAGGCAGATGTCCTGCTGACCTGATATTTGGAAGGAAAGTGATAACCCAATTTCCACATCTGCCTAGCAAGGATAGTGAACCTGATTGAGAACTGGTTCTAGGGGATCAGAGCTGGAAACAGACCATGAAGGTCTGTGCTGACCAGGATAGACACGCTATGGAATTGTCAATTCACACTGGAGATCGGGTGCTGGTGTGCCGGCAACACGAGAGAAAAGCAGAATGCAGATTTGACCCAACACCGATGACAGTCACTCATGTGAAGGGATCCATGGTGACTGGGAGGTCTCCAGATTGTGTGATCATTCATAATGTGTCTCATTTCAAGTGGTATCATGGGACAGCAATTGAAGAAAGTAAGGACAATTCAAATGATGGACTGTCAACGGATGAACAGGAACCAAGAGAAGAAAGAGAACGGGTGATCATGTCTCCTGGACCTATCAGATGCATCAGAAGGCCAGTCATTGTAGAGATATAGAACCGGTGACTCTCTGCAGGCATATTTGCTCTATCTGTTTTTTTGTTTGCCTGCAGAAGATTTCATGTCCTGGCACACAGACAGTTAATCAGACTTGGAAGCTGGTGTTGATGCAGGCGCGTTAGGAAAGGGAAGTGAGGATAGTTCAGTTAGCGCAGCTCCTGTGAATTCTCATCTCTGTGTGTGATAATCCGGGGCAGGACATTGGTTGGACTGCCTCAGAATTACAACGAAACAGTGTGAGCAATGAAGTGAATGGGGAGGGGCACATGGGCTCTCTGCATGTCACCGACACAGCCATATGGGGACATTCTGCAATACTAGAAAAGTCAATTTTGTTGTATTATATTTGACTTAAAACTGAAGTTTGGAAAGTGTTATGATCAGATTGTAAATGTTTACTTGAAAGCTGCTTAAAGAAACTTTAACAATTTTGCTTTTGTAGATTACTGGCTTATGTCACATATGTGACCTTGGGGAAACCAAGTGGAGGTGGCATTTTATGTGTAAAGAGTAGGCAGACCTAATCTCTATTCCACAAGGATTTGGTTATCGGAAATCATGGGCGAAATTAGGGTTCAGGGCACCCTTTATAGAGTAAGTAATGGTCATGTTCCGCTCAGTCTTGTGCAAAGATATACATATAACACACTCAGGACGGTGTCCCTCCTGGATATGCTTCCACACTACTGACTCCCTAACTATGGGCCAGGCAGGCAGGGACACCCAGCCTATGGGTTTCCTATTACGATGAGGCAAACATCAATCCGATATCTTCCCCACTTGCGAGATTAGAGCAACCCATTTACAGGTGGAACAAATAACTGAAGTGTTTGCTTTCATACTGATCACATCCTACTGTTTACTTTGGCTCCCAACATCATTGTCCTCCAACCCATCCTTTAGTGGTGTGGGGGGCATTGTGTTGAAATGGTGATCTCCATCTGGGCAAATGCTCTATCCCAACATTGAACTACACAATGTCATGACAATGACATTTTACAAAATTCCAGTGATTTTCCTTTCAAATGTTTCCTTCCACCATCAATAGGGCTAAGGGCAGCCTTTCTTTATGGCAATGTGGGGGCATTATCCACCCTCTTACACCCTAAGATGGTTAACAATCAATGGAATGGAACGCTGCCCAAAGCAATTGAGACTGGTTATGATTAATTCACATATTTCCAATAATAATCCTTTTTAGTGGTGTAAAATTACTCTAATTAGTACACCTCTGCCTAGGCATGGGCCCGAGTTCTCTTTTCTCAGGTTCCCAACCTACACCTCACTGATGATGCCCCATAAGGTCAAAACATATCTGGGGCAACTTGAGGTCCCTTGCAGAAGGGATTTGACCTAGCAGTTTCGGATGGGCAGCCCAGTTTGGGATGTTACCAATACTGATTTACCTATGTTTCCCCTTTCAATAATGCCAGAGTGGTCTAAATAACATGGGAATACAAAGGTGCCCAGAATAATTGGCAGCGGTTATGATTAATACAAAGCTTTTCGATCCATCACTGTTTTACTGCTGCAGTAATCAAGTGTTGAGTCACTACATGGGTTTTCTACAACCATCATCTAATCACACAGTAAAGTGATGCAAGGCCCCCCTGCCATTCAGAAATATCTTATGTGGTAGGATATAATATGATATGATATGATATGTCATTTATAACGCACCTGTATATAAGTGTTTCTAGGTGTGACAAGACAAGTGGGGAAGACAGAGAGAGGACAACACATACGATCTTACTAGGCCTTTTGTCATTCAGATCGTGCAAGTGCGAGAATGAGAAGTGCCAATGTAAAAGAAGGGGTGGGGTGCAAGGGAGAGCGGAGGGGAAAACAGAGCAGCAATGCTCTGAGTAAGTGCAGGCAAGGCAGCGCGGCTCTGGGTAGTGCAAGGAGAACAAGGGACTGTACGGTTACAGTTACAACCCCTAAGTGCATGGTAGGCCTGGAGGCAGTGCAAGGGTGACTGGTCAAGAAAGAGCCTGGTACCTGAACCTGATGGCAGCCAAGCAACCAATCGGTACAGCAGACAGGTTGGTCAGCAGGGGAGGGAGAGAGAGATAGCAGAGGAGAAGATGAAAGTTTTGAGCTGCTTGAGGAACTTCAGGTGGTCCAGCTCAGGTTTGAGGGGGACAGGGAGGCCATTGCAGAGGGGGGTACCTGCAGAGTAGAGATATCTACCTCCACTCTCTGCCTAGAGAAGCATCTAACTGTTTGAGGTAGCTGAGTGAAGGGCTCGAGAAGGAAGGTATTTTGGAAGAGAGCATTGGATGTAGTGCGGGCCCGACCCCCAGCAGCCACGGAGAGCCAGTGTAGAGATATCAGGGCTGGAGAGATACGGTCCCTGGGCTTGGCGCAAAGGATAAGTCTTGCAGTCCTGTTCTGGATTATTTGCAGAGGGTGGAGAGTAGAGGAAGGCAGATTGAGAAAGAGGCTGTTGCATTAGTCCAGCCTATAAAGTGCAAGGGCTCTGGAGACAGTGAGCTTCGGGGGGGAAAGTGAGAAAGGGAAGAGTCCATTTGAGGAGGTGCAGCTGGTGGTGGGACTTCTTGGCAACCTCTGAAATGTGAGGAGAGAGAAAGTGGAGTCGAAGATGACACCAATGTTCTTTGCCTTGCAGGAAGGCAAAGGAAGCGGGCCCAAGATGGGCAGACAGAGTGATAGAGGGAAAGCAGGGGCAGAGGTCCCAATGAGAAGGATCTCCATTTTACTGGCATTAAGGCAGAGATCATAGGAGGCGCTCCAATCCTGAATCGCGGATAGACAGTCAGGAATGAGCCAGAGAGGAGAGGAGCCTGAGGGGAGCCTGAAGGAAAGCTGAGTGTCATCTGCACTAACACTGAAAGTTAGAGGAGAAGGTAGAGATCAGGTGGGCCAAATGGGCCAAGTAGAGGTTGAAAAACCAGGGTGAGATGATAGAGCTCTGTGGAAAGCCACAGGTAGAGAGAGAGGTGGCAGAGAGAAAGGGATCAAGTTGGACCTGGGAGGGGCTGTCCAGGAGGAAGGAGGTCAGCCACTCCTGTGTCGAAAGCAGAGGAAAGATCAAGAAGGATGAGCAGTGCTCAAGATGAGGTGGGAGTATTTTACGCATGATTTTTCAAATTAGAGAGTAAATGCAATTTCAAGAGAGTAAAAATGAATTTTCTCCTCTGCAAGAGAGTAAAACTTATCCAACACATACACCCAATGCATACGTAAAATCAGACTAGTACACCAAAAGTGTTGTAGATCAAAGTTGTCTGGCTTGTGCAGAGCCCTTCACTCCACATGCAAACGGCACATCTCGTCTGAGCACATAGTAACAGCACATTACTCCACTTGATAATGGCATATATCCTCACTGAACATGCTAGCTACGCAGCGCCTCTTGACACATACTAACGAGTGTGAAACATGTCGTACTCTGTGCAAATGGTAAAGGCACATCTCCTTTCAACATTTTCAGAGATGTGCTGTGTCATGATGCCTACCCCCGGGCATCCAGACCAAGTCCATCAACCCCGGAAGCAGGCATCATGTTACCTGGAGCAAACCCAGCATCCCCTGTTAGGGGCTATCTGGGTACAGTCCTGGCGCCATAGGCGCCAGGCTCATATGTTAAAACTTACCTGAAGCAGACCATGCTGCAAGGGATCCAAGCATCCAAGCCCATGTGAGGCTTGAAGGGACTATTTTATCTTAGGGACTATTTTGTTTCTCGGGTGTGGCTGTGGAGGAATACTTACCTGGGACTACTTTGAAGGCTATTTAAACCACACCCGAAGAGCAGCACATGCTTCGCGTTATTCTGCATCCAGCAGCGTAACGCTCACCGTGTCTGCAGTCAGCATCCAGCATCCTGCCACGCCCGCCTCGAGTCCAGAGCGCCTAGAAAGAAGGGAAAGAAGAAGAAAGGTTAGAACAATAACTTTACTGGATTTCTTACCTGATTTCGGATTCAGCGCATCTTCGAACCAGAAACAGACTTCATTTTAAACGCGGCGCATTGCCAGCAGCAGCGCCGTGCCATACTCACCGTTCCTCGCAGCATCTCTACGATCCGGTGCTGTATCCATCACCTGGTTGCCGCATTCCAGCGCCTAAGGGGGACAAGAAAACAACAAGGTGAGCCAAGGGAACAAACAAGGACAATCTCTTGCCACCATATGCTTACCTGATTTTACCGCAGGAGGTATTATCCACCAGCACGCCAAATCTTCCTACAGTGCACCTGCAAGAAAAGAGAAAGCAGCGAGTTAAACCTTGGCATCATTTACCGAGCAGTGTTACAAAACACAGACTCTTACCTGAATGCTTTCAGCAGCCACAAGACGATCATCTTTTGGGTCTAAGCTGCAAAAGAAACAAGGAATTGAACAAGAGTGATTAATCGGACATTTAGAACTCATTAGAACTATATACTTACTGCCTTTCGCCCGGAGGTTTGGAGCCAAGATTTGTCCAGAACTCTTCCAATATCCTCAAGCCAGTGAAGTAACTGGCCATCAATGCGCCCCTGCATTCTTCGCAGGATGGAGAGCTCATCATACAAAACTATAAGGTGAGCTTTGTGAAAGGGAATGTCAGAAGTGATAAGTGGGGACGCAGTGAGGTGTTAATACTCAAATCCACAGGTGGCTAATTCCCTTTCCCCCGTCTTTAGGAGACTACTTTTACGGGTCAAGCAGACGAAGCTAGGTGGGCCAGTCCAGTCAGTCATCTCTGCACTACGCATCACGTTGGTGGAGACCGTGGCTGTCCAGTTCCGCTCGACACCCCTGTGGGAGCCAGGTGAGCGTAACAGAACGCGAAGCCTTCCTACAAATTCTCACCCGTGTGTCATGGAGACCTCAAAAACTGACCAACGCGTCCAATTATTAGGGGAACTTAGGGCTGAAGTACATGCCGCTCGCCAAGAAACTAATACACTCAGGAGAGAGTTGATTGTTTCGAAGGAACGCACTGATGATCTTGCTAGACAATTTCTGCAAAACCAAGCCGGGCAATCACCCCTACCGGGACTCGGGGGGATTCCAAACCCTGTTTCACCAAGCAACCCTGTGCAAGTGATTTTACCAGGCAATATCCCTTTAGCCCGCCAGAACGCTTTGCGGGGGACCCGAAAAGATTTGCTGTGTTCATGAACCAATGCCGTTTACACTTTTTATGCAGACCTGGAGCCTTTCCAAACGATCAAGCCAAAGTAGCCTTCGTAATATCATATCTCAGCGGCAGTGCAGCGGGTTGATCAATCCCACTAGTCAATCAGGATGACCCTATTCTTCTGGATTTTCAGGGTTTTCAAATGAGCATGGAAAGACTATTTGCCCGGCACTCTCAAGGACAGTCCCTGGATAATGAACTTTTGTCCCTACGACAGGATAACCAAGACCTTCTAACCTACATAGCAACCTTTAATAGGTTGGTGGTGGAAACTGGATGGCCCGAGGAAAAACGGATTACGTTGTTTCATCTGGGACTTTGAGGAGAACTCAAAGATGTTTTGGCTCAAGTTGTGAACCCACCTCAAGACTGTGCTGAATATATAGACTTAGTGGTCCAGTTAGATCACAGACTTCAGAATCGAAAGGCTGATCGAGCCAAGCTTGAGAACCGGGTGTTGGTTAAACCCAACGCTACCCCCAAAGGAACAGATGCCTGAGGACTCATGCAAATCGGAGGAGTTAAAGGACCCTTGACGCAGAAGGAAAGAGAAAAAAGGTGGCAAATGCAATTATGTCTATACTGTGGAACTTCGGGACATTTTCTACAGGATTGCCCTGTAAAACCACCCAAGAAGGTGGTAGGAGCTGCTGATAAAAGCCATATGGAGCCTGACTCGGGAAACGACCACGCCCGACAAGCGTAGAGGTCTGCTTGCCGAGCTTGAAGAAGGATACTCAGACCTCGCATTTCATCATACCAATGGTCCTTATAGATCAAAGGCAGCCATCACGTTTGCACGCAGTTAGGGCATACATTGATAGCGGGGCCATAGGAAACTATGTGGACCACGAATTGGCTTCTAGGATGAATCTACCTCTCTGCAGAAAGACCACTTCGGATGTCATCACCACAGTCGATGGAACTGAAATTGCCTCTGGGCCTGTAACTCATTCCACCGCAGAGATGACATTATTGGGTCAGGATGGGCATCGAGAGACTATTGTGTTTGATTTAATCAAAGCCCCGCAGTTCCAAATAATACTGGGGATACCTTGGTTGGAAACACATAATCCTTGTATTGATTGGCGAGAGAAGAGAATAACCTTCCCGGATTGTGCACATACTTGTTACCCAATAAAAACCTTGAACAAGGACCTGGCCACAGTCGCTACTCCAGTGTTGCAATTACTGCACGAATATCAAGAATTCCAGGATGTTTTCCAAAAAGAACAGGCAAACACCTTACCACCTCACAGATCATACGATTGTCAAATTGATCTCATACCTGGTGCACAACCTCCATGTAGTAGGATCTACGCACTTACGGAACCCGAGAGCCTTCACCTACGACAATACTTGGACCAATACCATGCCAATGGCTTCATTCGTCCATCCAAGTCCCCTGCATCTTTAGCTTTGTTCTTCGTGCCAAAAAAGGAAGGTGACCTCAGAATGTGCATAGACTACCGCGCCATAAATCAGATCACGGTTAAGAACCAATACCCATTGCCTCTGATCCCAGAATTACTAGACCAAGTAAAGGACGCTTGCATCTACACTAAATTAGATCTCCGAGGGGCATACCATCTGGTACGTGTAAAGAAAGGCAACGAATGGAAGACTGCTTTTCGCACTAAGTACGGGTTATTCGAATACCAGGTGATGCCCTTCGGGTTGTGCAATGCACCAGCAGCCTTCCAGTATTTTATGAACGATGTCCTGCGTGAACTCATTGACGTCTGTGTTGTTGTATACATAGACGATATTCTAGTGTACTCCTCTTCAGAATCTGACTATGTGAAGCATGTTCATGCAGTCCTTGAGAAACTACGCCAGCACAAGTTATATGCAAAATTGGAAAAATGTGTTTTCCATACTACAGAAGTTGAATTTCTTGGATTTATCCTGACTCCAAAAGGAGTTCGAATTGACTCTCGAAAGGTGGACGCAATTCTCAAATGGCCATCACCCAGTTCAGTTAAAGGAGTACAAAGCATGCTCGGATTTGCTAATTTCTATCGCAGATTCATTCCGGATTTCTCGCACGTTGTACACCCTATCACAGCGCTCTTGCAAAAAAACAAATGCTTTCTGTGGACTGAAGAAGTTGAGAATGCCTTCCAAGAACTAAAAGTGAAATTCACGTCTGCACCTGTATTAAAGCATCCTCGTCCTGAACTCCCATACATAGTTGTTTAGCCATGGGAGCTGTCCTGTCCCAGAAGGATCCTGAAACCGGTCAACTTCACCCAGTAGCATTTTAGTCCAGAAAGTTCTTGGCACCCGAGTTAAACTATGCGGTTACCGATAAGGAGCTATTAGCTATCAAATCCGCCTTCAAGGCTTGGCGGCATTATCCTCTCGGTGCCAGGCATACCATTACTGTAATCACTGATCACTGGAACTTGCAGTATTTAAAGACAGCCAAAGCCCAATCATCACGCCAACTTCGATGGGCCTTGTTCTTTTCCGAGTTCGATTTCGTGATCACTTATCGATCAGGCTGTAAAAATGGCAAGGCAGATGCATTATCCCGAATAGGAATGGAAGAAGCATATGCGAACCCGGAGCCGGTGCCTATAATTTCAGAACAAAGAATTCTTGGCATAACTACTTTACAAACCCTAGAAGATATTCAGGTAAAGATCCAACAACTCTTCGATCCAACAGCCCTGCAGGACTTGGTAAAGAAAGGCTCAGACTACTCTGTCATCAATGACCTACCTTATTATCAAGGGCGTCTATTTCTACCACATAAGGAACTACAAGAACTAGTCATCTCCAATTATCATGACACCCTGATGGAAGGGCACCCAGGTATCGCAAAAACTGAAGCTAAAATTAAGAGACAATTCTGGTGGCCCACCTGGCGAAAAGACGTAAAGTCATTTGTAATGTCCTGTCGCATTTGCGCCCAAAACAAAAGTCAGAAGAAAAAACCGGCTGGCGTTTTACAACCCTTGGATATTCCACCTACACCATGGCACACCTCATCGTTAGACTTTATTACAGACCTACCTCCATGTAATGGATTTAACACCATTCTCGTTATTGTGGATCTTTTTTCCAAAATGGCCCACTTTATTCCTTTAAAGGGATTATCTTCTGCTTCAATTCTGGCCAAGGAGTTTCTCGAAAACATTGTTCGAATACACAGATTTCCCTCCGTATTGGTCTCTGACCGAGGTAGTCAATTCATTTCACATTTTTGGAAGAAATGTTGTCAATTGGTGCAAATCGACATGAGGTTATCGACCAGTCACCATCCCCAGACCGATGGTCAAATGGAGAGGACCAACCAGACTCTTGAACAGTACCTGCTTTGTATGTTACACCAGACTGAAAGTAATTGGAAGGACATTCTATGGATCTCCGAATATGCATACAATAACTCTGTACATTCTGGAACTGGACAAAGCCCCTTTTATACCATATACGGGCACCACCCTCGAACCTCAGAACTTGACTCGCCTCAACACTTAGAAATGCCCGCAGTGAACCATCTGCACGCTACTATTACACAAGCCTTTAAGGAAGCAACTGAACATTTGAAACATGCGAAAGAAAAGTACAAGAAAAACGCTGATCAGCATCGAAGTGATGCTCCACAATACCAAATTGGGGATCAAGTTTGGTTGGCCACAAAACACATACCTCTAAAAGGAAAGCGGACCTTTAACCCTAGATATTTGGGACCTTACCTTATTAATGCCATTATCAACCCGGCGGCCGTCAAATTGGAATTACCTGCTAGTATGCAAATTCACCCCGTCTTCCATGTGTCACTTCTGAAGCCAGTACAACCTGGGACAAGACTAACCAAGCCACCTGACCCCGTCCTTATAGACGGGGAACCCGAATTTGAAGTGAAAAGTATCCCGGAAACCAAAATGGTTAAGTCAAGACTTTTTTATTTAATCGACTGGAAAGGTTACGGACCACAAGAACGGTCATGGGAACCTAGTGACCACGTTCATGCACCTAGGTTGGTGAGAAGATTCCATTGGAATTTCCCAGACAAACCAAGGCCAAGGGGAGGAACGACTTTAGGAGGGGCCTTGGGGGGGAGTGCTGTCATGATGCCTACCCCCGGGCATCCAGACCAAGTCCATCAACCCCGGAAGCAGGCATCATGATACCTGGAGCAAACCCAGCATCCCCTGTTAGGGGCTATCTGGGTACAGTCCTGGCGCCTATGGCGCCAGGCTCATATGGGACATCAGTCCTGGCGCCATAGGCGCCAGGCTCATATGTTAAAATTTACCTGATGCAGACCATGCTGCAAGGGATCCAAGCATCCAAGCCCATGTGAGGCTTGAAGGGACTATTTTATCTTAGGGACTATTTTGTTACTCGGGTGTGGCTGTGGAGGAATACTTACCTGGGACTACTTTGAAGGCTATTTAAACCACGCCCGAAGAGCAGCACATGCTTCGCGTTATTCTGCATCCAGCAGCGTAACGCTCACCGTGTCTGCAGTCAGCATCCAGCATCCTGCCACGCCCGCCTCGAGTCCAGAGCGCCTAGAAAGAAGGGAAAGAAGAAGAACGGTTAGAACAAGAACTTTACTGGATTTCTTACCTGATTTCGGATTCAGCGCATCTTCGAACCAGAAACAGACTTCATTTTAAACGCGTCGCATTGCCAGCAGCAGCGCCGCGCCATACTCACCGTTCCTCGCAGCATCTCTACGATCCGGTGCTGTCTCCATCACCTGGTTGCCGCATTCCAGCGCCTAAGGGGGACAAGAAAACAACAAGGTTAGCCAAGGGAACAAACAAGGACAATCTCTTGCCACCATATGCTTACCTGATTTTACCGCAGGAGGTATTATCCACCAGCACGGGTCTAAGCTGCAAAAGAAACAAGGAATTGGACAAGAGTAATTAATCGGACATTTAGAACTCATTAGAACTATATACTTACTGCCTTTCGCCCGGAGGTTTGGAGCCAAGATTTGTCCAGAACTCTTCCAATATCCTCAAGCCAGTGAAGTAACTGGCCATCAACGCGCCCCTGCATTCTTCACAGGATGGAGAGCTCATCATACAAAACTATAAGGTGAGCTTTGTGAAAGGGAATGTCAGAAGTGATAAGTGGGGACGCAGTGAGGTGTTAATACTCAAATCCACGGGTGGCTAATTCCCTTTCCCCGTACTTCTACGGGCGAAGCAGACGAAGCTAGGTGGGCCAGTCCAGTCAGTCATCTCTGCACTACGCATCACGTTGGTGGAGACCGTGGCTGTCCAGTTCCGCTCGACACCCCTGCGGGAGCCAGGTGAGCGTAACATGCAGTTAGCATTTGAGGAGCACATTTGTGTCATTTGCATCATTACACCGTGCGCATGCTAACAGCACATCTCTATGCATATGCTAATGGCAGCCATTGTTTTCACGTATTGATAGAACACGCTCTGTTTAGCAAGCCTGATATTTGCACACGTTGACAGGACATATCTCTACCCATAGTGACCTAAAATCTCTTCTCGCATGCTATTGGCACATCTCTTCTCGTCTGCTAATGGTGCATCTTCTCTGTGCACATACTAGTGGGACAGCTCTCTGTACATGCGTGCTAACTGCACGCATGTGCACAGAGGAGATGTGCATGCTAACGACACGCGTTCTCTACACACATGCTAATGGGACATACCCTCTCTGCACATGCTAACTGCACATCCCATCCCTGCACGTACTAACTGCACATCCTGTGCAGCGATGTGATGTGCAGTTAGCATGTACAAACTCCACATCCTGTCTCTGCACATGCTAACGGAACATCTCGGCTCTGAATGCTAATTGCACTTCTGTTCCATGGCACTTGCCAATGGCACATCTTTACTAAGTACGTACTATGTGGACATTTCTTCTCTGCGAGTGCTAACGTAGCATCTCCTTTGCCCATGCTATATCGGCACATCTCTTCTCTGCCAGTCTTAATGGCAGGGCACCCTTCTGCAGAGGCTAATGTTGGCAAAGCACATGCTAACGTTGCATCCAAAGAAAGGATGGAAAGCTACTGGTCAGGAGGGCGGCCTGCACTTACCAAGTTCCAATTACGTGACGCAGCCTTGATGGGTGTGGTGCAGAGGGAAGACCGCAGAGGAGTCGCTTCTTGCTTACAAGAAATGCAATATTGAAGAAGGACCATTCACACAAGTTACTATCAGTGCTGGAAATGGCCAAAATGTACTGCGGCCAAATGTACCCGATTTTCCCCCTCCCCTTTCCTTAGTCAGCTTGACTCGAACATGTCCTCGCCAGCCCCCACCAAAATGTCCAACAGTGCTCCCCTGGCATTCTGCTCCATTTTGCTGTAATAAATCAAGTACCATTCGAAATGGGATAATAACTGTTACCACAGTGCTTAAAAACTGAAGGAATTTGGGTAAAAGCGCTATGTAAGAACACATACTCCCTTTCCACATGTTATTGGTATAGCCTCTGTACAATTGCAGCAGCACATCTCCTCTCTGCACATGCTAACTGAGCATCTCTGTTCTGCATGTGCCAGTGGTGCATGGCCTCTCTGCATGTGGTATTGGCAGATATATTCAGTTCAGGCTAATGGAACCGTTCATCCCTGCATGGGGTAATGGCCCATCCCTCGTGGTATAATCAACCTGTCTGACCTCCCTCCCATGCAGGGGTGCAACAAAACCTACATTTCAGGTGGTGAGAGGGGGAGGGAATTAAATTGTGATGGGAGGGGCCACTTCAGAAAATAGGCAGGGCAAACTTGGAGGCTCTGCCCCCACTGTTCTATCCACCTCCCCACATGGTCTGGTGTGGGGACCAACTATCGAATAGTATATTTTAAAGTGCAATATGTAGAGAGGTGATGGAAGACTTTCTTGAAAGTAACAGCTTTAAAGTTTTACTGCGTTTGTTCAAGTACATTCTTCTGAACAAACACAGTAAATGAACACCGCCAGTTTCGGGGAAAGGCTTCCCTCACCTCTCTGCCTATCAAAATGCAAGTGCGCACATCCAGGGGTGCACCTAGGCTAAAATTTAGGCAGGGGCTATCTTTTCAAATGTTGGGAGAGGCACTAACTTCAGAGACTGTGGAGGAATGGCAAACTTACTTGTGTAGGGGCATCTAACTTCATTACTCATTGTAATAAGACTATTCTAGTGCAGCTTCAATGTTACAATCAGTTAACTGCTCTCTCCTTTGAGTCTGAAACACCCACTTCTGGCAGAACCTGAAGGTCCTAGAAAGTGTGAAAATGGCAGATGGTGTGCAATGAAAGACTCAATATCATAGCATAACAGGACATTGCAGCATGTGGGGCAGTACTCTGGACGGCCCAAGCACCTTCAGTGGCTGGGAGCAACAGGGGAGAAAATGTAATGTCGGTTCTACCACAGTACGCTATACTAGAATCTCTGGTGCACTGACTGGCTGGTGAGACTATGGGGGTTGTTACGACCCTGGCAGTAGGGTGTTAACGGGGCCAGTAGAGCTGCCGGCCCCGTTAACCCCTTACCGCCTCATTACGAGGTCTCCTCACGGGACCCGCTAAGGACGCCTGGTTTGACCAGGCGTCCTTAGCGGGTCCTGTGAGCAGACCAGCATGCTAACAACAGACCCGTCATTAACGGCCCGTTGTTAGCATGCTCCCCATTCCCATTGAGCCCTATGGGGGCTCAATGGGAATGGGGATGGGTAAATGGAATGGGGAAATACCGGGCCCTCCAAGGTCGGAATGGCCCAGTATTTCCCCATTCCAGGAACCCGGACCCGGTACCCGGAATGGGGGTAGCCATGCCGCAAATAGCGGCATGGCTACCTCCAGGGTCGTAATGACCCCCTATGTCTGCCTGTCAAATCCAGTGTTACAATCATGGGGGAGGCCCAGTGCAGCAATAATGCAATTCTATGCAGCAGTATTGGTGCCACCAGCAGAGGAGCACCAGGATACACCAATGTGTCACTACACTTATTAAAACTGTCCTTTTATAAGGGTGTAAACTTAATCATTTAGAAGCACTCCAATTTTTGCAATCGAAGTCAGGGTGAGATTACATTATTTTCCCAGCATCACGCACTTATGCTAAACAGCGAAGCTAGGATTTTAGCCCGCTCTTTCAATTGGGGCACGGCCACCTTCTTCCGCGTTTTACTTGGAACAAAAATGTAAGTTTTGGGTGTAAAGACCTACAATAATACTGTCCTATAGAGTTTACTTCCAAAATAAACAAATTGCATTGTAAAGAATCATGACAACCTGTAAATCCTTATAGCAGTGTTTTGCGCCAAAATAATATCACTGTACTTTTATTTTCCACATCATGAATGGAAAACTATAAGATGCTAAAGGCAAAACATCCTGATTTACCCACTTTATTTTCAGCGCTTTAAAAAATAACACAGAAAAAATTGGTTGTGCCATAAACTCACTTACGTTTGGAGATTCGTCACAAACCTCCAGCATGTTGTTATGTAGGGTTAAAGAACATTCAACTAAGGACATCAAAGCAAACTTTACTTTTTAGCATATCAAGCTGTTAGATGTTATGGGTATGAACACATTTTAAAAGGGTGCATACTTTATTGTGTTGCTCGCTTGCTATGCTGCTGATGACAAAAGAAACAATACAGTGTCATCTGGTGGTGGAAAGTATTTTTTTTTAATGAATAAATAAAGCGTACACGGTACACAGTAGAAAATGAAGTCATCCATATTGGCCATAATTACATGCGTAAAAAGGCACAATACGCACCTTATCTGGAGGGCTGAGGATGAGGACAGAAGGAATTTTGGAATCAAGGTTAGAGAGCAGATCTTCACGGGTGTTCAGGAGAGCAGTTTCTGTGCCTCTGGCAGCTCTGAAGCCAGACTGATGGTCATGGAGACAATCAACAGATTCAGTGTGGAGATTAAGCTGGGAGATGACCAGCTTTTCCAAGAGTTTGCCCAGGAAAGTGGTAATGTACATTTGGGGATAGTTTTCCAGGCAGTTAGGATCAGCAGATGGCTTCTTGAAGAGAGGGTGCACATGAGAGTGCTTAAGGGGAGAGGGGAAAGTTCCAGTGGCGAAAGAGTGACTACAGAAATCGGCCAAGGCTGAAGCAAGGGTGTCAATATGGTCCTTGATTGTTCTGGGGGAGTAGGAGAGCACCTTTTTTGGACAACTTTCATAGATCGGACTTGCCTAGAAACTTTGTCAGGTGTTGTCAGAGAGAAAAAGGAGAAAGGAGGAGGAGAGGGAGTGATGGCAAAAGGGGTGCCGAGAGAGGAAGAGGGAGATTAAGAGGAGATGGAGCACAGGATATCCTGAGTTTTACCTGAGAAGTGAGAGGACAGAGATATACAGAGGACCTGGGAGTGAACAGGAGAGGTAGAGACTGCAAAAGGATTGGCCAGTTCCTTGCAGATTTTAAAGAGTTTGGCAGTGTTGTTAGAGGCTGCAGAGACACAGGCTTGAATGGCTTCTCTCTTCTTGGACATGACTGAGAGTTTGTATCTGTCAAATTCACCATAGGGGAGGAAAGTATCGACACTCTCCCCCGAACCTCAGAAGCCAAATGAAGTCGACCCTCCACCCGTGGTTGGCACAGATACCTCATATTCAAAACACAGGATACCACATGGCAGCCAATGGGGGGAAGAGGGTTAGGGAGAGGTTGTGGACGGGGATGGGGAGATTAAGGAAAACCGGATAGAGGGTTAGGAAAAAAACCTACAGTGGATAGGATGGGGGAAGTAACAGGGAAAAAACCCTACCCTGTCTAATATGATATACCATGAAACATAACACACACATAGATCACCAATATGCCCCCTTAATACAGGCTGAATAAGGACCTTAGATGGTGTAATTGTTTTTCTATAATTGCCTCTTGATACAGGCACATGCAGTTATTCCTAAGACATGGAATAGATATAAGGAAGCATGAATGAAACAAACTCCAACACATATAATGAGGTAGCAGGCCCCTAATGATAAACTGTATGTTGTACAGCGGGACCGCTGATTGCTTCCTTAGTGTCAAACATTCAGTAATTCCCAGACCTGGTCTAATCAAGAGTTCGACCCATATGATATGCTCAATGAAGTCCTGCAAACATTGCCCTATGTTAATTCACGAAAAGCAACAAAAGCATTGAGCACTTATCTGTGCGTCTGGGAGACTCGCAAGCCGCCCCAGACGAGAAACGATGACGCCTTGATGGAAATGAGAGCGACCCTGCTCGCAATGTCCGCGCCGGGAGAAGAGCAAAGTTTTTAATAAAGTAGCGCAAGTCTTCTTGCTTCATGTGCTTAGGACCGCGTAGTTCTCCAAGTGCTGCCAAGTTTCCTGAATCCTGCTGTAAGCGTGCTCTGGACCGCACGAACCTCCGGCATGGCTTCGCCTCGTGGAAACAATAAGCCACACCTGCTGTGCGCCGTTGGCCCTTGATAAGCTGTTGTTAATTACAGACAGCTGGTCAGAGCACACGGCAAGGACTACGATATGACAAAGGACTGCTGGGAAATGTAGTTTTTCCAGTCCAGGTACCAATACTAAGCTCTTTTCAGCTTTAAACACCTCTTTCGCCTCCACCATCCCATATTCCTGACATTACCTCCTCACTCAGGGCCCTTCCAAGGGCTCGGTCTATCAGGATGTTGCCGATGAAATTGTCTGACCACTTTTGGAGCATGTACCTCAGCTGCGGGTTCCCAAGAACAATCTTCTGGTCCATACCCTTTCCACTGAATGAGGTACCAAAATTGTTGTTTCTTTTTTTTTACATCCAGAATCCTCTGCACTTTGCATTCTTCTTGACCATCTTTCATGATTGCTGAAGGTCGTTTCGTAGTCATGCCTGGAGCTGCAGGTTTAAGTAAAGAGACATGAAACACTGGGTGGATATGTAAAGATGCAGGCAAACTCAATTTCATGGCAGTTGCAAATATACATTTGCAAATCTCATACAGCCCAATGAATCAAGGCAGAAATTTTCGTGACCCAATTAAAGACAAGTTGCGAGTAGATAACGAAACTCTGTCTCCCACTTTATATTGAGGACCTTCCTGTCGATGCTTATCAGCCTGTCTTTTGTATTGTTTCTTGGCTCTCTCCAGATTTTCTCGTGCCTTCTGTCTGGCCTCAAGAATCAACTGTTTGCGCTCCTGTAATACTGGCATATTTCCTATTTCCGGCAATTCTTCTGGTATCATATTTTGTTCATGACCATATAGACATTCGTTAGGTGGCATGCCCAAGGAAGTATGATCACTCAAATAGCCCCGTAAATATTGTTCAAGTGTTTGGTTCACTCTCTCTGTTTGCCCATCAGTCTGTGGATGATAACTGGTGGAAAGAGCACAGTTGATTCCCAAGATTCGACAAAAAACCCGCCAAAATCTGGAGGTGAATTGCGAACCTCTATCGGAGACAATATTTTTTGGCAATCCATGCAGCCGTACCACATGTTGTAGAAATAAATCAGCCAATTTGCCTACCCCAGGTATTCCTTCACAAGGAATGAAGTGAGCTTGTTTTGACAGAAAATCTACCACTACCCATATGGTGTCATATTGCTTATCCAGTGGCAGATCAGTAATAAAATCCATAAAAATGTGTGTCCATGGTTGCTCAGGTGTAGGTAAAGGCTGTAGCAACCCTTTCTTTTTAACATGCTCTGCTTTATTCCTTGCACAATTCTCACATATTCCACATATTTCTCCATATCTTGTTTCAGAGAAGGCCACCAAAAATATTTTTCCAACATGGTCTGCATCTTTCTCAACCCTGCGTGTCCTGCTAAAGGAGACTGATGACACCAGAATAGTGCCTTGTCTTGTAACTCTTTTGTTGGTAAATACAATCTCTTCTGATGATACGGCAACCCCTCTCGTATAATGCGTGCCGGATGACTGTTCCGCCACTGTACCATCTGTCTTGATGTTAACGCTTTCTTGACTAAGTCTGTGACTTGTGTAGTAATGGCCCCAACAATTTTATCTGGTGATATAACAGTTTTGACTTCCCCTACTGGATGTTCCAAATTTTGTTGTCCAGAAAGTGCACCTGCCTTCCCATTTTTGTTACCTGGTCTAAAAGTAACCACAAAATCAAATTCATTAAAGAATTGAGACCATCACAATTGTCTTGGACTAAGTGTGTGTGCTGTCTTGAAATATTGCAAATTTTTGTGGTCGGTTACCACCACCACCTGATGTCTAGCACCCAACAAGTAGTGTCGCCACTCAAGGAATGCTGCTCGAATCGCCAACAACTCCTTATCAGTTATAGAATAATTTTGTTCACACCTTGACAGCTTTCTGGAATAAAATGCAACCGGGTGCCAAGTTTCTTTTTCTTCTTTCTGTGACAAAATAGCTCCTATTGCCACATTGCTAGCATCTGTCTCAACTTGAAATACTCTCTCCGTGTTCAGATGTTGTAACACAGGAGCAGTAGTGAAGGCTACTTTCAACTTCTGAAAGGCGTTTCTGCTTCCTCACTCCAAGTAAATTTCACTGCCTTGTCTAACAATTGCGTGATTGGAGTGACTATGTTAGAGAAATTGCTGATAAATCGCCTATAAAAGTTGGCAAAGCCTAGAAAGGATTGGATATCTTTGATGCATTGTGGCGAAGGCCAGTCTCTCACTGCCTGCACTTTCTTAGGGTCCATCACAATACCTGTATTTGTCAAAATAAATCCTAAAAATTCAACTTGTGTTACATTAAAGGCACATTTCTTCACTTTGACACATAATTGACAATCCTGTAAACGTTGCAATACTGTTTGTACATGTCGCACATGCTCCTCTGGGGATTCAGAATAAATCAAGATATCGTCTATATAAACAATAACAAAAACACCAATAAATTCCTGTAAAACTTCTTGCATAAAGAACTGAAAGGCAGCAGGGACATTACATAAACCAAACGGCATTACAAGGTATTCAAACAAACCAAACTTAGTTCTAAAAGCCGTCTCCCACTCATCCCCCTCCTTAACCCGTATCAAATGATAAGCTCCTCTCAAATCCAACTTAGTGTAAATCTTAGCGGACCTTACTTGTTCCAACAAACTGAAATCAATGGCAAAGGAAATCTATTCTTGATAGTTACCTTGTTTAAAGCTCGGTAGTCAATACAAGTACGTAAAGTTCCTTCTTTTTTGGGAACAAAAAATAAAGGTGAGGAGACCGGAGAGGCGGAATGCCTAATGAATCCCTTGGACAACATTTCATCTAAATATTCTCTCAAATACTGATTTTCCTTTTCTGTAAGGGCATAAATACTGCTGCAAGGTAATTTCGCTCCTTCCTCCAACTCTATTACACAATCATACGGTCTATGCGGAGGTAATTGCTCAGCCAGTCTCTTGTCAAACACCTCACTAAACTCTCTGTATGGTGCAGGAATTTCCTCCGACACTGCTCCCACAATTTGATCTTCGGATCTCTTTTCAACTAACCATGTCACTGGTTCGGTGTCCGAAAAGATATGCTCTTGACATTGCTCCTCCTCAAACCTCACTGTCCGTCTTACCCAATCTATTCTGGGGTTATGAAGCACCAACCAGGGTATTCCCAAAATTAATCCAAATTGAGGGGCTGCTATCAAATCAAACGAAATTTCCGCCCTATGCCCCTGTCCACAAATCATTTCCAATGTTGCTGTCTGCTTCCTTATAAGGCCTGATACCAAAGGAGACACATCCACTGACTGTACTCCTTCCGCCTTGCTTTTGTCACACAGAGGCAATCCTAACTGTTCCGCCAAAGTAATATCCACGAAATTACCAGTAGCCCCTGAATCCACCATAGCCAGAACCTCCTGTTTTGTCAGAGCGAAACATAATGTCACCAATATATATAAGTGGGAAGTCTTACCCCCCACTGTGTTTGCAACCCATCTGGGGAACTTGATCTCCATGGGGCCTGTCATCTGTGTTCCCCTTAAGGCGGCCTGTAGGATATTTTGTGGAGATTTGGGGCCTGACGGTATTTTATTACCGCCGAAAATAACTTAGCAATAATCACTCTTTGTATTCAGATTTGGCCATGTGCAACAATAATACAATGGACATGCATTATTTCAGCACCCAGACCTGCATATTTGGTATACGTGGTTGGTGGTATTTTGGTGAGCATAATTCCCTTGTTTTATTTGTGGCCCCAATGTCCAGAATCCCTTATCTTTGCTTAGATTTTTCGTGTGATCACTAGAGAGACCTCAGACCTGCATTCTAGGAATACCACATTTTCCAGTGATAGTGTTGGTGTGCCACCATGGGCGAACTCACTGACTTATTTACGACAGAGAGCTATATGTGGTAGTCTTGTGGTAATTTCCACTACCTTATATACGGTAGGGAGCTATGTTCAGAGAGTCTCTCTTCCCGTTGGCTCATGTACCTCCAACAAGCTATGCTACAGTCACTCACAATTATTCATACTGATTCTGACATGCACACATCTGTCTTAAAATGACCATTGCACTGTTTAAAAATCTCCCCACATCATCGGCATTGTAATGGTAAATAGAAAATAAACCACCCGTCTGTTTTCAAATATTTTTCTGTATTATAAAAGTTGCATTTAAACACGATCTCATTCTTTACAGAAATAAATAAAATGGTACAGTAAAAGCATTGTCTATGACACACTGCAAAGAGCGTGGCGGAGAACAGAACTCAAATTGCAACATTGGTATTTGATTAAGACACGCACAGGAATCCTACACTGACTGCATATTTTCGTGCACACACACGGCTCCCACGCTTATGTAATTACCTTATCTGAGTTTTCTTCAGCTGTTCTCTTTCTGAATGTAGCTCCCTTGAAGATTAACCCCAGTAAAAGGATCGCCTTTCCTTCTCAAACCGGGGTCATTGCCTGGAATTCTCAGCTTTTTCAGATAGGAACGCCTCAGCCAGTGGAAAGGTTTTTCTTTCAGCTCTCCCCAATCTCGACTGCAGCAGGACACAGGAATCTGCATTCAGTCAGGAGCCCCACAGCCAGGTCTTCTCCCCAGTAGTACAGAAAAATGTCTGCCTGGAATTTTCCCCGTTACTGCCCACTAAAACTTTCCTCTCAGCCCTCTGTATGACGTGTCCCAATGAAATCCATCATCTCTCATCCTCCTACTCTTCAACAATAGCTTCGCTTATACATTTGCAATTGTTGCAAATCTGACTTCCTTCTTCCTGCAGTTACTGTGCACAAAAACACGGAGAATCAGGCAGAGAAGAGAAGAAAAAAAAATCTGCACACACATTTAAATGGTTTTCAGAGTATGCCTAATTCTGCAGTGGAGAACACATTTTATTAGTGGGTTATGTTAAATAAGGTTTTATTAGTCAGGTTAATGGTTAATAGGTTAGCTGTTAATTTTCAAATGTGTCTCTCGCACCATAGGCATTTCAGGTGAAAAATAGTGTGCATTTTTAAATGAGCACGTGTGCTTTTAACTGTAAAAATAGATTTGCATCTTATATGTTAAAATCGTTTTTGACTGAATAGCCTGTCTTTCCTTGTTAATCTGGTAACCCATATAGCAATGTACCGCACCCTTGTGGTGGTAATGCAAAAAAAAAAAAATGTGCTACTTGTGCAGTAGTGCTGTACTCTGTGCTGTTTGCTACCTGTGTAGTAGTGCTGTACTCTGTGCTGTTTGCTACCTGTGCAGTAGTGCTGTACTCTGTGCTGTTTGCTACCTGTGTAGTAGTGCTGTACTCTGTGCTGTTTGCTACCTGTGCAGTAGTGCTGTACTCTGTACTGTAACACACCAAATATCCTTACATATACCCTCCTATAGTGGTGATCATAGCTGCCTTCCAAGCAGTTGACCCGGGTTCGATTCCCGGCCAACGCACCATAAATATGTAGGATATTTTGTGGAGATTTGGGGCCTGACGGTATTTTATTACCGCCGAAAATAACTTAGCAATAATCACTCTTTGTATTCAGATTTGGCCATGTGCAACAATAATACAATGGACATGCATTATTTCAGCACCCAGACCTGCATATTTGGTATACGTGGTTGGTGGTATTTTGGTGAGCATAATTCACTTGTTTTATTTGTGGCCCCAATGTCCATAATCCCTTATCTTTGCTTAGATTTTTCGTGTGATCACTAGAGAGACCTCAGACCTGCATTCTAGGAATACCACATTTTCCAGTGATAGTGTTGGTGTGCCACCATGGGCGAACTCACTGACTTATTTACGACAGAGAGCTATATGTGGTAGTCTTGTGGTAATTTCCACTACCTTATATACGGTAGGGAGCTATGTTCAGAGAGTCTCTCTTCCCGTTGGCTCATGTACCTCCAACAAGCTATGCTACAGTCACTCACAATTATTCATACTGATTCTGACATGCACACATCTGTCTTAAAATGACCATTGCACTGTTTAAAAATCTCCCCACATCATCGGCATTGTAATGGTAAATAGAAAATAAACCACCCGTCTGTTTTCAAATATTTTTCTGTATTATAAAAGTTGCATTTAAACACGATCTCATTCTTTACAGAAATAAATAAAATGGTACAGTAAAAGCATTGTCTATGACACACTGCAAAGAGCGTGGCGGAGAACAGAACTCAAATTGCAACATTGGTATTTGATTAAGACACGCACAGGAATCCTACACTGACTGCATATTTTCGTGCACACACACGGCTCCCACGCTTATGTAATTACCTTATCTGAGTTTTCTTCAGCTGTTCTCTTTCTGAATGTAGCTCCCTTGAAGATTAACCCCAGTAAAAGGATCGCCTTTCCTTCTCAAACCGGGGTCATTGCCTGGAATTCTCAGCTTTTTCAGATAGGAACGCCTCAGCCAGTGGAAAGGTTTTTCTTTCAGCTCTCCCCAATCTCGACTGCAGCAGGATACAGGAATCTGCATTCAGTCAGGAGCCCCACAGCCAGGTCTTCTCCCCAGTAGTACAGAAAAATGTCTGCCTGGAATTTTCCCCGTTACTGCCCACTAAAACTTTCCTCTCAGCCCTCTGTATGACGTGTCCCAATGAAATCCATCATCTCTCATCCTCCTACTCTTCAACAATAGCTTCGCTTATACATTTGCAATTGTTGCAAATCTGACTTCCTTCTTCCTGCAGTTACTGTGCACAAAAACACGGAGAATCAGGCAGAGAAGAGAAGAAAAAAAAATCTGCACACACATTTAAATGGTTTTCAGAGTATGCCTAATTCTGCAGTGGAGAACACATTTTATTAGTGGGTTATGTTAAATAAGGTTTTATTAGTCAGGTTAATGGTTAATAGGTTAGCTGTTAATTTTCAAATGTGTCTCTCGCACCATAGGCATTTCAGGTGAAAAATAGTGTGCATTTTTAAATGAGCACGTGTGCTTTTAACTGTAAAAATAGATTTGCATCTTATATGTTAAAATCGTTTTTGACTGAATAGCCTGTCTTTCCTTGTTAATCTGGTAACCCATATATCAATGTACCGCACCCTTGTGGTGGTAATGCAAAAAGAAAATGTGCTACTTGTGCAGTAGTGCTGTACTCTGTGCTGTTTGCTACCTGTGTAGTAGTGCTGTACTCTGTGCTGTTTGCTACCTGTGCAGTAGTGCTGTACTCTGTGCTGTTTGCTACCTGTGTAGTAGTGCTGTACTCTGTGCTGTTTGCTACCTGTGCAGTAGTGCTGTACTCTGTACTGTAACACGCCAAATATCCTTACAGGCCCATCTCTTTTCCCGCTTCCTTGATAATTTTCACACTGTTCGCACTTTTCTGTGGAGCATTGCGACATGTACGTATGAAATGTCCTGCTTGCCCACAATAAAGACACAGTTTATTCACCTTTCATTGTTCTTTCTCTGCTGCTGACAAGGGTCCTCTTACACTACCAATCTGCATTGGTTCCACTTCACTTGTCCTTCCTCCTCTACTTCTGTCTAATCGCGCAAAAGGGCCCATTTCTGGTTTCTTTTTATCACCTTTTCTTTCATTCATTCGATGATCCAATCTAAGAGCTAAATCAATCATAGCCGTGCAAGTGGTGGGTTGTGGTTCCACTTGAGCAATGGCCTCCTTCAGTTCCTCACGTAATCCCTGATAGAATAACACCATCTGTTTGGCCACCGGCCACTCGGTCTCAATGACCAACCTGTTAAACTGGGTAACATATGTGACTAAATCCCGACCTCCCTATCTTAATCCCAACAGTTCCTTGTCTTGAGATAATGACACCTCTCTGCAATCAAATAGCCTGCCAAATTCTCCTAGAAAACCATCCCAATTATATAATAAGGGATCATCCTTCTGTACCAACGGCATTGCCCATGCAGCCGCATCTCCTGTTAGATATGAAATTACAACTGCCGTCCTAGCCTGAATAGATACGAACGCAGTAGTTTTACACAAAAAATGAAGACAGCATTGGGTCAGGAATGTCATATACTTTCTAGGATCACCAGCAAAACGTTCTGGTGCTGCTAACGGGACACTGCTGGAGGGTTGGACAATAACTGTGGGATGCTGACTCTGGGACCCCCTAGCCACATTGGCTCCTTACAACGGTGTCCGGTGAGCTACCAGACCCTGTACCTGGGCCCTTAACGTATCCGAATCCTATTTTCTTTGTACTAACTCAATAATATCCTGAAGTGCCTTGAGCACATCTGCCAAGGCTGGAGCGGTCGCCTCCATTTGGCTCAGGAGGTTTTAAGTATCCCAATTTGGGGGTGGCTTATTTTGTCAAATTCACCATAGGGGAGGAAAGTATCGACACTCTCCCCCGAACCCCAGAAGCCAAATGAAGTCGACCCTCCACCCGTGGTTGGCACAGATACCTGATATTCAAAACACAGGATACCACATGGCAGCCAATGGGGGGAAGAGGGTGAGGGAGAGGTTGTGGACGGGGATGGGGAGATTAAGGAAAACCAGATAGAGGGTTAGGAAAAACCCTACAGTGGATAGGATGGGGGAAGTAACAGGGAAAAAACCCTACCCTGTCTAATATGATAAACCATGAAACATAACACACACATAGATCACCAATATGCCCCCTTAATACAGGCTGAATAAGGACCTTAGATGGTGTAATTGTTTTTCTCTAATAGCCTCTTGATACAGGCACATGTAGTTATTCCTAAAACATGGAATACATATAAGCAAGCATGAATGAAACAAACTCCAACACATATATATATATATATATATGTACATATATATATATATATATATATATGTACATATATATATATATATATATATATATATATATATATATATATATATATATATATATATATATATATATATATATATATATATAATGAGGTAGCAGGCCCCTAATGATAAACTGTATGTTGTACAGCGGGACCGCTGATTGCCTCCTTAGTGTCAAACATTCAGTAATTCCCAGACCTGGTCTAATCTAGAGTTCGACCCATATGATATGCTCAACGAAGTCCTGCAAACATTGCCCTACGTTAATTCACGAGAAGCAACAAAAGCCTTGAGAACTTATCTGTGTGTCTGGGAGACTCGCAAGCCGTCCCAGACGAGAAACAATGACGCCTTGATGGAAATGAGAGCGACCCTGCTCGCAATGTCCGCGCCGGGAGAAGAGCAGAGTTTTTAATGAAGTAGCGCGAGTCTTCTTGCTTCATGTGCTTAGGACCGCGTAGTTCTCCAAGTGCTGCCAAGATTCCTGAATCCTGCTGTAAGCGTGCGCTGGACCGCACGATTCTCCGGCATGGCTTCGCCTCGTGGAAACAATAAGCCACACCTGCCGTGCGCCGTTGGCCCTTGATAAACTGTTGTTAATTACAGACAGCTGGTCAACGCACACGGCAAGGACTACGATATGACAAAGGACTGCTGGGAAATGTAGTTTTTCCAGTCCAGGTACCAATACTAAGCTCTTTTCAGCTTTAAACACCTCTTTCGCCTCCACCATCCCATATTCCTGACAGTATCACCTTTGGAGCAGGCAGCAAGCCAATTTGTCAGAGGATGCGTCTGATGCCCTCCACTTCCTCTCAGCCACCCTGCCCTTGCATTTCAGGACGGTGAGGTCGGAATCATACCAAGAGTTGCACTTGGAGGTAGGCTTCAGCCTTATTCTCAAGGCCAGGGGCAAGGATGTCCAGGGTGTCGGAAATAGAAAGATTCAGATTAGAAAGGGCTGTGTCAGAGTGTGAGTCTGCCGCAGGAGTGGGTGGAGCAGAGAAAGTAGAGGCAAAGGCATTACTGACACACGCTTAATGGGCTGAATGACTGAGAATGTAGGTGGCAGTGCTGGGGGGGATTTGCCTGAGGGATAGAGAGTTTCAGATGAGAGGATAGTAGAAAGTGGTCAGTCCAAGAGAGAGGAATGGTGAGAGGGTTAGAGAGGGGGATGTCTCAGGTGATGTGAATGTCAGGCCAGGGAGCAGAATGGAAAGAGAAAGAGTGCTGCAGAGGTTGTTGGAAAGCCCAGAGGAGGGATTAGAAGCATCCAGGTTGATGTTGAGATCTCCTAGGAGAAGAAGTTGAGAAGTTGGGGCAAGGAGAGAAGAGAAGAGGTTGGCCAATTCAGAGAGGAAGGGGGCAGCATGCCAGGTGGCCTGTAGATGGTGGCCACAGTTAGAGAGAGGCCAGGAGAGATAGAGAGTCTGCAGACCAGACATTCAAAGGAGGAGTAGGCCTGCATAGGGATGACAGAGGCCGGGACCCACTCTGGAAAAATCAGGGCTACTCCACCTCCAGGATGGTTGGTTCTGGGTTCAGAGAGGATCTTGTAGCCCACAGGGAGGAGAGTGTCAAAACGAGTGACAGAACTGGCCATAAACCATGTCTCAGTGAGAGCAAGGACATCTAGGTCAAGGTCTTCGAGGAGGTGATAGATGTCAGAGGAGTGTTTGACAGCAGAGCGAGAGTTGAGAGTAGCAACATGGTGCAGGTTGCCACATTTGAAGGACGTCTGTGGAGAGGGACAGGCTAAAGGTACACCCTGCGGAGGTAATAGAGGTGCCCAAGTGTGGGCGGAGGAGAAAGATGAGGGTGCCAGAGAAGTGGCAGAAGGAATAGCAGGAGAAGAGAGAAAGTTGATAAGACGGGGGAAACACCTATCAAAAGGGCCCTGAACCAAGATGTTGCCATTCAGATAGACATTAATGATGGTCTTGGAGGAGTGGAAGGGGGCCAGGAGGACCTCCCACCTAATGCCACTGTTAATGATGGAGAAAGTAGAGAGAGCAGAGACCATATAAAGTCCATTGGTCTGGAGAGGGAATGACAAAGAGGATGTCAGTGAGTATGTCTGGAGGAAGCACTGGTGCAGGTATCAACGATAGGGAGGCCTGGGTTGGAGACCAGGCTGTCCCTCCTGAACGTCCTCCTTCCAGACTTAATCAGAGAGATATGGTTAGAGATAGAGTAGCAGGTAGAGAATATGGGATAGACCGTTAGCACCATAGGGGTGCGAAGGAGGTAGGTGGAAGAGAATGGCGTGAGAGAAGAGAAAGACATGCACAACCCTGTAGCACACAACTCAGAATGCGCAAGGAGAGGAGGAGGAGAAGGGCTGGGGTCACGACAAAGGAAGACACAGGAGGGGAACAAGTAACTCACTACAATGAACAATGCTTACAGAGTACACTAGGTGTCAAAGTCTCAGCCCTTCTCTTTTAAGAGATAGCCTACTTCCAAGATGGGGAACAAGTTGGAGACACTACTTTAGCCATGCCCACAATTCATGGTCATACCCAATTCATGCTCACTTGGGTCATGTGACAAAATCTCACAGTTGGGGCAGACTGAGGTGGTTCATGGTCATCGAGGCTGAGTACCACCACCTTCGCCATGTTGTCAGACACTGAACAAGAACACTGAGGATCAACCTGACGTCCTAGACCATCAGTCGCCCAAAGTTAGTGCAAATCCACCACCAAGCCCATAGAGGTGACAGAAGCAACTTGACTGCCCTTCCCAATGGGAGGTTCAGGAAACAGTAAATGTCAAGCTAGATGTCTTCAGTGACCAGGCCAATAGTCTTAAACTCCAAACATTCCTGGCTTATGCCTACACCCCTAGGTTTGAGGACCCCACTATTGCAGAGCAATTTATGAGTCCTTGAGGACTGAGAATGAGGGTGGAGGAAGTATTAGCCTGAGGGGTCATGGGCAGAATGCTCATCTTGACAGTGAGTTCCCACGCATACATGGACATCATAAAGAGGAGAGGTACCTGGCAGAATCAGCAAATGCTGAATACAAAGGTTTACCAAAAGCAGCAGCTTGGGTCTACTACTGGCATGCTTTGCGGACTGCTTACTGGGACATGTGACATCTTTGGGTCAAACAACCTGCCCACCTAGAAGTCTGTGGAAACAACGACCGGGAGAGCCGCAGACTCAGTAAGCGAGGTCTGCTCCCAGCTATGCAGGACATGGAAAATTGCTTCCGGTTCTGTTGGGGAAAAGAACAGCCTACAATGAACATAAGATGGTGGTTCACCAAGTCAGGTGCAGGCTACAGAGGATGGAAAACGAATCCTGCTTCATGCAACTCAAGTGCTTGAACTGTAGTTTCACAAGGGGACACTGAATCCTCATCCATTGAGTAGGAACAAGCACTGCTGCTGGTAAAGAAGAGACCATGGACAGAAGGCTGGGGGGGAACTAAAAGTGACAGAGAGTTGGGGCAAGATAGTGTGTAACACTGGGGCGATGAAGCGAGAGACAGAAGATGGCTGGAGAAGGAGACCAGAGGAGTAAAAAGAAGACATGGGGGGGAGATGAATAAGGGTGAGAGAGAGGGGGGAAGGGATGGAGAGAGAAAGGGAGACATAGCCAAAGAGAAGAGAGTTGTGAGAGGACAAAAACAGAAAATGGAGGATTAGAGAGCAGAAGTGGAGGATAAAAACGGAAGCACATCAAAAGCAAGGAGGACAAAGACAGGAAGTAAGGGAAAAGTAAACATGTGAGAAGACCAGGAGAGGTGGTCTAAGAAGGGACAAGATGAAACCCTTAGAGGGAAAGGGGAGTGGGGAGGAGAACGGCTTGATAGAGACGACCAGAAAATTGTCTAAGAAGAGAGGATTAGAAAGGCTCAAGCTTAAAGTAAAAGATGTACACCTTTCAGAGAGTGGGCCCTAGAAAGACCAAATAGAGGTCCTAATTCTGTAGGTGTGGCTGACACACAAAGATGGGTAGCACACCCACAGCAACAAGCGAAGGAAAGTGGGATAAATAAAGGCGAGGCACATCTGAGTAATACAAGAAACGTGGGACCAGTGGACGGTGCTGTGAGTACTTATCCCATGTGTGAAACTACTGATGAAGCGGAGGAGGGAATTGAGAGAAAAGTGTGGTGGGCAAAGGAATGAAAATAAGAGCTGTACCCTAGTCTGTGACTGGTCATCGAGGAGGTAAGAGCCTCTACATACCCAGAGGTGAACACCTCAGGGAAGGGAAAACTCTGGGCCCCAAGGACAGCGGGCAGAATTGGGCATTCACCCAAGGCAACAGCTGGAGTCCAACGCACACTGTCTCCACACCCCTTCAAAATGGTACAAGAGGGATATGGACCCAGGGTAAGGAATTACAGACAAGAATGGGATACAAAGGATATCACCCTTCATCCTGGAGAACGTGCAGAGTGCAGAGAATGCTGGCAACGTGTGCCTTTTCCCACAGCCGCCAAAGAGGTGGACACTGGAATGGTGAGGGGGGTTCTGAAGGACTACGATTCAATCAAGACAGATTGATTTTGTTGTTTTATTTCCTGCTGGTGAGGCAGCCTCCCATAGGGGAGGACGTACAGGCTCCGTCCAACAACTCATATTGTTACTTCTGTTCTGTCATTTTCAAGAATGATTTCAGCAGAACCTCCCAGGGTTAAAAAAATCCTTAAAAACCTGGTTATTCAACCTATGCTAGCATCCATGTATCTGCCACCATAGGTCCCTCTAGTTGATCCAGGGCCACTAAACAACACTCCTACGGGTAGCATGAGCCCATCACTGTAGATAAGTCGTATCTTTGTATTGTATGCACTGTTTCATGATATCTTGCTCTGCCCTATCCCATGTATATATATGCCTTAATATTTTATTCTGTAACTGCGCCCAACTGCTAATTTGTAAAGTGAATGTCTAGGCTTAATACCAAAGATGTCTGTAACTACGCCGTGATACCTGAGGACCAGGGCGTGTAACAAATGTGATAAATAAAATAAATAAATAAATAAGTAGTCTTGGCCCAGTTTGATTTATGTACAAATAAAACTACACATTCTGCTCTTGAATCTCAATCGCCCCATCGGCTTGTGGCAGTGTACCCAGGGTCACCTTTGTGTTGGGATGTGCTAATGTTTGGGGATGTAGAACATGCTTCTCTCTGTGAGATGCTTTCTAGGTCTGTTGCAGCAAGTGATTTATACCTTTAATTTGGATTGTCTTATAGAATGCACCCAGAGACTCCAGGAAGGTGGCACAACTGTAAAGAGGCAAAGCCTCCAGGGAAGCACAGTTCTGTAAAAGAAAGAAGTGGTTTAACTCGTATGAAGTGTGTCTTTTAACTGATTCTATGCAATCCACAGGGTACTCGTGGATTTGAGCTTCAGATCAACAAATGTCTGGAACTAGCGGAGTATTTGTACAACAAACTGAAAAGTCGAGACAACTTTGAACTTGTCTTAGATACTGAGGTAAGCAGGTTACGTTTAATTTTGAATTCTTTAAAATCTGTTTGATACCTTTTTAATGAAATGTGACGCATCTCTAGTGAAGTCAGCTGATATTCCAAGAGGGTCTTGTACACTTTCCATTATCCTCCAACATACCTGTTCAGAGGAGCATCACCCTCGCTATTGACGGATGCTTATACTCAGGATGAAGAAGTTACTGTCAGTGGGCCTATGGGAGCAGATGTCATTTCACTCATCACCGCCAGGGAATTGCAGCATGGTAATGTCACATGCATGCATTAGTCCTAGGTAGTATGGACAGAAACATGGGCATAGGATCATGGCATACTTTGTGGTTTGAAAGTCGCATGATAAAAGGAACCCTTAAGTCAGGCACAAAAAAGAACATTATGACACATTCCAGGCTCCCAACATCCAGTTACAGGAGATCAGGCAGCTATTTTTTTTTTTTTTTAAGTGGCAAAATCACAAATAGACATTTTACCACTGATGATTAGCCCACAGCCATTCAATGATCCAATCTCACAATGCCTCCCTTCATTTTGGAAGAGCAGCCCCCCCACACACACCCTATTGGTCTAAACATATGTGCTGTTAAGCATTCAGCAGGAATACGACAAAACACAGTTTCACATACCTGAAGCATGCGTCCATGGAAAAGATCAACTTTTGACATCTGACAAAAGAGTGTTTGACTATTTAACTGTGTCAGGAGCCATTCTGTAGTCTTATTTTGCCTTCTGGACCCCCTTGTCCCGGGGCTTGATGTTCCTGCCCCTTTGTCTTCTGCATGGCTGTCTCACCCTGCAGTCACAGTCAGATTCTGTGACCGGGGACACGTTGCTTGTGCCCGATTCAACTATCTGTGTCCACTGTACGCCATCTACCTTCACAGGGTTCACTGTCATGCCACCTCCAGTCAGTGGCCCCATCTTAAGGGCCTTGGTTTTCACTGATCTTACTGGGGGCCCCCGACACCGGTTCCTCTGATTGGGGGTCTTGTCATATGCTTGCTGTTGCTACTGTTCCCCACCCAGCGTGGTTCCCATTATGTTTCTGTTTTTCCTTTGGCTCATTTCTGCACCTAACCTTGCTTCTTGTTCTACTCTCATACATCGTAGCGCTTCTATCCCTGTCCGTTCTTCATCTGTCCTCCCATCCCTTTTTGGCTTACTGCACAAAAACCCAGACTCATTTAAAAGTGGAAAAGGTTGCTTTAATGTGACAGGCCAAAGCTTACAATTAAACACTTACCTGGGTCCATGGCCTTACAGACTAAAGAACTATTTTAAACACCCAATTAAATAATTAAACATTTTCATTTTCCCCAACAATTAAATAATTAAATAAAACCACTTCCTCCCTAACTATCCCTTGGACCCTACCGTCTCCTTACCCCTTCTCCAGGTGTCCCGCTTTCTTCCCGGGGCCATGCCCCTCCAGGCTCAATACCTGTTCGCCCGGGGTGGCCCGCTTGTGCAAACAGCACCACCCCATCCTTTCCTGCGCCATTCCCCCATTGTGCTTCCCTCCCCCTACATCTAAAGGGGCCATGCTCCTGGCACCAGAAAAACCCTCCACCGAGGTGTTCTTTCTGCCCCACCCCCCCACCAGTTCTCCTTACCTCCAACTCCTTAACCAATCTCCCAGCCAAGAGCTCAAGTCCGCCAGATAATGATTATTCCCAAATACCGACAAGTGTACACCATCCTCTCTAAATCTCATGAATCCTTCCTAAACTATCTCCTTATGGTCCAAAACCTGTACCGCACCGATGCACAAAATTCTACCATCTCTCTGTTTATCCCCTTCCTTGCCCGCTCTATCGCTCCCACATTCCTCGCTCCCCACCAAACTCTCTGTGGCAACCACTTAGTCCCCACTACAGATTGTTGAGGTCACACTTCTCGGACCCCTAACACAATCCCTTTTTATTTTCCTAAGAAGAGCCACACCCGTATCCCTTACCAGATCATTTTCCCCACCATGAATAATCACCCCATCTGGAGGCCCCTAGCTTTCCCTCAACCCAGCCAACATAGGAAGCAACTGATCCCAGCGCAGCCCCCCAAACCCAGACCATCTTACCACAACATCTTTATAGCTGCAACCCAGTTGCCTGCTAACAACCCTTTTCTCAGCTTCCTTCCCCACCCACTTAACCATAGCATGTCCCACAAACCAGATTTGTGACATCTGGCCCGCCCTCCTAGCAGCATCTGAAAAATAAATTACAAAATCACTTACAAATCAACAACATCCTAATAAATGCAACACTCCTGCTACCTACTGAAAAATTCTTTAAAGACATACCGTTTGCCCCGGTCCCCGACATACCCTTTGTATCTCCCTTATTTACAGCGTCCCAAACCTTTCACCTACTCCTCTGAATAGCCCATGCTGCTACCTTCAGATGCTGCATCCCTCCTAAATGAATGAGTTCCAACCTCCTAACCTTTCCCACACCACTAGTAACACCTTCCTCAGTAACCTATCCTTCCTGGCCATCTCCTTATCCCTCTCAGGAAACACCCCCGGTCCTCTCCTACCTGTCCCCCTATATTTCGCACCTTTCGCCTAACCTTTAAACAATACAGCTAATCCCACTTAGACGCCCTTTCTCCTTTAACCTATTACCCGCCTGCTCACCCTTGCCCCCACCTTCCCTCACCTTACTAGTATGGCCCTGCATTGCCCACCCTGCACTGGGGGCCCACGTGCACCCGTCGATGCAGGCCCTTTTCTTCATTACTCCTCTTCGCCACTGCACCAGGGGCCAAACCTGCACCCCCGTCCATGCAGTCCATTCCATATAACTAATCTTCAAGCTCCTTGCGTCCATTATCACCTGTTTCCCCACCTGCACCAGGGGCCCTAGTGCACCCCCGTCCATGCAGGCCCCTTTTCTGCCTTACTGCTCTCCACCGCTGCACCAGGGGCCAAACCTGCGCCCCCGTCCATGCAGTCCATTCCATATAAATTCCTCTTGCAGCACCTTGCTTCGTTGCTCCATTTTTCCCCCCAGCTGCACCAGGGGCCCTAGTGCACCCTCGTCCATGCAGACCCATCTCATCACTTCCCCCTGCTGCACCAGAGGCGCTCCCACACCTCCGTCCATGCAGCCTAAAGCTTACTCACCTTGTCGTGTGGCAAGCGTGAGGGCTTCGCCACCGTTGTCCATGCCCTCCAAACGCAGGCCACCACCCCTTAACAATTTCCACAGTTACATTCCCCCTGCTGCCCTCCCCTGCCCTACCTCAGCGTCTTTCTCCTCACCCCTCTCCTACCCCCTTTGAGTTGCCCCAAAACCTCTCATCAAACCTTGTGCCCCCCTCCTTTTCCGATAAACTGAGCCCGACCTACCAGAACACCCCAATTTACCTGGCATGTGGTCCTTCCCCCCCACCTCCTTGCCCCGCTCCTCGCCCTGACCCACTTTTCCCTGCCTGAAAACAATCTGTAACCGGATGCCGACCCGCACACCTGCTGCACTCGTGTTTAAATTTGCACATCCCCCTCGTGCAGCCTTCTTTATTGAACGCCCAACATGCTGCTGAGGGCTGTCCTCTGCCTCCTCCTCCTACCCCCTCATGGGCAGGGCGACCAAGAAAGGGCCGGTAAGGCACAGGCAGACCACTTGCTGTGTGCAATGTCGGGGCAGGCCTCGTTGGAGCAATCCATTGCAGCCAAAGATCCATGTCTATTTCCCCCCACACAGCCTGACTGTCCTCCGCCATTTTTGCTCTGAATTCCTCATCATAGCGTACTCAGGCAAAATCCCCAAAACTCGTGAAATCCTTCCTAATTACATCCATATATTTGAGCAGAGCTACGCATCGCTCCCGGAATTTCTCACAATATACGCTGGCATAAATGATAAATGCCGTCGTCCAATTCTCAATATCACTGTGACCCTTGGGCGCGACACCAGTTCCCTCTCTTCTTCCTTAGACCCCTCCTTTGCTCTCACTTCCCTATGGAGCAGCTTAAAAACATCTACAAATTCCCCTGCCTCAATCTTCTCCCTGGTCGCTGCCATCAAGTGCGCCCCCAAAGGTTTTGTGATACCCATGTATGGCAGTTCTTTCTCCTTGCCTTTCACTTAAACCTCCTTTTCTTTTGCAACTTGTACCTCGAGCCCCAATGGCTCCACCACCTTGTCCGTTTGAACCTCCACTGAGCAAATGCCCTTCTCATCTCCCAAGGCTCCAATGGCCTGTACACCAACTTCTTTCCTTACCCCTTGCAGGCCAGACCCTTCATTACCCGTCCGCATTCTCATGTCCCCTCTCTGCCATGCAGATGACCATTCCCTTTCCCGCTCACCTCTTTCCATACAGCCCGTCTGTGGTCTGGCATCCACACCGATGCTCCTCATCTCTTTTCTTCGAGGGATCCTACTGCAGGGACAAAACATGTCAGCAGATTCACTCAGCCAATTGTTCCCCCGACCTCTTGCCATCTGACCGCCCTGCACTTGTCTTTCCCACTCCCCCCTCAGACTTCTTCTCTCCTCCCCCCTTTCCCTTACAGCCCTATAACCTTCTTCCTCCCACTGCCCCACATAATCCTCCAAACCAACTTCATCACCCCTTAAATACCATTGTGGATGCAAGCTCATGCCCAAGTTGAGTCAATCTTCTTCCTGCGAGCCCGGGGCGTCCGCCCCGCCACTCCTTTGACGTCTTCTCGGCGGGGCCACAGAAACCCCTGCCTGGTCCTCTTCTCTCGGGTGAGGCGTGCAGTCCTCCACCCTGTAATTCTCCTCGCTAGGGGCTGTGCTGCACCATCTAGGCTCTCCTTGCGCTGACCGGGGAGGGGCCGTTCTTAAACCCTCTCCCTCCACCTGAACAGCAGGGGCTGCACAGTGCCCTCTGCCCACACTCCTCCTAACCGGGGGGGCTGTTCCGCGCCCCTCCCTAACCTCATCAATTGATGGGGACCTCTCTCTCCTTCTCCCACCTGCACTCTTCCGCAGGTATATACCCCCTTTTCCCCTCTGCCCTGTTGCCCCCTTCTGCGCTCCATCACACCCCCCTCCGTGGCGCCCTTGACCCCCCCCCCTTTTTGAACACTCCTCACATCCCCTAATTCCCCCTGGTCATTATTAACTCCATCCCTATCTGGCTCCCCACCCGAAATCATTTCTCCCCTGGACGCTCTCCTGTCAATCTCCCTCCTCATCTTCCTGCCCCTGGATTCCCAAACCTCCCCTCTCCCCACCGCGGGGGTGCAAGCCACAACTGCCGCAAGAGCCCCATCTGCTGCAGCTCTACGCTGCGGCCTACCACCACCTAACTCCCCCTCACCCGTGACCTCTTCCACCACCCCTTCCAATTGGGCCTTAGATGCCCTGCTGATAATTTCCAGGCCCTCCCTCAGAGCCCTAGCGTCCACCATACTCTTCTTGCTGGCTCTCTGGCCCACCATAGTGCACCAATAATCTGTTTTGCACCAAAATAAGCCCCTCCAATCTAAACTAGCTAACTAAGCCCCCGAGCCAGCACCTACCCGTGGACCAAAACCCCTAAACTAGGAAACTCAGAAAAGAAAATGGGGCTATAAAACTTAATCTCGCTGTAAAGTGTTAATCAAACTCTATAATTCCCAAACAGAGAATATAGAACCACTTATTAGCCTAGGAAAAAATATATCTATATTTTTTATTTATTTATTTTTAATACACCCGCCCACCTAAATAACACCCCTGCTCTAAAAAGCCCCCTCCCCTAGGTCCTCATCTGCCCCAAGACCCAGAACATACAAAACTAGCAACCCACGATCAATTTGTGGCCGAAAAAAAAAAATGTGCGTATAACACTGCCACCTGGCGGTTCATAGGCCGCACCGCACCAGCACAGTTTCCTCTCTGAGAACAGAAAAAACAAAGCGGTCCCTATAAGGGAGCCGCCCTGGCCCCTGCGCCCTGCTGCTGCTACCGCGCACCTAATGCACAGTCGGAAGCAGGAGAAACCCCACGGCAACTAAGCAGCACACAGAGAGGGATCCCCAATGGCAGCTGATCCAGCAAAATCACCCACAGCAACCCCCAGCGACCCAAACAAACTCTGCGCCTCCCCCCGTGATCGGCAGGAAAACCGCTCTGCCCCCGAAAAAGAAACCGCAGAAGCCGGCACACGCAAAGCCCCCGGGCCACACAGAAACCCCAGAAAGCGGAGCGCCAACGGCCCCGGACCAAGATAAATTGGAGGTACCTTATTTACGATACCTCCGCTAATTTATACAAACTTATTAAAATTATTATTATTTTATTTATTTATTTATTAAATATACTAAAACTGCCTACCCAAAATAACTACTGCTACTCTACCCAGCTACTCACCTCCCCTCACAAAAAAAACCCTCACAGGCCCAAATCATGTTCCCTTTTTTTTTTTTTTTTTTTAAACAGCCAAATGTAAGAAACGCTTTTAAAAGGAAGGAGCCCCAACAATATAACTGGGCCAAAAATGAGTAATCCCAATGCTTCTCTAATTAAACCATAAATGTGCTGTAAAGCACACACTGCCCCCTGTCAGAGTGCCACGTCACCACACGTACCTAATAAACAAAGCACACAAAACGTGCTGGTCCCTTTAAATATTACACTGCCACCTGTGTCCACAGCTTGACACTGCAGTTCTAATCTGAAGCTGAACACCGGGATAGAGCACTAAATCAAGTATGCTCGTAAAACACAGAGAATGCCGCCCAGCCTACACGCTCCCACCCCGGAACGCAAAGGAAAGGCTTTCACAGAGAAAACAGCCCCTCCGGAGCAGGAGGCCCGTAGAGAAAGATGTTCCCCACCCCCGGACACCAGACAGGGCACACCAGAGCAGAAAACAATACTCTTTGTAATGAAGGAGGTGCCTTATGTACGGCACCTCCGCTATTTATTATTCACTTTTTTTTTTATGCTAGCTAAACCTAAACGCCCACCAGATAAACTCATACACTAACTACCTCACCTCCTATGGAAAATCTCTAACCCAGGTCAGGGAAGGCTCGGGAGCAGGCGACCAGGACTGCACAATCTCAAAGTCCAACCGTCGCCTGATCTCAAAGTCCAACCGTCGCCTGTCTCACGAACCTTCCCTGGCAGTTTAAATATCCCCTGGAGGCGCTCTACCCCCCACGGCCACTCGCTGCAGCGCCAAAATACACCCCGGGGGGAAACGCTTCGCGTTCCCCCCGGGGCCCCCCTTCCTTCTTCCTCTCGTGTATGCTTCTATTACCTCTTCTCTTTCTCCCTCTGTCGCAATTGCTCATTGAAACCTACGTTGTCTAGAACGCCATCTACTCGCAAACTCTTCCTTCATCTTAATTTACAATTTCTCTGTCTCACCAAGCCCTGGATCAGCTGTTTCAATAATTCTGCCTATGCGAACACGCCCCCCTTCAATACCCTTCTTTCAGATGTCACTTGATTTCCTTTCTAAACCTCTCTGACATGTCCTTCTTAACGTCTATCACTCTTCTGTTCTCCACCTGCCTTTCTCTGATGTAGCATCCACACTGATCTGCTCGTACTTCTCTTACCTTATTGTTGCACTAAGTAAATCTGCTACAAATCTCCGAGTACTTCTCTTTCACCACATTCTCACGGTCTACTCCCCCTTCTGAACCTCTTGGCTCCCGGTGCCCCTGACTCACTCCCCTTTCTGCTTCTGACTATGCCCTTTTCTTTACCTCTACAATGTATAATCTTCAGTCCTCTTCCTCACCTGTCTCCACTCATTATCTTGATACTCTCTCAACTTTTTGCAGCTTCCCTCCTCTTTCCGAAGATACTCCCAGCCTGGTGCTTCAGCATGCTAACCCTTTAACTCCCCTGTTGGATTCACTTCCTCCAGCTTTTATTCCTCAATTATACATTCCTTTTTTTTTCCTTATCCAACTCTCATTTAAATTCTTTGTTGTCTACTGGTATATTTCCTACTATTCTTTCACTCCTCAGGAAACCCTTGCTTGATCTTTTACTTCTCATTACCATCCCATTTTATCTCTCTTCTTCCTTTTCTTTCTATGCTCCTTGAGCCTGCTGCTCATTCACAGCTATCTCTCTACCTTGATTCTAATTCTCTGCGGCCACCACTACAATCAGGTTTCTGTCCACCCGTGCTTTTCCTGCAGTCTTCCATCTTTTTTCACTCAAATGCCTCAGTAGCCCTCCCTTGGAATCCTGTAAAACTGCATCCCCCACTTCACCTGGGCCTATAACCTTGGTTGGTGGGCCATTACCAGCCAGCACAGCCTCCCTGGGCCGCCATTAACGCTTAGGTCGACCCTGTCAATGCCGGCCTCTTTAAATGCCCCTTTGCTGTCCTATTTTTCGAAGTTTTCCCAAGCATTTTGCAAGCACATTAAAGCTATCTAACATGGAATGTCATTGCCATGCAACTACATATGTCATGCAGATAGACCAAAAGGCATAAGAGCCAAGTTCACAAAATTATGGGTGGGGCACAGAACAAATGGATATTTTTAGGCAGGGGTGTTGCTAGGTCTGGAAAAGATCTGGGGCTACGCTAATATGAGGACCGTCGGGACTCAGGCCTAGTTAGCCTTTTGGTTTTAGCCCCTGAGCTTCTATCCAGGGTCACAACCAAAAGAGCCTGGGCTATATCCCCTCTGCCCCCCACCCCTGCCACGCCTCTGTGTTTAGGTCCAGCTTTAGAAAGCGTTTGCTCTCTGACAGGGCTTTTGGAGATACACAGCATGGTGGCCCTGGTTTCAGTCTGTTGCTACATGATGCAGAACGGGTGCATACTGGGAAAGGCTCTGTCTTAGTGCCATCCATTTGGTAGAAGTGCGTGAAACAGTTTAAATTGTTGAGAGAGTTAATACATTTTGTGTTTATGAGCATGTCTTGTTTTATTGCTGCTTAGTACATTGTTATTGTTTTACTTTCCTGTTACATTAAATTGTATTTATTATTTTTACTCTGATAATTAATATTTCAAATGTCTATGGCAGCCACAGTTTGTGTGGCTAAACAATGTGGCCATGATTGAATGGGAGCCACGTATATAAACCTTTAAGAAGTTTTCAATGTATCACAACCAACATTATAAAAATCAAGAAAAGATTGATTGCCTTGCTGATTTTTCTGGACACTAGTCAAGGCCAGGGCACTGTTGACGTGACAAGGGGTCTACTGCTCTACAGGAGTATGTGCATGTGTAGTGGGTTCTAAACTCCCTCTCAGCCCCACACTACTACTAACCCAGTAGTGATCCCATTCATAAAGGTGAAACAGCCATAACCCGACAGGTATACCTCCTTTGCCTCTTGTGGTAACGTGGGCCGAAGCCAGACTATACTCTGCAAGAGGGGATGTGAGTTAGCAAGCAGCATCCAAACTGTGATACCAAAAATAAAGGAAATGTCCAATCAAGGTTCTTTAAAAAAGGGACTTCAATCACACAAAAAATACAAACATTAAATTAATAAAAACACGATTAACCCGCCTCTTTAAAGGAAGACATGGAATATGCAGGCTTTAGAATTAAAAGGCCACCCTGTATCTGGAAATAGTGGTAGACAGGCAATAGTCTTAGCAGCGATTTTCAGTTTTAAAGGATAGGCCTTTGAAAAGGCAAAGTGCTGGGTCTCAAATGTCTCTAGGGCCCTTAAAAGCAAGCAAAGGGAACATAACCACTATTAGTACATGTGTCCTCTTCTTGGGTGGGTCTAAAGCATCATAGCAGGATTCTAGGTGCTTTCAAATGGGTTGATTCTGTATCAAAATGGTCGGGTAGTGTGCTCCTAATCGTTCAATTCAGTGTCAATATGATGAAGTCGGTTTAATGTGGTCCATCGATGCAGTATGGTCCTGTAGCAGTAATCAGCTTGAATCACCCAAAGAACAAATGGGCAACGGAAACAGCGGCTTGAAGCAGTCAAGTCATTTTGATGGTGTCCATGGAATGCAATACAACAGCCAGGTGATGACCGAGTCAGTGGCTCGACGACTCAAAATGGTTTGAAAAAGTGGTGAATGTCAAAGGTGGCCAAGGGATCCTGCAGCGGCACATAAACTAATCATACACAAAGTTGTTTCAAAATGTTTTCAGGTGGAAAACTGGTTCCAGCGCTGTTCATTGGCTTCTTTGTTGTTTGCGGAACCCATCCAGGATCTCCAGGAATAGGTCCTTCTTCTGCCCTGCCTATAGCCAGTAAGATTACCAGAGAGAACTTGCCGGGGCTGCCACCTCCAATGAGCAGGATCCTGGTGACCAGTGTTCTGGCAGCAGGCAGGTCTTGTCCAAACAGCAGTTCACCCCCAAATGGTCCACTGGTATGGATGAGGGGAGGGTTTTGCTCCCTCCATGGAATTTTTATCTTCACTGAAATGGACCAATCAACCTTGACAAATTGACTGCATAAGGGGTGAATCCCCCCCCCCCCATAGTTGAAACCTCTTCTGACATCATAATAAGATGTTTTCACCTCAAACTTTATTGGGGTACATTCTGCCCGAAGTCCTCCATAGAGTGCCTTGAATCGTCCGAGCGCGGCTAAGCAGAAGACTCAGTGAAATCCTTTGAAGAATTGTGGTGGGCCCTGGGGTCGTTAGGTTTAATCCCCGCGCAGATTGAGAGAGACTTTCTTGGGTATAATTACCCAACCAGACTAGGAGTCTCCCTAGTGGCCTGGCACTAGAAGAGCCCCCTTTTGTCTTTTTTTCTTCAACGGATTGCCTTCCCTTCTGGTATACTGACTACCCTCTGTGACCAATACCTCATCCTCTGTCCCTCTCTTATTCCTGCTTGACTTTCTGCAGCGCAAGTCCGGTCTTTTCCTCCATCCCCACTCACTTACTCTTTCCCACCTCCTCATATTTCAGTTCCATTCCTCCTCCTCCTCCTCACTTAACAGGTAGTTATTCCCCCTCCCTCAAATTGTAACTCCTTCTTTCTGTTGCCTCCTTTCCTCCTCTTGGTGCAAACGGATCCACCCATCCTCCTTTATCACATCTTTTCCTCCTCCCTTTCTTGACGATCTCCTCCTCCCCTCCAATCAGCCCCTTTGTCTCCTGAGTCATCTTCTTCTCCTTCCTGTCGCTTTTCCTCACAGCGCCACCAAACACAGCCCAACTCTTGACTTCCACACTCCTTTGTTCTCTCCACCCTGTTTCATACACTCACATAGAAGGGCACAGCCTCCTTAAGTGATTAATGATCAACAACTGACTGGGTCCTGCACGTCTCCGTTGTGGCTCCTGCTCACTTTAGTTAATTATATTGTCCCTACCAGTTTTTGACATGTAATCAGGCCCTGCACAAGTTCACTCACCAGAGCTTTATTTATCCTTGATTCCACCTTGGATACAGATAGCTTAGGAATGTGTTTAGCGTTGTCCCGTATGGCGTGAAATGGTCTCTGGTTTCTAGTGGCTAGGTAAAGGCTGTTCCAAGTCGTGCGGGACTCGAAGACGCTTATGCAAGTGGGCTCACGAGCAAGACCACACGTTCTGTCAATAACATTTCAGTGCCTGCAATTACTACAGTCTACTAATTTAAAGGAAGTCTTGGACCCTCCATTCAGAGAAGGTCATACCTGTTGACACTCACCACCTTCTGAACCAAGCCCAGTAACTCAACTTGCCCCACGTGATCGTCTGACCAGGACAGTCTTGGATTATGACACTTAAAGAGCCTCTCTGTGTGAGTATCCTTCCTTTCTTAGATACCCATGGCCAAGTAATTTGCAGTTTAGTATAAGATTTAAGGCTGATGAGTGACTGGGGCACCTGGGGGAACCCTCAGTACCTCATTCGGGCCTTACAAACCAGAGCAGGTGGTGTCATCTGGCCCCGCAAAGTCACTACAGTCCCTCCACCAAGCCTAACACATGGACGTCTTCACACAGGACAGTGGTGGTATATGTAGACAAGTGAGAGGATCTGAGGTAAGCGTTCTGTACACATGCATTGGGACACTGAGAATGCAATGAAAGGATCAAGGTGACCATTCATACATGGAGCATAAAATAGGCTTGATAACAAGCCACAGATCGGGAAGGGATGAAAAGGATTCATGACCTTTAGGTCAGATAAGTCAGGGTGGCAGAGTCTCCTACGAAATGAAGGAGCGGCTGTGGGACCAATGTAGGATGTTTCCTTGCGGCTCTCTAAAGACAATGCAGTGACTACCTGTTACCGCTAGGGAATCAGCTTGCTCGGCTCATAGGTTTAATCCCACGATCCAATCCCATGTAAAAGCAAGCTGGAAGCTGCGAGTGCCTGCTCCTTCATCTTCCCCCAACCTCTCTTCCATCCAGTCCCCGCTCCTTCCTTCCTCCCAATCCACCCCACTTACCTGATTCCTCTGGCGGCGGTGTCATCGCATCTCTAGCCACCTGTTGTATAATATCCTTGACAAATGACAGGAAGCGTGTTGACTCCTTGATGTCTCTTTATTCAACAGCAGACATCTTCAGGGTATGTAACTGCACACATAAAGAATAATGGGTGGACAACAGGCCCTTTAACATGTGGCTGGCTGTGCCGCAAGTTCTGTCCTTGATTAGGCTCTGGGGCCTAATAATCTGTGAGGAGCGCTCAGGATGCATCTCCTCACGTCCCCTCCTCGCTCCGTATATCGCGCCGGGGGCGGGGCTTCCGCCCACGGACGAGATCTCGCGAGAGCTCGCGGCTCTCGCGATATCTCTACACCACCGTGGAACTTGAAGAGAGGCTCGGCAAGGAGCCCCAGCGTCATTTCCATGGCAGCGAAATTAGGGGAGCATTTATTTGAATGAACAAGACACTGTGAGTGCCTAACCCGTTCATTCAAACAAATAGTCTAGAATCAGCCCCCTCGTTATAAACCTGGGGTGCTAATAGCAATAATGCCTTTGCCGGCCGGCTGAATCGGGTGGTAACGGAACCACGGGCGTTACGTTAATAACTTGAGCAACGGGCTGATATGGTCCAATACAGCCCATTGCCTCGGGTATTACTGCTATAATAATGCTGCAAGCAGGTAGTTTGGCAGGTTGGTAGACATTATGAAGTGGAAGCGTTGGGTCTTAAGTGCAATGGCAAAAGTACAATAGCAAGCCGGGGCAAGTCTAATAGTTCATCCTTTACAAGTATAGAGGATAAGCATATGTGAGGTCTTTACAAAAAACAGTACCGTCTACCGATTCCTGCTGGCTTTCGGCGCGATATAAATGAATAAATAAATAAAAAGAACAGTTACACAGTCAGACTTAATGGCGTTTTTTTTTGCTTATCTCTTTTTATCGTCAACATGCATTATATGTGTCAGTCTAGACGCCTCTTCAGAAGAAGGCATAGGAACAGACAGACACGTGTGACAATCTGTTCACCACCCGGCTGTCGAAACACATGTAGACTAGGTATATACCGATCTACTGGCTCATTGGATATGTAAAGTCTATTGTATGAACTGTTTCTGAGAATCGTAATCGTACATCTGCTCTGGACATTGTACAGTTTCTGAAGGATATCACACGAATATCACTTTACAAGAGGACTGTACACTATAGTCTGATCTTGTGACGTATTTATCAAAACATGTATTTTGGGTCACATGCAGATATTGCAAGGACACTCTTTCCAATTATGGCCCATGGTGAAATGTATTTAATTATCTGGTGGATTATATGTATTATTTTATAGTAATCTAGAAAACCTATACATTTTTTTTAATGGCACTTTTCTATTTGTAACTTTTATATGTATGTGTAATGAATTCTGGCAAGATGTATTGCCTCACTGGCTGCCATAGCTCTCAACTCACCCGCTTTTGGCGGGTGTCACCCGCCTTGTAAACAGGTGAGTCACCCGCCAAACCTTGTGCACGCCCATTCATTTCAATGGGCCTCTCACCCGCCAAACACAAAATCGGGTGATTTCACCCGCCTTTGCATCGAAAAAGGTTGAGAGCTATGCTGGCTGCTAAGTTGCTCCAGGTTTAGATCAACTTAAAAGCCAGCAAGTCGCAAAAACGGATAGGTATCGCGAGATTCGGGACCTCTCCGCTCGCCATCATGCTTACAAATAATAGCGATACAGCTGACGTCAGTAAAACTGGCCAAACCATGTGACACCAAATAGAAGAGGGATAAAATCAGGGGCGAAATATGTCGGAAAGGATGCAACACAAATTCCCAAACTGTTGAAGCTGGGCAGGCGTGTTTCATTGTTGCCATCTAGTGGTTACATAAAATACTGAAGCACAGCAGATTTTTTATTTCGAGTCTTCCAAGTGTGGCTTTTTTCAGGAAAATGTGCTCTATTTTATGAAAGAGAGAGTATTAGCATCAGTAGCGTCACCAGGAATCAAATTTAGGAGAGGCACAGAGGGGGCCACAGACAAAAGTAAGGGGACCAAAGACAAAGTAGGGGGGCTGCCTATAAAAGGGCAATGTGTGACGTTGGAAGCACTCTTGCAGATAATCTTTTGTGTATACCAACTACCACACCCCACTGCACGCAGGGCCGGTCTTTGCATCAGTCAGTCAGTCAGCCTCTAGGGGGCGCTGCACCAGCAGTCCGCAGTGCTAGAATACATATGTAACACGTTAGTTTCCTAACATTATAAAAATGAATGTGCCTGTTCATTTTTATAATGTTAGGAAACTAACGTGTTACACGTGTATTCTACCACTGGCACAGCTGCAGGCTGTGGCCTCGGCCAGGGCAGTTTCTAGTCCATGTAGTGCCCAGGGCGAAACTCTAGGAATGCGCCACCCCCCGTACGCCATCCCATGCGCCACTCCCACTGCACCCCACGCTCCACTCCTGCCGCACCCCGCGCACCACTATCACTGCACCCTGTGTGCCATTCCCAAACGACACTGTTAAGAAACTCCTACCCAAAGTCAAACAGTCTGTCACACAAGGAATTAATTGCCATTTGCAACGGTGGGCCACTTTTTTACTGGTGCGCAAGATAATTTTATGCCCCAGTCCCACTTAGGCTGCAGATAATGAGGACTGGACACACCAACGAAGAGACCATGAATATGGCACAGGATGCAGTATATACAACCAACAAAGAACACAAGATGCTGAAGGGGGTTTGGAGGCAACGTAAGCCAAAAGGGCAATGACAAGGAGACACCTGAACCCAATAAACAATCACTTTAACATTCTTTGAATGGGAATCAAGTGTATGCTTTGATACAGTAAAGTCTGTCTGTTGACTTGTTATAAGGATACATGGACCCGGATTATTTATTTATTCATGCAAAGTTTGTCAGGTACCTGCATATTTATTTATTTATTTATGCAATTTGTGTCGCATACAGGTATCCGACAAACATTGCATAAATAAATAAATTATCCGTCTCCATGTACCCGGCAAACATTGCATAAATAAATAAATACACTTTTTCCGTAGCTTAAAGAATATTTACTCAGCAACACTGGTCAAAACTAGTATCCGCATAGTGAAGTAACTCATCACCAGTGCCATGGAAGTGGTTTAAAGTGTATTTGATATATAGTTTGGAAAAGAAGCGGCATGAACGAAATAGCGCTGCTTTAAACTATTATTTTGGCCATTTTCTGGGCTTGCAGGGACGCACCATGGGCTCAAACGGGTCTCCGTTTGTATGTGTCGGGGCCCATGGTGCGTCCCTGCAAGGCACGCCCACTCCCCACAGCCCACAGCACCTCCCCTCCCATCTCAATGCCAGCACGAAACCATTTAGTGACTAATGGGCCACCATTAGCAGTTTCCTGCCGGCATTGTGATGGAAGGGGCTGGTCTTAGCTTCAGGGGGACCTAAAGTGTTTTTATTGGTGTGCTTATGCCCCCCACCACAAGTGGCACAAAGTGGTCAGAGGGAGCCTCTGACTTCTGTAATGTCACGTAGTACTTTTGTACTACGCGACATTACAGTCGGAAGGGGCAGCGCAAGCACCTGACCTACGGAACTTTCCCCACGTCAATGCGCCGCCCCACAAACTGGGGAATTCCATCCCCTCCAGAGGCTGCAGGGACAGGGGCAACTGCGTCCCCCGGGGCTATTGCGCCACGGGCAGTTGCCCGCATCCCAGGGACGTCATTTCCCCAAAATTCCAGTGGTAGCGCAAGTGACATAACATGACCTTTGACCTCTGATGACATCACGGGAAGTGATGTCATTTGACAACCCCCCAGCCCGCACCTTGAAGTCACATCATGAGATGCAATGGAACACAACCTTTCACCCCTTGACAAAACAGAAAGGACATCACATATTGTTCCAAAGTACACTACGAGAAATATGGTTGCGATATCACTCTAATGTTATATACATTACATAAATGTTATATACATTACATAGAAGAATGGATCACCATATGTATCGTTAATATCAGTGTGTAAAGGACTATATTACCAAATTACTGTGAATGCAAGCAGACGTTCAAGGCCAAATGAGAATGATATTTTATTATATAGCACTTACGCTTAAGCGATTAAACATACAATATCACCCAACCTGTGTTGGTTCTCATTTATCGACCTCCGAAGGGTGAAAGGCTGAGTTGAGGTGTTTAAGAACAGGCTAAATCAGTGACTGACCACCGAAAGTGTGCCTGGAAATAAACCTTTATGAGTCTGGCAATTATTGGATAGAATTCCAGAAAGCCAAATTATGCGTTATTCCTATTCTTTCTTATTTAGCATCACTGCTCAAAGTGTTACACTTGTGGAACCCCGTTTTTTTTTTTATAGGCCTGAACAAGAAAGTCAGCCACTCCAAAAATAAAGAACCACATGACACTTGCCAAAGCCCAGAAGCTTCCATTAAAAAAAAAAAGTTAAACAAAAAAACGTTTTTAAAACAAATTTGTTTTCCCCCAGGGGTAGCAAGGGAGACCACAGGGGTAGCAAGGGAGACCCTCAAATGACATCCCTTTCGCCTCCTCCGGGCCAAGAAACGGGCTTGGCCTTGGCCCACAGGCAGGGCAGGGCAATTGGCAAATAAATTAGCAACATTTGTTGCTTTATTACCTTCCCCCAGCCCCGGGTGGCGCCGGCGCTGCTGGAGGCAGCCAGGCCCATGGGCGCACATGCGGTGTGCCCTCCTCCAGACTATGGGCGCGCACTGACACTGAAGTGTGGATCGATTGGGGCTGGCTGGTGTTGTCGGCCCCGGCCAGTACAGAAAAGAAGAGCGAGTGGGTCACTAAATCCTGAAGTTGTTCCCATCACAAGCACACACTGCCAAGCAGCAGCAGAATCAGCAAATACAAACAGTTGCTGCATCCTGCCCTCGCTGATTGGCCTTGTTTCAGGAAACCCGGCAGTAACTCCATCCTGCCGAGGCAAGCACACTTCTTTCCTCCTGCTCCCGTCCTCGCAGGTAAGGCCTATTGCTGCATAGGCGTTTTATTTATTTTAAAATGGTATTGCAGAGATGACTGGGCCATCCAAGAACAGCCTCTGGAGGCCACAAAGCTAGACACTTTTGTCAAGGTTCAAGTAGTGATGAAAAAGGAAGCGAGCACTGGTGGTGGACTCTCCTCAGGAGATCAAAAGGCGGTTCTCGGAAGACCTTGGCAGAGTGTCACCGTCAGCAGATCTTAGACAGTTGCACGTTCCAGCGGGGTTGGATTGGTCAGTCCATTGGCTGGGCCGAAACAACTTCGAGGGCGAGGACATGGGGGCCGGTACCATGCTTAGTTCCCGCTCCTAAGCATATTGTTCATCATTCCCTCTTTCCTGGGCATGCACTGCTGACTTTATTTTAGTGCAAGAGTTTCATACATTTTACTGTTCGCTCAGACTTGTCTTATACTCTTCTTTGTCGTTGTGCTTCATTTGTTTGGAATAGCAATCACGCTAGTCTAATGAGATAAACAAACACCTACACGAACGAGCCTTGTGAATGATGGTGTGAAGGATGGATGCAGGCGCTGGACCAAAAGCTGAGCAAAGTCTGCACAGCAGCTGGCTTGGGAAAGCGACTCAGCAACTACAGTAGAAACCGTCTCCATGGACGGATGGCCCGTCTTCCGTATAATGCAAATACCCAGACTTGCAGGATGCATGCTTCACTTTCTTTGTTCCATTGGGGGCGACATGCTGTAGCATCAATTCATGGCCTTTAAAATACCCTGCACGGTACAGCTTCTGATCTCCTTTAACACAAACGCTGGGAAATGGTCATGACTAGCTAACGGCACATTAATCAAAGCCAGGTCTCTAAGTGTTGGGGAATCACCTGCTCACACTTTTTGTCGTGTGACCAACCAGTGCACAAAAGATGCCACCCATTTCTGCATTTGATACACCAGCAGCTAAACTCACCCTGGGGAGGCAGCTCCTTCTGCATAGTCCATTTCTCTCCCAAGCTCGGGACAATGTTCTTTACGATAATGGAGAATGTGAAAAAGCGCAGGGCTGCAAGGCTGGGGGTTGGGGGTGGAGGGAAAAGCGCACTACGCTTGGGGTACACTGGAGATGCTTCCCCTGATACCCACAGTACTCCAAGTCCCTTGAAATGAAATTCTTCTATACACTGCACAATGTGCAAGGGCCGCTGTTATTCAAGCAGCACGAGACTAGTAATTTGCAAAAAGTAAACTTAACGAGTCCCAAGAAAAGGTTGCCTTGCACCCTATAAGAATTTGATTGTTTTTGTTTTTATGTTGGGATGGTAGACATCATTTTTCATTGTGATCTTACAGTTTCATGGTGCTGTCGGGAGCTAAAATGAGTGATCACGAAGGAAACATTTAAGAATTTGGAGAGTTCACGAGCATGAGCGAAACAAACCCCAATACTCTTAAATGCCATTTCTCTGCCGCGGTAATGCACTGCAGTGTGTTTCACTGTAAAGTCCACATTGTAATGTCATAATTTTAGAATGCCACCTCTCCAACATTAACATTGGGAGCTATGTTGAATTGTACATGCATGTTAACTCTCTTCATATGTTTAAAGTAGACTTTACCACTCACATGGAGTAGTGATATTGTTTACGTGTGTCTCTCCTAAATATATTTAACTTCCCGTGAAATATTTGATGCAATACATATTGCATAAATGCATGTATTTTAAGGCTGAGATAGACGGGCTTGTACAGCTATCGGTGGGTATGTTGCTGGTGCTTGTTCTTGGAGGTTTGAGTAACACTGTTCAAGACCAGTTCATCAACTCTTAAGAGTGGCTAAATGTTTGAGGTCATACGAATGACATTAGTGTAGATCTGAAATTGTCGATTCTCTGACTTGAGTCACATCAGCAAACTGGTCATTGTTACTAAAAATGAAGAGCAAAAGCAGACTAACATAACCAGGCCTGTTCGGGTTTGACCCTCTTATTGCTATTTTCTGAGGTTCATGAAATTCAGCAGATGCCAGCATTGACAATTTTGTTTACTCATAGTCCCCACTCCCGCTGCTCAGCTCATGACACATGCATGAGATCACAGGTCGGGGGACGATGGGCGCCAATGATGCTTCCCGCCTGGGGTGCAATCTGTTGTAAGACCGGCCCTGACTGCACCTCCCCTACCATCAGATTGTAGGCCCGAAACCATTAAGTCACTAATGACCCATCATAAGCGGCTTTGTGCGCTACATTCTGATTGGAGGGGCTTGTTAAGAAGTGACTCTCATACCTTCTTGAATGTACTTGTAAGGTTTATTCCAACTTCTTGTAACACCTTGACAAGCAGTTACAATAGTTCATAGTAAGTTACATAAAGGACATTAACACTGGCAGCCCATTACCCAGGCAGGGGGTTCACCAACTGACCAGGGCTGGAACCTTCACTCACACATTCCAACACTCAGACATCAACACTCCACATGACATCACAACATTCCTGCTCACCCAGGCAAGACATATAGAACACATCTCCCCCCTTTACATTATCACACTACACACACTAAGCACTACACACAACACATCTCCCCTCCTTGCACTTATCCACAACATGCAAAACACCACGGGACACACCTCCACTCATACCAACACACCCCATCCACACAGACTCGTATGACCAGGGCAGGCACACCGCATGCGCTCAAACACTCTGACTCTCACCTTATCCCAGTGCACTGGCCAGGCACAACGAGACCAACGACTAAATACAAGCACACTCTGGACCCCGAAAGATGGAGCGAGTCTTCAATAGGCACGCAGTGCCACCAGGAACAACCGCCTGCGCGCAATAAAAGAAAAACATTAGTGGTACACGACCACAAGATAGAGGAGCATGTGTGACCTTTCATGCCCATCACCAACATACATGCTCCTGCAAACACCGGGGGCACTACCACCCGCACACATACCTCTTTACCCATGTGTGACTGCAATCACAGTCGCACCCCAACTAACTGGGGGCGCTACCGCCCAGCACAATAGCTATAACTCATGCAGGACTGTACTCACAGTCGCACCTTGTCTGGATGGAGTTACTACCACTCAGAATTAGCTATTACCCTGCATGACTATAAACACAGTCACGCCCTCACTGTAATGGTGGCGCTACCACCATGCACAAATATACGTGGCCTCACCATGCATCTCAATTATTGCAGACACTTCCACACAGAAGTGGTGGCGCTACCACCACAATCCAACGTATACCGCTAACCCATGTACGCCCCTACCACAGACGCACCCATACCATACTTAAAATAATGCTGAGATCATAACCCATCTCAGCATATGGTAGGTCAAACATGTCGGCTAGGCACATTCACCCTCAGCCAAAGCATACTCCTATCATGTCAGCCAGGCACACTCACCATCAACCAACAATGCTCCTAACATGTATATAAGCACCATCCACAACCAGGATTGAAGGCACTCATAACCACTCCCACCCATACCAAACCCAACCGTACATCACATAACACAATTGTGTGTCAATTTAACCATGACAAATGACGAGCGCATACCCAATCCAACCCAATCTTAAAAGACCATGTCACGGATATGTGACTTAACCACTGAAATTCCTCAAACTGGTAATTCTAGGCCCAGCATCCATATGTTATGAGACCCATTCCAAAACCATATTGCAATTGTCAAGCATAAATGACTGCAAAAACCTAAGAGTCCATGTTGCACGGAGCAACCCAAAAACCTGAAAATTCTCAATTATGTTAGTGCTGGAATTGTTGGAATACAATAGCTTCTTTAATCACCACGCACCTTTAGCAATATCACCCAACTAAAAGTCCATGGGTGGAATCCACACCCCTAAGAATTTGCAAATCCTCAAAATCATTGTTGATAAGCTAATGTACATTTAACATCATCACCCGACTACATACACCGTTATGCACAAGAGTGACAGTGAACACAACCAACAAGTTACCATGCCCGCTCTGAGTTATCCCAAACTGCATTATACTAATCCTTGCTTTTCAATTACAAATTGAAGATATTATCTGTATCTCCAACACAGCACAAACAAAAATGTGTCTCTGCTACAGATAACTGGATACTTGCGATTAAGTCAATCCACTGCAGACTGTAGAATAAAAACACCATGCGATCCGCATTCCACTTGCCACACCATTCCAGGATTGATCCGCTTTGATACCTATTGTGCACGGCCTCACTACGGACAAAGCCGCTTTCCCAGGTCACCGTACCAAACCAGGTTCCAATCACCTTACTCGACTTCCATTGTCCACTGGATTTTCGTTGCATATGTGCTGTGCCACACGTTTTACTTTCCCCAAGGCTCCTCCAGACATAACACGTACAGCACTCTGATTCCCTTCGCCAGACATTAAGAAAACTTGGTTTCTTCCATCACACCGATAAGCCGACAAGGGAAGCTTCGTTGCATCGGCTCCTTCCTACTGTTCTCTCTGAACTTTCTGAGCACGTATAAAACACGCTTTTGGGTCCTTTGCTCTAAAGTTCCTGTAGTGCGAGACGGGTTGATTACGTCCCTTCCCAAGAAGTATTCAGAAACAATGTTGTGGCCGAAACGGCCTCTCACGCTAGCACTTCCTCCGGCGTTCCATCCATCGCCATCACCAGCTCCATTGTCCATGACGTCACCAGTAGCATCTCGGCATAGGAGCGCAGCACATCTCCTACCTCCAACGGTCGCACAGCTGCCTAGCCACACGCCACCATTCCTGAGCTAGTACCAGTCCCCACTTCAAACCTGCACAATTGCACAACGCTTTGAGCACAATCCTGATTAACGCTGCGCTATCATGTGATGATCATGTTGCAGCTTCTCCCATCCGCAGCTTATAATGCTCCATCAACATTACACCGTAGCCCTGTCCCTTTCATCACCCTATGGGACAGCGCATATTGCCTTTCACCTTATGGGCGTAGCTTCACTCCTGTGCTCAGCATATTGCCCTTCACCTTATGGGCACAGCTTCACTCCTGTGCTCAGATTCTCCCATATTGCCCTTCATCTTATGGGCGCAGCTTCACTCCTGTGCTCAGCTTCTCCAGCCCCAGGATGTAGCACTCTAAGGCCCTAAAGTGCAGCCAGTCACTCTTTCTAGGCTTGCTTTCCTCGCCTTAGGGCCCTGAGGGTAGTCCATACGCAGGGGGCTGTGACTTTCTGCTACCCCCTTCCCGCCCTGGGTGATGGGCCTTACTTGGTGTGGGGGCAGTGTTGTCCTTCTCCGTTTTCCTGCACCCCCCGCAGAAGGTTCACCAGCTTTCCTCGCGCAGATTCTTTGGAAGACTGCCTCGTCGCCATTGTTAAAAAGTGACTCTCATACCTTCTTGAATGTACTGGTAAGGTTTATTCCAGCTTCTTATGACATCTTAACAAGCAGTTACAATAGTTCAAAGTAAGTTACATGAAGGACATTAAGAGTGGCAGCCCATCACCCAGGCAGGAGGTTCACCAATTGACCAGGGCTGGAACCTTCACTCACACATTCCAACACTCAGACATCAACACTCCACATGACATCACAACATTCCTGCTCACCCAGGCAAGACATATACAACACATCTCCCCCCCTTTACATTAACACACTACACACACTAAGCACTACACACAACAGGGCTGCTCTTGGCTGCTGGGGGAACTTAACAGCTCTTCATTGCTAGGGGCAGCATTGATTGCGGCCCTGTGTGTGTGCTGTGCGGGCAGATACAGCACTGCAGACAGTGCAGAGAAAGTAGCCAAGCTGAAGTAGCGGGGGGCACAAAGGGTGGGCCAGCATTTCAGAAGAGAGATCAAGCCCCGCCCCCGAACTCCCGTAGTGACGCCAGTGATTAGCATCCAGTTTTCTTAGCATAATATAAAACCTCTTTTTACCCGCTTGTATTGCTTTTGTAGTGGTGAGAGAAACCAACGGTACTTTTTGTCAAAAACTGGAATGTCTCGGATACCGCTGACTACCGGTGTGAAGTCAGCAGGCAGCGCTTCTGCAACCAGCAGTTCACCCCCATGTTGTCTGCGGAATCCGGCAATTAAACACTGTCTAAAATGTGTATTTGTTAATTGGTTACTGTAAATCAATGCAGGTATTCACTCATCCACGTAATAAAAAAGAAAAGGTGCCAATGGCATTCTGGTATATTTACTCTGCCTCCTCGACTACCCGTGTGGTTCCTCGCCCTCCCTGTGCTTCCGCTCTTTCTCTCTTCTTGCTGCACTTGCATGGAATTCTCTTCCCCCGGACATCCGAGTAACAGTCCATATGGATTTGTTCAAAACCAAACTAAAACCCTAGATCCTTGCCACTGAGTTACCCTCTGAACCTACCCCTTCTGTCTTCTAGCTAACCTAACATTTTTCCCTCGCCTCTAACCTGCCTCTGTCCCTCGCTTCCTGTGCCTCCACACTATCACTTCACCCAACAAATTTACATCCTGAGTATTGCTGGCCGTACCTGCACTTACAAATGTGCAATGTTAGTTGTTAATCTCTGTATGTCCACTTATGTATTGTCCCCGGTGACTGTTCCATTTACTCCCCTCCACAACCAGAATGTCACTCAAACTCAGCCAATTGGAAGAAGCTCACTGCTTCCCATCAAATCTGATTTCTTATCTATTGTACATTCTTTTGTGATCAAAAGATGACTGTTCCTCCTTTATATAGATAAATAAAATAAATGTAGAATGTCAGCAGAAAACAGAATGCAATCGATAAAACAATTATTTGAACGCACCTGAGTGAATGAGATCCTTTATAAGCACACACCTTGAATCCAGTTGCCTTTTTGATGGAAAAAATAATCCTGACATTTTATATAAAAAATATGAAATACACCTTCATTTTTGCGAAAAGAAAGTATACAAAGTAATTACAAAGCAGCACAAACCCGGTCAGGTGCTCCCTATTTTCGTAACTCAATGGGCATTTGCCATTTTCTTGGTTCTGTTTGTATTTATATTATTTCTATGTTAAAAGAAAATGAGGGCTGCTCTGATGCATAGGTGGGCTAGTATGCACACCTGTGTATTATGTTTTCAAACTCTTTTGATACAATGGCATGGACATTTCTGGTTGAAAGTCCATATTTGCCTGAATAAAAAGAGTAGCTTTTTCCAGCGTATATTGCATTCTCAAGATGTCGAAACGATTTATGCCATCTACTTATTGTCTAATTGTGTATCTAGTTTTTGCCAGGGCTGTGCTATCTTGGCACCACCATACTTTTCTAGGCACATCCTCTTATCGTTGTCCTTCTACAGAAGTTTGGAAACCATTGGAGGCAGGTGATTTTTTTAATTGGTGCGGCGTAAATATTTGCCACAAATTTGCAAGACTGTAGCGAGGAAGCCTGAACCAATCAAGCGGGCCCCGGGGGTTCTCCCACCAAGAATTCATTTTTAATAATAGGTTAAAATGGTGCATTGTACAGCACAGTTTGTGTGAAAAATGTGGTAAAAAGCCAGACAGTTCGCAGTTGATTTTGTAGGGTAATTCATGAAAAAATCCAATAGATGCAAGCCACCAAGATATATAATATATGTCAGTATAAGATATATAATATATGCCAATATAAAAGAAAATGTGCAGACTGGCTATGCCCATATATTTCCATACTGGCTGCACCTAAATATGCCAGTATTCCCACATAAGAAAAACTCATATTTGCTCACATTTGCTCATAATGCCAGTAATGATGCCATAAGAAAAGAAGTTGAATCTAAGCCAGTACCCATACATAAGAACATACTCCTGTTGGCTTTGCCATACAAAATGACATGCCACAATAAATACACATGGTCAAATTGGCTACTACAATTCAGACCAGTCCAGAAACATAATAACACTTCTCATGTTGCCTTCATCATAGAAGCTCAGTAAAAAAAATGCTGTGCCTCAGTAAGATATTATTGCTAGACTGCACACAATGCCAGTCTAGCCATAATGCTTATCATCCTTGCAATCATAGATGCACAGCAAAAAAGTCATGCCACAATAAGAAATGTTTGGACTGATTGCATCAAAATGCCAGTCCAGCCACTTCATAACACTCATCATGCTTGCTTTATCATGCTTATAAAGCAAGCACGATAAGGATTATTTTGTGGCTATACTGGAATTTTGATGTAGTAAATCTAGCCATTTCTTACTGTGGAATGACTTTTTTTCCTGGGCATCTAGGATACTGTATGCTAGTTGGCAAATAAAAAATGTCATGCCATAGTAAGAAATGGCTAGACCTATTGCATCAAAATTCCAGTGAAACCACGTAATAACACTAACTATACTTGCTCTATCATGCTTTAAAAGCAAGCATGATAAGTGTTAGGATGTGCCTAGACTGGGATTTTGGTTTAGTAAGTATAGACATGCCTTACTGTGGCATGACATTATTTACTGGGCATCTATGATAAATGTCATTCCACAGTAAGAAATGGCCAGACTGATTCCATCACAATGCCAGTTTAGTCAGTTTAACAATTATCATGCTTGCTTTATCATGCTTTTAAAGCAAGCTTGTTAAATCTTAACACATGTCTAATTTCACTATATGGACAGTGGGTTTTAATGTGTTTCAATGTACAATGACTCACTAGAATTTAATTTCCTCAACTCAGAACACTGAAACCCCTAGGAGCCACAAAGTCACTTTGACCCCCTTCTCTGACCTTTTGCTGTCCTAGGTGTGCTTGCATTTCAATTCAAACAGAATATTTATGTTAAAAATCATTCTTCCTGCCACCTGTTGTTCTCCTATACTTAACACTGAATTGTTTTACATACTTTCTGGCACCCGGAAAAATTTAAGGTTTCCTCCAACTCTGACCTTATACTGCCCGGGAGGGGCACCTGGCATGTGTAGATGTTTACATTAATTCACTTTATTTTATCATAAAAACATTGTGTAACTGGGCTACCAATTTTCAGATTCATATAATTTTAATTCCAGTTTCACTGTGTTTGCCCCAGCTTTCTAGTCATATACATTGGGGGTCATTCCGAGTTTGGAGGCAGCCATGGTGCTATTAGCACCATGGCTGCCTCCAAAATCGGTCCGGGTTCCTTGAATGGGGACTTACTGATTCATTCCAACCTAGGAGGACCCAGTAAGTCCCCATTCAAAAAACCAATCCCCATTCCTATTTGAGCCCACATAGGGCTCAATGGGAATGGGGAGGGAGCAAATAACTGGCCCATTATTTGCTCCCTGGTCCCTTTGCGGCTCCCGCTTAGGGCGGCTGGTAAAACCGCTAGGGACCTCATAATAGGGCGGCAGGGGGTTAATGGCACCGGCATCCTTACCGGTGCCGCTAACCCCCTACCACCAGGGTCAGAATGACCCCCATTGTGTCAAAAATGTTCAGTTATTGCACCCTCGCACTGGTTTGGGACTTGGTGCACACTTCTTTAAATCCCTTTAAACCAACTATTAGTATATTCCAAAACCCTTTTGAAGCTGAGCCAAGCACTGGTTTGCGACACCTATTGTGCCCCTTCCATAAGAACCTGTTGCTGTGTCGTCCAGTGCTTTGCAGAGGCTCTCTCAAAGAGCCAGTTCCTGCATCCAGCCGTGCTTTGAACTTGGCCTCTTACTTGCTGTTTTTGCCATGAGTCCTGATCTATTCTGTAACCAGACTTGACTGCTGTTGTGGGGACTCCTCTCGGTGACCGCTGCTGAGCCACAGCCCACCTCGGACTGTGAGAGAGCTGCTTCAGCTCCAAAGCCAGAGAACCAGACAAGAGTGAATGAGAAAATACTTGGCACTTCTGCAACAGCTGCCCTTCACCACACCTTGAAACTCTTGTGTATAGGCGTGTTATAAATACCATATCATATCATACCTTGCCTGCTGCAGTGGCCTACGACTGAAGGAGAAATAAAGGGTCTCAAACAATGCCACATGGTTGAACAACGATCTGACCAAATTGAGTTCCATTTTCAAAACAATCAAATACCTGACATTACTGTAATTGCTGTAGGAGAACAAACTTGTGATGGGAACTCCTCTCACTTACTGAAAATCAACATTCCTTCCAGTTTCAAGTGGCATTCCACACTGGGAGGAAATACCTTGACATTTTATACTGATCCACAATTTGAAAATCCAAGTCCTGTAGTAGAAAGTGATGAAAAACCAGCTCAAAGCTTGGCTGATATTCAGAAAATGGATGAACACCTGTTCCTCCCTATTCAGTTAAATGAGGTGAGGGAGCCTGTTCCCGCTCGCTCGTCAGAGTGTGTCTGAATAATGGAAAAAGCTTAATCAGTGAACCGTTGTTCAGGAAACACCCAAAAGATCGGACCATTTCCACATTTAAATTGGTTGATATGTGGGAAATGGGCCTGGAAACTCTGAATTCCAAACATCTCCTGCCTAGCAGGTGTATGCTAAAAATAGGTGATAAAAGCATAGAGCATAATTGTTGGGTTGTGCGAGATGTCCCCTCCGCATTCTACTTATGTAGTGACATTCTGAATCGGTTTGCAATTAATTTGGACCTCATCAATTACAAAGCCTGATCCCAACAAGGGGGCAACCCTATGGGCTTTGATGATTCTGAAAAGGCATTCCGGTCAGCTCAATTGCTACAGTATGCAGTTGAAATTGAAATTAGAGAGGAGGTCACCATCCCAGGACGGACCTGACAATTCCCACTTTACCTAAAAATTAAGAGAGGACACAAACTCCAAAACCCGGACGCTTATGTACACCTCAATTCCCATCTGCAACAGCAAGAGTTGGGGTTGAACTGACACCATTAGTTGACTTAGAACACAACACCATTCCAATATTGGTTGATAACAGCGACCCTAGGAGTATCACTCTGGGCGCAGACACCTTTATTGGAATGGCGGTTGATGAACAGCATTTTTCCATGGATTTAGGAAATGAAATCGTAGGACCAATCCCCAATGACGGCTATGACTGTGACAATGACATACCGCCAGAAAGGATCTTCACCCTGCAAGGGGGGAATTTCCTGGTGTAGAGTAGACCGCTGAGATCGCAAAACAAGAGGTCTTCCCAGTCTTCAGACAGATGGTTGAAGAGTGGGTCAACCTCGCTGATGCCTGTGAGACCAAGGAACAAAAGCAAAAGTTGATACAGGTGTTTTTAGATTTTCAAGATATCTTTGCTGTGGACTCGTATGACTGCGGTCACACCGAGATACATTCTATGTCAATTCCCACGGACCCTGGAATGACTCCTGTATTTCTGAGGCAATATCGCTTGCCGCTCGCGTCTATGCAGTTCCTTACAGAAATCATAAAAAACCCAGAGTCTCGTGGGATAATTTGTCCAGTCCACAGTACCTTTAATAATCCAGTACTGGGAATTTTAAAACCAAATGGCCAATGGAGACTTTGCGCAGACCTTAGGAAGCTGAACTAACAGGTCCATATGTCCCGATGGCCCTACGTTAACCAGGGACTGGCCCAGATCCAGGGGTCAAAGGTGTACACCGCCATTGACCTGACCAATGAATGCTGGACAGTACCCGTCATTAGGGAGAACCAGTACAAGCTGGCCTTTACCTTCGGGGTGCAGCAATACACATGGACCCAAACTCCCTTCGGATACATAAAGTCCGACAATGAATTCACCATCTTTCTACATAAGGCCATGCTCGACTTCGGCAAAAGGGGTAACATAGCCTATGTGGATGATTTCCTGATTAAAAGCTCAACTGTGGAGGAACACATAGCGGAAATCCACTATGCTCTTACCCAGTTGAAAGTTGCTGAAGCAAAACTGTCCTTCTAGAAGACACTGTGGTGTAGGACCCGTGTAAACATCTTGGGACATGAAATCACCCCTGAGGGAAGGAGCCTTCTTGGACTGACTAATTACAATAGGAAGTACATTGACGATAATGCAGCAGTCACAAAACCCCTGGTCCATTTGTTAAAGGGGGGGTCAAGTGGGAGTGGGGTCCAGAACAAGCCGAGGCAGTGAAGAAGCCTCTCACAAGTGTCTTGTCTAGCTTACCCCATCAAAAACAAGGAGTTCTTTTTGGAGACGAGGTTCTCAAATACATGCTTAACAGTAGTATTATAACAAAAGCATGACAAGGTCAATAAAGTCATCTCCTATGCAAGCAAGACTGGATTCTGTCCATGCAAGGCTTTCCTGTGGCAGTCAGATATGGCCAAAACAAGAAGAATCTCCTTGCGCATGATTTGGCTGACTTGCATGATTGTGCCCAAGCAAACTGTCTCGAGGACGAAAGTCTCAAAATCCAATACGACATGGAGGTGTACCTGAATTCCCAACACAAGGTCTATGAGGAAGACGCATGCAAGGGGATGCCCACAGTTCATGCGGATGGGCGCTCCTACCATGTTAACAACAACGGGGAAAAGGAACTGGTGGCGGCGTTGGGAATGCCTGGGTGGATGATGCCCCGGAACCCACCGCTGGGAACAAGATTGGTCCCCACAGTAGTCATATGGCGCAGTTGATGGCAGTTCACCAGGCCATCCTCACTGCAGTGCAACACCGACTCCACGAACTGCTCATAATCACTGATTCAGATTATGTCCGGAATGGGTTTGTGGAACACCTGATCAATTGGAAAACCAGAGGCATGCTGTGTGCAAACAATAAACCACTCAAGCATGGCAAGCTCATACAAAATATTGATGACCATCTATTGGAAAAAGATTAAGGGTCATTCCAGAATAGAGGGACCAGACAAAACTGGGATTGACCTGGCTGATCAATTTGCCAAAACCGGAGCCATCAAGGGGGATCTCCTTGAAATCGAGTCTCTGTTGGGGGAAATCCAGGTCACTGCTGTCACCAGGTCCCAGACACTTGCTAACAATGAACTCTCAACTGCCCAGTGGAGTAAGGAGACCCCAAATGCTGATTTAATCACGGCACAAAAAGGGGATGCGATTATTGGGAAATTTTACCAACACATTGAGGACCCTGTGAACTTTCCTCTGACGGGAACCGATTACATTGGGAAAGAGGATCTCCGGGTGTTGATGAAGTTTCCAAAAATGTTCGGAATCCAAAGTGGTTTGTTGGTAAGGAGATCCATCTCTGGATGTGACCAGTGGGTGGTCCCTACCTCATTGCGAAGCCTGATGCTAAGTCACGCCCATGACACGGCCACAGCTGGTCATCAGGGGTTTCACACTACTTTAGAAATCTTGTGGGAGGCAGCATACTGGCCACACATGGGGCAGGGCCTCGACCAATATTTGAAGGGGTGTCATGTGTGTGCCCAATTTCAGCCAAGTTCACTCACACACCGAGCTCCCCTCAGAAGAGGGGGATGACACTGCCTTGGTCAGATTTACAAATAGATTTCATCAGGCCCGTGATCCGCTTCTCTAGGGGGAACAAGTACATGTTAACAGTAACATGCTTGTTTACCAAATGGGTGGGATGTCTCCCAGCCCCAAATTGCAAGGCAGAAACAGCAGCTGCCCTGAGATGATCAACAACATCTTCTCATGTTTTGGCCTTCCCCAAAGGATTGAGTCAGACCGAGGAAGTCACTTCACCAGCGAAGATGTGGGAGTTACTTGAGGTAAAAAGGAAACTTCATTTTGCATACCACCTATACTCTAGTGGGGGAGTTGAGAGGTACAATAAAACTATTGTGAGCATTCTTATGAAGTTTGTGGCAGACTTTGGGCCTAGTTGGGACATCCGATTACCACTTGTCCTGATGGATATCAGATCTACACTATCTTCTGCGACAAAAATGTCTCCATTTGGGCTAATGACTGGACAAAGAATGGTGCTACCCCAGCATCTGCTCTATAGAACACAAGAGCAGACACCGATTAACACCTCCACAACACAGGAATATGTTCAGAATCTAAGAAAACACCTTCAGCATACTTTTGCATACACTCAGCGGAATCTGGGGAAATCAGCAGAGTGGATGAAAACCCATTACGACTTAAAAACAACTAAAAAAGAATACCAAGTAGAAGACAGGGTCTACATGTACAATTTTCAGAGGAACCAGACTAAAGAGCGTAAATTCCTCCCCTCCTTGCGCGGTCTCTTTGAAATTGTAGACAAAATTTCACTTGTCACCTGCAAGATCCATTTCCCCAAAGAAGAGCTGTCAGAAGAGAAATGGGTCCATATCAATCAGTTAAAAAGTTGTCACGCCAGACACACTTTGCAGCTGATTGATGAGCCAAAGGAAAATCAAACAGAGGAACCATCAGAAGAATGAGAAGAAAGGAAAAGAAAAAGCAGAGGGAAGTATTTAGGTGCATAGGTATACATCTATATAACAGGGAGTATTCAAAATGAAAAAAGATGTTTTGAAAGTCAAATGGTTTCCTTGCCTGTTGAATAATTTGTTTGATGTTATTACCACAATTTGAGGAAGAGATAAGAAAAATTATACCTGTAATCATTGTTCCGCTGTTGTAAATCTTCCGGGCATACTGTCATTTAAAAATCCTAAAACCTGTTTTTTATCTATCTTCTATTAGGTGATTAACTCCATTACTTCCTAGCCTAGAGTGGACCTCCCCGGGGACCTGGAAAGGAAAGGGGGAAAGAGGGTGCCGCTCCATACACCCTAACTCAAAGATGTGAGGGAATCCTGGAGTGTCGCGTACTGAAGACAGAGAATTCTGTCGAATGAACCCCACTCTGCCCTACTCTCCCTCAACAAAAAAGTCATGGGAGAGCATAGGGGGGATTCTGTGGGTTACATTTAAGGCCCTTGCAGAAATCCCCTTCAAACAAAAACAGCATGGAAATAATGCGGGAAAAACAGCTGCGCTTTTCTTTCCATGGCGCATATGTGTTGCGAGCACTAAACACAAGAATGCCACCAAAAGAAGTGCTCTGCAGTGCTTTACCTCCATTAAATCATCTAAAAATGACCTACATGCAGAACAGCACCACATTTGCTGTTCTGTTTTCTGAATACTAAAGCTGCACACATGACATCCAAGATAGCTTTGAAATTTGCTCTTGATTTCATTTTAAAACATCGCAAAGTGTGCCCTTCATGGAAACCCATCTAGGCATTCTTTACTTCTGATGAGTACCAAGAAGTGAGGCAATACATTTACAGAACAGCTGATGTACTGGGAAATCACTTGTAAAGCAAAGAATTTGGTTTTGCATTTAAACACGGCTTGTGTTTTCTTTTTCTATAAAACAATCGCACACAAACTGCAGTAAATGAAAGAAATAAGACAGTGTTTAATGTTCTCATGTCATTCAAAGAAAATGCTTCACAGTATATCTCTCTGTGTCCAGAAACTGACCTTATCTGTAAAAAACACTCCAGAAGCTTAATTAACAATAAACTGTGTGCTGCAGAAACCGCATTGGTAAACTCAAAATGAACTGAATTAAATACATGTGTGAATTTGCTCTTCTGAAAATCAGAAAAATGCTGTTTAAAAATGAAATGACAAAGTGACAGTGTTGCTCACATATAAACAGTATTGTGTATGTGTGGGTTCACACTGACATGGCTACCTAAAATGTACATTATATTTATTCCCAAAAAGACTTGGTTTCTGTTGAAAAAAAGAAAAAAAGACTTTGAAACCAGCATAACAGGTTTGGCCCAGGCACTTACTTCAAAGGTCCCCTGCCTTCCATGGGAAAAGAATTACCTCCACAAGTGAACCAGCCAATGTAAAGATGCACAGTGAAGGCAAATTAGGAAACACAACTGGCTTTATTGTAGTTTCCATGTACCATAGCAAAGACCCCCAACCTTCATATCCATTCTCCTAAGCCAACTGCCTCCCCTCAAACACAAACATTCTTTATTGGAATAAATGACATCACAGACCCCTTCACATTCTAATTAAATAGGGGATGGGGTGAATATGCACTTTACACCATTACAATAAGGCACAACTGTAATATTTGTATGCTTTCATTAGATCACGAACAGCCGACACGTGTTTCGACACACAGGTCGTCTTCAAGGCGTGCACCACTAATATTGAAGCAATCGTGAAACCTCCTAATGGAGGATCGAATGATTACAGAGCTCAATGAGTCACAAAGAAGCTTGATCAGCTGGTCAAGGTCTGGTCACTGTGAACAGCGGGATGGGTCAGCTGACTTTCCACTTTTCTCCCTGGATTATTGGGTATGGCTGGATCTGGAGGGGTGGTTCTGCCTAGATCTGGATGGTCCTGCCTGGAGGGGATCAGCTGGACAAGGTCTGGTCACTGTGGACAGCGGGATGGGTCAGCTGACTTTCCACTTTTCTTCCTGGATTATTGGGTATGGCTGGATCTGGAGGGGTGGTTCTGCCTGGATCTGGATGGTCCTGCCTGGATGGAATCAGCTGCCTCTGGATCTAGTTTTTTCTGTTTTTGAATCTTTTAATAGTGGGATATATCTCTGCTTTCTGGGATTTTGGGTTCTGGTTTTCAGTTGCTTGTCTTTAGTGTTTCCCTGTCTCCCCCTTATATAGGCAGAGTGACATCATAGAATTTTACAAGCTGGGCGGAAGTACTCTGGACTTACCCCTCTACTGGGATAGGCCAGGTTACTGGTGTTCCCTCCTACCTCCAGGCTGATTGGTTCAGGGGAAATTAAATCATTTTATGTGTGCATTTATGACTTCCTTCGTCTCACCACTGTTACTTTTTACCAAAATAAGTTATGCAGCAAAACTTCCAATCTATACTAGTCACCATCATAAAAGGTAGATATGCAGATTCCATATTTCACAGGGAATCAGACAGTCCGATCGCCAACTCTGTGTGAGGTAGCATCGCTTTTTGGCACAGTTGTTGCCATTTTTAGGAAACACATACATTTTAAAATTCTGCAAATGGCTACACATATGCCCACTGCTATTTCACACTGCTATTTCACATATTTTCACCATGTTTCACCAGTCTGACATTCCAGTTCCCCAGGTGCTAGGAAAATATGCTTAGATTCTTTGGATTTTTCCATAACTCACATAAAATGCTGGCATAATATAACATTACAGCTTATTCAGAGCATTGGGAGAAATGTCTTAATATGAAAAGTTCTTTAGACTGGATTACTCACAGGTGTGGGTGGTCTTTCCAACCCCCACAGCCAAATTGTCTTCCCCTGGGTCAATTTGAACAAAGGGTTTCCATGACACCCTTTGAAGCCAGGCAGTTGGGCTGGGGAGGGGTGTTAAAGGAAATCCCACCTCTTGTTGAAAATGCTAGTTCCCCTTGGGTCCTTTGTTCCTTTCTGTAGAAATGCCTGACAGTCTGACGAGGCCATGAACTCCCACACTTTGTCCCTTTCATATGCCTAAGGATAAAAGTGTGAAAAGTAATGAGTATGGGAATGAGAGAGGTTGTACTAAGGTGATGCAATGAGAAGTTTTGGTTAACGCGCCAAAGAGGGAGGACAGGTTATGTTTCCGATGTGGTCCTAGGCATTTGTCAACATCTCCAATATGTCCAGGGAGAAAAACAATATCCCGGGAGGATAGCTCAGCGGCAGAGTGTGCGTCTTGGAAGCAAGACGACACGAAGCAACACAGGTTCGATCCCCGGGTCCGTGCTTAGAAACCTCTGGGTGTTTAAGCGCGTTATAAATAAGTAACTAAGACAACAAAAAAAAACACAATTACGCAACTAAGAAAAACAAACAGCGCCTCGATGCCTGCGGGCTGTGTGAGCTCTTTATAAATGTAAATAAATAAAAATAAATAAAAATGTGGAAAATGTAAAAAGTGGGGACATTTTGAAAATTGCTGTAAAAATTACGCTATAGGCGAGGGCAGGAAAGTAATGTATGTTGAAGAAAGAAGCAGAGATTCTTCTGATGATGGTGAGGATGGAGAAACAGAGGTGGTCACGGTCCACAATGTGAAATATAGGGAGGAGGATGATTGTGAACATCCTGTGTTGTGGATTTATGTGAATGGGCGATCAGTAATAATGATGGCTGACTCCTGTTCTAAAATAACATTGATGTTATTGATGTCTCAAGCTGTATATGAGAATGTTATGGGTGGCAGAGTTGAAGATCTGTTGCCATCCGATAAAAACCCTGGGGGGTACAATGGTAGCAAGATAGAGGTGATCAATGCTGTGTGGCCTATTTCAAGTTCAAAGGTAGAGAGACTCAAGGAAAAATATATGTTACGAGGAAAGGGGAAACGCTGCTGGGATGGAGGGAGCAAAGAGGTTTAGGCATAAGGTTGTATCCCAATTTAAAGGAATTTCCCGAAGTATTTACCAGCAAAGTGGGTTGCCTAAAGGGGATGGCGCATATGATTGTACTGAAAGACAACAGTGTGCCTGTGTGTGCCAAGCTAAGATCAGTTCCCATGTCTATGCAGAATACTGTCCATGAGTAACTCAAAAAATTGGAGAATGCTGGAATCATTAAACCTGCAAAAGCTGTGGAATGGGTTTTGCCTTTGGTGGTGGTAAAAAAGCCCACTGGTGAGTTGAGGGTTTGTGTAGACTTGAGGGAACTAAACAAGTGTGTGATCGCTGATCGCCATCCATTACCCAATATGGGGGAATTGTTAAGTAGAATTGGAAATGCCAAGTTTTTTACCAAATTGGATATGGCAAGTGCATACCATCAGGTTGATTTGGATCAGGAATCGAGAAGATTAACTGCTTTTATAATGTATGATGGTATATTTCAGTTTCGGCGCATGCCTTTTGGTTTAATATCAGCCTCATCGGTATTCCAGAAGGTAATGGATAAGATACTAAAAGGAATGGATAAAGTTTGGTGTTTTCAAGATGTTTTGATATGTGGTGAAAGTGAGAATGAACTTGAAAGTAATGTGGAGAAGGTGCTGCATGTGTTTAAGGAACGTGGAATAACACTGCTTGGAGAGAAATGTGTGTTTGCCACCAAGGTGGTAGACTATTTAGGCCACGGAATCTCTGAAGAAGGGCTAAAACCTAAAAGAGAGTTGGTGAAAGGTATCAAAAGCATACGGTTTCCGAGAGACAAAGCTGAATTGAGATCGTTTCTGGGAACAATAGAGTTCTACCATAGGTTTGTGGAGAACTATGTTGATGGAGTAATGAAACTAAGATGTTTATAAAAGAAAGATATAGATTTTGAATGGGATGATGAGAAAGAGTTTTGTGACATAAAGAAGAAAATTGATATGTCAAAGGCATTAGCCATGTTTGATACTAGAAAGGAAAATATTCTGGCTGTGGATGCCAGTGAATCAGTTATAGGGGTTGTTCTGTCGCAGGTGGATGTTGATGGAAATGAAGTTGTTTTGACACATGCCTCTAGGATGTTGAGGGGTGTGGAACAAAATTACTCTGTTCTTGAAAAAGATGCTCTAGCCTGCCATTGGGGCATTGAGAAGTTGAGAAATTTCTTGTGGGGGAAGGAGTTCATACTAAGGATGGATCACAAACCACTTAAGGCAATCTTTGAGAGTAAGGGTTTAGACAAGGTATCGAGGAGGGTTGCTTGCTGGGTGACTAGAATACAGTGCCACAAGTTCAAAATTGAACTGATACCTGGTAGAGAGAATTTTCAGGCGGATCATGTATCAAGAGGAAAGGAGAGGACAAAGCCAAAGATATGTATAGGAGTGATACCATGGATATGGTGTTTGTGACCAGTGAAGGAATCATATCCAAGGAGAAATGGATAAGAGTACTAGAGAGTGATGAGATGTGGAGACAGATTACTGGATTTGTGAGGGATGGATGGCCAGAAAAAAGATTGTTAAGTGTTGAAGAATGGGCGTTGTGGGAAGTGAAGCTGGAATTGAGTTTGAAGGAAGGATTGGTGTATCGTTGGGATCGACTGGCGGTGCCCAATGGATTGAGAAGTAGATTGATTGAGTTAGGGCATCAAGGTCTTATTGGTATTTTTAAGACCAATTAAATAATAAAGGTGGACTATTGGTGGCCAGGTTTCGATAGGGATGTGGAAAGAGTTGTTGGAAGGTGTGAGGAGTGTAATAGGTCGGGGAAAAATATTCATGCTAGAATGCAGCCAATGAATAAAGTGGAGATTCCAGGCGGAATATGGCAAGATTTGGCCATGGATATACTTGGACCAGTGGATTTGGGTCATGGACGTGGGCGATTTGTGGTTGTATTGATGGATACTTTTTCACGATGGAGGGAGCATAAGATTGTAATAGATGTGACCAGTCAGAGTATGGCAGAATTTCTTCGGACCATATTTGAAAGAGAGGGTTTGCCAAGAACAATGCTTACTGATAATGGTCCACAGTTTATTGAAGGCATGTTCAAGGAATACATCGAGAAGTGTGGTGACAGGCATAAATTAACTGTGTTGTATCAGCCTCAGAGTAATGGTATGGTCAAGAGACTTAATCGCAGCATTATGATGCTATAAGGTTGGCTGGAGCATGTGGCAGTGACAGAAAGGTGGCTATAAAGGAACTCTTATATGCCCTGCGGATGGCGCCGCATGTTGAAACTGAATCAGTCCTTTTGATCTCATGAGAAGAAGGAAGCCTAATACCATGTTATCTCTGGCGTGGTTGGGTAGGGCAAGAGAAACCAATAATGTTGTGGAAGAGATAAGGAAAAGGATGGTTGAACGGAAGGAAATGTGGGTAAGAAAAACCAATGAAAAATACCCAAGGAGAGTGAATGTTTTAAAGGCTGGAGATGTGGTGCGGGTGAGGAAGGGTGTGGTATCAAGGAAAGGAGAACTGCTATATTCTGATCCTGTGCGGGTGGCGCAAGTGCTCAAAGGAGCTGTCAGGTTGGAGAGTGGTCAGGTGTGGAATATGTCGAGGATAGCTAAAGTGGGTAAATGTGGCTAAATTTGTTTATGCAGGGATTAAAATATGTTAGGTTACTGAAACTCTGACATATGATATAGGTACATATCCCACTCTTTTAATTTTGCATCCTACAGAAAATCCCATTGAAAGTCCCATATTGCATACCCCTCTCTTTTGAATCCTGCATCTCCCTTTCAAATCCTATTGAAATCCCAGTCAAATCCCAGATTGCTAGTATCATCTGTTCACCTTTTCCTTAAAAGAATCTGTGTTAGTCTATGTCTGCTAGCGTATTCCTTATGATAATTCTTCCAGTTATCTGTGTAAGTCCCTAGTATTATATGAAATAACTCAATTAATTTCCCCATTGGAAATTCACATGTATTATTGTTGCCTTTCGAAAATAACTATTTTGTCTGGTGTATAGCCATTAAAATATAGTCTAGTATAACAAAAACCGAATTTGCATGTGTATTTTGCTTTTCTCTAAATTCCGATTTGCACTTTTCCCATTAAAAATCCAAACATAATCCCATTAAGAATATTCCCTTTCCCTCATAATTCTATCTGTTATGTGCCTTTGTTTCTCATCCTAAAACCGATTTCCGATCTTAACAGCGAAGCCCCTTTTCTTAGCTGCTTATCATTTTAAAGCTTGTGTGAAATAAGAGTTGTAATTCTGCCATGTGTGTTTTTTTATTCTGCATTATTTTCCACCACAAAATCGATTTTCTTCCCTCTGACATGTTGCCCTGGTGCCCTGCTCATCAATCTGTAAGCTTCCTTGTCTCTTATATACAGCCACACACATTTCTGTCATAGCTATCATACCAAAATTGTAAACTGAGATACAAGTAACAAGTAAAATCTGGGTATGCCATTTTGCTCCTTGTGAAGGTTTTCAATTCGTTTCTGGACTCCCATCCTGGAGTGGTGGGTTGATTTTAAAAATCGATTTTTCCCTTTTCATGCTGACTCCTTACCACTACTTTCCATCCACAAAGATAGGTTTTTGGGGGAAGTGTTGCAGCAGCGGAGTGCATAACATGTGTGCCATCTGTCATTTTGAAGAGTGATTTTGCTTCTGCTTTCTATTAAAGGTTTATGTAGATGATGTTAGGAATTTGAATTAATTTTGTTGTAGTATTTTGGCATTGTCTAGCCACAGTAGTGGTGGCTGCTGCCCTTATTTTGATATGCTTGATTTTCTTTGAATTCTATTTCATTGTTTCACACCGGCCTGGTTCATAGTCCATTGCGATACGGGGTATTTGTTAAGGTGGGTGTGAGACGGGTTGGGTGACTTCTCAAGAAAGAACCCAGGATTCAAATTAAAATAAAAAGGCGTTTTTATTGTGCGCCACATTCCTGGTCAGAGGAAGAAGTCCCTGGCTGGAGTGTGCCGTGTTCTAAAACCGTTACACACCAATCTTTCTTCCTTCTCTTGTGAACATTACAGGGGCACCTGGAGACAGAAATGATGTACTACTTGCCCTTGAGTTATATGAATTGTAATGCTCTGTTAGTATAGTCTTACAAAATGGGCTTTCTTGTACATAGATATTAGAAAACCTTTCTTGAGAGTAAAGAGTAGCAGAAGCAATGTATTCATCTTTCTAAAAGAACATATTTCGCAATGTTGAAATTCAAGGGCATACCTGCAGTGCAATGTGTTGCTCGCTCCTTTTCAGCTGCGAGCGATAGTCAGATCAGATGAGAGCAGTGGAACTCTTAACGGAGATGCAGTGTGCCTGCTTGCACAAAAATGCATTTGCTATGAAACACATTATTTTCTTTGTAGGATTATGGAAAAGTAGGATAAAGTGTGCATAAAATATAGAGGTTGAAAGTAGTGCATTTTTATCTCAAAACACCTCATCTTGGATGCAAAAGAGCAACAGGGTTCAAATAGAGTCTGTGACCTAGGAATATGGTCACAGAGAATGGAGGTTTCAAATCGGGTAAAATATGAATAGTAAAAAATCTTTAAAAAGCTATTGAAAGAAATTGAACAAAAAGTTTTTTTTTTTCTAAATGCGTTATTGGACCCTATAGCACTACCCCAGACCGCAGGTGACTTTCTCCCGGGCTTTACACGCATTCCATCTTCCTTGTCCTGTTTCTGTCACATCACAACTATCCCTGTCATCTTTCTTTCTTTACATTGTCTACCTTGACTGCTCTTTGACCCTTTGCTTATCTCTTCTCACTCACTGACTGTTCTCTCTTTCTTTTTGTCTATGCCACATTGTATTTCATCTCTCTCTCTCTCTTTCTCATCTTTCTCCTCTTTTACTCTCACTCTCTCCTCTCTCTGTCTCTACCTCCTCTCTCCTTCTCACGCATCTGGACGTTCTCCTAATCCAGGACCGTAGAGTCTGGCAGATTAATAATTTGCAGTTGCTTAACTGCTCATGGACTTCTGCTTAGTTCTGAAAAACTCCACCCCACCCTGAGTCAGGATTTGCCATTAACTGATCCTTGATCCACACAGCTATTCTCTTGAAACAGGTCAGGAGCAGATGTATAATTCTATAGATCTCCCCCATCTGTTGCCAGGAGACAGCGGCAGGCCGTACATGGTTGAGGTTGCAGGGGTTGATTGAGGCCAGCCTTTGATGTCCTTCTCTTTCATACTCTCCAGACTACCCCCACCACCTTTCCACTGCATGCCCTACTTTAAGACACATTGCACAACACCTCTGCCATTAGAATGCAGATATCCCGATGATAAAATTTGGTCTAGCTGCACAAATAATGTCTTCTCTCATTCTCTCCAGACTACCTCTCTGCACCCATCCACATGCCAGCTCGATGTGAGTGACTAGCAGGAACTTGGCCACCCCTACCTACCATTGTATTGGCTAAAATGCACACATGCATTTTATAACTCTCTGAAAAATTTCCCACTCATGGACTTCGGTCCCCCAAGGGCATTCAACCTACAACGCATTGAAACCATACCAATGGTGAAAGGTGCTATACAAATGACAGTTAACATTACATTACATTACACTCTTTAGCTCGCTAATCTCTCTACTTCTGCTTCTCTCTAGTCCTCTTTCTTTCACTAGCCACAGTGGCGTATTTCAGTGCCTTTCTCTGCGCATCTCACATTGCTCCTTTCACTGCTCTTACAAATCTTTTAATTGTTTCTTCTACCTCAACTCCCCATGATTGATGATGGCAGTTGGAAGCATACGGAAGTGTCCAAATGCAGGACAAGGCAATCTGCAGTGAAACACTGCCAGGCTGGTCTACCACTAGAAGTATGCGATGCATGGTCCGCCTGCAGGGCTTTTTTGGGTGGTGGCAAGGGTGGACCCGGGAAACTATGTAGTTGAATCATCCTTATCCTTGAACATGCTCATGGTTACAAACAGTGCAATTTAAGATTGATTCATATAGAAGAACTTTGATTGCATAATGTTTAATGTCAAAATATCTTTATTTCAAGCCTGAACACACCAATGTCTGCTTCTGGTATATTCCACCAAGCCTCAGAAAAATTCAGCTTGTTCCGGAACGAAACTTAAAACTGCATAAGGTGAGTGACAAACGTTTCCGTTTTTATATGTGTATTAATATATATTTAAGAGATAAAACAGAACATATAAGAAATTTATAATAAAGAATAATTATCTGTAGGTGAGTCTTCAGATGACATCGGAAAATCAGGACCAAAGAACAGATCATACTGTTTTGCTTTATTCTTTATTTGGCAGTAATTAACTGATGCACATTACAATACAGTTATAGCAACAACATATACAAATTAGCAGAATATTGGATATAATAACTGCCACATTCTACCAGTTATGAATAATAATACAATTAATTTTGGTAACCAAATTGGTTATGAACACTTGTTAACAAATATTCTGAAGATCAGAGGTTAAAACAATGAACCTAACATCTAGAACTTGCAATGTGACGAATCCTGTATATGATTTTCATTGTAAACAATTGTACACAATGTATTGCTAAATGAAGAGCCTTGTGGGAGCGTGACCCTTAATCGGCTTAACCCAAGCGGGCACACCACCTTAGGTGCACATTTATACATAAAGCAAGTATATTGTACAGTCATCCGGGGAGGCGGTAGATGACTCTATTGAGCCAAACAAACCCAATCTCACTGAACCACATTCATTACAAGTAACAACTGGCCTGAGCCCTTCAACCTTAAACCTAATTGCACATGGTTCGCATAGATACTTCAGGTCAAATGAAGAAGGCTGAGTAAACAGGTTCTCTTTAAACTAGTGATGGCTATCTCATCTGCCCCAGCTTCACTGGCTCCATTGAAACATTCTAATTTATACAACTTCCACTTCACACGCATGGCCTCTAGTTCCACCCTGAGAAAACAATTGAGTATTGGACACCATGGCCCGGGCCCCACTTCATCCCATATTTATTGCAGGCCAAAGCAAATGGCTGGGTCCCTCTGCAAGACTTCAATGCACTTAGAGAGATTACATCTGTTCCCTGCGGAATTACTAAGCCATAAACCTGTGTTCTGTTCGACGGCTGACATTCTGCTGGATTACTCATTATTTCTTCATCAACCCCCAAGCCTGCAAAACCAGAATACCCCAGTCACTTCAAATTCCTTGTGCAAACTGCTAGCTGCAAAATCTGAATGAATTGATAAAAAGCCCACTATATAAAGATTTATATAAACTCCCTTTGTATGTTCCTCAGTGGGCATGTCTAATAAACATTATTACTCATTTACTGTGGGATTTCAGGACAGGCCCTTCTTCGGTTTGTGTAAACTAAAAACCTTTCCCATCTCTTATTTTCTATGTACTTCGTTGCACTCCCATGTGTGAATCACATTCATATTTAATTTGTCAGTTTCAGCCTTTCATCTTTCTGAGTGCGTGCAAATCTAATATGTATCAACTTGTAACAAAAAGTAACAATGAAGTAACACATCCCATCCATAATTAACTACACTGGATACATATGAAATTGCTACATCACACTCAGTTCACCGGACCCCCAGTTACAAATATGGCGTGTGCAACATAAACCCCTCTTGATCGTGGGGACCTTTTCTGACCCCCCCGCAACAGACTGCTTCATATTATTTTCAATGGCAATTGAGGAATATGAAATAACTTAAATCTAACTTGTGGATTGTTTGAACTAATACCATGTTTGTAAAATGAATAACTATCTAAGTAGGGAGTACTAGAAGGGACTTAAAATGAAGATAATTAGAATGTATAAAATAAATAGTGACAAAACCAGAATGTTTACTCATTATAATACGCTTTACTATAATCGGTCTGAGTAAATTGGTTATATACGCAAAATCCTACGAAACTGATGACTAGGCAAATACTTTCATTATTAACAGCTTGAATTTAAAGATTCTAAGAACAATATTTCATTAAAATCATCTCTTATTTATTTAATGTGAGTATGGTTGCTTGTGTTTTGCAATAAGAGCTAAGTCTGTTATTCAGGTGATGAATGTGGATCGAGGAGGTTTTCTCTACCTACAGAAGATGTTTTGTCATAATTGGTGCAGCAATTATCCAACTGCGAATATTTTTATAGAATTTGACACCTCTCTAAAAAAGCTAATATTGCTACATAAATGTTTTTGGAAACTGTCATTCATGTTCAATCATGATTGCAATTTTGGAGGCTTGTATTTAGGAGTTTATGGTGAAAATACGTAGACATGTTTGCAGTTGCCTATATAAACAAGATTCAGAATTCATTGCAGAATATTGTATTTATTTATGAATCACAGGGAAAGCAATACATTTTTGGCACAAAATTTGCTTACAGCGATTTAACATTTGATAACGGCATGGAGGGCATGGAAGGCATTGATCCTTTACAATGGCGGGAGAGAATATGACTGGAAGACCAGATGTTGGAGGGGAAGGTGGAGGCATAGGCTGCCCTAGTGCTAATAAGTGTTCCTAAAATGTATCTTTGCACCAAGGCAATGTTTTCCCTAGTGTTAATCTGGTGGCCTATTGGCGCTAGGGCAGACATTGCCCACATGTACAAATTCCCACGTGAAAGAATGTGTATGCACTAGGGCAATTGTTGCGCTAATACTAATACCGTGGAAAATTGCACCGTTATTAAGTTCTTGTAAGGAGTCTCCACTGTATAAGGCTCAGTGTGAAGCCTATTACCTACTTTAATCCAACAGTAAATAATATTACCTTCTAGTGTAGGGTGTGAAAGCTTCCAGGTAGGGTCATTGTAGACCAATTAGGGGGCCTGATAACATACCTCACACATGTTGCTCAATTGGAGTCCAAGTTGGCAGGTGGCCTATTTGAAAACCAACAATCGAAGCCTAGACCACGAACTCGCAATGTAGCAGACCTCCAGATCTGGAAGGCCGAAACCTCCAGAAGATACATGTGCGGTATTTCTTCTAAATCTGGCTCTATTTTTACTTGAAATTAAGGTGGAAACCGTATTTCTCACTATATTCAAAAATGTCTCCTCTGGTACATCTGACAGCATACTGAATCAATAAGTGTTTATGGGCAAGGACCACCTTAATACATTACGTGGTTCCCCAAAGTGATAGCTTTCATTTTTTCCATTTTATAATACCTAGGTCTGTTTGTCTCCATAAAGTCTTTACAGTAGCTTTCATCATGCCAACAAATCCTGTATATAGTCTTAATACCTACATATTTAGGTTAGAAACACCCAATAAGAAATCGAAGCTTTCGGTATTTAATTCAGATGGCCATGACGTAATAGCCAGCAGTTTACAATTGCCAAAATGTATTGGGTGAACTCAGAACTATGGAATTTATGAATTAACTCGATAGTATGTTTAATTGAGCCCTCGTGTTCCGATATCATCAGCATGATAATTACATATAACATACCCTGTATTTTCTCCCACCTTGGAATGAATCTCCTTTCCTGCTTACATCCCATTTAATTGGAATGTGTAAGGGCTATAGCATGCACCAAAGGGAACTTAAGGAGGGCAAAGGACAACCTTGTCTAGTGTCTCTGCCGATTTGAAAACAATCTGAGTAACAGCTGCACGCTGAATAAAACATTGCCTCTACACAAGAAGCACAGCACACAAATTGAGGGGATGAGTGGGTATGTAGAGCCGAGGTTAGGGAGTCTGTACTAATACACACAGAGGCCTTGGTGGAGAGTGGCCAATGGGACTCACTAGCACTAAAGACAAATTGGCACTCATTCTGAATTTAGCGGTAGTTTGGCAAAATTAACAGCAAACTACTCCCAAATGGAATGACTGTTACCGCAACTTGGTCCTGTGGGTTTACCACAGGATTACAAGTGGTGGTAGGCGGTGTAAATCCCCATTTGTATGAGTCCGTAGGACTTTATGGGGATTTTTGCAGAATTACCACTGGTAATTTTGCCAATTTATCGGCGGTAAAGTGGAAGATTTATCTTCACATCAAGGCAAAAACTCAGAATTTGGTGGAGCAGTAAAAGTGGTGGTAATTCTATGATCACCGCTTTTCTTACCGCTCCATCAAACTCGAAATGATCCCCAAAGTGTCAAGCGGAACTTTATGAGATAACCTTCAAAAGAGAATGGCAAAATGCATTGAGAAATATCAGGGAGTATTTGTGTAGTCCAAGAGTGAGGCTAATGAAACAAGCAGCACTGTTAAGAGTTTACTGGACACCTGAAAACATGTCAACGGGTGAATTAAAAGAAAGGACAACTCCTGGCAATGAGCGGCTCCACATGTCAATCAGTGTCTGCTTCTGCAAGGAGACTTCCCGAAGGCTTGGGCTTGTTGGTGGTGAAACCTTTAACTTCAATCCCCTGATGGCCATCCTTTATTTAACACTTCTGTTCAATACATTGCAAGGGGAAAAATAAAAGGTCTCCGTAGTGCTGTGACCTTGGATTATAAGCGTGATAACGAGAGTTTGGAAGACAAGGGGGAGAGCTTGGCTCAAGGCTTGGCTTGCATTGTAAAGTCTATCTTCGATAATGGAGGATGTGATTAAGAGAGAGACATTTTAGAATTGTATGGCAGCAAAAATGAGGGACAGACTCTGACATGCCCTTAATTATGACACTGGAGATCACTCTGTGTCTACTTTAGTGTGTTTGCTTCTCGTACCTCCCCATATTTTCTTTGTTTTTGTCTTGTCCTTGCCCCAGACAACAATATTCTGCAACTGCCACATGAGGCAATAGATAGACAAACTAAAGGTAAGATATACCAAGATTCGATATCAATGATTGTTGCTTGTTAGTCCATGGGGGTTTTTGTGGGGTGCAAAGGTACACCCAAAGGCATTACTGGGTGATTATAGGCCTCGGCAGGTAATGGTTCACTTGTAGGATTCATAGAGTTTGGTAACTTGCTGCTAGGTTAAGTTCTGAGATGTAAATACCTGAGGTTTCCCCTAAAGGTCAGGAGAAACCCTTTCCAATCTTAGTGCTAATCCAAGACTGTTCAGAATTTAGGAGCAATCACTGAGAAAGATCTTCAGCTTTCTTGAAGGCGTGAACAGTGAAAAGGCATGCTGACTAGGACTTTAGCTGCGTGGTGGGTAGAAAGTGCTGCATTCTCGGGATAAAACAGAGAGGTATGTCCCTTAAAAGATGTGTGTGCTAGGTGCATACATTGAAAAATAGGCATTGGCAATGCCAACAGTTTGGGCTTTTGGATAGGCATGGGAAAGGCACACGCCAGGCACACCCGTAGTGGTATTGAGTGGCTATTGATGGTTGCAGGGGCAAAATGATGCGAGTACCTGGGCATCTAATAGCAGTGCCTGGCAAATACCTAATCGTATACACAAGCCAAAACTGTTGGCTTTGCTAATACTGTTTTTAACAGGACTTCAGTGAAGGACACGCATAGTGCTTATAAATCAGGTGGATGAAGGCAGACCTGGTTAAGACCTTTTTATTAGACACGTAGTGTTTGCAGATCCAAATAAGTCATTAACTTTGAAAAAAATAATGGCAGGCACAGTGAGTGCAAGGTTTGATGGTGAGGCTTAACTAAAGCGAGCTCAAAGAGTTCCCATGAGGCAGTGTGTTGGGTGGGGAGGGGCAGGAACCGGGTGGGAATGGCCATAGGGATTAGCATAGTCATGGGCAGTCAACAGGGACGTGATGGGGGGGGCAAAAGAAAACAACACCTACAAGCTTTGTGCCCCTCCTCATATGCCAGTTCTCCCAAACTGTACTCGAATGAAATAATTTCAGGTGACATTCCTAAAAAAAATGACTCTTTTTCCGACCCGGTGACAAGGCAGCCTTGCAAGGCTTGGTGAGATGTGCTTACATATCCTCATTGCAAGACGGCACTAATCAGCTGCATTCTGCACTCTCGACAGCTTCATTATTTAGTTGGACAAGAGACCCAAGTAATGGTCCAAAGTTCTCAGGCCAGAACATAGAGTTCCATAGGTTCGGAATAAGGTGTACTGGAAGAACTTCATTCTTATAAGAACTTATTTTGGAAGAGTTTTTGTCCATGATTTTTAGTTTTGCCTAAAAAGGTGGCGCTAAAAGCACTGCCTGTAAGCCGAAAATATTGTCATGGGAAGGGAAATGTTGCTAGAGATGAGATATGGGGAAGCAAAGACAGCCTCAGGGTGTTCTTTGGTTATTTACCTACCAATTGACAACACCTGGCCATGCTGGTTGTTATGGCCGTTCCGACCCACTACTTGCACCTCCTTGCCCAAAACACACACCCCTGGGGTCTCAAGCAGTATCATCAAATAGTGCTCTGTGAAGGGCATGCCAGTTTTATTTCAAAGCAATCTTCTGAGAGTTCATGGCTTAATTGCAGCTGTAAATGCACTACATGTGTAACACATATGTCTTAACCAAGGGTGTATTGAGCCACTTCAAATATGAGCTGTCTGTGTGTCTTTGTATCTGAAGTCCTATTAAAACAAGTGTTGGCAAATCTAAGAGTTGTGGCTTGTGTACAGGCATTTGCTATCAGATGCCCAGCTACTCACACCATTTTCCAGCTGTTACCATTTTATGGCCAAGTAGTGCCATTATGGCAGTGCCTGGCAGATGCTTATCCCCTTCCCACATATAAAGCTAAAACTGTTGGATTACCAGTGCTTATTTTAATGGAGATTAGACAAACTTTCAAAGTGCTGGCTGTGAGATTCCTGTTACTTGCCAGTTGTATCAGAATCTGAGTATTGTCACCGTCATGAAAAAAAACGGACTGACTGATGAATGAGGTCTGTAAGAGGACTGGTTTAAAGTTTAACACGCTTTGGAGAAACCAATAGTTCGTCTGTTGCAGTTGTACATTTCATTTTATATTAATAGGTATGCATTTGTATTGGCCCCATAAAGAATGAGTCCAGCTCATAAAATATGCAGAAGTGCCGGTCAACACATTATTGTTATGTGAGTTGTTAGCCTCTGTTGGTTGCTTTAATACTTCTAACATTTTAAATCATTGGCAGCTGGGGCACAAAGCCAGCAGCTTACAAAGCATGCTATGAAGGCCCACAAAATGCTTTGATCTCTGTACCATTAAACATGGCATCAACAATGATGTTGCCTCATTACGGCCCTGGCGCTAAACCATGGTGCTATTAGCACCATGGTCCATGCCGGGTCCGCCATGGTGAATGGCGGAAATACCGCCCCATTCCAAGGTTGGCGGGGCGCTAATTCCCCATTCACCATGGGCCCTTCCCCATTCCCATTGTTGCCCCATAGGGCTCAATGGGAATGGGGAAGGCGCTAAGTACGGTGCTGCAAATTGCGGCACCGTACTTAGCACCAAGGTCCCTTTGCGGCACCCTACTTTAACGGCTGGTAAAACCAGCCGTTATGGTTGGGTCCCGCAAAGAGACCTCGTAATGAGGCGCTAATAGGTTAACGGCGCTGCAGCCTTTTACGGCGCCGTTAACCCATTAGCGCCTGGGTCGTAATGAGGCCCATGTTCAAGCCCCAATTATCCAGATCCATAAAAAATGTCCAGGGGAATAGTGTAACCTCTAACAATATATTGCTGCTTCAGCAAAACAGAGCACATTTCTCATACACTACATCACATCTTATGCTTTCAGCATCCTGCCCTTCACACTCTCTCCATGCAGACCTTCATTCTTTCTTATCCTTTGCAGAATATTCGCCTCAACGGGCACCACCCACCGCTCTCAGAGGGAGAGAACGATATAGCAAGCAAGCGAGAAAGTAAGATATATATGTATATATAACATATATGTAGATAGCAGTAGAGAGCGATAGAAATATGGAGGGAAAGAAGGAAAACAATAAATGTAGAAATGCAGAGGGAGCTTGTGGATATAGGTGAAGGGCCATGAGAGAAGAAGAGGGTTCTTGGAAAAAGTACAAAGACTGACAAAATAGAAGGACTGTGGCAAAGGAGAAGGATTGTGATGAAGGACTATGATGAAAGAGGACTGTATTGACAAAAGACTGTTATAGACGAATGTGATGAATGACAGTGAAGAAGACTGACTGTGACAAAGGAGAATGACTATGACAAAGCACAAGGACTGATGAAGAAAGACTTTGACAAAATCGAAGGGCTATGACTAAGGACTATGATGAAGGATGAGGCATGTGATGAAGAACTATGTCGAAGAAGGATTGCGATAAAGAAGAGCTGAGATGAAGAAATACTATGATGAAGTGGGTCAGTGATGAACGACTGATGAAGGAGGACTCTGATGAAGGAGTAGGACTCTGATGAAAAAGGATACTGGCAAAGAAGGACTGGGACACAGAAGGACTATGATGAAGGAGAAGGGATGTGGCAAAGAACTGTGATGAAGGACTCTGATGAAGGTGAAAGACTGTGATGCAGGAATACTATGATGAAGTGGAAGCACTCTGATGAAGAAAGACTGGGCTGAAGAACTGTGACAAAGAACGACTATGACAAATGACCGCTGTGGAAAAGGACTACGATGAAGAAGGACTATGGTGATGAAGGATTGTGACAAAGGAGAAGGGCTGTGATGAAGGAGATATATGATGAAGAAGGACTGTGAGGAAGGGGGCCAATAATTAAGTACTATGGAGAAGGCAAAGGACTGTGTAGGAGAAGAAGGCCTAAGACAAAGGAGATGGACTATGATAAAGGATAAAGCCCAAGGGACATGACTAAAGAAAATGACTATGACAAAGGAGCAGGGCCATAATGAATGACTAAGCAGAAAGAGGAGATCTATCGCAAAAGAGAAAGGCTATGGCAAAGGACTAAGTGGAGGACTTCGAAGCAGAAGGACTAAGAGCAAGGATTAGAAGACAGAATGGTGAACGGAAATACACAAACATTAGCAATATATCATGCTGCCAATGCATGCCAAGAGGATTGCTAGTCGGCACACAAACCAAATATTCTGCTTCTCAGCACCCTTTCTCTTTCCCCTAATCTGCAGCACCCCTGTATGTGCCAAAACCAAAAACGACCAAATCGGATACATACACCACGCTTGGATGTATGCACAAGGAAGAATAAAGAGAGTTGAATTACAATGTAACCTTACACCAGCTTGAAAGCAGCTTCACACAGGAATACTTTGGCAAAGTTTACTTTGGCAACTTTGAGACAAACCTAAAAAGTAAGGGCAACAGTGCAGAGCCCTGAAGGACTCCAGAAATCAGAGATATGGGATTAGATGTAAAGATGCCAGTTTTGAACACTTGCATGCAACCTCGCAAAGAAGACTTGGCTCTGCATCATCGCCTGCAATTCTATATGATTCCATGTGGGCCAGAAGGCAATGGTGATCACTGGCGCCAAATGCTGCAGACAAGTCCAAAAGGATGAATATACCTCTTAGCATGCCCATTTGTCTACAAGATATGCACCACATACATTTGCACGGATAAAAGTACAGTGTGTAGTTAATCCCAGAAATATTAGTGCTTCATTCTATTATCATGGATACAGTACCATAATACAAAGTGAAAAATAGAACTAATGACTTCTTGGATTCAACAAATGCTGCAAAGCCCTGGAGAGAGTCTTCGGGTCCAAAGTGGCTAACTGCAAAAATAAAAACCTAGCTGTCGTGTTCAGCTTTTAAGTTTAACATGATCAAGAACCTTATTAAGTCAACATGTTCCCATATGTTCCCATAACATGTATTCCTTCAGCTACCCACGTTGTGAAAAGTCTGTTAATTGGACAATTCTTATGCAAAGCTCTCTTTTTAACAGCATCAAATGCTGAGTTGCCCATCCCATGAAATCTACAGTGTAAAATAAGCTCCTAGTGAGACCTCTCCTATGGCTCCCTATCCTAATTCCAACTAAGTGTGTCTTTTAATGCCAAACAGGAAGTGTACCTTCCAAGAGTCGAGAGTTGTGGGCCACAAGAATTTACAAAATGTGAGAAGGGCAACAATCACAGGTACATACCACGACGACGCAAAGGCACTCCACTCCATCTACGCCATCATCCAGGCCTGGATGGCAGTAAATGGCCTCTGCCTAAATGGAGACAAGACGGAAATCATGATATTAGGTCAACAGAGAACCCTAGACAAACTGGACATACTGTACGCTGACTTCTCCATTGACAACTCCATCATCCCCGTCTCCACAGTGGTAAAGACACTGGGAGTGTACATAGACTCCTCTCTATCTATGAATAGACAAGTCAGCGCAATCACCTCCTCATCGGCGCATACCACTAAACTCATAAACGCCCTCAAGCCCTACCTCTCTAGCGGGCACATCAGCAAAAAACCTAAACAAACTCCAAGTCACACAGAACAATGCTCTCTGGGCCACTCTCAGCATCCCAAGAAGAGAGCATATCTCCCTTGCCAGACATGCAGCCCAATGGCTCCCGGTTAAAGAACGGATCACACTGAAAATCCTCACCCTCACCCACAGATGCCTCTCTCTCTCCGCCCCGTCCTATCTATCAGAGACCATCTCCAAACCCTCCTCCGCCCGTCCCACCAGGATGCAATACACCAACCTGCTCTGCATCCCACGCATCAAAAAAGTCAAAGCCGGTGGCCTAAGCTTCCCCTACATTGCCGCCAAGACCTGGAACGCTCTTCCTGCAGACATTAGAGCGGAAAACTCGCTCCCGATTTTTCGTAGGAAACTGAAGACCTCTTTCCTTGCACAATAATCTGACCCCTGCGAATCCATGTAAATATACTGCATTGCTTCTTGTACTAATACCACATTTTCCACTGTAAATAATGTATTCTTTGTTAATATTGTATTATTTGTATTGTATTATGTGTAACCAAGATATGACTGTAACAAGCGCCACGATGCCCCCGGGCTGACGTGTGCTCTACAAATCTGAATAAATAATAATAATCATGGGGCTGGGGCGACAATGGACAAGGACCATTCTACTGAGTATAGCCCCCTGTCCTCTGGGACAGCTTCATTGCCATACAAAATATAGTGTAGGAGCTACATCCATCAGAGTGTACGACCCAGCAGCTGAATCACCTGGTGACAGTGGACGACAACCCATTTTGGACCAGCATCCCAGGGTAAACAGTTTATCTTCTACAATTTCCATCAATTTAAAAAGACCAATGTCAGGCACATGGCATGAGTGGATACGCCCCATAATGCACAGAAAAACAGCAGAGCCAAGAACGTGTAATCCAAGGAGGGATGAGGCAAAGCAATCGCTACCATGGGGACAATGAGGTTCCTGCTATGGAACCTCAATGGAGAAGGATGGTATATTTGCATATATTTGCATATTCTATTTTTAATCCTTTCGACTGTTGTGTTTTTATTTCTTTGTATTGATTTATGTGTTAAAAGTCATAAGTGTGTATTATACTTTTTTTTTTAAATATGGCTATGACACAATAAATAGAAAATAAATAAATAATAATAAAAAATAATAATAGAAGGATGTGAAGAGCAACCACTGAGAGGATTCTAGTTCGTCTACCATCTTGCTACCAGTCCTGTTAACTTCTGAACCTCCCGCCCCAAATATTAAAGGTATGGAAAGAATCAGGAACAGGCCGCTTGTATACACATCGCTCTAGCAGTGGCAGTGTTTCCCGAAGTCCTGGCAAGGGGATGTCTGCAGCTCATTCCAGCACTACATAGACCATACTGTGAACCTCAAAAAAGTCTCAGTTTCAAGTGATGAGATCGTATTACAGTTTGTCTTGCAAAACAAATGGACGGAATCCTCGCATTAACCCATTGCCAACCCATCAACCTGCTCCACCCTCCAGATGCCTTCCTTAAGAGCGTTTAGTCACTTAACCCCATGACGTCGAAAAGCACTTGCCAGGCCTTCTGGTGCACTATTCCCGCCTTATCTAAAACGATAGATTACTTTATCTCCAGAGATTGGTTCTTTGTTTATGTCCATGTCCTTAGGGAAAAATCTGACTAACCAGTTCCAGGTGAAATATGGCGGTTCTGGCATCTTTCCAGTTACATCCGGCCTCAGGTGAGGGGCATAGATTCCCTCTGCAGATGAGTGACTCATTGTAATGACTAGTTCCATACAATCAAATCCATTAGCATTGAGCTGATGGTCTTGACCCAGCAACCTGAGGCTGGCCAAATGTCCAAAGTCAGCACTTTGAGTGGATCTGCACAGTCCAACATGGCAGCAACCGCATTGCCTATTGCCAATATGGACAAGACCCCCTTAACCAAAGTCTAAGATTTAAAGAAAAATAGTAAAAACTATGGGCTTGAATGTGATGCAATGGCAAAGAGGTAAAGTAAAAAAAGTCCCTCATCCTTGTTTTCTTTTATCATAGTTGTCCTCTCTGGACCAGTTCCCCCATCCCCCTCCCCAAATCATGTTGCCTTTCGCCCCCATTTTTCAGAGTATCATTATATTTGTTATACATGTTTTAGTGAGTCAGGGGGTCAGCACACGTTCACAATACTAGGCAGGGATGTGGCAAATTGGCATGGCCAACCAACTGACACACTGGTGGTGTGTCTCGCAGTATCCATCAATGATGTGACTCGAGTTTGCAAGGATTGTTTATGTAAGCAGTTCACCAAAGCTGTTGCCATTCAAGAACAAATGTGGCTTAGGTAGGATGGGAGGTGGTGATCAGTTGATGTGAAGGAGGATAGCCTCGCACCAGAGCAGGCTTGAAGGGAGGGAACCGAGCAAGGTGCTGACCCAAGTGGGGTTATCAACCCAGATTCTGACCCAGCCCTACCCCAACCACCCTCTCCCCCTATTTTAATCATTTGCAATTAAGCCATGCTCGAGCTAGGGACTTGGCGGAGACACCAGGATGTTGAGGGTTCAGCTGTACCCACAATGGCACCCATGGAGGGGTGTAAGGTTGTACTTTCATTGACATGAAAAGGCGAGGGGAGCTAATCATTTAGGCCAAGTTGTTAACAAACCACACAACTTTGTTCTATTTAATGTCCCCCCCACTCAGTCCTGCTTTCAGAGAGTCCATGGAAGAATGCATCAACAAGATATTATTTTGGTGGATGGAAATAGGGTGGTAGAGGCATGCCTGTTGTCTATTCACTCCACAGGCTCAAAGAACAAGAATCCTCCCCGCTCCCTGATAAGTCTCTTCACCCCGAATTTAAGAATCTCGCCATCCTTGACCCGGGAGAGGGGTTTTCTGTAGTCTGTTGTCCTAGATCCATTATTCTGTCCTGCTGGTTTGTTTTAGTTGTCTGCTCACGCTGTGTCTCCATGTATCCCGCTGCACTTATTGCACACCTCCCACTGCACTCTGTCATACCTGTTTGTAACATGCACTTCGCGTCACCTACCCTTGTACTTAACTCATCTGGAACACTGAAAGGTTTTGTATGGTCAGATACCCCCTTTGTTTGCCCCTCTTTCCTCTTGGTGCACTGCAAAGAGATCCTTTTTGCAGCTGGAGCTTTACTAATCACCACTAAATAAAGAAGGCAGTGCAAATTGCTGTGAATAGCTGGAAGAGGCACCTAAGAGTCTATCTGGGAATTGTGTGGTAGTCACCGTTCGCGGTGCTGAGGAAGTTGGTATGATTTGGAACTTCGATTGGTTGACGGCCCAAGGTTCACAGGATGAAGGCAGTACATCCCTTTTTCATAATGAATTGGGTGCAGGGTTGGGGCTGGATGCCCTAACCTTTGATTCAAGCGGAGAGGGAGGTCACCAATTTGCATGTCGCACCATCCGCGGTTTCCTTATGTCACTGATGGACTGATCCTCGCAGGGACCCTGGTTCTTGGAAGAGTTTTAAAAAGGCTTCTCCTTGTGTCTTGTTTGTATTATCCTCAAACTCCATACAGGAACAATGATATTGGCGTAACCATTTGCAAGATAGATGTTTAATTACATTGCTTAGCTCTCAGAGCAATAACGGCCTGCTGTATGGGGCATGTAGAAGGGAGCAGCTGTCCTCTATGTAGGGCAGCCAGTGAGGATCTTGTGCACTTTATATTTTTTTGCCCACCTACGCAGATATCAGATGCAACATTTTGAACGAGACTGGTGTTCGACAGTGCCGTCCAGCACTTTTTTAAATTAAAGGCTGCTTCATAGGGTGGGCCTACTGAGTTATCTGAGACTTGGCTTTACAAATTAGGTAAAATCATGTACAACCACAATCAACCCTTGTGTCATCTTTGCAATCTTCTCCTTGTGTTGTAATTCTGTTGTCGCATGCGTATATGTGCGCCCTGATGCCTCTAGGTTTTGGCACGTTATAAATAAATAAATCAAAGTAAACAAAACTATGAGGGCCAATCTGCACTTTAAATAACAGCATTAATAGTTTGCAAATTCGTTTCCTGTCATATTCCCTGGATGAAGCATGTGTGGGTTAGGATATGTCATTATATATGGAATGTGTTTTCATGTGTTTTAAATCATGGTACTGTTTGTATTAATTTGTGTATGCTTAGCTTTATAATTGTATATTTACAGTCGAAACAAACATACTTAGTGAAAAAACGTTAGTTAAGAGACAGTTGAAACAGTTCAATACTACAAAACCCAGTGAAAAAACGTTAAGGTGATGGGAAAAGCAATGCAAATAGTGAAAACACCCTTTTCTTTCAATGCACTATATTTTTTTTCAACACTTACACATATTTGCACCATGGTGGACATCTGAAGGAGACTGCAACAAAATGCAAAGGTCTTTGTGTTATGGTTGCCCCGTGATTGACCCAGTGCTGTCTATGGCTTGTGCTTCAAGGGTAATTGCCAGATGTATCCAAACCCCTAACTGGTAACCACGATAATTCCACAGTATAGTGCCAGTACCTGAATGTTTGTGCAGGACTTAGAAGTGGTTGACAAATGCCAATCCCCTCCCTACCTTTCCAGCTTCGCTCTAGTTAAGCATACCAACAAAGGGCCTCCCTGACTTGCATCAAGATATTAGCCTGGAATGCGGCAGGGTGGCAGGGTTACAAAGCACATTTCCTACCCTGAATGGCACAAATGTATTGACTCTAAAATATCAACCTTTACACAAGTCAGGATTCAGTAGTTGTATAATCCCGGTAAGAAAAGGTGAGAGAGGGCATCCTAGCAGGGGTCTTCCGTTTTGGATCTCCATCTCAATAAATAGGACAGTTTATCCTATTCTTATTGATAGCCTGGATAGTCTGGCACTTAAAGTAGTGATGTCAGGAAGCAGTTTTATATTGATATGCAATGTATATTTGTGGCCATTTACCCCTGAGGTTACTCTCCAAGTGGGGAATTGCGCGGGCAAATCCGATGGGATTTGGAGGGGGAAAAAAGGAGCCTGCAACAAGTGACTATCAAGGGACATCCAGGCAAAAGCTACATTTAGAACAGGTACCAAAACAAGCCTTTTAGAATATATTCTGATAGATTTAGTGAACTGGGCCAAAGCAAGGAAATATTTGCCCCATACTAGAATCATGGGCTGGCACTTCGGGCATTGCCCTATTGTCCTAAAGGCTAATCCAAGCCTGAGTGTAGAGCTAATTGGAAAGTATGACGAAGCTGCTGTGAACCCAGAAGCAACATTATACTCCATCTCCATGATGGAACTCTTATGCTGGCAAGAGAGATCAAGAACCCACATGTCTTCTACAGGTAGCCACTGAATTAAGGAATCTCACCCACCCACATGCAAGGTGTTGATGAGCAACAGAAAAACACACAATACGTGTAGCGAGAGGCACAGCATGCTTCATGGAACGAATCACTAAGCAAAATACACGGGAGAGACAGGAATCAAGCCCTTGCACTTGCTGCATGCCCGTGATCCACAGCTTCCATTTCATTGTGAACGAAGAAGCTAGAGGTGAGCAAGTTCCACTTGTCAGGTGGAGGGTCAGCTCTGCAGAGCCGGTTTCTCATCAACATGGTTGGCAGAGAACTGGCTCTGGACTGATCCGGATATGGTGGGCCTGGCAGGGCAAAAACTAAACCATTGCAAGGGGAGGGAAAGGGTAGGCACATCCGGCTGGGGCCAGTCTGGGCCAGGTGAAGGCAGGAAAGAATGAGCCATCCAATCAGAGCACTTACTGCCCAACTCACCTCATTAATACACTAAAAAAAAGGGGACAGAACTCCACTAGCTTGTTGGAAGAGGAGGTGGCGTTCCTTATAGTTGGTGTTATCGAGGAAGAAGAAGTGGAGGGAGACTGTAGTAGGGGGATGCAAGAGCAAGGAGGAGAGAGAGGGAGAGGTTGGATGAGGAGAAGGGAGGGCAAGAGGAGGAGGCAGAGGAGCAGGAAGAGAAGCAGGAGTAGGCACAGGAAGAGGACATCCAAAGATGGAGTGTGAAGACCAGGCAGGTGAGCTGGGGGCAAGTAAGGTCAGTTTCACATGTCTACAGTGATCTAGTGTCCAGGAGGAGAATCCATGCTAAGGCAGGAGGCCTGTTGTGAACATGGGTACAGAAGCTAACAGGGACCAAAGCAAGCAGGGTTCCATACCCCCTGTACCATCAGTACCAGAAAACAGAATGTGGTTCAGACACAGGTTCTGGTGAGCATGGCATCAGCACTACCTTAAGACCTTAGAGCCAGTAGCCAGACATGAGAACATTCTACCCAGACCAACCCTCGAAAGTTGGGGGGATTGTCTACTCGAGTTTTCCCAGAAGGGATAGCCAAGCCTAGGAGACCACCAGGAGAGGACTGGGAACTGTTGTGCACCCAGCCATTGCAGACCCCTTGAGGCACGAGGCCACACTGTCCCAATTGAAGACACAGCCAAGGCACAGATGATGAGCAATGGCCAGAGGCTCAGAGGACCTGACTCCGCCACTACACAAGAAGTGCACATGGATATTTCAACTTCCTGAGACTTTGAGTGACGTTGGGATACACTGTCCTGAGGGGACTCGGAAACCTTGCTTTTTTGGAAAAATGTCTGCACTTTTGGAGTCAGCACCGTTGGTCTGCCTAGAGCAGGGTATACAGCGCATGTTTTGACCCGTGCTAAAACTTTGCTTCGATTATAGATAAGGTCCCTTCTTTTCTGTGTGAGGAAAACCCAAGGCCTGGTGATTCTTACTGTCTGCGTTTCTGGGCTTGCTTGGCAGGGGGAGCGAGGGATGGTGGGGACATATTATTTTACAGATTGCACCCCAGACGCGCAGAGGGATTTCTATTTTTGAAATTCCCCTGGATTTGAAATATCCTTCTGTCTTTAAGAAAGAAATGCGTCAGAGCTCCAAATTAAGGCCAACCGGTGTTCGGTTCATCCCTCTTTGTGACAAAAGGCAAAGCTTGAAGAGCGGAAAGAAGCAGGAGCAAGCAACTGTGTAGTTAGGCAACTCGAATCCGAAACCTCCATTCTAGATATTCTGTCTGATGCAACACTTCTGTATTCCTCCAGTGTTAAGGATCAACATCAAGAAAAGAAGCATCCATTAAAAGAGACCTGAGCATGCTGCATAAAAGGTATGGGTCAAATATACATTTATCAATTGGCGCTTGGTGGTGTGGTAAACAGTAACAATAAATCTGTTACTGCAACATTTTTGTGCTAACAGATTTACTGCTGCTTTTACCGCACAGCCAAATGTTTGGTGGTGAAGTGGGAGAGATACCTCGAGCATGTTGATGGCGGTATCTACTCCGTTTTACCTGCAAAAATAGAGGATTTACCCAAGGCAGAATTAACACCCATGGTAAATCCTTCAAAATCACAATGGAATATAGTAGACTTCAAGAATAGGGAGTAATTTTGATGTACTGTCGACAGAGAGTTGGGCCTCATTATGAGTTTGGAGGTGTGTGCCAAAAATGGTGGTAAAGCAGTGGTAACTTACTGACCACTGCATTACCACTGCATTGCTGCACCGCTGAACTATTTGTTTGGAGGTAAGGTGGAGGAATAACCTGCATTGGAATGCTGGAGGTAATTCCTCCACCTTACTGCCAAGAAACGGCCAAATCGACAGAATTAACGCAGGTAGTAATTCCGCCGAAATCCCCATGAAGTCCTCTAACCCCCAATAAATGGGGACTAACACCGCCTACCACCACCTGTAATCTGACCAAGTGGTGGTAACGGTAAATCCGTTTGGTGGTATTTTGGAAGATTTATCACCGAACTACCACCAAACTTGCAATGAGGCCCATCTGGCAGATTTCGCCACATTGTGATTGGCGGTAATGGTAACCCGACTGCTAAACTATTGGGCCAAATGACGTAATATTGGAGCAGGAGAATTAAGCAATGTATGAGCAACACTAACGAGGTTATGTTTAAGTACATGTGACTAGGGAAAGCGTCTCTTTCAGTATTGCAGTAGAACTATACTCACGCCTTTCGGAGGAAGACTAGTGGCACTCACTTTTGTACTTATTATTCGGTTGCCCAAAGTAATGGAGTTGATTTTTTTTTTTGTTCTACAGGTGGCTCCAAAAATCAAAGCAATGATGATGGAAGAAGGAACTACAATGGTCAGTTACCAGCCACACGGGGATAAAGTGAACTTCTTTCGCATGGTCTTCTCCAACCCGGCCACTAGGAAATCCGACGTCGACTTCCTCGTGGACGAAATAGAGCGGCTCGGGAAGGACTTATGACAACTGACGTGACTGAGCAATTATTTAGCAACAGCATTGAAATGTTACGATAGCATATGGAGTAGTGTTTAGAACTGTAGGAGGCTTCCAAAGAAATGTATGAAATATTTTTACAAAAGGACAGAATATTTTTTTAAATGTTTGTATGCATGTGTATTAAAGCATATTACGTTACACGACTATTTATCATTTGACCATTGCCGTTTAAGACACTGGGCCTCATTACACGGTAGGCGGTAAACCATGGTGCTACTAGCACCATGGTTGCCGCCCATACCATACCGGTACCACCATGGAGGAAAAGGGAATTACCACCCCATTCCAAGGTTGGCGGGGCAGTAATTCCCCCTTTCTCCATGGCCATTCCCCATTCCCATTTTTGCCCCATAGGGCATAACGGGAATGGGGAAGGAGCTAATTACGGTACCGCAAATTGCGGTACCGTAATTAGCACCAAGGTCCCTTTGCGGGTCCCAACTTTAACGGCTGGTGTACAGCCGTTAAGGTTGGGTCCCGCAAAGGGACCTCGTAGTAAGGCGGTAAGGGTTAACGGTTACCGGTACTCTTACCGGTGACCGTTAACCCTTGCCGCCTTCTGTGTAATGAGGCCCACTGTATTTGGGGAGTGTTTCTGCATATGTGAAAACGTAACAGTCAATAAATGTTTGAGAAAAATCTAGGGCTAAGAAACTGTAACAGGAAGCAAGAGCCATCAGACTGGAAAGCACCACAAATGACATGAGAGCCATAAATTGAGCCTTCCTACTCTGGGGATTTGGTAGTTGTGCATCTCTGGTCAGGACAATGATTCACAAAGCTATTTTCAGGAAAAGTGTAACTTACTCCTGGGAAAAGGACTGAGAAATTATTATTCACATACATTTATACTTGTCATTCACAAAAACGAATGTCTGTGAACTGGGTGCACATTTGGCATACAGTTACACAGATGATAATGGTAATGGCAATGTTTACTTGTAAAGCGCCTATACACAAGGCAAGTGGCTCAAAGCACTCAAGGAGGGTGGGAACATGGGGAAAAAACAACAGTCGTTCAGGGCCCTTGAAGTTCTGAACGATAACGGTTTTCAGCCGACGCGAGGGACTTTAGCTGCAGGAGATTTGGACTTGGGGATTTAACCCTTATATTACTTACCTGACATCCGTCACACGGATTTTTTGCATAAAGTATTTCGGCAACACCCCTGATTTGATAAAGGCTCAGCCGAGCCGAAACACGTGTAATCATGGAGAGGGCATCTTATTTTATTTTGAATGACCATTAAACGAAGTATATACATACTGAATGGCGCAGAGTCCAGGAGTGTTTCCTTCAATGTTCTGAACGATAATAGTCTGCACAGGCAGAGTAAGTGCAAATAGTACAATTAACAGTTGAGACAACAGCAAATAGGTCTGATGACGATTCTTTAGTTTTTACAAGTGCAAATAGGAGTGAAGACAGGGGGCAACAGACAGACGATCTTCAGGTAAAGTGCATTCGGACTGCGCAAGTGCACTGACGGTTAAAGCGGAGAGGGGGAGGGGGACAAGTACTGGGGAAGCGGAGGGGGTCCAAGTGCACTCAGTAGGTGGAGACTGGGGTAAGTACAAAGAGAGCCACTCTCTTGGGTCATTGATCAAGTGCAGTGATGATGAGGCGAGTGCAGGGCCCGGAGGCTAGTGCGAGAGGACTGGTGGGGGTGCCAGAGTCCTGTGAGACTCTGCGGTACACCAGGCGACAAGTCAGCAAGCTGTAAGGAAAAAGGAGGGAGAGAGGGAAAGGACAGAGAAGGATGAGGAGAAGAGGAAGATCTTAAGGAGGTTCCAGAACTTAAGGAGATCAGGCTCAAAATGGAGAGCGGCAAGGAGGCTATTCCAGAGGGAGGTCCCTGCTGAGGATAAAGATCTCCCTCCAAATTTCTGCTTGGAGAACTGGCTCACTTGCAGAAGGTTGGAGGTAGATGAGCGGAGGGCTCGGGAGGGACACTATTTAGGTAGGCATTGTTGCAGATAGGTAGGTCACAGGGCCCAGAAAGCATTGTGGACAATGCAGAGCGACTTGATCCTTGCAGCCACGGGGAGCCTGTGTAGAGATTTCAGCACCTGAGAGATGCGGTCCCTGGCTTTGAGGCCAAGGATAAGTCTTGCGGTTTTGTTCTGGATGAGTTGCAGAGGGCGCAGAGCAGAGGCAGGGAGGTTGAGGAAGAGGCTGTTGCAGTAGTCCAGCCTATATACAACGAGGGATCTGGAGACAGTGAGCCGCTGGGGGAAAGTGAGAAAAGCTACAGTACCTCTAAGCAGGTGTAGCTGATAGTTAGACTTTTTAGAGATGTCCGAAACGTGGGAGGAGAAGGAGAGAGTGGAGTCGAAGATGACCCCAAGGTTTTTAGCCTCAAAGGTGGGTGCGGGCGCAGGGCCAAGGGAGGCTGGCCAGAGTGAAAGTGGGAAAGCGGGAGCAGGGGTCCCAATGCGTATGATCTCAATCTTACTGGTGTTGAGACACAGGTCGTTTGCAGCACACCATGACTGAATAGCAGACAGAAAGTCAGATAGGAGCGAGGAGGAGGGGGAGGCTGAGGGTAGCCTAAAGGATAGTTGTGTGTCATCCGCATAACACTGGAAGTTAGAGGTGAAAGTGGCAATCAAACGTGCCAATACAGCCATACAGTAGTTGAAAAACCAGGGAGATAGGTTAGATCCTTGGGGAACACCACAGGTTGAAAGTGTGATAGTCGAGAGAAAGGCTCCAAGTTCCACCTGGGATGGGCGGTCGGAGAGAAAGGAAGTTAACCACGCTAGAGCCTGACCTGTGATTCCCAGGGTGTCACAGAGACGTACGATCAGGATGTTGTGGTTAACCATGCTAAATGGATTGGAGAGGTCAAGGAGAACGAGGACAGAGGGAGTGTTAGTGTCAAGGTTTGAGAGCAGGTCTTCACAGGTGTTCAGAAGAGCAGTTTCCATGCCTCTGGATGCTCTAAAGCCATACTGATGGTCGTGAAAGCAACCAATAGATTCAGTGTGGAGGGTCAGCTGAGAGATAGCCAACTTCTCCAGGAGTTTGCCAAGGAAAGGAGTGATAGAGATAGGCTGGTAGTTTGCTGGAATGGGGGAGGTCGGCAAAGGGTTTCTTTAGAAGAGGGTGTACAAGGGAGTGCTTGAGAGCAGTTGGGAAAATTCCAGTGGAAAAGGAGAGATTGCAGAGATCAGCCAAGGCTGGTGCGAGGGAGTCAATGTTGTCCTTAATGGTTTTGGAGGGACAGGGGCCCACCTGTTTGGATGAAGCCTTCATAGACTGGACTTGGCTGGTGACCTCAGTGTCAGTGGGCCCAACTACATTAGCTTCAGGCCCCATTTGCTAGACAATCCTGGCTACACCTCTGTTGGGGAAACCATTTGGGAGCGGAACATCTCTCCCGTTCGGCACCCCCATTGACAATGCTCTCTTCCCGGATCATTTAAAACTGCTTTGTGGGATATATTTAATTATCTGCATTATTTTCACATGTTTGTGTTTAACACACCAAAAAGCGGCTATTATAGGTTGAATGTAACATTCTTCTCACATTTTGAAGCATGATTTTGTCAAACATTGAAATATAAACAGGTAACCTTTTCACAGATTACCTTTTATTACAAGTCTTTTAAGCATTGAAAGTACATTTTCAAAATCCACAGGGCATTTTTTGCCTTCTACTGAATTGCATTCTGGTGTTTGTAGTCTTCCATTCAAGGTCAGGAGAAGAATGCCATAGTTGTACACTTTTTAACTAGCATATTTCTATAAGGAGTTAAGTATGTTTCTATAGTTTGTGTACTTTATAAGTCATCTTTATAAAACAGAGTATGGTTGAAAGCCAAACATGGGGGTGAGGAGTGGAAATGATGAGTGGACAAGTGAGTCACGAATAGGGTTTGGCAAGAGAGGCTGCAGTCCTAAAGACTGGAGCGGTTAATGTCAGTGGTTCTGGTCCTGTACTGATTTTGGGGCACAAATCAAGGATACATGTGGGTGGACAGTGTCTGCTCACTTTTCTTAGAGGGCAGACGTAACCTCATTGGGAGTTTTTGAGGCCAACATTAAAAAATGTTTTGCTTGTTCATGTGTTCGGCTACTATCATGTTTACAGTTCAGACGCTTACCCACAAGACCACATACAAGTGTCATTAAAGGGCACTTCTCCTATTTGGATTTTGTTTTCCATGCAATATATCATCACACATTTTTGAATTTAAAAGGTGAGCACCTTTTATACTTTTCCAGCATAATTATTGGAAATTCTCCTCTCTCTGATTATTTTTCCGGGATTAATCATTTTTTTAAAGGCAAATGCTCCTTCGTCTTGTTCACTTTCTTCTATCTCAGTGATATTCAAACGTTTTCATACCAACCCCCCTGGATTAAAAATGTTGTTTCTGCCCACCCCCACCTAGGGATTGGCCTTCTTAAGGAGCCCGAAGGATGTCTGGAGGGGCCATGGAGCAGGTTTAAGGTGACTGATTTTATTAGCAAACGTAAGTAGTACAAACTCTGTGTATATTTTATATCAAGAACAGTCATCGTAGTCCTTTTTAAAGAGTCTGGGGGCCCCTCTGGACTTTTGAAGACCACTGTTCTAAGGGGAAAGGTCAATTGAACTAAATGTGTATATTTCACTGTACGATAATGTTCACTTACTCTGATGGGTGGCAGTTTTTTATTTTTACTGCAGGGGCAGCGATTCCCACACTGAGTGATGCAAGGGACCTGTTCCCAACTCCAGTTCGAACCAACGCATTTTACAACACATTTTGCAGCAGGAATAGAAAAAAAAACATATGATTTACAGGAATATCTAAGAATATAACATCGCAGCTACAATCATCTAACCTGATGAGTTGTCTTTGCAGCATTCTGCTGTAGGATCCCCTGATTCCCCATACTTTTGCATGCCCACTGCCTCAAATCAAGGGTCTGGTGGTCCATTATTGAGTCTCCCTTCCCATTTTGAAGTGAGCAGTACTTACAAATGTTGCAAGATGCATGCTAACACATCACCAAGCTTGAACCCAGCAGGAGAGGAGACAGAAACACTTCCACAACCAGTGATCTAGATGCCCAGAAAAGAACATCATGCCATGGTAAGAAAGGGCTACACTGGCTGCCCCATATGCCTCTCTAGTCAAGTAATAAAACATATGATAAGTAAGTATGCTATGCGTTATTACTTGGCTAGACTGGCATTTTGGGGCAGCCAGTTAAGCCTTTCGTACTGTGGCATGACTTTTCTTCTGGGCACCCTGTCCGGGACAGAAGTGTTGCTGTGTGCTCCTGCTCAGCCTGACTGCCAGTAGAACAGCAATCTGGAGCAGGACAAAGACAGCAATGTGGCTGTATGCTCCTGCTCTGCACCCTCCATGCACAATAGGGGGCATAGCAGGAGAACGCTCTGTATCCCACTCCAGGCCGTTGACTGCACTGCAGGCCCAATCAGGGGCAGAGCCAGATGCAGAGAACACAGCTCCATGCCCCACTCTTGTCTGAATGTGCCGGGAGAGGGTACAGAGTCAAGTCATCATATGGGGCTGAAACAATTTTGTAGTACCCAACTACCGGTGTGGTGCCCTGAGGTGGAGGCCATGAGGCTAGGCTGCTCGCTCTACATGCAAGGCTAAAGAAGTGGTGTAATATCTCTGGGACCAGCATTGGGTATGAGGCAGTGGTCTATATCCTCCCAAGTCTGCCGGGACCCATCATCCAGCCTCTTTTCAGTAATTCAGTAGCACGTCACAACATACCATTTTGGGAATAGGCAGCTGTTTTGGGGAACCATTTGTAACACATTTATTTCTGGCAGTAATGTCACACCTAGTTTCTTCGTGAATAATGTTAGATGTAGGAAGTTCTGACAAATCATTAGGTTGTGTTAGAGCAGCTGTAACATTGACAGAAATTGTTTTTTTTAACTTACCTTTAGCGGGCAGGTACAAAAATAATTTTTGAAAAGTAAGTGTGGCTTACTCCTGGGAACATTCATCACTTACGCATTAGTAAATTACATATTATTTACAAAGCCATTTATGCTCAATTCACAAAATAAGTTATGTCTTGTGAGGAGCCAAGAATGAGACACGGACACAGAGGAGACATGTTTGTGGCTACAAACATTTATTGAAATAAATGGGGTTTGGAAAATGCCTCACTATACCTAATCTAGGAGTATTTTCCCTTCCTCAACTCAAAACTACTGGCTTAGTCAGTGTCAAGATATCCAAGTAAAGAGTCAGTACTGTGTCCGTAATCCTGCTCTGGCCCTCACACTTTAAAGTAACTTCAATGTGAAAAGGCTACACTCCCTTGTTTTCTTAAAGTGTTCAAATAACCAAAGTTCAACACAAAAGTTCAGATCCAATCAAAGTTTTCTCATAGACAAAATATTCACTTCCTTCGGGGGTAATCGCTCCCTACCTGAAGCATTCCCTTCACTTCCAACTTTTTGCTTGCCTCTAGCGGGCAAATACAAAAATAATTTTCCAGAAGTAAGTGTGACTTACTCCTGGGAAAATTCATCACTTACACATGTGTGAGTTACATGCTATTTACAAAGCCATCTGTTTTTAAGGAGAAGCATCTTTGCACATACCGAATGTTTGGGAGACTGCTGAGTGAACCACAGCACTGCGAGTCAACAAGGACTCTTGCTGTTTGATCTTCGTTCCCTGGAGGGGGCGGAGCCTGCTGGTGGTCAGGTGAATCATCACGTGACTAGAATCCACTTTAAAACGCACCCGCATTCACCCTTGCAGCGTTAAGCCCGACAGGGGTAAAGGGCGCCGGCTGTTGTGCGGCTGTTTGGCGCTGTGGCGTATCATTACTCGATATAGGGTGCCTTGTTGCCTGCCATACCAATCAACTGGTTGTGTCAATCGTCTAGGTGATTATTGCTCTTACCTGTCTAGCGATTTTGTTGTACAGTGACGAACGACACGGAAATCACTGTTGGTTGTACTCTAGTGGGCTGGGGGTAGGTGGGTTTCTCTTTTTCGAATATTATTATTTTGTATTAGTCAAGTCATATAAAAATGGCAAATGGCCTGCGAAGTGGCCGATGTGCTGAGGTAACAATGAAAGCTCTTACAGCACACAATATTGACTCTCTTGTGTGTAAAGGCAGTACTACATACAATGATTTGCCAATGTTGGATACCCTAGACTCAGGGACTAAAACGGAACTTGTCAGTGGTACAAATAATACTACTCAATCCACTCACCTAGCTCAGGTTCATGCTTCTCCTGCTGTTTCGCAGGTGTACTTAACAGAGGAGAAAAGGGAGTGCTTCACGGAGAACCCGAGTGAATGCATGACTCTATCTGTTCCATGTAACTCCAAAGAGGAGCCTTTCGTTACTACCATGAGGAAAATGGCTGCACTTGATGCGCAAGTTAATCGGTCTATCACTATGATGACTCCTCTTGTGCTTCGATCATCTAAGAGTGTAAATTTGAATGGAGCAACAGGTAACGGAACACTAGAAGCAACTCTGCAATCCTTAGTGTTCTCTCCCGAACAAGTTGATCCCATTTTAGGTTGTCACAAGATTATCATGGTGGGGGCACAATTGATGCATGTGAAACAGAACATCAATCTACTAGTCCCCTTCCTGTAATTACAAAAATACTTGACCTTCTTGATAAGGGCCATGAACTCACACATTTGGAATTAAAAGAAACTAAGGCAATCTTGTATCACTTATGTTCAAAAATGGATAAAATTGAGGGATTTATAACCGCTGTTGACACATTGAGGTCAATGCAGTGTGAAAAAAATGATAAACGAAACATTAGCGGTCCCTCCGGTGAAACATGATCAAAGCAATGCATGCAATTTGGTTGCCATGAAGGGGACAAAGTTATACAATCAATTAAAGTGCCATCTGATATTGTGACATGTAAATGTGAAAATGACTTGAAACAGATTAAAGCTTCAGTTGAGGCATTGAATATCACAATCACTACACATCTCTTGCAAATGGTGCCATCCATACCTACGCCTGACAGTCCATCTGTATTGGTGGAAGAAATTGAACACCAACAAAATGTGGAAAATTTGAATTCTTCTATGGAGGAAAATTCAATATTTATGTCTCGACGTGCTAAAAGGATGCATTTGCGTGCTGTAAAAAGACATGCTAATAGAAAGAAGGCAGCTTTGGAACACAAAAAAACAATGACTAAAGATCTTAAATCAACTTCTATTATAGAAATCACAGACAATGAGCATATAGACGTGGAACAACTAACTAAAGAAAGTCAAGATGCACTTACATCTAAAATTAATTTATCGGAGGAAACCAGAGATAAGGGATCCCCTATCCCCCCGACAGTGAAGGAAGTTATGCATAGTAGGTCTTTAGCTCCAGATGTCTGTATTATACATTCGGCGGAGCCAGTCTCTGAGAAAGCAACAAATTGTAAGATTGCAATTAAATCAAATGTAGGTATGGTACCTTTAAAGGCTCATGATATCTGTGCTAAAAAAAGTGCAATGCTTGCAAGTGATTCTGATACTAAAGATGCTGTGAAAACCACTTTAAATAGTTACTTCTCAATAGTAGGGAGAAGTTGTACAATGAAAGGAGAAATCAAACAGTCGGATTCTACCGATAGAGTCGCTCTTAAAATACCCTTAAGGAAATCCTATAGTGAAGTGTGTATGCACCCTGCGAGTTTAGGGGAAACCGTTATTATTGATCGAATGTTGAGTACAAATGAGCTATTTGTTGTGGGACATGGTACGAATGAAGAAACTAATAGAATGAAGGATGTAAGCATAGAAACAACTGTAAATAGTGAGTATGTTCTAAATAAAAATATGTCCTCAGTTGTGGTAAATGGTAGGGGCAAAAAAACTGAAGTGTTTGTGGTACCTTTCACAGTCCCATCTGAGGACCCTAAAATGAGTAAACTTAACAAAGTTGAATCTCTATATTCCCCTAATCGTATATTAATTCATGGCCCTGCGCTAACTAGATCATTATCTGAAATTAAGAACGAGAAGGTCCCATTACACAGAAATTACGAATTATTTGAAAACATGAGTAAAACTAAACATCTGGAAAATCTAAATGAAAATTCAACTCAATTTTCCCATTCTCTTATTAGTGATCCTTTGAAAGATATATCTTCTAAAACTCCAGCAAATAATATTAATCAAACTGAGCCCCTGCAAGTTGACAATGAAAGACAGCATATTATCGGATTCAAGGGTGATTGCTCTAATTTGGCTGATAGACGAATTAATCGTTCATTTATATTTTCCTTGTTCTCTAAAATACCACAATTGAGAATGGTAAAATCTGATGATATCAAAAGGGTCTCTCTGGCTATAGTAAATAATTTTATGGCTGTTTGTTATCTCACCTCCGAGGCCGTAATGAAATTCATCTGGTTTAGTCGTGAGGAAATAAAATATGAGGGATTGAAACTTTTTTTCTTTTTCATCTGAGAATGATGCAATAGAATTTTTGAAACCCTTAAATGAGGGCGATGGAAAGTCTCTCAAATCCGGTATATCTGCCATGAGTCCTGTGACGGGTTCAGAGGGTGAAATATTGGAGCTATTGAAGATGGTAGCCAATGCAAAAGGTTTGCCTTGGTTGGAACCAATGCTTGCGGCTATAATGTGTCCTAAAACATCTCTATCTGATACATAGCTATCTAAGAACATAGAATTTAAAATCATTTCATGGAATTCTTGTGGATCTGTGAACTTAATGAAATGGCATTCTGCATTATCACTCAACGATCAACCTATGATAATTATGGTGCAGGAATCCATGAATACTGAACCTCTTTTGCTGGCTGGTTATTCAACCTTTTATTTACCTGCACAGAAACACTCTCAAGGGCGTCCCTTTGGGGGTTTAACTGTAGCAGTAAATACATCTCTCAAACCTCACTCAAAATTGGTATGGGAATCTGCAAGTTTATTGGGGATCCATCTTAATATGCCATCAAGTGAATTTCCTTCACTGATGATTATTTCTTTATATTGGAATCCTGCAAACATAACAATTGATCAAATGTTGGATGAACTGGAAATGTGTTTAGAATTCATATCTGGTAATTACCGGGCATGTGAATTTATCGTAGGTGGGGATTTTAATTGTGATTGTAGAAATATGCCTGAGAGTGATATTCCAAACCTATCGACTTTGTCTCGCATTAGCAGTTCTAAATTTAGGGAAATTCTAACCGACTGGGACATGGATTTATTGGTATCCAATGATATGAAATTTAAAATAACATGGGAACGAGGTAAGAAGAACTCAATGATAGATTTTATATATGTATCTCATAATTTACTAAGGTATATGACTCCTTTAGATATAGGACAGGTAGCGAATGGAGATCATTCACAAATTTCAACAATTTTAAAATTAAAATATCAAACGCTAAAACCCAATATAGCATTAGAAGTGCTGGAAATTAATCGCCCTTTACACTCCATCAGGTGGAATCAAGGGATGTGTAATCAGGTGGTAAAACACGTATCCATAGAGATGGAGAGGATCCGCCAAGAAGGAGGAAACTTAGGATCTATATCTGGAACTCAGTATTCTGAAATAGTTAATGCAGCTCTTATGAGGTTTCGTAAAAAACAAAGCAATGTAATACATAATCATGTATACAATTCTACATGTAAACTTCTAAAAAGGGATAAAAATAGGGCACTGAGACATCAGAAGAGAAGCTACTTAGGTAGTGAAGATAGTAAGGTAAGGCGGAAGGTCTGCCTACAAACAAGATTTGAGATTCGCCCGTATTTCAAGACACAATGAGGAAAATTGTGCATTTATCCGCGCAATTACGGCACATGACACACGTGTAATTTGGCGCACTATAAATTCTGATAATAAATGTGTTGTACTATCCATGCCTAATTGTATTCCCGATCAGACATGGCAAACATATATCACGGCTAAATATCAGATTCCATATGAGTTCCGACACGTTCCAAGTGTTTATTTGGCGTATACCACCATCCCACGGTTGAATTGGAATCTCTGCGACATCATATGGGCAATTACTCGGTTGTCTTATTCTAAAGCTGCAGGGCCAGATGGGCTTCCCCCGTGTCTTTATAAGGCGGACCCGGAGTCCGGAGTTATGGGCTGTCATTATAAAATCTAAATTTGAAACCATTATTAACACGGGGGATATTCCATTATCATGGCTATCAGCAAACATAATCCCTATATACAAAAAAGGTGTCCCAGCTTCACCGGAGAATTATAGACCAATTTCACTAATCGATACTGAGGCTAAAATCTTTGCTATTCTTCTATTACATGACCTTGATAAATGTATTGAAGCAAATGGTCTATATTCAAAATATCAAACTGGTTTTAGGAGGAATATGAGTACTGCATTAAATGCAGCTATTATGGCACATGTCATTGCAGGAGCAAAGGAAAAGAACTCTAATCCAGTTTATATTGCAATGATTGACATGAGCTCAGCCTTTGACAATGTCGTACGTAATTTGTTGTGAATGAAAATGGCGAAACTTGGAATTCCTACAGTCTTGTTGTATTGGATTATTAAATTGCATTCAAATACATTGTATAAAATTAGAATAACATCAGATGGTGGTACCACTACTCCAATTGGGACAGCGATAGGTTTAAAACAGGGTTGCAAATTTGCGGCTACCCTTTTTAACCTATATATGTCTGACTTAGGAGCGAACTGGGAAAATAGGAACCTGTTTTCTGTAAAAGTGGGGAGCATTCATTTAAAATGGATTGCCTTCGCAGACGATATTATTTTGTTTGACCACACCCCTGGAGGGCTTCAAATCAAACTTTTGCTCTTTGAAGAATTTGCAAAAGTTCATAATTTGACTCCAAATCCAATAAAAAAAGCTATTATGAAATTTGGAGTCAAATCTAAAAAAGACTTTGACAGAATGTATATGTATATGTCCTCTACAGAACTGTGCAAGCATGTTCTTCATGTGTGCACATGTGTGTCCATGTAACATCTTGCTTGGGTGTGAGTGTGCTTCATGGCTAATGTTACTATGTTGTGGTGTCTCTAATGACATCAGCACCGTAGGATATTTGTCATCAGTTGATCATGCCCATTGAGGCGTCTGGATCCATAATTCGTTCCCTGGAGGGGGCTGAGCCTGCCGGTGGTCACGTGAATCATCACGTGACTAGAATCCACTTTAAAACGCACCCGCATTCAGTCGAGCGGCCCGTTCTGTTTTTAAGGAGAAGCATCTTTGCACATACCGAACGTTTGGGAGACTGCTGAGTGAACCACAGCACTGCGAGTCAACAAGGACTCTTGCTGTTTGAGCTTCGTTCCCTGGAGGGGCGGAGCCTGCTGGTGGTCACGTGAATCATCACGTGACTAGAATCCACTTTAAAACGCACCCGCATTCCGTCGAGCGGCCCGTTCTGTTTTTAAGGAGAAGCATCTTTGCACATACCGAACGTTTGGGAGACTGCTGAGTGAACCACAGCACTGCGAGTCAACAAGGACTCTTGCTGTTTGAGCTTCGTTCCCTGGAGGGGGCGGAGCCTGCTGGTGGTCACGTGAATCATCACGTGACTAGAATCCACTTTAAAACGCACCCGCATTCAGTCGAGTGGCGCGTTCTGTTTTTAAGGAGAAGCATCTTTGCACATACCGAACGTTTGGGAGACTGCTGAGTGAACCACAGCACTGCGAGTCAACAAGGTCTCTTGCTGTTTGATCTTCGTTCCCTGGAGGGGGCGGAGCCTGCTGGTGGTCACGTGAATCATCACGTGACTAGAATCCACTTTAAAACGCACCCGCATTCAGTCGAGCGGCGCGTTCTGTTTTTAAGGAGCAGCATCTTTGCACATACCGAACGTTTGGGAGACTGCTGAGTGAACCACAGCACTGCGAGTCAACAAGGACTCTTGCTGTTTGATCTTCGTTCCCTGGAGGGGGCGGAGCCTGCTGGTGGTCACGTGAATCATCACGTGACTAGAATCCACTTTAAAACGCACCAGCATTCACCCTTGCAGCGTTAAGCCCAAGAGGGGTAAAGGGCACCGGCTGTTGTGGGGCTGTTTGGCGCTGTGGCGTATCATTACTCGATATAGGGTGCCTTGTTGCCTGCCATACCAATCAACTGGTTGTGTCAATCGTCTAGGTGATTATTGCTCTTACCTGTCTAGCGATTTTGTTGTACAGTGACGAACGACACGAAAATCACTGTTGGTTGTACTCTAGTGGGCTGGGGGTAGGTGGGTTTCTCTTTTTCAAATATTATTATTTTGTATTAGTCAAGTCATATAAAAATGGCAAATGGCCTGCGAAGTGGCGATGTGCTGAGGTAACAATGAAAGCTCTTACAGCACACAATATTGACTCTCTTGTGTGTAAAGGCAGTACTACATACAATGATTTGCCAATGTTGGATACCCTAGACTCAGGGACTAAAACGGAACTTGTCAGTGGTACAGATAATACTACTCAATCCACTCACTTAGCTCAGGTTCATGCTTCTCCTGCTGTTTCGCACGCGTACTTAACAGAGGAGAAAAGGGAGTGCTTCACGGAGAACCCGAGTGAATACATGACTCTATCTGTTCCATGTAACTCCAAAGAGGAGCCTTTCGTTACTACCATGAGGAAAATGGCTGCACTGGATGCGCAAGTTAATCGCTCTATCACTATGATGACTCCTCTTGTGCTTTGATCATCTAAGAGTGTAAATTTGAATGGAGCAACAGGTAACGGAACACTGGAAGCAACTCCGCAATCCTTAGTGTTCTCTCCCGAACAAGTTGAAGCCCATTTTAGGTTGTCACAGGATTATCATGGTGGGGGCACAATTGATGCATGTGAAACAGAACATCAATCTACTAGTCCCCTTCCTGTAATTACAAAAATACTTGACCTTCTTGATAAGGGCCATGAACTCACACATTTGGAATTAAAAGAAACTAAGGCAATCTTGTATCACTTATGTTCAAAAATGGATAAAATTGAGGGATTTATAACCGCTGTTGACATTTTGAGGTCTATGCAGTGTGAAAAAAATGATAAACTAAACATTGCGGTCCCTCCGGTGAAACATGATCAAAGCACGCAATGCATGCAAATTGGTTGCCATGAAGGGGACAAAGTTATACAATCAATTAAAGTGCCATCTGATATTGTGACATGTAAATGTGAAAATGACTTGAAACAGATTATAGCTTCAGTTGAGGCATTGAATATCACAATCACTACACATCTCTTGCAAATGGTGTCATCCATACCTACGCCTGACAGTCCATCTGTATTGGTGGAAGAAATTGAACACCAACAAAATGTGGAAAATTTGAATTCTTCTATCAAGGAAAATTCAATATTTATATCTCGACGTGCTAAAAGGATGCATTTGCGTGCTGTAAAAAGACGTGCTAATAGAAAGAAGGCAGCTTTGGAACACAAAAAAACAATGACTAAAGATCTTAAATCAACTTCTATTCTAGAAATCACAGACGATGAGCATATAGACGTGGAACAACTAACTAAAGAAAGTCAAGATGCACTTACATCTAAAATTAATTTATCGGAGGAAACCAGAGATAAGGGATCCCTATCCCCCCGACAGTGAAGGAAGTTATGCATAGTAGGTCTTTATCTTCAGATGTCTGTATTATACATTCGGCAGAGCCAGTCTCTGAGAAAGCAACAAATTGTAAGATTGCAATTAAATCAAATGTTGGTTTGGTACCTTTAAAGGCTCATGATATCTGTGCTAAAAAAAAGTGCAATGCTTGCAAGTGATTCTGATACTAAAGATGCTGTGAAAACCACTTTAAATAGTTACTTCTCAATAGTAGGGAGAAGTTGTGCAATGAAAGAAGAAATCAAACAGTCGGATCCTACCGATAGAGTCGCTCCTAAAATACCCTTAAGGAAATCCTATAGTGAAGTGTGTATGCACCCTGCGAGTTTAGGGGAAACCGTTATTATTGATCGAATGTTGAGTTCAAATGAGCTATTTGTTGTGGGACATGGTACGAATAAAGAAACAGATAGAATGAAGGATGTAAGCCTAGGAACAACTGTAAATAGTGAGTATGTTCTAAATAAAAATATGTCCTCACTTGTGGTAAATGGTAGGGGCAAAAAAACTGAAGTGGTTGTGGTACCTTTCACAGTCCCGTCTGAGGACCCTAAAATGGGTAAACTTAACAAAGTTGAATTTCTATATTCCCCTAATCGTATATTAATTCATGGCCCTGCGCTAAGTAGATCATTATCTGAAATTAAGAACGAGAAGGTCCCATTACACAGAAATTACGAATTATTTGAAAACACAAATAAAACTAAACATCTGGAAAATCTAAATGAAAATTCAACTCAATTTTCCCATGCTCTTATTAGTGATCCTTTGAAAGATATATCTTCTAAAACTCCAGCAAATAATATTAATCAAACTGAGCCCCTGCAAGTTGACACTGAAAGACAGCATATTATCGGATTCAAGGGTGATTCCTCTAATTTGGCGGATAGACAAATTAATCGTTCATTTATATTTTCCTTGTTCTCTACAATACCACAATTGAGAATGGTAAAATCTGATGATATCGAAAGGGTCTCTCTGGCTATAGTAAATAATTTTAGGGCTGTTTGTTATCTCACCTCTGAGGCCGTAATGAAATTCATCTGGTTTAGTCGTGAGGAAATAAAATATGAGGGATTGAAACTTTTTACTTTTTCATCTGAGAATGATGCAATAGAATTTTTGAAACCCTTAAACGAGGGCGATGGAAAGTCTCTCAAATCTGGTATATCTGCCATGAGTCCTGTGACGGGTTCAGAGGGTGAAATATTGGAGCTATTGAAGACGGTAGCCAATGCAAAAGGTTTGCCTTGGTTGGAACCAATGCTTGTGGCTATAATGTGTCCTAAAACATCTCTATCCGATACATAGCTATCTAAGAACATAGAATTTAAAATTATTTCATGGAATTCTTGTGGATCTGTGAACTTAATGAAATGGCATTCTGCATTATCACTCAACGATCAACCTATGATAATTATGGTGCAGGAATCCATGAATACTGAACCTCTTTTGCTGGCTGGTTATTCAACCTTTTATTTACCTGCACAGAAACACTCTCAAAGGCGTCCCTCTGGTGCTTTAGCGGTAGCAGTAAATACATCTCTCAAAGCTCACTCAAAATTGGTATGGGAATCTGCAAGTTTATTGGGGATCCATCTTAATATGCCATCAAGTGAATTTCCTTCACTGATGATTATTTCTTTATATTGGAATCCTGCGAACATAACAATTGATCAAATGTTGAATGAACTGGAAATGTGTTTAGAATTCATATCTGGTAATTACCGGGCATGTGAATTTATCGTAGATGGGGATTTTAATTGTGATTGTAGAAATATGACTGAGAGTGATATTCCAAACCTATCGACTTTGTCTCGCATTAGAGGTTCTACATTTAGGGAAATTCTAACCGACTGGGACATGGATTTATTGGTATCCAATGACATGAAATTTAAAATTACATGGGAACGAGGTAAGAAGAACTCAATGATAGATTTTTTATATGTATCTTAAAATTTACTGAGGTATATGACTCCTTTAGAAATAGGACAGATAGCGATTGGAGATCATGCACACATTTCAACAATTTTAAAATTAAAATATCAAACGCTAAAACCCAATATAGCATTAGAAGTGCTAGAAATTAATCGCCCTTTACACTCCATCAGGTGGAATCAAGGGATGTGTAATCAGGTGGTAAAACACGTATCCATAGAGATGGAGAGGATCCGCCAAGAAGGAGGAAACTTAGGATCTATATCTGGAACTCAGTATTCTGAAATAGTTAATGCAGCTCTTATGAGGTTTCGTAAAAAACAAAGCAATGTAATACATAATCATGCATACAATTCTACATGTAAACTTCTAAAAAAGGATAAAAATAGGGCACTGAGATATCAGAAGAGAAGCTACTTAGGTAGAGAAGATAGTAAGGTAAGGCAGAACTTAATTCTGTCTGCCTACAAACAAGATTTGAGATTCGCCCGTATTTCAAGACACATTGAGGAAAATTGTGCACTTATCCACGCAATTACGGCACATGACACACATGTAATTTGGCGCACTATAAATTCTGATAATAAATGTGTTGTACTATCCATGCCTAATTGTATTCCCGATCAGACATGGCAAACATATATCACGGCTAAATATCAGATTCCATATGAGTTCCGACATGTTCCAAGTGTTTATTTGGCGTATACCACCATCCCACGGTTGAATTGGAATCTCTGCGACATCATATGGGCAATTACTCGGTTGTCTTATTCTAAAGCTGCATGGCCAGATGGGCTTCTCCCGTGTCTTTATAAGACAGACCCGGAGTTATGGGCTGTCATTATAAAATCTAAATTTGAAACCATTATTAACACGGGGGATATTCCATTATCATGGCTATCAGCAAACATAATCCCTACATACAAAAAAGGTGACCCAGCTTCACTGGAGAATTATAGACCAATTTCACTAATCGATACTGAGGCTAAAATCTTTGCTATTCTTCTATTACATGACCTTGAGAAATGTATTGAAGCAAATGGTCTATATTCAAAATATCAAACTGGTTTTAGGAGGAATATGAGTACTGCATTAAATGCAGCTATTATGGCACATGTCATCGCAGGAGCAAAGGAAAAGAACTCTAATCCAGTTTATATTGCAATGATTGACATGAGCTCAGCCTTTGACAATGTTGTGCATAATTTGTTGTGGATGAAAATGGCGAAACTTGGAATTCCTACAGTCTTGTTGTATTGGATTATTAAATTGCATTTGAATACATCGTATAAAATTAGAATAACATCAGATGGTGGTACCACTACTCCAATTGGGACAGCGATAGGTTTAAAACAGGGTTGCAATCTTGCGGCTACCCTTTTTAACCTATATATGTCTGACTTAGGAGCGAACTGGGAAAATAGGAACCTGTTTTCTGTAAAAGTGGGGAGCATTCATTTAAAATGGATTGCCTTCGCAGACGATATTATTTTGTTTGACCCCACCCCTGGAGGGCTTCAAATCAAACTTTTGCTCTTTGAAGAATTTGCAAAAGTTCATAATTTGACTCCAAATCCAATAAAAACAGCTATTATGAAATTTGGAGTCAAATCTAAAAAAGATAACTTCCGATGGCAAATTATGGGTAAACAAATATCTTGTACCAATTATGCAATTTACTTAGGGTATCATTTATCAGCCCAAAATTCAATTGGTTCGTGGTCCGAAATTATTAAATGCAAGACTATACCCCTTTTGGCCCTATTGAAAAAGATATACACTCATTACTGCAAGTTTTCACTAACTCCTTTAATAGAATTTATGACACTAAAAATTGAGACCGTAATTCTTTATGCACTTGATGGTTGTTTATGTGATATGGATTCTACGCTTGACATTTTACAGGGCATATATTTGAAATCTGCAATGATCTTACCTATGACTGTTCCAATTGCTATCATCCGACACAAATTGGGGTTGCTGTCTCTTTCTACTCGATGGAAATGGAGGCAGCTATCTAACTATGTAAAGATACACTATCCCCCTACCAATTCGTTGTATGTGGACATGAGCTCTATGTTAAGTAACCACACACCTAATTCGCTTCATAATTACCATCTGAAAATGCAACAAGTATTGTCTGAAGTGAACATCACTGTGGAGGATATACATAAACGTCCCTGCTATGCTAAAAAAAAGCTTTTTGAAACAGATTGGTGTTCTACGATAGACAAGATTATGTCTTCTAAGCTATTTAAAGGGTATGGGTTACACGTTAAGCAGCGCATCCCACGTTATTAGCATATTACGATGTTCCCTTGTGAACATACTAGAAAGATATACATTCGATTTAGATGTAATCTTTTCTATACAAGGGAAAGAACGAAGAACTGGAAGATGTCTGACACCAAAGATTGCGTTAGATGTCGCTTCGATGAATGTAGTGAACCTTTTGAAACATTGAAGCATCTTATCCTTTACTGTCCTCATTTTAAGAAAATAAGAACTGATAGACTAATGAAGTTTGTCAATATTGAATATGATGATTGTCTGGAAACTTTATGGTTTAGAACGATACAGGGAACCTACAAACAATCTATGAATTGGTAAGCTATTGTAAGCATATTGAAAAGGAATGGGAATGAATCAATAATTGAGCTCAATAACACTCCATAGAGGAAAATTCATTGAGGGTCTTTTATGTACTATAAACTGAGCACAAATAAGTTTGTTGAAAGTTTTGTAAATGGTGGTTTTGATACAAAATATTAAGATTTTATATTTTCTAATTTTGTATTTCCTAATTTTGGAAAGGTTTTATTGTATGGTGTTTTTATATGTTTTATCTTGTAAAGGTTCTACATGAAATTGTTTTATGTACTTGAACCAAATGCAAATAAAAGAAAAGAAAAGCCATTTAAACACAATTCACAAAATAAGTTATGCCTGTTTAACATATTTACAATTATGAATAGGCTACACAAACATGTGATGTTATGGTATTAGGTTTTATCCGGCGCACCGTTGCCCTTTGCATAGTCTCCAGATGCATGGCCAGTAAGAGGGGAGGGGTGTATTAGGTTAGTGCAGTGGGAGGGAATATGCAGGATAGCTTTGCTGTTGTTTTGATGCATGCAAAGCAGATGCACCCTGAGCTCCATATGCATGTCTGTTTCAAGGTGTCCTCTGTTGACAGCACAGAGTCATTTATGTACAGAGGGGAGTCTTGCATGCCTGTCGTGTTAAGAAGCATTGGCAAGAGTGAGCATATCAAGAAGTGTGTCAGGTAGCAATAACGAAAGTTAATGCATTCATTAATGAATGCCTGCCAAGGTTACTGCTGGCCAATTGTCATTTTCAAAACAGAGAACTCGAAGTACAAAACGATTATTTTCTTTATCAGTACAGGTTACTGTAAGAATTCAGTGAATTTTCTTTAAGCTGATAATTCATTTAAACACCCACCAGTCAACCTAAGGCAGCCTCAGCCGAGGCCCAACTGACAAATACAGAACACTAATTTAAACCAAGCACCTAACGTTTTCTTTTGCAGGACTTCGGCAAGACAAGACACAACACCTCTCCCTTCCTTTCATGCCTAACACTTTCACAACACACACACTCTTGTATAGGTAAGCCAGAGAGGACCAGGGTTCACACCACGCAATCACAGTTCAGAGCACCCAGGGCCAAATGAACCCTCCCCCGGAATACAAATGGGGGACTCAGCCATGGGCGAGTTAGAACTGTCCTTTGTTTTCCATAACAGACAGGGATCATACAGGAAAGACGTTTCCAGAAATCATAGCTCCTGAGCCTGTGTCAGGGGTTTTTGTGCCATTCTGACATCCAAAATCAGGGCTCTTCCCCAAAAACCTAAGAGCCCACCTGATTGGGTGATTGGAGTGGTATCACCTATGGCTAGCACCTATAGAAGTTATTCTACTGGCCCTCGCAAGTCAGGTGGCTTGCCTGACCCTTCCCCAAAACAATCTATTACATTGTTGCAGGGTCGCAGGATTACCATTGGCCCTTGCCCTCTGCCATCCACCCCTGGAATTATGTTTCCTGATTGGCTGGAGCTGATCTCCCCAGGCCTGGGACCCAGCTCCGTTATCAGCACTCAATGCACCTTTCAAGGTGATGGGAAAGACTATTTATTCCCATTGTAACCGTCAGCATTACCACTTTGCCTTTGAGAGTGCCTGTAGAGTTGCAACATTGTAAAATCATATTTATATCATTTTGTGTCTGTGTCGCTGGGAACTGCTCCTGGGTGAATGACCATTGTTCGGTTCAGCCGTACCACATGGGTGAAGACCACAAAATTGAGCTTTCTGCTCTGCAATTGGTGAGGATTCATTCGGTTTTCGCAGGAGGCTCCTGGACTCTAAGGCTTATGAATGTTCTGCTCATCTCTGAACTTGGCTCTGTGCCTTGGCCTGGTGCTTCGTGCAGCCTAATTCTGCTTTGCTTCATCTCTCGTTCTGCGGCTTGTGGCTTCATGTAATAATATTATAGTTGTGCTACACTTTCTATATGTCTATATTGTATTATTCTCCTTAGATTTTACTAGTATTTTGGTTCTTCCAGGTTCCTTATACGATCCTGTAGTTTCATACGGTTAGTTGCAATAAGCTGTTGCACACTTGCTCTTCATCTCTTCTTTGCCTTGCATTCTGTGTTTCTGCATTTGGCTAATGAGAAAAATAATAAAAGACTTTGACAGAATGTATATGTATATGTCCTCTACAGAACTGTGCAAGCATGTTCTTCATGTGTGCACATGTGTGTCCATGTAACATCTTGCTTGGGTGTGAGTGTGCTTCATGGCTAATGTTACTATGTTGTGGTGTCTCTAATGACGTCAGCACCGTAGGATATTTGTCATCAGTTGATCATGCCCATTGAGGCGTCTGGATCCATAATCAGTATTGGGGAACCTGTATCCATGATGGCATTAGCAGGATAAGGTTTGAATGTCTATCTGAGAGAATATGTGTTCACATGTGTATTTGTTACTGGCCCTCCTACGGGCTGTCTGAACAGCGACTGGCATCTTGCATATCTGACTCTTCGAGCTGTCATGATTATGGGGGTCAAGAGGGGCATTCCAGGGACCCTCTCTGGGTTTCACCATGTTGGCATCCATGACCATATATATACGACAGCCAGCTCTGGTCTTTTCCTGCTCCTTTTGCTTCTTCCTCAATCTCGGCGTGCATTGTCGACCATCTTGTCACTGCTTCTGTCAGTGTGCCATTTGCTTCATCATTTGTGGGCACTAACATGCAACAGGAAATTCCGATCTTGGTGCAAACTCCTCCTTCCATTGCTGTGAGAAGGTCTACAACAGATCTGTTCTGGAGTACCATCAACCTTACTGCTCGGAGCTCTTCTTTGATTGCGTTGAAGCTATTTACAGTCTGGTTTATTGTCTGCATCAGCTCCCACCTTGTAATCCAGAGCCATTTTGCATTTGTGTATGTCTGTGCAGCTGGTACTACTGATGCAAAGAACATCTCTGTCCTACTGAACAGTCTCCCTTCAGGTGGTACGTTGTCCACTGTTGCTTCTGATGCTGATCAGAAGTAGTTCTCTCTTTTCACTCTATTCACTACTTCTGACCTATTCTTTCTCTTTGTGTTGTCCTTCTTAGGGAAGTCTTCTGTCTTGATGTCTTTCTGCGGTACTACTTATGCTGGTGTATTGATGTGTACCAATAAACATATTCCTCCCCAGTTGGGTGGTAGCTTCTCATATGCCTTAGATCCGCACGCCCAATAGTGATCCATTAATACTGCTATCCCAACCTTGATTGATGGATGCTTCTCTGTGTACTTGCACTCCTGGTTTTCTCCAACCTTTACTGCACCAAAGTTCTGAAAACATAACGCTGGTTTCTTCAGTGGTACTATGGGCATAGGTCCAGCTTTATTGCCCACCCAGGTCAGTAACTTCGTACTTGCATCCCATTCTTTCAGGAACTTGTCATTTTCTCCCTGTACTGTGTTCACTGGAGCCTGTCGGACTGTATGTGCTTTGCTACCTACTACTCCCTCCTTCCATCCTTCAGCTGTGTACACGTGGCCATAAACAAGCATATGTGGTTGTTCCCAACATCCTGGTCCTCCTCCTATTTCGTTGGGTCCCTTCTTCGGGCATAGTAATACTTTCAGTGTTATTGTTTTTGTCTCTCCTTTCTGTGGCCGTCAGTTATGTATTGTATAGCCTCGTCTAGTTGCCAGTAATTGTTCATCATGTCAAGTGTCTTTATATAACTATCTTCATAGGGAAATGTTGCCTTGGACGTCCATCTCAATGTTGCTGTTCTCCCTTGGAATCTTCCTCGGGTTGTAACCATGAACAGGTACATAAGGCATTGTGCTCTTGCTGCTGGTATTTCGGTTGCTACAAACGTTTTAGAAGCACTCGTGGCATAGGGGATTAGTGAGCAGACATAGCAGCTCTCCCAAGTGGTTTGTTTACCTACTTTAGTCATGTGCTTGTACCACATGTTATTAGATACTCAAGCAGTATCAGTGAGAAAGAGTTCCACCCCCCCATGTCTGCATCGGCACTGCTTCTACCTCTCGTTAGTGTACTTACAGTGCTTACCTGTCCACCTGACATGGTCGTTCTACCTGCTAGAGTTGGGGTTGTGTTAGTAGAGGATACAGCAGTAATGCTAGAAACAAATGATACTCGGCAAAAGATGAGGGCAAACAATACTACATGAGAATAAGACACACAACACAATAAACAGTCTTTTAATAATTATGCCATCACTTACACATCTTGGATCCTAGTGTAGTTTGAAGATATCAGTTGCCCGCCTGAAATGCACAAAAACCAAGCGTTATTTTGTTAGTATTTTATTAGTTTGTGCTCCACAAACAAAATAATCTGCCTTAGCAAGAAGGAATAGCTTTTTCCACATAGCATGTTTTCTAGGATCTCGTAGTACTGCAAGTACGGATGGATTTCCCCTTTCCAGGTGTGGGTATACTTGGGACAAATAAGCTATGAAGACGCATAAGTACATGTTAGGGTGGCGTCTTCTTGTGCTATTGTACCTCCTGACAAATTGGACAAATTGACCTTGGAAGGTTTCGGAATGGGGATTACAGGGAATCATGAAACAATGCAATACTCAGTCAGTCAATGAGTTTATTTGGATACATGATCCATTAAACACAAAAAACATTAACACAATTCAATACAATCATTAAGAACCCATCAATACAAACATTCTTCATGGTTCATTTCAGTTAATTTCATTTGCCACAGATTTTGCAAAACATATACAATACAAAAATACCTTTTACCAATATAATACCATAAAGTGACTAAATCCTGGGGACAAAAATCCCATTCCATGACAAGATAAAGGAGCAGTAATATGAGCCAAATAGAGCTTATTCACTTAAAATAGCTGTCTTTAAAAACAAAAGCAGTGCCCATGCAGTTAAAACTGAATCCGCACTAAGAAGAAACAAAATGGCAGATCTGTAGAGGCGAATGTTAGTCTCCCTTAGGATTAGCTGCAAAGTAACTCGACGTATCCCCCTATAACCTGGGCAAAACAATAACAGGTGGTCCAAATCTTCCTTAATGTAGCCACACACTGGGCAAGCCGCCAAATCCATATAACCATTACAGATAACTGTATTGCTCCTCAGGAGGAGGCAGTCAAACATTGCGTGGGTAATTTGCCAGCGATCCTTCCATGTTGTGCCCCACAATAAGTAGGGTTATATTTCATTAACCCGGCTAATTACCACGTGCTCTCTGTCAGCAGTTAACACATGTTCCTGAAGGGATCTCTTTGCATAAAATGCTTCCCCCCATACAGATGTATAGTTTCTGAGCTGACTTGGTCAACAGAGCATCTGGGGAGGAAATAGATCTTATATTCCCCTCCACCAGAGTCTTATCTATATACTGGAGCCACAGAATGTTTTACCATCCGACCCTGGCCATAACGGGCCTAATTGTAAAGTGACAAAGTGTGGCTCGTTCATTCACCCAAATCCTAACCCAGAAAATAATAGGGGCTATGGCCCACTGGTCCTCCCAGAACTCCATGTACAGCTCTATATGGATAGAGATACAGACAGAGGAGTTTGGGAGCCGCAGTAATCCCCTAAAAAACAAGTTCTCCTTTACTTGGATGTTTTGTGTCTTTTGGAAGTCCCATAACGGGGCACCATACAGGGCGACAACCTTCGATTGGGACAGATAGATTTTCAACATGGCATCCAATTGCTTGCCCTCACAACGCGAGAGAAAGCGTGGGATCACCCCTATTTGTTGGGTATATTTAACTCATTGTTTTTGTACGTGTGCCTTCCCAGTTAAAAATTCAGATAACCTAATCCCAGGGTAATGAAAAACCTTCACCATTGGGATAATTTCTCCATTACATAGCATGGGCCTCATTTTTGCAGATCTCTTACTGCCTACACAGGCCATTACAGCCGACTTCTTGGTGTTAATCTTCAGCCCCAAGTTGCCCATAAAAGGTTCATACGCAGATATAAGAATTTGCAGGGCTCTTGGGGTTCTTGCTAGCAACACAGTGTCATCTGCGTAAGCCAGCACGGGGAAGGCGCGACCCCCCAAAACCAAGAAGTCCGCCATAGACTCCATCAGATCCTTACAAAGCTCATTGACATATAAACAGAAACAAATGGGTGCAAGCACACACCCTTGCCAAACGCTACAACCCACATTAAAACAGGCTTTGCAATGACCCCAACGACCACTGCAAACACAGGCCTCATTGTCTCTATGGATATCTACCAAGACCTTCAAAATGTCCCCCGGGAAACCCAAAGACCGAGCACGGCCCAAAGTTTAGATCTATCTACCTTATCAAAGGCAGTGCTCAGGTCCATAAACGTGAGGTAAACCCCCTCACCTTTGCAAAAAACGGAGTTAGTCACTAACGGGTAAAGATTGAGACTCTGTTCCAACGTACCATCCCGGGACGAAAGCCTAGCTGTACATTGGACAAAACTGCCTCCTCTGTGAGCCAAGATTCAATTGACACCAATAAAATTCTCCCAAAAATGTTGAAGGACATGTCCAAGAGGGAAATTGGTCTATATGCGGTTGGACAAGCTACATCCCCCTTCTAATAGATGGGATAAATAATGGGTTTTTTTCAGGACAGAGGGTAACTACCCGGCACCATACAGGCATTAAACACTAAAGTAAGGAGTGGAGCCCATAGATCAGCATGATCATGGGCTTGTTGACTAATTGCACTGGTCACATCTTCCAGCCTAAACTTCATAGGAGATTGACACGCAACTGATCTCACCCTTTCATTACCACCCTTAAACAAGTTCCCAAAGTGCTTTAGCCACACTTCCTCTGCCACATGGATACCACTGGACCTTTCCCTTAGGGACCCCGAGTTGCCCCCTTCACAAATTCCCAAAACGCCTTCTGATCATTACATTTGGATGCATCCAAGAAGCCCTCCCAGGCATTGCTTTTAGCCTCCCTTTTTCTTCACTTCAATTCCCCCGATATTTGGCTCTAGCAAGAGCAATCTCACTTCTGGAGCACACTGGTGCCTTAAGAACCTTCAACAGATCACTCTTGGTGATTTTCCAGGCCTTGTCAAACCACCCGCTGCATGGCACCGTCCCATTCCTTTTACAGGGAACCGTGAAGAACTTGGAAAAGATCCCCATAAGTGTCACAAATCACTCCACAATCTCCCCCGAAGCACAGACTCATCCAGGATACTGGAAAATAAGGCAGCGTTCTCTGCTATCGTCGAATGATGCAAGTTGGCCTCCTTGATCTTTGCGCACTTAATTCTTCTTGTGCCAGGGGCCAAGACCTTAACCGGGCAAACTATAGTGTCCCGACCGCGTCCTTCCCCCCAGTCCCCCTTCAATATGAGATAGATGGGATGATGATCACTGTTCTGATCAGATAATACTTCAAAACTCGCAACCCTGTCTCAGAGATCCAGGGAGATTCAAAAGTAGTCTATGGTTGATGAGCCAAGATGGTTGTTGAAGGTCAGATGATCAGGAATATCTGGTGCTAAGTGCCCCTTGACCGAGCGAAGCCCCCATTCTGTAAGCCACAGGGACAGCTGAAAGCCCTTGGCACAACCCCTAGCATCCCTCATCTGTGGCTGTAGGATACTCCACACCTGATCCTCAACTGGGTCTAATAGTTCTTTGGGCAAACCCAAACCTATTTTCACATTAAAATCCCCTCCCCAGAGGTAATGCTCATACCTATTCTTTCTATTGGCTATAAGGTCATCCATAAACATCTTTACTCTCGACAACCTATCAGCCTCAGCTTTATGTGGACTATTATATAGATTAAGAATACAGAGTGAATCACCCTTTACGGGAAAAATGTGAATCATCTGAAAAAGTCCATATTGGTATCCAACACCCTAACCCTAAATTCTAGGGAAATCCTGACCAATATAGACACCCCCTTCCCTCCCGCACCCCCATAACATCTACCTTTCGGGTTGTTCTTGGCAGGGATTCCAAAGGATAGATAACCATCCAGCAATGGGCACTCCAATGCCCAAGTTTCCTGCAGGAGGATCACTTCATGTTTTTTCAGGAGCTCCGCGATGTCAACTCTATTTATTTTTCCCTTCGACCCCGCTATGTTCCAAGAAAGCAGGTGGAGCTCTGAAGGGACTGCATTAGGGATCCTGCCACCCAAGTGACTCAAATCCCCCACCTCTACCCTGACTACCTCTGGGGCCACCTGCACAGCCCGCCGGGCTGCATTTCCCGGCTGTCAGTCCAGATATTTGCAAAAGGTTAAAACCTCGTACCACGTACTGACGCCAAACCGTTCAGAAGGTCCATTTCCCTCCTGCGCTTTGGTCGACCTTGATATGGAATGGTCCTCCATCCACTGGCATTGCTACGGTCAAAAAGTGGGTACCAGGGACCCTACCCTCTCCCATCTTTCCCTCCATCCTGAGCAGCCTTATCCTCTGGGCTTGCATAAAAATAATCCAAGGAGAGTAGACTACTAGAACGTCTACTCCCATTTGGTGTGAGCCCTCTAGAGAGGTTAGAACTAAGCAGGTAGCTAACCACTGTTGGGTCTGAGAAGGACACTACGCAGGTCCCTTCCAAATGTTTCACCTTTGTGCCAACTCACCCCACCCTTCTTGCCATAAGGATGATACCTGAGGCAACTTTTGGGCCCATCAAATTGGTATTAATCCAGAGTCTGGCTTTATTTATCAGGGAGGCCGTTGACTCAATGCCTCCCTTTGGGAGCCCCGGTAGACCTGTGATTACCCCTAAAAAAGGGACAACAGCCGGGGGCAGATTGAGAGTGCTTTGGTCCAGCACCCCAGATTAAAAATTGGTTTCTGCCCCTCCCCCAACCTCTTGTGCCTGACTCAATCCCCCTTCCCCTTCCCTCCGGGGGATCGGATTAATTGGTACCTCAGTGGGGGCCCGGCATAACTCTAATAGCAAACAATGACACCAACTCTTGTTGAGTGTCTTTTCTATTTTTGCAATGCTTTCCTTGAGCAAGTCATTGAGGCACTCACACACCCCGTTTGCTTGTGGGTAATTAGCACAGGAAAACTTGTGTTGTATTCACAGCAAGGTTGTGATGTGCTGAAACCTCTCATTGGTGATGTGAGGGCCATTGTCAGACCACAGGACCTCACACACGCCCCATCATGGAACCATTTCTCTAACTAGGAATGATGCCGCTCTAAGGGTGTCAGGATGGGAACAAGGACCGACTTTGATCCAATGGGAAAATGGGCATACAACCCCTATCATGTAGCGGTAACCTTGGCATACTGTAATCATTTCGGCAAAATCAACATGCAGGTGTTGGAATGGACCCACTGGGCGAGGTATGTCTCCTCTCACTACCCTCAATGTGTGACATGCTTCAAATTGTTTACACACTAGACGATTAGTCATTAATTCAGCAATGTGTTCCGCCAAGTTAGGACAGAATTCATGTTTCTCCAATATGAGGAGGAAGCACCTCCTTCCCTATATGGATCGGATGGCGTAATTGTGTCAGTGCAGCGTGCAATAATGCAAATGGCATTACCACTTTTCTGGTGTTATTTTGCCGCCATAAGGCGTCTGTCAGAGACACTGTGCATACCCTCTTAACCCATAGCTCCTTTTCCTCCCTGGGTGTAGCTTCCTGCAACTCCGTTATCTGTGTCACTGGTAATATATTATATGCTTCCTGTAGTTTCATTGTTCGCGAATAATTGCATGCTGGGGATGAAGCATCCATTTATAAAATGACCCTGAAATAAGCAGCACGTTTTGCTTCCACTTCTGCTGCCTTGTTGCCCCTAGAGACAGGATCCTCGTGTGTACCTGGCCCTTTGACACTGCCATGCACAGTTTGAAGTCTATTGCCTCTATCAGTCTGCCCAATAGGAGTGCGTGCTGCACCAGTGACCCATCAGCATGTCTGAAGTCCTTCCTCAGCCAACGTGACAGCCCAGAATGCACTGTGGATGTCAAGTAGGCTGAATCCGAATACACTGTCACGTCTTTTCCTCTGCTGTGCTCCAGTGCCAATATTAAAGCTACTAATTCTGCTGCTTGTGCTGAAAAATGTGACGGTTGACGTGCGCTTGTCACCACCTCGCTCGTCCCGCCCTCCCCTAATCTCACTACTGAGGTCCCAGTATGTCTTTCCCAATCGTTTGGTCAATCGTTGACGACCTGTCAATATAAATCACCTCTCCCCCTCAAGTGCATTCTCCTGTACTTTTCTAGTGTCACTGAATTCTTATATGTTTGCTTTGCAGTTGTGCGCATGGTCACCCACCATAAAGTGGTCGGTGATGAAAATCGCTGGGTTGACAAGTCTGCATCTCACTATATTAAGAGCTGGGTTTCACAGTAACACCTCGTACCCTGAAGCTCTCTGTGTTGTCATTGTACTTTTTGGTCTTTCCAGTATTACAAACAGAGAATGCTCCACATAAAGAGTGGTGCTGCATGCCATGGTAATACTCGCTAATTTCACTACTGCGAATGCGGTGGCAGCCAATGCCGGTTTGCACGCATTGGCCCTCATTACGATACTGGCGCTAAACCATGGCGCTATTAGCACCATGGTTGATGCCGGTATCGTAACAAGTCCGCCAATGTTCAATGGGGAATTACCACCCCATTCCAAGGTTGGTGGGGCGGTAATTCCCCATCGAACATTGGCCCTTCCCCATTCCCATTTTTGCCCCATAGGGCCCAATGGGACTGGGGAAGGCGCTAAGTACGGTACCGCAAATTGTGGTACCGTACTTAGCACCAAGGTCCCTTTGCGGGTCCCTACTTTAACGGCTGGTCTAGACCAGCCGTTCAGGTCGGGTCCCGCAAAGGGACCTTATAGTAAGGCGCTAATGGGTTAACGGCACCCCAGCCTTTTACGGCGCCGTTAACCCATTAGCGCCCGGGTCGTAATGAGGCCCATAGTGTCCTCTCCTTACTGGGTGTAATTTTCCACTGTAATATGCTAAAGGTTTGTGTCAGGACTGCAGTCATAACCACTCCATCTGAGTGCAAGAATAAGATCAATTCACTTTGATAGTCTGGGATCCCTAACACTGCAGCTGTGCATCTTGCTTTTTTCACCTCCTCCAATGCCTCAGTCATTTGTGTTGTCCATTGTAATGTACCCTGTCCTCTGTGTGTTTCCTTCAGTGCACTCAATAGGGGCCTAGTGTAAGTGCTGTAGTTGAAGACCCATGCCCTGCAGTAGTTGCATAGTCCTAGAAACTGCTGCATTTGTATTATTTTTGTGGGTTTTGCTGTCTTGCGTATTGCCTCTGCTCTTCTAGTGTCACCGTTTGACCATCTTGTGATATCAGCTGTCCAATATACAACACCTTTTTCTGGAAATATTGTAGTTTTGCTTTGTCTACCGTGTACCCTTTTTCTGCTAGTACTGGCAACATATGTACTGAGTCGTTTCTACACTGTTTCTCTGTCTTGCTGCAAATCAATATGTCATTTACGTACTGTATTACCGTGCTCTCCATCTGTATGTTACCTAAGTCCATCTGGAGTACTCTGTTAAAAATGGAAGGTTATTTACAGTACCCTTGAGGAAGTCTTGTGTTTTCCACTTCTTATATCTCTGTAGAAATGAAGTTAAGTCTTGTGAGTCTGGGTGTAATGGTATAGATAAGAACACATTCTTCAAATCTATGACCGTGAAGTAGTTAGCTTTCCTGGGAATGCTACACAAAATTGTTGCTGGATTCGGAACTAAAGGAAACTCTGCTTCTATAATATGGTTCAGAGGGCGCATGTCCTGTATAAAATGCCACAACCCAAACTGTCGCCTTTTTTGACAGGGTACACCACAGTGTTGCACGGTGATTCTGATGGTACTAGGGTGCCCTGATTCACTAGTGCTGCAATTGTCTCATAGATGCCCTCGTCTGCCTCCCTCAACAGTGGATATTGGCTAGCTCATGGTAAAATGGCTCCCGGCTTCAATTTGATCTTCACTGCCCCTATCCCTTTCAGAAGCCCCACATCATAGGGACATGTGGTCCTTAGGGGGCCTTGGCCAAGTCTTCCTCAAAAAATATCGCCTGTGCTTTTAGCATCATCGCCATTCTCTGTGGGACATCTCTGTAATGTATTATCACCCAATATGTGATGCTCATTTAGAACACCATCTTGTGGTCTGATCTATTGTCTTTGAATATTTTTTCGTCTGTAACCGTAGTCAACCTGTATACTTCTGCCACGGCAATCACTGCTCGCCATGGTCGCCCAGTGCCATCTGTCCCTTGTACTTCTATCCAGTCATCCCACACTATTACTGTCTCTAATTCTAGTGGCATTATCATCCCTTCCTTCTCGTCTAATGGTAATTCTGGCCTGAACAGGTACTCATTTGGAAGGCACCACATTTTTCCCTGAATCCCTGGGAGCCATGCTATTATTATTTCAGTCCCATATTGAAACAGCTCCTCATCTACTGGCGCCCCCTCTGTACTGTGTGTCCACAATAAGCTTGAATAATCTCCCTCACGTTTAGAAGGTGTATCCCTGGTGTGGAACACACTATCCCCTTGTCAGTGAATGAAATGGTCATGTTAAGTTTGCTCATGATTTCCCTCCCCAGTATCTTTACTGGTGTCTGTCGAGAATACAGTAGGGGTAAAGCTAAGTTATGTTCCCCTATGGAAAGTGCAATATCATTTGTAAAAGTAACCAATTCCGTCACCCCAGAGAACCATGGACCATTCATGGCATCGCCTGACATACTATTCTTCCCCTCCTGGATGCAAGATCTAGTCGGCCCTGTGTCTACAAGAAAGGAAAATGTTTTGTCACCTATTGTCACCCCTATGCATATTTCCTCCGCCGGGTTGGGTGTAATCGACAGGATGGAAGACATCAAATCTGTCTGTGGACTGCCCTATTGAGGGCATAATGACATTCTATTTTCTACAAATGGTTTGCCCCCCACCACTGTGTTATTCTGCATCTGCTGTATCTGTGGTGTCTATGAATACTGTTGCACTGGCGCCTGCATCTGTGGTTTCTGTGTCATGGGCTGTTGTGTCTGTCGGTAGGTGTTTGTTATCTGTCCTTGCTGTTGTGTCTGCTCTGGGAAATAGAACTCATTTTGCTCCCCTGAGCATGCTGGCTGTAATTGCATCCCCCAATTCTAAGGCCTTCCCCCTCTGCTTCTACATACCCTAGAGATATGTCCCATCTGTCCACACACCCAGCACTGGGGCGGTTCTCTTATTTGCCTCTGATACCCTCCAAAGAACCGTTCTGGACACTGATGAATTTGTTGCCCATATGCCCAATACCCTTGCAGAATAATCATTGGCTTTGTTGCATTTGATGCCCATACCCACGTCCCCTTGGTGGCCCCCTCTTCCTCAAAACCCATGCTGCTCATTCCCCGCACCATGAACCATCCTCCTACGGGAGTCGGTACGTACTGTGTCTGTGGTTCCCCTTGTCCTCCCGTGCATGTTAATACTGCCCCTTCCATGGTGTACTTAGACAGTTTCTTCTGCACTAACCTCACCGCCTCCTGTTTTCTTCCTCACGCTTTTTTCTCGCATTCTCTTGAATTGGCCTGCAATAATGTACTATTGTAAGTTGTATTTCTGAATGGCTTTACTTCCATCCCCATCAAATTCTTTAGTTGCCTTTGCACCTGTTCTGGTAACACTTGGCATAGTATATGATAAAATAATCCCACGGTTCTCATGTTTAAAGGCACCATAATTCTTGAATAGCCTGAATATATTGTATGGGGTCTTCATCTTCCCCCATTTTGCGTGCAATGATTGCACTGATATCCGACGCATCTGGGTATTGCGTCCGTAGAGCTTGCCATACGGCCACTCTGCAGTTAGCAAATGGCGAACCATCGCACACAGTGTTCTGTGTTGTTACTCCTGGGTACCCCGCCCTTTTCCACATGTCATTGGCACATGTCATTGGCAGCCTCACTGACGACCGCCGCTTTTACATCCCCTACTGCTAATTCTTCTCCTGCTGTCATCCTTTCCATTTTGTATATCCATTTCCCCACGCCCGCAGTTGACTTGGGCAAACTGCACCTCAAATTCTCCTGGTTGATATGTTTCCATGGTATGTACTGAGGTCGACCCCCTCCATTTTCCAGTAAGGGGAATTGTGATAGTACTGCCCCCCGGCCCAATCTCCCGGTGTCTTTGGTGGATGTGAATTCCCTTGCCACTTCTCCCCTCCTTCGTGCTGGAAGGTCTCTAAGTATTTCCACATTAAAGGTTATGTCATCCATGCTGTGCAATGTAGCCCTGGGCTGTTGTAGTCTCTCGTCCTTATCTCCCTCTGTATCTTTGTCTGTTCCCCACGTGGAGCACCGATCAGTGCTTTTCCCTGCCAATCGACGCTCTAGTTGCCATATTCCCTCGTTCTCACTTCCTACCAAGTCATCATCTGAATCAGTGTCTCCCAAGTCGCTGGCGAAATCATCATGGAAGCTCAGTCTCCTCAGTACCTTTACTCCATTTGGTCCCCCTTCTACATCAATCAAGTTCCCTCAGTCCTTTTGTCTGGCAGTGTAGCTGCCCTGTCACATTTCTTGCTGTGCTCTTGCTCTGCTTGCCTATCCCTTCCTTCGTTGTCATCAAAAGTAATCGATCCCAACCTTAATCTTATGTCTCTCACTACGCGCTCCTCCTCCTCATTGCGTTTGCGCTCTCTTGCTAGCCGCTCTATTTGCCACTTCGTTCATTCCCTCTTTATTAAAACTTGCCTCCCCTTCTCGTCTTCCTCCCTTCTCTCTAGGTCTTCGATCTCTCTCTCCTCCTCCGCATCTATCGCTCCTCCCACTCCTTCTCTTCTGCCTTTAGCTTCTCCTTTCGTACTTTATCACATTCTTCTTGTTCCTCTTTTTCTTTTCTCCCCACCTCTTCCATTATCTCTGCCGATTCTCGTGCTTCTCTGCACTCTTTACAACCTGCTACTTCCTTACTTGTCCCCCCTGTTTCTCCTGCTGTCTTCCCATCTAATTTCAGGAGTATTTGTCCTCCTACCCACTCGTTTGATGCTATATTCTCTAGCTCTTCCCATGTGCTTGTCTGTGTCTCCCTGTGCACCCCTTTTGCACCTCCTGCTTGTCCGGCCCCTCTCTGCCCCTCCTCCTTGGTATATGGTGGAGGTTCAAATATTGTATTTGAGTACCCCTCTGCTGCTTTTAACTCCTGTATAGGGTACAACCCCTGTGTACCTGCTGCAGTCCCTTCGCTCTCATGGTCAGAAGCAGGTGGGGGTGTGGTGGCCGAGAGCGTCTCGCCCGGGGTTTCCTGTTGGCTCAGCATCCATTGATGCCTCACCACATCCCCTCCATTGTCCTGAAACATTTTCCAGAGCTAGAATATTGCCATACGATTACCCAATTATTTTCCCTTATAAACCTCTTGCAAATGTGTGTGTAATGGTTGCTGCACATATTTGGAGAAGCTCCCGCCCTTTGAGCATGGCTTAGTTAATTTACCTTCCGTGCTTTTCGTCCATTCCACGCTATATTTATAAATCTTGTCCTCATATCACAGAAGGGCCTTACATAAGTGCTGTAGGGGCGTGTCCCCCGGACCTTTACCACAATACATTGCTTTTAATACTTACTTGATCTCGAGGCGAGGTTTTCGACAACTCCACAGTTATTTTACAAAATATGCCTTGTCATGCACAATGTCAAATTTTGAAATAAAAATTGTTTTTCTGCTGTGATGAGCCTCTATGGCTCCCAACCAACTACTCAGGCATGCTCCGTGCACCGTCCCTCTGCAACTCGCTGCCTCCTCTGGCACACCCACCAATCTCTTGCATGCTCCTTCTGTGCACCACCAAAGAAACAGCTCCCTCTGTCAAATGTTTTGATGACCTAAACCGAATTCTGCACTTCCTTGTGCTCTCCTAGTCCTATACACAGACCTCCCTGGTGAGGTCACCTTTGTACCAAATAAGGGAATGGTAGAAATCACTAACAGATGTCACAACAATACTTTCTCAATACACAGATATTTTCAAAACCCTGACATATACTCACGGCTATCATTCTGACTCCGATCAGGGAATACCAATATTTCACATGCTCAATCTGTACCTACAATGTCGCCGTGTAAATAAAACGCCTCCACAAGACTTAACCAGAAGAACACCTTCCGCAATTTGAGCTAGCTCCATTTGCTAATCCCTATATACCGGGATACCAACATCCATGTCCAAAGTTAAAATGCCCAATCCATAGGGAATCCACTATTTACATAAATTCTGTCATCCGTACCCGTAAGTCAATAGTCTAGGCTATTTGCCCGAACCTTTTACCTCAAGGCCAAATGTTCCCTAACCACAAAAATGACATCTACCTCCGCCCCTTTCTCTACTATACTGCATGACACTTGACAATACTTCATGCTACTCAACAATACTACACCGATACTCAACAATACTCTGCACCGATACTCAACAATAGTCCTCACCACCCCACATCCAACATTTCTTTACTCTTTACCACTCCCCTCAATTGCTGTGTGGCTCAGTCAATACTTACACTCCATGATCCACTGACGCTGCTCAGCTGCCGGCTCCCCCAAAGCTAAAACACCACTCTTCTGATCTGCTGGGCTCATCACGGACCGCGGCAGGATATTTCCAAGATGGCTCCTGATGGCCACTGCACAGGGTGCACTTCCCGTGTGCACTCGCGCTCCGCGAGGCGCCGCACAGTCCTCCAGGAAGTGTTTCTCTGCCGAACGGGTGTAGTGAACCATCCTCTGCTACCGCTTTGTATAGGCATGCCGGAGAGGACCCGGGTTTCACACCATGCAATCACTGTTCACAGTACCCAGGGCCCAACAAACCCTGGCCAAACAAACCCTGCCCCAGCATACAAACGGAGGACTCAGCCAAGGGCAAGTTAAAATCGTCCTTTATTTTCCATAACCGACAGGGATCATACATGAAAGATGTTGACAGCAATCACAGCTCCTGAGCCTGTTTCATGAGTTTTTGTGCCATTCTGATATCACAAATCAGGGCTCTTTTCCAAAAACCAAAGAGCCAGCCCAATCGGGTGATTGGGGTGATATCACCTATGGCTGGCACCTCTAGAAGTTATTCTACTGGCCCTTGCATGTCAGGTGGCTTGCCTGACCAGTCCCCAAAAATGATCTATTACATTGTTGCAGGGTAGGAGGATTACCATTGGCTCTTGCCCTCTGCCATCCACCCGTGAAATTTATGTTCCATGATTGTCTGGAGTTGATCTCCTCAGGCCTGAGACCCAGCTCTGTTCTCAGTGCTCAGTGCACCTTCTCAAGGTGATGAGAAAGACTATGGGCCTCATTACACGGTATGCGGTAAGGGTTTACCGGTACCAGTAAGGGCACCGGTACCGGTAAACCCTTACCGCCTTACTACGAGGTCCCTTTGCCGAACCCGACCTCAACGGCTGGTTTTACCAGCCGTTAAGGAACGGGCCCGCAAAGTGACCTTGGTGCTAATTACAGTACCGCAATTTGCGGTACCGTAATTACCTCCTTCCACATTCCCATTGAGCCCTATGGGGGCAAAAATGGGAATGGGGAAGTGCCTTGGTGAATGGGGAATTACCGGCCCCATTCACCTTGGAGTAGGCCGGTAATTCCGCCATCCACCAAGGCGGACACAGTAAAATACCGGCAGCAACCATGGCGCTAGTAGCGTCATGGTTACCGCATACCGTGTAATGAGGCCCTATGTGTTCCCATTGTAACCGCCAGCATTACGACTTTGCCTTTGAGTGTGCCTGTAGAGTTGCAACATTGTAAAACAATATTTATATCTTATCTTTTTTTATATCATTTTGTGTCTGCGTCGCTGAGAACTTCTCCTCTTCCCACATTGGGCGAATGACCATTGTTTGGCTCGGCCGTAACACGTGAGTAAAGACCACAAAATTGAACTTTCTGCTAAGCAATTAGTGAGTATTTATTCAGATTTTTGCAGGTGGCTACTTGTCTCTAAGGCTTAGGAATGTTCTGCTCGTCTTTGACCTTGGCTGTGTGCTCTGGCCTGGTGTTTCGTGCAGCCTAATTCAACTTTGCTTTGTCTCTCGTTCTGTGGCCTGCGGCTACATGTAATTCTATTATAGTTGCGCTACACTTTCTATATGTCTATATTGTATTATTCTCCTTAGAGGTTAGTAGTATTTTGGTTCTTCCAGCTTCCTTATTCAATCTTGTTGTTCCATACGGTTAGTTCCAATAAGCTGCTGCAAGCTTGCGCTACATCTCTTATTTGCCTTAACTTCTGCGCTTCTGCATTTGGCTAATGAGAAAAATAATAAAGACTTTAGACAGCATGTATATGTATCTGCCCTCTATCTACAGAACTGTGTATGCATGTTCTTAGTGTGTGCATGTGTGTGTGCTTGGATGCGAGTGTGCTTCAAGGCTAATATTACTATGTCATGGTGTCTCTAATGGCGTCAGCACCGTAGGATATTTGTCATCAGTCGATCATGCCCATTGAATCGACAGGATCCATAATCAGTGTTGGGGCACCTGTATCCATTAGTACATTATCAGGATAAGGTTTGAATGACTGTCTGAGAGAATATCTGTTGGCATATGCATTTGTCACTGGGGGCTGTCGGAACAGCGACTGGCATCTTGCATCTCTGACTCTTCGGGCTGTCATGCCTATGGGGGTCAAGAGGGGCATTTCAGGGACCCTCTCTTCACTCTCAGTTGTCAACATAACACACTTAGTTCCCTTTGGATGACTACAATTTGCTCAGACACCACAAAAGACAGAGACAACACACACTTCCCTTCATTCTGCAAGAAGTAGCCTTAGGAAACACACCACACACTGCAACAAATTCACACCCCACACACAGGGCAAAAAACAGGATATATTACTCTGAGCAAGGCATCTAGGTTTCAAGAAAAGGTTTCCCTAGTGCACACCACTCTGGGAAGCTGGGCATGAGGTCCACCTATACTAGGGATAACCAACCTTTGGCTCACCAGATGTTTTGTACTACAAGAACCATCTGCCCTAATAAGCATTTTCAGTGGCGAGGAATCATGGGAGTCATACTCCAAAACATCTAGAGAGCCGCTGGTTGCAGACCCCTGACCTATCATCTCCTCTTGAACCTTACACAGCCAGCAAACACCTCAACTAGAAATATGAACTACACAATGCAGAGGCCTAACCTCCAAACTCCAAACATAAACAACACACGCACAGGAAACATAAGGAATGCAAGCACATTCCCAAGTCAAGTCTATGGCGGATTAACCTCTGACCAAAATGGTGCTCTGCATCCAGTTTGTGCATCCTCACACACAAGAGAGAATAAGTTGCCATGAAGACAGTCATGCTCACAAAGTCTCAACAACCAGGCCGCAAGAAGCCGGCCACAATAGCAGGCGGAAGGAAGCTGCCCATTACATTGGGCCTCATTACAATTTTGGTGGTATCCCGCCAGTAAATCCAGCGGGATAACACCAAAATGGTAATACCGTTACCGGCACTTGGAATGCTGGAATGACCAGCTTATTCCAAGTGCTGGTAAGTGTATGTAATTCCCCATTCCATAGAGTACGTAGGGGGGAATTGCTGGTATTACCGGCACCAGTAATACCGGAGCTGGTAATACAAGCTTTTTTGGTGGTGGGGTGCCAGAATACCGGCAGCTGGGAGCTGCGGCTAAATCTGGCCATCCTACTACCAAACGTACAGTTTGGTCGGTGCAGGAAAAGTGGTGGTAACGGAATTACCGCCCTTTTATTCCCACACGGCCAAACTTGTACTGAGGTCCATTATCTTTATGAAGCCATCCACAATGCTAGGCTGCACAAAGCCGCTGAACACCAGATTGCACAAAGCCATGCACAACATTAGTCTGTAGGAAGCAGCATACTACAGCCAGCTTCACACAGCTGCCCACTACACCACACACCAAGGTGCACTCCACACACAGCTTATTCAGCTTATTCATTCTGAGTTGGGCAGGGACGCAAAGTACCCTGTAAAAAGCAGGGCAAATGCAAATAGAAAATCATATCTTCTTGGCAAACAACTTTTAAATTAACACCATTGTTAACCCTTGGACACTACATAGCATTGAAAGAAACAGATGTGCACAATCACCAATATGTACAAGGATTGTGCTAAGTCTAATCACTACATAGACCTATTGGGCCACAACATGAATGCACCGGCAATGACAGAACAGCTGCCCACATTGACTATAATATTATTATTAGGGTATTTATTGAGGACGGACTTTGCTTCGGGAAGCAACAGAGCGCTTTACAAGTCATAGGGGGAAGGACACGAGGAGGCAAGTAGATATACAAGGGAGCAGGGAATAGACAATGGGGGAAGGGCAGGGTAAGAAAGTATGCAGCAAGGGATCTAAAAGCAACCACGGGAGGAAACAGGGGAAAGAAGATCACCCAGTCTCAGGTTAGGAAGGGAGTGGTGGTGTATGGGCCTAGGTACAAGGGAGGAAGCATTACTTGAAGAGCAGGGTCTTCAGCTCCTTCTTGAAATGAAGAAGCAACAGTGCAAGGCTAGTGGTGACAAGGAGTAGGTTCCAGAGTCTGGGGCATAGAAAGAGAAGGCCTGTCTTCTGGTTCTTTCCACCCTGCACTGGTGGAGTTCATGTCTGCACGTGTCCTTACTTCTGGTGTATCGTAGCCCTCTGGAGATGTTGAGTTTCCCAGTGAGGTAGCTTGGGAACTTCAGGGTCACTGCCTTGTAGTTGATGCAGTAGGATTTGAAGATGATACCGACTTGCAGCAATAGCCAGTGCAATTCAATGAGGATTGGGGTGATGTAGTCAAATTTGCAGTCCTTTGATGAGTTATGCTGCAGCATGTAAGACACATCAGAGGGGTGCCAGGGTAGTCACTGCAAGGCCTTCCTGAAGGGCATTGCCACCATCCAGATGGGGAAGACCAAGGCTTGGACAGCAAATATGAATGGCCCTCATTACGACCCTGGCGGAAAGGGGTTTACGCCGGCGTAAACCATGGCGCCCCTTTCCGCCTGACTACGAGTTCCCGTAGCGCCATGGTGATTTTTACGCCTGCTTTTTGCAGGCGGAAAAATCCATGGCGCTACGGGACTTGTTGTTAATTACGCCACCGTAATTTACGGTGGCGTAATTAACGCCTTCCCCACTCCCATTATACCCTATGGGGCAAAAATGGGAATGGGGAAGGGTAAATGGGGATTGGGGACTTACCGCCCCGCCAAGGTCGGAATGGGGCGGTAAGTCCGCCAACCACCATGGCGGAGTTGGCAGCTTTGCGCCATGGGCCATGGTGCAAATTGCACCATGGTTCTCCGCCAGGGTCGTAATGAGGCCCAATGTGTTTAATGGGATGAAGGGCTTTATTTTCATCAGGGGAAAAAGTTGATGCCAAGCTGTTTGTGTCTTCTTTTCTATGTGCTGTTTGAAGGAGAGGTGTCTGTTGATGTTGAGCCCAAGGGATTTGCACATGTGGTTAGCTGGAGTGTGATGCCCTTGAGGTCCATAGTGGAGAGCCAGGTCTAGCTGTCAGGTTCTTTTGTGTTGTTGGTCAACAATAGGAATTAGGTTTTGAAGAGCCTGAGCTTTGGGTAAGCACTGGATCAATGAGAGGCACCCCTTGAGCCTATGGATTTCTTCAGTGGAGGATATCTTGAGGTAGAGCTGCGGGTCATCTGAGTGTTGGTGGATGGGAATGTTGTGTGGAGCCAGGGGGGTTCAGAAGTGTTCCATGTAAAGGTTATAGAACACAGGGGAGAGGATGAATCATTGCAAGACTCCACAGGTAATGGCTAGTGTTAGTTATGTAGAGGAATCAATTTGGACGAATTGGTGGTGGTAGCCAGACAGGACATGAACCAGCTGAGGACAATCTTGCTGATCCCCATGCAGCAATGTACAATGTTGCTGAGTACCTGGTGGTCTACTGTGTCAAATGCTGCTTAGAGTTTGAGGAGAACCAGAAAGCAAGGATAGCCATCATCAAGAATGTTAAGGACATCGTCAATCACTTTGATGGTAGCCATTTCAGTGCTGTGACTGTGTCCGAAGCAGATTGGTAGAATTGAAGGAGGCTGTTGGCTTTGATGTATTGGAGAAGAATATGTCCTTTATTGAGGGTTGAGAGGAAAGTTCAGAGAGTGAGGGAGTGGTTGATGATTGTCAAATAAGGAAGGGTGCTTCAGTCTGAAGGTTCGAGGGGAAGGTGTCTTGAGTTAGGGAGCTGTTGATGATTGTCAGGTACGGAAGGAGTGCTTAAGCATATGAAGGGAGGATATTGTCAGCTGGTTGTGGTGGTTCTGTGAGACGGAATGCATAGTGTGCTGTCTGTCATTGGTGTCTATGTGCTGGCAGATCATGCTGATCTTATTGATGAAGAAAGAGTCGAAGGAAGAGAATGTTTCTATTGAGGTGCAGAACGGGTGGGCCGGGCGGATGTTTGATGTAATGCTTGATGGCCTTTTAGAGGGCTCTGCTGTCATTGTTGGCCTTGGCTGTCGTATTTTGGTAGTAGTTTATCTTGGCAAGGGTGATCATTCATCTGAGTGTAGCACTGAGTTCATTGAACAGGTTGAGGTGAATGCAGTGCAGGATTTTTGCCAAGTCTTTTCTTGTTTTCTAATGGTTCTTTTATTCAAGTTGAGTTCTTGAGTGCACCAGGGTGTGGAAAGTTTAGGGTTGAGAGTGTGTTGCTTCACTGCGGCATGGTGGTTGATGTTTGTTGTGAGCGAGGTGTTGAGTTCTTCGAGAAGTGAGTCATAGTCCTGGCTCGTCTGAGGTAGATCGATCAATGTGAGGTGGAAGTTGGCAAGGACCTCCATGGGAACCTCAGCTGAGAAGTTTTTGAATGATCTGAAGACTTGTTTGCTGGATTTTCAATGGGTGTGCTTGTCTAGGGTGGTGTGGCTAAGGTCAAAGGGAATTGCTGGATGGTCTGAATAGTTGAGCCGTATTGGAGAGCAGTGATGGAGTGTGGGCAACGCAGTGATGATGTGGTCGAGGGTATTATCTTTCCTGTGAGTTGATTCTTTTGTGTGCTCAGTGTGTAGAAGGCAGTGGAGATCTTCCTTCATTGACTTGTTTGCTGGTTGCTATGGGTGTTGAAGTTGCTGTGGAAACTGTTGTTGGCATGGGTGAGAGACATGGTGATGATTTAAGTCTGTGAAGTCTCTGATGACGGATGTGTTAGGCTTAGGTTGTCTATAGATGAGGTGGGATGTGATTCTGTCCAGTGGGGAGAGAGGAAAGTGGTTTAAAAGGTTTTCCAAGGTGCCGATGGTGGAGACATCGAGTTGGGTGCATGGACATGATATCTTGTGAAGGATGACAGGGCCTCTGCCTATCTTGTTTGAATGGCCTCATTTTAGAATTCTGTACCCATTGGGGAGGAGAATGTGTTGGATGTGGGTGGAGGTGGATGTCATCCAGGTCTTGGCAATGAGGATGGCATCCAAGTCATGCCTGGTGATGAATCCAGCGATGTATGCTGCATAGTTGATTGCTGAGCAGACATTGGCGAGCATTCATTTTTGTGTAGTGGTGGATGATGTAGTGCTGATCGGGACAATGGTTTTCTGGGTGAGGCTGCTGAGATGCAGTATCCATGATGTTGCTGGTGAGTAGCATGGTTGTTGATGAGTTGCAAAGGTGGGGATGGGCCAGTGGGAGAGGGGGTTGAACACAGATATTCGAGGGAGCTTACCTGATATAAGGGGAGCAGATGTTTTGATCCTGGGACCTCCCGGTCCAAACTGGCCCAAAAAGGAATGGCCCTTTTCTCCATCTGCCCTTTGCCACGGATGCCTGGCCGAGGAACACCCTTTGATCTAACAGTTAAGAAAGGAAAAGAAGGGGGAGGGCTAAGCATGTGGGTGGTGATTAGGTTACATGACCGAAATCCACTTGTGCCAGCTCACCAACTGCAAAAGAAAAGAGGCTGAAGAGCTGCTTAAGTAGGGGAAAAAGAGCAGCAAAACAAGATATTAGCTTGTTTATTTCTCTGGGAACATTGAAATTGATCATATGTGCAATATAATTCTATGAAATTAAATTTTTTGATGCTATTGTGCTGTCATTTTGACCCTCCTTTTCTTTGGATTTGCATTGCAAAGTATATAGCAATGGTGTTCCCTCCACAGGTTCCACTATGTAAGTGTTTCAACATTTCTGAATGAGAAATGTATTTAGAAAAAGTCTCGACAGACTTGGGCAAAGGGAGTTCTCCTTTATGGTCTGGGTATTTGAAGTCTTATGTCCTTGGAAGAAGAAAGTTAAAGTTCTAAATGAATAGTCCAATGTCAATAGTTTCCTATCAACTGTCTGCGCCAGAAAAGGAATGTATGCAGTATTGGATTTTCTAATGTTCCCCAAAATGTAAATCATGGCTATTTTCTCGAATGTTCTCTCTTTCTCGCTCTGGTGCGTCTGAGTCTTTCCTTTGGGGATTGGCGTCATCTGCGCCATGCTGCAAGAATTGTATATTATGCTGCAAGACAGGAATAGAAAGACTGATTTAGTACAGGACATGGATATTGATTCCCAACACTACATTTTTCGTATTTATTTTTAACAAGCACATTTTAATAATAACATCCCAGCATTCATCCTCTCACCTAAACTTGCTACTTACCCTTGCAGACTCTGATTTATTCTTCCTCCATCATTATGAGTATGGAGGTAGCCATGGTGCTATTAGCGCCATGGCTACCCCCATACCGCATACCGGGTCCGGGTTCCCTGAATGGGGAAATACCGGGCCATTCCAACCTTGGAGGACCCGGTATTTCCCCATTCAGGGAACCCATCCCCATTCCCATTTGAGCCCCCATAGGGCTCAATGGGAATGGGGAGGTAGCTAACAACGGGCCCGTTAATAACAGGCCCGTTGTTAGCTCCCTGGTCCTTTAGCGGCTCCCACTAAGGGCACCTGGTAAAACCAGCCGCCATTAGCGGGACCCGCTAAAGGACCTCGTAATGCGGCGGTAAGGGGTTAACGGCACCGGCATACTTACCGGCGCCGTTAACCCCTTACCGCCAATCTCGGAATGAGGCCCAAAGTCTTACTCAGAGTCCACCTCAACTACAAGTCAGGTGATTCCTCAGTCTGTCTAAGAGTCAATCGGGGATGACAACTGTTAAGCTAGTTAATATGTACCCTGCCTCAGGGCCATCACGAGGGGAAGGGGGGGTAGGAGGAGCAAAGTGTCCCGGGCCTCGCACTTGGGGAGGCCTCGCGCAGCCCACCCCCTGAATAGAACACAGGGGACTGTGCTGTCTGCTTTCTGACCCTGCAATGATTTTGCTGTTTGTTGCAGAGCCGTTTGGCTCTACAACAAACAGCAAAATAATGGGAGACAGCCAGTGGCGGACTGGGCTGCGGGGGCAAAGGTGTTTTTGCCCCCCAGGCCGGCAGGGCTGTTGCTCCTTAGGCTGGCACGGCTGGTTTATGTAGAACAGCAAAAAAATACAATCTTCTCTCAGAACGACGGTGCAACTGAAAGGACTGAAAAGCAGGGCCTATTTCCAGGCTTGTCGGGCTTCTGTGAAGCACATCACTACAATGTTTCCACTTTACCAGGGCAGCGCTGCGCACGTGGCCCTCCACACTAGAGTGAAGAACAGCCCAGGCGACAGGGCGGCTCCCTTCCAGCCAGCGCCCTTCATCTTCACAATAAAGGCAGTCCAATTCTTCTCAGTAGGTTTGAGATGACTCACGGAGGCCCTCCACCTCGCATGATTAAACCCCAGACCAACATGGTTGCATTTCCATTTAGCTACTAACAGGTCAGGTGCCCATTTTTATTTCAGTAAAATTAAATACTTGCACTAGAGTTTGCATGTAATGGCCAAGCTGCACTTATGTATATTTTTCACTCCGTAATAATTCCCTTCTAAAACAAAATTGTGTACGTCACATGAAGTTATGGAAGCGCGCACTCAGAATTTCGCAAATTGGATATTCTGTAACAAAAGTAACATTTGCACATTTCCTTTTAGATAATTTACCTTGCAAAATAGGTTGCATTGGAATACGCTGCTTGCGGTAACTGAAAAATCGTTTTCTCTACAAAGTGGGAAAGCAGCAATTTAGCACAATTCTTTGGGCCCATTGAAATTGTGCGCACCAATAGAAGCCAGCTTAGTAAACTGTGAACTTGTGGGCCTGATTTACAAAGTGTTTTTCAATGGGACTTTCCCATTCAAAAACGCTTTTGTAAATCAGGCCCCATACGAACTGATGCTGTTTGCTTTCTTCAGTGAGTGACGGGTGGAGTGGGGCCTGGGAGGAGTCTCCTAGTAATTATTGTTGCTGTTATTTACTATTATAATTTTCATTGTTGTTACTTTCCAAATGGAACATTCATGCCCATACAGAAGTCAAAGGGTTGCTCCTATTAAAGGAGACGTTTGATGAAATGGGACAAACAATGTAATTGAGCATTTGTAAATCAGTCCCTAAATCTCCATCCAAAGATTAACAAATTCATTTCAGAAATATGTTCGTGTATTCATTACAGTTCAAAGTGCATGGTTAAAGCAAGATGTGCAGGTCCACGAAGATCCTTTCATAAGCAGCTGATGCCTCTCCTATCAGCTGCCAGACAAACAACAGAACACATAGCTTTTTGTCTGTGCTCAGCATACAGTAGCCTGGATTGGCGTTGGCAGAGTGTTTTGGTCCACCATCTCATGATTACTTTCTTTTCATCAAAAGTGCATGGTTCCTCTGTATTCTACTAAAGTATACGGCCCCATACCCTTTCCTCTATGTGCTTCCTGGGAGTTAGCTTTGTCTATGCAGAGCATCTGACTGACTTCTGCAATGTTCAGAACGGGGGTCAAACTGCACATAAATAAAAGAGCATTCACTGTTAAATCTGAGCTGTGGCACACACACACACACACCATGGAAAAGAAACGTTTTTGAACGACGCACTGGAACAGCAGTCAAAGAGACAAAAAAGATTCAGTATAGTGCACATAGATTTCCCAGGTTTGTGGAGCCTGATCTGAGATCCAAAGAAACATTTTTTGCCAGATCATGGATCTGGGAAGATCCGTCCCAATGACATCACTGAGTACAGATAGGGAGAAATGGCATGTACGGAGGGACACAAAGCTTGTAAGTATTGTTTGGTTATTTGCCCATCCATTGACTGCCCACGGCTATGCTACTCCATATGGCAATTCCCACCTAGTTCCTGCCCTCCCACCCAAAACACCTCCTTATTTGAACTGTTTGAGCTAGCTTTACTCATAGCTTTACTCTTCTGAGAGTTAATGACTTAATGGAAGTTGTAAACACGCCACTGGTGTAATAAAAATGTCTTGTCCAGGTCATCCTTCAGCCACTCGATTTAAAAGCACCATGCATGTCTTGCGCTGAAGTCATGTTAAAAACAAGCATTGGCGAATCCAACAGATTTGACTTGTGCATAAGTATTAGGCATTTGCAAGTCACTGCTATTAGATGCTCAAGTACTCGAACTATTTTTCACCTGCTACCATCAACGGCCAGTTAATATCAATACAGCATACAGCAGTGCCTTTCCCATGCCTACACGAAAGCCCAAACTGTTAGCGTAGCCAATGCTTGTTGTGCTTTACCCATGATGCACAGGAGCATGCATCAAGGGTAAAGCAAACATAAGTGTTACTATGTGGCTAAATTGGACCACACTGAAGGTATGACAGTCTAGCAAATAATAACACTTATAGTGCACAGCCTGCCTGGACATACTTTCTGTGGCATGGCATTTCTATGGGCTGGGAATCCTTATATGGTAATACTGGCTTATATTGGTGCAGACTGGATGGACAACCATAGGAACAACCAGCATGAATATATTTTTATACTGGCATATTTTGTGGGCAAAGGCGGCATGAAATGTATTGGAAAATGTTTCTGTGCATGGTTGGTGACTTGCAACTATTGAGTTTTTCCATTTACCATATAAAGCCAATTGCAAACTATATGGTTTTTTACCCAATTTTGCAAAGAAAGTGCTGTAAAATGCATCATTATAACACAATGCTTCAAATATTTTCTTGGGGGTAAGAAAACCCCTCAAGCAGCCCTTATTTGGTTTGTGCTCCCACACTGCGCTCTGTCGATCTTGCTTAATTGGTGCAAACATTTAAGCCTTTTCAGTTCAAGAATTCACCAGTCTCCCCTGCACATAATTTCTGTCACTGTGTATGTGTGTATTAATGCGCACACAGGGGCAGGGCGCTCCTTAATGCTGGTGTCACGTACCATACACCGTCATGCCATCCTATATATATTTAGGTATATGATACAAAGGTTAGTCGGGCATAAACCGTTCTTCATCAGAGAGATCTAACTTTGTTGTAGTTGATTTGCAGTTGTAGAAACCATATTCAGGTTCCTCCACACAAACAAACTCAAGGGTAGATTTCTCTCGTATCCTGTTTGTGGCGGTGCCGCTGCTGGCCCAGCGCAATACATTGTAAGGGGGCGTCACCAAATCTATTGCCCTGGGCCTCACAACACTTTGTGACAGCCCGGCCCTGCCTATTCCCTTTTAGGTATTAGTAGAATTTTCGCAACCAGAGATATCTTCTCTATCTTTTCAATGGCTCCTTTCCAAGAGGGCAACAACTACCTGTCTTTAGATTGATTAGTTTGAAAGTTATAGAGGTAGACTCTGTTACCTACTTCATACTCCCCTTTGGAGGTCATGAGGTTGTATTATATTGTCATGGGAGCTGGTCACTTCCACAGGTTTCATGGGGTGTAGGTGAATGCATGTTGCAAATGTTCTTGAAGATTTCAAATGTACTTATGAGCAGTAGAGGCATTAATCCACATCTGCTCCTGTATTCAGTACAGAAGATGCTGAGGTAATACAACCTTTAGACCAGTCATTCGGATGGCTGAAGTAGAGGCAACTATGAGAGCCATTAGAACCAGAGGTAATTGTACATCCCAACTGGGGCTAGAATCTACTAAAACCCTGCTTCTTAAGAATTCCTATACTTGTCTTATTGTATGGTTGTACCCTCAGCTAGATGCCAGGTGGTAGGCAATACCTTGAATCCTTAAATTTCGCACATCCTAGAAGTCACTTCACTACTTAAGTGACTAACCCAGTAGGACTCAATCTTTTGGGAAAGACCAAAACAAGAAAGGATGTTGATCACAAAGGGGCAACAATCACAACCTCACAATTCAGGACTGGGAGATATTTAAATCTCTTTGAAACGGTTACCATATATTTATTTCCTGTTGCAGAACAGTTCACGTGTTTGATGAAGCAATGTGTACATCGTAAAGGTCATGAAGGTAATGGCATTTCTCTTTTCTATAGGGCACACATAGAGCAGCCCTTTAAATATATATTTAGTTCTTTAAATGTATGTCCAGTAAGCAACCTCACGTAGGATCTCCATTGTCTTTTGAAATAACCTATGACTGGGATTAGCAGCATCATGGGCATGGCTTCACATGATACTTCTAAATGAAGTAGGCACCACCGACTGGTCCATCTAGATGGAGTTTCGTAGGCAACAATCCATCTTTAATTTGAAACATCTTTAGAAATGTTATACATTCTTTAAAATCTGTCATTCCTGGAAATCTTTTTCAGACAGGGCAAAGTTTATTGGGTCTTACAGATATTGATACAATTACCAAAAATTGCCTCTTCGTTCTGTGCAATGATCAAATCGATATATGGAGCATCTCTATCCCAATGGACCTTAGAACGTTCACTTTCAGAATGAGTCAGTGATTGCGACACTGCCACTTGGATTTCTCCCAGGAGTTGTGCCATATCAATGGATTGCACCTGTGGAGCTCCAGTTTTGGTTAATTGGTCTACAAGACCATTACCATTTTTATTTTGTCAAGACCATCTATCTTAGAGTGACCCTTAATATTTTACCAACATATTTTCATGTTGTTTCGCATCACCAAGTCATCTATGGCTTGAATCAGTTTGCTATGTTTTAAGGGTCTCCCTTTGACCTCACGAAGTAAATTACTTTGTGGTAATTAATTTGTGGAAATTACTTTAAATTACTTCAAATTTATATATATGTACTTGTGTGTTAAGAAATAAAAGGAGGTGAGGAGGGGTTTGAGGAGGGGTGGTAGTGAAGGGTGAATGAGGGTTTGGCAGAGGACCTCCCCACTAAAAAAAATATAAATTAAAATTTTGAAGTGATTTCCACTAAGTAAATTTCCACAAAGTAATTTATTTAGTTGAAATCAAATGGAACAATTGTAAGGGTTTGTTGTTAGCACAAAGCATGCCCCTGGCTTTCCAGTTGATCAGATGTTCCCCAAATCCATTTTAGACATAACCTGAATCATTTACTATGATAACCTGTTCCTGGAGTTGATGATTTATGGAAGTGAGAAGAGCTTGATAGATGGTTTTCAGTTCTGTCACCTGACTGCTCAGGGGATCCATTTTATAACTAGCTGAGGTTTCAGCGGTATCATTCACCCACCCATTTCTGACACCATCTACCATTTCATTCTCTTCACATTCAGGGATATAGTGAGAACATCCATCCACATAAACCGTGGTCATCCCCTGGCTGGTGTATTCTTCATATATCTTGAGAGGAGAAGATACATATGGCTCTGTATTATCTGTTGTTTTTAAATCATCTTCATCCTCCAGAGTGTGATCTTTGACCCAGTCATGCAGGTCTGCCAATCCTTGAGCCTATTTATTTTGGCCATAACTGATCTGCACATGGTAGCTTTGCATTCAAAGAATCCTGGAAGTAATTCTAGCATTGAAGATATTCCTAGTACATATCCGGTCACTCTTAAATATTGTAGAGGCTGGTGGGAGGACTAAACTATAATATATTCCCAAAGCATGAATGGAACGTCATTTTTCATAGCCCACACAATTGCTAGGTGTGCTTTTTCACATTCATTGAATTTAAATTCCACAGGTGACAATGTTTTACTCGCATATGAATGTACCTTATTAAACTGGTCATGCTTCTGATACAAGACCCCAGTCAGACAGGTGCAATAAAATCACCTCTTCAGCATGAACTTATAATGGGATAAACAAAGCATGAATTGTTCAAAATTGTCTCACAGCCTCTGTTTGTGAGCCGCTCTGCTCCCACCTCACCCCTACCTTCAGTAGATGGACCCTTGGCTGAGTGAGCACTACATAATTTTCTATGAACTTGTGGCTGTAGTTGGTCAATGCTAAAAATCTTGATAATTCAAGTAGATTTGTTCAACTTCAGCTAATCTTCAACATTCTTTTTCTCAGGGGTAAGGCGCTTGTCTGTGATTTTATGATCCAGAAGGTTTACTTTGGTTTTGCACCTTTGTGCTTTCTGGATTGATAATTAAAGACATGCATTTAGCACGTGGAGTTTCTCAGCCAAGTGTTCTTTCACAATTTACATATTTTTATCAGTAGCTCACCCTTTTTACTCCAAGATCAAGGGTCAAGCATGGCCTTATTTATGAATAGGTTGAAATAATTCCTGCTGTTACTGTACCCAAATGTTGTACAAGCCCATGCTTACTGCTTCCCGCAAAGGTAAAGGCTGGATTATATTGGCGTTCACAGAGTACAATATTCAATTTGTCAAATTGAAAGCATAGTATACTTTAGAATCTTGGAATTGGCCAATTCCCTGATCAATGTAACAGACTGTAATGTACTCTCTAGTTCAATTCTTTAGGTCTACACGCAGTCTCCATTTTCCATTGGCTTTTTGTATTCCTAGTACTGGATTATAAAAAGTATAATAGACTAGCAAAAAGTATCCGTACTCTGCACAAGTTCTGTAGACAGACCTGATCACACTCTCATCAATTGTTGAACATCAATGATCCTGCAGGTCGCTGTTCCGAGTCGCTTATCGATTGATATGCTTTGTAATCTGAAGTAAACAGCAGTGAGAAGGCGTGCATTTGGCTGGCTGACATAGCCTGGAGCAGACATGGAGGGGAGAGAAGAGTTGGCGTGCTGAAGCATACTGGGACATTCTGTGCACTCTCCCCACCTATCGCCCCCCCCCCCCCCAGTGCATTGTGGAGCGGAGCTGTTAGCCTGGGGTGTGAGCCAGTCTACTGCAGCTATCCACATCGTTGTGCTAAACCAGCAGGAAGTGCCTATTTCTGCTGAGATACACCGCGAAGCGGTGAGCGGAGCTGTGAGCCTGAGGTGTGAGCCAGTCTACTGCAGCTATCGACATCGTTGTGCTAAACCAGCAGGAAGTGCCTATTTCTGCTGAGATACACCGCAGAGCGGTGAGCGGAGCTGTGAGCCTGAGGTGTGAGCCAGTCTAATGCAGCTATCCACATCGTTGTGCTAAACCAGCAGGAAGTGCCTATTTCTGCTGAGATACACCGCGGAGCGGTGAGCGGAGCTGTAAGCCTGAGGTGTGAGCCAGTCTACTGCAGCTATCCACATCGTTGTGCTAAACCAGCAGGAAGTGCCTATTTCTGCTGAGATACACCGCGGAGCAGTGAGCGGAGCTATGAGCCTGAGGTGTGAGCCAGTCTACTGCAGTCCGCTGCGGACGCGAAGCCAAAGCCAAATGGAGCCAGAGGTACGTCCAGAAGCATGTCCTTTGAAAACCTCTAAAGTATTCAAAAGCCCAAAAACACTCCTGAAAGAGTCGCACCCGAAAAAATCGGCATACCCGGAGGGGAAATCCAACCCCGATATGAGGTGGAGGAGGAGCAAGTCCGATTTGACTCCTGGGCTGGGGGCCACCCAATCGGTGCCTCTATCGATCCTAGAATTGTTACACACGAAGCAGCAAAACTCGAAGCCTGCCCTATGCAAGGCACTGAGGAATACTCAAGACGCAGCCATGGTATCCGAGATGCCAGAGAATACCAAAGCAGGAATGACGACCATACCTGACCCACGAGGACAAGTGGGGGAGCTTGTCGGGGTGGCGGTTCCCCTGCTGGTGCCGCTGCCGTTGCCGCCGCCGACGACGAGAACAGAAAATCAGCTCTCGAGTATCCGGGCGTCGCGGTCGGCGGCCGTCCTCAGCTCATGGGACGTTGACCTGAGTCTAAGGTGTGGGCTCGGAGAGGAGCCCGGTGCGGCGGAAGAGACAGACCAGCAGGATCCATACAGCCAGTTGAGTCACGGTGGAGGGAAAGACCTGAAAGACGCGCAATCTGATGAAAAAAGTGAGTGCCCTGCAACACCTCCCCCCTCCAGTCCAGTCTCATCTAAAGAGGTGAGATGGACTGAAGTGAGAAACGCTACTATTGCCAATGGTGACTCAGAAGGGTCAAGGGGGATAGCGCTCCAAGAAAAAATATCGGACAAACCAGAAAAAAGAGAAACAGCAAGTCACAGCAAACCCAGTGAGGTGGGGGAAATAAGTCTTGCAGTGGAAGGAATAAGGGCGACTAAACTACCCTTAGTTTCACCAAAGGAAAACTCCATGCCTAATGGGATAGCCATTCGAGCCCAGCTCCACGCATTGGAGCTGGACACCGAAAAAACGGTGCAAGGCCTGGGGGAAAACCAGGCTAAGATTGCAAAGCTTTCAAGGGAATCCAGTGACTGTGTGAGAACTCCTGATCATGATAAAGACACGGATTCGGATAATGAAGACTCTGAGAGTGAAAACTCTTTTGAGGGCGAGCAGGATGACTCCTATAAAGAAACAGATGGGGAACAGCTAAAAATCAGCTCTTGCCCTAAAAGAAAAAAACGAGGCAAAGCAAACACCATAGTAAAATCTGGGCCTCAAGGAGCAAAAAAAACAGCGAAAATACGAACGCAAAAAAATACCACTCTGGGGGAGCAAAAAGCGAGAAAATTAAACAAAAAAGGGTTGCCAAATCCGTTACTTTCACACCCGCTAAAAGCCTTTTTCACACTACAACAGAAAAGAAAACAGAGCGCCGATACCGAAGTATCGGACGCCGAGATGTTGGAAATAGCAAACCTAACCCAGCCGGTACAAAAACAGAGAAAAACGGAGCCGCTTATAGCGGCAACAGATAAACAAGTCCGGCCAAATGGAGGTGTGCAGGATAAAATCATGGCTATCTCAAATCTAAATAGTGGTATCAAAAAAGTTAAAGAACCAGAAACCACTGAAATTAGCCAAGTGGGCGAAAAGGACCCCCCAAGAGGTAGGATCGAGATGCCTCAGACTATACCCACGCTTAAAGGGGTCCATCAATTTATAGAGGAGATCTTAGTGTCCGATAATGATCAGGAAGAAGAGGCCTCTGAGGGAGCGTGTCTCGACTGGGAAGCCAACCGATCGAATCAGATACAGCAAGATAAAGAAGAGCGTTTGGCTTGGAAAAAACCCCATCTTTCCAGGAGGGCTGACGCTGCGTCTCCGCCTTTATTGACGAATTCCGGATTTCAAAGAAACCCCTCTAACAACGACAGAAATGTAAGATCAAGAGGGGAACGCCCGGATCTTAACTCTTCATCACCTTCAAGAAGATTTGACAAAAGTCAACAGTCACCAAAAAAGAGACGTCTCAGCAAAATCGCTGTGGCTCTACAAAACGAATCACCAAATAAAAAACCAGAAATGATTGCCATCATGTCGGCTATGACAATCGTACTGGCCCCTTTCTGCAAGCTGTACGAAACAATTAAAGAAAACGTACAAGACAATTCAGTAATCCTTTCCAACCTAATGGCTAAATTAGCCAAGATGGAGTCCAATTTACCAGGAAATGCAGACCTCATGCTCAATCAGAAACTTTCGTATGAAAGGAAACTTGAAGCATTGGAAAAAAAGATCGAGAACTTGAAAAATGCGATGGGGACCCAGGGTGAGAGAGCGATAGACAGAGCGCAAATGTGGCCAAATCAGAAAACAACGTGGGGAACCAACATTGAAGCATTGGAAAAAAAGATCGAAAGGTTGGAAACCTTGAATAAAGGTTTCTCAACCATCCCTACGATCTCCGACGAAGGAGCAGACGAGTCACTGACCCACGCGAATGGAAAAAAGAAAACTGTGCTGATTCTGGCTCATGACAAACCAGATGGTAGGCTGTAGGCTAAAACACAAAAGACGCATCTCGTAAAAACAGATCTGAGTAAGAAACTAATAAATGAACAAAAGGAAGCCATATCAGCGGATAAAGAAGTCAGCATGGGGCAGAGGCCTAGCAAACCTCTGGCGAGCAAAAAACGACAAGAGTCAAGCACTAAATCAGAGGCGAGTGGCCTGACGCGATCACCACGATCAACAGAGGATTTCCTACAATGCACTGACTTAATGAATATCTCTACTCATTCAGATAATGGGTCAGTTAAACTAAAGGATGACAACAAAGAAGTAGGGGCGAAAAAGTACAGAGATCTTGCAGAAACACACACAGCAAAGTCTAAAAAGGACAGCGAGAGACCTAGCCAGATGGAAAAGACTGCACCAAGTCTGTCTGGTGGACAGGGAGCTGTTTTTCAACCAATGCCGGAAAGTGAAAAAATTCAAACGGAGGGGGAGAAATTTAGAAAAAGCCCTCATAAACAGCGACCAAGGTATGAAGGTGAAGACTGTCAAAAAAGTCCACGTAAGCATCGAATGGAAAGAAGAGATGTGGGTAACAGAAAGGTACCCAAAGAAGCGATATGAATTTTCAAGCTGGAGCAAAGGGAACTGGAGAGAAACGTCCATATTTTGAACAGACCAACAATACTCCAGATAACAAAAAAAATGAAAACCCTAAAAAAACTTAGGATAGAGGATCTGGTGCTTGTCGAACCCTATCATAGGGAAAAGAAGGCGAAAGCATTTATACACCTGAAATCAGCTGCCATCGAACATATCGACGAGGCAGTCTATGAGGAATTCCAGCAACTAGGCCTGTCCTTGATGGAACATAAGAGAATTACGGAGTACCAAGAACCCGAAGAGGAAAGGACAGAGCAATATAAACGACAAATTCACTACAGATCGAAAACGGAGGATCTATACCAGCAAACCCGAGGGTATAACACTCGAGAAAGTAGGGAGTTGCACAGACGACCATTCTACCAAGGCCGGGGTACAAGACGGCCCTCAGATAGGAGGGGGAGAGAATATATAAACCAAAGTCACGGCCAATACACCAAAATACACTCTGACTGGATAGAAAACACTGCAAAAAGCAACAAAAATGATCAGAGATCGATTAAACACGCCTCCAGATCGGACTGTCTATCGCCCGAAGTGTTCACAAATAGTTCTGACAAGCATCGGAAAAATATGGAAGATCAAAGAAAACCAAAAGGCCCATGGAAGTGGCTTATGTCAAATTGGTCGAAAAAGAATGGCAAATAGCGACGACCTGGGTTAGCTTGTCGCAGTGACTTTAACAAAACCTGCAACGATAAATGCAACGAGCAACCCGAAATGGCAGCCTTAAATTTGGGCTCATGGAACACGAGAGGCCACATGCACCTCACGTCACCGGGAGATGTCGATCTGGGTGCCTATGATATTCTCTGCCTCCAAGAAACCTGGCTCGTCCACCAACCGTTCCTGGACGGGTTCTCTGTGAGGATCTCTCCTGCAGTTAAAGGCCTCTTAGGTAGACCGTCATCGGGTTTACTTACAGCTATAAAAACAGGGACAGGACTGAGTGAACCTAAAAACTGGAAACAGTCCTACGAAATGCTTGTCATCCTGACATCCATATCCCAGGGAAAGATCAAAAGGAAAAATGGCCACCAAAAGACGATAGCTATTATAAACTGCTATTGGAACCCCCAGCGAATGTCTACCAAAATATTCTGCAACAACATCGCCGAAACAATTGACCAGCTATATGCAGAATTTGATAAAATCGAGCTCATCATATGCGGCGACATGAACGCCAAATGTACTGAGGTCTTGGAGTCCATTCCAAGGATCTATGGGGAGACATGGATTCTGCTACCGAAAGAGGCAAAGCCTTGAACGAAGTTATGAGTAAAAGAAATGTCCAAAATGTGGCGAGGTTATTCCCCTATCAAATTAACTGTCCAACATGGGAACGTAATGAATCCAAAGCAACTTTGGACTACATCTTTATCTCCAATGGCTTCATCCAGGAGCTGTCAGGTTTCGAGGTCAAAAAAACCATCCATAGTGATCACAACCTTCTGTGCTGTTCATGGAGAATCACTACCAGGATATCCAAAACCTACAATTGGACGACAGAGGTAAACCAGCAACAGACTCGCTTGCGGTTAACCGAACGAGACATTGTGAAAATTAGTAACACCTGGGAGATGAGAGTAAAAGATCAGGCGTGGACCGACAAGAGAGAAAGACCAAACTACCTACCGTTATTGCTAGCTTTCCAGGTCAAAGGAGCAGGGAAAGCGAAGAATATGCCCCAGAACAATCACACGTATGATAAGACGGTGGTAGAAAAAAGAAAAATTGTCCGTCGTTTGCGAAGAAAAGCTAAGAATTCCAACGATGAGCTTGATTGGGAAAATTGGTGCAAGGAAAATATAAGCTACAAAAATTGGCATAAACATCACAAAGCCACTCTGTACCAAAACGATGCCGAGGCGATGATGCAAAAACTTCATACAAAAAAATCTAGTGACTTTTGGGGTTTAATAAAAGAGATGAACAGGCCCCTGTCCGCCGCAATGGGAAATGCTGTAGCGGAAGAAAACTGGAGCCAATATTTTACTGCCGAATTCGACGGCCCCACCAGTGATAGCCAAGGGGCAAAGCAAAACCAAGTGACAATGTGGGTCGATCTGTCTAATACTATGGATATCGAAACAGCCATACGGAACCTGAAAACATCTAGAGCGCCGAGCCCTGATGGACTCTCCAACATGGACCTGAAAATGTTCCCAAAAAAATGGGCTGGAATGATCAGTGGTATCTATTCGGAATGTGGTAGAACCAACATGGTGCCGGAATCATGGCAGAAAGCAGTAATTGTCCCGATGTATAAAAAGGGACCGAGACAAGAACCCGCGAGTTATAGACCTATCGCCCTTTTGGACATTCTGGGGAAAATCTATGCGACCCTGCTACTCGTCCATTTTCGAGCTTGGGAAAAAGTCAGCCAGGCCAAAGATCAGCTTCAAACTGGCTTCCAGAAAAAAGCGTGTACATCAATCAACCTTCTCATACTTAACATCATGAAAGCCAAAGTCAAAGAGGGGGCGCCTAAGGTATATTTGGCATTCGTGGACCTCTCAAAGGCCTTTTATAAGATCGACAGAAAAAGCCTGTGGACGAAGCTTCAAGATTGGAACTCCCCGGCAAAAATATTGGAGCCTATAAAAGCGCTCCACTCGAACACCAAAATAAGAGTTAAACTCAACAATCAGGGCATGCTCTCAGAGGAGATAAATGTTAAACGAGGAGTAAAGCAGGGATGTCCTTTGGCACCGGTACTGTTCACAGCTTTCTTGGGCGACTATCAACTCTCCGAAGAAGAAATTTGATCTTTTCCCCCCCAAAATCGGGAAAACTGAGATCCCACGGTTACTCTATGCAGATGACATCATTGTGATCGACCAGACGAAGGTGGGCCTGCAAAGAAAACTCCGTAATTTGGAGGCCTGCATCCTAGAAAATAAGCTGGAACTCAACAAATCGAAGACAAAGGTCATGGTGCTCGAGAAAGTCCCCTGCAAAAAGACGAAAAATCTAAAGATCTTTCTGGACGAGTCAAAAATCGAAATCGTAACCAACTTTAAATATCTGGGGATTCAATTAGACAGTTCAGGTGTGGAAAAGAGCCTTGTTGACCAACTCTGGGAAAAAGTGAAAAGACTGACTACTCAAACCAGAGTAGTAGACCGCAAATATGGCAAATTCTCCCTGATCCCGGCTATAACTTTCTATAAAACTAAGGTTGTTCTGGCCCTGACTTATGGTACGGAGTGTGTGCTATATCTCCAGCGCAACATCTGGAGCAAAATCTAAGGCGACCTCTGGAAAACGGTCTTAGGCCTACCCAAATCTACCGCCATGCCAGCCATAAGGAGAGAGTTGGGGCTCATATCATTAGCATCGACAGTGGATCAAAGCGCCCTGCGCCTCTACAGACGAATCATCATGTCTGACACCCTACCCATTTATAATACCATACGGGAAGAAATTGATTTAGGCAAATGTACGGCTTTGAATAAATGGGTGGAAGCGAGAAAGAATGATCTGAGAAAAGTTGAATGCACTGAGAAAGAGCTAATAGAAAACCCAGAAAGAATTTAAAAAAAGACGGAAAACATGGACTGGATTGTGACAACAGAAAAGGCGGTGGAAAACAAACTCCTGAAACATCTCCCACTCACTTTCAACAAGGGGAAAAAAACGCTCCAGTACTGTGTAAAGTTTCCAAATAAGATGCTGAGAATTTCTGTCATGAGAGCCAGACTCAACCTCCTCCCTACGAGAGAGATCATAACTTTAAGAAGAAATGGAACCGAAAGCCGCTGCCGTTTATGTAAAAACGAGTCCGCTATTGAGACTTTAAAACACCTTGTGGTCGAGTGTCCCAACACAATGGAAAACAGAAGGCTATACCTCCCCTGCCTGGCCGAAAATATGTGGATTTTCCAAGTAGATGAACTATGGAATAGACTGATATCGGGCGAGAAGACAAGATGGACCCTGGCCAAACTCATCGACTTAGTATTCGAACAAATTAACAGCCTTCGGACTGAAAGTACTTCGGTGACGGTCTCTGACCTTGTTGAATGAGGCTTTTTTGCTTCCCGGACAGGGTTTAGGACTTGGTCTGTGGCCCGGTCTGCCAGCCCCCTGGGGAGGTTTTTTGTGATGAGCTACCCTTCGTGGGTTCGCCTTCTTTTATGATATGCAAGATAGAGAAGGTTTTTGACAAAACTCAGTCTTTACTGAGTAAAGTTCAAATAAATTTAAAAAAAAAAAAAATTGTGGTGCATTGCGGTGCAAAGGACTCAGAAATGGTGTGCCGTAGGGCCTTGAAGCGTGGTTTTCAAAGTCCCATAGGGAGCCTTGAGTTTTGTTCCTCACATCGAGATGCTTAAAATGAGCTTTGTCTGGTCTTCCTCAACCACATTGATGTTTCGCCAATTTCAGACAAACTTCTCATGTGTGAAGGGGCTGAAATCTGTGGAAAAGGGTGAGGCGTCCAAATATCTTGTGGCCAGTAATGTCCGGAGGGTCCTACCAGGTAACTATGCAAAATGTGGTGCAAATTGGTGGAATAGTGTGGAATTATGTAAGGAACAAAAGATTTTCTGCTTTATATTATAAAAAGTATAATAGATTGGACGAATGTTACGACAAGATTCCACAATTTTCTATGATATCTGTGAATATTTCCATGAACATGAGAAGCAACCTGTAATGTAACCTGTAATGTCGCACAAATACTAATGCCATATCAGTGTATGTAAATATAGACATATAATGTAGAGCGATGTGTTTACAGTTGAATGACTCAACAGAGAAACGGCTTTGGAAATCCAAAAACACTTGCCTCAATTGTTGTTTTTGTTTATCAGTCTCACAGGCATAGGTCAGACCAATCTGTACTTTGACCCTATGTAGGAAGACTAACAGGACTTTTGGAGCTACAATTTCAAGTATCTATGAGCTCGGTGGAGAAATCTCTATGTATGGTCTCTACCTAGACAGATGATTCCTTAGTATAGAAATAGCTACTGGTAACCTGGAGCAATATTTAATTTTCCAGAGAGGCACAGGTACTGTCCTCCACCCCAGAATGGCACAGGGAGTAGTCCTGATGCCACCAGAATTGTTACAACAGTTTTCAGGTATCTTACCAATGATTTGATTTGTTAGCTCCATTGAAAAAGGTTTGCAATCAACAAAATTTCCAATAAAATTGTCTTGGGATAAAATGTCACCTAGTATGTTATTAACGATATAAAAATCAGAACAACTTCTCACACGTTCCACACATTCTGATCTAACATTTGGTTCCAATTGTGATCTTCAACATACCACTGCTAGTAATTAGATGTTTAGAATCCATACCAAGGCCAGATACCCATTTAGTTAACAGATTAAAAGTTTGGCATTTTTGTTCTTATCGTAATTGCCTAAGCAATTTTTCACTGATAGAACTACTTTCTTGGGTTAAACAGATTTTTGAAAATCTAATCCATATTTTCATGAATTCCCTTTGATAACAGCTACAATGTTTATCCTATTTCCTGAATTATCCTTTGTTAGATCAAGAACCCCTCTGGAGGTCTCCTGTGAATAAAACATCAATGTATTTTCACACAAAATGGAAAACCAAATTCTTTCAACAGGCTCTTCTGGTTATCTCGTATTTCTGTTTTGTTACAAACAAACCTTGAGAAAAACAGAAGAAATAAATTCTCTTGAACATCATTATAATTTTATGCAGTAATAAATTCATTATACACAAATGTAAAACTTTTCAATCAAATCCTATATATTCAATTCTAAAAATAAGTTAGTTTATTGTTGTAGGCTGTACTAATCCTTTGACCAATCCTGTACATACAATTCTAAAAATAAGTTAGTTTATTGTTGTAAACTGTGGTACTCCTGTAGTCAACATGTGTTTTGCAACATTGTATTGAAAAATCTGCATACAATGTGCAAGCTTCTACGGGCCTAAAATTGCATCCATACATAATTGTACAGACAAAAATGAGAAACAAATAGAGAAAAGAATGTCATTATTAATAACATGCTTGTATGCTATGTCATATATGTGTCTAAATGAATTTAATGATTAACAAAGCCCCTTTTTGATGATCTAGATGGTCTAGGTATCACCTACACTAACTATGCAGATGATACACAGATACTCATCCCGTTGACGGGAGATTATGACAAGGATTTGGCCTTTGTGAATAGAATCTACCTCATCATCCAGGCATGGATGGCCTCTCACGGTGTATGCCTGAATGATGACAAAACGGAACTCCTCATCCTAGGCACCCCCTCCAACATAAAAAAACTAGGCCCCAACTATGACTCCTTCATAATTGACAACAACATTACTATGGTGGCCAAAGTAGTCAAAACCCTCGGCTTCTATGTAGACTCCACGCTTACCTTTGGTAAACAAGTGAGTGCCATGGCCTCAGCCACCTCCTACACTTGCAAGTTAATTAGAGCAGCCAAGCCCTTCCTCTCTCCTAATAACTGTGTCACACTAGCAAGAGCACTAATCCTGTCGAAACTTGATTACTGCAACGCCCTCTACGTAGGAAGCCAAAATACAGACACTTATAACGTCCTGAGAGCCACCCTAAACTTCCCAAAAAACGCCCACATCTCAGACCTCAGGAGATCTACTAACTGGCTCTCCACAAAAGACAAAATCCTCCTTAAAACAGCTTCCCTTACACACAAATGCCTTAACCAAGCAGCCCCGCAATACCTCATAGATAGATTCACCAGACAAGCTGCCTCTCGCCCCTTAAGAAAAGCCAACCCCAACCTTTTACTAGTACCCAGATTCAAACTTACTAAATCTGGTGGGAGTAGCTTTGCTGTCAAAGCAGCACAATATTGGCACTCCCTTCCCCCTACCCTAAGGGAAGATCTCCCCTACCGACAATTCAGATCTAATCTGATCCAACGACTAAAAGAACATGATGCCTAACCTCACCCTACTGACATCTAGGATCTCATGTATATTCTGTATTTCCATTCTGCTTTATTTATGTTACTCCTGTCTTACTGTAAATGTATTGTATATACTCTGTTATTCCTTGATATTACATGCCTACAGCATTGTAACCGTAGCTGTACCTCTATGTTAAATCTGTAACCTGTAAGTTGAACAATCCTCTTGTTGCCTTTGCGCCCGAATACCCCTGGGTCTGATGCGCTATATAAATAATAAAGCAAACAAACAAACAAACCTTCAGCAATTTTTTGGAGTAATCCAACAATATGTATTTGACCAATTGTTTGTAGGCATGCTGTTATTTGCTTCTGCAGTGTTAAGGTGGGCATCACGTGAACGTTGTGTACCTGTATTTCCAGGAGATGGTCGAACTGGAGAAGCCAGGTTGTTTGTTCAGGAAGTCAAATGAAGAGAAAGTGACGCAAGGAAGCAATCTCCACCCAGTCCTGATAAGAACAGGTATGGATGGGGACCAATTCCTGACGCCACGGAAACACTTCCCTGCGGATTAACGTGACGTCAAGACAGTGCAAGCACTGACAGGGAAGGCAGATAGTTCCAAAATGTCCAAGGCAGCTGACTGAAGAAATTGACGACTCCTTGTACACCCTCGGAAGGCAGTGGAAGAACTTGCAAGTAGAAAACACAGTTCAAGTAAAGTTGCAGTGAAGATCCCCTTAGTGAAATCCACTTGGCACTGAAGGAAGCTGAAGCAGCAGACCAGGACCTGGTACCCCGGCTCGATAGGCCAGGAAGAGGAGGCACAGGCCAGTCAGGGATCAAGGGACCTCAGGAGGTGAGAGGGCCCACGGAGAAACAGGTACCCTAAGAGCAGTGGAACCTAGGAAAGGAATGGCAACCCAAGGAGAAACAGGGATCCAAGAGGGTAACAGGTGCCCAAGGGAGAACTGGAGCCCAAGGGAGAACTGGAGCCCAAGGGAGAAGCAGAGTACCAAGAAAGAGGCTGGACCCCAGGAAGGGACTGGAACCCAGCAGGAGGGCAAGGCAACACAGGAATTCAGGCAGGACACAAGGCAACAGGGAACCCAGACCCACTAGGGAGAAAAGGGAAACTGGAGCTGGAGCAAATCCAAAAAGGGGGAGCGCAGCGGCGAGTCAGGAACAAACCGCGTTAAGACACAATTTGTTCCTGTACTCGAGCGCTATAAGAAGCACTCGGCATGAAACCGTGGCGTGAAGCTCAGGCCAACCCACGCATGCGCCGTAGCCGCATTGCCGCGGAACGAGGCTTGACACGCAAGCCTGCGCCGCCGATGGCAGCTCTCCGTGGCGTGCGCTTATGTCTCTCAGTAACGAGCATGAACGCTCGTCGAGGAGTAATCCTCCTAACCAGCCGGAACCTAGAATACAACTGCCAGGGTCGGGAACGTCCGCCAGCAGACCTCCACGTAGGTACCCTAACATGCAGTTGTTTACTTACTTGCAGTTTGTGATACTGAAAAAATAATAGTTTGCATGTATTGCAATAGAAAAGGAGGGTTGCATGGTTGCATTGCAATATTAATTATTATGATTTAGCATCTTCATTGTGCACTTACTTGAATCTTGTAGTATTTGTGTATATATGTGTGTATATTCCAATAGTTTTTCTGTTTTGCTGGTTCAGATACCTTTTTTCCTTAGGTTGTAATATTGTAGGAAGAGAAAACCAATTTAAATATTAATTATATCCTAAATACGGCGTGATACATAAATTAAAAGCAATTATTCAAAAAAGTGTCAAACATATTTTATAACTAACTATCACAGGAGAGCAAGGTTGCATGGTTTAAAAATAAGTTCTCACCTTGCTTGAAATTAAAAGTCTCTTTGTCAGCGTGTAGGATTTGCGACGTAGTATAGGAGCCGGGTATAGATGGTGTTCTGTAGAGAACGTGGCACATTCTCATTTTGCTTTCGTATGATACGCAGGTCTCAATAGTTTGTAAACATAGAAAGAAGACTGAGTATTCAATCTTTCTCATAATGTATAAGCAGGTCAAGATCCTTGCATGAACTCAATTAATTGAATACCAAGTTTTCTTTTCATTTTATAGTGATCTTAAACCTTTGATGGTTACTCAAATAATCTTCTTTGTTATTACATTCCATATTAATATTAATTTATTCTGTACATTTTTCAGATTATTTTCATAGTTGTGTTAGGTATTAACTCAATATATTATTACGCTAATATCTAGTCATATTTATATGGCATACATTAATTCAGGTGGGCCATAATCTTTTTGATAAGTATTTTTGTAAAAGTAACTTGTTTAATATACACAGTTGATGCATACATTTTTTTTATAGATGATAATATTATATAAAATACACATTTTCATATTCACACTAACAATTTGCCATACACGTCATTAATTGTACATTCTTTGAATAAGCTTTACAATGTTTGAGTGCTTTCAATTTCATAAAAACAAGAAATACATATTCTATACTGTTGATGTAAAATTCCACATCAATTTAATTAATTTATAATTTTTTGATCTTGTTCACATTGCTCACATGCTAAAAGTAATACTTGTGCCTAAGATTTACATAATTATCAAAAAAAGGTAAATCATTTATTATCTTCGTTCAAACACAAGTCATAAAATTCACAAGTTTATAATTTACAATATTGTCCTTCATTCTTCAAATACCAAAAGTTATACTTGTACCTGATGTTTACACAATTATCACAGAATGTTATGTAATTAATGATCCTTGTTCAGTCCATTCACCATCAAATTAAAATAAAAAATATTTCTTGCTTTCTTTTGTTTTCGTAATTGTTCAATGTCACCTTTCCTTTCTCTCATTATAACTGTCTTTAGGCCCTTAAAAGGAATGTCTTGAATATTAAGACCGGCAGGGTTACGGCCGGACCATTCATGAGGCCCTATGTGTGGTTTGTTTTGTTGTTGCAGTGTAGTGAAGTGGGTGTGGATTGTGGTGCAAGGATGTGTATGTGTTTGTTTAGCAATTGAGCGGTGTATGCAGAGAGGAGATTTAGCAGTTGAGTTGGTGGGGCTTTTCTTACCTTGTTGCTTTCTGCATTTGACACTCATCGAGTCTCTCTCCGCTTTCTGCGCCAGTGGTCTCGTCTCGTTGAAACTGTTTGGTGGTCTGAGGGAAGGAAAGAGATGAAAAAGCCCTCACCCACCTCATTGAGTCGAGAAGTGTATGGTATTAAGATCGTTTGTAGGTCACCAGGCGGTTACCTGCCGTCACCTCCCTGGGCTCCTAGGGTTGGCTCCCTCCCTCTGATTTGTCGGTGCTTCCCGTCTCACTGGGTCCGTTTATTGGTTAGTGCTCGCTCGTCTGCAGTTTAGGTGCCTTTCTTTGGGCAAAGTCTAGGGTTGGATGGTGGTTTGGGAGTGGGTATGTCATGGGATTATCTTCCTCCACGGCTTCTGCCTTCCACGCACGTTCATTGAGGCATGTTTTATTTTCAGTGGTGTCTTAGTGTTTCTACTTATTCCTGTCCGATTGTGAGACGAAGAGCCAGGTTTTAAGTAATCGTCTGAATCTTAAGTGATCCTTTTGTATTATGTATTTCTTTCAGGAGGGTGTTGCATGTTTTGGCTGCCAGGTGGGAGAATGATGATCCTCCATGTTTTTTTTGTGTATGGTCTTGGTTCCAGGCGAATGTCATTGCTTGATCTTAGAGTTCTTGCCGGTAGGTAGATGGTTATTTTCTTTTGTAGGAATTCTGCCCCTTCGTCATGAATTGCTCTGTGCGTAATGCTCATCATTTTGAATGTAATTCACTGCTTGATTGGCAGCCAGTGTGGCATTTTTAGCGCTAGGGTGATATGGAGAAGTCTAGCTGCTGCGTTTTGGATACGTTGCAGTTTCTTCGGCAGATTTTCTGGCATTCCGAGGTAAATGCTGTTGGCATAGTTTATTCTGGACATGATGAGAGTGATGATGGTCAGTGTTTTATGAGTGAAGGAGAGGAAAGATATGGGTGGTAGGATTCGTTTTATCGTGTGTAGGAGGAAAAAGCATTTCTTGACAATTGCGTTTACTTGCGGTTCTAGTGTGAGCGCGTTGTTCATTAGCACTCCACGGTTCTCTGGGCCATAGGATATATTGCATATTTTCCTGGTTTGTGGAGATAATCATAATTTCTGTCTGCCTGGGTTGAGTTTGAGGCTGTTGGTGTTCATCCATTCGTACAGTTCTTTTAAGCAATCTTCCAGCATTGTGTTTTCTTTTTGTGGGTCTTTGATTTTATAGATGATTTGTGTATCATCTGCCTAGTTGTAGCAGGTAAGGCTGTGCCTTTTGATGAGCTTGATTAATGGAGTCAGATAGATATTGAAGAGCAGTGGGGATAGGGATGATCCTGGTGGTACTCCACAGTCAGTGGCTCGTGGAGTGGCTTTGAAGTGTTTCATCCAGACTGATTCCATTCTATCATTTAGGAATGAATTAATCCAGAGCAGGGCTAGATCGGTTATTCCTATTTCTTCTAGTCTTTTGATTAGGATGTTATGACTAACTGTGTCAAATGCTGTAGAGAGGTTGAGTAGTATCAGGGCAGAGTTTGCGTGCATGTTCCTGTGCTAGTTTGTAGACGTAGGTTTCTAACAGTTTTGCTGGGTAGGGAGATTGTTTGACATAGGTCTGTAGTTAAAGAGGTCTTCCACGTCGCCACATCGCCTGCCGCGTCCTTGAGGAGAGGTTTGATGTATGCAGATTTGAAGGATCGTGATACTTCTCCTGTTGCGAGTTAAAGAGGTTTCTGAAGTGTTCCAACGGTGTACCCTGCGTGAGGATTGATTTGTAAATGTCTAGATTTATTTAACCTACTGGGATCTCTTTTCCACCAAAATTGTGGAGTTCTCCAAGCAGAGGTTTGAGGGTAATACAATGATTCTTGTTGTCTGCTCAGGATTCTTTTCTTTGTTTTTAGAAGAAATGTGATTCTGTACCTCACAGATTCTTGTAACCTGAGTGATAATCCACTTTAATTATTATTTTTTGTGAAAGAAAACATGTTTAAAGTCATTTCTGGTCATTATCAATCTGTAGAGAAATCTCAGCAAATGTACACTTTAGTTCTGGAGAAATCTTCTTAGGAGATTGATCCTCAGCACACATTAGATGATATGCCGCCTTGGATGTTGACATGTATTGAAAAATAATGTCAAGCAGCTGCTTTATAAGAGAACAAATAATGGTGGTTTTGGTCATTCATCCAGCCCAGTAAATAAACTAGAAAAGTTGTGGGAAAAGTTCCATTTTATATTCTTGGTATCATTTTGGTCGTTTTTCAATCCAAATGATGCCATCATCTAATGGTACAATGTAAATGATCGCAAACAGAATATTTTGTATTTTTGTGATCTAGGCGGTCATTATGAGTTTGGAGTTAAGGGGTTAACGGTGCCGGTAAAGGTGCCGGTGCCGTTAACCCCTTACCGCCGTATTATAAGGTCCTTTAGCAGGTCCTGCTAAGGGCGGCTGGTTTTACCAGGCGCCCTTAGTGGGAGCCGCTAAAGGACCAGCATGCTAACAACGGGCCCGTTATTAACAGGCCCGTTGTTAGCATGGTCCCTATTCCCATTGAGCCCTATGGGGGCTCGAATGGGAATGGGGATGGGTTCCCTGAATGGGGAAATAGCAGGTCCTCCAAGGTTGGAATGGCCCGGTAATTCCCCTCTCAGGGAACCCAGACCCGGTATGCGGTAAAGGTGTAGCCATGGCGCTAACAGCGCCATGGCTACCTCCAACCTCGTAATGACCTCCCTAGTGTCATTTTATGGCTTTAATCAACTTGATCAGAACATTCACAAAGTGTGATTATGGTTTCTTTGCTATATGCCTTCAGGTAAGCATATCGGTAATCATTGATGACACTTATGCCATCACTTATTGACAATCTGGGATATTTATAAATGGCACACAGTGCCCTACAATTCAGTTTCTCTGGCTATATGTTGGGTGCAGCATTGCATGTCCTGTATGGCTTCCTGGAATTGATATGTGTGAGTAGCAAACGTAGTAGAGACAAATCATGGTTCTTTGCATGGCTATGTATCATTCGCTCAGATGCCTGGGCCCTATCCCTTTAGCAGGAAGGTCTCTGGGGGCACTGGGATCACACAGTTATTAATACCAGCTATAATTAAAGAGCTAGAGAAAGAAATTCAGAACCGTTTCAGGAGATCCTTAGCATGGAATATTGACCAAGTAGCAAAAGATAAAATGTGAAAGAAAGAGTTTATAGAAATATTCTCTTTATTACAGGCTGCGCAAAAAGGCTATGATGTATTCAGGGACCCCAAGAAGGTAGAAGAGAAGGTCATAGCGAGAAAATCGCAAGTAGAGCAACATTATGACAACTGGTCAAAGCATTTAATATTATGGCAACAGTAGTTTTGGAAACATTCCCAAATGAAGACAGGGCGCGGTTCGCATACCAGGATAATATTAGGCAAGTAAGGGAAACCTTTGGAGGAGAGGCCTGGCTCACTTATGATGATCAGTTCAGGAAGGCCAAGGCAACACGCCCAGAAATAGAGTGGGATGAGGTGCAGGCAAGCCTCTACATTCACGAAGTATTAAAGACTAAAACATCATGCTGCGCAGAGAAAAGCACGGCGCATGCAAAAAGACCACAGATTGGCAGTGGGAAATGTACAGAAGCAGAACACAAAAACAAGAGCGAGCAGTTCTTTCGTAAAAAGCAGCCATGGGTGGCTAGGTCAAATACCAACAGCACAAACACAAACAAGCCACATAATCCCGGTAAAAGCAATATTACATGTTGGAAGTTTGAAAAAGGGTACTGATCATGGGGGGAAGAGTGCAGATACAAGCATGCATACACCAAATGCGGGGGCGAACATAGCAGCAATGGATGTACCAGACTGCCCAATAAAATCCCCAAAAGAGAAGACCCATCAGAACGGCCTGATAACAGGGAGAGCAAGCGTTAAAGAACTGCATTATCAACGTGAAAGGGGCAAGCATAGTCAAAATGAAAAAATGTTACTGCCCGGTAAGTGACCCATTAAAATAAAGAATTTAATGCGCGTATTAGAAGCATACCCGGACAAAGAAATAAGCCAGTCATTAAAGAACGTTCATGGAAGGCTTTAGCATCCGTTTTACAGGCCAAGGGTCGAGAGCAATAGTTTTAAATTTGAAATTGGCAAGAGAAAACCCTACACTAGTAAAAAAGAAACTGCAAAAGGAATTAGAGCTAGGGAGAATTGGGGGGCTATGGGACACTATACCGTTGCATGAATACATATGCTCATCACTGGGCTTGGGACCTAAAAAGGAGGCAGGGCAACATAGATTAATACACCACCTGTCATACTCATGGGGCAAATCAGTAAATGAGGGGATACCGAACACAGAAACAGCGGTGTCATACACACACTTCCAGAAGGCACTCAGGCTAGTTAGGAATTGCGGTAAAAATGCATTACTAGCGAAACTAGTTATAGAATCTGCATTTAGACTACTACCAGTCCATCCCAGGTCACAGCCCTGGTTGGGTTTTACATTTGAGAATACCTTCTACACAGATAAGTGCCTACTAATGGGGTGTGCAATATCATGCGCGGTTTACAGTGATAATTTCGACAACAAAAATGTCGAAAGTCAAAATATCGAAAAAAAAATGTCGAAAAAAAAAATGTCGACTTTTTTTTTAATGCATTTTTTTTTTTAAATGGGGGGTTCCCCCCCAACCCTCCTTTTTTATTTTTTTTTTTAATTTTTCCCTTTTTTTAACTCCCGAACCCCTAAAATAAATATATAATTAAAAAAAACGAAAGTCGACATTTTTTTTTTCGACATTTTTTTTTCGAAATTATGACCACCCACCATCATGCGCGCTATTTGAACAATTCAGTTCTTTCTTTCAATGGGATTTCCTGAAAGAAAGACCATGTGACAGTTGGCACATTACCTGGACAATTTCCTGTTGATAGGACATCCAGGAACTAACGAATGCTGGCAGTCACTAGAACAAATGATAGAAATACCAGAGTATTGGGGAATCCCTGTAGCAAAAGAAGAAACCTCCAACCCTGACGCAAACATAATTTTTCTGGTTATTGAAATAGATACAGCAGCAGGGGAATGCCGGATTCCAGCAGGGAAAAGGGATGAATTGCTCCAAAACATCATATCAACTAAGGGTAAAAACAAAGCGACAGTTAGAGGAATACAACCCTAAACAGGAAGTCTCAATTTTGCTGCCACAGTAATCCCACAAGGGAAGGTCTTTTCAAGGAGTTTGGAAATGAAGACTAGAGGGTGCACAAAACCCCACTTACACATACAGCTAGGGGAGTAAGCAAAGAAGGACTTATGAATGTAGGAAAACTTCCTGACAAAATTCTACGGAAATATAATATGGCGCACGCCAATGAACATCAGCAGGAAAAGGGTACTTTTTTCGGATGCGGCACGAAGCAAAGAGTTTGGAGCAATCCTAGAGAATTCATGGTGTGCAGGACCATGGCCAGAAACAGGGCACACACAAGGACTGACAAAGAACATAACATTACTAGAAATCATACCAATCTGGCTGGCATTACATGTATGGGGCGACCGGCTGGCAAACACAGAGCTAATGGCATGGTCAGATAATATGGCCATAGTAGGGATCATGAATAGGAGATCAACTACATGTCCCTGGTTCCTCAGAATACTTAGGGTTATGACCACTATAGCTCTGAAGAGAAATATTGAATTAAGCAACGATAAACATTGCAGATGCATTATCTAGCTTTCAGTGGGATACATGTTGCCAAATGAGGCCAGTGGCGGACAGCAGGAGGACAGAAATACCCAAAGAATGTTGGGAGTTACAAACAGAGAGATGAAGAAATCACCCACGTCAACGCCGGAAATCGCGACAAAGGTGAGATAACAGCAGAAACAAGCACCTCTGGAACGGGTGCTAAAAGGAGCAAGCCTCCTCACAGTTGCACAAACCCCGCAACAGGGTTGTTGTTGGCACTCGCCAAAAAAGCTTTGGCATCAAACACAGCAAAACAATATAGAAAGTGTCTGGAAATGGTACTAACATTTTCAAAAAGGCAACATATAGAGCTATTAACAACAAAAGAAATCAATATTTTTCTAGAATGGGCATACAATCAGAAAAATAAATAAGAATGGGCAAAGAGGCACCTATCAGCGGTAGCATATTTCATAAAAATACAAGGGGGATCAGACCCAACGTGCAGCGCATTGATAACTTACACATTGAAAGGATGGGAAAGTTAGAGGGCCCACACAAAGACAAGAGGCGTCCTTTAAACTTTGAGAAACTCACAATAGTATTAAAATGGCTTGAAACAGTGTGCTCACACAAGTACGAGAAACAACAGTTTAAAGCAGCATTTGCCATTGCGTATTTTGGGGCATTTAGGGCAAGTGAACTCGTCGCATAATACGCAATGGCAAATGCTGCTTTAAACTGTTGTTTCTCGTACTTGTGAGTTTCTCAAAGTTTAAAGGACGCCTCTTGTCTTTGTGTGGGCTAGTACTAAGGCAAGCAATGGGCTAGGCATGTTGGAGGACCAAGTAAAAGGGGAGTATATTGAAATAGATGTAAAAACGTCCATGACAAGGAACAGAAGGGCAGAGGTCGAAGTGGGCGGGAGCGGTCGGGAGCGGTGCTCCTATACTTTTTATTTTTCAGTTTCACTGTTCCTATACTTTTATTTTAAAAAGAAACAGTTCCGGAACGGTTTAGTTTTAAAATAAAAGTGTAGAAAGAGGTTGAAGCTTGCACTTCAGTGCACTGCACTGAACATTTCCTTAAATAATAGGTGTTTGTTTGGGGGTTTGGGCTGTGTGTGGGAGGGGTGCAGAAATGGGGTTTGTGGAGAGTGGGGCAGACCGGCAGGGAACATAGTTCCACTACTTCTTTTCATACACTTCAACCACTGCAGAAGGGCAATCACGATTTACTGCATCGAAGACAAAGCAAACTGCCCTTTAAGTGTCACGAACCAGTACCTTAGGTGCCAGTTTAGGTGCCACCCATGCATGGGGGGGGCGGTTTCTGATTCACAAAGACGGCAGGGCACTCGGTCCGTTTCAATTCCAGGCAGTCCTCAAAACCACCATTGAAAAAGCATGCTGGAACAGCAAAGAATATGGGACCCACTTTTTTAGAATAGGCGCAGCAACATCAGCATGGCAAGGGGGTCTTTGAGCTTAAAAAGTGAAACAAATCGGGGGCTGGAGGTCAAATTGTTATAAAAGATATGTAAGACCAGAATTAATGTAACTATGATTTTCCTCCACAGAGCAAGTCTCCCCGCTCAAATCGGCTTGGATCGTAGGTCATGCATTCATTTTCAGGACAGGGAGATGGTCAGAAGAAACAAAAGACAAGCCAGCGTTTAGAAATACCATTACATCATGGTTGGGGTACAGAGGCATGAAATGGGCCAAGATGCATGACAGACTGGCAGACCTGATAGCTTTCAGAGACCCACCGGAATTCTTAATTATACCTGTGGGAGACAACGACTTGGTAGAGCAGGGCAGAAAACAGTTGCTGGCAGACATATGCACATCCCTGGCAGGAATAGCACATAACTGGAAGGAGACTGACATTTTCTATTCAGCCATGTTGCCAAGAAAAACATGGCATGGGGCCAATTCTTACAGGGTGATAGACATAGCCAGGAAAAAACTTAAATGGGGGAGGAATTCATTTCATCCAGCACGCTGCGATTTCGTTAGCAGACCCAGGGCTGTTTCACAAGGACGGGGTCCACCTGTCGGTCAATGGAATGGAAGAATTCCATGCCAAGATTATTAATAATTTAGCCACAAGAGGGTACAGATAGTACCGTAATTGTTGGGGGAACCTGGATGGCCGAGAACCCATCCAGGTGTGGTGGCACAGGCCAGGTAGGCGCACCTTGTTCCCGGTGCCCAAAAGATGACAGTGTTTATCATTGTGTGTTTTTGGATAAATACATTTACCAAAATATGTGTTATGATTATACTTTGTGCCATAAAAACCACTGCCTTTTATTGACAACCACAAGACAATGCCTCAAGTCATAATTATACAATTCTAACCAGGGGAAAAGGTCAGCCGGCTCTGGGCTCCACAGATCATGGGCTGCACAACACAGGCCAGCCAATCTCGGTTAGGGGAGGCGGGTGAGGGTGGAAGCACATGGCGCAGCCCCAAAGGGGCTAATGGTGCCAAGCCATAAATAGGCAGAGGGGGAGCACCCCCACCATGCCTGCTGCCTCAAGAATGAGGCGCAGGTAGGAAGTAGGAAATGGGGCCACGAACATGGTCCCTATATCTAGTACCCACGCAGGGGGAGCAGTCGATTTGCACACTTGCTCCCCCTGCAGCAGGTCATGGTTAAACATAAAGGTGCTGCCAATCGTCTGGGATTGTAATAATGTAGTGAAGATGTTATTGTTTGGTTTGTAGTGACATCATGAAATGTGTCATAATAAAACTGCAGCGTTTTTATGCCACTAATGTGAAAAGTTGGTCTGGCCTCAGTTATTGAGACAAAGTACGCTACAGCGGGATGTATGTAGCTTACCGAAAGGGACGGGGTGAGCAGTACCCTACTGCCCATTTTATAAGCACAGGGCAGCGTCTGGGAAGGAAAACACAGTGGGAGCAGGTCACGGGAAGCGGAGAATGAGAAAGCAGCAAAAAGGCAGAAAACAAAGAGAGAGGAGACAACCACAAGAAAATGGCGGGGGCAATGAGGGAAGCATTCACCTGAAACTGGTCCAGGAATGATGGTAGCAGGACCTGCTTGCACGGGCCTGCTGCAGGTTAAAAGACCAACCTGGAGCCTGCAAACAGGGAAGTTGGCTGTGCATCACATACCAGCCAATCACAGGCTCGTAAGGAAAACACTGCAGGAGCAAGTGACGGGAAGCGGAGAAGTAGAAAGCAGGCAAAAAGGTGGAAAACAAAGAGAGAGGAGAAAACCACAAGAAAATGGAGGGGGCAAGGAGGAGTGTACTCGCCTGAAGCTGGGCCAGGAACGGTGACAGCAGGACTCGCCTCAATGGGCCCACTGCAGGTTAAAAGACCGTCCTGGACCCTGCAAACAGAGAAGTTGGCTGCACAACATGGGCCAGCCAATCACGAGCAGCAGAGGCATGCGAGGAGGGGGGCGGTTTGGGCGAGCACAGGGGAGGGTCTATGAAGTAAAACACACAGCTGGAGTGGGTCGGGGGAAGCAGAGAAGGAGAAAGCAGGTGAAAAGGCAGAAAACAAAGGGAGAGTAGAAAATCACAAGAAAATGGCAGAGGCAAGGAGGGGAGCACTCACCTCAAGCTGGGCCAGGAACAGTGGAAGGTGGATCTGCTGCAGGTCAAAAGACCATCCTTGACCCGGCAAACAGGGAAGTTGGCTGCACAACACAGACCAGCCAATCACGGGCATGTGAGGCGGGAGGAGGTTGGGGTGAGCCCAGTGAGGGTCTGGGAAGGAAAGCTCACAACAGGAGTGGGTTGGGAGAAGCAAAGAAGGAGAAAGTAGGGGAAAAGGTGGAAAACAAAGAGAGAAGAGAAAACTACAAGAAAATGGCACGGGTAATGGAGCACTCACCTGAAGCTGGGCCAGGAACGGTTATCAGAGTATGGCTCCAGGTGGGGAGACCTGCTTGTCATTTTGCCCTATTGTGTCTTCCAACTTTTCTTACAGCACACAGCCAACTCTTGGCTGAGACACCGCTGTCAGCAGACCCAGTAGCACCAGGTCTAGCATGGACTCCCATAAGGGACATGATATTATTATCTTAGAGAAGCCTGCATAACATCCAGGAACTATTGAGCACATCTCAAGGGCATCATACATCCATAACCTTACTTATAATTAAACCTACAATACATTGGACTCTTTACTGACATGATAATGGATTTCAACGACCTTTTAGGTCTAAACTCATAGTACGGTACATGCATTCCAGCTAACACTACCACTGATTTCTCAAGTAATCCTCCCTTCCTCTTGCCAACTTTGTCTTCTGGTCTATCTCCAACTTCACCCCACTGTTCCCAGTTCCCACTTACCTCTATCCTCATTTCCTTTTTCGCCACACAGACCACGGTCTGCTTTGTACATGGGGTCATGGTTCACACACATGCACAAGGTGTCAGCACTCTAAGACCACTACGGTGGTGAGGTGCACAGTATAAAAGCTAATTAACATAACATAACCATTACTAGTATTGAGAATACAGGTTTGATTGACTTTCACAGTTGGCACTGCGACTCAGACCTGTCGCCAAATCGGCATGGCCTGACTTGTGGATGACCTTCTCTCCAAGACCACACGTGCATGATCAGTGATGGTAAGGAGTCCTAATTTAAATACAAGGAGTTTATTGTGTGGAGGATCTGTTTGTCTTGCAAAGCAAACTAATACATCTCATTGCTTAACCAGTACTACAATTGAGAAGACGAGTCTGATTAACTTTGACAGTACCAAACGTAATATTACCCCTATGGAAGTAAAGTAAATGAGAGAACTAAGTAGCTTGAAAAGGTATGGACAAGTCAGATCCCATTTAATAGACACTATGCCCAACCACCCAAGCCATCCTAAACCGGTCTCCAGCTCACTTGCCCTCATATCATCCCCATGGTCCGACCACATACTTATTGCGACACAAACTTTCCCACCCCCTTTGAAACAATGGGCACATTTATACTCGATTTGTGACAGTTTTCTATTTCTAGTCTATTATAAGTGAGCACTCATTATTCCCCTTCCGGATCAGCTGACTTTGCCTTGTGACTTCCGGCCTCTGCCTTCACATGCGAGGGGCGCAGGTCCACCACCCTCTGACAAGCTTCGGCTAGGAAAGCAGGTCCAACTGTGCCAACTCGTATAGACCAGCTGAATCTAAAGATGGCAGCTGGGTTGCCTTTACCCAGTGCACCCAAGAGTCTCTCAAACCAATATCTCAGCAATGCATGCTACTCATGTCCCACCTAAGGATTGTTGAGTGCAAGCATTGCCTACAGTCAACAGATGGGTAACACCCTGACAAATGTCTTCTGTGATTTAAAAAGAAAAATAACAAATCCTCAGGCTTATATGGTGCTGAGTACAATATATGCATCCAATACCTGGGAGATTAACCATAATAGATATCATTTCTTATCCCATCATCTTCATTTACCAACACTCCCAAGAAACTTAGATCACATGACGTTATCTATTGTTCAGCATGTCATTGCTTTCCCCTTCCCTGGTGCTGTTACTGCCAACAGAACCCCCCTTGTGTGCTTACTGTGCAGCTAAACTAGCCTTCGTCCTTTACTAACCCTTTACACTCATGCCCAATTCAACTGTTTTTCCTTTGCACAGGGAATTCTACCCACAATGCTTCATCTTTGGTTTTGAAAGATTTTCTTTGCACTTGTTAACCAACTACCACTACATTAGCTAAAACGTTTTAGTATATTATTTGTCACAATATGAACAAACTTCTATGGCACCTTTATCGCCCTTGAAATGTTGTCCTAATTCCTGTAGCAGCATTTATGCTTCCTGCTGCATATCTAACAGAGCAATTGAAGCATATGTGAGGAGCCAGCAATGAGACAGAGACACAGTGACCTCATCATTTTGGCTATAAACCTTTCTTCAAAATGAAAGGATGTTGGAAAAGGCATCACTATCGTACTCTAGAAGGTATGTCCATACATTAACCAAAACGAAAGGTCTGTCCATTGTCAAAGTGTCCAAAACAAAATCTCATGTGCCCAAAATGCTATCCCTGCCTTCACATTATATAAAACAACTATAATATGTAAAGGGTAATTTCTTTGGCTTAGTAAGTGCCCAAACGTTCAAGTTCAAATGCAATGTAGAACTCCAACTCAAAAGTTCCCAATGGATAAAGATCTCAGTTCCAGGGGACAACTCCCTTCCCCAGGTTTCTCTTAAGGATAAGGTTCACAGTACCTACCAGGGGACAATTCCTTTCCCCAGGTTACTCTTCAAGACACTTCAAATCCCAAGGGCATGAGTCTTCCTTAGGGCTCTTTGTTCACCAAATATTTGTATACAAAAATAAAACTTGGATGTAGATCTCAACTTCGTAAGATACCTGGTGTACTTCCCTACGAAATTTCCAGGTCCAATTGGCCCCTTATGTTCAGCTTTTACGCAATTCCTTGGCGAGCCAGTGGTTGATATTTTTAATATTGTTTTCTAAGTTTGCTGGGCAGCACTTGTTGGTTTTAAGCTTGAAGCTGATCAAGCTATAAATTCAATATAGTAATGTTGTCTTTAAATAAAAAAAGACAGAAACCAAATAGCTTGCGCCCTCAGCTCAGTTTATTTTTCACTTAAAGTTCCAATTTTTGTGCCCTCTACACGTGTTTCACTGTCTTAGGTTTCAGACAGATCTTCAGGAGGGAATAACTAAGAAATTAATTCCATATTTGTTCGTTAAACAATTGTTTCTCAAAATTGGATCTAAAAAATAAAGAAAAAAACATATTTTCAGCATAATGTCCTTTTGTATGAGTTGCAGACACTAATATAAAGCTTATATACTCACTCACAATTTTCTCTCAATCTTGTTCATTTGATTTGAACATCTTAATTTCTATGCAGTAGTTCCAATTTGAAAATTGCACACACTGGGCTAGGAAAAGATGGACACTCAATTAGCTAATGTTGTTCGGCTTGCCCCTAATCAATCAATGCCTAATATCTAATCAGATCCTGAGCTTACCTTAATTTTTGGTAGATATTTTCAAATTCTGCTCTTCAGCGTTCTTCTTATGGCCTGATAACCTGATGTATCTGTTGGTTTTCCTGCCGTTCTTATATATGGTCGGTGTAGCGGTCATGTGATAGCTTCAATCACCTGACCGCTCCTCCTTTTTTGAGAATGAGATTAATTCATGCAGCACTTTCTAATTTTGTTTCGTTTTCACTCACGCTAGCAAACGCGTGACCATAATGGATCCTATAGCTAATTTCAATTCACGTGATATGCTGCGTTGCGTGATCACGTTTGGGCGCCATTTTGGTTTGGGAAAGGTGCTCTATTTTACTAGCTATTTTCGTTCCTAGCCATTGATCAGGCAATGTCATTGGGGCTTCCATATATGATGATGCAGGGGACGCAAGGGGCACAGGGGATAAAGGGGGCACAGATGTGACTTTGGGCATCGGGTGAGCAAGGATTAAATGTTCCTCAGGAATAACAAGGACAGGCACATGTATCGTGGTGAAACTGCACACATCGCACCAGGCTGGAGGCAATTGTCTATAAGCGTACTATCCACAAGTCCCAAAAATAGAGGAGTGCAGCTGTACCTCCAGCCAGATCAACGATGCAAAGCGTGCAGCTGCAGTTCCCATTTGTGCCAACAGGCACTGTGCCAAGTTCTGTTTTATAGTCCTCTAATTTAGTGTTAATTTCTGCCAAAATTGTATCATATTCTTCTCTTCCCAATGTCTCTACCAATTCTTTTTCTATTTCAGTGATCTCGGTATTAAGGGTTGTTAGTTTTTTAGACAATTCTTGAATAGTTAAGAGAATCAAATCCAAGGAACATTTGTTAAGAATTGCTTCCCATTTACAGACAAACTCTTTGCTTTCTTTGCATAAAGTTGAATGTAGTTGTATGCGAAGTCCTCTCAGGATACGTTGATTTTTAAAGTACCGGCCCAATGTTATTGCGTGGAGTTTTCAGTTGATCTCTTTACTTATGAGATATTCTAATTGTTTCACTCGTTTCGCTGGATCTTTAGCAGTGGTAGTGTGATTCCTACAACAACTGTTCCAGGAACTTCCGGTTTTTGCTTTTCAAAGAAGTCGAGACAAATTGGTAAGAACAAGACCTCCATTCAAAGAACCATTAACACATTGTACAGGAACATTTCCTTGCTTACATTGTATTAATTGCAACTATGTACTGAAAGGTAACATCATTCACCACCCACGGACGGGGAAGAAAATCATGCTTAATGTGACAGCATAAATACCATCTATGGAATCAAATGTCCATGCGGGCAATACTATGTTGGACAATCAACACAACCAACCAAGACACAGTGGAATGAACACCGTTCATGTATTAGGAATGGTAATCTAAACTCGGCAGTAGCACGCCATTGGATAAGTAAGGGACACAACCTGGCACAAATCAGGTTCCAGATTTTGGAAGTTGTTTCAAAAACAATCCATATGAAGATATTAGTCTACGACTAAACAGAAGAGAAACATTTTGGATAGACAAATTGGGGTCTTTGACCCCGAATGGATTGAACAAAGAGATTAATTTTCATTGCTTCATTTAAATTGTTGGTTAGGATAAACTTTGGGATTTATGAACAATGTGTATAAATGTGAATGTATCAACACAATTGTACAGTTAGAGTATGTGTATACAGGTCCTAACGCACATGTATTTTATTATGTTTGTTGATTTTCTTATTTTGATTTATTATTTGTTATTTCTTATTTTTTACTATCAATACTCATGTTATTGTTGTGATTGAGATTTACATGCAAACTCTATTTATTAGGATTGAGGATGTTACAGTGTGTGTAACAAACCAGGAGGCCCGTCCCGAACGCCCACAGCGTTTGGGGCGCAAGGTGCCGTGATTACAACACCTTTGTCATTCCTGGTGAAAATCGTAGCTATTTTATACAGTACACATCAATCTGGTTCACATGGAGGCCCATCTCGGGGCAGCACTCTCTCCTTTCCAAGCTGCAACCCGGTTATTGTGGTCTCCATGACAACCACTAACTTCAGAAGCATGGCGAGTAAATTGACTCGTAACTACCTAGTATGGTTTTAGATTAGTCACAGTGTATATTCACACACAATTAACTTGCAGAATTTGCTCATAACATTACCTAGTTCGTTTAAGCGTCACACGTCTGAATACCATTGAACTAACACATAAAAGAGTTCCGTTACCAAGGCAACGTAACTAAACAGGAACTCTGAGCGTGCACAAAGCACAAGGCACGCTGAGAGGGGAGACGCCAGCAGGTAAGCAAGGCAGGAAAAGCAAGCGCTTAGGTAGATTGTAACACACAGCGACCAGATTAATTTTCCATATGTGTTTACAACAGTTACTGTGATCCTCACGGCGTTACCCGCCTTGATATTGATTGCTAAGAGGCAAAGGCGACATTTGGCAGCTTTAAGCATACGACAGAGCAGCATCCATGTTTGAAAGATTTTTTTCAACAAAATCTGATGGATAGGTAACGGAACTTTACAGATTTTGAGTACACACATCTTAGTAAGAACAACAGTGTGGATTACATAACTTACTCGCTTTTTCTCATTCTTTTTGATTACATGTGCTGACCACATTATGAAACACGATATATATGGTACATGTTTTGTTATTCTATTTCTATGATGTAATTATTTTGTGTTGTGATTTATATTATGAATGAAACTATGGACGTTAAGGTTCGCCCTGAGGAAGGAGACATACTCCGAAATGCATTGGCAAATGAACCTATAATTGTGGATATGCTGATTTTTGCCTCACTAAGAAGTGATTAGTGAACTTAATTTAAATACAAATCACATTGAAGAATGATGACTCTAATTTATTCTGTGATTACTTATAAGGAACTGTGAGAAACATAGAAACACTTTCGATTTCAAGCAACAGAATTTACGAAACCCGGTCAGGGTACATACAGAGAGCGACTGATTAGCTTGGTATGGTTACCCAGCTTCTTGCTCCAGAGTGGAGAGCTACGCCAAGATGCTGACCCGGTGTGTTAGTGGGGGTGCAGTTAGGTGAGGGAGCTGTGTCTCCATGGAGCCAGGCTGAGGCATGCTGCTAGCTTCTAGCTGTATTCGGGCCAGTGCTCATCCCCCTCGGACGTGTGCCGGTCCCAGGGGTGTCTGTGGGGCAGGTGGTAAGACCCTGACCTCAACCTTAAGATCCCAAGGACCTGCTCGCCAGCGCTGCGTTACCGGGTGAGTTTCACAGAGAAAAAGAGAGAGAAACTCAGTAGTGTGCGGGTGGCTATAGCGGGAGCAAAAGGGATGAAAGATGCAAGCACTGCATTAATCGGAAAGCAGAAAGAAAGTGAGGAAAACCAGAGAAACAGTGCTCTGGAAGTGCGAAGAAAGAGAGAGACAGAAAGAGTGAATTTAAAGGAAGTGGAAAGCAAAGAGAGGGGGTGAGTAACCCGAAAGCAGGAAAGCGGGTGCGAGCGACCCAAAAAACAAGTGGAAAGCAAAGAGAGGGTGCAAGTGACCCAAACGCAGGAAAGAGGATGCGAGCGACCCAAAAACAGGAAAGAGGGTACGAGCGAACTGAAAGTAGAAAAAAGAAGGTGTAAGGGTGCACAGTCAAGTGAGAAGAGCCTACCAGGGCCACAGCAAAGCAAGAGGAGTGTGCAAGAGGCACAATAAAGGGAAAAGGAGGTATATATGGGTATTCAAAAGGCTGCGGAAATCCAAGTAAAATAGAATACATTTTTTAGACAATTGTTGGGGCTTCCGAACTCAGCAGCCTGTATATCAATACACAGAGAACTAGGAATGGAGTTCTGGGAGGACCAGTGGGCGTTGGCCCCGATTTTATTCTGGATCCGGTTGTGGGCTAACGAATTTGCATTGTTGTGCCATTTTATTATCTGGTCTGTGTTGGGCAGAGAGGGGTGGCAAAAAATCCCATGGCTTGCTTATATCTTTAAAGCCCTTGGGGAGATTAATCTTAGTGCTCTATTTCCACCAGCCCTGCTTATTACGAAGATTGAGGGGTCCAGCCACAAAATAGGGGCAAGTGAGGTGATAGTGAGGAAAAGATTACTCCTGGAATATGGCAACAAGTGTGATGAATTCCACTCTATGATCAGTAGGCCCTCTGGGATCCAACCTTATCTAACCTGGAGCCCTTACAAAAAAGACAGGTGGCTAATTACAAGGGCATGGTTTGATTCTCTCCTTTTACAAGCTAACACAGTAAAGTGGAAAGGTTTTCCAGATCCGGCTGGTTGTCCAGTATGCTGCCACCATTTGGAAGATTTAGCTCATTTATTGTTTTTTGTCCAGGTTATGTAGGTATTCGCAGAGCAACGCTGTTACCAGCCTTAAAGAAGTCTAAGATACGCCACTATAAAGCTGCACTCGCTTTTCTTCTGAGTGCAGATACTGTTTTCACGGCATGGGCTCTGCTTACATTTTTAAAAAGAGCAATGTATTTTAGGAAACGTTTGTTGATGCTCCAGGGAGGTGGAAGCAAAATATGAAAAGTATAACATTTATTACTATATTACTTATAACTATTTGGTATAAAGATTTATTGTGTTTATGTAAAAACAGGACTCCATGGATTAGTGACTATGGGCCTCATTACGAGTCAGGCGTTAAGGGGTTAACAGCGTCGTAAACGGCGCCGACCCTTAACGCCTGATTACAAGGTCCCTTAGCGCCATGGTGATTTTAACGCCTGCTTTTTGCAGGCGTTAAAATCCATGGCGCTAAGGGACCATGGTGCTAATTACGCCACCGTAATTTACGGTGGCATAATTAGCGCCTTCCCCACTCCCATTATGCCCTATGGGGCAAGAATGGGGAAGGGTAAAATGGGAAATGGGGATTTACCGCCCCACTCACCTTGGAATGGGGCGGTAAATCCGCCATCCACCATGGTGTAAATGTAGTTTACACCATGGTGGTAAGGGTACGACCCAGGCGGTAACTTACCGCCTGGGTCGTAATGAGGCCCGAATTAACCATTGTTTGTTATTGTGCCCCGTTCTTAGTATGTTTCTTTCAATTGTTGTTGTATAAGATTTTAGAATATTTATGAAATGTGTAACTCTTAGTCTATTTGTACATATTTTTTATGTGGTTGGATGGATTTTTTTAAATCTGAATAAACTTGTTTGACTGACTGTCTGAAAAGGAGGTGCAAGTGTGCACATCAAAGTGGAAAGAAAGGTGAAAGAGAAACAACAGTAGAGTGGAAAAATGTGGCAGAAGAAAGATACCAAGTGTAAAGAGAGGGGTCAGATGTCAGAGTGGTCACGCAGGGACGGAGCAACAGCCTGCCATTTTCAAAAGTCTCTGACACTGCCACATTAAAGGCCTATGTGTTGAATGGTACATCCTGACAAGGTGAATTTTTGTTGGAAACCAGAGGGGCCTCAGCTTTGGGAAGAGAACCCTGAGAGGCCCACAGAGACATTTTGAACTTTTCAAGAGAGGCCTAGACTTGGGGAAAGGAACCCTGAGAGGTCTAAACAGAAACTGTGTCTTTTTTTATGTTTGGAACTGGAAGGATCGTAGCTTGAGGAAGGGAACCGCAAGAGACCCAGAGACATTGGGAACTTTATTGTCTTGCTTCAAGAGCCCTACGTGGAAGGTTACATGGGCAACCTTTTTGAGTTTAACTATTTTTGAAACTGGCAGAAGTACTCCTGATGGTAAGGCTACCTGAACCCAGTCTTGGTTTGCATATCTTTTTTTTTTGAGCCACCATTTTTTCTTTAAGACTATCCCAGAACACATTTTGTCTAAGAGTGAGGGCAAGCATAGGTTGTAATACAGATGGATTTTAGTTTTGGACTTACGGATATTGGCAGCCCTTAGAAACATCAGTTGAGGCAACAACCCCCTTAGAGTTAGGGCCAGTTAGGTATTACATCAACCCACCAAAGTTTTTCAATAAAGGTTTTCAAATGGTTGCTTTGGAGTCTCTGTCTCCATGCCTGTCTCACAACTGTTGGTGAGACAACCTGTGAAGATATCATTCTGACACTTTAGTTTAAGGCCCATAAGGTACATCTGATGCTGTGCGTGCAGGTGAGGGCAGTGTGTTTTACCTACGTCCCATCACAATTTCATGAGGAATAAGGTGGTGCTCTTTCCCTGGCTGATTCCTCAAATAAAACAAAACCAATAGCAGACAGTACATACAGTTTTTACATAAATCACTACACATTTGGGACTCCATTTAACCGTGCCACAATCCCGTTGGCCTGTGGGTGGTACGCTGAACACAACCTGTGCCTGATCCTCAAGAGGGATTTGATTTCTGAGGCATTAAAAAGTGGGTTCAATTTTCGGACTTCAGGACCTCACAAATTCCCTACTGTGGAAATACCTTCCTTACCAAAACTTTTGCTGCAGACTTAGCATCAGGGTGTATGTAGGGACCAACCTCAAGCCATCGGGAAAATGGGCAAACAACAAAAATAAGGTAATGATAGTTACTACATTTCACAATCATATGAATAAAATCAATATGGAGTTCCCGAAATGGCCCAGAGGGCCTCAGCAAAACTCCTCTTACTGACCTCATGGTGTTTTCAGGATTGAATTCCCTACAAACTATACAGTTCCCTAGAAATCTACTTACCTGTACCTTGTGGTTTGCTATGAACAATTCCTCCTGGAGTCCTGATGCGATTTTTCACCTAGAAGTGTGCGACGGGTAATGTAGTTGCTCTAGTGCCACAAGAAGCAGTCCTACAGACATTACTACCTTCCCATTCAGATCCTGGCCGTGGCATCATTTCCGAGTGCTATTGAGTTAGTACGATTAATATGCGCAGAGTACTTGACGAGCCCTACCTCTGTAGACAGTGTTAGCCCTTAAATTAATCTGGACAACCGTGCAGCATGCTGGACAGGGGCCCTGTCAGATCTCCTAAACCCTCTTCTCTGACATCTTGACAAGTCTGAATGCACAGTAGAGGTGACATACACAGAGTCAAAATACATAGTGACTGCCTTCCCCTTACTAATTTCTAGCGCCTCTATAAGTGCCACTAGTTCCGCCACTTGCATGGAGTAGTGCAAAGACAACCGTTTCTTTGGTCTGACATGGTATTCCCCATCCACAAGGCCCACAATGGCTGCACCCATATGCTTCTCGACATACGGGATGTACGGATGCGTTCGATAGAATATCCTCATACCACAAGACTCTTTGGGTAGTCAAAGTCGGCTTGGATTTTTGCAAGATCGTAAAGATGGCATGCTCCACGTACAATGTCAGCAGGCAACCCATAGTAATGGTGGAAGACTTTTGAATTGCAAAAGCTACAACTGCTAAAGCTTGCTCACAAGGAAACCGTGCCTGCATCACACTGTCTAAGAGTCCACAATAGTATACTAAAGGCTTATAGCCTAGCAATGTTTGCTTGGCCTGGACCGCTATAATCACCTGCTCATTTGAGTGAGAAACCAGATCAAATGTTTTCTTGTAATTCAGGTTTGCCAAGACTGGAGCATTGCTGATCGCAGCCTTGAGTTCCCGAAAGCAAGTCACCATCTCTTGAGACCATTCTATCAGACCCTTCACATTCTGTTTCCCAAAGTCCCTGCAGTAAGGGCCTCACATAACTGGAGTAGTCAAAGATTCAAGATCTACAAAAGTTACAGAGTTCCAAAAACTGCTGCATTTGCCTGACCGTAACTGGTTTGAGGCGTATTTTGAACTGCAGGAACTCTCTCTTGCATTACCTTCCTTCCTGCGGGCGATATCACCTGCCCCAAATATACTACCTCTGTCTGTCAGTACTACAATTATTCTTTATCCACTTTGTATCCCTTGTTGGCAAGCAGGCTAAGGAGCGTTATTGAATCTCCTCTACACTGCTCTTCCGAAGTGCTACAGACTAGAAAATGGTCAGCACACTGGATTACTGTACTGGAAACATGTAAATTCCCCAAATCCATTTCAACCACCCTGTGGAAAGCACTCAGAGATTCAACCTTGAGTGCTCGAATCTCTGACCCTGATACATAAATGATGTGAGGTACTTAGAATTGGGGTGTAAGGGAACTGAGAAAAATACATTCTTTAAATCAATCAAGTGGGTCGACCTAGTAGGGATATTCCAGAAAATGGTAGCAGGATTCAGTACCACTGGGAACTCCACCTCAACAATATTATTGAAGTGGAGGACGCAAATCCTGGACCATCTTTCAACTGGAACACTTTGCTTCCTTCACAGGGTAGATGGCTGTGTGGGGACATGGAAGGTTGTATTATGCCTTGCTTCAACAATGCCATGATGGTCTCATAAATCCCTTTGTCTGCCTCCCTAGACATGGGGTAATGCTCAACCAATGGTATTATCGCACCAGGTTTCAAGTTTATCCGCACTGCTCCAATACCCTTTAACAGCCCCACATCATGAGGATTGCCGGTCCATAAATGGGCCAGCACTTTTTCCAAATCCTCCTTGCAGTGTGGCAATGTGTTTCTAATGATGAGCATGGTCTGTGGTACTTCCCTTTGCTCTGTCTCTAACTGGCAAGGCACCCCAGTCTCAAAAAACATCTCTCCTGTATCTTCAGTGTCTTCAAACAATTGCTCATCAGACACATCCCTTGGCGATAAGGTTGGATGGATGCACTGAGAGAACCACCCTGTTTTTCCTGATGACTACTGCTTGTAGGGGAATCGTAACAATGGTGCCTGGTGTCACCTCCTGAGGCACAGCAGGCCGAAACAAAAACTCAATCAGTATCCGCCATGTCTGATCTCTGATTCCCGGCACCCAACTCAACAAAACTGTTACTCCATAAAGAAACAAAGTTGAATGTACAGGTCACCCCCTTATCACACTGTTACTCCAATATGCATGAAAACGTGCCACTTCTTTGACTGGATACAAACCTGGAGTCAAGCATACTATATCTTCCTTCATGAAAGCAATAGACATGTGGAGTCAACTGAATAGATCTCATCCCAAGTGATTTGCCGGGGTACCTATGCAATACAACAAAGGAGCAGATACATGTTGTGTGCCTACCTTAATACGTAGATCTTCAGTTTAAGGAACTGACAGAATAGCCCCAGTGAATCCCTGTGTGTCCATAGTTTTGCCTGACAAGGCATGCTCACCTTCCTTGATGCAAGATTTCATAACCCCTATATCGACCATGAATGAAAACATTCGCTAAGCTATCTGCACACCTATCTGGGGTTCCCCTTCCAGATCATGGTAATGGACAGGACTGGATACATCAGAGATCCCTGTAAGCTGTCCTAATCGTGGTACATATTAACACTGGGAAGCAGAAAAGGATACCCTCCAAAAACACTTGCTCCAGTGTAACGAGTGACCATTCCATGGGGTAAAGGATTTTTCTCCCATGTCTCTACCGATGCCTGTGCTGGCATAGTTGGTTGAATCACATAGGTCTCTGCAGCCCCAGTTGCTGGGTTCTTTTCAGCCCATGCCTGCTGTGATTGCACAGAACCTGGGGCATATGGCATGGTCAGGGGGTGTATTTGCTGAACTCCTACATTAAAAACTGTGGCCTGTTTCGACAAGCTGTTGCCACATGTCCCATCCTTGCGCACAACTATCACTGAACCCCATACAACCCTCCATAGTTATTTCCCATTGGCCCATTAAACTGTAGCCCTAGTCCTACGAACCTGCCACCTCCCCGTGAAAATCCTCATCTACCACTAGGAAACTATCTCATTTGCCTTAGACGGGGATCATACCCGTCCATCCAACTTTGGGCCATACCCGATTCACTATATCCCTGTGGTCCCAATTGTCCCTGCTGTCCCTCCTTCGAGATGGTAATCACAGCTCCTTCCAAACAGATTTTCGCTATCTTTTTCTGAACAAGCTTGTACCTGTTCTATACTCTCCTTTTCCTTCTCTTGCCTCCTTTTCCAAAAATGCACATTATGTGCTTGTATTTCCTGCCAACTCTTGGCCTCCATCCCTACTACTTTGTCTAAATTGATCTGGACTTCCTTAGAAAGTCCTTTTTTTAGGATGTGGTAAAAAATAGCCACATGCCTATCCAATGCTTCTCACGTCTCTCCCCTACACATCTTATGAATTAACTGGATGTGTGCAGCAGGACCATCGTCTAACTTCTTTGTTTTGTCCGGAAAATAATTTATATTGGGCGTATCGGGGTAGATAGCCCTCAGGGCCCCCATACCCGTGCCCTTTAATTAATAAATGGTGCTCCATCATGGGTATTCGTATCTAACTGAACCCCTGGATACCCCACTCACCTCCAAAGCTTGTCTGACCTTTCCCCCATTAGAGCTGTGAATAAGCTTTCCAAATACTCTATGGTCAACAGACACTGGCAGTGTGGTTCTGTAACACATACACCCACTTCCCTGCCCCTGCAGTGAGGGAAGGGAGTGTCTTCATCAAATTATTCTGGCCCCTGTGTGACCACAGAACATGATGTGCCCTTCCCAGACCCTTCTGGAGCAACAGAAATTGAGTTATAACCATTTTACTGTAAGTGATTCAATCCGGCACTTCACCTAAGTCAATGCCTAGCGTGGGATGCACAACTGAAACCCTTAATTATTTATTTGTGTCTATAAGTTCTTTTATTCTGAACAATGTACCACTTACATCGCGCCCCTCTCTTTTAATCCCCCCATCCCCCGGTCACACTGAACTAGGAATCAGGCTGGTTTGCAAAGTTAAAATATTTATTTATGGATTTCACAATATATATATATCACACTATTTTTAATGGTTATACAATGATCACCAATGGGGTGATATCACACTAACAATCTCTTTAATCACAACGATTAACTATGGGAAAAATAATGCAGCACAGAAATAATACTTTTTTGTGTGTTCAATCAAATGGCAATGTAATTACTATTTCCCCATGCACACTCCTCAATCCCCACAAAATGCAATATAAAGAGATGGAAGGAGAGAGAACAGGTTTCAGGAATGCAGAATTCAACAAAATATATCAATCCCAATTTCCGCCCCAGCAGACACCAGAGAAAAACAGAATTGACTGGCAAATTGTCAAAAATGGTTTTAAAGTTGGCTTTGAATGAATGGGTGAAACAATGAAAATAGTTTTAATTCACTGACATTTTTTTAATTCTAATGGGAGCCGCTTTATATGGTTTCAGACACTAGCAATGATTTGAGAGTACTAAGTAATGAGAAAACTTAATTTTGTGGTCGGTGCAATGAAAAGCTATTTTACACGTTATAAATCTCAGCCAAACGAAAAATTTGCAGCAAACATTTCCGCGCATGGTAAGTGCGATTGCAGAATAACTATAAGGAGATGGGATGTGGTTTCAGGTTCTTAAGAAAGCTTAGGATGGTAGGTTCAAGTAGACACTTACATTTCGTTTCTAGCATAAAATAGAAAGAAGTTATGGACGTTTTTGTGGAGGTCGTTTTTTTCAGCTAGAGGCAAAATGTAAAACAAGATGCGCTTTTAAAAGTACAAACAAGGTTTCTTCACACTAGGGATGGACTATGAAGAAACAAACTACACGACAGCACAACCACCAGAACAGGACGTCATCGATCAGGTTTTTGCCCGCCGAGACGCTTGCCTTCTTCAGATGAATATATCAGCGCAAAAATGATTTTAACAATATTATTACAGAAGGACTATAGGATAAGAGAGAGAGTTCAGGCAGGACAAAAAGATTTCTAACAATACAGTTCTGGATATAAGATTTAATTTGGATAGGGATGACTCTGGACAGTACATAGGCTGGTGACAATCCTATGCTATGGATACTCACTACCAAGGTTTTGAATGGAACCATCAAGGATTATGGTCAGGGATACTTTCTGGGACAGACTGCTGGGCACACCGGACTGGTCTGGTTCAGTGATCAGCAAGGCGCTCTGGACACCGCACGGCAGGACTGGACAGCAAGGCGCTCTGGTCTACACTGCACAGCATGACTGTACTGGATGTGCAATGGCTCTCTGGTCTGCACAGCACAGCACGGCACCAAACGGGGTTTAATCTGCCCTTCTGGTTATGAAGATGATTCTTTGGCAGGCAAGCAGTTACAGCACAGCCTTGCTGCTCTTTGGTTTCCCCTTTAATCCAAGGGATGGGTTCTGGAAGTTAGGCCCAGCTGAAAGTAGTTCAGCTATGCTCTGAGCCGTTCTGCTTGCAAAGTTTCAGGAGTCTGGAACAAGGAGTATGGATGGATCTCCTTCAAAGTGCTTTGCCAAATTTGGGATAGTGGGTGGATCAGTGTGTTTCTTTAGGTCCTCAGCTGTCTCTATTTATGTGTTTGATAAAAAGGTGGGTAAGCTGAATTATCCTAAGCGCACCCCCCTAGGTAGTCTATTGGATAAAGTCTGCTCTCTCCCTTGATTGGAGGAGAAAACAGTGTGTCACCATGATGATGTAGTTTATGAGGCAAAGCATCCTCCCCTTTGCCTTTTGCACATACAATCTATTTTTGATATAATACATCTTTACATGTGTACAATCTTTATACCAATAGCATACATAGATCACATATTTTGTTGAGCAAACCTTCTTCCAAGACTCGTTGCTGTGAGATCTTGGGTCTGGATTTGACACATTTTCGCACTTTTTATCTGGGACACAACATCTGATTTGTCCACAATTTTGTACATATGTGCGCATGATATCTGGGCATAATCGTATGAGGTTTCATGCTTCTGACATAAATACAATCACTACAAAACCAGAATTTTCACTGCGCCTTCTCAGAACATCGCATTCTGGCTCCTCTTAAAATGTGTACAAAAGAATCAAATTAACAATGCTATTAATTTTATAATTTTTACAAATTTGCACAGTCCTTTATCAGTCTTTTTCAAAAATATGCTTTCTGTGCTTTGTGAATCCACAAATGGTCGCCTGTCTCCGCCTCCTTGGCTCTCTGGCAGGTCTGAAGCAATCCTCCCCTTCCTTCTGGGAGAGGCCACTTTGACACCTTACAATCTACATATCCTTTCAGCCAAGGAAGGTTCATTGTCTCTCCCAGGAGCAGCCCCAGTGCCCCTCCCCTCTTAATCAACACCTGAATGTGAGTTCCTGGCTCAAGGAGCGGAAGGGAGGTGCCTTGCCCAGTGGGGGAGTTGCTTTGTAGTTTTGGCTTGCATCAGGCTTACTTTAAAAGTCACTTTGTTAAATTTTTCTTTGTTGAAAATAAACTTGCAATTTTAAAACAGGCAACTAGAACTCGAATTCCAGTCTCTTAACCATGGAGATTAAATAGTTGCAACCTATATTACTTTTGATAACAGGTCACTTAATTTATAGACATTTGATTTCAATTGCACAAGTTTAAGCTTCTGATGCAACTAATGACAGCTGTCATGCAGGCGGCCGCTGGTACTGCGCCCATATTTTGCCAGATTTTTACAGGCAAGCATATTTTTTTTACTGTGGATATTTTGATGATAGATCCTGCTTTTCCTGACATTATGTGTTCATAATGATTCCTTAAATGAAGTGGCGGGTAACACCCAGCAAAGATATTGGATATTTTGTGGTGTTTTGGTCCGGTATTTTGTATTTTCAGCAACCAAGAAAAAAGGATTTAAGAGCAATTTCTGGGTTTCTTGCAATAAAACACTGCCTTTCCTGCAGTGTTATTTTTTACTTGGTGGGCAGCCCAGTAACATGTTTCAGCAGTGTGGTCTCCTTTCCACTACTGACAACAGGCAAAGTAGATTTGGCAGCCATCTTTCCGTGTTTAAAAGAGCAATTTTCATAGGTTTGGAGCGTATAGGGCTTTTGCGGCCATTTTTGATGATTCTTTCACCATCAGCACACAGAGATGTTGCAGGGCAGAGCCTAGTGGGTTAAAACATCCCTCAAAGCCCCCCCTCATGATTTGACTCTTGACCGCCCGTCAAGGGGAAGTCGCGAGATTGGGATGTTCAGTTTTTTCTTTCTGGTCCAAATGGCAACATTCGTCTGCTTCTCCCATCAGTGGTGGATCGACAGGTTCTCCTCGCCGGGTCTGAATGAGAGTATGGAGCGATACCCCGGGCCCCTTGGGTTTTTCCTTCTGGCCCCTAAGTGGTCCTCCTCGGTGCTTAGGATCCATGATTCAAATTCTAGGATGACAAAACAGAGCATATTTGTAGACATTTTCCCACCACTATTCATGTAGTGGGGTAGACGCTTATATTTTACATATAATGTCAATCTTTTCTGTTTGAAATTATTACTAACTATAACAGATTATAGTTGCAATTCTAGGGGTCTGGAAGATCCCCTCTGGGTTTCCAGATGAATCCTCTAGTTGCTGCAGAGTGTGCCTTGGATGGCAACACTTCAGTTGGTTGATATGGACCCACTTATCTTCCCCCTTGCCAAACTGCCTTTGGGGATACGGATTTTGTAGGTGACTGGTGAGATTTTGTCTACAATTTCAAAAGGTCACCGCCAGCTAGGAAGAAATTTGCGCTGTTTGGCCTGGTTCCTTTGGAAATTGTATAAGTAGACCTGGTCTCCTACTTGGTATTCTTTTCTAGTAGTCTTAAGGTCATAGTGGGTCTTCATATTGTCTGCAGATCTTTCTAGATTTCGCTGAGCATAGGCAAAGCATGTTGAAGGTGTTTTCTCAGATTCTCAACATACTCATGAGTTGTGTAGGCATTGATCAAAGTCTGCTCTTGGGTTCTGTAGCACAGATGCTGGGGAAGCACCTTCCTTCGTCCAGTCATCAGCTCAAACGGTGACATTTTAGTTGCAGATGAAGGGGTAGATCTGATGGCCATCAGGACAATAGGTAGTCGAATATCCCAACTTGGCCCAGAATCTCCCACAAACTTTTTTAATATGCTCACAATTGTCTTGTTGTATCTCTCAACTCCACCACTAGAGGCTAGTCGGTAGGCAATGTGCAGTTTCCTTTTTACCCCAAGTATCTCCCACATCTTTGTCATTACTTCGCTAGTGAAGTGGCTACCTCTGTCTGACTCGATTTGGGGTAGTCCAAAATGCGAGAAGATGTGGTTGATCATCAGGGCAGCTGCTGTTTCTGCCTTGCAATTTGAGGCCGGGAGACATTCCACCCATTTACGTGTCGGTCAACATGTTCTTGTTCCCCCTAGAGGAGCGAATCACGGGCCCGATAAAATCAACTTGTAAATCTGACCAAAGCAGTGTCATCCCCCTCTTTTGGAGAGGCGCACAGTGTGTGAGGGATGTTGGCTGAAATTGTGCACACACAAGACACCCCTTCAAGTATTGGTCGAGGTCCTGCCCCATGTGTGGCCAGTATGCAACCTCTCTTAAGATTTCAAGTGTTGTATGAAACCCCCTATGACCGGCTGTGGCTGCATCATGGGCGTGACTTAGCATCAGGCTTCGGAATGAGGTAGGGACCACCTACTGATCATGGCCAGCTAGGGATCCAGTGTCCAACAGTGCCAAAATTGAACACTGCCCCTGTATTTGGACCGGGGCATAGAATCTTCCCTCCTTTTCCTCAAGGGGGCAAAGATAATGTACATTTTTGGACAACTGGTGGGTTAGTTTCTTGGTTTTGGACACTGACAGGAAGGTGATTTGGGCAGGATTCTGTTTGGAGTCTTGGGAATGTGAAAGAAAAAGCTGAAAGAGAAAGGTGACAGCTAGATATGGGGGAAGTTTTGGGTTCACCTGGTTCTGTTTCTGGGCTGCCCCCCCCTTTTTGGAGGCAGTCACCAGGATGGGTTTGAACCCAGGGATTTTCGTGCTGGTGATTCTGAGGTTGGATGATGGGTGGTGCTAACTCAGTCCCCACATCTAACCAGTCTGGATTTGAATCCTTTGGGACCCATTTTTCTTTGGGAGGAGTTCCCCCATCTCTGAAGGAGAAGATCCTTTCCCCAGGATCCTCTGAGGATCCCTCTCCTTCAAACTGGAAGATTTGTACCTCCTCCTCAAAATGGGTCTTTTTGGGCTCTTTATTTCTCCTACCCCCTCTCTGCTCCTTGGGTTGCAGGCTTTCAGGGGCAGGAGATTTTGGCTCCGGTTCCTGGGTTTCCAGGGGCTTTTGACAAGTGGGGAAGGAAGCTTCCTCCACGGCTTTACACCCCCCTTGCCCTTGTGCCTCCTCCCTGGGAACCGGTGGGTTGTCGGGGTTCTTCCCCCGTCATTGCTCTGGAGCACCAGGTCCTGGATTTGAGGCCTTCTGTGCCGCCATGCTCATTTGAGGGTTCTGTTGAGCCCTCACAATGCGCCGCAGATCCTGTGCCATGTTCTGGACCTGGCGCTCTAGTTGGGACACCCGCTCTGGCTGGTACGGGGTCCTCATGTCTCCCCTGAGCTGATCACGGGAAGGCTAGCTATCCCTTCTCCCAAAATACCCCGGGTTAGGAAAGTTTGGGTACCCCTCCACCCTTGGCCTCCCCTCTCCTGGATTGGGTTGTCTGGGCTCAGGAAAGTGGGGAAAGAAGGATGGATTGTTTTGGGGGTTGAAGTTTTGCGGGTACATTGGGGAGAAATTCTGTCCAGTATTTGGGAGATTACTGCCCTCCTGGGAGAAGTGAGGAGGGAAGTTCCCCGGGTTACCTGCTGTCTGGTTGGACCCCCCCCCTTGGGCTGGAGGAGTCCACACATAACTCAGGATGGGTCTATTGCCCTTGTAGCGTGGGTTTATGTAGTCGGGAGAGTTAGGGGTACCATTTGCGGGATTACCTCCCTGGCTCCCTGTTTGTGATTGGCCCGAGGGCCTTCTGGGTTTGGGTTTGTTTTGATTCTGTGTGGGCAGGTTTTTAGGCCCCCCATCTCGAAATCTAAAATGGGGGCAACCTTCACCTCCACCACCTTAGCAGCAGCAGGGGTGTTGGTTGTTTTGGGGCTTTTAGGATTATTTTTATTTTCCACTGGCTTTTGCACCTTATAAATGCGTGTGGCTCGTTCAATGACTCTGTCTAGTGATCTTTTCTCGTGAAAGTACCTCACTAGCTGGGTCATGATGTACTTAGGGAGAACACGGAAGAAAGTATTTACAAACTCTTTGCTATCAGTGCGCACCCTTCTAGTGGTCTGCGCAAAGGCATGCTTTAATTCTTGAACAAATTCTTGTGGGGCCTGATCTTCCCCACATTGCAAGTTGTAGGCTGCCCTGTGAGCCTCCTGAGGATTTCTGTGCACAGAAAAGTGTTTCAAGAGGGCCGCCCTATAGGTGGACCATCTGGAATGATTCTGATCCTCCAGCCCCGCAAAGAAGCTGGAGTACTCGGGAAAGAAGGTCCACTTTACATGTTGAATACAGCTTTGGCTATCCTTCAAATGGAAAGTCTCCATCATTTGTTCAAAGAGCTCAAGGTGCTCCCAAACCGAATATTTCGCCTTCTTATGATAGGGCGTGATGATGCTCTTAATGGCCTTTATTTGTTTTAGGGGATCCTTGAGCAAGGCCCACTTGACCTTGTTGGCTTTTTTGGTTCGAGTGACCCTGGTCCACTCATCCTCTGACTCAGAGGCACTGCTACCAGAGGTGCCTGTCTGGTCTTCTAGGCTTTCCTGGATTCTGCGAACTTGGGAATGGCCGGCAGAATGAGGGGGCCTAGTTTTTTTAGTCCTGGGGAGCTTAGAGGAGTCTTCTGATTCCTCCTTGCGCCCAGTATTTGCTGAGTACCCCTCCACCCACTGTCCTAGCTGGGCAGAGGTTTTTCAGGATGCACTTAGTGGGCCTACTCTCATGGAGTTCCCCACTAAATGTTACCATCTGGTCTCTGGGTAAATGGTATTTTTGAGGATCCATTTCTCTGACCCTCCCCTCATTGGAGTCTCCCTGATCAGAGAATATGGCCCTAGCACTTCGGAACCCATACCCAGATGGCCGCCCATCCATTCCTGGGAGGTGCTGATCTATGAGCCCCATATTCCTTACTGGATTGAAGTCTGCCATCCCTGTGGCCCTTGGCTCATGTGCACCAATGGACATGGGGGTGGCAGAGTCCATGGGGTTGAAGAGATCAAAGCCTCTGGTACTAGGGTTCCTTAGGTTATGCTCAGGTGTTTCCCTTTCCCAGCGGACATCATCTCTCTCAGCCCCTGCTCCCTGTTGCCATGCAAGAACCTGACCTTTCTGTTCCTCTATCAAGGCCTTGCTAGTCTCGATCAGTTGTTCCTGCATAGCTACCTGTCTGTGGAGCCTGTCATTTTTCTCACAGAGAGCCTCATTGTCTCTCTGTGCTTCCTGTGTAACTTTTGAATATTGGGCCAATTTTTGATTCAGGAGAGTTACCTCCTGAGTCCTGTCCTTACTGGCCTGGTCACTTTTTGCCAGAGCATCTTCCATCCTCCTGGAGTGCTCTAACAGTTTTGTGTAATCTTTTTGGAGCTCACCCAGTCCCTGGAGGGCCAGGTGATTTTCTTCCATCTTATCTTTTAAACTGACCTCCTGGCCTAAGGTGTCCCTTTCCTGAATAAGAGTAACCCTCTGTGCAGCCAGGTTGTCCCTTTGTTTTTGGAGTGCACCAGCTTTCTGGCGCTCTTCATCGAATTCTGTCTGGGTGTCAAGGTCTTTGAGAATGAATGTATTGTTTTCTTCTTTTTCTTGGTCTAGGCGGTTTTGCAGGGTGACTACCTGCTCTGCGCATGCTCTATTAAAATGTATTTGCTGGTCCAGCTTTTTCTGGCTCTGTAGTAGAGAGTCCAAACTTTCTTGGCACTCTTTCTGCAGCACCAGTACTTTCGTATCCTGCTCTACCTTCTCCTGCTGCAGGAAATCCATATCTTCTTTTATTTTTATCAGGTACTGCCTGGTTTCATTTTCTGACTCATGGCACTTTTGTAGCCTTTGCTCTGCAGAGTCCAGATCAGTTTGGGCTTTTTCTAATGATTGTAGTTGCTTGTTTGCCAGATCTAGATTTTCGGCATATTTGTCCTGTATTGCTCCAATGTGGAGGTACAGATATGCCGCTATTTTGGCAATCTTACTTTGCTCTTCTTTTACCTTAGGGGCCATATACAGTTCACTCAGTGCCATATGTAATGGACCCTGATCTTGCCATCTATTTAATCCTGTTGCAGTGGCCTGTTCTTTAATTTCCTCCAACCACACATTCTGATCCTGCTCTGTCCATTCACCCCAGACAAATAATTTGTGCAGTAGGTGTTCTTTTACCATATTGATTTCTACAAAGGTCGCCATTCCGGAAATATTAATTTCCTTTCTGATTTACAGTAATTATTTTATTTTTTGCAAAACAAACTAAGTTCCTTAGAGCGTTCCTATTGAGGGGTGCTTTTCATAGTGTAACACAGAGTGGTAGCCCAACAGGGTTTATGTACACCATCAGTTAGCATGCTGTGTTAGACTGTCACAAGTGGTATACCTAATTTGGAAATCTCGTGACGAGCCCCCAATCTTGTAAGTGATTTCAATCCGGCACTTCACCTAAGTCAATGCCTAGCGTGGGATGCACAACTGAAACCCTTAATTATTTATTTATGTCTATAAGTTCTTTTATTCTGAACGATGTACCACGCCCCTCTCTTTTAACCCCCCTCGTCACACTGAACCAGGAATCAGGCTGGTTTGCAAAGTTAAAATATTTATTTATGGATTTCACTGTATATATATATATATATATATATATATATATATATATATATATATATATATATATATATATATATATTATATCACACTATTTTTAATGGTTATACAATGATCACCAATGAGGTGATGTCACACTAACAATCTCTTTAATCACAAGGAGCAATGATGGAAAAAATAATGCAGCACAGAAATAATACTTTTGTGTGTGTTCAATCAAATGGCAATGTAATTACTTTTTCCCCCTGCACACTCCTCAATCCCCCCAAAATGCAATATAAAGAGATGGAAGGGGAGAGAACAGGTTTCAGGAATGCAGAATTCAACAAAATATTTCAATCCCAATTTCCCCCCCAGAAAACACCAGAGAACAACAGAGTTGATAGGCAAATTGTCAAAAATTGTTTTAAAGTTGGCTTTGAATGAATGGGTAAAACACTGAAAATAGCTTTAATTCACTGAAATTGTTTAAATTCTAATGGGAGCCGCTTTATATGGTTATATGGTTTTAGACAAACACTACCAATGATTTCAGAGTACTAAGCAATGAGAAAACTTAATTTTGAGGTCGGGTGCAATGAAAAGCTATTTTACACGTAATAGATCTTAGCCAAATGAAAAATTTGCAGCAAACTTTTCCGCGCACGGTAAGCGCGATTGCGGACAAACTATAGAGAGTTGGGTTAAGAAAGCTTAGGATGTTAGCTTCAAATAGACACTTAAATTTCGTTTCTAGCATGAAGTATGAAGAAGTTATGGACGTTTTTGTGCCGGTCGGTTTTTTTTTAGATAGAGGCAAAATGTAAAACAAGATGCGCTTTTAAAATTCAAACAAGGTTTCTTTACACTAGGGATGGACTATGAAGAAACGAACTACACAACAGCACAACCACCAGACCAGGACGTCACCGATCAGGTTTTTGCCCGCCGAGATGCTTGCCTTCTTCAGATGAATATATCAACGCAAAAATGATTTTAACAATATTATTACAGAAGGACTATAGGATAAGAGAGAGAGTTCAGGCAGGACAAAAAGATTTCTAACAATACAGTTCTGGATATAAGATTTGATGTGGATAGGGATGACTATGGACAGTACATAGGCTGGTGACAATCCTATGCTATGGATACTCACTACCAAGGTTTTGAATGGAACCATCAAGGATTATGGTCAGGGATACTTTCTGGGACAGACTGCTGGGCACACCGGACTGGTCTGGTTCAGCGATCAGCAAGGCGCTCTGGACACCGCACGGCAGGACTGGACAGCAAGGCGCTCTGGTCTACACTGCACAGCACGACTGGACTGGATCGGCAATGGCTCGCTGGTCTGCACAGCACAGCACGGAACCAGACGGGGTTTAATCTGCCCTTCTGGTTATGAAGATGATTCTTTGGCAGGCAAGCAGTTACAGTACAGCCCGGCTGCTCTTTGGTTTCCCCTTTAAGTTGAGGGATGGGTTCTGGAAGTTAAGCCCAGCAGAAAGTGGTTCAGCTATGCTCTGGGCCTTTCTGCTTGCAAGGTTTCAAGAGTCTGGAACAAAGAGCATGGATGGATCGCCTTCAAAGTGCTTCGCCAAATTCGGGATGGTGGGTGGATCAGTGTGTTTCTTTAGGTCCTCAGCTATCTCTATTTATGTGTTTGATAAAGGGGTAGGTAAGCTGAATTATCCTAAGCGCACCCCCTAGGTAGTCTATTGGCTAAAGTCTGCTCTCTCCCTTGATTGGAGGAGAAAACAGTGTGTCACCATGATGATGTAGTTTATAAGGCAAAACATCCTCCCCTTTGCCTTTTGCACATAAAATCTATTTTTGATATAATACATCTTTACATGTGTGCAATCTTTATACCAATAACATACATAGATCACATATTTTGGGGAGCACACCTTCTTCCAAGACTCGTTGCTGTGAGATCTTGGGTCTGGATTTGACACATTTTCGCACTTTTTATCCAGGACACAACATCTGATTTGTCCACAATTTTGTGCATATGTGCGCATGATATCTGGGCATAATCGTATGAAGTTTCATGCATCTGACATAAAAACAATCGCTACAAAACCAGCATTTTCACTGCGCTTTCTTAGAACATCACACAGAGTTCTGGCTCCTCTTAAAATGTGCACAAAAGAATCACATTGACAATGCTATTAATGTTATAATTTATACACATTCGCACAGTCCTTTATCAGTCTTTTTCAAAAATATGCTTTCTGTGCTTTGTGAATCCACAAATGGTTGTCTGTCTCTGCCTTCTTGGCTCTCTGCCAGGTCTGAAGCAATCCACCCCCTTCCTTCTGGGAGAAGCCACTTTGACACCTTACAATCTGCATATCCTTTCAGCCAAGGAAGGTTCATTGTCTCTCCCAGGAGCAGCCCCAGTGCCCCTCCCCTCTTAATCAACACCTGAATGTGAGTTCATGGCCCAGAGAGCAGAAGGGAGGTGCCTTGCCCAGTGGGGGAGTTGCTTTGTAGTTTTGGCTTGCATCAGGCTTACTTTAAAAGTCACTTTGTTAAATTTTTCTTTGTTGAAATTAAACTTGCAATTTTAAAACAGGCAACTAGAACTCGAATTCCAGTCTCTAACCCATTGAGATTAAATAGTTGCAACCTATATTACTTTTGATAACAGGTCACTTAATTTAGACATTTGATTTCAATTTCACAAGTTTAAGCTTCTGATGCAACTAATGACAGCTGTCATACAGGCGGCCGCTGGTACTGCGCCCATATTTTGACAGATTTTCACAGGCAAGCACATGTTTTACTGTGGCTATTTTGATGATAGATCCTGCTTTTCCTGACATTATGTGTTCATAATGATTCCTTAAATGAAGTGGCGGGTAACACCCAGCAAAGATATTGGATATTTTGTGGTGTTTTGGTCCGGTATTTTGTATGTTCAGCAACCAAGAAAAAAGGATTTAAGAGCAATTCCTGGGTTTCTTGCAATAAAGCGCTGTCTTTTCTGCAGTGTTCATTTTTACTTGGTGGGCAGCCCAGTAACATGTTTCAGAAGTGAGGTCTCCTTTCCACCAATGACAACAGGCAAACTAGATTTGGCAGCCATCTTTCCATGTTTCAAAGCGCAATTTTCATAGGTTTGGCGCGCATAGGTCTTTTGCAGCCATTTTTGATGATTCTTTCACCATCAGCACACAGGGATGTCGCAGGGCAGAGCCTAGTGGGTTAAAACATCCCACATTACTGATGCTTCCACCATCTTTCTCCTACTACTTACTAGAGCCATGTGAATACCACAGCGTGTCCTAATACCCAATTGGGTACTCTCTGTCACTGCTACTGGAGTGGGAGGTGGGGCTGCTACTCCCTGCTCTCCCTGCTCAACATCCCACTCCCATTCACTATCATCTCCTACTCCTGTTGTCACCTCCCCTGATACTTCTATAGGCACAGAAGCATACTCAGCACTATTGTAGTATGCCGGTTACCATTCTCCCTGCTCGAATCCTGTACCCATAGCAATACTTCTGTCCTCCAGGTCCACATTGGCCTCTTTGATAACTGATTTATCCAACCTGACAAGAACTTGTCCATGCCTCCACCATCCTTCCTCTATGTCTTCTGCCTGTCTATTCACTTCTTCACGCTTTTCACTTCCCTGCTTCCATTTGCCTGAGCACTTCTTCCAATTCTTTCCATTCTTGTTTCTCTACTGCCATTCGCAACCTATCCCCTATCCTAGCGGTAAAAGGCATAGTCTACGCTTTTGCACACACTCTCAACCCTTCATCTACTCTTCTGACTGTCAGCCTTTCTCTCATTCCTCCACCACATCTTTCAGTTAACCTAGCTGACGAGGGAGTTATTCCCTTATCACTCTCCATCCTCAACCTTTCTACAGCCCTAACCATTGAAGGAGTTACCCTTCCACTTTCCTCAATATCCCATTTCCTAGGGATCGTAGCTGATGGAGGTGTTACCTGTGTCCATCTCACAGCCACTGGGGTGGCCACTGAAGAAAATGGAGTTTCGAACTCAGGGTCTGTATACCATTCTGCAGGCGATAAAAGATAGCACCCATATGGGGTTCTGCGGAAGGACTTCCCGTGCATTTTACTCTTAGTTTCCTGCAGCCATTCCCAATGGTACTTTAAAAGTTCACCTTATAGCTAGGAAGTACCTGACACAAATGATGCAATGGAGTCTCCATACTACAAATCTAGTTCAACCTTTAATAATATCACTTTAGAAGGTTTATAGCGAGTATTTCGAATGACTTATTTTCAAATGGCATTATGTCGAATGAATTTTGCCAATTTTTTTTTTCGAATTTATTATTTTTTTTATTTTATGTTTAAAATGGGGGGGTTTAACCCTTTTTTTTTACTTACGAAATAAAAAAAACATAAAATAAAAAATAATAAATTCAGAGAAAAAAAATTCTGCAAAATGTTTTCGAGATAATGGTCTTTCGAAAATAAGTTTTTCGAAAATATGACCAGATACCACTTTAGAATGTAACGACAGAAGCCGAAACCGCGACAAACATTTCAACCCAAAGAACCCCTTTTTTCCCCTCGCTGGTTTCTTAGTCTTCCCACACAATCACTCACCTTGCTTCCTTTCACTGCAATCACCTCGCTTAACTATTCACTTTAGTTACACTTCTCACTCTTACACAAAAGACAGCATTTTTATCCGAAAGACACAAGCGGGCCCATATCTCTGAGATAGCTCCTTCACTCGAGCACAGAAGGAGCGCAATGTTTTTGACTAAAACACCGCTGCTCTCGCTCTCTTCATCAGTAGTAAAGTATTTTCTACAAAAATACTGTCTTTCCTCACTATAGGCAGATACCCTTCACTACTTCGACTAACCAAGAAAAGCGAGGCAAGGGCTCCGTCCATGCACATACATTACAAAATGTAGGGTGCCAAGGGTATACTTCAGTAAGGTATTTATGGGTGGACTCTATAGGTGGTTTTACCATAAGATGCCACTTAACCCCTAGGTGAGGGCTTCAGCTAACCAGGCAAGCAAAACAAAAGGTTATCAGGACAAACCTCACAATGAACATGCTGGTGGGAATACCACCTCACACCTCTAAAATAACAAACCAGGTAAAAATATAAACAAAGAACTTGCGACATAAAACAGTTCTCTCATTCCTTTAAAGTATTCACCCTTTCGATCCTGTAACCTCATCTAACTCTCCACATGCACTCTGATTCTACCTTTGCCAAACCCCTTAAATCAAAGAAACAACTCTCTTTGGGCCTGATTATGAGTTGGGCAGAAACCCTTAAATCCGGCGGTAACGCTATTATCGCTGCATTTAAGGGTCCGCCGGATCACGTGTACGAATACCGCCGGCGCTATGACAGCCAGTGCAAGTACAGCCGGCTGTAATAGTGCCGGCAGTAAAAGCGCTGGCACCCAATCGCGCAATTACAGAGCCATCACGAGTCCGGCGTAGGCGCTACTAGCGCCAGAAAACCGGCGAAAAATCAGCCGAAAATACCCCTAGCCAAATGCTGGAAGTAAAAGACCACAGGAGACAGCAAAAAGTGCCCAGGTGAAACCAAACCAAACAATGGCCTACAAAGGACCCACGACACACACTTCCAAACACCATGCTGCCATTTGGAGCCGGGAGCCTTGACGTGGGCATCTACCTGCTGCGCTTGGAGCTACAGAGGCCAGCCAACCAGGCCAGGACCCTGGGAGCACAGGGGGTGATGGGGATGAGGAGAAGGAGGAGGAGAGTATCACCAGCAAGGCGGACAGCCATCCCCAGGGTCAGGCCAACACCCTGGGCCCTGACTGATGGGCAGTTGGTGACCGAGTATAGGCTGGACATGGCAACCATCACACAGTTGCTGGACACAATCCAGGCAGACATAGACTGCAGTTCCCCCGCTCGTGTAGCTTGTGTACGTGCCACCATACCGTGGGACTGGCAGCTACCAACACACCGTTGCCATGATGCATGCCATGGCCCAGTCCACCCTCAGTGCCATGCTGGGACAGGTGCTGGATGCACTGCTGCTCCATGTCAATGAGCATATTGCATTGGCAGCCACACATGCACAGGTGAACCAGCTGAAGGGCCAGTGCCATGCCATTGGACAAGACATGAACGTCATAACAGCCGTGGACTGCACACATGTACCACTAGTAGCACCCAGGTCACATGATGCGGTGTAAAGAAAATGTAGGAATTATCATTCCATGAATGTGCAGATGACATGTAGACCTGACCTAACCCTCAGCCACTGCTGTGTCCACTATCCAGGATACACCCACGACTCCATGAACCAATGCAATAGTACCCTGCCACCGTACATGAAAAGGCACTGAGCCCTCAACACATGGATGCTGGGTGAGTGCAAATGAAGTCTGAAATGCATGTCAAATGACATCTGATGGGGGGGAGGGGTGGAGACACACAGTGAAATCCATGCATGCCAGCAGAAGACATAGGCAGCACTGGCACAGCAACTTTCACATGTATGTCCCTTGCACGAGTACCCTTGGACACGTGGAACAAATCAGAACAAAGCCAGTCTGTATGGCAAAAACACATGGGAGCACAGTCAGATATGGAAGGCCAACTACCACAATGCATTCTGTGTATGTCGCACTGTGTCGCTCCCCACCCTGACACACCATCGACATCCCACCTGGGCCACCCGACAGTCATGGCATTGGTGCCCGAAAGTAGGCACATGCACAACAACACAACACACAAGTTGCTTGATCCACGACAATGTACATCCCTGAAACAATGAGTCCTGATTGGTCAATCACATGCCAGGATAAGTGAACATAATAGTGTAAATCGGCAAACGCAACACCACCCAAAGGGAATGCCAATGACACATGGCCAAACAACATGTCGCATGCACATGCAGATGCAAGGGTCCCCTCATCCAGCGACAAGGGACAGACCTGATACATCTAGACATGGGTGTGGTGCTAACAGTAAGTAGTCCGTTGATCCAATGCTCCCCCTTGCACACCACGCACCACAATGAAAGTGCCCATATGACAAGTAGTGCACAATTACCAGATGAGTGTGATACACATGAAGACTCACACATACTTCGAAACACAGCTGCATGTCGACCTCAGACCATGCATGTCCTGCAAGACGCAGTGCGCATGGCAACATAGCAATGAGATAGCAGGACCTCTTCAACACAAACTTGATTCTGCTGCCAATGTCACTGATTACTGAGCCTTGTGCACCCACTTAACCAACCTTGTCCTCATACCTGCATTCCCTCCCCTGCAGGTGATTCATGATGTCCCCAGTACACATGGCTCATGACCCCTGTGCAACAGCCACAGACTCAAGCTGAGCGGCCATACAACATTGCGCATCTACGTACACATATATGCTTTGAGAGTCCATTTGGACTGCTGAAGGCATGCTATTGGTGCATATAGCGTACGAGAGGGGCATTGACATATGCACCTTGAAATATCTGCAAACTCGTCCTAACATGTGCCATACTGCACAACATTTGCTGTTGCAGGAATGTGCCACTGCCCCCCGATGCCGATGTGCAGCCACCTGAGGATGGAAGTCAAGATGATGATGTGCCTGGAGCTGGTGCACGTGTACACAGGGCTGGGGTATGGGAAGGGAAGTTGGCCAGACAGGGCTTGATTGAGAATTGACTCAGATACGGTTGATGGGTACATGTACCAAATATCACTTGTACATTAAAGAGCACCTGATCACAATCATGAATGTCCATGCTTTGTATGATTTTGGAACGTGATTTATTACATTTTTGACAATCCCCCCAGTGAACTCCCCAGCACACAATCCCCCCTCCCCAGTGAACTCCCCAGCACACAATCCCCCCTCCCCCTCAGTGAACTCCCCAGCACACAATCCCCCCTACTCCCCAGTGAACTCCCCAGCACACAATCCCCTCTCCACCCCAGTGAACTCCCCAGCACACAATCCCCCCTGCCCCCCAGTGAACTCCCCAGCACACAATCCCCCCTCCCCCCAGTGAACACCCCAGCACACAATCCCCCCTACCCCCTAGTGAACTCCCCAGCACACAATCCCCCCTCCTCCCACTGAACTCCCCAGCACACAAACCCCCACCCCCTATTGAACACCCCAGCACACAATCCCCTCTCCCCCAAGTGAACTCCCCAGCACACAATCCCACCTCCCCCCAGTGAACTCCCCAGCACACAATCCCCCCTCCCCCCAGTGAACTCCCCAAAACAGTGCAGGTAGGTGCATGTTCTCAGGGCCCACAAAATCTGTGCCATGTCCATCTATGATGGTCGCGGGCGCTTTCCAAGTCCGGGACCCTCTGGTGAGCGGACTCTCAGGTGGCGCATTGACCGGCACCTAGGTGAAGGCTCCAGGGAACCCCCCGTGGGCGTAGTAGAGGTCGATGGGATGGCTCTGGTGACCTACAGCTGCTGGCGGAGAAGGTTGTTGGATTCCCTTGGCTGCTCTGCATGTGCAGACAGTCCCTCGCACAACTCCCGTACCCTTTTCCCAAAACCTGTCAGGGCCGCGGTGCATCCCTCCACCACTTTCCGGGTTTGAGCGTTGTCTCAGGCCATGTACTTAGTGGCATCCCATATGGCTCCGCTGATGGCCTTGATGTGGCAGCTGTGCACTTTGGCCATGGACTCTATTTTCACCTGTTTGGCCTCAATTACGTCCAGTCGTGCCACCACGGCAGCTCCCGTGATCATAGGTACCTTGGGTGTGACAGGGTCCGGGCTGACAGCTGCGCGCTGCCTGGAAGGGGGGCTGTATGGGGACATGTTGGCAGCTTGGATCGGGCTGCTGCGGTCCGAGTGCCTATCCTCTGGGGTACCATATGATGGAGTATCTACATCAGGCTCTGGTGTGCGGATACGACGCACACGCACACATGGGTTGTGTACTTCCTGTGCTACTGGCTCTGGGCTCCCCTGAGGTGTGGCCATTCCTTCTGTGTCACTGGGTCTGGGTGAGCTCAACAGTTCTGGCTGAGGTGCAGCTGTAGCTGTCTGTCCCTCATCGGGCTCTGACCCACTGGTGGCTCCCTCTACATTCAGTGTCTGCATGATGGGTTGGGGTGAAAGAGGCGCTGACCCCCTCCGGTCATGTGGGTGCTGCAGCCGTCTGGTTGGGCTGCGGTGTAGTGATGTGGGATGGGTCCGGCATCGGGTTGCTTCCGGGCGGGCCCTTTGCTGGGTGGTGGTGCTGGTCGAAGAGCGCTGCCTTGGGTGCCGTGATGTAGTGGCCTCCTCACCATCATCGTCGCCCTGTGGTGATCGCTGTGTGCCTGTGGAGTACCCTATGTACTCCACAGGCACACAGCGATCACCACAGGGCGTTCAGTTCAGGGCAGCCTAGATAAGTATCATGCATATCATGCCTTCAAGTGGGATTGTAGACAGTAGCAATCATGCATTGCACTTGCATTATGTTCACTCCCCATGTTGTGATTGGTGGAATGTGTCACTGTGGAGGGACACTGCACGGACATGTTTGTATGTCATCATCACATGCGTGCTGGGGATGCACGGTGCCCATGTTGCTGGGTTTTTTTTCATGCATACTCACACATCACGTAGCTGTGCCATGGACATGGATGTCTGTCCCCTGGCCCTTGTATTGATGCAGTGCACGTACAGGGGAGTCTAGGGGGCACTACGGTACGGTGGTACAGGGGGTCAGTTATGGGTGTCTACAGGGCCTCACGCGCATTGCATGCACATTCATTCACTCAGGATCTGCATGTGCGGCCCTTACAGGTTCATGCATTTTGGGGGGGGGGGCCTCGCCTGCAGCCTGCTGGATACCGGTGCCAGCCTCCGCTCCTCCGACTGCCTCTATGGTGCCCATGTCGATGAGCGTTGTCATCTTCTCCTCCCAGGGTGTGAGCTTGAGTGGTGGTGGTGGTGGCCTTCCTCCAGTACCCATGCTTGCACTCCTGTGCTGGGATAGTATGCCATGTACTCTGACACGCAAGTCATTTAGGCACTTGCGAAAGTCCTTCCCATCCTAGGGCACACGCCCCACTGCAGACACCCTCTGGCTGATTTCCCGCCAGATCTGGGCCTGGCGCTGCCTGCTTGTCTGTGCACCATGTAGTTCTTCATGGTGGGTCACTGCCTCCTCCACAAATACGACCAGCTCCTGGCCGCTAAATTTGGGTTTCCTGACCCTGTCCAGGGCTGACTTGCCCCTAGTGCACTCCTCTGACATGTTTCACTCTTCACAGGGGTGGATGGCTTGCAGGGGCTGTGATATTCGATGGATTGTGATTTCCAAAATGGCTGCCACTTTATTTCCCGCCCCGGCAGTGACGCATTTCCTGCGCACTATTAGCACGCGCTAATAGCGCTGTGGCTCGGCAGTAGCGCACAGTGAGCTGGATTTATGGGTTTCTGGCCAATTTCTATGCCAAGAGCTAGTTGCGTAAACGCCATGTCCCTGTGCGTGTGCACGCGTACTTGTGATCTGGCGGGCTTTCCGCTGGGGGACTTGGCGTTAGCACAAATAGCGCTCAACAGCAAATCTGCCAGATTACCGCCAACTTGTGATGAGGCCCTTTGTCCTCTATTTCCTCCTTGTTTTACCCCCAAAAGTGCACTCACGTAAACCTGAAGCACTCTGGAGTGGTGCTCCTTTCCTTCAATTCGCCCTGCACAGCGCTACCACGGTACCACACCTCCGGGGAACAGACAGGCCCCTTAATCAATATGGCACCTGTGGACCTCTCCTTTTGTTGTGCACAAAAGACTGGTCCCCGCAGAGAAGCACTGCAGACAAGTTGTGCAGACCGGAGATCCCCAACATCACAGAAAGTGTGGGGCCCAACCAGGGATGCCAAATGTGCAGATGGGTCTCCAATCACCTTAACACAGAGTAGGCCCACCACTTAAGAAGCGAGTGCACGTTTCTATGTAAAGCAAGTTTATTGTACAATCGGCCTAGAGGAGCTAGACGACGCTGTAGAGTCAAATTAACCTGGGTCTCCCTGACCCACACAAGTTGACACATTATATATATTTTTGCAACAGTTAAAACACTCCCATATATTTTTATTACAAACCGAAATCCAATCTTCTCCAATTCCCCTGTTCTCATTTGTCACAATTATCTTCTTAACTACCATCTTCAGCTCATGTGTAGAGCATACCGCCTTTTAGGATTTGTCCATGGTAGGTCGTTACATTATCTTAATTTTACATATTTAAACACAAGCATAATTAACTACAAGTTTCGGCATTCCAGGGACCTTCTAATCTCAAATGTAATTGCACACGGTTTGCACTAGCACTTTAAAAAGAATAGGGGGTGCTGCAAAGAGTAAATAAGTTCCCACTATATCACCCACCACCCCAATTTACAGGCATCCTTGGAACACTCTTATCTAAACGACTACCAATTCAATACGCATGGCTTCCGGACATTCTCTGAGAAAATAATTGAAGCCTCTAAAGTATTGTTCAACACTGGCCTCGGGCGTTCCTTTACTCCAGGTTTATTACTCAGCCATGAAAAGATGGCCGGCCTTATCTTGAACAATGAATAACAGGCTCTCATTTAGGCTCTCATGTACTTCAAAGATTGCAACTTCTTTCCGCGATACTGCCAAGCCATAAAAAACCCTGGCCCTGCGTGTGTGTGACTATTTAATTATTGTTGCAGCTGCCCTTGATGGTCCTTCAATCCTTGTCAAACCAGTTCAGTCATTCAGAATTCCCCTTGCAATTCCCCATGTATGTATGTCAGTACATGCATGCTTAAAAGTACTGTGTTCTCTTTACAGCGGTTTCTTTATGACAAATCTATTTTCTCACATGCGCATTTAAGAAGCTCAGCGTTTCCCAGCTTCTAGGCGCTTTGTGGCATACCATGCACAGATTGTTTTTATACTTCATTAGTGATTTTGACATTTTTCTTGCTGCGCGCGTGCAAATTTTAAATGTACCAACTTAAACACTAAGTAACACTTAAAGTAACAAATATCCCATTCTCATTAACTATTATTTTATTTATTTTGTATTTATTTATTTATAATGCGCCCAACAGCCCACAGGCATCGGGCCCCAACATTAACACAGCGGACAACATAAGCATGGGACATTGGACGACATATATGCACCCTAGATATTTAGAGGCAAACGGAAAGAAGATCAAGAACCCCGGGAAATTACCCGAAAAGATAAAATAAAAGGGGGTTGGAAAAGGCCTGTGCAACTGCGCATATTTAGGTGAGCCTTAAGCTACTCCATTTCGTCTCGCAAACGTACCCATTTTGTCAAATCTATGCATGTAACTGTACTCTGATCCTGGTGTACATGCGAAGGATAGTCAAACATGCAATAACAGGAAAAGTTTATCTTAAACAAACTATAACTCCAGCTGCAGAGTAACCTTTGGTCGCACAAACAAAGTAAGGATGAGTGGGAACATCTCCTCATCTGGAAATCACCTGTTATCTTGCAAGGTCAGGGTGTTCAAACAAAGAACTGCTGGCAAATGTATGTTTCTCAGAATCTCTGTACTTAGCAGGAAACCATAAAATGTCTGGGCCACTGACAGCTTCAGTGAGCCGATATGTGTAAAGGAGGCGATGGCTCTTCTGTAAATTGCTCCCTTCACTACTCTCCCTGAGATAGTGGTCGAACCTGAGCCCACTCGAGGGAAAATAAAGCTTTGTATTTGCTTTACTCCGTGTCTGATGATCTCATTTCCTTTACAGATGTAAATTTGGTATTTCAAAATGATGCCTGAACAGGGACCCTTTCGAGGATGATCCATCAGATTTCGAGGATAGAGTGACCGAGCTTTGGTTCCACTGAGTATTGGGGATCCCTGCCAAAAAGAGGCAAAGTTTCTTGCAGCTGCTACTCGCGATCCTCGTCGGCCTCCTTGCCCAGTGATCATCCCAACGAAGGCCCTGAACAGTTGTATCCACAACTTTGTTTCGCTCCTTTGGAGACCAACAGCCACAGACTTCATTTTTCATTTGATGGGGGATATTTGACTTGGTTAGAATCAAGTGAGCTTGTTTCGAGTTGGTTCTAAAAATATTTGCAAATATTTTGCCAGGTAAGATTGTAGCGAGTGCAGCGAGAGTGTGTTCTCGTGCAAGGATTAAGGCTCTAAAGAACAACCCTAGATTATACTCTGTCAACATCCTCCACGAAGAGAACAATTACAAAGGGGGTGAGGAACAAACGATCCTTGAGTGACAGTATTATGTGTGAAGGAAGGTGGTTGGATCAACCTCACGCAGGACCTGAATCAGGGGAGGCAGACTTATTGGAGGGGTCGCATAGATCTCTTAGCGAGGGTGATGTCATAACCATTTCAGAAACTCAGGGTCTCTTACCTGCGGGACCGAAAGGGGCATGGCAACTGACAGGAAATCGGTCTAGTGTTTCAACTGCTACACCGTCAAACAATGTAGTACCTGATTCAACATTGTGTGCGCTGAGCTTTGTCTTAAATTTGCTGGTCACTGTGTTTGAACTGTTAAGGACAGAAGTACAGACACATTCAGGGATTTTAATTGAATTAACAAAGGAGGTCGATGTTTGGGAGTCATCAATGATAGATCTCAATTGTTTGATTAATTCAGCCATAGTAAAGGATCTCGAACTACTTAAGGAAGAAAGTAGACTCCAAATAACAACAGGGTTGGAAACCAAATTGTGTTTGGTCACCATGGAGCAGGAAGTACAATCGATGAAGGCGGAAAAAAAAGAAGTAAGGAAAGATTTAAAATCTGTATTGGTAGGAAAAGATGATATGATATGATATGATATGGCATTTATAACGCGCGTATACACAAGTGTTTCAAGGCGCGATGAGGCAAGGGGGGGAACAAAGGGAGGACAGACAGCGATCCTACTAGGCCAGATGACATTCAGATCATGCAAGTGCATGGGAAGGGGGGAAAGGAAAAGTGCGCAGGGGGAAGGGAGAGGAGAAAGTGCAGTACATGGGAAAGTGGAATAAATAAGATAAATAAGACAAATAAAACAGCCAGCTAGTGGCAAGTGCAAGGAAGTGCAGACATTAGTGCTAGTAGGGGGACTGAAGGGATACAGGAAAAACGGTCCCCAAGTGCAGGGGTTGCCAGGGAGGCAGTGCAGGTGGGCAATTGACGGGGCCTAGGCCAGAGATCAGAAAGGGTGGCCGGGTAACCAGTGCAAATTCAGTCAGGAATTCAGCAAGGGAGGGGAGGGGAGAAAGCAGAAGCAAAGTGGAAGGTTTTGAGGTGTTTCCGGAACCGGAGATGGTTCTCCTCGGGTTTCAGGGAGGCAGGAAGGCTGAGAGAGGCCCCTGCCAAAGAGAGTGATCTGCCACCAACTCGTTGCTTGGAGAAGCGACTGACCCTGAGGGAGTGGGAGGCAGATGAGCGAAGAGCTCGAGAAGGTAGATATTTGGGAAGAGAGAGTTGAAGGTATTGTGGCCTCAGACCCCAGAAGGCCTTGTGTACAATGCAGAGGGTTTTGAACTTAATCCTCGCAGCCACTGGGAGCCAGTGCAGAGATGTCAGTCCTGGAGAGATACGATCCCTGGGCTTGAGGCCAAGGACAAGTCTCGCAGTCCTGTTATGGATACATTGCAGATCTGGAACCAGCACCTCTAGATGATACTCCTCTTTCTCAATCCACCATGAAGGAATTCATTAGGTTGGCATAGTTGGGGGAGGCGACATTGACAGATACATTACATAAATCATCAAAAGAATTAGACCCCAGCCCCATGCCGACACAAACGGAGGATGCACTATTTTTAAGTGAAGTTCCACTAACTACTACCAACGAGGAGGCATCCACTTCTAAGGGTAATCCACAGAACATTCCCACAGCAAAGGAGGTGCATGGAAATATTGGGGGACAAAAGAGACAAAGAAAGGAAGAGGGGAAATCAAAGGGGACAGAGAGAAAGAAAATCTCGACTGAAGGAACTGTGAAGCCTCAACCTCAGAAGTCAAAGAACAAAAAGCGGGTAAACACAAAACTTCAGGGAAAAGAAAGTTCTTTAAGACCTTGAACAATATTGTGGAGAAGGATAGCTCTGAGCCACAACCTCCACAAAACAATCAAAAAGGGCCCATAACTGTCAAAATGAATGTGGGCTCGCAAACGGAAGAGCAGAAAGTGGAGGAAAAGTGTACACTACGCTTGGTGCCAATATTTTTGAAACAGTCGGCTAGGACGAGCCAGGCACTAAACGGAGTGAAGGAGAACGTAAGTGATCCTATAGCCAGTAACATTGCCCATGGTATGCCTCTGAAAGATCTGACTGAAGAGGTTCTTTTAAATACGACAGAAGGAGAACAAAAATCTGTGGAGTTAGCTTTGGGCCATGTGATGGAAGGAAAATTGATTGATATAAAGCAAAGCAATGGGAAGAAAGACTCTAGTCTGTTTGCCATACCCAGAATCTGGATAAAAAGATCAAATCCTAAAAAAGGTCAAGTATGTCTAAATAGTGGAACTATTCTGGCTCTCACGAAACAAATACCAGACCTTTATTTGCTATCCCCCTGGACATCGACCGAATTAGCTTCCCATTTGACCAAGTCACACATATAGTAGAGATAGGGATGAAAACTCAAATGGGAAAGAAAGCGATGTTGAATGCATCAGCTGGGCTAATAAACTTAGGTATAGAAGTATCTGTTGAATTACTGCTGATGGATCATAGCCAATTTTTGGTACCTTCACAAACAGATCATAGATCTGGTAGCATTCTCCTAGGTAATGAAAGGCAAAGGGGGGAGGCACGAAGCCCTGGGCTTATGGAAAAAAGGGACATGGAATGGACAACAAAAGCAAAATATGGGCACTCCTGCCAGGAATTATTACGGAGGTGTTTCAGAAACTGTTGTGTACTGAGGAATTACTTTAGTAGTTGATGGTCTTAAAATAATTAGTTGGAACACGCATGGCTCCAGTTCTTTCAAGGAGGAAAGGATGAAGAATTACATCTTTAAAGACCATGATGTAATTCTTCTACAAGAAACATGGCTCAAAGACTCTATACAATTGGATGGTTTTACGTCATTCAACCAATTGGCTACAAAATCGGCCATATGAAGACCAGTGAGGGGTTTAGTGTTAATGATTCGTAACTCTATTATAATAACATGTGAAAAACTGCCGACAAAAAGACTGGGGATTCTAGCAGTTCGAGCAAGTCTGGTAGCGCATTCAGTTTGTGAACATCTTGTATTAATAAAGCTCACTTGATTCCAACCAATATATTGGAGCCCTGCGCATTCTAACCTGACAATTTTCTTAGAGGATTTGTCGGATCAGATGTTGAATGTTAGAATAAACCATCCGGAAGATGATATACTATTGGTGGGGGACTTCAATGCAGATTGCTTGAGGACAGGAACTAGAGAAATCTAGGGGGGCATTTAGGGGAGGAATGGTCTCTTGTGGTCGAACCTTTTTGAGGAATGAAACCTTCTCATTGCTAATGGCTCACTGGAGGGGGACATCCCAGCAGCAAAAATGTGGAGAAGTGGTTCTAAGTCCTCAACTAGTGATTATGTAATAATGTCAGAATATTTGTTCACAATGTGCAAAGAATTTAAAGTGGTTGACATGAGGACAAGCAATCATATACCCTTGATAAAATTCCTTGATCCTAGAAAAGCAAGAACAGAAAATTGTGTTTACCGTACGCCTCTGTTAGTAAACCAAAGTAGAAACTGCTTAGTCAGGTTCAAGAGAGGAGGGGCGAATTTAAATTCAAAACTGGGAGTGCTGACACAAAGAAAACACGATCCATCCCAAGACCCATTGTCAAAACCAGGATCTTTTGTCCAGTTTCTCTGGGAAACTGATACTCCACTCAACAAAAAGGGGCTCATTAGTTCCAAACACCGTCATCAATACGATGCAGAAATGGGTGACCAGAAAAATGTTTTAAATATGTAGTCTGAAAAGAGAGGCCTTGTCTGGTGATGTTTTGCGCAAAGAGGTCAAATCCTTGCGGAATAGACATAGGAGTTGGTCACAGTCACATTGGTTTCAGAGAAGGAATGCAGATGGTCTTCACATGCTAAAAGAGGTCATTCACTCAAATTCCCATTCAAGAGCTTAATAAATGCCCTAACAAATGCAAAGTCAGCTCTGCAATCAAACTGCATTAGTGGATCCATTTGGAAAGAGTACTTTTCAGGTATTTTTGAGGAAAAGAATCCATGTAGCTTTGTAATTGACCCAATAACAAGATGGGTACTGGAGGTAGATAGAGAAACAATTGAAGACTTAATTCACAGCTTCTCTACTTTGAAAGCAGCAGGGCCAAATGGTCTTACTAATGAGACTTTGCGTAGTTCTATGACCATGTGGACGTCTATTCTTCTGAGTTTATTTAACAACATCATAAAAATTCAGAAAATCTCCCCTCCCTGTAGTACGGCTGTAGTTATTCCAATTTACAAAAAAGGAGATTGATCGAATCCTGCTAATTATCGCCCCATAGCACTCATGGATGTGGAATGTAAAATCTGTCGACATCCTTAAATGGGATGGTACTAAATTTGCTCAATTCTAAATAGAAAAATCAGAATGGTTATCACGAGTCTGGATAGATTTATCGCGAGCATTCAACACGATTAACAGGGGAAGATTACGGTGCAAATTGAGAGACTAGGGGATACCACATGGACTATTGGAAATCCTCATCCATCTGCATGAATCTACATCTATACAAGACCACCTGGACTTGTAAGGTAATTTAACATCAAAATTCAGGACATCCAAGGGGTTAAGACAGGGATGTATAGTTGCACAATTTCTCTTTATTTTTCTGGTATAAGCTGAATGCTCAGCCATTCGTCTCCCCGTTAATTGGTAAGGAAACATTTTAGGTCTCACTTATGCGGACGATGTAGTCCTGATAGACCGAACCCTGATAGGTCTGCAACGACTGATCATAGCCTTTTCAAACTATGCGAAGGAGAATGATCTTGTGATTAACCCTGACAAAACAGCTGTCATGGCATTTAACCTGATACCGAAGGGAGGTTGTAGAAAATATAAGTAGATGTTAGAAGAGTGCAAACTCACGGTTGTAAGAGAAATAAAAAATCTGGGGTCCATGATCCAGTCAAACGCATCCTTGCAAGCGTTAGAGTTGTATATAAGTGGGAAAGCAACCCAAACTTACAAGTCAAATTAAACAAATTTTACAAAAATATTGTAAATTTAGCCTTTTTCCTCTAATAAAATTTTATAGAGGGAAAGTGGTGATACTTATTCTAATGTATGGTATTGAAATTGAAAATATGGCTTTGAAGATCAAATGGACACATATTGAGGGAGGTATATGGAAAAAAGTTCTAAGCCTACCCCCCTCTCTACCAATGTCCAGGTTGAGATATGAACGGGGTCTCCAGGCGTTGCACTCTCACGCTGCATGGAAAAGGATTGCTCTGGTTAGATCGATTGTGGTACCACTTTTTTGCATCTAGCACTTATTTTCTTTATTTCATTGTTAACAATTTGGCATTTAGCACTTGGTTGCATTTAGCACTTTATCCAATTGTTAACTATTCGCTCTCTCCACAGCATTTCCACTATTTGAATGAAATTCAAAATGAGATAGTGATGCTTTACCTTGAGTAATACGAGGTTACGAATTGTGGCAATTAAACTGCTATTGAATGGTTTGAGGCATTAGATTTGACAAGTATTTTATATTAAAATTAATTCATCTATTTTATTGTTGATTTGATGTTTTTATATATTATGCAATTTTATAATGGTGATAAATTAAAAATTAAAATGTGAATATTTATGACTGGGCTCCCCTTTTCTTCCTCGCCTCTATCTCCATAATTGAGTACTTAAATTATTACAGTACTCTTCCATGTGAACCCCCTTTTTCCCTTTGGGATCTTTTTGTGTTACTTTGTTGTTCCCCAGTTCCATGGTATAGGGGTTACCCATCCGGTGTGATGTTTTGAAGATCAAATGGACACATATTGAGGGAGGTATATGGAAAAAAGTTCTAAGCCTACCCCCCTCTCTACCAATGTCCAGGTTGAGATATGAACGGGGTCTCCAGGCGTTGCACTCTCACGCTGCATGGAAAAGGATTGCTCTGGTTAGATCGATTGTGGTACCACGTAAAAATTCCCTTTATGTGGATATAAAAAACTTAATGGAAAACAATACCAACATATTTTTGAATGATTGAGGCATGATGTACAGGATCAGCTATTGAATAGCTGTATGTCGGAGAAGGATCTGATTGAAAATCCAGTGAAGATAAAGAAAAAGGTAGCTGAGAACGACTGGATTTCGACAAAAGCTTTGTTTATTAATATGACAAGCTTCCAGATTCTGAAGCCATTTCACAAATCCCTAGGTTATGTGCCTTATTATCTCAGAAGGTTTCCCCAATCAATTTTGGCATTTAAACTTTCTGAGATTTTGTATGAATCTAGTAGAGCCCAGAGAGCTCCTGAGAGTACAAAATAATGGGCCAAAAATGCAAGGGGTTTTCAACTTGCATGATCTTCATGGGAAACAAAATGTGAAGCACTTGTTAATGGTTTTCCCGGGCACAAGTAAATAAAAGATGGATCGCTTGTCACGCTTTGTGCATAACATAGACTGGTTATCAACCGAAGAATTTTGGGATCGTCTCTGGGAGGGGAACAAGACTTTTCAGACACTGGAGGTCCTGATATTGCTAAAAGATATTAAACCTCTTATCTCACTGTAGTTGGATAGGGATCTCACTAGGGTTAATGACTTTGTTTGTTATCAATCTGAGTGAGATTTCTATTATGTAACGATTTGAAGTCGGGTTGGATGATGTAATTAATGATTGAGGGACTTTTTTCCTTTCCCTCTTCTTATTACTTTTGTGGAAACGTGTTTTTGTTTTAAGAGATTGAGTATGCTATGCTATGTTGAACTGTTTTGTTTGAATAAGTGTGTTTTTTTTATTTGTTGTTATTAAGATTGTATGAACTTGTTATTTTGTTGGTTGTGAAAAGTCAAATATTGACTGTTGTGTGAAACGACCCAGTGGGTTACAATATGGTCAGCCTTCTCCACATAATGGTTCCCTCGCTTATGAAATGTATATAAAATACGGGTATGGGTCAATTGTTTTTAACAGTCTTTGGCACCGCCAGACCGGACATGTACCTGATTTACAGTGGCCCGCGAATGGTTCCTTCGAATTAGCAAAAATCCAACACTTGGAGTCAGTATTATTACAGATAAAGCCTAGACCTGCCGCTTTTGATGTGGTTTAGGATTGGCGTAAGGAAGTCACCCAATGCATCAAAAATTGAGAAAAGCAGGCTCGCAGACATATGACAGGCAGAGAAGGCTTTCATACATGACCAAAAGGCACGGGTAGAGGGAATTAGGGAAATATACAGAAGATTTCAGTTGGACATATGCAAAATATATCCATCCAAAGAATTACATGCGCACAATGAATCAATGGACAAACTGTTAAGTGAGAGACAACCACCCCATCCTTTTGTCCCACCACTGCCACCACCACCACAACCCCAACCACAGTCATTGGCCCCTGACACTGACCTTTGCCCTGCCCCACTTTCCACACCATTTTCACCTAGACTGTCACTGCCCACATCACTACTTATGTCCTCTGTTATGCCTGGCACTCCTGTAGAAAATTATATGAATTCACACCTTAGTGATCAGAGGCCAGTGCCTCGTAGTGCACTGACAAAGAGAGAGAGAGAGCAATATTGGAATCAACAGTGGAAGACTATATACTGCAAGGCACCAAATTGGCTGTCTCCTATTCTATGAATGACTACACTGCTCCGGAATGGAAATATTTGTTAGATCACATCGGAAAAACCCTTTGCCGAGTATGGAGTGAACTCACTGGTGCCGCAGTACCCGACACTTACAGCAATTAACCATTCAGCATGCGCCCTCAATACACTAGGGGCGGTACAACAGCACCTATTAGGCCTGTTCTCTCAAAAGAAGGAAATGGATGAGTTGCATATAACAGTGTAAATTCAAAAGAGTACCTTCCCCAAACACTGTACTGAAGAGAGGGTGTTGAATTACTCCCCTCGCCCTCACAGAAACCCCAAAAGGAAGAAGAACCAGAGACAATATGGCTGCCGATCGCATGAGCTCACACCAACCCCACTGCACCCACACTGGACAAGAATCATGAGACGTACCCCTTCAGCCATACTTACAACCCCGGAGCAACATGAACATTACCCAGAGTGGATGAAAAGTCATGAGATGAAATTGGAGACTGCTACATGGACAGAGTCAACTAAGGTGCTGAGAAGCCATGCCTCAAGTTGTTAGAGACCACACGACTTAGCAGGGTCAGATATGAAGCACACGTGCCATCCGCACATTCGGGACACACACTCACACTCAAATACATGAAGAACACATGCGTATAGTTCAATGAGGTAGAAGACGGTGATATTTACATACAATCCGCACGTTTATTATTTTTCCACTAGCTTCTCGCAGCAACGGAGAAACGCCAGAAGCAAGAAGACCATGTTACAGGCTTGCAGATGCTTACATGCAACTAACCCCATGGAATGGCAGGAGCGCCCATTGGAACTGACAGAACCATGATGCACTAAGCTATGGATGCTATATGGAAGACACACACAGGGAAAACCAGGCGTGGTTTAGGAAATCACAGTAGGCCATACTCGTCTCAGAAAACCTAAAGCCTGCTGAATGCTGTGCAAGCAGAAGTACCGCGGTGGAGAACAAGGCCACTGTCAAGGTTGCACTGTTGCAACGTGTCATTCTTCATCCTGAACTGAAGCAACACTGGCAGTGGACTAGCATAATTCTCCATAAATTCAGAATAAATTCAAAGACGCACAAGCACGGTCTCTGGACACGTGACCTAGCCGAACTGAGAGCGAGCCAAGAATTGGCAGCTGAGAAGCACAGCCGTCTCACGGACCAGATGACAATCACAACAAAATTGTTACATGCAAGCTACAGTTGTGCGATGGGAAAGGAGCACTCGTACGGCGACAATAGTATATACACAGGTACATCGCAGACACATAGTTACACATAACACCATGAACAGGTACAGTCCAAGCTGGGAATTGATTCTGTCCCTGGCCTGGGGACTCTCGGCTCAGCCAATCACAGTTTATGGCCCTAGAAGTGGGTAGCTGGGGGCCACCGACCAATCAGTGGGTCCACTTACTGTAGCATTTTAGTAAGTAACAGTTTTCGGGGAAGGTCCAGGCCAGACACCTGACATGGTTCTAGCCAATCTATTAACCTCTATAGGGTCTGTTATAAGGGGACTACCACTCAGTAGCCTATCCGGAATGGAGATAGGTTTTTGGAGAAGGGCCCGGGGAATGATACTTTTGTGACGTCACTTGCTATGAAAATCGGCCTGCGAGCCAGAGTTTGTTGAGCTGTGCCTGGAATCGCCTATGCGCACTTGATTCCTGTGGTTTCTTGGTTGTAATAAACCTCAGTTGAACTTGCTACTTGTCTGGACTTGCGTTCCTTTTGGGATTGCGAAGGAGTTAGGCCTTCAATGAGTTTGATGTCCATGAACTCCTAGCAACCCGCCCTGCTTGCCTGGGAGTTATCCCTAACAAGTTGGTAGCAGAGGAAGGTTGTGGCGTGAGCCCGGCCAGAAGCGGCCTCCTTTGCCACCAGACCTGAAAAGTCTGTGGGACCTTCACAGGAATTGCGAGTAAACTGGAATAGTGCTAACTGGAGATAGGTCGTCGGGAGCCGCTTTTGGAAAACTATCCTGCCCGCGATCAGTGAAGAGTCCAAGGCAGACAAGGAGGGCGAGGTGAGCGGGTCACGGGGAGCCAGTGGTCGAGCTGCGTCCGCAAACATGGAACGTAAGTATTTGTCCAGACAATCAGCAACTAAAGGTGTGAGGGTGGGTATTATATGTGCGGGAGGCAGGAGGTATTGTTGTACTGTTTGAGTAATGTGTAGTACCCAAAGTGTATCAGTAGCAGGTGCATGTCGAATGAATAGGGAACGTGAAGCGGAGGTAGAAGTCCCTTTTCTATGTCAAGGGTGCGTTTGGTCTTCGAGGTAAAAGGTTCTGGTGATGAACCGAGACTATATACTTGATAGGCTTAGACTTTAGAAGTATGTAAATAAGGTATCCTTCCGAATTAGGCGTTTTAGCTTGAAACATAGATGACAGTATTCCCGTAGGGGTTAGCTGGATCTACCCTAGTGTACGGAAGGTGTACTATCTAGTTAAGTCTCCTGAAGAGAGGCGTTTCACACATTAGGCGACGCAACGGGTGCAGTTAGTCACAAGAAATAAAAGTACATTCTGCCCTGGAGAGGCGGGAAGACAGCTGTTGGGGTCATTTCTTTGATGTGTGGGATTCTGTGGGGTTTTGTGGAATAGAGACAGCAGGTCATTGTCTGTGTGCGCGATTTGTCTACCTACCTGTCGAACTTTAGCTTGGTGACGCCACCCATAGGTTGGCACAGGGCGGAGTGTTGTGGCAGTAAGGAGCTAGCGTTGTGAGCTCGGGGTGGCAGAGAGGTGAACGTGTGGCGGTGCATGCGCAGAATTGTGGCGGTGTGCCGGAAGAGCGGCAAGGCTGGGCAAGGAGGGGTTGTACGTGGAGTACGCCATGTCAAGTGCAGAGCCGCAGGGGCTCATAGCAATTGAATGTGATAACAACTGTATTCTAACCTTTTCCATCTGACAGCGGACTATTGAAACCCTTGATTAGAGATCAGGTAAACATTAATGATGTATCCCATGTACCAAGGGATGGTGTTGGGAGAAACGCCAATACAACATATGTGTAAGACTCTGCCCCTGTATGAAAAAAAAAATTGTGAAGTATAGTATACAGTGGTCAAAGGACACTGAGGGGAAAAGCTTGAATCCGTGGCCACCTAACAGTAGTTTCTCCAAGGACATGCTGCAATCGCTACTGACCCACTTACAGAGCACATACGAGGGGAAGAAGTTAGCAAACTGCATGGCCATATTCAGTTGTGGTGCATGTTTCAAGAGGGCCTGGGAGAAAAGGTATGAATGATGAACCAGCAGGAGGTGATTGAGGAGGGCTCTGACCCTTGTGCACCTCCACCAGCCTCACCTAGTATAATATCTGATGATACAGATGATGAACAGAGAATATACCCTGTGAGGGAGCTGAGAGCAGGAGAGGGATATTCAAATGCAACATATAAACTGTGTTAGGGAGAATTCTCCAGAATGGCTAATTTCCCTTAACCGTTGAGTCCCTCAGCGCTTTGCTGGATTTCTAGGATTTATTTTTTCACCTGGTAAGAGTGTGAGCCTTTTTTTCCCACTCTAACATGTGTTTTTGCTGTGTGGTGTACATTTTTTGTTCATGGACTATGGAGCCTCACCTACTCCATAGGCATCATCTTTTTACTGTGTGTCACACAGCACCTATAGTGCAGTGACACAGGGTTGTCTTTTTAGACTTCCCCCTTTAAATTCCATTTTCTGGACTGACTACTGTCTCCTAGCACATGTGAAGTTGCCATTGACTTTACTAGTCCTTTTAAAGTTACAGACCCAGTACAACCTACCTTCTAATAGAGTACTCGAAGGTTTAATAGTTATCCCTTTTTGTCTGATTCTCATGGAACATTATTTCGTTCCCCTTTCTCTAAGATTTGGCTGGTGGCAGTGGTATCTACCATTTTTATTCTACAGCGAGCTATGGAAATAGCCTCAGTAACGTTAGAGGCTATGGTGGTAGCCTCAAATTCTAACCACCTGGACCCCATTTATTTTCATTTGATTCCAGTCAGGTTTATTCACCATTTCTTTTTGTAAAGGTCTTTCTCGTGTTTTACTCCGCGCGCCAAACCAGGTTTGGTTCCTTTGTTCGCCGTCCTTTGGCGGGCTTCTGCACAGAAGCCCTCCTTAGGCGCCTGAGTGTCTGGGTGGACACGATGTGAGGGAGGGGTTTGAGGCCCCTTGCAAAGGGTCGCCTTGGAGACCCAAGTCGCACTCTAGTTTGATTGGTTAGGTGGCTGTCCTGGCAGGACAGCCAGGCTGTGTGAATGGGGGAAAACTGCTTTAAAGCAGGTCTCTGGGACTTGGAAGAGAGAGTCGCCACTGGAACAAGAGAACAAGAGAACCAATGAGGAGCTGCTGCAACTACTGGACATCCTGGTGAAGCCCTGCTGCAGGTCCGAATCGCCCGAAACTCTGACGACAGAGAAGATCTGCAAGGAATCTTCATCCCTTGAGCTTAGTGGGACCAACCAGCTCGCCAAACACCAAACGCCGGCCTTCCTCTCTTGGTCGAATTTGCTGTGCATCGCTGTAGTGAATCGGATAGCCAGGAGGAACTGAACCTGTTTGGGTTTTAAGGAGCGCACCTTTTATTCAACGCTTTGCTCTGCAGCTGGCTTCTTCCCTGGGCAGTGCAGGACCCTCCAGCCTTCCTACTTCTTGTCACCTCCACAGTCGCTTCAGGAACCGTGAGCCAGCAGGAACCGCCAGGAACAACCGCCTCAGCTACAACATTCTTCTTCATTTAAGGTACCGTGCAAATCCGGTCGTTCGTTCCGTCCGACCGCGGTGAAAGTGTTTGAAATCTTTCGCCTCTTCGAAGGCTTCTCCTTCTCTTCACCTTCGAATAACTTTTCCTCCGACCAACATACTCTTGGCAAAGACTTAACCGCAAACTACTCTGAACTGTGTGATCCTCTGCAAAGACTCTGAACCATTAACATTGGCTCAGGCCTGTTGACTTGCATCCTGGTTGTAGTAAGCCTTTTCTTGATTGCCCTGCCCATTGCTTATTGGTGTTGTTGATTTTGGATAACCTTGTCTTTTCCTCCCTTTTAAATAACTGGAGTGTCATTTTGCTCACACTTCATTTTGAGCCTAACTTGTCCAGAATTGATTGGGGGTCATTGTAGCGTGTTAAGATTGTGATTTTCTGCTGCTTTATATTAGTGAACTGTTTTATAAATGATGGTGTAAATAAATGTATATTCTTTTACTCAGAAAACTTGAATCAGTGTTTATTTGAACCATAGTAATTGTTGTCATTTGTGTAACTTCTGACACTGCTCACTTTACTCTTGAGATAAGTCTGGCTGCTCAGCCATCGCTACTACTTTGCTGTGTAGTACAGGCTTGTACAAAAGGTGAATTTGTACTTACACTTGTAGTCTTAATTGTGTGTGGTGTTCCCAAAGGGTACTGCACATGATTCTGCCTAACACTGGTGTACAGTGGTGAGGATAAAGTATAGTGATTACACTTAAAGTGTTGCTATTACCTTGGCTCAACTAACCACAAGGCTAAACACCACTACAAGCAATTGTAATCATGTCTGATATGGAAAGCTAAAGTCAGGAGACCCTCCTCAGTTACACTGTTGATCATTTAAAAAATCTGTGTAGAGAAAGGAATCACTCTGTTAAAGACAAAAAGTCAGAATTAATTGAAAGATTATTGGAGAAACAAAGTCTGGAGAGTGGGTCTGAAATACCTGCTCTTCCAGCAAATGTGGGAAAGGATGAGGATGATAATGTGTCCAATATGGATGAGTTAGATGAGGCAGATGTGCCTCACAATGTAGGCCCGATTGTTCCTTTGCTTGCTCAGCTTCCTCAACCTTTGTCCACTGGGACCCCTACATGTCCTACACTCAGTCCTGAATTCATTGCTCTAGAAAAGATGAGGCTTGAATTGGAATTCAAATGTATTCATGCTGAAACTGAACAAAAGCATCAAGAACTTAAGCTCAGAGAAATGGAGTTGAACCATGCACTAGAAATGAAAAAGTTGTCTATTGAGAATGCTTCTCTCCCAGAGTCTTCTAGGTCTCCCAGTCCTAAGAGACCATGTATGCCTAAAGAAAGTGTGGGTATGTACGAGGTTAAGCTTGATATTTTGGATTGGTTGGCAATGTTTGATTATAACCATAGGATTCAAGACATTACAGGGAATCAGTTGCTTCCTTGGTTCTTCTCTAGGCTACCCACTGTTGCATCTGATGTTGTGATGGAGTTGGGGGAGGTGCATAGCATGGATTATGAGTGTGTGAAGCTAGCTTTAATTGCTAGATTTGGGAAGACCCCTTCCCAGTACCTTAAGAGGTTTAGGACCCTCAAAAAGCATGATGGTACCCCTTGGGCTACCTGGGTATGTGAATGTTTGAAAGACTTAGATGGTTGGGTTAAGGGTTACAGAGTTAACACTTATGAAGGTATGAGAAACCTTGTTATGTTGGAGTCAATATATGATGCCTGCTCTCCTGAGTTCAGACAGCACTTGGCTGATTCTAAGGTGATAGATCCAAAGAGGTTAGCTAAGGATGCTGACTTGTGGGTTGCCAAAGGGCTACTGACAAGGATTCTGGGGCAACTGAGAAGAAGGATGAGGGGAAGCAGCCAAATAAAGATAACAAGGAGAATTCTAATACCTCGAATCCAAAAGAGGGCCCCAAACAGAATAAGGGTAAGCCACAAGGGAAAATGAATCAGGATGGTGTACCTTCTGGACCCAAACCAGAGGGAGGTCAGAACAAACCCCCATTCATCAAAACATTTGGAGAATGTTATGTTTGTGGGTCAACTGACCATGTGAAAGGGGATCCCAGACGCAAGGGTAAACCTTCAGGGGTCCACACTGTCCCCTTAGCCTTCTCCCCAGAGGAAGAAGTACCTATGGCAAGAGGAAACTTTCACATACTGGCTGATGAACCCATGAGAGTCTCAGCTAGTGTTTGTTTAGTGTCCCTGGGTTTGTGGGAACAACAGAATTTAGATGCCTATTAGTCCATCCTAGATAATACTAAAGAGTATTATAAAGATAGTGTTCTTGTGAATGGCCAGGAGACTCCTGCCATCAGAGACAATGGAGCCAGCATAACTGTGGTTGCTAAATCATTTTTCAAGATAAATGATGTTGCTAAGGCACCCGAACACCTGACCAAGTTAGGTGGAGGCCCTGTGCAAATGCTTCCCCAGTTACCAGCTCTCATCCAGTGCAATGACATGACTGTCAAGATACCTGTTAGTGTGCAGAATGAAGTGCATGGGAGAGTCCTGTTGGGTAATGACTTCAAAACTCTTGGAGTTGTGTCTAGTACCCTCAGGTCTCCCAGTACAAGGAGACAGGCACTCACTAGGCCTGAAAGGGAGAGGACCTTGAGAGGCTCTCCCGGGGAATTGATAGAGGAAACTATCACCCCCAGTCCACAGGACTTACTAACTGCTATTTCCAAGAAGAAAGAGGCAAGGGGGAAACCTAAGACCTCCAAGAAGAAAGCAGATAGCACCACTGTGCTACCAACAAGGACATCCCCAAGATTTTCCAAAGTCACACCTGTGATTCCTCCACCAGCTGAGGCTGAGTGTGAGGTATAACAATGTGTGGTTGATCCAGCTTCTGAAGAGTCAGATCTGGAAGAGGACCTTACTCTAGTTGGAGATCTGGATCCTGTTGACCATCCTGAGCTGCAGTCTTTACTGGCAGAAGGTGGATCCAACAGGGCAGACTTCAGCAGAGGACAAAGAGAGTGTCCTACTCTTGAAGGTCTTTGACAACAGGCAGCTTCACCGCTTGATGGGCAAGAGACTGGGAAGCATAGGTTGCGCTGGGAAGATGGCCTCTTCTACAGTGAACCGACTGAGTATATCCCTGGGGACTGCAAAATACTTGTAGTGCCCCTAGAAAACAGACTCCAGTTCCTACAGTTGGCCCATGAGATACCTTTGGCTGGTCATTTGAGCTTCAAAAAGACCAAGGAAGGGCTCTCTTTATATTTCTAATGGCCTATGCAGAAATTGACAAATTCTGTAGGAGCTGTCACACTTGCCAAACCTCTGGCAAGAGTGGAGCCAAGAATGTGGCACCATTGGTGCCTCTCCCAGTGGTGGGGGTTCCTTTTGAGATGGTGGGCATCGACATTGTTGGTCTCCTTGACCCTCCCACATCTTCAGGAAACAGGTTTATCCTGGTTGTAGTGGACCATGATACTAGATATCCTGAGGCGATACCTATGAGAACTGTTACGGCTCAGGCGGTGGCTAAGGCTCTACTTGGAACTTTTACCAAAGCAAGGTTTCCTAAGGGAGTGATATCCGACAGGGGATCCAATTTTAAGTCCCACTACATGCAAGCCATGTGGAAAAACTGTGGTGTCAATTACAGGTTCTCTACAGCCTACCATCCACAAACCAATGGACTGGTGGAGAGGTTTAATCATACTATGAAGAGCATGAAAGGTGCTTTAGAAGAACCCCTTAAAAGAAAGTGGGACCTTCTACTGCCATGCCTTCTCTTTGCTCATAGAGAAGTCCTGCAGGAGGGAGTTGGATACAGTCCCTTTGAACATCTTTATGGTCATCCAGTCAGAGGTCCTTTGGCCCTGATTAAGGAGGGGTTGGAGAGTGCTCCTTCCCCCAAGCCAGTCAGAGTGACTGACTGTGTGATAGGTCTCTGGAGGAGAATGTCACACATGATGGCAGAAGCTAGTGATACCTTGCAAGCAGGCCAGTTTGATGAATGTGTCATTAGCTCCTCCGATGCAGGGTATATCCACCTTCAAGATGGAGTTGCATGATACTTTTAGTGCCGGTCTAGCTGACCTCGAAATGGATCGGTCCCAGGAGGCCACGCCCTCTTCCAGTGCAGCATATCCGGAAGGAAGAGCAACAGCTCCTCACGTCGCTACTCTCATAGGAGTGCTGCCATGCTCTGTAACTTCGTTTAGAGTAGATCTCTTTCTATATTCTGAAACATGAGGAAATCGCATAACTTTAATCTTAACCTCCTTGTTCCACATTCTTTCCCCTCTTACCTAGTGTCTAGAAACGCCGGCTCCGTGAACATCGATCCGGCCCGCTTTTATCTCAGAATGCTGTCCTCACTTTCCTTTTTCACGGCGAGTGGTTTGCGTCCACTGCGTAAAAATCCTGATGCAGTATCTTCACGCTCCGCTTTCATGGTGAACTGTTTACATCCGCCGCAGTGTGTATGCATTACATAGCTCCTCCTCCTTATTTCGCCCACGGAGTATTCCTTCCCGCTGGCCCATAGAGACGTATTAACATTTCATTGTCTCCCATCCACGCTCATTAGGAACGACCCCGACACCTTCTGCCGTCCTACAGATCCCTGTGATCTGCCTCTTGTATGCAGGAAGGAGGCAGTCTTGTGGAAAAGAATATTCGAGGGAACATAGGTGCCCAGACCCTTATTCCTCATTCTATTCTGTTTGCTCCTCCAGCTGTGCAGGCTTCACTCTCTCTCCTGCTAAAACCTAAAATCCTTTACCTTACGACTACAACGATTCAGGGGTAAGCGAGATCACTGGGGAGTGGGAAGAGAGCCTGGGGTAATTATATAAACAATATCCTCCATTGCTTTCTATGTAGTGCCATAACAGAAGACTCCAGAACCCGTTAAATCTTCGAAGACTCATTTCCTGAGATTAGAATCACGGGCCCTCTCCAACTGAAGACTGCACTAGGAGACCACGTACCCCAGCCGCTCCTCACAGGGTTTTTTCACTTCGGGGTTTCCCTGGGGTTCTCTCTGTGCCCAAGCCTTGTGTTGGGGCTCAGAGGGGATTACAGGTAGATTCCTTTACTCAATGAGCCGTTCCACCTACAAAGATCGAGCTACACTCAGGTGGGTGGTCATCCATTTTTCTACATTTTCGCTCTGGTTGTGATCCAAGCATAACAGCCAGGCTCTGGTCAAACATTGGCATGACCAGAAGGCCAACATGGTTGAGTTCACTCAAGACCAACTTGTGCTAGTTATGGTGCCAAAAAGGCAGAGGGCCTTGCAGGACAAATGGGTAGGACCCTTCAAGGTTGTGGGAAAACCTGTAGAGGTGAACTATCTGGTGGACTTAGGCAGACCCAAGACTGCTCCCAGAGTCTTTCACACCAACCATTTGAAGGCATATGTCTCAAGACCAGAAGTGGGAGCTTTGCTTCTAGCTTCAGCTCAAGAGGAGGAGGAGAGTGAACCTCTACCTGACCTACTCAGAGGCCGGCCTTTAGATGAGAAAATAGAAGGAGCTAATCTCTCTTCTAATCTGACATCTGACCAACAGGAGAAGTGCAAGTTTCTGTTAAATCAGTTTGCCTCCCTGTTTTCACTTTCACCAGGCTTGACCCCTTGGGGCCAGCATCAGATTCTCACTGGTGACTGTTTACCTGTGAAAAGCAGAGGTTACAGAATGTCAGACCATGTAAGAACCCACATAAAGGAGGAGGTCAACAAGATGCTTGATCTTGGGGTTATAGAGCCATCTACAAATCCATAGTTTAGTCCAGTTGTTCTAGTACCAAAGGCAGTATCCAAGGAGTTGAGATTCTGTGTGGACTATAGAGCTCTAAATGCAGTCACAAAGACTGATGTCCATTCTTTACCCAGCTCAGATGAGCTGGTGGACAAACCTGGTGCAGCCAAGTTCCTCAGTACATTTGACCTTATGTCAGGCTATTGGCAAATAGCCCTGACAGACCATGCCAAGGAGAAAACTGCATTTTCGACCCCAGCAGGCCTCTACCAGTTTAAGGTAATCCCTTTTGGATTAAAGAATGCACCTGCTACATTCCAAAGGATGGACAATCAAGTTCTGAATGGGATGGAGGACTTCTGCATGGCATACTTGGGTGACATTGCAGTGTTCAGCCCTACTTGGAAAGAACATGTTCACCACTTAGGATATGTATTGCAGGCTCTTGAGCAGGCCGATCTGACGATAAAGGCAAGTAAATGTCAAATTGGTCAGAGCAAAGTGGTCTACCTTGGTCATGAAAGGAGGTGAAATAAGGCCATTGCATAGCAAAGTACAAGCTGTACAAAACTGGGCCACCCCTACTACTCAAACCCAGGCAGGAGCCTTCCTAGGTCTCACTGGGTACTACAGGAATTTCATAGAGAACTATGGGACCATAACTTCCCCCTTGAATGTAGTCTCCTCTCCAAAATTCCCTAAAAAGGTTAGATGGAATGATGAGTGCACTCAAGCCTTCGAAAACCTGAAGAAAGCACTTTGTCAAGCTCCAGTCCTAAGAGTTCCTGATCATCACCAACCATTCAGTGTGCAAACAGATGCCTCCAATACAGGTATAAGTGCAGTCCTTAGTCAACTGGATGAGAAAGGTAGGAAGCTGAAGGAACCAGAAAGGTGGGCAACCATTGAGCGTGAATGCTTTGCTAGTGTGTGGTCTCTGAAGAAGTTCAGACCATACTTGTATGGATCTACTTTTGTGATTCAGACAAACCACCAACCCTTGAGATGCTTAATGCAAATGGCGGAGTTTCGCGCAGAGTTTCAGTCTGCTGCAGTGCTTGAAGAGAGAGGAGCTGCTGCTACTCACGGAATTGCCTGTTTTGGCCTGATCCCTGTGGAACTTGAACTGTGGGCCTCATTACAATGGATTCCGCCATGGTGGATGGCGGATTTACCACCCCATTCCAAGGTTGGCGGGGCGGTAAATCCCCATTCACCATGGCCCCTTCCCCATTCCCATTTTTGGCCCATAGGGCTCAATGGGAATGGGGAAGGCGCTAATTACGGCACCGTAAATTACGGTGCCGTAATTAGCACCAAGGTCCCTTAGCGGGTTGGACTTTAACGCCTGCAAAAGCAGGCGTTAAAGTTGAATCGGGCGTTAAGGGTTTAACGGCGCCACAGCCTTTTACGGCGCCGTTAACCCCTTAACGCCAGGGTTGTAATGAGGCCCTGTGTCTTTAAGGAAAGTAAGCCCAACCTTCCTTTAAAAACTAAGTGCGAGCGCGGAGTGCGCGCTGAGTTTCGCGCAGAGTTTCAGTCTGCTGCAGTCCGCGGCAGGACGTCAGGAGGAAGGTAAGACTCCATAAACTTATGGATACGGGTACTCAAACCCGTCTAAAAGCAAAACATGCGCTAACCGTGTGTGGTACTAGTGCTATAATGAAGAATCAGAAAGTTACTGGAACGCGTGAAAGTTCTTTATGTGATGTTTCATCGGCAGTAAACAAAACATGCAAGCGAGAGGTGGGGAGGGGGAGTGAGAGATCACACGGTGAGTCTGTGGTTCCCCCAGTCCACGTCACTCGGGCGCTTGAACTTGATCAGTCCCTTCCACCTCCCCTACCCTTCACATGCCTCTCCAACCACACACGTCCCTTGAAAGTATCAACGGTCCCGCAGCGCTCGCTCATCTGGCTGCCCGTTGTCTCCCTGTCCTCTTAACTACCACCGTGCCCAAAGTAGGCATCAGCACAGAGTCATTAGTAACATCAAACCAGACGCTGCATGATGTGAAAAATAAAGAAAATAAGCTCAGTAAACACGAAGGAAACGAGTATATAAAGAACGTCAGTGAAACGAGTTGCTCACAGGCGCATGGTTCGTTGGTTCTGGCAAGAAAGACGGACTGCTCTGGCAAAACGGACTCAAAATCGTTGTTTGCGCCCCACATGAACAATGCTGAGAAAAACGAACTTGGAGAATGTGCAACAGTTAGCAACACAAAAATACCAGCAGCTCAACCATTACAAGTAGAAGATGGAAGAAATGAAGCAGGCGAAGACCTGTTCTATTCCCCATTTGACGTGACGGATGCAGAACTGCTATGTATGGGAACATCACAAACTTTACAAAATCCCAAAATATTTAATTTCCATACTCACCAACACGAACCAACTTGTAGTAATCGCGAAGATATCGCATGTTTAACTAGCTTAACACAGGCGCTGCGACTCACGCTGCCTATCGAACACAGCTGCCATTTAAATAAGGTACTGAATCAGCAGGTGAGCCTGAAAGAAAAAATATTGGAAACTGAGAGAAAAGCTGTATCACAACTAAGTGCAATGGAGAGTCTGAACTACAGTGGCATTGACTTTGCAGGTCGGGAGGCAAGACTTACTCGGAGATTACAAGCTGACTTCAAAAATATCAAAGCAAAGCTTTCAGACAGCTATTCGAGTAAAAAGAAAGATGATAAAATTTGTTAACGAAACCCGGTACCTATAGAGTCAGTAACCAACAAAGACTCAGGTTTTGTAAACTTCCAATGTAAAGTGCACTGTCAGTCGAGCAAAGAAAGCACAGTGGAAACCCGGTTGAGTGGCGAGAGGCCGGTGCATGGTCACCTGCGGACATTTGAATTTGGTGACAAACCTGCGAGCTCCCCTAGTAAATCACTTGGCCTTGGGAAAAAAATGCAGAACAAAATGGATAGCAGGGTACCAAACTTCTCTACTCCAACTAACCAAATTGTAAATGCAACTGTGGAGCTTTCGCAAAAGCTTCAACAGACACATCTTGTTTGCGACTGCATGGATTCAAAAATTCCAGACAGGGAAAAATCATCAAGCACATCAGATAAAGAAAATGAAACAAAATCAAATTTATCTGTTGCAGCGGCGATTCAGATTCACAACAATGTACTAGCCGCAACCTCCCTGGCACTAATTCCTTTCATAAAACTGTACGATAACTTAAATGAAGCCACACAAAACAATGTAGTTGGTTTGGGTAATCTGGTGGAAAAAGTTTCAAAAATGGAAACTTTAGTTCAAATACAACAACAACAAAAACATAACCAACACATTGAGATAGATGACGGCTTCAGGAAGATATACGAGTTAATCGAAAAACAGACAAATGAAGGAAGAAAACAAATGGACGACCTTTTAGAATTTATGAAAAGGTCCTTATCGTATCTAAGCATGGCAAACTCAAACTCGGCCAACACAGACAATGGACTCAATGTTATCGCCACTTCTACTGGCTCTGAGCCAAAAGGAGAGGATATCTTGACACGAAAAGTTTTAACAACCCCAATCCCTCAACCGGCAGACTCAAATGTAAGTATTCAAACCGCATCTAGCTGCCGGGAGGCAAGTGCTCCATCTTCCTCTACAATGGCAGTGGAAAAGCGCACCAACAATGCACAAGAGAAAAGTAAAGGGACTTTGAAGATGCAAGTTTCGGAGCATCCGCCGGCTGTTCCGAGCTGTTCAACCGCCAAGGCTTCATTTAGGATCTTCCATGGACTGGCAAAAAACATCCAATCAGGAAAAACCCCTGAATCAAAGCAGCCTATAGGACATGGCGCCCCTGCACCAGTCATTCCCAAAAAAAGAAAAGAAAAGAAAAAAAATTTGACAGTCAACAACCAAACATCAAACTCAAGGAAATTTATCAGAAACCTAACAACTCCCCTGAAACCAAAGCTATTTGTCCGAGATAATATGGTGGGGAAAATGATCAACAAACCGTTGACTCTAAGGGGCTCTGAAGCAGTAAATGTGGACATATTGGAAAAGGCAAAGAAAAATGACATTGAAATATGTCCTAAAGCTCACTCTGTCCGAAAGTTACGAAAAATTGGCAAAATAAACCCAAATAAACGGATAAGAATCGACTCAGACACAAGTAGTGCTTCACTCTCTGATGGCATTGAGGAATTGTGCAACCTTTCCACATATTCCAATGATACTGGAGAGGACGAAACTCAAGATGAAACTTACTTTTCTTCATCCGAGAGATCGAGCATTTTGGAAGCTCCCCCCCAGGAGCATCAGGCCAGGCAGAAAGGCAGCATTAAGTACTCGAGTGCTTTCACAAAACAAATGGGAGACAAGAAAGTCTTATTGCCACAGGCAGCAGCTATAAAAATAATTATTAAATATAATGACTGCAAACCGTTTCACAAAAGAGAAACTGGAAACAGCACTGAATCCAAAACACACGTCAGCACAATTTCCAACAAGAAAAGAAACGTCAAAATCCCTGCAAGGACAGCGTACACGTGACTCAAGAAAAAGAAAAATAATCAATGTGCTTGACGACGACTCAGAGGTAAACTTGAACCGAGGCAATGTAATGCGATTATTTCACTCAGTGCCGACACTAAGGACACTCAAGTCTGATGATATACGAATTGTCAAATACATGTCTGAAGAACGAGTTGATTGTGTTCCTTTACACATCCTTTCTCAAGCGGTCAGAAAGACAATATTGACTGCGAAAGAGGAATTGTTATGTCTTGGATTCGAGATTTCTGAACAAATGGAGACGTCCATACCATCGGCTGAAGCTCGCGAGGAAAGAAATGAGTCAAAAAAAACTTTGACTCAACGGCGAGCACAAATATCATTGCGACAAACGAAAGGCATCAAATGCAAGCTAAAAGAAGACATAAACTAGCCATACCCGGACAGGATGACGACGCCACCCTTATTTCCTGGAACACACGGGGATTCGGTCATTTATACAACGACTTCCCAGTGGACCTATCAAACAACTTTGCAATCTGCTTGCAGGAAACTTGGATGCGGCAACCACCAGGAAAGGAAGGTTATCATATATTGATTAACCCTGCTGACAAAAACATAACAGGACGTCCTTTCTCTGGTCTTTTAACATTGATAAAAATAGGAACAAACTGGGAAGTGACTGAAACAATCAATCCAAATCGGTACGTACAAGCGACACTACTTGAAAGAAACCGCGGAGAAAAAGACAAAGTCCAAAAGTTATTGCTGCTGAATGTCTATTGGAATCCAAGAAAGATCTCTGGCAGCAAATTCATTACCTCCATAACAACGTTAATAGACAAGAATCAGTCGTTCCATCAGAATCTGTGGATCTTTGTGTGTGGAGATTTAAATGTAACATGGTTCAATGGGGAAAAACAACTAATTGAAGTATCCCGACTAGAAGAACATAAGGCCGGCTCCAGACGAACAAGATGGAACGATGCAATGGAGGCACGAGATTGCACAATGGTTAACGGAAATGTGAAGGGAGACATACCGCCACACGTCACCTGGCGAAACATGGGGTATGAAAAAACTTTAGACTACATCTAGACGTCTAACAATGTGACGAAGCTAATTTACAACCTGGCGATAACTCCGTCAAACAACAGTGATCACTCTCTTTTGATCATGTCTTGGCAACCACGATGCAAGACAGCGGCAGGCTCGGCATGTACACAGCTGGAAGTGAATTCTGGGCGTAAGAGACTCAGGATAAAAGTAAATCAGATCCTTAAACTCACGTCTGATTTTCAATCAAAAATCAACGATAGCCTGGATCCATCAAATTACACCGCATTACTGCCGTATACAAACCTGCCAAATTAAATGCAATACTATCAAGAACATGATCATTTGCACATATGGAGTAACACCTTGAGAAACGAAAAACTGAAATTAAGAAAAGACCTACGAGAGTTGAGATCTGGAAGTAACATAAATGCAGTCATCATGATAAAACATCGCAAACAAGCCTATCGTAACTGGTTAAAGGCGTTCAACTATCAGCGTGATCAAGAACACGGTGAGGCAATGCTAGCTTTAATCAAAACAAATAATACCAGAGACATCTGGAACATTTTGAACCAAGGCAATATAAAGCATGCAAGCACAATGGCAAACGGTGTATCTGAAGCCAATTGGGTGAGGCATTTTGAACAATTATTCACGGCACAAACAAGCAAGTTGGAAGTAGCAAAAGAGCCATCTTTAATTGCCTGGGACATAACTGAGTCTGAAGAGGACATAGCAAGTGCAATTTCAAAGCTAAAAAATTTGAGAGCAGCCGGTCCTGATGGCATCACAAATGGGATGTTAAAACAACACAAACAAGAATGGTCAGTTTTCATTACGGAGCTGTTTAGGAAGATTGCAAAAACCAGGAAAATTCCATCATCCTGGTCCGAAGCAATTATTGTCCCAATACATAAGAAGGGCGACAGAGAAGATCCTGTAAACTATCGCCCAATTGCTTTACTGGACATTATTGGGAAGGTATTTGCAATGTTCTTACAACAAAAAATAATAGCATGGGCTCGGAGGTCTGAAATCGACGACGAAAGACAAACCGTCTTCACGAAAGGAGTGGGCACGGAAAACAACCTCGCCATAGTAAACGTTTTGAAACTTGAAGCCATTCGGAAGAGGGAAAAATTGTACCTCGCCTTTATTGATATGCAACAAGCGTTCGACACCATAAATCGAGAGAAGCTCTGGGAAAAATTAAAGAAATGGAAATGCCCTCTCGCTCTGCTAGATCCAATACAAGCCTTACATGAATCCACCACAATAAGAATAAGGCTAAATGAGAATAGGGAGCTTTCAGAATCGATCGCAACAAATAAAGGAGTGAAGCAAGGCTGCCCCTTGGCTGCGGTCCTATTTAAACTGTACATTGCTGATGAAAGCCTTAATCAGTACACATTCATTTGCCCCAAAAGTAAATGGGCACCATATACGTTGCTTGATTTATGCCGACGACCTGGTGCTGGCCGATAGAACACCAATCGGCCTACAGCGACTCCTAAGCGCCCTGGAAAGCTACATGGAAGCCAATGACCTTAAGATCAATGTAAAAAAGACGAAAATTATGAAGTTTGGTCTCACAGAGGGAGCAATTAAAAAGAACTTTAAGTGGTACATCAATAAGGTTCCAATCGACGAAGTTAATGCAATCCGTTATTTAGGAATCTCATTAAATACTTCAATTAGAGAACAGAGCTGGGTGAGGGAGCTTGACAAGCGAACACGAACCCTTGCACTACAAGGAGCAAGAATCCAGACGTTATATGGGAAATTTACGCTTGTCCCAGTCCGTTCATTCTACCTTCAAAAAGTTATCCCAGCAATTACATTCGGGGCAGAGGCAGGCTGGGATATTGATCTAAAAATCTGGACAAAACGTGAAGGAATTTTTTGGCGACGTGTACTACAACTACCAAAATACCTATCAATGACTATAATTCGTCATGAACTAGCAGTGGAGCCTCTGTACGGCATAGTAATTTGGAAATCCATGGCTTTGCTAAGAAAGATGGAACTCAATAATGTGGAACCTGCATATAAAATCTTGGCTCCTCATGGAGAAACAAATCAGGACAACATCTTGAAAGAATGGTCTCAAAGAATAAAAGTCTACATGCGGTCTGCAAATATCACAATGGAGATGTTATTGAAATGGCCCCAAATTGCTAGGAAAAAACTGAGGCAGTGGCTATGGACAGAAACCCTAGACAAATATTACGAGCTGGTAACTGCAATGGATTTGGGGCCGACAATGAACAAATTGGACAATCTACCTAAATATCTCAGTCAATTTCCATCTCGACTCCATAGAGATCGTTTTTTCCGCCTACGAACTAACATCTATAAGTCGCGGAACATGTTGTTTGTGAGACACATGGAAAACACAACAGATGATTCCTGTAGGCGTTGTGGGCTTGCTCGGAAACAGTAAAGCACTTATTAACGGAATGCCAACCACTTAAGGACTCTAGATCCTTATTTATGGGCCAGTTTGCACCAATAACTGGAAATCCAGATGACATATGGGTGTGAATCCTAAGTGGGAACTCAGTACATCTAACTTGTGCTGCTATAAACTTGCTGGACAGTGTTCTATCTACATCGGAGAATATGATTAGTGAATAGAGCGGAGGCTGCTCTGGTTTGCTTTGCCTGCTTTTTCATGTTAGTCTTGGTGCTGTTGGAATATTGTTGAAGAAGATGATCTAAACAAGGATAAGTGATTTTTTTTAGGAAATTGTAATAAAAGTTTGTAAGAAACTACACATTACAAATTAAAATTAAAAAAATGCAAATTAAATGGGAGAACCCAAAACTACTAAAATGGTCAATCTGCATGCAAGGGCTTGATTTCACCACTGAGCACAGATTAGGATGTCACCACCAAAATGCTGACGGTTTCTCTAGGATGTTTGTAACCGACTAGAGTGAAGAGATTCATCCAGGCGTGGATTAAATCCTTCCGCCCCTTAGTCTGGGGGGGGGGGAGTGTTAGGGAGAATTCTCCAGAATGCTAATTTCCCTTACCTGTTGAGTCCCTCAGCAGTTTTGCTGGATTTCTAGGATTTATTTTTTCACCTGGTAAGAATGTGAGCCTTTTTTTCTCCCACTCTTACATGTGTTGTGTTTTTGCTGTGCGTTGTACATTTTTTGCTCATGCACTATGGAGCCTCACCTACTCCATAGGCATCATCTTCTTACTGTGTGTCACACAGCACCTTAAGTGCAGTGACACAGGGTTATCTTTTTAGACTTTCCCCTTTAAACTCCATTTTCTGGGACTGACTACTGTCTCCCAGCACATGTGAAGTTGCCATTGACTTTACTAGTCCTTTTAAATTTACAGACCCAGTACAACCTATCTTCCAATAGAGTACTGGAAGGGTTAATAGTTATCCCTTTTTGTCTGATTCTCATGGAACATTATTTTGTTCCCCTTTCTCTAAGATTTGGCTGTTGGCAGTGGTATCTACCATTTTTATTCTACCGCGATCTATGAAAATCGCCTCATTAACGTTAGAGGCTATGGTGGTAGCCTCAAACTCTAACCCGCTGGACCCCATTTATTTTTATTTGGTTCCGGTCGGGTTTATTCGCCATTTCTTTTTGTAAAGGTCTTTCTCGTGTTTTACTCTGCGCGCCAAATCAGGTTTGGTTCCTTTGGTCGCCGTCCTTTGGCGGGCTTCTGCACAGAAGCCCTCCTTAGGCGCGTGAGTGTCTGGGTGGACAGGATGTGAGGGAGGAGTTTGAGGGCCCCTGCAAAAGATCTCCTTGGAGACCCAAGTCGCACTCTAGTTTGATTGGCTAGGTGGCTATCCTGCCAGGACAGCCATCCTGCTTTGTGATTGACAGCCAGGCTGGGGGAAAACTGCTTAAAAGCAGGTCTCTGGGATTTGGAAGAGAAAGTCACCACTGGAACGAGAGAACCAACGAGGAGCTGAAGGAAGATGACTGCTGCAACTACTGGACATCCCGGTGGAGCCCTGCTGCAGGGCCGAATCACCCGAAACTCTGACGACAGAGAAGATCTGCAAGGAATCTTCTTCCCTTGAGATTGGTGGGACCACCAGCTCGCCAAACACCAAACACCGGCCTTCCTCTCCTGGTCGAATTTGCTGTGCATCGCTGCAGTGAAACGGATAGCCAGGAGGAACGGAACCTGTTTGGGTTTTAAGGAGTGCACCTTTTATTCGACGCTTTGCTCTGCTGCTGGCTTCTTCCCTGGGCAGTGGAGGACCCTCCAGTCTTCCTCCTTCTTGTCACCTCAACAGTCGCTTCAGGAACCGTGAGCCTGCAGGAACTGGCAGGAACAACCGGCTCAGCTACAGCATTCTTCTTCATTTAAGGTACTATGCAAATCCGGTTGTTCGTTCCCTCCGACCGCAGTGAAAGTGTTTGAAATCTTTCGCCTCTTCGAAGGCTTGTCCTTCTCTTCTCCTTCGATTAACTTTTCCTCTGACCAACTTCGTTTTGAACTCTTGGCAAAGACTTAACCGCAAACTACTCTGAACTGTGTGATCATCTGCAAAGATTCTGAACCATTAACATTTGCCCAGGCCTGTTGACTTGCATCCTAGTTGTAGTAAGCCTTTTCTAGATTGCCCTGCCTATTACTTGTTGGTGTTGTTGAATTTGGATAACCTTGTCTTTTCCTCCTTTTTAAATTACTAGAGTGCCATTTTGCTCACACTTCATTTTGAGCCTAACTTGTCCAGAATTGATTGGGGGGGTCATTGTAGTGTATTAAGATTGTGATTTTCTGCTGCTTTATATTAGTAAACTGTTTTATAACTGATGGTGTAAATAAATGTATATTCTTTTACTCAGAAACCTTGAATCAGTGTTTGTTTGAACCATAGTAATTGTTGTCATTTGTGTAACTTCTGATACTGCTCACTTTACTCTTGAGATAAGTCTGGCTGCTCAGCCATCGCTACCACTTTACTGTGTAGTACAGGCTTGTACCAAAGGTGAATTTGTACTTACACTTGTAGTCTTAATTGTGTGTGGTGTTCCCAAACTGTACTGCATATGATTCTGCCTAACACACTGCCACCATATACTAAAGTCAAACAGCACCGAGGCCTAGGGAATGCCACTGCTAGCACTGACCCAACGAGGAAGGGCTGCAGTACACGAAGGCAGAATTTGAGAGAATAGGGCCAGAGGAATGGATGCAGCACAGATACTCCTAAAATTAAAAGGGAAGACAACAGGGCAGCGGAAGGGGCAACCAAAGCAATAGAGAATATGGAATCGGAACAGGGGAGGTGTGCTTAAGCAGAGCAGGTGTAGGAGGAGCAGCAACAGAGCAATAAGGAAGAACGGTTAGCATGTGAAAAGGAGGAATGGAGAAGGTAGAAAGAGGCGGAGATAATAGAACGGGAAAGGAAGGAGGAGACAGAGAGGAAAGAGCGGGAAAGGAAGGAGAGGAAGGAGAAGGAAGCGGAGATGGCAGAATGGAGGAGAAATTTATTAATGCAGGAGATACGTAAGTAAGTGGAGAGATGGTTGTGGAAGTCACAGCTAGAGAGATTGATACCGAAACGAGAGCAGGAAGATGCGGATGCGCGAGCGGTGAAAGATCAGATTGCACTAGAATTAGAGAGGAAAAACGGGATGAGGAGAGGGAAAGAGAAAGGAATGACACAGATACCCGTAAGGGAGTTTCGGTAGATAGGGGCACCACACGCTCGGGGACATGGGAGGAGGAGAACACATGCAAATTTGCAAATATCGATCTCAATGTAGAGCACAATTCAACCCCTACCACACAAAAGCTGACTTTTTCAGAAGGGTTCTGTAGCGACATGGACGAAGGGTCTGACGAGGACATTAAGCACTGTGATGGTGAGAGAGGGGGCCACAGCAAACTCTATCTCACTAGGACGGGAGACGGAGCATCATGGGAGAGTAGGTCCAAGGGCCAGAGGCAAGGAGGGGCAAAACACTGAGAACACACGCACCAGACAATCGATGAGTGCACTGCACAGACCCCATACATCAATAGATTAAGAGAGGGCTCCCAGGGCGCAGACAGGATGAGGCGGCACTGGCCCACTCTAGGGGGCGACTATCTAGAGCACATGACAGAGCCGAACACATACCCAGGCTAGAACCCACAGACATAGGCGCCGATATGGAGCATGAACGGGGACCCATCCAGATTATACACTACAGAAGAACGCCAGAAGAAAGGGAAGCATACGCTCAGATGCCCTTATTGGAGAGAGGGGGGACACAACCTCAATACGGACCATGGAAACACACAGACAAGGAAAACGTTAAATACAGATTACCCTTGTTAAGTGCGTGAGCGGAGAAATGAATATATGAGGTGGAGAAGTTGACAACAAGACACAGGTTGGCAGTAGGGGACGTCAAGGGCCTACAGGTGTCCATACTGGGTGACGCAGCTGATGACATTTGGAAGAGGGCACAGTGCCCAGGGGTGACTTTCCATAACACAGCCCAGGACAGAGCACCATTTGCGAATTGCAGAACAGCCGTATGGCAGGCACTGCAAGCACAATACCCAGACACATCAGACACAGGGGGGCCATTACATCACTCAAGATGCGTGGCGACGAAGATCCTGTTAACTAAATTCAAGAGATTCAATAGCTTTGGCACCTTGAAACCCGAGAGCCGTGGGACAAAACGATAGCAATCTTTTATCACATCTTGGTTTAAGAGTTACCAGAACCTGTGCAGAAATGTTTGAAGAAACTGGTGGGGATGGAAGCAAAAGGTTGGCCAGAGATACAGCTCACCATTGTGCATCATTGGAGATTGTGGCAACAGAAGGTTAAACAGAAGGCCGAAGCTAGGAAGACAGATGAGGCGAAGTTAGTAGAAAATAAATTGGCAAAATATGCGATGGAAGGGGCGATAATAACGGCACCCACATAACAGATGCAAGCGCCACAGCCACAACACCAACCACAGCTGCCGTACCACATCATACAACAATATGCTCCACCCATGGGAGGATGGTACCTAGGTAGGGGTAGATACCAACAGGGATGCCGCGGGAGGGGAGGATTCCAACAAGGGCATGGCTTCAGGCCTCAGTCCCATCAAACGACAGGAGGTTGTCGGAGTTACAACCAGCAGATGTCGCAGATGCCAGGAGACTTCACAGGCGGGTTCCCAGGGCAGGGAGGGACCCGGGCCCACCCCAGTGCTGGACCTGCAGGCAGATAGGACATATCTCGCGAGCATGCAGAAATAGGGGAATGCAACATGGGTGGGGAGATCAGGTAAAGCAGAGCTACCAAGGAGGACAAGATGATTATTATGCCTTAGATGCACTGCAACAAGGACAGGTGTCCAATACCCAACAACAGGTACCACATCCAACATAGATCCAACCTCAGGCTGCACAACCGACAACACCCCAGACAACAACACCCCAAATGACAGCACCACTACCCCAATACTTGCAAGCAACACAACAGTTAGCACAGGCACAGGAACGCCACTCCCCAGAACCCATGGACACAGTGCCAACGGTACCAGTGAAAAGATTAGGAGGGGTCACCATGGTTGGGAACAACCCCTACACTGGGAATGGACTATCCATGTACCCGCAATAGGACAGCCCACAGATTAACTTTTTGTGCCCCATCCTGTCAGTCAAACCTAATCCTACGGAGGAACCTCGCATAAGGGTGGCAATAGGTGACAAAAGGTTTTCCTTTCTTGTTGACACTGGGCCGACTAGGTCATGCATCCGGGAAGGGACATTTGTGTTGTCAGGCAATGCTATGAACACTCAAGGATTCTCTGGGGCTCGTGAAGTGGTTCCATTCACTGATAACATCTCCTTATCTATTGGGGATCAGGACTTATCTTTACCTTTGCTCTATTCTCGACAAGCACCTGTAAGCATACTGGGACGGGACATAATGAGCAGACTGAACATGACCATTTCATTCACAGACAAGGACATAATATGTTCTACACCAGGAATACACATGCTTACTGCAAGACAGATTGTTCAAGCAAATTGTGGAAATAAAGGAGGGTGCCAGTAGACCCAGAAATATTCCTGTATGGGACAGATGTGGCACTTGCTTGGATACCAGGAATAGCAGGGAAGGTATGGAGGATGCCATTTGAGTACCTGTTTAGACCAGAGACATCACTAGATGAGATAGAAGGAACAATCGTGCCTATAGACATCGAGGCAGTTGTGGCAAGGGTGGATTGGATTGCAGTACATGCATGGAAGGCAATAATTGCAGTGGAGGAGGGATGTAGACTCACTACAGTAACAGATGAGGAGCTGTTCTCAGACGAGAAAGTGGAGAAAGAGATGGTGATGGAAATGAGTGTGAAGTTCTGGCTACAGATTAAATACATAGAGGTTGCACAGAAAATGGCAATGGTGCTAGAAGCACCATCACGATTCTGGAGGAGGATTTGGCAAAGGTACCCGACAGCTTATGGACCACGAGTCCCTATGATGTGGGGAGGAGTGAAGATAAAGCTAAAACCTTGAGTTATCTTACCACAAGCCAAGCAATACCCCGTAACCAAGGAGTCAGATTAGGGCATCTATGAAACGATCAATAGCCTCATTGAGAGAGGCATCTTGGCACCTTCAGAATCTCCATGCAACACTGCAGTGTACCACGTACTCAAGGCGAACGGGGGATTCAGGCATTTTATACAAGAAGTACGCCCTCTTAGCGATATTATAGAAGAAGAATATCCAGTGACAGCGATCCCAAGAACGCTTCTGTGTGGCATCCCAGCTGAAGCTACCTGTTTCACTGTGATCGATTTAAAGAACGCCTTATTTTCAGTACCCTTGCACCCAGACTCACAAAACTTAACCAGCTTTATGTATCGCAACCGGAAGTGGACACACATTCGAATGTCACAAGGGTACTGCGAGTCACCATCTATCTTCAACATAGTGATCCAAATGGAACTAAGCAACATCGAAACAGAAAGCACAGTGATGACATTTTGATCTGTAGCGAGACAGAAGACCAGTGCAGAACATATTCTGTACACATGCTTACAGTATTAGCAGACAAGGAGTACAACGTATACAAGGCCAAAGTCCAGTACTGCCAAAAGGAGGTGCTGTACATTGAACAGCTGATATCTAAAGATGGAAGGCACATTGCCCCCAAGAGGGAATAAACCATACAGAACACACCACAGCCCAAGACAGTGAGGGAAATGCAACAGTTCCTCGGATTGTGCAACTACTGCAGAGCCTGGGTCTTTTATTACAGCACTTACACCAGGCCACTAGTAACTACATTAAAAGAGGTTCAAAGAGGAGCAAGACCACTGGCCTGGACGCAGAAAATGGCAGAAGCATTCAATGAGCTGAAGAAGGCAATATGCACAGCCCTAGTGTTATGGACCCCAGATTACAAAAGAGAATTCTTCCTGTTTTCACACACCAACGGTGTGGTCATGAAAGCAGTACTGACACAGAAAACGAGCATGGGCCATAAGCCAGTTGCTTACTACAGTGGACAGCTTGATCCAGTAATGAGAGGACATTATCAGTGCGAACCATCATTGACTGCTGCAGCTTTCACGGTAGAGTGAGAATCAACCATAACAATGGGGTGTTCCACCACCCTTTACGTGGAGCATGCACTGTTTGCAATACTACACAAACCAAAGAGCACATTGACAACTCAAAGAGAATCTGGTTACGAGAGCATACTGTCAAAACCAGAGTTGAATATAGTGAGATGTAAAACTGTAAGCCAAGCATTATTCATGGCAATCTGCCAACCAGGAGATTGGGCACATGATTGCACCAAAAATATAGAACTGTTCAGCGACACACGTAAGGTGGAGGAAGCTGCACTTGAGGGGGAGATGTCCTTTATATTGATGGTTCATCAACAATCTATCAAAGTGATGGGATCAGGAGGACAGGGGCTGCAGTGATAAAACTAAGAAAAGATGGGACAAGTGAGGCAGTGATAAGCGCCAGACTACCACCCCATTACTCTGCCCAAGCATTGGAACTAGTGGCTCTCATACTGGCCATGCAAAACAGTGTAAATAAAAGAGTAACAATATATTCGGACAGTGCGAACGTCACGTCCACAGTCCATTCGGGTTTGGCACAGTGGCTCAGGAGAGGGTACAGGAGGGCAGATGGAACCCCAGTACAACATGCACTACTGTTGGGAGAGCTGATTGAAGTGATTGCATTCCTACAGGAGCTAGCCTTGGTGAAGTGTCAGGCACACACCAAAGGGGAAGATGCAATATCCAGAGGAAACAAGGCAGCAAACTAGGAGGCAAAATGTGCATCTTATTTTGGAGAATTGTGGGAGTTGAAGGAGAAGGTGCGGGGCTCAGGAGCAGTAAGGCAAATGGTATTGAAGGAAGGGTACAATCACTTACCAGAGTCACAAATCATGGAGTTGCAAGGATCTGCACCCAGGGAGAAAATTGGTTCTGTCCTAATTTGAGTGAACATGTGGCAAACTTTATCAGTAATTGTTTGAAGTGTCAGCAATTCACGGCTGGACACACCCTGAGAGTTGTAAGAGGAGCCATACCTAATCCCAAAGGCCCATTCCTATACCTTCATGTGGACTACGTGTACATGATCCAAGTATGCCAAGGGTACTGATACATGATTGTAGTTGTCTGTCCATTTTCAAGATGGATAGAAGCTGGACCCTGTTCCCATGCTGATGCTCTCCGAGCTGCTAAATTTCTGGTCTGGGAAGTATTCCCAAGATGGGGTGCTTGTGAGGTCCTGAGGTCTGCCAATGGCCCTCACTTCACCAATGAGATGTTCCAACATATCACGTCCTTAATGGGAATAAAACACAAGTTTGCCTGTGCGTACCACCCACAAGCAAATGAGATGTGTGAACGCCTCAATGGCCTTCTGAAAGAGCGTATTGCCAAAACCCAGCAAAGTACCAAGAAAAACTGGTTACATTGTTTGCCTCTGGCACTATTTGAATTGTGCAACAAGCCAGGGTCCGACCACCATTCAACGCCCCACGATGTGGTGACGGGACGGTGCATGCATCTCCCATTGGCTCCTTACACTAGGGCTCTGAAGGATTGTGAGAACGCAGCTGAAGTTTTGGGTCAGGAGATGTATGAGTATGTAACTTCACTGGTCTCTAGTGCTTCTTTTATCTCTCACCAGATACAATGGACCCAGGGCAGGCCAGAAGACAACGTACAGGAGAGCATTGACAACTCAGAGAAACAAACTCTTACAAGCCCCTTGGTGCAAGTCGGCGACCACATCCTCCTGCGCAATTTTTCTGGCGTTGGAATGCGCTGCGGTTCACCAGTCTTCACATTGTCAAGACAGTTACTGACAAGGCCATATGACTAGAGGGGAAAACAACTTGGCACCACCAAAGCGACATCAAGCCCTACAAAGCATCCACCTTGCCCGAGGGCACCACTGCAGATTTCAACAGGGCCAACACTACAGCTACCAGCGACCCACACGAAAGCTCAAATGCCCAAATTACCCCTGAACTAGAGACTACTGGCCATCCTATGGCCAGGCGTTCCCCAAACTGACGAAATACACACAGCAATATTGGTGGAACTTGACCCCTAATAAACATTGCCCACTTCCTATCCCAATTTATGCCCAACGTCAATGCTAGAACCTGACTACGATTGCACATTCAACAGCAGTAACACAATTTACTTTTCTCTTTTTCGCACACGTAGTTTATGCACATTTGACAGCTGTAACACGATTGAACCATTTTGTTTTTCTTCGCACATGCAGGGTGCTGCGACTGTTGATATAATTGTAAGAGAAGCAGCTTGATGTTGCCTCCCATTGATCATCCCGAAGTATTTGCCAATCAATTCATCCATGCTATAAGAAGACCTAGACATTTAGAGCCCGATCCCCTGAGATGTACTATCTGCCATAAGTATTTGGCCCAAGCATACCCTGAACTTGAGCGTAGAGCATATCCCGTCCTGCCCAAGTTACGTCACTTATCGATACAGAAAACTTGGGAGGAAGTCTTCATATGGGCACTTAACGATTATTTAGTTTGTGGAGCTTGACTAGTACAAGTAATAACAAAATAACGCTTTGTATTGCAAATTTCAGGTGGGCAACTTTATCATCTCTTCAGCTGCCCCAAAGCAGCGTAAGTGGTGAAAATGAATGAAATAAAGATTGCAACAATTGTTGTGGGATTCCTAATAACAATTGGACTGTTGTGTACTGTTTTTTTACAGCACTATTCTGCTATGCATGCAACCGCTGTTTACCTTTCGAACATTTCACTAACCCAAGCAGCAAGGACAACCATGTCAGGTGGACAAGAAGACACGGCTGATAAGGTAAGGAGAGGTAAGCGCAGTGTTGCCGCAGACATAAAGGGAGTTAACACGTATCTCACAGACACAGCACACATAACGAATAACATGTGGTACAAGCACATGTTCAAAATTGGTAAGGATGCAACCTCGGAAAGCTGCTATGTTTGCTCTTTAATTCCCTACGCCATGAGTGCTTCCCGAATTTTGTAGCAATAGAAATGCCTGTAGCAAGAGCACAATGCTTGGTGTATCTAGCAACATTCTAGACGCGAGGAAGGTTTCAAGGGAAAAGCTCCACATTGCGGTGGATGTCCAAGGGGACTTTTCCATATCAAGATAACTTCATGAAAACGTTACCCATGATGAACAATTACTGGCAGATCAGAAAGGGGTTGCAATACATAACCGAAGGACCAGAGAAAGGGGAGACAAAGACTATCACACTGGAATACTTGCTTTGCCCAAGGTCAAGAATAAAGGAGGTGGGAGGAAAACCTGGTTGCAGGGAAAGACCGCAGATACTGATCTATGGAAGAGTATACACGAATGACGGATAGGAAGACGGGGTAGTAGGAAGCAAGGCGCTGACCCTGATGAAGGCTGCGTAAATAAGGTGCAAGAGGAGGGCGACAAATGTCTCAAGGAGTTGGATACCGAGACGGGCGCTTTCTCCTTCTAAAGGGCCTTTTCGAAGAACTGCCGTTCACCATCGTATCGATCTATGGCCCCAACACGTCTCAAGCTAATTTCATAGCTGATCTAACGCCAACTATCACAGCCTTCCGTGAAGGCCATCTTATCATGGGCGGGGACTTCAATTGCGTGCCCAACCCACATATGGATAAGACTTTACCCCCAACAAACGTGGACTTTATGCATGCTCTACCCATTGCCAAACTGCTCAGAGAAACTGAAACCGTCGACGCCTGGATGCTGTTCAACGACACCGCAAAAGACTATACCCACTATTCCTGCGTCCACAAGGGATTCTCAAGAATTGACCTCATACTGATCTCTGGAGTCCTTTTCCCCTGCCTTAACAATGCAGAAATCCACACCGGCATGATATCGGATCATTCCCCAGTTTCAGCTACTCTAGCCATCTCAGGCCAAAAACACCCTGCTTAAAGACACTGGAAGCTTAATGACTCACTGTTATTAGACATATGTATCAGGTCAGAAACCGAAGAAACTATTTCCAACTACTTCAAGGAAAACACGACGGAGCAATCTCCCATCAACATTATCTGGGATGCTATGAAAGCAGTCGTCAGAGGCATGCTAATCAGCGCCGGAGCAGAACAGAGAAGAGTCTCAAACATCATGTCGGCAAAGCTGGAGGAAAAAGTGAAACAACTAGGGAACTAACTGAAATTACATGGCTCTAGAAAGATAGAGAGAGCCCTGAGGAAAGCACAAACCGCGCTTGAAATGCACTGTGCCGATCGCACGGCCAAATCCCTGGCATTTACAAGGCAATTTTATTTACAGTAAGGGTAATAAGGCAAACAAAGTGCTAGCGCAAAAACTGAAAAAGATGCGTACCCGGAATAACATTCTCAAATTGAAAGGGGAAGATGGGATTCTGCATTACACCGAGTCAGAGAAAATCGAAGAACTATTGAAACACCATAAATCGATAATGTCAGGGAAACCCACCACTCTAAACAATCGGACTGATTACCTGCGTGCCACTCCCTCTATCGACCCATCCCAATTGGAAGACCTAGAATCCCCCATCACCAGTGAAGAAATCCTTGAGGCCATAAAAACTCTTAAAACTGCCGCCCCTGGCCCGGACTGCCTGTCCGCAAACTTCTAAAAAAAATTAGCTAGAATCCTAGCCCCCCAATTGGCAGTCTTATTCAACTCCTTCCTATCCTCTAAGTCAGTTACTGAATCAATGGCAGAATCACTCACAGTTCTGCTGCACAAACCCGGTAAAGACCCAGAGCTAGTAACCTCTTACCGTCCAATCTCACTCCTTAACAAAGACGGCAAAATCTTCGCCAAAGTTCTGGCCAGTAGGCTAGGCCCGATTCTACCAGCCCTGATTGACCGGGATCAAACAGGGTTCATCCCAGGGAGAGCGACCCATGACAACATCAGGAGAACGATAGATATCATCGAAAGCACCCATAGATTAAAGGTGGGAATGGCGGTTATCTCTTTGGACGCACACAAGGCCTTTGACCTGGTTGACTGGGGGTACATCAGGGCAGTCCTCGAACACTTCGGCTTCGACCCAAACTTTGTCACATGGGTAATGGCTAGCTACCAATCTCCTACCACGCAGCTGCGAGTCAATGGCACTAGGTCAGAATCAATCCACATATCCAGGGGAACCAGACAGGGTTGCACTCTCTCGCCGTTAATCTTTGCCCTATCCATGGAACCCTTTGCAGCAAAAATTTTACAAAACCCTAGAATTAGGGGTATACCTGTGGGAAGCCAAGAATAGAAAATAGCGCTATACGCGGATGACGTATTAATAACGGCATCAAGCCTGGCGATGTCCTTGGGCGCCCTACGGGAGGAGATTACAGACTTCGGGACCCTGTCTGGATTCAAGGTGAACCTCAATAAATCCGCCGCGCTTGCAGCCAATCTATCTACACAAGAAAAACCGTCCCTCAGCACCCTAATGCCAATCCTATGGTCATCGGGCCCAATCGCCTACCTCGACAGCAATTTCCCGCATCAAATTAAAGAGCTCCAAGAGGACCTCAAACGATGGAAACCCCAGGAAATCTCCTGGTTTGGGCGGATTACCGCTATTAAAATGAACCTTCTCCCTAGGTGGCTATACCACTGTACAGCCCTATCCATCCAGATCCCAGGCCCAGCTTTGGTAGCCCTCCAGAGGAAGATCCAATAATTTTTATGTGGGGGGGAAACCTTGCATCGGCAAACGAATAATGATGAGGGGGATAATGCAGGGCGGGATGGGAGTCCCAGATATGGGTAGATACACCCTAGTGGCGCAATTGTCCCACGCATTCTCATGGGTCCAAGAATCAGACAAACCAAAATGGACACATCTCGAAGAAGCTTGGTGTCCGGTCCCTCCCTCCGCACTCCCACACCTCCCCAACACACAATCCCAAGTAAACACCGGCCCCCTACTGACAACTAGAACAACAGTCCGATGCTAGCAGGCCGCAGTACGGAGATGGGGCATTCGTGGCTCCCTAGGTCCCTATTTGGAACAACCCCGATTTCTCCGCAGGCATGTCTCCACAGTGTTTCCAACCATGGATAGAGGGGGGTTTGTAAACAACCAGTGATTTTCTAGATGCAGGAGCCCCCATTTCATTCGAGAGGTGCAAAGCAAAATACGGGGTGAATGAACGAGAAGGATTCCGTTACGCCCAAATCCAACACTGGCTTTCCCACAGAGCGACGAGAGAGAAATGCTCAAGCGAACTAACAGCAATGGAATTATCCCTCATGTCCCCTACCAGCAAAGGCAGAACTTCAACCCTCTACCGACTCCTAGACAGGTCAGACCCATATAAAAAAGAAAGATATATGCTTGAATGGGAAAAGGACCTGGGCAGGGAAATCGACGTGGAGAATTGGGGGAAAATCTGGACTAGGCTGCACAAAAGCTCGCAATGTATCATGAATAGGGAAGGGGGCTACAAACTCTGTTACAGGTACTATATAACCCCCGTACAGATCAATAGGTCCAACCCAAATATCTCCGGATCATGTTGGCGCGGGTGGTCGGCACCAGGCTCACTATTCCACATGATATGGACGTGCCAGAAGGGTGAACTATACTGGAGAGAGGTAGTTAAACATATTAAGGACATCTCGGGCCTCTCCATTCCCTGGGACCCTGGAATCATTCTACTGGGCGACACAGGTGAGGGCGCTTTCCCACTCTCAGGCCAAATCCCCTGGCTATGTACGCACTTACTTCTAGCAGCAAAAACGCACTGGCCCGGGTGTGGAAAGACAAGGAAGGTCCCTCAGTGGCACTTTGGTGGGCCAAATGGTGGGACATAGCGGTCTCCGAAAAAACACAGCAATTCGATCTGGCTCGCTGGACAGAACACTAAACATCTGGGATCCATTCATGGACTATGCTGCCAAATTCCCGGCTCTCACCAGAAGCCCTCCATTAACTAGGTGGCTCCAAATCACTGCACTCCACTGATCCTCAGCCTCAAAGCCATAATAACCCAATGCGTCATTTGCCCCCTAGCCTCCAAGAACAGAGCGGGCCATTGACAGGACCATTCAACCCATCGAGAAGGCCCCCCTCCTCCCTCCCTCACTATTTTCGCTAAGAGACATTGGGCCTCATTACACGGTAGGCGGTGGACCAAGGTGCTGTTAGCACCTTGGTCCATGCCGGTAAAATACCGGCACTGCCTTGGTGGAAAGGGGAATTACCGCCCTATTCCAAGGTTGGCGGGGCGGTAATTCCCCCTTCCACCATTGCCCTTCCCCATTCCCATTTTTGCCCCATAGGGCATAATGGGAATGGGGAAGGTGCTAATTACGGTACCGCAAATTTGCGGTGCCGTAATTAGCACCAAGGTCCCTTAGCGGGTTGGTTTTTAACGCCTGCTAAATGCAGGCGTTAAAGTACCAACCCGCTAAGGGACCTCGTAGTAAGGCGGTAAGGGTTAACGGTCACCGGTACCATTACTGGTGACCTTTAACCCTTACCGCCTACCGTGTAATGAGGCCCATTATCACCCTATCATATGTTGTGATCGCTAAGCTGCTGTTTTTGTGCTCACTGTAATGCTTATTTGCAAAACCCAATAAAATGTTGTTATGAAAAAAGAAGTGCAAACCTAGTCACACGGGTAGACAGCGAAGCTGGCCCATTGTCTATAGTTCCCCCGAAAACACCAGCTCTCTGCTATCGACACAACTGAGAAGAAGGAGTGGCGGAAAACGTAGGTTGCCAGAAGGTAGAGCAAGTACCAGAAATAGGCACCGGAACAGCAGTATGGATGGACCACTACTGGACATGCATATACAAAGCTTACGACAAACTGCCACCGAACTGTGGAGGAGGGTGCTCCCTAGCACACGTCAATATGCCCTCTTCAGCGGTGCCAAGGAAGAATATTAAGCTCAATGAGTTCCCAAAAATGGAAAACAACAGGAGAAAGAAAAGAGCACTGCAAGATGTGTCATCAGTCCAAACAACCAATGCCCACCAGCATGAAACACTCAGAAGGGTGAGGAGAGAGGGGAGTTACTTATGGGGAAGGTCAGAAGCAGCACTGGATGAAGTACCCGCATCCCACAGACTGTTCAGCAGAACACAAACGTTCTTTGCATCACTAATACCGGGAGTACAATCGTATGCAAATGGCAAATAGTTGCAGATCACCCCCTGGGAGTTGATGGTAACCATAAACTCGACAGTGAATGTGTTCAACGCAATCAAGGAAGACCTCAGAACAATAAGGTTGGGGGCGCTCCAGAATAGATATATTCTGGATCTCCTCACAGCTATGGAAGGAGGAGTTTGCGCAAAAATAGGAAGTTCTGTTGCACATTAATACCTGCCAACGACGAAGATAACGGAAAACTCTCTGACACAGTTACCCATTTAGCCCAGATGCATGTGAGGATGGAAGAAGAGGCAAAACCAACAGGGAAGGACAAAAGCTGGTTCGCATACCTCTGTTCATGTATGCCGTCCTGGCTGGTGGATGGGCTGAAGGTGATTGCAAGAGCAGTAGTACTGGGGACAGCATCTCTGTGTGGAATAAAGATATGTATTGGCAGGTGCAAGAAGACAGCAGAAGAAGCGATAGGGATGCAAGTCCTAATGGAAATGGAGACAGGAGAAGCAATGGACAATATCATAAAAGAAAGAGAATGACTGAGGCAGAAAATAGCATGGAGTAAAGGTAGACAACCCAAGCAAACCCCAAAAAGTATGTAGGGAAATGAGTGTGGTGCAAGCCCGAAAGTGGATGTGTTTACATGTACTGGTCCTTTGAAGATCATGTCAACTACTATGGACATCTCGCAGGAATAACGAAGGTGTGGCAGTTGATGGATGATAGAGGAGATAATGGTGGTGTGGTCGACAAGTCGACCAGCGGGGGGACTGAAATGAGCAGGTCGAATTACCCCACCCTAACAGACACCCCAACCGGAAGAAGACCCAGAGACAATATGGCTGCCAATCGCATGAGCTCGCACCAACCCCCACTGCACCCACACTGGTCAAGTATCACGATAAGTACCCCCTCAGCCATCCTTACAACCTCAGAGCAACACGCATTTTACCCACAGAGTGGATGAAGCGTCACGAGACGCAATCGGAGACAGCTACACGGACAGAGTCGACTAAGGTGCTGAGAAGCCATGACTCAAGTCGTCAGGGACCACCTGACTTAACAGCATCAGACATGAAGCACAAGTGCCATCCGCACATTCGGGACACACACTCACACTCAAATAAACGAAGAACACATGCATACAGTTCTATGAGGTAGAGGACAGTGACATTTACATTCAATCTGCAAGTTTATTATTTTGCCACTAGCTTATCGCAGCAACATAGAAACACCAGAAGCAAGAAGACCACGTTACAGGCTTGCAGATGCTTACATGCAACTAACCCCATGGAATGGCAGGAGCACCCATGGGACCTGACAGAGCCATGGGGCAGATGGGGAGCAGGTGCAAGTGGATCTAGGTCACTGGCCTAAGCCCCACCCACCTGGTGCCTTCCAGGTTGCTGCACTTTTCCCCAATTAGCAAGCCCCGCCCACCTGGTGCCTTCCTGGTTGCCGCTCTTTTCCCTACTTAAGGAGCCCTCCAGCTTCTTTTCCTTTGCAGATGGGGAGCAGGTGCAAGTTGATCTAGATCACCTGGCCTATGCCCCGCCCACCAGGTGCCTTCCAGGTTGCCGCTCTTTTCCCCACTTAGCAAGCCCCACCCACCTGGTGCCTTCCTGGTTGCTTGCTCTTTTCCCTACTTAAGGAGCCCTCCAGCCTCTTTTCCTTTGCAGATGGGGAGCAGGTGCAAGTGGATCTAGGTCACCTGGCCTAAGTACAAACCCATTTTATTAGCCCTGCCTCTTCCTTCCTGCTCTTAACTCTTAGATCAAGAGCGTCTCTCGCCCGGGTGTCCGAAGCGAAGGTCAGACAAAGAAAAGGGCAATTCCTGTTTGAACCTGTTCGGACCAGGAGGACCCAGGGCCCGATCCAATGCTCAAACAGCAGGTAAGCATGCACCAAGATGTGTTACTCCCTCTGTCCCCACAGGCCAGCCCCACCCCTCTTGTCCCCCGTGATGTTCCCTTGTACCCACCACCCTTCTCGCACACAGGTGTTGCCTGTTTTGCTTGATTCTTCTACCCTGTTCCCCCTCCCCTCCAGCCTACTTCTGCAGGAGTCTGTCCTGATACATTCTGGTTTCACCATCACCATCTTGTGGCCAATGCTGGATTTGACTTTTATAGACTTCATTGATTCACGGTGCGTCACCCTTTCTCAACTCTCATGCTGTACTTCCTTTGCATCTTGTACTCATAGTGGCGCTGATCATGCTGTTCCCATCTTCATTTTGTATCCTGGCTGCAACATTATGGGCTTCATTACGACCCAGGCGGTAACCATGGCGCTATTAGCGTCATGGTTGCCGCCGGAACCTTACCGATTCCGCCATGGTGAATGGAGCAATTACCGCCCCATTCCAAGGTTGGCACAGGCGCTAATTCCGCATTCACCATGGCCCTTCCCCATTCCCATTTTTGCCCCCATAGGGCTCAATGGGAATGGGGAAGGCGGTAATAACGGTACCGCAAATTGCAGTACCGTTATTACCTCCAAAGTCCCTTTGCGGGTCCTGTCCTTAACGCCTGGTAAAACCAGGCGTTAAGGGAGTACCCGCAAAGGGACCTCGGAATAGGGCCGTAAGGGATTACCGGCACCAGTGCCCTCACCGGTACCGGTAATCCCTTACCGCCCGGGTCGTAATGAGGCCCTATGTGTTCCTACTGACTTGTGCAATTGCATTCGCTCTCCCCTCTTGCTTCTCCACACTTTTAGACTGCTTACTCTCTGTTCTCTCTTCCTCTCCTTTTTCTAATTCCTCCCCTCCTCCCCTTACTTTCTTCTATGCACTTACAATATCAGAATTGTCCCTCGACCTAGTATGATAGCAGCCTCGTCTGTCTCCTCTCCCCTCCCCTTACTTGTTTTTTTATCCTCCGCCACAAGCACTATCTGAAATGTTGTCAGGCCTTGTATGATAGTCGCTTGTTTTGTTCCTCCACTCCTTTTTACACCAGCCCCCTCCCTCACCTTTTGTTTTTCTCTGGCTCTACCAGAAATGTTGTCAGGTGTAGTATGGTAGTCGCCTGTCTTTTTCCATTGACTTTCCACTCTCCCTCTCCCGTTCTTATCTATGTTTTAGCTCTTGTACTATCTGAAATGTCCTCGGGCCAAATACGATAGTTAATTTCACATCCTTACTGTTCATGGCCTGTAAGAATGTCTTTGTATTTTACCTCGTTCCCTCCCTTGCCTTGAAGCGCTTTGAAACACATTGGCCCTCATTATGAATTTGGAGGTAAAAATATGTCATTACCGGCATGCCGGTATGAAAGTGTCAGAGTAGCCTTGATGCTGCAAACAGCGGCTGATTATGAGTCCACGTGCACGCGCGTACGGGCATGCCAGTAACGGATGGACCGCCATGCCAGTAATGACCCACAAACCCCCTGATAGCGGTATGAGGAGATGCGCTGATACCTCCTCCTCCATCAGCATCCTCTAAATAACAGTACCGCAGGTCCGTAACTACTGGAACTGGAAGTAAAGTCATCACGCAGGAACGGCAAAGGCTCCGGCAGCCATCTTCAAAAACACAATCCATTGCAGTCCTCTGCAGATAGGACCTGTACAGACAAAATCACAAACAATCCTGGAAGAGGATGTCCAAAGCAATCAAGAAAGCCGCAGTTTGCCTGTGTAACCTGAGATTTTGCGATATATATGTTAGTCGACACGCTAGTGGAGCAGGCCGATGTTGTATTTTGTGCTGACCTGAGGCATCCTGCATCCTGCACAGCTAAGGAAAAAACAGATATGGGAGCATGTAGCGAGAAAGGTCAGTGCGGTTGGCACCACTGCACGCACGGTTAAGGACTGCAAAAAGCAGTGGGACGACCTGCGCCTGTGAGTACGCAACATTCTGTCAGCCAATTGCAGCCAGGGGCTGGCAAAAGGTGGCAGTGCACACTCCCCCATAAAGTTAACAAGGTGGGAAGAGAAGTTCAGCTCCACAATCGATATGGAGGGCATCGAAGGAGTAGGTGGAGCGGAGTATGGAGTCCCATCATCGGCTGATGAAGGTGAGGGACCCTTTGCCCACAAAACAAGTCCCCACAAACACCTGACATCCAAAGAACAATGTTGTACAACACATGTGAATCTGATGAGAGCCACTACATGGCCCATCATACACACAATTCACACATCCCTGTCTAGATGCTAGCACCACCACTGTCACATCAAATGCCGCACCTATACCTAATACACACCCGATACACAGAACAACAGCACATGTCACACAGCACGCAAGACACTACACACCTGTAGGCCACACAGCAGACACCATGCTAAACATGTCAACACCGAGGGATGCCAATACTACCCCCCTTGCACACACTGTGTCCGCCACAACAACAAGCATGCAATGATCCACATGGCACAAACTGCACAAACACCAATGCATGCATGATGCAAGTGCTCCCACCACTGATGCCCTGCCTCTCTCTGTCCCCCACAGGCACGGATGCAGACAGCGACGGGCATAATGCTAGCGCACAGCCCAGGACACCAGCCAAAACTTCCAGTGGTCGGGACGATGGCACCAGGCCATCCACATCCAGGGGCTCAAGGTTGGTCCAAGTGCCACACAAGGCACGCACCAGTGTCCAACCAGCTGCACAGCCCCCAACACATGACCACCAAACACCTGCCCCTGCACCCCTAGAGACACACGTCTCACAGGACGAGGCCACATCTGTGGAGGCCGAGCATGAGGACTCACAGTCGGCAGCCAATAGTTTTGTTGGGGAGGCAACTGCATGCGCCCCACAAAGTGCCGATGAGGAAGAAGGCAATGAAGACTACACCCATGAGGGAAGCAACTTGTTGGGGGATGCTGTACGAACGCCCAGCCCACAGGACACCCCACAAGGCAACCTTCAGCACGAGCCTGAAGGCGAGAGCAGACATGAAGAGTGCCCTACATCAGAGAACAGCCCCGTATTGCCCACATCAACACCAGCCAATGAACCATCCACCTCCACCACAATACAGGACCTCGAAGGACGTCTGTCAAGGATGGAGGGCCAGCAACAGGAAAGCAATATGTTGCCGATGGTGAGGCAACACGCTGTGCAATGAGGGACAACACTGTGGCCATCATCAAGGCCGTTAACAGGAATTCCAGGCGGGTCCATGAGGGCTTTGCCACTGTGGCCCAGATCCTTTCAAGAATGGCCAACACCAAGGAGCTGCAGCGTCCAGTGGCATCCGAGACACAGCCATCAACTTCATTGTCTGCCACACCGGCCAGCTCCACGCAGACCAGCCCTGTGCGCAGGTCCCTGCGCAGCATGCGACGCACTGATATGCAACCCACTCCTAGTAAGGGGTGTGTGGGGGAATTGGGGGGGAGGAGGGAGGGTGTAGGCGGTGTGTGGGAGGTGTTGGGGGGAGGCAGAAGGGGGGTGGTTGGTTCATTCGTGTTGTAAATACCATCTGCCCAATACATCTGTTGTATTAAAAAAAAATCACATGACTGGACATTGCTTCTTCAGCGTGTGTCACTTCAGTGAATGACAGTGTACAGTGCAAATTCATCCCCACACCCAGTGCCAATATTCCTCCTGTCACAGTGCCCAGGGTCCCACATCCATGACACCCTCTGCATACCAGTGCTTTAGAAACTATGGTTCGTCAATGATTGGCGCACAGCACGTCCCTCATGTGCATCACGGCCTGGCCGATGTGCAACATCTTCTTCTTCCTCATGTTCATCTTCACCTTCTGGTGGCTGCTCCATGTCAGGTGGCAGAGGTACGTTCCGCCAAATGCACATGTTGTGCAGCATGGCACATGCCATGATGATCTTGCCCACCTTCTCAGGTCCGTAAATGAGTGCGCCACCTGACCTGCTGAGGCAGCGAAACCGTGCCTTCAGCAGGCCAAAGGTCTGCTCTAACACCACACAAGTACATGTATGGGCACAATTGTAGTCCTCTTTGTGCCTGTTCTGCGGATTCCTGACAAAGGTGAGGAGCCACGGCTTCAGGGGATAGCCAGCATCACCTGCATGGGAGCACAACAAGGTGTGTCTAAGTGTATTTCTTCTGTTCCATTTGTGCTCAGCCTGTACATGGTTCATGCGCATATGACATATATCGTGAATGGCAGCTATCACTTCACATCTGCCCAACTATCTGCCCTGTACACAACTTGGCACTCCATGGTGCTGGTCTTGGATGACGTGCACGACTTAGGGGCCTTGGCATTGGATTCACCAACCACCCAGATGGAGTGACAAGGTCCATGTTGTAGTCACATGTGAGGGTTGTGTGGCAGGGGATGAGACCAAATGCATGTTGGCCAATGTTTGATGCATTAGGCAAATGCCCAACGTGATACTGCTTGTTTAGTCTATCATACTTATGGATAATTGTTGATGCCATGTACATGTCCCTCGACATCTTCACACCAGTCACATGGGCACAATATGATTGTTGGCAGGGTCCCCCAGTGTATGGATGTGTTCCTTGGATGTTGCAGGGTATCGACTTGCATGCTGGTACTCATGTACTGTGGTTGATTCCCCAACCATTCTCACCCATGTAGGTGTTGTTCAATACTTAATGACTCCAATTTGAGGCATCCTTGTCACATGTGTTTTCCCATTTGTATTCATCTGCACATGTTGCCATGGTGTTAGGCAGTGTTATTGTCGGGGAGGGGTAGTAACAGGGGATTTCCCTGAGGGGGAATCCATACTGTGCACTCATGGAGGCATGACCTGCAAGGTGCTTCGATGCAGTCATGTGTATTCAGCTTTGTGACTGAATGATGGTGCATTGTGGTGCTATGGGTACGGGCAGGTGATGTCCAGTGGACAGATACAGGGGTGTGCGCTGATTGTGAGTCTGTCATTTCCACATTGGTGTGCGGACCAAATATGTCGGCCTCCATTTTCTTTGTCATGCATCTTATTTGTATGAATATGGGCACGTTGTTTGGCAGCATGGACAGTGTCCAGACACCCCATTGAGGTCACTCCCATGGCCCAGAGGGCAGACAGGTTGCATATGCATGCCCCCCACCCCACGATACACTCCCATGGCCCAGGGGGCAGACAGGTTGCATATACATGTCCCCCCCACGATACACTCCCATGGCCCACAGGGCAGACAGGTTGCATATGCATGTTCCCCACCCCCCACAATACACTCCCATGGCCCAGAGGGCAGACAGGTTGCATATGCATGTCCCCCCCCACAATACACTCCCATGGCCCAGAGGGCAGACTCACCCAGCAGCCAGGCACGTCGTGCAGCATCTCGTTCCATATAGTGGGATAGCGAGAAGTTCCGCAGCACCATTGCATCATGCGTGGATCCTGGGAATCTGGCACAGCAATGTGTTATGATCTTGCTGGCATCACACACCATCTGCGCATTGATGGAGTGGTATAGCTTCTGATTGCGATACACCACCTCCGCGGCATGCGGGGCCACCAACTCCACGTGGGTGCAGTTGAGGGCACCAATGACATTGGACATGCCTGCCAGTGCATGAAATGCTATGTTGGCGTCATTCACCTCCTGTTCTGACCGTGGTAGGGATATGTGGGCCCTTGCGTGCTTTAGGAGTGCATCCAGCACTTGGTTTAGCACACCAGAGAAACATGGTTGCGAGATGCCATGCAGCTGCCTCACTGTGTGCTGGTAGGTGCCTGTGGCCAGGAAGTGGAGCACAGACACCACCTTCAGCAGAGGGAGGATGGCGGTGCGGATGTTGATAAGGCTGACCAAGTCTTCATGTATTAGATCCACTATGGTGGTGATGGTGTCCCTGTCCAGGCGGTACAGGGTGTGGATTTGTGCTGGGGTTAAGTTGAATGAACTGGCCCTTATGCAAGGGATTGGTGGCTGCCTGTGGGGAACCACTGCATGCACTGGTGGGATTTTCTGGGGTGATCTCACCCTCCTTCTCCTCCTGCGTCTCCTCTGTAATCCCCACTGTACTGCCTGCTCAAGGGGTAGCAGTGCAGGAATGTCCTCCAGCTCCAGTATTGCTATTGCAAGTGGAATAGGTTTGGTCTTGCAAGGGGTGTGGTGTGTGGGTGTGCTCGTTTTGTGCAGGGCCAGGTTCCATTGCCTCCACCTGTGTTGATTGTGTGCACCTGTGGCAGTTGGAAACACAGCAGTTTGCTATTTACGGGTCATCCACGATGCCGGTATTGCTGGCATCATGGTGGCCCTTCTTTCCGGCATCTGGATACCGCTATGTGCATGTCCGTGCATGTCCGTGTGACTCGTAATGTCCTCTTCCTTGCGGCAATCCGGTATTACTAGCACGGCGCCCGCGCACTCGCGCGCGCATCAATATGTTGGTGCACGGCCACAGCGGGTCCCTGTCGATGCCGGTAGTACCGGCATCTAGGGTCGTGATACAACAGTCTGGTAATGGATGCTGGTATTGAATCCAATTTAACAACTCGGTTTGCGAATACCATTGGGTGAAAGAATTGTAAAACAAAATGCAGATGCTTGCCTTGCAAGGAGCAAAAATCAATAGAAGATATGGAAAGTTTTCATTGGAACCCGTCCTCAAATTTTACCTACAAAAAGTTATGCCAATCATAAGCTTTGGTGCTGAGGGGGGCGTGGCTATCGGGCCATGGAATAGGACGTGCTGCGTGAGGAGCTCCTGATGATCCGACTTTAATTTTGCCAAAGTTACCCGTTGAAACTGCAACGAGCGCCTAGAACTTTGAGGATCAGGCGTCGGAAGCCGCACGCCAAGTGAAGTTCGTTGGAGAAGTCCATAGTCCTGGGGAATCGCGAGATATACATGTTTTTGTTGGTATGGCTGTGTGGCCGCTTCGGCACCAAGATGGCGGCTAACAAAGGAGAGGCCTCCGAGGAGAAACAAAACTGAGTCCCCGGAACTGCGGGACATGGCTGTGAAAGTTGCCTGGAGGAATAGTACAATATGGAAATATGGCAGAGTGTTCGAACTAGCACCATGAGAGCGCCCGGCCTGGCAAACGCTAATGGAACCTCGGCGATCTGACTGCAGGAGGAGGTAACATTGGATGCTTGGGCGACAAGGCCTACGGAATTTGAACGAGGAGTGTGAGGCCATAGCCCACCCGTAAGACAATTCGAAGTGCCATCTCGAATGTAAGTCAGGAGACCTGGGAACCAGACAATTATCGGGCCAAGGACAGTGCAACAGCTGCACTAAGGTGGAGTCGTACAGGAGTGGAGGGCAGCGCCATGTCGGCGAAAGGGTTGAGAGTCAAGACTAAGCAACCCACGATGGAGGCTTTCACGAAAACGCAGCGGGTCCCCTCAACATCGGTGCAGAGCATGGTCGTGATCCCTGCGGAAGACGCCCCCGAAGGGGACAAGCACCAGATCCTGGAGGCTATAACGGGACTGAGTGCTAAATTGGACTTGGCAATGGCGGACCTACGCACAGCTCTAGAGAATAAGATTGATGCTGTGGGTACGGAACTCACCCTGCTACGTCAAGATGTCAGGGCGCTTGCAGAAAGGACCAGTGGTCTGGAAAGTGGGGTGAAGATAAACACCGATGTTAGCACGAGCAATGCGAAAGAGATTCATGTCTTAAAACAACAGGTCGCCAACCTGGAAAATCGTGTGGAAGAGGCGGAAGGAAGGGCGAGGAGGAACAACATTCGCGTGGTTGGCCTTCCGGAGGGGGAAGAAGGCCAAGACCCCACAAACTATGTGGAAAACATGATCTTGCAAGGGATCGGAGCAGGGAATCTTTCACAGGGATTTACGGTGGAGAGGGCTCACCGCGCCCTAATGAGGAAAGCCCGGCCAGGGGCCCAGCCAAGACCGATCATCGCGAGGATCCTGAATTACAGGGACAGAGACAAGATCCTCGAATATTTTCGTAAGGGCGGCACGATAGAGAGAGCATCCACCAACATCACAGCATACCCGGACTATACGATACTGGTGCAAAGGCAGAGATATAGTTACGTCGCCGTCAAAAGAAGGCTGAGGGCGGCGGGAGTCAAATATATGCTGCTGTATCCGGCACGATTGGAGGTGCTACACAAGAACAAAGTGCTATTTTTTGATACCCCGGAGGATGTTGTCACATGGCTGGACCTGCAGGGCTGCCCGGAACAAGAAGCGGATCGTGATCGGCAGGATCATACCGAATGAAGATTTTGTAATATGGACATTGTGAGGGTGAGCGGGAGGAGGACCTTGATTGTACAGAGAAACTGTAACTGGCTGAACTTTGAACATATTCTGAGCCTGGTGCTCGACTTGGACTGGAATATAGTGAGTGTAACTGTAATTGGTGACTGTTTGGCATCTGTATGCGTAATGTTTTTTGAAAGGAGCAACAAAACGTGGACGACCTACCCCAATAGATTATTAGTTTCAGCAGCCATTAGGGCAGCTTTACCCTACTGATCCCTGAGTAGAAGCTTGTGCTAGGCAGGGCTAGATGTGGGGGTGCCTGAGATCCAGGAATGGAGCTGGGCAAGGGTTCGGGAGGGTATTGTTGAGGGAGGGGTGGGTGGGAAGAAGGTGGGGGGACGGGAAGTTGAGTGTGTGTGTGGTTTTGGGGAGTTTGAGTTTTGTTTCGAGCCTATTTGAAAGAATCAGCATGTTGTACTTGTGGTGCATGAAGGGGCGGAATTAGCGGAGGATCGGGAGGGTGCTTACTAACAACCTATGGGGGACCTCAGGATAATAACTTGGAACGTCAGGGGCCTTAACAGTTATCTGAAAAGAAACAAAATCATGATGTATCTGAAAAGGCAGAAAATAGATATCGCACTACTACAGGAAACGTACTTGACGCGAGAGAAGTTGGACCTGGTTAAGAGAAAGTGGAGAGGGACTGTAGTGGGCTCGCCGTACTCTGCATACGCCCGGGGTGTGTTAATCTGGGTGGCACCGCATGTCCTGTTCAAATCGACACAAGAGGTAGTTGAAACTGATGGAAGGATGGCTATATTGCGAGGGCTGGTGGAGAGCAGGGAGGTATGCATAGTAAATACGTATGCCCCCAACCAAAACACAGCAGCATACTTTAGAGCCCTGTGTACCAATCTTAGTACGTGTATAGGGAGCGCGGTGATCTGGGGTGGGGACTTTAATTGTGTGTTGGATCCTGTGGTGGACAGATCTGATGGCGGGGTGGGTAAGCCTAGCCCAGCGGCGAGAGCGTTGCAAACACTGCTAACTGATTTTGGCTTTACTGATGCGTGGAGGATGAAACATCCCATTGAGAGGCGATATTAGAACTATTCAGCCCCGCATCAACTGCACACTAGGCTCGATTACGTCTTTGCTACAGCAGATGTGATGTCTGAGATTACCCAAATCGAATATAAGGCTAGGGTCCTCTCGGATCACTCGCCACTGATCCTCGGATGGCAATATTGCCCCCCGAGGGCGAAGATCCCTACATGGCGCCTCCGAGCGGAGGCGCTTAAAGATCCGGTCTTTAGAGAAGATATAAGGGAAGAGATTACTCATTTCTTTGAGGAGAATACTGGGAGTGTTGATTCCGCGGGCACGTTATGGGAAGCTTTTAAAGTGGTGATGCGGGGGGCGGCCATTGCTAAGTCAAGAGGGTTACAGGGTGGGGTCTTGGCTGACCTGCAGAGGACGGAAACTGAGTTAGAAACAATATTGAAGAGCGGTGACGTGGACATGGAGCTGGTACTCCAATTACAGCAACAATGTGCAGGGCATTGGGAAAGACTCTGCAATCTCAATTATAGGAAATATGTTGAGAGGCAGCACGCGGGGGGAGATAAGACAGGCCGCCTTTTGGCCTGGCTATACAAAAGCGAGACCCCTAGGCCTCCGATTAGGACCATCATTAGGGAGGACGGGGATGAGGTGGCCACGCAAGAGGGGGTTAACAAAGAATTTGTGGAATATTACAGAGTGCTGTACGGAGATGATGAGATGGGTGACCAACGCAAGATAATTGAAACGTTAGAAGACATAGGGCTGCCCAAGATAAGTGAAGAAGAGAGGGAGGAGTTAGATGAGCCAATAACGTTGGAGGAGTTAGAGGAGGTTGTGAAGCAGTTGCCTACCTGTAAGACCCCGAGAGCAGATGGGTTCCCCAGCGAATTCTATAAAGTATACAGAGAGGAAATCCTTCCCCCAATACTAGACATGCTTAATGAAGCGTTTGAGAAAGGACGGTTGCCTGAGTCACTCACAGAGGCGATCATAATACCGCTGCCCAAGCCCAATAAGCCGGAGCATAGATGTGGTTCCTACAGGCCTTTGTCGATGCTAAATCAGGACAGCAAGATTCTCACGGCTGTCCTAGCAAATCGATTGCAGAAAGTGATTGGTAGACTCATACATCCTGATCAAACGGTTTATGTCCCGAACAGGAACATAACACACAACCATAGGCGACTTCACCGGATGGTCGAATGGGGTAGTAAGAACGAGGGTGAGATGGCGATAGTGTCTCTAGATGCAGTTAAAGCTTTTGATTCGGTCAAGTGGTCATGGCTATTGGCTGCTTTGGAAGGGTATGGAATGGGGCTGGGCTATATCAGATGGGCTAGGATGTTATATAGTGAGCCACTTGCCAGGGTCCGAACTGGAACGGTGATATCCGAGAGATGGCAACTTGGTAGAGGCACCAGACAAGGGTGCCCCTGGTCCCCGATGCTTTACATTTTAGCCCTGGACCCTATGGCAATATGCCTTAGGGCACAGTATGATGCGATAGGCATTGAGGTAGGAGGGGAACGACACTTGATATCCTTGTACGCAGATGATTTGTTACTGTACTTGCATTACCCAGAAGAAAATCTCTTATACATACTTGAAGTGATGGAAAGGTATGCAGAGTTGTCGGGCATATCGGTGAACCCCCAAAAGTCTGTCATATTCCCGCTAGGTAGCCATAAGGGGACCCCTGTAGATAGACTACCGGTGCTACAGTTACCATGGGCAACTAGCTCTTTTCGTTACTTGGGCGTAGAGGTATATCACACGGTGGAAGAAGAACACAGACATAACACGGAAGTAGCTGTCGAGAAAATTAGGAACAGCATGCAGTTCTGGGCAAGATTGCCCTTGGCAATGATGGGGCGGGGGGCTATGCTTAAGATGGTAGTTCTGCCCAGGCTCCTGCACTACTTTAGTAATATCCCATACATAATACCTAGGAAGTTTTTCAGTAAATTGAACAGCATGTGTACGGATTTCCTGTGGCATGGTACCGAAATAGAGTGGCGTTTTGGAAACTGCAGAACTTTTATGAAAAAGGAGGTATTAGACTGCCTCATTTTGAGGTTTATTATTTAGCGGGACAGTTACAATATGTGGCTAAGTGGCTTTCTGATGAAGTGACCCCTGAGCACAGGGTGCTTGGACAGGACTGCGCCCCGTTTTATTTGAAAGAGATGATTTGGCTGTCTGAAACCGAAATGAGGGGGCATCCTGCGATGTTGAGGTTTGGATGGAAAATTTGGCGTAGGGCTTGTCGTTTGATGGAAGTCCCATGCCCGTGCCTCCCGCAGATACCGCTGGTTGCTTTGACAAGAGGGGATAATCAACTGAGGGTGATTGTTAGAACCTACTGGGAATCGGTGGGGCTGGCAACGCTAGGCGATGTTTGGCAAGAGGGATCCATTAAGGAGTTTATAGAACTCAACGAAGAGGCGGGGCTACACACGGGCTAATATGTCACGTACATTAGGTTGGTGCGGATGATTAAGAACACCTGGCCAGAGACAGTTTTGATAGAAGAACCAGATGCAGTTTTGGGAGCAATATACGATATATCCGAAGGAGGTCATGAGATCTCGAGACTGTATGAGATGGTGATGGCTAAGGCGGGGAAAGATTTGACACATTTGAGACTGGACTGGGAGGCGGAAGTGGGGGCCCCGATAGAGGATGGGGTGTGGGAGCGTGCCCTGGGCTACCACAAAAAAGTGTCTAGAAATGCCAGATTAAAACAAATACAGCTGGGGAGAAGTGGCGCAGAAACTGGCTGATAAAGGGGTTACTCTTGTCACAGATACAGCCTGGGCCTGCTTACTGGGCGGGTTTCCTAGGCCACGGAAACTTAAGCATATTGAGAAACTGAGAAATCTGGCGTATGTGCTTGCGAGACGTAGGATCGCCATGGGGTGGAAGAAATGCCACAAACCCATGGTGGATGTATGGTGGAAGGACTTGCAGAAATGGGCGGAGGCTGAAACGGTGGCATGGCAAGAAGCGAGTAGCCGGGCTGATGAGGGGGAGGCGGGCACCCTGTTGGCTTGGAAAACGCTAATATCAGAATTGTTTGGAGTAATATCAGATCCAACTGACTCCGAAGAGAATGAAACCCAGCATCATGTGCCAAACATTGAATGAGATTGACAAATAGGCTCACAGGGGGAGGGAGGGGTAGTGGAAGCAGTGATTAGGATAATTTGATGTGTAATGGAACTATTATGATTATGCTGCTTGTTTGGTTTTTGTTGTTTTGTTTGCATAAAATTAATAAAAGAAATTAAAAAAAAAAGCTTTGGTGCTGAGGCGGGGTGGAATGTCAATGAGCAAATCTGGCATTCGTTGGAAGGGCGATTCTGGCGATATGTGTTGCGACTGCCACAATTGACATTTATGACGGTACTGAGACATGAACTGTCAATAAACTCGCTACATACAAGAGTAATATGGAACTCTATTGTGACAATGCGAAAGATGTCTCTAGAGTTTCCGTCGCCAGCATATCAAATATTTGGAAACGAGCACGATCCAAACAGCAAAAACCTACTCAGTCTTTGGTTCCACCGATTAAGGTCATTCTTGAAGGCAGCTGATATTAATAATCAAGAGCTACTAAATGCCAAGAAGAGATTTGAAAATTGGGCATGGATCATAAATCAAGAATCTCGAAACAAGATGGACTCAATTAAATTCTTGGGATATGACTACAAAAAACGAAATATATACCCACGATATTTGATCCAATGTCCTTCTCGTCACCATCGAGATCAATTTCTGAGGCTCAGGGCAAACAACTTGAAAACAAAGGAAATGCTCTGGAAAAGAAAGGACAAGTCAATAAAAGATAATCTCTGTCGGTTTTGTGGAATGGCTATTGAAACTTCAAAACACTTGCTAATCGAGTGTGAACAGACAGTAATCCAACGATCACTACATCTTGGAAAGTTTGCTCCATTAGATAACGATATGAATGGGTGGTGGGCCAGATGCATCTCAGGGAAAAATATAAAACTTGTATATGCAACTGTAAACTATATGGACATGATCTTAAAAGTAGATGTCTAATCAAATTGTAATTTGTGCTCGATTGAAAGATTGCGACAGGTTAGAATAGAGTGGGATGTGTAACATTATGTTGGGATACTTGAAAGCAAATGCTGAGAACCTTGCTTTCTCTTTTTTTTCTTTCTCCTTGTCTCTTTTCTGTATTGTCCTTGCACTTGTCTCCTGTATATTTTGGATGTTATCATTATTATTAGAGGATGTAAGGATTTTTTTCTTTCTGTCTTTCTTTTTGAAACAAAGGTTTTTGCCTTGTATCTAAACTGTAGTTTCTTTCAAATAAAAAAATAAAAATAATAATAATAATAATGGATGCCGGTATTGCTTTACTGGTACCATTATTACCGAAGCGCCAACCTTGTAATGAGGCTCATTGTGTATAGGCGCTATATAAATAAACTATCATATCGGGGGCGTGGCTTGAGCAGCCATGGAGTAGGACGTGCTTCCCGTGGAGCTCCGGAGGATCCTACAGATGATCTGTACAAACTACCTTTAAAAGTGCGCCACTGGTTCCAGAATCGAACACACACGCATGGGAATGGATGCTTCGCTCATTGTATAAAGATCAAGAAAAATCGTAAGCGGGAGTCTGGAGGAATTGCTCGACGAACGACGGCGGCGGCTCGTCCATTGTCACACAAGATGGCCGACAACAAAAGAAACGAAACCAGGGTACCCGAAGAGGACGAATAGAGGCGGCGGCCACGGGGAAAGAACGACAATGGCGAGGTGAAGGCGGAATACAAAAACCCCCGGGGGCCGTGGGTCTTGAGTCGTGAAAGCTTGGGCGCTGGCCGGGACGGCAGGGGCCCGAGGGCAACAGAGGTGTGAAAATGCAGGCCGGCCGCACCACGACCAGCACGAGAAGCGCTCGTTCGGCATTGAACTAGCAGCAGTGAGAGGAGGTGGAGGTTGCGACTGCCTGGAGACCTCCGCGACAGTCGGTAAAGAGCGGAAATTGCGGCTGGGGGGACACTCGGTCGCTGTATTTCCGGAAAGGCGGTACAATCGAGAGGGCCTCGAGCACTATCACGGCATACCCGGATTACACTATGCTCGTCCAGAGGCAGCGGTACAGCTATGTAACCATCAAAAGGAGGCAGCTGGGATAAAATATATGCTGCTGTACCCTGCGAAATTGAAGGTCGTGTATAAGGGCAAAATGCACTTTTTTGACACTCCGGAAGAAGCGACAACGTGGTTGGATCTGCAGGGCTGCCCGGATCAAGACACGGAGGAGACACAAAATGGACGTGGAAAGTGACTCAGACACGGTATGATTTTTGCTATGGCGGCGAGCAAACATCCTAGGCGAAGGCTGAGAACGATGGGCCTGGCTGTAGGAGGCTGATATTCAATAACATATTGCGGATTGTGAGAGACTTGATGGACTTGAATATAGTGGCGGTTACATATGTTTAAACTGCATAGCAATGTGTAGTTCTTTGATGTGCTATTGGAGCGGCAGGGCGATAGCACCCTACCCCCCGAATTGTAGTTGTAGTTATAGTAGGTTGGCTACTAGGGCAGCCTCACCCTGCGGAGCTTCGAGTACAGGCGAAAGCCGGAAAGAGCTAGATGCGGGGGAGCCTGAGATCCAGGGATGGAGCTGGGCAACAGTTGGGGGGGAGAGTGTTGGGGAAGGGTTAGGAGGCGGGGGGGAGAGGGAGTGGGAAGTTTGGTGTGTTTTTGGTTAATGGGGTTTAGAAGGGGATGCGAGCCTATATAGATTGGAATGGAACTCAAGGTTACACTGCACCTGGGGGGGGGGGGAATGGGATCATACCAGGCCATGGGGGACCTTAAAATACTCACATGGAATGTGCGGGGGCTTAATAGCTATTTAAAAAGGAACAAGGTTATGCTGTATCTGCGCAGGCAGAAAATAGATATTGCATTGCTACAGGAAACCCACCTTACACGTGAGAGGATGGACACGATTGCGGGAAAGTGGAAGGGGGTGTTGGTGGGCTCTTCGTTCTCGGCCTACGCAAGAGGAGTACTTATATGGGTGGCGCCACATGTCCGTTTCAGCGGTTGCAAGTGGTGGCTGAAACAGACGGGAGGATGGTTATGCTGAGGGGATTGGTAGAGAATAGGGAGATAAGTATTGTTAACACGTACGCCCCGAACCAGAACACGGCGGCCTACATTAGGACACTTAGTGCGAACGTGAGCGTGTGTGTGGGAAGCGCGGTGATCTGGGGAGGGGACTTCAACTGTGTATTGAACCCGAGGGTGGATAGATCGGACGGGAAATTGGATAGACCGGCCCCTGCAGCCAGGGCGCTACAGACGCTGCTTGATGACTTTGGGTTGGAAGATGCATGGAGAGTGTGGCACCCTGGGGATAGGCAATATTCGCATTATTCTGCCCCACAGCAGTTATCAACAAGGCTGGACTATGTCTTTGCATCACCAGAAATGATAGTGGCGATTGCGCACATAGAGTACAGGGCCAGGGTCCTCTCGGACCACTCGCCCCTGATTCTTGCGTGGCAATATTGCCCCCCGAGGGTGAGGATCCCGACATGGCGCCTACGAGCGGAGGCGTTGAGAGACCCCTTCTTTAGAGAAAATTTACAGGAGGAGATAGTAACTATTTTGAAACCAATACTGGGAGTGTGTACTCGGCGGGGACGCTATGGGAGGCTTTTAAAGTTGTTATGAGGGGGGCGGCCATGGCGAAATCCAAGGACCTACAGGGTGGGGTTTCAACAGAACTGAGGGAGATGGAAGCAAAATTGGAAGAGGCCTTAAAAGCCGGCGACGATACAGCGGAGAAACTAGATTTGATACTTAAGCTGCAGCAAAAATGTGCGGATTGTTGGGAGAGGTTGTGCAACCTTAACTATAAAAGGTACATAGAGAGACAGCATGCGGGAGGTGACAAACCGGGGAGACTTTTGGCGTGGTTATATAAGAGCGAGACCCCCAGAACCACAATCAGAACTATAGAGAGGGAAGATGGTAGCGTAGAGGACACCCAGGAGGGGGTTAATCAAGCGTTTGTGGATTATAATAAAGTGCTATACGGGGAAGACGGGGAAAGTAGCCGGGCAATGATAGAAGAAACATGTGAGGATATGGGGTTGCCCAAGATAAGTGAGGAGGAAAGAGAGGAATTGGACTCCCCCATTACCCTGGAAGAACTGGGGAAGGTGGTGAGGCAGTTGCCTACTAGTAAGACCCCGGGGACAGACGGGCTCCCAAGTGAATTTTACAAGGTATATATAGAAGAGGTCCTCCCCCCGCTGCTAGAGATGATAAATGAGGCGTTCGAGACGGGCCGCCAGCCGGAGTCACTGAGAGAGGCTGTTATAGTATCTCTCCCTAAACCAAATAAACCAAGGCGCAGCTGTGGTTCCTTCAGACCTGTGTCAATGTTGAACCAAGACGGCAAGATATTAACTGCGGTCTTGGCGAATAGACTGAAAAAGGTCATTGGTAAGTTAATACATCGGATCAAACGGGCTATGTCCCCCATAGAAACATCACCAACAATCATAGGCGACTTCAGAGGATCATTGAGTTTGGCAGCGGAAGTGAGGAGGAAATGGCAATTGTGTCCCTGGATGCAATCAAGGCCTTCGACTCTGTCAAGTGGCTGTGGCTGCTGGCGGCCCTGAAACACAATGTGTTAGGGCCTGGCTATGTAAGGTGGGTGGAGATTTTGTATAGTGAAACGCTGGCCAAAGTAAAGACGGGATCTGTGATATCAGAGAGGTGGCAGCTTAGTAGGGGTACTAGACAAGGATGCCCGTGGTCCCCTATGCTCTACATTTTGGCCCTGGAGCCTCTCGCGATCTATTTGAGGCAGCAATATGACACCATAGGCATCAAGGTGAACGGGGAGCGGCATTTGGTCTCCCTATATGCAGACGACATGTTGCTGTATGTGCGGTACCCGGAGGAGAACCTCCAGCACATTTTGGAAGTGCTTGGGAGATACGCTGTGCTATCAGGCATAGCGGTGAACCCCCAGAAGTCTAGTCTGTTCCCGTTGGGGAGTATACAGGGGTTCCAGCGGAGAGGCTACCGGTCTTACAGGTACCGTGGGCGGTTAGTACTTTTCGGTACCTGGGGATAGATATATATCACACCGTGGGGGAGGAGCATAGGTGTAATACAGAGGTGGCAATCCAAAAAATTTAGAAATGCATGCGGTTTTGGGCAAAGCTACCTTTGGCGATGATGGGGCGGGGGGCGATGCTAAAGATGGTGGTCCTGCCAAGGCCCCTACATTACTTCGGAAATATTCCGTATCTGATTCCTAAAGGGTTTTTTGCCAAACTGAATAGCATGTGTAGGGACTTTCTGGGGCATGGCACGCGAAACAGAGTGGCGTTATGGAAGCTCCAGAACTTCCATAACAAAGGGGGTATAAAGCTGCCCAATTACGAGGCATACTACGTGGCGAGCCAGTTGCAATATGTTGCCAAATGGCTATCTGATGAAGAGACCTCTGAATTTAGGCTGTTTGGGTGGGATTGTGCACCCTTTTATTTGAAAGAAGTTATGTGGGCACCCAGGGCGGAGATGGTGGGGCGCCCTAAAATGATGTTGCTGGGGTGGAAGGTGTGGTGCAGGGCATGCCAATTGATGGGGAACCCGTCCCCATGCTCGCCGCAGATGCCATTGGTGGTATTGACAGGGGCAGACGGTCAGCTGCGACTGATACTCCGGACCCACTGGGAACCGGCTGGGGTGGCAACAATGGGGGATATTTGGAAGGGGGGCTCTTGCGTTACCTTTGAGGGGCTGCGGGAGGAGGCTGGGTTGCACGAAGGCCAGTATATCACGTACCACAGAATGGTACAGAGGATTAAGAGAATGTGGCCCGAAACTGTGTTGGAGGAAGAACTGGACGCCACCATCGACATTATATATGATATAGCTGAGGGGGGCCATGAGGTCTCCAGACTGTACGAGTTGTTGATGTCTAAACTGGGGAAGGAGGTCACGCAGCTGAGATTGGACTGGGAAACGGAGGTTGGGGCCCAAATGGGAGATAGGATGTGGGAACGGGTGCAAAGGTATCATAAGAAGGTGTCTAGAAACGCGAGACTGAAACAGATACAGCTTTACATAACACACAGGGCTTATATGACGCCTTGGAGGATATCGAGGTTCGAGAATACAGGTTGGCAAGCATGCCCCAAGTGCGACGAAGAGAACGCAGGCATGGTGCATATGTTTTGGTCTTGCCCGATCATAGAGAGGTTCTGGAGGGGTGTAAAAGAGAAACTAGAAGAAAGAGGGGTCAAGATAGTAGTGGACACGGTATGGGCCTGCCTGCAGGGGGGGGGTTCCTCAGACCACGGAAACTCAGGCATGTAAGCAAACTAAGGGACCTGGTGTATGTGCTTGCAAAGAGAAGGAGTGCCATGGGATGGAAGTCATGTGCCGAGGATAGAGGTGTGGTGGAAAGACTTGCAAAAATGGGCAGAAGCCGAAACCATAGCATGGCAAGAGGCATGCAGCAATGGGGGGGAGGAGGAAAATGAGTCCCTGATGGCCTGGAAATCACTGATAGCCGGATTGTTTGGGTCGTTGGAGGACCCGACTGAACCGGTTGAGGAGGAGACCGAACCAACCACAGGGTGTGGAATCTGATGACTCAAGGCGATAGACTCGCAAGGGGGGTGGGGTAGTGGGAGTAGCGGTTAGGGAATTTAAAAAGTGTAATGAAACTGTTGAACATGCACTGTTTGTTTGGTTTTATTGTTTGTCTGTTCAAAAATGTAATAAAAACTTTATTTAAAAAAAAAACAAACATATATCATGATGCACTAACCTATGGTTGCTATATGGAAGACACACACAGGGAAAACCAGGCTGTGGTTTAGGAAATCATTGTAGGCCATACTCGTCTCAGAAAACCTAAAGTCTGCTGAACGTTGTGCAAGCAGAAGTACCGTGGTGTGGAATGAGGCCACCGCCAAGGTTGGACTGTTGCAACGTGACATTCTTTATCCTGAACTGAAGTAACATCGGCAGTGGACAAGCATAATTCTCCTTAAATTCAGAAATAATTCCGAGCTCAAAGACCTACCAGCATGGTCTCTGGACAAGTGTCCTATCCGAACTGAGAGCGAGCCAAGAATTGGCGGCTGAGAAGCACAGCCGTCTCACGGACCAGACAGTGATTGCAACTAAATTGCGACATGCAAGCTACAATGGTCTATACACGGGTACATTGCAGACACATTGTTGCACATAGCAGAACCAGAGTTTGTTGAGCTGTGCGTGGAATCGCCTCTGCGCACTTGATCCCTGTGGTTTATTGGTTGTAATAAACCTCAGTTGAACTTGCTACTTGTCTGGACTTGCATTCCTTTTGAGATTGGGAAGGAGTTAGACCTTCCATGAGTTCGATGTCCATGAACTCCTAGCAACCCAACCTGCTTGCCTGGGAGTTATTCCTAACAGTGTGAACACTGAAGAAATGTTCATTATCACTAGGGACGCTCTTAGACAGATCTCTGACATCTCCCTCTCCCCTATAGAGGTCCATGACACTATTGCACAATACTCCCTAACAAGTCAGAAAAGGGTATTACAAATAATGGCTGAATGCTTCCAAGATGAATGTCTTAAAAGGAAATTGAGTTGCTCGGGAGACGTTATGAAAATATATAAACAAACCTTTTCAGATGACATTCTGCCGACTTCGCTATCCCTCGACTTAGCCTTACTGTTAAACAACAGATTTGATAACCGTAGCTCACAATTGCCTATACACAAAGTACCACAGACTCTGCTCCCTATGAAAACCGAACCCCACCACTGCAGTGCACTACGTCAAACAATTTGTCCAAGTCCCCTTTTCCAGACAAGAGGTAAACACTCTTAGACAATACATACCAGACATTAGGAAGAACCCTACTGGACTCTAAAAGGAGGTAAATTTGATCCTCACCTCCTCCGTATTGAACCTTAGAGATATAGAATTATTATTCCCCGTCATCTTGCCTTCTGACCTGTTGAAACAGATCAGGGATCGAGATGACCAGCAAGCATTTGGAGATACGTGAAGAGAGCTTGTCGCGCTGGACGCAAAATAAGCCGGCTAGTAAGAAACCGCCAAAAATAATACAAAACCTGCCGAGTACTATTGCTCCCTGAGAAAAAGATTAACTGGGACAAACTAGCTGCCTGTATGCCAGGGAAAACTGAGGGAGTGATGAAATAATTTACGAGATTTGAGCAGATATTTTCCGATTACAGCAGACAGGATTTGAGTACTGAAGCAGGAAAAAGGTTGTTTGTTGATACATTTGTACGTGCCCTTTTGCCTGACATTCAGTCTCAAAATACGGCTTTGGAAAGTGCCTGGCAAACCAAGACTCCATCTGAAATCTTACATATGGCTCAGTATTGTGACAATAGAGTTAACAATGAGAAGGAAAACATGGAAAAGAAAAAGGTGGATTTAAAGACTAGGGTGCTGTTACAGCAGGTCGCTAGGGGACAAAGAGGAGGATATCCGCAAAACAGGGGACAGGTTGCACAACCCACTGGGACGCTGAAGGAAAACTGGTGCACCTACTGTAAACAGGAAGGCCATTGGAGGGGGCAGTGTCCACTACTCCAGCGATAATGATGTAGGAATGCTCGATGTTGAACCAATATGCACTCAGTTAAAGACAAATGTAACATTGCCTCGTATATCCCAATACAAGGTTTCAGTATATGGAGAAGCCGCACTGAAAATAGTCATATCAGATCTCGTACATCTAGGTGTCATAGGACAGATTTAGGGTAGCCCTTGTAACAGTTCCATTCTCCCTGTATACAAAAAAAGGTGACAATGCCTTGCCTTACCGTTTTGTGATTGACATACAGGCCATTGATAAAATAGTTTCTCCCCAATTTCCCATTGTTCTTGACATCACCACCATTTTAACCATGATCCCTGCCCAAGCCGCTCATTTTTCAGTTGTTGATTTGAAGAACGCATTCTTTAGCATACCTATACACCCTGATAGCAGGTACTTCTTGGCCTTTACTCTTAGAGGATTGTCCTACCTTTATCAGTGAGGCTTCTTGATGGACACTGGGAGACAATACCCCTTTTTTGACTACACAGGCATGAGGGTAAACTTAAATGCTCAGATCCAAACGCCTGTGGTCAACTCTAGAAAAATATGTAATAATTGGTCTTGTTGCACGTATCATGATAATATTGATGACTGTTTTGTGGGTCCTCGAGAGCTCACACCCACTCAGACTACTGTTGCCCACATCTAGCTTACCTATCATGTCTCCTTTCCAGGTACAGACACACATCCTTCACCCCTTGATCTTGAGCACTGAGAGGGGTATCTTAATAGCACATTTCTAAGGATATTGAACAACACTCATGCAGTTCTCAATAAAATCAATTGTTGGGTGTGTTCCCATCTCCCACAACATGGAGAGAAGGGGCTAGGATGGTATATGCATCCCCTCCCTTTGTCCACGGCTTGCTACGCATCCTTAAGGGCCATGTTCTTTGGCAAAAGGAACTTCGATGGGACAAATATTAATGATTTTGAAGTATTGTCGCCCTTGGGGTGCATGGTGATAGCTAATAAAACTGTAAAGAACACTGCCTCTACCAAACATACGAAAAGGGATTCCAGGCCACACCAATCACTGAAATCTTTCCGAAATGGCCCCAGTGGGGACAAAAGAAGAAATTCCACCAGCATATACTATTGATAATAATCCTACTGCAGCGCCTTTGTGTTTAAGTAAGAAAGGATCAAAATACATGGGTACATATGATGCATGCATAAATACCACTGTCTTAGTAAACCAAACAGGGCCATTTTATATCGGGGATCCATTTATTTTGTTTGTGGAAGGAAAGCATAACCATGGTAACCTTAAGATTGGAAATGAACATGCTATATAGGAATACTTCTACCCAGAGTTTATTTAACAACTTCCTCTGACCTTTTTAAACACCACCCCAGACGTGATTTAGAGGATGATAATACTATTAGACAGGTATTGGGGGATGTGACAAAGGCGATAGTGCCCTCTTGGGACCCCCACTATAAATTCCCGAGACATTAGGAGATTAGCAAGAGTGTTAGAAAGAACTATTAATGAGACAACTGACACACTGTCTAATATAACTTTGGAACCAAGAGCAATTAGGTTAGTAGCACTACAGAATAGGATGGTACAAGACACAATGCAGGTTGAACAGGAGGAATTTGCAAAATGGTGGGGTCCTCATGTTGCCTATACATAGCTGACCCCTGCCCCAAAGTGTTTTAGGCCATCCAAAAATTGCACACTTTGGGGGCTGCAATTCATACAGATGAAGGCAGTTGGGTCATTGGGACCTGAGCTTGGTATTTGCTTACAGCTTGGGGTTGGAAAATGTTTGACATTCTTGCAATGTTTGCAAGAGTTATTCTATGCTTCTGCTTCTGTACACAGTGCCTACCTGCTTTAGGGTCGGTGCTATACCATTGTTGTTCCAGGGCTCTAGAACACCTACAACCCAAACGCTTGTCCCTGAAAAATGTAACTAATGTCCTCAATATGCAGGCTATGGAGATACAAAGGTTCATGGCAAGTGACATACAGGAATAAGATGACGAATACAAAACAAAAACATATTAGCTTAGGCTAAAAGGAGGGTTTGTGAAACTGCACATATTTAGGTTAGCCTTAAGCTACTCCATTTTGTCTCTCCAAAGAACCCATTTTGTCGAATATTTGCATGCAATTTAACTCTGATCATGGTGTGCATGCAAAGGATAGTCAAACATGCAATAACAGGAAAGGCTTATCTTAAACAAACTATAGCTTCAGCTGCAGAGTAACCTTTGGTTGCACAAACAAAGATAGGATGAGTGGGAACGTCTCCTCGTCTGGAAATCGCCTGTTATCCTGTAAGGCCAAGGTGTTCAAGCAAAGAACTACTGACAAATGTATGTTTCTCAGAATCTCTGTACATAGCAGGAAATCATTACATGTCTGGGCCACTAACAGCTTCAGTGAGCCGATAAGTATAAAAGAGAAGATTTCTCTTCTGTAAATTGCTCACTTCACTACTCTCCCTCAGGTATGGGTCGTGGTTGAACCTGAACCCAGTCGAGTGAAAATACAACTTTGTATTTGCTTTACTCCATGTCTGGTGGGCTTGTTTGCTTTACATATGTACATTTGGGCTTTAAGGCCTCACTATCCCTACTCTACAAGTTATTTCCCTACCTCAACCAAAACTAAAGATCTGTCCAGTGTCAAAGCATCCAAAACAAAATGTCCTGCGTATGAAATCCTATCTTTGCCATCACATTCTATAAAACAACTCCAACATGTGAAGGGTAAAGTCTTTGGCTTGGTAAGTGCCCAAACGTTCAAGTTCAAATGAAATGTATAAATCAGACTAAAAAAGGTCCCCAATCGATAAATGTCACAGTTCCAGGGGACCACTCCCTTCCTTAGGGCTATTTGTTCAACAAAAAACTTGTACACAAAATAAAAACTTGGATGTATGTCTCAGCTTTGTAGGATACCTTGTGTACTCCCATGTCAGGTTCTTTTCCACTTTGTTTAACTTGGCTTCCAGTCTTGAGTTTGCCTGGTGTATTCTCCTGCTGGGACTTCTTTATGTAATTTGTTTTGCACACTTGCAAACTTGACTTTGGCCTGGTGTACTTTCCTGCCAGGGAATTTCATATGTTTTACTTGATATAATCCCAAACTTGCCTTTGCCTGGTTCACTCTCCTGCCAGGGCTTTTCATCTGTTTTGCTTCATACAACTGCAACTTGCTTTTGGATGGATTACTCTCCCGCAGGGCTTTTCATCTGATTTACTTAATACAATTAAAGACTTGCTTTCACCTTGCTCACTCGGCTGCCAGGGCTTTTCATCAGATTTGCTTCGTACTATTGAAGACTTGCTGTTTCTGTCGTATTCATGTGATTTATATTATACAATTGCAAACTTTCTTTTCTCTCACATTTATTCAAGAATCTCTTTATAGATAATATTTGGTTTCAAATTCCTTCTCATTCACTTCATACATGTTTGTCTTTCTCTGGAAATGTTGCGGAAGCACCCCGGTGTCCCATTCTCTCTCCCTTGGACTCACCAGTGTCTTGTGGCATCTTTCGGTTCCTTAATGGTAGACAAGAGACAGCATTCTGGTGTCCCGCCTCCACCTCACTCGCTTCATGGCTTCAGCGGACAGCGCCCACATCCTTCGCAGCTCCCATTTCTTCGGAGCTCTTGCACCGTTTTCGAGTGGTGGTGTAGCTGTGTCCTGGTTTCTGTGGCCGCTAGCAAGTTTCTTTTTCCTTCCCTCTCGCATTTGGCGCACAGCAAACCAGTCTCTGCATTTGTTTGTCTATTGCCTTCAACCAAGCCTGCCAGCTCCACTACCGTCTTGACGCCCTCACAGTCCCTTGGTCAACACTGACAGGGCTCGACTTCCCCAGGCAGCGTTCTCTATCTCCCCATGCTGGGTAAAGCTTTTAAATGTCCCGGCACCTATAACATACTCACAAACTCTAGAGCAGCTCTGGTGCTTCTCATTCCTGGTGATCTGCATTACTCCATTCAGCCTCCTCGTACTAGTATTTTAGATGTATGGGAGTCGTAGGCAGTTCTTGGTGTCTTGTGTATATAATATTGAAATCTGTTACCAATAGGTCTTATGAATGGGTGATGGGAATCAGCACAATATGGCATCAAGGCATGGGAAAGGGAAGGGGTATCCCTGGAAGGGAAAGGGGCATACCTTGCCTCATCCGATGATGTATCACCCCTCTGAGGGTCACCTCTCCCCATGTGATACTCCCTCATATAGCCGCAGGGTCAGGACCAGGTAGCGGCTGCCATCCCCTTGCTACATGGGGAGAGGTTTCCTCAGGAGGAGGGGTGATGACATCATCAGATTAATCACATACCCTTTCCCAAATGCTCTGGCTTTCCGCCCAAGGGCTTTTCTCCTTGCTTTGATTTGCGTTTTCCCCCCGGGAAAGGGGTCTTGTCTTCAAGCTTAGTTATCCACATCCAAATAGGGCTTACAAGTAAAAACCCTTTTTCTTCCCAGGAATCAAAAGGGGAATATGGAGGGAGGAGTTATTAGCTTTTTTTTCAGAGGGTCTCAAACCTTGGAAAGTCGGTACCAATTATAGTCTATTCCGGGAGTCCGGGAATTACAGCAGCATTTATCTGAGTTGTTTTCCTATGAACTCAGATGGTGACTGGGGTTTTATGATATATCTTTCATCTCCTTGAACACAGGTGATTTTTACAGCATATCTCCTCCCCTGTGCTCTGGTTGAAATCAAGTCAGCTCTCACTGCCATCGCTTACTAGCAGAATCGATTAAGGCATTGACTGGAACCTCATTTACTGTTGCAGAGTCGTTGGTTTTAAGTAGAATAAACCCACAGAAGTAATTACTTGTGGTTTCTATAAACTCTTATTCATGGAAATTTAATTCCTCCCACTCTCTTGCAGTCATATACCCAATTTCCACTGGCTCGTCCTTTTTATTTAACGGGCACTGCCTATCCAAATGTCCAGATGGTCTACAGGGAAAGCACAAAATTGAAGCTGCCCTAAAGACTTGCCCTTCATCAATTTCATTTTCACCCTTTCTTTGCCAATTACAATTGTTGTATCTCCCCTCCCAGGGTCTTTTAACCCTGGTTTAGAGAAGCTATCTTGACATCTGTCTCTTGTGGGTTTTCTGTCTCCTGAGAGATATGGGGGATGGAAGAAAACTTTTGGAACTTTTTTTACTTCCTCACCTCAGTGGATCGATTTTAACTGCATATTGGCTTATGCATAGTTTTGGCCAGTTTATATGGCCATGGCTAGGCTAGGTCTATTTAACTGAAGGACGGCCTTCTGCAAGTAAGGTGGTAAAGAATTAACATACTGTTCTAAGGTCAAGGTCTCTATTACTTCTGGTAGAGTTTTCTTCCCAAGCCATAAAGAAATGGTGTTTTGCACTCAGGCCCCAATTCTTTACGTGTTTCTCAGGGGTGCAATTTGATTTCCCTTAATTTCTGCTTGTAGAAGTTGTCTGTTTGGCACACCCTTTGTAATAACCCTTGGTTGATTTCATTAAATTTTGCTGTTCTCAGAGGATTTAAAAGTCTTGCAACTGCAGGGGCTGCAAAGGCCATAATTCCCACTTTGGGCCAATGCTAATCCACACACTTGCGGTATTTTCTGGGGCAGAGCCAAGATATCGGGAAGGACTGTTGGACGGCTTTACCTCCCAGACTTCATGATGGGTCACCCATTCCCAGCAGCATCCTGCCCATGGATCAGACAGTGTTCGGCTTGCAAGCCCCCACAATCTTTTAATGGGATCTTGAGCGATAAACGAGCACTCTTTGGATTCACAATCAAAGCCAATGTATTGCCAGAAGCCAATGTACTTCCAGATGTTTCCCCAAGGCCGTAAGTGTTCTGGTATTCTCAAGTCATTGTTCAGCAATCTTAGCCAGATGTCGTGTAAGATGTCTTCCCTGATGGAGAGTAGTTGGGCGTTTAGGTAATTCTGCACCTCTTTGCATGCCATGTCTCATTCAAGGTTGTTTCCTGCTTCAAGCACACCGCCTATTAGTCATCGAAGGGCCTCCCTGGCCATTTGGCTGAGGGTGTTGTGAAGATTTTGTCTACTCTCATCACTTTTCCCCTCGGGGGCGCCCCTTTACATGAGGCTAGGGTGGCGAGGTTGCTGAACGATAGTCCCCCTAGAAGTCGGCACATATGGCAAGACCTCATTGGAAGGAAATCCCCTCTTAGGGACAGGGCTGTATGTCAAGGGTGAACTGTCTTATACCCACAACCTCAGAGGAGGAGAAATATATCAAATCCCTATTTGGATAAAAACTCCTATCCAAAGGAGAAACCTCACTATTCCACCCTTGAAAAGCCTAAACCGATTAGCTCTGAAATTGCCAAAACATACTCTTGTGATATCCTCACCTCTAAGTATGTTATTCATAGTGCTGTTAAGAAGTCTGAACTTAACCGACTAGCTAACTCTAGTTCCCTGACACTACTGGGATGAGGAAAAGCAACAAGAGTTGGAACCATACAAGTACTGAGACGAGGAGGACATGCGGAACAATGAATAGTATGAAGGCAAGTTAAAAACAGACAAAGGACTCACCAAAGAGTCAGACCCTCCTAGGAAGATCTGCAATCCTGGAGGATGTCCAGCGTGGAGCTAGGAAGAAGCCGCTGACGGGGATGCAAGAAAAGGAGAAGAGGCGTCCCTACCCAGTCTCCAGTACCCTGGCTGACCAGAGAGCTGGAAGAGCAGACATCTGACCGAGCGCTGCCATTGGACCACACAGTCTTGGAGAGACTCGCCACCTGCCCAAATCCAAAAGCGGTGGAGTCGCTGCAGAAGTTGCAAAAGCAGAGAGAGCACAAGAAGCCGAGTGGTGCAACAGAAGTGCTCACAACTGGCGAACAAGGCCTGACAGAGACTCAAAAGGTACAAGGGCTGTTGGGGGAATACAGTAGGGCAAGAGAAGCCTGGATACCAGGGTCGTAGACCCATACATAACTTTAGAGACTGCCTTAAGTAATGTGAGACACGATAGTACCTGGCAGGGTAGTGAACCAGGTATATCATCACCAAGATATAAAGAGGAGAAAAGGGTCTGGGACCCACAGCATAAGAAAGAGGTAATCACAACCACTCTTCCTCATTGCAGTACCTGGCAAGGAAGTAAACCAGATCTGCCAACAGGGGTCTGGGACCCGCAGCCACATAGGCAGTGGATCACAATCACTCTTCCTCTTCGCAGTACCTGGCATGGAAATGAACCAGGTCTGTCAACACGAGTCTGGGACCTGCACCCAAAACAAGAAGCCTGGGAAGGGCCTGTAGAAGGGAGTCATTCTCCCAGTCTTCGCAAACTGTGGCAAATAGCCTGGGAAGGGAGTCATTCCCCCAGCCTTCGTGAACTGTGGTAAAGAGACTGAGAAGGGTCCGGGGAAGGAAGCAATTCCCCCCACTCCAGTGTAACTGCACGCCCAGAGACTCTAAAGCCATACCCCATGGTATTGTGTACCATGAAGCCAAGAGAGATCAGGGGAAGGAAGTCACACCCCCTGGTGCTGTGTACCATGAAGCCAAACAGAAGGTGGCCCAGGTAAGGGAGTCATTCCCCTGGCATTGTGAAAGTATTGCGAACAAGATACCTGGAGAAGGGAGACATTCTGTCATGATCTGTCGATCACGCCCTTTCTGGTCTTCCTGGTCCCTGGCACATCGGGGGTTACTCGCTGTAGTACACCCAACATGGCCGTATACACGGAACGCGGTCTATCGACCTTTACGTCCTATGCAGCACGTTCTATAAATTAGCCACTCCCCTGGGGTTTCCGCGCATCTCAACGCTACCAATAGCTGTGGCCTGACGTGCTCCGTAGTTCGTTCTCCTGAACTGTGTTGCTTCCTGGTTCCCGGACCTTCCTCCTTCTCCTTTCCTTCTACCTTCCTTGATCCTGTTTCTTCTGCGTTCTGCGCAGACCGCCTCCGTGTGCTGCCTCCATTCCAAGCTTCCTGGAGTTTCCATAGATCCCGGACGAAGAAGCTGAACGAATCCTGGAATCCGAAGACGGCTGAGCGGGCTTGTACAAGACACGAACTGCTCGGAAGAAAACCCCGACAAAGGACTCCGCAAAACAGAGAAAACAGATGAGAAAAGGGGAAACCTGTGACACATTCTCTAGGAACCCAATAGTGAAGAAAGCTATGAGCAATAAGGAATGATGTCTGAGTTATAACTTTACTTTTTGAGTTCGAACTGAGAACTTTACAGCATTACAAGTTAGAACTTTGTTTTGTATCTTGGAAAGGAACTGAGCCATGGCGAAGGCAGTCATTCTCTCAGGTAAGGTTCCCACCTGCAATTGGAACTGTAGTCCATTGTCCAAAAGTAGGGAGTGTTAGGGGAGTTTTCCTAAAGTCTAACAACAGGCAAGACTCTATAAAACTATCCCTTGGCATACAGGCCCCAGCTCTTAGTATAGGTCTGTACTACCCAAAGGTTTGGTAGAATGGCAGAGCAGCCAGGCTTATTCTATGGGGAGGATGTGAGCTGTAGGGTAGTACAATGAACTCAGTCAATACATAGGCCCAAAGAAACTCTCACACCATTGTACTTATAGCAAACTAGACATTTATTTTACATACACAGGGCAAAGTTATATGCAGGTTTGTAAGTACTATTTAAATAATCAACACAATAGAAAACATCAGCAACACTTTTTCAGGTGAGTAAACCAATAGTAGTGGAAGGTACCATTCATGAACACAGTTCAATGATAAATCAATGCACATATTAAAGTCACTCAGTTAATGTTCTGTTGTAAGAAAAAAAGGTTATTAAGCACCAGTAATACCAATCTACTACTTTGTAAAACTTTTCAATGATTCCAATACTTTAGAAGTCCATCCCTAATAAGTTAAGGGTTCTTCAGAGTCCATTGAGGAGGAGTACAAAGTGATGTGTAGCAGCAGAAAAGGTAAGGTTCCACAGGATACTTTAATAACTTTCAAGTAGGATGCTTTGGTAGAATGAAAACATTATCAGGGGCCTTGGAAAGGACACCCTATAGTTACACAAACCTTAGGCCTTGGAAGGTGATATGGGCGAGCACCCAAACACCGGATACAGCACTCTAGTAACACAGGAGTGACAATATGACAATATGGCTTGAGGTAAGTACTACACTGAGCCCCACAGTACCTAAGTAGTGTTGTAGAAGAGGTAGTTGGATACTTTCCTATGCAGCAGCAGTGGACCCGGCCTCCTGTTCCTTGGTCGTGATGACGAAAGGAGGGATTCTGGAAGGTATGTCGCAGTAGCAGTAAATGGAAAGGACCTGAATTCTTCATACTCCCACATCGGTCTGGGGTTTTGGTGCCTTTTTACAAGCTCCAACATTGAACCATTACCACCCGGTCAATGGGCCTCATTACGACCCTGGCGCTAAGGGATTACCGGTACTAGTAAGGGTACCCGTACCGGTAATCCCTTAGCGCCTGATTACGAGGACCCTTTGCGGGTTCCCACCTTAACGGCTGGTTTTACCAGCCGTTAAGGAATTGACCCGCAAAGGGACCTTGGTGCTAATTATGGTACTGCAATTTGCGGTACCGTAATTACTGCCTTCCCCATACCCATTATGCCCTATGGGGCAAAAAAGGGAATGGGGAAGGGCCATGGAGGAAGGGGGAATTACCGCCCCGCCAACCTTGTAATGGGGTGGTAATTCCCCCTTTCTCCATGGCGGAGTCGGTAAGTTACTGGCATGGACCATGCTGCTAGTAGCACCATGGTCCTCCGCCTGGGTCGTAATGAGGCTCAATGACTTGTTCTTCAAATCGTCTTATGGCTAGGTGTTCCCACCAGCCAAAGGGAAGGAGTTGTCTTCTCCGGAGCTCCTCTGTCAATTTGAAAATGGGGTCAGGACAGCAGTAGTCTCTTCAGGGTTATTGGAAGGGTCTGCTGGCGTCTCTGGTCATCTTCTGCTTCGGATCTTCTGTTCCAGTGGTCGACTTGCTTTCTGCCTCAGGAACCTCACCTTTTATCAGGATTTCCCATTCATCCTCTGCAGACTCTCCCTGCAGTTTACAGAAAGGGACGTATGGCTGTCCAATCAGGACAGACAGCCCCCCAGCGGGAACTGATTCCTTTCAGGCACATCCGCATACGAAGGTTAGCAGAGTTTCGGGCTCCTCCCATGCTTCCTGTCCTCGCAGACACACTGGAGCCTCAGCGGGCTACACAAAGGGTTCCCGCCGAAGACAAAACATGCATCAAACCTCCCCCTCCCAGGATGGCAGAAAAGGGCCAAGAAAGAACAACCACACAAGAAATGGCAAAAAAAGAAATGAGCCACCATGTTGGAATATAGGTGGCCCTCCTGTGCATAGCTGCAGTTGTCAATACAGCCTGCCATGGAAAATTGCACAAAGGTCAGTATAACACGTCCACTGCCACCAGCCATAACTATAGGGTTGTTACTGTAACTAAAATGTTACAGGAGCAGAGAGATGGGGGATACTAGGTATCCCCTCAGCACTCCGCATAAGGTGGTGTGTGCTGATGTCTCAAAAGGAAAAGCTAGGAAGGATAATAAAGTATCTCTCTATCCTTAAGATCAGTAGTTCGTAATGAAAATAAAAGAATATAAAAAGGAGAGCCCAAAAGGTTTCCAGCAACACTGCACGTAGGGTGTTGTGTGCTGCAAACGTGAAACACAGATGCCTTTAAAAGGTATGGAGGAAAGCAGGACTCCATAAAATAAAATAAAACATACAGAACAGGGTTCCCATGTTTAGAGCAGAAAAAGAATGAATGAGAAGGGAAAAAGGCTCCCCTCATTCAGGAGAACAAGAAAAAGGTCCAGAAGTCCAGAAAAAGTGCTGGGAGTCTCACTAAGAGAGGGGATTAAGAAATAAACGGATACATCTCCCTAACAGGGAGCCATTCTTCTGGACCAAGAAGACCCACTACCTCTTTAGTATTAGTTACAAGTGTGAGGGACAGAAGCAGGCATTTTAATACACAACGGTATACCAAATCTTTAGTCGTTGAGGCAGAGAAACCCCTCTTACAGTTAGGGAGAGATAGGTTTCCACTGTATTTTGATTAAATAAACGTTTATGCCATCAATCATGCCACCTGTGTGTCAGTCCCCTCCTCCTGCACCATAACGTGCAACTTCCTGACATGTGCCTTACTGCTAGAAAGCTCTGCCCCAGATATGAGCCCAACGGTCTTTTCTAGCCGATCTATTCGGCCATCTAAACGTGGGCCTTTGAAAATGCTCCATGTTGGAAGAGCAGTGTTAGCCCCATTCCAACTTTATGAACTACTTCACTTTTCTGTCCTCCTCCAAATAGCTCTTCTCTCTGCTGATCCAACCATGTTCTAGCCCCCCTTGTACAGTTAGGGTAATGAGTAGTTATCTGAAAAGTAGACACCAGGGGACGCTGTTGAGCAGTTGAGCAGCCAACAAATATGGCCGATTAGCTTTGAGCTCTGCGATACAGTGGAACACTCGGGTTGAAGCGACACCTGATCCAGCTCGCAGGGTGAGAACACTGCACCCTCCACAAGAAGTTACCAGTGCCTGCCGCTTTAATACACTGGCAAGGCAGCGGTACAATCATCTGACTTAGCCCGCTCCATCGCCTCATCCCCCTGCGAGCCCCCTCCATGCTGTACACACCTGCTGCGCAGTGGCTGAGTGCAGGAGGGACTCATATCATCCTGCAGGGCTCCATCAGCGGCTTGAGTCTCTGCCGCCCATCGAGAGTGCCCCTCTCCTCTCATACTCGCAACACTAGACTGCTGGTGATGCCACCAGATTCTCCCTCCGGCCCCGGGCTCCCCTGTCCAGCGACCTGCACTCCATACCCCTGGTGCCTGCCTGGGAGAGAGAGGACTGAAGCTCTACAAGTCATGCCTTTCCGAGCCCATGCATGACACGGGGACGAAGAGCCAGCACCCCCATTAGGTTGCGGCTCTGCCACCAAGCCCTAATTAGAGCACTGGGTTCTGCGCGGCCTCAGTAGGGGCGGATAATCATCTGCACACTGCCACCACCCCGGAGCAGCCTGACATGATGCCTGCTGCCCGCTGCTGAGCAGCCACATAAGGTGAGGCCCGCCCCACTCAGCAAATATAACATTCTACTCCTCTGGTCCCCCCACGAGTTGACCCGATACCCCTCGTGCCATAAGACCTTGCACTTTGCACACCTCCCAGTTGGGGCGCTGTGACCAACCTGCCCCCTGTCCATACTAACGTCTCTGTGCTACAATGGAACCGGAATACCAGCCCACAACCCAACCCATGGGCACGCATCTAGAGCACAGGTCTTACCCTCAACTCTGACTCACACAATTCCTCTTCATGCTACCAAGCCTACTCCGCACAAAGCCCACACAGGCAAGAGGCTTCTGCATCTCTGTTGCCCTGCCTATCGGAGGGGACCTTCCCAGACCGGTCTCACCCGCCATACAGAAACCTGCAGTACTAACTCCTGGGCTAAGCCAACTCTCAACTAAGGGGAGCTGCTCTCCCTGATGCAACTCCTCGTCAGGCTCCCAAACTGGGACATTCATAACAACAGGCTGGGTAGGATAACACATAAACCTACAACCTGGTCCCCCTGTGGTCCTTCCTCATACGAAGGAGACAACGGAGCAAACCCACAGCTCTATCCAAGGACGAGCTCCGCTCCTGGAGGCCCCTCTGCACTGTTTCATACTGCCACGTCACGGGCCCTGCCCTGGACCGCCACAAGAGAATAATGCACAGCTCAATCTCGGAAGACCCGCAGAGAGACGCAAGACTACCACCGCCTTCAGGAGAGGCACCAAACTGATACCAACTAAAGCCAACAACCCTCTTAACCTGGAAAGTACTGCAGTTCATCCACAAACTTGCACAAGACCGACCCCATACCAAATAACACCCCGCTCCCATCTCTCTACAGCCGATATGACCAAGGGAGCCAGCGCAGGAAAAAAGGCAACACAATGGACACATTTGCGAACGCGACCCCCCGGGATGACCCGCCACACCAACTACAGCCCGCAGCAGAATCATCACCCGCACCAGCTAACCCCTTACAAGCGCCAGATCTCTCGGCATGATGGAGGCAATGGCTAAGGGATTTGCAGCAGTACACAAAAAACTAGATGATATTACAGCCAGTGTAGCCTCTATACATTCTCAACTGGCCCATGAGGCTGCCCGGATAACCGATCGGAAGGAAGAATTGGAACTAACAAGGACAATATCCGCACTCTACAGGATACAGTAGACAGTCTATCCAAAGACATGACATCAGGTAAAAGCAAATTTGACGACCTCGAATTACGCTCCCAAAGGATTAACATCCGGATAGTGGGAGTCCCGGAGGACTCCCTAACCGGTAACATGGAGAGGGCTGTTGAAAATCTACTGAAGGAACTGCTGGATCAACCATCCCTCTCCCCATTCTTCACTGTAGAACAAGCACACCAAGCCCTCTCTCCTAGGCCGAAGCCAGGAGACTTCCCCAGGCCAATAATAGCAAAGATTCCAAGCTACCGAGACAGAGACGCACTCCTCTGCCTGGCCCGTGACAAGAAGGAACTAAGGCTAGATCCCAAATCATCAGGATATTCCCAGACTACTCCATCCCTGTACAGCTGGAACATCGCCAAATTATCAGAGTTAAAAAGATGCTTTGTCGAAGGAATATACAGTATGCTATGCTATTCCCGGTTCGGCTGAAGATACAATTTCTAAGCAAATTATATTTATTCATGGTCCCCAGCGAAGCTATCAAATTTATTGAGGCACACATCCCAATACTGAACCCTGATGAGGGCCCAGCTGAGTGAGCTAAACTACCCTATCTATATTCTGTACTTGAGCATTTCTCCAAGGTCCTTCACTGTGACATGAGCAGATAGCACCTACTGTAAGTTAAGCCACCTTGACACTTGCTATATCTGGATGAAACATCCCCTTCGGATATACACTGTGCAGCAACAACACTCCCATTTGCAGTTGCTTGTGTGTAACATGTTGTGGTTTGCTTTTAAGCCTGGTTGTCTTAAAGGGATGGTTTTTGGGGTGAGAGGGTGGGATGCATAGACTGCAAGTTTGAGGGTGGCAGTGAGGGTGGGGGTGGGAAAAGAGGCACTAGCTCCCAGTCAGGCCCAAGACACTACCATATCGCCGGTCGCGCTTGTTTAATGGCAAACAGGTGGTCATTTATGAAAACCTGGCAACTGGGTTCAGAGGTACACGAGAAACAGACTACGAAGGCAGTGACATTGAATTTACACACAGGAACAACCACGATACATTAACAAGGGAATGGCACAGCGGGTGAAGATTTTAAGTTGGAATGTCCGGGGACTGGGGAACTTCACTAAGTCACGTAAAATAATATCATATTCTCTTAGGCAAAAGGCCAATATACTATTCCTCCAAGAAACTCATGCTAAAGAAAATACTTTCTGCAAAATAGCCCTCTCATGAGGGGTGGAATAGGTACTTTACCTCTTTCTCCACTCAATCCAGGGATGTCATGATGATTGTTCATAAATCCCTGAAATTTGTTGCCAAACGTGCGCATGTAGACCCAGAGGGTAGATTTCTAGTAGTGCACAGAGTCTTGGAAGGCCTAGAACTCATACTCGTGAATACCTACTGCCCCAATAACGACTCACCGGAATTCTTCGAACAGTTAAATGAGACCTTGGCTGGGTACTACAGCCTACCTCTAATATGGGGGGACATGAACCTAATCCTTGATCGTACTCTAGACAGGTCCAACAAAGCCCCCTGCTCCCAAACCCGCGCAGCTCGCCAGCTACTATCCATCATGCAAGCACTTGAACTCAAAGACGCATAGCGTACTACACACCCGATATAAAGGGAATGCACTTTCTACTCTTCGGCACAGGACATAGTGAAGACGATGTCCCAGACATGGCCTGCACCCCTACCCCTCATTTTGAGGTACCAGGAGAGTACTCACCAAGGTATGTGATGGATGATGAACAAATGAACCAACAAAGAGCTCAGTGTACATCAGAAGATCCATTCCAAGCACCCATAACTAGACAACCCTGGGCAGCATGGTACCCTATCAGACAGCCGTACCAGCCGCTGATATGAAACGAAGAGTACCTACAGACGCTCCATGAAGAGACCCAAAGAGCCGTAATGGAAGGCCAGTGGAAATGACACAAGGGCCTGAACAGACTTGTGAATGAACAAAAGCGGCTATCGAAGACAAGCACACCAGTGCGAGTAGCTACAAAAATAAATGTAATGGACACAGAGAAGAGACAATGTTAAAATGTAAGGAAACGTTGCTACGAGACAAGATGGAAGCAATCGACCAGTTAAACATGTGTAAATACGCTTGGAACGCAAGAGGCTAAAGAAAAACAATACTGCTTGCAATGCTTAGTAGAAGATTAGAGCGGCAAGCGCCAACCACATAACTACCTCCATAAGACACATTATACAAGTGCAACTCCATTTTGTAAAAGCAGAAATGTACACAGGCTGCCAGAGGCCTGACAGGCCAAGTTTCGTAACCCAGCCAGAGACAAGAGAAGGAGCGGAATCGAAACTCAACAAAGAGCGGCTCATGTCTAGGAAATCGAGGTCATCCAGAGAAAGGGAGGAGAGCGTCAGCTAACAAGACTCAAACTTCAGAGCGTACCAGCCTGCCCAATGAAGGTCAAGATAAGGGGGGCCCATGCAGGTGGCGAGGCCGAAACAGAATTAAATACACCAAAAGCTGGAAACTGAAGCAGATTCATGGTGAACTAGCATGTCATCAGCCAGGCGCGAAGAGGTAGCACCGCCTGATGTCACCCAGAATCCGAGGATGCCATAACTTTTCCTGATAAGAGGCTACAGTTTCGAGGCCATACCCAGCCAACTAATTGACACATAGCCCAAGATACTGATTGATGGAAGGGAGACAGGGTGAAACTTGGGACACCAGACACCTGGGTGTCCATTCTGCATGCTGCTAATTAAAAGCTGAAATTTATGTCTAGGGGTGTAACCTGCCCAATCACAATGGACCAAGTTATCTGGGGTCCTATATATCGTAGACGCAGTGACGTCTATCATGTGTGATGTAGAGGGAGGGGTGTAGACGCCCACCTGATAAGAGTTATCTAATCCGCATGTTCCATTATCATATACAGATAAAGCACCAATACTTAAGTTACCTTTCCTAACCAATTATATTGCATGACGAGTTTTGTAGAATTAGACGTCCATGATGACGAATATTGCCTATAAGAATTGCTGTTCAACTGAAGTTCGAGGAAGTCAGAGCGAGACAGGTGGTCACAACAATGCTGATTCCCAACTGCTTCCCTGTTTGATGTACTTGTCATTAAACGGACTTCCCTTTGCCAAACTATTGAGTCCTCATTATTGAGTCGTGTTGGAGTAAGTGAATCCTGCACCCTCAGCCCTCACATGGTGCAGCTATCTTGTCTTACAAGTACTAGAGGGTGAGCACTGACCTATCGGCCCGTTGGTGGCTATCTCACTCTCCTGTACACTTGGTAGCAGAGGATGGTTACGGCCATTGATTATCGATTATGGATTATTGATTAATATAGTTATAAGACACCTATAGACAGACGGCAAAGTAACTCTAGGCCTTCGGCAATATCACGAGTCCTTTTGCCATTCCGGCAGAGTAGGATGAGAAGCTTCCCGTGGACAATGATAGTGTATGTCCATAAAAAATCTGCAATGGGTCTGAAGGAACCCGCCTTTCCAAGCATAACCCTTCTCATTCCCACGGGCAGCCAATCGGATGAAAAAAAGGTAAGAGGCTGAATAGGAAGGGGCGGTGATCCCAAAGCTCCAGAGAGGAAAAAAGATGCGATCGGTGAGTGAAACAATGAACTTGTTACTTTGGCAAATGTCTTGTAGGCATTAGAATAAGTAAGGGAAAGATAACGGAGGGTGGCGGAGAAAAAAATTAAAATAGTCAGAAGTAAAGAAGACTGTATACATATAGGGGGCAATGACTTGAGCATAAGAGATAAAGGGCCTCATTACGACCCCCGCGCTAAACCACGCTAAACCATGGTGCTATTAGCACCATGGTCCATGCCGGGGTCCGCCATGGTGAATGGTGGAATTACCGCCCCATTCAAAGGTTGGCGGGGCGGTAATTCCCCATTCACCATGGGCCCTTCCCCATTCCCATTTTTGCCCCATAGGGCTCAATGGGAATGGGGAAGGTGCTAAGTACGGTGCCGCAAATTGCGGCACCGTACTTAGCACCAAGGTCCCTTTGCGGCACCCTACTTTAACGGCTGGTAAAACCAGCCGTTAAGGTCGGGTCCCGCAAAGGAACCTTGTAATTAGGCGCTAATAGGTTAACGGCGCTGCAGCCTTTTACGGCGCCGTTAACCCATTAGTACCTGGGTCGTAATGAGGCACAAAGAGTGGATACCAGGGGGACACCTGAGAGAAAAACAAGGGATACCAGGGGGACACCTGAGATAAAAAACAAAGGATTACCAGGGGGGCACCTGAGATAAAAATGTAAGGATTCGCCTTGTTCCTGCGCTTTAATACAGCGGTCAGAAGTAACATGAACTCATAGCCCATATAATAAGGGACAATTAGACTACAGTGACGTTTAAAGATGCATCAAAGGAGTTTGTTTAAACTCCATGACAGGGTATTGATTAGAAGGCAGGTATATGTATGACCAGCTGGTGTCTGTCTAGTCTGTCAATTGTCTGTCATATGTGTTCTATTGTACGTCAAATGTAATAGAACTGTATCGTTGATTGTCCGAAATGAAATTTGGTTTTACGCGATTCTGTAACTGAGAGGGAATCGCCAATGAATTGATGGTTTTGAGTTCATTGATAGTATAAAACATTTTGGCGGGAAAAGATTGGATTGGAGCTTGGGTATCTGGTGCTCGCTCATACTAGTAGAAGGATAACAAACTGTTTAAATATTGTTGTTAACGGAATTGAAAATGGAGGAGGTCACCCCACTTGCGCATCTGTGCATGCAACTACCTAAGCATGCTCCTAAACTAAAAAAGTATAGCACAGAGTGGGTTAAGGGTACTGCCCACAAGATGTTTATGCCATGGCCACAGAATGGGTCCTTATCTAAAGCCTTCTTGCAACATATGACGGCTTTTCTACATGCCACACATACAGGCAAGAAACTAGAGAAACGTCTTGCTGTTCTAGAATTGTGGAAGATGTTTGAAGAGACGAAGGTGAAAGAACCACCCACAGACTGGATACTAAATGTATGTACGGAGGGGGGTGAGATGCCTACCGCGCCACCATCCCCGCCTGAGCCAGTCATTGAAGGGAGTAAGACAGAGGGGCTTTTCCCGCTAAGAGAACTTAAGGCAGCCACGGGGTATAGCAACCCCGCATATGAGTCACCTACATACAGTAGTGACAACAATAAGGGAAAGGAACAGGAAAACAATATTGCCTCTGCGGTCCTGAGGGGCAAGGAGAGACGCGAAGATGAAGGAAACGATCGGGCACAGACTTGTGCACCTCCTGATAAGGAGAGAGAGGGAAAGAAATGAAAGGGAAATTAAGGTAGAGTTGATGAGATAGCAGTCGCGAAAGACAAATGGATGGGAGGTCAGATATTGCTGAAGTTGGATGGAAAAGGAAGTGATGATATAAGGCCTAGAGAGGTCCGATGAGACGCAAAGGAGAGAGAGAGAGAAAAAGAGATGGAAGTAAGGGACGAAAGGACAAGAAGGAAGGATAGGCTAGAGCGAGAACAACTATATCACGAAGAGCAAGAGAAACAGCTCGATCACAACCAGAAGGCAGCCTACGACCAGGACAAACATAATAAGCAAATGTTGGAAGAAGAGCAAAGTGCACGAGAGAAGAAAATGAAGAGAAGAGAAGATGAGGAAATTAGAAGGGCAAAGGAACATAGAAATGAAAGGATGAGGGAAGTAGACAAGGCTAGAGAAGAAGCGAAGAAGCGCAAGGGAATAGATGAGGAAGCAGAATGTAAGCCAGACAGAGGGCACGAGATATAGAATACTTGGAGCAGGGAGTTAAAAAACCCAATCCTGTTGTAGAAGGGGAAGACATAGAAGAATTCTTTCCTGCACACGACTCAGTGCAAAGAATAAGTGGGACAAATATCGAAGATGACTTCGACACCTCAAGTATCGGGGAAACGATCGATAAAATATATGATGAGATGGGGCTGGAGCAAATATCCCAAGGGGGAAGGGAAGATGAGCGCCTGGAGAGCACTCAGGTATATGACACTGAGGATGTCATCCGAAGTAGTGGGAGCAGGGGACTGTCCCTGGACAGGCTGGGGATTGGGCAAAATGAAGAAGATGCAAGGAGTTGTGTAAACTGGGAGTATTCAGAATCTGACTCTGGTGAGGAAACGGAGGATGAGGCCCACGAGGAAGGGAGATGGTGCGAAAAACAGCTCCCAAGGGACCAAGGGGTACGATGGTCAGATGCTAGCGAGTCCACAAGTAGGACACAGAAGTCTGCCGCGCAGTCCGGCCGTCATGAAGGAACACCCCATGATAAGAGGGGGGTGTCAGCACCTGTTTATGCAGATTGATTAAGGGCATTGCCAGGGAGACGGCAAGGCGGAAATGCCACCCCAGCGATAGATAAGAGAGCTATGGGGAAAGAAAAGGAAGACTGCGCATTCCAATTCCCGCTGCTAGGAAAGGGGGGAGCAAGACCACAATATATTCCATGGCCACACATGGACCGAGAGAACCTTAAAAATAAGCTTCCAATGTTGACATCGGGAGCCGGAAAGTGGATACATGAGTTAGAGAAAATGACAGGGGTGTAACCTTAGCTATGGGGGACATTAAGATGCTGTCATGATCTCTGCTTCCAAAGGGTCAGGGTTTTCCCAACTCCCTTGGAAGCAGATCCATAACCCAGGTTCCGAGTGCCAACCAGTCCCAATTGGGACCTTTTGGACCCAGTCCTGGCGCCAGTGGCACCAGGCTCATAAATATGCCCAGTCCCAGCGCTGGAAGCGCCGGGCTCATAATGCTTGGGTGGACTTACCTTCAGCAGACCATGCTGCTTAATTGCCTGCCAGTTGAGCCTCTGATCCTCTTCTGTTTGGAACTACTTTTCCTGTTGGGTGGGGCTGGAGCCACTCCCTAGATTCAGAACACTGGAACTCTTCTGGAAGGCAGGAACTCTTTTCTTACCAGGAACTCTTTTCTTACTTAGGCGTGGCTGTGGAAGGAGACACCTAAGCACTACAGGAGGCTATTTAAACCACACCCGGTGGATGAATCTTGCTTTGCGTTATTCTGCAACCTCTGCAGCAGAACGCTCATCGTGTCTTCTGCATCCGGTCCTGGGCCTAAGGAAAAAGGCTTACCATCCTGAATCCAGTCTTCAGCAACACCTATAAAGACAAGAAAGAACAGGTTAGCATTCCGGCATCTGAAAGGCAAAGGCTTACCATCCTGAATCCAGTCTTCAGCAACACCTATAAAGACAAGAAAGAACAGGTTAGCATTCCGGCATCTGAAAGGCAAAGGCTTACCTACTCTTCGTGCGCTCCGGAGGTCTTCACACTGCATTCCGGCATCTGAAAGACAAAAGTTTACCAACTCTTCGCACGCTCCGGAGGCCTTCGGCGCTGCATCCCGCATCTGAAAGACAAAACAAGGTGCGTTTAAAGACATTGGGGAACTTTAATACTCACGTGCCATTACTCCTTTCCACATCTAATCCAGTGGGTATTCCGGCACCCTGCAGCCGCTCCGAACTCGTACCTGCAAAATAAAAAGACAGTTAGAGCGCATAGCGAAGCAGGCAACAAGCGCTTACTTACGTGCTTCCAGGCGCTTCTATTCATCACACGGGCTCCATCTTCAACTCACTTCAGCCCGTCATCCGCCATCGCCGGAACCCTGCAAAACAAGAGACATCATTACTAAAGACTTTAAAGACATTTGAATGACTCAAAACTTACCGTTCGTGCAGTAAACGACGGACAGCAGTCCTCTGAAGTCAAGAGGCCTGCGCTACCTATCCAGTGAAGAAACTGGTTACAGCACACTGCCCCGAGGCAGATGGAGAGCTCGGCATTCACTTACCTAAGGTGAGAGCGTTAACCTTTGGGGGTCTACAGGAGAGGAGAAGAGGAAAGAGATAGGGACACCCCAATAACCCCAGTTCATTAACCCCATATTTTCTATCTGCAGACATCTTACTCTACACGTCAGGCATACAGTGCACAGAGGTCCAGCCCAAAGAGCCAACCGGGTGCTACACATCACCTTTGAAGATACGGTAGTCGCCCAGTCAAGACCGGCGCCTCTGCGAGAATCAGGTGAGCGTTACAGAACGCAAAGCCTACCGCAAAACTCTCGCCCAGGCGCTATGGAAACCTCAGATACTGACCCCCTAGCCCGGTTACTTGGGGAACTAAGGGCAGAAGTGCATGCAGCTCGTCAGGAAACGAATGCTCTAAGAAGGGAACTAATTATTTCCAAGGAGAGAACAGACAATCTTGCTAGACAAGTGCTACAGTCACAAGCCGGACAGACCCCGTTACCCGCATCAGGGGCAAATCTTCCTTCAACATCCTCTATGAATCCAGTGCAGATCAACCTACCTGGGAATGTACCTCTGGCTCCGCCCGAACGATTTTCTGGTGACCCAAAGAGGTTTGCAGTATTTATCAATCAGTGCCGGTTGCACTTCTTATGCCGGCCAGCAGCCTTTCCAACTGATCAAGCAAAAGTAGCTTTTGTACTTTCGTACCTTAGTGGCAATGCGGCAGACTGGTCGATCCCTCTAGTTAATCAAGATGATCCGGTTCTCCATGATTTTCAAGCCTTTCAGCTTAGTATGGAAAAACTGTTCGCAAGACATTCACAGGGGCAGGCCTTGGACAATAAGCTTCTTTCGTTGCGACAGGGTAATCAAGACCTTTTGGCTTATATTGCATCTTTCAATAGACTAATAGTGGAAACTCAATGGCCTGAGGACAAAAGGATTCCGCTGTTTTATAGAGGTCTACGTGGAGAGCTCAAAGACGTTTTAGCCCAAGTAGTGAATCCCCCACAAGACTGTTCGGATTATATAGACTTGGTCGTTCAAATAGATCACAGGCTGCAGAACAGGAAGGCCGATCGTTCCAAGTTTGATGCTCGAGTATTTTCCAAACCGCCAACTCCTTCCAAAGGAGTAGACTCCGGGGAACCCATGCAAATAGGGGGTCTGAAAGGTCCTCTAACACAAAGGGAGCGGGAAAGGAGGAAACAGTTGCAATTATGCCTATATTGCGGAAACTCAGGGCACTTTCTTCGAGACTGTCAGGTGAAACCTGCCAAGAAGGCAGTAGGAGCTGCAGTTACCAAAGTTACAAACTCTGAGCAGGGAAACGACCTCGCCCGACAAGAATAGAGGTCCTCTTGCCGAGCGTGAAAACCAGTTCCGTGACCTCGCATTTCGTGATACCTATGGTCCTCATTAGCCCTGATAATCCGGATCGATTACATGCAATTGAAGCTTACGTCGATAGCGGTGCCATCGGCAATTATGTGGATCATGAAATGGTTTTGAGGATGAATCTAACTCTTTGTCCCAAGGCTGTAAAGGACGTCATTACTACGGTGGATGGTACGGAGATAGCCTCCGGGCCAGTAACGCATACCACTCAAGAGGTGACGCTAGTAAGTCAAGATGGACACCATGAGAAGATCGTGTTCGATGTGATCAAGGCCCCTCAGTTTCAGATTATTATAGGAATACCTTGGTTAGAGAAACACAATCCTCTGATCGATTGGCGAGCAAGAACGGTCCAGTTTCCAGAATGTGTCTCTACTTGTCACCCTCCACCTGGTGTTGCACTGGCCGCAAATTCTTCAGAGACTCCCCAGTTACCTCCCGAATACCTAGAATACCAAGATGTTTTCCGGAAGGATCAGGCTAACTCTCTACCTCCTCATAGGTCTTATGACTGCCAGATAGACCTGATACCTGGATCTACTCCTCCTTGTAGTAGAATTTATGCCCTCACCGAGCCTGAGAACCTTCACCTTCGACAATACCTGGATCAATACCTGGCAAATGGGTTTATTCGTCCTTCCAAGTCCCCTGCTTCTTCAGCTTTGTTCTTCGTTCCAAAAAAGGAAGGAGACCTTAGAACTTGTATCAATTATCGCTCCCTGAACCAGATCACCGTTAAGAATAGATATCCGTTACCTTTGATCCCTGAACTCCTGGACCAAGTCAGAAAAGCATGCATATATACAAAGCTGGATCTTAGAGGAGCTTACCACTTGGTACGAGTAAAAGAGGGCGATGAATGGAAGACGGCCTTCCGCACCAAGTATGGGCTATTTGAATATCAGGTCATGCCCTTCGGACTTTGCAATGCCCCGGCCGCCTTTCAATATTTTATGAACGATGTCCTCAGAGAGCTCATAGATGTATGTGTTGTTGTTTACATTGACGACATCCTCGTTTATTCTTCATCGGAATCTGAACATCGGAAACACGTGAAAATGGTCCTCGAAAGATTGCGTCAACACAAACTTTTCGCTAAGTTGGAAAAATGTGTTTTCAACGTGACTGAAGTTGAATTCTTGGGATTCATATTATCACCTGGCGGAGTGCGTATGGATTCAAAGAAGGTCGATGCAGTTCTCAAATGGCCATCACCATCCTCCGTAAAAGGTGTGCAAAGCATGTTAGGCTTCGCTAACTTTTACCGCAGGTTTATCCCCGAATTCTCTCGAATAGTCCAGCCCATCACTGCCTTGTTAAAGAAAAATAAACGTTTTGAATGGTCTGCCGAGGCGGAACAAGCTTTCCAGGATTTGAAGACTAAATTTATCTCTGCACCAATCTTAAAACACCCTCGCCCCGAACTCCCCTACATCGTGGAAACTGATGCTTCAAGCCTTGCCATGGGGGCAGTTCTATCACAAAAGGACCCGGTAACCAATCAGTTGCATCCCGTGGCATTTTGGTCCCGCAAATTCTCGCCTCCTGAAATCAATTACACGATTACTGACAAGGAACTTCTGGCTATCAAGTCTGCCTTTAAGGCTTGGCGGCATTATCTGCTGGGGGCCCGACACACCGTTACTGTGATTACGGATCACCGAAACCTGCAATATTTGAAGACCGCAAAAGCCCAATCCTCTAGACAACTCCGTTGGGCATTATTCTTTGCCGAGTTTGACTTCATAATTACCTATCGACCTGGTACAAAGAACGGTAAAGCCGATGCCCTTTCTCGGATGGGAGTGGAAGAACACTTGGTCAACCCTAAACCTGTACCAATCATTCCCGAACAAAGAATTCTGGGTGTAATCGCCACAGAATCCATAGAGGAAGTTAAGGATAAAGCCAGGCAACTTGTAACTCCAGCAGACATACAGAATTGGCATCTGCAGGGAAAGGACTTTGCAGTAAAGGACAACTTATTGTATTTCCAAGAACGATTATACCTACCCAGCACAGATTTACAGAAAAAAGTAATCTCTTGTTATCACGACTCTTTAATGGAAGGTCATCCCGGTATAGCCAAGACCTCAGAAAAGATCAAGCGCTACTTCTGGTGGCCGTCTTGGAAAAAAGATATCAGAGACTTTATAATGTCCTGTGGAGTATGCGCCCAAAACAAGAGTCAAAAGGAAAGACCAGCAGGCCTCTTACGCCCTATTGACATCCCACCTCGCCCTTGGCATACGCTTTCTATGGACTTCATCACCGATCTACCTCCATGCTCCGGATACAATACGATTATAGTAATCGTGGACTTATTCTCCAAGATGGCGCATTTCATTCCGCTCAAAGGCTTGCCAACAGCAGCAACTCTGGCCCGAGAATTTCTCGAAAACATCGTCCGACTGCACGGTTTTCCTTCGGTTCTAATTTCGGATCGAGGTAGTCAATTTATTTCTCATTTTTGGCGAAGTTGCTGTCGGTCGGCTCAAATTGATGTGAGACTATCGACCAGTCACCACCCTCAGACCGACGGACAAACCGAGAGGACCAATCAAACTCTGGAACAGTATTTACGCTGCATGCTGCAACAAACTGAAAAAACTTGGAAAGATATCCTTTGGATAGCCGAGTATGCCTACAATAACTCTGTCCATTCGGGAACTGGGAAAACCCCGTTTTTTCTTTTGTACGGCAGTCACCCTCGAACCTCGGAGTTGGATCCCCTCCAAGATCTTGAAACACCAGCAGTAGACTACCTGCATTCTACAATCACCCAAGCCTTTAAGGAAGCTGTTTCTCACCTTCAAAGGGCTAAAGAACAATACAAGAAAGGAGCAGATCAACATCGGAAGGAAGCCCCTCACTATCAAGTAGGGGATCAAGTCTGGTTATCCACCAAATATCTATCTCTAAAAGGGCCACGCACATTCAACCCAAGATACCTTGGTCCCTATTCCATCAATCCCATAGTAAACCCAGTAGCGGTCAAGTTGGACTTGCCCCCGCACATGAAGATACATCCGGTCTTCCACGTCTCTCTATTAAAACCCGTGCAACCTCAAACCCGACTAACCAAATCTCCAAAACCTCCAAAACCTATCCTAGTGGATGGAGAACTCGAGTTTGAAGTCAAAAGCATTCTGGACTCCAAGATCTCCAAATCTAAACTATTCTACCTAATTGACTGGAAAGGCTACGGCCCCCAGGAGAGATCCTGGGAACCTGCTGAATATGTCCACGCTCCTCGCCTAATCAAAAGATTTCACCGAACATTTCCTGACAAGCCAAACCCCCCGGAGAAGCCCGGTTTGGGAGGGGCCTTGAGGGGGGGTACTGTCATGATCTCTGCTTCCAAAGGGTCAGGGTTTTCCCAACTCCCTTGGAAGCAGATCCATAACCCAGGTTCCGAGTGCCAATTGGGACCTTTTGGACCCAGTCCTAGCGCCAGTGGCACCAGGCTCATAAATATGCCCAGTCCCAGCGCTGGAAGCGCCGGGCTCATAATGCTTGGGTGGACTTACCTTCAGCAGACCATGCTGCTTACTTGCCTGCCAGTTGAGCCTCTGATCCTCTTCTGTTTGGAACTACTTTTCCTGTTGGGTGGGGCTGGAGCCACTCCCTAGATTCAGAACACTGGAACTCTTCTGGAAGGCAGGAACTCTTTTCTTACCAGGAACTCTTTTCTTACTTAGGCGTGGCTGTGGAAGGAGACACCTAAGCACTACAGGAGGCTATTTAAACCACACCCGGTGGATGAATCTTGCTTTGCGTTATTCTGCAACCTCTGCAGCAGAACGCTCATCGTGTCTTCTGCATCCGGTCCTGGGCCTAAGGAAAAAGGCTTACCATCCTGAATCCAGTCTTCAGCAACACCTATAAAGACAAGAAAGAACAGGTTAGCATTCTGGCATCTGAAAGGCAAAGGCTTACCATCCTGAATCCAGTCTTCAGCAACACCTATAAAGACAAGAAAGAACAGGTTAGCATTCCGGCATCTGAAAGGCAAAGGCTTACCTACTCTTCGTGCGCTCCGGAGGTCTTCACACTGCATTCCGGCATCTGAAAGACAAAAGTTTACCAACTCTTCGCAAGCTCCGGAGGCCTTCGGCGCTGCATCCCGCATCTGAAAGACAAAACAAGGTGCGTTTAAAGACATTGGGGAACTTTAATACTCACGTGCCATTACTCCTTTCCACATCTAATCCAGTGGGTATTCCGGCACCCTGCAGCCGCTCCGAACTCGTACCTGCAAAACAAAAAGACAGTTAGAGCGCATAGCGAAGCAGGCAACAAGCGCTTACTTACGTGCTTCCAGGCGCTTCTATTCATCACACGGGCTCCATCTTCAACTCACTTCAGCCCGTCATCCGCCATCGCCGGAACCCTGCAAAACAAGAGACATCATTACTAAAGACTTTAAAGACATTTGAATGACTCGAAACTTACCGTTCGTGCAGTAAACGACGGACAGCAGTCCTCTGAAGTCAAGAGGCCTGCGCTACCTATCCAGTGAAGAAACTGGTTACAGCACCCTGCCCCGAGGCAGATGGAGAGCTCGGCATTCACTTACCTAAGGTGAGAGCGTTAACCTTTGGGGGTCTACAGGAGAGGAGAAGAGGAAAGAGATAGGGACACCCCAATAACCCCAGTTCATTAACCCCATATTTTCTATCTGCAGACATCTTACTCTACACGTCAGGCATACAGTGCACAGAGGTCCAGCCCAAAGAGCCAACCGGGTGCTACACATCACCTTTGAAGATACGGTAGTCGCCCAGTCAAGACCGGCGCCTCTGCGAGAATCAGGTGAGCGTTACAGATGCCTCCTAATCGCCATACTTCGTGAAAGAGCAGACAAAGGCCCTCATTCTGACTCAGGCGTTAAGGGGTTTACGGCGCCGTAAACGGCGCCGACCCTTAACGCCTGATTACAAGGTTCCCTTTGCGGGATGGCTTTTAACGGCTGCTTTTTTGCAGCTGTTAAAATCCATGCCGCAAAGGGACCTTGGCGATAATTACGGCACCGTAATTTACGGTGCCATAATTATCGCCTTTCCCCATTCCCATTATGCCCTATGGGGCGAAAATGGGAATGGGGAAGGGTAAAATGGGAAATGGGGATTTACTGCCCCACTCACCTTGGAATGGGGCGGTAAATCCGCCAACCACCATGGCGTAAACGTAGTTTACGCCATGGTGGTAAGGGTACGACCCAGGCTGTAACTTACCGCCTGGGTCGTAATGAGGGCCAATGTATGGAAACGAGCAGGCTACCCTAGGGTAACCATAATCAACACCTCCCATGACGGAGCACCATTTAATAATTGTAGAGCAGCAGTGTGGAAAGCGCTGCGAACGCTATATCCAGACACTTCAGATATGGGAGCTATAATGACTCGGAAAATGAAAGAGTCAGAGGATCCGTTGGTTTATATCCAGAATTTTCAAGATGCGTGGGTGCTCGAAACGCATGAGTCTTGGACGAAATCTATCCCTGTATTCTACCACATATTATGCCAGGAGTTGCCTGAACCGGTGCAGAAGCAGCTCAAAAAATTGGTAGGAGTAGAATCAAAACCATGGGCCGAAATACAGTTGACAATTGCACACTACTGCAGATTGTTGCAAGAAAAGAACCGGAAGAAGGAGGCAACTCGTAAGGGTGAGGAAGCAAAGCTGGTGCAAAAGAAACTCTCAAACTATGCTCTCGAGGGAGCCATGCTGGCAAGCCCAGCTGAACCAAGAGTGCAATCAGTAGATAACCCATCCCAGAATAACCAAGGTAGCGCAGGATTTTACCCGAGGGGAAGGGGTTTTGGAGGAAGAGAATGGCAGAGTAATCAGGGTGGGTCTCGAGGTAACCAAGGGGGCTTTCAGAATAATCAAAGTGGCTTTCAGAACGCGCAGATGGGCAGTCCAGCTATGTCAGATGGATAGATGGCCCGCCCACCGCCAGTGTGTTGGCTGTGTGGAATGACAGGACATGTGGCGCGCGTGTGCAGAAGCCAAGGCATGTGGCAAAATAGCCAAGGGATGGGGGCAGGCATGGTGAATCAGCCAGCCGTCCCGCAACAGGGCGGTGCACAAAATCACACAGTGCAGCAGCAGGCACCAGGCTTGCAGCAGGGTGCACAGCAAGCGGTTCCACCCCCGCACATGGGGAAGGTACCGCAGGGACAATCCCAGAAGGCACCACTGCAAATGTCACAGGGCACTAGCTCCGGAGGGGGAGTCAACCCTAGGAATGGGGGAAATCAGCAAGTATACAGCGGGCCGAATTTATATATGAAATAGGACAGCTCACGGGGGACTCTTATGTGTCCTATGTTATCAGTGACACCAGACCCTAACAGGGAACCTGGGGTGAATGTCGTCATAGGGGGTAAAGAATATTCGTTCTTAGTTGAGACGGGTGCGACACGCTCGTGCATACGAGAAGGCAAGTTTTCCTTGTCCGGCGAAGCCATAGATACTCAGAGTTTCACGGGAGCTCACAGTAGAGTTCCCTTTGCAGACGTGCTCCCAGTCTGCGTGGGAGAGCGCAAAATGAATGTACCCTTATTATATTCACGTCAGACCCCAGTAAACATCCTGGGTCGGGACTTAATGACTAAATTGAATATGACAATCTCATTTACCGGGAATGGTATAGTATGCCCCACTCCAGGAATGCATTATTCAAACTTGTGCGAAATGATCAGGGCATACTCCGGACGTATAGCCATGAGAGCTATACCATTGGAGCCAGAAGTCTTCGCATATGGCGTGCGGGTGCTCATGGCGGGATTGCCAGGCCTCGCAGATAGATCTATGAGGACACCTGATGAGTTTCTATTCAGACCCAGAATACCTATGCACGAAGAGGAGGGACAAGTATTTCCCTTAATGATACAATCTGCCACAGTACGAGGGAAAGTAGTATTGGTCGAAGGATATGACGATGAAGGCAGACAATGGTGTGCGATTATCGCCATCTAAGAAGGGTATCGAGTGACTGACGTCACCGATGATGATCTGTTCGAAGAACACCCTGACCTAGAAGAGACAAGGGTAGAAGTGAGTCTCATATTTTGGGTCAAAATGATCAAATGGGAGGTGCCACAGAGAATGATGTTGGCGCTAATACGTCCAGAATACTTTGATGACGACATGGCCCAAGTGCCTGTCTCGGTATGGACTACAGGGCCCTATGATGTAGGCCTCCTGAAGGGGGCAGGTGAAGTGAAAATTAAACTGAAACCAGGAGCAATTTTACCAAGAGCACGACAATATCCTATGTCCAGAGAGGCAGATGAAGGGATCGCGAAGACAATTTCCGCCATGATGGAGCAGGGCATCCTAGTGATGTCAGTATCACCTTGCAACACAGTGATTTACCCTGTCAAGAAATCAAAGGGAGGGTCTTGGTGTTTAATCCAAGATTTAAGAGCATTAAACGATATAGTTGAAGCCGCCGAGCTCCCTTTAGTCCCTAATCCATCCACAATTCTATGCAACATACATACTGAGGCAAAATATTTCACGGTGATTCACTTGAAAAATGCATTTTTCTCAATCCCGTTGCACCGTGACTCACAAGACCTGACGTCATTCACTTTCAGGCAAATGTGCCTGAAAAGCACGAGGCTGAAACAGGGTTACTGTGAGTCTCCATCCATTTTCAACAGAGTCCTGCAGATGGACCTTAGCAATATTGCAGTAACCAGGGTTGTTTTGCAGTATGTGGATGACATTCTAATCTGCAGCGTCACTGAGGAACAATGCAGGCGCGACTCTGTCCAGCTATTGACTATCTTGGCTGAGAAAGGGTATAAAGTTGATAAGGAAAAGTTACAATAGTGTCAAAGAGAAGTGCCGTACATAGGCCAGTGTTACGCTCACCTGGCTCCCACAGAGGCGTCGATCGGAACTGGACAGCTGCGGTCTCCACCAATGTGACGCGTAGGACCGAGATGACGGACTGGACTGGCCCACCTAGCTTTGTTTGCTTGGCCCGTAGGAATATTCTTCTGCAAATGGAGAAAGGGAATTAACCACCCGTGGAGTTGAGCGTAAATTCCCCCACTCCCGCTGTTCTCCCCACAGATCGCCTTTGATGTCCCCTCTTATAGTCTCACCTGATGGTTTGAAAAGATGAGCTCTCCATCCTGCATTGAGCGCAAGGGCGCGTTGATAATCAGTTGCTTCACTGGCTCGAAGGAATTGGTGAGTTCCAGAACAATATTGACTCCGAGATTCCCGGCAAGACGCCGTAAGTATAAGGTTCGTAAGAGTTCAAATGCTTGACTTTCACTCTTGTCCGATTCCTTGCAGGTTGCAGCTTGACCCTAATGAAGAGTTCCTCGTGGCAGCCGGTAGTATTCTGGTAACGATTTGTATTTTCCAACACAGTTCGACAAAATAAAGTCAATATGTAACCTGTGGCTTTCTCCCTTGTTCAGGCGCTGAGAGAAAGTATGAAGTCCTGCGGAATAATACCTCCGGCGGTAAAATCAGGTAAGTCTATTGTGGTGAGGAGGGTTCCCCTTGTTAGTCCCTTTGTTTCACCTTGCTGTCCTTTTGTTTCCCCTTAGGGGCAGGGGTTCAGCGAAGATGCAGTGGAAGCTGCGCCGACCCGTGAAGAGAACTAGTACCCCTGGTGGTAAAATCAGGTAAGTTTATGGGGGGAGTTGTCAGTCTAGAAAAATGGATACCTCTACTTTGTGACCGCAAACGTATTTTGGTGGCCGTGTGCCAACCGTCTCATGCACGATACGACAGAATACAGGTTTTCGAGTTTGCCAATGAACGGCCATTTTGATGTAACAAGAATCGCCATTTTGTTTTCTAACCATTGCTCATTGCTTTCTGTTCCTATTGCTTTGCAGTATATTTTCCGCTTACACTGCTCGACTGTAAAACATTGTTGTCTGTATGTGAAAAGGACAAGGCCGCAGGGCCGAGAAGATAACAAGAGTTTGTTGAAACACAAACGTAGGCAGCGCCAGGAAGAATGCCCGGCTCCCTCCCGAATGTAGCCTTGAAGCAGAGCTGCAGGGCATTTAATCATTTCGCAGCTGTCAGCCAGTCTCGTTATATGGTAGAATATGTTAGAATAATACCGCTAAAGGCTTGAATTATGCTTTTCTTACGGCCCCCCTTTGCTGACCCCACTAGAACGTGTCGGCTCCCAGGACACGAATAGCACCTAATAGATAGCAAGGTCCGGAATGCAACTCTTCCCCCCCATATGTAGCTCACTGCCAAGAACAGAAGCGCTGTGTCCTATTCAACAACTGAAAGATGCCTTCGCACTCAAAAATTGCAAATTGTTACTAGAATAGATGTTTGAAGGCGTCATAGTAGTCGGAGATGTCCATCATCACACCAAGTTCAAAGAAACCCAATAAAGGGGGGTGTTAAACATGTCATAGCTGATTGTTTGATATGCATTTTGTATATATGTAACATGTATTTAATTCACTCTCTTGCGTCCCTCGAGGTCTAGAGATACATGTCGCGGGGCGTGAGACCGAGTTGGCCAACTGAGACTTTTTGCTTTGCAATAAACCCTAGCTTTGGGAATACAACTTTGTGTCTGGTGTATCTATCGTGTGCGATGACTCGCCTTGTTTCCATAGAAGTCAGGGTCCCCTAGGGGCCCCTTTCAAGATGGCGCCCGAATAGGGACCCTCCCCCACTTGTTCCATCGCATAACGTTGTAATTGAGTAAGGCGGAGAACGGCGAGGACGGGACGATCGAGCCGGGATCAAGAGGTATTCGGGGCGCCCTGTAAAAGTGATGAGAGACTCCTTTGCAGATCTGCACACATCTGATCCCTGATCGACATGCCTGGCTAGAGAACAAGGAGGCGAGGGTCCCGAAACGAGGCGGAAGCCAAGAAACGCAGACACGATGTCCTTTGGTGCGTCAGTATACAGACGACTTGATTTATCAGGTCAGTCATTCCCTGATTCAAAGTAATCCTGATATTGGTTGAGAGTTGACTTTGCAAAATCAAACGCCCTAGGTAAGGCTGATTAACCAGGGTGAAGGTTGAAACATGCCTGGGGTATTGTCCACCTTAGCGGGGTTTTTCCGCAGTGGTAGACAATCTTTGGAAAATCGCCAAATTGTACCACCTGGGGGAACGCCGGCGTATGAGATGTACGTGAAGTATGAAGTGGGTGCGATAATATTCTGTGAGACTTGGCATAGGCAAACCAGAAAGCAACAAGACCATCAGTGGCCGATTAATGGTAGTTTTGAGATAGCGAGGATAGACAACCTGGAAAGGGTTTTGATAAGAAAGAAAGCGCGTCCTGCAGTATTTGAGACTATTAAAGACTGGAGAAAGGAAGCAATGCTCCAATTTAAAAGCAGAGCGAAGCATGCGCGCAGGCATAAATCAAAAGGTGAAGTAGCGGACGAGAAAGAAGAGGAGGAGTGGACTGAGGGTCTAAGAAGGGCAGGTAGGCGAGACCAGTTGAATATAGAAAAGATATATCCGCAATGGGAATTACATATAGCGGATGAATTAATAGAAAATATATTAACCCATACAAAACAAGGCCCAAAATCAGAAGTGAGGCCAGACACGTCAGTAGCTATCGCCCAAACCCCGCCCGTAGCTCAAGCTCCCCCTCCGGTAGCTCAAGCCCTCCCACAGCCACAGACCGCACGCGTAACACTTCCTATTAGCCAACCAGGCACACAACAGACACTCCCTGTTCCCATTGTCCCATCCGCGCCTCCCGCCTCAGACACAGACTCGGTACCGTCCGTCCCTCCCGGGGTTGAAGTTGAAACCAAGGGGGCAAGAGACGGGACTTACCAACGGGGATGCACAAGGGTAACTCGCAGCGCAATCAGCAAAGAAAGGAAGGTGGAATTGCAGCAACAGGCAGAGATGTATATAGACGGGAATGATGGGACGACAACATTGGCTTCGATATATGACTTTCGTAGAAGCAACGAACGACAGGTAGTGTTGGAATGCATGGGTGAATATTTGGTGGAGAAGTGGAAACAGTTAATTGGGAAATTACCACTGCAGCGATTGTTAGATTTTAATGCATTAGCACGCTGTAGGAGAGGGATGAAGAAGTGAGAGAACATGTATATAGACTTTTTGAGCTTAGAGATGAATTAGATAATGATTATGTCGAAATGTTTACTACACCTATCAAAATGTTTTCTACACCTGCGTACAGGAGTAGGGATATCGGGAGACCTGGGAAGGGGGAAAAGGGGTCGCATAATAAACGGCAGCAGTTACCATCGCCTGGGCAGAAGGAGATGTTGAACGAATTATCGTTGCTAAAACAGGTGGGGGCAGACTTGAAAGAATGTCTAATAAGAACACAGGTATTAATGCAGCAAGTAGTAGGACATAATAGAGGGCGAGGGAATGCACAAGGAAGGAGTAATTCGAATATGCATGGGGGAACAGTGGGACCGAATCAGTGTGCGTATTGTAAGGAGGAAGGACATTGGCGAGCGCAATGTCCGCATCTACAGAATAGAAATGGGTCTGGACAGAGGAGACAGCATAGAGGACACCCAGGAGGGAATGGACCAAATATGAATAGTATGCAGCAGCATCACAATAACGGAGGTAATCAAAACCAAGGCCAAAACCAAAATGCCCCAAACCAGAATCAGTGACCGCAAAATCAACAATGTGGAAACCAGAGTGGGGGAAACAGAGGAAAGAGTGGGAACGTTTTTGATACACAGCCAAACACGTATTACAATAATAGTAATGATTACACATCGGACGATGTGTTATTTCCCCAATAGGACAGCCCAAGACAGGGGTCGGAACTGGTGTCTATTCCCGTGAATCAGAGAGGACCCTATGTAGAAATGAGAGTCGGGAATGAGGAGCACCGCTTTCTTGTAGATACAGGAGCACAGAAGTGTTCAATAGACCATCACTTGGTTCCGGATATACCACTGTCAGGGCAAAAGAATATTTCCGTAGGGTTCGCAGGTACACTAGTCATAAACCCAGTGTCCAAACGAGTCCCAGTTACCATAGGACCATTTACCGAACATTGTCCTTTCCTTTTAACAGAAAATTTTGGGGAGAACTTGTTGGGATTAAACTTGTTGAAAAAACTAGGTTCCGTTATACATTGCACGGCAGAGTGTTCCTAACGATTTGGCCACACAATGCCCGTGTCAGAATTCATGTCTGAAGCGTTACCAGGGGAACTAAGTAAAGTACCAACCAGTATATGGGCAATGCATGACAATGATGTAGGATGTTTAAAGATAGAGCCAGTAAAGATCATTTTGAAAGAAGGTGTTACCCTACCGCGAATACCCCAATACAAATTTCGGCTGAAGGTGAGAAAGGATTGAAAAGTATTGTTACAGATTTGGTGAAATTAGGGGTAATCGAGGAAATTACAGGCAGTACATGCAACAGCCCGATCCTTACGGTTTATAAAAAAGGGAGCAATGAGGTACCATACCGTTTCATAATTGATTTGCGCGCATTGAATAAGGTAGTAGATCCACAATTTCCTCTAGTGCCAGACGTCACTACAATATTGACAATGATACCTGTTTCAGCAGAATATTTTAGTGTAGTAGATTTGAAAAACGCGTTCTTCAGTATTCCAGTGGACAAGGACAGCAGATATTTGTTCGCGTTCACATTAGGAGGACGATCATTTACATTCACACGGATTCCGCAAGGTTACACGGAAAGTCCAAGTATTTACAGTACAGCATTAAAGGAGCAGCTAGACATGCTGGAATTACCTGTGGGTTGTGTACTCTTGCAATACATAGACTAGCTATTGCTAGCTGCAGACACAGAGGAGATTTGTAAAGAAAGCACTGTATTACTACTGTCACACCTAGCGGCACATGGCCATAAAGCTAGTTTGAAGAAATTTCAATATAATCGAAAGGAGGTGGCCTATTTGGGCTACTTACTTTCGAAAGCAGGAAGAAGATTAACGCCAGAACGCATAGAAAGTATTTCTTGTATGCCTATTCCAAAGACACAAAAAAGGAGTCAGAGCCATAATAGGCATGGCTACATATTGCCGACAATGGATTGGTAATTTTGCGTTAATTGTGAAGCCGCTGGTGAATGTAACTAGAAAGGATGCGGTTATGCCTTTGCAGTGGGATGAGGAATGTCAGAAAGCATTTGATGGATTGAAAACTGCATTATGATCGGCTCCAGTTTTGGGTATGCCGAATTATGAGAAAATGTTTAGACTATTTGTGTGTGAAAGTGAAGGATGTGCATTGGCGGTTTTGACACAGGAACAAGGTGGAAGAAATAGGCCGTGCAGCTATTTTTCTTCTGCGCTGGACCCTGTAGCGCGCGCACTACCACGATCTTTGCGATCTGTCGCGGCGGCTGCTGCGTCAGTGAAACAAACGGAAGGGATGGTATTGGTGTACACTTTAATTTTGATTGTGCCACATGCCATAGACGTTCTATTAAATAGGACACAGACGCAACACCTCACCTCTGCTAGATTGACAAGATATGAGATTATCTTGTTCGCGCCCCATATCCAAATTATGAGGTGTAGCGCTTTGAATCCTGCAGAATTAATGCCACCAATCATAAAAGAAATTGGGAAGGATTAATCACCCCCCCACGATTGTTTAATGGTCACTGAGGAAGAAACCAAGGGGAGAGTTGATTTAAGTGATATCCCACAGAAAGAGCCAGATGGAGAGTTATTTTGTGACGGCCCATGTTTTAAATTACCAGATGGCACGACAACTGCCGCATATGCTTTCACTACCCTAGAGAGCGTTGTAGAAAGCAAAAGAATTCCCTATAATTCAGCACAAGCCGCAGAAATAATAGCATTAACCAGAGCCTGCGAGATTTCTGAAAATTTGAATGTGAATATATATACTGATAGTCAGTATGCTTTTGGAGTGGTTCATAACTTTGGTCGACTCTGGGCTGAGAGAGGGTTTTTGACATCACATGGCGCCAGAATTCAACATGGCCCTTTGATTGTACGATTGCTGTCTGCACTCACGTTTCCAAAGCGCCTAGCAATAGTGAAATGCGAGGCACATAAAAAAGTAACATGCAAAGTAGGAGAGGGAAACGCGTTTGCAGACAGAATTGCGAAACAAACTGCCACTGATTTGAATACCAAAATGATGATGGTTCAGACGGAGGAAGTACCCTGTATGACAGTAAATGGAGTTGCCACTGTTAAAGAAATGCAGGCCGAAGCTACGGCCGATGAAATACAGGGGTGGGCAGAGGGATCTGCTGAGTTGGATCTGGAGGGTTGTTGGGTGGACAAGGGAACTAGAAACTGGATGTTGCCAAATTCGTACGTGACTGCAATGGTCACAATGGCCCACAGCCCTACGCACATCTGTGCGAAGAAAATAATACAGCACCTTTCTACAGTTTGGCAGAATGTAAACATAAAAAAGAATGCAGAGAGGTTGGTGCAGAACTGTATCACGTGTTTGCAACACAATGTAGGGAAGGGAACAGTGACTCCAACAGGCAGTTTTGGCCCGCCATCCATGCCATTTGAGGTGATTTATTTTAATTTCATAGAGATGGAGAGGTGCCAAAACTTACAATACGTCTTGGTGGTGATCTGTGCATTCAGTAAGTGGGTGCAGGCATATCCCTTGAAGGACTGCACAGCAATGAGCACGGCAAAAGTAATGTTAAAGGAGTACTTTTCCAGATTTGGCTTGCCCTGTGTCCTATGGTCTGATAATGGACCACATTTTGTGGGCGCAGTGGTATTACAGATATGTACTGGTTTTCAGATTGATAAGAGATTCCATAGTTCAAGGCATCCGAGTTCTGCCGGTCTTGTGGAGAGGCACAACGGGATTCTTAAATCAAAGATTAGCAAGATTTGTGCGGGAAGCAAGTTGAGTTGGGTGGATGCATTACCAATAGCACTATTATGTATGCAAACGTCTGTACAGGCTAAAACTGGGCTCTCCCCGTACGAGATTGTGATGGGGAGGCCGGCAAATGTATGGTGCGCACCACAGCCAAAACGACTTAGCGAGATAGAACATCCTGTGCTTAGTACTTATTGTGGCCTTTTAATGCATAAATTGCGTTTGATTCATCAGCAGGTGCAGGAGGCATTACCAGTGAGATACACCGGTCTGGGGCACGCGCTGGAGCCAGGAGACTGGGTGCTGCTAAAGAATTTTGAAAGAAAGTCATCATTAGCACCCAGGTGGCGCGGGCCCTATCAAGTACTCTTGGCGACGCAGACGGCAATAGGGGTGGATGGAAGGAAGTCGTGGATCCATGCCACCCATGCCAAGAAGATTCCAACTGCACTGAAAGACTTGCCTGACACTGATGACCAGAAAGAGACAGCGGTCCCAGAAACGAAAGAAACTGTTGCCAGTAAGCAGCCACCTAATCTGCCAAAACGAGAAGTGAAGCTCGAAACAAAGCCTGAGACGATTGCCAAAGAGGGGAAGGGCAAAGAGTGCCCCAACGTTGCCCAGCAGAATCGACATCACTGCTGGCCGACACGAAATCTGCCTTGCAAATACCAGAAGAAACAAATCGTGTACCCCTTTGGCGCCCGCCAGCACTTACCAGCACGCCAAAGAAGGGATCTGCATCATTGGCACGGCGTACACCAGCACCTGCAGTAGCGCCACAGGCTGACTTTGAGCCTGAATCTGGAAGTGCACCGGCACTGTTCACGGATCATACGATACTAGGAGCAAGGCGATACAACTTGCGGCCTCGGAAGACAAAGTGATCCCCAGTTCTTTTTAGCGTTTATGTCAACCTCTGGTTCAGCTCATGGACGGAGAAGGAACCAGAGGTGTAGAGGAGAGAAGCGTGAGACTTGTGCAAGTCGGACAATTCAAGACTCGCGGATCCTTGGTGCGATCATAAAAGTACATGTGTCCTGAACCAGAACGGACAAGCTGGGCGCACATGGTACTATGGCAAGTGAGATAACTGATTAAAAGTACATGTGTCCTGAACCAGAGCGGACAAGCTGGGCGCACATGATACTAAGGCGATAGGATAACTGATCAAAGGTCCTCTGAGTACTATAAGGAAGGACAAGTGATCTTGCCTAAAAACGAATAATCAAATCCAGGCAGAAAAAGGACAGGCAGAACTGAACTGTGATAATTCCATTGAACTTATTAACATCAGAGCAAGCGCGACGAAGAGAGATATCCACAACGAACTGTGATAAGAAAGAAGAAGGACGACGAGAAACAATGCCGGGACCGGTTCCAGCCTCCTCCTGCACCACCACCGCTGAGAATGAGTCAATTATAAAGACTGTAAGCTTAAGAAAAACGCATGGTAAAACAAATTGTATGCTGGTTCTGACAATAATAATGTGCTTTATGAGCGTGGTAGCACCAATATCGACAGCCCTAATATTATGGTGGATGGAAACCATACACCCATTAGAAATGTTTTTACCAATAATTAATATATCCACTACTGAAAGCCCGGTTCATGTGATCACTTATGCCCTGCCCCCAATGGAAGAAAGACATAGGGAAGGTTTTGGAAATAATACTTTGCTATTGATCATGAACATGTCACTTGCAATTCTGAAGAAAACAAATTGCTGGGTATGTGCCCATTTACCACAGCATGCTGGGAGAGGAATAGGGTGGTATGTGCAGCCACTACCATTAAGTTCTGCATGTAGTGCATCCTTAGGTGCAATGTTCTATGGGAAATGGAATGAGAGTAATACGGGTCAATTAGATAGAAACAACATGAATGAGTTTAAGGAGATAATAATGAAGCCTGTGGGTTGTTCCATTTTCCATAAAGCACAAGTAATAGCCCCAGAGCCCACGAGGAAAATTACACGAAAGATAACACGACAAAATAGACGAGATAGATTGTCCCCTCCAGAAAAAACATCTGTAATGACGTTTCGTGTAAGAACAGAGGGGGACAAAGATGCAATTCCCCCATTTTACACGGTGAATTTTAGCCCAAGAACTGTCCCTTTTTGTCTAAAAAAGAAAGGCTCTTTTTCAGTCGGAACATATACTGGTTGCATGAATACGGTGGTATTAAAATGGGAAATAGAACCAGTATATGTAGGTGATCCAGTTTATTTTATATGTGGAGACAAAGCATATCCTTGGTTGCCCAGAAACTGGGGAGGTACATGTTACCTAGGGCTACTGTTCCCAGGAGTATTCCTCTTAGAAACAGCAGCAATGGCCAGATTATCCAGAACTAGAGTCAAAAGGACTAGCGAGGGTGTTTTAATAGCAACTGATGTAGCAAATCATTCATTCCATTCTTAGGGCAGATAGTGAACTCCTATAATATAAGGCAACTGTCCAGAATCCTAAAAAAAACAATAAACACAACAACAGATATATTATTTAACATGACGTTGGAAGAAAGAGGAATCAGGTTAATGACGCTGCAAAATAGAATGGCTCTCGATGTGATCCTGGTTGATCGTGGGGGAATTTGCAAAATAGTGGGATCAGCGTGTTGCGTTTATGTCGATGACTATTCCCCCACGATCTTTGAAGCAATAAAAAAAATGCACGTCCTAAGCTCTGAACTCCCTACTGGAGAAGGGAGCTGGGGAATAGGATCTTGGTTTTGGGGAATACTACGTTCTTGGGGATGGAAGTTGATCTCAATATTACTAGTGGTGTTTGGAATATTCCTAACGTGCTGTTGTTGTATACATTGTTTACCCATAGTTTGCGCTGAGGTAACTGAGGGATGTATGCAAGGATGTATGTATATGATGACAAAGAAAAAACAACCTCATGATCGAACTGACCCAGACCCAAATGAGATGAGAGCAGTAAAAGAGTTGATGGCAATAGATATTGATGAAGACGATGATGTCTACGATAGCATGCAAAATTCAGACATAAGTACTTCAGATTCATCATCACTAGAGGAGGTTTCAATAAATAGATGAGACGTTTGGCATACAGCCAAAGGAGGGTTTGTCAGTCTAGAAAAATGGATACCTCTACTTTGTGACCGCAAATGTATTTTGGTGGCCGTGGGCCAACCGTCTCATTCCCGATACGACAGAATACAGGTTTTCGAGTTTGCCAATGAACGGCCATTTTGATGTAACAAGAATCGCCATTTTGTTTTCTAACCATTGCTCATTGCTTTCTGTTCCTATTGCTTTGCAGTATATTTTCCGATTACACTGCTCGACTGTTAAACATTGTTGTCTGTATTTGAAAAGGACAAGGCCGCAGGGCCGAGAGGATTACAAGAGTTTGTTGAAACACAAACGTAGGCAGCGCCAGGAAGAATGCCCGGCTCCCTCCCGAATGTAGCCTTGAAGCAGAGCTGCAGGGCATTTAATCATTTCGCAGCTGCCAGCCAGTCTCGTTATATGGTAGAATATGTTAGAATAATACTGCTAAATGCTTGAATTATGCTTTTCTTATGGCCCCCCTTTGCTGAGCCCGCTAGAGCGTGTCGGCTCCCGGATCACGAATAGCACCTAATAGATAGCAAGGTCTGAAACTCTTCCCCCCCATATGTAGCTCGCTTCCAAGAACAGAAGCGCTTTGTTCTATTCAACAACTGAAAGATGCCTTCGCACTCACAAATTGCAAATTGTTACTAGAATAGATGTTTAAAGGTGTCATAGTAGTCGGAGATGTCCATCATCACACAAAGTTCAAAGAAACCCAATAAAGGGGGGTGTTAAACATGTCATAGCTGATTGTTTGATATGCATTTTGTATATATGTAACTGATGTACGTAATTCACTCTCTTGCGTCCCTCGAGGTCTAGAGATACACGTCGCGGGGCGTGAAACCGAGTTGGCCAACTGAGACTTTTTGCTTTGCAATAAACCCTAGCTTTGGGAATACAACCTCGTGTCTGGCGTATCTATCGTGTGTGGTGACTCGCCTTATTTCCATAGACGTCAGGGTCCCCTAGGGGCCCCTTTCAGAGTAACTAATATTCCTCTGTGTATTCCCTTAGCTCACCTTGCTGTTCTTGTCTTCTCCTTAGGTGCCGGAGTGCGATGGGAACATGCAGGAGGATGCGGTGAAATGTGAAGATGCTGCGAAGGCCTGTGAGTTCAGCGTGGCGCTGCAGCAGGCGAGGCGACGCGCATAAAATAACTTTTCTCTTCCACCTCAAAGGCGCGATGGATCGGGAATTCAGGTAAGGATTAAAGGTTCTGCTCTTGTTCTAACCTTATCTCCTTCTTTCTCCCTTTTTCTAGGAGCTCCAAACTCGAGGTGGGCGTGGCAGAAGGCTGGATGCAGACTTGCAGGCACAGTGAGCGTTATGCTGCTGGATGCAGAATAATGCGAAGCGTGTGCTGCTTTTCGGCCGTGGTTTAAATAGCCACCAAAGTAGTCCCAGGTAAGTATTCCTCCCCAGCCCCGCCCGAGTAAAAAATAGTCCCTAAGTAAAGTAGTCCCTTCCAAGCCTCTTTTGGCTTGGAGCTATTGCAGCATGGTCTGCATCAGGTAAGTTTGCAGCATGGTCTGCATCAGGTAAGTTTTAATCTATGAGCCTGGACTGACTCTCCATATGAGCCTGGCACCATAGGCACCAGGACTGGACCCAAATAGCCCCTAGCAGGGGTTGTTGGGCTTGCTTACGATAACTTGATGCCTGCTTCCGAGGTTGCTGGACGTGGTCTGAGTCCCCAGGGGTAGGCATCATGACAGCACTCCCCCCGAAAGAACCTCCTAAAGTCGTTCTTCCCTGTGGTTTCGGTTTGTCAGGGAAATTTTGGTGGCATTTTTTCACCAATCGGGGTGCATGAACATGGTCACTAGGTTCCCATGACCTTTCCTGTGGTCCGTAACCTTTCCAGTCGATTAAATAAAAGAGTTTGACTTTATCAGCTTGGAGTCCAAGATGTTCTTAACTTCAAATTCGGGTTCGCCGTCTACAAGGATAGGGTCTGGTGGCTTGGTTAGTCTTGTCCCTGGTTGCACTGGCTTCAAAAGTGACACATGAAAGACGGGGTGAATTCGCATATTAGCAGGTAAGTCCAACTTGACAGCCACCGGGTTGATAATGGCCTTAATAGAGTAAGGTCCCAAATATCTGGGGTTAAAGGTCCATGTTCCATTTAGAGGTATATGTTTTGTGGCTAACCATACTTGGTCCCCTATCTGGTATTGTGGAGTATCACTTCTATGCCGATCAGCATCTTTCTTGTATTTTTATTTCGCCTGTTTTAAATGTGTAGTTGCTTCCTTAAAGGCTTGTGTAATCGTAGCGTGCAGATGGTCCACTGCGGGCATTTCTATGTGTTGGGGTGAGTCAAGGTCTGAGGTTCGAGGATGGTGCCCATATAAGGTATAAAAGGGGCTTTGTCCAGTTTTAGAGTGTACTGAATTATTGTATGCATATTCGCCGATACAAAGAATGTCTTTCCAATTACTCTCAGTCTGATGTAACATACAACGCAGGTATTGTTCGAGAGTCTGGTTGGTCCTCTCCGTTTGACCATTGGTCTGGGGGTGGTGACTGGTCGATAACCTCACATCGATTTGCGCCAATTGACAGCATTTTTTCCAAAAATGTGAAATGAATTGACTGCCCCGGTCAGAGACCAATATGGATGGAAATCCGTGTATGCAAACAATGTTTTCGAGGAACTCCTTGGCCAGGATTGAAGCTGAAGGTAATCCCTTTAAAGGTATAAAGTGGGCCATCTTGGAAAAAAGATCCACAATAACTAGAATGGTGTTAAATCCATTGCATGGGGGTAGATCAGTAATAAAGTCTAACGATAAGGTGTGCCAAGGTGTAGGCGGAATGTCTAAAGGTTGTAAGAGTCCAGCTGGTTTTTTCTTTTGACTTTTGTTTTGGGCGCAAATGCCACAAGACATCACAAATGATTTAATATCCTTTCGCCAGGTGGGCCACCAGAATTGTCTTTTAATTTTAGCTTCAGTTTTTGCAATCTGGGTGCCCCTCCATTAGATCACGATAACAGGAAATGACTAGCTCTTGTAGTTCCTTGTGTGGCAGAAATAGCCGCCCTTGGTAATAAGGCAGATCATTGGTGACAGAGTAGTCCGGGCCTTTTTTTACCCAGTCCTGCAGTGCTGTAGGATCAAAGAGTTGCTGGATCTTTACCTGAATGTGCTCTAGTGTCTGTAGAGTAGTCATGCCAAGAATTCTTTGTTAGGAAATTATAGGTACTGGTTCTGGGTTCACTTCTGCCTCTCCCATCCCTATTTGGGATAAGGTGTCTCTTTACCATTCTTACAACCTGGTCGATAGGTTATTACAAAATCAAACTCGGCAAAGAACAATGCCCATCGGAGTTGACGTGACAATTGGGCCTTGGCTGTCTTTAAATACTGTAAGTTCCGTTGATCGATGATCACAGTAATGGTATGCCTAGCACCGAGAAGATAGTGCCGCCAAGCCTTGAAGGTGGATTTAATGGCTAATAACTCCTTGTCGGTAACCGCATAGTTTAACTCGGGTGCCGAGAACTTTCTGGACCAAAATGCTACTGGATGAAGCTGGCCAGTTTCAGGGTCCTTTTGAGACAGGACAGCTCCCATGGCTAGACTGGATGCATCGGTTTCCACTATGTATGGAAGTTCAGGACACGGGTGCTTTAATACAGGTGCAGACGTGAATTTCGCTTTCAGCTCTTGGAGGGCATTTTCAGCTTCTTCAGTCCACATAAAGCGTTTATTTTTTCACAAGAGTGCTGTGATGGGATGTACAACATGTGAAAAATCCGGGATGAATCTGTGGTAGAAATTGGCAAAGCCGAGCTTGCTTTGTACTCCTTTAACTGAACTTGGTGATGGCCACTTAAGGATTGCGTCCACGTTTCGTGAGTCCATTCGGACTCCCTTTGGGATCAGGATAAACCCAAGGAATTCAACTTCTGTGGCATGAAAAACGCATTTTTCCAGTTTTGCATATAGTTTGTGCTGGCGCAATTTCTCAAGGACTGCTCGGACGTGCTTCACATGGTCAGATTCTGAAGAGGAGTATACTAGAATATCATCGATATATACGACAACACAAACGTCAATGAGTTCACGAAGGACATCGTTCGTGAATTATTGGAAGGCTGCTGGTGCATTGCACAACCCGAAAGGCATCACCTGGTATTCGAATAACCCATACTTAGTGCAGAAAGCAGTCTCCCATCCGTCGCCTTCTTTTACACGTACCAGATGGTATGCCCCCCGGAGATCTAATTTAGTGTATATACAAGCGTCCTTCACTTGGTCTAGTAGTTCAGGGATCAGAGGTAATGGGTATCGGTTCTTAACAGTTATCTGGTTCAATGCGCGGTAGTCTATGCACGTTCTGAGGTCACCTTACTTTTTGGGCACAAAGAACAAAGCTGAAGATGCAGGGGACTTGGATGGGCAAATAAAGCCATTGGCAAGGTAGTGGTCTAAGTATTGTCGTAGGTGAAGGTTCTCAGGTTCCATAAGGGCATGGATCCTGCTACAAGGGGGTTGTGCACCGGGTATGAGATCGATTTGACAATCGTACGATCTGTGAGGAGGTGATGTGTTTGCCTGTTCTTTTTGGAAGACATCCTGGAATTCTTGGTATTCTGGAGGTAGTTGCATGACTGCTGTGGTTACTGTGGCCAGGCCTGAGTTCTGACTTTTCTTTGGGTAACAGGTTTGTGCACAATCCGGGAAGGTTATTCTCTTCTCTCGCCAATCAATACAAGGATTATGTGTTTCCAACCAAGGAATCCCCAGTATTATTTGGAACTGTGGGGCTTTGATTAGATCAAACAAAATAGTCTCTCGATGCCCATCCTGACCCAATAGTGTCATCTCTGCGGTGGAACGAGTTACAGGCCCAGAGGCAATTTCAGTTCCATCAACTGTGGTGATAGCATCTGAGGTGGTTTTTCGGCAGAGAGGTAGATTCATCCTGGAAGCCAATTCATAGTCCACATAGTTTCCTATGGCCCCGCTATCAATGTATGCCCTTACTGCGTGCATACGCGATGGCTGCCCTGCATCTACGAGAACCATTGGTATGATGAAATGCAAGGTCTGAGTATCCTTCTTCAAGCTCGGCAAGCAGACCTCTATGCTTGTCGGGCGTGGTCGTTTCCCGAGTCTGACTCCATATGGCTTTTATCAGCAGCTCCTACCACCTTCTTGGGTGGTTTTACAGGGCAATCCCGTAGAAAATGCCCAGAAGTTCAACAATATAGACACAATTGCATTTGCCGTCTCCTTTCTCTTTCCTTCTGGGTTAATGATCCTTTAACCCCTCCGATTTGCATGGGTTCTGAAGCATCTGCTCCTTTGGGGTTAGCGTGGGTTTTGACCAACACCTGATTCTCAAACTTGGCTCAATCAGCCTTTCTGTTCTGTAGTCTGTGATCTAACTGGACCACTAAGTCTATATATTCAGCGCAATCTTGAGGTGGGTTCAACACTTGAGCCAAGTCATCCTTGAGGTCTCCTCGAAGCCCTCAATGAAATAACGTGATTCGCTTTACCTCAGGCCATCCAGTTTCCACTATCAACCTATTAAAGGTTGCGATGTAGGATAGAAGGTCCTGGTTACCCTGTCGTAGGGACAAAAGTTTGTTATCCAGGGCCTGTCCTTGGGAGTGCCGGGCAAATAGTCTTTCCATGCTCGTTTGAAGCCCTGAAAATCCCGAAGAATTGGGTCATCCTGAGTAACTAGTGGAATTGACCAATCAGCTGCACTGCCGCTGAGATATGACAATACAAAGGCTACCTTGGCTTGATCATTTGGGAAGGCTCCAGGTCTGCAAAAAAAGTGCAAGCGGCATTGGTTCATAAACACGGCGAACCTTTTGGGATCTCCGTCAAAGCGTTCGGGTTGAGCTAATGGAATACTTCCTGGTAGGTTTATTTGCATAGGGTTACTCGATAACACAGGAGCTTGATTTCCCCCGGAACCAGGTAGGGGTGCTTGTCCAGCCTGGCTTTGCAATAGTTGCCTAGCAAGGTCATCAGTTCGCTCCTTTGACAAAACCAGTTCTCTCCTAAGAGCATTGGTTTCTTGACGGGCGGAATGCACTTCAGCCCTCAGTTCCCTAGTAATTGGGCCAATTGGTCAGTCTCTGAGGTATCCATAACGCCCGGGTGGGAATTTGTGGGTAGGCTAAGCGTTCTATTACGCTCACCTGGCTCCCACAGAAGGCATCGATCGGAACTGGACAGCTGCGGTCTCCACCAATGTGACGCGTAGGGCCGAGATGACGGACTGGACTGGCCCATCTAGCTTCGTTTGCTTGGCCCATAGGAATATTCTTCTGCAAATGGAGAAAGGGAATTAACCACCCGTGGAGTTGAGCGTAAATTCCCCCACTCCCCCTGTTCTCCCCACAGATCGCCTTTGATGTCCCCTCTTATAGTCTCACCTGATGGTTTGAAAAGATGAGCTCTCCATCCTGCATTGAGCGCAGGGGCGCGTTGATAACCAGTTGTTTCACTGGCTCGAAGGAATTGGTGAGTTCCAGAACAATATTGACTCAGAGATTCTCGGCAAGACGCCGTAAGTATAAAGTTCGTAAGAGTTCAAATGCCTGACTTTCACTCTTGTCCGATGCCTTGCAGGTTGCAGCTTGACCCTAATGAAGAGTTCCTCGTGGCAACCGGTAGTATTCTGGTAAGGATTTGTATTTTCGAACACAGTTCGACAAAATAAAGTCAATATGTAACCTGTTGCTTTCTCCCTTATTCAGGCGCTGAGAGAAAGTATGAAGTCCTGGGGAATAATAGCTCCGGCGGTAAAATCAGGTAAGTCTATTGTGGTGAGGAGGGTTCGCCTTGGTAGTCCATTTGTTTCACCTTGCTGTCCTTTTGTTTCCCCTTAGGGGCCGGGGTTCGGCGAAGATGCAGTGGAAGCTGCGCCGACCCGTGAAGAGGAATAGTACCCCCGGTGGTAAAATCAGGTATGTCTATGGGGGGGTAACTAATATTCCTCTGTGTATTCCCTTAGCTCACCTTGCTGTTCTTGTCTTCTCCGTAGGTGCCGGAGTGCGTTGGGAACATGCAGGAGGATGCGGTGAAATGTGAAGATGCTGCGAAGGCCGGTGAGTTCAGCGCGGCGCTGCAGCAGGCGAGGCGACGTGCATACAATAACTTCTCTCTTCCAGCTCGAAGGCGCGATGGATCGGGAATTCAGGTAAGGATTAAAGGTTCTGCTCATGTTCTAACCTTTTCTCCTTCTTTCTCCCTTTTTCTAGGAGCTCCAAACTCGAGGCGGGCGTGGCAGAAGGCTGGATGCAGACTTGCAGGCACAGGGAGCGTTACGCTGCTGGATGCAGAATAACGCGAAGCGTGTGCTGCTCTTCGGGTGTGATTTAAATAGCCTCCAAAGTAGTCTCAGGTAAGTATTCCTCCCCAGCCCCGCCCGAGTAAAAAACAGTCCCTAAGTAAAGTAGTCCCTTCCAAGCCTCTTTTGGCTTGGAGCTCTTGCAGCATGGTCTGCATCAGGTAAGTTTGCAGAATGGTCTGCATCAGGTAAGTTTTAATCTATGAGCCTGGCGCCTATGGTGCCAGGACTGTCTCTCCATATGAGCCTGGCACCATAGGCGCCAGGACTGGACCCAAATAGCCCCTAGCAGGGGTTGTTGGGCTTGCTTAGGAAAACTTGATGCCTGCTTCCGAGGTTGCTGGACGTAGTCTGGGTCCCCGGGGGTAGGCATCGTGACAGCAAGCTAATCTCACACGATGGGAAAAAGGTAACCCCAGAAAGGGCTGAAGCTATCATGAACATGGCTAAGCCACTTACGATAAAACAAATGCAAAGCTTCTTAGGCTTGTGCAATTATGTCAGAGCATGGGTCTTCGATTACAGCTCGTATACCAAGCCCTTGCTTCAGGCTTTGAAGAAAGCCCATGCAACAAAGGGAGAAATTGAATGGACAGAGGCAATGGAGAAGGGGTTTGCAGAACTTAAGGGGGCAATTTGTAAGGCCCCGGTTCTAGGGATCCCAAATTATGCAGAGGAATTCTACCTGTTTTCACATACCAATGGCATCTTTATGACGGCAGTGCTCACTCAGCAAACCTCCCTGGGGTACAAACCCCTAGCATATTACAGCGGGAGTTTGGACCCGGTTATGAGGGGCCACTTCCCATGCAAACAAAACCTAGCCACTGCCGCATTTGCCATTGAAAAGGAATCATCCATTGTGATGGGGTGCTCCATGACATTGTACGTTGAGCACTCGCTATTCGCCATACTAGAGAAGCCAAAGGGCACACTGACATTTCAGAGAGCATCTGCATATGAGGTAATTATCTCCAACCAATCAATCAAAATAGTTTGATGTAAAACAGTGAATCCAGCTACGTTCATAGCAGAGCCAGTTACAGAGGGAGAACCCATACACAATTGTGCAAATTATGAGGAATTCTATGATGAAATCCCCAGGGTAAAAGAAAATGCCCTGGCAAGTGGTGAAATTGTGTTCATTGACGGTTCCTCAAGACTCAATCAAGAAGACGGGCAAAGATATACAGGCGTGGCTGTGGTAAAACACCTAGCGAATGGAGAGTTTCAAGTACTCGTTAGTGCACGAATACCATCTCATTATTCGGCACAGGGTGCAGAACTATTGGCGCTGATACTCGCCATTGAGAAACATGCAGACCAGGAAGTACCAGTGTACAGTGACTCCGCCTATGTGACGTCCACAGTGCATGCAGGTCTAGCTTGCTGGAAAAGGAGGGGCTACCTCCAAGCAGACGGCACGCCAGTGCAACATGCAGCCTTATTGGACAGGTTGATAAAAGCACTATAGCTCCCAGTGGGCATAGCGGTCGTGAAATGCGCCGCTCACACCAAGGGGACAGATTTCGTGTCATGTGGAAATCATGAAGTGGACACGGAAGGCAAGCGTATGGCATCCAAAAACGAAACAATCATGGACGTGGAGGTGGCACGTACCCATGAGCGTAGTATGATGGTAGCATGAGCCACACCGAAGCCTATAGCAACATGGGGCAGACTCGGCTAATGGAGCTACAAGGGGAGGCACCTCAGGAGGAGAACCCCCCTGACGGGTTGTGGAGGCAAGACAGCACTGGTAAACCAGTAATGCCTGTCGCCCTACTGAAGGTAGCATTGGAGCAGTTACACTACCCTATACATATGACAAAAGAAAATCTCGCTGTAACGCTCGCAGAAGACTGGTTTACACCGAATTTAGCAGAGCATGTTGCATTTTTCATGGTGAACTGCATTATCTGCCAACAGTTAACCGCTGGGCACACATTAAAAGTAGTGAGAGGAGTTATCCCCCAGCCAAATGGGCCATTCCAGCACTTGCATATCGACTACGTCGACATGATTCAAGTGTGCAACAGGTACAGGTATTTAATTGTGGTGGTGTGTCCATTCTCTAGATGGATAGAAGCAGGTCCCTGTGCACACCCAGACTCTACCTGTGCTGCCAAATTTCTAGTGAGGGAAGTGTTCCCAAGATGGGGGGTGTGCGAGGTAATGAGGTCAGACAACGGGGCTCACTTTGTTAATGCAGTTTTTGAGCAAATCAGCTTGATGCTTGGTATAAAGCACAAGTTGTCATCGGCGTATCATCCAGAGGGGAATGGCATATGTGAGCGGCTCAATGGCCTGTTAAAAGAGAGGATAGCCAAGCTGAAGCTCACATTGAAAAAGGGATGGTTGCACTGTCTACCACTGGCAATGTATGCACTTCGGAACCAACCAGGTTCCGACCATCATCTTACGCTGCATGAGCTAGTCACTGGCAGAAGGATGAGGACCCCTCTTACCCCCGAGATAGAGCTAGATGTGATGCCCAGCCTACAACAGAGGTCTTGGGAACAGAGATGCAGGAGTACCTGAACTGTATGACATCCAGGATCTCTGTCATTTCAGGCCAGCTGCAGTGATGAAGAAGAGGGTGCACCGCAGCACAAAATACAACAGGAAGTTCTGAAACAGACTCCACGCAAATTCTATGTGCGCCACCCGTCTTCCCAGGTGATACCGTTCTTATAAGCATCTTTACAAGGAAGAAGTGGGATGAGCCACGATTCAATGGCCCTTTCATCGTAGAGGACTGCACTCCTTCAGCCATCAAGGTCCAGGGCAGAAGGGCATGGCTCTTCCTGAATGTTAAACCTTATATAGGAGAGAGCCCTCCAGCTGCATCCAATCACGAAGAAACCACAGACAACGGGGAAGAACCTCAGCATGTGCAGACGAGATCCATGGTGAGGAAGAAGGACTCATGAGCAGCAAAATGAAGGCAAAAAGAACTCTGGTTTAAAGTGTGGCTTTTAAACAAGACATTTTCTCAAACCAGTGAAAGATGATAAAAGACATAAAACGAACACTCTGTGCATCCTAGTTGCAGGGTAAAGAGAAGCACATCCAAAGCCACAACATTGATAAAACGAACTGGCACGTCATGTCCAAGTAGTACAAAGAATCAAGACTCTGATAGACTGCAAATAAAATATTTTCTGAGAGCATAACACAGTATCCTGAAGCAGCCACTATCAAGACTTTGTTCACAGAACTTATAGTATCTCCTAGCAGAAGCCTCAAGTGGGATGTCCTTACGTACTTTCAATTGGTGGTGCTATCATATCCGTCACTCATAGGGAGAGAGACCAGTGTCACAGACTTTATTCAAGACCCTGCGAACAAGAAAATAATCTGGCAACTACTGATTGTCATCTCGGAAGCCTTCGCCAAGCTACCCGAGCACAGCGAAGAGGACACAAATGCGTCCACCGCCAGTAGACATTGATGAACTCACATTTACTTTGTTCTTTCAAATAATCGAGAAATACCCAGGGCTCATCGGGAGAACAACTGACACACGTACTTTCATCAGAGACCCAAGAAACCTAGCTCAGTTGAACCAACTGTGAACTAAGCTAAATCCCCTTGTGGTAGTCCACGCAACAGGAAGGTGCAGAGACTGTGCAAATCAAAAGAAAAGCTCATGACCAGGACCCGGCCAAACAGAACAAATGTCCCTATCACCCGAAGACACCCGGCTGGCGCACAACATCCTGCTTAGACTAGTCACACGCAACAGGAAGATGCAGAGACTGTGCAAATCAAAAGAAAAGCTCATGACCAGGACCCGGCCAAACAGGACAAATGTCCCTATTACCCAAAGACACCCAGCTGGCGCACAACGTCCTGCTTAGACTAGTCACAGACTATCCGGAAATGTTGGGAAGGCCTGCAGATGTGATGTCATCACCTTCCGTAGAGATCCGGCCAATGCCCCACAGATGGGTACACTCCTCCACGGCATAATGCTCCAGGTGGAGCTATCTAACTTCCAACGAGAATACCTTAAGAGGTTCCAGTGAGACTTTCTGCCGTGGGACAGATTGTGGAGACAGAGAGACAGTGCTTTATCTTTTGCCGTGGAACAAACCGAGGACAGAGACACAGTTCTTCAATTTTCCGCCACAGGACAGATCGAGGAGAGCAGAGACAAGAACTACACCATCCTATTTTTTCTTTTTACTTTTTCCTCTATTTTTCCTTATTTTTTATTTTTATTTTTATTTTTCATGTTCACTTTCATTTTTATTTTTATTTTTACAACATTTTATTTTTGTGTGATTTTTAGCAGTTCCATCTTTTCATTCGTACACATTGAACAGGTTCCAGCATGTCCTCAGGACCAAGGCAAAGTCGAGGAATGCACTGGGTTTTTACCTACTGTAAATATGCATTATGAATGTGATATACCAAAGTTGCTAGCCTAACCCTTTTTCCATAGTCTAGCACAGGAACTGTACTGCAAACCCAGAAATTACCGACAGCACCCGCAAGAGTGGGGACATATGAAAAAGCACTCGTCACTTTAGTAGTAATGAACTCTTGAACTACGAGATCAGAGCAAGAAGAGGAATAAATAACTGACTATGGACTTGTTTGAAATGGGGGCACAGAACAGTAACTTGGTTTTACCACCAGCACAGGGGCGCCCCCGCTTCCCTGGAAGGAAATGCTGCCAGATGTCCTGCAAGTCTATTATGTGTATATGCGTAGTAATTATCATTGTCTTTCTATCGGTGACTATCAGAACTACTTTCTTTATTGGTGCACGAAGTGTCCCAATCTCAGTTCATCCACCAGATAATGAACGTATGGGGCCTATGAAAGCACCCAGAACCTATATAGTCATCCCAGTCCCAAGAAAACCTGATAGTAAAGTTAATGAACTAAAATTAAATATAATTAGTGGTCGTTCAGACACACTTGAGGTAACGAATGACGAGAAAAGCTGGAGACAGGGTCAGCACGGAATAAATGAAAACATGACACTGACCACTGCACGCACCCACACACAGGATGCACACAAACAAGGGAAAGTGTCAATGGTTACAGGGCCTCCAACGAAGGCAGCAGAGAAGGGGAGACTGCATGCCGAACAATCAGTTCCAGAAAATAGTGAAAGTAACCAAGGAGAACCAAGTAAGAAACCAATGAAAGAGGGCATAGCAAAATCCCTCAAAAGAACAGAAGTAGCCACAACACAAAGGAACTCACAGAGAAAACACAAATACTGATAAATTATTTGTTCCCATTTATAGTCAGAGCAAAGAAACTGCACGAGGAGTTGAAAAATAGAACTACAGAGACTATAACGGCAAGCACGTCAGCTTGAACACTGCTAACAAGCACCAGACCTACGACACAGCCACACGTTGGGGAGTTGGTGAGCCAACGGCGGTTAGAGAACCTCTATGGAAGATTACTAGAGGAAAGGAAAAGAAACGAAAAACCTTCTCCTACCACTGAGATACAGCCAGGGCAGCCCGCCCTACCAAGACACACAGAGTGGAAACGCATTGCAGATGCTTTTAAAGACATGGTAATAGCAAACTACAGAAGAACGCTGAGAATCAAGAGAAGCCTGCATGAAGTTAACAATGAGCTGAACGATTACCTGGACAGCACAGCCCACCTCGGAAACAACATATAGTACCAGCACATGAAGGAAGTAGGATGAAGACAGTCAGAAGGAGAAAGCTTCGTCTGTGCACTCCTACCATATAGTATGGGAAAATCCAAGATCTTCGTGGCTGTAGAAATTGATGTACCCACAGCACACTGCATATCACATGTAGCAATGTGCAACACCAGAGGACAATTTATGGGAAGAGACGCCTCGTTGATATGGGCCAATGAAAAGGATTACCCGGATGAAGATGGCTACGCCCAGGACATTAAAACAAGAAACAGGGTGCACACAAGGAATCACGTGACCAGATACGAGAATCCTGGTGTCAAAGGATCAGGAACATGTTGAGTAATAAATCCAAGATTGAACGTTCAAGGAAAAACTGCAGAAGAGGCTCAGACTTGGAATAACAGAGGCCAAATACAGATTTGGGGAACAGTGGTTTCCCCAGATGGATGGGAAGAAGGAGTAGTAATCTGCCGAGCTTGGATGTCTTTGGAGCCTGCCGAGAAGCAATAGAGAATTCGCAGAAATTATGCAAACCTCTATGGCCAAAACTGGTAAAGCTGCTAACATGGGTCGAAGACAGAGGAGGACCCCTGCAGATAGTACCACTGGAAAGCCCAAAACTATGCTTCAGAAGTAATGGCACGAGGAAGATGGGAGAGAATGTAAACTGCGGACAAATCTTTGAAGCCCCAGGAATGACACAAAGAACCGCAGTTATTATGGACCATTACTGTGCGTGTGGATCCAAGGCATACATAAGACTACCGAAAAACTGGGGAGGCATTTACACACTGGTGAACGTCCACGTTCCAGCGCTAGTGATCCCTAAGAATGACCTGAAGTTGGACAGTTTCCCGAAAGCAGATGCTCATCTAAGGAGAAGGAGATCTGTGGAATTGGCATCCAGGATGAAGATAGAAAATTACTTTTCTACCAAATCAGAAGAGGAATTCCATGCAATCCCATATGAATACAGGCTGTTCAGCCTTACCTCAAAGTGTTCACCATGATTCTCTTCCCACACATCCAAATTGGAGTGAATGCTAAATGGTTGCAGATAAGCAGATGGGAGTTATTGCAGACCATCAATACCACTATAAAAGGATTTAACGCGATCAAAGAAGAGCTGAGAGCAATCATACTGATGACCCTCCAGAACAGATATGTGCTTGACATGATCACAGCAATGGATGGAGGTGTATGTGCAAAAATCGGAGAATCATGTTGCACATTTGCACCATCGCACAATGAAGAAAACGGAACCTTAACAGAAGCCATAAGTATGTTGACAAACTTGAAAAACCAGATGATCGATGAAAGTGATGAAGTGGACGATTGACAGCTGGTTTGGAGACCTATTTTCGTGGGTCCCACAATGGATGGCAGATATATTCAAGTTTCTGGTAGCACTATTAGCAATGGTACTACTAGGATTCTGTGTTATCAAGATAATCATTGCACAGTGCCAGAAAACTGCGAAGAAAGTCATAGGGATGAAATTAATGGCTGATGTCGAACAAGGGTGGAAGCCCAGAGACCTGACTGATAAAGAAATAAGAGACTTTGTGGAGGCCAGCAAATTTGCGCCAGAAGGAACAAAGTTCACATATCCTAAGAAACGAAGAAGGTATGAAGGAAAATGGATCTACTGCAGCCCAAATGGACAATGTCAGCTAATGACCTGGAACAAAGATGAGCATGTGAAAACAGCAGGGAGTTTGAAAGGGGTGATAAAAATATGGACCCCAAAGACTCACATTCACACCATCATGTACAAACCCTGAAGACGATGAGCATGACACCAAAGAATCAAAGGAAATAAATGCAAAGCAGATCACAGAAGTGGTCGATGAACCGACCAGAGGGGGGAGTGTAGAAGAGGTCCCAGACATTGCATGCACCCCTAGCCGCTTATATGAAACAAAGAGTACCTACAGACGGTCCATGAAGAGACCCAAAGAGCCCTAATGGAAGGCCAGTGGAAATGACACAAGGGCCTAAACAGACTTGTGAATGAACAAAAGCGGCTATCGAAGACAAGCACGCCAGTGCAAGTAGCTACGAAAATAAATGTAATGGACACAGAGAAGAGACAATGTTAAAATGTAAGGAAATGTTGCTACGAGACAAGATGGAAGCAACCGACCAGTTAAACGTGTGTAAATAGGCTTGGAACGCAAGAGGCTAAAGAAAACGATACTGCTTGCAATGCTTAGTAGAAGATTAGAGCGGCAAGCACCAACCACATATCTACCCCAATAAGACACATTATACAAGTGCGACTCCATTTTGTAAAAGCAGAAATGTACCCAGGCTGCCAGAGGCCTGACAGGCCAAGTTTCGTAACCCAGCCAGAGGCAAGAGAAGGAGCGGAATCGAAACTCAACAAAGAGAGACTCATGCCTAGGAAATCAAGGTCATCCAGAGAAAGGGAGCAGAGCGTCAGCTAACAAGACTCAAACTTCAGAGCACTACCAGCCAGCCCCATGAAGGTCAAGATAAGGGGGGCCCATGCAGGTGGTGAGGCCGAAACAGAATTAAATACACTAAAAGCTGGAAACTGAAGCAGATTCATGGTGAACTAGCACGTGATCAGCCAGGCGCTTAGAGGTACCACCGCCTGATGTCAACCAGAACCCGAGGATGCTATAACTTTTCCTGATAAGAGGCTACAGTTTCAAGGCCATACCCAGCCAACTAATTGACACATAGCCCAAGATACTGATTGATGGAAGGGAGGCAGGGTGAAACTTGGGACACCAGGCACCTGGGTGTCCTTTCTGCATGCTGCTAATTAAAAGTGGAAATTTATGTCTAGGGGTGTAACCTGCCCAATCACAATGGACCAAGTTAGCTGGGGTCCTATATATCGTAGAACCAATGAGACGTCGTACTTGCAGTGACGTCTATCACATGTGATGTAGAGGGAGGGGTGTAGACGGCCACCCGATACGAGTTATCCAATCTGCATGTTCCATTATCATATACAGATATAGCACCTATACTTAAGTTACCTTTCCTAACCAATTATATTGCATGACAAGTTTTGTAGAATTAGACGTCAATGATGACGAATATTGCCTATAAGAATTGCTGTTCAACTGAAGTTCGAGGAGGTCGGAGCGAGATAGGTGGTCGCAACAATGCTGATTCCCAACTGCTTCCCTGTTTGATGCACTTGTCATTAAACGGACTTCTCTTTGCCAAACTACTGAGTCCTCATTATTGAGTCGTGTTGGAGTAAGTGAATCCTGCACCCCCATCCCTCACATGGTGCAGCTATCTTGTCTTACAAGTACTAGAAGGTGAGCACTGACCTATGGGCCCGTTGGTGGATATCTCGCTCTCCTGTACAATGTCATCTCGGATAGACCTCTTCCTTATCTCAGCCTCACTAATGGGGATAGTGCTGGAAGTCGAAATCAGATCATGCACCCTATCCGACCACTCCCTGGTTTCACTAACCCTGAAACCAAAGGCGGGTCCGTCCAATTGCTCCTGAAGGTTTAAATCCACGGCACTCCAAGATGTGGTGTTGAAATCAGACATCAAATCCGACATTGAAACCTTCTTCACCACCAATACGCCGGATGGCACCTCCCCAGCCACTAGATGGCAAGCTTTCAAAGTATACATCAGGGGCATGGCAATGTCGAGAGAGTCTGGAGTGCTTAAATGCATTAGAAGGGACCTCAAGGTCTCCGAAAGGACACTCAAGAATCTTGAACAAGAATATCCGACCCAAATCCACTCAGAACTGGAGCGGTTTGAAGCCCACGCCCTGAGAGAAACCCGATACTACTCCTGCCCTGTTGCCGCCAAGAAGTACAGCAAAGGCGATAGACTGGGGAGGACCCTGGCGAGGCTGGTCCACGCTGAGTGTGGTAGAGATCAGTTGGACTGTATCCTACATATCGATGGCAATATTAAGGGGTCCGATGTGGATGTAGTTGCAGTATTCCGCAGCTTTTACCATGAGTCACTGAGGGAGCCACTAATCACTGAAATGCTAAAGCCGGATAACCTAGCAACGAATGTGGCTCATACAGACCCCTGTCCATTATTAACTGTGATACCAAAATCTACGTGAATATTTTGGCTAACCATCTTCTCCCACAAATGCCTCACCTAGCAAACCCCGGTCGGGCTGGGGAGGTCCACTAATCTCAACATTAGACGACTGTTTGACATAATGGCTTGAATAGACCCCGGGGCACAAGCAGTGAAGGTAACTATAGATGCCCGAAAGGCGTTCGATATGGTAGCCTGGGAATACCTTTTTGCAAATACTGGAAAAGATGGGGTTTGGCTCTAATATGCTGAGTTATATTAAACTTTTGTACACACAACTGCTAGCCAAGGTCCTTGTTAATGCATGCACATCCACAACATTTCAGCTCGCGAGGGGCACCCGACAAGTTTGTCCATTCTCCTCCATCCTCTTTGCCCTGGCCATCAAGCCTATGGTGGAATACATCAGGGAACACATCATAGGCATCAGGGAATTCGCCTGGCCAGTCCTCCTGAGATCTTATCCCTATACACTGATGATGTAGAATTATACGTTAGGGACCCCTCGAACAACTTGATACCGATACTTGAAGCCATCACCCGTATAGGTGAACTATCTTCACGATTAACTTCACAAAATCTGAGATATTCACCCTCACAGAGGCCACCTTGAACTGCCGTGGAACTACCTCTCTACGGTGGCCCCCAGATCAGCATTAAATACCTTGGGGTATGGTTGTCGGGCTCTCACCCCGTACTCTTACAAGACAACTATACCTCAATTAGAGCATATACAGAGACCAAACTGAATAAATGGAAAACCCTCTCACTCTCCCCTGCCGCCAAACTATCTCTAATCAAGATGATAATACTCCCCAAGATGCTATATACATTCTCTAATGTCCCAACGTGGCCTGGAAAACCATACTTTGCCAAAATGCATGGCCTACTCGTGCAGTTCCTATGGCATTCCGGAGCAGTCCGTAAGAAATGGATCGAGATGGCTTACCCTTATGACAAGGGGGGATTCACCGTCCTGAAACTAGAACTACACTGGACAGCTGCCCAAGCGCAGTTCGCCACAATCTGGTACCCCATGACTTCACCCCCCCACATGTAAAACTGGAGACACTGGCTGCAGCGGATTCCGATTTAAAAACACTAATACTAGACCAACGTTACAAAGACGACTGCTCGTTCGACCTGGTCATCCTCACACTGCGTACGTAGAGTGCATTTTATGCCTATACAGGAATGGTTAAGCCCTACTATCGGTGGCTTGCCCTATGGAAATTCCCTGACCTACTTCCCACATGGGACAAGGCAATACAGACGAAGAGGGAGCGTCTGGGATACAGGGCTCTTGCGGATCTCTTTCCTGAGGGGGAATTCATCACACCCTCCACTTGGAAACCTCGTCATGGAAATACTGGGGTGGAACACCTTCAATACTACAGCCATATCGGCCAAATGGGCCTCATACCCATCTGAAATCCCTGAAGCCGCATGCCTGGCATACATTGCAAACTCTGGAGACTGTAGACACACTCTCTCTACACTATATAAGATATTGCTGGACACCACCTCACCCCCCACTTCACGTGCACATGAGGGATGGTCCCGCAAACTGGGCTCCAAACTCACGGATGACCAATGGGCCTGCATGTGTAGGCACACCAACAAGGTTTCACTAAACTTTCGATTCAAATTTATACAATTCCAACTCCTGAATAGGCTCTATTACTGTCATGATGCCTACCCCCGGAGCACCAGGCCAGGCCCAGCACCCCCAGGAGCAGGCATCATGCCCCCGGGTAAAAGCCCAGCGGTCCCTTATAGGGGCTCTTTGGACTCTGTCCTGGCGCTGTTGGCGCCAGGCTCATGTTGGACATCAGTCCTGGCGCCATAGGCGCCAGGCTCATAAAGGAAGTTGTTTTGTGCACTTACCTGATGCAGACCATGCTGCAAGATTCAGGCCTCCCTGAGACCTGAAAGGGACAATTTTTCTATTGGGACTATTTTGCCACTCGGGCGTGGCCAGGGAAGGATACTTACCTGGAACTACTTTGGGGGCTATTTAAGCCACGCCCAGACAGTAGCTCACGCTTCGCGTTGTTCTGCATCCAAGCAGCTGAACGCTCACTGTGTCAGCTCCTGCATCTGGTCTCCAGCCACGCCCGACTCGATCCTGGAACACCTGTAAGGAAAGAAGAGAAGAGAAAGGTGAAAACCAAGAATTTTATCAAACTTCTTACCTGCATCCGGAACCTTCACGCCAGTGTTCCTGAGAAAAGACTTTCATTTAAAAGCACCGCGTTGCTCGCTGCAGCGCCGCGCTTCACTCACCTGTCCTCGGGAGTTCTTCTGGCTCCACCGCGATTGTCTGCACCGGTCGCCACATCTCTGCGCCTAGGGGAGAGAAGAAGAGACAAAAGGTGAGCAGAAGGAACATATGAGGAAAGCCTAATTTTCCGCCATAACACTTACCGGTCTTCTGTTGGTGGACCATTCCTCATTTCGGGTCGGCGCCGCTTCGTTGGCAGGTACCGCACCCCGGCCCCTATGGGGAAAGGACAAAAGACATTACTGGAGGAATATAAAGACATTAAGAGGGATCGCCCCCATCGCTAACTCACCTGAGTTTACCATCGGCAATTCAATCCCTCAACGCATCGCCTTCATTCTGCACCTGAAATAAAGGACAGATCACAGGTTAGGAAGGCAACAGAAAAGGAGGCTCAACACTTGAACTTTTGTAATCTTCATACTTACGGCGTTCCGCTCGGAAAAGTCAAGTGGATTTTGCCAGCGCCATTCTGAAAACCAGTGAAGTAACTGGACAAACACGCGCCTCTGCACCAGAAGCAGGATGGAGAGTTCATCCTTTCAAACCATAAGAAGGATATTCCTACGGGCCAGAGAAGGAAGAATTGAGGGTCCTGTTTAGTCGGTGTTCCGAGTTCTGCGCATCACGCTCGAAGAGGCCACAGCAACCCAGACTACACCAGCGCCTCCGTGGGAGTCATGTGAGCGTTACAGAACGCGAAGCCTTCCTACAAATTCCCACCCATGCGCTATGGAAACTTCTGAGACTGATCAGTTGGCCCAACTACTGGGGGAATTACGGGCCGAAGTACACGCCGCTCGTCAAGAGACTAATGCTCTCAGGAGGGAAGTGATTGCATCAAAGGAAAGAACTGATGACCTGGCTAGACAGTTTTTGCAAGGTCAAGCTGGACACACTCCTCTACCCGGTTCCGGGGGGAACCCCGCTCCTGTGGTTCCCAGTAACCCTGTGCAGATTAATCTACCTGGAAACATGCCGCTGGCCCCACACGAACGCTTTGCTGGGGACCCCAAACGATTCGCCGTATTCATGAATCAGTGTCATTTGCACTTCCTATGCAGACCTGGGGCCTTCCCTAATGATCAGACCAAGGTAGCCTTTGTATTGTCATATCTCAGCGGCTGTGCTGCCGATTGGTCAGTTCCACTGGTTACTCAAGATGACCCGATTCGCCGTGATTTTCAAGGATTTCAAGCAAGCATGGAAAGGTTATTTGCTCGACACTCTCAGGGGCAGGCTCTGGATGATGAACTCCTATCCCTGCGACAGGGCAATCAGGACCTCCTATCCTACATTGCAACCTTTAATAGACTAATTGTGGAAACTGGGTGGCCAGAGGATAAAAGAATCATGTTGTTTTATCGAGGTCTACGCAGAGAACTTAAAGATGTCTTGGCCCAAGTTGTAAATCCGCCCTAAGAATGCACAGAATATATAGACTTAGTGGTCCGATTGGATCACAGACTTCAAAACAGAAAAGCAGATCGGTCCAAGTTTGAGACCCGGGTGTTGGTCAAGACCCACGCTAACCCCAAAGGTGCTGATGTCTCTGAGCCTATGCAAATCGGAGGGGTTAAAGGACCTTTAACTCAAAAAGAACGTGAAAGAAGACGGCAGATGCAATTATGTCTTTATTGTGGGGCCTCTGGACACTTTCTACAAGATTGCCCGGCAAAACCGCCCAAGAAGGTGGTAGGAGCCGCTGATAAAAACCATGAAGACTCTGTTTCGGGAAACGACCACGCCCGACAAGTGTAGGGGTCCGCTTGCCGAGCTTGAAAACTAACTCTCAGACCTCGCATTTCATTGTGCCAATGGTCCTTGTAGATCCGGAACAGCCTAAGCGGTTGCATGCAATAAAGGCATACATCGATATTGGTGTTATAGGAAATTATGTGGATCGTGAATTGGTCTCTAGGATTAACCTCCCTCTGCGTCCTAAAACCAGCAAAGATGTCATCACCACAGTCGATGGAACCGAAATTGCCTCTGGACCGGTAACACATTCCACTGCTGAGGTGACACTTATAGGTCCGGACGGCCATCGGGAGGCAGTTGTGTTTGATGTAATCAAGGCTCCACAGTTTCAGGTTATTCTCGGAATCCCTTGGTTAGAGACACATAATCCTCTAATTGATTGGCGAGCGAAGAGAATAACCTTCCCGGATTGTGCACAAACCTGCTACCCAGAAAATCTGAAGATTAGTCTAGCGTCTGTAACCTCTGTCTCCATGCAACTACCTCCGGAATACCAAGACTTTCAGGACGTTTTCCAAAAGGAACAGGCCAACACGTTACCTCCCCACAGATCGTACGATTGCCAAATCGATCTGGTGCCCGGTGCACAACCCCCTTGTAGCAAGATTTATGCCCTTACTGAACCTGAGAATCTGCATTTGAGACAATATTTAGATCAATACCTAGCCAATGGTTTCATTCGCCCGTCAAAGTCTCCGGCATCCTCGGCTTTGTTCTTCGTGCCCAAAAAAGAAGGCGACCTTAGAACTTGTATCGACTACCGCGCATTGAACCAGATAACTGTTAAAAACCGTTACCCTCTGCCTCTGATCCCTGAACTCCTTGACCAGGTGAAGGACGCTTGCGTATACACCAAGTTAGATCTCCGGGGGGCTTATCATCTGGTGCGAGTAAAAGAAGGCGACGAATGGAAAACGGCCTTCCGTACAAAATATGGATTATTCGAATACCAGGTGATGCCTTTCGGGTTGTGCAACGCGCCTGCTGCCTTCCAATTCTTCATGAACGATGTCCTTCGGGAACTCATCGATGTTTGTGTTGTCGTATATATCGATGACATTCTTGTGTACTCCTCTTCGGAATCTGATCACAGAAAGTATGTCTGGGCCGTCATTGAAAAATTGCGCCAGCACAAACTGTTTGCAAAGCTGGAAAAGTGCGTTTTCCATACCACCGAGGTTGAGTTTCTTGGATTCATCCTGACACCTAAAGGGGTCCGAATGGACTCACGAAAAGTGGATGCCATCCTCAAATGGCATCACCTAGTTCGGTGAAAGGTGTCCAAAGCATGCTTGGTTTTGCTAATTTTTATCGCAGATTTATCCCGAAATTTTCACGTGTGGTACAACCCATCACTGCACTCTTGCGAAAAAATAAATGCTTCGAATGGACCGAGGAAGCCGAACAGGCCTTTCAGGAATTGAAAGCTAAATTCACGTCTGCACCTATTTTGAAGCACCCGCGTCCCGATCTCCCTTATATAGTCGAAACCGACGCGTCCAGCTTAGCCATGGGAGCTGTCCTGTCTCAGAGAGACCCTGAAACCAACCAACTGCACCCCGTAGCATTTTGGTCCAGAAAGTTCTCGCCGCCTGAGGTAAATTATGCAATCACCGACAAGGAGTTATTAGCCATTAAGTCTGCCTTTAAGGCTTGGCGGCATTATCTTCTTGGCACCAGGCATACCATCACTGTGATCACTGATCACCGAAACTTACAATATTTAAAAACTGCCAAGGCTCAATCGTCACGTCAGCTCCGATGGGCTTTGTTCTTTGCTGAGTTCGATTTTGTAATCACTTACCGCCCCGGCTGTAAGAATGGCAAAGCGGACGCGCTATCTCGAATAGGAATGGGAGAAATAGACACAAACTCAGAACCTGTGCCGATAATTTCCGAACAAAGAATTTTGGGGATAACCTCTTTACAAACCCTTGAAGGCATTCAAGCACGGGTAAAACAACTCCTGGACTCTACAGCCTTGCAGGATTGGATCCAAAGGGGGTCTTACTTTTCGGTCAACGATGGCCTACCTTACTTCCAAGGACGCTTATTTCTGCCAGAAAAGGAATTGCAAGAACTGGTTATTTCCCGTCATCATGATACCCTGATGGAAGGACATCCTGGCATTGCCAAAACTGAGGAAAAAATTAAACGACAATTCTGGTGGCCTTCCTGGCGAAAGGATATTAAATCTTTCGTGATGTCCTGTGGAGTTTGCACCCAAAACAAAGGCCAAAAGACAAAACCCGCCGGTCTTCTTCAGCCTTTAGACATTCCACCAGCACCTTGGCACACCTTGTCACTAGATTTTATCACGGACCTGCCCCCTTGTAATGGATACAATACTATTCTGGTTGTGGTGGATTTATTTTCCAAGATGGCCCATTTTATTCCGTTGAAAGGATTACCTTCAGCTTCTGTCGTAGCCAAGAAATTCCTCGAAAATATCATCCGTTTGCATGGATTCCCGTCCATACTAGTCTCCGACCGGGGAAGCCAGTTTATTTCTCATTTTTGGAGAAAGTGTTGTCAACTGGCACAAATCGACGTAAGACTCTCAACCAGCCACCACCCACAAACCGATGGTCAGACGGAGAGAACGAACCAGACCCTTGAACCATACCTACGTTGTATGTTGCACCAATCGGAGGGTAATTGGAAGGATATTTTATGGGTGGCCAAATATGCAGACAATAACTCGGTACACTCTGGAACTGGACAAGGCCCCTTTTATACCCTATATGGACATCACCCTCGTACTTCAGACCTGGACTCACCTCTGAGCCTTGAAATGCCCGCAGTGGACCATTTGCATTCCACGATAACTCAAGCCTTCAAGGATGCTACTGCACATTTGCAACAAGCGAAAGGGAAATACAAAAAGAATGCGGATCTGCATCGGAGTGAGGCGCCTCCATACCAAATAGGGGATCAAGTATGGTTGGCTACCAAACACTTATTGCTCAAGGGACCTCGAACTTTTAATCCAAGGTATTTGGGCCATTACTCGATCAAAGCTATAATTAACCCAGTGGCAGTCAAGCTCGATCTACCAGCTAACATGCGGATTCACCCCGTTTTTCATGTGTCACTTTTGAAACCAGTGCAACCAGGAACCAGACTAATAAAGCCACCAGAACCAATCCAGATAGATGGGGAGCCTGAATTCGAGGTGAAGAACATTTTGGATTCTAAGATCTCAAAATCAAAACTTTTCTATCTAATTGATTGGAAAGGGTACGGGCCTCAGGAAAGGTCTTGGGAACCCAGCGACCACATACATGCACCTCGGATGGTAAAAAGGTTCCATCAGAATTTCCCAAACAAACCGAAACCTCCAGAGGGAATGACCTTGGGATGGGCCTTGGGGGGGAGTGCTGTCATGATGCCTAACCCCGGAGCACCAGGCCAGGCCCAGCACCCCCGGGAGCAGGCATCATGCCCCCGGGTAAAAGCCCAGCGGCCCCTTATAGGGGCTCTTTGGACTCTGTCCTGGCGCCGTTGGCGCCAGGCTCATGTTGGACATCAGTCCTGGCGCCATAGGCGCCAGGCTCATAAAGGAAGGTGTTTTGTGCACTTACCTGATGCAGACCATGCTGCAAGATTCAGGCCTCCCTGAGACCTGAAAGGGACTATTTTTTCATTGGGACTATTTTGCCACTCGGGCGTGGCCAGGGAAGGATACTTACCTTAAACTACTTTGGGGGCTATTTAAGCCACGCCCAGACAGTAGCTCACGCTTCGCGTTGTTCTGCATCCAAGCAGCTGAACGCTCACCGTGTCTGCTCCTGCATCTGGTCTCCAGCCACGCCCGCCTCGATCCTGGAACACCTGTAAGGAAAGAAGAGAAGAGAAAGGTGAAAACCAAGAATTTTATCAAACTTCTTACCTGCCTCCGGAACCTTCACGCCAGCGTTCCTGAGAAAAGACTTTAATTTAAAAGCACTGCGTTGCTCGCTGCAGCGCTGCGCTTCACTCACCTGTCCTCGGGAGTTCTTCTGGCTCCACCGCGATTGTCTGCACCAGTCGCCACATCTCTGCGCCTAGGGGGGAGAAGAAGAGACAAAAGGTGAGCAGAAGGAACATATGAGGAAAGCCTAATTTTCCACCATAAAACTTACAGGTCTTCTGTTGGTGGACCATTCCTCATTTCGGGTCGGCGCCGCTTCGTTGGCAGGTACCGCACCCCGGCCCCTATGGGGAAAGGACAAAAGACATTACTGGAGGAATATAAAGACGTTAAGAGGGATCGCCCCCATCGCTAACTCACCTGAGTTTACCATTGGCAATTCAATCCCTCAACGCATCGCCTTCATTCTGCACCTGAAATAAAGGACAGATCACAGCTTAGGAAGGCAACAGAAAAGGAGGCTCAACACTTGAACTTTTGTAATCTTCATACTTACGGCGTTCCGCTCGGAAAAGTCAAGTGGATTTTGCCAGCGCCATTCTGAAAACCAGTGAAGTAACTGGACAAACACGCGCCCCTGCACCAGAAGCAGGATGGGGAGTTCATCCTTTCAAACCATAAGAAGGATATTCCTACGGGCCAGACAAGCAAGATTTGAGGGTCCTGTTTAGTCGGTGTTCCGAGTTCTGCGCATCACGCTCGAAGAGGCCACAGCAACCCAGACTAGACCAGCGCCTCCGTGGGAGTCAGGTGAGCGTTAAAATTACACACCAGCCAGGCTGTCTAAAATTTCTCACACACATCCTCAGTGCTGCCCTAGATGCCACCGCTGTCCTGCTGACCCGCTACACATGTTCTTGGCATGCTCTCAGCTGAGAGATTACTGGAACCAAATCATGGACACGCTATCCGAAGTGTTGACCATCCCACTGGAGCAGAGCCCCCTAGGAGTGCTCTTTGGCATCTGGCCAACTATTCATAGCAAAACGCACCACGCATTTGTGTACATAGCATGCATGATCGCCAAGAGAGATATCCTATTCAAGTGGAAAGATTTTTTTTTAAAACACCGTCAAAGAATGGCTGTTCACCCTGACATGGGCCCAGGAATGTGAAGACGTATATATCTACACCCTCCTTCCCCCAGTCTCTTATCTTTGTGAACTGGGGGATCCGGGCGGATCTGAAATGTGCCATCCCCATCTAATATGTCATTTAAATTCTATGTGTGGTTTGTACAATGTGTCAACTCATGTCGATGGAAATATGTAAACTGAAATGTAAACTGCTGTTCGATATTATTGTTACCCAGTACCTGTTTTTCCAGCAATGAATAAAGGTTTACAAAAAAATATGAAAAGTAGACAGAGAAAGAATAAATAATACTGAAGCTACTGTTCGACTCCACATACCTATATCCAGTTTTATCCAATGTCCACACTGTATTATACTACAGTTTCTGGTTATCTACCTGCGTGTATTTCATAAACTCCTGTATATCCATCTCTGGAGATTACAAATGCTAAATCATAGTACATGTTCTGTTATCTAGGTCCCTGGAGAACAGACACTGTGCATCTGTCGAATTAGAACATACTTTTACCATTGGGGTACCTTTCCTAGAGTCTAGGATAGACAGTAAATAGCATTCTAAATGCATTGGTCGTTCTCCACCTTTCCCTAAAATGACACTAAGATCCTCTAAATCACAATACCCAGGCACCACCACCTAGTGCATAGCTAAGTGTAGGTTGACTGTGTCTGATACCAAGCTGACATTTCCACCAAGTTCTCACCGGGCTGTTACCCCCGTGAAATCGGGCCATTCTTTATACCAGTAAATGAGCTTGGAAATCATCTTGTGCCTCCTTGTGGTAAAAAGGACAGAATAGAAATAATATATCAAATGTGAGATGTGTGGAGGCTCAGGGTATTTAACATCTGCTTTATCAGTAGTAGTGAATATGTTAATGGTAGGCAAAACTATATCTCTAAAATGGAGTTGTGGAGTTACAGTGGGGTTTTCCAGCTTAGCATTCAAAGCTTTGAGGTAATCCTCATTGCTCATCCAATTTGGAAGCACCTCACATAAGTAAAGAGCAACCCCAACCAGGCATTTGGCTGGCTGTGGTATAAACCAAACCACAGGCCCACCCACACTCCTAGGCACCATTCAAATCACAGGTCCAACCATGCCAGTGTACTGTATAACATGTCTAATGCCATGGCCATGCCCTCACATCAGAAGATGTGACTATGTTAGTCACATGTTTGCATAGCCAATATAGTTTGCACTTTGGTATCAGCTTCTCCTACAGCTCCATTAGTACATATCAGTGCGAACAGACAGACCACTACAATAACAGAAACTACATTGCAGTGTCTACCACTCTTTTGCAATGGCTGACATGCACCCATGTCGGGTGACCCTGAGCCTTTACAGCAGAGTTGGAGGTAAGCGGAAGCAGATATTTACCTTTTAACCTAGGGGCTAGAGATGTTTTTCTTGGAAAAACCTTTAGGAGGACGCTGTTACCTAACCGTAACTAATGACCTTGCGTGGCTGGTTCTTGTGGTAGAGCTGCATGGACCTGATTATGAATGAGTCTGACAGAAGATATTAAGGTCTTCACATACTTAAGTAAACAATTACCTGACAGCTGTAAATTAGGCAATAGCATGGGTCGCCAATAAAGAATTTCATATGGACTGAGCACACTTTTCTTGTTTGGGGTGCTTTTCATACTCAATAAAAACTAACAATAGGGCCTCTAGCCATTTTAACCCTGTTTCCTTTGCTTTGCTAGCTTGTTCTTCAAGACCCTGGTTCGTCTCTCTACTGCCCCTGCTGACTGATGGTGGTGGAGATAGTGCAGGTGGTGCTGAATCTCTAATGTGGACAAAAATGTCTTGATGATAATATTTGCAAAATGAGTGCACTAGTCTTTATTAATACACACAGGTATACCAAATCTATGTACAAATGTATGTATCAAGATATTTGCTACTGTTACCGCATCCACTGTCCTGCAAGCGTAGTCCTCTACCCAACAAGAAAACACATCCATGATCAAGTACTGCCATTGGTTGTACCGCAGGAACCGTAGAAAATTATTCTGTTGTCCTACAAATGGCCCATATGGGGGAGGATGTGCCTCTGGTCTTATCGGCACATATTTCCCTAGATTATTCTGTAAACAAATAACACATCTCTGGCAATATGCCTGAGCCATAGTCGTGAAATCAGATACAAACCAGGAATTATTCATCAGCATAATCATCCCATCTCTTCTCGCGTGTGCCGGGCCATGATACACTTTAACAAGGTGGGACACTAATATTTTTGGAGCCACTAACTGACCTTGCTCATCCCTCCACAGAGAGTCCTCATGTAACCGGCAGCCCTTTTTAGTTAAATTATCCTTTTCGCTGGATGGGGAAGTCGTCTGCATATAATCCAGGTCCTTCATCCTTTTATACAGGGTTTCCTCTGGTACAGATTTCACAGGCAGTATATATGAATCTACATGTTCCGAAGTGGCTGCCAATTCGTCAATCTATCAGCAATGTCATTACCACAAATAATGGGATTGTCCAAAGACTGATGTACTGTACATTTAACAATCTCAATCCACTCAGGCAGCTTTATAGCATCTAACACAGCGACTACATATTGACTATTCTTTATGGGCATTCTAGTAGAGGTCATGAAGCCTCTCTGCTTCCAGAGCTGACCAAAGTGGTGGGTTACACTGAAAGCGTAATGAGAATCGGTGTAAATGTTAACTGCTTGTTGAGCAGCCAGGTGACAGGTCCTAATAAGGACCACAATTTGAGCTACCTGTGCAGACTTCACTTGGTGTAATTTTCCACTCTTTACTACCTCCTATGGGGCATAAACTGTGTACCCCACAACCACCTTGCAGCTTTTGTCCCTAAAACAAGAACTGTCATGAAATACTCTAATTCTGGGTCTGGTAATGGTACATCGGAAAGATCTGTTCTAGACATCACCAGGCAATCTGTGACTGACAAACAATCATGAGGGATAGAGTCATGTAGCCCTCCGACTTGTGGTGTAGGCAAAAGAGAGGATAGATTCAAGACAGAGCATCACAGTAAAGTAATGATTCATGAAGTTAGTCAAAGAAACTCGTATTTACTCACTCTAGAAACAGACTTATGCTTATGTTTTCGCTCTATTCTGCAGCTAATGCAGCGGTCAGCCACCAACGTTAAGCAGGACAGCATCCCAGCTGGGACCACATCTTACTTCTTACTATAATAAGCAATCGGCCTATGATGAATCCCATGCTGTTGTGTAAGGACGGTCAGTGCAATACCTTTCCTGTCAAGGCACTACAAAGTGAATCCCTTTTTGTAGTCAGGCAAGCCCACTGCTGGCGCGGCAGCCAGTTGTGACTTGATTTTAGTAAAAGCTTCTCTGGTATCTACAGCAAGGGCCCTACTGTTACGCTCACCTGGCTCCCACAGAGGCGTCGGTCTGAACTGGACAGCTGCGGTCTCCACCAATGTGACGCGTAGGGCTGAGAAGACGGACTGGACAGGCCCACCAAGATTTGTTTGCTTGGCCCGTAGGAATATTCTTCTGATGGTTTGAAAAGATGAGCTCTCCATCCTGCATTGATCGCAGGGGCGCGTTGATGACCAGTTGCTTCACTGGTTCGAAGGAATTGGTGAGTTCCAGAACAAAATTCACTCCGAAAAGTATGTAGTTCGTAAGAGTTCACAAGTCTGACTTTCACTCTTGTCCGATTCCTTGCAGTTTGCAGCTTGACCCCAGCGAAGAGTTCCTCGTGGTAGCTGACGAGGTTCAGGTAAGGATTTGGCTTATCCTACACAGTTCAATAAAATAAGGCCAGAATGTAACCTGTGGCTTGCTCCTTTATTCAGGTGTGGAGAGAAAATATGAAGTTCGGGGAATAATGCCTCCGGCGGTAAAATTAGGTAAGTCTATTGTGGTGAGAAGAGTTCCCTTGTTTGTCCCTTCGTCTCACCTTGTTGTCCTTTTGTTCCCCTTAAGGGCCGGGGTACGGCGAGGATGCAAAAGAGACTGCACCGACCCGTGAAGAGGAATAGTACCCCCGGCGGTAATCAGGTAAGTCTATGGGGGTAGTTACTATTGCCTCTGTTTATTCCCTTGGCTCACCTTTGCTCTTCTTGTGTTCCCCTTAGGTGCCAGAGTGCGGCGGGAACGTGCAGAAGGATGCGGTGGATTGTGAGGATGCTGCGAAGGCCGGTGAGTTCAGTGCGGCGCTGCAGCAGGCGAGGCGGCGCGCGTAAAATGCTTCTTTCTTCCAGCTCAAAGGCGCGGTGGATCCGGAATTCAGGTAAGGATCAAAGGTTTTCTTCTTATTCTAACCTCTTCTCCTTCTGTTCCTCCCTTTTCCTAGGAGCTGCAGACTCGAGGCGGGTGTGGCAGAAGACTGGATGCAGGCTTGCAGACACGGTGAGTGTTACGCTGCTGGATGCAGACTAACGCGAAGCGTGTGCTGCTCTTCGGGCGTGGTTTAAATAGCCTCCAAAGTAGTCCCAGGTAAGCATTCCTCCCCAGCCCCACCCGAGTAAAAAATAGTCCCTAGGTAAAATAGTCCCTTCCAAGCCTCATTTGCTTGGAACTCTGCAGCATGGTCTGCATCAGGTAAGCTTGCAGCATGGTCTGCATCAGGTAAGTTCTACTCTATGAGCCTGGCGCCTATGGCGCCAGGACTGACTCTCCATATGAGCCTGGCGCCATAGGCGCCAGGACCGCACCCAAACAGCCCCTAGCAGGGGTTTTTGGGCTTGCTCAAAATAACTTGATACCTGCTTCCAGGGTTGCTGGACCTGGTCTGGTTCCCCGGGGATAGGCATCATGACAGCACTCCCCCCCCCAAGGCCCCTCCTAAAGTCGTTCTTCCCCGTGGTTTTGGTTTGTCTGGGAAATTTTGGTGGAATCTTTTCACCAATCGAGGTGCATGCACGTGGTCACTAGGTTCCCAAGATCTTTCCTGTGGCCCATAACCCTTCCAGTCGATTAAATAAAAAAGTTTTGAATTTACCATATTGGAGTCCAGGATGTTCTTAACTTCAAATTCGGGTTCCCCGTCTATAAGGATGGGGTCTGGTGGCTTGGTTAGTCTTTTCCCTGGTTGCACTGGCTTCAAAAGTGACACATGAAAGACGGGGTGAATTTGCATATTAGCAGGTAAGTCCAACTTGATGGCCACCAGGTTGATAATGGCCTTAATAGAGTAAGGTCCCAAATATCTAGGGCTAAAGGTCCGTGTTCCCTTGAGAGGTATGTGTTTTGTAGCCAACCATACTTGGTCCCCTATCTGGTACTGTGGAGTATCACTTCTTTGCCGATCAGCATCTTTCTTATATTTCTCCTTCGCCTGTTTTAAATGTGCAGTTGCCTCCTTAAATGCTTGTGTAATCGTAGCGTGTAGATGGTTCACTGCGGGCATTTCTAAGTGTTGGGGTGAGTCAAGGTCTGAGGTTCAAGGGTGGTGCCCATATAGGGTATAAAAGGGGCTTTGTCCAGTTCCAAAATGTACTGAATTATTGTATGCATATTCGGCGATCCAAAGAATGTCCTTCCAATTACTCTCAGTCTGATGTAACATACAACGCAGGTATTGTTCAAGAGTCTGGTTGGTCCTCTCCATTTGACCATCGGTCTGGGAGTGGTGAGTGGTCGATAATCTCACGTCGATTTGCGCCAATTGACAACATTTCTTCCAGAAATGTGAAATGAATTGACTGCCCCGGTCAGAGACCAACACGGATGGAAATCCATGTATGCGAACAATGTTTTCGAGGAATTCTTTGGCCAGGATTGAGGCTGAAGGTAGTCCTTTTAAAGGAATAAAGTGGGCCATCTTGGAAAAAAGATCAACAATAACTAGAATGGTGTTAAACCCATTACAAGGAGGGAGATCGGTAATAAAGTCTAACGATAAGGTGTGCCATGGTGTAGGCGGAATGTCTAAAGGTTGGAAGAGTCCAGCTGGTTTTTTCTTTTGACTTTTGTTTTGGGCGCAAATGCCACAAGACATCACAAATGATTTAATATCCTTTCGCCAGGTGGGCCACCAGAATTGTCTTTTAATTTTAGCTTCAGTTTTTGCAATACCTGGGTGCCCCTCCATTAGGGTATCATGATAACGGGAAATGACTAGCTCTTGTAGTTCCTTGTGTGGCAGAAATAGCCGCCCTTGGTAATAAGGCAGATCATTGGTGACAGAGTAGTCCGGGCCTTTCTTTACCCAGTCCTGCAGGGCTGTAGGATCAAAGAGTTGCTGGATCTTTACCTGAATGTCTTCTAGTGTCTGTAGAGTAGTCATGCCAAGAATCCTTTGTTCGGAAATTATAGGTACTGGTTCTGGGTTCACTTCTGTCTCTCCCATCCCTATTCACGATAAGGCGTCTGCTTTACCATTCTTACAACCTGGTCGATAGGTTATCAAGAAATCGAACTCGGCAAAGAACAATGCCCATCGGAGTTGACGTGACGATTGGGCCTTGGCTGTTTTTAAATACTGTAAGTTCCGGTGATCGGTGATCACAGTAATGGTATGCCTGGCATCGAGAAGATAGTGCCGCCAAGCCTTGAAGGCGGATTTAATGGCTAATAACTCCATGTCGGTAACCGCATAGTTTAACTCGGGTGCCGAGAACTTTCTGGACCAAAATGCTACTTGGTGAAGCTGGCCCGTTTCAGGGTCCTTTTGAGACAGGACAGCTCCCATGGCTAGACTGGATGCATCAGTTTCCACTATGTATGGAAGTTCGGGGCGCGGGTGCTTTAACACAGGTGTAGACGTGAATTTCGCTTTCAGCTCTTGGAAGGTATTTTCAGCTTCTTCAGTCCACATAAAGCGTTTATTTTTTCGCAAGAGTGCTGTGATAGGATGTACGACATGTGAAAAATCTGGGATGAATCTGCGGTAGAAATTGGCAAAGCCGAGCATGCTTTGTACTCCTTTAACTGAACTTGGTGATGGCCACTTAAGGATTGCGTCCACCTTTCGTGAGTCCATTCGGACTCCCTTTGGGGTCATGATAAACCCAAGGAATTCAACTTCTGTGGCATGAAAAACGCATTTATCTAGTTTTGCATATAGTTTGTGCTGGCGCAATTTCTCAAGGACTGCTCGGACGTGCTTCACATGGTCAGATTCTGAAGAGGAGTATACTAGAATATCATCGATATACACGACAACACAAACGTCAATGAGTTCACGAAGGACATCGTTCATGAAGTATTGGAAGGCTGCTGGTGCATTGCACAACCCGAAAGGCATCACCTGGTATTTGAATAACCCATACTTAGTGCGGAAAGCAGTCTTCCATTCGTCGCCCTCTTTTACACGTACCAGATGGTATGCCCCCTGGAGATCTAATTTAGTGTATATACAAGCGTCCTTCACTTGGTCTAGTAGTTCAGGGATCAGAGGCAATGGGTATCGGTTCTTAACAGTTATCTGGTTCAATGCGCGGTAGTCTATGCACGTTCTGAGGTCACCTTCCTTTTTGGGTACGAAGAACAAAGCTGAAGATGCAGGGGACTTGGATGGGCGAATAAAGCCATTGGCAAGGTACTGGTCTAAGTATTGTCATAGGTGAAGGTTCTCAGGTTCCGTAAGGGCATAGATCCTGCTACAAGGGGGTTGTGCACCGGATATGAGATCAATTTGACAATTGTACGATCTGTGAGGAGGTAAGGTGTTTGCCTGTTCCTTTTGGAAGACATCCTGGAATTCTTGGTATTCTGGAGGTAGTTGCATGACTGCTGTGGTTACTGTGGCCAGGCCTGCATTCTGATTTTTCTTTGGGTAACAGGTTTGTGCACAATCCGGGAAGGTTATTCTCTTCTCTCGCCAATCAATACAAGGATTATGTGTTTCCAACCAAGGTATCCCCAGTATTATTTGGAACTGTGGGGCTTTGATTAGATCAAACACAATAGTCTCTCGATGCCCATCCTGACCCAATAGTGTCATCTCTGCGGTGGAATGAGTTGCAGGCCCAGAGGCAATTTAAGTTCCATCGACTGGGGTGATGACATCTGAGGTGGTTTTTCGGCAGAGAGGTAGATTCATCCTGGAAGCCAATTCATAGTCCACATAGTTTCCTATGGCCCCGCTATCAATGTATGCCCTTACTGCGTGCATACGCGATGGCTGCCCTGCATCTACGAGAACCATTGGTATGATGAAATGCAAGGTCTGAGTATCCTTCTTCAAGCTCGGCAAGCAGACCTCTATGCTTGTCGGGCGTGGTTGTTTCCTGAGTCTGACTCCATATGTCTTTTATCAGCAGCTCCTACCACCTTCTTGGGTGGTTTTACAGGGCAATCCCGTAGAAAATGTCCAGAGGTTCCACAATATAGACACAATTGCATTTGCCGTCTCCTTTCTCTTTCCTTCTGGGTTAAGGGTCCTTTAACCCCTCCAATTTGCATGGGTTCTGAAGCATCTGCTCCCTTGGGGTTAGCGTGGGTTTTGACCAACACCCAATTCTCAAACTTGGCTCAATCAGCCTTTCTGTTCTGAAGTCTGTGATCTAACTGGACCACTAAGTCTATATATTCAGCGCAGTCTTGAGGTGGGTTCACAACTTGAGCCAAGGCATCCTTGAGTTCTCCTCGAAGCCCTCGATGAAATAACGTGATTCGTTTTACCTCAGGCCATCCAGTTTCCACTATTAACCTATTAAAGGTCGCGATGTAGGATAGAAGGTCCTGGTTACCCTGTCGTAGGGACAAAAGTTCATTATCCAGGGCCTGTCCTTGGGAGTGCCGGGCAAGTAGTCTTTCCATGCTAGTTTGAAAGCCCTGAAAATCCTGAAGAATTGGGTCATCCTGAGTAACTAGTGGAATTGACCAAACAGCTGCACTGCCGCTGAGATATGACAATACATAGGCTACCTTGGCTTGATCGTTTGGGAAGGCTCCAGGTCTGCATAAAAAGTGCAAGCGGCATTGGTTCATAAACACGGTGAACCTTTTGGGATCTCCGGCAAAGCGTTTGGGTGGGGCTAATGGAATATTTCCTGGTAGGTTTATTTGCACAGGGTTACTCGATAACACAGGAGCTGGATTTCCCCCGGAACCAGGTAGGGGTGCTTGTCCAGCCTGGCTTTGCAATAGTTGCCTAGCAAGGTCATCAGTTCGCTCCTTTGACAAAATCAGTGCTCTCCTAAGAGCATTGGTTTCTTGACGGGCGGAATCCACTTCAGCCCTCAGTTCCCCTAGTAATTGGGCCAATTGGTCAGTCTCTGAGGTATCCATAACGCCCAGGTGGGAATTTGTGGGTAGGCTTTGCGTTCTGTTACGCTCACCTGGCTCCCACAGAGGCGTCGGTCTGAAATGGACAGCTGCGGTCTCCACCAATGTGACGCGTAGGGCCGAGATGACGGACTGGACTGGCCCACCTAGCTTCGTTTGCTTGGCCCGTAGGAATATTCTTCTGATGGTTTGAAAAGATGAGCTCTCCATCTTGCATTGACCGCAGGGGCGCGTTGATAACCAGTTGCTTCATTGGCTCGAAGGAATTGGTGAGTTCCAGAACAATATTGACTCCGAAAAGTATGTAGTCCGTAAGAGTTCACAAGTCTGACTTTCACTCTTGTCCGATTCCTTGCAGTTTGCAGCTTGACCCCAGCGAAGAGTTCCTCGTGGTAGCTGACGAAGTTCAGGTAAGGATTTGGCTTATCCTACACAGTTCAATAAAATAAGGCCAGAATGTAACCTGTGGCTTGCTCCTTTATTCAGGTGTGGAGAGAAAATATGAAGTTCGGGGAATAATGCCTCCGGCGGTAAAATTAGGTAAGTCTATTGTGGTGAGAAGAGTTCCCCTTGTTTGTCCCTTCGTCTCACCTTGTTGTCCTTTTGATCCCCTTAGGGGCCGGGGTACGGCGAGGATGCAATGGAGACTGCGCCAACCCGTGAAGAGGAATAGTACCCCCGGCGGTAATCAGGGAAGTCTATGGGGGTAGTTACTATTGCCTCTGTTTATTCCCTTGGCTCACCTTTCCTGTTCTTGTGTTCCCCTTAGGTGCCAGAGTGTGGCGGGAACGTGCAGAAGGATGCGGTGGATCGTGAGGATGCTGTGAAGGCCGGTGAGTTCAGCGCGGCGCTGCAGCAGGCGAGGCGGCACGCGTAAAATGTTTATTTCTTCCAGCTCGAAGGCGCGGTGGATCTGGAATTCAGGTAAGGATCGAAGGTTTTGTTCTTATTCTAACCTCTTCTCCTTCTGTTCCTCCCTTTTTCTAGGAGCTGCAGACTCGAGGCGGGCGTGGCAGAAGACTGGATGCAGGCTTGCAGACACGGTGAGCGTTACGCTGCTGGGTGCAGACTAACGCGAAGCGTGTGCTGCTCTTCGGGCGTGGTTTAAATAGCCTCCAAAATAGTCCCAGGTAAGTATTCCTCCCCAGCCCCACCCAAGTAAAAAATAGTCCCTAGGCAAAATAGTCCCTTCCAAGCCTCATTTGGCTTGGAACTCTGCAGCATGGTCTGCATCAGGTAAGCTTGCAGCATGGTCTGCATCAGGTAAATTCTACTCTATGAGCCTGGTGCCTATGACGCCAGGACTGACTCTCCATATGAGCCTGGCGCCATAGGCGCCAGGACCGCACCCAAACAGCCCCTAGTAGGGGTTTTTGGGCTTGCTCAAAATAACTTGATGCCTGCTTCCGGGGTTGCTGGACCTGGTCTGGTTCCCCGGGGGTAGGCATCATGACACCTACGGTGTTGAGGCAGGTATATGCTTGAAGTGGTTGATCAGCTCTGCATATCACAAAATTCACCTCCAGCAGTAACTGTTAGGAAAGATTTCCATTTCATGTGTAATTTTCCCTCCAGGTGTGAACCCTCCAACTTGTTGCTGATGTCTAAACACCATAGTCTGACTTTACCAGAGGAGCACAGCCTTCTGCTACACTCCCCTGGTCTTTTCGCTCACCTTTTCATGGGGAAACTGACATGCCCTTAAAGACAGTCAGTACTGGTATACTTTGTTTCCCTTAGTCCTTGTCCATGTTGCAACTTTTCTGCAGCATGTAACAAGTGTACAATGTACCTTACAATACAGTGCACTTAGGTCTAGTCATTTCCAAAGGCCCTAGATACTCTCGAAGGATTTTTTAGGAGAAGTGCAGATGTACCTTGGACAGGGCTGGTGTCAGTTTATAATTTCGTATATATTTTTAAACCTTTCTTGCCAGGTAAACCGTGATTACTGCGTTTGGCACAGTTAGGTGGCCTGGCTCCAAAATGGCCATGCCACAAGGTTCTTTGTCCTGGCCTTTGGCCATCTTGCCCCTTCACCTTCTGCGGGTTGAGCCAATGCGGGTCAGTCCTCATTTGGGCATGCATTTTCCCACAAAGCGCCAAGCTTTCACAGGCTTCTGCATGCTTTGTGTGCGCGCCCCCAGTATTTATGCTGGAACATCTGGTTCCAATCCACATCCTGGGTGCCAGAGAGTATGGAGTGCTGTGAATGCCTAGGACCACCGTGATCCATGATTGGTCCACGTATGGTATGCCTGTATGTGAGCAGATCTCCTATTGAGTCCTCTTTGTTTTGGCGCGAAGGATATTCTGGATAAGAGAAGGCCCCAAACACTGATACCATGTCGATCTCTGGAGTTCTCACTGAATGAAGGATAGGATCCAAATATCCTGAAACTACGAAGCCAAGTCGAGGAACCACTGGTGACCCACTAGAAGGTTTGGCACCCTGAGCCTGCTGTCGTCCGGCTGGACCCCTCTGCATCTGGTCGTCTTAGAAGGTCTGCGAAGACGCTTCAACCCATTAGAATAGTGGGACCAACTATTCTCGGCACCTTCATTTTAACCTGTAAGTTAGCCTTTTTGGAAGTGTCCCAGGGCCATCCAGTGGACTGACCAGCTTGCACAGACGTTTTGCCCTGATACCGCTGCTGTTTCAAGGCGGCCCTTGAAACTTGGCATATCCTAAGCTCTGTGTTCACGGCACTCTCACACCGAATTTCATATACTTGGCTTTCACAGGTCTGGAGTAAAGTGAGTGAGCCCGAACCAGAGTTTACACGGTTGCTGTGTCGCCCAGCCGTGGTGACAAACTTTACAAGTTAATTGCAGCTGTGGTCCTCTGTGCCCTGAAGCCTGCTACAGCGGAACTGGCCTGATCAATCCACCTGGAGCGGAGAAATTGCCACTGTCCAGTAGGGGAATCAACAATGTATCTTCGTCGCTGAAAGCCGCAGAGCCGCGAGATTGCCGCATTTGAACCTGCAACCAAAGTGGACTCGACTGTAGAAGTTTGGTCCGGAGTGCGCCGGGGGTTGGTGAGAAATTGCAACCTTACCGGTGGCCCCTAGCGCATCCATCCATTTTTATGCATGAGTGGCCCCTGAGGGCCCCTCTCCTTTCCACTGCTAGTGCGAACTAGCAAGCTATTCCCAACTCTTGGAATTGACTCTGCCCTCAAGTGGAGGCCCTCCTTGAATAGTGAGAACCTATTCTGCATCACCTCACCTACCTTCCTGAGCTGCTACAGCCCCTACAAAAGACCCTGTTTTGCCCATTTGAACTACTGCGTGCGCCAGCTTGGCAAGTACTTTGGAGCATTATGCTCCACTCATTTTAGGGATTGGACTGCCTTTCAATTAGGACTGTGTCCGATACAGAAGGGCCTAAAGACTATTTGCATTGCCTACTTCCTCCCCTGTTTAGGTTGTGGACCCATTTGGTGCACTCATCCTTTAGACCCCATTAGTTCTTGTATATATGTGTAAAGATAGGACTGTGTTGGTTTAATAGTATTGCTGTAATTTTCATACTCTGTGTTGAATTGCAAAGGCCTTGGAATAAATGTATTTGTATTGTTGATATATATACACCTGACTGAGAGTGATTTGTAAGTGTCCTTATTCTGTGTTCTCATTGAGGTCTTTCAGTCACCCTCACCCCTTCTGAGACCTAGTCTTGACCGCTCCCATATCTACCTTGATTGGTCTGGCTTGTCCAGAAGGTTACTCTGTTCCAAGAAACTAGGCTGGCCTTCTGATCCTCTGCCCACCAGGTCAGAGTTCAGAAATCCATCTCAACAGTAACCAACTATCCCCCAAAACACTCTCATTTGTGTAACTGTCTGAGACTTAGAGATTTTGCAAACAGACACATTTTGGGTGGACAATATCAGCCAATATCCCTTCATAATATCATGACCTAAGTAATGGACTGTATGGGCGTTATGTTATGTTAGTAAAGTGCAAACCGTGCAAGTTCACCTAAGGGCCTCTTGGTGCTAGGACACACACAGCAGACTAAGGCAAACTACAGCCTAAAATAGAAAGGTTTTTAGGGAGCGTTGGAATTGAAGATGGTTCTCAATGCATCTGAGGGTGATGGATAAATCGTTCCACAATTTACCTGCAGAGATTGAAAACGGAAGGCCTCCTACCCTTGATCGATGAAATTTAGGGATGGCAACTAGACAAGCATGACAGGAAATGGAGAGTCCACCCAGGAATATGTGTCTTGGAGATAGTCAGCCCCCTGGCGATAGTCGCCAGGTGAACGAAAAATAAGGATTTTAATGTCATCGTTTTGGCCACCAGGAGCCAGTGGAGAGAACGGAGCACAGGGCTAATGTGAGAGCCGTATAAGGTGGAAGTGGCCACCCGAGTTGCAAGATTTTGTAAGAGATGCAACCAGTGTATGAGGCCAATAGTTTGAGCCAGAAACAGGGCATTGCAATAATCAATATGACTAGTAACGAGCAAGGCAACTACCAGAGGCCGCAGATGAGTAGGTAGGAATGTTAGCACCTTACGGAGTTCTTTGAGAAGAAAGTGACCCATTTTACAAACTGCGTTCACCTGGGGGTCCAACGAAGTTTAAGCAGAAAGATGGACTCCCAAGTTCTCAACTGCCGTCACTGGAATGGGTAACTGACCGAAAGCGGAAGGCCAGAAACAAGAGGTCCAGAGAGTAGGATCAGGGGGAGAACCCACCACCAGAACCTCTGTTTTATCCCTGTTAAGCTTAAGCCAGTTGTTAATCATGAAGCGCCTCATGGCCACCAAGCACTCCCACAAGTGCAACAACATTTCAGCTTGGTCGAGGACTAATCGGACCAAGAGCTGGGTGTCATCGGCATAAGAATGGCACCAATGAGTCCACAACTGAAGCTTTTTCTCTGAAGCTTTGTGCCTTTTCTCTGCCATTGCTGTTAATAGCACGTTTGTGTCTTCCTTGCCAGCCTTGTGTGTTGGTGAGATGATCAGTATGTCATCAACATATTGCAGCAACACCGATTTCTCGGGCAACCTAACATTGTTGTGATCTTTCTTTGTTGCGAAAAGAGGGTGGGAGACTCTGTATACCCCTATGGCAAAAGGGTCCAGGTGTACTGGATTCCTCTATGGTAAAATGCAAAAAGGTATTGACTGTCCTTGTATATGGACACTGATAAAAAAGCTGAACAGATGTCAACTATCGTGAAGTATGTTGCCTCCGGCGGAATACAGGAGAGTATGGTGACCAGATTTGGCAACACCAGTAAAGGTATTATCACAGCATTAATGGCTCTCAAGTCCTGAAAATGACAACAGTGCTGCATGGACTGTTAGTAGGTATTATGATGTCCTAGTTTAGGTGCGATTCAATGACTGGTGTGATACCTGCATCAGCATCAGGTTTCATGGGGTGTTGGGGAGTGCGGGAAAACATCTTAAAAGGATCTCCCTTTATTCGTTCTGGCTCAGCTGCATGTATATATCCTACTTTATTGTCATGGGTGGCCCACAAGAAGTCAGGTACTGAAACAATCGATGCCTGTATGTTATTAGACCGCTGCCTATCCTCTTCCCCTGGTTTTTCCTCATGTTCTTCTCGTAGAGTTGCCATGACCACTTCAGTGTTGTCTAATGGCACACTCATTAACTCTTCATCGGGGTGCAGTATATACGTGCATCTGATCTTTGTGATGAATTGCCATCTGAAAAGGGTGTGAGTGCCCTGGCTTTTTCCATTTTTATTAAACAATAAATTGATGCAGCTAATCCCATCTCTGAAAGGCAAATCTGGTAATCAGATTCCCCTGTCATAAACTCCATGCCAAAAGCAAAGTGTGTACTTGTGCCCTGCTATACCAGTGTCCTGCTTCACAACACCTTCTTTACCAGTGGCACAGAGCAGGTTCAGAGGTCACGGGTGCCCTCTTGACAGCTACAGTAACATCCAAGTTGCTGAAGCAAAGGAGCTGCATTTAAAATATGCACCTCTGTTCCAAAAACTCTATAATTATGGGTTTAACTGCTGGTGACAGAATAATCTTTAAACATAAGTCATACCTGAGTTAGGGTATGGAGAATGGTAGTCTCATAATTATTACACCACACCAATTTGATGTCACACATGTGTCAGCCCTGTAGGCCCAGTTCAGCTGTGGAAGGATTATGTGTATTCCTCCCAGACAAGGGCCATCTCTGTCCACTGACAGGACTGCAGCCTTGGGGAATTGCTTCTCTTTGTTCCTTTGTAAGTGAAGGTAGCAACCTTTCCCCAGGACAACCACTATACAGGACACTGGCATAAGAACAGAAACCAAGTGGCACACTCATTCACAGAGAGCCAGGCCTCATACCAGGGGGCTGCATCTCAAAAGGCTTTTGATGCTATTGCGAATGAAAGGGTGCAGACTTAGTATAGCAAGAGAGGTATTGTTCAGTTTTGGTAGTGTTCTGCCATCCTGATTCTCTCTACCTCTCTTTCTCTTTTCTGTCCCCTCCACTTCCTCTGGAGCAAAGCACGTTGGGTGTGGCATCATAAGGGCAAGGTCCACACATTTCAAGATCAGGGATTGGACCCCCAAAAGCAGGCTAGCTTTAGTCCAATCACCTGGGGACTTTTGCCCATAAAGGAAGGGATCTCCCATCACAGGAGAAGATTGTGTTGGACCCTGCTGAAAGAGCAGTCCTTAGGTCCTCCAGCTGTGCAGGTGTTAAAGCAGGTGTTCCAAAGTACAAAGGCACACACTGTCCCCAGCAACCATTGGGGGTGATCTGTTGCTGCAACATGACCTGACCCCCTGCCAGCCATAGCAGTACCCATGTTCTGACCGTTTTGGAGGACCCCTGCATTTGTTTGCCAGCCTCCCAGTAACCTGGGTGCCAAGACAGCCGGGATCCTAGTGTTTTCTGCTGTTGAACTGCTAGGAGCAGGTTTCAAGAACTGTTCAACACAATTAAACCAGCAGAACCCTACGTTCCTGCCTGTTGCTCTCTCCTGATCTTCACACGGCGCCAAGAAGTCTGGTTCAGTGCTGCTGAACCGTCAATAACTGCAAACAAGGTACTATTGACTGCAGTCTGCAAAAGCACATGGAGCATTACAAGTGCCAAATGGGATTGCCACAATAAATGGCTCTGGCCCAAATAAATGCACAGACTCAAAGAATATGGCAAAATACTACTTTATTATCAATTCAATAAAGTAGGGGAACCTGTTGAACAAACATATTCTAGCTCACACACTCTCAATGCATTTCAGTTACACAAAAGGTTCTATAGCTCATCATATGTCAGCTATGACGTCATCCTATGTGGCTAACAGTACACACCTACTGGGTGGAGGGATTGGTTAAGGGAAACATATACATAATATGTTTGTATCATCATTGGATGACCTTTATCCGGTAGGCACGCCTTGAACAGGCTCTAACTATGTAAAATACAGATATTAGCATAATAACAGCAGCAGATAGGCCTGTGCAACAATATATAATCCACCATTACATAGACCCTCATGATTGGTTGGCCAACTTTTAACAACCTTGAAAATTCGGCTCTTTAGCAGCATGTAAGCAACAAAACCCAGGTGCAAGGGAACAACGTCAGACAACTGGCTTTCTTAGCTAATTAGCCTACCATCTCTCATCAGTTTGGCCCTAAGCCAAGGCTTCTTCTTTGTAGTTGACCTTGCTGACTGTTCTCTTCCTCTGAACTTTAAAGGGAATGAAAGTACATTGCTATATTCATCTCGAGCTTTATGAATAGGCTTTGTTTTCCAGTCCTGAATCACGCGTGAGGAGACCATGCATTTGTCCATTTTGTCTTTCTATTTAACGTTATTTGATTCAATTATATTGGGTGCTATTACTCTTCTTGGCCTCTGGAGACTTTATTGCTCCATTCTGCATGTGCTTTTTGTATCTTTAATTGAACAATACTTGGCAATCGCAATTGTTGACTCCTTCATCTAATCTAAGAGAACTATGTCCTGCGTAAAGAGCATATCCTCTTTGCTCCTTTTGAACCATGTAGTTGCTCATACTGCAGCATCCTTGCTTTTGAACCAAGCAAATACCCTTTGTCCTTGCACAAATGTGTATTCCAGTGCTTGTCAACAATACAGCCTTGGTCTCCCTTCTCGAGGCTTCTTGCTTACTATTATACAATGCCGACTTCCATTTTCTTAGCATGACTGCTTTACTCTCGTTCTATTTCCTACTTTAGCAAGCTTCTATATGTCTCATCTATGTTGCATTTCTGCATATATGCATCTATTACATCTCTTATCACTTATCTTCTTAGTGTATGTTTTTTCTTCATATTCGCATATGTTTGTTTCATCACTTTAGTCACATCTTCGTTCTTTAGATATCCATACATCGAGTTCAGTGCATCCACGTATCTTCTCTCTTTAGTGGTGTCACTTTATATCTGCCAGACTTTATTTCTATTTCTTCTATGTCCAGTGGTGACTGCAGGCTCATGTCTACCGCATCAGTTCGAGGGTACATTCAATACGGTTGTTTGAGCGCATAATGTCTGTCATACCTCCGATGTGGTATTAGGATGATACCAGGTGTCAAGCACAGTGCTTTTTAGTTACTCTTCCAGTATGACAGAGGTGAGGGTGTGGGCTCTATAAATGACGTGTACATCTGCCTCTCTACATCTAACTGCCCCCTTGGTCCGTTTATGGGCCCTAGAGACTGGTTAGATCCCTTTGAACCCGTTTTGCTCACTAATGATTGTTATTTTTCAGGAATGTTGTTGCTTCATTACCCAGATTGCTGCATCTACTAACTTTGATTATTCTGCTTTCTTTCCTCGAGCTGGGCATTTGTAGTGCATTTCTCATTAGTTATTATTGTACATGGTGTATCTGATTAAAATATATAATTTTTTGGACCCTTGATTGGACATTCCTTTATCTTGGATTGTAAAAGTAGTGCCTTCCCTCGGCCCACGTTACCATAAAAGGGGTAGGAAGTATTCCTCTTGACTGGGCCTGTTTTACCTTTATGATTCTGTTGGCTCTTGGTTTGTAGAAGTGTGAGGGTTAAGTGGGCGTTTTAGATGCTACTCATCATTGTACTACTGCAGGGCAGAAGTCAATTCGCCACAATCTTACATAACAAGTTTTTCCCCAATAAGTTTACAGGTGACATGGTGCTTAAGAGGAATGCATGTTGGTCAATAATGGGCCCTATGGTAACAGTAAGGGGGGCAGTAACAAGGTGGACAATCGTGGTGTGTGAGATTCCCACCGCCCTGTCTCCTTGGATTAGGAAATATAAGGATAAGGGAAAGCATTCATTTGCAATGCAGATCTACTCACTCCTGTATCCACTAAACAATCTTGTAAGAAACCTGAAGGTGTCTCACCCACAAGTTCCCAGGGATCTGTCATCCAGGTGGACAGGACACGGCTATTACTTTTGGATCCAGCTCCTGGTGGTAGACCAGTGCGGGAGGATCACCTGGATGAGGGGTCTTCGTGGGAATGGCAGTGGGACACCAGATGTTGAGATGCGGTATCCCCTTCCCTGAAACACGTTTACCCCATCCTACCTGGTAGGATATTTAGGAACAAAACTCCGTACTGTTTTACAACACAAACACTTTCTCACTGAAACCCCGCTATGAGCGAAAACGAACTAACACTCGAGCAGTATACCTGATGTGTCCCAATACAATGATCAGAAAAGGTCAGGCAATTACTGACCATCACACACACCTAACTTCCATTACACCTCCCCACACAGATAAAAGGCGGAGCACAAGAGCACACTCTGAGCGAGGCAAAGCACATGAGAAAACAGCAGTTCCAAGATGGCAGTTTAACGAGAGAAGAAAGACGGCAAGATAGAAGGGGGTCGTACCGAGGGAAGCTCCCTTGACTGTTTTGACAAGAAACCCTTACTTTCATGAAACCTTGAGAATAGAAAGCGTAAGGCCAGGAAACGTGGCTGTAGAATCCTGCATTGTGTGTCTGAGGTACCCGGGGCTCTCCCGCGTTGATAATCAAGGCAGGGAGAATGAGCAGCTGCTGTGGTACTGTCCTTGGCTCTAAGAACAAAGCAATGCCACAGCAAAATCAACACAGCTGGTGAATTGGGGAGACCGATATAAGACCGGTCAGTGTTGAAGCCAAGGTTGCAAGCGGCAACATTGAATGGCGAGCGCTGGAACGAACATTGTTTGGAATGCGTGTGATAACCAACATGAGTAAAGTTGAACTGCAGATGAGTGATTGAACTTTGAAACCAAGATACTTTACCTTTGACAGAGTGGTCCGGCATCACATGCGTGCTCAATCGAAGGTCTCTGTAAGGTATCCAGCTGAGAGTTGACAAAAGTGAAAAAGTTGCAAAGGATTGTGAATCGTAGTGGTCCTGCAACGGAACAAGCTAAATCTTGCTCACAATCGAAAGTCTTCGAAGTTGATACAGTAAAGAAAGTTTATGGCAAAGTAGATAAAGTTGGTCAGAACTTGGCAGGGGAGATCAATTGAAAGCTTTGGGTTAAAGCAAGTTTGTCAAAAGTACATAAATTGGTCTGAGCCCGGCGGAGGAAGACTGATTGAAGATTTTGTGTTAAAGTGGATCTGGGCCCGGTGGAGGGGGATCCAAGGTGAATAGTAAATCACCTAAGAAAATTGTGTACATGTGAAATACAAAAGGAAAGGAACTTTATTGTTTGTTTGTTGCAACAGGCCCTCTGAAAGAAGAGACTTTGAATGGCAAAGAGACTTTGGCACAGAAGGCCATGATGTTGAAGTTTTGAACTGCACCCTCATGCTAGAGAAACCAGAGACTGTGCTAAGCTTGGTTATGTCGCATTGTCCCTTGCTGAAAACGTGGATAAGGGAAGCCTATGGCTTGAATATCCTGACATATGATTTCTTGAACATTATTCTTTTGCATAACATTGTTTCCCACACGATTTGTATTTAGAGGTAAGGATTGGCAATAGGTTCTTAGAATAGGCCCTTTTATTTTGACAGGACACCACTAGGACTGTGTTATTATTATTTGATGGTCGTAGCTTGCTCCCAGCTTTAGATTTAGGATTAGATAAGCATATTTAAAACCCAATTGAAATTCAATAAATACCCTTGACCTGTGGTCACATGTGTATGTCTTACTGTTGATATCATGCCTTCCTTACACATCGGACATACAGACCTTCCTGGTCCACTGGAATCATGGAGCTTCCAGAGTCCCTTCCCCCTCTGGTTGTCAGAAACAATTCTGGTCCATCCATGGCCCATTATGATCTCCAGCAACAAAAGTATTAGCAGGCCTTTGGGCCAGTTGGTACTGTCCCTGTTGATCCTTTCCTCCCCATGCCTGCTGTTGATCAAACTGTCCACAGGATCGCTGCTGCTGTTACTGTCCCATGTATCCCCATTCCTGGTTCCATTGTATCTGTTGCCCTATCTGCCCCCTCTCCAGCCCATGTTCCTCGGTCTGCCCCACCTTGTAAATTGTTCAAGGTATTTTGCACTAATCCCTGCAGCTGTCCCTGTACCAGTCCCTGTAAACTATGCATTTGCAGTGTCATACATTTATTTTCTAAGGTCGATTTCTTCGGCTCCTGGCACATGACACATGACACAATGGTTTGCAACCGCCACCAGCCCTGCCAGTTTTCAAAAAACTATGTGACTGCATAAGACATGTACTCAATTCATGACCATGTTACTTACTGGCAATCTTCATTACTCGTAGTCCTACTCTTCTTCGTCATAGTACTTACTTATAAGGTCCCAACCTCCATCTCAGGAATCCATTCCATCTTTTTTTCCATACAATATATGCTCCACCTCTCCCCTGTCAGTATAACATACCCAGTCCCCCACAATGTGCCAATTAAATACCCCCTAACACATCATGGCAGTTTCTCACACCATACCAGGGCGGGTGAGGGGTAAGGGGGCGAGGGGGAGCAAGTACTGTGATGAGTAAGAGAAGGACTAGGAGTAATGAAGATTAACTATAAGTAACTGGGCCATTACCTCCATGTCCCTCTTCCTCGTACCAGCACTTACTTATGAGGCATACCAAACACAGTGGTGAAAAACAAGATCCATGAATAAAAACACAGACCAATCAGAGTGCAGTTCCAACACTCTATCAAATATCCCTTGAACATCTATGCCAGCATTCAACAACATCTCCCCAAAGGAGGAAGAATCCTTCTTATGCAAGTTGAGGCAACAGTGTCTGGTAAAAGTATTCGGATTGGCCCAAGTCACCGCCCTGAAAATGTCCTGAAACTCCCTGCACCGCGGTCCTGGCAGTCGCCATGCCTCTTGTCGAGCTACCATGAATAGAGGCCGGCAAGGAACCTGCACCACTGAATAGGCCAGCGTAATCACCTGCTGAATCCACCAGCTAACCGTAGGGACACACGCCTTTACGTCTGCTTTTGGACCCCCAAACATAACAAACTGTCTGACTGATGTTATGGCCACCAGGAACACATCTTTGCAAGTAAGAAACATAATGTCTACTTACTCCACTGGTTCGAAATGAAAGTCTTGCAACGCCCACAAAACCAGGGGAAGGTCCCCTGGAGGCACCCCTGCACACACTCTGGGTCTGGTAAACTTAAAACTCTTCAAAAGCTGAGTGGCTCACATCCCATACTTAGAACCCAAGGATCCCTAAAAGCTTGGATAGCCACCCACTGAGCCCTAAGAGAGGACACAGTCTGGCCCATATCTCAGCCTTCTTGCAGGAACTGCAAAATCATCAGCACAGAGCAGTCCACTGCCAGCACAGACTTCCTGGAACCCTACTGTGCGAAGTTCCTCCAATGTGAATCATGGTCCTTAAGAGTCGATGGCCTACTGGACTTTTGAACCACCATAGCTAGCTGCAGAATCAAGCCCTGTCAGCACAACTCCTGCATCTCAACTTCCAAACCCTGCAACTCAGGATTTGGGAGGCAGAAGTTCCTAGAGCCTTCCTGCAAGGTCACAGAGAAAAGGGCAGTAACCACCCCGTAGCCACCGCCAGATTGAGTAGAAGAGAATACCAGGAAAATCTCAGCCATGCGGTGCCACCAGAATCACCTCTGACCCAAAGTCCCAAACCATGAGCAGCACCCTGGGAAGCAGAGGAAAGGCACAGAGAAGCCCCTCTGGGCCGTACATCATTATGACATCCACTGCCCAAGGCCCTGGAGACCGCAACCGGGAGAAAAACTGGGGCATTTGGGCATCCAATAGGAAGGGCAAATATATCCAGTGATGGCCCCCTGAATCTCCGGCATAGCAGGCGAAAGACCAAACTATTCAAGATCGAACCAGAAGAAGGGAACACCCTGCTTAGGCTGTCGGACTAGACAATGTCCACCCCCTGACATGAATCACCCATAAAGACAGATGGTTGTGCTCCGCCTAGTAACCTAACTTAAATGACAGAGACTCCAACTGATGGGACCTTGTACCTCCATGGTGGTTTACATATGACATTGCTATCATGTTGTCCATCCATAACAGAACATCTGATCCCTGGGTGCAGCTGGAAAATGTTTGAAGAGCTAGGAAAATCGCCACTGGCTCCCGCCAATTGGAAGAAAGGTGTACACACAGCCCCTCACTCCAAATGTCCAAAGCCTCTGAGCAATCAGGATTCCCAAAACTGCACCCCACCGAGGCCACTGGCATCGGTAGTAATTCTGTTTGGTAAGGGGTGGATGAATGGAAATCTTCACAGGAGATTGTCCAGGTCCATCCACCACCATAGCTGACCCCTCAGCACCAGGGAAATGGCAATTCAATAAGCATTCGGATTGCCACTCATAATTTTTTGGAAGCTATTATGTTAAAACTTAAGCGTGTGTCGCCCATGATATTGAGCTACAAATATGAGGACTATTAAATCCTGCAGCTGTCTGTAAGCATTGGAAAAAAAGTTAACTTGTGATGGGCCTACCTACAATTTATGAAAGATTGTCATGTCAAACAATGATGAGACTTATTTTATGCATTAATGTCAAAATGGCATTGTGAGGCTGAATTATATTATGTTTTCAGTTCTGTACCTGATATTTTAGAACCTGCCTTTAGTTAAGTCTCTCATAAGTTAGGCCCTTCCAAATTATTCCTAACTGATTTAGATATTTTATGGTTTTATTTTACTTATTTGGATTAATTGTTAATCTTATCATACTTTTAACAAAATGTACTTTAACCTTGTTTGATTTTTTGTTTATACATAATTTATAATTGAATTTGTTTGAATATTGAAAAAGTTGTTTATTCAACTACATTCAATAAAGAATAAAAAAAAAAAAAAAAATGGCAATTCGTGCTTCATAACCTTGAAAATTCATCCTCCAGGAGCGGTACAGGTGCAACACTAGTGGACGTATGTGAAGCCTCGCCCGTGGAACCACAAATACACATGCCGCAATGTACCTATATGCACATGGAGAACCTGCCTAGCCTTAACACAGTCTCTGGTTATGGTGTGGCCAATTTAAGGAGCATGTGACAGAGTGACGCAACTACGTCGCATGAAGGACGCCAGTGCATGAGCAGAGCCCATAAGCAACAGTGTCTCATGTGTCCTCTGTAGGGTAACGGGCTACCACTATACCAGGCCTGCCGGGTCTGATAACAATTGCAATGAGAAGGTCACCGTGACGAACCTCAACGTCTGGCTAGGCATCAGTGATTCCGGATGAGCTCGCAGGGGGCAGAGCAACATTGTGGGACACTCGCTAGCCACAGAGCCGATGCAAGCACAACGGTAATACTTACTCGGGTCTGCCTGAGATACAGAGGTTGCGGCTCCTCTAAGGAGTGCGCGTGCGCTTCCTATCTCAAAACGTTTGGAGCATCCACGGATGTGATCATTTTAACAACAAAAAAAAACACAAACGGGGAGGAAGGAGAATTTTTTTTTCTTTCCCTCTTCTCATGTGGGTCTGTCCCATCGAAAATCATTTGTTTGGACTTGTTGCCCAGTTGTAGTGGACCCAGCATGCAATGGTGATTTTGGACATTTTCTTTTTATATTTTTGTGGACTCATTGGTGGCAACCAGCAGGAGGTGGTTCGCATTTTGGTGGAATATCTGCCCTCCTGTGCCGAGAGCATGTGGTACTGAATTGCGGCCCTCTGGGTGAGGGGTGCCTGTGCGCTCAGTGAAGATCCTCTGCCATCTGAGTCGGCATCATGGGTGGGGTCAAGCAAATGCTGCTGCGGCTGCCCCAGTGGGTGCACAAAGGCCCGTCAACATGGGTCCCTTGCCCCGATGCCTGAGTTTGATGACCCTGGTGCACCATCCAGCTTTGGCCCGAGATGGAACCTGTGGATAGAACGCCTGGAGTTGTAATTTGAGGCCACAGCAGAGGTGAATGATGAGGCTAAAGTGTCAACCCTCATGTATGCAGTGGAACCAGCTTTCTATGAAATTATTTAAGTCTTTACAACTGGTTGATGACTCTTACATGGTGGCGAAGAATGTTCTGAGGGAGCACTTAGTGCTGCTCGCCAATCCGGACTATGAGCGATTTGTTATGTGCAACATCAAACAAAAGGATGATTTATTTATTTATTTTGCATTTTTACAGCGCTCACACTTGGGCATCGAGGCGCTGTTACAGGAATAGTTCGTTTTTTTTGTTTTTGTGCGTAATTGGTTTTTTTTTTGTCTTAGTTGCTTATTTATAACGCGCTTAAACACCCAGAGGTTTCTAAGCGCGGACCCGGGGATCAAACCTGTGTTGCTTCGTGGTGTCTTGCTTCCAAGGCGCGCACGTTGCCGCTAAACTATCCTCCCGGGACGAAGGATGAAACGTTAGACACTTTTCACAGCAGCTTGAGACCGCTGGCATCCACATGTTCATGGGATAATGAAGAAGGCATGATACGTCACCAACTCATTCAAGGTTGTGTCTCTGTGAAAATGTAACACCAGGTATACAGAGATCCTGGACTGACCGTGGCATGCATTCTTGAGATGGGTCAATCACACAAGTTGGCGGATAAACGTGCAACCAAAATGGATGTGGCAATAGGAACATTGAAAATTGACTAAGTATGTGCCGTGTGGTGCTCAGAAGGTGCAAGGGAGGGTGTGAAGGAACATGGCACCACCGAAAGAAAGAAGCCCGGAAACGCTGACACCCGTGCCATGCACGCAGTGTGGGTATGACCTCCGACATGCAGCTGAGTGTCCTGCCAAGGGCCGGTCGTGTGGAAGGTGTGGAAACCCCAACCACTTTGCACGCATGTGCCAGACACCCGTCCCAGTGTTGGTATAGAGAGTACCAGTCAGTGTGGGGCTATTTGGCCAGAGGTGTCCTCAAAATGTGGCCCTGATGAACCAAGAGGAAGATCAGAATGGACAAGAGGTGGAAGAGGAAGATTAAGAGAATTTAAAAAAAAATTCCAACGTGTGTAAACTAAAGGCGAGAGTGAGGCAGCAGCAGTGATGTGTGGTCAGAGTCAATGGATCTGAGGTACCGGCGCTGGTTGACACAGGAGCATCTGTCAACGTTATGACACTGAAGCACTATGAAGCGCTGCCAAATACCCCTGTGTTGGGTCTGCACAAGGCACGTATATTTACGTTTGGTGGGGACAGGCTGATTCCACTGATGGGGGCATTCATCTCTCAAGTCGGACATGGGAATAGCTTGATAAAGGCTAGATTCCTTGTCACAGACATTAGTGAGAATACCCTACTGAGCTCTGCAGTGGCAGAATCATTCAAGATCCTGAGGTTTTCCTATGGTGTCTAAGTGGAAGATGCTCAGCCGATATTGGATAGGTTTGCCAATGTATTTGTCTGCATTGGAAAACTCCATATAGACAACTCGATTCGCCCAGTGGCCATTTGAGGGAACAGGTGGACAAGGAGCTGGACCAACTGTTTCAGTTGGACATTATCGAGAAGGTGGAAAGCCCGACACCATGGGTGTCTCCAATTGTGGTGGCGGGAAAACCCAAACAGCCGCACTCAGTCCGGATTTGCATAGACATGGGGTTGCCAAACAAAGCAATTAAGAGTGAATGACACCTGACGCCCACCATTGACAACATTGTGGCAGAGCTTCAGGGAGCTAAATTCTTCTCAAATCTTGACTTAAGAGCCGGTTATCATCAGGTCGTACTCCATCCTGAGTCATGATGCATCACTGCCTTCACCACGCACAGGGGACTATATTGCTACAAGCGTCTCGGTTTCAGGGTGTCATCTCCGGCGGAGGTGTTTCAGAACATCATCAGATGCGCTGTGGCAGATTTGTAAGATGTTTTGAACATAAGCGACAACATCCTTGTTTTTGCAAGCTGGTCAAGACCCAGGAAAGGACCAAGTCATTAGGTCTCACTCTTCATAAAGAAAAGGGTGAATTCCTCAAAACTAGCATTGATTTTGTTTTGGTTTCCTGTTCCATGAAGAGGTTTTATCACCGGACCCAGGGAAAGTGAAAAACATTAAAGATGCCAAACGCCCAGAGATGGTGTCAGAAGTACGCAGCTTCATGGGCGTGCTGACGTACTGTGGGCGTTTTATCAGAAACCTGGCCACCCTGTCGGAGCCGCTAAGACATCTGACAGAGAAAGACATTGCATGTAATTAGGGCCCACTGGAACAAACAGCATTTGACAAGGTTAAGGAGGCCCTCGCGGCCAATGACACCATGGCATTTTTCGATCCATCTTTTGGCATCAGAGATCATAGTGGATGCAAGTCCTTTTGGTCTGGGGCCGTTCTAAAGCAGCTTGATGCAAGTGGGAATGTGAGACCTGTGGCGTGCGTCAGCCGAGCCCAGTCAGAGACGGAGCAGCGTTACTCCCAAAGTGAGCGGGAGGCTCTGGCTGTCCTCTGGGGGTGCCGGCACTTCCAGTTATACATCTTGGGAAGACCTGTGACTGTTGTTCCAATTATGGATGGCTCGTCTTTTAAACCACCTGTCAGAATTGAGAGTTGGATGCTGGCCCTACTGGAGTATGGGGTGTGCCTGGTCTGCAGACCGGGGGCCAATAATGCAGCAGATTATCTCTTTAGGCACCCGCTGGGGGGTCACGCTGGCCATGGGACTAGTGTGGAAGCGGCTGAGAAGTACGTTTGCGGTGTAATTGAGTGAGCTACACCTAACTCAATGCCCATACAGGAGCTGACCACTGCGTCGGATGAGGATGAATGTTTTTGCCTTCTTTTAGGAGTACTACAAAAAGGGGAGTGGAGAGGAATCCTGGAAAGTTTGAGCAAAAAGACTGAAGATGCCCGCACCACGCTCAAGCAGCTCTGGAAAATCAGAGAGGAACTGGCTTTCACTGACCTGGGTTTGCTACTTAGGGGGCAGAAGATGGTGATTTCGGTGTGCAAAATCCAACAGGTCATTGCATTGGCACCCCAGGGGCAGCAGTGTGCGGCCAAAACGAAGGCACGCCTGATACTGAAGGTGTAGTCCCCGAAATTGGAAAGGCGTGTGGATGACATTGTGGCCGGATGTGTGTGGTGTCAGGTGGCTGCCCCAGTGCAATGTGAACCATGGATTGAATCCATGCCGAGGAGTTCCCAGCCATGGGAGACTGTGCACGCGGATTTTGGATCGATCAGAAGGGACACCCACTTCATGGTGTTTATTGACCAGTGGACAAGGTATCCAGAAGTTGAGTTTGTGGAGACTCCAGCGTTTGACCACATCGTGCTAGTGCTAGAAAAAGTATTTGTCAGGCATGACGGTCAGCGGGAAGTGTCATGATTGGCTGGCTGGCAGCGGTTGACTGCTACATAGTATCGACAGCCAGCCCACAGGCCCCCTGGCCTCTCGAGGAGTCAGGTAGAGGGCCTGTGGGCTGGCTGTCGATACTATGTAGCAGTCAACCGCTGCCAGCCAGCCAATCATGACACTTCCTGCTGACCGTCATGCCTGTCAAGCGCATTGGGTGTGCTGTACTAGCCTGGGTGTGGCCACCACACCCCAGCACCTGCTGGGAGATAGTGGACGCCAGAGATTTGGAAGCAACGCCAGAGGAAGTGTTGACGAGCCTGGGAGGGACCAGAGCAGCACCGTGAGCAGCAGGCCTACTAAGGCACGCTGCAAGGAGGTGACGATGGAGGATACAAGGACTATTTAGGCTGCTGCTTGGGCTGACCCAGCTGAGGCGAGGAGACTGACTGTGGGCTTTGGAGACACTACTAGAATTTGTGCATGTGGGCTGGCGTGTAGTAAAGTCAAAAAATAAAAACATGTGTTTTGTTTGTATGCATAAGTAGCATAATACATGATTCACATTCTGTGTGTACACGTATGCTAATGCTGGGAGGTCGGGTCGGCCATGGAGTGTGGAGCAGTGAAAGGACTGTACCCTGGCCGTGTTGTGTGTCCTTGACCCCCCCCACCCAGTGCTGCCACGACTTGAGAGAGGGGAGCCAGGCAGGCCCAGTGCAGGCAGCAGGGGGATGAGAATGATGGGATGTCCATAGAGCTGTGTGGATGAAAGCAGGGGAAGAAGGATTTTTAACGGGGAATATTTGTACTCCCGATTTGTGTCATTTCGTCCTCCTTTATTCTCAAGATGGTTTGCCTGCTTTTATGGTTTGAAAGTGGTTTCTATGGCGCTTATCTCTAGGGCTTCAACTACTAGATGAATTACCAGCGTGGAGCAGTTGACTGTGCAGTACGCCATTTTGCATTCACACCATTGAGAGAAGTAATATAAACGCTTTAGGCTGGATTCTGAGTTGTGCAGCCTGATTTCATAGCCTTTCTTTTTTGATCTTCGGCAAGTGTATTCAAACCCCATTGGCCTATTTAGCGATCCACCATACATTAATCCTGGGTATTTATAGTCCCGCCTAAATCATGGGTATTTATAGTAACGCACACAATGGATAACAATCCATGAGATTATTTCTAAAGTCACCACCTTTTTTAGCTTAAACAGCTTTATGAATGGGCAATATTAGATTGGCAAACAAGCCTCCTCGTGGATCTTGCAGTGCAAATTTGTTTTTAAGATTAGTTGGATACAATGTAGGGCATTTATCTTCTCCCCACTCTCCTGTTTGCCATTGTCAAGGTTGGATAAATGGTCTGTAATATGAAGGAGTCATAGCTCACCAGCCTGTACTGATTTATTTTAATCCACTATGAGACATCAGTCTGATCCGACTACATTAAAGTTGATGGGGCATTGAGTGAGACTCCATTCAAATCTACACAGACATGAGACTTGACGGGAGAGTAATATGCGCTCTGAGGTGCGTGTTGTGCATGCTAAAATTGCGCTTGCCAAGGCACAAGTGGGATGTGGGGCACAACAGGCCAGCAGAAAATTCAAAACCGCTACTGTGAAGACCGGTCTTGGGAGGTCTGTGTGTTTATGTCTGGGCGGTGCAGAAGGACACGGGGTGGTAGTTTTTCACCTCTCTCGGCAGTACTTACTTTTCACTTTTCATATGTGCTGCCGTGTGGCCATGAGATCTTCATTGTACTGTAGGTTATGTGTTGTAAATATCTCATCTATCAAGCCTCCCAATTGCTGAATTATCGAGGTGGTTTGGGTGCTGGCATTATAGTCAGAGCAATGTGTCTATAATGTCCGGATCAGGGGGGCAAAGACAATCAGGGCATGGGCGTAATTTTAGCGGGGGCAGGGGTGTTTGTCCCCCCCAACTTTCATGGCACACCATTTTGTCCCCATTCATTTGGCTGGGTCACCTTTTCTTCAGATGTCATGCCCCCCCCCAACATTTTCAGCAAAGTTACTCCACTGAATTAGGGAGACTAGGCAGCGAGTATTTTCAGCTGTCTGCATTACACACAGAGTTGAGTTTGGCATGTCTTTCATAATCCAGTGCATGACTGAAGACTGATGACTGAGAGGTCAGTAAATCAAAAAGACTGTCAAAGCTCTGGCCAACTCTCCAGACCATCCTTTTTTTATTTTTTATTTTTTGTGTTTATCAAAAACTATTTTATTTTATCAAAACGTAGATAACTTTTCTCTTTATCAAGAAACAAGACATAGACAATTTCTTTGCCCTCAATCAGTTGTCGGTTGCTTTATCATTGTCCTTTTTTCTCAATCAACATAAAGGCGTGTTGCAAGATTTTTACCGGGGCAATTGACCAGGCAGTTTTTTCTCTGCTTATTAATCGAGACCACCAAGTCTCATCCTCGCGCTATATCGAAGGTTCCGGAATAGTTGCCAGATAAGATTGTCTTATGCCTTGTAATGCTAGACATGAAGTAAGTAGGTGTTGAACTGATTCCACAGCCCCTTTGCCTTTGCACAGCCTGCAAATGTTTGTTGAGCTTATACCTCTAATATGTAGAATTTCATTCGTCAGCAGTAGATTTAACCTTGCTTTTATGAAAAGTTGTCTCAACGGTTTACTTGGGAATTGTTTGTAAATTGCCCCTGGATCATTGTATTTCTTTTGTTAAGAATGGTAAATGGGACAGAAGTTTGTTCTTTGCTGCTTGATCTTGTGTGGTAATCCAATCTAGTTTCTTTAGTTTCCTCTTTACTTTGAGTGGATTCGACAGCAGATCTTCGTGAGAACAGGCAATAGATTTTAATTGCTCCTTTTTTCCTGTTGCCCATAATGTTAGCATTTTAGAGCTGCCTGATTTAATTTCGTTGGCCATCAGATTGCACAGAATTGATGACTCTGGAAGTAGGATTTTTCTATACAGGGACATGCTGTTGTTGTCCACCGCAGTTTTTGGGGAGATCAGTCCCAGTTCTTTCCCAGTTGCTGCTAGAGAGGTTAATTTAGGGACCGATAGCAGTGATCTCCAGAGGAAACCTTCAATCCTTGTCCAGATTTTATCTGGCAGCGTGGGCATAGCTTCAGCGCCGTATGTCAAACATGGAATGACTTTTGTTTTGTAAAATTTTAGTGCTGGGAGTAGCGAGAAACGTCTGTATTTGTTGTCTAACATTCGAGCTTGCGTGGTCATAGTGCGTGCTTTTGACCAGATAAAGCTTTGCATAATGGTTTCTTGCCTGGTGTTATCACGCATGACCCCCCAAATACTTAAACTCTTGGACTGATTCAATCGGTGTGTTTTCCAATGCCATGTCTTTCTCGGTATCGATTTGTTTTTTTTGCCCAAGATCATTATCTTCGTTTTTCCTATGTTGATCTGGAGCTGGTTGTTGTTGATGTACTCCGCTAAGTTGGTTAGTTGGCGTTTGAGGCCAATCGGGGTCTGGTCCATCACAGTGATATCATCAGCATAAAGGATTCTTGGCACTTGAGTTCCACCACCTTCGGTGGGAATGCCTTCACAGCTTCCGTTGATTTCTTGTAATCACCAATAAAGGCAATGAATAGGGCCGGGGCCAGAGGGAATCCCTGCTTTAACCCCTGTCTTTACCCCCCTCTTTATTGGGATGCTTTCTGATAAGGTACCATCTCCGTTGAGCTTTAACCGCATAGATGTTTTGGAGTATAAAGCTTTTATGGGTCCCATGATGTTCTTTGGGCAATTTGCCTCTCAGAGCTTGTCACAAAGTAGTTGTCTTTCGAACTTATCGAAAGCCTGGGTGAGGTCTATGAAGGCTAAATAGATGTTAAAGGTCCCTTCAAGTGACTTAATCTTCAGGAGGCTGAGGATCAGGATGTTGATTGAGGTCCCAGAATTTTTCTGAAAACCAACTTGAAAAGGATATGTAGTGATGCTGATTTTGCCCATTATTGGAATTCATAAAGCAGTGGCATGCCATAAACTTTCCCTATACAGTCTAAGAGCACGATCGGCCTATAGTTGGATGGGTCCGCTCTGTCGCCCTTTTTAAAGATAGGCACCACCACGGATGTTGTCCAAAAACTCCGTACTGCTTTTGTATTGGTGCAGTTTACGAAGACATTGCTGATAAATGGTGCCCATTCGTTCGGAAATGTTTTAAGATCCACATTTGTCACTCCATCCTGTCCAGGCGCACGTGAGGGCTTTAATTTCCCTATAATTGATTTTATATCCTCTTCATTTGCAAGATTGCACCATGGAGTGTTATAATCTTGGCTTATTGCTTGTGTTTGTTCCTCTGGGCCCTGAAAGAGTTCTGAGAAGTGCGCTTTCCAAACTTCTTCGTGTACGCAGTTTGCTTGTGACAGCATCGGATGCGCCCCTGAGGTTTTAATCAAAGACCAGAATTCTCCTGTGTTTTTACTCCCCATCTTGCGTAACATATCTTCCGATTCTTTTTGATATATGGACAACCGATGATTCCTCAGCCATGCTTTATAAGATTTTGCTTCCGTGATTGCTTCATTTAAAGCCGTTGGGGTGTTCGTTTGTTTTGCTATTCTTTTTAAATGTCTCACCAAGGCTCTTTTTACAACTACTGTCATATTGATGGATATTGGACTCCACTCATGTAAATTTCTTCCTGGTCTTGGCTCTGTACGGGCTCAGCAAAGGCTGGTAATCCGGCATTGGAGCCTTATTTAAACCATTTCTTTCCGTTTTTTTTTGGTAATTGACATTTAGGGTTTTTATTCTTTCTGCTGATTTGAGATTCACAGTGGAGGTATGGACGATGTTGGGTTGCCCATGTGGCTTTCAGCAGGTTATGGTCGCTGGCTTCTGTCTTAACGATTTTGAAAGATGTTGCCAGTTTTAATAGGTGTTCTGATACGAAGATATAGTCAATAGTGGCTCTGCAAATGTCTCTTTCCCAAGTTGGTAATCGGTGAGGCCATTAACTCTGACCATCTCTCCCCTCTTTTTTCCGCAGGGGTCTTGGGTTGATGTTTTGTGTCCCCGGTGGAAGAACATCTGGCGTTTAAGTCACCACATATTATCAGGTGATCCACTTTTAGATCGGTGAGAATGTGATCCAATACTTTTTTCAATAGTCTTCACAAAATCGTTGTCTTGAATATTTTGGGGATTCCAGTACACAGAGATTATTGCCACTGGTAACTCTTTTATAGTTTTGATGTTTTGATCAAACGTAGTCCAGTTAGTCAGTACTGCCAGATGGTTTAAAGATGCCAAGACCATTTTCTGAATACAAACCCCGCTCCCCGACCGAACCGCCAGCAGCATCCCAGCCAATGGGCGACCCAAAGCCCCCTTTATAGCAGGGGAGAATTCAATGGAGAATCCATCAAGATGCGGTTTTTCCATTAACCATGTTTCCTGCAGTGTCAAAATGTCAAAGTTGCCCAGGTTTACATCGCCCTTTTTCAGCAGATGTTGGTAGCCACGCGTGTTCCATTAACCCATCAGCAGGGAGGTGAGGGGCTGCGTGTGTTCGTTCAGTCTCCCCTTTGCTTGAGCCTTCTTGCCATGGGTTACAGGTTGCTATTTCTTAGTATATGGCGATAGTGTTTTGGGTAACCATGCCCATAACTGTTTCTTTGGAGAAAGGGCTATTTCTGTTTTGGCCGGCTGCTGAGAGTTTATAACTGATACCGGTAAACTTGCTTGTGGATTAGAAGATCTTGACACAGATGTCCCCCTTTTCTCCCTGTTTTTCGGGCTCTTCTCCATAGTCTTCAAGGTAGTTGTAGGTCCCTTTAATCGATCGTTTCTATCTCTCATCTCTTTATTCCTTTGTACCCCCGGATCTGCTGGAGTGCTTGTTTCTTTAGTTCCTTTTTCAGAGGGCTTTGTCGTATGACGGGGTAGTCTTTCAGAGCTGTATACCTCTTCAGTTTTAGACGTGAAATGCGTTGATTTGCTACAGGGAGTCTTCTCTGATCCCTCCTTTCTTTTATCTTGTTTGGAATTGGTGTCAGGTGCGACTGATAGGTGAAAACCTCATTGTAGGAGCTCTTCTAGTGGCTTGTTGATTGAATAGGGCATGGCCCCCACCTTTATCTGAATGTAATTGCCACTGATCCTCTATGATACGGTGCCACCCTAGTGTAGTCTTCTGCTCTCAAGCGTTTCAGTGTAGTAATGGTACTGAAAATATTTCTTACAGTCCACCTGTTGAGCACCATCTTCTCACGGCTTTTGTCTGACTGTTCTAGTTTCAGGGTTAGGATTTCCTGAACCAGCCCTTTTTTGCCCGATTTATATATACATTCTTGGTGAAGATCTTTCCTTTCTACGTTCTTTCTCCATCCAATCAGTCTCCCTTTGCTGTTTCCTTCGTGCGTGTTCGTAGTAGACAGGTGAACCTGGTATTTTGTCTTTTCTCTTACCAAGCTCTTTGTTTTGTTCTTTTGAGATCTTCATCTCTCTATTCTTTGGGGTTATCAGTGGATTTACCTGATTTGGGTGCTTTCTACTTGCTGGCTGACCACTCTGGTGATCACACAGCTTTCTGTATTTTTTCTTTCCTTTTCCCAATGGATATCTTGGGATTCTTCTTCCGACTCGCTATGCGAGAGCTGTCCGGTTTTGTGGTTTAAAAGCTTTCTGCCTTTTGTTACCTTTTCCCTTAGAAAATCTTCATATTCTCCTTCCGACTCGCTATGCAAATACTGGGAATAGTTCATAGCGGATTGGTCCGCTAAGAAGTCGCTGACTGTTCTTGGAGAATTTGTCACAAGTTTACGCTGCTCTTTCTCCTCACTAGTTTCCTCAATGTCCTTTCTGGTTTTGGACAACTCTTTGTTTTTTTCTTTTCCTTTTTCTTTTTCCCTTAATAGGTTTGTGTTGCTTTCTAGTGTTGGGTGCAAGGGCTTTTCCAGCTTCTTGGACAGTTTCAGTAGGACTTCCTTGTTTGTCATGTTTGATTTGCCTGTTTCTTCATTGCTCTTTTCTGAGGACCTTTCGAAATTTTCTTTTGTGGAGTTCTTTCGAGAACTAGTTCCTTCTCTCAGGCTCTTTTTCTGTGTGGTGGATTTCTTCGGAGAACTTGCCTTGAAGAAAAAGACCTCAGGTAAGTTGAGCTTGACACCTTCATTGTTTTGGGGGTGATTGAATATGCTATAATTGCTTCCATTCAGGTCTTTCTGAAGAGCTGATTTGTTTTGAGGTTGCTCCGTTTGCGTAGATTGTGAGCTCTGCACCACCTTTCTTGGTGACTCATTGTTTACATTCTGTTCAACTGTTCTGGTTGGAGTCGCACATTCGCGTCTCGTAATTTGTGCCGGATTTTTCTCTACGCTTTCGCCAGCTTTTATTCTTTGATCAACAGCTGTTATATACCCTTCTATGTATATAAGCTTAGTGTGCATCATAGCTATCATTGTCACCTGATCCTTCAAACTTTCGTTGATGTTCTCGTAGAGTTTTCAGAAAGGGTTCAATGCAATGATAATTGCAGACATTACTGTAGACATCTCAGGTTTCTTTGACAGAGTTTCCTTAGTCATTTGTTGCCATTGTTCTCCATAGCTTTGACGCCTTGGAATGGAATTGTCGAGGAGTCATGGGGATTTGCCCGTGTTTGCGAATAATTCTTTGAGTGATTTGTCCCACTCTTTTGTAGTCGCTCTCCAATATCATCTAAGGTTTTTCCCTCCTTTCTCTCTGTGGAGTTGCAAGTTCACTTTGCTTATGTGATTTTTCCACAGGTGGTGAATGTTCATTTCTGCTTGGAGCTACTGCTGTCGCAGCGGTCTTAGACTCCAAGTCTTCATTAGTGCTGCTTGTAGCCAATTGGACATCGCCAAGTGGTTGTTCCTTAGGAGTTATTGGATGCGTTTGCCCGCTGTCAGAGCCTGTCTCTTTTTGTAGAGGATCTTTGGTGTTCGTGCTTTCCCTGTTTGGTATATCATCTGAGATCGCGTCTGATGGATTTGTAGTGCCCACATCTTGGGAACTCGTCTTTTTACTGTTTGGCATCTCTTCTGGCGGCGATTTTGCTGAATATGTGTCTTTTGGCAAAAGATAAGTAGCCGCTGCAGGCAATAGGATGGGCCTGCTCTGCTTTGCTGCAGTGTGTTTAGGGACTAAAGGGGTACATGTTTTCCGCATTTTTGGAACCGGGGAGGGTTCCTTTATTGCCTCAAGAATCTCGGCGTCAGAGAGCTCATAGAGATGTTCATGATTCCTTTTGCCCTGATTTTTGGGGGCGGAATTTGCCAAAGTGCGCTGCGATGCCTTTTGAAAACATTTTCTGATTGAGGGCACTTGAAGTTTTTTATGTTTTGACAGTCGCCTGTGACCTGAATTTATTCTCCCCGGCGCCCTGGCACTTAAGGTCATTTTATCTGTCAATGGACTGTCTTTGTTATTATTTTTCAACTGATCCTTATTACCAGTTGCTGAGTTCAGTTTCTTTTGTAGATGTTTTGAGCAAGCCACCTGTGACTTCTGGGCTTGGATTTTTTTTTACTCCTCTATCTTCGTCGCCTCCCTCTGCCTCACCCTCCTGTAAAATCACTGTGTCTGGAGCGGCAACACAACCGTTTCCCCACGCAGTCGGGGCTACCCCGGAGCCGCTCGCCCCTCCCTGCAGGCCAGAGCCCCGCCCATCAGGCATGCTCGCGGCTTGAGAAGCAGCCACGGGGGGCTGCAAGACCGGGGTCTGTTGTTCAGTAACCTGGGGGGACCCGCTGGTAAGTGAAGCAACTGCTGCCTTTGTGGTGTCAAAAAGTCTTTCTTGCTGTTTGTCCCCGTTCACAGGCGTTCGTGATTGCTTTGCTGGAACTTCCGAGAGCGGTTCCAGTGCAGGAGGCCCCACGCTAGGCACCGGAGTACCGGGAGTCCTAAGCGGGTCGAGCGAGGGATTACTCCCCGGCATCAGCCCTCCGACTGCTGACGGAGAGGACATGCCCCAAGCCAGACTCCACTCACCCTCCCGCGATGCCCAAGGTGGGTTCACTTCATCCTCCTCCTCTGCGGCGTGCATCGACCTCGGCTGGGTCTCACTGGGGTCGTTCGTGGCGCCATTTATCTGAGCCGCAACTTGTAACTTAGTATGCGGCTTGGTTAACAGCGCAAAATCTCCAATCTGTATCTGCCGGTTTGGGCATAGCTTTGGAGGTGCCGACTGGAGCCTGTTTCTCACCATTTGCTGATCCGCTGCCACTTCTTTCATGGCCAGTTGTAGCTTTGAGCTACATAAACATCTTTTGTCACCCTCTTCAGTATGTTGGTTTGCTGAGGTATTTGAAGTGTTTGAGGTCATGTTTATAGTCGTTTGTCGCTGTAGTTATAGCTATGGGCACGGTTAAAGACAGCCAAAGACTGTCGAGATTAAGCTCTTGACGCTTCTGCAGCTGAGGCATACTAGAGGCAGACTGGACCCTGCACCGGACTCCGCGCCGCGCTCTGCGCACCAGAGGGGTTTATGAAGCACCAGTTAGTAAAGGTGAAAATAGGACTGAAAGCATGTCGTGCAGCTCCTCTCACACCGAAAAAAAGCAGAGACTGAAGGCAGACTGGACTCTGTACCGGACCCCGCACCGCGCTCCGCGACAGAGGGGTTTATGAAGCACCAGTTAGTAAAGGTGAAAATAGGACTGAAAGCACTTCGTGCAGCTCCTCTCACACTGAAAAAAAGCAGAGACCGGACGCAGACTGGACTCTGCACCGACTCCGCGCCGTGCTCCGTGCGCCAGAGGGGTTTATGAAGCACCAGTTAGTAAAGGTGAAAATAGGACTGAAAGCACGTCGTGCAGCTCCTCTCCACCGAAAAAAAGCAGAGACTGGAGGCAGACTGGACTCTGCACCGGACTCTGGGCCTTTTTAGCTTTGACTATTAGGAGGCGCAAAGGCACGATCTATACACCAACACTATTGCAATCGAGTACAGGTAGGGAGAAATGGCATGTGAGGAGGAACACAAACCTTGTAGGTGTTGTTTGGGTATTTTACCCACCCAGACTTCCCATGACCATGCTAATCCTTACAACCAATCCCACCCACTTCCTGACCCTCCCCGCCAAAAACACATCTTCCTGGGATCTCATTGAGCTAGCTTTTTCGAGCCATACCATCAAAGTGTATGCTCAAAGGGCCTGCCAGGTTTTTCGAAGCAGTATTCCGAGAGTTAATGACTTCATTGGTGTTGTAAACGCGCTACTGGTGTCATAAGTGCTGTATTTTGTGATCTGCTCCTGGTCTGTAAAACCTGTGGTGTTTTGACGGATATGTTCTGAGCTCTAACGCGCACTGTTTGTCTGTAATCTTAAACCAGTTCTTGGGGGATGGAGTGCAACGCCCAGGGGTGTCCGACTCGCCCTACTGGCTTGTACACTGAATGATTCGCTCAATTTTCACAACTTAGGAGGAGTGCCATGTGCTGATGATGGGCGGTTCCATTTGGTCCCTATTATTTTTAGACATTATTCTGGCCCTGGCCACACTGAGTGTAGGACGCTCTGATGCCACTATGGTAGCATGAAGCATAATAACGGTGAACAAGGGAGATATTCTACTGCACAGGTCGTTCTCACTCTCCGTTCGGGACGCTGGAGGGGTAGGGGTGGAGGGGGGGCAGTGAGTAGACACCTCCCTGGACTCATGAACCTCTCTATGTGCGCACCTTGGAGGGGGGATGGGAGGGGTGCGGAGGCAGGGCTGGGCTGCTGGGGAGGATGATATGATGTTTGAGTATTTCGTTTTGCGCTCTACTGTCTGCCCAGTGCTCAGAGCATCCATTGTACCACAGAGGCTCTGCCCCTTGGTGGACACAACCCAGGAGGGCCCTTGTGTTCCCCGCATCCACATCCTCTCAAGCAGCACTGGAGAAGCATGGTTCGACACACGGTGCTCCTTGTCCTCACCTTGGTGGGGTGTCTGTGCCCCGCACTGTTAACAGGTAATCGCAAGGCCATATTATAGGTACTAATATGGAAACTAAGCTACTTGTAAGCGCTTTAACAGCTTGTGATGCGTTACACCATTTCTGGGGTATGCCTTTTGGTGGACCCTGGGGATTTCTGAGGTGTGAGTATGTAATTGCAATGTTATCACCGCCAGGACTCGCACTAGTGACCTGCAATTTGCACAGATCTCTCTACATGTGATGAACCTGTTATCTTCCCAATAGTTCAGCCTGTGGCATGCATTTTGATCTCGATGGCAGGCTCTTTACACCCACCCACTCTGACTGCCTCCCCTCCCCTTCGCTGTCTTCTAGAACCGATGATGGTTTGGGGGCCACTTTTTTTGAGGCGAGGAGTGGGCCACTTTTTTTTAGGTGCCCGGGCCTATTTCGTGTCCCAGTCCAACCCTGTCAACAACGTGTTTTGCATCGTTCATGGACAGAGCCAGTGTCTGAGAAGGGCCCTGTACCAGTTCCTAAGAGAATACCGGGCAACTCCCCACTGCTCAACAGGCATGGCACCCACGGAAGCACTGTTCAGGAGATGTCCCTGTTTTTTTTGCCCAATCTGGATGTAAGTGCACCAGGCAAAATCGGCAAAGGTGGCTGAGGAAAGAAGGGCAGTGAAAATGTTTGCAAAACTCTAGAGCCACACCATTTGGCACCAGGTGATCAAGTACTAGTGAGGAATAGACATCCACAAGGAAAACTATCGCTGACATATGAGCCTCGCCCATTGACGTGTTGAAAGTGAAGGGGTCCAGGGTGACTGTCTCCGATGGGAAGGCCACTGTGACAAGGAATTCCAGCTTTTTCAAGAAAGATGGTGAGGGTAGTCAGGTGGGGGCCAAGCCATGGAATGCCAGTGGTGAAGAACGGGATGAAGGAGAAGATACCAGCATTCACCAAGAACCAGCGGACCAAGGAGGGACAGGTGATGGAAGGACAAGTTGGGGAGGGGGTAGGCGATACCCTAATGCACTACACGAAGTAAGCCTTCCGGTCTAAATGACTATGTGCTGGACACTGATGCTGTTTTAGGTTTGCTAGTTGTGTTGAACAAATGGACGGGGGAGTGTGGGAGGTTGCTGAAAAGAATGTTAATGTGTGTTCCACAATATTTGTTGTTATGAAAAAGGAGGAGTGTGGTGTGGCCGCTTGAATAAATGGGGCGTTCCCACTATGGCACGGCAGTGCACGAGCAGAGCCAGGCTGAGCAACAGCGTCTCATGTCTCCTCTGTAGGGTACCGGGGCTACCGCTATACAAGGCCTGCTGGGATTGATAACACTAGCCAGCATACGCCCCCCAAGAGACGCTGCAGGCAGACTGACCGATTCAGTGGCAGCAACACACGCCCCTGCACCATCCAAAAGTGGGCTCCAATGTACTGTAGATCCTGTGACGGCTCCAGGTTGAGCAGGAACCCCAGAGTACTCAACACCCTGCAGGTGAAGATCACACACCTGCATCTCTCTGAACAAAGCCTTCAGAATCCAGTCATCCATATAAGGAAACACCTGTATCCCACTGGCGTGAAGGACCACCACCACGGGACCCAACACCTTTGTAAAGACTCTGGGAGCAGTCTTGATGCAGACCGGAAGAGCTTTGAATTAGAAATCCCTGGTTGGACCCTTTGTATGCCTGCTTGAGAGCAGAATCAGCCTTCTTGTCCACCTGATCACACACTGCTGCGTCCACAGCCACCACAGAAGAGCGACCCACCAGCAGTGGTCGAAGTGAGCAGGAGCAGTTGGGAGCGGTGTTCCTCTACTTATTTTTAATTAAGTTTTACAGCTCCTATACTTTTATTTTAAAAAGAAACCGTTCCGGAAGGCTTTAGTTTTAAAATAACAGTGTAGGAAGAAGTTGAAACGTGCACTTTCAGTGCACTGCACTGAGCATTCCCTTAAACAGCAGGCAAATGTGTTTGGCGGTTTGTATTGTGTGTGGGAGGGAGCAGGGCAATGGGGTTTGTGAGGAGCTGGGCAGGCTAGCTGGGAACATATTTCCACTACTTCTTTTCTTACACTTCGACCACTGCCCACCAGACTTGATATGATATGGCATTTATAACGCGCCTATTACACAAGTGTTTGACAGGATAGTATCTACCTGGAGAGCCTTTGTAATCGCCATCTCTTCCGACTGCAAGGGATAGAGCTTCGACATGAAATGAGGAACCGTAACCTTTTCTGGCTCCCACCAGTCTTTCATCACCTCCCCCTTGATTTCCAAAAGCAAAGGCAGCCCATCCTTTCTCATAGGCTTGAACTGCTGAGGAAGAGGCCGGGACTCAGACGTCACAGCAGCAACTGGTGAAGCCTGTCAAAACTCCAAACGTTTGCTACCTGCACAAGAACCGCAGCCAGAGCTTCCTAGTTCATATACTTCCCCCTTGTCTCCTCTGGATCACCAGTTACTGCCTCCGAAGAAGAGGACAACTCCACCTCTAATGAGGATGAAGAGGACTGCACCAGCTCCCTAGACCACCTGGATATCTTCAGCTCACCAGCCTCTTGCCTGAAGGCCTTCTTGCAAATGCGGACCAACCTTCTATTAGACACAGTAGGAATCTTGCTTCGCTTGCAAGAGGTCCGCTGGACGGCATCAGGAGAAGAAGATAGAGAACTTGTGCCATCCTCTGAGGAGATATGCTTCTGCTTACACAGCCTCTTGAGCCATGGGCGACCTAGCAGAGCCGCAGTAATTAATGTACAGCAAAAGACCACTGCAGCCCAGGAAACAGCAAAAAGACAGCAAGACAGCAGCAGGACCCTAGCCAGACAGCAGCAGGACAGCACCACAGCAGGGCAGCATGGGAAGAACAAAGGGCAAGCGCCCACAGCACCAAAGCAGTGGAAGAAAAATGACTGCAGACCCGGCGCCCAATTCTATGTCAAGAAAGGAGGCTTAATATTATGCATTACAATCTTTACTTGCTGACACCACAGCAGCAAAGAAAACACTTTTACACACACAAGTTTCTTTAACTTAAAACTGAAAACAGTATTTCAATGCTACTGAAGGGAAGAATTCCAAACCAAGATGAAGATGAAGGGCAGGTCATGCCCTGCTAACAACCAATAGGCAGAGACCCTCCCCCATGTAAGTCCTTTTCTCTAACACCATATCCTTTCAGTCATGTACTTGTTACTAATTGGTCTCTACAAATGTATGAGAGCTAGCGTTCTTTGTATTTTAGTACAATGTAGCATTTGTTTGCTAGTCTCCCTTGGTTACTCTCTGGGAGAAAGCGTGTGTTAATAGACGGCCAAAGCGGCGTCTTTATCCCTCCTTTCCCTCGGGTTACTATTTTTGTTTCTAGTGTGTAGGCAACCTCTGCGTTCATTTATCCACCCCTGCAGCGGTCACGTGAGCCAGCTCAGCAGCGTGTGTGGAGTTGCAGCTCCACCCTCCCTCTTGGGAAATAGCCCAAGTCAGACGTGCTTAGTCTGAGGAGTGCGGCCTGCTCGGCTTCCAGGCTGCACCTGGCAATACAAATAAAACAAAGTGCTTCCCTCATTCCTCAGCACTCATTAGCCCACCCACCTCAGCAGTGCTTGCTCAGCGTTCTTCTTTTTTGCTATGTTGCACCCGCTTTGCAGTGACTCAGTGTGTCACGGCCGTTACTCTGTGATTTAGGGCCAAGTACATTTATAACATTTTGGCTTTCCCTCGTTTTTTCTGTTTTTCCTGTTGTCACATTTGCTATATGTTTAATAATGGTTGCAGCCAAGGGGGTGGAGGGCCCTTCCTCAGCTGATGCCAGTACCCAGGTTAGGCCTTCAAAGAAAAGTGAAAGATCTGGGGAAGAAACTACTTTTAAAGGGTCTGGGGAAGTGTCCCTGTCTTCCCTTCCTTCAGTTACTAGGGCAATTCACGACTCTATGGACTCAGCCCTTCACAAACTTAACTCTACCCTGGCCTCAGCTTTTGATAAATTAATCAATAAAATTTCCGATTTTCACCCTCATTCTGACACAGGCCCTTCCCTTGCGGCACATGTCCCTCGAAAGTGTTCTACCAAGTCCAAACATTTGGAAGGACAACTCAGTCCTGCGTCCAGTTCCCCAAGTCAAGGTCATTCCCCTAAGACGGCTTTAAAGCATAAGTTGGTGCATGGTGTAACGCCTCAGTCTGGACTGCCTGTCAACGCCCCTTCTATTCCCATATCTTCACAGGATAGTTCTGAAGATTCTGATTCCCCGCCCAAGAGGTGTAAAAAGAAGGGGACCCCTGTGGATTTATCCCAGGGAGCTACTAGCACTTTCTTAGATGACAGCGGGGTGCCGTCCTTTGATCCCTCCCTCATCCAACACCCAAGGTCCGCGGAGTGGCACCCATCTAATTCTGTCTCTACCTTGTTACATCATTGGATTAGGAGCCCCTTACCCAAGGAAGATGGGAACAAACTCTGTTCTGAATGTCCTAGACCAGTTATCCCTGACTAGGTGGCACTAACCCCTGATATTGACCAACGTATGGGGTCTTTCTTGTCCCAAAAAGGGAAGGACCCGCAAGAAGGGTGTTGACAAAGCATTACGAAGTTGCCAAGATAAGCTATTGGATATGTTCGGTCCCTTAACACAGATTTTTGAATTAACAGAAGAAGCTGCGCTGTCTAATTCCCCTGTCGATGTTCAAGCTCTTCGGGGCTGGGTGCAGAGGGTGGTCTGCCTGCTCGGCAATACCAATTCTGCCATTTCCAAAGAAAGGCACCAGCCTCTTCTTATGTGCATTGATTCAAAATCAGCAGGTATGGCAGAAGGGGAGGCAGGCCCAAAAGCCCAGGGCAACCTGTTTGGTGAAAGGTTTATGAAAGACCTGTCTGCTTATGTGCATACTTTCACAGCACTGGATAAGGCTCAGGCTAACATTAGGAAATGTTTCGCCCCTAAGATTTTTGATAAGGCTGGACTTGGTAGAGCCCGCTCTTCTGGCTGCTTCCCCGGGGCTCTACCCATCCCAACCAATATGCATCCAGGGGTGCACACCATTCGTTCTCTGCTTGAGGAGCCCAAGCCGCATTGAGAGGATGTGCCGGCAGGGGTGCTGGTAGAGCAAGGGCCGCCCCAGGTATTGCCACATATTTTAAGTGTTTGGGGGGCAGGTTGGCAAGGTTCTTTCCTCAGTGGGAGAAGTTAACTCCAGATCCTTGGGTATTGCACACATTGCAAGGATTTCAAATAGAATTGTATTCCCCTACATGTCAACTCACGACTCCTCTTCCCTTCTCGTTCGACAAAGCCAAGCAAAGGTTAGTGGATGCAGAGGTCCAGGATCTCATTTTCAAGAGTGCGGTGGTCCCCAGCCACCTTCAGGGCCTCCCAATTCCTAAGCACAGTTTTTCTAGTCCCAAAACCCGAGGAGGGGTTTTGTCCAGTCATAAATCTACAAGCCCTCCACTCAATTGTAGTTTATCAACATTTCAATATGGAAGGCATTCACCTCCGCAGGGACACCCTTCTCCCTGCGGATTGGATGGTCAAAATAGACCTCAAGGATGCGTACTTGGTAGTCCCAGTCTGCCCCCTTCACGAAGAGTGTCTCCAGTTCCAATGGGGGAGTCACATTTGGCTGTTTGCCTCTCTCCCTTTTGGCCCTCGTCAGCCCCGTGGTGCTTCATCAAGCTAATGAGGCCGGTGATGGCTCACCTCAGGTTAAAGGCTATCCGGTAATATTATCCCCATATATATGGTCACCATGCATAATGTCGCTGGGAAAAGGTTGTGGCGACATTATATATCATGACCATATATATGGGGTCAATGTCACGACCCACACTCTGAAGACCCCCTGGCCAACCTATGGGCCAGGGAGAGTCTTGATTCCAGTCACCACTAAACCCAAGAAATTGCAGCCTAGGCCTTCATGTTTGAATATGGACTTGTGCTTGGGAACTACTTTTCATTCATGCCAGTCATGTGGAGGCACCTCATAACCTGGCTCATTGAAACCAGGCTTGCAGTGTAGTGTTTTTGGGTGTGGTACCATGGGGACTATTTTACCTGGACTTCTTTCTTGAAGCTATTTAAACCACACCCGAATAGACTGGCACGCTTCGCGTTAGTTTGCATTTCTGCAACGTAACGCTCACTGTGTTCAGCTTCAGCCATGAACCTCAGAAGAACAGCACCTGCAAAGGAAAGGAGAAGACATCGTGAGAAAAGGCAGCAGCTTACCTGAACTTCATCGCCTGTGGTCCCCAGCTCTCCCGACCATCATCCTGGAACCAGCGCTCCTTCGGATCGACAGACCTGTAAAAGAGAAGAAACAAGGCATTAGACATTGTACAATTAACGAACTGTGCCGAAAGGCTTACCTCGCCAGCCGCTCCTCAATCAGCATCACTACGGAAATTCCATACTCCGGCCGAGTACCGCGACCTGTGGAGAGGAACAGATAACAGGTTAGCAAAGGCAAGGCATCTTAAGCGCAGCGCATAGCACCTACTCACAGCATCAAGGCGCTCCAAAAACGCCCATACTTACAGGCGAAACACAGATTCCGCCTTGCCACATATTGGACTTCCACGTACCTAGGAAGAAAAAGACATTGTTTAAAAGGCATGCAAGAACAGCAATATTCACAGCAATAAGACCTACCTGAAAGACTCAAGACGGGCCGGCATCAGTGAAGCAAATCGATCGCCATTGCCCACCAAGCACAACGCGCCCCTGCCAAGATAGCAGGACGGAGAACCCGCCAACATCTAAAACAAGGTGAGGAGAAGTCCAGAAGGGTCGCAGACCTACAGGGAGGTGGGAGGCTGTTTACCCCGGTAGCCCAGTCCTGAACATAGTTTACTTGAATTCCAGGCAGAACTCTTCCGCTGGTTACATCTGGGCATCGCAAGGAGGGACATCTGAACCCCAACTGCTGGGTGGTGCCCCCGTGGAACCAGGTGAGCGTAACAGAACGCGAAGCCTCCAAAACTAAATCCACCTGTGCGCCATGGAAACCTCAGAATTAGACCAATTGTCCCAACTAATAGGAGAACTGCACGCCGAGGTTCATTCTGCCCGTCAGGAGACTGATGCTCTCCAAAGAGATTTAATAGTGACTAAGGAGCGCACTGAAGTCATTAGCAGACAATACTTGCAATCACAAGCGGGCCAGACCCCCCTACCGGGAAGCAACCCAACGATGCAGAATCCTACCCTGCTATCCACTTCTTCTACCCCGGTGCAAGACATGCTACCAGGAACAGTTCCTTTGGCCCCACCGGAGCAATTTACAGGTGATCCACGGAAATACGCCACATTCATGAATCAATGCCGCCTTCCCTTTCTTTGCAGGCCTGGAGCATTTCCAAACGACCAGGCTCGGGTGGCCTTTTTCTTGTCATACCTGAGCGGTAGAGTAGCAGACTGGTCCGTTCCATTGGTGACACATGATGATCCTTTGTTACATGACTTTGGGGGATATCAGAGGGAAATGGAGAAACTTTTTGCTCGTCATACCCGAGAACAAGCAGTGGACAATGAACTCCTTTCCCTCCGACAGGGAAATCAGGACCTGTTAACGTACATTGCTACTTTCAACAGATTGGTCGCTGAAGCTAGGTGGCCTAAAAATAAAAGAACCACGTTGTTTCAACGGGGTTTATGAGGCGAATTAAAAGATGTTCTAACTCAAGTAGTGGACCCTCCTCGAGACTGTTTGGAGTTCATAAATTTGGTTGTACAATTAGACCACCGGCTGCAAGACCAAAAAGCAGATCGCTCCAACATGGATCCACGGGCGGTGTATGTTCGGTCTAGAGACAATGTAACTCATGCACAAGAAAACCCTGCTGAGCCCATGCAACTTGGAGAAGTGCGACCCCCATTAACAAAACAAGAGCGAGATAAAAGAAGGCAACAACAACTGTGTCTGTATTGTGGAAAATCTGGGCACTTCCTAAAGGACTGCCCGGTGAAACCCCCTAGGAAGGTCGTTGGGGCCACGGTAAAAGACAAAAAGAAAGAATATCAATCGGAAAACTACCCAGCTCGGCAAACGTAGAGGTCAGTTTGTCGAGTGAGGGAAAGGAGCCACCGACCTCACAATTTGCAATACCAGTGATCTTGATCAATAACCAACGGTCGTCCAGAATGCTTGCCATAGAAGCTTACATCGACAGTGGGGCAGTCAGGAATTATATTGATCAAGATCTGGCTGCAGAGATGGGACTTCCCTTATGTTCCAAGCCGATTACAGATAAGGTGACTACAGTGGATGGGACTGAAATCGCTTTCGGACCCGTAACCCAATGCACAGCTGAGATAACAATGCTGTGCCAGGACGGGCATAGGGAACTCATTTCGTTCGACCTCATCAAGGCACCTCAATTTCGGCTTACACTAGGGATGCCATGGTTAGTCGCTCATAATCCTTCGATTAACTGGCGAGCCAGGAAATTAACCTTCCCCAGTGACTACTCTCCAGCCTGTTACTATCAAGAACAGAAGACTGCTTTCAGTAATTCTACGACTCCCGGAACCGCGACATCTATCTTAGGTGTAACCAGTACTTTACCTGAGGAATACTGCGATTTCCAGGATGTATTCCAGAAGGACCAAGCCAATACCCTGCCGCCCAACAGGCCCTACGACTGTCAAATCGACCTTGTTCCTGGTGCCCAAGTCCCCTGTGGGAGAATCTATGCTCTGACTGAACCTGAAAATCTTCATCTGAAGTCCTATCTAGACCAGTACCTCGCAAACAGATTCATCCGTCCATCGCAGTCCCCGGCAGCCAGTCCTTTGTTCTTCGTGCCGAAAAAAGAAGGGGACTTAAGGACCTTTATTGATTACCGCGCATTAAACCAGATCACGGTGAAGAACCGTTACCCTTTGCCACTTATTCCGGAAATGCTGGACAAGGTCAAGGACGCTCAAATTTACATCAAATTGGATCTTCGGGGCGCGTATCACCTGGTTCGGGTCAGAAGCGGCGACGAATGAAAAACCGCTTTCCGTACTAAATATGGGTTATTTGAATATCAAGTCATGACCTTTGGGTTATGCAACGCACCGGCAGCATTCCAATACTTCATGAATGATGTCCTGAGAGAGTTAATTGATGTATGCGCCCTAGTGTACATAGATGATATCCTGGTGTACTCAACTTCTAAACAAGACCATATCAAGCACATCCGTTCAGTCCTCGCCAAGCTCCGTGAACATCGTTTATTTGCCAAGCTGGAAAAGTGCTTTTTTCATGTAACCGAAGTGGAGTTCCTAGGCTTCATCCTTACTCCCGGAGGCATCAGGATGGACTTGCACAAGGACGACGCCGTTCTGAAATGGCCATCACCAACGTCAATAAAGGGAGTACAAAGTATGTTAGGCTTTACGAACTTTTATCGTCGGTTCATACCAGACTTCTCCCAAATCGTACACCCAATCACTGTGTTGTTATGAAAAAATAACAAGAAATTCACCTGGACCGAAGACGCAGAAAAAGCCTTTCAGGAACTAAAGAAAAGATTCACCTCAGCACTGATCTTACGACATCCACGTCCAGACCTCCCATATATCGTAGAAACTGATGCTTCCAGTATAGCAATGGGAGCTGTCCTCTCACAAAGAGATCCCGAAACTGGCCAGCTACATTCAGTAGCCTTCTGGTCAAAGAGGTTTTCACCTCCAGAAATTAACTACGCCATCACCGACAAAGAACTCTTGGCAATCAAATCCGCCTTAAAAGCCTGGCGACACTACCTTCTGGGAGCCAGACACACCATTACAGTTATTACTGACCACCGAAACCTGCAGTATCTTAAAACAGCAAAGGCCCAATCTTCACGCCAGCTGCGATGGGCTCTCTTCTTCGCTGAATACGATTTTGTCATAACTTTTCGACCAGGCGTCAAGAATGGAAAGGCTGAGGCACTTTCTCGTACTGGAACAGATGACTTGGTTTTTACAGCCCCAGATCCAGTCCCCATCATACCTGAAGACAAACTCTTAGGCCTGACTACAGCCTTAACACACATGGAAATGAAAAAGGAAATTCAACAAATCATTAATCCGGATACCCTCCTTGCATGGCAAGCGCAGGGAGAACAATATTCCATCCAAGACCGCTTACCCCTTTTTAAGGGCCGCCTATACATACCCACCAAGAACCTACAACAGCAAGTCATTTCAGGTTACCACGATTCCCTAATCGAAGGGCACCCTGGAATCACCAAGACCTTAGCCAAAGTTAAACAGAACTTTTGGTGGCCTACCTGGCGGAGAGATATAATCCAATACATTCAATCTTGTGGAGTCTGCGCACAAAACAAATCGCAAAAACACAAACCATCTGGTCTTTTGAGACCTTTGGACATTCCTCCAGCGCCATGGCACACCCTTTCCTACCAGTCAAGGGATTAACACCATTCTTGTAGTCGTATACCTATTCTCGAAGATGGCCCACTTTATTCCACTCAAAGGCCTTCCAGATGCATCCACTCTAGCCAAGGTATTTCTGAACAATATTGTTAACTTACATGGGTTCCCATTAGTCCTGATCTCTGATCGAGGTAGTCAGTTCATTTCCAACTTTTGGAGAAAGTGTTGTGCAATGGCGCAAATTGACGTCTGGTTATCCACTAGCCATCACCCCCAAACGGACAGTCAGACCGAAAGGACCAACCAAACCCTTGAGCAATACCTACGGTGTATGTTGCATCACAAGCTGAGAGACTGGAAGGACTTACTATGGATAGCTGAGTACGCATATAACAACTCCTTACATTCCAGTACTGGGCAAACACCTTTTTATACCTTATATGGTAGACACCCGCGTACCTCAGAATTGGATCTCGCAACCAATTTAGAAATGCCTGCGGTTAAAACCCTTCACACCAGCATCACTCAGGCTTTCAAAAAGGCCACAGAACATCTGATTCACGCCAAAGCCAAGCAAAAACAATTTGCCGACCAACACAGGACAAAGGCCCCCGAATATAAAGTAGGAGACAAGGTTTGGCTAGCTACCAAGTTTATACCCGTCAAAGGAACCCGGACCTTTCAACCCAGGTATTTGGGACCCTACACCATCAAGGCAATTATCAGTCCATCGGCCGTCAAGTTAGATTTACCATCCAATCTACGCATCCATCCGGTATTTCATGTGTCCCTTTTAAAATCAATGCAACCTGGTACACGGATTGAAGCAGCTCCGAAACCCATTCTTGTCGACAGAGAACTTGAATTCAAAGTTAAAGGCATACTGGATTCTAAGTACTCAAGGGGGAGACTATACTATCTAATAGATTGGAAAGGTTTTGGACCCCAAGACAGATCCTGGGAATCCTGTGAAAATGTTCACGCACCGCGTCTGATCAAAAGCTACCATCGAAACTTCCCAACTAAGCCTGGGCCGGACAGAAGGAACACCTTGAGAGGGGCTTTGCGGGGGAGTGCTGTCACGACCCACACTCTGAAGACCCCCTGGCCAACCTATGGCCCGGGAGAGTCTTGATTCCAGTCCCCACTAAACCCAAGAAATTGCAGCCTAAGCCTTCTTGGGCCAGGCTCATGTTTGAATATGGACTTGTGCTTGGGAACTACTTTTCATTAATGCCAGTCATGTGGAGGCATCCTCATAACCTGGCTCCTTGAAACCAGGCTTGCAGTGTAGTGTTTTGGGTGCAGTACCATGGGGACTATTTTACCTGGACTTCTTTCTTGAAGCTATTTAAACCACACCCAAATAGACTGACACGCTTTGCGTTAGTTTGCATTTCTGCAACGTAACGCTCACCGTGTTCAGCTTCAGCCACGAACCTCGGAAGAACAGCACCTGCAAAGGAAAGGAGAAGACATCGTGAGAAAAGGCAGCAGTTTACCTGAACTTCATCGCCAGCGGTCCGCAGCTCTCCCGACCATCATCCTGGAACCAGCGCTCCTTAGGATCGACGGACCTGTAAAAGAGAAGAAACAAGGCATTAGACATTGTACAATTAACGAACTGTGCCGAAAGGCTTACCTCGCCAGCCGCTCCTCAATCAGCATCACTACGGAAATTCCATACTCCGGCCGAGTACCGTGACCTGTGGGGAGGAAAAGATAACAGGTTAGCAAAGGCAAGGCATCTTAAGCGCAGCGCATTGCGCCTACTCACTGCATCAAGGCGCTCTAAAAACGCCCATACTTACCGGCGAAACACAGATTCCGCCTTGCCACATATTGGACTTTCGCATAACTAGGAAGAAAAAGACAAAGGCATGCAAGAACAGCAATATTCACAGCAATAAAACCTACCTGAAAGAATCAAGACGGGCCGGCATCAGTGAAGCAACTCGATCGCCATTGCCCACCAAGCACAACGCGCCCCTGCCAAGACAGCAGGACGGAGAACCCGCCAACATCTAAAACAAGGTGAGGAGAAGTCCAGAAGGGTCGCAAACCTACAGGGAGGTGGGAGGCTGTTTACCCCGGTACCCAGTCCTGAACATAGCTTACCTGTATTCCAGGCAGAACTCTTCCGCTGGTCGCATCTGACCATCGCAAGGAGGGACATCTGAACCCCAACTGCTGGGTGCCGCCCCCGTGGAACCAGGTGATCGTAACAGTCAAGGGGAGCAGGGTTAAGGGGGTGTCCCCCACTCCCCTTGAAAAAGGATAGGGCAGGTTTTCACTGGAGGGAAGTGGTCAGTTCAAGAAAAATCTCTGCATATAAATGTCTGGGACTAATACTGGGCTTTTTTGTAGTGAAGAGCCTCCTCAAGGATCAGGCGAATTGCTGTGTCCTTCTTCGGATGGACAATGTATCTGCATAAACCATCTGGGGGGAACCCACTCCAAAGTCCTAGCGGATCTAGTGAGGGAGTTTGGGCATTTTTGCCTAGACAGGGACATCGTCTTGAAGACAGAATAACTTTCGGGGGCCAACAATACAGTGGCAGACTGGATTTCCTGACATCTTCAGGACATGAGCGACTGGATTTTGGACAAGGCTTTATTTTCCAGGATCCTGTTTCTCTGGGGTCTGATTCAGAAGACCTCTTTGCCCTTGAGACTCAACTGTCAGGTGCAACGCTTTTACAATTGGAGGTCCGACCCCATGGCATTGGCAACCAATGCTTTTCTACAGGATTGGTTGTGTCCCCTGTCCTATGCCTTTCCCCCGTTCACCATGATTGGCAGAGTACTGGTATAAGTGCGCAGGCAAGCTGCAACACTGGTAATAATCACTCCCTTTTGGACCTCTCAGGTGTGGTTTCCAGCACTCTTAGAGCTAGCAGTGGATATTCCTTGTCTTCTCCCTCTATACCCTCGGCTCCTGATGGACACGACGTGTCTCTCTCACAAGCTGGTCCTTCGGGGGCATCTCTCCCTTATGGCTTGGAAGATTTCAGCTCTTCCTGGTGCTACCAGGGACTTTTGCAGGACTCTATCTGTATCATCAAAGATTTGTGGGCAGCTTCCACCAAATCAGGCTACTCCTGAGCATGGAGCCGCTGGGTGGGCTGGTGTGTGGCTCAGCATCACAATCCCGTTTCTGCCCCTCCATTAGAGGTGGTTAATTTTGTTGTTGAATTGTTCAAAGAGGGTAAGGCCTACAGAACCATCAACGGGTTTGGGTTAGCCATTTCGGCTGGGCATGTGTTAGTGAAAGGGGAACCAGTGGGTAGTCACTTCCTGGTGCGCAAGGCTCTTATATCTATTCGCATTAAGGTCCCGCCTAAAGCTAGGTAATCTGTCTTATGGGATGTCAATATGGTCTTGGATTTGTTTCACTCTTGGCTCCATAATGATGAGTTATCTTTGCAGCAATTCTTCTCCAAGCTAACCATCTTATTGTGTCTCATTTCCATCAAAAGGTTTTCAGATATCAGGGCATTGGATGTTTATAATAAAGGGTTTTCCCTACAAGGAGTGACCTTCTTTGTCTCTAGGAGAACTGAGTGCATGATTTCTTCCATTACATATACAGCTTTTCCAGAAGATCACAAACTGTGTGTGGTGCAATGTTTAAACAGTTTTGAATTAAAGACAGAGGGACTGAGGACACCAGGTACTTCTCAGCTGCTTATTTCTTACAGGAAACCCCATACACCTGTGTCCCCAGCCACTTTAGCCAGGTGGGTTAGGTGAGTCATTAAGGGAGCAGGTATTGACATTCCTTCTTTCGGATCACATTCAGTAAGGGGTGCTATGGCTTCTAAGGCCACTTTCCTGGGGGGAAGGCTGGAACAAATTTTAAAGGCAGCTGATTGGTCCAGAGAGTCTGCATTCAAGATATTTCATCATAAGCGTATTGATCATGTGGCATTTAATGTGATGCAAGGGCTTTAAACTTGCATAATATGAAGCCTCCTGTCTTGACATAGAATGGTTAATCCCCCTCACTAATGTAAGAGGGGGTTTAGATTCTATTTAAGACAAGGAGGCAAGTATTATCCCACCCTTTTTTTTTTTTGCATACAGCACCAATTATTTATTGCGCAAATGTTTAAATTATTGAAATAATATACATTTATAAGCAGCGCGAGCGTGGGGAATCACAGTGCGAGCGGAGTGTTAGCCCTGTATTCTGGCGGAGCATATCGGCAGCATAGGATAAATCAATAAACATTGCCTGTATAAATCTCTGTGATAGGAGTCTGGTCTGGGATTAGGGGGCAGAGTAGACATAGCGCCGGAGAGGAAGTGAAATTGACAGGCACAGACTCAAGTAAAATCTGTAAAGCAGAAAAGCCTTGAAGTGAGACCACTGCTCACACTGTAAGTGTGGTTTTGAGAGTAATATAGGCCAAAAGTTCCTGGGAGTAGATATATTGAAATATATATATATTGTACCTTTGACAAATACTATATTCACTTACAATGTCCAGGTGCAGTGAAGAAAGTAGGGCGCAAGGAAGCCAAAAAAGAAACTATGCAGATATGGGACAGGTTATACAGAAAGCTCTGAGAGCCAGTATGGGGGACCCGCACCAGATGACCATTATGGAGGATTAGATACAATTCTGACAAGGCATGCAAGCGCTCAGGGGAGAAAAGGGACATGAGACAGAAAACGGGGGGAAGAAAGAGAACCTGGAAGGTTAAGCATACCAAGAACCCCCCACCCCACATCACAGAGGAAAACAAAACAAGCAGTGAAGTCTAAGAGGAGAGTGCATAAATGACATGACACATCCTCAGAGAGCTCAGAAGAGCATGATGATTGGCAAGAACAATCCTCAGAGGGAATGGAAGTAATATCTACATCTGGGGAAGAGGGAACGTCTAAGAAAAGGAAAACGACCAAAATAAAAAATGAGGCCGGGGATGCCTTTGACCCAAATACACTGATACACCTGCACTCAGCAGAGTGGGAACCACCGGCAAAGATAGCTGCATATCTGAAGAACAGACAGAGGACGCCTTTGTCGAAAGAGGCTAGAAATAAATTTAGGGCAGAATGCCCAATACCACACCTGTCAGAGGGTATTGCTGAAACACCTGAAATAGATGAAAATAATTGGGACCTTTATGAGCAAATATGCTAATGACATAAAAAAAAGGGTCTATATAGGTCCTGGTGCTCATGCTAAAACAAGATGTTAGACCTGGTAAGACCCCTCACCAAGATACTGCAGATGGCAGCAGAGGCCAAAGAGAAAAAGGAACCCATAGACCCTGCGATTCTGTCAGGATGGTCAGAGAGAGCAGCATGTCTTTTAGAGAATGCAAACAGTGCACTCCTAACAGAGAGACGAAAGTCAGTTCTGGTAAAAATGGACCCCAAGCTGAGTAAACTAGCAACTTCAGAAGCAGCGTCAGCAGCGAATGGGAAGCTCTTTGGTGACTCCTTCATAAAGGTGCTTACAAAATTCGCGAACTCCTACGCGGCTATCGACAAGGCACAAGCATCCCTAAAAAGGGTGTTTGGGAGGCACATTTTTGCAAGGACTGGCAGAGGAAGGGGCCGCTCATCCAGTGCGTACATTCAACACAGGTCCTTCAACGACAGGAGTCACTCGAGGCAAGATGACCAAAGACCCAACCTATTCTTCCCATCCAGGGGAAGAGGGAGGGGTAGAGGCTGGAGGCAACCGGAACGCCAGCAACAGCAGAACACAGGTGAGACCAATGATACAGAAAACATGTACAATAGAGAGAGTACCCACGGTACCCGGGGGACTGGCGCAATGCGTAGAACACTGGCACGCTTTATCTTCAGACAACTGGATCACAAATACATTTCAAGGGTTTCAAATAGATTTCCATTCCAACCCATTTCAGACAAGATAGACAAACGTGTTAGTATAGAGCGCAGCGGACAAAGAACTACTAGATACAGAAATAAAGGCCTTAATAAAGAAGGAAGACATAAGACAAGTTTTAGAGCAGCCCAACAGCTTCATAAGGAATATGTTTTTGGTCAAGGGAAAACACAAGCTGAGACCAGTTATAAATCTAAAAGAACTGAACAGCTTCATATTGTACAGATCACTTCAAGATGGAGGGTATTCGCCTCCTGAGGGACTTATTACAACAGGCCAATGTGTTGATAATAATAGATCTCAGGGATGCTCAACTGACAATTCCAATAGCTACAGATCAAAGGAAATATCTAAGATACAGATGAAAGGGACACATGTGAGGATTCACATCTACCATTCGGACTAGCATCAGCCCCATGTTATTTCACAAAGTTAATGAAACCTGTAGTGACGTATCTAAGAGAACAAGGGATATGTATGATTGTGTATTTAGACAACATTTGCATAATGTGTCAAGACAGAGAGACGATCAAGGAACAGGTGAACATCACCTGGATCTGCTAGAACATCTAGGTTTTCTGGTCAATTGGGAGAAGTCAGTTTAGACTCCAGATCAGTCCATGGAGTTTTTGAGATTCTTGATAAACACCCGTGGGGTACCCTGAGCCTACCGGTTCACACGTTGAACGACATAAAGAAAGTGATCAAGGACGTCCTAACAATGGAAAGGTTATCGATTCCGGAAATAACCAGACTAGTGGGATGATTAGCTTCATCAATACAAGCAATCTTCTTAGGCCCACTCCATTACAGAACCCTCTAGAGATTGAAGATACAACATCTGAAGAGGGGGGACTCTTATGAACAGAGAGTGCCTCTATCCCAAGAGGTCAGGAGAAAATGCAGTGGTGGCTACAATATATGGAGGCATGGAACAGGAGAGCAATATTTGGCTCATGCCCGGACCTAATAATAGAGTCAGATGACAGCAGATGGGGCTGGGGAGCCCGGTGCGAAAAAATGACAACTGGAGGGAGATGGTCTAGGAAAGTACTGGGTATGCATATGAACTGCTTGGAGCTTCTAGCAGGCTTGTTTGCAGTAGCATGCTGGACACAGGAGAAGGCACTGGATTGCATTCTCCTCAAGATGGACGATGTGTCCGCTGTGAGATATATGAACAGGTTAGGAGGAACGAGATCCAAGATGCTAACAGATCTAGCGAAGGAGTTCTGGCACTTATGCCTACAGAGGAGGATTTCAGTGATGGCAGAATACTTGCCAGGCAGTCTGAACGAAGTAGCAGATTGGAACCCCAGGTTAATAAGGGATGCCAGCTACTGGGAGCTGGACGAGACAGTATTCCAAACCCTGTGGGCAAGATGGAGACCATTTCAGGGGGACCTATTTACATAGAGACTGAACAGACAGATTCCTCGATTTTTCAGCTGGAGACCAGACCCCGAAGCAGAGGCAACATATGCTTTCTTGCAAGTATGGGGCCCAGAAATAGAATTTGCATTCCTGCCATTCTCAATGATGGCGAGAACTCTGGCACAGGTGAGGAGACAAAGAGTATCGCTAATATTAGTGACTCCAGCATGGAGTCGATCACGGATCGATCATTCGGCACCCGGCAGCGAACAACCATCCTCTAGTGGAGTCAGTGTAAAGGAACTCATGGTGGCAAGAGTAAAGACAGACACAAGTGATCACAGTTCAAGGGTGTTCATTAAACTGTATAGGTAGGGTGGAAAAACACCTAATCTAAACCTAAATCTAAGATGAGAGCAAGCTACGACCATCAAATAATAATAAGGCAGTCCTAGTGACGTCTTGTCAAATAAAAGGGCCTATACAAAAAAAAACGATTGACAATCCTTACAACTAAATACAAAAAGAGTGTGGGATAGGGTTAACAAGAAAGAAAGAAGTGTTTGCAAATGATAAGTCAGGATGTGGTAGACAGGGGTCTCCCTTCCCCACGTTTTGAGCACAGGATAAGGCGGAACTCCTGAGCATATCACACTCTGGAGCTTTCCCAGCACGAGATGACATTTCCGTTCTCAGCTATTAGGGCCTTCAGTGATTAAGTCTCTTTTCTGCAAAAAGTCTCTTGCCTCCAAGGACCTGATGCGTTCAAAATAACAAACAAAAAGTTCCTTTCCAAATGTACGTTGGGTGATGACTTTTCACCCCTGGCTCCTCCTCTTCCAGGTTCAGATCCACAGAAGTTCCTAGCGATGTCAGGACCTTCGGTGGTTGAGTTTTTTTGCTTCTGAGGGCCTGATGGGTTCAAAATATATACAAAGGTTCCTTTCTGATTGCACTTGAATGATGATTCTTCACCATTGGGTCCCCCTCTTACGGGCACAGACCCCTCTCGAATAGCAGCCTCCCCCCGTCTGGTTTACTCTGGCTTATATTCAAAAAGGTTTTCACTGTTGCATTCACGTGTCGGTGGGCGATGGCTTTTCACCCCTGGATCCCCCTCTTCCTGGGTAAGACCCTTCTCGAATGTTTGCCTCACTCTGTCGGGTTCACTCTAGCATTCATGTGTTGTTGGGTGATGGCTGTTCACCACTGGATCCCCCAATTTCAACTGTTGCATTCACAAGTTTTAATGTCTTTTTAAAAAAAAATGTATTTTCTTTATTCAAGTGATGCCAGCAGAGCAATACAAAGTTTTATTCAAATGAGTTGTACTTTCAAATCAAAGCCCTTTACACATAGACCACGGACTAGCCCTAAAGGACATTGATTTTGCCTTCACAAAAGCATCAGCCTCATTCTGGTCACATTTGGAACTTACTAAAGAATTTCTGGAATTCTCACTGACCAATACTATCTTCCTATTTGACCAACCATACTACAGGCAAACAAAAGGCATAGCCATGGGTGTGACATATGCACCCACAATGGCCAACCTATTTATGCACCATTATGAACAAGTACATGCCTTCACCAACCACGACTTCAACAAACTGATCCACACTTGGATGCGATACATTGATGACATCCTGATGATCTGGTGTGGTACAGATGAAGAACTTGAGTCATTCAAACGCTATTTGAATTAGAACAATTTTGGGATTGAACTAACGGGGACCTCAAGTAAGGGGAGCATTGACTTCCTGGATATCACTATCACGCCAGCTGGCACAGAACTAATGACCTCAACATATAGGAAACCGACAGAAGTCAACTCAGTCTTGCATGCATCCAGCTGCCACAAAAGATCTGTAATCAATAATATCCCCAAAGGTGAATTCCTCCGAGCCACAAGGAACTGCAGCACCCGGCCATCATATGGAAACAAATGTGCAACACTTAGCAGACGTGTTATGCACGATAGGTCAGTCACACACCCACACAACACCCTGCATGACACTCCGATACAAAATACTGTCAGGCTCCCCGGTTCACCGCCCAACCCTCCTCACGTCCCATCACCTAGGGTGCAGGGGAGTCGCCATCACCGATGGTTGCGGATCACACGAAGAGGACGGTGTGGTCTGTTTCCTCGTCTCCAATGGCAACTGCCATGGAGATTGCGATCGGGCTGGAACAGCCGATCGCGATCGCTTCCTGGTTGCACATCAACTTCCCTATCACGTGCACGGAGCCCCACTCACGTGATCGGGAGGCGGCTCGCATAAAAGCCGGGAGCTTTGAAACACTCGCCGCTTCACAGCTGTTCTCTAACACTGTTCGGCGTTCTTGACTCTCGTTTTTTGACCTCATCGGATTTCGACCTCAGGCTTACTCTCACGGATTTGATTAACTCTTGCTCCTTGGATACGGTTGCCGATACTCTGCACGGATACTGGTACTTTGGACCCTTTTTGCGCTTAACGGACTGCTTTGGATTTTCCCTATCTGTTCACTTGCTACAACCTGGATTTCGACCCTTGGAAGGTTTAAGACCTTCCTTCTGTTCAGTCTTGGAAATCATTACGGGTTACTGGTGGTCAGCTCGTACCCACCTCCAGGTACTTGCCAGTTTGAATCATCGGCGCTCCCTTGCACCAATTCCTCAAGCTCCCTTCCATTGAACATAGGTAAGAAAGTATCCTTTCTTCACTCTTAACTAAAGCACTGTCTTTGCCTGTATTAACCCCGACTTCCTTCCAACAGCCTCTGGAGTCCTCGGTGCCACCTGATTCTACAACCAACAAACCACCTGTGGCCTCAAAGCTCGCACAGGGAGTGTTTATCTTTCTCTCCCTGTGGGTGATTTGTGGACAGAGGCTCAATACTCTTCACTACGTGGCAAGTCTCGACAGACTGTGAAGCTTTGCGTTGTGTTGAGTATGGAACCTGTAGCCGAGGACCCCGTGGCTGCATTGATACAGGCACTCACAGTTTTGAGGGCAGACATGACAGCCGCCAACGCGGCTATACATCAGAGGTTAGATTTAATCCAAAGTGTACAACACCCATTACCCGCTGATGTAGAGTTTGGGGAAGCCGCTGCCCAACCCCCAGTTGTCCAACCTATTACTCCCCCTGTAGCGCCACAAATTCCTGTACTCATGCCTACGCCTTTTCCCTTGGCCGCTCCAGAAAGATTCCCAGAAAGTACCGCACTTTTGTGAATCAATGCAAGCTACATTTTCTTTGTAGACCTCAGGCCTTTCCCGACTCCACCACAAAGGCAGCTTTCACCTTGTCCCATCTGGCCGGCACTGCGGCAGCATGGGCCAATCCCCTACTGGAAAACAATAGCCCTGTCCTATATGATTTCGAGTTATTGGTCACAGAAATGTCTCATGTATTCGACACACGTCACAAAGCCCAATCCCGGGATCTTGAATTGTTGGATCTAACTCAAGGAAAGGGGTCACTCATAGAGTACATTGCCCGATTTAACCAACTGGCTGCTGAAACATCTTGGCCTGAACCCAAAAGGGCAGTTGTGTTTTACCGGGGGCTTAATAGTACCATGAAGGATGCTATGTCCGTCGTTCCTTCTTTGCCCACATCTCATACTGACTTAGTGGATCTCGCCCTACAGATCGATGCAAGGCGTTCCGAACGCAGGTTCGAAACAGGGTTCCCTACTCCTAGTTTATCCTCCCCCTCCTCTGATACCGGTGGTGAACCTATGCAAATAGGCGGTATTCGTAGCCCGATCACACAACTAGAAAGGGACCGCAGAAGAACCGACCATGCCTGCTTCTACTGTGGCCTGAGTGGGCATTTTATAAAGTCCTGTCCCAGACGCCCCAAGTTAAAAAATCCGGTTTTTCGGAATGCTCGACCCTAGATCCGGGGGCCGGATCGAGCAATCCTTCAACTCCCTCGGACAGGTTCCCCACATTTGGCAGGATCAGGCCGGTGATGGTAAAGGCTACGTTAAAACCCACACCCGACATCGTTCATGTTGTTTCGATCTATATCGATTCTGGTGCCACTGGCAATTATGTCGATATAAACCTGGCCGGGTCATTCAATCTGCCCCTGATTACCAAACAACGTCCGGAACCAGTACAGGCGGTGGATGGCACAGCACTGATTTCTGGCCCAATTCGACAACAAACTGCCCCGATCTCCCTAACTATACAGAAAATACATCAGGAAGTCATATCCTTTGATTTGATTACGATGTCCCAATTCGGGATTATACTAGGGCTCCCATGGTTACATCAACACAACCCTTTAATCGACTGGAAGTCTGGGCAGGTTCACTTTGAATCGGAAATCTGCCAGAATTTTTGCCCCACCGCACCTGACGACACCGAATCTCCTTCACGTGCCTTGGGGGCCATCGCACAACTTACCCTACACGAGGAAGCGTCCACGTCCTTGGAGACTCACATAGTGGGGGTGGTGGCGACAAATATCCCTATGGAATATAAGGACTTTCATGAGGTCTTTGACAAGGGTTCTTCGGAGGTACTACCACCACACCGTTCTTACGATTGCCCTATTGATTTCATCCCTGATTCCAGCATTCCCTTAGGACGTATTTACTCCCTGTCCCCCTCAGAGGAACAGGCATTGAAAGAATACATTCAAGTGGCTCTAAAGGTTGGCCATATACGTCCTTCCACCTCTCCGGCAGCTAGCCCTATTTTTTTTGTCCCCAAAAAGGAGGGCGACTTACGTCCTTGTGTGGACTACCGACGCTTGAATGCTATCACCATAAAGAACCGGTATCCTATTCCCCTGATTACACCATTGTTGGACAGATTGAGTCACGCCAACATCTTCACGAAACTCGATCTCCGCGGAGCCTATAATTTAAACAGAATTCGCCCCGGAGACGAGTGGAAAACGGCTTTTTGCACTCGTTACGGACTGTTTGAGTACGTAGTCATGCCCTTCGGGCTTTGTAACGCCCCTGCTACGTTTCAGCGTTTCATGAATGAGATTTTTCATGATTTGTTAGACATCTGTGTAGCGGTATATCTCGATGACATCCTAATATTTTCACAGGACCTGAAAGAACATGTACTACATGTCCGCGAGGTATTATCTTGGCTTCGCTGTTTTTCACTCTATGCAAAACCAGAAAAATGTCAGTTCCATACTGGAAGTGTGGAATTCTTGGGATTCCACATTACCCCTGGGGGTTTAGCAATGAATCAATCCAAGGTTCGTGCAGTTTTGGACTGGCCAAAACCCTGTAACGTTAAGGCATTACAATCATTCCTTGGGTTTTCGAATTTTTACAGGCGCTTTATCCAGGATTTCTCGTCTCTTGTATCACCTCTTACTGCCTTGACCAGCCCCAAGTTGCCTTTTATCTGGTTGGAACAACACCAAAAGGCTTTTGATGCGCTAAAAGCTGCATTTACTACCGCTCCTGTACTGAAGCATCCCGACCCGGAACTCCCCTTCATTGTAGAGGCGGATGCATCCTCCTTTGCTCTTGGAGCGGTATTATCCCAACATTGTCCTTGTTCCGGTCGGCTACACCCGGTGGCGTTTCATTCTCGAAAGTTTACCCCTACAGAAACGCACTATACGGTCACGGAGAAGGAATTGTTGGCCATCAAGGATGCCTTTCAGGTCTGGCGGCATCACCTGTTGGGAACAAGACATGCAGTCACGGTGTACACAGACCATCGTAACATTCAAGATTTAGCCTCACTCAAGTGTGTCAATAGTCGGCAGGTGCGGTGGCATTTATTCTTTGCAGCCTTTGACTTCCAGATAAAACACCGGTCGGGTCTGTCCCACGGGAAGGCGGACGCTTTATCACGTTCTCCTGGTGGGGTATCCTTGCCTGTTTTCCCTGAAAAACTATTAGATCAGCATGTCATTTGCCTCTGTACTCCTCCTTTACCGCTTCTAGAGTCCATTTGCGCATGGGTTTCGTTACATCCCGAACAGACCTCTGAGTGGGATCCGGTGTTACATGATGGGCTGCCGTTCATACAAAACAAATTATGGTTACCGACATCCGACACTCGTAATCTTGCACTAGAATGGTCCCACGACAGTGCCATTAATGGTCATCCTGGACAGAAGCGCACGCTGGACCTCCTCAGGCGATGGTGTTGGTGGCCCTCCATGAAGAGCGATGTTGAAGGGTATGTCAACACGTGCGCCGTGTGTGCCCCATGTAAACATCGCCGGGGACGTCCGGTGGGGCTCTTACTTCCCTTGCCTATACCTCCTAGGCCCTGGCACACAGTGTCGATGGATTTTGTGACAGACCTACCTCGAACCAAGGGCTTCGACACCATTTGGGTAGTGGTCGATTCTTTCTCTAAAATGGCCCGTTTTGTTCCCTGTTCTGGCATCCCATCAGCACCGGCTCTGGCCGACCTTTTCTTTAGATCAATCTTCTGTCTTTTCGGGTTACCCACTATCATAATCTCAGACAGGGGACCCCAGTTCACTTCTCGGTTCTGGCGGGCGCTCACAGGCCTCTTGGGCATTGATTCCCGTTTTTCCTCCGCATATCACCCGGAGACAGACGGCCAGACGGAGAGGGTGAACCAGGCCATGGAGCAATATTTACGTTGCCTCATTCTACAGCACCAACAGTCCTGGCTGAGTGTACTACATCTCGCTGAATTCTTGTATAATAATGCTCTGCATTCTTCTACTGGCTTTTCTCCCTTTTTTGTCTTATATGGCCAACACCCCCGCACCTTACCTGTTCCAGACCTTACACATTCCATTAACCCTGCTGCTGTTTCCTGTGCATGTGACCTATCGGCCGTTCATGCCCGGACTCTCGCTCACCTTCGTGAGTCCCAAGTCTCTGCTAAATCTGCGGCTGACCGGCGGAGGGCCGTTGCACCTTCCTATGTTGTGGGGGACAGGGTGTGGCTTTCCTCTCGTCACCTCCGGCTGCCCGGTTGTCGCAAATTGCTACCCCGTTTTGTGGGTCCGTACAGGATATCTGCTGTGATCAACCCTGTGGCTTATCGCCTTTCAGTTCCCGCCTCCTGGCGCCTTCACCCTGTATTCCATACATCTCTGCTAAAGCCTTGTCCTGCTCCTACTCGCCTTAGGTCTACGCCTAGCCCTGTGTCTGTGGGTGACTCTGTGGAATATGAGGTATCGGGTATACTGGGTTCTCGTATGGTTCGTGGTTGTCTCCAGTATCTGGTGGACTGGGCGGGTTATGGTCCGGAGGAGCGGTGTTGGGTCCCCGCGAGTGACGTCCATGCTCCGAGGCTTGTCTCCCGTTTTCATTTGGACCATCCCACCTGCCCATGCGGTCGTGGGCCATTGAGGGGAGGCTCTGTTATGCACGATAGGACAGTCACACACCCACACAACACCCTGCATGACACTCCGATACAAAATACTGTCAGGCTCCCCGGTTCACCGCCCAACCCTCCTCACGTCCCATCACCTAGGGTGCAGGGGAGTCGCCATCACCGATGGTTGTGGATCACACGAAGAGGACGGTGTGGTCTGTTTCCTCGTCTCCAATGGCAACTGCCATGGAGATTGCGATCGGGCTGGAACAGCCGATCGCGATCGCTTCCTGGTTTCACATCAACTTCCCGATCACGTGCACGGAGCCCCACTCACGTGATCGGGAGGCGGCTCGCATAAAAGCCGGGAGCTTTGAAACACTCGCCGCTTCACAGCTGTTCTCTAACACTGTTCGGCGTTCTTGACTCTCGTTTTTTGACCTCATCGGATTTCGACCTCAGGCTTACTCTCACGGATTTGATTAACTCTTGCTCCTTGGATACGGTTGCCGATACTCTGCACGGATACTGGTACTTTGGACCCTTTTTGCGCTTAACGGACTGCTTTGGATTTTCCCTATCTGTTCACTTGCTACAACCTGGATTTCGACCCTTGGAAGGTTTAAGACCTTCCTTCTGTTCAGTCTTGGAAATCATTACGGGTTACTGGTGGTCAGCTCGTACCCACCTCCAGGTACTTGCCAGTTTGAATCATCGGCGCTCCCTTGCACCAATTCCTCAGGCTCCCTTCCATTGAACATAGGTAAGAAAGTATCCTTTCTTCACTCTTAACTAAAGCACTGTCTTTGCCTCTATTAACCCCGACTTCCTTCCAACAGCCTCTGGAGTCCTCGGCGCCACCTGATTCTACAACCAACAAACCACCTGTGGCCTCAAAGCTCGCACAGGGAGTGTTTATCTTTCTCTCCCTGTGGTTGATTTGTGGACAGAGGCTCAATACTCTTCACTACGCGGCAAGTCTCGACAAGACGCTTTCATGAGAGAGGATACCCGGATCAATCAATACAAGCAGCCATAGCTATGGCTAACAGTAGAGAACGCAGCTCACTTTTGACTCCCAAGGTACCCACCAGTAAACAGGTAACAAATAACAGCCCAATAAGATACATTACCCAGTTCTGCAGTGATAGCCATCAAGTACAGAAGATTCTGAAGAGACATTGGCATATCTTATCAATAGATGAAGATATCAAGGCATGGATCCCAGACAAGCCAATCTTAACCTATACCAAGGCCAGAACACTGGAAAACATCCTTAGCCCATCATTCATGGAGCCTTATCCAAAAACTGGCTCACCAGCAACAAACCAGTGGGCTTCTACAAGTGTGGAAACTGCTCCATGTGCAAATTCGCTACAACGACCAAGACTTTGACTTTTAGTACCAGTGACAGACATACAATCAGAGAATACATCAACTGTAGATCCAAATTTGTGATTTATGCTATTAACTGTGTATGTAATCGCAAATATGTTGGGAGTACTAAAGGAGAACTCAGAGCAAGGATCAGGGAACATTTCAATTCCTTAAATTCCCAGGACACCAGATATCCACTGGCATTACACTGGCAGGAAGAACACCAGTGGGACAACAAGGAAGACATTGGGACTGGAGAAAATATCAACCGACATAATGGGCGGAGATAGAGAACTACAACTACGCCAGAAAGAAGCAAAGCTGATATGCAAATATTGCGCCGTTACTGTTGGATTAAATAGTGACCATGATTTCCATGTTTTCCTGTAATCAGTCGTACATAAACCTGTGAGAGTTTCTGCCTACACATGCATTATGGACGCAATTGTTGTAACTTCCTTCCATGTACCAATCCTGATGAGGCTTGTTCTGGGCAATTCCCCTATATTCTAATTTCACCCCTGTGACGTAAACCATGACAGGTTCCCAACCCGCGGGATGGCCTTTTTAGACCAATCACACCGCTCGATGAACCAACCAATCCGCGCCATGCTCTTATAAATTCCCGAAAGTAGGGCTGATCCACAGCACACGGATTTCCGAGAACGCTCGCACGCAACAAACTCGCCGGACCCCGCCAACGGTAAGCCTCCCATCAGACACCCCCTCATAGACGTCCCTCCCCGGCCTCCTGCCTTATTGCTACAACCTAGCACCCTTACCTCTCCTGCTTGATATCTATCTAATATCGGCCACTCGTCCATGGGTCCCATCCCTGCTGAGAACCCTATCTATCTACTTTCAGATCGGCTATCCAGCCCCCCTGACGCCCTTATCTGGGAGGACCAGCTTACAGCATTTTGAAGTCCACCCCTTAACTCAATTGGGTAAGACTCCGCTTCTTCTACAGTTCCTCAACTAGGCTGTCATACCAAATTCTTTTGGCCCTTGACTCAACTAATTGACTCTCCTTTTCCTTTGTCTCCCTTGGTACATTGTCTCTTACTCTGTCTCAATTTTACTTTAACTGTAACTATACATCTCGTCATGCCTAAATGTAACTATCAACTGTTATATGTTCTGCCCTGTTATTCACCCCGTCACCACCACTCACGATCACGGGTTTTGCTAATTACCAATCTGTTGCCACAATGTGCTTCCATTCCTCATTACTGAAACTATTTATTAAATACATGCATATTGAATAGCAATATATATGTTATAAATAACAATGGGTATCACTATGTCACTTCACGGTGCACATCACAACATCACCAAATCACATCCTTTTAAAAGACTTAGGTTGAAACGCGCGTCGGCTGTGTAGCGAGTTACCATGTCAAAAACTTGTCATTCATTTCTACAATGATGTTTTCTTTGGTGCTAACTAACCAAAAATAAACAAATTAATGACTATGACCTGACTGGACCATATAATTGATCAAATCGCTCAACAGCGACCATTGGACCACCACACCCTACCAGCGCCCAACTGATCCAGAGTTTGTCATCCCCACAGTACTTTCAAATCAAATTCAAGTCCTTCATTGACATTTGTTCAGCAACAGACAAGTGAACAACCATCTTTTCCAAAATCCCCTAGCTCTTAAGTGGCCACCATAGTTTTCAGTTTTTTGCAAAAATACCTACCCCCCACTATCCCTCCACCCAGTCTCCAACAAACAACTAACTAGGCTTGACTCGCCTTCTAGTGTCGGTTAACTACTTGAACTCTATTAGTCCATAGGTTCTTTCTTTCTTCAATGGTCACATTATAGAGAAACTTTTAAGCTCCCCTAGTCTAAAGAATTGGTGTTCCCTTTCTTCAACATGATCGAAAAAAAGGGGGCCCATAAGTTGCGATATTTCTGATAAGTACCCCATGCCAGCGCGCATATCTTTTCCATGGCCAACAACCCCCAGATCTTGACCCACCACTGAGCTACTACCAGACCTTCTTTTGTTCTCCAGCTCTGTGCTAATGTCATTCTGGCTGCTGTCAGCAGATGTGTAATCAGGGTTGCCCTGTTTCCGCTTGCCGGATAGATGTCTTCCACTGCAACACCCAACAGTATCACCTTAGGTTCTTCCGGAAGTTGAACCTCCACCATGTTCTTTATATGTCCCAAGATCTCCTTCCAAAAAACTGTGCCTTTGGGCAGGGCCACCACATGTGCCCCAAGCTTCCTCCCTCCCCACATTGCCACTAGCACAAGGGTGAGAATTGAACATTCATTTTATGTATTTGATGTTTGGTCAAATACCACCTATAACAGATCTTTTATGTGGACTCTTTGATTGCCGTACACCTAGACGCTTTGTGCGCCCGTTCCCATATTTGGCTCCAGTCCTCCTTTGCGATTAATGTTCCCAAGTCCCCTTCCCATTTACCAATATATGGAAGCTCGTCATCTAAAATATATGAACAAGAAGCAGACATTTTAACCACAAAACTGAGAAAAAGAGGATATCCGAATAAAATGGTGAAAAAAGCAGCAAAATAAGCATATAACAGCAACAGGGACGCGCTCCTAGAAAAGAAAAAGGATACACCAAAAGAAGAAAGAATGGTCTGCGTCAACACTTTCACTAATCAGAGTCTGAAAATCAGAAACATCATACAAAAACATTGGAAAGTCTTCAAGAGCTCAAAGAGTCAATTCCAAACCCTGATTTTTTGCCTATAAAAAAGCACCTCAATGGGCAACTGGGTAAGTAGCAGTAAACTGAAAACCAAACCCACTGCCACCCCTAGTATTACTACACAATGGGGAATGACCCCAACCACGGGACATCACCCATGCGGTAGATGCAGGGTATGCAAGCTTACTATCAAAAGGAAAGAGATAGATATAGGCACAAACAACAAATGGCAGCAAATTAATTTTTATAACTGTAATACATACCACGTGATATACCTCATCAAATGCCCTGGCGGCTTACCATATGTGGGAAAAACAAAGAGAAGAATATAAACGCGCATCATTGAACACCGCAGCTGCCTCAAAAACAAAATACACCAAGCCCCAATGGTGAAACATTTCATAAAGAAAAAACATGGACATGAGGAATTCACCTGAACAATATTACAAGTCATAAAAGGAAATAACCAACTACACATAGAAGAATAACTCAAGAAAGAGCAAAAAATGATTTACAAAATGAAAAGTGATTATAAGGGTCTCAATGAAGCTATCGAATAGCATAAAAGAAACGATTAACAGCCTGCATCTCCACACCACTACCGGAGGATCCATCTACCCCACCATGCGTTATGTGGTCTGTGACACAGAGCAGTATAATGAACAACTGGTTACATTTTCAGTAATTATACATGGGAATTGATTGCTAATCCTTGCAGGCTAACACAGACAGCCAACATGCCAATAGAATTTGGAGTAACAAGATTGCTTTGTCCTTTTCCCCGGATGGTTCCACAATTGGATCTAAGAAGATACCATGCCTTTTATAATTCGTGAGCATCCACACTAAGAGAATACACAAATGATCTACTCATCCCCAGCCATATACACCAACCCAAGTGTTTGCCGCACCGTAATAACCTGAATAGAGATACCATGACAAGATGGCAGTATGAGTGAAATGAACAGATAAACAACAACAACGGACTCAGACCTCCGCATTACCATGAGAAGCTACACAATGGCAACCACATGTATCCTCACTGTAGAACATGAAGGACGAGCAGATTGGAAGCTGCGCAAGGTTCATCTCCAAAAAACAAACAGCAGCAACAGCATGGTGCCCGTAAAACAAGATCGCTTGACGCACAGAGACACCGGACAAGGACAGCGACCTGCAGCTCCTGATACACGGAGATAAGGTAAAGCTTGCATGGAAAAGCTTAGGTAGCGAGTACTAGCGAACACTGCACAAGCGCACTAATACTGACAGAGCCAAATCGATATTCTCTGTCACCCGATAGTGTCCACATTGAAGACCCTGAGCCACGCCAAGAGACAAACACTACAGCATCTGATATGAGATGATACTCTTCACAAGACGCCCTTAAGCCACCAAGGGAAAACGCAAGGTTGGTATTACCAACCTGTTAAACAATACCATGAGTAAGAACAAGTCACAGTGACATTATAATGCGGCTACATACCAAGTACTCCGCATTCTATTTCAGAACCACGATTAAGAATCCACCAAACGCAAGCGTGAACGTTGGATCAAAGGGACCAAATAAGACCACGCCAACAGATGGGCCACACGTACCATACCCTTCTAAAAATAATCACTCCAATAATGAGTAGGTCCATAGCCGAGTAACGTAGATAGTAGCACTAAGGTTGAAATGGTAACTATAAAAGCATGAAAATTATGCTTTTTTGCAGATTGGCTGAAGCAAGACTACTAACAAGTCTTCCAAATGATAACAGCCAGTATTGTTTGCCCCCACCACCCGGTTCAGGTAATTACCTGTAATTAGGTTCTAGGTTCAATGTATGAACTGTAATAGGTTATTAGCATTTATAGCTTACACAATTTTTGTTTGTTTTTATCCTGACAGACCAAGAGTTAATTAAACACCTACCAAAGCCTGGTGACATTCTAATTACTACTACATAAGTGACTATATGGTGAAAGCTCTTGATGAAGGTTAGCTGAACAATGAACAGAAACATGTTGAGACCATAACCTTTTGTATTATCACATGAAAAAACACGAACTAGAGGATAAAACACCACCCAAAAGCTGTGTTCCTAGTAATGTGAACCGACTACCACTGTATGTTTCAAAGAATTGACAACCTCTAGCCTCTTTGTACCAATTATTTTCGCCTCTATTCACTGATGAATATAATCACTAATGTTATATATGTATGTTTTAGAATAATTTTGTATAAGAATAAACAGATTTTATAAAAGCTTTTAGATCAATGAAGTCTCACAAGCTCTGGTTGTCTCTAGGTTGCACTATTGTAACAGCTTCTTTCTAAATCTACCTGCCTCTACTCTCCGCCCTCTGCAGCTAATCCAGAACAGGACTGCAAGACTTGTCCTTGGCCTCAAGCCCTGGGATCGTATCTCTCCAGCTCTGAAATCTCTCCATTGGCTCCCAGTGGATGCAAGGATTAAATTCAAAATCCTCGGCATTGGCCACAATGCTTTCTGGGGCCTGGGTCCAAAATACCTTCAGCTATCCCTCCGCAAATACCTCCCTTCTCGAGCTCTTCGCTCTTCTACCTCGAACTCCCTCCGGGTCAATCGCTTTTCAAAGAAACGAGCTAGGGGTAGATCTCTATCTTCGGCTGGGCCCTCCCTCTGGAACAGCCTCCCTGCCACTCTAAACCTTGAGGAGAACCATCTTGGGTTCCAGAAGCACCTCAAGACCTTCCTCTTTGCTTCTGCCTCCGCTCCCCTTGTCCCCTGCTGATCTGCTCTCTCTTGGCACTGTGCACCTGGCCACCCTCTGTCCCCTGGGCCGAGGTACCTGCTCACCCTGCCACCTTCCGGCACTGCCTCCTGGCCACCCCTTGCACTGGGGACTGTATCTTCTTTTTCTGCACTTATCAGAGTTACCCAGTCTGCTGCCTTAAACACAGCACTTGCCACTTGCTGGATGCACTACCACTGTTTATTGCCTCCTTATTCTAGTTATTTTTATTTATTATTATTTATCTGCGCTCCTCTGCTCCGCACTTTCTACTCTCCCCCTTCCATGAACTTTTTCCCTTTTCCCTTTCCCATGTACTTGCGCGTTATCAATGTCACTGGGCCTGGTAAGATCGTTGTTGTGTTGTGTTCTCCCCTGTTCCCCCCCCTTGCCTAGTCGCGCTCTGAAACACTTGTGTACAAGCGCGATACAAATAAAATATCATATCATATCATTTGAAGACCTTCCTCTTTGCTTCTGCCTTCGCTCCCCCTCTCCCCTGCTGATCTGCTCTCTCTTGGCACCGTGCACTTGGGCACCCTCTGTTCCCTGGGCCCAGGTACCTGATCACCCTGCCATCCTCCTGCACTGCCTCCTGGCCACCCCTTGCACTGGGGACTGTATCTGTATCCATATAGTCCCCCATGCCACCCATTTTCTTCTTTTTCTGCACTTATCAGACTTACCCCATCTGCTGCAGTAAACACAGCACTTGCCACTTGCTGGCTGCACTACTAATGTTTATTGCCTCCATCATCTATTTTTAGTTATTATTATTTATTTGTTCTCCTCCGCTCTGCACTTTCCACTCCCCCCCTGCCATGCACTTTTCCCCTTTCCCTTTCCTATGCACTTGCGCGTTATCAATGTCACTGGGCCTGGTAAGATCGTTGTTGTGTTTTCCCCTGTTCCCCTCCCTTGTCTTGTTGCGCTCTGAAACACTTGTGTACGAGCACGATACAAATAAAATATCATATCATATCATATCTTTGCGCCTATTCATCTGTCAGGCAACCATCTCTATATCAACACTAGATACTGTCTGGCTCATCATCTACTGCAGCCTTATCCAACACCCAATATAGCCTTGAGATTCCCCTTTCCCCAGACCCCTATCGGATTGTCAATTCTAAGTCTGATGGTGCCTGAGCGCCCGCTACCCTTACCTCCCTCTGTGAGATCCAGTGCCTTATCTGTATATAGTGAAACCGTTGATTCTCCCCAATGTTACATTTCCCCTTTCAGTCCTCAAATCTCAGAGGTTCCCCGTTCTGGAAAAAGTCTTGTAGAGAGAGTGCCCTGCGTCCCCCCAATGTTCCCAAAAGGTGTTACTCCATCCCGGGGAGAGGTTTTTATTGTAACCCATTGGACTGAAGGGTACGAGCCCCACAGGTATCTTTTTCCATTTCTGCGCTTGGTCCCAGTAACCCACGGTGGCCTTGTTAGCCTCCAGCAGTGAGCCTCCCACCTCTTGAGCCGCACCCTTCAAGAATTGTAACCTCCCCAGTGGAATATTTGTGACTTGCACCACCCTTTCCCCAGCTCCGTTCCAGGCCAATGAAGCATCAGAGCCATCTGAGACGCCAATATAAATAGCGTAATTTCAGAAACTCGCAACCGTCCTAATCTTGGTGATCGGAACATACCCGATCTTGGCACCCTTGGGCGTTTTTTATGTCAGATAAAGGATAGGATTTCTGACTGTTAATTCTTGGACATATGGGCTGGAATTCTAACTGGGAGCGAGCTTGTAACATATAGGTGGTGGGGTAGTAGTGTCATTTTAATTGCAGTTATCCGAGTAAGCCACAAGAGTTCTTGTGAGTCCCAGCGCATTAGATCTTCCCATAGTCTTTTCCACAATGGTGGGACATTTGCCCCATGCAGGGTTTTGTATTCCCATGCCATGATTATCTAGGTATTCCAGCTCCCTCTCCTCCCAGGCCAGTGGGAATTCCCCTTGTAGAATTTCAATATCTCCGGGCTCTTCTGTGAGGTTTAAGGCTTTAGATTTACAGTAATTAATAGCAGTGTTGTCCATGTGTCCCATATGAATACGAGTACGTCATCCGCACACAACGCAATTTTTTGGGTGCCTATCCTGCTGTCTACCCCCTGTATCCCCGGATCTTGTTTAAGGATTGCTGCCAAAGGTTCCATTGCCATGTTGAAAATCAGGAGAGACAAGGAACGGCCCTGACGATTGCCGCGCCTGAGAAGCGTTGCCCGGATTTAGTCCCGAGCTCTATCACATCTATCACCCACCTTATATTATCCTGTGTGTCTTCCAAGGATAAACCCAGCCTGGTCCATTTGGATTCATTTGCATATATTTTTGTATCCCCATTCATGAGAGATATGGGGCGGTAACTTCTGTTGCGTCTTTTCCGGGTTTGAGAAGCAGTGTTGTTGTGGATATACCCATATCTTCCGTCACTATCCCACAGTACCTGATCTCGTTGAAAAGTCTGGTGAAGGGTTTTATCAACCATTCCCTAAATGTTCTATAATACCCGTTCCCAAACCCATCCGGACCGGGTGTTTAATTGGTTGGCAGGGAGCTAATGGCTTCTGCCACTTCCTCTGAGGTTATAGGTCCTTCCAGATATGTCCTGTCTTCGTCTGACAATTGTGCGAGCTGAAGCCTACTCAAAAATCGAGCCTTTTGGCTCAGGCTTTTACTCTCCCTGGACAAAAGTTCTACATGGAACTGTTCCACGATCTTCAATTTGTCCTCCTCTTTATTTTTCAGCGCACCGGTCCAAACCCTCAATTGTGTTATGTCATTCTGCATTCTCTGTTTCCTGAGCTTTACCGCCAGGAAACGATTGGCCGTCCCCCCATGAATTTAATAACTCTGTTTTGTGTTAAGCCAGAGCTATGCAGAGCGGTCTGTCATATGGGCTTCCAATTGTGCTTTGACTTTCGGCAAAGCCCGTAATGATTTCGCTGTCTGCCGGGTTTTGTGGATCGTCTCAGCGTCCTTCACCTCCTGTTCTAAAGCTGTCCGCTGTAACTCTCTATTTCTCAGGAAAGCCAATATTTGAGCTATAAATTCCCCCCTGATTACTGCTTTGCCTGCATACCATACCACTCACCAATTGACCTCCCCTGTGTCATTTTCGCTAAAGTAATTTGCAATTGCCCCTTCCATATGCGCCCTGATTGCTGTGTCTCTAAGAGTGAGTTCATTCAACCTCTGTATTTTCTTCCTACTCGCCTGCAGAATGGGTACTTCCATCTGCATGATCACAGGGGCATGATCTGTGAGATAGCGGATCCCGATGTCACTTGTGAGCACTTGTGGTATTAGAGTTGCGGACACCACAATCATATCTATTCTCGAGAAGCCTTTGTGCGCCGCTGAGTAAAAGGTATAGTCCCTGTCTGTCTGGTGAAAGAACCTCCATGTTTCTATGAGTCCCAGATCCCTGAAGAACTTCCCCAGGATGTGTTGAAATCTCTGAAATCTCAAATCATTGCCTGTGGGTGCCAATGTTTTGCCTAGTGCAGGGTCCATTACGCATTTAAATTCACCTCCCACCACTACCTGACCCTTCCACCAACTTCCAACCCGCTCAAGTACCAGGACCAAAAAGCAATCCTGTCCCTCATTGGGAGCGTATACTGAAATAAATGTAAATTTCTGTTTACCCACCATGCCCTCAAGTACTAGAAACCGACCGTCAGGGTCCCATATATAAGTTGTTTCTTAAATCCCAATGTGGCATCTATCAATATTCCCACTCCTCTCTTCTTAGTTCCACTTGATGCGAAAAATCTCTGGGGAAACCCCTCATCCTGTGGAAACAGATGTGTTTCCTGTATGAATGCCACCGCTGCCCCATGTCCCACCAGGCGACGTAGTATAGAACGTCGCTTCATTGGGGAGTTCAAACCCGGAACATTCAGGGTGACCATTTGTATCTCAGCCATCCTCAAATTAGTGCAGTTCCCAGAGTCGCCCTCCCATCGTGCCAGCACTCCTTTTGCCTCCTGGGTACCGAGCCAAGCCAACTAGCCTAACAATAACAACCCCTCCCCTCTACCCTCCTTGTAACAACCCCAAACACCTTTCTTTTCCATGACAAATAATGCCACTATCGTAACCAGGGCTGAAAAACATGTTCCTGGAAACATTGGGCAGAATCCTGAGTGCCCCCACCCAATGCCCCCAATCTGACCACCCCCAACCCGAGTCATATGAAGATTCTTTCCAACCCCCTTCCCCCGAATCCCTTCGTGCCCCAATTTATGACCAATCCAGATCACCCCACCAGCTCCCTTCCATCATATGTACAACATTAGCAGGTTTGTACAGAAAGAGAGGCTTACCCTCCACCCCCCAAGCCTTGGTTCTATTCCTTCTCAGGTGTCATGCATCTTTCATGGTCCATGACCACCCCTTTTCGTGGAAGGAAGCCCGGGTCGCCATCCTTCCAATCTGGCAGTGTGAGGTGGTGAGTCTCAGGTTCCTCCAGTGTTGTAGCACTCGCTTCCCCGGAGGCATCATCCCTCCTCTTTAGGTCTTCCATTTCTTCCTCTCTATGTATATGAAATGTTTTGCCTTGGTACTCAAATCTAAGTCCACATGTGACAGTCCATTTGTATCAGACATCTCTGTCCTTAAGCCAACTTGTGACCAGCCGCAACCGTTTCCTTTTGATCAGTGTTGTCTGAGCCATATCTTGGTACACTGTGAGAGTGGAGTTACGAAACTAAATTGGTTCTTGTCTACACGCTGCCTGCATGATCCTTCCCGGGGTCTGAAAAAGATGCATTCTCGTTAGCACGTCAGGAAGTAGATTTGTTTTGTTGTTGGTAGGTAGTGTATACCCTGTGTGTGCGGTCCAACATGATGTTGTCGTCTGCCTTGTCTCCCAAGATTTGCCTGAATAGGGACACTACATTTCTTCAATTTCATGTCTGGGATGGACAAGGATATCCTCCGGAGCCTGATGATTGATTTTGTAAAGTTGACAACAGTCTTTAATTTCTTTCTTGATTTTGGCCAGCATGTCTTGTAAGTCCGACCTCCTTGTGGGTGGGTCGTTAACCTCGGCCTGTGCATTCTGCGACAGTGATATGTGGACCTGTGCCACCATCTGTTGTGCTTTCTTTGCGGTTTCTTGCGCCTGCAACATGGTTTTAATGTAACTTGAGAGTGCAGCCTTTTGTTTGCCTGATTTCTTTGACATATTCGCTGTTTAATTCTGTTTTCCCCCTCCTCACAGGCTATTAATGCATCTCTGTACCCCCTTGTATCTGCTGTACCAGCCAACTCCAACCATAGTGTGGTATGGGGGAGGGGTGTCCATCACCTACCTACGTGAGGTTTCACTGGAGAGCATGAGGAGTATGGGTTGGATTATGATACTTTCCCTGTGTCCTGCCACAGGGATCTTTAGATGTGAAAGTAAAGCATGCTGCTTCTTCGCGTTGCGGGTCTCCTACTAATCCTTCAGCTAAAACCTATTCTTTCCGGGCCCTGCGAGGTTGCCCTCATGTGCCAGTAGGGCTTCTTGTCCCTGCTCCCCAGCCCAAGGTCTGCGGGACTCCTTATCGCACTTTCAATTGTTGCGATTCTGGTGGGGGGGAACAGGGTAGTCCCCTCCTTCGATCGTGGTGCCTCACTGGTATTTTCCGGGGGCTGCAGGTTATCTCGCAGTCCGACAAAGTCATTTTGGGTTGTTGATATTATGCCGAAGTTGTACCCCCCATCTTGGGAGAGAGTCGGCTTGATCTTGCCGTGCCTCGATCTCCGGTGCTCTGACCGCAATCTTCTCCGGACTTGCTTTGCTTGATAAGAGGGGGTTCCGACACCTGCCTGCTGGATCGATGCTCAGGCCGCTTCCATTTGGGGGTTTGGGGGCCTGCGGTGTGGGCTCAGGCCTGAGAGCTCAATGAAGAAACATCTATTGCAGCCGTCGGCTAGCCACATCCCCTTCATTTTAATGGCTTTTTATAAAATGCACTGTGGACCTCCCTCTGTGGGGTTCACTCGTATCAACACAATGTTACTTTTGTTTTTTCACTTTTTCGGGATTCATCTCCCTTAGCTTTCCAATGGTTTGTCGGTCAAATATTTTCCACTGTACAGAGGATTTTGCTAGACCCCTGTATGTCCCCTTTGACCAATTCCTTCTGTCTCTCCTAAGGCTTTCTGGTATCGATAGTTTCAACAAACGTGGGATCAACCAGAGTCTCTCGGGTGAGCACCCACGTTGTGCCGGACCCCTCTACAGTGGGTTTTCCCTTAATGTTAACAGTTTTTTTAACTTCCCTTATTTTTCCACTTTACAATTTTTGGTCAGCACAGTTCGGATTCTTATCGGCTCTCCACCCAACTCACCGGCTGTGATGAACCGCTTGGCTGTTCTAGTTTCTGGAGTCAATGATGGTACCACGGTTGCAGGCGTCTCTCTCTGTCCTGCTTATCAGGGTAGGCATGCTCTTCCATGTACCGTTGAAATCTGCTGCAACACACGTTGGCTATTGTTTGCGGTCTTACGATTCCTTCTACAGAGGCTTTGCGGGTCTGGATCGGAAAGGGCAAGGTCGCTTCTCTCCTTGTCACCTTCTCGATTCTCGCTGCCTTTCTACTCCTCTTAAACTGCCGTGTTTGGGTAGCTGTCTCGTTGTGCGGTCTGCCTTGCTCGTCGGGTGCCCTCGTGCTCCACCTTTTATCCCTGTGAGGAAAGGAAAGGGCAGTCAGGTGTGTGTGGTTCTGGTCAATTGCCTGTATGTGCCTGACCCTTGCATTGGGACATGTCAGGTAAACAGTTTTGGTGTTATTCCATTGTCTTTCGTGTTGTGCGAAAGTATTTGTGTCAGAAAAGGCTGGGGGCAGAGTTGCTGAGTATCCTGCGGGGTAGGATGGGGAAAAGGTGTTATATGGAAGAATAATCCTCGCACTAGGAGTTTTGGTAAACTCAGAAGGATGAGATTGGTAGGGTTTGTGAAACAAACAGGAATGACTGGTATTATTATTGTGAAATTAACAGGGGGGATTGTGGGAACGGTAGTGTTTTGTCAAGGTAGACTGGATGTTCTGGAAAGAATAATCAGAGGGACATGGAGAAGAATGATTGAGAGTATTCGGGTAGGAAACAGGAAAACAGGGATTCTGGGAGTTGTGGTTTTTGCGTGCAGAAGGGTTTGGGCTCCCAGGGTATTTACCATTTATGGAAGGGTCGTTGGCTTTGGATAAGGGGGTTTCTTTAGATGGAAGGGTGGTAGATGTGGAGCAACCTACTAAAGCCTTGGGAACGTCGTCTTCCTCACCTTCGTGCCTGGTATAGTACCGCGTATCCACAAGGTATTCCCCTGAGCATAACCCGGGGTTCCTCTACCCAAGTGATCCTCTCTCGCTCGTCTACCCCTAGAGTTGGGATCTGAGAGGGCCAGTTCTTCCCTGGCAACCCGAATAAGTGATTCCTGGGATCTACTTGAGAGAATACCCTCAGGTTTCTCGCATCAGGCAGCCTCAACCTCATGGCGTGGGTGAGATCAGGGGAACCTGGGCTGGGCCAGGACTATCGAACGAGGCTGAGCACATCATTGAGGAATCCTGGGCACTAGGGACCAGAAAGGCATACAGCTCTGCATCGTCAAAGTGGCATAGCTGGTGTATGGAGAGGAGTGTTAATTCAGCTAGAACAGATGTAGTATATGTAGCAAATTTGTTAGCACAAATAGCAGCGCAAGGCAAAGCATACAGGACTATCAACACTGCTAGATCTGCGATATCAGCAGAACACATGCATTTAAAAGGACAAACAGTAGGGCAACACCCCTTGATATGCAGATTACAGAAAGGTATCAGACTGATGAGACCCCAAAGGTAAAATACGACCAATTATGGGATGTAGACAGAGTATTAAAGTTGTTCACAAGATGGCCAGATCATGATGAACTATCCAGGAAAGAATTATCAGCTAAGGTGACAATGCTATTATGCTTATTGTCATGCAAAAGGGTATCTGATGTTAGAGCGTTAGAGGTTGATAGAAAAACATTTACACCCTCAGGAGTGAAATTCTATATATCTAGATGAACTAAAACGAACCTGAGCACTATAGATTATGCATCATTCACTGGACAACCAAAATGATGTCCAGTACGGTGTATGCAGACATATATAAAGAGGTATATAAATAAAACAAAGGAGATACGTCCTGCAGGGGTATCCCAGTTGCTCATTGCACTGAGGAGACCATTTGGGGCAGTAGCGACAGCCACTTTAGCAAGATGAATGAGATGGGTGATGAGCCGAGAGGGCATTGACATGTCATACTATGGCGCACACTCAGCGAGAGGAGCTATGGCATCCAAAGCATTTAGTGTAGGGGCACGACTGGAGGCTATATTGAAGGCAGCAGATTGGTCGAATGAGTCCACATTCAAAGCTTTCTATTTTAAACCAGTCGAAAAGGTATCATCGTTGCTGGTAAGAAAGCTTCAAACAAGCATAATCCAAGCCTTCGGGTCTTGACAGATTTTCAACACATTTGTTTAAGAAAGTCATAATTCTATTAAAGGCACTGAGGCAAAGGATTAGCTCACCCATTCTAATCAGGAAAATGTATAATGTACAGGGTAATTCATAGAATTTCGCACAAAAGTGGCGCACGCGGCTGGCGCACAGTGTGCACGTGCGAATGTCTGCGCCAGCCGCGTGCGCTAAAATCGATTTCCGCGCACAGCGTATTCATGGATTTTAGCCTCCAAAACCAGCCGTGGCGCAGAGTGGCGCAGCGACCCCGCAGCAGCGCCAGTTACGCCCCCAAGAACGCCCTCGCGCAAGGAAAAGCCATCAAAATTCCCAATTCAGCGCAAAGGGCTCCGCTAACCCTGGACCAGTTTACAGGGCTGCCAAACAGCAAACGCCAAGCGGGGAATGTGTATTACTGGGGTGCGCGTGAAGTTTCACACGCGAAAGGGCCTGTGCGAGTGGGGTACGTGTATTACTGTGGTTCGCGGGAAGTTTCAGACGCGATTTCAGCATGGTACGTGTATTACGGGGTTCACAGGAACTTTCACACGCGAAAGGGCCTGTGCGAATGGGGTACGTGTATTACGGGGGTGCGCGGGAAGTTTCACACGCGATTGGCCTGGGTTCGTGTATTCCAGGAGTGCGCGGGAAGTTTCACACGCGATTGGCCTGTGTACGTGTATTTCAGGGGTGCGCGAGAAGTTTCACACGCGATTGGCCTGGGTACGTGTATTTCAGGGGTGCGCGGGAAGTTTCACACGCGATTGGGCTGGGTACGTGTATTTCACGGGTGCGCGGGAAGTTTCACATGCGATTGGGCTGGGTACTTGTATTTCAGGGGTGCGCTGGAAGTTTCACACGCGATTGGCCTGGGTATGTGTATTACTGGGGTTCACGGGAAGTTTCACACGCGATTTCAGCAGGGTACGTGTATTACGGGGTTCGTGGGAACTTTCACAAGCAAAAGGGCCTGTGCGAGTGGGGTACGTGTATTACGGGGGTGCGCGGGAAGTTTCACACGCGATTGGCCTGGGTACGTGTATTTCAGGGGTTTGCGGGAAGTTTCACACGCGATTGGCCTGGGTACGTGTATTTCAGGGGTGCGCGGGAAGTTTCACACGCGATTGGCCTGGGTACGTGTATTTCAGGGGTGCACGGGAAGTTTCACACGCGATTGGGCTGGGTACGTGTATTTCAGGGGTGCGTGGGAAGTTTCACACGTGATTGGCCTGGGTACGTGTATTTCAGGGGTGCGTGGGAAGTTTCACACACGATTGGGCTGGGTACGTGTATTTCAGGGGTGCGCAGGAAGTTTCACATGCGATTGGCCTGGGTCAGTGTATTTCGGGGGTGTGCAGGGAGTCCTACACGTGAATTGGAAGTGTGGGTCCTCCCAGGTGTCCCCTCTACCCTCTCCACGGCCCCTGCAGGCAGCCCACACCACAGGGGACTACCCTGCACCGCTGGTCATGTCCCGCAGGCAGCCCCTCCACCATGGGCATGCCCCCCAGCCAAGCCACATGTCACGTTGCAATATGATCACCAACTCATGTCTCCTAGCACCCCCACCCCCCAGCAGTCAGGGGCACCTGCCAGCAGGCCCCCACACATGTCCCACACATGTCCCCCTGCACCACCACCGCCACAGCAGTCAGGGGCACCTGCCAGCAGGCCCCCACACATGTCCCACACATGTCCCCCTGCACCCCCACCCCCCAGCAGTCAGGGGCACATGCCAGCAGGCCCCCACTCATGTCCCCCTGCACCCCCACCCCCACACCCCCAAGCAGTGCAGGGCACCTGCCAGAAGGCCCCCACACATGTCCCCCAGCACCCCCACCCCCCAGCAGTCATGGGCACCTGCCAGCAGGCCCCCACTCATGTCCCCCTGCACCCCCACCCCCCAGCAGTCAGGGGCACCTGCCAGCAGGCCCCCACACATGTCCCACACATGTCCCCCTGCACCCCCACCCCCCATCATTGACAGGCACCTGCCAGCAGGCCTTGACACATGTCCCCCAGCCAACACGTCATCACAATCCAGATCCCTGGCTCTTATGTCCACACAAATCCCACCCCACAGCACCCCAGTCCAAACACCCAACCAAACTTTACATCCACTCCAAATTGAAATCCCAATTACATGAGAGATCACAAATAAGCAGTATGCACATGAGTACAAGTCTGTCGGACCCACACAATGGCAACACATGACTGAGAAAACCCACATTGTGACATGCATGAAACCAATGAGAGAAGACCACACATTGAAGTAAGAAACAAAAATGTAATCAAGTCAAAATGAAGGGAATGAAATAAAAACACACAATAATGCCAATAATAATGAAAATACAGCATGTCCCAAAAAATGATAAATAAAAAAATGAGAATCCAAATTAATCCAAATGAAAATGTGTCCAAAGTCACCGTCCAACAAAGCAAATGCAAAGGGAAAGAAAAGCCTAATATCCATTGCTCCATGGTGAAGAAAAATAAAGATGAAGGAGAAAAATCCACTGTAAAACTATGTACAAATAGCAAATCCAGGGTCCATGAGCCCAATGACATAAATGAAACCTACAATGAAACCTACCTAATTACTAACTATATACAAAAATGTGGGGCATAGTCCATGCGCCCCAAATGAAAGAAAAAAGAAATGAAACAACACTAATGAACTATATACAATGGCGGCGGGCAAGTCCAACGGCTCACTTGTTGATGTCATGGGCCAGGGCATCATCAAACTCCTGTTCAATGTCTTGGAGGCGGGCCTGTTCTCTGGCCCCGAGGTCTCGCAGAGATAACTCCATGTCCACCTCCAACTCCCTGCAAATTCCCCCGAGGCACTCAGCCCGCCTCAGCGTCCTGCGCATGGAGTTCTCCGCCCTGACCATCGTGAGCCGTGCCTCCTCTGCCCGCCGCCGCTCCGCACCTATCTGCTGGCCCAAATGCTGCCACACGGAAGACACTCCCATTCCAGGGTCCTCCTGCCCTCCAGCCGATGCCTGCCCCTCTGATGTAGATTGCCCCGAGCCATGATGCCTCCCACCTTGAGCCTGCCGCTGCCTCTGACGCAACTGCCTCTGCCAGCACGATGGCATCCAGGCTGATGAAATCCACCGACGCCGTCGTGCACGTGCCCTGCTCGATGATGCCGGCACATCCTCCATCTGCTGGGGTCCAGTTGCTGTGGTGTCCACCCCTGCTGGACCTCCGACTCCCGACTGTGGCAGTGATGGGATCCCCACCGAGCTGGCTGCGTTGGTCAAGGCAGGTCCACAGGGGGCCCTGGTGGCATCTGGGCCGGAAGGCGGCATGGAGAACAACTGGCGCATAGTCTCCACAGAGGAGGAGAGGGCCGCCAGAGTGGCCAACACATGTACAAAACCCCCGACCATGGACACTCCCAACTGGGCCACGTTGGCACGCTGGTCTTCGTGATGACGTGCGTGCTCCCCCCAGGAAGCACGCACGTCATCACGAATGTCAAGCGTGGGCAACGTGACACCAATCAGGACCTTCTCCATACGGCCAGGGGTCCCCTCGTCCGCAGGTAGAGGAGTGTCAGATGACATGGACATCCCCCCTACCTGCTGGTGCATGGTGGTGCAGTCACAGGGTCAGGGACAGCGACATGCACAGGCCCCTCTGCGGTGACCTGTGCTGCCTCCTGCCCCTGGCCCTGGACTGCGCCACTTGCACCAGTGGTACCACCCCCACCAGGCCCCATGTGCGGCTCAGTAGCGGCCTCCTCCTCCTCTGTGGAAACCACCAACCGGGATGGCTCCACACCATCTTCCGCGTTGCAAGCCCCTGTGGGGGCTCACCCACCCCTTCCGCTGCAGCCGTAGTGGCAGACGCAGCACCAGTCCCCTCACTCCCAGATGATGGTAAATTCTGGGAGGGTGACTGGGTCTTGCGTCGCCGGCCGGTGGGGGCATCCCTGCCGCTTTGCTCCGCCCTCTTCATCACTTGCCGCTGTGTAGAGGGAGACATAGAACACAAGCATCAGGGTACTGTACAATGGTCCCCTAGACAGGAAGCAATAGCAGATGAGTGGCACTGTCAACCATCACTTCCATCATGTCCCTCCACAACACATGGGTCAGTGCAGGCAAAACACATGCAGTAACAGGCATGGTGCATGCTATGAACATTAGCATACATGTCCAAGGGACTCTTGAAACATACAATGCTGGTTTTAAACTCACATGCATCATGGGTCATGCCTATCACATGCACATACTTCACCCTAGTTTCATCCATCTGGCCTCGTACACCCCAGACACAGTGGATACAAGGATGAGTAGGCTGCATCAGTGAATCTGAACATTGGCACAGACATGTGTCATGCATCCATGGCCTTTCCAAGTCACATACACGCAGGTCAGACACACAGACATGGACACCATACATGTCCATGACAGCAGCACCCATCTCTCTCACCCCATCCATGTCCAATAACAGAGACAGGCATGCATTAATGTGTGCATTCCCCATGCTGCTCCGCATGTTGCATTGTAACACATGCACCAACCATGTGGTTCACACATTACTGGTCTCACATGCATGACCATGATGTCCCTGCACACACACATACGTACATGGCCTATGTCACATATACAGGCAAGTATCAGACAACCAGCACCCTGCAACATGCCCTGTCTCACACAGCAATGCTTGGCCACTTACCGCTCAACTCCAGACGGGTCTGCCTCCGAAGGATCTGGGCGTGGAGCGCTGGGCCTACACATTACAGGACCCTCATCTGGATGGTACTCATGCTGCCCCGACCCCCCTCCACGAGGCGCCAGGCCTTGTTGAGGGTCCTGGACCTCAAGTCCTCCCAGCGCTTCTTGACATGTTGGAATCTTCGGACTGCCACCCCCTCCGCGTTGATGGCAGTCACGATGTCCATCCAGATCCTGGTCCGTCCTTCCTTGTCGGCGCGCAAACTTCCGAAGAGGGCATCATACTGCCCCAGGACACCAACTTCGGTGGCTGTGAAGCTGGTGGCCCTCTGCCCCTCTGGCTGGGGGTTGCCAGTGGTCTCAGATGGTGGTGTGCCTGACATGGCAACCCCAGAGGCAGGCATGGGTGGGCATCTGGGTCCTGGGCTGGGCTGTGGAGCGATGGTATCCCAGTCGGGAGTCTTCTGTTCCAGCAGGGGTGGTCACAGCAACTGCACCCCTGGAGATGGCTGATGTGCAGGCACCAAATAGCAGGGCACGTGGGCAGCAGGCAGGCAGGCAGCAGCAGATGGCAGGTGGGAGTGTGCTCGGGGATCTTGGGGGCATGAAAATGGCCTTCAGGGCAGGAGCGTGGTCTTCCGTGTGTTTTCGTGTGGCCAGCTTGATACGGAGTGATTTGGCACGTGAAAGAATTGCACGTCAGCGTGTAATTCGAGGAAAGGGCCTTAGTGCGTAAGTGCGTCAGCACTCACACGCGATTCCATTGGACCACTGAGACCCCTGGCAACCCCCAGCCAGAGAGGCAGAGGGCCACCAGCTTCACTGCCACCGAAGTTGGTGTCCTGGTGGAGCAAGTCCTGGAGCAGTATGGTGCCCTCTTCGGAAGTTTGCGCGCCGACAAGGAAGGACGTACTAGGATCTGGACGGACATCGTGACTGCCATCAACGCGGAGGAGGTGGCAGTCCAAAGATTCCAACATGTCCAGAAGCGCTGGGGGGACTTCAGGTCCAGGACCCTCAACAAGGCCCGGCGCCTCTTGAAGGCATCGGATGCTAAGGGGTGCTGGGGCCACCTGTCGGAACATCAAATGAGGGTCCTGGAACGCATATCCCCAGCGCTCCACGTCCAGGTCCTTGAGAGGCAGACCCGTCTGGAGTAGAGCGGTAAGTGTACATGCATACTGATTGTAAGCTGTGCGTGTGGTGGTGTGCCAGTAGTGTGCAGGTTGCACATGTGGTTTTGTAGGGCCATGTATGGATGTGTATGTACAGGGCCGTGAGGCTAACACATGCAAGTCCTCTCATGTGTGAGACACATGGATGGTGCATGTGTGTGTAAGCTTGCATGCCAAATGCAGATGTGTGAGCACACATGCTTGAATGACTGTGTATGTAAGTTGGCATGGTTGTAGTGTCACACATGGATGTCGGTTCCAGCTGCATGTATCTGCACCGTGTACATGTGCATGTGTGTGTATTTCACAAGGGTGCAACAGTGATGCAACATGGATGCTTGGGACACTGATATGTAGAAGACTGATTGCCAGATGTGACATGGATGCTGATCTCATCACTGCAACATTTGGTGGAGGTGTACACATTCATGTAAGTGTGGTGGTGTGTGGACATGTCTAGTGCACTCCGTGTATTTCATGTGATGTCTGGCTCACCTTTGGCTGCTCATGCTGTTGTATGTGTATGGATGGTGCTGGCTGTTGCCATATGGCTGTGGAATTGCTCAGGTGTGTAAGTTGGCATGCCATGTGTGTTGGGGATTGTGATGCCATGTCTGAAGTTTGACACTGCCACTCATGTGCAACTGGCATGTGTGTGTCAGTCCATTGTACAGTGTCCTGATGCCTGTCTCCTATCTCTCCCTGTCTGCAACGTCAACTGATGAAGAGGGCGGAGAGGGTGCTGTGGAGCACAGCAGCGGGGATCACACCACCAGCCGGAGACGCAAGGCCCAGCTCCCCTCCCAGGTTGTGATCTCGTCAGGGAGTGAGGAGTCTTGTGCCGCGTCCCAGGCCGCAACTGCCGAGGGTAGGTCCAAGAGGCGGAGGTCGGAGTTGGACTCCTCGGCAGCAGAAGGGGAAGCTGAGACCCCACAGGGTCCGACGAAGGAAGATGGCACGGAGTCATCCAGGTTGGTGGGGGGTTTGGTGGAGGAGGAGGCCGCAGAAGGGACAGAGACGGGGTCTGGAGGTGGGGATTCCACTGGTGCCAGTGGTGCAGTGCAGGGGCAGGGACAGGAGGCAGCACAGGCCGCCGCGGAGGTGCCTGTGTGTAATCCTGTCCCCGATCCTGTGACTGCATCCTCCCGCACCAGCAGAGATGCCTACGTCCAGACCCGTTTTCAGGGAGGGGATCCGCTTACAACAACTGGCCTTCCTCTCCCTTTGGACGCGGCTATCGGGGACCGGGTTGAGCCTGTCCTGGGTGGGGTGGTGTTGTGTCAACGGGACATGCGAGGTGACCTGCAGTCTTTTCATGGGGAGACTGCACGTCATCTCGAATGGCTCGTTAACCATGTCAGCCTACTGGGCCAGGTCACCCAGGCCGGATTCCTCCGTTTGCTGAACCTTGCTTCGACCCCCTCCTCACCTGAACCCCCTATGCGCCAGTCATCCTCCGTGCCATCTTCCCACCCATGTATCACCTGGGTACCCTGTGGAACTGCCTCTGACCGTGCGGCCAGGCTGGTGGAGGACACATCCCTGCCACAGTCGGGAGTCGGACGTCCAGCAGGGGTGGCCACCTCAACAACTGCACCCCAGCCGGAGGAGGATGTGCAGGCAGCAGGAGCCAGGGCACGGGCACAGGCGCAGCAGCAACAAGGTGGGAGCCATGATGGCTCGGGGGCCTTCGACATCAGAGGGGCAGGCATTGGCCGGAGGGCAGGAGGACCCAGGACGGGAAGTGTCTTCCGTGTGGCAGCGGTTAGGCCATGCTATAGATGCGGAGCGGCAGCAGGCGGAAGAGGCACGGCTCATGATGGTCAGGACGGAGAACTCCATGCAAAGGGCTCTGAGGCGGGCCGAGTGCCTCGGGGCAATTCGCAGGGACCTGGAGGTCCGGATGTCATCGTCCCTGCGAACCCTCGGGGCCTTAGAAGAGGACCGCCTCCGGGACATCGAGCAGGAGTTCGATGATGCCCTGGCGCGGGAAATCAGGAAGTGAGCCGTCGCACTAGCCCGCTGCCATTGTATATAGTTAATTAGTGTTAGGCTTCCTTTTGGTTTTCATTTCATTTGGGGGGCTTGGACAATGCCCCACCTTTTTGTATATAGTTGTTCATTAGGTAGGGTTTTTGTAGGTTTCCTTTCAATGGTTGGGCTCATGGACTCTGGATTTGTACTTTGTATATAGTTCTATACTGGATTTCACTTCATTTAAGTTTCTTTTTTACCATGGATCAATGGATGTGTCTTATTTTTACACTTTGGATTTGGTTGGACGGACAGACTCTTTGGACCCATTTGCTTTTGGATTGATTTGGATTCTGGTTTCACACATTATTTTTGAATATTTTGGACATGCAGCTTTTTCTTCATTTTTTCCATTATTGTGTGATTTTTTTTATTCATTTGGTTAATTATTGAATACACATTTATTATATACTTTACTGATGTGGTCTTATCTCATTTGTTTTGTGCATGTCACAATGTTGATCTTTTCACAGTCATGTGTCACCATTGCGTGGGTCTGAGGGACATTGATTCACGGCCATGCTGGTTATGTATTTTCTATCATGACTTTGGGAATTCAATGTGGGGTGTTTGGACTGGGGTGGGATTTGGGTGGCCATGAGGGGCATGGGTCTGGAGTGTGATGACCTGTCGGGGGGGGTGACATGTGTGGGGCCTGCTGGCAGGTGCCCCTGACTGCTGGGGGGTGGGGGTGCAGGGGGACATGTGTGGGGGGCCTGCTGGCAGGTGCACCTGACTGCTGGCAGGTGCCCTGCACTGCTGGGGGGTGGGGGTGCAGGGGGACATGTGTGGGACATGTGTGGGGGCCTGCTGGCAGGTGCCCCTGACTGCTGGGGGGTGGAGGTGCTGGGGGACATGTATAGGGGCCTGCTGGCAGGTGGCCTGCACTGCTGGGGGGTGGGGGTGCAGGGGGACATGTGTGGGGGCCTGCTGGCAGGTGCCCCTGACTACTGGGGGGTGGGGGTGCTGGGGGACATGAGTGGGACATGTGTGGGGGCCTGCTGGCAGGTGCCCCTGACTGCTGGGGGGTGGGGGTGCAGGGGGACATGAGTGGGACATGAGTGGGGGCCTGTTGGCAGGTGCCCCTGACTGCTGGGGGGTGGGGGTGCTGGGGGACATGTGTGAGGGCCTGCTGGCAGGTGCCCTGCACTGCTGGGGGGTGGGGGTGCAGGAGGTCATGCTTGGTGATCAGTGGTGCAAGGTGACATGTGGCTTGGCTGGGGGGCATGCCCATGGTGGATGGGCTGCCTGCGGGACATGACCAGGGGTGCAGGATAGTCCCCTGTGGTGTGGGCTGCCTGCAGGGGCCGTGGAGGGTGTAGAGGGAACACCTGGGAGGACCCACACTGGCAATTCACGTGTAGGACTCCCGGCACCCCCGAAATACACGTACCCTGCTGAAATCACGTGTGAGACTTCCCCGAACCCCAGGAATACACGTACCCCACTCGCACAGGGCCTATCGCGTGTGTAACTCCACGCGTACCCCAGAAATACATGTACCCCACTCGCACAGGTCCTTTCGCATGTGAAACTTCCCGCGCACCCCACAAATACATGTACCCCACTCGCACAGGCCCTTTCGCGTGTGAAACTTCCCGCGTACCCCAGTCATACACGTACCCGGATCCAATCGCGTATGAAACTCCACGCAAACCCCAGTTATACACGTACCCCACTCACCCAAGGCCTATCGCGTGTGAAACTTCACGCGCACCCCCGAAATACACGCACACGCTATTTTTCACACAGCGGGTGTCCGTGTTTGTCGCGTACCCCTTTGCACGTCATTTGTCCTAGAGGGACACAGTATGGGACATTCATCATAGCTGTATGTATGTGATTTTTGTTAGCGCACATTTTTTTCATGCGCAGGGACGCTACCACCTGCCTTTGTGTGGCGGACGTGTTTAGGCCTGTGCGCGTCTTTTCCCATGCGCTGGTTTGCCCTATTCGATTCCATGAATACGTGTTGTAGGCGAGCGTGTGGGCGTTCCGCGCACTTGCCTCCTGTACTTCCCCCGTGACGCCCACATTTTCACGAGTTGTTCCCATTCCGCGTGTCACGCCCCCTGTTCCTCCTACTTTTGTTGTGTGCGCCGCGCTATGTGCGATTTTGCTGTGCGCTTAGCGCATGCTGTTTGGAGTCCTGTGTGCCAGCGCACGCCACGCAGAATTTTGGCGCACATCCTGGAATTTCCTCGCGCACGGACTTGCATGAATCGCTGTGCGCGGGTTTCGCTGCGATTTTCACACTGCGATTTGCATGCTTTCGCGCGCTTGCGCTGAAAATTTCAGCACACATTAATTCCATGAATCGGCTCCCTAATGTCATGATTATGATGCAATTATGAGGTGTACTTTGTCATGCAACACTATTACCCAGCCCAGGTGAACAGGAACCTAAAATGTTCTTTAATTGCAGGTTGCATGGGACACAACAAGCAGACAGGAACATGAGAATCAGGACGAGATTAGATGAAGTTCAGTGTTTACCGAATGGGACGTAAAATTTGAGGATCAGCGAAAGAAAGAGGAGGATATTAAGATGGTGGACAGATTTATGGAGGTGTTTAGAGACTATTGGACAAAAAAGACTGCATTTTTATTTCAATGACCAATAACAAGAGAACTAATAAAGACTGTTTTTACATGGAACATGTAGCTTTTCACTTTATTGTTCTTCTAAGGTTGTTATTGTAATGCTGCTTGAGTTTAGTAATGATAAGAGAAGCATAATCCTTTGCCGCTGTGTCTTTAATAGAATTATGACTATCATAAACGAATGTGTTGAAAATCTGAATTATTGTAGTCTCAATCTATTTCTTGTTCATTTTTTCCTATCATTAGCAGTCAATTGGACTGTATTATTTTTCAACAATTTACATTTTCTTGAATAATGTTTTAAGCATTTCTTTATAATATGCTTTCATTTTAGCCATTTGTCTAATGATGATATGTTATTTATATAGCGCTTTCCAGAGAACATAATTACACACAATATCACCCAACCGAAGTTGCAGATCACACACAGATAGCAGCAGCGCTCAACCCACTAAGCTATTTTATCGGCTAATAATTCAGGCCTCATTACGAGTCCGCCGGCCCGGAATCCGGTGATTCGTGACGACGGTGACACCGTTTCCGCAACAACAAGGTTGCGGAATGAACAGCAGATTACGGCATGTGGGTCGCGTGCAACACACCGAGGCGGAAACGGTGTTACCGCCGTGATGTAAACACGCACGCACACGGACATAATGGCAAAAAAAACAGTGCAAAACCCGTGTCCGCTCCTGCCATCACGGACACAGAATCACCGGAAGCGGAAATACCATGACCGCAAAAAAAAAACGGAAACAGAGAGGCGGCCGTTATATAAAGCACAATCCACTGCCATCCTCAGACACCACGGGTCAGAACACCTCCCTGAGACTGAGAACACATCCAACACCATCATGGCATCCAGGCTCCCAGCACGCAGACAGCGAAAGCAGCACTTCAGTGAGGCTGAGCTCACAGTACTGGTGGAACACATTGTCAAGCATGCAGAAATGCTCTTTAGCGCAGACCAGCGGCGCGCTACCCAGCAACGCCGCAAGGAGGTGTGGGCGGAGGCAGCACACAAGTGCACAGCGGTCGGCATGACCACACACACTATGAAGGACTGCCATAAGAGGTGGGATGACCTCAGGCTCCGGGTGTGCAACCTCATCGCTGCACACCGCCAGCACAGCACTGGCACCGGTGGAGGCCCTGCATCCCCTCTCAAGTTGCAATCGTGGAAGGAGCGCTGCAGCAGCGTCCTGCACCTCGAGGGCATCCACGGCGTCGGAGACGCAGAGGCAGGAATGAGCCCACCTGCAGATGCCGGTAAGTGCACAAAGTACAAAGCCATAAGTGTGAATACACCCCAGGAGTGACCCAATGGACCCACTGACACCCCCCCAGCCACGGCAGGAGTGACCCAATGGACCCACTGACACCCTCCCCCCAGCCAGGGCCCAGGGCATGTGTGGCCCAATGGAACCACTGACACCCACCGACCCCAGCCAGGGCAGGAGTGACCCAATGGACCCACTGACTACCTAGATGACAAGTAACACATCCCCAATGCATGTCCCCTGGAAATGCACACAGCGAGTGCCTGAGTGGAAGCAGAGACACACACACCTGAGTGCATCAATAGTCACAAGTGTGTACATGCAAGTGGTCATGGATCGTTCAGTTTGATGCATGTGATGGACACATCAAGTAACATCACACAACTAACAGCATACCCTCTGTATCCCCACAGCCGTGTCAAGTGACAGCGACAACGGCCAAGAGGCGACGCAGCGGCCACCTGCACGCGCCCAATGCAGCACTCCTGCCCAGGAGGACGATGCTAGCTGCTCTGGCACACAAGCACCAGCTGCATCGGGCACACCAGCACCAGGTGCATCAGGCACACCAGCACCAGCTGCATTGGGCACACCAGCGGACGCCACCATCCCCATGCAGGGACCCAGCATGGCCCCGGATGCCATCTTGCAGCCCATCTGCACTGCTGAGGAGGCTGCATCGAGTGATGACAGTACCCCGGCCATGCAGGCCGAAGTTGTACAACAGGGTGAGGGGGACAACACGGATGAGCTGTCATCCATCCATGGCCTACAGTTCAACCCCCAAGCACTGCACAGCCCCATGCGCTCCCCCACGCCCTCCACGGCTGAGCTCAGTACTCGCTTGCAGCGCATTTAGGAACAACAGGCCATCCTGACGCAGCTGGTGGAAAGACAGCTGGGGAGGCCAGGCTGTAGCGTGAGAGCAATGCAACGTCGGTGCGTCGGCTTTCCAGGGCCATTGGACGATTTGCGACCACCATCGTCACCCTGGCATGCCATGTCAGGGAAGGAAACAATGTGCAATCCAGCATAGCGGAGTCAATGTTGGTTGCCCAGCAGGTGATTCAAGGACGTGTGCCCATAGCCACACCAGCAGTCATCTCAGCCAGCACCACCCCATCCAGCTCTGCCACTGGCAACCCACGGAGGCGTGCTAGTTGGCTGACTGGACCCGCCAGCAAGGACACTCCTGCGCATAAGCGCCCCCGCAAATAGTGCCATGTGGGGATGGCAATAGACATGACATTTGGGGACACGATGGGTGTAGGGGGGTGGGTATGTTTGGGTGGTGGGGGAGGGTCGATTAGGGGGTTAGTTGTTTGAGGCCTGGTTGAAGGTGGGTACGTTTGGGTGGTGGGGGAGATCCATTAGGGGGTTACTTGTTTGGGGCCTTGTTGGGGGTGGGTACGTTTGGGTGGTGGGTGGGCACGGGTGTACAGCTTCCCTACCCAATACCCTTTCCTGTTTTGTTTATAATACAACACCTTTGAAAAAATCCATAATGAGTGGACATCGTCATTTCATTTGCAGACAATCCATTCATTCACCAGCATCGTCATATCCATGCAATGCTGTCAATGTGCAGTCTCTCAAAAGTAAATGCGAATGAGTGTATCCCGTGCTCGTTGGCCATCTTGTGCACCCCCGGGAGGGTGTGGAGCCACCCCATCCCCATCCCCATCTTCAACTCCATCATCATCCTCTGTGTCTGGGGGCAGAGGAATGTTCCTACGCATGCACAGATTGTGCAGCATGGCACACACAAGCACAATTGTACCCGTCTTCACTGGGTTGTAGAGCAGTGATCCTCCAGCTCCGCTCAAGCAGCGGAACCTGGCCTTCAGTGGGCCAAATGTCCTCTCAATCATGCTACGTGTGCGGACGTGTGCCCTGTTGTACGCCTCCTCATGCCTGTTCCTTGGCCTCCGTACAGGCCTCATTAGCCATGGTGTGAGTGCATATCCAGCATCACCTACATGGGATGGAAATGTGTGGGACATGTCAGTGTTTGCGGTATCATCTCTTGATCAGATGCAGTGCAATCTTGTGTCACCATTCATTCATCCATATGGGCCAAGCAGTGGTCGGACGGGTGGGTGATTACCATTCATGGGTAATTGTTGTCGATGTTGGCATTTAGACATTGCCCAATGACTTGCTGTGCATATGTAGTTGCCCTTGCGGACAATAGTGGTTGGTAAGTATGGCATTGTGCAATGATGTACACACATGGAGGAGTCAATCAATAGACTGTGATGATGTGGTTGTTGCAGGATGTCTCATGTGCAGTCATGATGTGCATTGGGGGGCAGTGGTGCATAGTGTGGGTGGCTGTATTGAGTGGCTCAAGTTGTATGGCCTTGTGGTAGTATTGGTTGTGTGTATCATTTGGCAGGGTGTGAACGGGCACACTGTGGCAACCTGCCATGTGTAGCTTTGTGATGTCTGGGTTATGCTGACACGCCAGGGGGTGATGCATGTGCAGTTGTAGCAGCCCACTCACACAGGTCATTGCCCTAGACACACACCCCACTTCCACAGGGCCTGTGCATATGCAGTTGTACTCACCCAATAGCCATGTGCTTTGTCCAGCGTAGCGTTCCATGTAGCGTGGCAATGCCGAATTCCGCAGGACCATTGAGTCATGTGTTGACCCCGGGAAACGTGCGCAGCAATGTGTAATCACTTGTCCGGCGTCACATACCATCTGTAAATTCAGTGAGTGGTACAGTTTCCGATTGCAGTACACCATCTCCATTGCACGCGGTACTGTCAGCTCTATGTGGGTACAGTCCACTGCACCTATGCAATTTGGCATGGCTGCAATGGCATGGAAGGCTAACTTGTTGGCAATGACCTGTGCAAGGGTACGGGGTAGGGCGATGTGTTCCGACACATGACGCAGCAGGGCATCCAGTACCTGTCCCAATATTTTAGAGAAACAGGGTTGTGAGAGCCCGTGCAGCTCACCAACTGTGTGCTGATAAGTTCCGGTGCCTAGAAAATGCAGTACCGACACCACCTTCAGGAGGGGGGATTGCGGTCGAAATGCCAATGTGGCTGCTGATGTCGTCCTCAATCATGGTGGTGATGAACATGATTGTTGGACGGTCCAGCCGGTATAATGTGTGGATCTGTCCTGGGGTCAGGTTCCAGGGTAAGGCCCTGATGCGGGGTATTGCAGGCTGCCTGCGGGGTCGTGCCAGCTGCACAATTGGGTTTGGCATGGGTGCAGGGTTTGCTAACTGCCGCCTGCGCCTCCTCCAACTCTGCCTCATCCTCCTCTGCACCATTACTGCCACCATGTGCAGTGCTGCCTGTAGGTTCAATAGCCCCAGTCCCAATGCTGCTACAGCTGCTGCCTGTATAGTTGTGTTTGGAGTTGGCCTGGGTGTGGGTGTGGCCCTTTTGTAGGCTCCCAGTGGCCTGCTTGGTCCAGCTGGGCTCATTTGCTGCACCTATGGCCTGATTCAGCTCACCAGGCACTGTTTAACGTCATGTTCGCAGTGGCGCCGATATACGTGGCCACGGTTTTTCCGCAATTTTCATGGCGGTGTTTCCATGTCCGTGGTACTCGTAATGCCCGTGGTGTTAGGTGTTGCCGGTAACTGGGGGGTTTCCCCGGCAACGCATTTTACGGGTCCCTTAACTCCGTGGCAGCGGTTTGTGGTGGTGGTATTTCCGGGATCGTGGGTCGTGATTTGATGGTCATGAAAACAGTGCCGGTATGGTTGTACTGGTGGCGTTAAGTCCAGGCCGGCGGACTCGTAATGAGGCCCATTCTTTCCAGTAAGTCATAATTCTATTCAAGAAACAGTGGCGATGGATTATGCTTCTCTTTCACTTTACTACTCGAGCAGCCATGAATAGACCAATAATATGATAGTAACAAAGATCAATCTATAAACTCCCAGTTAAGATAGAGTCTTTGGTGGTCTTAATATTATTGGTCTCTGAACTGACCACTTAACCACCATAACCAATAATTACAGTCCATGTGCATAAATGCACTGAACATCCTCCATCACTTCCTCTTTCTTTGCTTGATCAATATTGCATCCACCGGTAACCACAATCCTGTGCATGATCAGTCCCATTCCTCAACTCCCAGACGGCTTGGAATCCACCACCATACCTAGTATGACAAAATATATTTGGTGAATGTAAGTCAAAAAAGGGTGGGACCAGGGACGTCATTTCACCAAAATGCCAGGGGTGGCGGAAGTGACGTCACAGTGCCACGCCCCCAAGAGTGACATCACAGGAAGTGATGTCATTTGACCACACCCCCACAGGAAGTGATGTCATTAGACCACACCCCACCAGAAGTGATTTCATGTGACCACGCCCCCACATGACATCACACATGACATCACAGGAAGTGTTTCATACAAGAATGGATCATCATATGTAGCAGTGTCAAGGTCCATGTTGCCACGTGAAGTGTATGAACCCCAATCCCCTCTTTATATGGATCTGCCCTGTTATTTCAACCCGACTACATTCTGGGGGGACAGGGACGGATAGGCGGGCATGGGTATAGGGGAAAGCCATGATAAAAGGGGAGAGGGAGAATATTTCACCAGAAAACATGTATGGCATCCTTCAGATTTTAATGATTCTTCTTCTTGTGTTATTTTGGCTGCCAAAAGATTAGTTCAAAATGTGTTCAAGGCATACAGTGCATTACTGAGTGATACGAACTTCAGTACCAAAAGCCTCATCAGTCCTGTCCCCATATTTTATGGGGGAAAAAATCCTGGCTGCATTTTGCATTACTCCCACACTCACCAACACTCTTTATATGCCTAGGTTTCTGTTCCTACATGTTCATTGTCCTCCACACCCCGCACCTCTCCATAATGGTACAGATTCCAACAATTAGTACTATTGTATAGATTTTGGGATAGTGCCCAACAGTTGCTCTTCCTTCACTCTGATCATAAGACTTCAAATGTAGTTTCTTACCAGATTGAGCAGAACAGTGGCTTGACAGACATGCCGGTGCTGCTGTTTCAATGGCATGAAAGGTGAAGATTCTGACTCGAAGGCAGGTTGTAGCTTATGTGACTGGAAACCAGAGGAGAGGTCTGTGAGTGTTCAATGGCAAGAGATCAAGAAGACACAGAACTCTGGTAGTGGAGCTGCAGGTGTTTGGCAGAGAAGAGGCTGCAAGTATGGCAGGTGCTGTTTTGAGGTCACAAAACTCTGGTAGTGGAGCTGCAGATGTTTGGCAGAGAAGAGGCTGCAAGTATGGCAGGTGCTGTTTTGAGGTCACAGAACTCTGGTAGTGGAGCTGCAGGTGTTTGGCAGAGAAGAGGCTGCAAGTATGGCAGGTGCTGTTTTGAGGTCACAGAACTCTGGTGGTGGAGCTGCAGGTGTTTGGCAGAGAAGAGGTTGCACGTATGGCAGGTGCTGTTTTGAGGTCACAGAATACTGGCTGTGATGCCGATGGTGCCGGGCTGGTTTTCACAGAGGACACTGACTGGGTGTGTCTCATCATTGCTTGTGTGAGTACAAATCAAGGATACGGTGCTGGCATTGTGAAGACAGAACTGTAGCTGTGGGGCAGCTGGTGACTGGCTTAAAGGAAGTTGCTGCTTAGATGGCTCATCATTGCTTCACATGATCTATCAAAGACAAAATGTAATAAAATAGTTGATTATAAAACACTCCCTCGTCCCACAAAGCCTGAGTTCATATTTTCTCTATCCTGACAACACACACAGGTCCAGTCCCAGATTTGTCTCGTGGAGCGGGGACAAACGGATGCTGTAATGGTGCAGTGTGGCGACTCCACAGAGACAGTAGAGGGGGAAAGCGCAAATATCGGGACGTGTATTATTTGGTGACAATCACTGTATTATTCGCTGCCCTGCAGTAAAGACCAGTGGGTAGTTTCCCACCTGAACACAAGCTAACCCCCTCGGCCACGCAATAAAGGGGACACACACACAGAAATCATCTGCTACTTGTTGGGGCAGTCTGGAGGGGCTCCTGCTGGTGGTGTTTTAAACTGTTGCTTGGTCTTTCATTGTTATCCAGCCGGGCCTGCCCCACATAAAATCAAAAGTCTATTGCAAGCAGTGAAAGACAGGGGAACTTAAATGAAACAAACCACACAAGTGGAAGCTGAGCCAGCTATGAGTCAAACAGGGGTGATAACTTGTGTCTGAGAGAGCTCATTCTAAAGGGGTAACAACCCCCTGTATGTGGGATAAGGCTCAATTTGGCCCATGGCCCCTCACAGCTGAATGAGTGAGCAGGTTTTAAGACTTTGCTGATTCTGCTATCCTAAAGGCTCGAGCCTTCTATCCCTTTCCCCATCATGGCTTCCAACATCCTGAGTGGCAGCTTATGGACAGCAGGCAGCTCGGGACATGCATGTTGCCAATTGAATGGGAGAGTGTCATGAACCCACATTGGTGGTGAAGACGCACCCAACATACAGAACACAATGGTATAGTGTTGCAGTCCTGCTGAGAAATAACAATTTGGTCTTTATAAATGTAAACCAGAATGGCTGAGATGTACACGCACTGTGCTGTTAAAAATAAAGCAGCTGTGGTGGGTGGAAGTGCTGCTTCGGTGGCATCAAGAGTATACAATTCCCTGCTGGGTATTGTTGGTAATTTCCTATTGAAGTATAGCAGCCCTACTGAGAAGTGCCATTAAAAGTGAAGCTGTCCAGTAGGCTGGATCAGTGCTGCCCCATAAAAGGTGTAGCAGCCTCTGTGAGAAGTGGCAGTACTGTCCCAATGGTGAGAAATGTAGTATTTTCACATTAACTATGCTTAAGCACTTTGGGTTATTGAATAGTGCTGCCACATTCTGAGTAATTCCATCCCTTTAAATATATTAGCTTTTGTATAACGACAAGTGTTGAGTTATTCTGATGATGATGTTAGACTTGCTCAATAGTTCTGGTTCTGTATCATTAAATGTACTTCAGATCTTCAGAGTCTCGAGAGGATAGCTCAGGGGCAACGTGCTCGCCTTGGAAGCAAGATGACATGGAGCAACACAGGTTCGATCCCTCGGTCCGCGCAACAAAGGTTCGATCCCTCGGTCCGCGCTTAGAAACCTCTGGGTATTAAGCTTGTTATAAATAACCTATCATATCAAACAGTCTCATTTGCCCCCTCCCTGCACCTCATTTCGCAGATGTAATGCAAGAAGTGTGCCAAAAAGATTTTTAGAAATTGAGGGACAGACTTGCTTTGCATCTGTGCCTCCATTTCTAAAAATCATTAGATCCCAACCATCGGCAGTACCCGTCTCACCTGTTCCCGACCCTCACCCGCACCCCTCTCACCTCACCTGACCCACATCCTCGCTAGCCCCCCGCTCACCTGATCCCCACCATTGCAGAAACCCCTCATCTGCCCTGATCCACATCCTCGCACGGAACCCCTCTCACCTGATCCCCACCTCAGTGCCTATACATTGCGAGTATACCACATGGCCCCTCCTGCCATCCACGCTAGCTACGTTAACCCGTGCGCTCCCAAGCATTTAATTTGTTTCTCGATCTGGGAGTGCAGTTCAGAAAGCGATAGCGAATCTGCCCCAACGATGCTTACCGGAAACAGCTACAGCAGAGGTGCCTGGGCCTAATTCACAGGGGTGTTTTATAATGGCGCAGTACCATTGGAAAACCCTTGGTGAATCAGGCCCTTACAGAGCAGCAGCTTTCCCCCGGTTCTGTGTGATTACTGCTAGATAAAGTGGCAGCTCATTATTGATGACTGGAGTCATGCAGCAGGGACAGGGGCACCAGAGGTCGCGAGGGCACATGGCCACCTGGACGGCAGAGACTCTGCCATGCCGGGGGCCGTGTGCCCTCGCCTGTAGCGTCGCCGCCGGGTCCTGGGGCTGCGCCCCGCAGTAAGCAGGCTATAAATAAAAACGAAAACGAAAGAAATCCACCCAGCACTGCAGCAGTGCGCACCGAGTGCCGACGGTGGCAGTGCTGCAACGGCGGCCCGCCCGCCACCCACACACACACACACACGATGACACCCGCCTTGACCCACCAGTACTCACCAAGTCGCTGCAGTTGGCCTAGCCTGGCCTTCTTCAGTGGAGTGAGTAGGGCACGGGTCACTGGATGGACTGGAGCAGCAGGAGCTGATCAGGGAGCAAGCACACGTGTTTACACATGCGCAACTAAATCAAAATGGAGGACCACAAGCGTCGCAGCATGCTGTGGCCACGCCCCCTCCTCCTCTGATTGGTCGATGGCCAGAGGTCGCAAGAGATTGACAGAGGTCGCTGGCCAATCGGCAGCGGTCGCTCTTGCGACCTCTGGCGACCCCCAAATGACGTCCCTGGGTGGGACAATTGTAAAACACCAACAATTCAAAATGATACGTTCATATCAGATAAATAACATGTTCAACATTTCATCATTGATCATACGATAGTAAGGGTGGGATAATCCTTTGCCTCTGTGTCTTTAATGGAATTATGACTTTCTGGAACAAATGTGTTGAAAATCTGAATTCTATGTCAAGACCAGAGGCTCAGATTATGCTTGTTCAAAGCTTACTCACCACTAACAATGCCATACTCTTCATTGGTTTAAAATAGAAAGTCTTAAAAGTCAATTAATTCGACCAATCTACCGATCCCATAATTTCTTCTACTCTGATTCCTATGTCAAAGGCCTCGGTGGCCATTGCGCCCCTCGCTGAATGAGCAATGTACCTTACTATGTCAATGCCTGCCTGATCCATCACCCATCTCAGCCATCTGGCTAGTGTAGCCGGTTTTATGCCCTTGTATGGTTTGCATAGTGCTATTAATAATTGGGATAGCCCTGGTGGTCTCACTTCTCTTGTAATAGCTTTGTATGCTGTCAAATATCTAATCAGGCATAATTTAGGTTGCCCTGGAAACGAGTCGTATGTTATAGATTTCAATCCTGTCTTGGTCCTTCTCGTTATGAGAATGGTCACCCTATTCTGTGATATACTTTCCTTGTTGATCTCTAATGCTCTAATGTCCGAATATCACTTACAGGACAGTAGGCATAGAAGCATGGATAGCTTGGCTGAAATTGCCTTTCTGGATAATTCCTGGTTGTCTGGCCATGATGGAAAAAGTTTCAATACTGTGTCAATATCCCCTAGTTGAGTGTATTTCTCTCTAGGGGACCTAGACATGTTCACTCCTCTTAAAAGTCTGCAAATCAGGGGGTGTTCACCTACAGCGACACCTTCAATCCTGGGGTGTCCTGCTGATATCGTGGACCTGGCCCTATTGACGGTCCTGTATGCTTTCCCTTGAGCTGCCATCTGAGCTAGGAAATTGGCAACGTGGGCCACATTTGTTCCATCGGGATGTATGTCCCTCTCCATACACCAGCTATTCCAGTAAGCCCATGCAGATTTGTAAGCCCTCTGCGTTCCTGGCACCCAGGATTCATTAATGATGAGCTCAGCCTCATTCGATAATCCTGGCCTAACCCAAGTTCCCCTGAAATCGCCCATGCGATAAGATTGAGTTTGCCTGTTGTCACTAGTGGATGGCTGAGGCCTCTAGGGTCCCCTACAATGAGCTTGTTCCTCGGTAGAACTGCCGGGTTGTGATAAGATAATTCCAGTACTCTGGGGAACCACACCTGTCCACACCAGTCTGGAGTAATCGAACTAGGGATGCGTTCTGCCTCCTCACCTGGGATAGTGTCCTTGCAATCATGGAAAAGGAGGGAACTGCATAATTTGTTTGTTGACCCCATGCTTGGAGAAAAGCATCTGTTGCTTCTGCCCTGGATCGGGCATCCAGCTGAAAAAACAAGGTTGTTGGGTGTTCAATCTCGATGCACAAAGATCTACCTGGCATGGTCCCCAACGGATCATCAGTTCTCGGAATATCTATTCGTCCAGCTTCCAGTCGCTGGCGTCACTGAGATATCTGGAGTTCCAGTCAGCCACTTCGTTCTGATGGCCTGCAAGGTACTCAGCTGTCCCTTAGACTTGTATCTGAAGGCAAAGTTCCCAGAATTCCTTAACCATTTCTGCCAATAGTCTGGACCTCATATCTCCCAGTCGGTTTATATATCTGACTGCTGAGACGTTGTCCATCTTGAGTAGAACACAGTATTTTGCTGAAGAGGGATGGGCAAAATCATCCTCTCCTCCCCACCAATGAAGTATATGATGCGTAAGAGGAACCGAAGGTATTGTGACCGTCCATACTATTTCGGACCAATTCCCAGTGCCCCAGTCATTGACAAGTACACCGAAAGGTACCCACTGCGCCAACCTTACCGACCAGGTGCGGAACAGCCCCCACCCAGAGTGGATGAAGACCCTTAGGCGTCAACTAAGGAGACTTCAATTGACAGCATTGATTAAAGAGCCAAGAAGCCAAAGCTAATGACATTGTTCGAGACACCACGCCTCAGCAGCGTTAAACAAGAAGCACACGTGCCATCCGCACAATGAAACACACACATACTCACTCGAGTACACAAAGAACACGGATGCGAAGTTCTATAGTTAGAGGACAGACACATGTACATACTGTCATTGCTTTATTATTTTGTCACTAGCTTAAACGAAGCAACGCAGAAACCGGAAGAAGCAAGAGATCCCAAATGAATGTTTGCAGATGCTTACTTGCAAATAACTTTTGGAACTACAGGAGCACCTATGGGACCTGGCGGTTCAGTATGACTAACATATGGAGAATATAGGCTAGCACAACATACAGAAGTCATGACGTGTCTTAGGAAAACACAGCAGGCCACAGACTCTTGGCGAAGAGCTGAACCAAGCTGAATTCAGGCTGCACAGAGAAGCAAATGTGTGAGCAAGCCGGCTGCCAAGGCCAGAGACACGACTGACATTCCATTCCCAAAATGACAGTAACACCATCAGCATATAATTCTCTAATATTCAGAGTAAATCCGAGCCCAGAAGGAGCTCATACACGGCCTCTAGACACGTGACTCACCAAGCCTCGATGATGAATCGAAACTGGCGCTAGATAGAGACACGGTCTCACACCGTCAGACATAAGCTTGCAACAAAGTTGTTACACGAGAAGACAAGAGTTGCATGATATGAACGGGAACTCTCATAGACCATGGTGGTGCACACATGTTACAATGCAGACACATAGTTGCTCTTGTTACCTTGAGAAGGTACACCTCGAGCTGAGAACCATTTCAAATCCCAGGCCTGGGGATGTCAGCTCTAGCCAACCACAGTTCAGTAACCTAGGGGTGGGTAGTAATGGCCAAGAACCAATGGTAAGACCCGCACACTACAACATTGTGTAGAATTAGATAATCAGGGATGGGCCAGGCCAGCCACCTGACATGCGAGAGCCAGTTAATTAACATATATAGGCCCTCATTACAACTCAGGCGTTAAGGGTTAACGCCACCGTTAACCCTTAACGCCTGATTCCCACCTTAACGCCTGCTTTTTGCAGGCGTTAAGTTCCATGGTGCTAAGGCACCTTGGTGCTAATTACGGCACTGTAATTTACGGTGCCGTAATTAGCGCCTTCCCCACTCCCATTATGCCCTATGGGGCAAAAATGGGAATGGGGAAGGGAAAATGGGAAATGGGGATTTACCGCCCCACTCACCTTGTAATGGGGCGGTAAATCCGCCATTCACCATGGTGTAAACGTAGTTTACACCATGGTGGTAAAGTTGGTGCACTTAGCACCTCAGTTGTTATGAGGGCCATAGTGTCCATTATAGGTGCACTATCACTCAATGCCCAATCCAGTCACACAATAGGTTTGCTGGAGTAGGACCCAAGTTAGGACGACACTATGACGTGATTTTAGAGCAAAACTGGCCTGCGAGCCAGGGTACAGCTAGAGGTCCACAGATTGCCCCTGTTGGTTTTGGGTGTAATAAACCGCAGTTAAACTTGCTGTCTGTCTGGGCCTGCGTTCCTTTGGGGGAAAGTGTTGGGCCTTCCATGAGTTCGGAGTCTGTGAACTTCTAGTGGCCCTCGAACTTACCTGGGAGTTTGTCCCAATAGAGTCCAGCATTTCACTGCGAAGGACCCTGCTAGTAATTCTAGACAGTTGATGTGCAGAGCTGTCTCCTGTTCTGACCACCTGCCTCCTGTTGACAGGTTCCCGCAAAGGGCTCCCCAGCCCCATCTGCTGGCATCGGATTTGATTATCAGTCCGGGGACGTGCCAAATATGGCTCTCCCAGTCAGTGCATCCATGTGATGTAGCCACCATTCTAATTCCTCCTTTACTTCTTGGGAGATTCTAAAGTTCGATACGTAAGATGCGCCCCTCCTGAGGTGTCTGATCTTTAATCTCGGTAGGGCTCTATAATGTAGAGGCCCCAGAAATATAGCCTGGATCGATGACGCTAATCGTTCCACTAACGTTGCAATGTCTCTCAGAGATATCTCTTTCCTTGATAAGGTATGCCTTATCTGTTTCTTGATGTTGTTCACTTTGGCAAGCGGTAAGCTGAGAGATCAATGCATTGAGTCTACTATGAACCCTAAAAATTCCATTGCCTGTTCTGGTTGTACTTTGGATTTCTCCCAATTTATTAGGAAACCCAAATTCTGCAGTAGCTCCACTGTCGTCTGCACCTGTATTCTGAGTGTCTCCCTGTCTTGGCATATTATGCATTTATATCGTCCAGGTATATTTTGAGTCTTATCCTTTAACCCCTCAGGTGGGTGACCACTGGTTTCATTACTTTGGTGAAGCACCATGGAACGGTTGCCAGTCCGAAGTGTAGGAACCAAAACTCCCATGTTGCCTCTCCCCAGATAAATCTTAGGAATTTGCGGTGTTCCGTCGCTATGTGTACTGTCAGATATGTGTCTTTTAGGTCTATTCTGCAAGCTAGTCACTCTGAATTAGAGTGTCCCTTAGACAGTGTATCCCTTCCATTTCAAAGTGTCTGTATACTACAAGTTTGTTCAAACCCCTCCAGTTTATGATTGGTCTCACCTTGTGTTCCCCCCTCACTAGGAACATGTTGCTTATGAAACCTACTAAGGAGTCTGTCACCTGACTTATAGCGTTTTTTCTTTCCAGCCCTCTCAGTTCTTCCTCTAATAACTGTATGTCTTCTTTGTTTAGACGTACATTTCTTGGGGGATTCCTCTGGTGTGGCGTCATGTGAAAATCTATTTGAAAACCCTGCACCGTCTCTAGTACCCAGGTATCTCTGGACATAACGTGCCCATTTTTTATATGCTCTGCTAGTTTCCCTCCCTAGTGCTGGGGTAACTAAGCATAGGTTGTTTGCTCTCACTGGTGGGATTCTGTTGACGTTCTCTATGTTGCCAGCCTCTGCCCCTTCCTCTGCCCGTGGAGGGGAAGAAAGTTGTCTGTCTCTGATCTTCTTGATTTTTCCATTGTGACCTATTGTTGTAGGGTCTGTTAAATGAGAAACGGCCGGCAGAGCGACCCCTTCCTCTGCTGGCCCTGCTGAAAATGTCTCTTCTGAACACTCTCTTGAGAGACGCTTGAGCCTTATCCAGCGCTGCGTAAGAATTTGCAAATTTAGTTAGTTCTTTGCTGAACGAATCCCCAAAGCGTTTCCTCTTCGCTGCAGTCGCTGTTTCTGAGAAGGCTAACTCGCTCAGTTTTGGGTCTATTTTCACCAGTAGAGATCTCTCTGTGGTAATAGCATAGTTTCCATTACCCAGCATTACCCATGGCTCTCTAGGCCCACCCGATTAGAATCATCTAGTCCACTGGTTCGCTCTTCTCTCTGGCCTCCTCTCCCATTTGTAATATTTTAGTGAGTGTCCCACCATGTCTAACATATTGTCCTGGCTTGAGCGCCAGGACCTATCTAGACCTTTCCTCACATCTTTTATGTATTTACTTAGAAATGTGACAATTTTCTCATCTATCTCGGGTGTCTTTGCGGCCCCTTCAGGGAGATGTGGTCTTGGACATTCTGCCCTAATTTTGCTTCTAGCTTCTTTCGCCAGCGGTGCCCTCAGGCCTTTCAGATAGGCTGCTATCTTTTTCGGCGGTTCCCATTTGAAGATCAGGGATGTATCAATGCCTCTGGGTCGTAGTCATTGTCTGCCCCGTCCTCCTCCGTATCTACTTTTTTTTTCTTTTGCGCTTTACAGCCTTCTTCATCCAAGGATGATATTGAGTAAACTTCCTCTTCCAAGTAGTCATCCTCTCAACCGTCATCCTCCTCTTTTGCGGTATCGGATGATCTATCTTGTCACCCATTAGGCGCTGCTTTGGCTCTTAGTTTCCTTCTTTTACCACCCTTCTTTTTGGGTGGTGTGCCCGGGGGGGGGTATGGGCCTCATCTGCCCTGTGGGCTGTTTTTGTGGCCCCTTTCACTCTCCCCTGTTCTTTCATCCCTTTGATTTCCTCTAGCCCATGTGAGAACTTGAGCCAATCCTCCAGGTCCCTGCTCCAACGAAGCTCCCGTGGCTGTATGTAGAGCCTGGGTGATTTCCGTGTCGCTCCTCTTTTGGCTAATACTAGCCTTACCCTCATCACTGGAGGAGCTCATGTTAGCACAGACACTGGGGATTGTATTATAGTTTCATAGTTTTTATTAGTATACTTACAGCGAATTAGCTTTGTATACAGACAAACAACACATATTACATACTCCATATTGGACAGCAACTTCATTAAAATCAATAAAATCACAGTTAAAATCATGTCTTATGCCATTACATAACATCTTGCCCTACGAGGCCTAATAAAATGTCTACAATCTTCAAATTAAATGACACAATAAAATAAATAAGATTGATGTCATTGCCCAACATGAATTTACACCATACATTCTCAATATCATGAAAATCAAACATATTATTATAAGATTTAAAAAACTGGTACCTTCTTTCTAAACTTTCAAAAGCAATGATTAAATGTTCTAATGACTCAATTACGTTACTACCACATAGACGGCAGTAACGCCTTTCTCTGCACACACGAAGCCTAGCACCCATTGTTTATAATGCCACAGATACATTGAATTTCATCAATAGGTAGGTTCGAAAAGATCTTCACGCTAGGATAAGCTGTAATATACTTAGGTAAATTGGTGCGAGTGGCTCGTAACCTGACAATAATGACCACTATGAGCTTTGGATGCAAGTTCGATCATATTTAGTTAATAGCAAAATTCACGCAATCTCTTTTTTAACCATGTGCTAAGTGTCGCACTTACAGATATTAGAGAGTATCCAACAGTCCACTTTGCGTAGAGGTTACCTAATTTACCAATTGACAGAAAGCCTTCTAGACACATGTATGCCTGCATATAAGAAACAATGATCGTATCATTCTGTAATTTACAGGTTCTTTCATAAAACATAACACATTGACTATTGAAGACTGACATGATATTTTTCAAATTGAATTTCAAATATAAGTATTCAACTGATACATTCTGAGGTAATCTCATACGTTTCTGCAATAGCATTGCTTCTACGACCACAAGTTGTTTCCTATATTTGTGGCCCCATATTTCGACTGCATACGAAGCAATCGTTCTAATTTTTGCAGTGTATATGGTCAGAATGGCAGAGGTAGAATGCCCCACATTTCTACCTATGAAAACACTGAGCACATTGGTTGCTATTAGGCAACTGAATTTGACAGATTTCCAGTGGGAATTCCACCTTAATTCATCATCAATCAGTACTCCCAAATACTTATATGTGTGTACTATTTCAAGACTTAATATTCACCTTCCACAAATATTTTTAGGGCTTTTGTTTTTAGCTGCGAATAACATCACTTTGCTCTTGTCAATGTTAATGGTTAAACCATTAAGAGTGGAATAATTTACAAGTGCATCTAACATCTTCTGAAGGCCAGTATGTGTGTAGTCTAGTAATAACAGATTGTCTGAATATGCCAACCATCCTATCACAACTGATCCAACTTTCACTGGATTGGCTCCAATATTTACAAATACATCTTGTATGTCAGCCAAGTACAAGTTAAAAAGCGAGGCCGCCACCATACAGCCCTGCTTGACTCCACTACAAGTCGATATCATTGCAGACAAGCGCCCAGATGCATTCAACCGCAACCTAACATATGTTTCTTAATAAAGCAACATTAACATTCTCAATAGAGCCTGAGGAATATTCCAGCTGTTTAATTTATGCCACAGGCGGTTGCGCATAACCGCATCGAAGGCGGCAGAAAAGTCTACGAAAGCGCAGTAGACATTTAGTTCTCTGCGCTTCCAAGCATGCTCTATCGCTGATTACAGTATTAGAAGGTTATGTGCTGTACTCGCCTTCGCTCTAAAACCTATTTGGTTCTGTGGAAATATGTTGTTTGTAGCAATCCAGGTTTTCAACTCAGTAAGGAGCACGCAAGAAAATATTTTAGAAGAAACATCTAGTATTGCTAGCATGCGAAAATTTGCAGGATTGTCCCATGCTCTTTTTTTGTGTACTGTCAGGATATGGCTGATGTGCCATGACTTAGGAATTCGGCCTAATAGACCTATTTGTGTAAACAGCATATGGAGAGTAGTCGCCCATAGTGCTGGCTCCATTTTGAACAGCTTGTTGCATACCCCGTATGGGTCTGCCACCCTCGAATTTTTAAGCTGTGCAATGATCTATATAAGGTTTGCAACAGACGCAGCACATGTCCAGCTCTCAGAGTGGGTGCGAAAGATGATATCACCTCCTTCTGCCCGCCCAAGTGTCGCTTGAACATGTGCGCACCATTTTTCTTCTGGTATGCAATTTATGGTTAGATCACGCTTATTGCCATTCCTTAAAATCTGCCATATCCCAGTAGTATTGTTATCAAGTGCAAGATTTGCTATGTTTTTCGAACGCTCAATCTAACACTGAGTTTTATGTTGCTTAAGCCATTGTCCGTAGCCTTTTTTTCTCAGTACGTATCCTTAGAGCAGAGGTCTTCAAACTGTGGGGCGCGTCCCCCCAGGGGGGGTGCGGCCGCACCAGAGCCCAGCATGAAATGTACAAAAAAAAGTTTAAAAATAAGCATTTTTTTTTTTTTAAGATTGGAGGAAATGGGAAGGGGCAGCTCACATGGTCATACTGGACCATAAAACGGTCTTAGGCACCAATGAAAAAAATGTCCAGCAGTTGCAAATGGATATTCAGTCCTTTAGTCACACACTGTTTGAATAGTACCCAAGGGGTTGTTTTTTGTTCAAATGTAAACAAATTGTGATATTTAAAGAATATTTATTCAGCAACAATGGTCTGTAGGGTATTTTGTGGAGATTTGGGGCCTGACGGTATTTTCTTACCGCCGAAAAATAACTTAGCAACAATCACTCCTTGTATTCAGATTGGGCCATGTACAACAATAATACAGTGGACATGCATTATTTCAGCACCCAGACATGCGTATTTGGTATGCTGGTTGGTATGCGTGGTTGGTGGTATTCTGGTGAGCATAATTCCCTTGTTTTATTTGTGGCCCCAATATCCAGAATCCCTTATTTTTGCTTAGATTTTTCGTGTAATCACTAGAGAGACCTCAGGCTTGCATTTCTGGAACACCACATTTTCATTTTTAGTGTGCCACCATGGGCAATTTCTCTCTGTCTTATCTACGGCAGCGAGCTATCATGTGGTATTTTCACTATCTTATATACGGTAGTGAACTATGTCCCGGGCCTCCCTTTTTGTCGACTCATAGACCTCCGACAAACTACAACACACACAGTTAGTTATAACTGCTCATACTAAATTACATTGTGCACACGGCTGCAACCAAATTTGATGTTTAGCTACCTTGAAAATGACAATTGCACTGTCTAAACATCTCCCCACATCATCAGCACTGTTTTGGTAAATATAAAACACACCACCCGTCTGCTTTCAAATATTTTTGTGTATTATAAAAGTTGCATTTAAACACGATCTCACTCTTTACAGAAATAAATAAAATAGCACAGTAACAGCATTGTCTGTGATACACTGAAAAGAGAGTGGCGGAGACGAGAACTCAATTTGCAACATTAACATGTGATTAAAGCACAGGAATCTCCTTTCCTACACTGACTGAATATTCTCGTACACACTCAGCCCCCACACTTCTGTAATTACCTTATCTGTTCAGCCTGAGTTTTCTTCAGCTGTTCTCTTTCTGAATGTGGCTCCTTGAAGATTAACCCCGGTGAAAACAAGCGTCTTTCGTTCTCAAACCGGGGTCATTGCCTGGAACTCTCAGCTTTTTCAGCAGAAATGCTCCAACCAGGAAAACAGGTCCTTCTCCCAGCTCTCCAAATCTCGACTGTCTTCCCCCTCTCTTCAAACTCCCCCCAGCAAAAACTCTCATCACTGCCTCTAGCATGATACTTGCTATGACGCTGCTCCAATCAGAAATTAATCATGCCACATCCTCCCTCTCTACACAATGGCTCCTTTTTACAGTAACCATTTGTAACCAACTGATTTCCTGTACCTTCGAGCTCTTGGCTTCCTGAGTTATGTGGACAGAGCAGCAGAGAAAAAGAAAAAAAAATGAATGTGCGTTTAAAAGTTCACTTTCAGAGTAGGCCTATTTCTGCAGTGGAGACACATTTTTATTAGTGGGTTATGTTAAATGCAGTTTTATTAGTCAGGTTAGTTATTAATAATGTTAGTTATTAATTTTCAAATGTGTCTCTTGCACCATAGGCATTTCAGGTGAAAAATAGTGTGCATTTTTGAATGTGCACGTGTGCTTTTAACTGTAAAATAGATTTGCATCTTATATGTTAAAATCGTTTTTGACTGAATAGCCTGGCTTTACTTATATGTCATGTTAATCTGGTAACACATATAGCAATGCACCGCACCCATGTGGTGGTCCTGCATAAAAAAATTGCTACCTGTGCAGTAGTGCTGTACTCTGTGCTGTAACACGCCAAATATCCTTACATACCCTCCTTTTGTTTTTAGAATTTGGTTACAATCCAAGCCAATTCCTAAAAACAACTTGTTCTTTTTTTTCTTTTTTTTTAAAATGCATGTGTATTGGGATATCTTTCTCTTCCTGACGTATCTAGTAAAATCAGTAACATTTTCATTTTTACTGATAGCACAATCAACCATCCACCCATGATTAACACCAGGACAGCCAAACCCACTATTGAGCGTTCCCCCCCAGGTTCCCCAATTAAATCTTTCCACTTCTATTATCCCCAGATTACTAATTGTAATATTGTTTTTTCTCAAATTCATTTTTATAACATGTCTTTCTTTGTGATTCAATAAATATTCCACATCCGGATCTATTGGAAAAGTATCCCTTTGAAAAAAATCGATATTTTCCACTTGGCTTTCCCAAACATCATTTGTTACATGAAACAATGTTAACCCCCCAATTGACACAATTGTATCCTTTGGAACCTGTAAATAAAAAACATTATATTTCACCTGTTTAACCACGTATGTTCCATGGTTTAAATGTACTACGGTCATGTTCTTTAAACAGGTGCTGATCAACCATTTATCTCTGACCATCTTAGCCTGTGCTATTTCTTCACTCCCCATATTGCTAATAATCACTTCACATCCCTCTGATATACTTGGGTCAGATTTCAAACCACAAATAGCATCTGTGGCATCAGGAACAAACGGTTTACCTGGACACATATCATTTTGTTCTTTAAATTTTATACATGTTTCCAGGCTTGGTATTAAATAAACTTCAGGTTCCCATGACTGAAATGCCACCACTTCTGGAGTCTTAATCTTAATAAATTTGTCCTCTTGCCAAAATCCCACGTTGTGTACCCACTTCGTTTGATAAATAAGTTCAGGGGCTACATATGGGATGCATAGCAAAAATCCGATCTCTAGTCTTTCCAAGTCCACATATAACGGCATTGCATTACCCATTTCGAATGCAATTTTTACCTGTATTATATCAATTTCCCTCCTGGTCAATCTTTCTATCATTTGACGAATAATATCCTGCGAAACAAAATACAAGGGGATATGTCCTTGAATCAATTGTGAAACTGCAGTTTGAACTTCTCTCATATAATTCGTTAATAGTCTATCAACAGGACTCATTATGTTCAATATTTCATTTAAAGTTCTGTCATGCTTAAGTATTATTTTAGTCGCCCGTTGCATTACAACCGCTTGTTCATTTAGAATGATTGCAGTTTCATTTATGAATCTTACTTGTTCATCCAGTCCCCCTCTAATTCCATCTAATGTTTTTTGTATTATTTCTAGGTCAATACTCAGTTGTTGCGCTTTAGTACTCAGTGTTCCTACCGAAATAGAATTGGCTGTTGATATTGTGGTACCTATTATGGCTCCAACTATAGACATTACCAATGATATCGCGAGCATCACCGCACCTCTCTTTCCTCTCTTCTTCTTAATGTCTGCTGAATTCACGAATGTTTTTTCCAATTGCATTAATATATCTCTTATTGACTGCTTAGTGTCCTCTTTTCTTATTTCCAGCCACTCTTTAGTCTGTTCAATCTTAATTCCGGTATTGTTCAAGTGTTTTTCAATCAAAATCTCAGGATTCAATGGTATGCATATATTTTGGAAAATCATCCTTCTATCACTCATGATGAATCCTGGTGCCTCTTCCACCGCGATACCAGATGCTGTTCCAGGTTCAATGACAACCTGTGCTTCTGAATTCTTGAAGATCCCTCCAAATATCATCATCATTAACCATATCATCGGTATCATCTTCAATGCTGATCGCTTTGCAGCCTTGGTCTTCACCCCTCTTTGGAGCTTTCCCGGAATCCGTCCACGTGGGCTCCAGGACTCCATCGTCTCCCGTGGGCTCTGATCCCGGAACCTCCGACCAAATAATGTTAATTTTCTAAATCAAATAGAAAATAAACAAATTAAGTACATAGCACAATACTAACTTCACCCTTTTGGCAAAAATAAAACATGCTTGGTAAAAATATTTCGTTTTTTTTTTTTTTTTTTTCTGAAATTAAACACAAGTTAAAAGAAAACAAGCACATATAAAACAGCATTCAATATTTAATACATTTTCTCTCTGCACACCAACCATGAGCTTCCATTATATTTATTTATTTATTTATTTATTTTATATTATATATTTTTACATATATTACAGTGTTTATGTAGCATTATAACAATCAACTTTTTAACTTCTTTGTCACTGCCTCCTGATTGTACCTATTTATTTTCTCTTTTTGTGTTCAAGGGACTTTATCTGTTTCTACATGCTCAAGCTGCCTGATCTCATGTCTGGGATGGCATGGTTTGATTTGATTTACATGGACAAACTGCTCTATTGCCTTTTCACCTTCATTTTTCAAAATTTTATAAACTACAGGAGAGACCTTATCTATAATTCGAAATGGCCCCTGCCAGGCTGCTAGAAATTTAGAATTTTTCTGTTTACTTTTTCCAAAATGAAACTTGTACACCTGATCCCCTACACTGTATTCCTTTACTGATGTCTTTTTGTCATAATAAGACTTTGCACTGTCAGCAGCTCTTTCCAGATTTCTCTGCACAAAAGCAAATGCATGTTGCAAATGCCTCCTCAGTTCATCAATATATTCATGAACTGTGGATGCACTCACAAGTGTCTGCTCATGTGTTCTGTATAGTAGGTGTTGTGGTAACACCATTTTCCTACCTGTCAAGACCTCATGGGGGCTAACACCTGTTGCCTTGGCAGGAGTTGATCTGATTGCCATCAAAACCAACGGTAAACGTAAATCCCAGCTGGAACCTGCTTCTGCCACAAATTTCTTTAAAATATCCACAACAGACCTATTGCTTCTTTCAACTGTACCTGAAGACGCCGCCCGATATGCGATATGTAGTTTCCTTTTCACACCTAGTATTTGCCATACCTTACTCATTAGAGTACTTGTGAAATGACTTCCTCTGTCTGACTCAATTCTTTGTGGCAACCCAAACCTTGAGAACACATGGTTCACCAGCAATGTGGCTGCTGTTTGCGCACTACAATCTGGTGCAGGAATGCATTCAATCCACTTCGACATCAAACATACCACACTCAAAATATAACGGTGTCCCCTGCTCGACCTTTTTAAAGCACCTACATAGTCTATTTGCAAATCTGACCATGGGAGAGTTAGGCCTCTTTTCATCAATGGTGCTCTATGCATTGGTGAAGCAGGTTTAAATTGGGCGCATACTAGACATCCTCTAGTATATAATTCCACATCTTGGGACATATGTGGCCAGTAAGCATGATCTTTTAGTATTTCTAATGTTTTTTGTGAACCTCTATGGCCTGCAGTTATGGCATCATGTGCATGGTGTAGCATTAGTCCTCTGAATGAACGGGGTACTACCCACTGTATTTGTCCTGTTATGGACTCTCTAATCATGAGTCCATCCTGTAATCTAATTCGTGTTTTGTTCTTTAATAACACCCTCAACTCTTCTTTTCCCATACAATCATTTTCTGTCAAAGAATTTTGTTCGGGATCTATCAAATGATTATAATAGATTCCCAAAATTTGATCATTCTTTTGTGCCTCAATCAAATCTTGGTCTGGCGTGTCATGACTCCACTGCACCACCGGTTGATCTACCTCCTTTGGTGCTTTAGAACGTGTGACTGCATCAATTTGTATTTCACCCATTAAATAATCAATAGGTAGCAATTCTCCCATCACAGCCCCAATCTTAGCCAGGTGGTCTGCCTTATCATTTCCCTCCTTATCCTCTCCTGGTGTTTTTAAATGCCCACAAATTTTTCTCCAGTATATTGTTAACTTATTCTCTGACACCAATTTGTCTATGGCTTGTATCATTTTTCCATGCTTAAGTGGCTTTTTGTTGTATGTAACCATGCCTCTTGCTTTCCAACCAGGCAAATACTCCACAAAGCTATTCCGTGCATAGTCAGAATCAGTCACCAGGACAATTTCACTGAACTTTTTATCAACTGCAGTAGCAATTGCTTTATAAATGGCTGCCAATTCTGCCACCTGACTGCTCCTATCTCCAATCCTCATCCCTATACTGGGGACACCTTCACATTTCAACCAGACATTTCCTATTCCTGCCACTAACTGTTTATTACTGTCATTTTCAATGTGAAAAGCACAACCATCCACATATACAGTTGGCAAATCCTTGCATGTTTTTTCATCAAAAGCTTTGTGTGGTGATTGTTCAAATTCCTGCAAACTAGTTTCTACTTCCATTTCATTTGGTATTTGTTCAGCTTCACAGTCATGTAAGTCAGCTAACCCTTGAGCAATTGGGTTCTTTTTATTTTGTCCATATCTCACTTCTACGGGAAAACCTTGTAATGCCAGCGTCCATGAAGTGATTCTGGATTGCGCTAGATTACCTGATCTAATTCTTTTACTCTCTAAAAATTGCAAAGGTTGGTGATTTGTTTCAATAATCACCCTTTCTCCCTGAACAATGGGGCGGAAATGTTGTAGCGCCCACACAGTGGTTAATAGGGCCTATTCACATTCATTAAATTTCATTTCAACTTGGGAAAATGCCTTACTTGCATATGCAATGGTTTTGTGATTCAAATCGTGTTTTTGTGATAACACTGCTGACATACAATGTTCAGAAAAACCTATTTCTATAAAGAAATCCCTGTCCTTTATGGGGTATGCTAAAGATGGTGCCTTTACAAGACATTCCTTTAATTTAGCCACTGCATCAGAATGCTCTTTTTTCCATTTCCATGGAGTATTCAGTTTAAGCAGTTTAGTCAATGGTTGAGTGATTTCTGCATAATTTTCAATGAACTTTCTGTTATAGCCTGTCATCCCTAACAAACTTTTTACTCCTTTCACATTTTTAGGATCTTTTAATCTTTGTATGGCCTCTATTTTCTTCTTTTGTGGATTTAGCCCATGTTCAGTCACTTCATGCCCTAGAAAGTTCACTTTTTTCTAGCACCATTGTGCTTTTTGCTAAGATACTTTGGCGCCTGCTTTCTGCAATTGGCCAAGTACATGTCTTATTTCATCAAAATGGCTTTTCAGGCTTTTATTTTTTATCAGGACATCGTCCACATAAACTATTGTTCCTCTTTCTGCTGCATCCGGCATGGCCTTTCTCAAACATATGCCAAATTCACTCCCACTATTGATGTACCCGAACGGAGCTCTAAGCAAGGCATATTGAGTCCTGTCAAAAGTAAAGGAAAATAAATGTTGTATCTCCTCTGCCAATGGCACGCACCAATATCCAGAGGTGAGATCTAATGTGGTAAATACATTTGAACCATGTATCTGAGCTAGGCCCTGATCAATGAATGGCAGTGGCCATCTAGATACTGGTACTCTTTTATTTAACTCTCTCAAGTCTGCACACAGCCGCCATTGACCATTTGGCTTTAACACACCTAAAATAGGTATATTGGATGTGCTATGAATGGGCCTGATGATTCCCCGCGATTCCAAATTTTTCATAATCTCTGCCAATGATTCTAAACATGCCAGCGGTAGTCTATACTGGCGTACAAACACTGGATTTCTGCTACACCCTTCTGGTAGTGTGGCCACATGTAAATCAGTTAAACCACAATCATAAGCATCTTTTGCAAATACATCCTTAAACTCCATAAATATCTCCCTCAGATTGTCCCTCTCTTCATTGCTTTCACACGCATTCGCTAAGGAGATCTGTTCTTCTACCATTTTGGAAAATTCTGGAAAATCTTCTGGTAAGGGAATCTCGGCGCTTTCCTCTAACTGTGTGGCTGTGTCTTTTTGTAAAGCTGCCACTTTTAAATATTTTGGCATATCAGCTTCCACTTCAATGGGCTGATTTTCTGTTTCATTTTCATTTAAATTAAATATTATGCAATCCTCTTGATGGCAGCACACTGTCTCATTTGAATCATAAGGATACACAGAATGAATTTTAAATATTCCTTTGGGCTGAGAGTCCAGGTGTTCTGGCAACTCACCCTTGGCATCTACATACTTTTCAGGAATATTTCCAATCACCATGTTATTTAAATCTGCCGTATAATGTGATTTTTGTATGGCCATTCCTAATGGGGAGTTTTCCTCTAAATGAATATCCTGACAACCTTTATTATTGTAGTGATAAGCTGCTAGGCGCTTGCAGTAACCTGCATTTGCACTAACCCACTGAGCTATCTTGTGTGTATTAGAGCCTATTCGAAGCGTTGAGGAAAATGCTGACATCAACCAGGACTCTCAAACTGGATGAGCCTGCATGCTTGCAAGGGGTTAATTGCAAAGGCCTTTCTTTTGAAGACATAAAACATCGTGCTTTAGCAAGAGGCTCCATGCAGTTCGTGGGAGCCAGGCATAGTTTTGCCCGTCTTCACTCTGCGAGTCAGGTGCACTGATAAGACAAGAATGCAAAAAAAACACAGTGCCCGAAGCCTGGGAGCCAAGACTGGCTGTTTCCAGTCTTGTAACTTTCCAAGCAAAAAACATGTTTACTGCCAGGAGGGAAGAGCCTAGAAGCTTCTCGAAGAGCTGACACGTCATGATGATTGACGTGCAGCTCCTAATAAGAGAACTATACTTGGACCAGGGAGGGGGGACTCATCCTGGACTGTTGGAAAGACGCGCGTATCAAGGACAGTGCCTGGACGACCAGCTGTGCGCTATCAGGGCCGAGGCTCCTAACATCACATCCCCGCTCTGGTGTAGGACTGTGGGGGCTTGGCCAGTCCTCCCCTCCTCTGCTGAGGAGTGCCGGGCACCTGTAGCGGCGAGGGTCCTGGGTGTGATCAGATCGTACCTTCATCTACATTTCATTAGGAGCGTAAGACCAAATAATTGCATATTCATCTGTGATTGATAATTGGCATTATATAGCTTGCACTCTCTATTTCCACATTATTATAAATTGCTGCTTAGTTTTCATTAGTCATTGTAGATAATAAATGCAAGCATCATATTCTGTGTGATTGGCTTTTTTCCAGACTGAGTTCATCGTGCTTCTTAAACCTTATTTGTGTGGGAAGGTAATTAGGAGTGATTTACTTTGCACAAAGGGCTGGATCCCAGGGAGGTGCGGGTACTGTTTATCACTACATTTGGCGCTGTGAGCAGGGTTTACGAGCACGATGCCCTTCTGGAAAAAACATGCAAAAGATGAATGCAATGGGGAAGATAGTGCACTCTGTCACATTCCAGGATGGCCGGCATCAAATGCTTGGTCGGGTGTGGCTGATATTTTGCATCGGTACTCGGCACCGAGGGCATGGGACATGCTTGAAAATGATGTTTCCCCGGCGGTAATTAGTAAGTGCTTGGAGAGTTTACCGCTTGAGAAATGCAGAAAGGAGCTAAAGGCAGCAGGAAACATAGGCTGGTTATTCCTGCAGGCGCTCAGAAAGGTGCATGAGAATGAATTGCTTAAAGATGCTAAAATTAGTAAATTAACAGACGAGATATCCCTGCTCCAAGAGCAACAAATTATTATGAGAGAGACCCTTGAATCGTCCGTTAAACGGGCTGATCAGATGGAGGACAGGTGTGCCTCTTTAGCTGTGCGTGTAGCCACCTTTACATATTAATTGTAAAGGTTCGCTCACTGTTCATAATCTGAAAATAATCCTTATTTGGATCTGGTGTAGCCACGCACAAGCGCAGACAGCGGCGGGGCAATCCGTCAAAGATAAGGATTCGCACGCTAATTAGGAAAGATAACTGGGACCCAAATTTATGGTCGGGTGAAGTCAGTGATAGTGAAACTGAGCAAGCACATGACTGGAATGAGTCTGTTGAAATTAGACTTGCTGAATTAAATTGGTCTGATGAAGAGGATCTGGAATGTGCTCCAAAGAAATGTGTTTATCCAGCACGGCCGTTAATCACTAACAAATCAAAAGGCCAAGCTGGCGGTGCAAATATTCAAAATACAAGGATAGTCCGTGATTATACACAGACAGAGCTTTTAGAGATTGCTAAGTTATTTAGACAGAAGCTAGGTGAAGCACTTTTGACTTGGTTCCTTCGCATCTGGGACACGGGTGCCGATAGTATCTTCTTAACCCCAGAGGAACTGTTAAAGATGGGTTCACTCACTACTAATGTGATGTTGGGACAGATAGTGCGCGGTGCGCTCGGACAGCAAGGTTCTCATTCCTTGTTTAATTGGCTTCAGACTGCTCTAATGAATCTGTATGGGAGTCCAATGGATATGGAAGAGAGTTGGGGCTGTTGGCAGTCACTAACTGAAGCAACAAACCAGCTTAGAAAGATGGGTTTGCAGTGTGCACTGTACAGTGCAAATTTTGCAGGGCCTGACATGGAGTTGTTTACAGCTGGCATGCGCGCACGTTTGTTAAGAAATGCACCGAGTCACATGAAGGGCGCATTGCTTTCGTTGCTGGGTCCAGCGCAGGGCAAAGCCATTGGTGAAGTGGCACTTCTGTTAGGGCAACTAGAAGGGCTGGATGTACGCAAAGCAGCGCGTTTAGTGGCTGCAAACAATGATTCAGAAAAAAAGCGTGGTCAAAATGTAAAGTCTAAAGAGAAAGCTGATACTGTTGAGATCACACGCAAACAAATGTGGGTGGACCTGCTAAAAGCAGGAATTCCAAGGGAAGAGATAGATGGTAAACCCACATCTGAGCTGCTTGAGAAATGGAAGAAAATAAAAAGACAGGGACGGGAAAAAACTAAGCCCTCTGCCCCCTCTGAAGAGGAGGTGTTAAAGCCCAAAGTGCGAGCAAAAGGTTACCCTGATTTGGCAAAGAACAAGTGGGAGGTCCCAGACCCCATTTTTGATTGAAGGGCTGGCTCTGTCTTTGAGGTACGGTTAATAAAGAGAACTAGTCCCAGAGACAGACGCCCTTTTGTGCCACTTACCTTGTACTTGGATGAGAAAGTAAAACATGTTTTGGCTCTATTAGACACAGGAGCTGAGGTAACCATTCTGAATGGCAATCCCAGTAAATTGTCTGGTCCCAGAGTTTTGGTCAATGGTTATGGGGGAGCAGAAACTGTTGCAAAAGCCTTTAATGTAAAAATGTCAATTGGCGCGGGATTGCCTTTCACAGCAAATGTATTGATTGCAGATATACCGGAGTACATCCTTGGCATGGATGTGTTGTTGGGCAAAAGTGTGACTACAGATTTAGGCGAATTTGTTTTTGGCAATCGAAAAATCCATGTGAGAGTTATTAACCCCGTTGTGGTTGGGCATGCCAAATGGTCCCCCTTGCATTTACCTCCTCCTGCTGACCCAGTGTGTGTGAAACAGTACCGGTTGCCAGGAGGACATAAAGAGATTGGTGAAACTATTGAGTCATTGGTGAAAGCTGGCATAATGAGGCCGGCAGTCAGTCCATTCAACTCGCCGATCTGGCCTGTCTGCCGCCCGGATGGGGCATGGCGTCTGACAATTGATTACCGCATTTTGAACAAGAAGGTGCCGCCCTTAGCTGCGGCGGTGCCAGACATCATCACCCTGACTGAAAACCTTACGAGAGAAGTGGGTGAATGGCATGTGGTCCTTGACCTGGCCAATGCATTTTTCTCCATTGATATTGACACTGAATCACAAGACCAATTTGCTATCACTTGGGGAGACAGACAATTTACCTTTACTAAATTGCCCCAGGGGCATGTGCATAGTCCCACTCTGTGTCATGGATTGATTGCCAGAGACTTAAAAATGGTGCAATTGGATAATGTATTTATTGCTCATTACATTGATGACATCATGCTGACCAGTGTTGAGAAAGAACATGTAGAAAACGCTGCTGAAAAGTTGATCACACACATGCAAAATCGGGGGTGGGCCATAAATCCCAAAAAGGTACAGGGGCCTGCTCAAGAGGTGAAATTTCTAGGTGCAATCTGGTCTGGGTCAGTTAAGAAAATTCCCGACCCGGTAATTGATATGGTTCAGCAGATCGCTCCACCAGCAGATAAAAGAGAGGCACAAAGATTCATTGGATTAATGGGGTTTTGGAGAAATCACATACCTCATTTAAGCCTGATACTGAAACCCATTTACAAAGTCACCAGAAAGAAACATGACTTTACATGGGGCCTAGAGCAACAGACTTCCTTCCAACAGGCTAAAGACGCATTGCAAAATTACATCACGCTGGGGCCCCTGACAAAAACTGATCCTTTTGAATTGGAAATTCTTGTCTACAATGACGTGGCTGTGTGGAGCTTGTGGCAAAAGCAAGGACATAAAAGAGTGCCACAGGGGTTCTGGTCAAGGAAACTCACAGATCCTATGACAAGATACACTCCGTTTGAGAAACAAGTTGCTGCAGTGTACTGGGCTCTAGTTGAAACTGAAAGAATCACAGGCGAGCAACCAGTGACAATTTGCACAGAAATTCCAATCATGGGCTGGGTGCGTGACACTGCTGCAAATGGGAAAAGTGGCAGAGCACAAGATGCCACTCATGTCAAATGGAAATGGTATTTACAGCAACGTGCGAAAGCTGGCCGCACAGGGGTTTCCAGACTGCAAGAACAAATGCTGGAGGCGGTAGATCTGGAAGCGATGCCTGAACCAAACACCCCTGTGGCGTTGCCAGAATCTCCCTTCAAAGTCGCACCCGCCTATGATACATTGACAGAAGAAGAACAAAAGTCTGCATGGTTCACGGACGGCACGGCAAAGTATGATAAAGGGCAAAGACACTGGCAAGCTGTCGCATTCCAGCCCCATCGAGAAACACTGCTAATGAGAGAAGGTGTGGGAGGATCAAGTCAGTATGCTGAACTGCAAGCAGTGGCCTCCGTGATTGAACAAGTGAAGGAAACAGAGACTGCATACATATACACAGACAGTTGGGCCACATATCAAGGCCTGACACATTGGGCACCGGCATGGAGAAGAGATGGTTGGCAGATCAAGAACACGCCGATCTGGGGAGGGCCAGACATCTGGGAAGAGATGTGGTGCAAAGGTGAGAGGTGCAAAATCTGCATTGGGCATGTCGATGCACACATGCCCCCTGACACCTCACTGGCTGCCCTGTTCAACAATGAAGTGGACCAAATGGCAAAGATTCGCCCAGTGACAACACCGCAAGAAGCTGAGGTGCTGCAAGGGATGGCGGATTGGGCACACCAAACCTCAGGGCATCTAGGGCAAACAGGAACTTACCAATGGGCAAAAAAGAGACAATTGCCCATTACCATGGATCAAGCCAGACAAGCTGCCTCCCAATGTTCCGTGTGCAGTGAAGTGAAGCACTACCCTCTGGAGAGGAAGCCTCAAGGCCCTTTGAGAAGAGGTGAAAGAGCTGCTAGCGTATGGCAAGTTGACTACATTGGCCCTTTACCGCCCGAGAATGGAAAGCATTATGTGTTGACCATGGTAGACACATATTCTGGACTGTTATTAGCTTATCCAGCTGCCCATGCAGATCAACGGGCTACCTTGCAAGGCATGGAATACCTCATCAGACACTATGGCATCCCGGATGAAATCCAATCAGACCAAGGCAGCCATTTTGCTGGACACAATGTGCAAGACTGGGCACTAGAGCAAGGCATAAAGTGGACACTGCACATCAGCCGATACCCAGAATCCTCTGCTTTGGTGGAACGTAGCAATGTGCTGCTCAAGCAACAAATAAAGAAGCTGACTAAGACTCACACTCTCAAGGGGTGGTCCAAACATCTGGCACATGCACTGTTTGAACTGAATAATCGTCCACTGGGAAATCGCCAAACACCCTTTGTGAGACTGACAAGTGAGAAAGTGGAATCTACAAAGACTCTTGTTGTGTGGAAAACCGACAAAGAAGCTAAGCTGCCTGTGCAAGCCACTGCAGGCAGCATTGGACTTGATCTATCTACCTGTGAAGATGATGTTATACCGGCGGGGCAAACCAAATCCATCTCGCTGGGTATTGGCATCAAATTGCCGGCTGGCACTTATGGACGCATTGCTGCACGATCCAGCCTGGCAAAACAAGGCATTGACATATTAGGAGGTGTGATTGATCCTGATTATAGAGGGACTGTTTCGGTACTTTTACATAATGCTGGTGCATCTGCAGTACCATTAACCAAATATGACCGAATTGCACAATTGATTTGTGAACAAGCAGTTGTCCCCCTAGTAGTAGAAAGCAAGCAATCTCCAGACACTACATTGAGGGGGAAAGGAGGCTTCGGTAGCACAGGAAAAAAGGTGTGGGTGCACCATCCTAACAAAAAGCCTGAGGCTGGGGAAGTGTTAAGTCAAGGTGTTGGAAGTACTTATGTTGTACTTTTGCATAATTCTGATGTGCCTGTTTATATTCCCGCTACTAGGCTCACACCACGAACGTAGAGCAGTATGAAGGGGATGGGACTTGCCTTGCTGTGGGTGCTCCTGGCCTGCCAAACCAACGCTTTCTCTGTAAAGAGTGGGTTATTGCAAGACACTACATGGACTCTGAGAATCGCATGCACTACACCTGATGCTCCAGTCCTGCGTGATAACTACAACCGCACCGTAACCTGTGAGAAAAGCGTTACAAATGAGTATCCACATGGAACTGCAAGAGTTCTAGATTGGCACATTGTTGGACACCTTTTATCACTAACTCATATGACTGGCGCCTACGAGATTTTAGGTCCAAAAGTTTCAGTGAATGGATCAAATAATTTGTTTGATGTTTCATGTTTCTTTTGTCCCAAGAACTGCAACGAGTGTACTCGCCAAGATTTTCTGGACTATAACTTAGCCACATGTTCTTCATATAATTGTACGTTGAAACAGCCTGTACCAGATGGTAGTATGGTGTTTGTATCAAAAACCAATATTGTACATGGTAGGCATCCCACTTGGAGGATGGTGTTTTTCAAATCTCACAAAGTGGAGTCGGTGAACTTGCTAGATTTTCCAATAGTAAGACAACATTTAAATTGCAGACATGTGATGCACGCTTCCATTATTTCAGAGGTACACTTAGACATAGACTTGTCACGGGGCAATGTCTCCTTAGTACTACCAAGCTGCTATAAATGGAGTCAATTTCTATGGCCCATCACCAAATTGCGCGTAGCTAGGGGTTTAGATTCATTGATTGCGGGTGCAGCGGGAGTGGGAACGGGGGCTTTAAATGCTTTTGACATAGAAACTGTGCGCAACAAGTTAGCCACTATGGGTTCTGATGCCAGCGGCGCTATAAAACTTCTGGCTCAGTGGGGCCCATTGATAAGTCCCACCCTGCGCAACACTGCTACAAGTATTGGCAACCATTGGAAGTGGCAGAATTTCAGCTATGAAGACATTTTCTCTGCCATAGGACAGGTCAACAAAACTGCTAAAGACACACGATGTATTTTATGGCAAACTTTGCTAAATCAGCAGGTGTTGGCTTTCCGCTCCGAATGGGGGCGACTATCTTCAACCCACTGGCACACAGAGCTACAGTTACCAGCAGACATATGGATTAAGCCACTTGCTTTTGATTGCATGAATAACACCTGCCATGCGTTAATGCAAGTGAGTAGGACCGCTTATGCTCTAGAAATATGGTGCCCTTTTATAGTACTGCCTATGAAAATCAATGGTTCCTGGTGGGTTCCGCAAATACGAGGGGAATGGTTAGACAGCCAAAACTACACCATCCACAGTCACACCTGCATGCCCTGGGATCAGGGGTGGGTGTGTCCCCTAACTGGGAGGGTTCCGGACCCATGTATACATCCCGTAGCAGGGGAGTGCACCTGGATGCAATACCACATAAATGGGACTGATATCTTTCAGATAGATCAGCATACAGCTTGCGTAGTTACTAATCATTCCTTGCTTATTAACAATTATAGGTTATTAGGGAATCCTCAAGTATTTTGTGTAGATCAAGTTGTGACTATCCTAGACATTGTTACTCATACCCTATATTCTTTAACCCAGTGGTCTCACACTACTCTGCATGCTGAGCTCACGCATTTGCTTAACTGGACTCTATCCTATGGAGTGATTACTGCCCGGCTTCAAGCTATTAGACAATTTGCTCAAACTGCTTGGAAAGATTTCCAGACGCTAGCTACCTCAGTTATTTCTGCAGAGTACAAGCTAATAATAGACAGAAATCAATTAATCAAAACTGCTGACCATCTGCAATCCGTTACTACTCACCACTGGTGGGATATTTTCACTGGATGGTCTCCTTCCTCCACTAAGCTGCTTAATATAATACTGCACCCATTGCTGTGGTTGCTGATTTCCCTAATATTCATACTTATCGTCTTCATTGGGCTCTTGCGCAGAATGTCTTTCCTTTATACTAGAATGACTGCGCTAGAGAAACGCTTAATTGGCCTACAGCACACTGTGCATGCTTCCAGATCATGGAACTGAGTCAGCATTTTCAGGCCTCACTTCGAAAGGGGTGGAATGTAGTGATAAGCTGCTAGGCGCTTGCAGTAACCTGCATTTGCACTAACCCACTGAGCTATCTTGTGTGTATTAGAGCCTATTCGAAGCGTGGAGGAAAATGCTGACATCAACCAGGACTCTCAAACTGGATGAGCCTGCATGCTTGCAAGGGGTTAATTGCAAAGGCCTTTCTTTTGAAGACATAAAACATCGTGCTTTAGCAAGAGGCTCCATGCAGTTCGTGGGAGCCAGGCATAGTTTTGCCCGTCTTCGCTCTGCGAGTCAGGTGCACTGATAAGACAAGAATGCAAAAAAAACACAGTGCCCGAAGCCTGGGAGCCAAGACTGGCTGTTTCCAGTCTTGTAACTTTCCAAGCAAAAAACATGTTTACTGCCAGGAGGGAAGAGCCTAGAAGCTTCTCGAAGAGCTGACACGTCATGATGATTGACGTGCAGCTCCTAATAAGAGAACTATACTTGGACCAGGGAGGGGGGACTCATCCTGGACTGTTGGAAAGACGCGCGTATCAAGGACAGTGCCTGGACGACCAGCTGTGCGCTATCAGGGCCGAGGCTCCTAACATCACATCCCCGCTCTGGTGTAGGACGGTGGGGGCTTGGCCAGTCCTCCCCTCCTCTGCTGAGGAGTGCCGGGCACCTGTAGCGGCGAGGGTCCTGGGTGTGATCAGATCGTACCTTCATCTACATTTCATTAGGAGCGTAAGACCAAATAATTGCATATTCATCTGTGATTGATAATTGGCATTATATAGCTTGCACTCTCTATTTCCACATTATTATAAATTGCTGCTTAGTTTTCATTAGTCATTGTAGATAATAAATGCAAGCATCATATTCTGTGTGATTGGCTTCTTTCCAGACTGAGTTCATCGTGCTTCTTAAACCTTATTTGTGTGGGAAGGTAATTAGGAGTGATTTACTTTGCACAAAGGGCTGGAAACCAGGGAGGTGCGGGTACTGTTTATCACTACAATTATTTACCATAATTTTTACAGATCCTTCACCAATATCTACCAATGGAATGTATTCATAATCCAGGCCTTGCTGTTTTATGGATTCATTCAGGCATACAAATGCATCAGAGCCTTTCATCTGCTGTCCATTTTTGCATTTCAGTGTTATTGCAAACTGTTTTGTAAATGCAGGAATAATAGTATCTTTCCTCATTTGTAATTCGATTGCATAAGGAACCAGTTGTGCACAATGATAAGCCCTTCTTTTGTCTTCAAATTCAGGTGCCGGACCACCTAGGCGTGACCATATTTTTTGATTAAGGAAATCTAACACCATACACATTCTGTGCATGATGTCATTGCCCATGTAAAATTCATTTTGTGCTCCACTCACTATCCATACATTATGGTAAATTGTTTTCTGCCCAATGCTAATTTTAAGCATGCATCTGCCTGCAATTCGGTTTTCAAATTCTGGACTGTCCAACCCAGAAACATATTGGTTTTTAATCCTAAATCTCGGGATTTCTTCCCTCTCCATTATTTTTTGCAATAATTTCTCATTAATGAAACTCCTTTCATGTTCAAGCGCTAAAGTGGCTTTTATTGTTTTAAATTAGTCATTTATACCAGCATGAACCCATGGTTGCTCATCTTCCATGTGTATTTCTGCCAGAGTGGTAATGTGTTTTTCTGAATCTGTTTTAGGAGCAATATTCTGTTTGCATGTTTTCTCTTTTAAATAAAAACGTAATGTGTGCTCATCTATGGCAGTCTGCCAATTTTTCCTTGGGTCCAAGTATATTTGTACAGGTAGTTTTTCATTGTCGCTCTGCATTTTGTCTTGACACATTAATATAACAGTGACACTAGGTATGCAGCTATTCTGGAGATATACCTCCACAGCATCATTTGTTTTGGCAACGGTGTGACATTCATTTATATTGCTGTTTTGTGATTTTAGTTTCATAGGCCTCAATGGTTTTTTGGTTAAGGACCACAGCACTCCATTCACCCCATCTATTAGAGGAGACAATCTTTTCAGACAATCTGTCCCCATCAGAAATGGAATTTCACAAATAGATGTGATCAATACCTCTTGTTTCATTCTGTGCTTTCCTATTTTTATGTCAACCTCAGTTATACCTATGATGGGCACCTCCTCCCCATTAAAGTTATGCACTGGGCCTTGATTTTCCTTCACTGTGATCTGACTCCGTGGGGGTCTCCCTTCATTGATACTCTTTACCAGCTCCTTGGACATAATTGTGGCCTGTGCGCCAGTGTCAATCATAGCAAAGGTGTGGCATTTTTCTTCTACAGTGATGGGTGCATAATATCTGTCCTCAACTTCCTCTAATACACATAAGAAATGTGAATTCTTACTGATTTCAGGGCTCACCTTTCTCAGGTCTTTTTCACTTTTGGCTAAACACATTGGTAAATGGAAAGACATTTTTCCCTCCTTTTTATCCATTTCTGCGCGAGAGACTTTATTCATTTCTCCATGATCAGAGGTTTTTTGGAGTGTGGCCACTGTTCGCCCATCCATCTGGGTAACATCAGAGACCACATTACAACCTTCCAACTGAACATGTGTAACAACATCATTCATCAATTTGTCATTTTTTAATTCTGTGCATTTGTGATCATTTAGTGTGATACCAGCCCTTTCAGCCTCTTCAAAAATATGTGGCTCAAAGAATTCTTCAGGTGATTGACTTGTACCCTCCTTGTGAGTATTTCCTTTTTCTGTCTGTGTTTGGTCATTGTTTTGCTTGCCCAGGGAAGGAGCTATAGCATCCCCACTTACTCCCTGTCCACTGGTATTCCCCATGCATGAGTCATTTTTCTTAAGTCTGTCCCTTTTTTCTTTTGGAATTCCTAATGTTTCTTTTTCATTTGTACAAATCTTTACTGTTTTATTTAGCTCTAGGTTAAACCGTACCCCTTTTTTAGAATTATTTGCACTTTCTGTCACAAGTTCATTTACTGGCACTTTCACATTTAATCCATTAGGCATCTCAGAGTCGTTATGCAAAATTATATCAGAGCAATCTGTCATTTTGGCACTGCAGTTATCATGAGTAGTTAGTCACTTTTCGGAAGCCCCCCGGTCATTGCTATGGCCATCAGCCCCCTCTTTGGAAGGTTGTTTTTGCGCTGTACAGAGCTTTCCTATTTGCTCAGCTAACATTTTCACTTGGGCCTCAAGGCACTGGAACCTTTCCATCTCTCTAGGATCCTCTTTCTGTGGTCTAGGTCGATATTGGTTGTTTTCCCCCTGATTGGATCTATTCTGATACCTCTCAGGTGAATGATGTCGGTTGGGATGGTTTCTGAACTCTTGATTCATTTGTGGAGGGGAGCGGGTTGCACCCATCCTTTGATTATAGTCCCCTGGTGGGGAATCATTGTACTGGCGTGGATTGTAGTTCACGTTTTGCCTCATGTCCTGTCTCTCAGATTGTGGGTACTGGCCCCTAGGTTGATTTCCATTATCAGTAAATCGATCCACATATCGGGGCCTATCCTGATTACCATATATCATGGTGTTGGGATCAAATCTGCTCTGTGTCCCCAATGACTGGTAGGGACCATAATTTCTTTGATCTTGATTTTGTCTCTGGTTATTGTTCATACCTGCCATATCAGGCCTATATCCTACCCGGGGTCTGTCCCCTAAATACCTAGGGCTGATGTGGCTCTCTCTATTACTAGGATCATGTGATTGGAACATTGGTACAGGAAATGGAGATCTTTGTTGATTACCCCTTTGTTCAGGTGTCACATTATTTTTACCTTGGCTTTGAGCAGACTCAAGGGACATTTTGGCTGACCTGATTTCCATTACTGTGGCTGAGGGTTCTTTAGATTTAGGTCTAGTATCTTTCATTTTATCACTTTCTCTGCCCTGAGAATAGAGTACCTCATATAGTTTTGTGCTTTGATGTACAATCCATTCAAGGGACTTGTCACGGTCAAATTCACGGACCAATTGGGATATGATGTCTTTCTGTAGCCCATAGAAGTATGCAGTTTTAAACTCATTGGAATTTGAGTCAAAAGATACATCAAAGCGAGTAAATGCTCTTTTTAAGTCTTGTAAAAATTGGCGAGGGGATGTATTAGGTCCAGCAGTAATTGTGTAAGCGACTTTCTTTGCCTCCTGCAATGACTGAAAAGGAGAAAAATGACGCCTAATTTCTTTTTCAAACTCCAACCAGGTCATATTCTGCTGTTCATTTAATCCTCTTATGATGCTGGCCGTCGGGGAATCTAAAGTTAAATGAAAATATTGTCTGTACTGTTCCTTAGGTATCTGGAGTGCTTTAAAAATGTCCTGCACCGCTTCTAAATGATCCTCAATGCAGCATTCACCTCCCTTTTTAAATGGTTTGATCAGGGCTTTAATGGATTTCATTATTTTTATGGGGCTATTTGTTGCAATGCATGGAATTGCACTATTTTGTGATTCAATCCTGTTTTCAGGTGTATGATATTGGTGGCTGCCCCCAATGGGAGTATCAAATCCCCCAAGGGCGCTGCAACCAAGTTCAGTCACCGGCCCAGTCACTGGAGCACTAGCTCTTTGGGCAGAGCTAGAATTCACCTCCACTCCATTGAATGTGGTACCCTGCCGCCTCTCCTGGGACCTGGGAATGCACATTTGCTGTTCTAAGTCCTTACACTTTTTAAGGAGTCTGTTGGCTTCATCTTGCAAATAGTTGTTTTCATCACTCATCTTATTAATCACCTCCTGCATGTCGCACATTTGCATTTGGCATTCATTGAACTCTTTATTTCTCTTGTCTCTTTCTTGAATCATTTTAATCATTTCTTGTTCTGCGCTCTGGAGATCACATTCTTTTTCACAATGTTCTTTTTGTAAAATCTGCATTTCTGAAACAACCTCATCTTTATCCTGTCTAATGTGGTCCACTAAGGCTTTTAAGTGTACCAATTCTTGCTCACTATCCTCAAATTGTTTCTTGCTTTTGGATAACTGAGTATCAAAGTCTCTGCATTTTAATTGCATGTCTTTTTGGCATACATCCAATTCTGCTCTCAACATTTCCTGATTTTTACTTGCCCCATCTAATTCAGTCTTTAACCTGTTAATTAGCTGAGTGTCATTCTCTTGCATTCGCAGGGACTTGTTTAAAATAAACCATATTTTGCCGCATAGCCGTATTAAACAGTCTTTCTCTGCACTTTTATCGGCTGCATTCAATAATCTTGTAAGGCAGACCTGAATTATGCTGCCTTCTGCAAAAATATTGTCTAGTTTTTCTTTCTGCACCTCACCCTGAATGCGTTCACGCCATTCTAACGTGCTATTCGACGACCAATTTCCATGTGCAAACAACTTTGCCTCTAAATATTGCACTAGATCTGAGAATGTGGTTTCCCTTTGTGACATTCTGAAATTTGTTTTTAGTGGCACACTGCTATTATAAAATGGGTTCCCTTTAATGTGCAAATGGCAGTGTGAGACACGCTTGCCACGCCCAGTAGGTACTCTATGATCACTTTCCCGGCCTGCAACGCACCATAAATATGTAGGGTATTTTGTGGAGATTTGGGGCCTGACGGTATTTTCTTACCGCCGAAAAATAACTTAGCAACAATCACTCCTTGTATTCAGATTGGGCCATGCACAACAATAATACAGTGGACATGCATTATTTCAGCACCCACACATGCGTATTTGGTATGCGTGGTTGGTATGCGTGGTTGGTGGTATTTTGGTGAGCATAATTCCCTTGTTTTATTTGTGGCCCCAATATCCAGAATCCCTTATTTTTGCTTAGATTTTTCGTGTAATCACTAGAGAGACCTCAGGCTTGCATTTCTGGAACACCACATTTTAATTTTTAGTGTGCCACCATGGGCAATTTCTCTCTGTCTTATCTACGGCAGCGAGCTATCATGTGGTATTTTCACTATCTTATATACGGTAGTGAACTATGTCCCGGGCCTCCCTTTTTGTCGACTCATAGACCTCCGACAAACTACAACACACACAGTTAGTTATAACTGCTCATACTAAATTACATTGTGCACACGGCTGCAACCAAATTTGATGTTTAGCTACCTTAAAAATGACAATTGCACTGTCTAAACATCTCCCCACATCATCAGCACTGTTTTGGTAAATATAAAACACACCACCCGTCTGCTTTCAAATATTTTTGTGTATTATAAAAGTTGCATTTAAACACAATCTCACTCTTTACAGAAATAAATAAAATAGCACAGTAACAGCATTGTCTGTGATACACTGAAAAGAGAGTGGCGGAGACGAGAACTCAATTTGCAACATTAACATGTGATTAAAGCACAGGAATCTCCTTTCCTACACTGACTGAATATTCTCGTACACACTCAGCCCCCACACTTCTGTAATTACCTTATCTGTTCAGCCTGAGTTTTCTTCAGCTGTTCTCTTTCTGAATGTGGCTCCCTTGAAGATTAACCCCGGTGAAAACAAGCGTCTTTCGTTCTCAAACCGGGGTCATTGCCTGGAACTCTCAGCTTTTTCAGCAGAAATGCTCCAACCAGGAAAACAGGTCCTTCTCCCAGCTCTCCAAATCCCGACTGTCTTCCCCCTCTCTTCAAACTCCCCCCAGCAAAAACTCTCATCACTGCCTCTAGCATGATACTTGCTATGACGCTGCTCCAATCAGAAATTAATCATGCCACATCCTCCCTCTCTACACAATGGCTCCTTTTTACAGTAACCATTTGTAACCAACTGATTTCCTGTACCTTCGAGCCCTTGGCTTCGAGTTATGTGGACAGAGCAGCAGAGAAAAAGAAAAAAAAATGAATGTGCGTTTAAAAGTTCACTTTCAGAGTAGGCCTATTTCTGCAGTGGAGACACATTTTTATTAGTGGGTTATGTTAAATGCAGTTTTATTAGTCAGGTTAGTTATTAATAATGTTAGTTATTAATTTTCAAATGTGTCTCTTGCACCATAGGCATTTCAGGTGAAAAATAGTGTGCATTTTTGAATGTGCACGTGTGCTTTTAACTGTAAAATAGATTTGCATCTTATATGTTAAAATCGTTTTTGACTGAATAGCCTGGCTTTACTTATATGTCATGTTAATCTGGTAACACATATAGCAATGCACCGCACCCATGTGGTGGTGCTGCATAAAAAAATTGCTACCTGTGCAGTAGTGCTGTACTCTGTGCTGTAACACGCCAAATATCCTTAATAGTACCCAAGGGGTTGTTTTTTGTTCAAATGTAAACAAATTGTGATATTTAAAGAATATTTATTCAGCAACAATGGTCAAAACTACTAGCTGCATTGTTAAGTAATTCCTCAAACTGGCCCACATTGGCCAAAAAAGTGGCCCATTTTTACTGGCCTACACTAGCATTTTGCATTTTTGGTACGTTCATCACCCTATTGCCCTATCGGCCAGTCCAAGCCTGCCGGCTCATCCATAATGGGTGAGGGGGCGTCCACCCACTGGCCACCTCCCCCATTATGGAGGAGCCGAGGAGCCAGCCCAGTGAAACTCTGAGCACTCCCTCAGCTGCTTTTTCCAGCTGAGGGAGTGCTCCTGGGCTGGCTGAACTGTCAAAGGGAAACACTGTTTGCCTTTGACAGTTCATTTCTCCAGCCGCACATGATCACTGAGCCATGCAACGCTGGGGGTGTTTTGCTTCGCCAAGCCTTGCATAGCTCATTGGAAATGCTGGCTGGGGCACTGCATGTATGTATGTGCGAGGGGGTGCTCCTGCGCCTCCTCGCACATACGGGCAGAGCAACCTGGAGCGGGGCATTTTAGCAACCATGTGCAGGCCCCTGCAGAAGGTACGTTTATGGTGATTTATTTTTTATTTAAATGTGTATGGATGTTTGTATGCTTGTGTTATGGGACTGTGTTGGGAGCAGGATGGGTGGCAGCACTGGAATAGTGGTGGGAGTAGAGTGGGGAGTGCCCAGGGTCTGTACTAGGAGTAGGGTGCGTTGACGGCACGCAAAAGTTCATAGCGATTTCTACATACTGTCCATCTGGCACTTTTGGGGGGGGGCTGGCCTGCCCAAACTTTGCTCAGGGGGGGCCCAGGCCAAAAAAGTTTGAAGGCCACTGCCTTAGAGGGAGCGAATTCACTGAGCCTAAATGAGTTGCTTCAATGATCATTTTTTGCTATATTCTGACGCATTCCTTTTTTTGCTTGACTTACCAATTTATCATTTCCCTTCCTCACTATTATTTACTTATTTGATCTTTTTGCACCTGATTTATTACTTCTTTTCATTTCCACCTTATTACATATCTTTACCATCATATCAGAAAAGTTGGTTAAGATCTTATCATCCGTGTTGGGGCTATTAGTGCATTCTAAGACGAATTGCGGAAGAGCTTCTTTAACCTGGAGGAGCTCATGTTAGCACAGACACTGGGGATTGTATTATCGGCAGGAAGTATAATGGGTTAATCTCCTTGAGATTTTATGTATATATATATATATATATATATATATATATATATATATATATATATATATATATATATATATATGATGTGTTTCAAGTCAACCTGACTTGTTTACAATGTTTATAATAAATATCGGGTTTTACCTGGGACTTTGCTCGTCAAGAAATGAGAGCTTCGATGGGTCTCTGTGAGTTGCAGGGGCGCTGTTTTTCAGTGATTGCGGGTCGCGCTCGTGTTTTTCCGATATGAGCATGATCCTTATACAGTAAGCATTCCTTCGCTCTCAGAGTATGTAATCACAGCAGGAGAGATGGTTCCTACCAACTTCTTTCTGTCTTCACTACGGTCGCCGAAATAAGGGAAGTGCTGGAACTATGCAGCCCCATCGCGCTCCTTCTTCTGTGACTGTGCTGCCCTCTGTGGGGCTCACAGTATTGTTGCCATCGCCAGAGCACTAGCCCCGTTGCGGCCGCAGCGTCTCCTGCCCCACTAATGCGGATATGCTCTGCTAAACCCTGACGCTGCGCGCGCACTAAAACTCTATAAACAAACTACCATTCAAATCATTAGCATATAAGAATTAATGAAAGTGTACTTAACTCGCTGCCGAGCGGCAAAGAAAGAGGAATGGAGGCTGTTCAGTGTGGTCATGGCTATGGACTGGACTGATTGCTTATCTAGTTCACGTGGTCAGTTAAGACACCAACAATATTGGGACTACCAAAAACTATCTCCAATGGAAATTGCAGTTTTTGATCTTTGTTGCCATGTTATATTATTTATTGGCTAGTGCTTGAGTAGTAAATATGAAAGAGTGGCATAATCCGAGCCTCAAGTCAACAAAGAATTATGTTCCACATTTACACAGTTGGTTAAATGCTGTAAAATCAATAAATTGGTTTGAACAATAAAATGACACAGGTGGAACGAACTGAGCACATTACAAGGGCAAGCTTTGACGCGTGTACAAAATATTTGCTATAGGTGTCCTTTTTTTATGTCTTACTAAATAAACTCTGATCTGTCTTCTCTTTCAGTAGCTGTCACCGAGAAAAGCACATTTGCAAATCCGCCCAGCCACCTTACAAAAACATTCTTAAATGATCAAGTCACAGCAGCCACGTCCGCCTCATATCGCTCTGAAGGCGGGGCTATAACTGACTCACAGAGATCCAAAAAAATATTAGAACAACAAACATAGCTCTCAACCATTTGTGTTGCAAGGGCGGGTGAAATCACCCGATTTTGTTTTTGGCGGGTGAGACGCCCATTGGGATGAATGGGCGTGCAGGAGGCTTGGCGGGTGAGTCAGCCCTTTAAAAGGCGGGTGACACCCGCCAAAAGCGTGTGAGTTGAGAGCTATGAACAAATATTGGAACTTTGGGAACTGATCCAACTATCCATTTATAATCGGGGGCGGGATCTTGGAACAATTTGTTCCAATCCCTGGCCGCGCTGGCTTACTTCCGGGATGGGTGACTTCCGGGATAGGTGACAGCTGAACGTGACGCAACCAAGTCTATAAGAGAGCCCTGTAGGGCGCCGCCTCAGAGATCTGTTTCCGACACGGAAGCATGAGGCAGGATAGAGGCGTACGCTGGAGTTGAGGATCTGGGCCTCTCTTGCGCGAGCCTTTGGAGTAGGCGCCTGGGGGAGGAGGAGGGAAGGCTGTGCGCGAGCAAGTCTTTGCTGGCAGCTCTCGGAGCAGCCAGGGAAACATGACACAGTAGTGCTGGGCGGTGGGTGCCGAGTGCCGCTTGAGGTATCGGCAAACTACACCTCGTACTGCTCCGCCTGCGAGCAGCCGAGGCTGCGGCAGGGCTGTACAGGCGGCAGCGCTCCGACTGACAACTGCGGGTTTCAGGTCGTTTATGAGTAGGTAGTAACGCGCTCAGGAAATAGATAAACAAAAGATGGCGGCCGCCCCTCCACCCGCCGCCATCTTAGAGGCGTCCCGGAGAGGCCCGTCACTATTTCACAACCGCATAAACATGCTTGGGCTGAACGAACAGGACCGGGGAAGGAAAGCGCGGGGGGATTAGTACTAAGATAACTAACTTGAATCTTGTCGCAAGAGATTGAGTGCGGTCGGGCGTGGGCTCCACATGAATCCCCGTCAGGGGTCATAAGATGGCGACATCCTCTCCGTCCTAGCTAGCAATGCTGGTGCACCCGCAGCCATGAGCGCGGCCTTTAGAGGCCTATCAAGGCACCCCACTGGGGGACTCCCCACGATGACTCCCCGCTACTTGAGGGAGCGCCCGAGACTTAGCGGGAGACACAGGCATGGGCAGATGTTGGCGGGCTGCTGATTTTGGACTCGGGCGTTAATCGCCGGTGTTTTCCTTCCCTAACCCTGAGCGCAGTAGCATCTGCTGACACCCAGTTTCTGCGCTGTCAGTTCCGGCCGTTGTCCCATACTATAGTCACCAATGACCCTGGCGCTGACTACTGAAAGTCGCCAAAAATACAAAATAGTCATGCTTCTGACTGGGTGACCACAACCTGTATTTTTCTTTAAGTTGACACTTTATTTTCATTTTGTACGAGAGGTGGGTAAACATGATGGTGAGGGACTGCGCCGATACCAGCTGCGTTTCATGGGGCTCATACATTGCGACCTGTTTCAGGGATTGAACACCGTTTTCCTCCCCCCCTCTGCGGTCAAATAGTTGGCCTAAATGCAGTCACTTCCAGATGAGATTTTTTTCCTGGTAACAAAACTCGCAGTCCACCATGGCCGGACACCTGCTTCTTAACCCCGTAGTAAAAATGACCGATCGGCGTGCGTGTTAAGTTTAATGGTAGCCTTGAAGAACATCCAGCCAACCCATCAGGGGTGATCATGACACCTTTCTGGTGACCTTGGGGCCTAGAGGGGGTAGTGCCCCTAGTTGCTTGACAGCACCTCCCGCATTGCAAACATGGGGGATCCAAACTCCCGAAAGAAGCAAGCGCTCAACAGGCTTCGTGCTCAGCTCAGGAAGAAAAAAGAATCTCTGGCTGACCAGTTTGACTTCAAAATGTTTGTTGCGGTTGTATTCAAAGACAAGGTAAGGTGTAATAGTTTCGTTTTAAATCTACAGAACTTTCGAGGTTGACCGTAAAGGTTTCAGTTTGAGGCACCCATAGAAAAATTGATTACTTCCTTTAGAGCGTGGTGCTTTTTTGATGACATGTATTCCGGGCATACCTGTTCCACGGTTACGTCTTTTCCTGGCAGCTGTCCAGCAGTTTGTTACAAGCAACTCCCATTCATAACTAGCAATATAAATAGTAATTTGCATACTACCTACAGATTTGACACCAACACTGCAGAGTCCTTAGCATACACCAAATAGGGGGTTGTCCGGACCTCCATGGTCTTTATTGGTCTTCTGGAGAAGTCATTTGCCCATCGGCACTCATCCCAGCCTTCTAACATTATCCATTAACACGTATAAGTGGGTCAAAGGTGCTTCGATTGTGAAATGGAGTGATGCTAGGCAAAGGCCTAGTCAACCTCCACAAAAAGGTCCGGGAGCCCCTCTACCGAGAACAAACACTGCCAAATAACATGTACACCATTTTAAAATTGAGAACTATATGCATAGTGAGCCCATATATACCCTCTTGATAAAGAACCAGAGATGTACGGATAATTAATGGAAACGTTTTGCCTTGTGATGGTATGGCTAGGCATTTGCTTGACGCCACCATAACGGTAGCACTTGGAACTGAAATTGCAACAGCTGGAAAATACCGACTACATGGGTATACTGTATCAGGCCCAGGCACACTTCTACTACCTATAATCTTGGCAAATGCTTATTTTGCACAGAACTAAGGTGCAAGTAACATGCTAGTGGCCGAAGGCACGTTTTTAGACCATTTTAATCCCAGCGGACTAGTTCACAATGTTGGCAAAACGAGCTGTCCGATGTGCCTCGCATTTACACATAATAGGACTGGAATACGGCCTTGCCCTCAATATATACCGTTCATAAGCGAACGTGCATTATATGTAATTATAAACTTGGTAAATGGGGACGCTTGGCTCTTAACTACTTTAGCAAACTAATGAAAAGCTGTAATGTTGAGCACTGCACCTCACACCTTCATATCCCGAATGGTCTGGAACGACCAACGTTGACAAGGAATAGCAATATGGATATGCACTGAAGTGAAGTTTAATGCTGCAACAAGTGAACGATTTGAATGTTTTTCACTGCTAGTCTGCGACACGAGAAAGGTGAAATCTGGTGGAAAATTGAAAACATGCATATAGTTGACTCGATCCTGGGACCTCTGAAGTCCACGTAACTTGTAAACGGCTCTCCCTTAAACTGCTGATTAGCCTCCCAGGCAGTTCATGGGACTACCAACCAGTCTGATGTGTTGAATTTGTCTTGTTCTCTTGGTCGAAGGGTCAGGTCTGCTTACCAACTTCTCCCGGTCTGCTTTTGTCTCAAGACTTGAGCTTATTTTTCAAAGTGTCAGTACTGTCCAGAGGAATGACCTGAGATTGTCCTTTGGTTATGTTTTAGCTCTCCAATATGTACCATCAGATTGTCAAACGGTGGTCGACCCTTTCGTTGACAGTTCCAAGGATAGAGTAACTTCGCCCATGTGCAGAGTTGTCTGGTCCATGTCTTAGAGCAAGTGTATTTTGTCTCCACTCCAACTCTGGAGTCCTGTGTGTTTAGGTCTCTTTGCTTGTGACTTTTCCTTCTTTCTAGTGGTTCGAACTTAATCTCCTCAGCCATTTGTTGCCGCTTTGACTGTCTCTGTAAACATTACTAGAAAATGCAGATGTCATCTGCTATTCACAATTCGCATGAATGTGTTGCCATTTGATCAACTTTGAATTGATGCGCTTCTAAAGCAGATTTGACGGTCTGCACCTACCACACACACGCCATAATCTCAATGGCCATTTCCACCTAACACCCCCTCCTGACAAAACACATCCCTCCTTGGATCTTGGAGAGAGTTTACCCATGCAGTAACGTCATAATGTGTGCTTTTGTCATCTCCAAGAACCCATTTGTAAGGTGGTACTTTAATCTGCCTTAAATTTGCAATCTCTACTAGTTGGCTAATGATGATGATAAAGGTATTTGTACTGCGCACTGTCGGAATTGTTCCCCAGGCACTCAGGCATTTCTGCAAAAAAGAGTGGGGGCGCGTATTGGCCGGGTGGAGAGGGAGTAGGAAATTAGGGTGGAGTTCTGTTGGCAGCTTCAGTTTGGTTTTCAGTGCGCAGAGCTTGGGTGCGACTATCAGGTCGATGTGAGACCTCATGTGCTGTTGGTGTGGGTTATGTGTTTGTTGCGATGTGGTGTTTGCTCTGCGATTGGGTGGTTGTGTGGATTTTTGGGTGAGGTAAGTATGCAAAAGTTGAGCTTTAGGTTGGCGGGTTATTTACAAACCCTGTTTCCCTTCCTATCTAATCCTTGTTGATGATCCATTACTACCTGTTTACTTTGCATCCTTCCCCTTCCATCCTGATCTCTCCCTGCTCGTTCTGAGGTATGATTCTAGATTTCGATCTTCCAGTTGCCTGTGTTTATTTTGTAGGCTAAGATATTGTTTTTTGGGTGAGAAGTACACGTGTGAGCTATTGGGTTAGTGGGTTTAGTCTTGGTTCCCTTCCTGTCTATTCCTTGTCTGGGATCCATTGCTGCCTTTTTACATTGCAGGCCATAATATTATTAAAATATCCTTTTCCTTCCATCCTGATCTCATTGCTCGTTCTTTTGGATGATTCTAGCTTTCAATTGCCTGTTTACTTTCTAAGCAAGATATTTTGACATTAGAGCGCCTGGGGACCAACTCCATTGGTGACGGTGTGCGGTACAAATACCTTTAATATATCCTTGCCCTTCCATCCTGATCTGTCCTTTGACATTATTCTGCTTTCTATCTTTCAATTGCTAGGATATGCCGTACATTGGTCTTCCCTTGAGTAGATGGGCAGTGACTTAAGGAGACGGTGTGGTGGTGGGGGGTCAGTGTCCCCTCTTAGATTTGTTTAGATGTGCAAGTGCCCCCCAGGCATTCTTCTAGTTACTGAGTAAAGAGCCAATATTTGATGAGTTTACTGAATATGGTGTGATCTCGTGTTATGTTCTTTGGTAGATCGTTCCAGGTTTTTGGGGCGAGGTGGGAAAAGGAGGATCCTCTGTTTCTTTTGTTCGGTTTTGGTTCCAAACAGATGTCGCTGCTGGATCGAAGTGGCCTTGTTGGGCGGCGTATGTCTAATTTTTCTCTTAGGAACTTAGGGTCGTGGATCACTCTGTGCGTTATGCACATTGATTTGAACTTGATTTGCTGTTTTATTGGTCGCCAGTGTAGTGTTTTCAGTGCTGGTGTGTTCTCTTAGAGGTAGTTTGAGAGTTCTGGCATGCCCTGATAGGCTATTGGTGTAGTCTACTCTGGACATGATGAGAACGATGAGTGAGTCATTTGTTAGCTAATGACATAGTGGACTTGTCGAGAATGAAGTGCGTTTATGAAGACCTTAAGGGGCGTGTGACTGTCTAGTGTACACTGACTTTTACCCCTGCTTTAATTGGTTAATAATGGACTTAGTGAAGTCTTACGTGTGCCGTCAACCACTTGAATTTTAAGCATTTGGTTTCTTGCATTAAATTGCTGTTAAAAATTAGCACCAGCAGTTTGGACTTACAAATAGTCTCCGTTTGCCAGGGACTGACTGCATGATGTGGCCCAGGTACTTGCACCATTTGCTAGATGTTGCCATCTTGCATCAGTCGTTCAATTTTGGCAGTGGCTGGCAATGACTCCCTCAGGCATACACAGAAGCCAAAACTGATCTGCTTTGCCAAAGTTTAAGTTTCATTCTCCCTATAACACCCCACACCCCCAACCACAGCTCTTCAACATCCACGCAGGTGCCCCTGCTGTCCTTTTTTGACCTGTGCAGATTTGTGTAATTAACCTGAATTTGATAAACTTGCACGTTTGCTGCTGCTCCTGCCTTTGAATACCGGAGTGTTTCAGAACTTAAAACCACGCGTTACTTTCTAGCAACCGCGTGTCTATTTTACATTTTTCCCCCCTCCAGCGTGGTGCAATAGGCAGTCCCGTATTCTTGGTCCAGCAAGTTGGTTACAGGTGAAACCTGTAAAATCAGCTGTCGAGCATGTTGTGGATGAGGATTTATGTTGCTATTAGCAGCAACAAATTAAATCCTGGCATCACTTGCAGGCCATACAGAATTTTATTGGCCCGCTATTGAACCTGCCTAGTGTCACCAGTACTTTTCTCCTTGCTTTTTGAAAGGGGTATTCCTTAGTACTTCTGGTTTAAAATAGTCTTGAAACTGAATTGACAGCTCCTACCTATCCTATTCCAGGCATCAATATATGGTGGAAGAGGATACATGCAAGAAAAATACCCCTTTACAGTGAGTAGAACAAGCAATTGGTTAAACCACACAACAGCGCCCTGGTCATAGTAGCCCATCCCTGGAGGTGTACCTTAAGTCTTGAGAGACTGAGCAACCCCCTTTTGGTGTGATTAGAATGCGCCTGTTCCCAAGTGTTTCTAGGCGTGAGGAGACAACGGGAGGTTAAAACAAACTCCTGTCATTCAAGTGTGATAACGCAACGTGTGGGGGGGTGGGGTGGAGAAGGGGGAAGTGCAATCATGGCAGCATTGCTCCGAGTACATGCAGCCAGGGCAACGCCCCTCTGGGTAAGTGCAAGGAGGCTGGGGACTGCATGCTTAGTTACAGCCCCTAACGGGCGAAAAGGAAGGTGTTGAGCTGCTTCTGGAACTTAAGGTGGCCCAGCTCAGTTTGAAAATCTTGCATTTTTGCTCCATTTAATATTTATTTATAATTCAGTGCTATTGTATATAGCTGTAACATCCCAAGAGCGACAGCTCTCAAGTATGCAATGTACCACAAATGCACTTCACCCCTCATTGGGAGTAGTCGTTATGTAGTTCCAATCCTTAAATTCTAGAAAATAAAAAATACTAAAGTAAAATAAAGCTGCAAGTTATATAAAGCCGTTCATCTCTTCAAATTTCCACTTGCACCCAGCCTTTATTTCTTACTTGACAAGTCAATTCACTCCATTGTCTAGTAGGAGTGCAGCTTCAGAGCCTGCCTTTTACTGTGTAAAATGTCACTTCATTTTACAAGCCACAAAGGTGACAGTAGCAATTGGAAGAAAATGGCTAATCATTTGACGCTAAAAAAAATACGTGTTTCATTAATGGCTGCACACCTATAGTGCGTCGCTCTCCCAACTTCAAATGAACTTCAGAGCTGGTTAATAAAGTGTGGTTTGACTGGAATGGTCCTATTCCAGTTCACAGCTAAAATTAAGGTTTTTACTACTTGGTACCAGTGCTTTGTTATAATGCAGTCATTTGTTTAACTTACCCATTCCTTTATGTCCACATGCCAAATATATCTTGGTCTTAATTGTTACAAATTAAATTTAAAGCATTTCTATCTGAGCCTGAAGACTAACATTCTTACATCTCTTGCAGAAGAAAAGGTCTGCACTTTTTGAAGTGTCTGAAGTGATACCAGTTATGACCAATAATTATGAAGAAAATATTCTGAAAGGTGTACGGGATTCCAGCTATTCCTTGGAAACTTCCTTGGAGCTTCTACAGAAGGATGTAGTACAACTTCACGCACCGCGCTACCAGTCCATGCGCAGGGTAAACCTATTATACTGTAACGTGCTACCCAATTTAGCATGTGTATATATTACATGGAATGTATTGTGTAAATAGGTTTATCTGGATGCCGACTTCCTCATTTTAAGTCGAGAGGGGTATTTTATTTTGCACTCATGAAAACAGAATGGATATGGTAAACTAATGTGTTAGAGTAAACATTTTTATTGACCTGTAAAATATCAATATTGGAAATGAGAATTCATGTTTTACACCCTAAACGTTAGTCGCAACTTCAAAAAATAGCGAGTAAAATGATCCCACATCATTCCAGTAGCCCTTTTGATGCCTCCAATGGGACTGTAGAACGATCCAAACAGCATAGTACTTGCACCTACGACAGTGCACACTGGTAATTGGTCTTTCGGAACACTGCCCCTTCTGATACGCTCGTGCGCGTAGCACTGCAGCTAGAATGATTAGCCTTTCAAGTAGCAGTAAAGGTTTGCCTTGTAAATGAGGATATTTCCAGAAAAATTGCATTTCTAGTGGGAATTCAATATCGGCCACAAAAGGGCATTTGATTACACTTCCCCCATGCATACGTGTAAGTCTCGCGTAGTACGTCTGAGACAGTGACTTTCACTGTCCCATGGTTAATGAAGTTTAAGTAGTAGAGAAGAAGCCAACATTTTCCAAGCCCTCATTTAAACCACGTACCAATGCGCACTGAGCATTGAATCCAACCAAGTGCGTGTTAGCTAAGAATGAGTGCAGTCCAACTAGTGTGGGACTGCCTAAGACTTCTCTTGGTAATAGGTAAGCCAAATTTTAATATAGACCTGTAATACATAAATTGGTAGTGTGACTCAACAGCCACGCTTATTTTAAGAGGGGTAATGTGAGCTGTAGATCTGTACAATGAAACTAGTAAATAATATCCAATTGAACACTTAAATGTTTAACGCATTCTTTAAAAAGCAGTCATTGGCTGTAACATTAATCCCAAGGTAGGATTCAATTCAAACAGTGAACAATAAAGCAGGCAAGTAAGTAATTCATGTGTTAAACATGTTCCAGCACCCAGAGGTGACGACATTTGAAGTCAGTATAACATTTATATAATACCTTTGCAATATTGAGTTTTCAAGGAAGGAAATGTTAGTTAGATCAGACAGGAAGCTTAAAACGGTTAGATTCTCCCAAAGGGATGCAGGCAGTCAACTATCCAAGCATTAAAGTGTCAACATTTAAAACCTGTAAGGGAACAATCACTACCAAAACCAAAAGGACGCCTTTAGGGAGCTAGCACAGCCAAATGGACAACGCCCATGTTCTGATGCTCTTCTCAGAAAAATATTCTTAAATAGTGTTCAAAGTGGAAATCACAGCAACTCGAGGAGTCACCTTTGGAAAGCACAAGCTGTAAGGCCAATGCAGGTAAATTGAGGTCAGCTTAGAGTAGGGTTAAATCGCATTCCCAAAGATGGGAAGCACTCCAAATGGCAAAAGGATAAAATACCCCAAGCCCCACAGTACCATGGAAATGAGTGTTCCATCTGGCTGCCTTCACAATGCAATGCAGTAGAGCCATGTTCCTGGTCCTTGGTTGTGGCGAAAGGGAGGACGTCTGGCCGGCTCCTGCGGCAGCACTCGAGAGAGGCCCGTTCGCAATGGATTTCCGTGGTTTTGGTATCTTTCGCAGCGTCAATGAACAAAAAGCTTGATCCCTCAGCCCTGGACTCTAGGCGCAGATTTCTTGCTTCTGTAGGATCCTCTGAATGCTTATGAAGATCTGGCCAGATTTGGATGGCAATGCATTAACAAGTTGTAAAGGTACCCCAGGTATTGGGCTTCTGCAGCCTTGGAATGTCCCCGCAAGCAAGTCGGGTGTTGCGTCAAAATAGTTTCTCCTCCCTTAGTTGGTTCGCCCAGCCTACAGGAGGGAGGAAATGGTCCTTTATGGGTCTTCCTGTTGATTCAAAAACGCAGTGAGCACAGCTGCAGGGCTTCACCTGGCACTTAGTGGTCCAGGAGGGTGCTGCTTGCGTCTTCTGCGAATGTCCTTCAGTGGTAGACTCTGCTTAGTCCCGAACACCTTTTTTTATGCAAGTCCCCATTCATTCACAGCCCTAGGCTGTTGGTCACACATCAGGGTGGCTGTCAGGACAGCCAAACAATAGGAACTGGTTTCACTCAGGCACAACTAGAGACCAAGGACAGGGAAGTTTCGGGACCCTTCCTGCCTTTCCGGACACACTGGAGCCTGGGCGGGCTTCAGTGCTGAAGCGCGCCAATGGCAAACTACACAACAGACTCAAACCTGATGTAAAAAGAGTAAAAGTATAAAAACAATCTAACAAGAAATGGCAAAAAAAGGAAGACGGGTGGGGGGTCGGACCATTTTGCCACAATTGTCACCTTTATGTGCAGCATTGCTGCTGAGGCATCAGCCTGCAGATACAGGTCACTAGGTAATACAAAATAAACCACTGCCATCAAGCCATTAAGGTGAGTTAAGTGTAAGAAAAATATTCATGAGGAATTAAGGGTTAATTTAAGGGAATTAATTTAAGGGTTAAAGAAATTACTATGTAGCCCCCAGCACTCCACATAGGGTGGTGTGTGCTGGACCCATAAAGTAAAGGAAAGTAAGACGGGTCATACTATTCTTGGTAACAGTAGGTTGTTTGCTTGTTAGGCCCTTATACAATAAGAATAAACTGTTTCAAAGCTCCCCAAGAAAATAAACATTAGAAGTCCAAGGGACTTCTCAAGGGCACTGCACAAAAGGTGCTGCCTCACAATGCAAAAGATGCCTATGAAATTTACCAGACTCCATAAAAAAAGTAAGGACCGTAGAAATTCAGTGGGGAAAAAAGGGACCACTCGGGTGTAAAAAAAAAAAAATAAAAGCCCCGAGTCCAGCAAAAAAGCTGGGTCTCTAAGGTTAAAGGGAATTGGCACAGAAATAAATTCTCCCTTACACTTTCCATGGTGGTCACTTGTCTTTCAGGCCTTTTGAACTGTTCAAAATTCTGTTGATCGGCGTGAGATCAGGAGCAGCATCACATTTATTTTGAGGATACAGAACTGCCTGCTCCCCAAGAACATATAAAGAAATACCCCTTGCCCCAGCATCCAGTGTGGGCCCCTTATGTGGCAAAAGGTGCAGACAGAGTACTTTGCGTACAGCCTGGCAACTCTGCAATCAGATTTTCTTTTAGCTCCACTGTCACCAGCTGTTAGTTTTGCGCACATCTGCAATGTTTTTTGTCCCTGTATATTTCGATATTTGTGCACAGGCACCCACAAGCCATTGGAAAGATTTGGTATCCAATGTTATGTGGTTATCAAAATAACTTTTTTATTTTTTTTACTTTTCATTTATATTTGTGCTTTGTATTAGTGTACACTTATTGGACCCACATGGTGGAAATCAGCTAGATCTAAAAGCCTACTGCCATAAATGTTTAAAGCCTGCATGTATCTACAATCCACTTTTGCGCCTTATTTTGTGCCATGGAAAGTAATAAGCTCACAACTATTCTTTTTCCATTATAGGATGTTATTGGGTGTACTGAAGAGATGGACTTCATGCTTTGGCCTCGAAATGATATTGAGAAGATTGTCTGCCTCCTTTTTTCTCGATGGAAGGGGTCTGATGATGAGCCCTTTAGGCCTGTACAGGTATTGAGTTATGCTTTTGACACGTTACATGAAATTATCATTTGTCAGTGCCTTCCCACATTTCTAATATTTGCTGCTTTGCTAAAGCATACATTCTGTTAGATGTATCGTCCAGAACTCTGGGTAAATACAATTCCCAATTTAAATTACGTTGCACTTGGTCAGAGTGCTAGTTACCACAATTTCTCATCTTCACTAAAATTGATCGGCTAATGTGCTAGTTACCACAATTTCTCATCTTCACTAAAATGATCGGCTAATGTGCTAGTTACCACAATTTCTCATCTTCACTAAAATGATCGGCTTTCAGTTTGATCCACCTTATAGCATTAGACACGTATGTACCCCTACATACAACCGCCTTCCATTTCCCTTAACCCATTGTATATTCCCAATTGCGTCCTTTCCCATTTCCTCTTCTTCCTACACCTCACACTTGCCAGTTTTTCTTTCTTCTCAAGAGATTTTAGTCTGCTTTCCAAGGCGTTTGCACAATGATCCAATTTCTCTGACAAGATACCAGTAGTGGTGATTGGCGAAGCTTTGAACTAACCTAGCAGCATAAAGGAAATTGTGCAAGTACCCTCACCATTTGAACCAATCCGTGGCCATGGATTGAGGAAAACATGGTGATGTGATGCCCTGTTGACCATAGTGGAGATTGATACTAATACTGGTTATGATGGGCAGTACCTGATAACATCATGCCAACAGTTGGCAAAATTCTTACACATCCCATATTACTAATTTTATATTTGTGGAGCGAAGTTTCTGCTGAAATGCCTTTTGTTCTTTACTGAACCACATTTGTCTTGATAATTTTAAACCTTAAGTATGTTTGTCACTTTCTCTGCAGGCCAAGTTTGAATTTCATCATGGTGATTATGAAAAACAGTTTCTGCACATACTGAGCCGGAAGGATAAGACTGGAATTGTTATCAGCAATCCTAACCAGTCGGTGTTTCTCTTCATCGACCGACAGCACTTGCAGGTAAGTCGAATATTTTGGTACTTTGTTCTTCCTGTACTCCATTTTTCTCCTTCACCAATATGCTTCCAATATGTTATAACTTAACAGCAGCATTATTTGTTTGCAGCGCTGCTTGGGCTTCCAATTTACCATTTTATTTGGCAGTTGACACCTTTTGAGTCTGCTTTAACCTAATTGTTAGTCCTTATTAAGTGAAAAGCTGTGCTGAAAATTGGCGAACCGCTCAGCTGCTGCATAACCCTAGTTTACCCTCTTCAAGGTAACTCACTGTATTAATCTTTGAGGCATTCTAGATAACCCTCTTAAAGCACAACATGCCAAGATTGTAGAAATGGGCAAGAGTTGATGTCCACATTACTCTTATTGCTTAATCGCGTGAATTAACTCACGAAAAAGTACACTAATAGTTTTCCTATTTAAATTTAACACATTTGAAAAAGAAAGATACATTAAAGATGGTTTATGCACTTATGAACGAAAAGCAACATAGTGAATCTTTAATACATGTTAGTGCAGTCTTGTGAATCCTTTTTGAATGTAGCACCAAAGCATTAACTTTGTCACCGAATGGCCCGGCAATCCAAATTCTACAATCCCCAACGAAAGTATCACATTAGAGCGATATTGTGACCTTTGACACAATAGCATCACATGCAGAATGTGCCATCAGTCCCAAAGATAGCCTTTGGTCTCAGGGGAAGGGGTTACTTAAGAGGGTCCCTCCATCATAAATTATCAAGGGCTAGTGGCTTCTCCTGATCAGTGTAGGTATTAATATTCTCCTGAAATAGTGGGAGGAACAAAGATTTGATAAACTGTGAAAGTCAGCTACTTGTAGTCATTGTTTCACACAGACTTGGAGCTGGTTATTGTAAACGGCGGTAACAGGCTTAAACCCTAGGTGAGCTCCATCTTTCAGCCAGCACCAGTGGGAGCAGCTGGTAGCATGCACATGTCCTGAATAATGGGATATTGAGGACTAAGCCCTTTTGTCTAGGCAAGCTGCCCCCCTTGTCCATTATCATTGTGACCTCCCACCGCCTCAATCACAAACTGGATAGCCTCTGGAGAAACTCTGGCCACTGCTTATAGCGTGGGTAGAACAGCAAGACATTTTCCTGACCGTTTCTTATGCAGTGAAGGTAAATGCCCCCGTACCAAACTGGTTTCACTTTTCCATTACGTGAGAAACGTAGCTTATGTTACAGTAATGCGAAAATTAAGAGATACCTCAGCGTATTTGTTTACATACTTATGGTCAGTATTTGTGCGGCAAGCAATGTAGTTTAATCCCCTATAGGAACGTGACATATTTTGTGCAGTGCACATTAACAACCCCCTATAAGTGATCCCAATTGTGGAAGCCATTTCACCCACTTAATTTGTGATTGGCCCAGGATTGCATTGATTGGTCAAACGTGGGAGCTAGGTTTTCTGCCTTTTAGCAGATTTAGGTTTCACCAAAACGCAATTCTTTGTAGGCTAGGGATAAAAGTACTCTGTGGCAGTAGATTATTGCATGCAGTTTTATTACTGAGTAGGACTTTTTTTGTGAATATAAAGGGTGAGCTGAGCCAGCAAACACTTGGGTCTGACCAAGCTCGAGCCTGCCCTGGCTCCCCACCTCTAATTTCGTTACTTATTTTTAGGATGTATTAAAGGTTGGCTTTAGTGTAAAGTAAAATATATAGCAAACTATTCCTATGTATTTATATCTCGTCACTTAGCAGAGTGATTTAAGGTTCTAACATTTTGTTTTATCTATTAAACATTGACATTCCTGACGTTTATAGACTCCAACGTTTTGTAGGTTGTAACTATTTCCTCTTTATTTTTGCGCTTATATACAACTTTATTGGGTGTTGTCAAAATAACTGCATTGTAAAGTGAGTGCCTTTGTAAATATGCAATGTAAATAGCATTCCAGGGCTGTTCGCCATTTTTGGTTGCCTTGCTGCCCATGTAAAGCTAAGGTAAGAACCACAAAATATTCTTTTCTGTTCGAGTTTTATTAAAATGCAGCACTTTGTCCATGAAGTGAAAGGACCCTTTCTTGCTGCTTCCAGGCCTTCTCAGAGACTATTTATTTTGCATTTTTAAAGTGCTCACAGCCTGCGGGCATCGAGGTGCTTTTACAGAGATTGTTTTTTGTCTTACGTATTTATAACGCGCTTAAATACCCAGAGGTTTTAAGTGTGGACCCGGAGATAGAACCTGTTGCTTCCAAGGTGAGCATGTTGCTGCTGAGCTATCCTCCCGGGTCAATACTGTAGCAGGTCTTAGACCGCACACAGGTGGTTCTAATTTTGGATGTTGCGTTGGCACTTGTCTCCACTGTTTTGTTAGTTGTGTTTCAGGAAACGTTAAAACTCGTTTTGAGGGATGAAATGTCGATCTTTCTAGCACTTGGTTTTCCTCTACGTTTTGTAGGGCAGTCCTTCTGCGATGTGCTTGGTTACTTGATTGCTAGTTGTGCTGGGCTTTTTCCTCAATCGACAACTGCTTAAAATACATTATAATGTACGGTGTGGTTTCTTATCTGTACTCTAGAAAGTGGTCTTCAGTACATGGTTGTGTTGTATGTAGGCAGGCTTAATGTTGAAGTTAACTGCGAATTATGGAGTTAGGCCTGTGGTGGGAGTGTTGGGATATTAACTTTTTTGTGGTTTATGTATCGTCTGCCTTCAGTAGCCTGAAGGAGTAGGAAATGTATAGGTAGAAGAGTTGTTACGCATGTTTTTGGGACAGTTCCAAATGGCACTTCCAGACTTGCCACTGGGTGGCTGCAAGGATACTCTTTTGTAGGATCTTTCAATTGAGTTATGTAATGTGGGTGATTTGTGTGTGATACGCTGTTCATTAAAACGTCGATTTTTGGTAGTTTGGCATGGGACTATTGGATTCAAGTAGTTATTTGGTTTTTGCGCTGTTTGGGTTGCTTGTTTTGCAATGTTGCTACATATTTTTCTGTGCAGTGTAAAGTGCTGGGGCTAGCTGAGGATTCAGGTTGATTCGACCAGTGTTGAAGTGTGCACATTTATATGCGCTCTACAACCGACATGATTTTCAAACTGAAGTTGCGAATCCCATTGCATCTTGTGTTGAAGGACAATAAGAGAAATGAGTATGAGTGATTCAGTGTTAACTATGCTGTGCCAACTTCCCTTTCTTGAAGGTTCACAATGTCCTATTGTGCAAGTCCTTTTTCGTTAGTTTGTGGGGTGCTGGGAGATATGAGGATTTGCCGTAATTGGATCGTGTTTTCCAATGTAGTTGGGGGCTGGGCTTTGGTCAGTGCAAAGCATGTGTTGCTGAGAATTCGTGACATTCGATACAGTATTTGAATGTTTCGGTATGTGTTGCAATATGAAAGTGACTTCCGATGGTTAAAACTGTATAGTTGAAAATCGAATTGGTCAGTGTGAGCAGCTGACCAAGCAGTCTTATATTGTTTCGGTCTTTATTTAAAATATAGGTGGGGGACGACTTTGGCTGCAGTCCTCTTATTGGGCGTGGTTCCAAGGATTCCTGTCATTCTATGTACTGTCAGTATGCTTTGACTGGCAGCTGCTTGTTTCTCAGTGGTCTCAATTGTGTAATTGAATGCAACATGGCCACTTGTAGGTGGTCTTGTAGGTCTGAACAAGCTCGTGAATTCTACTGTTGCAGATTCATTGTCAGATATAACCAACTTATCTTAACCCTGCAGATCAGTTAAAATCTGGAATGAGTGGCTTGGGTGTGTCAATCACCTTGTATCACAAGCTTTGTCGCACAGCTGTTCAAGTGGGTTGCTTATGTGATGGTGGGTTTACAGCATAGGGACTTATGATTGGTCATCTGCACCTGGGGAAGGGCCATTGAGGTGTCAAACAGTGGGCGAGATTATACGTTCCCTTCCCGCTAACACTCGGGTGCAACATTTTTTGATAGAGGCAACGGGGATCTTAGTACCTTTTTCCTATGGTGGTGGCCATCTTTTTTCTCCTCGCTGGGGGGGAGTTGCAGTAATGCAGAGTACCGCCAAACCTGGAATTGAAACCCTTTGTCCCATTGTAGGTGCGGTGGATGAATTTGTGCTGCACAGGTTAGCATTGAATTACAAAAGCACGGCCCACCTCACTGTGCGTTACATGTGGCCTTTGCTGGCGGGGTATGTGTACACTTGGCAGTATAAATATCCTTTCCTTTGTACTTTGCTGTGGATTTTTAGCAAGCTACACTTTTGGGCCCTTTAAAAGTGTGTGGACAATATTCTAATTGTGGGCTGACAAATGCATTTATAAGCCTCTCTGGGAAGTCTGTTTTTTTAAGCAAACTTTTCTGCATGAAAACATTGACAAAACCTAACCAGATTTGTCATGTGAACAGATTTGACCAGATGGGGAGCAGGGGTTGTGGGGGAGCATTTTTCAAAGTTATGTAAAAGGTCGGCGTTATCTTTGGCTAACTGGCATTCCCTTTCCATTGGAAAGGAACATACTGCCTTAATACTAATCAGCGTGCCAATATTCTCATTTACTATTCTAGTTTATCTGCTGTTTGTATTGAGCGCATTTTTATCCAATTACTTTTCTCTTCTGTCGACATTTTAAATGCTGCAGCAAAGCCATCATAGCACCAGTATCAGTTTGCATTTTTTTTTCTAGTTAGACAGACTGCTTTTTCCTTTCCTGAGTTTTCTTTTTACCCCTCCAATTGTCCATTTTAGTACCCCGTCGTCTGCTTGCTTCTGTTGGCATTTGGTCTAGTTTCATTTTGTGCATTGTCATTTACGTTTCCTATTGCAGATCTGTTCAGTAATTCGTAGTTTCCTTTCTGTTCAGTTTTTTTTTAATTCCCCATCCAAGCCTCAAATTGCCTATTCAAGCAGTCTCGTGACTTTCCCATTGTTATGGTATTTTTAGCTGAAAACGCAGTGCTGCCCAAAACAGTTCCCATTGTCAGTCACTCAGTGTTATCCTAAGTGGCACATGTGTGGGTTCCAGGTTTGCTCTGCCCACACTTGACACCCAGTTAAGCTGTAACATGTCTGCAGTGACCTAGCAGTTTGGGTTAACTACCCTTGTTTGGGCGTGTGAAAATGTTTCTACGCCTCTAATGGCAGAGTAGTTGGGAGACAGCAATTGACAATCGTTGATTCAAGACAATCACTGTTTTGCTAAGCAGAAGTGTTTAATGTTGTATCGTAATCGAGACCCATGCGATTTGTCTTTTATTTTTCAGACTCCTAAAAACAAAGCTACAATTTTCAAGCTATGCAGCATCTGCCTATATCTGCCCCAGGAGCAGCTCACCCACTGGGCAGTTGGCACCATTGAGGATCATCTCCACCCTTACATGCCAGAGTAGGGTTACAGCCAGCCAAATGGAGAAGATCACAGAGTGCAACAGCAGCGAAATCTCATTTTCTTGCCATTAATTCTCAGAAGATTAGAAGAAAATGGACTCATGCTTAAGAACACTTGTACGTTGTGAAACTTGCTCATCCTGGATTTTTTTTAATCATTTGTCAGAACTTTTTTTCTTTTTCTGCATGGACCTTTTGAAAGAGGGTGCATTGCCAATTGCTGCAGTGTTTCCTACTAAAATGTGAATTGAAAGGGGACTGTTGTACACTGAGGTGCACTGGTCTTCCCATTTGTGCTAGTCTTGCTCCCTAACATCTTACAGTATGTTATTTCTGGCAGTATTTAATGGGTGAAGTGAATGTAACGGATGTAGAAGCCTTATTGCTTTAATGTGACCGTTCTAGAATGAAACGTGCACTATTTTTCATATTAATGAACATAGGCGATAAACATGGAAAGTTTAATGGAAATGCATTTCCTGCATTATAGGCCACTTTGTACAAGGCCATGTTTGTTTACAGGCACTTTAATTTTTGAATTTTTCCCAAGTTGCTGCAGAACTGCATGAAAGTATTACTTTCAGTGGGTTAGTTTATACAGAGGCAGGTATAGTCTAAAGCTGCTAAAATTAAAACTTAGTTGCTGCAGAAACCAGGTGTGGCTGATGGAGTTAAATGCATTTTTAGAGTAGAGGCACTTGTATGGATGAGGGTGAATTGAGTAAAATACTGGTTTCTAAAGTAGCAATTTTATGGAAGACTAACATTCAAGATTATCAAGTGTTTTGGGTCGTCAAAGTTGGTTCTGCTGGGATACTTTTTTACTTTGTTTTTAAGACTGTGCAATGAACATGACTACTATATAGTTTCGATAAGGAAGGCTTTGGAGTGTAAGAAGTAAATCTGTACAAGCCTGCTCCCTTTGGGTAAAACTAGTGCTTTCCTGTTAAAAATTTGTATTCAGCTTTTGTTTGAAATTGAAAAACATTGGGATCGAAATAAAGGAGGTGAAATCTGATTGCTCTGCATGCATGTTAACGTCTTTTTAAGAATGCGTTCCTTTAATTTCTCTACAGAGTGCAGAGCTCTTGTCAGTTGGCCTAGCGATCTCAACAAAATAGTCGCTTTTGTGTTGACACTTGCTGGAAGCACGTGCTTAAAAAATCAGTGAAAGGTTCGGCATGACTTGAGCAATATGTATTCATGCGAGGAGACTTGGCATTTCTGAAGGGTGGGGATCTGAAGTATGTGTTGCGTTGAAACCAAGGCAGTATTGGTGTGAGAAGGGAGCACATGTTGGTTTGTTGATTGGCTGTTTTGGAAATTCGATCAAGTATGTCATTTGACACGAGAGTTTCGCTTGGGATCACTGGTGCTTTTGGTGTAGTTAACCTTCAGTAAAGCCCTCTAAAATGTTCCTAATTAAATTGTACGTGGCTTTGTTCTGAAGAAAGCTTGTTTACCCATAGTTGACAGCAAAGGGGGAACTCTGGACACCCAGTATGCCACAGCACCCAAAATGAAGGAAATCAATTTACAAAAAATGCTTGTGCATGCACGGGACTGCCAACTTGGGCAGGTTGGTGCGGTTTGGTCCCTGGCATTAAGTTCAATTTCTGCAAAAGGTGGAAACCGTTGAAGTTGCCTTTAATTAGTCCGTTTTGTAAATGCCTACGAATATTGCAGGCGGCATTTAATCCGGCTTCAAGCAAGTGCTAAATACAGGTGAGCTTCATATGAAACTTGTATGCCTGCATGAAAATCTCGACAGGGGTTGTTTACAACGGGGTTTTGCAGAGCCGGAATGACTAGGAGGAAACAGATACTAGGTCAGTTTTCCCACTATGCACACATTTTGCAAAACTAACTAGGGCTTTAACCAAACCAAGGGATTAACTGATTATGCCTTGTTTTTTTACACCTTCGGTTTACCATTGAGACATAAGCCCACACAGCTAAATTAGCCCATGTTTTAGATAGGACATATATGTATGGGGACATGTATGGGAACAGAACCAACCGGGGCAAAAGCCCTGAAACCGTAAGCGCTTGTCGAGGTAATGGGCAATTAATAATTATCGGGTCCGGACTAGTTGATAACCCAATGCGTGAAGAAGGAACCTTTGCTCAGGAAAGATAATGAAGTACAAGAAGTGACGCAACCAAACTGCGCAATTACATATTTCAATTCACGATCAGTTTGATATGTTGAATAAGTAATTCTAACATATCAAACTGATCATAAATTGTAATTCGGCAGTGTAGTTGTCACTTTTTATATGTACTTGTGTATTAGGTTTATTTTACAATCTTGACAGAAGCACTTGCACATTTCCTATGCCTTAGCTCATGTGCTTTTTCAATTGAGTTTGTTTGGAGCGGTTTCTCACCAGCTTTTTTTAATACACAATCTCTGCCGGGGAGATAATAAAACATAGTATTAAAAAAAAGAATCAAAGTGAAGCACAGGTGATTGTGCAATTTTTGTGGGGGTTTCAAAAATGTGATCGCAAAGTAACCACCAAAAAATCTGAGGAAAATATACTCCCTTTTTAATGTTGGTCTACGGGTATATTAATGTTTCGGTTGTGAAGTCTTTATCGGACTTAAAAGTTTCTTAATTTTTGCAAATGCAAAGAAACTGGTTTTCTGAACAAGTTCAGTGCTTTCTCCTGTAACTGTGATCATGCCTAGTTTAATAGTTAAGAATCGTTGGTAAAAGGGAGAGGTAAAAGGTGCTTCTGCTCTTTCCTGAAGCTAATATTGTGAATTGCCAAGTCGGTCTACACCATGGAGGGCACTGCATGCTGGGCTTGCTTGAATTCCTTATGACCTGAAAGTCTTTGCCCAGCCATCAAAAGGGCATGCGCTGTGAAGCTCCATCCTCTGGCCTCAGTTTGCTATGCATATTAAAAGAAATATGCAGTTGGTGGAGGCAATACGTTAATGCCGGGAGGATAGCCCAGGGGCAACATGTTTGCCTACGTGGAGCAACACAGGTTTGATTCCCTGGGTCCATGCTTAGAAACGTCTGGGTATTAAGCACGTTATAAATAACAAACTACAATTTACTGAAAGGGGATTTGGGGGGGGGGGGTCAGTAGTGAAAAGTTTGAATACCACTGCTTTAAGCAACGTCAGCCAGGACTTTATACTTTATGTCAAGGTACTGGACATCTTTGAGGTTAGGATGTTCTGGTTACTTTACTCCCATGGTTTAGGTCTGTCACTACCATCCCACCCAACTAGGGTTGGGTCTCCTGCCCACATCCCATGTTAATGGCATTGGTTAGTCAGTGCAGAGGTAAAATGCAAGCATGTTTTGCTACTGTTGATGCATACAGTTTGGAAATATAGGCCGAACACTTATGTCCCCCAAGGGAGCTCTTTGCTTGTGATACAATGGTGTGTTGGTTGGAGATTTGTTGCTTGCTTGTTGGGGGGCATGAGGGGTTGAATTGCCATGTGACTTAGTTGGTTTGCTTGAGTGGGAATTTTAGTGCTGGCTGAAGTTACTGTGGCATCATCCAATTTGGCTCTCCCACTGCCCTGGTAGTAGTGTACCTCAGCTTAATTGAGAATGCATGACCGGATTCATTTGCCACCTCACCTGCCTCTGCTTGGAAAAGGCAGAAGATGTGCTTTGGCTGCAAACATTTTAGTCGATGGTTGCAGAGGCATTCTTCATACCAGGTTCCCAATGACTTTGATTTGAGGTGTGCTGGTTGCTGGCGACATGAATTCAGCATTTAAGTATTTCTTTGAGCTTACTGTCGGGATACATCTACAGGATCTTTACAAAAAGGCGTGTGCCCACAAACACTTTTGAATTTGACTACTTATCTAACCATATACTTGTGTTCTTGCTGCCCTATCCTTTCATTTTCTGGATGTAAAAAGGACTTCTTCTAGACGGTACAACAGTTAGGCGATGTAGTTTCTTTCTCTTACACATTCTTAATAGTGACATCCCATACTGTCTCACTGTACTCGCACTGACCATCGCCACCTCAACTGCAGTGTATTTCTTTTGGGTGCAGCAAAACAAATGCAGCAGCTGCTTCATTGGCTGGAATTAATGTGTTCTATAAATTACATTCCAGCATCTAGGCCCAGTAATCCAGGGTGGCATTCTACCTGTAGTACCCAAGTAGGAAGGATCCCTATTCCTTACAGGGGCACTGATGAGTCTAACTTCTCATTGGATGTATACGTTCTTGTGCTGAGCAGTTAGGTTTACAGCTCCCCTCATGCCAAACACCCATGGAGAATGTTTCTAGCCCATTGCCCAATGCACGCCTTGCTCAGGGCCTGGAGAGGACTGACCATTTATGCTGTACTAAGCTTGACTCTTGGAATGTTGAGGCCTGGACAGCAGTTGTCCTTCGGATACTGTACAAAAAGAGGGATTGTACCCTCCCTATGCCCACCATTGGTCATAAAAAAGGAAAATAACCAAGACAATGTTAAACGAGATTACCCTTCTGTGACCCAGCAGTCACTGGTGTTACTGATTCACATCGGGAATGCCAAATCATTACCCCGATTTGAGGCTGGTGGGCTAGCTAATCAGCAATGCTAGGAACATGGCATGTACTCTGGTACAAGCCTCTGTTCTGAGCAGGCTGGGAAGCCGGTGCCCCTCTACCTTTTCATTTTAGCACCTGTGTAATTTTCTACACATGTTCTAATGGTATTTTTTTAATAAATAAAAAAACTTGGCTGTGCAGCCTGGTGCTGTGCCACTTTCCCTGAAGTCATTATACATGTTGATGAAGTCAGTCATCAACAGTGAAAATGGATTTACGCGACACCAGCACTGTGTGGCTCTGAGCTCTTGGCCGTCCCAAGATGTATGGAAAAAACTAAAGGCCCGATGCTGTATTAAAAGTAGAAATTATTTATCTGGTGCATCAAAACATTAATCCCATTTGATTATGCACCTACACACATACAATCTGTTATTTTTCTTTCTAGGCTTGGGGCTAGTTTCAAACTCATTAAAAGTTCACGTAGCAGCACTAATGGTTTATGCTGCATCTCAGTGGAGCGTCCCAGTGGTTAAAGCCTTCATGGACGGGATCAAAAGAAATAACCATGGGTTGCACACTGATGTGTACTATGCCCATGCCTGCTGGATATCTAAGGTATTTGAATGTGCAATGTTATAAAGTGCAGTTGAATGTCAATGTAGGAGTGCACATTGTAAGATGGCCGTCACTGTGTAATGTGACAGGGTTGTCTGTCAGCGTTTTGTTAATGGGTGGTTCTTCTGCATGCAAGCTTGCATCGCTGACCAGTAGGCGTTTGTTTGCAAGGGGTTGTGATATGTTCATTACTGCTTTGTACTGATAGAAAGTTGACAACTATTACGGTAAGCTTTAATGAAGCATCTGTGCATGGATGAGGATTCATACAGCTGCATCACAAGTTAGCTTATACCCATGGTTTTTCATGACGGGTCATGCATGAGGAAAAGGATGCCAAACGATTTTTTTTGCATGCTTGCGTCTGTTATGGTGAGAAGAGACTTTTTGGACGGAAGTGACACAAAGTGTGATTTTTAAATTGTGACCGTGTAAGAATAGGTTTTGGGGTCTAAGGTAACACATTGTTTGTCTTCAGTATGGAACCCCCTGAAGACTTGGAACACAGCCATTTACAATGTCATTGAAATTAGTTCTAGATGTGGCTAAAGGAGGACCGGGCCTAAGCAGATGGAACAAATGGTGTCATTGTGTCTGTCCTGGAATACCGAAGAGACCACGTTCAGAAATGGGTTTAACATGATTTGTGGATGACTATTGATGCTTGTATAGAATTGAATGATACAGCTGTGATGGCTAATGTTACGGATTCAGGTGCAGAGATATGCCTTGTGAGGAGTGAATTGATGAATGTATTGGTTTGAAGTGGTATATGCATAGTATGTGTTTTACTTTGAATAGCGTGCATGTGTGTTGGTTTTAAGACAGTGTTCATCTAATACACTTGGTGTTTCAGCAGACCTTAACCATATGAAGAATTCATCCCACTTGACACATTTCTTCTATTTAGTTTCATAGTTCTGCCAGGCACAGCTGGCTGTTCCCTCGAGAGGAAACCTCAAGAGACTGCACTGAGCAAAAAGGAGCCTCCCAACCCTGTAGAGCTTTTCATAAAGGTTTTGCGAATAACACATTTCTCCTTGGAAAAAAAAATCAAAGGTGATGTTGGCATTACAGGGTGAACAAAAACTATAAAATAAGAGTGCTTAACTCACTTGGCTATCTGATGGGATTGTGCTCAAACCTGAGTGTAATCCGACATTGCTGCAACCTGGAGGTCTGAAGTCTGCTGTGGTGGGGGGGCTGGGCCCATAATGCTCTACCTGAAGGAAGCCAATCAGGATGTGCACTGCGGGGGCTAGTGCTGCTGAGGTATGGGAGGCAGAGTGGACCACGGCAGGCAGCTGCAATAAGTTTTTCAGCACCGGGCCTCTTAGTGGCTTGCTAGCGCCCACCCCACAGGACTGTGCCGGGGGTTGGGGGAACGCTGCCTGCTGCCACATGTCCTATCTGTGGTCTCAACTTCAGATGCGGCTAAGCTGGCTCTTCAATGCAGGGCTGCATTTGATAACCCTTACTAGAGGTGCTTGTACCTGCGGGGTGAGGGCCAGATGTTCGAGATTGGAGTTAAACTTGACTGCTGGAGAGGGTAATTAGGCAAAGTACCTGAGCCACACTCATCCGATCCACCACCTAGTCACCACACAGATTTTCATGGAGACTACAGCACACAACTACTCCAGCTCTAACTTTTTGGGAGGGCCTTTAACCGAGAGATGGAGTAGATCCCTCTTCCCCCTCCCCGGAGAGGAACCGCGGACCTGCCTCCCTCCAGCAGAGCTGCCCTGGGTTTGGCCTACTCGGATCAAAGGGCACCCTTTTGGATCCCGAGATGTCATTTGGAACTGCTTCTACTTCTGCACTGGCTGCATTACTGTGGCTCTGTGCCCTGCTTTACAGGGTCCTCACTGTGAGTCGAATTGTGCACCTGCTGTCTGAAACCCTGTATGCGCAGTGGGTCTGCTGCTTGAAAGGTTGGTGTGGTGGAGTGGGAAGTGCCTTGGCTGTCTTGCTTCAGTTAATTGAATTGAATTTTGAGAACCAGCTTCAATGCAGGGTCCTGGTATCTCATCCTGCCTCTAGGGGATCTGACGGCCCTCCTTGACCCCTTCCTCTGCTTTTGTTGGAGCTGTGCAATACCCTGCTCTGTGACTTGGGAGATGTTGGGCACCTGATTCATGTGTGCCTGCCTTGCTGCATGGTGAGTTAATCGTGCTAGTGCAGTCTCCTCCCCTCAAACCTCTGCCCCATTCCAATCTCCCTGCCCTCTCGCCTGTTTAGAGCGGAAACACGTGTGTATAGGGGCGTTATAAATGCCATACACTGTTTCTCTTTCGTTTAAAAGAACCCTGTGAATAAATGGCAACCCATTGTTATCTAGAGTAGCCCAAAGTAAGGACTGCTTGTAAGTATCTAAGGATTGCTCAGGAAGTGGTTCTGTTAAGAGGTCTTGATTGTTGAAACATTACAAGTAAATGCCTAACATGCTGTTTCAAAGTAACCCTCCAAGAAAAGGTCACCAGAAGCTAGGAATGTAAAGAAAAGGAAAAAGGGGGTAAGCGGACCGTGCCTGCTTTAAAACTAGGCGGACGAGTACAATTGCTGAACTGCCAGTAGAATGTATACTGCTGATCCTGGGGGTATAGAAAATAAGGGCGAATTGTGGCAAATATGCAGCGTATGATGGAGTCATGCATGCAAGACATGTGTGATGTCATGCTGTGTGTGTGATGTCACTATGTAAAAGGTGCCCATTTTGACAATCTCTTGCTCGGAATTTGGGAAAGGGCAAGAAATAACTAATTGATATAAAGAATAAACGCGAGAGGCAAGCTTGTGGGTGTTTAAAGAGAATTTAGCAGGAAAGCTGAAGGGCTTGTTAAAAGTAATTATATAAGCCAGGGGATGAATTGCAGTACAAATTAATGACTTATTCAATTATGAATGGAAATAATTGAGCCAGTGAACTAGAAATGGAGGCAATAAGGAGTGATTAACCTGGTAAAGAAATGTAGACGGTTGGAACCGAGCAGTAAAATTGAAAGAGAAAGAATAAGTGGAGATTTTAAATCCAAGGATCTATGGAATGAAAAGAATGTCCTCGTGCTTGGCTCTCGAGCTTTTACTGTTTTTGCTTTTTGGGCGAGTTTTACTGTAATTTTTCAGTCAATCGAGCACCTGTGCTCCATCAATCTACCTTCCGATTAGATTCTTCAGCCCCCCTCAAGTGCGAATTTAGTTGCGTTATCTTCGTGGAGGCTTCCAGAACATTCTTAAAGGCCTACACCGCGCGGATCATGGCGGACAAGAAGGATTCCCCCTCTTCAAGCTTTATACCGACTGCTGTCTGCGGAATGTTTATATGGATGATCAACATTCCCAGTGTCTTTACTGCTTTGCTTGTACCTGATGCACAAGGAGGAAGAGTGCATTTTACCTCGCGCTCTCGACTCGCACAATGAAGGATCGGTGTAGACGGCTGAAGGAGTGGCTACAGGCGAAGGCCTCTGCACTGGGTGGGTCCCAGGAGCATGTCTCTCCGGGAATGCTGAGCAGGCTTCTAAGTCCTTTTGCGGGCGCCCCTCCCATGGGGTTCCAACAAAAGGCTAAGCACTGTGTCCACTGCCACCAGGAGCGCCGTTGCAGCAGGCTCCTTAGCGGCCAGGGCGCGTCTGATGTCTCCAGCGACTTCAATCACCAGTCAACGCGCAGGATTTTCATCCAAGAGGAAGTCGGAACATCCGGGCAAACTCAAGGTGGCCCCGGAGACTGCCAAGTAGAAGTCCATAGCTGGCCTGCCGTTGCCAGAGAAGGCCAAGGGGAACCGAGCCTCTGACCCTCCCCCTAAGGAGAAGGCCAAGCAGGACAAGGCATCCGGGAAGGCCAAGCAGGACAAGAGGCTGGTCCTGATCGTGAAGGCCCAGTTACACCCAATGAAGGCTCTGCCTTCCATCGAGGTGGTGGTGGTGGTGGTGGTGGTGGTGGTGGCGGCATCCCTTTTGAAGGCCCCGAAGGCAGACCTGCAGGACGCACGTCCGAAAGGCAAGAGTGCCCCTCCCTCCCAGGAGGGAGTCTTAATTCCAGCCCATTGAGAAGACCCCGGAGAAGATGATGCCGGTCATCTCCCCAAGACCATCATCCCCTCTGGATGCGAAGGAAGGGGGTCCGGGAGGAGGCGCAGAGGTCCTCCAGGGCACAGATATCTGCTCAGAGGAGGAGCTTGTCTACCTTTAGACCATCCAGGAGGGCGAAGGCGACGAAAGCGTCAGGGTCACGCCCTACGACAGGGGCAGTGACGAAGATACCGTTGAAGGTGACGGAGAGCCTCAGGACGACGAGGGCTTTGGCTTTCTTCCTGCGCCCCAGCTTCCTTGCCCTCCGCCTCTGCTGCCCCTTGGGGACCTCTGTGGACATTCTCTCTACTCTGCATACACTGGTATCCGAGATGCCAAAGAGGATGCCGGTTGCGCAGACGGCCGGCCCTCTGGCAACGAGGGAAGAGGCAACCACTACCTCCTTGCCACCCTTCGCCTCAGAGGGATGAGACGGATCCTGACAACGATGGGCACGGACGACTGTGGGATCTCCCGTCGCCGCAGCACAGATCATCCCCGCCGGACCAGATCGGGTTGTTTCATGCAATGATCTCCAGGGCGTCGGCGCTTTTCTGGCTTGCACCAGAGGAGAAGAACAAGTTACTTGCCAACTGTAACGTTCTTTCGACTGGATGTTCCTCCCACGTATTCCTCATCTTGTGATAATTCGTTATCTCCAGCTCCGCTGCTTCGGGAAAAAAAAATTCTTGAAGGCGCTGTGCCCAAGGTCGTGGCGTAGATTGTCCCTCGACATACTCTGTACTGTCGACGTCACCAATGGTATAAATAGCTCAAGCCGCGCCAGTTGCTTCAGTTCTGTTTTTTCGATTAAATATATAGGAGGAACACCCAGGCGTGTCCCATGACCGATGTATTCTTCATGAGAGGAAAGTGTAAGAAACATAAACTGTACTCTGGGGTAGGATGGGAGGGTCGATGAGGAATGCGTGGGAGGAACATCCTGTCGAAAGAACGTTACAGTTGGTAAGTAACTTGTTCTTCGAATGGATTGTGTCCTCCCACGTATTCCTCATCTTGTGATAGGCTCCCATAGCAGTATCAATTTTTTGGAGGAGTACTAATTTCAGTTTTCGTGGACAGAATGCAGAACTGCCTTGGCAAATAAACCCTTGTTAGAGGAGGCAGTATCCAAACAATGTTTAACAAAAGTATGCATTGTTTTCCAGGTTGCAGCTGCACAAATATCTGCTGCTGGGACTCCCCTCTTTAGAGCCGCAGAAGTAGCCATTCCCCTTGTAGAATGGGCGTGAAGCCCATCTGGTGGTTCTTTTCCCGCTAATCTGTAGCATTCAACTATGGCTAATATGATCCAGCGGGAAATGGTCTGTTTTGTTACAGATAAGCCTAATTTATGACCAGTATAATCCACAAATAGTTGGCCGTCTTGTCTCAATTTAGCCATCCTTGAGATGTAAAAACTAAGAGCCCTCTTGGGATCTAATCTGTGTAATCTCTCCTCTTTGCCCAGATGAGGAGGATAAAAGGTTGGTAGTACTATTTTTTTTGTGACAAATGGAAGTCCGAGACTACTTTTGGCAAGAACGAAGGTTTAACTTATCCTTATAAAAAATAGTATATGGTGGTTTGCATGAGAGAGCCTGAAGTTCGCTAACCCTGCGGGCTGATGATAGGGCCACAAGGACGACAGTTTGAGTCAAAAGCCTCAATGGACATGAGTGCAGAGGCTCAAAAGGTATGCAAGTCAAGAATTTTAATACTAAATTTAAGTCCCAAGTTGGTACATGAAAAGGTACTGGAGGGTATACATTAGTAAGCCCCTTTAAGAATTGAATTATTAACGGTATTTTGATATATGAAACCTGAGGAGCGCTTGAAAATGGACAGCGCAGCAAGGTATCCTTCGATTGTTCCTATTGGGATCCCCAGATTAGCTAGATGTAGTAGAAAAGAGAGCACCGTTGGGGTACCACACTGGAAAGGGTCCACATCCTTGTCTTTGCACCAGTTACTAAACCTGTTCCAGCGACATCGGTACAAAGATTTTGTTGCTGGTCTTCTGGCCGAAAGCAAGAATTCCATTAAGTCATCCGGAAGATCCCAATCCTTGTATCTCAACTTCTCAAACCATGCGTGAAGGTTGAGTGTCTTGACCTCTGGATCGAGAACCCGACCTTCCTCTTGCGAGAGAAGATCCTCTTTGCGGAAGACGTATTGGAGGGCAGGTGGACATGTCTAGAAGGTCCAGGTACCTCGTCCTCCTGGCCCAATCCGGGGCAATTAGGATCATGGTTTTCTTGAACTTTCTCAACCTCCTGATTACTTGAGGAATCATGGGGACTGTGGGAAACGCGTACAGCAGTGGAAACTTCCACTCCACTACGAATGTGTCTCCCAGAGCTCCTCTTTGAGGAAATTCCCTTGAGCAGTACTGATCGCACTTCCGGTTGATCGCGGTGGCGAAGAGATCCACTTGAGGGGTTCCCCAAAGGGCGAAGATCTGCAGAAGGACTTCCTGAGCCAGCTCCGACTCGTGAGAGATCATGCTCTGCCTGCACAGAGCATCTGCCGCCGTGTTCTTGTCTTCGGCTAGGTGAATTGCCGATAGAGATTCCTTCTCTTATTGCCCAGAACCAGAGCTGCATTGCTTTTCTGCACAGTGGCAGTGACCCTACTCCTCTTTTGTTGAGGTAGACGATGGCCACCGTGTTGTCCGTCATTATCAGGACATTCTTTCCCTGTACAGAGGGCAGAAAGGCCTTCAGAGCTAGTCTGATTGCCCCCAGCTCCAACAGGTTGATGTGTAGTTTGGACTCCGATGGAGACCAACGACCGCTGATTGTCAGATCGTTTGTGTGTGCTCCCCACCCCGTGAGTGAGGTGTCCGTCACTACCGTTATCTCCGGCCATGGTTGCCAAAAAGACGCTCCCTTGAGAATGTTGTTGTTGCAAGCCCACCATAGTAGATCCTGAGCAACTGCGCTCGGGACTTGTAGAAGATCCAACATATTCCCTGAGAACTGGGACCACTGAGTTCTGAGTGCCCATTGAAGGGATCTCATTCTCAACCTGGCCTCTGGTACTAGGAAAATGCAGGGTGCCATGAGGCCGAGCAACCTGAGAAAATCGAAGGCCGGTAGACGTTGGGCATTCTGAAACTTCGTTACCATCTGCTGGTTGTGGAGAGCTCTCAGTTCGGGAGGCGAGGCTTTTCCCAATGAAGTGTCCAAGACTGCTCCGATAAACTGGAGTTTCTGGTATGGTATCATGTGGGACTTCTTGAAATTGAGGAAGAAGCCCAATTTGTGGAGGAAGTGGCAGGTGATCGTAAGATGTTCCTGAGCTTGTTCTGGAGAACTTGCCCTGATCAACCAGTCGTCCAGGTAGGGATATATGTGAATACCTCCTCTCCTGAGACTTGCTGCCACAACCGCCAACAGTTTGGTGAAAACCCTAGGGGCAGAGGTCAACCCAAATGGCAGAACTCGAAACTGATGATGAGAATTGCCAATCGCGAACCTCAGGTACTTTCTGTGCTTTGGATGGATTGGCACATGAAAGTAAGCATCCTGAAAGTCCAATGATACCAACCAATCTTGGAGTTGGAGAGCCTGAAGGATCTGAGAAAGAGTCACCATCTTGAACTTGTCCTTCCTGAGGAACTTGTTCAAGTTTCTCAAGTCCAAGATGGGTCTCAGTCCTCCGTCCTTTTTTGGGATGAGAAAATATGGGGAGTACCAACCCCTATTGCTCTCTGCTACAAGTACCGGTTCTATGGCACCTTTCTCTAGCAGGGTTAAAATTTCCTGCAACAGGAGCGGATCTGGCTCCCGGTGGATGATTCTGAGGCCTTTTTAGAAAGGGGAGACAGTAACCTTGGGCTACTGTTTCCAGTGCCCAAGCATCTGAGGTAATGCCCCGCCATTCCTTCAGATGTTGAGAGATCCTGCCTCCCACTGGTGTTTCAGAGGGATTTGGAGGCGGCTGCAGGAGTGGCTGAGGGTACAGATGCCGCTTCTGAGGCTGATTTTGCACCTCTTCCTCGTGTTCCACGAGGGAAGTTTCTTTTGCCCCTTTGAGAAGCCTGTCCTCTTCCTCTACCAAAAGAGGAGTAGTATCGAAAAGAACGACCCCTCCCGGAATAGGGTTTTGGAGGCTGACGCAAAGAGGCGCTAAGTGATTTAGCTGCCGCTTTCGAGGTCTGAAGTTTTTCTAGGCTTTCATCAGCCTTTCTGCCAAAGAGCCTCGAGCCATCAAAGGGCATGTTGAGAAGTCTGGCTTGCACGTCCGGTGCAAACCCGACTTCCTCAACCACGCAAATCTGCGTAGCACAACGCTTGCAGCCATGGATCTGCTGATACTATCAGCAGTATCCAGTCCGGAGACATCCCCCATTGCCTCCTTCCCGTCTTTGACTATATTCCGGAAGCCTTCCCTTTCCTCGCCTTCTGGAATATGATCCGCCGCCAAAATACAGTCCTACAGGGTATGGGTAAATCTGGCTAGGGTACAGGTGACATTTGCCGATTTAGTGCCATACTGCCTGACGTGAAAACTTTACGTGCCCACGCATCCATTTTTTTATCCTCTCTATCTGGAGGGATAGTTGGATAAGCAGTTTGTTTTGAAGTAGATGCTGCCTGAATGACTAAACTCTCTCGAGTCGGATGTTTATTCAAATATTCAGCATCCGTTCCAGCCGGTCTATATTTTCTTGGAAAAGTGATATCTGCAGCAGCAATTGTTTCTGGCTTCTCCCAGTTTTTCTCCACAGTCCTTTTGGAGGGCTCTGCGGAAAGGGAGAACAGGATCGTTCTGAGGTCCCTTGACGATTATATCTGTCATGTCATCTTGTTAAAAAATGGGTGAAGTATTACCCCCAACCCATATATTCAACTACCCTGGTCATAAGACCCCTGTACCCAGCATCTGCATGCTCTGCAGGATCAGGTTTGGCGAACTCTAATTCTGTGGATGTGTCAACTCCACTGGCAGAATGTAGAATATCACTCAGGTCTCTCATTCTAGATTCCTGGTCAATAAGTTCCTCAGGAACTTGTCTTGTACCATAAGTAACTCCCAAAGGCGTAACCTCGTCTTCCGAAGCAGACTCTTCATAGATTGAAAAAGTCTGACCTGGGCAAAGGAGTGAATCTCCTTTCTTCCTCTTCCATCTGCTTTGAAGGAATTGGCAAATCCCTCGAAGTTGTTGAAGGAGTCTTCGAAGATGACTTCGATAATGGCGTCAAGGACGTTTTTGGCTTTGGAGTCAAAATTATCGACGACTTGTGTTTCTTGTATGGCACTGGAGAAGTGTTTGACTCTAAAACAGTCTTTGACGGTTTTACATCGACTCGAGGTTTTTTGGATTCCTCGACGCTACCGGGCTTTGCCATGGTAGCCTTGGACTTCCCTTTGTCGTCCAATGGAGTGACTTTAGGGGTATGGCTTTTTCGAGGGTCTTTTGAGGGGGTCGGGGCCACATTCTCAAACCATCTTTTTGCAGAATTATTCCCACTTACTGGGAGAATCCGATTTAGTCGGACAACTTTCTTCGGTCGACTCTGAAGATGATGATGAGGGGGATCTATGTCTCCTCTTCATTTTTTTCGATGATGACGAAGAGTGTCTCGATCTACTCCTAGATCGAGATCTCTTTGAGTGCCTATGGCGATCTGATTCCTTAGAATCATCGCTTGTGTCTTTTTGACTAAACCTTTTTTGAGGCATCCCTCCCCACCGACAGTTTACCTCTCCTCTCACGAAGAGCTTTTTTGGTCATAGATTGGCAGGACCCGCAGTCGTCGGTTCGGTGACTGGAACCGAGACACCAGAGACATCCGGTGGGGATCGGTGATCGACATCTTAGATCCACAATCTGCACACTTCTTGAACCCAGTCCTGGGTGTCGAAGGTGTCGACATTTTCTTCCAGAAAATAGAAGCGCGCCGTTATAGATAGCAAAGCGATCGGAAAAACGGAACTGAAGCAATGGGCGCGGCTCGAGCGATTTATACCATCGGTGATGTCGACAGAGTACGGAGTACGTCGAGGGACAATCGACGCCACGACCTCTAGCACAGCGCCCTCTGCCGAGAATTTTTTTTTTTCCGAAGCAGCGAAGCTGGAGATAACGAATTATCACAAGATGAGGAATACGTGGGAGGACACAATCCATTCGAAGGAGGGCTTCTTATACCAGCGCCGCGAGGCGAAGAGAGACCATACTTTCAGTCCCACTCTTGGATGACATTTGGGACGAATGCCTGTCTCATGAAGAACCCTTCTACGGCACGAGCAAAGAGGGGCCGCTAGGAGAAGAAATACAGGGTACCAGACTCTGCCCCCAAGTGCTTGCGGGCCCAACAGTCACCAGACTGCTCTCTGCAGCAGTCAAGAAGAAGTTGTTTGGCGTGTCATCCTTTGCAGCGTCCACCCCTCTGGACAGGGAGGGGAAGAAGTTGGATACTATGGTACGACATGTTATCTACTCTGCAGCGACTACCATCAAGGCCACCAACGCCCTTGCTATCGTATCGCGCTACCAGCTCGCTCCCCTTTTGGACTTCCTCCCTGACAAGAGGTCAGAGGTGTTGGAGATTCTGCAGGAAGGCGAGGTGGCATCGGACCACACATCACGGTGGTCACGAACATTGGAGATGCTGGTTTCCACTAGAGGGGCAGCAGTGTTTGCCTTCGTTGTCGTGGCTGGCTCAAGGCCACCAACTTTCGACAGGACATCCGGACAAGGGTTTTGGACATGCCCTTTGACTGAGACAGTCTTTTCGGGAAGGCTGTATAGGAGTCTCTACAGACCATCAAGGTGGACACCGATATGGCATGTGCCGTGGGCACATTACAGCAGCAACGGCCATCCTTTTGATCCTCAGGAGGCAAGTCTCCCCGTTCTTCTAAGGGTTTTGATGGGAGCTCCAGGCCGTTCTAAGGCTTTCGGAGGAGGACTTTGTCGCCAGGGACCCCCAAGGTGGCCCTTTGATGTCTATGCAAGAATGAACCAGCCGTGGTGTCAGGCCCCCACCCGTGCACCCCGTTGGGAGGCCAGCTGACGGACTTCGTCAGCGTGTGGAAGACCATCTCCACTGACCGTTGGGTGCTGGACTCTCTCGCCCCTGGACACACCCTGGAGTTTCAACTGAAGTGTCCCCAAATACCAGTGGTGGCCCTTCAAGAGAACCTCATCCCTGAGCTGCTGCTGGAGCTTCGGCCCATGCTAAAGAAAGGGGTGATAGAGCTTGTTCCAAGGTGGCTTCGGTGCTCTGGAGTGTACTCCAGTTACTTCCTCGTGAGAAAGAAGACCGAGGATGGAGGCCCATTCTCGACTTCCGACGACTGATCAAAAATACATCAAGTCCCAGAAGTTCCGAATGGTCACTCTTCAACCTTTGCTCTAACAGCTAGAAGAGGGAGACTTTCTGTCGTTGGACTTGGAGGATGCGTACTTCCACATCCCAATTCACAAGGGACACCGCAAGTTTCTGCGCTTCGCCGTTCAGGGGAAGTATTACCATTCCCTTCAGACTGAAGTCGGCAAGTGCCTGGCGCTGGTGGCGGCACATCTGCGACTGCCAGGGATCCACATCTACCCTTACTTGGATGACTGGCTCATCCCTGCCAGCTCAAGGAACATTGCCGTCGACCACATGGTGAGGACCGTCCGCCTACTGACAGATCTGGGGTTCTCAGTGAATTATGCAAAGTCCTGCTTGAATGCATCACAGGATGCACAGTTCGTGGGATCCTGGTTCAACACAGTGTAACCATCAGGGGGGAGAGTGGCGGCCATCTTGGGCACGGTGCAACATCTGCTCGCTCTGAAGATTGCCACAGTGAGGGCCATCAAGTCTCTGCTCGGTATGTTATGCATTTACCTCATCTGACTCTGCAGGCTATGGATGCGGCCACTGCAGGAGTTCCTCGATGCCTGTTGGATTCAGGTGTCTGGAAGCTTCCAGGACAAGATCGCTCTGTTCCGTCGGGCGATAAGGTGGTGGGGCGTGCACTCTTATCTGACCGGAGGCATGGATTTCCAGGTCCCACCACATCAGGAGACTTTGAAGACGGACGCCTCCCAGAGGCCTGTGGCTGCCAGAGGAGAAGATGTTGCACATCAATGTTCTGGAGCTATGGCCGATGTTTTGGGCCCTCAAATTGTTCCTGCCGTCCCTCAAGGGCAAGGTGGTGTGGGTCTTCACAGACAATACCACCACAATGTTTTACATCAGAAAGCAGGCGGGCACCAGGTCCCCAGCACTCTCCAAAGAAGCGCAGGACTTATGGCATTCGGCCGTCGCTCAGATGTTCCTCATCCAGTTTCATCTGGCAGGAGTCAAGAACATGGTCGCCGACTCTCTGAGCAGGGAACTTCGATCATGGCAGTGGGAGCTTAGGCAGCACAGAGTGGAGAACCTGTTCCGCAAATGGGGCAATCCCCAGATTGACTTGTTTGTGAAGGCGATGAACACCAAGTGCCGGAGGTTTGCCATCACATGGGGGACGTATTCTCATTCCCTTGGACAGGCCTCTTTCTGTATGTGTGCCCTCCGTTGCTGCTTTGAGTCATCAATCTACTCAAACAGTGCTGGTTCCGGATGATCCTCGTTGCACCGGCATGGCCGAGGCGTATCTGGTACCATCTCACCGGCACCACCAGTCAAGCTGCCAGTGGTCACGGATCTTCTCGCCAGGGAAGGAGGTGCTGTTCTTCTCCAGGGTCTCTGAACCTGAAGGCCTGGCTCCTGCAGTGTTAGAATTGGGTGGACTGCAAGGAAGTTCTCCCCAACGGTAGAGCACCGTCTACTTCAAATGATAGTGTTTGGTTGGGGGTGAGGGGGCCATGGGGCATAGTGTTTGGTTGGGGGTGAGGGGGCCATGGAGCATAGTGTTTGGTTGGGGGTAAGGGGGCCCTGGGGCACAGTGTTGCAAGAGTGAACCCAATAATAAAGCTAAAACAGGCACAGTTAGATGTTCATCTTTGGCTTTTTGAGGAAACCTGACTCACGGAAGGCCATACTCCTCTTGGGTAACCCAAACAGCAAACTGTAGCAGTACAAAATAACGGCATGTCCAATCTAGGGTCAATCAAATATATATAAGTTAATTAAACAGGTGAGATACAATAACTAAATAGAAATAAATTATAACAATGGAAAATGTGTAGTACAAAATGTAAGTTTGAAATGCAAATAAAAATCGTTACCCCTCAAAAACATTATTTTTCCATGTGTTTAGTACAAATTGGGGGGTTTAAAAAGCCTCCTGCCACGCCCCGTCTACCGCCCCGCCCACATTTACTTTTCGGCCCACTATAGCCCTCATGTAAGGTACTTTCGGCCCTCTGTCAAAATCAGTTGTGCACGCCTGGCATAGACTCACAGGTGAGCCCATGATATCGGGGTAAGTACTAATTACTAGGTCATCCTTGTGAATCAATGCCATCTCTCCTGCTCCACTGTCTCTGTTTTTCAAAGGCTATTCTGTATCCATTGGGGACACATGCATGAATAATAGGGGCATAGTTGTCATTCAGCCATGTTTCAGTCAGGAAAGGTAGTGCTAGTTTGTGTTGAAGGATGAAATCGTATATCACAATGTATGTTTTGACAGCGACTTCACATTTAGAAGAGTGGGAATGCTCCCACGTCTGGGATGTCAACAGTTGAACCGTTAGCTGGATAACCTGCAGTATTGGGGCCATCATTGTAGGAAGGGTCTGGGATTCCAAGAACAGAGTTAGTGCTACTGTGCCTGGCATCATCCCGATGGTGGGGTTCCATTCTAATAATGGAGGTTTATCTTCTCTGGTTGTTGTTTTTGGAGTGCAAACATGAGCAAGGGGATGAAAAGGAGTCCCACAATCCTGAGCATAACAGGAGGTGGTTTCCTGTAAAAGCGTCCTGGCAAGACAATGCATAGGGGGTGCTGCCTCTTGCAATAGGATTCTAGAAGGGGCTCTCACACTGGCCAAGAAGGCGGGTGAGCTTTCCTCCGCTCTCTCAAAAGGGTGAGCGAGACTGTTCTAATAATGGGGTCCGAACGTAAAGGTAGGAGCAGTCTTCTAGGGGAGAGAACAGTAGGAGAGATTCGGGTTTCACAGGGGGGAGTAAAGTTCTCTGTAAATAATCTGACTATGATCCGGGATATTGGTTCGAAATTGGTTGTACTTTGCTGCTGCATTCCTTCCGTCCTAATGCCTGTAATGTCCAAGGGAAGCTCCCAGGCAGGCATGGGAGGGTGTTAGTGTTGGGAGGTTAGCGGGTAATAGATTCATTTCTTTGCAAATGAGCCCGATATTGCCTATGGGTCTGATCCATGCGAGTCACCGGATCCACCCGCTAGAGTACATCTTACAAATATGTTTGGGGCCTTCCTGGTTAGTTGACTCTGAGTAATGCCTTGTGTCGCTGGTCACAGGGGGGTGTGCCCCGTACGTTCCTAGTAGATGCAATTATGAAGCTTGGGTTTTAGAGTGGTAGGCTGCACATTTTCTGTCAGATATTTCCTCCATTACAAGGCGAGGCATTACACTGGCTCGTCGTTTTTTTAGTGTATGCCTACATTCTCTGCATCTAAAAGCTTTCCGCTTCATTTTTACTTTGTAGCTATTTTGAAATGTATTCCTATGCCCCGAAGGGGTAGTTAAGTAGAAAATGTGTACCGTGCTTAGTGTCTATTTGGTCAAATAAACTGTGAGCATAGCTCTAATACATAGAATTGTAAACTACTGATGTGATTGATAATTGATGTCAGAAAACTGCGAGGACATGAGACCAATGAAGGTACATTATGCAAAATTAGTAAAACCTGTTGGTAAGTGTATCAGAGATATAGTCGCTAGATTACATAAGCAGGTTCTAATTGAAAAGTCAATGTTGCCTTTGGGTTAGTAGCAGGTTAAGAATGCTAGCACTAGTAGTTAGTGGTCATAAAGAGAGCAGTGGCAATAATAACTAAGTTACTATTCAACATTGGGTGGCTATGTAAGATGTGTGTGGAATCCCTTCAAGAGATATAGTCCCATAAAGAAATATTGTTGTAACAACTGCAGCAGACCATACAGACAGATTTGCAAAACAGAGGAATCCTGTGCTAAATGATATGCCAAAAGTCAGCACAAGGTGTCACTGTAGGCTATCAAAGTGACTGCTAGCAGTTGCTGGGAGTACATGCGAGAAGGATATGATGTTTTATTTAAATCGGGCTCGTACATAAGTGTTTCAGAGCGCGACCAAGCAAAGGGAGAGGAACAAGGGAGAACAAATAATAAAAATAACGCTCTTACTAGACCCAGTGACATTAAGAATGTGGAAGTACATGGAGAAGGGAAAATGGGGGAAAGTGCGTGGAAGGCGGAGAATTGGAAAGTGCAGAACAGGAGAGAAAAGTATAAGTTAAATGAATTAATAAATACAGGCAATGAAAAAGTGGTAGTGCAGCTGGCAAGTGCAGATTATTAGTCGGAGATTAGTCAGATAGGGTATATCTGATAAGTGCAGAGGAAGATTGGGGGACTGTATGGGTACAGATACAGGACCCAGTGCAATCGGAGGCCCGGAGGGAGGCAGGGTGAGCAAGTACCTGGGCCCGAAGGACAGAGGGTGTCCAGGTGCACAGTGCCAAGAGGGAAAAACAAGTCAGCTGGGGGAGAAGAGGGGCAAAGGCGGAAGCGAAGAGGAAGGTCTTGAGGTGCTTCCGGAACCAGGGATGGTTCTACTCAAGTTTCAAGGTGGCTGGTAGGCTGTTCCAAAGGGAGGCCCTGGCTGAAGACAGAGATCTGCCCCCAGCTCGTTTCTTTGAAAAACGACTGACACTGAGGGAGTTAGAGGAGCGAAGGGCTTGAGAGGGGAGCTATTTGCAGAGGGATAGTTGAAGGTATTTTGGACCCAGGCCCCAAAAAGCCTTATGGACAATGCAGAGGGTTTTAAATTTAATCCACTTGGGAGGCAATGAAGGGATTTCAGAGCTGGAGAGATACGATCCCAGGGCTTGAGGCCAAGGACAAGTCTTGTAGTCCTGTTCTGGATTAGTTGTAGAAGGCGGAGAGTGGAGGCAGGTAGATTTAGAAAGAGGCTTTTGCAGTAGTCCAACCTAGAGAGAACCAGAGCTTGGGAGACAGTGAGCTTCTGGGGGAAGGAAAGGCAGAGTACCTTTGAGGAGGAGGAGGAGTAGTAAGGAGGAGAGGAGGAGTAAGAAGTTTGACTTTTTAGAGATGTCAGAAATGTGTGCAGAGAAGGAAAGTGTAGAGTCAAAGATGACCCTGAGGTTCTTGGCCTCACAGGTGGGGGTAGGAGGAGGGCCAAGGGACCCCCGCCAGAGAGTAAGGGGAAAGGATGGTGAAGTTGTACCAATGAGGAGGATCACAGTCTTGTTGGCATTTAGACAAAGATCGTTGGCAGTACACCAATTTTGAATGGCAATTAGGCAATCAGAAATGAGGGAGGGAGAGGAGGTGGCCCGAGGGCAGCCTGAAAATGAGTTGAGTGTCATGAGCATAGCACTGGAAGTTTGAGCAGAAAATGGAAATGCAGTAGGCGAGAGCTGCCAGGTATTGGTTGAAAAGCCAGGGCGAGAGGTTAGACCCTTGGGGAACACCACAGGTAGCGAGGGAGATTGATGAAAGGAAGGACCCAACTTGTACCTGGGAGGGTCAATCAGAGGAAAGAGGTCAGCCAGGCTAGATCCTGATCACTGATACCCAAGTTGTCACAGAGACGGTTGAGCAGGGTGGTGTGGTTGACTGTGTAGAAGGTAGAGGAGAGATCAAGTAGGATAAGGACAGAGGGAATGTTGGAGTCGAGGTTGGAGAGCAGATCTTCACAGATGTTCAGGAGAGCAGTTTCCGTGCTTCTGGCAGCTCTGTAGCCAGATTGGTGGTCATGAAGAGAGCCAACAGAATTGGAATGAAGTTTTAGCTGAGAGATGGCCAGCTTTTCCAGGAGTTTACACAAAAAGGGAGTAATGGAAATTGGGAGATAGTTAGCTGGACAAGAAGGATCGGCTGTGGGTTTCTTGAGCAGAGGATGCACAATGGAGTGCTTTGGGGGGAGGTGGAAGATCCAGAGGCAAAGGAGAGGTTGCAGAAATCGGTAAGGGCCGGAGCAAGGGTATCAATGTGGTCCTTAATGGTTTTAGAGGAGCAGGGATGGACTTGTTTTGATGAGGCTTTCATAGATCAGACTTGTCTAGCGACCTCATCAGGGGAGGTAAAAAGGAAAGGAGGATAAAGAGGGTGGGGGGGTGTAGTTGGAGGAGGGACAGCAAGCAGAGACAGAGAGGGGAGAGGAGGGGGAGCGGAGAAGAGGGTGGCCATGATGTCCTGGGTTTTAGAGATAAAGTAAGCGGCAAGAGCATTGCAAAGAGCCTGGGAGGTGAGAGGGGGGTAGAGGCTGCAGCAGGGTTGGCCAGCTCTTTGCAGATTTTAAAGAGTTCAACCGAGGAGTTAGATGCCGCAGAGACACGGGCTTGAATGTGGACTCTTCTTGGTGCGGACAGAGAGTCTCTATTGCCTTTGGAGCAGGCGGCAGGTCAGTTTGTCAGAGGATGAACAAGAAGCCCTCCATTTCCTCTCAGCCGCCCTACACTTATGTTTAAGTGTAGCTAGGTCAGAGTCATACCAGGAATTGCACTTGGCTTTGGACTTCAAACGGATCCTCATGACAGGGGCAAGAGCATCAGAAATAGAAGAGTAGAGAAGGGACAGGGCTGTGTCCAGGTGTGAGTCAGCCAGAGGCCGAGAGGGTGTGGGGGGAGAAGGTGGCAGTGAAAGCCTCAACTGACACGTTTCATGGACTGGATGTCTGAGAAGGTAGGTGGCAGTGTTGGAGTAGGCTTTGGGGGGGGAGAAAGTGAGAGATGAGAGGAGAGGAGAGGAGGCAGTGCTCACTCCAGGAGAGAGTAGTAGTCAGAGGGATGGAGAGGGGGAGGCCAGAGGAGATCAAGACATCAAGTGTGTGACCGGCAGAGTGAGTCGAGAGGGAGAGTGAATCGCAGAGGTCGTGAAAGAGCACAGATGAAGAACAGGGAGAATCCAGATGGATGTTGAGGTCACCAATGAGGAGGAGTTGAGTGGTTGAAGCCAGGAGGGAGGAGGAGAGGTCTGCCCACTCGGAGAAAAGAGATGAATATTAAATAGTAACTTCAATATGCCACTTTGCCATGAAATATTTACCTGCGATAAAATCGTGCAACAATGAATATACTTTAGTGTCATATGTAAAATAGTGATTGCTGCACTGAGACCATTCGAGAAACAGTGCATCACAGTGCTGAGAGAGAAATTAAATAGTACATAATTTCAGACAGCTTCATGGAGATAGTCTAGCAGGCATTTTCGGTGCATCACATCAGTAAATCACTTGGAGAGTATGTTGACAGGAGGTAATGACAGTTAATATTGTCATTACAACAAAGTGGTAATAACAGGTAATATAGCAATCACCTCCCAGTTGGGCAGGGCGATGAACTTGGCCGATAACGGCCCCCCAGCCCGAACCGAGGCAAGGGCTTTGGGCCATTACTGGACATGTCCATCCCCTGTCGAGGGAGGTGATGGCTATTCACACTTCAGTGTGGTGGAGGGGGGTTTTGGGGGGGGGGGGTTAACAGGAGACGGGCTCCACGCTTATTATTGCACAAGCCTAAACTTTCATTTAAAATAGGTGGCTCCTGCCATAGGAAAGGGGACATATTCCCTTTTCCATGGCTGCCGCGGGCAGGAGGAGCGCTGGGACCTAGGCGCAAAGCTGCGATCCAGCAGGTTAAGTGTGAAGGGAGGGAGGTTGGGGGTAAAGGGAGTGGATGTTTTTGGTGGTGGGCGGAGGATGGGTGTTGTATCTTTCCGGAGGGGCAGCACTACAGTGGGGATGTGGGGCGGCAACAGGGATATACTCCCTGTTGCCTCCCCCTTATTAAGATGGCACTGCATGGGGAAGGGCCTCGGATAACTGGAAACAGCAGGCGGGACAGTGTGTTCTCACCTGCTGTTCCAGCAACCCGATTGGCTGCGTGCTTGTGTGCAAATATTATTTCTAAGCATCAGATATACAAGCAGAGGTACATTTGGGCAATAGTGATTCTACATTAGTCATATAACTGCAGTAACAATGCAATTAACCATCTAGGACATGGGGGGGGTCATTATGACCCTGGCGTTAAGGGTTTAATGGCGCCGTAAAAGGTGTCGGCGCCGTTAAACCCTTAACGCCTGATTACGAGGTCCCTTTGCGGGACCCGACCTTAATGGCTGGTTTTACCAGCCGTTGAAGTAGGGTGCCACAAAGGGACCTCGGTGCTAATTACGGTACCGCAATTTGCGGTACCGTACTTAGCGCCTTCCCCAGTCCCATTGAGCCCTATGGGGCGAAAATGGGAATGGGGAAGGGCCATGGTGAAATGGGGAAATACCGCCCCGCCAACCTTGGAATGGGGCGGTATTTCCCCATTCCACCATGGCGGACTCGTTACAACACCAACACCAACCATGGTGCTAATAGCGCCGGGGTTGTAATGAGGGCCATAGTCTAAGAATCATTAGGCGCTCTTGGGGGTGGAAATATTTCGAAGTCCCCACTGGAAATGTGTATAATGGCCACAGCAGTCATTGGCTCCATATGCTTGCCCAGGTTACTAAGAGGCAGTCTGTCATGGTGATAAAGCAGACCCGGCAGCCGCAGATGACGCAGAGACCGCTTAGTAGAACAGGCTTCGCTTTATTTACATGTAGTCACAGGTTCCAGTTGCCCCTCCGGTTATATGACAAGGAAGCGCGCACACATGGTTCATCCTCGTTTACCTCATTTTAGGGCCAACTGACATGGAAAGAACATTCACGCATCATTTTACTCCATGGCATTTCAGGTAAGTGTGTTTTTTTTTGTGGTGCTCCGTGCCCCCGGGCCCACACCCCCCACGTGCCCCCGTTTTGACCATCAGCCATCATGTCTCTTAAATCCCATCCAGAGCGACCCTCGCGGCCTACGATCCCTGTCCCTGCTTCCCCTTCCAGTCCCGCCTCCCGCGCCCTCCCCATGGCTCTATTGTTGTTATGTTTACGGTACTTATATGGCGCACCGTCACCAACGGAATTGGTCCCCAGGCGCTCTGGAGGATCTGTAAATGAGAAGGTGGGATGGGTTAGTAAGGCGAAGAGGGCGTAGGATAGTGAGAGGAGTGGTGTACTGTTGGCAGCTTCAACTCGGTAGACACCGGGTGCTGAGCTTTGGAGCGAGTATTGGATCGGTGTCAGTCCGCGTGTGCTGTTGGTCCGGTTTATGTGTTGTTGCAGTGTGGTGAAGTGCGTTCAGCTGGTTGTGTGAGTTTTTTTAAGTATGCAGAGTTAGAGTTTATATTGCTTAGTGGGTTATGTGACATTTAACATGCAAGCATTCACAGTTCTATCTAAGTGTAGCACCTGCTGCCCTACACAATTCAGTCTGAGTGTGGCACTCACCAACCCTCACAATACCATCCAGATACCGCACAGGCCAATGTTCATAATTCTATCCAAGTGCGGGACATGCCAACATGCTCAATTCCCTTTAAGTGTAGTGCTTGGTAATCTTCATAATTCCGTCTAGGTGTGGCACATGCTAACATTCACAATCCTGTCTACATACGGTGCAGGCTTGTGTTCTCAATTCTAAGTGTGGTATATGTTAACATTCACAATCCTGTCTAGATACGGGGCAGGCCAAAGTTAGGAATTATGTCTGAGTGTGGCTCATGCTAACATTCACAATCCCGTCTAGATACGGCACAGGCTTGTGTTCTCAATTCTAAGTGTGGTATATGCTAACATTCACATTTCTACCATTTCAATAGGAGTTCTATCAAGTGTGGTGTATGCTAAGCCTTCCTAATTCCATTCAAGTAAGCAGATGCCGACATTTTCAAACCTATCTAGATGCGACGCATGCTAGCATCCACAATTACCTCTGTGTGACACTTGTTAACATTGACTAGTATGTTAGGATGCAGTGCAGGTAATATTTCAAATACTGTCATGGTTGAAATCCGGCTGGTGGTCACACAACTTTCTAAGTATGCATGGGCTAAGTCTATGGCAGTCTATAATATGGGAAGATAAGGTAGAGCAGCGGGGGCTTTCTGGTGTAGGGTAATTGCTCTACACCCCACCCATGCCACACTTACAGTTTTTGTTGGTGTCTGTTAGCTATTGGCTTGGTCAATACTAATCGTGTTGTGCTACGAGGGCCTACCCCTCTGCACGCTTGCTGCCTGAGCCATTTACACCATAGCATTTCAGGTAAGTGTGTGTTTATTGTGGTGCTCCTGCCCCCCCCCCACTCCTCTCCCCCCGTTTTGACCACCATGTCTCTTAAATCCCATTCAGAGTGATCCTTGCGGCCTACGATCTGCGTCCCTGCTTCCCCTTCCAGTCCCGCCTCCCGCACCCTCCCCCTGGCTCTATTGGTCAATTCTACCCGTGTTGTGCTACAAGGGTCTGCCCCTCTGCACGCTTGCTGCCTGGGCCATTTACACCATGGCATTTCAGGTAAGCGTGTGTTTTTTGTGGTGCTCCTGCTCCCCATTTTGACCATCATGGCTCTTAAATCCCATCCAGAGCGACCCTCACGGCCTACGATCCCTGTCCCTGCTTCCCCTTCCAGTCCTGCCTCGCACACCCTCCCCCTGGCCCTATTGGTCATTTCTACCTGTGTTGTGCTACGAGGGGCTACCCCTCTACATGCACGCTGGCTGCCTGAGCCATTTACACCATGGCATTTCAGGTAAGCATGTGTTTTTTCTGCGGTGCTCCTGCCCCCTATTTTGAGCATCATGGCTCTTAAATCCCATCCAGAGCGATCCTTGAGGCCTACGATTCCCGTCCCTGAATCTCTTTCCAGTCCCGCCTCCCATGCCCCACACCCTGGCCCTATTGGTCAGAGATGAATAAACATGTTGCCAATACAGATGTAGAAAATTACCTAGCTAACCATCTAAATTTCTGTCCCCTCTTCAGACCTTTGGATTCCCAATTTGGTATTTCCTCTTCACCCATTAATGGTGGCACTAGATGAGAAGTATTATTGGCATACTTCTCATCCTCTAGGTGCATCATTTATGTCTACCACAATGGCACTATCATGGCCCAAGGTTCTCAACCTACTCTACTCCTTGACCTGCAACTTCCCTCTCTCATTAACTTCCTCCCTTCCGCTGCTGCCCCTCCTTCCTCTTCTCTAACCTCTCTACCATCTCCAACTGGTGTACCATGCCCCTGTAACCCCCCTTGGAAAACTTTCAAAGGTGGTAAGCTTCACCTAGCCACTGGGAATGCTCGCTCTGCTGTCAAACATTCCTCTGACATCTGTCACCTCCTCGAAGACTTGACCTAGATGTCCTTGCCCTTACCGAGACGTGGTTCAATGCCAGCTATGTCACTACTCTTGACACTTCCTGAGGGCTACAAAATCCTCTCTAAACTCAGACCCAACAGGCCTGGAGGTGGAGTGGCCCTGATCTTCCCTGAGTGGGTCCCTGCTTCCATCATACCTACTCAATCCTACTCTTTTGAATGCCTCGTCTGTAGGCTTGGGGTCTCGCCTACTCCGTCTCTCACTATCTACAGGCCCTCTGGCCCTATCTCTCTCTTCCTCTCTGAATGGGCCCACCTCACCTCCTCCCTCTTCTTCCAAACTCCTCCTCCTTGGTGACTTCAACATCCACCTCGACTCCCTTGAATACCCCACCTCTCAGTTCTGTTTTTTTTCTTCTCTCTCGCTGCACCACCCCACCCTGTTTCCGGTCCGACCCACTCTACCAGTCACACTCTGGAAGCCCTCATTTCTGGCAACATCCCTATCTGTAATCCTGTCACCATCCCCCTCTCCTGGTCTGACCACGCTCTCCTTTCCTCCCGCCTGGGGCCCCTTGGCCCTCTATCCGAGCCACCCACAGCACTGTCAACCTCCTTCGCCGTCATCCGACCAATGAAGCGAGTGTCAGTCGCTGCTTTTGCCTCCACCTTCACTACCCTCCCACCCTCAATTCTGACTCTCCCTCTGACTCTGCCCTTGCTAACTTGCATCTCGCCATCTCTAACACCCTTGTCATCCTTGGCCCCGTCATGAGGATCTGCCTAAAACCTGCCTCCAAGAACAACAGCTGGTACGACTCCAATCTAGCATCTCTGAAACCTAAGTGCAGAGTTGCTGAACGGAAGTGGCAGACCATGGGTTTACCCTCTGACAAACTGGCCTGCCGCCTGCTCCAAAGGCAATATCGTTTCTCTATCCACTCCAATATCGTTTCTCTATACAATCCTAGGCCGCCTTCATAACAGATGCAGGCGGCCTAGGATTGGCTGATGCCCTTTTAACTTGGCCTATCGCAAGGCCGGCAGGCTTGGCCGGCCCTCCTCACAAGGACCACTCCTAACGCCCCTGTCTGCTATCTGGACAGCCTGGGACACCCCCCACATGGTGTCTGGGGAACTCACCAGAACCTTTGTGCACTGATGCCTGCTGGACTTTTTCTGACTTCAGTTCATTGTGGCTTAGTCGTAAACCTCACCTCCCACACATCAGACCCTGCTCCCTCTTTCCTTCTGAATTGCGATCACCTGCAAATTTGCGCTTGCCAGTAACCATTGTTTTCCATCTGCCTGCCACCTTTCGGAATTGTGCTGTGCCCAGTGACCACTGTGCTTCCCCTGCTTGCTTCCCCACACTAGCCTTCTGTCTCCACCCTCCCCCCTGTGTCTCCATTCCCCACTGTCCTCCCCCCCCACCCCCCCCTCCCTCCCCTCCACAGATATGGTGCTCTCGGTCTCTCCTATCTTTTCCAACTGCTTCTATATCGACTATCCTTCTGGTAGGAAGAAGTTTAAAAAGGATATCCTATCTCCAACCCAGACCTACCTATCGCTGATACCTACACCATCGCTTCCACCAAACAGACTCTAACCGACATTCTCTTTGTTGTTCCTTCGCCAGATCTATGGGGTCCCTGTGCTCTCACCTTACTCCTACTCTCCCATTAACGGTGGAACCCAGTGGGAAGCTCTCCTTGCCTCCTTCCACTCCTCTAGGATAATCATTAATGTTTACAAGAATGGCATCGTCTTGGTCCAAGGCCCTCAGGCCAAACTCCTCCTCTTTGACAGACGTTTCCCATGCCTGATCAATTTCTTTTCTGCTACCGCTATCCCTTCTCTCCCTTCTGTGGCTTCCTTGCCCCTACACTCCACCACCTCACTTGCACCCTCTTCGTCCGCCTTGGCTACTCTACTCCTTCCTCCTCTGCCCTCCTTCAGGCTCCTTTGACATCTCCACAAGGAGTACCTCTGATTTGTATCCCTCCCCGGAAGTCTTTCAAGGATGGCAACCTTCTCCACCTCGCCACTCTTAACTCTTGCTCAGCTGTCAAACACTCCTCTGACATCTGTCGTCTCTTAGAAGAGCATAACCGTGTTGTACTTGGTCTCACTGAGACATGATTCACGGCCGGCACTGTTACGAGTTTTGACACTCTCCTCCCCGATGGCTACAAGATCCTCTCTGCGCCCAAAGCCAACTGCATCAGTGGGGGTGTAGCCTTGATCTTCCCTGAGTGGATTCCTGCCTCTATCATTCCCACGCAGGCCTACACCTCCTTTGAATGTCTGGTCTGTAGGCTTTCTCTCTCCTGGCCACTCTCTCCCAGTGGCTATTATCTACTGGCCACCTGGTCAGATCATCTCCTTCCTCTCTGAGTGGGCAGACCTCTCCTCCTCCCTCCTGGCCTCGACCACTCAACTCCTCCTCCTTGGAGACTTCAACATCCACCTGGATGCTTCTTCTCCCTCCGCTGGACTCTTTCATGACCTCTGTGATTCTCTTTCTATTCTTCCCTCTGGTCCGACTCACTCTGAAGGGCACATTCTAGATGTTCTCATCTCCCCTGACCTCCCCCTCTCTAATCATCTCACTTCTCCTCTCTCCTGGAGTGACCACTTTCTCTGTTCCTCCCTCTCTACCCCGCAGGCCAAGCCAGCTCCAGCCCTGCCACCTACCTTCTCAGTCATCTGGCCCATAAAGCGTGTGTCAGCTGTGGCTTTCGCTGTGACTTTCTCTCCCCCTCTTCCACCTCTGGCTGACTCTCATCCCAACACTTCCCTTTCCAAGCTCCACTCTGCTATTTCTGATACTCTCGATGTTCTTGCCCCTGTCATGGGGATCCGTCTGAAGCCCAAAGGCAAGTGCAACTCTTGGTACAACTCTGACCCTGTCACCATGAAACGCAAGTGTAGGATTGCCAAGAGGATATGGCTGGCTTCTTGTGCATCCTTTGACAAACTGGCCTGCCACCTGCTCCAAAGACAATACCGGCTCCCTGTTCACACTAAGAAGAGAGCCCACATTCAAGCCGGCATCTCTGCAGCATCTAACAACTCCTCCGAACTCTTTAAAATATGCAAGGAGCTGGCTAATTCTGCTGCAGTCTCCACCTCTCCTGTCCCCTCCCAGGCCCTCTGCATAGCCCTGGCTTCTCATTTCATCACAAAAACCCAGGACATCCTGTCCACCCTCTCGTCCTCTGCTCCTCTTCCCGATTCTCTCTTAGGCTCCCCCCACAGCCGCCTCTCCTCCCTCTTTCTCTTCCTTTCCTTTTGTTCTCCCCTGATGAGATTTGTAGACAAGTCTGATCATGAAACTCTCCTAAAAACAGTTTCTTCCCCGTTTGTCAAAAACCATCAAGGACCATATTGACACCCTCGCTCCTGCCATGGCCGATTTCTGCAATAATTCCTTTGCCACTGGAGCCTTTCCCTCCCTTCTGAAGCACACTCTTGTGCACCCTCTTCTCAAGAAACCCACTGCCAACGCTTCTCCTCTGGCTAAATACTGCTTGATCGCTATGACCCTTTTTCTGGGCAAACTCTTTGAAACCTGGCAATGTCCCAGCTTAACCTCCAGACTGATTCTGTTGGTTGTCTTCATGATCATCAGTCTGGCCTCAGAGCTGACAGGAGCACAGAAACTGCTCTCTTGAACATCCGTGAAGATCTGCTCTCCAACTTTGATTCTAATCTCCCCTCTGTCCTCATCCCACTCGATCTCTCTTCTGCCTTTGACACGGTCAACCATGCCATCCTGCTCAACCGCCTTAGTGATAACCTGGGTATCCCTGACAGGACCTGGCCTGGTTGACCTCTTTCCTCTCTGACCGCCTCTCCCAGGTCCAGCTTGGTTCCTCCTTTCCTCTATCTCACTCTCCACTTGCAGTGTTCCCCAGGGGTTTAACCTCTCTCCCTGGCTCTTCAACCAATACCTGGCACCCCTCGCCCACCGCATTGCTGATCTCTGTTCCAACTTTCAGTGCAATGCAGAGGACAGCTCGTTTTCAGGCTCCCCTCGGCCTCCTCTCCTTCCCTCATCTCGGACTGTCTGTCTGCAATCCAGGAGTGGTGTGCCGCCAATGACCTCTGCCTCATCGGCAGTAAAACAGAAAACCTTCTCATCGGCACTCCTGCACCTTCCTTTCTTGCCACTCTATGGCCAGCCTCCCTTGGCCCCCTTCCTGCTCCCACCTGTGAGGCTAAGAACCTCATGGTCATCCTCGACTCCATGCTCTCCTTTTCTCCACACATCTCTGACATCTCTAAGAAGTCAAACTACCAACTGCACCTCTTCAGAGGTATTCTTCATTTCCTCTCCTTCCCCCAGAAGCTCACTGTCTCTAGAGCTCTGGTTCTCTCCAGGCTGGACTACTGCAACAGCCTCTTTCTAAATCTGCCTGCCTCCACTCTCCGATCCTTTACAACTCATCCAAAACAGGACTGTGAGACTTGTTCTTGGCCTAAAGCCCAGGGATCATATCTCTCCTGCCCTGAAATGTCTCCATTGGCTCCCAGCAGCTGCAAGGATTAAATTTAAGACACTCTGCATTGTCCACAAGGCCTTCTGGGGCCTGGTTCCACAATACCTTCAACTCTCCCTCCGGAAATACCTTCCTACTCGAGCTCTTCGCTCCTCTACCTCCAACTCCATCAGGGTCAGTCACTTCTCCAAGCAATGTGTTGGTGGTAGATCTTTCTTCGGCGGGGCCTACCTCTAGAACAGCCTCCCTGAAACTCGAGAACCACCTTTGGTTCCGGAAGCACCTCAAGACCTTCCTCTTTGCTTCTGCCTTTTCTCTTCCTCACCCCTGCTGATCTGTCTGTTTCTGCACTGGGCTCCTGGGTACCCTCCCTATTCAGGCACAGATCCCTGCCCACCCGTCTGCTTACCCGCACTGCCTCTCAGCCACCCTTGCACTTGGGTCTGTATCTGCAACTGTACAGTCTCCTTACCTGCACTTATCTGACACTCGTCTGTGCTTAAATTACTGCACTTGCCACCTGCCGACCGCACTACCTGTTGTATTTTTAATCCCGTCTCAGCACTTTCCACTCCTTCCCTGCCCCTCACACTTTCCCAATATCCATCTCACCCCTCTTGCTCACCTAATCGCCTCCTTCTCTCCTCCATTTCCTGTGTTATGCCGATGACACACAGCTTTCCTTCAAACTTCCCTCTACTACCGCCTCTTCCTCATCCCTGACTGTCTGTCCGCCATTCAGGCATGGTGTGCAGCTAACGATCTCTGTCTTAATGCCAGTAAAATGGAGATCCGGCTCATTGGGACACCTGTACCCTTTATTTCTCCTACCCTCTGGCCTCCCTCCCTGGAGCCTCATCCCCCCCAAAAACCTCTGAGTCATCTTCGATTCCGCTCTCTCCTTCACCCCTCTTATCATGGACCTTACTAAGAAGTCCCACTACCAGCTCCACCTCCTCAGAGGCATTCTCCCTTTCCTCCAGAAGCTCAATGTCTCCAGAGCTCTGGTCCTCTCCAGGCTGGACTACTGCAACAGCCTCTTAATCTCCCTCTCTCCTCCTTATGCCCCCTCCAGCTATTCCAGAATAGGGCTGCAAGATTTATCCTTGCCCTCAAGCCCAGGGACCGTTTCTCTCCAACCCTAAAATATCTCCCTGGCTCCCCGTGGCTGCAAAGATCAAATTGAAGACTGTCTGCATCATCCACAAGGCTGCTGGGGCCCGGGACCACGCTATCTCCAACTTTACCTCCCTCAATACTCCCCTGCTGGAGCCCTACTCTCTTCTAACTCCAACTATTTGACTGTCAAACGCTTCTCCAAGCAAAGAGTGGGGGGTCTATCTCCTCGGCTTGTGCCTCCCTTTGGAACAGCCTCCCTGCCCCGCTCAGACAAGCCGGACCTCCTTATGTTCCAGAAACTGCTCAAAACTTCTCTTATGTCTTCCCTCCCCAGTGCCGCCGAGACTGGTGGCCTGATCCTCATGAAGTTTACAGGATTCCAGGCCCTTCTTCCCATTCGATACCAGCACCCTCTCCCCCATTGCACTGCCCGTACGGGCCCCTGATGGGTGGCTCTGTATCCCACTCTTGGGAGTAGCTTGCACTAGCACTTAGCCTGAGGTGTCCTCCTTGGCTCTTCCCTATTGGGCCCTCCACCAGCACTTGTCTACTCCTCTGCCCCACCCTTACTTCCATCCCTATCTCCTGCACGTCTCCTCACTGCTCTTACACATCCAAAGGCCACAAGGTCTAGTAGGACCACAACTGTATATTTACTGTGTTGCCATTGTTGTACTTTCCCCTGTAGCTGTTCCCTTCCCATTTAGCCTTGTGGCGCTTTGCAACACAATTCGGTTGTATAGGCTCCTAACAAATGCTTGATAAAATACAAATTCACACTAAAACTGCAAGAAATGGTAATAATACATATACAATGCAATCTACATTTTAAAATACAAATTAGGGAAAGTTGTGATATCACCAGCAGTATTATGGGAAGGCCACTATATGCAAGGGTACATGCAACTAATAAAATGGCCCAGCACAATGTTCTTAATCTCCCTAGCAGCCTAAATAGAGGGCCAGAAAGTCAACCACACCAATCCTTCAGTCACACTGACCCCCACAAAGAATTCAGATTAAACTACCTATAACATGGCCAAATTTAAGAAAACACCATCTCCCTCTCTAATCTTATACAAAGTGCAGGGAATCCACCTCTATAAACTGATCTGCTCAGCACACTATGAACCGACACAGAGCTGGAAATATATTGTGCCAGACCTAACAACAACACACTTTCCTAAAGGAAGATAGGCCTGTCACTGCTCCAGTATGAAACATCAAATTTGAAATGACAAATGCAAAACTGTGCAAAAGTACCATTGGAGGGTGGGGGAGCAGGGTCAGCTCACGACCACCTTCTCCACTGGGCTCATGTGCTTATCACAGATGGCACCTTGACAAGGCCAGACACAATCATCACTCCATGAGATGATGGTCCATTCAGAAGATCCTCACAGATGTTCCACAACATCATCAGTTGCATGCTGCGCACATCGGGGTGTGACGCTACACTGCACTCTACAGCCATCTCTCTCAACTCACATGCTTTTGGCAGGTGCCAGATACCATAGAATCACGTCACTCATTCGCAAATCTCGTTAACTATCCACTCAAATTCAATGGGTTCTCACCCACAGAAAAAGAAATCGTCAGTTTTCACCTGCCAAGGGAGCTCAAAATGTTGAGAGGTATGGCTACCATTAAAATATGAGCCCTCACCCCCAGCCAGAAAGGAACACAGGGGTCACCCCGGGACACCATATAAAAAGGTAATATGCTGCTTGGTGAGCGCAATACAGTCATTTAAACATGGCTGAACCCTTATGGTGCTTTAATTGAGGTAACAAATTGTACGATGGAGGGGATGCAGAATAACTCTTACACCAAATAACAAGACCGACTCAGGAAGTTGGCAAAATGTCAACAGTTTTATTTTCAATTTTTTCGGAAACAGGGAGTTACAACGGACATCACAAAGCATAGTCTCAATGCATTTCATATAAAAGCATTCTTATGAAGCAAAAATGTTATACGTGACGTCACACTACATGGCAAACAAGAAAAACCTACGTGGGATTGTGGTTGGCGTAAGGGAAACATCTAAGTATACTTTCTGTACTGGGTGGAATTGTGATTGAGTCTCTACAGTCAGGTGGTTAAGTTATGCCCACCCCTAGTGCAAGTCATTTTTGACAGTTATTAGACACACAGTACATCATTGGCTCTCAGAGTATAAGGCCCTTTGTATATGGCCTTCTACAATTGGTTGGCACATGTGTACCCTTCCAGAACATTTGATTCACTAGCAGTACATAAACTGGTACCCCAGGTGTCAGTGGGTGGACTTGACCGTGTCTCCCCACCCAATTAGCCCCATATCTCTCATTGTTGATGCCTTCTGCCATTCAGATTGTCTTTGAACTCGGCCTTGTAGTTGCTTCTTGCTCTTGGGAATATAAGGGAGTATAGGCACATCCTTATCGTAACTCAGGTCTACATATCCACTCCTATTTTCATCCTCAGCTTACGTGACAGGAGACAGTGAATCGGCTCTGTTATAGCATTTAATTGTCTTGAATAAAGTAATTTGATGCTCAAGGTGATCTCTCTGTGCAACGTAACAAGGGATGCCTCAGCATCTCACATTCACTGTTCTTCAAGGACTAATAACCAGTTTTGGCTGCTTCAGCCTTTGACACCAGGCCAAACAGTCTTTCTTGGTCTACCTTCGAGCTTCAGCTCATTTCCTTGCTGCGACACATGCATAGCTATCAATCCTTCTTTCTCCATGGGGTTGAGCTTACTAAAATGGTGACATCGAACATCCAGATTCTATATAATGGCGGCACCGCCTGCAGTCTATTTCACTACATATAGCCAGCCTTATGATTACTTAGTCTACCTGCATTACACCATCTGTACAGTTATAAAACGGTCTGCATTTTCTGCAGTGCTCTTCAGGCGTGCAATCTTCAATCCGCTTATGGAAGTTTACTCGATTCTTTACTTCGTCATGAGATTCTATAAGGTCTATGCATTCTTCTTCTTAAGCCACTCTTCTCAGTGCATCATGCTTATTTCTTGCGACATCACCAGCTTTTCTTTCTCTCATTTTCATATTCCTTCGGGAACCTCTTCCAGGAGATTGTCAGTTCTCTGAGGATACATTAGATAGGGTTTTCTTAAAGGAAACTTTGTCTCAAAGACTCTTCTCGGAATAGTCACAGTTACTGGTGTTGGGCATGTCGCAACATCTGGTTTCCAGCACACAGGTAGCATGGGGGCAGGACTTCCTATAGAGGCATTTGGCTGCTCCTCTACGCTCCCCCTTCTGGTTGATTCATCAACCACACCTTCACCAGTCTCCACATCCTCTTTTGAAGAAAAGCTTCTTTGGCGTCCAGATCTTCACTACTCCCTTCAGGGATCCTGCTGATTTGATATGTTCAACACTCCAGCTCATGTAGCTGCACTGGCCATTCGGATTACAGTAGACTCATTGGCCTACATTCTTCTTGTGATTTCTTGGATACAGGAACTTTGTTCCCTCAGGTGCTACGATGCTGGTCTCTATGCACTTTCTGATTTCTTCATCTGTCAACTCCTTGGGTCCAAACCCTGATTCAACATCGATCATGATCTTCATTCCAACAGCCTTCTTTGCTGTCTTCTTGCACTGTGTGATTATTATACTGACCACACAGAATCCAAACATTATCATCACTAATACTACTCCAAGAAACCTGAAGATGTTTGTCATCCATTGTGGAACCCATGAGAAGATCGACGCAAACCAACTGTTATCTGCAATATCTTCTGTCTCATCTTCCATCTTATCATGCAGTTTAGTCAGCAACGTTATGGCCTCTGTCAAGGTCCCATTCTCATCATGAGAAGGTATGAACGTGCAACATGATGGCCTGATTTTGGCACAAACTCCTCCATCCATTGCTGTGATCATATCAAAGACATATCTGTTCTGGAGCGTCATCAACCGTATAGGCCCTCAATTCTTCCTTGCTAGCGTTGAATCCCTTTATCATAGTGTTGATCGTCTGCAGGAGCTCCCAGCGAGTGATTTGCAAACACTTCGCATTGGCCATTATCCGGATCTAAAGATAGTCATGAATATTGCTAAGGTCTGTCTGAACAACCTCTGCTCATACAGAATAGCATTGAAGGCTTCTATTGAGTTTGCTGAAAAGTAATTCTCCCTCCTTGTCCGGTTGAGGAATTTGAGTGATCTTGTCTTCCTCAAATGGGCATCTTCTTTTGGAAACTCTCCAATGTTCAGTTCACTTTTAGGAATCACTAACGATGGAATATGTATGAGTACTAAGGAAACCGTCCCTCCCCAGTCCTCGGGCAGCTTCATGTAGGCTCTGGACTGTAAGGATATTTGGCGTGTTACAGCACAGAGTACAGCACTATTGCACAGGTAGCAATTTTTTTGTGATGCAGCACCACCACATGGGTGTGGTGCATTGCTATATGTGTTGCCAGAGTAACATGGACATATAAGTAAAGACAGGCTATTCAGTCAAAAACGATTTTTACATATAAGATGCAAATCTATTTTTACAGTTAAAAGCACACATGTGCACATTCAAAAATGCACACTATTTTTCACCTGAAATGCCTATGTTGCAAGAGACACATTTGAAAATTAATAACTAACCTTATTAATAGCTAACCTGACTAATAAAACTTCATTTAACATAACCCACTAATAAAAATGTGTCTCCACTGCAGAATTAGGCCTACTCTGAAAGTGAACTTGTAAACGCACATTCATTTTTTTCTCTGCTGTCCTGTCCACATAACTACAGGAAGCAAAGAGCTCGAAGGAACAGGAAATCAGTTTGTTACAATTTTTACTGTAGAAATGAGCCATTGTGTAGTAAGGGAGGAGATGACATGATTGGTTCTGATTGGAGCAGCGTCATAGCAAGTATCATGCTAGAGGCTGTGATTAGAGTTTTGCTGGGGAAGCTTGAGGAGAGGGGGAGAACAATCGAGATCTTGCAGAGCTGGGAGAAGGACCGGTTTCCTGGCTGAAGCATTCCTGCTGCAAAAGCTGAGAATTCCAGGCAATAACCCCGGTTTGAGAACGGCAGACACTTGTTTTCACTGGGGTTAATCTTCAAGGGAGCCAAATTCAGAAAGAGAATAGCCGGAGAAAACTCATGCTGAACAGATAAGGTAATTACAGAAGTGTGGGAGCTGTGCGAAAGTGTGCGAAACTGTTCAGTCAGTGTATTTGAGGGAGTCCCAGTCCCTTATCAGCATATTTAATGTTACCAATTGAATATATTATCGCAGTTCTCTGTTCATTTTATCACAAATAATGTTGTACCATTTCATTTATTTCTGTAAAAAAGGGTTAAACTGTGTTTAAAGGAAATTTCTATAATACAAAAATATCTGAAAATAGATAGCTAGTGTGTATTATTTCTCTCTTTCATTTTGCATGGGAAAAGGTTTAAACGTGGGTAGATTTTTAAACAGTGCAATTGTCATTTTAAAACAGATGTGTGCATGATTATATTCAGTATGGACAGTTGTGAGTGAGTGACTGTAGCATAGCTTGTTGGAGGTACATGAGCCAACGGGAAGAGAGACTCTCTGGACATAGTTCCATACCGTATATAAGGTAGTGGAAATATCCACAAAATACCCAACATATTTATGGTGCGTTTCAGGCCGGGAAAGTGATCATAGAGTACCTACTGGGCGTGGCAAGCGTGTCTCACACTGCCATTTGCACATTAAAGGGAACCCATTTTACAATAGCAGTGTGCCACTAAAAACAAATTTCAGAATGTCACTGTAAGTAGCGCTCACCTGATTCCCGTAGAGGCGCCGGTCTTGACTGGGCGTATACCGGATCTTCAAAGGTGATGTGTAACACACGGCTGGCTCTTTGGGCTGGACCTCTGTGCACTGTATGTCTGACTCGAAGGGTAAGATGTCTGCAGATAGAAAATATGGGATTAATGTACTGGGTTATTGAATGTCTCTCTCTTCTTCCCTTTCTCTTCTCCTGTAGAACCCCAAAGGTTAACGCTCTCACCTTAGGTAAGTGAACGCCGTGCTCTCCATCTGCCTCGGGGCAGGGTGCTGTAACCAGTTTCTTCACTGGATAAGGGGAGCAGGCCTCTTGACTTCAGAGGACTGCTGTCCGTCGTTTACTGCACGAACGGTAAGTTTCGAGTAATTCTAATGTCTTTAAAAGTCTTTAGTAATGATGTCTCTTGTTTTGCAGGGTTCCGGCGATGGCGGATGACGGGCTGAAGTGAGTTGAAGATGGAGCCCGTGTGATGAATAGAAGCGCCTGGAAGCACGTAAGTAAGCGCTTGTTGCCTGCTTCACAATGCGCTCTAACTGTCTTTTTATTTTGCAGGTACAAGTTCGGAGCGGCTGCAGGGTGCCGGAATACCCACTGGGTTAGATGTGGAAAGGAGTAATGGCACGTGAGTATTAAAGTTCCCCAATGTCTTTAAACGCACCTTGTTTTGTCTTTCAGGTGCGGATGCAGCGCCGAAGGCCTCCGGAGCGTGCAAAGAGTTGGTAAGCTTTTGTCTTTCAGATGCCGAAATGCAGTGCGAAGACCTCCGGAGCGCACGAAGAGTAGGTAAGCCTTTGTCTTTCAGATGCCGGAATGCAGCGCGAGGCGTTGGTGACAGCCGATGGACCAGGTAAGTGAAGCGCTGTCACTGAAGACCGTAATGCTAACCTGTTCTTTCTTGTCTTTATAGGTGTTGCTGGAGACTGGATTCAGGATGGTAAGCCTTTTTCCTTAGGCCCAGGATCAGATGCAGAAGACACGATGAGCATTCTGCTGCAGAGGATGCAGAATAACGCAAAGCAAGATTCATCCATCAGGTGTGGTTTAAATAGCCTCCTGTAGTGCTTAGGTTTCTCCTTCCACAGCCACGCCTAGGTGAGAAAAGAGTTCCTGCTTTCCAGAAGAGTTCCAGTGTTCTGAACCTAGGGAGTGGCTCCTGCCCCACCCAACAGGAAAAGTAGTTCCAAACAGAAGAGGATCAGAGGCTCAACTGGCAGGCAAGTAAGCAGCATGGTCTGCTGCAGGTAAGTCCACCCAAGCATTATGAGCCCGTGCTTCCAGCGCTGGGACTGGGCATATTTATGAGCCTGGTGCCACTGGCGCCAGGACTGGGTCCAAAAGGTCCCAATTGGGACTGGTTGGCACTCGGAACCTGGGTTATGGATCTGCTTCCAAGGGAGTTGGGAAAACCCTGACCTTTTGGAAGCAGAGATCATGACAGTCACAAAGGGAAACCACATTTTCAGACCTAGTGCAATATTTAGAGGCAAAGTTTGCAAATGGGACGTGGCCGTCGAACAGCACCTTAGAATGGCGTGACCACATTCAGGGTGAGGTGCAGAAAGAAAAACTAGACAATATTTTTGCAGAAGGCAGCATAATTCAGGTCTGCCTTACAAGATTATTGAATGCAGCCGATAAAAGTGCAGAGAAAGACTGTTTAATACGGCTATGCGGCAAAATATGGTTTATTTTGAATAAGTCCCTGCGAATGCAGGAGAATGATACCCAGCTAATTAACAGGTTAAAGACTGAATTAGATGGGGCAAGTAAAAATCAGGAAATGTTAAGAGCAGAATTGGATGTATGCCAAAAAGACATGCAATTAAAATGCAGAGACTTTGATGCTCAGTTATCCAAAAGCAAGAAACAATTTGAGGATAGTGAGCAAGAATTGGTACACTTAAAAGCTTTAGTGGACCACATTAGACAGGATAAAGATGACGTTGTTTCAGAAATGCAGATTTTACAAAAAGAACATTGTGAAAAAGAATGTGATCTCCAGAGTCCAGAACAAGAAATTATTAAAATGATTCAAGAAAGAGACAAGAGAAATAAAGAGTTCAATGAATGGCAAATGCAAATGTGCGACATGCAGGAGGTGATTAATAAGATGAGTGATGAAAACAACTATTTGCAAAATGAAGCAAACAGACTCCTTAAAAAGTGTAAGGACTTAGAACAGCAAATGTGCATTCCCAGGTCCCAGAAGAGGCGGCAGGGTAGCACATTCAATGGAGTGGAGGTGAATTCTAGCTCTGCCCAAAGAGCTAGTGCTCCAGTGACTGGGCCGGTGACTGAACTTGGTTGCAGCGCCATTGGGGGATTTGATACTCCCATTGGGGGCAGCCACCAATCTCATACACCTGAAAACAGGATTGAATCACAAAATAGTGCAATTCCATGCATTGCAACAAGTAGCCCCATAAAAATAATGAAATCCATTAAAGCCCTGGTCAAACCATTTAAAAAGGGAGGTGAATGCTGCATTGAGGATCACTTAGAAGCGGTGCATGACATTTTTAAAGCACTCCAGATACCTAAGGAACAGTACAGACAATATTTTCATTTAACTTTAGATGCCCCGATGGCCAGCATCCTAAGGGGATTAAATGAACAGCAGAATATGACCTGGTTGGAGTTTGAAAAAGAAATTAGGCGTCATTTTTCTCCTTTTCAGTCAAGAAAGTCGCTTACACAATTACTGCTGGACCTAATACATCCCCTCGCCAATTTTTACAAGACTTAAAAAGAGCATTTTATCGCTTTGATGTATCTTTTGACCCGAATTCCAATGAGTTTAAAACTGCATACTTCTATGGGCTACAGAAAGACATCATATCCCAATTGGTCCGTGAATTTGACCGTTTTGTCCCTTGAATGGATTGTACATCAAAGCACAAAACTATATGAGGTACTCTATTGTCAGGGTAGAGAAAGTGATAAAATGAAAGATACTAGACCTAAATCTAAAGAACCCTCAGCCACAGTAATGGAAATCAGGTCAGCCAAAATGTCCCTTGAGTCTGCTCAAAGCCAAGGTAAAAATAATGTGACACCTGAACAAAGGGGTAATCAACAAAGATCGCCATTTCCTGTACCAATGTTCCAATCACATGATCCTAGTAATAGAGAGAGCTACATCAGCCCTAGGTATTTAGGGAACAGACCCCGGGTAGGATATCGGCCTGATATGGCAGGTATGAACAATAACCAGAGACAAAATCAAGATCAAAGAAATGATGGTCCCTACCAGTCATTGGGGACATAGAGCAGATTTGATCCCAACACCATGATATATGGTAATCAGGATAGACCCCAATATGCGGATCGATTTACTGATAATGGAAATCAACATAGGGGCCAGTACCCACAATCTGAGAGACAGGACATGAGACAAAACGTGAACTACAATCCACGTCAGTACAATGATTCCCCACCAGGGGACTATAATCAAAGGATGGGTGCAACCCACTCCCCTCCACAAATGAATCAAGAGTTCAGAAACCATCCCAACCGACATCAATCACCTGAGAGGTATCAGAATAGATCCAATCGGGGAAAACAACCAATATCGACCTAGTCCACAGAAAGAGGATTCTAGAGAGATGGAAAGGTTCCAGTGCCTTGAGGCCCAAGTGAAAATGTTAGCTGAGCAAATAGGAAAGCTCTATACAGTGCAAAAACAACCTTCCAAAGAGGGGGCTGATGGCCATAGCAATGACCGGGGGGCTTCCGAAAAGTGACTAAGTACTCATGATAATTGCAGTGCCAAAATGACAGATTGCTCTGATATAATTTTGCACAACGACTCTGAGATGCCTAATGGATTAGAAATGAAAGTGCCAGTAAATGAACTTGTGACAGAAAGTGCAAATACTTCTAAAAAAGAGGTACGGTTTAACCTAGAGCTAAATAAAACAGTAAAGATTTGCACAAATGAAAAAGAAACCTTAGGAATTCCAAAAGAACAAAGGGACAGATTTAAGAAAAATGACTCATGCATGGGGAATACCAGTGAACAGGGAGTAAGTGGGGATGCTATAGCTCCTTCCCCGGGCAAGCAAAACAATGACCAAACACAGGCAGAAAAAGGAAATACTCAAAAGGAGGGTACAAGTCAATCACCAGAAGAATTCTTTGAGCCACATATTTTTGAAGAGGCTGAAAGGGCTGGTATCACACTAAATGATCACAAATGCACAGAATTAAAAAATGACAAATTGCTGAATGATGTTGTTACACATGTTCAGTTGGAAGGTTGTAATGTGGTCTCTGATGTTACCCAGATGGATGGGCGAACAGTGGCCACACTCCAAAAAACCTCTGATCATGGAGAAATGAATAAAGTCTCTCGCGCAGAAATGGGTAAAAAGGAGGGAAAAATGTCTTTCCATTTACCAATGTGCTTAGCCAAAAGTGAAAAAGACCCGAGAAAGGTGAGCCCTGAAATCAGTAAGAATTCACACATCTTATGTGTATTAGAGGAAGTTGAGGACAGATATTATGCACCCATCACTGTAGAAGAAAAACGCCACACCTTTGCTATGATTGACACTGGCGCACAGGCCACAATTATGTCCAAGGAGCTGGTAAAGAGTATCAATGAAGGGAGACCCCCACAGAGTCAGATCACAGTGAAGGAAAATCAAGGTCCAGTGCATAACTTTAATGGGGAGGAGGTGCCCATCATAGGTGTAACTGAGGTTGACATAAAAATAGGAAAGCACAGAATGAAACAAGAGGTATTGATGACATCTATTTGTGAAATTCCATTTCTGATTGGGACAGATTGCCTGAAAAGATGGTCTCCTCTCATAGATGGGGTGAATGGAGTGCTGTGGTCCTTAACCAAAAAACCATTGAGGCCTAAGAAACTAAAATCACAAAACAGCAATATAAATGAATGTCACACCGTTGCCAAAACAAATGATGCTGTGGAGGTATATCTCCAGAATAGCTGCATACCTAGTGTCACTGTTATATTAATGTGTCAATACAAAATGCAGAGCGACAATGAAAAACTACCTGGACAAATATACTTGGACCCAAGGAAAAATTGGCAGACTGCCATAGATGAGCACACATTACGTTATTATTTAAAAGAGAAAACATGCAAACAGAATATTGCTCCTAAAACAGATTCAGAAAAACACATTACCACTCTGGCAGAAATACACATGGAAGATGAGCAACCATGGGTTCATGTTGGTATAAATTACTATTTTAAAACAATAAAAGCCACTTTAGCGCTTGGACATGAAAGGAGTTTCATTAATGAGAAATTGTTGCAAAAAATAATGGAGAGGGAAGAAATCCCAAAAAAAAACAATATGTTTCTGGGTTGGACAGTCCAGACTTTGAAAACCGAATTGCAGGCAGATGCATGCTTAAAATTAGCATTGGGCAGAAAACAATTCACCATAATGTATGGATAGTGAGTGGAGCACAAAATGAATTTTACATGGGCAATGACATCATGCACAGAATGTGTATGGTGTTAGATTTCCTTAATCAAAAAATATGGTCACGCCTAGGTGGTCCGGCACCTGAATTTGAAGACAAAAGAAGGGCTTGTCATTGTGCACAACTGGTTCCTTATGCAATCGAAATACAAATGAGGAAATATACTATTATTCCTGCATTTACAAAACAGTTTGCAATAACACTGAAATGCAAAAATGGACCGCAGATGAAAGGCTCTGATGCATTTGTATGCCTGAATGAATCCATAAAACAGCAAGGCCTGTATTATGAATACATTCCATTGGTAGACATTGGTGAAGGATCTGTAAAAATTATGGTAAATAATAAAGGTTGTCAGGATATTCATTTAGAGGAAAACTCCCCTTTAGGAATGGCCATACAAAAATCACATTATACGGCAGATTTAAATAACATGGTGATTGGAAATATCCCTGAAAAGTATGTCGATGCCAAGGGTGAGTTGCCAGAACACCTGGACTCTCAGCCCAAAGGAATATTTAAAATTCATTCTGTGTATCCTTATGATTCAAATGAGACAGTGTGCTGACATCAAGAGGATTGCATAATATTTAATTTAAATGAAAATGAAACAGAAAATCAGCCCATTGAAGTGGAAGCTGACATGCCAAAATATTTAAAAGCGGCAGCTTTACAAAAAGACACAGCCACACAGTTAGAGGAAAGCGCTGAGATTCCCTTACCAGAAGATTTTCCAGAATTTTCCAAAATGGTAGAAGAGCAGATCTCCTTAGCGGATGCGTGTGAAAGCAATGAGGATAGGCACAATCTGAGGGAGATATTTATGGAGTTTAAGGATGTATTTGCAAAAGATGCTTATGATTGTGGTTTAACTGGTTTACATGTGGCCACACTACCAGAAGGGTGTAGCAGAAATCCAGTGTTTGTACGCCAGTATAGACTACCGCTGGCATGTTTAGAATCATTGGCAGAGATTATTAAAAATTTGGAATCGCAGGGAATCATCAGGCCCATTCATAGCACATCCAATACACCTATTTTAGGTGTGTTAAAGCCAAATGGTCAATGGCGGCTATGTGCAGACTTGAGAGAGTTAAATAAAAGAGTACCAGTATCTAGATGGCCACTGCCATTCATTGATCAGGGCCTAGCTCAGGTACATGGTTCAAATGTATTTACCACATTAGATCTCACCTCTGGATATTGGTGCGTGCCATTGGCAGAAGAGATACAACATTTATTTTCCTTTACATTTGACAGGACTCAATACTTCTGCCTTAGAGCTCTGTTCGGGTACATCAATAGTGGGAGTGAATTTGGCATATTTTTGAGAAAGGCCATGCCGGATGCAGCGGAAAGAGGAACAATAGTTTACGTGGACGATGTCCTGATAAAAAATGAAAGCCTGAAAAGCCATTTTGATGAAACAAGACATGTGCTTGGCCAATTGCAGAAAGCAGGCGCCAAAGTATCTTTGCAAAAAAGCACAATGGTGCAAGAAAAAAGTGAACTTTCTAGGGCATGAAGTGACTGAACATGGGCTAAATCCACAAAAGAAGAAAACAGAGGCCATACAAAGATTAAAAGATCCTAAAAATGTGAAAGGAGTAAAAAGTTTATTAGGGATGACAGGCTATAACAGAAAGTTCATTGAAAATTATGCAGAAATCACTCAACCATTGACTAAACTGCTTAAACTGAATACTCCCTGGAAATGGGAAAAAGAGCAGTCTGGTGCAGTGGCTAAATTAAAGGAATGTCTTGTAAAGGCACCATGTTTAGCATACCCCATAAAGGACAGGGATTTCTTTATAGAAATAGGTTTTTCTGAACATTGTATGTCAGCAGTGTTATCACAAAAACACAATTTGAATCACAAAACCATTGCCTATGCACGTAAGGCATTTTCCCAAGTTGAAATGAAATTTAATGAATGTGAAAAGGCCCTATTAACCACTGTGTGGGCGCTACAACATTTCCGCCCCATTGTTCAGGGAGAAAAGGTGATTATTGAAACAAATCATCAACCTTTGCAATTTTTAGAGAGTAAAAGAATTAGATCAGGTAATCTAGCGCAGTCCAGAATCACTTCATGGACGCTGTCATTACAAGGTTTTCCCGTAGAAGTGAGATATGGACAAAATAAAAAGAACCCAATTGCTCAAGGGTTAGCTGACTTATATGACTGCGCAGCTGAACAAATACCAAATGAAATGGAAGTGGAAACTAGTTTGCAGGAATTTGAACAATCACCACACAAAGCTTTTGATGAAAAAACATGCAAGGATTTGCCAACTGTATATGTGGATGGTTGTGCTTTTCACATTGAAAATGACAGTAATAAACAATTAGTGGCAGGAATAGGAAATGTCTGGTTGAAATGTGAAGGCGTCCCCAGTATAGGGATGAGGATTGGAGCTAGGAGCAGGTAGGTGGCGGAATTGGCAGCCATTTATAAAGCAATTGCTACTGCAGTTGATAAAAAGTTCAGTGAAATTGTCCTGGTGACTGATTCTGACTATGCACGGAATAGCTTTGTGGAGTATTTGCCTGGTTGGAAAGCAAGAGGCATGGTTACATACAACAAAAAGCCACTTAAACATGGAAAAATGATACAAGCCATAGACAAATTGGTGTCAGAGAATAATTTAACAATATACTGGAGAAAAATGTGTGGGCATTTAAAAACACCAGGAGAGGATAAGGAGGGAAATGATAAGGCAGACCACCTGGCTAAGATTGGGGCTGTGATGGGAGAATTGCTACCTATTGATTATTTAATGGGTGAAATACAAATTGATGCAGTAACACGTTCTAAAGCACCAAAGGAGGTAGATCAACCAGTGGTACAGTGGAGTCATGACACGCCAGATCAAGATTTGATTGAGGCACAAAAGAATGATCGAATTTTGGGAATCTATTATAATCATTTGATAGATCCTGAACAAAATCCTTTAACAGAAAATGATTGTATGGGAAAAGAAGAGTTGAGGGTGCTATTGAAGAACAAAACACGAATTAGATTACAGGATGGACTCATGATTAGAGAGTCCATAACAGGACAAATACAGTGGGTGGTACCCCTTTCATTCAGAGGGCTAATGCTACACCATGCACATGATGCCATAACTGCAGGCCATAGAGGTTCACAAAAAACATTAGAAATACTAAAAGATTATGCTTACTGGCCACATATGTCCCAAGAGGTGGAATTATATACTAGAGGATGTCTAGTATGCGCCCAATTTAAACCTGCTTCACCAATGCATAGAGCACCATTGATGAAGAGGCCTAACTCTCCCATGGTCAGATTTGCAAATAGACTATGTAGGTCCTTTAAAAAGGTCGAGCAGAGGAAACCGTTATATTTTAAGTGTGGTAGGTTTGATGTCGAAGTGCATTGAATGCATTCCTGCACCAGATTTTAGTGCGCAAACAGCAGCCACATTGCTGGTGAACCATGTGTTCTCAAGGTTTGGGTTGCCACACAGAATTGAGTCAGACAGAGGAAGTCATTTCACAAGTACTCTAATGAGTAAGATATGGCAAATACTAGGTGTGAAAAGGAAACTACATATCGCATATCGGGCACCGTCTTCAGGTACAGTTGAAAGGAGCAATAGGTCTGTTGTGGATATTTTAAAGAAATTTGTGGCAGAAGCAGGTTCCAGCTGGGATTTACGTTTACCGTTGGTTTTGATGGCAATCAGATCAAATCCTGCCAAAGCAACAGGTGTTAGCCCCCATGAGGTCTTGACAGGTAGGAAAATGGTGTTACCACAACACCTACTATAAAGAACACATGAGCAGACACTTGTGAGTGCATCCACAGTTCATGAATATATTGATGAACTGAGGAGGCATTTGCAACATGCATTTGCTTTTGTGCAGAGAAATCTGGAAAGAGCTGCTGACAGTGCAAAGTCTTATTATGACAAAAAGACATCAGTAAAGGAATACAGTGTAGGGGGTCAGGTGTACAAGTTTCATTTGGGAAAAAGTAAACAGAAACATTCTAAATTTCTAGCAGCCTGACAGGGGCCATTTCAAATTATAGATAAGGTCTCTCCTGTAGTTTATAAAATTTTGAAAAATGAAGGTGAAACGGCAATAGAGCAGTTCGTCCATGTAAATCAAATCAAACCATGCCATCCCAGACGTGAAATCTGGCAGCTTGAGCATGTAGAAACGGATAAAGTCCCTTGAACACAAAAAGAGAAAATAAATGGGTACAATCAGGAGGCAGTGACAGAGAAGTTAAAAAGTTGATTGTTATAATGGCACATAAACACTGTAATATATGTAAAAATATATAACATAAAATAAGTAAATATATATATATATATATATATATATATATATATATATATATAAAATGGAAGCCCATGGTTGATGTGCAGAGAGAAAATGTATTAAATATTGAATGCTGTTTTATATATGCTTGTTTTCTTTTTAACTTGTGTTTAATTTCAGAAATAAAAAAAATGAAATGTTTTTACCAAGCATGTTTTATTTTTGGCAAAAGGCTGAAGTTAGTATTGTGCTATGTACTTAATTTGTTTCTTTTTTTATTTGATTTAGAAAATTAACATTATTTGGTCGGAGGTTCCGGGATCAGAGCCCACAGGAGACGATGGAGTCCTGGAGCCCACGTGGACGGATTCCGGGAAAGCCCCAAAGAGGGGTGAAGACCAAGGCTGCAAAGCGATCAGCATTGAAGATGATACCGATGATATCGTTAATGATGATGATATTTGGAGGGATCTTCAAGAATTCAGAAGCACAGGTTGTCATTGAACCTTGACCAGCATCTGGTATCGCGGTGGAAGAGGCACCAGGATTCATCATGAGTGATAGAAGGATGATTTTCCAAAATATATACATACCATTGAATCCTGAGATTTTGATTGAAAAACATTTGAACAATACCGGAATTAAGATTGAACAGACTAAAGAGTGGCTGGAAATAAGAAAAGAGGACACTAAGCAGTCAATAAGAGATATATTAATGCAGTTGGAAAAACATTCGTGAATTCAGCAGACATTAAGAAGAGGAGAGGAAAGAGAGGTGCGGTGATGCTCGCGATATCATTGGTAATGTCTATAGTTGGAGCCATAATAGGTACCACAATATCAACAGCCAATTCTATTCCGGTAGGAACACTGAGTGCTAAAGCGCAACAACTGAGTATTGACCTAGAAATAATACAAAAAACATTAGATGGAATTAGAGGGGGACTGGATGAACAAGTAAGATTCATAAATGAAACTGCAATCATTCTAAATGAACAAGCGGATGTAATGCAACGGGCGACTTAAATAGTACTTAAGCATGACAGAACTTTAAATGAAATATTGAAAATAATGAGTCCTGTTGATAGACTATTAATGAATTATATGAGAGAAGTTCAAACTGCAGTTTCACAATTGATTCAAGGACATATCCCCTTGTATTTTGTTTCACAGGATATTATTCGTCAAATGATAGAAAGATTGAACAGGAGGGAAATTGATATAATACAGGTAAAATTGCATTCGAAATGGGTAATGCAATGCCGTTATATGTGGACTTGGAAAGACTAGAGATCGGATTTTTCCTATGCATCCCATATGTAGCCCCTGAACTTATTTATCAAACGAAGTGGGTACACAACGTGGGATTTTGGCAAGAGGACAAATTTATTAAGATTAAGACTCCAGAAGTGGTGGCATTTCAGTCATGGGAACCTGAAGTTTATTTAATACCAAACCTGGAAACATGTGTCAAATTTAAAGAGCAAAATTATGTGTGTCCAGGTAAACCGTTTGTTCCTGATGCCACAGATGCTATTTGTGGTTTGAAATCTGACCCAAGTATATCAGAAGGATGTGAAGTGATTATTAGCAATATGGGGAGTGAAGAACTGGCACAGGCTAAAATGGTCAGAGGTAAATGGTTGGTCACCACCTGTTTAAAGAACATGACGGTAGTACATTTAAACCATGGAACATACGTGGTTAAACAGGTGACATATAATGTTTTTTATTTACAGGTTCCAAAGGATACAATTGTGGGGTTAACATAGTTTCATGTAACAAATGATGTTTGGGAAAGCCAAGTGGAAAATATCAATTTTTTTCAAAGGGATACTTTTCCAATAGATCCGGATGTGGAATATTTATTGAATCACAAAGAAAGACATGTTATAAAAATGAATTTGAGAAAAAACAATATTACAATTAGTAATCTGGGGATAATAAAAGTGGAAATATTTAATTGGGGAACCTGGGGGGGGAACGCTCAATAGTGGGTTTGGCTGTCCTGGTGCTAATCATGGGTGGATGGTTGATTGTGCTATCAGTAAAAATGAAAATGTTACTGATTTTAGTAGCTACGTCAGGAAGAGAAAGATATCCCAGTACACATGCATTTTAAAAGAAAAAAAAGAACAGGTTGTTTTTAGGAATTGCCTTGGATCGTAGCCAATTTCTAAAAACAAAAGGAGGGTATGTAAGGATATTTGGCGTGTTACAGCACAGAGTACAGCTAGCAATTTTTTTTTTATGCAGCACCACCACATGGGTGTAGTGCATTGCTATATGTGTTGCCAGAGTAACATGGACATATAGGTAAAGGCAGGCTATTCAGTCAAAAACGATTTTTTACATATAAAATGCAAATCTATTTTTACAGTTAAAAGCACACATGTGCACATCCAAAAATGCACACTATTTTTCACCTGAAATGCCTATGTTGCAAGAGACACATTTGAAAATTAATAACTAACCTTATTAATAGCTAACCTGACTAATAAAACTTCATTTAACATAACCCACTAATAAAAATGTGTCTCCACTGCAGAATTAGGCCTACTCTGAAAGTGAACTTTTAAACGCACATTCATTTTTTTCTCTGCTGTCCTGTCCACATAACTAAAGGAAGCAAAGAGCTTGAAGGAACAGGAAATCAGTTTGTTACAATTTTTACTGTAGAAATGAGCCATTGTGTAGTGAGGGAGGAGATGACATGATTGATTCTGATTGGAGCAGCGTCATAGCAAGTATCATGCTAGAGGCTGTGATTAGAGTTTTGCTGGGGAAGCTTGAGGAGAGGGGGAGAACAATCGAGATCTTGCAGAGCTGGGAGAAGGACCTGTTTCCTGGCTGAAGCATTCCTGCTGCAAAAGCTGAGAATTCCAGGCAATAACCCCGGTTTGAGAACGGCAGACGCTTGTTTTCACTGGGGTTAATCTTCAAGGGAGCCAAATTCAGAAAGAGAATAGCCAGAGAAAACTCATGCTGAACAGATAAGGTAATTACAGAAGTGTGGGAGCTGTGCGAAAGTGTGCGAAACTGTTCAGTCAGTGTATTTGAGTGAGTCCCAGTCCCTTATCAGCATATTTAATGTTACCAATTGAATACATTCTCGCAGTTCTCGGTTCATTTTATCACAAATAATGTTGTACCATTTCATTTATTTCTGTAAAAAAGGGTTAAACTGTGTTTAAAGGAAATTTCTATAATACAAAAATATCTGAAAACAGATAGCTAGTGTGTATTATTTCTCTCTTTCATTTTGCATGGGAAAAGGTTTAAACGTGGGTAGATTTTTAAACAGTGCAATTGTCATTTTAAAGCAGATTTGTGCATGATTATATTCAGTATGGACAGTTGTGAGTGACTGTAGCATAGCTTGTTGGAGGTACATGAGCCAACGGGAAGAGAGACTCTCTGGACATAGTTCCATACCGTATATAAGGTAGTGGAAATAGCCACAAAATACCCAACAGGACCCACAAGCCCAATATCGATCCATCAGGCCGGCTGTCCATGCTCCCATTCTAATAACATCAACTGTAGTCTTGAAGCCTTTATTTCTTCCCACATAATTCTTTCCCTTTCTTTGAAAGCATAATGTTGCATTTATCAATGGTACCCCCATCGGTCCTGATTCATCTTCTACCCATGTGAACTGTCTGGCATGGTTAGCCCATTACTTTAAACAAGCATCGTTCACTCTCTGTACTTCTGGCAAATATTCTGGCTTTAATAGCTGAACTGTGCAGGACATCAGGCCTCCTTCCCATCATAGATTTCACTTCTCCAAAAACTAAGACTTGTGTTCGCTCCCAACATCCAGGCCATCCTGCTACTTCTGCTCTATCAGGGCAATTCAGTCTCTTCGTCTCCGCAACTACTACCTCTTCATGTCCTTTCACAGGATATGTAAGCATCTTGCTTTTCCATGCAGGTTCCTTTTCCATCTGTGTAGTCTTGATATAATCATCCTGGGACGGAAATAACCATTTCGATCTCCATCGCAAAGTGGCCCAACTTCATTGTAACGCTCACCTGGTATCTACGGGGACGTCACTCAGGCTGTTCTGACCTCTTACGACCTCAAACCCTTCCCTGGAGTCTACTCAACTGGAGACTGGGCCCGAAACACAGGATTGGTAGAGTGTAACTCCCTATTGTCTCTGTGTGCTTGAACCCCTTCTTCCCTGGGGTCCAACCCTTCCCTTTGATCCACAGCTCACCTCGTTTCCTTGGAAAGTGTGCTCTCCGTCCTGCTTTCAGCGCGGGGGCGCGTTGATTGATGCCGGCTCGTTGCTGCCTAGTTACTTCACTGGCAAGAGTCTGACTGGAAAGTATAATGAGTCTTTTGAACTGTTCTCTAACTTCGTTCCTTTCCTTCCTAAGATGATGGCCGGCGTCCGGGGATGGCGACGTGCTGCTGAGATGAGTAGCGCTGAATGTGAGAGCGCGATGCAACCCTTTCGTATTTGTATTGAACTGAGTTCCTTTTCTGTGTCTTTTAGGTGCCGCAACGTTTTCAGTGTGGATGCCGGTTATGAAGAAGAAAAGCGGTGATTGAGCACGTTATGCGGCGCCTCTAGATGTTTCCACTCTAACCTGGAGTGTCTTTTCCCTCTTGCAGATGGATGAGAAGTTCCGGAAACAGAGTTCCCCCAGAGCGGCTGGGATTTAGGTAAGCGTTTGAAGTTCGTACAGTCTTTAAAAATAAGCAAAGATTTGCTGAATGCTTACTAATGCCTTTTTTCTGTTCTTTTCCCTTTTCCTTAGGAAGCGGCGTGCCGGGATGGGAATGACACCGCCGAAGATGCCTGCAGAACAGAAGGAGCGATGAATGATGGGCAGAAGCGCCGCAAGGTAAGGCTGTTCCCAACGGTGTTCTTGGAGGAGCTGAACGCAGAAGAAAGATGCAGGCCTACTGGAGACTGATCCGAACACGGTGAGTGTCACGCTGCAGGTGCAGAAAACACAAAGCATGTTTCTCAGCCTGGGGGTGGCTTAAATAGTCTCTGGGTATCCCAGGTGTCTCTGGGCTGAACCACACCCAAAAGACTAGACTGCACATGCAGTTCTGGGAACCAAAATATGTGGAGGCATCCATCTTGTCCCCATCAATGGACTACAAGTCCAATCCCCAATGTTATCCTTATGGGAGTGAGGGAGTCTGGTGCCACAAGCGCCAAGTCTGACTCCAAGTGGGTCTTTGGAGGGATGGAGAGGCCCTTGAGGGCCATGTAGGTGATCATGGCCTGGCTCCAGCCTGACATCTTAGAGGGCTGGGGACATGAGGGGCAGGAATCATGACATTCATTGAAATTGGCCTCTTGTCATGCATGCCGCAAGATGAACGAGCCATCTGGCATCGTTCTCTAGGAATGAAATTTTGTGTTGCATCCATGGCATAGGGTATGAGAGCGCAGACATAGCAACTCTCCTTAGAGGTTTTCTCTCCCACCTTTTTCATGTGCCGATACCACATGTTATTACCCCAAGTGTGCTGTACTGTCTAGATATGTGTTTTTCCCTTCATTATCTTCCTCTGCATTTTTCTTGCTTCTCACTACTAACAAATCCATGCTCATATAATAATCATGAAGTATATCAAGCAGAGTTCTCTGTCTGGGGAGAACCATAGGGGTATCTCCCTTAGTGGAAGCAAATAAATCAAGAGCAGTACTTGTAGTAGTAGGAATCATAGAAGACCATGTCTTAACAGGAGCATTAATGTAATGGGGAATGCTAAACAGAAAAACATTAAGTATGGTGGCACATACGTATATCATAAACAAACTTATTAATCCCCACCATTTGTGACATTCTGGGCTTATTTGAGCTTGCTCATTCCCTAAAACCATGCCACTTTCAACATTTCTTATGTTTGCTATAATCAATTAAGGAAGGAAAATACTTTTTAATCAGGCAATTAAGGTAGGTCTGGTAGTTGCAGGATTTCTTGTATTATCGCTACACGCAGCCTTCTATTCACAGGGCCATTCTTAGGATCATGTAAGAAAGTGCGAATGTCCACATCTCTTCTATCAAGAGCAGGATAAGCTTGAAGAATGAACACAAAGACAGCAAGTAGAAGTCTATGGGCATCTCTGTTGGTCAGGACCATAGGCTCAATTAACAGATATTTAGTGAAAAATTAATCAGGTTACTGCCCGAACTCGAAATCTAGTTCAGGAATACTCGTGATAAATTTACATTTCTCTAAAGTTCATTTTCAAAGATTCCTGTGGCTTAAGCGAAGAATTACACTCCTGCTATAATATCTATAAGGAGTGTCCAAGCCACAGCCCAAATGCAATCTGCATTTATTTATCAGTAACTTTATCAACCTCCTTCTTTGTCATCAATCAAGTCTGCACACACTGAAATTCTTCTTTTCTTGCTTCTAAATCTATCATTGGGGGTTCTGCGGCCTTGCCAGTGTGTAGCTACATGTCGTTCAGATGGATCCAAGCTCGTCTGCCTTGGACTTTCACTGCGGAGGGAGTAATGTTCTCTACTACATACAGTCCATTGAACCTTGGCTCGTGCCACTTCCTAGTGAAGTTTCTGATCAGCATGGCGCAGCCAGCAAAGAGCTTTGAAGCTTATAAAAGTTCAGAAAAATCTGGTTGCTGAATGGTTTTCATCTGTGTTCTGAGACCGACCCCCTGGTGTTTGAGTTGATCTAAAATGACAGATACACTAGCAGTCATACATGTCAAATATTCATTCAATTAATTTCCTAACATTTTTGATGTACTCTGGGCATCACTTCTACTCCTCGATGGAGGAGTTAAAGGCGTTCTAATTTGCCTTGCTCTCACTAGTTCATGGGGTGTGAGGTGGTAGTCTAAGCCAGGCTGATTCCTTTGGGCATATAAAGCTAAGGGCATGCAATATAGCCATCCCCTTTTCAGAGTTAACTTGAAGCTTGGCAATCCTTTCTTTAAGGAGGCCATTGAGTCTCTTGCATATTTCATTCACTTGCGGGTGATAAGCAGAAGAAAACCTATGTTTAACATTCAGTAACAGAGTATCTGTTCAAATACTTCATTAACAAAATGTGGCCCATTATTTCATCTCAGTACCTCACATACTCCCCATCTTGGGAAGACTCCACGGACTAAAACCTTTGCTGCGCAAGTGGCATCAGGGTGTGTATATGGACCTGCTTCGATCCACCTAGAGAAGGGACACGCCACCACTATCAGATACTTTTATCTATTACATACCTGCAGCATATCAACATAGTCAATATGTAAATGCTGAAAAGGAATATTTGGTCGAGGAATTACTCCTCTAATCCTTCACAGTGTATGCCCAGCGCTAAACATTTGACATATGATGCTATTTACTACATACAATGCAACATTTTCTAACAGGTTTGGTACAAACCAGTGTTCTGCAATTGTTGCAGCAAGACACTGCCTAGTTACATGGGCAGTGTAGTGCAGCGCTTCAAGCGCTACCGTTAACAAAGCTACTGGCATCACTGGTTTTCCAGTGCTGTCCTGTCGCCATAATTTCTGCTCTTCCTGTGGTGCACTGCCTTGAATCGCCACTAATTGCATTGTCTGTAAAAGATGAAATCTTTCTTTCATTACCATAATCGTGACTACTTTTTCCTTAACATCTGGAGTATCAAAACTTGAAATATCTTGTGAATACGCAACCCTTTTGGCTTCTGCGGCTTTGTTCCTGGGAGAGATAAAGTCAGTTTGTTTAGTATGCGCTGCACATTTAACTAACGTTATGGTGGGGGGTGTGGCTTGGCAGCCATGGAATAGGCTGCTCTCCTTCCGAGCTCCTGCATCCGTCCAGTGATCCGAGGAAAGCGCAAGCCGCTAAATATTGCACACCGATGTAAAAAGTAGAGGAACACAGTATGAAATGGAGTGGACCCCGTTGAAAGTTACTGCAAGCTGGTTATCCAACGGAATCAACAGTTACGGAACGTTGAAGTCTGGAACAATAGCCGCCAGTTCGTAATCAAAATGGCCGCCAGCCCCGAAACAAAGGAGACATCAAGTGGAATGGCAGGGCTGGACTATAGAAGCAAAGCGCCCAAGAACTGGTGCCTTCTGTGACAGTGATGCCTGTGATGGAGTAAGAGGTGCACGCCCAGCGAGCGCACCGGTGAGTGACAAGTCCCCGGGTACTAATGATATATGCAGAGACGGCAGATTGTGGCCTGGGAAGCGTGCCACGGCAGTAGTCAGCATACCCATAGAGACGGGCCTGGTCTAAAGGCGAGGACAGGACACCTGGGTTGGCCGCGGTATTGCACTGAACAGTTTGCAGATAAGCGGTGCGGATGGCGGGTTGGTGGGATTGGCCCAGAGTGGCTGATCCGGCGCAAGACTGCTGCTCGCTCAGGACGCGTTGGAGCGAAGGAGAGCGGCTCCAGGCGGACTGTGCGATAGATATTGACTGTGAAATGGAAGCCGGGTTGATACATGTTGCAAGGCAGAACGTGTAATGCCGCCACAAGGAGCAAAATAGACACTCTGTTGCAACGTCATGGCTGAAAACAATGCGCTCAGCAGTGCATCTGAACACGGGCAGAAATAGCTTCTGGGAGACAGGCACATACAGGCACAGTCCTAAGATGCTGGAAGCCTGCGGGCACAGGGAGTGGGCTCTGAGGCAGGCTGCACTTGCAGAGCACATCTAAAGGAGCTCTGTAGCCATGGGACATAGAAACTATTAAGCACCAACAAAGCCCCAACACAAGTGCAAGGACATAAGAGGTGCTGCTGGAATACAGACGGTGCAGAGCACGTCCCTTATGAATAACATAAGGACAACTAGCAGAAATATGAAATTGGGAAACAAGGCCCTGTGGAGAACACAAAAACGAATGCACCGCACATTGGGCTGGTATTAACGACAGACACACCTAATCCAGCTGAACGGCACCTCAGCCATCATTACTGCTGGTGCACTAAACCTGAGAGTGAATAACGAGATGGAAATGTCGGTGAGGGGAGGCAAGGCCAAGGGCAAGCAGCCCACAATGGATATTTTTGCTAAACCGCAGCAGTCCCCCAGCACCCCAATGCAAAGTGTGGCTACTGCATCCGTAGTGACGGCATCGCCAAGTGAAAACCATATGATCTTGACAGCCATAACGGAATTGAAAACCTCGTGGAGGACATCGATGGCAGAATTTAGGACGGCGCTAGAAACAAAGATAGATGAAGTTGGAATAGAGGTTAACCTGTTAAGGCAAGATGTGAGAGCACTGGCTGAGAGGACCAGTGGCCTGGAGAGTGCGGTGAAAATCAATACAGATACCAGCACAAACAACGCCAATGAAGCCCACATATTGAAGCAGCACGTAGCCAACCTGGAGAACCGAGCGAAGGAGGCTGAAGGAAGAGCGAGACGCAACATACGCGTGGTTGGTCTTTCGGAGGGGGAAGAAGGCCAAGACCCCACGAACTATGTGGAAAACATGATCACACAAGAGATAGGTGCAAATAAGCTCTCTCAAGGGTTCGTGATTGAACGTGCGCACAGGGCCTTGATGAGGAGACCGCAACCTGGAGCCCCCCCCAAACCCCCTGAGAGCAATTATAGCAAAGATCCTGAACTATGGGGCCAGGGAAAAGATCTTGGAGTTCTTCAGGAAAGGAGGGACGATAAAGAGGGCGTCTGCAACCATCACTGCATACCCTGATTACACTATGCTAGTTCAGAGACAGCGCTATAGCTATGTGGCAATCAAGAGAAGATTGCGCGCAGCTGGATTTAAATATATGTTGCTGTACCCTGCAAAACTCAAGATTCTCCACAAAGACAAAACGCACTTTTTGACTCCCCGGAGGAGGCGGCGGCGGCGACGATGTGGCTGGATGCGCATGGCCGAGAGGGATACGATAAGTGATCAAACAGCTATGCATGCTAAGAGAAGGGCGCAGAGTAATGGGTAACATTTGAACACGTCAGACTGGAATATAGAACGTGTAATGTATCAAGAATAGCGGAAGGTGTGCTTAGCTTGTTTTTTTCCAAAAATGGAGTAACGGGATGAAGACAACCTACCCCCGGGAGTTAGAATAGGTGGACTGCCACTAGGGCGACATCTCCCTGCTGAGCCGCAAGTAAGGCAGCTGCCGGAAAAGGGCTAGATGCAGGGGTGCCTGAGATCCAGGGATGGAGCTGGACAACAGTTGGGAAGGCGGGGTAAGTTGGGGCAAGGAAGGGAGAGGGGAAGGGGGGAGTTGGGGAGCATGATGGGGTTGGGAAGGGCGGAGGGGAGTAGGGTGTAGGGGAAGAGTTAACAGTTTGGGGAAGTTTGTATTGGGAAACGAGCCTACATGAAAGAAGGGAAGAATTTAGACTTGGCCTGTACTTGCGGAGGGAGGAGTGGGACCCGGATATGTCATGGGAGACCTTAGAGTAGTTACCTGGAATGTTAGAGGGCTATTAGATGGTTTCTGGTTGGGTTCCACATACATGGGGGGAAGTGTCTAGTCACACAGCCCATAGTCACGTTTGAATGCCCTGGGATCAGGGGGAGGGTAGGCCCTTAGAGTTAAAGGCTGCCAGGTTTTAGAGTTGGTAACTATACATAAATGCAATAGTGCATTGTAGATTAGACTACACTGGATTGCCTTGACATTCTAACTGCATGCTGCTTTTTAACTGACAATCAGTTACACAATAATTATTTAGGTATTGTTGTGTAAGTCAGGTTTTGGCTAGAGTAAATGTCCATATTCACTTTGTGTAGGTATTTTTGTGTAGGCCAGGTTTTGGCAAGGGTATATGTCACTGTTCACTTTGTGTACATTTTTGTTTAGGTAGTGTTTTACCTTGCATGCCACGCTGACTAACCGCTAGAAGATAGTTTGCTTAAACCTCTTGCAAAGCCCCAAGGTCTTTATCACTGCACTAAATACTATATTGATGTGTATTAGTCAGCATTTGTCGCACACACGTTGAATAGGGGTGGAATGTAGTGATACACAAAATTGCAACCTTGCCAATCAGGGCTTTAGATGATAGCATTAGCCGCTGAAAGCCAATAGTGTATTCAAAGTATGTGCTAAAAATGCTGACAGTAGTCTGTTGTAGCACTTCCATTATGCAGTAGTGAGCTACAAGGAATATGCAGGCCTAGTATGAGTGATAGGTCACATTATGCATTGTTGATAGACAGGCAGGGAGAGGGCCCTAGCTCTGTAGCTAAATAGACATTTTTGGAGTGTTTGGAACATTATGGCACCTATATAGCGCTCAGATAGCCAGTCTTAAGCGCTATGAACACTAAGCTATGAGTGCATGCCTTTTAGAGCTTGCAGATGGGGTTAATACATCCCTTAGAATATTCTGCCTCACTAACGGTAGCCCTGCATGGCCCCAAGCTAATCTCCTTTTCTCTGGGAAGGCACTGATAAGACATTCCTGAGCTTTGGCAGATGGGCTCCAGGGAGCCAGGGAGGGGCTCAGAAGAAGGAGCAGTGGAAATTAACAGAGTTGGGTTTTTTCCATGAGCCAGCCTATATTTTGCACAGGGAAAGTTCTGGAACTGTGCGTCACGGACGGGCAGCACGAGATTATAAAATATACATGCTCACATGACTCGGGTGGGAGATCGTCCTGTGGACTTGGTTCGAGCCAGATCAAGTGCCCGGAATTGGAGCTCTTGACGGCATCCTGCAGCGCTGTCCTCTGAGCGGGGCTTGTTACAGCTAGCTTATGAGGGCCAGGGTCTCCCAGTGCTGATTGAAGGGGCGTAAGACTGTGTTTCTCTATGTTTATCTAAGTTCTATGTTTCTCTATATTTTGCATTTCTCTAGGTTTTGTGCTTTGTAATCTTCTCTAACTTGAATACCAAATGTATATGAAATTCACTGTTTAGAATAAATACTAAAACTTATTGAAGGTGTCATTTGTCACTAGCATGAGATCACTGCTCAGCACAATAGAACCTGTATTTTGGGCTGAATTGGGTAATTATTGCTCCCGAGGGCTGGTCCCGAGGACAATTTGGCCCATATCAAGACAGAGTCGCCCTAAGATTGTTGGATATGTTCCTGTTGGGGACATAACCTGTCTGGTCGGGATTTATTAATGACTCCCCTCATTCTATTCGCCAGGACTGCCGTCAATATTTTACTATCCTGATTCAACATCGACAGGGGTCTGTAGGAGCCGCACTCACAGCCAGGCTTATTAGGTTTGGGGAGCGGTATGATGATCGCCTCTCTTAGAGACTCTGGTAGTCTTCAGACTTCATACGCTTAGTTAAGCATCTCTAAAAGCGGGGGGAGTACCTCAGCTTTGTACATTTTATAAAATTCACTGGGGAGTCCATCAGACCCCGGGGTCTTGCTAGTGGGTAACTGCCTCACCACTTATTCCAATTCCTCTAGAGTGATCGGTGCATCTAGCTCCTCTCGCTCCTCAGCGCTAATCTGTGGCAATCTGATCTCCTCTAGTGTTTCACTTATTTCCTTGCTGTCACTTTCCTCTGCATCTCCATTCAAGATGCGGTAATAGTCTGGCAATTCTTGATTAACTCCCTCCCGAGTGTCTACTATACTTCCATCCTCTTTCACTATCGTCCTGATTGTTGGTCTGGGAGTCTCGCTTTTGTATAGCCATGCTAAAACTCTCCCTGGTTTGTCCCCCCCCCCCTGCATGCTGCCTCTCTATGTATTTTTTGTAGTTTAGGTTGCACATCCTTTCCCAATATCCCACACATTGTTGCTGCAGCCTAATTATTGCTTCATTATCGCCTTTAGTATTACCTCCCCTTTTCAATGCCATTTCCAGCTCCATTTCTGCACCTTGTAGTTCCGCCAAGATCCCGCCTAGCACCCCCTTGGACTTGGCTATAGCTAAAGGCTTCCCAGAGCACTCCCGCCGACTCCACGCTGCCAGTATTGGTCTCAAAGTAGCTTATTATTTCCTCTCTCATGTCCTCCCTAAAAATGTTATCCTTCAGCGCCTCTGCTCGGAGGTGCCATGTCGGTATCTTCGCTCTCGGGGGTCGGTATTGCCATACTAATATCAGTGGTGAATGGTCCGAAAGGACCCTCGCTTTGTATTCTGTCTGGGCTATTTCTGTCATCAGTTCATGTGTGATGAACATATAATCCAGTCTAGTGTGTAGGTTCTGGGGGGCTGAATAATGTGAGTATTGTCTATCTTGTAAATGGTGTGACCTCCATGCATCCTCTAATTTGAAATCAGCTAACAGACTGCAGTGTCCTGGCCGCTGGGGTTGGTCTGCCTATTTTGGTGTCCGATCTATCCAATTTCGGGTTTAATGCACAGTTAGTCTCCTCCCCAGATCATCGCCCCTCCACCCCTTCCCCCCAGGCTCATGCTACGTTTGCTATATAGGGTTCTGAAGTATGCCGCCGTATCCTGATTCGGGGCGTATGTATTTATGATACATATTTCCTTGTTTTCCACCAACCCCTTTATAATTACCATCCTCCCATCTGGTTCGACTATTGAGTGCAGCAACTGAAACGGTACATGCGGTGCGACCCAGGTAATCACCCCTCTAGCATAAGCTGAATATGCTGTGCCCACAACAGTCCCTCTCCACTTCTTCCGGACTACCTCCAGTCTTTCTTGTGTTAGGTGAGTCTCTTGCAGCAAGGCTATGTCTATTTTCTGTCTGCGCAGATACATCATAACCTTATTTCTTTTTAAATAGCTGTTGATCTGCCCTATGGCAGAAAAAATGTCTTCATACCTAAAATTCTGCCATCTCCAGTGGTTGCCAATACTAGTAGCAGTGTTGGGCGTATCAATAGGCCCCACTAGGCCAGAATTTATATAGCAGAGCTGGCATCAGAACCCATAGTGGCTAGCTTATTGTGCACAGTTTCTATGTCACAAACATATAAAGCTCCTGCAATTAATGAATCTAGCTCCCTAGCTACGCGCACTCTAGTGATGGGCCATAGAAATGGACTCCATTTGTAGCAGCTTGGTAGTACTAAGGAAACATTGCCTCATGATAAATGTATGTCTAAGTGTATCACTGTAATAATGGAGGTGTGCATTACCAGCCTACAATTTAAATGTTGCCTTACTACTGGAAAATCTAACATGTTCACAGTGTCTACCTATTGTGACTTGGAGAATACCCTTCTTCAAGTGGGATATCTACCATATACAATATTAGTTTTAGCCACAAACACCATACTACCATCCAGCAGTGGCTGTTTCATCACACCATTGTGTAAAATGCATATAGTCAAGTTATAGTCCATAAAATCTTGGCGAGAGCACTCGCTGCATTTCCTGGTCAGAAAAACATCACATTAAACAAATTAAACAAATAGTATCCATTCACTGAAACATTTGGGCCTATGACTTCATAGACACCAGTCATATGAGTCAGTGACAAAAGATGTCTGACAATGTGCCAGGCCAGTACGCTAGCAATTCCATGTGGATACTCATTTGTAGCGCTTTTTTCAAAGAATTATTCCAAATGTCTACAATCAAAAGGTGACTCTTTGCATTAGTGTGCTGGAGACAGCTGTCCCCACAAAAACATGAAACTGGTTGGTTTAACAAAAACCGTGTCACACTCTGTGTCATAAAATCAAATAACTAGTCAGTCATGGTTTCATTTACCCGCCTTAAAGCTGGCTGTAAAAGTATCCGGTGTTTCAAAGGTTACCATCTCAAATTAGAGCTCACACACTTGGTAGCATTACTTCAAATTAAGAATCTTAACCTACGCACAGGTGACTTTGATGTGCGCACTCATTTTATCTCAAAATAAATTACACTCCTGCTTGCATATTTCTGCTGCCCCAACAATTCATAAATCATTTTCCTGCCTACGTGCAACGTAGAAGTTTTTTTTTTTTCAAAAAGCAAAGCATCTCTGGTTAAAGCAATTCAGTTGGAAGAGCAAAACCATCTCATTTTTTCAGATTCATCTCAAAAAGTGCATTTAAAAACCATTTTTCAAATGTGTTAGCATTCAAGTGCTGTGTCACACAGCTGTTTGTGGTGCATGATCTTACAGTCCACAACTCATTGTCCACAGTCCTTTAAACAAGAAAGGCAAGACATGTCAATTAAGTTATTTCCAGCAACTGAATCATTTGAATGTGCAGCATCAAATATTTGATAACTAGCCAAGTCTACACCGTGCCAGTTCAGCAAAAGTTATTACTCTGTTGGACACCTTTCGCAGGTTGCAGAACAAATGTCCTCATACGTCATGCATGTTAGCAGCATTGAGTGCGGTGCAGGACACGTTTAAAGTTGACTTGCTTTCTCTGAGCACAGTTTGCTTGACTGATCAGTGTCACCCGCAAATTGAACACATCTATTTCTGTTATTGTCTTGCTTTTTTGCCTAGGCAAAATACAAACAGAAATGTTAGGATTTCATCAAAACTTCTATATCAGCGTTATCCACCCCTTCCCATAATACCACCCCCATCTTCAGACGTCTCATCAGGTAACTACACACTTTATCATTGCTACTGCAATTATTGATCACCCTTCTGCATGTTTCTGGGGGCTTATTTACACTCAACCATACGGGGTGTAACTGCCTAATCACAAACTCATTTGTGCAATGCGATCATAGTTGGTCAATGGTACCTCAGACTGATCTGTGCTTTTACAAAAGCCATATAATAAGTACCCAGGTCGCACAATGCTTTTCTTTTTCACCAAAGCGATCACAAATGCCAGGCGCCAACTTGCTTCCAGTGTCTCATGATCTTGATTTAGTTTGCCCTGCTGGCATCACTCCATTTTTCAAAGGTAAAGTCTTTCAGTCCAATATCGCCTGCAGTTGCACAAGCAGCGTTGTTTATTTTTCTCCATACAGCTAGTGTCTTTCAAGCCTCTGGTTTTTTCACTTATCATTTTCCTCAAAGGGTGTTTGCTGATTTCTTGGCCCACCCCTTTGAGCGCGATAGTCTAAGTCAGTTTCTTTTGTTGCTTCAACAAATCATTCATTCTTGCACTAAGCCGTGAGGCTTCTGAATCATGGCTAATGTGCAGTGTTCATGTTGTACTCCATAGCCCCGCTCTGCATGTTGTCTCTTGCAAAACGGCTAAGCGCTTTTTGTCAGTTTTGCTTCCATCTGGAATGCCATAATGTCTTTGTCAGTTACTCCAGCCCTGGCAATGTAGCTTGCATTTTGCCAGCTGTGTATTTTCTCTTCTCAAAGCGCCTAGAGGTTTCTTCTCCAGTGCACAGCGCTTTACTTCAGTTCACATCACATGGAGCACTGGAATGCAGCTTGCACAGCAATGTCGCTTCACTTCACATCACATGGTGCATGGGAATGCAGTTTGCACGGAGTCTCTTGAAATGGGCAGCTGTCTTTTCTTAGCCCATTCACAGATGCACAAGTTCCCCAAATGTTCAGATGTGATGTGCCAGTCTGCCATCCTGCATGCAGCCTTTGTTTTCCTTCCAGTGTTACTGGGCAAATTCTTTACTTCTGATCAACATTTCTGTCTTTGTACTCCCTCTCCTCAGTTTTTTGCTCACACTGGGTGTCTCTCACAGGGGATGGAATGCAGGAATGTCAATGTTTATCTTTCGCGCAGCAAGCTTATCTCTTTGCTCTATAACTCTTAAACTGTGGCGGCTTCAATGGAAAGGCACTTGTTTCAGACAGTTCATCCAGATTAACTCTTTCTTGCACTGTTCCAGCAACTCAGAAAAGCTCCCATATCTGAAACACCATTTCATTAAATAGGAGTGCAGTATTCTGCTTTTGTTTGCCTTCCTGCACCTCGCCCAAGACAGTGGAAGTTCAAGGCACAAGCTCTGCACACACAGCAAGACTCTTATTTTCAAAAGAGGCACTTTTCTTGTCATCAGATTCTACTCCATGTAATTTTGTAAAATGTCAAAGCGTCTTTTAGACTGTTTTGAACTGATTAATGTCCCATTTAAAAGCATAAGTTTTTTTTCTCTTCTTCCTCGTAACCTTGTAGTTTGTCTTCACGAGCTCACTCCAATGCAATGTGCGATCTTTCAAAAGAACCCGCAACCCACTAAATCTTTGTGCTATCTTATCACACACAGATTTTTCATTCTGTTGTACCATTGCCAGAATATAACCACTTATTTCAGTGCATTTAAAAAATGCCATGTTTAGTGCAGCTCCCTGCACGGTTTCCCTGCAAGAGCAACCCACACTCTATATTGCTTGTGGGCTGTTATTGTGTCAACAACATTTTTTCACCATGTATCACAGTCAACAGGTCACTATTTCCAAACATGCATCACTTATAAGGCAACAGTACAAATCCATGGCATAGCGTGGGAACAGTCAAAAATACTCCAGGGGCAATTTAGAGGCAATTTAGAAAAATATAAATTGTTTTTCCCCCCAAACCATTGCAAACTGATTCTGCAATTTCAAATCAATATACAAAAATCGAAAATCCAAATACCATCACTCACTTTCTTTTTTAAGTGAGTCTCTCACCCATTATAAGCATGGCACAGCTTAAAATGCAATATAACCATTTTAGTGTGTTTCCTTTAAACAGAATTCGCCACCACTAGCACATGGAATTTACAGTTGCCAAAAGAAAAACAAACCCTTTAGGCTCTCAGCACAGATGTTACTCTTTCTCCTAAGCACGGCTCATTCCCCACGTTATTTTTTCAGGAATGTCAACACTTCAAAAGCATACATCAAAAAAGCGAACCTTCGCCTCCGAACATTACAGCCCCCCACTCGCTAGCACACTGGGGCTGAGTCAATGGTTAAATTACTATTCACAATTTGCATGTCAAATCCTTGCAACTATTTTTCCCTGCCCTCATGACAGAATAGAGTTGAGAACTCCGTCTCACTTTGCATTTCATATTACAACTTTAAACTGGGGAAACCGCATGATAAAATTCTTTCCTAATTGAACATACATCTTTCTTGACCATTCATCAGAGCGCTTTAAACAAAGCCATTTCCCGCTTGTTTATCGCCTTGTACTCCCTGGCTCCATTCCCAAGCAATAAGTCAGTCACGACTGATTTACTGAAGGGAGTCTTAACCACACAAGCTATCGGCCACGGCAAGCCGACACAACGCTGCTGTCTTTTGAAGTCTCAGAGCTGCAGTGAGACCACCAAGGAAATGCGACAGCCTGCTCCTCACTCTGCACTGTGTTCTCTCACACAATTTGTCATTTCACAGCAAGGCACTGCTCTGCACAAATCCCACAAAGCTGCCACCAAATGTCTTGATATGGGCCAAATCGTCCTCGGGACCAGCCCTCGGGAGCAATAATTACCCAATTCAGCCCAAAATACAGGTTCTATTGTGCTGAGCAGTGATCTCATGCTAGTGACAAATGACACCTTCAATAAGTTTTAGCATTTATTCTAAACAGTGAATTTCATATACATTTGGTATTCAAGTTAGAGAAGATTACAAAGCACAAAACCTAGAGAAATGCAAAATATAGAGAAACATAGAACTTAGATAAACATAGAGAAACATAGAGAAACACAGTCTTACGCCCCTTCAATCAGCACTGGGAGACCCTGGCCCTCATAAGCTAGCTGTAACAAGCCCCGCTCAGAGGACAGCGCTGCAGGATGCCGTCAAGAGCTCCAATTCCGGGCACTTGATCTGGCTCGAACCAAGTCCACAGGACGATCTCCCACCCGAGTCATGTGAGCATGTATATTTTATAATCTCGTGCTGCCCGTCCGTGACGCACAGTTCCAGAACTTTCCCTGTGCAAAATATAGGCTGGCTCATGGAAAAAACCCAACTCTGTTAATTTCCACTGCTCCTTCTTCTGAGCCCCTCCCTGGCTCCCTGGAGCCCATCTGCCAAAGCTCAGGAATGTCTTATCAGTGCCTTCCCAGAGAAAAGGAGATTAGCTTGGGGCCATGCAGGGCTACCGTTAGTGAGGCAGAATATTCTAAGGGATGTATTAACCCCATCTGCAAGCTCTAAAAGGCATGCACTCATAGCTTAGTGTTCATAGCGCTTAAGACTGGCTATCTGAGCGCTATATAGGTGCCATAATGTTCCAAACACTCCAAAAATGTCTATTTAGCTACAGAGCTAGGGCCCTCTCCCTGCCTGTCTATCAACAATGCATAATGTGACCTATCACTCATACTAGGCCTGCATATTCTTTGTAGCTCACTACTGCATAATGGAAGTGCTACAACAGACTGTCAGCATTTTTAGCACATACTTTGAATACACTATTGGCTTTCAGCGGCTAATGCTGTCATCTAAAGCCCTGATTGGCTAGGTTGCAATTTTGTGTATCACTACAGACTCCACCGAGTTATTGAACAGGCCAACAGGGAGAGATGGCAATAGTGTCTCTGGATGCAATAAATGCCTTCGACTCGGTCAAATGGCCATGGCTGATTGCGACTCTGACCAATTACGGAATAGGGCCGGGGTATCTCAAATGGGCCAAACTACTATATAGTGCACCGCTGGCCAGAGTGAAGACAGGAGCAGTTAAATCGGAGAGGTGGCAGCTTAGCAGAGGCACTAGGCAGGGATGCCCATGGTCCCCCATGCTATACATTTTAGCTTTAGAGCCCTTGGCGATATACCTGAGGCAGCAGTATGATATAATAGGCATCACTATAAAAGGGGAACCACATCTAATTTCCTTGTACGCTGATGATATGTTGCGTATCTACGCTACATGGAAGAAAACCTCCAGTATGTCCTGGAAGTGATGGAACAATTTGCAAGGCTTTCAGGCATAGCTGTGAATCCCAAAAAATCTTGCGTATTTCCACTAGGCAGGTATAAAGGGATTCCACTAGAGCAGTTACCGATCCTGTAGATACCATGGGAGGTCAGCACTTTCCGATATCTTGGGATAGACATATATCATACAGTGGGGGCAGAACATCAACACAACACAGAGAGCTAACCGGTATATTGAAAAAGGTATGAAGTTCTGGGTGAAGCTCCCCTTGGCGATGATGGGACGAGGGGCAATGATTAAAATGGTGGTTCTCCCGAGAGACTGTTGCACTTCTTTGGGAACATCCCATATTTGATACCCAGGCAATTCTTTGCTAGGGTGAACAGCATATGCAGGGAATTCCTCTGGCAGGGTGGAACAGAGTGACCGTTTGGAAGCTGCAAAACCCACACGAGAAAGGGGGTATAAAACTACCAAACTATGAAATGTATTATATAGCAAGTCAACTACAATATGTAGCCAAATGGCTCTCTGAGGAGCCAACCTCTGAATCCAGGCTGTTCCAAATGGACTGCACCCCATTTTTCCTAAAAGAAATGAAGTGGTTGCCCAGATCGGATATGGAAGGGCACCCGAGAATGATGATACTTGGGTGGTAGATATGGCGGAGAGCCTGTTAGATAATGGATAGCCCGTCTCTGTGCTCCCCGCAGGTTCCATTAGTCGCTCTGGTGGGGGAAAGAAAAGTAACTAAGACTAATGATTACGAAGCACTGGGAGCCGGTGGGGATAGTGACGATGGGTCATATATGGCAAGTGGGGAGTATAAGGGACTTTGAGGGGCTGGTGGAGGAAACAGGGTTACACACGGGGCAGTACATCACATATCATAGGGTGGTGCAGCGAATTAGAGACATGGTCCGAAGCAATATTTGCAGATTAACCGGGTGCCACCATAGACACAATATATGACATAGCATGGGGGGGCACGAAATATCTAGAATATATGAGCTGATGATGACCAAAGTGGGGAAGGAAGTGGTACAACCCAGACAAGATTCGGAAGAGGAAGTGGGTGCCTCAATGAGTGATGCAATGTGGGAGCGTGCCCAGGCATATCACAAAAAAGTGTCAAGAAACGCCAGATTACAACAGATACAATTATATATTACTCACAGAGCGTATATGACACCCCAAAGGATAGCCAAATTCAAAAATGCAGGACGACAATCGTGCCCCAAATGTGACGAAGAAAACACCGGAATGGTACACATGTTTTGGTCATGCCCAATAATAGAGAGATTCTGGGGAGAAATTGCACATAGGATGTAAGACAAAGGGATCAAAATGGAGGTGGACACAGTGTGGGCTTGTCCGATAGGAGGGTTCCCTAGACCATGTAAGCTCAAGCATGTGAGTAAATTGAAAGACCAGGCATATATATTAGCAAAGAGGAAAATTGCAATGGGGTGGAAGGCATGTCATAGACCAAGAATAGAAGCATGGTGGAAAGATCTACAGAAATGGGCAGAGGTAGAGATGGCGGTATGGCAAGAGGCAAGCAATAGTGAGGGGGAGGAAGAGGCTGGAACTTTGTTAGCTTGGAGACAACTGATAGCTGAATTATTTGGGCCTACGCATGATGGATCAAGTGACCGGGATCCAACAGGAACCAGTGATGAGGAATCCCTATTGCAAGACGAAGAAACAGGACAGGAAGAAGAATAGGCTCAGAAGGGTGGGTGTGAAGGGGGAAACAGTGGATACAGATAAAGTGATGTAAACTGAACCATTATTGTATGCACTGTAAGTTTGGTTTGTGTTGGTTGTTGAAATAAAATCAATAAAAATTGTTTTAAAAATAAACTATTGCTATGGCTATTGGGAGTTGTGCCTTAATAAGCCTGTCCAATAAAGATGCGTGTTGCACTGGAGTGCCGTCCACTCGCAGGTAGCCCTTCCTTTTCCAAAGTGCTAGCCCTGCGTGCATGGTTGACGTCACATAGGTGGAGTCACTGTACACCGTCACTTCCTGCCCTGCATGATTCTCAAGCACAACAATGAGCGCTACCAATTCTGCTGCTTGCGCTGAAAATTGAGACGGTAGTCTTGCACGGTTTATAGTGATAATTTCGACAACAAAAATGTCGAAAGTCAAAATTACGAAAAAAAATGTCGAAAAAGAAATGTCGACTTTTTTTTCAATGCATTTTTTTTTTTAAAATGGGGGGGTTCCCCCCAACCCCCCTTTTTTAAAATATTTCCCTTTTTTTTAACTCCCGAACCCCTAAAATAAATATATAATTTAAAAAAACGAAAGTCGACTTTTTTTTTCGACTTTTTTTGTCGACATTTTTTTTTCGAAATTATGACTGTCCACCGTCTTGCACTTGCTACAACGTCGAACTGGCCATTTGCTCGCTCTCATTACAGCTGTGCCAGAATGCTTTTCTCCACTGGTTTCATACATTTTCGAAGAACCAACAATAAAGAGAAATTTCCCCCCTGACAGTGCATTTTCCTTTTCACATGGTGTCTATCATCATAAAACTCTATATAATTCACATAGTCATGTACATGCTCACCCTCTGCCACTGGCTCAGCTACAAATGTGTCAGGGTTCACTATTTTGCATCTAACAATTTTAATTGCTGGATTTGAAATGATTACTTCACAGGCAGATGCTCTCCCCTGAGATGTCAATGTACCTTTGGGTTTCTCTAAAATGGCAAACAAAGCATGTTCTACAAAAGCGTCATAGAGCAGCCCATTACAATACTTGTAGATTTCTCAATTGCGAACGAGGCGGCTGCCAATGACTGTTCGCAAGGAAAGTGTGCTTTCATGATCAGATCTAAAATCCCACTGTAATATGCCAGAGGTTTGTACCCTAATGTAGTCCTCTGTGTAAGCACTGCTGTCATGACTGTCCTGTTCGTGTGTGAAAATAAGAAAAACACCTCCGCATAATTGGGAATTCCTAAAACAGGAACTGTACAAATTGCTTTTTTCAACTCTTAAAACCCTTCCTCCATTTCCTCAGTCCATTCTACTTTCTCCTTGTTCACCTGTGCTTTCTTTAAAGCCTGCAAAAGGGGTCTTGTGTACAAACTATAATCAAACACCCATGCTCTTAGATAATTAAAAAGTCCCAAAAACTGTTGCATCTGCTTTACTGTGTGCGGTTTTGCAGTCTTCACGATCGCCTCAGCTTTTTCAGGTGTTACCACCTTTCCTTCACGCAAGATCAGCTAGAATAGTCAATAACTGAATCGAATCTTGTCTGCACTCATCCTCTGTCGTGCTACAAATCAAAATGTCATCTATGTACACTGTATCACAGTGCTTTTCAAATCAATATTGCCTAGACTCTGTTGAAGTCAATGGAGACTTGCAGTACCCTTGGGGCAGCCTAGTATGTTTCAGGCGGATTTGGCGAAACATAAATTAAGTAAAGCCTTGCGAGACTTTGTGCAACATTATTGAGAAACACATTTTTTAAATCAATCACAGTGAAATATCGCACTTCTACTGGGATACTGCATAGTATTGTTGCAGGATAAGGAACTAAAGGAAAGTCTGCCTTTACAATCTGGTTAATGGGTCTCATATCTCGTATAAATCTCCACAATCCTCCCTTTGATTTTTCCACAGGGTACACTGCAGTGTTGCACGATGATTCTGATGGTACCAGAATACCTTGTTCCATCAGTGCTGAAATAGTCTCGAAAATACCCTTATCCGCCTCTCGAGATATTGGATACTGTCTCGCTCGAGGTAAAATTGCTCCTGGTTCCATTCCCACTAACTTCTTGAGTTGCCTCTGTACTTTCTCGGGCAGCCCTTGACATAAAATGTGGTAAAATACTGCCACTGTCCACTCTGCACTCGGTATCTCCTTTCTTTCAATACCTTTTCCCCATCCTACCACGCAAGATATTCCAAAACACTGCCCACCCTTTTTTCACACAAACACTTTTGCACAACACGAAAGACAACCAACTAACACCAGAGCCGTTTACCTGATGTGTTCCAATGCTAGGGTCAGGCAATTGACCAGAATCACACACACCCACGATGGTCCTTTGCCTTCCACACAGGGATAAAAGGTGGTGCACAAGAGCACAGGAAGAGCAAGGCAGAACGCACGACGTAAGAGCTAACTGAACACGGAAGTTCAAGAGGAGGAGAAAGACGGTGCAGCCCGAGAGGGAGACACAGAGAGTCGACTTTGCCTTTTCCGACCAAGGCATGAAGAACCTCTGCAGAGGGAACGATAAGTATCCCATTGAAAGAACGTTACCAGGTAAGAAAGTAACTTGTTCTTCGAGGGGATTGGGTCCTCCGACGTTTTCCATATCTATGACAGACTCCCAAAGCAGTACCAAGCAAGGAGGTGGGAAAATAATTTAGAACACAAATTTAGCATGCCCAATCAAATCGCGGAATAAAGGACAGCCTTGCCAAAGGCCAGATCCTGCCCTCGGATGGAATCGAGGGAGTAGTGACGTACAAAAGTATGTACTGAAGCCCAGGTGGCTGCATCACAGATGTGACGAATAGGAACACCCCTCTGCAGGGCAGTAGACGCAGCCACTCCTCTGGTGGAATGGGCCCGCAAGCCAGCCGGAGGGTCCTTACCCGCCAAGCGGTAACACTCGGAGATAGCTAAAATAATCCAACGAGACAAAGTCGGTTTCGTCACAGCTTGTCCCAAACACCTTCCAGCATAACCAATGAAAAGTTGATTGTCCACTCTGACCCGGGACATGCGCGAAACATAAAAGCTCAACGCTCTCCTAGGATCAAGACTATGGAGCCTCTCCTCTTCCTTACCAGGATGTGGAGGAGGATAGAACTCTGGAAGAACAACCTTCTGGCTCAAATGAAATTCCAAAACCACCATCGGAAGAAAGGAAGGAAGGAAGGACGAACTCTGAGGACAACCCTGTCCTTATGAAACACATTGAAGGGTGGCTTAACTGAAAGTGCCTGTAACTCACTCACTCTGCGAGCGGAAGTAACCGCAACCAAAAACAAAGTTTTCAGAGTTAACAGTCTCAAAGGGCAAGAATGCAAAGGCTCAAACGGAGCACCCATAAGAAACTTAACAACCAGGTTCAAATCCCAACCGGGCACCAGAAAAGGTGATAGAGGGAACACATTAGTGAGCCCTTTCAAAAACTGAGAAATTAAAGGAATCTTAAATAGGAACATTCTTCAGACGAGCGCTTATATATGGACAGCGCCGCCAGGCAACCTTTAATGGTCCCCACTTGCAAGCCCCTGTGGGCCAAGGAAAGCAAAAAAGACAGAACCATGGGAATGTCACACTCAAAAGGATCCACATTCTTAACTCTGCACCAGTCGCAGAACTTTCTCCAACGGCAACGGTACAGAGACTTTGTTGCCGGCCACCTGGCTGAGAGCAACACCTCCATCACGTCTTCAGGGAGGTCCCAATCCTTATACCTCAACCTTTCAGAAGCCAAGCGTGAAGGTTGGGGGATCTGACCTCTGGATGAAGAACCTGACACCCCCCCCCCCCTGTGAGAGCAGATTGTCTCGGTAGGGAAGACGACGTGGAGGGCAGATGGACAAGTCGAGAAGGTCCGGGTACCATGTCCTCCGGGCCCACGCTGGAGCAATGAGGATCATCCGGGAACCGAACCTCCGTAACCTCCGCAGTACTTTCGGGATGACGGGGACTGGAGGAAACGCGTACAGCAGTGGGAATGACCACTCCACCACAAACGCATCTCCTAAGGCTCATTTTGGAGGAAATTCCCGCGAGCAGAACCTTTCGCACTTCCGGTTGACACTGGAGGCGAAGAGATCCACTTGAGGGGTCCCCCAAAGGGCAACGATCTCCAGGAGAATCTCCTGAGCCAGCTCCCACTCGCGAGAGATCACGCTCGTCTCCGGCCAGATGAACAGCCGAGATCGAAACTTCCTGCTGGATGGCCCAGAACTCGAGCTGCATCGCCTCCCTGCACAGAGGAAGTGACCCTGCCCCCCCCCCCTTTTTGTTGAGGTAGTGCATGGCCACCGTGTTGTCCGTTAGAATCGGGACACTCTTTCCTCGCACAGTCGGCAGAAAAGCCTTCAGGGCTAGCCTGACGGCCCTCCGCTCCAACCGATTGATATGGAGTCTGGACTCCGACGGAGACCAACGACCGCTGACTGTCAACTCGTTGGCATGAGCTCCCCATCCGGTGAGGGATGCGTCCGTCACGATCGTCACCTCCGGCCAGGGCAGTCAAAATGGGGCCCCCTTCATCAGATTGCCTTCGACAACCACAGAAGGTCCTGGGCGACCGAGGGCGGCACCTGAACAGGGTCCGACATCCTGCCGGAGGACTGAGACCACTGGAGTTTGAGTGCCCATTGCAAAGATCTCATCTGCAACCTGGCCTCTGGCACCAGAAGAATGCAGGATGCCATGAGGCCAAGAAGGCTCAAGAACTCGGACGCTGGGAGAGTCTGGGCAAGCTGAAACTTGTGCACCATCTGCTGAATGTGAAGAGCCCTCACCTCGGGAGGAAAACACAGCCCCAGGAGTGTGTCGAGCACTGCTCCGATGTACTGGAGCCGCTGTGTTGGTGTCAAATGGGACTTCTTTAAATTGAGGGAGAAGCCCAGCTTGTGAAGGGAGTGGCAGGTGACGGACAGATGATCCAGGGCTTGCTCGGGAGAGCTCCCCCTGATCAACCAATCGTCCAGGTAGGGATAGACGTGAATCCCCCCTTTCCTGAGATGCGCTGCCACCACCACCATGAGCTTGGTGAAAACCCTCGGGCGGAGGTCAAGCCGAACGGCAGGACACGAAACTGAAAGTGCGAGTCGCCAACCGCGAACCTCAGGTACTTCTTGTGCTTGGGATGGATCGGCACATGGAAGTAAGCGTCCTGGAGGTCGAGAGACACCAACCAATCCTGAAGTTGAAGGGCCTGGAGGACTTGAGAGAGAGTAACCATCTTGAACTTGTCCTTCCTGAGGAGTTTGTTCAAACCGCGCAAGGCCATGATGGGTCTCGATCCCCAGTCTTTCTTGGAAATCAAAAAATAAGGGGATACCATCCCTTGTTCCTCTCCGCTACAGGCACCAGTTCTATGGCGCCTTTCTCCAGCAGGGCTTGAATTTCCTGCGCAAGGACGGATCCGGACTCTGCAAAGAGAGGTTCCCAGGTGGATTGTCCTGAGGCCTCTGCCGAAAGGGAAGACAGTAGCCGTGGGTTATGATCTCCAGAACCCACACATCTGAAGTAATGGCTCGCCACTCTACAAGATGCTGCGCCAGCCTTCCCCCAACCGGCGAACCATGGGACCTGGCCTCATGACTGAGTGGTAGCGGCAACTGCCCGAGCGGCCTTGGCACCTCGAGTACCTTGTTTTCCACCTCTGGCACTCTTACGGTGGCCTCTTTGACCGACAGCTCCTCTCGTTTTACTGAAGGACGAGTAATAGCGAAAGGAACCGCCCCTCCATTGTTGTCCCCTAGGACGAAAAGGCGGAGGTTGTCGAACTGCAGCGCCCAACGACTTTGCTGCAGCTTTGGAGGTCTGGAACCTCTCAAGGCTCTTGTCAGCCTTGCTGCCAAAAAGATGTTCACCGTGAAAGGGCATGTTGAGGAGCCGGGACTGCGCATCAGGAGCGAAACCAGACTTCCGCAACCACTCAAACCTGCGTATTACGGTGCTCGCCGCCATGGACCGGCTGGCACAATCTGCCATGTCCAAACCCGACTGAACGGCCTCACACATGGCATCCTTGCCATCCTGAACCATAGCAAGGAAACCATCCCGTTCGTCCCCTTCGGGAATATATTCAGCCGCTAATGCAGAGTGTGTGTGAAACGAGACAAGGCACATATGGAGTTGGCCGCCTGAAGCACCATACCCCCTGAAAAAAATCTTTCTTCGCCCAGCCGTCAAAACGTTTGTCGTCCCTATCCGGAGGGATGGTAGGATACGACGCCTGCTTTGCCGGGGCCGTAGCCGCCTGCACCACCAAACTCTCCGGAGTGGGGTGCCTGGACAAGTAGCAGGGGTCGTACTGGCTGGACGGTATTTTCGCAACAAAGACTTGCCCACTGCCGGGAGACTCTCTGGAGCAATCCAAGCCGCCACCACCACCCTTCTCTGCAGAGCCATATGAAACGGCAATACTGGGTCAGTGGGGGGACCAAGATCAAGGATGTCCGTGAGATCATCCTGAACAAACTCCCCTGGGGGAGTCGACCAACCCAAGTACTCGGTGACCCGAGACATAAGGCGCCGGTATGAAGAATCGGCATGAGTGCCAGGCTCCGGCCTACAGAGCTCCACCTCCGGAGAGGTGTCCAGTCCACTGCATTCATGCAGTGACTGCCTCAGGTCATCAAACTGGCTATGGCCCGAGAGAAGCTCATCTGGTACCGTAACCGGAACCAAGCCTTCATCACCCTCTGAAATGTACTCCTGGCGGTGAGAGGAAGACATCTGGGGACCAAAGCTATGCCTGACCTTAGCCAGAGCCTTCCTAGGGGCTAACCCCGTGCCACGGAGCCCCTCCGACACCACCGCCTCGAAAGGCGTTGAGGGCACCGAACAAGTCAGCGCCGGCGTTGAGAGAATCGGTGTCGACGTCAGCTGCAGCGCCACCAGCATCGACGGCATCGACACAGGCCTCGAAGCCGGAGCTCCGAGCGGGTCTCTCGACGACCTAGGCGCCGACGACCCCCTCGGAGGCGGAGCCGCGAGAGAAATAGTCGACGACCTCAGCGCCACAGGCGTCGACGTCTTCCTCGAAGACGGCACAGGATCACACGGTCTCGAGCGCGTCGAGGACCTGGAACGGGCATGGCGAGAAAGGCTACCCTTGTCCGAGCGAGACCTTCCCGCGAGCCGTGCCGACCACCCGAGCCCGAAGGCGTACGAGCTGTGTCTCTCGACCGGTGCCGACTGACCCCACTCGGAGGCGCGGTCGGACCGGTGCCCTGCGATTCAAGAATCGCTAACATCTGCTTCCCGAAGGAAGCCCATTCCTCCGGTGTCGCTTGCATGGTGGGATAAGCGACCTGCCGACAGGCGGAGTCCTCGGAAGAGGACAGGGAAGGCGACCGATACCAGCGCTTCCGGGAATGCCTCAAAGAGGCAGAGGAGTGGCGAGACCGACTCCTGGAAGGAGACCCACTGGACATCCGACGATGTCGCGGAGAGTCGCCTCTCGTGTCATCCGTCGAAAGCCCCGTAGACCTCGACTTCCGGGGCTTAGACACCCGACCTACCGACAGCTTCTTCTTGCGCTCCCGCAAGGCCTTGGCCGTGAGCGACTGGCAGTCGACACAGTCGTCCGTATCGTGGGCCTCCCCGAGGCACCAAAGGCAGGCGTCGTGCGAGTCCGTGACCGACATCTTGGACCCACAGTCCCCGCATTTCTTGAAGCCCGGACGGGGGGTTGAAGACGAAGTAGACATCGTCACGAACAGGTCTTCACAAAAACCGAGAAGAATACAGCAAACTCCAAAGAGTCGAGGCGTACCGATTTTCACGAAGCGAACACGTTCGCAGAAAAAAACGGAACTGAGGCTATGGGCGTCGTGCATCCTACGTATCACATCAGGTGATGTCGGCCGTCGGAGGTCGTCCTTGGGGACGGCGCATCGATGTCATCGACGCAGGACGCAGACACCGAAGATTTTCCGAAGCAGCACAGCTGTGGACATTACCTGTCATAGATATGGAATACGTCGGAGGACCCAATCCCCTCGAAACATCCTGACTTATTATTTGTGAACACTTTCTTCCTTATTTTGAATACCCTACTACACACACTTTCTGTAATTAGTTGTAAGGAATTGGCAATAGGTTTTTCTTGGTATAGGCCCTTTTATTTTGACACAACACCACTGGGACTGCCTTATTTTTCATTTGATGGTTGACGCTTGCTCCCATCTTAGATTTAGTTTAGGCGTTTTTCCACCCGGCATTTACAGTTCAATAAACACCCTTGAACTGTGATCACTTGTGTCTATCTTTATTGTTGTCACCATGAGTTCCTTAAAGCGTGTTACCAGTTAGGACGCTTTCAACATACAGACACTCTAGGAGTGGGTGTCTGCCACGAACTGCCATGCCTGTGCGTTGTCCAGCATTTTATTTATTTGAGGATGGTGGATAATTTTACATCACCACGTTGTGACGAGAGTTATTCCTCGGTTTAGCCACAACAGCCTTCCTTTACAATAAACATGAAAGACATAAAACACGTAACTCACACTATACATTCCTTAATTCAGGTAAGGCTGCGACTATGCTCCACTTATTGGTATCATTCAATGAACTGTACACTTCAACATTCTCTACCTTTTCAGCAGTTTCTTGGTCAGTCTCTTAGGATATTGAAATAGATTCTCTGTCCCATCCGTATCCAGACAGGGTTCACTGGTCACATCACTTCCCTGACTTAGGACCTCCACTTGTGCAGGACTGGTTACGCCTCTTCGCTGGGGAACACCATTTAGAGCCGGGTTGAGTCCATCTTCCTCTCTGTCACTGTCTGGCAACTGCTCTCAGTGTTGATCAGCCCCCATTCTTTCACAAAGGTCTCCTTGGGGGGGGTATGGGAGGCCTTTAGAAAAAATCTAAGTTTTGTGTAACCGTTTCCAAACTCATTTTGTCTGTCACCATGGATGGAGCATCTCATACCTGTTACCTGCCATGGTTGTGGTTCAAAAGAAAAGCTGAACTTGTTTGTTGGCCTTCTATTCTTGACCGGTGCATGGTTCCCTGTTTTCAGTGGAATGAGGAAAAGAGCCTGGCAAAGAAATATACCAGGTGACCTGCAAGTCTGGAACCTGCAACCAAAGTGTAAGATGGCACAGGAGAATCACAAGGAAGACATATACCCTTAAGATTTTGAATTGTCTTGAATGTGAAAGGAAACCTGGGGAAGGCAGCTATTTCCTCAGGAACCATGAACACATCAAGAGGAAGGTGTTGTCCTCTTGAGTTACAAGGAACTTGGTTATTCTTTGTTTGAACGTTTTGTTTTGGAAGAAAATCAATCTGGTAATGGGAGTCATTCCCTGGAACAGTGAACATTGTCCACTTAGATCTTTTTAGTTGGATATTTCCTTTTGTGTTGGATTAGAAGATTTGTGCACTTTAAAATTCAGAGACAATAACCTTTACACCTTAGAGTTAGTTCTCATGTGAGGGCCAGGATAGGATTTCAGACACGGACATATTTTTGCTTTGGACATTTCGATAAAGGACAGACCCATTCGTTTTGGTTGTGGTAGGGAAAGCCCTCATAGAATAGGGAAAGATAGGCATTGTTCAACCCCTTTATCATTTAATAAAAGTTTATACCCAAACCAAGAGTCCTCTGTGTCCATGTCTTATTCCTGACTCCTCATAATGGCGAGTTCATTTTCTGGCTGGCTAGAAGCTTTCAACTTAATGTGCATATCATCTCACCCTACAAGCCACTGTTGGGTTAATTCCATTTTAAGTATTGCCTGGATGCAATACTGACACTAGAGTATTCCCTATGCCTACCAAGAATGTATCATTGGTGTAAAAGGAGAGTAAGTTCCACAACAGAAGTCCAAATAATAAGAGTAGTCACATTGATCCGGACATGTGGTCCAAACAGCAGATAAGGAGTGGAACTATGACAGGTTGGTGATCCTCAAAACTGGGATTTATAGACTGGATTATAGCCCTCAGCAGTGGTAAGGGAAAAGCTTTAAGAAGATTGTGAACAGCAGCACATCATTATGACATTTTCAGACAATCCTGAGAGGTTATACATTTGAGACTTGTACTGGATAGTCAAGGATTCTGGGGTATTTTACACTCTTAAAACATGATGAGAAAAGATGTGCTTAATATAAACAAATGTCTCATCAGGTGTGTTAACGGGTTTTTCAAAGGTTTCAAATTTGATGAGGACTAAACTGCAGGGAAAGATTTAGTATGTATTTTACATACAAGAAGGCACGCTCAGAGTGAGGTTTGTTTGATTCTCTAACCCATTACCCTCAGGTCTGCCCCTCAACAAGACATTATAGAAGGAAGCTTGTTGCTACCAGGTTCCATGATACCCCAGTCTAGAAGCATCTAGTTCCTAAACCGCACTTCTGCTCTCAATGTCATCTTTGACGGGTGCATCATTTTTTAAAGTGCCAAACTGACACAGGCAGGTCAAAGCAGTTGCAATGAAAAATAGAAACAGATCTCACTGGAGTGCTTAATTATTAATGACAGATTTAAGGCATTAAAAAAAAAGTGGGAATAAAAAAGATCCATGTATTTTTCTGCTATCTCAGATTCTGAAATGTCTCCTTCAATGATTCCACAAGGGTTTCCAAAAAGAGCACCCACTGCAGCTAAAATTAAGGGAATGCTTTTAATGGCTCGCCAACTCCAGTCAACATTTCAGTATGTAACACTGCTCCACAAATAACTTTTGCTGACCTCCCCAACGTTCTTTTAAAGGAACGGATTGTTCAACAATCACATCCCAGAACAATTTAATCTCAATATCTATGCAACTTCAAAGTTTGCTATGCAAGGAGATGGCCAGGGTGATAACAAACCAACTTTTACTTCAAGCAATCACTGTGATTCATATTGAGAGTAGATGAATGGTACAATTTGAAACAATACAATAACAGTTTAATCTAAGAAGGTACATTTTAAGTCAAAATGATTTATTCCTTCCTTTGTGATATATTCTGAGCAGATTTACAGTAACATTCTAGGCAAAAACAAGACACTTGAGCCTGCTATACCCACTGCAGGTAATGTTCTCTGGGATACTTGTGGCTACACAGTAAGGGGTTTACTCTAACGTGCCAGATGTATCATATGATGTTTACAACAGTGCAAAAAACAAAAAATCAGATCTGTTTTATATCATATTTGCTTCTTGCGCAATAAGTTATGGGCCACCCATGTTTTGCTACAAGTCATACTACAAAACAATTTTCCACCAAACATTTGCTAGACTTGTTTCTAACAGCTCAGAGAACAGAGCAAGCCGGCTATGCCATAAATGTCCAATAGTTTAAGTTTAAAAGGTGACCAAAATCAGTTTCTTCTGTTCCTCGCTAGTAAAATTGTTCTGAATCACTTCACCCCACATTTTGCGCTAGTACACATCTTTCAACAGAATGGGCCAGGATTCACTTGTTCAATTCATTAGCAAACATGCAGTTTAAACAGAGCAATATGGAACGGATGCATTATACATGTTGTCCAAACCATGTGGCGAGCCAACCATTGAAGACCGCTGCCTTATACCTTATTCACAAAGCCCAAAACTGGCACAAATCTTGAGCTGCCTGGAGCAACTCAGATGCTCAAGTGTAAATGTGATTCACAAAGATTTGCTCCAGGGCATCTCAGAGATGCTCCAGGTAACTCTGGATTTCAGGTGTAGGCTTTGTGAATCAGGTATGAGGTAGCACGAACAAATCTGAGATGTTCAGGGCAGCACCCGATTTATTCCAGTACAAATCTTCATAATTCAGTTCCCATGTATTTTTGATGCAAACATACATTCTTTCCTCTGAATTCCATGTGAGAAATGTGTACAACGTTACCTAACAATCTTCAAGAAACACTTTGATGATCACACAACCCTCTCAGTTGGCGCTGTTGAACATTAAGCAACCAATCTTTGACCAGAAATGTTGCTTGCTATACACAGCTAGAAGACTGTAAGGCAAACGTTCTGGGTGGTGATGGCCGTGTGTAAAGCCACATACTCAACAAAACCTTCGAAGAATACCGAATTACTTATTTCACACAGAAGCAAAATGAATATACACGACGATGCCCACACATTTAGAGATGCTTTCAAATTCTGCTTCGGAGGTTACACAAGCAGAGGAAAGATGGTGTGGTTTAGTTCCCTAGGTGTTTTGTATGTCTTCCTTGCGCTATAAGTTTTCCTGTGTCTTTGTTTGTGACATCGACTGTGGCAAACGCAAGAGTTTTTCCTTGCTTCAAAATCTGAGCAGTGATGAGTACGGAGTCCCCAATTTTAGCAGAATTCATGTACCTGAAAGAAATGGGAGAAAAGAAACGACATATGTATGAGTTTTAGTCAGAGGCCACCAATGCATGGATTTTAAACACACTTATTTCGCTGCCCTCTCTTGTGCATCTAAAAGTGACTGTTTCGACTGAAAGATTGTGGATACGCCTGCAGATCAAGTATTCAAATAAACCCAGAGCAACAATGACAGGGGGAGGAAAGGATCGTTCACAACATTTGTAAAGTTTCACTTGGATAGTAATGTAATCCACGGTCATTCAGAAACATTAGGGCAGCGATGATGAGCACAGCAATCACGCTGTTTAGAGCGAGAACGCTTCTCTGAAGGCATTTATTTTGGATTTATTAAGCGCAACGAATCAACAAAGGCCTTCTGGTGCCTAGCAGACAAATAGGGAAAATGGCTAGAGAAAATCTTGGAAAAACAGATACTTCAATTCAGAACGAGGCTGAAAACGTAGAGGTGCATCGTATGGAGTGCATCGTATGGAGTGCCAAGGGATGGCTTCTCCAACAAACTCTTCTGCCTGCCATGGGGTCTTGAATGTTTTTGGGCTAATTAAGACTAACTAGGTACATTGAGGCAGTTACAAGGATAGATTCATGGCCTAGGAATGTTAAACTATATACCTTTTAAAGGGGAAAACAATGGAGAGACATTTTGACAACCAGACAAATGTGGCATCTGTCGTCTGCGGTATGTGAGATATCTGGAGTCAGAATTTGTTAAAGTTACTCACCGGAGTGACTCTTTTGGCTGCAATCTCCTCTTGGCCCAAGAAGATTTCTTAGGATTGATACATGCATTTGGGCTTTTCAAAACATTTTGGCTTTGTTAGCTGATAATAAAGATGGATCTTGTTTTAAGTGTCTCGGTCTGAGGTGGGGCAGGCTACATATGGTCGGTCATAGGGGAAAGCAGTAGCAGATGTCCTGTGGAGAAATGCTCATCTAGTCCATTTTTTCCCTTTCTATTGTGGGACTTGTAGTTTTGCTCTTCAGCATCAAAATCCAAGACTACACATGCCATAATGCAAAGTAAAACCCAGAAACGAATGCATCTTCCAAATTATGGGGCACTGCTGTAATGGTATTACCTGGCCAGAAGATGGCAAGAGCTGATAAATGGTGTTAGTGACAAATGCGTAAGACCTTTTGTAAAATTGATACAAGAGCCAAAAGCTTTAGCTTTGCTAATGCTTGTTTTTGACAGACTTCTGTGCAAGTAACAGATTCAAGGACATACATACTGCATACAAATCAAGTGACTGACTAAACATGGTTAAAACATTTCTATTATACCAGGAGATGGTTTATAGCAGCCAGTAAGTCATTACCTTTAAGAAGGTTGCTCAGAAACACAGCGGTAGCTCAAAAAGATCTCTGGAGGATGTGTTTTGGACGATGAGGGGTGGGTAGTGCTAGTGGTGGGAATAGGTATAAAGACTAGTATCTTCACGGTGGGTCAATTGGTGGTGTGATGATTCATGGAATCTCGCCACTTCTCTCCAGAGGGAGCTCTTCCCAGTGAGGCTACCCAATATTCCCGCAAGGGGTGGCAGAAAGCGAGACCTCACAGGGAGAGACTCCTCTCATGGGGACAAGGACTCAAGTTCCGTGATTGAACTCCCTAACCCTCTTGCCCTTGAGTCCATGAAACCCATAAAGTCTGCTGACAAACAATCTGAAAGCACTACTGTGTGGTATTGCAATGCTCCTTCCTTTCTTCCTGTAAATATTGATACCACCAAGATCAGGAAGACTAAAATGGACATACAGTGTGCTCTCAAGTATCCTTCCAGGAGTACTTTGAAGAAGAAGATTGATGGAGTTATCCAAACTACTTCTTTGCCAAGAACAGAAGGTACTAGGAAGAGGTGGCCCCAAGGAGGCATGAAGAATACACAGTGGACACAAACAAAGGACTGTGACACTCTGCTGGAGAGGAACCAGCTGAATGACATTCAGGAGGAGAAAGCACCCAATGAGGGGGAAGTGGATATTGCAAGCAAAGCAGGCGTGAAGCCTGGCAAACTCAGCAAGTTCAACCCTGGAAGCAAGAAGCTACATCAGGGAAGAAAATCTCCAGGTCGGGAGGACGCTGACAGCAGAATGCAGGAGTCTTTGCAGGCTGACGCAGAGCAGGCCTGACTGGAAGCTGAAAACTGACTGAGGGTGGCGTGACCTAGAGGAGGTGGATCGAGCGGTCAATTAACTGCACTGACACCATCTGGCCGGGGACTCCACGGAGCCAAAGCTCAGCAGCGGAAGAGGAACAGAGAGAACATTTGGGAACGCATCGACCCAACACCCCAGGAAGAACTTGAAACGTGGTTCCAACAGAGAAGAGGTAACAGGAGTCTCGGGACACCCGGTAGGGGATTGGGGTAAGACGCTGAAGTTAAATAAGTCATCAGGAGTAATCTCCCTCACCTCAGTCACTGGATCAAAAGTACCGAATATAAAGAAGGCATCACTTGAAATCCCCCCCATCTTAGTAATTGTCTCAGATATAACGAATGTAAAAAAAAGCCTCCGGAGTAATCTCAGTACTTGTGCCAGAAGTACCGACTTGGAAGACATTGGGAGTAATCTTCCTCGTCTCAGTAATTCCCTCAAAAATATCGAATGTAAAGAATGCCTCAGGAGTAATCTCCCTCGTCTCGGTACTTGTGACAGGAGTACCGAATGGGAAGAAGACAGCAGGGATAATCTCCCTCGTCTCAGTAATTGTATCAAGAGTATTGAAAAGAAAGGAAGCCTCAGGAGTAATCTCCCACGTCTCCAGAGTTGGGATAGGAGTATCACGTGTGAAGAGGACATCACTAGTGATCTTCCTCATCTCAGTTTGTGTGTCAAATAGACTGAAAGATAAGAAGATATTGGAAGTACTCTCCCTCAAAACACTCATCAAAAGAGACATTCAGGCTACGGGGTGCCACAAGAACAATCTCCTTTGTCACAATGTTAGAGGAAATCAAGGATACGACGGGAAGAGTTCCCCTTGTTTTCACCGACGAGAGGAGAGGAAAGAAAGACAAGAAATAACTGTGTGTTGGAAACAAAAGAAGTGTTTGACTTTTAAGCAAGACTAAGAGAAGCCAGGAAAGATGAGCAAAGGTTGATAAAAACGGTTGCAGGAAACTATCCAAAATTAGCCAAAGGCTGAACCAACTGAACTCAGAGAAGGGAGTCATTCTCCTGGTTCTGTCACCTAAATAGTTGAATCAGAAACTAAGGCAAAAGGCTACCAAACAGCAGCCTGGGGACTGACCCAGTCGACCACGAGGAGATAACAGTTGTTGGACTGTTGGACCAGGGGAAGGGAGTCATTCTCCTGGTAGTCTCTACAAGTGCAGAACTTTAACTATTAGAAATACACCCCTAGGGCTGATGCCATTGAACCAGGAGAAGGGAGTCATTCTACCAGAGCTATTTATGTTAATGTGTTTTGTTAGTGATAGGGCTAGAGTAGGTTAGTTTGGACAGAGGACAGACATATTGAGTTTGACAACCACCCTGACGACGAGCACCCAAGTTCTTCTTTAGTTAGGTAGGGAAAACCCTTTAGATATAGGGGAAGATGGGCCTTTTCCATTATTATTTAAATCAAGTTTGTTGTAAACATGCCACCCTTTTGTCCGACTCCTTACTCCAGCACGCCACAGTGGGTACAAATCTAATAAACACTCACATGGTTACCCCTCTTCACACCCAATCTCACTCTTGTCTTCACTTCCTGTGATAATAGTTTGGGCTTGAAGGCAGTGCTTACAGCACGGCATAATAGTGAAAACGAAAAAGGTGTATGGTATGTATGCATTTTATGAGTATTAAACAAATGGTATGCTTTGCCATAAACTTACAAACAAATGGTACGGGGTAGCACTGAATGAGATTACACTTCCAGGGATTGCAAAATCTCATCGCCCACTCACACAGTCGAGGAGATTTTATTGAGGCCTAGGACCATTTACATAGTCATCGACCTTCATGGCGAGTACTGGGATGTATTAAACTTTCATTTCCTATTTACTGCAAAGAAACATTCTGGCTTCTGGGTGGTAGCATTGCACTAAATACAAAATGCATTTATGGTGAAATGCACCATTTAACAGCGTATTTATATTTTTTTCTTTTCATTATAACGGGGCAAGGGAATTATGTTTTGGTAGAGTAGGGAAGGAACAAGTTACTTACCTGTAACTGTTGTTCTCCAGCATGGGTCTGGCATGGATTCACATGCTCATGAATTCCCCGTCGTCAGGCTGGGAATCCTCGGTAAGGAAAAATCAGTATCAGTTTCGTTTCTGATCTGTCTTTCGTAGTAGTAACCAATCACTGATCTCTGCGTCATACTGACCACAGCCAATGACTGCCCTCTCCCTAAGCCCCGCCTCTGGCAGCCATCTTCAGATTTGGTAGCACGTGAAGTGGCAGTATGACCAAGTGAAGAGCCGCAGAGGGGTAGGCGGGAGGGTTCGCATGTGAATTCATGCCAGACCCATGCTGGAGAACAACAGTTACAGGTAAGTAACTTGTTCCTTCTCCAGCATGAGGTCTGGCATGGATTCACATGCTCTTGAATAAAAGAATACATAGCAGTACACACATGCACAACCACGGGAGGTGGCAAAGGCTCAACATTAAGCATTATATCCAAAACTCAACATTAAGCAATTCTTACCTCCTCACCAGGCTCACCTTAGGCGAACAGGTTGCGCAGCACTGCTTGGCCGACCCTGGACTCCTCCCTGGAATCCCGATCGACGCAGTAGAATTTCGTGAAGGTGTGCGTCGACATCCACGTAGCAGCCCTGCAGATGTCCAGCAAGGGCACACCAGATAGGAACGCCGTGGTAGCTGCGATCGCTCTGGTGGAATGGGCTCTTGGACGGCCAGGCAGCGGTCGTTTTGCCAACCGATGACAGTACATGATACAGCCGGAGAGCCATCTGGAAATGGAAGCCTTCGAGAGAGCCTTCCCCTGATTGACAGGTCCAAAGTTCACAAAGAGTTGTGACGTCTTCCGAATACACTTCGTGTGGTCCACGTAGAACTTCAGCGCTCTAGCCACATCCAGCGAGTGCAAAGTCCTTTCAGCCGGCGACGAAGGCGACGGGAAGAAAACAGGCAACACCAAGGGTTCGTTGAGGTGGAAGTCCGACGGCACCTTGGGCATGAAGGAGGGGTGCGTCCTGAGCACTACCCTAGTGTCGTGAAAAGTCAAGTACGGGGGCTTGCAGGAAAGGGCCTGGATCTCTCCCACCCGTCGTGCGGAGGTGATGGCCACAAGAAACGCTGTTTTCCACGACAAGAACTTCAACGGAGCCGAGTGCAGAGGCTCGAACGGAGGTCCCATGAGCTTGGTCAGCACCACATTGAGCTCCCACGCCGGAGCCTTCACCGGCGGGAACGATCTGAACAGTCCCTTCATGAATTCTTTCTCCAGACGATGAGACCACAAAGACGTCCACCCCATGGTTCTGGTGTATCGGGAGATCGCAGCAAGATGAATCTTGATGGACGCGTGCGCCAGTCCAGCCTTGGCCAGCGTCAGTAGGTACGGCAGTTCCTGGGGAGCTGTAATCCATAGAGGGTTAATCTTCTGTGCGTGGCACCAGACAGAGAACCTCTTCCATTTGTGTCCGTAGCATTTAAGAGTTGAGGACGCCCTGGCCTTTGCAAGAACCTCTCTGCAGTTGGCCGGTATGTCGTAGCCTCCAAACTCTAACGCTGCAGGAGCCAGGCCTGCAAGTTCAGCGACTTCGGGTCGTGATGGAGGATGGCGCCTCCTTCCCTGGAGAGAAGATCCGCGTCCACTGGCAGCTTGATTGACGGGGACGCTGACAAGTCCAGAAGGTCCGGGAACCATAGCTGCCTCGGCCACGGAGGTGCGACGAGGATCATCCTGCACCATGACCTCTTGAGCTGGTTGATGAGCCGGATCAGCAGCGGCAATGGAGGGAACACGTATAGAAACAGGCCCTCCCAGGGGACGAGAAAGCATCGCCCATGCTCCTTGGCTGGGGAAACCTGCTGGCAAACCTCCGGCACTTGGAGTTCGTCGCCGTCACGAACAGATCGGTCTGGGGTGTGCCCCACCGTCGGAAGAGGCGGTCCACTAGATCCTGCCGTAGTTCCCTCTCTCGTGGCACGAGCGCAGCTCTCTGCTGAGCGAGTCGGCGATGGTTTTTTTTATCCCTGCCAGGTGCAACGGCACCAGAAACATCCCTTGGGCGACGGCCCAATGCCACAGATCCTGCGCCACCTTGGACAGGGCTGGGGATCTGGTACCGCCCTGCTTCCTGATGTAGAACATGGTGGTGGTGTTGTTGTCGGTGAAGATCCTCACCACCTTGCCTGGTGAGGATCTAAGGGCCCAAAAAACTGCACGGAGCACCAGGACGTTGATATGGAGGGACTTCTCTGTCAGAAGCCAAAGGCCTCTCGCGTGCAGATTTTCAGTGTGCGCTCCCCACCCTTCCAGGGAGGCATCCGTGGTCACTGTCTCCTGGTGGTAGGGGGTCTGGAAGTCCATGCCCGCCGTCAGATGCGCGCGGGTGCCCCACCACCGGATCGCTCGTCGGAAACTCTCGTCGAGTGTGATCCTCTCCTCAAAGCTGCCCGTCGTCTGGATCCAGCGTGCGTCCAGGAACTCCTGCAACGGGCGCATCCGGAGCCTGCACAGGCGGATGAGATAAATGCAAGAAGACATCATTCCGAGGAGGGACTTGATGGACCTCACCCTGGCCGCGTCCGCAACCAGCATCCGCTGCACCTTGCCCAAGATGGCCCTCGTCCTTTCCTCCGACGGAGAGGCCAGAAGCGACACTGTCGAGCTTTGCTCCCAGAAACAGCGCGTCTTGCGCGGGCACCAGGTGGGACTTGGCGTAGTTTATAGAGAATCCCAGGTCCGTGAGTAGTTGGACGGTCCTTGCCGTGTGCTCCACGACGAGCTCCTTCGTCTTCGCCCGGATGAGCCAATCGTTCAGTTAGGGGTAGACGTGGATCCCCTCTAGGCGCAGATGCGCCGCCACAGGTGCGAGGCACTTGGTGAACACCCTGGGTGCTGACCTCAATCCGAAGGGAAGGGCTCTGAACTGGTAGTGACGCCCTTGGACCACGAATCTGAGAAACTTTCGGTGTCCTTTTAGGATGGGGATATGGAAGTAGGCATCCTCCAAATCCAACGACGACAGGAAATCGCCCTCCTCCAGTTGACCCAGGACGTGTTGGAGGGTGACCATCCTGAACTTCTGTGCCTTGATGAATTTGTTCAGTCGTTGTAGGTCCAGGATGGGACGCCATCCTCCAGTCTTCTTCACGAGGAAGTATCATGAGTAAACTCCGGAGCCCCGAAGCCTCTTTGGGACAAGCTCGATGGCGCCCTTCCTGAGCATCGCCCTTACCTCCAAGAGAAGTTGAGGGACGTGATGTTCCTTCCTGGCCACAGGGGGGACGCGCGGGCACCTCTTTAGAAACTCGAGCACATGACCCTGAGCCAGGGCGTCCAGCACCCAACGGTCGGTGGAGATGGACTCACACACGCTGACGAAGCTCGCCAGCCGGCCTCCCACCGGGGTGCTTCGGTGGGGGGGCCTGACCCCACGGCCGGTTCAGTCCTGTTTAGACGAGGCTTTGCCGCCTTGTCGTCCTTGGCGACGAAGGCGGGGTCCGCCCGACTTGCCTCGTCCCCTGTAGGCTTCCTGTGGCGACGAACGGGCCGCTTGATGATAGGTGGAAAATCCGCCGCTGGAACCTTTGGAGGCACCCGGTTTGCCTCCACCGCTCCGAGGGCGGCCGTCGTTGCTGGAGAACACCAAGAGCCCGGGCCGTCTCCGTGTCCGCCTTGATGGCCTGTAGGGAATCGTCCACTGTTTTCCCAAACAGGTTGCTCCCGTCGAAGGGCATGTCCAAGACTCTGGTCTGCACGTCCTGACGGAAGTCAGTAGCCTTGAGCCATCCTTGCCGCCTAAGGCACACGCCGCTGCCCAACTGGCGAAATCCAGTGTCCGCGATGTCCGTCGTTATCGTAATGGCGTGGTCCGACGCCACTTCTCCTTCCTGCAAGATCTCTAGGGCCTCCGCCCTCTTGTCGTCTGGTAGGAAGTCCAGCAGGGGGGCGAGTTTGTATCACAACTCCCTGTCGTAGCGGGCTACGATAGCCAAGGCGTTGGCAGCCTTAATCGTCGTCGCTGCCGATGAGATGACTCTGCGTTCCATCGTGTCCAATTTCTTTCCCTCGCCGTCCGGCAGGGAGGTTGATGTAGAGGCCGCACCCCCCCGCTTTCTTCCTGGCCGCCGCGGAGACGACCGAGTCCGGGGTCAGCTGTGCCCGAAGGCACAAGGGGGCCGCGTCCGGGACCCGGTACTTCTTCTCGTACCGATCCCTTCAAGCCGGCGTTGTGGATGGGTTCTTGAGGAGGGCGAGACCCTCATCCCAGATATCGTCCAGTAGAGGTACAGAGAGGACCGTCTTCCTCTTGGTCTCACGCCGTTGATAAAGGAAACCTTCCTTCCCGGGCAGAGCTGGAAAAGCTCGGATGCCCTGGCGATCATGGCGTGAAATGATCCAATCTCGTCGGGTGGGGAAGCCCGGGTGGGAGGTGACGACGGGAGATCCTCGTCGTAAACCTCGTCGTCAGTACCCGTCGCGGCCGTGTCAGTCCCCGTATCATCGCCACGTGCCGTGGACGGAGAGGAGGGCTGAACAGGGCGCGAAGGTTGAAAAGGAGGTGGAGGATGAATCCTTCTTCTCTTAAGAGGAGGGCTCCCAGAAGGGCCTGGCTCCGGGTCCCCCGTCGGGAGCGGTTCCTCCGTTGGTGTTAACGGCAGTCTCGTCCTTATCTCCGAGCATAAGGACTGTATAGCCAACAAAATGGCCGCCGAATTGTATTGCGGCACTGGTTGAGGGGGTTCCGACGGGCAATCAGGAGCCCCGTCGGCACCCTCGACGTTCTCGTCGTCTCCCACGTCAGGGTCCCTCCCGACAGGATGGTCTTCTTCCACGCCAGAGCCGTGGCCTAAGACTTCGATCAGCTCCTCCTCAGAGGTTGAGGCCGAATCCACGACGACCTCCTGCTCCCCCCCTTTTTCTTCTCCGTCGGAGGTTTCATGGGGGTCCTGTCGATGGGCATGAAAGAGGACTCCCTCCGCGGTGGCAGGGAGATTCTGGGCCCCGAGGTCGCCACCACTGGTGTAGCCTCCACAGGCTGAGCCAGGGCCGCCGCGACTGTCTCGATAGAGGCCTTGGCCGGATGGATCAAGGCTTTCACCACCTTAGGTACGCTCACCGCCTTCTCCTTGGGGGGAGGGTCACCACCTCGCTCCCCCTCTGATGGGGCCTTCGAGCACGACCGAGGTCTCTCCAGGAGCTTCGCCGGGTGCTCGGCCTTCCTCTTACCCGAGCCAGAGCGTTGGCTCGTGGTTGATGGCGCCGGGGAGGATGCGCCCTGCCTGGCGCCCGTAGAGCCCGACTGTTCGGCGCTCCCGGTGCCAGCGGACTCGCGGTACTTGGCCTTCTGTTGGACTCCCGTCGCCCGGGCGCCCTCAAAGGTCTTGGAAGACCGCTCGGACTTCTTCTTCTCGCCTGACGGGCTCTTTCCTTCCAGCCAGTTGGCGAGACGCTGATGGCGGTCCTTCATGGTCCGCTCTGACATACTGCCGCAAAACGCACAGTCCTTCTCCACGTGCGTCTTGTCTTCATGCAGGCAGTAAAGGCAAAGGGAGTGTTCGTCCTCCTTGAAGACATTCTGAAGCTGGCATCCAGGGTACACCCTGAACAGCTTTCCGGGCGTCAAGCTTCCCTTCTTCTGGGCCATGTCCGAGATGGGCCTGAGAAAATTCTGGAGTCCTCCAAAAGCGTGGCTCGACGAAATCTTCACCCTTGAGGGGCGTATAAGAATCTGACATGGGTCCCCGTTGATCGGATAAAGAAACGGTGGAGCTTGAGGCTCTTTTGACCGAAAGAGAGAACATTTTCCTAAGAAAAAGCGCGAAAAAAGCACTAACGCTCGAGAGCAATAGCACGAGGATCCCAACACTTGAACGTGCAGTAAAAATCTGAAGATGGCTGCCAGAGGCGGGGCTTAGGGAGAGGGCAGTCATTGGCTGTGGTCAGTATGACGCAGAGATCAGTGATTGGTTACTACTACGAAAGACAGATCAGAAACGAAACTGATACTGATTTTTCCTTACCGAGGATTCCCAGCCTGACGACGGGGAATTCATGAGCATGTGAACCCATGCCAGACCCCATGCTGGAGAAACTAAGTAACTAGACCTGCAGGTCTAGTAATATTTTTAAGAATTTACGAGGACTGACTGACATCTGCCTTTCTTCTATACTGTTACTGGGATATGGGAACACCAATGGGCGCACATACAGACGCACAGACCCCCAACTCACCGCACTGCACTACTGTTAAAACATGCCCGCCCAAATGCTGGCTACCCAAACTGTGTACAGGGCTCCATTGCTCTTGAACTAAGCGCACTTTAAACAATAAAATAAAAAGATGCAATTCAAGCTTTTGTGTAGCAACATTTTTGAGAAAAGAAATAGACCAAGATAGGGTGCAGGCAAGATCACTTCTGCCCTGCTCCGGCCCCCTCACTTACCCTGCAAAAGGGATTATGGACTAAGAGTGTGGGTATTATAAAGTGTTGCCTATGTGTATATCCAAGAACTCACAGCCACACGAAAACTATAAGTAACTTGACCGGGCTAAGCTTTTTCTTAAGGTTAGCTTTAACTAGTGGTCAGCCCAACACCAATCTAAACAGTAGGGCCTGTAAAGGTATGCAGAGGAGTCCATGTGGCCACCCTATAAAGCAAGTAAAAGGAATCAGGCCCGATGGCTAAAGAAGCTGTATTCCCACGTCTGGAATCTACATGCAAACATTTTGAAGGAAGATGTTCGACAGCTTCGCATTCAAGAGTACAAACGACAATCTATTGAGCAACAGTCACTTTGGATGCCAGTTTGTCTTGAATGAAAGGAAATATTGTAAAACGCAACAAAAAATGTAGTCATTGCTGACACGCAAGTGCGTATAAAAAAATTGCAGATGCAGGACATCCATGTGACTGGAGACAGAAGAATTCGAAGAGAGAGAGTATAGAGATTTAACATCCTGCAGCACATTTTCCCCATTCACACAAAAGAAAACTGAACCAAGTGGAAAAATATTATTATTTAGTTAAATGACCTAAATACAATAATTGTTCAAAAGAATTTATGGAATTGTAAACGGCAACTAGCGGACCAAGAACATAAAATATAACCTATTCCTCCTTCCGCTCCTCTTTGAAAGAACTTCTTCACTCCCCTACCTGATAACTTCCCCTTATCTCCATCTCCTCCCTTCTTCTATTATCCTCTCTCTGCTCTCCTTATCTATATCTTTTCCTGTCTCTACTGTGATTCCCCCTCTTTTGTTGCTCACTTCACATATCACTCTCTCCCTCTTGATCCTGCCCCCTCCTCTCCTCTCCCTTCTGACTAGCAAATTGTTCTAAAAGCCGATTTTATGGTTTGATTCACGTTTACTGTTTTGCTTCTACTGTTCCATGTTTTATGTATTACTGGTTGTTATCTGTAAAGTGCCTTGGATTAAGGCGCTATATATAACAATAAGAATACAAATAAAATGAGAACACCTGATAAAACCTGTGGCTAAATTGGAAGCAATCATCTCCTTAAACAAAGAGGATTAAGAGGAAGCTCAAAGATGAACAGTGTTGCAATGACTACTTTCAGTGTCTATTAGACACTGATCATATGCGTTCCATTAAAGCCAATTTTGAAAAATTCATTAGCATGGTTTATGGCATAAAAGGATATCAGAAAAATGCCTATATCCACAAGGGTCTTGTGAATCCATTAGTAAGACATGTTGTGGCACTCAACAAATGTTGTGGCAATGAACAAAAGTCATTTGGAAACTCTGGCAACCTTTCTTTTTAAACAATTGATCACTGAGGAGGACATTTGTTATTGACACAACAGATTATTTATGCAAATTAGACTAACAAATGTCCAGCATTTTTCATGGACCAGGAGAATGTGGAGTTATGATTATTTACAGCACAAACAAGAAATTAAACTTTAAATTAGGACACAATATATGATAGTTATGGAAAATTGACAAAGCACTTTTTTTAAATGCTTGTTTGCCAATCAGCATTCTGAAAAATAGAGTTCAAGTTGCAATACAGTGTTTTGACCTCTGTTCTCCAGCACCATCATTCATTTTGATGGCTTTTGAATTATAATTACAGACTTCACCTGACTATCAGAAATAACCAGGCTGTTGACAAAAGAGAAGGGATGCATCATTTGCATATTTTCCTGGGAGAGGCCAACATGATTGAACCTTAGCACCAAATGCTAAAGTCAGTGATCGAAGGGAGGACGAATTCCAAATCCACCACAGTTAGACCATAGATGAACAGAGTTGAACACTGAGATGTACCCACTTCTGGAAAAAGATCTGGACTACCATCACATTCTGCTTTGACTCCTGGGCTATGAGTCAGCCATGTCAAGGTGTCCGATCCAGAGTTCACAATCCTCATTATGTGAGGAGACACAGAAAATAAGAATCCTCTCGGAAGGCCTGCAGCATCAGCAGGGAGACCTGCTTCTAACCTGCTTGTTTGCATAAAACATTGCAACTGTATTGTTAGTGTAGATCAATACTCAGCAATCCCCGACTGCAGTAGGTTCCGAGGGAAATAACCTTCAACTCCAGAACAATCATGTGAAGAGAACCAGCTGACTCGCCTCAAACTTTGTAAACTCAAAGGCTTCTCACCTGTACCCTGGTCAGGTATTCACTAGTCCAGAGGGTGACCTTACCAGAAACAACCCCCCCTGAATGTTTTTGGTAACTGAGATCACAAAGGACTGAGACTGAAGCAGTTAATCCCACAATTGGCCACTTGAAGCTGGATCTTCTCAATGTTTTGAAGGGAACAGGAGACCACTAGAATGCAGTAAAGAATCAACTCCCATGTTTTTAGACCAAAAGGCAGGCATAATCTAGAGACATTGATATTGGCTAGCCATTGTCCTCAGGGGCCGATTCCTCTCCAGAGTAGGGAAGATGTTGCCCACCCTGGAGTGCCAGATTCTGGCTGGGTACCTAAGTGGATTTGCTCTTGTTCACCATCAGGCATAGGGCATTCAGAAGGTTGTGTGAAGTGAATGTGATGAAATGTCCAGTCTTATTTCATGACATCTAATGGGGTGGGAAATGTGGTGGGGACCTCCCCGAGCTAACAAATTATGGCCCCAGTCATTGTTTGGGGCGGATACCCAGTACACTGCCACTTAATCCCAGTCAGTGAGTAGGGGACAAACACACCCTGTGGAAATGTGCTACTGGCCTTTTAAGAGCCTTAGCAGAAGAGCTGCAACATCAGGCAGGGTACTGTACCCATTCACCATCCCAGGCACAACAAGATGTATGCCCTGATTGGACTAGAAAGTATCACTTCAGTTTTGAAACCCTGAAAATGCTTAACTGATCCGCTAAATTCTGGGGACCCTGCAATCATGCGCAGACTCGCAGAGAAGTTGGGATCCCGGCTTCTCAAAGCCATGGTAAATCCGCCACTTAGAGGAGTGTAAGGAACTCATTGTGGCAACAGTAAAGACAGACACAAGTGATCACAGTCCAATGGTGTTTATTAAACTGTATGCAGGTTGGAAAAACACCTAATGTAAACCTAAATTTAAGATGGGAGCAAGCGTTGACCATCAAATGAAAATAAGGAAGTGCTAGTGGCGTTGTGTCAAAATAAAAAGGGCCTATATTAAGAAATCTATTGCCAAACTTTACAACTACTACAAAAAGGGTGAAGGATGGTTTTCAAGAAAAGAAAGAAGTGTTCTTGAATGATATGTCTGGAAGCGGTAGCTTGGTTCTTCCTTCCTCACGTTTTGAGCATGGGGTAAGGTGGGATCTTGGAGCACAGCACACACTCAAGCTTCTACAAGCACGAGTCGACAGTTCTGTTCCAGTTTATCAGGAGGCTCGATGGCCAAGCCTCGTTTCCCTTGAAAGTCTCTTGTCTTCGATGCCCTGACGTTCTCAAGCAACAAACAAAAGTTCCTTTAACAAAATAAAAGTTTGTTTCCTGGTTTTATTTAGGGTGAGGGCTCTTCCTCGTGATGTTGGGTGATTGCTTTTACCACCTTGGATCTCCCTCTTCTGGGCTTGGATCCTAAAACAGTTTTTCAATATCAAGACCTTCAGTGGTTGGTTTGCTGGTCCCGAGGGCCTGATAGGTTAACCACACGAAAAACTAACAAACACAAAGGAACAAGTTACTTACCTCTAACTGTTGTTCTCCAGCATGGGTCTGGCATGGATTCACATGCTCATGAATATTCCCCGTCAGGCTGGGAATCCTCGGTAAAGAAAAAAACAGTATCAGTTTTGTTTCGGATCTGTCTTTCTTAGTAGTAACCAATCACTGGTCTCTGGGTCATACTGCCCCCAGCCAATGACTGCCCTCTCCCTAAGCCAAGCCCCTGGCAGCCATCCACAGATTTGGTAGCACGTAAAGTGGCAGTATGACCAAGTAAAGAGCCGCAGAGGGGTAGGGGGGAGGGTTCGCATGTGAATCCATGCCAGACCCATGCTGGAGAACAAGAGTTACAGGTAAGTAACTTGTTCGTTCTCCAGCATGGGGTCTGGCATGGATTCACATGCTCATGAATATAAGAATACATAGCAGTACACACATGCACAACCACAGGAGGTGGCAAAGGCTCAACATTAAGCATTACATAAAAAAACTCAACATTAAGCATCTCTTACCTCCTCACCAGACTCACCTTAAGTGAACAGGTTGCGCAGCACTGCTTGGTCGACTCTGGACTCCTCCCTGGAATCCCGGTCGACGCAGTAGAATCTTGTGAAGGTGTGCGTCGACTTCCAATTAGCAGCCCTGCAGATGTCCAGCAGGGGCACACCAGACAAGGAGGCCATGGTAGCAGCGATCGCTCTGGTCGAATGGGCTCTAGGACGGCCAGGCAACGGTCGGTTTGCCAACCGATGACAGTGCATGATGCAGGTCGGAGAGCTATCTGGAAATGGAAGCCTTAGAGAGCCTTTCCTTGGTTCACAGGTCCAAAGTTCAAAAACAGCTGTGATGTCTTCCGAAAACTCTTCGTTCGGTCCACGTAGAACTTCAGCGTTCTAGCTACATCCAGCGAGTGCAAAGTCCTCTCAGCCGGCTACGAAGGTGACGGGAAAAAAAACAGGTAACACCAAGGGCTCGTTGAGATCAGTGGTCGAAGTGAGCGGGAGCGGTGCTCCTCTACTTTTTAAAATTACGTTTTACAGCTCCTATACTTTTATTTTAAAAAGAAACCGTTCCGAACAGTTTAGTTTTAAAATAACAGTGTAGGAAGAGTTTGGAACTTGCACTTTCAGTGCACTGCACTGAACGTTCCCCCTAAACAGTAGGCGCATGTGTTTGGGGGTTTGTATTGTGCGTGGGAGGGTGCGTGGTGATGGTGTTTGTGGGGAGTGGGTCAGGCTAGCAGGGAACATAGTTCCATTACTACTTTTCTTACACTTCGACCACTGGTTGAGATGGAAGTCCGACGGCACCTTGGGCATGAAGGAGGGGTGCGTCCTCAGCACTACCCTCGTATCGTGAAAAGTCAGGTATGGAGACTTGCAGGATAGGGCCTGAATCTCTCCCACGCGTCGTGCAGAGGTGATGGCCACAAGGAACGCTGTCTTTCACGACAGGAACTTCAACGGAGCCGAATGCAAAGGCTCGAATGGCGGCCCCATAAGCCTGGTCAGCACCACGTTGAGCTCCCACGCCAGGGCTGGCGCCTTCACCGGCGGGAACGATCGAAACAGTCCTTTCATAAACTCCTTCTCCAGGCGATGAGACCACAGGGACGACCGTCCTGTAGTTCTGGTGTATCGGGAGATCGCTGCCAGATGTATCTTGATGGAAGCATGCGATAGTCCGGCTTTGGCTAGCGACAGTAAGTATAGTAGCACTGTAATCCGGAGAGGGTTAATATTCTGTGCACGGGAACCAGACAGAGAACCTCTTCCACTTGTGTCCGTAGCACTTGAGAGTTGAGGACGCCCTGGCCTTTGCAAGAACCTCTCTGCAGTCAGCCGGGATATCATACCCTCCAAACTCTAGTGCTGCAGGAGCCAAGCCTGCAAGTTCAGCGACTCTGGGTCGTGATGAAGAATGGCGCCTCCTTCTCTGGAGAGAAGATCCGCGTCAGTCGACAGTTTGACTGGTGGGGACGCTGACAAGTCCAGAAGGTCCGTGAACCATATTTGTCTTGGCCACCTCGGTGCGACGAGGATCATCTTGCACCGGGACCTCTTGAGCTGGTTGACGAGTCGCAGTAGCAACGGCAACGGGGGGAACGCATACAGGAACAGGCCGTCCCAGGGGACCGAGAAGGCATCGCCCATGCTCCTCGGCATGGGAAACCTGCTGGCGAACCTCTGGCATTTTGAATTCGTCGCCGTCGCAAACAGGTCGATCTGGGGTTTGCCCCATTGTTGGAAGAGTTGATCCACTTGATCCTGGCGTAACTCCCACTCATGGCACGAGTGCAGCTCTCTGCTGAGTGAGTCGGCGATGGTGTTCTTTATTCCTGCCAGATGGAAGGGAACCAGAAACATCCCCTGGGCGACGGCAAAGTGCCACAGATCTTGGGCCTCCTTGGATAGGGCTGGGGATCTAGTGCCTCCCTGCTTCCGGATGTAGAACATCGTGGTCGTCTTGTCGGTGAAGATCCTCACGACCCTGCCCTTGCGGGATGGGAGGAATGACTTGAGTGCCCAGAACACTGCTCGGAGCTCCAGGATGTTGATGTGGAGAGACCTCTCCTCTGGGAGCCAAAGGCCTCTTGTGTGGAGATCTCCGGTGTGTGCGCCCCATCCTTCCAGGGAGGCGTCCGTCATCACCGTCTCCTGATGTGTTGGGGTCTGAAAATCTGTGCCCGCCGCGAGATGCGCACGGGTGCCCCACCACCGAATGGCTCGACGGAATTCCTCGTTGAGAGGGATCCTGTCTTCGAAGTTGCCCGCCACTTGCATCCAGCGGGTGTCGAGGAACTCTTGTAGAGGGCGCATCCGCAGCCTGCAAAGGCGCACCAGGTAGATGCATGATGACATCATTCCGAGTAGGGACTTTATGGATCTCACCTTGGCCACGTCCATGGCTAGCAGACGTTGCACCTTGCCCAAGATGGCCCTCGTTCTTTCCTCCGACGGGGACGCCAATCGCTCCACTGTATCGAGCATCGCTCCCAGAAACCGTGCCACCTGTGACGGGACCAAATGGGACTTCGGGTAGTTGATGGAGAATTCCAGCTCTGTGTGGAGGTGGAAGGTCCTCGCTGTGTGCTCGACGGTGAGTTCTCTTGTCCTTTCTCGGATAAGCTAATCGTCCAGGTAGGGGTAGACGTGGATCCCCTGAAGGCGTAGCCGTGCCGCCACTGTTGCTAGGCATTTAGTGAACACCCTGGGTGCCGACCTTAATCCGAATGGCAGAGCTCTGAATTGGTAGTGTCGTCCCTGGATTGTGAATTTGAGGAACTTTCGGTGTCCTTTTCGAATGGGGATGTGGAAGTAGGCATCCTCCAAATCCAACGATGACAGGAAGTCGCCCTCCTCCAGCTGTCCGAGCACGTGCTGGAGGGTGACCATCCTGAACTTCTGTGCCTTGATGTATTTGTTCAACCGACGTAAGTCCAGGATGGGGCGCCAACCGCCTGTCTTTTTTCTGACGAGGAAGTATCTTGAGTATACTCCGGATCCCCGGAGCCTTTTGGGGACGAGCTCAATGGCACCTTTCTCGAGCATCGCCCTTATCTCTAACAGAAGCTGAGGGATGTGGTTTTCCTTCCTGGCCACGGGAGGAATGCAGGGACACTTCTTTTGACATTCGAGGGTGTGCCCGTGGGCCAGGGTATCCAGCACCCAACGGTCGGTGGAGATGGACTCCCACACGCCTGACGAACTTCGTCAGCCGGCCTCCCACCGGGGTGCTTCGGTGGGGGCCTGACGCAACGGCTGGTTCAGTCCTGCTTGGAAGTGACCTTGCCGCCTTGGCCTCCTTGACGACAAGATCCTCCTTGCTTGCCGCTGCCTTTGTAGGCCCCCTGGGATGAGGAGCGGGCCGCCTGGCGGTACGTAGAGAAGTTTCCGCCAGATCCCTTGGACGCCCCCAGTCTGCCTCCGGCACTCCGAAAGGGCCGTCGCTGTTGAAGGACTCCCAGGGCTCGGGCCGTCTCCGCGTCGGCCTTGATGGCCTGAGCGACTCATCTACCGTCTTCCCAAACATGTTGTTGCCGTCGAACGGCATGTCCAACACCCTGGTCTGTACGTCCTGACGGAAGTCTGTAGCCTTGAGCCAACCCCGTCGTTGAAGGCAAACACTGTTGCCCAACTGGCGAAATCCAGTGTCGGCAATGTCCGTTGCCGCCGTTATGGCGTGGTCCGACACCACCTCACCTTCCTGCAGAATCTCTAGGGCCTCCGCCCTCTTGTCGTCTGGTAGGAAGTCCAGCAGGGGGGCTATCTTGTACCATAACTCCCTGTCGTAACGGGCCACAATCGCTAAAGGCGTTGGCCGCCTTAATTGTCGTCGCCGCTGACGAGATGACCCGTCGCCCCATGGCGTCCAACTTCTTTCCCTCGCCGTCCTGTGGGGAAGTAGAGGTCGAGGTCGAGGCCGTCGCCCCCGCTGCTTTCTTCTTGGCCGCTGCTGAGACGACAGAGTCCGGGGTCGGTTGGGCCCTGAGGCACAAGGGGGCGGTGTCAGGGACTCGGTACTGCTTCTCGTACCAATCCCTTTTTGCAGGCGTCGTGGACGGGTTCTTCAGGACCGCAAGTCCTTTGTCCCAGATATTGTCGAGCAACGGTACCGCGAGGACCGTCTTTCTCTTTGCCTCTTGTCGTTGATAGAGGGAAGCCTTCCTTCTTCTGTTCCTCAGGGCAGAGCTGGAAGAGCTCGGATGCCTTGGCGATCATGGCGTGGAAGGAGCCAATCTCGTCGGGTCGGAAGCCCGAGGGGGTTGTGATGGAAGGCCCGCCCCGTCGTCACCACCGTCGTCATCCGTCCCCGTATCATCCCTGGGATCCGGTGAGGGGGATGAAGGCTCCACGGGCCTTGAGGGCATGTAGGGCGGGGGGGGGGATGGGCTCTCCTCCGCTTACTTGGGGGGGCTTTCCGACGGACCCGGTTCTGGATCGTCCGCCGGGGTTTGTGGCTATCTCGTCCTTTTCTCCGTGCATAAGGTTTGGATCACCATCAAAATGGCCGCCAAGCTGTCGTGAGGCTCGGGCAGTGGCTGCGATGGGAGGGGTGGCTGCTCCTCCACTGGGGCTTTGTCGGCGCCACCGTCGCTGTCCCCGATCACATCTTCGGGATTTCCCCCGTGGTATTGTACCTTCTCAAACCTCTCGTTGAGGCTCTTCATGGCTTCCACCAGCTCCTCCTCAGATGCTGAATCCGTGTCCGTAATGGCCACCGCCCCTCCCCCCTCTTTTTCCACCGGGGTCTTCACGGGGGTCTTGTCGATGGGCTGGAAAGAGAATTCCCTCCGAGGTGGCAGGGAAACTCTGGGCACCGAGGTCGCCTCCACTGGTGTAGCCTCTACAGGCTTCACCAGGGCCGCTGCGACTCCCTCGATAGAGGCCTTCGCCGGGTGAATCAAAGCCCTCACCACCTTGGATGCGCTTGGGGCCTTCACCTTGGGGGGAGGGTCACCGCCTCGCTCCCCCTCGGCTGATCCTTTCGAGATCGACCAGGGCCTCTCCAGAAGCTTACCCGGGTTCTCGGATTGCCTCTTCCCCGAACCAGAGCGTGGGCTCGTGGTTGATGGTGCCGAGGAAGGTGCGCCCTGCCTGGCAGCCAAAGAGCCTGACCTTTCGGCGCTCCCAGTGCCCATGTACTCGCGGTGCTTAGCCTTCTGTTGGGCCCCCGTCGCCGGGGGCGCCCTCACAGGACTTAGAAGACCGCTCGGATCTTTTCTTCTTCTCACCTGCTAGGCCCTTCTCCAGCCAGCTGGCGAGGTGGGAACGACGATCCTTCATGGTTCATTCCGACATGTTCTTGCAGAACGCACAGTCCTTCTCCACGTGCGTCTTGTACTCATGAAGGCAGTAGAGGCATCTTAAATGCTCATCCTCCTTGAAAACATTCTGTAATCCGCATCCAGGGCAGTTCCTGAACAGCTTGGATCCGGGCGTCAACCTTCCTTTGTCCTGGGCCATTTCCACGAGGTAGGCCTCATCTTCTGGAATCCTCCAAGAAGCGAAACTCGCCGAAAACTTCGCCCTTGAGAGGGGTAGGAAAATCCGAAACTGGTCCCTGTTGATCGGAAGCAGAAACGGTGGAGCTTGAGGCTTGATTGAACCAAAAAATGAGATAAATCTCTATGAAAAAGCGCAAAACGCAGTAAAAGCTCAAGAGATATAGCACAAGGACTCCCAACACTTGACCGTGCAGTAGAAATCTGCAGATGGCTGCCAGGGGCGGGGCTTAGGGAGAGGGCAGTTATTGGCTGGGGGCAGTATGACCCAGAGACCAGTGATTGGTTACTACTAAGAAAGACAGATCAGAAACAAAACTGATACTGATTTTTTCTTTACCGAGGATTCCCAGCCTGACAACAGGGAATATTTATGAGCATGTGAATCCATGCCAGGCCCCATTCTGGAGAAGTCCTATTTTACGTATTTCTCAGGTGATGGCTTCACTTTTGGATCCCCCTTATCTGGGCGCAGACTCCTTGTTTACTTTCAGCCTCCCTCTACCGGGTTCACTATGGCTTTTCCTTATTTCACAAATCTCAATGTCTTTTAAATAGTTCCAGTGGACATCCCTCGGTCGGGTTCACTCTTGTCAACACACTGTTTCTTGGGACTTTAGACTTGCCCCTTCTCGTCAGCATCCCTCGGTCGGATTCACTGTTGGCAACTTCACATTCACAGACGTTTGCAGGATTCACTTCCCTTGCTTTCTTTGTAGTTCGTAGATCAAAGGCCTTGGACTGTACAAGGATTTTGTTTGACCTCCTGTATGACCACTTGGACCTATCTTGGCGGCTCTCCTACGGCCTTCAGGGTTTCTGTAGTACTATTCAGATGGGGATTGACCAGAGTTTCGCAGAGCAGCACCCACGTGGTGCCAGTCCCCTCCTCCCGCTGTTCTCGCCTTTGCAATTTTACAGTTCTTTGAACTTTCTCACTTTGCGACTTTCATTCATCACAGCCTGGTTCTGATCGGCTCTCCCCTCGACTCACTGGCTGTAATGAACCGCTTGGCTTTCCTTTTCACTGGAGTCAAGGCCGGTACCACGGAAGCAGGAGTCTTGGTCACCATCTGCAGAATGTCTTGAGCCCTCACCTCCGGTCGCGAGGCTTTTCCCAGGGATGCATCTAGGACTTCTCCAATGAATAGGACCTTTTAAGACGGTATCATGTGAGACTTCTTGAAGTTGAGGGAGAATCCCAGTCTGTGAAGGGAGCGACAGGTGGAGCTGAGATGTTCCAGGGCCTTTTAGGGGGAACATGCCCTAATCGGCCAATAGTCCAGATAGGGGTAGATGTGAATCCCCTCTCTCCTGAGACTCTTTGCCCCCACCGCCATCAACTTGGTGAAATCCATTGGGGCGGAGGTCAGCCCAAATAGTAGAACTCGAAACTGATAATGAGAGCAGCCAACGGCAAACCTCAGGTACCTTCTGTGCTTGTGATGGATTGACACATTCAAAGTAAGCAGCCTGAAGGTCCAGTGATACCATCCAGTCCTGAAGCTGGACAGCATGAAGGATCTGAGAAAGGGTAACCACCTGAGGAACTTGTTCAAGTCTCGTAAGTCAAAAATGGGTCTCAATCCTCTGTCCTTTTTTGGAATTAGAAAATACAGGCAGTACCAACCCTTGTTCCTCTCCACTACAGGTACTAGTTCTATTGCACCTTTCTGCAGCTGGATTAGTATTTACTGCATAAGGAGCGGATCTGGAACTTTGAAAGCGCTGTTGCCCGGTGGATGACTGAGGCTTTATTACAAAGGGAAGGCAGTACCCCTGTGAAATTGTTTCCAATGCCCATGCATCTGAAGTAATGCCTCGCTATTCTTTCAGATGCAGTGAGAGTCTGCCTCACACTGGGAGTCTTGTGAACTAAGACCTCAGAGTGGTTTTGAGGTGGCTGATGGTAAAGCAGTCGCTGCCTGGACGGTTCTAGGACCTCTTCCCCGTCCACCATGGGGTAATCTTTTCTGACCTCTTTCATTGGACAGTCCTCTCTCCCTTCCAACTGAGGAGTAAAAGCGAAAGGACCTACCCCTCTAAGGTGTGTCGGTGGGACAGTTTTGTATCTGTTTAATAGCAGCACCAAGGGATTTCGCTGCCACTTTAGAGGTCTGTAATTTCTCCAGGCTCTCGCCAGCCTTGCTACCAAATAAATGTGTGCCATCAAAGGGCATGTTAAGTAATCTGGATTTCACACCTGGACCAAAACCAGATTTTCTTAAGCAGTCAAATCTGCACATAACTGTAATAGACCTGTCTGGAGGGATTTGCACATTGCATCTTTCCCATCCTTGACTAGATTTAAAAATCCGTCTCTTTCCTCCCCTTCGGGGATATGATCAGTCACCATTGCTACACATTCCCAAATAGTGTGAGTGAATCTGGCCAACGTGCACATAGCATTTGCTGACTTTAGGGCCATACTTCCTGCAGAGAAAACCTTCTTGGCCCAAGCATCTTAACGCTTGTCCTCTCTGTCTGGGGAATAGTTGTGTATGCGTTCTGTTTTGAGGTTGATGTGGCAGCTTGTACCACTATACTTTCAGGAGTGGAATGTTTTGTCAAGTAACTGGGGTCACTACTGGACGCCCTGTTTTTTTAATGTTAATTTTTCATTTACTGCCGGAATCAATTTTGGCGTCTCCCAATTAGTATTCACTCTCCTTTGCAATGGCACATGAAAAGGAAGAATAGGATCCTCCTGGGGTCCCGTATCTAGGATGTCAGTTAGATCATCCTGTTCGTATATTGGTGTTGGTCTTTTCCACCCCATATACTCTACCACCCTGGACATCAAATGTCTATAAGACCCTTCAGCATGGTCAGTAAGGTGTGGTCTTCCAAACTCTAATTCTGGGGACGTATTTAGTCCAGTTGCATTCTACAAGGACTCTTGTACGTTATTTGAGATCAAAAGGTTGTGAGCCATCTGAAGAATGTTCTGCTTCCTCATAAATTGAAGAAAGTGACTTTATGTGATCCTGGAAGGCGTTGATGGTGGTGCCAAAATCTTTGATACAGTCGATGTCGAGGGCTTCAACACCTTCGATGTCGAAGACTTGTTTGATGCTTTCGGTGTCGAGCACTTGTCTAGCGCCTTTGGTGTCAAGGACCTGTCACGGTCCAATGAGGAGATTTTCGGTGCCGATGGCATCCATGACTTCTTCGAGGAAGATTTCACGACTTGAGGGATCCTTTGACCACTCGCAAGGAGATTTTTCTTTGCCTTCCGGGCCGAAGGCTCGCGGTTTTTGCCCTCATCTTTTTTCTTGTCGAGTTTTTCGACCTGGGCATGGCTTTCATGAGTTTGAGGGGGTCAAGGCTGCATTCTCAAAAACATGCATAGTTTTTATTTTGAACTTCTCCCACCCAGCCGGAGAGGCCGATTTCGTTGGGCATATAACCCGTTCTGCGGAGGAACTCGACGTCAAAGACAGCGACCTTTGGTGCCTAAGATGACAAGTGGTGAGAACCACTGTGTGATCTCGCCCTTTGTCTTTTCACGATGAGGAGAAACATTTCTCGACTGGTCTGAAGACTTTTTTTTAATGGGGTCTGAGGGGATTTTAACCTACCTGCCGATAATTTTTCTCTTCGCTCTTTCAGGCTTTCGCCGTCATCGATAGGCAGGCCTTACAGTCGAAGGTAGAGTGAGAGGAACCGAGGCACCACAGACACACCCGAAGGGGGGGGTCTGTAAAGGACATCTTAGCCCCACAATCTTGGCACTTCTTAAACCCTAATCTCAGAGTCGAAGATGCCATTTTCAACAATATATTAAAAGATTCTCGATATGGAACCAAAGCGTACTGAATCCGAAGCGATAACAGAACTGAAGCCAACAGTCGTTGCGCGCTCTTCATACCATCGATGACGTCGGCATTGAGACGGAGGCCTCTGAGGGACATCGAGTCGACAGGAATTCACGCGCAGCAACCTCTGCTGGAAAAAACATTTATGAAGCAGCTGGATATGGCAATATCATAAGATGAAGAATACTTTAGAGGACACAATCCATTCGAAATAGAGTACAAGGTATCCAGTGATAAAGTCGCTGGACAGATGAACGTCCCGGACAGAGCCCTGTAGAAAGTAGACTGGGTTGAGACACTGAGGGGGGAGCAGAAGACAGAAGAAAGACTGCAGTCGCTGGCTTAGGAACCAAGACCCTGGGAGAGAGCGGGAGGTAGTGAGAACTCCATCAAAACCTCAGAGCAGCCTCCTGTATTCCTGTGGCAAGAATCCTTGCTTGACTTGGTTTGAAAAGGAACAAGCATGCAGGGTGGAATTGATCAGTGCCAGAATTGGAAGAAAAGTAGAGCAGAGGTGCAGAGAGTACCTTTGTAATTGATTATTTATAACGTGCTTAATACCCAGAGGTTTCTAAGCGCGGACCCGGGGATCCAACCTGCGTTGCTCCACGTCATCTTGCTTCCAAGGTGAGCGCGTTGCCCCTGATCTATCCTCCAGAGTAGAAATGAAGACCTTAGGGAAGGGAGGTTCTAAATCCCCCTTGACAATCTCGGTAGAAACGGGGGCCACACAAACTAGATGGCTATCAGCAAGTAGTAGAAAGGCTTCGATTGCTCCTATAGCACATGACAGAGACACAGGCATCTAGAGAATCGCCAGGAAGGATCAGATGTGATTGTATTCCACCATCAACAGGAGAAAAGTCACCAGAGGACTTTTGTAGAAGCGACAGTGCCGAGGACGTACGACAAAATATTGTGAATTTCAGGGGACCACTGAGCTGTCGAACTGATGAGGAAAGATGTCCAACCCCTTTATGTTATAACATTTGACTCAGGAGGAGCTTTTTGTTTTAAATAAAAACTGTTCTCATCTAAAATTGTGTTTGGATGCTTTTGTGGACCCTGGATAGCTCTATGACGGGACCTAAAGTCTTACAAGGGGAAAAGAGGTTCTGAATACCCAACTGTCCAGCTAGAAATAGACATGCTTTCAAGCTTTTCTGTGATCGGAGGCCAACACACTCGTGATTTTCCTTGCTCACCCTGTTCTCAGCTCAGGTCCAAGTAGAGGACCTTGCAATAAACTTCAGCAACACCTGCTCTCACTGAAGGAAATGGTTGGGCAAACGACAAACGGGGACGTGAATGTATGCATCCTGGTGGTCCAGTGCACAGGGGCTGTCATCTTTATCTCCTCCTAAGGCAGAGAGAACTTGAACTCAGAAAGACTGTATGTCTGCAGGCCCGCATTGTTCTTTTTCTCCACCGCAAAAGATACTAGCATTGGCAATACCAACAGTTTGGGCTTTTGTGTAGGCATGGGAAATGCACTTTCCAGGCACTGCCGTAGTGATATTAACTGGCCTTTGATGGAAGCAGGTGCAAAATGGTGCGAGTACCTGGGCATCTAATCGCAGTGACTGGCAAATGCCTAATACTTAGGCACAAGCCAAAACTGTTGGTTTTGCCAATGTTGTTTTTAACAGGACTTCAGTGAAGGACATGCAGAGTGCTTACAAAGTGTCTAAAGGCAGACCTGGTTAAAATAGTTTCATTACACCAGAAGCGGGTTTACAACTCCAATTAAGTCATTAACTCTCAGAACACTGCTTTGAGAAAATACTGGCAGGCATGAGTTCAACGTTTGATGGTAAGGCTTGATTAAAGCCAGATCAAAGAGCTCCCATGAGGAGATTATTTGGGCGGGGAGGGGCAGGGACTAGGTGGGAATGGCTGCTAGGGATTAGCATGGCCATAGGTAGTCAAATAACCAAACCACACCTACAGGCTGTGTGTCTCTCCTCATATGCCATTCCTCCCTCTCTGTACTATAATGCAATAGTTTCGGCTTATAATTGTTGCTTGACCAAAACTAAAAATTCATGAAGAAACCCCTATGCTCCAACTAGTCATTTGCCTTATCAAAAACTAACCTGATACATTTTTTGCAAACATATCTAATTACTTCAGCCACTCCCATGAAAAATCCTGTAATAAATCTGTTAGCTCACTTTTTGACGGAAAAGCAGCACTTAGCACAGCACATAACAATGCATTCAAAAAGCTAGTGCCAAAAGATCTGAAGCAAGATTAAAAAGCAAAATCCTTCTGTCTTCTACACCAATACGTTAATTTGAGGACATTATTTTCAGTTTTACAGCACATGGAAAACGGATTCATTTTCCCCTTAACAATGAACTGTAGAGTGCAAATTTAAAAAGTAGAGATTGTTTTTAGCCATTTAACTTTTTACCAGTCAATCTCCTTAGGTCAAATCTCCCTAAAGTTAACATGAATCAAATGACATAGCCTGTTAAGAAGCATCACGCTTGATATTGGATGAAATCTTTATTTGAATCGGACCTTGCCAGCTTTTATCTCCTAAATAAGCACTCGGGATATTTCGCAGTCAACAGGGCAACTGGGGAACAAAGAGGTAATGTGATATGTCGAGCATTGTGGTCAAGCAGGGACAGCCGTCAGTTGAATGTGAGCACGTATGTGAAATGTTTAACATGGTGTCTGCATGAAGAACTGGTCTGTTTTATATGAATAAATAATCATAAATAACAAACGTTACAATCAAATTTAAATGGTTTTAGAAAGCCAATAGAATATGATCTAACATAACAACATTAAAAACAATCTTAAAACAACAAAATGTAAACAAGTACCTAAATTAGAATGATCTCCAACCGCTAAAAGGAGTTAAGCTACAAACCACCATTAATAATAGACACTGGCGTAGACTTTGTCTTATATTTGTGCACGGTTATTTAACAAGTTTTCAGGGTTCCAAAATTTGGAAGAAAAGGGAACTCAAGTGCAGTGAGGTTAAATGATTTGACCAGGACAACAAAGGGGGTCAGGGGGATGCCTGTCCCTATTTCACCTGTTGCCCACTTGAACAGACCTGGTGTACTCTCCTGCGAGTAACTGTTCGACAAAGGGTTTTTCACAAATTTTGCATCAAATTGTATAAATCCCGTTATCCCCTTTTGCGTCTCTGGATGTATTTATGTGATTCACAAAGTTCGAATCAAATTGTACAACTCCTCTGTTATCCGCTTTTGCTTCTCGGGATGTATTTATGTGATTCACAAAGTTTGTATCAAATTGTATAACTCCTCTGTTATCCCCTTTTGCATCTTTGGGTGTATTTATGTGATTTACAAAGTTCGTATCAAATTGTACAACTCCTCTGTCATCCCCCGTTTGCTTCTCAGGATGTATATATGTGCCTCTTTAATCCATTCAGCTCCCTTCGTGCTCCAATAGCTGGTCGGACCCTTTCATCTACTTCGGGAAGTCTTGGTGCGGTATCCGGTCTCTCCTGGAGGCAGACTGGGGCTTCTGTGTCGCTGCTGTACTCTGTCTTTGGTGGCTCCGCTACATTAGACTCTCCCTCACATCCTTGGTTGTGCTCAGTCTCCTTAATTTGCTTGTGCCAGTCGGGCGTCCCTTCTCTCTGCCACCAGCCGGCCCCTGCTGCTTGGACCTCTCAGAGAGTCGCTTCTCTCCCTGATAGCATCTTGGCTTCCAGCCTTCGGGTCCCTCACCATTGAACTGGTATCTCATTCCTCGAGGACTGGCTTCATGTTCCACTGAATCCTTCTTCCCTTTTTATGATTGAGGCTGCCTCTTGTACGCTGTACTGCGTGGGTTAGTTCTGCAGTGGTTTTTTTCCTCCTTGTTCCATTTTCCTCGTGTCAGTGGTGATTTGTATTTTACCCCTGGGTAAGCCTTACTCCTCCTTGTCCCAGTATGATTGATGAAACCCTCTTGGGGGACTATAGGGGACTGAGTGGGGTACAAGTCAATGGGGACAACAATGGCAGGGGTGAATACCGCGTTCTCCCAAGGCTATCGTCATCAGTCCCATGGAGGGTTTCCCTCCTCATGAGATGCACCCGCTGAGTACCACCGCAAGGGGGACTATCGGATAGCAGCCTCACTTCCGTGGCCTGATGGAAAGGGGCTTTCCCTATGGAATCAGTGACAATACCCTGGGATTCGTCACAGGACTCATGTTGCGCCTCCCTGATGAAGACCAATGAGGCTGCAACCTGTCTGGGGTTTCTTGTGGTCTCATGCAGAAGAGATGTGACCTATCAGTTAGGGATGAATGGCTGGTGTGGGGCAGAACATAGCTGATTTGTATTTCTCCTCTTTTAGTGGCATGGCAAAATGAAAATCGATTATCTGGAGAGTTGCCCCGAGCAATCCCAGTGGTTATGTTAATTCAAAACCTATCAGCCATTACTCTTCCATTTTCCTGGTTGTAAAATGGTGCATTTCTAGTTCTATTGTCTTTCATTTATTTCTTTGTAATACGTAAAGGCTGGCATTAAACCCATCTGTAAGTGTTTCAATTTTGGCAGATAAGACTGTTGAAGTCGAAGTCCCCTGGCTGACCTTGCTTGTGGTTGGTAGAGTCTTCAAGTGGGCCCAGTGTGATCACAAGCCAGTTAATGCCGGTTGTGGGACAGTGGGGGCCATGCCTCAATGTCACTGTAGATGTTCATGCCCCTTAAGGGAATCGTGAAATGTCCGTCCAGCAGAATCAGCAGTGCCTGCTCGCTCAGCTCCAATCCCCATCCCACCTTCAGCACCTTAACAGGAGGGAGAGGCTGGAAGGCAAGGCTAAAAATAGCAGGAACTGTGACAGGAAGGCTGTGGGAATTAGGAGGAAGTGCTCATTTGGTCCTGGCTGGAGAGGTGAACAGAAGGAGCTGGAAGAGGAGCAAGAAATGGACTGGAGAAGAGCCATTGTAGCTTCGGAAGATCAGAAGACTGGGGGTTATGAGGAGTTGGAAGGCTGCAGGGGACATTCAGGAATCTGGGGAGGAGACAGACCCTGGAGGTGGGAATTAAGAGATCCCTAAGTCTGGGAAAAGGAAGATCAATGGATCTGGGGAGAGAAAGGGCGACAAGGTTGGAAGGCGACAATGTGCGAGCATGAAGCAGACAGACTCAAAGGGTTGGGAGAAGAAAGGCCCAGAGATTTGGAAGGACGACTGTGGCCAGAGGGGTAAAGAAGGTTGGCAAGATAGTTTTGAGGGAGCCATGGTGTGACGAGGGAAAAAGTTGTTTTCCCTACTTAAGCAGCCCTCCAGCCTCTTTTCCTTTGCAGATGGGGAGCAGGTGCAAGTGGATCTAGGTCACCTGGCCTAATCACCACCCAGCTTCTTAGCCCTGCCTCTTCCTTTCTGCTCTTAACTCTTAGATCAAGGGCGTCTCTCGCCTGCGCATCCATAGCGAAGGGCAGACAAAGAAAAGGGCAATTCCTGTTCGGACCAGGAGGACCCAGGGCCCAAACCCCTGCTCAGATAGCAGGTAAGCATGCACCAACATGTGTTTTCTCCCTCGGTCCTCACATGCCATCCCCACCATCATCAGGCAACGCCAACTTCTCCAGTGCTGGGGTGAGGACAGGTGCTCTGTTGCACAGTAAGTTGTGCATTTGTAAAAGTTGTATTCTCGTGCCACAGCACGTGTGCCCACTCCCACCTCCCTTTGTCCCGGTTGCTTCCTTTTTTGTTGGCCCTCATCCATCCATCCATCCATCCATCCATCCATCCATCCATCCATCCATCCATCCAACTGCACTCCCATTGGTTGGCAGGCCCTTTAAATCGGCCACCCAAGACACCCCCTGCCGTGGCTGCCCCCTCGGCCAAGGACCAGAGGCCAAGGACAGCTCCAGTGGTGTCTGCTCGTGTCCGGCTTGGTAGCAAGTAGCCTGCAGCTGTCAACCTGCTACGACTGACCAGGTAACTCGAATCTGGGTGTGTTGTACTGTGATGTGCTCAAATACTTAGCCTCCAACTTGGCCGCATGCGCTCCCTCACATCGTAGGTCCCCGCATCCCGTTTCCTTCCCACCCTCCTGCGTTTCCCTTCCTTCCTCTCGTATCTCAGCCCTTCCCTCTTCGATCTATTGTGTACTACTCTGACATTGTCACGTGCTTCACTGTTTTTCTGAAATTACTTTGCATTGCCTGCATTCTTTCTCTAGGTTGCCTGCTCAACTCTGTTTTGCTTTTGGTCCTGCATTACATCAGCTTTCTTTATTTCCAGGTTCCCTGTTGTGATGTGTGCTTTGTCTTGGTTCTGTACTACATCTGCATTCTCTACTATGGCTTGAAACCCAGATCCAAGTGCAACTCTTGGTAGGAATCCGACCTTGCTGCCCTTGGGGCAGCAGAGAGGAAGTGGAGGGCCTCTGTCGCACCCCATGACAAACTGGCCTGCCACCTGCTCCAAAGGCAGTACAGACTCTGTCCTCTCTAAGAAGAGAGCCTACATCCATGCCCACATCTCTGCGTCATCTAACAACTCGGCTGAACTTTTCAAAATCTGCAAGGAGCTGGCCAATCCTGCTGCAGTCTCTACCTCTCCTGTTCCCTAGCAGGCCCTCTGCACAGCCTTGGCCTCTCATGTCACTACTAAAGCTCAGGACAGTCCTGTCCACCCTCTCTTCCTCTACCTCCTCTTCCCCCTCCTGTGCCACTCCTGGCCTGTCTGAGGCCGTCTCTCCTCCCCCTTTTCCCTGTTCACCCCTGACGATGTTTCTAGACAAGTCCAATCTATGAAAATCTCATCAAAGCAGGTTCTCCCCTGCTCATCCAGAACAATCAAGGACCCTTGCTCCAGCCTTGGCCGATTTCTGCAATCACTCCTTTGCCACTGAACTTCCCCTCCCGCCTTAAGCACTCTTTTGTGAAACCCCTTCTAAAGAAGCCCTCGGCCGATCCTTTCTCTCCGGCTAACTATCGCCCCGATCTCCATCACTCCTTTCCGGGGCAAACTCTTGGAAAAGCTGGTCAACTCCCAGCTTAATCTACATACTGAATCTGTTGGGTTGCCTCCATGACCACCAATCTGGCTTCAGAGCTGCCAGAAGCACGGAAACTGCTCTTCTGAACACCTGTGAAGACTTGCTCTCCAATCTTGACTCTAATCTCCCTTCGGTCCTCATTCCCCTTGTTCTATCCTCTGCTTTCGACACAGTCAACCATGCCATCCTGCTCAATTGTCTCCGGGACAACCTTGGTATTACTGATCAGGCCCTGGCCTGGTTGACCTCCTTTCTCACCAACCGACCCTCTCAAGTCCAACTGGTGTCTTTTCTTTCCTCGATCTCTCTCTACTTGTGGTGTTCCCCAGGGGTCTAACCTCTCGTCCTGGCTCTTCAACCACTACCTGGAAACTCTTGCCCACCGCAGCGCTACTTTCTGCTCCATGTTATGCAGATGACACTCTGCCCTCTTTCAGGCTCCCCTCAGTCACTGCGGCTTCTTCTTTCATACCAGAATGTCTGGAAGCAATTCAGGAATCGTGGCTGAGACTTTTCCTTGGCCTCAAGTCCAGGGATTGTATCTCTCCAGCTCTGAAATCTCTTCACTGGCTCCCCGTGGCTGCAAGGATCAACTTCAAGACCCTCTGCATTGTCCACAAGGCTTTCTGGGGCCTGGGATCGCTCTACCTCCAACTTTCTCTTCCAAAACATCTTTCGTCTTGAGCTCTCCACTCATCCACCTCCAACTCTGAGGGTCAGATGCCTCTCCAAGCAGGGATTTGAGGGCAGATCTATCTCCTCGGCTGGGTCCTCCCTCTGGAACAGCCTCCCTGGCTCTCTCAAACTTGAGCAGAACCACCTCTGGTTCCGGAAGCAACTCAAGACCTTCCTTTCCACTTCCGCTTTCCCTCTTCCTCTCCCCTGCTGAAGCACTTGACTGCTCCGCGCACTAGTCACCTGGTCACCCTCTGAGCTTGGACCCAGGCTCCTGCATGTCCAGTTGCCCTTGCACTGCCTCCGGGCTCCCCAGCACTTAAGGGTCTGTATCTGCAAACCTCCGAATGACACAAGGCCTAGTAAGATTGTTATTTGTCCTCCCTTATTTCCCCCTCCTTGTCTTGTCATGCCTAGAAACACTTGCGTACAGGCGCGTTATAAATGCCACATCATATATCATATCAAGTAGTCACTGACATGAGAGCTGCAAGTTTCAACACCTTTATTTATGGGTTAAAATGGGTTGGAAAACTCCCATCTTGCTCTATAAGTAAGATGGGAGTATTCTCGACCATCAAACAAAAAGAAAATACAGTCATAGTCACTCCTTAGACAAAATAAAATTACCTATACTAATAAACCTAATGCCGGCCTTCTTTCTAATACAATACATGTGTAAAGGGAATGTATAATGCAAAAAGGAAAAATCAGTGTTCAAAAGAAATGTCAGTATGGCCGAGTAACCTCCCTTCCCCACGTTTTGTAGCACGCGGTAAGGTGACACACTTGGACCTTGCTACACACTCTGGCTTCGGATACAAGGATGCAGTTTGTTTCGTGGACTAGGACCCACTTGGCCTTCCACGAAAAGTCACTAGTTTCTTGTAATAGAGGTAAAAAAACAGTGTTTCCTTCTGGTTACAACAATTCATTACAGGTGGGCTCAAACCTTTAAATCACAATATGTGGGGGTTCCCTTCCCCCAGCTTCAATCTCACCTTTAGAGGCTTCCCTCCGTCGGTCTCAAGCCTCCTTTCACTTTCCTTCCATAGTCGAAGACCTTGGAAACTGAGAGGCTTTTGCTCTTACCTCAGCATGATCACTTCGACCTCCTTTCCTCAAACGTCACTTTTTCTTTCCTACACCAAGGCTTCTCGGTAAAAGTAGTTTCGAGCACAGTACTTATTTCAAAAGTTCAAAACCTAACAGTTCAAAGACATGTCTCATATCCAGGTTTCCCTCTGCCGGGATCAAACCTTATAACAGTTCAAATCTTGCATCTCAGTTTCTTTCTCTTCCCCGCTGCTTCTACGGCATCAGACATTTCACAGAGACTTGCGATTGGGAAATCTTCTTTCGCCGGACCACTCTGTTACTTTGTATCTTTAATTTACAATTCTTTACAATGCTTTGCTTTCGCTCTAGTTTTATTGGCACATGCGCAACCTTAATTTGTCAGATACTTTTGCCGTCAAGTTTCAGTTAACACAGACCGTATTTTCATTGCTTTCATCCACTCACGCTCTGTGTTAATTCATTTTGGTCTTTTGCGGCTTTGATCATGAAGTCAATTCTGATACCACAACTGCTGCTGCACCTCTCCAACTCTGCTGATCATCGGTAAGGGTGGCTGGTATCCTTGAAACACAAAAGAGGTTTGTCTCTTCTCTCCAGCTGTGCTTCCTTGAGCAACCATCGAGACCTTGGTTCCATCCCTCGGCCTGTCGCTCTGCTCCGCCGTCACCCTGGAAGAACTGCTCCTTCTCGTGCATTGCCTTGCTCAGAGTGTGCCTCAGTGTTCCACCTTTTAACCATGTGGGGAGAGCTAATGGGTACCAGGTGTTTGCAATTAAGATCAGGTGCCTGGCCCGGTCTGATATTATTAGTGGGACATGTTCAATGTATTGCATGGGTGGTACTCCTTTCATCATCAGACCTCCTCTTCCTCAGCTCAGTGTTTGTGTAGGAAAAAGGGTGAGGGGGATCTGGGAAGTTGGAATATCCTATAAAATAGGACGGGACAGAGGTATTTGGAAACGGAGGATACCATATCTGGCCATCGGGCGTTCGTCCCCCACTGCCCAATGACCGCTCACCCATGTCATCCTCTCACACTTGTCCACTCCTAGGGTCTGGGTCCAAAGCGATGGCCATGCCCTGGTCATCTGAGCAAGGAATCCACGGGGTCTAGGCAGTGAAACACCCTATGCTTTTTCATATAGTAGAGAATTGTAGAATTTGATTGTTACACAAGATTTTCCAAAGGGTGTGAAGAAAGTGGAAAGAAAGGAGATCGCTGGAGTGACAGAACACTGATGAGAAGAGGAGGAGAAGGAGATAAAGTAAAGAGATAAGGAATTAGAGGCAGAGGAGTGGAGAAACATTGGGAAAGAGGAGGTGGAGAGGGAAAGAGGGAGGGTGGTAGTACAAGGTGACAGAGGATAGAATAAAGAAAGGGAGGGGTGGAACGCCAGGGAGGCGAAGTAGGAAGGGATAGAAAGAAGTAAGTAGAATGTTGCTATGGTAGCTATATGGTAGAAGGTATCCAGTGATAAAGTCCCAAGAGCAAAAAGCACTTTAATCAATTAGCTTTTATTTGATAGTATAGTCATTCACCATAAAACATGTTTGCTTACAATAATACCTAAAATAATACTAAATTCCTAACGTTTTGCTACAACTTTCACTTCACAATAAAAATATATACTATAAAACCATTATAAAAGGGGTTCTGTGTACATAATCTCAAGCAGTTGTGCTCAGAGCTACCAATTAATCCAAATTAGAAACTCAAGCGCTGTTACCGTGTAATCTAATTCAAGTATCACATCATATTTCCTTGCTTTATGATTTTCGCCCTTACACACCAAGCCAGGGTCAGATAGCTTGCTACACAGTACACAGCCTTCGTATCATCACTTTTTTTTTAAAGTTGCATCTAAGATGATAGGCAGCATATGCCATAAGTATTGCGCAGTGTTTTTAAATACTTACATCGTCCTATCCGATAACCCTGACAAAAATAGATCAAATGGACCACAGATTCCTTAGCCATGCCACAAACTGGACAGATTTAATTCCTAATGGGTGACCATTTCATCACACGGTATGCCAGATTCAATTGTGAAAATCTAAAGTGTATGTACAGGTTATGTGCCAGGGGTAGATCAACTCAATCTAGGTATGCTTCGAAACCCAATGTTTTTTTATGGCACAGATAAGTGCCACCCACTGATGCACCTAAACAGCGATGAAGCAGGACCTCCTCGGTCAACCTCTGCACCATACTTTTTGCTTTAACAATATTACCCCATGTGATTGTCTGTGGGTGCTGCCAGAGGTCACCTAGGTCCATCTGAATCAAAAGCCTTTTTACATGCTGGAACCAGGGTAGGGATCTCCCACCCTCCATTATGTGTGCCACTCCCTCCTGATATTTTTGCAATTCCGGGACTAACCATAGTCTCAACCAGAAGAATATTGGTCAAAACAAGATCTCTTCATGGATAGGCCTTACTCCTAGTAATAGATCAATTTGGCCGCTGGGGCAAGATTTAGCTAGCCCTAACAATCTTTTCAAGAAGGATCTCTCGGCCAGGCCCAATTTTTTACCATCCGAGTAACCCCATATTTCAGCCCCATATATTGCTGTGGGCCAAACTAGATTTTGAGAGCTGGGGCGACCAATTACCTAGGCCATTTAATCTTACACTTCGGTAATCATATTGCTGCACTTGTCTGAGGGAAGGAACAAGTTACTTACCTGTAACTGTTGTTCTCCAGCATGGGTCTGGCATGGATTCACATGCTCATGAATATTCCCCGTCGTCAGGCTGGGAATCCTCGGTAAAGAAAAAACCAGTATCAGTTTCGTTTCTGATCTGTCTTTCGTAGTAATAACCAATCACTGGTCTCTGCGTCATACTGACCACAGCCAATGACTGCCCTCTACCTAAGCACCGCCTCTGGCAGCCATCTTCAGATTTGGAAGCACGTGAAGTGGCAGTATGACCAAGTGAAGAGCCGCAGAGGGGTAGGCGGGAGGGTTCGCATGTGAATCCATGCCAGACCCATGCTGGAGAACAACAGTTACAGGTAAGTAACTTGTTCCTTCTCCAGCATGGGGTCTGGCATGGATTCACATGCTCATGAATAAAGAATACATAGCAGTACACACATGCACAACCACGGGAGGTGGCAAAGGCTCAACATTAAGCATCACATCAACTCAACATTAAGCATCTTACCTCCTCACCAGGCTCACCTCAGGCGAACAGGTTGCGCAGCACTGCTTGGCCGACCCTGGACTCCTCCCTGGAATCCCGGTCGACGCAGTAGAATTTCGTGAAGGTGTGCGTCGACCTCCACGTAGCAGCCCTGCATATGTCCAGCAGGGGCACACCAGATAGGAACGCCGTGGTAGCTGCGATCGCTCTGGTGGAATGGGCTCTCGGACGGCCAGGCAGCGGTCGGTTTGCCAACCGGTGACAGCACATGATACAGCCGGAGAGCCATCTGGAGATGAAGCCTTCGAGAGAGCCTTCCCCTGATTGACAGGTCCAAAGTTCACAAAGAGTTGTGACGTCTCCCGAAAACCCTTCGTGCGGTCCACGTAGAACTTCAGCGCTCTAGCTACATCCAGCGAGTGCAAAGTCCTCTCAGCCGGCGACGAAGGGAAGAACACAGGTAACACCAAGGGTTCGTTGAGATGGAAGTCCGACGGTACCTTGGGCATGAAGGAGGGGTGCGTCCTGAGCACTACCCTCGTGTCGTGGAAAGTCAAGTACGGGGCCTTGCAGGAAAGGGCCTGGATCTCTCCCACTCGTCGTGCGGAGGTGATGGCCACAAGAAAAGCTGTTTTCCACGATAGAAACTTCAACGGGGCCAAGTGCAGAGGCTCGAACGGAGGTCCCATGAGCTTGGTCAGCACCACGTTGAGCTCCCACGCCGGGGCCGGAGCCTTCACCGGCGGGAACGATCTGAACAGTCCCTTCATGAACTCTTTCACCAGACGATGAGACCACAAGGACGTCCGCCCCGTGGTTCTGGTGTATCGGGAGATCGCAGCAAGATGAATCTTGATGGACGCGTGTGCCAGACCAGCTTTGGCCAGCGTCAGCAGGTACGGCAGTACTTGAGGAGCCGTAATCCGTAGAGGGTTAATCTTCTGTGCGTGGCACCAGACAGAGAACCTCTTCCATTTGTGTCCGTAGCATTTAAGAGTCGAGGACGCCCTGGCCTTTGCAAGAACCTCTCTGCAATCGGCCGGTATGTCGTATCCTCCAAACTCTAGCGCTGCAGGAGCCAGGCCTGCAAGTTCAGCGACTTCGGGTCGTGGTGGAGGATGGCGCCTCCTTCCCTGGAGAGTAGATCCGCGTCCGCCGGCAGCTTGATCGGCGGGGACGCTGACAAGTCCAGAAGGTCCGGGAACCATATCTGCCTCGGCCACGCAGGTGCGACGAGGATCATCCTGCACCGTGACCTCTTGAGCTGGTTGACGAGCCGGATTAGCAGAGGCAAGGGAGGGAACGCGTAGAGGAACAGGCCCTCCCAGGGGAACGAGAAGGCATCGCCCATGCTCCTCGTCTGGGGAAACCTGCTGGCGAACCTCCGGCACTTGGTGTTCGTCGCCGTCGCGAACAGGTCGATCTGGGGTGTGCCCCACCGTCGGAAGAGGCGATCCACCAGATCCTGCCGTAGTTCCCACTCGTGGCACGAGCGCAGCTCCCTGCTGAGTGAGTCGGCGATGGTGTTTTTTATCCCTGCCAGATGAAACGGCACCAGAAAAATCCCTTGGGCGACGGCCCAATGCCACAGGTCCTGCGCCTCCTTGGACAGCGCTGGGGACCTGGTTCCGCCCTGTTTCCTGATGTAAAACATGGTGGTGGTGTTGTCGGTGAAGATCCTCACCACCTTGCCCTTGAGGGACGGAAGGAAGGACCTGAGGGCCCAAAACACTGCACGGAGCTCCAGGACGTTGATATGCAGGGACTTCTCCGTCGGGAGCCAGAGTCCCCTTGCGTGCAGATTTTCGGTGTGCGCTCCCCACCCTTCCAGGGAGGCATCCGTGGTCACAGTCTCCTGGTGGGCTGGGGTCTGGAAGTCCATGCCCGCCGTCAGATGCGCGCGGGTGCCCCACCACCGTATCGCTCGTCGGAAACTCTCGTCGAGCTTGATCCTTTCCTCGAAGCTGCCCGTCGTCTGGATCCAGCGCGCATCCAGGAATTCTTGCAACGGGCGCATCCGGAGCCTGCACATGGGGATGAGGTAGATGCAGGAAGACATCATCCCGAGGAGGGACTTGATGGACCTCACTTTGGCCGCGTCGGCCGCCAACATCCGTTGCACCTTGCCCAAGATGGTCCTGGTCCTCTCCTCCGACGGGGAGGCCAGAAGGGACACTGTGTCGAGCCTCGCTCCCAGAAACAGTGCGACTTGCGCGGGCACCAGGTGGGATTTGGCGTAGTTCACGGAGAATCCCAGGTCCGTGAGGAGTTGGACGGTCCTTGCCGTGTGAACCACGGCGAGATCCCTCGTCTTGGCGCGGATGAGCCAGTCGTCCAGGTAGGGGTAGACGTGAATCCCCTCGCGGCGCAGCTGCGCCGCCACCGGTGCGAGGCACTTGGTGAATACCCTGGGTGCCGACCGTAGTCCGAAGGGAAGGGCTTTGAACTGGTAATGACGCCCTTGGACCACGAACCTGAGGAATTTTCGGTGCCCCTTTAGGATGGGAATGTGGAAGTAGGCATCCTCCAAATCCAACGACGATAGGAAGTCTCCTTCCTCCAGTTGACCCAGGACGTGCTGGAGGGTGACCATCCGGAACTTCTGCGCCTTGATGAACTTGTTCAGCCGTCGCAGGTCTAGGATGGGGCGCCATCCTCCCGTCTTCTTCTTCACGAGGAAGTATCGCGAGTAGACTCCGGAGCCCCGAAGCCTCTTTGGGACGAGTTCGATGGCGCCCTTTCTGAGCATCGCCTTTACCTCCAGGAGAAGTTGAGGGACGTGAAGTTCTTTCCTGGCCACGGGGGGGACGCGCGGGCACCTTCTTTGAAACTCGAGCGCGTGGCCCCGGGCCAGGGCGTCCAGCACCCAACGGTCGGTGGAGATGGACTCCCACACGCTGACGAAGCCCGCCAGCCGGCCTCCCACCGGGGTGCTTCGGTGGGGGCCCGACCCCACGGCCGGTTCAATCCTGCTTGGACGCGGCCTTGCCGCCTTGACCTCCTTGGCGACGACGGCGGGGTCCGCTAGACTTGCCTCGTCCTCTGTAGGCCTCTTGCGACGACGAGCGGGCCGCTTGACGGTAGGAAGCGAAACCGCCGCCGGAACCTTTGGAGGCGCCCTTGCCTCCGCCGCTCCGAAAGGGCGTCCGTCGTTGCTGCAGGACTCCAAGGGCGCGGGCCGTCTCAGTATCCGCCTTGATGGCCTGAAGGGAATCGTCCACTGTCTTCCCAAACAGGTTGTTCCCGTCGAAGGGCATGTCCAGGACTCTGGTCTGGACGTCCTGCCGAAAGTCCGTAGCTTTGAGCCATCCACGACGTCGAAGGCAAACGCCGTTGCCCAGCTGGCGGAACCCAGTGTCGGCGATGTCCGTCGCCACGGTGATGGCGTGGTCCGAAGCCACCTCACCTTCCTGCAGGATCTCAAGGGCCTCCGCCCTCTTGTCGTCCGGCAGAAAATCCAGCAGGGGAGCTATCTTGTACCAGAGCTCCCTGTCGTAGCGGGCCACGATAGCCAAGGCGTTGGCCGCTTTAATCGTCGTCGCTGCCGACGAGATGACTCTACGTCCCATAGCATCCAATTTCTTTCCCTCGCCGTCCGGCGGGGAAGTCGATGTGGAGGCCGCACCCCCCCCCCGCTTTCTTCCTGGCTGCCGCGGAGACGACGGAGTCCGGGGTAGGCTGCGCCCGGAGGCATAGGGGGGCCGTGTCCGGGACCCGGTACTTCTTCTCGTACCGGTCTCTTCTAGCTGGCGTCGTGGAAGGGTTCTTGAGGAGGGAAAGGCCCTCATCCCAAATGTCGTCCAACAGAGGCACTGCGAGGACCGTCTTCCTCTTGGCCTCGCGCCGCTGGTAAAGGAAGCCTTCCTTCTTCTTCTCCTCAGGGCAGAGTTGGAAAAGCTCGGAAGCCCTGGAGATCATGGAGTGGAAAGATCCGATCTCGTCGGGCGGAGAAGCCCTGGTGGGAGGCGACGACGGAAAATCCTCGTCGTATGCCTCGTCGTCCGTACCCGTCGCTGCCGTGTCAGTCCCCGTATCATCCCCTCGGGTGGACGGGGAGGAGGGCTGGACGGGGCGCGACGGTTGAAAAGGAGGTGGTGGATGGATCCTTCTTTTCTTGGTAGGGGGAACACCAGAAGGTCCCGGTTCTGGATCCCCCGACGGGAGAGGTTCCTCCGTCGGTAACGGTAGCCTCGTCCTTATCTCGGAGCATAAGGACTGTATGGCCAACAAAATGGCCACTGAGTTGTCTTGCGGCGCTGGCAGAGGGGAATCCGACGGGCGAGCAGGGGCCCCGTCGGTATCCTCGACGATGTCGTCGTCGTCACCTGCGTCGGGGTCCATTCCGACGGGCTGGCCTTCTTCCACGCCTAGGCCGTGGCTTAAGACCTCGATCAGCTCCTCTTCTGAGGTTGAGGCCGAATCTACGACGACGCCCTGCCCCCCCTTCTTCTTCCCCACGGAGGGTTTCACGGGGGTCCTATCGATGGGCACAAAGGAAGACTCCCTCCGAGGAGGCAGGGAGATTCTGGGCCCTGAGGTCGCCACCACTGGTGTAGCCCCCACAGGCTGAGCCAGGGCCGCCGCGACCGTTTCGATAGAGGGCTTGGTCGGATGGATCAAGGCCTTCACCACCTTAGGTGCGCTCACCGCCTTATCCTTGAGGGAGGGGGCACTGCCACGCTCCTCCTCTGCCTTAGAGCTCGACCGGGGCCTCTCCAGGAGCTTCGCCGGGTGCTCGGCCTTCCTCTTACCCGACCCAGAGCGTTGGCTCGTGGTTGATGGTGCCGGGGAGGGTGCGCCCTGCCTGGCGCCCGTAGAGCCCGACCGTCCGGCGCTCCCGGTGCCAGCGGACTCGCGGTGCTTGGCCTTATGTTGGGCCCCCGTCGCCGGGGCGCCCTCAAAGGTCTTAGAAGACCGCTCGGATTTCTTCTTCTTCTCGCCAGACGGGCTCTTACCCTCCAGCCAGTTGGCGAGACGTTGATGGCGGTCCTTCATGGTCCGTTCCGACATGTTGCCGCAAAACGCACAGTCCTTCTCCACGTGCGTCTTGTCCTCATGAAGGCAGTAAAGGCAGAAAGAGTGTTCGTCCTCCTTGAAGACGTTCTGCAGCTGGCATCCAGGGCAGACCCTGAACAGCTTTCCGGGCGTCGAGCTTCCCTTCTCCTGGGCCATCTCCGAGACCGGGCCTGAGAAGCTTCTGGAGTCCTCCGAAGTGTAGCTCGACGAAATCTCACCCTGAGGGGGCACAGATGAATCCGACACGGGTCCCCGTTGATCGGATGTAGGATCGGTGGAGCTTGAGGCTCTTTTGACCGAAGAATCGAAGTTTTTGTGAAAAAAGCGCGAAAAAAAAGCACTAACGCTCGAGAGCAATAGCACGAGGATCCCAACACATGAACGTGCGGTAAAAATCTGAAGATGGCTGCCAGAGGCGGTGCTTAGGTAGAGGGCAGTCATTGGCTGTGGTTAGTATGACGCAGAGACCAGTGATTGGTTATTACTACGAAAGACAGATCAGAAACGAAACTGATACTGGTTTTTTCTTTACCGAGGATTCCCAGCCTGACGACGGGGAATATTCATGAGCATGTGAATCCATGCCAGACCCCATGCTGGAGAAATGTTATTTATAGCCAGCCTAACTTCAGTAAATTTGCTGGCTCTAGGGTGAAAAACCAGCGTCTTGCTTTTTGCCATATTAATCTCAAATTTGAGCTCCCCGCATTTCTCCACAAAGGCCTCCAGCATGGTTCTAAGGCCCTTAACCGATGTTGAGAGAACTGCATCATCTGTGAAGAGGAGGATTGGGCATGCCTCTAAACCCAACTTTGGGGGATCTTGACATTTCAATCTCCCCTGGCGAACCACCTCATCCATATAAATCGGGAAGGGGAGGGGGGCAAGAATACAGCTCTACCTCACACCTCTTTCTACCTTAATCGGGTCTGTGAGTTCCCCCTTCAGCCCCCAGCGCACTGAGGCATAATTGCTAGAGTACAGTTCAATTATTATCTGTAGGAGGCCTGCTGGAATCCCCCTCCCGCATGTATTGCACACAAGGTGGCCCTTGTAACACTATCAAACGTGGTCCTGAGATCGATGACGACCACATGTACCTTCATTTTCCTCAGGGACGTGTATTTCTGGGTAATCATATGGAGCCGAAAAACCTGTTCCAGAGTACTAATCTTATGTGAAAACCCAGCTTGTAGATCGTCTATCACACTTCTCCCGGTCAACCAATCTTGCAGGTGTACTTGTATGGCTTTTGCAAACATAAGGAAATTGGCCTCTAGTTGGCTGGGTCACCTATCCCTCCCTTCTTGTAAATCAGTATTATAGTTGCGTTTTGCCAAGAAGGGGGGTGGGGGGACTCCATTTAATTTGAGGCTAGTGTTAAAAAGAAGCAATAAAATGGGAGCCCAGACCATCATTTCCTCTTTAATTAAATCAACAGGCAAGAAGTCAGGACCAACAGTCTCCCCCCACTTCTGTGCCAATATGGCATTACCTACTTCCCTCAACTCAAATTGAAATGGGTTGTAGCTAATCCCACTATCATACTTGGGATAAGTGGCAACTTTCCCCAAATGTTTTAGGACTGGAGTATATAATAATTAATACCCATCCTAGAATATGTGAGGGAAGGCGTGTAGGCGTGCAGGAAAAAAATATTATAATAATTGCCTACCTTGTGACTTTTTCCCCAGGCAACATTTTCACAGAGAACCGAGTATAATATAGAATGACCAGAAGGGGAAAGATGAAGGTCCAGGGCAGAGTCCTGTAGAAACAAAACTGGTTCAAGACAAAGAGGGAGGATGGATAGAAAGATTGGCGTGGCTGGCTGAGGAACGAAGAAAGAGAGGGAGGTGGTGAGAACTCCATCAAAACATCAGAGCAGCCTCTTGTATTCCTATGACACACATTCTTGCTTGAAAGTCCTCTGCTTGTAACCCTTCTACAGAGACCACCAGCAGGCTTCAGTATGGATGGTGCAGGAACTCCTTAAACCCAGGATTAAAAACTAAGTAGAGATCCAGCAGGGACTGAAAAAAAAGAAGAGTACCAGGCCTTAAGCCTGGGACTCAGAGCCAAAGAGAAGAGACCCAAGACGACAATACAAGAAGGGCGCAAAAACCACTTTAGGCTGATAAATAAGCTTACTGGTATTTGTGTTAACCTGCTGGGACATATTCGCCCCAGACTTGCTGCGTACTGGGGGAACAATTTTACTGGACACTACATTGCCTGGGAAACACTTTTAATCTATGTGAAGCACTGCCGCACTATCCTGGCAATGTAAGCTTAGTAGTTCAGACCCTACCAATTTGTTAGTTGAGCTCAAATTTGTAGACCGCTCTGAAGAAATAATATTGTTAAGCAAGTCCCTTTGTCTGGTGTTTGTGTCAATCAATGTCAACAACGTGACAAGTAGAAGGCAGTAGATATATGCACTTAGAAAATGTGGTTAAAGGGTAAGAGCAGGACTAGAACCAAGATGACATCAGACACCAGTCACAGAATTTGGCACTACATGTTGCCTCCCAAGCAGAGCTTATTGTCCTATTGAGAAAAATAGATAATTCCTAGCATGCCCGTTTCCCTGACCAGCTAGTATGTTAGGGTGTGAGCCTGTAAAATACTTGCCTACCAGGTGACATAAGGGTCCCCAGTTCTACTCGTTTTACTATATGATGCAGACTGCTATTGTCAATATCAGTGAGCATGTGTGAGTGAGAGCAAGGGCAGCAAATAACAGACGTTGCTTCTTATATGCAGCCTTTGTTTTCAAAATTTCCTTTTTTATTAAGTTTACCATCAAAAGTACAAAGTGAGCAAAGACATAAACGAACATGTTATGTTATGAGGTTAACAGATTTTTTCCATAACCAATAGACTATAAACATGAAGAAAGAACAAACAGCAAGGCGGAGGGCTGGGGGAAACGGCAAAGCCATCCATTGACACTCTTGCATCGCGCATGCATGTGCCAGGTAACACAGTATCCATTACATCAAAATGATAGTAGAATATCCTATGTTTTCCCAGACAGACTTCTAAGCGGAGGGATTCCTTCACCCCGTCCTTTACTGCGGATGCCCAGCATGCAACACGCGGATAGCAGCACTCTCCGGTCGGGACACCAGGCTCTTTAATGCAGGAAAGGGACAGAGGCAAACCAATGATTCAGTTAATGGTGACTAACTTCCGGCTGACAAAGATACGGAGGACCACACGGGATACCTTACCAGATGCTGAATGAAGGGCATGTGGTCCACAGTGAACTGGCCAGCCTCACTTAGAGAGGCAGAGGTTAACAGGAACCTGGCAGGTAGTAACAAGTATATAGGAACAAAAGGGACCAAACAACGGCCACCAACTGGACAGGTTTGGGCCACCGGTCACAAAAAGAACACACGAGGTGTCTTCCTGCCCTCAGGCAACATTTTGCCTATAATAACCTATAATAACCAGTGGAGCCAAGATGTTGGTGACTGTTACCCATATTATGTTTCCCCAATGATCACTGACACGTTGCGTACGTGTTGGCAATAAAAAGGTTGTGGGTTTTTATTGTACATTACGTAATATTACACAAAATAATAGTCATAATAATAATAACCATATCATACATAATATACACTTTTGGTCACAAGGTCCAGGGTTGTGCCCCCTAGCCTGTGCCACCTTCCTCTTCCCACGTCATGGCCCTGTATTTCTTTTCTCCTCCTTTTTTCCTTCTTCTTTTCTTGGGTGGGTGGGTTCTTGGGAAGAGAGATGTTTTCTGCGTAAGCAGATCACTTGTGGTGCTCCGTAGAGAGCACATAGGTTTTGTGCTGTTTGCTGCTCAGGCAGCCCCTTATATTCTAGCAGAATGGCCATGGGCACTGCTTGTGTGAGGGGGCAGCTTTCCCTGCCCCCTGCTAGATTGCACCTGTTAGGGAGAATTCTCCAGAATGGCTAATTTCCCTTACTTATTGAGTCCCTCAGCAGCTTTGTTGGAATCCTAGGTTTTTATTTTTCACCTGGTAAGAGTGAGCCTTTTTTCCCACTCTTACATGTGTTTTGCTGTGTGTGTAACATTTTTTGTGTTCATAGACTGTGGAGCCTCACCTACTCCATAGGCATCTTTTAGACTTCCCAACTCAGACTCCATTTTCTGGGACCGACTACCGTCTCCCAGAACATGTAAAGTTGCCATTAACTTTAATAGTCTTTTAAAATCCACAGACCCAGTACACACTATCTTACATAGAGTACTGGAAAGGGTTAATACTTATCCCTTTTTGTCCGTTTCTCTTGGAGCATTGTTTCGCTCCCTTTTCATCAAGACTTGGCTGGTGGCAGTGGTAACTACCCTATTTTTCCTACCCGGCTATCTTAAATAACCTTGGTATTGTTTTAGGCTATCTTGGTAGCCTCGAACTTAATCCCGATAGACCATATAGGTTCCGGTTGGGTTTATTCACCATTTCTTTTTGAAAATGTCTTTCTCGTGTTTTACTCCGGGCGCCAAACCAGGTTTGGTTCCTTTGTTCACCGTCTTTTCGCAGGCTTCTACACAGAAGCCCTCCTTAGGCGCCTGAAAGTCTGGGTAGGCAGGATGTGAGGGAGGGGTTTTAGGACCCCTGCCATGGGTTACCTTGATAACCCAAGTCACACTCCTGTTTGATTGGCTAGGTGACTGTCCCACCAGGACAGCCACCCTGCTGTGTGATTGACAGTCAGGTCTCTGGGTCTGGAAAGGCAGTCGCCACTGGAACGAGAGAACCGAAGAGGAGCTGACAGAAGACGACCCTACCAACGACTAAACCGTCTGGTGAAGCCCTGCTGCAGGTCCGAATTGTCAAGCTCCAACGACAGAGAAGATCTACCAGGAATCTTCTTCCCCTGAGCTGGTGGGAACAACCAGTTCGCCCAAACTGCAAGCCAGGACTTCCTCTGGTCGAATTTACTGCACAGAGCTATAGTGAACTGGATAGCCAGGAAGGTCGGACCCTACTTGGGTTTTAAGGAGCGCACCTTTTATTCGTTGCTTTGCTGCTGGTTTCTTCCCTGGGCAGTGCAGGACCCTCCAGTCTTCCTACTCCATGTCAGTCCGACAGTCGCTTTAGGAACCGTGAGCCTGCAGGAACGTCCGCCTCAGCTACAGCTTCTTCTCCATTTAAAGGTACTGTGCAATTCCAGTTGCTCGTTTCGTCCAGCCGTGGGGAAGGTGTGTGAAACCTTTCGCCAATCCGAGGGCTTGTCCTTCTCTACTCTTTAAACCAACTTTTCTGCCGACCAACTTCGTCCAGAACTCTTGGCAAAGACTTAACCGCGAACTACCCTGAACTGTGTGATCTTGAGCAAAAGACTTTTGTCCTATTGACTTTGGCCCTAAGCCTTTTTGATTTGATTCCATCGCTGTAGTTCTCTTTCTAGATTGCCCTGCTTACTTACCTGTTGGTGCTGCTCAATTTGTACCTAACTTTGTCTTTCCCTCCGTTTTTAAATTACTGGAGTGTCATTTTGCTCACACTTCATTTTGAGTTTAACTTGTCCAGAATCTATTGGGAGAGGTGTGGTGTATTTTTCAACTGCTTTACTTTAGTGAGATGTTTTAGAACGGATGTGTAAGAAAATGTATATTCTTTTACTCAGAACCTTGAGTCAGTGTTTGTTTGAATCATAGTAATTGCTGTCCTTTGTGTAACTATTGATACTGCTCACTTGCTCTTGAGGTAAGTCTGGCTGCTCAGCCATCGCTACCACTTTACTGTGTAGTACAGGCTTGTACCAAAGGTGAATTTGTACTGTCACTTGTAGTCTTAATTGTGTGTGGTGTTCCCAAAGGGTACTGCATATAATTCTGCCTAACAGCCCGCCTCCTGGTGACCCTCGCAGGTCACCAGTTGTTGTTTCCTGCCCCTTAGATCTCTCTGGTCTGTGCCTGCACATGTTAATGTGCTTTCGCACCTTACTCGGGCCCCATCCTGCCTTTCTCTTTGTAGCTGTGGGAGAGAGGAGGAGGGGTGCAGACCATGTGTCCAGCAGAATGTGTTCTGCCCCCTACCCTTACGCCCTCCTTGCCCCCCAGGTTACTTGTCTGCGCTTTCAAGCTGCGGTGTGCCCCCTCAGCAGCGCTGCCTAGAATGGAGGGCAAGATGCAGCCCCAGCATATTTCTTCGGCCCTTTTAGCACGGAGTGATAACACGTGGAGGAAGAAGAGAATGACTACGCTTCATCACGAAGAAGCCCGTCCGCACGAAGACGAAGTACACGGGAGGGCAAGAGAAATCCAGAAATATTCTCTTCCCTGTGTCTCCGAGAGTTGGCGCAATTTGGCCTTACACCTCGGCGAAGCAGCCTGCTTTTCTTTTCCGAGAAGCACAGCTCCAGCGCGAGACCAGATTACGGGCAAAGGGTGGCCGTTGCCATGGAATACCTGAGACCACGCAGTCGCCGCATGGCATCGGCTTGGAGTGAAGACTCGACAGGCGGCAGGCCACGGCCGGTCTTTGAAGCGCTTCGGTGCAAGTGGCTCTCCGTGGCATTTTTGCTGTTATCCAGAGACGTAGGTCACACCAACGCAATACGGGTAGCTGCAGGAACAAGAGCATTCACATAGACTTGTAAGGAGCAGAGAGCGGTTTGATCAGCTATGTCGCTTAGAATTGAGAGGGCCTGGCTCAGCACCCCTATAAAGTGTTCCGCTCGAGGGCAACACAGGGGGAAGTCATATAGCATGCCATTTCAGTGCTAATTGCAAACAAGTAGGTAGACATTTAACCCCGACGTGCCACAGATAGCTTTTGTATTGGTTTAAGGAGGGCAGAGTCTGGAAAACGGCAGAAGCACTTAGTGTGGGCACCCCAGTGCCTCCCCCCCCCCTCCTCCATGACCTGGCCCCGCACTCTTCCCCCCTCCTCCCCTCAGCATATGTCATACATCACACGTTGAAGAAACAACTCAGACACCTTGTAAAGTTGGAAGAGTAAAATGCCTCAGCAGCTTTATTTTGCATAAGGTCTTGGAGTTATCTTACAGGCGATCCGTCATTCATCACCACAGGTATACTACTCTGTGTGCGGCTACCTAGGTATCCCTTGCCCTCCCCCTCCCCTCTCCCTTACCCTCCTCGTCCGGTGGACGCCTCAAGTTGAGCCCGGCCCTAGCTATTAACCTCTCTCTACCCCTGGCCGTTTGTAGATTTCCCATGAGCGACTTTTGGCCTAGGCCCCCCCTTTTCTCTAGGTCTTTGTTGGGAATCCCCTGCCTCCCCCGACACTTCACCGTGTCCGGTGTTTGGGTCTAGATAAAACCGGCAGCCACGCGGTGCCTCGCTAGTAATCAGGTTCCTATACCAGCACCACCACAAGTGCCCCAACGCTACACATATCCCACATCCGTATGTTAAGGCCGACCCCGACCTCCGGTGCCGGCCCACACCTTTCTGCCTGCCTATATGGTCATCGCTTTGCGATGCCCGTCTATTTTGAGTCCTTTCTACTCTACTCTGCCCTGCCCTTCGTCCCCCAAGTGCTGCTTGTACCAGAAGCCCTATCCTATCTATGCTGCCCCCCATGTCTCCCTTCCGCCTTGCTGAGCCCCTAAATCCTCCCAGTTCCCTCTACCCCCCGGCCTCCCTGTGGAGTCTGGCCCAATGCCCCCCCTGCCAGCGTAATATCTCTTCGGTGTACCCTATCCCTTCTCCTTCCTTCCTTCCTTTCCCTCGCTCCTCCACTCACCAGGTCCCCAGATTTTTGGGTCCCGTCAAACCCCCCCCCTGCCGTTTCTGCCCCTCCATATCCTAGCTCCATTTCCCCCCAGAGGCAGACTTCCCAGCCCTGTTCTTCCGTACCCAGTCTCCTGTCCCCCAGCTATTGGTCCTTGCCCCCCCCTTATTCCTTGGGGCTGGCTTCCTCCCCCTGTTCCCTAAATTCGCCTAACAGCCGCCCTATCTTGGATCCTCCACCTCCCTCCCCCTCATGCCCCCCTCCTTCTGTGAAGACTTCCCCTTGCTGTTATTTTGTCACCGTTACCTGAGCCCCCCCGTAGTCTCCTCTTGCTCCCCCCCAACCGACTGCCCTTGATGGCCTTGATTGTGAGTTTATGTTGATTCCTCCTCCCCCCCGCAGTTTTGGGCTTGGAATTGGCTCCCAAGTCCCCTACGTCCCTCCCCTTTTTCCCAGGGCCTCCCCTGAGCCTAGTACTCTTGGGGCGCCGTAAGATCTAAGCTGTTGGCTGAGCATTCCCCTATGGGCCTGTCAGTACTTTGCTACAGGGATCGACCTGTGACTCCTCCAAGACTCTCTGCTGGTTGCCGGCGGCAGAGAGTTCCCCCATCCTGCACAGGTCGCTCCATAGCCGACCCTTCCGCTTACTCCCCTCGCTCCGTTGCTCCTTGGTTAGTGTATGGCCTCCTTGTCCCCCCCCCACCCGCTTCCTTCCAAGGCCTTACCTCCCCTGCCAGCCTGCGCACCCTACTCCCAGGCAGCAGTGAAGTAAACGCACCGGGGGGAAGGGGGTGTACGAGTTGGGCTGAGGATATTCCATTTGTTGCCATTGCCGGGTTGAGGACCTAGACCTAGGTCAGGTTGGTTCGTAACTGTGAGGGAGTAGGCAAATACCTAATTTCGTTCATGTAGAGAAAGGTTTATAGGTTTAAAGAGTTTTTTTTTTTATATACTCCATTTTGAAACTACGTCTTGGGGCAACCCCAACTTAAATACGCGATGCCCTTACGTGTAGTTTGTTTGAGTGGGTTTGATATTAGTTCCAGTGAATTCGAGTGGATTCTCTCCTGCCCCCTTCAGGAGATGCCTCTCCGTAAATCCGCACTTAGCTCTTGCGGCACGTTACCTTGTGATGCTTAACTGGTTGGTTTAATAGAACTGTCTTGCCCTACAGATCATGCTTGAATGTGATATTTGTGCTCTCACCCTTGCCCCCCCCCTAATTCCCGGTGTCTGGTTCTGTACCCCTTAATACTGTGCCCCCTTACTCCCTGTTTCGCCGGACTGAGCACCCCAATCCCCAGCCATTCTCTGCACGGGGTGAGGGGGCTCGAAGCGAAATGTCTGGTGCTCCGTGTGGTCTTGCTCCCAACACTGGTCCAAACTATTGGCCGCATAGTGAAGTAACTTGTCAGCAGTGCCATGGACGTGGTTTAAGGTTGAATTCATATATAAAGAAATTGCGCTGTTTTAAAATATTATTTTGTACCTTTCTTTTGGTTGGAGGTCGACTTAGTTCAGTCTTAACACTTACCCACAAAGCATTGCAAGCTCTTTGTCCCCCCCACCTCTTACTCTCGTCTTCCCCTCCATGACATAACATTTTCATACTCTACCACGCCACGCGCCCCCTGAATGAGCTCCATGCCAGGTAATTCACAACAAGCCCTGCGCCGCGCTGAGTTTGAATATTTTTGTTATAGCATTTTCCGCCCACGGACCATTGGTCGTGGCGCTGCGGCCACCACGTGCCCCCACAAAGAAGGCCCCGTTTACCATCTCCAACATGCGGCACGCCCGGCAACCAAATGTGTTCGAACAAAGTAGGCCATTCCTGGTGAATAAAGAACTATCCCCAAACCTTCATCCTTGTTCCAACAACGTGCCAAACCTTCCGCATTTAACTCATGTTGACCACTGTAAATGCAGCTTCCCGTACTTACCACCCTGCAACCGTCTCGCCCCAGCGTGGACCAAACCCCCAAAGGCCCCATCCCATGGCACTTCCAAACCCGCACTTACCAGGTGTGCCCCCCATTCAAAACCCCGAGCTCGACCTGTATTCTATACTGTGTTAGTGGCATCCTCAAATTAGCCCTCTAAAATCGCCGGCCCCCCATGACTAACATCAATCCCCATTTAGAATTCCCGGTGCCCCATACGTTTGCAATCACCGCCCACCAGCTCTCAGGAAGGCTAGGGGGTTCGCGGCACTATATAAATACCAAACTTTTCATTGCACTTGGGCATGCGGGGCCAGAGCATGGTTAAACCAAACCCATCCCTGGTAAACAGTACGAGCCCTGTGCATCTGTTCCTCCTAATCGCAATCCTTCATCCCACCCCACCCTCACCCTGCTCCGTTGCCCGCGCGTTGCCCCGCGCGAAGACAACTTGTGCCACATCACTACAAACAATGCGCCCTAAACCGCTGCACCACAACGAGTGTGCGCGCCATCCGTTGTGCTTCCATGTTTTTATGCCCCGCAATTAAGCTCGTGAAATTCTAAGAGAGGCACGTTGCAAACCGCATCGTGGCCCCCTTCCCTAACTGTTACACTGCGCATTGCAGCCGCCCTTTAAACTCGCTCCGCTCCGATGCAGCCTACCCCTCTCCTCTCCTCTCCCCTTCATGCCTTGGCCGCCCGCATTCTACCTCGCACGCCCTCGAACCCTGCCCCACCTTTGCTTCTCCAATTAACCACACACCGTGGGCAACAACAAGCAGCGCTCAGATACCCGAGGGCTCGCAGCGCCATACAAAATGCCAAATTATTAAATTATTATTATTATCCTTAAACCCCCCAGACATCTACGGGCTTCCGTTCCTACGGCGGGCATGTTGCGTTTCAGGTCCCTTGATCCCCCGACCGACCTTCTAACGCTTGTGTTTATGCCAAGCGACCCAACTCTTAAACTCCCTCCCATTCAGAACCGACGGTATTGAAAATGCAGTGTGCCGTTGCTGTCCATCGTGCGGTGGCAGCACATCCCGCTCCGCCATTAAAATAAGGGTAGGGATTTGGTTGAACCTAGCCCTTTATGTTGCCAGACGTAACGCGTTTGTTTTTTGTATAGGCCTCAGAGGGGATTCGCACCTGGGAGCAGCTGGGTCAGCGCCTGCTTTACCGCGCTGTGAGCTATTATAGAACTGCTAGTTAAAACTCCAGCGGCTGCCCGAGCCACAACTTGCCAGCTGTACCCCAACCTGTGTGCTCCGCGAATGACCCACTGTTATGAACCCCGGCACACCGAGCCCCTTCCTTGCTGTGCCATGACATAATCATCACTATTATCCATCTGAAAATTGCACGGAGGGCCAAATTTGCGGGCAGAAAAATGCAGAAACAGGCTGCCGCCCCTGCATGATCTTTCCACAAACGCCGTTGCCTGCCTCGCCAAAACAGATTCAAGTCGCAGGAAATAGGAGACAAACACCCGGAAGCGCGAACGATGGATAGAGCATGCGAGTGTCCCTGAAGCCAGCCCATTCAGTTACAAAGATGCATCCATGTAAACAAATACTTATGCGATCACATACGATGAAACGTCTCATTTCTGGGTCTATGCAGATATGAGGGCTGGGGAAAGCACCACGATAATGAAGACTAAAGGGAAATGAATGTGATCTGGGGGTGCGCTAGCGATCGGAGCAGTAAACGCTGTCTCCGATACTGGTCGCAGGATCCCAAGAGTGGGGCATTTCAACCCAAAGCCTGGTGTTGTCACCGCTGCGAGGCTCACTTGGAGCCCAGATACCTAAAGGTCGTTCAAGAAACAGATGCCCACAAAGTAAATGTCTACGAACGCGCCTTGCTCTAGATCACCGTCCTCTATCCCATCTGAAACAACACGCAAGCAGTTGGGCCTAACACGGCCTAAAAGCCGGGGGCTCACGTAACACGCAGCCGAGGACGCTGAATCGAATCGGGCCATTTCTCGCTAATGGAGACCGGGATCCAGCATATCCTTCTGTAAAAAACGAGGCACGGAGAGACAAAGGGCCACAATGCCTCGACTACATCCCGCGGAGGTCGGTTCTCGGCTCCCATCGACTTTCTGCTTTAAGTGGAGAAGCAAAACCCGCCAAAACTAACCAGCAGCACGACCGCAACCGGGCCCACTAGTTTTGTGCCCCCGCCCCCCCCCCCCCTGTTTCACAGGACGCACGACATGGCCGTATCTCGTTGCCGACAACCAGCCCTCGGACACAGCCTCTCCGCCTTTATATACTAACACATAAAAAGGCTCCACCTTGCTCTCAACGCCGCGACCGCTGACAAATGCCCTCTACACTTTTAAATGGCAGTCCAACCATGACTAGCCCCTGCTCTCTCCCTTGCAGTACCTTCTCTTCTGGGCCTACCCGAGCCGAGCCCGGCTTTCCCTTCTCTCCTCGCCCTGCTCCTTACCCGACGCCCATACTTGGCTGACGCGAAGTTCCTCCTGGCTGGAAACTGCATCCCAGACTGGAAGCCCTCTTCTTCCGGGTCAGGAACACTGTCCGGCATCCTGAGCAGCAACAAGACTGGAAACCTTCCTCCTCTGTGTCCGGAGCTGCACGGCACGATCCATCGAAACAAAATCCACGATCCAGTGGGGGCAGGGAACCGAGGGAGAATGGGTTTGTATCTGGAACAAACCCGTGCCTTTATGAGGCCTGCTTCTCCCTCGGCTCCCTGCCCAGCCCCTTGCGTTTCGCGCGCTCCCGTCCCTTCCGGGGGCGGGCTGCGCGTTCCTCCCCCATCCCCGCCCCCCTGAACTGCTTCTTGAGTTGTGGGGGGCGTGGGGGGAGTAGGCCGGCTGGGCAGCCCCCACTAAGGGGCGGCGCCCGCCATGCCATCTTCGTTGGCGCGTTCGCCCGCCAGTTCAGGGACCCAACCTGGCCACTGAGCTGGTTGGTATGTGCATACTTCCGCGCACAAAGAAAGAGGAGAGCCTTATCACCATATCCGCTTGGTATTTAGCTGATCCATAAAATGTACGAGTGCATAGTGAGGCAATTGATCACCTTATAAAATAAGTGATATTGTGGGCTCGGTTGCCAAACAACGTGCATTGACCTGCCAAAAACTGCAGCATATTTTAATGACATGGCATTATGGTGCCTCCACTTTGTCCGGGATGATCGCTCCCCTTTGTATAAACAGTGGGCATATTTGTTCTGGCCACAGTGTATTGCAGCTGTAGCATATATTAGGGCCCCTGCGCGCACACATTGCAGCATTACATTTTCAAAGATCGCACGAGGGGGCATAGTGGACTGTCACTGACCGCAGGTGAACCCTGCAGTCACGTACACCGCATCCCACGGACCACGCCGGGCTGCTGATGGAACAATTTCCCACGGGTCTAGTGGGTCGTGGTGGTTAACTTGGCATCGCTACCAATGGCAGAACAGTGCACAGGCCTTACTTTCTGTCCAATTATAATGATAATTTCTCAATTCTTGTTAACCGAAAGGTCAAGATGAATGTGGTTACTGAAGAAACAGGCTTGCTCCACGGGCCAACTAGCACGGTATAAACATAAGAAGTTACTTAAAAGGGAAGATCGTGCACGTTAGTTCATGTTACACTTGATTTATGCGCATATTAATGCAATTTCAGAAGATGCAAGCATATCATTTTGTCAACTATCCATGACCCCCATGTGTTGGAGGTCATTTAGAGGGGCCATAATTTCGATTTGTAGACTGTCTCAAGGGCACAGAATTAAGTACCATAGGGGCTAGGGTCAAGCAAACCAGGCTCTTCTAAGTTTCAAGCAGGAGCTAAACAGCTCCCAGCTCCCCTCAATCACGAACTCTTTATATTAGAGGGCATATAGAGGACGCCAGGTGCAATAGCATGTTACCACAGCGGGCGTCCAGTGGCTATGCCACAGACGACCGATTTTAGGTAGGTAAAAAAGGAAACCACATTATCGATTGGTTTAACGCGCCCGTTAGGGGGTAGCTATGGATTAAGAAAGGAGTTAAAGTACACCAGAGGAATTGGCTTGATGTTGGAGGTCAGTTTGAAAGAAATCGATAAAGGAGCTGAAGAAGTTGCTCTTTTAAGCACACCGAACCGTGTAGTGGAAAAACCCTGAAGAAAAAACCCTGGGCATCATCTCATTTGGCATTAATTTCCTATTATGTTTTACTAGTGGGGGGGTCGACCCCACTCACAGCACAATTACAAGGAATGCTCTAAAAGGTTGGGTCAAATTGGAGGGAGTAAATAGGATACAAGGAGCCCATGGAATTTCGAGAAACTAAAAAGATTAGTAGATATGTTCCACAAGGTATGGAATAACGCTTAGGAAACAGCAATATTTAGGGTGGCCTTACTTCACACCCAGAGGGGCAACTGTTTAGGAACAAGGTTGGGAAGGCCCTTAACAGTTTCCAGCTCCAAACAGTCCTAAGAAAGGTAATCAGAGCAGTAGGTTGGGACCCCTCTAAATCTTTATCACACTCCTTTCGCATTGGGGCTGCAACCGCAGCCTGGGTGGGAGGGTTGGATGAGAAAGCCATTAAAGGGAGTAGGGGCTGGAACTCTGGCACATATATGAGATGCATCAGAAAAGTATTGATATTACACTGGCGCTTCTCCCACCAAGCAATGCCCTCCTTCAAAACAGCTTGGTTGGTGGGCCTCCCTTTCCTGGCAAGAGCAAGCAGATGGTTAGAGGACACCCACAATGGATTACATTTTCAAAAGGCAAAAATCACATCGTGGTGGGGCACGCCTTGGATGAAGTGGGAGGACCTGCACGCCAGGTTAGCAGATTTAATAGGTTTCAGGAACACCCCCGCCCGCTCGATTTCCTGATCATACACTTATCAGAGAACCATCTTGCTCAATTAGCTACGAAGTAACTGTTGGCTGAAATGTGCAGTTCACTTAGGAGGATTGCAGGGTGCTGGAGGCAGACCGAGGTCATGATAACCGAAATACTACCCAGAGTGCATTGGCAGGGAGCCATTTCAAACAAAGTACTGAAATTCGGCAAAGCATTAAATAACTACATGGGTTTCACTTATCAATCAGGGGGGCTTTTGGTTAAACAACAGGGAGTTGTTACACCAAGACGGGGTTCACATATCAATTAAGGGCATGGGAATATCCACAACATTTTTTTTTAGACACTAGCAGAAAAGGGATGTATATAAGGTGCCTTTTGAGGGAACCTGAGTGGCTGTGTACCCCCTCAGGTGTGGCGGCATGGATCATCCTTGAGTTGGCCCTACGATGAAGCAGGGCCCCCCCGCTCACCTGATCCCATGATTCCAAAAAGCATGTATTCAGTTATTATGTGCTTATTGTTATGGTCACTCTGGTATAATGAAGCTTAAGGGTCATGTTTCCCACTACATCTCGTTTCATTGCTAACACAAAACATTATGGTTATGAGAGTAATTATGATTTGGCACTGACATATACATTTCCCAGCACTATGCCACTTCCAGGCTTAGGAAGACCTCAAACTCTGGAATTTGGGTGCAGAAATCAGAGTTGTTGCTAGACGTGGGTGACATGTGCGGGGCACATGGCAGTGCAGCTTTCGCTAGCCATCATGTTTGGCATGAGAAGATGCCAGTGGCAGGTTACCAGACAACGCTCCCTCAGAAAGACCTCCCACAGGAGCCCTGCAAATGCTTAATATGTTCTTTATCGGCTGAGAACTTAAATGGGAAGCACTTCTTCAGTGCTGGTTCTTGGATTTTAATTTATTTTTGTAGAACATCAGCATCGTCTTCACATTTTATATAATAATATAATATCACGAGGCACACTACAGGGAAGTGGTTTATCTTCTGAATTCTAATGTTAAAGGGAAAGTATCACAAAACGTGGGTAAGGAAAGGCCCCCAAGATCTCTCCAAATTTCCCCTCTGCAGCCCAGTTTCAAGCGCCATATCTGGACCCGCCTCTGGCTTCGGGAAGCATGGATACGGTTAGCAATCCACTGGAGGAACACTTACCCACAATAATGAAATAAGTATTCATTTGTGTTCAATGAGAACAGCGGAATGCCTGTGTCAGGGACAATCAGATTGTTACAAACGATCTGATTGGCCCTCGCCGGGTCCTTACCAGCCCGATAAAGCACCGGTCGCAGCCACATCCCTCGGTGTTCCTTTTGCGACTGGCCACCATGGAAAGGGAGAAGGGACCATCTGTAGTCCCTTCTCACCGTTCCATGGCAGCCATCTTGGTTTATCTGTTTCCCCCTTTTTGCATGGCCTCCATGGAAAGGGAAAAGGTACTACGTGTAGTTCCTTCAGACCGTTCCATTGCGCACCTTTTTTCTTATTTTTATTTTGTTTAGTTGTGAAATGCTGCCTTTTTGCAACTTAAATAGATATACTATTAGTACCCTGGTCTAACGGGCTGGGGTACTAATAGCAGTAAGCCCCTCACCAGGGGAAGGGGAGCATCAGGTAATACCCCAGGGCCTTCGTAACTATGGGCCCGAGGCATTACCTGATGCAGGAATACCCCGCTGAGGGCTTACTGCTTAAATATCTTCTGGGAGCTCATTACAAGTTTGCCGGTATCCCACCAGTAATTTCGATGGGATACATTTTGGATGGGGAAAGTAACGCCAAACGCAGACGGTTTCTGCTTAAAGTAGTTCTAGATGCATTTGTGTGTGTGCCAGGGTGATGTATTGTGATTTTCAAGTCATCTCTGTAGAACAGTGCATTCTTGAAAGCCAAACACATTTCTACCTTAGTATGTGGCAAAGTTCTTAAGTTGCAGATGCCTCTCAAATCTCGGTTTCAAAACTTAAGAGGAGATCCTGGGAGAATAATTTTATCTCAGTGTGTTTTCATCTTTGGGAGTTATAATTATAACTACCCAAGATGTGTTTTTTCTCTTAAGAGGATGATCTTCTAATCAAACAAAACAAATGTATCGTTTTTTAAAAAAAAAATATTAAAGAATAGTCAATATTTAGTTTCCCCAGATGGAAATAAATCAATATCCTGATACTAAGATGCCAACCACTGCATTTATTTTTCGTATTTTTTACACGATTTAACCTCTCTTAATCCTACAAAGGTGTATTCTTTCCATATTGTATCTACTTTGATCGACAGATGACAGTGACACCAATCCTTCCCCCTTTCACCATTCTTGTTCCAAGGCTCCTCCGCTTTTAGAGACACAGGTCACTGCAGGCGAGTCACTCATCACTATTCTTATATTTTCAGCAAGTCTTTATCTTGACCGCTTTGCACTTTCAAATTGTATCACTAAAGATTTCAGTTATTCATCACTTACTGGCAAACCCCTCTGGGAGGTAAGATCGCCCTGGGCCCCATCCACCATAGTCTGCCTCAAAAGTATTTATTTTTGTGCTTAAAAGCACGTAATGCGCACTCAGCGCAGATTTGTCCTCCATGGCTCCGCGCTTCCTGGTGTCCTTTTCCCCGCCTTCCCGGCCTCCCTCCCGATGTGATTGGCCCATTGAAACCAGGGCAAACTGAGGCCTAAAGACCTGCTGTCCGTGCAGCACCAACGGCATTGCTGGCAAACGCCTCTGGGAGGTAAGATCACCCTGGGCCCATCCACCATGGTCTGCCTCAAAAGTATTTATTTTTGTGCTTACAAGCACGTAATGCGCACTCAGCGCAGATTTGTCCTCCATGGCTCCCCGCTTCCTGGTGTCCTTTTCCCTGCCTTCCCGACCTCCCTCCCGACGTGATTGGCCCATTGCGCCCTCATAATGACACCCCAGAGCAGCCCCCTTGGCTAAGGGCCCGAGGCAAGCAGTGGCTCCAACAGAGGCGACTCCAGTAGTATCTGCAGGTGTCCGCAGGGGAAGCCAATGAAGCCAGTAGTCAGCAGACACCAACAATACGCCACCCATGCCACCCAGTGTGGCATGGGTGGCGTATAGAGCAATTACTCTATTCCAGAAAGCCCCTGCAACTCTACCTTACCTTTCCATAGCATAGACTGCCATAGACTTACATAATGCATACTTAGAGAGACTTGTGACCACTGCAAATGGACTGTAAATGTTGCCCTGCAAATACATACCAACTTACTTGCCAATGTCAGCTAGTGCCACACCTGGAGGGAAGGAAAGAGTTACTTACCTGTAACTGTTGTTCTCCAGCATGGGGTCTGGCATGGATTCACATGCTCATGAATATTCCCCATCATCAGGCTGGGAATCCTCGGTAAAGAAAAAAAATCAGTATCAGTTTCGTTTCTGATCTGTCTTTCTTAGTAGTAACCAATCACTGATCTCTGGGTCATACTGCCCCCAGCCAATGACTGCCCTCTCCCTAAGCCCCGCCTTTGGCAGCCATCCTCAGATTTGGTAGCACGTAAAGTGGCAGTATGACCAAGTGAAGAGCCGCAGAAGGGTAGGCGGGAGGGTTCGCATGTGAATCCATGCCAGACCCATGCTGGAGAACAACAGTTACAGGTAAGTTACTTGTTCCTTCTCCAGCATGTGGTCTGGCATGGATTCACATGCTCATGAATAAAAGAATACATAGCAGTACACACATGCACAACCACCGAGGTGGCAACAGGCTCAACATTAAGCAATACAACAACTCAACATTAAGCATCTCTTACCTACTCACCAGGCTACCTTAAGCGAACAGGTTGCGCAGCACTGCTTGACCGACCCTGGACTCCTCCCTGGAGTTCCGATCGACGCAGTAGAATCTTGTGAAGGTGTGCGTCGACCTCCACGTAGAAGCCCTGCAGATGTCCAGCAGGGGTACACCAGACAGGAACGCCGTGGTAGCAGCGATCGCTCTGGTCGAATGGGCTCTCGGACGGCCGGGCAGCGGTCGGTTTGCCAACCGGTGACAGTGCATGATGCAGCCGTAGAGCCATCTGCAAATGGAAGTCTTCGAGAGAGCCTTCCCTTGATTCACAGTCCCAAAGTTCACAAACAGCTGTGACGTCTTCCGAAAACTCTTCGTGCGGTCCACGTAGAACTTCAGCGCTCTAGCTACATCCAGCGAGTGCAAAGTCCTCTCGGCCGGCATCGAAGGCGACGGGAAGAAAACTGGTAACACCAAGGGCTCGTTGAGGTGGAAGTCCGACGGCACTTTGGGCATGATGAAGGGGTGCGTCCTCAGCACCACCCTCGTGTCGTGAAAAGTCAAGTATGGAGGCTTGCAAGATAGGGCCTGGATCTCTCCCACTCGTCGTGCAGAGGTGATGGCCACGAGGAACGCTGTCTTCCACGACAGGAACTTCAAAGGCGCCGAATGCATAGGCTCGAATGGGGCCCCCCCCATGAGCCTGGTCAGCACCACATTAAGCTCCCACGCCGGGGCTGGAGCCTTCACCGGCGGAACGATAGGAATAGTCCCTTCATAAATTCCTTCACCAAGCGATGAGACCACAAGGACGCCCGTCCCGTAGTCCTGGTATATCAGGAGATGTCAGCCAGATGTATTTTGATGGAGGCGTGAGCCAGTCCAGCTTTGGACAGCGACAGTAGGTACGGCAGTACTTGAGGGGCCGTAATCTGCTGAGGGTTAATCTTCTGTGCACGCCACCAGACAGAGAACCTCTTCCACTTATGTCCGTAGCACTTGAGAGTTGAGGACGCCCTGGCCTTTGCAAGAACCTCTCTGCAGTCAGCCGGGATATCATACCCTCCAAACTCTAGTGCTGCAGGAGCCAGGCCTGCAAGTTCAGCGACTCCGGGTCGTGATGAATAATGGCGCCTCCTTCTTTGGAGAGAAGATCCGCGTCCGCCGGCAGCTTGACTGGTGGGGACGTTGACAAGTCCAGAAGGTCCGGGAACCAGATCTGCCTTGGCCACGCCGGTGCGACGAGGATCATTCTGCACCTGGACGTCTTGAGCTGGTTGATGAGACGGAGCAGCAACGGCAACGGAGGGAACGCGTACAGAAACAGGCCGTCCCAAGGGAACGAGAAAGCATCGCCCAGGCTCCTCGGCTGCGGGAACCTGCTGGCGAACCTCTGGCACTTGGAGTTCATCGCCGTCGCGAAGAGGTCGATCTGGGGTTCGCCCCATCGTCGGAAGAGCCGATCCACCTGGTCCTGGCATAGTTCCCACTCGTGGCACGAGCACAGCTCCCTGCTGAGTGAGTCGGCGATGGTGTTTTTTATTCCTGCCAAGTGGAAGGGAACCAGAAACCTCCCCTGGGCGACGGCCCAGTGCCACAGATCCTGGGCCTCCTGGGATAGGGCTGGGGATCTGGTGCCTCCCTGCTTCCGTATGTAGAACATTGTGGTGGTGTTGTCGGTGAAGATCCTCACCACTTTGTCCTTGAGGGAGGGAAGGAACGACTTGAGCGCCCAGAACACTGCTCGAAGCTCCAGAATGTTTATATGGGGAGACCTCTCCTCCGGGAGCCAAAGGCCTCTTGCGTGGAGATCTCCTGTGTGGGCCCCCCAACCCTCCAGGGAGGCGTCCATCGTCACAGTCTCCTGAAACGCTGGGATCTAAAAGTCTGTGCCTGCCGTGAGGTGCGCACGGGTACCACACCGCAGGATCGCCCGACGGAACTCCTCGTCGAGAGGGATCCCGTCTTCGAAGCAGCCCGTCGCCTGAAACCAGCGGGCGTCGAGGAACTCCTGTAGCGGACGCATCCGAAGTCTGCAAAGGGGTACAAGGGAGATGCATGAGGACATCATCCCGAGGAGGGACTTGATGGACCCTCACCCTGGCCACGTCCGAGGCTAGCAGGCGTTGCACCTTGCTCAAAATGGCCTTCGTCCTCTCCTCTGACGGGGAGGCAATTGTCCCACTGTATCGAGCTTCGCTCCCAGAAACAGTGCTACTTGCGACGGAACCAGGTGGGATTTGGAGTAGTTGATGGCGAATCCCAGTTCCGTGAGCAGCCGGACGGTCCTCGCCGTGTGTTCGACGGCGAGTTCTCTTGTCCTTGCACGGATTAGCCAGTCGTCTAGGTAGCGGTAGACGTGGATCCCCTGCAGGTGCAGCCGCGCCGCCACTGGTGCCAGGCACTTGGTGAATACCCTGGGTGCCGACTTTAATCCGTACGGTAGGGCTCTGAATTGGTAGTGGCGTCCCTAAACCACGAACCTGAGAAACTCTGTGTCCTTTTAGAATGGGGATGTGGAAGTAAGCATCCTCCAGGTCCAACGATGATAGGAAGTCGCCCTCCTCCAGCTATCCCAGCATGTGGTGGAGGGTGACCATCCTGAATTTCTGTGCCTTGATGTACTTGTTTAACCGACGCAGGTCCAAGATGGGGCGCCAACCACCTGTCTTCTTTTTGACGAGGAAGTGTCCGAGTACACCCCGGAGCCTCCTGGGGACGAGCTTGATGGCACCTTTCTTGAGCATCGCCCTTACCTCCAACAGCAGTTGAGGGACGTGATTCTCCTTCCTAGCCACGGGAGGATCCGAGGACACTTCTTTTGGAATTCCAGCGAGTGCCCGTTGGCCAGGGTGTCCAGCACCCAACGGTCGGTGGAGATGGACTCCCACACGCTGATGAACTTCGTCAGCCGGCCTCCCACCGGGGTGCTTCGGTGGGGGCCCGACGCTACGGCCGGTTCAGTCCTGCTTGGAGGAGGCCTTGCCGCCTTGGCCTCCTTGACGACGACGGCGGGATCCTCCTTACTTGCCGCAACCTCTGAGTTCTCCTGGGACGAGGAGCGGGCCGCCTGGCGGTATGTAGAAGAGCCACCGCTGGATCCCTTGGAGGCACCCTGTCTGCCTCTGGAGCTCCGAAAGGGCCGTCGTTGTTGAAGTACCCCTAGGGCTCGGGCCGTCTCCGAGTCGGTCTTGATGGCCTGGAGCGACTCATCCACCGTCTTCCCAAAAAGGTTGCTGCCGTCGAACGGCATCCAACACTCTGGTCTGAACGTCCTGGCGGAAGTCCGTCGCCTTGAGCCACCCTCGTCGTCGTAGGCAAACCCCGTTGCCCATCTGGCGAAATCCGGTATCGGCAATGTCCATTGCCACCGTTATGGCGTGATCTGACGCCACCTCGCCTTCCTGAAGAATCTGTAGGGCCTCCGCTCTCTTGTCGTCCGGCAGGAAGTCCAGCAGGGGAGCTAACTTGAACCAAAGCTCCCTGTCGTAACGGGCCAGGATCGCCAAGGCATTGGCCGCCTTAATCGTCGTCGCCGCCGATGAAATGACCCGTCGTCCCATGGAGTCCAACTTCTTGCCCTCGCTGTCCGGCGGGGAAGTGGAAGTTGATGCCGCCGCACCTGCTGCCGCCTTCTTGGCCGCTGCCGAGATGACCGAGTCCGGCGTAGGCTGTGCCCTGAGGCACAAGGGGGGCGGCGTCGGGGACCCGGTACTTCTTCTGGTACCTGTCCCTCTTGGCGGGCGTCGTAGAAGGGTTCTTGAGGACAGCCAGCTCTTCGTCCCAGATGTCGTCGAGCAACAGCACTGCCAGGACCGTCTTTCTATTGGCCTCCCGTTGTTGATAAAGAAAGCCTTCCTTCTTCTGTTCCTCCGGGCAGAGTTGGAAGAGCTCGGATGCCCTGGCTATCATGACGTTAAAGGAGCCAATTTCCTCGGGCGGTGAGGCCCGAGGGGGAGGCAATGAAGGAATGTCCTTCGTATCATCGCCACTGTCGTCCGTCCCCGTCCCCGTATCATGCCGAGGGTCAGGCAAGCGGGGATGAGGGGTCCACAGGCCTTGAGGGCACGAAGGGCGGAGCGGGATGGACTCTCCTCTGCTTGTTCGGGGGGCTTCCCGACGGTCCTGGCTCAGGATCCTCTGTCGGGGTCCGTGGTAACCTCGTCCTTATTTCAGTACATAAGGATTGGATTGCCAACAAAATGGCCACCGGGCTATCCTGAGGCTCTGGCAATGGCTGCGACGGGAGGGACGGTTGCTCCACCAGGCCTTCGTCATCGTCGCTATCTTCGATCTCCTCAGCAGGATACTTCCCCTGGGATCGAACTTTCTCGAACCTCTCGTTGAGGCCCTTCACTGTTTCCACCAGATCCTCCTCAGAGGCTGATTCCGAGTCTGTAATGGCCACCGCCCCCCCCTCTTTCCGCCGGGGTCTTCACGGGGGTCTTAATGATGGGCTGGAAAGAGGATTCCCTCCGCTGTGGCAGGGATACTCTGGACCCAGAGTCCTTCTCCACTGGCGTAGTCTGAGCTGGCTTCGCCAGGGCCGCAGCGACCACTTCGATAAGAGGCCTTTGCCGGCTGGATCAAAGCCCTCACCACCTTAGGTGCGTCCTGGGCCTTCGCCTTGGGGGGAGGGTCAGCGCCTCGCTCCCCCTCGGGTGCCTTCGAGATCGATCGGGGCCGCTCCAGCAGCTTACCCGGGTTCTCGGACTTCCTCTTCCCTGAACCAAAGCGCTGGCTCGTGGTTGAACGTGCCGGGGAAGAAGCGCCCTGCCTGGCAGCCGAAGAGCCCGACCTTTTGACGCTCCCGGTGCCCGCGGACTTGGTGCTTGGCCTTCTGTTGGGCCGCCGGGGCGCCCTCACAGGACTTAGAAGCCGGCTCAGACTTTTTCTTCGCCTTCTCACCTGCTGTGCCCTTCTCCAGCCAGGCGGCGAGGCGGGAACGACGATCTTGCTTGGTCCGTTCAGAAAGGTTCTTGCAGAACGCACAGTCCTTCTCCACATGCGTCTTGTCCTCATGAAGGCAGTAGAGACATCGCAAATGCTCGTCCTCCTAAAAAACATTTTGTAATCCGCATCCAGGGCAGCACCTGAACAGCTTGGATACGGGCGTCGAGCTTCCCTTGTCCTGGGCCATGTCCGTTGAGGTAGGCCGCAGATCTTCTGGAATCCTCCAAGAAGCGTAAACTTGACGAAAGCTTCACCCTTGAGGGGCGTTGAAGATTTCCGAAACGGGTCCCCGTTATCGGAAGTAGAAACGGTGGAGCCTGAGGCTCGATTAAACCAAAAAAAATGGGAAAATCTCCTGAAAAAGTGCGAAAACGCAGCAAAAACTCGAGAATTAAAGCACGAGGACTCCCAACACTTGAACATGCGGTACAAATCTGAGGATGGCTGCCAGAGGCGGGGCTTAGGGAGAGGGCAGTCATTGGCTGGGGGCAGTATGACCCAGAGATCAGTGATTGGTTACTACTAAGAAAGACAGATCAGAAACGAAACTGATACTGATTTTTTTTTCTTTACCAAGGATTCCCAGCCTGATGACGGGGAATATTCATGAGCATGTGAATCCATGCCAGACTCCATGCTGGAGAACTGTGAACATTAGCCTGCGTCGCATCAAGATTGTTAGCATTCACCACACTTACATAGAATTTTTTTTTTTTAAACTCCGTTTATTGAGTTTTAACAACATAACATAGAGAAACGTACAAGAATAAGACATGAATCAGCAGTGTACATGTTGAAGGCAATTATCCATAGCAACAGGGCCCGTAGGGCCGAGGACCGCAAGACAATAATAGGACAAGGCGGGAAAACAATGCTAGCAGCGTTACCGGTGTACCCCCACCCGCGGGGCTCAATGAGTGTCTAGCCATTTACCCCATATTTTTTCGAATTTGCGGGGACAGCCCCTTGTATTATAGATCCGGCGCTCTAAGGTTGCGCACCTGTCCAACTCATTACTCCAACGGTTCAGGCTCAGTGGTTCGGCAGATCCCCAATTGGCCGCAATAAGTCTTTTGCCTGCCCCCAGTGCAATTGCCAAGAACATTTTTTCATATTTGGACAAGTCTACTCCACCCCCAATGCCCAGGAGTATCATCTTGGGGTCCCTGGGGATTGGTGTCACCAGAGCGGTTGAGATTGTGTTGACACAGCCCACCCAGAAGGCCTGTATCGCCTGACAGTCCCATATCATATGGTAGAAGGTGGCGGGTTCAGTTTTGCAACGGACACATGTGCCGTCTTCTGTCCCCCCCCCCATCTGGCCATTGCAGTGCGTGAATGGTATGAACGATGCAGAATCCTCAGCTGTATTGGTCTGAGCTTGGATTCTATTCCAATTTCTCTGGGGGACATTAACGCCTCCACCCAATCTTCATGTTCCAGGGGGCCCAGATCCCTTTCCCACTTTGCCCTTAGCCCGTCGAGTTGTGTAGCCCCGAATGAGTTAAGGGCCTGATAGAGAGTGGAAGTGACCCTAGAGGAGATGTGCTGTGGAAGGATATTGGTCTCGACGGGAGAACAGGGAGGTACGACCGAAGTGTCGGGGAATTGGGTGCGGATGGCGTGGGACAGTTGCGCATGCCGAAACCGGTCCATGGGTGCAAGGTTGAATTGTTCGCGCATGGTCTCGAAGCTCAGGAGGCGGCCCTCTTGTATCACGTGTGCTTATGTGTGTATCCCTTTTGCCAGCCAGTGACCGAAGGAGCCCATTTTCACTAGTTCCGGGAGGAGCGCATTGTGCCATATGGGTTGCGACAGTGTTGGCTGTTCTTCCCAGCCGATTAGTTTGTGTGCGGCCCGCCATGCGCGCCGGATGTGGTGGGTCATTTTGGGTAGCATCGGGAGTTGATCGTGGGTGGCGTAGAGGATTTGGAGCAGTGTTAGCGGGGACATGGTCTCCAGCTCTATTCGGGTGTGTGGAAGTGTGGGATCCGCGTGGATCCAGTCATTCACCACCCCTATCTGTGTGGCCAGGTAATAGGTGCGTATGCAGGGTAAACCGATGCCTCCCTCCCACACCTATCTCTGGAGCATAGCAAGGGCAATCCTGGATTGTTTCCCGCCCCATAGCAGTGTGCGGAGGTTCTTGTCAATGAGTGCGAATGTTTCTCGGGGGATGGGGAATGGGGCATTTTGGAGGACATACAATAGTCTGGGAAGGGTCATCATTTTGAATAATGCGGTCCGGCCCATTAGCGATAGGGGAAGAGATTGCCAATGGGGGGTGTCTCTGTTGAACCGCTCTATGACTGGTTGTATATTAAGCCGGGGGAACCCATCAAGCGTCGGTTCAATCCGTATGCCCAGGTATTTGAGTTCCCTGATAGAGACGCGATATGGGCAGGTCTCCGGGATCGCCAATTCGCCACCCTGGATCGGGAAGAAGATGGTTTTGGCCTCATTAACCTTCAGGCCTGCAAAGTACTGATATTCCCTGAGTATGCGGGAGACCACCAGGCATGAGATACTCGGGTTACTGAGGTATAAGAGCAGGTCGTCCGCATAGAGCGAAAGACGGTCTTCTCCCCCTCCCGGCCAGGCGAAACCAGTCCAGTTGGTGTTGGCTCTAAGCTCAATCGCTAGTGGCTCGATGGCAAGGAGGAAGAGGAGTGGAGACAGCGGGCATCCCTGTCTCGTGCCCCGACCCAGGGGGAAAGGTTTGGAGGACCTGCCGTTCACCCTCACCGTGGCTTCCGGGGATGCATATAAAAGTTTTACCCAGGATATAAATGTCTGCCCCAGGTTCATCCTAGCCATGATCTCCCACAAAGCATCCCACCCCACAGAGTCAAAAGCTTTTTCGAAGTCCACCGCCAGGAGGGCGAGTGGGGCTGGTATTTCCTTTGCCCTGGACAGTGCCAATTGGACTCTGCGTAGGTTCATCCGAGTTGATTTATTGGGCATAAAACCACATTGGTCCGGATGGACGAGGGTCTCGATCACTTGCAGCAGTCTGTTAGCGAGTGTTTTGGCAAGAACCTTCGCTTCGCCATTGATCAAGGATATCGGACGATAGGAGGCGCATTCCTCCGGGGGTTTCCCAGGCTTATGTATGACAACTATGCATGCCTTCCTAAGGTCTGGGGGAACGGCTCCTAGTTCCTTGCAGCGTAGAAACATGCGGTGCATGTGGACAGGTAGCATGCCTCCGAGGCACTTCCACGTTTCGTTTGGGAACCCATTAGGGCCCGGAGTTTTCCCGGGTTGGAGTTGCGCCAGTGCCTCTTGTACCGCGGTGTCAGTGATGTCCGCATTCAGGAGATCCGATTGGTGCTGCAGGAGTATCGGAATCTCGATGTGGTCGAGGTATCGAGAGGGTTCAACGGATGGATTCCCAATAGGTGGGGTATAGAGATTTTTATAATAGGTGGCGAATGCCTCGACGATATCCGGGTCTTCTCTCAACAATGTCCCATCCGGCGATCTGATTGCCCTTACGTGTCCCCTGCTTTGCTCGCGTCTCTTGTTAGCTTTGTCGCCCCCTTTGTATATTTGGCTCCGGCTAATTGGTGGGCAGTTCGTGCGTTGTCTAGCGACAGGTTACTGAGGGCATCTTGCGCCGTGAGCATCGCTTCCTTTGTTTCTTGGGTGTTTTGTATAAGGATTTGTCGCTCACATTCCAGGACGCGTGTTTCCGCTTCCCTGATCTTCTGGACTTGGCGTTGTTGGTAGGCGGAAACCGTGGAAATAACCTCCCCTCGTAGGACTGTTTTGTGTGCCTCCCAGATCGAGATCGGGCAGTCCACTGAGCCCTCATTAATTTCAAAGTATTCCGTTGTCCTCTTTTCTAGCTCCTCTGCAATTTCAGGGAGGCGGAGATGGTATGTATTTAGGCGCCAATTAGGATCCGGGCGACAGGAGGATTTTGTGAGAGTTAAAAGAAGCGGGGAGTGGTCCGAAATTCCTCTCGCGAGGAATGCAGCGTTGAGAAGCCTGTGGGTCATGTTGCGGGGGACGAAGGCGTAGTCGATCCTGGAGAAGGATTTGTGGACACCTGAGTAGAAAGAGAACCCTGCCTCGTCTCCATGAAGTGTGCACCACGCGTCCACCATTCCTGAAGCCTCGGCGAACCTGGCGAGCGGCGTGGAGGTGGGACCAGTTCCAGCTCGCCTATAGGTTCTGTCGACTGTGATGTCCATTACTTCGTTAAAGTCCCCTCCGAGCACCCACACATCCGCCTCCTCCTCCAGGAGCAAGCTCTGAAGCTCGGCTAGCAGTTCTTTCGTTAGCGTGGGGGGGGGAGGAGGCATAGATTGCTGCCAGGCCCCATTTCTCGTCCCAGATGTCCGCTAGCATCAATACATAGCGACCCCGGGGGTCCGCCTTGATCTTCCTAACCTGGAGAGGGACTCTCTTGTGAACGAGAATCATTGTGCCCCTGGCTCCTTTTGTGAATCCAGCATGGTAGACATTCGAGTAGTTGGACCTTTTGAAAACGTTGGTGTTTGTGCCTATCAAGTGCGTTTCGTTTAAGAGGGCAATGTCCGGGGAGTGTCGGTTTAGGTACTGGAGCACCAGTCTCCGCTTTATGCTAGAGCCGAGGCCATTGACGTTCCAGGACAGCATTGTCAGTTTGTTGGAGTTCATCCTGTCTGCGTGAGTCTATTTGGTGTGGTAGCAGGGAGGATTAGTGACTGTTGCATTTTTCCCCTCGGGTACGTGTGTCGTTTTCCTCTCGGGGGGGACATCCGGGGACCGCTTCGCACTGGAGCGCCTGAAGGCTGGTAGACACTTGTGTCTCTGGTCCTGGCCCAGAACAGTATTTGTTTGCCTTGTCTGTTCTCGTTGGTTTCCATCTTTCTTTTCTCGTGATTCCGTTTCCTTGGTTCCCCAAAACTCCCCCCACCCTGTACTTCCCCCCCCAACTGGGAGCACCTGTCGCCCAAACATTGAACTTATAACTTGGTGAACTTAAACTGCGTCGGGATGACCCGACCTAGGGTGGTAGCCCTTGTGGAGACTGCAGTACCTGAACGGTGGCGGCCGCAATAATGTAGTTTCCGTGTTGTCACGTAGCCAGTTCAGTTCTGTGGTGCCCAGACCTCATCCGTTCTCAGTGGTGTTTTGGGTGGGATGCTGTGGCGATGCAGTTTCCGGGTCTGTCTGGGTGAAGGGTGGCGAGCGCTGCCCGGGCCCGGGTTTGCGCACAGGCGGTCCGGAGGACGAGCGTTGGGCCATGGGCCCATTGAGGATCTGTGTTTCAACCCAGTCCCATGCTTCTTTGGGATTGTGGAATAAATGGGTCGTGCCCTCGTGGTGGACCTTGAGTATCGCCGGGAAGAAGAGAGCAAACTTAATTGACAATGAGTGAAGTTTCCTCTTGACAGAGTCGTATGACTGGCGGGCCTTCTGGACCTCTTTGGTATAGTCCGGGAAAAACCCCACTCTATAGCCGTTGTATGTGATTGGGCCGGAGGCCCGTGCCATCTGCAGGATAGCGTCTCGGTCCCGGTAGTTGAGGAGGCGTGCTATTATTGTTCTAGGCGGGGCTCCTGGGGTGGGTCTCCCAGTGGGTACCCTATGTGCTCTCTCGATAGAGAAGAATTTCGACAATTTCTTGGGGGCAAAGACATGAGGTAGCCAGTCCTCTAGGAAAAGTTCAGCACTAGGGCCTTCCTCTCTTTCCGGGATCCCAAGAATCCTGAGGTTGTTGCGGCGTGCTCTGCCCTCACTGTCTTCGGCCCGGTATTCAAGTTGGTTAACATTCTGGATGATTATGGCTAGTTGTTGTTCCAGCTGGCGGACGTTATCTTCTGTATCCGACACCCTTTGTTCCGCTTCTCCGACCCTGGATGACAGGTTGCGGAGATCCTGGCAAAGGAGAGATACTTCCGTGGAGACACCTCCTATTTTAAGTTCCAGCGAGGTTCTCGAGTCCCCAATTGCCTTCATTAAGTCATTCAGGGAGAGTTGGGGGTCCTGAGTTCCTTCCATGTTGCCTGCTTCCGCCGGGTTTTGTGTCTCCTGGCGGGAGGGGGCCTCCACTGTGTAAAGGTCCATTTTACTCTGCAGGGTTTGTCGCTTGACCTTGTCTTCGCCCATGTCCGAGCCGGTGTTTTATGTGAGGATTTAGGCCCGGGTGGGTCATGTGAATGCCCCACAGAGATCGCCGAGGGCACCAAGTGAGGGTGGGCTTGCCGGTAGTCTATCTTTGGCCACTCTGTCTCGAAACACTGGTAGGGGCATACACATGAGGACCGTGCCCACCGTCTCGAATGTGTACTGTTCCTGAGTGGATTGAAGCGCAGAGGGGCGCTGTCTCCGGCGCCAGACACGCACACCCCACCGCGTGCACTTCTGTAGGGGTATTATCCTCCCAGGGACCTGGTTGTAGGGTGACGGCCCAGTCTCCCAACGGTAATGGTGCAGAGGCCCTTGATCTGCGGGGGGGGGAGGGGTTGCCCCAATGCTCGTCTCCACCGGGAGTTGTTCCCCCTTGTGGGGTGTGTGTCCAGAAACTTTTTGCCAGTGGGGCTAAGGGTCCTGCAACAGGGGCCTTCGTGCCCCCAACAATCGTGTCCCAAGGTTGCCGCTTTGTGGCCAGTCCTCCGGGCTTTGGAGCCCTTTTGCAGTGTGGGGGTGAGGTTATGCGTCCAGTCACCAGTATAGGGTGCTCCTAGAGGTGGGGGCGGAGAGCACCTTTAATCCCCTTCACTCATCTCCGTTGTTGTCGTGGGAGGGGGGGTTGTGCCCCTTCCTTCGTGCGGGACGCCGTCCCTCGGTTCGTTGGGGGGGGGGGGGAAAAGAGGTTCCACGTACCTTGTCGGTATTGTTGGGGGGAGCGCGACACTGTGTTGCCCGTGTCTGCGTCGCGGCTCAACCCCGGACGCTGCTGTCTCCCCAGTGGCGGGGGGGAGGGGCGGAGAGATCTCAGCTCTGTGCCTCGTCCTCTTCCTCTACTATGCCGTCCGGTCCGGGCTCGGAGAGAGAGGGGCTCCGGGCTGCAGTCTGTAGGTTTGGGGCCGTCTTCTGCCTTCTATGAAGTGCCCGCACCTCGATGGCTCAGGGGGAGGGGGGGAGGAGCGGAGCGGCCGCTCTGCAACCGCGTGGCAATGGCGGCAGGTCCCGCACCAGCGGCTCCGGGGTCGCGTTCTTCGCCTTTCCGGGACCGATCTCGCCCCAGGCCGCATCTATTGTTGCCTGGGGACGTCCGCCACCGGGGTGCTGGGTCTTGGAGTCGGGTGGTTCCGACGTACGGCATAATTGCAGGATATATTCCGTGGCCGCCGGGAGCCCGAGACGATTAGCTCTTCATGCGCGGCTCGCGCATGCCTACATAGAATTCTTAACCTTGGCCTGCGTCGCATCTAGACAAAAACGTGAATGTTATGCGTGGTGGTCCCCTGTGCCCGACTCGGGCCATTCCACCTAATGGAGGGCTACCGCAGACATGTATTATTAAAAATAGACCATACATTGGACATGCGACCTCTAAAGACAGGGCAACCGAAATGAAACACATGGACAATGCAGAAAATAGTTTATGTACCACTCTTGGAATTGAGAACATTAGCCTGCGCCAAATCTAGATAGGATTGTGAATGTTAGTATATGCCACACCTTGATGGAACTTGGATGTTAGCATGGGTCACACCTAGTATTGAGAACATTAGCCTGCGCCGTATCTAGATAGGATTGTGAATGTTAGCATGTGCCACATCTAGATGGAACTTGGATGTTAGCATGTGTCACACCTAGAATTGAGAACATCAACCTGTGCCGTATCTAGATGTGAATGTTAGCATATGCCTATGCCACACCTAGATGGAACTCGGATGTTAGCATGTGCCACACCTAGAATTGAGATAATTTATTTTCAAATCTGTTTATTGGCATTTGTTACAAACATAGGAAAATTACCATTACTGCCATCAAACAATAAGTCTCATTGCGTCTCAGATTATTAACATTTTCAACTTAACATAGAAACTTTAACTATCTCCAAACGTTTGTTTCTTGAGAGGCCGGTGCCGAGTGGGGGCGCAGGGGGGGATTAAGACTTTCAGGGGGGGGGGGAACTTCCCTTGGCAGGGTTCGCATGAGGTTATGATTGGGCTGCCTCGAGGACTTCAGTTCTATCCGTGGGGGTTCCTACTGTGGGTTTGTGCTGATTCATGGGGGCTTATCGTCGGAGGGGTAGAACAAGGGGTCTGTGAGTCCCTTCCAGGCGTCTAAAGTCAAACTCGAGGCATCTGTGGATCTAGCCACACTCTCCTCCCAGGCTCTCGTTTCTGCCTGCACCCATCGCTTCAGTTCTCTGTGCCAGATTTTCTGTTGAGGTCCCGATGGTTTCTTCCAGGACATAGATCATTAGCCTGTGCCGTATCTAGATACGTTTGTGAATGTTAGCATATGCCACACCTAGATGGAACTTGGATGTAAGCAATTGAGAACACTATCCTGCCCCATATCAAGATAATTACTGTAAAGACTAGCAAGTGCCACAACCAGACAGAACTATGTAGATCAGCAAGTACTACACTTAAACAGAACTGTGAATGTTAGCATGTTAAATGTAATATAACCGACTAACCGATATAAACTCAAACTCCCTGCATACTTATCTCACAAAAAACTCACACAATCATCTCTTGCACAACAAGCCGCACGCACTTCACCACATCGCAACAACACATAAGCCGCACCAACAGCACACGCGGACTGACATCGATCCAATATTCGCACCAAAGCTCAGCACCCAGTGTCTACCGAGTTGAAGCTGCCAACAGAACACCACTCCTCTCACTATCCTACTCCCTCTTCACCAAACTAACCCATCCCACCTTACCGTTTACAGATCCACCAGAGCGCCTGGGGACCAATTCTGTTGGTGACGGTGCGCTATATAAGTACCTTTAACATAACATCATTTAACATTTCTCTGGCCAGTCTACAAAACCACCATAACACAATGGTGATTTAATCGTGATTAAGGGAGAGGAGTGGCGCACCGCAGAGAGCAGAAATCTCAGTTTTCTGATTTTCAAAGGAAGGCAGGTACTTTCCAGCCCGATGGTGCAAGGCCCCCTGTAGGGCAGTTGGATCTGGCTGGAGCCAGCAAAGTAAACTACATGTTTAGGTTAGTGTCAGCATGGGCAGGGATTTACCTCACGCAATCATTTTGACTAAAAGACCAATGCTGGCTACTTCCGGGCCCTTTTCAATCGAAGGGGGTACAATGCACTGGTCACACAGTGCATCTTCTGTACATTTTTAATGCTGCATTGCCACCTACCGGAAATTGCGAAAACTTCAGTATTCAAATGTGGGTTTATCCATTTTTCTGAGCTTTCCAGGCACTGTTTTAGGTATTTATTTCATTCAAAACACAATAAACCCGCAGAATAAAGAGCCTCAAGGGGACAGACAGATCAACCAAGAATCAATTTCATGGTTCAAATTAATTTTTTGACAAAGAAGTATGCAGTTAATCTCTAATTCATGTCAGCTCTGTAGAATGTTCAATAATCCTCGAGATATCTCAAATGTACCAGCTTATTTCCCTCAAGTTCAAATCAATATCTTATAAAACAGTGACAAAGTGTATCCACACACAGTATTTTTATTTCAAAACAATTAAACATTCTAAAAACATCTAATGGAGAATGTTCTTGTTTCTTTTACAAGCTCCTATGACGCCACCATGTTTCTGTTCCTTTTGTTACAGAACATTCTTCAGGGGGTCTCAAGAATTGAAGCTCTCCCCCAATGGATCTTGCTGAATCACATGAAGCACATGTGCATATTATCTAAAACCACTAGAGGTACCCATTTAAAATTCAACATACTAATCAACAGAAAGCAAATTTCCTCGAATATGAGTCACATGTACAATATGTTTGCACCGTCTTTAGGGGTGTGGCTAACTGCCATGTGAGAAGGACGCGTCTTCAGTCGGCTCCAGCGATGTGCCCAACATTTGGCCGCTAAAACAATATTTTGCCGCAACAACTATTCCCGAATTTCTCCCCAGAGGTTGGAGTCGGCTGGAGGCTCTGCCTGCCGAGGTTTCGGACGTCTGGAGGACTCCGCTGAGGAGAAACGCCCTGGTTCTGGGCGAAGCGATCCGGCGCACAAAATGGCGCTTGCCCAACAACCGCAGTAGTGATCGGCACTGATCGGCCTAGACGCCTGGAGACTAGAACCCGGCGAACTTTGCAAGGGTCGGAGCACGCATGACGAGGAGCGGGCGAGCTGAGGCGGAAATCGCTGGCGGCGAGTAGCTCTGAACCGGAGTAGCGCGACACAACACAAGACCTGGGCTGCCGAGGCCAGGAGAGGCAACGCGAGCGGTGGACCCGACGGAGGAGAAGAAGCGACCGGCCCCCGCCGGACTGGGTTGATCCTCAGCAAGTCGCAACCAATACCCCGCCAAATGCAGTAAGGAGGGGGCGAAAGGGGTGCGGGGGCCCGGACTCCGTGGTGTGGGGGTGTGGAGGTTCCCCACAGGAGCCATTGAGACAGGACGGGGCAGCCCTACGCTAGGAGACAGGGCCAGTGGCCGGCACACTTAAGCACCTTATTCGGATACGCTGATAACCCCGGGGGCTCCCCACTCCGAGTCAGGCCAACTGGGCGACGCACACTTGACGGAGGCGCCCCCGGCAGAGGCAACAACATCGCCACACTATTAACACTCTCCATATGGGCAGCAGGCGCGAAGGCTTGTGCGAAGCAATGGCCACTAAAGGGGCCAGGAACAAGCAGAGGCAAACGACAATGGAGACCTACGCGGCCACGGGGGCTGCGGGGACAGATGCTAACCCTAGCCAGGGAGCTGCAGCGGGCACCGAGCCCCCCGAACCCGCTAATTCCCAGCTGCTGGAAGCCATCATGACGCTACAAAAAACGATGGAGAGTAAAATCGACGCAGTTGCTATAGACTTAAACTTGCTGAGGCAAGATGTACGATCCATAGCGGGCAGAACCGAAGTGCTAGAGACTCAAGTTAAGGAAAACTCGGAGGCAAAGACGCTGCTCCTCCGGGAAGTAGACATTCTGACTCAGAAAGTGAAGAATCTAGAGGACAGGGCGGATGAAGCGGAGGGGCGCGCACGCCGTAACAACATCAGACTCATCGGCGTACCGGAGGGAATCGAAGGGAATGACCCCACCAACTATGTGGAGGACCTCCTGATCCAGGAAATCGGAGCTGGCAACTTATCCCAAGGATTCACCATCGAAAGGGCTCACCGATCCCTCACCAAAAGGCCACCACCTGGAAACCCACCCAGGCCAATAATAGCCAAGGTACTTAATTACAAAGACAGGGAAACGATTCTTGCTTTTTCCAGGTCGGGCGGCAGCATAATCAGGGACTCAGTGAAAATTGCCATCTACCCTGACTATACCCTCCAGGTTCAAAGGAGCAGAGCCCAATTCATTCACACTAAAGTCAGACTGAAAAACGCAGGCCTGCGGTACATGCTCCTATACCCCGCCAGACTGAAGGTCCTGGTCAACAATAAAGCCCATTTCTTCGATACACCAGCGGAAGTATGTGAGTGGATGGATAGGGAACAAATCCCTGACATCGAAATCAAACAGCGTCGGCCACGGCGGTCGGCGCCCTGACCACTGCCACATTGGACCGAAACCTATAGACGGCAACACACTGCATGAAACTCTAAACGCGGCAACACAGTCAACTGGAGCCATACTGGAGACCAACGGCGAAGTAAGTCACCTGCTGAGCCAACCTATCTCTTACCCCCAGAAACACTTTTGGGTGATTAACCCACCCGTAGGGCACCTGTAGACATAGGTCAAACGGAGCGGAAACGGGATAGTCAGAGGGGGGGCAACCCCACTAGACTGGTTGTATTGTTTAAAAGTTCAACGGTTAATGTTTTTGGGACGGGGAACTCATATGTAACACTCCTGGAAGCCCGTCTAGGCGAGAAGAACCCCGACGGACCGGTTCATAGTTCCGGGATTTTGCAGTTATGGGGTCATTTTTGGGGACCCGTTGTTATTGGGAACTTTAGTCAGACAACACCGAGACCACAGGAACACTCCTTAACAGTTATGCCACTTGTAAGGCCTGGACCTGAGTGGAGGACAATCTACAGATATCTCGACACCCATGGCTGGAAATATTAACGTAATAACGTGGAACGTCAGAGGCTTGAATAGCTTTGTTAAGCAACGCCGGATACACGCATACCTGCGTAGATGTAAAGTAGGAATCGCCATGCTTCAGGAAACACACTTGACAAAAGACAAACAAGAATCTATGGCCAAAATATGGCGAGGAACCCTGATTGGATCCCCCTACTCTTCTTACGCTAGAGGGGTCCTGATATGGATAGACCCATCCATCCCTTTTAGGGTTGTGAACACCAAGACAGACAACGAGGGTAGGATGGTTCTGGTGCATGGGACCATGGAGGGGAGGGAGATATGTTTGATTAGCACGTACGCACCTAACCATGACGCCACAGCTTTCTTCCACTCCCTATTCTCTCGAATCGGCCCCTATGTAGACTGCACCGTGATTTGGGGGGGTGATCACAACTGTACGTTAGACCCCACGAAAGACAGGTCCGACTCTAAACACTCCCGCCCTTCCCCCCCAGCCAAGGTACTCTCTAAACTAATAACCCAACTGGCTCTATGTGACCTGTGGAGAGAACAGAACCCCGAGAAAAGCGAATACTCCTTTTTCTCCCCACCTCACAAGGTCCATACCAGATTGGACTATATCTTGATAAGCCAAGGGCTGCAAGCTAGGTTTAGAGATGCACGTTACTTGCCCAGGGTGCTATCAGACCACTCTCCCATGCAGGCCACCTGGGAGATATATCCACCTAAACCCCCAGTTCCCACGTGGAGACTTAGAGCCGAGGCCCTGCTAGACACAGCCTTCCGAGAACATATAAGAGACAGCACTGAGGAATACTGGCAGAACAACCTAGATAGTGTGGACTACATCGGAACTGCTTGGGAGGCTTATAAGGTTGTTATGAGAGGCGAGATGATAGCCACAATCGGGGGTACCCTGAAATCCATCACGACCTCCCTAGTGGGCGCTGAAAAAGAGCTGAGTGAGCTGGAGGGTAGGGCAAACTCGACCCCGGAACATATACAGAAAATAACCGAATTGTGACAGGCCTGTCTGGCCCATTGGGAGTCGCTTGGGAAACTGAGCTACGCTAAACACTCTGAAAGGACACACGCACTAGGGGACAAACCTGGTAAACTTTTAGCTTGGCTCTATAAGAGAGAAACCCCCAGGACACCCATTTGTACCATAGTCAGACCAGATGGCACCACAGCACATACTCAAGATGAGATCAACCTGGTCTTCTCCGAGTTCTACCGAGAGCTCTACTCCGAGACCCCGCCCCCCACCGACACTGAAATAGAAGATGCCCTGAGTAGTATTAAGCTACCTACACTAGACGCTCAAACGGCCGAAACCCTAGAAGAGCCAATTACCCCAGATGAGGTGTTGGCTATAATCAGATCCTTACCAACTGGAAAAGCGCCAGGCTCAGATGGCATACCTGGGGAGTTTTATAAGACATATGAAGACGCCCTCGCCCCAATGCTAGCACGGGTATTCAATGAGGCATACGAGCGTGGCATCCTCCCCGACTCCATGAGGGAGGCCACAATAATTCCTTTGCTAAAGCCTGGAAAGGATGGAATAGACTGCGGGTCTTATAGACCACTTTCTATGTTAAATGTGGACTGCAAAATATTAACAGCACTGCTTGCAAATAGGCTACGCAGAGTGATCCCCCAGCTGATCCACCAGGACCAGACGGGCTACGTGCCGGGGCGCTCTATTACCGAAAACCTGCGTAGGTTGCACCACATTATATACAGCACTGAGCACAGCCCCCGAAAATACGCGGTGGTGTCACTGGACGCCACCAAGGCCTTCGACTCGGTGAGATGGGAATGGTTGTATGCCACTATGGGCAAAATGGGGATCGGACCCGCCTTCCTGAAATGGACCCAGTTGGTCTACGCCTGCCCCGCCGCCAGAGTGCGCACCAACAGGACGTTTTCCGATAAATGGCCCCTTCACAGAGGCACCCGGCAAGGATGTCCACTGTCCCCTATGCTTTATATTATTGCGGCCGAGCCTGTAGCAGCATATCTCCGTCAAGAATATGGAGACGGTGGCATTGAACTAAATGGGGCGACTCACCTCGTGTCCATGTACGCAGATGACATGCTGCTGTACTTACACAATCCTGAGCACCTTCTGCCCTACATACTAGAGACCCTAGAATGCTTTTATAGACTTACGGGCATTAAGATTAACAAGGACAAATCGTGCCTTTACCCCTTGGCTGCTTTATACAGGGAGGAACTTAGATCCCTACCCCCACTAGACCTTCAATGGCAGGAGACATCCTTCAGATACCTTGGTGTCACCATACACCGCAACCCCAACACGGAACATATCCTTAATACAGTCAGAGCCAAAGACTCCCTTGAAAGGTCCATGGTTTTTTGGGGCAAGCTTCCCCCCTCAGTGGCGGGGCGGGCAGGTCTTCTCAAGATGGTAGCACTCCCCCGACTATTGCACTTCTTCACTAACGTTCCCTTTAACATTCCCCCCTCATTCTTCAGAGACTTGCACAAACTCTGTGGGAGATTCCTATGGCAGGGGGGTAGGCACAGAGTGGCGTTGGAAATTCTCCAAAGACCCTTTGAGAGAGGAGGGCTGAAGGTCCCTAATTTCGAGCTGTATTACCTGGCCAGCCAGCTTAGACACGTGACACAATGGATGGCCGACGAAACCACCACTGATACCCGACTTCTCCAGCCTGCCCTGCCTACACTGCTGCTTCGGGACACACTGTGGGTCGAGAGGGAGACACTACGGCACTACCCTTATCTAGCTAAACTTGGGAACCAGCTCTGGAGGCGGGCCTGTGGAAAAGTGGGGTCTGTAGACCCTCTCTCCCCGCAGATTCCCATCGCCGCAATCATGGCTAAACACCCATGGGGGCACACGGAAATACGCACCCTTTGGGGGGTGGCGGCGCTAGGGGACCTCACTTGTGAGCAGGAACTGGCGTCATTCATCGACCTCAGCGGGTCCACAGGCCTACCCACTGGCCAGTTTCTGCTCCACAGAGCAGTAATCCAAATTATAAAGAAGAGATGGCCTGAGACCACAGACCAGGTTATAGTAAACGAGACCATAGAGTCAATGCTCGACACTGCTGAGGGAGGACACAAAACCTCCAGACTATATGAAGCGTTGCTGCAGGGCACAACCAAAAACGAACTCAAATGCAAGAGCAGATGGGAGACCGAATTGGGCAGAGAGTTTGAAGACGAAACATGGGAGAGGATAGCCCACTACCACAAAAAAATCTCTAGGAATGCCCGCCTACAGCTCATCCAACTTTACATTACCAACAGAGCCTACCTCACACCAGAAGCCATATCAAGGTTCAAGGGAGCCACAATCCAGACATGCCCCAAATGCAATATGCCCAAAGCTGGTATGACCCACATGTTCTGGGGTTGTCCTGCTGTTCAAAGGTTCTGGGCCCAGGTGAAGGAAAAGGTGGCACAGGCTGAAATAGTAGTTGACATTCTTGACCCCGCAGCATGCTTATTGGGGACTTACAAGAGGAGCAGCAAAAAACAAACCCCTCAATAAGCTCAAGGATTTAATATACATAACGGCGAAAAGACGCATAGCCATGAGCTGGAAAAGCGCAAGAGGCCCGAGTGAAGCCCTCTGGTGGGCCGATCTCAATAGATGGATAGCGGCCGAGACTGCTGCATGGGAAACAGCAATCCAAGTGCAGAGATTAGAATCCAGCGAGGAACTACTCCGGTGGGTGGCATTGACGGTGCCACTGCTTCACCCAGCAGCGCTCGATAGCGCCTCTGAAGACATAGACAGTCCAGGTCCGTCAAGGAGCCAAACATAGATTGAAGTTCTAATGGTGGTCTCGGTGGAGGCGGGTGGGGAGGGAGTGGGGGGAATTGTTTATTTTGTTTTTATGTTCTGTTGAAATACTCATACGGCAATGATTAACCTTTGATTCTTTTGATACAGTTTGTTGTAAAATTAATAAAGAAATTTAAAAAAAAAAAAAAAATGTTTGCACCGTCTTTGTACGAGGTAGTGGGACGTCCGTCCTGGGAGAGAAACAGCGGTGCCACAAAAGTCTCATGACTCTACTAGTAGAATAGTACGCTGCATTCTGAGTATTACGCATGGCCCTTCGCAAAGAACCAAAAACTCATACCGGTCTCCATTCATATAAGTACACAGCCAAAAATGCTCCCAACAAATCCGCATAACCTGCTAATTTCACAGCATCATTCAGAAATCTTCAATTTCGCCAATAGAGCTCATCCACCACTTTGTTCTGGTTGGTTACGTGAGGAAGCACCTTCCAAAGATGTCTGAAAAATAGAATAAAACAAAACCGAACCCAGGTTATCAGGATCAAATCCATGATAACTGTTGTACAGCTCATATATTTATCAAAATTGCAGCTCTACTACACATGCAGCACGTTCACTGGCTGCTGTGCCGCTCCTTAATCAGAGCCTGAACTAATTTCAATAATATATACTATGCGCCCCCCAGTATTTGTCTACCTCAAGGCTCCTAATCTGCATGTCATCATTACACGAGAACAGGAGACGGTACTAAACTCAATTCCTTTATGACCATATGGGCCGTTCCTATATCGGAGGCTAAGCAACTAGTTTCAGTAATACATAGTATATGTCTACTTCAAGGGTCCCAACCTACATGTCAACATTGCAAGAGAAAAGGAGACGGTACTGAACCCCGTTCGTTTATGAACATATGAGCCAGCACGCGACTCCATAAGCAGGATGTGGGTGCTCAAGAAAAGAACGCTCCCTCCTATGCATCCAAACAACTCTTTACGTGACATGTTGCACTCGAGAGATGAAAACAAATCAATTGTTGTCCTCTCCCTAAGCACTCAGCAGATGACGCCCCTCCGATCACGTGACTACATAGTCACACGTTACTCAAGAGAACATGTTCCTATTTCTAGTGCTCACCATGGAGGTAATATTAGAGAAGATTCAGGCATATTCAAAAACACAATTTTAAAGTACTTGAAGGTCAAAAGGCTACTTGAAGGTCAAAATTCAACCTGTAAAAATAATCAATCATGTAAACTAGACTCTGTAAGTGTGGCTACTGAGTATTTACAGAGACAATCCTCGGTCAGGGGAACCAATTGATTTCCTCATTAAGCCCCAGAACATGACTGAGTCAACAAAATCAGTCTATGTTCAGTGTGTCAGTGTTTCAAGAGACTATTTTAGGTAAACATTCTCAAGGTTTCCTTAAATTTTCCCACAAGTAGGTTCGTGGTTTCGGGGGGCGTGGCTTGCAGCCAATCGAGTAGGTCTCCTCCATAGACTGCTCCCGCCTGATCCTGAAGGATCCATGGAATAGCAAGCGTAATGTTGCAGATATTGGCTGGCAACGAGAGAGGACATGTATGAACACTGGTGGAAGTGGCTGGCAGGGGAGCAGTGAACGCAACCTGCGACGGTGAAGGGCTGCGGCGCCCGACAGTATAGCACAACCAAAGGCGCCTTTGTTAAAGATGGCAGCTGTGAGGACGGAGCGCAGGAGAATGGAAAGCAAGGCTGGGAGGCGGCGTGGAGCTCAAGATACTGTCTTGGAGCAGCGGCAGCACAGCGGGGGACAAGGTGGCCATGGTGGAAGACAACAGCGAACCTCACGGAGGCAGACGGTCACCGGAGACCCTGGCCCAGAGAAGACACGAAAGGAGGAGCACCACCGGAGCCCCTCTGGCGCTGCGGACATGGCTCTGCACAATCAGGAAGTGCAGCGCTACGCTCACCAACGGTCCCAACTCCACAAGGGGGTACGGGGTGCAGGACCATATGCTGGCCGGCCACGGCTGCCTAACAGTGAAATGTAATTGAACCTTCAGCCCCCGTCGTGAAGTTCAGCGCAGTGGGGGATTTGCAGGCATTGCCTTTGACGCTCTGAAATCCTCAAGCATAGAGGACTAGAGGCGCGTTCGAGACGAGGGGACCCAGACCGCGCAGTGAACAGTGGAGGCAGCCCTTGGGCTTCCAGGGCAAGGTGGCCTCCTCAGGCAACAAGGACTGGGTAAAGGCCCTGTGCAATCTGACCCGGGCCACGTGGTGAATTTGAAATATAGCTTCTGAAATTCCCAGGGGATGTGGGACTGGGCCTAAGCAACATCCTGCTACGATATCAGTAGCATAAGCAGTGATACTTTGGTAACTCTTCTCACCACTGCACTTTGACTGGGGCACAAAGCTGCACTTGGTGCAGCATCAGGACAGGCACAGACAAATAACCAGGGAGCGCACATTTTGGGATTACACCACTGTGGTACATTGTTTTAAGTTCTTGCGATACATGGTGCAGCAACTGCAACTGGAAGGTTATTGGGCCCTTACAGCTGCTATAATTGCGAAGGGCTCCTGCCAGGTTGCAGCCTCAACTGATAACCGGACATTCAGGCACCCACAGAAAGGGGCCGGGGCAGTAGGAAAACACAACTAGGTACCAGGAATTCAGCAGGTCGGATGCCTCCCAAGTCGACTAAGACTAGTCGGCCCACACTGGACGGCTTTGCAGGACAAAGCAACAGGCTCCTGGAGGAGTTATGGAACCGGCACAGGAGAAGGAGTGCGAGACTATGGAGCTGCATAACCAGGTGATGGTGGAAATTGCGGACTTGAAGGCCTCACTGGGCATGCAAATAGCAGCAGTGCAGACTGATGTTGGACTGCTGCGCCAGGATGTATGCAACTTAGTGGAGCGCACTGCCATTCTGGAGATGAGACTCATACAGATGTCCACGTGCTGCAGCAGAAGGTCAGCCTCCTGGAGAAGAGAGTGGAAGAAGCGGAGGTGCATGCCAAAGGGAATAACATCTGCATAGTAGGCCTGCCGGAGGGAGAAGAGGGAGCTGACCCTACATCTTATATCGAGAACATGCTCCTTCAGGAGATTGGGCCCGGGAACCTCATGCAGGGATTCACGATTGAGAGAGCACTCAGGGCATTGACAAGGCGCCCCCTCATCCCCAGGAGCACCTCCAAGGCCGATCATCACTAAGGTCTTGAATTAAAAGGGCATGAAGAAAATATTGGCCTACTCCAGACAAAGGGGCAAACTGAAGAGGGCCTTGGCTGAATTGGCGGTGTATCCCGACTACACTTTCCAGGTACAGAAAAACCGAGCACAATTCTCAGTGACTAAGTCAAGGCTTTGAGCGGCAGGTCTGAAGTGTATGCTGATCTACCCGGCACAAGTAAAAATTATACTTAAAAACAGGACCTGATTTTTTGACCTTCCGGAGGATGCGCAGGCATGGACAGATAGAGAAAAGATAGACACTGGCGGTAAAGAGGGAGGCGACAACGAGGAGAGACATAAAGGAAGCTCCACGCAACCAGTGACCAGGAGCCTCAAGTGCACTCTGGAGGTGACTAGGGCGAGAAGTGGAGCACCGACAAGGTCGCCTGCTGGGAGGACACTTCAAGACGAACTAACATTTGCCAGAAGCTGGACCATCCCTGCAGCAAACTTTTGGCGCTTGCTAACTCTTTCTTTTTTGTACATGGCGGGGCTCCACTATTGGTCTGCAATGCATATTACGGTGAGGGAGACCGTACTCGCGGCTGCAGCTGTCACACCCTCCATCTTATTTATTTTTTGTGCCTATCCGCTGTGCACTAGCCTCAGGCATGCTGGCTTGGGGCGGAGGCGAGAAGCAGACCCGCCTGAGCAACGGGAACACAGCTGGGCAGTTATTTGTTGTTCTGGATGTTGGCAGCGGGGGGGATTTATTTCGGGAAGGCTTGCCACACCTTATGCAGACATGGCAAAGATGGGAGCGGAGTTTGGTTCGATTGGCCCAGCGGGAGGGAGGGGGGGGAGATGAACGTATGGCTGGACAGGTAAATGTCCTCACGTGGAATGTGAGGGGCTTGAACCCCTATGTGAAAAGGAATAAGGTCCACTTATACCTCAAGAGATGTAAAGTGGATATAGCCATGCTGCAGGAGACACACCTCACGGCTGATAAGCAGACACTGCTGGCAAGTAAATGGGGGGGGGGTATTGGGTTCCACATACTTGGCTTATGCACGGGGTCATGATATGGATCGCACCCTCCCTACCCAGGTTAAAACGGATAATGAGGGCAGAATGGTGGTGGTACAAGGTCTCCCTGAACAGGTGGATACTTGTTTGGTCAATACTTATGGCCCCAACCATGGAGCAGCCTCGTTCTTCCAAACTCTATACCCCAGGTTGGGTCCTTATACAAATAGTAACATAATACGGGGAGGCGACTTCAACTGTACGCTAAATCACTCCTTGGTAGATCAGATAGCAAATATTCTAGACCCGTGCTGCCAGCTAGGGTGCTTCAGAAACTCTAAGATTCCTTCGCCCTGCTGGACACTTGGAGACCCCTTCAGATAGACACCAGACACTATTCGCATTATTCGGCACCACATGCGGTGCATACAAGAATAGATTACTTGTTCGTGGGACGAGAGCTAGCTCACCTCATCACGCAAGCACAGTATAAAAGGTAAGAGTTTTGTCAGATCACGCCCCGCTCAGCCTGAAATGGCAATATGTGCCCCCTAGACCCCCGGATTCCAATGTGGCGGCTCAGTAGCGAGTCACTGCAGGACCCTCCATTCCGAGATGGCATCAAAGATGCCATCACTGATTATGTGTCACATAATCGGGGCAGTGTCCCAAGTGCAGGGACCTCCTGGGAGGCATTGAACTAGTGATTCGAGGGAAATCAATAGCAGGATGAAACTGGGTCCAGGCAAGCATAAACAGGGATTTGTCATCAGCGGAGGAAAGCTTGAGGCAACTAGAACAGTCTCAAGGGCCGGCACCGGACAAGGAAGCAAGGATGTTTGAACTAAGACAAAAATGTATGGACTGCTGGGAGAGACTGGACAAACACATTTATGCAAAATACACTGGGAGGCAACACACAGAAGGGGATAAACCTGGATGCCTGCTAGCATGGCTGTGCACACACAAGGATACGCAGGGCCCCATACTCTCGGTATACACGAAGCAACGAGAACTGTGCCGCAACCAGAAGTGTGTCAACAACACGTTTCTGGAATTTTACCAAAACCTTATCATGAAGGACCCCGGATATCGAAGGCCCACCTAGAGGAATAGCTGGACGAAATAGTACTCCCAACGCAGAGACAAGAGATAGTCTAGATGCACCATCTCCCTGGAAGATATACAAATAGTAACCCTGCACACAGGGAAAACGCTGGGTTCAGATGGACTCCCCAGCAAATTTTACAATTAATGCGCCCGGGCACTGGCCCCTCATCTGCTTACCACCTTTAATGACTCCTATGAGACTGGGTTTCTCCCATTGAGCTTGAGGGAATCCATCATTATTCCACTTTTTCAGCCCCACAAGCCTCCCGAAAAGTGCAGTTCTTACAGGCCCCTCTCATTACTTAACCAAGATAGCAAGATACTCACATCTATACTTGCAAATGGGATGAAAAAAGTGATTTACAATTTGGTGCTGCCAGATCAGACAGGTTATATACCAGGACGTAGCATGGCCTAGAATTTTAGATGACTGCATCATGTGATCGACAGCACAGCATCCTCGGACATACCGTGTGTCATAGCTACGCTAGACGCGGTCAAAGTGTTTAAGTGAGATGGGACTGGCTTGATGCTACTTAGCGAAGGTTTGGGTAGGTATATATAAAGTGGGTACAGTTAATGCATACAAGACCGTTGGCCAGGGGCAAAACGGGGGAGATACATCTCAGAGGCATGAGAGCTGGAGAAAGGGATGAGGCAAGGCTGCCTGCGGTCACCCCTACTTTATGTTCTAGCATTGGAACCTATCGGCCAGTATCTCAGGGCTGAATACACAGGAGCAGGGATTGACATAGATGGGTGAGATATGTGATATGCCTGTATGCGGAAGATAGGCTGTTGTGTATCCAAAACCCAGAAGATAACATGGAGTTAATACTGGAAGCGATGGCACTCTTCGCAATACTGCCTGGGATTACCATTCGAATGGACAAATCAGCTCTGTTTCCCTTGCGGGACTGTGTAGGTTGGACCCAAAAGTGCTGCCTATCCTTGCTCGACAGTGGAAAGTGTCCACGTTCAGATATCTGGGAGTCGATGTGTACCACGACCCCATAGTGGAGCATGCACAGAACACGCTGAGTGCCGTGGAGGGGGTTAAGTGCTCTATGAAGTTCTGGGCCACACTGCCCCTTTCGCTGATGGGAAGAGCAGCTCTGCTAAAGATGGTAGTGTTGGCCAGGTTGTTGCACTTCTTTGTAAATGTTCCGTTCTACATGCCTAGATCTTCCTTTAAAACTTTGGATACTATCTGCACAGTGTTCCTTTGGCAAAATGGGCGGAACCTAATAGAGCTATCGCAACTGAGAAGGCCAGATGCGGAGGGTGGCATTAGGGACCCACACTTTGAATTATACTACGTGGCAGGACAGGTACAGTTTGTGGTGGACTGCCTGGCAGATGACCTTACTCCTGATACACTGATGCTATCGCCCATCTAGGTGCGCTATTATCTGAAAGAACTGGTGTGGATTAGGAAACCCTGGGGAGGCCGGTGGTCGCATCTAGTGTCCCTGGGGGGTGAGGACGTGGGACAGAGCTTTGGCAGCAATGGGGCTCACTGACCCAATTTCAGTGCAGATTCCTTTGGCCTCGGTGGTAGCACCTTCAACACAGGGCAGGGGAGGCATACGCACCCAATGGGAAACTTGTGGGTTGGCCATAATAGGGGACTTATTGCAGGATATGACCTTTGTACCCTTTTCAGAGTTGGCAGTGTGCACAGGGATACATGAAGGTCAATATCTGTTACACAGCACACTCAAGACAGAGATTATGCATAGATGGCCCACATACAATGAACTAATGGGGAAACGCGCGGTGGTGGGCGTCCTATATGACATAGCATCATATCGCGGTTATGCGATCTTCTGCTGGCAAATGGGCCTCCCTCCCTCTTAGCAATACGGGGGAAGTGAAATAAAGACTGGGGACAGAGTTTACAGAAGCACAATGGGGGCAGGTGCTGGGATATCATAAAAGGGTGTCACGGAACGCAAGGATGCAGCTTAATACAGTTGTTGGTGACACACAGAGCTTATATGACTCCTTTGAGGATCTCATGTTTTTTATTACTACTCAAAAGGGTTAAATGCGGATTCCCAGACAGACGACAGGGAATATTCAAAGCACGTGAATCTATGAAAGATGCCAATGCCGGAAAAATGGAGTTACAGGTAAGAAATGTACCACTTCTTCAGTATGCCAATAATTTAGCACCAGTGCAGCTCCAGTTTGTTGTAGCTAGTACCTCTCTCTATGAAATAACTGCTCTAAAAACCTTAGGTCATCAACTATTGCAACACCCTTCACAACTGTGACCGCCGGCTATTTAGAAAATAGAGCTACAAGTACCAAAACATATTTTCTATGTCCATTGCTACTTTACAAAGGTCCCAATATATCTACTGCTACAAATTCCCATGGCATCCGAGGCATTTCAGTGGGACTCAAAGAAGAACAAGTTACTTACCAACTGTAACGTTCTTTCGACTGGATGTTCCTCCCACGTATTCCTCATCTTGTGATAATTCGTTATCTCCAGCTTCGCTGCTTCGGAAAAAAAAAAAATTCTCGGCAGAGGGCGCTGTGCTCGAGGTCGTGGCGTCGATTGTCCCTTGACGTACTCCGTACTCTGTAGACGTCACCGATGGTATAAATAGCTCGAGCCGCGCCCGCTGCTTCAGTTTTGTTTTTTCGATGAAATATGTATAGGAGGAACACCCAGGCGTGCCCCATGACCGATACATTCTTCGTGAGAGGAAAGTGTAAGAAAGCGTAAACTGTACTGTGGGGTAGGATGGGAGGGTCGATGAGGAATACGTGGGAGGAACATCCAGTCGAAAGAACGTTACAGTTGGCAAGTAACTTGTTCTTCGAATGGATTGTGTCCTCCCACGTATTCCTCATCTTGTGATAGGCTACCATAGCAGTATCAATTTTGGAGGCGGGAGTACTAATTTCAGTTTTCGTGGACAGAATGCAGAACTGCCTTGGCAAATAAACCCTCATTAGAGGAAGCAGTATCCAAACAATAATGTTTAACAAAAGTATGCATTGTTTTCCAGGTTGCAGCTGCACAAATGTCTGCTGCCAGGGCTCCCCTCTTTAGAGCCGCAGAAGTAGCCATTCCCCTTGTAGAATGGGCACGAAGCCCATCTGGTGGTTCTTTTCCCGCTAATCTGTAGCATTCAACTATGGCTAATATGATCCAGCAGGAAATGGTCTGTTTTGTTACAGATAAGCCTAATTTATGACCAGCATAACCCACAAATAATTGGTCATCTTGTCTCAATTTAGCCATCCTTGAGATGTAAAAACTAAGAGCCCTCTTGGGATCTAATCTGTGTAATCTCTCCTCTTCTTTGCCCAGATGAGGAGGAGGATAAAAGGTTGATAGTACTATTTATTGTGACAAATGGAAGTCCGAGGCTACTTTTGGCAAGAACGAAGGTTTAACTTTAAGGACTACCTTATCCTTATAAAAAAAAAATAGTATATGGTGGTTTGCATGAGAGAGCCTGAAGTTCGTTAACCCTGCGGGCGGATGATAGGGCCACAAGAAGGACAATTTTTAGAGTCAAAAGCCTCAATGGACATGAGTGCAGAGGCTCAAAAGGTATGCAAGTCAAGAATTTTAATACTAAATTTAAGTCCCAAGTTGGTACATGAAAAGGTACTGGAGGGTATACATTAGTAAGCCCCTTTAAGAATTGAATTATTAACGGTATTTTGAAATATGAAACCTCTTCCGAGGAGCGCTTGAAAATGGACAGCGCAGCAAGGTATCCATTATCGTTCCTATCTGGAGCCTCAGATTAGCTAGATGTAGTAGAAAAGAAAGCACCATTGGGGTGCCACACTGAAAAGGGTCCACATCCTTGTCTTTGCACCAGTTACTAAACCTGTTCCAGCGACATCGGTACAAAGATTTTGTTGCTGGTCTTCTGGCCGAAAGCAGGATTTCCATTACGTCATCCGGAAGATCCCAATCCTTGTATCTCAACCTCTCAGAAACCATGCGTGAAGGTTGAGTGTCTTGACCTCTGGATGGAGAACCCGACCTTCCTCTTGCGAGAGAAGATCCTCTCTTTGCGGAAGACGTATTGGAGGGCAGATGGACATGTCCAGAAGGTCCGGGTACCACGTCCTCCTGGCCCAATCCGTGGCAATTAGGATCATGGTTTTCCTGAACTTTCTCAACCTCCTGATTACTTGAGAAATCACAGGGACTGGGGGAAACGCGTACAGCAGTGGAAACTTCCACTCCACTACGAATGCGTATCCCAGAGCTCCTCTTTGAGGAAATTCCCTTGAGCAGTACTGATCGCACTTCCGGTTGATCGCGGTGGCAAACAGATCCACTTGAGGGGTTCCCCAAAGGGTGAAGATCTCCAGAAGGACTTCCTGAGCCAGCTCCCACTCGCGAGAGACCGTGCTCTACCTGCTCAGAGCGTCTGCCGCCGTGTTCTTCTCTCGGGCTAGGTGAATTGCCGATAGAGAGATTCCTTCTCGTATTGCCCATAATCAGAGCTGCATTGCTTCTCTGCACAGTGGCAGTGACCCTACTCCTCCTCTTTTGTTGAGGTAGTACATGGCCAGCGTGTTCTCCATCATTATCAGGACATTCTTTCCCTGTACAGAGGGGAGAAAGGCCTTCAGAGCTAGTCTGATTGCCCTCAGCTCCAACAGGTTGATGTGTAGTTTGGACTCCGATGGAGACCAACGACCGCTGATTGTCAGATCGATGGAGTGTGCTCCCCACCCCGCGAGTGAGGCATCCGTCACTACCGTTATCTCCGGCCATGGTTGCCAAAAAGACTCTCCCTTGAGAATGTTGTTGTTGCAAGCCCACAATAGAAGATCCTGAGCAACTGCGCTCGGGACTTGCAGAAGATCCAACATATTCCCTGAGAACTGGGACCACTGAGTTCTGAGTGCCCATTGAAGGGATCTCATTCTCAACCTGGCCTCTGGTACTAGGAAAATGCAGGATGCCATGAGGCCGAGCAACCTGAGAAAAATCGAAGGCCGGTAGACGTTGGGCATTCTGAAACTTCGTTACCATCTGCTGGATGCAGAGAGCTCTCACTTCGGGAGGCGAGGCTTTTCCCGAGTGTCCAAGACTGCTCCGATAAACTTGAGCTTCTGGGATGGTATCATGTGGGACTTTTTGAAATTGAGGGAGAAGCCCAATTTGTGGAGGAAGTGGCAGGGGATCGAAAGATGTTCTTGAGCTTGTTCTGGAGAACTTGCTCTGATCAACCAGTCGTTCAGGTAGGGATATATGTGAATACCTCCTCTCCTGAGACTTGCTGCCACAACCGCCAACAGTTTGGTGAAAACCCTCATGGCGGAGGTCAACCCAAATGGCAGAACTCGAAACTGATAATGAGAATTGCCAATCGCGAACCTCAGGTACTTTCTGTGCTTTGGATGGATTGGCACATGAAAGTAAGCATCCTGAAGGTCCAATGAGACCAACCAATCTTGGAGTTGGCGAGCCTGAAGGAAAAGAGAAAGAGTCACCATCTTGAACTTGTCCTTCCTGCGGAACTTGTTCAAGTTTCTCAAGTTCAAAATGGGTCTCAGTCCTCCGTCCTTTTTTGGGATGAGAAAATATGGGTAGTACCAACCCCTGTTCCTCTCTGCTACAGGTACCAGTTCTATGGCACCTTTCCCTAGCAGGGTTAAAATTTCCTGCAACAGGAGCGGATCCGGAATTTTGGCGGAGTTGGCTCCCGGTGGATGATTCTGAGGCATTTTTAGAAAGGGGAGACAGTAACCTTGGGCTACTGTTTCCAGTGCCCAAGCATCTGAGGTAATGCCCCGCCATTCCTTCAGATGTTGAGAGATCCTGCCTCCCACTGGTGTTTTGTGTAACAAGGTCTCAGAGGGATTTGGAGGCGGCTGCAGGAGTGGCTGAGGGTACAGATGCTGCTCCTGAGGCTGATTTTGCACCTCTTCCTCGTGCTGCACGAGGGAAGTTTCTTCTGCCCCTTTGAGAAGCCTGTCCTCTTCCTCTACCAAAAGAGGAGTAGTATCGAAAAGAACGACCCCTCCAGGAAGATGAGCCGGAATAGGGTTTTAGAGGCTGGCGCAAAGAGGCGCCAAGTGATTTAGCTGCCGCTTTCGAGGTCTGAAGCTTTTCAAGGCTTTTTATCAACCTTTCTGCCAAAGAGCCTCGAGCCATCAAAGGGCATGTTGAGAAGTCTGGCTTGCACGTCTGGTGCAAACCCCGACTTCCTCAACCACGCAAATCTGCGTAGCACTACGCTTGCAGCCATGGATCTGCTGATACTATCAGCAGTATCCAGTCCTGACTGGAGACATTCCTCCATTGCCTCCTTCCAGTCTTTGACTATATTCAGGAAGCCTTCCCTTTCCTCGCCTTCCGGAATATGATCAGCCGCCGCCGAAATGGAGTCCCACAGGGTATGGGTAAACCTGGCTAGGGTACAGGTGACATTTACCGACTTAAGTGCCATACTGCCTGACGTGAAAACTTTACGTGCCCAGGCATCCATTTTTTTATCCTCTCTATCTGGAGGGATAGTTTGACAAGCAGTTTGTTTTGAAGTAGATGCTGCCTGAATGACTAAACTCCCTGGAGTCGGATGTTTATTCAAATATTCAGGATCCGTTCCAGCCGGTCTATATTTTCTTGGAAAAGTGCTATCTGCAGCAGCAATAGTTTCTGGCTTCTCCCAGTTTTTCTCCACAGTCCTTTGGAGGGCTCTGTGGAAAGGGAGAACAGGATCTTTCTGAGGTCCCTTGATGATTATATCCGTCATGTCATCTTGTTCAAAAATGGGTGAAGTATTACCCCAACCCATATATTCAACTACCCTGGTCATAAGACCCCCGTTTGATATGATATGATATTTTATTTGTATCGCGCTCATTACACAGGTGTTTCAGAGCGCGAAACAAAGGTGTTTCCCAGCATCTGCATGCTCTGCAGGATCAGGTTTGGCGAACTCCAATTCTGGGGATGTGTCAACTCCACTGGCAGAATGTAGAGTATCACTCAGGTCTCTCATTCTAGATTCCTGGTCAATAAGTTCCTCAGGAACTTGTCTTGTACCATAAGTAACTCCCGAAGGAGTAACCTCGTCTTCTTCTGAAGCAGACTCTTCATAGATTGCTGACACAGATTTGACAAAGTCTGACTGGGCAAAGGAGTGAATCTCCTTTCTTCCTCTTACATCTGCTTCAAAGGAATTGGCAAATCCTTCGAAGGGGTCTTCGAAGATGAATTTGATAATACCGTCGAGGATGTTTTTGGCTTTGAAGTCGAAATTATCGACATCGAGGGCGTCGACGAAGTTGTCAAAGTCTTCGACGACTAGTGTTTCTTGTATGGCAATGGAGAAGTGCTCGACTCTCGAAGAGTCTTTGGCGGTTTTACGTCGACTCGAGGTTTCTTGGATTCCTCGACGCTACCGGTCTTTGCCATGGTAGCCTTGGACTTCCCTCTGTCGTCCAATGGAGCGACTTTAGGGGTATGGATTTTTCGAGGGGGTCGGGGCCGCATTCTCGAAAACCTCCATCATCTTTTTGCGGAATTCTTCCCACTTACTGGGAGAATCTGATTTAGTCGGACAACGAATTTCTTCGGTCGACTCTGAAGAAGAAGATGATGATGATGAGGGAGATCTATGTCTCCTCTTCATTTTTTTCGATGATGACCAAGAGTGTCTCGATCTACTCCTAGATCGAGATCTCTTTGAGTGCCTATGGCGATCAGATTCCTTAGAATCAGTTGCTTTCTTGTGTCTTTTTGACGAAACCTTTTTTGAGGCCGCCCTCCCCACCGACAGTTTACCTCTCCTCTCACAAAGAGCTTTTTCGGTCATAGATTGGCAGGACCCACAGTCATCGGTTCGGTGACTGGAACCGAGACACCAGAGACAAATCTGGTGGGGATCGGTGATCGACATCTTAGATCCACAATCTGCACACTTCTTGAACCCAGTCCTGGGTGTTTTAGGCGTCGAAGATGACGAAATTTTCTTCACAGCAAATAGAAGCGCGCGTTCTCGATAGCAAAGCGATCGGAAAAACGGAACTGAAGCAACGGGCGCGGCTCGAGCTATTTATACCATTGGTGATGTCGACAGAGTACCTCAAGGGACAATCGACACCACGACCTCGCGCACAGCGCCCTCTGCCAAGAACATTTTTTTTTCCCGAAGCAGCAAAGCTGGAGATAACGAATTATCACAAGATGAGGAATAAGTGGGAGGACACAATCCATTCGAAATATTGGTTTGCTTGAGGAAACACTTCCCATCATCTGTACCTCAGTATCTACCCAGGGCCATCAGGTGTGCAAAATATGCCTGAAACGACAAACCTACTTTTTCTTTTGTTACATTTATTTTATTGGTTTTACCTGGTACAAAACAACAACTTATCACCAATAATGCCAACTTCTAACCGCTTTAACATTCCTCAAGACACTACCCCAAAGCTCCTCCCGTACCCTCCCTCCCTCCCCCACCCCCCTCTTGCCAAAAAACACTGGTACCGTGTCTATTAAAAACACCTTCATCATATGAGACATCTCCCACTATTATTACTCCTGAACCGCTTCCCCTCCTTCCGTGGCTTCCGCCGCGAACAAAGTGTGCAACAAAGTTTCCCAATCAGCAATGCCTGCTGTGGCCTCACCTTGGCCACTGCGCACAGCCCTTTTCCATGCCACAGTTTCCACCAACGTCCATTGCTTCAGGTCCCGCCACCAATCCTCCACTGTCGGGCCCCTGGGGGAGTTCCATGCCATAGCTATTCTACGTTTGCCAGGATACACGCCAAATCTTTCATTTTATGGGCATATCTTGTACCCTTGGGATGTGGAAAGCGGCCCAGCAAGCATGCTCCTGGGGAAAGCACATCTAGGTTCAACCCCCCTCTATGTAGTCTATCCGCCACCGTCTGCCAGTATAGCCCAACCACCGGGCATGCCCAAAACATATGCAACAGCCCAGTCTCCATCTCTTTGCACCTGGGACACACCTGCACTATCGCGCCCAGGAACCAGATGGCTGCCTCCATGGAAGTGCACACCAAGTCAAAGAGTTCGAGATGGGTAGGAAAGGGTGGGATAAGCCATAGGGATTACATTGGCCAGGGGCAGGGAATGGGAAGAGATTACAACTGAGTATCCCTCCTCAAATGTTGTCTCCATTGGAAAAGCATTACAGACCCTCATTCAAAGCCCATATTTGAAGCTCTTATGTTAATGACAATAGTTTCAGCTTTTCAGATAGCGCTTTCAGTGCCACCTAACAGCCCAAACTAAAAAAGTAGAGAAGCACCGCTCCTGCCCATTTCAACCACTTTTCTGGTCATACCAGAAGACACACGTTACATCTGTGTGAACGTCCTTCTGCCTCCTCAGCACTTGCTCCAGCGCTTTTATGGGAGATACTAGTCCCTTCATTTTATTTTGCAGCAATGGACTGCAATCTGGAAAGCGCTGTTAGGGAAACAACTTTGGAAGCAACTTTAGGGGCTGGTTGATGCTGAGTGAGTAGTTGCACATTGATTGTAATCCGTTTTTGGCCCATTTCATGTACTCTATTGGAGTGCTGTGAGTTTTTTTTCATTCGTTTTTGGTGAGCACTGTGTGTTAATCCGGTGGGTTCGTCTAGTGTTTTTGTGGCTTCTAACCCTGTTTTTCCGTGCTGGCCTGTATCTACAGTGTGCAGTCCCTGGGGTGTAGTCCTTTGTTTGTGTCTGGCCTTTTCCCAGTCCCGCCCTCACCCTCCCACCTCCCAGCCAGCCAACTCCCCTGATTGGTACATCCACCTGTTCATAACTGACCTTCCCAGGACAGCCCTCTGCCCGTGCAGCCCCTGTGGCCAAGGGCCCCAAGGCAAAGGGCAGCTCCCACAGAGACGGCTCCAGATTGTGTCAGCAGGGGAGGCCAACGGCCAGCCGCCAACCAGCTGCAACCATCAAGGTAGGTATGGCCTGGGTGGGGAGTAGAGCAATCACTCTACCCCAGAAGCCCTACCACTCTACCTGCCCTCAGACCATAGCAGACCAGAATATTAACACTAACCTGCTTAACAACTAGATAAAATTGTGAACATTAGCCTGCGTAGCATCTAGATAGCATTATGAATGTTAGCAAGTACCCCATTTAGATAGAATTGTGAACATTAGCCTGCGCCGGACCCAGACCGAAATGTGAATGATAGCAAGTACCATATTTAGATAGAATTGTGAACATTAGCCTGCTTTACATCTAGACAGAATAGCGAATATTAGCCATTGTCACATTTAGACTGCATTGGGAATATTACCAATGACAAATTTAGATAGAATTGTGAATGCTAGTTTGCTTCGCATCTATACAGGATTTTGTAGATGGGCCAGTGCCACATTTGCCTATATGTGTAAATATTGGCGTACGTCATATACAGACAGGATTGTGAATATTAGCCAGTGCAGGATCCAGATAGAAATGCAGAGATATTCATGCACCCCATCTAGAAAGAACGTGGAAATTTAAAACGCATCACTTCTACAAAGCGAGGCCAATAACCAACAACTAACAATTTCACCCCTCTGCATACACCTCTCAAACTCTAACCAAACACAACCACAACCCTAAAGCACAACAAACCGCACAAACTTCACTACACTGCAACAACAAAACAAAACTACACATAGCTTCGCACAACAGCACACAACGGCTACCGACCGGAAAGCACCCCCAAGCTCAGCGAACAGTTTTAACCGAACTGAAGCTGCCAACAGCACATCACTGCTCTCTTGCACTTTTCCCGCTCATTCCAACTAACTCAACCCCTACCCCGTTTCCTTTTCAGATCTGCCAGAGCGCCAGAGGACCACTCTGGTGGTGATAGTGCACAGTAAAAATATCCATTAACATTAACAGAACAACCGAGGACTCCATCTTGCTCAATCTCTGTTCCACAGCTGTAATCCTCTCGCAAACATTCCTCAAATCTGCATGCAACAGCAAGACATCCACTCCCACTGTTTCTTAGGAGGCTTTTTAACATCACAGGCTCTCTAGACTGTGCAAACTCTCTGCCCTCATTACCTTCACCCTCCTGAACCTAGTTATGCTTCAATTTCACTCCAAGTTGACGAAGCATCTTCTTGTGTTGTCCCCTAACCATTTCGGTCCACTGTTGCTCATGCACCACTTACAACTCATTTACAACACAACCAGGGATGAAGCGGATTAGCATAGAAACAGTTAAAAGGAGTGATAGGGGTATTGACTGCTCTCAGAAGTCACTATATTGCAAGTGGCCGTGCACTAGGGACTATGTTATTAGTTTCTTTATTCCTATTAAGCCGTGAAAACAGTTTGAGCTTCCTTGACTACACAGAAACCAGGCACCGCAAACGTTGCCTTCCACACTGAATTAACTTAGCTACACCATAGGCAGAGGCAGCACGCTGACCTTCGGTTCATCAGCTTGCTTTGTATTCATGGCCAGCCTACTACAAGCTGCCGCTAATCATGCCTGTCAACTGGCGGGTCCCATGCATGTCCCTTTTGTAACCCGCACCACTTTAAGGGGCGGCGGTGGCGGTGGTGGTGGTGTGTCTTGCGAGGTACCCTTAAAAATAAAAAAAAGTGATGCCATCTGTAACGACATGAGGGGAGCACCATTACATCAGTTGAAGGCACAACCCTCACACAGCACATTCACAGCAATGCATGGATATGGTGATGCCAATAAATGAAGTGTTGTACTGCAATGAAATGATAGATGTCCACTCATGTATGTTTTGTTTTTAAATGATGATATATTGATGAATTAACAACAGGGAAGGAGGTGCAATGGTTAGGGAAGCTGTACACCCGTGCCCACCCACCACCCAAACGTACCCACCCCCAACCAGGCCCCAATGTTCTAACCCCCCCCAAACAACCTCCCCCACCACCCAAACGTACCCACACACATGCCATAACTTCTGCGCCTCTGTGTCTGTGCATCCTTGTCCGAGAGCCTGGTTAGCCGACTCGAGCGCCTCCTTGGACTGGCAGTAGTGGAGCTGGATGGGGTGGTGGTATTGGATGGGACAGAATCAGGAATAGATGGCATATGTGCAATATTTTCCTGTTGGCAGGCAGTGTTTAATCAATTGCACTGTTGGATGCAAACCAGAGGTATACGGGTGATTTTGCCTGCTTCTTATGCTTCTTACCCCACCCCCTTGCCACATTGCAGTGTGAATAATGTAAAGTGATTTAAAAAATGAAACCATCCAATTCCTGCCTTGTGAGCTGATAATAACAAATACAAATATTCCTAAATTACAGAGAGATTAGGCCGGAGAATCACTTTTTGCTTGCAAGGACACTAATCTGTAGAACAAACTAAGGCTTATTTGTCTTCAGAAAAGGGGTTAAAATGTATCTATTTTAAAGCACTACCAGCTAGTATTCTTAGAATGCCCGGTTCCTCACTTGGACGTTTGCATGGGTTGAAGATTAATTAAGCAATAAACCCCGAGTGGGGTGGGGGGCGTCATTACTGGTCTGGTAATTGCCCGGGGCATCCCTTGCAGGCCTGAGCGACCCTCTCTGTGTACAGAAGCGCTGCATTTGACACCACATCCACAAGAGTAGCGGTCAGCGAAGTCGGGGGGGGGGGGTTAGGGGGGAGTTTATTGCTATTAGTACCCCAGTACGTTGTACCAGGGTAGTAGTAATGTTTTTATCTGGCGTTAAGAAACAACGTGTTTGCTGTTTCTCAGCTTAAGATAAAAACTACAAATCAAGACTGCCGCCATGAATCGGGGAGAAGGGAACTACATGTAGTCCCTTCTCCCTTTCCATTGCAGCCATTGACAGATCGGGAATGCGCTGGGAACACTAGTGTTTCAAGTGCCCATGAGGGACACGGAAGCACAAGTGGGGTGTGGGTAAAGGGGGTTGTAAATGTGGATAAGGGGGTGGGGTTGGGGATAAGCGGCAGGGGACGTAAGGGAAGTGTGCACTTACCTTCATCCCAGCGGGAGAAGGCAGCAGCCTCCTGCTCTGAGGAGGCTCAGAGCAGGGTCTTTACCACTGTAGGAAAGACCCCATTTTGAGCCTCCTCATTGGCTGGGAGGCTGCCCTCCCCTCCCCCCACTGGGTACTAATTTAAAGACCAATGTGAAATAAAATGCAATTGATCTAGGAAACCTATTAAAAACGTGTAACTCAAGAATACTCACGTAATGTTCATATCCACACTAACCCCTGGAGCGCCCCTCTCTGTGTACAGAAGCGCTGCAGTTGACACCACATCCACAAGAGTAGCGGTCAAGCCACCGTGCAGCGTGCCAAGCTTGTTAGTATGTTCCTCTTCAACTCTCAGCTCACAAACAACCTTTCCTGGGCTGGCAGAAACAAGGTCCACCTAAGAAAGACAGAGTAAAGAAATAGGTATGACAAATTGCTACTGATACAAAAGGAGAGCACATTAACATACCAAGTCAAGCCCATTAATATGACAGTTGTGTTTGATTCATGGTTATAATTTTGATTACGAAAATCAGTCAGTAAGCCCTTCCTATTGGACCGATGGAAAGCCTCATCATCAGGCACACCTTTGACATGTTGTGGTTTAAGTCCTTGCCTAAAACGGGGTAACTGGACGGCAACAACATTTTCCACACATTCCGTGTCCATGGTTTCTTTGATCTCAGAACTTTATGGCCCTGCCAGCAGGGAACATGAGTAAAGAACCACCCACATAGGCTTGGCTGAGCATCCCGCATCACATCATTGCTGCTCCTGCCTGCATAGGCACAATTCGGCCTCATCAACATATCTAGATACACCCTGTCCAAAGGAAACAATATTTACAAGGGGATCGGAATGGTCTTTTCCCACATAAGTGGCACGTCCAACGTTTGCTTACTGCGCCAGAGAATGACTTTCCCAAGTGGACTTGCTTCAGGTCCTAGTCAGTGCAGCAATGGAGTGAAATGGTCAAGGAAACTGCAGGGTTTCACCGCAGAGGACTATTCTGCCATTCCTTGGCAAGTCCTTCCATCGGTGCACTTAAATCAGTGCATTTGCTTTGGTATTGCTCCTTTTTCAAAGCAGTGAGTATTGTAGAGGGTAAGGAGACCTAGATTAAAAAAAATGGAAGGTGGGCGTTTACCAAAACAGAGCAAGATCACTGATGGACATCCGCCGATGCAAAGATATACAGAGGTAAATGCAACCAAGTAAAGACATGGAACCCTGTCATTTGACAAAGTCTCAGTCTAGAAAGATCTGGCAAGTTGCAATCTTCCTACATAAAGCCAAGCATGGCTTCTTCAACCCATTTATGAACCCAGACACTCTGTGGCGGTGTGGCCTACAGAGAAGTCTGGAGATTTGCACACACTCAAGTAAGGTAAAAAAAACAAAAACAAGGGGGATGCCGCTGAAGGCTGCGATACACAGAGGTCTGTTTGTTTCTTGAAAATGAGGGAGATGCGGTGCGGACGCTAGCGCAGGAGCTGGCGCGATATGCATCCCGTGAGGGTGAGCAGAAGGCGGCCATCGGCAGTGAAGGGGGTCCTGTTGGGCACTCCATAGATATTTTGCCCAAAGAAAGGAGTTATCCTGTGACAGTTCCTGAATTCTTAAAGTAGGCAATTGCTTTCTCGGATGCTCAAATCTAAGCTAGTGGAGTGCTCGGACAGAGGTTTCTGTGAGGTGCAACGGAGGCTCATCCTTGATATTAGCATGTCAACAACACAGCCTCTAAGCACACTAAAAGCGGTCCATAAAGAATGCATGAACCTTGCCTTTTTATTTATGAAAACAAGCGAGGAAATCCCATTCTTTAACTTTTGGCATGCCAGACAGCATGTGTATCACAAACTAATTTGTAACCTGCAACACAGTTGATTTCCTCGGCGAGGGAGGGAGACTGTCTTTTGCTGCTTGTGGGACACGTTTAGTGCAGTGTAGCATTATCTCATTGTCTGCTACTGCGTACAAAGCATGTTATTGGACACTGAAGCATTTCTATAATGGGGGAAGTTCAGGAAGCTACTGACCATGCCGAGTCCCTGTTCTAAACAAACTAACTGTGTGTGGCAAAGGAAAATGCAAGTAAACATACAATGATACACTAAAGACCAATGAGGTATATCTAAGCCATTCCCTTTGTTGCGGAGAGATTTTTTGGGGGGATTTAAGAGGTTCGCTTGTTTTCATGTGCTCTCGTTGGACTAATTTGAACTATACGACCTTAACAGATCACTACTGTTTAAAGAAAACATTATTTTACACCGATTAGCGTGTCCCCTAACTTTAACCTGTTGCAGGTGAGCGCTGCCTTTGCATAATCATTATGCATACGGTTGGTTTGATTATGCATCAAGAGAAAGCTAGGAATTGGGGGGGGGGGGCATTTGTGTTATAATTGGAAATAAAAGTTTCATAGCCTTGAAAGGATTTCAGTATCAATTTCATTTTTTGCTTTCTGAATGTTTCCATATAACATCGTGACTGTACAGAATTCGCCAAATAGCATTGTTTTTAATTGTTATATTGATAATATTATTTGAACATTGACCAAGAGCTTTTAGCAGAGTTCCAACAAGACTTCAGCTGGATGCTCACATGAACATGCTACAGGGCTGGATTGCGAACCAAAAGCAAGACTAACACCTTTTGTAAAATCAGTGCCCATTTAATGCTGAGCAAGTGTTTTGCAGCGTTGAAAAAGGGTAATCCAGGAGGGATTCTACCCTCAAGAAAGTTGTTGAACAGACAGAGCAAAACAATGCACTTTCCGAAGCATTGCTACACATACTTTATAAAAAGTTAAATATTTGACAGCACAGTTCATTTGTTATAATGTCCATTGCCAGGCCCTTGGGGTGTGTGGTCGGGGTGTTACTACCTACTGGGTGATGCTGGACACGGGGAGTAAGTGGAGGATGCACTGGCCAACTAACAAATCCAGGATCAGAGGCACGGGGCTTGCGACACGTATGCTACTACTGGGTCCTTTGGCCCTTTAAGAGTTAAAGTGTAGCATGTTTTGGCTAACAGTAAGAGGGTGTGAGGGTCCTGTGACAGAAGGGAGGCTCACTGCTGCAGCACTGAGCCAGAACGAGCAGGAGAAAGTTGTGGACAACACGCTGGAGACCCTGTCGTAGGAATGACGCAAATAAAGTGAGAAGAACAGAAGTAACAGACAGCAGCGGCGAGTACGCGAGTGCTCCATTCCCGAGCAACCCCCGGGAAAAGCCAGTCCTTATACTTTCAATACAGCCTCCAAAATATCTGTCCACCGGCACCCACCCGTAAAATCAAAAGTCAGCTACCTTGGTAACAGAGACGTTGTACACCCGGCCAATCACAAGCCAGGAAAACGAATCACACACACAGGTGCCAATCCATGGGAAAGGTCCAGCTCCTGGGAAAGGGGCACTGGGGAAACATAATGCAGGCAGGCAAAAGTCAGGGTGTGGGAGTTTCGCTAGCAAGAAAAGCAGAGACTCTGGCGGTGTAAGAGCAGGATAGGCTGAGATGGAGAGGAGCTTTAGAGGAGGAAAGAAGGAAAATATGGAGCAAGAATGAGAGGTGAAAAGATCAGGTTTCGATAGACAGGGGGCCGAAAGGAGAACATCAAAAGCAGGGGGTTGGAGCCAACATGAGAGTGCAATATAGAGAACAGCTAGAGTAGAGGAAGGGAAGAGAGTATAGGTCATGCAGTGACAGGAGAAGTTGGAAGAGATAAGAGGTGGTGCAAGATACTCAGTGACAGAAAAGGAGTTGTTGAAAAGCCCAACAGGATAGAGAAACTGAGATTAGCTTGGAGGAGGAGAAACCATAATTAGGGGCACACGTAACCTATACCTAAGGGTTCTGTGACTAAGGTGGTAAGAGGAAAGAGCACATGGCAAGGAAACAGGGAGGGCCACAAGCAGTTTAAGAAAATACTGGTGGCCAGGTGGCGAGATAGGCCACTTAGGCACGAATGCATGTAGGGGACCGATGAAGAGATCTGCAAACAGGCTGGTGGGCAATAACTCCAGTACCCGTGGACATTAAGGTAGGCAGGCACCCAGAACCAGCTAGCAAAGCCTCTGCTTCCTGGTCAGTTCTGGGACTAGCCTGGCACCTTGTTAAGAAGAATTGCCTGGCTGGAATGGGACTATTGTTACAGTTTGTAAGCTACTCCATCAGATGGCTGAAAGGAGGGCCTCATCCATGAAGAGAATGCACTCATTCCTGAAAAACCCAGCAAAAGAGAACTCGCTTAATTTACTAAGATTGCCGGGGCTCTGCTGAGCAACAGGCTTATGGAGATGTGAGTCTCACGAGTTCCGCCGGGGCAGCCAACATCCTGCCACATGTATCCTGTGAAATACCTTAATGTTTTAATAGTTCTGTGGCAGCAGGTCCAGGCACTATCCTGATCTCTTCCCGGACGGACCTGAAGCCGGGAAGACCCTCTACAACGTGCCTGAAAGCGAGAGGGAGTGGGCGCCATTTAGAGGAGACCCGGTCTGCGTCCTGGGCCTCGTTGGTGCCGCGGGGGAGAGGCTCCCAGGTGGTATGCAGACTGCATCCATAGAGAGGCTGACAACAGGGATGCTGTGTGGAGCAAGTGCAGCGAAAGATACTGTTTGAATTGCTGAGCATACAGACCCAAGATACTTACTATGCAATTGGGAAGCTGGATTCCCTTACACCGAGGTGCGAACAGTGTGTGCCCCTCCACGTGGTTCTGGAGTGAGGGACCTTGGCGCCCTGAGTGGCAGTTTACTGTCCTGGTGCGTATGCTGCCAGCGAGGACACAGCTGCCTTGAGTGAGTGCGTGGGCACAGTAACCCCATGGGCTGATCTAGTGGCCAGGTTCCTGGGATGCAGTGGTGTTAAAAGGAGGCGCATAGACCGGGCCCAGATGGGCCATCCCATTCTTGGACACCCTGTTGGCAGGGAAGACTGACGACCAGACCAGGAGACACAGTGAGAGTGAAATGTGAGTGGCGGGTGCCATATGGTGAGGGCTCCATTGAAACTGACTGCCACAGGAAAAGAGCCAGGTACTCGCATGTCAGTGGGAGCAGCCTCTGCATAGACAAGGTGTGTGGCACCGCGGACTGGAGCTGTGACCGGGACTTGATCTGCCGGCAGACGGGTGCCAGTGAAGCAAGCATATGGGAATCCAGTTTGTGGTCATGGCTGCATCTGACGGGAACACCGGCCATCCAGTGGAGGTGACTGCCATCGGCCAATTTTACCTGAAAACGAGTGCTCTTGTAGGGATGGTGAAAGACAAGCCCCGGAAGGGGGGCCTACAGAATAAAATGGACTGCTATACAGCGAGTGCCCCCCCCCCCACCTCCTCTCACAACGCAAGAAGCAAGTGCGACCTGCGCGGACGCCTCAGGTGCCGAACACCAGACCTCGATCACTGACATCATGAGCGCCATCGGGGACTGCAGTCCTCACTGGAGTCGAAGATAGATGGTCTGGTATCAGAGGTGTCCTTTCTGTGACAGGACTTCCGCACATTATAATTGCATGTGGGCGAGGCGGAGCAACGTATATCAGACACTGAAGATGTGATTAGGAAAATGGAGAATCAGTTAGCATCTGTCTCACAAAAACTCGGCATCCTGGAAAGCCGGGCTCAGCACAGCGAGGGCAGGTCCCGAGGAAATAACCTGTGCATCTTTGGGCTGCCAGAGAAGGAGGAGGGGCCCAGCATGGAACTATTTCTGGAACACTGGAGGACAGACCTAATGGTGCTAAAAAAACTCTTGAACTACTTTTCTAAAGAGCGGGCCGATCGGGTCCTGACGGGCCACCCTGTAACTGGAGCAACTCTGCGCACCATCATAGCGAGACTACTGAGTTACAGAGGCCATGACACCCTCTTATACATGGAGAGGGCGACAGGCCCGATCACTTATATTGGGAACTGGATCGGTTTCTTGCCAGACTAAACAAAGGAAGTACAGTGAGCTTGACAGTCCGACTCAGTTAAAAAGAAGCTGCTGTCGCTAAGTATCAAATACGCTCTCTTCTTCCCAGCACTGCTCAAAGTCTACTACTGGGTCGGTGTCCCGATCGGCTACGGACTGGCCTGCGCAGTGACCGAGAGTCCTCCACTTCCCTGTTTGACACGCATGGCTCCGATCTACCCGAGGCCGCTGGCAGCGCACAAGAACTTGCTGGCACCGGGAGAGCTGGAGGGGGCGATCAGCCTCTCCCCAGCTGCACATAGGACAGTATCCTATGGGCAATAATTGTAACATTTATTGCAACTGAATCTCCTGTGTAGGTGTGTTCCTGGTGGGGGCTCGAAGGGGGCTCGGATGGCTCTCGCAGGTGACCCTGAATATGTTTGAGTGGGTTGTTATAGGTTATGGTTCTATGAGGCTCGGGGGACAGTGGCTTCTAGTTGTGGGGGGTGGGGGTACAGAGTGGGAGGGCTGTGGTTGAAACATGGAGGAACAGGGGGGTGGCAGGATTATTTTGTTGATTGGGACGCTGATGGGGATGACAGCCCGGGAGGCATTTCTTTCTCATATGCAGACCAGAGTTTGGGGTTCTCCTCTCAGGTAATGTTTTTACTTCACACATATGGCACTCTGATATTAATGCACAAGCAGATCCCCTTCCAGCTTCTGGCTGTGACACAGGATCCTTGAGGATGCTTTGTGCTGGTGAGGGGGGAGATGTGTGGGGAGGTTTAGGGGGTGGTATGCATGTATACCCCTCTGTCCTTGATGCTGGACCTCTTGACCGACATCCAGGCAGTTCTTTGGCATAATCAGGTGGACACTTGGGTCCTGGGAGGAGATTTTAATGATGTGATGGACCCAATGCAAGACCGTACACACACCAGGGGGAGGAATGTTGGCACCCCCACAAAACTGAACACATTGTCCCTCGCGTTGGGGCTGGTGGACACCCGGAGGCTTTTGCCCCCTTCGGATCACTGTTTCTCCTTCTTGTCAGAAGTACACGGCTACCTATATAGGCTGGATTACTTTTTTATCCCGCAGGGAGACCTGCATAAGCTCAGGTCGGTTTGTTTCTTGGCTCGAGGTATCTCTGAGCATTCTCCCTTGGTCATGGAGCTCGACACGGGCAGAGACAAGAGGCCGCCGTGCCGTATGAACAGTTACTATTTGGGCTTCCCCGAGTTTTTGGTGAGGGGTGGGCTACAAGACAATGGTCGGTACATAGCCAGAGGTATTATGGGAGGGTTATTAGGCAGTCCTAATGGGCAAAATTATATCTTTAGTTGCGGCCCACAGACATGCGCATAGGTAAGCGGTAAGGGATGCAGAAGACCACGAGATAGCTGCAGAGGAGGCATTCCTGGAGGAGGGTACCCCTGGAAAGTGTGAGGCACTCCGGAGTGCCCAAGATCAGCTACCCAACATAGCCATGCACAATGCCAGGCAAGCGAGCTGGCACAAACGTAGCCAGATTTATAAGACAGGGGACTGCACTGGCAAAATGCTGGTTTGGCTGGAGAAGAGGTATGAGGGCTACAGGCATGTGAGGGAAATAATAGGCTTGGGGGGAGTGAATTGTGGAGGATGCGTGCATTGCAGAAGCATTTGCTACTTATTATGAGGCTTGATATCGCTCCCGACCGGCTCGGGACCCGTGGAGGGGCTCCTCCTTCCTGGACGATATCACCATGCCACAGCGGACGCCCGCCCAGAGCTTCGAGCTAGAGGCAGATATCACCGGGGAGGAAGTTGAGGCTGCTATTTCACATCTTCAGTCGGGGAAGGCCCAATGGGTTTCCGGTTGAGGTCTGGGAGAGGCTGGCTGAGACGGTGTCTCTGCACATGCACAACCTATTCAATCACTCAAAGACTACTGGCCTACTTCCCCCAAACCTTAAGGGAGCTTGCATTGTTGTCATCCCCAAGGCGGGCAAGCCCACAGAGTCCTGCACCTCCTACATGCCTATCTCCCTGATTAATGGAGAGGTTAAGATCTTGGCACAGGTGTCGTGGGAGCACCTAAGCATAATGGTCACCTCCCTGGTCCACCCGGACCAGTGCGGTTGTATGCCCGACAAGTCCACCCGCATGAATATCCGAAGATTATTCATAGCCATATCAGGCACACGAGCTGGTGGGTGTCCAGTCATTTGGTCGACTACAAACTGGTCGACTGCAATTTGGTCGAAAACCAAATGGTCGATTTTTTTATTTTTATTATTTATATATGTGTTTTGTGGGTTTTCGTGTAGAAAAAAAAGAAAGAAAAAAAGGGGGTGGGGGGGGGCCCCCCACAAAAAAAGGGGTAAAAATAAAATAAAAAAAAAATTCGACCATTTGGTTTGAGACCAAATTGATTCGACCAGTTGTCCAGTCGACCAATTGTTTTCGACCAAATGACTGGCAACCGAGCTGGTGGACCCCCTAGCGCTTCTCTCAGTGGACTTGGAAAAGGCCTCTGATTCTGTGGAATGGAGGTTCCTTTGGGAGGTAATGTCTCACATGGATTTAGGGAATAACTTCCTGGAGTGGGTTCACCTACTATATGCATTGCCAAGTGCAGAGGTTTGAGTTAATGGAGTGTCCTCCCGGTCGTTGCCCCTAGAGAGGGTGACGAGGCAAGGTTGTCCTCTCTTCCCACTGGCTATTGAACCGTTGCCAATCCGCCTAAGGACGGACATGATTTGGTTGGGATTCCATTAGCAGCACTCGCCAAGGGTAAGGTCTAGCTGTATGCGGACGACCTGTTGGCGTATTTGAGCAAGCCACAGGTAGCCTGCACCCGGGTCACAATGACCCTGCAGGACTTCCAAGGGGTTAGTGGGTTGAGGGTGAATTGGGATAAGTCCATTTTCTTTCCATTCAAGGGACAGGTGGTGCTCTCCCCCAGGGCTGTCCATATCTGGTCTCCCTCAAGGGTTTCACTCTTTTGGGGGTATGGCTGTGTCCCGTGCTTGCCGATTTTGTGCGTGACAATCTCCATCCAATTACTGATACGTTCACCTGTGATGTCACCAACTGGGGTCCCTTCCTCTGACACTACTTGGGAAGGCGGCCCTGTTCAAAATGTTAGGCCTACTGAGGTATCTCTACTTTTTCCACAATGCCCCCCTACAGATCCCCAAGGTAGAATTCGACAAGGTCGATGCTCCTCTTCGGGCCCCCCTGTGGGGCGGGGGTAAATCCTGCATCGCCCTGGCAACACTGCAGCGTTTGGTGTGGGAGGGAAGTATTGGGCTCCCAAACCTGTGCAGCTACTACTGGGCCGGCTCAGTAGCGGTTGTAAACGACTGGTTACACAGTGACTTATCCTTGCCGCATTATGGGGCAGAGAAGGGATGGATGGATGGATGGAGGGAGGGGGGGGTCTCTACAGTGGTTTGAAATGTGGGATGGGGAGGCAGGGCTACCTTGGTACAACCCCTATGGGATAATGTCTACATGCCGGGTGTGGTAAGGGAAGGTGCGCTGGTCACATTTTCTGAGTTGCGCGACAAGTTTGATCTTCAGGAGACTGAGAGATACCACTATTTGTAATTATCGCATGCCCCATCGGCTCAGTTTCAGGCACTCCAGGAAGTGCCGACCTGCTTGCTGCTAGAGGTTAATCTCCTCCTGGAGCGCATACGCATGAATGTTATCTCCACCCTATACCAGGTCCTTACCGCATTTGCCACAAAGGAGCTGGTCAGTCTTAAGGCACAGTGGGAAAGAGATGTGGGCCCATTGGAACTGGAGGACTGGGTGGAGGCTTTTCTGTCTAACATGGTTAATGCAACTCAAGGTACTTCACATGGTTTATTATTATCACACTGCCTCGTTTAAATGGGGTCGTACGGACTATGCATAGTGCCTTAAATGTGGGTGCAGGTTTGTTGCTTCCGGCAGAAGTGTCTGGATAATGTACACCCTTTTTCAAGACTGGTAATACCCAGGGACCCACGGCTACTGCTCCTTGGGATGTGGGGTGAAAATAACTTCACTAGGTATGAAAAACTGTTTATATCTACAGCTGCCGGACTGAAGAAATGAACCATTGCATCAATATGGGGGGCAGCAGGAATGCCCTAGTTTGGCAAAATGTGTCTGAGATAGACAGTTGTAAGGCCCTAGAGATGAGACTGTATAATGCGTGGGTTTGCCCGGAAAAATGGTCCAGGCGGGATCCAGGCTTTTTCAATGGGATTATCTTTGCTTTGTTTATGATTTCCTGATGGTGACCCTCCTGGCCTTTTGTTCTTGTATCCCGCAGTGTCACCAAATCATGTTATGTTTTTTTTTTCCCCAGTGTTGGTTTGTTCTCATTTTGATTTAAATGTAAAACAATAAAAAGTGTTATACATTTTATTTTTTAACCAAGTTGGGAAAAAGACCCCGAAAGACTTCTTTTGAAGTTGTTGTCACATATGGTAAACTTTAAGCCAATATACCATTGTGTGTGAATTGAGCCTCTGAAACACATCAAGGGACTGACTCAAACACTATGGGCCTCATTACGACCCAGGCGCTGGACCATGGTGCTATTAGCACCATGGTCCATGTCGGTCTCCGTCATGGTGGATGGCGGAATTACCACCCCCATCACAAGGTTGGCGGGGGCGGTAATTCCCCATTCACCATTTGCCCTTCCCCATTCCCATTTTGCCCCATAGTGCAAAATGGGGATGGGGAAGGCGCTAATTACAGCACCGTAAATTACGGTTGCCGTAATTAGCTCCAAGGTCCCTTAGCGGGTTGCAAAAAGCAGGCGTTAAAGCCTCCAACCCGCTAAGGGATCTTGTAATCAGGCGCTAATGGTTTAACGGCGCCGACGCTCTTAAACGGCGCCGTTAAATCATTAGCGCCAGGGTCGTAATGAGGCCCTATCAGTCACTATCCTGGTGAGGCTAAAATCAAATACAAGAGATGCTTATACACCAGCAATCAAATTGTGCACCGCCACAGCCCATTGGCAAGTGATCATTTTTGCTTGGCAAGTAATAAATGGTGTGCTCTATCCTTGATGTGGAGAGCTTAGTGTAAAGTCACATTTTATGCCCAACTAGTAATTTCCTGTACCCAACACCAGGGTTCCCTGTATTCCCACTGAGAACAGGGGATACAAGTTGTAACTGCTAGTATTGGTAATGAGAGGGTACACAATAATAAGGGGTTCGTACAAGAGTAGAAGCAGACCAGGCCTGGAAGTGATGGAGTCAAACCCTAGATTAGTGATTTTAGGAAACCTGTCAGAAGAGCAGTCGTTCCTCAGCCACAGGGTCCCATGTAAATTAGAACCAAGAACAAATAATAAAACAAATATGACCCAACTATGAAGACCAGAAGTCTTCCTGACTTGCCCTAATAACTGATCAATGCCTGTGATCCAGCATAACCATATTGGCATGAAAGCTGAAGTAGAGAGTCTTCTGTGTTTAAGTACCCTTCAAGCAGAAAAGTGTTCCTTCGACCTCCGAGTCCACGTCAGAGACATGTGTGAGGACTATGTCCGGTTAGCCACCATCTTGGGGTCAGGTGCCAACCCAGATGCAAGTCTCGGTGCCTCTACCACTCGAATGGAACGGAAAGTCAGGTGTGAGGAAGAGTGTGGGACAGAAATCAGTGACTCCTTCAAAGGAGGAGGAGGAGGAAGAGGAGGAGGAGGAGGAGAAGCTAAGTGGTAGGAGAAACAGGGTTGGTAACCATGTCTCCTAACAGGATACCCCCTCCCATCTCCCTTCTGTCGCCCTGGTCTTTCAGGGTGATTGTGATGGTATGTCTGAAGAAGTCAGGGTGTATGAATGTTAGATACCGGTTCCCAAGTGCGGTCTTCGGTTCTGTAAACCTCCCATTCTAACATATATTTCAGTTTCCCCCTTTGACATCTGGAATGTATTACTCTTGATACCCCATATTTTTCCATCGGGGTCCATCATGGTCGTGGGATTAGGGCTCTACTTCCGAGGACGGTTTGGGTTGGCATTGCAAGGCTGGAAGAGGGATACATGAAAGATGGGATGGATTCTCATGGTTTTGGCCAATATCAATTTCATGGCAAACAGGATTAATGACAGTCATTGTAGGAAAAGGACCATATACTGTGGCTTACATTTTTGAGTGATTCTGGGTATTTTCCAATTCTTGGTACTGTGAGAAACCTGAGGGTATTCTTCCAGTAAGACCTTGAGAGTCATGTATTCAGGTGGCCAGGACACGGCGGGCCATCGCTGTTGCATCCAGTTCCTGGGTGTGGGCCAGTGGGGGAGGATCACATGGGAAGGGGTACCCGGCATTATGCTAAGGGGAATACCCCAGGTGAGACGCAGTATTGTGCCAGAGAAGGAGAGAAGGGCAAGATATATGAGTCTTTCATGGGCTGTATTGCATCTGCCTCCCTTCCCCCTGTTAGATCTCTCTGGTCCAGATCTAACAACCCCTCCATACGTAATCAATCCTCTAAGGTCCCAAACCCGGTTACACCGAAAAAGCATAACTCCCAGAATCCTTGCTTCACTGGTCTCCAATCGAATACTCCCTATCCTCCTCCTCCTTTCCATTCCGCTGATTATAATGTTCTGCATTCCCCACCTAATCAGAAAAAACACTACAATTCCCACAATCCCTTTTGTTCATGGCATTACCCCAGCTATTCCCGCTTTCCCTGCAAACCCTACCAATCCTGTCCCTGAGATTGTCATTGTTCAAAATCCCAACCTACTATGACTGAACACTACTGTTCCTTCCATCCCCTATCTTCTGTTCTTCATCCCGGTCATTCTTGTCCATAACACAAACCTTCCTCATCCTGTCTCATAGGATATCCTGACACTTCAACCCTTTGTGGGTGGCGAGGAGAGAAGTGAACTTGCCCTTTTCATCCCAGGCCAACAGAACCTTTGTAGAAGAGAGCCTAAGATCGCAAACAATAGCACAAGCATCCTGCAGCAGATGTCAATGGTAGACAGGGCGGGCAAACCTATGCCGATAAGTAGGAGCGAGGGAACTTTCCGTGCCCATGGTACCGGTCTTGACTCCAGAGAAGCCAACAGTCAAGTGGTTCATCACAGCCAGTGATTCGAGGGAAGAACCGATAAGAACCAGGCTGTGATGAGTGAGACTCGCAAAGTGCCAAGTTTTGAACCAAAGCTGATGAACTTTGAATGAACTGTAAGTGTGAATGGGAGACCAGTTGCAGAGGGAAAGCTGCCCCATATAGGTGGTAACTCGAGAGACTGTGGTCGAGCCCCATATGAGAGAAACTACAAGTACGGGAAGGTCATGGGAAGGAACGCAAAAAGGTCAAAGTGGTCATACAGAGGGTCAAGCAAAATCCATGTACAATCGAAAGACTGATCTACAAGCACTGTGAAAGAGGGAATTGAATCCCACGAATATAAAAAGGCAAGATGGGTACGAGCCCGAACAAGGGAGATCCAGGGTTGAAGCCATCACCCGAGAAGATAAAAAGAGAAGAGGGGTCCGAGCACAGCCGAGGGAGATCCAGAGGGTGGAGCAATCACCAAAAGTTTTTTGATAAAGGAACTGTGGTATATTGTGATAAACAATTGAGAAGGGTGCATGCCCAGAAGAGGGGGACCCAGGGGTGAAGTCATCTCCCTATGTGAAACTGAGAGAAACGATTAAGAAGGGTCAGCGCCCACAAGAAGGGGACCCAGGGGTGAACCCATCACCCAGTGAACTTTCGGAACAAACCATTCATTTGTTAAAGGAACTTTTGTTTTTGTTGTTTGAACATATTGAGCCTGAAGGTGAGAGACTTTCTAAGGAAATGAGATTTGGTCATCGACGGTCCTGAAAACAGCCATCGGAACGGTCATCTCGTGCTGGAGAGGCCGTACTGTGCTCCAAGTCTCCTGCTTGAGGAACCCGAGACTGTATTGTGCTCTAAGCTCCCATCTTATCCTGTGTCCAAAATGTGGAGAAGGGAATACCCAGGCTACTACATGCTAGCATATTATTTAAGAAAACTTCTTTCTTTTCTTGAGAACTAGCCCACACCCCTTTTTGTATTAGTTGTGAGGTTTGGCAATAGGTTTCTTAGTATAGGCCCTTTTTGTTTTGATGCAACGCCACTAGGACTGCCTTATTTTTCAGTTGATGGGTTGACACTTGTTCCCACCTTAGATTTAGGTTCAGATTAGGTGTTTTTCCAACCCGCATAGAGCATTAATTGTTCAATAAACACCCTTAAACTGTGATCACTTGTGTCCGTCTTACTTGTTGTCAGCATGGAGTTTCTCACAGTACTTAGCCAAACCTCATCTCTAATATGATAGGGAGGTTCTTTTTTGTTCTGTGGTTGAGCAAATCTTCTAGCATTATCTTTACATTGTTGGAGGTAATGCACAATTTTCCCTTGTTCGTGCTGCAATGTTACTAACCATTTGTCAGCTTTTTCAACCAGGGTTCAATGATAACGTTTTGGGATGGCTTCTAGTGTTGTCATAGAAGGGAGCAATTCTTGTGGCCATATGCACAGAGTTACTTTAAGAAAATTCTGTCATGGAAAGGTACTTTACCCACTCTGTTCCCTGTACAGTACAGTAGCAATAGATATACTGCTCAGAATTTTTGTTAACCCTTTCAGCCTGTCCGTCGCTCTGAGGGTGAGATGCCAAAGAAAGGATGACTTCGATAGCTAGATGTTTTTGTTGGGTTTTCCAGAAACGTGAGACAAATTGGGGTCCTCGATCTGAGAGGACACCTTTGGGAAGACCATGATGTTGCACCACCGTTTTCATGAGGGTAGGAGCCATTCCGGTGGCAATGGGTATGTTTTTTAAATGGTTCAAAGTGAGCCCTTTTCATGAATGAATCAACTACAGTGAGAACCGCATTGTATACATATTCTGATGGAGGGAGATCAGTAATCAAACCTAGGCTAATGGTATACCAGGGTACGCTTGGTATGGGAAGAGGCATTAATAACCCAGCCGGCGATTGTGTGAGACTCTTTCGCCCATATGCAAGTATCACATCTTTCAATGCATTCCTCTAAGTCCAGGGATTGTTGTAGACCACCAAGCATACTGTTGCAATAACTCAGAAGTCTTTCTTTGGCTGCAATGTCCAGTGAGGATGTCATCATGACACCATTGGAGTATCCATAGTTATTGTTCCTTTCCGGGTATCCAGAGCTACTTCCCCCGATATAAAACACCATGACTTTGTGATGCTCTTCTTCCTGTATAAAGGAAGCAATTAAATCGTTTGTATAAGAATTGCATACTTGTTCTATAAACCCATTGGCCACTGTAGTAAAGGACATAACCACCTTTTCAGGAAGGACCATGGTAGATGGTTATCCTGGGAGTGCCTCTTTGCTACACTGACTAAATGTGGTAATCAAATGGTAGAATATACTTTAGTACTATATGCACACCCTGTGCCCAGATTACTGATAAATTGAACCATGTCGGAACCTTTCAAAATTGGAAAGAGGGACATAACAAGGATGTCCTCTATCCCCCCCCCCCCCCCCCATCTTGTTTGCTCTAGCAATAGAGCCGATGGTGGACCTAATCAGGTAACAACATAAGCGTCATGGAATACGAATTGCGTGACCCCCAGAGATTGGCTTGCTTTAAGCGGATGATGTACTGTTGTGCATTAGAAATCCGCTAGATAACTTGGATATCATTATGGAGGATATTACACATTCTGGAGAATTTTTGGGTTTTACAGTGAATTACACTAAATCAGAGGTTTTCTCCTCTGACAGATGCTAAGGTACGACCACAGGAAGTATACCAGCTGTAATGGTCTCCTATCAGATAAAATATCTAGGGGAGAACCTCTCTAGAAATAGGAATTAACTACACACCTGCAACTATTAATCAGGAAGAACAACGGACAACTAAATTGAGCAACTGGAAACACATACCACTGTCGCTAGCCGGCAGACTGGCAATCAAATTGATAATCTTGCCCAAACTGCTTTATCTGTTTGTCAATGTGCCCATATGGCCTGGAAAGACGTTTTTGTCAAAATACATGGAATAATGTCCCAGTTCCTGTGGCATTCAGGAGTGGTCTTGAAATTATGGGAGGAAATTGCACAGCCATACCACAGGGGGGTTGGGAGTGGAGGGTGTTTGCATTATTAAGTGTATTGGATAGCCAGCCAGGGACAATTTGCAGCATAACTGACAACATTATTAACGGGCGGTAAGTACAAGGACGACTGTCTCTTCGACCCGGTTCAGACAAACCTTTTTCAGGACAGACAGGTTACATCCCTACTATAAATGATCAACGCTATGGCAGTTCCCGGACCTCCCACCCACCTGGGATGGCACACTCATGAGAGAACTTGGAATACTGTACACTTGTTCCCAGAGGGGCACTTTCAGTTCATAGAGGCACACCCATAGAGACATTACAATTCTATAGATTACAGGCAGCAGTTTCAAAGAAATTGGATTTTATCCAGTAGAATTCCCCGAGAATTAGTGTTTAGCTTACATATCTAACGCGTTTGGATGTCGTAGAATAACAGCCACCCTGTATAAATTGTTGAAAAGACCCCTGTTACTATAACTAAAGCGATGAAGAAACGGGCGACAGAAATGGGAGAAGAAATTACAGGGGAAATATGGGGTAAAATGTGTTCCCTCACACAGGTTGTAAAAATGAATCCAAGATTCAAACCAATACAGTTTGAAATTTTAAATAGGTTGCACTACACGCCAGAGAAGCATAGGAAATTATACCCCGGAAATGATGGTGACTGCCCAAGATGTGGTGCCGGAGAGGTAGGATATTTGCATAACTGCCCTGGACCCATGCATTTTTGGAGTCAGGTATGAGAGACAATGTCTGAGACCGATTACTAGAGGGGACAGCCATGAGCTCCTTATTTGGATTATGGGGAGACATACCAGAAAGGCGTTAGAAGGTTTACTAAATGTGGGATATGTACTGGCAAAGAGATGCATCCAGAGGAAATGGAAGGACCAAGTGGCACCAAAGTGGGAGAAATGGATGAATTAACTAGTGCGGGCAAACGATTGTGAAGAACGGTTTACAACAATGTTACCAGTGACATCTAGACCCAGAGACATTTGGTCTAACCTCTGCAGTTATCTGTTACGGAAATGTACACAATTGGTGTGAAAGGTGAAAACAAGTTGAGGAGGGGGCAAGTGCGATAGAGGGAGGGGATGGGAAATGGAGATTAATGACCACAGTCTACAAATTGTAGTGATTTTCGTAACGTTGTAATGGTTAAGAACAAATATGCTTGCCAAGTATAAATAAAGGTTTAAAAAAGAAAACTGCCAGGCCATCTGTAATATTTCCTCCATTGTGAAAATCTTGGATTAAAATCATCTACCATCAGTTGATGGCTCATTGCAAAACCAACAACCTCCTCTATGACAATGGAAACATGCTTCCTTTTTATGATAAAAGATCCTGGAAGCTCCAAACAAGACGTCCATGTTGCTCTTATTCTCCTAGACTTTTCGGTGCCGTTTGACACCATCAATAATAACATCATCTCTACCTGTTTAATGTTTACGTGAGCCTTTGGCTAAAATGATACATCTTTTACACTGCACTTCCATATCTTTGCAGATCTCTTTCGACATACAAGAAGGATCCAACAAAACCTATCTGAAACCCTCCTTCTGCCAAAATATTCAAGAGTAGACCATTGACAACAACCTCTGCAAAACAGAAATAATCTGCTTTGTGCCCACGCTCAGCCTTTATCCTTCCCCACTAGCATGACCCATGGGAAACCCATCCACCTCCAGAAACCTAGAAATTGTGTTCAACAGCAATTTGTCCTTTATCCATCAAATCAAAATGACAGCACAAACAAATCATATCCGCCTTCTTCCCGTTTCTAACCTCACAGAAAATCACTGTTGTCCTTGCACTCTCAAGACTGAAATATTGCATCATCATCTACATTGGTCTAACAAAGGAATCTGTCGTCTGCAACCGTCTTAGAATATGCCTGCCAGGCTAATTTTTTCAGTCAAACCTCCCTGAAAACAGAATCTACTAGTCCCCCAGCAGTATCCACAATAGCCGGCGCAGGGGTCAGTGGGGGGGCGGGGCTTCTCCTGTCCCCTTTTGAGGTTCCTTAATCTTTTTGCTGCTTGCTTTCCTAATTTTAATTGCGGACCTTTGGGGTGAGGAAGGTCTTTTTAGTCTTGCTCAACTCATGTTTTGGGGTCACCAGTCAGACGTTAGGGCTGTCGTAGCAGGGAGACCAGTTCGTCCATTTACACTTTCATGTGATTTTCCTTTGTGACACGTACCACCTTAAGAAGAGTATTATAGGTAGTACTCCAGATACAATTTTGCAGTGGGACTGTTTTACCTGCTTATTTTATTAGGGATGGGAGTAAAATGATTTTTCAGGGAGTAAAAAATTGACATTCTCAATGGGAGTATTTAATAAAAGAGTAAAAATAGTTATCGATGCACATTAAAAGAACCATTTTATCACTTTGGATCGGTAATAATAATAATAGTTTCCTCCGTGGCACTATGTGTACTACTAATCCAAACATATCCAGGAGCCTGGGAATGTGTGTCTATTTTCTATTTTCGTTGGGAGTATTCTTTCTCTCTATTTTAATTTTTTGGGAGTATTTGCCTATTTTTAGGGAGTAAAAGTGTCTGGTAAACCCCTTATCTGTAGGGCTGATTACAGGGACACTTTATATCCCCTTTTCCTTTTTGTTTGGCACAATGTGTGCATGCCTTTGTGATTTGGCTAGGACAGGCTGGTGAGTGTTGTAGTGGAGGCATGGTATCACAAGTATGACACTGACATAATGGATACAATTTGTAAAACATGTATTGAAAATGTTGGGGCTGGAGAAACTCCTACTTTGCCCTAGAACTAAGATGGGAGTAGTCTCGACCATCAAACGATAAACATAACACTCCTAGTAGAGTCCGTCAAATGAAAATGGCCTATACTAACAAAACCTAATGCCTGCCCTATCTCTGGTACAAAAAGTGTATGAAGGAGAAATGTATACAAGGGTAAAATCAGTGTTAAAAACATAAATGCGGTTGAACCAGCTCTCCTCCCCACGTTAGACATCACCGAGTAAGGCTGTCCTTGTAGGCAGGATGACGCGCTGTGTTTCGAACACTTTAAACAGTTCCAAACTGTGGATTGAGGCCCGCCTGGCCTTCCACGTTAAAGTCTCTTTTCTCGATTTCCCAAAATAATGTTTCAGCACAAAGTTTACAAAAGGTCCCCCTCTGTCGGGCTCAAACCTCTCATGTCAAAGTTCAACACAAACTTGCAAAGGGGCTCCCTTCCCCAAGCTTATTATACTTTGGGTCTCCCTCAATTGGGCTCGGAACACTTTTGGATGTCGAAGACTTTCGAATGTGCGTGGCTCTCTTTACAGACGTCTTGCTTATTTCTCTTTTGCTGTTCATTCGCTTTATTGCTTCAAACAATGTACCTTTCAGAGAGACCTTCGAGTGGGCAAATTCCTTTCACCACACCACTCAATTACTTAGTATCGCTGATCTCACAGCTGTCTTTACTTCAAAGCTCATTCAGAGGTCTGCCTTTCTTCGCGTCTCATCCACACGCATACAGCCTACACTTGCGATATAATGTTGCTACTTCATTCGCTTTAACACACACTGGTCTCTCAAGGCGCTCTCTAACTCACCGGCTGTGTGCATCTCTTTCTTGTTTTTGCTATTTCCAATTCACAAGTCAAGGTTAGTACCACAGGCTTGGCCTCACCTCCCCAACTCTGCCGTTCACCCAGAGGTTCGCTGGCGTGCTTGAAACACAATGCAGTGCTTGTGTGATCTGGCCTTCTCCACGTGTCTTTCGTGGCCTGTTGGAGGCAACGACCTCCAGTATGGAACCCTTGGGGGTTTTCGGCCTGCTGCTCTCGTCCCTTGGTTCGTTGCTCTGCTACAGTAGATGTGCCTTCGCCCTGGAAGTTCTGTTCATAATCATGTTCCACCTTGCTCACAGTGTGTCTTTAGGTGTTGCCTTTTAGTCATGTGTGGAGAGCTAATTGGTATTAGGTGTATGCACTTCGTGTAAGGTGCCCGACTTTGCTTGACCCGGTTAATGGGTCATGTCCAGTACGATGTGAGAGTGTGCCTGGTTATTATCAGTCACCCCCCTTCCTCTGCCCATTGTTTGTGTAAAAAGGGTGGTGGGGGGCAGTTGGGACCTCGGAAAACCCTACAAAATAGGGCTGGGTAGATGAACAAAAAAGGGGGGAATACTGTGTCTCACCATCAGTTATCTCACCCCTAAGCCCCACTCCCCGAAGACCCCTCGCCCAGGTGATCCTCCCGCAATGGTCCACCCCCAGAGTCTGGATCCAAAGGCGATGGCCGTGCCCTGGCCACCTTAGAGAGAGATCCCCAGGGACTAGCAGGTGAGACACCCTCTGGTTTCTCACACAGTGTATCATAACTCTTTCTGGCACTACTGTGCACCATCTTTTTTTAACCGCTGTGAGAAACCTGTGGTATCCTCACTCCTACTCCCTGTGCATCCTCTTCTCAGGTGGCCAAGTAAAGGCCATCGCTTTTGTATCCTGATCCTGGGGGTGGAGAGGCGAATGAGGATCGCCGGTGTGGATGGCATTTGGGAATTGAGAGTGGGGTGCCCACAGCAAAACATTTTATACCTCTTTCCCTATTGCAGACCTACCTAACTCTTCCCCAGCCTTTATGGGCTATTGTCAGGCAGCTCCCCTAATTTTCCCACACTTTACCTATGACAGTACCGGGACGAGGAAGAGGCGACTAAGGGGGATGAACACTAGTGGGCTATTTCGCCACTCTGGGACTGAGACGAGGAAGAGGCATGTAAAGTATTGTGGCGATCAGGCATGTCTCCTTAACTATGGTCAGGCATTTAGACCAAATGACCTACACCAGAGATAATTTGGTAATCATCAGGAGTATAATAAGGCGAGCAGCTCGGAGAAGAGAAAGACCAGGAAAACCTGGTGGCGGAAAGCAAGAGACCAGAGAAACCTGCTGGCAGGCAGCGGGAGACCAGAAAAATCTGCTGGCAGGAAGCAGGAGATGTGGCGTGCTGCAGGAAGGAGATCAGCTGGCAGGCTGGAGCGCTTGGCGAGGCAGAGCGGAGAGAGGGAGCAGGCGGCAAGACAGCAGGCAAGAGCAAACAAAGACCAGAAGAGAAGCCACCGCTTCGGAGGGTCAGGCCGCTCACCTGCCCAGAGGTCGCTGCTCCACCTGCAGAGAATAAGCCGGCAAGTGCATGCAAAGCCGTGTAACAGGTGGGAGAGGCAGCTGGATCTCCCCAGCGTATGCGCAGCCAATGCCGCATTAAGCAGAGGTCGTGGAGCATTGCAAAGACCGGTGAGCCTGCCCCACACTAGTGGGAAAAGGGTGGTCTAGAAGGGGCAGCGCGCAATCATAAGGGTCTAATACATGCAACCTTGTGAATACTGAATGAAAGAAATACTATTGAATACTAAACTAAATGAACATTTGAAACCAAGCTGAAAGTATGCACATTGAATATAGCGAACTGAGTGAAAATGTGGAACCAAGCAAAATTAAGCATATTGAACTCTGAAATTAATAAAACTTTATGGGCAAAGCTAATAACTGATGAAAGCCAAAAGGGAAAGCACCCATTTGAAAGTAACCTATACAAGGAGAGTGCAAGTGTGAAAGAGTACAATAGAAAGGTGGGACAGGAACAAGACCAACACAAAGTGATCTTTATGCATGGATACAGTGCGGCAAGGCTAAAGACTGGCAAGAGGTGTGCGACATGTTGTGGCAAAGCCAAGAGGCTAACCAAGAGAAGCCAAGAGAGTGTAAAGCTGCACACAAAGCCAAGCGGCCGAAAAGGAGAAACTAAGTGAATGCGAATCTGTACACAAGGACAAGAACAGAAGAACGTGTGGGCGCTGAAGAGCCTAGGGTTCCTGGTTGCGCAACCTGTGATGGGTCGACCGTGTGGTCTGACAACTGTGCCTAGACCAGTGAGCCTTAAATGGTGAAAGTCAAAAACATTGTGAAATAAACTCAAGAAGGAGCACTGTGTGTGAACTTGTGAAGCGAGCCAAAAGGAAGGTCAACTGGTCCTAGATTTATGTTGAACTTTGAAAGGTTGAAATCTATACAAGTTCCTAGGTTGAAGTCTTGGGGAAGGGAAGCCTGAGACTTGATGAACTGCAAATATTATCTTGAGGACGCAGCCTCAAGACCCTTTTCTTTTGGAACTGTGTTGCCTTGAACTTGGGGACGGGAACCCTGAGGATTCTGTGGAACTATATTGCCTTGAACTTGAGAAAGGTCATCTTGAGACTTTTGTGGAACTTTCTTGAACTTGGGCAAGGGGGCTTGAAAAGGAAGCTAAGAGATGGAAGAATCTCAGAAATTTGCATTGATCACCATTTCTTTTGTTATGGACATCCACAGACGTTGTTTAGCTTTAGTTGTAAGGGCAAGGATAGGTGTTAGACACATACAGACTTTTAAGTTGCTTTATTTTAGGACTGTCCAGCCTTGGCAGATTGTGGCGCTACACCTGGTCAATTGTGTTTTGTTTTTGTAATGATTAGTATGTGCTGCAAAACACCGACTCTTTGTTCTGAGGCTGACAAGAACTCTCTCAATGTTTGAGTTTTGGATTTTAGAGACTGTTTGTTTTGCGCTTACGTACCCTTTTTGGATTAGATTGATCCCATTGACTCTTGGTTGGCTCAAATAATTACGTGTTACACGAAGATTTTATTCACCTCAGAGTTTATTTTTCACTTTTAGTTGAATTGTCCACACTCAACTGACTTTGCTCATATTCCAAACAATTGAATGTATTTCATTCAATGACAACATTTGCATAAGTTAATCTTCATTCAGATACTGTTGTGCTCACTCTAAACATAATGATTATCCACATTTCATCAATATATATGTAGTTTCTTTCGACTGGTTTGGCTATTTTCAATTGCTTCGATCCCCGACACATGTTTTCCCATCTATTGTACGACGGTTCATCAGGGGGTATAATTAGTAGTTATATCGTGATATGTTTAGGTTCCAAGGTTTGTTGTAACACTTAAAATTAGTGGTCTTTGTTTCTTTGAAATCTTTGATGCATAAATGCATAAAGAAAAGGAAACCAATACGGGTCATTGCTTGTCTGTTTTAGAGATGTACCTGGATTTGTAATTTTCTAGATTGTAATATACTCACTTGACATTAGTATGCCGTGTGTGGCTTTGATATTAGCCTTGGTGACTTTTCACTATCGTAGATTCTCAATTTGGGATAGTTTCTCTGATATTTGGTTCTCTCTCATCTTATAAATAAATGATTCGAAAGACTTTAGTCTCAATTTGTTTGAGCAGCATTATTTAAACAAGGAGCAGAAATAGACGTTTTTATATACAATCTGTAGCAATACGCTTCTAATGTTGCATCATCCTCATTATCATATATAGTAATCTAAAGAATTGCTTCTATTTCAATCGGAAGATGGTTCGAGTGGTATCTTACCTCTTTATGTATCTGTCTGCTGCATGGTATTGTTGCAGCGGTCCGATTGCCGTGAATGTATTTAGAGCAATCAAAGTTTTAAGTTGAACTTTCTGACTCAGACTTTCCTTAGTTTCGTTCATGTAGGGAAATCCCACCTTAACATAAGGAATGTTAGGCCTTCAAACATCCTGGCCTTTGATTTAATAAACCAGTTGACTTTGAATCTGTTGTCCGTTTCTTGCTTCATGATGCCTTCACACCACACAATGCCGTTTTCAGTACCATATACTCAAAATTCCTTCCCTGTGTGGTTTAGGTCCTGTCCTTTGGCTGCCTCACTTTCTTGCTGTCTTCCTGCCCACCAAGGGTGGAAAACCCCAAGAAAGTGGCATGCACTTTCACGTGGCCGGGCTCCAGCCTCACAGTCAGTGCTTTGTGCAACCGAAACAGGGATTGGGACTGACTGGTCCCAATCCACACTTCTTCCAGCTGGACAACCCTTACCTGTTTGAATCACGCAGTTCCTTCTAAGTGTAGGGCTGGGGCAGCCAATGCCCACATTTGGGATAAGGGGAGAGGGGCTAGAGGCATTCAACAAGTCACCTGATAGAGCCAAGAATCCAGGGATAGCAGACATCACTGGAGGACTGCTGCCATGGGAACAAGCATCCCTACAGATAAGGGATGTATCGGCCACTTTAATGCCTTACAAATAAGCAAATACTCCCAAAAAATTTAAGTAGGGGTAAAAATACTCCCAACAAAAAGTAGAAAACAGACACACAGTACCTTGTGCCCCTGCTTTCACCGATACAGCTCCATTTATATGTTTACACCAGTAGTGGACATAATATCACAGAAATAAACGACTTCTTCAGATCAGGCAGTAATAATAGTAAACATGTATCTTTTAATGTGCGTGAATGACTAGGTGCAAAGAAATAATTACTACAAAAACATTTCTGTTTTCCAGTTAAAACATATTTTTACTCGCTTATGTGAAGAAACCTATGGATCCCTCACTGAAAGCCTGCCTAAAGTCTCCTCCCAAGTGGCCAGGGGAAGGCCGAAGCTTTTGATCCCAACCCTGGCGCTGGTATACTGCGGAAGGATCACCTGGGAGGATACAGGGCACAGGGTGGTGAGGAGATTCCAGGGGATGAGACAGTACTTTTCCTCTGGAAGGGAGAATCTTCCCAAGGTACCTAAAGACTTATTGTCATTTTAATGTCCCTAACCCACATATTAGATCTAGGATTGTGGACCCTAAGTTTGCAAAATCTGAGCAACCTTACCAAAAGGAAGATCTTTTTGGATATCCCAAACAAAATGCTTTCCTCAAACACAAGGACATAATGTAAAGAAATATGGAAATGTTGTCTTGAGTAAACTACCTTCCTCTTTAACAGCTAACTCTCATAGCCCATCTCCTAATAACTCTAGGGGAATTAAATCCACCCTTGAAAGTAACTTAAATGTTACAAAAACTAACTTTGGTGAAAGAAACAAGTCCCAGAATTCTACTGAGTACTGAGACGAGGAAGAGGGCTGAGGAGGCATGCAGTTGTCAGGCAATCAAGCCTAACATCCCACACCTGAAGGAACCCAGGAGGCATAAAGGGCCACCTCAAGTGCAGGCAGAAGGAAGGAGTGGAAGGAGCTGGAACGTTAGATGGAGTGCAGGCTGTAGCAGTGGAAGGATAGAGCAGGCACGAAGCTAGCAAACCAAGCAGAAGTGGGAGAACACGAGGGACGCCGGAACGTGAGACAGCAGGTTTCACCTGTGTGTTCTGAGAGAGTCCTGAAATGCAGAGGCTGCACAGTAGAAGACCTGCAGGAGAGATTGTTTTCCACATGTGAGCCCGAGTGCTTTGATTGCCGAGCTGCGGACATGCAGAACACTGAGGCAAGAAGCAATTGCCGAGCCGAGAGTCTTGGGAGTAAGAAGAACTTCAAAAATGTATGGCCGGACCAGAGACACCTGTCAGGAAAATGGTGTGGGTCCCCAGTGAGCCAGAAGCAGTAAAAGGTGTAGTGCAAGTCTGGAAAGCAGTGCGACCTGCAGAGCATGTGTATCAGAAGCCTGTGAGTGAAGCACAGCATTCTAACACATTGCGCAAGCCTTGCCGGTAACAGTAACCAGCTCCTTATTAACTCACGTAAGGCTTTATGCAAGTTGAATTTGTTAGTTGCATTCATAATACTATGAAGAATGGAAACGTAGCGCTCGTGTGTAACGTGCAAGATCTGTTATTCGCTTGAGAAGCTGAATGTTATGACAATCCATTGTTCAATTATAAAAAGTCTGTTTCAGTTCGAAGGCGTGGTCGTATGTCCCTAATTAAGTAGAGGGAATGCTGCTCTGACCATTATCGAACATGAATGCTGACAATACAAGAGTTACAATCTATGATGTAGAAAATCTACATTACAGAGTGGTCACATGTGCCTAATTGTGATTCCCCCAGAAGGTCGGAACTCTAATCTCTATCTTCACATGGGAATACAATTTACATATTTAAACCTTGAAATCTACTTCCAAGAGGGGTCGCGTGTGCCTAATTGTAGTTTCTACAGAAAGCCTGAATCCTACACTATATCTGAAAGTGACATACCTTTAATTCCTAAGAAGTTAAAGAGTATAAACTGTTGAAGAGAACACGCATTGCCCAAGCCAAGATGCACCCCATTCTAACAGTGAAACCAACCTTTCGCAAGAGTTAAAAAGCAAACCAGCAATACTCTGAAGTTACTAACAGCTAATTGTCGTGAACCAACAGAGTGCAAGTATTACCTGGAGCAAAGAGAGTGGCACCAAGGCTCCTGGGTAATTGTTGGATTGATAGCTGGCAGAAGGGTGTAGGTAAAGTTGGGGGAAGGGATACGGGTTGCTTGTAAAGAATATTTTGAAGCAGACTCAGCTTGTAAGGCCCAAGACTGTAGAAGCCAGAGAGAAGGGAGTCTTAAAGACAAACTGTCATGATGCCTACCCTCGGGGACCCAGACCAAGTCCAGCAACCCCTGAAGCAGGCATTAAGTTACCCCAAGCAAGCCCAACACCCCCTGCTAGGGGCTATTTGGGTGCAGTCCTGGCGCCTATGGTGCCAGGCTCATAGATTAAAACTTACCTGATGCAGACCATGCTGCAAGAGCTTCAAGCCAAAAGAGGCTTGGAAGGGACTATTTTACCTAGGGACTATTTTTTTACTCGGGTGGGGCTGGGGAGGAATACTTACCTGGAACTACTTTGGAGGCTATTTAAACCACGCCCGAAGAGCAGCACACGCTTTGCGTTATTCTGCATCCAGCAGCGTAACGCTCACCGTGCCTGCAAGTCTGCATCCAGTCTTCTGCCACGCCCGCCTCGAGTTTGGAGCTCCTAGAAAAAGGGAGAAAGAAGGACAAAAAGAGCAATACCTTTGATCCTTACCTGAATTCTCGATCCATCGTGCCTTCGAGCTGGAAGAAAGAAGTTATTTTATGCGCGTCGCCTCGCCTGCTGCAGCGCCGCGCTGAACTCACCGGCCTTCGCAGCATCTTCACATTTCACAGCATCCTCCTGCATGTTCCCGCCGCACTCCGGCACCTAAGGAGAAGACAAGAACAGCAAGGTGAGCCAAGGGAATACACAGAGGAATACCCCCCATAGACTTACATGATTTTACCACCGGGGTAATATTCCTCTTCACGGGTCGGCGCAGCTTCCACTGCATCCTAGCCGAACCCCGGCCCCTAAGGGGAAACAAAAGGACAGCAAGGTGAAACAAAGGGACTAACAAGGGGAACCCTCCTCACCACAAAAGACTTACCTGATTTTACCGCCGGAGGCATTATTCCCCGAGACTTCATACTTTCTCTCAGCAACTGAATAAGGGAGAAAGCAACAGGTTACATATGGACATTATTTTATCGAACTGTGTTGGATAATACAAATCATTACCAGAATATTACTGGATGCCATGAGGAACCCTTCTGTAGGGTCAAGCTGCAACCTGCATGGAATCGGACAAGAGTGAAAGTCAGGCATTTGAACTCTTGCAAACTACATACTTACGTCGTCTTGCCGGGAATATCGGAGTCAATATTGTCCTGGAACTCACCAATTCCTTCGAGCCAGTGAAGCTACTGGTTATCTACGCCCCCCTGCCCTCAATGCAGGACGGAGAGCTCATCTTTTCAAATCATCAGGTGAGACTATAAGAGGGGACATCCAAGGTGATCAGTGGGGAGAACAACGGGGTGGGGGGATTTACACTCAACTCCACGGGTGGTTAATTCCCTTTCTCCATTTGCAGAAGAATATTCCTACGGGCCAAGCAAACGAAGCTAGGTGGGCCAGTCCAGTCCGTCATCTCGGCCCTATGCGTCACATTGGTGGAGAATGCAGCAGTCCAGTCCAGATCGACGCCTCTGTGGGAGCCAGGTGAGCGTAACACAAACCCAGGTTGTTATAGTGGCAGACAGACAAGAGAGGTCTAGAGGCTGCTCCTATGGAGAAACCTATTCAGAGGAAGAGTACCTTGTCTACCGAGGAGGTTGAAGTGTTTTGAAGATATGTCTTGTCGTAGTCTGTCAAATAGTAATTGAAGCTGTGGTAGTAATCTTAAGTATTGAAATTAAAGACTTATATCTGTTTGTAAGTAGATGCTACATTACAGTTGTCAAAACCAAGGTGAAATAATGTTGGACAAAGGTGACTGTTCTCACGGTAAATCGAGTAGAAATATAGTTGTTGAAGTAGAAGCAGCAGTATTAAGAAATCATCCTGACAAATATACCATTTTGATTGTTGAAGCTATACGTTAAGGAATCCTAACTGTTAACCAAGAACTGTGCATCATTTACAGTGTGGATATTGCATTTTCATTTTGAACTGTGGAAAATATTTCTGTGGGAGTGACAAAGCATCATGGCCAGGATTACCATTGAGGCTGTTTTTGCTAGAAAAGGAAAGTGAATAAGTTAATCCAAAAGAGGGGATGCAAGTTGCCAGTGGAACTTTTGTTGAGGAACTTTTTACTTTGACTTTAAACCATCAAAACTGAATGAAGACATTTTCTTTCTGTTGTTGAACAGTTGCCAAAGTGACGAATCTTGGGGAAGAGAAATCGCCCAGGAACATTAGAAGGTCATCTAGAAAATCTGAATGTTGTTTATGTCATGTTGAATTGCCATATCTTTTCTTTATGTATATGTTGCTTAGTGTGAGGGCCAGTTACCCTGTGTTTGAGTGTATTCCCTTAGCCTTAGGTTAGACAGGGAATTCCTCAGCAGAGTAGGGACTGTGAGGTATTTGACATTTTCTTTTATAATAAAAATGGTATATTTTGAGAAATCCTCAAACAGTTGTCCGCCTAGCATTACTGATCCCTCACACTTATAAAATACTCCTATTAGGAATTGGACTTCCATTTTTACTTCCCAAAAAATCATTTTACTCCCAACTTTAAAAAATAGGAAGTAAAATACTCCAACTTCCAATTCTTATCTGGAGCACTGGGAACAAGTATTATTCAGACCAACCTGCGGAGTATCAAGATCACCTTCTGTGACCAGGGTTGATGGGATCAACCAGTCCAGTGTTAATGCACATCCTGCCCTTGTTGGACTTCGGCAATGTCCCAGGATCTTCCTGTGGACTGACCATTCATTGACTCGGTGTGCCATTTGGCAAGAGTGTAGAAGCCCTGGATTTTATTTTTTTATTAATATAATAAAATGAAATGGGCAATTCCATCTTTGGAATGGTAATCTGCAAATCAGGTTCCCCTTTCATATGCTCCCTTCCAAAAGCATAAGTTATACCTGTGCCCTGCTGCATCACTAGCCTGATCTGTTGTGCCTGCTTTACCAGTGGCACAGAGCAGGTTCAGAGGTCACAGGTGCCCATTTGACAGCAGCAGTGACTGCCATGTCTCTGCAGCACAGGGACTACATTTAGGATGTGCACCCCTGTACCAGAACCCTATAGTTATGAGTTTACAGTTCTGTGGCAGATACATCTTTAAATAGAAGCCATATCGGAGTGAGCGGTATTTCTCATAAGTATTACAGCCATAGCGTTTGATATCACACATGTAAACCCTATGAGCCCAGGTCAGCTCTTCTCAGGAAAGGTTGTCCTTGCCACTGCTGGCAGGACTGTATCCTTGGGGATTTCCTCTCTTTGTTCCTTTGTGAGGTCAGGTAACACCCTCCAGAGAGAAACAGCAACTCCACAAAAAGCTATCCTGGGAACAGGAATCAAGGGACACACCCATTCACAAAAGGCTTGGCTTCACACCAGGGTGCTGCATATCTAAAGGCCTTTGATTCTACTAAGAAGCGAAGGGGTGGATTAGTGTAGACAGAGGGAGCTCCTTACAGCTTGACTAAGGTTCCACACTCATATTTCCCTCTGCTTCTCTCTTTCCTTCTTAACCCCTCCACTTCCTTTAGTACAAAACACTTTCGATGTGATGTCAGAAGGCCACTTGTTTCAAGAACAGGGATTGGACCCTAAAGCAGACTAGCTTTAGTCCAATTCCACATGGCCGTTTACCTATAAAAGAAGGAGTTCCCCACTTATTTTTGGAGTCAATCTTGAACTAATTGAACTAAAACCGGAGGAAGAATTAATTGTACCTCTGTTGGGACAGTTGAACTTTCCAAAGTCATCTACCAGTAAGGTGAAGACAATTCAAGGCAGAGGCAAGCTCCATCCCCTAACCATCCCCAGGGCCAGTGGTGGTGAACTGCCGTTAGGACAATGCCTGCCTTTCTGCCAGCCACAACAGTACTCAGGACCTCACTGTGTTGAAGTACACCTGCAGTTGTGGGCCAGCCTCCCCTGTGTACGGGAGAATGTGAACAAGGACTGAAACATATCCTTGAGCCCCTGGCATTAGGACTCACAGCAACCAGGGGACCAAGAGAGCCAGGAACCATAATTCAAGCCAGTTTGATGCTGTGACGGATCGTGGGATTCAGTCACTTCACCCCAGGTGGGGGACTTTAATTGTGATCCTAGGTAGGTGAGCCGCTACACGATACCCTCCTTAGAGGTAGAGGCAAGCAGGACCTCACAGTGAGAGACTCCCATCATGGGGACAAGGGTTTCTGGTTCGAAGAGGAGCTCCCTAACTCACTCACCCACCCACAACCCACCATTAACAGTTACAACATCAAGAAGACAAGAAAAACAAACTACTGTGCATTATTGTGGTGTAGAACAGTGGTTTCATTAGAAGAAGAAATACTCTGGTAATACTGAGAAGAAGAAGGGTGCCCGAGTAATACAGAACACACAGGCAACAGAAAGAAAGGATTGTGAGGCTCTGCTGGGGAAGACCCAGCAATTTGTCATAAAAACAGAAGGAGTCCTAGAGGGAGGTGAAGCCCGGGAGTTTCAAGACAGCTGTGTTGCGAGAGCTGAGAGAGGCCAAGACGTCCAGCGTGTCGGCCTGGGTGAAAGCTGGCGTGTCAAGGAGATGCAAGAGAATCTGGAAGCAGGAGACGCTGGAGGAAGGGAACCCAAAAATTATGCCAAACTGTGTGTGGTGACATGACGGACAGTCAGTGGACTATTCAGTCCAGCAACATCGCCGAGACCACAGAACTTCTCACTTCACAGAGGCTATACTGAGTGAGAGAAGAGGAAGCGGGGCACACTAGTGCCGACCTGACGACCCGAGAAGAGTTTCCCATCCTGTAGACATGCGCAGTGACGCTAGTGAAAAGAGGTAATGTGGAAAGCGGGAGACCCGGGAGGGATAACTAACATAACAAGTGCATGTATTTTACTCATCCCAGTAAGAGTGAAGAGCGGAAACCAAGTGAGAATCATTACTTGAACACTCAGATTTGTTCCGGTAAGATTGAAGAGTGACATTTATGTGAGAATCGTTACTGGAAAATTCGTACTCGTCCCAGTAAGAGTGAAGAGGAGAAACCAAGACAGGATCTTTACTGCAACAGTCAAACTCGTCTCCGTAAATCTAAAGCGGTGGAAACAGGGGAAAAGCCCCACTAGGATTTTCCTATCAGGCCCAGTATGATCAAAGAAACAGAAGTCATTAAGAATACCTTTGAGAGTGCTTCCAACTGTACGAACTACCAGCATCTTCAGAGTCGAACCAACTGTTGAACCAACCATGGTGGCCCTCATGAACCTCACTTCTTCTAGCATTGCATTCGTACCGCAGAAAGCTCCTGTTTGACTCATGTTCAACACTGGTCCCCAACTAGAATGCAACCATTTCACTCGAACATCGTTGAACCCAAAGAACAGCATCAAGAAGCATGGTTCGAAGCTGTCAAACCATCACGAACTGCAGAACGTATGATTGACTGCTAACTGCCCCCATGGTCCACCTTTGGGCCCTACAGGCTGGTTAGGCCACTTTCAACACCTTTTTGCACCAGCACATATCCTTTTGACAAACATTGTGGTTTTTACTTGCTTACACCTCTAATTCACGACCCAGAGTAATACATTTTTCTATCTGTACATATTCTGGGTTCTTTCCTAGGTGGGTTTATGGTGTTTTTCCTAATTCGTTATTTTGGCAGATGGTGTGTTTCACTAAAGTATATCTATTTTTATAGAACCTTGATTGTACATTCCCTTTATTTTGGACTGTTGTACTATTGCCGTTTGGGTTGCTACTGACTTACATTCACACCCCTCTGGAGAGCATAGCCTTCCCCAGTTACCACAAAAAGGTCAAGGAGGTATATCTCTTATCTGTGTTTTACCTTAACGATTGGGATCACTCTTGGTTTGTAGCAGTTTGAGGGCTGACTAGGCGCCTTAGTCACTACTCACCCTTGCAGTCCTTCCTCAGGGCAGAAGTCATTTTGTCAGACCATGTCTCCCTGCTCCAAAGGATACCATCCCGAGTTGGACCTTGCAGCTATTCAGCTTCTAGCTCAGGAGCATAGTTGCCTGCATCCGCTGCTCTCAACCTTGAAGAGGGGCATGCATGGAGCCTTTTTTCTGCTGCTGCATTGAGCTGACTGGGGCCTCTTTGCCTGTGTCCGGGGGTTGGGGGTTCCATCCTCGTTGTGGGACAGCAGCCACTGCAACTCCCATGTCGTCTAGCCTTTCTTGATGCAAGTCTGCTGGAAATGCAACGGGATTGGAGGGCAGAATCGCTAACTAGCTGGACCCAATCCTGATAGGGACGTCAACCGTGGCACATGAGAGCCCAGGACTAACAGCGAGAGAGGTTGGTACCAGCGAATTTTATTTACCTTAGGGTAGGTGATTTAGGAACTGGAGTAATGGGATGAAGTGTACATCCCGCTTCTGTTGCCCCTCCAACCCTATAGGGATTGCATGGGCATAATAACCATTTCCAAAAACTCACCTTGCTTTGAGTGGTGGAGTCATGGTCGGGTGGGTATTCTTTACTTGGATTCCATCAGTGGCAAGTAAAATAAATAATCCTGCGAGTCTCTCTGCACAAAATCAAGGCACATGTCCCAGACAAGCCCCACTGCCTACCACACATTTGAGTTCTCTGCTACTATTTAACTGCACTGTGATTTGCTCCAGTTAGTACCCACTGTTGCGTGCTATGGGATATCTTCCAATATTGTTTTGCTCCACTTTGATTTTGTCCTAGGTGCTGCCTGGTGTCTGCTGACAGGGGTGTTTGCAAAAACCACAGTGCACTCTCCGACTCACCTCTGTGACTATGGGATACATCACTACTAGGACTTCTGCCTGGCTACACCTGGTAAGATACTTCAAATTCCCATCGGGCCTCCGGTGCCTGCTCCCTTCACACATGCTGAAATTCTACCAACCACAGAATGAGCATGCCGACTAAGCCACCCACAACCTACAATTAAATACCTGTCCGAGCACACATGAGAAACCTGCTCCTCTGCCTCCAGCTTGTTTAACATAAATGAAAGCATGACACTCGCACCACCACACCCCTCCCCCTACCCCCATAGATACAAATACCTCAAGTGCTCTACAAAAACACAAAGAAACACATCTGTACTCAGAACCTACATCTTTCCGATCCGCATGCACCAAAACAGTAGCAGAGTCATCTTGAATGTTCCCTCTAGTCCTAGTAATCAAACCCAGCTCTAATTCTAGAACATTGTTTATATGACCAATTCAGCTTGTGGCATGTGTAGCTTCTCCAGCATGGGGTCTAGCATGGATTCACATGCTCATGAATATTCCCCGCCGTCAGGCTGGGAATCCTCGGTAAAGAAAAATCTGTTTCAGTTTCGTTTCTGAACTGTCTTTCTACTAATAACCAATCACTGGTCTCTGGATCATACTGCCCCCAGCCAATGACTGCCCTCTACCTAAGCCCTCCTCTGGCAGCCATCTTCAGATTTTTACCGCACATTCAAGTGTTGGGAGTCCTCGTGCTTAGCTCTCTAGCTTTTACTGCGTGTTGCATTTTTCCAAAGAGTTTACTCTTTATTTTTTGGTCAAATCGAGCCTTAAGCTCCACTGTTAATCTTCCGATCAACAGGGACCCTTTTCGGAAATGTCTGTGCCCCTTAAGGGTGATTTTTTGTCGAAGTCAACTTCTTCAAGGCTTCCGGACAACCTTTGAGGCATACCCCCTCGTGGACATGGCCGAGGACAAAGGAGACTAGTCGCCCACCGGATCCAAGCTGTTTAGGATCGCCCAGGATGTGGACTACAGAACGTCTTCAAGGAGGATGAACACTCCCGGTGTCTTTACTGCCTTCACGCCAACAAGTCGCACGTGGAGGAGGACTGTGCGTTCTGCAAGAACATGTCCACCCGGACCATGAAGGACCGTCGTACACGACTGGCTGGAGGCGAAGAGCCCAGCAGCAGGTGAGAAGAAGTCCGAGCGGTCTTCTAAGACCTTTGAGGGCACTCCGGCGACAGGGGACAAACAGAAGGCAAAGCACCGCAAGTCCTTGGGCACCGGGAGCGCCGTTGGTTTGTGCTCCTCGGCTGCCAGGCAGGGCGCTATGTCACCGATGCCGTCAACCACGAGCCAACGCTCTGCTCGGTTAAAAGGAAGTTGGACAACCCGGGTAAGCTTTGGGAGAAGCCCCGACAGGCACTAGCAGAGAAAGCCAAGGGGGAGCGAGGCGGTGACCTTCCCCCCACGGTGAAGGCCTCAGACCCAAGGTCATGAATGCCCTGATTCACCCAGCTAAGGCCTCGATTGAGGGAGTCGTGGCGGCCCTGGCAAAGCCTACTGAGGCGACCCCAGAGTTTCCCTGCCTTCCTGGAGGGAATTGTCTTTGCAGCCTATCGAAAGAACCCCTGTGAAACCCCGGGATGAGAGAGAAGACAAGCTGGCTGTCAAAGCGACCCTCAACAAGAAGTTCAAGGAGAAGGCCTGTGGGAAGGATCCCGATGAGGCAGACGTGGAGAGCGAGGCAGCCAACGAAGAACGGCAGGCTGACGAGGAACCGGACACCACGCGGGCACTCCCGTCCCAACCGATACAACCGCCGACGGACAGGCAGGATGACATTTTGCTGGCACTGCAAACCCTGTGCACAGAGATAAGAACGAGGCTGCCCTTGCCTCTGGTGGATGATCCAGCGGAGCCTGGACCGTCAGGGAGTCCTGTACCCAAGCGGAGCAGAGTCCACCCTCCTTAACCCTTCCAGCCTTCACCTCAATCCCCCAACCTTTACCTCCATCCCCCCCACCGAGGGATGAGACGGAGATAGAGACGGCGAAACGGATCGCCCATCACCCCCGGCCCAGGCTTCCCCGCCCGACGAAATTGGCTCCTTTCACGCCATGATCGCCAGGGCATCGGCGCTCTTCCAGCTATGCCCCGAGGAGCAGAAGAAGGAGGGGTTCTTCTACCAATGACGGGAGGCCAAGAGGAAGACCGTCCTCTCAGTCCCTTTACTGGACGACAACTGGGACGAAGGACTGGCCCTTCTGAAGAACCCGTACACGGCCCCCGAGAAGAAGTACCGGGTCCCAGACTCTGCTCCCATGTGCTTGAGGGCGCAGCTGTCACCGGATTCGGTGGTCTCCGGGTAGGCCAAGAAGAAATTGGCAGGGGCGGCGTCATCAACTTCCACTTCCCCGCCGGACGGCGAAGGGAAGAAACTGGACGCCATGGGACGACGGGTAATCTCGTCGGCAGCGACGACCACAAAGGCGGCCTAAGCCCTCGCGATCGTGGCCCGCTAGGACAGGGAGCTGTGGTTCAAGATCGCTCCACTCCTGTACTTCTTCCCAGATGACAAGAGGACGGAAGCCCTGCTGGAAATCCTGCAGGAAGGCGAGGTGGCGTCAGACCACGCCATCACGGGGGCCATGGACATCGCTGACACCAGTTTTTGGCAGATGGGCAACAGCGTTTGCCTCCACTGGTGCGGTTGGCTCAGGGCCACCAACTTCCGTCAGGACGTACAGACCGGGGTACTGGACATGCCCTTCAACGGGAATAACCTGTTCGGCCAGGCAGTGGATGAGCCACTGCAGGCCATCAAGGCGGACATTGAGACGGCCCGGGCTTTGGGTTCTCTCCATCAGCGGCGGCCATCCTTTCAGACCTCCGGAAGCAAGTCGCCTCCAAAGGATTCGGCGGCCGCTCCTCGTCCCAAGAAGCCTACAGAGGCTGCAACAAGGCCGGTGGACACGTCATCGTCGCCAAGGAGCCCAGGGGGGCAAGGCCTCGGCGAAGCAAGATTGAACTGGCCGTGGCGCCACGGGTCTTCAACAAGTGCCTGGCACCTGTGGCGGCGTGGCTGAGCCTGCAGGGGATCCACGTCTTCCCCTACCTGGACAATTGTCTAATCCGAGCGAGTTCAAGGGAACTCGCCGTCGACCACACAGCGAGGACCGTCCGCCTGCTCACAGAACTGGGGTTCTCAAACTTTGCGAAGTCCTGCTTGGTGCCCTCGCAGGACGCCCTGTTCCTGGGAGCCAGACTCAACACAGTGGCGTGGCTGGCATCACCGTCGGAGGAGAGGATCAAGGCGATCCTGGGCAAGGTACAACGGTTGTTGACCATAGAGGTTGCCAGGGTGAGGTCCATCAAGTCCCTGCTCGGCATGATGTCATCATGGATCTACCTCGCACGGCTGTGCAGGTAGCGGATGCAGCCGTTGCAAGAATTCCTCAACGCCTGTTGGGTACAAGTGGGAAACTTCAAAAACAAGATCTCCCTCAACAAGACTTTCCGGTGGTGGGGCACCAGCATGCATCTTGCGGCGGGCATGGACATCCAGACCCCGGCGCATCAGGAAACGGTGACAACGGAAATGGGGCGTGCATCCCAGAGATCTCCATGCAAGAGGCCTTTGGAGTCCTGGAACTCCGGGCCGTGTTCTAGGCCCTCAGGTCTTTCATTCCATCCCTGGAGGGCAAAATGGTACGGGTCTTCACCGACACCACCACGATGTTCTACATCCCGAAGCAGGGGGGGGCACCATATCCCCAGCCCTATCCAAGGAAGCGCAGGACTTGTGGCACTGGGCCGTCGCCCAGGGGATGTTCCTGGTACCCTTCCACCTGGCCGGAGTAAAGAACACTGTCGCCAACTCGCTCAGCAGAGAGTGGGAGCTCCGGCAGGACCAAGCAGATCTCCTATTCCGGCGATGGCGCAATCCCCAGATAGACCTTTTTGCGATGGCACCGAACACCAAGTGCCAGAGGTTCGCCAGCAGGTTTCCCCAGCCGGGGAGCATGGGCAATGCGTTCTCCTTCCCCTGGGACAGCCTGTTCCTCTATGCGTTCCCACTGTTGCTGTTGCTTCTGCGGCTCATCAGTCAACTCAGATGGTCCCGGTGCAAGATGATCCTCGTCGCACAAGCCTGGCCGAGGCAGATATGGTTCCCGGACCTTCTGGACATGTCAGCGTCCCCCTCCGTCAAACTACCGGTGGTCGCAGATCTTCTCGCCAGGGAAGGAGGCACGATCTTGCACCACGACCCAGGATAGCTGAACCTACAGGCCTGGCTCCTGCAGCACTAGAGTTCGGAAACTACAATATCCCGGCAGACTGCAAGGAGGTTCTTGCCAAGGCCAGGGCGTCCTCGACTCTTAAGTGCTATGGACATAAGTGGAAGAGGTTCTCTGTCTGGTGCCCTGCACAGAAGATCAACCGTCTACGGATTACGGCTCCGCAAGTGCTGCCGTACTTGCTGCCGCTGGCCTAGGTGGGGCTGGTGCATGCATCCATCAAAATCCATCTAGCGGCCATCTCCCGTTACACCAGAACTCTGGGGTGGTCGTCGCAACGCCTGATGAAGGAGTTCATGAAAGGACTGTTCTGTTCGTTCCTGCCGGTGAAGGCTCCCCGGCGTGGGAGCTCAATGTGGTGCTGACCAGGCTCATGGGCCCTCCATTAGAGCCCCTGCATTCGACGCAGCTGAAGTTCCCATCGTGGAAGACAGCGTTTCTTGTGGCCAACACCTCCGCACGACGAGTGGGAGAGATCCAGTCCCTCTCCTGTAAACCTCCATATCTGACATTCCACGAGATGAGGGTGGTGCTGAGGATGCACCCCTCCTTCATGCCCAAGGTGCCATCAGACTTCCATCTCAACGAGCCCTTGGTGTTACCGGTTTTCTTCCCGTCGCCTTCGTCGCCGGCTGAGAGGACTTTGCACTTGCTGGATGTGGCTAGAGCGTGGACCTCACAAAGAGTTTTCGGAAGACATCACAGCTGTTTGTGAACTTTGGCGTTGTGAACTAAGGGAAGGCACCCTCCAAGGCTTCCTTTTCCATCATGCATTGTCACCGGTTGGCGAACAGACCGTTGCACAGCCGTCCGAGAGCCCATTCGACCAGAGCGATCACTGCTACTACGGCATTCCTGTCTGGTGTGCCCCTGCTGAACATCTGCAGGGCTGCTACGTGGCGGTCGACATACACCTTTACGAGATTCTACTGCGTCGACCGGGATTCGAAGGAGGAGTCCAGAGTCGGCTAGGCAGTGCTGTGCAACCTGTTCGTTTGAAGGCGAGTCTGGTGAGGAGGCAAGAGATGCTTAATGTTGAGTTGTTGAAATGCTTAATGTTGAGCCTTGCCACCTCCCGTGGTTGTGCATGTGTGTACTACTTTGTATTCTTGTATTCATGTGCATGTGAATCCATGCCAGACCCCATGCTGGAGAAGGAACAAGTTACTTACCTGTGACTGTTGTTCTCCAGCACGGGTCTGGCATGGATTCACATGCAAACCCTCCCTCCAACCCCTCTGTGGCTCTTCTCTTGGTCCTACTGCCACTTTACGTGCTACCAAATCTGAAGATGGCTGCCAGAGGAGGGGCTTAGGTAGAGGGCAGTCATTGGCTGGGGGCAGTATGACCCAGGGACTAGTGATTGGTTATAGTAGAAAGACAGTTCAGAAACAAAACTAAAGCTGATTTTTTCTTTACTGAGGATTCCCAGCCCAACGACGGGGAATATTCATGAGCATATGAATCCATGCCAGACCCATGCTGGAGAACAACTGTTACAGGTAAGTAAATTGTTCCATGTACATTATCAATATTATTATAGAGGCCTCAAAACGTGCACTCCACGCTAGCCATTTGCTAGAGAAGGAGTTAGGTTATATATGTACTTGTTGTATCAGTTATCAGCACCATTGCTTCTAACTGCAAATGGCTTAAGCATGTCTGTATCATCATCAAACAGCACTTACAAACCTCTGTCACAAATGCACTGCACGCAACCATCTCACACTCAAGAAAACAAGGTCACACAAATACATAAAAATATAATCAATGTCACTCCAACCATGCATACAAATCGACTCAATGTAAAGACTCACTCATACGTGCACACAGCCAAGCAACGCACGCAAGACCTATTACATCAAAAGAAGCATTTTACGAGAGTGGCTCAAGCTTCTTAATGCCAAAGAGAGATGGGCTATTCGGAGGCAGTGAGGAATGGACCTGCAAAGGTCTGGAGCTGGTGCGGATGTTGCACATACCCTAGAAAGACGATGGGGGTACCTTAATTAACAAAGACACAATATAATGCAATCTGTGGGATCTACGTAGGCTTGCATAATACCATTGGCTAGTGAGAGTGATACTCTTGGCGAGTGAAAAATGGCATGCTCCGTGTATGTGTAGAATTGAGGAAGTAATGAACTTTTATGGCAGGTTAGTAGCTCTTGCAAACTGACATTTTTAGGCCTAGTTATAATGTATGGTGTTAACACTGTATTCTATTACTCATGATTTACCAAAGATCACAGGGTTAAACTGGATGGAAGCAAATATTATACAGTTGATAGGTTGCAATTTTGTAGACTTCAGATGACATGTTTTCATTGGATGTTTACATCAACATTGAATGCCGTCATCATAGTAGCCACCAAGAATTACTACATTCTCTGTGCATGGGGGCCAACTTCAACATTTTCTGCGTTGAAGGTGATTTCGAGTGTCAACCAACCAGGTTTCGACCCCATTCACGGCAACAATTGATTTTGTATTTCTGTCGGAATCACGTCCCTCCATGAATAAATCTTTAAAGGTCTACAAAGATATGAAGAGTGACCATGTAAAGTTGATTCTGTATTTAAGGATTCCTCTTTGTGGCAGGCAGTCTGAGTACACGCGATGTACAAACCTCTTGGTTAATAATCAAGGCATGAGATTCTCACAAACTATTGTCAAGTGTGCACAGTTTATTAAACTCGTACAATTATGGTGAGAGAGATGGGAAGGCCGTTGTTTGGGCCTTTTCAATTCTCCTGAGATATTCTCAGATGTTTTAAAGAAGTAGGTGCCTGTGCTCGTGTAAGGTGCTTCTGCCCTAATGGAAAAATGGGCATACACCTTACCACACACCTGTGTCTGGAAAATCCGGGGTAGAGTCAGAAAGAACCACCAACCATAGGCATGAATGAATGAAACTAAGTGCCTCCAAAGGGGCGACTAGTAGGGCTAGCCCCAGATCCCCCTTTACACCTGTGGAAGAAAACAGTACGGCAATAGCCTTATTACATTTTGAGGACCATTTAAATGTTCTCTATGATCTGAATAAGACAACATACATCAATGAAGTTGTCAGCCCTTAACTGGCAATTTGTTTTCTCTCTCTCTCTCATATAAATTCAATGAAAAAACTTTGTTAAAGGGACGTTATGGTTGCAAGTAAAACCGGAAAACCTCAGAAATTCGCCAGTTATGGTAAGCTTAGCAACCATAACTCGTGCCACCACTGTGCACTGCTAACAAAAACACCCAGGACATCAAAAATGACATCACAAATGTCATTGATGACATCACATATCTGGGCCACTTGTTTTTGTTCACAGACATATCAATGCCATATGGTTTTGTTCACCGACAGTCAGAATATTAAAATTCAAAAGGTGCTATATATATCTAGACCTTAACCTTGTCATATGTTCTTAAAGTACTTTCCTTGGGGTTTGGTCTCAGCTCATGGTGCACATACATGTGGAAATAAGCAGGCTTCAAACACACAATTCATTTGTATACATGAAGATCAACTTTAATGTTATTAACATTTTCTGATGATGCCGTCTCTTTCTTCCTTACTTTAGTTTTCCTATATGTGCCTCTGATTTCTATGCATTGTGGGTCTTCATATGTATTGTTTCAACTAGCACAAGTGTGTAGTAAGTCTTGAATTGTTAGCTAGTTACTCTGATAAGGTAACATTCATTATTGTAATATCCAAAATTACAAGATTATAAATAATGTACTTCTATGGTGCATGCTCCAGCCATTGCCTATGTTTACGTACGATAAGGTTCCTGTATTAACAACAACACTCCAATACAATGTTGTTTAAATGAGTACATTCTTTAATAGTAGTTCATGATAGGTCTCCCGATCACCCCGGACATTGTGTTACCAACATTATAAACACAACCCATTGTAGAGATTTTTTTATCAAAATTAATTTCATATGTGATGTCATGGGTGTTAGTCTGAGCAGTGCACGGTGGTGGCGCAAGTTATGGTTGCTGAGCTTACCATAACGTGTAAATTTCTGAGGTTTTACTTGTAACCATAACATCCCTTTAACAACGTTTTTTCATTGAATTTCATAGGTTTTTATTAGTGCAAATGAACCATAACGTCTCTTTAACAAAGTTGTTTCAGTGAATTTCATGGGTTTTTACAAGTGCATGCTAATTTCCAACAACTTGCCAATATCATACTTATCCCCAATATAGCAACATTTTTGTCCATTTTACAAAGATTCACATTAAAACTATGCCATTTCCCATCTGCTAGCATCATTTTTAACTTCAATACACTTTTTGCAACTTTTTCCACTGTTTTTCTGTCCGTCGATGTTCACGAACGTCTGACGTCATCGCAGACTATTCGGACAGTGTCATGTGACCGGACGCGCGTGCAGCATGATGATGTGTTCGCGAGCGCGTCCGCAATCGGTGTCCGTGCTTCGCGGACAGTTCAGAACTGCACTTTCTACTGATCTAGGCACATTCAAGCTCAAAATGTTACTCTTGCACAGCTCCTAAACCCCTTAATACTCATTATCCATTAACAATCTAGTACAGAGCAAATACTTGGAAAAATATTAGCAAAACTTCTATTTATCTTAAAGATTGCATCGGCTAGTGCCATCCCTCCTCCCCAAGAGCCACCACTACCAGCTAGAGAACCTACACAACAAAAAAGCCCAGTACTTCCAAAGACAATGAAGAAGGCCAAGAAGACTAGGTAGAGAAAGTGCCTACCTCTAACAACAAGAGAAAATCATGGGTGTGGCAGTTCTTTACCGCTGTTGGTAATGTACCAAAGGTTAAAGCTACCAAAGTGAAATGTACCTGGACAGTTCTCCTACAGCGGACCACCTAAATGCGCCGCCACACCCAATCCAACCACTGCAATGCTCTCAGAAAGGCTGTTCCTTTCTTAGCAAGTAGTAGGCTGTCTTTCTCCACCTCATCTTCCTCAACCAATACTGTAACCACACAGCCTACTTCTGTGGGACACAAAATCCCACCAGCTACCTTGCACGCAATAAAAGAGGCTGTTGATCCTAATCTTCCGAAGACACCAGTCCTCTGTATATACTGCAACACACCACTCTGCGTGTGAAGCAATTTCGAAGTGCTTTCGAAGCTGTAATCAAGGAGCAGGAGAAACACTGCCCCCTACCTTAGATGTAACACACGCGCAACATCTTCCCCTGTTCACCTGCCCCTCCATATTAGTGCTTGGTGCTGTGGGATAAATTAACCCACTCAGCTGCGTTTTACTACATCACTTTGCTGCAGTGATGCAAGAAACAGCAAAATTGCCATGCTGACTCCTGTGCGCGCCAGGATCTCAAAACTGCGTTTTTGCAACCACCAGAAAAATGGCTGCACCACGTTGCCACACACATTTCAGGGGGGGAGGAACAGAGCACACACTGCAGGAGCATGCCAGCTTGCTCTGCAACATGTAACATGAAATTAAGTGAAAGAGGCAGCATTACTTTGCTGAAAACCCAAAATGCCTCTTTAAAATGACACCTTTTTCAACCTTCACCTTTAAAAGTGCTGCTTGGCGCTAAACTCATCCAGTCCTTAACAACCACTGTGATTAAAAAGGCCCTGCAATGCCCAGGATCATCCATTGTGTCTCAGCAGAACCGGCCCTAATTCTTGAATGACAGCTTCTGTCAAAATTATCTTTGAAAAATCAAGCAGGGGCTTGGTTTTCATTTTACATGGGAAACACGTCTATTTTCTTTGCAAAAGTATCTAAGAATCAGCTGTTCAGAGAAAGACTCTAAATAGATGCCTGTTTAAATGTATCCATGCTGCAGCACTCAAGAAAAGAACTATAGCTGCATAAAGTGTATTTGCGGGAGATGAAAACCGAATTTAAAGAAATAGTAAAATATGCTTCTTTTGACTGAAGAGAGAAAATCGCCTATTTAAAAGTAAATTGTTGTGTGAAGGCCTGCTTACTTAGCAATGTAAAAGGATTTGTTGCTGGCAAAAATACACCTATAAACTTTTTTGATTCTACAGGTTTTGTTTAATTCAAGATTTAAAATGAGCAAATGAAGGCTAAAACTCAGTCTAAATTGCCAAGCTATAAAAAAAAATGCTCTGCCAATTGCTAGCCTTGAGAAAGGGTGACCCCTCAAACTTCTGGAACAAGAACACGCTGAGACGCAGACTGAGACAATAGCAGGCTGGGACATTCACCGGAGGGGCAATAAAAACTTCAATTAAGACTGGAAATTCTACTTTGCCTTGCAGAAAGTGACAATTGAAAGCAGTTAGGGGGAAGAAAAAAAAACTGATCAAGTGACAATGGACTTCCTTTTGCTTTAAAGACTTAACTTTGCAGCAAGAATTAGGAAATATATGAAAAGTTTGTAGTTCTAAATCTAATTATATGCTCTTTCTTTGAAAACTTGGTAAAATGTTGTGACACACTCTGGACAGAAATGGTGATATATGTTGTATTACCAGAAAAGCATCCATGTTGCAAATGTCATGGGATAATTTGCATCTGTGTACAAAGTTGGGGAATTTTAGGCCAAATCTTTCATGTTTAAAATTACCAAAATGTGTCAGAAAGGCGAAACCAGGTCCCACAGACTTGGGGTTTGGATTGAAATATGACGCCCAAAATATGTAACCTGTGTATCTGATTTTCTCAGGAGGTTGCAACTGCATAAATATGTGTTTGTGGCAAAATTAGATTTTGGTTCCAGTAGCTAGGGGAGGTTTCTAAACACTGTAAAAATCACCCCATAAACATGACATCCTTTTTCTGTGATCCAATCAGCTGTGGGCAAGGCGGAAACTATGTTCTTGCCCAATCCTAGTATTAGTGGCATGGGTAGTAAGCCTGCCCCTGCCATGAACTGTAGTGATGTCATCTGGTATGATAAATAAGGGCCCCTGACAGCACACAGGGTACAAACTGATTCCTGACTTTCTTCCTGAATTCCTGCGTGGCATCCGGTTCCTGATTTCTTCATCCTGTTTGAACCTGATTCCAGATTTTCATTGCAAAGCCAAGGTGTATGCATTGCTGACCCCATTTTCAGCTAGGCCTCAAATTCGGAAAAAAAAATCCCCAAAACCCAAGGGAAGCATCCTGATCCAGCCTGGCTTGCTGCTACTAGATGCATGCCTGCTGCAAACTTGCCACCCTGCTGATCTGTACTATCTAGTAACCAGAAGTGCCAGTCCAATGCAGTCCGGTGACCAGAACGGCCCAGCTGATCCTCTCCTGTGAGATTTGCATATCTGTCCTTTGTAAGACCAGATCCGTGTGGTGACCAGAACCCTTGACGGTCCAAAATCCTAAATTAAAGTGGACTGTAAGTATTAATAGGAATCATAGAAAACCATAGCATACCTTGCCTTGCCTTGCCCTATCCCAATATCTAAACCATCCTATCATTACCTTAACTTGTAACATTGTCAGAATCCTTATTGCAATCCTGTCCTTGATTTATCTTCCTAAGCGCCATTTCTTTTATCTTGTGTAAATCCTAAACTATCAATCCTATTTCGAGTGATCGGACTGGTTCCGCCAGGGCGGGCGCTGGGGATCTGGGGTTGAAGTCATGAATCAACTCTAGAGCTTACTAGGTCCCTCTTTGGTATTCTAGCCTGAATGTTCTAGTATAGAGTAAAACTATAGTAAAACAAATTGAATTTCTTTTCTGTTTTCACTACCCATTTTTTCTAAAAAACGCCTCTTATTCTACATTGCATATCTCCCTCAGTTTAATAGCTAGATACCCCATTTCAATTCTTGATTAAACCAAAGACCTATAGCTACACCCCAACCGTAAATCCGCACTCAAAATCAGTTTTTATTAAAAACCGTTTGGTTAATTTCAGACGGGAATTGCAAAAGTTTGATAAATTTTACACATGTTATTTTTGCTATCAATTGTTTTTCACCTTCCATTCAATTTCAAAGTGTATGTTGTTGCTCAAACTATTGCTTATAATTGCTAGTAACTTTCCATTGTTGCTCCCATAAAGATTTGTACTTATTTAAGGATTTTTTGCACACAGTTCTTGTTTTACTCAACCATTTCCGAATGTCATTTTAACATTGAAAGGGATTCAAATCTGTTTTCCTCTCTCATTTGAGGAGGGAAGGGTGGATTTGAATTTTGTTTCTTACTTCTGTATGGGAGGATAGGTCTGTGAGACCCCCTCCCCGACATGCCCCACCCGCGCGTGGCTCGTCAGAAGCCTCCATGCGCCTGTGTTCAGGTGGCAGCTGATCGACACACAGGACCAATTGAATGGTACTGTAACGTACCATGGATTCCATTTTGAAAACTTCAAGACTCCATTTTAGATAGGAGCGACCAAAACCCCAATGAAGCAGCCGGCCTGCGAAAGCCGCAGCTTGGCCCCCGCTCACTGCGCACAGGGAGCCATGCACTCCGCCCGCTCCTCCACCCCATGGCAGATCCGCTGAAGGCCCGTTCTCACGAGCAACCAGACACGAACGAGTATCAGAACAAACACTGTTTCATTCACCTTCCGCAGTACATCACTGTCCCCGAAGTGACCTGGCTTGCGGTTCAAGTCTGGAAAATAACAAGAACCATCCCAATTGAACAGGCCCCGACCCGGCATCTAACCCCTAACATTTAAAATATATGGTGTCAATACCCTCTCTGCATGAACCCCTGCCCATGTCCCCCAAATGAAGTGTTAACCGCATACTAAAGCCTAATGATTGTACCATGGGTGTTGGGAAAGGATAACCGTCTTAAATACTTGTAAAGCAAGAATGACCTCAGCCCTTGTACTATACCATGTGCCTTAAAAGACTAAATCAAAGGGGCTTGATATAGCCCACCTAGTGCTAACTAACGATTGCTGCTAATGTACAAAGGAAGGCGGAAAAGCATCACTGAGAATACTTGTGCGTCACACGTTTAATTGTTATGAACAAAAATGCAAATGTACAATCGCATGTGACTGTATTGTTTCTATGCTCCTTAGTACACAACCCAACCAAATGCTACCTCGTGTTATCCCCCTGTTGCCTCATGTAATTATCAAAATGTAGTCCACTAATGTTATGTGATATATATATGACACTGCCCGACTCATATGGTCTCATTTGAAGTAGTACATGAATGTATAAGCTATAGAAATGTGTAATCGTCCTAATATTACTAACTGTATTAACTGTCTCCTTGTATGGTATACTGTATAGCCCAGGCACCGAGAATTGTGCAGAACCACAAGGACATCTCCCCCTCCCTCCTGCCAAGGCCCGCCAGGGCTCACTGGTGCACAGACACCACCACCTCGCCTCCCCTCATTCTGCTGGACCCGCTTCAAGTATTCACCTCCCCCACAAAACCGAGGCCGCCATGGTCAGCCAAATGAATTATTTACAATCTGGTCGTAAACCCCACCGCCTCAAGGAGCCAGAGGTACGCCCTCTCTGATCCAGTAGTACTCCAGTTCACCCCAAGTTAATGGGCCTTGGAGATAGATATTCAACCCTGTACTAACATATCATAAAGTAATTCTTCACTACATCGAACAAGAATGGAATGACAGGGTAGCTCACCTCGTGCCCTCAGACTAAACACCCAAGTTTATGACACCCGGCCAACAGGTCAACAGTAACAGTGCACTGATGTATTGGTGAAGCCCCACATTGCATGTCGTTTCTCCGGTCTCCTATTATTTCTTAGAGTAACATATTGCGGGATTTACAGGACAACTGGAATCGTATAACGGATGAGTGTTTGTGTGTGTGTGGCCGCAAGGGCAGAATGTTAATGCAGCCAACTATCAACGACACTGACTGCACCTGGCCTGGCAGCCCCACCCCGATGAGCCCAGCTGACCCATCCACCCCACGCGGATGTCCACCAATCCTGGAGCAGCTCATCACTGCCTCACCTATAGTTAGTCGACGCCACCCAATCCCTGAGACTGTGTGCCCCCTATAGCGTGTAGGACTTGTAATGTGGTTTTGTAATAAATAAGGCTGTCTTTGCTATTGTCAGACAGAGCGCTCTCAGAGCTTGCAGAGTCCTTTGCATGCCCTATTTTGATTAGATAAAGAACCCTTTCCATCACCCGCACTTGGTCTTGGTTTCATTCCCTCCTGGGGTGTGTCCTTTATTGCCTCTCATTGTGGGGAGGGTACTGCCTTTTGGGGACGCTTGCTTTCACTTCTCATTCCCGATTACCTGCTGCTTCTTTATATCTCTTTAGAATTGATTATTTGTGAGTTGAGGAATATTGCCGGAGGAAATCCTAACTTAAGTGCTATCTTTCCAAAACATACCAAAAGTGTTCTATTCTCTGGTCTTTTCAATCTGTGTTGCTAACGGGTTAATTTAAGTGCATTGTTCACATTCCTATCTGTTATTGTCCCCACATTGGCGATTGCTGCTCCCTATTAAAAAGTATATATTTGATTTGAATTTTAAATAAATAAATATTACCTTTACCATCCAGCCTGATTCTGGTCCATTGAGACCCAGGGTATTTGAAAAGGGTTGTGATATGAGTGGGGTATCTCTCAAATATTGAACCTACATATATAACAAAATAAGCATTTCGGTTGTGCACTGCATACTAGGCTGAGACCAGGGTAGTATCGCCTGATTGAAATACTTAACAGTGCATCTTCCCTCATTTCCCTCCCGACCTTGCGTTCTAACTCTCCTGCAACAAACAAAAACAAAAAACAAACAACAAAATAAGGTTCCTTTAGGAACCACCTTTCATAGTTAAAAATAGAGGAAAAAAAATCTTACACTCCTTACATTTCTCAGTAAAGTACACAGACTCAATAAGATTTTCCAATATTTCCATTAACATTTTGTGTTATGCTAATGCGAATAATGTGGCGTTCATCCCCGGTTCCAGGTATTGGAACAGGGATAACGGCCCGCCAGCCCAAGTTATTGGCCCAAGTCTAAGATATCACACATCCCACATATTTTTCTTCCTACACCGTGACACACGCGGCATCCCAATGTAGGAAAGAAAATCAATTTCAAAGATGGCCACCATGGAAAGGGAAGCCGGGGCTCTGTACAGAGCCCCTCTTCCCTTTCCATGGCAGCCTGCAGAAGGCGATGAGAGAACCTATGACTACATTACCATGAGCACATTTATTTTTCCCTTTCATACGTATCCCAATTTCGAAAAATGTTACCACATAGCCGGTCCCTGATGGACACTTTATCCCCATTGGTCGTCCCTCGTGGTCATGGCCAGTAGCCAGATTGTCCGGGCCATGACCTTATGCCATGACCTGGACAATCTGGCCACTTCCCATGGCCACAGGCTATACCTTAGTCACCAAAGGTATATCACTATGGTTTTGTACCTACATTATGACACTTGCCAAAAAATAAAATAGACACATTTGCAAAACCATGCTTTCAGGTTCTTGCCAATACTCCTTAGACAAGTTTGCTGGAACTCCACCCAGGTTTTATTTTTTCAAAAGTGTCAAAATGTACGGGCATACAATAGTCATATAACTTAGCTCCCACTTGACAAAATCCATTCAGACTTTGCACAAACATTCAGGGTTGGCTCTCTAATCTTTCTGAAAACCTTTGTCCATATTCGTCTATCGGCAACAAACTTATAAGCCATCTAAAAATGTTGAGACCCCCCTCTAATTTAGACCCTGCTTGACAAAATCCCACCAGACTTTGCAAAAACATGCATATCTAGAATCTTTTTGCAAACCTTTGTGCAGATTCATCAAATGGCACTACATTTATAAGCCTTTACAATATTTTGGGACCCCCATTCTAATTTTATTCCCTCTTGACAAAACAGCACCACACTTTCCAAAACCATTCAGAATTAGGTCTAGAATGAAATTCCAAAATGTCATGCAGTTTCATTGAGTGGGCCAAAGTTATAAGCCATCCAAAAACTGCTTTTCACCAACCCTGTAGTGCACAAATAAGCACAGATGGCCCCGAACATCTAAGATGTTCACAGACATCACAGGACTGTCCCGGACTGTTGGCAGACATTGGAGAAGAAACACGCCCGCTTTTGGACTTTTTAAGTCCATATCCATCCCCATCACCCCTCACCTCCACAGAGATTGTTTGATAAGTGTGACAAGTGTAATGTTGCGTTTTTTAATATGTTTTTACTGCGATGTTCACAATCATCGGCACCTGTTTGGCAATACAACATGGCAGGCGTTTCCAAAAATCTGTCACACTTCACGCTTTTCACCATCCAACCAGCGAGCGCGGACCTCCTAGGCCAATCGGAGGCTTGTCTGCAGACTGAACAGAGAAGTGAGACCACGGACCGAACACATATCACAAATTCTTTTTTACCTACTTTTTGGTTGTTTTAAAAAAACGACTGGGGGGGCGTGGCTGAGCGGCACGCCATGCGGACGTGCCTGCTATGAGCTCTGTAAGCAGGCGCCCGAATTTCTTCTTATATATCCCCTACCATCTGAGTTTTCGCACGATTTTTGCTGTATGCAGTCGTGACACCTCTGAAAGGAAGAGCAGGGACACCTAATACCCGGTGTAGCTGATATTTTACTCCGAAACTATCCTGGCGGCGAAAATGGCGGCAAGTGAAGGTTGCGTTGTCTGTTTCGTCTGATGCCGGATGTAGGTCTCGCCTTTGCCGAGGAGTGCCTGAGCGGCCTGGCAGTGCCCCCGGCCCAACGGACCCTCTCGTTTGTGTGGAGGAGGGGGGGAGGGGGGGGCGGACGATCTGGAGCTCCGTGTGGGCTTGCCGTACCTCGCTGGGGCTCGCCGCGCCCGGCGCTCCTCCCGCCCTGAGAGAGGAAACCCGGGTGAGGGAGACTGGGGCGTGCTGTCTGGCCTCGGAGCATGCCGCTCTGCTTCTGGAGCCCTTGGCGCTTGGCGGGCGGTCCCGTGTCTCTGGGGAACCTTCGGCGCCAAACGTTGGAGCGGAGTGGTTGAGATCACGCTCCCGCGAGTCTGCATGCTGGCGAGTTCGAGGCTCTGGACAATACCCCTCACGCCTGCGGTGCTTTTGTATGCAGCGGCAGCCCAGTGCGGGCTATGATGGCGCAGTCAGATTAGAGGTTCTCACTGGCTCACTGCTTGCCGGCATGAGTTTTTGTGGTGGCCCCGGCCATTGGGGAGCAATCGGCAAGACCTAATGAGAAATAAGAGGACTGCTTGTGGTTTGGAATGATATAACACCTGAAGAGATGGCCCGTCTGCTTGGGAGAGGAAGAGTGGGTGATTGGGTCAGCTGGAGGGGGAAAGGAGTGTGAGAGCAATTGGGGCGATACTGCTTCAACACTGTGCACAATCTGCAAAGGCACAAGTTGGCCTGAGAGTATCTATTACTCCACCGCACGCCGCTCCTCAAGCGGAGGCTCCCTCCATATTTCCCCGACGGAAGGAAGCGCGCCCTCCCCTTCCCCACTCTTGAGGTGGTTGGCTCTCTGTCACTGAGATTGCGGGATCTTCCAACCGGTACATGCCCTGGCAATGCCTAATTCGGCTGCTAAGTGGAAAACACAGGGTATTCAAGCTTTCCTGGCGCCGCAGACGACACTCCCGCCCTGTTTGCGCACCATTACGGCGGAAATACACCCACCTCCGCCTTTGGGTCAAGATTTAAATATGGCTCTCTCCAGAGAGGACTTTGAGGCAATGTTTAAATTCTTCAAGCAAGAATTCACATTAGAGATCAAGTCCGAAATTAAAACCTCCAAGGACTCTTTGGCCCGTTCATTAGCGGACCTGACAAGACATCTTACAGGCCTGGAAACTAGGGTTAACGAACTGGAAAATGTGACTTGCGAGCTTACACACGACGTCTAGGTGCTGACCGAGAAAGTGAGGTCTGTCGAAAATCATTTAGAGGAGTTCTGGGCAAAACAAGCAGACCTGAAAATAGGTCAAGAAGAAACAATGTCCGTTTCAGGGGTGTTCCGCAACAAGTGCCAGATCAGGAACTGCCTGATTACACAGAGGTGCTGTTTAGATCCATCCTGGACATTCCCTCATCCGAGGAACTCCTGCTAGACAGGACTCACTGTGTCCACTCCTCTTCTCAACTGAAAAGAAATCTTCTCCCAAATGTCCTTACTCGTGTGCACTTTTTTCAGCAGAAGGAAAAGATCATGGCGGCTGCCAGAGGCTCATCAACAATACAATTGCGGGGCGCGGTGCTCCAGCTTTTCCAGGACCTCTCTCCATACACGCTTGCTAATAGAAGACAGCTACGCAATGTAACGGCCTGGCTGAGATCTAAACTGATCCGTTACCGCTGGGGATATCCCTGTAAATTACTCTTTGACTTTCAGAATCAACATTATATGATCTCATCGGAGGAGGAAGCCAATGCCTTGATAGCGGAACCGACCGGGCCAAATCCCACAGTCTCTTGCTCCCAGGCCTCAACTGAGGTAACTTCAGCCCCCTCGCCAAGAGACAAGCGAAGGAAGCCACGTGGCTGGCACCACCTAGCATCAGCTTCTCAGCAGGACAAGGGAGACAAGAAGAGCGTAGAGGAGTGGATCTCTGCCAAGATCTCCTTGGAGCATGAAGGGGATAACTTGGCGAATGGTTGACTCAGAAACTCTGCTGAAGTAAGCTCTCGGCCCTGGCGAACAGAGGGGATCTTACCCTCCACTTCTCCTTTAATTTCCAGCCTTGGATTCCTCCTTCGAGGGACTCCTTTTGGGATTAGACATATTTAAGAGCTCCGATTGGCATGTTGCCCTACAAGTTCGACGTGTTTGCAATTCCCCGCCTGCATTTCTGGACACGCTGGCTTTTTAGAGTGCCGGGTGTCTAATTGCGGATAGAATGGGTGGTTCAAATTCAGTTTACTTCACAGTTTCGGGCGCCTGTACGGATTGCGTCCGAAATGCTTACTATTGGGAAAAGATTAACTGGGGTCTTAAGCATGAACAGATTTTGATGGTCGCTACTTATTTTAATTTGGTATACTCATGTATTTATGTTGATTTTTTTTTACTGTTTATTCATCTGTTTCCTTTCCCCTCAAGGTCCCGACAGATTTGTTCCATGACCTTACCTGCACTACGCTGCTAGGGGTACTGAAAAGATGTTTGGTCTCCCGAGGCTGTCATATAAGTCACAAAGAAGTGTAATGGCTGCAACTGAATGCTCGGACACTGGGAGAGGGAACCAGGCCGAACCGGGGATGGCGCAGCCGCACGTTACGTGTGTCACACTGAACGGTGTCACACTGAACGTACAAGGTTTAAATTCTCCCCTTAAGGGCAAAGGGTTATTTCATAGATTGGCTACTTTACAGGCAACGCTGCTATTTCTGCAAGAGACCCACTTATGTCCTGTGGATGAACCATGTCTTAATGGACTCTAGAGGTGGTCCGAGACAAAGCGGGGAGATTCCTACTAGTTGTGGCCCTATTGGACGGGCGCAAAGTCACATTGGTCTCAATATATGCTCCAAACGTTAAACAAAATCTATTCTTTGCAAAATTATCTAAAGCCCTGTTTGACCATGCAGATGGGGAAATTCTCCTCGGGGGAGATTTTAATGCTGTCATAAATCTTCTGGTAGACAAAACCCTGCCCCACTCGTCGACAGATAAGATTAACTTTTGGGCCCTTACTACACTACTGCGGGATCACTCTCTTATTGAGCTCTGGCGTTATTGTCATCAAAATGAGCGAGACTACACTTACTTCTCAGTGGTACACTTCTCTGGTACCGCTGGCAGAGGCAGTGGAGATCCTGCCAGAGGCTCTCTCTGATCATGCACCTGTGAAGCTCATGTTCTCACCATTCCGTGCGGCCCCGCCTCGGAAGCCCCCTTGGAGGCTGAATGACTTCTTGCTAGAAGATCCATTAGTCCGCTCACACATAAGAGAAACATTGGAATGTTATTTCAGGGAGAATAATAAGGGAGACATGAATCTGGGGACTCTCTGGGATGCAGCCAAGGCGGTCATCAGGGGGCATCTGATTGAACAGGCAGTACAGAGGGGGAAGGCTAGGAAGGCCCTGCAAACGCAGCTAGAAGAAGAAGCTCACAGACTTGAAGAGATACACAAAACAAAAGGTTCCCGACGTTCCCTGAGAGATATGAGAGTAGCGAAGAAGGCGTTGGAGGCGCATCACATGGGTATTGCGGCTTACTCGATGATGCTCACCAAACAATATTTTTACTCGAAAGGGAATAAGGCGAACAAACTCCTTGCTGCCAAATTAAAAAAAAGCAGAATAGACTAAATAGAATAGACGCTTTGAGAGATGAGTTTGGGCAATGTATCTATACGGAGGAGGGTGAACTCCAGATCATTGAGAAATTCTTTAACAGGCCACCCCCCACCTAGGGAATCCACAGCTTTCTAAAGACTTCTTGACTAAAGCAAATCTTCCACAACTTCCCCAAGCTTTGCGAGAGTCATTAGAAGCCCCGATAACCACACACGAAGTTGAATTGGCTATCAAGGCCCTTCCCTTGGGTAAAGCTCCGGGCCAAGACGGATTTACCAATACATTCTATAGACTCTTCTCGCCCGAGCTTACACCTCGCCTCACAGAATTATTTAATCATCTGTGGGAAACTGGCTTGGTCACTAGATCCATGGCAGCCTCCTCCACTACTCTAATCTTAAAACCTGGAAAAGACCCAACAGAGTGTACCTCATATCGCCCTATAGCGTTGCTTAATACAGATGCAAAATTATTTAGCAAAATCATAGCCCAGCGTTTAGGGGAGGTTCTCACAACTATTATAGATAAAGACCAGACCGGATTTATCCTTGGGCGCTCGGCACACAACAATATCCGTAGGGCGATAGATTTGGTTTCACTTGCCTCCACTATCCCAGGCCCTTTGTCTCTCTTGTCCCTTGACGCCCATAGGGCATTTGATAGCATGGCCTGGGACTAGTTGAACTTAGCGCTGAAGGCCTTTGGATTCGGCCAGAAATTCTCCAAGCTAATCCTTTCAAATTTTCAGATTCCTTCAACCCAAATTCGAATGAACTCACATTGGTCAGCCCAAATTCCAATGGGTAAAGGGACTAGGCAGGGGTGCCCCCTATCCCTGTTGGTGTTGGCCCTTGCTATCAAACCCCTGGCTCAACATATCCGTCTTCACCCAAAGATCAAGGGCTTTACCATCGGGAATCACTGTCACAAAGTCGCGCTATACGCGGACGACATCCTCTGCTTTTTGAAAGAAGCCCGAACCTCTCTCCCTCCCCTCATGGACCTCCTTGCCCAATTCGGGAAGATTTTAGGATTCACAATAAATATGGCCAAATTCATGGGTTTGAATCGGACTGAAACTTCTGAGACCCTGAGATATCTGCAAAATGCCTATTCCCTCAAATGGAAGAATACCTCCGTTAGGTATCTCGGAATACAACTCACCCCCAACTTTCTGGGTCTGCTGAAGGCCAATGTCCCCACACTTTTCAAAGAAGCCAAAAAATCTCTAGGGAGATGGTCACTACAGGAAGTATCCTGGCTGGGGCGAATAAGTGCTATTAAAATGGTTTTACTCCCTAGGCTTCTATATGCATTTCAGGCGCTTCCTGTGGCGATTCCTGACTGAGACCTCTTGGGGCTGCAGAGGGAAATATGTCGCTTTACCTGGAAGCATAAAACTCCCCATATCCAGCGTAAGCTCTTGACCCGCGGTAGACTGACGGGTGGGCTGGGTCTCCCTTCGATTGTTAGATACTACCATGCCTCCCAGTTGGCTGCCATGCTGAGGTGGTCTCACCCGAAAGAACCCCCTAGATGGCAACATATCGAACAACATTGCACTGAGATACCCCTGGATCATCTAGCCTTTATCCCCCGAGAAACGCGTATCCACAGAGGATCCCTTCTCCCCTCCACAAAAACCACTCTCCGCGCATGTGATAGATCCTGTGCCCAACGAGGGTTAACACCTGGTCTAGGTCCTGTATCTCCTGTACTGCAAAATCCGGCCTTTACTCCTGGGCTTCAACCAAACTCTTTCCTCCTATGGTCGAAAGAGAAACCCTTGAGACTGGGAGATCTTTTTGAGGACAACTCGCCCCTAACCTTTGACCAGTGCAAAGCAAAATTTAATCTTCCAGAGACAGAAAGGTATAGATACATCCAGCTCCGCCACTGGATAACGAATCCAGAGGTAAAAAAAGAAGCCACTAGATCCCCCACAGGATTAGAGCTGATGATGAGGGAGGGTCAGCTCACCCGTAGGGTGGCTGCATGCTATCGCCGATTGGAAGAGGACGCTCCAGGGGAGGAGAAAATGCCCTATATGCTGGCCTGGGAAAGGGACCTGGGAATGGAAATTGCTCAGGAGTCTTAGCAACAAATATGGGGTAAGGCGCACAAGGTCTCTAGATGTACAACTGTTAGGCTTTGCGCGCTTAAAATATGCTTTCGTTGGTACTTTTCCCCGCAGAAATTACATGCGATTAATCCCGGTTATCCCGACAACTGCTGGCACGGATGTGAGGCACGAGAGGACTTGGGCCATTTATGGTGGTACTGCCCAATTATCCAGTCTTTCTGGCTGGAGGTTAGATCCAAGATCAAAGACATCACTGGTACTCTCCTCCCCATGGACCCGTTGATATTGTTATTGGGAGATACTCTGGATGATGGTTCGTACCCGCAGTCAGGCCCCCAGAGCGGAACTGATAACCTAATTGCTTATGGCAGCTCGCCTCACCCGTGCCAGATTTTTGAAAGACTGGGAATTGTTGGGTTTGGAAAAGTTAACGGCCACACTGGAAGGCAAGACTGCTAAATTCTCAAGAATTTGGGGACCTTTTCTGGAATATGCTGCCGAGAGCGAGCATATGTTTTTTCAACCCAGACTGAGCAAATATCTTCTGAAGCCTTAATGGAGTTCCAACACGGACATTGGGCATCACCCAGATGGCTACCTCACCTAAGACTGGGAGGGGTTTATGGAACTTAATTCTATGCTCTCTGCTTATGGACTGGGGTGATTTGATATATTTTTTTTTTCTTGTTTTATTTTTAGGTTTCTTGCTGCCTATCAGTGTTTAGATATAGATGAATCCTTTCACAAGACACCAGTTGTTGATGAATTATATGGTTTGATGAACTTTATAATGTTGAAAATGGAATATCAATGGGTCGATCATTTGTAATTGTTTTTAACGCTCTTCTGTATTCAATTGTTAGATGAATTCATGATTACATGATATTTCAATAAAAATAATTTTGTCAAAAAAAAACAAAAAACTGGATGGATTCATACCAAATTTACAAATGCACGCTTTCGCTTTAACCACTTACCCAACGTACTGTGACATGGGGCAAATGAGCGCATCAAGAAATTAATGTTGGTTGCCAAGAGGATATGCTGGCACCATGCCCCAATTTGGGTAGGTACCTTTTAACCGAGTCTCTATCGCCGCATAAAACAACTGTAACCCCCCCGGTAGCAGCAAGAGTATACTTAAGTGAAAAAAATGCAAGGAGAAAAAGAGAACAGGTTTGAGTTGGTAAAAGTTCCTACAATTCAGCTAGGAAAACATTCTGTTATGATAGATGGCGTAAAAGCGAGCAAACCCACACCCTAACTCGGGGATTAAAACAACCTCACCCCAAAACAGCACACTGCACGTGATGCAGCCTACCTAAAACACAAATGATCCCAATATGAAATGCCCTGTTTTCTCTTTCAGTCATGGGCTGGCCAAACAGCTATATACGTATCTTAACGGTTGTTGCAATTAACACATCCACCAGCTTGACTGAAACATACTCTGAAACACAGTATGTGTCTCACCATCCGTCATGTTCATTTAACAGTTCTCACATAAGGTTATATGATGTAAGGAAAACACAGTACAAACATGTAGTCTTCAAACAGTGGCTGAACAACGGGACTTCGCTTGTGAGCACGTGTTTTTCTCTCTTTGCTGATTACCGTCACGTAAACAGACGGCACCTAGCGCCCCTGAGAGAAAAAAAAATATAATATAAATTGGGCTTAACTCCAAACCAGCCCGAAACTGTCTCCCCTTAGCCTACCTCAACGGTGACATCGAAATGAATGGGAAAAACTGCAGGGAAACACCAAGATCCTCTGAACGGGAGAGCCACTCGGCATGGACAGCGCACGTTTCCATAAACGGCGCTACTGAACTTGCATGCCTATGCAGCCACTGCAAACTCCCCAGATTGAGTAAGAGCTGAGGGCACACAAGATGGGCAGGCCTCGATTCACCATGTGCAGTAGCACGCACAGGGTCTGTGCCCTGCACCTCCTCCCCCCGAATCCCCTTCCTCTGTGCCAGCGCACCTCGCTTTCCAGGGACCACCCAACTCCCATCTCACTGCAGGGGAGCTTCAATATCACCTGAAGTGAAAACATCTCAGGAACAGACCACCAGCTCCCCATGATGGCAGACAATACCATAGTCCTCCATTTTAGGATACCTTGAGAATAGTTATAACAATACCACCCCGACATTGAGAACAAAATGGATGAATTGATGCTTTGTGATTACCGAAACCAAGAAAGGGAAATAAAAATTCACTCATTGCAGGAAACCACACATAAAACCAATATCCAGAGGGCCTAGAGACAACACATGGACACAAAACTACATTTACACCATATGTATTTTCACTGCATGGGGACCTGAACATGTCAGCACAATCTTCATTTTCATTTATTTTTCTTCACTTCACTGCGTATACAATACCCCAGACTTGCCATAATCTGAAATATACGTTAGGTTACACTCACCCCTCCCTCATGCAAACACCCCTGTCCATAAGGGTGTCAATTTACATCCAAAGGTTAGCAGTGGCAAAAGATATAGCGCCTCAACCCTTCTTAGAAGTATACTCCACCATGGCTGAATAGTAGTAACTTGGGTATGCGTGTCCGAGTTTGCACATAGTAAAACCTTTGCAGGAATTCCCCTTGTAATAGGTTCACATGGTTTTCCAGGAGCATCACAACTCAGCATCCTAACGGGCCTGACCTCCCGGCAGGATCTTCTGGGTTCACAAATATCCTCTGAATGTGATTTGGATCCTGACTCCATGCTTACCAAAGGCGCTAACAGTCTGTCCATTGTTAGAGAGTTTGAGGTCTACGTGGCCTCCACTTTCTGTGGGCAGAAAAGATCTGTATCAACAGTTGTAGGCACCTTTCTCCTGGTTTCAGGGGGTAGTATATGACCCGAGGTCCCTGGAGTTATGGTGCCACTCTCGTGCCCGAATGCTATGTTCAAGCTCTCAGAATCATCCTGACTTGCTTCCTCCTCCCCTTCTTGACTGGACTGAATCTCTGAGGGACTCATAGCCACATCTATGTTCTGTGACTCTCCAGCCACATCCTTTTCTTTCCTATCTGGACTGTAAACTATGGATGATACAGTACTCTGCTTTGAGGGTTCAGAGTTGTTCTCACAACTCGAATCCTCCAACCTACTCCTAGTAACCACCTTTCTGGGAGAAAGAGAATTCTCAGTATCATCCAGATCCATGTCTACATCTCCTATGCGTAGTATGATAGGATATGATATGATATGGTATTTGTAACGCGCCTATACACATGTGTTTCAAGGCGCGACGAGGCAGGGAGGGGGGGGGACAAGGGGAGACAGACAACGATCTTACTAGGCCAGGTGTCATTCAGATCGCGCAAGTGCAAGGGTGGGGGAGGGGGAAAAGTGCAAGGGGAAGGGGAGGGGGGGGGAAGTGCAGTACAAGGTAAGAGGCGTAACGTAATAAATAAATAAATAGGGCCAGCTGGTGGCAAGTGTGAGGTAAGTGCAGAACAAGTGCTGGGGGATGGGGGGGGGCTGTAGGGAAACAGAGACAGTCCCGCAGTGCAAAGGGGTTCCAGGGCATCAGTGCAAGTGGAGAGTGGCAGGGCCCAGGACCGAGGCCGTTTAGAGTGGTCCAGTTGCAGGATCAGTGCAGTTTCAGTGAGGAATTAATTAGCTGTTCAGCAGGGGAGAGGGAGAGAGAAAGCAGAAGCAAAGAGGAAGGTTTTGAGGTGCTTCCGGAACCGGAGATGGTTCTCCTCAAGTTTCAGGGAGGCAGGAAGGCTGTTCCAGAGGGAGGCCCCTGCCGCGGAGAGAGATCTACCCCCAGCTCGTTGCTTCGAGAAGCGGCTAACCCTGAGGGAATTGGAGGCGGATGAGCGAAGGGCTCGGGAAGGAAGATATTTGGGAAGAGAGAGTTGAAGGTATTTAGGACCCAGGCCCCAGAAGGCCTTGTGGACAATGCAGAGGGTTTTGAACTGTATCCTCGCAGCCACTGGGAGCCAGTGTAGAGATTTCAGTCCTGGAGAGATACGGTCCCTGGGCTTGAGGCCAAGGACAAGTCTCGCAGTTCTGTTCTGGATGAGTTGCAGAGGGCGGAGAGTGGAGGCAGGCAGATTAAGATAGAGGCTGTTACAGTAGTCCAGCTTCGAGAGAACCAGGGCTCGGGAGACAGTGAGCTTCTGGGGGAAGGAGAGGAAGGGAAGAATACCTCTGAGGAGGTGCAGCTGGTAGTGTGACCTCTTGGCGACGTCAGAAATATGAGGAGAGAAGGAGAGTGTGGAGTCGAAGATGACCCCAAGGTTTTTTGCCTTGCAGGTAGGAGCAGGAAGGGGGCCAAGGGAGGCAGGCCAGAGAGCTGCAGGGAAGGAGGGAGTGGGAGTACCGATGAGTAGAATCTCAGTCTTACTGGCATTAAGGCAGAAGTCATTGGCGGCACACCATTCTTGGATAGCAGACAGACAGTCAGAGATGAGGGAAGGAGAGGGGGAGGCTGAGGGTAGCCTGAAGATGAGTTGGGTATCGTCCGCATAGCACTGGAAATTAGGGCAGAGAGCGGCGATGCGCTGGGCAAGGAGTGCCAGATACTGGTTGAATTCCTAGTAGGTAATTCCTGTGGAGAGTTTTCACAAACCAAGGATTACCCTCTTCTCTTAATCTGAACACAGGCAGACCAGGTAACTGACATCCAATGAGGTAAAGGCGAAATTCCCAGCGATCCCCCCAATTTGTTTTACCCCTTTTTTCCAAAGCTTCAGACGAGAACCCTATCCCCAGGTTGCAAGTTCTGAAACCTGACTTTGCTATCATATTTCTTTTTGTTTGCATTAGCATGGTGTTCAGACACAGCCTGAGCCAACTGATGAGGTTGGTTTAACTGCTCCTGTAGATCTTTAACATATTTACAGAAGCTCTCAACTCCAATCCCATCTGAGAAAACCCCAAAACACAAGTCGATGGGTAATCTAGCGTCCCTCCCAAACATGAGCTGATAGGGCGAGAAACCTGTGCTGTCATTTTGTGTACAGTTATATGCATGTACTAGTGTAGACACATGCAGGGTGCATTGGGACTTTTCCTTATCTGTCAGGGTACCCAGCATGCTCAGGAGGATGCGGTTAAAATCGCTAGGCCGGTGCGTAACCTTTAAGGTGATATGGGGATGTCCTTGTCTTTCGCACCAAAATCAAATTGCATCAATTCCTTAATATGTTTAGACTCCAAATCAGCCTCCTGATCAGATAGCAGGCGCGCAGGCCAGCCATATTTTACAAAAAAAGTCTGCCAAAGTACTTTAGCTATGGTGGTTGCCTTCTGGTCCTTTGTGGGGTAGGCTTGGGCATGCTAGGATAAAATATCTGTTACCACTAGTATGTCCTGGATCCCACTGCGGTCTAGTTCTAGGCTCAGGAAGCCAACACAGATTAAATCCATTAGTCCAGAGCTCTGTAGATGTTGTAGTGCTGCAGCCGGACGGATAGGCAACTTCCTGGTGATGCAACGGGCACATGTTCTGCAGTAGTTGTTCACCTGCAGGCCCAACCGAGGCCAATAGAACCAATTTCGAATTATATCCAGCGTGCGTTCACTTCCCAGATACCCATGCTGGTCATGAAGAGCTCGAAGTGCCACTTCACAGAGTGAGCCAGGAAGCACCAGTTGGTGAATTGGACGGTCTTGAACCTGGCTTTCTTTGTACAAAACGCTACCTTTTACCACTAGAGTCTTCCATTGAGTTCCGTAAGCCTGTCGGACTGCCACACTGTTAAGGTTAGGTGGTCCTTCTGCTCCATTCTCTTTTGCTTCGAGTACCTCACGTAGGTCAGAACCATTCAACTGCGCTTGTCTTAACTCGGCTCTGGTCAGGTTGGTAATTCTGGAGCCATTAAGCTGGTAGCATCACAGTAACTCATGGGAACTCCTCTCGCAGTCCCTCCAAGAAAGTCTATGAGACAAGTTTATTCAGTAGGTCGGAGAGTTTCATTCAAGCAAATCGCACTCACAGTAGCCAACAATGTCGTCTCTTGGTATAAAGAGTATTCTCTCTCTCTGGAAGGTGGCCTTTCTGAAAGAGCATCAGCACTGATATTGTTAATCCCTGTGCAGTATTTTAACTGGAAATGGAAAACTGATATGACCGCCAGTCAGCGATGACCTGTGGCATCTAATTTGGCAGATTTGAGGATGTAGGTCAGCGGTTTGTCTGTTTGTATGGTGAAATGTGCTCCATAGAGATAATCGAGTATTTCAGTCAGTGCCCACTTAAGAGCCAGGAATTCCAGCTTGGGGGTTGGATAGTGCATTTCAGATGGACTTAGTCAACGATGGGTGAATGCCACAGGTCGGATGGCACCCTGATTTTCTTGATATAGCCCTCTGCCCAATCCACCAAGGCTGGCATCGACCTGGAGTACATGGGGCAGCTGTGGATCGGTATAAGCCAGTACGGGTGCTTCTGTGATTGTCTTCTTCAACTAGGCAAATGCTCGATCATACTCAGCGGTTCAAAGCCGTCCAAAGGTCTCTGGGTTGATAAAGAGCATCACAGTTGACTTTCCTGCAAGGCCTTTCTTTCTGCGTGCCAGGTAACCCTTGGTCAGGTCGGTCAACCGCTGGGCTATATTGGCAAACCCAGGCACAAACCTTCTATAGTAACTGCAGAACCCCAGGATTGTACAGGTTCTGCAGCTTTGGCCAGATTCCGAGTGCTTCCATCTTGGCAGGGTCCACACTAACTCCTTCAGCCAACACGTCACGGCCGATGTTTTTCACGCTGTGGTTCTGCAGAATTGACCTTCAACCCTTGTTGGCAAAGACGATCTAGAACTATGATGGTGCTCTTCTAGGGTTTTTCCAAAGACAATAACATCATCCAGATAAACAAGTGTCTCCAGTAAATTCATATTGCCCACAGGGCACTCCATCAATCATTGAAAATTGGCCAGAGCCCCCGATATCCCTTAGGGCATCCGGGGTAAATTGACAAAACCCAAGCAGTCTTCTCTCTGTCTTCCTGCAGCATAGGAATTTGATAATAGCCATTTCCTAAATCAAGAACTGAGAACCACTTGCTCCTGGCCAGACAGTCAATGGCTTCATCTACTCGGGGCATAGTGTATTGATCAGGGACCGTTCAGGAGCCTATAGTTTATGCCCAGCCGCACACCACAATTCTTTTTTCGTGCTACCACTATAGGCGAAGCATAAGGACTTCTGGGCTCTCCAATGATCCCGTCTTTTAATAGTTCCTCAAGATGGTGTCTGATGTCCTCCGCATTAGCAGGAGCCAAAAGCCTTGACCTTTCTCTGAATGAAGTGCTGTCGTTTAGCTGGATGTGGTGCTCCATTCCATGTGCTTCACCCAGATCCCATTCACTGGTGGAGAATACTTTGGCTCGGAGCAGCAGCTGACTGCGCAGATGTTCCTTCTCTTGCTCGGACAGTATCAAGTCCCCAAAGTTGACCTTCTGAGCATCAAATGGCAGAGATATGCTCTGTGCCACGTTTGCCTGACCACTGAGTCAGTGAGATAGAATGGTGCAATCTTCAGGCCCCCTGGGATTTGTATGACTGTTATATTCGTGAAAGGGACCTTAATGTTCTTCAACCCTTGTCTATTGTCAGTTACAAGTGTAGCAGTGGTCCTCTCAGGCTCAGAATTAACAAGTTACCAGTATTAGTCCAAAAGGGAGCGTACACCAGGCAAGAAGTAATGCTGTTCATTACAGGTGGGCAAGCACAAACCAACCAGCACAGTGGAACAGAACTGGTTGATGAGAGCTGACAAACTGGCTCATAGTGAACATCACTTTTTATGTTGCTAATACGTGTTTACAGTAAGAACCAGTTGCATTTCAAACTTCACATCATCTCAATTCTCATGAAGCTGAGTGGTTAGAATAGGTCGTACCCCTATAGCTAGACTTATGTTTTGAAGACATTATTGGAGCAAATAGACCTGCCCTCTATCGGCTCATCCCTCCCCATGTGGAACCACATTGCTTCCCGCTCAACCCCGCAAACAGTTTACAATTAGAAATATCATAATTGTGCAGACCTCCAGATCTTTATTCATCTGCCATTGGCCCGCACCAGAAAGGACGGAACACAAGACACCCTGAACTAGTGGGAAGGGAAGACATTCAAAACGCACTTGTCAGATGATAACCCTTGCGAACACTATTGTCGACACACTCTGGGCTTGTTACTTTCCAGGGACACCAAAACGTACCGGCTGATTGGCTCTTCTTGGAGCGCCCCTTCATTCCACATCCATTTTCCCATACTCGCTGGCCAAGGGACGATTTGAAACTGCCTGTGGTGTTATGAGAGTGCCTCTCTGGATAAGGTTGATTTCCCAAGCTCCCACATGCAGCTGTCGGGTTGGCTCGCCAACCTTGATTGTATCGCTCTGTGCGGTTTCCAGCGGCTGCAGTCTGCTGGAGACGAGCAGCCTGAATTCAGCGTCCTCCCTCCCTCAGTCACGTTGTACAGGCCGTGTGCTCAAAGCTGGCTTACAGGTTGAGGCCTACTTGCGGTGCCCCCATGAAGTGTGCTTACCTGCGATTTTGCCTTCCCCGTATTTGTGCAGCAGGTTCCCTTGTGTCCATATTGTGCTGTATACAGAGAGTCCCCCTTGCTCCGCTCCATGCTTCGTCCGTGGGGCTAGCTACAGTCTCCCCATGACCCCCTTGTTTCTCCCTTGGCGATGTCCTGGCCCACCCCGCTTAATCCTGCAATTGGTAGGTGCACCCCCATGTCTGCTGCTGGATCAATACCTTCATTACACTAGCGTGCATTGCACCAGCACACCTCCAAGCATGCCTTCGCCCTCGGGAGCCTCCATCGCCAACCTTCTGTAATGGTCATGTTCTTGGAGGCTTGCATAGCCAGGTACCATCACAGTCTTGCCAGGTGGTATTTCAGGTTGACCATGATTGGTGGTGGTCACATCTCATATGAGCCCTTTAGGTCGATCACACTTCTCCATGAATCTCTTTAGGCCTGTTGGCAGGCTGTGTGCATCTTCAGAGTTCAGGCAATCTGTGGGCCAGCCATTTCTGTACAAAGCTTGGCTAACGTACCAAACAGTGTAGAGTTGGTGCCCATTACCAGCAGCACTTCAGGATTTTGGTTCTTCGTGGTGCACACCAACGCCAAGGTGTTCAAAGGGGTGTTCACTGCAGCCACTTCTTGTGTTCGATGGATTTTTACAAAGACATATCCCAGTTATCTACAGTCAGCATCTCCAACTCCCATCAGATTCAGCCCTTACACAGGTTCCAATGGTAGATGAGACATATGCTGGAGATGGTAAGATTTGTACACTATGGTGACCTGGGATCCCCTATCTATAATGCTGCAGTCTGGACATGTCAGCAGCATTTGCAGGGCCGACAGGGACCTGCTTTGGAGTAAATTGACAAGCTGGGAGATCCTAGGGGGCTTTTAAATACGATTACATTATTTTATTCCAATAACAAGGTTTTTGTATGTTTGAATTCTGAGGGTGCTCCGTCTCGTGAAGTTGTGGCCAGGAAAGGGGTATGGCAAGGATTTGTCCTTGACCTTATCATATATATATATATATATATATATATATATATATATGACTGATCTTGCATTGGCCTTACAATCCATGGCCACCTTCCCTCCGAGGCTGGGGTCCTTGGAGGTGGGGTGGCTGGCTTATGAAGACGATATTGTTTTATTCAACCATACACACTGATTCAAGAGCATTAAACGAAGTTGGTAAATTTGTGGAAGCTAATAAATTGATAATTAACCCCAGTAAATCATGTATATTGATTTACAATAAGAACAGTAGCTGTAATAATTTAACATGGCAGCTAAACAAGAGGGCAAGCTCCGAGGTCAGGGGACTCATTTATTTCGGGTTTTCTTTCTCTTCAGAGGCCTCTTTAACTAATATTAAGGAAAGGACAAATTGGAAATTAGAAAGTATGAATATTTCTCATTTGAGTTATCATCCTATGTTTTGCTTCTTCTCCTTAAGCTCATTGCTTCAATTCTATAAGATGAATGTCACCCTGCTGATTCTTTATGGGCTGAAAGGACTACCTGTTTCCATTAGAGGCTGGCTGATGATACTAGAGGGCAGACTCTGGAGGGTGGTATTGGGTCTTCCCAATTCTGTCCCGTTGGTTGTTATTCAGCAGGGAGCTTTGTCTATCTTCCTGGTGGTACACCTACAAATATAACAAATTAAGGGTGTACTTTAAAATTAGGGATGATAACACTGACACTTGGTTTAATTTAGAAATTACAGGATGTATGAAGACTCTTCTGTCTCAGAGTTTATGGAGAGCTGCAAAATCTTTTCAGAGGAACCTTCTACCGATTTGGAAATGGGCTTCTCATGTTTAAAAAGAAAGCTGAAGGATTGAGACCTGGGAAAAAAATTTAAAAATGTAAACTATATAAAGAATATAGAGCTACTTCTATGGCTCTTGTGAAACCCTTATACTATGGGCCTCATTACACGGAAGGCGGTAATGGTTAACGGCCACCGTTAATGGCAACGGTGACCGTTAACCATTACCGCCTTACTACGAGGTCCCTTAGCGGGTTGGTGCTTTAACGCCTGCTTTTTGCAGGCGTTAAAAACCAACCCGCTAAGGGACCTTGGAGCGAATTACGGCACCGCAAAATTGCGGTGCCGTAATTAGCACCTTCCCCATTCCCATAGAGCCCTATGGGGCAGAAATGGGAATGGGGAAGGGCAATGGCGGAAGGGGGATTTACCGCCCCACCAACCTTGCCTTTCCACCAAGGCGGTGCCGGTATTTTACCGGCATGAGCCATGGCGCTAATAGCCTTCCGTGTAATGAGGCCCTATGTGTTGAAATCCCCATCACATGCATTTAGAACTGGGTTTTTAAGGTTTCAAACTAACTGTATGCTTACTTTGGAAGTATTGGGGACTAGGATGATGCAGGTTGCGTCAATTAAAGCTGTCCGAAACTCAGAATAGCATTTGGTGCTATACTGTGAGTTTCTTAAGAACCCTCATATTAGGTTTCTGGGTAGGTTTATTCATTCTCCCTGCTTTGTTATAAGTGAAAATGTATGGTTGCGTATAATGCTTGGAAATACTCTCTCACTGTCCATTGCATCAATACATTTCTTAGAAATAATTTGAGGAATTAGGAGATATTATGACACTTACAAATGATTTATGAAATCTGGCGGATTGAATGTTTAATATTGGAATGTTTTTGTATAAGATTGTATTCATTGTTTTTAGAAAGATAATCGCTTACCTTTTCATTTATTGAAATGTGGTTGTTTTATCTTAATGTTATTGACCATTTGAGTATATGTTTAGAATGTTTTTTCACTCTGTATGTTTTGATTGACTGTGAAAGTTTTGATATTTAACCATGACACAATAAAGAAGTGTTCTGTGCTGGGGGGAAGGGGGCTCAATCCTAACGCACATCCCTTGACTGAGCTGTAGTGACATTGTACAAAAGGCTGCTCTGCCCCAAACATGCAATTGTAGGCCTAAAGGGTAATTGTGTGGGCTGGAGTGAAGTGTACCTGGGTTTCAAATTAGTTAGCTTTTCAGAGTTTACATGAAAAGGTTGTATGGTTCCCCCATCCTACTAGTCCCAAATATTCCAATACAGTGTATAACCTGAAACTACAGATTACCCCACTGAACAATATTGCATATTTACAGGAATCAGAGCTCTAAAATGACCTTATGTGAGCAAGATATTTTGCAAATACTGACTTTTTACCACACATCAGTCTTTACAGTATTTGATTGCTTGTTATTTCATTTTCACATCATAAAATCAGGAATACAGGTACCAGAATGCAACGTGATGGCACCCTAAAAACCTAGACTCACTCAGCAGATCACTGACATGGGCCAACTTGATGTGTCTTTAACCTCTTACAGAACAATGAAGAGTGATGGCTGGAAGGTTTTAAATTAATTAAAAACCAGTTACAAAAACTTTGGGCAACTCTCCAACCCATTATTTATCAGCTTGCCATACCATTACAATAGGGGGAAGCCTATATGCAACTCAGGCTTGCTCCCACCCAAAAGGGGCAATCCACTCCTAAGTGCAAGGTCACATCCGTACTGCACACGACCACATGTAACCATAGACATGTTTACACTCATTGGGCCTCACCAGTAAGATGTGGCTCGGATCATTGCAGGCTTGGGACCAACTGTGAAGAATAGACTTCTGCCCTGTAGGAGTGCAAGAATGAGTAGAGGCTAAAGCGCCTACTGAGCCCTCACACGTCTACAAAACAAGAGTGCACCCAATCATAGAGGAAGAACAGGCAAAGTTAAGAGATATACTTCCTTTGCCTTTTGTGGTAACGTGGCCCGAGGGAAGGCTATACTCTAAAGAGGGGTGTGAATATGAAACAGTAGCAACCCAAAAGGCAAAGTACAACAGTCCAAAATAAAAAAAGTTCAATGTAGGTTCTGTAAAAATATACGTACATTAAACACACCATATGCCATAATAACTAAAAGAAAACAGTACAAAAACCCACTTTTGGAAAGAAATCGGAAGATGGAAAGTAAGCAAGATGAAGCACTCTGGGTAACGAGACAGGGGTAGAAAGGCAATACAAACCACAATTTATTTAAAAGAGGATATCCTCTCCTAGCAAAAGGGATTAAAATGACCTACCTAGTTTCTAAGGCCCAGAAATGGACCAGGGAGGCAGTCATCAGGCAATAATATATTTGCTCCGTCTTAGCTGTTCGGCAACAGCGAATCAGTCTTCTATGCGCTGTGCTGGCAGGTTCAATTTTAGCTAGAATGCAGCAGATGCGGTAGTCCAGATGGCAAGCAGATGTCGAGTCAGGATTCAAACTGAAGGTTGCTGTGGTTCGAAGCGAGGCTCAAGTGAAAGGAAGCCCAATTTACAGGGGTACCCCTTAAGTATACGGGTACCCCTAATCACGCTCACACCAGATTACAGTTCACCCTTCTAGAAAATTAAGGCCAAGAGTCTTTATCTTGCAAGGATAACAAATCTGATCTGTACAGACATGAGGATGGAGGGGGGGGCCCTACAACTCTGCTCCCTGAATGGCATTCTGTCCCTCACCGTTCCCAGCTCCTGCCAAGCAGGAGCCTTATATACTGTTTGACTTGGTCACTGGATACCGGCATGGCTCATCCAAAACTGTCCTTCGCTTACAAGGGATGCTGCAGTCTTCCTTCTTACATGGCCGGGTTTCCATTTAGGACAAACTACTTAAAATACTGCTGCCTATGCAAGAATACATTGTAGCTCCCGTTTATCATCATTTTGCTATATTATAAACATATTTTCCCATCATACTCTCAATACTTCACTCAATATACTCATATTTTATCTGGTCCAGTAATTCCCCTTAAATCCTTATTTTCATATAATGTTGCATTGTGGGCATGAGCATGTACATTCCCCAATTCCTAGTCTGCGTGGGCTTTTGATGGACAGGAAAAAGCTGCTGAGTTACCTCATGCTCTCCGTCAGCCTTAGCGAACACCAGGCAATGCCTGCAGTCTATTTTAAGCACAGGCTGCATTCTCTTTACCGTGCTTTGAGATTTTAAAACTACATAGAATAACATTTACAAGTGTATTCAGCTAATGGTTATTTGCACCTTTTACTTAAATACTAACTATCTTCATTTAGCGCCTGGCCACACCTGTGTGTGAATATTTTTGCATGAAAAAGCTTTTCCAGGGCTTAGAGAAGTCTTGCCTAATTGTAAAGCGCTTTGGGGGTGCAGGAAGGAGCTAGCTCCTCCCCAACACAAGCAATGTGGATCATGGAGATCACCAGGTTCATTTCCACGGTCAAGGTATGACAGCAGACAGGTTGATGTCTGGATGTGCAAGCCGAACTGTTTCGATGGTGTGTTCGAAGGTTGTGGTTCGATAATAACACCAGGGTTGGGTCGACTTTCAACTGGATTAGTGATGAAAGGGCGGGTGGTTCGAGGAATGCAGGTGCTCGATGCATCTTTGTTCGAGCTGAGGCAATGACATACTTCAGTTAGCATGGGGCAGAGTGAATTGGTTTGAACAAGCAGGACAGCAGTTTGAAGGCCGTCAATTTCCAAAGGAAGCTCCTGGGGGTCCTATTGGTTCAAGCAGGCTTGAATCATGGTTTGCAGAGGTTCAACATCGAAGAGGTAGGAATCCTGGCTGTATTGGCTTTTTAGTGCTGCGAGTCCCACTCCAAGGTCTCAGGGGCAAAAGCAGTCTTTGCTCTGGGGCTCCAAAACCTGGTGGAGACTGGCATACACCTGCAGGAGCCCTTCAGAAAGAATTAGGTCCTATGTGCCAGTGTGGCTGGCAGACAGGCAGGCGTTGCTCCGGGAGCTGGTCACCCCCAATGTGCCCTTGCAATGGATAGGGAACAGAACTTGCCTTTGACTACCTGTCTTCACCTCACAACTGGATGACTTTGGAAAGGACAGCTCTCCCAACAGGGTTCAAACAAATTCTTCTTCAAAGCTTAAGTACATTGGTGAATCAGAAGGAGTGGCAGACCCCTTCATTTAAAGGCAAAAGCACACCAGTGCGTGGACTAAAGCAAGCTTGCTTTAAGAGCTGTGAGTGTGTAGAAGCAGGAAACTGATAATAGGTGTCATCTTGTGGCCTACACACTTTTATTAAAATCAATAAAGAAACCTATCTCTCCCTACTTCTAAGGGGCTTCAGCGTTCAGAATTAAGATTTGATGATCACAAGCTAAAACCAGCTCCTGGCTGACCAAGACCTCACCCTATAGGCAAAAGCTACAGCAGGGGAACTTGGAGCTACCAGAAGATGGTACTTGTGGCCCATTATTTTTGATCCATTGTGTTTAAATGTGTATTAGATGTGTTTTAATTCTTCTTTATTAACATTCTTAAATATTATAGTTTGTCACATATACATGTTTGTAAGGCACCGGGTGGCGTGAAGAGCCAAAAGTATCTCCTGGTAACTGTTGGTTTCAAGCTACCTAGGCTCCCATAGGCTACAAGCAGGAGCTAAATAGCTCCCAGCTCCCCTCAATTTCTAACTCTGCAAGTGCCCGGTCTCAACCTAGCAAAACTTTAGTGAGTTGTCAGAATGTACGTCAAACTTAAATGTTCTGCATCTTCTGTCAAGATACCAACTAATCTAACCCTAACCCTGTAAACATAAGTCTTTAAATAAGGTGAAGTTTGTGTTTCTTTCTTCAGGAGAATGACTCCCTTCTCTTGGTTTCTTGCTTCTGTCTTATAGTAGAAGTAACTCCTACAATGTTGCATCACAAAGTGCCAGGTGAATGACTACCTTCTCCTGGTCCTTCTATACAAGTTCTCCACGGGGGTCTTTAAGCACTCTTGCAGTAAAGTTGTATTCCTCTCTTTAATTCCTTCCAGGAAGTAGAAAAGCTCATAGCCTTATTTGGCTTCCATTTACCTTTCTGATGAGGGAGATGGCTCCCGTTCCCCTCTACTTGGGCAGCAGTATTGGGTCGACCACTGCGATGAGGAAGAGGATGCTCAATGACATCTGCTTCGCAGTGATATTTGATTGACCACTGCAACCAGGGAGATGACTCCTGATGTACTCTGCTTGAGCAGTGGTATTTCTCTGGCCACTGTGACGATGGAGAGAACTCCTGATGCACTCTGGCTCAATTGTATGGTTCAAGTTGTCACCACTGTGACGAGGGAAATAACTCCTGATGCACTATGTCTTCTTGGTTTGGCATTGGGGACCCCTCCCAGTCTTCCTGCCGTTCCCGTGTCCTTGTTCTCTGTTGTGAGACGGCTTGGTTCTTCCCAGGGTCATGGGTTCCTTCCTCTGTGATTTCTGACACCTGCATGTCTCCGCGGCAGGCTCCAGCTGTCTTGGCACTGTTTCCAGACCTCGATTACTTCTTTCTTCTGGCAAGTAAGCTCCCAGCTGGCTCCTGGGACATTGTAGCAGCATCCCGTTCTCTGCAGCCTCCGCCTGGAGGAACAGCTTCTCCGCATCACTGGTTCTCCCGGTTTGAATCTCCCGGACAGGACTTGCCTGCTGCTGGCTTTCGCAATGGGAGCTCTCTACTCCGTTCTTGCTTTATACTTTATATTGTTGACTCCGCCATGCGTAAAGTCAAAACCATCCTGGAAAGTCTTTGTGAGCCACCTCATTGCAGCACTTTGAGGACTTTGCCATTGGTTTCTCATGTTATTCTTCATAGCAGTATGTTCTACATTTGTCACAGTCATGGCTTTACAATAATGCATGTTTCAACAAACAATGAAAGGGTGACCATGAGCGTGGGGGTCGGGGGGGGGGGGGGGGGTTCTGTGACAGAGCGGTAGGGAGTCTTTTCCACAGGTGAACATCCTTATCCCCAGAAGGGGAGTGCCTCCCTATGAAGTCCTCCTGCATATTACCAGCCCTAGGGGGACTATTGGGTAGCGGCCTCACTTCCCTAGCCTCATAGGAAAGGGCTCCCCCTGGAGGAGAAGTGCTGAGACCTGGTGAATTGTCACAGACTCCAATCCCTGTTTTTGGTGGACTTTGCCTTTAGACATCATAGCCAAAGTCCTTTGTTTTAAAGTAAGTGGCAGGAACAGGAAGGGAGACAGAGAGAAAACAAGATGGTGGAAATCTTCTTCCGGCTGGTCTGCGCTCCCCAGTCTAAACTAACCCCGCCCCCTCCTTCCCTTGTCAGTAGCCTCAAAGGCCCTTTTAGTATGCAACATACTGGTGTGAGGTTAGTCCTTTTGGGGTAGCTGTGCCCTTTGAATCCTGTTTTCCTGGCCAGTTCCTGATGGGAGGCTGGCTAACTGGGGAGAGGTGTTACCCCCTCACGAAGGATTAAAAGGAGAGGCACAGCCATCCAGTATCCTTCCCCGCCACTTGGCATGGCCATGTTCTGTAACCAGAATACACATAACCCTTTCACAGTGTAGCTAGGCTCACAGTGCTGACAAATATATGATAGATTGATATGGCTTGGCTAATTATGGAAGGACCTAGCCACCATACCTTAAACTCGGGTATGGCTTATATTTTAAGTGTATAACTACCACCAGGACAGTAACTCTCATAGTTATGGGATTTTGGGAACAGGGGTGCATGTATTAAATGCAGACCCTGTGCTGCAGAGACATGACTGTCACTCCATGGTCAAGAGGGCACCATGATCCCTGGCCCTGCTCTTTGCCACTTGAGAGTAGGTGCTCCAGATCAGGGTACTGATCCAGCAGGGCATAGGCGTACACTAGGCATTTCAGCTGAACCTTAGGAAAGGGGGACAAGGCTAGTAGGTCAACCTTTCTGAGACAGAATTAACACGTCATTTTATTAATGAATTTAAAAGAAAAAACCCAGGGATTCTACACCCTTGCCAGATGGCAATTTCTCACACTCACGTTTGGGCATACTGGTTCCACTCTGGGTGACTAATGCAACACTGAAAAATGATAGCTGGGAGGTTTTGAAGGAGTCAAAAAGTACTGCCAAAGTGCTGGACAACCTTTTATCTCCCTCCTTAGTGAGGCATTAGAGATAACGTCACCTGCTTTTAGTCCTTGTTTGATGAGGATTAAGTCACACATCTTATTTTTATGCATGATGTCAATACAGTTTCCAGTCACACAAAAAATAAACATACCTTAAATTTACAGAAATTGACGGGTGGTTTACAATGACAAAATTGCTTTAATTTGCAACTGATTTTTTTTTTTTTTTTTTAAAGAGGCAACAACTGGGAACTAGATGAATATTTCATGTTCCAGTACAGTTTGTTGGTTTGAAAGGGGGCTGGCATAGATATTTCTAAGCAGCCTGTTTAAGCAACTGTCCTTTTCCTTGCTTGGAGGTATGACTGGCCCTCCGATTCACTGCATGCTTTATCTATCGGGACCTAACTGCCCAGAGCAAACAGCAAATCCCCAGCCGGGCCTCCTAGAGTACAGCCCTGCCTCCACAAGGCTATGGTCACAGCACAAGTTCAGTGATCATGGCTTGGTGTTGCCCCTGTTTAAACTGTCGAAAGCCGCCAGTGTTGAGAACCTTTCTAACGTGTAAGGTCAGAATATTTGCATAGCTAGCAGAAAACTACATTTCCCATTTAAAAATGAAGTCGTTGTCGCTTCAGGGTATTTGCAACATTTGTTATTGCGTCTACACTACACAAGCCCATGTAATTGTTTTACGCTGGTCACAAAACCAGGATTGTCAATTCATGAAAACGTCAGGGATAGTGGAATTGACACACACCCGATGACATCATAGGAATTAGTGCTGCATGGCCATTGACTCTGATGATGTCACAAGAAGGGATATCATATGCCCCCTGGTAACACAACTGAAAGTGAAAACATCCTACATTTTATAATTAATACAGTGATAGTTTTTAAAGCAGACAAAACACTATTTTAGATGTGAACCATATTTCAAATATGGTGCTTTCTTGATATGCCATTGGGTTCAAGATATGAAAAGGTTACACACAGCAGAACCATCATAGGCCAAGGAAACTTCCTTCATATGACAATACAGGCGCATATAATAATTTGTTTTTTTTATATTGCGCTTTAATCGAAAGCACTTTACATAGGACATATTTACATACTATTATTACCCAATCGAAATGCATACTCATTTATTGACCTCGGAAGGATAAAAGGCTGAGTTGACCTTGCCGGGATTTGAACCTGCGACCTGACAGAATAAACACAGATCACAGCAATGAGTGTTTAACCAGCTGAGCCATCTTACCTGCTTATGACCAGTTGCTATCATTTTATGGTGCTTATACTAGCATCACCTTTCACTGCATATTCATGTAGTGTCATAATATGGAGTGAAGCCTACTAGAAACAGATATTCCCGCATATACCAGTTTTAGTCTCATATGCCAGGCAAATCTAAATATGTAAGGTACAAACGGACATATCCAGGAGTTTTCAAACCACACATAGCTTTGCAAAACAGCACACGACGGCTACCAACCGTAAAGCACCCCCAAGCTCAGCGAACCGTGTTTACCGAACTGAAGCTGCCAACATCACATCACTGCATCCTTGAACTTATCCCGCTCGTTCCCACTAACTCACCCCTTTCCTTTTCAGAACCACCAGAGCACCAGGGGACCACTGTAGTGGTGATAATGCGCGGTACAAATATCCTTTAACATGAACATTATATGCTAAGTGCAGTCTCCAATGCCTCAGAAATACCATCTAATGTCACTTATAGTCTCATAATCCTGGTATGGTCATCATATAGAAGGCCCAAACTCGCAGATGCTGACATGCGCAAGTGCAGCCTCAAACTTCCAAGTCATCTAAAACCAGTAAATAATTCACAAGCCTTACAAACTCACCTAATGTAAGGTACAGACTGAAATGTGCAGGAGCAGCCATCATATGTCAACCACAATCTCAAATGACATCTAATGTGTTCTATCGCATGAATAAGGGATACATATGAGTGAACCAGCGGGTATTAGAACCAATGACCACCAGTTCAACACAGATCCCAGTCATGGATGTGTTCGTCCACCAAAGCAGCACAGGCCCTACTTAGCTCATCAAAGAATGCATACTTCAGTTTACAAATCATACCATGCAAATGTTTGCTGGCTGTTGGTAACGGCTTTTATTACAAACAAAATGGAGCGGCTCAACAGTGATCTTTATCTGGTTGCTGTCACAATGAAAACATTAAAAAAACAAATCTCTAAATATTCCTTACTAAAAACAGCAGCATTGGCAAGAACTCAGCACCCGACCCTTAACGTACTAAAATATCTGTTCTGTTCTATCGTCCGCACTGGACTCTGCCAAACTCTCCTATTCATAAACCTAATCAATCATCCCCACAAGCTTTCATCTGCCCTCCAAGCTTTACTCACTCCTCGCAAGCCAATATCCATTTCCGCCTCCTCTGTACACTAATGACTCACTACTTTTCCTCTCTGCTGATGACACTCAAATCTTTTCCTTTTCCTCAGTCTCCCCAGCCATCCCGGAACCAACGATCTCACTGCAACCCATCACTACATGGCTGGTGCTAAACTCTTCAAAAATGGAAGCCCTTTCCTCCCCCTCTGACCTCCTCGCTCTGGGCTTGCAATCTTGGTGCCCCCTTTGTAGCAACCACCAACTGCAACAATTCATCACTACCCCTGCAGCTGCTGCTTGTATTGACCTTTTCAACATTTGAAAAAATGGGTCAATTTCGTACTCACCACGCTATGAAAACTAATCTCCACCCGCATACTCGGCAAACTCGTCTAATGCCTGTGCCTTCTCCTTGGCTTACTCTCTACTCCTTCCTATCCAACCCACCCAAATCTTCCACTTCCACCTACTGACATCATGCTTGATGGCAGCGCACACACAACCACTCTCTTCTCCTAACTTACAAACCTATCAATGTTCTTGCCCCTCAGTGCCTAGCTGACTATCTCTGTCTCCTCACTATTTCATTTCCTCTACTCTTCCTCTGCACTAAACCACACTGTCCCATGCATCACCCCCGTAACGCCTTTCGCTTCCGCTCTTTCTGCTTATTCGCCCTGCTTCTTTGGAACCTGCTGCCTTATCACAAACAGAGCTAGCCCAATTGTGGATATGTTTAAAGCTCGGCTTAAACTTCACCTACTAGCCAAAGAGGGAGCTCCCTGCACGCCTCCTGCATACCTGACCCCGAAGCCCAGCTGAAGATGTGTGGGGGCCCATTTCAACATGATGGTTGCCAGCCCACCCCTGCTTAAAGAGGTACAGTCAGAGACAACCGTGGGGTGCATACATTATAATGGAGACAAATACAGCCGGGGTTAATAGTCGCCGATTATCACGAGACAGCCACCCAGCAGGGAGCTGAAACATTAAAATGCGCTCTGGAAAGCTAAAAATCCTGCTTTGTCAGCAAGTGGATGATATGGAGGAACCAGTGATGAAAGGTAACAGGGCGATAACATTTCTGTATACCCTGAGGGAAGTGAGAGCCGGAAGGGATCCAGAAAACGCAGCTTGTAAGGCGAGCTATGCAAAGCGTGCATTGAAAGCCCCAGAACAAAAGTAATATATAAAGGAATATAGTGCTGTGTTCAGACCTCTCAACTCACATGCTTTTGGCAGGTGTCACCTGCCATGAAATTTGTCCACACATCCGCCCAGTCCCTACCCCGCAAAAAGTTATTTTCTGTTTTCACCCGCCCTCGGCACAGACGAGGTTCAGAGCTATGTGTGTTGTAAGACTGCGGACTGGCAATATGGGGGCCGTTGCTGAAGGCCCCCTGAGGCTCAAGGCCTCTTACAACTGAAAAAGATGAACGGCCCGACGCCGTCCATGCTGACCCCACCACGCCTTCCAAGTGCTGCGTAATAATAATGTAATTTTGTAAATTTGCGGAGTACTCCTCTTTAGTAAACAGCACTTGTGCCCCCCAACCCTCCAGATTAATGCTGCATTTGTAAGTCGTTTTTTGTGTGCTTGCTCTTTGTTCCACTTGGTTCAGACCATGGTAAAGTGGCTCACCACTTGTTCTTGTCTAGGTGCTATTATACAGGTACCCTTTCTGGAAACGCCTCTGCCATTGTAAATGTGTTATTGATGCTCTTCATCCAATGAATAAAAATAAAAGAGGTCTTCATGCTTGGTGAAGTAAGCAGACACGTGTGCAGTGCATTACTTAAACGTCAGAAGCGCAAAAGCCCCACAGTGATGTTTAAAGTCTGAGCATGTGGAGAGGGCCTGCTCTTCCTTTAGTCCCTTGCACACACAAGGGTCACTGCCAGTGGCACAACACCATTCTGCTGATCGGGCTCTAGCCTCCCCACCCCCAAATTTTGGGCTATGTTCACTCGACCTGGCTGACCTACAGAGCCATGCGTGGCTGGACAGAAAAGGGCACAACCATTAAACGGCACCTGGGTTCTCTTTGTTAATACAGGCCCTACAATTACTAACACAAAGCATTTCACTGTTAGCACATGCATACATTTTTAGGCAATTCAAATCGTGATGCGGGGTTAGCACTTGCATGCCAGGGAAGTGATTAGAAGTGTAGAGAGGGGATAGTTGACAGCTCACGTTCACAGCAGTCCTTAAGTGGGTGCTTTCAGAGGTAAATGGCAGAGTTAAATGCTTTTAACATTGAATCTTCACCATCTCATTGGAATGTGTAAAGAAGTTAGATGCCCCTACACACAGGGCCGGCCTAGGCGGCCAGAGCACCCTGGACACCAAAACAAAAATAGTGCTGATCAGCTCCCTACGCATTTAATTTCAATAGGGCGCCTACCACGCCTTCTCCCACCAGGCCAGCTGGTGGGAGACCTTGAAAGACTCCCCTGAAATGTCGTGGTGGGGGGGTTAATGGCAGGGCGACCCGGAAGGGCGCCCAGGCAGCCCACCCATAAGGCCGGCTCTGCCTGCACAAGTAAGTTTGCACCTTTGCGCACTTGCTGTTGGGAGAAAGGTGAGGAGGGAAACTTTTTCCTGAAACTGGCGGAATTAAAATTTTACTGTGTTTGTACAGATACTGAAAAATGTACTCACACAAACGCAGTAAAACTTTAAAGCTGCTACTTTCAAGACTTCCATCGCCCCACTGCCTCGGCAAAATCAAATGCTCACATCAGCCCCCTCCCCACGGATGGGAGCCAACATATAACCATATTATGTGCACTTTCCCCAAGTGTAGGGGGCTTATGTGCGCACTTGCTTTTTCTTCGGCATACGTGTTATGTGGCTAGAATAGTATTTAGGTACAGTCAGTGTAGACACTTATTAGTGTGGCAAGACCTTATATGTACAAGTGGTAGGGTGTACAATGTACTTTTTTTTAAAGAATCTTTTTCAAAAGTTGCTGTCCATGGCATATACAAATTATCAAAGCAAATAAATGTGTATGTCTTTAAATCAAATTACATGTTCATTCTTACTGGTACGTTGCTTTATAATTTACCATTGTATTTTCATAGCTCCCAACTCACACGCTTTTGGCGGGTGTCACCCGCCTTGTAAACATCTGACTCACCCGCCAAACCTCTTGCATGCCCATTCGATTCAATGGGCCTCTCACCCGCCAAAAATAAAATCGGGTGTTTTCACCCGCCTTTGCAACATAAATGGTTGAGAGCTAGGTCTTCTTGGTCCTCAAACCAAGCGATTCTTGGGCATGGAACAGAAGGAGTGGAGCCTCCAAGTTAGCCCCACCCAGTTCCAGTTAGTACCCCTAAAAAGTTAGGTTTCGTTGCGTCCCTGGTCACTGCTGCTACTCTATCTACCCCTAAGTACCTGCTACAAAAAAATTCTTAGATTTTTTTAACGGTAAACAATCTATAGAGTGCTGCTGGTATATACTGTGTACCTTGCTCATTACTCGGTCAAAGCCTGGCGGTTGCCACAAAGCCTTAACAGCCTCCCTTAGGGCGCTGGTGCACAGTTTGGAGCTCATGCTTTCTGGTTGATCACTGCAGTTTCCCGTTCAACAGCCACACTCTGTGCATCGACCTTCAGAGCTGTACGAAAGCTCTGGGGAAGACAGTTCACTATACGGCCGATGCACCACCTGGCCATCTTGCACTGCTAGCGTTTTCGGTTATACTTATGATGGGCGGCCATGTAAACACCAATTAATTAAGGAATGCTTTAGGTAATGCTTTACAATTCTAGTTAACACATACATGTACAAAATGCTCTCAAATATTAGCCGCGTAGCAGACTTAACACAGGGACCGTTTTCTTTTCTGATAAAACGTTGATAATTCCACGACAATCTGGAACTTTAAAAAAATACGTAAATAATTACATGGTATTAAAAGATTTGCTGCTTGAGTGCTGTATTTGTGCCCGCAGTATCACTGTCATGACTCATAATGTATATTTCGAACCCAGGAAATACCTTTCGTCCCAATCACTACGTTTCCCTTAGGCACATGTGGTGGCCATTTTGGTGTGGGAATGTGCTCTTACGCGAATTAGAAGACCAAGTTAAAAAAGAAAAACTCCTATAGTCATTTTGAAGATTTATTTCCCAAAATGATACTTCTAAAAATGTTTTTATCGACTATATGAAGAACTTAAGTCACAATGTTTTAAGTGTTAATGTTCACATAAATACGGAAACTTACATTGCAAGATGGCCACCAGTTTCCCCACAGAAATGTACTGCACAGCCGGGACATTCTTAAATGCACGGTTTCTATGTCCATCTGGGTGTGCCATGTTTTCAGTATTTGAATGTCATTCATTTGATTATTATCCCACTATGACGTCAAGGGGGCGTGTCACATGCTTCATCTGGGTATATACAATGTTACCAGTGGCAAGTTTGTGTAGGCGGCGCTTAATTTTGTCCTGGAGTTTGGCTGTTTGCAGAAATTGGCAGATATGTCTGGAGAGTTATTGATTTCTGAGGCCGGGGTGTCAGCTGCAGAATGTACTGGGAAGGAGGAAGACGCGGAAATATCTCTTGCCCGGGACAGAACCCAACAGTGCGCAGAGTTTTCAGCTATCACCAGTTGCGACCTTGCTGTGGCGCAGTGCTACTTGGCCGAGAACGACTGGCACATGGAAGTATGTGCGCGCTTACCAGCCATCGTCTCCTTCCACCCCAGGCATTCTCTTCTTGCATGCGTGACAATATTATGCCAGCTACGAGGGGGTGGGTGGGGCTTGCATTTTTCCCTGTTCCTTTTTTGTAGTCACAAATAGTAATATTTAGCAACTGTTGTTCTTTTTAACTTGCTTGGGCTCCATGCTAAGAAACCTACAGTAGGTGGTGCAAGCTTTTTGCTTTACAAATGCATATCATATTTTAAAAAGTACTCCAAAATAAGCAAATGCAATTTAATTGTGACGTAAAATCAAGTTTTATATGTTCAAGCATGAGTTTCAAGCTAGGAGCAGTAGAAGTGTTGTGGGGATAGGGTGGCCCCAATTTTTCAAAATGGTTTTGCGGTACCCTTTAGACATGGTAGTACACCATGAGTGGCCTGCAGTTTGTGTGGTTCCATATGGTGTCGTTTGCGCCACCACCATCCACATTTTTTGGTAACAGTGGTAGATGGCATTTTCATACATACACAGGGCAAAAAAATGACAAAACTGGACCATTTTACATGTGGGACACTCTGTGTTAGATCTCTGTGCAAGCCAAGTAGAAGGTCTTCTGGCGACTACCCTGGCACTCATGAAATGTGTCCTGCATGTAACCATGTCACCCCCAAACCTCATTGAACTGCAGCGGCTCTCACTGCAAGCATGTATCATCTTCAAACCTTGTTGTGTCATCCTGCCTGAAGTCCACAAGCTACCTCGCTGAGCAACTCAACATCTCTGGTGGTCTGCTATCCACTAGAAGTTAGGAAATGTACAGACTTGAATTACAATGGCGCAGGAAGGAAAGTACCATAGGACAGGCCTTCTCTGTCTATGCTCCAAGACTCTGGAACCTCCTCCCTGTCAACATCAGGCTTGTCCGTTGCTTCTACAGTTCAGGGAAGAGCACAAGACCGTCCTCTTCAAGGAATGCTCCTCCTTAACACTTAGGTCTACACACCCTGCATCCCCCCCCGCCATGAGACTTGGTGACCTGCTCCCCATTGCCTACCCTCCTGAATGCTTGTAGACTGCTTGCCTGCTTTTTTTTATTCTCTGCTTCCCTCACTGTGTTCTTCGCCCTATGATTGTGAAGCTTTCCGTTGCTTCCCGAAGCTAGGTCTGTGCTGAGTAAGTGATGCAAACGTCCCAATTTGTATATTGTTATTTTGCATTTACATAGCGCCTCATATACCATTGGTATGGTCTGAAGGCGCTGGTAGGTTGAACGCCCTTGGGAACGGAAGTTCATATCAGTAGAGAAAGTAGAGTCAATAAGGTGCGTGTGAGCTCCGGGTATGTGTACAGCTCGTGTGGTATCCGTGTAATAGCTGCTTTCTAGCGGAAGGTGTGATGGTTGAGAGGTCAGGGGTATGTGTTCGTTCTGGCAGGATTTATCCAGATCGGAAGTGGCTGCGTTAGGCCTGAGGAGAACGCCTGGCTGGGGGGTGTGTAACCAGCAGTGATTACTTAGAATGATGTGGACTGAGCAGCGAATGTTGATATGAGAACAGTTATACCGAATGGTGTCATAGTATCTCTGTGTTCTATTTGAGTGGTGATGTAAGGAGAGAGTAAGCGTGTTGGTGAGATATGATGGGTTACATGCCCTTTCAGACATTTCTAAATTCACAGAGAGGCTATTGGGTAGATTTCTATATTCAATTTTCACAGAGAGGCTATTGGGCATACTTCTTAATTCATAGAGAGGCTATTGGGCACACTTCTGAATTCACAGAGCGGCTGTTGGGCACACTTCTAAATTCAGCTTCTAAATGCACACTTCTAGATTCACAGATAGGCTATTGGGCATACTACTTAATTCACAGAGCGGCTAGTGGACACACTTCTAGATTCAGCAAGGCTGTTGGGCACACTTCTAAATTCACAGAGCGGCTACTGGGCGCACTATGCGTTCACCTGTTTTACGCACTCATCCCCTCTACACACTCGTCCCCTCTACGCACTTATCCACTTTAAGGACTCGTGCTTTACACGCATTCAACAGCAATATCCTGTTCCATATATTCATCTCTACCTGTTCTATGCCTTCATCTGTTCTGTACACTCATTCTCTCTGTACACCTATCCACTCTTCCGCCATATACTCATCGGCTGTATATACTCATTCGTCATATGTGCACTCGTCCCCTCTGCGCACTCGTCCACTTTAGGCACTTGTGCTTTACACGCATTAACAGCATTATGCTGTTCCGTATATTCATCTCTACACTCATCTGTTCTATACCTTCAACCGTTCTGTACACTCATCTTCACTGTACACTTATCCACTCATCCGCTCTGTCCATTCATCCGCCTCATCCACTCTATCTACTCATCTACTCGTCCGCTCTATACATCCATTCGCTCTATACATTCATCCGCTCGGTACACTCATCCGCACTATACTTTCATCTGTTCTCTCCATTCGTCCGCTCTATCCACTTGTGCGCTCTATTTATCCGCCATATACAATCATCAGCACTATACACTCATCTGCACTATACACTCATCTGCTCTGTGCATTCGCAGGTCTGTACATTCATCTGCTCCAGTGATCTATACACTCTCCGTACTTCCATATTCATCCGTTATCAGTACTCATGTGCTCTACATACTCATCTGCTTCACGTATTCATCTGTTCTACACACTTATCCGCTGTACGCTCATCCGTTCCGGACATTCATCTGTTTTATGCTATTCTTCCACTCAGCGCATTCCTTTGTCCTACCTGATTTATCCATTCTAGCTAATTCGTCCGCGCCATTCATTTAGTTCACTCCGCATGCATTCTGTTCATTTCAGGAGTTTAAATTACTTTACTGTTTCCGAAGGTTTTACTCATATTGATCCTTTCGCTGCTTTGATCTACTTTTATTAATTTAATTCTGTTTGCCCTTCTAGTTTATATTAGGGGTTGTTAGCTGTTAGTTTCTCGCATCAGGTGGTTTGACGGTTGGTGTCCTTGAGTTGCTGTTGGTCTATTTGGGTTAGTTTGGTACGGGTTGGTTTTAGGGGAAGAGCCATGTTTTCAGGAGTTTGCGGAAAGACATTAAATCCTCAGTTAGGCAGATGTGGGGTGGGAGTGAGTTCCATAGCGTGGAGGCCAAGGCTGAGAATGATGATCTGTTTAACCTGATTGAGTTTGTCTTCGGTATGACTAGGAGACCGGCTGAGCTTGATCCTAGGGTGCATGGGGAGTGGTAGGATTTTAGCTTGTCTTGAAGATATTGAGGTCCGCTTTTATGCAGTGCTTGATGGGAGATGCACAAGGTTTTGAAGGTCACTTTTTGGGCTACTGGAAGCCAGTGCAGCGTCTTAAGGGCTGGGGAGATGTGGTCCCTTGGGCCGAGAGCAAGTAGCAATTTGGCTGCCACGTTTTGTGCTCTTTGGAGTTATTCAGTTGGTACGCGTGAACTCCGAGGTATAGGGGGTTTGGTAGTCTAGTCTTGATATAACGATTGATTTTACCGCAGAGAGTCTGTTGGGAAAGGAGAGATATGGAAAGATGCGCCTAAGGGTTTTAAGATGGTAGTGGCAAGACTTTGAGACATTGTTGATTTGGCGCGAGAGTGTTAGGTCAGAGTCTAGGGTGCATCCAAGATTTTTCACTGAGTTGGAGGGGGTCGGTGAGTTGCCCATGGCGGATGGCCAGGGTAGTGGGTGCGGAAGGAGTTCAGAGTTGCCACATACCATGATTTCTGTCTTGGAGGGGTTTAACAGGAGGTGGCTTTAGGTCATCCAGAGTTCTATGTCGACGAGACAGGAGGCTAGGTCAGGTCGGGAGTTGGGATTTGAGTTCATTAGTTTTAGAATTAATTGAGTGTCATCGGCATAGTTGTAGCACAGGATGTTGTGCGAACGAATTATTGGTGGCAGGGTGATCAAGTAGAGACTGAACAGGAGGTCGGATAGGCATGCTCCTTGTGGGACTCCCGTGTCAAGTGGTCGGGCTTGGGAGGTATAGGTGGAGAGTATCGTTGTTTGGTACTGATCTTTGAGGAATGAAGCTATCCATTTAAGAGCGGTTCCACAAATTCCTAGGGAGTGGAGGCGGTCTAGGAGGGTTGAGTGGTTGATTGTGTCAAAGGCGGCGGATAGGTCAAGAAGGATTAGTGCTGCGCATCCCGCAGAGTAAGCAGTCATTTTTAAGGTCATCCCAAATGGAGGTTAGGGTGGTTTCAGTTCCGTGACAGGCTCTGAAACCTGATTGAGCGGGGTCTAGGAGATTGTTGGCTTCGACAAAGGCATTTAGTTGGGTAGGCAGTTCGGTCAATGAGTTTGGCAAGGAATCTGGTGTTTGAGATGGGGCGGTAGTTTTTGGGCTCGAGAGGGTCGAGCGAAGGTTTTTTAATAAGAGGTTTGACGTGAACCGTTTTGAATGCGTCGGGAAAGATACCAGAGGAAAGGGAGGTATTTATGATGGATCTTGCATGTTCTCCTGCGCAGGTGGATGCGAAAATTTCTTTGAGGATTGTGGCTGGGCAAGGGTCTAGCGGCGATCCAGATGGTTTGCGGGCAGATAGGAGTTTGCGAAATTGTTCTGGTGAAATTGGACTAACGGATTCGAACGTTGGTTGCATATTGGTCGCAGCTGGTGGGCCGGCTGGTATGGGGGGTGGATTGCTTGGGGGATGTAAGAGAGCCAGTTTGGTGGCTAGGGTATTTGTTCTGTCAAGAGCTGTGGTGTAAAAGTGGAGGGAGAGTGAGTCGCACAGTGATTGTGAGGGGGTTGGGATGGTCGTGATGCATGTCAGATTGGTGAATTCGGAGATGATTTTGTGGAGTTCTTTTCTTGGGTTTTTACAGTTTAGGATTCGGGAGTTGTAGTGGGCTTTTTTTGCTTTCTGGATTTCGGCTTTGTACTGATAAAGGTGTTGGGCCAAGATGGTCCTGTTCTCCTGGGTTTTGTCATTCTGCCATTTGCATTCTAGATATTTATATAGTTGTTTAGTGATCTTCAACTCAGGAGTGAACCACCTGGGGAAGAGGCCACGGCGGGTTGATGGTTTGTAGGGGGGTGTGAGCAGCATCAGAGGTGCGTTGAGCCATGCGTTGAAAGCGTCGGGGGGGGGGGGTTAGTTGTTTGTTGAGTTGGCAGGTAGATGGTGGAGACTGGAGGAGTGCGCCGTCTAGGTCTGGGACGATTATTAGTTTTTTCCAGGATTTGCGTAGATTCGGGGGTTCAGATTCGATTACGGGAAGTGGGTCAGGTGGGTGAATGGCGAACGGGAGAATGAAGTGATCGGACCAGAGGATAGAGGTGGGGGGTTTTAAATGAATTGGGGAGGTGGAGCTGAAGATGGCATCAAGAGTGTGTCCTTTATAGTGAGTCGGGCCATTTATGAGGAGTTGGAGGTTAATTGCGTCCAAACCGCCAACCAGAGAGTGTGTCAGGGTTGGTGGGGATGTCAAGCCATATGTTGAAATATCCAAGAAAGGTTAAGGTTGGGATGGTTTAGTTGAAGGGTGGCAATATAGTCGCAGAGCTTGTTTGCGAATTGTCTATCGTAGCCAGGGGGCCTGTAAATTATTAGGAAGGTGTGTGAGAACGACAGGGAGAGGGATAGTCTAACGAGGAGAGATTCGCAGGAGGGAATGGAGGGTTGGTTGTCGATGATTGAGGCGTGGAAGAGGGACTTGAAGATGAACGCTACTCCCCCCTCCTCTGGAGGGATGGTTCAGTGGGATGAGGGAATGGTCAGGGGGAAGGCTTCATTAGCGATCGGGGCGAAGTCGTCCGAGAACCATGTTTCGGTGATGAAGACCAGGTTTGGTTTGTCTGAGGCGAGGAGGTCAAAGATGTAGTGTCTGTTTTTCGCTACGGATCGGGCATTAAATAGGAAGCAGTTTACGACCGCCGGCGAGGTTGGTCTTGGGGCTGGAGCAGAAGGTGGTGGTGGCGAAGTGAAGACTGGGGAGGGAGTGGTGTAGGGGGGTGCTGCTCGATGGGGAATAGTGGTGAGCAGATAGATTGGCGGGCTTCGGGCGGGATTGGATAGCTGTGTGTGTTAGGATGATCGGGTTTGGTTCGGGGAATTTGAAGGTGGGGTGTGGGCGGTTAGGAGTTTCGGTTGCAGTTGATGAGAAATCGAGGGAGAGGGGTTTTAGAAAGGGTGAAGCCAAGGGGGAAGCAGTTGATTGCGGGAGTGAGGTGATGGGTCGAGACAAGGGAGGTGAGGAGTGCTGAGAGATTGAGGGGGACCATGTACGTTTCCTCTTTAATTTCTTTGTGGCGATTGGTGTATGAGAGAGGGTAGGTGGAATGGAGGGAGAGAGGGATGCAGCCTCGGTTCTTGCTAGGGCTAGGCTTGCAGTTTTTAGGGAGGGGAAAGAGTGCGGTCGGGGGAAGGTGGCGAGGGTTTGTGGGCAAGGCGGGGGGTTGATGATTGCAGGGCGCAGGGTTTCTGTTGTGGTAGTGAGGGGAGCGGGCATGGTTAACATTGGCTGGTTTGTGGAGGGGCTCTGGGGAGGAGTGGTCTTAGGGCGGTTGGCTCGCCATCGTGCCCCTCTGGCTTGGTGTTTGGAGAGGGGAATGGTAGGGAATGCGAAGGGGTGGAATGGTTTGGGCAGTGGGGGACGGCTGGGAAGGCAGAAAGGGGGTTGGGTGCGGTCCACCGTGGTCGCTTCCGACAAACTCTGGTGGAATGGGTGTACTCATGCTTGGTACAAGTTTTCTGAGTGCTTTCTAATTGTAGTTCTAAGTTCAGTGGGAGCACGCTTTTAGGCTCACTTCTAAGTTCAATTTGCACCGGGATGATATTAGACTATTTGGTGCCCTTCTTGGCTCGACTGTACACGGAGGTGTTATTGGGTTTTTAGGTGTTGCTGGGTACACTTCTAGGTGCAACTGAATACAGAGATATTAGGCTATTAGGTACTATTAGGTACACTTCTAAATTTCAGTGCACACAGAGATGGTGTTAGGTCTACCTCTAGATTCAATTTTGTACAGAGGGGATATTAGCCTATTGGGCGCAGTTCTAACTTCAACTGAACGTTGGGATGATATTAGGTCTACCTCAAGATTTAATTTTGTATAGAGTTATTAGGTCTATCTCTAGATTCAATTTTGTGTCGATGGGGATATTTGCCTATTAGGCATACTTCTCTCAATTCGATCTAGTTTTGCATAGAGTTGTTATTAGTTCAATCTCTAGATTCAATTTTGTGTCTAGGAGATATTAGAGTATTAGGCACACTTCTCATAATTCGACTTTATACCGGGAGGGTATTAGGCATGGTTTCTAAATTCACCTTTGTACAGCGAGGTTATTAGTGAGATTAGTCAATTCAACCAGACTATTGGACTATTAGACACACTTCTTACAATTCGACTTTATACAGGGAGGGTATTAGGCATGATACTAAAGTCTGCTTTGTACAGAGAGGTTATTAGGGAGTTTAGTCGATTCAATTACAGGTTCGTAAAGGTTTTTGGGCACACTTCTAAGTTCAACTTCTAATGCGCTTCTAAATTCAACATTTACAGAGAAGCTATTGGTCGCACTTATACATTTTGCTTACACTGAGAGGCTATTGGGCACATTTCTAGATCCAACTTTCATAGGGATGCTATTGGGAACACTTCTAAATTCAGCTTTGCACAGAGGTGTTACGGGCACACTTCTAGATTCAACATTGCACAGGGGTGTTACAGGGCACTAAATTCAACTTTCCACAGGGAGGCTATTGGGCACACTTCTAAATTCGACTTTCAAAAGGAGGTCCCTGGGCATACTTCTAAATTCAACTTTCAAAAGGAGGTTATTGGGTACACTTCCAAATTCAACCTTCCACAGGTAGGCTATTGGGCATTCTTCTAAATTCAACTTTCAAGGAGCAGCAGTTGTGTACACTTCTAAATCAACTTTCCACAGAGAGGCTATTGGGCACACTTCTAAATTCAACTTTCAAAAGGTGGTTATTGGGTACACTTCTAAATTCGACTTTCTATATAGAGGCTATCGGGCACACTTCTAAATTCAACTTTCAAAGAGCAGCAGTTGAGCACACTTCTACAACAACAATCTTCTAAATTCAACTTTCAAGGAGCAGCAGTTGTGCACATTTCTAAATCAACTTTCCACAGAGAGGCTATTGGGCACACTTCTAAATTCAACTTCCAAAAGGTGGTACTGGGCACGCTTCTAAATTCAACTTTCCACAGAGAGTCTATAAGCTATTGGGCACACTTCTAAATTCAACTTTCAAGGAGCAGCAGTTGTGCACATTTCTAAATCAACTTTCCACAGAGAGGCTATTGGGCACACTTCTAAATTCAACTTTCAAAAGGTGGTTATTGGGCACACTTCTAAATTCAACTTTCAAAGGGAGGTTATTGGGCACACTTCTAAATTCAACTTTCCACAGAGAGGCTTTAGGCTATTGGGCGCACACTTCTAAATTTAACTTTCAAAGGAGGTTATTGGGCACACTTCTAAATCAACTTTCCACAGAGAGGCTATTGTGGTAGGGTGGTATGGCGTTGACACCCACATGAGTGACTTCTCAGAAAGGGTACAGCAAGAAGCATTGTCAGTATTGGGCACTTGGAGACACCATGGAAGGTGACATTACAATAAGATGCCATCAGTGCTTTGAGCAGTACATTTCAATATGATATGCATATAAAAAAACAATTTTATACTATATTACAAGTTATTTAATTAACTAGCAATAGGGCCCTTGATCCCAAGGCCCATATGTAGGGTCACATATAATTTGGCTTGTGTACCCTATCTCATAAAGATATTTACAGTTTCATCTTTCTTTGTAGCATCATTACACCACTCCTATGCCTCTTTCACATTAACATTGTACTTCCTAAATACGGGCAAAAACCAATCTCTTCTCTTTGCCAGCACTGGGCACCTAAGCAAAAAGTGCTTCGCACCTTCAGTCGGATGCTGACATAGTGTACATACTCTGCTAGAATTAGGGACCCACTTCTTAGTATAATCTGCGACCGGAAATATGCCCATACGCAACCTTGTGTATAATAATGGCGCTGGAAAGGTTTCTAATGATGAGAAACATGGTCCTAAATTGAACTTGTGTTTTACTGTCATGTAATCTTCGAACAGCGAATAACCATTAATTATCCTTAAGCATGTCTGCAAAAGCACATTGATGATATGAATCTTTAACATTCTGGGCATGTGTGAAATTTTATACCTTCTGGGTTATCATATATGAAGCAACTCTGTAGTCATTAAACAGGGTTCGATTTTGAGGGGCGCTGGGAGCTATTTGGCTCCTGCTTGTAGCCTAGACGAGTCTGTTGGCTTGACACCCAAACTACCAGGAGCTACTTTTGGCTCTCCAGGCCAGCTGATACTGAATAAACGCACCTATGTGAATTTAATTCTGTGTTTTTGGGACAATCTATAAATCTATACAATATTTAAAGAATAAGGGTCATACATAATGGACACAATTATGTTTTCTTTTCACGTGGAGGTTTGATTTTTGAAATGTTATGTACTAGCTCCTCGTTCTGCAGCAGTAGCTTCTCGTCACTGGTTAATGGTGGATACCCAGGAGATGCGTTTACTCCTCCTTAACAATTCTTAACTTTGCCCCCTGTTAAACAATGAGTGAGTATTAATTCTATAACTGCATATAATATCATAGTAATATAAAAAAAAAACAAGCTATGAACTGAAGTTCTTTCAACAACTCCAGATAAAACAGTGTGATTAAATATTTTGCCCAGGACCACACACTTTGGTTTGTGGGTGAAAACTGGATGTGGGCAATTTAAGCAGTTGACCACATCTTCCCAGGTTTAGTTGATATAATATGTATTTAGGCTTTGTTAATAGAAATGCCTTGAAAAGAAAGTAAACTGTATGATAGTAAACTACCATGACATAATAAACTAACCTTCCGCTATATAAATTGTCATAGTTCTGCAAAATGAAAATGGCTTTAGCTTTATTTTCCCGATCCTGCATGGTGTAGCACCAGGCAATGTAATGTGAGCCAAAATGATCTCATTTGAATTTTAAATCCATAGGCTTATTTCAAACAGCACGTTGCGTTTTGCACCCTTCCCTTTTCTCATCTCCTGCATTCGCATTTCTTAAGACAAAACCCATCAATCCGTCCTGCAAAATACGGGATGGTTGGGCACCCTAAAGGGGGATGGCATGCTCAGCAGAGTGCCCCTCTGGATTGCCTGCTCAGGGTTCGAAATTAATATCTGTTGAGTAGGAGCAAAAAAAGCTGCGAGTGTCAATTATTGCCTAGTAGGCAGGAGCTACTGCTGGGGAAGGAGGTAAAATGCAGTGCACATCTAACTTCAACATAAGATGCACACTTTACGTTTTTGCACATTAGTTATGATATCCAAGACATGTTTAAACGTATCTGCAAAATACTAAATATGCTATTCGACACAAACCTAATAGTGCACTCATATGCCTCCCTTGTGACCGTCTCCTGACCTCTCCAGCAAAAGCCCTGCATTGGCAGCAGGGCAAGTTCAATGGGTATGTTGTGAAGACATTACTACTGCACTGCAGGAGTACAGGGATGAGTAGTGGCTAAATTGTAGCCACACGCCACTACTAAACTAGAAGTGATCTTAATCATAAAGGTGAAACATGCACTTCTGGACAGGTACACGTCTTTAACCTCTTTAGTTACATGAGCTGATGGCAGGCTATATCTTCAGGAGGGGATTAAGCTGAGACAGTTGCAATGCAAAAGAGCAGTTATACAGTTGTTTAAAAAAATGTGTTGCAATTGGTTAGTCAAAACCTTTACAAATAGATAGAAACATAAATGGCACCAAAATAAAAAAAAAAGGGAAAAATCTGTGTACAGAACATTTTCATCATAGAATACATTTAACTCTTGGTTAAAAACAATCCTTTCGTAAGAAAGATAATACTAAAAGAAATAAATGCACACATTGGGAAATAAAATTCATAAAAACTTAATCAACATCCAATGAGCACAGGCTTAGTACATAAATGGGATTTCCCAGAATATCCAAGGTTAACTCACTGTAGTCAAAATGGCCAGACTTCAGACTGAATACAAAGGAAAGATTGGTGTCACATTTATTATTACTGATACAACTTTTACAACTGTAGGCTTTTAAAAAAGCCAGATAAGACCAACCCACCATGAATGGTATGCGTATAAAGACAACGGTTCCGGACCAAATTCACATTGGTGTTGACATCTAGCGGTGACCAATACTTGACTCCAAGTCCCTGTAATGATTCACATTCAAGGACCAGATGCCTAAGTGTCTCCAGTTTGCCCAAACAAAATCGTCAAGAAGCTTCATCGGTCCCAATCAGCCCCCTCCGTAGCTGGATTTCCCTGGTAGGGAACACATTCTAGCAAACCCTCAGTATAATATCTCAATATTTCCGATGTGGAAATTGGATCAAGACTGTGGATAAAAAAACCTCCTGTGCCTATGATCGCGTCTCAGATGACTCCTAGAGGGGTAAGTATGAAAAGTATCCATGGTCTGAATCCAATCTTAATCAAATGGGGCCCTTTTGGCGTTCATAGTGTTAAGAGATCAAAGTCTCCAGAGACGTGCCAATTTCACTTAGGACAATTTCTGCTTTTGTCTTTATAGAAGTTGAGCCCCTTGAGTGGTTCATATTACTCCCCAATAGTTGCTAAAGGGAATTAGAAATTGGTGCCATAGGTTTTGAGTATAGAGACAGAAATGCCCATTGCACCCTCGCCCGCAGGGACATCACCCCCAATTCAAAACAAATGGCAGTAAGGAGTACAGCATTAGGAATCCCAAGAATACTCCTCCCAATACTGCCCTAAATTCCATTAAGGGTTTTATGCATCCTATCCGATTTTAGCTGCAGGCCATTAATCAATTTCGGAACAATTTTACCCTAAAAAAACATTAGCGCAGCTTTGAGAGAGAATCTTACAAACTTTCTATCTTTACAATTTGGGCTTCCAAAAGCTTTGCCTTATGGATCAGTGCTTCATTAGTGATTTGTATACCCTTTATAGGCAGCAAAGTTAAACCCCAAATACCTAACTGAATCTGAAAGTTTCAGCGGGACTCCCCCAAGAAGGCCAACAGACCCATTAGTATTAACCCTTGCTTTTCTAAAGGTTAGAATTTTGGTTTTATTGAGGTTAATGACAAACCCATTGTCTTTGGCGTATTTTGCAAAGTTGTTCTATGACATTTGTAACCCAACATTAGTAAGGTCAAAAATCAAACGTTCATCTGCATAGGCAAGCCAGGTGATTTTAGCCTGACCTATTTTAAGAGCAATTCGTCCCTCCTTGGCAAGAGAAAGAGCGACATCAGAGAAATATTGATTAAAAAGCCATGGGGCCAAGACACAACCCCGTCTGACTCCCTCCCCCCCAAAAAGATCGTATTCTCTGAGATACGTTGCCTTTTTGGCTCAGATGCACCTGAATTCCACAGTTGTTGTATAATCCACTTATCAACCTCAGCAGCCCCGCTGGCATTCCCCAATTTGCCAGTTGGCCCAAAACTTGCCCTTTTCAACACAGTCAAAAGCAGCAGTTAGGTCGATTGTGGCCATATAAGTGCAACCCCAAACGTTGCCCAGGCCTCTTCCTGCACACACACTTGAGGATTAAGCCATTGATATTAGTGGAGTGGCCCTTCCTAAATCGGTCTGGAATTGATCCAGCGGATGGGTAGTCCTAGCCCAATACTCAAGATGTGAGAGCAGGAAAGCCGAGAAAATCTTGCAATCGGCATCAATGAGTGATATTGGTCGACAATTGGACGGGTCTGTCCTGCTTCAACACTTGAAGATCGCTACTACGTGGGCCGTACTCTAGGTAATCCCTGTGGAGACCATGTCCTTAAATTGCAAAAATAAGAGATTGGCCCAGATATAAGAATCGTCTTTAAAGGTGTTCATAAAACCATTGGGCCCTGGTGCTCATGATCTCTTACATTTAGTAATCAAGGAATGAATGGGATCAAGATCCAATTGGGGCTCCCAAACCTCAGAAATCGAATTAAGTAAGGAGATAACATGATTAGGATCTTGCCCATTGACTAAATGCCAAAAGACACCAACCTCCGCATTGATAAGGATACCAAGCATCATTTCTGAATCCTGTTGTAGCATAGCGTGTTTCAGTGATTTACAGTAATTTTTATAATGCTGCTTGGCTTTTTAATCAATACTGCGCAGGTGGCCTGATCTACGTTGTCACCCTGGATGAGTCTTGGCTCCCTCCGTAAATTCCTTTTAGCAAAAGCCACATCTTGGTTATAACAATCTGTGTGTCTAATAGGTCCCCCTCCCCTTTTATCTTTCCCATGGTTAAACCTGGAGACTAATGCATTGATAAATATCTGGAACTCACATTAAAATTAAGTTTCCACTCAAAGGTGGACATATTGAGCGCATTCCTAACATTCAAATTCAGGGTACGGATATTTAAATCCGTCCATTTAACTGCGTTACCAGCCATATTCACAGTAATTCGAGACTGAGAATGGAATTCTCTGGAACCCAATGTCCAGTCCAACATTGCTGTAAGGATAGAGTGATCGCTCCAGGTGTTAATACATCAAACGATATACAATGGTTCATCAAAAAGGGGTCAAGATGGATATAATCAAGGAGAGAGGAACTATTCCCCCCTATGCCAAGTGTGCCAATCCGATTGCGAACTGTGAGTTCTTTCCCAATAAGGGTTGCAAACCCCTGCCTCCCAAGCCCACATTCCATTTTTGCCCCCATCGAAACATACCATTTGGTAATACAGTTGTACCAAAATAAATGTTTAATCAAGACTTAAAAATAAGGACTTAATCAATGAGACACACTAATTAAAAGAAGAACCACTGTAGACCCACTGCTGTAAGTGAAGCACAGAGAATACAGACTTTGATGAGAATGGGCACTCTGGGTTAAGGCGCAGGAGCGCTCAGGAAAGCTATTTCAGCAGCAATGTCAATGTTCAAAGATATATATTCTTAGAAAGGCAAGGAAGGGCAGCTTAAAAGTAACCATGGGCCCTTAGTGTAGACCAGGGGGACAGGGCCTCTTCAAACACCTTTAATTCTTGTCTTTGGTCCTCGACAGTATTGAGCCTGAGTTCTAGGTATTTTTACTGCAATTCAGTCTTGAGACATTAGTCATGCGGTCTCACTGGCTAATCTGCATAGAGTTGCTTAGATGTGCGGGCTCACATTGGGTCGAGCTGGCGTTTGCAACGGTTCAGCCTGTGGCTTCCAACTTTCAACGGTGACTAAACTATTTTTCTGCTGGGTAGAGTTGGCATTAGAGATTGGTGTTGCAATGGCTTCCGGTCAGAGTTTGAGTCTGTTACTTCTACTTAATGTAACTGCCGATCCGTTGGAAACAATGCCGTCCTCTACAATGGGACGAGTAGGCCCTGTAAGGAACTTGTGGTGGCAACAGTGAAGACGCACAAGTGATCACAGTTCAAGGGTGTTTATTGAACAGTAAATGCAGGTCGGAAAACACATAAGCTAAACCTAAATCTAAGATGGGAGCAAGCATTGACCATCAAATTAAAAACAAGGCAGTCCTAGTGGCGTTGTCAAAATAAAAGGGCCTATACTAAGAAAAACCTATTGCCAATTTCTTACAACCGATAACAGAAACAATGTGGGATAGGGTTTCAATAAAGAAAAGTGTTCCAAATAATTCAGTATGTAATTGCCAGGGGTCTCCCTTCCTCACGTTTTCAGTACGGGACAGGGTGGGACCTTGGAGCACAGCACACACTTGAGCTTTCTCAGCATGAACTGACAGTTCTGTTCCAGCTATCGGGTTCTTCGAAGGTAGTCTCTTTGCATTAAAAAGTCTCTTGCCCTTGAGGGCTGATGTACCCAACAAACAGTTATTTTCCTCAGTTGCGTTGGGTGATGGCTTCACCCCTCGGTCCCCCCTTCCGGGCGTCGACCCCTCACTTATTGTATTCAACCAATCAATTGAACAGTTCCTTTCTCAATGAACTTTGGGTGATGACTTTTCACCCCTCGATCTCCCTCGACTGGGCTCGGACACACTTGACAAGGGTACCAATTCACTTCCCATCGTCTTCAAATACCACTTACTTTTGCAAGTCTTAATGTCTAAAAAACAGTACTTCAGGCTTCGTCACTGATTGTCTGCTTCCATCCTCCGGGTTAGCTCTTGCCAACTTTTACCACATACTGTTCATGCGCTCGTTTCACCACAGGATTCATTTCCTTTAGCTTCACAATCATCTGTCAGTCAAAGACTTTAGACGGTACAGAGGATTTTACAAGATCCCTGTATGACCACTTTGACCTCTTTTTCGCCTCTTTCCAAGGGCTTCTGGTAGTTTTTACCATCGGGTAATCGCCCCAGAGTTTCCTGCCTGGGCACCCACGTGGTGCTGGCCTCCTCTGTTGCTGGTTTTCCCCCTTGTTCCTCAATCATTTCTTAAACCTGTTCAAATTAGCCTTTGGCTACATTTCGTTATTGATTCTCCCTTCGACTCACCGGCTGTGATGAACCACTTACCTTTCTTTATCCTTGGAGTCAAGGTTGGTACCACCGAGACCAGCATTGTTGCCCGGCTTGGTTATCAGAGGAGGAGGGTCTTGCGTACCGTAGACATCGGCTGCATCACACATTAGCTATTGATTGCGGTTGTATGTTTCCATCTGCTGAGGTTTCACAGGCCTTGAGTGGAAAGGGTTACTTCTCTCCTTGTCACGCTCTCGGTATCCACCTTCTACAAGCATCCTTCAAAGGGATTTTCCCAACTGTGCACAGCCAGGAATCTCCAAGTGGCTGCAAGACTGTGCCTACAGGTACTTTTATGCCATTTGTTTTCTAGTCAAGCACACCACTATACATTAGTGATTTTTTACAATTTCTGGTTATACACATTTGCCTATACATATGTTTTTTATAATTTTCCCCATACCTTAGTGCATCCAGCACACCAGCTACCTATCTGCAGGAACTACCTCCTACAGTTTGAAGAGGTCCGCTACACATCACTCCCAGTTCCCTGCCAACACCGACTGGAAGAAAACACTACCCCCTGACTTCCGTCCAGGTCAGTAACCAAGTGCCAGCAAGCCAGTGAACAATGACACCATTGTTCACCCACATGGTCCCAATTAGATTTTACTGCATGCCAGTATTACTAGCATCATATTTAATCCTTCTAGATGAGCTCTACAACAATTTGAGCCCCTCTTTTTATCCCTTTCCTTTGTTTCTCACATAGGGAAGACCAAGTCGAGGCCCATGAAGAAGGCTTTCTGCCGAAACGTCACGGGACCACATCATTTTGAGGGCTTCATTCCCCCAATCCCGCTCCATAATTAGATCCGTTTCTAGACGTTGACCAACAACTAGGTTCCTTCTCTCTAGGAGCCAGCAATAAATTAACCCAGTTTCAGAAAGAAATAATGCCTTTTCTCTGACACATGGGTTTGACTCCACACATTCCATATAGGTGTTTGCCTTGTGTTTAAATAATATATTATGTTTCTTTGCATTCATTGCACACTTAGGCAAACCACAAATGATTGTGCATCTGTTTGTTTTGTTTGTAAATTTTTCTTAATCATTTGCCATTCTTTCTTTGTTGCATTAATAAGATGAATGTGATTTGATCCACATGTACACCAGAAAACGAAAAAGTTTCGTGTTAAACCTAAATGCAGGAAATTCTCTCTGCATTTACTAATACTGGCTAAATAAAAAGCTACAGTGCACCCTTGAAGGGCTCAATTGCTCATCTTTTTGAATACGTATGACAGCTTAATAGCTTAATGAAATAGCCTTTGCCATATTATGCATACTGAATAACATAGCCTTTACTAAAATATATATGTAAAGAGACTTGAAGTAAGTGGCAGGACGCCATCCCTCTTGTTTTAAGGAATGCTCTCGGTATTCGCTTCATCTTAAACTGCTGTGCTGAGTTGGCAATCATGTTGTGCGGTCTGCCTTGCTCGTCTTGTGCTCCACCTTTTATCGTTGTGGGGAAGGGAATGGGCCGCAACTCGGGGGGGGGGGGGGGGGGGTGGAGGGGGGAGATGGGGATAGGGGGCCGTGTGTGTCTGTGTGTGTGTCAGTGTTTTAGAATATCCTACGTCATCGGATGAGGAAAAGGTGTTCAAAGAAGGGGGGATACTTTTTCTCGACCATCGGTGTTCCCCTCCCAAAGGACCCCCCCCCCCCATCCAAGTAATCCTCTCTCACTGGTCCACCCCCAGGAACTGGATCCATTAGCGATGGCTGTGCCCTGGCCACCTGGTAAGCAAGAAATGGTTCCAAAGGATCCTTGCAGGTCCTCTTAACAGCTTGAAGAGAGTGATTGAACCAGCACAGACATGTCTTGAGGCAATTGAAACAGGGTTACTGCTGCTTCTGAGTTGCTGGGAGGCAAAATCCTTAGTTTCCAGTGACGGGGTGAGTGCTTAGTATGCAAGTTCACTCTGGGAAGTTGTCTGGCACCTACAGCTGGTCCTCCACCTGCAGTGTGCATGATAACATTTCCTGTGCACAGGCAGCAGAGCACAGTGATGGTTTGGGAGCAGAGCTTTGTTCTGCCTTGGATACCTTCTGTCTGTACGCCTGGCAGAGGACTATAAAACATGCTATCTTTTTCAATAGCAGTCCATTGAATACTTCTTCTTGTAACAGTCCAAAAAGAAATGAACCAAGGAGAGGGTATCCTCTCCTTTTTATAAAGGCAAACTGTCATATGATTGGTCCAAAAATAAGCCTGTTAGGTGTCCAATCAACGGTGTTGTAAAAAGTGCCCTTTGTCTTGTGATATCCTACGCAGAGTGTTTTGGTCTGAAGGAAGTGGCAAGGGACAGGCAGAATAGAGAGCCCTAGCAGAAATTAAGAGGGGGGAACCCTTCTCTCATCCTACCACTGTCCTCTGCCTTATACAACTATGCTACCCATCATATGTCTACTGACTTTAAAGGGACTCCAGTGATTTACATACTGTTGTGAGAGAGTCTTTTGTCTGTTAGTGTTGCCTTTAAAGCAACAGCACCATGCAGGAAGGTGTTGTCCTTCCTTCCTGAGAATCAAAGTTTCCTGGAATTGTCCCATATGGCTGTTGTGGAGACACCCAGGTTATACCGCTAAAACACTTTGCCATCATAGTTGAGGACTACTCGCCAAGATTACACTACTATATCAAATTTTTGCTGTGGCTGTATAATTGTGTGACCATAGTAGCCACCATGTCCTACTCGGGCATGGCATATATATACTTGCCACCAACCTGACAAGGATGCACAATTATTATAATTTGAGTCAGAGGGGCAGAAAAAAAATAAAATACTCTCTATGCCAGCCCACCAGGGCCAGTAATCAATAAAACCATGATGTTCTCAGACATGTAATACCTCAACGGAAACCATTCTGAATTGTTTATCTGACATCACTGCAGATTAATTTTCTTTCTTTGATGGTACAGATATATGAAACTAATAGTGCTGTAACATTACACTATGGTTCTAAAGTCTTTTTCCTTCTGGGGCAGGGGTGTTGGTCAAATGTTAGGCATGGGAAAGGTTGTTAAGGTGCATTGTGTGCACCACAACAATGCTTGTTGATCATTTCTTCTTAGATGTGGTAGAGGAGATTTGATAATCGATTCCTATTCAATAATTGGTTTCTGATGTGTCTGAAAACAATTCTCAGAACCATACTGAAGGGAAGTAACGCAGATCTAGTAAATGGGCTTGTACTGCCTGTGATGACATTACTATTACTTTGCAGGTGTGCGGGGAGAGGTAGTGGTTTCTAAAATGCTGCCAAAGCACAGTGATCTCCATCATAAAAGTGGAACAGACACATCATGAATGGTATACCTCCTTCGCTGCTTTAAGGTTGGAGGTGCTATGGGCAGCCTATACTCTTCAAGGGCTGGAGGGCATCATGAAAGCATTCAAAAAGGCAATATTAATATGATGCCAAAAATAATGGAAGCAACCAATCGAGCTTCAATTAAAAAGTCTAAATGAACTAAAAATACAAACCTACTAATGAAAACACTAATCACCCACCTCTGCAAAGGAAGACCCAAAATATGTAGGCTTTTAAATTAAAATGAGTAATCTGGGCCTGCAGAAAGGGGTAACTCGCAATAGTCTCTGTAGCTATGTTCAGAGTATCTATCTTAAAAAGATGGGCCCTTTAAAACTCTGCCAAGTAGACAGAAGCTCGACAAATATCTTTCAGGTTTTTTCAGGACACTAAAGATGACACTGAACAAAAAAAGAAATTCAGAAAATCAAGTGGTTAATATAAGTTGTGTCAGTTCGCAGTGTAAACCCTTGAGACTTGCGCTGGAGGTTACAATTGATCTGAGAGCACGATCTCTCCGACAATGACGAAAAAGTCTGGTTGGGTTGGTGCAACCTATATATTTTTGTAGCTGACATGTGTTTCGACCCTCCTGGGTAATTTCAAGGCAATTTGAATTGTGTAGTGTGATGGTCATTGAGCAGGTTGCTGGGTGCAATCCGCACACTACAATGACATGGCAAGCCGCTTGGCCAGCGGTGAGTCTTATCCGGCTCTCCAGAATTCCCAGACATCTGGAATTAACCACGGATTGCACCCAGCAACCTGCTCGCCGGCAAGAACTGGAACAATCTCCCGTCATCACTGAGACTTGAACACTCCTACTGGTCATTCCGCAAACAGCTTAAAACACTGCTCTTCTCAAATAATACATAGCAACGACCCTCATCTTGCCGTTCTAACCAACACCCTCAAGCCGTATTTTATACCATGTATGTCTGTCAATGATTTCTTGTACAGGTGAAACTGTCCTGCTGTTTGTACCTATGTGCCTTGATGCCCTCGGGCCTAGTGCGCGTTATAAATGCTAAAATAAATACATTGCTGAGCAATACTGCTACTGTTCTATCTATTTAAAGTATGACAGTCAAGTCTGAGAAGTGATATGACAGTCAAGTCTGAGAAGTGATAGATTACAATCACTTAAAGTGTAGCAGGTGTCAGAACTCACAACCACACTGTTTGCTTCACCCAACTCCTCCTCACCTGAATCTTCAATTGAGCTAGTTGGGGTCACCTTCTCTTGTTTCCTTCGGTCTCTTTGTCTTCTTCTGATGCAAATAAGGACCTGGCTCCCTGGAGGCCGCTGTGACTGGATGGGTACCAAATCCAGAAGGCCCCCCAGGAGCCAGTCCCAAACTCCAAGGAAAAAGCTGTTAGGCTGAATAAACCCTGCGTAGTAGATGTACTTTTGAACTTGCCGGATATGCAAATAGAAGTTGTTTTCTACGTTCAATGACTGAAGATGGATGCTGCTTCAGTTGGGATACACTGCTCAGTCTATTATGGTGGATGCGGCTTCCCTAAGGAACAAACAAATCTTGCTTGTTAAAAATCAACAGATGTCAGAAGCGGCGGAAACTGAGAGTTACAGAAGATGCCTGTAGCCTGCTGACCGGAATCACTGGGATTGGAGCAGGTAGACTCGGAAGGCAATTGCCGTCTGAGAAGTATCGAGTGGAACTGCAGGTTCCAGCATGCACCGTGAGACAGGCGGTGGAAAGATTGCCAGAAAGAAAACAAGACCTAACACAAGAAGGTTACGGTCATCCAAGAAAAAACGGAAAGTAAAGAGAAGCTTGCCAAAGCGGAAGAAAAGGTAAGGGGGAGTGGGAAAAGGTGTAGGGACCGGAAAAAACAGAGCTAGAAAGCAAATAAAATTAAGACAAGAAAGCTGGGAAAGCTACGGGAGATTAGAAGCTTACCTTGCCGTGAAACCTACTAGATGAATTCCTGCTAAACGAAATGAAACCTGTAAGAGTAACGGCACCGCAAGTGTCAGGAAATCAGAAGAGTGGAAGTAAGGAAGAATGAAAAAGGCTTCTGGAAGTAGTATAGAGAACTCTAAGGGGCAGCGTTGGAGGTTCGGGGTAAACGATGATGCAATGCACCAGTGTTGCGGTGCGTAGGATGTATGGACGTTTCAGCCGCCATCTTGGAAGAATGCATAGACCGTTAAGACGGGCCCATGGCATCCATGTTAGGTGTGTTTCCATCAACACCATATCTTCCAAGGTTGATGCATGACAGCAGGTCTGCCGAAATGTGAGGATGCTATTATGTAGCAGACATTCTCCCGCTTGAAGAATATCAATCTTCCAAGTATTGGTAGAATCCCATTTAAGGAATATGGCGGTCCTGCAAAGAATTGCTATGACGTGCCATTAAAGTTATAGCAGCCTTGCTGACAAATTCTAGTGCTGGTCTCCTTTAAAGTACAGCAGCTCTATTGAAAACTGTCAATACTGTCAAGTTTATAAACCGTATTGCAGCCCTTCTAAAAATGCTGATGCTATATTATTTTAATTAAAGGACTTTATGAAGTGTAAGTGCTAAAACCGCAGTTTTGTAAAGCGCTCAAAGCTTTTTGGACTGCTCACATGCCTTCGGGACCGAAGAGAGAAAGTAAGTGCAGATTGGTTGCCCAGACAGTCCATACTCTCTGATGAAAGATGAAGGAATGCATGTCACCTTTCATGCACACGCTATTTTAAAAGTATAGACACAATGGATCTTAAATACTCAACTTACAAAATCTGGTCACATAGTATTCGTTAATGAAGTGTTTTTCTCGCAGTTCATAAAACTTGTTTACTTGTGAATTTAATTATGATTATTTTTTTGTTTAATTTTTATTTTCAACATCAGGTTTTCTCAAAGTTTAAATTTTCACTTCTTAAATTTCAATGGATACAAATCGTAAAATAAAAAAATACTCTTAATTAAGCCTCCAAGATCCGATTTCCGTAATATTCACAACTTCAACTGAAACGGATCAAGCACACATATGAAAAACATTCCTTATTCTAACTGATCTCTCCTGCCAACACGTTTGTGCTAGCTTCCTAGTTTGGTCCAAAAAATATTTCTTGAGGCAATTGATACATATTTAACCATTTCAAATTTAGTCCAAGACCTTCTAGCACATGCATTGCGTTTTATGCTAGTCAGTCGCTGTATGCTTGTTGGAGATAAACTTGGCTTTTATTTACCATGAAACAGAAATCAAAGCAACACATGCATTTTCTTTAACTTATTAGAGTTGTCAATAGAGTTGTCGATCTTTTTGTAACTTCCAGTTGAAATCCTACCTGAAAGGTATCCAATATAGTCACTAGCTCCAGCTTCTACCTCCATTTTTAATTTTATTTTAAAAGTTAATTTCTTTGTTCCGCTTAAAGGTGTAACTGTTTGCTTTGTTCCTAATACGATCCCAAATTTCAAAGGAAAGACAAAAGAATGATGGATCGTATTTCTTTTTTTTATTTTTTCATCCTAAGTGTATTTTTAATATGGACATCATGGACGATGGAACTCGTTTGTGGCTCTTCCCTATTTTAATATGGATTTGAAATATCATTAATGGTGTGCCCTATATTTTTTCTTTTTACAATCTTTACTGAATGGTCAAACCAAGTACAACAATAACATCAATTGACAAACAGACTAGCATGTAATGTTTCAAGGTATCCACACATCAATATCGTGACATGGTCCAAAGAAGAATTTGATATGGCATTTATAAAGCGCCTATACACAAGTGTTTCAAAGCGTGACAAGGCAAGGGCAGGGGAACAGAGGGAAGACAGAGACCACAATCTTACTAGGTCTGGTGACATTGAGATCGGGTCTGGTGACATTGAGATCGCGCAAGTACAGGGGGTTGGGGGGGCGAAGGGAAACTGCAGTGGGCAAGAGGGAGTGGGCAGTGCAGTACATAGGATCAACCATAATAAGTGGAATAAATAAAAACAATAGGTAAAAGGATGGTTAACTTGTGGCAAGTGCAGACATTGGGTGTCGAAAGCTGGTGGGGACTGTAAGGATACAGAAAAAGCCCCCCAAGTGCAGGGGTTGCCCGGGAGGCAGTGCAGGTGTGCAGCTGGTGGGGGAGGGGACTTGGGCCCGAGAGCAGAGGGTAGGCAGTGCAGTTTGTCAGGATGGTGGGATTGCATAAGTTGTGGACGCTAGGATGAGTCAAACTGGAATACACCTCCTCGCAATTGTTCTCTGATAGAAATTGCTGGAACTAAGTACTTCTCAGTGTGAAAGAGGATTGCACCCAGGCCAGAGCAACTTGGTTGTGAGCCAGTAGTAATGACAAGTTCATCAATCTGCTCATTGTTTTACATATCGGGAAGGGGGAAATCCAAGAAATGGGATCAAGTGGTATGTCAAGAGATTGTCAACTTTGCAATTACATCTGACTAGAATGTACTCCCTTTTTGGGCAATGCCAGGCTAGGTGTAAAAAATAAATAAATAAAAAAAAAAACTATGCAGCATCCATCTTGCATTTTGGGCAAGCCCCAGTTGCTATTGGGTTGAAATTTCCTGACCTTGACCTGTGTGTAGTATAATTGGTGCAGGAATTTAAAATTAATTTGCTGATTCTTGGGGTTGATAGAGGGACGTCCTGTCTGTGTCACAGATGGCTGACAGAATACATCAACATTGAGATGGGTAAGTGGTTATATTAGTTTTCCAATGGGCCCCATGGCTCTTCTCTCTGCAGCACATCCTCACAAACCCAGGCGCTCTGACCCCAGGTTAGTAGGTATTGAGTTCTGACTTCCACCTTTACGTTCTAGAACACTGTCCATGCTAGATCTTCCCTACCATTTCCAGTGGTTTGTACTATAGGGGGTTTTGGAATGTGCCTCCCTCTTCTCCTTTCTTCTCTTTCTCTCTGACCACACCTGATGAGGTTTCTAGACAAGCCCGATCTATGAAAGTCATCGAACGGGTGCTCCCCTGCTCCTCAACAACCATTAAGGACCATATTGACACCCTTGCTCCAGCCTTGGCTGATTTCTGTAATCCCTCTTTCACCACTGGAACCTTCCCCTCTCCCCTTAAGCACTCCCCTGTGCCACCCCTCCTGAATAAACAGTCTGGTGATCCTACCTGCCTGGCAAACTATTGCACCAATTTCCATCACCCTTTTCCTGGGCAAACTCTTGGAATAGCTGGGCATCTCCCAGTTTACTGTCCACACTGAAATCTACTGGTTGTCGCCATAACCATCATTCTGGCTTCAGGAGAGCAGTTTCGGTTCCTTTGGCAGCGCTGAACACCCGTGAAGATCTGCTTCTCTAATCTTGATTGCAGCATTCCTTCTATCCTCCTCAATCTTTCCTCTGCTTTCGACACGGTTGACTCCGCCATCCTGGTCAATCGACCCTGTGAGAACCTGGGCATTGCGGATTAGGCCCTGGAGTGGCTGACCTCCTCCTTACTCTTGGACCACCCCTCCCAGGTCCAACTTGGTCCCTCTCTACCTGTGGCATTCCCGGGGGCTCTATCCTGTCACCCTGATTTTTCAATCTCTACTTGGCCCCTTTGGCCCACCTGATCTCTACTTTCTCTAACTTTCAATGTTATACGGATGGCAGTATGCTTTCCTTCAGGCTCCCCTCGGCCTCCTCTCCTCTCGCTCATTCCTGACTGTCTATCCGTGATTCAGGATTGGTGCACCTCCAATGGTCTCTTCCTTAATGCCAGTAAAACTGAGATCCTTCTCATTGGGACCCCTGTTTTCCATCTCTCTGGCCGCCCGCCTTGGGTCCTATTCTTCTTTCACCTTCCTGCAAGGGGAACCTCAGTGTCCTCTTCGACTCCTCTCTCCTCGTATCTCGGACGTCACCAAGAAGTCAGACTACCAGCTGCGCCTCCTCAAAGGGACTCTTCCTTTCTCACTTTCCCCTAGACGCTCACTGTCTCCAGAGCCCTGGTTCTCTCTAGGCTGGACTACTGCAACAGCCTCCTCTGCTCTCCGCCCTCAGCAACTAATCCAGAACAGGACTGAGAGACATATCCTTGGCCTCAAGCCCAGGGACTGTATCTCTCCAGCCCTGAAGTCTCTCCACTGGCTCCCTGTGGTTGCAAGGATAAAGTTCAAGACCCTTTACATTGTCCACAAGGCTTTCTGGGCCCAGGGCCCTCACTACATCCAACACTCTCTTCCAAAATACCTTCCTTCTCGAGCCCGTCGCTCAGCTACCTCCAACTCTCTCTAAGAATTGACGATTCTGGCAGAGAGTGGGGTGTAGATCTCTCTCCTCTGCAGGTGCCTCCCTCTCAAATGGCCTCCCTGCCCCTCTCAAACTTGAGCCGCAACCCCTGAAGTTCTGGAAGAAGCTCAAAACTTTTCCTCTTCTCTGCTTTCTCTCTCTCCCTCCCCAGCTGACCTACCTGTCTACTGTACTGACTGGTTGCTTCTTTCTTGATTAATCACCCTTGCACTGCCTCCGGACCTACCATGCACTTAGGAGCTGTAATCCTACAGTCCCTTGTTCTCCTTGCACTACCCAGAGCCATGCTGCCCTGGCTGTACTTACTCAGAGCATTGATGACCTGTTTGCCCCTCCCCTCTCGCATGCACTTCCCCTCTCTCCCTTCCCTTTCCCCTTGCACTTCTTGTTCTTGCACTTTCACAATTTGAATGAAACGAGGCATAGTAAGATTGTTTGTCTTGTCCTCCCTCAACATTTGTGTGCAAGTGCATTATAAATGACATGTCATATATTCCTGACTCAATGCATTATATATCTGTGATGAATTGGATTCTGCCTCACAGGAGGACAAGGATGAATGGAGGTAAAATGGCCCACTCAGCCCTCACACTTCTACAAACCAAAACACCATGCAATCATAAAGGTACAGTGCGGGCAATCAAGTGATTATATCTCCTTTACCCTTTGCGTAACGTACGCTGAGGGAAAGCTATGCACTTAAGAAGGGTGTGAAGCTGACACCATCACAGTCCAAAATAAGGGGACTGTCCATCATCCAGGTGCTATAAAATATAAACACTTTAATGAAACGCACTGTCAGTAGAACAAAAAGAGATTATTATACAAAAACCCACCCCAAAGGAAATGACAGAGAAGCTGCAACAGACTGGAGAAAGTAGCTCTCTTGAGTGTAGTTCCAGGGGTGATGGTAAGGTACTACCATCAAAGGGATAGTGGGTTGAAAACAGTAGCGATCATGACCTAACCAGTCTCTAGTGGACCGTGAGGGTAGTTCACTGTCACCGTACTGGAATTCAGTTCTTGGTGGGCTGACGTATCAGACCCGGGTCCGAACGTTGATGCAAGCTGATCAGGCTCAGTGGGGCAAGTAGGATTGTGGAGACTCTGGCAGCAAGTAGGCATTGAATTGGGGTCGAATGCGGGTGCTCTGTCGGTCCAAGGGGGGGCGGTTCAATGATGCAGTACGGCAGACCAAACAATGACCAGGCCGAGTGGGCTTTGGCCACTGCGAGAGGTCTGCAAGTGACGCGACGGTTGTTGAAGTGGTGATTGAGGGTGTGTTGATGTGCAGTCAGTGAGGCAGCAGTTCTCGGGCTACTTGGGCCGAGCTGTGGTATTAGCCCCTGATTAGTCAACAGGTGACCCTCCAAAGATTCAGTTTGGTTTCCAGCACAGAGTAAATGCTTCAGGCCTAGCAATTGACAGGCTTTGTTAGGACACAATGCAGTGTTGATCTGGTTTAGATGCAGTGCAGTAGTGCAGCTGGCTGGAGGAACACCGGCACCAGCTCCTTCCCTATTGTTGAGGATGCAGAGACCACAGAGCGACCTGTTAGGTGAACAGGGAGCTTTGGCTGGTCTCGCCCTCCGGTTGCTGTGAGACCTTCACAAAGCATTCAAGGACAGGATACTCCAGTTCAGGGTCTGCAGAAGATCTGTTGCGATTGGTTGGTGATGGTCCACAGCACTGGTCACGCCCGAAGTTCAGTGGGAGTGGTTAGGGAACAGCTCTTCCTTCTGTTTTCGATCGTATACAGTCTTGATAACGAAAAGCATATGTAGAATGAATATATAATGAAAAACATAACAAATGTATGTGGGGGTGGGGTGAAGGGTTAAATCTTGTCGGGAATGATTGGGGTGGGTTTTTAGGGGTGGGAGACGGGAGTTTGGGGGGGGGACCCCCCAAAAAAGAAATGTTATGTTTTGTCATAAGATTTTTGTTATCAATACATGTAACCTTTTGGATGGCTCCTGCTTCGCCCCCGGCAGAGGACTTGGTAAAGTGCAACTGTACTAAAGTCCAGATAAGAATGTTCAGAATGTGCCTTCGTCCTTAAAGGATCCTTCAGGAACTGAGCTAATTCTCCTGAAAGGGGGTTGGGGGGGAAGAGGGGGGGGGTGGCAAGACTCTTTTCAAGGGAGTTAAGTCGTCACGTGATTGGTCTAAAGCTAGCCTGCTTTAGGGGACCAAACCATGCTCCTGGCTGGAGTGGACTTTGTCCTGTTGATTCTGCACCCACTTTGGTCCGGCGGAAGTGGAGGAGACAAGAAAGGGAAAGAGGGGCAGTGCGAAGCAAGGTGGTGGAAGGCTTCTACCAGTATCCAGAAAACTCCTGCCTATCCTACTGCCACCTACTTCCCTCCTACTGACAACAAAGACCTTTGGCTATGCAGCACCGTGGTACAAGGCTACTGTTCCTGAATGGGTGTGATCCTTTGATACCCGGGCCCAGGACAGCTTCCTGCTGTGCAGCTGTTTCTGGGGAGGGAGTTACCGGCCCTCCCAAAGAGAAGCTTAGTTCCTGTCCTGCCATGTGGCAGTATCGGCCTGTCTGACCCAAATACACATTCCCTTTCACAGCAACGCTGACACATGTGCAATATCAATTGGGATGTGGCGGCCATGCTTATAAGTATTACCGTGCACTATGCCTAAACTCGGGGATAGCTTATTCTTAGAGATTACCCTGCCACCAACATGGGGCACTCGTGATAATCCTAGTTCGGGCGCAGGGGGCATATCTTAAATGTTGCCCCTGTGCTACAGTGACTTTGCTGTCGCAGCATCTAGTGGGTATCTTGTGACCTTTGAATTTCTGCGCCACAAGCCAAGCGTGTCCTGTGGATCGGGTTACTGATGCAGCAGGGCACAAGTGCAGTATACTTTTGGTATGGAGTTGTGACAAAGGGGGATCTGGTTGGCAGACTACCCCTTTTGGTGAAGTGAGCTGGTTGCTTGAAATCAGCAAAACATCAATGTGGCCAAAGAAGGACCGGACACAGCTCATTTTAAAATGTCTCGGGGCGAGGAACAAAACTCAAAGTAACATTTCAAACCTCTAGGGTGTACCATTTCCAAGATATTTTCACACACCACACCAGAGACGTGACGGGTAGGGAGAGCTCACAGAAGGTCCTAGTATGCTGTAGCATGCCAACTATCGCCTCCATGTCTGCTCCAAGGTTTGTCAGCCAGCCACATGTGCCTGTTCTTAGTGCAGTTCACTTTAGAGGTCAAAGCACATCAAGCAAAAAGCGACCCAGAACATCGACCTACAGTATCATTGATTTTCAACAATTGAAGAGTGTGTTGTCACATCAGTCTACATAACCTGTGCGTAGCACAGGTACTTTTTTCTGGTGTACTAATTAAGATTAAAGATTAAAAAAGGCCAGGGCTTTTCTCCCCTGCCAGATGTCAATTTGCCACAATATCTCACCAAAGTCTTCCTCCCCCTCACTGTCTGATGTTCTCCTTCAACTCCTCCTGCCACTCTCTACATCTTTCTCCTGTCTCACTCCCAAGTCTCACCTTTGCTCTTTGATGTTACAGCTCCCCACTCCACACTACAACTATTAGTCCACACACCGTTTTACTCAAAACCCCTCCTTTAACTCAAAATCAGTCCGTCTGTCCCTATCCAATTGGGCCTTGTCTTGCTTGCCTAGGAGGTGTTACAAGCCAAGAAGGCTTTACATGGCGCATTAAGCCCCCACCCCACAGAGCACTGGGAGGTAGCAATGCTGTCCTGCATTGTATATTGTTCAAATTTGTGTTGGGGTCCCTTTGGCTGGTTTCCCTCAAGATAAGTGTAGCCCCTTTGGGGTTTCTGCCCATTGATTAGTCATGTTGTTTAGGGGCCCTGCTGGGGACTCCCCTTTAAACGTCCCATGGCTGGCGTGTGATGCTTACCACCCTGCCCCATAGGGTCTCCAGCTTGGGATCCTCCACTGCCGCCAACTGGGCATGAGCTCATAGCTGCAGCAATCGTGTCTCTCTCCTTCAGTTGTTCTTTCTCACGGGGGTCTTGCCAGGTCTGTGCATGGGGGCACTGCAGCTTCTCTTCTTTGTTGTAGCTCATCTTCTTGCTTCTGCATATTTTTTAAAAAAGGCAGAGAACATTGGTAGCTTTTCGGTTCACATGTGTTGGGTGATGCAATGTCGTACTGAGTCAGGAATGATGTCCCTCTCAACTGCCACCATTCCTTCAGGGTTGGGTCTGGCTCTGGATTGCTCCCTGGTAGACCTCCCACCTGAGATGGGTTCCAGATCCCCTCTTGATAAGTAACACCCTTCACCTCACACTTCTGTGTGCCGCTTCCCAAAGTAATTTTGAGGTTAGAAAACGGCAACCTCATCATTTGATAATTAAATGATACTTTGCAGATCTATTGCAAGTATGAGAACCTGGTTTGGTGATATAGCTCAATGTGCTAGTTTCAGGTGTTAGGGGAGATACGTCAAGAGAGACTAGGGGTCTGCTTTACAACCAATGGAACAATCCCCCTATAGTGATTCAAAACTAAACAACAATGTTCCTATGGTTCTATGCCATTTCTTTAGAAGGTACTTCCATTAACTCTCCAAATGTTCTACCGGACTAAATCCATTTGTTAGATCCACAAACTACGTTATCATACACATATTTAATCTTAAAGTATTTTATTTACTCTTATTCAATCTAATTCATTATAACATGATAACCATCGAACACTTTTTTTTAATATGGTGGCTAATTCAAAAACAATAGTACAACCAAATTGTAAAACTAAAAAACAGTGTACAGCACAGAATATATCCACATTTTCACATCCACATTGTGAATATATCCACATAAACTTCATACAACTTATGCTCTCTCACCCAACATGTTTCAATGTTTCATACCTTTCATTCACTTTAAACATGTATTGGGAAATTCTTCAGGGGAAAACTATTAGAATATCCACATCCACCAAATCCTATTTCACAAATTCATTTCTTGGTGTACTCTGACCTAGTGTCTTCTAACCACTTTTTCTGACGGAAGCCAGTTGCAGGCAAATCCTATTTGCCATACCGATTTGGACACGTATATGGGAGTATCATTTTCACTGTTTTTTTTTGTAGGCACCTAGATTTCATCTGGAATTGGCCCACTTGCTTTTTTCTAGCCAATGGAACGGCTCCCTTCGAAGTACTGTAGAGACTGCTAAACAGCGCTGTACACCATACTGCCAATTAAAAGGTGGATCCTCCCTGCTGTCACAAAAATCCAAGCGGGAGCACAACTCCTTCGCCCTTAATCCTGCGGGCAAGTTTCAGGTGGATCAGGAAATGTGTGAAACTTGCTTGTTATTTCCCTTTTAATCCTGTAATACAGAAATTAATGTATAATTGACAGTGGTCCCATCTCATGAAATTTCTGGGCAGAAGTGAACATGTAACCCCTTTTTTAAATGCAAATGGTAGCCCTTACATTCTATCCAAACTTCTAGTAGCAACAGAGGGTAGGTGCTGATTGTACTTGTGTGAGGGATGACCTGTCCAGTTGGTAACTAGGACCCTGTCCACCTAACTAGATGGTCCCTTAGGCAGGAGTAGAAGAGTGGACTTCAATGAGTTAGGAAGTAATGGAAGCTTTTCCGGTAGCCTTTTCATATTTATAGGAATGGAGATCAAACCATTGTACAATGTGCTAGGTCAGAGCCAGCAACACATCTTCAAGATCTTGGATATTCAGCCCCACTTAAAAGGAACGGTCAGAACCTTTCAAGCTAGCCAACCTTGGTTAATGCTGATTTAAGCTCAGTACAACATTTTAAATAACATTTGTATATGACTATTAGTGGAAAGGTAGATATTTGGGAAGGATGACCATCTTAAAGGGATTTGTGGTATCATAGCTGTAGGGAGCTTGTTCCATCTCTGTACTTTACACCAAATTTCAGCAAGTAAAGGCTTGAAATTATACAAGTATCGAGGGGATATTGCCACTGTGCCCCTTAAATATTTAAAACTCTTTGGGTTGCAAATTAGGCGGACAAAGAAGAAGGGAACTTAGCATCAATCAGTAGAAATAACTCCCTTATCCCAGTTGATCAGGAGACCAGAAAGGTGACCAAATTCCTATACCTGTGTGGCAGCCCTCCAAACACAGAATAAATGCAACCCTCTGGGGGGTGGGAGCTCAGCTCAAAACCCCTTTTGCAAGGAAAACCAGGTTTTACTTCCAAAAAGAAAAATACATGTCAGCAGAGGGCATTCGAACCCTGCTGCCAGGGTGCACTGGTTAGTTAAGGGCAGACAGAGCATTTTAAGGCACAACAGCGTCACTCATGACGAAAACGATATACAATGTTGTTTCTTCATTATTACTGGCGAGGCCTCTATGCTCATACAGTCGGCCCCTTCTCGACCATCCTATGATTGGCAGGCGTTGCATGTGTCTTATCCTCTTCCACATGGACCCTGGCAGTGATAAATTCACTCCCTAGTAACTCAATTGGTTCATTAGATGAATAGACCTTTCTTTTCACATTTTGACCATGCGGTCAAGATGGCCCTCAGAAATGCTTAGCTCGATCCCAGACACTGCGCCCCCCCCCCTCGCCATGCCTCCCCGTCGTTGATCTAAATGTATTATTCCCACACCGCGCACCTCGCAGTATAAATCACTGGGCATAGTCATTGGCCTCTACCCCAACCCCCGTTGGCATCTACCCCTTCCCTGGGGTTGTATGGTGCAGGCTCACTAATCACTCGTCAGTTGAGGGATTTAAGGCTCAGGATAGTGGACCACTGGTAGATCAAACAAATTGCGATGGGAGCCAATATCTTCACTAGCGCTCCCATCCATGATAGAGCCCACGAGAACAGGTTGCCAAACCAGTCGTCCGCCTCACTTCTGCCTTCACTCTGCATATTTGTCTTTAGCATGTGCAGGGCCACTATGATGTGCGTTGGGGACCCATTTTCCGCAGCATTTGGGGTCACAGAGGTGCTTGCATACCCATCCCTCCATTGCTGTGAGAAGATCCAAGACTTATCTATTCCGGAGTGTCTTTAACCTGATTGCTCGCATCTCGCTCTTAATGGCAGTACTTGGTCGGTGTCATTGCCAGATGGATCACTTCCCACCTCCCTATTTGTAACCATTTAGCATTTGCTGAAGCCTGCATTCCTGGCAACAGTAAAGACACAAAAAATATTTCAGCTTTGTTGTATAACCGATATTTGTCAGGAATTTCCTTCAGTAGCTTAGAAGAATCTTCAGACAGTAGTTGAACCTCCTCTTATGTTGTGTAAGCGAGCGCTTCCTTCTTGTAGATTGCAGGGCATGGGTAGTCCGTGTTTTATTGTGCTTGCTTTTGGCTTGTGCCCCTTTATGATGGTGGGAGGTGCAGAAACTCTTGCTGGCTGTACACCTAGTACGTGTCCATAAGTGCTGCAGTGCCCTTTTTGAGATCTGGGATGTACAGAGCCTTGTTAAACTTGACATTGCTCCCCACAGGAACAGTTGCTTTTCCTTCAAAGCACACGTGGTATTCTTCTTGCGTTTGCACCATCAGTGGGCTCTCTTTTGCTTCGATCCATGTGAGTTTGGAGATATGTGTGGCCAAGGCATGTTGACATTTTTAGTTAACTTCCCATATTAATTCTTAGCCAAACCCAACAAGGGCCCCAGCTGTACAGCTAACTACTGCCTCCTCCCATCGGTTTGATGGGAACAATGCACCATTTATCCTTAGGAGTGGACGTGGCATTTACTGAGGGTCTTTACTGTTATGTTCTTGGCACACCTTTCGTCAACTTTATACATCTGCACCAATAATACTACATTCGCCTGGAAACAAACTCTGCACTCGTCATAGCGCTAGATGGACTAAACACTGAGCGTCTAACGACGACATTTCTTGAGGTACTAGATTCTTGGAAGGACCCTGGATACGTGGGGATTACGGAGCAGTCATAGCAGCTTCTCTTTGCCTTCTCCTTCCCCACCGAGCTCATGATGTTGTACCACATATTGTTAAATTCTGGATGATAAATATTTGTATGCAAAAAAACGCCTCTGTATGCGTCGTATTATTTTCTGGTACGTGCTTCCCTTCGTAATCTGCACACATTCATATTTTTGCTCATTGATGGGGGTGTTGTGGGCAACACTTTAAAATTCACATTTGCAGCTGGTCTCCCATCAAGTTGAACCCAGTCTATACACCTGTTTTTATAATCCCACCCCCCATTTTATATTCTCTACTAATATAAAACTAGTACTAATCATGTATAATACATTATCCATTCGTAATATGAATACTGTCTTTTTCCAAATAATAATGCCATACATATGGGACAGTGCACAGCAAAATGTGTGTTTTGGCAGCAATCATAATATATGCATTAAGATTGGAGATTACACCTTATTTGTTTAAGTGCACTATTTTGAAAAGCAGCTCATCGTTGATGAGGTAGAGGCGTCGGTAGACGGGTATTTGGGGGACAGGCAGTTAAATACATATATAGACAGCTTCCATTAGCCACTTTTTGTTAATGCCGATCTAAACAGTGTCTTGAAGAGGACAACAAAGTTATTATACAGTGGGTGCAGACAGCACAGCAGGTGCAGATACAGAAGGGATGTTCTAGGGAGCCCTGCAGACAATCGAAAGGTGCACCCAGTAAAATAGCTCATTTACCTTTACTGCAAATGGTGCGGTATATACAACAGTGAACGGCCCGTTATATCTTGGCTCACTCCACCTGTGGCCAAAATTCCTAATATTAATTAACTCTCCATGGGACAGTGGCGAGCTTGCAGAATCGGGTGCAGCAATTGCGTCTTCTTTGGTCCGTCAATGGAAGATACGTTTGTGCGTGTCAAGACCTCCCCCCAAGATTGATGCAGCCCTGTGAGCATCGGAAGTACTCCTATTGGGAGATACCGGCGTATGTATATGCCGACCCGTAACTGTTTAGTGGGGTGAAAGATGATGATCCTTACAGGGTTGCGTCCGCATGCTGAATAGTGCCAATGACAAACCGTGAACCCAGTTTCTTTTAAGAATGACGCATAAGTTTGAAAGCTTTTCCATTAGAAGGCCATTGATTTGTTCAACTAAGTGTTGCCCGGAGGGTGGTAAATGGAACACATCCAATGTTATTCCCAAGACGACTGTTATTTCATTGAACAAATCATTAAAGAAGTGCCTGCCATTGTTGTGTGTCGCACACACCCTATCGAGGGGAACACCTCTCGCAGAAAAACTTTTTTGGCAGCTGTGAGAAACTACTAAGACAGACACAACTGATCACAGTTCAAGGGTGTTTATTGAACAATGAATGATGTAGGCAATTAATGATGTATGCAGGTTGGAAAAATGCCTAATCTAAACCTAAATCTAAGATGGGCGTAAGCGCCAACGACCATCAAATAAGGTGTTGTGTCCAATATAAGGGCCTATACTAAGAATCCTATTGCTAAACCTTACTGGTACAAAAAAAGGTGTGGGATAGTTGTTAAGAAAAGAAAGACATGTTCTCAAATAATATGTCAGGATGAGGTAGCCTGGGCCTTCCTTCCCCCACGTTTTGAGCACGGGGTAAGGTTGAAGCTTGGAGCACAGTACTTTCTCGAGCTTCTCTAGCACGAGGCAACAGTTCCAATGGCAAATCTCAGGACTGTCGATGGCGAAGTCTCGTTTCCTTTGAGTCTTTTGCTTTCGGGGCCTGAGGAGTTCAAATAACAAAAATAAAAGTTCCTTTTAATCAAATGAGAAGTTCCTTTGGGGTGATGATGGTTCACCCCTGGGTTCCTCTCTTCTGGGTGCTAACCCTTCTCAATTTGTATCACAGTTCAGTTTCACCCCTGGGTGCCTGTCATGATGCCTACCCCCGGAGCACCAGGCCAGGCCCAGCACCCCCGGGAGCAGGCATCACGCCCCCGGGTAAAAGCCCAGCGGCCCTTTATTGGGGCTCTTTGGACTCTGTCCTGGCGCCGTTGGCGCCAGGCTCATGTTGGACATCAGTCCTGGTGCCATAGGCGCCAGGCTCATAAGGGGAAGTGTTTGGTGCACTTACCTGAAGCAGACCATGCTGCACACTCGCCTGATGCAGACCATGCTGCATGAAGAACCAAGCCAAATGAGGCTTAGGAGGGACTATTTTTCTGAAGGAACTATTTTGTTACTTGGGTGGGGCTGTGGAAGAATACTCACCTGGAACTTCTTCCAAGGCTATTTAAGCCACTCCCGGACAGCCACACGTGCTTCGCGTTGTTCTGCATCCCAGCAGCTGAACGCTCACTGTGTCTGCTCCTGCACCTGGACTCCAGCCACGCCCGCCTCGAACCTGGAACACCTGTAAGGGAATAAGAGAAGAGAAAGGTGAAAATCAAGAACTTATTCAACCTTCTTACCTGCATCCGGAATCTTCACGCCAGCATTCCTGAAGGAAGACTTCCATTTAAAAGCACCGCTTTGCTCGCTGCAGCGCCGCGCTTCACTCACCTGTTCCCGAGACGCCGCCCGGCTCCATCGCGGCTCTCAGCACCGGTCGCCACATCTCTGCACCTAGGAGAGTGAAGAAGAGACAAAAGGTGAGCAAGGGAACACAAGAGGAAAGCCGAATTTTCAGCCATATTACTTACCGGCTTTTCTTGGTGAACCATTCCACATCTCGGGTCGGCGCCGCATCTTTGGCAGGTACCGCACCCCGGCACCTATGGGGAAAGGACAAAAGACATTACTGGGGAATTATAAAGACATTTAGAGGGGTCGCCCTCATCACTAACTCACCTGATTTTACCACCGGCAATTTAACCCCTCAACGCATCGCCTTTGTTCTGCACCTGAAATAAAGGACAGAAAAAACAACATAAAAGGAGGCTCACACTTGAACTTTGCATCTTCATACTTACGGCGTATCGCTCAGAAAAGTCAAGTGGATTTGCCAGCGCCATTCTGAAAACCAGTGAAGTAACTGGACGAACGCGCGCCCCTGCACCAGAAGCAGGATGGAGAGTTCATCCTTCCAAACCATAAGGTGAGCTTAAACCGGGGGTTTTGGAGGAAGTCCGAGAAGAACTAAGCGGGAAAGGGGGGAGCAAGCACACTATTCAGCAGACAGTTAATCCCCTTTCTCATCTGCAGAAGGATATTCCTACGGGCCAGACAAGCAAGATTTGGGGGTCCTGTTCAATCGGTGGTCCGAATTCTGCGCATCACGCTTGAAGAGGCCACAGCAACCCAGACCAGCGCCTCCGCGGGAGCCAGGTGAGCGTTACAGTGCCCCTCTTCTGTGCACTGACCCTTCTCAATTTGTATCCACAGTTCAGTTTGACCCCTGGGTGCCCCTCTTCTGGGCGCTGACCCTTCACATATTGTATTCCTCAATTTATATGTCAGTTCTTTTTTTTTACTTGAAGTTGGATGATAGCTTCACCCCTGGATCTCCTTCTGCTGGGCTCAGGCCACGTTTGACTGCTTGTATTTGGGTGATAGCTTCATCTCTGGATCTCCCTCTGCTGGGCTCAAATCCCTTCTTCTCTGGCATCCCTCCTTCAGGTTCACTCTTGCAGTCTCAACTTTTTTGCTTTCACTTTTCTCAATCTTGGGGTGACCGTTTCACCCTTGGATTCCCCCCTCTGACAGGCTCTGACCCCTCTAGATTCTTAGCCTCCCTTTGCCGGGTTTACTGTGGCTCTCCCTCACGGTGATAGTGGCTCACCCCTGGGCCCCCCTCTTCTGGGCACTGACCCCTCTATACTTCAATGTTCTCTTTTTACACAGTTCGGTGTTTGTGGGATTCACCTCCCTTTCTTTCACACTGCTTGTAGATCAGTCTTTCGATGGTACAGGGATTTTGCTTGACACTCTGTATGACCACTTTGACCTTTTTTGGCCCTCCTACGGCCTTCTGGTAATTGTTTCGCTCAGATGGGGATCAACCAGAGTCTCTTGAGTTAGCACTCACGTGTTGCCGGTTTCACTCTGCAGCTGGTCTCCCCTTTTCATTCTTTACAGTTCTTTTATAGTTCATCAAACTTTGGTTCATAACTTGCCACTTTGCGTTTCTCACTCAACGCAGCCTGGTTGTTATCGTTTCACCTTCGACTCACTGGCTGTGATGAACCGCTTGGCTTTTCTTGTTCATCGGGAGTCGAGGCCGGTACCACGGGCGTGGGAGCTTCCCTCGCTCCTGCTTATTGGTGTAGGCTTGCCCCGTGTACCTTTTGAGATCGGCTGCAAGACACTTGCGCTATTGTTTGCGGTCTTAGGCTCTCTTCCACAAAGATTCTGCGGGTCTGGGACAAAAAGGGCAAGGTCACTTCTCTCCTTGCCAACCTCTCAATTCCTGCCTCCTTTCTCCTTCTCTTGAAATGCTGCGATTGATAGCCGTCTCTTCGTGCTGTCTGCCGTGCTCGCCTGTACTGCACTCTTGCCCCACCTTTTATCCCTGTGGGAAGAAGGACGGGCCGTCGGGTGTATTTGGTTTTGGTTAATTGCCTGACCCTTGGGTTTGGACATGTCTGGTAAGCAGGATGCATATTAGTCAGTTGTCTATTGTGTGGTGCAAAGGTGTTTGTGTTGCAAAGGGGGGGGGGCAATGTTTTTGAATGTCCTACGAGAGCGGATGGGGGGAAAAGTTGTCAAAGGAAGGGGGATACCACGTCTCACCCGTTGATGTCCCACTCTCACTTCTCAAGTACCACTCACTACCCCTCCTCCCCCCCACCCCCCCGTGCCCACAGGAACTGGATCCAATAGCGATGGCTGTGTCCTTGTACCCTGGATAACGGATCCTTGAGGTCCAGACAGGGAGACACCTTCAGGTTTCTTACACAGCCGACTTGGCATCTGGGTGTGTACACAGTGTGAAGGCATCATAAGGCAAGACAGACAACCGACTTCTGTTTCAAACTAAAGCACTTTAGGCCTATCTTGCCCTATGCTAAGGTGGGATTTCCCTATTGGAATAAAATGAGTCATATAGGTCCACTTGTAAGTTGTCTACAACCTATACATGCCCTCACCATTTAGACTAACAACATGTAGGGATGTTACTAACCAAAGAAGCACAGTTTGGTGCTTCCTCAGCTCTCTGCTTTATTTCCCCAAGTATAAGATAATCCTGCAAAAGTCTCAAGATCCCCTGTCTCGAGCTCAAAGCAACATAGTTCAAGATAATCCTCTCGGTTTCCCTTCCCTAAGTCTCATGGAACACAATTCCAAACAAAAAAGCGAAGAGTCTTGAGACTCACTCTCAAGACCACATAAACAGGTTATTCAATCTCGGGACTCCCTTTCCCAAGACTTCAATGTCCTCTTTTGTGATTGTTAGTTTTCACAATTGCTTTTCCCAATATGCTGGGTCCTCAGTATTCAACATTCACTGGTCTAGGTGCAGTTGTTGGACCACACAGTCTACCCATTATAGATCATGCAACCAGGGTCCCTGAGCTCTTCAGGCCCTTGCTGATTCCTTGGCACTTGCCCCTGTGCACCAAGGTGGTTCTTGGCACTTGCTCATATGCTCCAAGGTATTTCTGCTTAATGTCTTTAGGTGGGCCACCTGGCCTCATATACAATGTCCTACTCTTTTTCTGGCTTCCACTTTGTCAGTCTCTGGGGTTGTACTTCAATTTTATTATTGGGTTTCACATATAAATTGCTAAAGGGTTTTAATGTGCTTTGAAGAAGAATTGCTCTTAATTCAATAGTTCTTTGTATTGCTTAAGGTTTAAGTTTCATTATAAAAAAAATGTGTATTCTAAATGTATTCTTCTAAGTTATATAAGTTTACTTTCAGTTCAATATTCAAAATGCATGCAAAACAGAGGGGAGTCTAGGAGTCTCTCTACCAGCACGAACATGGCCCATTTACCTGTTCTTGGATGGATGGCCCCTGGGAGAGTCTCAACCAAGTCTTTAGCTCACTGTCCCATTTACAGAGGAGAAATGATCACTACATATCAGTCTTTGTCCTGCCCAGGGACGGTCCAGCAACGAAATGCTAGACAATTCTTCTCTGAACGAGTACCAACAGCAACCCCATACACATGTTTCAGCCTTGGTGGGCATCATCAGTGACGTGGAGCTTGTTAGGGAGAATTCTCTGTTTAGGCTGAATTTCCTAACCTAGTGAGTCCCCCAGCAGCTTTGCTGGATTTTTGGGGTTTATTTTTTTTCTCCTGCCAAGAGTGAGTCTCTTTTACCCTCACTCTTGGGCATGATTTGAGTGTGTTTCTTTGACTCTAGATGTGTTTAATGGGCTATGGGGGTCTTTTACTCCATAGGGCTTCATGTGTTTTTGTGGTTGTATGTTACACAGCACCCTCAGTGCAGTAACACAGGGGTGTCATAGTGACCCCCCCAATATAGACTCCATACCCTGGGACTGACTACTGTCTCCCAGGGCATGTAAAGTCACCATTGACTTTACTAGTCTCAAATTCTGAACAGAACCAGTACAAACTATCATATTGTGGACGTATTGGCCGGGGCAATTCGATTGCCCCGGGGTCTGTTAGTCGAGGGGGCACGTCTCCGTCCCCCCATATCGAGTTTTGGCTGATGGCAGTGGATACTACTTTTTATATTCGACCGCAAATATATCTCTATGGGATTTCCCATTGTTCGAGGCTACCAACTTTAATTATTTAATTCCTTAAGCCTCGAACATACCGCCGGTTTATTTAATATTAATTCTCCGGTTGGTATTTTTTGCTAAAACTCGGTCCTAAAATGGCGTTTGTGTTCGCTTCTGTGACTCCATCCCAAGTTGAGCCCTTTGTTCCACTTTTTGGCGGGCTTCTCCACAGAAGCCCTCCAAAGTGGTGCCACTCTGTCTGGGGTACTTAGGAGGGGTGGAGGGGGATTTTGGCACCCTGGACTGAGTTGCCTCGGCAGCTCAAGTCGCACTCCTCACCACTTAGCATCTTTGAGTGACAGCTAGGCTGAGTGAATGGGGGTTTTCTGTATAAAAGCAGGGCTTTGGGCACTGGAACTTTAGAATAGAAGTCGCCACAGAACCTAAGAATCCGACGACGGAGAAGCTGAACCGACCTGCTACGGCGACACCACCGGTGGAGCCCTGCTGGACCGTCTCACCACTTTTCCCAACGACAGAGGAGATCTCCAGCCCGGAGAGTCTTCTTCCTTCGACTGGTGGGGATAACCAGTCTGCTTCCTTTTTCGGTTCCTGGAGCATCTCGTGGCCGCCTTGCCTGTGCCAAGCACCCCGGCAACCGGGATACCACGTATTACCACTACCGCGAATCAAAGGGTAGTACCTTAACCTGAAAACTCTGCGGCTGGTTTCTTCCCTGGCAGTGCAACGACCTTCTTTCCTCTACGTCGAGATCTTCTCTTCCTCTGGATGATGCCGTGACTTGCACCCGCTGCCAAGAACAACTGCCCCCGCTGGAGGATCCTTTCCACATAAGGTACCATGTTCTGCCTGGCTTCCCTTGCAACAGACTGTACGGGGTAGATTTAGCCCCCGGCTTTCGAACCTGGGTTAGCCTGGGACACCCTGGCTAAACTTTTCTGAGCCTTACTAAAACCTTTCTGAACTCCCTACAAGACTTTTTAAACCTGTTGTCATTGTGTGATCTTGGGTGCATTTGTGCCCTGCTCTCTCCAAGAGTGGGCCCGGCCTATGGACTTTGGCTCACAAGTAACTTTTGACTTTCCTGCCTTGCTTAAGAGTTCCTAAAGAGTAGTGTGGTATATTTTCCTACATTCTGCCTTTTCCCCTCCCTTTTTCGTTAACTTATTGGAGTGCCATCTATAGTTAAGCGCTCACCTCTGTCTGGAAATAAGTGGTGTTAACTAAGACTTGCTTGATAAGGAATAAGGGATGTATATATAATAATAGTAACTGTGTTGAGTGATTTCCAATAATAGTGCTGGAGTGTTTCAATCAGTGTGTTTTTAAATAAATAATTATATACCTTGATACCAAAGCTCTGGTCAGTGTTTGCTTGTGCTATTGTATCTGAGTGCCTATTGTGTATACTTTGCATACTGCCTAACTCTTCTTGAGGGAAGTCTGGCTGCTCAGCCACAGCTACCAAGTTAATCTGTGTGGTACAGACTGCTACCAAGTGGGTTTACTGCCAAACACCTGTAGTCTTAAATCTTTTGCAGTGGTCCCAGAGGGAACTGCCCAGGTTTCTGCCTAACAGAGCTGTGCCTCTCTGAACTCCCAGAACCTCCTATGATTCAAAATACTTGGACTGGCACTTGCCTGCAGTCAGTTTTCAGAGCTATGCGTGTCCCACTGACACTCACCAATGGTCTATTCCTTGTCCCGGTGGTTCCTGCTGTCTCTGCACCACTTGGGGAAACCCTGCCAATGCAAACCCTGCTTGCCTGCCGGATACTTCTTGATCCGGTTCTCCTTCTGCTTTCTGGTGGACGCGGATGGTGGCCTCTGTAATCCTGGTTTGGTGTCCAGCCCCAACACAGCTGCTTTCACAAAGAGCATGTCCCCCTGCTGGTCTCTGCCGCACTGGCCTTCTCGCTTTTCCAGGGTACCCCGGTTCTCTCTTGGGTGTTCCTCATCCCTCACTTAATGTACCTGCAACCTTCTAACAGGCTGCAGGTGTGCCTGGTCAGTTAGATCTGCCTGACCATAGTTAGGAAGACATGCCTGACTTTCCCAATGCTCAGGATGCAGCTTCCTCGTCCCAGTACCTAAGTGATGATAATGTGTGTTGTTCATTCCTCAGTCTCCTTTTCCTCATCACAGTACTGTCCTATGTTGCATTCGGGAAAGTGAGGAAAACGGGCTTGCAATAGCCAACAAAGATCTTGTTAGCGTAAGGTTGGTTGTTGGTGGGAAGGGGGGGGGGAGTCGATACCATGTCTCCCAAAGACCCTCCATCCAGCTGATTTTCCCCTCTCGCTTGTCCATGCCCAGGGTCCGGATCCAAGAGTGATGGTCTTTCCCTAGCCACCTGCGTAGAGGATCCGTGGGGAATGGGAGTGAGCATACCCTCGGGTTTCTCACAACGGACCAGCCTTGACCCAATGAGAGACTGGGCATACCACCACAATGAGATACTGTATGTGTTGCACCATTCTCCTATGTCGATGTGGACCTCCCAGAATGACCCAGTAGGCCGGGGCAAGGTGCCCCTTAGCGTTCGGACCGTTTGTCCCGTGGTATAACTTTGGCATACCAATTGACGACAAATACATTTAAGAGTTCCTGCAGATTGGGGACAAACCAGTCCTCTTGTAAATCTGCGGCAATATGTTCTTTAGACACATGAGTAGGATAATGCGGCTGGTCAAAGGCAATGACCAGTAACTTGTACAGCATCATAACCTTTGCAGTTGTGCCTTGCCTCCAAACCAAATCCGTAGGGGACTTAGCACACCCTCTTATGCCATGAGAATATTTCCTCTTGGACAGCCCTTCTCTGTAATTCTACTATGTTAGCAGTTGACATGGAAGTGCAGGGTGTTGGTAACTGTACTTGCACCTTCACAAAACCTCTGTGTATTCATCTCCCTCGGGGTATGGGCAGGTATGCTGTGTGTTTGGGTGCTGCATCAGCATTTTCAAAAGAAATTTCGTCCGTGTTAGTATGGGTGGTGCATTTCACTGCCACCACTGTGGCTCAGGACAGGGCATATATTGGTCTCTTTAGCGCTGCCTGTTGCACAGGGGAGCTATCTGCTCTTAAATCCCCTCCTGTTCAACCCAGCCAGACCTGAATGCAAAGTAGTGGTGACATATGCTGAATCACATGTTTTCTCTTTCCTCTTAAGGTTTGTCAGCTGTGATGAATCCTAGGGACTCCTCACTAAACCCCCCCTTCTTAAGATCTACTCCCAGACTCCTCCTGATCCACACCTTGGTGGTGTTTTGTGGGAGGATTCCCTGGGAGGAGAAAATGCCCAGGGGAATGAGGGGGATGAGATGACTCTGTGGGATGAGACACAGTATTTGTCTTCTCTAGTTTGTATTTCCCCCCCTTTTTTAACTTTTAAAAACCCATTTTAATTAAACTAAACCCTTTACCTACCTTTAAAAAAAAAAAATAAAAAAATAAAAAAAAAAAAGCATTAGAATTTTTTTTTTTTTGGTACGGCATTCGATGCTATTGCATTCAATGCAATTACCAGATACAGCCTTCTTCTAAGAAGGATGTCTCCTCAATGCTAAAGTACGTATGGCGTCTTGTAATAACCATCTTTCTGTTCCACATAATACACATATGAATAGGGAGCAAAACCATCACGAACATCCAGTCCTTGAAAGAAATAAAAGGACTTGCAAATGTAAAAACCTCCCTAACACCCAATGGCGCGGTGAAAGGAAATCTATGAATAATAACGACTCAAAAGAACTGTCTTCTTTTCAATCGGATCTGGTGAATAATCTTTGCTGTTCTTTTTCAGAACCTTCTAGAGAACAGACTTGGGTTGAAGAGTAAAAGTTCATTCGAAAAACTATCATTATGAACTTCAAGTTCCATAATTCCATAAGTACTGGGGCTAAAAATGTACAATGTTGCAGGAGTGGTCAGATCAATAATTCAGATGACCCACACCTGAGAGAGGCCGAGGCGTAAAAGGCCCACTCAGGTGCAGGCCTTAAGGAAGCAGGAGAAGCAGAGCAACCGAGAAAGCAAGCAGCAGAAACAGTGTGATTCATGCCAGCAGCCCAGACACAAGCTGGAGGCGAGAGAAGCTGTTCGGCAGAGATTAGCTGGCAGTCTTGAGGGTCTGGGTCTTCCAACTCCTGAAGTGCAGAGGCTGCACAGCGGGCAGCGAAGGGAGGGAAGCATTCCTTCCCAGGAGTTGGGCTCAGGTGGCAGGCGTCCACCCGAGTGCCTCGAGGCAAACTCTGGTGACTGGCGTGCACCGGAGGGCCTTAGAAGCAAGAGAAGCTCCTGTTGCAGGTGGCGTTGGAAAAGGCGGTTTGAAAGATTAATTTGCTGGGTCTCGTGAAGCCACAGAAGCAGAAGTCCTGCAAGGGGCTCGGAGGTGCATGTCTTACAAGGTGACTTCACAAGCTGGTAGTGACTCCGGAGCGCTCTGCACCTGCTTGCGTGTTCCAGGCAGACGTTCAGTGAATAAGCAGCACTCGTGTATGAGTGAAGGTAGTTCAGAAAGCATTTTTGAATAACTATCAAAAAACAGCAACCGCAGCACTCTAGTATCAGTGAAAGTGGTTCTCAAGATGACTTTAAACACCAAATTATTGAACCAAAGCGAAAACATTATTGGAAAAAAAAAACAAATGACTGTCACTTTCAACTTGTTAGCCCATGGAAAGCCCAGCAAGATGATGGGGCGATATTGTTAAGAAATCACACCCACAAGCCTTGCCCAAGACACAAGCCAAGACAAAGACAGTCCAATAGATATTGGCAACAGCAAAAAGGGGCTAATGAAAGATTCAAAGTGGTGAGACTTGTTGCCCATACTTGATACAATACATGGTACAAGCTGGTATTTAACTCACATTGTCCAAGCCAATGGAGAAGCAGAATAGGACCCTAGGCTTGTCTGTATTTGGTAACTTGTGCAGTGTGGAAATTAGTGGTTTAAAAGGCTGCCCTTCTGGAAAACGATATTCAGAAGGTGAGGAACATTATTTTTGAGATGAGTATTAATGAGCACTAATGTGAATCGTGTTTTCTCTGAAGAGTTGTTAAAACCTCCAAAGCTGCTATCTGTTGAATATTGTGAAGCTGTTGTGAATCTTGTGTCAGTTGATCTTACCTGCAAAAGCACTTGTTTTGAAACACTTTGGAGGAGTAGGCCTGGCATGGGAGTACACCAGGTGGAGGTGCTACAAAGAGGGCCTCATGGAAACATTTCATGTTGCTTACATTTCTGGCGTGCTGTGCAAAGCTATTACAAAGAAGTTGTATTTCTTTAGAACTTGTCACTTGTGGCAAATCATCCTGACCAAGACCAGCACTTTTGTTATTGTTGAACTGAGACGTTGTTCTTTGTCTAAAGATGATATATCGGAGGAGGAGAAGAAAAGTCTTCTGCTTTCTTTGTTGAATCATGGTGTGTTTGAAACTTTCTGTTGACAAACTTGAAGTTGGCAAGAACTGTGTTGGAATCTTGTTGCACACCAGGATTTCCTTACTTTAATTTCTTGAACTGTGAAGCAGAAATCTGGGGAATTCACCCAGGTTCTAAGGGACTGTTGTTAGAATATGAATATCATTATTGTTTTGAACTTCCATGCATTTCCTTATTTGTTTTATGTACAAGTATGAGGGACAGATTCTTTATTGGAGTGATTTTAGTTATTTTAGGCAGGGAAATCCTTCTTGGGATAGAGATAGTGAGGTGTTTATCCACTCTTGTTAAAATAATAAAATGAGAAAACCTTACAAAGTTGTACGCCTCACATTTCTGACCCCTCACACAGCCTTTACCAATCCTCTGGCCCCTGTAGGGAATTGTGTTTGCGTATTGCTGGAGAAGTCTGGCGAAAATCAACAAAATAAATGTAATCAACGTGTGCATATATGGTTTTGCAGGAGGATTTCCCTTTTGCAGAGCACCCACCACTGTTGTAAATGCCTGTTGACATTAATTCAAGGCCGGAAAGTGCAAGCCTACTATATGAAGGCTGTCTTGGCTAAAACGTTAAGACTGTCGTTAACTGATAACAGTCTTCCATATTGATCAGGCACAAGTTTCCTTAGAAGGTGTGCATTTGGAAAAATGGATTGCACATATTTGACCCTCTTAAGATGTGTTGTCATGCTGTAGTCGCCACAGAATTTCTCGACTCGAAACCTGATCAAGAAAACCTCTAGATTGTGTCCAATAGTGCCAGAGTAAAAGCCCTTTTCTGAAGCAAGAACTGGAGAACCAGAGTGTCCACCCTGATTGCATTGAGAGGCCAGGAAATGATTCGGAGGCTAAACTTGCAACCCTGTTCCATCACCTTGTCTGATTGATTCGCCCACTCTTCTGAACCTGAGCACTCCTATGCCCCGAGGAAGGAAGGCCCTTTTACCCAGACTGTAATACCCATTCTATCCTATTATCTTGTTATCTGAAAAGAAATATTCTACTCTCCCATTATATGATTGAAGGGGTTTTGTCTTGCATTTTTTAAACCCACCATAATATTGACGAGTCTGGTAAATGTGCTCCAACATTCCAATTGCAAGGACGTCAACTACACCTCACTGATGTGTGTCGGTAAGTATTAAATAACGGTTGCTTTATACTTGAGAGATGTTAGTCATGGACTGATACATATGTGTATATAATACTGCTGCTCTGTTAGACAATGGCATTCATTCCATATGGAGGGATCAAATGGGTAGTTCTCGCAACGGCTGCATACCCATAGTGCTTTGCAGTGTAGCTCTTAATTGGATGTGCACTTCCAGGAGTGGCTATTGGGTTGCTCTGTGACATGTATGGCTTCTTAACTGAAATGGCCTATTCTACTCTTGCATCATATCCTAGATCGTTGGGACTGCTGCAGGCCAAAGGGTATTTCCCCACATTTCCTGGTGCTGATCTAGTCCTAAAACGACTTGTTTGAAAGATGTACCTAATCCATTGGACATGGAAAATTTCCCTTGAGCTTTCCTCTTGCCCTTAAAGAGTTGAATGTTTCCTGTCCATATTGTGGACCTGATCCTGTATTCGGGGGTGGAGGGGGAAGAATGTTCTCCTCCAAAAACATTTTTTGAGAAGATCTTCTTGTCTTTTTATTTATCCACCAGCATTTCAGTCACAGAGGTTATTGAAGCAGCTGCTGTCGGTGCAGTTGTTCATAGACTAACATAATGTTCAATATGCACTTTTTTCTGCATTACCCTGGTGGTGGTTATTTATATAGCGTTTCGTGCAAGACTCCTCCAGCATCTAAGCATTTGACCAGTGATCAAACTGATGTTCCAATGCAGAGTCCTGGTCACAAGGGGCGAGCACTTGTCCTCTGAGCTATGTTTCTGATTTTCTAGAAATTCTGAGCTGTGGACACTGCCTGCCCTTCTTGAAGTCACTTGCTAGGAAATCTAATTCTTCCACCAGTGACTTATATCCTGAATTGGTGCCAGACTGTATTGCTGGTTTGTCACCATTTCGGATACAAGTCACTGATGGGAGAATTGGGTTCACTAGCGACTGGTTTGGTCTTGTGGCAACTAGCATATCACCTACCTGTAGAGTGAGAAGAACTGTTAACTCAAGGCAAATAAAATACTGTTGAGTCATTCACTTAGTGGTAGACCTTGTCTTTGGGTCTTTCCGTTCCCCATGAGACAATGCTTAATGCCGTGATGCATTTATAGACTGAGTTTGTGGGTGGAAAGGATTTATGTAATTGTTGGAATGGACTCTTCACGAGTTGGGCTTGGCATTTGTATTCGGGCATTCTGGAGTCTTACTCTGATAATTCAGCAGTTTAAAGAATCCCACCTTTTTAATGTACTTTTGTACCCAATATCCACATCCACCACCGCCTTCTCATTGTATTTGAAGGGGGACCTGGAAAATGTCAGAGTGAGAAGAAACACTGAATTTGCCCTTCACTCTTAGGAATGGTCTTTATCTGTTGCTATACTTGAACAGCAATCTTCAATTGACCATAATCGTTCTCGGGGCCCAGAGGGAAAAGGATTTCCTTGTTAATGCTTCCCCTGGAAGTATTGGGAATCCTCTCATGGGAAAAGCATGTGGTCCTTGCTCTTGGAAGAACACTTCCCGTGCTCTTCGGTATTAGCCAAATTGGTCGTTTTAATTGATCGAATGGTACATTTGACCGAATTCGGCCAGTACCATTCGATCGATTATAAAACATACCGTACATGTGGAGCAGGGGTATTTTTTTGACCTTGGTTGCGGGGGTTGTCACCCGGTTCCTCGACATGGGAGGCACAGGACCAAAAAGTAAAAAAGGGGTTGGGACCCTGTGGCGTCTGATTCGACCCACAGTAGAGGAACAGATCTGACGTTGCAGGGGTGCAGAGGCCGAGGAGGCGAGCAAAGAGGTAAGTAGGGGTGGGTGGGAGGGTGCAGCCTCATTTCAGTTTGAAATGTATTAGGGTGGTTTGTTCAATAATTGTTCTAACGCTTGCAGATTTATTGCACAGTTCTCTGCGAATAATTATCAGACGAACAAACCACTCCAATCCCGCTCTTCTATGTTAACACTGCAGCTCTGTGCTCCTGCCCCCCATCATGTAAGCAAAGTCACCTTGTAGGTTTCCTGTGTAGCGCCTGCAGGGTCATCCTAATCTACTCCATTGGGAAGCAGGCTCTGCTACCTCCTCAATGTGTCTTAAGCCGGCCCCCATGGCAAACTAGGACTACACGCATGTGAGGTTCTACATAATTGTACACTGCAAGCATCCCCAATCTACCTGCCCTGAAGCAGAAATGTCATTCCTCATGTGTATGAATCCTTGATCACGGACTGAGCCTCATCAGTCTAGAAGTGTTGACATGTACGATGGATTGGCTGAGTGAAAGAACTATTGATCCCGGTCTTGAAATAATCGCGTGGTCTATGATTTTGATGGGCACAAGCACAACCAGACACCAAGAGAACGTAAAGGGTGGATCCAAATTCCCTAAGGCTCAAGCACAGCAAACAAGTGATCCTGTCACCTGCCTTCACATTAGTCCAAGGCAGGGATCTGCAACTCTGGCAAAGCAGATGTTTTGGACTACAACTTCAATCAGCCTTAGTCAGTGTCAAGGTATCCGTATTGAAAGTCCCAAACATCTGGAGGGCTTCTGATTGCAGACTCCTAGATTTATTGTATGGTGAAGATGGGAGATTGGCTGATGAGGATGGGGGTCTTTAGCAAGATTTCAATGATGCTTGTCTGGAGGCTTGGGTGGGGTAGCAGGTGAAGGGTGCTATGAGGTTGTTTGGGTACCAGGTTGAGAGTTGGTTCTTAGCAACATAACCTAATTGGAATACTTATATATGACTAAAGATTGTGGACATTGCGTCACTTGTTATTTTTGAGTCCGTGCTTGTGTCCATACTAACCCCCAGTTAATTAAAGCTGTGCAGCCTGAGCTATCTTTTAGGTATGACATGAATTGGAATATGAAATGATTGGTGTTATCTGGTACTTTATGACCTTGTGTTAAAGGGACGAAAACCAAAACAGCTTATTGCTAAGCAGTAAGCCCGGATGCACTCCTAAGGAACCGTAGTTCAATTCTTTGGGTCCTGCCTAATAGGCAGAGATATGTCCAATGTAGTCTTATTCATGCATTCATAAAGAATATATATACACCGTATTTAAACCTAGAAGTCTATACTGAAGATTAACCTCCAAATAAGACAGCATTCACAATGATTCCTAAAAAAATGGGACATTTTAATTGTCCATTCTGTTAAACACAATTAAAGTTTCAAAACAAAATTTAAAAGAAAAAGTCATACATTACATAATAACAAGGTGAAAGTAAATCACTGCACAGTATGTATTCACAACAATATACACTTAATTCAGTGTTACATTGGTAATGGCAAATTGAGTTTTCCTTAATTATAAAAGGACAATCTCCAATCTGAAGCCCTCTTTTTCTTGCAGATATTAGCAATTAACCGACGCGTTTCGGATCAAGGGATCCATCTTCAGGGTAGGGGAGGATTCACTCTTAGGGTAAATCTTGTGAAATATAACGTGAAAACGTATTTATCAAGGTGCTTGCCCTCCAGCAGAGGGAAGCAGTGTCACAATTCTGACCCAGTCCAGAACCGGAAAGTACTTTAGACTGGGACGCGGCAAGGAGCAGCTGGGGAGACCCCAAAGGACGGGGAATCATGGACAGCGACCGCCTCCAGCAATTGATAAATAAGTTTTCACGTTATATTTCACAAGATTTACCTTAAGAGTGAAGCCCCTACCCTGAAGATGGATCCCTTGATCCGAAACGCGTCGGTTAATTGCTAATATCTGCAAGAAAAAGAGGGCTTCAGATTGGAGATTGTCCTTTTATAATTAAGGAAAATTCAATTTTGCCATTACCAATGTAACACTGAATTAAGTGTATATTGTTGTGAATACATACTGTGCAGTGATTTACTTTGTGAACACATACTGTGCAGTGATTTGCTTTCACCTTGTTATTATGTAATGTATGACTTTTTCTTTGAAATTTTGTTTTGAAACTTTAATTGTGTTTAACAGAGAATGGACAATTAAAATGTCCCTTTTTTTAAGAATCATTGTGAATGCTGTCTTATTTGGAGGTTAATCTTCAGTATAGACTTCTAGGTTTAAATACGGTGTATATATATTCTTTATGAATGCATGAATAAGACTACATTGGACTTATCTCTGCCTATTAGGCAGGAACCAAAGAATTGAACTACGGTTCCTTAGGAGTGCATCCGGGCTTACTGCTTAGCAATAAGCTGTTTTGGTTTTCGTGCATTTATTGTGTCCCAAGTGGTCTTGTGGCGCCAGCCCATTTGTACCTGAAATAATTTGAATACCTCTTTAATGAGGCTTGTATCAGTCTACCTTGTTTTTTAAATTTAAATTTACACAACCTTCCTGTTTTTAAAAAAAAGGCTGTGCACTCTCATCCGCAATTCTCCTTGTGTTAAAGGGATCCAGGCAGATCTTGATGGCCTAGCACACTGATGCAGAAAATCAGATGTAAGCATTAATGTCTTCCATCCACTTGGATTGTATTTAGTGCTGTAGCACTCGGTGCTGTCAGATGGGTATGTCCTTTTTTATTTTCTGCTTTGTTTCCTGCAACTACATTCAGACGTGTCTCGGTTTGGTTGTGGTTTTAGTCTGAGTTTATTGCTTTTATAGTAGTGTTGGGCTTTTTATTCAGGTTGTGTTGGCTTCCAGCGTTTGACTCGTCTTGTAAACTGCAAGGATAAAGTGCTTTTCTGACGACAACATGATTTTTCAGGTACCAGATTTTTATTTTAGGGACTTCCAAGGTTTGTCACACAGAGGATGCATCTTATATTTTGCTGCATTTCCGTGACTGTATTTGTGACTTCCTTGCAACAGGATACTCCATAGACATTTTTCCAGCCACCAGGATGGCTAGAACTATTTCCATGGATTGCCAGAAACCCTGCTACCTCGGTAACAAAAATATTGTTCAGATGGTGAAACCTGACCCCAAGATTTTGAAGTAGAATTTGGCAAATATTTGGACTCGGCCCACCTTGTCACATTGTAGCACCGGCCATTAATGGAGTGCTACATTGCACTTCTCAAAAAAGCACTGCTTCTCTTCCTGAACATTTGGGGTTGGATGTGGCTCATATAACAAATGAGACCCGACCACAAGATCTCGAGTTGTAAGAACTGGGAAGCCTCATCAAGTATGTTGCAAGAATTGAATACTGCGCCTTTGGGGGACTGTCAGGCTAAACCCAAGTTGTATATGCTCTTATGACTCCCCGGTTCTGATCTAAACCCTGTGTGTAAGAACCAGGGTTTTGTCTTGATAACCTAGAAACCTGTATTTGTATTGAAGTTCAACCCTATGTAATCCTTAACGATGTAGACACTGATCCCATTTTGTAGCAGTGAATTAACTTTCATCTTATTTTGCACTGCTCTTGTGTTCTTAGCGATAGCGGGGCATTATTATTTTTGGATAGCTGTGTGTGGATATTGTTTATTCAAAGTATCGACGTGTTCCACTGTTTTCTGCCCACTTCCCCTCCCAGGAGTTGTGCTTGGCTGCTACCGCTGACACTATAGAGGTGCAGAGGACACAAAGGAAAACTAAAGCCTACTTAGATTGTAGGAAATCCTCCCAGACAATAAACAAACCGTCTCGAGAGAGACTGATTGCAACCCATGAACGGCTGAACTGTAAGGAATGAGGGAACTGTGCCAGTTGTCAAATCTCAATTTTCCAATTTACCTCCTAAACTATCATTCACAAATCCCTCATGGCAATACAGTGATAAACAATGCCAAGCAGGGAATGTCTGAACAAAGGCAGTGGTAGTTGTAGTTCACATGGTCCTTTAGGGGGATCTGGAGATTGTGACAAAGGCTCTGCTAATGCACACAAGAACCAAGTACAGTACAACACCTTTTATTTACTCCAGGATGGGTTGAATAACACCTCTGACTTCTACTCCAATCAAACAAAAAATAATAAAGCCTTCTTTTATTAGAGCTTCAGCATGGTTACACTCTATGGTGCCTCTAGAGGAATAAGGTCTTCCCTGGTTCCTCTATCCTACTACAGTCTCGGGGGGGATATGGTGCTCAACGTGCTTCTTTGGCAGGGATATAGTGCCTTGCCACCTTTTTGATCATTCCTACTTGCAAGTATTTCTCCTTTGCTTAGGGTATTTGTCCGGTCTAGATATTCTCATCCTGTAGCTGTGGGTCGCTACATTGGCTAGGACCATACTTTCAACACACACAAGCGAGTATTTCTTCCTCCTTGCCTAGGGTTTTTGTCAGGCTGTGATGCCCATCCTCAGCCAAGGGTCACCGTCCTGGCCAGTTCTTTAGTGTTTCTCCAAGTGTTTGGTATGGCTTCTAGTCACTAAACTAAGGCAAAGGCAACTACTGTTAAAACACACACAGGGAAATGCCACAATTGGACAAACGCACAGTTTTAACTTCTGCTCTTTGCTCAACCAGTTGGAATCCAATTCAAATCTTTTTTTCTGAGTGCAATACGTATGTTTATCAAGCATTAGATTGAGTTCCCTTTAAAATGTTCAAATCAAGGCAAGCGCGATATATCAATTCACGCTGTTACTAAGCCCAAGGCAAGATGGCTGACATTTGGGGACATCGCAATGACGTCGCCATGTACAAAAATGCGGTGATGCCACCACATGCATACGTTAATAGGCAACCATTTTGTTTTCTTTGAATCAACATTGCGTAAGCAAAACATTACAGGGACAATCACATCTATTCACTGTATTGTAATGAAGGTAAGTTCTATTACACTCTGCTACTCTGCAGTTTTCATTTTCCTTTCACCATAGCCAAAGACTCTGTGTGAATATTAACACACAGATGTCCTCTTATTTACGGAACAAGTGTGTGTATAACAAGGGCCCTAACCAACCACTAGCCTGCGCAAATAAGCAGGGGGAATTGTCTTTCCAAAGTTAACATTTCAAGTGAGTATTCCCTACAATTAACCTATGAGTAATAAATGTGTGGCTGTCACTTTTACGTCTATCTTTTTGTAAATCTAGAATTTGTCATTTTTTATTCATTTCTATTTAGATATAATATTTGGAAATCCATAATTGATCCTCCTGATGAACCACTAAGATTCTAGTGGGGAAACGCGTGTTGAGGCGCTATACAAGTAAATGTGGATAATTGAATATCAACATGAGAAACAATCTATTTTCTGGCATTGAAAAGAACAGAGATACAATTTTGAATTGAATAACAACTTAATAAATTGCAATGCTATGAACAAATTGTAAGAATTCGGGTTTGGTGTAAATTGGTTGCTCTGACTGTCAGCATATACCTTGCCTCTAATATTGGGCAGTCACAATATTTGGTCAACCTATTTGCAGACAACTCTACATTACTCAATTAGGACTCGCCAATGGCTGACCGAAGACTGCAATCTCCTTAATGTATAATTATAACTTACCTTAGATCAGAGTCGGTTTGTAACCTTTGTACTTTTTTAATATCATAGGAATTGTTTTATTGTGCCAAATGTAAAATGCAATTAGATTTGTTTTATTTCTGGGAGACTGGATAAGTGGATTAATGAATAATTCTTGTAAAATGTTGTTTTGGGTATACATTATGTCTTTAGTGTTAATATAAACTTGACATTGAGTATATTATTTTGCACTTTAAGCTTTAGGGTTGCTTAACAGTAATATTTGTATGGATTAATTTTTTTAAATGTGATAGTACATTTTTATTTTCTATGGCTTCATGAAGTGTTCTCCAACAACAGATGTCTAACTTTTGGAGCTATATGCTACCCATTATAAGCCCTGCACAGTGCTCCAGATACCATTTTGAAGTGGGAGTATTTTACTCCTTTTTTTGCAAGATGGGAGTAAAATGATGTTTTAGGAAGTAAAAAAACGTTTTAGGGCGCAACAAAGACCCATTGCTAATTGGATTATTTTAAAAGCGAGTAGAAATAGGTTTTTGACTGTAAGACAAAATATTTTCATAAGATTACTTTGTACCTGAAAACCGGGAGGTGGCTGCCTGGGGATCGCTCTAAAGACATCCACGAGGCCCAGCAGCAGGAAGGTGAGGAGAACGCTGGGAGGCCCACATAATACTCTTAGGGTGCGCAGCAACTCTCGAAATCAAAGGGACCCCCAGGAGAGAAAGGACAATACTTATAACCCACTGAGGGGGAAAAAGGGCGACAAGAAGCTGAGAACTTTACAACAACAAGGCGGACCAGGCTGCAACACCTCATAGACAATATAGGAGAGATGAGCCCCGAGCACACAAATCTAAAGAGAAATACATAGCTGGGACTATAGTCTGAGCAGAACCCACTGAGGGATGATACCAGGCGGGGATAAAAGCTGAAATATCATATGACGAGACCAGAAGCCTGGGGAAGAGGGGCAGGAAGGGAACTGAGAGACCGTAACAAGCCAAGAGACACTAGTTACCAGCAGCCTAAACCCAAACAGGATCCGACCCCACACGGATCCTGTGCACAGACCACAGGCAAAGGGCGAGACAACAGGGTGGCGCCCGAGCCCCACACAGTGACAATGTCCAACAAGAAAGCAGAAGGGAAAACAAAACAAGTCAATATGGACACCTTTACCAAGGCACCAGACAGTAGGCAGCTGAGCCCACCGGAGGCAGTAGTGATAGAAATGAATACCCCACACCAACAAGACCAGGGAAGGGATGGACAGATCTAGAAGCGATTGCCTCTCTACAGACATCCCTTGAGAAGAATATGGACACAGCCATAGGGGCCCTGAATGCGTCCCTAGAACAGAAACTGGACACGGTCATGGTGGATGTAGGCCTCCTCCGCCAGGATGCAAGGAACCTGACAGACAGGGTAACAAAAGATACAGCAGAACACAGCGGATTCTGTCGTCACACGGACTCAAATGACGGAAGTGCTCCAGAAAGTTAAGATCCTGGAAAGGAGTGTAGAAGACGCGGAGGGAAGGGCAAGGAGGAATAACAGCTGTATAATCAGGGTTCGGGAAGGAGAGGAAGGAAATGACCCCACAGAATATATCGAGAACATGCTCCTGCAGGCGGTCGGAGCTGGAACACTGTCCCAGGGCTTTGTGGTAGAACGAGCGCACAGGGCACTGATGCGAAGACCCCAGCCGGGCGCCCCTCCGAGGGCCATAATCGCCAAGATTATGAATTTCAAGGATAGAGAAAAGATACTGGCATTCTCGAGGGGAGGGAGATTACCAGGAATTCCTCCAAGATCACCATATACCCGGACTATACAACTACGGTCCAAAAACAAAGAGCACAGTTCGGCCCCCACGAAGGAGCGCCTCAGGAGAGCGGAGATACAATATATGCTCCTGTTCCCGGCTAAACTGAAGGTGATTCACAAAGGGAAGACACATTTCTTTGAGTCTACGGAGGAGGCCTATGCGTGGATGGACGCCCAAGGAATTCCCCAATTGGAGCGGAGACACGCTGCCAGCGGTAGGGTCCAGCCGGGGCAAGAGATCCGCAGATAGCAGAATCACTGAAGCCAAGTACGTAACAAATAAAAGTCAGGAAAAGAAAAGTTAATATGAAGGAGCGATCAGCCCTACTAAACCGCACCAGCTAAGCAGAACGCAACCCCAGGAAGAGCGTAAGAGTGTTCAGATGTCAGTTTTAAGGCATCACGCTGCGGCAAATCAGCTTCGCCTAGAGGAGCACGACGAGAGAAGCGGCGAGGCCCGAGCTGGGGGAGGGTAACTGGATGTTAGTTTTCAAGTTACAGTTTGGGTTATAGACAAGAGGGGAATGGTTAGTAGATGGCATTGGCAACAGAAGATATGATAAAGACTATGATGGGGCTACACCAGCACAAAGAGGCTGGGACAGAACACAGTAAAGATCCTGGAGACGCGACCGTCAAGAGAAGGAGGAAGTGAGCCCTATGGGGGCAACCTCGGCCAGCAACAGAGAGAACAAAAGCACGGAAGGGGGCACAAGTGTAAGGCCATGGGAGGACAAGGCCACGACGACAAACAATCATGAGCCGGGATGAGCTAACAATTGCAACATGGAACGTGAGGGGCCTTAACGCGTACATTAAGAGATTGCGGGTCTATGCCTGGCTGAACAAAAAGGTCAAGATAGCAATGCTCCAGGAGACGCACCTGACACGAGAGAAGTAGTCCAAGGTCGATCAAAAATGGGGAGGGCAGGTATATAGTGCCACATATTCCAACTATACAAGAGGAGTATTGATATGGTTCGCCCCGGGAGTGCCATTCCAACTCATTAAGAAGGACATCGACCCAGAAGGGAGAATGGTGATAGTGCATGGCATGCTGGAAAGTAGGGAAGTGTGCCTAGTTAATACCTATGCTCCAAACCACGACACAATGGAATTTTTCAAAAAACTAACACCTAAATTGGCCCAATACAGAGATGCAACCTTCATGTGGGCCGCAGACTTTAATTGCACCCTAAATCCGCTCCTCGATCGATCAGACAACAAGCATAAGAGGCCAGCACCACCTGCCAAGGAACTGCAGAGAGCCCTAGATCACCTGAAGCTGGCGGACGTCTGGAGACAGGTACATGGGGCAAGAAGAGGGTACACATATTATAGTGCACCCCACACGGAATATTCACACAAATAGATTATATACTCACGGGCACAGAATCGCTACAAGACTTTACAGGGATTCAGATTAGAGCCCGAACACTTTCAGACCATGCCCTTATACTGACAACATGGGCACACACACATGGGAAAGCCCCAATACCAACGTGGCGACTCCGGGCAGAAGCCTTAGGAGAGGGAGAATTCCAGGAACACCTCAAAGAAGCAATAGATGATTACTTTGACCATAATGAAGGAAGTGTAGAGAGTAACGCCACACTCTGGGATGCGTTCAAGGTGGTAATAAGGGGGGCAGCAATTGGTAAAATGGGAGGTCTAAAAGGGGCAGCCATAAAAGAACTTGATGAATTGGAGAGGTGGATAGAAACAGAAGAACGCAGGGTGCAGGCAGTGGGAGGGGAGCCTAAGGAATTGATCGAGCTGAGAACGAGGTGTATGGAGCTTTGGGAGAAGCTGGGCCGGTTGAATTATGGGAGGTACCTGCAAAGATTACACGCGGAGGGGGACAAACCTAGTAGACTCCTGGCTTGGCTCACCAGGCAAGAAACTAAAAGGGAGCCCATTACAGTGCTAGAAGACGAGACGGGGACAGAGATCAGGAGCCAGGAGCACATTAACCATTTATTTGCGGGCTTCTATGAAAAACTATATGCCCCTAACGCGGAGGTGGACCCTGAGGATATAACTGATGCGTTGGCAGAGATAAGACTGCCAAAATTAACAGATGAGCAGACCCAAATACTTGATGCTCCCCTCACAGAGGAAGAGATAGCGGGTGTAATAGCAGAACTGCCCACAGGCAAATCCCCGGGCCCGGACGGACTCCCAGGTGAGTTCTATAAAACGTTCAAGGACACTCTCACCCCAAGGCTATTGGAGACCTATCAAGACGCGTATGAAAGTGCATGACTGCCGGCCAGCATGTCGGAATCAATTATTGTACCGATCTTTAAGCCAGGGAAACCGCCCACAAAGTGCACTGCATATAGGCCGATCTCCCTTTATTAACCAGGATGCCAAAATACTAACGGCGGTTTTAGCTAACCGCCTGAAACAAGTAATTACCTCATTAATACATCCTGATCAAACGGGTTACGTTCCAGGACGAAATACATCATGGAACCTCCATAGACTACTAGACAGAACAAACCAGGGGCGAGGAGAATGTGCGATAGTGTCCCTCGATGCAGTCAAAGCATTCGATTCTGTGAATTGGGGGTGGTTGATGAGGGTTCTTGCCCACTTTGGCATTGGAGAGGGGTTCCTTAGATGGATTAGGGTATTGGATAGTGAACCTAGAGCCAGGGTGAACACAGGACGATATATCTCGCAAGGCTGGAGGATCTATAGAGGAACGAAGGGGTTCCCTCGATCACCAATGTTATACATCTTGGCCCTTGAGCCGCTGGCAGTCTTCCTCAGAGCAGAATACAGAGACACAGGAATAGTGGTAGACGGAGTGCTCCACCAAATTACGTTATACACAGACGACATGTTGTTGTTTGTTGAAAACCCACGTACCAGTCTGCCCTGCCTCCTAGAGGCGATAGGAGCTTACACCAGACTTTCAGGTATAGCAATAAATAAGGAGAAGTCTCTGATCTTCCCCCTGGCGAACCTGCGGTGGGTCCCCCCGGCGGAACTCCCAGACCTAGGCCTAACATGGGCAACTCACTCCTTTAGATATCTGGGAATAGAGTTCCACCATGGCACTGCAGACTCTCAGCGACACAATACGCAGGCAGCCCTAGAAAAAACATGAAAATGCATGACCTTCTGGGGAACACAGCCACTGGGAATGATGGGTAGGGCGGCCCTCCTGAAAATGGTAGTACTCCCACGCCTGCTATATTATTTCACAAACATTCCGCATAGCATCCCTAGGGTCTTTTTCTCTAAACTAAACACAATAGCAAGGAACTTCCTATGGGCAGGGGGAAGAAATAGGATTGCAATGAAGACCCTACAGAAGGATTATGAAGGAGGAGGCATAAGGCTGCCGGACTTTGAAAAATACTATTTAGCTGGGCAGTTGCAATTCACGGTCAAATGGTTGGGGGAGGAGGAAACAACTGATAGGATTAACTTCCAGCCGGCCCTGAAAACACATTCCCTAAGGGAAATATTGTGGCTGGAAAAGCCCCTGCTTAGGACACTGCCGTATCTGCTCAACCTCGCAGTGTGGTTGTGGAAAAGAGCATGGAAACTACAGGGGACGGAAGATCCCTGCTCGGCACAAATCCCCCTGGCGGGCCTAATCGGCATGGACACTAATGCGTTGGCAATGTTTCGATCACAGTGCGAGGCCAAAGGCGTAGCGCAGATTGGGGATGTGAGAAAAGAGGGGAGATGGGCTGATTTTCAAGAGATGTTGGAAGAACATGACATACACGAAGGCCAATTCATCCTGTATAACAGACTAATCCTCAGAATCAAAAGTAGATGGCCAGAATGGGAGGACCAAGAGGAAACGGCAGGAGCACTGGATATGTGGCACGACATATCAGAGGGGACACATACTACCTCCAGACTTTACGATCAGATGCTGAAACCCCATACTGGACAAGAGCTGCATGTCAAACAACGCTGGCAAGAAGAATTTCACAAACCACTCAGTGACCAGGAATGGGGCAGGGTGTTGCGATACCCAAAGAAGGTGGCCAGAAACGCAAGGTTCAAGCAAGCACAGCTGTACGTGACACATAGAGCGTACCTCGCACCCAAGAGGATGAACGTGATGCATAGAGGGGATCCCAGCAGGTGCCCCCGATGTTCGGCTGATGAAGCAGGCATGGTGCACATGTTTTGGACAGACTTTCTGGGAAGGGATTAGGACCAAAATAATGAGAAGAGGCCTTCAAATACAGGCGGAGCGCCCCAAATGGTACCTGCTGGGCCTCTTCCCACAAGGGGGCAGAGACAAAACACATCTAGCAAACATGAAAGACTTGATATGTATATTGGCCAAAAGAAGGATAGCCATGTCCTGGAAATCTAGAGAAGGCCCGACCGTAGAAGCGTGGCGGTCGGACCTCCGGAAGAGGACGCAGGCGGAGACTGAGGAATGGATCAGAGCAGTGCAGAGAGGGGAAGGCGAAACGGCTAAAAAAATAGCAGCATGGAACTCCCTAGTGCAGGACTTATTTGGACAAGAAGGTAAGGAATCCGAAGAGAAGGACCCGTAGGATGCACAGGGACACCAGAGGACACAGGACAGGGAGACACTAGTGACCGAATGATAGACAATATAAGCACCAACACCGATGAGTCCCACATAAGTGGCTACAGGCAGAGGAAGCACGGTCGTCGGACAGCTCTGGGATAACAAACCCATAGCAGAATCCGTGGGATTGCCAAATGCCAGTTCAGTTTGGATTTTTGTATGTTATGTGTCTGTATGTTGTTAATGGAAATAATAAAGAAATTAAAGAAAAAAGATTACTTTGTACCTAGTTATTTATGCAGATACATTTGTTTTACCTCTTTGGCTCAGGCAGTAATAATAATTGTTTCTTCCCATGATACGACATGCACTACTGGTCCAAACATATATCAATTGAACTTTGTGCGAGAGCAGGGACACAAGCACTGATGTCTGTTTACTATTTTTTACTATTTTTTGGTAGGAGTATTTTTTTACTCCCTATTTATATTTTTTGTGAGGATGTGCCTATTCTTTAGGAAGCAAAATGTTTCTGAGGTTATGGAAGTCTGATGGATCCAGGTTCATTTTTGCTTTTTAATAGGGGGATAACCTGGCCTTCTGCAGCTGGGGAAAATGTCTTGTGAACAATCCCATTTTCTTGACGTGCAGAGCTAGTGCTTAGCCACATTAGTTGATCAAGATTACTTTAATATAATTGTTGGCATCTATAGGTTGTATGGAAGACCACATCTTCACCATGGTAAGGAAATTAGTTTCCGTAGTGGTAATGGTTCTACATGGGGCAGGTGGTGTATTGAGGTTTTGATTCTTGTTATTATCCTTTTTGAATTTGATATTTTTTAACATTTCAATGTTAACAAATTCAACACAGTGCGATAGAGGTTTTTGATATAGGGTTCATGCAATAGCTTGAGGGAAGTGGGAACACTTAGGTGATCTTTTTTCCTTCTTATTGGTCTTGTTGCCTCTCGAATATTTTGCTTTCATTGATTTCTAGGGTTTTACACTGGGTTTGAAGGTTTGCTGACACATTTCAGTTTTAGCATCCTGTGGAACAATGACCTAAGAGTTTTAGTTGTGATGTCATCCATGATGTATAGATTTTGGGTGAAAGGGAACATTATTTAAGTTGATCAGTGTTGAGGTTCTTTCTGCTAACAGTCATTCCCGTGTTAATCCTGGCTAACATAGACGATTAATTAGGATTTATATTGTGCTGCAATCTGCACAAAAACAACAAACATGATTAAAATGTGAGCCCTACTTTGTAGACAAAAATTGGACTTGGTCATGCTGCAAATATTTGTATTAGTAACAATTGACAAGTGAGCCGAAATCAGATTATGTGAATTAGAATAAGTAACTATACCAGGGGTCTGCAACCTGTAGATCTCCTGATGTTTTGCCTACTACTCCTATGATCTCTCGTCATTGACTATGCTGGCTAGGGCAGGTGGGATTTGTAGTCCAAAGGTTCCAGAACCATGGACTACAGAGACCTTTCAAATTGGCCACAGTTTGAGGCTCATGTTTGGTTTTGCATCGCATAAGACACATTAGCAAATAATGTCAGACTGCACAAGTTCAGAGCGGAAAAACAAGCCAATACTTTTTCTAAAAATCAAAAATAGTATAATTGTATACTTGTTTATGTAAAAAAAAAAGGCTAAATATTGACATATTCCCCAGTAAACTGTTTTCAGCAATAAAGTTTCAGGCAAAGACCTCCACCACATCTAAGCCTAAGGTAGTTATGAATGTTCAAAAAAGGACACTTTTAGGCTATCTTTTAATAATCAAGTTGTGATGTCATGGGCTCTAACTTACATGTAGTGCAAATGCCAGAATGGCTGGCAGGACGGGTTGTTTTTGGGCAATTTCAAAATGTGCAGCTGATAGTATTGGCCCCACTTATCAGTGGCACCATATTCCAGAAAAGGTCCACAAAAGGTACATGTGAATACAAGCTTACCCAGAACACACCTTTCTATAAATAATAAATCACAACGCTTTGTTGCACTACAGAAGTTATTATCCCAGCTCATTGAAAGGCAGCCTACCTTATGGACAATATGTCTGTATCTGTAGAAATTGCAGTTCTATTGGTGACTATGAGCGAGCGTCAATACTAGACCAACATCTCGTGGTTCGAGGTTACCTAAAAAATGGTTAAGTGACACCCCACGTGATACATTACTAATTGCATCACAACATAGGCTAGACAAAGATACATTGGTTTGTGTCTCCGTACACAGCACACCTCTTACACAAACTAAACAGATTATTTAAAAAAAACATGGTAACTAATCCAACTAAATCTTGAAGGGGGGAAAAGCTCCCTATATTTGCACTAAAATGAAAAACTAATCTGTTGCATTCTCAATACCCATCAAGTGTAACTCTGAGTCGACTAGCACGATTATGGAATCTGATCCCATACCAGGGGCATTATTCATGTACCATCTGTGAACTGACAGAAAAGGTGGCAGTTTTGCTAATTTATTTTCAGTTTTGTTTATGAAGCCAAGAGTGGTAATGCACCAGTAAAAGCAAGGTACAGTAGCGTCAAATATAGTATTGTCCATTCTAAGGCTAGTCACAAAATAAACATGGTACATATGAACAAAACAAAGAACATAAACCTTCTATTCATAAACTCATGTCTATACACAAGGTAAAAATGGCATCATTTGTTCTTGCAAGCCGGGCGGTGCCATATACGCCATGTGGTAGTCAACTGGAGGAGCCAGCAACTCCACATACATGGGGGGTCAGGAGGCATCAGGGGTCACTATTTTCTCACATTAAACAAAAGGTGGTCCGATGAGGCATTTGTGGTTTATCGTCACACGAATGAAACATGGTAAAGACTTGCGATTTCCTTGCTTCAAATGTCTCAGTATGATCATCACAAGCAGTGACCCAGCCCAAGCTTTAGTTTCAGCACCGCACAAAGTGTCGAATTCGCAAAGCCATAGTTTGTATTGAGGGCCCTTAGGAGATTTCCAAGACCTGGCAATTCACCTTTTCGCAAGTATACTCGCTCAATCCATAAATCTAATAACATGTTTGTATTTGACCTGTCTAGAATGTGCGCCCAACAGACATTCCTGCAGGGTCCCGTCATATCTGGTAACCCCGGCCACCATGCCAGCCTGTACGATCCGGGACCAAAAGACCTGCACTTTTACACATTTCCAAAACATGTGAATTAGGTCTGCATTATCTGGTGGCACCAGGAACAGGTCGACTCTGTGTTTGTACTAAATTTGGCTACTCTTCTGGGGGCTCATGTATGTGCGACGAAGTACATTAATCTGTAGCAATCTAAATGTAGCAATCCGGGATACATTTTTGGGAAAACCTAGCACTCTTTCCCATTCCGCATCGGTAATTTCAGAGCACACATCCGTCTCCCATTGCAATTTCAGGCCGGGGTTTTTAATGCTAGAACCGTTCAACAGGCAACTGTATAATCTTGCCACAGGCCGCCAGCCATCTTCTAGCGGGTAGATCAGTGCTAAGAGTGTTGTCTCTTCTGGTTCTTCCGGCCACCCACTCCACCTACGATTCGCCAGACCTCTCACCTTAATGTACCTCAAAAATTGTCCCATGGGCCATCCTGTCTGTAGAGTCAGGTTAGCCAAATCTATCATACATGTCCCACACCCCCGCCCCCCATGTATATATGCCACATTACTCCTAGCACCTAGAGACTCCCAGATCCTCCCTGTTCTTATATAAATCAGCTACTATTGGCAAGTTGGGAGAGTAGGGGCGGTGCATGAAAGTTTTGCTAATGGGAACTATACCTGGAATCTTCAAAAACATACCAATTGCAAATCCTCAGTGGTGGTGTATTGCATTGAATGCCCATGTGGTCTCCGATATATTGGCCATACCATCTGAGCAGCAAATATAAGAATGTGTGAGAACAGATCCAGCATTCGCTGCAAAAATATTCCCTCGTCAAACATTTTGTGGAGAACAATCACAAAGCCAACAATCTCCAATGGGGATAGTAGACTTAGCGACACCATTGAAGCCTACATACATCTAGCAATAGCACAAGTGTCAGTTCTAGGGCCATTCTTTCACTCATTCAAGTAAGGTACACTTGTATGGATTTGAGATTCTTTGTGCCATCTATGCTATCTAGTCCATCTTGAGATGAGCACTGTTATTGTATTTACCCCCCTTCATCAGTAAAAACATTGTAGGCTAAACACATGTAGCAACTTTGTATATAGTAATATTTTTATGCGCTTGTTCCCGCCCCCATACAAGTATGGTTGATTTGCAATGCATTTTATCCTTTCTTCACTGAATTCTACTTACTTTCAAACACACAAATTCATGAAGAGGTGGCTCTACTTTATTACAAGTTAGTGTCAGATCGGTCGAGACGATTCCTACCCTCCCGAACCTTGTCCTCACCTGAGGATTCAGAAGAGCTATATCTGTATTTCTGTGTTCTCCTGGAGCTAGTCTTCTTAGGATCCTGGAGCTTCCTTTCCTTGGGCTTTCTTTTCTTTCTTGTTGTGCAAATAAGGTCTGGCTCCCTCAGAGGCCACCTTGGCAGGCTAGGGAACCTGTCCTCGGTGGACCCCGAGGAGCCAAACCCCAAACCAGGGAAAAAAGCCAACGGCACAAAAAACCCTGGGTTTGCAGATGGTCTGATCTTGGTAGGTGGATCGCAAGTAGTATAGTCTAAGGTCCCTCTGGTAGGTATGCTGGACTGGTAATGGCTTCTGGGAGATGTAGTTTCCAGACCTGATGGCCACGTGAAGTAAACTTAGACAGGCGTTCCATTTCAAGGTGCTTAGGACTGATGCGGAGTAGAGGAGAGGAGAGAGTGCTCAATAGGAAATAACTGCAGAGCACAGAGAAGAAGGAAGATGAAGAACTACAGAAGGAAGCGAGGAGCGGCTCAGAAAAGAGGTAGGTGGAGAAAGGTTAAAGGATTGTCAGCGTACCAAAAGGGGAAAAAAAAACTGGTGTAGAACAGAGCGCTTCAGAATTTGAGCTGGAAGGGATGAAAGGAAAGGTGCGGTAGTTACCACTATAAAGGCTATAGAACATAGGAATAGAATGACTCACCGGTTGTGACCGCAGCCCTTAATAAGGAACCGAGGAGAACAGAAAGGCACCAAAAGCCCCAAAGTCGAGGAAACTAATGATGGCTGGCTCGCCGGAGGACCAACAAGAGCCAACCACCGGCGCGAGCGTCCACGGTGCACAGAAAACGCCAACACCCGGAAAGAAGCGAGCCGAGCTAGCAGGCAGTAACCAGGGTGAGAGGAGGAGAATAAATCAAGGAGGCGAGGAAGTAACACTCCAAAGGAGAAACACTGTAGGCGACACAGCAGCGTTAGAAAGTCAGAATGACTGATACAACGCGCTGTTCCGCGGGGCGTGGCCCAATATATATCCATAGCAGCCATGTTAGGGGAACACTAGAACGCTGAAATGATACCGAAAAGCGCTCTAATGTTTCCACCTCTGCCAGAGCTTCCAAGGACGGGTTCTGACAGTTAGTGAAATGTATCTGTATTCTAAATTCGATGTACTGGAATGTAAGAATTGTGTGCACCCCGTTCAACATTGTAAATTGGCATCTGCATGTAGAGATCTTGAGTTGATGAATGAAATCGAGCCATTTTGGTGCACTCTGTTTCTATGGCCAGAAGTTAAAGAAACAATTCATTTGTGGTTATCTTGGTACACTCAGACATATTGAGCGAGTGTGTGCTCCTATAAGCGTGCAAACAAATGGCGTTACAATCCGCTACTGTCTGTAAACTGAGGATGTCATCGCGCAATTATACGTACACCCCTTCTACGCATCCAACATGGCAACTGCGCGAATGCCATTCACAGAGCCACACACCCGATTGGTTTGGAATTAAAGCTCAAAAGCTGGACAAGTAAGCCTGTTTTTTATTTGGGTATTGATATGTTAGAAACAAAGGGATCAACTGATACATTGGCGATGCAACTCCAAATTTCTAAACTAGTTGCTTGCACTTTATCAGAAGTGGGTGCTGAGACTTCAGTGCCCATAGAAATATATGGATTTTGGGTATGTGACTGAGTTTGTTTTACTGAGTCTTTTCACACCATTGCAGTACAAACTACATGCATGGATGTTTTCCTGCTTGCCTTTTGTGTCTTGCAGATGATTCAAAACACATTTTCTTGCAGCATAGCAATTTCCTTCAGCATAAGTAGGTGGCTAGTCCTATGGCTTTTACAGAACACTAGCTATTCCCGGCGTAGCATACGCCATTCTAGCATATCTACAAGGTCAATATCGGAATTACCAATGATTTCTTCCAGGAAGGTGGCGTAGGTCCCTGTGACCTATTAACAGCCATTGAAAAGTCTAAATGTATCAGATGGAATGAGAGGTATGCACGGTCTAAGAACAGTGTGTTAGTTTCACACAGGCCTATATCGTGTCTTTCTAGACGCGTAATTGTCAACCTTGTTCCATTGCAGAGTCCCTGTGATGGCATAATATTGCGTAGTAGCATAATTACAGCACCTACTTTCCGTTTTTGCTCGTACGGAGGCATTCATCCTACAGCGTTTTGCTCATTAGAGACTCAAACGTTAAGTCAGTAATTAACTGTTATTTGACACTGTAACCGCCGTGCCCTGTGTAAAGGGAAGTGGGGGTGGAAAGAAGTAACTTGAAATTATTCCAAATGTTTGCGATATTGGAAGGTGAAGGTTACTGCATAGAACCATGCTCATTCTGTTTGTTGTAATGATAGCTGCTGTTGAAGTGGGTGCACTTTGCCATTTGGACAGCAGCGGGCCACCTAACACCGATAAATTGCATCAGCTTAGTACAAAAAAAATACCTGTTATATTATCCTGATTATGTCAATTGGGACCTTACTAAAGTCAGGTCTTCATTATATTTTTTCTCTCTCATTGATCAGCAAAAATCATCTGATCCCAAACAAAAAAGACCAGATAAAATATTCTCCTCCTGAATAATTGCATTTAAACAATGGGAGAGAGACCATCAATAATGACCTCGTCCTACATTTTGGGCAGCTGTAATTGCTGTGAAATAACAAGTCCAGGTCTTTGTGTCTCCAATTGTTTAGACACATTTAGTGATGGTCCTGATGAAGGCACTTCAACAGTGCTTGCCGAAACGTCTGTTTCATTTAGGTCAACCAGGGGTCCATGATCACAATCCCCAATAAATGTTATCCATGTCCGGGGATCACTTTATGATCCCATCCATTTGTGAATGTTAATTATGGAAGGCTGATCGTTGTGTTGACTAATCAAGGGACGTTTGATTAATGAGATTTATGCATCTGACTAACACAATTTGAATACTTAATGTTGTCTTTGTTGTATGAATGTTTATGTAAATATATTCTTTAACGTATTCTGATGTCTTGTAAATATTCCCATTTATTTATTTTTTAATATATTTATATGGAATAGGATTCATAGGGATGTTTTTTATTTAGTATAGTTTAAGGCATTTATTACAACTTCAAGCAGCACAGAATTAGGCCAAATGCTGACAAAGGGAGTCTTTGGACGATGCAAAGGGTCTTCTGGTAGATGGATTCATGGATGTTTGCTAAAGTCTTTATGATGGAAATCTTGGGATGACTTTGTGGCAAAAAAACGAGTATTTATAAGTACAGGGAAGAATAACCTAGACAAAGTCGTGGCATTCATCATGAGTCTCAAAGATTTAAAAATCCCTGCCATGTTCACCATTAGTAGGAGTATATGAATATTGAGATGTTTTGCTGCATTATGCTCCACTACAAAACATTGATCTTGTACCTTTTTTCGTGTGAACTTTATTGGTTTCTTACTTCAGACGTATGTATACAAGCTTGCCACCAGGAAAGGACACAAGTTGACCTAATTTTGTGCATGTTCTATTTTCTCAATTCCAGAGAGCAATCGATTCATTTTTTGAACCTTTGGTGGCAGATGAGCTTGTTCCTGCTAATCCTGTGATATCCCACCAGCAAGACGTCGCCCAGCAAGAAACCGCTAGGCCATCATCTTCCACAGCAGAAACCTGGTACGTAGATTAGCTTTGTCAACTAATTTGTCTATTCACCATTTTTGTTTGCCACACTGCTGTATTTGGGTTTTCAAAAGAGTCTCTAAGAGGCTGCTTAGAGTTATATGTGGAATATAACCTCCCTAATGAGTTCAAAGGCTGTTGGGACAATCATGTACGTTTGAATGCCCTCTGTGAAATGCCTTTCGGGCACGTGTACCAATGGATGTTTGCTCGTGATGCGGTTTGACCGATATGTCATTTCTAATGCTGCCTGATAATTAATTAGATTAGTTGCATTGAAATGTGTCTGCCAGTACACCACACGCTTCAAATCTGTGTTCTCGAAACAATGTTATTCTCCTAGAAAAACGCTTGCTCAAAGTAGGCTTCAGCTACAGTTACTGCTTTTCAGGAAGCCTTTTGTTGAAACATCTTTGTTAATGTACAGTTTTGGTTGGTTAATGTACCTCTTTTGGTTGGATTTATTTAGGGAACAGAGTAGCCACATATCGGGGAGGATTGCCTCTGTGTTGTAGACACCCCTTCTACCTGCTTAATATGTCCACTTCTAGAGCTCAGGCTAAGAAAATGCGTTTACCTATGAGAACTGCACCTTTAGGTGGAGTTCCTCTGCCGGATAACTGCCGCTTAGCGTAAGTACTTTAAGTGCCCGACTAGAAGCAGCGTGTACAAAACAGGATCTTGAGCTCTGACAATGACGACTTGGGCTATTTGCCAGTTACATCACTTACAATTGAGAAATCACTGGTCCCCAATGTTCCTAATGCACTGGTTATCAGCAATGGAATAATCCCTGTGTTAGCAACACTGGATAAAGTTCAGTTAGCTTTTATGCAACCTCCCTCGTAGGCCCTTTTGGGAGTAGCAGAACAGAAAGACAATCATTTGGCTCATGTGAGCCGAGTGCAATGGCTACAGATGAAATAAAGAATAATTGGAGAATTGAATTTATGGCAAAACCTCTGACTTTTTTACCTGGTTAGATGCAATAGATAATATTGGTGTGCAATTCCGTCCAGATAAAATTGACCCATTCTGTCAATGTGATCAGCCGACTGATATAAAAAAATCGGAGCTCCCGGGTTCAAGATGGCCGCCGGCACCGAGTAGACGTGCCGGCGGCGGTTCCACCATCTGAGAGGACTCGACAGGGCGGTCCCACCACCCTCCCACCGCCTGTGTCGAGGTTCGGCTGTTGGTGACAGGAGGGGACCAGGAGCACAGTGCGGCACCCCCGGTGGCGATCGGGGACTCTTGGAGTGTTGTGGGCGAGAGGCTGCCCGGAGGAGTGAACCTTCCCTCCTCCCTTCCCCCTGAGGGCCTGTGTGCGGGCCGCGGGCCAGCGTGGAGGACCCAGCGTTCGAGGTCTGAGCCGGAGAAGCGGCTGCAGACCTTCCCTCCCCCTGCCCACCTGGGGGCTTGTGCACAGATTGCGGGCCAGTGTGCGGGTCAGTGTGGAGGACCCGGTGCCCGAGGATTGAGTCGGGGGGAGCGGCTGAGAGGGGCTGGGAGACCCTGGCCCCCCGCACCAATGAAGGATGTGTGGGGAGTGGCAGAGCCACAGGTCTGGTCTGGCTTCCGACGACTCCTTCCCCCCACCCCCCTTCCCCGTGAGACAGAGCTCCTGCAGAGGCCCGGTAGGTGAGGAAGACCTGTGAAACCCAGCGCTGCATTACATATTTGCAGTGAGGAGACGTGTGAGCCCTGCCTCCACACCCTCAGGGTAGTCCTCTGGAGGTTAACGGCATCGGGGAGAGCCCGGCCCCAAGAGAGTGTAACAGGAGCCCAGAAGGTACGTGAGCTGAAGGAGGAAGGGCTCCCTGCTAGAGGGGCGCACACATTAGTGAGGCAGAGCGGCATTAATCTCAGCGCCACCAGCTTTGCGAGAAGTTAACTGGGAACCTGAGGAGCGGCCCTGGCAGAAATTGCCCCCCCCCCCCAACCCCCTGGAGAGCGGCTGAGGACACTCTTGCTGAGAGCCACCTCTGGAGAGTTGAATACACCCGCTAATCTAAGCGAGCAGGTGCGGAGCGGGTTGGTGTGGGGGGGGGCCACCCTTGAGGTGAGGGATCAAGCGATTACGGAGGTGAGGACCCTGCAGGACAGCTGACCCTGCCAAATCTGAGTGTCCTAGGACCTGGCAGACAGAGAGACCCCCCCCCCCCCCCCTGGCTACCTTGGCAAGCTTGGGGGGGATAAGAGGCTTCTGGGAGATTGCCAGGTCGCTGCGCCTTGAGACCACAGAAGTTTCCTATTATAAATGCCTTCCAGGACCAGAAGGAGGGCGAGGAAAATTGACCATCTGGTGAGTGAACCTAATGGAACCTTAACGGTGCTTTGGCCAGCAATGGAGTCCGGAACTCGGGGCGAAGCAGGGGGCTATCGGTCAAAGGAGACCTGGAACAGGGAAGGGGTTGAGACATTGACGCCGATGACGAGATAGGACCTCAGAGGGGAAATGCAGAACCTGAGGGACTCCTTGGCTAGAACCTTCCAGGAGCAATTCCAACTGATGCAGAGTGATCTAAATGCAGCCTTGGGGGAACTGAGACAGGAGACGGCCCAGCTGGGGTAGAGGGCGGATTTATTAGAAAGGGGCCTCCAGGAATGTGAAAAAGACACTACTGCGAACAGTGAGGCAATTGAGCGATTGGACATTTCCACGAGGAACCTTGAGGTCACCATTGAGGATTTGGAGAACAGGTCTCGAAGGGCCAATATTAGGATTAAATCGCTCCCCGAGGCCGTTACGGACCAGCAGCTGAAAGCGGAGGTCCAGGGCATCTCTGCTGGGCTCCGGGGGAGGACACTCCGGGGATGATTGAATTAGGTAGGGTCCACAGGGTGGGCCGGGCCGCAGGTGGTCCTCAAGCCAGGTCCCGAGATGTCTTAGCAGCTTTCGCCCAGTATGGCCAGAAGGAGGCAGTGTTGAGAGCGGTGAAGTGAACCAGTGTTCTATAAAGGACTAGAATTTTTTTTGTTTGTTTCAGGACTTGGCCGCTAGCACACTGGTTAAGAGAAGGCAAATGGGCCTGGTTATAAGGGAACTGGTTAAGAAGGGAATAAAGTACAAATGGTTGTTCCCCTTCGGTTTGGTGTTTGAGTGGGAGGGGACCCAGAGGCGTGCCACCTCCCTCCAGGAGGCAGCGGGTATAATCCGGCTTGAGGTGGAGGAGGGCGAGGACGGCCAGGGGAGCGGCAGAGGGGGAGAGTCAGGCCATGGGAGTGGTCCACGGTTGGGGCGGCCCCTGGAGGGAAGGGAGGGGGTGGTGGGAGGGGTGGAGCTAAAAAGGGCATCGGGGGAGGCAGTGTGGGGTAAAGGGGGAGATTGGATGTATACTTAGGGCCTTGTGGTGGGACAGGGGCTTTATATGGGGCCTGGATGGATGGTGCGATAAACCTCCTGGATCGAATAAGGGCAAGAGTGTCCGAGGGGTCAGTTGGGGTGGGCAAAAGGGATGGAGGGAGGGGGCGAACTCACCCTAAGTTGGTTTCAGGGTGGGGTTAGGGTGGGGGGGAAAGGGGCGTGGACGAAGCCACAATACTCAATGGAATAAATTGGTTTGGGGGGGGTAGTTGGGATGGAGAGGCGGGGGTCGAAAGGATGGGGAGTACGTCTGAGTCCTCACGCGAGGGGAGGGGATGGTCTACTAAGGGCAAATCCCGGGGGGGGGGCGGGGCAGGTCAACGGGTAGCAGAAGGGATCTGTCACGGAAGTGTAGCCTTTAAGTGGCTTACACATAACGTACGGGGGCTGAATTCCCCCCTTAACGAACAAAACTGGAGCATTTTATCAGATCCCATAAGCCGGACGTATTAGCGTTACAAGAGACGCACTTACTACGGAGGGACCAGGGTCGTCTGCGTCTGAGGGGTTTTACGCAGATCCTGAGTAGCCCTGGCATTTGGGAGGGGGATTTACTTTAGTCTCCAAGAGTGTCTTAGAGATAGAAATGGGCGATATATCATGGTGAGGGGGGAGATAATGGGCTCGTGTTACACCATTGCCTCGGTCTACGGTCTGATGTGGGTCAAGATCAGTTCTTGCGGGATACCCTGGGCACTCTTGAAAACTTTGCGAGGGGGCAAGTGATTATAATGCGGGACTTCAATCTTGCGTGTGATGGCAGGAAGGACCGGTCACCGCATGAGCGTGGCGGAGGGGGTGGGGTAGCCTCTCCCCGTTTGAGGGAGAGATGGGAGGATGCTGGGCTACGAGATGTATGGCGTGCTTTAAGGGGAGATGAAGAGGGGTTTACATTCCTCTCAGATGTCCACCGAACCCAATCCCGCATTGATTATATCTGGTTATCTGCCAGCCTTCTAGGGGCGGTCGTGTCGGTCGAGGTGGGCCCTCTGGGAATAGCTGACCATAAGGTAGTTCAGATAGAAATGCGGCTCGGAAGGAGTAGACCGGGGGTGTGGAGCTGGAAATTCCCGAGGGAAATACTGAGGGACCAAGTGCTATGGGAGGAGATAGGAGGCAAGATCCGGGATTTCTTCAAAAGGAATAACGGCCTTGACACAAGCCAGAGCGTAAGGTGGGACGCCTTCAAGGCGACTTTGAGGGGGGAACTCCTTGCCATTTAAGGTGGAGAGAAATAGGCTGTTGAGAGGCTTAGAAACCCCACTGGAAAAAGAGGTTGAGGCCGCTCGGGCGAGGGTACGTGAGACCCCTACTAGGAAAGCATATAGGGAGTATAGGCTGGCAGAAGGTCAGTTGGGGATCCTGAGGACCAAAAAGGCGGAAGCGGCAATGCTCGGAGTGAGCCAAAAATGCTACGCTAAGGGCAATAAGGGGACAAAGGGACCAGAAAGTTATAGCGGCCGTCAGGGATGTTGGGGGTAGGAGGCTAACGCAGGCAGATGAGATAAAGGAGATTAGTGTAATTTTATGAAACGCTGTACTCCTCAAGTGCCCACTTACGATGCCGCAGTCGGAGTTTCTGGAGAAACTGCCCCTCCCGCGATTGTCCAGAGAGGAAAGTGAGGAGCTAGGCTGGCCAATTACAGAATATGAAGTTAGAGCTACCATAGTGTCACTCCCCCACAATAAGGCGCCAGGGCCAGATGGTTTCCCGGCCTCCTTCTATAAGACTTGCTCACATCTTTGGGTACCCCATCTAACAACTTTATTCAACACGTTCAGCGCGGAGGGCGGAATTACTCCAATGATGCAAGAGGCTAAAATCACCCTTATCCATAAAGCGGGGGAAGGACCCGGAAGAATGTACCTCCTATAGCCTTTATTAATACAGAGGCAAAAATCTTCACCAGAATACTGGCGAAGTGCCTGGAAAAGCATTTACCCACACTGATCCATCAGGATCAGCGGGTTTTGTCTTGGGCAGGCCAACTGCCGATAATATTAGGAGGGTGGCCCATTTGGTGGAGAAATCCCGGAAGACGACCACTCCGGCAATCCTCTTGGCACTCGACACTGAGAAAGCGTTTGATCGGCTGGAGTGGTCGTTCTTATTCCAGGTGATGGAGAGAATGGGCCTAGGGGGTCGGGGTGGTTTAAACATGGTCACCGCCAACTATAAGAACCCTGGGTCACGCATCTTGGTAAACGGGGAAATGTCACAGCCATTCAGACTGACGTGGGGGACGAAACAGGGGTGTCCCCTCTCCCCATTGCTTTACGCAATATACTTAGAACCGCTTCTTTTAGCAATATGAGGGGAGGAAGGCATTCAGGGAATACCATTCGGAGGGGCCCAGCACAAGGTGGCGGCTTTCGCCGATGACATGTTGCTCACGCTAACGAATCCGAAGAATTCTATTAAGGCATGTGCAGCACTACTGACCAAATTCGGGTAAATCTCTGGTTTGCGAGTAAACTTCCAAAAGTCGGAGTTATTGAATCTATCCTTAGGAGAGCTTGAAGCGAGGGAGATGAGGGCAATTTCCCCGTTTAAATGGAGTCCTAACGGGTTGCGAAATCTGGGGCTCAGCTCAGGATAACTCCCTCATTAGCGGGCTGGTATGGGGTGAACTATGAGCCTATGTTACTTGCTATCAAAAAAAGACCTAAGAAAATGGGGTGCCCTAAGGATATCATGGTTGGGGAAGGGTGCTATATCTGTTCCAGGCCATTCCCCTTCCGGTTCCAGAAAGGTTCTTTAAGGCATTAGACCGGGTAATCAAGGAATTTGTCTGGGAGGGTAAGAGACCCCGCTTGTCCAATCGGTTATTAATGGCGCTGAGGGGGGGCCTGGCTTTCCCAGGCTTCTGCCGTTACTATGAGGCCGCACAGCTTTGGGTGATCAAGGAGTGGTTTTCGGTGGACTATCTCAAGCACTGGGTCAGAATGGATAGAGCGGTAGGCTGGCACCATTTGGGGGAGGTACTTTGGCTCCCTCGCAGGCTGAGACCGTCCCATTTATATTTAAGTGCAATCACGAAGGGGGTGGCGGATTGTTGGGATAGGGCGGTGGAGAAGCGGATGATAACCACCTTCCCTTCGCCTTTCACGCCGATCTTTAATAATGGGGACTTCACACCAGGGCTGGAGAAGGGTGCTTTTGTGAATTGGGAGGGGGGCTGCAGAATCCTGAGAGACATGTTTAGCTGTGCGCAGGTAATTGCGTTTGAGGAATGTAAACAGAGATTCGGGGTAGGGGAGCAGGAGAGGCCCCAATACTTTCAGATTAGACACTGGGTAATGTCGAAGGAGGTACGTAAAGCGGCGACCCAAGAGCTGACCCCATTTGACCAGTTTTTGACAATGCATGAGGGGTTCAAGTGGCTAATTTCGGATTTATATAGGCCACTGGGGTGTGCCGAATCACAACCCAGGTGGGCTTATACGAGGAGGTGGGAACAGGTCCCAGGTGTCTCAATGGAACGAGTGGACAGGGAAAAGTTATGGAAGATGGTTCCTAAGGTGGTTAAGGCGGTCCAACTACAGGAGGCCTAGTACAAATATATATTTGGCTGGCACTACACTCCTGCCCACCTACATGCGTTGTACCCGGCAACTTCGGGGGAGTGCTGGAGGGGTTGTGGGGTAGAAGGCTCCGCCCCCCAATGGTGGGATTGTCCCTTGATCCGCCCTTTTTGAAAATGTGGGAATTGGTCTCGGTGGAATGGGCAACCTATGCTGTCAACAATAAGTTGGTGAATTTCTCTGCGGACTGGGGTGAGACATTGGTTTGTCTTAAGGGGGAGTTCAGAGAACAGTGGTGCCCCCAAAGACTCAAACTGTTGGACATCTACGGGTAAAAGAGGAAAGGAGAACATTGAGACGAGGAGGATCATTGAAGTAGTGGCAATGGGTGGGTTATTTTGGCGGGGGTTTAGGTTGTTCCTTGATGAATTGAGTGTTCCTTTTTTGTGTATGATGAAGAAATGAATAAAAAGATGTTTTTTAAAAAAATGGAGCTCCCAAGTGTTAACCTTCAGAGATCCCAAACAAATCAATGCGATTGGAGCAGCATCTCCCATTTGGGATTCAACCAACAACCTCTGCAAAAGAGCATAACCCCAAGAGACATCAGGGCCACTGATTGCCGGATGGTCTCTGGGTTAAGAAATGCATCATAGCCCCTAATGGACACATTTTTGAAATGTCATCCAGTGTGCAAGTCATGTCCACTACTTGTAGCTAATGATATTGTGCTGGTGAGTCACGCTTTGCCCAAAGGTCAGTTTTGTTCTCTCGTACAGTACAATGTTTGCCAGTTTAGTTGTGCTCATAGTTTATTTTGTTATTGTCAGCTGACACGGGTTTCTTCCCTTGGTCGTGTTCAAGGCTGTACATTTTTATCCAAGTTTATAACAAATTGTGACAAGTTTGTAACAAATTATAATATACTAAAATTAATAACACCAATTAAAACAAAATAATATAAATAGTGTTCGATAGCAATGGGGACAGGTGGTTGGTACATCAGAGAAAATGAGCAAACGAGGATATAGTTTCATTTAAGATGCATGCTGGATATTTGGTAATCATTTCATCATAAACATTATACATACTGCTATAATAGTCTTTGTAATCTCTGTTTAGTACTGTTTGGTCGATTTGTGTGTAGCACCCTATAGCCCGTGCCAGGTATAGGAGTGTATAAGTTAATAACCACGATTGGTGGTGTCCGTGACAATTTCACTGCTCATTAGCTGGCTGTTTTCCGGTTGGGTGATATGCGCTTGAGGCGTGCCACCCATTTGCTGCAAACCTGGTACTTGTGTACCATGAAGTGTAAATAATCGATCATACCTATTATTCTTGATTGTAAACCCTATCCATCAGATAAAGGGTTCTTGTTTAGGCTGAGTTCAATTCTCAAATTCCTATATAGATGTCATAAGTACATTAGTTGTGGATCTAGATTGAGTCACTTATCCATGTGTTTGGAGTTCTTAATCACTGAGGTCCAATGCTAACTTGTGATCTGCTATTCAGTTAAGTCTGTCATTCCTCTTGTAGTTGCTGCAAGTTAGATGAAATAGGGAGGTAGCTAATTATTCCTAATTGCTCTTAGTTATTTCTAAGAAGTGCATAACGTCATATTAGCCTGGTCTTGCCTCATAGGTGCTTGTTCCTTTTGGCATAACTAGCGCCTATTGATATCTGATCTAGCTGATTGCTGTCATGACCACTGTGAGGGGGGCACAAGTTGTGCCACAGGCATGTTCCCACTGGAACCCTGAGGGCCTTAAAACCACTGCAAAAGGGCTCCTGGTGCCTTTGGCACCAGGCTCATATGTAGGAAGGAAGGGTTGTTCAAACTAGGTCCCATTTATGTACATGGGCCTTTAAATCCAACATGGAAGCACCCACACAGTCTAGTTCTAAGAACCAAGCCATGCGGTCTAGTGTTTTGGGTGTGGCAGGCCTGGAACTACTTTCCCTGGGCTATATAAACCACACCTGACTGTAGAACATGCTTCTTTTTTGTTCTGCAACCAGCAGCGTGACGCTCACCTTGTCCAGCTCCCGGTATTCAGCATCTTCATGTAAACCTACAAGAACAAGATTATTCTGTCTTACCTGAGAAAACACCATCCAGCACTCAGCATCTCAACTGGGCTGTAATCTGTGGAAACCAAGAGAAGAAACAACATCACTCACCTGTGAGTACTAGCTTAAGGACTTCCAGCGAACTGGTACCACAGCTGCTGTTCGAACGTTGCGACCTGCAATAACGAGAAAGGGGAAACCAATATTAGAACGCGCGCTTCCAAAACATCGAATTCCATCAGTCTTGCCTGAATTCCATCGCGCTACGCCACGCTTCCATCTGGAGCACCACAGCAACATCTGCAAAGGAAAAGAGACCTATCTAGGTTCGCTTTCAATATTAAACAACCGCACAGCACTGTACTACCTTAATGGATTCTGGGGGCCTGTTTTTTATTGCGCTCTCATCCACTCACAGCACCACAGCGCCCTGTGAGGAGGAGAAGAAAACGCAGGTTAGCTTCAAAAGACAATAAAGGCACTGTGGTTCGCGCTTTCTCTTATCTAGAAACCTGCCTCTCCACCTGGCATGCCAGCATCAAGACCTTCGCACCCGAAAAGGAGATGAAGACATTAACGAATTCCCACCATAAACAGAACAAAGACTTACAATTAACAAACCTACCTGCCTACCAGCAGATTCGGGGTCACAACAGTCCTGGGCCCAATGAAGGCGTACTGCACCAGTGAAGCAACTCAGGGAGCTCTCCAACAAACGTCCTGCGCCGCTGCACAAGAAACGCAGGACGGATAGCTCAACCTACAAATAACTAAGGTGAGAAAAGAACCCAGTGGGAAGGGAATCTGTCAGAGGGAGGGGGAGATTCACCCATTAGAGACAGTTATCACAAATCCTCTTCTGTAATTGCAGATTCATTATTCAGCACTGGGCAACTACGCATCCAGGGTTCCAGATCTCAGAACTTTCCAGACGCCCCCGGGGATATGAGGTGAGCGTAACAATTGTTCTCCTGTTTGGAGCAAGGCAATGCACCTGCTCAGGATGATGGCTTCTTGCATATATCTCGTCCCACACGCACGTCTGCGCATGCGTCCTATGCAAGAGTGGCTAGCCAAACGATGGTCTCAAGCAAGCGATCAGTGGAACGATCTAGTGGTCGTTTTGCAGCCCTTAGTGCAGGCTCTCCTCTGATTAAAAAAAAAATAAATAAAAGAAAATGTTAAAAGGGAAACCCTTTTGCAACCCACTAAAGTAGGCCACTTTCACAACCGACGCCTCACTCTCAGGGTGGGGAGTGCCATACCTTCATCAAACTTCACACAGCGTGCAGACACAATCAACAGCAAAAAATGGCATCAATCTACTGGAGTTGCTAGCAGTTGTCAAAGCCTTAGAAGCTTTTCAACATCACTTAGCAAGACACATTCCTAATCCTCAGACAGTACCACTGCCAAGTTTTATCTCCACAAACAAGATGAAACACGCACTCTGTCCAGGTTGGCCCAAAAGATTTGGAAATGATCTCTCATATGCAACATTTTCCTATTGTCTCCACACGTTACAGGCAAGCACAATTCAGTAGCGCGCACTGAAGCAGAAAGCTCCAGCTTCCGTTGGAACACAAGTGGCAAATGCACACAAATATTTGACACAACATCTTTGCCTAATGGGGGCAACCAAATCTAGATCTGTTTGCAACAAAGCAAAATGCACAATGCCCAGACTTTGCATCCAGGTTTCCCCAACCAAAGTCCATGTGAACTCCCTGTGGATGGGCTGGTTGGGGAAATGTGCTTATGCATTTCCACCAGCACCACTCCAATGATGTATACGATTTGGCCGTGGCACAATTGTTCACTGCAATGACCATTTTGCCACTGCCCAATCCAGCCAAACTTACACCCCCCCACGGCCCCAATGCACCCCCCCCCCCACTTACCTCTTTGGCGTCTGCTCATCTTCTGACCCTGCAGTGTCGGATCCATCCCTCCTACGCCTGTCGGATCCAACGCTGCAGGGTCCGCTATTTATTTATTTCCCCCGCCTCCACGCCCCTGGAAGCGGCGGACACCCCTGCTGCCCACAAAGGCCATCACTACAAAACATGGGGAGCGGGGCACACTCCCACTCCACATGTTTGGTAGTGATTACCCAATCTGATAGTTTCCAAACGATCGAATGGTACTGCTGGTATTCGGCCAGATTTACTATACGATCAATTGGAAACCGTTTGGGTACTACCTCCTCAACAAGGTAGTCCACAAGATGCACCAGGAACAAGTCACTCTCCTAATAGCTCCAATGTGGGCTCGACAGCCATAGTTTCCATACCTACTCAACTGTCGATATGCAAGTCAATCAAACTTCTGTGCCCATACAACATGCTGTCCCAACACAAGGGCCAACACTCAATCCATACTCTCAAACTCTGAATTTAGCAGTCTGGCTCCTGAAGTTCTAGAGTTTTGACATTTAAACCTTCCACAAAGGTGTATGGACATCCTAAAAGACACAAAACCCCAACACAAGACACTGCTATTTTAACAAATGGAAGCGATTTGTCATCTTGTGCAAATCACGTAACATCAATCCGATTGACAGTTCCTTTTGCATATAGTACACTATCTGCTTTACCTTTTTAGACTCTGATTTAGGGCCTCATTATGAGTACGGCGGTAGGGGGTTAACGGCACCGGTAAGGATGCCGGTGCCGTTAACCCCCTACCGCCGCATTCCGAGGTCCCTTAGCGGGTCCCCACTAAGGCCGGCTGGTTTTAGGGACCAGGGAGCTAATAACGGGTCTGCTATTTGCAGGCCCGTTATTAGCTCCTTCCCCATTCCCATTGAGCCCTATGGGGGCTCGAATGGGGAATGGTTTTCAGAATGGGGACTTACCGGGTCCTCCAAGGTTGGAATGACACGGTAAGTCCCCATTCTGAGAACCCAGACACGAGTTTGGAGGCAGCCATGGTTCTAAGAGCACCATGGCTGCCTCCTAACTCATAATGAGGCTCTTAGTCTTTAATTCCCTCAGTGCATTTAGCAGCACTCTGTGCTTACGCTACTTCGCGCAAAGTAAAGTGTCATGGTTGAAGTTCCCATAATCCAAGCTTTCATGGAAAGAGTAAAAAAGTTATTCCCTCCAATTTCAAATCCCCTTCATGGTGGGGGCCTAAATGTGCTCAGAAAAAACTTTGTGTGTACACCGTTTGAATCATTGCACACAGCTAGTCTTGGGCATCTTACTTATAAGACTGCTTTTCTTGTGGAAATCACATCAGTAAGAAGGGTCAGTGAGCTCCAAGCCCTCTGTTCAAGATCCCTTTTGGTTGAGTCTGACTTGCATTGCGGAGTTCTCATGTATGCCCATTTAAACTGGCGATTATTAAAGCCAAAAAAGACTCCTATGAATCAAGCATAGAGAAGGCGCAATACAACTCAAAAGAGATTTTTACTATTCTCAAAGAATTAGAGAAACCTGACATTTTATTTCAGGAACCTATTTGTAAAGATCAGTAGTGGTGTGTGCACATTCAAGAGGCCATGGTGAACAAAATGGAAAAGACAAAAAATATTCTGCTTACTACATGTACGTTGTATGAAGACGCTCCAATATTCCAGATTATACCTAAATTTAATTTTAGGAGTATCACTGAAAACGAGCTTCTCACACTATCTTGGCCAAACCTAAGCCATCCTCTTGTAAAGGGGATATATTCCCAGCTTCAGCTATTGAAGCCTGCTCAGAGCTTTTGATCCGCTGCATCACAAAAATAGTCAACACATCTTTTAAAGAAGGATCGGTGCCTACAAGACTGAAGGGCACCTGGATCACCCCATAGCTTAATAAACAAGGGCAGGATTGCAAAGTCGCTACTTATTACTGGCCAATATCCAATTCGCTATTTTTATTAAAAATAATTGATAGATTGGCCTATGAACAGCTACTGAGCCATATAAAAGACCATCCAATTCTGCATGGGGGCCAGTCGGGCTTCAGACCAGGCTCTAGAACAGAATCGGCTCTACTGGAATGAAGTCTAATATGATGGCTAATACGAGGGGAAAACCATGCTTTTGATGTCATTGGACTGATCATCTGCATTAAATTTAGTGGACCAAAATCTGCTTTTGACCAGATTACAGGAGGTGGCCAACTTTAGCGATCAAGCGAAGGAGTCGATGCAGTCCTTTGTTAAGTAACACAACCGTAGTAAGCTAGCAGAAGCTGATCAGGCCCAATTGTGCTATGGTGTCCCGCTGGGGGCTTCTTTATCCCCCGTTTTGTGCAACATCTTTACGGCTTCTCTTTTCCAGCTACTAGAGCAAAAAAGGATATGTTCTTCAAACTACGCGGATGATTCTCCAAGTCTTATCCCTCTGTCGGGTGACTATGAGAAAGATTCCACAATGGTGATAGAAATGTACGAATTGATACAAGAATGGATGGATACGAGTGGGCTGGCCTTGAACCACGAAAAAACTGAACTTATGATTGTAGGTTCTAGGCCTAGACTACTTAAGCTTAAGGCGGAATATGAATCATTCTGCATTGCAATTAACAATATCCCCACTAAAGGAAAAATAAAAATTCTGGGCGTTGTATTTGATCAGATACTAGAAATGACAGCACAGGTCAATAGACTTGTTTCAGTGTCAGCGTGTTACATATGGCTACTTTGGCATATCCGCCCATTTCTTTCACAAAAGGGCTGCACAACAGTGCCCGGGCCATTATTTCTTCTAAAATTGATTATTGCAGCTCCCTACTAGTAGGCATTTGCAAAAGAGAATTGGCCAAGCTACAAGTAGTGCAAAATAGCACTGTTCGAGCGATTATGGGTATGCAGAACTGTGAGCATGTGTCAGAGGTGTGGAGGAGTCTGCATTGGCAGCCCATTGTAGCCAAGGTAGGTTTCAGGTTACTTATGATTACCTATAAATAACTGGCAGGGCTTTTTCCTGAATATATAGCCCGCAGACTTAAAAACAAACCAGAACCTCGCTTCCTGTGCTGAAATTGTTGCACATGCCGAAAGCCTCCCTGAAATTAATTTTAAAGAAAGGGGCCTTCTCGATGGCTGCTCTCTTCGTGGAATGCCCTGCCTGTCGAATTAAGAAACTGTCCGTCTTTGAAAGGTTTTAAGCTCTTTTTGGATAACTCCTGGGCTGGGGCTATCCTGGTCTATTATTTAGAGACGGTGCCTCTTTCAGCTTCTTCGGCACCCGTATGCCTCTGGGCCACTTTGGTAGCGCCTTTTTTTATAAATAATATAAAGTAAATGTAAAGTATTAACCACCTTGACCCAGATGGGATTTCCCCAGCCCGGCAGCTTCTTCCAGAGGAGTTTTCCATTGACTCTGTCAAAAGCCACAGTGAGATCAGTCGTCGCTAGATGGAGTGATATTTTTTAAGTCCAAGGAGACAATTAGGCACTTAAGTTAGAAGCTCTTTAACGTTGTTCCCAGGAACTTTCTAAAACCAGTTTGCCATTTATGGAGGTGGCCGTGCCCTTGGCCCAGGTCTCCAAGTGACACAGCAGCAAGGTGGCAAACGCCTTGATGTCTGCGTCTAAGATGGAGATTGGACGGTAGTTCCTTGGGTCCGATTTTGGACCGCTTTTATAAATGGGGGAATTACATGGGCAGTCTGCCAGGTTTCAGGGAAGCGGTTTGTGTCTATCATGTTCTTGAAGGGACAAGTCAAAATGCCCAACTATAGCACAGGGTTGCTATGAAAGAACAGATTAGATAGCTTATTGGGTCCAGGAGCCCTGGATGTACTAATTTTCCCAAGTATTTATAAGATGAACTCTTCAACCACTGCCTGCTGACAATCCTCTCTGTGATTATAATTTTAGAGTCCTCTATGTAGAAGATCTTTTCAAAATGTGTAACCTACCTGGATTCAGCAGCTGCATTTATTTCCCTTGTGTTCTGTGACAGAAAAATGCCATTAATTTGCCAGAATACAGAGGAGTTTTGGCTACCCATGACCTCCAGCATGTTTTTGCTATCCCTCCGAGTCAGTTGAGCCCGTCCTCCCTTTACCCAGTTTCTGTACTTTAGCTGGATTTTATGTAAATGAGGAATTCTTTCCGATTGTGCAGAGGCCGACGGGGCCTACAAACCTTAGATGGTATCCTGTCCACGAAAGGGTTACAATATTCCACTGTTGGTGTATTCACTTTCCAATCCCCAACAACACCATTCCTCAAATGCCTGAGTGGCCAAGGATTCTCTATTCTATTATCAAAAATCTGATTGCTTGATCCCTTGACCTCAATATCCTGTGCGCCACCCCCTAGTTGCTCTCCCCATGGCAAATGTATTTCTGTACTCCAAAAGGGAGTGGTCACTCAGGGTGGTTCTAGTAATTGGAAGCATTGTACAATGCCCCAACAAACCCTGAACCTATTATCAACAGGTGAGCTGGCCTTTCCATTAGGCCAGGTATGCTGGCTCAGCGCGTCAGTTGGAGAGACCCAGTTTAACATGCCCAAACCTACACTCTCCAAACTGATTCACCATTTCCAACCAGCCAAACTGTTTTCAGTTAGGTTCAGGGGTGTGTTCGGAGGGGCCACTCCTTGACTGGATGAACAGTGGTATACTCTGTGCAAGGGGAATTCGAATCTCCTACCAATATTACCCAACCTCCTAGGTTGGACTCGCGCCAGCCTTTTACACAAGAGGAAACTGCCTTAAACATCACTTCCAGGTCACTGATTTCGTCCCCACACCCCACCCACACCCACTCTATTCCAATAGACCTTTATAAAGGGGGAGCTTTACCACATGAAGCCCCAGTCAGTTCACTATGGATGCACAATAAGCCCCTCCTTGTGTCATCTGTGGATACAAATTTTATTCCCATGTTGATGAGCAAACCGCCTACAGGGCGACCTGTGGGATTCCATGTTGCTAATTGGGACACAGATGTATGAATCTGTGTGATCCTCCCTAGTTAACCATGTTTCCTTCAAGCAAATGACACTGTTGTCTTAACATTTCCCCAAAACCGGGTCACTTAGCAATGTGTTATTGCCCCTGGTGTGCCACGAGAGCATAAGAAGTGACCTGTGTTACTAAAAGGAATCGCTGGTCCAATTGCTCACATTTTGGTCCATTTAGGGCCACTCCTACCCACGACCAATCATTCACAACTTGCCCACTGTTAATGAACTGGTTAGTAGATGAGACCTTTCTGCCGCTTTCACTGTGCACATTTGCAGATCCAAACAATTAATTTGGTCGGAGTATTGGGAGTGAATCCAAAGTCTCAAATCCCTTTGATGTCAAATCCCACTTGACGTAGGGAAAGAATTTCCTGCAGGATAAGGTCAAAAACCACCCTTGAGTTAATATAAAGCAAAATCAGTATGATAAAGGTCTACAAAATCAACCCTTGCAATATCCTTAGTTGAGATGGCACTCAGATTTGACACACTGCCAAAAAGCTTCAGGATATTTGGATTGATTTAAGGTCGCATCCCAAAATTCTGGTAGCAAGCATTCCACCAAGAGTTGATGTGTCCCATTCGTGGGTAAATGTTTGTTAGCATGTAAACGGGGGGTGTTGTCAGGCCCAACCTCACTCCGCAAGGAAGAAGAGCCCAAGTGACAGGAGGAGAAATCTGTGCCCTTGGCACCCTTCTAGATAGTCACCTCTGTGTCCATTCTGATGTACTTCTATGGCATTGAAATTGGAATCCTTGTGAGCACCCACCTTTTGAAAAAACAATATACGTTTACGGTAAGTATTGTATGATATATACGTTGTTTTAGTATGCATTGTGTTTAACTTATGGAACGTATTTGGACTTCTAGATGCCCTATACAATTTATGTGTGTTTTTCTGCATGCCAGTGTGATATATTCTCTGAATTCCAAATGTTCTTCACTACTAGCCTTCTTGACTGCCCTGTCATAGCTTCCACTATTGGTTTACATTTTGTTTGGAAATTCAGTTTCGCCTTTAGCATAGCTTGTTTTACGTCCCTCACCAGAACACTGGTGAAAAATCCCTGAATGCTTCTCTTGGGGATCTAAGGGCCCCAGTTGTGCCTGCACTTTAGGCCTGGGCAATGACAGAAGTAGGGGGGGGGTATTGATAGTGTGAAGACTCTGAGCTTGCACTCAGAGGCTAATAGACTATGTGGGGCCAGAGACTGGAATTCCATTCCCTCTCCACCTCTCTGTATCTGAAGTCCTGGTGCTGTCTTTCAATTTCCTGTGCTCACTCCTCTAGACTTGTTGCCACGCACCTGTGCTTGGGTAGCACCGATCACCTTTCCTGTCTGTTTCTCCTCATCCGCCTCCTCAATGCTCACTCACCCTAGTTGGAGATTAATTGAGCCCTCTCCTGCTATTCCTGAGATGTTCCCCTGACCTCCTTCTGACTTCTCCTTGTCTTCACCTCACCTGTCTCCTTTCCCCTCCTACTGGTCTTGCCATCCAACCTCATTCCTCATTCTTAGATCTCCACCAACTGCTTCCTTCACAATCTATTTTCAGCCCGAGTCTCACCTCCATCCTTAGCTATCCAGTCTCCTGCCTTCTCTTTTCTGTCCTCCAACCGAACCCTTTTCTCCACAGCTTCCTCCTTCCATCACCTCCTTCTGCTTCTGTATAAAACTCCCTTCTTTTTCTGCTAACCTCCTCATCCATACTTTTTGCATATTTTAAAGTTGTTTTTATTGTTCTTCAGAAGGCATGTGACCCATCACGTTAACTCGTCTTGCAGACCCATATATCAATGTTCTCTATTTGTGGCATGTCACTATCTACTTGAGCAAGAAAATATCCTTTATCCGTCAAATCACATATACCTTTCCATGAATATAGTCCACCATATGACCAAGGTCCAACCTTATTTTTCTTTTGTTTAAATAAAACGTTTTGGAAAAAGAACATAGCACTTAACAAATACCAGTGCTCAGTTGGACATTGTCCCAGGGAAGACATTGATCACATTGCATCCTCAAGAGACATACTGCGGCCCGTATAAACAAACTAAAAGATACAAGGTGTGCATAAATGACGGTCCACCCTTCTTCAGTATTTGCTTGTCCATCCTCGGCTCTCCTACAATTTCATGGAGGTTTTACTTTCAGTGGCATTAGATATCCGAGTTCAGTCGCCTGGGTATTCGGTTTGTATTTCCACAGGCTTCCATCAGCATGTCTAGCATGTTGAATTTAATCTGGCGTTTAGAGAAATGTTGTTCTTTTATACAGTGTAATACCTTTTTATTTTCTTTGTAGCTGACGCTACTACATTCTTCAGATTTAGTAGTGCTGTGACTCGCTAGCATTACGGTTGCCAACGCGGGCCTTCAATTTAATGGATATGGACACAGGAGAAAATCATGGAAATACTTTCTACACTTTACTGCAACTTCCAATTCTGAGGACGGTTTTGAGCATTTCTGCATGCCGAAAACTGTAAACCCAAGATTCTAATCCTCTGCTGATCAGTCTGATTCTTGTATGAGGAAACTCAGCCAGACACAGTCCATAGAAATTATTTGGCAAGGATGGCTTCTATCATGGTGTCTGTCAATGCAGATCCTGTGAAACACACAAAGTCTGGCAGTTCAGGAATTGGTTGCCTTTCATTGTATAGATGGGGTGACTCTCTAGAGTGCTACAACAAATTCAAGTCCGGGTGAAATAATTCAAAAGCGTGGATGCACAAGAGGCAGGGCTCTTATACCCATACTGAATTTCACCACATAAGGAAGAAGGGCTGCATCAACCCCCCTGTATTCAAACTTTGGTCCTAATTATTGCACACTCGAGCAACAGGTATGTATGGTGACCTACATTTTATGTACACAATCTAATGAAGTCTATGGGAGGTCGAAAGGTAATGGATTGTACCATCTCTGAGCTATTTTCATTTGAGTATCAATGGATTTTGAATGAATTTGCTTAAGACAAAAGTTAGTGTATTTTACTTTGTTAATTGCAAATATGATTTATATCTTCAACAGTATTGATTTAACTGCTGACACTGTGGCAGTTGTTCCCACTGGCAACGTTGTTAATGGCGCAACACAAGAAGATTACAATGGCCTCTCCGTTATCACCTGGAATATTGATGGCCTGGATGAATGCAATCTGCAGGAAAGAGCTCGAGGTGTGTGCTCCTACTTGGTTCTGTAAGTATTGTTCTGTTTCGTAACCTGGCCTATAGAAGGCCATCACTGTATGTTTGACGTTCTATAAAGTCGCTGTAAGTTGCCTCCCGCCTTTGCAGATAAATACCATAATCTGCAAAATAAGGGTCCTTTAGAAACCTGTTAAATACTGGTGTTATGGCTTGTATTACAATTTGGAGATTTGCATTTATAAAGATGACATTAAAAATTCATGAAGTAAGCATCAGAGCCTGGACATGTTGAGAGCAGAGTTGCTTGTCAGTTTGTTTGCGATATCATGGACTTTAATAGTAGATACTTTTTCTAGGATTGCTCAAAGTCAATTTCTCCAAAATGTTCAAAAAGAAAAGCAAAGTCTTGAACCAGTTATTAGAAGTTCCAAATGAAAGTTCACCAAACAAAAATCCACTGGTAACTGTTCGGCAGCTTTCTGTTGAAATGTCCCCTTTCCGATTCCAACCAAGAAAACGCCACCAATAACATCCTTCCAGGATGAGTTTATGACAATTTATGCTTCAACAAAATCCTTTGTATTTCTGACCTCCGCAGTGTCTTTTCGTATAATTGTCAGGATGCTTCTTCTTATGGTGTTGCTTTCCTCTTGACAAACCCTTTTACTACTGTTACTGTGGAAACCGGCTCCTTTGTTCCACAGTATGTCTAATACTTCAACCAACTTTAGGGGTAAGAAAGATGCTCTGACAGTATTTCACACAACCACAGTTCTAGTAGTTCTACTTCAACATGAAATTTAGAATTGTAGGGGTTTTTTTTCGTCCTCCCTCCATGTGTAGGCAAGGCACTCTTCTTTTTTAGGCTATAAGAAAAGGGCAGCCTCTTTGCCTCTTCTATCTGTCTTATTGTCACCGATATAACCTGCCTCTGCTTCCAGACTGCCTTCCCCAGCTTCATTCATACCTTCATGGTTCCAGTAGCTACCCTAAAGCTGTAGTGCCACGCTTCCAGCTTTGAATGGCAATGTCACATTTGTATCGGAGGACACTGGACCTTCAACAACTTTAACAACCTCAGAATGCGGGTTTCACCGTAGAAAGCATTTGCCTACTGGCTTTGGCAATGCTTGTTCTTCTGATCAGTTCAGCAACTTCTACATTACAGGGACGTTACAGGGGTTCATCTTCAACATATAAACAGATTTAGGTACATGGGACCACTCTTATCTTTAATTTTAAAGACCCATAAGGAATGGCTCCGCTCGGGAATCGCAATTGTTCATACATGACCTCTCTTTGTTATTGTATTCACCTTGTAACACTTTGTGAAAGTCAGCTTTGGGTTTCCGAGTGATTTGGAAATCGTTCTCCTTCTCAATTCCGGTAACATTTAAACAGTCCAACAATGGAAAATGAAGGCTTTCTTTTATACGCGAGCACCGCGACTTGCATTTGAAGTGCACAGGATACATTTTCATTGTTAAGAGGACTCTTCACAGCAACAGTTTCTACTCACTCTCACACAAGTTAATATACAGCTGGTAGCAGTTTCCGGTAACGGTTTTAAAGTGAACTTGCACGCAGAGCTTCACTTACCGGCTCGAGGAACACTGCGTTTGTGGACTGCTTGTACTTCCTGACTTAACTTTGCTTCTGCTACTATTTTAGGCACTATTGGGACCCACACCCCTCAGCAGCATAGGGCTCTTTGGTCTGGTCTCAACCACAGTGTTTCCCGCTCTCCTCTGTCCCTCGGCTTGCTTCTGTACACAGGACTCATGTTGTCGCACAGTCACGGCTCTGAACCCACAGCCACTAGGCGCACCTGGGAAGACTTTCAACCACGGCACTTATCTCTCAGTGCAGCCATGACAAAGCAGGGTTTGTGAACACCGAACTCTCTCAGGACTTGCAGATGAAATCTGCTTTCCTCTTGCCCTGGCGTCCCTTAAGTGAACACACTTCCTCATGAACTGCAAGCCTTGTGCTTGTCTCCTTCTGCTGCTACTACCAGCATTCCAGCTCCATTCTACTTTCCCCATCTGCTGCAGCCTTTTATGCTTCTTAGGTGGGGCAATTGATTTCAGGTGCAGGCTTTTATTGTTCATTGCCTCAACCTGGCAAAGACTGTTGGGCTTAATTGCCTGTCCTTCCTTTCTACATGCCCCTTCAGCCCCCTTCTTCGTCTCAGTCCCCATCGGATTCTGGGACATGTAGTTCATTTTAGTGAAATCAGGTTTTTCTACTTCTTTTATAATATTAAGGGTAGATTTAATTCCCTTACTATTTTCAAAAGAGGGATTGTAGATGTTAACCTTCTTATAGGGATAAGGTAACATTTCCGCCCTTCCTTGTAGTATACCTTTTGGTATGGGGGTGTGGCCAGAGTCCATGCTGTGAGGACGTGCCTGGCGTGAGCTCCAGCTCTAGCTCTGATCCTTGCAGCATTGTTTATTTTTATATTCCCTTTGTTGATTATAGCTGCAGCAGCACTGAGTCAACTTTGTGACTTCCTTTGATCCGTGCCGGAGGCTTAGAAGACTAGTTATACATTGGCACCTGAGGGCTCATAAGATTGCATATGGCAGCCGCGCCAGCGCTGGTCACACTGTGAGGGTCCGTTGGGGGACCGCAGCACCCTCAGTTATACATCTGGAGCTGCAGCGGAAGATAATTCGGTGCTGTGTCCCACGGCGAGGACTGTGCATCGCCTGCAGGCCTTCACGGCTGGCGCAGCAGAGGTGACTACATCAGTCCCCCTGCTGGCCGAGGCTTGGTACGGCTGCATTGCGCTCCAGCACTGTGAGGCCGCAGCTTTGGGGATGACCAGCATCCAAAAGAAGGGGGTTGTGTTGTGGCACGCCAGACCCCGGTCTCGCCCGCCTTCCCCAATGAGACCACTATCGAGGTGGTGGCAGCCCTGGTGTGCGGCAGGTCTGGCTCCGATGCTCACCGGTTGTCGGCTTGCTGCTGCTAACTCACTCCGAGATTCCATCAATGTAAACGGTGAGAGCTGCAGACATAGACTACCTGGTGGGCGAAACTGTTCGCCCACAGCAGTGTGCATCGTTACAAAGACAGGGGGGCTTGTGCTCAGCGATATATTTGTTCAGCTGAGGCCCTGGTGTGGAGACTACAAGCTCATCAGGATGAATTAATTTAGAGTGGATCACTGGGAGAAAACTCATTTCACCATAGTTGCATGTTGATGGCTATTTGATCAGAGGCTTACCTACATGTGCGGGGGGGCAATTGTGTGGCCACCTCTCCTTGTTCCACTGCCACCCACACTGGACAGATTTGTGTTTTTGGTGACCTGCTGGGGGAGGATTGAAGGGGTCATCTCCTTGTGATACTGGGCCTGCATTTCATTGTTACAACTTGGACTGCTTTGCTGGCTTCCGAGGGCTCTCTAGCTGCTCATTGGACCTTGGGATTGCCATAGGTGTACGCACCTACACACTCCGACTCCTTCTCCTGTTACTAACTGCACGCTGAGTGCTGCCTGGTGTGCATCCTGCATGCTCCTGCCATGCCATCCACCTAGTAGAAAGGAGGCAACAGGGCCACAATTATGGAGAAGGGGAAGCACTGTGATCCTGTGCAGGAGAAGGATGTGGAGCAGCCAGACGTGTTGACATCACAAAATGAGTCTCAGGAGGATAAAATCTTGGCAGCTATCGCGGCCTTGCAGTCCTCTTTGGAGACTAGAATCGAGGAAATCAAAGTAGATGTGCGCCTTTTGAGGCAAGACGTACAGTCTTTGGCGGAGAGGTTCACGGCTATGAAGTCGCTGTTGCAGGAGACTGCGACGACCACTGCGGATCTGGAGTCAAGAGTTAAATCCCTGGAAGAGAAGAATACTGCACTCGGATGGCGCGCCGAAGACACAGAAAGACGGTCGTGAAGAAATAACATACAGCTGCTGGACCTACCGCAAGGCATAAAATAAGCAGTTTTGCATAGCAATTTGCTATGCAATTCTGTTGGTTTGCTAATTAAATTGACACTTGTGTAGCAAAGTTAGCTATTTAAGTTACCCAGCTCAATTAAAGCGCTGCTCGCCATGAATTCCTCTCTGGCTCTCAAGGTTCTTGCTTCTCTGTTCACTGCAAGTTTAAAGGGGCTAACGGAGATAGTGCAATAGTAATAATCTCCTTCACCCGTAAGTGCCAAAGGCCTGTGTGGGAGTACTAGGCAAGATTTGTTTTCTTCTTCAAAAACAGAAGTAATCTGGATGATACTTTTATTAGCGATCTATATCCTCTTTGGCAAACACTGGTATGTGTAACTTTATTAAAAACAGTCATGCAATTCCATTCCTAACAATTTTAAGTTGCTCCATAATGCATAACTACAGTATTGCTTCTGTAAAACACTGCATTGTCTCCATGATTTACAGTAACGTTTAGGTTAGTGTATCTAAATTTCATAGTGTCCACTAGATGTTTCTTTGTTGGAGAAGTTGCATCACATTGACAAGTGAACACTTTTGGACATGTACATGATCCCATGGCCAACTGCTTTTAATAACACATCTAGGTATGTGACCTATCTGTGCAACTAGTGTTCAACTCATGGGAGGTTTTATACCAGTTACCCAGAAAGTGAGATGGCAGCAAACTACAATATTCCAGCTAGTTTGACCAATTCTCTGCCGGCTATGTATGCCATCTACTCTGCTTAGTCTCTTACTACTTTCTTTCCTCTAACATAAAGAATACACAAGGCTTAATAGACGTTTACGCAAAAGAATAATCAATCATTCCATCCAAACTGTATATCGACATATCTCCTGCAATACAACACGCTGTAGTTAGCCTCTAGAGCTCAATTTGCTCTAGGATTATGATTGCATTGAATATTAGCACCTGCAGGAGAGAGCTGGCCAAACTGTTCTCATAGCCTTTTTATCACATCTATTTTTTTGTTGCACCTAACCTTTTACAGACACTCGGACAGAGCTCGCAAAGTTCACTTGCCCACTCCTATTTGCAGGGGTTGTTTGAAACTTTTATGTAACAGACTTTTTTTTCAGTAAATGTCAAATGTTTCCCTGCGCTTAGCTAACAGCAGTGTGCCAGACATAAAGTGGGTGTGTGGTGACATGGACCACTTTACAGAAAGCGCATTTACATTGTCACCCATTTCGATAGGTCAGGTGCATTTCTTTTAGGTAGAGTAGGTAAACTAAATTACTTAACCTGCAGGTCTACTAGTAGAATTTTAAATAATTTGCAAGGCCTGATTCGTCTTACTAATACCTTACTTCAGCAGTACACAAAAATGCTGTATTGATGCTCATTTTAGGTTTTGGATGCAAATAACTTCTGGTGACATTAAAAATACTAGTACAACATTGCTAATCAAATGGGTGTTTGCTAATCAAGAATATTTTCATTGGCAAACTCTGCTAATCAATTTCTGAAAACTAATTTATGCCTTGTACCGGAGGGCACACATCCTACCTCTTGCATTGAGAACTTGATACTGCAAGAAGTTGGCCCAGGAAGGCAGTCCCAGGGCTTCGCAATTGAGCGAGCGCATCGTTTACTACAGAGGAGACCCCCGCCGGGTACCAACCCACGGCCCATGATTGCCAGGGTCCTCAATTTCAGAGACGGGGAGGTGATTCTGCAGTATTCCAGAGAGGGCGGAGTTATATAGTGGGGTAATTCCAAGATTGCTTTATACCCTGACCATATACCATTAGTCCAAAAGAAGCAAAACCTGTTTGTTCCCACGAAGGAGACTCTCCCTCAGCAGGGACTCAAGTACATGCTTGTTTACCTGGACAAATTGAAAGTACTGTACAAAGGGAAAGCAATCTTCTTCGAGACTCCGGAGGCTGCGACTATGTGGATGGACCACAATGCCATGGCAGACGGAGATATGGATGTTAACTCGGCTGAGAGAAGAAAGGGCACCTGAACTCCTTGAAGTCAACCCAGCGCAATCGTAACTGGGATGTATTCGATTCTTGCACTGTCACCACTGCCTGGGGAAACACTTTGCAATGGGAAGTGCACGCTGCTGCCCATGGCAGGGAATTTCGGATTCACACAGAACACTTGGCACTATTGGCGCCGGGCTATTGCCAGTGCCCCTGCCCTGATCTCATGGCAAAATTTTGGCTAGAGGGTACGGGTGTGTCCGACCAGCCTGATGCCGTTGAGCACTGTTTTTTGTAACTTTTTGATTGCATGTTGTCTGGTTTGTATATTATTTGGCTGGTATTGGCTTTTCCATGATGTGCTTTAATCAGTAGATCTGCACCAGTAAGACTGCAAAATGGCAATAACATGTTTTAAAATAAAAGTAGTATACCTAGTAGAATTGAGGAGGGTGTTTGATTTTAGGGATATACAAGATGTGTTCTTTTAATGTAATGGGCTTGGATGTTAGAACCTCAGGTTTTACCACCTTAAGTTTCAACAGGAGATTGAGAGATGTTAAAATGACATTTGGCATGGCATGGTGGTAAGCGTATCCCTTTTAGAGGAAACATGCTGTGTCCTATCCCACAGATTCTCCTCACTATCCTTGGCCCTGTCTCACCCAGGTGATCCTCCTGCAGTACGCCATCCCCAGTATTGGGATCAGGAAGCATCTACCCTCTCCTGATCACCTGGGAGGAGACGTTAGGCAGGCTTCTCGTGAGGGATCTGCAGGACTATTCACAACAACCTACTGTGTTCATATTGGTTAGTGCCTCTAAACCATTATCCAAGTTAAATAAAAGGAAATGAGTTGAAAAGACTAAAAGCATTACTCTGTGTGAAAAGAGAACACTGAAAATAAGGTTTTAGGCAGTGGTCGAAGTGTACCAAAAGAAGTAGTGGAGCTATGTTCCCTGCTGGACTGCTCTCGCTCCCCACAAACCCCATCACACGCCACCTCACATACACAATGCACACACCCAGACACTTACACCTGCTGTTTAAAGGAACGTTCAGTGCAGTGCACTGAAAGTGCAAGTTTCAACTTCTTCCTACACTTTTATTTTAAAACGAAACCATTACGGAACGGTTTCTTTTTAAAATAAAAGTATAGGAGCTGTAAAAGGTAATTTAAAAAAGTAGAGGAGCACCGCTCCCGACCGCTCCCGCTCACTTCGACCACTGGTTTTAGGCCTCCGCTAAATGGATTATAATGGGGCAGTAAGCCTGGTCGTAAGTCTCTTATTAACCACGCTTGTAATTATTCACTACTGAATTAAGGAATGAGCACAGCAAAAACAGTGTTCAAGTCTGCAAGAATTTGCAAAAAGAGCTGGATCGTTACTCATTGGCTTTCCTGGGGTTTCCTTATCTCAGCATAGTAGCTTGTTTGTGGTTCAAAAACTAATTCTGCCCTGCTAGACTCCACATGAAACCCATGGCATTTATCTGGCAAATCTACTTTGCAGTTCTGTGTATTTGAATGACCCGTTTCATGTGCCATAGGAATGAGATTAGTTGCTGTATCCTATATCTGATAGTTGACCTTTGCTATTGCTGAATGCGTTTAGCAGTTTAAATAATGTTGCATTTATTAACCAAATAAACAATAAATACATTGGTGATCTACCTTGGCACTTCCCGAACGTCTATGGAATCCATTTTGAGATGTTTGCTGAAGGTGCTGCTGTTCTGCAACATTCAGGTATCCACTAATCTACCATGAGTATAGCTGCGCTCCAGCTACTTAATTCTCTTCTTCCTATTCGTGTGCTGCCTAGTCTTGCACCCGAATTGAATGTCCTTTATGGTGAACCAGAAGAAGAACTTGAACCACATGTGGTTATTATTTACAAGTTTTATTAAAATAAAAACAAATGCCTATCTGACCCTATTGCTATGAGGGACGTTCCCTACTTAAAAAAAGTAAAACTAAGAGTGCTTGTCAAGTCCAAATAAAGTCTTCTCCGAATCCAAAGTAGCTAACTGGCCGTACCACTTTAGAAAATACCTAACTGAAAAGAAAAGGGAGGCTTGTACAGTAGCCTCTGGATGGACTTCTGCCTGGCCCAATTGTAGTTGACTTGTTCCATCTTTAACGTTCTTGCAGATGGTCTTCTACCGAATCGAATTTAGAGGTATCCAACACTTTCCTCAACAACAAGGTCCACTGCAGGGCAAGCGGGTGCACCAAGCATTTATTTTATGTGTAGGTGAGGGTAAAAAGGGGCCCCAGGCATTCCTGTAAGCCTCAAAATGTATCTGTGCTGCCAAAAAATACAGCTCCATATCCGGCGTGCCAGTGCCACCGTGCTCCCAGGGGAGAACCGCAATGTTTCCCAGCTAATCTGGGAGGCCTTTGGAAACCATGGCAGTTGCACCAATAAAGCTTTAACCGTGGCAACGGAGCTTGCCCCTGGCCACAGAGGAACATCCCGAAAAAAAAATAGAGCAATTTACGGACCACTACTATTTTAGCAATCACACCCCTGGCCAGTAACGTCAGGGGGGGGAGCCTAAACCATCCCTCCACCTTCGACCTTAAGATTTGGAGGTACTGTAAATGATTGATTGTCCTCTAGGAGGGAGCAGGCAGTCCAGCTGATCCGCACACCCAGATACATCACTGAGGTCTGTTCCCATTGATGACCACAAATATCAGCAGGCTTACCAGTCGAATTGTTAAGCGGGAATAGGATCGACTTGGACCAGTTTACTCTAAGCCCGAGACCAGACTCTGCAACTTACCGAGACAGCAGCTGCAAATTACTCACCGGTCCTTTAAAATATAAAATTGCATAATCTGCGTACAGGGACATGAGCTCTCTGGTACCGCCAATTGCCAAGCCCCTCGTGATATGGAACCTCCGCAGCCGAGCCGCAAGCGGTCCAAACGCTATAGCAACAAGTAGGGGCGATAGTGGGCACCCCTGTCTGGTTCCTTGGCCCAAGTCGAATGCACTAGACAGCTTACCGCACAACCTAATACAGGCATTTTCCCCAGCATATAGAAGATGCGCTGCCATCAAGGAATATTCCGGGACACCTACATACCGCAGAACATCAAACAAATGGCCCCATTCCACCAAATCGAATGCCTTCTGCATATCGAGCGGTGCCACCACTGCCTGCACTTTAGGGTCGATTTGAGCTAGTATAGCAAATTACCTATGCAAATTCAGTGTGATAGACCACCCCAGAGTAAAACCAGATGGATCTGTATGTACAAGGGCTGAGGCATATGGTAGTAGCCGATCTGCCAGCACTTAAGCAAACATTTTAGTATCAAGATTTAGCAAAGATATTGGGCGGTACGAGGCGCAGTCCAGGGGGGTCCTTCCCAGGTTTTAAAATTAAAGTCACGACTGCCTCACTCATTGTGGAGGAAGCTGTCCTACTCCTATCACTTCCTCCTAGACAGACACCAAGTGTTTGGCAACTTCCAAACCCAGTTCCTTATTGAACTCTGCAATTATGCCATTAGTGCGAGGCGTCCTAGCAGTAAGCAATGCATGTTTTGCTACCGTAATATCATTTTCTGTAATCTGTGCAGCTGAAGCTTCAGCCGCCTCCTAACCCAATGTCTGGAGGGCTGCTCCCTGCAAACATTCTGCTAGCTTGTCCGCGGCTATAGTTTCCCTGGGCACATATAACTGCCTGTAGTACACTCTAAAGAAATCCAGTATGGTGTCAGACTCCACCACCACTCACCCGGTCATGTCCCGTATCGCAGCAATGTCACCAGGGCCCCTTTCCCTGCGAAGCATAGCTGATAAGAGCCGGCCCAGCCTACCCTCCATGCCATATCGACGGGCCATAACCAGACGCCAGGTCATTAAAGCGATCCACTGCATCCCGAAACTCAACCCTGTACTCTGCCGCCTTAGCTTAACATCCACAGTCTGGAGCTAATTAATTTTCCTCTCAACCTCCGTCAGCTGTCTAAGAATAGTATTCAGAACCACAAACTCCAAAGACGTAAAAACCACTTTTTCTTTTTTTTTTAATGTATTTATTAGTTTTTGGTAAACATAAGCTTGCAATAGAACAAAAATATTGCGTTTCATAAAAATACATTTATAACTTCCCGTCTGTCCCACCCGGCCCGCCCCCCCCAGACCACTGTCTGTACTTCAGTTCTGTTCATGCCAAACTGCGGTCCTGAGCTGCTCACATCACATGAAGCATCTTCTTTCTGCCTTGAGTGATAGATCTTCATCAGATCTATCACTGTCTCACATGCACAGAACTGGAGCGACTTGTGGATCAGTAGCATGACTCCAGCTGAGTATGTAGAGTACGAGGTATAATACCTACATGTGCCCACGACCTATCAACCCTTTCATTTGTCCCACCCAACAGATGGGTCTCTTGTAGCAGGAACAGCTTTGCGCCATGCCACTAACAATAGTTGACCACCTTACAGACTTTACGGTTGTTTAGCCCCCGGACATTCCAGCTCATGATCTTACAACGGGTCATAAGTTCCTAACCCAAGTGCACATGACAGCTCGACAAACAAAAAACTATATAGGACAATGCATACCCCTAAGCCAGATAAAACATAGGTTTCCCCACACAAGACGTTTATCAATTTTCAAAAACGGTCCCCTGCAACACCCACTGCCCCCCACACTCCCGCCCTGCCAACCCACACAAACAAATCAACATGTTCAATAGCCGGTAGCTTTGGACTCTACCACCCTGATGGCGCGCCCGCTACTCAAGACACAAGCATCAATTATAACCCTTGGTTGCAGGACCGATTTGTTATGTGGACTAGCTTGTTGCAGACCCACTGTCCATAATCACTCTTGGCCATGTAAGCCCAGCAAGGCATATACTAGTTTCAGTTTATCAAAGCACTCCAAACTCCAGTTTGTCTCGACTGCTGCAGGTATTTCAAGCTGTTGGATCAGGAAAGCAGTGCAAGCAGTGCAGGCAGTGTAAGCGTATGTGATCTCCAGGGCACTCCTCTCATGCAGGAATCGTCTGCTAGCCTTCCTCCGGGCCCAATTCCTCACCGGGGGTGGGGTGGGGGAAGCTCTCATCTCAGGGGAAGGGGCCCGACCAGCCTGCACAAGGAGCGGGAACCGCACCCAGCAGGGAGACCCAGCAGGGCTAGTGCTGTATAAGCCACGCCATGGAGTGGGATGCCTTCACTTTTCCTCCGCTGCCTGTGGGTGTCGCCAGTCTCAGCCCCGGGGCTCAGCCCGCTCTGAGGATCCAGCCACCTCACGTTCCCCTCAGCGGTCACCAACTCCATGGAAGCAGTCCTCCATACTCACTAGGCCAGTCAGTCTGCACCGCTGATATCCACCAGCCTTCACCGCAGGAGCGCCTTGCACTGCAACACCCCAGCAGGCAGGCGCAGCATCAGCCCCTCTGCAGAGTTCAAACTTGCTCTGATGTAGCGTGCAGTGTTCTTAGCAGCACAGTGCAGCATCTACACACCACGTGTGCAGTGGGAATGGTGTGTGGCCTCCCCATTTCGTAGATGCCTTGCGGAGCTCAGGAAGAAGCGACCATCTTGGTTGCGAGCGCCCCATCTCAGTTTCTTAACTTGGCGTACTTTGTAGACTATTTCAGCCTTATATTACATTGTTTGTATCCCTTTTCTCTTTTCTCTAAGGGGCTGTGGTACCCGTTACGTTCTCTTCACTGTTCGTAATATTGACGGCTATTCCAGCCTTGCATCACAAAGTTCATATTGTTTGCTAATGGTGCCATGTGTCCGTTATATTTGTTCTGGATTTCGTACCTGCGTCGTTTTCTGTGCTCCTTGAAACCACAGTTGGCTATGTCACTCGCCTCCACAGCTCCGTTGCGTCTCTTTCTCCATCAGTGCCTCTCGTGAGCTTGGGGATCTCGGACTCCTCTTTCCGCTCGGGTCTCGGCATTGGTTGCTGGGCGCTAGGCCCACCACTGCTCTTCTGGGTTGGAAGACAGTTGTCTTTCCGTCCTTTGTCTCGCCTTGACCAGAGCCTCTTTCTCGCTAAAGGTACCCGCCGTCCAACCTCCTATTAGTGGGTTTCTCGCTCTGCACGTCACTGCTGGCTCGATGTAGCACCGCCCCTTCAGGACGTAGATGCACCAGGGGCTCGCCTCTGCATAGCACTTGCTCTCCTCCCACCGTGGGAGTTCCCTGTCAATTCACAAAATGTTTTGCTTCTTATACACATGATCATGGTACCATTACCTGAAGCCGATAGGGTCAAAGAAGGATCTTTGATCTCTAGTTGTAAGAGGAAATGCCAGTCTTTCCGTCATCCATATATACAGAAAGGGTGGTTTTGACTGTGAGTTCGATGCTGGAATGGGAGTCCTTGTCCTCAAGAAGGGAGTCAATCCCATTGAGGTCCCACTTGCCCAGGCCCCTAGGGAGGATCTTGCGTAGCGGACTCACCTTTCTAACCTGAAAGGGAGTGGCTCCCCTCTGGTGAGAAGGGATGAACTTTCCAGATTCGTCACATCTGTGTATGAATACTTGCAGGGAGGGACTTTTCAAATGTGAGCCCTATGCCCCATCCTCCTGTTGCCGTTTTGATACCAAAGTATAACTTCTTGATCTCCCTCTTTTCCCAGGACTCCCCAGGGAACTATTCTGTAACGCCTCACTTATTCCCACTGCCCCAAATGGTTGTTTACATGGGGACTGAAAACAACATTGAGGACAAGGGCCTTTTAAATTTGCTTGGTGGTGCTGATACCGTTCCTGGAGGCTTGGATCACAAGACCAATGGAAGTCTTTCTCTACAGCGTGAGGCATATAACTGACAAGACCCTTACCTGGATAAGCGGATCCTGCACGGTGCAAGGAGACTGCTACGAAAACACCCATAGGAGTGGGGTTACACATAGCACAACCCACAGCTACATCGTGGAGTGGAAGCATCTTGGAGGCAGGACGTATGTGGTGGGCGGAGTGTTGGACGCCAACGTAACTGTGCCAATCCTAGGTTCAGCAGAAGCCCTTAATCCTAAAGCTGCCGGAGCATAAATTGAGCCGCAACCCTGACAGCAGACTGCCGAAGCCAAGGTGCCTGAGCGGAGAGGCAAGGGAGAGAGAGAGAGATGACTCGAGGAAGGTCGGAATGCTAGGAAAGTGGATTAGCGATCCACAAGGTCCGGTGGGCTCTATAGAAAAGCAAAAACTGAGAGGGTGACTAAGAAATGAATACCCCGATGGGTGTTTGTGGCCGGTGAACAAGCAAGATGGCGGCATTATTAATGAGCTCTCAGACGGAGCATTGGATAAATGGCCTTTTAGATGCACAAGTGGGTGAAACATGACATGTTGTCAAAATGATACCGGGCACTCTGGTGCTCCTGCTGCTTTAATTCATTCAGTGCACTAGTGTGGCAGGCGTCGCTGGAGGCTGATATTCTCCAGGAGGATGTTTGACCTGGCTTGGAGGGGGACCGACACGACCGCTGCTACGAACATGACAAGTTGGTGCGGTTTGAGGTGGGTTAATTGACCGCGGTCACGGGTTCTTTCACAGTTTGCTCGCAGTGATCAGCTTTATGAGCCTGCGTAGCTGCTTCATCACACTGACTGCTGGGTAATGCGACGCGCGGCCACCTCTGAGATAATGATGCCGCGTCTTTAACGTGAGAACGCGGCTTCCTGAAATACTACATACCTCTTGCCTGACAACGGTGTTACTACACCTATTCGAGCAATATTCTACTTTTAGTCTTTACCATTGTGCATCTCTCTGATCATAGTTTAAAGCCTTTTTGAAGGAAAAAAGCTTTGAACACAAAATAATTCAAATTTTTAGCCTGTTGAGTACCAATGGCTGTTTAAAATTCTGGTAGTTCTTCTGGACACTTATTTTCCATCTATAAAGGCATGGAAAACATATTTCAAGAACTATCTTCCATTCAATCTCTATTTTTGATTCAAGGTCCTTGTAAATCCTGTATGATTTCAACTCCTTTAAAAATTACATGAAAACTTAACTCCAGGTGATCAGTGGTAGGGGAGCGTAGCGTGTGCCATTTATGGAAGACCGATTGGAAGGACTGGAACAAATGCACAGTAAAATCCAGCATTTGGAAGTAGAAGTTACCAACCTCAAAGACAGAAATAGGAGGAATAATATAAGAATTTACGGGGTGCCAGAAAACATTGAACAAAATCACCCCATTACATGTCTCACTGATTGGCTCCTAACATTTTTAAATATTACCTTTTCACCTCCTCTTTAGTTTCAGCGTGCTCACGGAATAAGACCTCATTTTACCTCCATAGCAACTCACCTAGACCCCTGATTGCTTGCCTATTATGACACCAACAAGCACGGCAGATCCTGCTTACTGCAAAGAAAATGTCACCTTTAACTTTTCAAGGCAACAAGATATTTATTTCCCCATATTTGTTCAAAGCAGACATATATGGACAAGCACCTGGATATCTTAAAGATCTTATCAAGATAATCACCCTGTGAGAACTACCAGGTCGAGTGTTGGGATATGTATGGCTGTCTCCAGAAGCAAGCGGGCCAGAAGTGATGACCGATCTTTTCCAGTACAGGCGGCCATGGCTTGGCACAAACGTCTGAAAGACTTGTGTGCCGAAAGCAACATTCTAAGCTTTAGGAAGAGGCTGAAAACTATTAATTTCTCTGATACTCTCCATGCTCATCCTCCTATTTCCTGGTATCTGTCTCTTCTGCGCCCTGATGCCTGCGGGCCCCAGCGCATTATAAATAAATGCATTTTTTTTAACAAATATGCCTCTTCCAATACAAGAATTCTCTTTTAATACCCTCTCACATACACAACCCCTCCAATCCCCTCCTCCTTCTTGCATTAAATACTGAGAGTTTTTGACAGTGTATCGTGGCTTTTCCTTTTTGAATCCCTCTTATGGCATGGGTTTACCCCCCACCTTTTTCAAACAAATCTTCCTTTTATATTCTACTCCTTCAACCAGATTCTTTATCAACAATACCTTTACCAAATCATTTCCCATTTCGTGAGGCACCAGACAGGATTGTCCATTGTCTCCTTTTTTTTTAGCTTTAGAACCACATCTCCAAAGCATCTGTCAATAATAGCATCAAAGGTATTACTATGAAATAATTTTCTATTAAATTGTCTGCATATACTGATGAGAGTTTACTTTACCTGTCAGAGCCAAATAATTCTCTTTTAGCACTTATGTCTGCTATCGATCAATTTGCCTGTGTTTCTGGTTATAAATAAAATTATGACGAATCAGAAATGTTGCCTCTTAATAATTCCTGTGTTATGGATGAATACTCCTTTTTGGAATGAAGTGGTGCATTTCTTCTATTAAATACTTCGGGATCCCTATTGCCAAACACATCACGTCTACCCTAAGCTTTATTCAGAATGCAATTATTGATAAAATTAATCATTGGTCCCCTTTGTTCCTCTCTTGGTTGGGTAGGCTCGATTCTATCAAAATGATGTTGGGCCTATTATTCATTATTCACTCTCCATGATACTTCTTCCAAACTCTTTCACTAAAATAATGGAGAAAATCCTAATTAAATTCCTTTGGAAAAATAAAACCCCCAAAATTGCTTTCAATAAACTTAAATCCTGTTAATCTTCTGGTGGAGTGAACTTTCCTGACTTTCCTAAATATCAGAAATCATTTTTACTGTGGCAAATGTCCTTATTCTTAATTTATGAACCTCAGTTCATTAATGCCCCATCGATGGATCATTTTAGAATATAAGCTTATAGCACCTCTATCCTTCTCTTTCTCAAAGCCTCTTCTTGGCCTAGTATTAAAAAGCTTCCTCTCCAGTATTCCTTCAAATAGGCATAGAATTGCTTAATTTTAATCTCTTCTACTACCCAAGACGCCACTAACGCCAATTTCTGGTTTAATAAAGCTTTCCCATTTAAACCCAAACATGATATCTTACCTAAATGGTCCTCGGATGGAATCTTTCTTGTCGCACACTTATTTAGTAATAACTTATCCATACCTTTTCATGAAATCTGTACCCATTTCGAGTCAAAACATATATTTCCGAAGCCATCCCCCATTACTCTCAAAAAACTCCTTCAAAATATATGGAATTAGACTCGTACTCTCACTCTACCAAAGCATCCATGTTTTATTCCATTCTTAATCAGCCCAATTACGCCATTTCTATACTTTGTTCTATGGGATTCTGATTGGAATTTACAAATCTCTCAAGAATTATGGATTACGATTTGGAAACAATGCTTTACTACTTTAGTGGACGCAAACCTTACACAATTACATAGAGCATACTTAACACCACACAGTATTGCTAAAATGACTGACTCCAACCACAGTTTGTTGGTCATGTCAGTCTTCCCCTGCTGATTTTATCCACTCAGTCTATAACTGCAAATTAGTCTTTTCATTTTGGACTCAAATCGGGAAATGCTTACAGAAACTTTAATGTTATGATTGGTGTTTTAGTGAATCCTTACATGTCGTTTATTTCCTCACCTGAATCATTACATTTTTTGGTGTATTGCCTTTCACCTCATTACGTCCAACTGAAAAAATGTGCCGAAATGAACTTATAATTTATGGTGGAACTCCGTTTGCTCCTTTTTATAGAATTGAATTGAATTTTTTTTTTGCTTTATCAAGTAAGACTTTACCAAGATTTCATTACAAATGGAGTGTCTTTAATACGTTATTTGGCATGAATTGTCCTCTCATTATACACAGCATCTTCCTACGATTTCCTTTCCTTATTTGTCTCTAATTGTGTCTTGTCTGTCCTCCCCCGTTTGTTCTTTTTTTTTTTTTCTTTCTCAAAATATTTTTTTTGAAATCTCGGGTCACATAAAGTACATCACAAAAAAAACAACTAGTTAATGTCTTTGTGCCGAAATTTCCTTTTAACTAAATAACAATATGTATGTTGCTCTTAAACTCTTTGTCACACTCCTGTATACAGGTTATGATATGTCACACTCCTGTATACAGGTTATGATATGTTATCATGAACTGGGATTACAAACAATTAAAGAGGCAAGGCGAAGGGGGAGGAAGATAGAGGTAGAAAGGAAGGGAGAAAAAAAAAAGATTCAACATAATATCTTCGGTACTTTTTGTCTAGATCATATACATCAACCATTGTCACAGATTCAACAGGTATTTCACAAGTCTCGGTTGAAAAAACATGTGTTCCTTTTCGGCTACATACTCTAGGAATGGCCCCCAAATGCGCATAAACTTAGGGAGCTTCCTTTCGATCATGGCTGTCAGTTTTTCCATTCAAAGTAATTCCCAAACTTTTACCCACCAATATGCAATGTGAGGACCCTCCACATCTTTCCAAAAGCAGGCTCGCGTGAGCCGAGCAGCCATAAGTAGCTGATAGATTAGTTCGGCTCTGGGGCCCGACATTGAGTAAGACCCGTCTTCGGGGACATCCCCCAGCAGTAGTATTTGTGGGTCCATTGGAAGCAATGTACCGCAAATCTCCTTAATGTTAGATCTTCTCTCTAACCAGAAAGATTGTATGGTCGGGCAATGCCACCATAGGTGATCAAGTCGCCTCTCTCACCACACTCGTACCATCATGCTTCTGGATAGTCTGGGTTCATTGCATGTAGTTTATATGGTGATACCAGCGAAAGCATAGTTTGAGGGCACCCTCCCTAACTGCTGTGCATCGTGAGGACCTCTGGGCCCTACCCCATATTTTTTGCCAAGAGTCCTGGGGGATCGTTAACCGTAGTTCCCTCTCGCACGCTAACATATAGGGTAATTTCTCCTCCATCAGGGCATTCTCAGGAGACGGTAACAAACGGCTGTTCTATGTGACCATTAGCCCTCCATGATTATTAACTCTATCCTTGTAGGGGGTCTAGTGGCTGCTCGAATTATGCTCCGGTGCGTTACCCAATGGTGCAGTTGTAGGTATCTGAATCTCTGTTTCAGGGAGCTTAAATTTCTCTTTACATTGTTCAAAAGTTAGGAGTAAGTTATTATCATAGAGATCTTGCAGTCTTAACGGTTTCTCGTCTGACCAGAGTCTGTATGCGTTAGGTTGAAGACCCGGAGAGAAGGCTGGGTTCTGCGTAATAGGAGAAAGGGGGCCCAATCCGTTTGTAAAGCCCTGTTGTGCGCAGGCTTTATCCCAGCATCGGATCGTAGATGCTGTGGTAGGCAGTAGGGAGCTTTGGTAATTGCATGCTTTTCTTGGGAGGAACGGCAGGAGGCTCAGGGGAGCAGAAGCCGCTGTTTGCTCATAGTCATACCATTTAGGTGAGACCTCACTTGGGTCGGACCAGCCCAGCATTACCGCTACTTGAGCTGCTCGGTAGTATCTCGGGATAGAAGGAAGCCTCAGGCCCCCGAGCGCCTTTCCCCCTCATGAGAAGTCTGCGCGGGAGTCTGGCCATTTCATATGGCTAGGGGAAAAAACAATCTCTTTTTGCAGCTCGAGGATCTCATTCCGGGATTGCTATCGGGAGGGCGTGAAATGTGTATAGGAGTCTTTGGAGCAGGGACATTTTGATTGCGCTAATACGACCGAGCCATGTTATCTCCTGCGTTGTCCATCTTTGCAAGGAGTTTCTGGCTTCCTTTAAAAGATTAGGAAGGTTGGCCTTCAACAGGCCCTCATAAATTGGAGTCAAGCGCACACCTAGGTACGTGATGTATGTGGACCTCCATTGAAAGGGGTATGTGTTCTATAGTGTCACTTAAGTGGCCGGAGGTTCCGACAGGCCCATTCCCATTGATTTTTCCGAATATATCTTGAACCCGGAGATCGTAGAAAATTGGGCCAATAAGTTCATAAGGACAGGTAGGGAGCTGTGGACCTCTCTAAGGAAGCAGAGCACATCTGCGTACAACGCAACTTTATGACATTGCCCTTTGACCTCGAACCCCCGGATCCCCGGGAGAAGGCAGATTTGTTGGGCTAGGGGCTCCATCGCCATTGCAAAGACCAATGGCGGTAGAGGACAACCTTGTCTAGTTCCCCTGTGCCCTGTGCAGTGGTATTTGAGTAGACGACTGCGAGTTGACTCGCACGCGGGTGGATGGAGTCTGAAAGTTTGACAAGATTAGCCTAGAGAATTTTGGGCCAAAGCCAAAACCTTTTAAGACTAGATCCAGATGATCCCAGGACATGCTGTCAAAAGCCCTATGGGCATCCAAGGACGGAAGCAAAAGGGTGCCCGGGATATCGGGTCAATAGCTCGGCGGATGTTATCATGCGCCGATCGGCCCTGGATACATCCAGTCTGATCTCTGTCTCTAATGAGAGATAGAACATATGATTTTGCTGTATATCTTCGCGTCTGAATTAAGGAGGACTATAGGCCGATAGGATGCACATTCTGTTGGATCCTTTCCTGGCTTCAAGATCAGGGTGGTGGCCGCATCTGCCATCGTCTGTGTGACAGTTCCTGCTTCCCACAGGGAGTTAGAGTTTTGTGAGGTGGGCTGTGAGCTCCGCTCTGAAGATTTTATAAAACTTATTTGTAAACCCATCTGGGCCCGGGGCTTTGTCAAGGGGAAGGGTTTTGATCGTATTTTCAACTTCTTGGGCAGTTATAGGGTCCTCCAATGAGGCGCATAAGGTTTGTGGGACCTGCATGATTTGTGCATCTATTATACATTTTTTTGGCACTTTGTAAATCCCCAACATGGGGGGGGCTGTTTGCGCCCTAAAGAAGTTCCCCACAATGTGGAGTTTGCCTTCTTCAGAGGAAACATATCTGCCTGACTGTCTCGCAGGGTGTCTATCCTATTCCGTTTTGCTTGCTTTTTTAATTTAGCCACCAACAATCTATTAGCTTTATTCCCTTTTGTATAAAAGTATTGCTTTGTCCGCATCATATGGTGTGCTGCTCTTGTTGTCTGATGCGCTTCCAGTGCTTTCTTTGCTATGCAAAGATCTCTCAAGGAGCGGCCCGAGCCCTTCTCTTTATGTATTACTTCGAATTTACAGGCCTCATCCTCCAGTTGTGACTGTAAAACCTTTCTGGCTCTACCCCTCAGCAAGCCGTGGCTTGCTCTATCAGATGCCTGCTAATAACTGACTTTGCAGCATCCCACACTACGTCCCAGCCTGTGTTTCCTGTGTCATTCTCCCGAAAGAAGAGATTTATAGTTTCCGCTATGTGAGTTTGGACTGCAACATCCTCCAATAGATCATTAAGTCGCCAAGGTGGTCTCTGGTGGGGTTGCCTGGGGGCGGGGGTCAGTGTTAAGCGCACCGGGGCATGATATGAGAGGGCTTCTGGGAGAATTTCCGACTCTGTCACCCAGGGGTTAAGCATGTCAGAGAGAAAGAACATGTCTAATCTGGAGAACCCTTTGTGAACTGGTGAGAAGTATGTGTAATCTCGTTCCTCCAGATGTAGGAACCGCCACACCTCGATAAGGGAATGTTCCCGCAATAACGTGTTAAGGGATAAGAAGTTTTTCCTGTTTGCCGTTGGGGGTAGTGTCTTATCAACCAAGGGATTGACCACTGCATTGAAATCCCCGTCTAAAATTATCTCACCCTCCACATGCTGTGTCAGGGTTTCCGAGAGCAAAGCAAAAAACAAATCTTATTTAGCATTTGGAGCATATAGCGAGACCAGAGTCATTTTCCGCCCCACAGTATTGACACTGTAAGGAGGAATCTTCCATCACGTACTATCTTCAATGCCTTTAGAGGGATGCCCTTATGCACCAGGATTTCTTCAAGCCACCGGAGGCGAAGAATTTTGTGGGATAGAGTTTATTGTTAAGGTGAAACTCATCGCCGGGTTGAAGGTGGGTTTCCTGGAGGAATAAGAACGCAGAGTCAAGCGTTGCTAGTCTAAGGAGTAATGTGTTGCATTTCAGGGGAGAATTCAAACCTTGGACATTGAGGGTGGTGAATTTAATGTACGCGGTCGCCATTCTGAGGAAGCTCAGGCTTCTGTGATACGCTGGTTGACCTCTTTTCCCGCCGAGAGGGACCCTCTCGCACCACCCTTCCCTCCCCCCCCCCCAGCACCCCCAAAATGTCATCTTGTATGCTTGAGACAACATGAGCGGTCTGGGAGGACCGTAAGTGGGGCAAAAAGGAAGCCCCGCCCAGGGGGCCAGAAGCTAGATTGTGACCTGTGATTGACCAAAGGTGTTTGGGGCCACGAGAAAGACCTAGTGGCAGAATGATCGAAGAATAACCAAGAAAAAACAAAAATACAAGCCATATTAACAAAAACATGAGGCTCCTACTAGCCTCAATCTCTCATCCAACTTTAACAAACCGTCAGAAACTATGGGCAAAATCCACCTGGGGCGCCCCAGTAAAAATATTGAATGCATCTTTTAAACTCTGTGAGGTCCTCTTGAGTCTGACAGACGTTGTGCTAAAGCGCCTTGGTAGGTAGCCTGCACCTTCGCTTCCAGTTCCTGTGAGGCTAGCGCTGTAGTTCCTCAGTCGGATGTCGATGGTCCATGAAGCCCCCTACAGGAAGGTGTAGGGTCTCAACGCTCTTGATAGGACCCAGTCCCGAATTCATCTCAGGGCGAATCGGGGCAATGCCATGTCATCATTGTCTTCATAAGGCCCCCGATTAGTTTCATGCCACCAGAGGTTAATTTGTACTGTCTATCCTCTTCAATCGATTCCTTTCAGTTAAGTGTCTGTCCTGGATGACTTTTGAGTTGTTTAGTGGGTCCGTAGTGAGCCCCTTCGAGACCGATCGCCATGCTAGGTTCCGTGCCCGCAGCCTATCATGTGGCTCGGTGCATAGTACAAAAGGATTGTAGGAGCGCATCTCTCCTTCAGTTGACCCTGTCACCGGTCAACAAGGTGCTATCATGTTCTCAATTGGTTCCATGGCCAATGTTTCTTGGTGAGTGCCCATGTCGTTTGACGGGTGCGGAGTGTCTGTGCCGTCCGTGGTTTCCATTTCCTGGTGTGGGGGTCACCCCACTCGTCGCCAACCCCTGGGCTTTCTCCATTTGTCTTTTGGCATGGGTTGAAAGTCAGGATTTACCCATTCTTGGGAGCCTCGCTCTGGGGTGACTTCAGCGCTTCTTTCCGCCATTAGATCTTTTGCCTCCTCTTCTGAAGAGATTATATAGTGTTGGTTGTAGAAGTCGAAGATCAATTAACAAGGAAATCCCCAGCAATGGCGAATCTTCCGGGCTTGCAGCCATGAGGTCACCCTCTGCAACCAACGGCAGCTCACGAGGGTGTATTGGGGAAAGATCCTGAAACAGCTGTATTGATTCAGATTTCCTGGCTGCCACCATAATTTCTTCTTTCTGGCGGAAGAAGTGCACCCGGGTAAGGACATCCGCGAGGAGGTTCCTCCTCTGTTGGACCAACGAGTATACGCGATGGGTCCTGTCTAAGAATAGTGTCTCAGAGGAGGGAAGACTCAGTAGATTTCGGAACAGTTCACTTACATAGCTAGACAATTACTGGTCTGAGACTTGCGGGGGAACCCCTCGAAGGCGCACATTGTTCCTCCTTGACCTATTTTCAAGGTCTGCCTGCTTTCCCAAGATGTCCTCTAGCTGCTCCTCGATCTCGATCGTCCTCACCCGCTCCGTGAGCACTTCAGTATTGTGCGTTTGTTTGCATGTTATATTTTCTAGTTCATTGACCCTGGCTTCAAGTCCTCCAAGATGGGTCGTTAAGTCTGACAGCGATCTGGCCAAAAAGTCCTTTGAAGTTTTGATCTCCGATTTGATTTCTTGGGTAATCTCTTGTTTAAAAGATTTTAGCATCTCTTCAAAGTCATTTTTAGAGAATGCCATGTCTGGAGATTTCGCTGTAGCAGGGGCTGGGTGAATATCTGCTGTCTTTCTGTCTTTGGAGGGTGGGTGCTGGCTGAGGTGCTAGGAATGCTTTAATGCCCTGTGTTTTCCACCTCCCTATTGCTTTAGATATCGCAGAGAGATCAGAAACTGAGTGTTTCAAGGGCTAGGTGCATGCCCACATGGAACTGGGAGACAAGCCGGCGCAATTGGTCTGCAGTTGTATGGAGTTGTACGGGGCTATCAAGGGGACGTCCTAGACATAAACCCCTTCGAAAGGCGTTGGACTAAGCAGATCCGGCTCTCTGTTTATCAGGCACGCTTTCCACCTTATGGCATAGTGCAGTCCAGGGTCACTAGTACAGGACTTTAAGAGCCAATCGCTGGCTAGAGTTTAGCACTTTGAGATGCAGTTGCCGCTACGCAGGGGCCTTTGTTGGAATGGGCTTCCCCAGTAGGGTTTAAGGGCGAGAACCACCCCAGACAGACAGCCTGGATAAATCACAGGGGGCCTCGGCCTCACCCCACTACATCAGGCCAAACCACCCAAATTAAGGGGTCACAGGACTATTGCTTCATTCCACTCGCCTTCATACCTTCAGGCCAGGTTTCCTCCCCAGTGTGCCGCTTGCTAGGCTAGCATTCCTCTTCACGAAGCTGTTGTCTGCTGGATCAGGATCCGCAGCGTCCCCCGTGGTTTTCAAGGAGGCGGGACTACCGCGGCCGTTAGAGGCAGGCGCCAGGCATTCCAACCCACCATGGCTCCGTGCGTGAGTAGGGCTTCTTCTGGTCCTGGGCTCTGGTGGCATTCCCAGGACAGCAGGGCACAATCCGGACTGATGAACACCAGGTGAGCGTGTGTCCGTGTGGCACCCCTCCTCCAGTCAGCGCGGACAGCACCCCACAAGATCCTCAGAACCACCAGCCACCGTCATCCAGCCTGGCAGTAGACCAGCGGAGCTCGAGGGAGGGGGTGGAGGGTGTCTTCCACCCTGTCTGACCTTTTGGATGTTCTGACAAACTTCTGCTTTTGTGCGACGTTGACTAGCACATTTTTATTATTTTATTATCATCTGGAACCTTCAAAGCAGCAGGGCTGGGATAGGGATTTCTTCTTTAAGTGAATCGGTTGGAACCCTGTCTACTCCTCAGTCTCCTGTATCTGACCTACCACAGTATCTACATCCTGAAAAATGGCGCGCCTGACTGCTAGTTCATTTAATGCTTATACGGTTTTAAATGAGGAATATAATGCATTGATATGATTTATTATATTATAGCTTATTTCATTTAGTAATAAAAACTCCATAAACCGGTTTATCTCGTAGATAATTAACACAGTATAACATTGGTCTACAATTCTATGAAACTAGCGCCTAGATAACTTTGTGTTATGTGTGCTGCAAATAACAAAACAAACTGGTACATTTCTCAATTGATCGCCCATAGATATGATACATTTATTTGGATATTCTTACACATTATGCTTCCTAAGCGAGCAGCCTTCAACATTCAGCAAAACGTTAGTAGACCACTTCTCTTGCTTGCATATTTCTGCCTATTCTAATCACACGCCCTATTCCCCTCACTTTTCGTATACTTAAGCATTCTTTTGTAATCGCCAACCCACCTTATGTGTTTTTCTATGCTTTATATGAAGCGGAGCGATGCTCTGGTGCCTGATAGATTGAGGCAAAGCCTTGCTCTGGAAATCACTGACTTCCTGAAAATCACAAACTCTTAAGGGCGGTTCTGCAAATGTGAGCGTTTTGTTTAACTTCTTGGTTCCCAATTTACTGCTTTACCCACCAATCATTCCAATCTTCCCAATTTTCTGCGTGGGTGTTTACAGTGTAACAGTATTTTGACTTAGCTGGCTGTCTCTATTTTTCTTAGAGGGATTCACTGTTGCGCTGCCAGAAGACATTGTAACTTTGATGAATGCTTCAAGCCCAGAGGGTGCAAAAATCATTGCATGTTCATTAACATTTCTTATTTAACTTGAATTTTTTAAGGCGTATTCTAGCCATATCCCTGGAAACCATCAGTGTATGTCCTCTGTTTTACTTGGTTAATTTCTCATGCAGTGTGGACCTGATTAGACATTTAAAACTAGAATTAATCTGAAACGAACTTGGAACAAACCCCGATGCAAATGGTTGCATCATGAACTTGTTTCTCGAGCGTGCAGTTGGGGATGACATCCACTGCTGCCCTGTGCCCCAGGTTTGACTGGGGTGGCTTAAACCACAACATTGTGAACATAAATCAATAAAGAAACCGAGAAAGAGGAAAGGAATGAACTCCGAAGTAATAAAGTATCAGTAGGTATTGTGACCTAAAGCTGTCCTACATTTACTGTTACATAAACCTATCTTGTATTAGAGCGTTTCTCGGCACTCACGTCAATATAAGGAAAAATACTTAAGATATTGTGGTTTATAATGAACCTGTAGGAAACAATTTGTTGCAATAAAATAAAAGACGGGGTTGCAATAGATTTCCCATTTTATTGCTAACGCTATTGTCGTGTGGATCGCCAACGTATTCCATGAGGTGGACCATCATTTGCATATATGGGGAGAGTGTGTGAATTGCCAGAGAGAAGCTATCCAGTCTACCAGCCCCCAAACCTTGTATAATAAAAGCCAAATGAGGACCCTGTGGAGGGTCAGAAGGAGGACGACGCGTACACAGTGACAATTATATTGGTATGTTTACTAAATGATAAGAAAAAGCCTTACTTTCCCTATTGCTATGTGGGTGTTCCCTTCCTTTATAAATAACTAAGGTGCTCGTCCGTTGTCAGGAAGTCATAAAACATTAAAAAGGTCAGCTGTCCAAAAACGAATCCTAACCGACCCTACCGCTATTGTAATAAAACGTCTTCCTTCTCCCGATTGTCTTTTCTCTCAAGATTTTTTTCTTAGTAGGTTCATTTCAAATCGTCTCTTGTAACTCTTTCACATGCTCTTTGGGGATTTCTCTCATCTTTAGGGATTGTTTTCCAGGAATCCCTTTTTGTTTCTCGGTTTTATGTCTTTTTCCACACTGAAGTGCCTTTTGTACTTGGGTAGCATATACTTCCTTAGCCGTGATATACTTTCACTCGCCCTCGTGGGGTGGTTTGGTTGGATTATCTCTTACTCTTGTGGGCCTCTCTTGTCCTCTTCATAGGATTCCCCTTCCGGTTTACAGTCTCTTCTTTTAACATATGTTTAGTTTCCCCCTCTTCCCAGGGTATTTCTCTCTCTCTTACTGATATCTCTTCCAGCTTTTATCATGATTCATTCTTTCACATTACTTTAGCTCCACTTCATCGACTTCAATGCGACTGTCTATTCAATTCTACCGAAATAGAGTTCTTGCTATTCCATAATGAACCCCCAGCAGCCTAAACATTAACTTGGATTCTGTAGGGGGAAGTCTTTGGGGCCTCTTTGTTCTAGATTTCTTTGGTTGATTGTTTTCTAAATGTCCCAGTCTTCTCCCTTGTCCCGCTATCCGTGTGAGGTGTTAACGCTGTAGGTAACTGGACGATTTGCTGCTTTCGCAAATGTAGATGTTTCGGCTTTGTTCTCTGGGCACCCTGCCCACCATGAAGTTGTCATGAACACGCCACCACTGTCTGCTCCTCAGCTTCTCCTGTGTGGATGCCGTACATCTGGTGGCTAGCCCTCACCCAGAGAAGTCGCGGGCTGTGCAGCTCTCAAGGACTCATCCCCTCTCAGTTGTCACACTACCAAGGAGCCTTCCCTGCTTGCGTACGTGTCTCTCTGCCTCAGCATGTCCTCCCCTTTAAACAAAACTCCCTTTAACTGGGATTAGAAAATTTGAAGTGATAGATCCTCTTTCTTGTTGGTAACAGTATATTTTATTTTTCTCTTCAACCAAGTCTATGGAATGTGTACTGTCTGTGCATCCGATGTTCCCATGTGTGTCATCATGGATTATGACTTGGGAGTTCCTCACTGGAACGGGAGTCCTTGTCCCCAAAGGGGGAGTCTATATCCCAGTGAGGTCTCACTTGCCTTGACCCCCTAGGGAGGGTGTTGCAGAGTGGGCTCACCTCCCTAGCCTCATTGTGGGTTGCCGGGGGTTGGTGGGTGCTCCTTCTTAGAGGGGAAAGGGATAAATTCCCTTGATTCACAACTTCCTAAACAATATAGCAGTTAGGTGATCTACCGCTCCCAGTAGTAAAACAAACCGGTCCTCTGCAAGTGACTTCAGCTATCAATCTTTTTAATGAGAACTTGCTCCCAAAAAGGTTGTATAATAAAACTGTCCCACCATAGATGAAGTGTTATGCCCACATCCAGCATATATCTCTAGCAGAAAGGTAAAACGGATTGAAACATTCTATGAAGACAAAATGGTGTTGAATACCTTTGAAAACAATTCTTATAACTGTGCTCCTTAATTGATGTGGACAGAGTCATATTTGCTGCGCTATTTGCCCAAGAAAACTGTCTATTTCCATACCTAACTCCTCTGACCAAGCTTGCATGTATTTGTGCAGGAGGGGCGGGAAGGGATACAATTGAGAGAAATTTGTGTAAAATTGTAACTCTTAACTGTGATGCCAGTCAAGTGAGTCCTCCAATCCTGTGGTTTCATGTGCACCTATAATTTATAATTCATTATTTAAAACAAGCTTAATACCCATAGGTTTCTAAGCGCGGACCCGGGGATCGAACCTGTGTTGCTCCGCTTTGTCTTGCTTACAAGGTGAGCGTGTTGCCCTTTTGCCCAATTACTTAGCAGTATATACACTGCAAGCATTCCATCTCGGGGACCATTGACCTTGTTTTACACTGTTCAAAAGTTAGGGGAGAACCATGCTTGTAGAGCTGACGTAGACTGGTTAGGCCACCCAATATCCAGCTAAGAAAGGAGGGTAATGAGAGCAAGGACACCAATATGGATTTCTGAAAAACTTAAGTAGAGATGGATACAATGACATTTTGTATTTCCATCTTGCCTGTTTCCAATACGTTATACTGTTATTGTGATTAACTTATACGTTGGTTGCTTTCTTATCTGTGAGTGTGAGATCCCCAGGATAAGCAAAAGCGCTACTGAAGCTACCATTTGTCGCCATTTCTTGGCTGAACTCTCATACAACCATTCCTAAATCACTTGAAATTGAGATGCTAACAGATAACACTGCAAGTTAGGCAGCAACAAACCACTTCCTGATTTAACTGCCATCAAAGTGGCCCAAACCATTCTGGGTATTTGATTGGACCAAATAAATGCAAGTGTAGATTGTGCTTGTTCAAGCCATTGATAAAAGTGGATAAAGTCCATTCCAATGATCTGCTGTTCCAGAACTGTTGGTATAGGGAACACATCAAGAAGATTGGTTTCCCCCAATATTCGATTCAAACTCTGAGGATTGGTTAATTCTGGGTTGTTACATGCACACCACAAAAATCTTCCTTTGTTTGAACTTCCATGAAGTAAGAGGCTAGTGCCTTTAGTAAAACACTTTAGTAAAACACTTCAGCAGCCCCAGAATCTAGGAAGGCCAGAAGCTATTTTTGGAATACCTTTACTTGCAAATGATGTGTGGGCTATTCCTTTGGTTTGGCACAGCGACCTTTGATAATCCTTTACAGAAAGATGGGGACCCTCTTATCCCGACTTCCAGGTAAGCTCTTCTAGAGCCTTTCTGTTCTTTGAATTCATCTATAATCCCTTGAATGAAGATTTGACAATGCATCTAGAGGTCTAATTGTTTTTCATTCTGAGGGTTTTCCCAGTTTAATTTCCATCTTGATTTTTTTTCCAATACAAAAAAAAATACATTCTCCATAGCGCTTCATTGGAATGTTCTTCAGTTGTGCTTATCTTTTGGTCATGTCACCCTTCTGACTGACTCCTTTGGCGAATTCCAATTTGTTCCCCTCAGGGAAGATCCCGGGTTAACCACATTAATATAGCAGATGTTATCCTTGTTATCCAGAGTGGATGGGACGTCCTGTTGAGTTCTGCTCAATGGATGCTCTTCCATGTCTCGCTACACGTCTCCCTAGGCCCCTGCTAAAGGCTATGAAAAGGTTGTTTTCCTGATACCCAAAAGGCCATGGCTTCTGTTCCCCGCCACCTGCTTTTCTAGATCCTTCTTTGAGTTAAAAGTAAAATTTCCAGTAGAGTTCTCTTGGAAAACAACCAAATGGGGTTCCCCTTTCTGTTTCTATGAGCTGCGAGTTATGTTTGTTTCTCCCAACTGCTTTGAGGTGCTCTTATTCCTTGTTTCTACCTGTGGCTCCTTTGCACTTCCACTTTAGGGTCCGCCACTCTCTCCGAGATCCTCATTTCAGCCCCTTGCTTGTATTATGCGGCCAAACTCTCCTCATTTGCCTGCACTTTTTAGTTGGTTTTTGTATTTTTTTAGATTCTTTTCTCCTTACACTTGTCTATCCATTCCATCCCATTTCTGGAAATCTATGCTTTTATTCTGTTCCGATTTTGGGGAATTGCTTCCCTCTGCCCTTGTTAGGCTTTCACTTTCTGGGATTCTCTATTTGGTTATCATTTCAGGTAGATGCTCGTTTTCTTCCCTACCTTGGATTTCACAGTGCCCTTTCTGTGAAGGCCTGTGCTTGGGGCTCTTTTTGGGGAAGACCTTCCCTGCTCCCCTCTGTAGGCTATTGATCTTTGGGGTTCTTTTCAGAGGTGTTCTCTTCTCTCCACAAACCCCCCAAGCATTTTACTTTGTCGATTCTATAGGATCCTCTGCTTAATTCTGTTTGCTACTTGTGAGATGCCATCTTGGGTCATTGCCTCTGCTTTAGGTGTCCCCTTCAAACCTTTTTTCTGATCTTTAACAAAAGACCTTTCTCTGGTATCCAGACCAGTGTGTCCACCTCGGTTTCCTCCCCTGGGTAGCCTTCTGTTCTCGGATCTCCACAGGCATGTCAATCTTCTGATGTGGTCTTTGTAATTTTGATGGTGGCAACATCTTCCTCCTTAGCTTATTTCTCTGGCTGCTTCCTTTTGGCTCTGGCCAATTCCTGCCCTTCCTCAGATTTGGGTTCCATTCTTTTAAACCCCCCCCCATGACTGGCTGGTGGCTCTTTTCGCAGACTGCTTTACTTCAATAGTGGGCCCAATTTGCTGTTGAAAAGGCACCCTCTCCTTCTCTTCGAACGTCTGAAAAATACTTATTGCAGGGCCACCTTTCTATGTCATGCTTGTCTTGGATATCCATGAATGATGAAACTCTTTGCAGTTGACCGCTCTTCTGTGGCCCACTCTGCTCTGCCTTTGTGGATTCTCCTGTGACTGTTTCCCTTCTAGTCCAGCTCCACTTTTGTTGTTGAGCCTCTACCGGATTGTCCCGTGAGGCGTCATATTGTAAGCTGTCCATTTTCAAGACTTGCCCCTAACTGTACAATACTTTCTCTACTAGTGGTCCAGTGTTCCTGTGGGCATGCTAGGCGTTGTAATCATCAAACCCTCTTCTTCCCCACCATTTGGGCACTGTGCAGTGGTTTTCATGGAATCATCGCTGAAGGTTTTCCTAGTAGACTTACTAATTTTCCCTTCCTTGGAAATGGGAATTCTGGTAGAAGGCTTGGAAGAGAAGATACTGCTTTCATCCAAGTGTGGGAAACCAGAAACTCGGTCATGTAACAAAGACCGTTGGATCATTCTGTCAAGGTGATTGATGCAAACACTTTGAAGTCATATCTCCATGTGTCAAAGCAAAAACAAAGAGGTGATGGTTGGAAAGTTTAGAATTAATCTTAACCACTGGCATTGCTATGTGTAACCTTCCCAACCATCGTTCTTCGCTAGCCAAGCCATTGGGAAAGACCATATGCAAAATCAGGCTTGGTCCCACCCCAAAAGGAGGCAGTCCAGCCCAAACTACTAGGTCCCATCCCTTCTGCACGAGACCACAAGCATCCCCAAACATGTTCGGCCTTGTTGGGCCTCGTCAGTGAGGAGTAGCTTGGGTCTCTAAGCCCAGCAAGCACGGGACCCACGTGGGACAGGTATGCCGAGAGACCCAAGCTACTACTCGCTGATGACGCACAACAAGGCTGAAACATGTCTGGGGATGCTTGTGGTCTTGTGCAGAAGGGATGTGATAGAGCAGTTCGGGCTGGACTACCCTTTTGGGGGGTGGGACAAAGCCTGATTTGCATATGGCCTTTCCCCTTTTGTAATGGATTGCAGGTGAAGAATGGTGGTCTGGAGGGTTGCCTAGAGCAATGCCAACAATTTATTCTAAACCTTCCAGCCATCACCTCTTTTGTTATGCTACATCTCCATGCATCATACAGCGTCTTTGGCTGTATGACGTTGGTTACCCTCTTCCTAGAGTTGCATCGTCTTTCTGTCCTCAAATCGGTAAAATAAACCCAATGCAAATACCAACCCAATTGGGCGGGGGGATTTCAGAGTCAAATGCCAGTGGCTCATTGAGTAAATACATATTTAAAAAAAGAAAAAGTTAATCCTTTTTTTTCCTAGCCAGCCCATTGTGCATCTCTTGAGATAAGTTGCCTTTAACCTATTCTGATCTTCACTTCTTTTTATCCATCCAGGTACAGCCCAGATGTTGTTTTTCTTCAAGAGGTCATTCCTCCATACCTTTACTACCTGGAGAAGAGGGCAGTCAGCTACACAATTATTTCTGGTATGATCAAAAATAGTGTTTACCTACCCAGATCTAAAATACACAACATTGGTTGTAGTTTAGTTTTGCATCTTCTATTTTAAGTTAGTAACATGCAGTTTGAGCAATTTCACTGGATCCGCAACAACTCTTGTGACGATAGGAGTATAACTATGTCTTCAATTTAACAGTGTATGTGCTACAACTATTAAAAGCACTGCTCATTTCCTGGTTATATCTCGGCAGGTGTATATATATATATATATATATATATATATATATATATCCTTCTGGTATTTGCAGATAAGAGCTTATTAGATCCTTGAAAATGACCTCTCGTTATGTTGAAGGTGTAAAATTAGGTGCATTTCTTTCCTTTGGGGTGGAGGTGAATTATGTGGTAATTGCATTGCTACAGTATAGTTCTCCACAGCTTGGGGTGCCATTGAGGTTAGTTTGGCAAGGATGATTTTTTAAATGGCCATTTGAACTGAATGTTTTGTCCTGTTCTTCAGGTAACGAAGAGGGTTATTTTACTGCCATTATGTTGAAAAAATCTAAGGTTAAATTGATCAGTCATGAAGTGACCCCCTTCCCGTCATCCCAAATGTTGAGGAACCTCCTTACCGTTCACGTGAGTACTTGCTACATCCATGACCAACCTTGTACATTGATTTGCTGACTCCTATGTTGTTTTTGCCACGCTGAAAGGCAGAGTATGTTGCATTGGCGTAGTGTTCATCTTTTACACATTAGATCTTCAAAGATGTGTGGTGGTGTTGGTAAGCTAATTATACATTTGTACAATAATGTTTGTCTTGGACTAGTATCAGTTCATTTCAATTGGACATCTATCTTTTTTTGCTAAAATTACAGAGGGTGAACTGAATATTGCTTTGCTGGTTGGTCGACATTCTCAATGGTATAATAATTGAAAAAGAAATTCATGTACAATGATTTGAAATCATAAGATATTGTCTAATACGTATACCCAGGTGTGTAAACCATCTGTGAACTCTGACTCTCAGTAACCCCTATTCTGTATTTTCTCTCCCCACTGCATGCTATTAATAGCCTTGATTGCAAGTCCGTTTTGCCAATTAAAACTGTAATGGTTTCTACTGGGACCATTTGCAGCATCTTGGGGTTTGGACATGAGAGAACTTCTGCAAGTTAGATTGAAATACCATGAGGCCCCATAAAAAGATTGATTTTTGCTGAAACTGTTTCCAATATGCTACTTGAATCTTGTCCAGTAAGTAGATGGTTGACTGTTAACATGACACGTACATTAATTCCACATATCCATATATAGACAACAGATGAGGACATGCGTTTTACTGTGATTTATTGATACTTTTCAAAAATATCAATAAATGACAAAACATTCTATAGTTCTAATAGTGAGTGATGACTTGGCCTATGTTAATGTCTGGAGTGGTTCATCCTTTTTAGAAAGAAGCCAATGTTGGAACCTTCTGTCCAGAAGGATATGCACTTGATCCTGTCCATTCAGTAAAACAACCTTCGTCAGGACAAAAACAGGAAACTCAATGGATCCCATTGCTCACCGTAGGGTGAGCCGCACCACCTCCATCTCTAAGTTATGGGGGAAGAGCAGATCTGATGGATAAATCCTCACGCCACTTGCATGTGCATCCGCATAAATTTGGACCAACTTCTATTATAAGAAGCATTTCTCCCCTTATTTTTTGAATTCCTTCATCCTGGCCTGCCTCAAGTACCCCGCTGCAGGCAGGATAGCGAATGGTCAAGATCCCAAGATTCAAGCTAAAGAACGCACTGGTTGTGTAGAGCCCCACTGTTGATGTTGGTGAATGGATCAACTTCATCCTCTACTTCATTGCACGTCAGACAATGTTACCCTTCATCTCCATCCAGTGCAAAACCATCTTGCAGGCTTTCAGTATTGCCATACCCCTAGCTTCTCTTTGCTCCCCACTGTTAGGGAGATTTCCCTCAACCCCTGTGCTCAAGGTCCATAAGTATGTCTTCCAGACTTGGGATTCCAGTGATTTCCCTCAAGCTCACCTAAGTGGTAGTGTGGCAGAGGAGCGCAAGGCCACGTGAGGTGGAGCGCATATATTTTTATGAAAATATTTTTTATTACATTAAAATCTTTATATAACAAAACAAGTAACAAAACACATTTATTTTGCAAAGGTTACTTACCTGTCAGTGTTTTGTAAAGTTCATTAGACATTCCTAGAAGGAAAAATAAAATCATGTGTGTGTAAAACACTTTTCTTGTCTAGGATGGAGAATCTTTAGAAGAGGACAAGGGAATCAGTTGTACGGTATAATGCATTCTTTGGCGGGAAAGAGTTACCTTCTGTGAAGCATCCCAAGGAACAATTTCTGGAATTCTGATGGAATGAAACCCATTGGAGACTGTGTGAAGAGGGACACGGAGATGAAGAAACAAATGACGAAAGGACTCGCCAGCAGTGCCGGAGAGTGGGGAGAGCAATACCATGGACCCAAAAACAGTTCTGCAGCAGTGGTTTTGCAGATTCCTGAGGAATCAACGTGCACATTGTTCAGCAACAACCTTAGTAGGAACCCTAGGACCCTCGAGTTGGTTAATTATTTGACATCTGGTGGTTCCCATGTTGAGGGTAGAAGCTATAGGAGCCAAAAGGCGAAGAAGCATCTGCTCAGCAGAAGACACTGATGCCCGGTTCCTCTGCCATCCTCAAGCACAGTATTCTGCATTGAAGTGTTTGGTCAGTTGGGGACCCCAAGGAAGAATGATTATTGAAGAAAAGCTGGTGCACTTAAAGTGGAGAAGAGCCAGCCATGTAAGAAATACCATGAGACTAGTTTGCAGGTTCGGTTGAAGGCAGTGCAGGCATCTGGAGTTTACCAGATGGGTAGATGGAACTCAGGTGCTTCCCTGACGCCCTGGGATGAAGAAACTCTTAGGCACAAAGAGTCTTCAAAGTCCTGTCCGCGATGCACCTCCCAATTCTGAATCTAGCGATGCAGAAGTTTCAGAAAGACTGGCATCTGAGCAAGAGCTGGGAGTACATTGTTTCCACTTTTCGGGAGTACCACAATCTGTTTCTTCTAGAGGAGTGTCAAAGGATTGTGGTTCAAAGCTTGGTCCTTTTTCTAGCAGCAGGGTTCCCAGAGTGCAGGTTCAGAGTTCCAGCAGTAGATGTTTCACACGCACACACTTCAAACACTCCCATGCGCGCACGCACACACAAACACACACACACACACACACACACACTTCAAACACTCCCATGCGCGCGCGCGCACACACACACACACACACGCACACACACACGCACACGCACACGCACACGCACACGCACACGCGCACGCGCACGCACACACTTCAAACACTCCCATGCACGCACACACACACTTCAAACACTCCCATGCACACAGGAATTGAACCGCACTATCCCAGAAAGGCATATGCCAGGAAGACTACAGAGGCATTCAGTGGCCCAAGATGGTCACTTCCGCTTACACACACTGAGAGTCTAGGGTTTGCCATGTGACCTGCTCAGGTCTTTGAGGCAAATAAATGCCACCTGCATTTGGGTGAAATGGAGGAAGAGCCAAAAAGGACCCAATCACGTAAAATGGTTCCACCCAGTTGGAGCCATATTGCACATAGCAAAAAGCCACTACCAGCCATCTCCCATGGCTAATAGATAAGGGAGTACCATCTTTGGGCCACTCATTGGGTACTCTTGCCTTGGGGGTCATGAGGACACTTAAATGAGAGCACATTAAAACAAAGCAGTGCTCTGTCAGGCATTGGACTAAGACTGTTTGTGGGGGGGAAAAGGGGTTAAAAAAAACAAGAAATTCAGCAAAGAGTTGAGGCAGTCCCTCAAAACTGGGCAAAAGAACTCCAGAGTGGAATTCTGCCCTAGATCCCGAGGCTCTGACACTTGGCTCAATCATTGCTGGTCAGTCAGAGCCAGAACATGACTTGCTGCTTTCAGATCTTTTTTGCGAGCTGTTGGAAAAATAAGCCATGGCTTCAGTTACTATTGTAAGGGTGCAGAACCAGGACTCTGGCATAGTGGTGGCATGTTGGTTTATATATGGAAGTTATTTATATATAAAAAGTTAAGAGAAGAAAACGTATCTTACCCTTTTTCTAAGAGAGGTTGCCCTACCTCAACAAAAAGATTCAGGAATCTGTCAGGATATCCAATAAAGTAAAATGCCTACCGTCCTGTGTCCAAACCCATTTCCGTATCTTACACTGTACACTAATTAAAGAAAAACTGTGTTTCCCTGCGCCAGATGGAGGCTTCCCTCGTTGTGGATGCCAATTCAAATGTTCAGTTCTTGATGAGAAAACACGAGTGGTTCTTTAACTTAAAAGTTGTTGATATTGGATGCTCCTCCAAACGTATGTACAACACACAGACTCTTCCCCTATTCTTTCAGTTGAGCAATACCTATGCTATTCAGATTCATACCATGTATCTCTGCCATTTGCATAGTCTCGAGGATCTCACATGGATCTGAAAGGGAAAGTGGGCTGGAGGGCTTTGATCGGTGGTGGAGAGAGAAACGTCAAGAATGTATGCTTAACTGTTGGTGCGTTTTAGAAACGGGAGAACTGGCCTCTCTGTGGGTGTTTATTCTATACACCAGAGGTATTTTGTTGTTCAGTACATGCTAGTTCTGCTGCTTGTTTCTCATTCTCTGTTTCTTGATGTGGCGGAGGTTTGCTTGTTAGTCTAGTGTGAGGTCATCCAACTGTGATGCTGATGGAATATGCTTGTATGGCATGCTAGCCCAAAGCTATTGGGGTTGATGCTGTAGATGTTAATGTTTTCTGTAGGTTTGCTGCTTGCTTTTCTCTTTGTACCTTGTGTTCATTCTCATAGGGGTTTTGGTTAGTGGGTACTGGGGATGCTTTTATGGTTGCATGCTGTAATTTAGTTGATCTCTCGCTCAGTGTTCTAACCGGGTGTGTTTAGCCTGGTGTGTTTAGCAGTTTTCTAAAGACTATGTGGTCTTCCCTTGTCTAGATTCCTTTAGGGGTGGCGTTCCACAAGGAAACGTTATGGCCACAAAAATCCTACTTGCAACCAGAGAGCAGTCAGCCACTCCCCCGTCTGATATTATTAGTCTACTTGAGTCTGTATCAAGTCTGCAGAAATTGGAAATTTTACCATACTCCCTTTTTACCATTTTTTTGTCGCAAAATGCAGAGGCATGGTTTGGGTGAGGCAATATGATATGGAGAGGAACACCTTCACCCCCACCCCCCACTGCATTCTGTGACAAAAGAAAGTTTACAAAATACAGTAAAATATTCTATGGTCTTCCAATACATCATGGCAATGTTGAAACGCCTTCAGGAAAAAATATAGTTGTCCAATATGTACACGCCTCAAAATGAGAAACTTCCCTTCTTGCTCAGATTTACAATGAATATCTTAAACCCCAATGACAACTGTATCTGTATCTATAAAACGCACAGAACGGCCAGTAAATGTTTGATATAGAGTTTTTACCAATTTACTGCTGCTGAGATAAAATCAGACTTTAGTAGGAGTTAGTTCGATAAATATTTAATATTGGCAGCTGTGAAATGGACACATAAATGCACATGGCATTTCACAATCCTGATCTAGAGTACCACCTACCTTCAGTGCATTATCATACTTGGGCCCTCATTACAAGTCAGGCGTTAAGGGTTTAATGGCGCCGTTAATCCTTAACGCCTGATTCACACTTTTTTGCAGGCGTTAAAGTCCAAGGCGCTAAGCGACCTTGGTGCTAATTACGGCACCGTAATTTACGGTGCCGTAATTAGCGCCTTCCTCATCCCCATTATGCCCTATAGGGCAAAAATGGGAATGGGGAAGGGCAAATGGTGAATGGGGAATTACCACCCCACTCACCTTGGAATGGGGCCATCCACCATGGCGGAATCCGGCATGGACCATGGTGCTAGTAGCACCATGGTCCACCGCCTGACTTGTAATGAGGGCCTTAGTCTTTTAAATACATTGCATCCAATCAGTTTGGCAAAATAATTCATGACCGCTTTAGGGGGTTTTCACACCTTCCAATCGAAATTTGACTTACTCGGTGCTCAATTTCCCAATTATTATAGTATTTTATAAGAGTAAAAATATGTTTTAACTGGAAGACAAATGTTTTGTAATCATTTATTTGCACCTAGTTATTCATGCACATTAAAAGATACCCGTTTACTTCTTCTGATTAGGCAGTAATAGTAGTAATAGTCCTTTCTTTCTCTGTTACTACATGCCCTAGTCCAAACATACCCACGGAGCTGTGTGGGGAAAGCAGGGGCATGTGTTCCTAGGAGTATTTGTACTCTCCCTCTTTTTTAGTTTTTGGAGCATATGCCTATTTTTAGGGAGTAAAAGTGCCTGGTACTCCCCTTATGTGTAGGGCTGGACTTAGCCTTCCTGAAGTATCTGCGCATATGGTGCACCCGGTTCCCAGTGAAACCTTTAGGCTCTTTTCAGTGTTCAGTTTTTTTTTAAACATCTTTTTATTGGCATTTCCATTTTGATCGACATAAACTCTCCCTCCTGGCCACCCCCACACCCTGTTGCCTGTGTCTCCCAGCACACCCCCTTTCGCACACTGATCGATCTAACAATAGTAACATGGGTTCACATGATGCCCGTTAGCCGTAGCCCATGGCGACATAAGGATACATTGTAGTCCTCATGCAGAAACTGCAAAACCCTTTCCCAGAATTTGGGGTGGTCTGCCTGGATGGCGTACGTTATACATTCGAGCGATACAAAGTTCCATATTTTTACAAACCAGTCATTGATATGAGGCAGTACCTTTGCTTTCCAGTGTTGGGCCACTACCAGAAGGGCTGCCAAAATGAAGAATGGTGTACGCTCTCCCCACATGTTTGGGCCACTGTCGCTATTCGTTTGCTGCTACGCCCATCATGCAGTCTTTAAATTGTCTCTGGGGCTAGGTAGCAAATATTTGCGTCATATGTTTGTTGATTGTCCCCGCAGTACCTTTTCAGATTAGGACAATTATGCCATATGTATCCAATCCCTTTACCCCTGCATCCCCCTCCAGCATCTATCTGAGCTCACCCCATTCATTTTACTTCACCTGTCCTGTCTGTAGTGTAGTGCCACATCCTCATGATCTTGTACCAAAATTCTCTTATCTGTAGCAAACGAGTGAGTTTTTATTTTTTTGGTATGTCCCTCCAGAGTTTATTGCACTCCTCCTCAGAAATGGGTGCCCTTAACGTTTACTGCCATTTGTTAGTATCCCAACTGCACGTCGGGAGCCTTGTTATGTAGCAGCTTATATAGGTTAAATATGAGGGCTCTATACCCAAGGTTTGAGCATAGAAATCTCTTGAACGGTAGGAGTCGTCTAAAGGCCACCTCTCTATTTGAGGGGGGCATTATCCAGTGACGAACCTGATAGTATTGGAGCCTTTCCTCTTCTGATATGCCTAGCTCCCATTTACATTGATCAAATGATTTGGGGTCCTCCCCTACAAACATGTCCTGCAGTTTAACACAGCCTGCTAGTTTCCATTTACCAACAGAGCCTTTTGCCAAGCCTGGCGTAAACTGTGGATTGTTAAAGATTGGCAAGAAGTGTCGTGAATTGATATCATTGGAACGCCATATCACACACTTCGTCTACGAAGTGTGAGATCTGGCTCTCGTGTAGATTCAGTGGTGTCTCTTGTCTCGAAAGCCACAGTGTCTCCCTTATGTGTGATCGCCCAATGCCTTTTGCATTTGAACCCACCTCTTCTCAGTTTCCTGTGAACCAATTTCTCGGTACCCGCAGAGGGGCAAGCATTTTACAAAGTCTGGGAGCCCAGCCCTCCCCTACCCTCATGTCATCGGCATAAGCCATAATCTTATTTTAGTCAGCCCCAAACGGGATTCCGTGGATTGAGTCTGCTTGTCTGATTTTAGCTAGTAAGAGTTTAAGGTGGAGAGCGTAGAGAAGGGGCGAACGAGGACAGCCCTGTTTAGTGCTGCAGTGTAACGCAAATGCAGGGGCCAGCTGACTGTTAATGTGTAATCTAACTTTGGGGTTTCTATAGTTCACCCGGATTTTATCTAGGAATCGGGGGCCGAATCCCATGACCTCCAGTGTGCGAAGCAAGAATAACCTTTCAACCCCATCAAATGCTTTTTCCACGTCTAGTGATAGACTTGACTATCTGTGGGCTTCCTGCAGTATTTCTTTGTTGGGCTTTGGAAAGAGGACCATTTTGGCTTCCATCGTGGAGGATATGCACCCGCTATCGCTGAAGGAGTTAAATAGTTTAGTGAGCCTAGGGGCTAATGTATTACGTTACATTTTACAGAAGGTAGCTGGGTATCCATCAGGGCATGGAGCTTTATTTGTTGGGAGATTCCTGATAACCCCAAAGACCTCCTCCTGTGTGATCTCCTCTTCCAACAAGTCGCAATCTGGGGCTGTAATTCGTGGAAGTTGGATTGACCCAAGATATTCCCTTTGCAAGTCTGGATCAGGGTGGGCGGAGTGAAATGCCTGGAATTGTGAGATAATTTGGGGGGTTGTCGTAACTATCTCATCTGCGGGACTTAAATACCCTGAATAATTTGTGAGGCTGTTTTCTGTCTCAGCTGTCTGGCCAAGAGACGGTCCTCTTCATTGGCCTGCACATAATATTTTGTTTTAAATAAAGCAGGCTTTATCTGCCTTCATTTGTAAAAGGTTTACCCTTAGTGTTCCTATGTGCCTGCCTAATCTCGGTCCCGAGTTGTTTCCATTTTTTTCATAATCTGCTTTAGCTCTTAAGGCCACAATCTAGAGCCCTCTGTTTTCGTCTGAGGGCCCCTTCCTCTATCAGTTCTCCTGATTGCCTTGAAGGCATCCCAAACTGTGTTCCATGACCTCCCTACTGAAGTTTGTCAAAATAAATTCAAATGTTGTCCTCCACTTTGTCCCTTATGCATGGATCATTAAGTAGTTCACTGGGGAATTTCCAGGATCGGATCCTTTGTTTCAGTTGTGAAATATCTAGGTCTAGAGAAATCAGTGCATGGTCTGATGGTGTAATCATGTGTGTCTGGACATTCGTAATGTTGCCCAGAATTGTAGTAGAGGACCCAATGTAGTAGATCCATGAAAACTATCTATGGACGTATGAATAGTGTTAGGGGAGTTTTCCTAAAGTCCTACTGCCAGTAAGACTTTAAATTTATCCCAGTGGTGTGTAGATAATTCTTAGTATAAGTCTGTACTAGCTCAGGTCCTTGGTAGAGTGGCAGAGCAGTCCAGCTTCTCTTAAGAGGAAGATGTGAGCTGTAGATAAGTACACTGAATCTTGGCTAGTCAGGCACAGCAAGGAAGCACTTACACTTTAAAAAGTATATATTTATTATATTTACACCAGAATTACTTTAAATACTTCAGACGTTTATACTAGAACTCTTAGGAATACTTGATAATACACTTCAAAGGGCACTTTTGTGTTTGTTCGCGGTGTACATTTGTAGCAACGTTAGAAAGGGAAAAGATAATGTTATCGTATTATCAGTTATTGCACACTCATGCGTTTTTAACAGTTCATACAGTAATGCATTTACTCTGCAAACACATTTAGTAAAGTCACTTAAAGGGAGTGAAATAGTTTGTTAGTGTAAAATAAGCTTAGTTCAAGGTTCTAGAGACAGTTTCTTTGCCTGGTAAGTTCTTAAAGTCCAAAATCGCAAACCTAGCTGAAAGCAGTTCGGATAGGGCTTGAAGTCTTAACAAGCTGCGAATTAGAGTTCTGTGGATTTCTTCCAGTTTCTAGTGTTATTGAAGCAGCAAGTTAACAACTAACAAGGGCGAACTTAAAACGGACTTAGGGGACACAATCGGCGGCTTGAGTCTGAGGTAAGAGGGTGTTGCCCTGGACACGTCTACTTGCACTCCGATGCTCTGGCGCGACTTCTTGGAATCAGGTAAGCAATGCCTTTTTCTCCACAGTAGCGAAGTGTGAACATGGGGATGTGGAGGCAGGGCGGCCTTTGACCCATGCCGTGGCGGAATCCAAGGCAGGCCGCGAGTCGAAGAGGGAGACACAAGTGGAGGGAGGTTTCTGGCCGGGTCACAGAGCAGACAAAGCGGAGATCACCCGAGGGGCCGCGGCCAGTAAACCGAAGTTTCAGCTCGAGCGCAGATGGGAGGGGGTTGCAGAGGCTGCTGGGAGCTCAGAAATGGGAACCCAGAACCATGAGGAAAGTGAACGGCATCTCTGGCGTCCGTTCATTAACGGTGATGAACAAACAGCGAGACAAACGTGACACGGACTTGACAATACCCGCTCCCCGCTCCTGCATACAAACATAAACTCACCGGTGAGTCAGTTCGACAGCAACCCATGGAAGAGGAATGGTGGTTGAGACATCATGGCAACCTTCGAACAGAGAGGAAGGGGGCGGGGCTTATGGGGGTATTTATAGACTTAACAACCAAGTCCCTTCTGATTGGTCAACAGCTCTGTGTCCCCTATTTAAGGAAGAAACTGACAACGGACTGTGTGTTTCATCTGATTTCTTTCAGAACATCCGAGCTGAGGGAGAGAGAGCCACACCGGAGACGCTCTGGGCCTATGAGGATTAACCTAAGGAGACTAAAGGTGCATCCCTACAAAGGAAGGAGCAGAAGACTGAATTGAAGGTTTTTTTTTTTTTATTTTAATTTTTTTTTCCTGCACACCTGAATAAAAGGCTGTTTTATTTTCCAACTCTCTGCCTTCCTGCCTCATCCTTACAAATTTGGTGGCAGCGGTGGGATCAGGCAGCACGCAATGGAGGCCATAATAAAAGCTCTGGCTGAAGGTCAACAACTTCAACAAGCAATCCAAGTGCAATTTCACCAGGCCCAGACTGACCGCCAACCCTGCAGCAGGCCTTAAAACTACAAGCCACCAGTCAAGACACTTTGCAGAAGGTGTCTGAGGCTGTGGTGGCTAGAAGGAACCCTATGGCCCCAACGGCGGTCCTACAGAAATTCCAACCCGGTGAGGATCCGTGCAATTTGTTTTTTAACCAAATTTGAAAGGATAGCCCGAAGCGCTGAGTGGCCCATGGAGAAATGGGGCCACTTCATAGCCCCTTTATTACCAGGAACCATGCAGGGGGGGCTTATCAGGCAGCCAATCCAGCCGGGGATACCTCGTATGCCAATATTAAAAGGACAATACTAGAACGTATGTGAATGGACGAGGAAGCTTACAGAATCAGACTCGGGGAGACTAAGCTAAAACCCGGGGAAACACCCCGGCAGTTGTACTATCGCATCCAGGATATAACTGACAAGTGGTTAAAACCAGCTAATAGTGTTCAAGATGTGGTGGATAAAATAAAACTGGAGCAGTTTACTGAGGCTCTTCCACCACCCATGCAACGGTGGGTAAGACAACACCATCGACCCACGTTGGCAGAAGCCATTGACCTCGCTTCCGCCTTCCAGAAGGCAGGTTCAGTCCGGGGAATTACCACGAGTTACAAAGAACAACTACCATGAAAGGAATAAATTTACAGGTTGATAGACTGGTTACCAGAGGCCAAGCACCCTACATACCGCAGTGAATTAGGGACTGACCCTACCCTGAAAACGGCATGGGAACAATCCATTGTTCCTCCCGAGAAAGGATCAACTTATCCATGGTTCAAGGGGTCTTCTGTATCGAGTGAATAAAGGTCAATCAAACGCAGAAGTAGAACAATTGTTAGTACCCCTAAGTTTCAGAACGAACCGTGATAAAACTAGCATACGATGACACCACTGGTGGTCATCTGGCCAGGGAAAAAACCCAAGAGAAAGTGCTAAAAAGGTTTTATTGGCCAGGGGTGTATCGAGATGTGGGTCGATACTGTGAAGAGTGTGTGGTCTGTCAGAAGACAAATCCCTGTATACCCCCTTAGGCTCCATTACAACCAATGCCTCTTATAAAAGAACCCTTTATCAGGATTGGGATGGATATCGTGGGACCACTGGAACCTAACAGTCACGGTCATCAGTACATCCTGGTCATTGTGGACTATGCCACGAGATACCCTGAAGCCTTCCCCATGAGGGGTGCCAGTGCTACCAATGTATGCAACCTCTTGGTACCTTTCTTTGCCCGAGTGGGTTTACCAGCCGAAATAATCACTGACCAAGGAAGGAATTTTGTCTCCGAGGTGATGCAGAAAGTATGCCAACCACTAAATATAAGGCAACTTCGAACGTCAGTTTATCATCCACAAACAGATGGCCTTGTAGAAAGGTATAATAAGACCATTAAGCAGATGTTAAAAAAATTCACTGAACCCTCAGGAGCTAACTGGGACAGAGTACTACCATGGGTCCTTATGGTGCTAATAGATACCCCTCAGTCATCCACGGGATTCTCGCCATTAGAGCTGTTATTTGGACACAAACCGAGAACAGTCCTTGATCTTAGACATCACAAAAAGTGAATGGGAAGACCAGGAAGAGGAAACCCCACTCACTGATTATGTTATAGAATTACGAGAAAATCTAACAAAATTAAGAGAATTGGCACAAGCAAACGTAGGCAGAGCCCAGCCAACCCAAGAAAAATATTACAACCGCAACTCCCAGGTACGCTCCTTCCAAAAAGAGGATAAGGTACTGGTGTTGTTGCCTACCTCCTACAACAAGATGCTGGCCCAATGGAGAGGCCCATACACAGTATTGGCTGTATTGGGGCCAGTCAACTACTTAATAGAACAACCAGACAGAAAAGAAAAGACTAAGAACTATCATGTACATCTATTAAAGGAGTGGAAAGAACCCACTATTAAAATGATGGGAGTCCAGGCCATGAACATATCCCCTATCAAAGAAGAGGCAGAGCCAACTGCACTTCAGTCGGTTCAATGGGGGTCTGAGTTAAAAGATGAGAAGAAAGAACTGTCAGAGTTTCTTACCCCCTTAAGGAACGTATTTTCCTTCTTACCTGGCAGGACCAACCTGATGGAACATAACATAGAGACTCTTCCGAATCAATTTGTTAGAATAAGGCCATACAGGTTGCCCGAAAGCAAAAGGGCTGCAGTTCAGCAGGAAGTAGAAGAAATGTTGAAACTGGGAGTCATCAAACATTCTGCAAGCCATTGGTCATCCCCAATCGTGCTAGTACCAAAACCGATGGTTCCACTCGGTTTTGTATGGATCACAGGAAACAAAATGGCATTTCGACTTACCAAGCCTACCCTATGCCTCGCATAGATGAGTTGTTGGAAAAGCTAGGGGCGGCACAATATTTGACTACAATAGACCTTACTAAAGGTTACTGGCAAATTCCTTTAAGACAAGAAGGCAAGGTCAAGACAGCCTTCGTGACACCATCCGGGTTATACCAGTTCACGGTATTACCTTTCGGGCTACATGGAGCCCCAGCTACTTTTCAATCTCTAATGAATCGGATATTGGCTCCACATGGGGAGTATTGTTCGGCTTACTTGGATGATATCACAGTGTTTAGCAACTGTTGGAGAGACCATCTCGTCGATCTGCAGAAAGTAATAACCAAACTAGACACAGCAGGTTTAAAAATCAACCCAAAGTCGTCAACAATAGGAGCACAACAAACTCGATATTTAGGATATCTGGTTGGAGGAGGGAAAATCAGACCTGAGTTGGACAAGGTAGACGCCATACTAAGCTTCCTATGCCGAGTACACGCAAACAAATAAGAGCCTTTTTGGGGTTTGTAGGTCACTACAGGAGACAGGAGATTCATTCCTTTGTTTTCTTCAGTAGCAGCTCCATTGACCGAAGCCCTGAAAACTACCCACAAACAAGACATACACTCTGACCCTGAGGCTCTTCAAGCTTTCCACAAGCCATTTCAGCTCTACCTGTTCTCCGGTGTCCCAATTTCAATGAGGAGTTCTTTTTACAGACGGATGCCTTCGGTTCCAGTCTAGGTGCAGTGCTTTCACAGTGGGTTGAGGAGAACTTATATCCTGTTGCTTTTATCAGTCAAACTCCTGGCACATGAAGAAGCATATTCGACAATAGAAAAAGAGTGCCTTGCTATTAAATGGGCAGTGGAAACCCTAAGATATTACCTCTTGTGGCAGACATTTACGATATTCATAGACCACGCCCCTTTACAGTGGCTGGTGGTTCAAAAAGATTCAAACCAGCGAATTCTGCTGTGGTTTCTAACCCTAAAGGCTTTTTGTTTCAAAACCCTTCATAAACCCATTCCTTCCAGGTGGTACCTGATTACTTGTCCAGGAGTGTTGATTGACCCGAACGGCTCAATTCTTCGGGGCAGGTTTGTGAACATGGGGATGTGGAGGCAGGACGGCCTTTGACCCATGCCGTGGCGTAATCAAAGGCCGGCCGCGAGTCGAAGAGGGAGACACAAGCAGAGGGAGGTTTCCGGCTGGGTCACAGTGCAGACAAAGCGGAGCTCACCCGAGAGGCCGCAGCCAGTAAACCGAAGTTTCAGCTCGAGCGCAGATGGAAGGGGGTTGCGGAGGCTGGTGGGAGCTCAGAAATGGGAACCCAGAACCACGAGGAAAGTGAACGGCGTCGCTGGCGTCCATTTATTAACAGTGATGAACAAACGGGAACGGACACCGAGCGAGACAAACGTAACACAGACTTGACAATACCCGCTCCCCGCTCATGCATCCAAACAATAAACTCACCGGTGAGTCAGTTCGGCAGCAACCCATGGAAGAGGAAAGCAACCGGAACGGTGGATGAGACGACATGGCAACCTTCGAACAGAGAGGAAGGGGGCAGGGTTTATGGGGGTATTTTTAGACAACAACCAAGTCCCTTCTGATTGGTCAACAGCTCTCTGTCCCCTATTTAAGGATGAAACCGACAACGGACTGTGTGTGTTTCATCTGATTTCTTTCAGAACACAAGAGCTGAGGGAGAGAGAGCCACAATGGAGACGCTCTGGGCCTATGATGATTAACCTAAGGAGACAAAAGGGGCATCCCTACAAAGGAAGGAGCAGAAGACTGAATTGAATTTTTTTTTTATTTAAATTTTTTTTTCTTGCACACCTGAATAAAAGGCTGTTTTATTTTCCAACTCTCTGCTTTCCTGCCTCATCCTTACACTAAGGTTGGAAAAAAATGTTCGGGCTGGATGATCTGCGATGTTGTAGCTCTTGACCCGACCTCCGTATTCCTTGGTCTGATGACTGAAGGCAGGACAGTGGACGGGATCTCTTTGCAGCAGTCTCGAGGGAGGAGCAACTCCTAGGGTCACTCTGTGGTTTTGGCGCCTTTTCTGCAGCACCAACAAAGGACACAGATCACCCGGTCAATCTTCTTCACTTCCTGCAGTCCCACACTCTGAGAGGGTGTGGGCTAGTTGGATCAGATCTCTGGAGTGTCCTTACGGGTTCAGCAAAGATTTGGACGGATTCGGCCTTTCCATGATGATGCACTCGAAATGGGCAGCAGGACTCCTGGTATTGGGGTTCTGCAGCTCTGGAAACCCCTAGGACCTCGGGAGATGGCTAATTTCAAAGGTCGCCTTGGGGCTGGTTGTTCCCACCATCCAAAGGGAAGGAGTTGTCCTCGTCGGAGCTCCTCTGTCACAAAGAAAACGGGGTCAGGACAGTCACTTCAGTGTTGCAAAGGGTTTGCAGGCGCCTCTGGTCTTCTTCGGTTACTTCAGCTTCCAGTGGTCGACTTGCTTTTCACTCCAGAAACCTCACTTTTGATACAGTTCCAGCACACACTCCGCTGCAATCTCTCAGCATTTTACAGAAAGTGCCATTTGGATGTCCATCAGGACAGCCAGGCCCCCCCCTTCCCCGTGGGAGCTGGACCTATTCGGGCACTCTGGCAGACAAACGACCGGGGGTGGATAACTCCTCCCCCACTTCCTGCCTGCCCAGACACTCCAGAGCCTAGGCGGGGATACCCCAGGGATCCCACCAAAAGCAAAACACACACAGACCTCCCCCTCCCAGAATGGTAGAAGAAGGTCTAACTAAGAACAACCATGCTAGAAATGGTGTAAAAAGAAGGGAGGCCCCAAGTTGGTACTGGGGTGCCCCTATTGTGCACTACCGAGGGTATGGACATAGCCTGCCGTATAGAAAATACACAATAGTTGGTAGAACATGTCCACTGTCACCAGCCATAACTAGGTGATTGTCTATGTGACTAAAAAAGTTACAGGCGCAGAGAGAAGGGGGGGGGATACTAGGTAACCCTTTGGCACTCCACTTATAGACTTGGGAACTGTAGTTACTTGAGGATATAGAAAAATAATCCTAAAGGAGGACTCTAAGGGTCCCCAGCAACACTGCCCATAAGGAGCTGTGTGCTGCATTTGTAAAAACCCAGATGCCTTTAAGAGCTATGGAGCAGGCAGACTCCATAGTTCAGGTTGAGTACAAAGAATAGAGTTCCAACAAGAGCCCACTCTTTCAGGATTGAAAGAAAAAGGTCCAGAAGTCCAGCAAAAAGTGCTGGGGGTCTAACTAGGAGAGGGGATGAAGCATAAAAATGACAAATCTCCCTAACGAATAGTGGGTGCATGCCTTCTCTTTCCCTTTCAGAGAAGGCCAAACATTGTTCAGTGATAGGCATTTAGTTTCCAAGCACGGGGAAGGGGTGGGGGGGGCACGGGGGTGGTGACCATATCGGGTGGTAGAGCTTCTATTCTGCTGCGGATCCCAGGCTAGGTTAAAAGTCTCCTAATACTAGCCGCTTCCCGGAAGTGAAGTCTTCTAGATCCGTGAGGGTCGTTTTCAGAAAGCTTTCCTGGCCTAAGTTGGGGGCGTATATCGACGCAACTGTAAGCGTCGTCACCCCCACTTGTACAGTTATGAACAGAAACCTGCCACCTCTGTCCTCCCCTGTGTTTATGATTTTAGCCTGGAATCATGCCCTGATCGCTGAGTCCCCCTGGCACCTTCCCCGGTGCATTTGCCTGGAGGATTTGCAGGTAATGCCATAGGCGAAACCTATGCCTGTCTTGCTGCTGTATATGAGTCTCTTAGGGCCACCTCATCTGGTCTATGATGGTCCAGAAAACCTTCCAGCTTCCTGCGTTTCACTGGGGTATTCAACCCCTGAATGTTAAGCATTACATATTTGAATATTGAGCACTGCGAGATTGAATCCCCGTCTTTGGGGCTTCTCCCTTAACCTCATTGCAACCCACCCTGTTATGCTGACCCTGTGCAGAGATCCCACCACCCCCACCCCTAACCTTCCCCTCGACCCCCCCCCCCCCAACTCTCCCCCACACCGGTCCTACCTTCCCCCTCCCGCCCCGTTCTCCTTTCCTTCCCCAGGTGTGTACCGCCGTACCTATTGTATCCTCAGCCCCAAGCCCTCGGCGGTGGAACATCAACCTCCCCAGGGCTAACTGCCGGGGTATCCTGAAACCCAAAACAAAACTTCCCTGTGGATACCCAGTAGGTGTGCTTGATCCCCTTGTTGTAGAAGCTGTAGTGGCTTGATGCCATCGGTTTCCTTTCTTAATTATGTCGGCCCCTTGGGTGTTGTCCTTAAAGGTAGGGCCCTTGATGCAAGCATTCCATGAACCCTTGTGTTGACCCTTGCCTCGCTTGCCCCATCGCTCCACCCTTGACCATTCCCATTGTTTTGCTGATTTGAAGGAATGTAGTGCCTTTCCCCTGCATCTTGGGGGGAGTTATCCTCCTTTTATCTGTAGCAGGGACACCCCTTCCTCAAGCGATGTTTACCTGTGCTGCCTGCTCTGCATAGTAAACGCCAAGCCGAAGGGGAAGGTCATTTATATTTGATGTTTCAGGTTTGTAGTGGCTTCACAACTATATGCATATCCTGAGGTTTTTGAAGAGTCATCTGGGAGAGATCTTGATAGATCTGAATTTCTGCCTCATTATAAGTGATTGGTTCCACTTTCCTGGCTGCTCTGATGATCGGTTCTTTTTGAGGATAGCATGCATGTGTGACCAGTACGTCTCTGGGGAGTGCCCCAGGTTCCATTCTTTTCAGGCCTGCTCTATGGACCCTGTCCAGAGGGAGCTCTGCTACTCCATCTCCCAATAGGTCTGTGAAGATACCCGTAACTGCTTCTCGGAGTTCCGAATCTCCCACCGTTTCAGGGAGATTTCTGATACAAATGTTTGATCTGCGCAATCTCTTCTCGAGATCCTCACAAATAATTTCAAGATTATGAGCGGTTCTTGCCAGATGTTCCAGGACTTCATCTGATTGTTTATCTTTAATATGTTCTTGTTTCGATCTTTCGTTTGTATCGGTCCTCTGTCCTATTGAGGTTAGGTATTTTTTTAATTCCGTCAGCATTTGCTTGATCTCCGTCGTGAATGCAGTGAACTAAGTTTGGAATGTGGCAGTGAATCGGGAAGCATCTCTGTAGGTCCTCTTTAGAGCCCTCCATCGTTGGGCCAGATTCTGTATCTCCCTCCAGAGAGCCAGAGGGTGATCCAATGCATTGAGGGTGAACACGCACCCTCTCCCCGCCCAGTAAGTGTGCAGTGAATTGTCTCTAGATGGTGGAGGCGTCTGGCCGAGTGGATTTCTTCTTGGCACCCAGCATATGCTGCTCCTGAGGCTGGAGCACTCCCCACACAGTCCCCTGCGTGTTCTGGAAGGAAGGGCCACCAATTGTCTCTAGTAGCCACCTACATATGTTCAACAGCGATTTGCAGTGGGGGGCACTGGACCCCATCCAGCAGTCTGCCTCAAACTCTGCTGCTCGACCCGCCCAGAGGAAGACTCTACTTCCTGCGTAATATAGGTTCTCCTCCCTTCTCCTAGATCGCCTTGTCTGTAGGTGCTGCAGCGCCCCCAGCTGACTAGTTTGCTCCCTGCAGTGCTCACTAAGAACTCCTCACTTCAGGGGGCATGGGCTCCTCGTGCCTGGATGGGCCATGGGCATTCAGGTGGCCCCACGGACCCACCCCCTGCCCACGTCAACTCGGGCCAGACAGGCTCTTCCACCTCCCTGGGTGTGCTCCCAAGGTTTACTGTCTCTCCCCTTAGAAAGGTTGTGCGAAGGGAGACCCCTTCCCAATATTCTTTTGGAACTTGGAATGTTGCAGAGAAGCTCTGGAGAGAAACGGACCTTCTCCCCGACCATGGGGAGCAACCCATTAAAAGTCTAGTGATGGCTAAGGGAAGAAGAATATTCCCCCATTCATGAACTGCCTGAAATATCCCGAAGAGGGGAGTCATGGGCAGGATACATTCTAGTTGTAGGTTTCTGTTGAAGTGTAAGGGATGGAAATGGGTTTAGGACACAGGACAGTGAGTGGACTAATAACTTTTGATGGACGTTCTGACATTAATCGTAGTTTTGTTTTAGTCAGCGTAACCCCTGTTATAGGGGCAGGTAAGGTTTGTTTTTCCTTATTTTTGAGTACAATAAAACTGTATGCCAACAAGCAGGCCACCTTGTGTTCCACTTTTACTTATGGCCTCTTACAGGTTCCATAGAAACTCTTGTTCCGAGTAAGGGGGCACACTGACAGATGATAAATTATGGATTAAACAGGCACTATAGGAAACTGCCAAAGCGTTGTAACATTTGTGTGTGCGGGCGTGCAAGTAAGACCTTTACTTTGGAAGGGTCAGCCTACATTTGAGAAAATGTGTCCAAAAAATGTTAGTGTTGTCTTGTTAATTTCACACTTGGTCTTGTTTAACATGAGTTTACCATTCTTCAAAGTGATACTCTCACCTTTGTGTTGCCATGCAGGTCTTGAGAGGTATTGTAGAATACTATGTCATCACTGTAATGTATAGAGTCAGGAATATGCTGTATGAACTTCGGCAGTCGAAGACAAACCAGAGCCTAATTGTTTGTATTTGTTCTTTTATGCGCTGTGCAAGTTTGGATTTACCCAATGGATCCATCTCCAGCTGGTGGCATCCTTTGACTAGCTTGAGAATACAATTGCTCTTTTGAGCCACTGAACTGTGACCTTTATCCACAGGCTTGGGTTACTTTCTAGTTGAATTGCTAAGTTTGGCAGGCGCATGCACATTCAGGTGTGTATTTTGTATATTTAGTCTCTCTGCATAAGATTTTTTTAACTGCCCAATTTTCTGATGCATGATCTTTTTTCTGGCTGCCACAATCTGATCATATACAGGGCAGTGATCTGCCTGTCGCTTATTGCCTTTTTTTACTTGAAAGGCATTGAATAGGCCAGTGTAATCGATTCTCGTCTCTCCCATTTTAGATTTCAGACGGTTAGTCCACTCGTCCAAGTTCTGTGTAAATTGAGTGATCTTATTATACGGAATTCAAAGACAATTTCTGCCTGGTGTTATTTCCAGCATTTTATACATGTCACTGCACCGTTTGTGGCAAGCAGAATACAAGGTTATACTTAACAAATTGTGGTCACTTGATTCCTTCTGTATTACTGACAGGGCACTCGCGTCTGTTGCAAGGTTTTTAGACGTGCAGATGTAATCCAGAATCTGGCCCGCTTCATAACAGTTCTGGTCGCCTTGCCCGGAATATCTCCTTTGGTGCTGCCATTCATGATTATCTAATCTTTTGAGGACCGCATTTGTTGCCAGCACAAACCTCTTGCTCCCGCAGCCGTTTTCAGTCTGGTCAGTGTCACATTACACACACTTTGTATCAAAACAAATACAGTTTAGGTCCCCACAGAGAACAATCCACGCATCTTTGTACTTCAATCGATGGTCATCAATTAAGTCTCCTATTTGATCAGGGGAGTGCCATAGACTCAACACGTGCCGGGTTCCAATACAAGTTCATGAGGATCAGTGTCTTGTTCTGCTTCAGATCGCCCGAGGTCACCATCCCAACCAGTATTTGGATGTAAGGGTTCGGGGAAAGACATTGAACGAGATTAAAACCCAATCAGTCTTTGATGGCAATTAACAGGCCTGATGATGGTCTGCCCCTCAGACCTTTGATTTTTGGGTTTAAATACACTTTTTAGCCCTCTAGTATTGGATCTTCTCTTAACTATGTCTCTTGAAGGCATATAATATCATGGTTACCAATTGATGAATCGCCCCCCGAAAATAGATGGACAAAAACCCTCGTCTTCCAGCTGGCCAACATCACTGGGGTCTCCTGTCTCCTGATCCATGTATTTTGAAGTTTGTGTACATGTGAATCCCATTTCATGTGTGCTTCAGCTATCCACTTCAGGAATGGGGACATACATTTCAGTATCACCCACCGCACTCTAGTATTGTGTCAAAGCTTGAAATGTACCCTTGAATTTAGTTGGTGTTCTCTGCACTTCAGGACTCTCTGGCATGTTGCGGTATGCCGCCCATCGCGTTCACTGTGGCACCTGTGTCAATGAGAAATTAATTTGGATGTCCATAATTTGTAAGAACATAAAGATATCGTCCAAATCATGAACATTTTCAAGTGTGAAAATGTATCGACTTGAACAGCGATCAATATGTGAGTCATGTTCTGAGAGCAGTGTTGAGTTGTCCATCTTGTCTTGGACATGCATGCATGCAATCCATCTGTTGGGTGGTGAAAGTCATGATTTTGTTTGCTTTGACAATTGTTTGCGCTAGGTTTTGCAGGCCCTCTTTCGTGCGATGGTATGCATAGGTTTTCAAAATGCTTCTTTGTGCCAGGCATGGCAAGTCTTTCCCTTGGCGGTGTGTGTCATCGTTCAGGAGATAATATTGACTTTCTTTCTTAAGCCTAATATGCAAATTCCGGGACTCTCCCAGCAAGGTTACATGTCGGAGGGTGTGAGTATTTCCAGAGTTTCACTAGCCATGATGGGGAATTGTGGAGTGATCTCCTGCTTTTGTAGGAGGGTTTTCCCCCGTGAAGTGCAGTTGATGCACAGCCAGTGCTGGCTTGGGACTTCAGTGCTTGGTCTTTAGGATTACGTTTTTAATGCAGGAATGCAGCCTTGTAATTAAAATCATTCTTTTATATCGACCTGCGCCCCTTCCCCCTTCCATCCAACTGCGTGGAATGGAAAATAAACCACTCTGTCATCCAAGCTGGTTTTCAAAGTGGCATAGGTGTCTGGTATCCTCTGGGAGTTCAAATACAATGTCCTTGAAATCTGACTCTGCACACTGCAGTAACCAACCCCCTTTTTCCTCTCGTCTATTGGGGCCCAATGGTGACTGTGAGGATATCAAAATCCCTCATCCAGTCCGACCAGTGAGGGCCCAGAATTGCTGAATTCAGTGATATCAGAAAAATTGGCCGGCAGTCCCATCCGATTGGGAAAGCTGCCAAGGTGTTTGGTGTTGAGATGCATCATAAATGGTCATTCACTCTTAATAGCAATATAGCAATGTATCTTTGTACGTTGCATGCCCACGATTGTGTCTTAAGACCAGTGCAGGGAACCGTGTTTCAATGCAGTCATTCAGATGTGGAAAATTCCAGGTTTACAAAGGAGCACATGTATTTTTTTTTTGTTTTTTAAACAATGTGACCCGATAATAATGTTGTATTATGAACTTTGATTCCCACAAACCAGCAGTGCAGGTTATTTAGTCATGTATATCTGCCTTATGTTTAAAGTAGGATGGGCAGCCCAATTGTTGGATGCCTCCAAATGGCCTTAGGTGAGGCACCCTAAGTGAGATGGCATCCACTGACCCTGAAAGGGGAGTTTGCATCCGGGATAGAGCTCCTCTGAAGTTGCAGAGGGAGATGCATCTCTGTGCCCAGGCATGCAACCGTGCCTGCTTGCTTCACCATTGATCTGATCAGGCCGTGTTGTGTTCCCCAGAAATTGAACTCATAGACCAACAACTCTGCACCCTTCCACATTCCTAAGAACAGGCGAGATGCTGATGTGCAGGCAGGTGTGTACCTTCTACTCGCCAGTGTCTGGTTTTGTTGTTGCAAAGAACAAAGAATGAGGTGGCAATGAAAGGAGAAGTACACCATCTTTATTTGAAATGCTCCTTCTACTGATGCAAGTCGTGCAGTAACTAACTTAGTTATATGCATAATTTACATGCTTGTGTTGGCCCTTCTCAGTGAATCCTGACTGGGACATGTCTTTAAACAGGGCATGGTTGCAAGGAAAATCTGCCCAGAGGACTAGGAATGGGACATTACATGGCAAAAGATCTAGTCATTTGTTAAACTTGCCCATCATCTGTATTACATTCTATGGAACATGCACAAAGATTATGTCAAGCCTTTTGAGATTAGTCAAAAGGCTGCTAAGGCCTAAAGGGGTCTCTCTGCAGATAACGTGACCAGCCAGCACAGACCCAGCTGATGTAAGTACCCAGATGGAGGCCTGGTTTGTTCTTCTTGCCCCCAGAATATTCTTTTAAGCCGCAAGAAGCGGATTGGGCAGGCCTACACAATGTCTGATTTGCTTGGTCCCTGATGTACTGGAATTACGTTGGCTGCTCACCCAAAAGTCTCATTGGGCCACTCATCAAGCTATGTGACCATCCCATTGGGTCATCTGATGTACCCATCCTGTTGGAGACGATGGTCGCCGCTGCAACATATTGTGAGCACGATGCTGGGTTGCGGCCATGCCATGCACCAGGCTCTCAAAGCCACCCAGTCCAAATATGAGCCACCATACCAATTTCATTTGACCATTTGAAATTCTTCCAAAGCCTTAGTTGGCCCTCACCAAAGGCAAAGTGACCAGCCCTTTCATCTGATTCTTGGAATTCGAGCATCCATTGCCCAAGCTGCCAGACGAAGGGTGCATTGATAATGGGGGAAACCTGTCCCATTGTTCACCGGGCTCACTGTCTTGAACCCATGCCAGAATCCCATTCTCCTTGGCTACTTCAGTAGGACCTTCTAAGTGTGCTTTGCTACCACCATCTTCAACTGCCCCTGGGTTGGTTTTGATCCTCAACTCCGCCACTGCTTCCACTCCATGGCTGCTTCTCAGCTCACACCCCTCTGACGATCCCCCACAGGTCTGGGCTCCAAATAACTCTTTTCAAAATGTATGCTAAAAGACAAGTTGGTCATTTTACAGAAATGTTTACTGACATGCAAGGGATCTGCAAGGTTAAAAATGAAATGCTTTTGGGTCCCAATTTACAATGGATTCCTGTGACATTTTTGGCAGGTGCTAAGAATAAATCGCATAGGAATCCGCTGTTTAACGCTGACTTGAAAATCTCATGCTGGCTCAAAACCATGTGCTCTTGGATTCCAGTGAAGGGAATCGCAGCAGACATTTTAATTCCGTCTCCTGCTCCTTCTCTGCCTCCAAATGGTTATAAAATGAAATGTAAGTCGTAAATGGGTCACTCCTTTCTTGTGCAGTTCGCTTTTGCTTTACATGGCATCTTATAAAATGCCCCCCCCCCCAATATATTTCAACGATCTTCTTTTCGATTCCTCGTTATCACAAAGTTGCCACTAGCCAAGGACCAGTAATTCAGGGAGATGTGGGTGGGGGAAGACTCACATGGGACACAGCTTAGAAATATTCTGATTATTGTTATGTTATTTTGCATTTATATAGCGCCTTATATACCATTGGTATGGTCTGAGGGCACTGGTAGGTTGAACGCCCTTGGGAACCGAAGTTCAGGTCAGTAGGGAGAGTCAACGGCGTGTGTGCGCACCAGGTATGTGTGCAGCTGGTGTGGTATTCGTGAAAAAGCTGCTTCTTAGCGGTAGGTGTGATGGTTGAGATCAGGGGTATGTGTTCATTCTGGCAGTATTCACCCAGAACGACCATGGCTGCGTTAGGCCTGAGGGGGAACACCTGGCTGGGGAGGGGGGTAACCAGCAGTGTTTACTTAGAATGATGGGGAGTGAGCGGGAGATGTTAGTATGAGAACAGTTATACCGAATGGTGTCATAGTATCACTGTGTTCTAGTTGAGTGGTGGTGTAAAGAAGAGAGTAAGCGTGGGGTGTAATTATGGTGTGTTACATGCTCTTTCAAACGTTCCCCGCATTCCAGACCATACTATGTACGTCTATGCAGTTCTATGCGCTCCATCCTTTCTATGTACTTTTATTCATTTCATGCATCCGTCTGTGCTACACTCCGGTCGGCTTGACGCAATCATGCACTCCAGACCGCCCCGGGCGCTCCTGCCTGCCACACGCATGCAGTCCTGTCTGGCCCTGATTTTCGTGTTCACCCACACTACACACCCGCCAGCTCCCCGCACCCACCCGCTCCCTTGCACTCATCTTTTGCCGCACTCATCAGCTCTTGTCACTTCTCCATTCTATGCACTCATCCGTTCTATGTACTCATCCGCTCAATTCACTCATGCTTTCCACGCATTCAACTCATCCGCTCCCCCACTCATTCACTCACTCATACACTCTTCCGCTCTACATACCCTTCGGCTCTATATACTCTTTCCTTCTTCACACTCCTCCGCTCCACACGCTCCCTCACTCCACACGCTACATCACTCCACACGCTCCCCCATTCCACACTCGACTCCACACGCTCCCCACTCTACACGCTCCCTCATTTTACACGCCCCTACGTTCTGTACATTCATCAGATCTACATTTGCTTCTCTGTAATTATGCACACATCTGTCATACATGCTCGTCCGCTCTTCACACCCAACTACTCTAGACGCTCATCTGCTTAGCATGTTCATCCATTCTATACCTTCATCCGATCTACATACTCGTTCAATTTACACACTCATTTGATCTATGTAGTCATCTGTTCTTCCACTCATGCATTCTTCCATTTAGTGCATTCAACTGTTTATCGTCAACCACTCTGCACAGTCAACGCTCAGCAAGTTCATCAATTGTATACATTTATCCGATGCACATACTCATTCAATTTACACACTTATTCTGTCTATATAGTCATCAGTTCTTCCACTCATGCATTCTTTCACTCAGTGCATTCATCTGTTTAACACGCTTCATCAATTCTAACTATTTCATCGACACCATTCATTTCGTTCCCTCTTCGTGCATTAAGTGCCTTTCAGTAGTTTACATCTCATTAGTTTCCCTGTAATTTATTCTTATTATTCGCTTCACTATTTTGATCTACATTACTCGTTTAATTCTGTTTGTTGTTCTAGTTTATATTCGGGTTCATTAGCTGTCAATTTCTCGCCTCAGGTAGTTTGTTGGGTTGGTGTCGTTGGGAAGATGATTGTCTGTTTGGGTTAGTTTGTTTACCGGTTGGCTTTTAGGGGGAAAAGCCAGGTTTTCAGCAGTTTGCGGAAAGCTGTTAAATCCTCAGTTTGGCGAATGTGGGGTGGGAGTGAGTTCCACAGGGTGGGGGCCAAGGCTGAGAATGCTGATCTGCCTAATCTGACTGAGTTTGTTTTAGGAATGACCAGGAGGCCGGCTGAGCTTGATCTTAGGGTGCGAGGGGGGTGATAGGGTTTTAGTTTGTCTTGAAGATATTGAGGCCCGGTTTTATGCAGTGCTCGATGATAGATGCATAAGGTTTTGAAAGGCACCCTTTGGGCTACTGGAAGCCAGTGCAGCGTCTTAAGGGCTGGGGAGATGTGGTCTCTTGGGCTGAGCGCAAGTAGCAATTTGGCTGCCGCGTTTTGTGCCCTTTGGAGTTTATTCAGTTGGTATGCGTGGATTCCGAGGTATAGGGGGTTTGCATAATCCAGTCTTGACATAACGATTGATTGAACCGCAGAGAGTCTGTTAGGAAAGGAGAACTAAGGGAAGATGCGCCTTAGGGTTTTAAGGTGGTAGTGGCAGGATTTTGAGACGTTGTTGACTTGGCGCGAGAGTGTTCGGTCCGAGTGAAGGATGCACCCAAGATTTTTCACTGAGTTGCAGGGGTTCAGCGAGCTGCCCATGGCGGATGGCCAGGGTAGTGATTGCGGAAGAAGTTCGGAGTTGCCACATACCATGATTTCCGTTTTGGAGGGGTTTAACAAGAGGTGACTTTGGGTCATCCAGAGTTCTATGTCGAGGAGGCAGGAGGCCAGGTCAGGTCGGGAGTTGGGATTTGAGTTCATTAGTTTTAGAATTAATTGAGTGTCGTCGGTGTAGTTGTAACACAGGATGTTGTGTGAGCGAACTATTGGCGGGAGGGTGATCAAGTACAGATTGGACAGGAGGGCAGATAGGCATGCTCCTTGTGGGACTCCCGTGTCGACTGGTTGGGCTTGGGAGGTATAGGTGGAGAGTATCGTTATTTGGTACCTATCTTTGAGGAATGAAGCTATCCATTTAAGAGCGGTGCCGTAAATTCCTAGGGAGTGGAGGCGGTCTAGGAGGATTGAGTGATTGATTGTGTCAAAGGCGGCACATAGGTCAAGAAGGATTAGTGCAGCAAATCCTGCAGAATCTGCCGTCATTTTAAGGTCATCCCAGATTGAGGTTAGGGTGGTTTTGGTTCCATGACGGGCTCTGAAACCTGATTGTGCGGGGTCTAGGAGATTGTTGGCTTCGACAAAGGCATTTAGTTGGGAGTAGGCGGTTCGGTCAATGAGTTTGGCAAGGAATCTGGTGTTCGAGATGGGGCGGTAGTTTTTGGGCTGCAGAGGGTCAAGGGACAGTTTTTTAATTAGCGGTTTGACATGAACCGTTTTGAATGCGTCGGGAAAGATACCAGAGGTAAGGGAGGTATTTAAGATGGATCTTGCGTGTTCTCCTGCGCAGATGGAAGCGGAAATTTCCTTGAGGGTTGTGGCCGGGCAAGGATCCAGCGGGGAGCCAAATGGTTTGCGGACAGATAGAAGTTTGAGAAATTACTCTGGTGATATTGGACTAAAGGATTCGAAGGTTGGTTTTATAGCGGTCGTGGCTGGTGGGCTAGCCGCTGTGGGGGGAGTATTGCCTTGTGGATGTAAGAGAGCCAGTTTGGTGGTTAGGGTATTTTTTCTTTCGAGGGCTGTGGTGTAAAAATGGAGGGAGAGTGAGTCGCACAGTGATTGTGAGGGGGTTGGGACGGTCGTGGAGCAAGCCGGTTTGGTGAATTCAGTGATGATTTTGTGGAGTTCCTTGCTTGGGTTTTTGCAGTTTAGTATTTGGGAGTTTTAGCTGGCTTTTTTAGGTTTCAGGATTTCGTCATTGTACTGATAAGAGGTGTCGGGCCAAGGTGGCCCTGTTCTCCTTGGTTCTTTTTCTGCCATTTGCGTTCTAGGTATTTATATAGTTGTTTAGTGGTCTTCAGCTCAGGATTGAACCATCTGGGGAAAAGGCCACGGCGGGTTGATGGTTTGCAAGGGGGTGTGAGCCGCATCAGGGATGCGTTGAGCCATGAGTCAAAGGAATCGGGGGGGGTTAGTTGTTCATCTGCAACAAGTGTTGAACAAAGTAACAATCCTGCTTAAGATGCTCTGCGCATCCTAGCTCTATTATTGAATATAACATCTGCAACCATTTGTAAAGAAAACCTTTTAGTACTAGATGTGAGAGATAGCATAATAAAACACTTGAAATTCAATTTAAAAAAACCTTTACGTTATAACCCCTGAAATTCAGCAAGTGTTGGAAGTGGTGCCACATTAACAGTGAGCCCCTCGTTGGTGAGTCTTTGCTTTAAATTCAGTGAATAAAACTTTAGATAAGGGACAGTCAAGGTGAAATAATTTATTGCTAAAAAGCCCATTCAAAATTAGGCTGTGGTGGTTCCAAGATGGCGGGCGGTAGAGACGTGCATGTGTAGTGGAGCTCCGGCACCACCAGTCCGCAGCATTAGCAGTACAATAAACATACACGCATAAGCCATAAGGATTTGAATATAGCCGGAGTTCCCCAGGAAGATAGGAGTAGAGGGGCTTCTCAACACATGCAAGCGCCATCAAACGAAAGATTGCTATGTTAGCACAGCATGACGTCTGGTGGGAAGTCAAGGCAAAAGCACGTCCACCCCTCCTTATCGAGGATAGATTACATATGGGATTTCACGCGATTGCTGGGGAGGGTTAAAGAGGTAGAACTGGGTACCATCTCATTGATGTATCCAGCACCCCCCCAATCCCCTCTAAAGATGGGGATTAAGGTGATTGTGGTTGTAGGGACAGGAAGGTTATGGAAATAGGGGTTCCTGTCTGATCTTTTGCATGACCATGTTTAGCCAAATTAATCAGTGACAAAGTAGAAACGTATTTTGCAGAAACACAATCCCAGATGTGTCCCCTTTTCCGTATTGGCCGCTAGCAGTTTCGATGTGAATTATAGACTATTCAAGATTGTCTCATGTTTGCTTTTCCATTGTTTCCTTCTCTTTTTCTGTTTTTAATATATGAAAAGGGAGAGGAGCATCAAGCATGATCCGTTTCCAATACAATGAGTGGCTTCCATACCGTCAATGCATAGATTAATATTAAACCTACCTCAGATCTGATCACCGATATTGGTACTCCGTTCGGTAAATGTAATACCCTCCTCCAAAAATGTTCCCCTGGGCCTTCTCCTTAGGGGGAGGGGCGACGCCTCGCTCCCCCTCTTCCGAGATCGGACGGGGCTTCTCCCGAAGCTTACCCGGGGTCTCGGACTTCCTCTTCCCCGAACCGGAGCGCTGGCTTGTGGTTGACGGTGTGGTTCAAAATGGCTCGGCGGCCATTTTGTCTGCGATCCAGTCCTTATGCTCCGAGATAAGGACGAGATTACCACGGCCCAGGCCGGAGGACCCGCAATCTGGCCCGTCGGGAAGTCCTCAGAACAAACGACGGAGGACCCAACCCTCTCCTCCACTCGCCCCCGTAAGGCCTACAGTTCCCTCCTCATCCTCCCACGAGTCGGGAGATGACGGTGCAATGGGCTCGACGACGGGTTCTGAGGACGACTACGACGGAACGGGTCTCATTCCACGCCATGATCGCCAGGGCGTCCGAATTGTTCCAGCTCTGCCTGGAGGAGCAGAAAAAGGAAGGTTTCCTCGATCAGCGCCGGGAGGCCAAGAGGAAGACTGTCATCGCGGTGCCTCTAATCGATGACATCTGGGAGGAGGGCCTGTCGGTTCTCAAGAACCTCTCCATGGCACCAGCCAAACGGGACCGGTACGAGTAGAAGTACCAGGTCCCTGACACCGCTCCCCTGTGCCTCAGGGCCCAGCCAATGCCAGACTCGGTCGTCTCAGCAGTGGCGAAGAAGAAAGCGGCGGGGTCAGGAGCCTCGACGTCAAATTCCCCGCCGGACGGCGAGGGAAAGAAGTTGGACGCCATGGGGCGGCGAGTCACTTGGTCGGCGGCGATGACTATCAAAGCGGCCAACGCCCTGGTGATCGTGGCCCGTTAAGACAGGGAGCTCTGGTTTAAGCTGGCCCCCATATTGGACTTCCTACCGGACGACAAGAGGTCCGAGGCCCTGGAAATACTTCAAGAAGGCGAGGTGGCGTCGGACCACGCCATAACGGTGGCAACCGATATTGTCGATACCGGGTTCCGCCAGCTGGGCAACGGTGTTTGCCTACGACGACGGGGTTGGCTCCGGGCGACCGACTTCCGTCAGGACGTCCCTCCAAGCCATAACGACGGACACGGAGACGGCCCGCGCCCTAGGAGCCCTTCAGCAACGACGGCCCTTTCGGAGCTCTGGAGGCAGACAGGGTGCCTCCAAGGGATCCAGCGGTGGCTCGTCCTACCGCCAGGCGGCACGCTCCTTGTCTCAGGAGGCCTACAGGGGTCGCGGCAAGCAGGGAGCACTTCGCCTCAGTCGGCAAGGCCACCACCTCCAAGCAGGACTGAACCGGCTGTGGTCTCGGGCCCCCACCGAAGCACCCCGGTGGGAGGCCGGCTGACGAAGTTCGTCGGCGTGTGGAAGTCCATCTCCACCGACCGTTGGGTGCTGGATACCCTGGCAAGAGGACACTCTATCGAATTCCTGAAGAAGTGCCCTCATGTTCCACCTGTGGCCAGGAAGGAAAGTCACGTCCCGCAACTGCTGTTGGAAGTACGGGCGATGCTCAGGAAAGGCGCCATCGAGCTTGTCCCGAAGAGGCTCTGGGGCTCCGGGGTGTACTCAAGGTACTTCCTCGTCAGGAAGAAGACGGGCGGCTGGCGCCCCATCCTGGACCTTCATCGTTTGAACAAATACATCAAGGCACAAAAGTTCAGGATGGTCACCCTCCAGCATGTACTGGGACAGCTGGAGGAAGGCGACTTTCTATCGTCGTTGGACCTGGAGGATGCATACTTCTATGTTCCCATCCTCAAAAGTCACCGAAAGTTCCTCAGGTTCGTTGTCCAGGGACGCCACTACCAATTCAGAGCACTGCCGTTCGGATTGAAGTCGGCCCCCAGGGTCTTTACCAAGTGCCTAGCACCTGTGGCGGCGAGGCAGCGCCTGCAGGGGATTCACGTCTACCCCTACCTGGACGACTGGCTCATCCGCTCAAGGACGAGCGAACTTGCCGTCGAACACACTGCGAGGACCGTCCAGCTACTCACAGACCTGGGATTCGCCATAAATTACCCAAAGTCCCACCTGGTGCCGCCGCAGGTGGCCCTGTTTCTGGGAGCGAAGCTCAATACAGTGAGGCGCCTGGCGGCACCGTCGGAAGAACGGACGAAGACCATTCTAGGCAAAGTGCAGCGCCTGCTAGCCACGGACGTGGCCAGGGTGAGGTCCATAAAGTCCCTCCTGGGGATGATGTCCTCTTGCATCTACCTGGTGCGCCTCTGCAGACTACGGATGCGCCCTCTTCAAGAATTTCTCGACGCCCGTTGGATGCAGGCGACGGGCACCTTCGAAGACAGGGTCCCCCTCAACGAGGTGTTCCAGCGGGCGATTCAGTGGTGGGGCGTTCGAGCGCACCTCACAGCGGGCAAGGACTTTCAGACGCCGGGGTACCAGGAGACGGTGACGACGGACGCCTCCCTGGAAGGTTGGGGCGCCCACACCGGAGATCTCCACGCAAGAGGCCTCTGGCTCCCGGAGGAGAGGCTCCTGCACATCAACGTCCTGGAACTCCGAGCCGTGTTCTGGGCTCTCAAATCGTTCCTCCCGTCGCTCAAGAGCAAGGTGGTGCGGATCTTCACGGACAACACCACGACAATGTTTTACATACGGAAGCAGGGAGGCACCAGATCCCCCAGCCCTATCAAGGAGGCACAGGATCTGTGGCAGGGAGCTGCGCGCGTGTCACGAGTGGGAACTTCGCTAGGATCAGGTGGATCAACTCTTCCGACGATGAGATAAACCCCAAATCGACCTGTTCGCAACAGCGACAAACTCGAAGTGCAAGAGGTTCGCCAGCAGGTTTCCCCAGCCGAGAAGCATGGGCGATGCGTTCTCGTTCCCCTGGGACGGCCTATACCTGTATGCGTTCCCTCCGTTGCCGTTGCTGCTTCGACTCATCAACCAGCTCAAGTGGTCCCGGTGCAGGATGATCCTCGTCGCACCGGCGTGGCCGAGGCAGATCTGGTTCCCAGACCTTCTGGACTTGTCAACGTCCCCTCCCATCAAGCTGTCGGCGGCCGCGGACCTTCTCTCCAGAGAAGGAGGCGCCATCTTCCACCACGACCCGGCGTCGCTGAACCTGCAGGCTTGGCTCCTGCAGCGCTAGAGTTTGGAGGCTACGATATACCGGCCGACTGCAGAGAGGTTCTTGCAAAGGCCAGGGTGTCCTCGACTCTCAAATGCTACGGTCATAAGTGGAAGAGGTTCTCTATCTGGTGCCGAGCACAGAAGATCAACCCCCTACGGATTACGGCCCCTCAAGTGCTGCTGTACCTGCTATCGCTGGCAAAGGCTGGGCTAGCCCATGCCTCCATTAAGATTCATCTGGCGGCGATCTCCAGATATACCAGAACCACAGGACGGACGTCCCTGTGGTCCCATCGACTGGTAAAAGAGTTTATGAAAGGACTGTTCCCAGTCGTTCCCGCCGGTGAAGGCCCCGGCGTGGGAACTTAACGTGGTGCTGATCAGGCTCATGGGGCCCCCATTCGAGCCGATGCACTCCGCACCGATGAAGTTTGTGTCGTGGAAGACTGCATTCCTGGTGGCCATTACCTCCGCACGACGAGTGGGAGAGATCCGGGCCCTATCCTGCAAAGCACCGTACTTGACTTTCCATCCCTCGAGGGTGGTGCTTAGGACGCACCCCTCCTTTATGCCCAAGGTGCCGTCGGACTTCCATCTTAACGAGCCCTTGGTGTTACCTGTTTAATTCCCGTCTCCTTCGTCGCCGGCCGAGGGGACTTTGCACTCGCTGGATGTGGCTACAGCGCTGAAGTTCTACGTGGACCGCACAAAGAGTTTTCGGAGGACATCACATCTATTCATGAACTTTGGACCTGTGAATCAAGGGAAGGCTCTCTCGAAGTCTTCTATTTCCAGATGGCTCTCCGGCTGCATCATGCACTGCCACCGGTTGGCTAACCGACCGCTGCCAGGCCGTCCGAGAGCCCATTCGACCAGAGCGATCGCTGCTACTACGGCGTTCTTATCTGGTGTGCCCCTGCTGGACATCTGCAGGGCTGCTACGTGGAGGTCGACGCACACCTTCACGAGATTCTACTGCGTCGATCGGGATTCCAGGGAGGAGTCCAGAGTCGGCCAAGCAGTGCTGCGCAACCTGTTCGCTTAAGGTTAGCCTGGTGAGGAGGTAAGAGATGCTTAATGTTGAGTTTTTTGTATTGCTTGATGTTGAGCCTTTTGCCACCCCCCGTGGTTGTGCATGTGTGTACTGCTATTTATTCTTATATTCATGAGCATATGAAACCATGCCAGGCCCCATGCTGGAGAAGGAACAAGTTACTTACCTGTAACTGTTGTTCTCCAGCATGGGTCTGGCATGGATTCACACGCGAACCCTCCCGCCTACCCCTCTGCGCTCTTCACTTGGTCATACTGCCACTTCACGTGCTACCAAATCTGAAGATGGCTGCCAGAGGAGGGGCTTAGGTAGAGGGCAGTCATTGGCTGTGGTCATTATGCCGCAGAGATCAGTGATTGGTTACTACTACGAAAGACAGATCAGAAACGAAACTGATACTGATTTTTTCTTTACCGAGGATTCCCAGCCTGACGACGGGGAATATTCATGAGCATGTGAATCCATGCCAGACCCATGCTGGAGAACAACAGTTACAGGTAAGTAACTTGTTCCTTATCAAATAGTAAATAGATGTTTTGTTATGGTGCTTGGTGGATGAATAGATAAGTTTGTAATAAACTAAATATCTTAATAAAAAATATATATAGGAATCACTGAAGGAGACAGGTTGTGCTTCTGCCAACTGAGACATTGGTAGTCCGATTTACAAATCAAGGCAGCTGCTACTCGGCGGTTAACCCCTTATGAGAGAGATATTATGACTTGGGTTGAGAAAACTGGTCTCGTCCCTCTATACATTTCTTATTGAAAGCTTATATCCGAATAATTTTCGGTAGAGGAAGAGGTGGGACGCCACACTAGGCAGCAAAACGACAGGGGAGCTGTGCGAACATCTCTGGGGCAACCTACCAGAACTAACACGATCCATCCTTTCCTCTCCTTCCCCCAGAAGCTCACCGTCTCCCAAGCTCTGGTTCTCTCTAGGTTGGAGTGTTGTAACGGCCTCTACTCTCCACCCTTTACAACTAATTCAGAACAGGACTGCAAGACTTGTCCTTGGCCTCATTCCTTGGGATCATATCTCTCCAGCTCTGAAATGCCCTCATTGGCTTCCAGTGGATGCAAGGATTAAATTCAAAACCCTCTGCATTGTCCACAAGGCTTTCTGGGGCCTGGGTCCAAAATAACTTCAACTATCCCTCTGTAAATACCTCCCCTCTCAAGCTCTTTGCTCCTCTACCTCTAACTCCCTCAGGGTCAGTTGTTTTTCAGAGAAACGAGCTGGGGGTAGATCCGTCTTCAGCTTGGGCCTCCCTTTGGAACAGCCTCCCTGCCACGCTGAAACTTGAAGAGAACATCTCCGGTTCCGGAAGCACCTCAAGACCTTCCTTGTTGCTTCTGCTTTTGCCCGCTTCTCCCCTGCTGATCTGTTTCTTTCTCAGCACTGTGCAGTTGGCCGCCCTCTGTCCTCCGGGCCCAGGTACCTGCTCGGCCTGCTACCCTCCTGCACTGCCTCCGGGCCACCCCTTGCACTGGCATCTGTATCTGTACCCATACAGTCCCCCACCCCCTTTCTTTTCTTCTGCACTTAATCAGACATACCCTGTCTTCTGAACCCAGCACTTGCTGGCTGCACTACCACTGTTTATTGCCTTTTATTATTTTTTATATATTATTTATCGGTTTCTCCTCTGCACTTTCCACTTCTCCCCCCTTCCATGCACTTTTCCCCTTTTCCCTTTCCCATTCACTTGCGCATTCTCAATGTCACTGGGCCGAGTAAGATCATTTTTTTGTTCTCCCCTGTACCCCTCCCTTGCCTTGTCATGCTCTGAAACAATTGTGTACGAGAACAATATAAATAAAATATCAATGCGATTCAACTGCCGGAAATGTGGTTTAAGATAATGTTGCAATGGCCCTACACGCCGGCGCAATGTACCCCACACTTTCACCAGAATGTTGGAGGCATGCACAATTACGGGGGACTGGTCCCATATCTGGTGGGAGTGCCCGAGTCTCCAATCACCTGGCACGAGGTAAAGAATGAGATTAACGAGATATTCTTAGGCTCTGAAAATACAGATGTGAAGGTATGGTTCTGTGGCTTGTGGGACCCGGATAATAAGTTATTTAAAAGAAGGCAATAAAGGGGATACATGATTCTCCTTGTAGCGGCATGGCTTGTTACTAGCACACAAGTGGAAACAGAAGCAAGCACTAACATAATTTTCTTGAGCTTCAGAAGCTGTGGAGCTGTGTGGCACTGGAGTGGGTAACGTACACTTTACAAGGAAACCGGCGGACTTCAAGCAGGACTGGGGGCATGTGTTATCATATCTTCAATCTTAAAAGTGACTATAAGGTGCAATGGGGCCCACACAGGTTGAGAATTCTGAATATATTGTAAATATGGATGGTGCGCACGCATAAGATAATGTATGACAGTATTGGTCCCTCCGGTGAGCGGAATTGGTGGGTTTGGTGGGGGGTGTAATGATATGTTTATATGTTATGGAAAAACTCGATACAAATGTTCTTTAAAAAAAAAGTATTGGCATGTGTTGGAAGTGACAACAACCTTTACCCTGCATCCCCCGCCCCCCCTCCCCCCCCCCCGCCCCACCAACTGCACAGCTCATGACCACATACATATCTCAGATGGGATCAGTAATGACCTCAACGGGTAGAGGGGAGGACTCTGAGTCAAGGTTGTCACTTGCCAACACGTGCAGAATTTTATGGAGTTTTATGTGATCAATTATTTCACCTCAACTGTCTCTTAACTACGCCTTTTCACTGAATATATACAAGTATAAATGCTTGTACTTTAATGTTCAAGAGTAGTAGCAATGACCGTTGACATGGTTGTGCCATTTTTCTTCTACTATGCAAGCTGTCTACATATAATTTTGTAATGTCTGTTACCGAGCCCATCTAAATTTATCCTGCAGGTAAATGTATCTGGTAACAACCTGTGCCTGATGACGTCCCATTTGGAGAGCACAAAAGAACATTCCAACGAACGCCTAAACCAATTGAAATTGGTTTTAAAGAAAATAAAAGAAGCACCAGAATCATCAACAGTTTTATTTGCTGGGGATACCAATTTACGGGATCAAGAGGTAAATTCAGACAAATGTATACGTTTGGTAATTTTGTATGTGTTTCTGTGTGTTTTTGTACATGAACCCTAAAGAAAGTGCCCTAGAAACTTCCCATAACGTGTAACAAAAAAACAAAGCAATGATGGGTGGGTGGTTTAGAATTCGTCTTAACCACTGGCAGTGCCCTGGGCAGCCTTCTGCACCATCTTTCCCCATGAAGTTGCTGTTGAAACAGCAAATGCAAACGTCTTCAATTTAGTAAACTGTGTCAATGTGTTACCTGCAGTAACTTCAGTGCCCTTGATGCCATAGGCTGCGATCTCAAAGTTTATTTGTGGCAATCTTGTTCTTGTGATTGCTGTTCTGAGGGATTGGGGTTGTTTTACCGTGGCGCAAAGGTCTGTGACGCAAATGACCACATGAGAAATGTACGATATACATAAATGTTTGCAAATTTCTCATGCAGACATTTGTTGTAAAACAACCCAAAAACCTAACCCCTGCCCACACCCGCATCCCCGCCCACAGCCCCAACACATCCCCACACCCCTACTTACCTTTCACCGCAAAGCGCTGAGCCCTGCAACGCTGGTTCACTTTCACTTCCGTGATCGGGAACCCGCACCGCAGGGTCCTTTTCTTTTTATTTATTTTTTTGTCAGGCAGCTGCGGGAGTGTCCACCGAAACCCTGCTCACTATTGGTGGTATGTATTTTAGTGGGGTAGGTAAATTGGATTTGGTCATTTCATCCGATTCCGTTCTGAGTGCGTATAAACCTGTGAAGCCAAAAGACTATGCATTAATATACCTCTGGTGCAGATCCGATCCTGCAGACTTCTTTTTTTGTGCACTCCGGGGTTCTGTTTGTAAAATGCAACAGTGCTAGAAAACCAACATTCTTTTAGAAACATGTTTGAAAAGAGAAGGGTATTGTGTTTGCAACAACCAATAACCATAGCAAAACTAGGGAATAACCTGCCTCCAATGGTGAGCGGCAAAAGCAGTTACAGGCCCATGATTTCCATGTTGGCAAACACCAATTGGGTTTTCAAAATGAAAGCCAACGATGCAGAGAATAGATGTTGGAGAGATATAAATTACTTGCTCTTCCAAATCGAACAAACATTGGATGTCAAAGGTTTCATCAGAGATTATACAGAAAGCCTTTCTACAACTTGAGGATGGGGCCTTCTCTAATGAGGGACAAAGAGTTCAGAATCCAGTTTTGAATATACTTTAAAAAGCAATGGAAATAGAAAAGGTACCAATGCATAGCAATATATACTAACCAGAGGATCAATCACTAAGGATTGATGACCTATGGTATTATAGGCACTAAAAAAGCGGCTGGCACTCATATTGACAAAGGCAGCTAACATTAACCTCCTGGAATATTAACGTTTTACAGAATACCATGGAAAGAAGTACCACAGTAGAGGGACACATACTGAATTGAACTTGATAATACTACAATAAACAAATGTACAATTTGACCAAGGCTCCTGTCTTTCTTACCCGTGGGTGAAAGACTACGGAATGAGCCCTCATGCATCAGCAACCAGGACTACTGACTATATTGACAGCAATGTTGAGTTCCTACTATTCGGAACTCGGAACGTTGCAATTTGTTCAAGTAAATCAAACGTACGTAATGAGACACGAGAGCCAAGAGTAATAAGGTCTACTCTCTTTAATGTCGGCGCCAAAAGTGCCGTCCGAGGCGGTAACCCCGCCTCTTCCCTTTCTGTGGGCTCAACCCACAACACGTGAACAAACAAAGAGAAAGGACACAAATAACAGTAATGACATGTCCATAGAAAGAGGACGCAACATCTCCCCCTCACTTAAATGAGGAATGTAGTTCAGTTCATTTCTTCTATCCAACGAGTGGGTCGGCGAATGCTCCGTTTGGACGGGCTCCTCCGTGGTGTCTTTTCCAAGGTCACTGGTGTGTCGCTGTCGCTGTCGTCAGCATCTCGTTCTTCCATCCGGTATTCGGACTCTACATCTGAGGATTCGTAGTCACTCCTCGAGCGATCGGTGACCTGTTCCGTGCTTCCTTCAAAGTTTTTGAAGAATGACGAGTTTCTTGTAATGGTTCCACGGGGGCTAGCTGCTGTTATCATGGAGCCGTTGACGTGCATCACCTCCAAGGGTTCAGGTCTGAACGCCGGTGTGTCCTTGGTATTTTGTTTTTGTCTTACTAGCACCACATCGCCCACTTGAATGTGACAAGGTTTGGCTTGCCTCTTTTGGTCAGTGTATGCTTTGGCCTTTTCTTTGCTTTGCTTGTCTCGACTGAGGGCGTCACCAACAACGGTTGTCGATGGTTGAGCATGTGGATTGTGGGGAAGTTGTGTTCGTATGATGCGCCCAAACATGAGAGTGGATGGACACACCCCTGTGGTGCTATGTGGAGTGTTCCTGTATTCTCTTAAGAGAGTGCAGATGGCTTGCATGAATGACCGATTTGTGATGGAGCATACTTGGAGGGTCCTCTTGAGGCAGCTCATGAACTTCTCGGCCATTCCATTGGCCTGTGGTCACAGTGGTGTGATTGTTCTATGTTGAAAGCCTAGGTGTTCCGCGAACATTGCAAAATCATGACCACTGAATGGCGGTCCGTTGTCTGACTTTACTATTGATGGTATGCCATAGTCAGAAAAAGTCTTGTCCAGGGCGGGTATGACGGCTTGTGCACTGGTTGAGTGAATGAGATGTACCTCGGGGAACCGTGACATTTCGTCAACAATTACCAGCACATATTTCCCATTCGCCAGGGGTCCGAACATGTCTACAGCCACTCTGTCCCACACTTGCAGAGGCATCTCTGACGACTGGAGGGGTGCTGGGAATGTTCTGGGGCCCACCGCCTGACATGTGAGGCAGTTGCCCAGGATCTGTTCCACTTGTTCATCCAATTTCGGGAACCAGACCTTAGTTCTCAATTGTCTCTTTGTGGACACTATGCCACGATGGCCCGTGTGAGCTATGTCCAGTATTTGTTTCTGCAGGCTAGTGGGGATTACAATTCGGTTCTCTTTGAGGAGCAAACCTTCCGGGGACACAGACAACGTGTGTTGTACTAATTTGAAGACACGAAGTTGAGATTTCTCCGCTTCTGTCATTTCTTTGCTGTACCACCGGCCCGTTCGCAGACACTCCTTTACAATTGGTAGGAGCTTGTCTGCAGATGTGGCTTCCACAAGTTGAGCAGTGGAGACATGCTTTGGAAGTGCATTATTGACTAAGAAGTTGACGTATTGGTTTGCTTTTATGGACTGTCGTTCTCCTTGAGCTGGTAAAGGGTATCTTGAGAGAAAATCCGCGGGATTCTTCTCTTTTCCTGGTCGATGAACGATTTTGAAGGAATATTCTTGTAGACGCAGACCCCACCTGGCAATTCGGGGTGGCATTTTGGCAGTGGGTTTGCCATATATTGTGGTCAGCGCCTGGTGATCTGTAACAACTGTGAATGGGCGGCCATATAGGAAGAGATGGTAGTGCTCGCACGCCCATACGACTGCGAGGCTCTCCTTCTCGGGTTGAGAATACGCGCATTCTGCCTGTGACAAACTCCGACTGGCATAGGCTACTATGCGCTTGGGTGAATTAGGGGGTGCTCCCGGTCTGGATTGAGCTAGAATGGCACCCAGGCCTACTGGACTGGCATCCACGGTGAGTTCTGTGTCGTAATCGGGATCATAATAAGCCATACACGAAGCTGATGCTATGCGTCGTTTGATTTCCTGAAAGGCTTTTTCACATTCTGTTGTCCATTCAAACTCCCTGTCTTTTCCTGTGAGGACCCTTAACGGGGTACTCACTGACGCAAAGTCTTGAATATATCTTGTGCAATAACTCGCCATGCCCAGAAATGATCGTATGGCCGATGATGAAGTGGGAGTGGGGGCATCCACCAGTGCTTGTACCTTCTCTGGATCAGGGCGCATGCCCTTGTTTGAGAATATGTGTCCGAAAAATTTGAGCGTGGTTTTGTTAATCTCGCATTTTTCCGGGTTGAGGGTGAGGTGAGCGTTTTCTAGCGCCATACATACTCTTCTTAGAGTGTCGTCATGACTCTCTTGTGAGGTGCCAAAGATGAGAATGTCGTCACTGTAATTCAAACAGTGTGGAATGTGTTTAATTATTTGATGTATTTCATTTTGAAAGATCTCAGCAGCAGACGACACTCCAAAACTTAGTCTCTTGTATCTGAAAAGTCCCAGATGAGTTGAGAAAGTGGTGATGTATCGTGATGAAGGGTGCAGTTCAAGTTGATGATAACCTTTGTTCAGGTCAAGCTTTGAGAAAGTGGTGGCTCCATGAAGAAGGTGTATCATGTCGGTCATGCGTGGAGCCAAGTGTCGTTCTCTTTCAATGGCTACATTTGGGGCACGCATGTCTACACAGATGCGTATCTTGGAAGTGCCCTCTTTCTTGGGTACTGGGACTATTGGTGAGACCCATGGGGTCGGGCCCGACGCCGGTTCAATTATGCCCTGTTGTAGTAGGGAGTGTATTTCGTCTTCTACTTGCCGTTGTATGTTAAGGGGAATGCCCCGGTAGTGTTGAGCAATGGGTTTTATCTGTTGGTTGATGTGTAGTTTAATTTGTCTATCCTTTAGACACCCTAGTCCTTTGAAAAGTGAAGGAAACATTTTTTGAATCATGTCCTTGGCGCTGGAGGTGTATGCGGACATGATCTGATACATGATACTGATTAGACCCATCTGTATGGCTGTGCGGAAACTTAGGATGCTCCCTCCTGGAACTTCTCCTTTGATTACATATATTGTCACTTTCTGGCGTTGCTCCTTGTATTGACAATGTGCATTGAACATTCCTATGCAGTCTAGCGGTTTGTTGGACCCGTAGGGATATATTAGCGTGTCAGCTTTCTTTAAGTCTTTCTTGATTTCCAAGGAATTGTATATCATGTCATTAATAACGTTGACAGTGGCACCTGTGTCAATCAGAAATTCTAGGTTTTGTCCATTCAACTGGAGTAACAGGGTCGGACTGTATTCGGCCGCAGTGGCATTTCCGATGGCGTGTACGTATGCTCGTTTTCTCTCCCCACTGGATGAAGATGACCTGGTTGTTTGTCTTTCCTGAGGCGAATCATCCACATATCTGATCCTTTGTCTTGTTCTGCGGTGCGGGGAGTGGTGTCGGCTCTCTCGGTGATGAGACGTATCTCTCCTTTCTTCTCGCCTCCTCGATGATGGCGTGTGTTCCTTGACTAGGCTGTGAGAGCGCCTCCTGCTGTACGTGGAGCCTCGATTTGAGTATTTGCGCGGGCTTTCCCGCCTGGAGCGTCCACCTTCTTGTCTCCTGGCTTCTCTCGTGCTTTCTGTGCCTTGGAAGAATTTAATGTTCTTGCAGACGGATTGAAAATGGTTTTCCCCCCCGCATTTATCACACTGATGTCCAATCGCAGGACATGGGCCTACATGGGGAAAACGGAAACCACATCGGTAGCATTTCTTTTGCTCTGACGAGCTAGCAGGCGTGCGGATGGGGCAGAGAGATGCCGACTTGGCATTTTGTGTGATGGAGATGTTACTCAGAGATTCAGTTTGCAGGGTTAGTGCCGCGTCCGCTCTTGCAATTTGAAGGATTTCCTCCAGCGTCCTGCTCTTTTGTAGCAGTTTTTTACGAAAGTCAGGGGAGCCGCACCCTGCGATTGCTTGTGATTTTAGAGCTTCTTCAGTGGAATATTTGTCAAAATCACAGTACTTGGCTCTTTTCCTTAGCCTCATGATGAAATTATCCATGCTTTCTTCTTTGTCTTGCGTGGTTGTATGGAAGATATGCCTCTCGTAGTCGACGTTCCGTAGGGGTGCGAAGTATGCATTTAATGAGTCAATTATGCCTTGAAATGAGTTAGTGTTGGCATCCGGCATTTCGAACACGATGTCCCGTACCATGGGACCCAGCGAATGAAGCAGGATGGCTCTCAAGCGGCGTTCTTCTCTCACGCCAGAAGCATCGATGTAGATGTGGAGTTCTTTCAGCCAGCGAGCCCATCTGGGAGCCAGGCTATTGGTATCAGTCATATCAAAGTGAGGGACGGCTTGCAACTGCAAAGATTCAGAGGAATTTTCCTCTCTGTTGCTGGCTGCTCTCGGAGTGGAGCTGGCTTGAGGGCTCTGTAGGCCGCTGTCAGCATTGTCTGTCGACATGTTGATAGATGTGGCTGAACTGTGCTGCTATGGCACTTTACTCGCTGGAGTGGCGTGCTGAGAGTCCACCTCCAGTTCCTTCTTCAGTATGGCCTCGCCGGTCGAAATGCGGGGGCTAGCGGTGATTTGGGCTGCACGTGGCTCTTATTTGGTGTGCTGCGTGGGTTCCGGCGGCTCACCTCCTGCAGCGTGCATGAAGCTGGCGGGAGCCTTTCGCTGGCGGGAACCTTTCCTCCACCGCCTCTTTGACTTGGTGTGACGCTAGGGGCTTTCTTTGTCCCGCGGGCCGCTCTGCACCGGAGCCGCGGTGAGGCACTGCAAAAGCCTGGGGCTGCGGCGTTCCTTCGTGGCCCGCGCTTCGCTGGAGCTGCCCGCAGGGTGGCTTGATTGAGTCGGCAGTTCAGGTGGGTCGTCCTCGTCGCCAATGTTGAGTTCCTACTATTCGGAACTCGGAACGTTGCAATTTGTTCAAGTAAATCAAACGTACGTAATGAGACACGAGAGCCAAGAGTAATAAGGTCTACTCTCTTTAATGTCGGCGCCAAAAGTGCCGTCCGAGGCGGTAACCCCGCCTCTTCCCTTTCTGTGGGCTCAACCCACAACACGTGAACAAACAAAGAGAAAGGACACAAATAACAGTAATGACATGTCCATAGAAAGAGGACGCAACAAGCAAAATATGCTGTCTCGTGCAGCGAAGCAGCTAAAGATGAAGCCGGTGTACAAGCTGTCTCAGAACTAGTAGTTAATGGGAAAAGTAAGCTTTTCATAGCCGGCCTTTTTGAAGAGAAAAAAAAAGATCTTGGCCCTTGCAAGATTTTTTTTATTGATCTTTGTATTCCCTCTACCATATATAATAGGGGAGACTTTAATGCAGCCTTTCAACAATCCTGCATAGATAGATCGTATAAGAAACCAACCTGCAAGATGTATAGTGCAAAAATAATCCTGAAACACTGGGATTCACTTCCAACTCAGCAAGACCTAAAACGCAGTTAAGAATAGTCCTAGGTTGATTCTAAAATGTCCAGCGACACTAGATAGACGTGTCGACAGCGGCTCTCGAGTCCGCGGTAAACATAAGGAGGTTCCACCACCCCAAGATACAGACAATAAGGGCAAAACTGGGCAAAAAAGCAAAGCGGAACCCTAGGAGAGGAACGAGGAGGCAGGAGAAGTCAGGTGGCACCAGGCAAGTCAAAGCTGTGAGGTGAAGGAGCCGCAGCCACAAGGTGGAGAACACGCTCCGACTGCAGGACAAGGTACGCCACGGTAGGAGTGAGGCACGCCATAGGCACAACATACGCGCCGGAAGACAGTAAGCGGAACCGAGGTGTAGAGAAGTGGAGGAGGAAATCCACGAACACCCAACCTGACAACCCCACTGGGAGAGACCACCATAGAGGAGCAGAGCACCCAGCCCGGAGGCGCAGCGGCAAGGGGCAAGGTCGGAGGCACCCTAGAAGAGAGCGATGAGTTGAGAGATGCATCCTCAGGCCCGAGCCGGGGGGTACCAAGGGGAACACCACACAGCGTAGCACCTGGAAAATAAAAGGGTGGAAACTACAGTAGAGCCCCAGGCCAGGCTCTCAGGCTTTGAAGTGCGCAGCAGAGAGGAAGGGATGAGAGCGGAGGGATTTAGGACTGATCCCAGCTCGTCGGGGGAGGGAACGCCTGAGTCTGACAAAAGTAAACAGACCTCACTCCCACAGTGGAACCGCCTGAGTTTATAAGTGCAGCAAACCCAGAGACGGGGCTAGGGGAGAGGAGTTGAAAGGGGAGAGCCCTGCCCCCCCCCCTCCTGCCCTGGAAACTCCCATAAGAAAATCTGGGTGAAAAAAAAGCTTGCCAAGCACGGCAAGAAAGCAGCAAGGGCACAGAGGCACTGAGTCCCCCAATAAGTGAAATCAACAGGAGTGAAGAGCAAGGCCCCCGGCCCAAACTGCATATTGAAAAAGAATGGGGCAGGGCCCAGTGAGGCAAATGACAGTAAAAGGCAGAGCCATGAAAGCGATGCCCACCACTGGGGACATACCAGGCACCCTCCCCACTATGTGGGCACCACTGGAAGCAAGGGACACTAATAAAAACAATAAGTACCGCTCGCCGGAGCACAAGGACCCTGCAGAAGCGGACCTTCCAGCACTGTAAGCGATATTCAATCAACACTACAGCTAAGTCAATGCCTAGTCTGGGATGCTGAGGAAAACCCTTATTGGTGTATTTTTATATCCAGTTCAGTACTCTGGATGACAACCCTTGTATAACACCCCCCTCTTAGAATCCCCCTGACCCCACTGAGCCAAGAAGTAGGTTTGTTTTGCAAATGAAAAGGTTTATTTGGACAATTCAACAATATATATCTATCACACTTTTATAATATATTAATATCTGATAGTACACTGAGACATATGATGTGGATCCACAATGGGTAATGTTACAGTGGTACACTTGATTACTTAGGAGTAGTATAGAGGATGAGGAAGCTGAAAATGCTTTTATGGTTTCAAGGAAATTCAGTGAGAAATAAAATGCAGTACAGAAATAACGTGTTATGATTTTAGCAAAAGGTAATATGATCACTTTTTCTTTTGACAATTCACTCCCCCCCCTATGCAATACAAGAAATGGAAGGAGAGCACACAGTCTTCAAGAATCCCAACAAATCACACTTTATAATGCAATACACAGTTCCAGTTCCCCCAGCAAGCTTAGAGAAAACAGGGATGAGTTTTAAACACAGGCAAATTACTTTAATGTGGTTTGCAAGGAAGTGAAAAGGTGCTAAAATTGCTTTTAATTCCCTCTAGAGGTTCAGGGTAGGTGATGGCTAATTTATATTAGTTCAGGCTCACTTTAACAATACTCTATGAATGATTAGCAGATCGCAGACAAATTTTAGCAAAGAAAAGCAAAAAGCCGCTGATTTCTACAGATGAAGAAATCGGGCTGAATCGCAAATCACGGTAAATTTCGCGAGTGCGTGTCTCGCGATTACGGGAAAAGTATAGAGAGTAGGAAGTCGGTTCTAGGTTCGTTGGAAAGCCTAAATTTCGTTCCTAGCCCAAACGGTTTCAGAGATACGGACGATTTAATAAAGGTAGATTTTCGGATTTAAAGTAAAACTCAAAATGGCAGGGGACAGCTTGCAGCTGCAGAATTGACAGGTGACAGTTGTGCAGCTTTAAAAATGACAGATGACACGATTTCTAGGAGGCTGTTCTACTTAGTTAAAATAATCTAATCCAAACTATTTTAACCTAAGAGATTGGTTCTGCACAGTTCTGCTAGGTACTCACAATATCAATTTGAAATAGGCCTCGTCACGGTCTGGTCAGGTTGGACGGGACTTCCGGCGGGTGGTTCTGAAGTCCCGGCTATCTGGGTCAGCTCTTCTCTCTGGGTCTGTCAAGCACCGGATCTGCTCACAACGGTCTGGTTTGTGGTTTTCTCGGATTCCGGATACAGCACTGCTTTCTGGATACTGCTACAGGTTCTTGCAAAAATTCTTGGAAAAAATTCAAACAGCTCACCGGCTGTTGAATAGTTTGGTTGGTTTTGAGGCCTGCTGAAGAGGATTCAGCTGGTGGGTTCAGGCCTCTCTGCTACAAATTCTGGAGTTAATTTCTGCTACAGGTTCTGGAGATTGATGGATTTGAAGTCTGGATCTCTGGATGTGAAGTCGTCGGTCAGCATGCTCCGCAGCAAATGGAATTGAATGTTTCTACCTGTCCCAGCAGTCTCTTTTTATGTGTTTTGGAAAGTGGGTGTGTGCGTGGGCCTAGCTAAGCCTGCCCCTCTCACTTATCATTGGCCAAGCTTTCCTCGCTCCCTTGATTGGGGGGAAGAAATGGAGTGTCAGAGTGATGCTGTAGGTTTTATGGTCAGAGGAACCTCCCCTTGTCAAATTGCACACAAATCTATTTCTGATCCAAATACCTATTTATCTATGTACCATTTTTCTCATATTATAGGTCCAGTTTACATATTTTCTGTAGCACCAAACCATCCGATCCCTGTCTTTGTACGATGTTGTGTCCACTGATGACAGAATTCTCCTCTTTTCATCCAGATAACGACCTCTAAACCTTTCCAGATTTTACACAAATGTGCACCAGGGAGATGGGTTTCAGATGATAAAGTGTCAGATTTTTAACATGCATACATTTGGAGTGAGACCCTATTTTCCGCTAGCAACCCCCCAGAATACACCACAGGGTCCTAACCCCTCTTAGAACGTGCACAGAAAAATCACAAAAATAATGATATTACTTATATAATTCTGACAAGTCCGCACTAGGAGTTATCTATCTTTTTAAAATTATGCTCTGGTCAAAAAGGGGTGTGGCTTCCCACATCACATGGTGGAATAACTGGTTTATCCACTTCCCCCAAGCCAGCTTGTTCAGAGGCACAGCTGCCCCCCAGTTTCTCCCAAGAGGAAGCTATTTTACGACGCCCCCAATATATAATTTGCCTGAGTCAAGGAAGTTGCATTGTTCTGTCCCTTCCAGTTGCCAGGTGCTCCACCCCTAATCTAATCAGAGAGGTGTCAACTCCTTTTGGCAAGGGGCAGCAGGATGCAGCTAGGCCTGGGAAGAGTGGCTGAGCAGGTTTCAACTCCTGTCGGGGGTAGTTGTCAGGCAGAATCCAGTTTCATTAAGCCAGGTCTCAGCTAAATGTCACTTTTTGTTCCCAGTTTAAATCAAACTTACAATTTTTACATATAAATTAAATAATTACTTCCTTCAAGTCATTTCAGAATATAGTTTTACATTGTATCCACCTCTTAGCAAGTTTTTCCTTGGTCTGGTTTTGTTTCATTTGTTCAGTTTTACACAAAAGTCTGGTGGTTTTAAAACGCCGGCTTTCTGATAGTGGTGAGTACCGGTATTGCAACCATTTTTGGGATTAAGAAAATGAATTCCCCACAGTTCTGAGTTGCTTTTTGGCAATCAGCATTGCCATTCCCAATGGTTTCAGGCTACTGTGTGTGTAGCCCAATGGTGGTTTTAGGCAGTGCCCTCCTGTGCTCACAACATAGGCAAAAATGGGTGGCAGCCTATTCTTCATGTTTTCCCTGTGCACTCTCTGGGGAGTTCTGGCCATCATGATGTTTTCCATGCCAGTACTGCACAATTTTATGGTAGGGCTTGGATGCATGGGTAAAAACATCCCACAGCACCTATATCGAGGCAAGACTTTCATTGAGAAATGCTGGCCCTACAGGCGACCCTGGCCAAAACTTTTCAAGACCAATTTCAGCAAATGCGCACCGACCTTAATTCAGCCCTGGTGAAAATGAGGCAGGAAGTGGGCCAGTTAGGGGAGAGAACGGACTTAATGGAAAGGGGCATGCAGGGGGTGGACAAAGAGACCATGGCAAACAGTGAAGCGATAGAACGCTTAAATGTAGCAACTCAGAACTTGGAGCTGCAAATGGAGGACAGGGAAAATGGGTCCCGGAGAATTAAAATGAGAATTAAACTATTGCCGGAGTTGGTACAGGACAGAGAACTAAAGGAGGTTACCCAGAGGATATTCGCAGATTTACTGGGAAAAGCAGAAGCAGAGACAATAGAGCTGTACCGTATCCATAGGTTGGACTGACAAAATAAGGGTTCCAAAGCAAGGCCACGGGATGTCCTAGCGGCATTTGCCAGGTATGGCCAAAAGGAAGCCGTCTTGCGTGCAGCAAGACAACAGGAGCCGGTGCTATACAACGGCCAATAGATGGCCCTATACCAAGATCTAGCGAACACAACGCTACTCCAGCATTGTCAAATGGGCCCAATAGTCAAGGACTTGAACGAATGAGGAATTGGGTACAATTGGACCTTCCCCTTTGGTCTGATGTTTGAGTGCGAAGGGGTACACAAGCGAGTAGTCTTCCCACAGGAGGGAGCTGACATATTGCACCTGGAACTGGAACATGACCAGCTGGGAGAGGGGTTCCCTTTACCAGAGACCTGATCGGGGCACCGCCCCTGGGAGTGGGCCACGGCAGGGGAAAGGCACAGGAGAGCAACACTGCGAGGTCCTTGACCGAAAGGGGGAGAGATGGCTAAAGGTGGAGGGGGGACCGAGGGATAGTGGAGGCGACGAGGAGCCCACAAGCATCAGTAGTAAATGGGCTGGTGGACTCAGAGGTATGATTAAGGGCACAGGGAGCACAAACATGTTGGGAGTCAGAAAGGGTGGACAAGCCTGGGGGCAGGGGAGATGGAGGATGGGGAAAGGAGGAGTGAGTTACATCCCGAAGTTGGGGTCTGGGATGGGGAAAGATTGGGTGTGGGGGATGGGTAGCAGGAGGGAAGTTGAGGGGAGTGAGAGGGGTAGTCCTAAGCGGGAGCAAGGGGACGGAACATGCGAAAAAAGGGTATAACACGGAGGGCTCAAGGGGATAAGGCCATCAAAGAGTGGAGGGGAAGCAGGCGCAAACTATGGGAGAGGGATAAGGGAAGGGCAATCGTGGGCGAGACCCACATAACTGATAGTTCAAATGGCTAACTCATAATGTGAGGGGGCTTTACAGCCCTCTCAAAAGGAAGAATTTGGAGAGATTTACTAGGGTGGCAAGGCCGGTTGTTCTTGCCATACGGAAAACGCACCTCCATAAAAGGACCAGGCGCAACTCAAACTAATGGGCTTCTCCCGATGTATTTGCATCAGGCCTGACGAAAACTGGAGGAGTAGCAGTGGCCATTAAGTCCAGCATGGATTTCAGAGTCTCAGAGACCAAAAGGGATAAGGTCGGGAGATACATAATAAGAGGAGATTACAAGGGATCCTGTTTACACCATAGCGTCGGTGTATGCCCCCAACACTAGACAGGAGCTATTCATGAAGGGATTCGTAGGGGAACTGGAGAAATTTGCGAAAGGCCACATAATTGATGGCAGACCTCAACATGGCTTGGCATAGGGACCGGGATAGGTCAGGGCAGGGAGGACTTGGAGGAGAAGAGGTAGTGTCAACCATATTGCAAGATTGGTTTGAGAACATGGGGGGCATTAAGGGACATGTGGGGGGGGACTGAAGGAGGGATATACATTCCTATCAGGGGTTCATGGTACACAATCTAGAATAAACTACATATGGGTATCGGCTAACCTAATAGGGAGGGTGGAGGTTAGTTAGACCCTTTGAGATAGCAGATCATAAGATAGTGTCAATAACAATGAGCCTTTAGGGACACACATTAGGGCTATGGAAATGGAAGATCCCGGGGGAATCTGAGACCCAGTGATACTAAAGGACCCAGGGGACAAGACCAATAGGCAGTAGCACTAGTGTAGCCTGGAGAGTAACACAGCACGTGTAACATTGCACCTCTGCGTGATGTTGTGGAAGTGTACATTAACTGTGTGCATCAAGACCTACAAGTCGAACTCCTTCACAATCACATGAATACGTGGCAGTAATGGAAGGGGGGAACATTAAGAAAAAAATCCTGCCTTGGAATGAGTGTGCAGGAGTGAAAACATGTGCCATTGACTCAGTCCTTCCTACAAGTATGCTGCTGTGGAGTCAATAGGGAAATTAAATTTTGTAAATGGCGCACAAGCCGAGGTCACTTTGAGGGCACCAGCCCAGGATGGCTGGGTGGCAGACCTGGTGAATAAGGGTGCCCGTGTGTCACTAGGAACAGTGTTGAAGAGTATTCTGTCCTCATCCTAGCACATTAATCCTAATGAAAATTTTCAAAATATGCGTAGCAGCAGGCAAATATGTCAAAGATGCATGGTAAAGGAATGGACACCTGCATGATGCCACATGCTGAAGTAAGGCAGAAGAAAAGAAAGGACACCGTATGGTGTTTACATGGAATATATTTTCAGGAATGCCATTAGCAAGTCCACTGTCTGTTCATGGATCATCAAAATGAGAATGGAATGAATCACTGTGTGAAAAGCAAATGAGACATCCAGGATGAGGACACCAGGGCATTATGAATGGAGGGATGCCACCATTCATCATGTTATATTATGTTATGTTACTTTGCATTTATATAGTGCCTTATATACCATTGGTATGGTCTGAAGGTGCTGGTAGGTTGAACGCCCTTGGGAACCGAAGTTCAAGTCAGTAGAGAGAGTCAAAGGTGCATGTGAGCACCGGATGTGTGCAGCTGGTGTGGCATTCGTGTAATGGCTGCTTCTTAGCGGTAGGTGTGGTGGTTGGGAGATCATGAGTATGTGTTTGTTCTGGCAGGATTTATCCAGACCGATTGTGGCTGCGTTAGGCCTGAGGAGAACGCCTGGCTGGGGGATGTGTAACCAGCAGTGTTTAGTTAGAATGATGTGGAGTATGCGGCAGATGTTGATATGACAACAGCTATACCGAATGGTGTCCTAGTATCTCTGTGTTCTAGTTGGGTGGTGGTGTAAAGAAGAGTAAGCATGGTGATGTGATATGATGGGTAACATGCTCTTTCAACCATTCCATGCGCTCCAAACCATTCCATGTAAGTCGCGCAGTTGTATATGCTCCAATCCGTTCAATGCACTCCGGACCGCTCCACGCACTCCGGACCGCTCCACGCATTCGAGTCCGCTCCACGCATTACACCAGTACTTTCCACATACTTCATGTGTTCCATCCACATATTTCACCCGTTTCATCCATGCACGTCACCCATTCCATCCACATACGTCACCCATTTTGTTCACATACATCACCCGTTTTATTCACATACGTCGCCCATTCCATCCACATACTTTGCCCATTCCATCCGCTCTACGCACTAATCCACTCTACAGACTCATCCGCTCTACACACTGTCCTGCTCAACGCACTCATCCGCTTTTGCGCCCTGCTCTGCTCTCACGCACCCCTCCGCTCTTACGCACTCATCTGCTCCATACATTCGTCCATTCTACCCACTAGTCTGTTCTACGCATTCATCCAATCTACACATTCCTCCGTTCTTACACATTCCTCCGCTCTACACACTATCGGCTCTGCGCACTCTTTCGCTCTGCGCACCCATCACGCTCTGCGCACCCATCACGCTCTGCGCACCCATCCGCTCTATGCACTCGTTCTTTCCACGCACTCATCCGCTATATGCATTCATCTGCTCTACAAAGTCGTTCGCTCAGACACTCATCCGCTCTATACACTCATCCGCTCTATACACTCATCCGCTCTATACACTCATCCGCTCTATACACTCATCCGCTCTATACACTCATCCGCTCTATACACTCATCCGCTCTATACACTCATCCGCTCTATACACTCATCCGCTCTATACACTCATCCGCTCTATACACTCATCCGCTCTATACACTCATCCGCTCTATACACTCATCCGCTCTATACACTCATCCGCTCTATACACTCATCCGCTCTATACACTCATCCGCTCTATACACTCATCCGCTCTATACACTCATCCGCTCTATACACTCATCCGCTCTATACACTCATCCGCTCTATACACTCATCCGCTCTATACACTCATCCGCTCTATACACTCATCCGCTCTATACACTCATCCGCTCTATACACTCCTGTGTTTTACACACTCCTTCGCACTTACACACTCGTCCGCTCTATACACTCGTCCGCTCTATACACTCGTCCGCTCTATACACTCCGCTCTATACACTCGTCCGCTCTATACACTCGTCCGCTCTACACGCACTTACGAACTCATCCGCTCTATACACTCTTCTGCTCTGCGCACTCTTCCGCTCTGCGCATTCCTGTGTTTTACACACTCCTTCGCACTTACGCACTCGTCCGCTCTATACACTCGTCCGCTCTACACACTCGTCCGATCTACACGCACTTACGAACTCTTCCGCTCTATACACTCTTCCGCTCTATACACTCTTCTGCTCTGCACATTCCTGTGTTTTACACACTCATTCTCACTTACGCACTCGTCCGCTCTATACACTCATCCGCTCTATACACTCATCCGCTCTATACACTCTGCACATTAATCTGCTCTATGTACTCTTGCGTTCTACATACTCCACAGCACTTACCCACCCATCTGCTCTGGACACCCATCTGCTTTGGACACCCATTTGCTCGGCGCATTCATCCGTTCCGTTCACTTCGTTCATTCATCATGCATTATCGATTCAGGCCATGTCACTTGTCATATGCACTGGATCCATTCAGAGCTCTGTTTCATGCACTACACCCGTCTCATGTACTTGAATCGGCTATTCTGTACTTTCCATTGATGCCATGCACTCATACAGTCGGTGTCATCTGTCTGTGTACTCATCAGTCTCTTGTATACATCTTTCCATCCTCTTCTCTTTATTCATTTCACTCATTTTGTTAATTTTGTCTATTGCATTTGTTACATCCATTTCATTAATTTAAACCTCATTACTGTTTTCTTAAGATTTATCCTTTTTTTTTCACTTCACTGCTTTGAGCTACTTTACTCGCTCTAATTTGTTTGTCCTTTTAGTTCATGTTAGTGGTTATTAGTTGTCGATTTCTTGCATGGATCTCGATATTGTATTGATATTTGTCTTCTTGTTATTCAAGATCTAGGATTTTGTTGGGATGGTGTCATTGAGATTATGTTATTCAGTTTGGGTTAGTTTGCGTGCGGGTTGGTTTTAAGGGAAGAGCCAAGTTTTCAGTAGTTTGCGGAAAGACATTAGATCTTCAGTTAGGCGGATGTGGGGTGGGAGTGCGTTCCAAAGTATGGGGGCTAAGGCTGAGAAGGATGCTCCGCCTAACCTGACTGAGTTTGTTTTAGGTATGACTAGGAGGCCGGCTGAGCTTGATCTTAGAGTATGTGGAGGGTGATAGAGTTTTAGTTTATCTTGAAGATATTGAGGCCCGGTTTTATGCAATGCTCTATGCGAAATGCATAAGGTTTTGAAAGTCACCCTTCGGGCCACTGGAAGCCGGTGCAGAGATTTAAGGGCTGGGGAGATGTGGTCTCTCGGCCGAGCGCTAGAAGCAGTTTGGCTGCAGCGTTTTGTGCTCTTTGTAGTTTATTCAGTTGGTCAGCGTGGACTCCGAGGTAGAGGGGATTAGCATAGTCCAGTCTTGATATAACAATTGATTGGACTGCGGAGAGTCTGTTGGGGAAGGAGAGATGTGGAAAGATGCGCCTAAGATTTTTAAGGTGGTAGTGGCAGGACTTTGAGACGTTGTTGACTTGGCGCGAGAGTGTTAGGTCAGAGTCAAGGGTGCATCCAAGGTTTTTTACTGAGTTAGAGGCAGTCGGTGAGTTGCCCATGGCAGATGACCAGGGTAGTGGGTGAGGAAGAGTTGCCACATACCATGATTTCAGTTTTGGAGGGGTTTAACAAGACGTGGCTTTGGGTCATCCAGAGCTCTGTCTAGGAGGCAGGAGGCGAGGTCAGGTCGGCGGTTGGGTTTTGAGTTCAAGAGTTTTAGAATTAGTTGAGTGTCGTCAGCGTAGTTGTAACACAGGATGTTGTGTGAACGAATTATTGGTGGGAGGGTGATCAGGTAAAGATTGAACAGGGGGCAGATAGGCATGCTCCTTGAGGAACTCCCGTGTCAACTGGTCGGGCTTGGGAGGAATAAGTGGAAAGTATTGTTATTTGGTACCTGTCTTTGAGGAGTGAAGCTATCCATTTGAGAGCGGTTCCACAAATTCCTAGGGAGTGGAGGCGGTCAAGGAGGATTGAATGATTGATTGTGTCAAAGGCGGCGGATAATCAAGAAGGATTAATGCGGCGCATCCCGCGTAGTCTGATTTTAAGGTCATCCCAGATTGTGGTTAGGTTGGTTTCAGTTCCGTGTCGGGCTCTGAAACCTGATTGCACGGGGTCTAGGAGATTGTTGGCTTCGACAAAGGCATTTAGTTGGGAGTAGTCAGTTCGGTCAATGAGTTTGGCAAGGAACCTGGCGTTTGAGGTGGGGTGGTAGTTTTTGGGCTCGAGAGGGTCGAGGGAAGGTTTTTTTTATTAGAGGTTTGACATGAACCATTTTGAATGGGTCAGGAAAAATACCTGAGGAAAGGGAGTTATGATGGATCTTGCATGTTCTCCTGCACAGGTAGAAGTGAAAATTTCTTTGAGGGTTGTGGCCGGGCAAGGGTCTAGCGGAGAGCCGGATGGTTTGCGGGCAGAGAGAAGTGTGAAAAATTGTTTGGGTGATATTGGACTAAAGGAGTTGAACGTTGGTTGCGCAGTGGTCGCATGTGGTGGGGTGGCTGGTATGGGGGAGGGTTGCATGGTGGATGTAAGAGAGCCAGTTTGGTGGTTAGCGCATTTGTTCTTTCGAGAGCCATGGCGTAAAAGTGGAGAGAGAATGAGTCGCACAGTGATTGTGAGGGGGTCAGGACGGTGGTAGTGCATGCGGGTTTGGTTAATTTGGTGATGATTTTGTGAAGTTCTTTGCTGGGGTTTTTGCATTTTAGGATTTGGGAGTTGTAGTGTGCTTTTTTGCTTTCCGGATTTCGGCTTTGTCCTGATGGTGTCGGGCCAAGCTGGCTCTGCTCTCTTGGGTTTTGTCTTTCTGCCATTTGCGTTGTAAGTATTTATATAGTTGTTTAGTGGTCTTCAAATTAGGTGTGAACCATCTAGGGAACAGGTCACGGCGGGCTTATGATTTGCAAGAGGGTGTGAGCCGCAATAGTGAGGTGTTGAGCCATGAGTCAAAGGGGTCGGGGTCAGTTGTTTGAGTTGGCAGGTAGGTGGAGGAGTGTTGGCTAGGTCAGGAACCATTATTCGTTTTTTCCAGCATTTGCGTAGATTCAGAGGTTCAGGTTCGAGTACGGGGAGCGGGGTCAGGTGATCGAATGGTGAAAAAAACAATGCAGTGATCGGACCAGATGATGGGGATAGGGATGGGGGGGGGTAGATTTATTCGGTTGTGGGAGCTAAAGATGGCGTCAAGAGTGTCCTTTATAGTGAGTCGGGCCATTTATGTGGGGTTGGAGGTTAATCGCGTCTAGACCGTCAACCAGAGAGTGAGTCATAGGGTTGGTGGGGATGTCGAGCCATATGTTGAAATCTCCAAGAAGGGTGAGGTTCGGATGGTTTAGGTGAAGGGTGGCAATAAGTCGCAGAGGTTGTTTGAGAATTGTCTATCGTAGCCAGGGGGTCTGTAGATTATTAGGAAGGTGTGTGAGAACGACGGGGAGAGGGACAGTTTAACGAGGAGTGATTCACAGGAAGGATTGGAAGGTTGGTTGTAGATGATTGATTGAGGCGCGGAAGTGAGACTTTAAGACACACATGCTATTCCCCCTCCTCTAGTGGCACAGTTCAGTGGGATGAGGGAGTAGTCTGGGGAGGGGGGGGGCGGAGGCTTCATTGGCGATTGGGGCGAAGTCGTCAGAGAACCAAGTTTCGGTGATGAAAACCAGGTATGGTTTGTCAGAGGCGAGGAGGTCAAAGATGCTGTGTCTGTTTTTTGCTACGGATCGGGCCTTAAATAGGATGCAATTCACTTCGGTAGGTGCGGTTGGTGTCGGAGCTGTAGCAGAGGAGGGTGGGGAGGAGAGGGCGGAGACGGGAGAGGGAGAGGGAGAGGGAGAGGGGTGGGTCGGTTGACGATCGATGGGAAGAGTGGGCGAGCAGAAAGGTTGGCGGGTTTCGGGTGGGAGTGGGTGGATGCGTGTGTTAGGGTGATTGGGTTTGGCACGGGGGATTTGAAGGTGGGGTGTGAGCGGTTAGAAGTTTCAGTTGCGGCCGGTGAGAAATCGAGGGGAGAGGGGTTTCAAGAAGGGTGAAGCAAGGGGGGGATGGTGGTGATTGGGGGAATGAGGTGGTGGGTCGAGACAGGGGAGGCGATGAGTGCTGAGAGGATGAGGGGGACAGGTACGTTTCCTCTTTAGTGTCTTTGTTGCGATTGGTGTGTGGGAAAGAGTAGGGAGGTCAGAGGGGGAAGGGGGATGAGGCTTCTGTTCTTGCTGGGGCTAGGCGTGCGGTTTTTAGGGAGGGGAAGGGGTTTGGTCAGGGGGATGATGATGGTGGGGGTTAGTGGGAAAAGCAGAGGGTGCATGATTGCAGGCCAGGGCGTGCCCGGTATGATAGTGAGGGGGGCGGGCATGATCAACGTAGGGTGGTCACTGGATGGGTTCGGGGTAGCAGTGGTCTTAGGGTGGTTGGCTCGCCATCGTGCTCCTCTGGCTTGATGTTTGGAAAGGGGATGGGTAGGGAATGTGAGGGAGGGTGGGATGATTTGGGAAGGGGGAACGGGAGGCAAGGCTGAGAGTGGAGTTGGTCATTTCCAGCCGACCCTGGTGGATTGGGTGCACTCATGATTAGTACGTGCTATAAGGTGTAGTTTTAGGTGCAATTTACACTTTATGTTGGACTTTATAAGTTCGGTTATACCACTGAGTGACATTAGTCTTAGTTTCTGGGTTCCACTAAGCAGGGTGATATTATTCACTTATTCTATGTTTTAGTGTACTAATTGTAACTAGGCTGCAGATATTAGGCCGTTTTGAAGTGTAGTTGCACCTTAGGATATGCTGTGTTAGGTGGCCTATTTAGTTGCAACAGCACAGTTACACTATTGCGTAGACTTTCTTCTATTAAGCTGGAATACAGGTAAGCTATTAGGGAGAATTTGAATGTAGCAACGCCACAGGTATGCTTTTAGGTGGACTTTTAAGTGTAATTTAGGAGGACTTTCTAATTGTAGTTCTAAATTCAACCGGGCACATTATTAGGCGCACTTTTAGATTCAAGCACGGGAGTTATTAGGCCTACTTCTAAATTTTAGAGTTGTACAGATAGGATATTAGGGATGCTTCTATATTCAACTAATAACTCAATGCTAATGGGCACATTTTGCATAGGGAAGGATATTATGTACACAGCAAGGGTATTAGGTACACTTCCAAGTTCAATTTGCACAGAAGGGTAATAGGGGCACTTCTGAATTCAAATAGGGCACGTTATTAGGTACACTTCTAAATCCGGGCAAGGTGCGCTATTGGGTTTACTTCAAAATTTAGCTTTGTACAGAGAGGATATTAGGGACTCTTCTAAATTCCACTTTGGGCACAGGGGCTATTTAGGCACACTTCTAGATTCAATTTTGCGCAGAGGGGATATTAGACTATTGGGCACACTTCTAAATTGTATATTACACTTCTAGATCCAATTTTGTACAAAGTATATTAGGGACTCTTCTAAATTCAACTTTGAACAGAGGGGATATTTAGGCACACTTCTAAATTCAACTGTACACAGAGATGATATTAGGCACACTTCTAAATTAATCTTTGCACAGAAGGGATATTTGGGCACGCTTCTAGTTTTATGTTTTGCACAGAGAGGCTATTAGGTACACTTTTAGTTTCAACTTCGCACGGAGGGGAATTTAGGAACAGTTTTAAATTCAACTTTACACAGAGAGGATATTAGGCACACTTCTTAATTCAACTATGACAGAGAGGCTATTGGGCACACTTTCTAAATTCAATTTTCACAGAGAGGCTATTGGGCACACTTCCAAATCCAGCTTTCCACAGGGAGGATACCAGCCACACTTCCAAAATCAGACAGAGCACAGAGAGGTATCCAGCCTCAGGCAGGACGTAAATGTGGACTTCAGATCGAGGATGTCTTCTGTGTTCGTGTGATATGGGCAGTGAATCGGGGCAAAGAGGCAGCGGGCTCGGGAGGCGAGAGTCGCCAGGGCGGAGATTGCATTGATGATACTTGCAGGGACTGGGAGGGGATGGAGAGGTCCATGCTGGTGTCTCTGCAAGCCCTCGGGGAGAGAACTGAGGCCCGCCTGGGGGAAGTGGACCCAGTGTTCGATGATGCCCTGGTCCAGACATTGAGTGACATTGGTGATAAGGACTAGCCCGCTGCCTGTGTACAAAGTTTTGTAGATATGTTTCCTTTTATTTTTCTTTATTATTTGGAGCTTGGATCATGGACATTACTCAATTTTTTTTTGTACATAGTTCTGTAGGTGTAAGTTTCTTTTTATTTATGTTTTTATTTGGAGTGGACTCTGGACTGTCCTCTGTTTTCTTGTACATAGTTTTTTTTTGTGTGTTGAGGGTTCCTGGTAGCCATGTTTAATTTGTGTTTTGTTATTTTTTTAGTGTAAATATTTATATACACATGGACATTTTTGTATTTTTACATGGACATCTTTTATGTTGTTATTTACAGTATGTATGAAAATACTACTTTTGAATATATTTATTTTTTACTCTGTCCTTCTGTCATTTATTTTTGCAGTGTGCCTGTTTGGTAGTCCATTTAGTAGCCCCGATCCTGCCCATTGTTAGTCATGTTTTTGGTCGTTTACTTGCATTTGTTATGTTCGGGGTTTATTTGCGGGGTGAGTGTACACATGGGGCGGACCGGTCGTGGTGTGTGAAGTGGGATTTTTGTGTGTGCACGGGCAAATGGCATTTCCTTTCACATTTGCAGCATCACTGTGTATTTACCCTCACTGTGTTTGCGAGTGAGGTGGGTGGGGTGACTGGGAGTGTTACATGTTCAGGACATTTGCACATGATTTGCTTGATGCTGTGTAACACACGTGGTGCTTTCCCCTTCACCAGCATGTGTTTATACAGTTATCATCTCTGGTGTTGGTCAACCTCTTGCACTGGGATACACTATTGGCATTTCTTTGTATTTGCACATTAGCTGCCCAATGCAGCTGTCTCGGTGCGTGGTGCACTGTCCGATTGCCATGTCCTTCACACATGGTCGAACCATTGATGTGTTTATTATGGATTCTCTTCTAGGAATAGCAGCTCAATGAGGCTCAGGCTGTGACACCTGGCCAGTGGTTCTTCATGTGGCACACATTGAGTGTAGTTTTGATTCTGTAATTGGTGAACAATTTGTCCCTGGGGATTGATGCCATGACATTGTCAAATGGCCAGCAGGGCCTCACTTTTACATTAACTTGTTACATGTGTATGTTAGGATTTGGTTGCAGACAGCAATTCTGTTTGGCCAGCTGTCACATTCATGAATGTGGCCTGGGTGAATGCATTCATTTTGGTTTGCAGGATACATGTTCCGTGGATATTCTGGCTGGTGTCGCAACACGGCTGTCAAGGTGCACGACACACAATCGATGGAGTGATGATGTGTCACTATGTCAGGGTACATCATGCAGGTGATGTCACATGTGGAGGCTCTGCCTGCAGGGTGGGGTCACGGGTGATGGGGCTGGGGTATTCCATGTGGAGGGGGCTGCCTGCAGGGTGGGGTCACGGGTGATGGTGGCTGGGGTGTCCCATGTGGAGGAGGACTGCCTGCAGGGCAGGGTCACGGGTGATGATGGTTGTGTGGAGGGGGCTGCCTGCAGGGTGGGGGTGTTGGGTGGGGGTATCCCATGTGGAGGGGGCTGCCTGCAGGGTGAGGATGATGCATGCCACAGATTGCGAGGTGCTTGGGTGACATTTGGCTGGTTGTGGGGCAGGCCTTGCGTGGGGGGGGCGCATGTGTTTTCTATAGGGGGCACACAGGGTTTACAGGGTGTTTTCACTGGAGCGGGGTCGGTTGTTGCACAATTTGGCTGGTGGAATGGGCAGGCCTTGCATGGCGGGCATGTGTTTTCTATGGGGTGCGCACAGGGATCGCAGGGGGGTTTCGCGCGATTATGCTGGGGTGCGGCCCGGGGATTGCAAGGTGTTTGCGTGCGATTTGGCTGGGGGGGGCTGTATGCTGGCCATGGGGTGGCCCAGAGATTTGCGCCGTGTTAGGCATTTCACTTGCTTTTTACTGAGCCTGGGGGCATGTTGGGGCATTACTCGCGCAGCTTGCTGTTACTTGCGCGACGGCTACTGATGCCTCTGGGAATCCATGAATACACGTTGCGCCGGCTGGCGCAGACTCCTTCTCGGCACACGGCCCTTTTGCCTTTTATGCACCCGATTCTATGAATCGGCCCAAAATCTCAGTCTTACTCTGCAAAAGTCTTCGTAAATATTCCAAAAACTGAAAAACGCAAAAGGTTTCACGATGTGAGCGCCTTGTAAAAAAGGGTCTGTTTAAACCATCAGCCTCCATTCTTATTTGCACAAAATCATTGGACCCAACATAACGTTTCCACAGCATCGATATGATCGCTGTCCTCTGCCCCAGAGTGTAAGTGATCCAGGTTCATGAATCTAAATTCCTCGTAATGTTCCACGGCTGAAAATGTTTATACCTTTTCTTATAAGTTTGCATCCTTTTCAAATAAACGGGTGAATCTTGCGTCTGGGGGGCTGATATCAGCGGCATGCTAGCTCGATTGCGTCTGGATATAACCAGTCGTGCCTTTTTTAAAGATTTTAAATATGCGACGCCTCAGAGCTCGAGATCTAGCCCATTTTAAGTTGTCTCCTGTTTTTAGAGCGCTATCGAAACAGATAACTGCCTCCGCTTTGAACAATTAGCCCATCTGTAACAATGGGTTTGTTAGCGGATGTGTTTTTAATTTTACTCGATTCCCCCAGAGCACTGGGCGCTATAGACATGTTCTTGAGTGGTTTGAGGGGGCTCACTAGTTGCTAGTCATAACTTTGCAGGCTCCTCTGGTATGTTTAATATTTGGGATATTTCTGGAGCAGGGTGTAGCAACGATGCATATATACTAAACCCCACAAATGTTTGTGGAAATGTGGCCAGACAGGCGGTTAGTGCATTGTGTTAAAGAACTGGTGCAGTGCCTAGCGCTGTAGCCGGGTGCACCTCTGTGAATGTTTCACAAGGCCTATCGGACTCTTCTACGACTAATGGGGTGTGTTCAACAACCGGTGTATCGGTTAGTGCAATATTGACTGGCAAACCTATACCTGTCCCACAAGGCATCATCGCTAAGGCGTTAGTATCACCACCCAGGTGCTCTAGTAGCGTCAAAACAACCCCTTCCGCATTTTCAAATGTGGTCTGAACCATAGAATGTACAAGCCGCTTCTTTTTACGATTAGGTTTTAAACTTGACGATGCTCAATCATTTCTTACAATTTTTAGTGCCCTTTTTTTTTCTTCTTTTGAATAACTGCTACACGCTCAAACTTAACTGTATCTACACATTAATGACGCCAAAACGGCCCCCGGCTCCCACACAGTGATCACCTTCATTTTGCATGTTTGTATCACTATCCAAAATTATAATGGGCTCATGGCGAGTGATTTCAACTGGTGTATTGGTGTTAGTGTATGATGTTGATGGAACCTCTGAGGTTGCAATGCCTTGTGGTTGAACACTCTGCAGCGGCGCATTTGAAATATTAACATCTGCATTGTAGACCCCTTGATCATCCGAAATATCAATAACAGCCCCATTGTTATTCACACAGCCCTCCTGAACCCCAGCAGGAGTTCCACCCAAATCCTGTTTACACGCCCCTTTTGAGCGCCATCAAAAATATTAGAAACGCCCCCTTCCTGAGCATCACTAGAAGTAATATTAGCAAGATTAACATTGTGTCCGCCCCGGCCCTAAACATCAGAAGAAACAACATTGAAGCTACGTTTATTGTATGCTAACCCTTCCTGAACATCGGCAGAAACATTATCAGGGCCAACACTGTATTCACTTCCATCCCAGCATACACAGGCATCTTGGCTATCAAGGGGAGATGTATTAATAGCCCCAATATGTTTACTCATAGCCACATTGCTATGTATATCCACTTCATCAACTGTATTAACAATGCCAGCATCCTCTAAAATCATCTCCAGAAATATAGGGTTGTTAGTAAACTCCTCTGCATTTCAAATATTCACGCTTCCAACTCGGCTACCATGCAATCAAGAATAGCGGCTGTAGTGCCATCATGGATATATGCCATATTTCCGGCATTCACCACCAACAACAACCCCATGTCTTTATGCAAAAACCTTAGGAACACTAGCAGATCCTCAGTTCAAAGCCCTGAAAGTGAGGCCTCGTTGGGACCTACTTCTGCATTAGATTGGATGACCAGACTGCTAATGTTTTTTTCCATCTTTACCAACATATACATTCTACAGAGCATATATATTTGTCACTGTTGGCCAGCACAATCATATCGGTCGTGTCAACCCCCCAACTGTGCAGCCATGTTTGTACTACCCTCACCCCTGTCATTATTTTTCTTAAGTTGCTGTTTAACCCGCCACCCCGTGGCTGTCTTACCCCAGCCGGATCATTGTCAACATTACGCATTGCATTTTGCAGCTTAAAACATTTAGAATGTACATCAACCCCATGACCCTGCTTCACACCTGCACTGTCTTGTGAAGGTACACTTTAAAGGAGGCTTGCAGGCCAGAGCCCTCAAGAGATCTGTCTAAAAATGCGTGAACACCAACTCCTGCACAGACATGAACAATTTGAATATTTAAATGGCCGGTAATATCCGCCATAGTCCTCGAGGGCCCAATTGCTGAGGGAATAACTCCATAATCGGGGTTTAAAACCATAGCATTCCCTATTCTGCTGGAGGGGCGCTGTCGTGTTAAACGCCGTCTTGAGCCAGTAGAACACAATGGGATAACCTGCGTGCCTGGACACCTTTTTATAGAATCATTTGCAAGCCCATTTCCAAGTTGCTCGTGCACCCGGTTCAATGCTGGACCAGTACAATAGTCATAAACAACCTTCGGGGCTTTGCTGCCTTTATCGCTCAAAGGCCCACCAGATGCTCCAGCGGGCATTGTAAAAACTCCAGAACAACAGGGTCCATTGATGAATTCACCAAAGAACTCTGCGGCATATACCCCCCAGATCCATTCGGCTTTGGAGCTGTAACAGCACTGTCTGATGCCATCCAAGGGTTGTTGAAACATTCCAAAGCTGTTGATCCGTACAAAACGGGCCCCATCCCAGCACCCGCAGGAGATCGGTAGAGACAGGCAAACCCACCCCTGTGCTCTCAAAACATTCAGAATTTGCTGAGTCACACAAAGCAGCCTGCCCTTTGGAGACTTTTTGGTCACCCGTTAAACCTTTTTTAAAAAATCCTTAATTACCTAAAACCTCCTCTCCAGCAAAACAACATAAAATGTGGATTACAAAATGACCTTATCAAGCCAGTTAGATTCCAGAGACAGTTTTTCCATTTCCAGGCGCACTTTAACCTAAATATATAAAAATGCAGGCTGGCAGTTAATCCTGCCTGCAGCTAAAGAATACACATGTTTTGTTTTAAAAGCTCTGTTTGCACCATTAAATAAAAATACACAGGGCTAGATTTTTGTCAGGGCATGCCTGAGCATTCCCTCAGATACAATTTTGATATGAAAACATTTAGATATTAAAGAAATGTAATTTTGATATCAAATTTGTGTAGCATGTTTATATAAAAAGTTTTACATTTTTATATTAAAGTTTGATATAAAATTAATTTTGATATACATTTTTTAAGCATTTATATACATTGTTTTCAGTTTTGATATAAATGTTTCATTTTGATAGAAATATTTGTTTTTAAATTTTTATATAAAGCATTTTTTGTATATATATTTTGATATTACATTTTTTAACATTTTTATATACATTTGTTTAAAATGTCAATATAAAAAACATCATTTTGATATAAAAAATGTATGTAATAAAAAAATGGATATGCCTTTTTTAAAACTTTTTATATCAAATTGTGTTTTTGATATGAAACATTTTTGATAGCAAATGTTTTAAATAAATAATATAACGTTTTATATAAAATTATTCAAAGGCTTATCAAAGGCCAGCTTTATATAACGATCAACAAAAGGGATTGCCCATGCTGCTAACAACACTCTGGGTTGTATTAATTTGTAATTATTTATAACCGTTATTAATGTGCATAAAGGTCACACACAGTATCTCAAATCAAGAATTATTTAAATGTGTATATATCATAGAAAAGAAAAACTGTTTTGCTATACATACGTGTAACCTCTCTGCCTGGCCGTTCAACCAATACCTGGCACTCCTTGCCCACCGCATTGCTGCTCTCTGCCCCAATTTTCAGTGCTATGCGGATGATACCCAGCTCATTTTCAGGCTACCCTCGGCCTCCTCCTCCTCGCCTTCCCTCATGTCTGACTGTCTGCTATCCAGGAGTGGTGTGCCACCAATGACTTCTGCCTTAATGCCAGTAAGACCAAGATTTTACTTATTGGACACCCACTCCCTCCTTCCCTGCAGCTCTCTGGCCGGCCTCTCTTTGCCCTCTTCCTGCTCCCACCTGCAAGGCCAAAAACCTCGGGGTCATCTTCGACTCCACACTCCTTCTCTCCTCACATCTCTGACGTCTCTAAGAAGTCACACTACCAGCTACACCTCCTCAGAAGTATTCTTCCTTTCCTCTCCTTCCCCCAGAAGCTCACCATCTCCAGAGCCCTGGTTCTCTCTAAGCTGGACTATTGTAACAGCCTCTATCTAAATCTGCCTGCCTCTACTCTCCGCCCCCTTTAACTTATCCAGAACAGGACTGCGAGACTTGTCCTTGGCCTCAAGCCCAGGGATCGTATCTCTCCAAGACTGAAATCTCTGCACTGGCTCCCAATGGCTGCGAGGATTAAGTTCAAAGCCCTCTGTATTGTCCACAAGGCCTTCTGGGGTTTGGGGACGCAATACCTTCATCTCTCTCTTCCCAAATAACTTCCTTCTCGAGCTCTTCGCTCATCCTCCTCCAACTCCCTCAGGGTCTGTCGCTTCTCCAAGCAACGAGTTGGTGGTAGATCTAGAACTCTCTCCGGCAGGGGCCTCCCTCTGGAACTGCCTTCCCGCCTCCCTGAAACTTGAGGAGAACCATCTCCGGTTCCGGAAGCACCTCAAAACCCTCCTCTTTTGCTTCTGCCTTCTCTCCCCTCTCCTCCTCTCCCCTGTTGACTTCCTGGCTGAAACTGCACTGGCTACCTGGCCACCCTTTCTGATCTCGGGCCCAGGCCCCACCAATTGCACACCTGTACTGTCTCCCTGGCAACCCCCGCACCTGGGGACTGTTATTCTGTATCCCTACAGTCGCCTTACCAGCAGTTATGCATGCACTTGCCACCATCTGGCCGTTTTATTTATCTTATTTTTCCACTATCCCATGTTCTGCACTTCCCCCCCCTCCCTTCCCCTTCCCACTTTTCCCTTTCCCCCTGCCCATGCACTTGCGCAATCCGAATGACACCTGGCCTAGTAAGATCGTTGTTTGTCTTCCCCCTGTTTCCCCCTTCATTGCCTCGCCGCGCCTCGAAACGCTTGTGTATAGGCGCATTCTAAATGCCATATCATATGTGAGGGAATCCTAACAAAAGATTACAAACACAACATATTTACATTAAGAATACTTTAAAGCACAATTCCTAAAACCAATGTTTTAAGACCAGACAATAGGTGAGATAGCACAATTGAAATAAGGAAAGAAGAACAAAATCAACAAAAAAGATGCAATCATACATTAATTGGTGAACATTTAATTTTTCAGACTTGGCCAAGGTGTACTAAATTAATTGATAATCATGCCTTTGATCTGCCTACGTGAACTTGAAATATCTAATTTTTGTACAAAGCCCCTTCTGGTTTGCTGGCCATTGATGTGCCCATTTCGCGTGCCTATGGTCGTGGCATTGATGTGAAGCCTTCCTCAGGGCAGGAAAGTAACCCTACAGGGGCAGAGAAAAGGAATGTTGGAGTGCTATTAAGATTGGAGAAACTTCTTGAATTCATCTTAACTGCACACGTTCATCTGAAAGCCTCCACCTGTCACTTACCCTGTACTTCTCACAGGGGATGTGTGGAACTGACTCCAGAATCCCGGGTCCCTCACTTTAGGGGAGAGGGGGGTCACCCCTTCTCTCGAGGTTCTCCTGATGTGCCAATGAATGGCTGCTAAAAAGAGGCAGATGAATACATACTCTATCCCACGTAAATCACCAACAATTTGCAAGTAAGTATCCAGCATATGTAACGGGCACTATGCGCCCAATGTAGATCATTACATTAAGAAATTGCAACACAGGAGCAGTACCTGAGTGCTGCTGTTGTAGATGCAGGACGAGTATTCAAACATCTCCGAAGGTGCAGTGAATTACTGCATTGACAGGCTGCCGAGCTGGCTTGTGGTATCTACAAGAGGCCAAAATATGTATTTCTGCTGTAAATCTATCCTACCTATGAATCCGATATAATAAAATAAACACCAAGGTGCAAACTTTCATATAGTATATGTATAGCCGATGGGATAGCTATCCTATCCTATCCTACCTTACTGTGTAGGTGACGGCTCACGGAGAGTAATCAGTAGTATATCTCTGTTACTCCGGTTGATGCCTGTGTTTGAAAAAACAAGCTGACTCAGAGTCTCTGCAATGGGGAGTGAAAGAAATGCGTGTTGCTGCCAATTGTCTATCATGTCTTCAAATCACCAAAAATATGTAGGATTCAAAATCACAGCTACCCCTCCATCATGGAACAACCAATGATTAGTTGTGCTGGCCTACCTTGCCATGACGATTAATACGAATTTCGGAAATGATGCGGTCTCTGTGGTGGTTCCGGACAGTCGGATGGCAAAATCAGGCTAATTCGTTTCCTGAGTCGAATAATGGATTAAAAGATTTGTTGTAATTAATTAGCCCTGCTCTAGTTTGCCTAATAATGTTCCTGAACCACACTCGAGGCTTTTAGCATACCTTTACATTAAGTTTTCAATTTCATGGCTTCCGCTCGCGTCTGGTCCAATCAGCAAACCTGCGTTACCATGGAGTTTAAAAGCTTATAAAGTATTGCAAGCTCATGCCACAACACGTTGCACGCGGCCTCCCACGTTTGTATACACATTGCCATGGAGACCCTGTGTTGCTGCAGTAATGCACGTTCATAAGGGGAACTATTATTTTATGAACCTGTACCACCCAGGCTATATAAAAGCGCCATCTCCTCTGCAATGGCCCGAAATATGTAGGCTGTACGTGCGACTTTTACCCATATGTAAGTTTCCCACCATGTGCAACCCGTCATGCAAAAAAACGGCTGTGAGAGACGTGTTATTGTGTAGATACTACTGTTGCTAAATACCTGTGGAAATGGGAGTTCTAAGAGCCACCATCTGCTCTTTGATGGTTCTGTATGCGCCCCCATCGGGTCAAAACATCCCTGCATATATCTGTCCAAGATGAACTGGAGTACAAACTCCACGTGCAAAAATTCGAAATCCTTCAGAACATGGACTCGTCATGTCTGGTCCCAGATTGCGGCAGGTCCTAGATCCAATCCGCAGATGCACTCATCATGCTTCCTAGGCAGAGAGGATGCTGGGCATAGCTTAGAGTGGTCCTAACCCCATGTCTGTGCCGAGTGGCTGTATTCCAGGCAGCACCTGACCATATGTGCTGACTGTAGAAAGGCTCCAATGGGTGCTTCCTAGTAGTTAGTTACCCAGCTCCTGTGCCTCAGTCCTGGGACCTGGGTCTGTGTGCCGGGGCGCGTATCCCATCTTGCCAGTATAGGTGTTTGCATGATCACCAAGGGCCAGTGAATTATAATAAATATGTAGATCGGTTAGAAGCATGTGGTGATTGAAAAAACTAAGCGCATACGGCTGGTGCTGCTAGAATTATTAGACGGGTGACACTGATTCTTCATTCAGACCTTCATGGAATGAGTCCAGTCGGTGTATCACCTAGCATCTTTCTGTAAGAGGCTTCCTAAAACATTTGAAGAGTTTGTGACTGTGTCAAGCACCCACCATGTCATGTCGTCAGCCGAGTGCTGGAGTTCAATATAATGGTTTACCAATGGTGCATTGAGGTTTCTGCATCTGATCCTTGATCTGTGTTCGCAGATTTTAATGTGTATGGGTTTGATTGTTTGGCCCACGTATCTTAAGCCGCAAGGACATTCTATGCAATAAATTACCTGTTTTGTCTTGCAATTAGTATGGTTGCGAAGAGTCCAGGTCCTCCCATTGATGTCAAATTCCTTCGTTTTTTTTAGTAAACTTAAACGCTGTGCAATTCCCGCATGGAAAGCGCACGGTTGTGGTTCTAAGATCCCATAAGCCTATTCTCGGGGGCCCGTTTCACGAATTTCGAATGGACCGGATTGACAATTGGCAGCAACACGCATTACTTTGACTCCCCATTGCAGAGACTGAGTCAGCTTGTTTTTTCAAACACAGGCAGCAACCAGATTAACGGAGATGTACTACGGATTACTCTTCATGAACCGTCACCTACATGGCAAGGTAGGATAGGATAGCTATTCATTGGCTATAACTATACTATACGAAAGTTTGCACTTTGGATTTCATTTTATTATATCTGATTCATAGGTAGGATAGATGTACAGCAGAAATGCATATTTTGGCCTCTTACTTGTAGATACCTCAAGCCAGCTCGGCAGCCTGTGAATGCAGTAATTCACTGCACCTACGGAGATATCCCATTGATTACTCGTCTTGCATCTATGACAGCAGCACTCTGGTACGGCTCCCGTGTTGCAATTTCTTAATGTAATGGTCTACATTGGGCACACAGTGCCCATTACATACACTGGATACTTGCTTGCAAATTGTTGTTGTGACTTAGGTGGGATAGAGTCTGACATACACATTTTAGTAGCCATTCATTGGCACATTAGGAGAACCTCAATAGAAGGGGTGCCCCCCCCTCTAAAGGGAGGGACCCCGGGATTCTGGAGTCGGCTCCACACACCCCCTGTGAGTAGTACAGGGTAAGTGACTTGTGGAGGCTTTCAGATGAATGTGTGCAGTTAAAATGAACTCAAGAACCTTAGTACCACTCCAAAATTCCTTTTCTCTGCCCCCCTAGGGTTACTTTCCTGCCCTGAGGAAGGCTTCACATCAATGCCACGACCACTGGCACGCTGAAACGTGCACATCAATGCCCAGCAAACCAGAAGGGGCTTTGTACAAACAGTAGATATTTCACGTTCACCTAGGCAGATCAAAGGCATGATTATCAATTCATTGTACCTTTAAAAACTGTCCAGGGTTCCATTTAGTACACCTTGGCCAAGTCTGGAAAATGAATTGCTCATCGATTAATGTATGATTGCATCTTTTTTGTTGATTTTGCTCTTTTCTTATTTCAATTGTGTTCTCACCTATTGTCTGCTCTTAAAACATTGATTTTAGGAATTGTGCTTCAAAGTAGTCTTAATGTAAATATGTTGTTTGTAATCTTCTTTTGTTAGGATACCCTCACATATGTATAGCAAAAAAGATTTTTCTTTTCACTGATATATACACATTAAAATCATTCTTGATTTGAGATACTGTTTGTGACCTTTATGCACATTAATAACTGTTGTAAATAATTACAAATGAATACAACCCAGGGTGGTGTTAGTAGCTTGGGGAATCACTTTGGTTGATCATTGTATGTTGCCCCCGTTCACGCATGCCCACAGGGGCTCCCCTACTTTTGTGTAATACAGCTTTATAGAACATCATGACGTCATACCAACGAGGCCACAATCCACTCCCGCATCATCAAAGCGTCACCAACACCTCACACTCACCAGCTAACTCCTCACAACTCACTATGCCCCTGACCAAGCAACAGCGCACATGCACTGTCCCATATTAAAAACATTTTAATATCAACTTTATATCAAACTGATATAATTGATACCCTTTTCATATCAAAGCATATCAAACGTCCTATAAAAAGACACATTTGATAGCATTTTGATATCCTTTCAATATCAAACATTTATTATATTAAAATTCATATCAAAAGCCTATCAAAAGGTGGCGGGACTAAAGACACAAATGAGGGCTTACCAACTGTCAACATTTCCCAGAAGAGAAAAGGGGGGGCCCCCCCATCTACTACTACTTTGTGCTTTTTGTATTAATTCTGCAAAGCTATCCCTGCTCCAAATGCAAACTGCTCTGAGCACAAGCAAGGTTCCGGTCTTGAAAGAGGGCCCGATAGCACGGACACATTTGCGAAAACGGGAAGGCACTCCTTCACGAAAAGAGCTCTCTACCATAGCAGCTGCATGGAGAAATTGGAGTAGAGTCACCAGTGATGAAAAGGAATGCTGAAAGAAGTGGCACTGCCGTAGACCAGACAAGTTTTTAAAAACCACGAAGGTGCTCGAAGCCTGATAAATGTCTTGCTATATGGTACAATACCGGCAGGTAATGCATGCCATACGAGCCACATGATTGGCTCAATCACACCTACTGGTTGCTAATATTCATTTTCTCCTCCATGTGTAATGTTCTAACTGTAATCGTTTAGCTTCTGTGTGTGTAACATACTTGCTTTTCTCAACATAAGTGCTTTTGAAGTTCTCCTTGGTACCAGCTAGTGATCTCGTCCTAGAGCCATGATTTACACTGTCTGTTTAGACTAAGTGAGGAACTCTTGACAGGAGGACGGTTTGACCATTTTTTTGTGTGCTTTCGCTCCTCAATATTGAACTATTTCTTTTGATGCCGCTATTGAAATGGATTGCCTGGATTTGCAGATGTGTGAACATCCTTTCTCTTTTTCATTCCAGGTGGCCAAAATAGGAGGACTGCCACATGACATTTTGGACATTTGGGAGTTTCTGGGTAAACCTGAACATTGTCGTTACACATGGGACACAAAAACAAATAACAATTTGAAGGCTCCTTACACCTGCCGACTTCGTTTTGACCGCATACTCACGCGGGCTGCCAACAATGGGGGTCAGTTCATCCCGCAAACTCTAGATCTACTGGGACAGGAAAAGCTGGACTGCGGCAGGTTCCCCAGCGACCACTGGGGCTTGCTATGTGTCTTCGATGTAATACTGTAATTAAAAAATAGACTTTAACTACTTTTATTGCCATTTAAACATCATTTTTATAGATTCAGTTTTAATTTTGTATTTAATTAGATCCACATACCTACCGGCTTTCTTCTGTGGTGAATGTTTTCAGTTATAAAAGAATTCACCAACCCAAAGTATTAGCATTTTGGTCGGCCAGCGATTTCAGATCTTATGTTTTATTTGTTGGCTCTCACGGTTTTGAATGTACCTGTAATTAGTGAAAGGTTCCATGGCAAAATGACACCTTCTGTAAAGAGGATTATTTCTTAGCCAGATTCGATGACAAAAATGCTTTACAGGAGGAAAGTCGGCCAGCTCTTAAAAACGTTTTATGATGCATATTTTGTTACAATGTTGGGCTGAAGATGTGATCCAACTATTTTTGTATAATTTAAGGTATAGTAATAAAAATGAAAGTGATTTTAAGTATTCTTGGCTGTGTGGGAGGTCCTGTTCCCAGGTGGCACCTGAAAGCAGCAAGGATGTTCTGTGTACAGCATTGCTTTTTGTGCCTTCACAAAAGTGGAAAATTGAGTTTTGTTATGAGAGGATTTTTTAAATAAAATTTTGTATGTGCAGAGGTCTTCTCGAGTGTGGAAATTGTGAACTTGCAGTAATATGGTTAAGTTCCCAGAGAATGAAACGTGAGTACACAGCATTGAGGGGTCCAGAGAGCACAAGGGGAAATGCCATCTGTAGGGAATGGGGCACTTTTGCTTTTAGGTTTGACTCCTAGTTGGTGCTACATCCGGTGGTGGCAAAACTAATGTTATAAAAAGAGTGGAGAAAAAAAATGGCATTGGTGGATAAATACAGTGCTTTGCATGTGCTTCTCCAGCTGATTTGTTATAAGCACTTTCAATGGTGTCATTCTTACAAAGCTTACCAGTGTTTTTTTTTTCCCCCCCACGTTTTTATTAGGAAGAGCATGTTTTCTTGCGAGGTTTATGATGTTTATCTTTCTAATAAGCCTTCTGTTCTGCAGGATGTGGAAGTGTGTTTGAATGTTGCTGTCAGTGACCTGAATTTTACATTCTCAGTGTTTCTTTTTTACTTTTCTAATGAAGACTGTTTTTTGACAAGTGAGTGGAGAAAAAACATTTTGCCCTGGAAGATTAAATCTGCATCTAATTTATTTTTACTTTAAATAAAATCTTACAAATGATATTCAGAAAAATATTTACCTCTAAGGCGAATGTCACATTTCAGGATCACATCTGAACGGCTGTTAAAGCAGAGGCAGACTGAGTCACGTATCCAACCAGTGACTGAAAAATCGATAGTGCTGGAGCACTTGTCAGGATAAAGTCTGTAAGACTGGGGGCATACTCAGTCGAAGCGAATGTGCACCATTAAAATAATGGTATGGGGTGTGGCTATACCTGCCCAAGGCATAAAATGAGCAGTGTCGCATAGCAATTCACTATGCAATTCTGTAGGTTTGTTAATCAAATGAACACTTGTGTAGCAAAGTTAGCTATATAAGTTGCCCTCTTCAAAGAAAGCCCAGCTCGCCCTGCATTTCTCTTGCCCTTGGTGCTCTCTTCGCCCTCTTTTCTCTGTTCACTTCTAGTGCTAATAAAGGGAAAGTGAACCAGTAATCATCTCCTACAGTCAAGTGCCAAAGGCATGTGTAGGAGTGCTAGTCAAGAATTTCTTTTTTTTTTTTTTTTATATTGCAAACTAGAAGTAATCGGGATGATACTTTTAAGCTTTCTATATCCTGTCCGGCCAAGGCCAGTATATGTCAACTTTATATCTTTTAAAAGGTTAGTCATGCAATTCCAATCCTAAAATGAAAGTTGTTACATGATGCATAATTACAGTATTGATACTGTACAACACTACATCTCCATGTTTTACAGTAATGTTTAAGTTAGCGTATCTGAATTTCATAGTATCAACTATATTTCATTTTGGTTGGGTAAGATGCATCTTGTTGACTTGTGAACTTTAGAAAATGTACATGATCAAATGTTTTTGATGGCAAGCCTAGTTCTGTAACGTGCAGGTTGCATACATCTTGCAACTGGTGCTAAACTCATGACCAAATCCATGACATTAAACATTATCAGCATGTTGATTTATACCAGGTACCCTGAAAGTGAAATGACCACAAACTACTATATACCAACTAGATACCCAAGTTCTCTGCCTGCTATGCAATCCATCCTGCTTAGTCTTTCTTCTTACATAATGAATAAACAAAGCGAACTAAATGCTTATGCAAAGTAGTGATCAATAGTTCCATCTACTGCAATACCAAACACTGTAGTTGCCACTAGAGCTCGCTTTGATTTTTGATTGTATTATATATTACCCCCTGCAGGAGACAGTTGGCCAAACTGTTTTCAGATCCTTTTTATCATATCTATTTATTTGTGTCCATTCATGCAGCTAACCTTTAACATTTTACAGACACTCGTCTATGGCTCGCCAAGTCAATACCCAATACCACCACCATGTTCTATTTAAGGAAATGGGGCACACATTCCAGAGTCCTGTTGAAGGAGGCGCAGGATGTTTTGCATTGGTCTCTAGCTCAAGGGATCAGCATTGTCGCTTTCCATCTGCCCAGAGTTCTGAATGTTCAAGCGAACACGCTCAGCAGGGACGCCAGTCAGCTGCACGAGTGGAGGCTGAAGGAGCAGCAGGTAACAAGAATCTTCCGGCGATGGGGGGCATCCTCCATTTGAATCTGTTTGCTACGTGGGAAAACAAGCAGTGCCTGGAGTTTGCCAGCAGAGTTGCTCATCCTGAGTAATTGGGCGACGCGTTTCATTCCCGTGGACGGGCCTCTTCGCGTATGCGTTTCCCCCATTCCCGCTCATTCGGAGAACCATCCAGTGGATTCAGAAGTACCAGTGAGAGGTGATTCTGGTGGCCCCGTTCTGGCACAGGCAGATGTGGTTTTCAGATCTCCTTCATCTGGCGGTGGAAGAGCCGGTTCGGTTGGGAGTGGATCCGGATCACCTGTCTCAGGATGACGGTAGAGTGTGGCATCATGATCCGGCGTGTGTCAGCCTGGCAGCGTGGCTCCTGACCACTCAGAGTTGGGTCATCTAGGAATATCCAGAGTGTCGACAGATCTTGCAGGCAGCGAGGGCACTACCACGAATGTCTTGTATGGTCATAAATGGACAAGATTCTGTGAATGGTAAAAGGGTCATCCGGAGGTTGAGCCTTTGGACATTTCCCCGGCTCAGGTTCTCTCGTACTTGTTACACCTGGCGGAAGGGGGCCTGGCATTGTCATCCATTAAGGTGCATTTGGCGGCGATTTCTAGGTTCACCAGAAAGCACCATTCTGCTCTTCTGTTTAGTGATTGCTTGGTGAAACATTTTCTGAAGGTGTTGTTTCGGACATTTCCTCCGGTGTGAAGAAGTTTGCACCAGTGTGGAGCCTTAACGTAGTGCTTTCAGCTTCGATGAAACCTCCTTTTGAACCCATGTCAACGGCAAGTTCCTCTCATGGAAGGTGGCTTTTCTAGTGGCGATTACCCCGGCCAGACGGGTGTCAGAATTGCAAGCACTGTTCATTGACCCGGGTGCAGTCAGCATTTCACAAACTTGCCTCTATTGCATTACCCTCGTTCTTTGCTAATGCATCCATGCCAGAGGAAAGGGCCCTGCATTCTCTGGATGTTAAGATGGCCATAAAGTTTTTATCTTAATCGCACACAGGACTTCAGGAAGTCACAGCAGCTGTTTATGGCATTTGGACTGTCCAACAAGGGGCAGGCCGTCTCCAAGCAAGGACTTTCCCGCTGGGTTTCCTCTGCTATTTCGTTTTGCCACACAAAAGCTGGCAAGCCTTTGAGTGGTGCTCCGAAGGCTCATTCTACGCGGTTCACGGTGTCATCAGCAGCGTTGTGGTCTGGGATACCGCTGGTGGACATTTGCCAGGCAGCCTCCTGGGCAGTGCTGGATACCTTCACCAGGCATTACTGTCTGGGGCAGCAACCTGTGGAGGATGTGCAGGTGGGGCGTGCGGTCCTCCAATGCCTGTTTCAATAACGTAGGCTCCACAGCTTCAGGTTTTTTTTTAAATTTGCTATATCACTTGCTAGGTTTGTTGTCTCATGTCTGTGATAAAATACTGTTTGTTGGTTTGCCTGTGACACACCACCACACATTGGTTGTACTGCTATGTAATCTATTCACAGCATGTGAATCCATGAAAGATCCAATGCTGGAGAAGGGAGTAGTTTCTTACCTGTAACTCAATTTCTCCAGTGTTGGGATCTTTCCTGGATTCACATGCGCCTGCCTCCACTGCAGGCAAACCTGGGTTTGGGTTCACTCTACTTTGGAGATTAAAATCTGAAGGGAAGCCTCAGGGCCTGGCTATTTATACCAGACATCCTATTGCTGGGCCCTAAAGCACCCAAAAAGGACGTTGATAGGTCACTAAAGTGTTGAGGTTTTCCATAGGAAAACACTAAGTTAAAGTTACTGAGGTTTCCCAGCCTGACGATTCCATGAAAGATACCAACGCTGGAGAAATGGAGTTACAGGTAGGAAACTACTCCCTTTGCCACTTTATGCGGCTGATGCACTGTATTTTGGGAAGTCTCGCCAGACTACGGCGGTGCCGCATCTCGCGAGCTCTCTAAACACTTATTGGGGCTAAAGTGTAACTTTATTTTTTGAATATCACATCACTACCCCCTTCCAAAAATGTGGGCATGGCCTTATGAACGTATGGGTGTGGCCTTCAGTGACATAGATCTCTGGGTTTTAAATTTTGGAATGTAGGCAGGTATGGCCGTGGCAAAGGCACGTAACGATGGAGGCGTGAAAGTCCAAGCTCCAGCAGCTGACTGGCTTAACTAAAAAAAAAACAGTAGTTAGTTTTGTACAGCGAGGCCACGGTTAAGCTTCAGTTAAAAATCTCACATGATTTAGAAGTGGAAAGGCATCTTGTCCACCATCCTGTACAGCTCAAGATGGCACCCAGAGCGGAATAGAAGTGACCGAAGGAGGACACGAGCCTCTGTGCTTCCAGAGTTGACCCGGGAGCCCTGTGGACTAAAAGTAGCTGCAGTGACACCGGATGTGCTCATCCTCTTCCCGCTTCAGCTGAAGCAGAGTGATCTAAACTTCTCTTGGCACGTGTGGAGCCTGCCATGGAGAAGACCAAAGGAGAAACAGATCACCTCCCCCACAGACAAGAGACCACCTATAGTGAAGGTCCGGCCCAGGGCATGAAGGTGAGGGGGTGGGGGGGGTGAGTCACGTGAATCACCCTGGCCACCTAATGGCATACCTGGGTTGAGGGGCCCACAACCAGAGGGCAGGGGATGGATGGCCATGGAGCTCTCCTCGGCCTGCCCTTACACCCTGCCTTCCTCTCACTCAATATCTGCCTGGGAGAACAGACCTCCTCAGAGGGCAACAGGAACACTGGCCGGGTGCACCCCACATGGTCTGGCACTTGGCTGGAGGGCCTCCTTGAACACCTTAGTGGCCTAGCTAATACCCAAAGTCCTTCACACTCTTGAGGTTCACATGACTCTTAAGGACGCTGTCACGAACCTCAGCCCTGATCCCCACTGGCAAGCCCATTGGCCAGGTGGAATTAGGGGTCAGATCACTAATAATGCCTGGCATCCACTTCTCAGGCCCTCTTGGGGCCTGTCCTGGCGCCTTTGGCGCCAGGCTCATCAGTAAGGAAAGCCATCTGCTTGAAGAACTACTTTATTTAGACTTTCAGCCAACATGGAGGCATCCACATAGCTTGATTCCTAGAACCAAGCTATGTGGTCTAGTGTTTTGGGTGTGGTGGCCTAGGGACTACTTTACCTGGACTACTTTACAGTGACTATTTAAACCACACCCGAACAAGACAACACGCTTCGCGTTACTTTGCTTCGAGCAACGTGACGCTCACTGTGACCAGCTTTCTCACGAGCCTAGTGAATTACGGACCTGCAGAAAAACCAAGAACATCGTTAGCAGCAGAATCTTACCTGCATTCATCATCCTTCACTGCTCGCAGCTCCTGAGCGGCTCTGTTGGTGGAGTTCACCGCCCGGATAGCAGGACCGGAGAAAAGGAGGAAGACATTATTAAAGGAGGTAGTGGAGACATTACAACCACAAAGTGCTTAAAGTCTTACCTGGTTGGTTGCTTTTCGGCCGGCATAGCTCCGGAACTCCATCTGCGCTGGGAACTCACCGCGACCTACGAAAAGAGAAAAGCACAGTTCAGTGAGGACAAGACATCGCTGCGCTACGCAAAGTGCCTCCTTACCGCATCATAGCGCTATAGCGCGCCATCATCTCCCGGTGAGAATCAGTATATCCAGTTCTCCAAGCGGACACTCCGCGCTCCTAGGGAGATTAAAAAAAGAGACATTTAGAACAGAGAAAAGGCATGCAAGGATTACGACGCCATCAATCGCAATAAGACCTACCTGAAAGACACTACAAGGGCAGCAGTCAGTGAAGGAACTGGACCGCCTGTGCCCACAAAAGACAATGCGCCCCTGCCCAGAGAGCAGGACGGAGAGTCCACCGATTCCGACAACCAGGTGAAAAGAGAACTGGAAAGGGGCTGGAAACACAAGGGAGGTGGGGGAAAACTTACCTTGGTCGCCCAGTCCCAATATAGTCTTCATTTCCAGGCGGAATCCCATCGACACCGAGACCACACCAGGGAATCATTGGGAAGGGCACCAACGACCAACTGGCTGGGTGGCGTCCCCGTGGATACCAGGTGAGCGTAACAGAACGCAAAGCCTCACATAAACCACCTGGGTGCCATGGAAACATCAGAAATTGGCCCAATTGTTGGGGGACCTTCGTGCTGAGGTTCATTCAGCCCCACAAGAGACTAATACACTCTGGAGAGACCTAATAGTGACCAAGGAGCGCACCGACAAAATCAGCAGACAATTCTTGCAATCGCAGGCAGGGCAGACTCCTCTGCCTGGAGGAAATCCACCAATGCAAAATCCTATCTCACCATCTTATACCCCCACACCAGTACAGATCACGCTGCCTGGAACAGTTCCTCTGGCACCACCAGAAAGCTTTTCGGGCGACCCACGGAAGTATGCAGCATTCATAAATCGGTGTCGCCTTCACTTCCTTTGTCGCCCGGGGCATTTCCAAATGACCAAGCTCGGGTAGCTTTCATCCTATCATACTTGAGTGGAAGTGCAGCGGATTGGTCGTGTGCCATTGGTGACCCATAATGATCCGTTGTTGACCCATAATGATCTGTTGTTACAGGACTATGGGGGGGGTTCCAGAGAGAAATGGAAAAACTGTTTGCTCGCCATACCCAAGAACAAGCAGTGGATAACGAACTTTTATCCCTCCGGCAGGGGAACCAAGACATGTTAACATACATTGTGACTTTCAATAGACTGGTTGCTGAAGCCAGGTGGCCAGAAAACAAAAGAACCACGTTATTCCAGCGAGGTTTACGAGGCGAATTAAAGGATGTCTTGGCCCAGGTAGTTGACCCCCCATCCCCCCACTCCCCAGAGACTGTACCGAATTCATAAATCTGGTCGTGCAGCTAGACCATCGGTTGCAGGACTGAAAAGCAGACCGGTCCAAAGCAGACTCTCGAGTAGTTTAAGTTTGGCCTAGAGACAATGCGCCACAGGGGCCAGACAACGCCGTAGAACCCATGCAGATCAGAGGGATACGACCTCCATTAACAAAACAAGAGCGGGATAAAAGAAGACAACAGCAACTTTGTTTGTATTGTGGAAAACCAGGACAATTTCTGAAAGACTGCCCAATAAAACCCCCAAGGAGGACAGTCGGGGCCACAGAAAAGGATGAAGTTAAGGAATCGGAAAACTATCAAGCTCGGCAACCGTAGAGGTCAGTTTGTCGAGTGATGAGAAAGAGCCACTGACCTCACACTTTGCGATACCCGTGATCTTAATAAATCACCAACAATCATCAAAGATGCATGCCGTAGAAGCGTACATCGACAGCGGAGCAGTTGGGAACTATATAGATCAAGAGTTGGCAGCAGAGATGGGGCTCCCTTTGTGTTCTAAGTCTACCAGTGACAAGGTGACTACCATGGATGGGACAGGAATCCCCTCCGGACCAGTAACCCAGTGCACAGCAGCAGTAACCTTGCTGTGCCAGAATGGACATCGGGAGTGTATTTCGTTCGATCTTATAAAGGCACCTCAGTTGCGGTTGATACTAGGGATGCCATGGTTGGTTGCTCACAACCCTTTGATAGACTGGCAGGCACGGAAATTCACCTTTTCCAGCAACTGCTCCCTAACTTGCTACTCTCCTGACCCGGAACCCGACTCCTGTGTCTGCAAGACTTCTAATACTAGAACCTCTACTCTGGGAGTAACTAATACTTTGCCAGATGAATATCGTGACGTTCAGGACGTATTCCAAAAAGACCAGGCTAACACATTACTGCCGCATAGGCCTTATGATTGTCAAATTGACTTTATTCCTGGGGCACAAATCCCTTGCGGCAGGATCTACGCTCTTACCGAAAGAGAAAACCTTCACCTGAAATCTTGTTTGGACCAGTACCTTGCAAATGGATTTATCCGTCCATCTAAGTCCCCAGCAGCCAGTCCTTTGTTCTTCGTACCGAAAAAGGAAGGGGACTTGAGGACCTGTATTGATTACTGCGCAATAAACCAGATAACTGTGAAGAACCGCTACCCCTTGCCTCTTATCAAAGATGCCCAGATCTATGCCAAATTAGACTTTCGGGGAGCATACCACCTGCACCGGGACAGAAGCAGAGATGAGTGGAAAACCGCTTTCTGTACCAAATATGGCTTTTTGAATATCAAGTCATGCCTTTTTGCCTTATGTTACGCTCCTGCAGTGTTTCAATATTTCATGAATGATGTCTTGAGAGAACTGATTGACGTTTGCGCCTTAGTGTACATTGATGACATCTTGGTCTAGTCGGCCTCAAAATAAGATCATATCAGGCATGTTCATTCAGTCCTCACCAAGCTCCGCCAACATCTTTGTATGCAAAGCTGGAGAAATGTTTTTTTTCACGTCACCGAAGTAGAATTCCTTTGTTTCATCCTTTCGCTGAAAGGCATCAGAATGGATGTACATAAGGTTGACGCTATTCTAAAATGGCCATCCCCAACATCTCTGAAGGGGATACAGAGCATGCTAGGCTTTGCGAACTTTTACCACCGATTTATCCCAGACTTCTCTCAGGTTGTGCACCCGATCACAGTACTGCTACGAAAAAGCAATAAAAAGTTTGCTTGGACTGAGGAAGCAGAAAGAGCCTTTCAGGAACTGAAACAAAGGTTCACCTCCGCTGCAATCCTGTGGCACCCGCGTCCAGACCTCCCTTATGTCGTAGAAACTGATGCTTCCAGTATGGCAATGGGAGTGGTCCTTTCACAAAGGGACCCAGAAACTGGCCAGCTGCATCCTGTGGCCTTCCGGTCAAAAAAATTCTCACCCCCGGAAATTAATTACGCTATCACGGAGAAAGATCTCCTAGCCATCCAGTCTGCTTTCAAGGCATGGTGACACTATCTTCTGTGAGCTAGACACACCATTACAGTGATCACAGACCACCGGAAGCTGCAATATCTCAAAACAGCCCAAGCCCAGTCTTCACGCCAGTTACGGTGGGCCCTCTTCTTCACCGAATATGACTGTGATCTCCTTTCGACCAGGGGTCAAGAATGGGAAAGCGGACGCCTTATCTCGAATGAGCATCGATGAAACGGTGTATACAACTCCAGACCCGGTACCCATCATCCCTGAAGACAAACTCTTGGGTATCACAACAGCGTTATCACAAGCCGAATTACAAAACAAAATTCGACAATCAATGAACCCGTTGCTTTCCTCACATGGCAAACTCAAGGAGAACAATATTGCATCAAGGATCAGTTACCTTATTTTAGGGACCAGCTATATGTACCTGAGAAGGAGTTACAACAGCATATCATTTCAGGTTATCATGACTCTCTGATCGAAGGACACCCTGGAATCGCTAAAACTTTAGCCAATGTGAAAAATAACTTTTGGTGGCCTACCTGGCGTAAGGACATTGTCCAGTATGTTCAGTCCTGCGTCGCATGTGCACAAAATAAATCACAGAAACCATCAGGTCTCCTACAACCACTGGACATCCCTCCCACTCCATGGCACACTCTTTCCCTTGACTTTATCACTGATCTGCCACCGAGTCAAGGCATTAACACCATTCTTGTAATCGTGGATTTGTTCTCAAAGACGGCACATTTTATTCCACTCCAGGGTCTCCCGGACGCATCCACCTTAGCAGAAGTATTTCTGGAAAACCTTGTCAAGCTGCATGGCTTTCCATCAGTTCTGGTCTCCGATCGAGGCAGCCAATTTGTATCCAATTTTTGGAGAAAATGTTGTGCAATGGCACAGAGTGACGTCTGGCTATCCACCAGTCACCACCCCCAGACAGACGGCCAAACCGAGAGGACCAACCAGACCCTCGAGCAGTATTTACGGTGCATGCTGTACCATGAATTGAGAGATTGGAAGGACTTACTCTGGATAGCTGAGTACGCATATAACAACTCCGTACATTCTAGCGCGGGCCAAACACCTTTTTACACCTTGTATGGTAGACATCCACGTACATCAGAACTTAACCTTCCTGCCAGCTTGGAAATGCCTGCAGTAAAGACTCTTCATACAACCATCACTCAGGCGTTCAGAAAGGCGAAGGAACATCTTATTCATGCTAAAGAAAAACAAAAGCACTTCGCCGACCAGCATCGGAAAAAGGCCCCAGACTATCAAGTAGGAGACCAGGTTTGGTTAGCCGCTAAATACGTACCCATAAAAGGGACCCAGACCTTCCTTCCTCGATATTTGGGACCCTATACCATCAAGGCAATTATCAACCCAGCAGCCGTCAAATTGGATTTACCACCTAATCTACAAATCCATCCGGTATTCCATGTGTCCCTCTTAAAACCAATGCAACCCGGTACACGAATCAAGACACCACCTCAACCTATACTAATAGATGGAGAACCAGAATTCGAAGTCTAGGGCATCCTGGAGTCTAAGTACTCTAGAGCCAAGTTGTACTATTTCGTCGATTGGAAGGGGTTTGGGGCTCAAGATAGATCCTGGGAACCCAGTGATAACATCCATGCACCATGTCTGATCAAGAAGTTTCATCAGAACTTCCCAACTAAACCTGGACCAGGCAGGAGACACACCTTGAGAGGGGCCTGGAAGGGGGGGGCGGAGGGTGGGGAAGTGCTGTCAGGACCCTCAGCCCTGATCCCCACTGGCAAGCCATTGGCAGGTGGAATCAGGGCTCAGATCACTAATAAGGCCTGGCATCCACTTCTCAGGCCCTCTTGGGGCCAGTCCTGGCACCTTTGGCGCCAGGCTCATCAGTAAGGAAAGACATCTGCTTGAGGAACTACTTTATTTAGGCTTTCAGCCATCATGGAGGCATCCACATAGCTTGATTCCTAGAACCAAGCTATGCGGTCTAGTGTTTTGGGTGTGGTGGCCTAGGGACTACTTTACCTGGACTACTTTACAGTGGCTATTTAAACCACACCTGAACAAGACAACACTCTTCGCCAGGGCTTTAAGTGGGCCGGGGCCTGCCGGGGCCGGGCCCCGGCAGTCTCCAAAAAGTGGGACTGAGCCGGGGCCCTGCCGGGGCCCCCCTTTCCACTGCACGCAACATTGGCGGGATGCATTATCCCGTCGCGGCTGCCGCCGCGACGGGAAATGCGCCTGCCATGAAGTCAGGCATCTGACAGAAGTGGCAGCCAACCACAGCGATGCTGTGCCTGTGCCTGGCTGCCACTTCTGTAAGTCATAGTAACTGCCTCTGGTGACCTCTCGCGCGAGGGGTCACCAGAGGCATTTACTGTCCCTTTGTTTCCCCAGGTCGCCGAGGCGTCTTTAACCCTCGGCGAACCTGGGGATTCCTCGACATTTTTCGAGGTTTATGAAAGATGGCTTGAAAAGTACACAATTCAAGCCATCTTTTATAAAGCTTTGCCGACGGACAATTTTATAAAAGATGGCTTGAATTGTGTACTTTCAAAGCCACCTTTTATAAAACCGAAATGTTTAAAAAAAAAATGGCCTGAAAAGTAGGCAAACCGTAAGGTATGCACACACACATATATATGCATGTTATATATCTGTGTGCGTACCTTACTATGGTTTGTGTACTTTGCAAGCCATCTTTTCTAAACATAGAAATATGTTTAGAAAAGATGGCTTGCAAAGTACACAAACCATAGTAAGGTACGCACACAGATATATAACATGCATATATATGTGTGTGCATACCTTACGATTTGCGTACGTTTTAGGCCACGCCCCCCACAAGCCACTCCCCCAAATGAGGGCCCCCCCTCGATTTCTTACCCCACTTAAAGCCCTGCTCTTCGCGTTACTTTGCTTCTAGCAACGTGACGCTCACCGTGTCCAGCTTTCTCATGAGCCTGGTGAATTCCGGACCTGCAGAAAAACCAAGAACATCGTTAGCAGCAGAATCTTACCTGCATTCATCATCCTTCCCTGGTCGTAGCTCCTGAGCAGCTCTGTTGGTGGAGTTCACCGCCTGGATCGAAGGACCTGAGAAAAGGAGGAAGACATTATTAAAGGAGATAGTGGAGACATTACAACCACAAAGCACTTAGACTTACCTGGTTGGTTGCTTTTCGGCCGGCATAGCTCCGGAACTCCATCTGCACTGGGAACTCACTGCAACCTACGAAAAGAGAAAAGCACAGGTCAGTGAGGACCAGACATCGCTGCGCTACGCAAAGCGCTTTCTTACTGCATCATAGTGCTATAGCGCGCCATCATCTCTCAGTGAGAATCAGCAAATCCAGTTCTCCAAGCGGACACTCTGCGCTCCTAGGGAGATTAAAAAAAGAGACATTTAGAACAGAAAAGGCATGCAAGAATTACGACGCCATCAATCGCAATAAGACCTACCTGAAAGACACTACAAGAGCAGCAGTCAGTGAAGTAACTGGACCGCCCGCGCCCACAAAAGACAACGCGCCCCTGCCCAGAGAGCAGGACGGAGAGCCCACCGATTCCGACAACCAGGTGAGAAGAGAACCTGGAGGGGCTGGAAACACAAGGGAGGTGGGGGAAAACGTACCTTGGTCGCCCAGTCCTAATATAGCCTTCATTTCCAGGCGGAATCCCATCGACACCGAGACCACACCAGGGAATCATTGGGAAGGGCACCAACTGACTGGGTGGTGTCCCCGTGGATAACAGGTGAGCGTAACAGACGCACCATGGTTCATCCTAAATCCAAGCAGGGGAAAACATAAAATATCCTCCAATCTTCCAGAGGCGCTGCCTCAGGCTCCCAACCCCCGCCAGTCTCACTCATGGACTCCTCCCACCCCTCCCGCGATGAATGATTTCCTGGCACGAAAACCGATATCTCACACCTCTGATGTATTTTCAATGCAGGAACTATCAGATTCATTTAAGGAACTACATCACAGTAGGCAGGGAGTGGGAAAAAAAAGTATGGATGACCTAGAATCTGCTCACTGCAAGCACTCTCATAACAAAGAGGATCTGAGTCGTAGGGTCCTGGCACTAGAAGGTCAACGCCACATGGAAGAGTAAATCGAATATGCGTAAAACTATTCCAGGTGTAACATAAGGATTTGCAGGATTCCCAAAGAACTTGCAAACTCAATTTTGTAGCAATACACAACAACGGTGTTCACCTCCACAATAGGAGAAACCCAGGAAACCAACGTTACCATCGACCGAGTTCAGAGTATTTACAAACTTTCAACAGAGGAAGGGCCTAACCCCAGAGGTCCTGGCAAGACTTAATTATTTCAAAACTATGGAACTGATTCTACAGAAAGCTAAGGAACTGATTCTACCCAAACCAGTCTAGGGAAGCATTTATCAAACTCTTCCAAGACCTGTTACCAGCTACCATAATGGCATTGCCTTATGAAACCTTAACGCCCTGGCTCCAACAGAGAAATATATCATAGCGCTGGGGATGCCCCTTCAAGATGATCTTCTCTTACAAGGGCACTCAAAACCAATTCACAACGCTAAAGGCAGCTCAAGAAACTCTCAGACTCCCTTCAAAGGAGCTGCAAGGTATCAGAGAGCCAGACAGAAGGAACCTCACAACCGGCATGGTCTCAGCAGTTTTCCTCCACGGAAAGGCGGACATTGTGAACACAATCAATTGAAAGACAAGAGGGGAGTAACGATTCGCTGTCTCAAACTTGAATGCTAACATCCAAAACAAAATGAGAATACTACCACAGTAATGCCCGAGTAACAGGCTAAAAGGTTTTAGGATATAGATCACCTGGGGATGCTTTACAATTCCAGCCTGGCCGACACGGCCTCATAGTCCCCAATTAGGTGTAGGCCTAATGTATTCCCCAATTTGGTCCCGAAATAGTTCAAAACTATGTTCAGTTACATACATTTTTAGTGCATCCAGTCCGATATCACAGCGAGTAGTGTGCTCGCTTTGACATCTGTGCAGAGCCTGCTGACGCAGCCTTTCATCCTTCCAGGGTCGATAAATGAGCCACCAGACACCGTGGGTAATAGTAAGCAGCGCTCAGATACCTGAGGGTTCATAGCGCTATATAAATGCTAAATTAGTATTATTATTATCCATTGTTAAGTCAGTTTAATTGCAAATGTTTACGAGGAAAAGCAGAACAAGTTCCATGCTCCATTTACCAGACCCCACCTACAATCTGGGAAAAGAACTCCAAAACAACTTAAAACATTAAGGAAAGTCTGCTAGCTAATCGTGCAACCACCAATCGCATAAGCAGAGGGATACAACCCTGAATAAGGGGAAACCGAAGCAGGGGGAATGAGCAACACTACTCCAATCCGAGACTTGCCACCACATTTAGCTTTGGAAAAACCACACACTCTTGACAACCATGACGGACCGTAAATGCATTATGCTGAACGTTCAGGGTCTAAACTCTCCTATTAAAAGGAGAAGTGTATTCAACAAATTACAAGAATCTGGTGCTGACAAAGTTTTCCTAAAAGAGACCCATCTGCACCGCACAGACTGCCACAGCCTCGTATCAAAATAGTTCCCACACCAATATTTTGCCTCCGTGCCCTATCACAAATGTGGCATCACTATTCTAATTAGTAAAAGAGTACAATAAGGCAGATTTCTGGGAATTGTCATCCAAAGTGGTGAAACGAAGTTCACTATATTAGCAATTTATGCCCCAAACATTCAAGATTTCTTCAGTAGGATTTTCCCACGTATGGATGAAATACAACAAGGGGAACTAATCATTGGAGAGGATCTTAACTCATTGCTACAACCGAAAATAGATGTGTCCAGCTCCTATACATCTGGAGAGACACCCCCCACCACTTTGCTACTACAGGCCTTTCAAGATTTATGCAGTTATTTCCATTCAAATGATCAAGACTACACCTTCTACTTGCATGTATACCACAGCTTTTCCAGAATGGATTGTATACTGATCTCACAATCCCTAATCCCCCGCCTCTCTTCAGTGATGGAAACATCCACAGTCTCAGACTATGCACCTGTCTCTCTTACGCTAAACCAGTGGGCTTTAAACATTTTCATACGGAATCTCCCTTGAGTAAACCTATTGTTTCTGGGCCCCCACGCCCGCCTAGGGATTGCCCCCCACCCCTCAGGGGGAGCGGAAAGGGGAGGCAAAGTAAGTGCCTGGGGGGCCGCAGACGCTTTTAAAATATAAACACATTGTCTACTGCTTACATCTTCTATTTAAAGAAATCGCATTAAAAAGTGACTAAGATGACTGTTTTTAATATAAAAAGGGATTAAAGAGTTCCCCCACTCCCCTGTACAACCTTTCGGCCCCCCAGTTTGAAGACCACTGCCCTAAACCTTAATGAGCAACTGACAGATTATTTGGCAAGGTACCCATGCCCTCCTGAGAGACCTGGCCGTTCTAAACACCATTAAAACAAGGGTCACCCAATACTTCACTCAAAATACACCTGAGGAAACTTCATTTGAGTCTAGATGAGAAGTGTTAAAACAGATCCTAAGGGAGAACTGATTAGCTTGGCAGTGAATAGAAAGAGGGTACTAACAGCCAAACGTATGGAAATAAAGCAGCGGGTAAAATCCATTGAAGGCCAATAAAAAAAAATGACTGCTCTAGAAGATCCCTTTGGCAACTCCGTCCTCTAGATCTGAACTAAAAGCATCATGGGGCGTTGAGATCTCACAAACTACTCCAAGCAAAGCAATTCTATTTCAGTACCTCAAATAACACGACTAGACTACCAGCCTGCAAATTTTAGTCTCTCCAAGCCCGAACTGCGATCGATAAACTACAGGATTGAAATGGCCAAACCCAATACTGAACATTCGGTGCCAATACCACACCCAACTATTCGCCCCAGATCAGGTGATTGGATCGAGCAAGGAAATCCTTTTAGTTCTGATTCAATCTTCCATAAATCTCAGCCGTAGACCAAATTAAATTAGAGGACGATATTACCCCCAGAGGAGGATCTCCCGCTGATCAGCAATCTGGCCAACAACAAATCACCAGGTCGGGACGGGCTAACGGCCCTATTTTATAAACAATTTCGTGCAGAGCTGATTCTGCTTCTAGTAGAGTTTTACAATAGCTTTCTGGCTCTGTAGATAGTGATCCCATCAATGGGAAAGTAAAGATTGCTACCAGGGAAAGCCAGCACCTGGTGCGACTCATACAGACCTATAGTATAACTATATAACTACGAAGCGAGAATAGACTAAGAAATACTAGCAAACCGCTTGTTAGTATTATGTTAGTATTACTGCCTGACTTGATCCCAAGCATACCAGACTGGATTTGTACCAGGAAGTCAAACATTTGACAACATGTGGAAGACAATTAATATTGTAGACTACGTGTCTCACCAGAAGAAAACGTTATCCTTATCAATTGATGCTGAGAAGCCATTCGATTGAGTAGACTGGAAATATTTAAAAAAGGTTCTGATCCATTTTGGATTTAGTCCCAAATTTGACTTTACTTTTAGCCAACTATGCTTACCCATCCGTAAGCATAAAAATGAATCGGAGGCTATCGTAGCCCATACCCCTGGGGCGGGGAAGGCATCAGGGATGCCCACTATCCCCGTTTTTGCCATATCTATGTAACCTCTGGCCCAGCAGGTTAGGGGTAATGGCGAGATTCAGGGCATTGAGATAGGGTGCTTGCAACACAAAATTGCACTTTATGTGGACGATCACCTATTTTTTTTAATTTTATTTTTCTTTTTTTATTATTTTTTTAATGCAAAACTCAATTTGAACGCTGTCTACAATTGCATCACATCTAACAGACTTCTGGTGAATATCGGGCTTCAAAATCAATGATGCCAAGTAGCATTTCTTAAATATAATGTGTACGGGCGCAACAGTGGCTCCCTTTAAGTAGAGATATGACTTTGGGTTATGGCAAGTTAAAATATCTGGAAATATATCTGTCCAACTCCCATCAATCCCTATATAGACTCAATATCCCCCCTTCCTTCAAACTGTCAAACAAGATGCAGGGCTAAACAAGATATAAGCAGGATTGCAGTGACAAAGATGATCCTTCTCTTAAGATTGCTATACATGTTCCGAGCTCACCCAACAATATTTCCAACCAAGGTCATATTGAATGCAATCACAGATATTCCAGTTTATCTGGGCTAAAGGGAACCCAAGCATTCCACATAAAACAATGCTCTCCCCCAGGCTAAATTATAGACTCGGAGTCCAGGATATAGAAGGTCATCTTCTAGCATCCTTATCAGCACCATTCTTACAATGGAGCAACCAAGCAAGTACCAAGCAACCCCACCCGTCTAAGCAAATGGGTCTGCTTTCCCTGGCGACCAGCAAAAATACATTCAACTTGCTATCCAGCATGAAAGTGACACCATACTGGGACTGCACAATAAGGGAATCTCCTATCTCACCTACCCCCCCTGAAAAAAAAAATCTCTCTCAACAGTAAAGACAGACACAAATGATCACATTTGAAGGGTTTTTATTAAACTGTAAATGCAGGATGGACAAACTCCTAACCTAAATCTGAGCTGGGAGCAAGAGTCGACCATCAAATAAAAAATAAGGCAGTTATTGTGGCGTTGTCAAAATAAAAGGGCCTATACTGACAAAAACCTATTGCCAATTTCTTACAACTAATTACAAAAAGGGTGTGGGTAAGGGTTCAATCAATAAAGAAAGAAGTGTTCACAAATAATAAGTCAGGATGTGATTGCCAGTGTCTCCCTTCCCCACGTTTTTAGCATGGGACAAGGCGGGAACTTAGAGCACAGCACACGCTCAAGCTTTCTCAGCACGAGAGAACAGTTCTGTTCCAGCTATCCAGTTCTTTGATGGATAAGTCCCTTTTCAAATCAAGTCTCTTGCCTTCAAGGGCATGATGGAATGCACAAACAAACCAAAAGTTCCTTTATCAACTATCGACTTTGGGTGAGGACTTTTCACTGCTGGATATCCCTTGACTGGGCTCTGACCCACTTGACAAGAGAGACTATTCACTTCCCCTGTTCTTCCAATGCTTCTTACTTTCACAAAGTTTTTCAGGCTTTGCACCTAGTTGTCGGCTTCCCTCTGCCGGGTTCACTCTCAGCAACTTCTACAAACAGTTTACTATGGAATTTAAGACTTCGCCCCTTCTCTTTAGCTTCCCTCCTCTGGGTTCACTCTTGACAACTTTTAACACACAGTTCATATGCTAAGTTTGACAATGCAGGATTAATTTCCCTTTCTTTCACAATCAATCGGTAGGTCAAAGACTTTCAACGGTACATAGGATTTTACAAGCACCATGTATGACCGCGTTGACCTCTCTTCGCCTCTTCCCAAGGCCTTCTGTTTACGGTAGTCTCTTGTCATTGTGTAATCGCCCAGAGTTTCTTATGTGAGCACCCACATGGTGCCGAACACCTCTGTTATGGGGTTTCCCCACCTTTTCTCAATAGTTCCTTTCAAAGTTCAAATCAGCTCTTGCTACTTTTGTTCAACACAGTTCGGTTTCTTATCAGCTGTCTTCTTGACTCACCGGCTGTGATGAACCGCTTTGCTTTCTTTTCCTTCGAGTCAAGGTTGGTACCATTGAGACAAGCGTCTCTCCCTGGCTTGGTTATCAGCGGAGGAGGGTCTCGTGTACTGTAGACATCTGCTGCAACAGATGCTGGCCTTTGTTCACAGTTGTATATTTCCGATTGCAGAGGTTTCACGGGCCTGGATCGGAAAGGGCAAGGTCACATCTCTCCTTGTGACCCTCTCAGTATTCACCATCTTTCGCCTCCTCTTGAAGTGCCGTGCTGAGTTAGCCCTCACATTGTGCAGTCTGCCTTCTCCCCCCCCTGTGCTCTTGTGCTCCACCTTTCATCCCTGTGGGGAAGGGAAAGGGCCGTCGGGTGTGTTTGTGATTTTGGTCAATTGCCTGACTTTGCCTGATCCTTGGACTGGGACATGTCGGGTAAACGGCTGTGGTGTTAGTCTGTTGTCTTTCGATGGTGAGGCAATAGATACCTGTACACATAGGAAGGACACTGCTGTCAATTCTATTCTTCATGCATCTAGCAGTCATAAGCGCAGTGTTGTAGAAAATATACCAAGAGGAGAATTTCTCAGATCAAGACGGAACTGCAGCCAATTTACCAGTTTTCAAAAAGAATGCAAGTCCATTGGCGAAAGATTTCAGGCAAGAGGGTACTCTAAACGCCTAATTAGACAAACTACCGATTCGATTCAAAAAGTGCTTAGACAAACGTTATTAGAAACAAAACCAGAAGGAGAGAAAACCGAATATCCCAAATTGGTAAACTTTATTACCAAATACTCACGAGATAGTAAATTAATTTACCAAATGTTGAAGAAACACTGGCATTTACTATTTTTGGACACAGATCTAATAAACTATATTTCGGAAACCCGCACTATCATCTTCACGAAAGCAACCACTCTGAGAAATGTACTATGCCCTTCTTTCCTCAAATCAGAGCCAATTGGACAAGAGCACTGGCTAACGTCAAGCCAGCAGGATTTTATAAATGTGGAATGTGCAATTTTTGCAAATATACACTATCACCCACGAAAATGTTCAAATGCCATGGTGGGCTGGAAATTAAGATTAAGGATTTCATTAATTGCCGATCAATGTTTGTCATATATGGAATACAATGTGTTTGTCAAAAAATGTATATTGGCAGCACCATAAGAGAAGTACGCTTCCGCATACGGGAACATCTCAACAGCTTGAATAGTCAAGATATTCGATTACCTTTGGCAGCTCATTGGCAAGAACATCACCAAATGGATAATGCTAAAGACATTAGATTTGTCGGACTCCAACAAATCCAGCCACATCCCAAAGGAGGTGACAGAGAGCTGAAACTACGCCAACAGGAAGCAAAAATGATCTGCAAACTCTGATGCTTGTCACTCGGTCTCAACAAAGAGCATGAGCTAAATGTTTTTCTATGAAGCGTTTTAGAGATATATGGAACTGATGGAAATTTGTGATATATGGTTGATATACTGTATTTTGACTTTGATTTTTACCAAAGCACTTCTTTTCCTCAAAACAGGCCAAGTGACATCATAAGCTTTATTTCACAAACAAATAATTATCAGTTCTATTCACTTTGTATCCGAGTCATACACATACAACAAGGCCATGTAGGAAAAAATCGAATATTGGTGAACCCTTCCTGTTTAACCACAGTTACCTAGCAACTATGGACAGGCGACCGATCACATGTCAAGATGACCTCTTAGATCCCCGAGCACTTACATTGCAGATACTCAAGTACAGAGATACCGGCAACAATACTATTAACTCTACCACGTATTTGCCCAATTCTCTCGAAACTGGCCCACTGACACAAAAAAACTTGCACGCACCTTTTTACAATCTGACTGCTATTCTTACTCTCTTCCGGGACACGTGATGCATCACGTGACCGGAAGAATTCATCATGCTACTATAGCAATGGCAAGTATTTGCCGATGCTTCAGTCTCGGCCCGACGGCGCAAGATAACACTCGGAAGATTGTACTCCAGCCAGTAAGCTCCGACCAAAAACATGCCAGGCACTCTTTCACTCATAATCGCACGTAACTGGCAAAACAAACTTAATGCTTACTACTTACACACACCTATACTTTTTATTTTTTCAGAATACGGCATAAATATATAATGGAAAACCATGTTGGACATATGTTATTACTTGCAACAAAATCATTGATCTTTCAGGTAACTTTTCAAGTAAATCTTTTACCAAAGAGCTAAACTCACTGTAGCACCTATATCTCGCATTTGGAAATGGAGTGAGGACCTTTGCAACTTTCAGGCTTACACCAAACCTTCTTGTCCTTTTAGGAAATTGATTTCCAGTTAACAACTAATTCTGGACTGCCAATGTGACTCACATATTGACCTCAACAGAAAGCATATGATCTAAAGACGTTGGGCATAACTGCACCAAAGGTAACTTAACACTATTTCTTTTCTCTGAGTTTCGCTCCCGATAGGCATGGCCTTTTATATTTGTTCTAGTCACAGCAATTTGTATGTATGGTGCTTTGACCGATGCAAACTATATATTCCTCTTGTTTTCTATTATTATGCGGAAAGTAAATATTAACACATTAGGAAATTGCCAAATGTTGGTGCTTTGTTATATATAAGCTCCACAGTTGAATAGTAAGAATTATACTAATTGCAAAAAATATAGTTAATTTTGAAAATGTTAACTTATATGGTCGAGTTTATTTATCCAGTCATTAATACTTGATTACCTTCTTTTCTTTTCTCCTTTTTGTGTTTCATTATTACATGGTCTTCTCCTGTGTTTTCTCCGCCCCTCCCCGCTTGTGTTGGTTCCCTCCCCAGACTCTCTCTGCCAACAAAGATTGTTGATTGAATATGTTAAATTGCATCAACCATTATTAACTTTACGCCCTGATGACGACCTAGATAGGTTGAAACACGTGTTGGCGAAAACAAGTTTCTTCTTTTTTGAATGCATATCTAGCACATATGTAAAGTGTGACCAAGTTCCTCCTATGCATGATTTATTGACTACCAAAATGTGGTTCTTCACCCCTTTCTTTGGTTAAAATTGAAATGTATGCTAACAATACTTTTTCCTTTTTGTTGAATTTGAAATACAGGAACCTTACTTTTTAAACACTTACCAGGTGTCTCTCATATTTACTTATTTTCTAAATCCCAAACTCTACCAAACTAATACCACATAGATGTGGTATATGTATGATTGAGCGCAGTCTGTGAGGTTAGCATCGTCTCAAGCTTCGTTTCTATACAGGTGATAGTGGAAAATCACCAGTCTAACCACACGGCTGCAGCCGCTTCTATCACTTTAAAATCAAAGGGAGTTCCTATTACTTCAGTGGTGCGCACCCACAAACCCTTCCCTTGGGGCCACGATTTCCACAAAAATTATTAATTTGTTGTCTTTTGTGTTGTACAAAATTGTTCATATCGGAAAAGAGGTTGCAGGGGGGCATTATTTTGGAATGCTCCTACGTGGTAGGATGGGGGTAAAGGTGTTGCAAGAAGGGTGGATACCACGTTTCACCCATCAGTGTCCCACTCCCCATCCAGGTGATCTCCCTCACTGGTCCACCCCAAGGAACTGGATCCAACCGCGATGGCTGTGTCCTGGCCACCTGGATGACAGATCCCAAGGGAGACGCCTTCAGGTTTCTCACAACAAACATCAACAAATTGGAGGAAGACCTTAAAACCCCAATAGAAGATCACTCATAGTACAATGCTTGGCAGTGCACTATCAAATCCTCAGGGTGTGTGCAAGCAAGGGAGAATAGTTACAGAATGATGGTGCGCTGTACCTCGTCCCCACATGGCTGAAATATAGGATCTGCGTGATTTTTCCCTCGCGGAAAAGTCAGCGACAGAAAAGTTTGCATGAGAAATGTGCAAACCACAAAAGGTTTGCACATTTCCCATGCGAACACACATTCAAAACCCCTAGATACCCACACCCCTCCCCCACCCACACCGTCAACACCCCCCAACATAAACAAACCCTACTTACCTTTTTTACACGCTGAGTCCCTGCTGCGCCAGTTCCCTTTCACTTCCATGATTGGGAACCGGTGCCGCAGGGTCCTTTTTTTTTTCTTTATTTTTTTTTATTTTTCAGGAGCTGCAGGGGTGTCCCCCGCTCATACAGTGAGCAAGGTGGTACGGGGGACACCCCTGCAGCCTCCGCAGTCTTTTTTTTTCTTTATACTTACCTACAATGCTACCACCAAAGGTTCGAACTTTTGGTGTTCGAACCTTTGGTGGTAGCATTTTTCGGTCTTTTTGTACGGTCTGACTTTTTAAAATTTTGATTTTATTTATTTTGTTTGGTCCGTTTTTACAATTCTGAAATATAATATCTCCCAACTACCTCTTCCAACTGTTGGAGATGTGAGCAGGCCCCAGGTACGCTATTCCACATTTGGTGGACTTGCACCCTTTTCCAACCATTCTGGAAAAAAGATCACAGCTACAGATTTACCATTTAGAACCGGTGGTCATATTGTTGAGGAAGGAAACGTCAGACTGTCTATACTCGTTCTCTCCAAAAAGCTCAAAACGTCTGACTCACTCACTTGTAGCAGCCAGGTTTGCAGTGGTTTACAATTGGAAAGCACGCACTACAACAGATATACAAAATGCTGGCACCGAATACAGAATGTAGCGGCCATGGATACAATCTCAGCCACAATGGGGAGCGAAATATCCAAATTCTTGGAAACCTGGCATCCTGTCATCTATTTGTGCAACAGAACGATTACCCAGCCGTACACCATACATTTCTGGATCTTCACCCTCATATGAGTTAGTTCTCACCCACTAAACTCTGTACTAAGCAGGAATGGAGGACGGTATGCAATGTCTGAGCTCCACAATACTTCCTTGTCCGCGACTGGTATAGAATATGCCCGGTTGTAAAATGTGTGAACATTTTCATATAAATCGTTGTGAAGAGCATGAGATTTGATTGAATGAGTTGCTTTGTATGAATTATGTAAAACCTCAAGGTTTTAAAAAAAAAGACTGTTGGAAGATGTGAGCCTGGATGAGGAGAGCCAGTGGGTCTTCCTATGTGTAACGGCTTAATGTAACCTGTATTTAAGGAATAAAAGAACTTAGTTGTGACACCTGAAGTGCCTGCAGAGCGGCTTTATTTCGCTATGGTTGCAACAGTCGGGGACACCTCCGACACCCTGATTCCTCTTCAGCTGTATTGCTTTGAAGTCCTCCAAGGTTTCCAAAGACAAAATAAGAAGATGACTAGCGGGTCTGTTTTCTAAAGAAAGCAGCACATGCCTCAAGTGCGAGAGGAGGATCCTCAGTTTGTGCATCACAAGAATGCCCATATGAACATGCTACTCGCCGAAGGAAAACCTACAAACAAAGGTTACTAACTTTTCTTTTAAAAAGGTTTGAAAACTAGGTTCCATGCCAAAAAGCCACACATCTGTGCTGTGTGGAGATGCAGGGGGGGATTGCCAATCTGTTAGTCTCCAGATTTATAACGGTATTGCCAATGCTGCGCTGAAGGGACTAAGTAGAGCGTACAGTGTTTCATAGGACAAGAAAATGGACAGTCTAGGATATGGCCCATGCTTGCCATCAATTTCTATTGGGCATTGAATATAGATGGGTTCAAGAACGAATAGAGCAAACCACGACCTTGGGACTAGGAAAGATGTATGATCTTGCAGCAGACCTGAACATGAGAAAATTAGATAGTTCTGTTAATCTGACCTTATATAAATACGTAGTTGGCTATAAATGCATGGTATATCCATAATTTAAAAGCAAAGGGAGAGCTCCAGAATAAGAAGCATGGATTGTGTTACGGTCTAGCAAGGAATTTAGCAGAGTATGTTAGGACGTGAAAGCCCTTTACCATCAGATGCTCTACACAGTTAAAACAGGCTTCCAATCCTAGTAAGACCAACAAGTGGGGAGATCTCTTGCAGAGCTCTCTGTAACCTGAAGGCCTTGGGCTCAAATCTCATTGGGAATGCAATGGGTGTCCCAACCACTGAGCAGAAATATGATATCCAGTCATGCTAGTGGTGAATGAAACACTGATGTAAAGCAGAGATTGAAATATTTAAATTTTAATACATTTCGTCGAGTTGAAGGTGGATTCAGGAAACCCTCTTCTTTTATAAAGATGGGGAGGATGGAGCAAAGGAAGGGGGAGATATGTAGGGTTGTCGGGTTTGCCCTCGAAAATATATTAAGTAGAACGAATGTTCGATGTGGGAAACGTATCTATTTCGAAGACGGAGAACACGTATTATTTTCTGTCTTTTTATTCCACAAAATTCTTCTAGGTGGTGCTGACGAGAAACCATGTTCAAATTCAAACAAGCAGGGAAGGTCGGGTGGGTGAAGGTAGAGAGAGTGGGGGCAGGGTGAGTGGGGGTACAGAGAGTTGGATGGGTGAGTGAAGGTAGTTGGTTGGGGCACAAAACATGAAGATATAAGCAGCTTCTGAAAGACTCGTCAAAAGTAGCCCAAACACAACCCAACCAACTGGTGGGATTGGGGTAGGTGGTGATAGAGAATGCAGGTGGGGATAGAAAAAGTAGGGTTGGGGTTGATGGGGAGTAGATTGGCAGCATCGGAAGACCAAAAAGATCTGCAGTCAAAGGTAGCCTAAAAATAGACCAATTGTACGAAATAGCCTGATTTCAAATCACTGTGCAGCTGAAAAATGGAAAGCCCAGCACCCGACTTGCTTCTTACAAATATTATTGGGGAACTTCTCTCTCATTATGTAGTTTCGAAAAAGAGATTTTAGTGATGTGTTTCATGTTGTGGCATTTTTGGTTGCTATGCCAACCAGATATTCTACAACCCCCATCCCCTCTCTCTATTCTGTAACAAGGGTTTCTGAAATGTTGTGGCGCAATCGCCACAAACGTTCGCTAAAACCAAAAAGATGGCAACAAACAAAACAGAAGTAACTCTTTAGAGGGGACTATGCCGACATTAAGGTCAGTGAAAAAAGCTTAAAGATAGATTGTTATTTTAAGAGCAAAAATATTTCTACGGGATTAAATTGCCAAGGTATTTTTCTGTCTGGCTGCTTTACACAATTCTTGTTGGTGTGAGTGGGCACTACAGTTTAAACAAAAATTGTTATCAGATTTGATTAATCATGAACGTTATTTGGGGTCAACCAAAACCTGGAATGCACTGTTCCAGGCAAATACCTACCCAAGCAGACTGATGAATCCAATTCCCATGAATTGGAGTCACTAGTCTGCTTGGATGCTTTACATAGTCCTCCACCACCCAAGTCAGAAGGGGCTGTAAGGACACGTGTTAGAAGTGCCCAACAACTCAGCAATACTCCTATCATGTTTAGAAGGATACAAGGCAGACTTGACCTGCTGGGATTAGAACCCATGACCTTTCAATTATGCACAGATTTTTGCAGTGGTTGCCATAGTTGGCTGAGCTATTTGACCAGTGTATCCTTTTTAACGTGTCTGTAACAGGGCAGATTATATGGTAAATGGTGGGGGCGATTAGAATGAGGTATCCCATGGGCACTTCCACTGATTGCCCATATCAATTCCCTTTCTTTTACTATAGGAGAAAACCAGCCAGATCTGAACTTTATTCATAGCATGGCCATGAGGAATTATGTATGTTAGGTAGACCGGTGTTTCATGACTTCCTCGACAACATTTTTCACGAAAACACCGGTCTTGACCACTAGCTTTACATAACCAGACCACCCACTCCCCTGCAGACTGATCTTGCTGTAAGCAAAGGAAAGGGTTGGGGGGAGGAAGCCTAAGGGGAGGAGGAGAAGGCGACAGTGTGAGCTGCCCACTAGTGTTGAACAAGCAAAGTAATTAGCAGCCCTATGGTTTTGCATCGTGATTTATGAGAGGGGTGCGACCTAATGTATCCCCTGGATTAATTGAGGAAAATTAACTATGCTGTAATTGTCAAATGAACATGACCATCTATTGAAACTGAAAGTACTTATCAGAAACATTAATTGAACACCAACTTTAAAAAAAAAAAACATGCTCCAGTAACTTAGTCACTCGACTGTAGGTTTACTGATGGCTTTTGATTTTTCATGCCCTGAATGTGCATGTTTCCTTTGCTTGATATGATATGTTATTTATAACGTGCTTAATAGCCAGAGGTTTCTAAGCACGGACCCGGGGATTGAACCTGTGTTGCTCCGTATCATCTTGCTTCCAAGGTGAGCACGTTGCCCCTGAGTAATGGAGACTTAAAGTAGAATATACCTTGCATAGGATGGCTGTACCAGGCATGTGAACGTATTAGGGCATCGGAGGCTGCACTTAACCTATGATTGCAGCACCACCACATGTGAAGTAATACCTTAGTATATACGGATTATAATCTATGTGTGATGGTTTAATTTAGGGCATTTGAGTCTGCGTGACATGACAACCACAGCTTAACGGGTTTGCCACGCAACTATTTGGTTGCCACTGCTTGGTTGTAGAACACACCTTGATAGGCTCTGGCTTCAGGACAATTTAGCAGAATTTCCAACGAGGGATGGACTACGTCAAAAGTGTCCGTTAGCAATAGTTTATGTTAAACCCGGGGCAGAAAATCAAGGGCATGCCTTTTCACAATTTGCATAACTCCTCTGGGTCTGAGGGGAAGGAGTGGGTCGATAAGGGTTGGACATTGTATGTGTAGAGTTCTTTCCCCAATGTTTTTGTAATTTAGTGGGCAGATTTTTGGAGGTTTATCATTGAGGGATGATGGACTATTTTGAAAATGAGCCAGCATGGCGACCAGTACTAACTAGCCTCAGAACACATACTATATGTCTATTAGAGAAGTTAAACTCCATTAATTGTGTACCCTTTTACAGTCTCATGTTTTGGACTGCTTTAGTATACACTTCAACTATTTAAAAAAATCTCTGCTCTGTATAAAACTATTTGTTTTAATCTTTTGATAAACAGAAGCATGCTCATTGGAACGCGCCAATGGCTGGGGGAACTAAGTGGAAATTGAGCGACTTAATTCCTGTCTGAATACCTATTCACTGAGATTACCTATAACGCACAACCTACCTGTTACAGCTTCGAATTAGCCTTCACCTGCTACTCCAGAGATGTCACCATCATGGAAAGCCACCTGAGGTGCATGCTGGTGCCTGGCACCAGGTGGTGCTAAACCCTCCGTTGAAACACTAAGCTTTGCTTTGATTAGAGGGATGTTGGGCACCTAGAAAGAAGTGGTCGTTGGTGACATACATATTGCTTACTGTACCTGATCTACTGTCTTTTTATATTGTTTATTTACTGTGTGAGCCAGGAATGAGACACAGACAAGGAGGACTAGTATTGATTGCTACAAACCTTTATTGACATAATAAAACTTCTTCCCCAGTTCTTAACTTTGTGGGGTTGAGGCAGGGTTGTGTGATTGCACCAACCCTCTTCAATCGGTATGTTTCGGACATTGCAGCACTGTGGGAGGCGGGTAATACCAATCCAGTAAAGATGAGCAACTTAGTTTTAAACTGGCTGGCCTTTGCCACTGATATCATTCTTTTTTATAAAACACCAATTGGCCTCCACAGGAAACTAACATTATTCTTTCAGTATGCTGTTCCAGAACAATCTGCAAATCAACGGGCAAAAATCCAATGTTGTTCTCTTTTCCTCTAAGAAATGTCCTAAAACTTACTGTTGGAGGGTGGGAGACCAGCCCTTGGAAAGGGTGGCATCAATGAGGTACCTGGGATTCAATCTTGCAAATAACCTCTCTAGGGGGGCTTGGACCACCCTTTTTAAAGAGGGATTTACCACCTTCTCCAGCATGGGGTCTGGCATGGATTCACATGCTCATGAATATTCCCCGTCGTCAGGCTGGGAATCCTCGGTAAAGGAAAAATCAGTTTCAGTTTCGTTTCTGAACAGTCTTTCTACTATTAACCAATCACTGGTTTCTGGGTCATACTACCCCCAGCCAATGACTACCCTCTACCTAAGCCCCTCCTCTGGCAGCCATCTTCAGATTTTTACCGCACGTTCAAGTGTTGGAAGTCCTCGTGCTATAGCTCTCGAGCTTTTACTGCGTTTTCCTGCTTTTTTCGAAGAGATTTTCTCATTTTTTGGTTAAATCGAGCCTCAAGCTCCACCGTTCTACTTCCGATCAACTCGGACCCGTTTCGGAATTTTCTTCGCCCCTCAAGGGTGAAGTTTTCGTTGAGTTACGCTTCTTGGAGGATTCCAGAAGATCTGAGGCCTACCATGGACATGGCCCAGGACAAGGGAAGCTCGACGCCCGGATCCAAGCTGTTCAGGAACTGCCCTGGATGCGGGTTACAGAATGTTTTCAAGGAGGACGAGCATTCGAGATGTCTCTACTGCCCTCATGAGGACAAGACGCACGTGGAGAAGGACTGTGCGTTCTGCAAGAACCTATCGGAACGGACCTTGAGGGATCGTCACACCCGCCTCGCCAGCTGGCTGGAGAAGGGCCCAGCAGGTGAGAAGAAGAAAAGGTCTGAGCGGTCTTCTAAGTCCTGAGAGGGCGCCCCGGGACGGGGGCCCAACAGAAGGCTAGGCACCGCGAGTCCGCGGGCACGGGAGCGCCGAATGGTCAGGCTCTTCGGCTGCCAGGCAGGGCGTGCCTTCCCGGCACCATCAACCACGAGCCAACGCTCTGGTTCGGGGAAGAGGAAATCTGAGAACCCGGGTAAGCTCCTGGAGAGGCCCCAGTCGATCTCGAAGGATTCATCCGAGGGGGAGCGAGGCGGTGACCCTGCCCCCAAGGTGAAGGCCTCAAGCGCACCCAAGGTGGTGAAGGCCTTGATTCACCCGGCTAAGGCCTCTATCGAGGGAGTTGCGGCGACCCTGGCGAAGCCTGTGGAGGCTACACCAGTGGAGGCGACCTCGGGGCCCAGAGTTTCCCTGCCACCGTGGAGGGAATCCTCTTTCCAGCCCATGGACAAGACCCCCGTGAAGACCCCGGTGGAAAAAGAGGGGGGGGCCGGTGGTGTCATGATTCGAGCCCCCTGGAAGCTGTGGGAATGATGGAGGAGGAAATGAGTTGAGTACGCTCCGGCAAAGTCGGTGTAACGTTCTAGTGTTTCACCCTGACTTCGCGATGACGTGTTTAAAGATGCGTCGAAGCTAGCACTCGGAGCGTTGCAACCCTGCTTTCACCGTCGGGTTTACACGCTGCTCGAGTGTTCCGCTTTTTGCCTTTTGTTGAACTTTTCCCTCTAGGCTTTTAGCCTTTGTTTTTCTCCTTCTGCGTTACTCTTAACGCTCCTCTGGCATTCCTGCCGCCGTCTTGTCGGTGGTTCGGTGCCGGTCTCCTGTTTTCCTCCTCTCCTCTTCCGCCCTTTTGCCTCTGAGTAATTCCTACCTTTTCCACGGCTATTCCTGTTCCTACCTGAAGTTTCACCGGCAACTGGTTAATCTTTCTCCCGGGTCCGGTGCATTCTGGGTATCATAGTATCTACGCTCTCAAGATCTACGCTCTCAAGATCTACGCTCTCAAGCCCTCCCATCAGTTAAAGAAGAGTATTTAACTGGTCATTCCATTACCATCAGAGGATCGACATCAGGGTTTTTCTGGTAAGGCTTTTCCCTGAAGTGGGGTGGACTCCCTGGGAGCCCCTACTGCCAGCTTATCGCTAATAGGCAGTGTGGCTTCCAGAGGAGCATACCCTAAAATCTGCAAAGAAAAGCCTAACAACTCCTGGCGAGAAAGAAGACAGATTTCCTCCGGAAGTTCCTCAGACGAAAAATCCACAGGTGAGGAGGTGGAGGAGGTGGGTGACTTGGAGGTTGAGAATATATTTACTATCAAACCTGAGAGTTTGCAACGCCATAAGATGGCTAGTCTAGAACAATACCAGGAGTTGGTGAACGCTATCCAAGGGATCAATGTTGAGGTACAGAACCTCAAGACTGATAATGCTGCTCTCAGAGCAGATAATACCGCCATGAGACAACAGTTACTTCAGAGGGAGGAAGTAAGAGGAGATCTCCCCCCGTTACCACTATCATATGGCAAATATGACGGAAACCCAAGGAAGCTCAAGGAATTCTTGGATGCATGTTTGATATACTTTACATTTCGCCCTAAGGCATTTGAACAGGATAAGGCCAAGGTTGGCTTTCTTATATCTAATATGGTGGGTAATGCTCTAGCATGGGCCACCCCATTGGTGACAGGTTCCGATCCTGTGTTGAATGACTACGGTCAGTTTGTTCAGCTGTTCCGTACCCGCTTTGAGAGATCCGAAGTACAGTATTCTTCCTATGAGAATTTGTTGGATACCAAACAAGGGACTTCGGATTTACAATCTTATGTATCCACATTTCAAAGACTGGCGCAGGAAACCGGATGGCCGGATACTGCTAAACAAACCTTATTCCGGAGAGGATTACAAGAGGAAATAAAAGACGAACTGGCCAGAGTTGCCAGACCCTCCACATTTCAGGATTTGGTCACACTAGCTTTACAGATTGAGTTTCGCCTGTCAGAAAGGCGAGCAGAAAAGAAAAGACCCAAGTCTTCCCCTCTGTTACCTCCTAACCTCCCGATCCTTTCTGAGAAGACATCCGTAACGTCCTGTTCCGAAAAACCTATGCAGATCGGATCAGCCAGAGGACCATTAACAGCAGCAGAAAGAAAGCGAAGGAAAGACCTGAATCTCTGTTTGTACTGTGGTTCAGAGAAGCACTTACTCCGAGACTGTCCTGAAGTTCCTCCCAGAAAAGCGGGAAACGACAGACCCCGACCCTGAACAGGGACAAGGAAGGGGTTCAAACTGCTAATCCCTGTCTTCCTACCCCTTCAGTCGCTTTGGACGCATCCCATCATTTAATGGTGTTTAAAATATTTCTCAAATGGGTGAACCATCCTGGAGTGGAGTGTCTTGCCATGTTAGACTGTGGGGCTGCAGGTAATTTTATGGACGACCAATGGGCCAGAAGTCAGTCCATACCGAGGAAGGTAAAAACCCAGCCCATTCCAGTTGAATGTGTAGACGGCACTCCCTTGACATCAGGACCCATCATTGAAGAAACTCAGGAATTGTCGGTACAGATGCATTTCCACCAAGAACGACTGGGTTTCGATCTCATAAAGGCTGCACATTTTCCAGTTATACTGGGTATACCTTGGCTCAGAAAACATAATCCGTGTATTGACTGGAAGGCTAATACAGTGGAATTCCAATCCGAATATTGTTCTGGTTCTTGTTTTGTACAAACGGAAAAGACCATAACTCAAGAAAGACCAGTACCTATACTTAGTTTGAACATCGTGCCTCCACAATACAAAGATTACACGGATATCTTTTTGGACGTGCAACCTCGGCCTTTACCTCCTCACAGACCAGAAGACTGTAAGATTGACTTACTGCCAGGGGCGGTGGTTCCATTCGGGCGTATGTTTCCGTTATCCCTCCCAGAAAAAGAAGCTTTGAGAGAATACCTAAATACAAACCTTCAGAATGGATTAATTCAGACATCCACTTCCTCTGCGGGAGCATCACTGTTCTTCATTTCTAAAAAAGGGACAACAGAACTTAGGCCGTGCATAGATTACAGAGGTCTAAACAGCTATACTATCAGAGATGGATATCCCATGCCTCTTATCAAGGATATCATGGAAGCAGTTCAGGGTGCCAAATGGTTCACCAAATTGGACCTGAGAGGCGCCTATCACCTGCTCAGAATAAAAAAAGGGGACGAGTGGAAGACGGCATTCAGAACACCTCTGGGGCATTATGAGTATTGTGTTATGCCTTTTGGTTTGGTCAACGCTCCTGCTCAGTTCCAACGATTTATGGACAAGATCTTTGCGGATTTACTCTTCACATCAGTTATTGTATACTTAGACGATATACTGATCTTTTCAAACACCCTGGAAACCCATCGTCAACATGTAGAGAAGTGTTACAAAGACTTCGTCAAAACAACCTTCTTGCCAAACCAGAAAAATGCATATTTGAAGGTACCACTGTCCCATATCTAGGCTTTATCCTAAGCGCTAATCTAATAGAGATGGACCCACACAAGACGGAAGCCATAAACAAATGGCCTATTCCTGAGTCAGTCAAGGATGTTCAACGTTTTTTGGGCCTAGCAAACTTTGATAGAAAGTTTATCGGCAGGTTCTCAGAAATGGTTTTACCCATCACTGCATTATTAAAAAAAAGGAGTGAAGTTTACATGGAGCCCAGAGGCTGATTTGGCCTTTAATCAACTGAAAAGAGCCTTTACTTCAGCACCCGTACTCAGACAACCGGACCAGTCATTACCTTTCATTCTGGAAACCGACGCCTCCCAAGGAGCGATAGGTGCGGTCCTTTTACAGAAGAAAGAAGATCAAATGGAACACCCCATAGCCTACTATTCGAAGACACTAACCTCAAGTGAAAGAAACTATTCATTACTCGAAAAAGTACTACTCGCTATCAAAAGAGCCTGTGAGGAATGGAGGCATCTGTTACAAGGGGCTCAACATCCCTTTTGTGTACGTACAGATCACCGAAACCTAAGTATACTACAACAAATGGAATGTCGAAATTCACGTCACGCAAGGTGGGCTTATTATTTTTCTCAGTTCGATTTTGAACTCACCTATGTACCAGGAAAGGACAATCAATTAGCAGGCGCTCTATCCAGAAGTTATGGAGAAGAGTCCGGGAAGTACATTGGACAAGAGCTTTTGTTATCAGGAAAGAGATTTGTGTGCGCCGTTAACCTGTTTCTACAACAGGTGTACGATGCCCAAAAAGACAACCCCATTCCCCTTGAGGAATCATTAAACAAGAAAGGGAAATACTGGTTTAAGGAGAACCAGTTGTATCTACCGACTCAAGAACTTCAATCTAGAGCCTTATCATGGTGTCATGATACTCCTACGGCAGGACACAAGGGTCAAGCAGCCTCTCTTGAGCTAATCAGAAGACACTTTTGGTGGCCTACTGTTGTCAGTGATGTCAAAGGATATGTTTCCTCTTGTCCCACATGTGCTCAGAACAAATACAGCACAGCCAAACCATTGGGACTTCTACAACAAGAGGAACCTCCAACCGGACCCTGGCAACACATATCAATGGACTTCATAGTGGAATTACCTGATTCTATGGGTCATACGGCCATTACGGTGGTAGTGGATTCATTCAGTAAATTGGCTCACTTTGCCGCCTTAAAAGGAACACCCTCTGCCTCCATAACGGCAGAAGTATTCCTCCGAGAAGTAGTCCGACTCCATGGAGTCCCTGTTACTATTGTGTCCGACAGAGGAACACAATTTACCTCCAAGTTCTGGGCTTCTCTTTGTAAGCAACTCCACATCCAGCAGGCCATGTCCTCTGGATTTCACCCAGAGAGTAACGGTCAAACAGAACGTCTCAACGGTACCCTGGAACAGTACCTAAGGTGTTTCTGTAATCAAGCACAGGACAACTGGTATCAACTCCTGTCAGTTGCTGAATTTTCATACAACAACACCTTTCACTCAGCCATTGGTATGAGCCCGTTCCATTGTACCTATGGGTACAACCCCAGGCATTTACCTTTTTCCGTATTCCAACCTACCAAAACACCCACACTTGATCAGGTTTTAAGCATCCTGAAAGATACCCATAAAAAGACTCAAGAGGCTCTGAGACACAGTCGACAAAGATACAAAAGGTGGGCCGATCCAAGAAGAAGACCTAATCCAGAATGGCAGATTGGAACTAAGGTTTGGCTTTCTACCAAGTTTCTACCTAGGTGGATTCATCCCGGGAAATTTGCCCCCAGATACATAGGTCCGTATACCATCACAGAATGCATCAATCCAGTAGCGTTCAAGCTGTTGTTGCCTCAATCATTACGAAGGATTCATCCTGTATTCCACTCATCACTACTCAAAAGGTATATTTCTGATCCCCATCAAAGGAGATACAAAAAAGAAATCACAAAGACAATCCTTCCACAAGAATATGAAGTATCCCGCATTCTGGATTCCAGATACAAGAATGGAACATTGCAGTACCTGATTCTCTGGAAAGGATATCCCTGGTCAGAAAGGACCTGGGAACCAGTAGGGAATCTTAAGGCTCCTCGACTCCTATGTCTTTTTCATAGGCAGCACCCCGGAAAACCAGGAGGGATGCCATTGAAAAGGGGTCAACTGTCATGATTCGAGCCCCCTGGAAGCTGTGGGAACGATGGAGGAGGAAATGAGTTGAGTACGCTCCGGTGAAGTCGGTGTAACGTTCTAGTGTTTCACCCTGACTTCGCGATGACGTGTTTAAAGATGCGTCGAAGCTAGCACTGGGAGCGTTGCAACCCTGCTTTCACCGTCGGGTTTACACGCTGCTCGAGTGTTCCGCTTTTTGCCTTTTGTTGAACTTTTCCCTCTAGGCTTTTAGCCTTTGTTTTTCTCCTTCTGCGTTACTCTTAACGCTCCTCTGGCATTCCTGCCGCCGTCTCGTCGGTGGTTCGGTGCCGGTCTCCTGGTTTCCTCCTCTCCTCTTCCGCCCTTTTGCCTCTGAGTAATTCCTACCTTTTCCACGGCTATTCCTGTTCCTACCTGAAGTTTCACCGGCAACTGGTTAATCTTTCTCCCGGGTCCGGTGCATTCTGGGTATCATAGTATCTACGCTCTCAAGATCTACGCTCTCAAGATCTACGCTCTCAAGTCCTCCCATCAGTTAAAGAAGAGTATTTAACTGGTCATTCCATTACCATCAGAGGATCGACATCAGGGTTTTTCTGCTAAGGCTTTTCCCTGAAGTGGGGTGGACTCCCTGGGAGCACCTACTGCCAGCTTATCGCTAATAGGCAGTGTGGCTTCCAGAGGAGCATACCCTAAAATCTGCAAAGAAAAGCCTAACAACTCCTGGCGAGAAAGAAGACAGATTTCCTCCGGAAGTTCCTCAGACGAAAAATCCACAGGTGAGGAGGTGGAGGAGGTGGGTGACCTGGAGGTTGAGAATATATTTACTATCAAACCTGAGAGTTTGCCATCACGGACACGATTCAGCCTCTGAGGAGGATCTGGTGGAAACCATGAAGAACCTCAACGAGAGGTTCGAGAAGGTACGATCCCACGGGAGGGATCTCGAAGAGGTGGTCGAAGAAAGCGACGGTGGTGCCGATTAGGCCCCTGTGGAGGAGCAGCCTTCCCTCCTGTCGCAGCCATTGCCCGAGCCTCAGGACAACTTGGCGGCCATTTTTATGGCAATCCAAACCTTATGCACGGAGATAAGGACGAGATTACCACAAACCCCGGCGGACGATCCATCCCTCCCCGCCCTTCATGCCCCCACGACCTGTGGAGCCCTCATCCCCCTCACCGGACCCCAGGGATGACCCCAGGGATGACACGGCAACGAATACGACGACGGGGACGGATGACGACGGTGGTGACGACGGGACGGACCTTCCATCACCACTCCCTCGGGCTTCCCTGCCCGTCGAAATTGGCTCCTTTCACGCCATGATCGCCAGGGCATTCGAGCTCTTCCAGCTCTGCCCCGAGGAACAGAAGAAGGGGGGTTTCCTCTATCAACGGCGAGAGACCAAGAGAAAGACGGTCCTCGCGGTACCGTTACTCGACGATATCTGGGACGAGGGACTTGCGATCCTGAAGATCCCGTCCATGACGCCTGCCAAGAGGGACAGGTACGAGAAGAAGTACCGAGTCCCCGACGCCGCCCCTTTGTGCCTCAGGGCTCAACCTACACCGGATTTGGTCGTCTCAGCGGCGGCCAAGAAGAAGGCGGCGGGGGCGACAGCCTCAACCTCTACTTCCCCACCTGACGGCGAGGGTAAGAAATTGGACGCCATGGGGCGACGGGTCATCTCGTCGTCGGCGACGACAATTAAGGCGGCCAACGCCTTAGTGATTGTGGCTCGTTACGACAGGGAGCTATGGTACAAGATAGCTCCCCTACTGGACTACCTACTAGAAGACAAGAGGGCGGAGGCCCTGGAGATTCTGCAGGAAGGTGAGGTGGTGTCGGACCACGCCATAACGGTGGCAACGGACATTGCCGACACCGGGTTTCACCAGTTAGACAACAGTGTTTGCCTTCGACGACGTGGCTGGCTCAAGGAGACAGACTTCCGTCAGGACGTGCAGACCAGGGTTTTGGACATGCCGTTCGACAGCAACAGCCTGTTTGGGAAAACGGTGGATGAGTTGCTGCAGGCCATCGAGGCCGACACAGAGACGGCCCGAGCCCTGGGAGTCCTTCAGCAATGACGGCCATTTCAGAGGGGGCCTCCAAGGGATCAGGCGGTGGCTCCTCTAAGTACCAGCAGGTGGCCCGCTCCTCGTCCCAGGAGGCTTACAGAGGTCGCGGGAAGCAAGGAGGATCTCGGCATCGTCGCCAAGGAGGCCAAGGCGGCAAGGCCGCCTCCAAGCAAGATTGAACCGGCCGTAGCGTCGGGCCCCCACCGAAGCACCCCGGTGGGAGGCCGGCTGGCGAAGTTCGTCAGCGTGTGGGAGTCCATCTCCACTGACCGTTGAGTGCTGGATGCCCTGGCCCATGGGCACACTCTCGAATTCCAAAATAAGTGTCCCCGCATTCCTCCCGTGGCCAGGAAAGAAAATCATGTCCCTCATGTCCCCTGCTGTTGGAGGTAAAGGCGATGCTCAAGAAGGGTGCCATCGAGCTTGTCCCCAAGAGGCTCCGGGGCTCCGGAGTATACTCAAGATACTTCTCGTCAGAAAGAAGACAAGCGGTTGGCGCCCCATCCTGGACCTACGTCGGTTGAACAAATACATCTGGGACAGCTGGAGGAGGGCAACTTCCTATTGTCGTTGGACTTGGAGGATGCTTACTTCCACATCCCCATCCTAAAAGGACACCGAAAGTTCCTCAGATTCGTAGTCCAAGGACGCCACTACCAATTCAGAGCTCTGCCATTCGTATTGAAGTCGGCACCCAGGGTGTTCACCAAGTGCCTAGCACCAGTGGCGGCGCTGCTGCGCCTGCAGGGGATCCACGTCTACCCCTACCTGGATGACTGGCTCATCCATGCAAGGACAAGAGAACTCACCGTCGAGCACACGGCGGAGACCGTCCGCTTACTCACGGAGCTGGGTTTCTCCATCAACTACCCGAAATCCCATTTGGTTCCGTCGCAGGTGGCACTGTTTCTGGGAGCGAAGCTCTATAGAGTGCAACGTTTGGCGTCTCTGTCGGAGGAAAGGACGAAGGCCATCTTGGGCAAGGTACAGTGCCTGCTAGCCACGGACGTGGCCAGGGTGAGATCCATCAAGTCCCTCCTCGATATGATGTCCTCATGCATCTATCTAGTGCGCCTGTGCAGGCTACGGATGCGTCCTCTAAAGGAGTTCCTCGACGCCCGCTGGATGCAAGCGGCGGGCAGCTTCGAAGACAAGATCCCGCTCAACGAGATTTTCCATTTGGCGATTCAGTGGTGAGGCACCGGTGCACACCTCACGGCGGGCACGGACTTCCAGACCCCGGCACATCAGGAGACGGTGACGACGGACGCCTCCCTGGAGGGATGGGGTGCACACACCAGAGATCTCCACGCAAGAGGCCTTTGGCTCCCGGAGGAGAGGTCCCTCCACATCAACATCTTGGAGCTCCGCGCCGTGTTCTGGGTGCTCAAGTCGTTCCTCCCGTCCCTCAAGGGCAAGGTCGTGAGGATCTTCCCCGACAACACCACCACGATCTTCTACATCCGGAAGCAGGGAGGTACCAGATCCCCAGCCTTATCCAAGGAGGCCCAGGATCTGTGGCACTGGGCCGTCGCCAAGGCGATGTTTCTGGTTCCCTTCCATCTGGCAGGAATAAAAAACACCATTGCCAACTCACTCAGCAGGGAGCTGCGCTCGTGCCATGAGTGGGAACTACGCCAGGATCAAGTGGATCGGCTCCTCCAACGATGGGGCAAACCCCAGATCGATCTGTTCGTGACGGCGATGAACTCCAAGTGCCAGAGGTTTGCCAGCAGGTTCCCCCAGCCGAGGAGCATGGGCAATGCTTTCGCCTTCCCTGGGACGGCCTGTTCCTGTATGCGTTTCCTCCGTTGCCGCTGCTGCTTCGACTCATCAGCCAGCTCAAGAGGTCCCACTGCAGGATGATCCTCGTCGCACGGGCGTGGCCGAGACAGGTCTGGTTCCCGGACATTCTGGACCTCTCAGCGTCCCCACCAGTCAAGCTGTCGACGAACGCAGATCTTCTCTCCAGAGAGGGAGGCGCCATTCTTCATCACGACCCGGAGTCGCTGAACTTGCAGGCCTGGCTCCTGCAGCACTAGAGTTTGGAGGGTACGATATCCCAGCTGACTGCAGAGAGGTTCTTGCAAAGGCCAGGGCGTCCTCAACTCTCAAGTGCTACGGACATAAGTGGAAGAGGTTCTCTGTCTGGTGCCATGCACAGAACATCAACCCTCTACGGATTACGGCACCTCAAGTGCTACCATACCTACTGTCACTGGCCAAAGCTGGACTAGCTCATGCTTCCATCAAGATACATCTGGCAGCGATCTCCCGATACACCAGAACTGCAGGACGGCCGTCCTTGTGGTCTCATCAACTGGTGAAAGAATTAATGAAGGGACTGTTCCGATCGTTCCCGCCGGTGAAGGCTCCAGCCCCGGCGTGGGAGCTCAGCGTGGTGCTGACCAGGCTCATGGGACCACCATTCGAGCCTTTGCATTCGGCTCTGTTGAAGTTCCTGTCGTGGAAGACAGCGTTCCTTGTGGCCATCACCTCCGCACGACGTGTGGGAGAGATTCAGACCCTATCCTGCAAGCCTCCATACTTGACTTTTCACGATACGAGGGTGGTGCTGAGGACGCACCCCTCTTTCATGCCCAAGGTGCCATCGGACTTCCATCTTAAGTGTTGCCAGTTTTCTTTCCGTCGCCGGCGAGAGGACTTTGCACTCGCTGGATGTAGCTAGAGCGCTTAAGTTCTACATGGACTGAACGAAGAGTTTTCGGAAGACATCACAGCTATTTGTGAACTTTGGACCTGTGAACCAAGGGAAGGCTCTCTCGAAGGCTTGCATTTCCAGATGGCTCTCCGGCTGCATCATGCACGGTCATCGGTTGGCCAACCGACTGTTGCCCGGCCGTCCGAGAGCCCATTCGACCAGAGCGATCGCTGCTACTACGGCGTTCTTGTCTGGTGTGCCCCTGATGGACATCTGCAGGGCTGCTACATGGAGGTCGACGCACACCTTCACGAGATTCTACTGCGTCGACCGGGATTCCAGGGAGGAGTCCAGAGTCGGCCAAGCAGTGCTGCGCAACCTGTTCGCCTGAAGGTGGGCCTGGTGAAGAGGTAAGAGTTGCTTGATGTTGTGTTTATGTAATGCTTAATGTTGAGCCTTTTGCCACCTCCCGTGGTTGTGCATGTGTGTACTGCTATGTATTCTTATATTCATGAGCATGTGAATCCATGCCAGACCCCATGCTAGAGAAGGAACAAGTTACTTAACTGTAACTGTTGTTCTCCAGCATGGGTCTGGCATGGATTCACATGCAAACCCTCCCGCCTACCCCTCTGCGGCTCTTCTCTTGGTCCTACTGCCACTTTACGTGCTACCAAATCTGAAGATGGCTGCCAGAGGAGGGACTTAGGTAGAGGGCAGTCATTGGCTGGGGGCAGTATGACCCAGAGACCAGTGATTGGTTATTAGTAGAAATACAGTTCAGAAACGAAACTGAAACTGATATTTTCTTTACCAGGGATTCCCAGCCTGATGGGGAATATTTATGAGCATGTGAATCCATACCAGACCCATGCTGGAGAACAACAGTTACAGGTAAGTAACTTGTTCCTTACTGGCTAAAATGAAGCAAATGTATTCCCAACTATGTCGCTATTCCCTGGTACCTTGATTAGTTTCTACCTCCAAAACATTGAACCTGTAGTTCTTTATGGTCTGGGCATAGTCCCATTCGATGTGGGGGTTCCACTCCACACCCCCCAGGGGCTCCTCTGAAAGAAAACCTTGGGTCTGAATAATTCTGTGCCCAACGCTGTGGTCAGACATGAGTTGGGACTTGTTTATCTGGCGGCTCGAACTTTATGGAATACGTTCGCTGAATACGCCAAAATGTTGAATCCCCCGAACAACTCCCTGTATCAACCTCTGGGTGAACCGTCTCAAACTCAATCAGCTTCCTCTTTAACTCAGTTCAAGCTTACTATGTGTGGTGGTTCCTCTTCGCAGGAGTTGAGGGCGGTGCCAGGGGTTGTAAAGTACAAATTATACACTGCTGATTGGCCCGAAACCTGACTTTGCATAGTATACTCTCCTACCAGGGCTTTCTCATGTAATACAAGTCTTTCACATTTGGGTGTGGGTACCAGGTTTGTAACCCATTTCTCATTACTTGACTCTCCCAACTGCCTTCTCTTTTTCCCTGATATTAGGTCGCCGACCCGTTCTCATATTCATCAGTTCTACACCTTCGCCCCAGCATCTCATATCCTTGCTGTGGGCTGGCTTCCACTTGCTTAGTGCTTTACTTTCCTATCCAATGCTCTGAAGGAAGCACCACAGTCTTCCTGCTACAGGCTCACCAGCTTTGTTTGGCTGCTCCGGAGCTCCTCGTGATCTTCGCTGCTCCCTCTTATCTGGTCGTCACTGCCAGCTTGTGTTTCTCCTGCTCTAAGGTTCCCGTGGCGTTGGAGGGGCTTCTCCTCTTCCCTAGCTCCCAACACTTACACAGCGCTTCTCTACCAGCAGGATTTCCAGGAGCGCGTCTCCCCGAGCCGCTTCCTTTTGCATGACCATCTACTTCCTCCACGTTGCCCAACATGCAAGTCATGACTCTTTAGTTGTAGTCCTTTTAAATGTCCCAATGCTTGTTAGACACCTACAACCACTAGAGTGCCACTCCAGCATTTTGGCATCAGCGATCTATATCGCTCAAGTCCTCTTTGTCGTTTCAGTACTCCTGTATACGTGGGAATAATAAGGAGTTCTTGACATGTTTTCCATGCAATACTGATGCAGCTGCTATTGTTTTTTTTAGGAATAGTCATTACTACTCCTTGTCTCTCCCTCATCTTAGTTTCTCTTATGCTGTTTTTCATGTGGTGTTGGGGAGGCTGGTGTTGTTTCTTATTGGAAGTAATCTGCACTATTCCTTGCCTCTTCCTTGTCTCAGTTTCTGTCCTGCTGTTTTTCCTGTGAGGAATTTTGGCGATCCGTTTGGCAAGGAGTTGAAGGAGATTGTTGCAATATGCTATCAAGGCATGAGGAAGGGAGGGAACATCCCTAAACAGGAATGGGGGATATGTGACTTCCTCTAGCGATGCTATGTCATGCCCCTTAGGGTATCCTGCCCCCATGTGGTCGCTACCCCTAGGGTCAGGGTCAGGTGAGTGATGACATCAGATTCAGCACAGTAGGAAGTTTCACTTGCAGAAGTATAGTATCACACCGTCAGCGTCTACGTCTTCCTCCTCAGAATGTGCAAACTCCCCCTCCTCCTCACCTGTATCGAGGTTTTCTTGTCTTGATCTTGGTCGTTTTTTCCACAGGCTCCTTTTTTTGTATGCAGGTATGGCCTGCCACGGAATGAAGCCACCGTGGATGCTTGTACTAAGCAACCAGATGTCCCTCTTCCGGAGCAGCTGACGCAGGGGAAAAAGCCCTAAGGCATAAAAAAAACCGTACCGGAAACCAGAAAGAGTTGGATCCAAAGTTGGTGGACGTCGGAACTGCAGAAGTCAGTACTGGAAGGGGAGCGATTCCAAAGCTCCCGTGAAAACTCAATGGAGTCAGTGAGTCCAGTGATGCAGGAAGTGAAGACCAGAAAAAAGGTAAGCAGGAGAAGGACAGGTAAGAATACAAGGAAGGGAGAGGCGAACAACCGTGGCCGAGGGGGGAGATGTCCACAACAACTGATAGTCAGGAGAGAAGGAGACAGGAAGTGAGTCAAGAGAGCGCCGTTACGGGAACAGCGAAGAAAAAAAGGTAAGCCGCAAGAGTGGGGAAGAACAAGGGAAAGGAAGCGTACCGTGTGTACGGTTAGCAGGAAAAAACAAAGCGGAGCAGCCCAAAGAGGAAAAGCGTGAACGCAAAGCCTAGGGTTGCAACACACTGTCCGCCAGGAGGGGAAGTAACATATACCTTCCAGCGGATGTGCCCGCAACAACTAGACAGCTACTGCACGTTCCCAGAAAACGTGGCGGTGCAGGTGATGGCCGACCAGACGCCAGCGATCCCACAAGCTCCTGCCCACCCGATGCATGACACACTTTTTTTTTCCAAGTTCTTTTATTTGCATTTCTTAAACATGAACATTGGGACTCCTAACATGGTTCCTCATCCCTTCCCTCCTCATCCCTTCCCTTCCCTTCCCTCCCTCCCCCCCTCCCCCTTACCACCGGCTATAGTTTATGACAATGCATTGTTATTCCCTCAGAGTTCATTTAATCTTATGTAAACATGTCCAATATTCTTATTTTGTGTGGGCACCACTGTTGCATATAGTCGCTTTGCAGATATTCTAGCGCCATCCCCCAGTCTGTTATAAAGTTTTGGCGTGCCCCTTGAATGTTATATGTTATACGCTCCATTGCTATGTGTTGCCATACCCTCTGGAGCTATTCTAGATTGGATGGAGGTGTCTCCTGCTTCCATCTTTGAGCTATGGCTAGCCATGCGGCCGTTAGAAGTCCCATAAAGTTTCTCTTTTGCGTTTTTGTCATTGTTCTGTCCCGGGGGTCCCACATGCCCCACATCCATAGCGGTGTCAGCCCCCATTGGCTCCCCCCCCCCTTGTCGTGTAAGATGACCTCCCTTGAAAACCAACCTGATCAGCCAGTGAATAATAGTCCAACAACCTTTTACATTTTGGAAACACAGATCACAGTTTATTGGAGCATACAACAACATTGGGGGGCAGTCCCAGCCCTAAAGCACCATGGTTCATGACCATCTATACCACAAAAAAGTCCTAGCCCCCAAAAAGTGTGGGGCATCCTCTGACTGTTCCGGTGTCCCCTTGCCGCCTCCCGGCATGTCGGAAGGCACCGGACATTCGCGCCAGATTGCACAAAGTGCTTCTCCCTCGGGCCACTGCACATGAAGGTGAGGAGTCTCCAGTGTCCATAGGGATCCAATGTCCGTCATCCGACTTTGGCTCGGGTACGGCCATCGGGAAACCGGCCACGGTTCAAGCCGTGGCGAACTCCTCCCCGGCTAGGACTGCCCCCAACTCCGCCTGTGACAAGAAAAGAACAATTAGTACGAGATAAAGCCAACAAATTCCCCCAGATCCATTCACCCACTTACACCTCGAAATCCGCTGAAAATGAAAAGAAATTAATACAAATTGAAGCATGCTAAACATTTAAAACCCTTTTTCCCGACACACCCCTAGTCAATGCACAAAACTCAATAAAACTTGGACCCCATGTCACTCCCGCCACCCGCACAATAAAACCTGTCCTTTGCACCACTTACACCTCGATGTCCGCTGAAACATGAAAAGCAAGTACCAATTGAAACCTGCAGGTCTTCTTTAACCCCTGTCGCTACTCCCACGCTACAGTCCCCTGAAATCTTCTACTTTGCCCCGTGCGCTGGAGCAGGATAAACTACCTCCGTTTGAACTTAAACCTTGCTGTAATCTGAACATGTAATATTAGAAACCCTCTGCAGCTCCCCAACCGCTTCTTACCTACCGGTCCTTTGACCCCTCTGCCCCACTTCCTACCTCCCTGCCCCTAACCTACCTAGGTCTTCTTACCCCAGTTCCATCTCCTGGTGCTGTATAACCTATCATTGGGTGAGGGTGGGTGGGTAATTCGGTGGATGAGGACTGCGACAAAGGCCGCCTGCGCGGTCCTCATCCCTATTTGTAGGCCGTCCCAGGGCCCCGCCGGAAATGCCCGCCCCTGGGGACGCCCTCCCCCACCGTGACAAAGCGGAAGGGGTGGGAAACTCCCCGCAAGGGGGGGCTGCCAGAGGGGCACCCCCCTATGTGGGACGTCCCTCGACCGCCCCCTGCAGGGGCTAGTACGTCCCCTGACCTCTTCTCCTAGGTTTTCTGTTCCCTTAAACATTTCCTGCATTTGGTCTCTTACCTCTGACCAGAAGCCCTGGAGTTTTGGGCAATCCCACCATATGTGTCTCCAGCCTCGTCAGCATTTGCTTTGTGTGGTGTTGAACATTCAGTGCAGTCTTTCCAGTGTGTAGTGCCATTGTAACATTATTTTTGTCCATGCTTCTCTTGTCTGGCTCGCCCGTGTCCATTTGGTAATTATTTGCCATACATATGTCCATTGTTCTCTCGATATCTCCCTTCCCAGTGTTTTTTCCCATCTCTTCATATTTTGCCACTTCATCTCTTCCGGCTGGGTATTATTCAGAAATCTCTACAAGGTTGAGACAAATTTCCTATCCTGTGGTTGTGACATTATGTATGATTCGAATGGGGTTAGATCTCTTGTTGCCGCTTGTGTTATTCTTGGGGATGAAAGCCAGTGGTGGAGTTGTTCGTATTTGTAGTTTTCTATTTCTGTGAGGCCAAGGAGTTCCAGGCATTCAGCGAACGTTCTAATTTGGTGGTCTTCGGACATGTCCCCCACCTTCGTGCACTCCGCTTTAACCATTTCTGGAATGCTCCTTTTTCTGTGCCCGGTTGGAATTCAGGGTTCTCAAATAGCAGCATGAAGGGAGCCGATCCATTGTCAATGTTCCTTGTTTTGTTGCCCTGTTCCAGATTTCAAGTGTTGTGCTTATGATCTAACTTATGCGAACATTTGGGTGTCTATGTTCCGGGCTTAACCATAACAGATGCTGCAGGTTAGACCTAGCCACTGCCCTTTCTTGTGCTTCCCATAGCTTATCTGATTTGTTTGGGATCCATTCTCTCAAAACCCACAGCTGGGCCGCCTCGTAATAGTTTCTAAAGTGTGGTAATGCCATGCCCCCCATTCTTTTTGGCACTGTAAGTGCGATATTGGAGAGTCTCAGGGTTTTGTTCTGTCAGATGTATTTGGATATCATCTTTGAGAGTGCTTTGAAAAAGGAGGGTGGAATTTGTATGGGGAGTGCCTGGAAGTAATATAGCAGTCTGGGCAGTATCGTCATTTTTATGACTGTAATTCTGCCCCACCATGTTATTGAGAGTGGGTTCCATCTTTCAAAGTCTCTTCTCACTTGTTCCAGGAGGATCGGATAGTTCGCTGCATACAAGCCTTTGATTGTATCGGTCAGCATGATGCCCAGGTACTTTACCCCTTCTTTCGTTACTCGTAGGTGGAGTTCTCTAGCTCACTTGTGGATTTCTTGTGCGTTTCCATGTAGGGCCATTACCTCTGACTTTTGTTTGTTGATCTTCTGTCCGGAGATCGTTCCGTATTCGTCTATTGTTTGTATGAAAAGTGACAGTGTTTCCACCGGGTCCGCCATGGCCACCATCATGTTGTCTGCGTATGCCGCTGTTTTATGGGAAATACCTCCCATTATTATGCCTTTCATGTCGGGTGTTTCTCTGATTTTCGCCAGTAGTGGCTCTAAAAATATTGCATATAGAAACGGGGAGAGGGGGCATCCTTGTTTTGTGCCTCTTTCTATCCTGAACGTGTCCGATAGCTCTCCGTTTACCGCTATTCTGGCCGAGGGTGCGTAGTAGTTGGCCCGTATCATTTTTATGTATGTTTCGTCTATGCCCATTTTCTCCAGGATTCGAAACAGCAGTGACCATTCTACTTGGTCGAACGCTTTTTCCGTATCTAGCGCCAGTATTGCTGCTGGATTTTTGGTGATTACCACTTTCTCGATCAGGTGGACGATCCGTCTAATATTGTCATGTGTTGTTCTGTTAGTGATGAAAACCGGATTGGTCCTGGTGTATTAGTTTAGGGAGGAGCGGAGTGAGTCTATTAGCTAGTATTTTCGTATACAGTTTTGCGTCCAGATTTATTAGTGTCATGATTCCTGCCCCCAGCCCCCCGGCATATCAGACTGGAGCCAGGTCACGACCACCTAGTCGGCCCCTAAGGGCCTCTCCATCTTCCCAGACACCTACTTTGACTCAGACTTGGCGCCTTTGGCACCAAGCTCACACACAGTCCTGAGATCCACTTAGTATTGGACTTGCAATGTATTATGGGGCAATGGATGCCCCCATGTAATTCAGTTCCTTGAACTGGATGAGTGGTCTAGTCTTTCGGGTGTGACTCAGCCCAGGGATACCTGGGTTACCTACAGACTATTTAAACCACGCCCGGCCTGAGAAACATGCTTTGCGTTTCTCTGCACCTGCAGCGAGACACTCACTGTGCTTGGATCTCCTGAAGAGGCCCACTTCTTTCTTCAGCGCCAGCGCACCTGCAAGAATAAGAACTTTGTTGCCAATACTCACCTCGAAGAGCATCCAACTTCTGTCCGGCTCTTCCCAGTCTTGCGGATTCCTACAGCAGAGTCATCTCCATCTCGGCACGCCGCACCCTACCAAAGGGGAGAAGAATAGACGAAAAGACGTTAGTAAGCATTCTGCAATACTTAGCTCTCTCAAATTTGCAAATAGAGTTTAATCCTTACCTGAACTCCCGTCGATCGGACAACTTCTGCTCCGGAGCATCCCGCCGATCTGAAAAAGGGGAAAAGACACATCAGGTTAGCGCAAAACATTTAAAAGGCGCCGCACATCGCGCTTTCTCACCGCAGCTCATCTCCTCAGCTCGCTTCCATGCTGGGTTACTGCGGCACCTAAAAGGACACTGAAAAGACCAACATTGGTTAGTGCTAAGAAAGCCAATAAGCATCACGCTCCGCATTCCTACTTACTGCAGCAGCGCATCACCATCCTCAAGACCTTCATTACCTAAGGAAAGAAAGACACAGTATTAAAGGGACTAGAGCCATCAGAACTTTTGTATGTCTCATTGCACTTACCGGGCGGGCTGAAGCCGCAGCAAGCCCCGTCCGCCGGGCCCGTGCCAGTGAAGCAACTAGGCACCCTCCAGCCCGCATCACCCAACGCACCCCTGCATCGAAGGCAGGATGGAAAGCGCCCCACATCAAAAAACAAGCTGAGGAGAGGTCCAGGGGAAGGTTGGGGCCCAGGGAAGAAAAGGGGGGCCAGACAAGCAAGACTAATAGGGAATTGACCTCTGAAAATACTGTGTTTCAGGCCCAGTGCTTGGTTGAGCAAGTCCAGGGAAGGGTTCGAAGTGGTCGGAAGTCTGGGTCGGCTGAGTGGCATCAACGTGGATATCAGGTGAGCGTTACAGAACGCAAAGCCTCACACCAAAAATCCACCTGGGCTTCATGGAAACGTCAGAAACCGACCAGTTAGCCCAAATGTTGGGACAGTTACACTCCGAAGTACACGCAGCCCGGCAGGAGACCAACACCCTGAGGAGGGAGTTGATAGTTGCTAAGGAACGAACAGATGACCTAAGCCGACAACTTCTCCAGTCGCAAGCGGGACATGCACCATTGCTGGGAAACGTGTCTCCAATGCCAGTACCATCAGCCAGCCCTGTTCAGATAACCCTTCCTGGGCAGTTCCCTCTGCGCCACCGGAGCGATTCACTGGGGATCCTAAGACATATGCCACTTTTATGAACCAGTGCCGTCTGCACTTCCTTTGCAGGCCCAGGGCCTTTCCAAATGACCAATCACGGGTCGCATTTGTGCTATCTTATTTGAGCGGAAGTGCTGCAGACTGGTCAGTACCATTTGTGACTGAAGATGATCCTCTGTTACGCGATTTCAGGGGTTTTCAACAGGAAATGGAAAAACTTTTCACCCATCGTACTCATGGACAGGCTCTAGACAACGAACTTCTATCCCTTCGTCGAGGGAACTAAGACCTATTGACATACATCGCCACGTTCAATAGACTTGTGGCTGAAGCTGAATGGCCTGCAGAGAAGAGAACCACGTTATTTCATAGAGGTCTGCGGGAGAGCTAAAGGATGTCCTCGCACAAGTAGTGGACCCCCCCTCAAGACTGTGCAGAATTTATTAACCTGATGGTTCAGCTAGATCAATGATTTCAAGTGCGAAGAGCAGATCGGATCAGACCCGACTCTCGCCCTATTTATGTATGTTCAAGGGACAATGTTTCTCAATCAACAGAAGGCTCAGAGGAACCAATGCAGATTGGAGGCGTCAGGTCACCCTTGACTAAGGCGGAAAGAGATAGGAGGAGGCAACAGCAATTATGTTTGTACTGTGGAAAATCGGGTCACTTTCTAAAGGAGTGCCCAGTGAAGCCACCGAGAAGGATAGTAGGAGCTACGGACAAGGAAGACCCCACCAAAGAGTCGGAAAACTGCCCAGCACGACAAGTGTAGGGGTCCACTTGTCGAGCGAAGAAAGTGAACTACAGACCTCCCATTTTGCACTACCTGTGATCCTGATCGATCACCAACAACCATCGCGGATGCACGCAGCAAGAGCGTACATAGACAGTGGAGCTGTTGGGAATTACATAGACCAAGATCTCGCAGCAAAGATGGGACTTCCTTTATGTCCAAAATTAACCACAGACAATGTAACCCCAGTCGATGGCATGGAAATAGCCTCCGGTCCAGTATCCCAATGCACTGCAACATTAACCCTTCTGTGCCAGGATGGGCATCAAGAATCTATCGCTTTCGACCTCATCAAGGCACCTCAGTTTCGACTGATCCTAGGGATGCCCTGGTTGGTAGCTCATAATCCTCGAATAGATTGGTGAGCAAAGGTGCTGGCCTTCTCCGAGACCTGTGCTCAAACATGTTATCGTCAAGAGAAACAATCAATCGATGCCAGAACCTGTATGCTGAGAACAGTGGCGGCCGGCTCCCTTCCAAGAAGAGAGTACCAGGATTTTCAAGACGTGTTTCAGAATGAACAAGCTAATACACTACCTCCACACAGACCATACGATTACCAGATTGACCTGATACCCGGCGCCCAGATCCTTTGTGGACGAATCTACGCACTCACAGAACCAGAAAACCAGCACCTGAAGTCCTATCTCGACCAATACCTGGCAAACAGGTTAATCCGTCCCTCGAAGTCCCCGGCGGCCAGTCCTCTGTTCTTCGCACCGAAAAAGGAAGGGGACCTAAGAACGTGCATCGACTATCGCGCATTGAACCATATTACCGTCAAAAACCGTTACCCCCTGCCATTGATTCCTGAACTGCTTGACCAAGTCAAAGACGCCCAAATCTACACAAAACCAGATCTAAGAGGAGCATATCACCTTGTCCGAGTAAAAAGGGCGACGAATTTAAAACCGCCTCTCGTACCAAGTATGGCCTGTACGAATATCAAGTAATGCCCTTTGGCCTTTGCAACGCGCCAGCTGCATTTCAATATTTCATGAACAATGTTTTAAGGGAATTAATTGATGTCTGTGCTTTAGTATACATTGACGTCATCCTAGTGTACTCTGCATCAAAGCAAGACCACGTCAAACACGTTCGATCCGTACTAGCAAAACTCCGCCAGCATCAGCTCTATGCCAAGCTTGAAAAGTGTTCATTCTATGTTTCCGAGGTGGAGTTCCTTGGTTTCATTCTTAGTCTGAAGGGTATCCGTATGGATATACACAAGGTAGATGCACTCCTAAACTGGCCATCACCAAACTCGTTCAAGGGAGTACAGAGCATGTTAGGTTTCGCAAACTTCCACCACCGGTTCATCCTGGAATTCTCACAGATAGTACATCCCATCACATCGTTACTAAAAAAGAGCAGTAAAAAATGTCAATGGACAGAGGAAGCAGAAAGAGCTTTCCGGGAACTTAAGGCTCGATTCACTTCGGCCCCAATTCTACGCCATCCTCGCCCAGAACTCCCATACGTGGTGGAAACTGACGCATCAAACATGGCCATGGGAGCCGTCCTCTCGCAAAAGGATCCTGAAACGGGTCCGTTACACCCAGTTGCCTTCTGGTCACGTAAATTTACACCCCCCGAGCAAATTACGCCATCACAGATAAAGAGCTCCTAGCCATCAAGTCTGCCTTTAAGGCCTGGCGCCATTACCTTCTGGGTGCAAGACACACCATCACTGTCATAACAAATCACTGAAATCTCCAGTATCTAAAAACTGCTAAAGCGCAATCTTCACGACAGTTACGTTGGGCCATATTCTTCGCTGAACATGACTATGTGATTACATTTCGGCCTGGAGTCAAAAACGAGAAGGCCGATGCCCTTTCCCGTATGGGTATTGAAGAACAGGACTACAAACCACCGGACCCGATACCTATTATCCCATGTGATAAACTCCTGGGAATTACAGCAACCATCACTCAGAAAGAACTGCACAAAAAAATCAAAAACTTGATGAGTCCTAAGCAATCACAAGAGTGGTGCACACAAGGGGAACATTACACGATAAGGGACCAGTTGCCCTACTTCAGAAACAGCTTGTTCTTACCAAATCAGGAACTACGAGAACAAGTCAAGTCCAGCTATCATGATTCCATAATCGAAGGCCACCCGGGGATCGCAAAAACTTTAGCCAAAGTAAAACGGAATTATTGGTGGCCCACGTGGTGTAAAGACATTGTTCAATTTATCCGATCTTGTGGAGTATGCGCTCAAAACAAATCATCCAAACAGAAACTAGCAGGACTCTAGCAACTGTTGGATATCCCACCAGCACCCTGGTACACGTTATCCCTCGACTTTATTACTGACCTACCATCCAGTCAGGGATTTAACACCATTCTAGTAGTTGTGGACCTGTTTTCAAAAATGGCACACTTCATCCCTCTAAAGGGGCTCCCAAACACTTCCACTCTAGCAAAAGTATTTCTGGAATGCATTGTACGGCTCCATGGTTTCCCCTCGGTACTGGTTTCGGATCGTGGTACTCCGTTTGTGTCCAATTTCTGGAGGAAGTGCTGCTCTTTGGCTCACATTGACATCCGACTATCCACGAGTCACCATCCCCAAACGGATGGTCAAACTGAGCAAACGAATCAGACACTCGAACAGTATCTACGCTGTATGCTCCATCAAGCTGAGGAGAGCTGGTCAGATATATTATGGATTGCTGAATGTGCCTATGACAACTCCCTACACACCAGTACTGGGCAAACACCCTTCTATATCATATATGGTCGACACCCCTACGACCTTAGAAATGCCAGCAATTAAAACCCTACATGTAACCATTTCACAAACCTTCAAAAGGGCAGCAGAACACCTACTCCGAGCTAAGGATCGTCAGAAGAAATTTGCAGACCAACACCGAATGAAAGCCCCTAACTACCAAGTGGGAGACAAAGTCTGGCTGGCATCCAAGCATGTACCCATTAAAGGGACCCGAACCTTCCGTCCAAGATACCTAGGCCCATACACTATCGCCCCCGTGATAAATCCAGTAGCTGTCAAACTAGCCTTAGCAGCTAATATGCTTATTCATCCTGTGTTCCACGTGTCTCTCTTAAAGCCTGTTCAACCTGGGACCCGTGTAACACCAGCACCGAAGACAATAGAGATCGCAGGAGAGCCAGAATTCGAGGTCAAGGATATCCTGGATTCCAAGTATGTCAGATCCAAACTATACTATCTAGTGGACTGGAAAGGGTACGGTCCCCAGGACAGAACATGGGAACCCTCTGAATACATTCACGGACCTCGTCTGCTTAGGAGGTTCCACCAAAACCACCCAAACAAGCCGGGACCTGAGGGGAAAGCCACCTTGAGAGGGGCCTTGGGGGGGAGTGCTGTCACGATTCCTGCCACCAGCCCCCCAGCATATCAGGCTGAAGCCAGGTCACGACCACCTAGTCGGCCCCTAAGGGCCTCTCCATCTCCCCAGACACCTACTTGGACTCAGACTTGGCGCCTTTGGCACCAAGCACACACACAGTCCTGAGATCCACTTAGTATTGGACTTGCAATGTATTATGGGGCAATGGATGCCCCCATGTAATTCAGTTCCTTGAACTGGATGAGCGGTCTAGTCTTTCGGGTGAGTCTCAGCCCAGGGATACCTGGGATACCTACAGACTATTTAAACCACACCCGGCCTGAGAAACATGTTTTGCATTTCTCTGCACCTGCAGCGTGACACTCACCGTGCTCGGATCTCCTGAAGAGGCCCACTTCTTTCTTCAGCGCCAGCGAACCTGCAAGAATAAGAACACTGTTGCCAATACTCACCTCAAAGAGCATCCAACTTCTGTCCGGCTCTTCCCAGTCTTGCGGATTCCTACGGCAGAGTCATCTCCATCGCGGCACGCCGCGCCCTACCAAAGGGGAGAAGAATAGAAGAAAAGATGTTAGTAAGCATTCTGCAATACTTAGCTCTCTCGAATTTGCAAATAGAGTTGATTCCTTACCTGAACTCCCGTCGATCGGACAACTTCTGCTCCGGAGCATCCCGCCGATCTGAAAAAGGAGAAAAGACACATCAGGTTAGCGCAAAACATTTAAAAGGCGCCGCACATCGCGCTTTGTCACCGCAGCTCATCTCCTCAGCTCGCTTCCATGCTAGGTTACTGCGGCACCTAAAAGGACACGGAAAAGACGAACATTGGTTAGTGCTAAGAAAGCCAAAAAGCATCACCCTGCGCATTCCTACTTATTGCAGCAGCGCATCACCATCCTCAAGACCTTCATCACCTAAGGAAAGAAAGACACAGTATAAAAGGGACTAGAGCCATCAGAACTTTTGTAAGACTCATTCCACTTACCGGCCTGGGCTGAAGCCGCAGCAAGCCCCGTCCGCCGGGCCCGTGCCAGTGAAGCAACTAGGCACCCTCCAGCCCGCATCACCCAACACATCCCTGCATCGAAGGCAGGACGGAAAGCGCCCCACATCAAAAAACAAGGTGAGGAGAGGCCCGGGGGAAGGTTGGGACCCAGGGAAGAAAAGGGGGGCCAGACAAGCAAGACCAACAGGGAATTGACCTCTGATAATATTGTGTTTCAGGACCTGTGCTTGGTTGAGCAAGTCCAGGGAAGGGTTCGAAGTGGTCGGAAGTCTGGACCGGCTGGGTGGCATCCCTGTGGATATCAGGTGAGCGTTACAATTAGGGCTATGGGGCGACACGAACTCGGATTCTTCAGGTCTTTCCCTTTTTTGTGGAAGACCAGAATTTTCACTTCGTTCATGGTGTTCGTGATGTTTGCTGTTTCTTTGAAGGTGTTATAAAGATCTGTTAGGATCGGCGTAAGGGCTCCAGCATACATTTTGTAGAATGTAGCTGTGTAGCCGTCCGGCCCAGGGGCTTAGTTTTTCCGAAGTTCTCTAGTAACTTCCTCCGTCGTGATTGGTTCGAGCAGTGTTTTCTCCTCTGGTGATATGTTTGGGTGCGTTATGTCCTTCAGATAGCTCCCCTGGTCCGCTTCTTTTGGTTTATCTGTTGTATACAATCTTTGGTAGTATTCTTTAAATATTTCTTTTATGTCATTCGATTGCGTTCTCCTCTGATCGTTCTCGTCTCTCAATGCCTTCACCATCTGGTTTTATTGCTTGCCTTTTATTTGTCTTGCCAGGAGTTTGTTCGCTTTGTTTGCTTTCATTGCGTACCAGTGTTTCAAATGTAGTAGTTGGTTCTCTGCTCTTTTAGTTTGAATGGATTGTAGCTGCCCCTGTATGTGTCTATAGGCTCTCTTCAGTTTTAGGTTGTGATTGTTTGACATTTCCTCTCTTAATTTCGCTAGGTTTCCTTCCAGTTCTTCTTCCCATTTCCAGGATTGTCTGTCCTTCTGCGCTTTGAGTGTGATCTGTCCCCGTATTACTGCTTTAAATGCTTCCCATATTGTGGATTTTGCCATTTCTGGTGAGTTATTTCGATCGAAATAGTCCGTTATTTGTTCCCTGATTGTCTCTCGCATTACAGGATCTTGTATGACTTCCCGTGGTAGTGTCCAATGCCATAAACCTGATTCTTTGCGACATGTGGGGAGTGTCAACCATAGACGTGCGTGGTCTGATAATGAAATGGTGCCCTTCCCTACGTCCTTTATCTCCCCTACCATGCTCGCCGAAGCCCACATATAGTCGATCCTTGAACTTGCACCATATACATGGGAGTCACATGTGAATCCCGGGGCCGTGCCCCTGATTCGCCGCCATACATCTTCTAGTGCCAGATTCCCCATGGTGTTCTTGAGCGATTGTGTTGGGGTTCCCGGATGTGAACGTTTGGGTTTGATTGATCTTCTCTGGGATCCCATGCTAAATTGAAGTCTCCAGCTAGTATAATCTGTCCATTTGTAAAGTTATCTAATTTGTGCTGTGCGTCCTTTATGAAACCGTCCTGACCCGTGTTTGGAGCGTAGTGTTGCGAGTGTCAGCCGGCGGGTTTCGATCTGGATTTTTACAAACAGGAATCTTCCTTGTTTGTCCCCATGTGTTTCTTGAATTTGCACGTTTAGAGAGTTAGCAAATGTAATTAGGACCCCTTTTCTTTCTCCCCATCATTAGCTTGTATTATCTGATTTTAGCCTTTCAGGTGGAGTTTCCCTTTTTCCTTTTTCTTTATATGCGTCTCTTGAAGCATTATTATATCGTACTTCTCTTTATGTAAATAGTGTTCCACCTTTTTCCTCTTGACTGGGGAGTTTAGTCCTCCGACGTTATATGTTAGGATTTTTAGCCCCACCGTGCTATGTGTGGTTCCTTTCTCTCTTGGCTCTGTCGGTTAAATTCATCGTTGTAGCGATCTGTGCCGGTGGTTTCTCCTTGTCGCCTTTGCCCTTCCCTCCCTTCCCTCCCCTACCCATACGTCCCCCAAATCCCCCCTAACGTTTAACTTCAAACCATCAACTGTCCCGAGGAGGGTCCAGGTACCTTTGGCTGCTAGGGCGCTTGGCCCGTCGCTCCTGACCCTCTGCTTACTCGAGATGAACTTTGAGGGGGTTCCTATACCCCGCATTTACCTTAGTCCTCAGCAGAGTCCAGGTTCGAAGACCTTCGTCGGGCTGCTCTGTCGCTTGTCCACTGGAAATCGCATTTCATGTACTTCTCCGACCTCCTCCTTGTCTCATTTTGCTGCCTTCCCTAAGGTTGTTATGTTTTTCATTTGTTCGTCAGGGGTTTATTAGTGTCTTCCCCCTCCTGTTTGTTTCTTTTATTTGCTGGACTGTCTTCCATCCCCCTGGTTTCCTGAGATTCTCCGCCCTTGTGTTGTTGGTTCCCCTGTTTCTCTCCTCTTCTTGTATGTCCATTATGTGGAGACCTTCTTCACAGGTGGTTACCCGTCTCTGTTTGCCCTCCCAGGTGAAAAGCATCGCCCTCGTCTTTTGCAGGGTCACTTGGGCTAGGTCTTGATATAGCTGGATGTCCACTCCATTCATTCTAATGTGGTCCATCCCCCTCGCCATCTTCAGGATCTCTTCCTTCTGGGGGTAAGAGGAGAGAGCCACCAGCACGTCCCTGGGGCGCTCCCCTGGTTCGCCTGTTCTTTTAGTGCCCACCCTGTGTACCCTGTCTATTGCAATGTCCTCCACCTCTTGTGCCTCGTGTATATCTCTGAACACTTTCTGTACAGCCAATTTGAGGTCCCTATCCTCCACCGTCTCCGCCATATGTTTTATGCGTATGTTCGATTTTCGAGAGCGGTTTTCGAGGACCTCACACTGAATCTCTAGGTTGTGGGTTAGCCTCACCAGACGTTCCTGCGTCTCATTGCTTTGTGGTGTTTCCTCCTCGACATTCTGGATGATTCTTTCGAGCGTGTCGGTTCTTTCTTCCAGTTTGGGCACGTCTACTTTCATTTCCTGGACCACCTGTTTCATTTCGTTTCTCATAGTGACAAACTGGTCTTGTACGGCTGTCATGAATTTATCTTGGAGTTCCGCGAACCATGCGTTCATCCCTTGTGGGTGGTGATTGATGTCGGGTGGCAGGATTCAGATCTGCTGTCTGGTCTTCTTGCGGTCTCCCTCTGGTGGTGACCTGGGTGTCTGATGATCACATTTGAATCAGATGTGCTTCTTGTTTGCTGGTTTGGGAGTTTGTTTGTGTTGTGCCCCCTTTTCCCTTTGCCTTCGACATATTTTTGTTGTGGGGGGTCTCTTCCGATGTTGCATGGGGCACCTTTGGGGGTCCTTATGCCGTTGTCCTTGGTCCACCTTTGTGGTATGTCCCCCGGTGTTCTCTCGCACTCCCCTAATACGAATGGCTATGTGGTTCTATGCTTCAGCGTGATCCGTGTGTATTGCTTTGTGCCTGGGATCCTGGTCCGTGCAGATCTTCCCCCTCTATACCACTCTTTATACTGTTTCTGGCGATTCTGTTTAGACGGGGGGGGGGGTCCCCCTTGCGGTTCAGTCTTACTGTCTTTTGCTGAGGTTTTACGGTGCACGTTCTGCTTGCACACCTATGCCGGACCACTCTGTAATGTCCCTGCCCTCCTGCTCTAGACCCTCTGGTCTGGGGTCATAGATGCCTGCCCTGGCTCCTTTATAGGGCTTTCCCCGTCCCTGGGGATCACTTAATGTTTTGTTTATTTTAGGATAAACAAAACATTATATCTCCTTATATCCCGGTCTCTGACTGTTGGGCTCACATGTCTACTCTCCTGCGTCCATCTCCACCCACCTTCTCTCCTTCGTCCCTCTGTCACCTCCAATGTCTCTCGCTCATTCTACTGCTTTCCTCCACCCTTCGATGTTAGAACTCTGTCCTCCACACTACTACTTTCTTCTCCACACTACTTCTACTACTCCACCCAACCTTCTACTTTGTCATCTGTCTTTCACTCTCACAAGCACTTTTCACTCGCACTAATTATCTCACTCACCCGCCTGAAATGCACATTCACCACACAGTACCACTTGCTCTCACCAATCAATACCTCACCTTTCTTCAATGTGCCTCCACACTCCAGTCCACAGTCCTTCCTCTTGCTTGTTTCTTGGTCTGCCACCTCCCTCGCCTCTGACCTCATCCCAACAGCCCACAACTCCCTGTTTCCTGCTGCCACTCTTCTATTGCTCTTCCTTATCCCGTTGGTTTTCTGGCCCATCTTCCCTGCCTGGGTGGTGTTACTAACAAAAGAAGCTGACGGTACCGGGTCCAGGCCGCTCTTATTCTCCACACAGGCTGCCATGTGACAGAAATGGCAACCCGTGTTGCAAAGTGCCCAAATTCATGTTAGGTAGTCTTGGCTTAGTTCCCCCAAGGTAAGTGAGATGTAGTTCTGATACAAGTTCTTGTTGCAGTGAGTTACTGGGGGTCATTACGACCCTGGCGTTAAGGGTTTAACGGCGCCGTAAAAGGTGTCGGCGCCGTTAAACCCTTAACGCCTGATTACGAGATCCCTTTGCGAGACCCGACCTTAACGGCTGGTTTTACCAGCCGTTAAAGTAGGGTGCCGCAAAGGGACCTCGGTGCTAATTACGGTACTGCAATTTGCGGTACCGTATTTAGCGCCTTCCCCAATCCCATTGAGCCCTATGGGGCGAAAATGGGAATGGGGAAGGGCCATGGTGAAATGGGGAAATACCGCCCGCCAACCTTGGAATGGGGCGGTATTTCCCCATTCCACCATGGCGGACTCGTTACAACACCGCACCAACCATGATGCTAATAGCGCCATGGTTTAGCGCCGGGGTTGTAATGAGGGCCACTCTCTGAGTTCCATTTACTGTGCACGCAGGAGCGAGGGAGTTGTGTGCAGCGTCTCCGGCAGCCCCGTAAGTGCCCTGGGTTCACTGGTCTTTTCTCTCCCTGTGGCTCCGATGAATGTAGACCATTAGTGTGGGGGAGTTGTAATCTTGTGTGTATTCCTTGACAATGGCGTGGGCCTGCCCGTGGTTATAGGACAGAAAGAGAAAACTTGGCCAGCATTTTCTGTAAGAAGCATTGGGTGATGCAAGCTGGTACTGCACATATAAGAGCAGGAACTTGGGGGGGGGGGGGTGGAGAGGAGCGTGTGGGAGGGCAGAAATTGGATCCTCTCAACTGTCATCACCCCCCCTCTGGGGTAGGACCAACCTGGTAGGCCTCTCACCCTAGTCTGCGAGGGGTCCCTATCCCCTTCTGAAAAATTCAGGTGACTGACCTTGTCTTTCTCCTTCTTAACAGGCAGACTCAGGGAAATGAAAGAACTAGGAGTCTGTACAATCATCCATTACTGAAGCAGGTGCTCACAGCAAAGCAGTTTCAATGGGGCCAGGGTGATTTGTACAAGTTCTACAGTCAGTATGCATCCAACCTCATTTGCATGAGAGGACCATAATTGGTGAGAAACCTGGTCCAGCAAGTCCTGTTGCCATCCTACAGTTCTGTGCGTCAGGGCAGATGGGTCCTGCAACACAGGCAAAATTCCAGTTCCCTTTGTACGGGACAACCAAATAAATACCATTGGGGGAAGAGTAAATGGTGCTACCCACTTTACATAGCAGATCTAGTCCTAAAACGTTTACAGGAGTCAACGGGCTGAACAGAAAAGCATGATGTTCAGAGAGGTAACCCATAATCACAGTCAAAGATTGTGAAAGTGGGTATGGGATGACCGCCAATACGAACAGCATTTATAGCTTAATTTGAACATGATGCGTGCTGAATTTCAGAAGCTCACAGGTGAAGCATGAAGCTCCAGTTTCAACTTGCAAAACAGCATTTTACGTACGGAGAAGATGGATCAAGCAAAATTAGTGGGGCAATGATGTTGCTGGCACTCCAGCTGTCTTCTTGGAAATTGTAGGCAGAGAAAAGGATGGGGGAAATGACTGAGCTGTCTGTTGGGCTGGTCAGTTGAGACACTGTTTTCCAATGACCGATAAACACCTTAACATAATTACATTGGCCATTGTGTTGATAGGGGGCAGGCGGTTGTCTGTTCTGGGCTCCTCCAGGACCATAGTTTAAAAAATACTCCTCTTCGCTAGTCCTGCTTCTCTCTCTCCCAATCTGTGTAGGTCATGCCCTGTGCCCTGCTCTCCCTTAAGAGAGTTGCAGTTGCTGGATCTGTAATGCCATTGATTTACTCTGAGTTGTTTTTTTGTTCTGCTTGTTCATGGAAATTCTGGGTGGCCAGCAAATACTGTCAAATGCTTTCCTTCCATGAGCACCCATTTAATGCCATCTGAAGTCATAGGCTGCTACCCCATAAAAGAGCTTTCTGCAATGTTTCAGTCACACCAGGTATTCCAGAGCACTAGTTGGAGCAGCCTTTTAACCTTTCCCGGTAATCCTGTTTTTGGTTAAGCCTTACAGCCATGGGTCTTAATTTACGCCGTTTTCTTAGAGCACTTTTTTAGAATTGTATGCAGAAGTCTGTCAGTAAACTCCTGCTTGTCTTCTCTCCTGCCAGTAAACAGGGAGAAAGGGGTCACACGGGACAAATCGCTGAAGAAATCAAGCGAAAAAAGTAACCATCGAATTGAGAGTCCAATGAGGGGATAGGCCAGGTCAAGGATAATATAAAATCAGATAATCTTTATTATACACATATTGAATTACATAACACATAATGCTGAATCCGTAATAAAACAGCATAAAAACAGACAATAAATATTGAGTATGTACAGGTAAAGTGCATGATAACCAAATGTGCACCCTGCGGTGCCGGGTGAGCATCAAATGCTGTCGTCCCCCAAAAGAAAAAAACAATTGTAAGGCGGGACCCGAACAATTGGAAAGAAGAGAGAGACAGAGGTGTGGGGGGCATAGAGACGTAGAGAAGGATATCTTGTCGCGGTCCTAATGTTAGCCCCAGTCTCAATCTACATGCACAATCCACAAGTCAGATCATAAGACTGACTAAGGCTATTCCATCAATTTAGAACAAGGGATAAGAACGTTTCAAAACTTGCAAAGTAATAACGCCTCTCCAGCCTAATTTTCTGGGGTGGCATAAAATTTACAAATTGTCGGATAGGCTTGTAGTGCAGAGTTAATAAAAAGTACAACCTACAGCACTTGTCACCATTTCGACCAACATAGTCAACCACCGGTACCTAATGTGGCTTACACCATTCACATGTGCCACACTGATATCACGAAGAAGGTAGTTTCGACAACCTTAAAAGGTGTCTAAGGCATCTATCTCTTAGGAAAGAGGGAGATGGCTTGACAGTCGTCTTCCTCAGGACAGGACAGAAATGGTTATAATATAAAGGAACAACATAGGATATATATGATCAATAGAAGGACATTTTGATGTTAGTCCTTTTGTCCTTTCAGAGCTTGATTCTTCTTCCATTTCTATATATACTCCTTGCGTTCCTCCTTGATCCAGTTCATCACTAAAATGCATCAAAAAGTTGAAAAGAAAAGAGCAAAGGGAAAGAAAAAAGAAAACAAACACATGGCAAAGTTAAAAAAGCACATATTAAAAGATCCTTGACCTAGCCTAGCAACCCCACAGACATTCAGCATCAAACGTTACTATGTGGTTCTCATAAAGAATCCAGAAATTGCTGTAATAGCTCAATTTAGAGTCATACTACAAAACCCGCAATAAGGTAAGGAATGTAGAATTATATTCCACCCCAATAGACCCTGCGTGGATCTTCTGTTAGATAAATCCAACCAGCCGGGTAGCCGGGAAAGGAGAGCCTAAATTAATAAAGGAACTCACTTCAATCCCAGTGGCATATACGTCTAAAGCTAGGATAGAGCATCTGATCAGTCACACATACAACAAGGAAATCCAAACCTTCGAAATTTGAAGAAACCAGCTCCTGCTGGGTAGGGCCACAGGAAGGAGAAAAGAGGACCCCTCAGTTCTGGGGATAAAATGTCTTGTTAGGATGGCGCTCGCTTCATTTGTAGAGGAACTCGATATTGATTCCACCAGCTAGATTTCTACTGGCTGGAAAGAGGGGAGAAAGAATAGGGATGAACCCAACTGTGATGTAATAGGGGAAAGAGTGTGACATCAATAGGTAAAAAATACATATTGCATCCAACATGTTGCATATGTGTATTTATCCCATACACTGTGATGTCAGTGACTAATATGCTGGGATCAGTAACTGGTACTGATAATAATTCTCTCCTGCCAGTGGCATCTTTGTCAGTGTGAAGTAAATCTGCCTGGGTTAATGTAAACATTCTGATGAATAGCAGCTGAAATCAACCGCCATGCCCTTGTCATGGGAATGCTGAAGAGCAGGGGCGTAGGAGACACATAAATTCTGGGGGGGACAGGGGACACCTTGGGGACTTTGCTTTTGTGTATGAGGGAAGTCTCCAAGGTGGGCTTGAGGGAAGTGACGGCCGGAAGGTCTCCAGCAAAGTGCACATTGTAAGCCCCAGAACAAATGTAATATAGAGAGGAATATATTGCCATGTTGTAGGTGCTGACTGGCAAAATGAGGGGTCAATGTAATCTGGAAGTTTGAGGCCCCTTTTAAATGAAATGGTTGAAAGGCCCTTATGCTGTCCCTGGTGGACCACCTTGTTTTTCCCGTTTTACCCACTTGGCCGTTAACTTGTACCAGCCTCAAGCCCTTGACATAAGTTGCACCATGTTCCCACTTACCCATATCCCTTCTTCCCCCAGCCTCTCAAGCAGAACCCTTGGGCCCTTTCATGAGTTCTGTCAATCATGAGAGGAGAAGCTCCCTGCTGTTTTGTTTCATTATGTTGCCATGTACGTTTTGCTACCTCAACTCCCATTAAGGGGGTGTTACAGGTCCAATGCTTTCTTTCGAATGTTCAGGTTCAAGGGGGTCAGAGGAATGTATGTTTGTAGTGATTTAGGAAGGCAGTAGGCTATTTTCAGGCATGTTTGGTTACTATTAGGTGAGGTCAGGTCGCTAGGTGGGTATGCAGAGTATCAAGGTGTGTTTTTCCCCTAACATCCCTCTACCTGGAACTCCCTACCACCACACATCAGGCTTATTGAATCCCACTCAGCCTTTCGCAAGGCCATCAAAACAAACCTCTTTGTTTGACTGTATAAACTTGTATTCTGTGACACTATGTAACCAATGACTCTGCAATGTACACAAGTTTTTCAATGGGCGGCTTCTTTGTAACCCTAAATCAAGCCTTCTTTAGCTCTGATCTAGTACCTCGATGCCTGCGGGCTGTAGTGCGCTCTACAAATCCAAATAAATAAACAAATGCCTATCCAATTCTGTTACCCTAACCCTCTTCCCGGTTTCCCTACTTCCCCCTACCCATCCACAACCTCTCCCTAATCCCTCCTTCCCCCACTGGCCCACCTGTAATTTCTATCATCAGGAACCCGTATAAACCACGGTGGGAGGGTCAGACATTTGGCCCGAGCTAAACAAGGTGTGCACCCCTCCATTAAAGGTTGGGGCCACTAATATGGAACTCCTTTTGGGGGATGCCTGGGATGTTGGCCATATGGTTTCCTCTTTACTCGTCAGAAAATGCTTCGGTATTACATTCATAACACAGCTTCCAAAACGTGTGCAGTTAATTTACATTAGTGCTTAAAAATGCACAGTGCAGCCCCTAATTACGTAGACATCTGGCCATTGCCATATTTGTGAGACACGGCTGCCTCTTCAGAGTTTGCGCTTTGCTCTTTTGCTGCACTGTTTGCCAACCACAGGGTACATTTGCTCTGTTTCCCTGACTCTGCTTCCATTCATTTAGGAAAAGTGGCTTTCTTCCAACTAAGCTAGAGCTGTGTATTTATAATGGAATGGTAGGACAATCAAATTGACCACCAACAAAACGCTGCCAATTGTTTAGTTCTGTGTTATAACATGACATGTCATTTTCCGCAGGTCAGTTGACCAGGCCCTAACATGGAAGCTTGAGCCCCCCACATACACCCCCCACACCGACCAGGCCCTAACATGGAAGCTTGAGCCCCCCACATGCACCCCCCGCTGACCAGGCCCTAACATGGACGCTAGATCCCCCCACATACACCCCCCACCGACCAGGCCCTAACATGGAAGCTTGAGCCCCCCACATGCACCCCCTGCCGACCAGGCCCTAACATGGAAGCTTGAGCTCCCCACATGCACCCCCCGCCGACCAGGCCCTAACGAAACTTGAGCCCCCTTCTTGCACCCCCCGCTGACCAGGCCCTAACAAGGTAGCTTCAGCCCCCCCTCATAAACCTCCTGCTGACCAGGCCCTAACATGGAAGCTTCAGCCGCCCACATGCACCCCTGTGCTCAGCATTGTCTCCCTTATGTGACTCTGGGAATGTACATGACAGGTTGTTGGGTGTAGGTGTTAAAGGGGGCTGGGGGCCATAGACGTGTATACTGAGATTTGGGTAGGCAATACACCTAGAGTTGTAGTGAATAATCGCTCCTCCTACACTAGGCCAAATTTAAAGTATCAGCCTGCAAATATGTTTCAGGTTACATTTGAAACACATGCAGGCATTTGCATTTGATTAACTTCTGCAGCCTCCAAAAGCATTTTTAATCGGGAAACAGAAGTGCTGGGAGTCCTGTCACTGGGATACGTCATGTTGGTTTGCATTGCTTTTCTGCACAGAGTGCCGAGTTCAGTGATGGGGTAACATTTTTAGGGTAGGAGGGAAATCAAGGGAGAGCAGAGGGCTCCACACTCCAGAGCATTCTGGAGATGTTCAGGGCATTCTGAGGGCATAACTCTTTGCAATATGGGGATTGCATTCTCTAATTCAAAATGGGAAAAGCAAAACCACAAGTCCCAGAATGCAGATGAAAACCGGGACTGGATGGGCAACTCACAGAGGATCTGGTGGCTTCTGGCATGTGATGCATACCCACCAAGTCGCCTTGTATGACAGTAGGAGGAAGGGCCCATCATTTGATGGGGACAGGGTATGCAATACCAGAGTAAGGCAGAACTGGACTAAGGCAAAGTGTGCCATGCAGTAGTGCCTGAGACCCAAACCCTGGTGCTAGGCTGACCAGGCAATGCTCACTTTTTCCATTTTTAGCACATTTTATGGGTTGTGTATGAGGACCCCAGTAATGATATTAAAGGCTGCAAGGACCCCTTTGCGTGGCTTTCACGTGGCCTGATAATCTTTAGGGATGTATCGTTAAGCCTGCAGTCTGCAGAGCTTGTACTTTTGCACGCTGACGGCTGCAGCCTGCAGAAGTATAATTACACACTGCAAATCTTTACACATTGCATGCACAAAACTTACATATTCTGGGGGGGATAAATGCCATTATATCCCCCCACTTAAAATTGTGGGGTGATGTGTCCACCCCGGCCCCCCATGTCCTATGTCCATGCTGAAGAGCTAGCTTGAAGTGTGATCTAAGGAAAGACTTTGAAAGCAAAGTATGCTCCTGTGGCGGCAGGTGTACCACAAATGTTCAGGACTGGTCATCTGCTGTGTTTCCATCTTCTATGCCGGATCTCCCAGATATTTTGTAAAATTTAGCAATTCTAGTAGATGGATTTTGCCACATGAGTCCGATCTGCTGAACAGGTAGCACTAATTTTAAAAACTGGTGTTGGTGGTTTTGTACCCAACTGGGCTGGCTAATGGAGCATTCTGAATTTACCGACATCTATATAACGCCACGTGTTTAGTTTCTCCAGGGCATCAGTGATTGGCATGTAAGACATCTTTTAAGCCACATAGTACCCAGGCTATGCGGTTATTGTTTTTCTTCGAAAAAGGGAAAACCCAGCACATTTCTAATTCCCACTGAACTAAATATGAAAAGATGCTACTTTCTGCTGCCAATAGGACTATAGCTCTGTTCTATCCTGTACCCCGTTTCTCTGCTTCCAACACCCTTTAATGGTGACCCTCATGACTGCTTAACTGTTACTGAATACCTCTTAACTCCCCCGCCACCCCCCAGACTGGAACTAAAAGATATACCTCTTCAGAACCTTGAGTTTATTCTCTGTTAATAAGTCTTGTTTGAGGAATGCGAAGGGCCACTTTATGTCAGGTTACTGGGTTTGGACACAAATGTTGAAGTTCATCACTTTCCAAATGCCTGCTCTGCTCAAGTGTCCTGCTCTTACATGTGCCAGTAGCAAAGCAAAAGGTAAGATGGCCACCATCTACATTGATTCCGGATATGCCCATTGTGTTACCCATGATTTCAGCATACTGTGGAAGCAGCAAGGTTTCCCAGCCACATTCAATGCAATGGACCCTATGTAGCAGCTTGATTATGCATCATACTGCTCTTGCATTAGTTAAGTGCAAGGCGAATGAATTACCCATCTCTGATGTTGCTCAAGGAAACTGACAAACCCCCTAAAACCGCAGCCCTGCATAGTCCTTAGGCCCATAATGAGATCCTTATTTGTGTTTCACAAACAAGTCCTCTTTCTAGTATGGCAGTGTTGCAGGATCTAGCTCTTGAACAAGCGAAACATACTGGTCTCGCAGAAACTTTAATTTGCAAAGTGATATCATACCAGATCTTTGCAAAAGAAAAAAACTCAAAGGACCCAAAACCTACACAATCAAAAACCAATAAAAAACAACAAACGGGCTCGAGAGCATTCCTAAGAACCGTGAAATCAACCAACAACATTTTCACAGCTACAAAAAGTAAAACTCAAACTGTACTGACATTACCAACTACCGAAAATCAGGAAAAGCAAAACCCCAAAACTCAGACTCAGCCTCAAGTGCCACAAAGACCGCCAGCTAAATCATCTATAGATGAAGAACTACACAATTTATCTACCCATGAAGACCAAATACTAGACAACATACTTCCACCAATCCAACCAACAACTCATGCGAGTTTCATAATAATTGATGAATATCTTGTAGAATATGAACAACCAAAAACTAACAACCAAGAAGAAATCTCAGACCTCTCTATAGAAGAAATCTCAGATGTATCCCTAGAAAGTGACATAATCGATGAAATAACAAATGAAACCTACGACCAAATCTCATTGGAGTCACTCACGACAAGCCAACATGATCTCACCGAACACAGCTTTATCTTTCCATCATTTATCAATCCGCTACGACAAAATGAAATTTACGAAATTCACATTGAAAACAAAACCAACAGATTGGAACCTTTAATTCTAAACAGAAACAACGTTCTACGCCTTTTTGGAGCAATATCGCAATTGAACAAAATAACATCAAAAGACATTGACCTCAAAACATTCAAAGATGATCTAAACTTAGATAAGATTGTCATAGAGCTGGCGGATCTTGACAACCAGGAACAGATCTTATCAAGTCGTGCCCAGCTACAAAAACTTGGTTTCATCTGTTGGGCTGCTACCACCACAAGAATACCTAATAAACAGAAATACAGAGTCACTTCAGACAGAGACCGGCAACATCAATCAAGACCAAAAATGACCAACTCCGCTGCCGACCACACCGTAGCTGACAGAAAGTGGAGTCAATCATCACAAACACAAAAATCACGCAGAGATGAACGACCGATCCGAAGAACCTATAATTCAGAAACTTCTTTCACAGAAACTGTATCTTTAGAAGACTCAACGATCTCCCGCTCATAACAATCAATGAACCTGGGATACACGTGGTCACTTTTCTCGTGGAACACCAGAGGAAACTTACATCTCTTTACAAATCCGTCCAAAGACCTAGAGCAATACCAAATCATATGCCTCCAGGAAACTTGGCTCAGCGAATCTCCGGCATGTGATGGCTTCCTCACCTTTCTCAACCATGCTATTTTCAAAAATCAAGGAAGACCGGCATCAGGGCTCCTCACCCTAATCAAGATAAACACCTACTGCACAGTAATGAGCACTGAAAACATCAATCCATGTATCCAACTAACAAAACTAATGTGTACCAAGATCCACTCAAACGGTGAAAAAATAAATGACACAACAGTTATGATCTTAAACTTGTATTGGAACCCTGCAGCAATATCAACGGATGCATTCATCGACAGTGTGTTCCTGGCAATCGACAAGGCCATGACAAATCATCAGCTACCAGAAATAATAATCTGTGGAGATCTGAATATCAAGCTATACAACCAAAATGGATCTCTCCGAACTCAACCACATCTCTCTTTGAAAGCAAGCAACTGGATGAATGAAATTACAACTCGCAATCTCATCCTTCTGAACCATGAAAGCAACAACTCTGAAGCTTACACGCCAACGTGGACTAGAGGATCATCAAATGCAATCATTGATTACATATTTCTATCATACAACCTACATGAATCTGTCACAATCGCACAAACGATAATAACTGACAAAAGTGATCATAATCAACTCACTGTTCACTCCCGGCCAACAACTCAGCAAAGGGAACCAGTATCAACAGTCTCTGTGGAACTCGATGGCACAACATCAAGACTAAGGATTCCACAACCAGCCATGGCAAACTTATCGAAGAAACTCCATGATGCCATTCTAACAGATTCCGAGAAACTCAACTATGAGTGGATTCTACTCCCTTTCCTGCAAACTCTCACAAACCGCCCACACATAGATCATCCCCACACATACAACCAAGAAATAGCTGATAGGAAAAAATGCCTAAATCGATCAATACGACATCTAAAGAAAACAACATCTGCAGAAAACAGGAAACATCAAAAATCTGAAACAAGAATATGCAAACTGGAGAAAATCACAACAAAAAATCATCCAACAAGCAGATGCAGAAAACATAATGAAACTATACAAGACACACAATACCAGAGAGCTCTGGAACTTGCTCAACGACAACCTCCAAAAACAGCACAAACTAACAGCTAACGTTCCACAGGAAACCTGGATCACGCATTTTTCGACCATTTACGGAGCGCGAAAAACGCAACTTCAAAATCAAACGCCCACAAACGAACTGAAATGGTATGTAAATGCAGAATTTGAAGACTTCATGCGGCTCATCAAAAACCTGAACACGTCTAGAGCGCCTGGTCCTGATGGACTTTCTAATGCGGTCATCAAGCAAGACCCGCCCGCCTGGGCGAACTTCATGTGCCATATCACAACTTTGGTAAACACACTCAACCGAATACCAAACTCTTGGAGGTCGGCAATAATTGTTCCAATTCATAAGCAAGGACTAAGAGAAGACCCACAAAACTTCCGTCCAATTGCCTTACTAGACCCGCTTGGGAAGCTATTCGCCTCAATACTTCAGAAACAACTAACTGCATGGGCACTCGAAAACAACAAATTCTGGGTCAGGCAAACAGATTTTACTGCCAATGTCGGAACAAATCTTAATCTCATATTACTCCAACTAATAAAGCATGAAGCCATCAATTCTCGCACTACAATACACGCTGCATTCATCGATTTAAAGATGGCCTTCGATGCGATTTCACGCCATAAACTATGGTCAAAACTCAGAGCATGGAACTGTCCACCGAATATCCTTGAGCCAATCATTCTCCTCTACTCAGAAACCACCATAAAAGTGAGATTATCAAAACAAGGAGCCACCACCAATGCAAATTCAACAGCAAATGGCCTAAAGCAAGGCTGCCCCTTGGCAGCAACTCTTTACAAGCTGTTCACGGCGGACATTGAGGAACATCTAAGATCCAACAAAACTAATCCACCAAAAATAAACTCTACACCAGTTCCTGCGATGACATATGCAGATGACATCGTTTTGCTGGACAAAACACCCACTGGATTACAAGCATCTCTGACAGGTCTGAGTAGCTATATGGACAAAAATGAACTAAGGATCAACATCGGAAAAACGAAGACAATGACCTTAACCAAATCATTCACAAAAAAACCATATTAATCGACCTTCAATATCAACGGGAACCAAATAGAAAATGTGACAACTTTTAAATATCTTGGTGTCCTAATCAACCAATCAAAATCGGGGGAACAATGGATTGACAAAATCAAACAAACCGCACAAACCCTAGCAAGACAAGGATGTATACTTCACATGAAATACGGCCAGTTTTCATTTATACCCATCATTGCCTACTACAGACAGAAGTACATCCCGATACTAACATATGGAACAGAAGCAATGCTGAACACCCGCACAATAAACTGGATGAAATTTGAAACAATTTTCTGGCGTAAAATTCTCCACTTATCACAGTCATATCCTATGCCAAGAATTCGATATGAAATGGCAACGCAGTCAATTGAATCCATTGTACTATGGAAAAGACTCGATATTTTCCGGAAAATACTTACTGACCATAAAACCCCAGCTATCCAAATCCTGCGAGCCCAAGCTAATACCTTCAACAACACGGTATTACAAAAATGGAAACATTCAATGAGGAAGGAAATGGAAAATGAAGACATCACAGAAGAACTGCTAACTCTTCGCCCACAACATGCAAAAATAAAAGTTCTGCAGAACGACTGGATAAAAACTATTCAAAAGAAGAATGTCTATAAACAGAATCTCCAATGCACAAAAGACAACAGGAGAATTCATGAACTACCACAATACGTTCAAACTTTCCCAGATCAGAGCATTAGAACAACATTCTTAAGAGTGCGTCTGAACATTCTACCTACAAACGCATACCTATCAACAACAAGACAGATCGACGTCACAAACAACTACTGTCGATTCTGCAAGTATCAAGCGATCTCAGAAACCATATTCCATCTTATGGAATGCCAAGCACTTTCTTCCCAACGCAAACAATTTAGAGCGTTGTTCCAACTCTCAGAACTACAAATGAACACTCAAGAAAGATGGGCCGCCCTACTTAGTGGACAGAACAATAAATACACCTATACAATCACTCTTTTCCTAAGCACCATTTTGGAACTGAAGAAAAGATTACCATGAGATTCATTCTAAATCATTAGCTCTTATCATTTACAGATCACAAAGAAAATGATGAAAAAGTTTATAAATAAACTAAATCATCATATAATAAAAAAAAAAAAAATTTACAAAAAAAGTGATATCCTATGGCTGTCCTGATGGCCGCCCTGTTTTGCATGGATCGCTCTTACTCTAATTGGTTAGATTCTTATTTCCCCACTGTAGCTCACCATTATTCTAGCACTTGTCCACATGCTTGACGCACAGCATAGTCCAGACTGTGAATATCCAAATATATTTTATCCAGCTCCCCAAAACGATCTTAAAAATATTGTCTAGTGCTAGTAGATGTGTTATACTGGTGGGTGAAGGCATAGCCCTGCATAAAGGCAGATGCCATTTATGTGGCAAAAATATTGCCAACTGAATGTATTCCACGATATGTTCGGAGCCATTATGAACAATGACTAGGTTGTTAAAGATATCTGCAAAGCTCTAAATATCCACCACCACCTACACAGTGCTAATCACCCCCGTCCAGTGGTATTGTCCAAAGAAGAAATTGGGACATTAAAAAAGGCTCTCCAATATTTGCCTGATCAAAGAAGCCTCAAAGGAAGGCAACTGTGAGGGAAAATCAGAAATCGAAGTGCAATGTAATACAAGTAATTGGGGGTGTTGTCCAATTGACTGGACTTCATCTTGAACTGATATATGTTAAAGGAAGGAGAAAATATTTTTTTAAATTATTTGCAGGTTTCATATTGTGCATGTTTCCAGAAATAGCATTTAGACTGCTTCAAGTCATGCAACTATGGAAGACTCATAACTGATGCCTCCCTGCTGTTCTAGTTTTGTAAAGCCTGGCTTCAAAGCCATTGATTTACTTCACTTACTCAGCTGCAGTTTTAGCTGTCTATTAACTCGACTTTGGGTACGTTGGTCTGAATGGGACACACAACATACTTCAGTTGATGAGTTTTGCTTTGATGAGATCATAGAAACTTCCGCTGTCTGTGTATTAAAACCCATATGTCCATGAAATATATAAAACCTGTTGAGCTCTCTGGGTGGGGACTGACTCCTGGGCTACCTCTGTCTGTTTTAAGGTTCTCTCCTCTAGCACTCTGGAATAAAGACACTGGACTGGTTTGACCTAAACAGATCTCTGTTTGATTTAGGTGTTCTCCCTCAGTGGTAGATGAACATCTGGGATACTGCATCTGAGGAACTTAAATAGAAAGGGCCGATGGTTTGGGGCTAGCCTATGTAAAACACCAATGGGAGCCTGTAGATGAGTGATGGTGTATATCTGGCAAATGGAGCACAGCATAAATGATTAGTGCTATGGCAGTCCTGTGTTTTTTATTTTGAGATGTATTTGTTTCGCTGTGGTGCTGGCAAGCTTTCTTCGTGTTCCTTACTTTTAGTGATGACACCTACCAACACCAGGGCCTTTAAGGAACTTTATATAGGTGCCCAGCTGCAGCCCAGTTCACATCCGTGAAGAATTAAGACAAGGACCCAAGGGAACAGCTTGGCTGTGTGTACATAGCCTCTAGGGCTTGATGGACAGCATGGAAGCCAATGCAAGATACCCTTGTCTCCCCAAAGAGACCCCTAGGCAGAATTAATTTCAGTTGTAGGAGTCCTCTATGTAGGTGGCAAGCTTAGGCTTCTCTTCCATCTGAGAGGCCTTTGTGCTGTGCAGACTGTGCCACCACCCAAACAGGCGATTGTTTCAGCATTTTTGTGCCAACAGGACTTCCATCAGAGGTAATGGAGGTGTTGTTAGAGTAGGTCAAGACTCTAACGTTTACCCTGGGGCTGTTGGTCCACATGCCAAAGATCACCTTGATTCCAACCCAGAAGATTGCCGTTTTTGGCAAAATGTCTATCTGGGGTCTGCAACCCGCAGCTCTCCGGATGTTTTGGACTATGACTTCCATGATCTCTCACCATTGACTATGTTGGCTATGGCTGATGGTAGTTGTAGTCCAAAACATCTGGAGAACCAAAGGTTGCAACCCCCTTACCTATGTGTACTGTGGTAGGGACCTTTCCTCCAGACAGCAGGGTGCTGTCCTTGCATTAGGCATTGCATCTCTTCAGCAACAAAGAGATGGCTACGGCATGGTACGTCCATAGAGCTCTTGGGTTCATAGCTTCCTGCATTCCGTTGGTCTTCAATGCTTGAAGGTATATGCAGCATCTCCAAGCACACCTCACCTATCTTTAATGCTATTGGAGGGACACACTATAGTTGCCCATCATTCTGATTCCTGATGGAATCCTCACAGATTTGGTTTGGTGGATGGAGGATAACCATGTTTTTGCAAGGGCTGCTTTCATGTCCGTGGAGCTCTTGGTGTCTGGTGACCGACTTGCCAGAGTAGGCGCTGAACCTTCTGCATCTGTGACCTGTGCATGCCAGAGGGCAAATTACTTTATATAACATGTTAGAGCTGAAAGCTATAGTTCTGGTTCCGAATGCTTTTCCTTCCCCTGATGAGGGTCAGAAGGGTGTTGCTTCTCATGGATCACACCACTGTTATGTTCTATGTGACCAACGAGGTCTGTACAACATCTCCAAACTGTAACCTGTTAAGGGACCTGTGGGAGTGGACCATCTCTCCACAGATTGATCTGATGCACCTGGTGCGGTTACTCCACTCTGAAGCAGATGTCCTGAGCTGGCTCTACAATTAGTCACACAAGTTGTCCCTGCACTGCAGGATTCTAGCACCACTTTTGCAGAAATTGGGTCTCCCTCAGCTTTGACCTCGTTTTCTGGAAACATACTAAATGCAAGATGTATGCCAATTTTTTACACAGGCCTAGATATTGAGGTTTCCAGGTGAAACCTTTCTTCTTTTGACAGATTGCTTTCATTGCTATGTTTTCATCCTTTCCTCTGATAGCGAAGTGCTGCATAGATTCAGTCTGAGAAGCTGTTGCTCCATGATACTGACAGTCCCACTCTAACCCAACCATTTCTGGGTCCCATGTGTGTTGGAGCAGTCTGTGGAGGGGCGTGCCCAGCTCACAGCCTTGAGGGAACATCTGTTGCAGAAGGGGGGTTGATCTCCTTCTCTGCCCTATTTCCCTGAACGTGGATGATTGGTGCTTCCTGTGGATGTGACTCTGCATCATCTAGATCCCTCTGGGCTGAACTTCTAACATCTGGGCAGGCAAATTGAGTTTCATAAGACACCAGTGCAAGTGGAAGTTGTTGCTTTTCTTCCACTTTGCAGACAAGCAGAAGGTAATTATATGGCATTGTTCTGTGGATCCTATTGACATTGCTTCCTGCCAGACCCACACAACACTTCATTTGGAATCCTGCATGTTGACTTTGTCTTCGATGGGGGTTATACATGAATTCTCAGTTAGTGCTTTTTTAAAAAAGAAAAATAATGTGGTGAAAATGCACTTTGATGGTCTTCTCCAGTTTTTTACTCCCATTAGAGGCCTGATTCCCATCGGAATTTGGATGTGGTGCTCTCTGTTTCAACTCGTAAGCCATTTCAACCCCATGGGCACTATTGATATTAGACTGGTGACATGGAAGACCATCTACTTGTTGATTGTCAATTCCTCGTGCCTCATTGAACTGCAGGATTTGTCCACAGGAGAGCCCTATATGGTGTTCGATTGAGACAAAGTGGTGGTGCGGTTTATCTATAAGGTATTGTCAGCCTTCCACTTTAGTGAAGAGATTTTTGGCAATTTCTTTCTGAACCCAGCTTCTTTTTTTTAACCAATCTGTTTATTATTTTAACAGAGTAAACAGTACATAACACATAACAAGGTACAGTAGCACAGGGTACATTAAGTACATGCATATTAATCGTGGTGACACAAGGGCGTCGCCTTCCGAGGCATCAGTAAGATGCATCAGTGGCAGGGGGGGGGCAGTTGTCAGAGACCTGGCTTCCTTTTATTCCCATTGTCTGTATCCGGTCTTCCCATTTCCCCCAGATCCTCGTGAATTTCCCGGGACATCCCCAAGCTCTGTAGACCCTTCTTTCCAAGGCCATGCAGCGATCCATTTCTGCCAACCACTGGTTTAGTCTTGAGCGTTCCGCTGAGCCCCAGGCAGCTGCAATCAGTCTTTTGACCAGACCCAGGGCTATTGCCACAAAGGTCTTCTCGTGTTTATTGAGGTCTGTGTCCTCCCATATTCCCAGTATTGCCAGTTTCAGTTCCAGGGGGATTGGGGCTCTCATTATGGCAGACAGCTTCCCCATACATTTGGCCCAGAAGGCCAAATGTATGGGGAAGCTGGGGGCGTCATGATTTGCGGGCATTCCCATATTGTGTGGTAAAAGGTACCTCTGTCCCTACCACATCTGAGACAAGTATCATTGTCACTCCGACCCCATCTGGTGAGCATTGTGCGGGTGTAGTATACCCTATGGAGGATTTAAAATTGTATCAACTGCAACCGTGCTGCTATCCCCACCTCCCTCGGGAACATTAATGCCTCTGTCCACTCCTCCGGCTCCATTCGACCCAGGTCTTGTTCCCATTTCCTTTGCAGGTTGGTAGGTTCTGAAGCCCCAAATGCTGTGAGTACTTGATATAAGGTTGACTTAACCTTGGTTGGGATGTTTGTCGTAAATAGATTTGCCTCGAGCGGGGAGCTGTTTGGAATATCATCTGGGGTGGGGAATTGGCCTGCAATAACGTGGGATATTTGTCTGTGTCTGAACCCTTCACCCATTTCCCAGCTGTGTTCCAGCTGCAAGTCCCCAAATGACCGGGGTCTCACGTCCTTTATGATATCTGCTAGTGTGTCAATCCTGCCTGCCGCCCAGCTCTCCAGGTACCCCACCTTCAGTATTTCCCCCAGGAGTGCATTATGCCATATGGGCTGCACCTGGGTCGGCTGCTGGCCCCACCCTATGTCTTGGTGCGCCTCTGCCTAGACCTGGCATGTGTGTCTCATGGGTCCAGGTAGCATGTCAAGGTATCGTTTCCCCCCGTATAGGGCTTGCCTGGGTGCTCTACCTCTAAATCTTCTTCGCTACGCAGTGATGTGCGGAAGAGGTTGGTCCCCGTGTAGCCAGTCCTTCACGGACCCCAGCTGAGCTGCCCAGTAGTATCTGCGCATGTTGGGTAAACCTATCCCCCCCTCCCACACTGATCGCTGTAGTGTTTTCATTGCCACCTGTGGTTGTTTACCCCCCCCCCCCCACTGGCGTCCCCTCAAGGATCTGTCCATGTCAGTAAAGATCTTCTTTGGGATTGGGAGCTGGACGTTCTGCAGAACGTGTAGGAACATGGGCAGGGTTAGCATCTTAAACAGGGCAGCCTTGCCCAATAGGGTCAGTGGGAGAGATTGCCAGTGTATGGTGTCTGATGCAAACTTTTTCATCACAGGGGTCAGATTGAGTGGGATGTAGTCTTCTAGTTGTGGGCTAAAGTGGATTCCCAAGTATTTAAAGCCTGTTGCGGCCACTGTGTATGGGCACTCCCGGGGGAGCCATGTCGTCTCACCCTGTATTGGGAATAGAACAGATTTTTGCCAGTTTATTTTGAGCCCAGAGAATTTCTGGTATTTTTGTAGTATCACTGTCATTACTGGTCATGAGTTTTTGGGATTGCGCATATATATTAAGAGGTTGTCCGCATAGAGCGATACTCTATCTTCACCCCTCCACAGCCATTTAAATCCTACCCAGTTTGGGCTTTCTCTGAGCTGTATTGCTAGGGGTTCTATCGCAAGAACAAAAAGCAGTGGCAAGAAGGGGCATCCCTGCCGCGTGCCTCTTTCAAGTGTGAAAGTTCGGGACGTGACACCATTCACCCTTACCGTGGCTACGGGGGAGGTATACAATACAAGGCCAGGAAATTTTCACCGAAACCCATTCTTTGCATTATGTTCCAGAGCGATTCCCATCTCACGGAATTGAACGCCTTTTCAAAGTCTATGGCGAGGAGCGCCAGTTCATTGGGTATTTCGGCTGCTAGGCCGACGGCGAGCTGCGCCCGCCGTATGTTCATTCTCGTGGACTTGGCTGGCATGAACCCGCACTGGTCCGGGTGTATCAGCGAGCTGATCACCTGTATTAGGCGATTGGCTAAGACTCGGGCCAGGACTTTGGCCTCCCCATTTATTAGGGATATAGGTAGATATGAGGCACAGTTTTCTGGGGGCTTGCCAGGCTTCGGGAGGACCACTATACTTGCTGTTTTAAGATCCAGTGGGAGGGCCCCATCTCATTTACATTGTAATGAAGAGGCGGTACATGTGGCCACCTATTTTCTCACCCAGGCGCTTCCAGACCGCTATTGGAAATCCGTTGGGTCCCGGTAAGTAGCTGTGCCACTGCTGCGGCAACCTCCTCCTCCGATATATCAGCCTCCAATCTGGAAGCTTGTTCATAGGAGAGTCTCGGGATAGGCACCCGGTTCAGTATCTCCGAGTCCCCAGAGTCATGGTCCACTTCCCCCACGCTATATAGTGCTTCATAATATTGCATAGGCCTCGGCTATATCTGTATCACGTGTGATTTCCTCCCCCTGGGCGTCCCGCAGGGCGCGGACGTGCCTTGTGCCCCTGTCCCTCCTTTCCAGCCAGGCCAGCATTTTAGCCCCTTTGTCCCCAGTTTCATGAATTTGGCTCTGTCTGGCCATATGACCTTCTTTAGCATTATCGAGTGTAATATTGCGAATTGCCTCTTGTGCTGTGATTGGCACCCGTTTGGCCTTCTGCACCCCAGAGGCGAGACATTCTGCCTCCGCGTGGTGTACTTTCTTCTCAGCCAGCTTCACATCCTCCACATGTTTCCTTCGTTTGGCTGCCACCATTGATAGGGCTTCCCCCCGTAACGTGGCTTTATATCCTTCCCAGAGCGTGACTGGACTGTCTACCGACCCTATGTTTACCTCAAAATATCGTCGGTCTTAGCTGCAAGGCCATCCATGAATTCGGGGGTCCCCTAGGTAATTAATAGGTGTTGAGACGCCATTTCCCTTTGGATTTTTCCCTCCTGCTTTTTAGCACTATGATCAGGGGGGGAGTGGTCTGAGATCCCTCTGGCCAGATATTTGGCCGACTGCAGTCGGTGTGTAATGTGTGCTGGGACAAAAAAGTAGTTGATCCGTGACATTGAGGAGTGTACCCCAGAGAAGAAAGAGTAGTCCCTCTCGGTGGGATGTAGCCACCTCCACGTGTCGATCCACCCCACGGCTTCAGTGAAGGAGTGTAATTTAGTGCAGGTTTCCAGGTTTCTAGAGCCCACATATGACCTGTCTAGGCCCCGATCCATCACCTCTTTGAAGTCCCCCGCTCCCCCTGAGTATCCAAGTATCAGCCTGACACTGCTAGCCCCTGACTTCCCGGCCACTTGGTTGTAATACCCTGGTGTTACCAGGAAGCCAGGTGCTGGTCATTTTTTTCCGGGTCTGCCGGTAACCCACCGGTATCACCGGCAGTGTTACTGCCAGACCTGTAATGAGGCTTATTGTCTTTGTTTTCCACTCTGGAGCAAGTCACATAAAGCTGACCATGTGTAAAGCACGAATCCCGTAAATCTGTTCCAGCTACATTGGGTTGGAGCATTGAGATTGCGCAGCAATATTATTGGTGTCCCGATCTACAGCCAGGGCAGAAGCAACCTCATCATAAGTGCTGTATGTGTAGGGCTGAAGTGTGTAAGATTATAATGCTGTACCAGTACGTCTACGGCTGAAGGGTGTAAGCTTTGTACTGTTAGAGGGCATACATCCATCAACTTCTGGGGGAAATGAAGTTTCTGTAATTATCATGAGAGATTTGCCACAATGTGATGGACAACGTAATTGCGGACACTATTGAAGAGACATGAACCATTTCCTGTCACCAGCATTACTACAAAAGCACCGTTTTTGTGTCACCCGCATGACTTCAAAAGTGTGCCGCTGATGTCAACTAGAATGTTGATAGTGTGGAAAGTTTAGGAACAATGAAGTGCTGAAGTTTTCATGAACTGCTAGAACAGAGGCCAGAGTGATACCTTATGAATATGCAGGATAAACAACATTAGCCCCCCCCTTGAGTAGTACAATCTGGTATGCAAAGTAACAAATTGCAAAATGCGATTGTGTGGCACTTTTTCATTGGTGCCCATGCCAATTGTATGTCCCATTCTGTCCCTGCTCACCACTCGCTTTCCTAAGGACAATCGGACCATTAGAGTTAAATTGTCTATATCATAGAACCTACCATCATGCCAAATTTCAGGTTTGTGGCATGTTGGGAAGAATGCTGAACATTTCAAACAGATACACACACACATATCCAAGCATTGCAGACTGCTTAAAAAATGTTTAGAAACATTTACATTTTATACTTTTTGCATTGTCTACACCATGGAACCTACCCACATGCCACATTTCAGGTGTGTAACATGTTGGGAAGTAAGCTGAACATTTCGAACAGACAAACATCCACAATGTCCCTTTAATATATACATAGAGAATAAGTAATCATATCGCGCACGCACATACAATTGAGGTTTAAAGATTCTCATTCTCTCTCGGTTTAATGATGTGTGACAGTCACATGCTGGAGGTTTTTTGATGGGGGTTGAGTGACGTTGGTGGGCCCGGGACCATCACTTGCTCTGTGATGTTTGCCCTGGAGGAGGTACTTGGTGAAACCCCAAGGCTCTCTATGCCCATGCCAAGCCTTGCATGTTAAGGTCTACCGCGTTTGCTGTCTCTGCAACTGTGTGTAGTGGGAAAGAAACTGCAGTAGTTTGCAGGCCTACCACTGCAGGTGCTCTCAAGTTGTGTAATGTAGACCAAAACTTACGGTTCACTGAGAGGCCCAGATTTGCAAGCAGTGATTGCGGGAACAACCACAGCCACAGCCCCACTCGCAGGGCTCTGCGAGTGTTAGAACAGAGCCCAGATTGATACCTTACGAATATGCAGTATAAAGGACAGTAGCCCCCCTGGAGTAATACAGTCTGTTATGTAAAGTAACAAATTGCAAAATGCAATTGTGTGCCACATTTTCATTGGGGACCATGCCAATTGTATGTCCCAGTCTGTCCCTGCTCACCACTCGCTCTCCGGAGGACTATCGGACCATTACACATCCTAGCCCTCAGAGACTTGCATTTTAGATATGCTGTGGGAATTATTGGTACAGTTTCAGGATAGAGCGTGGTGGTGCAGCAAGGAGTGGAAGGAGAATAAAGAGATTGGAGATATGGAAAAAAAGACATCTAGAGAGCTCAACAGACATGTGGGAGTGAGGGCAAAATGGTGGAGGTTGACTGGAGAGCAGAGGAGATGGAGGAAATAGAAGAACTAGAGAGTGGGTGATCATAAGAAAGAGATAGAGAAGGGGAAGATTGGAGGAGGGCCAAGATAGTGTGGCAGAGCACTGAGAAGGCGTAAGAAATGAGAGGTAATAAAGAGCATGTCACAGCGTTGAGGACTAGAAGGGAAGAACATAGGAGAGGAGAAACACGAGGGGAAGAGAGACAAATGTGGAGGAAGAAAGGTGGAGTGGGGGAAAGGAGAAGAACAGAGTTGAAGAGAGTAGAGGTGGGAGAAGATAAAAAGGAGTTCAAGTGGGACCTGCACGAGATCATGAGTGAGATCCTAGAAGCTACTTCCAAGGAAGCATGCCAGTGATGGAGAGATCTCACACTTTGCCCAAAGGGTTGGGAAGCCAGCCAGTTGAGATTGTCTACCAATAACAGAAGAAGGAGCTTGACAAACCCATGGGCCCGACTGCACTAAAATTGTCTGATGCCCAATCCCCATTAAGATGACCCAGAGCACCAGGGGCGATGGTGACAGATATAATGGAAGTCCTGTTGGACCCTCATGACATCCTGGCAAGAGCAGAGGCTTTCAAAAAAGATACGATGAAAATCAAAAAAGAAGGTAGAGACGCTATAAATACCAGAGATTGCTGGTGGCTGTTTTACTGCTAAACAGGCGGACTGGATTCAGGGGAGGGAGAGAAGGACTGCGGATCATGGACCTTTAGGAAGCATGGATAAGTTGTAATATCCTAAACCCAACCTACGGGCGAAGGTGAGATTTAATCCCCTCGTTACTTGCATTAAATGAAGAAAGTAAACTTTTATTTTAGAAGTTGCTTGCTATCGGCTGATAGCATGTCTGTAAGAGATGCCATTCCCACACGATATCACAGTTAGTGGACTCAAGAGATAGCACCCCTGTTTGGAATAGTCAAAATTCTCTCCAGCTGCTGGTTTGGAGCCCATCTAGTGAGCCACTCAGTGTGACAATGAAATGCAGCACTGGGATAACCGCCCCACTCATGTTGCCCCCAGAATGCAGGAAACCTAAGATGTAGTATTCATGATGGTATCAGGTAATATTATCCCCATATATATGGTCGCCGTAAATAATATCGCCGAGAAAAGGTTGCAGCGATATTATATGGGTGACCATATATATGGGGATTGGGGCAAAAAAAAAGAATAAAAAAAAAAAAGAACAAAAAAAGTTTGGTGGTTGCGGGGCTGTCCCCCGCATGTTCCATGCAATAATGTCGCCACAAAAAACGGCCATTTTTCGGCGATATTTTTGCATGGCGAGATTTTTGTGGCGACATTATTACATGGAACCTTCATGATAGCCTCAACCCTTCCTGCATCGCCTGCAGAGGCAGCCCTAGCACAAGCCTGGTGACTCCTTGGTAGAAGGGAGGCAAACTATCCAAAATGCCAGTGGCATCTTAAGGAGAAGAAATGCCTTTTTCTTTTGCCAAACACCTTGAGGTTGCGGGGGATCAACATTGAATATGCAGAGTTTCTGTCCCTGAGTATTTTCTTCACAGTGTAGTAACCAGAAAATCAATCTCCAAGTAATCCAATAAGCAACCCCAGCTAGCAAAGGTAGAGAGAGGATTCATTTTCATACACGTGTATTAGAGAATGTCTCACAAGCTGCGCTTTCCCACACGTTTATGTTGGAGGTGTTTTAACAGAAATAAATAAATATAGTCTCCATCAGATAGTTATAGGGGTTTATTCTCAAACACTGCACGCCAACACGTGTTTCAGCCCTCTCTGGGCCGTCCTCAGGGCGTTTAGATAGATAATAGTTAGGATTCACTATTAACATACATTGTGACAAAATAAAATGGCATTACCATAATTGCCATGTCATAGTTTGAAAAGCAAGAAAAACCATACAGTAATATCAGGTCATATTCACACATTCAGCACCAGGTGCGAGGCGAGAGGACAAAGGCCAAAGAAGATTAGGGGGGTGGGGGAGAGAAGGGAAGAGAAGAAGAAAACACATTAGTAAGTATTGAAGTATGGGCAGCAACTGTGGTTAAATGCATAAGATAGAAAACGAAAATAGTTGAGGTCAGCAGATTTCCATTAAAAATAAAGTCATCTAGTATCCTGCCACATAATAAGGTGTATAGAAAGTATGGTGTGACCACATCACAATGGTGAGAAAAAGCACTTATTTATTTATAAAGGAGGTCATTACAACCTTGGTGCTAAGTGCACCAACTTTACCACCATGGTGTAAACTCCGTTTACACCATGGTGGATGGCGGATTTACCGCCCCATTCCAAGGTGAGTGGGGCGGTAAATCCCCATTTCCCATTTTCCCTTCCCCATTCCCATTTTTGCCCCATAGGGCATAATGGGAGTGGGGAAGGCGCTAATTACGCCGCCGTAAATTACGGCGGCGTAATTAGCACCATGGCGGGTTAGCGCCATGGATTTTAACGCCTGCTAAAAGCAGGCGTTAAAATCAGAATCAGGCGTTAAGGGTTAACGGTGGCGTACTGCAGCTTACCTCTTAGATCTTAGATCAATCCAGAGTTACACTAATTGCTAAATCTGTGCGCAACCACCCATACTAGGGACTTTTTCTCGGTCTAGTTACTGCTTATTAATCCCTTTGGGTGTGCTGCACTAAACCACGTTGGTCTCTCCTTTTGAATAATACTACGAATATGGCCAAATACCTAAAAAATCGAGATGAGGACAGTGCTGCCCTATTTACCCCACGAGGAACAGATAGCAACCCCTTTAAGAACCGGATGCAAAAAACAGAAACCTTGGTACAAAAATGTATTAAACTCGAACGTTTAAGCAAAAAAGAAATTAATAAATATTGGGAACTAGTGTCATTGAAAAATTATCTTAAACAAGAAATTATTCCTAGAGGCCTACGCACACTCATATTCCCAGACCTTAGTCATCAGGAAGACCAGGATTTAGCATCAGACTGGGAAGCGAACCTGACTCAGAGCTCAGAAAACATGATGAAAATCCTTGTTCAACATGCAGAGAAGAAACACAAAAGAGTTACTGCAGAAATTGACTTGGTACAGAAAGAAATTTCGGAAATGCCCAATCCTACTGCAACCAAAGACAAAAATTATGAAAAAATGAATACCATTTTAGAGGATTACCAGGATGACATTAAAATGAGGAAGTTCAGAAAGTTTTACAGAGATGAAAGAGATTATATTAATGATAGAGTCTACACCTTTCAAGCAAAATATGATGGAGACCAAACTCATATAAAAACCCTCAATGTATCACCAGTAACCTCGGATATGGATTCTGACTTAGAACTAGAAGCAAATAATGTGGGCAGCACGTCAGGTACGGATTCAGCACAGACGGCTGAAGAAAAACATCATTCAAGGCGTGGTTTCCTTGCGGAAATCAAAAGATATAAAAAGGACAACTACCTAAATCCCAATGTCAATTACAAACATGTACGTTTCCAGAAAACACTCCCTTTAGGCTCGAATATGCCAACAACCCCAACAACCTCAGAGGAAGAAGAGGAAGAGGAGCTAAGAGGAGGGGGAACCGGAGACACAAGGAAAAGATTCACCAGATCCAGTCTCAAAGTACCACAACCCAAGCCGATTCTAAAAGCCTAGTCATTAACCTTTCGGACAAAAAACTTTCACAGCAACAAACCACTGTTCGCAACTATGGCCTCTCCTTCGCACCAAGCACACTATCTGATATGACTGAGGTACAAATAGACCTGTACAAATTTACAAGAAAACTGATATTGAAAAAATACTTTCACAATAAACCGAATATGTTTCAACCACGGACAGAGCCACCCCCTACCAGTAGCAAGAGTATCCAGGAGATTCAGAATATACATCTTCTAGCCAACCTTGCAGGTCAGAATGGGCAATCAATTGCTGAGATCCAGAGAGACTTAGGGATACACCAACGGAATATGGACATTTTGGAACTTAAGAACAGATCTAAATTTATGCCACCAAATATTGGAGACAATGCAATAGAAATCTTTTACAAAGCAATTACCAAAGAAATTCATCATTATTTTGATGGCCAAAACAAAGGGTTTGTTAGTAAAAATCGCAACCTATCTAAAGCTGAACAATTGGCTCTCTGTGAGTTATCTGCAGATGATACGCTAATTATTAATGAAGCTGACAAAGGAGGCAACATTGTCATCCTTAACAAATCAGACTATATTAGTATGACACATGAGCATCTAGCGACTCCGGACTGTTACCTTAAACTCAAAAATAATCCAATGACCCAAACTGTACAGAAACTTCAGCAACTTGTACATGAATGGTATCAACGGGGTATGCTCACTGATGAGGAAAAACAATTTTTGAACAACACCAGCCTCGTTATGCCTACTCTATATCTTCTACCGAAGATACATAAACCATTCGAAAAACTGCCATCTGTAAGACCTATTATGAGTGGCCAGGGAGGGGTCACGGAGAACTTAGCAACCTACATTGACTCGTGTATTAAGGACCTTGTACCACCAATTCCAGCCTATTTGAAAGACACAAGGCATATATTACAAATTCTCAAAAATATCCAATGGAAAACAGACTACTTTCTAGTTACCCTAGATGTTACTGCACTATATCCATCTATTCAACATACATTAGCCCTCCAAACTATAGATTACTCATTCAGATCACATTCAGCATCACATGCAGCTCATGTTCAGATGCTCAAGTCCTTTGTGGACTTTACACTGAACCATAATCAATTCATTTTTGATGATGAGTACTACACCCAAACTAAGGGAATTGCTATGGGCGCAAAATATGCACCCGCCCTAGCAAATCTATTTATGGCCTACTTTGAGGATTCTTATATCTTTCACAATAACCCATACATAAAATGTATTCCTGTATGGAGGAGATACATAGATGATGTGTTTGCAATCTGGGAAGGCTCACCTACGCACTTTGATGACTTTATGTTATTTCTTAACCAGAACCACTTTGGTATTCAGTTTACTGGCAAAATTGACCCATCTGAGATTATGTTTTTGGACCTTAGGATCTATGTAATTGATAAATTATTCAAACCTGTACCTTTCGTAAAGACACTGCAGTAAATTCCATTTTACATGCTAAAAGTTGCCATAGAAAGAATGTGATTGACAACATACCACACGGAGAGTTTCTCAGAGCAAGGAGAAACTGCAGTGAAGATGCACAATTTGAAAGAGAATGTAAGTCTATAGGAGCCAGATTTCAAGAGAGAGGCTATAAAAAGTCCACCATTCATCATGCACTTAGGAATGTGAAAACAACGACCCGCTCCTCATTACTCACACAGACTGTGAGTGAACAAACTAGCAATGTGACTAAATTTCCACAACATGGTAATTTTATCACTAAATTTTCGAGTGACTCTAAGTTTATTTACTACATTCTGAATAAACATTGGAACCTTTTGCATTTAGATCCAGATTTGGGAACTTATATTACAGACAAACGAAGAATCATTTTTTCAAGGGCACCTACTCTTAGAAACTTACTTTGCCCTTCCTTCATGAAATCTGGCACCAACAGACAGGACAATTGGCTCACACAGAGCACCAGACCAAGTGGTTTCCATAAGTGTGGGACCTGTAATTTTTGTCAGTTCGCCTTATAACCTACTAAAGTATTCACATGCCATGGTAACCTTAGCACTAATATTACTGAATTCATAAACTGTTGCTCTAAGTCTATTGTTTATGGCATTTCATGTGTCTGTAAAAAACTATATGTTGGCAGTACCATCAGGGAACTAAGAATACGCATTAGAGAACACCTGTCGAATCTTAGTCGCCAAGACATGAAATTGCCTTTTGCAACACATTGGCAAAAAGAACATCAGATGGAGCACAGAAAGGACATCAAATTGGTGGGCCTACAACATATCAAACCACATGCAAGAGGAGGTAACAGGCAAGTGAAACTACGTCAAGCTGAAGCCCGTATGATCTGTAGGCTCAGATGTGTACAATTTGGCCTGAACCAAGAACATGAATTAAATGTGTTCCTTTGAATACTAGCATGTACAACACTGATAATCGTGGTTTTTACCACATCACAAGAGATTAAGCAGCCGGCCGTGAGGATCCAAAAACCATTATCAATTGACATTTACAACCTAAGTGTTCAAAGATTACTGCTAGATACTTGTACATATCTGGTCACAACCCTCATTAATTTGACGAATTTGACTGATTAACCTAAGTTACCTTAGTCACCCTAACTGTTTGCATTAACTCCCTTCGAAGGACCCATGTGAGATATAACAGGAGATATCTAATTGCTTAAACATGGCTTCTCTAGGACTGCTTTAAACACTTATACCTATCCTGGCAAAGCAACCCATACAGTTCTTATTATTTGAGACCTCTTATATCACTATTATTGTGTAATTATTCACCCTATGTAATACATGCCTTGGATTGTTCAGCTCTGGCATTATTCCCCTTGCACTGGCGCCACAGCCCTTCTATGCACGGTTTAGCACATACACACAAAGCTAATGAGATTTCGCTATTATAACAAGCTTTACTCAGCCTCTGTATCACCTTAAACGTTACAAGCATTAAAAGCTAGATATTATGAAATACATGCCTTGTATTATTCAGCTCAGGCATTATTACCTTTGCACTGGGGCCGCGGCCCTCCTATGCACGGTCTAGCACTTATACATAATGGTAATGAGACTTCGCTATCTTACCAAGCTTTATTCAGCCTCTGTATCACTTTAAACGGTACATGCATTTAAAGCTAGAAACACTTTTTCTTTTTTTTTGCCAGACGGCTGACCAATCCCCAGACAGCCGGTTTCCATACACGCGTTCTTCTAATGTTACTGAACACCTAATTACATATCCAATAAGCAGCACTTATACTTAGTATATTCTGTGCCAATTCCAAAACATTGTCCTGTAATAACTGCAGTCTAATACGAGCGCGCGCTGATGTAGTCAGGTATTTTAAAATACAGCACCCGTATATACTTTACATTGTAAAACTTTGCCATAGCCAAAATAATGCACGTAGACTGTGACAGTAACACTTAATATCCATCTGCCTTTTCTAAACTGGTTGCAGTACCAGGATCGGCAGTCATATGGGTTAGGACTTTAAACACAGAAGTTTCCGAGATTAAACGCTGCATTTGGTTGCTTAGCAACCTTAATTGCAATGTATCATGTGACCGCAGGTTTTAAAGCCCATCTGGCCTGTGACTGGCTAAACCAGACAACACCCACATTCCTTGAGGCACACGACTGACGTACGTGCTGGAGACAGCACCCAGACGCATTGAAGCGGCTACTGGTAAGCACCTGCTAGCTTGCTTTTCCCTTGAACATTACGGCAAAGACATGCTTACAGCGCCTAACGGGAAACCTGCCTTTTATGTTTCCTTCCCATGTTACCTTTAGAACTGTAAAATGAATTGCAGCACGAAAACGACAGCACGTTATTCTTTGGACTACGCATTAACCTCGAATCTGTTGGTAAGCACGAGTACTCATACCCTTTATCCAGTTTTGGTATCTATTTGTTGACTTCACTACTTAACACTACATACACTTAGTAATTAGTGGCACTGTTTTGATTTTACAGTAAGTTTTGGAAAAAGAAAAAGACATCCAGCTAACAAAGACATATGATGAAGGGTTCACTCTAACAGGTGCCACGCGCCTTTGGACTGCTTTTTCTCATCATTGTGATGTGGTCACACCATACTTTCTATACACCTTATTATGTGGCAGGATACTAGATGCCTTTATTTTTAATGGAAATCTGCGGACCTCAACTATTTTGGTTTTCTATCTTATGCATTTAACCACAGTTGCTGCCCATACTTCAATACTTACTAATGTGTTTTCTTCTTCTCTTCCCTTCTCTCCCCCCCCTAATCTTTTTTGGCCTCTGTCCTCTCGCCTCGCACCTGCACTTGGTGCTGAATGTGTAAGTATGACGTGATATTACTGTATGGTTTTTCTTGCTTTTCAAACTATCACATGGCAATTATGGTAATGCCATTTTATTTTGTCACAATGTATGTTAATAGTGAATCCTAACTATTATCTATCTAAACGCCCTGAGGATGGCCCAGAGAGGGCTGAAACACGTGTTGGCGTGCAGTGTTTGAGAATAAACCCCTATAACTATCTGATGGAGACTATATTTATTTATATAGTGTCTGGTAACTTGTCTCTATAAACAGAAATTGGATGTATATGTATCTATGTTAAAACACCTCCAACATAAACGTGTGGGAAAGCGCAGCTTGTGAGACATTCTCTAATACACGTGTTCACCTTTTGGAAGGGATACCGGGAGAATTACCCTTCTATGCCTCACTACTGCATCTTACCTCTTAGATCAATCCAGATTTACACTAATTGCTAAATCTGTGCGCAACCACCCATACTAGGGACTTTTTCTCGGTCTAGTTACTTCTTATTAATCCCTTTGGGTGTGCTGCACTAAACCACGTTGGTCTCTCCTTTTGAATAATACTATGAATATGGCCAAATACCTAAAAAATCGAGATGAGGACAGTGCTGCCCTATTTGCCCCCGAGGAACAGATAGCAACCCCTTTAAGAACCGGATGCAAAAAACAGAAACCTTGGTACAAAAATATATTAAACTCGAACGTTTAAGCAAAAAAGAAATTAATAAATATTGGGAACAGGTGTCATTGAAAAATTATCTTAAACAAGAAATTATTCCTAGAGGCCTACGCACACTCATATTCCCAGACCTTAGTCATCAAGAAGACCAGGATTTAGCATCAGACTGGGAAGCGAACCTGACTCAGAGCTCAGAAAACATGATGAAAATCCTTGTTCAACATGCAGAGAGGGAACACAAAAGAGTTACTGCAGAAATTGACTTGGTACAGAAAGAAATTTCGGAAATGCCCAATCCTACTGCAACCAAAGACAAAAATTATGAAAAAATGAATACCATTTTAGAGGATTACCAGGATGACATTAAAATGAGGAAGTTCAGAAAGTTTTACAGAGATGAAAGCGATTATATTAATGATAGAGTCTACACCTTTCAAGCAAAATATGATGGAGACCAAACTCATATAAAAACCCCCAATGTATCACCAGTAACCTTGGATATGGATTCTGACTTAGAACTAGAAGCAAATAATATGGGCAGCACGTCAGGTACGGATTCAGCACAGATGGCTGAAGAAAAACGTCATTCAAGGCGTGGTTTCCTTGCGGAAATCAAAAGATATAAAAAGGCCAACTACCGAAATCCCAATGTCAATTACAAACATGTACGTTTCCAGAAAACACTCCCTTTAGGCTTGAATATGCCATCAACCCCAACAACCTCAGAGGAAGAAGAGGAAGAGGAGCTAAGAGGAGGGGGAACCGGAGACACAAGGAAAAGATTCACCAGATCCAGTCTCAAAGTACCACAACCCAAGCCGATTCTAAAAGCCTAGTCATTAACCTTTCGGACAAACAACTTTCACAGCAACAAACCACTGTTCTCAACTATGGCCTCTCCTTCGCACCGAGCACACTACCTGATATGACTGAGGTACAAATAGACCTGTACAAATTTACAAGAAAACTGAAATTGAAAAAATACTTTCACAATAAACCGAATATTTTTCAACCACGGACAGAGCCACCGCCAACCAGTAGCAAGAGTATCCAGGAGATTGAGAATATACATCTTCTAGCCAACCTTGCAGGTGAGTATGGGCAATCAATTGCTGAGATGCAGCGAGACTTAGGGATAAACCAACGGAATATGGACATTTTGGAACTTAAGAACAGATCTAAATTTATGCCACCAAATATTGGAGACAATGCAATAGAAAACTTTTACAAAGCAATTACCAAAGAAATTCATCATTATTTAGATGGCCAAAACAAAGGGTTCGCTAGTAAAAATCGCAACCTATCTAAAGCTGAACAATTGGCTCTCCGTGAGTTATCTGCAGATGACACGCTAATTATTAAGGAAGCGGACAAAGGAGGCAACATTGTCATCCTTAACAAATCAGACTATATTAGTATGGCACATGAGCATCTAGCGACTCCGGACTGTTACCTTAAACTCAAAAATAATCCAATGACCCAAACTGTACAGAAACTTCAGCAACTTGTACATGAATGGTATCAACGGGGTATGCTCACTGATGAGGAAAAACAATTTTTGAACAACACCAGCCCCGTTATGCCTACTCTATATCTTCTACTGAAGATACATAAACCATTCGAAAAACAGCCATCTGTAAGATCTATTATGAGTGGCCAGGGAGGGGTCACAGAGAACATAGCAACCTACATTGACTCGTGTATTAAGGACCTTGTACCACAAATTGCAGCCTATTTGAAAGACACAACGCATATATTACAAATTCTCGAAAATATCCAATGGAAAACAGACTACTTTCTAGTTACCCTAGATGTTACTGCACTATATCAATCTATTGAACATACATTAGCCCTCAAAACTATAGATTACTCATTCAGATCACGTTCAGCATCACATGCAGCTCATGTTCAGATGCTCAAGTCCTTCGTGGACATTACACTGAACCATAATCACTTCATTTTTGATGATGAGTACTACACCCAAACTAAGGGAATTGCTATGGGCGCAAAATATGCACCCGCCCTAGCAAATCTATTTATGGCCTACTTTGAGGATTCTTATATCTTTCACAATAACCCATACATAAAATGTATTCCTGTATGGAGGAGGTACATAGATGATGTGTTTGCAATCTGGGAAGGCTCACCTACGCAATTTGATGACTTTATGTTATTTCTTAACCAGAACCACTTTGGTATTCAGTTTACTGGCAAAATTGACCCATCTGAGATTATGTTTTTGGACCTTAGGATCTATGTAATTGATGAAATTATTGAAACCTGTACCTTTTGTAAAGACACTGCAGTAAATTCCATTTTACATGCTAAAAGTTGCCATAGAAAGAATGTGATTGACAACATACCACACTGAGAGTGTCTCAGAGCAAGGAGAAACTGCAGTGAAGATGCACAATTTGGAAGAGAATGTAAGTCTATAGGAGCCAGATTTCAAGAGCGAGGCTATAAAAAGTCCACCATTCATCATGCACTTAGGAGTGTGAAAACAACGACCTGCTCCTCATTACTCACACAGACTGTGAGTGAACAAACTAGCAATGTGACTAAATTTCCACAACATGTTAATTTTATCACTAAATTTTCGAGTGACTCTAAGTTTATTTACTACATTCTGAATAAACATTGGAACCTTTTGCATTTAGATCCAGATTTGGGAACTTATATTACAGACAAACGAAGAATCATTTTTTCAAGGGCACCTACTCTTAGAAACTTACTTTGCCCTTCCTTCATGAAATCTGGCACCAACAGACAGGACAATTGGCTCACACAGAGCACCAGACCAAGTGGTTTCCATAAGTGTGGGACCTGTAATTTTTGTCAGTTCGCCTTATAACCTACTAAAGTATTCACATGCCATGGTAACCTGAGCACTAATATTACTGAATTCATAAACTGTTGCTCTAAGTCTATTGTTTATGGCATTTCATGTGTCTGTAAAAAACTATATGTTGGCAGTACCATCAGGGAACTAAGAATACGCATTAGAGAACACCTGTCGAATCTTAGTCGCCAAGACATGAAATTGCCTTTTGCAACACATTGGCAAAAAGAACATCAGATGGAGCACAGAAAGGACATCAAATTCGTGGGCCTACAACATATCAAACCACATGCAAGAGGAGGTAACAGGCAAGTGAAACTACGTCAAGCTGAAGCCCGTATGATCTGTAGGCTCAGATGTGTACAATTTGGCCTGAACCAAGAACATGAATTAAATGTGTTCCTTTGAATACTAGCATGTACAACACTGATAATCGTGGTTTTTACCACATCACAAGAGATTAAGCAGCCGGCCGTGAGGATCCAAAAACCATTATCAATTGACATTTACAACCTAAGTGTTCAAAGATTACTGCTAGATACTTGTACATATCTGGTCACAACCCTCATTAATTTGACGAATTTGACTGATTAACCTAAGTTACCTTAGTCACCCTAACTGTTTGCATTAACTCCCTTCGAAGGACCCATGTGAGATATAACAGGAGATATCTAATTGCTTAAGCATGGCTTCTCTAGGACTGCTTTAAACACTCATACCTATCCTGGCACAGCAACCCATACAGTTCTTATTATTTGAGACCTCTTATATCACTATTATTGTGTAATTATTCACCCTATGTAATACATGCCTTGTATTATTCAGCTCAGGCATTATTACCTTTGCACTGGGGCCGCGGCCCTCCTATGCACGGTCTAGCACTTATACATAATGGTAATGAGACTTCGCTATTATAACAAGCTTTACTCAGCCTCTGTATCACCTTAAACGTTACAAGCATTAAAAGCTGGATATTATGAAATACATGCCTTGTATTATTCAGCTCAGGCATTGGCCCTCCTATGCACGGTCTAGCACTTATACATAATGGTAATGAGACTTCGCTATCTTAACAAGCTTTATTCAGCCTCTGTATCACTTTAAACGGTACATGCATTTAAAGCTAGAAACACTTTTTCTTTTTTTTTGCCAGACGGCTGACCAATCCCCAGACAGCCGGTTTCCATACACGCATTCTTCTAATGTTACTGAACACCTAATTACATATCCAATAAGCAGCACTTATACTTAGTATATTCTGTGCCCATTCCAAAACATTGTCCTGTAATAACTGAAGTCTAATACGAGCGCACGCTGATGTAGTCAGGTATTTTAAAATACAGCACCCGTATATACTTTACATTGTAAAACTTTGCCATAGCCAAAATAATGCACGTAGACTGTGACAGTAACACTTAATATCCATCTGCATTTTCTAAACTGGTTGCAGTACCAGGATCGTCAGTCATATGGGTTAGGACTTTAAACACGGAAGTTTCCAAGATTAAACGCTGCATTTGGTTGCTTAGCAACCTTAATTGCAATGTATCATGTGACCGCAGGTTTTAAGGCCCATCTGGCCTGTGACTGGCTAAACCAGACAACACCCACATTCCTTGAGGCACACGACTGACGTACGTGCTGGAGACAGCACCCAGACACGCATTGAAGCGGCTAATGGGAAGCAGCGACTGGTAAGCGCCTGCTAGCTTGCTTTTCCCTTGAACATTACGGCAAAGACATGCTTACAGCGCCTAACGGGAAACCTGCCTTTTATGTTTCCTTCCCATGTTACCTTTAGAACTGTAAAATGAATTGCAGCACGAAAACGACAGCACCTTATTCTTTGGACTACGCATTAACCTCGAATCTGTTGGTAAGCACGAGTACTCATACCCTTTATCCAGTTTTAGTATCTATTTGTTGACTTCACTACTTAACACTACATACACTTAGTACTTAGTGGCACGGTTTTTATTTTACAGTAAGTTTTGGAAAAAGAAAAAAACATCCAGCTAACAAAGACATATGATGAAGGGTTCACTCTTACAGGTACCACGCGCCTTTGGACTGCTTTTTCTCACCATTGTGATGTGGTCACACCATACTTTCTATACACCTTATTATGTGGCAGGATACTAGATGCCTTTATTTTTAATGGAAATCTGCTGACCTCAACTATTTTGGTTTTCTATCTTATGCATTTAACCACAGTTGCTGCCCATACTTCAATACTTACTAATGTGTTTTCTTCTTCTCTTCCCTTCTCTCCCCCCCTAATCTTTTTTGTCCTCTCGCCTCGCACCTGCACTTGGTGCTGAATGTGTAAATATGACCTGATATTACTGTATGGTTTTTCTTGCTTTTCAAACTATGACATGGCAATTATGGTAATGCCATTTTATTTTGTCACAATGTATGTTAATAGTGAATCCTAACTATTATCTATCTAAACGCCCTGAGGACGGCCCAGAGAGGGCTGAAACACGTGTTGGCGTGCAGTGTTTGAGAATAAACCCCTATAACTATCTGATGGAGACTATATTTATTTATATAGTGTCTGGTAACTTGTCTCTTTAAACAGAAATTGGATGTATATGTATCTATGTTAAAACACCTCCAACATAAACGTGTGGGAAAGCGCAGCTTGTGAGACATTCTCTAATACACGTGTTCACCTTTTGAAAGGGATACCGGGAGAATTACCCTTCTATGCCTCACTACTGCAGCTTACCTCTTAGATCAATCCAGAATTACACTAATTGCTAAATCTGTGCGCAACCACCCATACTAGGGACTTTTTCTCGGTCTAGTTACTTCATTTTCATACACGTGCAGAAATGGACAGGGGAAACTATCAGAGTATCCCCGTTGCAGAAATGTGGCACCTGGGCACAAAAACCTAATGTTTTTTTTATAGGGTTTTATACAAAGAGCACCATAAGAAAAGTCAGTAAGATACATTTAGTCAGTTACATTACCAATGAGCTTCCTAGTAGAACCTGCTCTGAACTTGGAGGGAGGTTCAGCGACTTTACAGCTCCATGTGATTGCTTTACAGCTCCATGTGAGAGCTTCCCTATCTTTCGAGCCAGCCAGAAGCAGAACCTCTCTCTCCCCAGAAAGCTACAAAACCCTCCTTCCTCCTAAACCTTTCAGTGAAAATTGCCTCCTTTTCTATACCTCTGTACATTTTCTTTAACATGTCTTAAAGATTTCTCCTCCCTGCTTCGATAACATCTGTCACCACTGACAAAAATAGCCCATGTAATTTCCGGCCACAAGCGACCTTTAGACAACATTTTGCTAGAACAGCATTCTGAGGTCCGGGGGAAAAAGTTACACTTCATCTCCTTCCTTCCCTTTCCTGCACTACAAACAAGGAACGCTTATTTTCAAGGACCATCTCAATGTTACAATGTGTGATCTGAAACTCGCCTTGCAAGGAACTGCAGAGTCCTTCTCAATTTCTTATTTTTTTCAGAAGCCTTATTTTCTGAACACGGCAATGTCAGTGTTCATGCACTTGCCGCGATGCCAGCATTTTTGTGACCTGTGGCCAACAAATCTAGCTCATTTTTCTTGCCCCAATACTAAGTGTTAGTAACCAATGTCAACCCTGTTGCTATCCCCAATACTAATTGTTAGTATCAAACTACTAAACTACATACAGAATATACTGCACAAATGATTTAGCTCATAACCTACTGAATTATTTAATTTTAGAATGAGGTACAAACCCGTCTCCCAGGTTTGAAAAGCCACCATTTCAGAAGTCACAATTTTCATGTATTATCACTCTGCCAGAAGCCTACATTATGTACGATTTTGGTTTGATATATTATTCTGGGGTTATATATTGAATACTCAAGAGAATTCCAACCTCTTTTGGCTCTATATCTATGTACTGGTGAATCACACTTCCCATCTCAAAGGCAATCTTTACCTGTGTTGTCTCTGTCTATCTTCAGGTTATCTGTGCTATCATTTGCTGGATGATATCAGACAAAACGAAATACAATGGAATGTGACGCTGTATCAACTCAGATACACCATCTTGAACCTCCCATATACATTTAGTGAGTAGCATTTCCACTGGGTTCACACGATTCAGTATATATTCTAAAATCTCATCCTGCTTAACCATTACATTTCATACTACGTTCTTAACAGGATTGATTGATCATTCAGGGTTGCAATAGTTTGATTCACAAATTGAACCAGTTCCTTCTGCCCCACCCCAGCCTTGTCAAGTCTTTGTTGTATCATTTTCAAGTCTTGGCCTAATTCTTGAGACTTGTCCCCCAAATTGTTCACTGACAACCATGTTTGCTGTTGACACAGTTGTCCCCACAGTAGCCCCAATTATTGTGACCACAATCACTGCAAGCAGGAAACCTGCCATTCTATGCCTCTTTTTTCTCTTAACACTTGGCCAAACACCCTTAAGTTTATAATTCCACATCTTCTGACATATATGGCCAATAAGCATACTCCTTTAGTATTTCCAATGTTTTCTGAGAACCTCTTTGACCCGTGGTTATTGCATCATGGGTGTGGTGTAACCTTAGCTCCGAAATGAAACAGGGGCTACCCCTTGGATATGACCTGAAATGTATTTTTGGGCCAAAAGTCCATCTTGCAGCTGAAACTTTTTTATTCTTAATCATCACCCTCCATTCCTGTTTTCCCTTTCAGTCCTTCTCTGCTAAGGGATTATTTTCTGCATCTGACACATGATTGTAAAACATACCTATGATAGCGTCTTATTTTTGTGCTTCAATCAAATCCTGATCAGGTCTGTCAAAGCCGCATTGAACTACTCGTTTATTACCTGTCCCTTGAGATTTGGAATTTGTCACCATGCCTACCTGGATCTCACTGAGCAGGTGTTCAATGGGAAACAATTGTGCCATTACCACCCCAATTTTAGCTAACTGATCAGCCTTATCATTTCCTTCCTTATCTTCTGCTGGTGTTTTGGAGTCCCCCCCCCTATTTTCCTCCATATATTTCATTTTCTGAAAAGATAATCGATGGCCTGAATCAGTTTGCCATGCTTGAGGGGTTTCTTGGTACAAGTGACCATCCTTCTCAGCTTCCATCCTGGTAGGTATTCTACAAAGCTATTCCGGGCATAGTAAGAGTCAGTAACTAACACTATTTCTCTTCTATTCTCTAATTTGTTTTCTACTGCTGTGGATATTGCTTTGTAAATTGCAGTCAACTTTGCTTCCTGAATAGTCCTGGGGCCTATCCTCATGCTCACGGCTGGGACACCATCACATTTGATCCATACATTACCGATTCCTGCCACCAATTCCTTTTCTGGGTCATTAATCACGTGATATGCACACCCATTCACATATATGGTTGGGAGATTTCTACATTTTTCTTCATCAAATGCTTTGTGTGGTCAATTGTTCAAATTCAATCGCATTTGTTTCAAATTCTGTATTATCTGTGTTTTCAACAAATGCACAATCATGGAATTCTGCAAGCCCAGGTGCCATTGGACCTTTCTTGTTCTGCCCATATCCCTCATCTACAGGGAATCCCTGTAATGCAAATGTTCATAATGTAATTCTTGATTGGGCTAAATTTACTGATCTGATCCTCTTACTCTGTAAACATTGCTGGGGTTGATGTGCAGTTTTAACAATTACCCGCTCTCCTTGAATATGGAAGCGGAAATGTTGTAATGCCCAAACATTTGTCAATAGTGCTTTTTCACATTCATTAAATATGGTTTCTACTTGTGATAAGTCTTTGCTGGCATATGCAATGGTCTTGTTATTGGAATAATGTTTTTGATACAAGAGTGCTGACATGCATAGGTCTGTGGACTCGATTCTGAGGAAGAAATCCTGATTCTTCTTTGGATACACCAAACATGGAGCCCTTAATAAACATTTCTTCAACTTGGCTACTGCCTCATGCTGTTCCTGCCCCCATTTCCAGGGCACACCCTGTTTCAGTGATTTAGTCAATGGGCTGTGTGATTTCTGCATAATACTCAAATAACTTTCTATTCTAACTTGTCATTCCTAACAAGCTTTTCAACCCTTTCAAATGTGTGGGATCTTTCAACTTTTGAAACGCCTCTACCTTTTTCCCCTCTGTGGGTTCAATCCCTGGTACGTGAATTCATGTCCCAAGAAATTACAATTTTTCTACACCACTGCACCTTCTGCAAACATACCTTTGCCCCAGCATTTTTTAATTGACTGAGTACATGTCTAATTTAATTAAAATGGCTTTGTATGTCCTCATTCTTGATTAGGATAGCATCCACATAAACCACAGTTCCACTCTCGGCTGCATCTGGAAGTGCTTTATTCAGAAAAATTCCAAACGCACTCCCACTGTCGATACAGCCAAAGGGGGTTCTTCTCCATGCATACTGTTTTTATTGGAAGGTACACACAAATAAGTTTTGTGTGTCCTTTGCTAAACTCACACCAATACCCAGCTGTTGAATCCAAAGTGGTAAAACCATTTTACCCTTGTATCTGTGCCAGACCTTGGTCAATGAATGGAAGAGGGCACCCTGACACCAGTACCTCCTTGTTAAGATCTCTCCAATAGGCACATAATCTATACTGACCATTGGGCTTTAATACACCTCATATAGGTGTGTTTGAGGTACTGTTAATAGGTCTGTCTAATGATCCCTCTGGACTCTTATTTCTTAATTATTTCTGCCAAAGTCTCTAACAGGCCTGGGGTAACCTATATTGTCACACAAACACAGGTTCCCACTGGAAAATACATCCTTGAATTCTAAAAATATTTTCCTCAACTGGTCTTTCTCTAACTCATTTCTGCATGCATCCTCATCTTGGACTTGTTCCTCTACCATTTTAGAAAATTCTGGAAAATCTTCCAGAGGAGGAATCTCTGTGCTTTTTTCTAATTGTGTGGCAGTATCTTTCCGGATAGATGCCACTCTCAAGTATTGTGGCATTTCAGCCTCCATCTCAATTTGCTGTTCACCTTCTGTCTCATTGTCATCCAATCGAAATGGAATGCAATCATCCTGATGATGGAAAATCATATCTTTTGGTTCATAAGGATATGCTGACTGAATTCTGAAGACCCCTTTTGGTTTGGAGTCTAAAGGCTCAGGCAGTTCACCTTAGACCCCTTTTGGTTTGGAGTCTAAAGGCTCAGGCAGTTCACCTTGTGAAGAGACATAACCTTCAGGAATATTCCCAATAACTGGCTTGTTCAAATCTGCAGTGTAATATGATTTTTGCATTGCCATCCCTAAGGGTGTGCCTTCTTCCAAATACATTTCCTGACATCCTTTGTTATCGACTAGTATCCAGATGGGACCATCCCCGACATTTACCAATGGTGTGTATTCACATTCTAGTCCAACTGTCTCATTGATTCATTGATGCACACAAATGCATCAGGATCCATAATTTTCTGTCCCTTTCCGGATTTGAATGCTTCTGTAAACTGCCTTGCGAATGCAGGAATGGTAACATCCCTTTTCACTTGGAGTTCAACTGCATATGACATTATCTGTGCACAACAATATGCTTGCCTTTTATTCTCAAATTCTGGGGGTGCCCCACCCAGTCTGGATCAAAGCTTTTGATTTAAAAAATCTAAAACCATACTAATTCTGTGCGTGATATCACTTCCCAAATAGAATTTGTCCTTAGTTCCACTTACAATCCATATATTGTGACAGATGCTTTTGAATCCTATTTTTATTTTCAACATGCATCTCCCCACAATTCTATGTCCCAAATCAGGACTGTTTAATTTGAATATTTGTTAAATCCTTATTGCAAAATGTGGTATTTCTTTTCTGTGAAGCATTTGTTAGAACACTTTCTCATTAATGAAACTCCTCTGCTGTTTTAGGGCCAATACTGCCTCAATCAATTACGGATACCCATCCATGTGCACTGGTACCCATGCCTGACCTTCATTCATGTGTATTTTCTCAATGGTCGAGATATATATTTTCCTGGTCTGACACTGAAGCGTCACATTGTTTAGAGTCTTCCTCATTTAGATAGAATTGTAATTGGTCCTCATTCACTTGTGTTTGCAAGTTCTGTCTGGGATCAAAATTTAACTCTAATTACTATTTTACCTTTTTTTCCTGCATTTCATCCTCACACATGAGAATAGGTGCACAGCCATTTTGAAGATATACCTCTACTGCTCTTTCTGACTTGGCAATGGTGTGGCATTCTTTTGCGTTGCTAACCTGGCTTGCTGCTTTTTGAGGCTTCAGGGGCTTTTTGGCCAATGACCACAATACACCATTTATCCCAACAATTAGTGATGGCAAGCACTTGAGACAATCAATGCCTAATAAATGGCGTCCCCTCAATTGGAGTGACTACCACTTCTTGTCTTAATTTATATTTCCCCACCTTAATGTGAATCTCGGTAGTACCTTCCACAGGTATTTCCTCACCATGGAATCATGCACAGGACCCTCAACGGGTCTTAAGTTTACATTGTTTTGTTATTGTTTTCCTTCTTTTATGCTATCCAGTAGTTTCCTTGACATTACAGTAGCCTGTGCTCCTATGTTCACCATTGCAAAGACATTGCATTGTTCTCCTACTGTGATAGGGGCATAATATCTATCTTCACATTTTTCAAGTATACATAGGAAATGCAAGTTGTTGCTAATCTCAGGACTAATCTTCCTTTATCCCGCTTGACTTCTTGCTGAACACAGGGGCATGTGAAATAATACTTTACCCCCCTTTTTGACTGTTTCATTTTCTGCTTTTCTGTCCTCTTTGTGTATCCTTCTGTTTTGTGATTCCATTTGAAGCTTTGCTATTGACTGGCCTCACTGCATAATTGCAAGAGAAATCAGTGTCCACGGTCTGTGGAACACTCGTGTCCCCTGCACACTCTACATGTTTGCCCAAAAGACAAGCACATTTTAATTATGTATACAATTTAAATTTATCACAAAGTGCTTAGGGGATGTGGGATTACCACACAACAAATTCATACAAAAGCGTTTTTTATCATCAAAACACACTCATGATAGTTGTTTAATTCAAAAGTATAGACATCAAAAGTTATCTGTAATATTCAGCTCATATTACATAATATAGATTAGTCCATGTAATTCAACTTCCATATAATAAAAACATGAGCTCTACGCATTTCGGGATGAAGATACCTTCTTCAGGAGAATAATTTCATATCATATTCATATTTCGCATTTCATTTTCAAAGATTTAAACTCCAAGATCTGCATAAAAAATAGGAGAAAGCGTGTATTAGCTACTCTCTGTGAGAAAATAATAATCTATTATTGAGACTTAAGCGTCATGAAGATAGGAGATACCTCCGTCCCCAAGTGCCGCACAGAAAGAACCCAAGAGACACTCTCAGCGCAGTCTTTGAGGCCACAGGTGGGAGATGATGAAGCCAGGAACCACGGAACACTGGAGACCCCGAAGCCGCTGCAAAGGAAACAGCAATAAGTACCAGGCAATAACAGTGACTATGAGTACAGAAAACCTGGAGAGGCTTACCTCTTGGTGGTACCTGGAGCGCTGTTAACCTAGTGTAGCTGGGGTAGGATGTTCCGGGACTCACGTGAGCAGTAGTCCCTGATGAGGAGTGTAAGGACAAGCTCAGTGAGCCGTGCAGGCAAATAGATCCACCTGTGAAAAGGTCCGGGACCACGTAAAGCAGTTTCAAGAGTGGCTGAGGGGACAGAACAAGTCCAGGATATCAGTCCAAGAGGCAATCCGAGTTTGTTAACCAGGTAGCAGAAAAAACAAGCATCAATCCGACAAGGGCAATCCAGAGAGGTCCAAGAAGCAAGATCTGAGGTCGAGGTTTCCAAAGTAAACAACAGTTGAGAAACGCTAAACAGAGTCTGGAAACAGCTGTGAAGCGAAAAAAACGCACAGCGAATCACTCCTTTTGTACTTGCCACTTCCTGGTCACGGGATGTGCAACCACATCACGTGAACGAGGCATTGAATCACGTGAGCGGAGACGGGCGGTCACGTGACGTGGAAGTGCTCATCTGGTTATTCTGTTTCCCAAGCGCCTGGGCAGCTGCCAATGCAGAAACGGGTGCAACCGAGACTGCATAGAGTATGTGGCATGCCGTGTCCGGCCTTGAAGGGCACCCAACTGCACACGTGAGTCCCGACCCGTGTGAGTGATGTGTGACAATGATGTAGGATATGGGCGCGCTGTGGGAACCCTAATGGTGTTGGTCGTGTGTGTGTGGTGGCAGGATGTGTGGTGGCAGGATGCGTGACAGTGACCCCCCAAAGTCCCACGACCCCGTGGGCAGGACGGGTTATCCCAATGGAAACGGGCAACCAGACGGGGGTGTGAACGTCCACAGCAGGGACCCAAGAGTACTCCTGCGGACCGTAGCCCTACCAGTCCACCAAGTACTGCAAGCGGCCCCTACAGACACGGGAACCCAAGATGCCAGACACCTCAAACATATCCGGGGCAGCCAGGGAAACTGGGGCGGATGGAGTACGAAGGCGGGAAGGGCCGGGACACGGCTTGATCAGAGAGGCATGAAAAACAGGATGGATACGCCAAGCACTCGGGAGCACTAGACGATAGGCTAGCGGGTTAATGACCCGGGAGACCACATATGGTCCAATGAAACGGGGCATGAGTTTGCGACAGCCTACCAAACGTAGATGTCGGATCGACAACCAAACTCGGGATCCCACAGAAAAAGCCAAGGCTGCCACCCGCTTTCTGTCCGCAAGGGATTTCATGGAGGTCTGGGCTTCTCGGAGGTGTAACATGGTCTGGGCTTGAATAGAGGATAGGTCCCTGACACAGGCAGTAGCAGCTGGGTTCTCGGAAAGGGAAACATCAGGTATGGGCAAGACTCAGGGATGCTGACCGTATAAGGCATAGAAAGAGGAAAAACCGGTGGAGGCGTGCACAGCATTGTTGTAAGCAAACAGCGAGGTGTAAGACTGGTAACCAGGTTGTCTGTTGTTGCATCGTCAAACAGCGCAGGTACTGCTCCATAGTCTGGTTGGTCCTCTCGGTCTGGCCGTCTGTTTCCGGGTGGTAGGCCGAAGAGTACCGCGCATCAGCACCCAGCAACTTGGTCAAAGCACGCCAGAATCAGGACTTAAATTGGGATCCCCTATCAGAAATGAGGATGGAAGGCCACCCAAAAAGACAGAAAACAGACTCAAAAAACAACCTGGCAAACACAGGAGCGGAAGGGATCCCTTTGCAAGGGACGAAGCGAGCCATTTTGGTAAAGGAGTCCACTACCACCCATATCGTGTCGAAACCCTGTACCCGGGATAGGTCGGAAACGAAGTCCATAGTCAGAGTGTGCCATGGCTTCGGGGGTACAGGCAGTGGTTGTAGCAGGCCCACGGGTCGTCCCCTACGGTGTTTGCACTGAGCACAGACAGAACAGGTGTTTACATAGCATTCAATGTTGCGCTTCATGGAGGGCCACCAACACCAGCGTTTTAAGAGTTCCATAGTGCGCCTCTGGCCAGGATGACCATTGATGGCTGCATCGTGAGACCATTCAAGGGCAAGATTGCGGGTGTCGGAGGTGGGGAGGACTAATCGGTCTTTCACAAAGGGCAAACCATCATGGTATACCGGGTCCCAATCCGACAACTGCTCGGGATGTTGTGTCACCCAGTTGCGAATCGAGTCCAGCAAAGACGGGGGTGGTGTACAAAGACAGATAATGTGACTTTTGTCGAAAAGGTTATCTGGGAAGACCAGCAAGGAAATGCCCCCAGGGGAACGGGACAAAGGATCAGCCTTACCGTGCGTTATACCAGAGCGATGCTTCATGTGGAAGTCAAAGGCTGCAAAAAACAGGTGCCATCTGACCTGTCTACTGTTCACACATTTGAGGGAGGCCAGGTCTTGGAGATTCTGATGGTCAGAAAACACGGTAATGCAGTGTTTGGCTCCCAGGAGGTGGTGTCGCCAAACCCAGAAGGCGTCCATCACCACCAGGAGCTCCTTCTCCGTTACGGTGTAATGAGCCTCAGTGTTGTTAAACTTGCAGGAATGGAAGGCAACGGGATGCAGGCGACCCGGGGTAGGGCACGCCTGGGACAGCACCGCTCCCAATGCAAAAGAAGAGGCATCCGCCTCGACAATGAAAGGGAGTCCCGGGTCAGGATGTTGGATGACCCGGGGCGTGGTAAAAGCGGTTTTAAGGCATCGGAGGCATTTTGATGTTCCTCCAGCCAGTGATAGGGCACATGGGGACTGGTCAAGGCAGTAAGGGGGGGGGCCACAATGGAAGATAACGCGGATATAAAACGCCTGTAAAAATTGGCAAAGCCTAAGAAGGATTGTAGGGCCTTGAGAGTCTGCGGCGTGCGCCATTCCAGTACCGCCCTAACCTTAGATTGGTTCATAGCCAACCCACCAGGTGTGATATGAAACCCCAGGAACTCGACGTTGTCTACATGAAACTGGCACTTTTCAGGTTTTGCAAAAAGGGAATGCTTGCTCAGGCAGAAAAGCACCTCTCGGACGTGTTGTATGTTGTACGTGTTCTTCCAGGCTTTGGGAAAAGATGAGGATATTGTCCAGGTAAACAACCACGAACATGTCCAGAATGTCACTAAAGTTCATAAAACGCTGGAACGTGGCGGGGGCGTTACACAGGCCGAACGGCTTGACAGTATATTCGTACAGTCCGTAACGGGTACAGAACGCGGTTTTCCCCTCATCCCCCTCGCGGACGCGTACCAAATTGTACGCGCCTCGTAGGTCTAGCTTGGTGTATACGGATGCATGAGACAAACGATCGAGTAGTGGTGTTATGTGAGGTATCGGATATCGGTCCTTCTTAGTGATGGCATTGAGTTGGCAATAGTCCACGCAGGGATGAAGATCGCCCTCTTTCTTAGGGACAAAGAAAATGGGACTTGCAGCTGGTGAAGTGGAAGGACGTATGTGCCCCAAATGTAGGGATTTCTGTACGTAGTCTTTTAGGGCCTGTTCTTCTGAGGGAGAGAGGGAATAGATATGACCTGTGGGTATGGTGGACTCGGGAATCCGGTCTATGGGACAATCGTAGGGGCAATGTGGCGGAAGTACCTCAGAAGGGCCTCGGTCGAATAGCTTTTCGAAATCACAGTATTCCAGAGGAATACCAGTGGCAACCACCCCTACAACATGTGAACCTGTTGATGAGGACCCTGTGTCATCCAAAGTAAGGTGAGCAATGGCCTGCAACGCCTGTGCTGGTGTCTCGGCCTCCCGATTCGTGGTAAGACAGAAGTACTGACATACGTCAGATTCGAAATGCACCTGACCCGATTTCCAGTCAATGAGCGGGTTGTGCTCTTGTAACCAGGGTATCACTAAAATGAGACCGAACTGTGGCATGGATATTCGGTCAAAGCTTATCGTCTCTCTATGGATAGACTGGATGGTCAACAGGAGTGGGGCTGTCTGCTGCTTAATTGGACCAGTTACTAGGGAAGTACCGTCAACGGCTTGTACTGGTTCCGGTCGTGTTTTATTCACTAGAGGCAAATTCAAGGAATGGGCTAATGCAATATCAATGTAATTGCCTGGGGCTCCTGAATCTATGATAATGGTGACCGGGTGTGTTGTCTCTGGGGTGGATTGAAGGACAGCCTGCACATTGATGGGTCTTATACTGCCAAAAGCAGGCAATGAATTCGAGGTAAGGCAGGGAGTGCTCGATCCAGCCCCCGGTTCTATGATCGAGCAGTCCGAAAAACCTGGTTCTTTGGTTTTGGGCGGCGAGGGCACTCTGTAACATAATGTCCACTTAACCCACAGTAAAAGCATGCGTTGTCTGCCCTTCTGCGTTCCCTTTCCATTGAGGTGATAGGACTTCGAATCCCCCCAACCTGATGAATCTGAAGAAGACGAGGGAGCAGACAAGGATGCTCGTTAGGAAAACCCGGCTTCAGCCCTGCGTTTGGATCGGCGAGCATCCACCTGAAGGGCCAGATCTACTAAATCCAGAAACTGAGTAGGTAAAGAGGGGACCACTGAGAGGGAATATTTCATGGAACTGCTTAAACCCCTATAAAACACCACCGCCTTCTTACTCTCTGGCCAAGACGTTTCTGCTGCCAATTGATTGAACCAAGCTATGTATTCTAAAAGGGTTCCTCTACCCTGGGTCAAGTCTAGCAACTCTAAATCACGGGACTGGACCTTGTGTCTAGTGTCAAACACCCGTGACATTTCAGCCATGAGAGGATTGAAATCGTAGAGGGTAGGGCTGTCGTTCTTTAATAGTGGATTGGCCCATGCTGCGGCAGTGCCAGCCAAGTGTGATAAAGTGAAGGCCACCGTGGTGGTAGAGTCAGGAAAAGCCCGTGGTCTGCACAAGAAGTGAAGCTTACATTGATTAAGGAAGGTCTGGAATTTCCTAGGGTCACCATGATACCATTCAGGGGCGGCTAACGGGAAGGGAGTGGGAAGTACCACGCAAACTGGATTCTAGGTGTGGGGAACTGGAGGTGGAGGTGGTGCGGGTCCAGCATCCCCAAATTCAGGATCTGCGGGAAGAGGATGCTGTGCACTTTGTATAGAATCAAGCTGTTGATGGATAGCCGTGTTAGCGGCAGCCATGTCGGCCCACAGTACTGTGATGGCCTGGACCATCGCAGCCATGGGGTCATCCGTGGTTCCCTCCATTTCAACACCACCCATGGCTTCACAGTCTGTTGAGACTTGAGCGTCGTGAAGATAGGAGATACCTCCGTCTCCAAGTGGCGCACAGAAAGAACCCAAGATCCACTCTCTGCGCAGCCTTTGAGGCCACAGGTGGGAGATGATGAAGCCAGGAACCACGGAACACTGGAGACCCCGAAGCCGCTGCAAAGGAAACAGTAATAAGTACCAGGCAATAACAGTGACTATGAGTACAGAAAACCTGGAGAGGCTTACCTCTTGGTGGTACCTGGAGCGCTGTTAACGTAGTGAAGCTGGGGTAGGGTGTTCCGGGACTCACGTGAGCAGTAATCCCAGATGAGGAGTGCAAGGACAAGCTCAGTGAGCCATGCAGGCAAATAGATCCACCTGCGAAAAGGTCTGAGACCACGTAAAGCAGTTTCAAGAGTGGCTGAGGGGACAAAACAAGTCCAAGATATCAGTCCAAGAGGCAATCCGAGTTCGTTAACCAGGTAGCAGAAAAAACTAGCATCAATCCGACAAGGGCAATCCAGAGAGGTCCAAGAAGCAAGATCCGAGGTCGAGGTTTCCAAAGTAAACAACAGATGAGAAACGCCAAATAGAGTCCGGAAACAGCTGTGAAGCTAAGAACGCACAGCGAATCACTCCTTTTGTACTTGCCGCTTCCTGGTCACGGGACGTGCAACCGCATCACGTGAACGAGGCATCGAATCACGTGAGTGGAGACAGGCGGTCACGTGAAGTGGAAGCGCTCGTCTGGTTATTCTGTTTCCCAAGTGCCAGGGCAGCTGCCAATGCAGAAACGGGTGCAACCGAGACTGCATAGAGTATGTGGCATGCCGTGTCCGGCCTTGAAGGGCACCCAACTGCACACGTGAGTCCCGACCCATGTGAGTGGTGTGACAATGATGTAGGATATGGGCATGCTGTGGGAACCCTAATGGTGTTGGTCGTGTGTGTGGTGGCAGGAAGTGTGGTGGCAGGATGCGTGACATCTATATACATGCGTTCACAGTATGTTAGAAAGGTACCTCTCAGGTGCGCCACCTGGACACCCCCTAAACTGAGAAGACAGTGGGAGGGTGGCAATCTTCTGCCTCCCTCATCTGTGGTGTTGCTCTTCCCTGCGTCCACACACTTTTCTGATTCTGCATTGCCATTTATTCCTTGACCTGTCTGCAGTGCCATATTCCTCCCTGACCTAATCTCTGAGATTGCAAGGAACGTTATTGTCTCTTTCGCTTTATGCTTTGAGTCCTTGCATTTATTTTCATTGTGGGAAATAACTTCCCACATTTTCATGGCTTGGTCTAGGATCCAACTATACTTTTTTCACTTGAGAATTCACAGGCTAGCTAGGCCACTATGGGCTGTTGTAAACCATAAAAATAGTTTTCTTAAACTCTGTCAAGGTAACATCACAACCCACATCAAAATGTGTTTCATTGTCTGTAGAAACTGTCCAGGTGATTCATCTGTGCCTGCTGACAGTGCATGGGCTGCTCTTATTGCCTCTTGTATAGACTTATATGGCAAAAAGAATCTCCTTAGCTCCTGTTGGTAATTCTCCCATAATGAGATGCTCTGTTCATCTAAACTTCACAGAAAAACAGAATGTGTTTGATAAATTGTCCAGTGAAAGAAATGGATATATTGATCCTTTGAGATTTTTGAGTTCCGGTAAACCTGTAGTACCTGTTCTAAATGTTCTTTTATTGTTGAATATGAGTCCTTCCTTAAGGGCTTAATTAGCCCTTTAAGTGATTTCATAATCTTAAGTAAGTCAATAAGCATTGCATCATAATTGTGTGTGCTTTCTATCGCCTGCTGGCTTGAGTTTGCCTCTCTCCTGCAGTGCAAAGAGCCCTCTCTTTCAGGGCTTGATTAGCCATCTTCATATTTTCTGTCTCTTCAGATACTGGAAACTGGGCAGTTCTTAGCAAGTGTGTCTTGCCTGACGCTGTTCCCAGATTGTGGCCTGGCGCAGGTCCACTAAGTGACATATTCTGCATTTCACAATGCCGTGAACACAAAATGTGCCTTCTTAAATCCGAGTTCTGCTGCCATAATTGACTCAACTGTACATGCAACATCTCTGTTTCACGGTCAAATGTGTCAATTTTTGACTGTTCTTTTCTCAGTTTTATGATTAAACCATTCATTTCTACAACCTGTTCTTTGTAATTGGCGATTGTTTTCAGACTTCTGTAGCCCTCTGCCATTAAATATGCAATTTCAGTTTCTAAGAACTGCATATTTCGAGACCCTGCATGTTGTCTTTATGCAATGACACAATTTCTGCTATGACCAAGTCCCTATCCCTTAGAATCTGAGCTAATTCACTGTTCAAATGATCAATATTCTGAATTTTCCTTGGCTTACTTTTTTTTAAACTTCCAATTCAGTTTGTAATATTTCACAATGCTGTGGGCTGCTCTTAAACACGACAATTGATCCATCAAGTCACCAAATCGAGCTTGCAACTGTGAAAGTGGTAGCTGCCCTCCGTCTGCTGCACTCTCTAGCTCAACCACCCTTTTACAAAATTCTGGCACTTCGTCCTGGCACTTCATCATAGGTTGTTCATCATTCTTCCTAATTTCTAGTATCTGAAGTCCATTTACCCAGAGCAAGGAATTTGGCTCTGCATACTTCACAATCTGCAACATTAATCTCGGACACATCACCCACTGTTTGCGTAAAGCACAGTGTGTCAATTTGAAAAACACTTAATGCACAGCACTATTGATGAACACAATTCAATGTGTGGCCAGCATGGCACACTATCTATAAATCCGATGTTGCCACGCCTGACTGATGCACTTAGCTAAAATAATTCCTGGCCAACACACCAAATATGTAGATGGAATCCAGACCCTCAGCTTTTTCCACATTTTTATACCATGGGATCCTAGCTAGGCATTTACAGACTTTGGGCCTTATCACAAGTTAGGCGGAGCCGTGAAAATGCTGGATTACCACTCCGCCCAAGTTGAGGATTCAGGATGAGGAAATGCAATATGGGTACAGTTTCAGTTTTGGTTACTCCCCTACCCTTGCCTAACATTAGATTGGTAGTTAAATCATAAGACTATCATATTATGACCCCGTCTAGGTGCAAGAACAAACCCCCATCTACTACTTTGGATTCAGGCTACTTCATTGATCCTTTGGTACCTAAATGATCAAGGGAGGTTTGCCTTCCATGTCCACGTTGACACTTTGTCAATTATTCTGCCAATTACCCTGCAAAAGGCTTCCCAATCACCTACTTATACGCACCCCTGAAATGATTTGTGGACTATCTGTCTTTCAGAAGAGTTTGCCTCTGCTCTCGCCATGCCCTTCTTGCAGCTAAGTATGACACGTTCCGTCAGGACACAGCTCCCAGATTGAATTACAGCTTTCAAAAGGACTCTCTCTCTAGCTACACCGCTCTGTGGCCCAGCCGATGATTCTCACCACGCAGGACAGCCCTCTCTCTCCAGCCAGCCAGAAGCAGCACCTATTTCTCCCCAGGAAGCTAGATGACCCTTCCTTCCTCCCTGTTTTAAACCTCTCAGTGAAAACCACCTCCTTTTTTATACATCTGTACATTTTCTTTAAGATTTATTTAAGATTTCTCCTCCCTACTTCCGTGATGACATCGGTGACCACTGCCGAAAACAGCCCATGTCATTTTCAACCCCCAGCGAGCTTATGAACGCTTATTTTAAAGGACCATCACAATGTTACAGTGCATGCTCTGAAACTCGCCTTGTGAGGCACTGCAGAATCCTTCTCAATTTCACAGTATTTCTTTAAGCATTATTTTCTAAACATGGCATCGTGTGTGTTCATGCACCTGCTGTGATGCCAGAACTTTTGGGGCCTGTGCCCTACAAATCTAGCCCACTCTATTTACCCCAATACTAATTCTTAGTAACCAATGTCACACTGTTGGTATACCCAATACTAAGTGTTAGTATCAAAGCACTAAACTACACACAGAATATACTTCACACATTCTCTAGCTCATAACCTCTCCTACACACGCCCTTCAGCAGTCCTTTCATTTACAAATAGTAAGACCCAGTCCAGTGCTTAGCACCCATATGATCACTGCTGTGGCTCTCTGGTGGTAAAACACACTTTCATTATTGAAGCAGGGCAGATGCTAATGTCATACCCGCACAGCCTTTTGGGTTTCTATGTACCTGCTTAACCAATCAGACTTCTGACCATGCTACGTCCCCAAATGTGGTTGCATTTGCTACATCATCCTCCCAACCATGGCCCTGGTTTTGCTCTGCCTGTGGCTCATATTCATTAATGGTTTCGTAGAAATAAAATATCTTCAGCTCATACAACTGCTAGACAGGCCCTCTGGATCCCTGGTAGAATTCATAATTCATGGACCTTCATATGTTTTCAATCCTGGTCCCTGTACTTTAAAATGAGAACCATAATCACCCTGGCCAGATATCAGTGGCAGAGCCAGAGAGAAGTCTGCACTGCCCTCCAAGAACTGTTGAATTAAATGGGTGTTCTCTGGGATGTCTTTGAGCAGCTGTTCAGAATGTTTGTTTAAGGCTGGAATGGCCTTTGGAAGTCCAGTATGTGAAATGTTTTCCTCTGGGATCATGCCTCCAAAACCTCATTTTTGGCCTGCATGCCCATAATGTCATGGACCAGTTTCTCAAGGATTCGTCAAAGTCTCCTACCTCTCCAATCCTATTCTGAGTCTCTGGGACCTTATTGAACAGGACTGCATTGCCCCTTCGTTAAACACCAGCGTGCCCAGTTTAAAACGCACAGCATAGATTACAGCCGTCCACTCTATTAGGGCCACCTAGGATGGCTATGCAGGCGCAGCATTAGGTCAGCAGGCTCAGGCGTTTTGAAGTGAAGTGCAGGCGTGATTGCTTTTTGCAGCTGCTAAGCATACAGCCAATTCAGGAAGCTTCCTAGCCTGCCAAAGTAAGAGAGGTGAAGAATGCCAACACGCAATGAACAAACTCAAGAAAAAGTCTGTATGCAACACAAATACTCTGCACTGTCATGGTGCCCAGCTCACATCGGTCACACACCTGTTTAAAGACTAGTCACCACCAACCCATTCTCCCAATATCAAAACAGGCATTCAAAGGGATACCCAATCAGCAGGACTTTGGGTATTTTAACACCACGGTTGGGATGGGTCAATGCACTGCTATAATTGAGGAGAGCAGATGGTGTAATATGCATGGTCATAACATTTTAGGCAGCAAAGGTATTGGCAATGATGGGTGTGCGCCACACAGCGAGGAATCCATACATTTTTCTAGGTGGATCTAACTCAGTAGAACGCCACATCACCTCTACGTAAGGTGCTTTTTCACCCTGTGCTAGGCAAGGGAAAAATCTGTGACGAAGATCTGAACACTCCCTGTCACTTGATCCCTACTGATACTACCTATTAAGCCCAGGAACCTAGCAGCTGGTCATCCGTGCACCCCAAACACACCTAGAGAGTAACTTTGCCAGGAGAGAGGAGGACTCACACTGCGAGCACTCCAGTCCTTCTCCAGTTGCAGGGAGAGCGTTGAGGCAGCAGTTATTCAGAGGAGGGCAACACAAGCACCCTTCAGGAGACCAGAACAGCCTGGAAGCATTATGGATCCATACCCCCAGGACCAGCCTGTAACTGTAGCTTCCAGGAAGGGAATTGTGGCTTGCACTGCAGCACTCTACCTCTGCTGGCAAGCAGTCACTTGAAGGCTTTAAGTTAAGGGAAAACGGGACCAGTATACACCAGAGCCTGCCACCACATATAAGGGTCCGAACAGAGAGTCGAAACCATGTCCACAAGGTAACAGGAGGTGCCCATAAAGCAGCACGCTCCAAACCTAGGCAGCCATCTTGCCAGCTGGCACTCTGGCTCCTCCCATGGATGCCATTATTATAGGAAAACTCCACCAGCCAAAGTAGACTGTCTGCTCTTGTTCCAAGGAATATAGCATGCCCTACCATCAAGGTTAACAGGTGAATTATCAGCAGATTGTTTTTCAAATTCAGATTAAGCATAAGTTTTTGCATTTTTCCTGTGTGGGCGAGATGTGATCAAGAAAACAGACCACCCGCAATGTGCTTCATATATTACAATTCCTGTGATTTTTGTATACTGTGATGGAGGTTTGCTAAAAGCAGATAGTGGCTACATTTTTCAAACAATTCTTTTACATGAAGCAGTTCTTTTGCTAGAATTGTGTAATTCTGCCAAGAAGAAGAATTTACACAGGACATCTACAGGGGTTGTTTCTCGACTGTGCAGAGAAAGGCTTGCCTCTATTGCTGAATTTGGGGCCTCAGACTAAAACCATGCTGCGTCAGGATTCAACAACACTGAAAAGTGTTTTAAGTATCTGAATCCCTCCTCTCATACTATGGTATTTGAAAGCCCATATGTAAACTTGTGATTGTATTCACAGATCGTATTTGAGGATATTTATATTCTACTAAACCGTGACCTTCTGAAATCTTCTATATAGGCAGACCTAGAACTATTTAGCCAATCAGACATCGCCCTGGTTATGACTCTCCAGGGTCTGGATCGATCTTTCGAGACAGGTACAGATATGGAAATTGGAGGATTATGTAATAAGGGACTTACTAGAACCACGATAAGGGATACGATGAAGGAATTTTTATTACATAATTGGAAGGAGCAGGTTCCTGATGGAAAAACCTAGGTTGCCATGAAAGCTCTGGTGAGAGGGACTCTTATCAAGCTTTCAATGCGCAACAGGCTCAGCACGCTAACCAAAAATGATATCGGAAACAATCCTAACATATCGCCCGGGATGTGACATGGGGATCCCAATCTCACAAGATAATGCTCTTGGTGGGCAACATTTTGTTGGCAGTGGCTGAACCAATGTGCTCCATCCTATGGGGCCTCAGCAAGATGGAATCCTTCTCCAGTGTCTCAGGTGTTAAGTAAACCCCTACACATCTTAAATATACAACTTAAATGGCACAACTCCATAGGTGGATGATTTTAATTTCAATGGGCCACTAAATCCATTAAATATCATGGGGTGAACATTGCCCAAGCTCCTGGTACTCTATACAGAGGTATCTGCCCAGAACATGTGTAATCCATCAATCCTGATATAATGAAATTACAAAATGTTTTCCTTTCGAAAGATGAACATCCTCCTGATCAGGCTTTACCTCTTCAAGGTCCTGCCAGTTCCCGCCCCCCATATATGAAATATCTGTGTTCCAATGCTGCCTTCTTCATTTTGTTTGGTGTTAGAGAAAGCCCAGAGTAAGCAAGAAGGATCTATACAAGTTTAAAGATTTGAGATGCATGGGATGCTCTGACCTGCATAAAAAGGTTTAATCCTCTCCGTTAACGACCCTATCAGAATGACTGCAAGGTGACAGAGGGCAACTGGACCCACATGGAATAAGCTGTGACTTGACTGATTTACATGTATGGAACCTTCTCTGACCCCGAAGAAAAGATGCAGCATGGGATTGTACTAATGCTGTTTTCATTCACTAACTATGAATAGATGTCCAATTTAGAATCATGGTACCAACTAAAAAGTGCCAAATTCTTGTAGCGCTGTAGAATGTTGTAGATACAAGTCTAATTTGTGAAAAACAACCCACCCCTCTCTTCAGAATTTGGACTGTATTTAATCACCTGTGTCTGTCTTTCAAGAATCATTACCCATCTAACAATGCATTGTAGATCGGTTGAATCTAGAACGCCAATAAGCCTATATGTGGTCGAACTACTCTCTCTGAGGAGAAATACTTTGTATGCTTGCACAAATTAGGGAGATCTCTCTACAGACTGGGATACAAAGTCCTTTTCACCTGAAAAATATATTTTAATCTCCAGGAGACAGACCAGCTCCCCTGATGCTAGTTGATACACTGGATGATGCAGAGAATGTGGAGGCACTTAACAGAATTGGAGATGATCATTGAAGGGGAGAAACCCATCAATGGCCTCTCTCTTCCATCTATGAAGTGCTGATCACACGGGATAGAAGGAGGGGATACCTCATGATAGAAGATACTAGATGAGATGATATGCAGCTTGATGTGCCCAGATCATTTTGAAGCATTCGGGTGTGTGATTACAGTACAAGATTACGCACAGATGGCTTCTTACAACTAATAGTCTCCACAGGTTCGAACTTACGAAATCCACTGAAAATTGGAAGAGGTGAGGGTTGGAGGGCACTTAAGAGCACGTATGGTGATGATGCTCACAGATTTGAGCTTTATGGTTGGAAATTAGGTCAGCAATCCAGCAGATAGTGGGCTTCCCCTTTCACTACGACCCTCCATGGCTGCTCTTAGGAGCGTCACAGAAATCAGAGTACCCTCTCAGAGTCAACATTACCAAGTTAATCAACCTGCTACTGGATGGGCACAATGGTGCATTGTTATGCTGTGTGGAGTGAAACAGGGGTCAGAAATCCTCACAAGGCTAATGTGGTGCTCTAGCTATGAATTGTACTAGACTAGGAAAAATGTACAGCTGCCTTACAGTGGTTTCTGAACAGTTCCATCTTGCTATTGTGAACATTCCTGTGCTATGTCAGTACATGTCCCCTGGAGACTCCGGCAATGAACCTGCAGAAGAATTCACATGCTCCACTCCTATTCCATTTACATGTACACAAGTGGTCATTGTGAAAATCCTTTGCATGCAGAAAGGCAAAAGGAGAGATTTTGGTGGGAGGCGGGGCTCATGTTGCACCTTGACATTCAATGTAAATAGTTATATATATTTTCTTCTTAAACACCAGCTGGAAAATAATTTTAATAAAAATATGAAACAATAATAAGCATGCCATTTCTGTGCCTCCCATGATACCCAGCGTTTCCTGCTTTCAGTGTTTGTCTTATTTCCAATTGTATATTTTGTAAGGAAGGCATGTTATCAACAGTAAGACAGACACAAGTGACCACAGTTCAAGGGTGTTTATTGAACTTCAACAAGGGTGTGATAAACACCTATCTAATCCTAAATCTAAAGATGGGAAAGCTACGACCGCCACATAATAATAATGCAGTCCTAGTGGAGTCTCATCCAAATAAAAGGGCGTATACTAAAAAAAACTATTGCCAATCCATACCTCTATATACAAATAGTGTGGAGTAGTGTTTATGAAAAAGCAAGAAGTGTTCACAAAAATTATATGTTAAGATGTTCAGGTCATTGACCTCCCGTACCCACGTTTTCAGCACAGGACAAGGCGGTTCACTCGAGCATAGCAGATTCTCTGACTTCTTCGGCACAAGGACACAATTCCATAACCAGCATCAGGGCCTTCTGTGCCCAAGTCTCTTTATTTATCAAAGTCTCTTGATTCAGAGGGCCTGATATACCGAAACAAACACAAAGTTCCTTTCCTCTTACAAGTTCTTAATTCAGTTGATTCACTTTTTACCCTGGATCCCCCTCAGCCAGGCTCAGATCCCTTTTATACAAATATTGTTACTTTGGATCCCCCTCTTCCGGGCTCAGATCCCCTTCTCCAATGTTCAGAAAAGTTTCTTTGTCAGGTGACTTACGGTTCACCCCGGATCCCCCTCAGCCAGGCTCAGATCCTTCCATTTACATAATTAGTCTCCCTCAGCCGGGCTCGGACCAATTTCTGTTTGCATTAACTATTGAAGACTTTCGAATGTGCACAGGGTTTAGCTTGATCCGTTGCAGGACCACTTCGATTTCACAATTCCTTTTTACATTTTCCCTCTCTCAATTGGATACCTGACGGAGACCATCGAATGAGGTACCACGTGGCGCCAGACCACTCTGTATATGGTATCTATCTTGTCTTCAAAAGTTCAGTCACTCTTTCAATGTCCAATTATATTTGCGTTTCTCATCACATACTCTTCACACACTGTTCTCTTCAGATTTCTTCAGACAATGTTGCTGCTTGCAACCTTGGTTCTAACACAGACCGGTCTGCTATCAGTCTCCCCGACTCAATGGCTGTGCTAACTTTACTGGTGCTGCCTTGTTTTCGGAGCCAAGGACAGTACCTCAGTTGCAAATGCTCCTCCCAGCCTTGGCTATCGACACAGGAGAGCCCCGGGTACCTCTGACACACAATGCACGTTTCTTCAGCTTTAATTCCAGGTCTTATGTTTCTTATTCTCGAAGGCTCGTGAAAGTAATGTTTTTTCTCTGAAAAGTTCAAGGGGACTTCCTTTCTTGCAACCTTCTCTGGTCTTGCTGTCTTCCTCCTCATATTAAACTGCCATCTTGGAACTGCACTGCAGAATCCTTCTCAATTTCACAGTATTTTTTAAGCATTGTTTTCTGAACATGGCAACGTCTGTGTTCATGCACCTGCTGTGATGCCAGAACTTTTGTGGCTTGTGGCCTACAAATCTAGCCCACTCTGTTTACCCTCTCTGGTCTTGCTGCCTTTCTCCTCATATTAAACTGCCATCTTGGAACTGCTGCTTTCTCGTGTGCTTTCCCTTGCTCAGGGTGTGCTTTCGTGCTCCGCCTTTTATCCATGTGGGGAAGTGTGATGGAAGTCTTGTGGGTGTAATGATCAGTAATTGCATGACTCTGCCTGACCATTGTGTTGGGACATGTCAGGTATACAGCTCGGGTGTTAGTCCGTTTTCTCTCACAGTGAGCTGTCCATGAGAAAGTGTTTGTGTCGGGAAAAGGGTGGGGGGTTGAGTCCTTTTATCCTACCTGGTAGCATGAGGAAATGGTGCTACAGGGAAGGGGATACTGCGCCTCACCATCCGGTGTCCCACTTCCCGAAGACCCCTCATCCAGGTAATCCTCCCACACTAATCCACCCCCAGGAACTGAATCCAAAAGCGATGGCCGTGTCCTGGCCACCTGGATGACAGATCCCCAGGGACTAGTGGGTGAGACACCTTCAGGTTTCTCACATACCCTTCCCCTATGTGATTTAGCTGCATCTGTTTCACAAAGGAACCGAGAGAGGAAATCCACGTTCCCTTGGTCTCTGCCCTTTTAGTGCACCACAGTGAAACAGTAGGGTTGCAGGTCTAAGAACCATTGCACGACTCGAGGGTTAGAATCTTTTTGCTGGCTAATTCAAACTAGTGGAGAATGATCTGTGACGAGTGTGAACTTTCTTCCAAGGAGGTAGTATCTAAGGTGGATAATGGGCCACTTTATGGCAAGGGCCTCTAATTCCAGCACAGAGTAATTTGTCCACGTGTTCACGTGGGAAAAGTTTGCGACTCTTAAATAAGATTGAATGTTCCAATCCATCGCTAATATTTGACATGACTGCTCCTCGCCCAGTACGGGAGGCGTCTGTAATACAAATTCCCTTGAGAAATCTACTACCTTTAGTATCCGGATTTGGCACAGGGTTTGTTTTAGGTTGTTGTAACATATATCATCCTTGTCATTGTCACAATCACACTTGATGGGAAGGAAGAGAGATCGACACTCTCCCCCGAACCACGGAAGCCGAATTAACTCGACCCTCCGACCGTGGTTGGCACAGGCACCTGATATAGAACACAGGTCGCCACGTGGCAGCCAATGGGGGGAAGAGGGGTTAGGGAGAGGTTGTGGATAGGATGGGGAAAGTAGGAACACCGGAGAGAGGGTAAGGAAATCCTAATGTGGATGGGAAAGGGGAAACACCAGGAAAAAACCCTACTCTGTCTAACATGTAACCAATAGAAATGCCAAACCAATAGAAATGCCACCTGCGCTACAGACACATGCCTAGTTCTTGAATAGCACACTTTAATACGTGTACTACACCCTACTAGTTCACAGAAAACACATAAAGCAAGCAATGTGATGGACACACACAAAAGAGAAAATGCCCGTAATGATTAGCAGTACACATGGCCCTTTGGGCAACATTAGCAACATACAACATAAATGCTTTTCCCACTAGTTCACTGCACTAGTGAAGAATAACTTCCTGCCCCTGTGGCCGATAGAGTCTTTGTCCGTGTGTGTCTTGATACATAACCACGAATACCATGTTTGCCAGTCCAAATGCAGACCAACTCTTAATCAGCATGTAATGTAGGTTTTAGCCCCACACACTTTGTTTTCCCCTTAGTGCATTCAAGAAACATGTTGCATTACTTATCTTAGGTCTGGGAGCCCCTAGGGACTACCCAGACTAAGAATGACCGGCTGTAAATCACTCCCAACACCATTCCCTAGATAGATCAATCACGGTGCCCCCACAAGTACTTATCTTAGGTCTGGGGAGCCCAACGGGACTTCCCAGGCGACAAGCATAATGCCATGATTCTGTAGGCAGCCTCGAGCTCCTCCTGTTCCTTCCGAACGGCGGCTGTGTAGCGGTCAAGAGTTCCGATCTTGCATTGCTTCTCTCCGTGCGCGGCCCACCTGCCTCCGACTGCTGGATCAAAATAAGCCACACCTGCCCTCTGCCGTTGCCTGCTAATAAGCTGTTCTTAATTCAAGACAGCTGGCAACGCGCGCCCGAGCCAAACTACTTGAAGGCACTAAGGATGCTGGGAACTGTAGTTTCCAAGTCCTTCCCAGCTCGTATTGTCTTAATAGGCATATTTTACCACTCCACGTCTTTGCCAGCCCTGATTCCTGACATTACCTCCTCTTCCAGGGCTCCTCCCAGGACTCGGTTTACCCGGATTGCGTAAATGAAATTGTTTACCTAAACTGGGCGCATGGACATCTCTTGCTGGTTCCCAAGAACAATCCTCAAGACCGTAACCTTCCCATTGAATCAAATACCATAGTTGTTGATGTCTTCTTTTGGAATGCATAATGCGTTTTATTTCGTATTCCATTTGCCCTTCTTTCATTATGGCTGGAGGTCTTTTTCGTAGTCGTCCCTGGAGCTGCGGGTTTAAGCAAAGACACATGGAATACCGGGTGTATAGGGAGAGTCTTAGACAAACGCAGTTTCATAGCTGTGGATGACACACATGCAATGATTTCATAAGGTCCAATAAATCTAGGCATACATTTACGAGATCCCACTATAGATAGGGTTTGGTTATCAACCAAAAATCTATCTCCTGCCTTATAGTGAGGACTCTCCTGTCGGTGTTTGTCAGCATGTTTTTTATAGGTTTTCTTAGCATGTTCCAAATTTGTGCGCGCTTTCTGTCTGATCTTAAGAAGCAACTGTTTTCGGTCTTGCAATACTGGTAGATTCACCACTTCAGGTAAATGTTCTGGTATCATGTTTTGCTCATACCCAAATAAATATTCGTTGGGAGACATACCCAAGGAAGTGTGCAGAGTATTGTTATATGTAAATTCAGCCAACCAAAGTGGCTGCACCCAAGAGTCTCGGCCATCACCTAAATAGCCCCTCAAGTATTGTTAGAGTGTTTGGTTTACCCGTTCTGTCTGACCATCAGTTTGGGGATGATAACTGGTAGACAGAGCACAGTTGATTCCCAACATGTGACAGAAAGCACGCCAAAACCGTGAAGTAAACTGTGGTCCTCTGTCCGAGACAATACTTTTTGGCAAACCATGCAGTCTAACTACATGTTGGAGGAACATCTCCGCTAACCTGCCTGCTCCAGGTATTCCTTCACAAGGAATGAAATGAGCTTGCTTGGACAAAAAATCCACCACTACCCAAATAGTGTCAAACTGCTTATCAGGCGGAAGATCTGTAATGAAATCCATTGATATGTGAGTACATACTTTCTCAGGAGTGGGTAATGGTTGTAATAACCCTCTTTTTTTCACATGATTTGCTTTATTCTGCATGAAATTCTCACATTGTAATAGATATTTGCCCACATCCTGCCTTAATCTAGGCCACCAAAAATATTTTTCCAACATGGTTTGCATTTTCCTTTGACCAGCATGTCCAGCTAATGGAGAATTATGACACCAGTATAGGGCCTTTTCCTGTACTTCCTTAGTAGGTAAAAACAATCGATCTTGATGATATGGCAACCCCTGCCGCACCTTCCTTGCAGGATGACTGTCTCGCCACTTATGGAGTTGCAAGGGTGGTAGAGCCCTCTTGACCTCATCAATTAAGTTTTTTGTAATAGCTCCAATTACTTTTTCTGGGGGAATAATTGCTCTTACTTCACTCACCACACTATCCAAATTTTGCTGTCTAGACAATGCGTCCGCTTTGCCATTATTCTTTCCTGGCCTGAATGTTACCACAAAATCAAATTCATTGAAATATTGAGACCAGCGGAGTTGCCTGGGACTGAGTTTGTGAGCCGTCTTAAAGTATTGCAGATTCTTGTGATCAGTTACCACCACCACCTGATGCTTAGCCCCCAATAGGTAATGCCTCCACTCTAAAAAAGCTGATCGAATAGCCAACAGCTCCTTGTCCGTGATGGAATAATTCTGTTCATACTCTGATAGCTTTCTAGAATAAAATACCACCGGGTGCCATACTCCTTCCTTATCCTTTTGTGACAAAATAGCCCCTATCGCCAAATTACTAACATCAGTCTCCACCTGGAATACTTGACTTGTGTCAGGATGTTTCAACACAGGTGCAGTAGTAAACACGACTTTTAATTCCTGAAAGGCTTTTTCTGCTTCCGGATCCCAAATTAATGGTGTTGCCTTTTTGAGTAGTCGCGTAATTGGCGTTACTATTGCCGAGAAATTGCTAATAAAACGCCGATAGAAATTGGCAATTCCTAAGAACGATTGTATGTCCTTGATACATTGTGGAGATGGCCAATCTGTCACGACTTGTACTTTCTTGGCATCCATCACTACACCCTCTGGAGTGAGCATAAATCCCAGAAACTCCACTTGCCTAGTGTGAAAAGCACATTTCTCCAATTTTACACAGAGCTGATACTCCTGCAGGCACTGAAGCACGGCTTTCACATGTTGAACATGCTGTTCTGGCAAAATTGAGTAAAACAAAATATCATCAATATACACTATAACAAACACATCAATGAAATCCCTCAAAACTTCTTGCATAAAGAATTGAAATGCTGCAGGAGCATTACATAATCCGAACGGCATGACCAAATATACGAATAGTCCAAACTTTGTCTGGAATGCCGCCTTCCACTCATCCCCCTCTTTTACTCTTATCAAGTGGTATGCCCCTCTTAGATCCAATTTAGTGTACATTCGTGCCACCCACACCTGATCCAGTAATACTGAAATTAGGGGCAATGGAAACCTATTCTTAATGGTTACCTTGTTTAAGGCGCGGTAATCAATACAAGTTCGTAATGTCCCCTCTTTCTTTGGGACAAAAAACAAGGGAGAGGAGACTGGAGACGTGGAATGTCTAATGAACCCCTTCTCTAATATTTCATCCAGATACTCTTTTAAACGGTTATTTTCTGTTTCTGTCAGGGCGTAGATTCTGCTGCAAGGCAGCTTTGCCCCAGTCTCCAATTCAATGACACAATCGTATGGGCGATGGGGCGCAGTTGCTCGGCCCCACCATTGTCAAATACCTTTGCAAACTCTCGGTATTGCAAGGGAATTCCTACCTCCACTGCTCCCACCACCTGATCCCTTCTTCCCTGATTAACCAACCAAGCCATGGGTCCCACCTCCGATACCATGTGTTCTTGGCACCTCTGCTCTTCAAATTCTACTGTCTGCTTTTCCCAATCGATCCTTGGATTGTGTTGCACTAACGAAGGCATTCCCAAAATCAAACCAAACTGTGGTGCGGCTATCAGATCAAAAGTAATATCTTCTCTAGGACCTGATGCAAATGTCATCTGCAAATATTGCATTTGTTGTCTTATCGGACCGGACACTAAAGGAGAACCGTACACCGACTGCACTCCTTCCACTCTTTGTTTGTCTTGTACGGGTAGCCCTAACTGATTGGCCAATGTAATATCCACAAAATTACCTGTGGGCCCTGAATCCACCATAGCCAGCACTGCCTGCTTGGACATCGCCCAACATAATGTCACCAATATATACAAATGAGAGGTCTTACTTCCAACCATATTTGCCACCAATTTGGGGAACCTTTCTTCCTTCGGGCCTGTCACCTGAGTTCCCCCTAAGGTCGGCCCAACTCTTTTCCCACCTCCTTCTTTCTCCGTTCCCCTCTTAAATTCCTCTGCGGAGTATTAGGACCGGTGCGGATAAAATGGCCTGCTTGTCCACCGTACAAACACAATTTATTAAGCTTCCGCTGTTCCTTTTCTGCTCTGATAAAGGTCCTATTACACTACCAATCTGCATTGGTTCCACCTCGCTACTCCCTCCTCCTCTACTCCTATCTAATCTCACAAACAGGATTGCTTCCGGTTTCTTCTTGTCTCCCGTTCTCTCATTCATCCTATGATCTAACCTAAGGGCTAGATCTATCATGGCTGTTCAGGTACCGGGTTGCGGTTCTACCTGCGCAATCGCATCTTTCAGTTCCTCCCGTAGCCCTTGATAAAACAGTACCGTCTGTTTTGCCGCTGGCCATTCTGTTTCAATCACTAATCTATTGAACTGTGTCACGTATGTTACCAAATCTCATGACCCCTGTCTTAGCCCTAACAACTATTTGTCTTGTGCCAGTGAAACTTCTCTTCTATCAAACAGTTTACCAAATTCTACTAAGAAATGATCCCAATTATATAACAACGGGTCATCTTTCTGTACCAAAGACATTGCCCATGTTGCTGCATCGCCTGTCAAATAGGATAATACAAAGGCAGTTCTGGCTTGGATGGTTTCAAATGCCGCAGGCTTCCACAAAAAATGGAGTCTACATTGTGTAAGAAAAGTCATGTATTTTCTAGGATCCCCTAAAACACGTTCTGGTGCAGCCAAGGGAACACTACTAGGGGGTTGAATGATGACCGTAGGATTTCTACTAGTGGAGGTGCCCACCGTGTTGGATGTACCGGGCCCCTCTAAAGGCATACCTTGTGCTACCAATCCTTGTACCTGCGCTTTCAGCGTGGTAGCCTCCTGCCGAGCATGTGCTAATTCCAACTGAATATCCTGTAAAGCCTTTAGCACATCGGCCAAAGGTGGAGGTGTCGGGTCCATTTGGCTTGGGTGGTTGTGAGTATCCCAATATGGGGGTGGCTTATTATGTCACAATCACACTTGTTGGGAAGGACGAGAGATCGACACTCTCCCCGAACCACGGAAGCCGAATGAACTCGACACTCCCACCGTGGTTGGCACAGGCACCTGATATAGAACACAGGTCGCCACGTGGCAGCCAATGGGGGGAAGAGGGGTTAGGGAGAGGTTGTGGATATGATGGGGAAAGTAGGAACACCGGAGAGAGGGTAAGGAAATCCTAATGTGGATGGGAAAGGGGAAACACCAGGAAAAAACCCTACTCTGTCTAACATGTAACCAATAGAAATGCCAAACCAATAGAAATGCCACCTGCGCTACAGACATATGCCTAGTTCTTGAATAGCACACCTTAATACCTGTACTACACCCTACTAGTTCACAGAAAGCACATAAAGCAAGCAATATGATGGACACACACAAAAGGGAACATGCCCGTAATGATTAGACAGTACACATGGCCCTTTGGGCAGCATTAGCAACATGCAACATAAATGCTTTTCCCACTAGTTCACTGCACTAGTGAAGAATAACTTCCTGCCCCTGTGGCCGATAGAGTCTTTGTCAGTGTGTGTCTTGATACATAACCACAAATACCATGTTTGCCAGTCCAAATGCAGACCAACACTTAATCAGCATGTAATGTAGGTTTTAGCCCAACACACTTTGTTTTCCCCTTAGTGCATTCAAGAAACTTGTTGCGTTACTTATCTTAGGTCTGGGAGCCCCTCGGTACTCCCCAGACGAAGAATGACCAGCTGTAAATCACTCCCAACACCATTTGAGGGCTCTCATAATAGTAAAGAGATGGTGTGAAAACAGAATCAAAATATCGAGGCTGAGTACCCCTAAAGGAAATACACCGAACACGGGTTACAAAGGAACATACAAAGTACTTTATTTTATTCTGAATTCAGTTACGAAGAACAGAGGAAAATCAGATAGCTATAGGCCCTCAGTGCAACACAGCGAACTCCAGCGTGGTTCAGTGTGTTCAGTGAGAGACGTTGTAAATTAGAATTCATGGCTCTTTTATAGTATTGTCTTGAAAAGGGGAAAATCTTCCTCAGGACCAGCCCTTATTAGCATAAATTACCTAATTCAGCCCAAAATACAGGTTCTATTGTGCTGAGCAGTGAACTCATGCTATTGACAAATGACACCTTCAAAATGTTTACCATTTATTAGACAAAAAGCATAAACAGTGAATTTAGAGCAAACACAAAATATAGAGAAACATAGAACTTAGAGAAACATAGAGAAACACAGACGTACGCCCCTTCAATCAGCGCTGGGAGACCCTGGCCCTCATAAGCTAGCTGTTGCCAGCCCCGCTCAGATGACAGCGCTGCAGGGTGCCAACAGAGCATCAGGTTCCAGACACTCTGGGCCTCATTCCGAGTACGGCGCTAACCAATGGCGCTATTAACGCCTTGGTTGACGCCGTACCCGGACCGGCAGCGGCTTGGTGGATGGCGGAATTACCACCCCATTCCAAGGCTGGCGGGGCGGTAATTCCCCATTCACCAAGGCTCTTCCCCATTCCCAAATGAGCCCCCATAGGGCTCAATGGGAATCGGGAAGATGCAAATAACGGTGACCGTTCATTACGGTCACCGTTATTGGCTTGGAGGCCCCTTTGCGCCCTCGACTTTAACACCTGCTCAAAGCAGGCGTTAAGGGCGAGGGCGCAAAGGGAACTCGGAGTATGGCGGTAAGGGATCACCGCCACCGGTCTCGTTACCGGTGGCCGCTATCCCTTACCGCCATACCCGGAATGAGGCCCTCTATCTTGCTCGAACCAAGTCCACGGATCGATCTCCCACCTGATTCATGTGGGCATGCATTTTTGTAATCTCGTGCTGTCAGTCACCATGACGCACAGTTCCAGAACTTTCCCTGTGCAAAATATAGGCTTGCTCATGGAAAAACCCAACTCTCTCTGAGATGCTCCCTGCTCGCTCCTACCCCTCCCTTGGAGCCCTCTCTGCGAAAGCACTGGAATGTCCTTATCAGCGTGTGCGCAAGGCCGTACCAGGCCTTCTCAGGGAAAAGGATTTGTTTACGAAGCCAGGCAGGGCTACAGTTAGAAAGGCAGAATATTCTAAGAGAAGCCGAGATGAATTAACCCCATGTGAGCAAGCTCTAAAAGGCATGCACTCATAGCTTAGTGCCCATAGCGCTTCAAAGATCTAAGCGCTATCTAGGTGCTATAATGCTCCAAACCCTCCAATACTGTCTCTATTAGCTACAGAACTGGGGCCTTCGCCCTGCCTGTCTATCTACAATGCATAATGTGACCTACCACCCCTACTAGGCCTGCATATTCCTTGTAGCTCACTAGTGCATAATGGAGGCGCTACTTTCAGCATTTAGCATTACTTTCAGCATTTACTTTCAGCATTACTTTCAGCATTTAGCACATACTTTGAATAAACTATTGGCTTTCACCGGCTAATGCTGTCATCTAAAGCCCTGATTGGCAAATTGGCACTTTGTATATCACGACATTCCACCTCTTTTCAAAGTGTGGGCGACAATGCTGGCTAATACCCATCAACATAGTATGTAGCGCAGTGATAAATGAGGTGGTTAAAGACCTTGGGGCTTTGCAAGAGGCTTAAGCAAACTATCTTCTAGCGGTTAGTCAGCGTGGCATGCAAGGTTAATAAAAACACTACGTAAACAAAAATGTACACAAAGTGAATAGGGACATTTACCCTAGCCAAAACCTGGCCTACACAAAAATACCTAGAAAATTATCATATAACTGATTGTCAGTTAAAAAGCAGCATACTTAGAATATCAAGGCAATCTGGTGTAGTCTAATCTACAATGCACTATTGCATTTATGTATGGTTACCAACTCTAAACCTGGCAGCCTTTCACTCTAAGGGCCGACCCTCTCCCCTGATCCCAGGGCATTCAAATGTGACTATGGGCTGTGTGATTAGACACTTCCCCATGTGTGTGGAACCCAACCAAAAACCATCTAATTTCATGAGCAAGGTGAACCCATGGGCACCAGGTTATTTAAATAAAAACAATTCTACTAATTTGCATTAAAGCATGGCATGTGCTATTCATGCAATCAAAAGCAAGCGGTTTAATCCATATGTTTGCTGGTAGCTGTAGCTCTGTGTGCCAGTGGGTTGAGGATGGTCGCCCCCACTCGGAGCGAAAAGCCAACACCTGCTGATTTAACAATGTTTGCCATAAAATGCATTGTGTGGATTTAGCAGTCGTGTTGACCTGCCCTATGGCAGAAAAACTGTCTTCATAGCTAAGGTTTTTGCCATTTCCATTGGTTGCCAATACTTGTAGCAGTGTTGCGCAGGGTAGGGCTTATCAATGGGCCCCACTAGGCCAGAGGTTTTGTAGCAGAGCTGGCATCAGAACCCATAGTGGCTAGCTTATTGCGCACAGTTTCTATGTCAAAATTGTTTAAAGCTCCTGTTACCCCCCGCTGCTCCCGCAATTGATGAATCTAGCTCCCTAGCTATGCGCACTTTGGTGATGGACCATAGAAATTGACTCCATTTGTAGCAGCTTGGTAGTAATAAGGAAACATTGCCTCGTGATAAATCTATGTCTAAGTGTATCACTGTAATAATAGAGGTGTGCATTACCAGCCTACAATTTAAATGTTGCCTTACTACTGGAAAATCTAGCATTTTTTTTTTTTTAAATCTTTATTGGTTTTTCGATAACCTGTAACAAATAGCGCATAGGCAAAGCATTGTAGTATGTATGATAACAGAACATTAACTTTAACATACCCTCCCCACCCACCCCACCCCCCTCCCCCCGAGACCGCAATTAAAACCTCAGTCTTCCATGGGCTCACGTGCCGGGCCGGGGCTGGCAGGACTGTTCGGTGTGCTGTCTGGTGTCGCTGGACGGAGAAGTGGCTCCGTCAGCTCTATCCAGCGAAGAGGATCTGCACTGGAGTCTAGTTTTTGTACCTGGATTGCCATTTCCCAAGCCGCCGTCTCCGCAGCAATCCACCTCTTGAGATCGTACCACCAAAGGGCCTCGCTAGGACCCCGTACGCTCTTCCAGCCCATGGCTATGCGCCTCTTAGCCGTTATGTAAATCAAGTCTAGGAGTCTATTTAGGGGTTTGTTCTTGCTGCTTCGCCTGTATGTCCCCAATATGCAAGCTGCAGGTTTGTGAGTTTCCACTTCGATCCCGGCCGACGCCATCCTCTCTTTCACCCGGGCCCAAAACCTCAGGACCGCTGGACAGCTCCAGAACATATGGGTCATTCCTGCCCGCGGCGCGTGGCACTTGGGACAGGTCTGTGGCGAGGCCCCTTTGAACTTTGATATGGCATCAGGCGTAAGGTAGGCTCTGTTTGTGATATACAGCTGTATTAATTGGAGGCGAGCATTCCTGGAGGTCTTTTTATGGTAGAGGGTTATTTTCTCCCATGTGTTGTCCTCAAATACAAGGCCCAATTTGCACTCCCATCTCTTTTTGCATTTTAGTTCGTTCTTTGTCGTGGCCAGCAATAGGGCTTCGTAGATTCTGGAGGTTTCGTGGCCTCCCTCGGCAGTGTCTAGCAGGGTTTCGATGGTTTCGTTCTCGGTGAATTGATTGTTTGTCTCAGGCCACCTATTCTTTAAGGCCAATGTTACTGCCCTGTGGAGCAGAAACTGCCCGGTGGGCAGGCCCGTCAATTCGCAGAGGTCGGGGAATGCCAAAAGTTCATGTTCATGCATGAGGTCGCTCAGTGCTGCCACACCGTAAGGCTCCCACACCGAGCGTGTTTCAGTGTTCCCCCAGGATGGTTTCGCCATGACTGCGGTGATGGGGATCTGTGGGGAGTATGGGTCTTTCAACCCCACAGCTTTGCAGGCCCGCTTCCAGAGCTGAATTCCTAGTTTAGCCAGGTATGGGTGACCCTGTGGAGCCCCATTCTCGATCCACAACAAGTCTCGAAGTAGCAGTCGCGGCAGAGCCGGTTGGAGAAGTCTGGTGTCTGTGGTGGTTTCATCTGCCATCCAGTGCATTACGTGCTTCAGTTGGCTGGCCAGGTAATATAGTTCGAAATTGGGGACTTTCAGTCCGCCCTTCTCGTAGGGCCTCTGAAGGATGTCAAGCGCCACTCTGTGCCTGCCTCCCTGCCACAGGAATCCTCTGCAGAGTTTGTTCAGGTCTCTGAAAAAGGCTGGGGGGATGTTGTAGGGGACATTGGTAAAGCAGTGCAGTAGGCGTGGGAGCGCTACCATTTTGAGGAGTCCCGCCCTTCCTGCCACAGAGAGAGGGAGTTTCCCCCAGAAAGCCATAGAGTTAGTGAGTGCGTCCTTTGCTCTGACTGTGTTGAGAATATGTTCAGTAGCCGGGCTACGGTGTATGGTGATACCCAAGTATTTGAAGGAAGTCACCTGCCACTGAAGAGCCAGTGGGGGCAGGGATCGACCCTCATTGCTATATAGTGCTGCGAGGGGGTAGAGACACGACTTGTCTTTGTTTATCTGGATGCCTGTATGTTTTTGGAAGCAGTCTAGTGTCTCCAAGATGTAGGGCAGGAGGTGCTCAGGGTTATGTAGGTAGAGAAGAGTGTCATCTGCGTACATGGAGATGAGGTGTGTCACTCCATCTAGTATGATGCCTCCCCCACCGTATTCCTGCCGGATGTACGCGGCCACTGGCTCCACAGCAATGATGTATAGCATGGGGGATAAGGGACATCCCTGTCGTGTGCCTCTGTAGAGGGGCCATTTGTCAGAGAACGTCTTGTTGGTGCGCACTCTAGCCACAGGGTGGGTGTAAAGCAATTGGGTCCATTTAAGAAAAGTGGGTCCAATGCCCATTCTGACCATGGCGGCATATAACCATTCCCAATTAACCGAGTCAAAAGCCTTGGTGGCGTTGAGTGATGCCACTGCGTATTTCTGGGTATCTCGCTCGGTGCAGTATATGACGTGGTGCAACCTGCGTAAATTTTCGGTGATAGAGCGCCCGGGTACATAACCTGTTTGGTCATGGTGGATTAGCAGGGGGATCACTCTGCGTAATCTATTTGCGAGGAGTGCCGACAGTATTTTGCAGTCGACATTGAGCATGGAGAGTGGTCTATATGAACCGCAATCTGTCCCATCTTTGCCGGGCTTCAGTAAGGGGATGATTATTGCTTCCCTCATGGAGTCAGGGAGTGTGCCGCGTTCAAAGGACTCGTTGTATACCTGTGCCAGCAGTGGGGCAAGGGTCTCCTCATATGTCTTATAGAATTCTCCAGGAAGGCCATCCATACCTGGCGCCTTCCCAGAGTTTAATGATCTAATGATGGCCTTGACTTCGTCTGGGGTAATCGGGTCTTCCAAGGCTACGGCCAACTGTGGGTCCAGTTTGGGTAACTCTATGCAGTCTAGGGCGTCCTCGATCCCGGTGTTCAGCGAGGGCGGGGTTTTGGAGTATAGGTCCTGGTAGTACTCAGAGAAGGCTGTGTTAATTTCTGCCTGGGTGTGCACCGTAGTGCCATCTAATCTACGAATGTGGCAGATAGGGGTCCTAGGGGTTTCCCGCTTGTACAGCCAGGCCAAGAGTTTACCAGGCTTGTCTCCCAGGGCGTGTGTCCTTTCGGTGTGTTTGGCGTAGCTTAGTTTCCCCAGGGACTCCCAATGCGACAGACAGGCCTGTCTCTGCGTTATTATTTCCCGTACATGCTCTGGGGTCGGGTCTGCCTTGTTCTCTAGCACCCCCAGCTTCCTTTCTGCTTCCGCCAGAGCATTCATAGTGACCCTTTGTGCCCCTCCCACTGCAGCCAGCATGTCCCCCCTCATAACCACCTTATACGCCTCCCATGCGGTGCTGATGCACTCTACACTGCCTAGGTTATTGAGCCAGTATTCATCTGTGCTGTCTTGTACGTGGTCCCTGAGGGCCACGTCCAGAAGTGCCTCTGCCCGCAGTCTCCACGTGGGAACTGGGGGTCTGGCCGGGTACACCTCCCAGGTGATCAACAAGGGCGAGTGGTCTGATAATACTCTGGGTAAGTACTGTGCCTCGCTGAAAGTGGCTTGTTGCTCCTGGCTTACCAGCATGTAGTCTAACCTAGTGTGGACGCTAAGCGGCGGGAAGAAGAAGGAGTACTCTCGTCTCTCCGGACTCAGTTCCCTCCACAGATCGCAAAGTGACAACTGAGAAATCAGTTTGGATAATATCTTGGCTGGGGGGGACGGGCGGGAGTGTTTGGTGTCAGACCTATCTTTGAGAGGGTCAAAGGTGCAATTGTGGTCTCCACCCCATATCAAGGTGCTATTTACGTAGGGGCCTAATCTAGACTACAGGGAGTGAAAGAAAGTTGTGGCGTCATGGTTAGGTGCGTAAGTGCTAATCAAGCATAGGTCTCTTCCCTCCAAGGTACCCCGCACCAGTGCCATCCTGCCCTCATTATCTGTCTTGGTGTCTGTAACTATAAAGGGGACTGTCGGGTTAATCCATACAAGGACCCCTCTAGCATATGAGGAGTAGGAGGATCCCACCAAGGTCCCCCGCCAACTTTTAGCTAGCGCCGACAGTTTCTCCCCAGTTAGGTGTGTCTCCTGGAGCATGGCGATCCCTACCTTGCAGCGTCTCAGGTATGCTTGGATCCTTCGCTGTTTGACATAGCTGTTCATGCCTCTGACGTTCCACGTCATCACTTTTATTCTCTCAGCCATAGTCGTGGTGGTGTTCTCTCTCCTGCCCCAGACCTGGTTGAGGTCTCGTTAGAGGTGCTGTAGTAATAAGGGAGTCTTGCGGTCTCGGTACTCCAACTTTAGGGTTCCCAACTAGGGAGGGGGTTTCTGGCTCCCCCTTCCTTAAAAAAAAACTTCCCCAACAAACAACTGGTCTGACAAGGTACTCCTCGTCGTGACTGTCCCGTTTTCGCTCCTTAGGACCAGGCATGGTCTTCGGGTGCCCTACGGGCGGGTAAACGTACCCTGTAAAACAGAAAAAAAACAAGCTCCAGGGGGGTCGAGGGAGCTGGAACTTCGGTGTTCCGCGTGGAAGGATCATTTCAGCTGCTCTCGGGGTTAAGTTACCAAGCAAATTCGCTACAGCAGTCTCCAGTAGGTGTGTCAGCGCGGCTTGCGCCTCTTGCCTTCGATGTCAGGTAATTGCGGCTCATCCATCCAGTCCCGGGCCTGTTCCGGAGTGTCGAATAGGTGGGCTCTGTTCTTGTGTATTACTTTTAGCCTTGTAGGATATAGGAGCATGTATTTCAGGCCAGCGGCCTTCAACCTGGCTTTGGAGTGACTGAACTGAGCTCTGTTCATCTGCACTTGGAAGGTGTAGTCGGGGTAAATAGCGATCTTGGCCGAATTCCTTAGTATCTGGCCCCCTGACCGAGAGTACGCCAGGACGACTTCACGGTCTCTGTGGTTTAATACGTTTGCTATCATGGGCCTGGGCGGGCCTCCTGGCGGGGGTCTCCTGGCAAGCGACCTGTGAGCCCTTTCGATGGAGAACCCCTGCAATAGTTTCTCCGCGCCGATCTCCTGCAGCAGGAGGTTTTCCACGTAGTTGGTGGGGTCCGAGCCTTAGATGCCCTCCGGTAATCCGAGCAGCCGGATGTTGTTCCGGCGGGCCCTTCCTTCGGCCTCCTCCACTCTGTCCTCCAAGTTCTTGACCGTTTGCTGGAGGCCCTCCATGTCATGCAGAAGCTGGGTATTCGCTTCAGTGTTCTTGCGTGCTTGGGTCTCGAGGGCTTCAGTTCTACCAGCCAAGGAGCGGACGTCCTGGCGAAGGAGTCCCAGATCTATGGCCACAGCGTCGACTTTATTCACCATAGTTGTTTGAATTAACGTGATGGCCTCCAAGAGTTGGGAGTTGGTGGGTTCGGACGTTTCTGGCGAGGGGCATGTGTCTTTACTGGCAGTTGCCATGGTTGGGCACTCAGGGCTGGGGGGCTCGGTGGCTGTGTAAGCATCTAGGGTGGTCTGCTGCTGCTTTGACCTGGCCCCCCTTCCCGTAGACTTATCTAAGCTGGACATCCTCTCAGCTCAGCGGGTATCAAGCGCTGCAATCGGGTGCTCTGGCCAGGGTACTTTAGAAAATTGCCAACTCACGGTTCTCCCAGCAACCAGTCCGCGCTCTGGGCCCCCCGGCGGGGTGTGAAGCACTCCGGTGCCGGTCCCCCAGGTTCTCCAGGCCCCACGAGGTGCAGTAGGTCAGCGTTTTGCTTCGTCAGGCAGAGTACAGTAGAGAGGTACGACCCGATGGGTGTAGGTTGGTTCCAGGAAGTCCTTCACCGGGGCCGCACGATCGTGTGGTGTAACTAGGCCCCCACACACTCCGCCAGGCAGGGGCCGTTCTCCGGCCTGTAGTTGTGGCCAGGGAGCCGGGGTCGCGGTGTAATTCGGGCGGACGGATGGCGTGCGCGGCTCCCGTAGTAGCGCCAACCGGGGGCAGCGCGAGGCGGCCAGCGTCCGCACTCGGTATAGTGCGCGATCTCTAGGCCCCGCTTTCGGTACTCTCTTCACCTCCGGCCGGTCCTCGATTACCTTCGATCCCCACAGCAGGGCGGGCAGGCACCCTCGGCTGCTCCGGTCGCCCTTTTCGCCCTCGAGCCCGGAGCACACCCAGGCCTATCGTAATGGTTGCTTCTGAGGGGCCAGCAGGGGTACCACCCGCACCTGCTCCGCCCAGCAGCGTGGGGCGGCCTTCTCCTAAAATGCTAGGCTGACGCCGGGCTCTCCGGGCTCAGCAAGTGGAGGCCGCCATTTTGGCTGTCTGCTCCGTCAGGCGCAGGGTCTCCAACGCGGCTCCCGGGCTTCAACTCTCGAATGTGGGGAGACCAGGAGGTTCCCGCCGCTGCCTGCAGTTCTTGGGGTAGTTTGCAGACACTAAAGGCGACTTAAATGTTAGATAACAGCTTATCAGTGGCTCATTGTGCAGAGCTTGCCGAAGTCTCGTCCGCTCTACATGGCGGTTGGCCACGCCCCCCCTGGAAAATCTAGCATGTTCACAATTTCTACCTTGTGTGACTTGGAGAATACCCTTCTCCAAGTGGGATGCCTACTATATACAATATTAGTTTTAGATACAAACACCATACTACCCTCCGGCAGTGGCTGTTTCATCGTACAATTGTATGAAATGCATTTAGTCAAGTTATAGTCCATAAAATCTTGGCAAGAACACTCGCTGCAGTTCTTTGGTCAGAAAAAACATGAAACATCAAACAAATTGTTGGATCCATTCACTGAAACATTTGGGCCTAGGATTTCATAAGCACCAGTCATATGGGTCAGTGACAAAAGATGCCCGACAATGTGCCAGGCCAGTACGTTAGCAGTTCCATGTGGATACTCATTTGTAGCGCTTTTCTAATGAATTACTCTAAATGTCTACAATCAAAAGGTGGCTCTTTGCATCAGTGTGCTGGAGACAGCCGTCCCCATAAAAACATGAAACTGGTTGGTTTTTAACATAAACCGTGTGCACACACTGTGTCATAAAATCAAATATGGCGTGTCTTGGTTTCCATTACCCGCCTTAAGGCTGGCTGTAAAAGTATCCAGTGTTTTCAAAGGTTACCATCTCAAATTAGAGCTCATATACTTAGCAGCATTCCTTCAAATTAAGAACCTTAACCTACGCAAAGCTAACTTTGGTGTGCGCACTAATTTTATCTCAAAATATATTATGCTCCTGCTTGCATAATCCTGCTGCCCCCACCATTAATAAATCATTTTCCTGTCTACGTGCAACGTAGTAGTTTTAAAAAAGGCAAAGCATCTCTGGTTAAAGCAATTCAGTTGGAAGAGCAAAACATTTCGCTTTTTCAGATTCATCTCAAAAATGCATTTGAAAACCATTTTCTTTTTCAAGTGCTGTTTCCCACAGCGGTTTGTGGTGCATGATGTCACAGTCCACAACCCATTGTCCACAGTCTTTTAAACAATAAAGGCAAAACATATCAACCAGGTTATTTCCAGCAACTGAATCATTTGAATGTGCAGCATCAAATGTTTGACAACTAGCCAAGTCTGCAACGTACCAGTTCAGCAAAAGTTATTACTCTGTTGGACACTTCTCGCAGGTTGCAGAACAAATGTCCTCACGCGTCACGCACGTTAGCAGCATTGAGTACGGTGCAGGACAGGTTCAAAGTTGACATAGCATCTCGCAGTTACCCGCTTTCTCTGAGAATGCGTCTGCTTGACTGATCAGTGTCACCCGGCAATTGCACACGTCTACCCCAATCATGGCACGCAACTGTCTTGGTTTATTTTGCCTAGGCAAAATACAAACAGAAATGTTAGAATTTCACAAAAGTACAATATTATTGTTATCCAACCCTTCCCTTAACACCACCCCCACCTTCAGAAGTCTCATAAGGTAACTACACACTTTATCATTGCTACCACAATTATTGGTCACCCTTCTTTGTGTTACTGGGGGATTATTTGCACTCAACCATACGGGGTGTGATTGCCTAATCACAAACTCATTTGTGCAATGCGATCATAGTTGGTCAATGGTACTTCAGACTGATCTGTGATTTTACAAAAGCCATATAATAAGTACCCAGGTTGCACTTCTCAATGGATCAATGCTTTTCTTTGTCACCAAAGCGATCACGAATGCCAGGCGCCAGGCGCCAACTTGCTGCCAGTGTTTCATGATCTTGATTTAGGTTGCCCTGCTGGCATCACTCCATATTTCAAAGTGGCATCACTCCATATTTCATAGGTAAAGTCCTTCAGTCCAATACCGCCTGCAGTTGCACAAGCAGCTTTGTTTATTTTTCTCCATACAGCTAGTGTCTTTCCAAGCCTCTGGTTTTCCACTTGTCTTTTTCCCAAAGGGTGTCTGCTGATTTCTTGGGCCACCCCTTTGAGAGCGATAGTCTAAGTCAGTTTCTTTATTTGCTTCAACAAATCATTCATTCTTGCACTAAGCCGTGAGGCTTCTGGACCATGTCTAATGTGCAGTGTTCATGTTATACTCAGTTCTGCATGTGTTTCTTGCAAAACGGCTACCTTTGTCAGTTTTGCTTCCATCTGGAACGCCATAATGTCTTTGTCAGTTTCTCCAGCCCTGGCAATGTAGCTTGCATTTTGCCAGCTGTGTATTTTCATTTCTTAAAGCGCCTAGAGGTTTCTTCTCCAGTGCACAACGCTTTACTTCAGTTCACATCACATGGGGCACGGGGATGCAGCTTGCACGCAATGTCTCTTGAAATGGGCAGCTGTCTTTTCTTAGCCAAATCACAGGTGCACAGTTTTCCCCAAATGTTCAAATGCGTGATGCGCCCAGCCTGCCAATTGCATGCAGCATTTCTTTTTCTTCCAGTGTTGATACTGGGCAAATTCCTTGCTTCTGTTCAGCTCTGTTATTGCATGCCAGTGTAAGAAAGCATGCGTACATCAGCATGTGTAAGGTAGATTGTGCTCTTTTTCATCTTCTCACTCACAGCAATTATTGCCTTCAGTTCAGTTTCAGCATTCTGGCTTTGCACCCCCACCTCTTTCTTTGCTCACACTGACAGTGTCTCTCACAGGGGATAGAATGCAGGAATGTCATTGTTTATCTTTCCTGTGCCCATGGCAGCGCCATACGCACACGGCAAGCTCGTCTCTTTGCCTATAATTCATAAGCTGGGACGGCTTCAATGGAAGGCACTCGTTTCAGACAGTTCACCCAGATTAACTGTTTTCAGTGCTGCTTCAGCAACTCAAAAAAGCTCCTATATCTGCCAGCTTTTGTAAACAGCATTTCACTGAACCGGTGCGCAGCATTCTTTGCTTTTCTCACTTCTTCCTCTCATAGCCATTTCACGCAGCCAGCCCATGACAGGAATGTTTGTGCAAGCCATCTTCAAGCCACAAGCTCTGCACAGCAACATCATTGTAGACAAAAATTTCCAGTTCAAAAGGATCAGTTTTCATCATGGGTCCCAGTGTGATGTAGGTCTGCAAAGCGTCCTTAGCCTTCTGAAAGACAGACTGTTGCTCTAGGTCCCATGTAAAATCATGTTTCTTTCTGGTGACTTTGTAGTTTGGCTTCACAAACTCACTCCAATGCAATGTGCGATCTTTCAAAAGAACCCGCAACCCGCTGAATCTTTGTACTGTCTTATCACACACAGATTTTTCATTCTGTTGTACCATTGCCAAATTAAAACCAATTATTTCCTTTACAGCGCCAAACCATAGTGCATTTAGTGTCATTTGTAGTGCAGCTCCCTGCACGATTTATGTATGAATAACCCACACTCTGTATTGCTTGTGGGCTGTTAATTTGTCAACAACTTTTTTGACCATGTATCACAGTCAACAGGTCACTATTTCCAAAACATACATCACTTAATAGCAACAGTACTTCAATCCATGGCATAGCGTGGGAACAGTCACATACTCTGGGGGCAATTTAGAAAATATAAATTGTCTTTTCCCCCAAACCATTGCAAACTGATTCTGCAATTCCAAATCAATACACAAAAATCGAAAATCCAAATACCATTCACTCACTTTTTTTTAAGTGAGTCTCTCACCCATTGTAAGCATGGCACAGCTAAAATGCAATGTAGCCATTTTAGTGTGTTTCCTTAAACAGAATGCACCACCAGCACATGGAATTTACATTTGCCAAAAAAAAACCCTTTAGGTTTTTAACACAGATGTTACTCTTTCTCCTGAACCTCGGTTCATTCCCACGTTATCTTCAGGAATGTCAATACTTCAAAAGCATAAATTTAAAGAAAGGGGCTCCTTCGCCTCCTTACATTACAGCCCCCCACTCGCTAGCACACTGGGGCTGGTTCTCAATGTTTAAATCACTATTCACAATTTGTATGTCAAATCCTTGCAACTTTTTTTCTTTTCTCTGCCCTCATGCCAAAATAGAGCAAGAACTTTCATCTCACTTTGCAATCCAAATTACAACTTTGTCAAGGGAAACCGCATGAAAAAATTCTTTCCTAATTGAACATAAATCTTTCTTCACCATTCATCGGAGCGCTTTGAACATAGCCATTTCCCGCTTGTTCATCGCCTTCTGCTCCCTGGCTTCATTCCCAAGCAGTAAGTCAGCCGCGACTGATTTACTGAAGGGGAAAGTCTTAACCACACACGCTATCGGCTGCGGCAAGCCGACACAAAAGTGCTGTCTATTGGGTGTCTCAGAGCTGCAGTGAGACGAACAAGGAAATGCGAAAGCCTGCTCCTCAATCTGCACTGTGCTCTCTCACACAATTTGTCATTTCATAGCAAGGCACTGCTCTGCACGATCCCACCGCTGCCACCAAATGTCTTGAAAAGTGGAAAATCTTCCTCGGGACCAGCCCTTATTAGCATAAATTACCCAATTCAGCCCAAAATACAGGTTCTATCGTGCTGAGCAGTGAACTCATGCTATTGACAAATGACACCTTCAAAATGTTTAGTATTCATTAGACAAAAAGCATAAACAGTGAATTTAGAGCAAACACAAAATATAGAGAAACATAGAACTTAGAGAAACATAGAGAAACACACCCTGGCCCTCATAAACTAGCTGTTGCCAGCCCCGCTCAGATGACAGCACTGCAGGGTGCCGACAGAGCATCAGGTTCCGGACACTCGATCTTGCTCGAACCAAGTCCACGGATCGATCTCCCACCTGATTCATGTGGGCATGCATTTTTGTAATCTCGTGCTGTCAGTCATCATGACGCACAGTTCCAGAACCTTCCCTGTGCAAAATATAGGCTTGCTCATGGAAAAACCCAACTCTCTCTGAGATGCTCCCTGCTCGCTCCTAGCCCTCCCTTGGAGCCCTCTCTGCGAAAGCACTGGAATGTCCTTATCAGCGTGTGTGCAAGGCCATACCAGGCCTTCTCAGGGAAAAGGATTTGTTTACGAAGCCAGGCAGGGCTACAGTTAGAAAGGCAGAATATTCTAAGAGAAGCCGAGATGAATTAACCCCATGTGAGCAAGCTCTAAAAGGCATGCACTCATAGCTTAGTGCCCATAGCGCTTCAAAGATCTAAGCGCTATCTAGGTGCTATAATGCTCCAAACCCTCCAAAACTGTCTCTATTAGCTACAGAACTGGGCCCTTCGCCCTGCCTGTCTATCTACAATGCATAATGTGACCTATCACCCCTACTAGGCCTACATATTCCTTGTAGCTCACTAGTGCATAATGGAGGCGCTACTTTTAGCATTTAGCATTACTTTCAGCATTTACTTTCAGCATTACTTTCAGCATTTAGCACATACTTTGAATAAACTATTGGCTTTCACCGGCTAATGCTGTCATCTAAAGCCCTGATTGGCAAATTGGCACTTTGTATATCACGACAACTATTTGCGAACATGATGTCCAACCCTCCTTCGGGTTAATATTCCTCTAATACATTACTGATCTAGGGTTCATGCCTGGTTCGCATATCCACATGTAACTGGTTTGCTTTTAATACATATATCAACAAGCCTACAGGGCAACTGTGTATCCTGGGATTTCCCATGTAGATCTTCTCAAACATTAATACAATGTAGTTAAACAAGTGTTCTACGTTCAGTATTTGAATACATTGTTCTTAACATATGCTTGCGGATTAGTTTAATTGCACGAGTAATCCTTTATACACAGGTCAACGAAGGACAAGGTCTCAGTTCACAACCTCAACAAGTGGCTTGGAGGCAAGTTACATATTAGCTACATACAGAGGTCAAGACGGCCATGTTGTATTTCGGAATGACATCATCCACCATTTTAACTCACAGGGTGACTTTACAAAGCGAACCAAAAATGGCGGATTGACCTAAAATGGCGGCTTACATTGATCTTAAGGTCAGGACCTTGCAACATGGATTTCTTCGCAAGCGACTTGTTAGCAGCTTGGCGTAGGCCAATATACATATATTCATTGTAATAGGAGGCACAATATACTTTCTCATTTGACAAACCCTCCTTTTGGCCTTTGTCAAGTGCTAAACTACTTCTGATCTCCTTGCAAATAGGTCCATGCATCACAGTCCATGCACCCTGAATCACTGTCGGAAATATCTATTGCCATTAGGTAATTCGCTAGAATTTCTTTCAACACATATTCTTTGGAAGTTTTATCTGGGGCATACACTTTATGTCCTATCGTACCTATCGCTTGTGCGCAACATCCCCCTAGCATCGAACATATACTAGGTAGACACTGAATACAGCAGCAAAGAAACAACAGAATTCCCAAAATAATCAGCAAGACCGAAAGTACCTTCCAACCCCAAGATTGCAAGAAGTCCCAGAACCAAGCGCTAAGATCCCAGTTTCCCTCGGAAACATGCACTTCTGAACTAAGGACGTGCAGATTCTGTATTGCCTTGAAGATAGTTGGGGAGGAATCTGGTACGAAAACACAGCAAGCGGACCCCACTAATTTACACACTCCACCACGTTCAGCCAGAATGACATCTAATGCCATCCGGTTCTGAAGTGCTACTAGTCTTATCGCCTCCTGTTCTAATTTCATATTATAGAGTATGTCTGTGGCCCGGTTGATGGTTCTCTCCAGTACTCTCGCTAGTCTTCTCATATCTTCGGAATTCGCTATCTGCCCCCAAAATGGCACAACTGATTTTGCTATATCTCCCAAGATTTGTGCCGGAGTGTCACCATTCTCGTCCCGCCGTGGACGAGCCTTTGAAACTTCTATTGTATTAGCTATAAACACCCCAGGTAACAGGATCCCTAAATAACAGGTTCCCTGCCAAACCCTGGGCAACCATGGGAATGCTTCATTACCGCAGATAAAGTAGACAGGTTCGCCTACATACAAAGGTCTGTTTTCCCAAGTCAAATTTGCAACGTTGGCACAACCTAGAAAATCTCCCATTGACTGAGTTCCATTCCTCTGTATGCAAAAAGAAACTGAATCGGGGCTATGGTTAACAGTGTAAGAAGGAGGCATGGCATCCTTATTGCCTATCAGAACCATCTTAAAGGAAATCAAAGATTGGAAAGGACGAGACAGTCTATCAGAAGGCCTAATAGAAGCAATGTTAGGTTTACTCCTGTTTGCGAAAAGCGAGCATCCCAGGGGAGTCAAAACAAGTTTCTCAAAACTATTCAAATTGGTGCCATTAAAGTTCCCTGAGAAACTATCATTCCAACGGCCAAAGAACAATGCTCTAAGAGAAGCATAACAAGCAGTTGTCAAAGGTAAAGGATGAATATACCAACCTAGCCCCTTATCCCCCTGTTGCGGCAAATGTGAGCAGACCCAACAGTTAGACTTATTAAAAATGGCATGCGTAGCGTTCATGATAAGTAGCAGAGTATTATTGTGGTACCTTTGTCTATGCTGAGAGTCCCTAGGTGACAGAGTATACAAATGTACAAAGGGAGTAGGAACAGTAGATACATTTTCAGTGGCCAACAAGGATTCTAAAGGATGCGTTTCCTCAAGGTACCACAATCCTAAGACAGTGACTATTAAAAAAACAAATATCATTATAAAAAAACACAGCAATACGTTTTCGGGGCCCAGGTATATTGTCCATTGTCCCAGTTGGTCACCCCGTCACTTACAAGTCCCATACGAGCGGTAGCGGTAGCAGGCATTGTAGTCTTCCAACGGTAACCCCAATGTTCGTTGCTGGCGACCTCCCAGCCGCGCGACTCCTTGGTCCTTCCACAACCCTAGCTAACAGAATCCCCTTTCTCAAATTTGGGCAAAAACAAGCCCTCGATGATCCTTTCCTTTTCCGAATGCACAGGCGAACCGTGCCGTAAGTCTATCAGATGCACAGCAAAACCGTGCCGTAAGTCTATTTTCTTGGACGCAGATTTTACCTTGCTTTTCCCGGTACTGATTGATCCGGAAACAATGTGTCGTCACTTCCCGTTGGAAGCAACGTATCAGAGACAAGTGAAGATGCCGAATTTGAAACAACAGTTTCCGGATGCAAAACTTTTGGAGAGTGTGGAGACAAGATGGCTGCTTCCTCAAGCCTCACGGGCTCAGAAAGATTCTCCGACCCACTCTCGGCGCGATTTACTGCTTTGGGGTCGTTGGTTGCAGTGTTAGCGAGGGGTTCTGTTTCTTCTGTATCGTGAGGCACAGGGTGAGGAAGTTTCTTGACGTGGGACACGTGGATCCAATTCTTTCTTCCAGAAACCCGCATCGCTGTTTGGGTGACCAACAGGACTTGAAACGGGCCCCGCCAGCGAGGTGCAAGGCAAGAACGACGCTCAAACGCCTTGATGAGCACCCAACTTCCAGGCCGTATGCTGTGGCCCGGGCGCTCGTATCGCACAGGTAAATCCTCTCGTACATGGTGATAAATCAAATACAGGTTTTTAGTCAACTGGCTGCAATAATCTGAAAGTAATACATTTTCAACATTTCTTAACGAGCTACATTTAGGAAGGTTCCAGATAATGGCAGGTCTCCCCATTACCACCTCAAATGGAGAGAGCCCAGTCTTAGTTTGAGGGGTTGTACGCATGGATAATAACACGATCGGTAAGGCGCCCGGCCATTTTAACTTAGTGCCGGCACACGTTTTAGCGAGCTTGTTCTTGATGATACCGTTGTGTCTTTCTACTAGTCCGGCGCTCTGAGCATGTCTGGCCAAATGGAACCGTTTGTCGATCTGTAATGCCGCTCATATCTGCAGGATTACAGCAGCGACAAAATGTGGACCATTGTCCGACCAGATAACTCTTGGTAGCCCGAACCGTGGAAAATATTCCTTTAACATGGTTTTCGCAGTAGTCATGGCTGTAGCATCTTTGACGGGGAAAGCCTCAACCCATTTTCTAAAAGTACAGATGACCACCAGCACGTATTTCATATTGTTGCACCTCTCCATTTCAATAAAATCAAAGTGGATAACTTCAAAGGGGACAGAGTGTCGGTCCAGAAAAAAAAATGAACACCTTTCATCTGGAAGGCGAATGTATTTTGGTGGCCAAAGACCAAACCGTCTTATGTACAGAACGATAGAAATACAGATTGCTGTGCTTAACCAATGTGCGGCCATTTTAATGTAGCAAGAATCGCCATTTTGCTCTTTTAACCATTGCTTATTGCTTTCTGTTTAAACTGCTGTGCAGCTTGCAATTCTTGCGAATTCTGCTTACTCTGCTCGACTGCTAAACATTGTTGTCTGAATATGAAAGGGCAAGGCCGCGAGACTGAGGAGTTCGCTGAAACTCCTTGCGAGCAGCCCAGAGAGGAATGCCCACGCTCCCTCTCTGCAGCCTTGAAGGAGAGCCGCAGGGCATTTAATCATTTCACAGCTACCAGCCAGTCTCGTTAAAAAGCAGAAAAACACTAGAATTAGGCAGCTAGAGGCTTGAATTATGCCTTTCTTACGGCCCCCCTTTCTAGCAGCCCATAGAGCGTGTCGGCTCCCAAGACACGAATAGCAACTTACAGATAGCAAGGCCTGGAATCTGACTCTTCCATCGAGTTGTAGGGGATTCTTTTGCTTTCTACAACACTCTTCAGAGTAGTAATGGCGTACGCGGCAGTTGACGTGCCATCGGGTAATTTAAAACAGGAGCCGTCACAAAACAACTCCCCATCCTGCTCTTTCTGTGGGGTGTCACTCAAATCTACTCTTCCCTTCGTCTCTTCTTCAATGACCATTAAACATTCATGGGGCGGTGATTTGTTGTCACCAATTTCTGCTATGGGCAGTGGCATTAATTCTGTAGGATTCAAAGCGCTACACCTCATGATTTGGATGTGGGGTGCAAACAAGATAATCTCATATCTTATTAGTCGGGCAGAAGTGAGGTGTTGCGTCTGGGTTCTATTTAATAGAACGTCTATGGCATGTGGCACCATTAGAATTAAAGTATGCCCCAATACCATTCTTTCCGTTTGTTTCACTGACGCAGCAGCCGCTGCAACAGATCGCAAACATCGTGGAAATGTGCGCGCTACAGGGTCCAGCGCAGAAGAATAATAGCCGCACGACCTATTTCTTCCACCTTGTTCCTGTGTCAAAACCGCCAATGCACATCCTTCACTTTCACTCCCAAACAATCAAAAAATGTTCTCATAGTTCGGCGTGCCTAAAACTGGCGCAGAACCCAAGGCAACCTTCAATTGATCAAACGCTTTCTGACATTCCTCATCCCACTGCAAAGGCATCACTGCATCCTTTTTTGTCAAATTCACCATTGGCTTCACAATCAACGCAAAATTACTGATCCACTGCCGACAATAAAAAGCCATGCCTATTACAGCTCTCACTCCTTTTTGGGGTTTTGGAATAGGCATGCCAGAAATACTCTCTATGCGCTCTGGCGTTAGTCTTCTCCCTTCTTTCGAAAGTAGGTAGCCCAAATAAGCCACCTTCTTTTGATTATATTGGAATAATATAGACTTGCTTTGTGTCCATGTACCGCTAGATGTGTCAATAGTAATGCCGTGCTCCCTTTACAAATCTCTTTTCTTTGTCAGCAGCTAACAATAGATCATCTATGTACTGCAAGAGTACGCATCCTGCTGGTAATTATAACATGTCTAGCTGCTCTTTTAATGCTCTGCTGTACATACTCGGGCTTTCCGTATAACCTTGTGGAATGCACGTAAATGATCGTCCTCCTAGAGTGAACGCGAACAAATATCTGCTGCCCTCGTCCACTGGAATGCTAAAGAACGCATTCTTCAGATCAACTACACTAAAGTATTCTGCTGATGCAGGTATCATTGTCAATATTGTTGTGAGACCTCTGGGACCAGAGGAAATTGTGGATCTACCACTTTATTCAATGCGCGCAGATGAATTATAAAACGGTATGGTACTTCATTGCCTCCTTTCTTATAAACTGGAAGAATCGGGCTGTTGCATGTACTGCCTGTTATTTCTTCAATGACCCCTAGTTTCACGAGATCGGTAACAATACTTTTCAATCCTTTCTCGCCCTCAGATGAAATTTTGTACTGGGGAATTCGCGGTAGTGTAATACCTTCTTTCAAAGTTATTTTTACTGGCTCTATCTTTAAGCATCCTACATCGTTATCATGCATCGCCCATAAACAGGTTGGTACTTTACTTAGCTCTTCTGGCAATGCTTCAGACATGAATTCTGGGACCGGGGTATCGTGTGGCCAAATCGTTAGGAACACCACGTCTGCCATACAATGTATAACTGCCCCTAACTTTCTCAGCAAATTTAATCCCAAAAGGTTCTCACCACAGTTTTCTGTCAGGAGAAATGGACAATGCTCAGTGAATGGTCCTATGGTAACTGGGACTGATTGGGACACGGGGATGATGACTGGTGTACCTGCGAACCCTACAGAAACATTATTTTGCCCTGACAGTGGTACCTCTGGAACCAAGTGATGGTCTATTGAACACTTTTGCGCTCCTGTATCTACAAGAAAACGGTGCTCCTTATTCCCGACTCTCATTTCTACGTAGGGTCCTCTCTGATTCACGGGAATAGACACTGGTTCCAACCCCTGTCGTGGGCTGTCCTATTGGGGAAACAACACATCATCCGATGTGTAGTCACCACTATTGCTGTAATACGTGTTTGGCTGTGTATCAAAAATATTCCCACGTCTCCCTCTGTTTCCTCCACCCTGATCACTGTTCTGCTGGCTGTGCTGGCCCTGACTTTGGTTCGAAACACTCTGGTGTTGGGCCTGGTTCTGATTTCCCCCGTTGTTCTGATGCTGCTGCATACTATTTCTATTCGGGCCATTCGATCCTTGGTATCCTCTATGCTGTCTTCTCTGGCCAGACCCATTTCTATTCTGTAGATGTGGACACTGCGCTCGCCAGTGTCCTTCCTCCTTACAGTACGCACATTGATTTAATCCTAATGACCCCCCATGCATATTATTCGAATTTCCCCTACCTTGTGCGTTCCCTCTTCCTCTATTGTGTCCAGCCACCTGCTGCAGTAGCACCCCCACTATTTTCCCCATTGCTTCTATCCTAATCTGCAATGGGTACACATTACATATCTCACTTCCCCCACTGAAGTTTTCTTGTTTGACATCCATCTCATTGTTTCCCCCACCCATGCTTGCAATCTTATTTTATCCCCTATTTGTCCGGGCGGCGGCAAGGATTTTGTGCCACCTGTCGAAGCTGACGACAATGATTTCTGCATTTCTGCACAGCCTCGACGCCTCCTCCCTACCTCTCTTGATATCCTCTCTCCTGTATTCAGGTGTAGCAAACATCCCAGCATACTCATCATCTAACTCATTTTTAAGCTCAATAAATTTATACACATGTTCCCTTACTTCTTCCTCTTTTTGTCTACAGCGTGCTAATATATTCAAATCTAACAATCGTTGTGGCGGTAACTTCCCAATTAACTGCTTCCATCTTCCCACCAAGTATTCACCCATGCATTCCAACACTACCTGTCTCTCATTGTTTCTTCGGTAACCATTCAATGAGGCCAATGCTGCCGTCCCGTCATTCCCTTCTATATACATCTCTGCCTCTTGCTGCAATTCCACCTTCCTTTCTTTGCTGATCGCGCTGCGAGTTAGCCGTCCAAATCTGACTTCTTCAGCCCCGCCTCTCGCCTCCCCGGTTTCAACTTCAACCCCGGGAGGGGCGGACGGTGCAGAATCTGTATCTGGGGCGGGAGGTGCAGATGGGACAAGGGGTACAGGTAGTGTCTGCTGTGGGCCTTGCTGACTATTGGGAAGAGCTGCGCGCACAATCTGTGGCTGTGGGAGGGCTTGAGCGGCGGGAGGGGCTTGGGTTACAGGAGGTGCTCAGGCTGCAGGAGGGAGAGCTTGCGCTACGGGGGGAGCTTGAACAATTACCACTGGCATGTTTGGTTTCGATTCTGGTTTTGTGCCTTGGCCTATATTGTTTAGCAGATGTTCTATCAGCTTGTCTGCTATGTGCAATTCCCGTTGTGGGTATATTTTTTCTATGTTTAACTGTTCACGTCTCCCTTCCCTTCTTAGACTCGCCGTCCATTCCTCCTCTTCCTTTTCTTCCTCTACCTGACTTCTTGATTTGTGCCTGCGCGCATGCTTTTCTCTACTCCTGAGTCGGAGCATCGCTTCCCTCCTCCAATCTTTAATGGTTTCAAATGCTGCGGGTCGCGCTTTCTTTCTTATCAACACCCTTTCTAGGTTATCTATTCTTGCAATCTCAAAACTTCCATTAATCGGCCACTGATGGTCCTGTTGCTTTCTGGTTTGCCTATGCCAAATTTCACAGAATATTATTGCACCCACACCATATTTCGCATACATATCATAAGCCGGCGTTCCCCCAGGCGGTGCACTTTGGCCATTTACAAAGGACTGTCTACCGCAGAGGAAAAGCCCCGCTAGAGTGGACAGTACTCGAGGCATGTTTTTAACCTTCCTTTTTTTTTTAAATTTAATTCTTACGCCCCCACAACTCGGCACAAGCCGCAGAGATAATAGCACTGACCAGAGCCTGTGAACTTTCTGAAAACTTGAACGTAAACATATATACTGACTCTGGGCTGAAAGGGGTTTCTTGACATCGCATGGGGCCAGGATTAAACATGGCTCTTTGATTGTACGATTGTTGTCTGCACTCACGTTTCCAAAGCGCCTAGCAATAGTGAAATGCGAGGCACATAAAAAGGTAACATGTAAAGTAGGAGAGGGGAACGCATTTGCAGACAGGATTGCGAAACAGACTGCCACTGATTTGAATAATAAAATGATGACAGTACAGACTGAGGAAGTACCCTGTATGATAGAAGATGGTATTGCCACTGTCAAAGAAATGCAGGCCGAAGCCACGGCCGATGAGATCCAAGGGTGGGCTGAGGGCTCTGCTGAGTTAAATTTGGAGGGTTGTTGGGTGGACAAAGAGACAAGGAACTGGATGTTGCCAAATTGTTATGTGAATGCAATGGTCACAATGGCGCATAGCCCTACCCACATTTGTGCAAGGAAAATGGTACAGCATTTGTCCACGGTATGGAAGAATGCACACATAAAGAAAAATGCAGAAAGATTAGTGCAGAACTGCATCACGTGTTTACAACACAATGTAGGGAAGGGAACAGTAACTCCAACAGGTAGTTTTGGCCCGCCCTCTATGCCGTTTGAAGTAATTCACTTTGATTTCATAGAAATGGAAAGGTGTCAGAACTATAAGTATGTTTTAGTGGTGATCTGTGCATTCAGTAAGTGGGTGGAGGCATATCCCTTAAAAGACTGCACGGCGATGAGCACAGCAAAAGTAATGCTCAAGGAGAATTTCTCCCGCTTCGGCTTGCCCCGTGTCCTATGGTCAGACAATGGTCCACATTTTGTGGGCGCAGTGGTGTTACAGATCTGTGCAGGTCTACAGATAGATAAACGATTCCACAGTTCCAGGCATCCCAGTTCTGCCGGGCTTGTTGAGAGACATAACGGCATCCTGAAATCAAAGATAGCAAAAATATGTGCTGGGAGCAAGTTGAGTTGGGTGGATGCATTACCCCTAGCGCTATTGTGCATGCGCACATCTGTGCAGGCTAGAACTGGACTCTCCCCCTATGAAATAATAATGGGAAGACCAGCAAATGTATGGTGCTCGCCTCAGCCGAAAAGGCCAAGCGAGGTAGAGCACCCTGTGTTAAGTACATACTGTGGCCTTTTAATGCAGAAGTTGCGTTTGATTCATCAGCAGGTGCAGGAGGCGTTACCAGCAAGATATACCGGTCCAGGGCACGCGCTGGAGCCAGGAGACTGGGTGCTAATAAAGAACTTTGAAACATCATTAGCACCCAGGTGGCGCGGCCCCTATCAAGTGTTGCTGGCGACGCAGACGGCCATTCGAGTGGACGGCCGCAGGGCATGGATACATGCTACGCATGCCAAAAGGATCCCAGCCCCACTGAAAACTTTGCCTAAATCAGATGACCAGAAAGAGACAACGGTCCCGGAAAAGAAGAAACTGCTGCCAGTCAACTGCCAAACCATCTGCCCGAGCAAGAAGTGACACTCGAAACAGAGCCTGGTGAGACTGCCAAAAAGGGGGGAGGGCGAAAAGTGCCCCAACGTCGCCCAGCAGAAACAACATCACTGTTAAACGACACAAACTCTGCATTGCAAACATCAGCAAAACCAAAATGTGTACCCCTTTGGCGCCCACCAGCTTTTGCAAACGCACCAGAGCCAAAGAAAGAATCTGCATCATTACCGCGGCGCTCATCACTACCTATCATTGTGCCGCAGGCTGACACTGAGCCTGATACTGGGAGTGCAACGCCACTATTCATGGATCACACAATACCAGGTGTGAAACGATATAATTTGCGGGCTCGACGGGCAAAGTGATCTACAGATCTTTGGCGTTTTCTTTTGTCTTTGGTTCCACTCATGGACGGAGAAGGAATCAGAGGCGTAGAGGAGAGAAGTGTGAGAGTTGTGCAAATCGGACAATTCAAGACTCACGGCTCCTCGGTGCGTTTATGATAGAGTACATGTGTCCTAAGCCAGAGCGGGACAAGCTGGATGCACATAGTACTCTGTCAATAAAGAACTGTTCAGAAATCCTCTGAGCAGTGGGAAGAAGAACAACTGATCTTGCTCAAATATGGATAAGTGATCCAGGCTGTGAAAGGCTGGCAGATTGAACTGTGACATTTTCGTTGAACTTTTGGCATCAACAACGAGAGACATCTGCAACGAACTTTGTCAGTAAGAAGAAGGACGATGAAGAACAAATCAAGACCAGTTTCAGTCTCCTCCTGCACCACTGCTGAGAAAATGATAGTTATAGAGACTGTAAATTCAGGGAAAACGCATGGGAAAAAAATCATGTACTAACTTGGACACTAGTCCTGTGTTTCATAAGTATGGTAATACCAACAATAATAGCTATTACGCTATGGTTCATGGAGTCAGTACACCCATTCCAAACACTCTTGCCAGAAGTAAATGTGTCCACTACTGAAAGCCCGGTTCATGTAATCACTGGTACCTTGTCCCCAATGGAAGAGAGACATAGAGAAGGATATGGCAACAACACATTGTTGTTGATTATGAACATGACCCATGCAGTTTTAAAGAAAAGAGATTGCTGGGTATGTGCCCATTTACCACAGCATGGTGGGAAGGGGATAGGCTGGTATGTACAACTGTTACCATTGAGCTCTGCATGCAGAGCATCCTTGAGTGCAATGTTCTTTGGGAAATGGAACAGGAGCAGTAGGGTTCAACTAGATAAGACAAATATAATTGAATTTGAGGAAATAATTATGAGACCTGTGGGTTGTTCCATATTCCATAAAGCACGGGTAATGGTCCCAGATCCCACACCAAAAAGTAAACGAAAGATAACAAGACAAAATAGGCAGGATAGATTGTCCCCGCCAGAAAAAACATCAGTAATGACGTTCCGCATGAGAGACGAATGGAACAAAGATACCGTGCCCCCTTCCTATACAGTAAATTACAGCCCAAGAACTGTCCCCCTATGTTTAAAGAAAAAAGGTTCCTATAAAGTAGGAGCGTTTACCAGCTGCATGAATACAGTGGTTTTAAAATATGAAATAGAACCAGTGTGCGTAGGGGACCCTGTTTATTTTATATGTGGGGAGAATGCATATCCCTGGTTACCTAGGAACTGGGGAGGTACATGTTACCTGGGTCTACTGTTTCCGGGAGTGTTCCTCTTAGAAACAGCAGAAGTAGCCAGGCGATCCAGAGGTAGGACTCAAAGGAGTAGCGAAAGCGAATTGATAGCATTAGATGTAGCAAAATCTTTCGTACCATTCTTGTCCCAGATAGTAAATTCCTATAACATAAGGCAACTGTCCAGAATACTAAGAAATACAATAGATACAATAACAGATATTTTATACAACATGACATTAGAAGAAAAAGGAGTTAGGCTAATGGCACTACAAAATAGGATGGCTCTTGATATAATACTAGTTGATCGTGGGGGAGTTTGTAAACTCGTAAAAACTGCATGCTGTGTATTTGTAGATGACTACTCCCCTACAATTTTTAAAGCAATCAAGAAATTACATGTCTTAAGTTCCACACTCTCTGCCGGAGAAGGGGTTTGGGGGATAGGATCCTGGTTTTGGGGACTATTGCGGTTTTGGGGATGGAAGCTGATTTCGATACTAATGATAGTGTTCGGAATATTCATAACATGTTGTTGTTGCATACAATTCCTACCCATAGTTTACACTGAGGTAAGCGAAGGGTGTACTAAGGGATGTGTACATATGATCAGGAGAAGAAAACAAACTGATGACCACAATGGCAAAGACACTAATGAAACAAAAACAGTAAAACAATTCATGGCTACAGATGTTAGTGATAAAGACGATGCTTATGATAGCATGCAAAGCTCAGACGTATCCTCATCAGAGGAGGATACAATGAACGAATAAGACATTTGGCATTCGGCCAAAAGGAGGGTTTGTCGGGCCAGAAAAAAAAATGAACACCTTTCATCTGGAACGGCGAATGTATTTTGGTGGCCAAAGACCAAACCGTTTTATGTACAGAACGATAGAAATACAGATTGCTGTGCTTAACCAATGTGCGGCCATTTTAATGTAGCAAGAATCGCCATTTTGCTCTTTTAACCATTGCTTATTGCTTTCTGTTTAAACTGATGTGCAGCTTGCAATTCTTGCGAATTCTGCTTACTCTGCTCGACTGCTAAACATTGTTGTCTGAATATGAAAGGCCAAGGCCGCGAGACTGAGGAGTTCGCTGAAACTCCTTGCGAGCAGCCCAGAGAGGAATGCCCACGCTCCCTCTCTGCAGCCTTGAAGGAGAGCCGCAGGGCATTTAATCATTTCACAGCTGCCAGCCAGTCTCGTTAAAAAGCAGAAAAACACTAGAATTAGGCAGCTAGAGGCTTGAATTATGCCTTTCTTACGGCCCCCCTTTCCAGCAGCCCATAGAGCGTGTCGGCTCCCAAGACACGAATAGCAACTTACAGATAGCAAGGCCTGGAATCTGACTCTTCCCCCGTAGGTAGCTGCTCGAAAGAACAGAAGCACAATGTTCTGTTCAACAACAGAAGTATGTCTCTATACTCGCCGAGTTGCATATTGTTGCAATATTGTTGCATATTGTTACTAGAATAGATGTTTGTGGGTGTTATATTCGTTGAACTGTCCATCATCACGCTGAGTTCAAAGAAACCCAACAATGGGCGGTATTGAACGTGACACAACTGATTGTATGATGTGCATTTTGTATATATGTAACTGATGTACGTTTTTTCACTCTCTTGCATCCCTCGAGGTCTAGAAATACACGTTGCGGGGCGTGAGACCGAGTTGGCCAACTGAGACTATTTGCTTTGCAATAAACCCTAGCTTTGGGAATACAACCTCGTGTCTGGCGTATCTTTCGTGTGTGGTGATTTGCCTTGTTTCCATAACGCGAGGGACCCCTAGGGGCCCCCTTCAAGAGGGTGGCCCAAAACTTCCCCTTGGAGTTGCTGTCCCCTTTCCCACATTGTGTTGTAGGCAAATCATGCAATCCTGGACGTAGCGCTGGGCAATTTTCGAAAATTTTGTCATTTGCCCAAACTTTCTCTAACATTTTTGTCACTTTCTGGGCACATACATGCATAGGACCATGGGCCATGATGACCATCATCATTATATACGCGTCAGGGAGTAGCCATTTCCCTTCAACTATGTCCACCCAACACCCGTCATCATCAAGTTTCCCCAAGCCTTCAGCCCACCTCTTGGATTCTTCTAATGTGGCATCAGCTTGGATATCCCGTACAGACCCAACACCCTCACCCATTGCATAAGCATTTACAGTCTCCCTTGAAACATACATCTCCGTAAGGGGATCGGTAGCAGTTTGTCTAGCTATCTGTTCAGCGAAAGCATTCCCTTATCCTATATCATCTGTAATCTTTCGATGTGCTGCACATTTCATAACAGCTAACTGAGTAGGGAGCGCAAGCGCTGAGAGTAGTTGTACTATTAGGGAGCCATGTTGGATTTTAGTGCCATGTGAAGTTAAGAACCCTCTCTCTGACCAAAGTCTCCCAAAGTTGTGAACCACCCCAAAGGCATACTGACTATCAGTATGTATGTTTACTGCAGGCCCTTCGGAAAGTTCGCAAGCTCGGGTCAATGCTATAATCTCTGCGGCATGCACAGAGTTATGCGTGATTCTCTTGGTTTCCACAACCGTGCTTAATGTGGTGATTGCATAAGCAGCTGTGGATGTACCATCCGGAAGTTTGAAGCAGGAGCCATCACAAAACAGCTCTCCTTGCGGATTATCCAAAGGAATGTCTTTCAAATCAATTCTACCCTTTGTCTCTTGTTCGGTAGTATACAGACAGTCATGTGACTCTTCATCGCCACAAGTAGTGCCTTGCAGGAAAGGTAGGAGTTCAGCCGGATTAAGAACACAACACCTCTTAATTTGAATGTGAGGAGCAAACAAGATCAATTCATATCTTGTCAACTGTGCGGAAGGGTGGTGTTGCGTTTGTGTTTGGTTCAGTAGAACATCTACAGAGTGAGGCACCATCAGGGTTCGATCATGGCCTAGGACCATTCCCTCACTCTGTTTTACAGACGCAGCAGCGACAGCTCGCAAACATCTTGGCAAAGCGCATGCTACAGGATCAAGGGCGGAAGAAAAGTAACCGCACAGCCTATTCTTCCCTCCATGTTCCTGCTTTGATACAGCCAAAGCACATCCATCACGTTCATGCACAAACAACACAAAGGCCTTTTCATAGTTTGATGTGCCCAAAACTGGTGCAGAGCATAATGCAGTCTTGAGTAAATAAAACGATTTCTGGTGTTCCGCGTTCCACGGCAATGGCGAAGAAATGCCCTTCTTTGTCAAAGCCAACATCGGTTTGATCACTAGTGAGAAATTTGGGATCCACAACCTACAGTAAGAAGCCATACCTATCAAGGCTCTAACTTCCTTCTGTGTATTTGGGACAGACATGCCAGAAATGTGTTTTATACGTTCATGTGTCAATCTTCTTCCCTCCTTTGACAGGAGATAGCCTAAATAGGCGACCTCCTGGCAACAATATTGAAACTTTTTAGCTTTGTGACCATGCTTAGCTAGATGGATAAGCAATAACAGAGTGCCCTCCTTACAGGCGCTCTCAGAGTCAGCAGCTAAAAGCAAGTCATCAACATATTGAAGCAATGTACAAGTAGAGGGCAATTCAAGAGTATCAAGTTGTTCTTTCAAAGCCCTACTATAGATGCTAGGAATCTCTGTGTACCCTTGAGGTGCACAAGTAAATGTGAACTAGCGTCCCCCTAAGGTGAACGCAAACAAGTATCTACTATCCTTGTGTATAGGAATACTAAAGAAAGCATTCTTTAGATCCACAATACTAAAGTAAAGCATTCTTTAGATCCACAACACTAAAGTAGGTAGCTGTAGCTGGAATCATGGTTAAGATTGTCGTCACATCAGGCACAATTGGAAATTGAGGAGCGACGACTTTATTAATGGCACGTATATCAATTATGAAACGGAATGGAATTGCATTATTGCCTTTCTTGTACACGGGTAAAATCGGACTATTACACAAACTTCCTGAAATTTTTTCAATCACCCCGCTATGCACAAAATCGGAAACAATGCATTTCAAAGCTTGCTCGCCCTCAACTGAAATCTTATACTGGGGAATGCGTGGCAGCTCAATTCAATGTTTCAAAACTATCTTAACAGGCTCAATCTGTAAAACACCGACATCATTGTCGTCAACAGCCCATAAGCTCTCTGGTACATTAATGAATTCTGGTGGCAAAGGTCTAGTCAAGAATTGCTAGACAGAAAATTGCTGGGGTGAAATCGTCAAGCAAACTCCATCAGAAGAACAATAAATCACTGCATTTAACTCTTTTAACAGATTCAACCCCAGCAAATTCTCTCCACAATTCGAAGTCAACAGAAATGGACAGTGGTCTGTAAAGGGACCCAAAGAAATGGGTACCGGCGAAGAAACCGGACAAACATCTGGCGTGCCAGAAAACCCTACAGAAACATTGGTTTGCCCTGACAGTGGAATGTTTGGAACCCGTGAATGATCAATGGAACACTTCTGTGCTCCAGTATCTATCAAAAACTGATGTTTCCTATTTTCCACCATCATTTCAACGTAGGGACCTTTCTGATTGATGGGAATAGGTGTAGGTTCCATACCCTGCTTCGGGCAATCCTAACGAAACAGAATGTCATCAAAAGGAAGCTCTTCAGATAAATATGCAGCAGAAGGATGATCAAATATGAGAAAAAGGTTGCTGAGGATCCTGTGTAAACTGACCTCTACCAGGGCCCCCTACACCCGGGCGACCCCTGGATCATCTACCCATATTCCCAAATGTGTTGTTCGACCTCTGTCGAAGGACGGGGCATTGTGCACGCCAATGACCCTCTTGACGACAATAGGCGCACTGGTTAATGTTCACAGGACCCAAGGGCACATTCCCCTGCGGGACATACTGACCTCTAATCTGTGAACTACCCCCTCTGGGGCCTCTAACAATTTGCTGTAATAGCACTTTAGTCTTTAAATCACCTTTTTTCGTTTCTCGATTCTATCTTTTTCATTATTGACACGATTCTCGTAGCACTGAGCCATATGCAGTACTTCTGATTGGGACTTCGCCTGCCAAGCGCTCTCAGAAGACATAATTTGTGACTGGATGTTGTCAAGGGTTTTGACCCATGTTGAATCAATAGACTGGGTAGATGTGGGGATGAGCTGTCGCCGCCCATTATTCTATCCCAGAACAAACTAAATCAAAAGACTGGGTGGATGTGGGGATGAGCTGTCGCCGCCCACATTCACGCCAGAATCCAGGAGAACTGCACAGTTTGCGCACACCAAAATGGTCACCTAATCTGCCACCCACCAGTGCAAAGAAAGGTGGTTCTGTTCAAAATCTGTTTTTTTATGTCAAAAAGTTGCTAAAATCATGGGCACAAGACCACTCTAAAGATACAACCTTCTTGTGGGGGGTTCCACATCACCACTCTACTGTAAGGATGCCATCAAAACAATGTTAAGCAAGGGTCCTATACTATCCAGCAAAAGACCACTCTATTGAAATGCAGTAATTCAAGACAGATCCCAAAAATGGGTGCAGTACCGGCTTTGTCCACAAACCGGCGCTAGCGGTCTAAATTCTGACAGGGAAACTGTATTTAGGAGTTGCAAGAGGGGAAGGGACTTCAAAGCCTGTTGGTTAATTAAAAATCTTAGCCACCTGCTGTTCCCAGAGGCCAAGAGGCTGAGAACTCTTAACACCCCAGAGACTCACAACAGGAGGCAGGATATCACATGGCCCTTCTGAGGGAGAGGAAGGGGGTTTCCCCTTCAGCCTGGAGGAGAGAGACAATAGCCCCTTTCAGTTGAATGGGGTATGTTAATTTTGAATTTTGACTGTAAACAGAGAGCTGCCTGTGAGCAGAGACATGTGATCCCTGACCCACCCAGCTTCAAGGGGCGGGTCAGACTTGAGTGTGGATTCCTATTGCAGCAAATATATATTTTATAGAAACATTGATAACTTATTGTAACCAAATGACAGGAATGTACAACTTTGAGATTCTTAGTATGAAAAATGCCCTCACGATTTGAGTCCAAACTCCAATTTCTACGGTGTTCTAGGACCAAACCCCGCTATTTATTGATATTACAGATGCCGGGTTTATGCTAGAAACCTAGTAAATAGCTGGAATGTGTGTAGAAGGAGGGTGTACATTGGTGTAACTTTTGATACAGATTTAACATTGGTAAACCAATTAAAAACGAAATTAAGTTGTCATTTTTTAATGCAAGCCCCCAGGATGATCAGCGTCGGACAAGCATGGACCATAAGGAATCTGTAATATGTACATGTCATTTCAACAAATTGTGTATCTAGGAAATATGTATTTGGGTCAGAAATAGATTTGTGTGCAATTTGACAAAGGGAGGTTCCTCTGACCATAAAACCTACAGCATCACTCTGACCTTCCATTTCTTCCCCCCAATCAAGGGAGAGAGGAAAGCTTGGCTAATGATAAGTGAGAGGGGCAGGCTTAGCTAGGCCCAGGCACACACCCATTTTCCAAACACATAAAAGGAACATTGAAACCCAGGTAGAGACATTCACTTTCCACTTTCTTGCGGGACGCTTTGCCGGGAGACTTCAGACTTCACATCCAGAGATCCAGACTTCAAATCCATCAATCTCCAGAGACCAGAAATTAACTCCAGAATTTGTAGCAGAGAGGCCTGAATCCACAAGCTGAATCCTCTTCAGCAGGCCTCAAAACCAACCAAACTATTCAACAAACTACCTTCACAAAATCGTCCGTATCTCTGGAACGATATTTAACTGTCATTTTAAAGCTTAGAATCTAAGCTTTCCAACGAACCTAGAACCGACTTCCTACTCCTTATAGTGCCTCCGTAATTACGCTCGACGCGCGTGACTAATTTGCCGCGATTTGACATTTGCAATCATTCCAGCCACGTGGGAAAATATTTGCCTTTTGCTTTCATCCTTGAAATTCGTTTTTAACCTGCTAATTACTCATAGAGCATTGCTAAAGTGAGCCTGAACTAATACCAACTAGCTATCTCTCACCCTGAACCTCTACAGGGAATTAAAATCAATTTTAGCATCATTTCACTTCATTGCCACCACATTCAAAGCATTTTGGGCCTGTGTTTTAAAATCATACCTGTTTTTCTCTAAGCTTGCTAGGGGGGGGACTGAATTTCGTATTGTATTTGATTACATTCCTGAGAACTGTGTGCTCTCCTTTCCATCTCCTTATATTGCATAAAGAGGGGGAGGGAATTGTCAAGGAAAAGTGATTACATTGTCTTTTGTTGAAGCCATATCCAGTTATTTTCTGTACTGCATTTCATTCATCATTGCATTGTCCTTGAAGCCATAAAGGCATTCTCTACCGCCTTATTTTTCTGTTCCTATTCATAAGTAACCAAGAACTGTGCTATTGTAAGATTACCTCTTGCTGATTACTGCTCATATTCACAAGTGTACTATCCATTATCAATTTATTTATAGAAGTGTGATATATATATATATATTGTTTAATTTTTCAAATAAACCTTTTACATTTGCAAAACAAGCCTACTTCTTGGCTCAGTGGGGTCAAGGGGGATTCTAAGAGAGGGGTGTTATACAAGGGTTCATCATCCAGATTATAACTTGCCATAAAAATATATAAATAAGGGCTTCCCTTGGGCATCCCAGACAAGGCACTGACTTAGTGGGATTGCTTGATTGGAGTCACTTACAGAGTGGGGGCTCGTGCCGGGAAATTCTGGGTTAGTTTTACCACTTGTGCAGCTTAATACAGTGTGCTAACTGACGGGATACATACATCCGGTCGGATCACCACGCTGTGGTACGCTGTAAAGCACTCCTCAAAGGGACGCTCTAAGGAGAAGGTCTGTTTTGCAAAATAAAATACAAACTTCGGTAAGTCAGGAAGGAACTCAAATCTCCAGAATGACGACACTGGTAAACATCAAAATAGCCAGAGAGCACTTCTTACATAAGCTATTTGTGAGAGGTGAGTGGACTCATCAGGACCAAACGGTCTGGTTGCAGGCAATCGCGCAACAGGTCACTGAAACAGGGTCAGATATATGGAGAGATCAGGGTCCATTACATGTGGCCCTGAGTGAATTATATATGGCCCCTAAAGCCAAAGATGAACACAATAAGATTGTTAGGATAGCGGCATATTTGTATCTATATATGGGAGCCATGCAGGATAAATGTGCTGAAGGCCAAGATCTGGCAAATAGGCGACAGATTGCGTTAGAGAAGGCCCAATCTGATCTGGACTCTTCTGAGCAGAGGCTGCTGAGGAGCCAGGAGTCAGAAAATGACCGCAGACAGTACATCACTAAAATAAAGGATGATATGGATATGCTGCAACAGGAAAAGGCTGACCAGGATACCAGATTTCTGGCCTTGCAGAAGGAGTACCAAGAAGGTTTGGACTCCCTACTGCAGAGCCAGAAAAAGCTGGAGCAACAACTGGACTTCAACAGGGCATGCACAGAGCAGGTAGCCACCCTGCAAATTCGATTAGACAGAGAGAAAGAGGAAAGCAATAAATTGATTCTGAAAGACCTGGATACCCAGGCAGAGTTTGATCAGGAGCGCCAGAAAGCTGGTGCCTTCCAAAGGCAAAGGGACGACCTGGCGGCACAGATGCAGACTCTTAGTCAGGAAAGGGACACCTTAGGCCAGGAAGTCTGCCATTTAAAAAGAAAAACTGCAGAAAATAACGTGGCCCTCCAGGGGCTGGGTGACCTCCAAAAAGAGCATCAGAACTTGTTAGAGCACACCAGGAGGGTGGAAGAGGCTCTGGCAAGAAAGGAGCAGGCCAGTAGGGATGGGACTCAGGAGGTAACCCTCCTGCAGCAAAGACTGGCCCAGTACTCAAGGACCAATCAGGAGGCACAGAGAGAGAATGAGGCTATCTGCCAGCACAATGATAGGCTCCAGCAACAGGTAGCGATGCAGGAGAGACTGATAGAGTCTAGTAAGGCCTTAACTGAGGAACTGAAGGCGCAGGCTCTTGCATTGCAACAGGGAGCAGGGGCTGACAGCGATGAAGTTCGCTGGGAAAGGGAAACGCCTGAGCATAACCTCAGGAGCCCTATTACCGGAGGCCTTCATCTCTCTCAGTCCCTGGACTCTGCCACCCCCATGTCCCCTGGCGCACATGAGCACAGGGCCACAGGGATGGCAGATTACTATCCAGCCAAAAGTATGGGGCTCATAAGCCAGTACCACCCAGGAATGGAGGGGCGGGCATCCGGGTATGGGCACCCAAGCACAGTGCAATTTAGTGGGGAACCCCAGGAGAGTAGGCCCATTAAGGGCATCCTGAAAACCTCTGCCCAGTTAGGTCAGTGGGGGGGGTACCCATCAAATCCTGGCAGCAAGGAGGGATCTGAAGACTCCTCTGAGCGTTACAGGACACAAGAGACCAGGTCCCCACATTCTGCCAGCCATTGCCAGGCTCGCAGAATCCGGGAAAACCTGGAAGATCAGATGGGAACCTCTGGGAGCAGTGCTTCGGAGTCAGAGGATGAATGGACCAGGGTTACCCGAACCAAAAAGGGCCTTGCTTAAGGACCCATTGAAACAAATAAAGGCAATAAGGAGTGTCATCACGCCTTATCATAAGAACGCCAAGTATTCTGTTTGGGAACACTTGGAGCTCTATGAGCAAATGATGAAGACTTTCCATTTGAAGGACAGTAGTAGCTGCATCCAGTACGTCAAATGGACATTCTCCCCAGAATACTCCAGTTTCTTTGCAGGGCTGGAGGACCAAAACCATTCAAGATGGTCCGCTGATAGGGTGGCCATCTTGAAACATTTTTCTGTTCATAGAAATCCTCAAGAGGCTCGCAAGGCAGCCTAGAATTTGCAATGTGGGGAGGATCAGGCCCCACAAGAATTTGTGCAAGAATTGAAGCGTGGGTCATTGAGCAAGCCACCCGGATCTATGAGGTGCTGAAGCCCATAGAAAATAAAAGTAATGCGCAGAAAAACCCCAAAACCAACAGCACCCCTGCTGCTGCCAAGGTGGCAGAGGTAAAGGTTGCCCCCGTTTTAGATTTGGAGATGGGGGGGCCTAAAGACCTGCCTGCACCAAATAATTCACAGCCCAGAAGGCCCTCGGGCCAGTCACAGACAGGGAGTCGAGGAGGTAGTTCCACAAATGGGGTCCCTCGCTCCCCTGATTATGTAAGTCCCTGCTACAAGGGAAACCGACCCATCCTGGGTTATGTGTGGACTCCTCCAGCCCAAGGGGGGGATCCAGTCAAGCACCTGACCCAGGGAACTTCCCTCCTAACTTCCCCCAGGAGGGCAGAAATTTACCAAATCCTGGGCAGAACTTTTTTCCCAGGTATCCACCCAATTTCCAGCCCCAAAATCATCCATCCTTCTTTCCCCAATTCCCTGAGCCCAGACAGCCTAATCCGGGAGAGGGGAGGCCAAGGGTGGAGGGGTACCCACATCTTCCCAATCCGGGGTATTACCAGAGAAGGGATAGCTACCCTTCCCGGGATCAGCCCAGGGGAGAAAATAGAGCCCCATATCAGCCTGAGCGGGTTTCACAACTTGAGCGCCAGGTCCAAAATATGGCACGGGATCTGGGTCACATACTGAGGGCTCAACAGAACCCTCAGATGAGCATGCCACCGCAGAATGCCCCAAACTCTGGGCCTGGTGCTCCAGAACAATGACTGGGGCAGCACCCCGATAACCCACCGGTTCCCAGGGAGGAGGCACAAGAGGAAGGGGGGTGGAAAGCCTTGGAGGAAGCTTCCTTCCCAACTTGTAAACAGCCCCTGGAAAACCAGGAACCGGAAACAAAATCTCCTGCCCCTGAAAGCCTGCCTCCCAAGGAGCAGAGGGGGGCTAGGAGAAACAAAGGCCCCAAACAGACCCACTTTGTGGAGGAGGTACAGGTCTTCCAATTTGAGGGAGAGGGATCCTCGGAGGATCCTGGGAAAAGGATCTTCTCCTTCAGAGATGGGGGAACTCCTCCCAAGGAAAAATGGGTCCCAAGAGATTCCAATCCAGACTGGGTAGATGTGGGGATTGAGCTGTCGCCGCCCATCATCCTATCCCAGAACCAACAAAACCAAAAACCCCTGGTTCAAACCCATCCTGGTGACTGCCTCCCAAAAGGCAGGGGCGGCCCAGAACCGGAACCAGGGGAACCTAAAACCCAATCAACAGACTGGGTAGATGTGGGGATTGAGCTGTCGCCACCCATCATTCTATCCCAGAACCAACAATACCAAAATCCCATGGGTCAAACCCATCCTGATGACTGCCTCCAAAAAGGGGGGGGGGCGGCCCAGAACCCAAAACCATTTCCAGTTGCCAACTGTTTCTTTCAGATTCCCCAGGCTCTTCACAGAATTTTGCCCAAATCTCTTCTCTCGCCATGTCCAAAACCAGAAAATTATCCCACCAGTTGTCCAAAAATGTGCATTATGTGCCCCCTTGAGGAGAAGGAGGGAAGATACTATGCCCCGGTACAAGTACAGGGGCAGGGTACAATTTTGGCACTGGTGGACACTGGATCCCAAGCTACCCTTCTGTCCAAAAGGGCCTTTGATGAACTAAATGTAGGAAGGGGGGAGAATTACTGTATTCCTCTCACCTCTCTTCCTGGACAACTGCAGAACTTTGACGGGAAGGAAATTCCTGTCGAGGGGACTGCAGATTTGGACATCAAAATTGGGCGACACAAGGTGAAACACCCGGTCATAGTAGTGACTCCAGAGGGCACCCCTTGTTTACTAGGGAACGACCTCCTGAGAAGGTTGTCACCCCTAATAGATTGTGTAAACAAGGTCCTCTGGACCCAGACTAGCCGACCAATAAAATTAAAACAGAGTGTCAACCATGTTAGTTTAAATGGCACCTGCCACATGGTTGAACAAAAATCTGACCAAGTAGAATTTCACTTCCAAAACAACCAAATTCCAGACGTGACAGTAATAGCAGTAGGACAACAGACTGGTGATGGGGGGTCCTCTCTATCTCTGAAAATCAACCTTCCTTCCAGTTTAAGGTGGTATTCCACACTGGAAGGAAATACTCTGAAATTCTTTACCAATCCACAATCAGACACTCCCACTCCTATAGTCCAGAAAGATGTGAAATCAGCTCAGAGCCTGGCTGATATTCAGCAAATTGGAGATCAGTTGTTCATCCCTGTTCAGTTAAATGATGGGAAGGACTCTGTTCTCGCCCGAGTGTGTGTGAACAACGGTAAGAGATTCATCAGCGAAGCCATTTTCCGCCAACTCCCAAAAGATCCAGCCATTCCCACATTCAAACGGATAGACAAATGGGAAATGGATCTGGAAACCCCCAATTCCAAACATCTCCTGCCAAGCAGGTGTATGCTCAAAATCTCCATTGGCAACAAGAGCATAGTCCATAATTGTTGGGTCGTGCGAGACGTCACTGCCGCCTTTTACTTAGGCAGTGACATTCTCAATCACTTCGCCATTAGTTTGGACCTAATAAACTTCAAAGCTTGGTCCCGATTAGCGGATAATCCCATGGGCTTTGATGATCAAGAAAAAGCATTTAGGTCAGCTCAATTGCTACCTTATGCAGTTGAAATTCAGCTTAAAGAGGAAGTCACCATCCCAGAAAGGACCCGACAATTCTCCATGGAAGTGAAAGTTAAAAGAGGACAAAAATTGAAAAACCCTGATGCTTATATTCATCTAAATGCTTCTCTCCAACAGCAAGGGTTAGGGGTAAACCCAACACCATTAGTCAACATAGAACATGACACCATTCCAATAGAGGTGGATAACAGTGACTTAAAGAGTATCACTCTAGCCGCAGGCACCATTATTGGAATGGCGGTTGATGACCGACATTTCTCCATTGATTTAGGAAATGAACTGTTAGGACCAATCCCCAAGGACTGTTTTGACAGTGACAGTGAGGACAATACAACACCAGACAGGATTTTCACCCGGCATGGGGGGAACTTCCTGGTGTACACTTCTTGCCCTTATGGTAAGGAAGATGTGATTTGTGACTTCAGGAGGGATGAGGTGATTTTCCAGGTCCATGAGGGCTGCCTTTCCCACCTGAAGCCTCCAGTCCAAATCAGCACTCTGACCAGGGACTTCTCCACCCAGCTGGAGGAGGCCGCTGAGATAGCCAAACCAAAAGTCTTTCAAGGCTTCAGGCAGATGGTGGAAGAGAGGGTCAACCTAGCTGATGCCTGCGTGACTCTGGAACAGAAGCAAAAGTTTAAACAAGTTTTCTTGGATTTCCAAGATCTCTTTGCGGTAGACTCATATGACTGTGGTTGCACCGACATCCACACGACAACAATTCCCACGGACCCTGGCATGACTCCAGTGTTTGTGAAGCAATATCGCTTGCCTCTCGCATCCATGGAGTCCCTTACTGAAATAATTAAGAACCTTGAGTCCCGGGGAATAATCTGTCCAGTCCACAGCACTTTCAATAATCCGGTGCTGGGAATATTGAAGCCAAACGGCCAGTGGAGACTCTGCACCAACCGTAGGGAGCTCAACAAAAGGATCCATACTTCCCGATGGCCTCTGCCCTACATTGACCAAGGGCTGGCCCAGATTCAGGGGTCACAGGTATTCACAGCAATAGACCTGACCAATGGATACTGGACCGTGCCTGTCAGTAGGGAGGACCAATACAAACTGGCTTTTACCTTTGGGGGCGAGCAGTTCACATGGACCCGGACTCCCTTCGGATACCTCATCCGGCAATGAATTCAACATTTTCCTACATAAGGCCATGCCCGACCTGGGTGCGAGGGGTAACCTGGCTTATGTAGATGATGTCCTCATCAAAAGTTCATCTGTGGAAGAACACATAGCGGAGATCCGTTATGTTCTGACACAGTTGAGGGCCGCCGGAGCAAAACTTTCCTTTCAGAAAGCACAGTGGTATAGAACCCGTGTTAATTTCTAAGGGCATGAGATTACTCCTCAGGGTCTCTGTCCCCAGGAAAAGAAAGTGGAAGCACTTCAGAAACTGAAAGACCCCACAACTCTGCAGGAACTAAGGAGCCTCCTTAGACTGACTAATTACAGCAGAAAGTTCATTGAGGGCTACGCAGAGATCACTAGACCCCTGATTCATCTCCTGAAGGGGGGGGTCAAGTGGGAATGGGGTCCAGAACAATCCGAGGCAGTAAGACAACTCAAAAGAAGCCTCTCACAAGCGCCTTGCCTAGCTTACCCTGTCAGAAACAAGGAGTTCTTCCTGGAGACAGGGTTCTCTAATACGTGCTTGACGGCAGTATTATACCAAAACCATGACAAGGTCAATAAAGTAATCTCCTATGCGAGCAAAACTTTATCCTCTGTGGAGGAAAAATTCAACGACTGTGAGAAGGCACTCCTGGCAACGGTGTGGGCATTGAAGAATTACTGCCCGTTCATCCAGGGGGAACACACAGTGGAGACTCCACACCAGCCTCTGCAATATCTCCAAAGTGACAGAATCCGGGCCGGAAATGTGAGTAATTCCCGAATTACTTCCTGGATTCTGTCAATGCAAGGCTTTCCTGTAGAGGTCAGATATGGCCAAAACAAGAAGAGTCCCCTTGCGCAAGGTCTGGCTGACTTGCATGATTGTGCCAGAGAAAACTGTCTCAAGGACGAAAGTCTAAAAATCAAGGACAACATGGAGGCATACCTTAATTCCCTACACAAAGTCTTTGAAGAAGACAAGTGTGAGGGAATGCCCACTGTCTATGTGGATGGATGCTCTTACCATGTTGACAACAACGGGGAGAAAGAACTGGTGGCAGGCGTAGGGAATGCATGGGTGAAGGAGTTTCCAGAACCCTCCGCTGGATACAAAATTGGTCCCCGAAGTAGTCAGGTGGGGGAATTGATGGCTGTGCATCAGGCCATCCTCACTGCTGTCCAACATCAACTCCACAAACTGGTCATAATCACAGATTCGGATTATGTACGGAACGGGTTCGTGGAGCACCTGGTCAATTGGAAAACCAGAGGCATGTTTATGTGCTAACAACAACCCCCTGAAACATGGGAAGCTAATCCAAAATATTGATGATCTGGTCACATCGAATGGGATTACCATCTACTGGAAAAAGATCAAGGGTCATTCCAAAGTAGAGGGACCAGACAAAACTGGAAATGACTTAGCTGATTAGCTGGCCAAAACCGGGGCCATCCAAGGGGATCTAATAGAAATAGAGTCCCTGTTGGGGGAAATCCAGGTCACTGCTATCACTAGGTCCCAGACAAACACTCACAATGATCTTTCAACTGCACAATGGAGTAAGGAACCCCCTGATGCTGATTTGATTACAGCTCAGAAAAGGGATCCAATAATTGGTAAGTTTTACCAACACATTGAGGACCCTGAGAACTTTCCCCTGACGGATACCGATTACATTGGGAAAGAGGACCTAAGAGTGTTGATGAAATGTCCAAAAAGGTTCCGAATCCAAGACGGTTTGTTGGTAAGGAAATCCCAAGCTGGCCATGATCAGTGGGTGGTTCCTACCTCATTCCGAAGCCTGATGTTAAGTCACGCCCATGATGCGGCCACCGCCGGTCATAGGGGGTTTCTGTCACACCGCTTCCTACTAAGCCAAAGACACGCCCCTCCGCTTCTACCACTAAGCCAAAGACACGCCCCTCCGCTTCTACCACTAAGCCAAAGACACGCCCCTTCGCTTCCACCAGCGCCCCCCAGCACACACGCATAGATTCATGCACAGCATTACCCACTCACGTTTCACACAACAGGGCACGGCGTGGCATGTTTGGCGGAGCTGGCGTTTATCGCCCTTCACGGCGGTGGCAAACCAAGTGGAGACTCCTTCAATCCAGGAACTCGCTTCCTTCGCGGAGACCAGTGCTGCCCGGCACGTCACGGATCATGTGACTCTTAGTTGCCTAGCAACGCTACAACACTTTCGGTTCACTTCCACGTGATACCGTCACGTGCGTTCCTTCCAGGGATAAAAAGAGTTCGAAAACCAAAGGCGTTGCTTCACAGCTGTTTCATCTAGGATCACGTGACGCTCTCTCTTCGCTCTACGGACCTGTTCTATTGCCGACCTACGTTTGCTCCACGGATTGTCTCTGCTTAGCCCTTCTCTGACTCTGGAACTTTGGATTGCCTATTGCCAACTTACGCTTTCTCCACGGATTGTTCTTGCTTAACCCTTCACTGACTCTGGAACTTTGGATTGCCTATTGCCAACTTACGCTTTCTCCACGGATTGTTCTTGCTTAACCCTTCACTGACTCTGGAACTTTGGATTGCCTGTTGCCGACCTACGCTTGTTACACGGATTGTCCTTGCTTAACCCTCCTTGGCTCCGGAACATTTAACACCCGTTTTCTGACCTCAGACTGCCTGGAATTCTGTACGGATCACGTGTTTCACTAGGATCTCGGTCCTACAATAGGTGGTTACCTGCTATACCTTACAGCCTCGTCCAGCTACAGGCTGAAGGTTCACGCCTCTTTCAAGTCCTCACAGGTATTCCAGTGTTTTGATATTTACATACGAGAATATTGTGTCTTGCTTTCCTGCTTACATAACCACTGTACCTTGCCTTACAGCGCTCAAGGGGTTCTTCCGGCTGTCCCGCGTCCTGGTTTGGGGACTTCCACCTGTGGCCTTAATAATCACGCTGACAGTATTTCTGGTGTTGTCAGGGTGTTTCATGGGGACAGAGGGGTTGTTCATACTCTACATGACCAACGAACTTCGTAACAGTTTCACACAACACTTGAGATCTTAAGAGAGATTGCATACTGGCCACACATGGGGCAGGACCTTGACCAATACTTGAAGGGGTGTCTTGTGTGTGCACAGTTTCAGCCATCATCCCTCACACACCGTGCGCCTCTCCAAAAGAGGGGGATGACACTGCCATGGTCAGATTTGCAAATCGACATTGTAGGCCCTGTAATTCGCTCGTCTAGAGGAAACAAGTACATGTTGACCGTTACATGCTTGTCTACCAAGTGGGTGGAATGTCTCCCGGCCCCAAACTGCAAGGCAGAAACAGCAGCTGCCCTGATGATTAACCATATCTTTTCCCGTGTTGGTCTACCTCAAAGGATTGAGTCAGACAGGGGTAGCCACTTCACCAGTGAAGTAATGACAAAGATGTGGGAGATACTGGGGGTCAAAAGGAAGCTACATATTGCTTACAGGCCAGCTTCTTCTGGAGCAGTGGAGAGATAAAACCGAACCATTGTGAGCATCTTAAAAAAGTTTGTGGCAGATTCTGGGCCAAGTTGGGATATCCGACTACCTCTGGTCCTAATGGCCATCAGATCTACCCCTTCATCTGCAACTAAAATGTCACCATTTGAGTTGATGACTGGATGCAAGATGGTGCTTCCCCAGCATTTGCTCTACAGAACCCAAGAGCAAACGTTGATAAATGCCTCCACAACTCATGAGTATGTGGAGAATTTAAGGAAACACCTCCAACATGCTTTTGCCTATGCTCAGCGGAATCTAGAAAGATCAGCTGATAGCATGAATACCCACTACGACCTGAAAACCACCAGGAAAGTATACGAGGTGGGGGACCGGGTCTATCTATACAATTTCCAAAGGAACCAGGCCAAACAGCGAAAATGTTTGCCTACATGGAAGGGACCGTTTGAAATTATAGACAAAATCCCCCCTGTAGCCTATAAGATCCGCATCCCCAAAGGTAGTCTGGTGGAAGGGGAAGACAAGTGGGTCCATATTAATCAGCTAAAGGGTTGCCATCCCAGGCACACTCTGCAAAAACTGGAGGAGTCCTCTGCAATACCAGAGGGGACCGCTCCAGATTAATTCAGTTCCCATCCTAAAATATCCCACATATAGTCTCTAAAATATTATGATTTGAAAAAAAAAATGTTTCATATTATATTTGGTTTTTCAAAATAAGAATGCTATGTCTCTTGAGTTATAAAATGTACATGCCACCCCACTAGATCAATAGTGGTGGAAAAATGTCTATGAATAGGTATTGCCGCTTTTGCTTTATCATCCTAGGAGAGAGGAAACCATGGAGACTGACCAAGGAGGACAACCGGGGACCGGGAGCAGAGACCCGAAGGGCCCGGGGTACCGCCCTATATTCCCATCAGGACAGGCAAGGAGAACCGATCGATCCAACCGGATGGAGGAAAAGATGCTGAACTGTGCCACCTACGGAATTGGAAGACGATGATGCGGACATACCAGCGCGTGGATCAAAACATCCTTTGCACCCGACTCCCCCTCCACTAGAAATCAAAGCGCAGTCGGGTGGGGGGGGCTTGTCAAGGGTTTTGACCCATGTTGAATCAATAGACTGGGTAGATGTGGGGATGAGCTGTCGCCGCCCATTATTCTATCCCAGAACAAACTAAATCAATAGACTGGGTGGATGTGGGGATGAGCTGTTGCCGCCCACATTCACGCCAGAATCCAGGAGAACTGCGCAGTTTGCGCACACCAAAATGGTCACCTAATCTGCCACCCACCAGTGCAAAGAAAGGTGGTTTCGTTCAAAATCCCTTTTTTTATGTCAAAAAGTTGCTAAAATCATGGGCACAGGACCACTCTAAAGATACAACCTTCTTGTGGGGGGGTTCCACATCACCACTCTACTGTAAGGATGCCATCAAAACAATGTTAAGCAAGGGTCCTATACTATCAAGCAAAAGACCACTCTATTGAAATGCAGTAATTCAAGACAGATCCCAAAAATGGGTGCAGTACCAGCTTTGTCCACAAACCGGCGCTAGCGGTCTAAACTCTGACAGGGAAACTGTATTTAGGAGTTACAAGAGGGGAAGGGACTTCAAAGCCTGTTGGTTAATTAAAAATCCTAGCCACCTGCTGTTCCCAGAGGCCAAGAGGCGGAGAACTCTTAACACCCCAGAGACTCACAACAGGAGGCAGGATATCACATGGCCCTTCTGAGGGAGAGGGAGGGGGTTTCCCCTTCAGCCTGGAGGAGAGAGACAATAGCCCCTTTCAGTTGAATGGGGTATGTTAATTTTGAATGTTGACTGTAAACAGAGAGCTGCCTGTGAGCAGAGACATGTGATCCCTGACCCACCCAACTTCAAGGGGCGGGCCAGACTTGAGTGTGGATTCCTATTGCAGCAAATATATATTTTATAGAAACATTGATAACTTATTGTAACCAAATGACAGGAATGTACAACTTTGAGATTCTTAGTATGAAAAATGCCCTCACGATTTGAGTCCAAACTCCAATTTCTACGGTGTTCTAGGACCAAACCCCGCTATTTATTGATATTACAGACACCGGGTTTATGCTAGAAACCTAGTAAATAGCTGGAATGTGTGTAGAAGGAGGGTGTACATTGGTGTAATTTTTTATACAGATTTAACATTGGTAAACCAATTAAAAAACGAAATTAAGTTGTCATTTTTTAATGCAAGCCCCCAGGAAGATCAGAGTCGGACAAGCATGGACCACAAGGAATCTGTAATATGTACATGTAATTTCAAAAAATTGTGTATCTAGGAAATATGTATTTGGGTCAGAAATAGATTTGTGTGCAATTTGACAAGGGGAGGTTCCTCTGACCATAAAACCTACAGCATCACTCTGACACTCCATTTCTTCCCCCCAATCAAGGGAGAGAGGAAAGCTTGGCCAATGATAAGTGAGAGGGGCAGTCTTAGCTAGGCCCAGGCACACACCCATTTCCAAAACACATAAAAGGAACATTTAAACCCTGGTAGAGACATTCACTTTCCACTTTCTTGCGGGACGCTTTGCTGGGAGACTTCAGACTTCACATCCAGAGATCCAGACTTCAAATCCATCAATCTCCAGAGACCAGAAATTAACTCCAGAATTTGTAGCAGAGAGGCCTGAATCCACAAGCTGAATCCTCTTCAGCAGGCCTCAAAACCAACCAAACTATTCAACAGCCGGGCGAGCTGTTTGAATTCTTTGCCAAGAACTTTTGCAAGAACCTGTAGCAGTATCCAGAAAGCAGTGCTGTATCCAGAACCAGAGAGAACCAGAGACCAGACGCTGTGAGCAGCACCGCCAGAAGTCCCGTTCAACCTGTTGACCAGATCCGTGACGAGGCCCATTCCTGTCCAAAATCTAGTGTGAGTACCCAGCTAGCACTATGCTAAAACCAATCTCTTAGTGTAAAATAATATAATTAAAACTATTTTAACCTATTTAGAACTACCTCATAGGAATCGTGTGTGTCATTCTGTCCTTTTTAAAGCTGAAAACTGTCATCTGCCATTTTGAACTTTTAAATTTCAAATCCGAAAAACTACCTTCACAAAATCGTCCGTATCTCTGGAACCGTTTGTCCTAGGAACGAAATTTAACTGTCATTGTAAAGCTTAGAATCTAAGCTTTCCAACGAACCTAGAACCGACTTCCTATATCGTGCCTCCGTAATTACGCTCGACGCGCGTGACTAATTTGCCGCGATTTGAGATTTGCAATCATTCCAGCCACGTGGGAAAATATTTGCCTTTGCTTTCATCCTTGAAATTCGTTTTTAACCTGCTAATTACTCATAGAGCATTGCTAAAGTGAGCCTGAACTAATACCAACTAGCTATCTCTCACCCTGAACCTCTACAGGGAATTAAAATCAATTTTAGCATCATTTCACTTCATTGCCACCACATTCAAAGCATTTTGGGCCTGTGTTTTAAAATCATACCTGTTTTTCTCTAAGCTTGCTAGGGGGGACTGAATTTCGTATTGTATTTGATTGCATTCCTAAGAACTGTGTGCTCTCCTTTCCATCTCCTTATATTGCATAAAGGGGGGAGTGAATTGTCAAGGAAAAGTGATTACATTGTCTTTTGTTGAAGCCATATCCAGTTATTTTCTGTACTGCATTTCATTCATCATTGCATTGTCCTTGAAGCCATAAAGGCATTCTCTACCGCCTTATTTTTCTGTTCCTATTCATAAGTAACCAAGAACTGTGCTACTGTAGGATTACCTCTTGCTGATTACTGCTCATATTCACAAGTGTACTATCCATTATCAATTTATTTACAGAAGTGTGATATATATGTATATTGTTTAATTTTTCCAATAAACCTTTTAAATTTGCAAAACAAGCCTACTTCTTGGCTCAGTGGGGTCAAGGGGGATTCTAAGAGAGGGGTGTTATACAAGGGTTCATCATCCAGATTATAACTTGCCATAAAAATATATAAATAAGAGCTTCCCTTGGGCATCCCAGACAAGGCACTGACTTAGTGGGATTGCTTGATTGGAGTCACTTACAATGTCAGGCAGCAATCCACGCACAAATTTGTCCACAAATAACCTTTTCCCAGATTCTGTGCCTAGGTATTGGCTGCTGAAATCCGAGAATACCTGTTCGAACCGATTAAAGAACTCGGTAGCACCCTCAGACTTCCCTTGGACACAGGCCGTAAGTTTGTCCCAAATAATTCTTTTCTCCGGGATTATGGTTTTCAATTTTGCATTGATACTATCAGGCAAAGTTAGTATCACCTCAGGCGGTCTTTCACCAGCTGGCCTTTCTCCATCGAGTCTAGTTATATTCGCCCATGTATCTCCCAACCCTGGCACGTCGTCTATAGTTCTAACTTGTTTCCACAAATCTACGGGCAGGAGTACAGGGAATAACAATTGAATATCTCCTAAGGTGAACACTGAGGACTGCAAGACGGACTCTATTTCTTTATAGAATCCTGTCGAATTTTTCCTAATATCAGGAATAGATTGTCTAATAGTATTCACTTCCTGTCTTGAGAACGGGACGTGAACAAACTGTGATACATAATGTGCAGGAATGTCCACAGCGACTATACCCTGTGCAGCATCGGCCGCAATCTTGTATGGTTTCGCAATCTGGTAGTATTTTGCAAAAGCGGAATGGGTGCCTCTTCTCTTTCTTACCGAGTCTCCCGGAACATGTCCAGGACATCTCTATGCTCCGTACCATAAAGTAGTTCAAAAGGAGAGAATCCAGTGGATGCCTGAGGGGGTTTTCTTACTGCAAATAGTGCCCACGGGATCATACGGTCCCAGTCCTTCCTGTCCTTATCTACAAACTTTTTTAGGATAATTTTGAGTGTTTTGTTGAATCTTTCTACCAATCCATCTGTTTGGGAATGGTAAACTGAAGTTCGTAAGCTGGTAATATGGAGCAGCTCCTTGAATTCACCCATGAGCTTGCTCATGAAACTGGATCCTTGATTCATCAGGATTTTCTTAGGGAAGCCAACCCTGGAAAATATGGTAGGTGGTGCTTTAGAATCTTCTGGTTGGTGTTGCTCCGCATTGGGAATGCCTCTGGATATCTCTGGTCAAGTAGTAGACAATCACAAGGACATATTTGTTACCCAGTCTAAACATTTCTGAAGGTCCAATGATGTCCATCCCAATTCTTGAGAAAGGGAATTCTATTATTGGTAAAGGATTCAGAGGGGCATGCAATGGGATGTGAGTACTGGTTTTCTGACACATTTCATATGTCACAATAAAGGTTCTTTTTTTATCAGCATGTATACCTGGCCAGTAAAACATCCCACTGATGTGTGCGTGTGTCTTGGATTGTCCTAAATGTCCCCCTGTCAAATGGGAATGCGCAATCTCTAGTATAATCTTCCAATGGGTTTTGGGGATTACTAACTGAGTTTTACTTGGGTCTTCTGTGGATGTTTTTTTCCTATATAGCAATCCTTGCTTTAAGCAGAAAAAAGGACTTCCCTTCTCTACTCCGTCTCTTTCAGGATTTGCTTGTAAGAAAGCCCCAGGAAGGGCTGGGTCATTTCGCTGGGCGAAGGCCAGGTAAGGAAAGATGGTATGCTCTTCTTCCCTTTTTTCTTCAGTGGTAGATAGTTCATCAGCTTCCCCAAAGCCTACGGTACCTCTCTCCATTTCTTCTGGTTTACTCTCCTTAAAATGAGGAAATAGAGCCTTTTCAAGAATTCGTTGTTCCAATTTTGTTCCCACGATGTACTTCAAATGAGATTTCACCATGGTTCTGTAAGAGAACCTTTATGTCTCCCCGGAAGTCAGGATCGATGATGCCTGCTAGAACGTCTACACCGAACCTCCAGGCCAGGCCAGATTTTGGGGGAAATCTTATATAACACCCAGGAGGGGGTATCAAATCTAAGTCTGTGATAATCATTCCTCTTTTCCCAGGAGAGATAGTCGCCTCTCTGCTGCTCCAGATATCAAAGCCTATAGATTCTTTCGTTGCCACAGAGGGGTTTGAGGCTCTATGACTAAGCATCTGGGATTTTAGGGTCCTAAATCTACAGATGGGAGCAAGCTACGACCATCAAATAATAATCATGCAGTCCTAGTGGAGTCTCATCAAAATAAAAGGGCCTATACTAAAAAAAAAAACGATTGCCAATCCTTACTTCTAAATACAAATATTGTGGGGTAGTGTTTATGAAAAACAAAGAAGTGTTCACAAAAATGATATGTCAGGATGTTCAGGTCGTTGGCCTCCCTTGCCCACGTTTTCACAATGGAACAAGGTGATTCACTGAAGCATAGCACACTCTCTGGCTTCTTTGGCATGAGGATACAGTTCCATAGCCAGCATCAGGGCCTTCTGTGCTCAAGTCTCTTTACTTATCAAAGTCTCTTGATTCAGAGGGCCTGATGTACCAAAACAAACACAAAGTTCCTGTTCTCTTACAAGTACTTAATTCAGGTAATTCACTCTTCAACCTGGATACCCTTCAGCTGGGCTCAGATCCCTTTTATACAACAATTGTTGCTTTGGATCCCCCTCTTCTGGGCTCAGATCCCCTTCTCCAATGTTCAGAGAATGTTCTTTCTTGGGTGACTCACTGTTCACCCTGGATCCCCCTCAGCTGGTCTCAGTCCTTCCTCTTACACAATTAGTCTCCCTCAGCCGGGCTTGGACCAATTTCAGTTTGCATTAACTATCAAAGACTTTCGAATGTGCACAGGGGTTAGCTTGACCCGTTGCAGGACCACTTAGATTTTACATTTACCCCCTCTCAGTTGGGGACCTAACAGAGACCTTCGCATAAGCACCCACGTGGCGCTGGACCACTCTGTATACGGTATCTATCTTGGCTTTAAAAGTTCAGTCACTCCTTTAATGTTCAATCATACTTGCATTGCTCGTCACATATGCTTCACACACTGTTCTCTTCAGATTTCTTCATACAATGTTGCTGCTTGCAACCTTGGTTCTAACAAAGACTGACCGGTCTGCTATCAGTCTCCCCGACTCACCGGCTGTGTTGATTTTACTGGTGCTGCTTTGTTATAGGACCCAAGGACAGTACCACAGCGGCAACCACTCCTCCTCGCCTTAGCTATCGATGCGGGAGAGCCCTGGTTATCTCCGACACAACATGCAGGTTTCTCCAGCTTTAAGTCCAGTTCTTATGTTTCTTATTCTCGAAGGCTTGTGGAAGTAATGTTTTTTCTCTGAAAAGTTCAAGGGCACTTCCCTCCTTGCAACCCTCTCAAGTCTTGCCATCTTTCTCCTCGTATTAAACTGCCATCTTGGAACTGCTACTTCCTTGTGTGCTTTGCCTTGCTCAGAGTGTGCTTTCGTGCTCCGCCTTTTATCTGCGTGGAGAAGTGTGATGGAAGTCAGTTGTGTGTAATGATCAGTAATTGCCTGACTCTGCCTGACCATTGTGTTGGGACATGTCAGGTATACGGCTCGGGTGTTAGTCCGTTTTCTCTCACAGTGAGATGTCCATGAGAAAGTGTTCCACCTGGTAGTATGGAGAAAAGGTGTTACAGGGAAGGGGATACCACGTCTCTCCATCTGGTGTCCAACTCCCCGAAGACCCCTCATCCAGGTGATCCTCCTGCACTGGTCCACCCCCAGGAACTAGATCCAAAAGTGATGGCTGTGTCCTGGCCATCTGGATGACAGATCCCTGGTGTTGTGATGTAATGGAATGTGGAATGCGAAGGGAGAACTTGGAAGGTGTTGTGGCTTGGGGGAAGGCAGTTGGAGTTTATGATTAAATGGATTAACACCTACATGATGGCCTGGAGTCGTTATTAAAGTAATGAGATAGCACACGTGATTAAGAACATAACAACTGGTGACGAGGGGGCCACCTGCACTACTAGCAGCAGAAAAACTGGTGAAATAAAGGTGGTCAAAGGAGGAGGCCGGAGAAACTAATAAAGAGCCTAAGGAGGTAGCTAGGGGACTGGTATTTGGCCTGTGGAAGAGTCCAGAAGGAACTATTGGACTATTGGTGAGCATAAGGAGGTGGCTAAAAGCAACTGGTAATTAGCCTATGGAGGTGGCTAAGAGGAGGGGCATCTGGCAGCGACCTATGGAGGTGGACGCAAGTGAGAAATAAGCAGGATAAGGTTGACAGCCAGCAGAGAGGGCTGGTAAGGGCACAGCCTGTGGTGGTGGCTGACGTGTGACCTGAGGGAGAGGTCACAGCCTAGGACAAAGAGACGGGGGAACGCACACAAGGAAAGCAGATATTATCAAGATGGTAAGATGCGCAGCGCAGCCGTCTCGTCTCACATTGAAACTCTGGGACGCTTTCCAATACATTTAATTGACGTTAGTTATGCTGCCAGGTATGCAGCCGTGAACGAAAACGACAATTGCAGAGGAGGCCTCTTATGAATAATTCGAGGGTTGGGCTACTTACGGAGGCGCGAGCTGAAGGGCTCCAAGATTCTGGAATGTGTAACCAAGCCACTGCATAGTGCCAGAACATTAGAGTAAAGGACCTTGAGTTGTAAAGAAGCGTGCAGCCATTTTTGTTAAACAACAAAACAAAGGTTGCCATAACAACGTGGCGAGTGCAAGCAGAAACAATGCTGTGTTACAAATGTCATAAAATAAAGTAAACAAAGCTATGGATTGAATATGTGGTATTGCTATAATAAATATACAGTTTAACCAGTAAATTGTTATAAATAAATGTGGTGTCGTTGAAGCGGCACAGCAATCTTAAAGCTGGAAGGCGGTGAGCAGCATCTGCATGACTAATAGAAGTTTTGATGTATAGAATTTAATGATACAGTATTTCCTGACAGCTGAAAATGTAAACACGGCAAAGTGGTTAACCATACAAGGCCACAAAGAAAAATAGGGTCAAGATATAGAACTTAACAAACAGCAAATCGATTATGGAAACACAGTATCAGGTGCATACAAACGATACTTCAAGACTGGAAGACGAGCGAGAGGCAACCAGTCCAACACACTATGAGTTTTAAAGAAAGTTCTTCAATACTCATTGGACCCTATCAAAGGGGTGCAAGCAGGAAATAAATTGGACACAAATCTAGGAAATTATACTCTTTGAGTATGTGTTAAAGAAGCTAAGTGAAGGTTATTAGCTGCACCTTTCTCACATTTTGAAATTAACATAATGCTGCTGTATTTGTTCAGATGAGGATTTAACAAATACAGAAGTAATTAATTTTAAGCAACATTCAAGCAGTCACATCTGACGAACTAGCAAACATGTCTTATGGCGATGCAAGTGGGGATATAAGTCTGTCGCAAAGCACATCTGGAGTGTCTGCATCCACAAACCTAATCAGTTATTTACGCCGCCCAAGCCCATTCAGTCTTGAGCCACAAGAGCGTCAGGGACAGCGTTGGCAGGACTGGGTGGATGAGTTTGAAGAATTCCTAAGGGCAGTGGGGAATCAGAATGCCCCAAATAAATTGGACATCTTTATAAATCTGGTGGGAAAGGAAATAAGTGATGTTATCAAAACCATACCAGTGGAAGGGAGAACAAAAATCATCTTCTTGTCGGTGCCATCAGTGGGCGCTTGATAATTCCTCCCAATAGAGACTATGAGTGCTATACATTCAATCAATGTGTTCAAGCTCCACAGGAAACGGTTGCACAGTTTGTGCTGCGTCTACAGAAAAGGGCAGCCTATTGTGAATTTACAAACTTTAACAACGAGGAGGCAATAAGGCTAAGGATTATCGAGGGGTGCACATCGTCACACTTCCGGAAGCATCTTTTAAAAAAGCCCATTCCTCTGAAGGATGTGTTAGAACTAGCAAGAGTATACGAGAGGCTTGACACCCAGGCAGCAAACATCGAGAATCCGAGAAGGTTGGATACCATTGCTGCCCTGGGGTCAAACATGCCACCAAAGAGACAAGAGAGACAGTGTTATCGATGTGGATTTGAATTTCCCTACCAGCTCGCAGGCGAATGTGCATGTAGTGTGGCTAGGAGGGTCACTTTCAGATGATGTGCAAGGAGAGGTTATCTCTGTTACTTGCATATACGCCTAAAATACAGACAGTTCTGAATAGAGGATTTGACATGCCAAGGGTTTTCCAATGCAAAATTATACCAGAGGAAAGATAGTGAACGACCCAACACTCCTGGAGCAACATGTCAAGGGCAACCCGGATTTGTCAGGGCGATGGAGAGCATGCAAATAGAATCAACCGGTCATGTTAATGGAGGGCAGGCTCGAAGTGCCCACTCATTTCGAGATCAAGGCAGTACACAGTTGGGGGACCCTACGAGAACCCACCAATTGAAAAAGTGCCTGTGGATACAGGGATGTACCAAGAGTATGACAGATACAGCAGACACTACTGTTCTTGAATCACATGAGATTTCTTTGACTGGGGAGGGAAGGAAAGTTGGCCGGGGTATCGGAGGCACTTGTGCCAGAGTGCAGGTGGAGACCCAGTGCCCATGTGGGTTATGATCTTAGATGATAAGTAAGGGGAGGGGGTGTTGTGATGTGTTGGAATTTGGAATGTGAAGGGAGAACTTGGAAGGTGGGGTGGCTTGGGGGAAGGCAGTTGGAGTTTATGATTAAATGGAGTAACACCTACATGATGGCCTGGAGTCGTTATTAATGTAATGAGATATCACACGTGATTAAGAACATAACACCCGGGGACTAGCGGGTGAGACACCTTCAGGTTTCTCACAATTTCCAGTGTTTGTTTAAAAATAGTGAATCTGACTTAAAATGGTTATACTCACTATCAAATATACGGAAGAAGGTTTTGATGCTCTTTGAAAACAAGTCTGCTTATATTGCTGCATCTGTCACATTGAAATATTATATATTTGTATCTGAGACATTACAAGATATTTAAAAGATGGAGGGAGAGAGGCAGAAAAAATCTAATTGCTTAATGTCATAGTGACACAATGTTGATGTCGCATGTTCCTTTGTCGCATGTTCCTTTTAAAGATCTATTTTACCAGGCGTGGCAGTCCTATTGGTTGAATCGAAGTGAACCAAGACTACAACCCCTACAATGCACTATGGAGCTTTGGAAATGAAAGGCACGAGGGTGAAGTGGTGAGGTTACGGGATACAGTAGCCAGAGAATTCACTGGGCGGATAACCCTTCCACTCCACTAGTTACTATGCACGTCCTCTTCAATATCTGCATTTATCTGGCCCCTTGGAATGAATGTAACTGGCATTAGTAAATGTTTCACTTCTCTTGTACACTAGTAATCTGCATGCCATGTAGCTGCTGAGTAGATTCTAAAGTCCATTACTGGTTGTAATGTTAATAAACGACTCCCTGATTTGTTCACCTAACGTCTCACAGTCCTGTCTCCAACAATATGCAGACACAGAGCTCTGAAGTGATATTCTGCAAGTGCAGTTCCTTGAGCTTATTTATTTTATTTACTTATTAGAATTATGTTCAGCGCTGGGTCTACACAGAGGAACCATTAATTGGGTATCGCTGTTAAAGTTAAGCATTGAAACACATGTAGCTGCAAGTAACACCCAAGTTGCAATAAATGATGTCTTCTTTTTACCAAATTAAATGGTACCATTGTATTTTGAAGGAGGAAAGGCGGGAGTAGTACTTACAGATTGTACCTAGATCTCTGCATAGGTCCACAGATTGGTAAATTACTGAGGATACCTGATGAATGTTTGTCTAGACCAGAAATACCTATGGATGATGAGAAAGGACAGGTTATTCCCATAGAACTAGATGCAGCAGTTGTAAGAGGGGAAAGGGTGTTGTTCATGGGACGGATGATGAAGGAAGAACATGTAGAACAGTAATAGCTCTTGACGAAGTATATAGACTAACAGTCTTGACAGACAAAGAGTTGTTCAGAGATGAGAATTCAGATGATGAATTAGTATTTTTCATAAGCCTTACATATTGGATGAAAATTGAGAATATGGATATACCACAGAGAATGGCAGTGGAAACAGAGACGTCATTTCACCAAAATGCCAGGGCTAGCGGAAGTGACATCACACGAGCCTTGACCCCTGATGACATCACAGGAAGTGATGTCATTTGACCCCACCCCGAAGTGATACTGTGGGAAGCGATGGAACACGACCTTTCACCCGTTGACAAAGCAGGAAGTGGTATCACATAGCATTGTACACTACGAAAAATATGGTTACAATATCACTATAATGTGATGTACATTTCATACCTGAATGGATCGCCATATGTATCGTTAAGATCAGTGTGTATAGGCCAATATTACCAAATTACTGTAATTGCAAGCAGACGTCCATGGCCAAATGATAATTATGTGTTATTATATAGCACTTACGCTTAAAGCGCTTTACATAGAAGAAATATACACCCAATATCACCCAACCTGTGTTGATACCCATTTATCGACCTCAGAAGGATGAGGGGTTGAGTTGGGGCATTTGAGAACAGATTAAAAATCAGAAAGACACATTTTTGGCATCCCTATTCTTTCTTATTTAGGTTCAGTGCTGAAATTGTTAGACTTGTGGCCCTCGTGTTCTTATTTTTCTTCTTTTTTCAGGGGGCCTGAAAAAGAAAGCTAGCCACTCCAGAATTAAAGAGCCACATGGTGCCTGGCCACAGCCCAGGAGCGTGCATTGCAAAAAAACCCAATAATAATAATGTTTTTTTTTTGGTTTTATTATTTTTTTTTTGTTTAGAGGTCGCAAGGGAGACCACAGAGGTCACAAGGGAGACCTCAGAGGTCGCAAGGGAGACCTCTGGCGACCCACAAATGACATCCCTGACTGGAAACCGTCATTTTTTCAGGAAGATTTAGAAAAGGTGCCAAGCATCTTATGGACCAACAGTCCATATGATGTGGGTCTATAAAGTGAAGCAGGAACAGTTAAAATAAAGCTTAATCAAGTGAAATCACTTCAGTGCCTGTACTCTAGCGCTCGTGCAGCACTTGTGTCGGAATTCATTGTGGCCTGGTCCAGGGTCCTTGGATGAGCATGGCAGCGCCTGCAGGGGCGTATAGGCAAGACGTGCTGTAGCAGCAAAACGAGGCAGAGTCTTTTCACCAAATACTCTCACCCACCATGGAGCGGAGTGGTGTGAGAGTGAAGCTGTCTGTGGCTGTCCATGCGTGGTCGAGCAGTTGAGCGCCCCAAATCGTGCCTCGTCACACATCACTTCAATATTGTGCCGATTATCGAACAGTACCCTTGGAACACACAATGAGTATGCAGAGGATGCATCAGCGAATCCGACTTCTCGCGTCAAAGCCAGCAAAAGAAGCACAAGAAGGTCAGGTGAGCGGTGAAAACGAAGGGGAGGGAATGTTGGAACCATTTTCCGCCTCTGACTTAGATGTGGTCGGGGGGCAAGATGTCCTTTGCTAACATAGAACTCAGCATAGTGACCCAGAAGCGGAGGAGAAGCGCCACACACAATCTCCTCTTGTCATCCAATACCCCTCCCTCTGTTTCGCCCCGCATATCACCCCTTCCCCTACTGAACTCTCTGAACCCTCTCCTTGCGCCAAGTTTAATTGCTACAATTGATACCAATGGTGCCAAAATGAGCAACTTACACAAACTCCTTGTTCACTTGTTTCTCATTAAACCTACATCAGAACGGCAGCGATTGTACACCAAACTGCCCCATCTTCGCCAAAGTTAGATGTAGCACACTCCGACTCAAAAGTCTACCCACAGGATTCACAAGATCCACACGAGGCCGGCTTACTAAATGAAAGCAAAGCCTCTCTGAACCAGATAACCGAAATAAATCGGACACTTACCAGCAAAGAAATAAGTCTGAAGGGCAAAACTATATTGCCAAAGTAAAACCATGAGAGAATATCAGATCAGTTTTTTAACGATCATCCGGACCAAATTTTCTTGGAAGATGAACTTCCTCTAGAAGCTTGAGACCCAAAAGGGCCTTCACTTTAAGACGATGTGGAATTAGAGACTCGGGCATGCTGCAAAAAGGGAAGCGAAAACAATGAAAGCGATAAAAATTCTCTAAACTCACTGCTAACTTCAAACACAGCTCAAAAAACATACTTGACATTCGAGCCACAACCAGATTACCAAACGAGGCTGAGCATCAGGCACCTAAAATGTCAACCATGTCAGGCACTCAGTTAAACTCAGAAAACATACCCCTAATAAAAGACATTGCTTCAATTGTATTGCTAATTGAAAAAAAAACATTGTCCAATACTTTCTAAACCTGACAATGCTGTTACTGCCTTAAATGATCCTTTACCAACTTTAGGGAAATAGCCCCCACACGGTTGCAGATTAGGACCGAATAGCAAGACTGAGCATCTATTGAGAAACAAGCAAGTACATCCAGAATCTGACTCTGATTCTTCTTCATCGACAGACCATCCAGGTGCCCATATACAAACATGCACCAAGAAGAAAGGCGAGCCCCACCAACAATGAAAATCAGACTGCCTTCCAATTGCAATGTAATCTAATGTCTGCTTTAACTATCACACTTGCCCCATTCATGAAATTGTATTAGGCGATTAATGATAGCTACAGGGATTAAGCCACCTTGCTAGCCATGATGAATTCTATGTTGATCTATATTGAAACATTTGTCAACACACTTGAAAACCGCCTTGATAGGGAAAGTACTTCAGAGTCTCTTTTACAAAAGCTGCTGAGTGAACACATGGCTGAGGTGGGGGAAAACAAAAAATAACAACTAGAAGCAGCCGGGGAGATCCTGAAGTGGGGCAAAGGACCCCCAAGAAAATTGACAAATGTGCTTCTAAAAGAAACACCAGCCCCCACTAGCAGAATTTTGACAAGCACCTCAGAGACTTCAACTGACCAAAGAGAAAACAAATCTAGAAACATGGGCATACTACACATCGACGAAGAGGTTCAGGGACATATTCATCTGACACTTTCTGTCATCCATGATAAATCTACGGTATACAACATCACGCAATCTCCAATCACAACATCAGAAGTTGAGATCATTGACCCAGCAGATACAGACAAGATTAAGGGAATAGATTTGAGATTGAAAGAAGATGATATCGGAGAAGGGAAGAACAATGAAATATTACTTATGAAAAAGAAAAGAAAAAGACAAGCAAAGATCAAGTCAAATTCTGCTCAGGCCCCTCAACTAAATAAATGTAAAAAACATGCCTTTTCAAAAGCCATTTAAATCCAACGGATCATGAGGATTCATCAGAAACCTAAAATACCCTGAAGAGGAGACAAACAATCAAACTCTGGAATTGATAACCAGAGAAAGAAAAACAAGACACCATACAAACTAACAAAGAAATTATCAGATACAAAATCTACTCATGGAGAAAGCTCCAACTGAAAATCGAACTCCTTCCATCCATAATGAAAGAGAGACCAAGTTTGACCAAGAACTGCTAGATCTATCAGTATATGACTATGAAGAAGATGATGTGTTGCCTACTAGCCTCATGAGTGCACCCAACAGAGAAATGACTGTAGCTCCTCTTCTTTATTTACCTGACCGTAGGGATAAAACGCAATCAGCACAAGTGGAAAAAAAAGACGAGGTCAAGCCCTTCATTACATTGGAAGACAAGCAGACACTATTGCTAGAGAGATTGACCATACAGCACAATGCTGATCTCCCATTAAGACGCTTCGACAATTTAATAGGACCATCATGGATTGAAGCAAGGGAGCTGATAAACACTAATCAAGACTCGACTTTAGAGAGGAGGCAAATTTCAAGAATAACATTTGCAGAAGATTCAGAGCAAAATCACACCCATTTCCCCATGACCAAACTATATTTCCAAAAAAGAGTCCACAAGTCAGCCAAACAATCAGAACAAGAATCCTAACATAAACAATAACAACACCTGTTTAGACAATGATAGAGAGTCACAGTAGTTATATCTACAAAGGATGATGCCAGCCAGTGATGACCTAGAAATGAACCGCACTAATATCCTAAAACTCCTACATCATATTCCATCCCTCAGATCAATCGAGTCTAGTGATATTAGAGCAGTAGAATTTCCGAGTCCATTAAAATATGACTCTGTTTGCCTTCTTATCGAGTCAAAGCTGATCCCCAATTTACTGCTAAACTCGGCTGAAGTTCTATGGCCCCTTGGCTTTGATATAAGCAACTTATCATAACATGATAAATCAACTTTTAAAACAAGGAACCACGATCAACTAGCTAGCTGTAATGGGCCAGTTCTGCTGAAGAATCTGGAGAAAATCAATACAAGTGAAGCAAGTGTCTCTGCATGTCCATTTCCTAGGAACTGCGAAGAATCCAAACACTCAATTAAAAGCCCTATACAAATAACTTTAACTCGCATCAAGTCGCAGAACGAACAATAACCATACAAAAAAACATCAGAGAGCCCATATTTGCAGATGAAAACTGGGAATGGTTATCTGGATCGTTAAATGCAAACCAAATATGCTAGAATGAGGGGCCCCCCAGGAAAAATGGAACAATAATCGGTACATGAAACACGAGGGGCTTCAGTCATCTGTTTAATACAAAAAGCTGCAAACCTCAAAAATATGACATCCTGTGTCTACAAGAGACCTGGCTCCTCACTGCCCCAGTAGCTGAGGATTTCGATATATTTATAAACCCAGACTTAAAAGGAAGAAAAGGCAGACCTTCAGCCGGTATCCTGACATTGGTCAACAAAAACCTAGAGGCAAAAATCATGACCTCCGCACATCCAAACCCATGTATTCAAATAACACCACTTGAATGGCCGTTCGAGAGGAATCTCAAACAGAGAAGTATGAATATTGCAAATATATACTGGAATCCGATAATGTGGAAACACATTTTTTACCACTACGTTCATGAAAGAAATGGACCAATGTCTAAAAAAACATGATGACCCGATGATCTCAATTTGTGGGGATCTTAACATGAATTGTGTCAAGACTAAGAGAACGGAACCAGATAAAAATGAGAAATTTAGCAAACTGCGGCAAAGGAAATCAAGGGTAGATGTTTAGCTGAATGAGCTAGCCGAACAAAACGTTCACATGCTAAATGGATGCACCTCGGGAGACATCCCGGCTGCCCCTACTTGGGTTACTAGCAACCAATCCTAAATTCTTGACTACTTCTTTATTATGGTGAATGCTCTCCCCTGAGTCGAAAAACTAGAGGTGGTCAAAATGCTGAATAGCGACCACGACTTGGTGAAACAGTCCCTGTTGTCGAAAAAAGGTGAAACAAGATTCAAGTGGCAATGCATAGCAGAAACCGCCTGTGCCTTAAGCAGGAAAAAGTGTCCCTTTTATGAGACCGATACACCACGTTACCGAACAACAGGTGCATGGGATGTAACTACCTACCCCTTCTAAGAGACTTTTGGGAAATCAAAAGAGGAGGAGCAAAATTAGACTTTAAAGCTAAACACATCTTTGATAAAGAAACACAAGCAAAGAAAAAAGAGCTAATGACAGACATCTCATTACTACATCAACCAGTGAAACTTGACAATAAACCAGCCAAAAGAAAGCGAATGCAAAGACATAGAAAATGAATAAATCACACAAAGCAATCATTGCCCAAATCTACTCAGAGCAAATGCCAGGGGCTCTTTTGAATAAAGACTCTTGAAAGCTATGGCCCCTAATAAATGAAACAAGCGGCCACCAAAAAGCACTTAGTGTTAATGCAGTCACAGGAGATACATGGATCTCTTTCTTTGGGACCCTATATCGAAATGTCTCAAATCAGGATTCACCTGCCGATTCATCGGACACAATAATATCCTGGGAACTAAATACTTTGAAAACAGAAATCATCAATTTGATCAAAAAAGCAAGCATTTCAAGAGCCCCGGGACCCGATGCTCTCTCGAACTTCATACTCAAACAGGCCCCTGAAGAATGGGGATCCTTTTGCATTAATCTCTTTAACACAGTTGGAGCCCTAGGAAAAATCCCAGACTCTTGGAAAAAATCGGTAGTGTTATCCATCTTCAAGAAGAGCTCTCGAGTGGATCCTAAAAACTACAGCCCAATTGCCCTTCTTGATGTCTTGGGCAAGAGTTATGCTGGTCTACTCTTGTCGCGACTGAAGAAGTGGGTGTCTGATTAAAGACAATTCGACATCAGAAAATCAGGATTTGTCAAGGGGGTTGGCTGCAGCCTAAATCTATTTCTATTAAACATCCTCAAACCAAGAGCCCTGACCAAAGTTAAGAAAACCTACATTGCTCTAGTCGAATTTGTGCAAGCTTTCGGCAGCGTAGACCACAATTCATTGTGGTCAAAGCTTGCTTCATGGAAATGCCCCCCCTTGAAATGTACTGTATCCCATCATGGCTCTTTACACTGACATACCTGTCCAAAATTGAAATCTGAAGGTTTCCTGTCTAAGAAAAGAACATGAAATGCCTATAACAGGGCTGCCCTCTGGCATTGAAACTTTTCAACTTGTTCATTTCTGACATGAAAGACGCTGTGAACGATAAAACCTCCTATCCCCCAGGATAAACTGCGAACCACTGGGGCGAATGTTATATGCCGACGACTTGATCCTATTAGATCAAAAAACGAAATCTGCCTGCACGGCAAATTGAATTTGCTAGACGTATATGTGCAATCCAACGGTCTCAAAATCAATGCATCAAAATTGGTCATTCTGGTTTTCCGGAAAATAAGAGGAAAGGAACGAAATTCAAAATTCAAGTGGCACTTGGCAAAAGAACAGATTTGTCAGATACCAAATGTAAGATACCTAGGCATTGACAAAAATTCAAGCCTTGTAGATGCCCAAAGAATACTTGATTTAAAATCAAAATGAAGATTTTAACAACGCAGGGCAGGATCATTCATCGACAATTTGGCCCATTCTTCTTAATTCCCATACTCAATTTTACAAACCGAAAGTTTATCCAGTTTTGACATATGGAGCAGAGGCCTCACTATACATGCTTTGGAAGATCTGGTTGACTCTGGAGGGTGACTTTTGGAAAAAATGTTTAGATCTCCCTCAATGTGTACCAGTCAGCGTGATAGGGCATAAGCTGGGCTTACGGTCTTCATATGCTACAGTAGTGTGGAACTCTTTAGCACTGTACCGAAAGGTATTGGTAGAAGACTCCCCGACCCAATTTGACATCCTAAAAGGAAATTAAAGAAATGGTTCGGTCAGAAATATTATTGTCCCTATGGTTCGGCCATGTGGTTTTAACCATAATTCGATCGATCGTACAAACATTTCCTATGCACCTTACCCGAGTTTTCGTCTGTTGAACACAAGCAAAATCAGGCAGCAGGGTGCGGCCATCTTGTGATAATCTTATCACTTGCCGCATCGCCCTGGGTGACCTGCGTTTGCGGCACTAAATCACATCGCCCGCCCCTGAGCCTGACATCACCAAGTAATGTATATTCCTGCCTCTCTCTGTGACGTTGCTGGGCAGCGTGGCCAAACGCGCCCAGTCGTCACCTATGCGACTAGACGCGGAACCCGAAAAACAACACACATCATCTCACAGCGCGGCGCATCACAATTAGGAATATGAAACTGTACTTTAAGAGGAAACAACAAGACTGTACAATTGGTAAAGTACATTTATTTCACATTAAATGTTTTGATAACAATCGGCGTGTGACCTAATAAATTAAAATAGAACTTTTTTTCTTTGCTCTCGTTTAATAAATCCGCAAATGTTTATCGTGAGTCACGCGTTGTTCCTTTTGGGTACACAGGGTGTTCGTTTTGGGTAATCGAAGCACTTCGGTCGCACGGTGAATTGCAAGGCTGGTGCTTCAATTTGGTACTAGAGCACCGTAATGGTTGTTATGTTGCTCCTAGCCAGCGGTACTGCGTACGGACAGATTGGACCTTGTCTGTCGTCCCAAAATACGGTCAAGTAGATCCAGCGATTGACATGTAGCTGCAGCTGGCAGTTGAATAAGCCATTGGTCGGGGTCTGGAATAGATGACAATCGCAGAACGGCACGATGTACCTGTTTGCAAAAGATAAAAATCTGAAAGTGTCTCAGTAGCCGATCTTTATTACAATTATTCATTTCCTTTATTAGCGCAGAGGTGACACAATGTGAACCGAGAGAATACAACGTGGAATATCAAAGTACTCTGCTATTTGCTTCCACGGATAGTGCGAATGATAATGTTGAGCACTAACCGTAATGCGTAAACTGGGGCAAGAATTCGAGGTGCAAAAACAATGTAATGATTTATTAGCGTAGAGCCAGGGAGAAACGAGTGGTGGTCTACATGCGTCTCGATGCTGGCCTGTCCCTGTTGCCAGAGGCGTGGCCAGGATTGTCAAGAAAGTGGGGCCTGAAGCTAATGTAGATGGGCCCACCACAGTGACATTAACATCTGTAAATTCCTACACAGTGCTGCTGAGTGAACGTCTAGAAATTTTGGTTGGGCCTTGCCCCTCAGGCCCTACCCTGTCTACGCCTCTGCCTGTTGCCCGGTAGATAGAAGTACTAGCACTTCATTGCAATATGCCAAACAGAACAAACAAGTACAATGTCATCCATCAGTAACGGTCAGCTATTCGTATTCCGATTAGTTCTGGTATGAAATCGTCTAAAGAGAAACTTACATTATATCCGCAATTTCCATTTTCTAGGCGTAATACAGACCGTGATGCAGAATCCTCCGTTCGTGTCAACGTTTTCTCAAAAACTGAACTTATATGTAACTAGGTGCAGTTTCGGAATGGGGAACCTTATCATATCATACGTTATTACACCCCCCCTTCAATTCAATCCCTTTCGTTATGGTCCCTGCCTCTCAAGGTAAAAAAAACAATAGAACCTTATACTGTGCGAGGGACGCGTGGGGCCTCACAGCTCCCAAGCCGAAATTCATAGCTGGTGACCTTCACTCAAAATGAACGTACATTCTTGCTTTGCAACATCCTGTGTCAACACATCCATGGGAAAATTAATTTTGAAACACGGGTTCAGGAAATAGGGGTCCGCTCGTTGTTCGTGGCGCTGCTCAGCTGTAGGTGAAATTTGCCAATAGGGCCACCTCTGCTTATCTCATGGCCTCCTACCCCATGGCATGTTTTCACAGTCAGTACTTCTTGCGTGCCTAGATTGTTTTGTGGCCTAGGTCTAATCCCTTTTGGAGGTCCAGCAGTTATTCACCTTTTTGCGGAACTTTATTGCAAGTCAACTGCCAAAACCCAAATATTCTTACACACTGTTACCCATTGTTCATTAACACGAAAAATGAAGGTCCCACAGTATCTCAACTAAACTGTGAAATGTGAAAGCAAATCGTAATAATTGTAATGTATTTTTAAGAAAAGGACTGAGAGGATAGATTTCAAAAGAAAAAATGCATACTTTATTTATACAGATTATAGAAACATTTTTTGCAAAAATAAAAACAGACGGTCATCATTTCAACCGGGATTTGAACGATTTAACAAGCTCTGCTTTGGGTGGACATGGGACTCTGGGAATGTTTTGTGGCAATGTATGTGTGCTCTGAACAGATTTGTGCACGATTCCATGACTATGCATCTCGACGACATTAACAATGAGATCTTTCACAAAAAATCGAATTCCATTTCATCATATACTGGCTTGACCACCCATTTTTTGCTTCTTTTTGTATAGGCCATATTGTAGCGAAGCATCCCTAAGTTTCCAGCTGTCCTAGATTGTTCACGGCCCACATTCTCGTTATGCGCCAATACCACTAGTAAAGTCCTACATTTCATCCCCTGGATGCCAAAATGCAATCTCTTTGGCCTGTACTTTTGCTAAACAAATGTAAAGGCTCCAGAAAGCCATAATGCGGCTGTCAGACTGGTTTTTTGGCCGGCTTGGTAAATCGGCTCAAGTTTCCACTTTTTTTCTCAAAACACTGCATTAGTTGGATGAGGAAGACTGCATCAAATTTAAGATGGCGCGTCTGATTTTTAAATGTTTAAACGGTTTGGCACTGGACTATCTGTGTGGCAAAATGTTAATTTTATGAGGACCTGCCTACTATTCTCTCTAGTGAGTAAAGCTATATATTCATCCTCTTTGTTTCACTGCAGTGCCATATGCTTGTTGTGTTCCAGTTGAGCCTTTACACAGTTAAGTCAGTCCTGGGTGAGTTATAAATATTCAAAATCAAAAAAATCAAAATCAAATCTGACACTTGCCTCTCTGGTAGATGATTTCTGTAGAAAATGAGAATCTGGGCACAATGATAAAATGGATATTTAGAAAATGTAATTCACCAAACAGTCAACCCATGTCATCACAATGGATAACATAGAGCGAAGGGATACTCTTAAAATTGTGAGGTAGACTGCAGTACTCCTAACAACAAAGATGTCCTCACAATTAAAGCAGCAGTTTATTATTTGCATAAGAGGTGCCATTTCTTTCAAGGTTCCAAAATATTTTCTCAAAAAGAACACCTCCAAATCTCCTGTGTGACAGAATTCTGTGAGTCCCTTCAGATCTCTTGATAGAGTTTTATCAAACACAATCTTCTCAAGGGCTTTGTGTGGAGCTGAAGATGGTATCAACCACTTTTTCTTCCGTGCCCGCTCTGGGGACAAAGGGCCATGTTCACATTGGTGGAAATGTTGGTTTTCTGTCCATTGGTGAACGTTGGAACAGTGGTGCATCAGTGAGCACCATTTTTCCAGTAGAATTTCCACAGACTCATCACATGTTTTGGAGCTCCACCAAAGATGGTTGCTGAATGACTGGGACCATTGCAAAATACTTTCAAAACCTTTTTTTTCCCCTGCAGCCGAGATTTTTTTATTAATTGATTTGGCAACATGCCATACATCAAACTGATGTTTAATATTTGGATACTGCTCTCTCATTGTCTTGGCTATTGAAACGTGCCTGTCCGTGGCTATGAGTTCGATTTGCATTCCCCTCGATTGTAGATCTTCCAGTGATTTTATAAAACCAAGTTTCTCCATGGCCACCGAGGATTTACATTGGGACACCTGCACAACCAACAAACTCACAATTTTCTTACTTTCCATGTCCTGAAGATGGTATGTGCAGTACTTAGCAGAAAATCCGGGGCTGTCAGACTGTCCATCGACGGCTAGCCTGAACCGTTTGTCGGGGAATGTACTTTCAATAGCCAATTGTTCAATTTTCCAAGCATCACTGATGGCAGGGAATAGATAATCACGTTGGTATTTGTAGTATTGCGTTTTGGAAATGAAATGGAGTCCCACAAACTGAAAGAAACTGGATAACTTTGTGAAACTAGAGCCACTGAAAAGTAAAGCTGCTGCACACAGTAGTTTGCCAGCTGACAGTTTCCCCAGCATCGGTTGAGCGGACCATGAAAATGCTTTATGTGACTTTTCACAGGTGGCATGTATTTTCAGGTTACTGCCTTGTATTAGACGAGTCACGCTCACCAATGGCTTTCCACATACTTCCCCTCCCACTGAATGCACACATTTCAGCATCTTTATAATCTCCATCAAGCTGTTGTCGAATACTATGTATTTGGCCTCTTTTATAATACTGTCATCAGGCAATTTACAGGCCGATTCATGGAATAATTAGCGCGGCGCAAGTGGCCAAAAACGTGCGAATCGCAGTGGAATAGCGAAAATCGCAGTGCAAGTGCGAAAATCGCACGAAAAGCAGCGCACATCGATTCATGGAAGGCCGTGCGCGAGAAAACCATCGGATGTGCGATAAAAAAGTGCGCGGCGCACGTTGGCGCACTGGCCATCTAACTGCGTGCGCCAGGTCACAGCGAAAATCGCACAGGCCACAGCGAAAATCGCACATAGCGCGGCGCACGCAACAAAAGTAGGCGGAACACGGGGCGTAACACTCGGAATGGGGAACAACTTGCCAAAATGTGGGCGTCACGGTGGAAGTACAGGGCACAAGTGCGCGGAACGCCCACACGCTCGCCTACAACACGTATTCATGGAATAGAATAGGGCAAAAAAGCGCACGCTCAAACCAGCGCACAGGCACAAACACGACCGCCACAAGAAAGCAGGCGGTAGCGTCTCTGCGCCTGTAAGAAATGTGCGCCAAAAGGTGCGCCAACAAATAGCACCTATATACTGCCATGATGAATGTCCTATACTGTGGCCCTCCAGGACAAATGACGTGCAAAGGGGTACCCACAAACACGGACACCCGCTGACATAAAATACGTGTGCGTGTAGACCGGGGTGCGCGGGAAGTCTCACACGCGATTTGGCCGTGTACGTGGATTTCAGGGGTGCGCGGGAATTTCCACACGCGATTTGGCCGGGTACGTGGATTTCAGGGGTGCGCGGGAAGTTCCACACGCGATTTGGCCAGGTACGTGGATTTCAGAGGTGCGCGGGAAGTTCCACACGCGATTTGGCCGGATACGTGGATTTCAGGGGTGCGCGGGAAGTTCCACATGCGATTTGTCAGGGTACGTGAATTCCAGGGGTTTGCGGGAAGTTCCACACGCGATTTGTCAGGGTACGCGGATTACAGGGGTGCGCGGGAAGTACCACGCGCGATTTGGCCGTGTACGTGGATTACAGGGGTGCGCGGGAAGTTCCACACGCGATTTGGCCGTGTACGTGGATTACAGGGGTGCGCGGGAAGTTCCACACGCGATTTGGCTGGGCACGTGTATGACAGGGGTACGCGGGAAAATCTACACGTGATTTGGCTATGTGCTCCCAGGTATTCCCTGTACACCCTCCACGGCCCCTGCAGGCAGCACACACCACAGGGGACTACCCTGCACACCTGCTCATGTCACCCAGCACCCCCACCCCCCAGCCACCAGGGGCAGCCTCCACCAGGCCCCCACTCATGTCTCCCATCACCCCCACCCCCCAGCCACCAGGGGCAGCCTCCACCAGGCCCCCACTCATGTCTCCCACCACCCCCAGCCCCCAGCCACCAGGGGCACCCACCACCAGGCCCCCACCCATGTCTCCCACCCCCCCCACCCCCCAGCAGTGCAGGGACACCCTCCACCAGGCCACCACTCATGTCTCCCACCACCCCCACCCCCCAGCCACCAGGGGCACCCACCACCAGGCCCCCACCCATGTCTCCCACCCCCTCACCCCCCAGCAGTGCAGGGGCACCCTCCACCAGGCCACTACCCATGTCTCACACCACCCCCACCCCCCAGCAGTGCAGGGGCACCCTCCACCAGGCCCCCACCCATGTCTCCCACCACCCCCACCCCCCAGCCACCAGGGGCAGCCTCCACCAGGCCCCCACCCATGACCCCTATCACCACCCCCCCCAGCAGTGCAGGGGCAGCCTCCACCAGGCCCCCACCCATGTCTCCCACCGCCCCCACCCCCCAGCAGTGCAGGGGCAGCCTCCACCAGGCCCCCACTCATGTCTCCCACCACCCCCACCCCCCCAGCCAGCAGGGGCACCCTCCACCAGGCCCCCACTCATGTCTCCCACCACCCCCACCCCCCAGCAGTGCAGGGGCACCCTCCACCAGGCCCCCACCCATGTTCCCTATCACCCCCACCCCCCAGCAGTGCAGGGGCACCCTCCACCAGGCCACCACTCATGTCTCCCACCACGCCCACCCCCCAGCCACCAGGGGCACCCACCACCAGGCCCCCACCCATGTCTCCCACCCCCCACCCCCCAGCAGTGCAGGGGCACCCTCCACCAGGCCACCACCCATGTCTCCCACCACCCCCATCCCCCAGCCACCAGGGGCAGCCTCCACCAGGCCCCCACCCATGTCCCCTATCACCACCCCCCCCAGCAGTGCAGGGGCAGCCTCCACCAGGCCACCACCCATGTCTCCCACCACCCCCACCCCCCAGCAGTGCAGGGGCACCCTCCACCAGGCCCCCACCCATGTCTCCCACCACCCCCACCCCCCAGCCACCAGAGGCACCCTCCACCAGGCCCCCACTCATGTCTCCCACCACCCCCACCCCCCAGCAGTGCAGGGGCACCCTCCACCAGGCCCCCACCCATGTCTCCCACCACCCCCACCCCCCAGCATCCAGGGGCAGCCTCCACCAGGCCCCCACTCATGTCTCCCACCCACCCCCACCCACCATGGGCACCCTCCACCAGGCCCCCACTCATGTCTCCCACCCCCCCACCCCCCAGCATCCAGGGGCAGCCTCCACCAGGCCCCCACTCATGTCTCCCACCCACCCCCACCCCCCAGCCACCATGGGCACCCTCCACCAGGCCCCCACTCATGTCTCCCACCCCCCTCCACCCCCCAGCAGTGCAGGGGCACCCTCCACCAGGCCTCCACTCATGTCCCCCACCACCCCCACCCCCCAGCCAGCAGGGGAACCCTCCACCAGGCCCCCACTCATGTCTCCCACCACCCCCACCCCCCAGCCACCATGGGCAGACTCCACCAGGTCCTCACAATCCCCAATCATGTGCGTCATGGTCAGCCTCCACAGCCAAAAAGCCCAACCAAGTAACCCATTCACCCACATGGAAAAGGAAATTACATGTTACACCCCCAATGTTCACAAAGCTAATGAACCCATGTCCATCACACACAATGGTTGCAATTGAATGGGAAAACACCCAACATGACATGCATGAAAGCAATGAGATGATACCACACAGTGAAGTATGAAAACAAAATTGTATTAAAAAAATAAGAATGCAAATGAAATGAAACAAACTACAATGGGAATGAAAAAAAGATAAGCTGCATGTCCGTGTAAAAAAATAAAAACACCAAATCCTAATCCAAAAAAATGTAGTCCAAAGTCAAAAGAAAAATAAAATCAATCCAATGAAGAACTATGTACAAAACATCCAAGGGTCCATGAGCCCAACTGAACAAAGGAAACCTACAAAAAACCCTAACTAAAAAACTATATACAAAAAGTGGAGCAGTGTCCGTCGACTCCAAATCATAAGAACAAACAAAGGAAGCCTAAAACTAAAGAACTATATACAAAGGCGGCGGGCAAGTCCAGCGGCTCACTCCGTGGTGTTCCGGGCCAGGGCATCATCGAACTCCTGTTCGATGTCCCGGAGGCAGTCCTGTTCCATGGCCCCGAGGGTCCGCAGGGACGACGCCGTGTCCTCCTCCAACCCCCTGCGGATTGCCTCGAGGCACTCGGCCCGCCTCAGGGCCCTCCGCATGGAGTTCTCGGCCCTGACCATTGTGAGCCGCGCCTCTTCCGCCCGCCGCTGCTCCGCACCTATGGCGTGGCCCAACCGCTGCCACACGGAAGACACTCTCTGTCCTGGGTCCTCCTGCCCTCCGGCCGATGCCTGCCCCTCCGATGTCGAAGGCCCCGAGCCTTCATGGCTCCCACCACGTTGCTGCTGCTGCTCTGCCTCTGCCCGTGCACTGCCTCCTGCTGCCTGCACATCCTCCGCCGGCTGGGGTGCAGTCGTAGATGTGGCCACCCCTGCTGAACGTCCGACTCCCGACTGTGGCAGGGATGCCTCCTCCACCAGCCTGGCCGCACCGTCAGAGGCAGCACCACTGTAACGCTCACCTGATTCCCACGCAGGCGCCGGTCTAGGCAGGAAGGTGTCTGTGACTCGAAAGGTGATGTGCAGGACTCGGTTGGCTTCTGGGGCTGAGCCTCTTCGCACTGTGTGTCGAACTCGAAGGGTGAGATTTCTGCAGGTGAGAGAATATGGGGGTTAATGATCTGGGCAGTTGAGTGTCTCTCTCTCTCTCTCTCTCTATTCCCAGCTTCCCCGTAGAATCCCCCAGGTCAACGTGCTCACCTTAGATAGGTGAATGCTTGGCTCTCCATCTGCGCCTGGTGCAGGGTGCCGTTGCCAGTTCCTTCACTGGGTAAAACGTAGGCCTCTTAATATCAGAGGATTGCTACCGCCGTTAACTGCACGAGCGGTGAGTTTCCGGACACCTTTTGTCCTTAAAGTCTTTAGGTGCGAGGGCACTTTTATGTAGATCAGGGTTTGGTATAATGCTTTCTCCTATTTGTTTTGCAGGGCTCTGGAGACAGAAGATGGTGTGAAGGTAGCCGAAGCTGGAGCCAGAGCCTTGGAATGGGAATGAAGCGCTTGGAATGCGTGAGTAAATGCAAGCGCTCTAACTGTTTCTTTTCTCTTGCAGCTGCGGGTTCGTGCTGAAGAGATGCTGGAAAACGCCGGAGTATTTGCAGGCGTCCTATTATGGCGAGCGCGATGGGCATAAGTAAATACCTGTCTAATGTCTCTCCTTTTGTCTTTCAGGTCCGGATTGCAGCGTTGGAGACCCAGAGTGCCGGTAAGAAATAACTATGCCTTTGTTTTCACAGGCGGAGATGCAGCGTGATGAAATGGTCGCTGCCGATGGATCAGGTGAGTAATGCGCTTCGTATGAAGGTTGCCGTGTTAACCTGTAGTTTCTTATTTTGCAGGTGCTGCTGAAGACTGGATGCGGGGATGGTAAGTATTGTTCTTGCAGGTTCTGCTGAAGACTGGATGCAGGAATGGTAAGTATTGTTCTTGCAGGTTCGGGCCCGGATAGAAGAAAAGCTGGAACAGACTCGGTGAGCGTTCTGCTGCAGATGCAGAATAACGTGAAGCACGTTTCATCAATCGGGTGTGGTTTAAATAGACTTGGAGTGCTGAGGAGTCTTCCTCCACGGCCCCGCCTAGGTAAGAAAAGAGTTCCTGTTCCAGAACAGTTCCAGTGTTGTATCCAGGGAGTGGAGCTTGCCCCACCCAGGTAAGAAAGTAGTTCCGGCTTACTGAGGATTCCTATGCAGCTGGTAAGTAAGCAGCATGGTCTGCTGCAGGTAAGTCCACCCAAGCATCTTCATATAGATTATGAGCCTGGCGCTTCCAGTGCCGGGACCGATGGCATTGATGAGCCTGGCGCCACCAGCACCAGGACAAGGTCCAAAAGGTCCCAGTGGGGACCGGCTGGTGCCTAGGATTAAGGTTAGGGGCCTGCTTCCAAGGACGTTGGGTGGTCCTGACTCCTTGGAAGCAGTGATCATGACAGTACCCCCCCTCAAGGCCCCTCCCAAGCGTGTCTTCTCCGGGGGTTTTGGTTTGTCGAGGTGATTCAGATGGAATTTCTTGACCAGACGAGGTGCATGGACATATTCTGAGGGTTCCCAAGACCTTTCCTGGGGGCCGTATCCTTTCCAATCAACCAGATAATATAATTTAGATTTGGAGATTTTGGAATCTAGGATGTTCTTTACTTCGAATTCGCGTTCTCCATCTACTAAAACAGGTTCTGGGAGTTCGGTCAATCGGGTTTCTGGTTGTACTGGTTTTAGTAAGGAGACATGGAATACTGGATGTATTTTCATATGCGAAGGTAATTCCAATTTGACAGCTACCGGATTAATTATAGCAGAGATGAGATAGGGTCCAAGGTATCTCGGAATGAAGGTGCGGGGTCCTTTTAGAGGCAGGTGCTTAGTGGATAACCAGACCTGATCTCCTACTGCGTAGTGAGGGGCCTCTTTACGGTGTTGATCTGCTCCTTTCTTGAATTGAGCTTTAGCTCTTTGCAGATGGGCAGTGGCTTCCTTAAAAGCACGAGTGATCTCAGAGTGCAAGTGATCCACAGCAGGTGCTTCGAATTCTTGGGGAGGATCCAGGTTCGAGGTCCTAGGATGGTGTCCATATAATAGGAAGAAGGGAGTCTTCCCGGTTCCCGAATGAGTCGAATTGTTATAAGCGTACTCCGCGATCCAAAGAATGTCCTTCCAAGGGTTTTCAGTTTGTTGGAGCATGCAACGTAGATATTGCTCTAGAGTTTGATTTGTCCTCTCGGTTTGTCCGTCAGTTTGGGGATGGTGACTGGTTGAAAGTCTCACATCAATTTGGGCTAAACGACAGCAACTTCGCCAAAAGTGGGAGATGAATTGACTTCCCCTATCGGAGACCAAAACTGAGGGAAAACCGTGTAGCCGAACGATGTTTTCTAAGAATTCTCGGGCCAATACTGAAGCTGTAGGTAGGCCTTTCAGGGGAATGAAGTGAGCCATCTTGGAGAATAGATCCACGAGCATGGAGGTAAGTCCGTGATGAAATCCATGGACAGGGTATGCCATGGACAGGGAGGGATGTCTAGTGGATGTAAGAGGCCGGCTGGTTTCTCCTTCTGACTTTTATTTTGGGCACATACACCGCAGGAGATTACGAAGACTCTAATATCCTTCTTCCATGATGGCCACCAGAAATGTCTTTTGACCTTTTCCATGGTTTTGGTAATGCCAGGGTGACCCTCCATTAGTGAGTCGTGATAACAGGAGATCACTTGTTCTTGTATTTTCTCACTGGGCAAGTACAATCGTCCTCGGAAATATGGAAGGTCTTGATCCACAGAGAATTCTTTTCCCTTTAATTGCCAGTCCTGTAATTCGGCCGGAGTTAGGATTGATTTGACTGTAGTCTTGATGTCTTCAAAGGATTGAGCGCTGACCAAGCCCAAAATCCTTTGTTCTGGGATTATGGGTATTGGTTCTGGATTGGTCAAGTGTTCATCTATTCCCATCCGGGAGAGGGCATCTGCTTTTCCGTTTTTACTGCCTGGTCGATAAGTAATTATAAAGTCAAACTCAGCCAAAAACAGAGCCCAGCGAAGTTGCCTGGAAGACTGAGCCTTGGCCGTCTTTAGATATTGTAAGTTGCGGTGATCTGTCATTACGGTGACTGTGTGTCTGGCTCCCAAAAGATAATGCCGCCAGGCTTTAAAGGCCGATCTAATAGCTAAAAGTTCCTTGTCTGTAATTGAATAGTTGATCTCGGGAGCCGAGAATTTGCGAGACCAAAAGGCTACAGGATGTAACTGGTGTGTGACCGGATCTCTTTGTGATAAAACTGCCCCCATAGCTAGACTAGAAGCATCCGTTTCCACGATGTAGTGGAGTTCTGGACGAGGATGTTTTAGAACAGGTGCAGAAATGAATTTAACTTTTAAATCCTGAAAGGCTTGTTCTGCCTCGGTAGACCACTCAAAACGTTTGTTCTTCTTTAACAGAGCGGTGATGGGTTGGACAATTCGAGAGAATTCAGGAATTAATCTACGGTAAAAGTTAGCGAAACCTAACATGCTTTGAACTCCTTTTACAGAGGTTGGTGAAGGCCACTTGATGATCGCATCGACTTTTTTCGAATCCATATGGACTCCGTTAGGTGACAATATGAATCCCAGGAACTCAACTTCAGTTACGTTGAAAACGCATTTTTCAAGCTTAGCAAAAAGGTTATGTTGACGTAATCTCTCGAGGACTTCTTTAACATGTTTCTGATGTTCCTCTTCAGATGATGAATAGACGAGGATGTCATCAATGTAGACAACAACACACACATCGATGAGTTCTCTAAGGACATCGTTCATAAAATACTGGAAGGCGGCCGGAGCGTTACAAAGTCCAAAGGGCATAACTTGATACTCAAATAGCCATACTTGGTGCGGAAGGCCGTCTTCCATTCATCGCCCTCCTTTATTCGTACCAAATGGTAGGCTCCTCTGAGATCCAACTTTGTATATATACATGCGTCTTTGACTTGGTCCAGGAGTTCAGGGATCAAAGGTAACGGGTATCTGTTTTTAACGGTGATCTGATTCAGGGCGCGGTAATCTATACAAGTCCTAAGGTCTCCTTCCTTTTTCGGAACGAAGAACAAAGCCGAGGAAGCTGGAGATTTTGAAGGACGAATAAACCCGTTAGCTAGGTATTGGTCCAGATATTGTCTGAGGTGAAGATTCTCTGGCTCGGTGAGGGCATAAATCCTACTGCAAGGAGGAGTTGTTCCGGGTATCAGATCTATTTGACAGTCGTAAGACCTATGAGGAGGCAGGGTGATAGCTTGGTCCTTCCGAAAGACGTCTTGGAATTCCTGGTATTCGGGAGGTAATTTGGGAACCTCAGAAGAGATTGCCGCCAATGAGACATCAGGCCGAGAATAACAAGTGGTCAAACATTCTGGAAACTGAACCGTCTTTGCTCGCCAATCGATCCGAGGATTGTGCTTCTCTAACCAAGGAATTCCCAGAATGATCTGGAACTGAGGGGCCTTGATCACATCGAACACGATTTTCTCCCAGTGTCCATCTTGGCTCACTAACGTCACTTCTTGGGTGGCGTGCGTTACTGGTCCGGAGGCTATCTCCGTGCCATCCACTGTAGTAATGACGTCTTTTACTGCCTTAGGGACAAGAGGTAGATTCATCCTTGATGCCATTTCACGATCCACATAATTACCGATTGCTCCGCTGTCGATGTAAGCTTCAATTGCATGCAAACGATCTGGACGTTCAGGGCTAATGAGGACCATAGGCACCACGAAATGCGAGGTCACGGGTCAGATTTTAACGCTCGGCAAGAGGACCTCTACATTTGTCGGGCTAGGTCGTTTCCCTGTTCAGAATTTGTGGCACTGGTATCTGCGGCTCCTCCAGCCTTCTTAGCTGGTTTCACTGGACAGTCTCGAAGAAAGTGCCCCGAGTTTCCACAATAGAGGCATAATTGCAGCTGTCTTCTTCTTTCCCGCTTCTTTTGGGGTAAAGGTCCTTTCATGCCCCCTATTTGCATGGGTTCCACGGTGTCAGCTCCCCTAGTAGAGGTCTGTGGTTTAGAAAACACTCGGGTGTCAAATTTGGAACGATCAGCCTTCCTGTTCTGTAATCTGTGATCTAATTGAACAACTAAGTCAATATAGTCTGAGCATTCTTGTGGAGGATTCACAACTTGAGCTAACACATCCTTGAGCTCTCCACGCAGGCCGCTGTAGAAAAGCGTTATTCTTTTATCCTCAGGCCATTTGGTTTCCACTATTAGTCTGTTGAATGAAGCAATATAAGTCAAGAGTTCTTGATTACCCTGCCGTAATGAAAGGAGTTCATTGTCCAAGGCCTGCCCTTGTGCATGTCTTGCGAACAGTTTCACCATGCTGGACTGGAAGGCCTGGAAATCATGAAGAACCGGATCATCCTGAGTGACTAAAGGGATCGACCAATCTGCGGCACTGCCACTGAGATAAGAAAGTACGAAAGCCACCTTGGTCTGATCTGTTGGGAAGGCAGCTGGTCGACATAAAAAATGTAGGCGGCACTGGTTAATAAACACTGCAAACTTCTTTGGGTCACCGGAAAAGCGTTTGGGCGGAGCCAAGGGCACATTACCAGGTAGATTGATTTGCACAGGATTTGAGGATGCTGAAGGATAACTTCCTCCTAGAGCGGGCAAAGGTGTCTGTCCTGCCTGCATTTGTAGCAATTGCCTAGCGAGATCCTCTGTTCGCTCCTTGGATATTATCAGCTCTCTTCTTAGTGAGTTTGTTTCCTGACGAGCTGCATGTACTTCTGCTCTTAATTCCCCAAGCAATTGGGCCAAATGATCAGTGTCCGAGGTTTCCATTGCGCCTGGGTAGGAGTTTTGCGGTGGGCTTCGCGTTCTGTAACGCTCACCTGATTCCCACGGAGGCGCTGGTCTAGGCAGGAAGGTGTCTGTGACTCGAAAGGTGATGTGCAGGACTCGGTTGGCTTCTGGGGCTGAGCCTCTTCGCACTGTGTGTCGAACTCAAAGGGTGAGATTTCTGCAGGTGAGAGAATATGGGGGTTAATGATCTGGGCAGTTGAGTGTCTCTCTCTCTCTCTCTCTCTCTCTATTCCCAGCTTCCCCGTAGAATCCCCCAGGTCAACGTGCTCACCTTAGATAGGTGAATGCTGGGCTCTCCATCTGCGTCTGGTGCAGGGTGCCGTTGCCAGTTCCTTCACTGGGTAAAACGTAGGCCTCTCAATATCAGAGGATCGCTACCGCCGTTAACTGCACGAGCGGTGAGTTTCCGGACACCTTTTGTCCTTAAAGTCTTTAGGTGCAAGGGCACTTTTATGTAGATCAGGGTGTGGTATAATGCTTTCTCCAATTTGTTTTGCAGGGCTCTGGAGACAGAAGATGGTGTGAAGGGAGCCGAAGCTGGAGCCAGAGCCTTGGAATGGGAATGAAGCGCTTGGAATGCGTGAGTAAATGCAAGCGCTCTAACTGTTTCTTTTCTCTTGCAGCTGCGGGTTCGTGCTAAAGAGATGCTGGAAAACGCCGGAGTATTTGCAGGCGTCCTATTATGGCGAGCGCGATGGGCGTAAGTAAATACCTGTCTAATGTCTCTCCTTTTGTCTTTCAGGTCCGGATTGCAGCGTTGGAGACCCAGAGTGCCGGTAAGAAATAACTATGCCTTTGTTTTCCCAGGCGGAGATGCAGCGTGATGAAATGGTCGCTGCCGATGGATCAGGTGAGTAATGCGCTTCGTATGAAGGTTGCCATGCTAACCTGTAGTTTCTTATTTTGCAGGTGCTGCTGAAGACTGGATGCAGGAATGGTAAGTATTGTTCTTGCAGGTTCGGGCCCGGATAGAAGAAAAGCTGGAACAGACTCGGTGAGCGTTCTGCTGCAGATGCAGAATAACGCGAAGCACGTTTCATCAATCGGGTGTGGTTTAAATAGCCTTGGAGTGCTGAGGCGTCTTCCTCCACGGCCCCGCCTAGGTAAGAAAAGAGTTCCTGTTCCAGAAGAGTTCCAGTGTTGTATCCAGGGAGTGGAGCTTGCCCCACCCAGGTAAGAAAGTAGTTCCGGCTTACTGAGGATTCCTATGCAGCTGGTAAGTAAGCAGCATGGTCTGCTGCAGGTAAGTCCACCCAAGCATCTTCATATAGATTATGAGCCCAGCGCTTCCAGTGCCGGGACCGATGGCATTGATGAGCCTGGCGCCACCGGCGCCAGGACAAGGTCCAAAAGGTCCCAGTGGGGACCGGCTGGTGCCTAGGATTAAGGTTAGGGGCCTGCTTCCAAGGACGTTGGGCTGGTCCTGACTCCTTGGAAGCAGTGATCATGACAACCACAGGGCACCCAGGTGACTGATGGATGGGAAGATGGCACAGAGGATGAATGGCGCGTAGGGGGTCCAGTTGAGGAGGGGGTCGGAGCAAGCCCCATCAGACGGAGGAATCCGGCCTGGGTGACCTGTCCCAGCAGGCTGACGTGGTCAACGAGCCATTCGAGATGACGTGCAGTCTCTCCATGAAAAGACTGCAGGTCACCTCGCATGGCCCGTTGACGCAACGCCACACCAGCCAGGACAGGCTCAACCCGGACCTGGATGGCCACGTCCGCAGGCAGAGGAAGGCCAGTTGACGTCAGCTCATCCCCTGCCTGAAAACGGGTCTGGACGTAGGCATCCCTGCTGGTGCAAGATGATGCAGGGACAGGATCGGGGACAGGATTGCACACAGGCACCTCCGCGGCGGCCTGTGCTGCCTCCTGTCCCTGGTCCTGCACTGCACCACTAGCACCAGTGGGATCCCCACCTCCAGACCCCGTCTCTGGTGCTTGCACGGCCTCCTCCTCCACCAAACCCCCCACCAACCTGGCTGTTCGTCATTCAGTTCGTCATCCGTGAAGCTGGGCTTCCTGGACGGGCCGGACTGTGTAGCCCTGTCTGGGGCATCAGCCTGTGCCGGACGAGCACTCTTCCTCTTCCGCTTGGAAGGTGGTGGTGATCCTGAGTGTCCTGCGCCGCTCTGGACACTAGGGGCAGGAGCCCTGGTGGACTCTGTATCAGGAGTGTGGGATTGCACACTCAGCATGGGAGTTGGTGCAGGCATTGGCTCAAGTGTAATGGTGTCAGGGGGAATGTCAGCAGGATGGACTAGGACCGACACTGTCCTGGCTGGGTGTGTGAGAGCTGGGGTGGATGGAGCCGCAGCTGCCCCTGCAGCCTCTCCGCCCTGCCTACTTGGGGCAGCAGATGACCTTGCTGCCCCAGATGCACGTGGCATGATGACATCAACGTGCACCAGCGCACGTGTCATAGGCCTGCTGACCTGGAAGTCAGCCATGGAGTCAGCCAGGTCTGGTGCCACAATGGGCTGGTCCAACAAGGGCTGAGCATGGATGGTGTCAGCCACATCAGCCTCAACGGGAGGGGGGGGGGAATTATGGGTGCCCTTGACTGGTCCTCCACACATGGGGGGACAGGCTCACCCTGCAAGTAACGACCACGTCCCCTACCGGATCCACCACGGCCACCACTTGTGGCTCTTCCACCTTTGCCACCCTTACGGAATCCTCGCCTCCCAGCCATGGCACTGATGTTAATGTGCGTATGGGAGTGGCTGTAAACTATTGTCCTGGGCAATTGGGGGTCAAAGGGGTTGGGTACCAGATGGTAATTGTACCCTAGTGCTCTAGCAAGGCTGAATGTAACCCCTGGGGAAAGATGACGGGTCACGCAACGCACAGGAGCCCCAAAAAAGGGAGATGACGTGCACGCAACCCCTCCTAGACCACGTGCGCAGAAAGAAAAACCTGCACTACGCTGTGGCACCCAGTAACACAAGAATGAACGTATGCGTGTCACACGCAGCCTAGAATGACCTCTGAAGGGGTAGGCTACACACGGGGAAGCACAGATGTTAGATACGTGCGTGACTCACCGTCTGCCAGGTAAAAGAGCGTGAAAAAGGAGCGCGTTTGGTTGGCAACACCCCCGCCAAAAGAAGATTTGTACGCTGTCTGAGGAGACAGGACAACAGTAGAAGGGAACACTGTTTGAGGGAACAGGCCCAGGTAAACCAGTAAAAGAGAAAAAAGAGAAAAAGCTGTCAGAGGGAACAGGGAATACGAACTTGAAACGCCGTGAAGTAAATCGCGTGTGAAACGACAAGAAGTACAGAATTCACCCACTCGCTCTCCACGAAAAGCACGTACAAGGAAATGGTGTTCTACACGTACCTTTTATACAGGCCCACACGTCCAGCGTCACTTACGCGGCGTGTACGCGCTAGGGCCATTTCCACCAATTACACGCTTAGTCACTTCTGCATGTAGGGCCATTTCCACCAACTACACGCTTTGTCACTTCTGCGTGTAGGGCCATTTCCACCAATTACACGCTTTGTCACTGCCGCGTGTACGCGCTAGGCCCATTCCCACCAATTACACGCTTTGACACTCGGACGTGTCTTTCATTTTTTTCACACGCAACATTTTCAAACGTGTGCCCAATTCAACGTGCACGTGACTTCATAGACACGCATACGCTGGCGACGCGTTTACGCGCTGAGTGCCTTTGGTCCAATAGAATCGCGTATGCGTGCTGACGCGCTTATGCGCTAAGGGCCTTTCCTCGATTTTCACGCTGACGTGCAGGATTTTCACGTGCCAAATCACTCCGTATCAAGCTGGCCACGCGTAAGCACACGGAAGACCACGCTCCTGCCCAGAAGGCCGAACTACTGCCCCCCAGAGCCCCGAGCACGCTCCCACCTGCTGCTGCCTGACTGCCTGCTGCCCACGTGCACTGCCATTTGCTGCCTGCACATCAGCCAGGGGTGCTGTTGCTGTGACCACCCCTGCTGGAACTGAAGACTCCCGACTGGGATTCCATCGCTGCACAGCCCAGCCCCAGGACCCAGTTGCCCACCCACTCCTGCCTCTGGGGTTGTCATGTCGGGGCAAACACCATCTGTGACCACTGACAAACCGCCGGCCAGAGAGGCAGAGGGGCACCAGCTTCAGTGCCACCGAAGTTGGTGTCCTGGTGGAGCAAGTCCTGGGGCAGTATGATGCCCTCTTTGGAAGTTCCCGCGCCGACAAGGAAGGACGGACTCGGATCTGGACTGACATTGTGACTGCCATCAACGCGGAGGGGGTGACAGTCCGGGACTTACAACATGTCAGGAAGCGCTGGGAGGACTTCAGGTCCAGGACCCTGAACAAGGCCCGGCGCCTCTTGAAGGCAGCGGATGCCAAGGGGCGCCGGGGCCACTTGTCGGAAGAACAGATGAGGGTCCTGGAACGCATATCCCCAGCGCTCCACGTCCAGGTCCTAGAGAAGCAGACCCGTCTGGAGTCGAGCGGTGAGTGTACATGCATCCTGATTGTGAGCAGTGCGTGTGGTGATTATTCGGTAGTGTGCAGGTTGCACATCTGTTTGTATGGGGTCGAGTATGGATGGGGGTGTACAGGGCCGTGGGGCTGACACATGCGAGGGCTGTAATGTGTGAGACATGGATGGTGCTTGTGTGTGTAGGCTTGCATGCCAAATGCAGTTGTGTGTGCACACATGTTTGGATGAATGTGTATGTAAGTAGACATGTCCGTGATGTCAGGCATGTATGTTGTTTTCGGCTGCATGTATGAGCACTGTGTACATGTGCATGTGTGTGTATTTGACAAGGGTGCAACAGTGATGCAACATGGATGCATGTGACAGCGGTATGTGGAAGCCTGATTGGCAGATGTGACATGGATGCCCGTCTGAACACTGCGACACTTGGCAGAGGTGTACACATGCATGCAAGTGTGGTGGTGTGTGTACATGTGTGGTGCACTTCCTGTGTTGCATGTGATGTCTGGCTCCCCTTTGGCTGCTCATGCAGTTGTATGTGTAGGGATGGTGGTGGCAGTTGCGATATGGCTGTGGTAGGGCTCATGTGTGCGAGTTGTAATGACATGTGTGTTGGGGATTGTGATGACATGCCTGAGGTTTGCCAATGCCACTCATGTGCAACTGTCATGTGTGTATGTGTCCATTGTACAGTGCCCTGATGCCTGTGTTTTGTTTCTCCCTGTCTGCAGCGTCAACTGATGAAGAGGGCGGAGAAGGTGCTGTGGAGCACAGCGGCGGGGATCCCACCGCCAGCCGGAGACGCAAGGCCCGGCTCCCCTCCCGTGTTGTCATCTCGTCGGGGAAAAAGGAGTCTGGTGCCGCGTCCCAGGCCGCAGCTGCCAGGGGGAGGTCCAAGAGGCGGAGGTTGGAGTTGGACTCCTCGGCAGCAGAAGGGGCAGCTGGGACCCCACAGGGCCCAACAGGGGAAGATGGCACAGAGTCATCCAGGTTGGTGGGGGGTTTGGTGGAGGAGGAGGCCGTGCAAGCACCAGAGACGGGGTCTGGAGGTGGGGATCCCACTGGTGCTAGTGGTGCAGTGCAGGACCAGGGACAGGAGGCAGAACAGGCCGCCGCGGAGGTGCCTGTGTGCAATCCTGTCCCCGATCCTGTCCCTGCATCATCTTGCACCAGCAGGGATGCCTACGTCCAGACCCGTTTTCAGGCAGGGGATGAGCTGACGTCAACTGGCCTTCCTCTGCCTGCGGACGTGGCCATCCAGGTCCGGGTTGAGCCTGTCCTGGCTGGTGTGGCGTTGCGTCAACGGGCCATGCGAGGTGACCTGCAGTCTTTTCATGGAGAGACTGCACGTCATCTCGAATGGCTCGTTGACCACGTCAGCCTGCTGGGACAGGTCACCCAGGCCGGATTCCTCCGTCTGATGGGGCTTGCTCCGACCCCCTCCTCAACTGGACCCCCTACGCGCCATTCGTCCTCTGTGCCATCTTCCCACCCATCAGTCACCTGGGTGCCCTGTGGTGCTGCCTCTGACGGTGCGGCCAGGCTGGTGGAGGAGGCATCCCTGCCACAGTCGGGAGTCGGACGTCCAGCAGGGGTGGCCACATCTACGACTGCACCCCAGCCGGCGGAGGATGTGCAGGCAGCAGGAGGCAGTGCACGGGCAGAGGCAGAGCAGCAGCAGCAACGTGGTGGGAGCCATGAAGGTTCGGGGCCTTCGACATCGGAGGGGCAGGCACCGGCCGGAGGGCAGGAGGACCCAGGACAGAGAGTGTCTTCCGTGTGGCAGCGGTTGGGCCACGCCATAGGTGCGGAGTGGTGGCGGGCGGAAGAGGCGCGGCTCACAATGGTCAGGGCGGCGAACTCCATGCGGAGGGCCCTGAGGCGGGCCGAGTGCCTCGAGGCAATCCGCAGGGGGTTGGAGGAGGACACGGCGTCGTCCCTGCGGACCCTCGGGGCCATGGAACAGGACCGCCTCCGGGACATCGAACAGGAGTTCGATGATTCCCTGGCCCGGAACACCACGGAGTGAGCCGCTGGACTTGCCCGCCGCCTTTGTATATAGTTCTTTAGTTTTAGGTTCCCTTTGTTTGTTCTTATGATTTGGAGTCGACGGACACTGCTCCACTTTTTGTATATAGTTGCATTTTAGCTAGGGTTTTTTGTAGGTTTCCTTTGTTCAGTTGGGCTCATGGACCCTTGGATGTTTTGTGCATAGTTCTTCATTGGATTGATTTTATTTTTCTTTTGACTTTGGACTACATTTTTTTGGATTAGGATTTGGTGTTTTTATTTTTTTACACGGACATGCAGCTTATCTTTTTTTCATTCCCATTGTAGTTTGTTTCATTTCATTTGCATTCTTATTTTTTTAATACAATTTTGTTTTCATTCTTCACTGTGTGGTATCATCTCATTGCTTTCATGCATGTCATGTTGGGTGTTTTCCCATTCAATTGCAACCATTGTGTGTGACGGACATGGGTTCATTAGCTTTATGAACATTGGGGGTGTAACATGTAATTTCCTTTTCCATGTGGGTGAATGGGTTACTTGGTTGGGCTTTTTGGCTGTGGAGGCTGACCATGACGCACATGATTGGGGATTGTGAGGACCTGGTGGAGGCTGCCCATGGTGGCTGGGGGTGGTGGGAGACATGAGTGGGGGCCTGGTGGAGGGTGCCCCTGCTGGCTGGGGGGTTGGGGTGGTGGGAGACATGAGTGGGGGCCTGTTGGAGGGTGCCCCTGCACTGCTGGGGGGTGGGGGTGGTGGGAGACATGAGTGGGGGCCTGGTGGAGGGTGCCCCTGCACTGCTGGGGGGTGGGGGTGGTGGGAGACATGAGTGGGGGCCTGGTGGAGGCTGCCCCTGGTGGCTGCGGGGTGGGGGTGGTGGGAGACATGAGTAGGGGCCTGATGGAGGGTGCCCCTGCACTGCTGGGGGGTGGGGGTGGTGGGAGACATGAGTGGGGGCCTGGTGGAGGCTGCCCCTGCACTGCTGGGGGGTGGGGGTGGTGGGAGACATGAGTGGGGCCTGGTGGAGGGTGCCCATGGTGGCTGGGGGGTGGGGTTGGTTCGGAGACATGAGTGGGGGCCTGGTGGATGCTGCCCCTGGATGCTGGGGGGGTGGGGGTGCAGGGGGACATGAGTGGGGGCCTGGTGGTGCTGCCCCTGCACTGCTGGGGGGTGGGGGGGGTGGGAGACATGAGTGGGGGCCTGGTGGAGGGTGCCCATGGTGGCTGGGGGGTGGGGGTGGGTGGGAGACATGAGTGGGGGCCTGGTGGTGCTGCCCCTGCACTGCTGGGGGGTGGGGGTGGTGGGAGACATGAGTGGGGGCCTGGTGGAGGCTGCCCATGGTGGCTGGGGGGTGGGGGTGGTGGGAGACATGAGTGGGGCCTGGTGGAGGCTGCCCCTGGATGCTGGGGGGTGGGGGTGGTGGGAGACATGAGTGGGGGCCTGGTGGAGGGTGCCCCTGCACTGCTGGGGGGTGGGGGTGGTGGGAGACATGAGTGGGGGCCTGGTGGAGGCTGCCCCTGCACTGCTGGGGGGGGGTGGTGATAGGGGACATGGGTGGGGGCCTGGTGGAGGGTGCCCCTGCACTGCTGGGGGGTGGTGGTGATAGGGGACATGGGTGGGGGCCTGGTGGAGGGTGCCCCTGCACTGCTGGGGGGTGGGGGTGGTGGGAGACATGAGTGGGGGCCTGGTGGAGGCTGCCCCTGGTGGCTGGGGGGTGGGGGTGGTGGGAGACATGAGTGGGGGCCTGGTGGAGGCTGCCCCTGGATGCTGGGGGGTGGGGGTGCAGGGGGACATGAGTGGGGGCCTGGTGGTGCTGCCCCTGCTGGCTGGGGGGTGGGGGGTGGGAGACATGAGTGGGTGCCTGGTGGAGGGTGCCCATGGTGGCTGGGGGGTGGGGGTGGGTGGGAGACATGAGTGGGGGCCTGGTGGAGGCTGCCCCTGGATGCTGGGGGGTGGGAGACATGAGTGGGGGCCTGGTGGAGGGTGCCCCTGGTGGCTGGGGGGTGGGGGTGGGTGGGAGACATGAGTGGGGACCTGGTGGAGGCTGCCCCTGGATGCTGGGGGGTGGGGGTGGTGGGAGACATGAGTGGGGGCCTGGTGGAGGGTGCCCCTGCACTGCTGGGGGGTGGGGGTGGTGGGAGACATGAGTGGGGGCCTGGTGGAGGGTGCCCCTGCACTGCTGGGGGGTGGTGGTGATAGGGGACATGGGTGGGGGCCTGGTGGAGGCTGCCCCTGGATGCTGGGGGGTGGGGGTGCAGGGGGACATGAGTGGGGGCCTGGTGGTGCTGCCCCTGCACTTCTGGGGGGTGGGGGGGTGGGGGGGTGGGAGACATGAGTGGGGGCCTGGTGGAGGGTGCCCCTGCACTGCTGGGGGGTGGAGTGGGTGGGAGACATGGGTGGGGGCCTGGTGGAGGGTGCCCCTGCACTGCATTGTTGATCAGTAGTGCAAGGTGACATGTGGGTTGGCTGGGGGGCATGCCCATGGTGGATGGGCTGCCTGCGGGACATGAGCAGGGGTGCAGGGTAGTCCCCCGTGGTGTGGGCTGCCTGCAGGGGCCGTGGAGGTTGTGGAGCGTACACCTGGGAGGACCCACACGGCCAATTCACGTGTAGTACTCCCCATAACCCCTGAAATACACATACCCTGCTGAAATCGCGTGTGGAACTTCCCGCGCACCCCTGAAATACACATACCCTGCTGAAATCGCGTGTGGAATTTCCCGCGCACCCCTGGAATACACGTACCCTGCTGAAATCGCGTGTGGAACTTCCAGCGCACCCCTGAAATACACGTACCCTGCTGAAATCGCGTGTGGGACTTCCCGCGCACCCATGGAATACACGTACCCTGCTCGCACTGGGACAATCGCGTGTGGAACTTCCCGCGCACCCCTGAAATACACGTACCCTGATGAAATCGCGTGTGGAACTTCCCGCGCACCCCTGAAATACACGTACCCTGCTTGCACGGGGCCAATCGCGTGTGGAACTTCCCGCGCACCCCTGAAATACACGTACCCTGCTTGCACGGGGCCAATCGCGTGTGGAACTTCCCGCGCACCCCTGAAATACACGTACCCTGCTCGCACTGGGACAATCGCGTGTCGAACTTCCCGCGCACCCCTGAAATACACGTACCCTGATGAAATTGCGTGTGGAACTTCCCGCGCACCCCTGGAATACACGTACCCTGCTGAAATCGCGTGTGGAACTTCCCGCGCACCCCTGAAATACACGTACCCTGCTGAAATCGCGTGTGGGACTTCCCGCGCACCCATGGAATACACGTACCCTGCCCACACTGGGACAATCGCGTGTGGAACTTCCCGCGCACCCCTGAAATACACGTACCCTGATGAAATCACGTGTGGAACATCCCGCGCACCCCTGAAATACACGTACCCTGCTTGCACGGGGCCAATCGCGTGTGGAACTTCCTGCGCACCCCTGAAATACATGTACCCTGCTTGCAAGGGGCCAATCGCGTGTGGAACTTCCCGCGCACCCCTGAAATACACGTTCCCCGCTTGGCGTTTGCTGTTTGCCAGCCCGGTGAACTGGTCTAGGGTTAGCGCAGCCCTTTGGGATGATTTAGCGATTTTAATGGCTTTTCCTTGCGCGAGGGCGTTCTTGGGGGCGTTACTGGCGCTGCTGCAGGGTCGCTGCGATTCTCTGCGCCACGGCTGGTTTGGGAGCCTAAAATCCATGAATACGCTGTGCGCGGAAATTTAGTGCACGTGCCTGGCGCAGACAATCGCACGCGGACACTCTGCGCCAGCCGCTTGCGACACTTTTCTGCGAAATTCTATGAATTACCCTGATTGTTGTTTCGGACGGACCCTTAGTGGACATATCAGCAAAACAGGACATACTATAGTCGATATCTTTGTCTGTTTCGTCGGTCAATAGTGTTGAGGCTTCAGTTTCTGTAATTTCAACATCTGTTACTTTACGATGGATAGGAGAAAACATCAATGTGGACTGTTTTTTGGGGGGCATTTTTGTGGCGGGTGTCGATTGTGTCAAGTGCTCATCGAGTAATGTAAAACTATCTTCTATAAATTCAATTGCACCTTCCTCTGGCGGAGCAGGCGCATTGTAGCAATGGTCCAAGAACACTTTGCTGGAATCGCCGGTCTTATTAAATTCATTTTCTGGCCATTGGACATAGGCATCTCGAGTGTGAACACGACGCGCCTTAATGAATAGTTCCTCCATGGTGAAAACAGTTTGGCAAGCAGCATCTGTCATTTGTATCGCTGTCTGTGTCTGCATAGTCCATACTCGATTGGGCAACTACAGGACAGATAGGAAAAGGGATGTTCAGTGTAAATCCAACATACAGTGTTGTACAAATGACATTAAAAAAAGCATATAATGGAGGGCTTGGCACAAAACTTTTGCCAACAATAGAAAGTATTTATAACTTACCTTATTTTTATTTCTTTTCTTTGAAACCTTCTTAACTCTAACATCAGCAAACTGGCGGACCGACTCTGATACACGTTCCTCCGGTTCAATATACGGATCTTGTATACATCCCTACAAAAAATAGTATCCATTTAAAATAAGTCATTGGCATTACACATCTAATTAGACCGACTTTCTTTTATTCGATGGTACTGTCAGTGCACATACCTCTGGCTCCGGAGCAACTGTATGGTCTGGTTCCGGAACACCCACAATGGATAATGTAATTTTAGAGGACGCTGCAGCATCTCCCTGAAACACAGTACTTGCATTAGTAAGGTCGAAAAGATTGGAAACGGGCCAAAGACGACAAAGGTACATATCAACAGTAAAGTGGCAAAGAAACATTGTGCAATGCAATGATACGTTACGAAAATATGATCAGATTATCTCGTCCTATTGAGCTAGGAAGACCCATACCTCTGACACCAGATCTACTACGAGGAGTATTCGTATTGTAGTGGACGCTTCAGCATCTCCCTGAAACACAGTACTTTCATTAGTGATGTCGAAAAGATTGGAAACGGGACACACAATCTTGAAAGACCACATAGGTGCTTATCAACAGCAAAGTGGTAAAGAAACATTGTGTAATGCAATTATACGTTGCAAAAATATGATCACATTATCTAGAATTCCGTACATAAAACCAGTCTGGAACAGAATAGCTAGGTAAGATTACCTGATACGCGCTCGAAGTGGTTGATGACTCCAGGCAAGACATGGATGTTGAATCTTGTTCCCTCATATTCGGTGGGTAGTCATGGAGTGGTAAAGGGAAAGTATTATTCGATTTAGAAATTCCAACATTACAAAATGGCATGTAAGGAGACTGAATAAGAGATAATGGCCCTCATTACTACCCTGGCGGTAAGTGAAAAACGATGCCAGTAAAGGATTACCGGCATCGCTTACCGCTACGGCCGATTATGACCTGAGATTAGCGCTATTAGTGGCACCGTAATCAACGGTGCCGCTAAAAGTGCATGGGCGCGGGCACAGCTTGGAATCCGAAGTCCTCGCATTTCTGCCACATTCAATTAGGTCGTAACCCAAAATGATGAAGCTTTCCACCGCTTGTAATATTAGAAGACGCACCACCAAGAAAGGTACGTGTAAATAGACGTCCAATTTACCTTTGGTTCCAAACTCCACAATTTTTATATCCTCTATTCTGATCACTCTTAATGAGGAGATACACTGGAAAAAAGCCATGATGTTTCTTCTTTTTAGTATCTCTCTGTCTGATTTTTCTATTGCCTTAAGGAGGAAGTTTCTTTCACTTTTTATTTTTTCCTTATAGGTGAGCCTTTCCCCCTTATTTGTACTCTCTCTTGAGTTTGACCTTCTACGGTCTCTCTGACTTCTCCTTTTTTCATTTTGGTTTTTTGTATCATAGTTCACTGATCGTTTCCTCCCTGCCCTAGAGGATAATGACCCGTGCTTCTTCACCCGCTGGGGGTCTTCATGACAGTCAGCAGTTAGAGTGTTAGAGTCGTCATGATTTCTTGATTCCGAAAAAGACCAGTTCTCTTTGTGGACTATATGAGTCGAATTCCCTTGGTGGGACAAGACCACCTTTTCCCTCCTTTCAGCCAAGGACATGAAGAGTGGGGAATTAGAACTCGTTTTGTCCTTTTTAGACTCTTTGGGTGGCTTTTGTAGGTGTTTTATCGCCTCCCCCTAATGGTAGAGGTCGAACTCCGAATCTTCTTTTGAGTGCACTGATAGGTCCATAAGTTCCGCAGAATCGATACCCGAGTGTTTCATCACTCGGCAAGCCGGTGTATAGGTCGGACTTGATTCAGCAAGAAGGGGCTTTGACGTAGGGGTTGCAGTCAGTTTTTTTATGCCTTTTGTTTGTGCTAGGACTGAGAGGGCTCTTTCGTCTTCACTTTCGTCGGTCTGATCGACGATAAGAGTAGAGGGCATCAAGTTCTCCACAAAAGTTACACTCCTTGCTGTTGATCCTTTAGCATTCATTAGAGGCAAGAATACCAGATATATGTCGTCTTTAGGGGCATTTTTATTTTGTTGTTAGGAGAGGAGCGCTTCTTCTATTCCTTGAGTATTTGCTACAGCTCAAATACAATGCATCCATTCGACGTTGTTTTTTTTGTGTTTTGCTTTGTGAGGTTTTTATCTTTTTCGTCTATTTTCCTTTTTACCCTACCGTGACAAGTTGATGGTAGTTGAACTGTACTTTTGTTGGTAATTGTCACTTTACGTTTGCCCGGAGAGACCACTTCTTCTATATGATTGTCGTTTGGTGTGACTGATTCAATCAGTTTCGTCTCCTTCGTCGGTAGCGTTTGGGTTGATCTTGAGAATAGGATCACATTTTCTGTTTCTATGCTTTGATCCTTTGTTTGGGTTTTGCTAACATCTCTGATGCGTGTCAATTTGTTGCATACAAGTTCTTTCTGTTTTTCACCTGCCTTGATGTATCCTTCCAGGTAGTCATTTCCGTATGTATCATTGCAAGCAGTGTAGAATGGTCCTTAAGAGTGTCATTAATTCCCTGGTAAAGTTTTGAAAATGGCGCCAAAGTAATTGTAAGGGTTGACATCAGGGCCATCAGGTCCGTTTTTTTATGAAGATTCCTTCTCTGTACGATCCAACAGTCTTAATGATGATCTCCTTCTTGAGGATAGATGTGACGATATGTTTACAGTATCCAAGCTACCTCTAGTTCTTGGCGAGAAATCGTTTGGCTAAATTGCTGAAATTGCCGAGATGCAGCTTTGGGTGCAGATGGATTCAAATGGACTGGTTCTAGCGAAGAGCCAGCGAGTGGACATCAATTTTGTTTAGTCGCATGGACTTCTTTGATGATTTGGTTTGTTGATGGATTGATAGTTTTATCATTCAGCGACGGCAGAAGGGGAGGTTGCTTTTGTAGATTCTTATTTTCTGCATTAGCGTCCTTGGCTGTTGATTCCAAAGCCATCTTGGATCCCGTAATCCCCTCGTTCTGAGGGTTTTCTGGAGATATTTTGAGGTTATTGTTCTCCCGACTGGGCTCCGGTTCATTGGTCAGTCCCTGACTTTGTGGGCGGCACAGTTGCCCTTTAACAGGATCTTGCTGGATATTCCTTTCCAAGTATGTGCTAACGCATGAGAAGACTTGAGGGACCGACTGGTTCCAGGTTGGAGTTAACTCTGCTCCATGTAGTATTTCCACGTCCGATAGTTCGCCAAGAGCGTGCCGCTCGTCTTGTTTCTTTTAAAAAAAGAATTGCAGGAGGGCAGAGTCATCAGGTACGTTCTTTGTCTTGAGATTTATTTTTTTATAGATTCTTGGTGATTTGTCTTCGTTATCTGTTGATCTATGGAGTGGCTCTTTTTTCTTTAATATTGCTGGCAAGGATCCACGTGTTTTGCCTTTTTTGTTCAACGGTTTGATTGTCTTCTTTTGTGTTAAGTAATTTTTCCTTAGAGGCAGTGTTTTCGTTTTTTTTATTAAAGTTGTTGTTTTTGGTTGTTTTGAAGAGTGTCCAAGTCCGTCGAGTTTAGACGTTTTTCAGGATCTGTAATTGCATCCAGTAATTCGGTGGGTTCAAAAACATTGTTTGAGATGTCTAATGTCTCTTTTTGTTAGTGAGGTCAACACAATGCTGGCTGACCTTTGGTAGGCGTGGAGAGGGACTCCCAATGTCCTTCGTTTTGGGAGTAGGATGGATGTCAATTGTCACGTGCATTTTATTGGTGCATTGTGGCTCCGGGGCCATGATCAGTGGCAAATCGGGCACCCCGGGGGCTTCAACGCCTGAGGTTTCATGTGGCTTAATTGTGACTGTTCAGCAGGCACCGCGTCATCTAAACCTCCCGCGGTTACAGGATGTTCCATGTAATCCTCCACAGGCTGCTCCGTGGCATTTGTTAGTCTCAGTGGGGGGGGGGGGACTGCGCCGGCGGCCTCACAGCGGCAGCCAGCGCAGACAGACATCTGCAGGGCGGGTGCCGTCCTAGGAGCACACCCACGGCCTGACCGCCCCCCCCGGACCCGACCCCCTTCCTGTGCAGGATCCCGCGCCTTCACCGGCGCTGCAGGGATGGGTCAAGCAGTCGCATCGCTGATGTTCCAACTCTCTCCCCAGACGCTTCCCTGAACTCGGACCCTGCATCGCACCTACAGAAGACGGTAAGGTGGGACAAACTGTTACGAGACTGGGGGGGTATGATGTGTCCGTGAATGAGTGTGTAGAGATACTCTGCAGCAGCATGTTCATGGAGGAGGTGTTTACAGTTTTGTCAATTACAGTCGTACCTCCAGTGGAGAGGGGGGGGGACTGATTTCAGAGGGCTTCTATGCTGCAAGCTGTTATTTGCTTCTCTTCGTTGGTGTTGGCTCCTCAGACGCCTCCCCTCTTCTTCCATGGTCTGTCGCATCTCCATCGCGTGCCGGAGACTACCGTGGACTGCCAAACTCTGCTGCCAAACTCTGCGGCCACTCCGCGGCTGCAGGCAGTTTATATAGGTTAACTCCTCCCTGCACAGGCACAGACAGGGAAGAGAGACTTTACCAGGATACTTGGGTAGGGTCTGCTGCCGTGGACTGCCAAACTCTGTGGCCGCTCTGCGGCTGCAGGCAGTTTATGTAGGTTAACTCCTCCCTCCACAGGCACAGTGAGGGAAGAGAGACTTCACAAGGATACTCGAGTAGGGTCTGCTGCCGTGGACTGCCAAACTCTGCGCCCAGAATATTATGTGGTTGTGTCTGTGCTGCCAGCACAGCAATGTCAGCAGTGTCACTTTGGTGAGTTGAATGGCGATCCAGCCAAATGCTCTGGTTCTGTGACTCTTTTTGGGTTTCCATGTCTCTTTCGTCTACTTCTAGGCTGGTAGAACTTCACTGTGCCACTCAGTGTCCGCTTATTTCATTAGCGCCTCTCTATTGGGAGCCACTGTGTGTTGGTTCGTCGTGTGGTTATTGCCTGCAGGGTAGCTATCACTGGCCGTATCCTGTGCAAGATCTAGCATGCATTCGATTCACAAGTGTAGTGGTAGTTTAGTATTTTGCAGGGTCAAGACTTCGGCTACAATACCCCGGCGTGCAAGAGCTGCTGGACTAGGGGTGCCGTTATCAGCGCCAGAGTCAGGTAAGTTGGTAATGCCTCTTTTAGGGAGAATTTTCATTCTATGGCTAATTTCCCTCACCTAGTGAGTCCCCTAGCAGCTTTGCTGGATTTCTGGAGTTCTTTTTTTCCACTTGGTAAGAGTGTGCCTCTTTTTCCCACTTTTACCAATGTTTTGCCATGTGCATCTCTACTTGTTGCGTGATCTTGGACTCTGGAGCACACCACTCCATGAGCCCAACTTTTTGTGTGTGTTACACAGCACCTTCAGTGCAGTAACACAGGGTTGTCTCTAAGACTTCCCAATGACTCCTTTTTCTGGGGCTGACTACTGTCACCCAGAAACAGGTAAAGTTGCCATTAACTTTACATAGTCACTTTTAACTACAGACCCAGTACAACCCATCTTACATGGAGAACTGGAAAGGGTTAAATCCTACCCCTTCTTGTCTGTGCCTCTCTGAGCTTTGTTTTGCTCTTTTAACATTAGGACTTAGCTGGTGGCAGTGGTATCTACCCTAACCTTTGTACCGTGATTATACTATACAAACGTGGTATTGTTTTAGGCTATTATATTAGCCTCGAACATAAACCAGCTTGACCAAATACTTTTGCTCCAGTTGGGTTTAGTCACCATTTCTTTTTGTTAAAGTCCTTCTTGTGTTTTACTTTGCGTGGCAAACCAGGTTTGCCTTCTTTGTTCATCGTCTTTTGGCGGGCTTCTGCCAAGAAGCCCTCCTCTGGGCACCTGGGTGTGTAGGTGGGCTGAATGTGAGGGAGGGGTGCAGTCACCCCCTGCACAGGGTATCCTAGGAAACCCAAGTCACACTTTGTCATGATTGGCTGAGGTGGTTGTCCAGGCTGGACAACCCCCCTGCTGCGCGATTGACAGCCAGGCTGTATGAATGGGGGATTTTCGCATAAAAGGCAGGACTCTTGGGCTGGAAGTCAGAGTCGCCACTGGAACTACAAGAAACCGAAGAGAAGGGGAGAAGAAGACGGCTGCTGCAACTACCCTGTCCGGTGAAGCCCTGCTGCAGTCCTGAGCTATCTACCCTTTGACGACCAGAGAAGATCCAGTCCGGAGTCTTCTTCCCTTGAGCCTGGTGGGGTCAACCAGCTCATCTTCCACAGCTAGAGGATCCTCTTCATGGTCGAAATCGATGCACCCTGCTGTAGTGGTCCGGATAGCCATTTTAAGAACCTCTCCTGTTTTAAAGAGCACACCTTTTATTCTCCGTCGCTGCTGCTGGCCTCATCCCTGAGTGGTGCAGACCCCTCCAGATGTCCTCCTTCTCGTCTCCATGACCGAAGTACCAGGAACCGTGGGTCTGCAGGAAAACTACCAGGAACAACTGCCATGGAACCAGCTTCTTCCGTGAATAAGCTACTGTGTTCTGCTTCGAGGAACTAGGTTGAATCCCTTTTCTCCTCCTCCAAGGCTTGCCCTTGTTTTCCTTCCCTCTTATAACTTTTGCTTCCTCTGTTGACAATATCCAAGTACTCCTGGCAACGTTGAATCTTGAACTGTCTGACTGTGTGATCCTCGACAACAGGAACCCGGTTCCACTTGACACTGGGTCCGGCCTATTGACTTTTGTATTTCTGTCAACAAGTGTTCTCTGATTCTGTCTGCCTTGACAAAAGTATTGCCTATGATTTTTGGCCCCAACTCTCTCTGGTTAGCCCAGGTGCTAAGTGTGTTTTTTGCCCCGGTAACACTTCTCGCCGCGGATACGCGCTTCGTTAATACGACCGAGCTGTCAAAAAGTGACGGCATATGTATTCCCGGTAACGTCTTTTGTTTCACAACACCAGTCTGCCAAAACATAAGGTACTTACCTTGAGCTAGCCTGTGCCAAGAGAATTGGTTTTTTGTAGTGTATTTTACGTGTGGTTTTAATTTTATTGAAGTGTTGTGTTTTACAGATGGTTTAAAAATAAATTTACTTATATTCTTTTACCTGAAACCTTGAGTCAGTGTTTGCTTGAGTCACAGTAATTGTGGTCCCTTTGTGTAATCTCTGCTACTGCTCATATACTCTTGAGAAAAGCCTGGCTGCTCCACTACTGCTACCAGTTTAACATAGTAGTGCAGGCTTGTACCAAAGGTGAACTTGTATTACCACGTGTAGTCTTAATTGTGTGCAGTGGTCCTTAAGGGCACTGCACAGGATTCTGCCTAACAGCATCTTATCGTGTGGGAGATGCTGTTTTATTAGCTCCGGTATAGGCCCGTGAGCGGGGCCTGTGCTGTCGGAGGGGTAGCAAATGTTGTGCACCTTTGTTGCTTAGGTGTGTGCATGGCTTTGTCTCCTCTGTGGCAACCTCTGTGTGTTTCTAGGTGGTATCACTGAAGCTGCTGCTAGTTCGGCAAGTGTTTACCTTATTTTCCAGCTGTGTTGTCGTCGGGTCTCGCCTCTGCCAAGTGAGGGTGTTATTTGTGCCCCCTCCTCTCTCTCCTGAGGCACCTAGATTATGTGGTTGCGGTCCGTCTTTGCTCCGGCGTCCCCTTCTCCTTCACTGTGTGGCAGCGGGGGGAGCGGAGAAAGATCTTCCAGTTTCTCCAGTGAGTTTCTGCTGCGCTGCACCTGCGTGCGATTGCTGGTCCATGCCGCGCTTTGGGCCGCGTTCCGGGGGAGGCAATGGTCTAGAGGGAGCAGGCTGCACCAGGTGCCGGGGGTGCGTGTAGTATCCTTATTCCGCCGGGTCCTTAGCAGCAGGAGTGCGGTATCTGTTGTTGCCGACTCTGAACAACCATATTGGCTCCGGCAGATTGCTTCACAGCTGCCTGTCGTCGGGTGTCCCCGCCGTGGTTCGCCTCCGCTGGGGTCTGGTCTCACCAGCTAGGTCGCCGCGTATCAGCGCTCGGGGCGTATGGGTCCGTTGGTGTTTGGAGGCTCACACTGTCCGCGGGTCGGAATCCCCTGCAGCACATCACAGCGCACTTCCACAGCAGCGCTGCCCCGAGAAGCGAGGTCACTGGATAATTGCCTCAGCACGGTCTCTGAACTCGCATGCTGTTTCGGATCACCTTGTGGTCGCGCTGGCCATCTTGGGCAGTTCGCATCTTCTCCGGTTGTTGAATTTTTGCTGCGTAGATCTCCGGATCTGGATACCGGTTCAGTTCCAAAATTCAGCGAACTGTTCCAGGGAGGTTCTGCTGTATATGTGTGCCAGTTTGGGCGAATTAGTAGTTTGATTTGCAGGATTTAGGCAGGATATTGCTGGCGGCCCCAGGAGCACCGATATATCATGTCCGCATTGCGTGCTCATTGGCCACGCCCCCCCCTGTCACTAATTCTTAACCAAAATGTTTCAGGAGTCCTGGGCTCAAAAGGCTGTACCACCAGGGCCATCGTGCCTTACAATGGAGAGCCACAGAAATGGCTTTCCCCCTCCCAATATCAAGGGTAAGATTTGTGCTATGGAGAGAGTTGTTTCCAGTCACCTGCAAGAGAAATTAAGTGCGAAAAATACAAGTACCAGAATCCTTAGAGACACTTTAGTCAATTAACCTGCTACACTTGAAAAGGAAATGAAGACACGCCTGAAAAGGTAAAGAAATACAGCCTCCCTGAAGATTGACAGAGTCATGAAAACATGCGTTTGGAGGAGAAGTCAATGCAGGAAAACTTGACTGGCAACAGTGTGTGCGCCTTGTCACTAATTCTTGACCAAAATGTTTCAGGAGTCCCGGGCTCAAAAGGCTGTAGCACCAGGGCCATCATGCCTTACAATGAAGAGCCACAAACATGGCTTTCCCCCTCCCCAGTGTAAGATTTGTGCTATGGAGGGAGTTGTTTCCAGTCACCTGCAGAGTGCGCGCCTTGTCACTAATTCTTAACCAAAATGCCTTGGACTTGATTATAGCAATGGAAGGATGCGTTTGCGCCAAGATCAGGCCTTCTTGCTGTACATGCACACGTGAACACCTGCCCACGATCGAGAAAATGAAACCCTATGCTGTCAACCCTGTACACGAAAATGGTGGAAGAAGTAAATGAGGCCGAAGATGAAGATTGGTTTTCGTCCCCGTTTTCATGGATTCCAACCTGGATGGCAAATGCCTTCAAACTACTGGGAGCAATACTAGTTTTGGTATTGCTAGGATTTAGTCTTATAAGCATAGTCATAGGACAGTGCAAGAAGACAGTGAAAAAAGCTATTGGGATTAATATAATGATCAATGTGAATGCTGCAACTGATGAGCACACACAAACTGAAAGCATCACCCATGAGCACCTGAAAGAAAGTCCTTTGGTACCTCCAGGAACAAAGTTGTATTACCCCAAGGATCATGAGAATTATGTGGGACTTTGGGTATTCTGTCAACCAACTGGAAAATGTCACATGACCTCGAGTTGCGGATGAACATGTAAAGAATGCAGGTAACCTGGGGGGTTGGGGGTGACAAAGATATGGATTCCAAAGAAACTAGTGTGAAGAGAAGGTGAAGAGGATTGATGAGGTGGTCGAGGACACGACCAGAGGGGGGAATGTAGAGAAGATGTACATGCCACTCATGAGGCCCACCCACTCACCTCCGTCATACTGGAAGAGCAGCAAGAAAGCACTGTGCATGGCAGCTAATATTGTCCCATTACTGCATCGAAAGTATGAAAGAAGTTATGCGCTCAGCCAACCGTACCAAATGTGCCCTCGAACTGAAGTGGTAGAAAGAAGTCTGCAAGCACCATCAGATGTAGAACTATAAGTGAAGTCTGACAGGGGTTAAATGACGTAATGAAGAAAAGAAACGAGGATGCACTGAAACAATACATGAATACTTAAGGAAGGAAGATGCAACTGAAGTAACAAAGTAAATATGCATGCAAAAGCGAAGAAATCATATATACCCAGAAGATCAGTAAGAAGAAATGCAGTAGATGTTTATACGCCGAAACACAAGGTAGATGAGAAATATAGAAGGTTGCTACAGTAGAAAATAGGACATAAGTAAAGCAGCCATGTTGAGAAGATGGACGCTGGTTTCTTGTAATAGCAAGTTGAAAACAGCAAGGAGAGAGACTGAGGCAGAAGAGCTGACAGGCACTGTAATACAGATTCATGCAAGGACAAAGAATATTTGTTTGGCTAAGAATCAAGGATGCCACAGTGAGAAGCACCTGAAAGGTACAAAGGAGTCAAAGAGGATAAGCCATGTATGTAAGACATATTTCTCTTAGATTAAGCAAAGGAGTAAATATCTGTGAGGGCCAAGTATTGGACAATTAAAAGTGACGAAATTATATGTAAGATGGAGCAACACGGGGTGCAGAGGCCAAAGAGAGTAATAGCACCCAATATCAACAAAAGCAGAGAATGGAGAAATCATGGTCTCCTCATACATGGTGCAAGACCAGAAAACAAGGCCTATTCATAACGCTCCAGACAAATGCATTATACATAGTTAGAGGTTGTTCTAGATGTGCATGCTAGATAAAGGGCAGCCAATGATGTTATTAACACCTAAATAAGCCATATGTTTATAGGTTCCCTTAACCAATCCCTCCACCCTGTCGTGATAAGCTGCTAGGCGCTTGCAGTAACCTGCATTTGCACTAACCCACTGAGCTATCTTGTGTGTATTAGAGCCTATTCGAAGCATGGAGGAAAATGCTGACATCAACCAGGCCTCTCGAACTGGGTCAGCCTGCATGCTTGCAAGGGGTTAATTGCGAAGGCCTTTCCTGAAGAGATAAAACATCTAGCATTTGCAAGAGGCTCTACCCAGCCCTTGGGAGCCAGGCACAGCTTTGCTCGTCTTCGCTCTGCGAGTTAGGTGCACTGATAAAGCAACAATGTCAGATCTTCTCAAAACACAGTGCCCGAAGCCTGGGAGCCAAGACTGGCTGTTTCCAGTCTTGTAACTTTCCAAGCGAAAACATGTTTACTGCCCGGAAGGGTGAGCCTAGAAGCTTCTCGAAGAGCCGACACGTCATGATGATTGAGGTGCAGCCCCTAATAAGAGAACTATACTTGGACCAGGGAAAGGAGGACTCATCCTGGGCTGTTGGAAAGACGCTTGTACCAAGAAGAACAGTGCCTGGACGACCAGCTGTGCACTATCTGGGCCGAGAATCCTAGCATCACATCCCCGCTCTGGTGTAGGACTGTGGGGGCTTGGCCAGTCCTCCCCTCCTCTTCCGAGGAGTGCTGGGCACCTGTAGCGGCGAGGGTCCTGGGTGTGATCTGATCGTACCTTCATCTACATTCTATTAGAAGCGTAAGACCAAATAATTGCATATTCATCTGTGATTGATGATTGGCATTATATAGCTTGCACTTTCTATTTCCACATTATTGTAAATTGCTGCTTAGTTCTCATTAGACACTGTAGATAATAAATGCAAGCATCATATATTCTGTGTGATTGGCTTTTTTCCAGACTGAGTTCATCGTGCGTCTTAAACTTTACTTGTGTGGGAAGGTAATTAGGAGTGATTTACTTTGCACAAAGGGCTGGATCCCAGGGGGGTGCGGGTACTGTTTATCACTACATTTGGCGCTGTGAGCAGGGTTTACGAGCACGATGCCATTCTGGAAAAAACATGCAAAAGATGAATGCAATGGAGAAGATAGTGCACTCTGTCACATTCCAGGATGGCCGGCATCAAATGCTTGGTCAGGTGTGGCAGATATTTTGCATCGGTACTCGGCACCGAGGGCATGGGACATGCTTGAAAATGATGTTTCCCTGGCGGTAATTAGTAAGTGCTTGGAGAGTTTACCGCTTGAGAAATGCAGAAGGGAGCTAAAGGCAGCAGGAAACATAGGCTGGTTATTCCTGCAGGTGCTCAGAAAGGTGCATGAGAATTAATTGCTTAAAGATGCGCAGATTCGCAAATTAACTGAGGAGATTTCCCTGCTCCAGGAGCAACAAATCATTATGAGAGAGACCCTTGAATCGTCCGTTAAGCGGGCTGATCAGATGGAGGACAGGTGTGCCTCTTTAGCTGTGCGTGTAGCCACGCACAAGCGCAGACAGCGGCGGGGCAATCCGTCAAAGATAAGGATTCGCGCGCTAATTCGGAAAGATAACTGGGACCCAAATTTATGGTCGAGTGAAGTCAGTGACAGCGAAACTGAGCAAGCATATGACTGGAATGAATCTGTTGAAATCAGGCTTGCAGAGTTAGATTGTTCTGACGAAGAGGAGCTGGAATGTGCTCCAAAGAAATGTGTTCATCCAGCGCGGCCGTTAATCACTAACAAGTCAAAAGGCCAAGCTGGCGGTGCAAATATTCAGAATACTAGAATTGTCCGCGATTATACACAGACAGAGCTTTTAGAGATTGCTAAGTTATTTAGACAGAGGCCAGGTGAAGCACTTCTGAGGTGGTACCTTTGCCTCTGGGACACGGGTGCCGATAGTATCTTCTTAACCCCAGAAGAACTGTTAAAGATGGGTTCACTCACTATTAATGTAATGTTGGGACAGATAGTGCGCGGTGCGCTCGGGCAGGAAGGCTCTCATTCCTTGTTTAATTGGCTTCAGACTGCCCTAATGACTTTGTATGGGAGTCCAATGGATATGGAAGAGAGTTGGGATGGTTGGCAGTCACTAACTGAAGCAACAGATCAGCTTAGAGAGATGGGTTTACAGTGTGCACTGTACAGTGCAAATTTTGCAGGGCCTGACATGGAGTTGTTTACAGCTGGCATGCGCGCACGTTTGTTAAGAAATGCACCGAGTCACATGAAGGGCGCATTGCTTTCATTGCTGGGTCCAGCGCAAGGCAAAGCCATTGGTGAAGTGGCACTTCTGTTAGGGCAATTAGAAGGGCTGGATGTGCGTAAAGCAGCGCGCCTAGTGGCTGCAAACAATGATTCAGAGAAAAAGCGTGGCAAAAATGTAAAGTCTAAAGAGAAAACTGATACTGTTGAGATCACACGCAGACAAATGTGGGTGGACCTGCTAAAAGCAGGAATTCCAAGGGAAGAGATAGACGGTAAACCCACATCTGTGCTGCTTGAGAAATGGAAGAAATTGAAAAAACAGGGATCAGGAAAAACTAAGCCCTCTGCACCCTCTGAAGAGGAGGCGCTGAAGCCCAAAGTGCGAGCAAATGGTTACCCTGATTTGGCAAAGGACAAGTGGGAGGTCCCAGACCCCATTTTTGATTGAAGGGCTGGCTCTGTCTTTGAGGTACGGTTAATAAAGAGAACTAGCCCCAGAGATAGACGCCCTTTTGTGCCACTTACATTGTATTTGGATGAGAAAGTAAAACATGTTTTGGCTCTATTAGACACAGGAGCTGAGGTAACCATTCTGAATGGCAATCCCAGTAAATTATCTGGTTCCAGAGTTTTGGTCAATGGTTATGGGGGAGCAGAAACTGTTGCAAAAGCCTTTAATGTAAAAATGTCAATTGGCGAGGGATTGCCTTTCACAGCAAATGTTTTGATTGCAGATATACCGGAGTACATCCTTGGCATGGATGTGTTGTTGGGCAAAAGTGTGACTACAGCTTTAGGCGAATTTGTTTTTGGCAATCGAAAAATCCATGTGAGAGTTGTTAACCCCGTTGTGGTTGGGCATGCCAAATGGTCCCCCCTGCATTTACCTCCTCCTGCTGAGCCAGTGTGCGTGAAACAGTACCAGTTGCCAGGAGGACATAAAGAGATTGGTGAAACTATTGAGTCATTGGTGAAAGCTGGCATAATGAGGCCGGCAGTCAGCCCCTTCAACTCGCCGATCTGGCCTGTCCGCCGCCAAGATGGGGCGTGGCATCTGACGATTGATTACCGCATTTTGAACAAGAAGGTGCCGCCCTTAGCTGCGGCGGTGCCAGACATCATCACCCTGATTGAAAACCTTACGAGAGAAGTGGGTGAATGGCATGTGGTCCTTGACCTGGCCAATGCATTTTTCTCCATTGATATTGACACTGAATCACAAGACCAATTTGCTATCACTTGGGGAGACAGACAATTTACCTTTACTAAATTGCCCCAGGGGTATGTGCATAGTACCACTCTGTGTCATGGATTGATTGCCATAGACGTAAAGATGGTGCAGTTGGATGATGTATTTATTGCTCATTACATTGATGACATCATGCTGACCAGTGCTGAGAAAGAACATGTAGAAAAAGCTGCTGAAAAGTTGATCACACACATGCAAAATCGGGGGTGGGCCATAAATCCCAAAAAGGTACAGGGGCCTGCCCAAGAGGTGAGATTTCTAGGTGCAATCTGGTCTGGGTCAGTTAAGAAAATTCACGACCCGGTAATTGATATGGTTCAGCAGATGGCTCCACCAGCAGATAAAAAAGAGGCACAAAGATTCATTGGGTTAATGGGTTTTTGGAGAAATCACATACCTCATTTAAGCCTGATACTGAAACCCATTTACAAAGTCACCAGAAAGAAACATGACTTTACATGGGGCCTAGAGCAACAGACTTCCTTCCAACAGGCTAAAGACGCGTTGCAAAATTACATCACGCTGGGGCCCATGACAAAAACTGATCCTTTTGAATTGGAAATTCTTGTCTACAATGACGTGGCTGTGTGGAGCTTGTGGCAAAAGCAAGGACAGAAAAGAGTGCCACAGGGGTTCTGGTCAAGGAAGCTCACAGATCCTATGACAAGATACACTCCGCTTGAGAAACAAGTTGCTGCAGTGTACTGGGCTCTAGTTGAGACTGAAAGAATCACAGGCGAGCAACCAGTGACAATTTGCACAGAAATTCTGATCATGGGCTGGGTGCGTGACACTGCTGCAAGCGGGAAAAGTGGCAGAGCACAAGACGCCACTCATGTCAAATGGAAATGGTATTTACAGCAACGTGCAAAAGCTGGCCGCACAGGGGTTTCCAGACTGCAAGAACAAATGCTGGAGGCAGTAGATCTGGAAGCGATGCCTGAACCAAACATCCCTGTGGCGTTGCCAGAATCTCCCTTCAAAGTCGCACCCGCCTATGATACATTGACAGAGGAAGAACAAAAGTCTGCATGGTTCACGGACGGCACCGCAAAGTATGATAAAGGGCAAAGACACTGGCAAGCTGTTGCATTCCAGCCCCACCGAGAAACACTGCTAATGAGAGAAGATGTGGGAGGATCAAGTCAGTATGCTGAACTGCAGGCGGTGGCCTCCGTGATTGAACAGGTGAAGGAAACAGAGACTGCATACATATACACAGACAGTTGGGCCACATATCAAGGCCTGACACATTGGGCACCGGCATGGAGAAGAGACGGTTGGCAGATCATGAACACTCCGATCTGGGGAGGGCCAGACATCTGGGAAGAGATGTGGTGCAAAGGTGAGAGGTGCAAAATCTGCATTGGGCATGTCGATGCACACATGCCCCCCGACACCTCACTGGCTGCCCTGTTCAACAATGAAGTGGACCAAATGGCAAAGATTCGCCCAGTGACAACACCGCAAGAAGCTGAGGTGCTGCAAGGGATGGCGGATTGGGCACACCAAACCTCAGGGCATCTGGGGCAAACAGGAACTTATCATTGGGCAAAAAAGAGACAATTGCCCATTACCATGGATCAAGCCAGACAAGCTGCCTCCCAGTGTTCCGTGTGCTGTGAAGTGAAGCACTACCCTCTGGAGAGGAAGCCTCAAGGCCCTTTGAGAAGAGGTGAAAGAGCTGCTAGCATATGGCAAGTTGACTACATTGGCCCTTTACCGCCCGAGAATGGAAAGCATTATGTGTTGACCATGGTAGACACATACTCTGGACTGTTATTAGCTTATCCAGCCGCCCATGCAGATCAACGGGCTACCTTGCAAGGCATGGAATACCTCATCAGACACTATGGCATCCCGGATGAAATCCAATCAGACCAAGGCAGCCATTTTGCTGGACACAATGTGCAAGACTGGGCACTAGAGCAAGGCATAAAATGGACACTGCACATCAGCCGGTACCCAGAATCCTCTGCTCTGGTGGAACGTAGCAATGGGCTGCTCAAGCAACAAAAAGAAGCTGACTAAGACTCACACTCTCAAGGGGTGGTCCAAACATCTGGCACAAGCGCTGTTTGAACTGAACAATCGTCCACTGGGAAATCGCCAGACACCCTTTGTGAGACTGACAAGTGAGAAAGTGGAATCTACAAAGACTCTTGTTGTGTGGCAAACCGACAAAAAAGCTAAGCTGCCTGTGCAAGCCTCTGCAGGGAGCATTGGACTTGATCTATCTACCTGTGAAGATGATGTTATACCAGCGGGGCAAACCAAATCTATCTCGCTGGGTATTGGCATCAAATTGCCGGCTGGCACTTATGGACGCATTGCTGCACGATCCAGCCTGGCGAAACAAGGCATTGACATATTGGGAGGTGTGATTGATCCTTATTATAGAGGGACTGTTTCGGTACTTTTACATAATGCTGGTGCATCTGCAGTACCATTAACCAAATATGACCGAATTGCACAATTGATTTGTGAACGAGCAGTTGTTCCCCTAGTGGTAGAGAGCAAGCAATCCCCAGACACTACATTGAGGGGGGAAGGAGGCTTCGGTAGCACGAGAAAAAAGGTGTGGGTGCACCATCCTAACAAAAAGCCTAAGGCTGGGGAAGTGTTAAGTCAAGGTGTTGGAAGTACTTATGTTGTACTTTTGCATAATTCTGACGTGCCTGTTTATATTCCCGCTACTAGGCTCACACCACGAACGTAGAGCAGTATGAAGGGGATGGGACTTGCCTTGCTGTGGGTGCTCCTGGCCTGCCAAGCCAACGCTTTCTCTGTAAAGAATGGGTTGATGCAAGATGCTACATGGACTCTGAGAATCGCATGCACTACACCTGATGCTCCAGTCCTGCGTGATAACTACAACCGCACCGTAACCTGTGAGAAAAGCGTTACAAATGAGTATCCACATGGAACTGCAAGAGTTCTAGATTGGCACATTGTCGGACACCTTTTGTCACTAACTCATATGACTGGTGCTTATGAAATCTTAGGCCCAAACGTTTCAGTGAATGGATCAAATAATTTGTTTGATGTTTCATGTTTCTTTTGCCCCAAGAACTGCAGCGAGTGTACTCGCCAAGATTTTCTGGATTATAATTTGACCAAATGCCTTTCATACAATTGTACGTTGAAACAGCCTCTACCAGATGGTAGTATGGTGTTTGTATCAAAAACCAATATTGTATATGGTAGGCATCCCACTTGGAGGATGGTGTTTTTCAAATCACACAAAGTAGAAACTGTGAACATGCTAGATTTTCCAGTAGTAAGACAACATTTAAATTGCAGACATGTGATGCACGCTTCTATCATTACAGAGGTACACTTAGACATAGATTTGTCACGGGGCAAGGTTTCCTTAGTACTACCAAGCTGCTATAAATGGAGTCAATTTCTATGGCCCATCACCAAATTGCGCGTAGCTAGGGGTTTAGATTCATTGATTGCGGGTGCAGCGGGAGTGGGAACGGGGGCTTTAAATGCTTTTGACATAGAAACTGTGCACAACAAGTTAGCCACGATGGGTTCTGATGCCAGCGGCGCTATAAAGCTTCTGGCCCAGTGGGGCCCATTGATAAGCCCTACCCTGCGCAACACTGCTACAAGTATTGGCAACCACTGGAAGTGGCAGAATTTCAGCTATGAAGACATGGATTAAGCCGCTTGCTTTTGATTACATGAATAACACATGCCATGTGTTAATGCAAGTTAGTAGGGCCGCTTATGCTCTAGAAATATGGTGCCCTTTTATAGTATTGCCTATGAAAATCAATGGTTCCTGGTGGGTTCCGCAAATACGAGGGGAATGGTTAGAAAGCCAAAACTACACCATCCACAGTCACACCTGCATGCCCTGGGATCAGGGGTGGGTGTGTCCCCTGGGAGGGTTCCAGACCCATGCATGCATCCCATAGCAGGGGAGTGCACCTGGATGCAATACCACATTAATGGGACTGACATCTTCCAGATAGATCATAAAGCTTGCGTAGTTACTAATCATTCCTTGCTTATTAACAATTATAAACTATTAGGGAATCCTCAAGTCTTTTGCGTAGATCAAGTTGTGACTATCTTAGACATTGTTACTCATACCTTATATTCTTTAACTCAGTGGTCTCACACTACTCTGCATGCTGAGCTCACGCATTTGCTCAACTGGACTCTATCCTACGATTTCCAGACGCTAGCTACCTCGGTTATTTCTGCAGAGTACAAGCTGATAATAGACAGAAACCAATTAATCAAAACTGCTGACCATCTGCAATCAGTTACTACTCACCACTGGTGGGATATATTCACTGGATGGTCTCCCTCCTCCACTAAGCTGCTTAATATAATACTGCACCCATTGCTGTGGTTGCTGATTTCCCTAATATTCATACTTATCATCTTCATTGGGCTCTTGCGCAGAATGTCTTTCCTTTATACTAGAATGACTGCGCTAGAGAAACGCTTAATCGGCCTACAGCACACTGTACATGCTTCCAAATCGTGGAACTGAGTCAGCATTTTCAGGCCTCACTTCGAAAGGGGTGGATTGTCGTGATAAGCTGCTAGGCGCTTGCAGTAACCTGCATTTGCACTAACCCACTGAGCTATCTTGTGTGTTTTAGAGCCTATTCGAAGCGTGGAGGAAAATGCTGACATCAACCAGGCCTCTCGAACTGGGTGAGCCTGCATGCTTGCAAGGGGTTAATTGCGAAGGCCTTTCCTGAAGACATAAAACATCTAGCATTTGCAAGAGGCTCTACGCAGCCCTTGGGAGCCAGGCACAGCTTTGCTCATCTTCGCTCTGCGAGTCAGGTGCACTGATAAGGCAAGAATGTCAGATCTTCTCAAAACACAGTGCCCGAAGCCTGGGAGCCAAAACTGGCTGTTTCCAGTCTTGTAACTTTCCAAGCGAAAACAGGTTTACTGTCCGGAAAGGGTGAGCCTAGAAGCTTCTCGAAGAGCTGACACGTCATGATGATTGACGTGCAGCCCCTAATAAGAGAACTATACTTGGACCAGGGACGGGAGGACTCATCCTGGGCTGTTGGAAAGACGCGCGTACCAAGAGGAACAGTGCCTGGACGACCAGCTGTGCACTATCTGGGCCGAGACTCCTAGCATCACATCCCCGCTCTGGTGTAGGACTGTGGGGGCTTGGCCAGTCCTCCCCTCCTCTTCCGAGGAGTGCCGGGCACCTGTAGCGGCGAGGGTCCTGGGTGTGATCTGATCGTACCTTCATCTACATTTTATTAGGAGCGTAAGACCAAATAATTGCATATTCATCTGTGATTGATAATTGGCATTATATAGCTTGCACTTTCTATTTCCACATTATTGTAAATTGCTGCTTAGTTCTCATTAGACACTGTAGATAATAAATGCAAGCATCATATATTCTGTGTGATTGGCTTTTTTCCAGACTGACTTCATCGTGCGCCTTAAACCTTATTTGTGTGGGAAGGTAATTAGAAGTGATTTACTTTGCACAAAGGGCTGGATCCCAGGGGGCTGCGGGTACTGTTTATCACTACACACCCGATAGATTTTTACTATTCGCCATGTAGGATAATGTCATAGATTACGCATATTGAGGTATAAAGCCTTAGTATAATAGAAATGTATTTGGAGAGTGAGTAAACTGTGACTTGTTATGCTTGCCAGATTTCCCTGCTTTATTGAACTTATAATAAAGTAGGACTTTGCCATATTCTTTGAGTCTGCCCGGTTATTTGGGCCCATGATCATTGGTTATAGTAATCCCGTCCAGCACATGAGACGCTCCAGGTGCTAGTGCACAGAGATAAGTGATTTGTGAGGTTGAGGCCCATATTGACATTGCGGAAAAGGATATTAGCGCTACTAATATCATTAACATGTTCAGCAATAAAATCCTAGCTCTTTCCTCATGCATGCGTTGTCTGCCTGAGTAGGTTGTGCTAGTAGCAGTCTCTCTACTGACACCCCTTACCTCCAACTATGTAAAAGAAAGTACTGACCAACCAAGTACACACTATTTGCCTTCCAAGTAAGAACTTGAATTGAATCCATGGAAGTCTGGGGTAAGCACAACGGTCAATAAATCAACTCTCTCTCATCTCCTTAAAGCTATCTCAAAGCCGCCATGCAAAGGATCTACAACGCCATCCAACTTAACCCCAACAGCTCAAAGAAACATATGAAGGTGTTTTTTTAACAAAAGAATTGACTCCTTGTCCATTAATAAAAAGGAAGATGGATTCATTATTTCAGAAAATTATGACGAATGGCCAACCTATCCAAAATACAATACTCAACTTTTTGTACCTTGTATTTTCGGTGATGATGACTCTCTCTGAGAAAATGACAGTTATTTAGAAAGTCTTGAATTAGTTTGCTATGAACCAAAGAGGCATTAGTACATTTTGTAACAGCATCCCTGATTCTGCAAGTCTCACATTATCATAATCGTTTCTATTTCGGCGATGTGCAAAACATTCCATAAAAACAATACAAAATGCATATGAGTGTAAATGACAAGGATAAAATGCTTAAAAACCATACAAATTACCATGTCATAAAATATTTAGCAACCATACACATCCTCATCTTGTGTCATACTCCTAATCAAACGCTTTCTAATATAAAATGCTAATTTCAAATAGCTTAGGAGAGGCCAGCCCACACTTGGAGGAGATTCAGCTGATAACAAATAGAACAAGGCAGGTCGATAGTGATCCAAACCCAGTTCACGAAACAAAAAGGTAATAACACAGAGCCTCTCACTCTTGCATACCCAGGACAAAAAATATCAAATGGGCAAGGTCCCCATATGGGGTAAGACTACTTTGCACCCTCCCCAGACAATACTGCCACCACCACCCGTAGCAAAACAGTCAAAACATGCTCTTGTTATGAGGACACAGTCGGCTGGCGATTCCGCCCACAATAAATACTTCTGTATGCCAGGAGGCATAATGGTTGTTAAGCCTCTGTTCTTGGGTTTCAACATCTCGGTGCTTTCTCTTTTTGACCCAGCATGATCATAGAACAATCTTACTTCACCTCAAGATAAGACATTAAGAGGTGGAAACAGATGTGTAGTGTTAAATTCCATCATGTATTTCCTAATGTGACACAGCCACGGAACCTTACCACAGATGTCTTTAGAAATCACAATGTTTATCAGCTCGTAGTTAAGGACTGCTTTCTTGTTAACTCATAGCCTGAGCTAGTGAAGAGCGGGCTGCAGAGAAATCACATCACCATTCAGCCTACAACCCAATTCTAAATGTACACCAAAATTCGGAGCAGAGGACGGCAAAAAGAAAATCTTCTTGAAAAAATAATTCTCCACTACTTGAATGGAGTTAACATTGGTGTATCCACACAACACCATCCCAAATCTAGCGACTGACGCCGCTTTGCCATTATACAATTTCAGCAAAGGCCAATTGGTTTGGCTCTAAATAGGCCCATCGACCTCCCATTGCCTGCTTAAATCGGGCAGCCCGTTTGCTCACATGTGTGGTAGGGCCAAAGTTAAGAGGAGCGTGACCCCCAAGTAGTCGAAATGGTCAACTCTGGGGATCACAGCACTCTTACAGTACATAGCCCTGAATTTCACAGTGTGCCTCTCCCTCCAGCAGGCCATCATAGCGGACTTCTCAGCATTTACCACCAGGTCTAGGCTGTCCATAAAACCAACATAATCAAAGATGAGCCTCTGCAAAGCTCTTGGGGTGCGTGCCATCAAAATGGTGTCATCTGCATATGCTAAAACCGGCACAGGCCTGCCACCCATCCAGGCAACATTGGGGTGAAGTTCATACTTACCATTTATTTTATTAAGTTTTATGCGTGTATTACAACAGTACAGAGCATGTTTAAGCATAGATTAGCAAAAAACCAATCGTAACACACCCTCCCTCCCCCCTATCAATCCCCCCACCCCCTCCAGTTCAAGTTCTCACTAGTTGCTTGTTTGACAGGTTCTTAGAGAGCATAGCAGTGTCTTCACGATGTGCATTTAGCACAGCAAAGTCATGAGTCAAACTGGGAGAGATTCGCAATCGGGTCAGTGGGCAGTGGCCTAGCGCCCCTGGGGGAAAGTCCCCCGGCTTAGGTGCAAAACATTAAACTGGACGGCCAGATTTGTCGAAAAAGGGGAGCCATATTTCTTCGATATTGGACTTGGACTCGTCAAGTAGATGTGTAACAAATTCCATGTCGTAGATGGCCCGCACCTTGGTCACCCATGCTTTTTGCCCCGGCATTCCGGGGTTCTTCCAATTTTTCCGCCAAGCAGCATCTGGCCACCACCAGCATGACCTGTAGCATATGGTCTTGAGTGCTTTCCTGACCATCCCCGGTATCAATTCCAAAAAGGAGGAGCCAGGGGCAGGAAGACCGCTCAACCCGGTCCACCCCCTTGATCCAGGCCAGTACCCTTTCCCAGTATTTTTGGACCACTGGGCATCCCCACCGCATGTGGATATAATCTCCCCTCTCAGTCCTGCACCTCCAGCAGTGTGGGTCGTATCCTGGCTTCATCCTAGCAATCCTCTGCGGGGGGTAGTGCCATCGATGTAATACCTTAAGGGCTTGGTGGCGATACTGGAGGGAAGCCGTGGAGCGATTGGCCTGCCTACACATTTCTGCCCACCTTTCATCATCAATTACCTCTCCTAGGTCCCTACCCCATTGTGTGCATGCCGGTGAAGGGTCTCTGGGAACAGAGAACAGGAAGAGCTTATAAAGGTGAGATATTATCCCCTTAGAGCCCCTCGCGGACAGGAGGAGCTTTTCGAAATCTGTGAGATCTCTCCAGAGGGTGTCACCCCAAAATGGTTCGGTGAGGACTCCCTTAAGCTGGAGGTAGCGAAAGGGGGACAGGGTACCTATTCCCAGGGCCTCCTCCAGGTCTTTTAAAGGTAGAAAAGAACCCCCCACCCAGAGGTGGCCAGTCCTGCTAAGGCCTGCCTCGAACCATTTTTGGTATGCCGCTGGCAATGCTATTTTGGCCAGGAAAGGGGGGCCCAGATACAACTCAGTGGAGAGGGCCAGGTTGTGAGCCAACAATAGTAACCTCCTTCCCTCCACAGAGACCACAACACTTTTAGGATTGGGTGGTTCAGGACACTTCTGGGATCTTCTTCCTTGGGACCCAGAGCCACTCCTCTATTGTGACATGCGCAAGGGGCCCATTATCCATGGCTACCCATTGATTTTTCGTATCTGGGGTGAAGTGATCGACCAAGACCCTCAGCTGGGATGCTCTGTGGTATGTCTCCAAGTCGGGGTATCCCCCCCCCCCATCTTCCTTCGGCCTGGTCAACACCTCGTAAGAGATCCTATGTTTTTTGCCCGACCAGAGGAAGTTGAGAAGGACTCGCTTCGTTTCCGTAAAAAATGTTTTGGGGATCAGTACCGGGAGCATTTGAAAGAGAAATAGGAACTTGGGGAGGATAACCATTTTTATAAGATTAAGGCGTGCCATACAAGAGAGACCCGATCCCGCCCATCTGTCTGTCTTTTCTATTTGCAGACCAAAAAGGGGGGGGGGAGTTGGCCTCGTATAGGCCCTCGGGGTCACGTGTGACCTGGACCCCCAGATACCGGAATCCCTCCTCCCTTAGCCTAAAGGGGAGCCCATTCACAAAGGTTATCTCCGGGTCCGACAGATTCCCCCCTATAAACGCCACCGATTTATCAAGGTTGACTTTGTATCCCGACAGCTCCCTGTAGCGCAAGAGGCCATGTAACATCCGGGGGACTGTTTGAGACGGTCTTGTGACATAGAGTAGCGCATCATCAGCGAAGAGGCAGATTTTGCATTGCATGTCTCCTACCTGTACTCCCCCGATGGCCGCATCGTTACGGACCGAGATTGCCCATGGTTCCATCATCAGTGCATAAATTAGCAGGGATAGTGGGCATCCCTGCTGCGTGCCGCGCTCGAGGGGGAACACTCTCGACTCGGTCCCGTTTGCCACCACTCTAGCTGAGGGAGAGGAGCAGAGCGCGGACATCCAACCAAGCCATTTTGGGCCCATCCCCAGAGATGTGAAAACCTCCCCCATGAAAGCCCAACTGACCCGGTCGAAGGCTTTCTCCGCGTCAAGGGCCAGTAGGAGTGCACCCTCATCACGGACCCCCCCTCGAAGCAAGTACATGGAGTGTCTTCCGCATGTTGTCGGAGCCCTGCCTTTTTAGGATGAATCCAGCTTGATCGGGGTGTATCAGGCGAGGAAGGCAGCTCTCCAGTCTGGAGGCCAAGATTCTGGCAAAAATCTTGGCATCTAGGTTTAGGAGCGAGATGGGTCTATAGGACCCGCATTCTGTCTGGTCTTTACCGGGTTTTTGTATGACGGTGATAAGGGCCTGCAGGAACGTCGGTGAGATTGAATCTCGGTTCCTGATCTGATTGAACAATTTGGCCAGAGGCTTCAGCAGGACCGATTGGGTCTGTTTGTAGAAGTCAGCCGTGTAGCCGTCTCCCCCAGGTGCCTTTCCCGCCTTCAATCTCTTGATGGCACCCTCACCTCCTCCTCCGATATCTCCCCCTCCAGAACCCCTAGCTCCTCATCAGACAACTTAGGCAGAGGGTGTTCCGCCAGATAGGAGAAAATATTTTCCAGTGATTCGCCTGCCTGTCTGGAATAGAGTTTGCTATAGTAGTCAGCGAAACACTCTGCTATTTCCTCCCGGCCCCCATAAATGCCGCCCTCCCTATCCCTAAGCTGGGCGACCCCTCTTTCAACCCTACAACCCGAGCTCTTTGTGCCAGAAGGGTCCTCACCTTGTCTCCCTGTTCGTAGTATCTTTGCTTGGTATATCGCATTTTCTTAATAACTTCCCCTATGAGGACCGTGTGGAGCTCTTGTCTTTTGCCCTACATCTCCTCCAGGAGAGCCCCTCGGTCTACCCCTGGGAGGCCCAGTCTGGCTCGCAGATCGCCCAGTTCCGTGCAGAGCTTACCCTCGACTAGGCCCCTTTCCCGCTTACGCCTCGATCCCTCTGCTATAAGGAGACCCCTAAAAGTGGCTTTTGTGGCCTCCCACACCATGGACATGTCAGTCTCACCGTTGTCATTCGTCTCAAAGTAGGCCATCATTTCTTGCCTCATAAAATCCCGAAATACGGGGTCCCTGAGAAGCATATCGTTACATCGCCATCGGGGAGATCTTGGGGAGACGGGCAATGACCAGTTGGCTATGAGTAGTTCATGGTCTGACCATGTTATGGCTTCCACCTTCGGCTGTTGAACCACCCCATTCCCCTCTTCCGAGATTAGCAGGAGGTCAATTCTGGTGTAGATGCAATGCGGGGGAGAGAAGAAGGTGTATCCGCCCTGGCCCGGATGTGCTTTGCGCCAGACGTCCACCCAGTAATGTTCCCTCAGGAGGGTCTGCAGGGCCAGATTGTCTTTGGAAGTTCCCTTGGGTGCCCCCCCTTCGCGTACTACCAGTCTAGACGGGGGTCCATTATGAGGTTGAAGTACCCGCCCAGTATCATGGCCCCCTCTGCCCATTCGTCCATGACATTAAAGATCTGAGTAAGAAACTGCACTCGACCTGAGTTGGGTGCGTACAGGGTGGCCAAGGTGATGCGCTCTCCCTCGCAGAATCCCTTGACACCTAAGAATCGACCCCCGAAACACCTCTTGGTTTCTACTCCCGTGAGACGGAACGTCCTGCCCAAAAGAATACCCACACGCTCCTTATTGGAGCTCCTGTGCGAGGCCCAATAGGTACAACCAATCACTTTCCCCTTAATTTTCGATTCCCTTCCCTGCCTGTAATGCGTTTCCTGTAGGAAAAGGACTGTTAGCTGTTGCTTGCAGAACATATTGCTCGTAAGGGACCTCTTATTCTGGAAGTTAAGGCCCTTGACATTCAGCGTGCCTATCTTCCCTTCAATCATTATCGTCTTTTATTTTGTGCACATTAAACACCTCAAAGTGTCTGCTATTCGGAGCCCGCTGCAAAACAAGTGTCCGTGACTTGAGCTGGTTTTCCCCCTCCCCCTTAAACACGTGAAGAACTCCATACCCCCTTCCCCCTCCCTCCCCCTTACCCATTTTGTAGGGCGTTCGCCGCCGACTCCCCAGGTGGGGTTGTAACTGGCAACGAACCACCAGGGTCGCTGTCCCAGCCCAGGAAAAAGGAATTCTTAGTATGACGCCTTCTGTCATGCCTTTCTCCATTTAGTAGCGGTCCTTTCTGATCAGCGGTGGTAAGCCTGTGTTGGTGCCTCCCACTCAATGTACCCCCAAACCTTAGCACATGGTCGGCCCCCTTGTCCCTCGCGGGGCGTGCCATCGCGTGAGGCCGCAGGCCTCTATCACTTCTCGGTAGGGAGTCGCCAAACATCACTTCTATGGAACCAAAAAACAACCTCTATATAGGCAACATCAAAACTCTGACCTAAGTCAGTTGAACAAAGAACTCCCCATTAGGCTTGGGAAAAACATGTAGCGTCCAGCGGGGTCCTTCAGGACGCTGCGGGCTCCAAAAGGACATGAATCGGGCCATGTCGTGAAAATTAAGCCTTGATTGCCGTTTGTGTAATCATGTGGGGTCCCCCCGGTCTGTGGAGGGGTGTCTGGATTTCCGGAATTTGCGTGAGCCTTTGACCTTTAACTTTCCTTGGGAGAGGTCCGGACCTCGAGGGGCACGGCTGTGGTCCCCACTGGTTGCATTCTGATCACCTGAGGGTCCCGCAATGTCACCCGTAAGATCCTCTGTGGCTCTACGAATGTCCGCTTCCGTGACTAGCTGGTATCTCTGGCTCTGCCATTCGAACGCCAGGTAGAATGGATGACGGTATCGTACCCCCTTCTCCTGTAGCCACCTGGTGATGGAACCGCACTTTTTTCTCATCTGGAGTGTGAGGACAGAGAGATCCTGGTATATCGTCACCCTGGAGTTGCCATGTTGAATGTCACGTAAGGTTCTCGCCCTCTACAGCACCCTAGATTTGTCCTTGTAATAATGAAATCTCGCAGGACCGAGCGTGGGCCCCTGCCTCCACCACCAGCCCGATGGACCCTGTCGAGCAGGAGGGTTTCGCCAGAGTCTGACCCTAGGACAATTCTGATGATTTCTTGGATTTTACTTTCCAGTCCCCCCGGGGTCTCGCCCTCCGTCTCCTCAAGGCCGAAAATTCGCAAGTTGTTCCTCCTCTCCCGATTTTCCATGTCATCGACCTTGAGATGGAGATCTTCTTTGCGGCGTTGCAGTTCTTGGAATCTGGTTTCCATTTGCGCTTCAAGGAGGTCCGTTGACGACTGATTGCATTCGACCCCTTCCATTCTGTCCTCTAACGTAGAGACCTTGGCTGTGAGGTCAGCCAGTTTAGCCCCCATGTCCCTCCTCATGCCTCTGCTCTCCTCAAGGATCATTTGGATATTACGCTGCATGGCGTTCATGTCCGGGGGCTGTGCGGTGGTAGGGCCAGTCACCATTTTGCGGTGTCCTGGGGTAAGCTGGTATTTCGCAAGAGTTTCTCTCCAGCTCATCGGGTGTCGATCGCCTCGGGTTGCGGGGACCTCATGGGGTATCTTCTGGGAGGGTCCTGGGGTCCTGAGTCGCCAGGCCCACTGTGTGTGCCAAGTCCTTGGGGTTATTTTCAGGTGGTGGGACCGTATGTACGTGTCTGAGTTTGGGTTTGTGGGGCACCCCTTTAATATCGCCAGGAATGCGGTCTCCCTCTGCCCGATCCTAGGTCGCCCCGGTTCTCTGGCCCACACTGGTAGTCTTCCTGGGTGGTCTGGGGGAGGCCTCGGATGACAGTTTTGCTTCCAGGGGTGGGTCGGGCCTGATGTGGAGCCTTATGCCCTCTCGGTATGGCAGGGCCCCAGTGTCTGTGTTTTGATTGCAGGTAGATGGTGGGGGCCTAAAGGGCCCTGGGGGGTGGCGCTCTTGCTCACCTGTTTTTCACCAGAGGCGGCTTCTGCTCGACAGCGGGATAGGGCTGCGCCCGCGGTATGCAGCAGGATGCAGCTAGTAGGTGGGCGGTCCAATGCGAGTTCGCCGCATTATGTAGGTCTGAGGCTGCAGAGCCAAATGAGGAAACGCCTTCCTGAGGGTTCAGCAACAGCAGGTGGGCAGGCTAGGAGATGGAGGGGCCCAGGCGCGCTCCCGCATCGGCCCGAGCCTGCTCCCGATGTTTTCGCAGGCTTCACCGCCGGTTGTGGGTCCCCCCAGGGGGGTGAAGCAGGGAAGGTCCCTGACAACCTTGTGGTGGTGGTAGGATGCAAAGGTGTGGGCCACTGAAGTAGGGCCCGGGCGCGCTCCCGCGTCGGCCCAGGCCAGGTCGTATCTGCAGTGGTGAATCCGGCAGGGGGGGCGCGACTCCCCTGGGGCCCCGCGCACCGCTGCTCACAAAGCGCTCCCCACAATGGCGGTCGTACACCGCTCCTCCCGTGTGGCGGGGAGGCGGGACACAAGCAGCCGGGGAGGGACTGCCCGGGGGCCGCTCAAGCCCACGATGGCGTGTTGGCCGCTGCTCGTTGTGCCGGCGGGCGTGGGCAGCGGGCCCGGCTTCTCCTCCCTCAGCGGGGCTTAGATGATACTACGCTCCTGGCACAGAGCTTCCACCGGGGCGCCAGGGGGAGGTGGAGGGCCATGGACCCCAAGCCGCGGACGGGAGAGCGGGGCCGCCGAGTGCCCCAAGGTGTGCTCTGCATGACCCTTCCGCTGTGTGCCCCTGATGTCGGCGGCCATGCACCGCTCGTCTTCTGCGGTAGGGAGGTGGGTCGTCAGCCGTTGGTGAGGATCTTCAGGGGGCCTGCCCGGCTCCTCGGTGGTGTGTTCGGTGCTGTATGCTATGCGGGCAGGCACGGGCGGGGGGCCCAGCCCCTCCTCCCTCTGTGCGGCCTGGAGACACGCAGCTCCCGGCACGGAGCTTCTGCGAGGATGTTTGGGGGAGGGGGAGAGCAGCCGTCAACAAGCCGCTAGCGGGAGAACGAAGGCATCTCCAAAGTCCGGACCAGCTTCCAAGTGTTCCTCGTCGGTTCCCCTTCGTAGGTAATGCTGGCAAATGGGGCTAATAAGTACTTAAGGCATGTTTTTGAGCTCGTTTCCAAGCGCCCTGTGGGGAGCTTGAAGTTCAGGCAGCCATCTTGCCTGCGCCCCCTGGTGGCCTCCATACTTACCATTTGATGTTCAAAATTTTTATTTTCATAATAATAAATAAGAACAAAATATGGCATTAATCTATTAATCACGCACATAGTCAATCAAAGTGAAAATATATTAAACAATTCATCATAAACTAGTTCTAAATATCATATATAAGAGAAAGAATAGAGGTGTATGAAGGGGAGAAAAGAAGAAAAGGAAGAAAGGAAAAAAAGAAAACATTGAAGCCAAAGACTAAAAATTACATATGCAATAAACTATGCAACAGATATATGAATATTACAAAACCATGCATTAAACTATAAGTAATTATACATAACAGTAATATTCAAATCTAGGGATGCATCGCTCCTGAATTAAAGTTCAAATTCATCCATAGACATCAAGAAAACAGCTCCAAATGTCCCAAAATTTGTCAATTTCATCTGTGTTTTTGTAAATGGCTTTTTCATACGTTGAAACAGTAAGAGGCTCCTCCACCCAATCATCAATATTAAAAGAATTACTTGATTTCCAGGACCTCAATATGAATTTTTTTAACAACCATCCATGTGCGCAGTAACCAAATTTTCGTGCCAAAGTCAATTTCATCCAGCAAAGAAACATCGCCTAGAATTAATAAAGAAGCATTCATGGGAATTGCAATGTGTGAGACTAAACTTAATCTTTCACAAACCCTTTTCCAGAACTGCATTGTTTTGGGACAAGACCAAATCAAGTGACTGAGGGAACCTCTTGCGCACTTACACTTCCAACAGAGATCGTTGTCCAAAAGCTGCCTCCTGAACAACTTCTCTGGTGTCCAATAGGCCCTAAATAGTAATTTCGTTAGAGAAGCTTTTAGGCCCCAATCCAAACTCACCAGATGAGTGTTTTCACAGCACCTCCACCAACATCTCAAACCAATATCTTCTCCTAATTCCTCTGCCCAAATTGCTGGCAATCTTGGATCTCCTTTTCGATTAGCTTTTATGATTCCGTACATGGTAGAAGCAGGGTGTGATGCACTCGAGCATATCTCTAGAGCTGCCCAGGCGGTACTCTGAATATTCAATTGTGGCACCTCAACACAAGCTGAAATAATAATCTTTAGTTTCTTATATTCAGCAAACGAGCATTCTGCCATGTCATATATCTGTCCAAGTTGAGTGTATGGTATCCAATTGCCTCCTTCAAACAAATATTTAAAGTATTTTATACCAGCCACAAACCATTCTGTCCAAAAGAGGGTCTTACCCTGGTATTTCAATGCTGGGTTATTCCATATGGAGGCATCTGGGTGCAAATAGGGATCAGCTCTCATACGACTTGAGAACTCACACCAGCAGTCTTGCAAGAACGAAGTGAGTGCACTGGTTATTTTTGATTTACATCTCTTAGAAGTTAGCAGGGCTTTAGGGTCTAGCTCGAAAACTGCACCACACTCCCACAATAAGAATTCGGACTATTCAAACTGTTCATTGTTAGAGTCAGCAACCCTGCACAAGTGGCGAGTGGAGAATGATAAATGGTAGTCTAGGAAGTTAGGCAAGTTCATTCCCCCCCAATTTTAATGGGAGTTGAAGTTTCCAAATTGCGAGCCTTGGAGGCTTCCCATTCCAAATATAATTTTGCATAATTCTATTGACCTCTTTGAAAATGCTTCTTGGTATCTTTATAGGGAGCATGCTTAAGATGTAATTTATCCGAGGTGCCAGATTCATTTTTATACAGTTTATTCTGCCCCAGGTTGACAACATCAGGAGACCCCACCTTTCCAAATCTGATTTGAGTCTCGGGAGGATCCATGTAAAATGTATGGTTGGTAACTTCACTATATCTGCTCCAGTCCAGATGGCAAGATATTTCATCTTTTCCGCACACCATCTAAATTGAAATTGAGAACCTGCATGCCGTTGACACAGATTATTGATCGGTAGGATCTCAGATTTACTCCAGTTAATCTTATAGCCTGATATCGTGGAGAAATAATGAATATCTTGCATCAAGTGAGAAATACCAATAGCAGGGTCCTGAAGGGCGATCAATAAATCATCCGCGTACAACCAAATTAAGTTATTCCGGCCATTTCCAATTATAGGTTGAAGGTTTATATCCGCTCTTACGCATACCGCAAGTGGCTCCATAGACAAAATGAACAGGAGAGGCAAGAGCGGGCAGCCCTGTCTTGTACCTCGATGAAGTCCAATCCATTCGTCAGCACATTCGCAGAAGGGTTGTTGTATAATAGCTTAACCCAGCGTTGGAAATCTTGCCCAAAGTTCATTTTTTCCAGGCACATGAACAAAAATTCCCACTCCACACGATCAAATGCTTTTTCAGCGTCTAGTGAGAGGACCGTATTGGCAATAGGATGATTGCGTCCCTTCTCAATGGTCAACAGCAGGCGTCTCATGTTGTCCGCCACCACTCTGCCAGAGACAAAACCTACTTGTTTTTCATATATCAAAATTGAAATGACCTTTTTCAGTCGAACAGCCAAGATTTTAGCCAATATTTTGCAGTCACAAATTATCAGACTGATCGGCCGATAATTTTCGCACCTGGTAGCAGATCTATCCTTTTTTTTCGGTATCGTAATTAATGCATGTCTCATTATATCTGGTAGTGAACCAGACTCAAAAGCATCATTAAAAACTTCACACAAAGGTTGTAGTGCAGAATCTGGGAGGGCTTTATAGAATTCATTAGGTAGTCCATCTATACCAGGTGACTTACCTACAGTCAGCTTCGAAATCGCCTGTTGAATATCATCCACTTCCACCCTTCCCTCAAGGCTTGCCGCCTCATCAGGTGTCAGACGAGAAAAAATATGTGAGTCAAGGAAATTTTCAATTTCAACTTTTTCACAGGCTAATTCAGAGCCATAGAGTTTTTCATAGAAGCCACGGAATAAACTGTTAATACCTTTTTGCTGCATCTCCAATGTGTTATTCAAATCTCTGATTGCAGTAACAAAGCAGTCACTTTCAGCTATCTTCAGCCTATGTGCTAGTAATTTCCCTGCTTTCTCACCATTCCTAAAGTAATTAATCTTTTGCCTGAATAGGGCATAGTCGACCTGGCTGGAAATTAGTTTGTTCAGTTCATACTTAGCTTTTCTCAATTCAGATTTTGTTTTTTCATCTTTGCTCGCCGCAAATAGAATATCTAGGTGCTTTGCTTCAGAAGAGAGTCTTTGAATTTCTTTTGTTCTCAATTTTCTCTCTTCACCAGTTTTGGAAATCAGCACTCCACGAACAAAGCATTTCAGTGCCTCCCAGACTGTCGAGATTTGGACATCGGCAGTTTTATTGACTTGGATGAAGCTATCAATTTCCTCTGCCACCTCCTGCCTGATCTGGTCATTCTTTAGAATAATAGAGTTCATTCTCCACCTTGATGATTTAACCACCGAGTGCTGCAAGGACAATCGCAATGACACAGGTGAGTGATCTGACAGGGCAATGAGCCCAATAGTTGTATCATAGCAACTTGAAGTCACGCGTCCAGAGGTCAAGAAGAAATCAATCCGAGAATACATATCATGACACTGAGAATGAAAGCTATAATCCCTGTCTGACAGGTGCTCCAGTCTCCATATGTCAGCCAGGATGAACTCCCTTATTAAATTCTCCAAGGATCGTTTGCATTTGTTTGGAGTTCTGGTATAATCCCCATTTGATCAGTCCAAAGCTGAGTCCATCACCTGATTGAAATCACCTCCTATTATAATTGAGTCCATGTTGAAACTTTGAAGCAACTGAGCCACTTCGTGAAAGAATATGGGATCATCTAAATTTGGTGCATATATATTGCATAGGAGAATGTCCACACCTTGAATTCTTACCAATACACAAATAACTCTTCCTTCTTTATCTCCTCTGCTTGTAATGACTGAAATAGGCAGATTTTTTTAAATAACTATTGAAACGCCTCTTTTGCTAGATGAGTGATTACTGAAGAAAGTATCCCTTACACATCCCCTTTTTAGTTTTTCAGCCTCAGGATCTTCCAAATGCGTCTCTTGGAGGAAAGCAATGTTGCATGAGTTTGAACGTAGATGAGACAATATTTTGGTCCTTTTCACCACATCATTAAGTCTGTTAACATTCCATGAGATGATATTTAGATGGTCCACAATTTTAGCGCCCATGGTACAGTTCTTATTTTGATTTATTATATAACATATGCAATCACAATGAAAGAATAGGACAGGGAGAAAGAACAGAAGAAAGAAAAGATAGAGGATAGAGCACATGCCCCAATAAGGCATTAGACCACTAGGATATACTAGCAACGGTTACAAGTAGATGGCACACTGTACAGACACAGAAGCAAGGCAACAAGTAAGTATAATGTCACAAAAAACACCAAACTTTCAATAAAACACCAATCCCAAATCTCCCATCCCCACCCTAAATTTTCTTACAACGCCTATCCTAAAACACAACTCTATAACGTCCGCATGTAATAAGGACAGCCTATTCACATGTATAAACAATAAACCTGGATCACTAATCTTGGACACTACTTCCTCCTAAAATATCATGTGTGTCCCTCATGGCAAAGTTCCAGGAAGATAAACCAATAGGTTTGCCCAGAAACAATCTCTTAAGAACTTGGTCATTCAAACTCAGTAGCACATATATACATCATCATAGACACGTATGTGAGAGTGTCCACCTATTCTATAATAATAAGGATTACCAGATGTACTTTATTTTGCCTACGGTAGTTTCCGAACAATAACTCCCATGAAAACATAGATCCCCCAAAAAGCCCATCCATCTCCCACCAATGAGCATATGGTACAGTACAGAACATAACCCATACCTGGTGTAGGAACATAACAATTCATGAATCCAATATGTCTGTCCAAACAGTTTCATAAAAACCATATTAATCGGAAGCATAGTATATTATACCCCTGTCCCTATACTAAATCTGCACACTGGGCCCTGCCGAGTCACCTACATCTTCGATAAAATTGCAGAATTAGGCCTAAAGTTCCAGCACACAAATTAATACCCAGAGCTAGTGACCAGTCCATTGCCCATTGTGGATTAAGAGCACATTAACTAGCACTTTCTGGAAGTTGGAGTCTTAACATTAACAGCAATAACAGCTCAAACCTTTTAGGCATTCTGTGTTTTCATGAAAATACCCACGCACGTTGACATAGAGTATTAAACAGAGGCATTCCTAGGATGCTGGCGCCATTGATTGTACAAGGGGATGATGCACATCTGATGTCACCCACAGGAAATCGTAGAAATGTACAGCGAGGAGGGAGGGAAACATGGGGGCGACACAAAAAAAAACAACTAAAACAAGCTTTAAATAAAGTAGGGCCAGGCAATAGCGTCTTGGCTCCATTAGAGCCCTCCAGTCCTGTTTTTTTTTTTTAATAAATCATTTGTGTCAGGTAAACGAGGTTCAATAGAACCTTACCAAGACCACAACTTCCAGAAAGCGCCAGTCCATGAAAAGGCTGGACAAGGAGTGACCTCATTTTATAGCAACATCCGGTTTACCCAAACAAATCCGGTAAATCAGAGGCACAAAGCTAAAAAGTGCATCTTGACGATCCGATCGGTTCCAACCCGGACTTAAGGACAAGGCAGGAAAAGTTAGACATAGACGCGCTTCAAGAGTGTTGAACAAATTGTTAAAACTGTTCAAAACACGGGGCATAATTCACAATGGTGTACTCTGCATAACACGGGCAATGCTCCTGCTCACCTCTGTTATTACATAGCACAACACAGGCCCATGCCTGCCACTGCCCAACAAAAGTTGTGGCTCCGGCTCATCACTGTTATTACGTAGCACAACCTGGGCCCAGCCTTTATTGTGCCCCAAAACATGTGCCCATCTGTGCTCCTGAACTATGCAATTGGTCCAGCACTTATACAACAGGGCCCATCCCTACGATTGCCCACTGCAGTATGTGCCCAACTCTGCTGTTTTATACTGCCCTCAGGCTCTGCAATAGGCCCCAGCCATAATGTTGCAATCTGTAGTACGAGCCCATCTGTTATTGCCCACTTCAATAGAATTCATCTCTTCTATTGCACTATGCGCCCGCCCCTGTCACCGCAATCTGCAGCAGGATCCACCACCGCCACGCCATCAGGCACCGGGGACAACCTCTGGCATTGGCACTGCAGTATGGTAGCGCCTCCGCCACTGTTCTCTGCAGTAGGGTCCATCCACTCTGCCGCTCCCCGCAACACGCAATGCACACACTAGGAAATCCGCTCAAGCCCCCGACGCACACTCCACCCAAAAACACCGCCATCGGAGGAAAACATGCACCATCTGACACCATACTAGAGGGCAAATATACAATCATAAATATAAAACCTACCTGAGCAGCCACATGAGTATCAGGGTACATCCACACAAACGCTGCTGAAGAGAAGTGTGTCAGACACAGCCCTAGCGCACCCCAAACTCTACTGCAAAAGAACCCGTACATCGCCCATTGGCGCTACTCTTGACACTGGCCTGGAGGAGACTCACCAGAGCGGGGGGACAGTTCATGGATCAGAGCACGTCCCATAACCTGGCATGAGTGACCTTGTCGGAAGCTGTGCTTAGATCCATGAATGCCAAATACATTGGCTCCTCCTTTATGTAGATGGTATGGGCAATTACCAGATAGAGATTACGGGACTGCTCAGCCGTACCCAAACCCCGGCCGGAATTCCAAATGCACCAATGAAAGAACCCCACTGCTCACAACCCACTCTCTTGCCTAGCAAGAGTAGCATGGCCGAAAATGTTAAAAAGGGAGTCCAATAACGATATGGGCCTATATGAGGCAGAAGCATCCTGTGGCCCCTTTTTATATATTGTCTGGATGATGGCATGAGACCAGGATTGGGGTACCACACCCCCCGCACAGATGGCATTAAAACCTGGAGTCAGTACTGGGGCCTACAGATCCGGAGCCATGTCAAACAAGTCAGCTGGGAACATTGTCAGGTCCAGATGCCCGGTTACAGCGCTCACAGCTAATGGCTTTAATTATTTCATTCACTGTGAATACAATCCTAGCATCATAGCCCCCTTCCACCAAATTCCCCATGCTACCCAGGGTAGCAGTGCTACAAAACACTTGCCCCACAGCACAAGTTTATTTGCATGTCGTGGCTAATAATAATTACATTAACATTGAAAAAGACTATCAGAAAGAATACGAGTGATGTAAAAATGGGAGCAAGAGCCAACAAGGAAAAAAAGTGCTCAATCCAACCTTTCTCCAGTTGAACAAACCAACTTAACACCTACGAAAACTACAAACCTGGATCTGCATAAAGACAGAAAAGTTAATGTTAGCCTTTTTTGACCTCCCACCCGCTGCTGATCACTTTGTTGTGGTTCTAACTCAAATCTCTAAATGTAAAGACCCAGTATCAGTCTCATCTACAGTTCTCCTGACCAAATTGATGCAAAGCAAAGCATGTTAGTTAGATGGGACCATCTAGGCAGTCCATCTTGGGGAACTGTGTTTTACTCACATCAGTCGACAGAAATATAGTACAATATCTATTTGATTTCAATTTAGCCAATGGAATTGGTACCTTTGCTTGCTGTCATCAGAATCTTGCTGCTGCATTATTACTATTTTGAGCCATCTATAACCAATAATGGGAGATGGCTGACTAGAGGTCATGGAAGTGGCTTTAATATTAAGCCAGACTGCAATAAAATGTTCAGAATCCAGATCCCATTCAATTAACAAATCAGTTTGATGCCCTCTCGATTTTTTTTATGAACATGATTGGCTACCTCTGTGTCCTGACCCCTCCCATATCGAACTATGCCAGAGTCGCACCCCACTAAGAAGAATTGGGGTAGTATCCAGTGGTGGCTGGTGAATTTTTTAAGTGGAGGGTCATAAATATTTCTCCCACATATGCCATAGTGACCGAGGGTAGGGAGGCAGCCTGCAAACCAATCAAGCAAGTTTCGGGAGGGGCTTCTCTCCCCAATAATTTTTTTTACATAATCGGCTAAAGTGTTGCTTTTTAAAACATTTTTTCCAAAAATTGGGTAAAAAGCCAAACCGTTTTTAATTGGTTGTGTAGGGTATCCCAAGAAAAAAATCCAATATATGCAAGCCTCCAACAGTGTACAGGAGTATTTCTCCAACACATTTACATGATGCCTTTGCCCACAATATGTGTCAGTATGCAACATTTTAACACTGCTATACCCATACATTTCCATGCTGACTGCACCATTATAACCTTGTATTCCCATATAAGAACATACTCATGTCTGCTTTGTGCATAATGATAATAACCGTGTTTCCCTTTGACAGTTCAGCCAGCCTTGAAGCGCTCCTTCAGCTGGAAAAACCAGACGGGGGAGCACCCAGTGTTTCATTGTGAAGGCTCCTCCATAATGGCCAAGGGGGTTGGTGGGGTCGACGCGCCTCACCCATTATGGATGAGCCACCCATAGTAGCATCTAGACCGAATTGGGAAGTTATTTATGTGGAACACAAAAGTGTAAAAATTGATTCTGCAAATGAGTCATTTTGATCTTTTGTCTCACAATATTGCAGGGTGAGGCCATAAAATGGGGAGTGAGGAAGTTGTTACCTGCTTCAGAAAACCTATAATAATTGTCCTGCAGGAAACCTGGTTATGCGAAGCCCCACGTTTTTATGTTTACTTTAATTTACATTTTCCTGCTAATGCAAACAAGCACGTAGAATGATGATGGCGGACCTCCACAACAACGTAGTGGTGAGGAAAGCAATAAATGGGTTACCTGTGATCCCCTGCTCGAGTAAGCACGCACAGAAAGCACAGACACGTTTCTCCTTTTTGTGCAAGCATCAACAGAAGAGCACAACTTCTACCATGTCCCTCTTCCCTCACTAACCCAACAAACTTTTACGGTGCCTGCAGAGCATGCAAATGGCAGCGGCGCGTGGAATAAATCATCATAACATAACTTGACCAAATAGGATAAGGCCAGACACACAGTGAATGTGGAAGCAAATACTGAATGGCATGAACTCAGGTCAAAATGTAGATTCCAGGCCTTAATACGGTATGGTGCACTGTTGGTAAAAATTGACCGATTTGATACATATCTATACTTTTATGTATAGGTGTATGAGGGGTATAGGAGATAGAGGAGTGGGGTGTGGGTTGTGGGCTGGAGGAAATGTATGGGATCCCCCATTAAAAAGAAAACTAGTCTAATTCAGGTCAACCAAAGTACACAACCAAAGTGCAGACTTTTTTTTGTTTTTGTTTTTTTTAAGCGTGTGACAGCACATGAAACCATTCCAGGCAAATCAAAGTGAATCGCAAAATTAATACTGGACTCCAAAAAGAGTCAATTTGAATAGAAAGCAGCAAAGCTTTTAGTGACAGATTTGCATAAACAGCACAACGAATAACACTGGAACAGAGTGGAAAGATTTTCATCTATGTGACACTTGTGCTTCACAGTGCACTGTTTATTTTACCACACAAATAAAGACTCGCGGTTCTCTCTCTTTTCAGGTTTTTAATCAAAATGACACAAGTTTCAGTACTCCCGCACTAGCCTACCGCCTTCGAAAATCCACTGGGATCTGGCCGACCCACAGACCTTTGCAGGAGCAGTGAATAAGAGTTGTTTTTAGTTCAGAAGCGAAGCGATTTGCAAAAGGCACAATTTAAGGCAGAGTAAACTTATTTACAGCATAATTTAAGATCTTGGAAAGGTCCCATAATGCTTGAATACAGATTAAACAGGGGAACGCTGTTTTGGGTCCCAAATACCCAAAACAGCGCTCAGAACATAAGAAACACAGGCATACAGAAATTCAATGGGCAACGGGAAAGACCGCTAGATGTAGTTAGAGTTAAACTAAATCACATAAATACAACACACAATGGGAGTCAACAGAAAAGGGAGAGCAGTGTCATCTATTCTCCTCCGGACTAATCCTTCTTTCCTTCTTAAGGTGGTATCCGATTTTCATCTGAACCAGTCTATTTCTTTACCCGTCTTCTTTTCAGACCCAGCCTAACAGAAGAGGTTTTTTTTTTAATTGATTGATTGATATTTTATTTCTATCGCGCTCGTACACAAGTGTTTCAGAGCGCGACAAGGCAAGGGAGGGGAACAGGGAGAACAAAACAGCGATCTTACTAGGCCCAGTTACATTGAGAATGCGCAAGTGCATGGGAGAGGGGGGAGGGGAGAAGTGCATGGAAGGGGGAGAGGTGGAAAGTGCGAAGCAGAGGAGAAACAGATAAATAACAAAAAATAAATAATAAAGGCAACAAACAGTGGTAATGCAGCCAGCAATTTGCAAGTGCTAGGTTTAAGGCAGCAGACAGGGTAGGCCCGATAAGTGCAGAAAGAAAAAGGGGAGGCTGTATGGGTACAGATACAGACCCCAGTGCAAGGGGTGGCCTGGAGGCAGTGCAGGAGGTTGACAGGATGAAGAGGTACCTGGGCCCAAAAGACAGAGGATGGCCAGGTGCACGGTGCCAAGAGAGAACAGATCAGCAGGGGAGAGGGGAGCGAAGGCAGAAGAAAAGAGGAAGGTCTTGAGGTGCTTCCGGAACCGGAGATGGTTCTCCTCAAGTTTTAGAGTGGCAGGGAGGCTGTTCCAGAGGGAGGCCCCAGCCGAAGACAGAGATCTACCCCCAGCTCGTTTCTTAGAAAAACGACTGAACCTGAGTGAGTTGGAGGTAGAGGAGCGAAGAGCTAAAGAGGGGAGATATTTGCAGAGGGATAGCTGAAGGTATTTTGGACCCAGACCCCAGAAAGCCTTGTGGACAATGCAGAGGGTTTTGAATTTAATCCTTGCATCCACTGGGAGCCAGTGAAGAGATTTCAGAGCTGGAGAGATACGATCCCAGGGCTTGAGGCCAAGGACAAGTCTCGCAGTCCTGTTCTGGATTAGTTGCAGAGGGCGGAGAGTAGAGGCAGGTAGATTTAGAAAGAGGCTGTTACAATAGTCCAAGCTAGAGAGAACCAGAGCTTGAGATACCATGAGCTTCTGGGGGAAGGAGAGGAAAGGCAGAGTACCTCTGAGGAGGTGCAATCGGAAATTTGACTTTTTAGAGACCTCAGAGATGTGGGCGAAGGAAAGGGTGGAGTCAAAGATGACCCCGAGGTTCTTAGCCTCGCAGGTGGGGTAGGAGGAGGGCCAAGGGAGGCCAGCCAGAGAGTGAGGGGAAAGGATGGTGAATGTGTGCCGATGAGGAGGATCTCCGTCTTGCTGGCATTCAGACAAAGATCATTGGCGGCACACCAATCTTGAATGGCAGTTAGGCAATCAGAGATGAGAGAGGGAGAGGAGGTGGCAGAGGGCAGCCTGAAAATGAGTTGAGTGTCGTCAGCGTAGCACGCGAACTTTGAGCAGAAAATGGCAATGCAGTGGGCGAGAGTTGCCAGGTATTGGTTGAAAAGCCAGGGCGAGAGGTTAGACCCCTGGGGAACACCACAGGTAGAGAGGAAGATAGATGAAAGGAAGGACCCAAGTTGGACCTGGGAGGGTCGATCTGAGAGGAAAGAGGTCAGCCAGGCCAGAGCCTGATCAGTGATACCCGGGTTTTCACGGAGACGGTTGAGCAGGATGGTATGGTTGACCGTGTCGAAGGCAGAAGAGAGATCGAGGAGATGAGAGACGGAGAGGAGGTGGCAGAGGGCAGCCTTACTGCACAAAGCACATAAATCATAGTATATGCATATGAAATGAAAAGTGGTCAATGTAGGGGGACACCAGTAAGGCACAGGCAACAGACAGCCAGAGGCGCTGCAAAGCGAGGGCCATGCCCAGAGCCTGAAAAATTCTTACAAGCATAGATTTCTGGAAGTTTGGAGCAACTCCCGTGTGGAGCTGTGGTGCTCACATGAAGTCAAGGGACCACCACACCTGCAGTGGTCCCATCAATGGGTCTCAGCAATGCCATGTTGAATTGAACAGTAGCAAGGCAGAATACAGGAAGTCTCGAGGCCTGCCAGGGGAACAGGTAGGGGTGACTCCTTCTTAATGGGTGATGGGGTCACCGACCCACCACTGTTGCCCATTATGGATGAGCCAAAGCCAGTGAAAAGACAGTGCTCCCAAGCGCTCCTGGGCTGGCTTTAACTGTCAAAGGAAAATGTGGATTCCCTTTGAAGGGCATAGCTCCAGTAAGCTTGAGCACAGTGGTGTGACTTTATATGCTTGCTAATATGATTGAAATCCTCAATTCTTATGAATTTCAGAATATTGAATTAACAACAGACAGCACGTCTGTATTTGATAAATCGGCACATGCAGCCAAAACAAAAATGTGAGAAATAATTTTTGAAGTTATGCACCGCATATCATAAATGAATACCCTTTGTTCAGATAATCTAAGAAATTCCTATTTTGTGCTGTTGTTTGGTGCTTTTAATTGTAAAATAGGTGCTGCCAATGAAGCGAACTTTGTCAGCGACTAGCGGGTTCAAATAGCCAAGTGACATTCGTACAAATAAAGCTGGGTGGGTTTTGTTACGTTTTATCCATGACTGGACTTTTGACGTTGCTTTCCAAAGCTTGAAGGGTCCTGCTCGTCAGATCCGTGCATCGAGCGGCTTAGATGTGAACACGGCTCACTCGTGTGCAGACCGTTACGCAGCAGCTTTGTTTCTCTTCCCCGCGGGCCACAAGAAATGCAGAGAATTCCCGCCGCCGCCGCCGCAGCCCCTCGTCTGCCCGACCTGGCACGCCCCGCCGACACCGGAGCCCGACCACCAAGCAGCCTGTTCGGCAGGTGAGCGGTGAGCGAGCGGTGGGTCTATTCACACGGTGCTGCCCCTGGCGTGGCCCCGCGCGGCGGCAGACACTCCCTCAGCCAGCGCGGTAACCCGATGCCCCAGCACCCGAGGGAGGAGGACGCGCGAGTTCACCCCCAGGGACCGTCCCCATCTCCGACGATAAAGACTGCGGCCTGGCCCCGCCCGCCTTTATATTGCAGCAGCAGCAGCACAGGCCTGGCGCTGCAGGCAGCAGTCCCTCAGGGCTCAGAGCCTCCCACTCCCCCGTCCATCTGCCGCCAGGCCCCCGCCACCTCCTGCCCTTCCGCCCGACTCTAGCGTGGGCCGCGAACTAAGGGCATAGCCGCCGAGAAGGGAGGACTGAATCCTGTGCAAGCCCGGCACCGTGGACGAGCGCCATCCCCATCACTGGACCGGGGAACAGGTGCGTCTGAGATAATCGTTATGCCTCTTACATGCATACAGGGCACAGGACAGGTGCACAGAGGGGCATGGAGGGCGGCGGTGGGGACGACGTGAGAGGTTAAAGCAATTGGGGGAATAGGGGTTTTAGCAGTTCTGTGCCTCATAAATAGAACAGTGGGTTAATGCACCTACTAGAGATGGACTTTCAAAAAACGCGGGGCCCTGATTAACAAAAAGAGCAAATATGGAGCATTTAAGGCGTGCACCTGTTTGCTTTTTCCTGACTCTCAAAAGCCGAAAACAGGAGCACATCTGGAAATGCGTGTAGCATCCGTGGGTTACGGACGCGTGCAGATCTTTGTGAATTGTACCTGCACGTGGGCATCTCAAAACAAAAGTGCTCCCGGCGTGTCCAGATTGCCTCTGGTTGTAGGATTTGTGAATCCGGTATAATGGTGTGGAAGTGCAAATCTGTGATGCTGAGGGCATCTTGTTTGCTGTAGTGCAAACCGCTGTGGATTAGATACTCTGCATGCAGGTCACACGTTCCTATCTCAGCAAGATAGCTCATTTGGTTAATGCGCATGCTGCATAGTACTGCGAGTGACACATGGTTTATATGAATGCGAATATTTGCTTTCATTGTTATGCAAACCACAGCCTCACTGTATGTTCACCTCAGGATCTTGTTATTCCCCATCATGCAGCAGGGGTAGGGTTCACAATGGGAGCGTGGCAATAGAATCATGTCTGACGCCAGCAAGAGGTTATCGATTGGTTGGTGGTGTCTAATTTACAAATACTGCTCCTCGTGCCGGAAAGGCAATTTTTGAGACCGGCCAGATGGCTCTCGTGCGACACTTAATTACTGGCCAGTCTTTGCACGTGTAAGCCAGCCCAGCCCCCATCTTCGCAGCCACGTATGAAACAGAACGCTGGTCTGCACCAGGCCAGGCTCTCCGCCTAAAAAGCAACCTGTCTTGAAAATAGGCCGATTTCTTTGACGCGTGTTGCAAGTAGGTTGCCATTTTCCAGTGGAGTATACTGTGCTTACTATTATGCAAAACCCTTCAAAAAAACAACACGTCTTTAGGTTCTTGGTTTGAAGGGTTTTAAAAGCCTCCTACCAACAATGCAACTAGAGTGTGCCCTCTATCCAAGCCCACAACCGCATCTCTGGGCTCTCAGAAGCACGCCCCAGAGGCCCCGACTGATGTGGTATGTTCATTGTTTACTGCCGTCATTGTCTTGTAATAGTATTTTTGAGTTGACAGCGCTTCATGCCAGATTGCCCAAGCTTCTAAGCACTGTAATGCCAGGTGTTAGTGCCCCATTTAAAGGCGGTGGGTACTCACACTTACGTCTTGCAGGCTGCCCGCTTGAGCTATCCTAAGGAAGGTCCTCTTCTAGGTTCCTCTGTATCCTTCGTTATAGGCGCTACACGGCATGACACGCGCAGCATTGTTTGACGGAGGTACTGCCGAGAGCGCACCTGCCGGGACACAGAGAAGGCCAGAGTTGGCCCTTTCTATCACATCATCCACGAGACGCTTAATGCCCACCTAAAGGTGTGTCTTCTCAAACGCTAGCAGTGCTGGGCGGTGGCAGAACAAAACGGCTCATGACCACGCTTCCTATGCACCACGCGGTACTTTGCTTTAGCAACAATTCTCATATTTCCATAGTTCTCTGAAATGGGCCGATAAAGCATGCGCAAGTTGCGGCAAGCAACACTCCACTCTACCCAGTGTGTGCGCACGGCACATACTCCAACCGTAAGGAGATGTGGCAACACAGCAGCCGCACGAGAGTTAAACTGAAGAAGGGTCCCCGAAGAGCCCCCTGGCCTAGTGCATGCCCTGGGGCATTCCATTGCACGATGCTCTGTCTGTTCTTGGACTTTAGGGGCCCGGCCAACCCTTTAATTCAGCTGCCTTCCTTAAGAAGTCCTCTGGCATCCCAGAAGGATGCAGAGAAAAACGCATATACGCTAAGCCGCGGTAGGACGGCCGAGGGACGCGTTCCATGACCTCAGCGCGGGCTCGCTCCGCGCTCATAAGAAGCACCAGCCAAGACTCTCCACTCGCAAGCACTCTCCCCTCGCCACCAAAAGCACGTGCAAGGACTCTCCCTTCACCCATAAGAAGCACGGTCAAGACCAGGACCCTTAACTCCACCCCTACGAAGCACGGTCAAAAACTCTCCACGCACCCTTAGGAAGCACACACAAGGACTCTTTCTGGCACCCCAAGGAAGCACGCTCAATGACTCTTTCCCCCTATGAAGCATGTGCTAGGACTCTCCTCTCACCATTAGGAAGCACGTGCAATGACTCTCCCGTCGCCTCTAGGAAGCACACACAAGTACTCTTCCCTCACCCTTAGGAAGCACGCTCAAGGACTCTCCGCTCACCCCTAGGAAGCACGTGCCAGGACTCTTCCCCTCACTCCAAGGAAGCACGTCCCAGGACTCTTCCCCTCACTCCAAGGAAGCACGTGTCAGGACTCTCCCAGCACTCCAAGGAAGCATGCACTTTTGTAGTCTATAAGTGCGTATGACTGCTGCAGGCAACTTTTTTATGTGTAATCATTGTGACATTCGAACATTGTCGATGATACACACATCTGGGGATTGGCATTGTCGTGATAGGCAGCTAGTAGGAGGGCTCATGCCGATCTCCTACTGCATTTCATCATTTCATAAGAAAAGTATTTGCAAGTGTGGGTAATTTTTTTTACAACCTGTAAAAGGGATGAGAAAGTTGAAAGCCTTGGAAAACAAACAATATTGCGTAAACAAGATTGCGGACCGAATGGTACACCCTATCCTCTCCCCTTACAGCCCTTGCCTTCCCTCATGTTCTCCTCCACAAAAATAACTTTCAACTTTCTGACTGTTCCCCTCTTGGACTAGGCCTCTGAATTAAGACTGGTTTGGCAGTCCTAGGAGTTCCATACGAGAAATAGCTGCAATACCTCAATTGGCTGCATCAGATGTATTGGGCTGACATTTCTACTAGGATTGCCCAAGCACGTTCTGGAGCCGCTCACACACCCAACATCTAATTTATGTTTCTCCAAAACTGCTTTGGAACCAAATTACTTATGCTATCTCAAGACATATATCTATTTTCTAACTTTCTCCAGAAGACTCTCCATTTAAGATGAACTGACACACACCCATCTTTACCCAAAGCACTTCCCTTTTCCCAAATTGCCTTCATCTCTTCCCCACTCTCACTCTAGCATTGCTCATTTTGCTCACTATTCCTCAAGCAGATTAAGGTCTGCAGCACCCGGGTGGGGTCTCAATACGTCACGGACAAAGATCAGGTGCTCGGAAACTACGAGAGTGGTGATTTGGCCCAGTATAAAAGCAAAGTAACTTAAGAAAAGTGAACTGCAAATTTGGTTTGAACATCTTCACGTACTAATTATGCACAATTGCTAATTCTGTTGGTTACCCCCTTTTGCTATCTGCTTGACTGTCATCCACTTCGCAAGTGGACAAGGCATCCACTTCCCATCATCGCTCTGCAGCCTTCGACAACTGAGAGACAATATTATAGTGGATTAATACCCATCTCAGCACAGGCATCCGTTTTCTTCAATGAATTTGGTGCACGTATAGAGCACATATTAGATGGTGGGTGAGCAACCACATATGTTTAATTTGCTGGTGTCTTACGAATGTTAATTTTTTTGGGGTGGGCGGTTCAATGCTTCGTTAGATTTACATTTCTTAATTGCGAGGCATTAGTTCAGAGCGTGCTGGTACAACCACAAACACTTACAAACAAGCATACACACACACATAAACCACCCAGACCCCACACAAACAAGCAAATACAAACATACACATGTATGCAGAGACCATACACAAACTAGTGTAGACACCGCAAACACACGGATATACTCTTGGACAGAGACACCACACACACACGCACAATACACACATACTGTGAGGGGTCAGAAATGAGACACAGACACTAAGTGGTAATAGTCTCAGAATTGGCCATTTTATTAACAGAAAGGAGTTTGGATAAAGGCCTAACTTTCCCTATCCTAACGTGAATGCCCTTTCCTAAGAAACTAAAACGAAAGCATGCTGACCTTGTGTAACTAAATCTGCCCCTCACACTAACATACACAAGCAAAACGTGCAAGGTAAACGTTTCAAAGTTCAACTGAACAGAAATGTGCAAAAACTCAAACATAGAAATTCAACCAAAATAATCCTTGTGTCCAGGGGTTGATCTACCTCCGCTGGATTGTTTCAGGAAAACTGTTCACAATGTTCTGGATCAAGACCAGTCTCTTAAAGACAATACCAATGTCTCTTTTACTTAATACTCTCCTCAGGATGGCAAATCAAATGTTCCTTCCACAAAACTGGTTGGAATATAGCATAGAGGAAGTCTCCCTGTGTCTTTCAGAATGGCAACACAAAATGTCTTCCAAGGCACTGGTTGGAATATGGCAAAGGAAAGTCTTTCCTACTTTTCAGGATGGCTAAACAAATGTATTTTCCCCACCAGTAATTCAAGCATGGCAAAAGGCAAGTCTTTTCAAAGTCTCTGGTTGACAAAATGTTCAATTGAAACAAAAACTTAATATAACCAAGTCGCTCTTCAACACACCTGTTCAAAGTGAGTTTCCCAACTGAAAACTCTTGATATTGTGGATTAGTCTACTGCCAGCAATATGCCCCTTTTGGCTCAGATAGCCCGTTGGCCCGTTGTACTCTCCTGCCAGGTATCCCTTTCCAAAAAGGTTTCACTATCTGATGTTCTTATCAGGTCTCTCTGCAACATTGACATCCCTCAACTGAAAACTCTTGACATCCTGGTTTAGTCTCCTGCCAGGAATCTCTCTCCTTTTGGCTCACACAGATCCCCGTGTGAACTCTCCGGCCAAGTATCTCTTTCCAAGACGGGTCTCTACCTGATACTCTTATCAGGCCTCTCGGCAGCATTCACATTCTCCTTAGGTATCACACTCTTGTACTTCTTCAATAGCACAACTTTGTTGACTTCAGTTGTTACTTGTGCCAATTTCTCCCATACTGACATCCCATATATGAGAGTTTTTTCAAGCTCTGTCAACCTTTCTTTCAATCTGTCTTGGCTCTTGGAAATGCTTGTTCCAAGTTTACCCCAACTGACATCTCATGTCAGGAGAATTGTACAACTTGCCACTTTGCTTCCCTCACAACCTCTCTTGGCTCTAGGCAAAGCTGGTTCCAGGTTCCCCCAACTGACATCTCATTTCAGATGAATTGTACAACTCTTGCCACTTTGTTTTTCTCACAGTGTATTTTGGCTTATGGCAATGCTGGTTGCAGGTTTCTCCCAACTGACCTCTCACATCAGGAGAATTGTACCATATATGCCCCTGTTGTTCTTTTGGTAATGTCTTTTGGCTTAGGCAATGATGGTTCCAGGTTGCACCATGTTCGCCTTCTCTTTTCAGTTCTGTTTGGTCGGTATTCAGAAATGCCTTCAAAACACTTTTTAGCTTGTTCGCACGTCCCAGGCCCCCAAGCTTCTAGGCTGACTCACCGGTTTACTCTGCGGCTGCTGCGTGAAGTTTGTGTGAGGCTAGCTTGACCTTATCGGCAGAGTATCATTTGGTTGCTGCGTTAGCTTTGAAGTCTTTTGCTGTCAGAACCAGTGCAGCTCCGCAGGACCGCGTCTCCCTGGACCCCGCTGCACACTCTTCACTGAAATGTCACCAGAGATCCTCCTCTCCGGTCCCGAATGCCACCCACTTGATGCTGGAAGACGTCTCCTCTTCTCCCCACGTCTCCTCTCCATGGGATTACCTCTGCCACCGGTCTCGCTTCCAGCTTCATGTACTCTGCATTCTTTCTCCTCTCTCCTTCTTCCTTGCTCTTGCTGCAAGTGATCCGTGGCTTTAAATGTCCCACACAGCTGATTAGGTTCATGACAACTAGACTAGACATTACTCTTAGCGTCACATTTACTGCACATGGAACATTTGCTCCTCTTCCTTGTCATAGTACCTGGGGCTTTCTGGAATTTGGAGTCCCAGGAAGTTTGAACTGATTTTAAGTCACATTTTTGAACAGTTGCATTTAAAATACAATCACCATAAACATCAGATGTTTCATATGTTCTACTTGCACAAACACGCTCCAATACAGACACCCCAAACCTGTATTCATGCTCTTGTAGAGGTACCATAGGCGCATGCTTACACACACACACACACACACACACACTCACACCCACACTCACACACTCACACTCACACTCACCTAACATACACAGACACACCAACCACACACATTGTACACCACATGCACACAAACACATATGCAAAACACGCACACATTCACACTCATTCAAAAGTACACATTACTGACATGTGTGCACAGACACATACAACACAAGCATGTACAAACACACATATTTTTCTTAAAGTTCCAGTAAGTTCCCTCATTTCACATTTTTGTTCGTTGTACATTCTCCCAAACATCTGCTTATATTGAACCACCTCCATTTCCCCACCAGAATAACATATCTATGTATTCTTTTCTTTTAGCTTCTTTGTTGTACTTTCTGTTCATTTCATTTAGTGATGTATTTTTTAAACTGTACATGGAAAGAGGTTGTAATAAATACCAGAGTTGGTAGACTGTTCTGAAAGTCCATCAACATCTTAATAAAGGTGCGTTCATGGTAACATCTTACTTTTAAACTATGTGGAAAGCGGTTGTAATAAATACCAGAGTTGGTAGACCTTTCTTAAAGTACATCATCATCTTAATAAAGGTTTATTAATGGTAACAGCTTTTTTAAAAACTTTTTTTTATTGAATTGGTTGAATTTATTCAACCTTTCAACATTTTTGTTTTTGATCAACATACAAAAAAAGTTAAATACAGATTGATAAATATTATGAAAGCATACATAATAAAATTACAAATATTCAGATAATCAGTTTAAGTATTTTACCAAAACATATTAAATTATTCAGCTGATTAACAATTGATCATATAACTCCTTTAAAATTTCTCTATATATTATCACATTTCAAATGTCATCCCATTTTCTCGATTTTGATTTGATTGTCCTTCTCTAGGTTAAGGCTAACCAAAAAATGTACAGCAGCTACTTGGATTGGGAGATAGGAGCTATTCAAAATGATTGATCAGCATTGTTCTATTTCCAGAGTGTCCAAATATTGACAATGTCTGGAGAAATTAGTACTTCTTTTTTCAAGTAATGCTGGACATTGAGTTAAGTGTTTTAGAGTTTCACAAATGGAGTTACAAAAACGACAATGGCTTTCTTGATTTGTTATTAATTTCCTTTTCATAAGTAAGGCTTGATTTGGCATTATATTGAATCAAAGCCGTAAGATTTGAGCATGATATTTTGGAGATGGGACTTTGATGAGATTTGCTGGTAATAATCTCATTTTCTTGGTGGCAAGCGTTCAAAGTCTCCATCAATATATAGATGACAAAGCTCACACATCCGAATCCAGTCAGTGCTATAAATTTGATTTTTTGCCTTGTCAGGATTGTTAATTAAGACCTCAATTGTTAAGTCTGCATTGACAAGGATAGAATATGCTTTCTTAATCCAAAGCTGAAAGAACTTGTGGTCTGATGAAAACATATGTGCACTCAATTCTTTGAGGATTACATTATGTGTAGTCGAGATTAGACGTTTTCTGAATAAGGAGCATAAGCGCCACCCATATAGAGCTTCAAGGGAGATCAGACCTAGCTCATATCGCAGCCAGGAGCACGGAATAGATACAGACAGAGATAACACTTTTTTCCAAAAGCGGGCTTCCCATTTATCAAAGCTAAATTTAGAAGACACATCAAGTGTCTCTAACCCATACAGAATAGATGGAACAGCTTTTTGCGTCCAGTAAAACCAGACCGGTTTGATTGAGAATTTGCCGTATCTATGCATGAGTATCCTGGACTGAGATATTGCAGTGTCTAGTCTCTTCTTAACTTGCTCCAGGTGGGCAACAGGTTGCTGAGGACCTTCAAAAATCATACCCAAGTAAACATATTGTGATACCAGATTCAGTTTTATCTTGTTAATATGCCATGTATGTTTCTTGCCAGCAATTCTCCTAGGGGAGTACATGATTATTTGTGCTTTGTTTGTATTTATAATAAGTTCATTGTTCACTATATAAGAGTTGAGAGCTGCAAGAAGATTTTGTAAGCCAATCTGTTTTTTTGACATTAAGACCATGTCATCGGCATACATCAGATTATGTATTTGGTGGTTATTTATCTTTGGGGAATCAGAAATCACATTTTTGAATACGTGAGTCGCATCATGGATGAAATAATTGAAAATAGCGGATGGTAACATCTTAGTTTTTCAAAATATGTTGATTTTTTATGTTATGTGCAATGTTTACCACACGTTTATATTTTTACTTGTCATTATGTAGAAACAGTGTGACAGCCTTGTTGGGTGGATCATTGTGTCAGTATTTATGAATTCACGGTGACCTCATACTTTGTCTATTGTTGGGTGTATTGGTTAAGTGGTACAAGTTTGCTCAGAAATTCATGCATTGTTTCTACATCTAGAGCAATGTGTATATCTTTCCTGACCTCAAACTAGTCTGTGTGTTTAATAAAGTAGATTTCAGCACTTGCTCTTTGTTATTTGTATCCATTTTCCTAGTAAACTGCAATCATCTTAAAGGGGATAGCAATTACGATGCTCTTCAATTTGGAGCTAGAATATTTTCAGCCGTGGGACATAATGCACACTGGGCTCAATGGTCATTTGTCACACCACTTCCCACAACAGTAAAATGTCTGCAAACAGCAAGGCATGAATACACTTTTGGATATTATTTTTACTATTTTGTGTGCAGCTTGGGTTGCCCTGTTTAAGGCGCAAGCCTACTGAATGAAATGCATTCCTTTCGTAGCTTGTGTTGGTTGCTTGTGCAAGCATGGCAAAAGATGGGTGTGACAGAGAGTCTCTGACAGTGCAGGGCGGGGTGGAAGGTTTGGGGGGGTCAGTGGTCATGTTCCTTATTTAGAAGGGGTCTGGCCAACAACCCTGTGGTGGTTGCGGCTACACCTGTTACACACCCAAAAGCCAGGGCACAACTACTTCATGTGTCTTATGGCAAAACGTACGGGGCAGAAGATCTGCCAGAGCACATGCTTGCCGGTACATACATACAAAAGTCCAAACTTGTACCACTCTCTCAATCTCCGTCACCTTTCTGAAACATACCAAAACAGTCTTTTCCCCAAGTTCTCCACCTCCTGCACACTCCTCTCTAGTCTTTTGCTCCTCCTTCACCTTCTCCTAAGTCAAAACTATTGCATTAGAGTACAGAAAGGGAGGAATGGCACATGAGGAGGGACACACAACCTGTAAGGGTTATTTGCACACCCACTGACTGCCCATGGCTATGCTAATCCATGTGGCAATTCCCATCCAGTTCCAGCCCCAAACCCTGCCTCATGGGAACTCTTTGAGCTCGCTTTAATGAAGCCTTAACATCAAACTTTGCACTCAACATGCCTGCCAGTGTTTTTTTAAGCAGTCCTCTAAAACTTAATGACTTAATTAGAGTTGTAAACCTGCTATTGGTGTAATAAAAATGTCGTACCAGTTCTGCCTTCAGCCACTCAATTTATAAGCCCTGAAGGCCTGTTAAAAACAAGCGTGGGCAAAGCCAACAGTTTTGGCTTGTGTAGAAGTATTAACCTTTGCCAGCCACTGCTATTAGATGCCCAGCTACTTGCACCATTTTGCATCTGCTACCATCAATGGGCAGTTAATACCACTACGGCTGTGGTGGGTTGGGGTCATCAGTCTTAGTTTTGCATGCGGGATCACTGATCTGTGTCAGGATTGCCTCAGCTTCTGCCGATGTGAAACCTAAGGTTTCAGCTCTCACATTCGTAAGATGCTCAATTTCTTCAACTAACATGTTACTGCGTGCCTCCGCCCTGTGTGTGTGCCACAAAGGAACAAATACAAGAACAAGGGGTAGGGTGGACACTAAGAAGAATAAAACAATTGGCATATTTAATTCGAAAAGAAATAAACCGAAAATTGCACGCAATAATGTTAGGCCGATATTACAAGAACCAAAGGATACCCAGAGGACTCGGAATTAATTTGCGACCAACTTTATGCAAAGAAAATAAAGAATTTGTGCGTATGTGTGAGGTGATTTTAAACAAATGTTCTCTAGATTTGATCCTTTTAACTATCCAAGAACTTACGAAGGACGTTAAAACCCTTATTGATGAGATTGGGGAATTAGAAAAAGAGCTATATACACTCATTGGCAAAGAAGAATTGGGAACCATCCTGATAGATATTAACCATAAACTAGAATCTTATAAGAGTGAAATTGAGGCAAAAAAGGTTAGGAAATTTCGTAGAGAAACCTACGACTATTTAAATGGTGAAGTATACACCTGGATGGATAAATACTGGACTCCATTCCAAAAGAAACAACATCAAGGAAGTACAGATAACACCTCAAGTACAGATTCTGAAGATTCGAGAGGCAAACAAAGCACGCCAAGAGACAACATTCCAACTGAGCGACAGACAGAACCAACAACATCGACAGTGAGAGAATCAACCACTGCACAACTGTTTTTAGGCCGAGCAACCGGAGGAAAAGAACGAGACGTGTAAAAAGAAAACCAAAGAGTAGAGAAAAGAGGAGCAAGACAGAAGAAAACTTAGTTGTGAATATATCATCGAGAAGATTAACCAATATGGAAGAGACTCTACTACAGAAAGACCTGAGTTTCGTTCCCACCCACAGCACAACAATGTTTGAAACTAAGATTGACTTGTCTAAACTGATTCGTAAATTGAAATTGAAAGTATTTTTTGATGAACTCGAGATGGTACAGACAAAGGAGAAAAATTTAGAAGAATTGCAAGAATTTAGAAAGAAAAGCAACTTTATGCCACCAATAAGCGTTCCGTCTGTCTATAGAGATTTTTCATAGACAAGTTCTCAAAGATTTGAAGAAAATTTCATTTAAGTGACCCAAATATGGAAATTTGAAACCTAATGAATTTAACTTACTGAAAGGATTATTATGTGATGATGACATAACCATCCGGCCAGCGGATAAAGGAGGAGCACTTGTTATCATGAATAGCCAAGACTACCATAATGAATGCATGAACCAACTACGAAATATTGATGTTTATTCAGAGTTAGATAAAGACCCCACGGTAGAAATACTGAAAAATCTTGAAGAACTTTTGGAAAAAGCCAAAGAACTGGGTTGGATAAGTGAAAAAACAAGATCTTTTCTCACTAATAAACATCCGAGAGTTCCAAACTTCTATACACTTCCAAAAATACACAAACAGTTAACCAACCCACCCGGCAGACCCATTGTTTCTGGTGTGGATAGCCTACTACAACCACTTGGACAATCCATAGACCAATTCTTGCAACCATTAATACAGAAAACTGGTACTTACATAAAGGATACCTCTCATTTTTTGGAGAAATTAAAGAACAACATATACACAGAGAATTCCATCTTGTTCACTATTGATGTTAAGAGCCTTTATATGTCTATCCTGCATAATTTAGGTATGGAAGCAGTAGAGTGGCTTCTCCTCAAGGAAGGAGATCTGAAGGCAATCAAAGAATGTATTCTTTTTTTAAATTTTTTTTAATTTTTGTCGGCAGAGGTTCACAAGGCACATACGTCAAGGCAACAAACAATTAAATCAAGCATAGCATAAAACATCGTAATGGTTACAGAATACAGTTCCAACAGTGGATATAGAGCATCAACAATACAGAAGTACACAGCAAAAATCACGGTGCATGGGTAGAGACCGGAGATAAGCCAGAACCGGGCGTGTTCTCACTTTGATTGTTGAGATATGTATTAAATTTGCTCCAGATGTTCCTGGGGCGAGATTGGGCGGGCAGCATTGTCAGGTATTCCTCCTCACAGTTCCACGACCATGTGAGCATAACCAGCCATTTCTGAGAGGCCGGTGGGGAGGAGCGCTTCCAGTTCTGAAGTATACATTTTTTGGCAATCATGCAGCTTATATTCAAAAACTTTTTCAAGCGCTTAGTTTCGTCAGAACTCCAGACCCCAAACAGAACCGCCAAAGGATCGGGATCAATTACAGTTTCAGTTACCGCACTTAGTGTATGGAGGACACTGTCCCAGAAACCGGACAATTTGTTGCAGGTCCAGAACATATGCAAGTGATCAGCACCCACCGCCCTACAGCGCGGGCAGAGGTGCACCTCAGAGCGAGCAAACCCCGATGTCCTGCGTGGTGTATAGTAAAGCCTATTGAGGAGCTTGTATTGCATGGCCCGAAAACGGAAATTGAGAGACACTTTTTGTGTGTGGCAGCACATATCCTCCCATAATTCATCAGAAATTTCTAGACCCAGTTCAGCCGACCATCCGTCGCGCGCCCCAAGAGTAGGAATGGGGATGATATCTAGTAGGATTTGATACAGTGAAGAGACGACGCCACATGCACCGCCCGAGTTGGCGATGTAGGCTATTGCCGGATTGTCTGGGGGCTCATCCGGAAAGGAAGGCCACATGGTGCGGAACGCGGCGCGAAGCCTGTAGTATTGGAGAATCTCTAGGGGAGATCTGGTGTGCCCCGGTCTCCAGGTCTGGGGGCCTATGAATTTGCCCTCGGGATAGAAGTCGGACAGGGCCCGATACCCCAGTGCACCCCAGTGCCGAGCCAAAGCGGTATCAAGCATGGGCTCCAGGCCCGGAAAAGGCCCACACGGGAAGCCATTTGTAATATGGGGAGGGCCCACTTGTCGAGTGTAGCAGACGTGACCAGGCATACAGGGTCGCAGCAATGGGGTCAACGGGGGAATCAGATGTGTAACGTCGATGTAATATCAGGGACATTAAGTTGATACCGGCGGAGGCAAGCCGCTCCAGTTTGACATGTGGGCGCACTGGGGAACCTGGGTACCAATGAGTAACATGCTGGGCCTGGGCCGCGATCCAGTATAGTTCTAGGTCCGGAGCAGCAATACCACCCCGTTTGTACGAAAGTGCCATGTCAGTCCACTTCTTGCGCACCACACCGGAGTGCCAGAGAAATTGCACACAGAGCGTATGCAATCTAGTGAAGTAAGCCCTCCCGGGCCATATAGGAATGTTGCAAAAGGCGTATAAGACCTTGGGGAGCAAGATCATTTTAATAAGGGATAGACGACCAGCGACGGACAACGGGAGGGTGCACCAACGTGCAATTTTGGTCTCAACTGTTCGTGCTACAGCTGAGTAGTTATCGGCAAGCAAGGTGGGCTTAGTGAGGGAGATCTGCACCCCAAGGTATCTCACACCCTCAGGGGCCCAGTGCAGGGGATACTCGGTGGTGGGCTGCAGGGTAGCTTTAGTGAGCGGGAAAATCTCTGATTTGGAATAATTAATCGTAAATCCAGAGTGGGTGCCGATCCGGGTAATGTCTCTCAGTATGGGATCCAGATGGTTTGTGGGATCTCTGACATATAATAGGACATAGTCAGCATATAGGGATATTATTTCAGGATCGTCAACCAATCGTACTCCTTTACGCGCGTGTTTGGATAAAGTCCACCATCGGTTCTATCACCAATGCGAAAAGGATCGGGGAGAAGGGGCAGCCCTGTCTGGTGCCTCTGAATAGAGTGAACATCTCGGATGTTAGTGAGTTGACTCGTACCCGCGCAACGGGGGAAGTGTACAAGAGTTTAATGAACCCTATCATGTTAGGGCCGACGCCCGACGCCCATTGTTTCGAGGACCAGCACATATATTTCCAGGAGACCATGTCGAAGGCCTTCTGAGCGTCCAGTGTAACCGCTACGGCCTGGACGTCCTGGTCTATACGGGACATGACATTGAATAGTCGCCTGATGTTATGTGAGGTGGACCTGCCGGGGACAAAGCCTGCTTGGTCCTCTTGTACCAAGTGCGTCATGATGGGCACAAAGCGGTTAGCAATGATCTTAGCAAAGATCTTTGAGTCTAGGTTCATGAGGGAGAGAGGTCTATAGGACCTGCACTCGTCCTCAGGTTTACCTGGTTTGAGCAATACCGTGATGGCCGCTTCCCGCATGGAAGGGGGAAGGATAGCGGCTCAGAGTGCCTCATTCCATACCTCCAACAGCCGGGGGGCCAGAATAGCCACGTGCTCACGATAGAAGTCCGCCGTGAGGCCGTCAGGTCCCACGCCTTGCCTATGGGCAAGTCTGAGATAGCGATACTAACTCGTCTAGCGTGAACGGGGTATCCAGCTGGTCTCGGGTCTGTGGGGAAATTTCCGTGGTGGGGATCTGGTCAAGGAGTTCTCGCATATGTTGTTCAGTGTGCTCTACGGGCTGGGAATAAAGGGATCTATAGAACTCGGTAAATATATCAAGTATTCGATGGTCCGCCCATTGAGCGTCACCGTTCTGCTCTTTTATGGAAGTGATCTGCGTGCGGCCCAGTTCCCCCCTCACAAGTGTCGCAAGTGTCTTGCCGGGTCTGTCCCCCGCTCCAAATTTCCTAGCGGCCTGCGGGCGGCTGAAATAATGAACTTCGCTGGTCGCTAAAGTTTTAAATACCTGGAGCTCGTCAGAGATTTGGGCCAGAGTGGTGGGGTCAGACCCGGAGGAGCAACATTGCTCCAACCTTTTCAGTTTGGCCTCAGATCGCCCTAGGGCGGCTCTAATAGCTTTCAACACCCCTGCCTCTCGGGAAATAGACATGCCCCTAATGTAAGCCTTGAAAGCCTCCCACCTGACCGCGGCGGTCGTGTCTTGAAGAGAGTTAAGCTCAAAGAAGGACTCAATGTCCGCTAGAATCTCAGATTTAAACACAATGTCTTTTAGAGCTTCGGACTTAAAGCGCCAGGTGCAGAGTGTTGGGATGGGAATTCCCAGCCCCAAGGACAGTATGATTGGAGAATGATCCGAGAATGTGCGGGGCAAAATGCGTGTTTCCTCCACCCTACCCATAACCTCTCTCGAGACCAAAAACAGATCTATCCTGGACGAACTATCGTGTACAGAAGAGTAATAAGTGTAGTCCCGCTGCTGGGGGTGAAGTGTTCTCCAGGCGTCACAAATATTGAGCGACTGCATGGGCCATGCAGCCTGCGCGCCGCGCCAGACAGGGCTCTGGGTGTAGTGGCAGTTCTGTCCAGGGCAGTGTCCAGTATAAGGTTCAGGTCCCCCCCCATATGATCTGCATCCCCACGAAGCCCAGCAGTATGGTAGTTACAGTGTCAAAGAATTCCGGAGAGTCTACATTGGGACAGTAAGTGTTAACCAGCAAGTACTCTTTATTGACCAGTGTGCAGTGTATTATAACATAACGACCCTCAGGATCAACATAGCTTTTATGCAGCACAAAGTTAATTGATTTGTGGATCATTGTGAGAACGCCCCTAGATTGTGTGGAGTAAGAAGTAAAGAACCTGGCAGAACCCCATGATGGGGCAACAGCCCTCGGAATGAGGCCATCGGAGTGTGTCTCTTGTAAAAGCAATATCTTGCAATTGTGTCTGTTAGCATATGCAACGATCTTGCGGGCCTTAGTGTGGTTGCTCAACCCCCGAATGATCCAGGACATAATGACTGTAGCCATTTCAGAGGTTGGTATCTACAGACACAGTACCCATAAATCAGTGAACATCCCAGCTCCCGTGATGGTATGAGCTCCCAGAGTTGGAACAGCAAGTGGGCATGGGGCCCTTCAGCATGCGCGCCGCGAAACCTTGTGTGCCTTTTTGTAAAACAACCCCTTTCCCACCCCCCACCCTCACCACTAACCATGGATCAGCAGTGTAAAGATCACCCACCCCTAACAACGCACAGTTGGGCCGTCCCCAACCTGGCCCAATCTACCCTGAGGCCCAACTGGGGCCAACACACACCAAAAAATAGAGAAAAAACAGTGCAATCGCAATGGGGTGCGCCGTTGCCGTGCACCAGCACGCTTGAAGCCAAATGGCTCAGTTGCAAAACGAGCAGTGGTGGCGGACTCGCGGCGCTGAACCGCCACAGAAAAGTCTGGGAAGATCCTGATGACATGAGACTCCAGTCGCAGCTCCCCTTTCTCCCACGACAGGCGAAGAATGAGGTCCCTGTCATGATAATTAAGAATCTTGGCTATAATGGGTCTGGGGATGTCACCAGGTCGGGGTTGCGGGGCGAGGGCCCGGTGAGCCCGCTCCACTGTGAAATAAGGGGAAAGGTCTGGATCCCCCAGCAAGTCCTTGATTATTTGTTCGACTGCATCTTCCATGCGCCCCTTCAGGGCAGTTTCAGGGACCCCAATGATGCGAAGATTGTTTCTGCTGGAGCGGGACTCCAAGTCATCGCATTTTGCTTTAACACTCTTCATGTCACGCGATAAGGTGACCACTGTGTCCTGAAGTACGTGTATCGCATCTTCATTAGTGGAGATCCGGCTTTCGGCCTCAGTAATTCTCGATCCAGCCTGATCTACCCGGGTCTTGAGCGAGGCGACATTCGCATTGATATTGTCAAGCTTCTCATGAAAGGAGGCAAAGTTCTTAGCCATTGATTCCATCATGGCATTGAGGTCCGGCGCCGCCACCCCCGGATTAGGGTTGTTGTCAAGTTCTTCCTGCGGAGGCCACGTGTGGCCCACCTCCGGTCGAGGGACCGTCTTGGTGAATTTGTCCATAGCACCCCCTTAAGCAGATCCTTTGGAGCGACTCGGCATGGCCGGAACCAGAGGGCACGACAAAGCTCGGTCGATGAAGCCAATGAGTCGGGTATTGAAGAGCTCCCGTGAGGGCACGACAGCAATCCCCGCCGGCTCGCGCCAGGCAGCCCAGCCAAGGCCCCCCGCGGTCGCAGATGGGGCGCCGGTGCGCCTCTATCGTCAGCGGCCTAGGCCCTTAGCGGAAAGGACCGTCCGGCGGGACCGGGGCAGGAGTGAGCCGGCACACAAGTGTAGTGCGTGCCCCAAGGTGCCAGGGGCAGAGCAGCCAGCAGCGAGTCCAACGGGAGGCACCCGGTCAGGTCACTATGAGAGCAGGGCCCAGTGTAGGCCCAATGGCGGCGAGGCACGGCGGGACAAGGATCTCCAGTTCCGAAAGTCCGATTTCTCCGAGAACTCGACGTGCGGATAGAGCTCAATGGCCACAGTGCAGGGATCGTAGCAGGTACACAGGATCCAAGGCAGAACCCCAGATGTCAACGGATAAGAGGTGGCTAGGCATGGAGCTCTTACGCTAGGCAGCCATCTTGCAGGCTGCTCAACAGCGCCCCCCCAAAGAATTTATTCTGACACTGCTACAATTTATCTCTGAAAATTCGTATTTCCAATACAGAAACAAATTTTACATACAGACATCCGTGACGGCAATGGGTGCATCTATGGCACCGTCATATGCAAACACTTTTATGCATACATTTGAAACGGACTACGGTCTGGAGCATGCCATATGGAGAAATTACATCTCCATGTGGGTCAGGTTCATTGACGATATTTTTGGGGTATGGCTCGGCACAGAAGAAACTCTCAAAGATTTTTTGACATACCTAAACAGTATTGATCAGCGGATACAATTTACATATGAGATCCCGAAGAGGCAAATACATTTTTTGGACGTGGACATACAGATCCAGAACAACAGATACCTTACTAACATATACAGGAAAGAGACGGATCGTAACAACTTTCTCCACTGCATGAGCTTCCACCAGCCAAGCTTGATCAGGAATCTACCCTACAGCCAGATGATGAGGGTTAAGCGCCTTGTAAATGACCAAACAATATGTGAACAAGAAATTGAAAACACGGGTGAAAGATTTGAAGCCACGGGCTATAAACCCACAGAAATAAAAGGCAGCTAAAGAGCGCATAATGAAACCTTCGACGAGTGAAATAGTGAAGAACAAGAGTGAACCATCCATAGTTTGTGTCATGCTACTCAATACAGAGTACCAGGATCAAAAACGCAATCAAAAAGAACTGGTGCACACTGACGAATGACATGAGAGTGGAACATTTGTTTAGAGAATTGCCTACCTTTGCCTACAAAAGAAGCGCAAACCTAAGGGACAAATTGGTGACAACTAGACCAACCAAGAAGATACCAGAAGTAACTAGAAAAGGAACATATCCCTGCCTACACTGTAGCAACTGTAATTTTGTAACAAAAGGAGATACAATCGATCATCCACGTACAGCTGAAAAGATAAAACTCAAAAGTTATGCTACATGTGATACACCGAACATAATCTATGGAATTAAATGCCCTTGTGGCATCTACAATGTAGGCCAATCGAAAAGACCGGGCCAGCTACGGTGGAATGAGCACAGATCTTGTATTAGGAATAACAATGTGAATTCAGCTGTAGCAAGACATTGGAACTTAAAGAAACACAACATCAGTCAGATGAGGATACTAGTTCTAGAAGTTGTCAGACAATATAATGCACACAAAGATTTGGGGAAGAGATTAAACCAACGAGAGTCCTTTTGGATAGATCGCCTTGACTCCCTGAGACCAGGGGGTATTAATGAAGAGATGAACCTAATGTGCTTCTTGTAAAATCTTGAACGTGAATATGAACAAATTAATACAAACTGATTGTTCCACCAGCAATGATCCACAACATGTCCCGCAGGGAACCCCCCTGCTTTCAAGGAGTTCCCCCCTTTCTCACCTGAGTTCGATCCTTGCTGGATTTCTTGGTCGATGCCTTCTTGCGGACGGATCGGGTCTTGAATAAGGCTGCATGAGTCTCTTCCGACTCCAGTGTGCGTTCAAAGTTCCGGGATGCAAAGATCCAGGAATCTGGGAAATTTACAGAGTGCGCTACTCAGCACACGAGTCCAGGAATCAAGAAAGGAACTAGGACAAGGACCAGGAAGTGCAAAAGGGGCGTGTTCTGTAGGTCATGACACCTGCGGGACCTAAGGCAGTGTCCCCACTGCCAACTCGTGGACCCAAGCTGTTGGACCAGAGAAAGGCAAATGCAGACTAAGAAATAAACAATGCACACATTGAACATGGAATGTTGGTATTTTAAAATGTCAACATGATGTCCTGGGAATTTGGTGAAATGTATATGCACATAATGGAGGTGAAGGTTGTGATTAATGTGGTTTTGTTGTATAACCAATCAGACAACTAAGCTATACACGGTTTAATAGAATAGGATTTGTTAGGACTAACATCGTGATATAATGGGATCTGTTCTGGTAAACTAATAACAGTGTTAAGTGCCTTGATGATGGATGGAAGTCTGAAATGCATTGGCTAAAAAATGATGTGACACTGAACAATCAGGATTGAAGGATGATTGGCAAATAATCACAGAATGAACTGTGAACTATTGATTAAAAATTAATATTATAACTATTGATGAAGAAGTGAATTGATTATTATAAACATTGGTTGAAACTCTGGATAGGGTATTTTGGGTGAGCTCGTCCAGGGACGGAAGTGATCCGCTCCTACTTCTTCTGTTAGTCTTCATTCTTTGCCACCTTTGGCAGCCCTGCCTTTTCTGCTTCATGGCATGCATTTAAAGATCTTTGGGTATAAACTCCAAAATGCATTACAGAAACCTCTTGGACTGCCACCCTACCTTACCCACTGCTGAAGCTGCAAACTGCACATAATTGGGAGGACTTTGGAGCAAATGATAATAGTCTAAAATAAAGTGAATTGAAAAAGGCTTTACTGAAAGTCCAAGAGAGGCCCAGTCGCCAATTATGTCATTTGATGGAAATGTCTGCACCTTGCTCACTGTTGAGACAAAAAGGGTTTCCTGTAGACACAAAATACAGAACATAAATGTATGTACCCAACAACATTGTAGACAATGGGAAGTTGTTGTATTGCAATAATATTTTAGGCTTCATTTCATCTGTAAAGCTAATGGGGTGGATTACATATTTTATTTCCACCACAGTGGACCTTTCAAAAGGACAAGCCTGAGAACCAAACAAGACCTATGCCCCTTCTAAAAGATAGTCCCAAAACCTTTGAATGTATTTACTTCCCAAAAGAATTCAGCAGGCTCAGAATTTCTGTGTGAGAACATGACACAGGAAAGTCTAGGATATCGTCACAAGTGCAATGTTACTGGATTCCCAGTATACAAAGAAAAGCAATTCACATTACGAATATGTCATGCATATAGAAAATATATTTGCAGTAAAATGATATTCATATTCAAGGACCATTTTTAATATGTGTTGGGAGTACAGAATGTTGGAAATTATAAGGCCTACTGCAGCATTAAGCACAGGAAATCTAAATGACACTTGTGTATCATAGACAACTGTTTTTAATTTCAATGACTGCGTTTGCAGGCGTTTCATTTGACTTAAGATAATATGTTATAGAGCCATATTGGAACTAACATAAAAGTTCCAATTCATTTTACCATTTATTTTATTTATTTCTGCATTTGTATAGCGCACTAAGCCCTGGGGCATCAAGGCACTATTACATGATCAGTTACTCACAAGAACAGAGTACATACATTTTAACGTTGCAAATATCATTGAATAGTTGTTTACCACTGTGCATAAATCAGATTAAGTGAACAACAGTTTTTTAATAAATATATTTCACTTAGAGTCCCTGCATTTGAGATTCAAAGGGACCTGGCTGAGTCTGGTGATTAAAAGGCAGAGTTTTGTAACTGCTTAAGAGGGGAATTTGAAACTCCTTGTGTATTCATTTCCCAGGCCTAACCCAGATCAGGAATGCATAGTAACAAAACATGAAGAGTCTACATAGTCATTTGACGTAAGATAATATGATATAGAGCTTTATAGGAACTAATATAAAAGTTCCAATTATGTATCAGTTGGTCCAATGATTATACAACACATTCATTTCCAGATATCAATAATGTTTTGGGGCTTGCAAGCTTCAAAGGGCTTGTCATAATGTATCAAAGTCCTCCAGGCCTGCCATAAAAACTACATTAGCAAGAACTCAAGGAAAAGTTATGAACCCAATACACAGCTATAGACATCTGTTCTCAAACACATTGATACCATACAAATGTGGGTGATGGACCACCACTGCCACCTGCAGGAAACCATCAGCAACTCCACACTAACAAAATTACTAGATTGTAACCTAACGGATGTCTGAAGTCAAATTTTTATTCACTGAATTGATTGCTGCATTGTAATGCAATCCCAAATTGACATTTTGTAGAAAAAACGTAATATGTAGCAAAAATTGCAAATACATATATACAATGCCACATTTTGAATAGACGAAATATGGCAAAACCACGTAATGTTGCCAAATTAGTATCTTAATGTGCAAATCACTGCACAGAAGCTGAAAAAATATTAATATTGCATGTTCACAACCAGCGCTATGTCCAAAATACGTACTGAGCTTTTCTTCAATAGGAATGATTTTGACCCCCACCCTCCTGAATCATGGGACTGGGAAAACCCCACCTTTTGTCACAAGGCAGGTATGGAGTAAGAAAGATATATAATTGCATGCACACAGGACATGGGGCGAATTAGAGGATTATGGAATATGTGCAGATGAACGTGGAGGATTTGATCCCAAGCATATGGGAGACCAGTCCATCAGGAGAAGGATGACAAGTCTTTGTTTGGAATTTGGGTTCCAGGTAAGCCACTGAAGAGAGGGGTTGCTGAAAGAATGATTCCAGGTTGACTCTATCCTCAGATGCCTTTCCAAAATCACAAGCTGCATTCAAAGGGTACATTAAACCCCAATCAACACCAACCTCTCCATATAGATTGACCAGGGTAAAAGCTGGGATGATAAAGGTAAGGGAACTCCGGGGAATTAAATTTGAAAACAGGAACACAGGTGCTGATATCTCAATGAGTTGTTGTTGAAAACCCGTGATATTGGCGTTGCATATACCGTTTGTCAGAATTACTGTTTGTTGATTAGAATTGCTTGGTCATAATTGGTGAATAAAGAACACTCTTGCTCTAGTGTTATGCCAATGAGTCTTTATTGTTACTATGGGTGCAGCCACATGTTTCGACCACACAAGGGTCTTTATCAAGGCTGTGCTATTCATAGGTCATACATCAGTTGTTACACATTGATAATGGTGGCAGGTTTTTAAGTATGGTAACATAACCAGAATCCCAATTTGTGCATAGGGAGGTGAGCAGTGCGTAGTGATGGGATTTGTTGTGACATGTGAATTTAAGTGACATATCCATACGGATTAATTCAGATCAGTAGATCAACATTGATATGGGTACATCATTCAGTACAATATAGTGGTATTGTATTAATTTAAGCATTTGTACAAAACATATATAGATTTTAGTTTGTTAATATAATAATACATTGCAATTCTTTGGGGGGGAAACCCACACAGTTGCAGGAAATCATGTTGCACCAAGGAGAAGAGGAAAAGAAAGGAAAACATTTTGTGATTAATATCACTGACTTCGCTCATGAGTGTCAGGTCAAATGAATGGTAAGGAACACTGCCTACCAAGTTTGGTTTTCTGGGTGGTTTGTATGGTGGGCATGATGCCTTGAAATGTTCTTCGTATAGTGCACTGGATAGTGCTTCTGCAGAAAAAAGAGAGGGTGGGTTGAATACCAGCATAGGTTTAAGCTGGTTGGTGATCAGAGCTGGAACCTAAGCTGTACCGTGAAACGAAGGTAATATATACTTAATCTAATTTTTTATTAGATCTTTTGACCTTACCAGTGGTGATGTGGTGCTTGTCACGTACAGGTCTGGAGGTGGTGGTCATAGTAGTGCTGGTGGATGTGGTGAGTGTGACTGCTTGTTGAAGAAGCCTACCCGGATGAGTCTGAGAATAATATGTACAAGGCTCAAAGGAATTCAGTGTGTAATGAAGCACATCAAATTCATTGATCCTTTGCGGTGTTTGTAAACCAATGGTGGTTAAGAGACATAGTTAGAGCATTGCGTGGAGTCGGGGGATCCTAGGGTGCTAACAAGGTGAAGTAAACTGGCAGTGGTGTGCGTACAGATGGTGCAGTGCATAAATGGACTGATAACATATCCTAAATTAGGAATGGTTGAGTCCATTTTACATACTAATCTGGAAATCTTAAAAAGGGGGACATTTTATAGTTATTAGGGAGTAGTCATGTGTGGCTACTCTCCCACCCTCTTGACAATTCCGGGGTTAGAGAAAATAAATGTGTGGCGCGGACTCGTTGCATCATCACGTCCCTATTAGTGCAGTGCATTGTTGTGCTGATTGACTGTCGTTAGAACAGCCGCTTCAGTCTATTTTTATTTTTTAAATTATTTGATTGAGGAGCTATAATAAGAGACATATTAGTTATTAGCGAGTGATCAAGTATGCTGCATTTCTCCCCCGCACGGCACACTCGGCGTGTTTGGAAAAATGTGAAAGGTGTGCATGTGTCAGTGGGTCGCGTTCGTATTGGAAATATTTGTCCCTCAATATTGTGATTGTGGAGTGAGGCGTGAGTACAATGATATGCAAGAGTTCAGGGAGTGAAAAAGCAACCCCAAGGTTAGATAACCAATTCCATTCCAATAGTTAAGTCATAGTGATGAATAAGTATCAAAAAGGGACAAATCCCTTTGCTGTTTCTTACCTTTGGAAGCAGTGTGCCTCCGGTGTACGCGTCTCTCCCGGTCAGTGATCAGTCCGATCTCGCCGGGGAGGAGGTCTGTTACTGATAAAATAAGGTGGAGCTCATTGGCTCCACCGGGAGGGGTGCAGATTGGGCCGTTGTGCCAAAGAAGATGAATGGCTGTTACGTGGAGGCATCTGTCCCGGACTGGTTGCCAGGGGTGACCCATGTCTGTTGTAATCAGGGACACTTGAGTGAGACCCAAATAAGAAGGTTTAGGTTGTATTGCGGCAGAGTTTCGTTTTTTTGTTTGAAAACTGGCATCTATGCATTGGAAAACACTCGATGTGTGCAGAGTAGTGTACACAGCCGCACAACAAAGGTCTAAAACTTTTTTTATTATTTATTATTTTTACTCCATGCAACCCACTAATTTGAGTGCGATCAGACAATAGAAGCCAGCCACAATCTGTGTGATTAGGGTAACTGGAGAATGGTAATTAGAGATCCTAAAAGAGGGATCCTAAAGTAGGCCCACGGGTTGATCACGTGACTTAGCAGGGTTAGTGGGCAGCACGTAGCTGAGAATGTTATTAGGAGTATAATATGCTGGTGGTAGTTACTGGGGAGCCCCAAAAGTAGCATCAATGCTCGGTGGTTAAAAGCTAGTAGAGAGGTAGCATTACGAGTGGGGATGAGAGATCCTCAGACAGGCTCACAGATGACCCATGTGAGTGAGCCGGTGTAATGGCGAGCAGGTAGCTCAGACTGAAATTTGGAGTAAGTGTGACAGTTGTGGTTACTTGGGAGCCCCATGAGTAACATGATTGCTGTGTGACACAGAGCTGGTAGAGGGATATTCCTGTCTAGCAGGGGTTGGTTAGTATCTTTAGTGTATACAGACCCACAGGGGTTGCTTTGTGGGGCAACAAAGAGGCTGGAATGGGGTGCGAGCTAACAGTAGGTGTCTCAGCTGAGTGGTTAGTTTGTACCTATATGTGGATATTAAGTGGTCCATGAGCCATTCCGGTGTGGTTGTGAGCAAGAGGGCTTGGTGGAGGAGCCTGTGGCACTGGCTCCTGGTGCTCCGGCTGTGACCAAAGTTCACTACTTGAGGGAACCTGGTATTCACCAGTTGTAGTCGGATTACTTAAAAAAATTGCAGAAGACAACAACATAAACAACATTTAAACACTAATGAGTGTAGTGGCTTGACAGTATTGTTATAGAAAGACATTTACCTCATGTTCGATATTTAGACCTTTTTCCACATTCCTGGTTTTACGTATAAGTCGGACCTCCTGCTGGCACAATTTAAGTTCTCTGTTCCCACCTCGAGAATCACATCTGACCACATCGAGGCTCACGAATTTGATGTCTTTTTGTTATCCATTTGGTGAGCTTCTTGTTTGTTTGTTTGTTTGTTTATTTGGTAATGCGCACCGAACCCTTAGGTAGCTGGGCGCAACAGTTTATAAGAATACATCAAGCTTAGTTACAACATGGTTAAGGTACAGAAATGACACATGGAGTGACAAAGGACAAATAACATACTGGGGTGTCGGTATAGACAGCTGTTGCCATAGCTGGCTGAGGAGAAAAGAGGGTGGTCCGGAAATCACATGCTCATATATAAATTTCAAAAGAACAGGCAGATCTTATTTATAATTAGCGTTAAGCCAGTTTAACATATTATGTCTGAATCTGAGGTAAGGCTGTTCCATTCTGACTGCTGAGGGGAGTGTGTTTCAAGATAGAGCCGCTCTGATTGGGAAGCTGGAACCCCCAGATTTGCCGAGTTTAAATCTTGGGACTTCTAGACGGTGTGAAGTGGATGATCTGGCCAGGTGGGTAGCCACGCTTCTGGTCATTCTGTCTGCGAGATAGGGGGGTGCTGCATTGTTCAGGCATTTGAAGGTGAGGGAAACAGTTTTAAGATGGATCCTGTCGCTGATTTTTAGCCAGTGATGGCCTCTTCTGATGTTAGAGATGTGCTGTCTGCTAGGAATGTTCAAAGCTGCTGGGAGGGCATTATTTTGCAGTGTTTGAATTTTATCTATGATGTGTTTGTTAGCCCCTACGTATAGTGCGTTGCAGTAGTCCAGTTTGGACATTATTAATGCATTGGCGAGTGTGATGCATCTGGCTTTGGAGAGGAAGGGTCTACAGGCCCTAATAGGTTTGCACGTATAGGCAGTTGAGGAGGCCCTGGCGCTAACTTGTTTTTTTAGAGATAGGGTGGAATCAAGGTAGAATCCTAGTGTTTTTACCTTGGTTAATGCCTTGATTACATTGCCATCAATATTGAATGAGGCGTAGCTAGGGCTGAATTTTTTTTTAGGTTGGTGTCCGAGCCCAGAATCAGTATCTCCGTTTTATCGTCATTCAGGCAGAGGCCATGTGAGGCCATCCATGCCTGAATGAGGTGGAAAATCTTGTTTACCAAGGCTGTGTCCACGTCAAAGTTGCCCGAAAGGGGTATCAGGATCTGGGTGTTGTCTGCATAGTTGGTGTAGGTTACACCCATTCTGTCCAACATGTCGAAGAGTGGCTTTGTAAAAATGTTATACATAGTCGGTGATACACATGAACACTGTGCGACACCACAGGTGATATGGATTGGGTCTGCGGATGCTGAGGGGGTGAAAACTCTCATTGTACGGTTGGCTAGGAAGGATTGTACCCAGGCTATGGCATCACTCGAGAAGTGGTCGGTTGACGCCAGATGTTTGCATAACACTGCATGATCTTGCCAGGGGACGGTCAGCGGGTACCTGGCGTCGGCGGTTCTGAGTGAGTTCATATGTTCACATATTCTTGTCCTTAATTCCAGAATAGTACTTCCAATGTACTTACGTTTGCACACACAAATGATCACATAAATAATAAATTTAGCTCTACAGTTAATGAATTGCTTGATGCTGTGATTAAAGTTAGTACCAAATTGGACTTGGTCTGTAGTAAGTGCATGGGGGCACATGGAGCATGTCCCACATTTGTGGAAACCCAATTTACAGAAGAGGAACCGAATTATGTTATCAATGATAAAAGGATTTATTACACCTAGTTGGATGCTTAGCTGATATATATTTGGTTGAACATGGCCAACATTCTATATTTCATCACTACATAAACGTCAAAATCCAACACTTTTTCGAGTTGATGAAGTACATTTAACCAATGAGGGGAACAGTCATTTTTAGGCAATATTATTGAAGGCCTACATAATCTTTTGCAGTGGTGGGCTGCTTTACTTTTGTTTGGTGCAATGTCGGCTGCTTACGCAGTACGGGCATATGTGTGGGCTTTGTGTGTGGTTTGTATGTTTTGCTTACGTTGTTTGTGCAGTAACCGTATGTTGCCTCTTTTTTTGTTTCTTCATTGTGTGTTGTACTGAGCAGTTTGTTATATGGTGTGTGTTCTTGTACTTTGTACGCAGTTCGGGTGTATGCGCATGATTTAAATGTTTGGCGTCCGTTGTTCGTACATTTGTTAGTATTTTTTCTTACAAAAACATTGTTTTCATTGCTCATGCGTCATATATAGATATATTTTAAATTAATAATTTCTCAAATTAGGCTGAGTCTTTTTTCAATTTTTTTCAGTGCACCAATTCCAGATTAAATCTAGGTGCATGCTAAAAATTGTTCAAATCGAAGTGGGCAATTTTGACATATTTGGGCCGAAAAATATTGCTTTTCATTATGGGAAAACCCTACTTGAAAAGCTGGTCAAAACGTGATCATAGTAAATATTTTGTAAACTATAAAGCTGTTAACGTACAATTCTGAAATTGTGAATGCACAGGGGTGGCTGCCTCGAAATATTACTATTTTTGTAATAGGACTCAGAAGTTATTTTGAAAAGATTTTTTCTGAAACTCCAAAAAGAGTTAATCTTAAACTAACTATGCATTGCACTAGCGCAAAGGCATAATACGGAGATATATAATATATATACATATAGTTTTACAAGAGCTTGGCTATGTTGGTCAGGTCTAGCATGGCGACATATTTCTTCTGGTGATTATAGAGTAAGCTATTTTCTCTCTGATGCATTTAACCTTCGGTCGCGTCTCCTTGGGTAGTGGTTTAGCCAAGCAAAGACCACATGAAAAATGTTTAAAGCAAAAAAGAAATCCCAAGTTTGAGGCTGCGCCCAATTTTTCAGAACATGGTTTATTATATAAATGCACTTTCTGATGGCACGTGTTTCTGTCCCTTATAGGACCTTCTTCAAATCAGGGCTACTTGTGTATATAACCAAAAAATCATATAGGTAATTTCCAAAACACAACAAAAGCAAAAATGAAATGAAGATAAAAATGTTCATTCACATATTTAACAAAAGACACCAGTGTTATATCAGAAATTAGTTTGTAACAAAAATTAAATAATAATAATTATATCAAAGAAACCAAAATGCCAGACAAAAATGGAGTAGGGAATAGGGAGGGATGTTGGGGGTCAAGAGATAAACAAAAGCACATTTTCATTAGTCACTGCTATATGTATTGTCACATTGTTAATCAAAATAAGTTAAATTAGACTGTTTTACCTTATTTTCACCTACTGCCCCTTAATGGGTTAAACCATATAGTGGTCGCTCATCAAGTCTCGGGTTAGATCCCTAAAAAATGTAAATCAAACATAATGGGCCTCATTACAACCCTGGCGGTAAGGAACGGCCATAACCGGCATGGCGTAATCAACGTGTCCGTGCTGGCCAGAGACCTCTAAAAGCGGCACATTACGACTTCTCGGGCACGAGCATTACGCCATGTCAGTAATGTAATCACTGCCACGCCACTAAAGGGCGTAAAACCCCACTTACCGGCATCGTATGCCGTGCAAATAGCACCTCCGCCACCATTAGCGGTGACCGAAAATAGTGGGAACCGCTATTAGCGGCGACCGCAAATAAGCGGATCCGGAAGTTGCGTCACCGCACAGGAACGGGAAAGAGCACGGCGGCCATCTTTAAAAACACAATCCATTGCCATCCTCTTCAACCAGTGGACACCTGACCCCCACAACCTCCAATAATCTTCTCCAAAACCCATTCCACATCATAATGCCTAAAGTTTTGAAAAAGACCGGAGATCGGCTGCGGCAGGAGCGCTTTTCTAGGGAGGACTTAAATATGTTGGCTGAAACCCTACAAGAGCATGCCGATGTAGTCTTTTCAATGGAGATGACCAGACCGGCGCTGATGAGAAAGAAGGCCATATGGTCCATGGTAGCCCAGAGGGTCAGTGCAGTCGGCACAACACCCCGCAATGCCAGCCAATGCAGAAAAAGGTGGGACGATCTACGTCTCCGCATCAGAAGTATACTGGCGGCCATAGGAATCTTGGCATGGCGACTGGCGGAGGAGCTGAGTCGCCCATCAAACTGCAGCCGTGGGAGGATATATGTGCCGCAACCATAGGCACAGAGAGCATAGAGGGGGTCGGAGATATGGAGAGAGCCCCGACATCAGGCGACACAGGTAGGTGTTACGCTCACCTGGCTCCCACAGAGGCATCGATCTGAACTGGACAGCTGCGGTCTCCACCAATGTGACGCGTAGGGCCGAGATGACGGACTGGACTGGCCTACCTAGCTTCGTTTGCTTGGCCCATAGGAATATTCTTCTACAAATGGAGAAAGGGAATTAACCACCCGTGGAGTTGAGCGTAAATCCCCCCACCCCCGCTGTTCTCCCCACTGATCACCTTTGATGTCCCCTCTTATAGTCTCACCTGATTGTTTGAAAAGAGGAGCTCTCCATCCTGCATTGAGTGCAGGGGCGCGTAATAACCAGTTGCTTCACTGGCTCGAAGGAATTGGTGAGTTCCAGAACAATATTGACTCCGATATTCCGGGCAAGACGCCGTAAGTATGTGGTTCGTAAGAGTTAAAATGCCTGACTTTCACTCTTGTCCGATTCCTTGCAGGTTGCAGCTTGACCCTACTGAAGAGTTCCTCGTGGCAACCGGTAATATTCTGGTAAGGATTTGTATTATCCAACACAGTTCGAAAAAATAATGTCAATATGTAACCTGTTGCTTTCTCCCTTATTCAGGCGCTGAGAGAAAGTATGAAGTCTCGGAGGATAATGCCGCCGGCGGTAAAATCAGGTAAGTCTATATCTTTGAGATCCGTCAATGCGTCTACGGTTGCTATGGGAGACTGGAACCTCTGGCGAGGCAATAAGAGGGACAAAGGGGCTATAGCATTGGAAAAAGCTCTGAATAATCTCGATTTCAAAGTCCTTAATAAAGATCCCACTACCCCCCAGGGAAACCAGTTGGACTGGCTGTGTGGTCACAACATCTTCTTACAAAAGTGTAGCACCACTCCCTGCATTTGGAGTGATCATCATTTGATATCTGCCAACCTAAAGCTGCCCTGCTATGCACATAAGCAAAATCCTCACATTAAGGCAGAAATCAGAAATTTTAAAAATCTAAATGAACTCCAGCTAAAGCCTTGCTTGGAGAAAATTCTGTGCTCTTTTCAGGATCAGGATTCATGCGCCGAATTGCTAGACAAATATAACAAACACTTACACGAGTTAGTAGAAACCGTGGCGCCGCTCACCACCAAACTAACTAGAAGGAACAGTAACAACCAAAAATGGTACACACCATAGCTTCTTCTATTGAAGAAGGAAAAACGGACTTTGGAAAGAAAATGGATCGCAGATAAATCGGCGGATAGTAAAGCGAGCTGGAAAAGGAAGGATAGGGAATATAAAGAGAAAATTAAGTCAGCCAAGGCTAATTTCTTTAACACAGAAATCGAGCATGCTGATAACAATACAAGCAAACTCTTCAATATTTTGAAGAGTATAGAAAAACCTACATCCCTTACTCCCCCATTTACGCCATCTGAGGAGGACTGTAATATGGTGCTCAATGCATTCCAAGCCAAAACGGAAAAGGCGAGACAAAACATTATTAAGGCCAGAACTTCCTCAAATCAGGAGATCTGCCCCACCGAAGGGAATGTATCTGTCAGAGAACAACTCTTTAAATTTGACCCTATCTCAGAAGCAGATATGCTAGAGGTGATGAATAATATGAAACCTACTACCTGCGCAGAAAATATCCTGCCCCCTGGTGTTATTCTTCAACACAAGGATATATTTGCTCCCATCCTCCGGAGAATAGTGAACGCTTCATTTCATGAGGGCACGGTGCCTAAAGATCTGAAGAGAGTCACTATCACCCCACTTGTTAAAAAAGCGGGACTAGATCCCAAGGATCCCGCAAATCTTCGTCCCATAACCAACTCGAATTTTGTTCTCAAACTGTTGGATAAGGTAGCCACACAGCAACTCCAACACTTTGTTGAGAACCAGGAGATTCTGCACCAGCAACAATCCGGCTTTAGAGCATCCCACAGCACTGAAACAGCTATGCTAGACTTGCAGAATCAGATGCTGACTATGCTGGACGATAACAAATTGGGGATGCTGATGCTTTTAGACCTTAGTGCAGCGTTTGATTTGGTGGATCACCACCTTCTCATCAAGGCGCTTAGGGAGAACGTTGGTTGCTCGGAGGGAGCCATCGATTGGCTCCTATCCTTTCTTTACAACCGCCAAGCGAGAGTACATTGGGGTAGCAGTTTCTCTGACCCATGTGACATCATATTCGGAGTGCCTCAAGGGGCTAGCTTATCCCCAATGCTTTTCAACATATATATGCGCACTTTGTGCAGCCTTCTGGTGAAAGCCGGAGTGTCATTTACAAATTACGCAGATGACACCCAACTCATATTGGAGTTGGGGGGTAGGAATCATGCCACGGACAGTGAAGCGCTCACCAAGGTTTATAAGTTAATTGACGACTGGATGCAGGCAAACTGGATGTGCCTGAACGACTCTAAAACCGAATTGATGTTGTTTGGCTCCAGTCGTCAGTTGGAAAAACTAGGGGCAGAGTACAACTTTTTTCAAATTAAAAACGCCATTATCCAGGTGGTTCCCAAGGTGCAGACTCTGGGTATGATGGTCGATTCAGTCGTTGACTCTCACGCCCAGACTAACTTCCTCCAAAAAAACTCAGCATACTATCTCAGGCTTATGAAAGCAATCAAACCACTGCTTAATGAAGAAAACAGGGCAACGATAGCCAGAGCCATTATTCTCTCACGGCTCGACTATGGGAACGCCCTGTTGTTGGGGGCCGCATCCAAGGATCTATCTAGTTGTCAGGTGATCCAGAACAACGCGGTCAGGTTAGTGAAAAATCTGAAAAGGAAAGACCATGTTACTGAAGAGAGGCTTGCTCTGCACTGGCTCAGAGTAGAAGAGCGCATCAAGTTCAAAGCTCTCTGCCTGGTACACAAGTGCCTTTATGGCACAGCGCCTGCCTACTTGAAAACACACATAGTGCCCTACAACCCCAGCAGAAACCTACGCTCGGGTGGAAAATGCCTCCTGCACGTGCCCAAGTTTAAGCTAAAAACAGAGCTGGGCAGATCCTTTCTTGTGCTGGCTCCTAAACTGTGGAACAGCGTCCCCGAATCTTTTAGGTCTGAAGTTAATCACTCTGCTTTTAGGAAGATGCTGAAGACACACCTCTTTAGATGAGATCTTGGGCGTAGGACTTCTCTTAGAGACCTCGTTACGCAATAGTATTTGTACCCATCGTCCGTCTCATACGTGTTGTCCGTCTTGTATTACCAGTGTTTTATGTACAAGCGCCCTGATGCCCTCGGGCTACCGGCGCTATATAAAAATTAAATACATACATACATACATAAATTGTGGTGAGAAGGGTTCCCCTTGTTAGTCCCTTTGTTTCACCTTGCTGTCCTTTTGTTTCCCCTTAGGGGCCGGGGTTCGGATAAGATGCAGTGGAAGCTGCACCGACCTGTAAAGAGGAATAGTACCCCTGGTGGTAAAATCAGGTAAGTCTATGGGGGGTATTCCTCTGTGTATTCCCTTGGCTCACCTTGCTGTTCTGGTCTTCTCCTTAGGTGTCGGAGTGCGGCGGTAACATGCAGGAGGATGCGGAGGAATGTGAAGATGCTGCGAAGGCCGGTGAGTTCAGCGCGGCGCTGCAGCAGGCGCGGCGACACGCATAAAATAACTTCTTTCTTCCAGCTCGAAGGCGCGATGGATCAGGAATTCAGGTAAGAATCAAAAGGTATTGCTCTTGTTCTAACCTTTTCTCCTTCTTTCTCCCTTTTTCTAGGAGCTCCAAACTCGAGGCGGGCGTGGCAGAAGACTGGATGCAGACTTGCAGGCACGGTAAGCGTTACGCTGCTGGATGCAGAATAACGCGAAGCGTGTGCTGCTCTTCGGGCGTGGTTTAAATAGCCTCCAAAGTAGTCCCAGGTAAGTATTCCTCCCCAGCCCCACCCGAGTAAATAAATAGTCCCCAGGTAAAATAGTCCCTTCCAAGCCTCTTTTGGCTTGGAGCTCTTGCAGCATGGTCTGTATCAGGTAAGTTTGCAGCATGGTCTGCATCAGGTAAGTTTTAATCTATGAGCCTGGCGCCTATGGCACCAGGACTGACTCTCCATATGAGCTTGGCGCCATAGGCGCCAGGACTGCACCCAAATAGCCCCTAGCAGGGGTGTTGGGCTTGCTTGGGGTAACTTGATGCCTGCTTCCGGGGTTGCTGGACTTGGTCTGGGTCCCCGGGGGTAGGCATCATGGCAGTAGGTGCCTTACATCTAGCTATGCAAAACTCAACACAATGAGGTCCAGATGTTTGTGAAGTGCAGTGATGCCTAACAGAGTCCACACGACACATTAGCACAAGACTGCCTACCGGCAGTGCTGACCTCCACCTTGTACACATGCATTATGCACACCCTTTCTGTAGCCACCCACATGCCTCCATGCTTCTACCACCTAAGAGGGAGACAACCTGTCACTGCCTCCAATGTGCACCATCTAGTAATCAAAATGAATGCAGCCATCACAATTCCTGCTCAATGTCCGCAGACCCATCACTAACCCTTTCCCTCCTTTGGTCCACCACAGGCTCTCATTCGGACAGTGTCGATGAGGACACAGGCACTACACCTGCCAAGAAGACCAGGCCCGAAGACCCAAAACACCGTCCCTCCACCTCTGGTGCCAAAAGCAAACCCCCACAGCAGCCAAAATCCCACAGCACATCACAGGTCATGGCACTGATGTGCAGCAAGTCAAGCACTACGGCACCACCGACTACAAGCATCTGCCCAGTGGTGTCTACTGAAGGCACTGGGTCCACAGGAAGCAGCACCATTGGTGATACTGTCGCCACCGCAGCTAGCTCAGAAAATGAAGAAGGGGATGTCGATGTTGTCATGGCTCCCCCCACTGGCCCCCTGCATTCCCCCGACCTGTCCCCGTGCAGGCAGCATGACAATGGCATACAGAAGCAATCTCCTGTAAATTCCTGGCCGGCCACTCCATGCCCAGTGGCAGATGTGCAGGAGGGGAGCAGCACAATGGAAACGCCAGATCCATCATCAACAGGCCACAAAACCCAGGAGTCGATGCATGAAATTATCACGTGGCAACAACAGCTAAGCTCCTTCTTGACACAGCATGTCGAAGAATGCGCCAGCGCAAGGGGGAAATGCGCGAATGTGCAGAAACTGTAAAGGCTGCCATAGAGTCAACCTCTAAGGACATTTGTGCTGAACTGGCCGCGGTGCGGCAGGTACTTTCTGAGTTTGTCCAGACAATGAGGGACATGCGTCCCTGTGAGCAGCCCAGTTCCTCCTCGGCTGCCAGTTCTACCCGAACCAGCCCCGTCCGCAGATCGGGCAGGAACCTGCGGCGTACAGACAGGGGTGCACCGGGTGCCGGGAGATGGGGGTGCCAATAGAGGCGGCCACGTGGACCGATGCCACATGATGCACTTAAGCACAGACATCCACACCATGTTATGGGGAGTTGAGGGGGGAGGGGGGAGTGGGTGTGTTGGGGAGTTGAGGGGAGAGTGGGTGTGTTGGGGAGATGAGGGGGGCAGGGGGGAGTGGGCGTGTTGGGGAGTTGAGGGGGGAGGGGGAGGGTGGAGTGGGTGTGTTGGGGAGTTGAGGGGGGAGGGGGAGTGGGTGTGTTGGGTAGTTGAGGGGGGAGAGGGGAGTGGGTGTGTTGGGGAGTTGAGGGGGGAGGGGGGAGTGGGTGTGTTCACTTATATTTACTATTTCAATACACATTTTGGTTATGCACAAATCACTTGTGTGGACATTCCTCATTGCGTACGTGTGTTTAATTGGTGAACAGTGTATAGTGTGCATGTCCCAGACACAACCAGTGCCCCAAGTGCCATCTCCATGTGACACCCCCATACTTGTGTGCTAGTAGATTATTTTGATCAGAGTCCAACGCATGTCACGTCCCACCTGTGCATCGTGTACTTCCTGGGGTGCTGTACCATCCCCACCCTCCTCATCTTCTTCATCAGGTGGTTGCTGTTCTGCGTCAGGGGGCAGGGGCACATTCCGTCTGATGCACATATTGTTTAGCATCACACATGCCATGACAATCTTTGCCACCTTCTCATGGCGGTAGAGGAGTGACCCACCAGACCTGCTGAGGCTGTGAAACCGTGCCTTCCAGATGGCAAATGTCTGCTCAAACACCACACGGGTTTGTGTATGGCCACGATTATAGTCCTCCTATAGCCTGTTCTGTGGGTTCCGGACTGGGGTAAGGAGACACCGCTTCAAAGGATAGCATGCATCACCTGCATGTGGGCAACAATGTATGTGTAAGTTGACTCATCATGTTTAACATTATTGAGTGATACCATGGCATGCATTTGTTTCTTCATCTCAAGCTCATTTCCATGCATGGATGGAGTCACACGTTGTGAGTGCTATGTGTATTCCTCATATGGACTGTTTTGCATGCCATCGACTAGTGTGCGCTGGGGGGTCCAGTTACTTGTGAGTGCACATGCACTGTGTTAGTCCACGACGGTTATTTCTGTGATCTTGCAAATGTCCACTAATTTGTATGCTTTCATCCTGGCAATGGTGATGTCAGCCTCATGATGCTATCACTACGCACAACAAATGGTGTCATGCAATGTAGTTGGGCATCTGTGTCAGTGTAGTGGTGTATTGATGTATTTGACCCTCATGTGACTCCTGTATGTGCAGTGATAGGGGACTGGCCTTTCAGTTCATGGTGTTTTGTGGTGTGTATTGGCTATAGTCATTGCTTGTGGCTGCATTTTGTTGAGGGAGATGCGGTCTGATTCGTACAGTGCACATGCATATGTCTGTGGGATGGTTGGTACACCGCTTCATTCGCATGGTAGGGCTGCTTACATCTTGCATTATGTGGTCAGGTGTCAAGTCTAGTCTGGGCTGCTTTTGGGGTATGAGCTTGCTCCATTTACTCTGGCACTCGCAGCTAGGTGAAGTATGCATCTCTCCCCTCCATCTCAGCAAGGTGAAGTATGCATGTATGCCTCAATCACCTACACAAATCACATTTCCATGATCCTAACATGCGACTCACCGAGTAGCCAGGATCTCTGCCCTGCATGTCGCTCCATGTAGCGTTGAATCGTGTTCCGCAGGACCATTGAATCATGGGTTGATCTGGGGAATAGGGCACAACATTGTGTGATGATGTAGTTTGAGTCACATACCATTTGCACGTTGATTGAGTGGTATAGCTTACGGTTGCGGTAAGCTACCTCCATGGCATGTGGAACCACAAATTCAACATGGGTGCAGTCAATGGCGCCAATGCAACCAGGTATGCCGGCCAGTGAATGGAAACCAACTTTGGTGTTTGAGATCTCCTGGGCAGACCGTGGTAAGGAAATGTGTTTGTCTGTGTGCTTGAGGAGGGAATCAGGTACTTGGTTCAGCGCAAGTGAGGGTAATGGTTGTGAAATGCCATGCAGTTGCCAACTGTGTGTTGGTAGGTGCCTGTGGCCAGGAAGTGGAGCACAGACACTACCTTCAGTAGGGGTGGGATGGCGGTGCGTGTTTCAATGAGGCTGACTGTCGTCCTGTATCATTTCCACAATGGTGGTGATGGTGTCCCGGTCCAGGGGGGACAGGGTGTGGATCTGGTCAGCGGGTGAGGTTGCATGGACTGGCACAGATGCGTGGAATTGGGGGGTGCCTGCATGGTGGCACTGGCTATGCTGGTGGGGCATGCTGGCCCTGCCTTGCCCTCCTTCTCCTCCTGCGTCTCCTCTGTGCTGCCTGTTGTTGTACTTCTTGTAGTTGTTGTTGTGGCACTTCCACTGCAATCAGGTCCTGCAGCCCCAGCATTGCTAGTGGTGTTGGAATCATTGTGGAGTGTAACTGTGTGTGGGAAGGGGTGGGGTGTGCTCCTTTTGTGTTTGCTCAGTCTGTATTGACTCCACCTGTGCTTATTGTGTGCACGTGTTGCAGCTGGGAACACTGCATATGGCCATTTACGGTTGGTCCGTGATGGCGTTATTAACGCCATGGTGGTAAGGTACTTTACGGCCTTCACAAGGGCGTTATTTCCATGTCCACGTGACTTGTGATGTTCACACCTTAGCGCCATGGCGGTATTTCCAGCATAGGAGTCGCGTGCCCGCGCCCTTGGCGCTTTTAATGGCACCGTTGATTACGGTGCCGTTATTAGCGCTATCTCGGGTCATAATCGGCCCTAGTGGTAAGCAATGACGGTAATCCTTTACCGGCATCGTTTTTCACTTACCGCCAGGGTCGTAATGAGGGCCAATGTCACCTCTAGCTGTGTGTGCAGAATCACCACAAATGTTTCATGTTATTGCGGGATGATCGTTTTACATGTCCCAATGGTAGCGTTATTTCTTTGGACTCGTAACCATACAAATGGGTGTTTTTAGGTATCCGTTAATTTTGTGCCATTAAATATATATATATATGCATTCAATAATTTCATACGAACATTTTCGAATTCGTATCAGAAAAGCCATTGTCCTTTTAGTGGCCTTATATTCCTTATACGTTTTAGAGAAATCCTCATTCATGTTTTCAAATGAGTATGTACTGACAGAGCGTTAAAGCTTCTGTAAATGTTCTATGCAAATGTCCGTGCGCGCGTGAGAGCCGCGCACGGCAAGAAAGTAATGAAGCCTCTGAGCGTTTTCAATCTTAAACACGGACTCGCGGCAGGCATTTCTTCAAAAGCAGCATGCGCTGCACTTGAAGGACGGTCTCTTAGCTGAACACAGTATTCTCGCGTGTAATCGCGTACCGCCGATTGTCCAGAGGGGCCGTCAAACGGCGCCCTCTCCCTCATTATTGTGTTAAGTTTGTCATGGGAACGGATCCCAGCGCTCGTCCATTTTCTAATTGAGTGGCATTTGTTCTAATGGTGGCCATTTTAAGATAGTGTTGTTAACCTTAAACTATTGTTACTTGGGCGTGCTAAGGAGTCTATTTTGTCCTCAATGAAAATTAATGACGTTTTATAAGGTACTAAGAAATATTATGCCGTATTCTACATCGTACAGGGATTAATTTAACAATGTTATATTATGAATTTTAATAACTGTAAAGTTGTATGTGTTGCATGCAGCATGGTATTGTATTATACTATAATTTGATGGATTAATAATGTAACAAATGAATACTTAGGGTGTGCTGTCAGATATTGGTATTTTGATATTTGTCGCTTTCTAAACAGGCCAATGTCAACATTATAATTCGCAAGAAAAATGAAAAATTACAATATTGAAGAAACGTCCTGTATTCTGTCTAGAGTGATAGTTACAGATATATAAATGCTAGTATATTTATAGAGGTTTTTGCAAAACAGATTTAGTTCTGAGAGGGAAACGGGCCCTTTATAGAAAGGACACCATTTCATTGTCCGTGTTCAATCCGAGAACTGTAGAGTTTAGTTTACAGATTATTCTCGCTTCAGCTTGTCTCCGTTTCTTTTCCTTGTTTCCACCTCTTTTGCCTAATGAGATCTTCTCAAGGCCAATAAATCGTAATTCTGCTTCGTTAGCCATCTGATGTTTCTCCTGCCAATGGCATGCCAGTGGTAGTCTCGGATCCTGGCTGCCAATTTTGGCTAGATGTTCTCTGACCTGTGTCCTTAGCTCTCTGATTGTGCTACCAATGTAGACCAGATCGCAAACACATATAATTCCATACACTACGTAGTTTGACCTGCAATTAATAGGTTGTAAAATGTTCAGTGTTCTGTTGTTGGTGCCAGTAAATGTGTCCGTTTTGCTGTGTGCAAATGTGCACATTGTGCATGTACCACACTTTCTAAAACCATTTGTAGACGTTTTAAGCCAGTTCGTTGGTTCCTCCCCAATCGGATCTGGTAAGTTCGATGGGCTCAGTTTGTTCTTTATAGTTTGAGCCTTTTTGTATATAATCCTTGGTTTATCATCCACATTATTTGCGATATTGTCATCGGTTTATAGTCATAATGTAGAAAAAAAAATGTCGACTTACAAAAATGTAGAAAAAAAAATGTAGAAAACAATAATGTCGAAAACCTATACATATAATGCAAAGAGTCAATTTTTAGAAAAAAAAAATGTCGAAAAAAATATGTCAATTAGCACTATCAATAAATAAATAAACAAGAAGAGTATCATTTACTAGGGGGGGTCCCCACCCAACCCCCCTCACCCAACACCCCCCGGCCACTCCCCCAGCCCCCCACCACCCTCTCACCCCTCATACACAACACATTTTAATTATATATATATATATATTTTTTTTTCTCGAAAAAATTCTAAAAAATGTAGAAAAAATTCGACATTATTGTTTTTCGACATTGTTTTCTAAAAAAAAAATTCGACATTTTGACTTTCTACATTATTGCATTCTACATTATGACTGACCACCATTGTCATCCAGTTTGAGAAGGTTCCAATGCTTAGCTAGGATTTTGTACAGGTTCCTGTGATCGCTAGCATATCTGGTGATAAAGCCGATCGTTGGTTGGTCCGTCCCTCTAGTCTTTGGTGTTAATGTATGCTCTTGGGTTAGTATTGAGCTTTTTCCTAATGCTCTTTTGACACATTGTTCTGTATAGCCTCTTTCCAAAAACCGTGATGTTAATAAAGTACATTCCTTCTGAAAGTGTTCTATTGTTTGACAGTTTCTCCTGGCTCTTATGAATTCACCTGAGGGTATGTTCAGAATGGTTGGTCTATAGTGGCAGCTCCCTGCAGGTAGAGTCGAATTAACTTCTGTGGGTTTCCGGTATGTATGGGTCCTGATCTGATTGTGGTCAATATATATTGTAAGATCCAGAAAGTCTATGCTTGTCTCATTGCAGTTACCTGTAAATTGTATTCCCATTTCATTGTGGTTAATCCTGTCTTTGAAGTCTGTGAATTCTGAGGTTCTGCCTTTCCATATTATTAATACATTGTTGATGTATCTCATCCAGTGCACAAGTTCTTACTCATAGGCGTTTTCTTTATAGATGATTGTATCTTCAAACAGACCCATAAAGATATTAGCTAGGGCCGGGGCATATTTGGTGCCCATTGCTACGCCCTTGGTTTGTCTGAAATAATTGTTTGTTAAAGTTGAAGATATTGCTTTTGAAAGTCAGTTCCAACATTTCTTTCACCATTTGAATTTGTAGGTACATTGATGCAGAGTCCTCCTGAAAGGTGTGATCAATTGCTTTCAAGGCCCATGTATGCTGGATCGATGTGTAGAGTGCGCATACATCCAAGGTTGCAAGTTGATAGTTGCTTTCCCAGTTTATACTTTTCAACTTTAAGATAACATCAGTAGTATCCTTTATATAGGCCTTCACTCTCATTGCTCTTGGTCTTGGGATATTGTCCAAGTACTGGGAAATGTTCTCTGTTGCCCAGCCTATTCGGCTCAGGATTGGTCGTCCTTCTGGTATATGGTCGTATTTCTTATGCACCTTGGGCAAAAAGTACATAATTGGTATAGTGGGTTCTTTAATTGTAAGGAAACTCCTTTTGTCATCCGTAAGTAGACCCTTGTGGTGCCAGATCTTAATTTGTTGGTCCAAGTTTAGTACTTTTTGTTTCGCTGGATTCGAGGACAGTGTTTCGTAACAATCTGGGGTACTCAGATGCTTTCTTGCCATTTCCAGGTAGTCTTCTCTATTCATAATGACAATGTTTCCCCCCTTATCTGCTTCTTTTATCACAAGAGAGGAATATAAGGCCACTAAAAGGACAATGGCTTTTCTGATACGAATTTGAAAATGTTTGTATGAAATTATGGAATGCATATATATATATTTAATGGCACAAAATTAACGGATACCTAAAAACACCCATTTGTATGGTTACAAGTCCAAAGAAATAACGCTACCATTGGGACACGTAAAACGATCATCCCGCAATAACATGAAACATTTGTGGTGATTCTGCACACACAGCTAGAGGTGACATTATGTTTGATTTACATTTTTTTTTTAAGGGATCTAACCCGAGACTTGATGAGCGACCACTATATGGTTTAACCCATTAAGGGGCAGTAGATGAAAATAAGGTAAAACAGTCTAATTTATCTTATTTTTATTAACAATGTGACAATACATATAGCAGTGACTAATCAAAATGTGCTTTTGTTTATCTCTTGACCCCCAACATCCCTCCCTATCCCCTACTCCATTTTTGGCTGGCATTTTGGTTTCTTTGATATTATTATTATTATTTAATTTTTGTTACAAACTAATTTCTTAAATAACACTGGTGTCTTTTGTTAAATATGTGAATGAACATTTTTATCTTCATTTCAATTTTGCTTTTGTTGTGTTTTGGAAATTACCTATATGATTTTTTGGTTATATACACAAGTAGCCCTGATTTGAAGAAGGTCCTATAAGGGACCGGAACACATGTCATCAGAAAGGGCATTTATATAATAAACCCTGTTCTGAAAAATTGGGCGCAGCCTCAAACTTGGGATTTCTTTTTAGCTTTAAATATATGTATATAGTTATGTTTCCTGTACAGTGATACTACATGCCTTATCACGAGTTTAGTCAGAATTCTACAGGAATTACAGCCAAACTAGTTTAGCGTTAACTCCATTGTCTTGCTATTTTATAATAGTAATTTCAGTACCCATTTTTGGAGTCCATAGGGCTCCTTGAGGATTACATTAGATTTACTGCAACCGTTACAGTAAATCCAATAATTTTTGGCGGTAAAAGTGGAAACTGGTAGTAAACTCAGACTTTAACGCCGTGGTCTGAAAACAGTGGTGCAAGAAACTGGTGTTAAAGTGGCAGTAAAGCAGTTAACGCCATTATACTGCTGTTTTTCCAGCAATGCCAAACACTTAGTGAAGCCTATGTCTTCCTAAAGATCACATTTTTTTCTGGAGGCATGCAAAATGTAGCAAAAGTCATTATTCAAACTCACACTTCGACTGTATCTTTATTTTCTACGATAGGCATCCATCTCTGTTTTGCTATAATAATGGTATTCGTTAGCAGGAAAACGAGGATTTTTCTTTTTACTGCTCCCTATAATTGGCTTTGCATCTGATTTATGAAATCTCTTTTTTTTACAGACACCTTCCTCAGGGAATTGCAGTTGTCTGCTGATTAGAAAACGAACCCACAAAGGCGAGCTAGCTAATTGGAGACATTGTAATCTGTTGAGGAATGGCTCTTCACCTACATGCCTTTTGGTTTTTGATGTGCACAATAACAGGTAAGCCCAGACCTTCAAAATGTATAAGCCAGGTGAAGATGTGCGGCTCATGAGATCACAAAACTCCTCATCATCAAACTATTTGTAGTCCATGCAAGTTAGATTGTGCAAGTTAGGTATGAGACAATTTTATCAAGTATGGTATATGTTAGGCTGCAAGAAAACATTTTAGAACAACAGGCTGTTCTTGTGATGCATTTGTTTAGAATGTTCATTGAAGCGCTGCATTTGGGAAGTTGGTGCTGACGGGAAGTAAACAAAAAAATCACCCTTTAATGCCCCATGATTTTTCCCTGTGTTAATCGCTGGGTGCTTCTCCAAATTGAGGCCCTAAAGAAGTGAAACTCACTTTGAAAGATCCCACAAACTTTTGCAAGTACCATCGTTGATGCCATCGTATGCTCTGAAGCCAGTGGCTACATGAATGTGACAGCGGTTCTATATTCGTTGCCGACATTTCTTTGGAGATGTAATTATTTAAGGAAATAATTACATCACAATACCTCATCACATTTTTTTCTTCTATTTGTTAGGGTTCCCCCCCAAGCCACCCCTTCCCTGTATTTTAACCCCTACCTAAACCCCCTCCCTACACCTTTTATTCCCTATACCCCCCTCTATATTTCCTTTTGTTTTTCAATGGAATTATTTTGGTAAAAATTCCATTGAAAAAACTCCTGTCGGCCAAACAGTGGTATACCATGACAGCAGTGTCAAGAATGTCTGCAAGCCAGATTAAATGCACAATGATTTCAAGCATTCCTTACCCTTTGGTGCCAATCCAAGTGTCCCAAGTGTGAGTATTGAACACCATGTGGGTTTCTGTAACCTGAAGCTTGAGCTCCCAAGCTGTTCCTTTCGCTTTCACTATGGTCCAGAGGTCTTTCAGCTTTCCACCTCTTCCTGCCCTTATTTAACAAACATTCTTCATCACTATGTTCTCTAAATTATAAGCTATATTAGTCAGGAAGAAATGATTTAACATTAACATATGTCATTTTGCCCACATTCTTTCTACAATGAAGGTTTATTGAGGATTTTGTAATAGAAACACCATCACATACATAGTTCAGAAGAAAATATAGAAGAGCAAAGACTCATTTCACTGTTAATCGATTCTAAACATTTGACATCAAATGCTCTACGTTATAATGTCAAACTCTTCCAACTGTATATCATTACCATTCTACAAAGCAAGGAGCGGCACTCGAGACTAGAAACCAAAACAGGGTGCAATTCTATAAGGCAAAATGGTGGAGTTTGTGTCATAGGACAGAAAGCAGCAAAAAGTCAGTGAAGTCAATGAGTCAGTCAGTGCAGTCAGAACAAAACTCATAACCACCTCAAGTGAATAACTATGCAGCCATTTTAGGAGGGCGTGGCTTGGACGGCCATGTAAGAGGTCGCACTCTGGAGGAGCTCCGCTGATCCTGTTTTGATCCTGATGGAGGGGTACGTCCACGGGGGCCGGCCGACGTTGGAAATCGATGTCCAGGTGTGTGAATGCCACCACTACACCCGGTGAAAGTTCGGGACGACCAGAAGGCTTAGAAACCGAAATAAATGTGATTGCCTGGGACGAGCCCTGAGCAGGCGGACAAGACAAAATGGCGGCGGCACGTTGCGAACACCGAGGATCATGAAGTCAGTGTCGCGATCACGAGTGCTGGACCTTTGCGTCCCTTTGCTTGGAGACTAAAACATATGCCGCCTAGGACGCACGGTGGCCCAGTGAGCGGGAGAGCCGAACGGATGTGGCTGTAACGATAGGACCGTGGGCCTGGTGGTTGGGGTGCTGCGGGCGTGTTAGATGCCCCATGGTGTGGTGGGTCAGGCTTTGGACATTGGGTGGCGTGACTCCCCCTCGGTGCCTGGCGGGACGGGCCCCCGCCCGACTCATACAATAATATGACCACGAGAGGTGTGAAACCCAAGGCCAAACAGCCCACGATGGAGGCTTACGCCAAGTCCCCCCCAGGGGCGGAAGGAGGCAAGATCAAAGAGACCCCCGTGACGACCGCGGAGTCACCTGGCACGATACAGGAGGTGCTGGCGGCGATCGCGGACTTAAAAGTGTCATGGGAGACCAAGCTGGGCCTCGCCATGAAAGAGCTACAGGAAGGCCTAAACCTTAAGATCGGTGCCGTCCAGGAGGAGGTGAATCTGCTTAGGCTGGATGTGAGGGCGGTCTCAGAACGCGCGGGGACCATCGAGAAGGAGACGGCCACGAACACCGCAGATTGCGCTGCTCATAAAAAGGAGCTACACGCCCTTGTGCAACGGGTGGGCAACCTGGAGGACAGAGCGGAGCAGGCGGAGGGACGTGCCAGACGCAACAATATTCGTATCGTGGGCCTACCTGAAGGAACTGAAGGGCCAGACCCCACGGAATTTGTGGAATCCATGTTTTTGCAGGAGATTACCGGCGGGGTACTGACCCAGGGGTTTGCAGTTGAGAGAGCTCATAGGGCCCTAACCAGGAGGCCGCCTCTCGGGGCCCCCCCGCGGCCGGTGATCGCGAAAATTCTGAACTACCGTGATCGCGAAAAGATTCTTGAATTCTTTCGAAAAGGGGGAACGATTGACAGAGGATCGGCCAAGATCACGGCCTACCCTGACTACACGCTACAAGTACAGCGGAGTCGGATGCACTTCGGAGTGGTGAAAAGGAGACTTCGTGAAGCTGGCCATCGCTACATGCTACTCTACCCGGCCAAATTGAAAGTTTTCTACAGAAGCAGATCCCTGTTTTTCGAAACACCAACTGAAGCGATGGACTGGCTAGATGCGCTGGGCAGTCCGCAAGAATCGGGCATCCAGGCAGAGACTACGGAAGATAAGTAGCTTATGGCTGGGCCGCCTGGGGCAATGGGGCCGAGACATTGGGACTTGAATATAGTCATTTGTACGGTATGTGATGCGTATGATGTGGTACTGACTGGCTGGCCCATTGGGCGTGCCTACCCGTGGTCACTTGATTGGGAGCTCCAAGTGGCTTACTTTGTCCCCAATAGTAATATATCTAGTTAGTTAGGTCGCTGTTAGATCGGCGACGCCCCGCGGGGTCCTATTCCTTGTAAACGGGATAAGACCAGACGCGGGTGGGCCTGAGATCCAGGGATGGAGCTGGGCTTTTGTTGGGATGGGAGGGGTTGTTTGCTGTGGTGTGTAGTTGGGAAACAGGGAGGGGGGATGGGGATCAAGGGCGGAAGAGCCGGCGGAGTGTTAGACCAAGGGGGTATTGTGGGGAGGGCGGGGCTGAATACAGACCAAACCGATGGCATCGGATAGTCTTCGCATAGTTACCTGGAATGTCCGAGGCCTCAATAGTTACCTCAAGCGAAACAAAGTCATGCTATACCTGAAGAGGATGCGGATAGACATAGCCCTGCTACAAGAGACCCACCTCACCAGGGAGAAATTGGAGGTGGTTATGAGGAAGTGGAAGGGCAAGGTAGTGGGTGCCACGTACTCGGCATATGCTAGAGGGGTCATCACCTGGGTGGCGCCGCATGTGCCGTTCCGGGTGCTCGACTCGATAGTGGACCCGGAGGGTAGAATGGTGGCGATAACAGGACTCCTGGAGAACAGGGAAGTACACATCCTCAACCTGTATGCCCCCAATCATGATACTGCAGCCTACTTTAGATCCCTCTATGGCAAACTTGGCCCCTTGGTAGGGGGCGCAATGGTGTGGGGTGGGGACTTCAATTGTGTCTTAGATCCCAAAATCGACCGGTCCGCTGACACCAAAGGGAAAATGTCGCCGGCGGCCAAGGCGCTCGGGACATTGCTAGGAGACTTGGGACTGGTGGATGTGTGGAGGAGACTCCACCCCACGGAGAGGCAGTATTCGCATTATGCAGCGCCATACGATTCATACACGAGATTGGATTATGTGTTTGGAACCGCCGAGATAGCGGGCGAAATAGTGGAGGCGGAATACAAAGCTCGAGTATTGTCGGACCATTCGCCCCTGGTGGTAGAGTGGCGACACCAACCCCCTAGGTCTCGGGTCCCCACATGGAGACTCCGGTCGGAGGCACTGCAGGATGAGGGATTCCGGGAGGACCTGAGGGTTGCCATCGGGGAATATTTCGAGATAAACACGGGTAGTGTGCGTTCTACGGGAACTCTGTGGGAGGCCTTTAAGGTAGTGGTGCGCGGAGTGGCCATCTCTAAATCCAAGGGACTTCAAGGGGGTATCGAGAGGGAGCTTCAGGACACCGAAAGGGAACTGGAGAGCCTGGCTCGTCTTGAGAATGCCACTCAGGTAGACAAGTCTAGGATGAGAGACCTTCAGGTGGCGTGCAGCGCTCTTTGGGACCGACTATGTAGACTGAACCATAGGAAATACACCGAGCGGCTGCACGCGGGGGGCGACAAGCCAGGCAGACTGTTGGCCTGGCTGTACAAGAGTGAGTCCCCCCGAGTGGTTATTCATGAGATCCGTGGTGAGGACGGTGGTCTTCGCAACACTCAGGATGGGGTGAACGAGGAATTCCTCAGGTTCTACAAACGTTTGTATGAGGACACTGGGGAGGACAGGAGCCAGGACATCCTGAACACACTGGAAGACATTGGTCTGCCCACCCTAGACGACCTGGAGCGGGAGGAACTGGATGCCCCTATCACTTCTGATGAGCTGGAGGTGGTGATCCGGGGCCTCCCCACGTGTAAGGCACCTGGGGCGGATGGCCTGCCTGGTGAGTTTTACAAGGTGTACGTGCAGGAGCTGCTGCAGCCACTGCTGGCCTTGTTTAACGAGGCATACGAACAGGGAGAACTCCCGTTGTCCCTCCGTGAGGCCATGATTGTCCCATTACTGAAACCAGGCAAGCCGGCTGTTGAGTGTGGATCTTATAGACCTCTGTCCCTGCTAAACCAGGACAGCAAAATACTCACGGCGGTGCTGGCCAACAGGTTGAAGAAGGTGATTGGCAAGCTGATCCACCCGGATCAAACGGGATATGTCCCAGGCAGGAATATCAGTGATAACCATAGGAGGCTGCACCACGTTATCGACCATACTAAGGATGACACGGGCGAGATGGCGGTAGTGTCGCTGGATGCGGTCAAGGCCTTTGATTCAGTGAGATGGCCTTGGCTGAAAGCGGCCCTGCAGGGATACGGCGTGGGCGCTGGTTATATCAGATGTGTCCAGCTGTTATATAGCAGCCCGGTGGCTAGGGTCAAGACTGGGGCCACAGTCTCGGATGCCTGGCAGCTTAGCAGGGGGACCAGGCAGGGATGCCCTTGGTCACCCATGTTATATATACTTGCGCTGGAACCGCTGGCGATATGCCTGCGGCAACAATACGGAGAGGTGGGCATTAACACTGCCAGCGGCAGCCACTTAACATCTCTCTATGCGGACGATATGCTGTTGTACCTCCGCTACCCGGAGGAGAACCTGCAGTACGTACTGGAAGTACTGGATCATTACGCTGCCCTCTCGGGCATATCTGTGAACCCCGGGAAGTCTAGCCTGTTCCCTTTGGGCGGGTACAGGGACGTCCCGTTGGAGAGGCTGCCTGTGTTGCCAATATCATGGCGGACCGACACGTTTAGGTACCTGGGGGTAAATATTTACCACCGGACTGAGGCGGTGCACAAGCATAACACAGAGAGAGCCATAGAGGGGGTCAAGAACAGCATGACATTCTGGTCCAGATTGCCCCTGTCCATGATGGGGAGGGCGGCTTTGCTAAAAATGGTGGTCCTTCCAAGACTCCTGCATTTCTTCGTGAACGTCCCGTATTTGATCCCTAAGAGCCTATTTGTACGACTTCATAGTATGTGTAGGGGCTTCGTGTGGGGTAACTCCAGGAATAGGGTGGCCCTGTGGAAGCTCCAGAACCCGCACGAGAAGGGGGGTATAGGCTTGCCCAACTTCGAACTATATTATCTGGCGGGACAACTGTTGTACGTGGCCAGGTGGTTGTCTGATGAAGATTCGGCGGAATCTAGGTTGCTGCGTGAGGATGCGGCCCCATACTTCCTGAGAGAGGTAGTGTGGCTACATAGGAATAAACTGACGGGAAGAGGGTGGCTATTGAGGTTGGGATGGGAGGTCTGGCACAGAACATGGAAATTGATGGGGGAGTCAGAACCACTATCTTGGCAGGTCCCGCTGGTGGCCCTGTGCGAAAACGACACCCAACTGTTTCACTCTGTCCGTAGGCACTGGGAGCCGGTGGGCCTGGCCACGCTTGGGGACATATGGAGAGAGGGGGAGGCGCTGGACTTTCAAAAGTTGCAGGATGAGACGGGGGTGCACAGAGGCCAGTACATCACCCATGCCAGGCTAGTTAAACGAGTACGAAAGAGATGGCCGGAGACGGCACTGGCAGATGATCCTGATGCCACCCTTGAAACTATGTATGATGTCTCAGAGGGTGGGCATGAAATATCACGGATATACGAACTCCTCAGAACGAAGGCTGGGAAAGAGTTGCCCCAACTGAGGCATGAATGGGAGGAGGAGATGGGTGAACTCATGACGAAGGGTCAGTGGAAGAGGGTCCTGGGATATCATAAAAAGGTGTCCCGAAATGCACGGCTCCAACAACTCCAGTTCTACATTACTCACAGGGCCTACCTGACTCCCCAGAAGATCGCACGGTTCGGAGGCTCGATCACTCAAAAATGCCCCAGGTGTGGGGAGGTGGAAGCTGGGTTGCTACATATGTTTTGGGCCTGCCCGGAAGTGTATAGATTTTGGGAGGAGGTCAAGATGAAGCTCGCAAGTGGGGGAGTGGTGTTGGACATGGGATCTGCCTGGTCATGTATGCTTGGGATCTTCCCCAGGCCCAGACACTTTAGGCACCTGAGCAAGCTGAGGGACCTGGCATATGTTCTGGCCAAACGCAGGATTGCCATGAACTGGAAATCGGCTAGCAGGCCGAGAGTGGAACTATGGTGGGCGGACCTTATGAGGTGGGCGGAGGCTGAATCCGTGGTTTGGTTTGAAGCAGTCACTAGAGGGGGCAAGGAGGAGATAGGGCCCTTGCTGGCCTGGCGACAATTGGTGGCCTCTATGACCAACCCACAACAGGGCTTGGACGAATCTGAGAATTCTGAAGATGTGCCTACGGACAATGTTTCTCCTGACGGTGCCCCGACTGAGGATATAAGGGAGCCGGCTCTGGCTTGATGGGGGGTGGGGGGAGTTTTTTCTTTTTTTCTTTTTCCTTTCTCGTATTTTCTTTTGTGGTTTCTGTAAATAATTAACAGTTGTATTGTGTTGTGCGTTTGTTTTTCTAAAATATAAAATCAATAAAATATTTAAAAAAAAAAAAAAAAAACTATGCAGCCATTTCTATCTATGCAGTAAGCTTAAGAAATGTTGTGCACATTTCCTCAAATTGCCTAAATTACACTTCACCCTAGCTTAGCAAAGCCTTCTCCAAATGTGGAGGACTTAATACATCATAAAGTCCAGTCTAAAACTGCCAATGGTCCCAATCGTGGGAATCCCCACATTTCTAAATTTCAAAAGGGCTGTCCTGATCGCGCCCTATAGACGATGGGGCAGTTTGCAAACTTATGATCATGGCTAAGCAAATAAATTTGCACAAATGAAAGAACTGCACCATTTGTAATCTGAAAAGATGCCACGTTTATTATATGTTAGCTATTTAACATAATGTTAGAATTTCCATTATAACCAATTGCAAGTAAACACCATTGTCTGACGTACTTACCCGGGACTCCAGAAATATGAAAGTGAGAGGAAAGAAAGACTAGGCCTCTCCCATCCATCTCTACCAGGGTTTCTGCCTTTCATGAAACCTTGAGGAGAGTGAAAGTGAAATGCATGAAAGCATTCTGGGAGAGTGGCTCAATGCCTGCGACACAAGGGTGCACAAACCAGTTTGTGTGTACTTTTTCATCATATGTGCGTGCAGCTCAGATTCGTATTCTAGCAGCCTGTTCACAGCATAGCACAGCTAAAACAATTCCCAGTAGCATTCACAAAAACATTTGAATCAAAGATAAAAAAATGCACAGTTCAATATCAAGTATAACAAAGAAGGATCTGAAAGAACATGTTATTTTACTTACAATAGTGTTGGATGACTTGCTCATACGGAATATTTATGAATGGGCTGCTCTCAGTCTTGTGCCCTCAATTTAGACCTTCTCATGTTTACCAGGTGTCCCAAGTCTAGGTGTTATTGCGTTTGCTGTTGTGCCCTTAATATGGGCTTTTCTCCCACTTGCCAGGTATCCCACATCTCAGTGTTGCTGCTTCTGCTGTTGTGTCTGCAGTTTAGGTTTTCTCCCGCTCGCTAGGTGGCTTTAGTCTAGGTGTTTCTGCTCTTGCTGTTGTGCGCTCCATTTAGTCTTTTCTTCCACTTGCCAGGTATTCCAAATCTAGGTGTTGCGCTTTTTACTGTTTATGCCCTCAATTTACCCACTTTCCAGGTATCCCAAAAGTGTTGCTGCCGTTACTGTTGTGCTCTCAGTTTAGGCTTTTCTACCACTTGCCAGGTATCTCACATCTAAGTGCTACTGTCCTACCATTGTGTCCTCAATTTAAACTTTCCTCCCACTTGCTGGGTATCCCAGATCTAAGTTCTGCTGCTTCTTCCGTTTGTCCTCAATTTAGGATTTTCTCCCACCTGCCAGGTATCTCAAATCTAGGTATTGCTGCTCTCTTGTGCCCTAAATTTAGCGCTTCTCTCACTTAACAGGTGTCTCAAGTCTAGGTGTAGCTGCTTTTACTAGTGTGTCCTCAATTTGGGCTTTTCTCCCACTTGCCCGGTATCCCAAATCTAGGTAGTACGGCTCTCACTCTTGTGCCCTCAATGTAGGTTTCCTCTCACTGACCAGGTGTTCCAAGTCTAGGTGATGCTGCATTTGCTGTTGTGCCCTCAATTTGGGCTTTTCCCCCACTTGCCAGGTATCCCAAATCTAGGTGTTGCGCCTTTACTGTTTGAGCCCCCAATTTACCCACTTGACAGGTATCCCAAATCTAGGTGTTGCTGCTTCTGCTGTTGTGTCCGTAGTTCAGGTTTTCTCACGCTCGCTATGTGTTCCCGAGTTTATGTGTTGCTTGTCTTGCTGTTGTGTCCTCAATTTAGGCTTTCCCCCCACATGCCAGATATCCCAACTCTAGGTATTGCTTCCTCTATTATTGTGTCCTCAATGTAGGTTTCCCCCGCTTGCTAGGTATCCCAAATGTAGGTGTTGCTGCTTTTACTGTAGTGTCCTCAATGTGGCTTCTCCCCCACTTGCGAGGTATCCCACATCTACGTGTTGTGCCTTTTACTGTTTGAGCCCTCAATTTACCCACTTGCCAGGTATCCCAAGTCTGGGTGTTGCTGCTTTTGCTGTTGTGCCCTCAATTTAGGTTTTTCCCCCGCTTGTCAGGTGTCTGGAGTCTAGGTGTTGATGCTTTTACTGCTGTGTCCTCAATTTGTGCTTTTCTGCCACTTGCAAGGTATCCCAAATCTAAGTGGTGCTGCTTTACGGTTGTGCCCCGGCTTGGGCCACTTCATCACTCCCCTGGTATCTCAGGTCTGTGTTACTTTTGATTGATTACTGTGTCCTCAGTCCAGACCCTTCCACCCACCGCTGGTTCCTCGCAATTCAGCTATCTCCCACTGTGCCCGGTGCTCCAGTCCTAGGCGTTTCCCCCACTGCCATGCCCCCAATCCAGGGGCTGCCCACCGACTCTGCTGTCCCACTCCTAGGGGTCGTTGAACGACAAGGTCCATGTGAACCACAAGGTCTCTACCACTGCAACGGATAGCTAGTCACATAGCTCATCCTCTTCCTAGCCGCAACCAACCTATTAATAAATGTCTAACAGAACCACACCCCATGGCCAAACTGAAAACCCACCACCCTAGCTAGCCCACTCAGAGGTGTTGTACAGCTACTCACCAGAACCCACACCATAAATGTTAGACAGAACTGCACTGGGCGACTCACCAACCTCAACCCCTCGGAACAAGACAGAAGTGAACCCACAACAATAACCAAAGGTCCCCCAAAAACCACAACAGAGGCACAAAGGAAAACTAGTAAACAACCAAACACGAGGGTAAACAACCCCTGGTTCAACAACCAGAACCTCATCAACTACCACAAACAGTGAAGACTTAATCCCAAGGACCAGGAAACATACCAATCCAAAGAGAACTCCCACCCAAAGGAATCCGACCCACAACCCAAACACACTGCCTCGCCACAAGAAAGACAAAGAAGCTAGAATGGACAACAGAAATAAAAAGGAAACCTCAGTTGCACAGGAAGGTGCCGACCGGCAAGATCTCACAACTCCAAAAAATCTAGTGAAGAAGAACAAATTACTTCTTACCTTGTAACGTTCTTTCGATGGGATGTTCCTCCGATGTATTCCTTATCTTTGATAATTCGTCTCCAGCTTGCTGGCCTCTGAAATGTTTTTTCTGTAGAGGGCGCTGAGCGTCGACATCCGCCGAGTCGATGTCCCTCAACAGCCACCGTATCGGCCCCAACATCATCATGGCCATAAATAGCCACTTGCAGCGTCCGTTGCTCAGGTCCGTTTTGTAGCATAAGATAAGTCATGTCTGAATTGGTTATTGACCTTGAAGGAGCGTAAGCTGCAACCACAATGGAATTATTACTGCGGGGATGGATGGGAGGGGCGATGAGGGATACGTCGGAGGAACATCCCATCGAAAGAACATTACAAGGTAAGAAGTAACTTGTTCTTCGAAGTGATTGTGTCCTCCGACGTATTCTTTATCTTAGATAGACTCCCATAGCAGTGGCATGTAATTTGAGGTGGGAGTAATAATGTCATGTATCCCTTTTAGGAATGAACCGAATGTAATACGGCTTTGCCAAATCTGGTCTCTTGACTAGTGGAGGAATCCAGGTTGTAAAATTTTGTGAATGTATGTGCGGACGACCATGTGGCAGCCGCATATATGTCTCGTACCGGTACCCCTCTTTGGAGGGCTGAAGAGGCTGCGATACCCCTGGTTGAATGAGCCCTAACATTTTGGGGTGGCTCTTTCCCTGCCAGTTTGTAACATTCCAGAATGGCCAAAATAATCCACCTGGAAATGGTCTGTTTTGTTATGGGTAGTCCCAACTTGTGACCTGAGTATCCTACAAACAGTTGGTCTGCTTGCCTAATCCTAGCCGGTCTGCTGATGTAAAAGCTCAGAGCTTGCCTTGGGTCCAGCCTATGTAGCTTTTCTTCCTCTTTCTCCGGATGTGGAGGAGGGTAGAACGAAGGTAAGGTAATTTTCTGAGTGATGTGAAATTCAGAAACCACCTTTGGGAGGAAATTAGGCTTCACCTGTAGGACAACTTTGTCCTTATGGAAAATTGTATGGGGGGGGTTTACAAGAAAGAGCTTGTAATTCGCTCACCCTCCTAGCAGATGTTAGTGCTACCAATAGGACAGTTTTAAGAGTGAGAAATCTCAGCGAACAAGAGTGGAGTGGTTCTAATGGAGTACCCATTAGGAAATGTAAGACTAAATTTAAGTCCCATAAGGGAACTTGGAATGGTCTTGGAGGATAAACATTAGTTAATCCCTTGAGAAATTGTATTACTAGAGGTAGCTTGAAATACAATGGTTCCTCCGCAGTGCACTTGAAGATTGAAAGCGCTGCGAGATAGCTTTTTACAGTGCCAACTTGAAGGCCTGAGTTTGCCAAGTAGAGTAGAAACGATAACACCGTTGGTGTACCACATGAAAAAGGGTCGATATTCTCTTCTCTACACCAGCTGCAAAATTTGTTCCAACGGCAGCGGTATAAAGACTTTGTTGCTGGCCTTCTGGCCGAAAGCAACACCTCCATGACGTCATCAGGGAGGTCCCAATCCTTGTACCTCACCCTTTCAGCAGCCAAGCTGGATGGAGAACCTGACCTCCCTTCTGTGAGAGAAGATTCTCTTTGATTGGAAGACGGATTGGAGAACAGATGGACATATCTAGAAGGTCCGGGTACCACGTTCTCCTGGCCCAGTCCGGGGCAATTAGGATCATGGTATTCCGGAATCTTCTCAACCTCCTGATCATTTGAGGAATAACAGGGACTGGTGGAAACGCGTAAAGGAGTGGGAACTCCCAGTCCACTACGAACACGTCCCCTAGAGCTCCTCTCGGGGGAAATTCCCTTGAACAGAACAGATCGCACTTCCTGTTGGTGCTGGTGGCGAACAGATCCACCTGAGGGGTTCCCCAAAGGGAGAAGATCTCTTGAAGGACTTCCTGAGCTAGCTCCCACTCGTGGGAGACTGTGCTCTGCCTGCTCAGAGCGTCCGCTGTCAAGTTCTTCTCACCGGCTAGGTGGACTGCCGATAGAGAGATTCCTTCCTGAATTGGCCAAAACCAGAGCTGCATTGCCTCTCTGCACAGTAGCAGTGACCCTACGCCTCCTCTTTTGTTGAGGTAGTGCAAGGCCACCGTGTTGTCCGTCATTATCAGGACATTTCTCCCCTGTACTGATGGCAGGAAAGCTTTCAGCGCTAGTCTGATCGCTCTCAGCTCTAATAGGTTGATGTGTAGTCTGGACTCTGATGGAGACCAACGACCGCTGATGGTCAAGTCGTTGGCATGGGCTCCCCAACCCGTGAGTCAGACATCTGTGACTACTGTTATCTCCAGCCATGGTTGCCAAAACAGTTCTCCTTTCAAGATGTTCTCTGGATAGGCCCACCATTGAAGGTCATGGGCTACCTTGTCCGGAATCCGGAGGAGATCTGTCATTCTCCCTGAGAATTGCGACCACTGAGTTCTCAGTGCCCACTGAAGAGATCTCATTCTCAGGCGAGCCTCTGGCACAAGGAAAATGCAGGATGCCATGAGTCCTAGCAACCTCAAAAAGTCGAAGGCTGGGAGACGTTGGGCATTTTGAAACTTGGTGACCATCAGAAGAATATCTTGAGCCCTCACCTCTGGTGGCGAGGCTTTTCCCAGGGAAGTGTCCAGGACCGCTCCAATGAACTGGAGTCTCTATGATGGTATCATCTGTGACTTCTTTAAATTGAGCAAGAAGCCCAGTTTGTGAAGGAAGTGGCAGACATAATCTAGCTGGATCTGAGCTTGTTCCGAAGATACAGCTCTGATTAGCCAATCTTCCAGGTAGGGGTAGACGTGGATCCCTTCCCTCCTTAGACTCGCAGCCACTACCGACATTAGCTTGGTGAAGACCCTCGGGGCGGAGGTCAGCCCAAATGGAAGAACTCGAAATTGATAATGAGAGCCGCCAATTGCGAACCTCAGGTATTTCCTGTGTTTGAGATGGATTGGAACATGGAAATAAGCATCCTGAAGGTCCAGAGATACCAGCCAGTCCTGGAGCTGGAGGGCCTGAAGGATCTGAGAGAAAGTTACCATCTTGAACTTGTCCTTCCTGAGGAACTTGTTCAATTCTCGTAAGTCCAGGATGGGTCTCAGTCCTCCGTCCTTCTTTGGTATGAGAAAGTAGGGGGAGTACCAGCCCTTGTTCCTGTCCGCTACAGGTACCGGTTCTATGGCACCTTTCTCTAGCAGGTCTACAATTTCCTGCGAGAGGAGCGGATCTGGAACTTTTAGGGAGCCGTGCCCCGGTGGATGACTCTGAGGGATGTGTAGAAAGGGTAGGCAGCAACCCTGGGCAACTGTCTCCAATGCCCAAGCATCTGACGTAATAGCCTGCCATTCCGTCCGATGGTGAGTTAACCTGCCCCATACAGGTGTTTTGTGTGGAAAGACCTCAGAGTGGTTTGGGGGCGGCTGATGCCGATGCCGAGGGTAAAGAGGCACCTGCTGCTGCTGCGGCTTTAGTACTTTTGATCCGTCCACCTCGGGTGGATCTCCTTTGGCCTCTTTGAGCCGGCTGTCCTCTGCCTTTCCCGAATTCGGAATAATAGCGAAAGGACTTTCCTCTCCCAGAGGTTCCTGAGGGGCGAAAAGGAGTTTGGCGGATTGCAGCTCCTAAAGATTTTGCTGCTGCTTTAGATGTTTGCAACTTTTCCAGACTGTCATCAGCCTTTTTACCGAATAAAGAAGACCCGTCAAAGGGCATATTCAAAAGTCTGGCCTGTACATCTGGAGCAAAGCCAGACTTTCGCAACCACGCATGCCTGCGGATTGTCGTACTTGCCGCCATGGCCCTGCTGATACTGTCAGCGGAATCGATGCCAGTTTGAAGTGATTCACACATGGCATCTTTGCCATCTTTAATGATGTTAAGGAAGGCTTCCCTTTCCTCTCCTTCCGGTATGCAGTCAGCCGCTGATGAAGCACACTCCCACACTGTGTGACTGAACCTGGCGAGCGTACAGGTGGCGTTGATGGACTTCAACGCCATACTACAAGCAGAAAAGACTTTTTTTGCCATAGAATCGTACCTTTTGTCATCTCTATCCTGTGGGACAGGAGGGTAAGCGGATCTGCTGCTTGATGAAGTTGCCACTTGAACCACCAGGTCCTCTGGAGTCGGGTGTTTTGATAAGTATTTGGGGTCAGCCCCAGCTACCCTATACTTGGCTGACAATCTTTTATTGACTGCAGGGATAACCTCAGGAGTTTCCCAATTTGATGAAATCTTCCTTTGCAAGGCTGCATGGAAGGGGACCACAGGATCCTCCTGTGGACCTTTGTCTAGTATGTTTGTCAGGTCATCCTGTTGAAAAACAGGTGAAGGCGCAGACCAACCCATAAATTCAATAATCCTTGCCATCAGGGTTCTATAGGGTGTTTCGGCATGTTCCCCTGGGTCTGGTTTGACAAATTCCACTTCTGGGGAAGTGTCCAGCCCACTTGCCTCATGTAATGATTCTTGTAGGTCTTTCAACCTTCTTTCCTCAGAGGTAAAATCCTCTGAAATAGGTAGTGTGGTCCTCTGCAACCCGAAGGTTTCCTGGTCAGAATCCTCCCCTTCTTCATAGATTGAAGATAATCCGGGGTACTCTGACCTCGGAAATGGCGTAAAACCCATTTCTAAGGATGAAGGAGCCAAACTCGTCATTATTGGGCGAGAAAATGTCGATGTCGTCAACGCCGATGTGACAGGCTTCGAAGGCGCCGAGAAAGGCGTCGAGAAAACTGGAAGCGGCCTCGAAGAACTCGAGAGGATCGGGACCCTACTCGAGGATGTCGACGACGTTCTCGGCGTCGTGCCGGAGGCTCTTGGTATAACTGTTGGCTGTGAAGTAGCCGTGGTTTTCTCTTTTATCGGCGTCAATGTCGGCGTCGACGATGGCGTTGATTCGATCGAACGATGCGTCGAAGAGCCCTTCGACAACGGCGTCGATGGCACCGATCCATGCATCGAAGGGATCTTCGACGACGGTGTCGAAGATGGTGCCTTCTTACCCGATGGCCGTGGCTCTCTCGGGTGGACTCTTTTGCCGGGTGCAGCGACTCGCGGCGTTTTGATTTTTTGGGTTTTTCACGCGGGGTATCACCCTCAGCTGTCTTCGAGGGGGTCGAGGCCACTTTATCGAAGACGCTTAGCATTTTCTTCCTGAATTCCTCCCACTCAGCCTGAGAGCTGTGTTTTGTGGGGCAGGAGACCCTTTCTGGAGAAACAGAAGATGACGAGGAAGGGGATCTTCAACGTCTCTTCTTTGAGTGTCTAGATCTCGACGAATGGTGGGAGCTACTTCGAGTCCTAGAATGGGAATGCTTTCGACGGCAAGGAGACGAATGTCTCAACTCGGCCAAAGAAACCTTCGAGGAGGTTTTGACTGACTGACCTCTCTCGAGCTTCCCCTTGCGCTCCTTCAAGGCTTTCGCCGTCATGGACATGCAGTCCTCACACTCCGAACAATGGTGCTCGACTCCCAAGCACCACAAGCAGATCATGTGAGGATCCGTTATCGACATTTTCTTTCCGCAGTCTGGACATTTTTGAATCCGGACCGCGGAGTCGTCGGTTCCGATGAAGAAGCCATCGAGAACGAGTTGGTTTTATCGAGTAAATATAAAAGGTTTTATCTGACTGAACTGAGCAACGATATTCCGAGGCCCCACGAAGCACGGAAAAACGGAACTGAGCAACGGATGCCGCGCGTGGTTATTTATGGGCATGGTGACGTCGGCGCGGATACGGTGGCTGTCGAGGGACATCGACTCGGCAGACGTCGATGCGCAGTGCCCTCTACAGAGTAAAAATTTCCAAGGCCAGCAAGCTGGAGACGAATTATCAAAGATAAGGAATACGTCGGAGGACACAATCCCTTCAAATAAGCCAGACAGCCTGAGGACACATACAAAAAATAGAGCAAAGACAGACTATATCGCTCGATACCTATCCACTTATGACTGTTTTGTAATTAAAGAGGGACTACTACCAGCAACAAACCCACAGGCAAGAAGCAAAACAAATACAGACCCGACCGGGATGCCAAATGCAACGTGCCAATTGATAAACCACCCCAATCCGGACAACACCATGGACAACATTCCAACAAGAATCGGGGGCAAATTTGAATCCATTACCCTATGGATGCCCTACATCACCAAAGACTGGAACAAAGGATGGAGACCAATATCTGGAACAAACCAAAACCAAACAACCATGTCATCAACCTAATCGGTCTACTCAACGAAGAGACTGACCACCAAAGGACTCCTCTTCCCAACAGGCACAACGAGGAGAGAACGACCACCAACAGAAACCCAACCAACAACACACTGAACCAAAGTGACAATACAAACAACAACCCAAAAGGAAAATTAAACAAACTACACTGCAGCCTACTCAACATTAGATCCAGGGCAAAACACTCAACAGAAATCCATGACCTTCTAAGCGAAGGAGGCACGGACATGCTCTTTCGTACAGAAACTCGGCTATCGGACACCTACAAAGCCATCACGAACGAAGCCATACCGGACAACTTTAAATTAATACACGTCAACAGAGAAAACCAAAGAGGAGGAGGTATCACAATCATACACAAAGAACACATCTGAGACGCTCCACTCAACCCAACTGACGTAGAAGACTGTGAATCCCTCCTCATCAAGATCAAACTCAACCACCAAACCAACATAGTATTCCTCCTGATCTAGAGATCACCATCTTACAACCCCAACTTTGCAACAAAACTAGCAGACTCCGCCGCCATTTTATCAACCTACCACAGCAACCTAGTTATCCTGGGAGATTTCAACATCTGGTTCGAAAATGAAAATTAATCCACAGCAAACTCGTTCTGCGCACTCCTGGAAACATTGCAGTTCAAACAAATAGTATATGGATCCACCCACAACGCCGGACACATCTTGGACGCAATCCTCTGCAGAGAAGGACTATGCATATCTGCGCCACCTTTATGGAGCAACCATTACTTTCACTCTCCAAACCTGCCTAATAGCCGGAAAGGAAATTCTCAAAGCCAGCATGAAAAGAAACTGAAATAACCTTCACCTGGAGGCCTTAACAAACTTACTGGACTCTACCTTACCAAGTAGCAGAGAACCCACCGAAGCAACTCTAGATGCAGCAGAAAAGACACTCAACAGTTGGATCGCCAAGGCCCTAGACCACCTGGCAACAGTAAAACTTTTCAAAGCCACACCAAAAAACCTGGCTGCAAAATGGTTCACAGAAGAACTCAAAGAACTAAACAAAAACGACTGCAAACTGGAAAGAACAATACAACCGACAAGACTAAATAAATTGCAAAAGACAGCTCACACTATATAAATCAACAGTTCTCAAAGCAAAAGAAAATTACTACGCCACAAGAATTGAATCGGAAAACACTCCACAGCAAGAACTATTCAAAATCATCAAAGAGATTAAAAGAAACTCATCCTGCAAGAAATCTGTCATTCCGAAACAAGCACTTTGTGACAACATCACCAACCACTTGAGATCAAAAATAGAAACAATCCAGCAGAGCATCAACACAACCCGGACTAACACAACCACAACTGCCGTACCTCAGACAAGAGGCGAAACACAGACTACAGCAAAACTCACCTACCTTGAACCAATCCCAGAAGAAACCTGCACCACACGGATCAAGGACACCAACCTTGCCGGATCCCCAAGTTACCCCTGTCCCCTGACATCTTCAAAGAAATTCACAACCACAGAAACCCAGCGACACACTTCTAATCAGCATACATCAAACCACTGAAAAAAAGGAATCAGAAATAGCACAAGACCTGATCAACTATAGACCGATATCCAACCTGCCCTATCCAGCGAAGATCCTGGAGAACTATGTATACAATGTCCTACTTAAATAGGTCCAAACAAATGGAATATTCGTCCAGTTACAAGTTGGCTTCAGACCAATGAGAGGAACAGAATCAGCGCTCCTCTCGATATGGGACGACTTGAAAATAAACGAAGACAAACCTCCCCAATCGCCCGCATACTATTGGACAAAACAGCAGCCTTTGACACAATCAGCCACTTTACACTAATAAAAAGACTGATGGAATGTGGCATACAGGAATCCACACTAAAATGGCTTACCTCATTCCTCACAAACCGAACCGAAAGAACCTACCTACCACTGTTCATCTCAATCACCAAAAATATCTCCTGCGGAGGTCCATAGGGATCAGCCTCTCTCCCCTGCTTTTTAACATATACATGTGCCTACTGATTAAAATCATTCGAACCCACGGACTAACCGCCTACAACTATGCAGACACAACACAACTGATTGTGAAGATAAACACAACCCAGGAACAAAATAACTGTCTCAACAACTGCCTCTCAGACATCTACGATTGGATGAAAACGTACAACCCCAAACTGAACCCGTCAAAAACAGAAATAATGCTCTTATCCACAGAAATCGACACAGGCAAGCCAAAACTAGACTGGCCGGCCAGCAATGAAACTTCCAACGTAGTAAGAAGCCTAGGAATACTCATGGAAAACCAGACAAACCCTGGAACCGCAAGTCAACGCAATCACCAAAAAATGCTTCTTCCTGCTAAGAATACTCAGAGGACTACTCCCATACCTCCCCTTCCTGCACAGAACCCTCACAATCATATCTCTGATACGCAAACAGCCTCTATCTAGGAATGCCGGAAAGACTTACCAAGAAACTACAAATGGTGGAAAACACAGCAGCCAGGATTCTATTAAGATTAAACGGAAGAGACCACATCACTTCAGCTCTGAAAAGCCTACACTAGTTACCAGTAATAAAACACATTAAATTCAAAGCACTCTGCATTGCACACAAAGCATTGCACAGACAAGGAGCAGAATTCCTGCAAGACAAGATCAGCCGCTACCGCTCAAGAAGAGACCTAAGATCAAACAACGACCTACAAATAGAGACAAAACAATACAAAAAAAGGAAATTCAGAGGAACAGTGTTCTCACGTCTAATTGAAAACCTCTGAGCATCATGTACAAAGAAATTAGAACTACAGAAGACCACATCACCTGCAGGAAATTACTCAAAACCTGGTTATTTAACAGACAATGACAATCACAAATGAGCATTGGTATCAATAACACCACAGACCAAAAAGAAATACACTAAGGGACATGGCCACAGATAATGGCGCCAATAGCTTAGAGGACCAGAACACTGCAGCTCCCCCAACTCCTGCCGGCACCCCAACCATGCCCAGCCACTAGACTGATCTACAAAAGAAGGCTGCCCAACCAACAGACAGATTGTAGGCACAGCACCACGCCCAATTATACTCCCAGGAAACCAGACAGGCAAACAACTTCGCCCTAGCATCCCCACAACCGGGCCACCCACAACTAGGGCCTCTGTAACCTACCCACTCATATCCAGGGCCGCCTGACAGAGCACCCCCAACTATATTTACAACTCTGCCTTGCACCCTTTCGCAAACAGACATACATCAGGTCTACATCTAACAGCCACAACTAACCGGGTCGAACAACAAGGAACACACCAGGTTCGATCACCTACCCGCGACCATAACTGCAAGGGTGTCACCCCACTCCTAGAGAGGAGGCGAGATGGGGCGATGAACCGCGGCCAAGAACATTGGGAAATACTATTAAGCCGCAATCCAAAGAGTCACACCAGAGCCCCCACCAAACCAACTGACTTACCACCCAGCCTCCCCTTTCTGCTTCTCCAACATAATAAATCCACCACACTATGGGCTAGCCACACTACACATAAACACACCAAGAATCAACTTAAGGTTCACACACTACCATCTCCTTGAGATTCTGGAAGCACACCTAGAGGGAACCCCCAACACATAATCCTTAAAACCGTCAATTACACAATTACACACCAACACAATAGATAGTCACACACCAACAGCCACCTGCAACTCTGGACCCTTATGGATGCAACTAATCGGGGCACACAACCACAATCAACCCAACATCAGAACCTATTCTTTCATCCTGTCCTCACTAACACCCCCAAACCCCCTCTCTTGCAGATCCATGTGAGCGCCTGAAGACTGCCCGTTGGCGGTAATGGTGCATGGTATAAATCAATGTAAAATAACATACTGCTGATATGCTCTCTGTATCTCTTGAGAGAAGTTTGGATTTGAGACAATACAGTCTAAAAGAAGCACTCTGATAGAAAAAGGATATACTGTGAGAGACCTGAGGGTATTCTCACTCTTAAATGCCTTGGATATTCTGCGCAGGTGGCCAGGGAAAGGCTGTCACTCTTGGATCCTGACCCTGGGGGTGGAGAAGCGAGGGATGATCACCTGTATGGAGGGTCCTTGGGGACTGAAAGTGGGGTGCCCTCAGGTGAGACATGGTATCCCCCTTTTCCTATTAGTGAGCAACCCAACCCTTCCCCCATCTTCATGGGCTGTTAGAAGCCAGTTCCCCTCATTTCTCCCCATTTGACACTTGACAGTACTGGGACAAAGGAGAGGCAACTAAGAAAAATAAAGGCCACACTCTTTTACCACTCTGGTACTAGGACAAGGAAGATGCCTGCTAAGAGCTGTAAAGGTCAGCCAAGTCCTGTTGATTGTGGTCAGGTAGGGGTGATTGGACATCCACACCTGCAGCCTGTCAAGGGGCTGCATGTGTATAAAAGGAGACCAGCCCAGCAGCATGAGAGACAATGGAGAACCTGTGTGTGGAGGAGCAACAGGAGCAGCAGCAGGAAGGCCCTTGCCAGCGTGGCATGGGAGCAGGGGCTCCGTGGAGCAAACCGAACGTTAAGGGAGCTGTGTGTAGAGGCTGTCCCTTTTATATGCGTTCAAGATGCTTGTTTCCCTGTGTTGGGATGTCGACACATGGGTGCCTGAGGGGCAGGAGTGGAACCCCTGATGTGAAGGCTGTACGATCCATGCTGCTCTGAAGCCTTTGAACACGACCAGTGAGTTTCTACCCATTGAGAAACCCGGTGCGCCAACGTTTAAATTTGGTTGTTCAAGGAATACTTTTAAAAAACATTTTTATTGTTAATAGTTGAAATAAATCAACTTTACAATCATTTAACATAATTAAAAAAATGAAAAGAAATTTAGAAATGAATAAAATTCACAAAATATACTTAAAATCACATTTTCCAAAAATGTCTTAATTTTCCTAAGATTTCTCTTTTCTATTTACAATGTGGAGACTTATATGAAGGAAATTAGATAAGATAATAAAGTAGAAAGATTCACTTTGAGAGAGAAAGCAGAGAAAATGCAAACGAAGAAGGAAAAAAAGGGCAGGAAGGAAGGAAGATCAGCAAGAACAGTTCAACACATGTGTACATATACTCTCTTGAAAGTTAGATTTTACATTTTTTCTGTTATTAACTTGCCTTTTCCTGTGTCCTCAGTTCTTTCAGGTTCTTTAGAAAGCATATTACTCCTGATCTCAAACAAATGGACAATCCACCAACAATCATTCTCCATAGATTGTCATGCGTGAGATTTACATATTCCTTTACAGCCGGTTTTAAAAATGTTACTCGTTCATTGTACAGTTCAATGCATTCTACTAATAAATGGCGTAAAGTCTCTGTGTTGTAATTTTACAGAAACGACAAAAATGTTCAACAGCGAGAATTGTTTTTTTCGTTTCAGTAACACTTCTTGGGTCGGCCACAGATTGAATCTCAGCCTCATGAATTCATATCTATTTTGTGCAGATGGACTTTTTATCAGATATGGTTCAACAGTGCTATATTTCTTGTGTACAAACACTGTTCCATCAAATCTTTGTATTGTAAACACATAGCTCTATTTCTAGACCAGTCCCACTGAAGTAATTTTGTTTTAACTTCATTCAGATTTTCTATTAATGATTTCAGTGTAACGTCGGCATAGGCTAATGCATTTATAACCTCTTTCCGCCAATTTACCGTGAATGTATCATCTGAGTGTAATATATGTTGTGCTAAAAGCTTTTACTTTCTCGTGACTAAGCACGGGCAAAGTTATGTGTCTGCACAGTAAATGCATCGTGGCTGCACCAAAAAGGTCGCCGTAGGGCTGAGTCGCGTTGCGCGCGGCAACATTATAGAAAAAATAAGGGATTTCTATTGTGACTATACAGGGGCAGAATCCACGAGGGTCCGCATGCCTCTGATCCATATTCAAATCCTTGGTGGGCTAGTCCTACTATGGAACTCACCTCCGTTTTCCTCAGGTAATGCCTTTCCGTCCTCGTGCAAGTGTGTCCACCGTTGCTAGCTCCCTAGTCCCCTCACGGGACCCACAAAGGATGTCTGGTCTGACCAGACGTCCAAAGCGGGTCCCACAAGGGAACCTCGTAATAGGGAGGTATGGGTTTAACAGCGTCGGCACCTTTAACGGCGCTGTTAACTTTAACGGCGCGTTAAACCCATACCGCCAGGGTCCTAATGAGGCCCTTAGTCTTATTTGGATACTTGTCTCAGAGTGCAAAGCTTTTATGAAGGCAGTGATGTACGGGGGACAATTTTCATGATTCCGTTTTTGTAGCAACAATTCTCGTGATACTGAGTCGTAAGCAGCACGCAAGTCCACAAATACTATATATAGTGGTTGTCTTGTTACGCTGTGATGTTGTATTATTGATGTTATTGTTATTAAATTTACTGAAGTTTCCAGGCCCGCTACAAATCCTGTCTGACATGGATCTCTTTTAGCATTGTCTATTGCCCATCTGTTAAAGTCTCTTAAGACAAACCTTGCAAAAATCTTTCCAGGAACATCCAAGAGGGCAATCAGTCTATAGTTGGAAGCACATGACCGATTGCCCTTTTTAAAAATTGGTACTATAACAGACTTTCGCCAAGTTTCCGGGATCCTGCCTGAACTTAAGACCAATTTTAGCCCACTGTTCAGGATGTTCTTTGAGCATGTGGTTGCTTAGCCCGTCTGGTCCAGGCGCTCTTAATCTACTGGATTTGCATATGAAGTCTAAAATATCCTCTTCTGAGATAAGTAGTTCTTCAATGCCTTCTAATGATTTTATACTTCCCAAATTTCCTATTCCTGTGCTAGCATATAGGTCTTTATAGCGCCTTACCCAATCTGATTCCAATACACCGTTAATTTGTACCGGCAATTGGTTAGATTGATTTGCGGTATTCAAAAGGGCCCAAATTCCAGAGATGTTTTTAGAGTCAATGGCAGTTAACATTTCTTCGCCCTGATTTTGGTATAGCCAAGCTTTGTGTGTTTTAATCCAGTTCTTATAGTTAGTTTTTAAAGATTTGATGACCCCAAATCTCATTTCAAGTGGTAAAAGCATAGGCAATTTTTTTTCTTTCCGTAACTTGGTTTTACGTTCTTGAATCTTTTTGTCAAACATATATTTTAGAACATAATGATTTTGTGCGCTGATGCCAGGTATTACTTTATATGTTTGTAAACAGGAAGTGTAGGATTCACTTGACCAGCCAGTTTTTTTTGTACTTTCTAAAATATCTTTGTTTAAGTTTTCTAAGTTAGAGGCATTCCATCTAAAACGGGTTCTGGAGTTGTTAGCTATTACCACTGGTGTGTATCTTTTGGCTCTATCCTCTGCCCTCAGGCTTCTATCATTCCAAACGGCAGTAAGCATTTCGTGATCACTATGCATTTGATATAACACTTCAAAATCAGTTATTTGACAGAAAAGTATTAGTGTCAACATACATGTAATCAATTATTGACTTACACATTCCTCTACACCATGTGTATCGTGGAGGTGTGTCATTTTTTGAGGAGCCATTTAACATGATTAGGTTATGAGTTTTCATGATGTTTTCCCATCTAAGGCATATTTCATTTTTTTTGGTTACCGTTGTGGAAAGGCAATGTAAATTTAGATCTCCAGCAATCAAAGTGTTTGTCACGTCTTTTGACAGTGATATGATGTTAAGCAGATCTTCTAGGTCTTTAAAATGTTTTGTGTCTGCTATTCCCAAGGGATTTCGATATATATTAATCACCGCAATTATTCCATGCTTATGTATTAATTTGACCAGCTGAAGGAAGGGGTTCCATACTTCCCATGGTTTCAGTGTAAGACCTCTCCCACTTTTAACCGCCGCTAGCATCCCTGAAGCCGGTCTACCTCTAGTCTTGATTGCGGGGGAGAGAAGAATTTCATAGCCATTCCACACTGGTGTTGTTAGCAACCAAGTTTCTTGTAGCATCACTATGCTATAAGGCATCAAATGTGTACAGTCATTTAGTAAATGCAAATGTCCGCAAGTGTTCCAACTGGCAATAGGGTGTTGTTTCACATTCCACTCTTCAGATAGTTATGAGGGGATTCTTTGAATTTGTGGAGCAAGTGTGGTGTTTTGTTGCGTTTCATTAATTGCGTTATGTAATTGTTGGTGTTTATCAAATTTGTAAATGTTATTACTTAGCCAAAATTTGCTGTGTTTTGGGCCTTATTCAAGTCTCGCTTGATTTTATCATCATAATTAGCAGGGTCAATGGCCAATAGAAAACCCAATGCAAACAATTCCAACCATGCTTGCCACAAAACATTTCGAACAACATTTGAGGTAATCCACAATCTAACCACAGAAAGGTATTCATCATTTAAGAATTCAACTTGAGCTACATCACTAGAGGTGAGGTCACTTAAACTTGGTAACTCACCAAAGATAGCCATTATTCTAGCTCTGCACAGATCGTATTGTGAGAAGGGCCCAGCTCGTCATTTAAGAATAATGATGCGTGTTTGGATTCAGCTTGTATCTAGAGTCTCTTAGAGTAATTGTTCTTGACTCTATTTCTTTTTTTACTTTTCTCATTTGAGATAAATCAGAAGCCGTTTCAGCCATTCCCATATATGTATCTGCTCTCTCTTGATTGTGATTTGTTTTTGACTCTCTAGTTTGCCTCCCTTGGTTTGATTGGAAATATTCGTCCATTACTTTATGGATTACTGTTTGAAGCTTTTCAGAGTCATAATCTGAAGCTGTTGGCACCTTGCTATTTAATATGGGTTCACTAGTTTTCTCTCCCAATTCTATAGTCATGCTGTTCAGCAACTGAGGTAGTTGTGGTGCTTTAGTGTCAAGTTCAGGTTGTTTTAGTGTTGGTAGCAGTAGATTTTCTAGTCTTGGGTCAATATCATCAATTACAGTTATTATCGCTTGTTTAGGTACAGAGTTCACCTCTTTGAGTTTCATGAATTCATCAATAGATCTTTTTATTTCATCCCTTACATCTTTTAGAATTTCATCAGAGTATGGAGATTTATTATCAATTTTTTTGGTACTATCTGTGTTGGGCAACGCTAAAATGGTCTTGCTTTTGTCCGTTTCTGATATCACTTATTCTGCTCCCTGTTCCATGTTCGCTAAATGTATTTGCATTTCATTTGGTTTCTCAATCATGTAGATTATGTCATTTAGAGGTGAGTAGTCCTCATTTCTGATTGTCTTTTTGATAGAGGCTTCCTGTCTCAGTTTTATCAGATGGTTATGTCGGAGAGAGGCTCGGCTATCTGCTCTAGACGCATATTTGAGGGATTTCAGCCGTTGAATGAAATGTTTTACGTTGGCCCTCTTTTTATGAGTCATCATTTTTTAAAATGTTTTTATTTTAGGACTCAATTTGTCAGAGTTGTCTTCTGTCTTATCATTACACTCATTTACATGTTTTTCAAATATATTATACATAAGACCTGCTTTGGGGTTTGGAAACGATTCAGCTAACATATTTCTTCCCAGTGCATCTGCATCATCTTTTTTGTCTTCTTGTGTTGCAGGACGTATAATATCTTTGAAAAAAGGGAGGGCTTTGGAGATCAAGCCAGGGGTTAAGTTAGATTCCAAGCCAATGATCGGTGTTGGGTTAATAGTGTTTTGTTTGTTCAAGGTGGTATTCGCTTTTAAAGCTGTCTTCTTCAAATTATTTTTAGTCTCCCATTCTTTTATCCATCGTCTGACACCATCAGTCTTATTTTCCTGTTTCATTATTTTTGCTTCCAATGTATCAAACAATTTAGCCATAGTCGCTATTGCTGTATTCATATCTTCCAAAGTGATGTCTAATAAGGCAGCACTTTTTTTAGTTACTTCCCAAGGTGTCGAAATGACAGAAGGGCTGCATGTTACAAAGGACTTTCGCAGCGTCGGTCGCGCGAAAGATCTAGATTCTTCCATTGCGTCATTACTTGAGTGATCAAAAAAGCTCAGCAACTGGTATAGGCTTATTTCAGCCTCAACTATCGATGCTCTGCTTGGTAATGTGATTTCTGTAATTTTATTTTCCACTTCTGATGTATTTATAGTAGGTGTATGAATGGTGTCTACTATTTCTTCTTCATTATCATGTTCCAATGTGATTTTATTTACATTTTTGATTCACTCGTGGATTTTTTTTCAAGTCAGATATTCCTCTAGGATTTTCAGACAACTTTGTAACATCATTCTGTGTAACCAAATTCACTATAGCTTACTCGTCTGGCACGTCTATAACTTCAGATATGATTTGTGTGTCAGATATTGTGACATTTGATACAGAGATCACATTAGCAGTGTCTCGTAAATCAGAAAACATTCCATTACTATAGTTAGAGCTGTTGGAAGCCATAGCATGAGTGCCTAATGTACAGAACTCACGGATATCGCCTAAAGCCATTCGTTTGTCCGGTATCACGATTGGACATCCACTGATTTTTCTCTTCATCGCAATTGTGGGAGAGGGCTTTGCTGGTGAAGGTTGTAACATGAGTGTAGCGCGTGTGATCATCATGCTCTGCGGCATTCCAGTCTTCAGAGTAAAAGGTTTACTTTTCCCTGTCATCTCTCTATTTTCAACGAGCAAATAAAAAAGAAAAGAAAAGAAAAAAAATAAATAATAATGCATTCCTTATTCTTCAATAACACTCAAACTTAAGTATAAAAGTATTTTTTTTTTTAAAAACAAAAAGCAAGTCGCACTGAGTTACGTCGCGCTGTAAGCTGATCAGCTTAACAGCATAACAGCGACTTTCTAGCGACTTGCTTGAAGCGCATGCTGAAGTGCGCGCCTGGCCATTAAGTAGAATTCTGGTTAAAGGGGCGTGTCAATTACTAAAAAATGAAAATAAACCAAATATTCGACACTATAATTATAGAAGTGTCTTCTAAATTAGTTAATAAAGGTCCAATCCTCCAAACAAAGTCCTTGTTGCATACCAACTAGTATGTTTTCCACAGGGATCCACAAATCCACAGAGTCTCGGGCATGGTCTCCAGCAGCGTAACAGCGACTTGCTTGATTATTCCAACACAGTTACAATTTGCGCATGGAAAACCCACCATAAAAAGAAGGTACAAGAGTGGCAAAGAACTCTAAAAGAATAAGGGATACGTTTGCGCTGCTGAGAAGGGGACCATGAGACTGGAGTCTCAAGGTTCTTTGGTGCTTTTAACTGTGTTACTTGGAACATGGGGAAGGGAATCCCGAGTATTGTGTAACCCACCATATAACTCAGGGTTTGGCCAAGACATTGGTATGAGATATGTCATATGAAAACAAAACGATATGAATGAGAATAAATCTGTGCTGACAGGTTGCTATGACAATGCTGTGTAACTTGCATTGCGTTATGAATGTGTGTTTATTTATTTCTGTTGTGGCTAGGGCAAACTGGATGTCTGATTTCAGGTATGTGTTTCCTGCAATTGGTCGGTTAATGTATGTCACTGTCACTTAATTGAATAGAGAAAGCTGTCAACCATTTAGCCGTGTGCTGGGGTTGATATTTTAATTCCGTAAATGGTGGGCGTTGGTACCTACCACCAGCAGGGGAAACCAGTGGTTTCCTCAGATTAACGTTCTTTTACTGGCAGCTGTCCCCCTTCTGGGAGTGACGTTTGGTATGTGCCGAGGACTGACAAAATCCTGGGAGGTGAGAGCCGAAGGAAAAAAAGGAGGGGGTGCAGGAAAAAAGAGGAGTTAGAGCGTAGGGGTGCTGGGAGTAAGGGGACTCCGTTATACCTCGCGAGATACTTGGAAACCTGCTCACAGGCCTGTGCGACCTGTTGTTTAGCTGAGCCTTGGTATCATTTATCAGGGGGCGTGCAAGCTAAGCAGGGTGAAGTACCTAGGTCATGATGATCTGAGGGCCACTGAGGTCAAGTGTTTAACTCCCTTGCGGTTTGTCAGAATCTTGTGTCTGGTGCGCTCGTGCATCAGAGAGGTAGGAGGGGAGTGATCCGTTTGGGCGGAGGTACAGCTGTCTGGAGTTCTGATTCAGCAGTAACCTGCCATTTGTTCACGGTACTTAAGGTACTTTTAGAAGCAGGATTATTACAACTGAACTCTGGCTAACGTTTACGGACCTTGCCCTGTGCGAACAGTATATATTCAATTCCTAATCTTTTCCTGGGTACTAGGGGTGTAACTCTTTGTCGAGTTTCCTGTCTGTCCCATGAGAGGTTTTGTCGAGATTTGAGGGAAGGGCGAAGCTTTTGTGTGCCCCGAGCAAGACACCTGTTTACCCATATCTCTCGCAGCAGTGCATTTTTCTTGTTTGAGGCACAGTTCCTCGGGATTAATAGTGTGGTGTCACGTGATCCTGCGTGCGCAAGCACATAGGACGTCTTGTCCATGTCCGCTCCGCTCTTTTCTGTCCCCTGTATTTTCCTGGTCGGCCGCCCGCTGGGTCCGTGTGTGATTTATTGAGCCTGTTTTCCTGGCACCCCTTCAAAGATAAACATGGGCAAGTTTATGCTCTTGCTCCCTGACATGATCCATGTTACGAGATCTGCTGTTTAGATAGGATTTTTCGGGTATCGGAGTTACTTTAACTCTCGATCAAGAAAAAAGAAAAAGAAAACACTAGCCTCTTACGTAGACATTTTTGCGTATTATTTTTTCAGCTTTTATGTACTGCAGACAACTCACCATTGAGACATTTTACAGTAATCTCAGGAGGATCGGGTGGAGTCTGTTGCTGCCAATGGTTGTGGGCTCTTTCTAAAATGTATATGGGGAGGGAAGGCAGCAAACTGAACACTTCCAGTGGCTACACTGTCCTTGCATGACACAAGGCAACTGATCGGGTTGTGCTCCTGCGTTGCAAATTAGTAAACACGTGTTATAATGCTCAAATTCAGTGGGCATAACCTTTGCCATTTTTGTATAGATCAATCGGGTCACAACCTCCTGGGCTTCTCTGGATTGTTAGTGCAGTAGGATTTGTTTGTGTTTGTAATTGTGATTTGTGGCCGAGTGGGAGACTCGCAGCATTTAGTTCTGACCTATGCCTTCGGTCTGTCGAGTGAGGTATATTAGTCCCCCTAGATTACCGTACGCAGGGGAGCCGATTTATGAATTCCCGGGGGGGGGGGCAAATACAGGAAGTGACATCACTGGCAGTTATAGGACCACATATTTGCATGTAGTCGTCGACTTGGTGCAACGGCGCGCAGTGGGGATGGAGGCGCGCGCAGTGCAGAACAGTGGAAACGTTGGCTAGCATGTACTGCATATACTAAAGTGAAGTAGAAGGAGATTTAAGCCTTCGAGTTGAATTCCAGTAGGCCATCACTGTCCCTACTCCACCCCTCTATAATCATCCACGTTGTAGTAGCCCTCAAAAGGCAGAGCAACACAACTAGGATGGGAGAATGAAATGCCGTCCCATCCTGTGAGTGTGTCAAACGTCAGAGCAAAGACTGTGCGGGTGCCTCCTACCTTGGAGCACAATCTCACTAATTTGGTGCAAATCTCGCAAGTGGGAGCATGGGAATCCCCAGCGTGTGTGTGGGCTGCAGACCCTGGATCACATGCTCACTTCTTCAGTGTGAAACTCTGGCCAAGGCTCTTTGGGCAAGCATTCAGGATGGGTCTCACACCTATAAACAGTGTGATATATTGAGTGGGCACCTCACTCCTTGGAGCATAGTATCAACCATTGCTGGTAATCTCAAAACTGAATGTACAGTTTCACTCTATAGATCCATACCATATTCATCCAATGTGTGTACAGGGGTGATAACTTGTGTCTGAGAGAGCTCATTCTTTCATTCAGGAGAGATAAAGGGGTAACAACCCCCTGTATGTGGGATCAGGCTCATTTTGCCCCATGGCCCCTCCAGAAGGAGTGAGCAGGTTTTAAAACCTTGTTGATTCTGCTATCCGACAGGCTCGAGCCTTCTATCCCTTGCCCCATCACGGCTCCCAACATCCTGAGCGGCAGCTTATGGACAGCAGGCAGCTCCGGACATGCCTGTTGCCAATTGAATGTAGACAGATCTACTATTTAGACACTGGGAGAGAGCCATGAATCCACATTGGTGGTGAAGAAGCACTCAACATACAGAACACAATGGTATAGTGTTGCAGTCCTGCTGAGAAATGACAATTCTGAGCATGTGAGCAGTAGGCTGGATCAGTGCTGCCCCATAAAAGGCGTAGAAGCCTCTGTGAGAAGTGGCAGTACTGTCCCAACGGTGGGAAGTGTAGTATTTTCACATTAACTATGCTTAAGAACTTTGGGTTATTGAATAGTTCTGCTAAATTCTGAGTAATTTCATCCCTTTAAATATATGAGCTCTTGTATAACCACGTCAGTGTTGAGTTATTCTGATGATGACAGACTTGCTCAATAGTTCTGGTTCGGTATCATTAAATGTACTTCAGATCTTTAGAGTATCGGAAGGATAGCTCAGGGGCAACGTGCACGCCTTGGAAGCAAGACGACACAGAGCAACACAGGTTCTATCCCTCGGTCCGCGCAACACAGGTTCACTTCCTCGGTCCGCACAACACAGGTTCGCTCCCTTGGTCCGCGCAACACAGGTCCGCTCCATCAGTCCGCGCTTAGAAACCTCTGGGTAGTACACGCATTATAAATAACCAGTTAAAATAAAAAGAAATATATCTGTTGAGAAGTGCTGGGGCCTTGTCAATAACAGTGTAGCAGCTCAACTGAGAGGTGCTGATGTTGTCCCATCAAAAGTATAGCAGCCCCACTAAGATGAACTAGCATTGCCTCAACAAAAGAATAGTATTATCGCTGAGAAGATTCAACAATTATAGAAGCCCTGTTACAGCAGTACTTTCCCATCAATAGTATAGCAAGCTAACTGAGGAGTACCAGCATTGCCCCATTTCAAATATGGCAGCTCTACTAGAAAGTGCTGGCTCATACGCCTCTTCTCCCCGCCCATAGCATTCACCCTCACTACGTGCACACTCAGAGACATGCAAACAGTCTCATTTGCCCTCTCCCTGCCCCTGCTCCCTGCCCCCTCCCTCGCTTTGCATCTGTACCTCCATTTCTAAAAATCCTTCTGGGTTGGGTGTACCTCTACATCTGTTCACCCCTCTTGCCAAGAGGGGTGCACAGATGTACAAACACACCAAACCCAAAACGATTTTTAGAAATTGAGGGACAGACTTGTTTTGCATCTGTGCCTCCATTTCTAAACATCCTTCTGGGTTGGGTGTACCTCTACATCTGTTCACCCTTCTTGCGAAGAGGGGTGCACAGATGTACAAACACACCCAACTCAAAACGATTTTTAGAAATTGAGGGACAGACTTGCTTTGCATCTGTGCCTCCATTTCTAAAAATCCTTCTGGGTTGGGTGTACCTCTACATCTGTGCACCGTGGTGCACAGATGTAGAGGTACACCCAACCCAAAACGATTTTTAGAAATTGAGGGACAGATGCAAAGCATTTTGCTTTTATCCGGGCCGCCAGAGAGAGACACAGTATGGATGGAACAAAGGGCCATCCATACTGCGTCTCTTCTCTGCAGCCTGGGGGGAGGCTCAGCCCCGACCTCATTCTGCCGGGGGGGGCCCGGGCCCCGCGCCCCTGACCGTACGGTGCCCTATCACGGAGGGACAGGATCCTTTAGTTGCGGCTTGGGTTCATTACATGTAGTGAATTATTGTGTGTGGCGTGTGGTTTTGGGGCTTTGTATTTTGTGTGTGTGGCAGACTGCAGGTGTCACTAGGCCGCTGCTAAAATGCAACCTTTACTTCAGGTTAAAGTCTTTCAAGGGTGCTAGGGGCTGATGTGGGCATATTATGCAAGGCCCTGTATAAACCATATTTGTGCACATGCAAGAGATTTTGCGCTGCCAACTGAGATGTGGTATTTCTGCTTTTAAACTATATGTAAGAGAAAAAAAATATTTAAAGAAGTGGGTTTGCCTATAACTCGGTATACTCCTGTTTTAAATAAGAATATAAGGTATGAACGCACTAATAATATAAATTCCCCAAGGCATCTGTTAACGGGGCCCTTCTGGTCTCAAGCACCTGATACTATGGTCATGAAGCAATATATGAACTAGGATATTACTGATGTCAGAATTGTATGTGCAGAGCGTATAATTTATTCCTACATTGTTCACATTAATGCCAAGGTGGTGGTATCCTTTTTTTTAAATGTATTTATTGCTATAATATAAAAGCCACCCACCAGGGTGAGCAACCTCTTTGGTGTATGTTGTTCAACACTGCTAGAACGTATAAGGTGTTCCTCGTTTCCAAATAAAGACAATTGCATGGTTTCTCCTCACCGATTAAGGGGGATCTGGGGCTAGACCGCCCCCCCCTCCCAGTGGAGTAACTTATTTCATTGACATGCCTATGATTGGTGTTCCTTTCATTACTTTATCCCCGGATTCTCTAACGCACATGTGTGCGGGTAAAGCAGGGGCCCCTTCTCAGGGTTATCTACAGGTGGTTGCTCTAATAAATATATTCCTACAGGTGCTTCTCACATTACTAATCCAAGGGTAGTCCCCTCCCCCCTTACAATTGGTTAAAACTGTATCATCCTGAACTCGAGAGAGGTACATTTGAGACTTTTTGGCTGGAACTGTTTTATACTTGGGGAAGAGAGCTGAAAGGAAGCAACGATCTGTAAGAGGCTCAGAACTTTATGTTGGACGCTGTTTGTTTTGATTGCTGACATCCCTACACATTGTATAGATTAGCTGTGAGGGCAAGTATATGTTTTGGACACAGACAGATTCTTCAGTTGAACTCTTTGACTCAGAGTTTCCTTTGTTTTATTCAGGTTGGGGAAATCCCACCTTGGCATAGGGCAAGTTAGGCTTTACACCATCCTGACATTTAAGATAATAAAAGAGTTTTGTTTAAATATTAAATCTGTTACCTGTGTCTTGCTTTATGATGCCTTCACAATACCTTCAAACACAATTGTTGACTTGGGTGCTGCAAAGGCATTACACTGACATGCAGAGTGCGCTCCCTAGCAAGCATTCGACTGCACCAAGGCTGATGCATCTTTTGCAACAGCAAGACCAAGAGAAAGTGTGCCATCAAAGCAGCACATTTCCCTTTCTCTGCCTTCACCTACCACAAACTATACATGTTTTCCACTTTTACACTTGCTTTGTCAGTGCAGTTGCTGGTCTGTGCCTGTATCCATTTTTATTTAATATGAGCACCCTTGTGTTGACTCATTTTGCCAATTTAATGGTTAGGGGCTATGCCAGAAAATGTTATTCGGTAAGAGAGTACCACTTTTGTAAGTGGTGGGAGTTATGTTTTAATCATGGTATTGTTGTCACATAGCAGGGTATGTCTTAGGGTGATTGAACTTAACGCCATGTTAGAGAACAGCATTATTTATTTATTTATAATGCGCCAGCAGCCCACAGGCATCGGGGTGCAACAAAAACACAAAAGACAACAAACTGATGGGCCAATGAAGCATCAGACAAAATCAGGGATTATTGAAAGGCATATCATTTCTTATCTAGGGCAAGTTACCTGAACAAATGTGTTTTCAGGTTTTTCCAAAAAAGATTCAGGCCAGACATGGCTCTAATAGTTGGTGGTAAGGCATTCCAAAGGGATGACGCAATGACTGAGAAAGATCTTCCAAGACCCCTAGATCGAGTATATCTAGGTCCCTGCAGCTGAGGCAGTTCTGGTAGGATGGTACAAAGGTGCCAAGGCTTTAAGATATTCCGGAGCGTTGCCATAAAGGCAACCGTGCAACAAGGTCCCCATTTTGAAAGGGATTCGATCCTGCACAGGGCGCCAGTGCAGATCTCTCCTGAGTTTCGTGATATGAGATCTTCTGGGGACGTTCTGGGCCACGCGGACTGCATAGTTCTGAATAGTTTGACAGGCCTGGATGTTGGATTTAGAGGCTCCACATAGCAGGGCATTACAATAGTCCAATCTGGTTAAAATTGTGGCCCCAGCTATAGTCACTGAGTTTTTTTCACACAAATAAGAAGCTTTAGATAACAATTACAATTCCGACAAAGGTAGTCCACTTGGGCATCGTAATTAAGGGAGACTCCAGGTAAACCCATACATTTTTACTTTTTTGTGCGTCACAATTTTATTTTCTTGAAGAAGAAAAGTGTCATATGAAGGGCTGAGTTTAGCACGAGTTTGGGGAGAGCCGAAGATAAGGCGCTCAGTATTACTGACATTTGAGACACAACCAGTTGTCAGACATCCACCCCTCGATGGAATTGTTGATGTTGTTAAGGGTCATGGAGTTCAGGGAGTGGTCACCACTCTGCTCGAGAACCAGCTAAGTGTCGCCGGCATAGTTGGTAAAAATACACCCAGTTTCTTCAAGAGCGTGCAGAACGATTGCAGATAAAGATTGAAAAGCAGGGGCGAAAAGGAAGCACCCTGGGGGACACCACAAATAATAGGAGAGGCGGGAGAAGAGGCCGAGCGACAGTGAATATTTGATTCCCAGTGGGACAGAAAGGACAGAACCCAGTCCACTGCCTCTTTGGAACAATTGCCTTAGCTATGCAGACACTGAAGGAGGCGCTTGTGGTCCACAAGGTCACATCCTGGCTTTCCCTTTCTCCATGATTTTTAGAAGGTGGGACTGAAGGTCTACAAAGGTGGTCTCTGTGCTAAAAGAAGGCCGGAAACCAGACTGTCGGTTATGAAGATGGTAATTAGCTTCAGTGAAAGCTTGTAATTGGGAGGCTGCAACTTTAGCCAGAATTTTCAAAAGGAATTAGCTGTTGGTAATGGGCCCTAAGTTACTGCGGTCCGCTGGATCAATGTTTTGTTCTTTTGGTATGGGAGTGATAGATACTTTTTAATTACTGTGGGGACTTGACAGTTTCTAAACAAGGTGTTTACAAACTGGGTAGAGAAGGGGGCAAAAAAATCTTTATGCTCCAGGATAAGTTTAGGAGGCAGGAGACTATAATGACAGGAGGTCGCATGCATAGAAGAGAGCATTGTGGTCAGGTCTGAGAGTGAGATCTGAGAAAAGGAGAAGCCAGGGGATGTCAAGCCTTTCATTGTCAATGATTTAAGTCTCCAGTATGAGTGTCATGACCCTGGACTAGTATTATGCGTCTGCCGTCCAGATGCAATCAAGATTGTCAGGTGTAAAGAAAGACTCAAGAGGCCCTGGGTTTTTCCAAGGACTTCAGAATTTCGAAAAGCTTAGCCGTGAAGTTTGAGGACTGTTGTATTTGGGAATCGAAGAAGTTATTTTTGTGTCGAGGATTAAAGATGTATATTTGTCCACTTGTTTCTGTTCTAACCTCGAGGTAACAGAGGGATATTTTATCCAGTGAAGGTCCAGGGCATGTTTTTTTTTTCTTCAATTCCCTTAACTCAGATGTGAACCGGTTTTGGTGTCTTGGGTTGTCTCTAACTAATTTCATTTTGATAGGCGCAATAGTATCTATCTAGCATTTCAGTAAATGTGAAAGTGGACATCAAGAGTTCTGCTTGATCATTTGGGGAAGATTTAAGCATGATGGTCTCTAAGCAGAGCTGGAGGTCTGGAGGACCCACTTTTTAAACGTATATGGTATAATGATCAGACCATACACGGGGTGGTGATCACATCCTGGGACTTAAGCTTCCTAGTCACAATCCAGTCAAGTATGTGTTGATTGGCCATAGTGGGCTTGATGATTTCATGTTCACTGATTGATAAATCAGATTCCAGGTCTGCTGCTTCCTTGTCACTGTTGTCACCTTTCCAGTGATTCAGGTCACCCAAAGTCAGAGTTTGGGCTGATAAGGCTGTTTAAGAGTGAAAGGATTTCTTCATTAAAGTCAGGCATGGAGCAGGGGGGACAATAGATCAGAGCAATGTTGACACATTTCTGCGGCGAAGGAGTCATTTGAATGTGTAAAATTTCATAACCTGAGCAAGAGGCTGTGAGTGGAAACAATCTGAGGTTCGATTTTGCAATTATGGTTACTCCGCCACCCCGGGCCTCAATGTGATTGGCATTGAAGAAAATGTAACCAGGAGGGGAGGTCAACAATATAAAAGGGCCACTCGTGTCTTGAATCCAAGTTTCGGTGATACACAGAATATTAAGATTGTAACTGTGGATAAAGTCATGCAGATCCTGTGCAAGTTTTACAAAGGAGCGGGTTTTATGGAGAGCGATTATTTTTTTGCGGGCTCTTATTTGTATCTGATCGAGTGGGTTTTAGCACCATAACAGGCTGGGAAGAGAGAGGGGGTGTAGATGGAACTGGATTCTCCGGAAACCGAAAGTCAAGGGGGGAAGGAGAGCGAGTCTTGGTATCAGCGTGTAAGTTAGCCTTCAGTGCGTGGGGGAAAGGGTAGAAACCAGTTTCATTCGAGGGGTTGGAAGTGGCCAGTGGTTGGCCTGATGGAACTGTTCCAACTGGTGATGGGGGAAGGCTATCTAATTTCGTCTGTTTAACCCTATCAATGAGTGCCAGCCGATTGAAGCGAAGTGCCGCAATCAATAGAGGTTCATTCCTAGGAAAGCCCATGATTCTTGGAAAGCTCAGGACTATAAGCAAAATGGGTTACCACTCGCGGAGTAAAACCTGCCCGCAGAGCCTGTCGATGACCAGCGAAGACCGGCTAGGTGGAGAAGCGTCGGCGCTGAAGCACCTGAGGGATCCAAAAATAGAGCCTTAGGGAACCCAACATTGCCAAGGGTACTAAAACAAACAAAACTAGTAGCGGTCGCCGGCAAAGATGTAAACAGCAATCAGTGATGGAAAGATCAGAGCGTGCGTCCTAGCAGCTCGCAGAATCGCAAATACCCGAAGTAAGGTCATTACAGCTCTCTGAGATCGAGAGAGCTTTGGCACCAGAGTAGTATGGCAAAACATACTTGCATGTCTGCTGCCGGCATGTGTGTATGTGCGTGTATGTTTCTAAGGTTTGAATTCTTTTGTAGATATTCAGCTCTTCACCCTTTTTTAAGTCCTATCATTCATTTCCTCTCACAAAGATGGCCCAGTGCCTGAAGTTGCCTAAGGACTAGTAAAGGCACCTGATTCCTGTTGGCCCATTATCACATCTAGAGCAGATTTCAGTATGCGAGGATACAATAGAAAGATATGATTTCATTACGCCCAGTTCATTTCTGTGGCAAATCAACAGAAAAACGAAGTACACTTTTTCAGTTTTTGAATTGTGTTTTAAGGATGGGCTATGGGTTAAATCTAAACAAAAAGAACTACAGGGGAATAAATGATAGTTTATTCAAGTATCCAATATAGTAGGGATACTGATTACCTCCTGGATAGTACTTGACTCTAAAATCACACTGTCAGATGTGCTACGCTTTCCTACTCTGTTTCTTGAATCCAAACCGTAGTGGCGGGGATGTAGTGCCTTTCCGCCTTCTTACCTCTCATAGTCAGAACACTGTCTCAGCGATGTAGTGCATGGGGCACTATTTGTAACCCATCCAGATTTAAGTGTCTGGCTCACTTCTTTTCTGAAACACAGTCTTGGGGATATTGCACCTTTTCTTACGGATATAGTGCACAGCTCGCTATTGTACTAATGCAGGGCCCATCTCACCTTTAAGGGACAGACTGTGCAGCATGGTTCTGAAGAGCTAAGGGGCCCAGCCACGTTTTGGGGGAGATGAGACCAATCTAACTTGGTAGCAATCTTTTGGTGGCCTGGCCCCTCAGCTTTCTTAGCTTCTGCTGTTGCTCTCAAGATTATAGTGGTCTCTGCAACAGGCCAGGAGTCCCAGAGTCGTACCATCCAGCCTTCATCTCTGTGGTTGGTTCCCTGCACTCCTGTTTTGAACTTTAGTTCTAGGTGATTGGAGACTGGTAACTACATTATTTCAGCCTTTTATAGACCTCAACTTCAGGTTATGTTTATGTTTGTTTATGTTTAAAGTGTCAAAGAGCGCTCAAAAAGGAAACGGAAGAAAGATTTTGAGTGCATTATGAAAATCAAGAAAGTGATATATCTTGTGAAGAGCCAGAGGAGCGCTCTACCAGAGGGTGGGCCCAAGAACTTAAAAAGAGCGACTTGTTATATGAGCACGATGGAAGATCGTCACTACCAAAGGAGGCTGATTAACAGAACATAAAGGCTGGCAAGGAGCATAGTAAGAGAGTTAGGATCAAAAAAATGAAGGGCCAGTTTCATGCAGTGCTTGATAGACGTGGCAAAGGACCTTAACTTCTGTGAATGGTTAACTGGGAATACCCAAATTGAGAGAGATCCTAAAGACCAGGCAAGCAGAAACAAGATCAGAAACCACAGTGCATCTGAGCTCAGCCGGGAGCAGCAGGAGCCTTTTCCTAAGAATTTTCAGTATGCAAAGACACCTTTAGCAACTACACTAATTTGGGGTTCAAGAGAGATGTCTTGATGAAACTGAAAACATACATCTGTAGCCACATAGCCGGGCAGTAGAGGGGATCTTCTCAGGAAGCCACAGCTCGAGGCCCTATAATTTTACCTCTTGCCCAACCATCATCTCCTCAGTCTTAGCAGTTCTGAGTTTAAGCAAGTGACGAGACATTCAATTGCCCACCTAATTGAAACAGTTTTACACACTGTGTTTAGGCCCAATCTGATCCATTCCCCACCAGACCAGGATCTGGCTGACATCAGCATACAAGTAGAAGCAGATGAAGTGGTTGTAAATAACCTGACTCGTGGCAGAAAATGAACATTAATTAGCAAGTCGGAGATGCAGAATTCTGCCGAATCTCCAGCTAACGAGGGACCAAGAAGGAAGTTTTAAATTTTGTAATTTTTTATTGCAATTGGTTTAATTAAACCTTTACAAATACAAAAAGAGTAATAAAAACAATGAGAAAAGACACTCATAATAATCATAATAAAAAGCTCACTTAGCCATAATAAATGGGATAGGAACAGTAGTAATAAAATGATGAGTAAAGAAAAACTAAATCCAAATCCAGGGCAGTGAGGCAATAGTAACATCCAAAATACAAATTAGCAATAGAGCTCAGTTGGTACAGTCAGAGCATCTCATAGTGAAAGAAAAAGAAAACACAGAGAGAATATGTATACCATAGATAGGGTAATTTAGCCCCTAACACAGCTAAAATAGTCAAAAGATGCAAAGTGTCAACAGTTTGGTTAAGGCGTCCTGTGAAGGTTTTAATGCCCATGTAAACATTTGGTCTTAGAGTAAATGTCATCATAATTGCAAATCAAAAAACACAAGCTTGACGGCCAAATAATCAATTAGGCCTTCACACAGGCCCTCAATATCACAGAGTCCGCAGTTTTAGACATTTTATAAACCCCAATAAGGCCAAGCCCTCATGGATGGTTCGGATACTAAGACAGCGCTTCCAGGCCAGATCTTCATCGCCAAATAGAAGGTTCTCATCTAATGGTGCCAGGTATTTGGCTCTAAGGCCCTGTAGTGAGCCACACTCCAGAACCAGGTGCCATAGGGTCTCAAATTTCCCCATACAGAAACGAGAGCCAGCTGCATCTTTCATTATTTGCAGCCTCCTTAATTGGATTTTCCTGGTAGGTAGAAGATTCCACCATGCCCTAAGTAGGATACCCCGGTGGAATCTATTAGGAAATTGGGTCTGACTATTAGTTGGAGAACCTCAGCACCTATGTTCATGCGCCAAGTGGCTCAGAGAAGGATAAGAATGAAAAGCACCCGTAGTCTGGATCCAGTCAAAATCAAGTAGAGCCCTTTTAACCTTCATAGGATTGCAAACCAGCGTTTCCAAATTCAAACCAATGTCACGGAGGATAATCTTGGATCTTTCCCTTAGGGAGGTTAACACAGGAGAGTAGTTGATGTTTCTCCCCATTAGTTGATACAAAGAGTCAGGAATGGGGGCCATCATTTTTGAGAATAAAGACACGCAGACCCATTGTACCCTTACCCAGAGGGAGACGATACCTAATTTGAATCATATAGCCGGTAGCGGCACTACATTAGGGACACCGAGTATTCTTCTCCAGATTCTGCCCTCAGTTTTGTCCAAGGTTTTGTGCACTTTATCAGATTTTAATTTCAGGCCATAAATCAGTTTTGGTACAATCTTCCCCTCAAAAAACATTAGGGCAGGTTTAAGGGAGAATCTGACGAACGTACGGTCGATTTTGATTATCTAAGATTCCAGAAGTTTTGCCTTATGAAGCAGGGCCTCAGTGGCTATTTTAGACCCTTTATAAGCAGCAAAGTTAAAGCCCAAGAACCAGACATTTTCCGAGAGTTTCAAGGGCGTTCCTCCAATAAAACCAACATGCCCTGTGGTCTTCACCCTCGCTTTTCTAAATGTGATGATTTTAGTTTTGTTAGGGTTAATAAGGAGCCCATTATCTTTGGCATAACTCGAAAAGTTATTTAGTAGCCTCTGCAGACCGACCCTAGTTAGATCAAAGATCAGGAGCTCGTCTGCATATGCAATATGATTTTCGCCTGCCCCAATTTTGGAGCAATTAACCCTTCCTTCCCAAGGGAGAGCACAACATCCAACAAATATTGGTTGAACAGCCATGGGGCCAGAACACAGCCCTGTCTGACCCCCCAGTAAGATCGTATTCTCCAGGAGACATCGCCCTTTTGACTAAGACAGACTTGGATCCCGCTATTCTCATAAACCCCACTGATAAGTCTCAGAAGCCGCCCTGGCATGACCCATTTAGCCAGTTTAGCCCTTAGGTTTCACGGCTCCCAAAATCCTGAGCGGTAGCTTATGGACAGCAGGCAGCTCCGGATATGCCTGTTGCCAATTGAATGTAGACAGATCTACTATCTAGACACTGGGAGAGAGCCATGAATCCACATTGGTGGTGAAGAAGCACTCAACATACAGAACACAATGGTATAGTGTTGCAGTCCTGCTGAGAAATGACAAATCTGAGCATGTGAGCAGTAGGCTGGAGGTGTAGAAGCCTCTGTGAGAAGTGGCAGCACTGTCCTAATGGTGAGAAGTGTAGTAGTTTCACATTAACTATGCTTAAGAACTTTGGGTTATTGAATAGTGCTGCTACATTCTGAGTAATTCCATCCCTTTAAATATATGAGCTCTTGTATAACCACGACAGTGTTGAGTTATTCTGATGATGACAGACTTGCTCAATAGTTCTGGTTCTGTATCATTAAATGTACTTCAGATCTTTAGAGTATCGGAAGGATAGCTCAGGGGCAACGTGCTCGCCTTGGAAGCAAGACGACACAGAGCAACACAGGTTCTATCCCTTGGTCCGCGCAGCACAGGTTCACTCCCTCGGTCCGCACAACGCAGGTTTGCTCCCTCGTTCCGCGCAACACAGGTTCGCTCCCTCAGTCCGCGCTTAGTACACGCATTATAAATAACCAGTTAAAATAAAAAGAAATACATCTGTTCAGAAGTGCTGGGGCCTTGTCAATAAGAGTGTAGCAGCTCAACTGAGAGGTGCTGATGTTGTCCCATCAAAAGTATAGCAGCCCCACTAAGATGAACTAGCATTGCCTCAACAAAAGAATAGCATTATCGCTGAGAAGATTCAACAATTATAGAAGCCCTGTTACAGCAGTACTATCCCGTCAAGAGTATAGCGAGCTAACTGAGGAGTACCAGCATTGCCCCATTTCAAATATGGCAGCTCTACTAGAAAGTGCTGGCTCATACGCCTCTGCTCCCTGCCCATAGCATTCACCCTCACTACGTGCACACTCAGAGACATGCAAACAGTCTCATTTGCCCTTTCCCTGCCCCTGCTCCCTGCCCCCTCCCTCGCTTTGCATCTGTACCTCCATTTCTAAAAATCCTTCTGGGTTGGGTGTACCTCTACATCTGTTCACCCCTCTTGCCAAGAGGGGTGCACAGATGTACAAATACACCAAACCCAAAACGATTTTTAGAAATTGAGGGACAGACTTGTTTTGCATCTGTGCCTCCATTTCTAAAAATCTTTTTGGGTTGGGTGTACCTCTACATCTGTGCACCCCTGGTGTACAAATGTGGAAGTATACCCAACCCAAAACGATTTTTAGAAATTGAGGGACAGATGCAAAGCATCTTGCTTTGCATCTGTGCCACAATTTCTAAACATCGTTTTTCCCTGGCTTTTATCCGGGCCGCCAGAGAGAGACACAGTATGGATGGAACAAAAGGCCATCCATACTGTGTCTCTTCTCTGCAGCCCGGGGGGGGGGATGGTGGGCTCAGCCCTGACTTCATTCTGCCGGGGGGGCCTGGGCCCCGCAGCCCCACCGTACTCGGCGCCCCTGACCGTACGGTGCCCTATCGCGGAGGGACAGGATCCTTTAGTTGCGGCTTGGGTTCATTACATGTGGTGACTTATTGTGTATGGAGTGTGGTCTTGGGGCTTTGTATTTTGTGTGTGTGGCAGACTGCAGGTGTCACTAGGCCGCTGCTAAGATGCAACCTTTACCTCAGGTTAAAGTCTTTCCTGGGTACTAGGGGCTGATGTGGGCATATTATGCAAGGCCCTGTATAAACCATATTTGTGCACATGCAAGAGATTTTGCGCTGCCAACTGAGATGTGGTATTTCTGCTTTTAAACTATATGTAAGAGAAAAAGAAATATTTAAAGAAGTGGGTTTGCCGATAACCCGGTATACTCATGTTTTAAATAAGAATATAAGGTATGAACGCACTAATAATATATATTCCCCACGGCATCGGTTAACAGGGCCCTTCTGGTCTCAAGCACCTGATATCATGGTCATGAAGCAATATGTGAACTAGGATATTACTGATGTTAGAATTGTATGTGCAGAGCGTATACTTTATTCCTACATTGTTCACAGTAATGCCAAGGTGGTGGTGTCCTTTTTTTAAAATTTATTTATTGCTATAATATAAAAGCCACACACCAGGGTGAGCAACCTCTTTGGTGTATGTTGTTCATTCAACACTGCTAGAAAGTATAATGTGTTCCTCGTTTCCAAATAAAGACAATTGCATGGTTTCTCCTCACTGATTAAGGGGGATCTGGGGCTAGATCGCCCCCCCTCCTAGTGGAGTAACTTTTATTTCATTGACATGCCTATGATTGGTGTTCCTTTCATTACTTTATCCCCGGATTCTCTAACACACATGTGTGCGGGTAAAGTGGGGGCCCCTTCTCAGGGTTATCTACAGGTGGCTGGTCTAATAAATATATTCCTACAGGTGCTTCTCACATTACTAATCCAAGGGTAGTCCCCTCCCCCCCTTACAATTGGTTAAAACTGTATCATCCTGAACTCGAGAGAGGTACATTTGAGACTTTTTGGCTGGAACTGTTTTATACTTGGGGAAGAGAGCTGAAAGGAAGCAACGATCTGGACAAGGCTCAGAACATTATGTTGGACGCTGTTTGTTTTGATTGCTGACATCCCTACACATTGTATAGATTAGCTGTGAGGGCAAGTATATGTTTTGGACACAGACAGATTCTTCAGTTGAACTCTTTGACTCAGAGTTTCCTTTGTTTTATTCAGGTTGGGAAATCCCACCTTGGCATAGGGCAAGTTAGGCTTTACACCATCCTGACATTTAAGATAATAAAAGGGTTTTGTTTAAATATTAAATCTGTTGCCTGAGTGTTGCTTTATTGATGCCTTCACAATACTTTCAAATACAATTTTTGACTTGGGTGCTGCAAAGGCATTACACTGACATGCAGAGTGTGCTCCCTAGCAAGCATTCCACTGTGCCAGGGCTGATGCATCCTATGCAACAGCAAGACCAAGAGAAAGTGTGCCATCAAAGCAGCACATTTCCCTTTCTCTGCCTTCACCTACCACAAACTATACATGTTTTCCACTTTTACACTTGCTTTGTCAGTGCAGTTGTTGGTCTGTGCCTGTATCCATTTTTATTTAATATGAGCACCCTTGTGTTGACTCATTTTGCCAATGTACAGTTCGATTCATGGAATTAATGTGCACTGAAAATTTCCGCGCAAGCGTGCAAAAGCGTGCGAGTCGGAGCGCAATTGCGAAAATCGCAGCGAAACCCACGCACAGCGATTCATAGAAGTCTGTGCACGTGTAAATCCATGGATGTGCGCTAAAATCCTGCGTAGCGCACGCTGGCGCACACGTCTTCAAAGAGCGTGTGCTATGTGCACAGCGAAAGCGCACATAGCGCAGCACACACAACAAAAGTAGGCGTAACACGGGGCGTAACACGCGGAATGGGGAACAACACATGAAAATGTGGGCGTCACGGGGGAAGTCCAGGAGGCAAATGCGCGGAACGCCCACACGCACGCCCACAACATGTATTCATGGAATCGAACGGGGCTAACGCGTGCGCCAAAAAAGACGCGCTAATCTGGAAACACGTACGCCAGCAGGAAGCAGGCGTACGTGGACCCGCGCAGCATAAAAGTGTGCGCAAGCAACAAACAAGCTCAGACGCTAAGATGAATATACCGTTCCTCGCAGCAGTGGTCGTGGGATACCGCAGGAGGAGGAGGAGGAGGATAGTCAGGGCCAGAATTTTTACACCCAGAACCAGCCTTTTTGGGATGCCTGATGACCAGGTGTATGGGAGGTACAGGTTTCCACCTCACATAATACTCGACCTGGTGAGTGAGTGGGAGGATGACCTCACATCACCCACCCTGTGCTCCGAAGCAATGAGCCCCTTGGAAAAGGTGCTCAATGTACTGCACTTCTTGGCCACTGGTTCATTTCAGCGGACAAGTGCCATAGTGGGGGGGGAGGTGTCACAGGCCACGCAGTCACGCTGCCTGCACCAGGTGTTGGCCATCATGACTGCACGCCCATCAGTCCGCAGGCACATATACCTGCCCAGAACACCTGCAGAAAGGCAGGCTGTCGTCCAGGATTTTTACAGGATGGCACACTTCCCAAAAGTGCTAGGTGCCATTGACTGCACCCATGTGGCTCTACGTCCTCCCAGGGCAACTGAGCAGATCTACAGAAACCGCAAGCACTGGCATTCCATCAACATGCAGGTAGTATGTGATGCCAAGGGAATCATCACCTCAGTATATGCCAACTATCCAGGGTCCACCCTTGACAGTTTCATTTAAAGAATGTCGACCCTAAACCTCGACCTAGAAGCTGGGCGGCATGGCGATACATGGCTGCTTGGTGAGTATAAATGCCCATGCTCATGCATGCATGTCAGATACTGAGTAATGTCACAACCCCACTAATGATACCCATCATCACCTCCCCAGGGGACAGTGCCTGCCATCTGAGCACCCACATGATGACGCCGATTCGGAACCCCACCACACCACCCGAGGTAAGATACACAGCCCATATTGCGACCCGGGGCATAGTGGAGCGCACATTCGGAGTGCTCAAGTCACGCTTTCGCTCCCTTGACCGCTCTGATGGGCAGCTGCTATAAGCGCCCCCAGTAGTGTGCAGGATCATAGTGGCAGCATGTGTCCTGCACAACAGTGGTCAGTCATAATTTAGAAAAAATAATGTCGAATGACAAAAATGTCGAAAAAATAATGTCAAAAAAAAAATGTCGAATGTATAATTTTTTTATTTATATGTATTTTTTGGCTTTGGTAAGTATAAAAAATGGGTAAAATTAAAAAAGAGGTGTTGGGCGGGGAACCCCCCCATTAAAAAAAAAACGTATTGAAAAATAAATTCGACATTTTTTTTTCCGACATTTTTATTTCTAAAAAATGACTTTCGACATTATTGTTTTCTAAATTATGACTATAAACCCTGCACAACGTTGCAACACGCCGGGGCCTGCCGGTGGACATGGTGGTGCCCCCACATCTCCAACCACATGCACGGCCGCTGCGCATGGGAGGGGAAAGGGCACGTGGTGAGGCAGCCCGTACGCAGCTGGTGTCTAATTACTTCACCTAAAATCACACCCCTGTGGAGTGCACACAGCCCTGGCACATACCATCATATGATGATGACATAAGGGACAGTCAACTGTCACAACCATACCAGCCCGAGATTGGTCACCAGGAAGTGTTACATTGTGTGCATCCCTACCTACCCAAAGACAACCAATGCTGTGTCACAAAAAAACACACATTTATGCTGCATGAATGACTATCCACTTGCAAAATGCAACATGAAAATAGCGCCATATGACCCAACCCCTCCCCATCTCCGCCACCAAACACACCATGGCATGTCCTGCAATGTGAAAGCAAACAAAGGAATGCACAACACATGACACAAGTGTCACAAAGTGCACAGTCCCAAATGGAAACAGGCCACAGACAATATGCTCCCAGTAATCAATCACAAACAGCACACATGAAGAAATACTTACCAGCAACACAATACAGCAACACAGCATGAAACATTGCCAAAATATGACAGTACAAACTCAAAGTAATGTAAGTCATACAACCTCAATAAGCCAGCACATCCACCCCTTCCATCTCCAGAGTGTTGCTGTCAGGCAAATGTGTCAGTGTACTGCATACAACATGAACTGCATCTGCAAAGGAGACGGCCTTGTGAAGACATGAAGAAGGTACCTGCGGATAAGGAGGAAGACATGGATGCACAAGCACATATCAATACACCATGCAGTGTCCAATACAAAAACAAACCCCACTAGGGATGTCCGCACAGTTATGACTACAGACTGCCCACACAGCTCATGGGAGCCCAATGTCACTGTGTAAATCACTGTCACTTGGTCACACCCTTTGCAAGCCCATGGAAACGGAAGCAGGAGGGGTGTGTGTGTCAGGAACCCAAGCATCTAACCCAAACACAGGACAAGCTTGCATGTGCCCAGCCGGAATACACAGTGGATGCCCACGGGAGCCACACAAGGCAACGCACTGTTAAAAAAAAAAAAAAGAAAAAAGAAAAATGGCCATGTGGGGGCCAGGAGGGGAGGCCACCCAGGAGGTCCGAGGGCAGTTTGCACACCAACACCCACCTGTGTGGATGTTGCGAAAAAAAAACACCTCCATGGGCTCATGGCCTGCACGGCTACGCTACTGTGGGAGAAGTGCTGCTGTCGCTCTCATCACCCTCTGCTGCTCCATCAGGAGGTGGTGGTGCTATGGGAGGCAGCCCACGCAAAGTCCTGGTATGGTCCTCCATGGCAGCAAGCATGCAGGTGTGGAAGGTCGAGTTCTGGAGAATGATAGTACGGAGATCCCCATGCAGCACCTGACGGGTTGCCTGCATTTCTGCACGCATGGCCTCCCGTGATGCCCGAATCTCCTCCCGAGTTGCCTGCAGCTCAGTTGAGAGCGAACGTGTGAGCCGCTCCAGCTGCTGTTCTGTCCTCAAATTTGTGGAAGCCTCAAGATCAACAATAGTCTCCCTGAGGTTATGGAGTTCTACCCTCAGGGCTTCCCTGTGGCCCTGTGACTCTATAGAAATGGCTTCCCGCAGAGTCTCCAGTGCCGCCTGTCGGTCCCTGTTGGAGGCCAACATGTCTTCCCTGTGTGATTGGCAAATGGAGTCTGTTGCCTGCTGTTGTTGCTCCATCTGCCTTTTAGGGGGGACAATGAAAGTGGCCACCCTCTCCATTGCCTGAGCCATCATTTCAACTGATGCTGTCTGATGGGTTGCCATACCGTACATGGAGTTTTCCCATAGAGTATTGCTTGGTGGCGTACGGCCACCGCGTCGGCGGGCACCACACCTGTTCGGGGCAAGGCGATCTGCACCTTGCTGTGCTGGCACTGCCTGAGGCTGCAGGACTGCATTCCCCCTCTGATCTGCTGGCCCAGGAACAGGATCAGATGTTGTGGAGTGTGACCCTGCATCTGTAACCGCCAAAGGCGGACTCACCAACACTGACATCCCCATAGAGGGTTCTACCCCTGGTGCAGGTGGGTTGGACAGAACAGAATCCCTGCCAGAAACACTCACCTGCGACGGCACATAAGTCTCATCATCCGATTCAGCACCTGAATAGAGGTCTGGTGAGGTGCACCCAGAGACACCCCTGGACAGTATGGTCTGCAGTAAGATTGGGTTTTCACCCACCACCACACCACGTCCCCCACTGGCCGTGCGTGAGATTCCTCATGGGTTTGCACCATCTCCTCAACCTCAACAGCATTAAGTGCTTCATCACCTGCAAAAACATGAAAGACAAAAAATGGAAACACGCATTAGCACCATAGCACACACATAGGCCTGACAAGCCAGAGATCCAGTACATGATTTACACATGTCCCACATGACTATAACCCTGGCATGCATGCACTGTCACTAAGTTGGAAGGATAGGCAAAAAGCAGACACTGATGACACCAAGATGGAAAAGCAACACATTTGCTGCATGCTGGGTAGCACTGGCATCACACATTGGCCTGTGAGTGGCATGTCCAATACACATAATGACACATGCCAGCACACAGATGGCATGTAGCATAGCCATGGTACATTTGACAAGTACAGCCATATGTCAGTGAATGAGTACTGTCAGCCATCCATGTGAGATGGACATGATGAGATGAAAAATGCTACATAGTGTGACGAAATACACATGTGCCACTCACTGCAACACATCCAGTGTACAAGAATACAGTGATTGCAGGCATATGTACACATCAATGGTTGGTCACTTAAACTTGACAGGAAACAACTATCATGTACCACATACAAACAGGCACCAAAAATCAATGTGAGCAGGCCAATACTCAATCCGCCTGAATGGTCTAATCATTCACATAACAAGGTAACAAATGTGGGCCAATGTGGGGTGTAATCAATGACAGAAGCATGTCACATATGTGACAATAGGGCTGAAAAATGTGTTGCAAAAGTGGGAGAATTGAAACAATCAGCCTGAATGAACACTGAAAAATTCTGAACAATGTTGTTGCAAGATGACAGTTCAAGGGCAACTGCAGTAATGTGGCGCTAAATGGCTACTGTGGGCAGAAGGGATACTGTCATACCCAAAACCAAGGCTGGTGAATGTTTTGGAGGAAGCACATGGGTGACCCATACCACTCAGGTGCACACACCCTCATTTGGCACTCAGTCAGAACCCGTCACCCACACAACATACACATGGATTACACACACATGCATGGGCACTCACCGGACAATGCGTCGTAATCTGGTAGGTCTCCCACGCCTTGGATCTGTTCCTCTATGACGAAGGTTCCAGCAACAGACTCATGTTCAGTGAGTTGGTTGTCCTCTTGTGGAGACCCACCGCCAGTCACCAGAGTAGAAGCATGATTTGAGGCCAGCTTGTTCTTTGCTCTCCGTTTCAGGTCATTCCACCGCTTGTAGCAATCATCAGCTGAGCGCCTCACAAATCCAAGGGCACTAATTATGTCCGTGATGGTCTGCCAGTGTGCCTTACGTTGACCAGGTGTGGTCTTGCACCCTGCATTCACCACCATTTCGCGGCTATGTGCCGACACATAGGCGACTAGTGCATCAAGTTTGGCGTCATTAAAGCTAGGCTTCCTTGACGTGCCGGAGTGTGTAGCCGTGTCTGGGGTCTCAGCCTGTAGTGCCAGAGCACCCTTCTTCCTCTCTTTCAAAGGTGGTGCGGTTCCTGAGTGGCTTACGCCGCTCTGGTCAGTAGGGGCAGAAGCGCCGGTGGACTGGGTACTAGGAGTGTGCAAATGCACAGTGACCATAGGTCTTGGTGCAGGCATTGGCTGCAGGGTGATGTTGGCCGGGGCAACGTCTTTTTGATGGACCGGGACCGACACTGTCCCGGCTGGGAGACTCAGAGCTGGGATGGATCGAGCGGCAGCTGCCCCTGCAGCCTCCCCAACCTGCCGACTTGGGGCAGCAGATGACAAAGCTGCCCCAGATCCACGTGGCCTGGTGACAACAACTTGCACCGCCACACGTGGCATAGACTTGCTGACCTGGAAGTCAGCCTGGGAGTCATCCTGTGCCGGTTCAGGTGCCACAATGGGCTGGTCCAACAAGGGCTGAGCTGGGATGGTGTCAGCTACATTTCCCACAACCATTGGGGGGGGCATGGGTATCCTTGATTGCTCCTCCACACATGGGAGTCTAGGGGGACCCTGCAAATCCTGGCCACGTCCCCTACCGCACCCACCAGGCCCACCTTTTGGAGGTCGGCCACCTTTGCCTCCCTTACCACTTGGTCGCCTCCCAACCATGGCACTGATGTTGTTGTGCGTATGGGAGTAGCAGTAAACGATTGTCCTGGGCAATTGGGGGTGAAAGGGGTAGGGTACTAGATGGAATTCGTACCCTAGTGCTCTAGCAAGGCTGTCTGTGACCCCTGGGGGAAGATGACAGGTCACCCAACGCACAGGCACCCCGAAAACAAAAAATAACGTGCACGCAACCCCTCGTAGACCACGTGCGTGGAAAAATGAACCCGCACTACGCTGTAGCACCCAGAAACACAAAAATAAGCGTACGCGTGTTACACGCAGTCTACAATGACCTCTGAAGGGGTACGCGACACACAGGGCAAGCATAGTTGGTAAATACGTGCGCCACTCACCGTCTGCCTGGAAAAAGAAAAAAGACGCGCGTGTGCGCATTGGCAACACCCCCGCTAAAAGAAAAATTGTACGCTGTTTGAGGAGACAGGACAAAAGAAGAAGTGAACGCTGTTTGAGGAAACAGGCCCAACAAAAAAAATTAACGCTGTCAGAGGTAACAGGGAGTACGAACTTGAAACGCTGTGAAGTAATCGCGTGAGAACCGACAAGAAGTACAGAATTCACCCACTCGTTCTCCACGAAAAGCACATACAAGGAAATGGCGTCCTACACGTACCTTTTAAACCGGCCCACACGTACAACGTCACTTACGCGTGTACTCGCTAAGGCCCTTTCCTCCAATTACACAAGCTGACACTCGGACGTGCAGTTTTTGCACGTGTACCATGAACATGCACCGGTGTTGAGGGGAATGCCCTTGCGCGTCACGTCACAGATGCGTAGGCCCTTTCCTCAGATTACACGCATTCACACATGGACGTGCAGTTTTTTCATGTGCCCTGAACCACTATGCCCACGTCACGAGGGAAACCCAAACGCGCGTAACGTCACAGACGCGCTTACGCGCTAAGGCCCTTTCCTCGAATTACACGCTGACGTGCAATTTTTTCACGTGCCAAATCACTCCGTATCAAGATTGCCACGCGACAACACACGGAAGACCACGCTCCTGCCCAGAAGGCCGAATTACTGCCCCCAAGAGCCCCGAGCACGCTCCCACCTGCCATCTGCTGCTGCCTGCCTGCCTGCTGCCCACATGCCCTGCTATTTGCTGCCTGCACGTCAGCCAGGGGTGAAGTTGCTGTGACCACCCCTGCTGGAACTGAAGACTCCCGACTGGGATACCATCGCTCCACAGCCCAGCCCCAGGACCCAGTTGCCCACCCACACCTGCCTCTGGGGTTGCCATGTTGGGCATAACACCATCTGGCACCACTGGCAACCCCCAGCCAGAGAGGCAGAGGGCCACCAGCTTCAGTGCCAGGGAAGTTGGTGTCCTGGTGGAGCAAGTCCTGGGGCAGTATGATGCCCTCTTTGGAAGTTTGCGCGCCGGCTATGAATGATGGACCAGGATCTGGATGGACATTGTGACTGCCATCAACGAGGAGGGGGTGGCAGTCCGCGACATCAAACATGTCCAGGTCCTTGAGAGGCAGACCCATCTGGAGTCGAGCGGTAAGCGTACATGCATACTGGTTGGACGCTGTGTGTGTCGTGGTGTGCCAGTAGTGTGCAGGTTGCACATGTGTTTCTGTAGGGCCATGTATGGATGTGTATGTACAGGAGCGTGAGGCTGACACATGCGAGTCCTCTCATGTGTGAGACACATGGATGGTGTATGTGTGGATAAGCATGCAGGCCAAATGCAGATGTGGGAGCACACACGTTTGAATTACTGTGTATGTACGTTGGCATGGTTGTGGTGTCACACATTGATGTTGGTTCCAGCTGCATATATCTGCACTGTGTACATGTGCATGTGTGTGTATTTGACAAGTGTGCAACTGTGATGCAACATGGATGCATGTGGCACTGACATGTAGAAGGCTGAATGCCAGATGTGACATGGATGGCGATCTCATCACTCTGACAGTTGGTGGACATGCACACATGCATGTAAGTGTGTTGGTGTGTGTGCATGTGTTGTGTACTCCCCGTGTTTCATGTGACGTCAGGCTCACCTTCGGATGCTGATGTATGTGTATGGATGGTGCTGCCTGGTGCAATATTGCTGTGGAATTGCTCATGTGTGTGAGTAGAAATGACATGTGTGTTAGGGAGTGTGATGCCATGTCTGAAGTTTGACACTGCCACTCATGTACAACTGCCATGTGTGTATCAGTCCACTGTACAGTGCCCTGATGCCTTTGTTCTATCTCTCCCTGTCTGCAGCGTCCACTGATGAAGAGGGCAGAGAGGTTGCTGTGGAGCAAAGCGGCAAGGATCGCACCACCAGCCGGAGATGCAAGGCCCGGCTCCCCTCCCAGATTGAGTGAGGAGTCAGGTGCCGCGTCCCAGGCCGCAGCTGCCGAGGGTAGGTCCAAGAGGCGGAGGTTGGAGATGGACTCCTCGGCAGCAGAAGGGGCAGCTGAGACCCCACTGGGTCCGATGGAGGAAGATGGCATGGAGTCATCCAGGTTGGTGGGGGGTTTGGAGGAGGAGGAGGCCGTGGAAGGGACACAAATGCGGTCTGGAGGTGGGGATTCCACTGGTGCCAGTGGTGCAGTGCAGGGGCAGGGACAGGAGGCAGCACAGGCCGCCGCAGAGGTGCCTGTGTGTAATCCTGTCCCTGATCCTGTGACTGCATCATCCGGCACCAGCAGGGAGGCCTACGTCCAGACGCACAACAACTGGCCTTCCTCTCCCTGCAGACGTGGCTATCCGGGACCGTGTTGAGCTTGTCCTGGTTGGGATAGCGTTGCGTCAATGGGGCATGCGAGGTGACCTGCGGCGTTTTCGTGAAGACACTGCATGTCATCTCGGATGCCTCTTTGACCGTGTTGACCTACTGGGACGGGTCACCAGTGCTGGATTCCTCTGTGTGCTGGACCTTCTTGCGACCCCCTCCTCACCTGAACCCCCTACACGCCAGTCGTCCTCCATGCCATCTTCCCACCCATATATCACCTGGGTACCCTGTGGCACTGCCTCTTACCCAGCGGCCAGGCTGGTGGAGGACACATCCCTGCCACAGTCGGGAGTCGGATGTCCAGCAGGGGTGGCCACCACGACAGCTGCACCCCAGCCAGAGGAGGACGTGCAGGCAGCAAGAGGCAGGGCGCAGGCACAGCAGCAGCAACATGGTGGGAGCAATTATGACTTAGGGCCTTCAACATCGGAGGGGCAGGCTTGCAAGTGTCTTCCGTGTGGCAGCGGTTGGGCCACGCCATGGATGCGGAGCGGCAGCGGGCGAAAGAGGCACGGCTCATAATGGTCAGGGCGGAGAACTCCATGCGGAGGGCAGTGAGGCGGGCCGAGTGCCTCGAGGCAATTCGCAGGGAGTTGGAGGTCAACATGTCATCGTCCCTGCAAACCCTCGGGGCCATGGAAGAGGACCGCCTCTAGGACATTGAGCGGGAGTTCGATGATGCCCTGGCCCGGGACATCCAAAAGTGAGCCGTCGGACTAGCCCGCTGCCATTGTAAATAGTTAGTTAATTAGTTAGTGTTCGGTTTCATTTTGGTTTTCTTTTTTTTTGTTGGGGCTCTTGGACAATACCCCACATTTTTGTATATAGTTCTTCATTAGTTAGTGTATTTTTGTATGTTTCATTTGGACAGTTGGGCTCTTGGACCCAGGATTTCATCCTTGTAAATAGTTGGAGTGTGGATTTGTCGGCATTTTCTTTTTTGATTTTTACATGGAGCAATGGATTTTACTTTTTCATTTCAGTTTGGATTTGCTTTGTTGGAAGGAGACTTTGGAGACATTTTTGATTTCATATATTTTGATTTCCTTTTTTATCATTATGTGACATTCTGCATTGTTTTCCTTATGTCCATTGTTTGGTATTTGATTTTCTTTCACCACATTTTTTGTTCAATACATTTGTTCCCGTACTTCGATGTGTGATATTCTCTCATTGGTTTCATGCATGTCACGATGTGGGTTTTCACATTCACTGGCACCCATTGTGCATGTGTGACGGACATGTGTTGATGTACATACATGCCATTTGGGTTGTTTCATGTAATGGGCATTTCAATGTGGGGTGTATGTTATGCTTGGTTGGTTATTTGGGCTTGGGTGGCATTCCGTGGGATTTTGGTGGCCATGAGAGCCATGATTGTGGGTCATGTTGACATGTTGGGGGGGGGGGGGAAATGAGTGGGGGTCTGATGGCAGGTGCCCCTCACTGCTGGGGGGTGGGGTGCAGGGGGACATGAGTGGGGCCCTGCTGGCAGGTGCCCCTCACTGCTGGGGGGTGGGGGTGCATGGAGACATGAGTGGGGGCCTGCTGGCAGGTGCCCCTCACTGCTGGGGGGGGTGCTGGGGGACATGAGTGGGGGCCTGCTGGCAGGTGCCCCTCACTGCTGGGGGGTGGGGGCCTGCTGGCAAGTGCCCCTCACTGCTGGGGGGTGGGGGTGCAGGGGGACATGAGTTGGTGATCATATTGCAACGTGACATGTGGCTTGGCGGGGGGGCATGCCCATGGTGGATGGGCTGCCTGCGGGACATGACCAGGGGTGCAGGGTAGTCCCCTGTGGTGTGGGCTGCCTGCAGGGTCCGTGGAGGGGGTAGAGGGGACATCTGGGAGGACCCACACTGCTAATTCATGTGCAGGACTCCCCGCGGACCACACTGGATACACGTACCCCGCTCTGACAGTAAAATTGCGTGGGAAACTTCATGCGCACCCCCGAAATACACGTACCCCGCTCTGACAGCAAAATCGCATGTGAAACTTCACGGGCACCCCCGAAATACATGTACCCCGCTCGCACAGGGCCAATTGCGTGAGACACTTCCCGCAAACCCCAGTAATACACGTACCCCGCTCGCACAGGGCCAATCGCGTGTGAAACCTCCCGCGAAACCCAGTAATACACGTACGCCGCTCGCACAGGGCCAATCGCGTCTGAAACTTCCCGCAAACCCCAGTAATACACGTACCCCGCTAGCACAGGGCCAATCGCGTGTGAAACGTCCTGCAAACCCCAGTAATACACGTACCCGCTCGCACAGGGCCAATCGCGTGTGAAACTTCCCGCGAACCCCAGTAATACACGTACCCCGCTAGCACAGGGCCAATCGCGTGTGAAACTTCCCGCGAACCCCAGTAATACACGTACCCCGCTCACACAGGGCCAATCGCGTGTGAAACTTCCCGCGAACCCCAGTAATACACGTACCGCGCTAGCACAGGGCCAATCGCGTGTGAAACTTCCCGCAAACCCCAGTAATACACGTACCCCGCTCGCACAGGGCCAATCGCGTGTGAAACTTCCTGCGAACCCCAGTAATACACGTACCACGCTCGCACAGGGCCAATCGCGTGTGAAACTTCCCGTGAACCCCAGTAATACATGTACCCCGCTCGCACAGGGCCAATCCCGTGTGAAACTTCCCGCGAACCCCAGTAATACACGTACCCCGCTCGCACAGGGCTAATCGCGTGTGAAACTTCCCGCGAACCCCAGTAATACACGTACCCCGCTCGCACAGGGCCAATCGCGTGTGAAACTTCCCGCGAACCCCAGTAATACACGTACCCGCTCGCACAGGGCCAATCGCGTGTGAAACTTCCCGCAAACCCCAGTAATACACGTACCCCGCTCGCACAGGGCCAATCGTATGTGAGACTACACGCGCAGCGGGGTACGTGTATTCGGAGGGGTGCGCGGGGAGTTTTACAGGCATCTTCGAGGTTGTGAGCCTGTGCGCCATGTACAGGATTTGTGCGCTGTACATGGCGCACGGGGAGGGGTTGGGGGTGTAACTGGCGCTGCTGCAGGGTCGATGCGCCACTGCGCCACGGCTGATTTTGGATGTTAAAATCCATGAATACGCTGTGCGCGGAAATGGATTTTAGCGCATGCGGCTGGCGCAGAAAGTCGCATGCGCACACTGTGCGCCTCTTGTATGCTTAATTCCATGAATTACCCCCTTAATGGTTAGGGGCTATGCCAGAAAATGTTATTCGGTAAGAGAGTACCACTTTTGTAAGTGTTGGGAGTTGTGTTTTAATAAAGGTATTGTTGGCATATAGCAGGGTATGTCTTAGGGTGCTTGAACTTAACGCTACGTTAGAGAACAGCATTATTTATTTATTTATAATGCTCCAGCAGCACACAGGCATCGGGGTGCAACAAAAACACAAAAGACAACAAACGGATGGGACAATGAAGCATCAGACAAAATCAGGGATTACTGAAAGGCATATCATTTCTTATCCAGGGCAAGTTACCTGAGCAAATGTGTTTTCAGGTTTTTCCAAAAAAGATTCAGGTCAGACATGGCTCTAATAGTCGGTGGTAGGGCATTCCAAAGGGATGACGCAATGACCGAGAAAGATCTTCCAAGACCCCTAGATCGAGTATATCTAGGTCCCTAGAGCTGAGGCAGAGTTGAAAAATGCAGAGTTCTGGTAGGATGGTACAAAGGTGCCAAGGCTTTAAGATATTCCGGAGCGTTGCCATAAAGGAAACCATGCAACAAGGTCCCCATTTTGAAAGGGATTCGATCCTGCACCGGGCGCCAGTGCAGATCTCTCCTGAGTTTCGTGATATGAGATCCTCTGGGGATGTTCTGGGCCACGCGGACTGCATAGTTCTGAATAGTTTGACAGGCCTGGATGTTGGACTTAGAGGCTCCACATAGCAGGGCATTACAATAGTCCAATCTGGTTAAAATTGTGGCCCGAGCTATAGTCACTGAGTTTTTTTCACACAAATAAGGGCGGATGCTCCTAAGAAGCTTTAGATAACAATTACAATTCCGACAAAGGTAGTCCACTTGGGCATCGCAGTTAAGGGAGACTCCAGGTAAACCCATACATTTTTACTTTTTTGTGCGTCACAATTTTATTTTCTTGAAGAAGAAAGTTGTCATATGAAGGGCTGAGTTTAGCACGAGTTTGGGGCGAGCCGAAGATAAGGCACTCAGTATTACTGACTTTTGAGACACAACCAGTTCTCAGACATCCAGCCCTCGATGGAATTGTAGATGTTGTCAAGGGTCATGGAGTTCAGGGAGTGGTCACCACTGTGCTCGAGAACCAAATGAGTGTCACCAGCATAGTTGGTAAAAATACACCCTGTTCCTCCAAGAGCGTGCAGAACGATTGCAGATAAAGATTGAAAAGCAGGGGCAAAAAGGAAGCACCCTGCGGGACACCACAAATAATAGGAGAGGCGGGAGAAGAGACCGAGCGACAGTGAATATTCGATTCCCAGTGGGACAGAAAGGACAGAACCCAGTCCACTGCCTCTTTGGAACAATTGCCTTGGCTATGCAGACACTGAAGGAGGTGCTTGTGGTCCACAAGGTCACATCCTGGCTTTCCCTTTCTCCATGATTTTTAGAAGGTGGGACTGAAGGTCTACAAAGGTGGTCTCTGTGCTAAAAGAAGGCCAGAAACCAAACTGTTGGTTATGAAGATGGTAATTAGCTTCAGTGAAAGCTTGTAATTGGGAGGTTACAACTTTATCCAGAATTTTCAAAAGGAATTAGCTGTTGGTAATGGGCCCTAAGTTACTGCGGTCCGCTGGATCAATGTTTGGTTCTTTTGGTATGTGAGTGATAGATACTTTCTTAATTACTGTGGGGACTTGACAGTTTCTAAACAAGGTGTTTACAAACTGGGTAGGAAAGGGGGCAAAAAGATCTTTATGCTCCAGGATAAGTTTAGGAGGCAGGAGACTATAATGACAGGAGGTTGCATGCATAGAAGAGAGCATTGTGGTCATGTCTGAGAGTGAGATCTGAGAAAAGGAGAAGGGGATGTTGAGCCTTTCATTGCCAGATGATTTAAGTCTCCAGTATGAGTGTCATGACCCTGGACTAGTATTATGCATCTGCCGTCCTGATGCAATCAAGATTGGTAGGTGTAAAGAAAGACTCAAGAGGCCCTGGCTTTTTCCAAGGACTTCAGAATTTCGAAAAGCTTAGCCGTGAAGTTTGAGGACTGTTGTATTTGGGAATTTAAGAAGTTATTTTTGTGTCGAGAATTAAAGATTTATATTTGTCCACTTGTTTCCGTTCTAACCTCGAGGCAACAGAGGGATGTTTTATCCAGTGAAGGTCCAGGGCATGTTTTTTTTTTGTCAATTCCCTTAACTCAGATGTGAACCAGTTTTGGTGTCTTGGGTTGTCTCTAGCTAATTTCATTTTGATAGGGGCAATAGTATCTATCTAGCATTTCAGTAAATGTGAAAGTGGACATCAAGAGTTCTGCTTGATCATTTGGGGAAGATTTAAGCATGATGGTCTCTAAGCAGAGCTGGGGGTCTGGAGGACCCACTTTTTAAACGTATATGGTATAATGATCAGACCATACACAGGGGGTGGTGATCACATCCTGGGACTTAAGCTTCCTATTCACAATACAGTCAAGTATGTGTTGATTGGCTATAGTGGGATTGATGATTTCATGTTCACTGATTGATAAATCAGATTCCAGGTCTGCTGCTTCCTTGTCACTGTTGTCACCTTTCCACCGATTCAGGTCACCCAAAGTCAGAGTTTGGGCTGATAAGGCTGTTTAAGAGTGAAAGGATTTCTTCATTAAAGTCAGGCATGGAGCAGGGGGGACAATAGACCAGAACAATGTTGACACATTTCTGCGGCGAAGGAGTCATTTGAATGTGTAAAATTTCATAACCTGAGCAAGAGGCTGTGACTGGAAACATTCCGAGGTTCGATTTTGTAATTATGGTTACTCCGCCACTCCGGCCCTCATTGCGATTGGCATTGAAGAAAATGTAACCAGGAGCAGAGGCCAACAATATAAAAGGGCCACTTGTGTCTTAAATCCAGGTTTCGGTGATACACAGAATATTAAGATTGTAACTGTGGATAAAGTCATGCAGATCCTGTGCAAGTTTTACAAAGGAGCGGCTATTATGGAGAGCGATTTTTTGCGGGCTCTTATTTGTATCCGATCAAGTGGGTTTTAGCACCATTACGGGCTGGGAAGAGAGAGGGGGTGTAGATGGAACTGGATTCTCCGGAAACCGAAAGTCAAGGGGGGAAGGAGAGCGAGTCTTGGTATCAGCGGGTAAGTTAGCCTTCAGTGCGTGGGGGAAAGGGGAGAAACCAGTTTCATTCGAGGGGTTGGAAGTGGCCAGTGGTTGGCCTGATGGAACTGTTCCAACTGGTGATGGGGGAAGGCTATCTAATTTTGTCTGTTTAAGCCTGTCAATGAGTGCCAGCAGATTGAGACGAAGTGCCGCAATCAAAAGAGGCTCATTCCTAGGAAAGCCCATGATTCTTGGAAAGCTCAGGACTATAAGCAAAATGGGTTACCACTCGCGGAGTAAAACCTGCCCGCAGAGCCTGTCGATGACCAGCGAAGACCGGCTACGTGGAGAAGCGCCGACGCTGAAGCACCTGAGGGATCCAAAAATAGAGCCTTAGGGAACCCAACATTGCCAAGGGTACTAAAACAAACAAAACTAGTAGCGGTCGCCGGCAAAGATGTAAACAGCAATCATTAATGGAAAGATCACAGCGTGCGTCCTAGCAGCTCGCAGAATAGCAAACACCCGAAGTAAGAGCATTGCAGCTCTCTGAGATCGAGAGAGCTTTGGCACCAGAGTAGTATGGCAAAACATACTTGCATGTCTGCTGCCGGCATGTGTGTATGTGTGTGTATGTTTCTAAGGTTTGAATTCTTTTGTAGATATTCAGCTCTTCACCCTTTTTTTTTCCACTTTGTATTTATTGAAACTTTTTCAATGACAACAGAAGTATCATAAGAAACCTAAGCCAAGACAACCACATGAACATACAATGAAACTCCCACCCCCCAGACCATCCAACCCACCCCCAATTCCCACCCAACCAAAGAGCTACAGAGGAATCAACAAACCAATAAAAGTAAGGTTTCAAAATTACTACAGTGCACAAGAGCCACAGCATTATACAAAAAAAGACGTAACAGAAATCCCATTCTATCGGCGAAGTCCCCAAGAACCGCAGAAACCCATGGTACCACCCCACATTAATCCCCATCAGCGCATTTATACACCCTGGGCAGAGCTCAAAAACAGCTAGAGCGTCAAGGCTGAACAGTCCTCATTCAATAATACAATTGTCCAATCCTGTAAAAAAGAAGACATATTGTCATTGGCGATAGCAGCTAACTTCTCATATGTAAAAATAGTTAAGAGCTTATTATACCATTCTGCTTTCGTAGGGGCCTGCGAGCCCTTCCAATTCTGAGCCAAGGCCATTCTTCCAGCTCTCAACATCGCCCCCTCCACTCTGGAGAAAGGCATGTCATTACTCTCCGGCAAGGGAGTACCCAAAAGAATCTCCAGAGGGTGGAGGGAGGGACATGTTCCCAGGATACCCTTAATCCAACTAATTACCTCTGTCCAGTAAACCTGTATGACCGGGCACTCCCACCACATATGGAACCATTTTCCTCTATTAGCACAGGCTCTAGGACACATAGGAGACACGTTGGGATACATCTTGGACAGTGTAACAGGAGACCGATACCAGGAGTGGAGAACTTTAAAGTTATGTTCCATTGCTGCTGTGTAGAGCCCCCCCCCTTAAAAACAGACCCCAAAACAGAGCCCCATGTAGACTTCTCAATGGGCATCCCCATTCTCTCCTCCCACACCTTTCTAAATGGTTGTCTGCCTTCTGGATTAGCTGCAACCAGCACCCCATAGATCTTAGCGAGAGACCTCCTCCTAGACTCTGCCTCCACAAACACCGATTCAAACGGAGTCAATGGACGGGAAAGGGACGTTCCCCAGTCAGCCTTAGTAAGCATGCCCTTAATCCGCAAATAATCAAAAATGGAAGGGGGATTTTCCGGCAGCATTCCCGCTAATTGAACAAAATCAATAAACTTCCCCTGAGCAAACAATTGGGCGGCCCTCTCAATCCCCTGGTCCGACCACGACCCTGTCCCTCTAAAACCCTTGTTCCCTAAGCTAAGTGGAGGACCCCAGACGGAGGAAAGGGGGGAAGGCCAAGAGGAAAGCATATTGTTCTCCCTGCTTGGTCTCCACAAAGCCCATAGAACCGATAGAATCGGGTGGGTTCATACCGCCATTGGACGAGAGCGTGGAAGGGACCATAGCAAGTCCCTAGACTTATAGGGGTGAGTCTGTACGTCCTCTATATATGACCAGTATGTCCTAAAGTCCTCTCGCAAATGCCCTAGCATAACCCGCAACTGAGCTGCCTTATAATACAACTTAAAGTCAGGGAAGCCGAACCCCCCCGAGCGCCTTAGGAAGTGTTAAGGTACCCAACTTGACTCTAGCCCTCTTACCATCCCATACAAAGCGGAGAATCCGTGATCGAAGAGACAAAAAAAGGAATCCGGAATAAGACACGGGAGAGAGGTGAAAAGATATAGAAGCCTGGGGAGAACATTCATCTTGATCGAGACCATACGTCCAAACCATGACAGGGTGAGGAGAGCCCATCCCACCAGATCTTCAAAGAGCTTGGCCTGCAGGGGAAGAAAATTTAACTCATAAATCTTACTCAAGTCCCTCGGTAAATTAGTGCCCAGATATCTAACACTGATATTTTCGACTCGCATACCAAGTACTTCCGTCTCACCCCTAATACTTTCGTCCTTCTCATCCATGGGCATAAGACAAGACTTGGAGATATTAACCTTAAGCCCCGAGAACGTCCCAAAGCAGCAGATCAATTCCAACAGCCGCGGAAGGGAAGCGTAGACATCAGTCAAGTACACCAGAATATCATCCGCGAAGAGAGACAATTTGAATTCATAGTCCCCACAGTGAACCCCCGACACTCCCTCGTCCGCCCTGACTGCCGTGGCAAAAGGCTCAATAGCCAGTGCATACAACAGGGAGGAGAGAGGACACCCCTGACGCGTTCCCCTGGATAGTGAAAAAATAGATGACATACAGCCATTTACTGACACCCCGAGTAGTGGGACCGTTGTATAAGGCTGACACCCAACCACAGAAGTTATCACCAAAACCCAGCCTCCGGAGCACTTTCGCCATATATGGCCACTCAACGCGGTCAAATGCTTTTTCGGAGTCCAGCGAGAGGAGGTAAGCCTCCGACTCTCGCTTGGACACCTCATGCATCAAGCCCAGAGTTTTCCTGAAGTTATTGGAGCCCTGTCGTTCAGGGATAAAACCTACCTGGTCCCCATGAACCAAAGTGGGGAGAAAACCAGATAACCTATTCGCCAGAAGTTTAGCAAGAATTTTAACATCAACGTTCAAGAGAGAGATAGGTCTGTAAGATGGACAGAGCAAGGGATCTTTCCCTTCCTTAGGAATGACTACAATGAGAGCCGACATCATGGATGGAGGAATTCACCCTTTTTTAAGTCCTATCATTCATTTCCTCTCACAAAGATGGCCCAGTGCATGTAGTTGCCTAAGGACTAGTAAAGGCACCTGATTCCTGTTGGCCCATTATCACATCGAGAGCAGATTTCAGTATGCGAGGTTACAATAGAAAGATATGATTTCATTACGCCCAGTTAATTTCTGAGGCAAATCAACAGAAAAACGAAGTACACTTTTTCAGTTTTTTAATTGTGTTTTAAGGATGGGCTATGGGTTAAATCTAAACAAACAAGAACTACAGGCGAATACATGATACTTCATTCAAGTATCCTATATAGTAGGGATACTGGTTACCTCCTGGATAGTACTTGACTCTCAAATCACACTGTCAGATGTACTACGCTTTCCTACTCTTTTTCTTGAATCCAAACCGTAGTGGCGGGGATGTAGTGCCTGTCCTGCTTCTTACCTCTCATAGTCAGAACACTGTCTCAGCGATGTAGTGCGTGGGCCACTATTTGTAACCCAACCAGATTTAAGTGTCTGGCTCACTTCTTTTCTGAAACAGAGTCTTGGGGATATAGCACCTTTTCTTACGGATATAGTGCACAGCTCGCTATTGTACTAATGCAGGGCCCATCTCACCTTTAAGGGACATACTGTGCAGCATGGTTCTGAAGAGCTAAGGGGCATAGCACACGTTTTGGGGTAGATGAAACCAATCTAACTTGGTAGGAATCTTTTGGTGGCCTGGCCCCTCAGCTTTCTTAGCTTCTGCTGTTGCTCTCAAGATTATAGTGGTCTCTGCAACAGGCCAGGAGTCCCAGAGTCGTACCATCCAGCCTTCATCTCTGTGGTTGGTTCCCTGCACTCCTGTTTTGAACTTTAGTTCTAGGTGATCGGAGACTGGTAACTACATTATTTCAGCCTTTTATAGACCTCAACTTCAGGTTATGTTTATGTTTGTTTATGTTTAAAGTGTCAAAGAGCGCTCAAAAAGGAAACGGAAGAAAAGTTTTGAGTGCATTATGAAAATCAAGAAAGTGATATATCTTGTGAAGAGCCAGAGGAGCGCTCTACTAGAGGGTAGGCCCAAGAACTTAAAAAGAGCGAATCGTTATATGAACACGATGGAAGATCGTCACTACCAAAAGAGGCTGATTAACAGAACATAAAGGCTGGCAAGGAGCATAGTAAGAGGGTTAGGATCAAAAAAATGAAGGGCCAGTTTCATGCAGTGCTTGATAGACGTGGCAAAGGACCTTAACTTCTGTGAATGGTTAACTGAGAATACCCAAATTGAGAGAGATCCTAAAGACCAGGTAAGCAGAAACAAAATCAGAAACCGCAGTGCATCTGAGCTCAGCCGGGAGCAGCAGGAGCCTTTTTTTAAGAGTTTTCAGTATGCAAAGACACCTTTAGCAACTACACTAATTTGGGGTTCAAGACAGATGTCTTGATGAAACTGAAAACTACATCTGTAGCCACATAGCTGTGCAGCAGAGGGGATCTTCTCAGGAAGCCACAGCTCGAGGCCCTATAATTTTACCCCTTGCCCAACCATCATCTCCTCAGTCTTATCAGTTCTGAGTTTAAGCAAGTGACGAGACATTCAATCGCCCACCTACTTGAAACAGTCGGACACACTGTGTTTAGGCCCAATCTGATCCATTCCCCACCAGACCAGGAACTGGCTGTCATCAGCATACAAGTAGAAGCAGAAGAAGTGGTTGTAAATAAACCTGACTCGTGGCAGAAATGGAACATTAATTAGCAAGTCAGAGATGCAGAATTCTGACGATCCTCCAGCTAAGGAGGGACCACGAAGGAAGTTTTAAATGTTTTAATTTTTTATTGCAATTGGTTTAATTAAACCTTTACAAATACAAAAAGAGTAATAAAAACAGTGAGAAAACACACTTATAATAATCATAATAAAAAGCTCACTTAGCCATAATAAATGGGATAGGAACAGTAGTAATAAAAGGATGAGTAAAGAAAAACAAAATACAAATCCAGGGCAGTGAGGCAATAGTAAAATACAAAATACAAATTAGCAATAGAGCTCAGTTGGTACAGTCAGAGCATCTCATAGTGAAAGAAAAAGAAAACACCACAGAGAGAATATGGATACCATAGATAGGGTAACTTGGCCCCTAACACAGCTAAAATAGTCAAAAGATGCAAAATGTCAACAGTTTGGTTAAGGCGTCCTGTGAAGGTTTTTATGCCCATGTTAACATTTGGTCTTAGAGTAAATGTCATCATAATTACAAATAAAAAAACACAAGCTTGACAGCCAAACAATCAATTAGGCCTTCACAGAGGCCCTCAATATCACAGAGTCCACAGTTTCAGACATTTTATAAAGCCCAATAAGGCCAAACCCTCATGAATGGTTCGGATACTAAGACAGCGCTTCTAGGCCAGATCTTCATCGCCAAATAGAAGGTTCACATCTAATGGTGCCAGGTATTTGGCTCTAAGGCCCTGTAGTGAGCCACACTCCAGAACCAGGTGCCATAGGGTCTCAAATGTCCCCATAGAGAAATGAGAGCCAGCTGCATCTTTCATTATTTGCAGCCTCCTTAATTGGATTTTCCTGGTAGGTAGAAGATTCCACCATGCCCTAAGTAGGATACCCCGGTGGAATCTATTAGGAAATTGGGTCTGACTATTAGTTGGAGAACCTCAGTACCTATGTTCATGCGCCAAGTGGCTCAGAGAAGGATAAGAATGAAAAGCACCCGTAGTCTGGATCCAGTCAAAATCAAGTAGTGCCCATTTAACCTTCATAGGATTGCAAACCAGCGTTTCCAAATTCAAACCAATGTCACGGAGGATAATCTTGGATCTTTCCCTTAGGGAGGTTAACACAGGAGAGTAGTTGACGTTTCTCCCCATTAGTTGATGCAAAGAGTCAGGAATGGGGGCCATCATTTTTGAGAATAAAGACAAGCAGACCCATTGTACCCTTACCCAGAGGGAGACGATACCTAATTTGAATCATTAGCTGGTAGCGGCACTGCATTAGGGACACCGACTATTCTTCTCCAGATTCTGCCCTCAGTTTTGTCCAATGTTTTGTGCACTTTATCAGATTTTAATTTCAGGCCATAAATCAGTTTTGGTACAATCTTCCCCTCAAAAAACATTAGGGCAGGTTTAAGGGAGAATCTGACGAACTTATGGTCGATTTTGACAATCTAAGATTCCAGAAGTTTTGCCTTATGAAGCAGGGTCTCAGTGGCTATTTTAGACCCTTTGTAAGCAGCAAAGTTAAAGCCCAAGAACCAGACATTTTCCGAGAGTTTCAAGGGCGTTCCTCCAATGAAACCAACATGCCAGGTGGTCTTCACCCTCGCTTTTCTAAATGTGAGGATTTTAGTTTTGTTAGGGTTAATAAGGAGCCCAATATCTTTGGCATAACTCGCAAAGTTATTTAGTAGCCTCTGCAGACCGACCCTAGTTAGATCAAAGATCAGGAGGTCGTCTGCATATGCAAGCAATATCATTTTCGCCTGCCCCACTTTTGGAGCAATTAACCCTTCCTTCGTAAGGCAGAGCGCCACATCCAACGAATATAGGTAGAACATCCATGGGGCCAGAACACAGCCCTGTCTGACCCCCCGGTAAGATCGTATTCTCCGGGAGACATCGCCCTTTTGACTAAGACGGACTTGGATCCCGCCATTCTCATAAACCCCACTGATAAGTCTCAGAAGCCGCCCTGGCATGACCCATTTAGCCAGTTTAGCCCTTAGTTTACCCCGGTCCACGCAGTCAAATGCGGCAGATAGGTCAATCAAGGCCATATTTGTACAGCCCTTAAGTGACCTCCAGGCCTCTTCCTGCATGCATTTGAGGACAAGACAGTTGATATTAGTAGAGTGGCCATTCCTAAAGCCAGTCTGGAATTGGTCAAGAGGATGGGCCAGTCTAGCCCATTCTTCAAGATGTGAGAGCAAAAATTCTGGAAAGATCTTACAATCAGCATCAAGAAGGAAGTAAATGTGGCCATGGGCATGTTTTGGAATCGAGGACTCAAAAAGTACCAGAACCATCCAAGAACCACCACAACGACTGCTCACAGGCTCGTCCCCTTGGCGCCAAGTAGTTAAGGATGATACCTTCCATCAGCATATAAACTTGACAGGTGACCACGCCCCTTTAACCCGAATGTCCCGCCCTAGCGGAAGTCCCGCTCCGAAAGTGAGATCATGTGGGTGACCAGGAAGTCCTCCCCTAGCGGAAGGCCTATCTCGGAAGTGATGTAGTGGTGTTTAACCGGAACCTAGGCCCTAACGGTTGTGTTCCCCTGGATGTGATATCATAGGTGCTAGCTGGGAGGCATCCCCAAAGCCTGGAGTCCCTGGGGCCCCCACTGGGGTTCCCCCAGAATTCCAAACATGATGGGTGACCTAACCCGGAAGTGTCCCAGTGGGGTTCAACTGAAAGACTCACCTCTTCTATGTTGTGGGGCTGTGTGTTGACCATTATGACCCGGATATCCTCGACAAAGACCCGGAAGTGTGTCGCAGTTTGTGCACGGTGGGGCGCTCTGGAGATGATGTCTGCGTGGGGCCACCTTAAGGGGTGTGGGGTGAACGGTGTATATATACAGGGGGTGCTTGGGTGGGAGGTGCACGCCGCTCTTGAAGCCCTGGGAAAACCCTCTTGCTCAGTGCCCAGTGATACCGGCTATTATGAAGCGCTACAGCTACTACTCTAAGAATAATCCAGAGGCTGATGATTTGAACACCATTCAAAACTACTACAGCCCTGAAAGTCCGCCGCCACCAACTACAGCCGCCGATGGGGAGCCTGATTATGCCGCGGTTATGGATAAGCTGTGTGAACGCCATGATGTGATGACTTGTGATGACTTTTGATGACATGTCACAGGCTGTTTCTACTATCAAGGCCTCTCATGAGTGCGGGATGGTGTAGATGCCATTGTAACAGATGCCGACTACACTGGTGCAGACTATGTAGATATGGATGAGGATATTAAGTCTCTTAAAGAGCCTCTGTATGAGGACCTAGGTGTTTTAGAGGAGCTGTTTCCAGAGGCAGCCATGACACAGGAGTTAGAATCAGCTTCTGATGAAGACAAGCTGTTTATGGATGCAGAAAACGCCAGATAAACTTGACGGAACTGAGAGCCAGAGCTCCTCATTCAATACTGTCGATTTTTGCTATGTGCGCTATTCAAAAATGATCGAAAGTACAGCAACCCAAGGCCGTAATACATGTAAGAAATGTGACGTTTTAAAAGGCTTAGAAAGTTCTGATGAAGAAGATGAAACTATGACCCTTTTGGAGTCTTTAACGGTTCAAGCTTTTGCAGCGTGTGTTGTGAAAATATGTTTGAAGCGTGACTGTTACCGGTGGTGCTACGGACATAAATGCGAAGTCCCGCAGCAGGATGCTCATGATTGTTTACTCCCACATTATCATGCTAGAGCAATACGGCGGATATGTTTTATGTTGAATTCATATAAATTTTTTCAGATGCTTAAAGGTGTTTATAAAGCCATGGGATGTGTGTGCATGCTAGTGTGGAGGGTCTACTAGCAAAAACATTTCTAGATATACTGATGTCGCAATCCGGAGAAAAAAATGAGATCTTTACAGCTGGCCGGACCCATGATTTTTAGAAACCGTGTAAGCCCATTTAATGCACAAAGACTTTTCATTTTGTGTGAAATCGGAACTAGACCTGTTTGTCGTAACCGCTATACAGTTTTGGGAAGAGCCATAAGGCGCGTCTGGTACGCCGATAGCTTTTTTAAAGATAAAAATACAATAAACCTGCTCCTTATACATGTACCATTGTTTCTAGGGTAACGTTTCTGGAGGACAAGCCGTGCGTGTGGAACGTGACCTGAAGCCTGGACGTATGTGTGTGGAAAAACTGTTATTAGGTATGCTGAAAACATACCACACACGTTGAAATATCTTATGATACCCGTACTCCAAAATGGGCGGATTTGTAAAAGTGCAATCTGTATAAGGGACATCTGTACCATCATCAAGATGCCTGCTGGGGATGAATACGGTTATGTATTCCGATACGATGTGGGATCTTTATACCTGCATCATAGAATAGTATTGCAGCAACACATGGATGAACGGTATGCAGGATACTTCTGCATTAAAGGTTATGTTTTACAAGCCCCTGAACTAACTGAACTGTTAAATGCTACAAGTATTTGGTGTCTGCAGAGTTATAGATGTGGCGTGATTTATGAGGCGGCTGTGAAAATATCAGAGCTGGTAACACTTCGGCATGCCCTACATGTTTAATATTCATTATAAAAAAACTTTAAAAAAACATCTTACACCAGTCTGGTTATTTTTTTTGTAGTGCTTCAATGGATAACACACGCTCAAGATTGCATAAAAGCTATTACGATAAAAGCGGTGTTGGGAGTTATGGGGGTGTTGATGCTCTTTATCAAAAATGACAGCGTGATAAACACACAGTCACACGTGGAGCCGTTAAGGCCTGGCTATGTGGTCACGTGACATATGCCCTTCATAAAAATGCTAGAAAACGTTTTAAAAGAAAAATCACCGTGGTATCTGCCAGAGACCAGCAGTGGCAGGCTGATTTATTGGATGTATGTCCTTTTGAAAAGAAGAACAATGGTGCATGGTACATATTGACAGTGATATATGTTACATATTGACAGTGATATATGTTCTATCAAATATACTTTTGCGGAGGTCTTGAGGGATAAGACTGGTTCAAGAGTGGCAGCTGCTTTCAAGCATATCTTCAGCCAGGAGCGTGTACCTGTATAACTACAAACTGATGCCGGTAAGGAGTTTTTAAATAGACCTCTCCAAAACCTTCTAAAGCACCACAGCATGAGTCATTTTATAACACACACTGAGGTTAAAGCAGCGGTTGTTGAACGTTTTAATCGAACCTTGAAATCTAAACTCTTGAGATATTTCACAGCCTATAATACACAACGCTATGTGGATATATAACAGTCTTTTATTAATGTGTATGATGACAGCTATCACTGGTCTATTAAAATGACTCCAAAGTCTGTAACATCTGAAAACTCATTAGCAGCGTGGAGAAACCTCTATGCTGAAAGGTTATCGGAGAAGATCAAGAAAACAACCTTACGCGTAGGGGCCACGTCAGAGTATCCAAGTTAAAAGGTGTCTTTACAAGAGGGTACCATCAATCCTTTACCAATTAAATTTTCTTAGTGGCAAAATCATCTGTGAAAGAGGGGGTATACATATTATACCAGTTGACTGATTATGCTGGGGAAGTTGTAAGCGGTAATCTTTATACAAAAGAGCTACAAAAGGTGACTGATGATCCCCAACGTCTTTATAGGGTTGAGAAAATTATTCAGAGTAAAGGTAAGGGCCATAAGAAACAACACCTGGTAAAATGGGTGGGATGGCCTGAGAAATTTGACAGTTGGGTCAACGCGGCATCTCTAGAGGATCTAAAAAGCAGAGAAGCTACCTGAGAAGAAGATGGAAAACATTGGATTTTATATCACCTTGCCCAGTAACGCCTCTTTAGATGCATTCTCCAACAACGCATTATCGATTTATTCTGTGAAGCTGGCTCATCCCGTTGATTTACAGGGTGTTTGGTCGGGACGCGGGTCTGATGGAGATTCAATATCCCCATACCGGCACACCGAAAAATAAAAGTGAAGCGAAGTTTACCATCAAGCGTGAAGGGCCTATTGAACTGTTACACGCTGGTTTTCCACACGGCTTTTACCCCAACATACAAGCGTTGGTAGATGCTATCAAAAGGTCGCTGGCAAAGATCAAGAGCTATTCTGATATACAGCTGTTTCTGGATAATACTCAGAGGAAAGTATTTCTAAGATCGCCCCATCTTAACACAGAGTTCATATGTACCGGGAAACTCTCTAGGCTGCTGGGAAACGTACAACATGAGAAAAGTAATAATGCGTTGGATAGAACATGCATTGATGTCAATGGTGGATTTTACAGCCTCATGATCTACAGCGATATAGTAGAATATGAAAGGGTTGGTGACTCATATGCTCCCCTGATGAGAACCGCCCAAGTCAGAGGTGAAAATAATGGCATTGTTAATATTCAGTACATTAAACCTGATTATATCCCTGTTTCAAAGTGTCATTTTGACACCATCAATATACAGATAAGGGACGATAAGGGGGAACTGGTCTAATTTAAATACGGGAAGGTCCTAGTGAATCTACATGTGCACCCTAGATGGAAGAAAGACAGCTAAAACATGGTAATCATGAAGAATTACGGGGAGCCGCACGTTTATAGGGATTATTACTGCAGACAGGCAGGTTCTGGAGATCAGCACTACTTCCAAGGAGCACCTGTTTTGTATGGTGAGGGTCTAGGAAGTATTTTCAGAAGTCTTTTTCGGAGTGCCATGCCCTTCCTGGCAAAGGGTTTAAATTAGCCAAGCCGCATATGAAAACAGCTGCTACAAACTGTCACTTCCGCTACTGGCAGGGGGCCACAGACATGGTCCTTATGGCAACTTTGGCGACACATTTCATACATTTCTCTTAGTTCCACTAACATGGAGGTCGCAAGGAAGAGCAGCGCTCTAGTTGTCCAAACCAGGAAGTTCCAAGTGACTCTGCCCCCAGCCTCGGAGAATGGATTTCCTTCGGCAGCTTCCCCGACGCAGTACGTTGCTACTGCTTTCAGAGGCCACGCCTAGTAAGTCAGCGTATCTAAACTTGCTCTCTTTCGATTTAGGAAGGCTCACTTTCTTAATCCTCTTTAATTCCTGTTTCCCCTTTCCATAGCGAGGTTCCTCTCATTACCCGAACATTAGTAGTGTCATCTCTCTACACTCGGCAACAGGAATTGTTAGCTCTTCAAAGTTCAGTACGTCCAGAACCTCTTTCCCATCTTCCGCTCACACTTTTCCACTGCTACCATACTAACTTTCCCCTACTTTCCCAGATTCACCCGCTCAGTTTCGGGACTACATTTCCCAACATGCAGCGCAAACCCAACGGATTACAATCATCGTGCCGTACTACTCCGGTGGGTTTCTACTACGTCCGTTCACTCCGCTATTACCACTCTCCTTTTCCAATATTAACTATACTCTGTTTCTCTGTCACACTCGCAGATACCTTTGGAATCAGCGGTATCATTTTTCTCTCAGAACCCACACCTACAGATTTAAAGGTATACAGCAGCTTAGAAGAAAGATTTAGTTATACTCTTGCTCGTATAATCAATCTATTTTCATTGTTTAGGATAGTCCGAGATAGCGAGTTCGAACTCCTGATGTTCTGACACCGGACTACTCATCTGGGACCAAAGCATCCATCAGCTGATCTCCACTGCTTGGCACGACAGGGTTTTATTCCCCACAAGGGTTTCCCTGTCTTCTTCTCATTGTGCCAGTTCCCAGGCAGGGTGAGAGGAGGATAGGTGAGCTTTAAAATCTTCAATTAAGAAGACCCAGAGTGCAGGTTAGTGCCCTTTTTGTTGTTATTCCAAGCCCTGCAATTATGACTGTGAAACTGTTAAATCTGGACACTGGTGTAAACTTAAGAGTAAACGCAACACAAACATTGCTAAGGATGTGGTGTCTACTGCAACGGCGCCCATCGCACATCATTTCAACCAACCAACACAAGAGTGTTCTGGCTTGGTTTACCTGGGTAAAAGCCCAGCAAAAAGAAAAAGGAGAGCTTCGAACAGACGGGGTACTCCGAAGCCGCATAAAAAACAAAGATAAACAACTAGAGACGCTCAGAAGAGAAAATGCACAATGAAGAACAGACGGGGCAAGCAAAATAAAAACAGACCCAGCATCAATATTTTCTAAAAGATGGCCTTTATCCATTGTGCCTCGGGGAATGTGTGAAATCGGAACTAGACCTGTTTGTCGTATCCCCGACACAGACGAGCATCGAAAACAGTTTTTTCATGGAAGTTGCGCCCCTAGCTGCAGTATCTCCTTTAGCGCCCATAGAGTTTTACATATCGGGCTCAACGGAAACGTACCTGGATCTGAATGACACCTTACTCTACCTATCCTGTAAAATAACAAAAGCGGATGGGACAGCTATCGCAGCAGCCGCTAAGGTCGGCACGATTGCCTATCCCATGGCCACCCTTTTCAGCTTGGTGGACATTACTCTAGGCGATCGTCTAATTACGCAGTGACAACATGTACACCTACATAGCGTACATAGAAAGCATTCTGAACTACAGCAATGACGCTTTGGACACACAGCTCACTGCACGGAATTTTTATAAGGACACAACAGGACATATGGAGGATTATGCTCTAGATGGCGCCAGCACAGGATTTATAAAGAGAGCATTGTATGCGACAGGTAGCAGACATTTTGATTTTACTAGGGCTTCTACACACTGATCTATTTTTCCAGGAGAAACGTATGTTGAATGGTGTTGATCTGAAAATGAAACTCTCTCGAAATAAAGATGCCTTCTGCCTTAACAGTGATGATGCAGAAGCCTACAAGCTGGTAATACAATCAGCTAGTTTATTTATTAAAAGGGTCAATATGTCACCTACGGTCAGACTCGCTCATGCTGACGCTCTACAAGTATCTAACCTGAAATACCCCATCTAGCAAAACGTTTGGTTGGTATAAATAATCAGTGAGTTTTATTACAAACAGAGCCTTTGCTTATACAGGTTGGAGGGTTATACTTATAAAAACATTTACATAAACACATGTTTTGATTACAAACAGAGTTATACTTTTAAAAACATTTACAAACACATATGTATATATAAATACACATATTACAGCTGTTAAACATGGTTTTCAAAATTAAAAAAAACAGACACAGTTAAGCACTAAACCAGTCTGAGCGTTTGGATTTCTTTTTCTTTTTTCTTTTCTTAAAGGCAATATCTAGAGAATCAACATCATGGGACGGGGTTTTAACACCAGAGTCTTTCAATGTCTCGAGCAGTTCCTGATGACCCATATTTCCCATAAATTAGTGGGGAAATTTAAATCGGCAGCGGATTGCATGAACAAATCCCATCCTCTAGGTTTTTTATGCCTTCCAAAGGCCTGAGGATTGGTAATGCTGCGTACTAAATCGTGGACGTTTGAGCCTTTGACAACCACCCCTTTATATAAAAACTCCTCCTTTTCGTTCCAGGGTACCACCCCCTTGTCACTCGTCATCTTGTTCAACACAATAGATCAGCATTTTTACGATAGTAGGGATTAATGGTGTTCAGAACTTCCACCACAAGGGCGTCTGAAGCGGGGGGCCCGGAGGTTGTGCTGTCGAGACTTGTGGGCTCTTCAGGGGGCATGTACAAGGTTAGTTTATTCTTCTCATTTTTGGTTTGTCTAAAGCAGGGGTCTCCAAGCAGTCGATCGTGAGCTACCAGTAGCTCGCCAGAGCCTCTGAAGTAGCTCGCGTTCGACTTTCAGAAAGAAAAAAAAAAGATTCAAGGAAGTGCTCTGACCAATCACAGGCCTGCAAATTTGTCAAGCATATGAAATGCGTCCTGTGATTGGCCAGAGCAAGTTCCTTTGTGCTGTGTGAGAAAGCCTGGGCTTTCTCTTTTAAAAGCACCGTGGCGCATGTAAAAAAAAAGCTGAAGAAAGCTGCCCTGGTGCTTGGAAGTGTGCCTGAAGTGGATTTTGAGGTAAGGTGAGGTCGGGTGGGTCGGGGGAGGTGAATTGTAATGTTTTTCTTTGCTTTTTGTGTCTGTGCACGCCGAACTGCAGCCCCTCCTCTCATGTGTGAACATGTTTATGCTGTAGGTGTGGGCAGCTTGGCAGAAAGCCCAGGGTGAAACGAAGCATTCAGCTATGCTGATTACTGTCTCCGCTCGCCCTGGGCTCCTTTCCAGTCATGTAAGTTATTTTTAGAAGGCAGGGCTCTGGCGAGCAAGCCCCCCTCGGGACTTCCTCGCCAGAGCTCTGCGTTTCTAATAGTAACTCATATGACTGACACAGAGCCCAGGGCGAAACGGATACATTCAGCATGCTAGCTGCATGTCTCCATTTCGACCCAGGGCTCCTTTCCAGACATGTAAGTTATTTTTAGAAGGCAGGGCTCTGGCGAGCAAGCCCCCCTCGGAACTTCCTCGCCAGAGCCCTGCGTTTCTAATAGTAACTCATATGACTGACACAGAGCCCAGGGCGAAATGGAGACATTCAGCATGCTAGCTGCATGTCTCCGTTTCGACCCTGGGCTCCTTTCCAGTCATGTAAGTTATTTTAGAAGGCAGGGCTCTGGCGAGCAAGCCCCCCTCCCTCGGGACTTCCTCGTCAGAGCCCTTCGTTCCTAATAGTAACTCATATGACTGAAAGTGAAACCAGGACAATGCAGAGACATTCAGCATTATAGCTGCATGTCTCCGTTTTGACCCTGGCCTCATTTCAATCACCAGAACTGTTGTGGTTATACAAGAGCTAATATATTTGAAGGGATGGAATTACTCAGAATGTAACAGCGCTATTCAATAACCCAAAGTGCTTAAGCATAGTTAATGTGAAAATACTACATTTCTCACTATTGGGACAGTACTACCACTTCTCACGGAGGCTTCTACACCTTTTATGGCGCAGCACTGATCCAGCCTACTGGACAGTTTCAATTTTAATTGTCTCAATAGGGCTGCTATACGTGAATAGGAAATTACCAACACTACCCTGCAGGGAATTACATACTCTTGATGCCACCGAAGCAGCACTTCCACACAACAGACCTTCTTTATTTTTAATGGCACAGTGCGTGTACCTCTCAGCCACTCTGCTTTACATTTAAGCAGACCGAATTGTCATTTCTCAACAGGACTGCAACACTATACCTTTGTGTTTTGTATGTTGAGTGCTTCTTCACCACCAATGTGAGTTCATGACACTGGCCCCATGTCTAAATAGTAGATCTGGCTGCATTCAATTGGCAACAGGCATGTCCCGAGCTGCCTGCTGTCCATAAGCTGCTGCTCAGGATGTTGGAAGCCGTGATGAGGCAAGGGTTAGAAGGCTCAAGTCTGTAGGATAACAGAAACAGCAGGGTCTTAAAACCTGCTCACTCATTCTGCAGTGAGGGACCATGGGGCAATAAGAGCCTGATCCCACATACAGGGGGTTGTTACCCCTGTATCACTCCTGAATGAAAGAATGAGCTCTCTCAGACACAAGTTATCACCCCTGCACACACAATGAATGAATATGGTATGGATCCATAGATCGAGAAAACTGAGTGAGAATTCAGAGTGTTTTAACAGAAATATAATTGTCTTCCCAGATGGGAGACTGACTCCATTAATATACATGGGGTCACTGAGATGACCAAGAGTGAACCTGTACGTTTGCAGTCATGTAGCGGCTGGCACAAAATTTGCTGAGGAATTGCATGCATCATTTGCCCACATTCAAGTATTGAATTGATGAAACTGTTGTGCATTTATTTATAAATGTCGGGACTTGCAAATGCAGTTTAAAGAAATTCATATATTTCCATAAAATGGTATTGTCCTCTAATACCTAGCACGGCACTGTAGATTAGGTTAGCAAACCCTTTTAAGTAAACTAATAAAAAAAGATTGCAATAAAGAGTTTTTTTAACTTTATTAACGTAATCGTGAAGCATATTCTATTCCCTCTATTTATAAAGAGAAAATTAACAGCTAAAAAAAAAAGTTCCAATGTTTATGAACATCCCCCTCCCCGATCGCTCGCAAGTAGCTCTCCACTGTTGGCCCTCCACTGAAAGTAGCTCACACCAATGAAAAGGTTGGAGACCCCTGGTCTAAAGTATGTTAAGTATTTTTGGAGAATAGATGAATAGAGGGTAACCTTGTCGTAGTCTGATAAATCATGACGCTGCAGGACCACTTGCATTTCAGAATCGAACCGCAGGGTGGCTGATTTTTGAATGTCAGGTTCTTTATGGTTCTGGGTGCTCAGCCCATTCATCTGCGGTTTATACATCTTCTGACTGTACTCCGTTATCTGCCCCCTAGAATCCTGGTGATCAGAGGCAATGCAAAACCTAGTAGCAAGCCTATGAAACCACTGGATTGCTTTAAAGGTTTTCTTTTAGCTTTTAGAGAGGCCCTCTTGTTACCCAAGTTTTTGAGGAGGCGTTTTTTTCTTTTTTAAGGGTCCTAACTGGCGGTTGGATGGTAGAACGTTCCCCTTTATGGTGTTGAAGGCAATCTCGGCTATAGCCAATACTAAATCATCAGAAGCTGAGCACAGAATGGCCTTGCGTTGCTGGGGTGGTACTGTTACTAGCATTTTAAAGCGAGAATAGTTCCTACGTATATGTGCCATCATGATGGCCTGTCGCGGGTACTAATGAGGAAAGCTTTTCTCATCATCAGGTTTTTCTAGAGGCCTTTTGTATGTAAACAGCCGGTAAATCAGGATAGGAAAGACTGGTGCGCAATCTGTAGTCCTCTAAGGTGTTCGTTTTAAAATCCACCAGTAAGTAACACTAAGGTTTCCGGGTAGCATCTTCAAAGGCCTCCATGAAAAACCAGCTGTTACTCGGATACACCTGTCTCACTAGAACAGAACGTTATTTATCTCTGGGGTTCTTAAACAGAAGAATATAGCTGGCGTTTAGTGTTATTGAACGGTTACCCTTGCCCTTGTAGAATAAAATTTGAACAGCAGATACTAAGGTTACAATGGTGCGAATACTGAATGAATGCCTTTTCCAGTTCAGAGCTATGTCCCCCGTCCATCCTCCATCATAAGATCATCTACGATGATCATATTAACAAGGATTGGTGCTAGCAAGCAGTCGTCATTCAGAGAATCTGGTAAGCCATCCACATACTTTAGGTGCAGTATTTTAGGAGTCAGGGAGTATAGCTCAGGGGTAACGTGCTCGCTTTGGAAGCAAGACGACAAAGAGCACCACAGGTTCGATCCCCGGGTCCGCGCTTGGAAACCTCTGGGTATAAAGCGCTGTTTAAATAACCTATCCTATCATCTCATATCATATTATAAACAGGTTGCCAGCAAGAGTAAAATCAAATGATATTATCAGGCGTGGGAGACATTACCATGGGGCATTTTCTAGCAGTTGTTTAATAAAAGAGCTTTTACAGCAGCAGGAAGGACCCGCTAAAACGCATGAAAAAGGGTGCTGAAATCGTATGTCCATCTTACGCGATGCTTCCTTTTCAATAGCCATAGTGTAATGTCTTGTAGTCATTTGTGAGCACACGTTTATCAAATACTACCCTCAAAGTTTTCTGCAACGCCTGGGTACTAATTTCCCAGCGCTTTTTCTCACGCACTATGAATGGCTGTTGCACCACAATAGTTTTGATAGTGTTTTCTAAAGTGTACTGCCGCACTAACTCTTTCAGACTGTCAAAATTGATTTTCAGGCTGTTGCTGATGTTCAAAGTGATGCCTTTTACTTTCATGCAGACAGCCCCGTGGATGTCCGATAATAGATTTTTGGCCCTGCAGAAGCAAATTCTGTAATATGTTCACCCTTTAGTTTGCTTGTTAAATTACCCAGATAATCACCCAGTGGGGGGTTCTTCTGCCCGGGGGTACTAACAAAAATGACCGAATCAGTACTGTGGTTCAAACACCGCTCTTGGAGAGCATCCATTACTGTATACAGCTCCAAAACGGGCATGAGTGGTTGTGAAACATGCAATAAATATGTTTATATTGTTGGCACATGTTGGGTACTCCTCAGCGTACTTCCAGCAGAGGCACACTGTTTCCTTGTCTATAAACTGCAGGCTTGAATTGTCATAACTGGTGTCAAAAAGATAGGCTGTCAGCTGGTCAGGGTTGGTTATAATGGCTGTGTTCGATAAATTGGTTCTCTGAGCAAAATTACCCCATAAGGAATTTAAACACAGCTCTGCTAGTTGACGTCTGGAGGAGTTATTCTCAATGAATTCTGGCCTTAAATGGATACCCTGATGTTTATAATACTCATCTATGTACTTCTGGCGGGAAGCGGGTCGTCGTAGCCTTCAAGGTATCCTGATGCTTCCTGTTTATCCTGAAGGAACAGATGAATGTACTCGCAGAAGAGCTCTACCGTGATGTTATCAAAGTGCCATATTTCATGAACATTTCCCAGATGATGCCCTTTCTGCTGTGCCACTTCTAACTCGATGGTACACCAGGTACCCGTGATCGAGCGTTCCTCATCGCTGTGTGTGCATTTTACAGTGTGTTTGACTCTGCACATGTCATACATAAAGGGAACATTAACTTTCCAGAAACCCTCTGGGGGAGTACCGGGAAATAAAGCTTCTTAGGCGGGTACACCTAGCATTTGATCAGACCAAAATACTTCTTAATATCACCAAAATGTTCATAGATGATACAGGGATGCCCTAACGGGAAGGTTTTTTTTAATGGTTGACAAAGGGGTGGAGGCTGGTAAAGTCGTTGTAGTGTATCTTCTCACCCCGGGCTGTTTCCTGATAGAGCTTAACAGCATTAGTCCTACCTCCAAAAAGAGCATCGCTTGGTTCTAGGGGTTCTGGTAAATTCTTTTGTTTAAGAGAAATCTTTAACTCAGGATCGTTTTTCAACATTTCTGATCATTCATGCTCCCAAAGCGTAATAACGCGCAGACCCCGGGTCTCAAGAACATTCTTTTTTAAAAGTGTTCTTGTATATAAATGATCATAAGTACACCACGTCAATCTGTTATAGTCATCTTTATTATAGCACCGGGGGCACCCATGAAAAAAGCACCTGTTAAACTCATAGGCTTTTTGTTCTCCATTTAAAGAAGCATAACTGTCTAGAAAATAGGGACCAATCTTTTTCTCACCTTCCCGCAGGGCATGCTGTATAGGTATCTTGACCTGCTCTGACACATACATTAACCATTGGATGGAGGGTGTGGAGAAACACTTTTGTTTACCGTGGCCCATGTCTGCGGGTACAAGGGCTATTGTTTCAGACTTTAGAAACAACTGGTTGTATATATTCATAGACATGCTAGCCAGTGTGATAAATGTAAAGGGATCTACGTAGGTAACCCATTTTATCATCTCAGGTGTGTCAGGGTACAGAATGTGCAACTTTCGGGTCAGTTAGATGATAGCGTCTTGAAAAATGTTACAGGCTGTCCTCAAAATATTTACATCTTCACAACAATAGGCTTTTAGCTCTCTCTTAAAATCAAAAACATGGGTGCTGGCCTCGGTATACCATTTAAGAAAAGCCTCCTTATCGGCAGGCATCTTGAATTCTGAACCATAACATTCAACAGGGGCTATGGGTCCCACCTCATTTTGATTCTGTTAGTGATGAGAAACAACCTTTGGACCCCGGGAAACCAAAAGCCTTAATCAGTTTGCTTAACTTCATAGGTAGAAAATTCAAACTGTTGAATTTTAAGGTCTGGTACCTCGAGGAGTTATCAGCTTGACAGCGACTCTCTCTTTAATCAATGCTGTATTAAGAAGAAGCAATCATTTCCCTGACTGTTGTGAGCCAAAAAATGATACCCCCGGAATTTCTTAGCCTCAAATGTTGTGATAAATCGGCTGATGCAGCCAGAACCATCGAATTCCCGAATTGTTTTACCTAGTCAGAAGTTTGGCACAAATATAGTTGGGTATGTGTATACCTGTCTCTTGCATGCACTCCATGTCAAAGACTATGTATTTCTCGGACAGATCCTACCCTTACAATTATGGTTGACCTTTATAAAATGGCTGCAGGCCCCACAGTCTGTTTTAAGATGACATTCTGCTATACCTTGAGATGCTTTGTCAATGTGCTTTTGAAGACATTCTTCGTACCTGGCAAATGTTTTACAATTGGGACATTTAAAGCCTGATTCACTGGTCACAACGCACCCGTCTCTTTGACACATGTTGCAGTTGAAGTGTCACCTGTGAGCCACCTTGTTGCTGTATATGTGACAGCAATGAGGGCATACATTTCGAGCCCCTACGAAGCCCTGAAGATTTAAGATCCCAGAATAGTGCGGATCGTGGTGTAAAATATATACAGTGTTCTTATTAATGGTGTCACCTGCCGGGAAGTATTTCCAAAGCAGCTCATTAAAACCAACCATTATATCAGGGGGTATACCCAGAACTTTGTGAACCTCCAAAGCCTTTGTCTGTATGTAGCCGTCAGTAACAGTTCTAGCCTCTAATAGACCTATAATGCTTGCAGCCATACATATGTTCAAGGACCCATAGTTAAAATCCAAGAGCCATTCTTTCTTCATGGCCACAACCATACTGTAAAGTGTTTTCTTCAGGGGTCTGTACATGCCTCCCTCTCTAAATCAGATACCCACAGACACTAGTCTCAATGGATCTGTTACGGCTAGTTCCGCCTTACTTTGTAACAGTTTTCCTATGTTTTCTAGAAACTCCAAAACATTAAAGGTCTGCCGAAACGAACGCCTCGTGAAAAGAGGATGGTTTAAGACCATACTGTCTAAATGGATCTGGACGAAATCATTATGCCCCAACCGTTTCAAGGATCTAGGAGACAAGCCTTTCAACCACCTCGGTTATCATTAATAATCCTTGTCCGGTAGATCTTAATTGATCTAAATTTACAAAGCGGAACACTTCATAGTATTCAACACTTCTAAACTCTGGTAGATCTCTCTGGTATGTTCCAATACTCTGTAAAAAAAATGTCTGTTTCGGACGGCGGGGATGTGCTTCGGGGTTGTTACTCTAAGTCTTTCAGTGCACACTGCATGATGATTATTTTTGCTTTTCTCAAGCGTTTCAAAAACATTTTACGCTGCCTGCGGGTTTGAAAGCATTTTAAACGCTGAGCCGGTAAATATTTTACAGGTAGGCGCCATTTTTTAACAGGGTTTGAGGGTGTGATTGCATCCTTCAACACTAGCATCAGTGTCTTAGGCTCTGCGCTTAAGTCTGCATCGCCTGTACACCGGCTGGGGTCGACCCCGGACCTTAAAGATGTTCTGCAAAATCAGGCCTGGTATGTATAAGATTTTTTAACAACGGTTTCTTTTTTTTAGTGTGTTTTTAAGAGTTAAGGGTCTTTTATTTTTCATTATTTTTTTAGATGGGGTGTTCAGCCTGTTTTTAGATTCTTTAGTGAAAAGGACGTGTTTGGCCTTAGAAACATGCGTACGCATAACTTGGAAAGATTTTTTAACAAGAATGTTTTTCAATCTACAAGGCCAGTGTCATAATCTAACGTTGTTCCACAGCCCTAATAAATGTTTTTCCTTTCTCGTTTTTTTTAAACCTGGTAGCCGAAATAATTGCTTAACAACACTACCCTTTTTAGAATCTCGAGCATTTACACAGATGTTCGGTGTATTAAGATTCATAGACTTTGGGGATTTTAAGGTATGTATATTATGGTCTGTACAATAAATAATAGTTGTACTGTGCTGTTTGTTTACACCATTGGGCCCTCTGTAGGAAAGATCAAGGGGTTTCGGCAAATAGCCTGATCCACAGATAACAGAGGCGTATACAGAATCCTGAGACTCTATTTTTAAGGGGGAGTCTGAAATAACTATGACCGTCTCTTTCAGGGGTGAATCTAGGGCAGCCCTGGTGCTCAGGTGAACCCTCAGGCATTCTATATCTTCAGAATTAGTAACATGCAGCTTGGGGATCGTTGGTGCGATCACATGGGGTGGGGTGATCTCTCCAGGACCGGGGGAGCATGGACGGTGGCTACCCGAGGCTCTCACTAAAAGGGTTTCGGAGCTCCCTATCGGAAGCTCAGGGCCCTGTGTAATGTCACTCCCGAGCGGTGCCTCCTGGGTAGGTCTAACATTCACAGGCTCTAGAACAGGTGTGCTATGCAAAGGCATGCATGATTCAACAGGCTGTGGTATGTGCGTGTTGTGAGCTTTAACACTTTGCTGATTAGAGGTAATTAGAATATTTTCAGACCCCTGAGCCCCCCCTAGTTAAGAGATAACCTTCTTTTTTTATTTAACACATTATGTAAACCCCGACTTCCACATAACCATTGCTGTTTGCGTTGTACAAGGGTTGTATATGCGCCTGACTTGCCGGCATCGGCATGTCCACGGCTAGGCTCACAAAGGTTGCTTGTGCTAGAACTTCTTCCTCCGGCGCAACACAAGACCCTAAAATAAAACAAAAGAAAACACTGTTTTAACATGGTATTATAGAAAATATAGCCCAAGCAATACTCTACAATTATTATAACAGGCTCAGAATCTAGGGCGGCACTGGTGCTCGGGTGAACCCTCAGGTGTTCTATATCTTCAGAATTAGTAACTTGCAGTTCAACGAGAACACATGGGGTGGGGTGAACTCTCCAGAACCGGGGGACCACGGACGGTGGGTACCCGAGGCTTCTGACTAAAAGGAGTTTGGAGCTCCCTATCGGAAGCCCAGGGCCTTGTATAATGTCACCCCCGAGCGGTGCCGCCTGGGTAGGTCTAACATTCACAGGGTGTAGAACAGGCGTGATATGCAAAGGCATGCATGATTCAACAGGCTGTGGTATGTGGGTGTTGTGAGCTTTAATACTTTGCTGATTAGAGGTAATTAGACTATTTTCAGACCCTTGATGCCCCCCCTAGTTAAGAGATAACCTTCTTTTTTTATTCAACACATTATGTAAACCCCGACTTCCACATAACCATCGCTGTTTGCGTTGTACAACGTTTGTGTATGCGCCTGACCTGCTGGCGTTGGGATGTCCACGGGTAGGTTCACAAAGGTTGCTTGCACTAGGACTTCTTCCTCCGGTGCAACACAAGACCCTAAAATTAAACAAAAGAAAAAACAGTTTAAACGTGGCATTACAGAAGATATAGCCCAAGCAATAATCTACAATGAAATGAGATGGTATACCTGGGATGTGGGGGTGAAGGATTACAAAACCACAATGAAATATTAAAGGGCGTAGCTGAGAAAAAATTTGCCCCAGCAATACTCTATAATGAAATGAGAGGGTCTGCCTAGGTCGTTACAAAACTGCATTGAAATATTAAGGGTCATAGCTGTGGAAAATTGATTTGTTCGTTAGTAGTCATACAAACGTACAATGTGTATCCCTCTGAGGTTGTTGACGCTTTAACGACGGTGCAGCCGACGGCATTGATCCTTCAGAGTGTGAATCTGAAATTAAAAAAAGAAACGCTTACCAATATACTCTACAACAAGGATCCACACTGTCTCCATTTGCTTCCACTGCATAACCATATTTTACACAAACGCCCAAGTCTTGGAAAATAACCTGTAGCAACAACATTCAGGTTTTTTACAGTGTTGACCTTTAACTAACATATCTAAAGTGACAACCGTCATTATCTGCTACAATGACAGATGCCTCTCTCACAGTCTCAGAATGTGCAGTATCAAGATTGCCACTTTAGAAGGGGCAATACGGCAACAGCATGAGCTGTGCCACTTGTTTTGGCGCCCAATGCCGCATAGTTCTATTTTTTTCCATGCTCCGATGTGGAGCCTTTCATTATTCACCGCCGGAGGCCCTGGATTTTTCTTTCTTCACTCTGACATGGGGCACTGCATTTTCTTCCTCGGTTTGACCCACCTCACTGCTAGTGGGTCCGGGATCTCACTGGGGGCCATTTCTGTTTTATGCTCCTAGCGCTGACAAGGAGCGCTTTGTTTTATTTAAACGCCAGGTGGCCTGGGAAATGCAAGTAGAGGCACCCACAAGCCGTGGGCCTCAATTTTCAAAACTCTGATGCCCGGTGCACAAATACAGCACCGCCGGTGTTCCAGGATCACACAGGGGGCCTCTTGCCACTTTCCAAGCACTGATTCCGAAGACCTTTGTCTTTCACTCACTGCCAGCTGGGCCTGGCATTCTTCAGGGGGCCATTTCGTTTTTGCTTTGCTCCATCTTCATTGGAGTTGTGATGAGGGATTCAATCGCCCACAGCCTCTCCCGCAGGTGAGAGATATTCTTTTAATAAACAGACAGCCGCTACATAAACGCAGTGGCTGAGAGCTGCTGTGCCGCCAGCCGCCTCTGCATGTCAGCGGTGGATGGCCATTTGGTCTGAAGGGCCGTCTGGTGGGGGTAAGGCACATTCATTTTCTTATGCTTTCCTTTCTCTCTTCTTTTCGTAAAGAGCTCTGATTACGCATCATACTCCCCATCAGGGCAGGCAGCCACCAGGATTGCAGGGCTATGGCCCCCTCATTGCTATTGTTATGCATGGACCCTAGGGCACCAGGGTCCAGTCTCATCATCGCTGCAGGCACCCAGCAGACAGACTTCAGTGCAGGCATCACCCTGCTAGACCGTGAGCTTGCAGTCAGATCATGGCTTGGGGGCACCCAGGCCATCGCAGTACAACGCAGCCGGAGTTGCCCAGCAGGGGTTCTGACACAGAGCCGCAGAGTTGCCCAGCAGGGGCTCTGCTACTCACAGATGAACAGGTACAGTGTTGCCTCGCAGGGGCACTGTCATGGTAGAGGGTCTTGCAGGGCAAGCCTTCCGCCTGCAAACGCAGCACTAGCAGAGCGCTGTAAATGACGGAACATCAGGCTGAAGTCTGGATGTGCTAACTGATGAGCAGGAAAAATCTCATCCCTTTTTTTAAAGTGGTGACATGGTAACTTTCATGTGACATGAGCACACGCCCTGGAAGGGACTCATATTATCTTAAAGGGGTGGCACATCACATCCATGGCCCAGGAAATGAGCGTTCCAAATCTCCATCGCCCACTGCTGGCTGAGTGAAGTCAGTACAGGAATTAAACAGCGAGCCAAAGTGCAGAATCCTTACACGAGCGCATAACCCTTAAAAGCAGCGTAACAAAAATCATTTTAATCAGTGCTTCTTTCAGAAGAATCATCTTCACCTTAGCAAAAAATACTTGAAAACATTGTATGGTATAGAATGCTGTAAAAAACAAAAAATCGTAAAATGTAAAGGCCATATTGACTTTTTGTATAGTGCGAAAAGCCTTTAAGGTGGTCCCTGTTTATTAAAATGTGCCTGGTCTATTCATCTGGAAGGTTGTGTATTCTTAATGTGTGCCAATGAAAAAATCCATCTCTGTAAATAACTTTTATATTCAAGAGACTATTGAAACGGATGATTCTATCTGCCTTGGTGTCTTGTGCATAAGACTGCGCATATTGATTTTTGGCATGATGGCTGTTGTCTCAAAGCAATCATTCTGTGAGCTAGAGGATTGAGACTGTGCAGTCCCCCAATTCACTGAACCAATTTAGCATCTGCTCTCTGTTTATTGCGCAGAGTCCCTGAGATGAGGGGTCATTATGGCTGCCCGGCCTGGATCTGCACAAGGCACTTCATTATACTGGCAAATCGAGTTATTCCCTTGTTATTTTCGTCTTGCTGCCAGGACTCCTTTGAAAACCTTTCAGATTTCTCTTGTATATTCTTGTGGAAATAGCCCATCTGAAATCAGAAAGAACCCTGGAGGAATGACTAGGGAATTCTGCCTTTGTTGCCATCCCTGAAGTAATCTTGTCTCAACGCTAGTATGATTTCAAGAGAACAAATGTCCAATGTACGTTGTTGCAGTCTTCCCAAAACAGGGAAATCGCAACGATTCAGAGCATTAGCTGTGATCATGAACAGTTGTGGAGCGGAAGCTCATTTCAGTATCTCAACCTAAATTATTTTCGAAATTAACAAAATTGCTATTAGCTACAATACATTTTACAGGATGAATCTTCAGCTCCAGTTTATAAAAAATAAAAGGAATTCAGTGTGTGCCCTGATCCTTGTTTCCGCAGCCCGGTGTCAATTGCAACATGCATTCCATCTGGCCATTATGAGCAGCGCCTCATGGTTGGGATGCCCACGCCATAAAAATTGTTCTTTGTATAGCACTTCACTGTTACTTGAAGCTACTTCTGCATTCTTCTGCATCTACTTCTCCTTGATATGAAATGCCTCTAACAAAAAAATGAATTGTGCAAGTCAGAAATCGCCATTAAGTGGACACTAGATTGACATAAATTATATTTAATATATTTGATGGGCTTGCATCCAAATCTGTGATGCAAAGACAATTATCTTACGAGCTATGCAAGAAAAGAACTGCCTTCAGCACAGACACCCAAACAAGGTAAGCAGTGAGACATCAGAGTTGGAATATCCACAAGGGAATGTGCATTTGACATTGGTTAGAAGCAGCTGGACTCAGCCATGTTTTAACAAAAAAAACACGAACTGCTGGGCTTATAGGCAGCAAAAACAAAGAGCATACAAGGAGCATTGACCAAGGTCATGCGAGAAGACATCCACTATTGTAAAAAAGAAAAAGTATGCCCCTTTCATGCAAGAGTGAGCATGGGGCCAAGGAGGATGCCCAGGTCATGTAGTTAATTAATTGTTTCATTAGGCACTATGAACATGGGATTAACTGAAGATGTGGCTAGGAACTTTACATTTAAATGAAAAGGTAATAATAACACAGTCAGGGTGGTCCACTCTAGCTGTATGCCTTTCCAACTGGAGGTAGGTGTCAGGGCCCTTCGGATCTGGTGTCCAAGCCCCAATCATTAGAGCTCCTAGGAGGTTGCCCCAACTCCCTCTGTTCTGGCGTTGCATGCTCACAGTTTTCCTGAAGCCCCTTCTTTTCAAGCCCCTTGTTGACTTGAGAGTTTTACTCAACTCCCTTTGTGCTGGCATTTCTTGCTCACAGCGTCCCCAATTCCTCTTCTTTGGCTGATTAGTAAGAGCTTTCTGGGGTACCATGTGTATGGACTACTACAGTTGCCAAAGCTCCTGAAAGGCCAGGTCGTTAATCATAGCTGACAGAGGGAACTATAGAAGGGTCCCTTGTGTGGTGGCAAAACCTTCAAGGCCTCCCTGACCCACCGGCACCTGCCTATTATGGCTAGCTTGGCCCTGATATTACTCATAGTCTTTCTGTCGCTTATGCCTCCTTCACCGCGTGCCACTCTCCTGCGATGTTGCTTCTGATTCCGTCTCACTCCCGGACTCTGGTGATCTCCCCTCTTCCTTGCCTGAGACTCCTGTCACACCACCAGATCTTCTCCTTACCAAGGTTTGGCTTCTGATCTCCATACCTCCTGGGCTGCCACAAACCCTTTATCCACAATCTACTCTGATGTTACCACCTCCTTCCTTTTCAATCTGCAATAACTGTCTCCTGCCTCTCTACGCAGGATATTACCACCTCCTTCCCTTCTGGTTCTGTTGGCACTACATTTATTGCTACTCCTGACCGTCCCTCCTCCTTTCTACTACTATGATCAGTTTTTCAAACCCACTCTAGCTGTTACCTCCTCCCTCCTCCCTTCTCCAGTCACTTCATGTTTAAACACCTCCCTGCTTTCCTCTTCTGCTGTTAGCACCTCGTTTCAATCACCTTCACTCCACACGTTATCTCCTCCTCCTTTCATCTTCTGTAATCACCACATTCCAATCCTCTTCAGAGTTTGCCTCCTTTCCTTTTTCTGTAATAGCTTGGCAGGCTGAAGAACGATGGTCTGGAACAATGGTCTGGAGGGTTGCTAAGAGCAAAGCCAGGGTTCATATTAATTCTAAAGCTCCCAGCTGTCACCTCCTCCTTGTTTTCCTATTCCATCTCCATACACTCCTAACTTTACCTTCCCCTCCTTCCTACTTCTTTTGTTGCTAGCTCCTCCCACAATTCGTCAGATGTTATCTCCTCCTGCTTCAGCTCTCACTACTTCTTCCTGCTCTCCTCTGCCACCATTTCTCAATTCTCCTTCACTCTTGTAGCCTTCTGGCCACCCTCTTCCTTTTACCCTCCAGCCTTTCCCAAATGTGAGCCCCCTGCTCATGCAACCAACAACACTGGTCTAGGTTGGCAGGGTTTATTGGTGGGTTTCTCCCAACCTCGGTTGGGACTTTGGTCAATGATCTGCATCTCTAGGCCCCAAGTATTGAAGGACTGGGTTTGGCTGTGGGTTCGAGCTTCCTGCAACTCAGAATGAAACTGAGGGGGCCGGCCTAAGTTTATTTGAACCCTGTGGCCATTTTTAATTTCAGACATGCATCTGCTTTACCAAGGAGAGCGGTCTGAGCCAGGGACAAACATGTAACCGGGACTGGATTGGTAGGCAGTTTTAAGGAGACTTGGAGGTGTCTTTAACATCATTGTAATGATCCCTGTAGTGTTTACAAGGATCACGCATAGTCATAGGCTCGTGGATTCTGTCCAAAGGTCCACAGACCCAGCCCACAAACGTTGAGGTACCCGCAAAAGGTGGGAATTTAACCTCCAAGGTTTTTGGGGTACTCGTCCAACATCTTCTGTCGGTCGGCATAGGTGTTCTGTTTTGGAGGATTGGTCTGGTATTAATTGGCCTATGTTGGAGTGAGAGTGTGGTAGCTGTACTGTGACTAACCCCTACCAAGTGACCAAGAAAGTGGGAGATTGACCCAGGGATCGTCCACATTCCATCCCTGGGCACTTTATCCACTGGGTTGGGTAGGCACCCAGTGCCTGATGCCACTATTCCATCTGACCGCAGAGCCAGGCAGGGGACTTGATCCCATAACTCTGCTTTTTTCCCTTAAGTGATTTCTTTTAGCTGATCCTGCTGACAGCTTCACCTCCCCACCCGTCCCTTTCTGCCATTTATGTGGCAGCATGGTGTCTGAGTGTGCGGGGGCTGTAGAGAGAGGGTAGTGAGCAGGGATGGAGAGAGGATAGTAAGCAGATGCCAGGTCAGATAAGGATTCGGGACAGGGATGTCATTTAGGGGTCGCCAGAGGTCGCAACTGCAACCTCTGTGGTCTCCCTAGCAACCTCAAAAAAAAGAAAATAAAAAGTTATTTTTTTGTTTGTTTTGTAATGCAAGCTCCTGGGCTGTGGCCAGCACTATGTGGCTCTTTACTTCTGGAGTGGCTGGCTTTTTTGTTCAGGCCCCTTAAAAAAAGAAGAAAAATAAGAACAGGAGTGCCACAAGTCTAACACTTTCAGCACTGACCCTAAATAAGAAAGAATAGGAATACCAAATAATGTGTCGTTCTGGAATGCTATAGAATAATTGCTAGACTCATTAAAGGTTTATTTCAGGCACACTTCAGTGGGTGACTCGCTGATTTAGTCTGTTCTTAAACGTCTCAAGTCAGCCTTTCATCCTTCTGAGGTCGATAAATGAGTACCAACACAGGTTGGGTGATATTGGGTGTATATTTTTTCTATATAAAGCGCTTAACCTTAAGTGCTATATATATCATTTGGTCATGGACGTCTGCTTGCATTGACAGTAATTTGGTAATATGGGCCTATACACACTGATCTTAACGATACATTTGGTGATCCATTCTTGTATGAAATGTACATCACATTATAGTGATATCATAACCATATTTTTCGTAGTGTACAATGCTATGTGATGCCACTTCCTGTTTTGTCAACGAGTGAAAGGTCGTGTTCCATCGCTTTCCGCGATATCACTTCGGGGTGTGGTCAAATGACATAACTTCCTTTGATGTCATCAGGGGGTCAATGGTCGTGTGATGTCACTTCCGCTAACCCTGGCATTTTGGTGAAATGACATCCCTGATTCGGGGACTCCACATTTGTGGACTTGGGGTCACATGGCGGCACATCTGACTTTAACTTGGTTATATAGTTGAGCCAGCATGTACTACGGCAAACAGCAATTTCCTGAGAGGGTTGGGAGAGCAGCACTTACCACTTTTGGGATAGGCAATAGCTCCTACTGGCCTCCTCCTTCCTCTAAGATGGGGACTTTTTATTGTTTTGAAAAACTTATTTATTTACATTTATATACAAAATGCAAGAAAAACAGTACACAGTAAATACATAGAATACATTGTAAACAGTACAAATATATAAAAACATCCTAAAAAAAGGAAAAAAAACTACATTAAAAGAAATCATTAAACTTTCCCCAGATTTTGTCATACAAGGTCAATTTGCATTTCAATTTATAAAACATTTTTTCAATTTTTGAAAGTGTGTGCATCTCCTTGACCCATTCGTCAAGTGTAGGAGCAATCCTGCTTTTCCAACCTCGAAGTACCAAGCGTTTGCCTACAATGGCACCCCTGTAAAGCCATTTTTTGAAGAACTGAGATCAGTTAACCCAGAATCATCTCCTAGTATCATTGTTTTGAAATCCAAAATTAGACTCCCATCAGTGATCTTAACACATACATCACACACCTCGGTCCAAAAACACCCCCCCCGTATACAGCTCCACAACATGTATTCTAAAGAGCCAACATCTTGTACACATCCCCAACATTCATCACTGTTAGCCAGTCCTCTTTTTTTAAGCATCTGGACACCAATAAACTCGATTAACAGGCCGATTCATGGAATAATTAGCGCGGCGCAAGTGGGCAAAAACGTGCGATTCGCAGTGGAATAGCGAAAATCGCAGTGCAAGTGCGAAAATCGCACGAAAAGCAGCGCACATCGATTCATGGAAGGCCGTGCGCGAGAAAACCATCGGATGTGCGAAAAAAAAGTGCGCGGCGCACGTTGGCACACAGGCCATCTAACAGCGTGCGCCAGGTCACAGCGAAAATCGCACAGGCCACAGCGAAAATCGCACATAGCGCGGCGCACGCAACAAAAGTAGGCGGAACACGGGGCGTAACACTCGGAATGGGGAACAACTTGCCAAAATGTGGGCGTCAGGGGGGAAGTACAGGGTACAAGTGCGCGGAACGCCCACACGCTCGCCTACAACACGTATTCATGGAATAGAATAGGGCAAAAAAGCGCACGCTCAAACCAGCGCACGGGCATAAACACGACCGCCACAAGAAAGCAGGCGGTAGCGTCTCTGCGCCTGGAAGAAATGTGCGCGAAAAGGTGCGCCAACAAATAGCACCTATATACAGCCATGAAGAATGTCCTATACTGTGGCCCTCCAGGACAAATGACGTGCAAAGGGGTACCCACAAACACGGACACCCGCTGACAAAAAATTACGTGTGCGTGTATACTGGGGTGCGCGGGAAGTCTCACACGCGATTTCGGCAGGGTACGTGTATTAGATGGGTGCGCGGGAAGTTCCACACGCGATTGGCCCAGTGCGAGCAGGGTACGTGTATTCCATGGGTGCGCGGGAAGTTCCACATGCGATTTCAGCAGGGTACGTGTATTTCAGGGGTACGCGGGAAGTACCACACGCGATTTCAGCAGGGTATGTGAATTCCAGGGGTGCGCGGGAAGTTCCACACGCGATTTCAGCAGGGTACGTGGATTTCAGGGGTGCGCGGGAAGTTCCACACGCGATTGGCCCAGTGCGAGCAGGGTACGTGTATTTCAGGGGTGCGCGGGAAGTTCCACACGCGATTTCAGCAGGGTATGTGTATTTCAGGGGTGTGCGGGAAGTACCACACGCGATTTGAGCAGGGTACGTGCATTTCAGGGGTGCGCGGGAAGTTCCACACGCGATTTCAGCAGGGTACGTGTATTTCAGGGGTGCGCAGGAAGTTCCACACGCGATTTCAGCAGGGTACGTGTATTTCAGGGGTGCGCGGGAAGTTCCACACGCGATTTCAGCAGGGTATGTGTATTTCAGGGGTTCTGGGGAGTACTATACGTGAATTGGCCGTGTGGGTCCTCCAAGGTGTACGCTCCACAACCTCCACAGCCCCTGCAGGCAGCCCACACCACAGGGGACTACCCTGCACCCCTGTTCATGTCCCGCAGGCAGCCCATCCACCATGGGCATGCCCCCCAGCCAACCCACATGTCACCTTGCACTACTGATCAACAATGCATGTCTCCCACCACCCCCACACCCCAGCAGTGCAGGGGCAGCCTCCACCAGGCCCCCACTCATGTCTCCCACCACCCCCACCCCCCAGCAGTGCAGGGGCACCCTCCACCAGGCCCCCACTCATGTCTCCCACCACCCCCACCCCCCAGCAGTGCAGGGGCAGCCTCCACCAGGCCCCCACTCATGTCTCCCACCACCCCCACCCCCCAGCAGTGCAGGTGCAGCCCCCATCAGGCCCCCACTCATGTCTCCCACCACACCCACCCCCCACCATCCAGGGGCACCCTCCAGCAGGCCCCCACTCATGTCTCCCACCACCCCCACCCCCCAGCTACCAGGGGCACCCACCACCAGGCCCCCACTCATGTCTCCCACCAACCCCACCCCCCAGCAGTGCAGGGGCAGCCTCCACCAGGCCCCCACTCATGTCTCCCACCCCCCACCCCCCAGCAGTGCAGGGGCACCCTCCACCAGGCCCCCACTCATGTCCCCCTGCACCCCCACCCCCCAGCCACCAGGGGCAGCCACCACCAGGCCCCCACTCATGTCTCCCACCTCCCCTCCCACCCCCCAGCAGTGCAGGGGCAGCCTCCACCAGGCCCCCACTCATGTCCCCCTGCACCCCCACCCCCCAGCATCCAGGGGCACCCTCCACCAGGCCCCCACTCATGTCTCCCACCACCCCCACCCCCCAGCCACCATGGGCAGCCACCACCAGGCCCCCACTCATGTCTCCCACCACCCCCACCCCCCAGCCACCAGGGGCACCCTCCACCAGGCCCCCACTCATGTCTCCCACCATCCCCACCCCCCAGCAGTGCAGGGGCAGCCCCCACCAGGCCCCCACTCATGTCTCCCACCACCCCCACCCCCCACCATCCAGGGGCACCCTCCACCAGGCCCCCACTCATGTCTCCCACCACCCCCACCCCCCAGCAGTGCAGGGACAGCCCCCACCAGGCCCCCACTCATGTCTCCCACCACCCCCACCCCCCAGCCACCAGGGGCACCCTCCACCAGGCCCCCACTCATGTCTCCCACCACCCCGACCCCCCAGCAGTGCAGGGGCAGCCTCCACCAGGCCCCCACTCATGTCTCCCACCACCCCCACCCCCCAGCCACGAGGGGCACCCTCCACCAGGCCCCCACTCATGTCTCCCACCACCCCCAACCCCCAGCAGTGCAGGGGCAGCCCCCACCAGGCCCCCATTCATGTCTCCCACCACCCCCACCCCCCACCATCCAGGGGCACCCTCCACCATGCCCCCACTCATGTCTCCCACCACCCCCACCCCCCAGCAGTGCAGGGACAGCCCCCACCAGGCCCCCACTCATGTCTCCCACCACCCCCACCCCCCAGCCACCAGGGGCACCCTCCACCAGGCCCCCACTCATGTCTCCCACCACCCCGACCCCCCAGCAGTGCAGGGGCAGCCTCCACCAGGCCCCCACTCATGTCTCCCACCACCCCCACCCCCCAGCAGTGCAGGGGCACCCTCCACCAGGCCCCCACTCATGTCTCCCACCACCCCCACCCCCCAGCAGTGCAGGGGCACCCTCCACCAGGCCCCCACTCATGTCTCCCACCACCCCCACCCCCCAGCCACCAGGGGCACCCTCCACCAGGCCCCCACTCATGTCTCCCACCACCCCCACCCCCCAGCAGTGCAGGGGCAGCCCCCATCAGGCCCCCACTCATGTCTCCGACCACCCCCACCCCCCACCATCCAGGGGCACCCTCCACCAGGCCCCCACTCATGTCTCCCACCACCCCCACCCCCCAGCAGTGCAGGGGCACCCTCCACCAGGCCCCCACTCATGTCTCCCACCACCCCCCACCCCCCAGCAGTGCAGGGGCAGCACCACCAGGCCCCCACTCATGTCCCCCTACACCCCCACCCCCCAGCATCCAGGGGCACCCTCCACCAGGCCCCCACTCATGTCTCCCACCACCCCCACCCCCCAGCAGTGCAGGGGCAGCCTCCACCAGGCCCCCACTCATGTCTCCCACCACCCCCACCCCCACCCCCCAGCAGTGCAGGGGCAGCCTCCACCAGGCCCCCACTCATGTCTAACACCACCCCCACCCCCCAGCCACCAGGGGCACCCTCCACCAGGCCCCCACTCATGTCTCCCACCACCCCCACCCCCCAGCAGTGCAGGGCACCCTCCACCAGGCCCCCACTCATGTCTCCCACCACCCCCACCCCCCAGCAGTGCAGGGGCACCCTCCACCAGGCCCCCACTCATGTCTCCCACCACCCCCACCCCCCAGCCACCAGGGGCACGCTCCACCAGGCCCCCACTCATGTCTCCCACCACCCCCACCCCCCAGCAGTGCAGGGGCAGCACCACCAGGCCCCCACTCATGTCCCCCTGCACCCCCACCCCCCAGCATCCAGGGGCACCCTCCACCAGGCCCCCACTCATGTCTCCCACCACCCCCCAGCCACCAGGGGCACCCTCGACCAGGTCCTCACAATCCCCAATCATGTGCGTTATGGTCAGCCTCCACAGCCAAAAAGCCCTACCAAGTAACCCATTCACCCACATGGAAATGGAAATTACATGTCACACCCCCAATGTTCATGAAGCAAATGAACCCATGTCCGTCACACACAATGTTTGCAATTGAATGGGGCATGACATGCATGAAACCAATGAGATGATACCACACAGTGAAGTATGAAAACAAAATTGTATTGAAAAAAAGAAAGAATGCTAAAGAAATGAAACAAACTACAATGGGAAGTAAAAAAAATCAAGCTGCATGTCCGCATAAAAATAAAGAACTGCAAATCATAATCCAAAAAAATGTCGTCCAAAGTCAAATGTAAAAAAACTATCTATCAAATCAAGAACTATGGAAAAAACTCGAAAGGGTCCATGAGCCCAACTGTACAAAGGAAACCTAAAAAAAACCTAACTAAAAAGCAACTATATACAAAAAGTGCAGCAGTGTCCGTCGACTCCAAATCATAAGAAAAAACAAAGGAAACCTAAAACTAAAGAACTATATACAAAGGCGGCGGGCAAGTCCAGCGGCTCACTCCGTGGTGTCCCGGGCCAGGGCATCATCGAACTCCTGTTCGATGTCCCAGAGGCGGTCCAGTTCCATGGCCCCGAGGGTCCGCAGGGACGACGCCGTGTCCTCCTCCAACCCCCTGCGGATTGCCTCGAGGCACTCGGCCCGCCTCAGGGCCCTCCGCATGGAGTTCTCCGCCCTGACCATTGTGAGCCGCGCCTCTTCCGCCCGCCGCCGCTCCGCACCTATGGCGTGGCCCAACCGCTGCCACACGGAAAACACTCTCTGTCCTGGGTCCTCCTGCCCTCCGGCCGATGCCTGCCCCTCTGATGTCGAAGGCCATGAGCCTTCATGGCTCCCACCATGTTGCTGCTGCTGCTCTGCCTCTGCCCGTGCACTGCCTCCTGCTGCCTGCACATCCTCCGCCGGCTGGGGTGCAGTTGTTGATGTGGCCACCCCCGCTGGACGTCCGACTCCCGACTGTGGCAGGGATGCCTCCTCCACCAGCCTGGCTGCACTGTCAGAGGCAGCTCCACAGGGCACCCAGGTGACTGATGGGTGGGAAGATGGCACAGAGGATGACTGGCGCGTAGGGGGTCCAGTTGAGGAGGAGGTCGGAGCAAGCCCCATCAGACAGAGGAATCCGGCCTGGGTGACCTGTCCCAGCAGGCTGACGTGGTCAACGAGCCATTCGAGATGACGTGCAGTCTCTCCATGAAAAGACTGCAGGTCACCTCGCATGGCCCGTTGACGCAACGCCACACCAGCCAGGACAGGCTCAACCCGGACCTGGATAGCCACGTCCGCAGGCAGAGGAAGGCCAGTTGACGTCAGCTCATCGCCTGCCTGAAAACGGGTCTGGACGTAGGCATCCCTGCTGGTGCAAGATGATGCAGGGACAGGATCGGGGACAGGATTGCACACAGGCACCTCCGCGGCGGCCTGTGCTGCCTCCTGTCCCTGGTCCTGGACTGCACCACTAGCACCAGTGGGATCCCCACCTCCAGACTCCGTCTCTGGTGCTTGCACGGCCTCCTCCTCCACCAAACCCCCCACCAACCTGGATGACTCCGTGCCATCTTCCCCTGTTGGGCCCTGTGGGGTCCCAGCTGCCCCTTCTGCTGCCGAGGAGTCCAACTCCAACCTCCGCCTCTTGGACCTCCCCCCGGCAGCTGCGGCCTGGGACGCGGCACCGGACTCCTCACTCCCCGACGAGATGACAACACGGGAGGGGAGCCGGGCCTTGCGTCTCCGGCTGGCGGTGGGATCCCCGCCGCTGTGCTCCACAGCACCTTCTCCGCCCTCTTCATCAGTTGACGCTGCAGACAGGGAGAAACAAAACACAGGCATCAGGGCACTGTACAATGGACACATACACGCATGACAGTTGCACATGAGTGGCATTGGCAAACCTCAGACATGTCATCATAATCCCCAACACACATGTCATTGCAACTCGCACACATGAGCCATACCACAGCCATATCGCAACTGCCACCACCATCCATACACATACAACAGCATGAGCAGCCAAAGGTGACCCAGACATCACATGCAACACAGGAAGTGCACCACACATGTACACACACCACCACACTTGCATGCATGTGTACACCTCTGCCAAGTGTCGCACTGTTCAGACGGGCATCCATGTCACATATGCCAATCAGGCTTCCACATACCGCAGTCACATGCATCCATGTTGCATCACTGTTGCACCCTTGTCAAATACACACACATGCACATGTACACAGTGCTCATGCATGCAGCCGAAAACAACATACATGCGTGACATCACGGACATGTCTACTTAAATACACATTCATCCAAACATGTGTGCACACACAACTGCATTTGGCATGCAAGCCTACACACACAAGCACCATCCATGTCTCACACATTACAGCCCTCGCATGTGTCAGCCCCACGGCCCTGGACACCCCCACCCATACTCGACCCCATACAAACAGATGTGCAACCTGCACACTACCGAATAATCACCACACGCACTGCTCACAATCAGGATGCATGTACACTCACCGCTCGACTCCAGACTGGTCTGCTTCTCCAGGACCTGGACATGGAGCGCTGGGGATAGGCGTTCCAGGACCCTCATCTGTTCTTCCGACAAGTGGCCCCGGCGCCCCTTGGCATCCACTGCCTTCAAGAGGCGCCGGACCTTGTTCAGGGTCCTGGACCTGAAGTCCTCCCAGCGCTTCCTGACATGTTGGAAGTCGCGGACTGCCACCCCCTCCGCGTTGATGGCAGTCACGATGTCAGTCCAGATCCGAGTCCGTCCTTCCTTGTCGGCGCGGGAACCTCCGAAGAGGGCATCATACTGCCCCAGGACTTGCTCCACCAGGACACCAACTTCGGTGGCCCTGAAGCTGGTGCCCCTCTGCCTCTCTGGCCGGGGGTTGTCAGTGGTCACAGATGGTGTTTGCCCCGACATGACAACCCTAGAGGCAGGAGTGGGTGGGCAACTGGGTCCTGGGGCTGGGCTGTGGAGCGATGGAATACCAGTCGGGAGTCTTCGGTTCCAGCAGGGGTGGTCACAGCAACAGCACCCCTGGCTGATGTGCAGGCAGCAAATGGCAGTGCACGTGGGCAGCAGGCAGTCAGGCAGCAGCAGATGGCAGGTGGGAGTGTGCTCGAGGCTCTGGGGGGCAGTAGTTCGGCCTTCTGGGCAGGAGCGTGGTCTTCCGTGTGCATACGCGTGGCCAGCTTGATACGGAGTGATTTGGCACGTGAAAAGTCTGCACGTCAGCGTGAAATTCGAGGAAAGGCCCTTAGCGCGTAAGCGCGTCAGCACGCATACGCGATTCTATTGGACCAAAGGCCCTCAGCGCGTAAGCGCTTCTGTGACGTGACCCGCACGGGTGTTTCCCACACAGCACGTGATGACAGAGCACACGTGGAAAGACTGCACGTCAGAGTGTCATCGCGTGTCATTTGACAGCACTTCAGAGTGTCATCGCGTGTAATTGGTGGGAATGGGCCTAGCGCGTACACGCGGCAGTGACAAAGCGTGTAATTGGTGGAAATGGCCCTACACGCAGAAGTGACAAAGGGTTTAATTGGTGGAAATGGCCCTAGCGCGTACACGCCGTGTAAGTGACGCTGGACGTGTGGGCCTGTATAAAAGGTACGTGTAGAACACCATTTCCTTGTACGTGCTTTTCGTGGAGAGCGAGTGGGTGAATTCTGTACTTCTTGTCGTTTCACACGCGATTTACTTCAAGGCGTTTCAAGTTCGTATTCCCTGTTACCTCTGACAGCTTTTTCTCTTTTTTCTTTTTTACTGGTTTACCTGGGCCTGTTCCCTCAAACAGTGTTCCCTTCTACTGTTGTCCTGTCTCCTCAGACAGCGTACAAATCTTCTTTTGGCGGGGGTGTTGCCAACCAAACGCGCTCCTTTTTCACGCTCTTTTACCTGGCAGACGGTGAGTCACGCACATATCTAACATCTGTGCTTGCCCCGTGTGTAGCCTACCCCTTCAGAGGTCATTCTAGGCTGCGTGTGACACGCATACGTTCATTCTTGTGTTACTGGGTGCCACAGCGTAGTGCAGGTTTTTCTTTCTGCACACGTGGTCTAGGAGGGGTTGCGTGCACCTCATCTCCCTTTTTTGGGGCTCCTGTGCGTAGCGTGACCCGTCATCTTTCCCCAGGGGTTACATTCAGCCTTGCAAGAGCACTAGGGTACAATTACCATCTGGTACCCAACCCCTTTGACCCCCAATTGCCCAGGACAATAGTTTACAGCCACTCCCATACGCACATTTACATCAGTGCCATGGCTGGGAGGCGAGGATTCCGTAAGGGTGGCAAAGGTGGAAGAGCAACAAGTGGTGGCCGTGGTGGATCCGGTAGGGGACGTGGTCGTTACTTGCAGGGTGAGCCTGTCCCCCCATGTCTGGAGGACCAGTCAAGGGCACCCATAATCCCCCCCCCCCCACCCATTGAGGCTGATGTGGCTGACACCATCCATGCTCAGCCCTTGTTGGACCAGCCCATTGTGGCACCAGACCTGGCTGACTCCATGGCTGACTTCCAGGTCAGCAGGCCTATGACACGTGCGCTGGTGCACGTTGATGTCACCATGCCACGTGCATCTGGGCCAGCAAGGTCATCTGCTGCCCCAAGTAGGCAGGGCGGAGAGGCTGCAGGGGCAGCTGCGGCTCCATCCACCCCAGCCCTCACACACCCAGCCAGGACAGTGTCGGTCCTAGTCCATCCTGCTGACATTCCCCCTGACACCATCACACTTGAGCCAATGCCTGCACCAACTCCCATGCTGAGTGTGCAATCCCACACTCCTGATACAGAGTCCACCAGGGCTCCTGCCCCTAGTGTCCAGAGCGGCGCAGGACACTCAGGATCACCACCACCTTCCAAGCGGAAGAGGAAGAGTGCTCGTCCGGCACAGGCTGATGCCCCAGACACGGCTACACAGTCCGGCCAGTCGAGGAAGCCCAGCTTCACGGATGACGAACTGAATGCACTTGTCGAGTATGTGTCCGCACATGACAACGAGATGGTCATTGTTGCAGGATCAAAGACCACACCTGCACAACGCCAGGCAAACTGGCAGACCGTTGCGGACATCGTAAGTGCCCTTGGAATCGTGAGGCGCACAGCCAATGATTGCTATAAGCGCTGGAATGACCTGAAGCGCAGGGCAAAGAGTAAGCTGGCCTCAAGTCATGCCGCAACTCTAGTGACTGGAGGTGGGTCTCCAGTAGTAGACATGGAACTCACTCCACATGAGTCAGTCGCTGGGACCTACGTCACGGAGGAACAGATCCAAGGCGTGGGAGATCTGCCTGATTACGAGGCATTGTCCGGTGAGTGCACATGCATGTGTGTGTCATCCATGTGCATGGTGTGTGTGAGGGCTTCTGTTTGTGTGCCAGGTGAGAGTGTGTGCGCCTGAGTCGTATGGGTCAGCCATGTGCTTCATGCAATACATCCTGCGCAGCTGCATTTGGCCATAGCAGTATCGCTTCTGCCAACAGTAGACATCTAGCCCAACTGCACGCCAGTTGCCCTTGAAGTGTCACCTTGCCACAACATTGTTGCTTATTTTTCACAGTTCATTCAGTCAGATTGTTTGCATTCCACCACTTTTACTAGGCATTTCGCAGTCCTCTAGTCACATGTCTGACATGGCTATGGTAAAGTGGAGTGACTTTGTTACCTGGATATCATTTGTTCACACATGTCCCTGTGCAATTGGACCATTTCGGACTGGCAGCTCCAGGTGAAAAATCTGACCTGTTTGAATTAGAAAAGCTATTACATGCGGGAACTGGACTGAATGAATAGGTGCTGCCCTCCTCTCCATCTTCACTCAATAGCAATGGTACATGCCATCTGTGTGATGGCATGTGTGTTTCACCTGGCAATCACAGGCCAATGTGTGATGCCACTGCCAGGCAGCATGCAGAAAATGTGTTCATCTTCCATCTTGGTGTCATCAGTGTGTGCCATTTGCCTGCCCTTCATATGCAGTGAGGGTGCATGCATGGGAGGGTTTTAGTCATGTGGGACATGTGTCAATCAAGTACTGGTTCTCTTGCTTCTCAGCCCTCATTGTGTGCCATGGTGCTAATGCCTGTTTCCATTTCTTTGTTTTTATGTCTTTGCAGGGGAAGACGCACCTGATACTGCTGGGGTTGTGGAGATGGTGCAGACCCAGGAGGGGTCCGAGGGCCGACCAACCACCAGTGAGGGACGTGGTGTGGTGGTGGGTGAGAACCCACAAGTGCTGCAGGTCGTGCTCTCAAGGGGTGTCTCTGGCTGCACCTCCCCCGAGCTGTACTCAGGTGTTGATTCGGAGGAGACCTACGTGCCGTCGCAGGTGAGTGTTCCAGGGAGGGATTCTGTTCTGTCCCACCCACCTGCACCAGGGTCAGAACCCTCAATGGGGATGTCAGTGTTGGCAGCTACGCCTTTGGTGGTTACGGATGCAGGGTCACACTCCGCGACATCTGATCCTGTTCCTGGGCCAGCAGATCAGAGGGGGAATGCAGTCCTGCAGCCTCAGGCAGTGCCGGCACAGCAAGTCGCAGTTCGCCTTGCCCCAGACAGGTGTGGTGCCCGCCGACATGGTGGCCGTACGCCACCTGGCAATACCGCATGGGAGCAAACCATTTACGGTATGGCAACCCAACAGGCAGCATCATCCGAGATGATGGCTCAGGCCATGGATAGGGTGGCCACTTCCATTGTCCCCCCTGAAAGGCTGATAGAGCGACTACAGCAGGCAACCGACTCCATCTGCCAGTCACACAGGGAGGACATGTTGGCGTCCAACAGGGACTGGGGGGCGGCACTGGTGACTCGGCAGGAGGCCATCTCCATAGAGTCCCAGGGCCACAGGGAAGCCCTGAGGCAGGAGCTCCTTCACCTCAGGACAACTCTTGTTGAGCTTGAGGCTTCAACACACCAAAGGACAGAACAGCAGCTGGAGCGTCTCACCCGTACGCTCTCAGCTGAGATGCAGGCAACGAGGGCGGAGGTCCGGGCATCCCGTGAGTTGTTGCATGGGGACCTCCGCACACTCATCCTCCAGAACCAGACCTACCACACCCGCATGCTTGCAGCCATGGAGGAGCAGACTAGGGCCTCCCATAGTGCAACCACCTCCGGATGCAGCTGCACAGGGTGATAATAGCGATAGCAGTGATACTCCCACAATAGGGTAGCCGTGTGGGCCATGAGCCCATGGAGGTGTTTTTTTTCCCAGGATCCACGCAGGTGGTTTCTGGTGTGCATCCTGTCCTCGGACCTCCTGGGTGGCCTCCCCAACCCCCCCGGGCCCATCAATGGGCATTTTTTATTTTTTTTTATTTTTATTTTTATTTTTAATTATATTTTCCCAATTTTTTTGTGACAATTTGTTGGCTTCCGTGGTTCCTGTGGGCATACTCTACATTGTGGCTGGGCACATGCAGGCTTGTCATGTATTTGGTTCAGATGCTTGGGTTAGAGTCACACACACCCCTCCTGCTTCCCGTTTCCATGGGCTTGCAAAGGGTGTGCCCAAGTGACATTGACGTACATGGTGACATTGGACTCCCACTACATGTGTGGGTAGTCTAGTCAATACTGTGTATACATTCCTAGTGCATATTGCTGTTGTGTTGTACACTGCATGTTGCATTGATGTGTAACTCATCATCTGTGTCTACCTCCCAATTTGCAGGACCCTTCCTCATGTCTACACAAGGCCCTCTAGTTTGGAGACGGGGTCCATGTTGGCAGCAGTGCACCTACAACTCTACATGGCGCCAACACTGCACAGTTGGTAGTGGTGGGAGTGCAGGCATTTCCAGGTGGTGAGACTACTAATATATAACATTTGTGATGTCATGTTGATGGTAGTATCTGCTCAAGTTTGTTGTTGGTCCTGCATTACTGTGAGCATTTCAGGTGTTGCAAGTTTCAATTAGGGACACTCTACATTGTGACACTAGTGTCATGTTGTGGGGATTAGTTTGTTTACCTGCAAATAGCATGACATGGCACGGTGTGTCGTGTGGCGGTGCTGGGGATGGGTTGGCTGACATGGCACTGTCCTCTTGTTGCATTTTGCAAGTGGGTATTCATTTTAGCTGCTTGAATGTGTTACTTCACAAAACTGCATTGGTGGTGTCTGTGTGGGTAGGGATGCACACATTGTGACACTTCCAGGTGAACAATCTCAGGCTGATATGGTTTTGACGGTTCATTCTCCAGACATTCAGGATCAGTGTCAGGTTGAGTCATCATTGATTGTCAGATGGAATGTGCCAGGGCAGTGTGCACTCCACAGGGGTGTGATTTCTATGTGAAGTAATTAGCCACTAGCTGTGTACGGGCTGCCCCCCCCGTGCCCTTTCCCCTCCCATGGGCAGCGGCTGTGCATGTGGTTGGGGATGTGGAGCCACCACCATGTCCACGGCCAGGCCCCGGCGTGTTGAAACGTTGTGCAGGACACATGCTGCCACTATGATCCTGCACACTACTGGGGGAGCGTACAACAGCTGCCCGCCAGAACGGTCAAGGGAGCGAAAGCGTGACTTTAGCACTCCGAATGTGCGCTCCACTATGCCCCGGGTTGTAATGTGAGCTGTGTTATATCTTACCTGGGGTGGCGTGGTGGGGTTCCGAATTGGCGTCATCATGTGGGGGCTGAGAGGGTAGGCACTGTCCCCTGTGGAGATGGTGATTGGTATCATTGTTGGGGTTGTGACCTTGCTCAGTATCTGACATGCATGCATGTGCAGTGGCATTCATACTCACCAAGCAGCCATGTATCGCCATGCCGCCCAGCTTCTGGGTCCCGGCATAGGGTGGACATTCGGTAAATGAAGCTGTCGTGGGTTGACCCGGGATAGTTGGCAAATACTGAGGTGATGATTCCCTTGGCATTACATACTACCTGCACGTTGATGGAATGCCAGTGCTTGCGGTTCCTATAGATGTGCTCTGATGCCCTGGGGGGACGTAGAGCCACATGGGTGCAGTCAATGGCACCTAGCACTTTGGGGAATCGTGCCACACCGTAAAAATCCAGGGCGGCAGCATGCCTTTCTGCAGGTGTTCTGGGCAGGTATATGTGCCTGCGGACTGATGGGCGTGCAGTGATGATGTTCAGGACCTGGTGTAGGCAGCGTGACTGGGTGGCCTGTGATACCCCACCCACAATGGCACTTGTCCGCTGAAATGATCCTGTGGCCAAGAAGTGCAGTACATTGAGAACCTTCTCCAGGGGGCTGAGTGCTTGGGAGCACAGGGTGGGTGATGTGAGGTCATCCTCCCACTCACTCACCAGGTCCAGTATAATGTGTGGTGGAAACCTGTACCTCCCATGCACCTGGTCATCAGGCATCCCGAAAAGGCTGGTTCTGGGTGTGAATATTCTGGCCCTGACTATCCTCCTCCTCCTCCTTTGGTAGCCCACGCCCACTGCTGCTAGGAACGGTATGTTCATCCTGGGTCTGAGCTTGTTATTTTGTTAGCGCGCAAATTAATGTGTTGCGCGTGTTGTAGGTGAGCGTGTGACCCGCGCACCCCTGAAATCCAGTACCCAGTCCAATAGCGTGTGGAAATTCCTGCGCACCCCGGGATACAGGTGCGCTGACGTACTTGCGTGTGTAAGTGCCCGTGCACCCCTGATATACACGTACATAGGCCAATCGCGTGTACGCGCACTTCTGTCCAATTACACGCGATGACACTCTGACGTGCTGTCCAATGACACGCGATGACACTCTGACGTGCAGTCTTTCCACGTGTGCTCTGTCATCACGTGCTGTGTGGGAAACACCCGTGCGGGTCACGTCACAGACGCGCTTACGCGCTGAGGGCCTTTGGTCCAATAGAATCACGTATGTGTGCTGACATGCTTACGCGCTAAGGGCCTTTCCTCGAATTTCACGCTGACGTGCAGACTTTTCACGTGCCAAATCACTCCGTATCAAGCTGGCCACGCGTATGCACACGGAAGACCACGCTCCTGCCCAGAAGGCCGAACTACTGCCCCCCAGAGCCCCGAGCAAGCACCCACCTGCCATCTGCTGCTGCCTGACTGCCTGCTGCCCACGTGCACTGCCATTTGCTGCCTGCACATCAGCCAGGGGTGCTGTTGCTGTGACCACCCCTGCTGGAACCGAAGACTCCCGACTGGTATTCCATCGCTCCACAGCCCAGCCCCAGGACCCAGTTGCCCACCCACTCCTGCCTCTGGGGTTGTCATGTCGGGGCAAACACCATCTGTGACCACTGACAACCCCCGGCCAGAGAGGCAGAGGGGCACCAGCTTCAGTGCCACCGAAGTTGGTGTCCTGGTGGAGCAAGTCCTGGGGCAGTATGATGCCCTCTTCGGAAGTTCCCGCGCCGACAAGGAAGGACGGACTCGGATCTGGACTGACATCGTGACTGCCATCAACGCGGAGGGGGTGGCAGTCCGCGACTTCCAACATGTCAGGAAGCGCTGGGAGGACTTCAGGTCCAGGACACTGAACAAGGCCTGGCGCCTCTTGAAGGCAGCGGATGCCAAGGGGCGCCGGGGCCACTTGTCGGAAGAACAGATGAGGGTCCTGGAACGCATATCCCCAGCGCTCCACGTCCAGATCCTGGAGAAGCAGACCCGTCTGGAGTCAAGCGGTGAGTGTACATGCATCCTGATTGTGAGCAGTGCGTGTGGTGTTTATTCGGTAGTGTGCAGGTTGCACATCTGTTTGTATGGGGTCGAGTATGGGTGGGGGTGTCCAGGGCCGTGGGGCTGACACATGCGAGGGCTGTAATGTGTGAGACATGGATGGTGCTTGTGTGTGTAGGCTTGCATGCCAAATGCAGTTGTGTGTGCACACATGTTTGGATGAATGTGTATTTAAGTAGACATGTCCGTGATGTCACGCATGTATGTTGTTTTCGGCTGCATGTATGAGCACTGTGTACATGTGCATGTGTGTGTATTTGACAAGGGTGCAACAGTGATGCAACATGGATGCATGTGACTGCGGTATGTGGAAGCCTGATTGGCAGATGTGACATGGATGCCCGTCTGAACAGTGCGACACTTGGCAGAGGTGCACACATGCATGCAAGTGTGGTGGTGTGTGTACATGTGTGGTGCACTTCCTGTGTTGCATGTGATGTCTGGGTCACCTTTGGCTGCTCATGCTGTTGTATGTGTATGGATGGTGGTGGCAGTTGCGATATGGCTGTGGTATGGCTCATGTGTGCGAGTTGCAATGACATGTGTGTTGGGGATTGTGATGACATGTCTGAGGTTTGCTAATGCCACTCATGTGCAACTGTCATGTGTGTATGTGTCCATTGTACAGTGCCCTGATGCCTGTGTTTTGTTTCTCCCTGTCTGCAGCGTCAACTGATGAAGAGGGCGGAGAAGGTGCTGTGGAGCACAGCGGCGGGGATCCCACCGCCAGCCGGAGACGCAAGGCCCGGCTCCCCTCCCGTGTTGTCATCTCGTCGGGGAGTGAGGAGTCCGGTGCCGCGTCCCAGGCCGCAGCTGCCGGGGGGAGGTCCAAGAGGCGGAGGTTGGAGTTGGACTCCTCGGCAGCAGAAGGGGCAGCTGGGACCCCACAGGGCCCAACAGGGGAAGATGGCACGGAGTCATCCAGATTGGTGGGGGGTTTGGTGGAGGAGGAGGCCGTGCAAGCACCAGAGACGGGGTCTGGAGGTGGGGATCCCACTGGTGCTAGTGGTGCAGTCCAGGACCAGGGACAGGAGGCAGCACAGGCCGACGCGGAGGTGCCTGTGTGCAATCCTGTCCCCGATCCTGTCCCTGCATCATCTTGCACCAGCAGGGATGCCTACGTCCAGACCCGTTTTCAGGCAGGGGATGAGCTGACGTCAACTGGCCTTCCTCTCCCTGCGGACGTGGCTATCCAGGTCCGGGTTGAGCCTGTCCTGGCTGGTGTGGCGTTGCGTCAACGGGCCATGCGAGGTGACCTGCAGTCTTTTCATGGAGAGACTGCACGTCATCTCGAATGGCTCGTTGACCACGTCAGCCTGCTGGGACAGGTCACCCAGGCCGGATTCCTCCGTCTGATGGGGCTTGCTCCGACCCCCTCCTCAACTGGACCCCCTACGCGCCAGTCATCCTCTGTGCCATCTTCCCACCCATCAGTCACCTGGGTGCCCTGTGGAGCTGCCTCTGACAGTGCGGCCAGGCTGGTGGAGGAGGCATCCCTGCCACAGTCGGGAGTCGGACGTCCAGCAGGGGTGGCCACATCAACAACTGCACCCCAGCCGGTGGAGGATGTGCAGGCAGCAGGAGGCAGTGCACGGGCAGAGGCAGAGCAGCAGCAGCAACATGGTGGGAGCCATGAAGGCTCGGGGCCTTCGACATCGGAGGGGCAGGCATCGGCCAGAGGGCAGGAGGACCCAGGACAGAGAGTGTCTTCCGTGTGGCAGCGGTTGGGCCACGCCATAGGTGCGGAGCGGCGGCGGGCGGAAGAGGCGCGGCTCACAATGGTCAGGGCGGAGAACTCCATGCGGAGGGCCCTGAGGCGGGCCGAGTGCCTCGAGGCAATACGCAGGGGGTTGGAGGAGGACACGGCGTCGTCCCTGCGGACCCTCGGGGCCATGGAACTGGACCGTCCGGGACATCGAACAGGAGTTCGATGATGCCCTGGCCCGGGACACCACGGAGTGAGCCGCTGGACTTGTCCGCCGCCTTTGTATATAGTTCTTTAGTTTTAGGTTTCCTTTGTTTTTTCTTATGATTTGGAGTCGACGGACACTGCTCCACTTTTTGTATATAGTTGCTTTTTAGTTAGGTTTTTTTTTAGGTTTCCTTTGTACAGTTGGGGTCATGGACCCTTTCAACTTTTTTCCATAGTTCTTGATTTGATAGATATTTTTTTTACATTTGACTTTGGACGACATTTTTTTGGATTATGATTTGCAGTTCTTTATTTTTATGCGGACATGCAGCTTGATTTTTTTTACTTCCCATTGTAGTTTGTTTCATTTCTTTAGCATTCTTTCTTTTTTTCAATACAATTTTGTTTTCATACTTCACTGTGTGGTATCATCTCATTGGTTTCATGCATGTCATGTTGGGTGTTTTCCCATTCAATTGCAAACATTGTGTGTGACGGACATGGGTTCATTTGCTTCATGAACATTGGGGGTGTGACATGTAATTTCCATTTCCATGTGGGTGAATGGGTTACTTGGTAGGGCTTTTTGGCTGTGGAGGCTGACCATAACGCACATGATTGGGGATTGTGAGGACCTGTTCGAGGGTGCCCCTGGTGGCTGGGGGGTGGTGGGAGACATGAGTGGGGGCCTGGTGGAGGGTGCCCCTGGATGCTGGGGGGTGGGGGTGCAGGGGGACATGAGTGGGGGCCTGATGGTGCTGCCCCTGCACTGCTGGGGGGTGGGGGTGGTGGGAGACATGAGTGGGGGCCTGGTGGAGGGTGCCCCTGGTGGCTGGGGGGTGGGGGTGGTGGGAGACATGAGTGGGGGCCTGGTGGAGGGTGCCCCTGGATGGTGGGGGGTGGGGGTGGTGGGAGACATGAGTGGGGGCCTGGTGGGGGCTGCCCCTGCACTGCTGGGGGGTGGGGGTGGTGGAAGACATGAGTGGGGGCCTGGTGGAGGGTGCCCCTGGTGGCTGGGTGGTGGGGGTGGTGGGAGACATGAGTGGGGGCCTGGTGGAGGCTGCCCCTGCACTGCTCGAGGGTGGGGGTGGTGGGAGACATGAGTGGGGGCCTGGTGGAGGCTGCCCCTGCACTGCTGGGGGGTGGGGGTGGTGGGAGACATGAGTGGGGGCCTGGTGGAGGGTGCCCCTGGTGGCTGGGGGGTGGGGGTGGTGGGAGACATGAGTGGGGGCCTGGTGGAGGCTGCCCCTGGTGGCTGGGGGGTGGGGGTGGTGGGTGACATGAGTGGGGGCCTGGTGGAGGCTGCCCCTGGTGGCTGGGGGGTGGGGGTGGTGGGAGACATGAGTGGGGGCCTGGTGGAGGGTGCCCCTGGTGGCTGGGGGGTGGGGGTGGTGGGAGACATGAGTGGGGGCCTGGTGGAGGGTGCCCCTGGTGGCTGGGTGGTGGGGGTGGTGGGAGACATGAGTGGGGGCCTGGTGGAGGCTGCCCCTGGTGGCTGGGGGGTGGGGGTGGTGGGAGACATGAGTGGGGGCCTGGTGGAGGCTGCCCCTGCACTGCTGGGGGGTGGGGGTGGTGGGAGACATGAGTGGGGGCCTGGTGGAGGCTGTCCCTGGATGCTGGGGGGTGGGGGTGCAGGGGGACATGAGTGGGGGCCTGGTGGTGCTGCCCCTGCACTGCTGGGGGGTGGGGGTGGTGGGAGACATGAGTGGGGGCCTGGTGAAGGGTGCCCCTGGTGGCTGGGTGGTGGGGGTGGTGGGAGACATGAGTGGGGGCCTGGTGGAGGGTGCCCCTGGTGGCTGGGGGGTGGGGGTGGTGGGAGACATGAGTGGGGGCCTGGTGGAGGCTGCCCCTGCACTGCTGGGGGGTGGGGGTGGTGGGAGACATGCATTGTTGATCAGTAGTGCAAGGTGACATGTGGGTTGGCTGCGGGGCATGCCCATGGTGGATGGGCTGCCTGCGGGACATGAGCAGGGGTGCAGGGTAGTCCCCCGTGGTGTGGGCTGCCTGCAGGGGCCGTGGAGGTTGTCGAGCGTACACCTGGGAGGACCCACACGGCCAATTCACGTGTAGAGTACCCCAGAACCCCTGGAATTCACATACCCTGCTGGAATCGCATGTGGAACTTCCCGCGCACCCATGGAATACACGTACCCTGCTCGCACTGGGCCAATCGCGTGTGGAACTTCCCGCGCACCCCTGAAATACACGTACCCTGCTGATATCGCGTGTGGAACTTCCCGCGCACCCATGGAATACACGTACCCTGCTCGCACTGGGCCAATCGCGTGTGGAACTTCCCGCGCACCCCTGAAATACACGTACCCTGCTGAAATCGCATGTGGAACTTCCCGCGCACCCCTGAAATACACGTACCCTGCTCGCACTGGGCCAATCGCGTGTGGAACTTCCCGCGCACCCCTGAAATACACGTACCCTGCTGAAATCGCGTCTGGAACTTCCCGCGCACCCCTGAAATACACGTACCCTGCTCGCACTGGGCCAATCGCGTGTGGAACTTCCCGCGCACCCCTGGAATACACGTACCCTGCTGAAATCGCGTGTGGAACTTCCCGCGCACCCCTGAAATACACGTACCCTGCTCGCACTGGGCCAATCGCGTGTGGAACTTCCCGCGCACCCCTGGAATACACGTACCCTGCTGAAATCGCGTGTGGAACTTCCCGCGTACCCCTGAAATACACGTGCCCTGCTCGCACTGGGCCAATCGCATGTGGAACTTCCCGCGCACCCCTGAAATACACGTTCCCCGCTTGGCGTTTGCTGTTTGCTAGCCCGGTGAACTGGTCCAGGGTTAGCGCAGCCCTTTGCGATGATTTAGCGATTTTGATGGCTTTTCCTTGCGCAAGGGCGTTCTTGGGGGCGTTACTGGCGCTGCTGCAGGGTCGCTACGATTCTCTGCGCCACGGCTGGTTTGGGAGCCTAAAATTCATGAATACGCTGTGCGCGGAAATCGGTTTTAGCGCACGTTCCTGGCGCACACAATCGCACACGGACACTCTGCGCCAGCCGCTTGCGACACTTTTCTGCGAAATTCTATGAATTACCCTCTAAGTATTTTAATTTGTTGAGATCTTTCACCCAAATTCAGTGAGCATAGGGAAACATTTCTACATATATTTTGCCAGCAATCAGGTGTAATCTCAAAGCCAATCCTCGCACTCCAAACATCCTGCAGCTTGTCATTACCTTGATAGTCTGACACAATCAATTTATATATTCTACTTGCCAGACCACCCTCCCTTTCTTTAGGTGTAGCAAGAAAGATATTCAAATCCAGAGTATTCGACCAATCAACATCACCTACTGGCCTATTCAGACACCTAAGAGCAGAATCTGACAAGCTCCCAAAGTCCCACCTTTCTCTCATCTCATTCGCAGTCAGCCAAAGGCCATCCTTACCGAGATCATCAATCTGTTTAATGCCAGTAAGATACCAATCAGGCCAAAAAATGGTTTTGGTGTTGTCTGTGATTTTAGGGTTCAGCCAAATTGAAGCCTGTTGACATTTAAAAGCATCTTTGCCTAAAAGCACCAACAACTCACTCCAAGCAGTGCGTAAAAATGTTGTCACAATTGATCTACTACCAGGATCTTTCGTATTTGTAGTTAACAAAGCCTCCGGACCAAGCGGACCAAAGGCATTCGATTCTGCAACCGCCCAACGGTCCGGAACTTCACTCAAAAAAGGAATGAATGAGTGTGATGAAAAGGCGAAATGGTATGCTTTAAAATTCGGAACTCCCAGATCTCCATGAGCAACCGGAAGCTGCAATTTCCAAATATTAAGCCTCGGCGGTTTCCTATCCCATATAAATTCTTGCATCAAACGGTGCAGATCTTTCCAGTAATGATTTTTAATTCTCAGAGGTAGCATACTGGTTATGAAATTAACTTTGGGAGCCAAATTCATTTTAAGGGCGTTTACCTTACCCCACAGTGACAGATTAAGAAGTGACCACCTTTCTAGATCCATCTTGCATTCTTTACTGATAGCACACTTGCTCTTATCAACTATACTAAAAACAGAGGACGTCAGCCAAACGCCCAAATAGCGCAGTCTCGCATCACACCATTTAAATCCCAATCCTGTGACTAGAGTTTTATCGCATCCATGAGAAAGAGGCAAGACCTCCGATTTAAACCAATTAACCTTATAACCAGATGATTTGTGAAAACCAGACAGAATCTGCACCAGGCAAGGGAGAGATTCATCTAAATTCCGAAGAACTAACAAAAGATCGTCAGCATAAAACCAGGTTTTCTGCGCAATTCCCCAACAACTCACTCCAAACAATCCAGGGTCATTTTTGAGAGAAATAGCCAATGGTTCAATCGCTAATATAAACAAAAGCGACGAGAACGGACACCCCAGACGAGTGCCCCGCTCTAGACCAAAGGGTTCTGACTTGACTCCATTAGTTTTTACATCTGCCGTTGGGTTGGTATATAGTAGCTTGATCCACGATATGAACTCGTCACCGAGATTCATTTCCCTCAAAACTGAATATGAATAGTCCCAATTTACTATGTCAAACGCTTTTCCAGCGTCAAGGGAAAAGACAGCAGCATCACAATTAACCTCACTAGCTTTTTCCATAGTATGTAATAGTTTCCGAATATTGCTAGACGTGCACCTATTTTTCATAAAGCCAGATTGTTCCTCATCAATTAATTTAGGAAGAAACTTTTCTAATCTTAAAGCCAAAATCTTAGCTAAAGTTTTGTTATCTGTGTTGATGAGGCTGATAGGGTGATAATTTGATGGATGATTGCTGTCCTTTCCCTTTTTCAGAAAAACTGAGATAGAAGCATGACCTGTACTCTTAGGTAGTGCCTTATCCATTTTACTAGCGATAAACATATATTTCAAAAGTTCAAGGGCCGAATTTGGAAGGGGGATTTACCAACATTCAGTTTGGAAGTTGCAGTTTTCACCTTGTCAAGCGTCATCTCTGTATCAAGGAGCCTACGTTTAGCATCTGGAATCTTAGGAAGCATAAGATTCCCAAAGAAGTCCCTCCCTTTTCCTGTAATGCCTGCCTCATTGCGATATAATTCCATGTAGAAGTCCCGAAAAATCAAATGTATTCTTTTTGGCTCAAATATAATCTTACCTTCCGAATCAATAATAGAAACTATAGCAGATTCCGATAATTACTTTTTCATTCTGTATGCGAGCCATCTATCGCATTTCTCACCCTTTTCGTAATATGTACACATAGAGTAGAACAAACTACTCTCTGCCCTCAGCGACAAGAAATCATCCATTTCTCTTTTAAGTTTCTTTAAAATCGTCATTTTTGCAGAGTTAGACGGATCAAGCATCAGGTCTTTAGATATTTCACTAATTTTCAGATCAAGTTTGTCTGATTTTGTTCTTCCTTTTTTCGTTTACTACTTCATAATCCCAGACAAATCCCACGCATGCAACATTTGAAAGCCTCCCAAGTGTTCCTCGAACTGACCTCACATGTACAATTCTCCTCAACAAAAAAGTTAGCTTCAGAAACTATTCTGTCTAATATTACATCATCCATCAAAATTGAAGTATTCAGTTTCCATGAAAAAGATCTGCAACATTGAAATTTTAATTTCAGGTGCATTGTTACCGGAGCGTGATCGCTCACCAGAATATTCCCAATTTCACAAGAAACAAAGCTTTCCGTCACATCCCCACCAGTCAAAAGCATGTCTAATATCGAGTACACACCATGAGCACCCCAAAAGAAACTATACTCACGCTTGTCTGGGTGCACAAGGCGCCAATTATCTTTTAAGTTGTGTCCAATTAAAAGAGACATAAGTGCTTGATGATGGGAATCACTCTGACCCACCCTTCTAACGTGGCTTCTATCAATTATTGGATCAACAATAGTATTGAAATCCCCCCCCAAGAATGATATTAGGCAAGTTCAAGTCCTGAAGAGTCTGGGCTACCATTCTAAAAAATGATCCGTTCCATTGTGGGTGCATACACATTGTAAAGAGTCATTTGCCCCCCTGAATCTCAACGAACAAAGCAATCATTCTTCCCTCTTTGTCAGCACATTCTTTAAAAATGTTAATAGGTAGCTTTTTGCGAACAAGAATAGCCACTCCCCTGGATCTTGCAGTGAAAGACAAGCCAAAGGCAAAGCCGACCCAATCTTTCTCCAACTTTGAGATCTCATCAGCCAAAATATGTGTTTCTCTTGTATAAAGCAAATATCAACCTTCATATCATGGACGATTGTAAACACTTTATTTTTCTTAAGGGAGTTGTTAATTCCATTTATATTCCAAGACACTAAACATAAATCCTCATTAACCCTACTAATTGGCCTTGAAGCTGTCATTTCACATTCATGAGAAAAAATTAAAACAAAAAGGAAAAAATAAAAATATTTAAAAAACCTCTAAAAGAACAATCAGAACTGTGAAGTCTATTCAGCCCAGAAAACACTGGAAAAAACATTAAAAGGAACAGACTCTAGGACCTCTCCCAAGTCCCATATGAACTCAAAAAGTAAAATTATATAATAATAAATGTCAAAATAGAATGAAAGAAACCCCAATACTGCCCCTTTATCTAGCAACCAAATGTTTTCATTTTAAATGAACAATGCAGAAACAAGCTTCTGAGTAAGAAAAGCATCAAACCTAATCATGAAGATGTGCACTACGGACCCTAGAAGTCAAAAGACCCCCCAACGAAGACCGTCACAAAACTTGTCTCCCCCAAATCCCCCGAGATAAGCAATAGATGGGACCTATTAAACATTTAAAATTAAGAGTAAGCCATAATTGGATCAAACTACCCACTTGTATGAGAAGCAGCCCCAATCCACAGCGAGCATCTAGTGCAGTCACTAGAGTTTCAAGAAAGGGTATACCTCACTACAGGCCATTAATATTTTATATGCATATATAAAATCAACTTCATAACCCTCTAGATCAAAAGAAAAGTTTAACGATGTAAGCTACCAATGTTAGATTCATCAAAAATTTAAGTAAAGCCGAAAGTCAAAAAATACCTCCCAGATTCCATGAGTAGCCCAACTTCCATGGATTCGCATTTGGCCATTTAGAAGCCTATTACAATGTGTTTCGTAACATATTACAGTAATTAGCAATTGTTACACATCGTTAAAATAAACAGCATAAATCTGAAAGTCACTGTAGTATAAGACAGCCCAACATGCAAACGGGAAGCAAACTAAAGGGATGTAAAAGGTTACAGGCCAAAATAAGGTACAAATTACAATGTGATTAAATATGGAACATTCCTTCAGAGCCCACCAAGCAAGCAATATTGACCAATCATGTAACTTTAAAATTTCGATCCAGAGGAATAAGGTATTATAGAAGTGGATATGTAGAAAACACCCCAAGCAACAGTATAGAAAAAGAGGAACACCAGACAAATAGACCGCCATGAAGTAAAGCCAACATTCAGGATCAGGTGTTCCTCCTCATGCCCAACGTGACCATAGTTACTAAAAGATCTTCAACGAAAATATTTTCAATCCAAAAAGCGGCATAGTCCATGGGCATGCTTCGTTCACCATTCAGTGATGTCAAGAATCCAGCCAGATCGTAATATATCCGCAAGCGTACGGAGGCCACATGTAATAAAATGAAAAGCTGAAACTCACACGTGTATAATTTCGACGCAGACAGACACCGTCCATTGTTAGATCCATATTCAGCGACATTCGTTCCCTCCGAAGTACCTTAGACCATCGTTCTGGTCCTGACATGAGAATACATCTGGGATCTGTTTAAGGCTAGTTCCGGGTCAGCTGATCGGCACATCATGGGTCCTTTACTCAAAAAGGGACGCTTGCAAGTGAACGAAACAATACACGGTTGTGGATACTTTGCGTAACCCTTCAAACACGTATTTATCCTAATCCAGCAGATCACAAACAAGCAGATTTCCGCTCAAATCCATCGAGTTACAAAGCAGGAAGATGGAATCGCTGACCTAAGTGGGGACGGATGGAACACTCAAAAGGACAGCAGGAGCCCAGCGCTTCGGTCAAAAGTTTCCATTGTTTTTGTTTGAATGCCGTAAACGTAAACTGACTGTTTTCACCGGCGCCATTTGTAATATGTAAAAACTATGAATAAATGGCAATACAAATATGAAGACAAATAGAAATCCATAACTGAGCAGGGGGGCCATATGAGAATTGAAGAGACATCACTAACTGAGAGGCATAGTTACTGTCAAGTCTCTCTTAAATTGTTCCATCCAACACAAGGATTGTACAGGGTCCGAAGTGCTCTTCTCACCATCAGACATCACAATAGTTAAAACATTACTTTTGTTCAGAAAGGCTTTCAAGTTAAGTTGTTTGGCCATGTCTTTAGCACCCTTAAAGTATTTCCTCAGAAGTAGGATTTCTTTGGGGGTAATCCGGGTAAATAAAAACAGGTTTACCTTTGAAGGAGGCTTTTCTCCTCAGTCTAGCAGCATTCACCTGACTCTCCTTTGATTTTTGATTCAAAAAGGTCACAAGAATGTGTCTTGCCTTGGCTCCCAAATGTTTACCAATTCTGTAGGCGTTGTCAATGTCCCCAAATGTAATGGAGCCACAGTTGAAACTTTCCTTGAACACTTGAATGATCAAAGGTAACAAGTCTTCATTATCAGCTGAATCTTCTACACCAACCAGTCTGAGGTTTTTAGCCCTCAGCCTCATTTCCATCTCCAAACACATTTCTTTCTCTTTCTGTAAATCAGACTTCAGATTGTTGTAAGCCTGAAAACTGCCCGCAATTTCAGTACTCATAGATAAAGATGATTTTTCCAGGTCAGTCACTCTGCCATCAAGTTGACCTGTTTTTAAGTTGAGATCAGCCAGAGAGAGTTTAACATCACTGACATCTTGGGCCACCGGGAGAAGGATTTTGTAGACATCCTGAATGCTAGGAGTATCGCCCATTTCCAAGATCTGTTTGGGTTTCTTTGAAGCAGGGTTTTCAGCCTCTTCTATCTTCTTCTTTGAGTTCATATTAATATCATGAAAATGTCTACAGGGAGAGGTCCAGGAGCTGCTGAGCTAAGCTGCTACTCCATTGCCTGCCATTCCGGAACCAGGGACTTTTGATTGTGTTGGAATGCTTTTAGTTGGTGCAGGGCTAAATGTTCCTTCTGACTTGGGGGTTGTGGGGTGTGTCCCCTGTTTGGCACTGGGAGTTCTGCCAATTGATGTTTAATAGCATGCTACCTTTGGCCCCCCTGAAGTGGGCAGATACATTTTTCAAACTCCTGCTGCTGCCCTCTTCTGGATGATTGTTGTGTTGCCTTTTGCATTATGTACTTGGCTCTTCTTAGTCCCCTTAGTGAGGGAGGCATGGTCTCACAAGTAGACACTGACACAAGAACTGCAAGTTCCAAAACCTTTATTGATGGTTTAAAAGGGGTTTGAAAACTCCTATCTTGCCCTAAAAGTAAGATGGGCGTTTTCTCGACCATCAAACAAAAAGAAAGAACGGTCCTAGTCAGTCCGTAGTCAAAATAAAATGGCCTATACAAATAAGCCTAATGCCTGCCCGCTTTCTAATACAATACATGTGTAAAGGGAATGTGTAATGCAAAAAGGAAAAATCAGTGTTCAAAAGAAATGTCAGTATGGTTGAGTAAATTCTCTTCCCCATGTTTTGTAGCACGGGGTGAGGTCACTGGCATAACGGGGGCCCCCGCAGCACCCGCAGTGCATGGGCCCCACTAGCACATGTCCTGGGAGGGGGCCCCACTTGGAGAGAAAAAAATGTAAACATATATTTTTTCAATTTTTCTTTTTTTTTTAAAAAAATTATTTTTGAATTCATGATGCATTCATAAAGAAATAATTTCTGTAACAGAAATAATTTCTTTTTGAAGACAGTGTGACTACAAAAAGAAACATTATTTTTGAAGTCCGAGGACTCCCCCCACCCCATGTCATGTAAGACCCCAGGCTGGAGGCCTCCATGTCATGGTTGTGGGCGGGAGCCCTATGACTTAAAAAACAAATAGTTTATTTTTGAAGTCACTCTGCCTTCATAAAGAAATTATTTCTGTTATGGTTTGGCCCTCAACGGAAATCTGAGTGACTTCAAACAGAAACAATTTCTTTTTGAAGTAATATGGCTCCCCTCAACCCTATGCATGTGTGAGTGTATTTTGAAAGGGTGTAAACAAATGTATGGGTGGCTGAGTGTGCGCGGGTATGGTGAAAGGGTGCACACTTAAATGTATGGGTGGCTGCCTGAGTGTGCCTGCATGGTGAAAGGGTGCACACTTAAATGTATAGATGGCTGCCTGTGTGAGTGTATAGTGAAAGGGGGCACACTTAAATGCATGGATGGCTTGGTGTGCGTGTGTGTATATGGTGAATGGTGTGTGTGCTTGTGTTCAGGGGTGCAACAAAAACTACATTTCGGGGGTGGCTAATCCTTCAAATGTTGGTAGAGGCGCTAACTTCACGGGTGATGGGGGAAGGGCAAACTTATTTTTGTGGGGGCATCTAACTTCTTTACACATTTTAATGAGACTATTCCAGTGCAGCTTCAACATTACAAGCAGTTAACTCTCTCCTTTAAGTCTGAAAGCACCCACTTATGAACTGCTATGAGAATGAGCGGTCTCCTGTTCCCAGTCTACCCTTCCAATCACTCCCCAGGCATGCAATTACTAAACCAGCATCACGATTTAAATTGCCTAAATAATTTGGCATTTGAATGCTTGTACTAACAGTGAAATGCTTAACGTTAGTAATTGTTGGGCCCTTGTTAACAGCGAAGCCCAGGTGCCATTTAACATCTGTGTCCTGTTCTATCCGGCAACTGCTCTGAAGGTCAGCCAGGTTGAGTCAATTTGGCCCAAAATTTCAAGGGGGGGGGAGTGCTGAAGCTCAGTCAACTCAATGGTGTTATACCGCTACTTGTGTTTTAAGGCCTTGTTTACTTATTGGTAATCATCATTACTCCTAGCCCTCTTCTTCCTCGTCCCTGTACTTGCGTATGAGGCAGTACTTGTGTATGAGGCACCTTGCCTCATACACAAGTACAGGAATGAGGCAGAGGTACATGGAGGTAATGCCTGACTTAGCTACCTGTAATCATCATTATTCCTAGTCCCACTCTTCCCCATCCAGTACTTACCGATGAGGCAAGGAGCCTCATACGTAAACTCTGGGACAAGGAAGAGGGACGTGGAGGTAATTCTGGGCCAAGGAGCTGATTTTGCAGGTTGGGGGAGGGGGTAGGTGGGAGAGGGGATGTGTGGGAGAGGGATGTGTGGAGGGCGGAATTGTGCGATAAACCATAATGGTTGTCCTTGTCCGGGCTAATCAGGCATGATATGTGGTATTGGTGGCCAGAGAGGCATTTTAGTGCAGCCAATCTAGAGTCATTCCTCAGTTTGGTATGACTTTTTAACTGCACATTTCTGATAAAGCAGTCCTGCTAAGTGTAATTACCTGGCTAGACTGGCATTTGGATGCTGCCAGTCTAGCCATTTTTTACTGCAGCATTGCATATTTTCCTGGGCATCTGTGATAAAATGATCTGATATATGATATTAGTCATTTATAACACGCCTGTACACAAGTGTTTCTAGGCGCGACAAGACAAGGGAGGGAAGATAGAGGGAGGACAAGACAAACTATCTTACTAGGCCTTGTGTCATTCGGATCATACAAGTGTGAGAACGAGAAATGCAAGGGGAAAGGGAGGGGGGAAGTGCAAGGAAGAGGGGAGTGGGATACTGTAAAGTAATGCTCTGAGTAAGTGCAGCCATGGCAGCACGGTTCTGGGTAGTGCAAGGAGAACAAGGGACTGCAGGCTTACAGTTGCAGCCCCTAAGTGCGTGATAGGCCCGGAGGTAGTGCAAGGGCGACTGATCAAGAAAGAGCTTGGACTCAGTGAGACTCTGAGGGTAGTCGAGCAACCAGTCGGTACAGCAGACAGGTAGGTCAGTAGGGGAGGGAGAGAGAGAAAGCAGAGGAGAAGAGGAATGTTTTGAGCTGCATCCAGAACTTTAGGTGGTCGGCTCAAGTTTGACAGGGTCAGGGAGGCCATTCCAGAGGGAAGCACCCGCAGAGGAGAGAGATCTACCACCCACTCGCTGCCTGGAGAAGCTTGTAACCGTTAGAAAGTAGGAGGTAGCTGGGGAAAGGGCTCGAGAAGGAAGGTATTTTAGAAGAGAGCATTGGAAGTAGTGTGGGCTCGGACCCCAGAAAGCCTTGTGTACAATGCAAAGGGTCTTGAACTTGATTCTTGCAGCCACTGGGAGCCAGTCGAGAGATTTCAGGGCTAGAGAGATACGATCTCTGGGCTTGAGGCCAAGGATAAGTCTTGCAGTCCTGTTCTGGATTAGTTGCAGAGGGCAGAGAGTAGAGGAAGGCAGATTGAGAAAGAGGTTGTTGCAGTATTGCAGCCTAGAGAGAAACAGGGCTCTGGAGACAATGAGCTTCTGGGGGAAGTGAGAAAAGAGTCCCTTTGAGGAGCAGCAGCTGTTAGTGGGACTTCTTGGCGACGTCCGAGATGTGAGGAGAGAAAGAGACAGTGGAGTCGAAGATGAGAACAAGGTTTTGTGCCTCACAGGATGGCGGAGAAAGAGGGCCCAAGGTGGAGTGAGAGAGGGAAAGCAGGGGCAGGGGTCCCAATGAGAAGGATCTCCATCTTACTGGTTTTAAGGCAGAGATCGTTGGAGGCTCACCAATCCTGAATTACAGATAGACAGTCAGGAGTGAGCAAGAGAAGAGAGGAGCCTGAAGGAAAGCTGGGTGCCATCCGCATAACACTGAAAGTTAGAGGAGAAGGTAGAGATCAGGTGGGTCAAAGGGGCCAAATAGAGGTTGAAAAACCAGGGTGAGAGGGTAGAGCCATGGGGAACACCACAGGAGGGTCAGTCCAAGAGGAAGGAGGTCATCCGCTCCAGGGCCTGATCCGTGATGCCCAGGTTCTCACGTAGTCGATTGATCAGGATGGCATGGTTGACTGTGTCGAAAGTAGAGGAAAGATCAAGGAGGATTAGGACAGAAGGAATGCTGGAATCAGGGTTAGAGAGCATATCTTCACAGGTGTTCAGGAGAGCAGTTTCCAAGCCTCTGGCAGCTCTCAAGCCAGACTGATGGTCATGGAGACAACCAACAGATTCAGTGTGGAGAGTAAGCTCGGAGATGGCTAGCTTTTCCAAGAGTTTGCCTAGGAAAGTGCTGATGGAGACTAGGCAATAGTTTGCCAAGCAGGTAGCATCGGTAAACGGCTTCTTGAGGAGTGGGTGCACAAGGGAGTGCTTAAGTGGAGAGGGGAAAGTTCCAGTGGAGAAAGAATGATTACAGAAATAGGCCAAGTGTGGAGCGAGGGTGTCAATATGGTCCTTGATGGTTCTGGAGGAGCAGGGCAGCACCTGTTTGGACGACACTTTCATAGATCAGACGTGTCTAGAAACCTTGTTGGGTGTTGTCAGAGAGAAAGAGGAGAAAGTAGGAGTAGAGTTAGGGATGGCCAAAGGGGGGGCGAGAGAGGAAGGGGGAGAGGAGGAAGAGATAGAGTACAGGATATCCTGAGTTTTAGTAGAGAAGTGAGAGGCCAGAGCCATACAGAGTGCCTGGAAGGGAACAGGAGAGGCAGAGACCGCAACAGGATTGACCAGCTCCTTGCAGATTTTAAAGAGTTTGGCTGTGTTGTTAGAGGCCGCAGAGACCCGAGCTTGAATGTGTGCTCTCTTCTCGATGAGTGTTATTGCTTCGACTGGCATTTTGGGCAAACTAGTCTAGGTATATCTAAATGTGGCCTGGCATGCTTTGCTGTAATGTTATAACATGTCTATACTGGTCTACATTCTGCAGCCAGTGTGACATGTTTTCAATATGGCATGGCATTTTTAATAGCAAAGCATTAATGTTCCTGTGCACTGTTGGTGGCTTGCATGTGTTGGATTGGTGTTACCCTGCAAAACAATTACAAACACTCTGGCTTTTTAGCCAATTTTTCTCAGAAAGTGTGCTGAATACTGCGTTAAAACACATGTTTATATCTTTCTCCTAGTACAGTGTGCAGCATACCCCTTCAGCAGCACATTTCTGTGTATTGTGCAAGCGTGATAATCTAGGCCGGCCCAGAGTGTGGCACGACCTGTGATTTGTTACAAAGTTGGGGGGGGGGCCTCAGCATGGCTCGCAGGGGGGCCCCCACATTTTGTGTTACGCCACTGGGTAAGGTGCCACACTTGGACCTTGCGAAACACTCTGGCTTCGGACACAAGGATGCAGTTTGTTTCGTGGACCAGGGTCCACTTGGCCTTCCACGAAAAGCCACTGTCAGTCTGGCTCGAGCCTGCAATGTTTCTTCTTTAAACACAAGTTCTCATAGAGGCTCCCCTCAGTCAGGCTCAAGCCTGCAACAGTTCACATACGATACCTTCAGTCGGACCCAAGCCTTTCAATCGCACTTTGTGGGGTTCTCTTCCCCAAGCTTCAATCACACCTTCTTAGGCTTCCCTCGGTTGGGCTCAAGCCTCCTTTAACTTTCCTTCTGCTGTCGAAAACATTTGAAACTGCGAGGCTTTTCCTCTTACATCGGTATGACCACTTCAGCCTTCTTTCTTATAACGTCACTTTTTCTCTCCTACCCCAAGGCCTCTTGGAAAATATAGTTTTGAGCACAGTACTTATTTCAAAGTTCAAAGATATCTCTCACATCCAGGTTTCCCTCTGCCAGGATCAAACCTAGCAGTTCACAGACATCTCTTACATCCAGGTTTCCCTCTGCTGGGATCAAATCTAACAACAGTTCAAATCTTGTATCTCAGTTTCTTTCTCTTCCCGCCGCTTCTACGGCATAAGACATTTCATAAAGACTTTTAATTGGGCAATCTTTTTTCGCCTGACCTCTCTGTTACTTTGTATCTTTAATTTACAGTTCTTTACAATGCTTTGATTTCTCTCGCATCTTATCAGCAAACACGCATCCTTCATTCCTCGGATACTGTTGCAGTCAAGTTTCATTTAACACAGACCAGACTTACATTGCTTTCATCAACTCACCGGTTATGTTGATTCATTTCCGTTTTTCGCAGCTTTGATCCTGAAGTCAAGGCTGATACTACAGCTGCCACGGCACCTCCCCAACTCTGCTGTTCACCCGGGAGGGTTGCTGGTATCCTTTAAACACAAGAGATTTGTCTCTTGTCGCTGGCTGTGTTTCCTTGCACAACCTTCAAGGGCCTTTTGAGGTAACAATCTCTCGCTGAGGGACAAGGTTTCTCTGTACCTTGGTTCCGTCCCACGGCCTGTCACTCTGCTCTGCCTGGTTTGGCGTCGCCCTGGGAGAACTGCTCCTTCTTGTGCATCGCCTTTCTCAGAGTTTGTCTCAGTGTTCCATCTTTTAACCATGTGGGGAGAGCTAATAGGTACCAGGTTTATGTAATTAAGATCAAGTGCCTGACCCTGCCTGATCATATCAGTGAGACATGTCCCATGTATTTCATGGGTGGTACTTCGTTTAGCCTTAGACATACTCTTCCTCGGCTCAGTGTTTCTGTAGGAAAGGGGGAATCTGGGAATTTGGAATATCCTAAAAGAAATTGGATGGACCGTGGTATTTGGAAACGGGGATACATGTCTCGCCATTCAGTGTTTCTCCCCCACTCCCTGAGAACCCCTCACCCAGGTGATCCTCCCGCACATGTCCACCACCAGGGTCTGGATCCAAAAGCGATGGCCGTGCCCTGGCCACCTGAGTAGGGGAGCCCCGGGATCTAGGCAGTGAAACACCCTCTGGTTATTCACACCTTCCTTTTCTGGAACTTGAGTTCAATTATTTTTCTAGATTTGTCTGTCTGATGGCCCCACCACTAGCCCTCTATTTTTGTATTTTTGTATTCTGATTACACCCCTCCAACTGACTTTTTCGCTTGACCCCTGAATATTGCTTCTTTTCCCACCTGTTGCCGTTACCTGATTTTACTTGTTCTTGGTACTGCCTTTCTACCTTATCTGGGTTCCATGTCATTTCATTGCGAGATGTTTTTTTGCGGGTTTTTTTACAATGATTTTTTTTGGGAAAAAACCCATCAAATTTTTTAAAAATTATTTTTGGGGGGTGGGTTCCTCCCCAAACCCCCACTTTTTCTAAAAAATGTGATGGGTTTTTGTGAAAAAATTTGCGGTAAAAAAACCCGCGAAAAAACATCCCACGACGAAAGGACGTTGTACCCTTATCTGATGGCATATTCCAACATCTGGAACTGTCCTGGTGAGTTTGTTGCCACCATCTTTTTTTACTTCTTTCCCTGCATTCCCTTCTTTTAATCTAGTTGTCTATTTGCTAACCTTGTGGATTCTGCCATCCTCCCCCTTAGTCAGGATTTTGTCATTAACACCTCCTGGATTGTGTTGCTATCTCTGTTTGCACTTTTACATCATGGTGTAGCTGCAGTAGCTCTGTAGTAGGACCAGTAGGACATTGACATCACAACTGGGTTGTAATAATAAAATGACATCACAAACGCACTGTAATCTGTTATTACGCTTCAGTTGTGATGTCACAATGTGTGCTGCTTGAGCCAGCAAATGTTAGAATCCCAGCCAGCACTGCAGCAGTACATTAAAGTCGTTACACGCTTTTCAAATTCCTTGCTTGTTAAATAGTTTTCTGTGACACTTTATAGTGATTAATCACCAAAATTGTTTATGGTAGAATGTGTAATTTGTGCGCTGCGGAAGTTTAACACATGTGAGCAAGAACCTGCATGCTTTACTGGAATGTTATTACATGTCTATACTGGTCTACATTCTGCAGCCAGAGTGACATGTTTTCAATGTGGCATGGCATTTTTAATAGCAAAGCATTAATGTTCCTGTGCACTGTTGGTGACTTGCATGTGTTGGATTGGTGTTGACTTGCATGTGTTGGATTGGTGTTACCCTACAAACACTCTGGCTTTTTAGCCAATTTTTCTCAGAAAGTGTGCTGTATGCTGCGTTAAAACACACATTTATATCTTTCTCCTAGTAAAGTGTGCGGCATACCCCTTCAGCAGCACGTTCGTGCGTATTGTGCAAGAGTGATAATCTAGGCCGGCCCAGAGCGTGGCACGACCTGTGATTTGTTGCCGAGTTGGGGTGGGGGGGGCCTCAGCATGGCTCGCAGGGGGGCCCCCACATTTGCTACTGCTTTGGTATGTGAGACAGTCCAAAGCCGTAGCACAGTGCTAGAAAGTGATACATAACATGTACATCTCTTACCCAAAACCTGGAGGTGGTGCTCCCCACCCTCGTAAAGGAGCTGCCACTTCTATAAAAGCAAGTCCCCACTAGACTAGCAACCGCTGCATTCTTAGAATAAACAAGCCTCCACTAAGTCCTTCCCATGCCCCTCAAAGCCTGGGAAGGACTGATTAAAAATCTGTTCTAGCCTTCAGGAAAATCCCCAAACTTTCTTTTTCTGCAAATGCCTGCATTTTTGATTGTGGCTGCTTCTAACCTTATTTCCCTCCGGCAACTCCCTTCTACTCTGCTTTGCCTTGGGGCTCTCCCCCTCTCTTCATCTCATCGGCTAATGTGGTATTATTGTAAGGATACATCACCTCTCATCAGAGGTGGGTCTCAGCTGTTGATATGTAAAGCCCTGTGATACCCCCGCCTTTTGGGCTATAAAAAACACATAAAAGGAAACATGAAAATAATGATTAGATTACACCTCGTCTCAAGCAAATTGTCTTTAAAGAGTAAGAACAATACTATCTTATGGTACACCTTTCTATAGCGATTCGGTTTTGTTATAGATAGGCATTTTTTTTTTTTTTTTTTTTTTATTGTTTGATCGAAAAATAAGATTTTACAATACAGACTATAAGTTCTGTCAACACCGTTGTCATCGGAAGCTTTGCCAGGGTTTCCCTCTCTTTTGTTGTTAAGTTCGTTGTTAAGTTCGCGCAGTTAGTCTATATTACAGCGTCCGTTTTATCTAGTTCGGTTGTCTATTGCTTATCATTTTCATTTAATAGATTGTTTTCGATATGTCGGACCATTTGTGCCATTGCGATTTGCCATGTTGTTCTTTCTCCTCCTATTAGTCGCGCCCACCATGTCGCCTCTTCTGCCAAAATGTCAAACCCTGCCATAGGTGCAAGATATTGTGTTCTGATACTAGCTGTGGCTGAGCAGCTCATGATTAAGTGCCTTAGTGTTTCTTTTGGAGGATCTGAATTGGTTTCGCAGAAGCGGCATCCATTTGTTGTGGCTTGTCCGCGGATATGTAGGATCTCCCTTGTTTTGTACAAATTTAGCCGTGCACGCAGGATTGCATTTCGTGTGTGTTTACTTGGGCATTGGATGACATATCTTTGTAGCTCATTCCTTTTTAGGATGTTACCAGGGAGATGCGAAGTGAGTTTCAGTTTAGATGCATTATCTATTGTCATGGCCCAGTCATTGTCTTTTAGTTTTTCTAGTATTTTGCATGGATTGCTTATGAGCTCCTGATCTTCGCATGCGATGATCTTCATAATTAGTTGGTTTTTGACTTGCCAGTCGTTTAGCATTTTACATTTTCTGCTGTTCATTTCGCATTTTAATAGCTTAAAGACTTCGTTATTGTGTGCAAGTAGACATTTTCTGTACAGCATAAGGGAGTTGCAGAGGACTGTACATTCTAACGATAGTAAACTCAGTTCACGCCTGATTGCTGACCCTGATACTGACAGTGGAAGATGTAGTACTGTGCGCCAAAACAGCGCTTCCAACTTAGCCCATAGACCTGTTGGCAAGGTGGGCATCGCTTCAGCACCATACGTGATTGTCGGTACCACTTTCATTTTATAGAAATTGATGGTTGGTACTAGGGAGAATTTTCCAAATTTGCCATCCACAAATTTAGCTTGGGCAGCTAGTTTCTTAGTCTTTGCATAAAGTTCTGTCTGCATAGCTGTTTCCTTTTGAGAGCTGTCCATTAGTACTCCTAAGTATTTGCATTGGGCGACGGTCTCAAGATTGATTTCACCTAAATGCCATTTGAACTTATTTCTTTGTTGAATTCTTTGTTTATTACCGTTGTTTTGGAGAATCATGACTTTGGTTTTGCTCGTATTTATTTCCAAGTGGTTTTTTGTAGCATAGATTTGGAGCGCATCAAGTTTTCGCTGCAGACCTATTTCCGTCTGATCGAATATGGTTAGATCATCGGCATACAGAAGGTGCCCAATCTTCGTTTGCCCCAGCTTTGGCGGAAATGCTCTAGTTGTTTCGTTTATGCAGTTAATGTCGCCAATGTAAGTCAAGAAGAGTGCAGAAGCTAACGGGCATCCTTGTTTTACACCTCGAGTGCTGTGAATTTCGTCTGATAGCAATCCATCGTGGTTCAAACGCACTTTCATTGGGGTGTCGCGGTGTAGCGCTTGGATTGGGGCAAGTAGCTCCTCGGGACATTGCCACGCTTTTAATTTGGCCCATAGTATTGATCTTTCCACTCGGTCAAAGGCTTGAGTGAAATCAATATATACAACATATAAATGTTGCTTGTTTTGCAATGCGTTTGCTTTTAGCGTGCTGCATAATAAGATGTTACAAGTTGTACCTGCGCTTTTCTTGAATCCTGATTGAAAGGGGTCGTTGCACTTGGCTCCCTCTGCCCATTTTTGGAATTTGGACATTAGGAGTGAGGCATACACCTTACCTATTACATCCAGTAGGGCAATGGGGCGGAAATTCTCGGGATTACTCATATTACCTTTCTTGTAGATTGGGATGATTATCGCTTTGGTCCAAGAATGAGGTATGGACTGAGTTTCTGTGCAGCGCTGAAATATGGCACTCATTAGCTTTGCCCAATCTTTTGGGTGACTTTTTAACTCTACATTCGAGATCCCATCTGGGCCTGGTGCCCTAGAGTTTTTTAGTTTAGTGATGACGTTCACAATGTCATCTTCTTGTTCTAATTCAGCCCAAGGGACTGTATGTATTTGTTGTTCTTTATCAGGTGTGCGTAAGGCTGATTTGAAAACTTTAGTGAAATGCGTTATCCAAGTTGCTTGATTGATGTTGTTTAGGATCTGATTATTCGACGTGTTATCGGCGTCCTTTATTAGAGACCAGAATTCTCGGCTGTTGTTAGTGACGAGAGCTTTAGTTATTTTCTCAGCATCTGCTTGATATAATTTGTGTCGATGAAATTTCACCCAGTCCTTGTACCTTTTCTTTACGGCATTTATGGCGTGTATGGTGTCTGTATTCAGGGACTTACGTATTTCTCTTATCGCTCTTCTGTAGTTGCGCCTTGTCTCCACTAATTCCTTGTTGAAGACGTGTTTGGAACTCTGGTCAGGGACTAATCTGTTTCCTCATTTTTGATGCATATATGGAATCAGTAATGGTTGATAATTTATTCCGTCAGCAACCTCTAAAGTTTTGTTTCCAATGTATGTCTTTGTTACTTCGCAGATCTCTGCAGGCTTTATTCTTAGTCGTAGGCCTTGCGGATTGGCTTCGATTTGAGTGTTGTGATACGTGTTTGTTTTGCTAGTTAAGAACCAGGCTGTTTCAAGTAGGTTATGGTCACTCATGGGCGTACGATGTATCGTAAGTGCTTCAGTAATTGGTAATAACGACTGCGATACAAATATGTAGTCAATAGTGGCTGTTGCGGGTAGACGCTCCCACGTAGGTGGCCTGTCTAATGCTGGAAGTGCAACGTCTAGGTTATGAAGACCATGTAGCTCACAGAACTTTAGCCATTCTTTCCCTCTATGTGCTGAAGCCTGTTGTGCTGCCGTTGTTGATTTTTTTGTCTCATTACAAGTTGCGTTTAGATCACCGCACATGATGATGTCTGCTGCGGGATAGTCAATCAGTGCAGCTACAAATAGGTTCTCGCACAAATCAATGAATGTTTTTGTTGTTATTGCCGCTGGGTTCCAGTATCCGTTAGCTATAACTACGTTTCTGGATTGTGCATTTTGGTTGTTCTGAACCTGCACCGAGATTACAATTGCTAGTAGAAATTGATTTGTCAGTAGGATTTTCTCAATTTGCATTCTAGTTCCATTGCGACATGCTATCAGCAATCCTGAGGATGGGCGCCCCTTGTTTCCTCTGATGGCCGGGACTAGAGTGATTTGATATCCTTCTAATCTTGGGGTTGTTTGAAGCCACGTTTCCTGTAGGCAGATGATGTCATATTCCCCTAAGTTAGGGCCACCTGGCATCGTTAGGTGGGAGTGACCTCTGGTGTTCCAGGAGCATAGGGTGAGTCGTGTCGGCCTTTCGTTTGACGTGTCGCATGTAGATGGATCTCCTTTCATGGATGGCTATTGAGTCCGATGATTTGCGAGCATTTTGGGCAGCCAGGCCCATAGCCCTGTTTTGGTGTTTCGAGATGTGTCTAACTTTGTTTGTGCGCACTTCTGTAGCTCCGATGTTTTTGGGACCGTTGCGTTTGTTAGTTTCTGGCTGTTAGCTGGTCTCTGTTCTTTTCTGTCTCGACTTCCCTCCCTTGAGTTGTACGGTTTTTGATTGTGTTCCTTTTCATTGTATAGCTTGTGACTGTTGTCTGATCTTTGTTCTTTTCTATTCCGACTTCTCTCTTTTGGGTAGTGGGTTTTCATGTTACGTTCTGAGTTTTGTTGCTCATCCCTCCGTGTGGTGTTTTGATCCTTTTCTAAATATGATTCTCGGTTAACTGTTTTTTGTTTGATTTTTGACTTTTTCTGATTTTCTCTTTCCCCCTTTAGGTTTAGGGGAGATTTGTGTCTGGGGTTCTCATATCTATCTTTTGAGGCACTTTGTCGTCTACGGAATAGAGCTTCAGGACTCATGTGGGAGCTGAATTGAGACATCCTCGGTATGAAATCCCTGTCTGTAGATGTCATCTTTTTGATTTAAAATTTTTGTGCATATTGTGTTCGAGTTTATATGGAGTAAAGTGATTGCTCCCGACCTGTCGTGCCATGGCTCCACAATTTTTATGTCTGCCGTGTGAATTTCGCATAGCTTACCAATTTTGCTAAATATGGACATGACAGTTCTTCTATTCAAAATGAGGTCCTCTGTATTTGAGCGTCTTTGTGACATCTTTATTATCCATCTGTACTTTGTGTATTTGTTAGAATTGTGATGCATCTCTCCAGAGGTTTGTTTTTTAGTCCTGTGTTTTGTCTGAATGTAGGGACTTTGTCTGTTTTTTTCTTTTTCATCATTTCTGATGTCTACATCTCTCTTTTGATGCGTTTTCGTTGTGTTTCTATTCTTTGCCTTGTTTTTGGGACCACAGGAGATCGAACGTGCAACTTGATTCGACGGTTCCGATTTTTCTCTTTTTTTTTTTTGTTGAGGTTTCATTATTTTGTCTAGATCTTTCTGCTTGCTCTTTTCTGCATTCTCTGCCCCTCTCTTGTCTGTAACTGTCAATTTTGAATTTCTGCTGGGTTATTTCTTTATCTAACGTTTTCGGTGCCTTATTTGTTGTTTTCATGCGATTTTCTGCCTCATTGGATTTGAAATGATATTCTAGGCGATTACGCCTTTCTTCGAGGGTTTCGAAGTCACGTTCCTTATCAGATTTGTTGATTGCTCCCGGGGGTGCGGAAGTGTAGGATCTTGCCTTGTTTTTAGGTTGGTCAGGTGTTATGCTTGAGCAAGAGTCGTCAGCAGAGTAGACGCTAAGATTTAATAGTGCGTCTGCTGAGTCGGAATCCGAAAAATAGTTTCTTGCCGCTGGGCTGCTTCTGACAATATGTTTTTCAATTGTTTCATTCGGTTTTGAATGTTTGATGTTGTTACTAGTTATAGCCTTCTGGCTTGTTATTTTGTCAGTGTCCGATGTTTTTGCCTGTACTTCTCTTCTATGCGCACTGTCGTTATTTGATGTACTTTTTTGTAGAGCCTTGATGTTTGTTTTCTTGATGAGGTTGTGGTTTGAATTTGTCATTGGGTTTTCAGGACTCAGTTTGTCTTTGCCGTTGGGCATGTCGAAAATAGAGTAGATAAGCTCATTCTTTTCTTTTCCAACCTGATTGCTTGCAGGCGCCTTGTTTAAAGTGAACAGTGTATTGGTGGCCTGGTGTGTTGAATGTGGCGGCGACTTTCCTTTAGGAATGAGTTCGTCAGTTTGGTTTTGCACTGAACCTTGCAATGCCCTTAGGTCACTGGCGCGCTTTTCTTCTGTGAGGTCAATAACTATGTTGGTTTGTGTTCCAGTTTCATATGCAATGTGTTCTTTCCTTGTTTGTGTTTGAGCATGAAGATGTAAGGCTGTGCTTTTGTTTTATAATGGGCCCTGCGTATCCGACTTGTCTTTTGGCTCTGCAACGTTTTCTTTTGTTGTTATATAGGTCTCCAAGTACAATACTTTTGTTAGGATCATGGCTAACATCACCTGCTGGTCTTTCACCGTTTCTTGCATTGTTTCGTAAAGTTTGCAAAAAGGGTTCAGGGCGATAGTTATCACTGACATTATGCCTTGAAGATCCGTTTTCTTTGTGTTCATCTCTTGTGGTGTATGTAGTGTTTGCTGACTTATGTTTTCATGATGTATTAACCCGGAGGCGGAGTACCGCTTGCTTGGTGTTTGTGTTGAGTGACTGGCATTCCCTGTGTTTATGGGTGCTATAGTGTTTATCAGTGGACGATATATGTTTAATTCTTGTATGTTGGATGTGATTTCTTTTGCTACCGACCCCCTCCTATCTTTAGGGGTGCTGTTAGTTTTCGCAGAGGCGATTGATTTCGTAAATGACTGATCTTGTATTGCTTGTCCGTCTGTAGCTGTCTTTACTTCGGTGGTCACTTTTCTGAGCTCAAGCACTTGTGCATCTGTTAGGATGTTAGACTGTGCTTCTATTGAGTCCTTGGGGGTTACAGGAGGTTGTCGATCGCCTTCTGTAGGCTTCTCACCGTTATCAGTTCCTGGGAAGTGTAGGAGATTTATTTTCCTTGGTGTACCGTCCATTCGTCCTAACGGTATATTCGTGGGTGTTGATTCTTGTGCCGAGGGAGCCCTAGTGTGGTTGTCTTCGACGAGTAAGAGATCACTGCTCAGTGTGGTGTTTTCATCTTCAATCTGACTTTGTGTTATTTGCTGTTCAACTGTAGTTTGTTTTTCCATGTCTTGTTGCTCCTGAGTATTGCTCAAAGGTTGGGTTCCACTATGAGCAGGCATTTCCGGTGCTGGTTCTCTATTGTTAAGTTCATCTGACTTCTCCATGGTTCGCGGCTCCCTTACTGCTACATACTGAGATTCGGACGTTGTTGGTGAGGTGGGGAAGTCTTTGCTTGTATGCTCGCGTTTTCTTTGTTTTGCCGGAGGTGGCAAATCAGTCTCGACTGCGAGCATTTCCGCGTCAGAGATTTCGTCACACATGTTGATTTTTGTGTGTGGCTGAAATTTAAAAAAATCGGTCAAAATTCGTAAAGAATGATTTTTCCGGAGTCTTGTGTATGTTAGGTTTTGAGTCGTGCTGCCTCTGATAGCTTGTTGTTTTTTGGATGGTGGCAGCTTTCTCTTGTTGTTGTTTTTTGTGCATTTGGGTCTTGATCTCTTTTTGCAATTATGATCTGTTAGAAGTTTGTTGATTTCACCGATAGATGTTAATGATTCTGGTGGTGTCCCTATCTGATCTGACAAGACTTGAGCCGTGTCTTCGTCAGTGGGAACATGAACTTGTGCCTTCACATTACTTGTTGGAGCTGGAATGAGCTTGTTTCCTGTATTTTGCTGCTGTGTGCACTCATCATTGTCTTTGTGACCGTCGGTACTGATTGATGAGGACACTGTGCTCTGTTTGGACTTCGTGAATGCATTGCTGCTGGGGCCCAGTGCAGTGCTTAGGTCTTTGTCACACTCCCTAGCTTGTACAAGGTGGCAGGTAAGGCTTTGTTCAGTCTCCCCTCCGGAAGACTGCGACTCGGCCAGTTTCACTGCGCCGTGTGTTACTTCAGATGGTGTTGTGACTTGTGTTGTCTCATTAAGAGCCTGTTTCTCCTTCTCCCCACGTGTGTCCATAGCCGCCACTGAGCGAACTGAGTTCATAGTGAGGTCTCTTGGTAAACAGGTTTTTCGTATTATGATTGCGGTGGTGAAACTACCCTCCGCTTTCGCCGCTTGTGGACTAGTTTCACATGGTGTATGGGAATGTGGGACATGTTTCATTAAAGACCTTGGGTCTTCTTTGATTGGACACTCTTCTCCTTGCTTGGAGCTTCGCAAGCGCATGTCGTCATCCATACACGGCGAGGAAAGTGGAGTAAGAAGAACAATTGTTACGCCGTGTCTACTTACCCTGTGTTTTTGTTCATACAAGGTGTCTCGGTGGCTGTCTGCCGCGGACTCCCGCTCTCGAATCGCGCCGTCCGCGTCGAACAGCCGTAGAACAGTCGGCGCCCTTTGCTCCTGACGGGCTTAGCGCCGCAAGGGTAGTGGCCTTGATGTTTTCTAGGCACAAGAAGTCACGTGCCAGGTCACGTGAGCAAACCCAGCTCCGCCTCCTCCAGGAAGCGCGTTAGCCAGCTGGTGTGAGCCCTTCGGTTCAAACGTTCGTTTTCCACACTCGTCAGGGAGAAATGCCTTTTAATTTATGAAACTGGGGAGCAATTAGACAGGGAAGGAAGAGGAAGAGTGGTATAATACAGAGCAAAAGAAGGAATACAGTCACCCAGCCGGATCAAGTGAGGAACCTAAGAAGGAGAATGCCAGAATGCTGTCTTTTAATGCAGACATTTAAAATTCCTTTAAGCCATCAGTTATATTATCAGAAGGCGATGTCGATATGTGTTTCGCACTCTTAAAACTTTCCCGTTTTGATTTGTTTACAATGTTATTTTAGTTGCGTGGTAAAAATTAAGAAAATTGAAAAATAATTCTAAAACTAAGGTTTGTTATGTACCACCTGTTTGAATATGTAGTTGTAAAAGTTGACTATAATACATTCATCTCTGCCTGTATTTCTCGGCCACGTTAACATGACAGCAGGACTGTGGCGGTGGGCAGGCGGGGTCTCAGAGTTCAGGGATTTCAGGTATGTCCTTGTATTCCCTGTCCCCATCCACTGACTGTACCCATATGCCTTCTACAGCATGTTAGGAGATGTGGCCGTGCATAGGGAAGCCCCACAAAGGCTGCTGTCCGAGGGAGATGGTCCTGGTACTCTGGCTCTCACCCTGGCTGCACGCTCTGTGCCTGTCCCAACTGCCTACCTAACTAACCTCATAGTTAGGGAGCTTGCGCCCAGATACCTGTAGGTTAGGTGCGTCATATAAATGCATAAATAAATACATATTAAGAATCAGGATTAAAAAGGTGGAAAGGGAAATGTGATGGAGAAATGCAATAGGGGAAAACCTTGATGACCAAAATTATGGGAGGCCGTTCAAGTCAAAATTACACCTTTGTGAATGTGACATATTGAAGTGAATACAACATGCAGTGAAATGAGTAAGGCATACACTGAGATGACTATAATACGTATCGAAACGAGTATAACATGTATTGAAATGAGTATGACATGTATTGAAATGAATATGACATACACTGAAATTCAATGAATAAGACATGCATTGAAATGAATAGGACACAAATTGAAATGAATATGACACCTATTGAAGTGAATATGACACACGTTGAAGTGAATATGACATGCAATGGAATGAATATGACACGCATTGAAATGAATATGACATACACTGAAATTCAATGAATAAGACATGCAATGGAATGAATATGGCACCCATTGAAATGAATATGACACACGTTGAAATAAATATGACACCCATTGAAATGAATATGACACGCATTGAAATAAATATGACACACGTTGAAATAGATATGACACACAGTGAAATAAATATGATACCCATTGAAATGAATATGACACACATTGAAATAAATATGACACCCATTGAAATGAATATGACACATGTTGAAGTGAATAGGACATGCAATGGGATGAATATGACACCCATTGAAATAAATATGACTCATGTTGAAATAAATATGACACACGTTGAAATAAACATAATACCCATTGAAATGAATATGAAACAGGTTGAAGTGAATATAACATTCATTGGAATGAATATGACACCCATTGAAATGAATATGAAACACATTGAAGTGAATATAACATGTATTGGCATGAATAAGATACACATTGAAATGAATAGGACATGCATTGAGATAATTATGACATCCATTGAAATGAATATGACACACTTTGAAGTGAATAGAACATGCAATGGAATGAATATGACACCCATTGAAATTAATATGAATTGAATACACCATGCATTTGAATGAATAAGACATGCGTTAAAATGAATAGGACATGCATTGAAATAAATATGACACCCATTGAAATGAATATGACGCATGTTGAAGTGAATAGGACATGCAATGGAATGAATATGACACCCATTGAAATGAATATGACACACGTTGAAGTGAATAGGACATGTAATGGAATGAACATAACACCCATTGAAATGAATATGAAACAGGTTGAAGTGAATATAACATTCATTGGAATAAATATGACACCCATTGAAATGAATATGACACACATTGAAGTGAATAGGACATGCATTGAAATAAATATGACACCCATTGAAATGAATATGACGCCATTGAAATGAATATGACGCATGTTGAAGTGAATAGGACATGCAATGGAATGAATATGAAACCCATTGAAATGAATATTGCACACATTGAAGTGAATGTAATATGTATTAAAATAAATTTAACATCCATTTGAATGAATAAGTCATTACCTCCATGACCCCATTCCTCTTCCCAGTACTTACCTTTGAGTATGTTCCGTGCTCACTGGAACTCTTTTCTTTTCAAGCTGCCCTCCTCCAATTGGAAGGAGTTATCAGGTTCTAGGGCTTTGGTGGTCTTCAGGTCTTCGATCTAGTGGAATGTTATGGTTCGGAAAGATAACACCTTGGCTCTTGCTTCCATCAACGATCAGGGGGCTACGGGGTCCCACTCCCTGGAGGATCTGGCTTTGTCCATTTGGACCTGGATCACGGCACACCTGGTCTCCTTGAGAGCGGTCCATATCTGGGGGGTGGACAATGTGACTGTGGACCAGCTCAGCAGGGTGTTTCCGGTCTCAGCGGAGATGTCTCTTTGTCCCAATGTTTTTCAGGATGTGTGTCAGTGGTTCGGCATCCCTGGATGGACCTCTTTGCCTCGCCCTGCAACTCTCAACTTTCCTGGTTTTGCTTGAGGTCTCTGCCCCCAGGGGTTTGTGGCGGGGTGGATGCTCTTCCCTTGACTTGGCCCCTCAGAGCTTCTTTATGCCTTTCCTCCAAATCCCCTGATTCTGCAGGTCATCAGCACAATCAGATCATCTCCACGTGTGTTTATCCTGGTGGTCCCTTACTGGCCTCAGAGGGGGTGGTTCCCGGGCCTTCTGGAGATGCAGTTAGCTTCTCCTTGGGTGTTGCTCAGGTGGCCGTCTGCATTGCGGGTGGTCAATGTCCCCCTTCTCCTCTCTCATCCGTTGTGGGTTCTGGAAACGGAGAGGAGGGATCGCCTGGCATTAGGCCTTTCAGCTGCAGTGGCTGGGATGGTTCAGAGGGTGCGTCAGTCCTTTACACTTAAGTTCTGACCATCATTGGGCTAATTTTCTGGCTTGGTGTCACCTGAAGTGTGTCCTGGCACTGGAGTGTGGCATCCCAGACATTTTGCAATTTCTTCATGAAGGGGCGGAGAAGGGGTTGGTGGTCTCTACTTTCTGTTCTCAGTGGTCTGCCATTCAAGCTTTCCAGGTTTCCTGGTCCTCTCCGGTAGGGGGCGAGGCTCTGGTCTCAACGCTCTTGAAAGGGGTAGCAGGTACTCATCCTTTGGGCCCAGTTGCGGTTCCCCGTGGGACCTTCCTTTGGTCATGTCCATATTGCAGAAGCCTCCATTTTAGCCCCAGGAGAAGGTGGAGATGAAATAGTTGCTGCTGAAGACTACCTTCCTGATTGCCATTACTTTGGCTCAGCATTTGGGGGAAATCAGGGGCCTCATGCGTAGGCCACTGTTTCTAGTGGTCGAGGAGGAGGCTTTGGTGCTGGGCTGTGACCCCTCGTTTGTGCCCAAGGTCGCCTCTTGGTTCCATCGGTCTCAGGAAGTGGTTATCTCAGCTTTCTTTCTTGCTCCGTCCTCTCCTAGGGGGGAGGCTTGGCATTGTCTGGATGCCAAGTAGGCGGTCTTACATTATCTGTCCCAGAGAGAGTCCTTTTGTCTCACTGATCAGGGGGCAGGGGACTGTGGTTGCCAGGCTTCCATTCCAACGATTAGCCGGTGGACTAATCTTTGATTCTATGAGTCTATGGGCCTCTGTACTGCAGCTTGGGTCCAGGGTCGGTCCACAAGAGGGGTGACCGTCTCCTGGGCAGGCCTGCGGGGGCTACCTTTGTTGGATATTTGCCGAGCTGCCTCATGAGCTACACCTAATACATTCATTCTGCATTACCAACTCAACATGGAGGGGCTCCAGTCTACGTCCTTTGGTGTGGGTGTCTGGAGGCTGTGTCTGGTTGAGGTGGTGATAGGAGTCATGGTCAGCATGCTTTTGGCTTTTTGCTGTATCTTGAATAAATTGGTGTTGGGTGGGTTTCGCATTACCGTTGGTGTCTGTGTCTTTTGTGGTGGGCATGGGCGTCCTTCCTGTTTCTGCTTTGGTACAACTCAAAGGTAAGTACCTGGACGAGAAAGAGGGACGTGGAGGTAATACTCAGATTACTTACTGGTAATCTTGAATATTCCCCCTCCTCCTCCTCCTCTGTCACACCCACCCAGGACCTTTGCTCGGCCCTGGCTGCACACTTCACTGAAAAAACGCAAGACATCCTTTTCTCTCTCACTTCCACACCACATCATACACCAACACTTCTGGAGCCTCCCTTTGCCAGTCTACCACTTCTCCTCTCTTCTCTCAATCCCATTACACCTGATGAGGTCGCCAGACAAGTCCGATCTATGAAGGCCTGATCCAAACAGGTGGACCCCTGCCCCTCCAAAACCATTGTGCACCCAGTCAGTAAGAAGCTGAGGTAAGTGCTGATGGTCATTGACCAAGTGCAGTAACGATGAGGCAAGTGTAAGGCCCAGAGGCAAGTACGAGAGGACAGGCGAGGGTGCCCAGGACCTGTGAGACTCTGAGGTACACCTGGCGGCCAATCAGCAAACTGTGCGGAAAAGGAGGGAGAGAGGGATAGAGCGGAGAAAGACGTTAGCAGGGTAGAGGGATAGAGAAGGAAGAGGAATGTCTTAAGGAGTTTCCGGAACTTAAGGAGATCAGGCTCAAGATGGAGGGCAGCAGGGAGGCTATTCCATAGGGAGGCCGCTGCTGAGGATAAAGATCTCCCTCCAAATCTCTGCTTGGAGAACCAGCTCACTCGCAGAAGGTTGGAGTTAGATGAGCGGAGGGCTCAGGAAGGACAGTAATTAGGTAGGCGTTGTTGCAGATAGGTAGGTCCCATGCCCCAGAAAGCCTTGTGGACAATGCAGAGGGTCTTGAACTTGGTCCTTGCAGACACAGGGAGCCAGTGGAGGAATTTCAGCGCTGGAGAGAGGCGGTCTGTGGGCTTGAGGCCAAGGATAAGTCTTGCGTTTATGTTCTGGATGAGTTGCAGAGGGCACAGAGCAGAGGTACGGAGGTTGAGAAAGAAGCTATTGCAGTAGTCCAGCCTTGAGAGAACCAGGGCTATGGAGACAGTGAGTCGCTGGGGGGAAGGTGAGAAAAGGAAAAGTATCACTGAGGAGGTGCAGCTGGTAGTTGGACTTTTTAGAGATGTCCGAAATGTGAGTGAATAAGGAGAGAGTGCAGTCGAAGATGACCCCAAGGTTTTTTGCCTCACAGCTGGGTGCAGGTGCAGGGCCAATGGAGGCTGACCAGAAAGAGAGTGGGAACGTGGGAGCAGGAGTCCTGATGTGAAAGTTCTCAGTCTTACTGGCACTGAGGCAGAGGTAGTTTGCAGCACACCATGGCTGAATTGCAGACAGACAGTCAGATATAAGAAAGGTATAAGAGGTTGCTCAGGGTAGCCTGAAGGAGAGTTGCATGTCATCAGCGTAACACTGGAAGTTAGAGATGAAAGTGACAATCACACATGCCAGCGCAGCCATGTAGACCTTGAAGAACCAGGGGGCTAAGTTAGAACCCTGGGAAACACCACAGGTTGAAAGAGTGAGAGTAGAAAGAAAAGACCCAAGTTCCACCTGGGATGGACGGCCGGAAAAGAATGAGGTTACCCACGCCAGAGCCTGACCTGTGATTCCCAGGGTGTCACGGAGACGTGCAATCAGGATGTTGTGGTTTACCATGTCAAAGGAAGAGAAGAGGTCAAGAGGAATGAGGACAGAGGGGTGTTAGTGTCGAGATTTAAGAGCAGGTCTTCACAGGTATTCAGAAGAGCATTTTCCGTTCCTCTGGATGCTGTCTAGCCAGACAGATGGTCGTGGAGGCAACCAGCAGATTCAGTGTTGAGGGTGAGCTGAGAGATAGCCAGCTTCTCTAAGAGTTTGTCCAGGAAGGGGGTGATAGAGATAGGGCGGTAGTTTGCTGTAATGGAGGGGTCGGCAGAGGGTTTCTTAAGCAGAGGGTGCACAATGGGGTGCTTAAGAGAAGATGGGAAAACTCTAGTGGCAAAAGAGAGATTGCAGTGATCAGCCAAGGCTGGAGAAAGAGAGTCAATGTTGTACTTAATGGTTTTGGAGGGGCAGGGGTCCACCTGTTTGGATGAGGCCTTCATAGATCGGACTTGTCTGGCGACCTCATCAGGTGTAATGGGATTGAGAGAAGAGAGGAGAAGTGGTAGAGTGGCAAAGGGAGGCTCCAGAAGTGTTGCTGTATGATGTGGTGTGGAAATGAGAGAGAAAAGGATGTCTTGCGTTTTTTCAGTGAAGTGTGCAGCCAGGGCCGAGCAAAGGTCCTGGGTGGGTGTGACAGAGGAGGAGGAGGAGGGGGAATATTCAAGATTACCAGTAAGTAATCTGAGTATTACCTCTACGTCCCTCTTTCTCGTCCAGGTACTTACCTTTGAGTTGTTCCAAAACAGAAACAGGAACGACGCCCATGCCCACCACAAAAGACACAGACACCAACGCTAATGCGAAACCCACCCAACACCAATTTATTCAAGATACAGCAAAAAGCCAAAGGCATGCTGATCATGACTCCTATCATCACCTCAACCAGACACAGCCTCCAGAATACCCACACCAAAGGAAGTAGACTGGAGCCCCTCCATGTTGAGTTGGTAATGCAGAATGAATGTATTAGGTGTAGCTCATGTGGCAGCTCGGCAAATATCCAACAAAGGTAGCACCTGCAGGCCTGCCCAGGAGACGGTCACCCCTCTTGTGGACCGACCCTGGACCCAAGCTGCAGTACAGAGGCCCACAGACTCATAGAATCAAAGATTAGTCCACCGGCTAATCGTTGGAATGGAAGCCTGGCAACCACAGTCCCCTGCCCCCTGATCAGTGAGACAAAAGGACTCTCTCTGGGACAGATAATGTAAGACCGCCTGCTTAGCATCCAGACAATGCCAAGCCTCCCCCTAGGAGAGGACGGAGCAAGAAAGAAAGCTGAGATAACCACTTCCTGAGACCGATGGAACCAAGAGGCGACCTTGGGCACAAACGAGGGGTCACAGCCCAGCACCAAAGCCTCCTCCTCGACCACTAGAAACAGTGGCCTACGCAAGAGGGCCCTGATTTCCCCCAAATGCTGAGCCAAAGTAATGGCAATCAGGAAGGTAGTCTTCAGCAACAACTATTTCATCTCCACCTCCTCGTGGGGCTAAAATGGAGGCTTCTGCAACATGGAAATGACCAAAGGAAGGTCCCACAGGGAACCCCAACTGGGCCCAAAGGATGAGTACCTGCTACCCCTTTCAAGAGCGTTGAGACCAGAGCCTCGCCCCCTACCGGAGAGGACTAGGAAACCTGGAAAGCCCGAATGGCAGACCACTGAGAACAGAAAGTAGAGACCACCAACCCCTTCTCCGCCCCTTCATGAAGAAATTGCAAAATGTCTGGGATGCCACACTCCAGTGCCAGGACACACTTCAGGTGACACCAAGCCAGAAAATTAGCCCAATGACGGTCAGAACTTAAGTGTAGAGGACTGACGCACCCTCTGAACCATCCCAGCCACTGCAGCTGAAAGGCCTAATGCCAGGAGATCCCTCCTCTCATTTTCCAGAACCCACAACGGAAGAGAGAGGAGAAGGGGGACATTGACCACCCGCAATGCAGACGGCCACCTGAGCAACACCCAAGGAGAAGCTAACTGCATCTCCAGAAGGCCCGGGAACCACCCCCTCTGAGGCCAGTAAGGGACCACCAGGATAAACACACATGGAGATGAACTGATTGTGCTGATGACCTGCAGAATCAGGGGATTTGGAGGAAAGGCATAAAGAAGCTCTGAGGGGCTAAGTCAAGGGAAGAGCGTCCACCCCCCAACAAACCCCTGGGGGCAGAGTCCTCAAGCAAAACCAGGAAAGTTGAGAGTTGCAGGGGGAGGCAAAGAGGTCCATCCAGGGATGCCAAACCACCAACACACATCCTGAAAAACCTTGGGACAAAGAGACATCTCCGCTGAGACCGGAAACACCCTGCTGAGCCGGTCCACAGTCACATTGTCCACCCCCCGGATACGGACCGCTCTCAAGGAGACCAGGTGTGCCGTGCTCGAGGTCCAAATGGACAAAGCCAGATCCTCCAGGGAGCGGGACTCCGTAGCCCCCTGATGGTTGATGGAAGCAAGAGCCAAGGTGTTGTCTTTCCGAACCGTAACATCATTCCACTAGATCGAAGACCTGAAGACCACCAAAGCCCTAGAACAGCTGATAACTCCTTCCAATTTGGAGGAGGGCAGCTTGAAAAGAAAAGAGTTCCCGGAGCACGGAACATACTCAAAGGTAAGCACTGGGAAGAGGAATGGGGACATGGAGGTAATGACTTATTCATTCAAATGGATATTAAATTAATTGTAATACATATTACATTCACTTCAATGTGTGCAATATTCATTTCAATGGGTTTCATATTCATTCCATTGCATGTCCTATTCACTTCAACATGTGTCATATTCATTTCAATGGGTGTCATATTTATTTCAATGCATGTCCTATTCATTTTAACGCATGTCTTATTCATTCCAATGCATGGTATATTCATTCAAATGCATGTTATATTCACTTCAACGTGTGTCATATTCATTTCAATGGGTGTCATATTCATTCCATTGCATGTTCTATTCACTTCAAAGTGTGTCATATTCATTTCAATAGATGTCATAATTATCTCAATGCATGTCCTATTCATTTCAATGTGTGTCTTATTCATGCCAATACATGTTATATTCACTTCAATGTGTGTCATATTCATTTCAATGGGTGTCATACTTATTCCAATGAATGTTATATTCACTTCAACCTGTTTCATATTCATTTCAATGGGTGTCATATTCATTCCAATGAATGTTATATTCACTTCAACCTATTTCATATTCATTTCAATGGATGTCATATTTATTTCAATGCATGTCCTATTCATTTTAACGCATGTCTTATTCATTCCAATGCATGGTATATTCATTCAAATGCATGTTATATTCACTTCAACGTGTGTCATATTCATTTCAATGGGTGTCATATTCATTCCATTGCATGTTCTATTCACTTCAAAGTGTGTCATATTCATTTCAATGGATGTCATAATTATCTCAATGCATGTCCTGTTCATTTCAATGTGTATCTTATTCATGCCAATACATGTTATATTCACTTCAATGTGTTTCATATTCATTTCAATGGGTGTCATATTCATTCCAATGAATGTTATATTCACTTCAACCTGTTTCATATTCATTTCAATGGGTGTAATGTTTATTTCAACGTGTGTCATATTTATTTCAACGTGAGTCATATTTATTTCAATGGGTGTCATATTCATTCCATTGCATGTCCTATTCACTTCAACATGTGTCAGATTCATTTCAATGGGTGTCATATTTATTTCAATGTGTGTCATATTCATTTCAATGGGTATCATATTTATTTCAACGTGTGTCCTATTCACTTCAACATGTTTTATATTAATTTCAATGGGTGTTATATTTATTTCAACGTGTCATATTTATTTCAATGGGTGTCATATTCATTCCATTGCATGTCCTAGTCACTTCAACGTGTCATATTCATTTCAGTGGGTGTCATATTCATTCCAATGCGTGTCCTATTCACTTCAACGTGTTTTATATTCATTTCAATGGGTGTTATATTTATTTCAACGTGAGTCATATTTATTTCAACGTGTCATATTTATTTCAATGCGTGTCATATTCATTTCAATGGGTGTCATATTTATTTCAATGGGTGTAATATTTATTTCAACGTGAGTCATATTTATTTCAACGTGTGTCATATTTATTTCAATGCGTGTCATATTCATTTCAATGGGTGTCATATTTATTTCAATGGCCCTCATTACGACCCTGGCGGAAAGTGACTGACCGGACCGCCACAGCGTAAATAGCGTTTCCGCCATTGCACGATGGAGCAAAGTGCGGCTCATTCCGACCCATCGGGCACGAGCACCACGCCATGGCGGAAGTGCAAAGTCCGCGATGGCGGAAATGACCCCAAAACGGCCCACACCGCCACCGTACGGCGCCCTAGGTGCAATACCGCCACCCATCTTAGCGGACACCGCAGTGAGCGCCAACCGGAAAGTACGGTGACCGTAAATATACGGAAACGGAAGTAAAAGCATGGTCCCGGAACGGGAAACATCACGCCGTACACCTATAAAACCACAAAATCCACACAACCATTAAAAATACTACCCTGAGACACATCCCAACCCGTCATCCACCCTAGTGAAACCAAGAAAAATGGGAAAAGTAGCGAAGAAAGCGTGCGACCGCAAGCGGCAGGTCCACTTCTCCCGTGAGGAACTCACCGTACTCACAGAGACCCTCCAGGAGAATGCTGCCGTCGTCTTCTCCACGCAAATGACCAGGACGGCACTTGCGAACAAGAAGGCCATATGGGCCCTGGTGGCACAGCGGGTAAGTGCGGTGGGGACCGCACCCCGCAACCCACAGCAATGCAGAAAGCGATGGGACGACCTGCGGATACGCGTCCGTAGCATACTTTCTGCCAACCGCAACATTGCCACAGCCACCGGGGGAGGATCGGAATCACCCATCAAGTTAACCCCCTGGGAAGAAATCTGTGCCTCCACCATAGGAATGGAGAGCATAGAGGGAGTCGGAGGGATGGAGAAAGGAGTGCAGACATCCGAAGAATCAGGTAGGTGGCCCAAATAAAACAATGCCAAAACCACAATGTCCAATCATGTGAAGTACCACGTGCCCACATAGTGCAACAGTAACACATGTCCAGGAGAACGTCCACATACATAGGCCTGATAGCACACTTCAAAACTCACATCAAATACATAAATAATTAAAAATCCTAAAAACACCCTCTACACGTGCAGCAGGCACACCCTAACTGCAGGCTGCCAAACAACTGCACCCTCACTCCACACACAAATGAAACCACCTCCAAGGCCCCGACCCAAATCACCCTCAGGTACCACCCCAATGCATGTGATACATTGCCATTCCAATTCCCACAGACCCATTAATAACGCTCGCCCTCCTTTACTCCACCACAGGGTCCGATCCAAACGACGAGCTCCAGGACACCCCTACCAGCACACCTGCAAAGAGGGCCAAGACCAACGGCCAAAGATACTCCACCTCAGCTGCACGCATCAAGACACGGCAGCAGCACAAATCAAGTGGCAGCACAGAGGAGGGAACTCCAACAGGCACCCCAGCCGCCAGCATGCCCACACCACCACCACCACAGGTCCCCCCAATGGATGCCACAGTAGGCACTGCTTCTGGTGGCAGCAGCACCATAGGTGACACTGCATTAATGGCAGCATGCTCCGACACAGAAAACGGGGATGTCGAAGTCAGATCCATCCATGACCTGTCCCAATCCCCCTGTCTGTTCCATCCCGTACACCATGAGGATACCACGCAGGGTCACCCACAAGACGACGACTGGCCATCCCCCACAAGCCCTGTGGCAGGGCAACATGAGGCGAACAGCCACTCTGTGACACCACCGCAAATGGCCATGGCCCAGCAGAGGCAACAGTCCCTCGACCAGTTAATCGTGCAACAGCAGCAACTGGCCACGCTCCTCAAGGACCATGCCGATGAATGTGGGGGCACTAAGGCAGACATAGAAACATCAACTGAGACATTTAGGGCAGAAATGGAGAGAAGTACAGAGACACTAAGGGCACAAATGGAGAGTAGCACCGAGTGCCTGAGAGTCCAAATGGAGAGTAGCACCGAGAGCCTGAGAGTACAAATGGAGAGAAGCACCGAGAGCCTGAGGGGGGAACTGCATGCGACGTCCAAAGACGTATGTGCCGAACTTGCCGCAGTGCGCCGTGTGCTCACTGAGCTCTCACAAACCCTTAGGGACATGCATGGACGTGAGCAGGCAGAGACATCATCCGTTGCAAGTTCCGTCCAGGGCAGCCCCCAACGTAGATCTGGGAGGAACCTGCGCTCCACAGGCAGGGGTGCCCCTGATACCCGCAGAGGGGGCTTGCAATAGCGACTGCCCACTGACAATGAGCATCTTTGGACACTGGTGTTCGGGGGGGAGGTAGGAGGGTGGAGGGGGGGTGTTGGGCTCACTTGGGTGGCGGGTCGATAGGGTGTTTAACATGATATCACATATGCCATTAACAATGCACGATCAACCAATGAGATGTGTGGACATTGATCTTTGTGTACGAGGCCATTATAGGCGTACAGTCCATATTGTGCATGTACCAGACACACACAGTGCCACTAGTCCCGTGTCCATGTATCAGCCACCAGGCGTGAGTGCTAGAAGCATGCATCTATGAGATGCTGACGAATGTCACGGCCCTCCTGTGCCTCGCAGACTCCTTGAGGTGCTGCCACATCCCCACCCTCATCATGACCATCTTCAGGTGCTTGCAGTTCTGCGTCAGGGGGCATGGGCACATTTCTACGTACGCACATGTTGTGTAGCATGACACATGCCATCACCATCTTCGCAACTTTCACATGGCGGTACAGGAGTGCCCCGCCAGACCTGCTGAGGCACCGGAAACGAGTCTTCAGTAGGCCGAATGCCTGTTTTATGACTACACGGGTACGTGAGTGGGCATGGTTGTAGTCCTCCTCATGCTGGTCCCGTGGGTTCCGGACTGGTGTGAGGAGCCATCTCTTCAGTGGATATCCGGCATCACCTGTATGTGGACGATAAACGAATTATGTGGAATGCCATTGCTACGTACGCACCCCCCCCCTTCCTGCCAGGTCATTGCCGCATCACATACCCCACATCATCATGCATGAAATGAGACTCACCGAGTAGCCAGGATCTGTTCCCTGCGTGTCGCTCCATGTAGCGTGGTATTGTAGAGTTCCTCAAGACCATAGAATCATGGGTTGATCCAGGGAATCGGGCACAACAATGTGTAATGATCCTGTTGGAGTCACACACCATTTGTACATTCAGAGAATGAAATTGTTTCCGGTTGCGGTACTGGGCCTCCATGGCATGTGGGACGACCAATTCCACATGGGTGCAGTCGATGGCACCAATGCAACCCGGTATGCCGGCAAGTGCATGGAATCCCACTTTTGTGTTGGTAATTTCCTGCTCCGAGCGTGGTAGAGAGATGTAGTCGTCTGCGTGCTGCAGGAGGGCATCGAGCACTTGCAATAGTGTCCGTGAGAACAGTGGCTGTGAAATGCCATGCAACTGTCCGACTGTGTGCTGGTAGGTGCCTGTGGCCAGGCAGTGGAGTACAGACACCACCTTCAGTAGGGGTGGGATGGCGGTTGGGCTATCTATCATGCTGACAAGGTCAGCCTGTGTCATGTCCACAATGGCGGTTATGGTGTCCCGGTCCAAACGGTAGAGGGTGTGGATCTGCTCAGCAGTGAGGTTGAACGGATGTGCTCGGAGGCGTGGGATTGCGGGCTGCCTGCGTGGTGGTAGTGGCTGTGCTGGCGGCCCTTGCTGGCCCTGCCTTGCCCTCCTCCTCCTCCTGCGTCTCCTCCGTGCGGCCGGTTGTAGTTGGTGTTCGTCTTCTTCTTGAAGTTGGAGTACTTGCAGTGCTATCAGGTCCCCCAGGGCCAACATAGCTAGTCCTGCCGGTAGCATTTCGGAGTGGGTGTGGTTGTGGGAGGAGACTGGGTGTGCAATTTATGTGTTTTCAGGCTGTATGGCCTCCACCTGTGGTGATTCATTCCACCTGTGCAAGCTGCTCTCCCCTTTGGGCGAGCACGTCCCGCACACAACGCTGCAATTCGACGAATGGCATCTTGCTATTGCAATCATGTATTTGTACCCGATGGCAGTGTAACATTGGTTGATATGTTCATTCGGCTATGGTCCCATTGTTTCACATACTATCTTTGCAGTCGCGAACAGACTTGTGAAGGGTCAGTGGAACGTAGTACTCGAGTAACGGTGGACCCTCATGCATCACTGTACCGAGGTTCAACGACGGGCGGGGCGTCCCATTTGTGAGTGAAGGCAGTTGCCATTTTCACACACAGCCGCACTAGATGGATTAATTTGTGATTTCAAGCGGCCACAGATGCCTTTTCGACGTGATGTTGCAAATGAGGAATTCGAAGGGCGGCGCTTTCGGTTTTCAGCTAGCGGCGAGGAGATGCCCACAGGTCTGACTGCAAATATAACGTTCTATTGTTCAATGTCCTTGGGACAGGGGCCATGGCGAGGATGCAATGATTGATATGAATAGTTTGGGATGCGCAATGGCGAAGTGGACGATGAGGCCGGACGTTCCCAAATACATGTTACTTCACAACACTGGAATTACGGGCTGGGGCACAGTGGATTTTGCAGGCTGCATAACGCACAGACTCAATGGAAATTTCACATGTTATGTGAGTATGGAAACAGGCGTTTTCATTACGGGATGAGGGAATGATGAATGGATGCATGGACAGATGATTTGATACAGAGTTTGCCATGTACAGGGCTTCTTGGAATCTGTCCGCCTCCCCTGCGCTATGTGATGCAGGGCTGCCATAGTGGGACCATCGTCTATCTGGCCTTGTTGAGCCCTCCCTGTCTCGACGCGCCTTCAGACACTTGTGTCTATGCACGTTACCAATCCCATCTGATGGATTCTGTTTTTACAGACGCATGCACAGGTACACTCGTTTGTGATGGTGTTTTCACCTCGATATAGATAGTTATGATTCGCAAGTGGTTTTTGGGTGGTGATGATCCTTTGGAGTGGGCTAGCATGCATATGGCTGTGGATTTGGTGTGATCATTGAAGTGAGTAATTCAAATGTAGTTCTGATGGCCATACTATTCTTTTTCATTTCATTTGGTTGACAGGTATCTCCTCCCCTTTTGCCACTGCCATCTGTATGCCACTCCTGCAGATGGATTTTACTCCCGACACCTGCTGCTTCGTGTTAATCAGTGGAGCAGCATTACGATCTTATGGGACGATCGCCAATGGGCCACATGCCCTTACGCAGTACTAGTGGCTAGGAGCAACATTTCGGCCTTTCAGCTGGACTAGTGCCTCCCTATTGGGACGGCCCTGCGGTTCTAGGCGCTTCCATGTTGCCTTTTCGTACGAGAATGTAGCCCCTGTGTACCATGAAGGAACAGGGCGTCACACAAGAAGTAGCTGGTCATTTATTGCGGATGCAGCCCACAATGGTGAAATGTGTTTTGGAGTTCATGGCCTAATGGCTGTATGGGCTTGGTGAATTTGTTGTGCATTAAATTTCTATTCTGATATGGACCGTGTAGCGTTCTTCTTTGCAAGTGATGTGGCATATTCCTATTTGGGGAGCGTTGTATTGTGAGGAGATCTGCATTGGGTTCCAGCTTCGGAGTATAGTTGCGTGGTACTGTGCTGGGCGCGTTTGCCTACGAAGCCCAGTGAGGTCAGGGATAAGGGCTGCCAATATGACTGTTTTAATGATGTCATGCTCAGGGGCGGGGGATTAGCTTTTGTGTAACAGATGCCGGTCAGCCAGGTGGATTGGTGGAATGATGTGATTTTCGGAATGTTGCTGGTCACAGGTGCCTGTGTTTGCGTGCGTTTCTTGGTGGGAGACTGAGGTCATGTCCATTGGGATAGCTTCTGTATTCGTGCCATCTGTGCCCTGCAGCTCCCATTGGCCCCTCTTGAGATTCATTTGTTCGTTGGCAGGCATGGATGACTAGTACATTTCACTGGTTGCATTGTGTGACTTAATTGCACCTACGGGGAGTTGTACAATGTGGCCAGGGAGCGGTGTACAGGCACTCAGTGGGGCCGTTTACGGTTGGTTCGCGATGCCGTACTTCTCACCATGGCGGAATGGTACTTTCCGCCGTGCTTGATGGCGTTAGGTGCATGTCCGCTAGGGTCAGAATTCGCGTACCGTTGCGCCATGGTGGTAATTACGGTTTGGCATGGCGCGCGCGCGCGTACTTGGTGCAGTTAGCGTTGGCGTTCACTACGGTGTCGCTAATGGCATCGTACTTTGCGGTGACGGGTCATAATCGCACCGAGCGCTATTCGATGGCGGTATTGCATTTCCGCCATCGTTTTTCGATTTCCGCCAGGGTCGTAATGAGGCCCAATGTGTCATATTCATTTCAATAGGTGCCATATTCATTCCATTGCATGTCATATTCACTTCAATGTGTGTCATATTCACTTCAATAGGTGTCATATTCATTTCAATGTGTGTCCTATTCATTTCAATGCATGTCTTCTTCATTGAATTTCAGTGTATGTCATACTCATTTCAATACATGTCATACTCATTTCAATACATGTTATACTCATTTCGATACGTATTATAGTCATCTCAGGGTATGCCTTACTCATTTCACTGCATGTTGTATTCACTTCAATATGTCACATTCACAAAGGTGTAATTTTGACTTGAACGGCCTCCCATACAAAATGCCATTGATGTTTCCTGATGTTTTGCGATCTGTTACCGTCCTCAACACCAACCACCAAATTACTTTAAAAACTGATAATTAATCTCTTTTTTTTTGATGATGTGATATTATAATATAAGAGTGTGTTTATATCGCACCTAATTTCTTGATTCTAAAATGAAATGTCTTGAATGATATAACATGTTTCTAATGCAGGTGTTTTTTAAATGGTTTTTTGTATGATTTGATGTTGTACTTCTTGGGTTTGAAAAAATGTGTTTTCCAGAACATGATATATGAAAAAATGCCAGCCTTTGCGTCTTACGATTCAGCTTTGATTGTGTTAGCCATCTGGATGGCTTGGACTTTATTCTGTCACTTCCTCTCACACGTGCATGCATGACTAATACCACTTGGCCACTCATTCGCGTATTCTAATGGTAACAAAAACCCTTGCAAGGCTAATTAGGCATTTTATAATATGTTTTGTGGAACAAAAAACGATGTAACCCTTTCCCTGTCGTTAGGGAATATGTATATATACGTCTGAAAAAAGCATCCTTCCATCTCACGCTTGGGATATAGGTGGAGGACAGGGGTCCATCTGTTTACCCGCTCCCCAAGTCCAGCCACTACAGTCAAAAGATTTTTGATTTGGCAAAGGCAGTCTAGGTCCCTGGGGATAGGGGCGTTCAACAGCCAAAGGGTTAAGATTTGCAATTCAGTTAAACCACAAAGGAGGCAAAGTCAATACAGATAACTATTTACCTGTTCCATGACTTGCCGGTCCTTCACACGACATAGAGGCGGGTCTGACGTCTCCAACATCCGTCGTTACCGAACCTTAGTGGAAATGCAGATATCTTCAAGCTATGGAATGTATGTGCTTTAAATGATAAACTACTTGTTAAACCACAGCGGTGGAGGAAGAGTTTACATTTGTATAGAGATGGAAAGTTATCATTTGTTTATTCAGGAAAAGCACCATGGCTTCTTTGATTGGCAGCTGATGGACAAGCAGATTTAAATATTGCCATGGAACCTTTAGATTGAATGCATTATGTCGAATTGATCCAGGTGTTCCATTTCCTTTGTATTTATTGTACCCTTTGCCCTTGTCCTTTAATGTATCACTGTTTCAAATTGTTATGGACATAGACTATAAAAGACAAAAGGAAAGGATAAGCAAAAAAATTGCAAAGAACATTTAGGAAATTGCATACCTATTTATAAGTAAAGTGGGACCTTTTGTACCCCGCAATTTTACTTTGGACATTTTTCAGATTTTTCCACGCAAGGGCTCAAAGGTTATTAGGAAAAGTTTGTTTCTAAAACACCATAGAGACCTTAAACATGGCAGGTGTGATGTTGGCTGCCGCCGGTGATGCAGGCGGCAGCGGGATTATGGAGCGGGCCCTGACAGAGGCCTACCCCAGTGCGCAGCAGGTTGGGGGTCGAAATTGCAATTGGATTGGCAGGAGCTAAAAGTAGCGGAATTACGGGACCACCACGGCTGTAATGCCCCGTTAATTCCGGCATGGTAAATCCCCACGAGTCGGGCGGCAGCCTGCCAGTTTACCGGCACAGCTACTGCCAGACTCGTAATGGGTGCCACTGTTATGGTTTCTTGGAGTAGCTAAGGAGCTGCTGTCTGCTGGTCACTCCGGCCATCCTGCTGATTGCGAGGTAAACCCTCAGAAACTTTATCAAACATTCCTTCTCTTCTGTGTAGCTGTAACCCCCCTCTCCCTTTGCTGGGTTTTCCCCTCTTCTTTTCCCACACCTTACCCAGTGTCACCCTCATTCTTTTTTGTCTTTGGATATATTGGGTCCCAATACGAGTATAGCGGTGCTGTAAAAAGTGGTGGGAAAGTGGGAGTAATTCCATTACCGCCATTGTACCGTCTACCTTCTGAAAGGTAGAAGGTAAATCTTCCACCTGTAGGTATATTTTCCACCTTACTGCCAAATATCACAAATATCATCAGATACACAACGCACAATTACCGCTCATGGTAAATCTGCTAAAAACTGTGTGCATTTCTATCTACTCCAAAAATGAGGATTAACACCACCGTCCACCACTCCTAATCCCATGGTAAATCAGCAGGACTCAGTGACAGTAACGGTAACTGAATTTGTCTTTCCACCTATTTACCACCAAACTCGTAATGGGGCCCATTGTCATTAGGATTTCATTTCACCATTTGTATTAAGTGGGTTCTATTTTGGACCCTTGATTTAATTGGGATGAAATTAATCATGTGTTTTTCTTTAAAAAGAGAATATACTCAGTGAAAGTGACAAGGCTTATCCATATCCACTGCACAGCAACAGAGGTTTCCACGTCTCATTACATGCCTCGATATATGTTCCATTTATGTGTTTTGTAAAAGCAGGGTTTTGGACAGGCAGAAGGACATAGGGCCTCATTACGAGTATGGAGGTAGCCATGCCACTTTTAGTGGCATGGATACCCCATACCGGGGTCCGGATCCGGGTTCCAGGAATAGGGAATTACCGGGCCATGCCGACTTTGGCGGGCCCGGTAATTCTCATTCTCGGGACCCGGGCCCGGTACATCCCCATTCCCATTGAGCCCAAATAGGGCTCAATGGGAATGGGGAGGATGCTAACAACGGGCCCGTTAATGACAGGCCAAATGTTAGTATCCTGGTCTGCTAGCGGGTCCCGCTAAGGACGCCTGGTCTGGCCAGGCGTCCTGAGCTGGACCCGCTGCAGACCTCGTAATGAGGTAGCCCGTAATGAATGGTGCCAGTCCCTTACCGGCACCGTTCATTACGGGTCCGCACTCGTAATGAGGCCCATAGAGTCCACTTGGCTTGCTCTGGTAGTACTCCATTATTAGTATATATTGGTCCTGCTGAGCAGGGCTGTACTGTTCCCCTTAAAGGTCTGATACTATGCCATTGAATGGATAGATGTCTATTGGAGACTGCTGCCTCCTGCATTATTGAAAGCACAGCTACCTTACAGGGTAGTCTCACTCTTTGCCCTGGAAGATTAAAGCAATGCAGGTCCCCTGAGAACGTAAGATGCTTCCATATTGAAAACACTGCCTATAGTCACCACTTCCTGCCTCTAGTTATCAAACAGACCCTCAATGCCCCCAATGGTATCAGCCGCCTGTTTACCCATTGCCTCATTTGCTCATCTACCTGTTATTACTCGCTATCCTCTGCCTCTTACTCATTGGCCCACATCCTATGAGGTCCTTCTATTTTTCTCTTTCTAACTGTAGGCCTTTTGGTCTTTGCTGTTCCTATGACTCTGACTTAAACTCCCTGCAGCTCTCACCCTTTTATTTCTCCATCCCTATGCCTCTCAACCTGTGCTTCTCAACCAATCTCACACAGACTTGCTCCCGTTCACCTCCATTCTTCTGATTGTTCTTCTCTTTTGTCTCCCAGTCTCTTCTCAATTGATGTCTTTTTTCCCACATCCAATCAGCAATCTTTCTTTCAGTTCATATGTTACTTTTCTATTGCCACACCTCATTTACTGATCCATCGAACCCCCACTCTCCCCAGTACACTGGACTCTGACCTTCTGCTCTTCCCCTGCCTCTTACACCTCGTTTCCAGTATCTCTTTCACATGCTGCACTCTTGCCTTCTACCTCTTGCTCTAAATATCTGTCATATCATTAATTCCCACCCCTCTCTCCCCTTTGCCTCTACTCCTTCACTCTTTCATACTACTCTCCCCTCTCACCATTTCGTCTCTCCCCAGTTATTTTCCCTTTGTAACAACAGCATGTCTTTCTCACCTGCTATCTCCTCACTAATACTCTCTCAAACTCATATCCCACACCCTCATTCTCTCTGTGCTCCGGGTGTGCAGAGAGGAATATAGCCATATAGCCATATTACCTGTCTTTACTTTGCCCGCAAACAGTAATCTCAAAGGATGCTGCTGGCTTATTGCCATTAAATTGGAAGGCAGCATAGAGAAAGGTAAAATTAGAGGATGAACTGCAGGCGCACAAGACACACACTACACACTTCCCATTAAACATAAACGTTCTTTTGCTTTTGTGATGCTGCAACTGTCAAACAACACACTGCTCCTGATTTGCAGCAGAAAATGGAGAATGCACATAGAGAAAATGTCAATTCTGTGTTTCAAAATCAGTATTTTGTCTCACTAAAGTTTGGCAGAAGAGGCATGCTTAAAGTTTCCTTATCCTAGTCTCTGCTATTCATTCTAGTCCCTCAGCCTCGTTCTAGTCTCTCTTCCTCATCCCACTTCCGTGTCAAAGTACCTCCTTCTTGTCCCACTCCGACTTCCTAGTCCCAGTCTCACTTCCCAGTCCGAGCCCTGTCCTTAGTCCCTGTCCCCCTTCCTAGCACCTTGTCTTCATGCCTCTTCTTCATCCTAGTCTTTATTCCCCTTCCCCTTCCTCATCCTAGTCTCTCTTCCCTCTTGATGACCCTGCTCCCTCATCCATCTTCTTTGGTCTAGCCCCCTTCCTCATTCTAGTCTCATGTCTTAGTTCCACATCCTTTTCCTGGTCTCTCTCCCTCATCCCCCTCCTCACCCTCGAACCTACTGCTCTTCTTGACCCATCTTCCTCACCCCTCTTTCCATTCCTCTTCCTAGTCCCTCTTCCTCTGCCTCTTCCTTGCCCAAGCCCCTCTTCCTCATCCTAGTCCCTCATTCTCATCACTTCATCTCCCTTGCCCTTACCCCTCTGCTTCTTCACGTGCCTTGTCACAGTCCTTTCTCATCTTTCTCGTTGTAGCCCAATTTAGTCCTTCAATTTAGTTCCTCTTCCCAGTCCCTCTTGTCAGTCATACTTCCTCCTCCCATGCCCTCTTCCTAGTCTACCTCACTTCTTAGTCTCTTGTCCTCATCTATCTTCCTTGTCCCATGCCCTCTTCCTGATTCTAGTCTTTCTTCTTCTTCCTAGTCTTTCTTCCTCTTCTTAGTCTCTCTCTCTTTGTCTTCCTCATCCCCCTTCCTCCTCTTCCTCACTGTAGTCCCTCTTCCTCAAAATCATACTACGCCAGGATCACTTCAGATACACTACTGTTATGGTTAACATCAACTCAACATGTGGAAATATTTTTATCTTTAAAAACACATTTTTTATTCATACAAAATATTTCATCAAACACTATTTCTCGCAGCCAAACCTAAATGTATATCAGTTCTACTAATTTCATCTCGGAGTCAACATATTTTACAACTTCACATAATGTGGTATCTCTAACATTGAAATGGTGCTTGGTACAAATGACACATATCCATTCAACAAATTATGAAGACATTTGAATATACAACATTGATCAAAAACATGACATGAGGAACAAGATAAAAGCAATCACTCTGCTCTCAATTATTGATAATTGTTTCCAGGAGTTCCAGTGAACTCCGATGACTATTTTACCAAAAAACAAATTACAATACGATTCCCACTTAACTGGGATCTTATTATACAAAATGTGTTGTCGACAGTGTGTTTTGGCCTCTATGAGTTACTGATCGTGTGCTCTTTTCATAAGTATGTCAGCCTTCATCAGGATGTACAATTAAGACGTCTCCCCAAGGTGTGTTCCTATGTTGGGGCACCTTTTTGTTCCATTGTAATAAATGAAAATGGATTCAATGTTGTCAGGATCCCTTCATGCCTCATTTCATCCTACCCATGTGTGGTCTGTTATTGTGTCACTTCTCATGGCTCCTCCTTTGTGGTATGATTATCACAAGTCTGTGATTGTAATGGTGCCGGCCTTTGTTCTTGGTAACTCAGGACAGAGAAACAGACGCCGGCACCATTGAATCCATTTTGATTTCTTGGAATGGAACAAAAAGGTGCCACAACATAGGAACACACATGGAGATATCTTAATCGTACAGGATTATATTGGGCAGACAGTTAGGGCAGTCCATGACAGTATAGCAGAACACCGGTCTAGGATTAGATGTAAAACCAGCACTCATGGTTCATCAGTATGTTGAAACGGGTCACACGTCTGATGACTTGCTTTGGTGGATAGTCAACACTGTCACATGCAATGAGTGAAAATAATCTTTTGTTGAAAGAAGCAAGATGAAACTTTTTTCCATACCAACAGCCTTGGAGATTTTTTAATATATGTATTCTTTTCAGTTGTGGTATTCTTGTGTGAAATATACTGGATGTTCTGACCCAATACATCCTTGAACTGGATAATGAATATCTTCCATCAAATACTTCTGATATTGGTTTTCATTAGGTAATTTTACAGCGTTCATACACTAGCACTTACATTACTCCCAATAGGGTCTCCCATGCTTGTGCCCTGTGCAGGATGCTATATTTATATTTCCAGGTCTGTGTCATGCATGTGAGGATGTTATTCATCACGTCACTATGCGACATCCATTTCTATTTCAGGACGCAGCTTCAAAATGGCACCCGTGTTCGCAGTCGTCAGTCTGGTGTACTTAAACCTGGTAGGATTTAAAAGATCTGTGAAGTGAACGTGATGACATCATTACATACGTCGTCATGTTGCGTGCACTGTTATTAAGGACATTTGTTTAATATTGTGCCATTGATGGCGTCCACGATTTCGGTGGGTTTGAATCTAGTAGAACCTTCAGCTTGGTAAGTGGGTCTACCCAGGTCTGTGGCCTCCTACCTTTCTAAAAAAACATATTTTCCTAAAACTCTGTTGTTACTATTTCAGTGACATGATATTTCTTAGTACTATTGAATTCTTGGACTTCAGCCTATTGCAGCCTGGACCACTCCAGTTATTGAAGCCATTGAGGTACATCCTTTAAGGTTTCCATTAAGTAGAACCCTTATCTATGACATATTTAATGCTAGATATATTTGTTATTCTTGATAATAAGTATAACGCCTTATTTCTAGGACGTTATAAAGATGGTACAACAACCATTCAGGTTTTTTTTTTACTCATGTGGGAAACTTGCTTCTATGTTGAACGCTTCCTTTTTTTGGCATACATATTTTAAGACATCCTTCATTTCCAAGTCAATTTTTGGCTTGTCTCTTGTTTAATTTGAAGGGCCCACCACTGTAAAATTATGAACTTGGTCTTGAGGAAGGTAAATTGAATTATAAAATGCTGAATTGTCCACTGACGTTGACCTACTCACAACAATCCGGGGCAGTATACCAAAGTTGTGTTTTTAAAACAATGTTCTAATGAATTGGGATTCTTACCCTTTGAAGCGATACAACTGAGTAATGGAAATTTGTAAATCACTCCATATGAGCCAATATGGGAATTTATGTGTTTAACCTTTGAGATTGCTCATCAATTATTGTAGTTATTTCATTTCTGTATTGTGTTAGGTCTAACACAATTATTTCTGTATGACACTATGTTTTCAATACTCAAGTATAGGTAAATCTTTATTAAAGTAGTCTTATTGGATACATTCATGTTGTCCTAGGCACGCACAAATATGTGTTGCATATGCTACCTTTTTCATGTATGTCATGGGTGTGTCTACTTATTTGCTATTAAATAGATTTGTATGATGAACTCTGTTACTGTTAACAAGGCAGGAATGGTTCTTGTTGTTGCATTTATTTAAATAAGCCATACTCTGACAAAGCTCATATTAGTGGCTACCACCGGACAGCAGACCTATCATTTCCAATTAAAATCAGTACAATTATTGAAAGTTGTGTCTGCAAACAACTCATAAGATTTTATGCTGGAGTCAAACTCTTTGTAGTATCCAAGTCAGGCTTCAAGAGTGGATGCAGTAGAGCGTTTACAACTCACGTTCACCTCCAAGACAAGGGTGGGGGGGCTCCTGGGCTGGGATACAAGCTGGACCCAATTTTAAATTGAAATCTTTGTGGTCCTTTCTGGCAGATTAGAAATTAGCATGCGTTAATTCTTCCTCCTGTAAAAAAGCATGGCAAAAGCAGGTGTGGAGCAACCATTTCCTTGAGACTGGGGTGGCTTCCTGTAAGGTCTGTGATGCTGAGATGGCTCTGTGCATTCGAACCCGGGCAAGTACGGAGCTTTCAACCTTTATAAATCATCAATGATATATTTAGAAAAAGGGGACAGTGAGGCGACTACCCAAATTACGATGCACTGACATTTCAGATGTTTAAACAGTCACATTAAGGTGGGGAAGGTAATGCTGTGTTTGGGACACCACAGGGTACATATTGCCTTTCTTCTGGAGTCACTCTTGTCAAAAAATAATCATGGCAGTTTGCCAAACAAAAGTACTGCCATAGACATGTTGCACCGTATTTATCTCATGCTATAGACATTATAATGTTCATTAACACTAAACTGTCCTTTAAATAGAACAGATGCAGAGGGCACATTTTTTATTCTTAACAGATTGATCAATGGGAGCAGCATTGTGTTTAGCAAGATGGACAACCCTGACTCATATGAAGATGTGATGAGATGTCATCATGTTTCCCATGATTATGTAATGATATTGGGTGGTTTGTGTTTGTTTGGTTCAAGCAGTCTTCCAGAGCCTTGCCCAGATCGGTCTGTAAAGTCCTAGACAACTCTTAATGGTCTGTAAATCTCTGGTAAACTCATCACTCAACAAGAACAACACTCTATCTTTTACTTTTCAGTCTGTGATGTAGCTGTGTGAACAGATGATCTTTGTCTCTCCACAAATCTCTGCTAGGAACAATGGAGATCATAAGAACCTGTGAGGGTCTTATCTTAGGTTACATACGGACCCAACAGATATCTCCAACATCGCCTAAAGGGTTTGCATGCAGCAAGATATGCTGAGATACGTTCAGTCTTTAAGGAGTTCTATTAGGAGCTATATTCCTCTAAGCGTGCCCCCAGGGTTCACTCTTGAGGCATGCACCAATGCCCTGCAGCCCAAATTGATCAGTGTGAAATCAATATGTTAATAAGTGACACTGACAACCTTTTCTTGCAGGTAGGTTTTGCTGGTTGCCCGATGAGGCTGAAACATGCTTGGGGATTCTTGTGGCCTCCTACAGAAGGTATGTGACCAAGGAGTTCGGGCTAGTATGCCCCTTGGGGTGGGATCAAGCCTGATTTGCAGATGGTCTTTCTGTAATGGCTTGGCAGTCTAAGGATCAAGGGTTTGGAAGGTTGCCCAGATCATTGGCAGCGGTTCATATTAATTCGAAACCTTCCAGCCATTGCCTTTTGTTTTGCTGTAGTCCCCAATTGTATGACCATTTACAGCGTGCAAGCCTTATTTAGCAAGCCTTATTTAGCAAATGTAAGTGCTAAATCCAAAGCGTTACAGTGAGTACGTCCAGGGCCGGGAGCAATTAGATCAGGGATATTGCAAATCTTGTCCTCATCAGAAATTACCCATGTTGAGCCTAAAGGTTCAAACTGAATATTCATGTTGCTGACCAGAACAATCAATAATTCTTCTCTTGTAAAATAATTTGATCTGAAATGCATAATTAAAATCTGTAATTCTTCCATGGAACACAAATCAATGTCCCCACATTGTGGTATCAAATAAACATTAAACCCCCAGTCCCAACACATCCCTAGAATAAAAGCATAAGCACATCAATACAGGGCAATTGGTGCTAAAGACCGTTACTTTAAAAGCCCCAAAACCCACATGTGCAAGCACCCAGATGGAAATCCTCCTGACTTTTCTGATTTCCCTTGTCCTAAGTGCAGGTTTGAACAAGTTCAGATAACTAGATTTTCAAAGGAACAGCCAACCAATTTTCCTGGAGACAAACAATGTGGAATGCCCCGACATAGTCTTGCAAAGGTTGATCCACGCACCGAAGGCCATGGCTAGTGGTCTGCTAATGTTCTAAAATATCCAGTGGGCATGGCCGAAGGCCGTGGCCACTAGCCGAAAGCCATGGCTAGTGGCATGGAAAAGAACTATGGTGTAACAAAAGGTCTGGTAGTGTTCTAAAATATACACTGACCGCGTACGAAGGCTAGTGGTCTGGTAGTGTTGTAAAATATACAGTGACGACAGACGAAGGCCAGTGGTCTAGTAGTGTTGTCAAATATATAATGACTGACGAAGGCTGTGCCCACTGGCGATCACCTAAGGCCATGGCTAATGGCCTGGTAGTGTTCTAAAATATATAGCTAAAATATATACCTAAAATATATAGTGGCCACGGCCGAAGGCCATGGCTAGTGGTCTGGTAGTGTTCTAAAATATACAGTCGCCAGGGCCAAAGGCCGTGCCCATTGGCCATGACTAGTGGTCTGGTAGTATTCTAAAATATACAGTGGGCACGGCCGAAGCCATGGTAGTATTTTAAAATATGCAGTGGCCACGGCCAAAGGCCTAGTGGCACCGAAAAAAGCTATGGTATAAAAAGGCATTTGAAATTCAGGAAAAACTTTAGTTGCAGTGATGTCAAGGTGCGAACTTCAGGCAACAAACCCCCTGGAATTCAGCTAAAGCTACCTTAACTTCACGCCCCCTGTTGCACAGCCTATGACCATAAAGATGGCATCACAGATGACATACACAAAAGTCAATGTATTAAAAAACTAGATGCTATTTAATGATTACTTTTAATTGGTTCAGTATGTTTTATTTTAATTTTAACATGTTAATCACTCACAAAAGACAAACAGAAATACACATCTGCGTACATTAGAGTAATACTAACTTTTTTTCAATAACCAGTTATGAAAATCTTAAAATATATCCTAATACATAGTTGGTCATTGTTTTAAAACACTTCTCATGCGTTTTAGAAAATTATACGTGCACTAATTCTTCTTACAATAAAACCATTAAGTATTTACTTATGTTTATTTTAAAATGTTGTGAATAATTAGGGTTCAACATGTGTCTCTAGTTCTACCATTTTGTTGTGTAGCTATATACATATTATTTTAAAGTGAACATATCTTACATATATTTGGCACAAACAGGAACATTCTGACCAGTGTACTATTTTGCTTTATTGCTATTGAAAGAAAGTAAAAATATTTATAAAACTTTACATATTTATAATTCAGGTATCATCTTTTACCAAACAAAGTACTACAAAGGAAAGCTTCACAAATAGTGATATGCTACATGTGTAGCTATGTACTGTTTTAAATAATGTACTCATTGCTATGAACTATTCTCAAATGGTAATATCACATATGTTGAAATTGTGTTAAGGTGAGTGTTCTGAGTCAATATTCGCGCTTAGTACATATGTATTCGGCACAGTTTGTCAACTTGTGTGTTCCATATTTATTTTTATTTTTTATTTATTGAATATAGTTGCAATTACAACAACTTTTTCAATTTATACATATTACAAAAATTCATTCTTTCATGTGCAAAAAACAATAACATGAACAATAACTCAATTGAACATACATTTGCAATTACAGTTACATCCATCTTTCAAGTGTTGACATTTAATTTAATATAATGTATATCGGTCATTCCATATTTAAGGATTTAAAAAAATTAATAGTAGCAATCCTTATGCCCATACATTCAGTTGCAGCCAAAGCGACCCATCTGTTGCTTGGGTCTATTTGTGCAAAGTACGCAAAATATTTGGAAAAGTGGATGTTTCTTAAACTCAAGAGTTTAGGAGCTGTGCACTCCAATAATAAATGTTGCAAGGTTTCAACAATTGCTGTATCTTGACAAAACCTGCACCAGTTTCTTCAATCCTAACTTGTTTCCAGATCACAATAATCATCAACTATGGTATACAATTGACTCGTGATGAGATAATGAACAATGTTGATTTTGATTTGTACTTTTTTGTTTTTTCTGAATCTTGACCATGACGTTTGTTTTCCTCAATGCCAATATCCTGTGTGGTATGTGTTATTTTATTTTTACGGCCTTTTACGTTGGTAATGCTTATGTTTTCAATTTTCTTTGCTATATTGTCTTTATTACTTTGCTTTCTCAATATTTGGTAAAATGATAATGTACAGCCTTGATAACGACCAAGCAGGTCGAAACACCTGTCGGCTGTTTTGTGGGCTGTTTTGTGAAACTAAGAAATACATACAAATCTTTGAACCCAAGATATTGCACATTGCAAGTTTCACTCAGTTATTTAATTTGTAACTCTGAAATAACTTTGGACTTGTATTAACAAACTGTGCCGAATACATATGTACTAAGCGTGAATATTATCTCGGAACACTCACCTTAAAACTATTATCCATTTTGAACCTTAGTGGGTGGTTCTCAGCTTTCAAGGTTTTCGCAGCTGGTTTGTTGTACAGTGTAAATACAGTTTGGAGAATAGCGCACAGTAATCTGTATCTAACCTTCCAAACGTGAATCCTACACACATATGTAGAAACGTAAGGGTGGTCTAAATATGTGAAAATACCTAGAGTGATCTTATGTCTGATGTCATTAGTTAAATAATCGTTGATGTCACCATTGATGCCATCAGTGATGTCAATAGTGATGTTATAGATGATATGATTAGTGATGTCACCAGTTATGTCATCTGTGATGTCATCATTGGGGTCGGCGGGTCCGCAACAGTGGGCGTGAAGTTAAGGTGGCTTTAGCTAAATTTCAGGGGTTTCGTTGCCTTAAATTCTCACCTTAACATCTCGGCAACTAAAGCTTTTTCCCTGAAAAAATAAATAAACATATCTATATATATATATATAAAGAACAAACGTACAAAGTACGATGCAAATGCACTCCTCCACCATCGGATGGCACATACTAGCATGAAGGCAATCCTTGTGGCACAAAAAGAATTCCTTTATTTATGGATCCCTCAGCAGGGGCATGGAAACCAACAATGACGCGTTTTGCAACAAACTGTTGCGTGTTCACATTCAATTTACAGCACAATGTGGCGCAGAGTTTTAAACATACAAACAGACTCTATGGTGGTGATGGCTAGAGAGACACAGTCCGTTCTTTATGTTCAAAAATAGCCCTCAGCACATGCATGCAAACGCTGTCAGCCATATTGTTGTGGGTCTCATCCTTGCAAATGAGATTATGGAATTCATAGGATCGAAAGCACGAGATTTTCCCCCAAATGCAAATAAATACAAATCTGCAAAGATTGTTTGCACAAATATTTGATCCTGTTGTGCAGTTTATGAACCAAAATAAAGTGCATGGTGCTAGTAAATATATGACCATTTCTAATCTTTCCGAATTGCCTGGTGCTTACGAAAGCATAACCATTTGTTATTATTCCACCACAATAGCAGACACAAATAAAGTGCTTAGTGCTTAAAGTGCCCCTTAGGGATAAAGGGTGAGGAATATAATGACGATACATTTGAATTTGTCATTTATCAGGTGTTGCACAGACGTATGGGTGCTAGTACAGATCCACAATTCAAAATCAATATCATTTGGATGATGTAAAGAATTTTCTGTAATTTAGCAAAAAACATAAGGTTAAATTATAACTGGAGTTGCACAAAAACTGATCTACCAGAAGATGGTAAAAAGTGAAGCCATAGTTCAAATTAGCTGTAGGGAAAAGAGTGCATAATGCTTAGGCTCCCACTCACAAACCAATTGAAGTACATTGTGCATTATGAGCAGTATATCTCATACAGTACATGGAATATATCTTAGATTAAATATTGATAGTGCATAAGGTGACTTATGAATCTTGGAGACCATGTAAGGTGCAAATGCTCTAAAATAATCCTCCAAAGATTAATACAGAAAAACACACATGATTAAAAGAGTAACAATCCCTAAGTAATCCCTGAGATAAAAACCACTTATACAACATCATGTGTATATTGAAAATGATGTGAATCAGTAATCCCAGAAGATAGACACAATTATTTAAATGGCCTATAGATCTTCAATGTCATCGTTACTGCACTGTGTTGTGTTATGGCACACCATATTATCACATGCAAGGTAGGAGTGTTCATCTCTCTAGATTCAATAGTTCTGAATCCACATAGTGCAAAATAGCAAAGAAAAAACACATAAACAACAAACACTTTCAAACCATCACACTTAATAAAGCTCAAACGAAATGAAATCAAAACAAACAAAACCTCTGGGTGCACAACAGACTTCTTGAGGAACAATCTAACTGGAAGGCAATCGATGAAAATTGCAAATGACCCATCATCAATACTTAGCCCAAAGTACAATACGGATATTCAAAGAAAGAGATATTACAAGAGTATTATCAAAATATTATTAAAAAGTATTATAAAAAAAAGTATACAACTCTTCATCTATGTTGTGCCCAGAGGGGTATTGTGTCTGAAAATCAAGTATGGTCTGCATTTCTAACTGGCGCAGGGTCAATTCTCGATTCCCCACTCTGGGGGGTGCCAGTACAGTTGCCACTCCAAAAAACTTAAATCCAGTCAGATCATTTCGATGTATGTCCTTGAAATGTTTGCCATCTGGTATGCTGGATCGTTGTTTTTTATGGCATGTATATGTTGCAGTAAACGCAATTTCAAATTGCAAACCGTGCTCCCCACACACAATTTTTGACAAGGGCACATAAGCACATACACAACAAATTTCGCGTTACAGGAAAACTTACTATTAATCTGAATGGGTTTTTTAAAATTGGATGTTCAAAAAAGATACAATTCCATGCAAACTTGCATGTCTTGCATTTAGTGCATTTGCGAAAGCCATTAGCACTACCCATAAGCCGTTGCCCACTCAATTCCTTGGGCTCACTTGCCATGTAGCTTTGTACTAACAAATCTCTGACTGAGGTGGAACGTCTGAAAAGGGTTTTAGGTTTTATGGCCAAAGTCAGACCGAGATTCTTAACCAGACGTAACAAATATTAACGGCAAGTCATGATGGTTTTGATGTTGCTAGATACCCTATCAAAAGGAATGATAAGTCTGCAATCATCCAAAACCATTACTTTTTAAACTGAAGATTCCACCTTAGCCAAATGACTATCTCTGGGCATCCCTCTGACCTTGGCAAATGCACGTTGGATAACACATTTGGGGTAACCTTGGTTTTTGAAACCCTGTGCAGTGACTTTACTTTGTTCATCAAAATATGACAAAGTGGAACAATTCCTCCTCAACCTAAGGAATTCACCATAGGGTATAATCCAAATTAAACTCCTCGGGTGATTGCTGGTGGCATGCAAGGGGGTGTTGGAGCCAGTGGGTATTCTGTTTAGATTGGTTTCAATTTTACCCAATTACTGTTCCACAAGTATGTCCAAAAAACAGTGGGATTCTGTGAATCTTAAATTTAGCATATTCTGGTTTAAAACATTCACAAAACACAGCTATTCTTTTTCTGTCCCATTCCATATTATAAATAGATCATCTATGAATGTAAGCCATAGCACTATTTTGTCAGTATATTGCACATTACCCTCTGACTAACCAATAAACTTCTCAAACCACCCCATTGTCAAATTTGTATAGGATGGCGCGAAGGTGGAGCCCATGGTCGTGCCCTGTACTTGACTATAGAACCGCCCATCAAATAGAAAAACATTGTTGGTGAGACACAATTCAATCATGCCTAAGATCATCTCGGTGTGCTTCAGGAAATCTAGTGACATTGTATTAAGATAATACTGGCAAGCTTTTAGGCCTATAAAATGCTGAATAGATGTATAGAGTGAAACAACGTCCATACTCGCAAACACATATCAACTCTCCCATGGAATTTCGTTTATCCTCCCCAAAAAATTGTTTGTATCTCTCAAAAAGGAGGGAATAGTGGAGACAAATTGGAGTAACACCTCATCAATCAGTTTGGACATATTTTCATACAAGCAACCCACTAATGTAGCAATAGATCTCCCTGGAGGTCTTTACGCATTCTTACGTATAAAAACCTGTATGAATCTTCATCCAAAAGTCCAAATGTCTTCATTTGGTGAGAAATATCTCTAAATTACTCTCCATTGTCTCCAAAGGATTTTCACTCAAAACCTCATAGCGTAGTTTGTCTTGTAGCTGTCTCTTGGCTTCTCTAATATAGTCAACGGTATTCATTAGAACAACATTTCTACCCTTGTTAGGATGGTTTTATAATACATTTGGGCTAGTCTTGCAATTCCTTTAGGGCCTTCTTAGTTTTCAAACTTAAATTGTGAACGTTGTTAAAATTGGACTTTCTCATACTTTTGAGATCTTTAATCACGAGGCTTTGAAAGGCTTTAATGTAACCTCCTGGTGGAGCTGGACGATTAAACTTGGATTTACACTTGAGTTTAGATGGTTTGTACCAGTCTGTGCTGATATCCAATTCTCCCAAGTCTAAAGAATCCTGTGTATCCTCGGGACTAAGTTGGTTTTCCAAACTAATGAAATCCCAAAAAAATGTCGAATTCTTCAATCGGAATATCTGTCCGGCCCATCTGTTTAGGTATTGGCTTTTTTTACATAAGGATTTTCAAGAAAAAAGCTCTTAAGCTTAATTTTATTTATGCAATGAAATAAGTGAATCTGAGTCTGAACATAATCAAATGTTGGAGTGGGGCAAAAATTCAAGTCCAAACCTAACACTCCCTTGTTCTGATGTAACGGTATGATCTGATAGGTTAAGGATCTTAGTGAGATCTTGATGCTTCATTGTTTGTTGTTCTGCTTGCCAGAGCCCCTTGACCTCTGTGGACTGCCATTGTTTGTCTTTTTTCCCACATCGCCTTTCTTCTTCCTCTTGAGGTGTTGTTTGTCCTGTTGTCTTTGCAAAGGAGGCACATCTTGTCTAAAAAATGTAGTTTTGCTGTTGATTCTTCATTGTCAGTGGTCGATATCTCAGATTCTGAGGTGAATGACTGTTCACTTATAGGCACACTCCCCGAAGGTCCAGAATGGGATTCTTCTCATATAGTCACATCTGTGGCCAGACGTGTACACCCTGCCTGTTTCATAATCTTCTTTATCTCGCAAAAAACGTGTGCAATTTTCTTTGTTTAATTTCTTCTTCATGAGTTTTTAGATGTACTTCCATGACTTTATGCAAGTTATTACCTTCTTCAGTTTGCGGTAAGGCATTAAGTTTCACTCCAATCTCATCGATTTAGCCAACAATTTTTCCCGATCTTGTTTGACATACTTAATTATTATTTCCAAAAAAGATATGAAACAGACATTCGTTGATTCCCCCCATTCCTCCAACATCATAGGGTCTTGTTCATTAGATGAAGGGGCTATCAAAATGTGACGCAGAGTTTAAAACATACAAACAAACGCTATGGTGGCGATGGGTAGAGAGACACAGTCCTTTCTTTATGTTCATTGTAATGGAAAATAGGCGTCAACACATGCATGCAAACGCTGTTGGCCATATTGTTGTGGGTCTCATCCTTACAAATGAGATTAATGACTTCATAGGATCAAAAACATAAGATTTCCCCCCAAATGCAATTAAGTACAAATCTGCGAAGATTGTTTGCACAAATATTTGATCCTGTTGTCCAGTTTATGAACCAAAATAAAGTGCATAGTGCTACTAAATATGACCATTTCTAATCTTTCCGACTTGCCTGTTGCTTACAAATGCATAACAGTTTTTATTATTCTGCCACAATAGCAGACACAAATATATGTTCTTTCTTCTGATACACACACCAGAAATTGAGTTGCACTCTTTAAAGCCTTCTCCATGAATAGTTAGTTAGGGGGCGTGTAGTTATGGTTAAGTTGCTAAATCCATAGGAAGACCTCCCTTTGGGCGGCTTATAACTTCGCTCCCCCTCGACGAATCCTCACCAAACGTTGCAAGAAAAGTATATGGCCCACTTTGAATCCTTCTGGCAAGATTGGTGAGGTTTCTTCAAGGGGTGGCAAAGTTATAGGGGGTGTCCCAACATTTTATATTTTTCCATAGACTGAATGGAAAACAACTTTGCTCATGCCTACAGCTCAAACCGCTGGATGGATTTTCATCAAATGTGCGGCAAGAGCAGTAGATTGGTCCGAAAGCATGCTTTTGTAAATTTGCTGAAAATCCTTCTGGTACTTTTTTTAAAAACTGGCAAAATGTAGGTAAAAAGAATTAGTGATATCTGGGTCCGCTCTGCATACTCACTTCCCTGTTTGCTCCGTGGGCAGTACTCCGATTGGCTAGAAAGGTACTGTCATAACATGCTCGCAGATTGGCTGGAGGGAAGAGTGAGGTGCGTCACATTTTCCTGATGCTCCCACCATGTTGGATCCACGGATATTCACGGACAGAGCAGTGGCGGACAGAGCCAAAATCCAAATTTGGGGAGTGCGTTGGGGGGAAGAGTGGCTGGAGAGGGTCAAGGAGTGAAAGATGGGTCAAATGCTGTATTTGTTTAGGTGGAAGAAGGCCGTGCTGTGATTGCGGTGTCCACGGACACCGCGGTAGTCCATCGACAGCCACGCCACTGGGTAGATTGTTGGTATTTTATTATGTTATGATGTACTGCTTTTGAGTAGTTAGTAGAGTATTGGGTGGAGAGGACATGCATTGAAGAGTTTGTGCATTGGCTGCAAGTACTGTCCTAATATGTCAAGTGAAGTGGATAGGCCTTGGGGTGGTTGTGTTATGTTTTTTGGGTTGTAGTAAGTGGTCAAGTGTTTGCTTGCATGGCTGTGTTATGCTGTGGTGGTTGTGGCCAGGGCCGTCTTGGGTGCATGGCCGTAGGCCATGCACCCAAGTCTCTAGGCCCTGGCCACAACCACTGCAGCATAACACAGCCATGCAAGCAAACATTTTGACAGTGGCATGTGGGTTGCATAGGGGGTATGTCCATAAGAGTTTGTCCACTGGCTGCCAGTAGTGTAGTAGTATTTGTAGGAAAGTAAACATGGTGTGTGGCAGTTGGTGTGTTGGACTGTGTTCAGAATGTTGGGTGTATGATGTAGTATGGCTGGCTACAACTATCGCAGTATAATGCAAGTATGCACTGAATGTTGTGACTCCAATCATTGTGTACTTACTGTTTGCATTGTTGAGGCTGTATGCAGTTCTTTGCATGGTATGGAAAAATATAGCAGACATGTTTTTTCATTCTCTGTGATAAAAGAAAAGATCACATGTTAGGGTAGGTACTTTGTAATGTGTTATTGCATTGCATAGCAGACATTTGTGTACTTCGCGGACCCTTATAGTTAGTACTTTACAAGTACTATGCTTCAAACCAGTGTACTGTGCAATGTGCTCAGTTCGTGTGTTTGTTCGCATAATCATTAGGTCTGTGGGGAAAAAAATCCATGCAGGATTAATAAAAACCCTTTCTACGTGTATTTGTTGCGATATGGTACAGTCTTTTTCGGTGGTCGATTGTAGTAGGAGGAATTGAAAAGGTGTATGGTTTTTGGTTTGCAAGTGGTGGTACTATTGTTGCAGTTGGACACCAGTTGGCGTATTCTAATTGTTTATTTCTTGTTGCATTTTAGCAGTATTAATTTATTCGTTTGGTTGTTGATCTTTTGTAAGTACTTTGGTACTGCACAGTAATGTTGCAGAATTTTGGGGCATTTAGATACCTTTTGGCGTATTCTAACTGTTCATAGTTTCAAAGTTGTTGAGGGTATGTTTATACGTAGTAAGTGTTGCAGGGTTTTTTCAGTAAAATGTATATTGCAGTATTATGGTTGCAGTTAGATACCAGTTGGCGTATTCTAACTGTTTACAGTTTTTCACTTCTACAGGATATGTTTTCAAGCATGTTTTCTCTTGTTGGTGGATGTACATTTTCACTGTTAGATAGCTGTTGCCTTATTCTATCAGTTTGTGGATTTAAAGATTATTGAGGACGTTTTGTAGATGCTCATACATTAAGTAAGAGTTTGCAAGATTTGCTGGTAATCTATGTTTCAGACTAATTAGAAGTATCATTATATTCAACACATCCACATTTCATTTTAATGTATGCAGGATAGTGACCTGCATTGGTTGGGGCTCCTGCGTGGTAGATTATGCCAACTGTTGTGAAGGTTTTCTTGCCAAACGATTCTTGTCCATGTGTGAATCCAGTCAGCTTGCAGTTGTTTTTGGTACCATCTGCATTGTAACGCAGTAGCATTACTATTATGTATTCGCTATGTGACTGTATCTGTAAGGTGGAAATATTATCGGAATTGCAAGTAGTACGTAATATGCCATGGTTTACATTTTGTACAAGCTGCTGAAATGGAATGGATTGACAGTTAGGTATGGATACATACACATAGCGTTCATTAGGGACTTGTTTGTGCATTAGTTGGCTGCAGAAATTGCATATATGTTTCCACATGTATGAAATCTGGAAGATTTCATTTATAGGTATGTTTTTATTTTCCAGTACTTGTAGTAAGTACATTAGAAATTCCTGTGGATCTTCTTGTGTGTTTATAGTGAATCTCACCATTCCTGCATAGTAGTCCAATTCCTGCCTTATTCCAGAAACACTGTAAGTGTTGTCAGGATTGTTTGTTGCATTTCTGTGAAGGACTAACATTTGCAAACACAATTGGTCTGTGCCGTTTAAGTAGATGTTTTCAACAAAAGGTGGCAATTGGAATAGAATATTGATTGCAACATTTACATAGCAATTTACACCACTTGTATTGGAAAATTTGAATAGACTAGACAGTTTTATGTCTGAGTCATTTGATGGAAGTGCACGTTGTTTCTTTGAAGAGGTAGTTGGCTTTGTTTGTGCAGTACAGTATGCATTTCTTTTTTAGTAGATCCTTCTTTGGTTGTGGTAATTGATGAAGTACCAGTTGATATTACTTTCTTTGGTTGTACTGTTGTGAGATCATGTATAAGTTGAGTCTACACTAATTTTCGCTTACAAAGTTTTCCTTTTTGAGGAACAGGGTACATTTTCAGATAGGGTGCGTAGAGTGCACGTAGTCTATTGTACTCTACAATGCAAGGAATATCAGCTTTTACTTTACTTGCATCAAAATTTACTAGAAATAGTCCTTCAAGTGTATGTAGGCATGCCAGTTGAACGTAACTCATGCCTTCTTTAAACACTATGCTGCCAATATCTATCAATGCTTGATCTAGGGTAAGACCTTATGATTTATGAATGGTGACTGTGTATTGTAGAGACAGAGAAAATTGTTCTCTGCGTACATACATTTCTTTGAAAAGAAGGAATCGGGCTGTTGAGCGTCCTATCCTTTTAACTTCTGAAAGTTTGTCAAAGTGAATATTGAAGTATGTTTGAAAGCCAACAACTGTACCAAGTGCTCCATTAACTAATCCTTGCTCCGCATTAAGGTTACACTTTAGCTTCACTATACAGTTTAAAGACAATGGGCCTCATTACCAGTCCGGCGATAGCCATGCCGGAAAAACCGGCAGGCTGCTGCCGGACCCATAATACCATTCCACTTCTGTGATTGCCAGAATCACTGGTGCATTACAATCCCGTTGACCCGGTAATTCCAGAGGCAAACTTCTGTAAATCCCCATTCCCATGGTGTCCCATAGGACTCTGTGGGGATGGGGACCATGGAAACACCGGTTCCATCTATGACAGACCTGGTGTTTCCATGTCTGCCTGCAGGCGGGTGGTGTTAATCCCGCCAGGTCAGACCTGGCAGGATTGACACCTCCCGCCTGCAGGACACTGAATCAGCCGGTCCGGAAACAACAGTGGCGGCGGTTTTACTGCCACCATTCTTTCCAGACCGGCAGGGTCGCAATGCGGCCCAATGCTAATATTTTCTCTACACCATCTGTGTTAGAGATAGAGTTTTCGATGGTATTTAGTCATGCTGTGGCTTGTTGACACATGGGGAGTGTCATAGCATGCACGTCAAGTTTGTCTGTGGAGTAAATTTGAACTATTGGTTGCATTTCTTTTTTCAGCATTGTTTCATTGAATTGTGCACAGCTTGCAAGAGTTGGCATCAAGGACATACAGTTTACATTTATGTGTGCTAATTGTTCACCTTTCACTGGTGTTAATTGAAGAAGATCTCTGAAAACAATAATGTGTTTTCCTCCAAAGAGTTCTTCGTAGTCCATTTTGACGACCTTTTGTAATCTGAGGTGAATCAAAGCCAACATTAGGTTGGAGACCATGCTCACCTCATCTATTATGAGCATTTTCATTCGTTTCAAAACTCTGTGTAGTTCCATAGCAGCTTCTGCTGAAAGTTTGTAGTAGTCTAATTTGTGTTGGTGTTCTACTGGAAAGAGTAGCAATCGGTGTAAAGTGACACTGCCTATTTTGTAGGCAGCTAAACCTGTGGGGCAGGTACAACAGCTGACAATTTGTTGTTTGTCAATTGTTGGAGGAACTTGCTGATGATTTTTATTAAGAATGTTTTCCCTGAACCAGCTTGACCACTTACATACAGCAGTATAGGTTTGTAGTCTTGACAGGTACAAGATTTAGTTTCGTTTTGCACACCATGTTCAATTTGTTTAGTTACTTCTAGGAAAATGCTGCGCTGTTCATTTTTTAATTGTGATTTGAGTATAGCAAAGTCTTCTCTAGATTCCTCATACTGGCACATGGTGTTTTCTACTTCAGTCATTGCTAATTCTCCATCATTTGCTATGAGTGGCTGTCCAGGTGGTTCTTGGCTTCCTGTTAGAGAAGGTTGACTGCTGTCAGGAGTGTCTATATTTAGTTGTGGCTGGAGTTCTTCTTCTTGTTGGCGTTCATTGTCTAACACGGATTTGTACTGCGTAACATTTATATCTGTTATAGTGCTTTCATTTGCTTTGAAAGCATCTTCATAGGAGGCATGGGTATCTAATAAATCTTCTTATTTTCTCCATGGTTTAAAAAGTTGCAGTAGGGCCATGTAATACAGTTCTTTATGTTGAGAAGTTTTTAATGATAGTTTTATTTGGTTAATGAGGCTGTGTTTGGTAAGAACCAGGCTGCCCTCACAACCTTTGACTGTGTATTTTTTTTCTCATCTGGTTTAATATTATTTTTGTATGTGAAGTTTTGGCCTATGTGGTATAGACACATGCACAGTAATTCATAGATTTCAGCGCAGAGGCAGCGCACGCGAGCAGCACAGAGAGCTAGCGTGCGCCAGCGTGCGCCAGCCGTGTGCGCCAAACAGCATTCTGGCGCACTGCATGTTCATGGAATATACAAGCCATTTTTAGCGCTAGCGCAGAGAACATCCTGCAGCGCCAGTTACGCCCCCAAGAACGTCCCTTGCACAAGGATAAGGCATTGAAATCCCCAGTGCAGCGCAAAGGGCCGCGCTAACCCTGCACCAGTTCACAGGGCTGGGACAGTGTATTTGGGGCATGCGCGGGTAGATTCACACGCGATAGGCCTTGGGGAGCGAGGTATGTGTATTCTGAGGTGTGCGCGTGTAGAATCACACGCAATAGGCCTTGGGGAGTGGGGTATGTGTATTCTGAGGGGTGCGCGTGGAGAATCACACGCGATAGGCCTTGTGCGAGCAGGGTACATGTATTTCGGGGGTGCGCGTGGAGAATCGCACACGATAGGCCTTGGGGAGCGGGGTACATGTATTCTGAGGGGTGCACATGGAGAATCACACGCGATAGGCCTTGTCCCGTTGACGCAACGCCATCCCAGCCAGGACAGGCTCAACCCGGTCCCGGATTGCCATGTCCGCAGGGAGAGGAAGGCCAGTTGTGCGCTCATTCCCTCCCTGAAAACGGGTCTGGACGTAGGCATCCCTGCTGGTGCGGGATGATGCAGTCACAGGATCGGGGACAAGATTACACACAGGCATCTCCGCGGCGGCCTGTGCTGCCTCCTGTCCCTGCCCCTGGACTGCACCACTAGCACCAGTGTAATCCCCCCTCCAGACCCTGTGTTTGTCCCTTCCACGGCCTCCTCCTCCACCAAACCCACCACCAACCTGGATGACTCCGTGCCATCTTCCTACGTCAGACCCTGTGGGGTCTCAGCTGCCCCTTCTGCTGCTGAGGAGTCCACCTCCAACCTCCGCTTCTCGGACCTACCCTCAGCAGCTGCGGCCTGGGACGCGGCACCAGACTCCTCACTCCCCAACGAGATGACAACATGGGAGGGGAGCTGGGCCTTGCGTCTCTGGCTGGCAGTGCGATCCCTGCTGCTTTGCTCCACAGCACCCTCTCCGCCCTCTTCATCAGTTGAAGCTGCAGACAGGGAGAGATAGAACACAGGCATCAGGGCACTGTCAATGGTCTGATACACATATGACAGTTGTACATGAGTGGCAGTGTCAAACTTCAGACATGGCATCACACTCCCCAACACACATGTCATTTCAACTCACACACATGAGCAAATCACCAAGAATGTTGCACCAGGCCGCACCATCCATACACAAACAACAGCATGAGCAGCCGAAGGTTAGCCTGACGTCACATGCAACACGGGGAGTGCAGAACACATGCACACACACCACCAGATTTACATGCATCTGTACATCTCCACCACCTGTCGCAGTGATAACATCGCCATCCATGTCACATCTGGCAATCAGCCTCCTACATGTCAGTGTCACATGTCCATGTTGTATCACAGTTGCACACTTGTCAAATACACACACACATGCACATGTACATAGTGCAAAGACATGCAGCTGCAACCAGCATCCATGTGTGACACCACAACCATGCCACAGTACATACAGAGAATTTTTAACATGTGTGCACCCACACATGCATTTACCCAGCATGCATTTGAACACATACACCATTGATGTGTCTCACGCATGACAGGACTCACATGCGGCAGCCTCATGTCTCTGTACATACACAACCATACATGGGCCTACAAAGACATATGTTGAACCTGCACACTCCTGGCACACCTCAACATGCACAGCGTCCAATCAGTACGCATGTACACTTACCGCTCGACTCCAGGTGGGTCTGACTCCCCAGGACCTGGATGTGGAGCACTGGGTGTATACGTTCCAGGACTCTCATCTGGTTGTTAGTTAGGCGGACCCGGCACCCCTCAGCATCCGCTGCCTTCAAGAGGCGCCGAGCCTTGTTGAGGGTCCTGGACCTGAAGTCCTCCCAGCGCTTCCAGACGTGTTGAATGTCATGGGCTGCCACCCCCTCCACGTTGATGGCAGCCACAATGTCCATCCAGATCCTCTTCCGTCCTTCATTGTCAGCGCGCAACCTTCCAAAGAGGGCATCATACTGCCCCAGGACTTGCTCCACAAGGATACCAACTTCATTGGGACTGAAGCTGGTAGCCCTTTGCCTCTCTGGTTGGGGGTTGCCAGTGGTGCCAGATGGTGCTGTGTCTGACATGGCAACCCCAGAGGCAGGTGTGGGTGGGCAACTGGGACCTGGGGCTGGGCTGTGGAGCGATGGTATCCCAGTTGGGAGTCTTCTGTTCCAGCAGGGGTGGTCACAGCAACTGAGCCCCTGCAGATGGCTGACGTGCGGGCAGCAGGCAGGCAGCAGCAGATGGCAGGTGGGAGCGTGCTCAGGGCTCTGGGGGGCAGGAAAATGGCCTTCTGCGCAGGAGCGTTATCTTCCGTGTTTTGTCGCGTGGCCAGCTTGATACGGAGTGATTTGGCATGTGAAAAAACTGCACGTCAGCGTGTAATTCGAGGAAAGCCCCTTAGCGCGTAAGCGCGTCTGTGACGTTACGCGCATGGGCGTTTCCCACAACACGGGTGCATGTTCATTGTACATGTGAGAAAACTGCACGTCTGGGTGTCACTGCGTATAATTGGAGGAAAGGCCCTTAGCGCGTACGCGCATAAGTGATGTCGCATGTGTGGGCTGGCTTAAAAGGTATGCGTAGGACGCCATTTCCTTGTACGTGCTTTTTGTGGAGAGCGAGCGGGTGATTCTTGTACTTCTTGTCGGTTCACACACGATTACTTCACAACACTTCCAGTTCGTACTCCCTGTTTACTCAGACAGCGTTCAATTCTTCTTTTGGCGTGGGTGTTTCACGTTCTTTTTCCAGGCAGACGGCGAGTCGTGCACGTATTTTTCAACCTGCCCCCGTGTGTCGCGTACCCATTCAGAGGTCATTGTAGGCTGCGTGTATCATGCATACTCTTAATGTTGTGGTTCTGGGTGCCACAGCATAGTGCGGGTTCATTTTTCCACGCACGTGGTCTACCAGGGTTCACGTGCTCGTTACATTTTATTTTCAGGGTGCCTAAGCGTTGCATGACCCGTCATCTTCCCCCAGGGGTCACAGACAGCCTTGTTAGAGCACTAGGGTACGAATTCCATCTACCCCTTTCACCCCAATTGCCCAGGACAATTATTTACTGCAACTCCCATACGCAAAACAACATCAGTGCCATGGTTGGGAGGCGACCAAGCAGTAAGGGAGGCAAAGGTGGCCAAGCTCACAGAGGTGGGCGCGGTAGGGGATGTGAACAGGATGTGCAGGGTGGCCCAAGAGGCCAGTGTGTGGAGGACCAATCGGGGCCACCTATGCCCCCCCCCAATGGTTGGGGGAAATGTAGCTGACACCATCCCAGCTCAGCCCTTGTTAAACCGACCTTTGTCAACTGAACCGTCACAGGATGACTCCCAGGCTGACTTCCGTGTCACCAAGTCTAAGCCACATGTGGCGGTGAAAGTTGCTGTCACCAGGCCACGTGGATCTGGGGGAGCAATGTCATCTTCTGCCCCAAGTAGCCAGGGAGAGGAGGCTGCAGGGGCAGCTGCAGCTCAATCCACCCCAGCTCCGAGTCTCCCAGCCGGGACAGTGTCGGTCCAAGTCCATCACACCGAGGTTGGTCCTGCCAACATCACCCTGCAGCCAATGCCTGCAGTGAGACCTTTGGTCATTGTGCCTTTGGAAACTTCCAGTGCCCACTCCACCTGCGCTTCTGCCCCTACCAACCAGAGTGGATCCGCACCACCTTCCAAGAAGAAGAAGGGTCCTCTTGCACTACAGGCTGGGACCCCAGACACGGCTACACACTCCGGCGCGTCAAGGAAGCCTAGTTTCAATGACGCTGAAACTAGATGTACTTGTGGCCTATGTGTTGGCACATAGCCGCAAAATGGTGGTGACTGCAGGGTGCAAGACTACGCCTGCTCAACGTAGGGCCCACTGGCAGACCATTGCGACCTGCATTAATTCCCTTGGATTTGGGAAGCGCACAGCTGATGATTGCTATAAGCGGTGGAATGACCTGAAACGCAGAGCAAAGAACAAGCTGGCTTCCAATCATGCCTCTACTCTGGCGACTGGCGGTGGATCTCCTCCAGAGGACGACCAACTCACTGAACATGAGTCTGTCGCTGGAGGCTTCATCACAGATGATCAGATCCGAGGCGTGGGAGACCTACCAGATCTTGAAGCATTGTCCGGTGAGTGCCCATGCATGTGTCTGCAATCCATGTGTATGTTGCTTGGGTGATGTGTTCTGATTGAGTGCCGGGTGAGGCTGTGTAGTCATGACTGGTATGGGTGACCAATGTGGTCCCTCCAAAACATTCCCCAGCCTTGGGTTTGGGTATGACAGTATACCTTCTGACCACAGTTGCCAATTTGCACCTGATTACTGCAGTTGACCTTCAACTGTCATCTTGCAACAACATTGTTCAAAATGTTTTCATGTTCATTCAGCCTGATAGTTTTCATCCTTGCCATTTTTACCACACATTTTATTCCCGTACTGCCACTAACTTAAAATACTTCAGTCATAGATTACACCCCACAATGGCCCACATTTATTACCTTGTTATGGGAATGATTTCAACATTCAGGCTTTGACTGTTGTCTTCTGTCATGTTGAAGTGACCAACCATTGATGTATCCACCTGCCTGCCATCACTGCATCAGTGAACACTGGATTTGTTGCCGCGTGTGGCACTTGCGTGTTTTGTCACACTATTTTGCATGTTTTATCTCATGATGTCCATCTCACATGGATGGGTGACAGTACTTATTTCCTTCCATACGGCTGTACTTGTCAAATGTACCATGGCTATGCTACGTGCCATCTGTGTGCTGGCATGTGTCATGTATGTGTATTGGACATGCCACTCACAGGCTAATGTGTGATGCCAGTGCTATACAGCTTGCAGCACATGTGGTGCTTTTCCATCTTGGAGTCCTCAGTGTCTGCTTTTTGCCTTCCAACTCATTGACAGTGCATGCATGCCAGGGTTATTGTCATGTGGGACATGTGTCATTTATGTACTGGATCTCTGCCTCGTCAGGCCTATGTGTGTGCTATGGTGCTCATGCCTGTTTCCATTTGTTATCTTTCATGTTTTTGCAGGTGATGAGGCACTTGATGCTGTTGAGGAGGAGGAGGAGATGGTGCAGACCCAGGAGGAATCACAGCCACAACCGGGCACCACTGTAGGACGTGGGGTGGTGGTGGATGAAAACCCATTTGTCCTACAGACCATGCTGTCCATGGGTGTCTCTGGGTACGCCTCCGCAGACCTCTATGAATCAGGTGCTGAATCGGACATTGAGACATATGTGCCGTTGCGGGTTTGTGTTTCTGGCAGAGATGCTGTTCTGTCCAATCCACCTGCACCGGGGGTAAACCCCTCTATGGGGATTTCAGTGTTGGAAAGTCCGCCTTTGGCGGTTACGGATGCAGGGTCACACTCTACAATATTTGCTCCTGTTCCTGGGCCAGCAGATCAAAGGAGGAATGCAGTCCTGCAGCTTCAGGCAGTGCCAGCACAGCAAGATGCAGATCGCCTTGCCCCAAACAGGTGTGGTGCCCGCCAACAGGGTGGCCGTGCGCCACCAGGCAATACTGTGTGGGAGAACTCCATGTACAGAATAGCAGCACAACAGGGGGCATCGTGTGAAATGATGGCTCAGGCAATGGATAGGGTGGCCACTTCCATTCTCCCCCCTGAAAGGCAGATGGAGCTCTAGCAGCAGGCAACAGACTCAATTTGCCACTCACACAGGGAGGACATGTTGGCGTCCAACAGGGACCGGCGGGCTGGTCTGGAGACTCTGCGCACAGCCATATCTGCAGAGTCCCAGGCCCACAGGGAAGCCCTGAGGTTAGAACACAGGTCCCTCAGAGATACTCTGGGTGAACTTGAGGTTTCCCGGAATTTTAGGTTAGATCAGCAGCTGGAGCAGCTCACACATTCACTCTCAGCTGAGCTCCAGGCAACCCGTGCGGAGATCCGGGCATCACGTGAGGCCATGCAGGCACAAATGCGTGCTACCTGTGCGGTGCTGCATGGGGGTCTCTGTGCCATCATCCTGCAGAACCAAACCTTCCAGACCCGCATGCTTGCTGCCATGGAGGACCATACCAGGGCTTTGCATGGGCTGCCTCACATATCATGGCCACCTCCTGATGTAGCAGCAGAGGGTGATGACAGCGACGGCAGTTCTCCCATTGTAGCATTGCAGTGCAGGCCATGAGCCCATGGAGGTATTTTTGTTTTCTCAACATCCACCCATGTGGGTGTTGGGGTGCACCCTGTACCTCGTCCCTGCTGGGTGGTCCACACATGGCCATTTTTTATTTTTTATTTTTACAGTGTGTTGCTTTGTGTGGCTCCCGTGGGCATCCACTGTGTATTCCAGCTGGGCACATGCAGGCTTGTCCTGTCTTTGGGTTAGATGCTTGGGTTCCTGACACACACACCCCTCCTGCTTTCCCTTACATGGGCTTGCAAAGGGTGTGACCAAGTGACAGTGACTTACACAGTGACATTGGGCTCCCATGAGTTGTGTGGGCAGTCTGTAGTCAAAACTGTGTGTACATCCCTAGTGGGAATTGTTGTTGGATTCTACACTGCATAGTGTATTGATATAGGCTTGTGCATCCATGTCTTTCTCCTTGTATACATGTAGCTTCTTCATGTCTTCACAAGCCCGTCTCCTTTGCAGATGCAGTTCATGTTGTATGCAGTACACTGACACATTTGCCTGACAGCAACACTCTGCAGTTGGAAGGGGTCGATGTGCTGCCTTAGTCAGGTTGTGAGACTTGCACTACTTTAATTTTATACTGTCATATATTGCCACTGTTTCATCCTGTGCTGCTGTTTTGTGTTGCTGGTAAGTATTTGTTCACGTGTGCTGGTTTTGATTGATTACTGGGAGCATATTGTCTGTGGCCTGTTTCCATTTGGGACAGTGCACTTTGTGACACTTGTGCCATGTGTTTTGCATTCATTTGGTTGCTTCCACATTGCATGCCATGCCATGGTGTGTTGGGTAGCTGAGATGGGGAGGGGTTGGGTGACATGCCACTATTTTGATGTGGTATTTTGCAAGGGGGTAGTCGTTCATGCTGCATGAATGTGTGGTTTTTTGTGACACAGCATTGGGTGTCTTTAAGTAGCTAGGGATGCACACAATGTAACATTTCCAGGTGAACAATCTCAGGCTGGTATGGTTGTGACAGTTGACTTCCCTTTTGTCATCATCATTGATTGTCAGATGGTATGTGCCAGGGCTGTGTGCATTCCGCAGGGGTGGGATTTTAGGTGAAGTAATTTACCACTAGCTGGTTACGGGCTGCCTCACCACGTGCCCTTTCACCTCCCATGCGCAGCGGGCATGCATGTGGTTGGGGATGTGGGGTCACCACCATGTCCACCACCACACCCCGCCAGGTTGCAATGTTGTGCAGAACACATGCTGCCACTATGATCCTGCACACTACTGGGGGCGCATATAGCAGCTGCCCACCAGAGCGGTCAAGGGAGCGAAAGCGTGACTTGAGCACTCCGAATTTGCGCTCCACTATGCCCCGGGTTGCAATATGGTCTGTGTTGTATCTTACCTCAGGTGGTGTGGTGGGTTCCAAATTGGCGTCATCATGTAGGTGCTCAGAGGGTAGGCACTGTCCCCTGGGGAGGTGATGATGGCTATCATTAGTGGGGTTTTCACATTAGTCAGTATTTGACATGCATGCATGTGCAGAGGCATTTATACTCACCAATCAGCCATGTGTCGCCACCCAGCTTCCAGGCCCCGGTTTAGGGGTGACATTCTGAAAATGAAACTATCATGGCTTGAGCCTGGATAGTTGGCATATACTGAAGTGATGATTCCCTTGGCGTCACATACTACCTGCACGCTGATTGAATGCCAGTGCTTGCGGTTTCGATATATATGCTCAGTGGCCCTGGGAGGACATAGAGCCACATGGGTGCAATCAATGGCACCTAGCACTTTGGGGAAGTGTGCCACACCCGTAAAAGTCCTGGACCATGGCCTGCCTTTCTGCAGGTGTTCTGGGCATGTATATGTGCCTGCAGACTGAGGGGCGTGCAGTCATGATGGCCTACACCTGGTGTAGGCAGCGTGACTGCGTGGCCTGTGACACACACCCCACTATGGCACTTGTCCGCTGAAATGACCCAGTAGCCAAGAAGTGCAGTACATTGAGCACCTTTTCCAAGGGGCTCAGTGCTTACGAGCACAGGGTGGGTGATGTGAGGTTATCCTCCCACTCCCTCACCAGCTCTAGGATTATGTGTGATGGAAACCTGTACCTCCCATACACCTAATCATCAGGCATCCCAAAAAGGCTGGTTCTGGGTAAAAAAATTCGGGGCCTGGCTGTCTTCCTCCTCCTGAGGTGTCCCACGAACACTGCTGCGAGGAACGGTATATTCATCGTAGCGTCTGAGCTTGTTTGTTGTTTGTGCGCACTTTTATGCTGCGCGGGGCCGCTTACGCCTGCTTCCTGCTGGCGTACGTGTTTCCGGATAAGCGTGTCTTTTTTGGCGCACGCCTTTCCCCTGTTCGATTCCATGAATACGTGTTGTAGGCGCGCGTGTGGGCGTTGCGAGCATTTACCTCCTGTACTTCCCCCGTAACGCCCACATTTTCACGCATTGTTCCCCATTCCGCGTGTTACGCCTCGTGTTACGCCCACTTCTGTTGTGTGCACTGCGTTATGTGCGCTTTCGCTGTGCACGTAGCGCACGCCGTTTAATGACGTGTGCGCCCGCATGCACCACTCACGATTTTAGCGCACATCCCAGGATTTACACGCGCACTGAATTCCATGAATCGATGTGCGTGGCTTTGGTACGCGTGCGCTGCGATTTTCACGCTTGACCTGCGATTTTCACGCTTGCGCTCCTCTTTTCGGCGCACATTTATTCCATGAATCGGCCCCATGGTTTCCAAAGCAGTACTCCTGTTTGGGTAGTATGTGTCTGGTAAGTTGTTTTTCAAAATGTCTTGGCTGTTGGGATCATTTTTGGCTATTGTTTCTATGTCTTGGTATGAATTGAGAACTCTTTTTTCTCGATTTAGCAGGATCAATGCTTAGCCATACCATGCTTTTAGATTTCCCATACAAGGCAGTGCCGGTTAAACGGTCTGCGGCTTTGTAGCAGCCACATTCTCTGTGGGAGAGCATTTTTATGCCAAAGCTGTACAATTTCTGTGACAGTGTTTTGTCAGATGATATGTCGTCCCAGAGGTCTTTGAGCTCTGTTTTCTGTACTTTGGTTAAGGTAAGCTGTGACATATCGTGCAACTGCAGTGGAATTGTCTGCAATTTACTGAACATCTGTTTTTGCATTCCATAGAAGGACAATGATTGTTTTGTAATCATTGATGTACTTTGATCCTTCTGTTCTTTTTATGCAGTATCTGTTCTTAGGTGATTTGCCTTTGACAATGTGTCTAACCGAAGACATGAAGTTGTTCACTTGCCCTGTTGCTGAAACTGGTCTAGGGAAATCAAAGCAGCATTTGGTGTAGTATTTCCCTTTGTTTTTATATTTGCACCAACAATACTTGCCACACTTGTTTCTTTGAAATTGCAAAATTTGTGCATGTAGGTCGCTATGTTTGTGAAGGGATTTCGCAGTGACATATTTGTGGATGAACTGCAAAACAGTAGGATCACTGTCCTGACCAAATTTAGGAGCATCTTTAATCCACAAAAGCATGTGGATGTGTGGTGCTCCTCTGGCTTGATATTCTTTTCTCCCAAAGAAGTGTTGCACTTCTCCGAGGGGAGGAACTGTTTTATTACAAATGAAGTGAAGCATGGCAATAAAATGATGTTGGAAGTACTGTGATACATTTACAGGATCAAGAGAAAAGAGTTCTGCAGGTTCTTTTATGTATATATTTGCTTTGTTTTCATTTGCTATGCGTAGGAAATCGTGCAAGTCTTCCCATGCGTACTCTTCACAACTTAACATCACAAACCATGTGGGCAGGCCAAGATTGCGTATCATACAGCGTACATCTGCGTGACGTCGGAACCAGTATTCTTTCAGGCATGCATGTTTGCTAAACGATTTGTAATACTTGACTGTAAAACTTCAGCTTTTTCTTCCAACTTTTGAAGTAAGTGCGTAGCAGACATATTTTGAAATTTGTAACCTGTTTTCAGTGTGTGGGCAACTCTGTAACATAGTGTTGCTAGTTCACTTTCAAAGAGAAGGTGGAATTTGTATTCAATGTTTTGTCTGGATCTGGGGTCTTCAGAATACATTCGTAAAGAGTGGTATTCTGATGCTGTTATTTGTGTGGGTCTTTCATCGTAGCTTCCACCTTTTCCAGTAGGAAAAAGTAGAGGAAAGGCTTGTGCTTCTTCACTTTTTTCCCATATGCTGATTGGAGATCCTTTAGCTTGCTGCATTTGGTATGTTTCCAGTGCATCATCTGTGGTCTCTTTGGAGTGCAATGGGTGAATTGTATAGTGGTCTAAAATATTGGATGCTGTAGTAGTATCTAGAAGTTGAAATTGGCCAGTTCCTGATGAGTCTTGAATTATTTTGGTGGTTTCCCTCAGGTTTTCCACAATGTTTATTTCTTTGTAGTGTTCATTGTTGTCTTTTAGATATTGCAGGGCTTCTCTAACTTTATGTAAATCCACTAGTTGCTGCCCAATTCTTTTGTCTTTTGTAGGTATTTCTTTTTTGTATGTGTTTAATAGTTGGTTGACATCTGCAAGGTTGTTGCTACTCTATTCTAAAGATATTGGTTTTTGTAAGTGGGTTTCACTTCCAAAATATTTGCTTTGGATGTGCTAAAGCAGGACTTTTTGCATAGTACAGTTTATGAACGAGATTCCGTACAGTTGAATGGTGTGTTGCTAACATTTTGATATGGTGGAAGGTGCTTTTGCCAGTAGGTCCATAAATGCAGGCTAATGAATGTCCTCGTAGTCCTGTGTATTTGCGAACTGGTCAGGAGTCTATAGTTTGTAATATTTGAATTTTTAATTTGTCTTTGCCTTTCACATACTGATTGAGGAACTGGCGTAAAGATGTGAAAGATATTTTGCACACGTTACACATTGATGTGCACGGCCATTTGTAGACTGGACTTAATGGTTCGGTGGAATGGAGAGTTGATGCTAAGTTTGCTGGGGATATTTTTGTGAGCAGCGTTGCTGGTTCCATGATGGTATTGTTAACCTTTTCATACCCTCGTCCACTGCTGTGTATGGCAATTGGGTTTGTTTGCTTTTGTTTGTATGCATCTTCATTGAAATATGGCTCTGTGCTGGTGGTGTGACTCCACTCATCTGCACAGATGTTTGCAAAGCTATCTTTGTTGATATTCTGTCTGTTGCAAAGTCCTGGTTGTTGTTTAGTAATTTGATTTGTTAGTGGTTTCATTCTGTTTAAAACTAACATAAATAATTTCCTTTTGAGAAGGATTACATTGTCAATGAGAGCTTCCAGCATTAGTTTTCTGCGGTAGGTTTTAAGGGTTGAGCATGATTTGTCCCCTGTTTTTATAAGGCTCTGAAGGGCACTGTTGGAACATTTTTTGTAAAAAGAATTTCTTTAGTATGCTTACTTGTGGCTCCATCAAGATTTGTAGGTTCAATGCTAGCTCTAGTGGTAATTGCAGTCTTCTTAATAGATTTCTTTTTAGTTTTACATTTTGAAAGAGGAGTCAGAATTTCTTTCCTGTAAGCTACTTCAGTTTGGTTTAGTGACTGTATTAGCTATTTTGTTTGAACTTTTTGAACAAATTCTGCTAGAGGCGGATGCCTATTTTGGACACTTTTAGTTTGATCTGCTCTATGTCTGCGTTGCTTTCTACGGAGTTGCTTTTTGGTAGGCATTCTTTGGTGTCTGTTGGAGAAAAAAAGAAAGTGTGGGTTGGGAGGTTGTGCAATGTATGTGTGCACTGTGCATAAGTGTCTGAGTTTGAGGGAAGGCATACACGTAGAGGTGCAATCATTAATAGTGAATCAAATGCTGCTGGGTTGATACAATTGTGTGTCCTACAAATCAAGAACACTGCACTGTCTGAGTAGCAGGTACAACACTGTGACAGTATTGCACTTACTTTGCTGGATGAAAAGAATAAGTTTCTTCTGTGTTCTGTTTTGTACTTGAGATGCCACTGGCTTTGAGTAGCGTGGTATTCACTGCTAATGCGAAAGAAGGAAGTTAGTACATATGTGTGTTAATGGCACAGTAATTTCACTTGAAGAACAGATTAGTTACATTTGAAGAAAGATTTCTTGCCAGAAAGGGGTACTGTACGTGTTAAATTGCACAGCTTTGTATATGAATTGGGACTTTGGAGCATCATTATCATTGTTAGGGGGTTAGTGGTGTATTTGTAAGTTTGTCCTATGAGGTGCACTTTTGAAAGTGTATGTGTTGCTGTTGCACTATTTAGTGTGGAAATGGATTCGTGGAAGTTGTAGTAGGCTGAGAAAAAGGCTTGGAAAGATGCACATATTGGAAAGGATAATGTTTTTGTGTGTGGAATTCAATTAATTTTTCTGCACATAGATGCTTGCTACATGAGTGGAGGAAACCTTTCAGTTCTTTGATTTATTTATTCACATTTCAAATGGCACTGTTCTGAATGTTCAGATGTATTTGTTTGGTTTTGCAAGAATGGTAGGTCCTGTTAATTGTGCAAAGTATGTACTTGCCATGGTTTGCCAACGTACATGCAGTTTCCCTTTGCTGTGTGCAATCTGGGCATTTTACATAGGTCCTGTCACTTCAACTTGCTTTAAACATGATTCCAACATGGTTTTCTTTTTTTCATGTGTAAATACATCAGAGAAAGTGGTGAGGAAATGGAAATATGAAGTTTGAAACAATTATGCAAGTGGGCATTAAAATAAAAGTTTGTAAGGACACAGCTTTGTAAGTAAGTGCCACTTGATGTTAGGAGATGGGACAATTGACTGTATGATTATTTGGTAGATTATGGAAGGTAAGTGGCAGGCACTCTGTTCAAATGCATGCATTGTATCTACTTGCAATGCTTTGGTAAGTTACAAGCTGGTTTCCTGTTCTGTGTGCATTCTAGGAATTTCATAATAGGTGTGTTGGGGGTGGGCGTGGTTGTGAAAATGACATAAGGAAAGAAGAGAATAACAGTTTGCACATTACAATGACTGATATGGGTAAATGAAAACTTGGAATGCACAAAGGTTTGCAAGTGACACTTGACAGGAGAGGGAGAAATTACAGTATGCTTTTTTGCAGGTTCTGCAGGGTAAGTGGCAGGTACCCTGTTCTGATGCATTTATAAAAGAGTTGCAAATGTACTGTACACACAATATTTATTCCTGTTGTTTGTGTTGATGCATGTAGATGTGGATGAATCTGGAAGCAGAAACTTTGCTCATGCCTACAGCTCAAACCGCTGGACGGATTTTCATCAAATGTGCGGCAGGAGCAGTAGATTGGTCCGAAAGCATGCTTTTGTAAATTTGCTGAAAATCCGTCTGGTACATTTTTAAAAAACGGTCAAAATGTAGGTAAAAAGAATTAGTGATATCTGGGTCCGCTATGCATACTCACTTCCCTGTTCGCTCCGTGGACAGTACTCCGATTGGCTACGAAGGCACCATCATGTCTGCAGACATATAACATGCTAGCCGATTGACTAGAGGGAAGCGTGAGGTGCGTCACATTTTCCTGATGCTCCCACCTTGTTGGATCCAAGGATATTCACGGACAGAGCAGTGGCGGACAGAGCCACAATTTGGGGAGTGTGTTGGGGGGAAGAGTGGCTGGAGAGGGTCAAGGAGTGAAAGATGGGTCAAATGATGTATTTGTTTAGGTGGAAGAAGGCCGTGCTGTGATCGCGGTGTCCACGGACACCATGGTAGTCCGCGGACACCGCGCCACTGGGCAGATTGTTGGTATTTTATTATGTTATGATGTACTGCTTTTGGGTAGTTAGTAGAGTATTGGGTGGAGAGGACATGCATTGAAGAGTTTGTGCATTGGCTGCAAGTACTTTCCTAATATGTCAAGTGAAGTGGATAGGCCTTGAGGTGGTTGTGTTATGTTTTTTGGGTTGTAGTAAGTGGTCAAGTGTTTGCTTGCATGGCTGTGTTATGCTGTGGTGGTTGTGGCCAGGGCCGTCTTGGGTGCTTGGCCGGAGGCCGTAGGCCAGAGGCCATGCACCCAAGTCTCTAGGCCCTGGCCACAACCACTGCAGCATAACACAGCCATGCAAGCAAACATTTTGACAGTGGCATGTGGGTTGCATAGGGTGTATGTCCATAAGAGTTTGGCCACTGGCTGCCAGTAGTGTAATAGTATTTGTAGGAAAGTGGACATGGTGTGTGGCAGTTGGTGTGTTGGACTGTGTTCAGAATGTTGGGTGTATGATATTGTATGGCTGGCTACAACTTTCAAAGTATAATGCAGGTATGCACTGAATGTTGTGACTCCAATCATTGTATACTTACTGTTTGCGTTCTTGAGGCTGTATGCAGTTCTTTGCATGGTATAAGAAAATGTAGCAGAAATGTTCTTTTCATTCTCTGTGATAAAAAAAAGATCACATGTTAGGGTAGGTACTTTGTAATGTGTTATTGCATTGCATAGCAGACATTTGTGTACTTCGCGGACCCTTATAGTTAGTACTTTACAAGTACTATGCTTCAAACCAGTGTACTGTGCAATGTGCTCAGTTCGTGTGTTTGTTCGCATAATCATTAGATCTGTGGGGAAAAAAATCCATGCAGGATTAAAAAAAAACCTTTCTACGTTTATTTGTTGTAATATGGTACAGTCTTTTTCGGTGGTCGATTGTAGTAGGAGGAATTGAAAAGGTTTATGGTTTTTGGTTTGCAAGTGGTGGTACTATTGTTGCAGTTGGACACCAGTTGGCGTATTCTAATTGTTTATTTCTTGTTGCATTTTAGCAGTATTAATTTATTCGTTTGGTTTTTGATCTTTTGTAAGTACTTTGGTACTGCACAGTAATGTTGCAGAATTTTTGGGGCATTTAGATACCTTTTGGCGTATTATAACTGTTCATAGTTTCAAGGTTTTTGAGGGTTTGTTCATACGTAATAAGTGTTGCAGGGTTTCCTCAGAAAAACGTATATTGCAGTATTATGGTTGCAGTTAGATACCAGTTGGCGTATTCTAACTATTTACATGCTTTCACTTCTACAGGATATGTTTTCAAGCATGTTTTCTCTTGTTGGTGGATGTACATTTTCACTGTTAGATAGCTGTTGCCTTATTCTATCAGTTTGTGGATTTAAAGATTATTGAGGACGTTTTGTAGATGCTCATACATTAAGTAAGAGTTTGCAAGATTTGCTGGTAATCTCTGTTTCAGACTAATTAGAAGTATCATTACATTCAAACCATCCACATTTCATTTGAATGCATGCAGGATAGTGACCTGCATTGTTTGGGGCTCCTGCGTCGTAGATTATGCCAACTGTTGTGAAGGTTTTCTTGCCAAGTGACACTTGTCCATGTGTGAATCCAGTCAGCTTGCAGTTGTTTTTGGTCCCATCTGCATTGTAACGCAATAGCATTACTATTACGTATTCGCTATGTGACTGTATCTGTAAGGTGGAACTATTATCGGAATTGCAAGTAGTGCATAATATACCATGGTTTGCATGTTGTACAAGCTGCTGAAATGGAATGGATTGACAGTTAGGTATGGATACATACGCAAAGTGTTCATTTGGGACTTGTTTGTGCATTAGTTGGCTGCAGAGATTGCATATATGTTTCCACATGTATGAAATCAGGAGGATTTCATTTATAGGTATGTTTTTGTTTTTCAGTACTTGTAGTAAGTTCATTAGAAATTCCTGTGGATCTTCTTGTGTGTTTATAGTGAATCTCACCATTCGTGCAGAGTAGTACAATTCCTGCCTTATTCCAGAAACACTGTAAGTGTGGTCTGGATTGTTTGTTGCATTTCTGTGAAGGACTAACATTTGCAAAAACAATTGGTCTGTGCCGTTTCAGTAAAAGTTTTCAACAAACGGTGGCAATTGGAATAGAATATTGATTGCAACATTTGCATAGCAATTTACACCACTTGTATTGGAAAATTTGAATGGACTAGACAGTTCTGTGTCTGAGTCATTGATGGAAGTGCACGTTGTTTCTTTGATGATGTAGTTGGCTTTGTTTGTGCAGTACAGTATGCATTTCTTTTTTAGTAGATCCTTCTTTCGTTGTGGTAATTGATGAAGTACCAGCTGCTTTTACTTTCTTTGGAGGTACTGTTGTGAGATCATGTATAAGTTGAGTCTGCACTAGTTTTCTCTTACAAAGTTTTTTGAGGAACAGGGTACATTTTGAGATGGGGTGCGTAGAGTGCACGTAGTCTATTGTACTCTACAATGCAAGGAATATCAGCGTTGACTTTACTTGCATCAAAATTGACTAGAAATAGTCCTTCAAGTGTATGTAGGCATGCCAGTGCTACGTAACTCATGCCTTCTTTAAACAGTATGCTGCCAATATCTATCAATGCTTGATCTAGGGTAAGACATTGTGATTTATGAATGGTGACTGTGTATGCTAGAGACAGAGAAAATTGTTCTCTGCGTACATACATTTCTTTGAAAAGAAGGAATCGGGCAGTTGAGCGTCCTATCCTTCTAACTTCTGAAAGTTTGTCAAAGTGAATATTGAAGTATGTTTGGAAGTCATCAACTGTACCAAGTGCTCCATTAACTAATCCTTGCTCCACATTAACATCACTATACAGTTTAAAGACAATGGCCTCATTACGAGTCTGGCGATAGCCATGCCGGAAAAACCGGCAGGCTGCTGCCGGACCCGTAATACCATTCCGCTTCCGTGATTGCCGGAATCACCGGGGCATTACAACCCCAGTGACCCGGTAATTCTGGAGGCGGAATTCTGTAAATCCCCATTCCCATGGTGTCCCATAGGACTCTGCGGGGATGGGGACCATGGAAACATTGGTTCCATCTATGACAAAGCCGGTGTTTCCATGTCCGCCTGCAGGCGGGTGGTGTTAATCCCGCCAGTTTGGACCTGGCAGGAGTGACACCTCCCGCCTGCAGGACTTAAATCAGCCGGTCCGGAAACAATGGTGGCGGTTTTACTGCCACCGTTCTTTCCAGACGGGCAGGGTCGCAATGCGGCCCAATGCTAATATTTTCTCTACACCATCTGTGTTAGAGATAGAGTTTTTGAAGGTATTTAGTCATGCTGTGGCTTGTTGACAGATGGGTAGTTTCATAGCGAGCACTTCAAGCTTGTCTGTGGAATAAATTTGAACTATTGGTTGCATTTCTTTTTTCTGCATTGTTTCATTGAATTGTGCACAGCTTGCAAGAGTTGGCATCAAGGACATACAGTTTACATTTTTGTGTGCTAATTGTTCACCTTTCACTGGTGTTAATTGAAGAAGATCTCCGAAAACAATAATGTGTTTTCCTCCAAAGAGTTCTTCATAGTCCATTTTGAGGACCTTTTGTAATCTGAGGTGAATCAAAGCCAACATTAGGTTGGAGACCATGCTCACTTATCTATTAGGAGCATTTTCATTTGTTTCAAAACTCTGTGTAGTTCCATAGCAGCTTCTGCTGAAAGTTTGTAGTAGTCTAATTTGTTTTGGTGTTCTACTGGACAGAGTAGTAATCAGTGTAAAGTGACACTGCCTATGTTGCAGGCAGCTAACCTGTGGGGGCAGGTACAACAGCTGACAATTTGTTGTTTGTCAATTGTTGGAGGAACTTGCTGATGATTTTTATTAAGAATGTTTTCCCTGAACCAACTTGACCACTTACATATAGCAGTACAGCAGGTTTGCAGTCTTGACAGGTACACGTTTAGTTTCATTTTGCACACCATGTTCAATTTGTTTAGTTACTTCTAGGAAAATTCTACTCTGTTCATTTTTTAATTGTGATTTGAGTATAGCAAAGTCTCTAGATTCCTCATACTGGCACATGGTGTTTTCTACTTCAGTCATTGCTAATTCTCCTTCATTTGCTATGCGTGGCTGTCCAAGTGGTTCTTGGCTTCCTGTTAGAGAGGGTTGACTGCTGTCAGGAGTGTCTATATTTAGTTGTGGCTGGAGTTCTTCTTCTTGTTGGCGTTCATTGTCTAACATGGTTTTGTACTGCGTAACATTTATATCTGTTATAGTGCTTTAATTTGCTTTGAAAACATCTTCATAGGAGGCATGGGTATCTAATAAATCTTCTTTTCTCCATGGTTTCAAAAGTTGCAGTAGGGCCATGTAATACAGTTCTTTATGTTGAGGAGTTTTTAATGATAGTTTTATTTGGTTTACGAGGCTGTGTTTGGTAAGAACCAGGCTGCCCTCACAACCTTTGTGTATTTTTTTTCTCATCTGGTTTAATATTATTTTTGTATGTGAAGTTTTGGCCTATGTGGTATAGACACATGGTTTCCAAAGTAGTACTCCTGTTTGGGTAGTATGTGTCTGGTAAGTTGTTTTTCAAAATGTCTTGGCTGTTGGGATCGTTTTTGGCTATTGTTTCTATGTCTTGGTATGAATTGAGAACTCCTTTTTTCTGGATTTAGCAGGATCAATGCTTAGCCATACCATGCTTTCAGATTTCTCATACAAGGCTTCGTAGCAGCCACATTCTCTATGGGAGAGCATTTTTATGCCAAAGCTGTACAATTTCTGTGACAGTGTTTTGTCAGATGATATGTCGTCCCAGAGGTCTTTGAGCTCTCTTTTCTCTACTTTGGTTAAGTAGGCTGTGACATATCGTGCAACTGCAGTGGAATTGTCTGCAATGTACTGCACATCTGTATTTGCATTCCATAGAAGGACAATGATTGTTTTGTAAATATTGATGTACTTTGATCCTTCTGTTCTTTTTATGCAGTATCTGTTCTTAGGTGATTTGCCTTTGACAATGTGTCTAACCGAAGACATGAAGTTGTTCACTTGCCCTGTTGCTAAAACTGGTTTGGGAAACCAAAGCAGCATTTGGTGTAGTATTTCCCTTTGTTTTTATATTTGCACCGACAATAATTGCTACACTTGTTTCTTTGAAATTCGAAAATTTGGGCATGTAGGTCGCTATGTTTGTGAAGGGATTTCGCAAGTGGCATATTTGTGGATGAAATGCAAAACAGTGGCATCACTGTCCTGACCAAATTTAGGAGCATCTTTAATCCACAAAAGCATGTGGATGTGTGGTGCTCCTCTGGCTTGAAATTCTTTTCTCCAAAATAAGGGTTGCACTTCTCCGAGGGGAGGAACTGTTTTATTACAAATGAAGTGAAGCATGGCAATAAAACAATTATGTAAGTACTGTGATACATTTACAGGATCAAGAGAGAAGAGTGCTGCAGGCTCTTTTATCTATATATTTGCTTTGTTTTCATTTGCTATGCATAGGAAATCGTGCAAATCTTCCCATGCATACTCTTCACAACAAGTAACGTCACAAACCATGTGGGCAGGCCAAGGTTGCGTATAATACAGCGTACATCTGCGTAACGGCGGAATCAGTATTCTTTCAACCACGCATGTTTGCCAAAAGATTTGTAATACTTGATTGTAAAACTTCATCTTTTTCTTCCACCTTTTGAAGTAAGTGCATAGCAGACATATTTGGAAATTTGTAACCTGTTTTCAATGTGTGTGCAAATCCGTAACATAGAGTTGCTAGTTCACTTTCAAAGAGAAGGTGAAATATGTATTCAATGTTTTGTCTGGATCTGTGGTCTTCAGAAAACATTCGTAAAGAGCGGTATTCTGATGCCGTTATTTGTGTGGGTCTTTCATCGTAGATTCCACCTTTTCCAGTAGGAAAAAGTAGAGGAAAGGCTTGTGCTTCTACACTTTTTTCCCATATGCTGATTGGAGATCCTTTAGCTTGCTGCATTTGGTATGTTTCCAGTGCATCATCTGTGGTCTCTTTGGAGTGCAGTGGGTGAATTTCATAGTGGTCTAAAATATTGGATGCTGTAGTAGGATCGAGAAGTTGAAATTGGCCAGTTCCTGTTGAGTCTTGAATTATTTCAGTGGTTTCCCTCAGGGTTTCAATGTTTATTTCTTTGTAGTATTCATTGTTGTCTTTTAGATATTGCAGGGCTTCTCTAACATTATGTAAATCCACTAGTTGCTGCCAAATTCTTTTGTCTTTTGTAGGTACTCCATTCACTAGGATAATCAAAGATTGATCTATTGGCCGTTGCACTCCCAGAGTGTCTATATTGTCTTTGGGATCTAATGGCAAATACACTACTTTGCCATGAATGCCTTTCAGTAATTCAGAGGGAGGCAGTTTTGCTGTTTTTGGTTGAAGGCGTATTACTGCTTGAAATGGGTGCACTGTTTGGATTATAATGCTCTCATACAAGTTAAGTTATTGGAGTGGTTTTGGTAGTGGGAATATTTCCAAGTTATTAGTTATAGCCTGTGAAGGTATTTGGTTGTTGTCAAGTTTTGCAGTGCAGTATCTGCAAAGTATTGAGGGGTTAATAATTTTGTATTTGTTTTCTGCTATAAGATATAGAGCTAATTGGAACCACTGGGATTCCTCATTGTCTTCTTTTTTGTACATTATGTCTACAGTTTTTCTGTTCTTTTTACATACACACACACACATGATTTGGCACTTCAGCAGATGTGCTTTTAAACTTTAGTATTTCTTTTTTGTATGTGTTTAATAGTTGGTTGACATCTGCAAGGTTGTTGCTACTCTATTCTAAAGATATTGGTTTTTGTAAGTGGGTTTCACTTCCAAAATATTTGCTTTGGATGTGCTAAAGCAGGACTTTTTGCATAGTACAGTTTATGAACGAGATTTCGTACAGTTGAATGGTGTGTTGCTAACATTTTCATATGGTGGAAGGTGCTTTTGCCAGTAGGTCCATAAATGCTGGCTAATGAATGTCCTCGCAGTCCTGTGTATTTGCAAACTGGTCAGGAGTCTATAGTTTGTAATATTTGAATTTTTAATTTGTCTTTGCCTTTCACATACTGATTGAGGAACTGGCGTAAAGATGTGAAAGATATTTTGCACACGTTACACATTGATGTGCACGGCCATTTGTAAACTGGACTTAATGGTTCGGTGGAATGGAGAGTTGATGCTAGGTTTGCTAGGGATATTTTTGTGAGCAGCGTTGCTGGTTCCATGATGGTATTGTTAACCTTTTCATACCCTTGTCCACTGCCGTGTATGGCAATTGGGTTTGTTTGCTTTTGTTTGTATGCGTCTTCATTGAAATATGGCTCTGTGCTGGTGGTGTGACTCCACTCATCTGCACAGACGTTTGCAAAGCTATCTTTGTTGATATTCCGTCTGTTGCAAAGTCCTGGTTGTAGTTTAGTAATTCATTTTGTTAGTGGATTCATTCTGTTTAAACCTAATATAAATAATTTCCTTTTGAGAAGGATTACATTGTCAATGAGAGCTTCCAGCATTAATTTTCTGCGGTAGGTTTTAAGGGTTGAGCGTGATTTGACCCCTGTTTTTATAAGGTTATGAAGGGCACTGTTGGAACATTTTTTGTAAAAAGAATTTCTTTAGTATGCTCACTTGTGGCTCCATCAAGATTTATAGGTTCAGTGCTAGCTCTAGTGGTAATTGCAGTCTTCTTAATACATTTCTTTTTAGTTTTACATTTTGAAAGAGGAGTCAGAGTTTCTTTCCTGTAAGCTACTTCAGTTTGGCTTAGTGACTGTATTATCTATTTTGTTTAAACTTTTCGAACAAATTCTGCTAGAGGCGGATGCCTATTTTGGACACTTAGTTTGATCTGCTCTATTTCTGCGTTGCTTTCTACGGAGTTGCTTTTTGGTAGGCATTCTTTGGTATCTATTGGAGAAAAAAAGAAAGTGTGGGTTGGGAGGTTGTGCAATGTATGTGTGCATTGTGCATCAGTGTCTGAGTTTGAGGGAAGGCATAAACGTAGAGGTGTGTGATTGTGAAATGGGCTGTTACTTCAGGTTGGGACGTATCTGTGTGTTGCTATACTGGTGTTCAGATGACAATACAAAGTGTGCACCTGCTGAGGTGCAATCATTAATAGTGAATCAAATGCTGCTGGGTTGATACAATTGTGTGTCCTACAATACAAGAACACTGCACTGTCTGAGTAACAGGCACAACACTGCGACAGTGTTGCACTTACTTTGCTGGATGCAAAGAATAGGTTTCTTTTGTGTTCTGTTTTGTACTTGACTTGAGATGCCACTGGCTTTGAGGAGTGTGGTCTTCACTGCAAATGTGAAAGAAGGAAGTTAGTACATGTGTGTGTTAATGGCTCAGTAATTTCACTTGAAGAACAGATTAGTTACATTGGAAGAAAGATTTCTTGCCAGAAAGGGGTACTGTATCTGTTAAATTGCACAGCTTTGTATATGAATGGGTACTTTGGAGCATCATTATCATTGTTAAGGGGGTTAGTGGTGTATTTGTAAGTTTGTCCTATGAGGTGTACTTTTGAAAGTGTATGTGTTGCTGTTGCACTATTTAGTGTGGAAATGGATTCGTGGAAGTTGTAGTAGGGGGAGAAAAAGGCTTGGAAAGATGCACATATTGGAAAGGATAATGTTTTTGTGTGTGGAATTCCATTAATTTTTTGTCATGATGCCTAACCCCGGGGAACCAGACCAGGTCCAGCAACCCCGGAAGCAGGCATCACATTATTTTGAGCAAACCCAAAAACCCCTGCTAGGGGCTGTTTGGGTTTGGTCCTGGCGCCTATGGTGCCAGGCTCATATGGAGAGTCAGTCCTGGCGCCATAGGCGCCAGGCTCATAGAGTAGAACTTACCTGATGCAGACCAGGCTGCAAGCTTACCTGATGCAGACCATGCTGCAGAGCTCCAAGCCAAATGAGGCTTGGAAGGGACTATTTTACCTAGGGACTATTTTTTACTCGGGTGGGGCTGGGGAGGAATACTTACCTGGGACTACTTTGGAGGCTATTTAAACCACGCCCGAAGAGCAGCACACGCTTCGCGTTATTCTGCATGCAGCAGCGTAACGCTCTCCGTGTCTGCAAGCCTGCATCCGGCCTTCTGCCACGCCCGCCTCGAGTCTGCAGATCCTAGAAAAAGGGAGGAACAGAAGGAGAAGAGGTTAGAATAAGAGCAAAACCTTCGATCCTTACCTGAATTCCGGATACACCGCGCCTTCGAGCTGGAAGAAAGAAGCATTTTACGCGCGCCGCCTCGCCTGCTGCAGCGCCGCGCTGAACTCACCGGCCTTCGCAGCATCCTCACGATCCACCACATCCTTCTGCACGTTCCCGCCGCACTCTGGCACCTTAGAGGAACACAAGAACAGCAAAGGTGAGCCAAGGGAATAAACAGAGGCAATAGTAACTACCCCCATAGACTTACCTGATTACCGCCGCGGGTACTATTCCTCTTCACGGTCGGCGCAGCCTCCATTGCATCCTCGCCGTACCCCGGCCCCTAAGGGGAACAAAAGGACAACAAGGTGAGACGAAGGGACAAACAAGGGGAACTCTTCTCACCACAATAGACTTACCTAATTTTACCGCCAGAGGCATTATTTCCCAAACTTCATATTTTCTCTCCACACCTGAATAAGGGAGCAAGCCACAGGTTACATTCTGGCCTTATTTTATTGAACTGTGTAGGATAAGCCAAATCCTTACCTGAACTTCGTCAGCTACCACGAGGAACTCTTCGCTGGGGTCAAGCTGCAAACTGCAAGGAATCGGACAAGAGTGAAAGTCAGACATGTGAACTCTTACGAACTACATACTTTTCAGAGTCAATATTGTTCTGGAACTCACCAATTCCTTCGAGCCAGTGAAGCAACTGGTTATCAACGCGCCCCTGCGCTCAATGCAGGATGGAGAGCTCATCTTTCCAAACCATCAGAAGAATATTCCTATGGGCCAAGCAAGCGAAGCTAGGTGGGCCAGTCCAGTCCGTCATCTCAGCCCTACGCGTCACACTGGTGGAGACCGCAGCTGTCCAGTTAGGATCGACGCCTCTGTGGGAGCCAGGTGAGCTTAACATTTTTCTGCACATAGATGCTTGCTACATGAGTGGAGGAAACCTTTCAGTTCTTTGATCTATTTATCCACATTTCAAATGGCACTGTTCTGAATGTTCAGATGTATTTGTTTGGTTTTGCAAGAATGGTACGTCCTGTTAATTGTGCAAAGTATGTACTTGTCATGGTTTGCCAACTTACATGCAGTTTCCCTTTGCTGTGTGCATTCTGGGCATTTTGCATAGGTCCTGTCACTTCAACTTGCTTTAAACATGATTCCAACATGGTTTTCTTTTTTTAATGTGTAAATACATCAGAGAAAGTGGTGATGAAATGGAAATATGAAGTTTGAAACAATTATGCAAGTGGGCAATAAAATACAAGTTTGTAAGGACACAGCTTTGTAAGTAAGTGCCACTTGATGTTAGGAGATGGGACAAATGACTGTATGATTATTTAGTAGATTATGGAAGGTAAGTGGCAGGCACTCTGTTCAAATGCATGCATTGTATCTACTTGCAATGCTTTGGTAAGTTACAAGCTGGTTTCCTGTTCTGTGTGCATTCTAGTAATTTCATAATAGGTGTTTGGGGGTGGGCATGGTTGTGAAAATGACATAAGGAAAGAAGAGAATAACAGTTTGCACATTACAATGAGTGATATGGGTAAATTATAACTTGGAATGCACAAAGGTTTGCAAGTGACACTTGACAGGAGATGGAGAAATTACAGTATGCTTTTTTGCAGGTTCTGCAGGGTAAGTGGCAGGTACCCTGTTCTGATGCATTTATAAAAGAGTTGCAAATGTACTGTGCACACAATATTCATTCCTGTTGTTTGTGTTGATGCATGTAGATGTGGATGAATCTGGAAGCAGAAATTGTGGAGAGTTTTACAGTAGTTTTTGATGTAGGTGCTTAGCAATCACAGGAGACTTGTACTCAGAATGATGAACAGTACATCTAAAGTGCTGAACTGTGATGACAGAGTTAGATGTGGAGTTCTTGGATGTGATTGGTGGATGCTTGTGGGACTGCTTAACAGTAGCCAATGAGGGAGTGGTGCAGAGAGTGAAGTGGAAAGAGAAGAAGGACTGCCCCTGTGTTACGGGGTCCGCGGACACCGCAGTAGTCTGCGGACAGGCCGTGCCACATCCAGGGCTTCTCAGCATTCCTGGCATGGAAATGAAAGTGGGGGATTAGCCAATCAGGTGTTGAGGGTGTGATTCATAGGGAGAGAGGGTAATCCTTTTTTTCATTGATGTATGTAGTGAAGTTGGCTGCGGTTGGAGAGATGGAGAGAGTGAGTGTGTGGATGGTGGGAGATTGTCTTATGAGAAATCTGCATATGTATGCAGAGATATGTGGGATTTCTGCCACTTCTGGATTGGTAGGAGTGGAGACTATGTGATGTGATGTGCCATGGAAAAATTTGCAAGGTGTACTTACACTTTGTAAAAATATGTCTGTTTTCAACAGTCCAGAAGTCCCGGTGGTTAATTGTGGAGGAATGTTTTCCATGTTCAAAGATCATTTCCCAAATATCACCAAGGGCTGCATGGATGTGTTGCAGTGTCTTCAATCCTCAACAAGACATAGGAAGGCATCTTCTTAACCAAGGGATATCTTCTTTTATGTGTGCTGTTGGGATGTCATCATTCCAAAATGAGAACCTTTTGGAGGATGGTGCAAGTTCTTTTTTGCCGGACTGTGGTAATAAAATCTTTCTTAGTAATATTCAAAATTCAATCAGAAGTTTGTTTTGAAATTATGTAGATTGCATCCAGTAGGTGTAGCAGAACAAATCTGAAAAGGTCCCAAAAAATCCCAAAAAAAGCTATTTTCTCCAGCATTGGATCTTTCATGGATTCACATGCTTTGAATATTCCCCGTCGTCAGGCTGGGAATCCCCGGTACATTATATAGACCCTTTCCCGTAGGAAAACTTTTTCGACGCTTATGTGTCCTATCCACCTCGTTTTGTATCATGCGTGCCCGTACCGTCAGGACGTCATGATATAAATACAGGCCCCGCCCCCGCGCTCCCTCAGATTTCAACCGTCTTTCAAAGTAGTGGGATCTTTGTGTTTACTACTAGTGAAAACTAGGTTGTTTTTTATTTTTTTTTGTCTGTTTCGCGTAAGCGAAGTTCAAATTCTGGAGAATTATGTCTGGAAAGGCGTTATTTCGCCCATGTGCAACCTGTGGCCTCAAAAAGGTTTATGAAGGAGACGGCCACATGGACTGTATCTACTGTCTCCACCCGCACCACACGGCGGATACATGTGAGATATGCCAGGGTTTCTCCCAAAAAACCCTTAAGGACCGTAAAAGAAGGCTGGTCGACTGGCTTAATGACGGAGCGGGTGCCTACCCGGCTTCGGAAGTTGGCTCCACGGCCTCCAGGAGCAAGTCGGAGCCTCCATCGAAGAAGGTTCGGCCAGCAGAAATTCGCGCTGAGGACAAGCATAAGGGGAAACATGCTGGATCCTCCTCATCACATAAAAAGCCCTCCTCCTCCTCATCATCTAAGACGGAGAGGCTAGCGCTGTCTAAATCCTCCTCAGGGGACCGTCCCAGGTCTTCCGTGAGTCGAGAAGCTTCAGCCGGGAAGTCGGCATCGAAATCGACGACGAAGTCTAAGGGCTCGACGACGACGACTTGCTCGTCGACCTCGGTGTCATTGACGATGCCTATTACCGTTCAAGCAGCAGCGGTTGGGATTCCTTCGTCGACGGAGACTCAGTCTATGGCTTGGCTGCCTGAGGTCTATGACCCGATCCCCCCTGAGGTCTTACTGCAGCCAGACACGGCCTGCTCGGCGGAAGGGGAAGGTGACATGGTTCTGCAGCCATCGGATTTAGGCTTACGGCCTTCCACGTCGACGACGACGGCGACGAGTGCGAGCGGGGGTATGGTACCTATATCATCCACGTTACTGACCCCCCAGACGGTTTTGTCTCTGGATGTGCTTAATACTCTTCAGAAGCTACTACAGCGGCTGGATACGCAGTTCCCTCAACCTGGGACGTCATCGTCACTTTTGTCTGTACCTTCCGTCGACGAGCAAACTTGTACGGCTCGCTCGTCGACGAAACACCCATCGGCTCCCCAGGCGGTGAAAGATCGTCCTCGAGCTCAGGAGGAGGGTGAGTTGTCGGAGTCCGACTCTATACGTGATGACTCGGGGTCAGACATCTCCCTGTCACCGTCGAGGGACCCGACATGGAATTCGGATGTAGAATTGGAGTCTACGAGGAGCCAGACACAGCCATCTCCCCCTGATGATGTGGGAGCCTTCCATGCAATGATGGGGAAAGCGTGTTCCGAATTCGGCTTGATTCCTGAGGAGCAGAGGAAAGACTGTTTCCTTTTTGACCATATGGGTCAAAGGAGAAAATCGGTATTTGCCATCCCAATCCTTGACCACGTGTGGCAAGAAGGTCTCAAGACGATGCGCCATCCGTTCTCGGAACCAGCCATAAAGGGACGGATCGAGAAGAAGTTTAAAGCTCCGGAGTCCACTCCAAAATGTCTAACATCACAGCCTCTGTCTGACTCGGTGGTGTCGGCGGCAGCGGCTAGGAAGGCCAGGGTCCAGCAAAAATGTTCAACGTCACCGGAAAGCGAGGCTAGGAGGCAGGACGCATTTGGAAAGAAGGTGCTCTCGGTCGGAGCGACGACAGTAAGAGCAGCCAATTCCTTAGCGATCGTGTCACGATATGATAGGGAAATGTGGCACAAATTAGCCCCTATCCTAGAACACCTGCCAGACGAACACCGGAAAGCAGCTATGTTACTGGTGCGGGACGGCGAAGAGGCCTCGAACCACGCTATTAATATCGCAGTTGACCTAGCAGAGTCTGGTTTCAAACAAATCAACCATGGAGTAGTGCTTCGTCGACAAGCGTGGCTCAAATGTACTACTTTCCGTCCTGAAGTACAGTACAAAGTCCTGGACATGCCATGCGAAGGGGAGCACCTGTTTGGCGAAAAGGTTGATGAAGCGCTGAAAGGGATGAAAGAAGACACGGATACTGCTAGGTCCCTCGGCGCCCTTCAAACGGGTAGAAATTTTCGCTCTTTTCGCCCCTTCAGAGGTGCTTCTGGAAACTCCCGCTTTAGAGCCTCGAGGGACCGTGGATTTAACAGGCCCTCGTACTCTTCACAAGGGTTCAGACGTGCATCCCAGTCGGCACGTAGAGGCAGAGATTATCAAGCCTCCAGACGACGCGGCTCGGGTCCCTCGTCGACGAAGGACAAGCAAACCAGCAACCAATGACGGCCTTCGGAACGTCCTGGGGGGTCGAGTCTCTCATCACTTCGACCGATGGAAATGCATCACCAAAGATCGATGGATCCTAGACACGATTCGCATGGGTCATGCGCTGCAATTCAAAGACAAGCCTCCGCGTCTTCCTCCTTTATTCTCGCCACAGCCCCACCTCCAAATCCTACGACAAGAGGCGGCGCTTATGTTGCGAAAAGGGGCGGTAGAGAGAGTTCCTGTGGCACAGGAAGGCCAAGGAGTTTATTCCAGGTTCTTTGTTGTCAAAAAGCCAAACGGCAAATGGAGGCCCATTCTCGACCTGAGGGTACTCAACAAGTGGCTAAAGAGCCAAAAATTCAAAATGCTAAAACTCCAAGAGGTTATCAGATCGGTGCAACCCATGGACTATCTATCATCACTAGACCTTCAGGATGCTTATTTTCACATCCCAATACGCCCACGACACAGGAGATATTTAAGATTCGTCGTCGGGAGAAAGCATTTTCAGTTCAAGGTCCTCCCGTTCGGGCTCAAGTCCTCCCCCAGGACGTTCACCAAGTACTTGGCCCCTATAGCGGCCCATTTAAGGAAGGATGGTCATCATGTCTATCCATATCTAGACGACTGGCTAGTCAGAGGGTCATCCAAGGAACAAACAAGAGACAGTCTACGAGCCACAATGTCCATCTTACAGGAACTGGGCTTCGCAATAAACTTCAACAAGTCCTCAGTAGAGCCTTCGAGGACCTTGGTCTTTCTAGGAGCGGAGTTTCATACACACACAAGCCTGGTGAAACCATCCAGCGAAAGAATTCAGAAACTTCAAAACAAGGCGTCGGAATGGAGAGGCGGTACCAAGGTCTCTGTGCGCAAGTACATGTCCCTGCTAGGGACCATGTCGTCCTGCATTCCGTTAATAAACAACTGCCGTCTGTTTATGAGGCCTTGCCAGGAATTTCTAGCGGACCGTTGGGCGCAGAGCAGAGGTCGCTGGTCCGACAGACTGGTTGTCGACGAACAACTAGTTCAAGCACTCGGCTGGTGGAAAGTGTCTACTCATCTAACGAAAGGGATGCCTCTACTGGAACCAGAGTTCCAAAAGACGGTGGTGACGGATGCATCGCTGAGCGGATGGGGAGCTCATCTGGATATGTTACAGGTACAAGGCCAGTGGTCTTTGCAGGAGTCCTCCCTGCATATCAACCTGCTAGAACTGAGAGCAGTGCGATGGGCTCTGAAGTCTTTTCTTCCGCAACTGAGGGACTCGGTGGTGCGTGTCATGACGGACAACACCACTACGATGTTCTACTTGAGGAAACAAGGAGGGACACGTTCCAGGTCCCTATCGACGGAGGCACAGAAAATCTGGCATTGGGCCCTGCAACACAACATGCAAATCTTAGCGTTTCACCTACCAGGAGTGAAAAACGTGGAAGCCGATGCCCTCAGCAGAGAAATGAACGAAGTTCACGAATGGGTGCTGAACGACCAACAACTTTAACAAGTATTCAAGGAATGTGGACACCCTTCCATAGACCTGTTTGCAACGAAGAACAACAAGAAATGCCATCAGTACGCAAGCAGATGGCCTCAGCAGGGCTCACTGGGGGATGCGTTCTCATTCCCATGGACGAACAAATTCCTGTACGCATTCCCTCCTTTTCCCCTTGTCCGGAGGACGTTGCAATGGATCCTCAGGTACCCATGTCGGGTAATTCTGGTGGCCCCATACTGGGCCAGACAGGTGTGGTTTTCAGACCTACTACACTTAGCGGCGGCGGAACCGATGAGATTCCAGAAGACCCCCGACCTTCTGTCTCGACAGGAGGGTGTCGTTTGGCATCACGACCCGGACAGCCTCAAGTTGACGGCCTGGCTCCTGACTTCGCCGAATTTGGTCGGCTAACGATTCCGGAGGACTGTCGACGTATCCTGCAAGCGGCAAGAGCACCTTCCACAAACGCCTCATACGCGTACAAATGGAAAAGGTTCTGTCAGTGGTGTGAGGATCAACCAGGTTTGGCCCCGCAATCGATTAGGCCGGAACAGCTCCTTCCATACTTGCTGTTATTAGCTCAAAAGGGCCTGTCGGTGTCGTCAATAAAAGTACACCTAGCAGCCATTTCCAGGTTTACTCGTCGACGGCACTCGGCACCATTGTTCAGCGACCGCCTGATTAAGCACTTCCTTAAAGGCCTCTTTCGGAGTTTCCCTCCAGAGAAGAAATTTCCACCGGAGTGGAGCCTCAATCTGGTCTTAACGTCTCTTATGAAACCTCCGTTTGAGCCAATGTCATCATCGTCTCTAAAGTTTCTGTCGTGGAAATTGGCCTTCCTGGTGGCCATCACTTCAGCCCGACGTATTTCAGAAGTTCAGGCTCTAATGGTGGACCCACCATACTTACGATTTTTCAAGACCAAGGTAGTCCTAGCCACTAACCCACAGTTCATACCAAAAGCTCCTTCGGTGTTTCATAAACACTCGTCTATCGTGTTGCCTACGTTTTTTCCGGAGCCATGCTCGGGAGCGGAGCGCATGCTACACACATTGGATGTAAAAAGGGCTCTCAAGTTTTATCTTCATCGTACGCAACCGTTCAGAGAAACGAGACAGCTGTTTGTGGCCTATGGGTTGGGTGCTAGAGGAAAAGCCATCTCGAAGCAAGGACTATCAAGATGGGTGTCATCTACCATTTCGTACTGCCATTCCAGGGCAGGGAAGCCTCTTCTACGACGGCCAAGAGCTCATTCAACTAGAGCAGCGGCATCGTCGACCGCACTGTGGGCCGGAGTCCCTCTAGGGGACATCTGCATGGCGGCTACCTGGGCGGCTACACACACCTTTACCCGCCATTACTGCCTGTCGCAGCAACATGCCGAAGACACCCGGATGGGACAGGCAGTGCTTCGACACCTATTCCAATAAGGTAAGCCCCGGCTGCGGGGTTGCATCCTGTGGAATTTATGACTGTATGTGGTTCGTTTTCCTATGTTAACTATTACTGATGTATACATGATCATAGGGAACGGCCTTTGTGAAAAAAGTATATGGGTTTGCATGCACGCCTCCTCTTGGGGGTGGTACTGCTATGTAATCTATTCAAAGCATGTGAATCCATGAAAGATCCAATGCTGGAGAAGGGAATAGTTTCTTACCTGTAACTCCATTTCTCCAGCATTGGTATCTTTCATGGATTCACATGCGCCCACCTGCCTCCCCTGAACATGCAAACCGGTTTCCCCACTACTTTGGGGGCCGAAATCTGAGGGAGCGCGGGGGCGGGGCCTGTATTTATATCATGACGTCCTGACGGTACGGGCACGCATGATACAAAACGAGGTGGATAGGACACATAAGCGTCGAAAAAGTTTTCCTACGGGAAAGGGTCTATATAATGTACCGGGGATTCCCAGCCTGACGACGGGGAATATTCAAAGCATGTGAATCCATGAAAGATACCAATGCTGGAGAAATGGAGTTACAGGTAAGAAACTATTCCCTTCAGAGCCGCCACCAAAGAGAAAATGTGCTACTCTGGTTGCAATTTTTGTCCCCACCCTCACACATTTCACAATATGTCTGTGGACACTGTGGTAGTCTGTGGAGCACATGTGACACATCCAGGGATTTTGAGGCTGGCAAGCATGGAAATGGAACTCCACAGACCAGGGGATTGTTCAATAAGTTTTACTGGGTGTGATGTGTAAGTAGAGACTTTAGCAGAAGATCTGTTTGCTGAGAGGAGAGCAGATGGCAATCACTGTGTCTTTCAGGAGGCAGAGTGTCTGGATTTTGGGAGACTCGTGGATACATTGGTTGGAGGTGCATGCAGAGCACTGTGGAGTGGCTGCACATCTTGGATTCCATCATGTGGATGTGCACTGGTGTGGAGTGCGCAGAATGAAGTGGCTGGATTTGGTTCTTCTTTGTGCCACTTTGGTGACAAACCGTCATCCAGACATTATTATTCATTGTGGCGGGAACAGTTTAGGGCATGTTACTGGAATCTCCTTGCAGTTTGCAATGAAAGAGGGACTTGAGAAAGTCATGGACATATTCCCAAACTCCCGAATAATTTTTTCTCGTATTGCGCAGACAAATGTGGCTGCGTTCTTCATTTGGTCCGCAAATGGAGAAAGCGAGGCGCAATGTCAACAAGCCTGTTTTTCGCTTTTCTGAGAGATGTTGGCATGTCCTCTTACCACAATGAAAATATTATGTTTCGTAGCACAATTTTTTTTTCTCGCAGAGATGGAGTCCATCTTACTGATGCTACCAATCAGATTTTTCTGCGAAATATCCAAAATGCATTGCAGCCCTTTTTGCAAGTATAGCAACCATTTTTCCAGTAGGTGTTGGCCACTCAACGTTTTTCAAACACAAAAAAACACTACAAAAAGGCTCTTTTCAGAGCCACCACTTCCTCCCAGAGAAGAGTGCAATGTTTTTGAAAACGCACCACCCCAAAATCTTTAAAAGTCAGAGGACTGTCCGCGGACTTCGCAGGTTGCACTGGGGCCTGCACTAATTTATTGTCACTTCTATTTTTAAACTGTGAAAGGTGGCTCTGAAAAGAGCGTTTTTCGTTTTTTGTTGTTTTGTATTTTTTAGTTTTTTTTAGACATGGCACATAAGGAAAGGAAGGAGGGAAGGGAGGGGGGCACCAACCACAGGGATAAGAAAGGGCAAGTGGAGAGAGGAAGATGTTGGGTGGGCCTCACTTGGGTAGGGGGCACTTTTTCTCATGCTCCCGGACTGAAGCCTCGAAAGCACTCCGAAATTGTTCCCCCCCTGCAGAGTACCGTGTCGCAGTACATGCACAATACAGTGACCCTCGAAAGATAAGGGTCTACTGCATCGCGTAAGGCCTGTGAGGCTGGTTCAGAGATGCGCTGCCCCACAGGAGTGTCTCTTGTGGTGGCAGGAGCAGATACAGAGGATGTTGTTGAGGAACTCAACCTACTACTTTGTTCAAAGGGGACGACCCTCAGAACTGCCACCTTGTGGTACGACCTCAGGTGTTGCCACATGGAAGTGGTCCTGTAGCTGTGTAGACCTGGTTTGCCACAACTGAGCACCATGTTTCACTCAGTGCAGCACACCTTGTCTGCACTTGCCTTGGGTACCCTTCCAACAGTGGTAAATAGTCTCCACACCCAAGACTCATGCTGGCCGGCAGTACTGGGGACTTCCTCTACCTCATCCTCATCTTCCTCTTCATCCCTCTCTACATCTCCATGCCTGTTCCCCTCTCCAGGCCCTTGGGAAGGTGGTGGTGGAGAGAGTAGAGGGGGTTGTGGGGTTGCTGAGGCAGAAATAGCACGAGCAGCAGAAGCAGCCATGGATACCCCCATTTTGAATAATTCCGGACCTTCCGGACAGACGCCTTGTTCGTAGGACCCCAAAGGTGGAATGCGCATGCGCACAGGTGTCCGCCAGACAGGGCTAGGGTCCCGGAACTAATTAAAGGTGTGTCACAACTTTGCGGACATGCAGACAGGATAGGTGTTCTACGGACACCTCCATTTTGATTGCGGACAGCACGAACAGGTTAAGTGTCCGTAGGACGCCACCATTTTGATTAATTACAGACATTACGGACAGTCACCCTGTCCGCGGACTCCTAAACAGATTTTTTTTGTTAAAACGCAGACACATACAGCAACAGTATACATATAACTTTATTTACATAGAAAAATATACAAATTATGAATGAGAGTGGTAAGCAGAAATTGAGACATATACAGGGGAATTGGGGATTTCTAGAGGTAGGGTGTTAGGCGAGGAAAGGATTGCGGTCTCATCGTAATGTTTTTGGTGATGGGGAATTTGTGGGGATGGTTGACTGGGACAGGGAGAAGGGGTACAGGTGCAGGTGGGGCAGTGATATTTAATATTCTCCATGATATGTCTTTGTACAAAGTCTTTTAAATCAAGAAAATTGTTCAATAATTGATCCATTTTTTCTGCTAAATGCTCTAGATGATTATCCAAAGTGTCAGGTTGTTGTTCCAAATGTTGTTGGAGTTCTACATGATGTACTGTTTTTGGGGCATTGTTGTTATTTTCTGTATGTACTGTTAAAGAAAACAAAATTGTGTCAGGTGCATGTGCTATAATGTGTATTAATTGGCTTACTTTGGAAACTGCAGTGCGTACCAGTAGTATCACTGTCTTCACTCATTTCATCATTTCTGTGTAAAAAAAAGAGAAATCATTTTTTAATATACCCTACTAAACAAAGTGTGTTGCTATAGGAATTCATGTAGAGTACTTAACAGTTTGTTTTTCAGTTTTTCTGTTAATGCTTTGTAGGTGTGCTGTTGACATTTGGTGTGCAGTCTCTGTATAAAGCAGCAGTGAGGTAATTCTGCTGGAGCCATAGGTTACTTTTGTTTTTGGTGTGTTTCATTATGTTTTACATCCTGTGGAATTGCACTGTTGGTTTCTTAAGTATACACTTTGTACTTCTAGTTTATTTTTGTTTGCAATTCATTTATGTGCTGCTCTTTGAACATGTTCAGTGTTTTTGTTGTATGCTACAAGAATGTAAGATGCCCCCTGAGCCTTTGGACAGTGTGGATGTTGCCCAGGTCCACGGACAGTTGCATAGTCTGTGTACTCTACGGCCATTAGCCTGGGCTAGGGGGTTCAGTATGTTGTATGGTATATCTATATAAAGTAAGGGTATCCTGGTAAAAACCTATGAAATTCAGTAAAAAGACTTGGTTAAAGGGACGTTATGGTTAAGAAGCGCTACTAAAATCCTATCCAATTCAGTGAAAAAACATTGTTAAAGGGACGATATGGTTCAGTTGACGTGATAAAAACCTATCAAATTCAGTGCAAAAACGTTGTTAAGGGGACTTTATAGTTACTTTGGACTAATAACAATCTATCCATATTATGGTTACAAGTAAAACCGAAAAACCCCAGAAATTCGCCAATTATGGTAAGCTAAGCAACCATAACTCGCGCCACCACTGTGCACTGGTAAGACTAAAACCCATGACATCAAAGATGACAACAACCTTTTTTCACTGAAATATATATATATATATATATTTACATATATATATAGTGTGTAGGAAAGTTCATTTGAGCCAAGTCACACATTCCACAACGCCACCTAGTAGCCATCGCTGGAAGTTCACCTTCAGTTCAGAGCCACAACAGCAAGGCATTGTGGATATGCAAATTAACTCAAATGCAAACCTTTTTCTCCAGGAATTTGTCTTTGTCTATGAGGGCAGTGCTATTTTATACAAAGCTAAATCAACCCAAAACAGACCTTTTGCAAGGCTGTCAAGACAACTACATACCTGGTTTCCCCCTTATTAGGGATCATCAGTGCAGTATAGTCCTGACAGCCTTGTGGTTGGAGTGTTTGGCCATGTTTTCACAGCACCAAGAACTTTATGGTGGCTTTTAAACCCACCAAAACTTTCTTGGTGGTGTGTGTGTGTGTCTGTATATATATATATATATATATATATATATCAACAAATAGGGTTTAGCCACTAATTGCACTCTACCTCTTTAAATAGCTGGTGCTTTTGGGCAAGAGCGGGCTAGGCTCAGAACATTTCAGAAAACAGCAGCTATCCACTACAGTCAGAGAGATTAAACTGACTGTAAATGTGGAATTTCAACAAAATGCACAGGCACACTAGACCAAACTTGGTGTTAAAAAAAGACTGTTCATTTAATTCATATTGACATATGCATCATTGATTGATTGATTGATATTTTATTTCTATCGCGTTCGTACACAAGTGTTTCAGAGCGCGACAAGGCAAGGGAGGGGAACAGGGGAGAACAAAACAGCGATCTTACTAGGCCCAGTGACATTGAGAACGCGCAAGTGCATGGGCGGGGGGAGGGGAAAAGTGCATGGAAGGGGGGAGAGGTAGAAAGGGCGAAGCAGAGGAGAAACAGATAAATAACAATAAATAAATAATAAAGGCAACAAACAGTGGTAATGCAGCCAGCAATTTGCAAGTGCTAGGTTTAAGGCAGCAGACAGGGTAGGTCTGATAAGTGCAGGAAGAAAAAGGGGGGGCTGTATGGGTACAGATACAGACCCCAGTGCAAGGGGTTGCCCGGAGGCATTGCGGGAGGGTGGCAGGATGAGCAGGTACCTGGGCCCAAAAAACAGAAGGTGGCCAGGTGCACGGTGCAAAGAGAGAACAGATCAGCAGGGGAGAGGGGGAGCGAAGGCAGAAGAAAAGAGGAAGGTCTTGAGGTGCTTCCGGAACCGGAGATGGTTCTCAAGTTTTAGAGTGGCAGGGAGGATGTTCCAGAGGTAGGCCCCAGCCGAAGACAGAGATCTACCCCCAGCTTGTTTCTTAGAAAAACGACTGACCCTGAGTGAGTTGGAGGTAGAGGAGCGAAGAGCTCGAGAGGGGAGGTATTTGCGGAGGGATAGGTGAAGGTATTTTGGACCCAGGCCCCAGAAAGCCTTGTGGACAATGCAGAGGGTTTTGAATTTAATCCTTGCATCCACTGGGAGCCAGTGGAGAGATTTCAGAGCTGGAGTGATACAATCCCAGGGCTTGAGGCCAAGGACAAGTCTTGCAGTCCGGTTCGGGATTAGTTGCAGAGGGCGGAGAGTAGGGGCAGGTAGATTTAGAAAGAGGCTGCTACAATAGTCCAAGCTAGAGAGAACCAGAGCTTGAGATACCATGAGCTTTTGGGGGAAGGAGAGGAAATGCAGAGTACCTCTGAGGAGGTGCAGTCGGAAATTGACTTTTTAGAGACCTCAGAGATGTGGGCGGAGAAGGAAAGGGTGGAGTCAAAGATGACCCAGAGGTTCTTAGCCTCGCAGGTGGGGGTAGGAGGAGGGCCAAGGGAGGCCGGCCAGAGAGTGAGGGGAAAGGATGGTGAAGGTGTGCCGATGAGGAGAATCTCTGTCTTGCTGGCATTCAGACAAAAATCATTGGCGGCACACAATCTTGAATGGCAGTTAGGCAATCAGAGATGAGAGAGGGAGAGGGGGTGGCAGAGGGCAGCTTGAAAATGAGTTGAGTGTTGTCAGCGTAGCACTGCAAATTTGAGCAGAAAATGGCAATGCAGTGGGTGAGAGTTGCCAGGTATTGGTTGAAAAGCCAGGGCGAGAGGTTAGACCCCTGGGGAACACCACAGGTAGAGAGGAAGATAGATGAAAGGAAGGACCCAAGTTGGACCTGGGAAGGTTGATCTGAGAGGAAAGAGATCAGCCAGGCCAGAGCCTGATCAGTGATACCCAGGTTTTCACGGAGACGGTTGAGCAGGATGGTATGGTTGACCGTGTCGAAGGCAGAAGAGAGATCAAGGAGGATGAGGACAGATGGAATGTTAGAGTCAAGGTTGGTGAGCAGATCTTCACGGATGTTTAGGAGAGCAGTTTCCGTGCTTCTGGCAGCTCTGAAGCCAGACTGGTGGTCATGGAGACAGCCAACCGAATTGGAATGAAGGTTAAGCTGAGAGATGGCCAACTTTTCCAGGAGTTTGCCAAGAAAGGGAGTAATGGAAATTGGGCGATAGTTAGCTGGACAAGAAGGATCAGCTGTGGGTTTCTTGAGAAGAGGATGCACAAAGGAGTGCTTCAGAGGGGAGGGGAAGGATCCAGAGACAAAGGAGTGGTTGCAAAAATCAGCAAGGGCTGGAGCGAGGGTGTCAATGTGGTCCTTGATGGTTTTAGAGGAACAGGGATGAACCTGTTTTGAAGAGGCTTTCATAGATCGGACTTGTCTAGCAACCTCGTCAGGGGTGAAAAGAGGAAAGGACAAGAAGGATGGTGGGAGGGTGGCTAAAGGAGGGTCAGCAAGCACAGATGGAGTGGGAAGAGGAGGAGTGTGGGTGGAGAGGGTGGACAGGATGTCCTGGGTTTTAGAAATTAAGTGAGAGGCAAGGGCATTGCAAAGAGCCTGGGAGGCAACAGGAGGGGTAGAGACTGCAGCAGGGTTGGCCAGCTCCTTGCAGATTTTAAAGAGTTCGGCCGAGTTGTCAGATGCCGCAGAGACACGAGCTTGAATGTGGACTCTCTTCTTGGTGAGGACAGAGAGTCGGTATTGCCTTTGTAGCAGGAGACAGGCCAGTTTGTCAGAGGATGAACAGGAAGTCCTCCATTTCCTCTCAGCTAATTCATATTGAGATATGCATCACATACACAGTTAAAATTCTTGCACTTTTTTTCATGATGCAGACCAGGTTAAGCACAAAACTCATCCAACCGGGTGGATACCGCCACACGCTCTGCTCGGCTCGCGAGCTTCCTCAGGCTTGTTGTTAATCCATTCAACTTGCTTTCTCGCGTGCATTTAAAGACTGAAAAATCGGGTGATGACCTTTGCCATACGTGTCATGTGACTTGTGTTCTGTTCCTTCTGTTTGTTACTCTATGATCTCTCAAGCACTGAGATCCGCCATGTTGGAACATTATTTCAGAATTACTGACAAAAGAAATGCTAATATACTGCATTTAAGTAATGCGTGCATCAATTATTCATCTGCACATGTTTATGACAAATTAGGTTGTTGCCCGTCACGCGATTTTTGTTTAATTTAATTTGTATTTAAAAAGAAAATTGTTGCGAGAAAAATGCACTAGTGTGCTTTTTATTCTTACATTTGGCTGCATGGATTGGGAATACATTCCCATCTATCCGCCGATTAGCTCCCAGTCATGCAAGTTTTACAAAAGGGAAAATGCAGCAGCCTTTGTCCACCTCCCATTCTTCAGCCCGGCAGTTAAATATTGCCGGGTAATACAGTTAATCCTTTGTCCTCTGTTTTCACATTATACTGGAATGAGATCTGCTACCAATAGTAATGGTTGGTGTTCATTACCTAATGTGCAGGTTTGAAAATCGATCTGCATATCCTCACAAATCCCATTATGTTAACCATATTGGACATAAGTGCATTAGATGGCTTGTACTTTTGTTTCTGCACAAGTGTGCGCAGCTTGAGTATGCATTGTCAATATTAATGTCATGTTTGATCAATGGCACGTTCTGGCTTTACTCGTATGGTTTGTGTTTGTTGATATGATATAAAATCATAGGCCTAATATATCTCTGTGCTAGAATGCTAGTGCTACTGCATTTACTTGCACAGTAATTTCCTGACCCAGTTTATATTTCAAATGCTAATATTCCATATCATTCATTAACATATTATGATACATTTAGTGATACATCTTAAAATCGTCAGAATAATATTCACAAATAGTTATGACTTCAAATTAAAGTGCTATTGCATTTTTGATCAGACGTAACAGATTCCTATGTTAATATGCATACAAAGTGCCAGTGCTCAATGCCTTTTAGGTTATAATGTATCTAACAAATTATGAGGTATACAGGAGGGCTAAAGTGCTAGTGTTTAGTGCGTTAATGTGTAACCTTCTTCTTTCAGATGTGGGTATAAAGGATTGAGGGACAATACATTCTCAAAAAGACCAGACAAATAGTATGCTTAAAATCTATGGCTCTAGCTTTGCTGATGAGGACACTTGATGTAACCATTAATAATGTCCTCATCCAACAAGTGTTGGCCAGTGTGCTGGGCCAGATGTAATGGCTAAAACCTCATAGGTAAGCTTGTGGCCCAAAACGGTCGAATACAAGCTGTTCAAAAGTGCATATTAGTGGTACATGAAAAAGGAGGAGGAGGAAAAGGGTAAAGATAACCACACATTCATGCTGAGAGAAGCAATCTTTGAAAGAGAAACTCATACATATGTGATTTGATCTACCTCTATAGTTTGACATACATATCAAGAGTATAGTTCATTGTCTCAAATCGGTAAACATTTGCTTTCTTTGCCTTATTCATGTAATAAAACATACATTTCGGAATCAATATTTAGCCCAGCTGGTTTCTATGTGTCAAATTTACAGATCAATTTTGCCTCAAGCTAACATAGTTTAATCTCTCTGTTGCCCAAACTCTTGTGTTGGGGAACATGCGCTAAAAACAAAGATGTTAAAACATTTTATTGAGCTTCTCCGCAAAGTGCATGTGCAGAGAGTAAGTCTGATCTTTGTTTTTGATCACACTATCATGTTGTAGGATACACAATTTCAAGGGTCCTGTTCCAATGTAGTGTAGTCCACAACTGTGACTGCATATACTGCAAAATTGGTGATACATGTTATTCTATGTTTGTGCTTCCATACTTAACCGTTGGAGCTAACACATGGTATTTTGGATACATGGTCACGCATTTTACAATTACTACAATTTGTGAAGCCTACATTTTGACTATTGCTGTGAAGCAAACTCTGTGAATCAATTGTCAGTTATAACCATACTGGGAGCCAGAATGTTTTTTTAAAGTGGGGGCTTTTTCGAAATGGAACACTAGGTCTTTCACTTAGAACTTTGCATAAGTCGTTGTCTGTGGTTAATACCTTCCAATGCTTATGCATTATGGATTTAATTTGTTGGGCCTGATAGTTAAATCCTGTAATAAACCTGATTACTTCATCATTAGGCTTAGTTACAGGTTTAAACAGGTCAGTCCTTTTTACTTTTTTCGGCTTTATCATAGCACTCTACCACTGTGCTCTTGGCATAGCCTCTGCTTACAAATTGCTTGCCAATAAGTTTGTCTTCTTTGTGAAAATCTTTATCTGAACTACATATACGTTTTGCTCTCAGAAATTACCCGCAAGGTATTGACTTTTTGAGCGCAGTGGTTGGTGGCTTTTGGCATGTAATGTTGAATTGGAGCTGGTTTTCTTTCTGTAGAGGCTTGATGTAAGTGTCTCCTCTACAACTCGAAACTGGATGTCTAGAAATACTAGTGCTTCCTTGCTAATGGTGCTAGTTAGTTCAAGGTAGAGCGAGTTGTGATTTAGGACTGTGATGTATATAAGCAGTTCTTGTTCAGTATCATCCCATATTATAAATAAATCATCAATAAATCGGTACTAGATTACTATGTCTGGCAAATGATTCCAGCTCCTCCCTCCAGGCCACATTGGTTTCCCACCAGCCCATATACAGGTTCGCATATGTTGGTGCCATACAAGAGCCCATGGCTGTTCTCTGGGTTTGCCTAGAGATGTTGTTTTCATATAGGAAATAGTTGTGTTCTAGGCAAAATTGAAACATGTCCAAGAGCATTTGGTTGTGCTGTCGATAACTGACTGACCTGCCTTCAAGAAAGTACTTACAAGCTTTCAATCCATGTCTATGGCCTATGGAAGTATAAAGTGAGACACTGTCTAAAGAGAACAAAAGGAAACTTGGTTCCCAATTGACATCTCTTAGTTTGGTCAATAAATCTGAGGTGTCATGAATGTAAGAATTTAGACTTAGAACAAAAGGTTGGAAGAAATAATCTAGAAATTTAGAGGTGTTTTCTAGCACGCTTCCAATAGAAGACACTATTGGGCACCCTGGAGGGTCTATTAACCTCTTGTGTATGTTAGGGTTAAAATATATGTTTGGTTTTTAAGAAGAAGTATTCTTCGTTTATAAGACATTCATCACACCACTTCCGTAACATGGAGAAGAATGTAAGTTTAGTCACATTTAGGAACGCTTTATCAACTTTTTTATAGCACATGGCATCATTGAGTTGTCTCGATGCTTCTTTCTTATAGCATGTGCTATCCATGACCACAATGCCTCCACCTTTATCTGATGGCCGGATCACAATCGTGTGGTCATTCTTCAGACTATCAAGTGCATGAAGTTGATGTGTATTTAGATTTCTCGGTCTAGGTTTCAATGTTGTAGAAGATAACGTTTTTAGATCTTTGAACACCAGTTACTCAAATATTTTGATAGGGCAGCATATGATGTTAGGCCAAACTATCGACTTTGGTTTAAAGCTGCGTGGGCTGCTCATATAAGTATCTATTCCAAAGCGTTCTTTCAGTTCAGAATTGTCCATAATTTCTTTACAAGCATTTCTTAAATCAGGGTTTTTTTGCAATTCACTAAGGCATGTTAAAGCCACCAGAACAGTCTCTGATAGAGGGAATGCTGTTGCTTTGTTTTCTTTACTGGTGTGTCTTCTATCTTTAACTTGAGTCGCATAGAATTTAATCAATTTTAATTTCCTGGTGAATTTGAATAGATCAATCCTAGCTGCAGTGAATTCATATGCATTTGTGGGGTTATATGATAAGCCAAGTTGTAGAGTTGATTCTGCTGCTGAGGATAAAGCTCTTGATGAATTTGAATTTCATGTCTTCTTGCCTCTCGTTTTCCCCTTCTGGTTGTTGACAGATCTTGTGGTTCTTGTATTGGGGTCGCTCCCGCTTGGCACCGCTTCCCCGCCTTATGGTGACTTCCCCATTCTTCTCTTGGTCCTTTTCTTCCGTCGGTTGGTTGACCTCTTCCTCTTTTGTCCATCCTGCTTTCCATGTGTAACAGCTTGAACTCATCTACAAAATTGAGTTTCTTGGAGATTGTAATGTCTGTATCTGAAGATTCCACGTCTGAACTGCTTGGATCATCTGCTACTGTTGCAACTTGTGATTTTGAAGTTGCGGCTTGGTCCGTCCTTGCTTTAATTGGACCGTCAAATCTTTTTGCAAAGGTGTATATTATTCCCTGCTCATGGTCCAGTCTGTCTCGTCTAAATTTGAGTTGTTTCCTTTCTCGTATTTCTCCTTCAAATCTCTCGACATTTTCTTCCAATCTGGTCATCCATTATTTACATTCATCCCCCTCATCTGAGGTGAATAGCTGTTCTTCCATGTTCTCTATTTCTTTTATGAGTTTGATTCTGTCCAGTTTGGCATGTTTTATGAGACTTCCTGTCATTCGGAATGAGCAGGTGTTGGTGTGACTTGTCCACTCTTCTATTAGCATTGGGTCTATGTCTTCAAAAGTTGGAATTGTAAGGATTCTCAGTCCTCTAGGAATACGTTTTGCTTCCAGATACATTTGTAATGATACATTTGTATTGTCATTACTTCCCACCATTTTGATATCTCTCTCTTCTTCACTCTCTCCAGTTTATCCAATTTCTGTTGTACAGTTAAACTTGCTGGTAGACTACTAGCTCCAGTTTTTCCCGTTGTTGATTTGTTCCGGTCAAAGAGAATTAGTGCTGCTGCTATACTTTTTGCTTCTACCTGGTCTGCCATCCCTCAGGCCAAAGTATATTATACTCTCTGCCCTGGTTATCCTGGTATGGATGCACTCAAACACACAAGTAACTCTGGGTTAAAGAAGAGTATATGATGTACTACTCTTGCTATGGACCTCTCTACAGCACCTGTAGTGGTCAATCCAGAGGGTCCACCCCTTATTTTCTAGGATTGATAGCCTGTGACATTCTTTCCTTCTCTGTGTCGAAAAGGTGGGGCGCTATACCGTGATGGTTGTTGATTCAAAACACTTTGAGGTTTATTCGCTTATAATGAGTTTTCACGGGAGGTGGCTGCAAATGGCTTATCTAAAAAAAATAGGGTTTAGCAACTAATTGTGCCCCACCTCTTTAAATAGTTGGTGCTGTTGGGCAAGAGCAGGCTAGGCTCAGAACATTTCGGAAAACAGCAGCAATCCACTACATTTGGAGAGATTAAACTGACTGTAAATGTGGAATTGCAACAAAACACCCAAGCACACTAGACCAAACTTGGTGTCGAAAAAAGACTGTTCCTTTAATTCATATTGACATATGCATCACATACACAGTTAAAATTCTTGCACTTTTTGTCATAATGCAGACCAGGTTAAGCATAAAACTCACCCAACCGGGTGGATACCGCCATGCATTCCGCTCGACTCACGATCTTCTTCAGGATTGTTGTTAATCCATTCAACTTGCTTTCTCGCGTGCATTTAAAAACTGAAAAATCTTCTTCTTCTTCTTAATTATCGGAAGCATGGGCGGACCCACGCAGGCGCTTCCCCATCCTATAGGATGATGTGCACCGCACCCACTAATTATTATTTGGCTCCATTTAAGCTCACAACTCCTCCCACCTCCCGGTCTGTCTCACAAAATCCAACATCACACTACTCCTCCTCCAGCCTCTCTCCCCATCACCTCCCAGTATAATCCTCTCACTCAGCTCAGCCACTCCCAACGCATTCAACCGAACCCTCATCAATTCTCTCTCCGTAACATGTCTTTCACACCTAATCAAAAATGTCCCACCGTTTCAGGTACCCCACACACCGCACAGTCCTTTGATTCACGCTTCCCTATTCGAAATAGACAGTCGTTCAGCCCCACATGACCTATCCTCAACCGATTCAGCATCACCTCCTCCCCCCTCCTCCATTCTAAACTCCCTGCATCCACCTTCACCGACACTTTCCCACGAACACCGAACATCCACCTGCCCTTCACCCCATTCACCCACCTCTCCTGCCATTCATCCAGGACCCGTCTCATCATCACAGCCTTCACCTCATTCATACTCAAAGGCAACCTCATATCAATCGCTCCCCTCCTCATACCCTCACCCGCCGCCAGATCCACCAACTCATTTCCCAAAATGCCACTGTGGCTGGGAACCCACGCCAACTCTAAATCCATACCCCCACACACACACCGATCAATCTTCATCCTAATGTCCAAAATCACATCCTTCCTATCACCATCCCCTGCCACAATCGCCTGTAACCCACTCAATGAATCTGAGAACACCACCACTTTCTCATACCTCAACTCATACACCCTGTCAATCACCAATGCAATCGCCACCAACTCAGCCGTACAAATAGACACATCATTCGTCAGTCGTCCTATTTTATACACCCCAATGTTTTCTATATAATACGCCATTCCCACTCTCCCAGACATAGGATCCTTTGAACCATCCGTAAACACCTTGTATCCTTCCTTTCCTGCCACATACTCCTGACCCAAAGCTTTGATCTCTCCCCGCATACCTCTCTTCTTCGATACCACATTTGCCAACTCCAAACACACCTTTGGAGATCTCATCATCCACCTCGGCCTTCTCTCCAAATCCGTATCTGTCACAATCATCAAATCACCCACACCCCACTGCACTCCCTTCTCCCACATGTGAAACCCAAAAGTGCCCCCCTTCCTCCTCCACCGATCCCTGTAATAGTCAAACCTCCAGTTATACTTCAAACATTCACGCACCGGATGAGCCACACTCTTCGCACTACACTTCACCCACCATCTCATATTTAACGCATCCCTCCTCAACCCCAATGGCATCTCTCCCACAAGCACCTGAACCGCATTCACTGGGGAGGACCTCATCACACCCGAACACACTCTCAATGCCCTCGCCTGTACTCTATCTAACCGCAACTTCTAACTGAAAAATCGGGTGACAGGCTCCACCCACCTTTGCCATACGTGTCATGTGACTTGTGTTCTGTTCCTTCTGTTTGTTACTCTATGATCTCTCAAGCAATGAGATCCGCCATGTTGGAACATTATTTCAGAATCAAGAAATGCTAATATACTGCATTTAAGTAATGCGTGCATCAACTATTCATCTGCACATGTTTATGACAAAATAGGTTGTTGCTCGTCACGCGATTTTTGTTTCATTTAATTTGTGTGTAAAAAGAAAATTGTTGCGAGAAAAATGCACTAGTGTGCTTTTTATTCTTATATTCGGCTGCATTGATTGGGAATACATTCCCATCTATCCGCCGATTAGCTCCCAGTCATGCAAGCTTTACAAAAGGGAAAATGCAGCAGCCTTTGTCCACCTCCCATTCTTCAGCCTGGCAGTTAAATACTGCCGGGTCCTCTGTTTTCACATTATACTGAAATGAGATCTGCTACCAATAGTAATGGTTGGTGTTCATTACCAAATATGCAGGTTTAAAAATCGATCTGCATATCCTCACAAATCCCATTATGTTAACCATATTGGACATAAGTGCATTAGATGGCTTGTACTTTTGTTTCTGCACAAGTGTGCGCAGCTTGAGTATGCATTGTCAATATTAATGTCATGTTTGATCAATGGCACGTTCTGGCTTTACTCGTATGGTTTGTGTTTGTTGATATGATATAAAATCATAGGCCTAATATATCTCTGTGCTAGAATGCTAGTGCTACTGCATTTACTTGCACAGTAATTTCCTGACCCAGTTTATATTTCAAATACTAATATTCCATATCATTCATTAACATATTATGATACATTTAGTGATACATCTTAAAATTGTCAGAATAATATTCACAAATAGTTATGACTTCAATTTAAAGTGCTATTGCATTTTTGATCAGACGTAAGAGATTCATATGTTAATATGCATACAAAGTGCCAGTGCTCAATGCCTTTTAGGTTATAATGTATCTAACAAATTATGAGGTATACAGGAGGGCCAAAGTGCTAGTGCTTAGTGCATTAATGTGTAACCTTCTTCTTTCAGATGTGGGTATAAAGGATTGAGGGACAATACATTCTCAAAAAGACCAGACAAATAGTATGCTTAAAATCTACGGCTCTAGCTTTGCTGATGAGGACACTTGATGTAACCATTAATAATGTCCTCATCCAACAAGTGTTGGCCAGTGTGCTGGACCAGATGTAATGGCTCGAACCTCATAGGTAAGCTTATGGCCCAAAACGGTCGAATACAAGCTGTTCAAAAGTGCATATTAGTGGTACATGAAAAAGGAGGAGAAGGAAAAGGGTAAAAATAACCACACATTCATGCTGAGAGAAGCAATCTTTGAAAGAGAAACTCATACATATGTTATTTGATCTACCTCTATAGTTTGACATACATATCAAGAGTCATTGTCTCAAATCGGTAAACATTTGCTTTCTTTGCCTTATTCATGTAAGAAAACATACATTTCGGAATCAATATTTAGCCCAGCTGGTTTCTATGTGTCAAATTTACAGATCAATTTTGCCTCAAGCTGACGTAGTTTAATCTGTCTGTTGCCCAATCTCTTGTGTTGGGGAACATGCGCTGAAAACAAAGATGTTAAAACATTTTAGTTGTGCTTCTCTGCAAAGTGCATGTGCAGAGAGTAAGTCTGATCTTTGTTTTTGATCACCCTATAATGCTGTAGGATACTCAATTTCAAGGGTCCTGTTCCAATGTAGTGTAGTCCACAACTGCATGTGACTGCATATACTGCAAAATTGTTGATACATGTTATTCTATGTTTGTGCTTCCATACTTAACCGTTGGAGCTAACACATGGTGTTTTGGATACATGGTCACACATTTTACAATTACTACAATTTGTGAAGCCTACATTTTGACTTGCTGTGAAGCAAACTTTGTGAATCAATTGTCAGTTATAACCATACTGGGAGCCAGAATGTTTTTTTAAAGTGGGGGCTTTTCGAAATGGAACACTAGGTCTTTCACATAGAACTTTGCATAAGTCGTTGTCTGTGGTTAATACCTTCCAATGCTTATGCATTATGGATTTAATTTGTTGGGCCTGATAGTTAAATCCTGTAATAAACCTGATTGCTTCATCATTAGGCTTAGTTACAGGTTTAAACAGGTCAGTCCTTATTACTTTTTTCGGCTTTATCATAGCACTCTACCACTGTGCTCTTGGCATAGCCTCTGCTTACAAATCGCTTGCCAATAGGTTTGTCTTCTTTGTGAAAATCTTTATCTGAACTACATATACGTTTTGCTCTCAGAAATTACCCGCAAGGTATTGACTTTTTGAGCGCAGTGGGTGGTGGCTTTTGGCATGTAATGTTGAATTGGAGCTGGTTTTCTTTCTGTAGAGGCTTGATGTAAGTGTCTCCTCTACAACTCGAAACTGGATGTCTAGAAATACTAGTGCTTCCTTGCTAATGGTGCTAGTTAGTTCAAGGTAGAGCGAGTTGTGATTTAGGACTGTGATGTATTTAAGCAGTTCTTGTTCAGTATCATCCCATATTATAAATAAATCATCAATAAATCGGTACTAGATTACTATGTCTGGCAAATGATTCCAGCTCCTCCCTCCAGGCCACATTGGTTTCCCACCAGCCCATATACAGGTTCGCATATGTTGGTGCCATACAAGAGCCCATGGCTGTTCCCTGGGTTTGCCTAGAGATGTTGTTTTCATATAGGAAATAGTTGTGTTCTAGGCAAAATTGAAACATGTTCAAGAGCATTTGGTGTGCTGTCGATAACTGACTGACCTGCCTTCAAGAAAGTACTTACAAGCTTTCAATCCATGTCTATGGCCTATGGAAGTATAAAGTGAGAGACTGTCTAAAGAGAACAAAAAGGAAACTTGGTTCCCAATTGACATCTCTTAGTTTGGTCAATAAATCTGAGGTGTCACGAATGTAAGAATTTAGACTTAGAACAAAAGGTTGGAAGAAATAATCTAGAAATTTAGAGGTGTTTTCTAGCAAGCTTCCAATAGAAGACACTATTGGGCACCCTGGAGGGTCTATTAACCTCTTGTGAATGTTAGGGTTAAAATATATGTTTGGTTTTTAATAAGAAGTATTCTTCATTTATAAGACATTCATCACACCACTTCCGTAACATGGAGAAGAATGTAAGTTTAGTCACATTTAGGAACGCTTTATCAACTTTTTCATAGCACATTGCATCATTGAGTTGTCTCGATGCTTCTTTCTTAGCATGTGCTATCCATGACCACAATGCCTCCACCTTTATTTGATGGCCGGATCACAATCGTGTGGTCATTCTTCAGACTATCAAGTGCATGAAGTTGATGCGTATTTAGATTTCTCGGTCTAGGTTTCAATGTTGTAGAAGAAAACGTTTTTAGATCTTTGAACACCAGTTACTCAAATATTTCGATAGGGCAGCATATGATGTTAGGCCAAACTATCGACTTTGGTTTAAAGCTGCGTGGGCTGCTCATATAAGTATCTATTCCAAAGCGTTCTTTCAGTTCAGAATTGTCCATCATTTTTTTACAAGCATTTCTTAAATCAGGGTTTTCTTGCAATTCACAAAGGCACGTTAAAGTCACCAGAACAGTCTCTGATAGAGGGAATGCTGTTGCTTTGTTTTCTTTACTGGTGTGTGTGTCTTCTATCTTTAACTTGAGTCGCATAAAATTTAATCAATTTTAATTTCCTGGTGAATTTGAATAGATCAATCCTAGCTGCAGTGAATTCATATGCATTTGTGGGGTTATATGATAAGCCAAGTTGTAGAGTTGATTCTGCTGCTGAGGATAAAGCTCTTGATGAATTTGAATTTCATGTCTTCTTGCCTCTCGTTTTCCCCTTCTGGTTGTTGCCAGATATTGTGGTTCTTGTATTGGGGTCGCTCCCGCTTGGCACCGCTTCCCCGCCTTATGGTGACTTCCCCATTCTTCCTCTTGGTCCTTTTCTTCCGTCGGTTGGTTGACCTCTTCCTCTTTTGTCCATCCTGCTTTCCATGTGTAACAGCTTGAACTCATCTACAAAATTGAGTTTCTTGGAGATTGTAATGTCTGTATCTGAAGATTCCACTTCTGAACTGCTTGGATCATCTGCTACTGTTGCAACTTGTGATTTTGTAGTTGCGGCCTGGTCCATCCTTGCTTTAATTGGACCGTCAAATCTTTTTGCAAAGGTGTATATTATTCCCTGCTCATGGTCCAGTCTGTCTCGTCTAAATTTGAGTTGTTTCCTTTCTCATACTTCTCCTTCAAATCTCTTGACATTTTCTTCCAATCTGGTCATCCATTTTTTACATTCATCCCCCTCATCTGAGGTGAATAGCTGTTCTTCCATGTTCTATATTTCTTTTATGAGTTTGATTCTGTCCAGTTTGGCATGTTTTATGAGACTTTCTGTCATTCGGAATGAGCAGGTGTTGGTGTGACTTGTCCACTCTTCTATTAGCATTGGGTCTATGTCTTCAAAAGTTGGAATTGTAAGGATTCTCAGTCCTCTAGGAATACGTTTTGCTTCCAGATACATTTGTAATTATACATTTGTATTGTCATTGCTTCCCACCATTTTGATATCTCTCTCTTCTTCACTCTCTCCAGTTTATCCAATTTCTGTTGTATAGTTAAACTTGCTGGTAAACTACTATCTCCAGTTTTCCCCGTTGTTGATTTGTTCCGGTCAAAGAGAATTAGTGCTGCTGCTATCCTTTTTGCTTCTACCTGGTCTGCCATCAAGTATATGATACTCTCTGCCCTGGTTATCTTGGTATGGATGCACTCAAACACACAAGTAACTCTGGGTTAAAGAAGAGTATATGATGTACTACTCTTGCTATGGACCTCTCTACATCACCTGTAGTGGTCAATCCTGAGGGTCCACCCCTTCTTTTCTAGGAGTGATAGCCTGTGACATTCTTTCCTTCTCTGTGTCGAAAAGGTGGGATCGCTATACCGTGATGGTTGTTGGTTCAAAACACTTTGAGGTTTATTCGCATATGAGTTTTCACGGGAGGTGGCTGCAAATGGCTTATCTAAAAAAATAGGGTTTAGCAACTAATTGTGCCCCACCTCTTTAAATAGCTAGTGCTGTTGGGCAAGAGCGGGCTAGGCTCAGAACATTTCGGAAAACAGCAGCCATCCACTACATTTGGAGAGATTAAACTGACTGTAAATGTGGAATTGCAACAAGACACCCAAGCACACTAGACCAAACTTGGTGTCTAAAAAAGACTGTTCCTTTAATTCATATTGACATATGCATCACATACACAGTTAAAATTGTCATAATGCAGACCAGGTTAAGCATAAAACTCATCCAACCGGGTGGATACCGCCATGCATTCCACTCGACTCGCGACTCAGGCTTGTTGTTAATCCATTCAACTTGCTTTCTCGCGTGCATTTAAAAACTGAAAAATCGGGTGACGGGCCCGTTGTTAGCATGCTGGTCCTTTAGCGTGTCCCGCTAAGGGCACCTGGTAAAACCAGGTGCCCTTAGCGGGACCCGCTAAAGGACCTCGTAATGCGGTGGTAAGGGGTTGACGGCTCCGGCACCTTTTGTCTACAAAATATCAGGCAAAACCATCAAACGAGTCAAAGGTTATTAGCAAATCATTTTTGGGATTCCCTATTGTACTCAAAATGCAATTTAGCTGTGTGTGTGTGTGTGTGTGTGTATATAAACAGAAGTAAACATCCTGCTAACATGGTTTAGGCTATAAAACATCCACTATACAAGGCAAATTTTCCACTTATAAAATGGCCGCCGTGTTTTACTCTCCACTTACTGAAGCTTTACATATAGCTAGTACTAGAAAGTCACAAAGGACAAATGGCACAAAGAACCATAGAGACTGGTCAATTGTTTGTAAACCTATATTAACACAGATGGTTGTGGGTCTCACTTGTACGTGAACAAGATGCGAGTAGGCAGCGAAACGCGTTGTACCATGCGCTTTTAAATCTGGCAGATGCCCAATAAAACTGGATAATGAATTCAACTTTACACTGCATTGGTTTTGATTTGAGGAAGGGACTGTCACCAGCGTTCTTAGTATTGCCGCGAGTGCCATCCCTCCTTGGGAGAACTGGAAATTCTTTTTCCCTGTTTGCAAATAGTCGCGCCCTGAGACAAGACAGAGTGAACTATATCAGAGAAGCTCAAAGACAATTATTGGATACCAGTTGTTATGAAAAACTTGAAGGAAATCCGACAGAAAGAATAAAACTTAAGGTGGAGTGTCTTCTAAAGAAATGGTCCGATTTGGGCCTTCTGGATGAAGACGATTGCAGATTCCTGTATAATAAATTCCCTAGTATTCCAACTATCTACTTTCTCCCTAAGATCATTAAACATCCTACCAATCCTCCAGGCCATCCCATTGTTACCCTGAATGGAGCTTCATTAAAAAACATTTCCAAATATGTGGATCAGACTCTTCTTCCCCTCGTATTCACTTTACCGTCATATCTACGAGACACGAAAGACTTCCTCAGTAAAATCGAAGGAATAGCATGGGGAGAAAATTACATGTTTTCCACATTAGATGTTGTTTCATTATACACCTCTATACAGCATGAGAACGGCAAAATGGCTTGTAAATATTTTTTGAACACAAGATCTCTCAACTATCTTTCACATGGTGAAATGATAGTTGAAATGATAGAGATGTGTCTCACTAACAATGTCTTTTTGTTTAATAATGAATTTTACAACCAAATCAGAGGAACTGCTATGGGTACGAGTTTTGCACCAACCTATGCAAATTTGACCATGGGATGGTGGGAGAAATTTATAGTATGGACTGAACGCAACATCAAATACACAAATCAAGTGATCCTGTGGCTTAGGTTTATTGATGACCTCTTCATCCTTTGGAATGGAGATGAGAGTGATTGGCTGGATTTCGTTAAAATATTGAATACGAACAACATCAATTTGAAATTTACTGAAATCCATAGTCGAGACCAGTTGGTCTTCTTGGATGTGCTAGTGAAAACGAATCAGAAGGAAGTCATAACTGAATTGCATCGGAAACCGACAAGTTCCAATATGCTTCTTTTCGCAACCAGCAACCACCCGGTGTCTTTAAAATGGAGTATTCCCTATGGCAAATTCATCAGAATACGACGCAATTGCAGCACAATAGAAAAATTAGATCAGGAGTGTCTATTCACTGCTGCAAATTTCGCCAAACAGCGGTATCCAAAATCAGTTTTGGAGAGAGCCTATTTGAAAGCTCGTAATCTTAACAGAAATACCCTGCTCTCTTCCAATCGTACTCCTGAGAAAGACAAACAGGACGATGAAACGAGGCTAATCTTGACGTTTGGAACCCATGCCAATATGATTCGTCAAATTTTTCATCGACATTGGCATATTTTGCAATCCTTCCACCATCCTCAAAGATCGTATTAATATCACTTCTAGAAAATCTCCATCAATCAAAGACTCATTAGTCAGCAGTTTCCTGCCTCCCGTGGAAAAAATATCGAACAGTTCATGGCTAAATGTAAATCCTACTGGATTTTACAAATGCACTAAATGCAAAGCCTGCAAGTATGCCCTAAACAGAACAAACCATACCATCCAGTTACGAGACAACTAATTGAATTGCAAAATTACATCACATGCAATACGGAGTTTGTGTTCTATGGACTCTTATGCCCATGTAACCTTTGGTACATTGGAAGCACTATCGGCAAACTGAAGCTGAGAATTTTACAACACATGCGAGCCATAAAAAACTCAGACCCCTCCTATCCAATGGCTGTCCACTTTAAAGATGTTCATCAGGGCAAACTGGACTGTTTAAGTTTCCTTGGCCTACATCATATTAAGGCCAACCCATGGGGAGGCAATAGAGAACTTGATCTGCGGAAAAAAGAAACTAAATATATTTTAGACTTTGAATCTAAAAAACCCAAAGGACACAATTTAGATGAAGAGTTATATACCTATTTGGGAACCTAGAGCCACAGGACCGATATAGCTTACTTTATGGTGTATTGACAAGTGCAAAGTTCTCCATATGAAGTCTGTTCGTCAACAAAAATATCTTTTTAAATCTGTATTGTGTTATATTGTTAAATTTTATTCACCCAGGTGGTTTTTATTGCCAGTCTCTAATCTATGGTTGTCAGGTCAAAAGGTTGAATTGAGAGGTTAACTTTTAAACATAGTTATTTCCCCTATATTGCATAATTATTCTAAATCCTATTGTACTATAATGGTGCACATATTTTTATTGGTTTTATTGCTTTTGTACTGAGTGGTTTGTTTCACATATTTATGTTTGCAGACTTAATAGCAGAAATTGGTTTTAACTAAATTAGGCACTTTATGCATTGGCACTTTATCCTTGTTGCTTTATATAGCAATAGATGCACTTTAGCACATGCCACTTTTGAGCACTTAGCACTTTATTATTCTGCTTATATTCAACCAGCTGCAAACATTCATATCGAATCATAGCCTATCAATTGAATTTTCAGGCATGTGCACTGTGCAAGTAAAAGTAAAAGCAAAAATGAAAAATGAAGAATTTTAGGATTATATGTTTTCTATTCAGAATTAATAATCTCTTGATCAATGTGCATTTCTAAAGGGGACATTGGTTGCAACTCTGGCAGATTTACAAAAGAGTTGACCCACTTGGGTTATACTTGCCAGAAATAAACATCCTGCTAACATGGTTTAGGCTATAATACATCCACTATACAAGGCAAATTTGCCACTTATAAAATGGCCGCCGTGTTTTACTCTCCACTTACTGAAGCTATACATATAGCTAGTACTAGAAAGTGACAAAGGACAAATGGCACAAAGAACCATAGAGACTGGTCAATTGTTTGTAAACCTATATTAACACAGATGGTTGTGGGTCTCACTTGTATGTGAACAAGCTGCGAGTAGGCAGCGAAACGCGTTGTACCGTGCGCTTTTAAATCTGGCAGATGCCCAATAAAACTGGATAATGAATTCAACTTTATACTGCATTGGTTTTGATTTGAGGAAGTGACTGTCACCAGCGTTCTTTGTATTGCCGCGAGTGCCATCCCTCCTTGGGAGAACTGGAAATTCTTTTTCCCTGTTTGCAAATATATATATATATATATATATATATATATATATTACATGGTCACATGTAGTTATGGTTAAGTTGCTCAACCTATAGGAAGAGCACTTTTTGGGAGGCTTATAACCTTGCCCTCTCCCTGCCCCCCTGGACGAATCCTCACCAAACTTTAAAAAAAAAAGTATATAGCCCCCTCGGATTGATTCTGCAAAGTTTGGTGAGGTTTCGTTCTGGGGGGACAAAGCCAAGTTATAGACGCAATGGAGAAATATGTTTGCTCACGCCTACAGCCCAAACCCCTTAATGGACTTTCACCAAATCTGCGGCAGGAGCAGCGGCTTGGTCCCGAAAGCAGGCTTTTGTAAATTTGGTGTAAATCCGTCCAGTAAATTTTTTTACAATGGCCAAAAAGTATGTAAACAAAAATGTGTGATATCTGGTTTAGGTCCGCAGACTCACTTCCTTATTCGGTCTGCGGACAAGTCTCTGATTGGCCCAGAGGGCGTTGAGATCACCGCAGACATCGGACGCGCCCGCTGATTGGATGCTGAAAAACATGAGCTGTGACAAATACTTTGAAACGGTCTCCATGTTGAATTCGTGGTCAGCCCCTGTTGTTCACGGCATTGCAGTAAAAACATATTGAAAAACACAACATTGCACTTGTCAAACGAATGAAACAATCTCTGGGGAGGGGCAGGGTAAAGAGGATGGGATGGGCTATGGCAATAAAAAGACACAAAATGGGTGGTTTCCGCTGCCAAAGTTCGCAAACAGTTCAGGGCAGTCCTGTAATCTTTGCGAACATCTCAGATGTTCGGGGGCATCCATACATATTTTTGCATTATAGGGTTGGTGAAAAGCAGTTTTTGGATGGTTTATAACTTTGGTACCACTGAATGAAACTTCATGAAATGTTGTGATTATCATTCTAGATCTGACCTTGAATGGTTCTGCAAAGTCTGGTGCTGTTTTGCCAATAGGGAACGCAATTAGAGAGGGTGTCCCAAAATATTTGAAAAGCTTATACATTTGGTGCGGTTTCACAAATCTGCACAAACATTTGCAAAAAGATTTAAGTCCCAGATTTTAATGTTTTTTTAAAAAGTTTGGTAGGATTTTGTGAAGAGGGGCAAAATTAGAGGGGGGTTTGAACATTTTAAGATCGCTTATAACTTGGTTACCGTTTGACGAATATGTACAAAAGATTTTAGAAAGATTATAGACCCACCCTTAAATGTTTGTGCAAAGTTTAAATTGATTTTTGTGAAGTGGGAGCTAAGTTATATGACTGTTTAGTGTACGTACATTTTGACACTTTTCAGAAAATAAAACATGGACAGATTTGCAGCAAAGTCGTGCACGGAGCATTGGCAAGGACCTGAAAGCATGTTTTTGCAAATGTGTTCGTGTTTTTTTCTTCTGAAAAAAAGTCTCATAGGGTAAGTACAAAAATAGTGATATACATTTGGTGACTGAGGTATATAGCCTGTGGCCATGGGCTGTTGGCAGATTGTACGAGTCATGGACTGTGGCTATGTGGAGTTGCCAGATTGTCCGAGTCATGGCCAATGCCCATGACTCAGACAATCTGGCTACTGGCCATGACCATGAGGGACTGGTAATGGGGTTAAAGTGGCCATGACCACCAGGGGCTGGCTATGTGGTAACGTTTTTCAAAATCTGGATAGGTTTGAATGGGAAAATGATTTTTGCCCGGGGCTAAAATTCTGCCTGTGGCTACAGCTCGAAGTGCTCCGCAGGATTGTATCAACAGATCGCCATGACTACCATTGCATAAACACGGAGACAATGCTAATCAGCAGATAATTACAGAGGACACTGAACCAGGTGCTCACGTAGTCACCAGGCCACCTCTTCAAATCATTAACCACATTTATTTGCGACCATATGGCCACAATCCACACGCATTGAGAAAGACCCTAGCGAGTCGAAACATGTGTCGGCTGACTTCTACCAATAAATATAGCAGCAATGGTTTTCAAGACTGCTTTATTACGACAATAGTTACTTATTGAATAACCCACCGCTAAGGTGAACAGGACCACTCGCCTATTCGAAATTTAGCACTTGAAAAAGGAAGGGCACTTTCACAAAAGAAGCCCATCACTAGCTGCAGGGTAATCCGTTTAAAGTACTAGATGAAGCGCAGTGATCTAGCCATTCTACCACACTGCAATTACTTGATAATTGTGTACTCTGATTTGATTATTGGGGCATGTAGCTTGGTTGAAGCCCTCGATTTGAATGGAAAAAATATTTAGCTTGCGGATACAGCCTGAAGTGCTGTACTGAATTGAACGAATGCGTTTGCAAATTTGCTTTATGTTTTGTTTTTGCAAAGTGTCCAAATGTAAGCACAAACAATAGTTATATAAGTTTGGTGTATGGACAATGGGCCTGACGCTCGCCAACGACAAATGCCTACTCTGATTTATGTATTGGGGCATGCAGCATGGCCAAAGCTCTAGGTTGAAATGGGAAAACAAATTCTGCTCGCGGTAGTAGCCCGTAGTGCTAGATGGGATTGCAGCAAATTTCCGCAAGCCAAATAAGCAAGGATGTGAAACCATGGTTTTGCAAATCTCTCCTGTGTTTTATTTTTTTCAAAGTGTAGAAACGCAAGTCCAAAAATAGCAATATAACTTTTCTGCTGTAGGTAGTGGCACAAAAAATTGTGATATAAGTTTGGTGCATGGACAGTGGGCCTGGCCTTGGTAAGGAAGAATACCTACTCTGATTTACTTAATGGGGCATGAGGCATGGCCAAATATCTAGGTTTAAATTGGAGAAAAAATGTTTGCTTGCGGCTGCTGCCCGGAATGCGGGACGGGATTGCAGAAAACTTGTGCAAGGCTTTAGCAAGGACCTGAAAGGATGTTTTTTTTTCAAATCTGTCCCGTGGTTTACTTTTTTTAAAGTGTCAAAACGTAAGCACAAAAAATTGTGATATAACTTCTCTGCTATGGGCAATGGGCTTGGCCCTCTGGAAGGACACATTTCTACTCTGATTTGCCCATTGCGGTATGCGGCATGGCCTAAGTCCATGCCCCATGCATTGTGGAGACTGGTCATGCAAGCCATGAGCACTGGTCATTGGTTACTTTATGAGGGTATAATGGACACTGAACTAGGAGGCTGGCTAGGTGCAGTGGCTAACAGGGGTGGTTTGGTGGGGCTGCGGTCATGGTTGAGCCTCATGCCCTAGGCAATTGAACAATGACTTGCATACCATTGCCACACCTTGAACGGTTTAGAATGTTGCTGCCCCCTCGATAGCCACCAAACCCTGGCAGGAAAAGCCAACTCTGGCAATGTTTGCTGTGTCAAGGTTGTAGAGTAAAAAAGCCTTGACTGTGTCCTTGATTGTTCAGGGAGCGGTAGGGATTACTTTCCAGAGACATGCTTGCCAATTTGCACTTTAATGGAATGCGTTTCTTGAAGAAACTGTAAAGGATTAGGTAGAAGGCAATTGATTTCCCACTGAAGATGCACAAGGGCGAAAGGGAGGGAGAATATATCTAGCTTCATAGCAGAGATCCATGTTCTTTGTGATGCAGGAACCTGGTTTGGCAGAGTTGACATTTAGATACACTGTACATAATACATGCTTGGAGGAGAGAGATTAGTGATGTCATCGCCCAAGGATGCCTTAGGATTTGGTTACCCTTGGTATCTCGGAGCGGGCTTTGGACTGGATGACCTCCTTCCCCACTGATCATCCCTCCCACGTTATCCTGGGCTCTTTCCCCTCCCCTACCTCTATTTCCACCTGTGACGTTTCCCAGGGCTCTAACTTCTCACACTGGCTCTTTAACATCTATCTTGCTCCGTTTGCTCACCTTATCTCCACTTTCTCCCCTCACTTCCATTGTTATGCAGATGACATCAAACTCTTCTTCAAACTTTCCATTCCCGACTGCCTATCTGCTATCCAGTACTGGTGTGCCTCCAATGATCTCTCCCTCAATGCCAACAAGACTGAGATCCTTTCTATTGGGACTCCCAAACCCTCTTTCCTCCCTTCTCTCTGGCCAGCCTCGATGGGCTCTCCAAGTACCCCTACATCTGAAGCAAGAAACCTTGGAGTCATCGTCGACTCCTCCCCCACATCTTGCCAAGAAGGCCCATTTTCAACTCCACCTCCTCAGAGGCATCCTTCCTCTCCTCAACTTTCCAGAGAAGCTCAACGTCTGTAGAGCCCTGGTACTCTCTACGCTTGACTATTGCAACAGCATCTTCCTTAATCTACCCTCTTCCTCTCTCTGTCTGCTCCAGCATGTCCAGAACAGAACTGTGAGACTTATCCGTGTCCTCAAGCCTAGAGGCCATATCTCTCCAGCCTTAAAATCCCTCCACTGGCTCCCGGTTGCTGCAAGGATCAAATTAAAATCCGTCTGCATCATCTATAAGGCTGTCTGGGGCTGAGGACCAATCTATCTACAACTTGCTCATACCAAATACTTTCCTTCCAGATCCTTACGCTGCTCTGGCTCCAACTCTATGGGTGTAAGGCACTTTTTAAGCAGCAAGCTGGGTTCAGATCTCTCTCCTTGGCTGGCTCCCTCCTCTGGAACATCCTCCCCCTCCTCTCTGTCTTGAGCCAGATCGCCTAAAATTCCAGAAGCTCCTCAAGACTCCTCAAGACCTTCCTCTTCACCGCCTCCGTTCCCCTCTCACTCACGTGCTAATAACCCACAGTCACTGAGATTGGTGGCTTTGGACCTTATGTGTCCCTTTGAGTCTCGGCCTTCCCCCAATCGCCTTCAGTCTCCCGCACCATCCCAGCACTTGCCTTCAGGCACACACTAGCTTGTGCTCTCACAGGCTATACTTATAAACGGCAGATGATCACTCTCTACTAAGCAATCTCTGCCAGGCACTTTCTGCTGCACTCAACCAACTCCTCGCACTTCCCTGTATGGAACTCCTGCACTTACCCCCTTTCCCTTTCCCTCTATGTCTCCCTGCACTTGCATGCTCTATATGCTCACAAGGCCTAGTAGGACCAAGGTCATCTGTTTATCCTTTTCTCTTTTGTTCCCATGTTCCCTCCCTTTACCCTGTGGGTGCTTTGAAACACAATTTCTTGATCTATAAGCGCCTTACAAATGCACAATAAATAAAAATAAAAATAAATTGCTGGCTATTGTCAGTGTTATTGGTTCCTTGGTTGGCTCATGGAGCCCTTAGGACACACCTGAAGTCGCAGTACATGCATTTGAAAGATAAATGTTTGCAAATAAGGTTGTTTGGCAAAGTTTTGCCAAAATATATTTACTTGTGTTCTCGATTTACACCCATTTACAAGAGATTTCTCGCTCAGAATGTCTTCATCACCTTAGGGTGCATCACCGTTTTAATATCATTAATACAACTGAACAGTAGTATTCACAACATTTCTGTCCAAAGTATTGCATTTGGGAGATGAATAGTTTTCGACACAATAGTGAGCATTATTTTTCCACTGTGAAAATGTGTAATGTGTGAAACAAAAACCTTACCAAATCTAAAAGTGTAAACAAAAACCGTTGTCAAACAAATGGGGCTCATAAGCACACTAAAAGTTATCAATTTTCTTTTTCAGCTTTAAAAAAATTGTAATGTTTTTATTTTACATTAAATATTACCCAACATTCAGGGTATTATTACCCAAATTAATGCTTCATCAACACATTTGGTGAAAGAATAAAACGAAAAATCAAAAAGACCTTTGTTGTAAATGTATGCTTTTTACATAGAGGGTTAAGTGTACAAGTGTAAAATTGTATTTCTTCTTTTGCAGTGTGTTTCTGTGAGCAGTGCAGGAATGGAGCCTCATATTCAGGTGCAGTGATCTCACCTAATTTAGAAACAACACAAATCTTCAGAGTGCCACAGGCAGCAACTATGTCTGACTGCGCTTCCGCCTGCTGCAACTTGTCCCAGTGTGACTTGGCTTGGATGCTGGAGAGGCATTGCTATATTGTGAACTGCCAGCACAAAGAGAACTGTGAACCCAAAAAAATGCAAACTATGTCGTCACACCTGATCTTTGTGTTGAGACCCCCTGATAGATTGCTTCCATTTGCTGGGTATGGCGCTATAGGAGCCAGTAGGGGGCGTGCTGCTGGAATACAAGCTGATCCCGCTGGGGATGTCGGCAATCTTAAAGGTCTGTCCCTGCTCACTAAGTACCACAACCCGGAGGAATTAAATGATTACAACGATGACTATGTGGATCATGAACAGGATCCCATTCTTCCAAGCACCAAGCAGGACTGGAAGGAGAGCCTTGATTATGCGGACTGGTTTCCAAGCAGCAGCGAAAAGAGCTTCAACTTGTCGGAAGCCGATCCAAGGGGCCGCAATGTGCATTCAGCAGAGGTGCAGAAGAAAGAGACCAAATGGGAACAAGTCATGGTTAAAAATGGGTCTGAGCTTGCTGCTGTAACACTTCCAGCAGAGAAGCTGCTGTCGTATACTATGAGTAAGTTACCCTTCGGAACAGTGCCTCCGAGTGCCAACGACTTGCAGCCACAACCAGTGAAAGCCAATGGCAGCTTTTTGGAGGAGGTAGGTTCTATGCCCTCTAATTTTGGAGCATGAGTTATCACACTTGGACTTCTTCTGTATGCAAGAATAATGTTGACTCTGCAGAAAGACTTTTGAAATGGTCTCTGGGGTTTTGTTGTAAGAAGGATGGCGAGTAATTTCATAACAGCAGAATGGGTGTGGTTTGTTCAATAATTATGAACATTTAAAGCTTGAACATATCTAGTCTATACTGCCAAGTGTCTTTTTAGGGATGTACAGACACCCCGCAGTAAGGCAATGTTTTTTCCATTTTTGCTGAATAAAACGTATTGAGTTTCTGCCAGATGCAAATTTTGATGGTTTCTTGGCTATGTTTTAAGTTCTTTTGCTACAACGGCATCTAGATGCCTTTACTGGTTGCTTTCTTGTAAGACAGAATCTTCTATTTTCTGAAGACTCTTCTATTGCATTGCCCTTTCTTAAGTCCCACTTGTTTTGAGTTCACTCTTGATGAATTTGTGAGTAATCATTTGAGGTTTGTACAAATGTGCACCCTTGTTAAGTAGCGATACGCGCTTTCAACCAGTCAATGTCCTCTCCCCTAAATAAGTTGTAGTGTCAGCCTTGACAGAGGACACAGGATACCGCCCTGTGTCCTTGGGTCAAGGGTGCCTTTGATATGCTCTCCAATGTCCCTGTTTCAACACACTCTGGGATCTTTCTAGTGGGTTATTGTTTCAACCATTTTGTATCTCAATGGAGAGTTAATACATTCTTTTAAGTGGATATTTTCAATTGTTCGGGAGCTCATGGATAAAAAGTTCTGCCCATAGGTTTGGCATGAGAGTTTTTCCAAGATGGATTTTGTCATGATGTTGCCTGAATGTTATAAGCGAAAAGTACCAGTGGTCCACCCTGGGTGATTAAGCACTGTGGCTGGAGACTGAGATGTGTGAGGGTTCAGAAATGTGAGGCAGACAACTTTGTAAAGATTTTTTATAAGATGCCATTTTATTAACTTAAAAGGGTCTGATAAATGCCTCACTATCCCTTCTTTTTGCTCCACGGGTCTCTCACTTGGACCTTCCAACAGCTCAAAAGAAATGCCAACTCTTTGTTTCTCCACTTGTAGCAAAGAGTTCGACACATCATCTTCTTAGGAAACAAAAACACTTCCACAGTTCATCTTTAGCAACAGTAATGTTTTATCAAGATGATTTTACAAGATAATGTGGTGGTCTTAGCCACTTCTTCTCCTTCACAGTTTTTAATTCCAAAGCAGTACTTCAACAACTTCTACCTGGTCCACTCCCCTGCCAGGTCTAACTCTGCACTGCAAGGTCCCTTGCCCTGGTAAACTCTGCACCTGCCAGGACTAAAAGCTTCCAATATCACTACAAGTACTTCTGTGGTAAAGTTCACTTCAAACAATTTAGCAAAGTCTTTTGACTTTCAAAACATCAGCAATGAATACTTCTTCTGAAAGACACGAGACGCATTGATGCTGTATATGCCACCTGCAATGTCGATTATGCTCCTCTCCTCCTGGATGCTTTCTGTCAGGAGGGCAGCTTTTCTGTCACTTTTGTTTTCCAGTCTTACAGCAACCAACTGCTGAAAATTACCTTTTTATCACACTTGCTTTTCTTTGGCTTAGAAAATGCTTGTTTGGGTCTTTACCAACTATTGGCTCTTATTTTCTTAGGCAATAGGGGTTACAATTGGCTTGCTTCTTAATTTCCCTCTCTTGGCTTTTGCAATGGTAGTTTCTGTTACTTTCTGTTAATGTTGCCCTCTTTAGGTTTTGGCCATTACTTTGATCTTTGTAATAACAATTATAACCTTCTTGTTTGTTCCCAAGGTTCTTATTCTGCCCCTTTAGCTGCTTGGTATTAGACTAGTATGTCTTAGTCTGCCACTTTAGTCTCTTTGCATTAGTTCAGTATTCAACATTTCCAATAGTGGCCAACGTGCGATTAGAGTGTTCCGTGGTCTCACAATACTAGAGAACTCACCGGGTGCTGCAGACTCGTCCGCTTGCTCTGCTGCCACTGCCACTTCTGCTTCCTCTGCGTCCCGCTGCAAGGTAAGATGCTTCTTACTCCTACGTCCCGTCCCCGTTCCTCCATACTTGTGGGACATCTCTCCGTCCTGTGGGACGGGACCGGAGCACTTTGTAAAAAGCATCCAAATTTTTCCAAAAATGTGTCCTTCCTCTCTTTCCTGCGCGGGGCCCGGCACGCGGCAGTAACCCCACCCACCTTGGCTCCTCAGTCCTTTTCTCTGCTCGATCGGGGCCGGACGCACTTGCATCCTCGGAAGACTTTCTTCTCTGTTTTCCTCTCTGGCTCTCGCTAGCGTTCGTCTTCTAGTCTGTCTATGTCTTTTAAATTAGACTTTCCAGACTGTTCTTCGTGTCATCGTCGCTTCGTGAGGGCGGATCCCCATCCTCTTTGTTTAGAGTGTTTGGGTCCGGAACACCGTTGGGACTCCTGTTTTTACTGTGACTCCCTTTCGGTCCGGGCTCTTCAACGTCGGTTGGAACGGTGGGAGGAGGTGTTCCGACGCACTCCCCCATCTCATTTTCAGGCTTTCATCGACGAGAAGAAGAAACGCCCGGTAAGTTCTTTACTTTTCAGAGCACCCCGGCCGGGGGATACCTTTCCGGGTTTCCGGGTTCCTCTCGAGCCAGGAGGGGCGTTGATCGCTCTGTCACCGGGGTTCGCCCTGAGGTGCCTGCCGGGCCTAATAATTTTACTGGAGTTTTCTCAAAGGGGCTGCGTAAGGGGCCTGTGTACACCGGAGTAACTTCCGAGGCCCCTCCTGTGGGGGCTGTGTGTAGACCCAGTTCTGCTGAGTCAAAGGGTACCGGAGCTTGCTCTGAGGCCTCTCTTTCGGCTTCCCTCAAAAACAAGACCGGGGTGCGCCCGAGGCCTTGGCTGGGCTTGTGTTTACTGAACAGATGTTCGAGGCCCGTGCCGATAAGGCTATTACCGGGCCTAAGCTGCGGTCCCTCGTACAGAGGCTAAGGCTACCAACAGTTCTGAGGGGCCAGGCAGGGCCCTGTCGGTGAAAACGGTTTCTCACCGTTCCCGCTCTTGTGGTGATACCAGATCTGTTGAGGGGGCAAAGAAGCAAGGTTCTTCTTTTACCGGCAGTGCCAAGGTCCTTCCTTCGAAGGCTCAGTTGGCGGTTGGTATGTCGCAGAAACATTCCAGGCCTCACAGTACTGGCTCTGCCGAGGTTCCTTATGTTAAGGCTAAAATTAAGACCCCTGATCCATCGACGGGGACCCCTGCCTCACCTCCTCACGTGCCGCAGTTCCCCTCAGATGAAGACAAAATGGTGTCCGTTCCTGCCACCACCACGGCGGCCATTTTAGGTACTACCCCTACAACTACGCCATCGGACCCTGGTGTAGGGTTCGGTCCTTCGGATGAACCTAAGGTCACTTAGCGTATCCTTACCGGCCCGTTTATGATTGAAACGCCCGGATGCCGCTTCCGCACAATATTTGGTTGCCTGCAGGGGCGGCCCCTTTGATTTATGTGGATACGTCGGCGGAGGGCCCGGCGTGGCACCCTTGTCCGTTACGTCCCTGGGTTTGTCCACCTCATGAGAGGCCTCCTCAGGTTCCGAACCAATCTCCTGAGGACGCTTTTTTCGGTAAATTTCAAGCACTTATGCACACCGACCCCATGAGGGAGTATTTCAAAGGGCTTTTTAAGGAAATGTGCCCACCAGCGCCCCTGGCTCCACCCTTTCCTCTGGTGCTTCCGCCGGCGCCTCCTTTGCCCGTGGTGCCTGCCCCTGCTCTTCCGCCTTTGCCACCGTTGTCCCCAGTGGACAAGGCAGTGCCTGACACGGTTCAGCAGGATCCTGACCTGTCAGATGACCCTCAAGGCGAGCAGGACAACGAGGACCTTCCCCGCTCTGTTAGAGCTTTTCATGACCGAGTACTGGACATGATGAATTTCTTAGATGTTCCAGTTACCGAGGCACCTGCTCCACAGGAGGGCGTGCTTTCTGGGGCGTTCACCCTGTCTCCTTTGGAGCGTACCAGCCTTTTCCTGCAGAAGGATGTTTTGGCCGAGGTCCGAAGAGTCTGGGAGAAGCCACACTCAGGACTTTTTGTCAATAAAAAGATTGACGCGAGGTACAGGCTACACTCTTCGGAGGAAGTGGCCTTGTCGTCTTGTCCACCTCCCTCCTCCACAGTGGTGGCTGCAGTCACGTTGCAGTCCAGACCTGCAGCATCCTCTTCCGCAACGGCTACTCAGGTCTTGGGAAGGGAGGACAAGCTCCTGGACTCCCTAGGGAGGAAGATCTTTGCCAATTCGGCCTTGCAGCTCAGGCAGGCCAATGCCGAATTTATTTTGGCGGGAGCTAACATGCGGATGTGGAAAGGTCTGTCGGAGTTTGAGGAGCACATTCCGGTCGAGAAGTTGGAAGACTTCAGAGGTGGCCTTTCCGATGCCAGGGTCTTGTCCCAGGATCTCCTGGAGGCTGCGGCTCATCACGTAGACACCTCGGCTCGGGGCATGATGCTCGGGGTTGATACCTCGAGGCAAGCGTGGTTGCATGCCACTAAGTTTTCGAAGGAAGTGCAAGACAAAGTATTGGACCTTCCATTCGATGGTAAGGAGCTTTTTCATTCGTCTACTGATGTAGAGCTCACCAAAACCAAGGATAGCACTCAGACGGCTAAATCATTGTCTGTTCTGACTAAACCTCCCTTTAAGGCTCAAAGGCCGTTGTCGCAAGAGCGACCTTCCTCTGGTTTTAGGGGATTCCTCGACCGTAAGAATCGCAGAGTGGATACTCCTGCGGGGAATAACCGCCGTAGACAACAGCGTACGCAGTATTTCTCCCGCTCCTCAGCCTCCTCATCAGGTTCAGGTGGCACCGTCACCGATAAACCTGTCAAATGAGGGTTTTACGCGCTCGCACGAGTCCCCAGTGGGAGGGCGCATTGCGTCTCATTGGGAGGCGTGGCAGACCATCACAGAAGACAGATGGGTCTTGTCAGTCGCTCGGGCGGGCTTCCGCTTACCTTTACCCCCTACCCCACCCCTCAACCCTCCTATTCAGCCGTTGGGCTCGCCCTCCCTCAACGCCGAGGTTCAGAAACTCCTGGACCTCAGGGCGGTGGAACTCGTTCCCTTTGGGGAGCGAGGGGATGGCTTCTACTCCCGGCTGTTTACGGTGCCCAAACCCAACCCGGCTGGCCTGCGCACCATCCTAGACCTTTCTCAGTTCAACCTCTTTCTACCCCAAGAGAAATTCAAGATGATCACGCCCAGCCAGATACGCTCCTCTTTGCAGAGGGGCGACTGGCTCAGCGTAGTGGATCTTCAGGACACTTACATCCATATCCTGATTTGGGCTCCACACAGGAGGTACCTCCGTTTCTCTTTGGGAGAGGAGCACTTCCAGTTTCGGGTGCCTCCTTTTGGCCTCAGCTCGGCGCCGCATGTCTTCACGAAGATGTCGGTGATTGCGGCCTATCTTCGTCTTCAGGGTATCCATGTGTATCCTTATTTGGACGATTGGCTCTTACGCAGCCCTTGTCCGCTGGCGGCAGCGGGCAACCTCCAGTCTCTCCTTCAGCTCCTGTTCCATCTTGGGCTGTCGGTGAACTGGCGGAAATCCTCCATGACGGTCTCTCAGGGCCTGATTTTTCTGGGTTTTCGTTGGAACACGATCGACTGCAGAGTATACCTGACCGGGGACAGAATGGCGGATCTGTTGGCCACGTGTCAGATGTTTGCGCAGTCGGAGAGTATGTCGCCTGGTGGTTCCAGAGGCTTCTGGGCCTCATGGCCTCGTGTGTGCTGGCTCTTCCTCTTGCTCGTCTCAAAATGAGACGGACTCAGATGGCCCTTCGGAATTCATGGCGTCAGGCAGTGGACTCAGACTCCATGCGGATAATGATTCCGGGTTCCATGAGAGTGGACCTGGACTGGTGGTCATCTCTCAGCAATCTGTCTGGGGGCGCGGGGTTTCAGGACCCGGTCCCTATGGTGACAATCATGACGGACACCTCCCTCCTCGGGTGCGGTGCGACGTTAGATCTCTTTCAGGTCTCGGACCTCTGGTCGCCTCAGGACCAGCTCCTGCACATAAATCATTTGGAGCTTCGGGTGATTTTTCTGGCGTTCAGACCTCTCTTTGTCAACAAGGTGGTCTGCATAAGAACGGACAATGTGGTGTCAATGTACTACATAAACAAGCAGGGGGGAACGAAGTCTCCCCCTCTCGTGGATCTGGCCATTCAGATTTGGGAGTGGGCCGTGCTTCATGGGGTCTGGCTGCTTGCAGTGCACATCCCGGGCCGGCTGAATGTCACCGCGGATGCCCTCAGCCGGCGGACAGTGGTCAGCTATGAGTGGGAGTTGAAGGCGGAGATCCTATCATGGATTTTCTCGCGTTGGGGCGCACAGGAGGTGGACCTCTTTGCTACAGCGATGAACAAGAAGCTTCCTCAGTACGCCTCCAGAGGGGGGCTGGGAGCCTCCCCTCTGGGGGACGCACTCGAGATCCAATGGCACAACATGAGAGCTTACGCCTTCCCGCCTCTTCCTCTGGTTCATCGAGCAATTTGGAAGTTGAAGAATTCTGTCAACTGTTCTCTTCTACTGATAGCTCCGTGGTGGCCGGCCAGGTTTTGGTTCTCAGAACTTCAACACCTGTCGGTGTGTCCGCCGATCAGGTTACCAGTAACTCCCGATCTTCTTCACCAAAGGAAACAGCAGATGTGGCACCCCTCCCCACAATCGCTCAGCTTGGCGGCATGGTGCTTGAGTTCAGGTTTTTAGAGCATCTGAATTTGTCTGCGGATAACATGCGTCCAGAAAACCCACGACCAGATCTCAGTACAAGAGTAAATGGCTCAGGTTCTGTCATTGGTGTCTAGAGAAGAAATTGGATCCAAGGGGGGCCACGGTTGACACGGTGTTGTCCTTCGTGTCCTCCCTAGCAGAGTCAGGGGTTCATGTTCTGTCATGCAGGACTTACCTTTCAGCGGTCTCCGCTTATCTTTCTACGGATCAGTGTTCGTTTTCTCTGACTAACCCAGTGGTAAAGAGGCATTTCGCTGGTTTAACACGCCTTTACCTTCCAGTTCGTAATCCGCACCCGCCATGGGACCTGAATGTTGTCCTGACGGCGCTGTGCCATAAACCCTTTGAGCCAATGGCTACTGTGGACCTCAAGTACTTGTCTTGGAAAGTGTCCTTTTTGGTCGCTGTCACATCGGCAAGGAGAGTGACTGAGCGCCATTGTCGGTGGAGCATCCTTTCTTGGTCTTTCACAAGGACAAGGTAGTCCTTCGAAATAATCTGGCTTTTCTGCCGAAGGTAGTGACCGAATTCCATTTGAATCAATCGATCTCCCTACCGGTCTTTTTTCCGAACCCCGCCTCTGAGGCGGAGAGGGTTCTACACTGTCTTGATGTCCGAAGAGCTCTTAAGTTCTACCTGGATAGGACTTCCGAGCTTAGAAGTTCTTCTCAACTTTTTGTGACTTTCGGCAACCCTCAAGGCAAGCAGGCGTCTAAGGCAACTATTTCTAGGTGGATTGGTGCCTGCATCACGGAGTCTTTCACTATCCAAAAGCTGAAACCTCCTAAAGGTATTCATGCGCACCTGGTGCGGGGCAAGGCAGCTGCGGTCGCTTTTCAGAAGTATGTTCCCTGGGAGTCCATCACTAGGGCAGCTACTTGGGCCTCTCCATCTGCTTTCTGTAAGCATTACTGCCTCGATATGAGTTCTAGAGCTGATGCTCAGTTCGGTCAGGTTGTGCTGAAGAACCTTTTTCAGTAAGGGGTCTTTCCATCCACCCGTAGTTCCTGTAAGGAGTGCTTGGGAATCTCCCATAAGTATGGAGGAAAGGGGACGGGACGTAGGAGTATTACCAGGTTACTCACCGTAGTGACCACCTTACTCCTAGTCCATAATCCCCTTTCCTCCATACGCCCGCCGTCCCCTCTAATAAGGTTCCTCTGTTATTGGTAAAGGGTCTGTGACCTGGCAAAGAAAAGGACTGAGGGGCGATGCGCGGGGCGGAGCCAAGGTGGGCGGGGTTACGGCCGCGTGCCGGGCCCTGCGCAGGAAAGAGAGGAAGGACACATTTTGGGAAACATTTGGATGCTTTTTACAAAGTGCTCTGGTCCCGTCCCACAGGACGGAGAGATGTCCCACAAGTATGGAGGAAAGAGGACTATGGGCTAGGAGTAAGGTGGTCACTACGGTGAGTAACCTGGTAATTCTGCTTCCCATGGCCCGTGCCATTCGAGTGAGGACCACTCATTGTTCCACGGGCACTCCGGTGCTCGCCTGCCACCAGAGTACACATTACTTTGGGGAAAGCTTCTTAGATTAATGCTTCCCGCTGCCCAACCTCTGCACACCAGGTCACCATGGAGAAGGCTTTCTGAAGCAACGCTTCCCACCACACACCCTCTGCATACAGGGTCTTTAAGGGTAGAGACCCTCACGAAACCGTCATTTGCTTCACAAACATCGGTGGCTCTGGTCTCTCTGCTTCCCTTCAAATTGTGCCGCCATTGCAACGTGGACTCTTGACCAGAAGTCCACCTTCTGCTTCTCCTAATGGCCTGCACTTGAGGGTGCCATTTACACTCACCAGACCCTCTCTGGTGTGGGTCACTAAAATCACTAAACTGCACTTTACAGTCTAATGCATCCAAATACCTCTTCCTCGTCCCAATACTTTGGGCATTGTGGGACAGTCTCGACTTTACAATAGGCCATTAAGCATTACGATTGTAGGGCCTCCGGGAAAGTTATTAAAGGGGATTTCCCATTCCTCCTGGCTTGATCCCTCTGCCCCCCAGTGACCCTCCTGCAGAGCACCCTCGGGGTCAGGATCTGCCTTTTCCTGGCCATATGGGAAGGGTCCCAGGCCAGGTCTTGTGGGGTAATCATCTCCGATTCATCACAGATGGGAGCATACAAGTCATTGGGCCTCATTACGAGGAAGGCGGTAGGGTGATAACGGCGCCGGTAGAGCTGCCGGCCCCGTTATCCCCCATACCGCCTCAGTACGAGATCTGCTCGTGGGTCCCGCAAAGGATGTCTGGTAAAACCAGGCGTCGTTAACGGGACCCATTAGCAGAACAAGAGGCTAACAACGGGCCTGTCATTAACGGACCCGTTGTTAGCATCCTCCCCATTCCCATTGAGCCCTATGGGGACTCAAATGGGAATGGGGTTGTACAGAGTCTGGGTTCCAGGAAAGGGAATTACCGGGCCCTCCAAGGTCGGAATGTCCCGGTAATTCCCTATTTCCTGAACCCGGACCCGGACCCGGTACCCGGTATGGGGGTAGCCATGCCGCTAAATGCGGCATGGCTACCTCCATACTCGTAATGAGGCTCATTGACTCTGGGGAAGTACAAAGGCATGAATGGATAATAGTCCATGTCTGTGCTTGCGGAGCAAGGAGGAATTCGAATGCTGAAGGGTAACTCAGAATCATTAAAAATTGTTACAAACTTAGAGGAACCCCAAATGTAATTGGTTTGATTATAATTCAGTTTAAATAGGTCTAGAAGAGGCTCTTTAATGGAAGCCTGTTAATACCTGTTGAGAGTTCCTGCACACCATCTCTGTTAAGACATTCATTATAGGGATAACTTTCTATAAGGATTTCTTTATGTTGACTGAAGGCCTTAAACCTAGTTACTAAATCTCTGCTTTGAGTACTTACAGGGTAATTCATAGAAATTCGCACAAAAGTGGCGCACGCGGCTGGCGCACAGTGTGCCCGTGCAAATGTCTGCGCCAGCCGCGTGCGCTAAAATCGATTTCCGCGCACAGCGTATTCATGGATTTTCGCATCCAAAACCAGCCGTGGCGCAGCGTGGCGCAGCGACCCTGCAGCAGCGCCAGTTACGCCCCCAAGAACGCCCTCGCGCAAGGAAAAGCCTTAAAAATCCCCAAATAATCGCAAAGGGCTGCGCCAACCCTGGCCCAGCTCACAGGGCTGGCAAACAGCAAACGCCAAGCGGGGAACGTGTATTTCAGTGGTTCGCGGGAAGTTCCACACGCGATTGTCCTGTCTACGTGTGCATCAGGGGTGCGTGGGAAGTAACACACACAAAAGCAGCAGGGTACGTGTATTCCAGGGGTGTGCGGGAAGTATCACACGCAAAAGCAGCAGGGTACGTGTATTTCAGGGGTGCGCGGGAAGTATCACACGCGAAAGCAGCAGGGTACGTGTATTTCAGGGGTGCGCGGGAAGTATCACACGCAAAAGCAGCAGGGTATGTGTATCTCAGGGGTGCGCGGGAAGTATCACACGCGATTCCATCAGGGTACGTGTATTCCAGGGGTGCGCGGGAAGTATCACACGCAAAAACAGCAGGGTACGTGTATTCCAGGGGTGCACGGGAAGTATCACACGCAAAAGCAGCAGGGTACGTGTATCTCAGGGGTGCGCGGGAAGTATCACACGCGATTCCATCAGGGTACGTGTATTCCAGGGGTGCGCGGGAAGCATCACACGCAAAAACAGCAGGGTACGTGTATTTCAGGGGTGCGCGGGAAGTATCACACACAAAAATAGCAGGGGACGTGTATTTCAGGGGTGCGCGGGAAGTATCACACGCGATCCCATCAGGGTACGTGTATTCCAGGGGTGCGCGGGAAGTATCACATGCAAAAACAGCAGGGTATGTGTATTCCAGGGGTGCACGGGAAGTATCACACGCGATTCCATCAGGGTACGTGTATTACAGGGGTGCGCGGGGAGCACCACAGGTGAATTGCACGTGTGGGTCCTCCCAGGTGTTCCCTCTACACCCTCCACGGCCCCTGCAGGTGGCCCACACCACAGGGGCCTACCCTGCACATGTCCTGCAGGCACCCCATCCACCATGGCCATGCCCCCCAGCCAACCCACATGTCACCTTGCACTACTGCCCACCAACGCATGTCCCCCTGCACCCCCAGCCACCAGGGGCAGTCTCCACCAGGCCCCCACCCATGTCTCCCATCACCCCCAACCCCCAGCAGTGCAGGGGCAGCCTCCACCAGGCCCCCACTCATGTCCAACTCATGTCTCCCTGCACCTCCACCCCCCAGCCACCAGGGGCAGCCTTCACCAGGCCCCCACTCATGTCCCCTATCACCTCCACCCCCCAGCCACCAGGGGCAGCCTCCACCAGGCCCCCACTCATGTCTACCGCCACCGCCCAGCAGTGCAGGGGCAGCCTCCACCAGGCCCCCACCCATGTCTCCCATCACCCCCACCCCCCAGCAGTGCAGGGTCAGCCTCCACCAGGACCCCACCCATGTCTACCACCACCACCACCCCCCAGCAGTGCAGGGGCAGCCTCCACCAGGCCCCCACCCATGTCTACCACCACCCCCACCCCCCAGCCACCAGGGGCAGCCTCCACCAGGCTCCCACACATGTCCCCCTGCACCCCCACCCCCCCAGCAGTGCAGGGGCAGCCTCCACCAGGCCCCCACCCATGTCTACCACCACCCCCACCCCCCAGCCACCAGGGGCAGCCTCCACCAGGCCCCCACTCATGTCCCCTATCACCCCCACCCCCCAGCAGTGCAGGGGCAGCCTCCACCAGGCCCCCACTCATGTCTCCCATCACCCCCACCCCCCAGCCACCAGGGGCAGCCTCCACCAGGCCCCCACTCATGTCTCCCATCACCCCCACCCCCCAGCCACCAGGGGCAGCCTCCACCAGGCCCCTACTCATGTCTCCCATCACCCCCACCCCCCAGCCACCAGGGGCAGCCTCCACCAGGCCCCCACTTATGTCCCCTATCACCCCCACCCCCCAGCCACCAGGGGCAGCCTCCACCAGGCCCCCAAACATGTCTACCACCACCGCCACCCCCAGCAGTGCAGGGGCAGCCTCCACCAGGCCCCCACTCATGTCTCCCATCACCCCCACCCCCCAGCCACCAGGGGCAGCCTCCACCAGGCCCCCACTCATGTCCCCTATTACCCCCACCCCCCAGCAGTGCAGGGGCAGCCTCCACCAGGCCCCCACTCATGTCCAACTCATGTCTCCCTGCACCCCCATCCCCCAGCCACCAGGGGCAGCCTCCACCAGGCCCCCACTCATGTCCCCTATCACCCCCACTCCCCAGCCACCAGGGGCAGCCTCCACCAGGCCCCCACCCATGTCTACCACCACCGCCACCCCCCAGCAGTGCAGGGGCAGCCTCCACCAGGCCCCCACTCATGTCCCCTATCACCCCCACCCCCCAGCAGTGCAGGGGCAGCTTCCACCAGGCCCCCACTCATGTCTCCCATCACCCCCACCCCCCAGACACCAGGGGCAGCCTCCACCAGGCCTCCACTCATGTCCCCAATCACCCCACCCCCCAGCCACCAGGGGCAGCCTCCACCAGGCCCCCACTCATGTCCAACTCATGTCTCCCTGCACCTCCACCCCCCAGCCACCAGGGGCAGCCTCCACCAGGCCCCCACTCATGTCTCCCATCACCCCCACCCCCCAGCCACCAGGGGCAGCCTCCACCAGGCCCCCACTCATGTCCCCTATCACCCCCACCCTCCAGCCACCAGGGGCAGCCTCCACCAGGCCCCCACTCATGTCCAACTCATGTCTCCCTGCACCCCACCCCCCAGCCACCAGGGGCAGCCTCCACCAGGCCCCCACTCATGTCCAACTCATGTCTCCCTGCACCTCCACCCCCCAGCCACCAGGGGCAGCCTCCACCAGGCCCCCACTCATGTCTCCCATCACCCCCACCCCCCAGCCACCAGGGGCAGCCTCCACCAGGCCCCCACCCATGTCTACCACCACCGCCACCCCCCAGCAGTGCAGGGGCAGCCTCCACCAGGCCCCCACCCATGTCTCCCATCACCCCCACCCCCAGCAGTGCAGGGGCAGCCTCCACCAGGCCCCCACCCATGTCTACCACCACCGCCACCCCCCAGCAGTGCAGGGGCAGCCTCCACCAGGCCCCCACTCATGTCTCCCATCACCCCCACCCCCCAGACACCAGGGGCAGCCTCCACCAGGCCCCCACTCATGTCCCCTATCACCCCCAGCCACCAGGGGCAGCCTCCACCAGGCCCCCACTCATGTCTACCACCACCGCCACCCCCCAGCAGTGCAGGGGCAGCCTCCACCAGGCCCCCACCCATGTCTACCACCACCGCCACCCCCCAGCAGTGCAGGGGCAGCCTCCACCAGGCCCCCACTCATGTCTCCCATCACCCCCACCCCCCAGCAGTGCAGGGGCAGCCTCCACCAGGCCCCCACTCATGTCTCCCATCACCCCCACCCCCAGCAGTGCAGGGGCAGCCTCCACCAGGCCCCCACCCATGTCTACCACCACCACCACCCCCCAGCAGTGCAGGGGCAGCCTCCACCAGGCCCCCACTCATGTCTCCCATCACCCCCACCCCTCAGCCACCAGGGGCAGCCTCCACCAGGCCCCCACTCATGTCCCCTATTGTCATGATGCCTACCCCCGGAGTACCAGGCCAGGCCCAGCACCCCCGGGAGCAGGCAACACGCCCCCGGGTAAAAGCCCAGCGGCCCTTTATAGGGGCTCTTTGGACTCTGTCCTGGCGCCGTTGGCGCCAGGCTCATGTTGGACATCAGTCCTGGCACCATAGGCGCCAGGCTCATTAAGGGAAGTGTTTGGTGCACTTACCTGAAGCAGACCATGCTGCATGAAGAACCAAGCCAAATGAGGCTTAGGAGGGACTATTTTTCTGAAGGAACTATTTTGTTACTTGGGTGGGGCTGTGGAAGAATACTCACCTGGAACTTCTTCCAAGGCTATTTAAGCCACACCCGGACAGCCACACGTGCTTCGCGTTGTTCTGCATCCCAGCAGCTGAACGCTCACCGTGTCTGCTCCTGCACCTGGACTCCAGCCACGCCCGCCTCGAACCTGGAACACCTGTAAGGGAATAAGAGAAGAGAAAGGTGAAAACCAAGAACTATTTCAACCTTCTTACCTGCATCCGGAATCTTCACGCCAGCATTCCTGAAGGTAGACTTCCATTTAAAAGCACCGCGTTGCTCGCTGCAGGGCCGCGCTTCACTCACCTGTTCCTGAGACGCCGCCCGGCTCCATCGCGGCTCTCAGTGCCGGTCGCCACATCTCTGCACCGCACCTAAGGGAGAGAAGAAGAGACAAAAGGTGAGCCAGGGAACACAAGAGGAAAGCCGGATTTTCAGCCATATTACTTACCGGCTATTCTTGGTGAGCCATTCCACATCTCGGGTCGGTGCCACATCTCTGGCAGGTACCGCACCCCGGCCCCTATGGGGAAAGGACAAAATACATTACTGGGGAATTATAAAGACATTTAGAGGGGTCGTCCTCATCACTGACTCACCTGATTTTACCCCGGCAATTTAACCCCTCAACGCACCGCCTTTGTTCTGCACCTGAAATAAAGGACAGAAAAAGACAACATAAAAGGAGGCTCACACTTGAACTTTTGCATCTTCATACTTACGGCGTATCGCTCAGTAAAGTCAAGTGGATTTGCCAGCGCCATTCTGAAAACCAGTGAAGTAACTGGACGAACGCGCACCCCTGCATCAGAAGCAGGATGGAGAGTTCATCCTTCCAAACCATAAGGTGAGCTTAAACCGGGGGTTTTGGAGGAAGTCAGAGGAGAACGAAGGGGGAAAGGGGGGAGCAAGCACATTATTCAACAGACAGTTAATCCCCTTTCCCATCTGCAGAAGGATATTCCTACGGGCCAGACAAGCAAGATTTGGGGGTCCTGTTCAATCGGTGGTCCGAACTCTGCGCATCACGCTTGAAGAGGCCACAGCAACCCAGACCAGACCAGCGCCTCCGTGGGAGCCAGGTGAGCGTTACACCTATCACCCCCAAGCAGTGCAGGGGCAGCCTCCACCAGGCCCCACTCATGTCTCCCATCACCCCCACCCCCCAGACACCAGGGGCAGCCTCCACCAGGCCCCCACTCATGTCCCCTATCACCCCCACCCCCCAGCCACCAGGGGCAGCCTCCACCAGGCCCCCACTCATGTCTACCACCACCGCCACCCCCCAGCAGTGCAGGGGCAGCCTCCACCAGGCCCTCACTCATGTCCAACTCATGTCTCCCTGCACCTCCACCCCCCAGCCACCAGGGTCAGCCTCCACCAGGCCCCCACCCATGTCTACCACCACTGCCACCCCCCAGCAGTGCAGGGTCAGCCTCCACCAGGCCCGCACTCATGTCCAACTCATGTCTCCCATCACCCCCACCCCCCAGACACCAGGGGCAGCCTCCACCAGGCCCCCACTCATGTCCCCTATCACCCCCACTCCCCAGCCACCAGGGGCAGCCTCCACCAGGCCCCCACCCATGTCTACCACCACCGCCACCCCCCAGCAGTGCAGGGGCAGCCTCCACCAGGCCCCCACTCATGTCCCCTATCACCCCCACCCCCCAGCAGTGCAGGGGCAGCTTCCACAGGGCCCCCACTCATGTCTCCCATCACCCCCACCCCCCAGACACCAGGGGCAGCCTCCACCAGGCCCCCACTCATGTCCAACTCATGTCTCCCTGCACCTCCACCCCCCAGCCACCAGGGGCAGCCTCCACCAGGCCCCCACTCATGTCTCCCATCACCCCCACCCCCCAGCCACCAGGGGCAGCCTCCACCAGGCCCCCACTCATGTCCCCTATCACCCCCACCCTCCAGCCACCAGGGGCAGCCTCCACCAGGCCCCCACTCATGTCCAACTCATGTCTCCCTGCACCCCACCCCCCAGCCACCAGGGGAAGCCTCCACCAGGCCCCCACTCATGTCCAACTCATGTCTCCCTGCACCTCCACCCCCCAGCCACCAGGGGCAGCCTCCACCAGGCCCCCACTCATGTCTCCCATCACCCCCACCCCCCAGCCACCAGGGGCAGCCTCCACCAGGCCCCCACCCATGTCTACCACCACCGCCACCCCCCAGCAGTGCAGGGGCAGCCTCCACCAGGCCCCCACCCATGTCTCCCATCACCCCCACCCCCCAGCAGTGCAGGGGCAGCCTCCACCAGGCCCCCACCCATGTCTACCACCACTGCCACCCCCCAGCAGTGCAGGGGCAGCCTCCACCAGGCCCCCACTCATGTCTCCCATCGCCCCCACCCCCCAGACACCAGGGGCAGCCTCCACCAGGCCCCCACTCATGTCCCCTATCACCCCCAGCCACCAGGGGCAGCCTCCACCAGGCCCCCACTCATGTCTACCACCACCGCCACCCCCCAGCAGTGCAGGGGCAGCCTCCACCAGGCCCCCACCCATGTCTACCACCACCGCCACCCCCCAGCAGTGCAGGGGCAGCCTCCACCAGGCCCCCACTCATGTCTCCCATCACCCCCACCCCCCAGCAGTGCAGGGGCAGCCTCCACCAGGCCCCCACTCATGTCTCCCATCACCCCCACCCCCAGCAGTGCAGGGGCAGCCTCCACCAGGCCCCCACCCATGTCTACCACCACCACCACCCCCCAGCAGTGCAGGGGCAGCCTCCACCAGGCCCCCACTCATGTCTCCCATCACCCCCACCCCTCAGCCACCAGGGGCAGCCTCCACCAGGCCCCCACTCATGTCCCCTATTGTCATGATGCCTACCCCCGGAGTACCAGGCCAGGCCCAGTACCCCCGGGAGCAGGCAACACGCCCCCGGGTAAAAGCCCAGCGGCCCTTTATAGGGGCTCTTTGGACTCTGTCCTGGCGCCGTTGGCGCCAGGCTCATGTTGGACATCAGTCCTGGCACCATAGGCGCCAGGATCATTAAGGGAAGTGTTTGGTGCACTTACCTGAAGCAGACCATGCTGCACACTCACCTGATGCAGACCATGCTGCATGAAAAACCAAGCCAAATGAGGCTTAGGAGGGACTATTTTTCTGAAGGAACTATTTTGTTACTTGGGTGGGGCTGTGGAAGAATACTCACCTGGAACTTCTTCCAAGGCTATTTAAGCCACACCCGGACAGCCACACGTGCTTCGCGTTGTTCTGCATCCCAGCAGCTGAACGCTCAACGTGTCTGCTCCTGCACCTGGACTCCAGCCACGCCCGCCTCGAACCTGGAACACCTGTAAGGGAATAAGAGAAGAGAAAGGTGAAAACCAAGAACTATTTCAACCTTCTTACCTGCATCCGGAATCTTCACGCCAGCATTCCTGAAGGTAGACTTCCATTTAAAAGCACCGCGTTGCTCGCTGCAGGGCCGCGCTTCACTCACCTGTTCCTGAGACGCCGCCCGGCTCCATCGCGGCTCTCAGTGCCGGTCGCCACATCTCTGCACCGCACCTAAGGGAGAGAAGAAGAGACAAAAGGTGAGCCAGGGAACACAAGATGAAAGCCGGATTTTCAGCCATATTACTTACCGGCTATTCTTGGTGAGCCATTCCACATCTCGGGTCGGCGCCACATCTCTGGCAGGTACCGCACCCCGGCCCCTATGGGGAAAGGACAAAAGACATTACTGGGGAATTATAAAGACATTTAGAGGGGTCGTCCTCATCACTGACTCACCTGATTTTACCCCGGCAATTTAACCCCTCAACGCACCGCCTTTGTTCTGCACCTGAAATAAAGGACAGAAAAAGACAACATAAAAGGAGGCTCACACTTGAACTTTTGCATCTTCATACTTACGGCGTATTGCTCAGTAAAGTCAAGTGGATTTGCCAGCGCCATTCTGAAAACCAATGAAGTAACTGGACGAACGCGCACCCCTGCATCAGAAGCAGGATGGAGAGTTCATCCTTCCAAACCATAAGGTGAGCTTAAACCGGGGGTTTTGGAGGAAGTCAGAGGAGAACGAAGGGGGAAAGGGGGGAGCAAGCACATTATTCAACAGACAGTTAATCCCCTTTCCCATCTGCAGAAGGATATTCCTACGGGCCAGACAAGCAAGATTTGGGGGTCCTGTTCAATCGGTGGTCCGAACTCTGCGCATCACGCTTGAAGAGGCCACAGCAACCCAGACCAGACCAGCGCCTCCGTGGGAGCCAGGTGAGCGTTACACCTATCACCCCTAACCCCCAGCAGTGCAGGGGCAGCCTCCACCAGGCCCCACTCATGTCTCCCATCACCCCCACCCCCCAGACACCAGGGGCAGCCTCCACCAGGCCCCCACTCATGTCCCCTATCACCCCCACCCCCCAGCCACCAGGGGCAGCCTCCACCAGGCCCCCACTCATGTCTACCACCACCGCCACCCCCCAGCAGTGCAGAGGCAGCCTCCACCAGGCCCTCACTCATGTCCAACTCATGTCTCCCTGCACCTCCACCCCCCAGCCACCAGGGGCAGCCTCCACCAGGCCCCCACCCATGTCTACCACCACTGCCAACCCCCAGCAGTGCAGGGTCAGCCTCCACCAGGCCCCCACTCATGTCCAACTCATGTCTCCCTGCACCTCCACCCCCCAGCCACCAGGGGCAGCCTCCACCTGGCCCCCACTCATGTCTCCCATCACCCCCAACCCCCAGCCACCAGGGGCAGCCTCCACCAGGCCCCCACTCATGTCCCCTATCACCCCCAGCCACCAGGGGCAGCCTCCACCAGGCCCCCACCCATGTCTACCACCACCGCCACCCCCCAGGAGTGCAGGGGCAGCCTCCACCAGGCCCCCACTCATGTCTCCCATCACCCCCACCCCCCAGCCACCAGGGGCAGCCTCCACCAGGCCCCCACTCATGTCCCCTATTACCCCCACCCCCCAGCAGTGCAGGGGCAGCCTCCACCAGGCCCCCACTCATGTCCAACTCATGTCTCCCTGCACCCCTACCCCCAGTCACCAGGGGCAGCCTCCACCAGGCTCCCACTCATGTCCAACTCATGTCTCCCTGCACCTCCACCCCCCAGCCACCAGGGCCAGCCTCCACCAGGCCCCCACTCATGTCGCCTATCACCCCCACCCCCCAGCCACCAGGGGCCGCCTCCACCAGGCCCCCACCCATGTCTACCACCACCGCCACCCCCCAGCAGTGCAGGGGCAGCCTCCACCAGGCCCCCACTCATGTCCCCTATCACCCCCACCCCCCAGCAGTGCAGGGGCAGCCTCCACCAGGTCCCCACTCATGTCTCCCATCACCCCCAGCCACCAGGGGCAGCCTCCACCAGGCCCCCACTCATGTCCAACTCATGCCTCCCATCACCCCCACCCCCCAGCCACCAGGGGCAGCCTCCACCAGGCCCCCACCCATGTCTACCACCACCGCCACCCCCAGCAGTGCAGGGGCAGCCTCCACCAGGCCCCCACTCATGTCTCCCATCACCCCCACCCCCCAGCCACCAGGGGCAGCCTCCACCAGGCCCCCACTCATGTCCCCTATTACCCCCACCCCCCAGCAGTGCAGGGGCAGCCTCCACCAGGCCCCCACTCATTTCCAACTCATGTCTCCCTGCACCCCCACCCCCCAGCCACCAGGGGCAGCCTCCACCAGGCCCCCACTCATGTCCAAATCATGTCTCCTTGCACCTCCACCCCCCAGCCACCAGGGGCAGCCTCCACCAGGCCCCCACTCATGTCCCCTATCACCCCCACCCCCCAGCCACCAGGGGCAGCCTCCACCAGGCCCCCACCCATGTCTACCACCACCGCCACCCCCCAGCAGTGCAGGGGCAGCCTCCACCAGGCCCCCACTCATGTCCAACTCATGTCTCCCTGCACCTCCACCCCCCAGCAGTGCAGGGGCAGCCTCCACCAGGCCCCCACTCACGTCTCCCAGCCAACATGTCACCACAATGTAGATCCCTGGCCCTTATGGTCAGGCTCCAAATGGCAAACACCCACCCGAGTATTGCATCCACCCACTTAGAAATTGCAAAAACATGACAGAAGCCCAATTGCAAGTTTTGAAATTAACACATGTCCCTCACATACACCCAATGGGTGTCAGTGAATGTCAAAACCCATATCATGATATGCATGAAACCATGCATGAAACCAATAAGATGATACTACACATTGAACTTTGAAGAAAAAATATGTATTAAAAGCAACATAAATTGAATCAAAAATAAACAAACAATAATAGAAATTTAACAAAAAAAAAAACAGCAGGCCCGTGAAAAAATGCTAAACCACAAATCATAATGCAAAGGAAAGATGTCCAAAGTCACAAATTAAAATCGAAAACCATTGCTCCATGGCGAAATCATAATAAAAATTGAAAAGCCAAAAGTCAACTATGTACAGACAACTATCCAGGGTCCATGATCCCAACCGAAGAAATGAAACCTATCTAATAACACTACCTAAAAAAAATAACTATATACAAAAATGTGGCCCATTGTCCAAAAGGTCCAAAAATAAAGCCAAACCAAAGGAAACCTAACACTAACTATATAACTATTTACAAGGGCAGCGGGCTAGTCCGACGGCTCAATACGGGATGTTCCGGGCCAGGGCATCATCGAACTCCTGCTCAATGTCCCGGAGGCGCTCCTCCTCCATGGCCCCGAGGGTCCGCAGGGCCGTCCACACGTTCCCCCCAAACTCCCTGCGGATTGCCTCGAGGCACTCGGCACGCCTCAGGGCCCTCTGCATGGAGTTCTCCGCCCTGACCATCGTGAGCCGTGCCTCTTCCGCCCGCTGCCGCTCCGCATCTATGGCGTGGCCCAACCGCTGCCACACGGAAGACACTTCCCGTCCTGGGTCCTCCTGCCCTCCGGCCGATGCCTGCCCCTCCGATGTGGAAGGCCCCGAGCCATCATGGCTCCCACCACGTTGCTGCTGCTGCGCCTCTGCCCGTGCACTGCCTCCTGCTGCCTGCACATCCTCCGCTGGCTGGGGTGCAGTCGTTGATGTGGCCACCCCTGCTGGACGTCCGACTCCCGACTGTGGCAGGTATGCCTCCTCCACCAGCCTGGCCGCACCGTCAGAGGCAGCTCCACAGGGCACCCAGGTGACTGATGGGTGGGAAGATGGCACGGAGGACGACTGGCGCATAGGGGGTTCAGTTGAGGAGGGGGTCTGAGCAAGCCCCATCAAACGGAGGAATCCGGCCTGGGTGACCTGTCCCAGTAGGCCGACGCGGTCAACAAGCCAATCCAGATGACGTGCAGTCTCCTCATGAAAAGAATGCAGGTCACCTCGCATGGCCCGTTGACGCAACGCCACACCAGTCAGGACAGGCTCAACCCGGACACGGATAGCCACGTCCGCAGACAGAGGAAGGCCAGTTGTCGTGAGCTCATCCCCTGTCTGAAAACGGGTCTGGACGTAGGCATCCCTGCTGGTGCAAGATGATGCAGTGACAGGATCAGGGACAGTATTGCACACAGGCACCTCCGCGGCGACCTGTGCTGCCTCCTGTCCCTGGTCCTGCACTGCACCACTAGCACCAGTGTAATCCCCACCTCCAGACCCGTCTCTGTTGCTTGCACGGCCTCCTCCTCCACCAAACCCCCCACCAACCTGGATGACTCCGTGCCATCTTCCCCCGTTGGGCCCTGTGGGGTCCCAGCTGCCCCTTCTGCTGCCGAGGAGTCCAACTCCGACCTCCGCCTCTTGGACCTCCCCCCGGCAGCTGCGGCCTGGGACGCGGCACCGGACTCCTCACTCCCCGACGAGATCACAACCTGGGAGGGGAGCCGGGCCTTGCGTCTCCGGCTGGCGGTGCGATCCCGCCGCTGTGCTCCACAGCACCTTCTCCGCCCTCTTCATCAGTTGACGCTGCAGACAGGGAGAAATTAAACACAGGCATCAGGGCACTGTACAATGGACACATACACACATGACGGTTGCACACGAGTGGCATTGGAAAACCTCAGACATGGCATCACAATCGGCAACACACATGTCATTTCAACTTGCACACATGAGCCATACCACAGCCACATCCCAACTGCCAGCACCATCCATACACATACAACAGCATGAGCAGGCAAAGGTGAGCCAGACATCACATGCAACACAGGGAGTGCACTACACATGCACGCACACCACCACACTTGCATGCATGTGTACACCTCAGCCAACTGTCGCAGTGTTCCGATGGGCATCCATGTCACATCTGCCAATCAGGCTTCCACATCCCGCTGTCACATGCATCCATGTTGCATCACTGTTGCACCCTTTACAAATACACACACATGCACATGTACACAGTGCTGATACATGCAGCTGAAAACAACATACATGCGTGACATCACGAACATGCCCACTTACATACACATTCATCCAAACATGTGTGCCCACACAACTGCATTTGGCATGCAAGCCTACACAAACAAGCACCATCCATGTCTCACACATGACAGCCCTCGCATGTGTTAGCCTCACAGCCCTGTACACCCCCACCCATACTCGGCCACATACAAACAGATGTGCAACCGGCACACTACTGGCACATCACCACACGCACAGCTTACAATCATGATGCATGTACACTTACCGCTCAACTCCAGACGGGTCTGCCTCTCAAAGACCTGGACGTGGAGCGCTGGGGATATGCGTTCCAGGACCCTCATCTGATCTTCCGACAAGTGGCCCCGGCGCCCCTTAGCATCCGCTGCCTTCAAGAGGCGCCGGGCCTTGTTCAGGGTCCTGGACCTGAAGTCCTCCCAGCGCTTCTTGACATGTTGGAAGTCGCTGACTGCCACCCCCTCCGCGTTGATGGCAGTCACAATGTCCGTCCAGATCCGAGTCCGTCCTTCCTTGTCGGTGCGCACACTTCCGTAGAGGGCATCATACTGCCCCAGGACTTGCTCCACCAGGACACCAACTTCCCTGGCACTGAAGCTGGTGCCCCTCTGCCTCTCTGGCCAGGGGTTGTCAGTGGTGCCAGATGTTGCAGTGCCCGACATGACAACCCCAGAGGCAGGAGTGGGTGGGCAACTGGGTCCTGGGGCTGGGCTGTGGAGCGATGGAATTCCAGTCGGGAGTCTTCGGTTCCAGCAGGAGTGGTCACAGCAACAGCACCCCTGGCTGATGTACAGGCAGCAAATGGCAGGGCACGTGGGCAGCAGGCAGTCAGGCAGCAGCAGATGGCAGGTGGGAGCGTGCTCAGGGCTCTGGGGGGGCAGTAATTCGGCCTTCTGGGCAGGAGCGTGGTCTTCCATGTGCTTACGCGTGGCCAGCTTGATACGGAGTGATTTGCCACGTGAAAATCCTGCACGTCTGCGTGTGAATCGAGGAAAGGCTCTTAGCGCGTATGCACGTCAGCACGCATATGCGATTTCATTGGACCAAAGGCCCTTAGCGCGTAAGCGCGTGTGTGACGTGACGCGCGCGGGTGTTTCCCTCATTACACGTGATGACAGAGCACATGTGGATTTCCACCAATCGCGTGTGGAACTTCCTGCCCACCCCAGAAATACACGTACCCAGGCCAAGCGCGTGTACGCTCACTTCCCTCCGATTACACGCGATGACACTCGGACGTGCAGTTTTACCACGTGTGCTCGCATATGCGATTTCATTGGCCCAAAGGCCACCATGCGCAGCTGTGACGTCACGCGCATGGCCGTAGAGAATGGCGTGTGTAAAAATGAAGAGATACACGTCCGAGTGTCAAAGCGCGTAATTGGTGGAAATGTCCTCATCACGTATGCGCGTCTGTGACGTGTGTATAAAAGGTACGTGTAGAACGCCATTTCCTTGTACGTGCTTTTCGTGGAGAGCGAGTGGGTGAATTCTGTACTTCTTGTCGGGTCACACGCGATTTACTTCACGGCGTTTCCAGTTCGTACTCCCTGTTACCTCTGACAGCTTTTTCTCTTTTCCTCTTTTTCCTGGGCCTGTTTCCTCAAACAGCGTTCCCTTCTACTGTTGTCCTGTCTCCTCAGACAGCGTACAATTCTTCTTTTGGCGGGGGTGTTGCCAACGCGCACACGCGCATATTTTTCACGCTTTTGTTCCTGGCAGACGGTGAGTCGCGCACGTATTTAACATCTGTGCTTGCCCCGTGTGTCGCGTACCCCTTCAGAGGTCATTCTAGGCTGCGTGTGACACACATACGTTCATTCTTGTGTTTCTGGGTGCCACAGCCTAGTGCAGGTTTATTTTTCCACGCATGTGGTCTAGGAGGGGTTGCGTGCACCTTACTTCGCTTTTTTGGGGTGCCTGTGGGTTGCGTGACCCGTCATCTTTCCCCAGGGGTGACATACAGCCTTGCTAGAGCACTAGGGTACGATTACCATCTGGTACCCAACCCCTTTGACCCCCAATTGCCCAGGACAATATTTCACATCGACTCCCATACGCACAATAACATCAGTGCCATAGCTGGGAGGCGACCAAGCCGTAAGGGTGGCAAAGGCGGCCGAGCCCCAAGTGGTGGTCTTGGTGGATCCAGTAGGGGACGTGGCCGTGACTTGCAGGGTGCCCCTATCCCCCCATGTGTGGAGGAGCAGTCAGGGACACCCATGCCCACCCCCCCTGGTTGAGGTTACCGTGGCTGACACCATCCATGCTCAGCCCTTGTTGGACCAGCCCACTGTGGAACCAGACCTGGCAAAGGGTGACTCCATGGCTGACTTCCAGGTCAGCAGGTCTAGGCCACGTGCGCCAGTGAACGTTGGTGTCATCAGGCCACGTGGATCAGGGGCAGCTAGGTCATCTGCTGCCCCACGTAGGCAGGCTGGGGAGGCTGCAGGGGCAGCTGCGGCTCCATCCACCCCACCTCTCACACACCCATCCAGGACAGTGTCGGTCCAAGTCCATCATGCTGACATTCCTCCTGACACCATCACACTTGAGCTAATGCCTGCACCAACTCCCATGCTGAGTGTGCAATCCCACGCTCCTGCCCCTAGTGTCCAGAGCGGCGTAGGACACTCAGGGTCCCCACCACCTTCCAAGCGGAAGAGGAAGAGTGCTCGTCCAGTAGAGGCTGATGCCCCAGACACGGCTACACAGTCCGGCCCGTCAAGGAAGCCCAGCTTCAATGAGGCCGAACTGAATGCACTTGTAGAGTATGTGTCCGCACATGACCGCGAAATGGTGATTGTTGCAGGATCCAAGACCACACCTGCACAACGTCAGGCACACTGGCAGACCATTGCGGACATCATAAGTGCCCTTGGAATCGTGAGGCGCACAGCTAATGAATGCTACAAGCGCTGGAATGACCTGAAGCGTAGGGCAAAGAATAAGCTGGCCTCAAGTCATGCCGCAACTCTAGTGACTGGAGGTGGGTCTCCAGCAGACGACATAGAACTCACTCCACATGAGCAGGTTGCTGGGACCTACGTCACAGAGGAACAGATCCAAGGCGTGGGAGAACTGGCAGATTACGAGGCATTGTCCGGTGAGTGCACATGCATGTGTGTGTCATCCATGTGCATGGTGTGTGTGGGAGGGCTTCTGTTTGGGTACCAGGTGAGATTGTGTGTACCTGAGTGGTTTGGGTCACCCATGTGCCTCTTCCTATACATTCTGCGCACCAGCATTTGGGTATAGCAGCATCCCTTCTGCCAACATTAGACATCCAGCCCAACACCACGCCAGTTGCCCTTGGAGTGTCATCTTGCCACAACACTGTTGCTTATTTACCTCTGTTTATTCAGGCAGATTGTTTGCATACCACCACTTTTACTTGGGATTTATCACTCCTATTGTCACATGTCTGACATGGCTATGGTACAGTGGACTGGCTCAGTTTCCTGGACATGATTAGTTTAGACATGTCCCTGTGCTATAGGACCATTTTTGACTGGCAGCTGCAGGTTAAACATTTGAACCATTACAATGAAAATAATCAATTATATGAGCAAACTGGACTGAATGAACAATTGGTGACCTCCTCTCCCTCTTCACTTCATGGCTAGGGTACATGCCATCTGTGTGATGGCATGTGTATTTGACCTGCCAATCACTGGCCAATGTGTGATGCCACTGCTAGGCAGCATGCAGAAAATGTGTTCATCTTCCATCTTGGTGTCATCAATGTGTGCCATCTGCCTCCCCATCACACCCAGTGACGGTGCATGCATGGGAGTGTTTTAGTCATGTGGGTCATGTGTCAATCAAGTACTGTTTCTGTAGCCTCTCAGCCCTAATTGTGTGCCATAGTGCTAATGCCTGTTTCCATTTGTTTTCTTTTATGTCTTTGCAGGGGAAGACGCACTTGATACTGCTGTGGTTGTGGAGATGGTGCAGACCCAGGAGGGGTCTGAGGGCCGACCGACCACCAGTGAGGGATGTGGTGTGGTGGTGGGTGAGAACCCACAACTGCTGCAGGTCGTGCTCTCAAGGGTTGTCTCTGGCTGCACCTCCCCCGAGCTGTATTCAGGTGTCGATTCGGATGATGAGACCTACGTGCCGTCGCAGGTGAGTGTTCCTGGGAGGGATTCTGTTCTGTCCGACCCACCTGCACCAGGGTTAGAACCCTCAATGGGGATGTCAGTGTTGGCAGGTACACCTTTGGTGGTTACGGATGCAGGGTCACACTCTGCGACATCTGATCCTGTTCCTGGGCCAGCAGATCAGAGGGGGAATGCAGTCCTGCAGCCTCAGGAAGTGCCGGCACAGCAAGGCGTAGTTCGCCTTGCCCCAGACAGGTGTGGTGCCCGCCGACGTGGTGGCCGTACGCCACCTGGCAATACAGCATGGGAGCAATCCATTTACGGTATGGCAACCCAACAGGCAGCATCATCAGAGATGATGGCTCAGGCCATGGATAGGGTGGCCACTTCCATTGTCCCCCCCGAAAGGCTGATGGAGCGACTACAGCAGGCAACCGACTCCATCTGCCAGTCACACAGGGAGGACATGTTGGCGTCCGACAGGGACAGGCGGGCGGCACTGGTGACTCTGCAGGAAGCCATCTCCATAGAGTCCCAGGGCCACAGGGAAGCCCTGAGGCTGGAACTCCTTCACCTCAGGACGACTCTTGTTGAGCTTGAGGCTTCAACAAACCGAAGACAGAACAGCAGCTGGAGCGTCTCACCCGTACGCTCTTAGCTGAGATGCAGGCAACTAGGGCGGAGGTCCGGGCATCCCGTGAGTTGTTGCATGGGGACCTCTGCACACTTATCATCCAGAACGAGACCTACCACACCCGCATGCTTGCAGCCATGGAGGAACAGACTAGGGCTTTGCGTGGGCTTCCTCCCATAGTGCCACCACCTCCTGATGCAGCTGCAGAGGGTGAGGATAGCGACAGCAGTGATACTCCCACAATAGGGTAGCCGTGTAGGCCATGAGCCCATGGAGGTGTTTTTTTTCGCAAGATCCACACAGGTGGGTTTTGGTGTGCACCCTGTCCTCGGACCTCCTGGGTGGCCTCCCCCATCCCCCCCCCCCCCCAGGCCCATTAATGGCCATTTTTGATTTTTTTTTTCTTATTTTTTTTTTTCTTTGGGACAGTGTGTTGCCTTGTGTGGCTCCCTTGGGCATACGCTGCATTATGGCTGGGCACATGCAGGCTTGTCATGGATTTGGTTCAGATGCTTGGGTTTTTGTCACACACACCCCTCCTGCTTCCCGTTTCCATGGGCTTGCAAAGGGTGTGCCCAAGTGACATTGACGTACATGGTGACATTGGACTCCCATGAGCTGTGTGGGCAGTCTGTAGTCAATACTGTGTATACATTCATAGTGCATATTGTTGTTGTATTGTACACTGCATGGTGTATTGATATGTGCCTCTGCATCCATCTCATCCTCCATATTTGCAGGTCCATTCCTCATGTCTTCACAATGCGGTCCACCTTGGAACTGGAGTCCATGTTGTAAGCAGTGCACCTACACTCTTGCGTGGCGCTAACAGTGTATACTTGGAAGTGTTCGGAGGGCTGTCATCATCAGGTGGTGAGGCTAGCTAATTTATAAGTCTGTAATTTCATGTTTAAGGTAGGTTGGAGGTTGTGTAGGTGATTGGTATTCTTGGTAAGTATTTGGTAATGTGGGTTGTAGGTCCTGCATTACTGTGAGCATTTCATGTGTGGACATGTTTCCATTAGGGACACTGTAGCTGGTGACACTTGGGGCATGTTGTGGGGATTAATTTCTTTCCTCTCACATTGCATGACATGCCATGGTGTGTTGTGTGGCCGTGCCGGGGAGGGGGTGGGTGACATGGCACTGTTTTCATGTAGTATTTTGCGAGTGGGTATTCATTTCTGCAGCATGGAAGTGTCTTTTCATGACACTGCATTGGTGGTGTTTGTGTAGGTAGGGATGCACACATTGTGACACTTCCACATGAACAATCTCAGGCTGCTATGGTTCTGACAGTTGACAGTCCCTTTGTTCGTCTTAATTGTCAGGTCGAGTCATCATTGCTTATCAGATGGTATGTGCCAGGCCTGTGTGCACTCCACTGGGGTGTGATTTCTATGTGAAGTAATTAGCCACCAGCTGCGTACGGGCTGCCTCACCCCGTGCCCTCTCCCCTCCCATGCGCAGCGGCCGTGCATGTGGTTGGGGATGTGGGGGCACCATCATGTCCACAGCCAGGCCACGGCGTGTTGCAACATTGTGCAGGACACATGCTGCCACTATGATCCTGCACACTACTGGGGGCGCATATATAGCTGCCCGCCAGAACGGTCAAGGGAGCGAAAGCGTGACTTGAGCACTCCGAATGTGCGCTCCACTATGCCCCGGGTTGCAATATGGGCTGTGTTGTATCTTACCTCTGGAGGCGTGATGGGGTTCCGAATTGGCGTCATCATGTGGGTGCTCAGAGGGTAGGCACTGTCCCCTGGTGAGGAGGTGATGGGTATCATAAGTGGGGTAGTGACATAACTCTGCATCTGACATGCATGCATGTGCAGTGGCATTCATACTCATCAAGCAGCCATGTATCGCCATGCCGCCCAGCTTCTAGGTCCCGGCTTAGGGTAGACATTCGGTAAATGAAGCTGTCGTGGGTGGACCCTGGATAGTTGGCATATACTGAGGTGATGATTCCCTTAGCATTACATACTACCTGCACGTTGATGGAATGCCAGTGCTTGCGGTTCCTATAGATGTGCTCAGATGCCCTGGGGGGACGTATTGCGACATGGGTGCAGTCAATGGCACCTAGCACTTTTGGGAATTGTGCCACACCGTAGAAATCGAGGGTGGCAGCCTGCCTTTCTGCAGGTGTCCTGGGCAGGTATATGTGCCTACGGACTGATGGGCGTGCAGTGATGATGTTCAAGACCTGGTGTAGGCAGCGTGACTGCGTGGCCTGTGACACCCCACCCACTATGGCACATGTCCGCTGAAATGATCCTGTGGCCAAGAAGTGCAGTACATTGAGGACCTTCTCCAGGGGGCTGAGTGCTTGGGAGCACAGGGTGGGTGATGTGAGGTCATCCTCCCACTCACTGACCAGGTCCAGTATTATATGTGGGGGAAACCTGTACCTCCCATACACCTGGTCATCAGGCATCCCAAAAAGGCTGGTTCTGGGAGTGAAAATTCGGGCCCTCACTATCCTCCTCCTCACCCTTTGTTAACCCACGGCCACTGCTGCTAGGAATGGTATATTCATCCTGGCGTATGAGCTTGTTTGTTGTTTGCGCGCACTTTTATGCTGTGCGGGTCGACGTACGCCTGCTTCATGCTGGCGTACGTGTCTCAGGATTGGACGATTTATTTTATCGTCACGTCGCAGGCGAACGTGTGAATCTTCCCACCCACCCCAGGAATACACGTAGCACGCTCTCCCAGGCCCAGTCGCGGGTAAATATTCCCGCCCACCCCTGGAATACATGTACCCCACTCTCACAGGCCCAGTCGCGTGTGGAAGTTCACGCGCACCCCGTAGTACACGTACCCAGGCCAATCGCGTGTGGGACTTCCCGCGCACCCCGAAGTACACGTACCCAGGCCAATCATGTGTGGAAGTTCACGCGCACCCCGAAGTACACGTACCCAGGCCAATCGCGTGTGGGACTTCCCGCGCACGCCCTAGTACACGTACCCAGGCCAATCGCGTGTGGAAGTTCACGCGCACCCCGAAGTACACGTACCCAGGCCAATCGCGTGTGGAAGTTCACGCGCACCCCGTAGTACACGTACCCAGGCCAATCGTGTGTGGAACTTCCCACGCACCCCGAAGTACACGTTCCCAGGCCAATTGCGTGTCGGACTTCCCGCGCACCCCGAAGTACACGTACCCAGGCCAATCGCGTGTGGAACGTCCCGCGCACCCCGAAGTACACGTACCCAGGCAAATCGCATGGCTGGGGGGTGGGGGTGCAGGGGGACATGTGTGGGAGCCTGGTGGAGGCTGCCCCTGGTGGCTGGGGGTGGTGGTAGACATGAGTGGGGACCTGGTGGAGGCTGCCCCTGGTGGCTGGGGGGTGGGGTGGTGGTAGACATGAGTGGAGGCCTGGTGGAGGCTGCCCCTGCACTGCTGGGGGGTGGGGGTGATAGGGGACATGAGTGGGGGCCTGGTGGAGGCTGCCCCTGGTGGCTGGGGATGGGGGTGGTGGTAGACATGGGTGGGGGCCTGGTGGAGGCTGCCCCTGCACTGCTGGGGGGTGGGGGTGATAGGGGACATGAATGGGGGCCTGGTGGAGGCTGCCCCTGGTGGCTGGGGGGTGGGGGTGGTGGTAGACATGGGTGGGGGCCTGGTGGAGGCTGCCCCTGCACTGCTGGGGGGTGGGGTGGTGGTAGACATGAGTGGGGGCCTGGTGGAGGCTGCCCCTGCACTGCTGGGGGGTGGGGGTGATAGGGGACATGAGTGGGGGCCTGGTGGAGGCTGCCCCTGGTGGTGGGGGGGTGGGGGTGCAGGGGGACATGTGTGGGAGCCTGGTGGAGGCTGCCCCTGGTGGCTGAGGGGTGGGGGTGGTGGTAGACATGGGTGGGGGCCTGGTGGAGGCTGCCCCTGCGCTGCTGGGGGCTGGGGGTGATGGGAGACATGAGTGGGGGCCTGGTGGAGGCTGCCCCTGCACTGCTGGGGGGTGGGGGTGGTGGTAGACATGAGTGGGGGCCTGGTGGAGGCTGCCCCTGCACTGCTGGGGGGTGGGGGTGATAGGGGACATGAGTGGGGGCCTGGTGGAGGCTGCCCCTGGTGGCTGGGGGGTGGGGGTGGTAGTAGACATGGGTGGGGGCCTGGTGGAGGCTGCCCCTGCACTGCTGGGGGGTGGGGGTGGTGGTAGACATGAGTGGGGGCCTGGTGGAGGCTGCCCCTGGTGGCTGGGGGGTGGGGGTGCAGGGGGACATGTGTGGGAGCCTGGTGGAGGCTGTCCCTGGTGGTTGGGGGGTGGGGGTGCAGGGGGACATGTGTGGGAGCCTGGTGGAGGCTGCCCCTGCACTGCTGGGGGGTGGCGGTGGTGGTAGACATGGGTGGGGGCCTGGTGGAGGCTGCCCCTGCTCTGCTGGGGGGTGGGGGTGATGGGAGACATGAGTGGGGGCCTGGTGGAGGCTGCCCCTGCACTGCTGGGCGGTGGGGGTGATGGGAGACATGGGTGGGGGCCTGGTGGAGGCTGCCCCTGCACTGCTGGGGGGGTGGGGGTGATGGGAGACATGAGTGGGGGCCTGGTGGAGGCTGCCCCTGGTGGCTGGGGGGTGGGGGTGATGGGAGACATGGGTGGGGGCCTGGTGGAGGCTGCCCCTGCACTGCTGGGGGGTAGCGGTGGTGGTAGACATGGGTGGGGGCCTGGTGGAGGCTGCTCCTGCACTGCTGGGTGGTGGGGGTGCAGGGGGACTTGTGTGGGAGCCTGGTGGAGGCTGGCCCTGGTGGCTGGGGGGTGGGGATGGTGGTAGACATGGGTGGGGGCCTGGTGGAGGCTGCCTCTGCACTGCTGGGGGTGGGGGTGATGGGAGACATGAGTGGGGGCCTGGTGGAGGCTGCCCCTCCACTGCTGGTGGGTGGGGGTGGTGGTAGAAGACATGAGTGGGGGCCTGGTGGAGGCTGCCCTTGGTGGCTGGGCGGTGGGGGTGCAGGGGGACATATGTGGGAGCCTGGTGGAGGCTGCCCCTGGTGGCTGGGGGGTGGGGATGGTTGTAGACATGGGTGGGGGCCTGGTGGAGGCTGCCCCTGCACTGCTGGGGGTCGGGGGTGGTGGTAGACATGAGTGGGGGCCTGGTGGAGGCTGCCCCTGCACTGCTGGGGGGTGGGGGTGATGGGAGACATGAGTGGGGGCCTGGTGGAGGCTGCCCCTGCACTGCTGGGGGGTGGGGGTGGTGGTAGACATGAGTGGGGGCCTGGTGGAGGCTGCCCCTGGTGGCTGGGGGGTGGGGGTGCAGGGGGACATGTGTGGGAGCCTGGTGGAGGCTGCCCCTGGTGGCTGGGGGGTGGGGGTGGAGATAGACATGGGTGGGGGCCTGGTGGAGGCTGCCCCTGCACTGCTGGGGGGTGGGGGTGATGGGAGACATGAGTGGGGGCCTGGTGGAGGCTGCCCCTGCACTGCTGGGGGGTGGGGGTGGTGGTAGACATGGGTGGGGGCCTGGTGGAGTCTGCCCCTGGTGGCTGGGGGGTGGGGGCGGTGGTAGACATGAGTGGGGGCCTGGTGGAGGCTGCCCCTGCACTGCTGGGGATGGGGGTGATGGGGGACATGAGTGGGGGCCTGGTGGAGGCTGCCCCTGGTGGCTGGGGGGTGGGGGTGGTGGTGGTGGTAGACATGGGTGGGGGCCTGGTGGAGGCTGCCCCTGCACTGCTGGGGGGTGGAGGTGGTGGTAGACATGAGTGGGGGCCTGGTGGAGGCTGCCCCTGCACTGCTGGGGGGTGGGGGTGATAGGGGACATGAGTGGGGGCCTGGTGGAGGCTGCCCCTGGTGGCTGGGGAGTGGGGGTGCAGGGGGACATGTGTGGGAGCCTGGTGGAGGCTGCCCCTGGTGGCTGGGGGGTGGGGGTGATGGGAGACATGAGTGGGGGCCTGGTGAAGCTGCCCCTGCACTGCTGGGGGGTGGGGGTGGTGGTAGACATGGGTGGGGGCCTGGTGGGGGCTGCCCCTGGTGGCTGGGGGCTGGGGGTGGTGGTAGACATGAGTGGGGGCCTGGTGGAGGCTGCCCCTGCACTGCTGGGGGGTGGGGGTGATAGGGGACATGAGTGGGGGCCTGGTGGAGGCTGCCCCTGGTGGCTGGGGGTTGGGGGTGGTGGTAGACATGGGTGGGGGCCTGGTGGAGGCTGCCCCTGCACTGCTGGGGGGTGGGGGTGATAGGGGACATGAGTGGGGGCCTGGTGGAGGCTGCCCCTGGTAGCTGGGGGGTGGGGGTGGTGGTAGACATGGGTGGGGGCCTGGTGGAGGCTGCCCCTGCACTGCTGGGGGTGGGGGTGGTGGTAGACATGAGTGGGGGCCTGGTGGAGGCTGCCCCTGCACTGCTGGGGGGTGGGGGTGATAGGGGACATGAGTGGGGGCCTGGTGGAGGCTGCCCCTGGTGGCTGGGGGGTGGGGGTGCAGGGGGACATGTGGGGGAGCCTGGTGGAGGCTGCCCCTGGGGGGTGGGGGGTGGGGGTGGTGTTAGACATGGGTGGGGGCCTGGTGGAGGCTGCCCCTGCACTGCTGGGGGGTGGGGGTGATGGGAGACATGAGTGGGGGCCTGGTTGAGGCTGCCCCTGCACTGCTGGGGGGTGGTGGTAGACATGAGTGGGGGCCTGGTGGAGGCTGCCCCTGCACTGCTGGGGGGTGGGGGTGATAGGGGACATGAGTGGGGGCCTGGTGGAGGCTGCCCCTGGTGGCTGGGGGGTGGGGGTGATGGGAGACATGTGTTGGTGATCAGTAGTGCAAGGTGACATGTGGGTTGGCTGGTGGGCATGGCCATGGTGGATGGGTTGCCTGTGGGACATGAGCAGGGGTGCAGGGTAGTACCCTGTGGTGTGGGCTGCCTGCAGGGGCCGTGGAGGGTGTAGAGGGAACACCTGGGAGGACCCACATGGCTAAATCACGTGTAGCATTACCCGGCACCACCGAAATACACGTACCCTGCTGAAATCGCGTGTGAATCTTCCCGCGCACCTCGGAATACATGTACCCAGGCCAATCGCGTGTGGAACTTCCCGCGCACCCTGAAGTACACGTACCCAGGCCAATCGCGTGTGGAACTTCCCGCGCACCCCCACCTACCCAGGCCAATCGCGTGTGGAACTTCCCGCGCACCCCGTAGTACACGTATCCAGGCCAATCGCGTGTGGAACTTCCCGCGCACCCCGAAGTACACGTACCCAGGCCAATCGCGTGTGGAACTTCCCGCGCACCCCCACCTACCCAGGCCAATCGCGTGTGGAACTTCCCGCGCACCCCGTAATACACGTACCCAGGCTAATCGCGTGTGGAACTTCCCGCGCACCCCGAAGTACACGTACCCAGGCCAATCGCGTGTGGAACTTCCCGCGCACCCAGGAACACGCGCACACGCTATTTTTCACACAGCGGGTGTCTGTGTTTGTCGGTGCCCCTTTGCACCTCATTTGTCCTAGAGGGCCACTGTATGGCCCATTCATCATGGCTGTATATGGGTGCTTTTTGTTAGCGCACATTTTGGCGCACATTTTTTTAAGCCGCAGGGGCGCTACCGCCTGCTTTCTTGTGGCGTACTTGTTTGGCCCTGTGCGCGTCTTTGACTGTGCGCTGGTTTGCCCTATTAGATTCCATGAATACGGGTTGTAGGCGAGCGTGTGGGCCTTCCGCGCACTTGCCTCCTGTACTTCCCCCGTGACGCCCATATTTTCACGCGTTGTTCCCCATTCCGAGTGTTACGCCCCGTGTTCCGCCTACTTTTGTGATGTTCGCCGCGCTATGTGCGATTTCGCAGTGGCCGTGGCGCACGCTGTTGGATGACCTGTGCGCCGGCGTGCGCGGCGCACATTTTTAGAGCACATCCAATGTTTTTCCCGCGCACGATTCCATGAATCGCTGTGCGCTGGTTTCCCTGCGATTTTCGCACTTGCACTGCGATTTTTGCACTTTTCCTGCGATTCCCACGTTTTGGCACCTCTGCGCGGGAATTTTCGGCGCACATTATTTCCACGAATCAACCCCTCAATGTAGAGCCACCAAAAGGATCTGGGCCACAATGTCGTGACAGAGAATCCGTTAGCCATTATTTTTACAATGGTAGCGGATGCAGTTTAATTGTTTGTATAATCAGCTAGCCTATTGTGATGTTGGCCTGCAGGGGTCCCCTGCATTGCTCTGCCCATGGTGCGCATGGGGTCAGCCCTCGGGCCTTGCTGTACGGCGCTGCTAATTAAAGACGCGTCACACCAGTTGTGGATCCGAATCTGAACTGCTGGGCTTCTGGCAATCTGCAGCCTTTATTTCGTCGCGTCAAGTTCCGACGTACGCAGTGACGTGACACATACATAACATTCCTCCTTTTATCCTAATGACAAACATATGCAAACTATAAACCAAACGCGTTAAACTTTTATTCTACGAAACCCAATGATCCGTTTGGCAATAAACGGATCAGTGTCGTGGCTGGTTGATCTGGGCATAGGCACCCAGCAGGGCTGCCCTCTCTACCCCCTCCTCTATGCGTTGTACCTTGAGCCCTTGCTTCAGTCAATCAGGGAAGCGGAGGGGATCCAGGGGATACCGTTTGGCGAGGTGCAACACAAGGTCACAGCATTTGTCGACAACAAGCTACTTTCCCTCACAAGCACCAAGGATTCGATAGAAGCATTCAGGAACCTACTGGCTGAATTCGGGGAGGTGTCAGGCCTGAGCAAGTCCGAACTGATGAACATAACGCTGAGGAAGGAGAAAGCTAGGGAGCTGAAGGCGACATCACCATTTAAGTGGAGTCCGGAAGGGATTAAGTATCTGGGGGTCAAAGTCACCCCATCCATATCGGGGTGGTACTCAGCAAACTGCCCACCCATGTTGAAAGCAATAAGGCAGGAGTACCAAAGATGGATGAATCATAGAATCTCATGGATAGGCAAGATGGCGGCCGTAAAAATGGTAACACTCCCTCGGTTACTCTACCTGTTTCAGGTGATCCCATTACCAATACCTCAGGAGTTCTTTAGGGAGTTCGGGACGACAACCAGGGAGTTTGTCTCGGAGGGGAAGAGGTCATGGTTAAGTCGCTGCCTTCTGACAGCACAGAGGAAGAGGGGCGGAATGGCATTCCCTGACTTCCGACAATATTACGAGGCTGCACAATTGAGGGTGATACAGGAGTGGTCCTCCCAGAGGGAAAGAAACAATGGATGCAAATGGACAGGGCTGTGGCCCGGCACAATTTGGGAGAGGTGCTGTGGCTACCTCGCCAGGGTAGGCCTAAACACCTATATATGAGCGTAATCACCAAGACTCCAGTAGATACATGGGACAGAATGGTGCAGAAGAAGGGGATTACAACCTTCCCATCCCCGTTTACCCCAATCTTTAATAATAAGGAATTTACGCCGGGAATGGAAATGGGCAGGCCTTTGAGGCTTTGAGTGGGGCGGGATGCAGAAAGATCAGGGACGTGTTCAAAGTGGGGCAGAGTAAAATCCTTCCAGGAATGCAAACATGACTTTGGAGTGGGAGAGGGGGAGAGACTTGGGTATTTCCAAATAAGACACTAAGTCATGAATGTTGTCTTAAGACAAGCAGCCACCAGACTCCTCACATCATTTGAGCGCTTCCTGGTAACAAAGGACGGGGCCAAGGGACTTATATCGGGTATCTACAAACTACTGCATGGTGCCTCCCCCAGCTGAAGTGGCCATACATGGCCCGGTGGAAGCTGAGGTTGGGTGAAGAGATCACGGAGGGGGAGTGGGGATAACCTGTGTAAGAAAATACCGAAGGTGGCGAAGGCAGCACAACTCCAGGAAGCTTGGTATAAGTATCTATTTGGCTGGTACTACACACCGGCTCGGCTGCATAGCATATACCTGAGGGTGTTCCGGGAGTAGTAGAGGGCGTGTGGGTAAGAGGGAACAGCATCACATATATGGTGGGAGTGCCCAAGGATCAAGCCATTCTGGATGGCAGTTCTCCAAGCGCAGGCCCGCGCTTTTGGGGAGAGGAGCGGGAGGGACCCTAGACACGTTCTATTGGGGTTGAGGGAAACGGAGTCGGAGGGAGGAACCGGGGGAAAGGAGAAGACAATGGTAATATTAACACTGGCGGCAATGACCCTCATAGCACAGAAATGGAAGGGTCCGACAATTCCGACATAACAGGAGTGGCTCTGGAAGATCTGGGAACTGGTAGCCTTAGAATGGGCTACATACGCAATGCACAACAACTTGCAGAAAATTGCAACGGAATGGGGAGAAACACTGGACTTCCTGAAGGGTGACTTCAGGGTACAATGGTGCCCTCAAAGACTGAAACTCTTGGACTTGAACTAGTGGAACCAAGGAGGTTTAAGCAGCACAGAACTAAGCACTGTAAGCCACCGAGAAGAGGGTCTAAGGGGGACAGAGGGGATGGTGTTAGAAGTGGGGGAAAAGTTTAACATGTTGTAAAACCAATAAAAAGATGTTTAAAAAAGAAAACTTATATTCTAGTCCCAACAGACAAAACTTCCACTTCAGCGTAGTCTCTCAGCTTACCGGGGCCACCCTCAGGTCATACCCACTGCCTGCTTGGCGGGGTACAGACACTGCGTCCTCCTCCTCTTCTGGCTCACCCTCCGGACTGGGGGGTGTCTCATCTGCATCCGACCGACCAACAAGGTCAGGGCCATGCTTGCCTTCGCTATCGTGAAGTTGCAGCGGGGTCGGTGGTGCATCATTGCTCTCCCCTTGTGGCTGGTTCTGGTCTTCTGTCAATAGGTCCTTTGGGACTTGCTTGAACCATCATGCATTCCTCGTGATGGTCTCTTGTCCCCGGCTAGCTATTATCATAATTCCTTCCCTCCAGGCCATCCTCCAGGGTGTGGGGTCATAACGGGTTGACAGCTTAGACTTTGTTGTTTTTCATAGTAGCAACACATGGTCCCCCACCTTGTGACTCGATTCATTTGCATGTCGCTTTGAGCTCATGTGTTCATTGGCTGCAACTCGCTTGGGGTGAGTTCATTCTGTGTGTAGGTCCTTTACCGCCCTGCTGTGGTGGTGCAGTATTGATGAATATAGTAGTGTCCCATATCTGCTGGGGGCACGTCCTGTCGAGCTGTGTGGGGTCACTCGGTAATTTTGCAGGAATTGGTACAGGTCAGCTTGACATGGGCTGTTCTGGGCTTTGGATATGTGTAGCACCTTGTTTATGGTCCTCATAAAATGTTCCATGTCCCTGTTGGCTTGTGGCCACCTTGGGGTGATGATGTGGTGGCGGATGTGTAAGTCGTCCGTGTATTTGATTATTTCTTTCCCCTGGAAGGACAGCCCATTGTCACTCTTGATGTGTTTTGTTAGGCCATGTGTGGCGAACATCTTTTCCAGGGCTGGTATTACCGTGTCTGCTGCTGTTGATGATATGGTTTCCACCTCAGGGTATCATGAGTAATTTTCAATGGCCACCAGCAGGTAGGTTCCTTCCTGTGCCATGCACAAAAAGATGCTGATTGCTGCCCATCATGATGTGCCTCGTTTTGCAGATTGTATAGGTTCCGGCCTCGGGGGTGCCCCGGTCGCTTGGATGGTTGGCATGATGCGATGGTGCTTTAAACGTTCGCGTAAATCTGTGGAAAAAAATACTCTGGATTTGGTTCTGACAATCCCCTGGTGACCTTCGTGCGCCAGCATGAAGATCTGGTCCTGTAGGCTTGTTGGGATGAGGATACGTGTACCTCTTACAATTAAACCCTTGCTGGTAACTGATATTTCTTGACGAACCAGTGAGGAAGTCCCTGGCTGCTGTCTTGCGATTGTGGACGTTCCGGGGAAAAGATTTCCACTCTCCTACCAGTACAGCATTGTTTACGATGCCACAGAATGGGTCAGCTTGGGTTGCCTCTATTATGTCGCAATGCTGATGGCTTTGGGTTTCATTGTGCTTACAATTTGGCAGATGGATTCCTCGGTCTCCCTTGATTCCTTGACCTCCCAAGGTGCTGCTGTTCTTGGGTGTCTGGATAGGAAATCCGACAGGTGTCCGGCCCTGCTTGCTACTCCAGTTCAAAATCATATTATTGGAGGTGCAGCAACTATTTTCTGATTGTGGCGGGCGGGTGCCCGGATGATCCTGTGAATATTGGCAGCAGAGGTTTGTGGTTGGTGTCACCTTGTACTTGCGCCCGCATAGGTACAGGTGAACATTTCTGCAGCCCCATAGGACTGCGATGCCCTCCTTCTCTATGTGCGAGTATCGCTGTGCCGTTGGTGTCAAAGCTCGTGAAGTGTATGCAGTTGGCCTGATCTCTCCTGTGTGCGACAGTTGAACTAAGATGGCTCCCAGTCTGACAGAGCTTGCGTCCAAATACAGTTCCATTTGCAGCGTGGTGTCGTAGTACGCCATCGTGGTGTCCGCTGACAGCAAAGCATTGATTTGTTTGAAAGCGTCTTGGCAGCGTGTGCTCCAATCCCACTTGCTGTTGGCTTTGGTCAGCTCCCTCAGTGGTTCCGAGATGGTTGGATCAATCTGCCGCAGTAGGTTGCCATGCCTAGGACACTGCGCACCTCCGTCGGTGTGGTGCGAGGGAAGGCCCCTTTGATTTCCTCCACCTTGAGGGAGTCAGCAGACATGCCATTGCTGTTGAACACGTATCCGAAGAAGATGATTTCTTCCTTCAGGAATTCACACTTTTTTCTGTGGATAGTGATTCCAGCCGTCTCCAGTCTGTCGAGTACCGTTTCCAGTCTGCATAGGTGCTCCTCGTTGCTGGCATGTACAAGGATATCATCACTGGCATTCAGTATTTCGGGTATTCCTTGGATGACTTCTTGGATTGCTTGCTGGAATACCTCCGCTGCAGTTGATATCCCGAAGGTCATTCTTTTATACCATCTCAGGCCCAGATATGTCTCAAATATTGTGATATATCTTGAGTCCCGGTGCATATTCATTTGGTGATATGCAGCGTTGAGGTCTAGTTTCGAAACAAATTGGGACCCTTTGAAGTCTGTTATAATTTCGTCCAGAGTCGGGGTAATGTGCCGTTCTCTTCTTATGTCTGCATTGGGCAGGCGCATGTCAATACAGATTCACACTTTTCCAGGTTGATTCGTTTTTTTAGTGATAACCATGGGGGACACCCATGGTGTCAGGCCTGACACTATTTCAATGATGTTGGCTTTCTCCAGTTCGCGTAGTTCCTTGGCAAGTAGATCTCGTATGTGGAATGGTGTCCTTCTGTGCCGCACTGCTCTTGTTTGCACAGTAGTGTCAATGTATAATATGATCAGTTTCCCTTTTAGGCATCATATGCCCTGGAGGAGGCCGGGTTGTGTTTCGTAAGTATGCCGATGATGTCTGTAGTGTCAGAGAAGTTGCAGATGAATTTGATTAGTCCCAAATCCTCTGCTGACTCCCAACTGAGTAGACACTCAATTCCTGCATTAACGACGTATACTTTTGATCGGATCTCTCTGTAACCTCTGCTCAGCATTGTTCAGAATCGTCCCACAACTGGTAGTGTTCCGGTGTCAGTCGTCATTATGGTTTCCTGGCCTTGTATGTGTATGAGGCACTTGGGCCTCCTCTTTTTTTCGATGCTTTGTTTCAGGGCAGAGACAAGGTGGATTTTGCCTTTCTTCCTTGTACGCCCTGACTCAACTGCTGCCGCCACCCCCTCGTGTTCCTCCCAGATTCGTTCATGGAGGAATTGTCTCCTGTGACTACCAGTCATGTGTCTGCTTGTTTCTTTTTCGTGGGATGCGTTTTTTCGGCAGTTGAAATTGAGCATGCTACGGTGGGACGACATACTTGTGCATAGTGACCTCGATGACTGCATGCGCCGCACGTGGTGCCCTGGCCTTGGCAGTTTCTCTTTCCATGACGTGCACCCCCACGCCATCCACATTCAGTTGGTCTCATCTCTGGCCACTGGGCGATTCGTGATTTGTGACACTGTGGTTGGCGGGGCAAGCTGTAGCTTCTGCAGCGTGGTGCCCATTTGAGCCGCTCTGACGTGTGATAATTCCCTCTGCCGTCCAAATTCCAGAATTTCTGCTAGGAAAATCCCCTTTTTTCTCAGAACTATCCGTCACAGTTTTTCAGAGTTCATGCCATTGATGATTTGGTCCCTGATCTCCTTTTCTGTGTCTCTAAATTTGCAAGATAACGCCAATCACCGGAGTCTGATGTGGTAGACGTCGAGGGTTTCTTCCTCTGTCTGGACTGTGGTGCAAAAGTTGAATGTCTTATGATCAGGGTTCAGTTGTGGTATGAAATGTGTGGCATCAGTGCCATCACTTGCGGCCAGGGAGTTGAAAATGTGTAGCACATCATCTCTGCAATTCAGTCATAGGTGAGAACTCATTTTCCTCGATGTCATCACATCTTTGCAGAAGTCCATTGCCATTTCAAGGTTTTCTGTATCTAGATCATCCATCTGGGTCCTACCGAAGATGGGTCGGTGTAAGGATCAAATGGTCCCAGTGCTGCTGTGGCACTGCCATAATTTTGTGGTGCTGTGGCAGGTGAGGTTAGTGGTGCTGCCATTCTCGATGGGGTGCCTGATCTGGGCATTGACATACCTGTGGCGAGTTTCCTTTTGTGCCAATTCCCTAATGTGGTTTGATATTGTGCTTGTTGAGAACCTGGTGTGTAGCTTGTAATATGTGCCAGGGGTGAGTATCAGCATGTGGATAGTGCCTGTGGGCTTCACTATAGCTCTTGGAGTCCCCATAAGTGGAACAATGTTCCTGCTTTCTTGTCCTTAAACATTTTAAAGCTGCACAACGCAGCATGTTTTCAAAAATGTGCATATTTTCTCTGGACAGAGAAAATGCTATACCCGCGTGCGTGGTCCGTGTCACGCCCTCGTCGCCAGTGTGATGTTGGCCTGCAGGGTTCCCCTGCCCCATGATACACCATAGGGTAGACCTCGGGCCTTGCTGCGCGCCGCTGCTAATTAAAGGCGTGTCACACCAGTTGCGGCTCCCAACTGCCGGGCTTCTGGCAATCTGAGGACTTTATTTCTTCTCGTCACTTCCCGCCATACGTGGTGATATGATGTGTACATAACACCTATGTGTGCTTCAAACATTAACAGTATGCAAGCCCTAAAAACACAGACACTGAGTGGCACAGGCTGTTGCCTGAGGGGCAAGACTAGCCCTCTTTTACCAGGGCCTAACCTGCTCCATTGCATGTAGAAGGGAGATGAATGCGGAAAAAGAAGCTGCCGTGGTTCGTGAATTTTACAGCTCAGTGCACAGATAAATGAATGTGATGTCATCTTTGATGTCCTGGGTGTTAGTCTTAGCAGTGCACTGTGGTGGTGTGAGTTACGGTTGCTTAGCTTACCATAAATGGCATTTTTCTGGGGGTTTTCGGTTTCACTTGTAACCATAACGTCCCTTTAATAAGTTTTTTTAATTGAATTTAATAGGTTTTCATTAGTGCAACACCATAACGTCCCTTTAACTATGTTTTTTCAGTGAATTTCATGGGCTTTTACCAGTGCACCCTAATTTGCTACAACTTCCTAATATCATACTTACCCCCAATATAGCAGCATTTGTGCACGTCCACGGCATGATGACATTGAACCCAGGGGGTCCTTAAATCAGGAACAAGTCTTGCATGGATGGGATGCAGAATAACTCGTATTCCAAATAATAAGACAGACTCAGGAAGTTGGCAAAAAGTCTCCTCCAACAGTTTTATCTTCAGTTATCTAAAACAGGGAGTTACAACAGGCATCAACGGACGTTCACTCGTGTTCTCGCAAATATTTTGCATATAAAACACATTTATATACTAAAAATTAGTCTTTGTTAAAATGGATTTGTGAACTCTGACCTGGTGGGCAGAGGTTCAGAAGGCCAGCCTAGTTTCTAGGAACGGGGTAACCTCTGGACAAGCCAGACCAATCAAGGAAGCTGTGGCAGATGGTCAAGACTAGGGGGGTCATTACGAGTTAGGAGGTAGCCATGCCGCTATTAGCGGCATGGCTACCCCCTTACCAGGTACTGGGTTCATTGAATGAGGAATTACCGGGCCATTGCGACCTTGGAGGGCCCGGTAATTCCTCATTCAAGGAACCCATCCCCATTACCTTTCAAGCCCCCAAAGGGCTCAGTGGGAATGGGGAGGGTGCTAACAACGGGCACGTTAATAACGGGCCCGTTGTTAGCACCCTGGACTGCTCGCGGGACCCGCTAAGGACGCCTGGTTTTACCAGGCGGCCTTAGCGGGTCCCGCAAGCAGAACTCATAATGAGGAGATAAGGGGTTGACGGCTATGGCAACTTTACCAGCGCCGTTAACCCCTTACCAGCTCACTCGTAATGACCCCCTGGGTCTCAGGAGGGGTGAGGGTGATTGAAAGACTTCAATGAGCACACAGAGCAAGGACACTTACAAATTACTCCCAGACAGGTGTATATATCAAAAATATAAACACATTTATTAAAAGGCCTTTGTAACTCAACACATAGTAAAGGAATCACAGCAATACTACTAAACCAACACAATCTTATCCATACACTATATATACTGGTGGCAGAACGGCAGCCTATTGTTCATTATGGACTGGTGAGCCTAAGGTTTATGCTGGAAGGGCCAATTGTGGGTTGCTGCTTCTATGCGGGCGACCAAAATGACCTTGTTAGCACCTGTAGTTAGCGGTGAGGCCCACTGGCCCTGTGGCTCCCCTACCCATCATGAAGGGAAAATACTGGATAATGGTCAGGAGGATCAGTGTAGGGCAGAGCTGCATAACCTTCATGTTTGTCCAGGAGACTGTGTTTTTGAGTCTTTCTCCGTCTCTCTGGGCAACAGGGAAAGACCTCTGGGATTTCTTGTGTGCCATTTGTATGCAACAGTAGGGCCTCCAGTCCTGTCTTCTTCGCTGATTTTACTAGTCTCCCCCCCTGCTTATGGAATGATAACTTCTTTTCACCAACTGGGACGGGCGGATTTGTTGGGGGTAATTATTCGAATCTGTACTGCACTTAACAGCGTGCACGGTTTCGGAAAGAGCATTCATCACACTGTGTAAAATGTGTTCTATCTCTTGACCTGAAGGTGCAGCACCTCAAGGCCATACAACTTCAAAGAAAGGTAGAGGAGTTCTGTTCATAGTATGCAGCACAAGGGGGCTTCAGTGGAAGGCTGTTTAAACACCTGGACATCACAGCCTTCTCTTGCCCAAAACAGCACTGTTCTTACTGTAGTAGATTGCCTGACACGGATTACTGAATTTTGGTAGTTGTTGTCTTTCAATAAAGATGGGGCTGGGAAAAAAATCTGAAATTATATTTAAAAAAAAGTCAAATTAGGATTGGCTAATGCACAATAAATAAATACATTTAAAAAAAATATACTTTTTGTTTAACATATAACTTCTGTAGGGGTTTATACATTTGTCGAGCTTGTTTACTGTAATATGTGTGCTTTTCAAGTAATCTCTTTAAAACAGAACATTCTTGAAATCCACACATTGAAAACATGTCTACCAACTAAACATGAGAAAACATGGGCCCAAGTTGCAGAGTGGTCTTAAATCCCTGCTTCAAAAGTTAAATGTGTAATCCTGGGCAAATCAGTTTATGCTTTATCCACGGAAGATCTGTGAACCACATAAGCCTCGTTTTTGCACCAAATACAGTAATACCTAGTAATTAAAACATACAAATGTGTGTGGTTGCTTTTAATTATAAGCACGATCAAATTATTATGAACGAATCAGCAATATTTAGGGTTTCCCAGATGGAAATTAATAAAATATGCAATGCTAAGTTGCTGCTTTTTTCAGTTTTCTGGATAGTTAAACATGTTTCGCATGTATCATATAGCATTCATATACAAACAGGCTTTCTTTTACACTGGGGTGAGAGAGTGTTACAGTTTTGAACACTCCTGGGCAGTGGTGGGAACGTGCCGCGAAACACAGAAATCTCAGGTTTTTCAAATGTAAGCAGGTCTGGTCGTGGGTGCTGTCAGGAAGGGACAATACTGAAGGGGCTTGGGGCAGAAGAGGGCTTGCATCACCAGATATATAAGCATCGTGAAAACAAGCATTGGTATTGCCAATAGTTTGGGTTCTTGTGTAAGCATGGGAAAGGCACTTGCCTGGCACAGCCATAGTGGTATTAACTACCCATTGTTGGTAGCAGGTGCAAAATGGTGCATGTACTTGGGCATCTAATAGCAGTGTCTGGCAAAAGCTGAAAACGTATGCATAAGCCAAAAATGCTTAGTTTAAACAAGATTTTAGTGGCTTTGCCAATGCTTGTTTTTAACAGGACTTCAGTCAAGGACACGCATAGTGCTTATAAATAGAGTGGGTGAAGGCAGGTCTGGTAAGGCATTTTTATCACATCAGTAGCGTGTTTAAAACTCCAATTAAGTCATTAACTCTCAGAAGAGTGCTTTGAACAAACACTGGCAGGCACTTTGAGTGCAAAGTTTGATGGTAAGGCTTGCTCAAATAGTTCACATGAGGAGTGTTTTGCGCGCGGAGGGGCAGGAACTTGGTGGGATTGGAAATAAGGATTAGCAGGCCCATGGGCAGTCATTTGGTGGGCAAATAACATTCATCTGCATGTTGCTTCAGAGCACCCAAGGCTAGTAGTACAAGCCCCATACATTAGATAAACACCCTCTATTGCCTCCTCAAGATGCTAGTGCCAAGTAGCAGATTTGCAAGGTGTGCTACATAGCTTTACCTAAACATAAACCGTTATGCCTTATTACACATTTATGATGTGCTGCCAGTTTCCCGCATGGAATATAGCAGGGCCTGGCAAAGCATAAAACCTATGCACAAGCCAGAAATGTTGGCTTTGCCAATGCTGGTTTTAAACACGACTTCAGTGGCTTTACCAATGCTTGTTTTTAACAGTATTTCTGTGAAGGAGTGCTTATAAGTGGAGTGGCTGAAGGCAGGCCTGTTAAAACTCCAATAAAGTCATTAATGAAATGTAGACTGCAGGAAAATGCCTAGAGCCGGTGTTAAAAATGACTTGTACCAGAGATGTATTTGATCACACACGAGAAATTACACTAGGCTCATCACTTATTCATGCTAAGCCAAATCATTAGAGATCTTTCCACCCAAACAATGATCCAACTGATGTATAACAACTAAATACTGTTGATGTGTCAATTTGTAAGCTGGCCCTGGAATATGAGAGGATTTAAGCACCTACTGCGGCCAGCAAATGAATACCTTAATACATTTAATATGGTTTTACTCCAAGAAACATGGCTTGTTAACACCCCATTGTGGCAAGGATATAATATATCCCTACTGCCAACGAAAACCTTGGCCCAAGACTGACCGTCGGCCGGACTTTTAGTAGCTGTCAGGGCGAATCGGAACTCTATATTGGAGCCTTGGGCTACTCCCAATATTTATACACAATTGGTCAAAATAAAAACTACAGCTGGAAATCTTGCAATATTGAATATTTACTGGAACCATGTTGGTATTGCTGAGGATAATTTTTTGCATGGCTTGGAACATATATTCGAACTAATTGTCTTACATCCCTCCATTAACTTCATGATTCTAGCAGGAGACCTTAACATGCACTGCTTTATGATTGCCCCTTTACGATGTATCAAACCACACATATGTGGCTAACGTTGATGTCAGAAAGACAACTAGTAATATTAAATGGAGCCATGAAAGGAGATAATCCTCCTAAACAATCTACCATTATTGATTATATATTTGTGGACCGAGCCATGTTTAATATTACTCAAGATTTTAATGTCCTTTCTCAATCATACAGTGATCATGATTTATTAGAAATGTCATGGGCCTGGGAAGAACAACCAATTAGTTATGAACGTTACAAGCCCTTACTAAACATCTTGAACAGTGGTAATACATTTTTGTGGTAATAAATATAACCAACTGCTTATATTTGAGCGGGCCCTTACAACAGACCATAGAGACCTTAATCCAGAATTTATCATATCATATGGTCATTATGTGGCAGTCATGATAATGTTTAAGTTATGCTCCTCTCTTAACAAAAAACCAAAATACATGCACAAACATGTATATAACAAGGAAGTAGCCATGAGGAAAACTAAATTGCGGGCCTCTATAAGATGAGTAAGGCTGCTCCCATTAAATGAAAGTATAGAATTCATCCGAGTACTAAAAATGAAATAAAAAAACTGGCATAAAGCATATGGGTCGAACATCTTCCAAAAAGACTCGGAGGTAATGCTATCTACCATAGAATTCAAAAATAGTGCAGAAATCTGGAAGAACTTGCTGCAAATCACCTGTCTCAAACTCCTAATCAAATTAATTGTGTACCTAAAGAAGTGTGGATGAAACATTTTGAAGACTTGTATGGTTCACATATGATATCAAGTTCTTGTGATCGAGAGATCTGAATGAATGATGGAAACTTGAAGTTTGATAAGGCGGATGTACTTGATCAGATAACAAAGTTAAGTACTTCTCGTGCACCAGGGCCTGATGAACTTAATAATCATATGTTGGAAGCTCATCCTGCGAAGTGGCCCGCAGTGCTATATGCTATCTATTCAAGGATAATAATTCAAAGGTCGATTCCCCCTTCCTGGAAAAAGTCAATAATTGTACCAATTTACAAAAAGGGAGATCGGGAACTGCCTGGGAATTATCGTCTGATTGCCCTTTTAGATATTCCGGGTAAGATTTTCGTGAGATTATTGTTGAGAGACTTCTCAAAATGGATTCAAGAAACTAAAACTTTTGACACTCACCAAACTGGATTTGTTCCAGGATTGGGAACAGCTATTAACATGTTTGCACTATGGGCAATTAAAAGCTATGGACAACAGACTCGGCAGCCATCTGCATGGCGTTTATTGATCTTAAAGCAGTTTTTGACTCGATATCTAGAAATTAATTGTATGAGAAACTAGAAAGAGCGGGCTGTCCATCCTATATACTGGCTCTGATTTGCCAATTGCACGCTACCACCTCTGTCCGAATTCGCTTAAGCATCAATGGCAAACTTTCAAAGCCTATAATGACTAATTGTGGCCTTAAACAAGGTTGTATATTGGCTGCCTCATTGTTTAATTTCTTTATCTCTGACATAGGACAACAATTCGGACCAGTAATGGCAGATCCACCAAAAAATTGGAGCATGCAAGTTTTTGTGGATTTTGTATGCAGATAATTTGGTGTTACTCTCTAAAACTCGAAAAGGTTCGCAAAACGTATTAACAGCCTTAGAATCCTAAGCCACAGATAATCAATTATTAATTAATTTGAAGAAGACTAAGATTCTGATCTGTGACAATACTAATAAAAGAGCATACTCCAAATATAAATGGCACTCGGATAGACAACACAAAAGAATATTTTTATTTGGGGCTGAACACCAATGATCATGTGTCCGATTTGCAATATAAGCTTCAGCAACAAAGAAAAGTCTGGACTGCAGCAGCACAAGTGATAGTCATACTTACAAAATACGGAAAATTCTCATTGGAACCAATTATAAAGTTTTATAAGCAAAAGGCAGTTCCAGCTATAATGTATGGCGCAGAAACCCGAGCCTTCAAAGATACAAAATACTGGACCAGGCTAGAAGGTCTTTTTTGGAAAAGGGTGTTAATGTTACCACCAAGTCAGCCAATGTGTATAATCCGATACAAACTGGGATTGTTGTCTCTTAGTGCAATATGCACTTGGAAAATGCTTAACCTGTATAAGAAATGTATCAATAATAACATTGAAGGATCGCTTCTTTCGATTTTATCAGTCTTTTTGAAAAAAGACATAATAAAAAAGCTTACTCCTTTGAAGAATCATTTATCAGCAAGCATGCTAGCAGCAGGTATTACATTAGAGTTTTTGACGATAAATCCAGATCGAGCCAAAAAACAAACTATGGTGACAACTCATCAACAGTGTATGCAATATGCGGATTTTAAAAATGGTACGCCCCGCAATCGGAGCATGAATAACGCTGAGCGTTATTTAATCAGATTTCTAGACCCCAACATAAGAACTATGTTTCTAAGCTTTAGGCTTAATATATGGCCAACTCGCGAATAACAAAGTCTGCACATACTTTAAGAATGTGTCGCTTTTGTAAAAATCCTACATAATTGAAACACTTAATCATTTTATAATATATTTTCCTGCACTGCTTCTCAAAAGAAGACTATATTTAGAGTGTGTATATCGGAAGTATACTTTTGTATCACATAACATGCTATGGGTTAGTATCTTTAATGGGAATTGAAATTCAACAATCATAGATGCAATGTCCTTTCTGAATTCTCTCCAACTTTACCGAATTGACAACTAACACTGCTATTTAGAGCAAATTATGAATATGACATTTCAGATATACAATTGGTTGCTGCCTATGAGGTCTATATAAGCGGTTTTGTACTAGTTTGACAAAACTGAAGACATGACTTCTAACAAAACAAATCATTTTTATGTGTTTTAATTGCAAATGTGTAGTATGGATGAAATACTATATGTCTTAGACGCAAATGTGTGATATGGATGAAATACTATATGTGATATTTTTTATGTCAGCATTGAACTGTATATCCAAACCTTGGCTTGAATAAGCTGCTATAACAGAAGATATGAATTGTAACATGTTTTTGTAAGGGTTTTATTTGTTAATGTAATTTTCTTATCAGTTTCAAAAGAATGTTTTATCTTTTTGTATACAGAAAATTAAAAGTGTTTAAATTGTAAATGTTGAAAGGTTTAATCAACCATATCAAATAAAATAATAATAATAATAAAGTCATTAACTCTCGGAAAACTGCTATGAACAAACACTGGCAGGCACTTTAAATGTAAAGTCTGATGGTAGGGCTTGATTAAAGCAAGGTCAAAGAGTTCCCATTAGGAGGTGTTTTATCCGGGCAGAGCCAGGAATGGGTGGCAATGGCCATACAGATTAGCATTGCCATGGGCAGGCAAAGGGTGGGCACATAACCAAATGGATGAAAAAGTATGATAATAGTCTTGCTAAATATGCTGCTTTTTCTATGATTCTGCTCACTGTGTATGTTTTTAAAAGTTTATAATAAACTATAAAAAATAAATAAAAAAAATAACCAAACAACACCCACAGACTTTGTGTGCCTCCTCATTTGTCATTCCAGGGAGGGCCTCTTTTGTTCCCACCCCACCCATCTGTAGTCCAATGCAATAGTTTCAGCAAGCGATACCTAATGGGCCAAAGTAAAAAAAACTAAAAAGAGAAAATATTGTGGAAAGTACAGCAACAGAAACTAGATGTAAAAAGCAAAGTGAAATATAAAGTGAAAAAGTAAAGTAAATATGTAGAGGGGGCGGCTACGGAGAAGTATATTGGGGAGACCCACACCCCCACGAGGATACATGTTTATTCCTTCCTTCCTCTGGTGCAGTTGGGATGCCAGCTCAGCAGATAAGCCTGGAGCTTTGACGTTTTGTTATGGATCACCTCTGTTAACTCTTGCCTAAATAAAACACCTGCGATCTTCTTTATCCCACAAGCATATAGTTCTAAACCTATTATCTTGTTATTGGATGAAGGACTGGAGAGGGCTGACCCAATGGGCAGAATGGGACAAAGACAATGGTAGTTATGGTTGCCTAGGTTTTGTGCCCCAAGGGGCATTTGTGGGCTGTCACTGCTATGTGCACTGTGGGGTGTGTGGCCCCTTTAACTGGGGTGTTTTGTCCTTTTAAGAACACAAGTCATGATTTTGTGATGACTCGAATGAATAAAAGGGACCTGGGCACTGCAGCAGAGACTCAGGAAGTGGCAACCCTGCGTCTGTGTCATTTGGTTTTGGTCACTGTCTACTCATGGCCTATATGAGATCCTCGGCCTGTGTGACCATAGTGCAGAGGACTACGTGCACTGGGTGCCCCCAGTGCCAGTATCAACGTTGGGTGATTCGGACCTTCGCAGGGTTCCTCCTGCCGTGTGTTACACTACGTAATCATAGTGTGATTGTTGTGTGTCCCACTCGGGTGCCCACAGAGTGGATCACCACATTGGCGACAAAGGCTGAAGTGGCCCTACACTACAGGACTGTGACTGCCCACCCATGTGTTCCTCAGCTGGTGGAGCGTGGAAGCCCTGCCATGCAACACTGTGTCCTGGGCCTCATGCGGTGAACTTTCAATCTGTTCCAGAATCAGAGCTTCAAAGAGGCGGAGGTGAGGAAGTGCGTGGCCCTCCGCGCATGTGCCTGGAAAAGGGAGAGGCGCGTCTGCCTTTGCTCGGCTGTGCAAGCAGGGAAAAGGTTTTCCTGCGCTCCGGCTCAGAGATTCCGAAAACAGCAATGCGTTGAGCGTTCTGGCGAGCCTGGGCCATGGAAGCAGTGCACTTTCTAGTGAACTGAGTGTCGGAGCTCACGAGAAGGAGGGAATGTCCCCCTGTAGAGCCCGGGCCCATCGGTGGTGAAGAAGGAAAACAAATAATAATTTGAACGGGAAAGTAGCGCAGCTGCACGCGCATATTCCCTTTTGAGTGGAGCCTGCAACAGGCCAACTCACTGCACCAGAGCCACCCTAGTGACGGCAAGTGGCTCATGGAACACATGAAATATGCTGTGCATGGTACTGATACTTAGGGTGTTGTGGTTTTCGTTTGGCACAGTGAACACAGCAGCACCAGGAGAACAATACAATCGAGCAGTCTACAGACTGGGAAGGACTCCCTGCGGTCCTAGGTCCAGCAGCAAGAAGGAGTTTCCCCTCCTGGTGGGGGTGCAGTCACAAGGGCGCGATTCTGACGGTGACTTTGCACTCCGCTGGCTCCAGCAGCAGGGGACTTCAGGGACATCCAGTTGATGTGATTACTCAGGTGGAGCTCAGGAATCCAGAAGGCTGCGGTGAGTAAGGTCATACTCCCACTTGCGTAAGTGGACACCACAGAGTGGCGGCTCCCAGTGAGCGCTTGTGCGCCCTTTTGACAACACACAGCACAACAACAGGCACCTGTCATGGGAGATGAGGAGGATGACGCCCAAGGGGCATATGGTTAACATGGACAGCTTAAGCCACTGCACGCCCTTGATGTGGTAGGAGCACCTGCCAGTCTAGGACCTATTATCCTGTTATTGGATGAAGGATTGGAGAGGGCTGTCCCAATGGGCAGAATGGGACACAGACAATGGTAGTTATGGTTGCCCATTCGACGGCATGGGTTGAGAACCTTGAACTATATTTTGAGGCAGTGGAGATCAAGGAAAGGGCGAAACGGCCAACTCTGCTATACCCAGCAGGCCCCCCAGTTCAAATGTTGTTCAAGACTTTGCATCCCAGGGACCAAATATATGCCGCAGCCATTGCCACATTGAATGAATACTTCATGTCCATGATCAACCGTGAATATGAACGGTTCAGAATGAGATGTGCGAGACAAGAGGAAGGGGAGAGCTTAGATGCATTTCATGGCAAGCTTCGGAACATCTTGCTTTCCTGCGTTTTGGGCAACTTTGAGGATGATGAGATCAGGGCTTAGATAATTTATGGCTGCAGCTCTGTTAAGCTGCGGAAGCAGGTCCTCAGGGAGCCAGGGCTAACCTTGGACCGAATCCTGGAATTGGGACGAGCCCAGGAGTTGGCGGAGGTGTGCGTGTCTGCCATGGACATCTTCAGGCAGCAGATCAAACTGGAAGCCCCCATGCAACGGGTGAAACTGGAGGTGTGTGTGTCATGGGCAAATGGCAGGGAAGTAAATCAGCAAGAAAAGGGTGGCCACGAAAGGATATGGGTGCAACGTTATGCTCGCACTGTGTATGGAGCCTGCCGCACGCCCTGGGTGCTCAGCCAAAGGACATACATGCGAGAGGTGCGGGAAAGAAGGCCATTTTGCAAGGGTCTGTCCAGCCCCATCGCCAGCTAGCAGAGTTGCGCCAGTAGCAGGGAGTGCCTCAAAGGAAGATATGAGACAAGCAAAGAGAAAGAAACCGCCCAAAACAGCTGTGATCCAGTTGGCAGAGCAACAGAGAAGGCAGTTTGACTAGGCCGAGGATGACAATGGCGAGGAGGTAGTCTTCCTGTCCTGCAACCAGACAAGTGAGCAGGGGCGTTTCGAGCAAATGCGGGAAGACCGGAGTATGGTTCCACGAGACCAACAGTTTGATATAGGCATATAGGGGTGCCGTGATCCAAGTGGGTTGTTGGGTTTCATGAAAATGTTAACCGTGTAGGTGCGCGGACTGGAAAGCACCAAAGTTTGCTGTGGTTAGGTACATGGTTACTAGTACTGGTGTGCGGACTGCAATGCACCAAAGTTGAGGGCTCAGTTACAGGGCCAGTGTTGCTGTTTTGTTTTGTTTGGTTATGGTAAAGGAGTATGGTGTGTGGCCCCTTTAACTGGGGCATGTTGCCCTTTTAAGAACACGTGTCATGACTTTGTCATGACTCCAATTAATAAATGGAGCCTCTATGTGCATGTGCGGGCACTGCAGCAGAGTCCCAGCAACCCTGCCTCTGTGTCTTCATTTAGTTTCTGCCGGCGTGTGCTCACAGCCTATATGCAATCCTCGCCTGTTTGACCACAGTGCCGAGGACCAGGTGCACTGGGTGCCTCCAGTGCCAGGATCAATGTCAGGTGCTCCCGACCTTCGTAGTGTGCCCCCTGCCGTGTGTTACACTACACGATCGTAGTGTCATTGTTCAACCGGGTGCTCCACGGCTGCTGTGTGTCCCGCTCGGGTGCCGTCAGAGTGGGACACCACACCCTGGTATGCCCCAATGAAAGAAGGGAGGGCGGGTGCTGTCGGACATTAGAGTTCCACACATGGTTCAGAGAGTGTGGGAAGAGAAGTTCTGCCTGTGTTCCTTTAGGGAGCCGTTCCCCGACCTGTGCCGCTCTGGTGTTTAAAGCAGAGAAATCTGTCTGTGTGTGTCTTCCCTGTCCTGTTCATGGAGGGAAAGGAAAATAAGAGCCCCCCTGCAGCCCCAGCTATCTGCTGCCTCAGTGCTCCATGAGAAATCCCCATCTGCCGTGCCCTGCCCCAGGTGGTGTTAGTTACTCAAGCAGTTTGCCACAGTTCCTCTCATCATTTAATACAGTCTTAGCAAGTTGCAGCAGTTGCATCATGTTCTTCACTGCTAAATGATAATTAACCCAAGGAGTACTTTCTATCGATCCTATGCCGTAAATATCCAATGCTCATTGTTAGGGGCCTGCGCGGTGCTGGTGGGTATACTGGGAGAGGGGCAGCTCATCCCCCCATGCGGCAGATGCCGCGTACAGCTGTTCTCTGTTCGCCCCTAGCCTAGGGGGAAGGGCAGCGCCTACATTGCAGGGCAGCCGCTACACCGCTCGTGCGGGGAAAGGACAGGCGGCTCGCTGTCCTTACGGGCCCAGTTGGAGACGGGCCCGCCTCCATACTTTCTTCTGGCGCACACCGCCACTCCTCCTCCCTGTGGCTCGTAGGTGGGGAGAGCAGTGCCTCCATGCAGCGTCGCCGCCGGCCAGTTCCTACTCCACGGGAGGGGCGCAGATCCACACTCCTTGGGGGCCGCCTCAGCTGTTAGGCGGCCCAAGCACGGTGGAAGTGCTGCAGCCGATGCCGCTCATGGTCCGGGGCCGCCTCAGCTGTTGGGGGGGCCCATTCACTCCTTCGCGTGGACCATCATGTGGGCCCCAGGCGGCCCGCACCAACAGGATGCAGGGCCCTGGGCCACCAACACTCCACGCCCGGGTCCGGGCGATCCTCGTCGCCATTGTTGGGGGCCTGCTCCGGGTCACCGGGCAGGCCCCATACTTGTTTCGGGAGCACCCGACGGGGTTCCTTTGTGCGGCGCTTACGCCGCGGATGATGCTGTGGGGATCACCCCACGCGCTCCAGGTCACTGGAGGCTATCAAGGGGCTGGAGGCACCCAGCACCTGACGGCCCCGGCTTTGGGGGCACCCATGCCGGGGTCGCCACAAACCGCCATGGTCACATGGCCTGCCAGCAGGGGAGGTCGGCGTTGCCCAGCAGGGGCGCCGGCCTCGTGGAGGGCCCTGTCCCTGGGCCTACACCACGCGGTGGTACGCCGGGCAGGCATTCAGAATGGACAACACCGGAGCCAGTTGGAGTGTGACTGACGAGCCGGAAGCGGCTCATATCTTTTATTAGGTTGGTCCCGTGGCTACGGCCACGTGACCCATTACAACATCCTGGGAGCTACCATGCTCCCAGGAGGGGTGCATGCAACACTTATGCAAATCATAATTAGGGGGGAATTTAAACACCAGAGCTATTTAAAATACATGTTTTTACCATTAACGCCCTACTCCTAATGGCACCCTTTTTGAGGTGTGAGTAGGTTTTCATTGAACCAGAGATTGTTGTTTTTCTGTTTTGTGGTCGGAAATGTTTGCTGTTTTTTTTCTTAAAGCAAAATCCTATTCATTCACCTACAGCCACATGAACATTCCAGGAATTGTATCTGCCATGCATGAAAATTAATCAGAAAATGTTGTGATATGTAAAACAAAATGTTTTGCTTTTTTTAATTTAGGTTCTTCGGTCATCAAATAATCAGTCACAAAGCACGGAAATCCGGCCCACAGGTGCTAAGATGTTAAAGAATCTGCAGGGCGACTTGTCGATTCCACAGAGTAGCACTGTTACAGCCTTGTCCTCCAGTGCACCTACCCCGCCGTCCACAGCTGCACGAGAAATATCTACTTACACAGCTACCGCTCCAGCAGGTATTTATTCTTTGCGAAACGGGGCTAATGATGTGTTGTGTGTGTGTGGAGAGACTTCTGGCAGTGTGGTTTCTCAGAAGGTTAATTCAAGCATTTGTCAATTCCACGAATGTTGTGGGCAGTGTTGTCAGACCTCGCTTCCCCAAGGTTCGCAGACACTTAATAAAACACCAGCCCTGGGCATTGAATGAAGAGTTGGTCAGAAACTATAGGTAAAATTGACACAATTGTGCTCTAGCATATTTGCATTTTTTTACTAGGTTTTATATAGCACTAGCTGGGGTACCCGGCGTTGCCCTAGTCCTGATCGAGTGGTGTCTCATGTTCCCTGAAGAGGTTGCTCTTTTCCTTTTGTCGGCAAGTCTTGCTTCAGTTTGCTCATGTGTCATGTGCCCTGGAGGCTGTTGCTCTTGTCCTCTTGTCGGCAAGTCTTGCTTCAGTTTGCTCTTGTGTCTCCTGTGCCCTGGAGGCTGTTGCTCTTGTCCTCTTGTCGGCAAGTCTTGCTTCAGCTTGCTCTGGTGTCTCATGTGCCCTGGAGGATGTGGCTCTTGTCCTCATGTCAGCAAGTCTTTGCTCTGGCATCTCATTTGCCCTGGATAAATCTGCTCATGTCCTCTGGTTAGCAAGTCGTTCTGCGGTTTGTTGTTGTGTTTCAGAAGCTCTAGATATTGATTTTCGCTTTGCATCAAAGGGAGATTTTCCAAGTGATATTCGTTTTTTGTGCGGCATGTTTCTATCACTCAGTGGCTTCAGCACATTTGAGAAAATGTCCAAGAAAGATTGATTGATTGATTGTTCTCTCTTCTTGTGAATCAACTTAAGTAAACTGTAACCTTGCCATTTCCCATATTTGGAGTGGCGCGATAAAAGAAAATGTAAAATATTGTTTTTTTTCCAATTTATTTTTTGCCTGTAAGATGTTTGCATCCAAACATAGGCTATGATCTTGCCCCAGACAAAAGAGGAATCCCTGCACAATTTGGTAGACGTTGGTTGAACGGTGTGGATTTTTATAACCGGAGAAACATACATACTCACATACATACATTCAGCTTTATATATAAGCCTAGCTGAGAAGCAACAGGTTGCTGTTAAGTCACGCAAAGAATACAGGAGCTACAATAGAAAAGGAAGTAGGAACCTGTACATGCTGTTTACAGTGTTGGGATAGAGGAGGCTGTGGGCACAGTGCTCATTGGCTGTCTTTAGCTCCCTTCTCATTTGAATGAGTGATGGGACAAGGCTGACTTGTGGTGGGAGGGTGTTCAGAAGCCAGAGTGTGTAGTTGGATAAGGCCTCTCTTCTTGTCTGTTCCTTTTTGCAATTCTTGCTTAAAAGCTTGGCTAGACACTGACTTCTGGTGCTGCATTGCCTGGCCTCCTCAGTTGCTGATCTATATTTCTTAGGTGGCCGGTGGTGTGGTAGATACATCCTTGTGTCTGTTTCTGCATACTTTGAAGATGATGGGGGCAGTAAGAATGTCTCCAGTGAAGAGCTATTAAGGTGGTGGGGACGTGGACCTATTTTATTCAGTCCTCGGGAGGATAGTACAGGGGCAACGTGCTTGCCTTGGAAGCAAGACGACACAGAGCAACAGAGGTTTGATTCCTGAGTCCGTGCTTAGAAACCTCTGGGTATTAAGCGGGTTATAAAAATCCTATCGTATCATATCATGAAGGGGCACATGCAAAACATTGTATATAATCCTGGAATATTTTTACAATGTTTTACATGTGTTGTTTCACCAAATTCATAAGGGATTATTAGCAAGCTGGCTCATGGAGTGAGTGTGATGGGCAAGCTGTGTCTTTCAAATATTGAAGCTAGAGTAAAGGTTCCTTTCTGTACTGCGTACAACAGAATATCAGGGGAATATGTTTGACTGAACCCATGAGTTAGGTTCTGGAATGAGTGCAAATGGAGATGCACTTCTTAAGACCAAGGTCCTCAGACCTTCCATCTCTCCCCTGGACACATTCTGCCCTTCCATCAGCAAGGCACTTGCATCCTCTTGGGTTTGTGTGACTCACACTTCTTTCGTGGAGGATTGTAGAGTCATTCTTGTGTTGGGCTTGACTTGCCAGGATGTTGCGTTGGTCCACCTGGACTTGTGGGGTACCTGGCCCCATAACACCTTGTGCCTTGGATTGTCTTAACTGGGACAGGTACCAGACTCTTTTACTGGATGATTTTGTCAAAAGGATGTGGTTCTGGAAACTGTCAGTATTTGAGTTCTGCTCTGCAACTGACTCCTTTTCTCCTTCTCGCCCCTCCTTGGTCCTCTATCCTTCTTCTTGACCCCCCTTATCCCTCTCACACCTCCTTACCCTTTTCCCACTTTGTTCTCTTGTTCCCATTCTCTGGAATCCTTTATGTTCTGCAATGAGAATAATTGCTTCACCTCAAAACTGTGTCTCTCCCTTGTATCTCCTCTTATCTCTCCTTTACTTGTTTTCTTTCTTCCATGCATCCCTCTCTCCTGAAGTTGTATTAATCTTTCTTTCACTGTCCTTCTTTCTCCTATTTCCTTCTTCTGTTTAGGTCTTCTCCCTCCTCTGTCCCATTCTCCCCTTAACCCCCTCTGCGGTCTCTCTCTCTCTCTCTCTCTCTCTCTTTTGCTCCTTGCAGACTCTTTCTTTCTTTGTTACCTCATTCTGTCTTTTACCCCTCTCCTCCTCCTCTTGATCGTATTCCCACTCCTTTGTTCTTGTCTCCACCTATTTCACCCCTGCTATTCTTTCCACCTCTCTGATGTTTTCTCCCATCTTCACACATCTCTTCTCCATCTTTGCATATTTTTTTTCTCCTCTTGCCTTCTGGTTGTTTCTACCCAACATCCGCCTACACTCCCTTTTCTCCCATGTGTGCTAATCTCTCTTACTTCAGCGCCCTGATGCCTAAGGGTTTATGCCTGCTTTACAAATGAAAGAAATACATTCCCCTCCACCCTTCTCTCCTTGTTCCACCTTTTCTTCTCTCTTTCTCTCCCTCTCCTCCACTCCCCCTCTCTGTGTGTCCCCTGCCACTGCCTCCCCCTCTTTCCTTTCCCCCTTGACCCCCTCACTCGCTCCCTCTCTCCCTTCGTCCCTCTACCTTTCTTCCTCTCTCCCTCCTTCCCTCGCTCTCTCTTCCACGCTTTCATCAGCATCAAAAAGGTGGACATCAATCATTTTTTAGTTCATGTCGTGTCCCAGAAGTTCGAGATTGCCTAGGTAGCTCCAGGAGGCATGCAAGAATTCCGCCTGCTCTTACAACACCTCAGACAGGTGTTTGAAGCATTCAGATAAAATATAGCAATCTTGAGAGGAATATGATAAAACTGCCTAAGATATTTAGCTTTCAACAAGTTAAGAGGTACAATTTTGAGATTGTGTACGTGTTCTGTTCACACCAGCTGCTGGGTCTATGTATGTAGGCCGTAGGGATAGTGCAGGGGTCGAAATAAGGATATGATGAGCAGGAGCTAAGAGCAGCTCCTGGGTATAAGGCATCGTCCAGTAGGTAGGAGCTACATCTTGGAAACCAGGTGCTAGTAAATAGATAATCCTGCATCCAACTTCCACATTATAACATTTTCTCTATTAAATATAACCAAATAGGATTTCACTGTCCCCTACATGTGTCCTAATGCTTCTTTTCACACATTGTCAAACATACAGGGATAAGGTCAGGTAAATGTGTTTCTATGGAGTCAGTTGGTATGGGGAGTCAAACGTAGCTCCTGGTACATGTGATTTAGAATCTAGCCAGGCTCATCAGGGCTACAAGCAGGAGCTAAATGGCTCCCAGCTCCTAGCAATTTCGAACCCTGTAGTGTCAGTTTATATAATACGATGTGTGGTTTAGAATATTTATCAAAATTAATAAACTAGATGCAGGTTTGCGCTTTGTTCGATCCAGTGGCAGTGCATGAAAGTAAGTATGGGAAGCTCTTAATCTCGCATATAATAATTCAATAGGGAAGGTACCACCAATCTCCTTGAATTTAGATGAAGTTAAAAGCTACCTCAAATTCTAAAATATAACTAGACCAAACTCTGCTAAACCATTTACAAAACCAGATTCAAAGGACAAAGGCAGCCTCCAGATCCCATCCAGAAACTACTGGGAGCGGTAGGGTTTAGGGAGTCCCGCTCTAGGGTGAACATGGTCACAGTGTTGACTTCTCTGCATTTGGGAAGGTGAAGACCAGTCAAAGCACCTTGAAGTGATTACCAGTATATGTGGTCCTTCTCTAATCGTGTCAGTGGTTGCTGGAGCTGTGGATGTGACATACCAATAGGCAGTGTAATGTGCCCAGACTGCAACAGAGTCGTTTTCCCGGTCCAAGACACCAAGCCCCCCTCACCCAGAGGTTGCAATAGAATATGACATTTAAAATGGGGAGAATTATAGACCCATACAAGTATGTTGTTCAGGACCCAGAATCCCATTAAAAAGATGTAGGTGATTGAATTTGTATGTGTAAAAAGAAATATAATCATTTGTGAACGTTGACCATTCAGACTACTGAAATTCTACCAAACATGGAAAAATCTGCACACAAATCCATCTAATCAAATCTAATCTAACAATATAATTAAAGGCCAGATACATGTTTGTCTATGTAGGTTTGCCCGATGCAGTCATAGCTTTGCCTGTTTTCACTGCTAGAGGGAACTGTTGCCTTACGATATACAGAGACAATGCCAATTTGCATAGCTTTGGCTGTTGTCATCGCTAGAGGGAGCTGTTGGCTTAGGATATATAGTGGTCCTACTGTGTCAATGAAAATCTGCACTTTGGCCCGTGTAAACTGGTTGTACCAGTTTGCAGTTGTGGTTGTCTCTCCTTATGGTGTCCTGTGGTGTTGTCGTATCCTGTTCACAGAGATGGTGGCCTTCCTGTGGTGATCTATGGTTTTGTGGTTGTATTGGTTCCATGATGGCAGGGCCCTTCCGTTATTTTGGTAACTGATGTTGTCCTATTAGTTTCCCCTTGTGGAGTTCTGTATGGTTGTCTCCTTTAGTGTGTTTTTATAAGTTTGAATTTGTATTGGGTTCCACCATGGTCGAAAGCCTCCATCTATTAACCTGTGGTTATTTCTTCACTTGTTGTGCCTATGTCTCCTTATGGGGTCCCGCAGTTTTAGTTGTCTTCGGTTCACAGAGGCGGTGGCCTTCATGTGGTTGCAGGGTCCTGATTTTTACCCAGTGTTGCCAATCTTATGTCTGCTTTGTTCTGTGGGAGGAAACGCTGTGGGAGGAAATGCACTTTAGTGAGATATAACTCACCGCTATAAGAGTCAGGGTGTCTCGCCTTAGTCAGATTTAGGGGCTAGTGTGAAGCTCATGTGTGGTCAGTAGTGGCTGTACTTTAGTGGTTCTCAAAGGTTCATTGCAATGGTTTGCTATAGAGTTCAGCACAGTTCAACACAGTGGGCAACTAAAGAGCGCAGCACAGTTCAACACAATGGCCAACTAAAGAGCGCAGCACAGTTCAATGGCTCACTATAGAGGGCAGCACAGTTCAACACAATGGCTCACCATAGGATGCAGCCCAGTTCAGAAAAAATTGACAACTAAAGAGCGCAGCACAGTTCAACACAATCGTCTGCTATAGAGCACAGCACAGTTCAACACAATGGCTAACTTAAGAGCGAAGCACAGTTCAACGGAACCGCTCGATATAGGGCAGAGCACAGTTCAGCACAATGGCCAACTAAAGAGCGCAGCACAGTTCGCAACAATGGTTCCCTATAGAGCGCAGCACAGTTCAACCCAATGACCAACTAAACAGTGCAGCACAGTTCAACACAATGGTAAGCTATAGAGCATAGCACAGTTCAACACAATGGCTAACTTAAGAGCGCATCACAGTGCAACACACAGCTTACCTAAGGGTGTATCGTTGCACCTAGTTTCAAATTGTAGGCAATGCCTTCTACCCAATTCGATTTAATAGGCAGTACTTAAATTCATCTAGATGCAGTATACAAGCAGGGCCTACATTTCACCTAGATGCAGTATACAAGCAGGGCCTATAATTCACATATATGCAATATACAAGCAGGGCCTACCATTCACATAGACACAGTATTCAAGCCGGGCCCACAACTCACCTAGATGCAGTATTCAAGCCGGGCCTACAATTCCCCTAGATGCAGTATACAAGCAGGGTCTACCATGTTTATAAGCCGGGCCTATAATTCCCCTAGATGCAGTATTCACGCTAGGCCTACAATTCACCTAGGCACAGTATACAAGCCGGGCCTACAATTCACCCTAGACGCAGTATACAAGCAGGGCCTATAATTCACATAGATACGAAATACCAGCTATGTCTACAATTCATCCAGATTACAATTAAGTAACTAACAATGCTCCTTGGGTTAAGTACAAGGAGTACTTATAGGTTAGCATATGAAATGAATATATTAGCACCATAATGGCTGTATGATACATGCAGTGGCAGACTAATGAGCACAGTAAATAACATTATATTGCTATCAGGTGGTAGTAATGTAGTAGTGGTAGGGTTTTGCTTGAGTACAGTAATGGCTGTGCTCACCACCCAAAGCACCTTATCTTGTTGTCACTGTGGGAAGTCCTGTCGGGCAACCACGGGCGAACAGCGGGAAACGGAAAGAGAATCGCCCCAAGAGAGCTGCCCTTAGCTGTGGCCGCCGAGTGCACCGTGCACCGAGGCCTACTGGAGCCCAAAAGTGATTTCAAATCCACCAAATTTAAAGGTGTTCACCCACAGTCTCTGCCGCTCACGGGATGGAAAGCAAAGTGAGCTGGAGAACACGCAATGCAGAGAAAAGACCTCTGATGCCTCCACACAATTCCAGTCATGTGTGTCTCCCACTGACCAATCCACGATGGTTTGGGCAGGTGTTGAGAGGGGGCACGACAGGGGAAAGCCGTTGAGTGCACAGGCCCTGCCGCTAACGGGACGGAAAGCAAAGTGACTTAGTAGACAGAGCGGTCTGTATGAAGAACAGGTTGTCTTACCCTTTCTGTGTTTGGACAGAGCATAATGTGAGCCTCCATGGTTGTTTTTGGAAAAGTGCAAGGTGTCTAGTGCATTTTCATATACCAAGAGACGTCTATGTGCTAATAAGTAATTGTATTGTTTTTTTTACAGGCTTTATTAGGTTTTTCTATTTTTCCCTCACGCCGTAAAACCATCGGTGCAGTATGAACATCACATATTTACAACGAACATGACTATTGTGGCATGACATAGCCTTTTGTTAACATTACCATTTTCCCCAACGTTCCCATCCTCCCCTTGCACGCTTCCCTCCCTCTCGAATTGCCTGAAATGTTGGTGCCTAGTTTGTGTTCATAACAATTCCTCAGGGTTGCGCTATCTGTGTCTGTGGCAGTAGTGAGTCTGCCCGTTCTGGGATCTCGGCCTCTGGTGTAAATAGTGACTGTATGAGCCCATTCTATAAAGTAATGTCTTCGTTTGTGTCAGAGGGGCGGCATTGCACGCCTCCAAGCTGCTGTTTCCGTTATTGCCCATTGCTTAAGGTCTCGCCACCAATCTGCTATATTGGGGCCGCGTGGGGATGTTCATGCCATAGGTATCCTGCGTTTAGCTAGTATATATGCTAAGTCTTTCATTTTGGATGTGTGCCGTGTAAAGCGTCCCAACAGCAAGCTTATGGCGACGACAGGTTTGTGGTCAGACATACTATACTCAGTCTGAACGCTATTTCTTCCCAATATTTTGTAATGGTAGGGCATGCCCAGAACATGTGCAGTAAACCGGCATCTGGTGCATCGCATCTGGGGCAGTGTTGTGGTGCTGCTCCGGGGATTCTTGAAATTATAAGGGGCGTCAAGTATGCTCTATGAGTGACAAATGGTTGGATTTGCTGCAATCTAACATTACAAGACACTTTTTTGTGATACCACAATATCTTTGACCAGTCCGAATCTCTGAATTTTGTAACAGGGCGCCTAGGTCCTCTTCCCATTTGCTCCAGATAGTCAAATCCCCAGGGCGTCCACTAGTCAAGAGAAATTCATATAACCTGGATATTGCGTGACCACCTTCTGCTATGACGTGAAGGGTTTTGACTACTGCATGTGTTTCCATGATCTCTTTATATGTTGGGCCATCTACGCAATATAACATTCTGAATGGTACGGTGCAGCAGGTATTGGCCAGGATGTATGCCCGTAGTATCTAATAGCTTCTGTAAGGGTCTGAAGGAGGAGCCATCAAACAGGTCCTCTACAGTGGCAATGACGTGTGTTTCCCAATGTATGCGAATACTCAGCTGTGCTTGGGATTCGTTTGGGACAAGTGAGACTAGGGGGATTTGTACAGAGAATGGATCTGTCAGTCCTATCAATGTGAATGCTCTACCCCACAGTTGGATGCGTAATGACACCAAGTGTGATCTCTGAGTGGCCCGAGGCTTTTCGTGCCACAGTAGCTCTTTGAGAAAGCAACCTGGTACTGAGGGTTGGAGTAAGTCAGTGTCTGAAGTGGGCTCATCTGCTAACCAGCCTATCACAAAATGCAGCTGCCCTGCAATGTAATATGACTCAGTGTGGAGCTTTGATATCGTCCTCTTTAGAAGGCTTCTTTAGGGAGGATAATGCTATTCTACACCTTCTATTGTGCCATAGGAATTCCCTACTTAGAGAATCTAAAGTCTGGAAGAAAGGCTTATGTATATTATAAGGGACATTTACAAAATGATGTAGTAGCCTGGAAAGTGCCACCATCTTCAGCAATGCGACTCTACCCATTAGTGAAAGTGGTAGCTTATTCCAGAACTTCATTGAGCTTTTGATTCCTTCAAGGGCTTTCTGTGTGTTGTTGACATGTTCAAATACAGCGTTGTGATATATGTTAATGCCGAGGTATCTGAATGTGTTAGTGCTCCATTTTAGAACAAGGCTAGCGAGCCTATCCTGACGTACTTTGGTTAAGCCTGCCAATGGAAACCGGGATGACTTCTCTTTACTAATAGTGATAACTGAGAGATGTGCGAAAAGGTCTAGGGCCTCCATTATGAGTTCCAAATTGTCGTCCAGGTTTTGTACATATAGCAGTGTGTCGTTGGCGTACAAGGGTATTAAATGGCATGTCCCATTAATGAGTATGCCTGCATCTATGTATTCTGTTCTTAGATATATCGCTTTCGGCTCCATTGCCAGAATATAGAGCAGTGGGGATAATGGGCAACCTTGTCTAATGCCAGTTTCTAGAACTCGGGGCGCCGAGAAGTGTTCACCTGTTTTGACTCTTGTCACTGGTTTGGTATATACTAGCTTCACCCTATTGATAAACGTCTGCCCAAAACCAAACCAACTTAACGTGGCATGTAGCTAGTCCCATTTGATGGAGTTGAATGGTTTTATGGCATCCAATGCAGCTATCGCGCAGGGTATGTCCCATGATACAGTGCTGTCAATAATGTGGTGCAAGCGCCTTAGATTCCAAGCCATATGTCTGCCTGGCACAAACCCCTGTTTGATCGGAGTGCACTTGGGTATGAATCACTTTTTAAATCTATTGGCCAGCAGTGCTGTCAGGATTTGACTGTCCTGATTAAGCATGAAACAGAGACAAAAGACAGTTCGATTTACCCCTCTCTGGAGATCCCTTTGGACGCAACTGGTCAGTGAATACAGACTCTACTTTATAATTTTTGTAGTTTAACCACCTGTGGCCTGATAGGTTACACTACGCTATCAGGCCACGCTATTCTAACACTATGATAAGCCCGGCTATCGTAGTGTTCAACAATCATATCTCATACGAAATCCAAGGTCTTTTAAAAATGAAAAATAATTGCAAAGACAATCTTACCAAAGCAGAAAGAGGAGCACTGAAATCATTACAGGGAAACAATGCATTTGTAATTAAACCTGCAGACAAAGGGTGAGGGATAGTGTTATGGGAAAGAAATGCATATGAAACAGAAGTCATGAATCATCTCAATGATCCCCTGTTCTATAAACTTCTTGATAGAGACCTCACATCCCGGCTAAATGAGGAAATTGAAAGCTTGATGAAAAATGCTTTAAATGAAGGATGGATTTACATAGACGAAAAGGCCTTTTTGGTGAATCTCCATCCAACAACACCAGCCTTTTACGTTCTCCCAAATATTCATAAAAACCCACTAATACCACCAGGGAGACCCATCATGGCGGCCATTGATTCAATATTGGAACCTTTAGCTGTATATTCAGATTGGTTCCTTAGCCCTTTTATGTCCAAAATGAAATCTTATGTAAAGGACACTACTTGTATGATTAACATCATTCAATCAGTACCCGTAGGCCCTAACGATTTCCTTGTGACCCTGGATGTGGTGAGTCTCTATACTAGTATCCCCCAACAAGATTGTCTAAAGGTGATGTCTAGTTATACGAACACTCATACTCATACAAAAGTCCCCAATGCCTTTATTGTAGAATGTATAAGACTAGCCTTAACAGAAAACTTCTTTCTTTACAATGGCAAATTCTACAACCAGTTACAAGGCACAAATATGGGGTCCACTTTTGCCCTGGATTTGGCTAATTTATATATGGATAATCTGGAAAATGCATCCATTTACCATCCTAACAACTCCTTCACCCAATACATCAAAATATGGCTCCGCTATATTGATGATGTGTGCATGATTTGGAGTGGAACCATAAAACAACTAATAGTTTTCCATTCATGGCTAAATACACAAAATCCATTCATTAAATTCACAATAGAACATGACGAAAGAAAGGTGCATTTTCTCGATCTTGAAATTAAAAAAACAGCTCAAGGCTATCTTGAAACAGTACTGTATAGGAAGCCCACGGACAAAAATATATTACTCGAATATCAGAGCTTTCACCCACGTAGCCTAAAAGAAGGACTGCCATATGGCCAGTTTCTACGAATCCACAGAAACTGTACACAGTTAGAGGCTTTTAAAGAGCATGGTAACATCTTAAAAAAGAGGTTGAAAGAAAGAGGATATCTGTCCTCAACCATACATCGAGCATATAAAAGAGCGCAACACATGGATAGAGCAACATGTTAGCAACCCACGAATCGGACCAACTTGGAGAAAATAATATGTGTGAGCACATACAGTCCGATTAGCAGTCTCTTTAGAAAAACTGTCCTTAAACATTGGCACATGCTCAAGACAGAGGATTTTAATCCGCCTACTCCACGGTTCGCCTTTAAAAAGGCAAAAAAATCTTAAAGACTCCTTGGTACACACGTACCCTCTTAAATTCAATGTACGTCAGCAACTAACACCACTCTGGGGCCTGCACCCTGTGATAGGACACCATCGCTGTGGAAATTGTTCAGTATGTGAACAAACACACAGTATGAAAAGTATTGTATTAAGAGACAGAACAATCCAACTCATGTCCTTTACAAACTGCCTCACACAATGGACAGTATATGTAATCAAATGCCCTTGCGACCTGGACTACATAGGTAAGACCAAAAGACAAATCCGACAAAGAATATGCAAGCACAAGTCTTGCATAAGAAATAAAGTGGATGCCAAACCCTTGGTGGCACATTATTGGGCCAAGCAACATAAATGCACAGACATGATCTAGTGCATTATTCAGGTCGTTGACAAGTCGCCTAGAGCAGGCAATAGAGTTTTGAGGCTGACAAAATGTGAACACAAATTGATTTATGATATAGATACAGTCAAACATGGTCTTAATGTAAGTGTAGAATGGAATGTGTTCTTATAAACAAGGGTGAACTTATACAAGATATTCACCTGCAAAATCAATAACACTAGCAATAGAATAGGGGACCATGGTGGTATTGGGGACAGTATACTAGAAGGGTATGACCAATAGATTAGATGGTATAAATTGAACCAGCGTTGGCCTTTTGCCCAAATGGATTTAACATAAGCCTTAGGATTCAAAATAGCATCTGTCTTTATGTTGAACACATATATACTTGAAAGGTATGACCAATAGATCAAATGGTATAAATTGAACCACCATGGGCTTTTTGCCCAAATGGCTCTAACATAAGCCTTATGGTCCAAAAATACAACCTGTCCCCATGTCCAATACATATATCTAAGGTAGGAGTCTCCGTCTCCAATTACGCTAAATACACATCATTCATCCGGGAGATATGAAACCTTTTGGCAAATGTATTTTATTTTTATGTGGATACCACTCAAACTAAGTATAGATATGTTGAGACCTATGGGACGTTTGTTTAAATAAATGAGAAAGACACGAGCAGGATTGAGCTCGAAGGAGTTTTACTTTACGCGTCCAAAATAGACATCAACATAGTTATGTGAAAAATAACATAAAGACGTCAGGTTCGGCCTTCAGTAAATGCCGTAGCATAATGAAAATCACATGACTTGCAGTTGAACGTCACGTGAAAGGAAAGAGCCGACATATGAATGTACTATTCAACGCCGTCACATTAAATTCAAAACGAAACGCCGGCCGAAATACACAAAAAGATTGCAGCAAACATAGAGAGGTGAGTATTACCAACAAAGCCTTTCTTTATAAAATGATTCAGAATAAATTGTACACATAACGCTGACACGAGCGTATGTTCTTTAGTAAAATTGTGCACTCTAAGAAAGAGCGAGCGCAAGGGTGAGAACACCTTTTTTCTATTAGGAATGTAATGAGCGATACTAACTGAGCTCCGCTCCACAAAACGCTGAGATGAAATTATATATGTAGCGTTGAATAGAGTGAACATATATCTTTTGAAAACTGCGCACTTCAAAAGCGAGCGAGTGCTCACGAGTGAGTCTTTTTCCCATTAATAGTGTAATCCTTGGGCTGAAACTTAAACATACGAACCACCCTATTTGTCTGCTACCATTTTGCAGATGCACTCTTTCTGATGCGGAATAGGGGGCACTATCGCGATACACCTCTTTTCCAAGGAGAAAAAAAGAAAAAAGCATCAGATGACCTATAATCAATAAAAACAGAAATAACAAAAACAACTACGTCAACTAGGTGTAAGTAAAACATGGTTTCATATATTGGCCAATGTGTTATCACAATTACTAAGGCACTGCAAAAAAAATAGATTGTTTGGTAGAGGTGAACATGATTGGTCCTCCTTTCTAATTCCTAGGTGATTAAAAAAACACTGCAGAAAAAGGAAAATAGCACTTTACATCAGAAGGTGTTTCTCAGACGCTCCGTTCTAATGGCTATGGGCAACAGGTTAGAGACCAGGTCAATATGTTAAATAACTGAGACATCACCATGGCATGACATAGCCTGTGTGGGCCTTCCTTGATTTTTATGTGGTACTAAATGTAGTTTTATGTATTGTTTTTAGACCAGAAGAGTTACCACTGGGGAATGGAATTCTTTCCCGCTATAAATATTTTGTCCTGAAGATGGCCCAATATCTATATTGAGTGACAGCCCGTGAGAAGGAGCAGTACACGCATTGAGGGCCGAAACATATGTCAACCTATTAGGGAACTAAAAAAGCTGTTTTTCCCGGTTTCTCTGTTACATAACTAAACAACTGTTGTGGCATTAAGGAAAAGTCAAATTAAGTTACCCCCTGAAAAAATGAAATTGTTATACTCAAGTGGTATATTTTTTAGAAAATGAATTGTATGCTGAAAAGCTTTTTTATTGTGTTTTTTTTTTAATGGTAATAAAATAAATTGAATGAATCATATTTAGCTGTGTTTTATAAAGGAGTGCCTATTAGGCCACAGGTGGTTACACTACAAAAATTATAAAGTAGAGTCTGTATTCACTGACCAGTTGCATCCAAAGGGATCTCTAGAGAGGGGCAGTCGAACTGTCTTTTGTCTCTGTTTCATATAATACTCCCTATCGTACAAATTCGACCCCCCCTAAAACAAAAATATGGGAGAACCCACTAATTCTTTCTACACTGATTAAGCATAGACAGGGGCCTGTACAAGCTACATTCTAACAGTGATTTGTGTGGCTTGAGGAGGGGTATTATTATTGATTCCCTCCGGCTCCGAGTAAGGATGCCTATGTCATAAACTTCCGTTAGTGTATTAAGGCGGTGAGGAGCCGGGTCTGCTACAAATTCTTTATAGAACTCACTGGGCAAGCCGTCTGAGCCCAGAGTCTTCCCAGATGGCAATGAGCCTATTATGCCTATTAGTTCTTCCAACTAATAGGCATGGGTGTATCTAGACTGTTGACGGCTGCCTCATTGAGTTGGGGGAGTCGATCTCGCCTAGCACCTCCTCTATATGTGCGCGTGGGGCCGTAGGCTCTTCACGGTATAAATTCAAAAAATACTCTTGGAAACCCGCAACAATCCCGTTTTGTGTGGTTGATGTAGTGCCTTGTTGTGTATTTATGGAGTAAATGGGTAATCGCTGTTCTTCTTTTTTGTATAGCCAAGCAAGCAATTGGCCTGGCTTCTCCCCCTCTGCATGTTGTCTTTCAATATATTTAAATAACTGTACCGGCCTAACCATTCCCAGCATTCTATACATTTTGGCATAATACTGACTCATCTGTGTCCCCCTCTTGTTGGCCCGAGTTTGACTGTGCAAGCTTCTGCAGTGCCTCTTCATTGGAGGTGAGTTCCCTGCGTAGCGAGGCTTAGTGTGGTATGCCACCCGCCTTGGCAATTGCAGTGCCCCTAATGACCACCTTCAGAGCCTCACAGAGAGTGCCAGTGGCAGGGACACTAGCAGTGGTGTGTGTGAATTATTCTTAGATGCTCTCTCTGACAAAAAACTCAGCTCCAGTTACACCGCATTCAACATTGACGGTAATACAATTAAAGCAGTGACCGAGATAAAAACATTAGGATTCTACCTCGACTCTAACATAACACTATGGCATCATCGACTGCCTATACCTGCAAACTCATCAGGGCTTGCAGACCCTTCCTCTCTAAAGCCAGCTGCATAACGTTCGCCGATGCACTAATAGTGTCTAAACTAGACTATTGCAACGCCTTATATATAGGAGCCAACAAATACATCTGAGACAAAATGCAAACACTACAAAATAACGCCTTAAGAGCATCCCTGAACATACCCAGTAGAGAACACATTTCCAAAATTAGAAGAGACCATCATTGGCTAAAAATTTGTGACAGGATCCTTTTCAAAACTGTATCTCTCACCTTCAAATGCCTGAACAATGCTGCACCCCCATATCTCTCGGACAGAATGATTAGAAGAACCGCGACCCGCCCAATCAGATCATCCAACTCCCATTGCTTAGAAATTCCTAGATTTAAACTAACTAAATCTGGCGGAGCCAGCTTCCCAGTTAAAGCAGCTCTATCTTGGAATGCACTTCCCCAAGCCCTTAGATCTGAACAGCCATACCCTAGATTTAGACTCAACATGTTAAACTGGCTTCGATTGAATGACATTTAAAACCTGATTGGTTTTCTGTACCTATCTGTGCACCTGACCATGTATGCCATTTTTTACCTAATGTACCCTGCTGTTGAACTGACCACGGCACTTGATTATGTATGTTTCTCCTTACCTACTGCACTCCCTAATTCATCTACTGTACCTATTTACATGTTGTAACCAAGCCATAGGTATCCTTGTATCTGTTGTGCCCAACTACCTAAGGGTTTGGTGCACATTACCAAATAAATAAACAAACAAACAAACATAGTCTCGAAATGCCGGGTCTTGTAGTGCCTAATTTCTGAGTCTGCATGTGGGAATGGGGGGCTTTGGGGGTACTTTCCGCCACTTCAACAAGAAGGGGGCATGGTCCGATAAGACCACGCTCTTATATTCAGCAACTATGAGGTCAGCAGCCAGGTCTTTTCCAACCAAAAAATTGTTGAGTCTGGTGTGATATGATATGATATGATATGGCATTTGTAACACGCCTATACACAAGTGTTTCAAGGCGCGACGAGGCAGGGAGGGGGGAACAAAGGGAAGACAGACAACGATCCTACTAGGCCAGGTGTCATTCAGATCGCGCAAGTGCAAGGGTAGAGGGGAAGGGAAAAGTGCAAGGGGAAAGGGAGATGGGAAAGTGCAGTACAGGGGTAGAAGAAAAACAAGATAAATAATACGGGCCAGCTAGTGGCAAGTGCAAGGTAAGTGCAGACAAGTGCTGGGAACGGGGGCTGTAGGGATACAGAGACAGTCCCGCAGTGCAGAGTTGCCAGGGAGGCAGTGCAAGGAGAGAGTGGCTGGGCCAAGGACAGAGATCGGTGAGAGTGGCCCAGTTGTAGAATCAGTGCAGTTTCAGTAAGGAATCTAGCAGGGGAGAGGGGGAGAGAAAGCAGAAGCAAAGAGGAAGGTTTTGAAGTGCTTCCGGAACCGGAGATTGTTCTCAAGTTTCAGGGATGCAGGAAGGCTGTTCCAGAGGGAGGCCCCTGCCGCGGAGAGAGATCTACCCCCAACTTGTTGCTTGGAGAAGCGGCTGACCCTGAGGGAGTTGGAGGCGGATGAGCGAAGAGCTCGAGAAGGAAGATATTTAGGAAGAGAGAGTTGAAGGTATTTTGGCCCCAGGCCCCAGAAGGCCTTGTGGACAATGCAGAGGGTTTTGAACTTAATCCTCGCAGCCACTGGGAGCCAGTGTAGAGATTTCAGCCCTGGAGAGATACGGTCCCTGGGCTTGAGGCAAAGGACAAGTCTCGCAGTCCTGTTCTGGATGAGTTGCAGAGGGCGGAGAGTAGAGGCAGGCAGATTTAGATAGAGGCTGTAGTCCAGCTTGGAGAGAACCAGGGCTCTGGAGACAGTGAGCTTCTGGGGGAAGGAGAGGAAAGGAAGAATACCTCTGAGGAGGTGCAGCTGGTAGTGTGACTTCTTAGAGACGTCAGATATGTGAGGAGAGAAGGAGAGTGTGGAGTCGAAGATGACCCCGAGGTTTTTTGCCTTGAAGGTAGGAGCAGGAAGAGGGCCAAGAGAGGCCGGCCAGAGAGCTGCAACGAAGGAGGGAGTGGGTGTGCCGATGAGTAGAATCTCAGTCTTATTGGCATTATGGCAGAGGTCATTGGCGGCACACCATTCCTGGATAGCAGACAGACAGTCCGAGATAAGGGAAGGAGAGGAGGAAGCCGAGGGTAGCCTGAAAATGAGCTGGGTATCATCCGCATAGCACTGAAAGTTGGGGCATAGAGTGGCGATGCAATGGGCAAGGAGTGTCAGATACTGGTTGAACATTCAGGGAGACAGAGTGTGGTGCAGAAAAGTGTGAATAATGTCTGGAATCCGGATGCAGCGTTCTCCATATATCTACCAGCTTGAAGGATGTCAAGAGTGTTATCAAGGACCGTTCTGGAGGGGCCGGTCTTTGGATTTTGGTATCGGACCTATCCAAGTGCAGATTTATAACACAGTTAAAGTCCTCTCCCCATATGATCTTGCTTTCTCGGCCCAAGACGTGGATACTGTGTCTGGAAAAAAGTTGCTGTGTCATGTTTGGGGGCATATGTATTAACTAGGCAGGTATCTACATTCTCCAGAAGCCCCTGTACCAGCACCATTCTGCCTTCATTATAAGTTTTAAACTGGGTCACTTTAAAGAGCGCAGTGGGGGCTATCCAAATCAACACTCTGCCGGCATACACCAAATATGGGGAGCGGATGGTTCGCCCACCCCACTTGCTAGCGATTAGCGCTTGTTTGTCCGTTGTGAGGTGGGTCTCCTGTAGTAGGGCAATATCAATTTTATGTCTGCGGAGGTATGCGTAAACTCGGTTCCTTTTCACATAACTGTTTAAACCTCTGACATCCCAGCTGAGCAATTTCAAGTCGGTAGCCATAATAGTCTATTTATTTTGGTCGGGGTTCATTGTAACTGGGCCCAGTATTTTATTCTAACAGACAGCTCTTCTACATTATTCCCCAGGGGTAGAGCCAGGAATCTTGAACTATGCTGTAATGCAGCCCTTGGTGCAGGCAAGACAGAACTGCCAATAATTTCCACAACTTCCTTAACTAACAACTGTTGCCCAGCAAAGTTACCCATGCTCGGGCGCATCTGCTTTTCGCGGCCGCCTCCAGTGTTTGGTCTGGAGACTTGCGTGCAGCGGTTGGGCGCAGAAACAAGTGTCCCAAGAAGAAAAACTCTGATGGCGCGTTGGCACCAGCCCGCGATCACGTCCCTTCCTCGGGGCGATGGTTACTTACTTAAAGTGGGTCCAGCCATATAAATAAGCTAAGTAACTTCTGCCATCTTGAGAGGTGGTGTGCCTAGTTGGTAACCCGCTTGTTCTGGCGTTCCCAGCTGGCGCCGGGTCGGTGCTGTTCAATCATGAGAGAGAGTAGTTGATGACATCCTGTTCCTCGGTGTTGTTTGCTATTGTTGCAGAAATATTGCTATGTTACGGTGGGGTACCGCTGCCCTCTGTGAGGGGGCTAATTTTGTCTCTGTCCATCCATGCATGTGCCTCTTCAGGGATGTCAAAGACAGGGCTTAATTTTGAAGGACCTTTAGTCGAGCTGGGTACATCAAGGCATATTTCAGGTCCGCTTTAAGAAGCCTGGCTTTGGCTGATGAGAAGTGAGCCCTGCTTTTCTGGACTTGGAAGGTATATTGCCAGGCTTGCTGCTGCTCTCTGTATCGTGTTGCCCTGCCTTGAATAGGATAGAATCTTCTGCCAATCCATGTAATTGAGGACTTTTGATATGATTGGTCGTGGTGGGGCTCCTGTTGGCGGTTTTCTGGTTAGGGCACTAAGCTTTCTCTGTTATGAAGCCCTGCGAGAGGTTCCGAGGACCTATCTCTTGAAAGAAGATATTTTCCACATAAGATGTGAGGTCTGTTCCTTCTTCTCCTTCTGGCAGGCCGATGATGCAAACATTATTGCTGCGGGCTCTCTCCTCTGCCCTATCTTCAAGTAGTCTGACCTTTTGTTGTAAGATGTGGACCTCGGGAGGATTTCATGAATCCTTGCAATGTTGTCAGTCAGTTCTTTTTCTAAGTCCGTAGTCCTATCAGATAATTTCCTGACATCTTGACGTAGCAGCGCCACATCCACCATGACTGTGTCTATTTTTGAGCACAGCAACGTTTTCAGTTCCGCAGTAGCCAGCAGGATTAGGTTGTCCGGCTCTCCGGCCTCTTTAACTGTAGTTTGTGTCGACGCCATTTGGGCAGTGGGCGTCTGTGATTGGATTTTGGCGTAGTTGTCTATCATTGTTTGGCCGCCCTTAGGTATGGCTGCCTTAGGATGCATTCAGCTCTCTGTATGTGGTGTGTTTAGTGCACAGTCTGTGCGTATTTCCACCTCATTATTGGAGAGTGTCTGGCTAGGATCAGCGTATGATTGTGTCGTAATTCTTGGTCATTGGCTCAGCTTGCTCAACGTGTGGTTGGAGCAGTGGAGTGGAGAAGATCTTTGTGTGTGGGCTTATTCAGTTGACTGTACTTCAATTGCTTTGCAGGGGCATTAGGGCGGGTCTGAGGCATCATTGGGGCGGTGCTGTGGGCAGGATCCATGATCTTCTATGTGTTTTCGGGGCCCACCACGCCGAAGTGTTGTTTTTGTTTTGAAGTGCCATGCCCCCTGGAATACAGTGTGCTCTACACTGCTATCGAGGGGGTGTAGATCCTTGTCTAGCTGGAGCTTGGATGTGCTTCTAGGGTCGCTGATGGCGTGTAGTGGAGTGCACCTCATCACGGTTTGCGATCTCCACGTAATTTATATAGCAGATGATGCAAATAAAATGTTGCTTTTGGACAGCAAGTGCTTGCGCGGCCCGTGACGGCCCTGCGCCTTACTGCACGTTAGTTTGTTGCAGCTGGGAGAGCCACCGTCCAGCCTCACTGAAGTTCTATCAAGCACGAATGTGCACCGAGAGTTCTCCGTGCTATTTTGGGGTTTGGGGGTCGGCGGCTCACCTTTATGTACTCCTGCGTGTGTCCGGGTCGCAACTGCAGGGCCGTCGCTTTCCTCACATCTCCTCGCGGTTGTGGGTATGTAGCTTCTTACTCCGCCTTGCTCACCTCAGATCTCACCGGGTCCCAGTCATGGGCGCCATTTTATTTTCCGCTCGAGCAGGCAGCCGGCAAAACTTACAAAGAGTAGAACCTCTGATCAGATGTGTCGGGTTGTTGCGCAGAAGGTGAGCGTAATCCTCAAATGCTTAGGCGGGTTTCTTTGTAATTTGGTGTTGGATTTACTTCGAAGACAGCACTTATTATGACAGATCGTGTCAGATCTGGCAGGAGCTCACTGGGATGCCTCCTCACACCATGACTGCTGGCCACGCCCCCCAATGTATTCTTTATAGACATAGGTTGTGAGGTCATCCATATCAAGGCCTCTACGAGAAGCGAGATCTCAAATGGCCACCTTAATTTCTTGCACAGTAATGGGTCTTCCCTAGCAATTCCCTATGTTCCTCCTCTCACATGCTAGTACGATATCACCCAGATAATAGTGAATTGAACGGATGGAGTGGATGGAATAGATGAAGAGAATGGAATGGATGAAGTGGATGGAATGAGCTAAATGGATGGAACGGATGAAGCGGATGAAACAGACGGAGTGGATGGAACGGATGAAGTAGACGGACTGATGAAGTCGACGAACGGATGAAGTGGTTGGAACGGACGCAGTGGATACGGACGGAATGGATAGAACGGACGGAGTGGATGGAACAGATGAGTGGATGGAACAGATGAGTGGATGAAACGGATGGAATGGTTGGAACGAATGGAAAGGATGTAGTGAATGGAGTGGATAGAGTGGATGAAATGGGTGGAGTCGATGGAGTAGACTGAGTGGATGGAACGGATGGAACGGATGAAGTGGATGGAACAGATAGAGTGGATTGAACGGATAGAGTGGATGGAACGGATAGAGTGAATGGAACGGATGAAGAGAATGGAACGGATGAAGAGGATGGAACGGATGAAGTGGATGGCAGGGTGGAGTGGATGGAAAAGATGGAGTGGATGGAAAGGATGGAGCGGTTAGAGTGGAAGGAATGTGTGGAGTGGACGGAACGGATGGAGTGGAGGGAACAGATGGAGTGGATGGAAAGGATGGAGTGGCTGGAGTGGTTAGAGTGGATGTAGCGGATGGAGTGGAGGGAAAGGATGGAACGGATGGAAAAGGTGGATAGAGTGGATGGAAAGGATAGAGTGAATGGAGTGGATGGAAAAGATAATGCATAATAAAATACATTTTACATGCAGTCCTATGCGGATCTGCTCTGCTGGTACTTCCACGAAAGCCCTTTGGCTTCCTTGCAGCATGAACAGGGACCATGAAGCAAAGAGCACTTCCTGGTTCCTGCATATGCAGACAGGAGACAGAGCGCTCCATTATCAATGCCCCATTGTGTCTGAAAGTGCAGGGAGGTGCAAGAGCGCCCCCTACGCACATTCGGAGGTGCATTTCCCCAGCCTGCTCCCCAATGGGCCATGCAAGGCTGGGGAAGCAAAACACCCCTGGGCTTGGATGGTCACTTAGACATACGTGCTACCGAACTAACATGTCAAAGTGAAACCATGGTTAGGCCAGTCCAGGATCACTCCCTTGGCTGCAGCAAACAGCTAAGGGCGAGCTTGTTGGTGCTGCTGCTCCGTGACGGGCGAGGGGACTGCTGCGTCGGTGCCCCCTTGCCCATTATGTACGAGCCTCCCCTGCCTAGGACACTGCTAATGAGTTTGACGTTGAGGGTACCTTTAGTTTGAATGTGCCAGTAACAAGTACTGTGGCTTGCGACCTGTGGCCCTTCTCTCTCTGCATCAGGGATGTTTCTAAAAGGTCAATCCGATTTGGTCCTAAGGGCCAGGGGTCCTTTTCGATACTTGGTTCATGTGCCTCTTAATGTTGTGATGCTGTTGCTGCTTCACGGCAACTCTAATGTGTACATTTGCTCCTTTGTTTTCTCTGACGCATGAAAATGATGTAAAATGAAAGACCTGGATGAAACATTAGTTACTCCACGCTCGGAACAGGATGCTGTGCTGTGGATATTCTATCCAGGGCTGTTCTGTTCAGCGTTGATGCTCTTAATGATAAATGCACACCCGCCGCAGAAAGTGGGTCATTTAAAATCAGGATCATGTTGTCTGCTTCTTGGAAGTGATCCAAATGACCTACTAAGAGCGCACGCGCGCATATTTCTGAATGCTGGAAGCGATGTAATTGCTGCATTTATCCAAACGTTGCATTTTTAGGGCCGCCGAAGCACTGTGGTAATAGAGCTTTGGATGGAGATGACCATGGCATGGTGCAATTACAACCTGAGCATTTCCCACGAGGCTTGAATAACAGAACGGAAAGTCTCTCGCGGGACAAGCTTGGGGCTTTAAATGGATCACAAGACAGTCGGACATTATATATTCACCTTAAAATGAATGCCTGTGCAACTTCCCGGCCGACATGATTTTTACACAGTCTTTACTCTTACTTTAAAGGATGAAGTCCAAATGAAAGAGCATGTAAGGAAACTTGTGCCTGGACACACACCAGTCCTCGCCATAGGCAAAAGCATTAAACTGGACCTACAGTAAATTCGAAGAAGACAAACGTTTGCAAAGTTTTGGTGAAAAGTTCATGGAGGTTTAAAATATGCTACTGGACCAAGGGAAATAAAGATATGCTGGCGATTCACATAACATTACCTACACACAAGTGTTGGATGCAAAAGTTAATGCACTTAACCCCGTAAGTGCCAAGGACGAGTATGCTCGTCCTTTTTGCATAGACTTGCATAATAACCTGGCAGCTCCAACCCTCACAACTGCATAGAAAGACACTGTAGATTCTTATAAACAACTGCAAATGAAAAAGCATTGATGGTGCACTTTTTTTTATTTATGGTAGTTTGAGAAATGTGTAGGTCACCTCAAATAGAGAATACATTAGTTTTGGGAGCATGCTCCCATCACACTAACGGGGGTCCATGGGCGTATTCCACAGTTCCAGTCCTTAAAGAACCTGTCACTGCGAAATGAGAGAAAAGGGCCAAAGCCTCAACAAATGACGCATCTAAAAATGTTGCAGCAGATGGTGATATTTTAGATGTCCCATTTTCAGAAAAGTGCATATACATTAGTGTCAGGAGAGCCCCCAGACAGTCTCATTGGCTCCCAGTGCCCACGTGTGTTCTAGAGCGCATTTCACCCTGACTGGCCATTAAAGGGCCAGTCATTGTGAAATACAAAAGGGAGGGAAAAAAGCATTTCTACCGGTGTTTGGGGGATTGAAATACAAGTGTGACCGCAGCATTTTATACCGCTGCTTTCATACTTCTGTCAAATTGCATTTACAGGGTCACAATTGACCCTGACATGTATTGCGTCTCCCACTGTGCCCGTACCGAGCAGGGGTAGTGGAATGTGCCCATTTTCTGTTCATTTCAATGTGTATCCCATTTGTGGGTTCGGGATGCACATTGAAATGGTCAGAAAAACGCCCTTACTCGTTGTACAAATGCTCAAAGGAAGTGTAAAGGGGCATCTGAATGTGTGCATCAAAGATACGCATATACACATGCCCTTTGTGAATTGGGTTTGAAATCTTTTTTTGGTGCAAGTATTGAGATGCGCTTGTGCATCTCATCACTTTCACCCCAAATCGTTTTCAAAATCATGCCCAAACATTTAAATTGCTGTTTCAGGGATAGAAATGCAAGAGAAACAGTGGCAATACGGATCACTGCTGTTCTTCTTAAAAAAAAATCGATGATGGGGTCAGGATGCAAAGCACATCCCCCTGCTCCTGTTCCAAACAAGCAGAGGGGGGTTCCCGTTTTTGAATAGTGGATGCACTTTAAAATGCGCTGAAACGTTCCTGATTTGTGCGAATGCGCAAATGGGATAAAAGTGGATATTTGAATATGCGCATTGTAAGGGTGGAGAAGGAGGAGACTGATACGCAAAGGCATGCCTGTTGGCATACACTTTTATTCAATAAAATAAAGAGGACAACTGTCCCTCCCTAAATCTAAGAGGGGTTTCCCTGCCTCAACTAAGGAACTGAGGATGCTGTCAGAATGTCCAAGTAAATGGAGAGTCCACCACTGTATGTTGAAATGCCATCTTCTGTCCCTCCGACTTGCAACTAATACTGAAGAAGCAGTGGATTGTCCAGGAGAATGGATCCCTTCTTCTGGACAATGGTCTATAGTTTCAATTGCAGGTAGGTACCTCACCCGAGAGTATGACTCCCTTCCCCAGGTCTCGGTTCCTTTCCAGGGTAGATAACAAAGTTCCAGCTCGTGCTGTTGTGAAGTTCTTAGTTAAAAAAACAGAAAAAGTTCCAACTCAAACATAATTCTGTATTGCCCATAGTGCACTGAATTATTGGATCCCTGGTGAATTATTGGATCCCTGGTGAATGCCTCCCTTCTGCAGGTATCTTGTTTTTGACACTTTCACAATGACCAGGAAATTATTCTCTTACCTGGGCCTTTCTTGTCTTCGCTACCAGGGTGTATGGATTCCTTCCCCTGTTCTTTCTTGGCTTATGGCTCCACCGTAGCAGAGGGAATGTCTTTCTTTCCCCAAACCCTTTTCATGTCCTCTTCCACAGCTCAAGAAGACTGGGGGAATTATTTCCTTCACCAGGCCCTTCTCAGGCTCTTCAACACAGGTTCACTCAAGTTGGGGGCATCACTCCATTTCACAGGCCTTTCTTAGGCTCTTCAAAATAGCTCACAAAAGTTAGGGGAATGACTCCGTTCCCCAGGCGTTTCTTAGGCTCTTCACGATAGTTCACACAAGTTAGGGGAATGACTCCCTTCCCAAGACCCTTTCTCAGGCTTTAGGATACAGTTCACAATGCCAGGGGGATGGCTCCCTTCCCCATCCCTTTCGCAGGATTTATGATGCAGTTTGCAATGCCAAGGGAAATGACTCCCCTGGCCATTCTTAGGTTAATTATATTCGGTGTGGGTCCCAGACCCGAATTTTCTCTTCCCTTTCTCTCTTTTCCCGTCAGGTACTGGTATGAGGAAGATTTCCTAAGATATCTGTTTTGTTCTGGCCAGGGCCCTCGACCCTTCTTGGGCCTTCTCTGGGTCGGCACCTGTGACACTCTAATAATCAATAGGATGCCAGACCCTCTCTGACCTTTTTGTTAGGCATAGCAACCTCTTCTGCACTCTTTGCATGCCTCGCCACCTTCCCCTTGTCCCTGCCACTTGGCACGTACCATCTGTGACCTGGAATGGCTTCTCCATACGGTGGTGGCTCTCCTTGGCACGGAACCGGCTTCCTGCTTGTCTCCCGCATTCACAGTCTGCACGTGGTCACCTGTTCTCATTCTGGCTCCCTGCAGTGTGGGTACGTCTCGGGGATCCGTCGGTCCACATCCACTTGGAAGCCGTACCACTGCCTCTGGGAAATAGTACTGACCGACTTCAGGTCCTGGAGAGCCACCGTCCCTCTCTTTCCAGCGTTCCTGAACATAATATGATACGTCATTTATAAAGCACCACAAGAGTTTCTAGGCGCGACAAGACCAGGGGGGAGGGGGCAGGGAGGACAAGACAAACGATCTTACTAGGCCTTGTCATTCAGATGGTGCAAGTGTGACAGCTTAAAAAGTGCAGGGGGCAGAGAGAGGGGGGGAGGGCAAGTGCAATAAGTGCAGCCAGAGCAGTGTGGCTATGGGTAAGTGCAAGGAGGCAGGGGGCTGTAGAGGTTACAGTTACAACCCCTAAGTGCACGGTAGACCCAGAGGCAGTGCAGGGAAGACTGATCATGGAGGACCCTGGTACCCCATGAGACTATGGAGGTAGCCAAGGAACCAGTCGGTGCAGCACAGGTAGGTCAGCAGGGGAGAGAGAGAGAAAGCGGAGACGAAAAGGAAGGTCTTGAGCAGCTTCCGTAACTTCAGGTGGTCTGACTCAAGTCTGAATGGGGCAGGGAGCCCATTCCAAAGGAGGCACCTGCAGAGGAAAGATATCTACCACCCACTGTCTGCCTGTAGAAGCGTCTGACCCACAGGGAGCTGGTGGTAGCTGAGCTAAGGGCTTGAGAAGGAAAGTATTTAGGAAGAGAGAGTTGGATGTAGTGTGGGGCGCAGGCCCCAGAAAGCCTTGTGGACAATGCAGAGGGTCTTGAACTTGACCCTTGCCGCTACTGGGGGAGCCAGTGGAGAGAATTCAGGCTGGAGAGATACTGTCCCTGGGCTTAAAACCAAGGATAAGTCTTGCAGTCCTGTTCTGGATTAGTTGTAGAGGGAGCAGAGTAGAGGAAGGAAGATTGAGAAAGAGGCAGTTGCAGTAGTCCAGCTTAGGGAGAACCAGAGCCCTGGAGACCGTGAGCTTCTAGGGAAAAGTAAGAAAAGGATCTCTGGTCTTACTCATTATCAAGGTCTGACACCAGACTGCCCACTGCTGTGGTGCTGCTCCTCGCTGGATGTCCTCCCGACTCGCGGGTCCTCTTTGGAGGGTCTGTCTCTCTCTGTTTGGTTTTCCCTCTTCTATTTTGTATTGGCCTTGGCCAATCAGGACTCCTGAAACACTAAACTGCTCTATAGTGTTTAGAGGATCGCTATTCATGCCTCGGCCTCTCCTCCTTGTCCTAGTACTTCCCTGAGAGCTATCTATATGGTAAACCTGACTCTTCTTCTCCCCATTACCTTTACCATAGATTTCTCTTGGGTCAACTATGTTCTTCCTATTCCCAGTACTGTTGTTACTCTATACATGACAAATGTACATGGGATGGCAAGGTAAAGGATGGTTGGGTGAGGGGAATTGAGGTGAAGTATACTGTGTTCTCCTCGGTTAGTCGTCCCTAGTTCCACAGGAGGAACCCTCCCCATGAGATCCACCTTCTGAGTACCACCCCGAGCGGGACTATCGGGTAGCGGCCTCACCTCCCTGACCTCATGTGAAGGGGCTCTCCCTAAGGGAGAATGGACGTCATCCAAGGATTCGTCACAGCATCTATGATTCACACATTCAAATTCCCTATGAGTATAGGATGCATCTTTTTTTGGCGCAAATGATATGTATTGGCGTATGTCAGAATTTGCGTCATAATAAGTTTTGAAATTTGACCCACTGAGTTATTCACAAAAATGTGCAAGTCAGAGATGTGCCCTTATAAATTAAGTGATCAAAAGTTATTACTGGCCCAAAGACCAAGTGTGGAAAGAAACCATGCAGAGAAGCAAAACTACACACAAAAGCTGGTAGTGACCAGGCAGTTGACATTAACATTTCTGTCCTCATTGTTCTGCCTCAATCGACCTTCACTCTTCTGAGGACACTTCTGCATTGTACCAATGTGCTGGTTGTCATGGCAACTAAATTTGACAGGATTCGTCTCATCCTAAAACATCTTTATTGATGCCAATATGCTGATTAAATGAGCCTGATTGATGCGCAAAGCAGAGCAGGTCTTGGCTCCTACGTTTCTCGCTTCTAAACCGTCATCTGTAGATTTGTTATTATGTTAACTCATTCTTACCACTGATATATTGCAATGCTCTGATTAGTTCTTTGCGTTCGTGTACTTATGCTGTGTTTGGGTTATATAAAAATGAAATAAATAAATATAAAAAAAATCAGCAACTGAAATGCCCTGAAAAATACCTGTTAGCACTTGTTTCAACCCTAAACTGGAGACATATTTGGGCATATCCTGCATAGGGTTTCTTCCTATATGGCTGGTCCTATGGGCATCATGCTGTTGCATCATCTTTTTAGGAGGATGTGTACTGAATGCAAAAAATAGTCGGAGAGAACCCTTCCTTTAGCTGGCAGATGATGCACTCTGCTTGAGGGTTTCCATTACCATCCATTTGTACCAGTGGAAGGGACCATGACTCCCCTGACCTTGTGTTCAATCACAGCTACAAGTGAAGATTTAGCTGCCTTGCATATCTTTGCACCAGGCTCCTGTTGGATAACCAGTGGCATTAAAGAAGGGACTTAACAGTCTTTGCAGTCATGACTTTTATTTTTATTTATTTTATTTTTTCATTTATATAGTGCACTAAACCCATGGGCATCAAGGCGCTGGTTACAAGCGTTACAACCAAATAGGGTGAATATTTAAACATGTGACAGGTTCATTAAGACAGTAGTTCTGCAAGGGTTTCACCATTAGTGAATAGCAAAGTCTTAAGGTGCGTACGGAAGAGCCAGTATGATTGTTTCGATCTTAGAGCCCTTGGTAGAGTGTTCCAGTTGTTCGTGTCAATCACTGGGAAGCTTAACCCTCCTGATCTTTTTTGTCTAAATCTTGGGGTTATAAGGCAATGGGTGTTGGAAGTGTGAGTGGGTCTTGCCGAGGATGTTTCTATGAACGTTTGCAAGATGTATCTTGGGGCAGAGTTTGACAGGCATTTGTTGGTAAAGGCAAGCGTTTTGAACCAACGAGGAGTATTTCTGTATTATCATCATTGAGGCAGAGCATATGGGAGGCCATCCACGCCTGGATGGTTTGGTAAACTGAGTTCAGCGTGTTAGAATCTGTGGTGTAGTGACCTGTGATGGGTAGAAGTAGTTGTGTATCGTCTGCATAGTTTGTGTAGGATATACCCCTGGCATCTAGGAGGGCTTTGGTAAAGATATTGTATAGGGTCAGTGACACACATGAGCCTTGGGGGACACCGCAGGTAACAGTGGCTGGAAAGGCTGAGGCAGTGGCTGAGAAAACTCTCATAGACCTGTTAGTTAGAAAAGAGGAGATCCAGGCAATAGCTTCAGTGGGGAAGTGCACAGCAGAATGAAGTTGTTGGCATAGAATTTGGTGGTCCGCAAGATCAAATGCGGCAGATAAATCCAACAGGAGGAGGAGAGCAATCTTGCCCATATCTTTGATTTCATCCAGTTGATTTTTTAAGTCTAGAAAAAATGTTTCGGTATCGTGGCCTGGTCACACGCCTGATTGGCACAGGCCAAGGAGTTTGCTGGATTCGAGGTGGATTGAATCTGAAGAAATGCTGCACGGTCAAAGAATTTGAGGAAGAATGGGACAGTGGTATTTGGACGGTAGTTAGTGGGGATGGCTGGGTCTAAATTATTTTTCTTAATAGTGGTAACACCCACCGTCCTTTCGGTTGGTTGGCACTGAGCAAGAGGTGAACAAGATATTGCTGAGTGGGTGATGAGAGGAGCAAGTGCTTTAGCACAGTCCTTAATGGCTGGGGCCGGGCAGACATTTCCTTGACATCTAGAGCGTTTAAGTCCTTTCATGATCTGGATGACTTCGTCTTTCGAGGCTGGTTTAAATTTGAAGAGCACAGAAATGATGGGAGCGGCTTGCGGCACCGGGGCAGGGTCCTCAGAGGTGCCACTGCTCAATGTGTTTTTCTTCAGCGCTATTTTGTTTTAAAGCAGAGTGATTTTGTCCAGAAGGGCGTTTTGAATGTTGGTGCACCAGCTACTGTCTTTGGTACAGCTAATCGTCGAAGGTGCAGGCGTTCTAAATCACATAATATTGCAAAGAGCTCCTTGGAACTAGAATTTGCATTGGCAATTCTAGTATTATATGTGGAGCTTTTCGCTAGTAGTATTGATTGTTTGTAGGTCTTAGCTAGGAAGGTGAATAAGGCTTTGTTTGACTCCATAGGGTTGTTCCTCCATGTGGTTTCCGCTGCTCGCTTATACATGCAGAGTTCTTTCAGGTCACTACTGAACCAGAAGTTTAGGCGTGTGATAGGTTTGGCTTTGTGTTGGGTCAGCGGGGCTACCGTATTGATGGCCAGCGTAAGGGCTTGATTGTAGGTGTCGACCAAGGTGGCCGGGTTGCTGCTAATAATTGGAGTGTTGGTAAGCTCAGTCAACAAGGGCAGGATGTGGTTAGGGGTTATGTTACAGGAGTTCCTTGTTAGAGACAGGGGCAGAGGAGTTGCCAGGGTATGGATCAAATATATTTCTTTTATATGGAAGGAGATAATATTGTGGTCAGTACAGAGGCAAGGCAGATTGCAGGTGACTGTTATATTGTCAAGTGGCACAGCAAGTAGAGCGCTCGCTTTGACATCCGTGCAGATCCTGCTAACGCAGGTTCGAATCCCGGCAGGGCCAAACTAAGCCTTTCATCCTTCCGAGGTCGATAAATGAGCACCACACACCGTGGGTAATAATAAGCAGCGCTCAGATACCTGAGGGTTCGTAGCGCTATATAAGTGCCAAATTATTATTATTATAATTATTATTATTGTAGTTTGCTTCAGCAAGCCAGTCCAAGATGTGACCTTTGGTGTAGGGGGGTTGAGGATGTGTTGAGTAAAGCCCAGAGCCTTAATGGAGCTGGATAGGGACAGGGCATTTGAGTCAGTGTTGTCATTATAGCCAAGGTTGAGGTCGCCTATGAAGATAGTCTTAGATAATGGGTTAGCATTGACAAGAGTTGTATGATATCTTCTTCAAAGGAAAGTTGTGGGCCAGGAGCCCGGTAAACCAGGTAAATGGTAACCATAGAAGTGTGGGAGAGGGTTAGCTTAATGGTCAGTACCTCTCCTGTTGGGATGTTGGAATTACCAGGTTCTCAATGAGATTGTAATACCAATATCCTGCATTTGTTTCCTGATCTGGGGAAATTACATTATGTATTGGGTAGTGCACATACCCCATATTTCAATTATAAATCTCAAGAATACTTTTTTTTATTGATTGCATTCGGAAAACTGCTACACCATAGGAAATATTGAGTATTTTAAAAGCCCATTTTTGTAGGAGAACATCTTGGTCTACCGTCCAGCAGTATTAAAAGGGTGACCAAGATGGCAGCGGGGCAGAGGGTGAGGAAGGATAAGGGACACCCTACTTTTTAGGGGCCCTATGGGTCTGAAATTGGAGCAACACACACAAAGAAAGGGTGGTTTTAGAGGGGGTGACTTAGAGGGCTGGGTACCTCCCCAATTCAGTGAATGATGGACCCGAGGACGTAATATGGAGGACCCCTTGGTCACCCTCATTTGGTCTCTGTTATATATCAGGAGAAAGTCACAGAACCACCTTGAATGCACCCCCACGCCCCTCACCTGGGGAAACTTGAATCCTTCTCTAAGCAGACCCACATTCCTAGAGGCAGAAAACAAACATTTAAAAGCAACTTAGTTTCATGTACCCAATACAATGTTACAAACTCTCAACTTTCTAAACATGGGTTCAGCTACAATCTAGAAGTTAGATCAAAGACCAAGGAAGATGCTTTGCAAGCTCCAAAAGCCGGTGCTTGCTACAATATTGAAGGGTCGCACTTTTCTGACAATGGGTTTAACTGCAAAATATACACATTTACCACTTCATTGTCTCCTGACAGAGCATTCCCCCACTGAGGAGATAATATTGCAACTTTACAGGCACCAGCATCTTATACACATTTAGGACGTTTAGGAAACTTACCAAAGTTTTTTTCAGTGATCAGTTCACACAATGGGGAAATGGGCAACCTATGTCCTATAAGGCACCCACATAGGGTATCGGTAAGAGGAGAGGTGGACGCAAGATGATGAATAAGCTAGATGAAGACTAGGTCCAAAGTGAGGCTAGGTGCATTCAAAAGCATCAACCAATCTCAGCCCTACTCCAATCACAGGTTACAAGTGCAGCCATTCTCCCAGAGCTCAACCCTGGGTGGTATATGTAGAGCAAAGTAAAAGCCAGGGACACAAGTCAGCTGGTGTGGGTTGTTGAAGAGGGCCAGAGTTTGGAGGCAGTTGGCACACAGAAAAGATTAGCGAGAGCATAGTCTGGATAGACGTAGGATTGTGGAAAGTCCCAGAGGATAGGGGGGAGAAGGCAGATGACTGGTGAGCAAAGGCTTTTGAGAGGTGAAAGTGCTGGGGTAGTGTAATAGAACTCAGGTGTGTGTTATGGTCAGTAATTGCCTGACTTCACCTGACCATTGTATTGGGACACTTCAGGTATACTGCTCGGGTGTTAGTCTGTTTACTCTAATAGCGGGCTGTCTGTGAAAAAGTTTGTTGTAAAAGGGTGGGGGTAGAATTCCTAAATATCCTACTTGGTAGAATGGGGGTAAAGGTGTTACAAGGAAGGGGATACTGCATCTCACCATCTGGTGTCCCACTCCCTGAAGACCCCTCACCCAGGTGATCCTCCCACACTGGAACTGGAGCCAAAAGTGATGGCCGTGTCCTTGCCACCTGGATGACAGATCCCCAGGGACTAGTGTGTGAGACACCTTCTGGTTTCTCACAGAGGGAACAGTCAAAGAGATAGAGGATACGACAAACCTACAGGGACTCTTTACCATCTCTTCCAGCCTCCTCATCAACTAACTGACTAGTGTAGGAAGAAGTAGCTTATCTCTTCCACTTTGGCAATCTTACTATGTTCTTCTGGACCTTCAGCTAAGCATTGGTAGACTTGGTACTGCGATCTGTTATCATAATTTTATTCATTTCATGGGGCAAGTAAAGACTCCCACAAAGTCTCGCAATTATGCACTTTGTACATGCAATCACATCAACTTGAAGCAGTCAATTGTGTGCATAAATGACTAGACTCCAACACACATGACACAGCTATTTTAAACGATCAGTGCAAACCATCATTTACTTTGGTATGAATATCATATTGTTCGTGATTTTTATGTTTTCTGCATTCCTTAGTTATTGTATCAATATCTATATATAACTGTACAAATATTCAGTTTTCGAAGTTCGGTGTCTCACGCTTGCTCACAATCTAATCATTCACTGGATAGCTTGTTATATTTTTAAACCTCTACGATAAAGGGAAGATCTTTCACTCAAATTTAGAACAGGCTTATTCATTAATCCTTTGGTACCTTAAAGGTTAATAAAACGCTTTTTTTTGTGTCAAATTTGACATCTTGCCAATTATTCTGGGTGAGATATGTTATCTCTTACCTATCCTGGTTCATTAGCTGTTTCCTAAGTATATGTGAGCCTGTGCCTGGAATGCTTGTATTATAGTGTTCCATCTAGAATGTTTTGGTGTGAGTGCCAAGGTTCTCCCTGTTCAGTTGGAAAATGAGCTGAACAGAGGGGGGACCGGTGGATGCTTCCCTCCCTTATGTACTTATCCTGCCTGTAACTTATTACCTGTGACTTATGTACCACAAACCCACTAAAGTCTCTTAACCCAACCTGGTCTCCTGGCTCATCATTGCAACCCCTCAACCTGCGTTGTAACACTGGCGACGAGGATTTTGGTGATTGAGGTGTACCTGGGGCTGAAAAGCAGCAAGAAAGGACAGAAAAGAAGCAAACCTGTGCCAGAAGGAATATGGTGCACAGGAAGTTGCCCACCAAAAAGGAGTGAGGAACCAGAAGCATCCACCGGCCCCCCCACCCACCCCCCGGACCCAAGGTGAGCGCTCCCCATGTCCTGCATGACTGATTAGTGAGGGACATTTATAGTGATTTTGGAGGGCAGCGCTGCTCACTTTCATTTGTTCTGCATCTGCCACAGCAAGGGCTTCTTAATATATGAAGGCATAGGCGCATTTTTAGTTTGGCGCTTCACAAGAAGTCAGTGGCGTGTTATTGGCAGAGCAAGGGGTCGGGTGAACAAAAGAGAGACTCTGCTTATCAGCAGTGCAAGTGGCTCCAGCGATAATGCGCATAGAAGTAGCCGGGCATTTGACATCACGCCCACGTTCATAAGACTTTTACAAGCTGCGTTTGAACATGCTGTAAAAAGGAGCGGCTGCAAGTCATATTAACACTGAGTAGGAGTTAAAGGCGCAGCTGGATTGACTGTTCATTACCTTCGGCATTACTGGAACGTTACATGTACTGCAATGACTGGAGGATGCATTTCAAGGCTATCAAAATGAAAGCGGCAGGCATTTATTTTCTATTAGCATTTCCATTTTGTCTGATCGGATCTTCAGGAAAGTGTTTCTGCCTTTCGATTTTCTTGAAAGTGTAATGTGCGAACTCAAAATGTTTTGCCTTATGTACATTGCAATTATTTTTTGTGACATTGCCATTTTATTGAGCTGATATTTAAGAGTTGAAAGCAACATGCAATGTACCCATGCAACGTTTCTTTATATTGTAAATGCAAAGGCCATCACATGCTAAAATGTTGTTTGGAAAATTAAAATGAAGGCAATGCATCACTTTGGGAATGTGATATATGAAAACATGGGTCACATTTTGCAGGCATTGTGGTGTAGTTTTTATGGTTTGTTATATGGCATTCTATAACATGCTTCTGGGAAAGGAGTTTCCTGTTTTTTGTGCCAATAGCGTTGGCAGGAGTGTTGATTTACAGTGGCCATGTGCTGTGGGTCTCTTTATTGGTGTGAATATAGCTATTGGTGTGTGCCAAACTGTAAGCATGAGTGTTACCCAAGGGTGGGTAATTGAATTATTTTTTGGAGCCATATGGTGGCTATGTGCCAATAAGAGTGTTTTATTATGGTGCCAATGTGTTTTGTTTGGCATGTGTTTTAGTAATTGCATTGGACCTAAAGCTATGGTGCCAATGTTGGTTATTGGCAAGTTTTAATTTGAAATGGCTATGGCACCAATGTTTTTAGCAGGTTTTAAGTGGTAATGGAATGCAATTAATGCAACCAAAAGAAATGGCAGGTAATAAAATGTATAGTGTAGTTTTCAGTAACTAACCCACAGCTACATATCAACAAAGACTCTGCAGGCATAACATTTTGAATTTTTATTGCGGCGCACCTAATTTTCGGATTATCAAAATTTGTTATGCTGAATTCGTCTTGTTGTTTTTGTGTGGATATTGTGAGTGCCATAGAACTACTGCATTTCTTTGATATGTTCACTTTGACAATGTTTTTATTAACCTAACAATTTTTCCACAGGTATATGTCAAAACTGAACTTTGCAAGCATGATTTTTGGGACTCGCTATGGTGGTGTAACTTAAAACGTTTTATATTCCCAAATTTTTCAAGCTGAATTCGTTCATTCGTTTATTTAACAAACTGTGTAGGTTATTAATAAGTCAGCTGTGTGATTGTGGTTGTGTGAACGTCTGTTTGCCAATATGAGAGCATGGTGTGCTCATTGTCTAGTAATAGGTTAGTTCCTTGACCTTTAAGCATGCCTATGTTTAATATGCTTAGTTGTAGCGAGCATTCTCTTGTTCAGGTAGTGAACTTACATAGGTTCAGATGTTAATGTGCTCAGTGGTGAGCATTGGTGTTTCAAGGTTAGTAGCTAGGTTACAGACCTGGTTTTATGTTGGCACATTTTTTGTGTCAATGTGTTAGTTAGTTAATGATTGATCATTTGGTTGGGTATCAACACTGGTGCTATTTGTCACCGTTAATGTGGTTGGTGCACAGCAGGATGTTATGTGGAGGCAATTTGTGTCTCTAAATGATATGCATTAGGCAGATAGAGGGTATTAACCCTGTAGTTTCTTTCAAGAAGCTTTTGATGTTGGAGAATGTTGTAACAGGGTTAATGATATGATGTAGGTGGTCAGGTTTGTTTATTAGATTGTGGGCTGGTTCCCTGTAGCTGAGTTCTATAAATGGCCATTATGGTTCTGGCGAGTGTCTTGTAGTGGATTAGCTATATTTAGCTATATCATGGAATTGGAAGGGAATAGCATATGACTATTAGTGGTTTGCTGGATGGGATATGGAAGGATAGTTTTTTTTAGATATATTGTCCATTTATGACTTTTCCTTCTGTTTCGTTCCTTTATTGTATTGTCATGTAAGGGGGGAGATGTGTTATGTCTTACCTATCCTGGTTCATTAGCTGTTTCCTAAGTATATGTGAGCCTGTGCCTGGAATGCTTGTATTATAGTGTTCCATATAGAATGTTTTGGTGTGAGTGCCAAGGTTCTCCCTGTTCAGTTGGAAAATGAGCTGAACAAAGGGGGGACCGGTGGATGCTTCCCTCCCTTATGTACTTATCCTGCCTGTAACTTATTACCTGTGACTTATGTACCACAAACCCACTAAAGTCTCTTAACCCAACCTGGTCTCCTGGCTCATCATTGCAACCCCTCAACCTGCGTTGTAACAAGATACTTTATTTGTTCATTTATTTCCTTATACTCACCATCTAAAGGATTGTCCTGCCTCCATGCAACTTGGATGGGCAGTCTCTCCCTCTCACGTCTCCCCAATGCTGGGCGACATCTCATTAGGCCTCAGCTTGTCCTTGTCAGACAAATGCCCTTGAGCTGATCCCCGAATCCTCCCCAGTCAAACTCGTCAGCAGGCACCACAACTTGTAACTCTCTTCTTCCTCCTTTCTCCTCTATTTGAACTCTGTGCTTCTCTATCTGCTCATCTGTACAATATTCTTTACCTTGCTCCAATCTTCTCCTTGTGATGTCATCTCTCACCATGTCACGTGCTAACTTGTGTAATTTTCCAGTTCTACGTTGCTCCATTGTAACTTCCTGCTGCCTGCCGAATACTTTGCTACATCTACATCCCTTTCACTTCCCTTCTGTTCTAATTTGGACAAACAATCGATCATTCTCTTTGTACAGAGCTGACTGGTTTCTATCAAGACTACTCTCACTTATTCCACATTTTCGGCACACTACGAATATTTTCTTCATGAAGTATTGCTATTCACATTTAATTTTACTTGGATTTTTGGAGGCCCTGCTATGTTCATGCACCTGCGGCTATGCTAGTACTTGTGTGGCCTAAGTAAATCTAACCTTACTCTACTCATCTCCCAATTGTAAATGTAAATTCACCTACTGGGCAGACTTTTTATCTCATGAATTCTCTAACACTTCCCTATTCCTATGGATTGACTGCAGTGCCCAGTTAGTCTTTGGGAGTTGGGGCCTCAGAAGCCTGCATCAACGTAGCCACCATAGTAGCCACTAGTTGAAGGTTTTGGGATCCCTGAAGACCACAACGTCCAGACAGCAGACAAGGGTTGACGTAACCCCTCTTGGATACTGTAATGACCGGGAAGGACTGTTTGTGTGTAAGGTGCCGCTGCCTTGTTTATTTAATTTCTATATATGTATGAGTGGACTGCAACCTGTGGGAGATCTGAGCAAAGGAGTCTGATATCTCACTGCACACACGTGCATACCAGGTGTACTCAGGGGGAAAGGTGGATGGACCTTAGTTAGGGCCAAGGGGAGGTTCACCCATATGTGAGACAGCTACACCAGGGCCCCTGATTAAATAAACAGACACAGACTGGCTTCTTTTAGCAAGTGGGAAACGCATTCCTATATATATATATATATATATATATATATACATATATATATATATATATATATATATATACATATATATATATATATATATATATATATATGTATATATATATATATGTTTTAGTCAAACCAATCCTTGTCACACTTCACCATATTGCAATACTGAGCTCCTAACAGAGGCTCTCTCGAATAATGCAGGAAAGAAACAATGTTCTACGTTTTAATTTAATCACTTTTGGTATCATGACTGACACATTTTCTGCCTTAGGTTTTTCTCAGTGGGTCCTGTGGGGCCCTTGAGACCCGATTCATTCTCATTTGCTGAGTAACTATTCATATATTTAAACGTTAGCACCTGGGAAGTTTGGCATACACCTTGGTTCAATTAATCTTCATATAACTCGGAGAGATCCCATGAGACCGTGTGCATTCACCATGGTTGACTAAATACACTCCCTTTAATCTCAGCAGTCACTTGTGGAAAGTGGGCATTCACCTTTGGTAAATAAATATTCAAATAAACCATGTAGGTCACATGAGAAAGTGTGCCTTCACCTTTGGTAAATAAATGATAACATATATCCTGTAGCTCACATGAGAGAGTGCGCATTCACCTTTGGTAAATACATAGTCACATATATCCTGTAGCTCACATGAGAGAGTGTGGTGCTTTCACCTTTGTTAAATAAATATTCAACTTGATTGGCTCCACTCCCCCTTCGCACAGGTAGTTAAACGACTACCACTGGGAGGTACCACACTCCCACTGCATTTCGTCACACCCCCCAGTCAAGATAACAGGCTGTATCCCTTCCTCAGTACAACGTTAGGACAGAGCTCCTTAGATAAACCATTTCAGATAGAAGTATGCGTTCTGCCTGGGTGAAGAGTACCACTAACGGGTGTGTAAATCACTGTCCCCCTCAGGATAATATGTCACCTGAAACCCAAGTCAATCCAAGACTATACTAGCATGGGCCAGGGACTGGCCACCTAAGAAATACGAGGGATCCCTCCAGCATCAGGATGGCCCAACCCCCCCTCAGGGCACCACAGCGCCTTCTTCACAGCGCACTCAAAGTCATCCAAAACCCCGTGTACAAGGAGCGTAGATTACCTTACATCCCTCTCAGCGTTCCACATGGAACCAGAGGAGAGAAATTTACCATACGTTAGGGCATTCCACGGCTCACGTGTACGCCGACAGAATGCTCACACAGGGCTTGGGGGCCTGTTCTTAGTGTTTCCCTCTCCTACCTGAATCAATATTCTTTGTGCCATGCTGCCCAGCTCTCCCTCTCTCTCTCTCTCTCTCTCTCTCTCTCTCTCTCTCTCTCTCTCTGTCTCTCTCTCTCTCTCTCTCTCTCTCTCTCTCTCTACGTAGCAGTGGCGTGCTGGCGGAAAACACCCACCAAGTGCGCCCTTAACCAATGGACCCCGCACACTCCCTCAACCCCGGGTGGGGGAGAGAGACTGGCTCACGCCATGCAGACGGCCTAGCAAAACGGGACCCTCACTGGACTCCAGAGGGCCTTGATGCCCTCAGTGGCAGGCTCAAGCTCCTCTCTTCATTCGCCTCTCCATTGCACTTCCCCTACTGATCCCCTCCGGCCAATATATTCTCCTCAGGGACTCTCCAACTCTCTCTGTCAGCAGGGGGGCACGCGACAGTCCTGAGGTGAAATCACCTAACAGACAACCCTGCTCCCCCTGCTGGAGCCTACCATCCACAGTCTCAACCCTTTCATGCGTGCCAAAAAGAAACCCCCCCCCGTATGCATGAAAAAAAATGATATGAGAGTGCAAACAACCATGACAGCCATAGTAATGTGGCACATATTCGATGCTCAGGGAAAACCCACAGGAAATGCGGGATTACATGTGGATTATCGGTGTCCTGAGAAGCCTCTCAGAGTTGGAAAGTTTGACCATGCTGCCCCTTTTGTTTAGGTAATATCCTGTACTTATTTTCTTGAATACAACTTATCATTGTGAAAGTTCTTGTCTTGTTGTATTGTTTGGTAACACATACTGAATGAGACAAAAATTATAGTAGTGTACCCTAGAATGAAGGTTCAGGTATTAGATCAATACTACTTTTGGGAGGAGTTAAACATGCTTGATTTTTAAATTGCTCATCGGAAACATTGTGATTATTCTTCACAAAGAGACGGGCACCATTAGAGTGTTTACTTCAGTATGCCACTAGTTTCTGACATATCATCAAAAGAGATATGTAAACTTAAAAAATATTGCAGGTTCTGAATCTTCCCTCACTGAATGTGAAAGAGGTTGACAAAGCTATCAAAAGGAATACAATATGACACTAAAAAAGCATGTAAATGGATAACACTCTGCTCTATGAGCCAAATCTATCAGAAGAAGAGTCTTAAAACAGAGGAGAGACTGTGAGGTTCCAATCCCAATGTCCATCGGGGACCCAGGACATTGAGGGAATGGCAGGTCCTGCGGCACTTCGCACAATGTGCCTCCATCAGAACTGTGGTTCCGGGAGACCTCTCCGCTCATGCACAGGATGCCATGACATCACGACATTCCCGTGCCACCACAACCAGGACCCAGCCTGGAACCAACCTCTTCCTGCGCCTGATCATTCATAGGAGATGGAGACAACCGGCGCAGTGCTCCTCAACGCCAGATCTTCTGTGTGAGTATCTTTTCTTCCTTTGTCTTGGATCTTGTTTATGGTGTTTTTGACCTGCTGATTTTTGGACTCCGGATTGCTGCTTGGATGACCCCTCAATGGATTGGTTTCCCTCTGGTTTGGATTTTTTTTTGTTTTTCTGGACTTCTGCCTGTTTTCTCCTGGATTGCTACTGGACTTCTTTGGATACCAACATTTGGAACTGTGTGTTGTTGAGCCTTCAAGGCATTGGATTTGGGATCTGCTAGTTTTCTTTGGATTTTTCTTCTTTCCTTAGCTTCTGCCTTTATATAGGTCCCTGCGTACAGTGACCTTTGCATCCGTTGGGTATCAGCGGGTGGTTTTCCTAGCCTATGGACTGTTTTCTCACTGGTAAGAGGTCTTCTGTTTTCGTTAGGTTCAATTGTGCTGTTGATCCCATCTTCAGGTAGGAAGGGAACTGGACGGATGTGATTTATTCCTCTAGGCGTGTCAGGATCTGCGGCCGATCCTGACTTGCAGTACAGTGCTGGCGGTTACCATAGAGACTCTACCAACGTCGTCTTCGTAGCCGTAGACCTTGTTATCTGAACTCTTGATTGGCGAACGACGTCACAGGCATCCTCAGTCCAACGTGTGACATTGATGCGTTCACCAAGCCCCTCCTGGCGGTCTCTGAGGAAGTAAATGCAGTTACCGGAGAGACTCTGACTGTTCCTAAATGAAGTAGGTGTCCCGCTTGTATCTCTGTTCCTTGTTTCTGTGACACTATTCTGATCAGCTTTCCTATGTACCAAACCATTCTTGCCTGTCTTTTTGACTACGCCTCTGGATTACCTCTTTGTCTGCTACCTTCATTCTGATGATAACCCGTGTACCGATCTTCTGCCTGTTTGTACTGTGATTAGTCTTTTGGATCTCCATTCATGTCTGGTGCCATATTCCTGTATTGAAAACCTTGAGTTGCCCTCTTTGTCTTGACTTGTTTTTGCTTCCTCCGTTGCTGTTTGGATACTCCTTTCAACCAATTAACTTTTCTCCTGGACCTTTCTACCACCAGCTTCCTTTGGAATTCTGGACGTTGGGACTGAAATCCTGCGATGTACCCTCTTAGTACGCAACCTTGTGCCACCCGGGTATAGCTCCTACTAACGCCACTAATTACCAATCTTCTTGTGCAAGACTTATGGATTATTTACCTTGTTTGCCCAGGGAGTCCTCTAACATCTCAGCAAGTCCTATGGGCTTTTCTGGCAATAGGTTCCTCTCCAGTGGATCATATATCTCGCAGAGTTCCCTACTTCTGCTAGCGCTAAGCCCCATCCACTAGCGCTTAGGAGGGTAATAGTACATTTCTATTAAATTGCACTACACTTTCCTTATTTGATCCGGATCATTGTTTCTTTTCAGCCTGGAGGAACCAAGGTGTTGTTTGTTTTTGCCTTTCTGCTCAAACCCATTGTTCTTTCTGTTATTTTCACAAGGTATGGTTGTTTTGTGAGGAAAGTCACACTCTGTTGAGGAGACCCTCATTGGGCTTTCTGCTTATAGCAAGTGGATCCTCCTGAATCCTGATTGCCCAGGAGGACACAACAAACAGCCATATATCTACTGATTTGTTGTGTTTTGTTATCTTTTTCTCCCCTGTATAGCTTGGGATTGGATCTCCCTCCTGCCTTTTTGCACGAGCCCCTGGCTTTCGTGTTTATACTGTATCATGAAGGCGGGGCTCTTGGAAGAAAAGTCTCCCTGAAAAGGAGATCTGCTGCCTCATTCATTTTCTATACTGAAGAGGTAACAAGTTCTTGACAAGGCTGGATAGTTGAGAAAGTTCACATGACGGGCACGTTAACCTCTAGGGGACAGGTGAGTCTTCCGCAAAAATCTTAAGTACATCGTGAGAGTAGATTTAAGGTAGCTCGTTTGCTCCAAAAGAATTTAGAAATCCTTTCTGTAAATATTTACAGGTCAAATATTGACTCTGCACAATTGTTGTCCGAGATTCAGTATAAAATTGAAAGGATTCCGTATGATATTCGATCCAGGACCACACATAAGCGCAACCTCGTGGATGGGCCGAAGAAAAGTACACACTCCCTTTAAAAGCTGCTGGAAGTACAAAGTCTGACAGACGTGTGGCAGCTGTAGCACAAAACAAAAAGAGATTATATGTTTTCTCTTGAAAATATGTTGCCTACTCTCAAATAGACTACTTCTTGCTTTCCAAATGCAATATGTAAAGACTACAACGCACAGCAATAGGAAACGTACACATCTCAGATAACTTGCCCATAACAGTAAGTATTATAATGAGAAATATGGCAAAGACATTCCCAATTTAGAGACTTGGTCCTAAAAAATATGGAACTGTAATAACAAATGAGCTTACCTCAAAGAAACCTTCTATAAGGATGATAATAGCGTAAAGGATTAACACATATTGTAGCTACAGTGAAAGCCTACACACGCAAATGTTTTAGGGCTGTCGGCTAAAAAGTGCATAGGACAATAAACTGGAACAGAAAAACCAGGAGCAAGAACTAAAAAGAGTAACACATACATGCCACAGACAACATGAATCTGCTGATGAAAGAAAATATTATCAAATGTAAATATTAAAAATATATGCCATACAGTGCCGGTTGAAAAATACCCCTATTTCTCTGATACAAATGATGGCACAGGTTCATCAAGGACCATGTTTACTGGGACACCAGCTGAGGAAATTGTCAAGCAAAACTCAGAGAAGTACACTGAAGCATACATTTTCCGTCTGGCCTGGTGCATGTATTGGGGAAAAAAGGACACTGCACACAATTCATTGTTAAATGTCCTTTACGCAAGACATGCTGTGCTCATTGGGATGGGTAAGGCAAGGGGAACAGCAAGGAGGTGGTGCCGTAAGGCAAAATGGGTAGAGGGCAAGGAGTCTGGAGAGAGGAGCGAGAGGGAGAGGAAGCAGGGGAGAAAGTGGGTTAAGAAAGTTTCCCAGATTAGGCAAATGGAGAGTAGTATGCGAGTGCCGCAGGATCTGGGGTTGTCACCCAGATAAGGAACCAAGTGACATAGGGGTGGTGGATGGGGGGAATAAATAACAAAGGATCCATTTCATGACTCCAATTGCATAACAGTCCTATCGCAGTGGGAATTGCAAAATGGATGCGTTCTGCAATGCTCAAATGGAACTGTTGCCTCCACCTAACATTCTGTCTTTCCAGGTTCTGGCTGCCTGCAGCCTGTTGACCAAGGGACACCTGTCACAATAAGTACCACAATAACTGGTTAGAACTTCTGTGGGGCATAGGGCATTCCAAACCTTGCAGGAAAAGGGAGCTTTTCTATCATCAAATAGGTGTCAGTTTTGATGGAACAAAACAGTGGGCCTCATTACCAGTTTGGAGGTATTTCAAAGGTAAATCCTCTGAAATGCCACTAAACGTATTTATAGCTACCGCCACTTGGTCCGGTGGATTTACCACAGGATTACAAGTGGTGGTAGCAGTGAAAATCCCCAATTAGTTTGGGTCCATTATACCCAATAGTTTTTTTTGCAGAATTACTGCAGCGGCATTACCATGGTAATTCCACCAATTCTGCTGATTTTTTGGCGTTGAGTGGTAAGATTTACCTCCAGGGTTTTGCTGGAGGTAAATCTTCCACTCAAAGCCAAAACTCATAATTTGGCATAGTGGTAAAATTGGAGGTAACTGAGTTATCTCCAATTTTACCACTTATTGTCATATTCGTAATGATGCCCAGTGTATTCCCTAATTTGGAAGGACCTAATGTCCTATGTGCAAACATTCCATGCTCTATATTAGACAGCATGGTCAAAAATGGCACTCACAGCCTTAAGGGAGTTATTGTGTCCCCAGCACTTTGTGGTCCTGGTTGGGATAGGTTCCTCCCAGACCATGGTTGCTTCTTGATATTTTTGCCGTGGCCATTTTACCTCCTGGTATGGCCTCTAGTGGTTGTTTGACCACTCCAGTCCTTAGTGGGCTAGGAGGGGCCGATGCATAGTCTCCCTCCTGCCCTGGATAGGCTGTTCCACCTGTAACTACACAGTCGGGTATTCCGCCCTACCTTTGTTGGCTCAGGTAGATATTTTGCCCCCCCCCTCCTGCCCCTCTACCTGGGTATTAATGATTTGGTCTTGGAATAGTGCACTGCCATCCTAGTCTGAATACTCACCCTGCCTTTCTTGTATTGCTAATGAAGGAACTATACCACCCCTGTCTTGTTTCAGCAAGCTTATCAGGATATCGAGCCCTTGACTCACGTCAGAACCTTCCTAGTAATCTCTGACTCTCTCTACCAAATGCGTACACCAGGTTCTCAAGAGCCCTGTCTTCTTCATTTGCTATTTCCACCTGTCTAGTGGACCACTGAAGTCCCTTGGATCTGACCTCTTTCTTTTCCCTGTCTCAGCTTTCATGTGACCCTCCTGAATTTTATTCTCCAAATCAGGTCCTTCTCCTGTTTCTACACCTCCAGTGCCTTCTGATTCAGGTCTTAATCCTTCAATTTCTCTTTCTCTTGCTCTAGCTAATCCTTTTCCTCCTCCTGCTCTTGACCTCCTTCTCCATCCTGTCACGTTTTCTTCTCTTTGTTCTCTGCTTCTCCTCCAAACCTTATTCATCTCCTCTCTCCCGAAAATACCAGCTCTCAGGAGTGCTGTCCTCACCTCTACAAAGCTAGTGGAGACTGGCTGCCTTGTACATTGTGGTTAATAGGTGTCATAAGTTTGAATAACTCTCCAACCTCTTAAATGCAGGGGTAGTGCCACTTGGGGCTGGTATGGTCTGGCCGATGCCCAATGAGCCTCCCAGAAGGCGGATAAAGAGAGATTCATTGGGCTTATCACCCCCTTTGAGTTGCAATATCCATGCTTCCCTTGGAAGACCTGCAACCATTAGAAGGGAACTCCAAGTCCCAGCAAACCCCAAATAGACCCCAAACTGGAGTATTCCCCAAAATCGGGAACATTCAGTGAAAGAAACATTCATTGTAAACAGTGAATGTTCAGTAAAAGAAATATCCTTTCGAAACGCTAAGGGTTCAGTGGAACAAACATATTGTTTTAATGAGGAACGTTGGGCGGAACAGCCATATCTTCCAGGCATATCTTCCAAACTGTGTACGCTTAAGAAGATGCACATATGTCCTGAGCGGAGAGTGACCGGAATAATGAGCATGTTCCCTGAACTGTGAGCACTCACCTAAACAAGAGTACTTGGGCAATCTGAGGGAGGCAAGGAGCCCTACTACACCACACTAACTGGCTGGAGCACAACACCACCTCTTCCCACAGATGCTGACTAATGTGGAGCACAGAGGAGTTGCAAGTAAACAAAGTAAAACTTCCAAGATTGTGCAAAGGTCCCAGTGACTGTTTGAATCCTCAAAACAAATAATTGAGAACAATAAGTTCCAAGTGTCTCCCCAATAAGAAGGGGGGGACAAATACGGCAATTATAAAACCATTAAGACGACATTGCAGAGAAGACCATGAAGAAACCAGAAACAGTCCCACCATGTGAAAGATAAATTCTGAGTCAGCTTGAACAGAGGACCCTTAGCCCAGTTGTAGCAAAAGGGCTGGTAAGTACCATAAAGGGTGACACACTGGAGGAGAGCAAACATGCTGTTCGAGGGGATTGTGTCCTCCGACGTATTCCATTTCTATGACAGTAATCACCACAGCTGTGCTGCTTCGGAAAATCTTTCAGCGTCTGCGTCCTGCGTCGATGACGTCGATACGCCGTCCTCGAGGACCTCTTCCGACGGCCGACGTCACCGGATTTTATAAGTAGGACGCACGACGCCCGTAGCCTCAGTTCCATTTTTTCCGCGAATGTGTTCGCTTCGGAGATCTCGGCGCGCCTCGACTCTTTGGAGTTTCTGTTCTTTCGGTTCTTCAAACCTGTTTGTTTTGTGAAGTAAATCGGGATGTCTTCCTCTTCTTCCACCCCGCATCCGGGCTTCAAGAAGTGTGGGGACTGCGGGTCCAAGATGACGGTGAAGGACTCGCACGGCGCCTGCCTCTGGTGCCTCGGGGAGGCCCACGACACGGATAATTGTGTCGACGGCCAGTCGCTTACGTCCAAGGCCTTGCGGGAACGTAAGAAGAAGCTGTCGGTCGGTAAGGTGTCCAAGCCCCGGAAGGCGAGGTCCACTGGGCTTTCGACGGACGATTCAAGGGGCGACTCTCTGCATCGTAGTTGTAAGTCTAGGGGGTCTCGGTCCCGGAGTGGGTCCCGCCACTCCTCTGCCTCTTCGAGGCACTCCCGGAAGCGCCGTCATCGGATGCCTTCCCCGTCCTCATCCGAGGATTCCGCCTGTCGGCGCCTTTCGAGGCTGTGGTGTCGGAGGTCCCCGTGGCACGGGGGAACCCCCTAGAAAGGCTCTGGCCAAGGCAAAACATGTCTTTCTCATGCCCTTTGATGGTGAACATCTTTTTGGCAGCAAGGCTGACGAGAGCCTTGAGAGTTTGCAGACCTCCAAAGCTGCAGCAAAGTCGTTGGGCGCCAACCTCTGCCTTTTCGTCCTAGGGGACAGCAATGGAGGGGAGGTTCCTTTCGTTATTACTCATCCTTTAGTAAAGCGAGAGGAGCTGCAAGTCAAAGGGGCAACCGTAGGAGTGCCAGAGGTGGAAAACAAGGTACTCGAGGTGCCAAGGTCGCGCAAGCAGTTGCCTCTTTGCCCTCTGGCAACACCGCAGCCGCTTCTGCTCAGTCATGAGGCCCATGCTTCACCGGTTGGGGGAAGGCTGGCGCAGAATCTTGTAGAATGGCGTGCCATTACTTCAGATGTGTGGGTTCTGGAGATCATACTCCACGGCTACTGTCTTCCTGTCTGGCAGAGGCCTCACGACAATCCACCAAGGAATCTCTCTTTGAAGAGTCCGGATCCGCTCCTTGTGCAGGAAATTCAATCCCTGCTGGAGAAAGGCGCCATAGAGCTGGTGCCTGTAGCAGAGAGGAACAAGGTATATATAACGTAATAATAAGGTATTCCCCTTATTTTTTGATTTTGAAGAAAGACGGGGGATTGAGACCCATCATGGACTTGTGCGGTTTGAACAAACTCCTCAGGAAGGACAAGTTCAAGATGGTTACTCTCTCAAGTCCTCCAGGCCCTTCACCTTCAAGACTGGTTGGTGTCTCTCGACCTCAAGGACGCTTATTTTCATGTGCCGATCCATCCCAAGCACAAGAAGTTCCTGAGGTTCGCGGTTGGCGACTCGCACTTTCAGTTTCGGGTCCTGCCGTTCGGATTGACCTTCGCCCGAGGGTTTTCACCAAGCTCATGGTGGTGGTGGCGGCAGCGTATCTCAGGAAATGAGGGATTCACGTCTACCCCTACTTGGACGATTGGTTGATCAGGGCGCGCTCTCCCGAGCAAGTCCTGGATCATCTGTCCGTCACCTGCCACTCCCTTCACAAGCTGGGCTTCTCCCTCAACTTAAAGAAGTCCCACTTGATGCCAACTCAGCTGCTCCAGTACATTGGAGCAGTGCTCGACACGTCCTTGGGGCAGTGTTTTCCTCACCAGATGAGGGCTCACCACATTCAGCAGATGGTGCACACGTTTCAACATGCCCAGAGTCTCCCAGCGTTCGAGTTCTTGAGGTTGCTCGGCCTCATGGCATCCTGCATTCTTCTGGTGCCAGAGGCCAGGTTGCGGATGAGATCTCTGCAATGGGCTCTCAAGCTCCAGTGGTCTCAGTCCTCCGGCAGGATGTCGGACCCCGTTCATGTGCCGCCCTCAGTCGCCCAGGATCTTCAGTGTTGGGCTGACGAAGGTAATCTGATGAGGGGGGCTCCATTTTGGCTACCATGGCCGGAGGTGACGATCGTGACGGACGCATCCCTCACGGGTTGGGGAGCTCATGCCAACGAGTTGACAGTCAGCGGTCGTTGGTCTCGGTCGGAGTACAGACTCCATATCAATCTGTTGGAGCTGAGGGCCGTCAGGCTTGCCCTGAAGGCTTTTCTGCCGACTGTGCAAAGAAAGAATGTCCTGATTCTGACGGACAACACAGTGGCCATGCACTACCTCAACAAAAAGGGGGGGCAGAGTCACTTCCTCTGTGCAGGGAGGCGATGCAGCTCTGGTTCTGGGCCATCCAGCAGGAAATTTCGATCTCGGCTGTTCATCTGGCCGGAGACGAAAATGAGACGGCGGATACTCTGAGCAGGCAGAGCACGATCTCTCACGAGTGGGAGCAGGCTCAGGAGATTCTCCTGGAGTTCTTCGCCCTTTGGGGGACCCCTCAAGAGGATCTCTTCGCCTCCAGTGTCAACCAGAATGCGAAAGGTTCTGCTCGTGGGAATTTCCTCCAAGAGGAGCCTTAGGATACGCGTTCGTGGTGGAGTGGTCATTCCCCCTGCTGTACGCGTTTCCTCCAGTCTCCGTCATTCCGCAAGTGCTGCGGAGGTTACGGAGGTTCAGTTCCCGGATGATCCTCATTGCTCCGGCATGGGCCAGTAGGACGTGGTACCCGGACCTTCTCGACTTGTCCATCTGCCCTCCACGTCGTCTTCCCTATCGAGATGATCTGCTCTCATGGGAGGGGGGTCAGGTTCTCCATCCAGCGGTCAGATCCCTCAACCTTCATGCTTGGCTTCTGAAAGGTTGAGGTATAAGGATTGGGACCTCCCTGAAGACGTGATGGAGGTGTTGCTTTCGGCCAGACGGCCGGCAACAAAGTCCCTGTACCGTTGCAGTTGGAGAAAGTTCTGCGACTGGTGCAGGGTTCAGAATGTGGATCCTTTTTCATGTGACATTCCTGTCGTTCTGTCTTTTTTGCTTTCTTTGGCCCACAAGGGCCTGCAAGAGGGTACTATTAAAGGTTACCTGGCGGCGCTGTCTATATTTAAGTGCTCGTCTGAGGAGTGTTCTTATTTTAAAATCCCTTTAATTTCTCAGTTTCTGAAAGGGCTCACTAATGTGTTCCCTCCGTCACCTTTCCAGGTGCCCGGTTGGGATCTGAACCTTGTTCTTAAGTTTCTAATGGGTGCTCCCTTTGAGCCTTTGCATTCTTGTCCTTTGAGACTGTTAACCCTTAAAACTGTGTTTTTAGTTGCGGTCACTTACACTCGCAGAGTGAGTGAGTTACAGGCACTTTCAGTTAAGCCACCCTTCACTGTGTTTCATAAGGACAGGGTTATCCTTAGAGTTCGTCCTTCCATTCTTCCGAAGGTGGTGTCGGAATTTCATATAAGCCAGAAGGTTATTCTTCCGGCATTTTATCCTCCTCCACATTCTGGTAAGGAAGAGGAGAGGCTCCATAGGCTGGATCCTAGGAGAGCTTTAAGCTTCTACATTTCACGCATGTCCCGGGTCAGAGTGGACGATCAACTCTTTATTGGTTATGCTGGAAGGCGTTTGGGACAAGCTGTTACTAAGCAGACTTTGTCTCGATGGATCATCTTGCCAATTGCCGAATGTTACCGCTTGGCGGGTAAGGATCCTCCGGTAGGCTTACGGCCCATTCTACCAGGGGTATGGCTGCCTCTACTGCCCTGCAGAGGGGTGTTCCTATTCGTAACATCTGTGATGCAGCCACCTGGGCTTCGGTACATACTTTTGTATGTCACTACTCCCTCAATTCTATCCGGGGGCAGGATCTGGCCTTTGACAAGGCGGTCCTTTACTCTGCAATTTCATTGGGCATTCTAAATTTGTATATTCTAAATTCTTTTCCCACCTCCTTACGTTTGTACTGCTTTGGGAGTCTGTCATAGATATGGAATACGTCGGAGGACCCAATCCCCTCGAAGGACAAGTTACTCTCTTACTTGGTAACATTCTTTCGATGGGATGGTCCGACGACGTATTCCATAATGCTCCCTCCCTGCCTACCCCGCTACAGAATTTCTTATGTGATACAGCTTACGTTTCCGCAAGGCTTTCTGTGGTCATACTGGCAGAAATTGGTGCCACACCTTCTGGGGAAAAAACTACAACTGAGGCTATGGGCGTCGTGCGTCCTTCTTATAACATCCGGTGACGTCGGCCGTCGGAGGAGGTCCTCGAGGATGGCGTATCGACGGCATCGACGCAGGACGCAGACGCGAAAGATTTTCCAAAGCAGCACAGCTGTGGTGATTACTGTCATAGATATGGGATACGTCGTCGGACCATCCCATCGAAAGAACGTTACCAGGTAAGAGAGTAACTTGTTATTCTCCACTCCCTGGGGAACATGGAAGACTGCTACCTGTATTGAGATGGCCCATCTGCTGGCTGCGGTGGAGCAGAAACTTTGACAGATACACAAAGGAATCCACACCTTAAGAAGCATACTGGGCTAGGCATGGTGCATGTTGCGAGGTGTTAACATAGACACCAAAGGAGTGAAGTGAGGTTGAAGGACAGAACCCTCCTAAACAATTGCTTGGTAAGACACTACTGTATTTGTGCCTTCCTGTTCGTCTACATGCTTGCTGTAGACTTCCCCCCTGTATTTCTCCTATCCTTGTCTCTGCTTCCTTATCCTGATTCACCCACTGCCTTGGTGATCTTATTCTGTTCTGCTCCTGTGCTTGCTTCACTGCTTGGCTCTGGATTCTTCTCTTCTGCTCAACGTGCTTCGTCAGTCTCCAATCTTCACCCTTTAGTCTTCAGCCCTCAGCCTTCAACCTTATCAGACCTTGTTGTCCTGTCACTTGCAGTTTTCTTTTCCTGACTGGTTTTTTCCCCATACTGAATCTGGAACTGGGGAAGACCCATAGGTTTCCATGTTCAACTTGGAAGACAGTCTGGCCTTCTCAAGAGACAGACCTTATCTCTTTGAAAAGAACAAAGATCGATGAACTATGGTAAGACCAATTTCTGACACTTCTCGTAATAGATGTGACAGAAGGACATGGGTAGACTTAACAGAATTGTGAAATAGCAAACTGAAATGAGAGCCTGAAGCCATGTAGAGGCATAAAGAACTTGGAAGCCATGAACAAGAGGGCCCTGAAGAATCTTGAAGAAGTGAACCATAGTGAAAGCCGACAGCCATGGAGATAGACCTGAAGGAAGAGGTTGTACAGAAGTAGAAAAAAACAGGTAGAATACCAATAATTGTGAATAAGCTTGGAAAAGACTTTTCAGAGCAGGATCGTGTGCTTTGTTGTAGCTTAGAACCTGAACATTTATAGGGTTTTGAACATTTCTGTTTTCCAGACATTGAACATTTATTTGAAAACAGGGTTAGCCAGCCTTTTTCAAGGGCTTGACTTGGTTAACTTGTGTGCCCACCATGCTGTGGTCAGACAGGGGTGTCATCTCTGCTTCCCGAACCTGTGATGGGCCTAGCAAATTGGGGAACTGGCTCTAGTGACCTGGTACTCCAAGTTTGCAGGGAATTATCTCTTCCTTTTGCTCTCTCGCAGATGGAACACCTTTAACTGAATGTTGTACTGCACAATCACACGTCCTGTGTGAATGCCGTTTCCTCTCTCTGCCGCATGTTTTGATTTTTAGTCCATACTGAGATTCATGTTTGTCTTTGACCCTCGGGGTGTGGCCTTGGGTGTAACTCCATCTTTCCACATGGACTCGTAGACTTCGGGGAAGCTAAGCAACATATGTGGCTATCTCTGCCTGTGTTTGTGCATGGGTCTTTAACCCAGATATGGTCTCTGTTGGCTATTTGTAGGAGACATGTGTGCCTTGATCTTTTTTGCAAGCTGTGGGAGTACTGAGGGGGCTGTATTAGATGCACCGTTTATTGCCTTCAGGGGTTTCAACATTGAGCGTTTGGCTCCATCTGGCCCCAAGACTTTCCCAGAGTATTTGGGTTGTTTGGCCACTGTGGCTCTGTCACTGGAAAAGCCAAAATATCTGGGTACAAAGCACTGTGCTTAACTGCGATAGAATAAATGGACACGAATAGACTACAGACTATATTCTGAGAAGGAGTTGAAAAATGAGATCTGTATTCTGACTAGAACATCCTGAATTAGGACATGTGGAATTACCTGCACTTCATTAAAGCACTTGAAAAGCTGTACTTTACGAGCTCAACCCAAAGAGCGATGCCAAGTCCAACCATTGAAAAAGTTGTATCTGGAAACTGAGCATGTTCTCGACCAAACCCCTTAAAAATATGAGGACTGACAACGTGGTATATTGATCGACAGATGAGCCTGGGCTGAAGATATGCAGATATGCACCTACTCCGAGATAGGAGCGGCGGTCAAGCGACGTCACAACAGTCCATATCAATTTGCAAATCTGCCTTTACTAGCACAAGATACCATGTAGAATGCATTGGCCACTGGAGTAAATGTAGGACCTTTTAGGACTATGACTAATGCTGGAGTTGCAACAGTGCTAAAGGCACATGTAATGTTGTGATGTTGTACAAAAATATCAACATTTTCATTAGACATGCATCGGATCATCTTGATACAGAGGCCACCCACCCATAATCCCTGAACTAGCAGCTAATATTGTTTAACAACATCCCAAAACAACAGAACTTATCACAAAGTGGAAATCTGTGGTCAAAAAAGGTTCTGTCTATGGTCAAAATACTGGAGCTTAAGCACTGAAAGTACAAAGCATCTAAAGATAGAAGACTGGGCAGAAAATCTTAGAAAGCTAGCCTACATGGAAAGGTTGGCGATGAAACAGAGGAGCAAAAAAGAGGCCTGCCGGGCCATTTGGAGCAACTGTATGGAATTGTACTCTGACTCACTTCTGCCAGTGACTGAGACATGCATAGTGATTGCCTCAAAGGGCCAAACTTGGGCTGCTCGGGAACTGAGAAGGAAAAGGGACTCACATACATTCATATTTATGCAGAAATATAAATCACTATTGTTGAAATAGTTTTGTGGTGAAATATAATTATAATATTTCTTAAACTAATAATGTAAACAACTGTCCTAACCTTGTTTAGTTTAACAAGAAAGTAAACAAACGTGTTCATAAATGAAAAATGAGGTTGTGCCATCAGCCTCTAAACGCATCTCCATGACTTTGGGCGACCACATAACGGACAGAAAAGTGCACAAATGTGTTGAGGTTGGAAATCAACACACACATCCACACACAGTGTAAAAGTTCACTTTCTTTTCACAAAAAGAAGAAAACAACGTATACTTTTAAGAAAATACTAATAGTCGGGAATGTAAGAAGTCGTTATATTTTTAACATGAAGCTCAAAATATAAGATTACATCCATGGAAACATTGAAAACCTTTGTGAATAAAAGTGATTGGCAGAAAATGTTGTTAACTACAAGGCATGCTTCCAAGGACTTCCTAACTGTCAACGTCCATCAAATCTTGCCAGTTGCATTCATCAATCTATTAATCCCTGTATGTTTGATCGATGCACATGGCGTTCAGTATGTGAGAATAATGGACTCCTTTCACTTTGTAATGCAACACTTTGCGATCCACAAGTATTCATCCCATAAAGGCTGGCATGTTTCTCCGTATCACTGCCAGCAAAGATGGACAAATTGGTGCCTGACGATCGTCCCAGAATATGGATTTTACAGTTCCTTTATTGATCGTTATTAGTTTTGGTTTAAAAACGCATCCATGGGAAGATTGTGTCCATTACAAACTCACATCCCACCAGCGTACATGTGTAAATTTGAGAAGTCAAAAATATATTTCAGTACCCATTTTCAAAAATAAGATACACAGTACATAAATATGTTAAATAACAATTTTCTGTAAAATGTACTTGTGCAATGTCTACTCTTTAAGTCAACTTGAACATCAAGGTGGCACATAGTTATTCATCAAGCACACATGGCAACATCAGTCGCATACATTTTATGTAAAGGTTTTCTTACATTATTTGCTGATTTTCCATTCTCTCTATGTAAAGCTGATGCACCGTCTCGATCGACAGCTCTTATTAATAGAAACTTCACGTTCTTATGTTAGGTATCATTATAGTGAATCTTATCAATTCTTTGTGGTTGTTCGCCACACTGTGTTCTTCAAATTGTTAGTATGAGGGATTCAAGGGCAAATAACAAAGAGACCCTCTATTGTGTGCTTACGTTGCCAAATGAAGGTTTCATTTTCAGGAATAAATGCTACAAAAATGAACAATATTACCTTATTCTTTCAAGTGCAAGCTATGCAGGGAAAATAAGGAAATATTTCAACTCTTCCAAAGAAGAAAATATTTACTTTTTTCTTTACTATAAACAAACACATTCTTACATTTTTCAAAATTATTTTAATAATGTTAACACCCAGGAATACATGCGGAAAAAGGTAGTGTTCAGCTATTTTTTCAATGCAAATACATAATTTTGTCTTCCAAATCAGATTTACTTTGGTGCAGTTAATAACGACTAACTTATTTCAACCCAATTCTAAAAATGTCCTATAGGAAGAACGACAATTATATGCACGGTTTCTTGTGAAATTCAGCAGGAGCTGACCACAAACAACTGCCCATGTTATGCTATGTAATTGTGAATTATACTGCGCACTGCTTCGATGTGAATGGTCTTGCCCTGTCCCACCCCGATTTTGGATAGTGCAGCACCTAGAGTGGTGCGGGTCACGGACAGCACACATTGCTGTGCGCTCAGGGCCACTACGAGGCATATGCACTTTGTGTGTTAATGGCAAGGACCACTTGGCCATACAGGCCGCGCAGGTACCTACTGCAAGTTACCTGTCTGCCTGCTAACTGTAACATATATGATAAGGTTTGTTATAGATAACCATAAGGGAAGCCATCCTGCAGCAGTGGGGTTGGGATGCAGATCTGTCTGCCCCTACGGTTCCGGTCGGGCTAGGTGGTGACGCATAAAAGTAAGCATGGCTTGCATGTTTTTGAACTCGACCAAAGATGGTTGCTGATAGACTGTGACCATTTCAACATTTCCATTGTACCCTTTTTCTACCAGCAGCTGTTATTTTTTTATATTGATTTTGTGAAGTGCCATACATCAAAAGGATACTTTATTTGTGGGAACTGATCTTGCATGGCCTTTGCTATTTCAACGTGCCCGTCAGTGGCTATCAGTTCTATTTGCATTCCCCTTGATTGCAGATGTTCAATGGATTTAATGAAATCATATTTCTCCATTGCAACAGAAGATGAATATTTAGACACTTGCATGATGGCAGAACGCAATACCTTTTTTCAGTTTCAATGTCCTTGAAATGGTAAGTGTTGTATTTTGCAGAAAAACCAGGACTGTCGCACAGTCCTACTCCTACGTCCCATCCCCTTTCCTCCATACTTTTGGGACATCTCTCCGTCCTGTGGGACGGGACCGAAGCACTTTGTAAAAAGCATCCGAAATTATTTTTTTTTTTCAAAAATGTGTCCCTCTCTTTCCTGCGCAGGGCACGGCACGCGGCCGTAACCCCGCCCACCTTGGCTCCGCCCCGCGCATCACCCATCAGTCCTTTTTTCTGCACGATCGGGGCCGGACGCACTTGCATCCTCGGAAGAATTTCTTCCCTTTTTTCCCTCTCTGGCTCTCGCTAGCGTTCGTTTACTAGTCAGTCTATGTCTTTTAAACTAGAGTTTCCAGACTGTTCATCGTGTCACCATCGCTTCGCGAGGGCGGATACCCATCCTCTTTGTTTAGACTGTTTGGGTCCGGAACACCGTTGGGACTCCTGTTTTACTGTGACTCCCTTTCGGTCCGGGCACTTCAACGTCGGTTGGAGCGGTGGGAGTAGGTGTTCGGACGGACTCCTCCTTTGCATTTTCAGGCGTTCATCGACGAGAAAAAAAAACACCTAGTAAGTTCTTTACTTTTCAGAGCACCCTGGTCGGGGGATACCTTTCCGGGTTCCTCTCGAGCCGGGAGGGGCGTTGATCGCTCTGTTACCGGGGTTCGCCCTGAGGTGCCTGTCAGGCCTAATAATTCTACCAGAGTTTTCTCCGAGGGTCTCCGTAAGGGGCCTGTGTCCACCGGAGTACACTCCGAGGCCCCTCCTGTGGGTGCTGTTTGTAGAGTAGACCCAGTTCTATTGAGTCGTGGGGTACCGGAGCTTGCTCTGAGGCCGCTCTTTCGGCTTCCCTCAAAAACAAAACCGGGGTGTGCCCCGAGGTCTTGGCTGGGCTTGAGGTTACCGAACGGATGTTCGAGGCCTGTGCCGATAAGGCTTCTACCGGGCCTAGGTCCGAGGTCCCTCGTACAGAGGCTAAGGATACCAACAGTTCTGAGGGGCCGGGCAAGGCCCTGTCGGTGACAGCGCACCGTTCCCGCCCTTATGGTGACACCAGATCTGTTGAGGGGGCAAAGAAGAAAGTTTCTTCTTTTACCGGCAGTGCTAAGGCCCTTCCTTCAAAGGCTCAGTTGGCAGTTGGTATGTCGCAGAAACATTCCAGGCCTCATAGTACCGGCTCTGCCGAGGTTCCTTACGTTAAGGCTAAAATTAAGACCCCTCACCCATCGACGGGGACCCCTGCCTCACTTCCTCACATGCCGCAGTTCCCCTCAGATGAGGACAAAATGGCACCCGTTCCTGCCACGACCATAGTGGCCATTTTAGGTACTACCCCTACAATTATGCCTTCGCCCCCTGGTGTAGGGTTCGGTCCTTTGGGTGAACCTAAGGTCCCTTGTGCGCATCCTTACCGGCCGGTTTATGATTGGAACGCTCGGATGCCTCTTCCGCACTATGTTTCGTTGCCCCGTGGGGGCGGCTCCCTTGATTTATGTGGATTCGTCGGTGGAGGGGCCGGTGTGGCACCCTTCTCTGTTACGTCCCTGGATTTGTCCACCTCATGAGAGGCCTCCTCAGGTTCCGAAACAATCTGCTGAGGATGCTTTTTTCGGTAAATTTCAAGCGCTTATGCGCACGGACCCCATGAGTTAATATTTCAACGGGCTTTTCAAGGAGATATGTCCAACCGCGCCTCCGGCTCCACCCGTTCCGACGGTGGTCCCGCCGGTGCCTCCCTTGCAGTTGTGCCTCCCCCTGCGCTTCCGCCTGTGCCACCATTGTCCCCAGTGGACAAGGCAGTGCCTGACTGCTCAGCAGGATCCTGACCTGTCAGATGACCCTCAAGGTGATCAGGAGAACAAGGACCTTCCCCGCTCTACCAGAGCTTTCCTTGACCGGGTGCTGGACATGATGAGTTTCTTAGATGTTCCGGTGCCCGAGGCACCTGCTACGCAGGAGGGCGTGCTTTCTGGGGCATTCACCTTGTCTCTTTTGGAGCGTACCGGCCTGTTCTTGCAGAAGGACGTTCTGGCCGAGGTCCGTAGAGTTTGGGAAAAACCACACTCGGGACTTTTTGTCAATAAAAAGATTGATGCGAGGTACAGGCTGCATTCTTCGGAAGAAGTGGCTTTGTCTTGTCCGCCTCCCTCCTCCACAGTGGTGGCTGCGGCTACGTTGCAATCCAGGCCTGCAGCATCCTCCTCCGCGACGGCTACTCAGGTCTTGGGAAAGGAGGACAAGCTCCTGGACTCCCTAGGGAGGAAAATCTTTGCCAATTCGGCCTTACAGCTCAGGCAGGCCAATGCAGATTTGATTTTGGCGGGAGATAACATGCGGATGTGGAGAGGTCTGTCGGAGTTTGAGGAGCACATTCCGGTCGAGAAGTTGGAGGATTTCAGAGGAGGCCTTTCCGATGCCAGGGTCTTGGCCCAGGATCTCCTGGAGGCTGCGGCTCATCACGTAGACACCTCGGCTCGGGGTCTGATGCTCGGGGTTGATACCTCGCGGCAAGCGTGGCTGCATGCCACTAAGATCTCGAAGGAGGTGCAAGACAAGGTTCTGGACCTTCCATTTGATGTTAAGGAGCTTTTTCACTCTTCTACTGATGTAGAGCTCACCAAAACCAAAGATAGCACTCAGACGGCTAAATCATTGTCTGTTCTGGTTAAAGCTCCCTTCAAGTCTCAAAGGCCGTTGTCGCAAGGTCGACCTTCCTCTGGTTTTAGGGGCTTCCTCGACCGCAAATCTCACAGGGTGGATACTCCTGCAGGGAATAACCGCCGTAGACAACAGCGTACGCGGTTTTTCTCCCGCTCCTCAGCCTCCTCATCAAGTTCAGGTGGCACCGCCACCGATAAGCCTGCCAAATGAGGGTTTTCCGCGCTCGCACGAGACCCCGGTGGGAGGACGCATTGCGTCTCATTGGGAGGTGTGGCAGGCCATCACAGAAGACAGATGGGTCTTGTCAGTCACTCAAGCGGGCTTCCGCTTACCTTTACCCCCTACCCCACCCCTGAACCCTCCTTTTCAGCTGTCGGGCTCACCCTCCCTCAAGGCCGAGGTTCAGAAACTTCTGCACCTCAGAGCTGTGGAACCCGTTCCCCTTGGGGAGTGAGGGGAGGGCTTCTACTCCCGGCTGTTTACGGTGCCCAAACCCAACCAGGCTGGCCTGCGCACCATCCTAGACCTTTCCCAGTTCAATCTTTTCCTACCCCATGAGAAATTCAAGATGATCACGCCCAGCCAGATACGCCCCTCCTTGCAGATGGGCGATTGGCTCAGCATTGTGGATCTTCAGGACGCGTATATGCATATCCTGATTTGGAACCCACAAAGGAGATATCTCCGCTTCTCTTTGGGAGAGGAGCACTTCCAGTTTCGAGTGCTTCCTTTGCAGCTCGGCGTCGCGTGTCTTCACGAAGATGATGTTGGTGATTGCGGCCTAACTTCGTCTCCAGGGTATCCATGAGTATCCGTATTTGGACGACTGGCTCTTATGCCTGGGTGCGCCCGAGGCCTTGGTGAGGCTTGGTGCTACTGAATGGATGTTCGAGGCCCGCGCGAGTAAGGCTGTTACCGGACCTGGGTCTGAGGTCCCTCGTACAAAGGCTAAAGCTACCAACATTTCTGAGGGTCTGGCAAGGCCTTATCGGTGAAGGTTGTTTCTCACCGTTCCTGCTTTTGCGGCAACACCAGATCTGTTGAGGGGGCAAAGAAGGGACATTCTTCTTTTACCGGCAGTGCCGAGGTCCTTCCTGAGAAGGCTAATTTGGCGGTTGGTATGTCGCAGAAACATTCCTGGCCTCATATTACCGGCTCTGCCGAGGTTCCTTATGTTAAGGCTAAAGTTAAGACCCCTGATCCATCGACAGGGACCCCTGCCTCAATTCCTCAGGTGCCGCAGTTCCCCTCAGGTGATGACAAAATGGCGCCCATTCCTGCCACGACCGCGGCGGCCATTTCGAACTCTACCCCTACAGCTGCGCCATCGGCCTCAGGTGTAGGGCTGGTTTCTCAGCCTTGTGCGCATCCTTATTGGTCAGTTTATGACCGGAATGCTCGGATACCCCTTCCGCACAATGTTTTGTTGCTTGCGGGGTGGGCACCTTTGGTTGATCTGTCCATCCAGATATAGGAGTGGGCCATGCTTCATGGCGTCTGGCTGCTTGCGCTGCACATCCCGGGCCAGCTGAATGTCGCAGCGGATGCCCTCAGCTGGCGGACAGTGGTCAGCTACGAGTGGGAGTTGAAGGCGGAGGTCCTCTCATGGACTTTCTTGCGTTGGGGCACACCGGAGGTGGACCTCTTCGCTACGGTGGTAAACAAGAAGCTTCCTCGGTATGCCTCCAGAGGGGGGCTGAGAGCCTCCTCTCCGGGGGATGATCTCGAGATTCCATGGCACAACATGAGAGCTTACGCCTTCCCGCCTCTGCCTCTAGTTCATCGAGCAATTGGGAAGCGGAAGAACTCTGAACTGTTCCCTTCTGCTCATGGCCCCGTGGTGGCCGGCCAGTTTTTGGTTCTCAGAACTTCAACACCTGTCGGTGTTTCCGCTGATCAGGATACCAGTAACCCCAGATCTTCTTCATCAAGGGGAACAGCAGATGTGGCACCCCTCCCCACAATCGCTCAGCTTGGCGGCATCATGCCTGAGTTCAAGTCTTAGAGCATTTTAACTTGTCTACGGATAACATGCGTATTATCCAGGCAGCCAGGGAACCCTCAACCAGATCCCAATGCAGGAGTAAATCGCTCAGGTTCTGTCGTTGGTGTTTGGAAAAGCAGTTGGATCCAAGGGTGGCTACGATTGACACAGTGCTGTCCTTCGTGTCCTCCCTAGCAGAGTCGGGTGTTTACGTTCTGTCATGCAGAACTTACCTTTCAGCGGTTTCCGCTTATCTTGCTATAGACCAATGCTCTTATTCTCTGAGTAACCCAGTGGTTAAGAGGCATTTTGCAGGCTTGACACGCCTCTACCCTCTGGTTCATAGTCCGCACCCGCCTGGGGACCTAAATGTAGTCCTGACGGCGCTGTGTCATAAACCCTTTGAGCCAATGGCTACGGTTGACTTCAAGTACGTGTCCTGGAAAGTGTCCTTTCTAGTAGCCGTTACGTCAACGAGGAGAGTGAGTGAGCTCCAGGCATTGTCGGTGGAGCAACCTTTCTTGGTCTTTCACAAAGACAAGGTAGTCCTTCGGACGAACCCAGCTTTCCTACGAAAGGTAGTGACCGAATTCCATCTGAATCAGTTGATTTCCCTTCCGGTCTTTTTTCTGAACCCTGCCTCGGAGGCGGAAAGGGTTCTACACTGCCTGGATGTCCGAAGAGCTCTTAGGTTCTACCTGGACAGGACTTACGAGCTTCGGAGCTCTTCCCAACTGTTTGTGACCTTCGGTAAGCCTCAGGGCAGGCCGGCGTCTAAGGCATCTATTTCCAGATGGATTCCCGCCGGTATCACAGAATCTTTCAACGTCCAAAGCTGAAACCTCCGAAAGGTATCCATGCACACCAGGTGCGAGGCAAGGCAGCCGCGGTTGCTTTTCAGAAGTATGTTCCTTGGGAGTCCATCGCTAAAGCGGCTACTTGGGCCTCCCCATCTACTTTCTGTAAGCATTACTGCCTCGATATGAGCTGTAGAGCTGACGTTCAGTTCGGCCAAGCTGTGCTGAGGAACCTGTTTCAGTAAGGGGTATTTCCATCCACCCATAGTTCCTGTAAGGAGTGCTTGGGAATCTCCCATAAGTATGGAGGAAAGGGGACGGGACGTAGGAGTATTACCAGGTTACTCACCGTAGTGACCACCTTACTCCTAGTCCATAGTCCCCTTTCCTCCATACGCCCGCCCGCCGTCCCCTCTAATAAGGTTCCTCTGTTATTGCTAATGGGTCTTGACCCTGCGATAGAAAAGGACTGATGGGCGATGCGCGGGGCGTAGCCAAGGTGGGCGGGGTTACGGCCACGTGCCTGGCCCCCGCAGGAAAGAGAGGAGGGACACATTTTTGAAAACAAATTATAATTTTGGATGCTTTTTACAAAGTGCTCCGGTCCCGTCCCACAGGACGGAGAGATGTCCCATAAGTATGGAGGAAAGGGGACTATGGACTAGGAGTAAGGTGGTCACTACGGTGAGTAACCTGGTAAATCACCAGCAAGGCTGAGCCTTTTGCCTGCAAGAGCATTGTCCATTGATATCTGTTTGAGATTCCAGGCCTGACTAATAGCGGGGAACAAGAAATGTCTCTGCTATTGCTAGTATGCAGTTTTAGCAAGGAACCCAAGATCTACAAATTTACAGAAACTTGAAATCTTAGTGAATGTTGATCCACTAAACAACAAAGCAGAAGAACAAAGTACATTTCCAGCAGGCACTTTTCCAGGGATAGGTTGAGCGGACCATGAAAATGTGTTATGTTGGTGGACACAGCTACCCATGATCTTTCGGTTGGTGCCTTTGACTACATGAGTAAACTTCACCAATAGCTCCCCACAAATACTCCTACGTAATTTATGATTGCATTTAATCCTTTGGCTAATCTGTAGCAGGCAGCATTCAAATTCAAGGTTCTTTGGCTCCTTTAATAGCCAATCATCCAGCAATACAGTGGCTTGTGATTCTATGGTGGTAGATAAATCCCTCAAACAAGGAAGAATGAAGTCTGTATCCTGAACATAGTCCTCGATCAATTACAAAGATTATTTAGTAATGTCAATCATTGATATTTCAGGATTTCCAGAATGTATTGGGGAAACATGGAACATTATATCTTTATGTGATTGAAATTGTTTAGAGGGTGTGGACTGTGATGGTGAGTCTGCAAATAATTAAGAAACATCTTCTGTGTTGTGTGTCACTTCTGGTGGACGTTGTGTGTTGTAACATTGATCCATCATTACTTTCCACGGTTCACTGGTGACATTCGGTTCCAATTCTGACCACTGGACATCTGCATCTCGAACCTTCAGAGGAGCATGCTGAACCTCAAACATGAATTGCTCACAAGTGATATTGGTTTGGCAAGCAACATCATTAGTTTGCAGTGTGGTCTAAGTCTTTCTGCTTATCTCCTACCTAGGACTCTAATCGATTTAAAAAAACATGCATCATTAATTGCACACTTTACTGAACATATGAATTTCAGCCTCAAAATCTAATATCAATTAACAAAAACAAAAGCCTGGATGGTATTTACCATTGTTTTCATAGTGTGCTTTGATACAGTCAATCTTGATTTGCCAACTTCATCACCCAACTGAAAAAGAGCATTTGGAAAATGCTAAAGCCAAGTATTTTACTCTTCCATTTCAAGAAACATATGTACAATTACAAATAGCCCGACATACTCCATGTGAACGTTGTCTAACTCCACAAGAAAAAACGTATATTAGATAAGATTACTTGTGTAACCACATATAGTCCTATACGTAACAAACTTAGAAGAACCATCCTAAAGAACTGGCACATTGTACAGACACCAGATTTTCTGCCTACAAAACCCAGGTTTTCCTTTAAAAGGCACAAAAATGAAAAACACGTTTGTACACACATGAGGATCCCAAAAAAAAAAGTCGGCACAACCCAATACACTATGGGGTCTTCCTCCAGTGGTGGGCCATTTCAAATGTGGCAGATGCTCGGTCTGTCCCAATAATGAAATACATGAAAACAGTGGACCTATATGGTCTTACTTGGCAGTTTGAGTCCTTCGGCAATTGCAAGACCCAATGGGCCATATACACTGTTAAATGCCCCTGTAATTTAATCTATATTAGAAAGACTAAGCACCAAGTGAGACAAAGGATATGTGAAAACTGCTCCTATTTAAAAAATCAAGTAGATGACAAATCCCCTAGTGGTACATTTCGTGAGACAAAAACATGAACACACAGAAATACTCTGGTTTGTGATACAAACTATTGAAGCACCCGTCAGAGGGGGAGATCGGGACCTTCTACTAAGGAAGGCCGAACAGAAATGGATTTTAGATACAGTTAAGAACGGCCTCAACACAAATATAGAGTGGGATTTGTATATGCATTAGTGTTCTTGGTAACCCCTAAGTGACACAAGCGGTTCTTTTTTCTGTAACTCAGGCCTTTTGGCAGGCTACTAACAATGTGGGAAATACTAACGTGATTCATCTACTTTTGCAAGCCAAATACATCTTTGAAAGGGTAATAGTAATTGACATATGTCTTAAGCAAAATAAATGATAGCTGTTTTCGCTTAGTTCAGAGTACGAGTAAGCATGACCACCAGCGCTCGTGTATGCAGTAGAAATGTAGGGAATATTATGGGAAAAGGAAAAATACAAAATAATAGGCAAACACTAGCCTTAACAGCGTGATTTACCAGTTGTGAGTGACCATACTAAAATGGCTGGAGAAAAGAAGACCTAGGTTTATAGCCTTCGGTGTGGGCTCCACACCCTTAATTCGCACTAGGGGTTTATGTAATTCTTCGGAATGCTTTGAAATTCTTAGATCATTCAATAATCACTTTACTCATTGGTAGCTTGTTCAAAAAAATGTAATTTATGAATATGGTTACTTTATGTAAATATCCAAAAGACGTTTTTCAAGCTAACATATATATTGACCTATATATATGTTAGCTTGAAAAACGTCTTTTGGATATTTACAATATAAACCCCTAGTGGGAATTAATGGTGTGCAGCCCACACCAAAGGCTATAAGCCTAGATCACATTTTCTCCAGTATTCGTATGGGCCAAACACGGTGGCACACAACAGCGGGCTGCACCACACACAAAAACTCTACTTCTAATCCACACCAGATCAAAAACATCTGACTAATATCAAACAAGCGGTGCCCGCTCACCCCCCACAGCGTCCATACTAAAATGGCTGCCATAATGAGATGCATTGTATATGTATTTTTTAAGAAGAGAAAGTCAAACACTTAAGTAGATCTAACGTTTAAAAAATAATACATTTGAAATTGTACCTGTTGAACTTAAAGATTTGCTGTGAAAGTTAGCACTACATGTCATCCTGCAAAACAAATGTTGTTTTTCATCTATTGACCTTTAGGTAGGCAGCGACAGTATAGTAACACATACATAGACCATTCTCAGAATTAAAGATGCCATGCAATTCTTCTACAAACATAGTTTTTGGGATGGATTACTGTCATTGTTGCATGTGGGCAGGTGAATGATTCAACAAGATTGTTGATTGAATGCTTTCCGATCTCTCGAAATTATTCTTAATTGTAAATAAATTATCATTTTGTATTACTTTTAAACAAAAAATTATTAATCAATCATTATTATCATTCAAAAAAGTATTATGTCTCATACCTCATCTGCCTGACAGGTTGCAATAAAAAAAATAGTTGAAATTCCTGCATCCCTCTGTATCTAAATATTTGTTGTTATAATAAAATGATGTAAGAGAAATATGTTAAAAAATGAATGAAAAAGAGATTAGATACTGTGATAAGATCCTATATGCCACTTTATATCAATCAAACATATAATCAATAACACTGATCAATATGTTTAAAGTTGAACTTGACTTTATACATCTATTTTATAGTCGCATCATGACATGGCTGAAATTGGGGCACATCAAAACAATACATGAAGGCCTTGTTTGATTGTCCAGAAGATTTAGAAAAAAATATAAAAATAAAGATTACAATTAATAAAGTATGACAGTGATTAATTCAACCATCAAAACTCAACCATCACATAGCTTGGAAAGGAAACTTTTTTTAGAGTTTGAAAAAAGCCTGTAACCTGCCTAACCATTGAGGCGATCAAATCAGTTAATAATCATTGGTTTATCCCAAGAAGAAATGTATTACTGGTACATTGATCATCCTTCAAGCCACCTAAAGAAAATATACATTGAAAACATGGATTATGAAACATTACATTTCCAAACAATACACTGTCATGTGATGTGGTAATTCCAGAAATAAAAATACAAGGAAAGGTTGATAATGGTAAAGTCATTGAGATACATGAAAATAAAAATAGCATGCACATTGAGTAAAAAGCACTAGCAGCATACCCATGCCCCCAGATGTGGACATGCCACCCTATGCACGCACTGAGTGTGTGGAGTCCAGGCTCGGGCTCAACAGGAACTTATTGAGAACTTCTTCTGATGGAGCTATCAAATTGCACTCCCCTTGCACCTTTGTATATATCTCTTGCACACAATAAGGAATGTCCGGTCATTGCTTCAAGTGAGTATCATTTTCTCTTGCAACGTGTAGTGACCTTCACCACAACACCCTCAGAACACCCTCCCCAATGACCCACCCTCAAAATACCCTCCACAATGACCCACCCTGAAAAACACTGTCCCCAATGACCCAGCCGCAAAACACCCTCCACAATGACCCACCCTCAAAACACACTGGCAGTGTCCGACTGTCATTTCTTGCCCCTTTTGGGCTTGGGGCCTTTCTCCTGCTCCAAGGACGTGAGGTGGCGCAGTGAGGGGCGCCTTGGGATGCTGGATAGGGAGCCCTCTGTGGGGGTCACAGAGGTGCATGGCTCAGACCCCCGTGCCCAGATGTACTGCAGGGTTAGCTGGATGGCCTGGTTGAGTAGCCTGGCTGAGGATGCATCTGTGTGCTCACACACTCTGTCCCAGTGTGACCATGGCTGTGCTGGCATGGCCGGGTGACCAGGCAATCCTACGGGTACACACCTGCAGGAAGTCCTGCATGGCCTGCTTTTCATCCAGCTGCAGGCCCGCAAGCGAATGTATGGTTGCCTACTGCCTCTCAATGCCATCCAGCCTCACAGGTATTGCAGACATGTTGGTCACAGGCAGTGCTGGTGGCCTGTGTGGGCTTTGTGGTGGCTCTGGGGTGAAGCCTGGTGTGCTATCTGCCATGTCGTGGTCATACTCTCCCACCCCCTCTTCCGCAATCATGGTAGAGAAATGTAACCTGCTGGCTGTGATGTGCTAGTGGAGGCACTCCACACGATGGAGATGAGGGTGTGCTGGACCCCTGAGGTCTGTGACCCACTGCTGGGACTGCATCATTGTGTGCCACTACAGGTGGTGGCAGTGGCATGGCACTGGAAGCTGCAGGGACAGCTGTGTCACCTGCATGGCTGGTGGAGGGGGCACTGAGCACTGCCATGGGGATTGTGACCCTCTCAGGTCTTGTCGGTGTGTCCACGATGGAGGTAGGTGGTGCTGGAGGAGGTGGTGCTGCAGCCTTGCCCTGCTGCATGCTCCTGCTGGCAAGTGGTTTGGCCTGTGCAGGGGTGTGGGTAGATGACGTGCCTGCAGTTGAGGGTCCGGCCTCTTCACTGTCTGTGCACTGTGTACCTGTTGGAAATAAAATTACATGCTTTTAGTCATCTAGCAAACAATGGGCCTCATTACGAGTTTGGAGGTAGCCATACCGTTTTTAGCAGCATGGCTACCTCCAAACTCGGGTCCGGTTCCTGCAAAAGGGGACTTACCGGGCTAATCCGACCTTGGAGGGCCCGGTAATTCCCTTTTGCGGGACACGGACCCGGTACATGCCCATTCCCATTGAGCCCTAATAGGGCTCAATGGGAATGGGGAGGATGCTAACAACAGGCCTGTTAATGACATGCCCGTTGTTAGCATCCTCGACTGCTAGTGGGGCCCGCTCTGCACGTCTGGTCTGGCCAGGCATCCAGAGCAGGACCCGCTGCAGACCTCGTAATGTGGTGGCCCGGAATTAACTGTGCCAGTCCCTTACCGGCACTGTTCATTCCGCGGCTGCCACACTCCTAATGAGACCCAATGTCTGTGGCTTGCATTTACACTTATGCGACATTGTGTGTGTGTCTCAAAGATGTGCATTTCATGTTGATGGCTCGGGTGGTTTTGCTCAATGAGTGCTCCTAATTGTAGGTGGTGGTAGTGCATGCTGACAGTGTACACGGCGCATGCATGTGCACATTGCCTGTTGGCCTGCCGAGGTGGGATGTTGTCGTGGGTGTGGTGGGGCATCACTTTCTGACATGGACTATCTTGGCACACATGGGTGCTTCTCTTGTGTCCATGTGCCGGCATGCACACTTCATGTATGTGCAAGTGTATGTGCATTGTTATGTTCACGCGCATCACCTGGCATGTGTGTGTGCTCACTGGCTCTTTGCTGTGACTGCTATGTGTTGAACCATTTCCTGTGCCCTTTCTGTACATCTATGCTGGGGGACGCATGCATTTGGTAACTACATGCACATGTAAATGGTGTCCATTGGACTCACCGTCATCACCTTGGGTCGCTGCTCCAAACTCTGCGCTCTCTATCCCCTCGATGCCCTTCATCTGGAGGATGGAGCTGGGTGTCTCCTCCCAGTGCATGGGGCGGAGGGGTTCCAGCGTGCATCCTCCTGTGGCAGCGCTCTCCCCCCTGTGTTTGGAGATGAGGCTGCAGACCCTCGCCTTCAGGTCAACCCAGCACTTTTGGCAATCCCTGACAGTATCGGGTACTGTTCCCATTGTCGTCACCCTTGCTATGATTTCTACCCATATGGCAGACCTTTGCTGGCCACTGGCTTTCCTGTGCCTGCTGCCAAATAGTGCATCTGCATGCTCCACCACTGCATCTGTCAAAGCAGTTAGCTCTGTCTCAGTGAATTCAGGCTTGCAGAACCAGAGATCTGGCAGACGGACTGCCTTCTGCTGTGCCATGCTGCTGCCGCGACTTCAGGGACTGGATGCTAGCTGGAAATGGATGATTGAGGGTGGATTGAGTTTTTCAAGATGGCCACAACTGTGATTCCTGTTCCAGTAATGACGCTATTTCTAGCAACGGTAATACCGGCACATTTGATAACGGAAACCATTTTACGGGTGCAAATCGCAAGTAATACCGGCCGATGGCCGTTGATTCCAGTAATACTGGTCTGGCAATATTATTGGTTCCGGTATGTGCACGCCCGATGACTCGTGATGCAGTGGTATTTCCACTGGTCACGCTGCCGGTAACGGTAACACGGACGGACCGGTATTACCGCCATTTTACCATCAAACCTGTAATGAACCCCATTGTCTTTATCAACTTAAATTTGTGTTATGTGCTTCAATTTCAACCAGAATAGTTTGAAATGGGTCAATAAAAAATCCCGGGAGATGTAGTCTTTACAGCAAATGATGCCAATGAAAAAGGGATACTTTTCATGCTTTTATCTCGCCAGTCACCATTGTAAGCTCCCTGTTCGTTCCATTCAAAGAGTGAAGTAATTATTTACTGTAAGGAAGGCATGGTATCAACAGTAAGACAGACATAAGTGACAACAATTCAAGGGTGCTTATTGAACTTTCACAGGGGTGCTAAATCTACAGATGGGAGAAAGCTATGACCATCAAATAATAATAATGTAGTCCTAGTGGAGTCTTGTCAAAACAAAAGGGCCTATACTAAAAAACCTATTGCCATTCATTACCGCTAATTTACAAATAGTGTGGGGTAATGTTCATGGAAAAGAATAAAGTGTTCACAAAATGATATGTCAGGATGTTCGGAGTATTGGCCTCCCTTCCCCACGTTTTCAGCACGGAGCAAGGCGGTCCATTCGAGCAAAGCACACACTCTGGCTTCTTCGACGCAAGGATACAGTTCTAATTCCAGCAAAAGGGCCATCTGTACCCAAGTCTCTTGTCTCATCAAAGTCTCTTGATTCAAAGGGCCTGATGTACAAAATTAAGATACAGTTATTTTCTTCTTACAAGTATTCAACCCGGTTGCTTCACCCTGGATCCCCCTCAGCCAGGCTCAGATGGCTGTTATTTTTACGATCGTTACTGCGGATCCTCCTCTTCCAGGCTCAGATACCACTTTTTACCAAGTTCAGAGTATATTGGTTTTCCCGGGTGACTCATGGTTCACCCCGCATCCCCCTCAACTGGGCTCAGATCCTTTTTCCACTTAGTCTCCCTCAGCTCGTCTCGGACCAATTATAGTTCACCTTGGTTTATCGAAGACTTTCAAATGTTCACAGAATTTAGCTTGACCCGTTGCTGGACCACTTCCATACAAACATCAGTTTTCCAATACAGTAGCCATTCGGTTGGATACCTAACAGAGACCTTCGAATGAGCACCCACGTGGTGCCGTACCACTCTATATACGGTATCTCACTCGGCCTCCCAAAGTTAATTCACTCCTTTGGTTTCCAATTATATTTGCGTCGCTCATCACATGCGTTTCACACACTGTCCTCTTTGGATTTCTTCTTACAATGTTGCTGCTTGCCAACTTGGTTCAAACACAAGCTAGTTTGGTATCAGTCTCTCCGACTCACTGTCTGTGCTGTCTTTATTGGCTTTGTTGTAGGAGCCAAGGGCAGTACCACGGCAGCCATTGCTCCTCCTTGCCTTGCTTATCGATGTGGGAGAGCCCGGGTACCTTCGATGCACAGTGTAGGTTTGTTCAGCTTTAGTTACCAGTCTTAAGCTTCTTAGTTTCCAAAGTTTGCGAAAGTAATGATCTTTTAAAGTCATGGGCACTTCCCTCCTTGCAACCTTCTCTGGTCTCGCCGTCTTTCTCCTTGTATTAAACTGCCATCTTGGAACTGCTATTTCCTTGTGTCCTTTTCCTCGCTGAGAGTGTGCTTTCGTGCTCTGCCTTTTATCTGTGTGGGGGAAGTGTGATGGAAGTCAGGTGTGCGTAATGATCAGCGATTGGCTGACCTTACCAGACCATTGTCTTGGGACATGTCAGGTATATGGCTCTGGTGTTAGTCTGTTGTTGCTCACAGTGAACTGTCAGTGAGAAAGTGTTTGTGTCGGGAAAGGGGGGGTTGAGTTCCTAAGTATCCCACCTTGTAGGATGGGGAAAAGGTTTTACAGGGAAGGGGATACCACGTCTCACCATCCGGTGCCCCACTTCCACTCCTGAAGACCCCTCATCCAGGTGATCCTCCCGCACTAGTCCACCGCCAGGAAATGGATCCAAAAGCGATGGCCATGTCCTGGCCACCTGGATGACAGATCCCCGGGGACTTTCGGTGAGGCACCTTCAGGTTTCTTACGTTACACAGAATTAATATAACAACTGGAAGTGAAGCCCAAGCACACATATAACTTGTTCCTTTTCCCAGCCTTAAGGAAGGACATCAGTGAAATGCAAAACCATCTGAACATTTTCCACAGTTTGAAACCAATTTTTTTCACGCAGTAAACTTGACATAGTCATCACCTTGTTATAGATAGCTTAGAGCCAGGGGAGTAGTTTGGTGACAGTGCATCCCATAATACACTGTAATATAACATACAAACAGAGGTCCCATTGGCCAACACCAAAGTGCCCAATATTAACATAAACTTTAATCCATCCCCTACAAAGGGTTCCCCATGTAACACTTTTATGTGATGCTGCGGTGGGTTCTACACAGGAGTAGAGTACCATCACATGTCCACCTGAGGGTCTCTGCACCCAAGCTCCACCTGATAGATTTGCAATGTAAAATGCACAATCCCTCCACGTAGTCAATTTTGGTCGAAGCAAGACACCCCTATAGATGCTCAATGGTATATACTTCATAATAATTTAACCTGTATTGAATAAAGTGTACAGCAAACACCATCCAGCATATATAAAGTGAGTGTTTATGTAATTATTTATTAGTCTACTTTGCTTATTAATTAATGTTGTTCGTTATTACCATCTGATGTCTGTTATTTCGATTAAGTCCAGCCATCATCTGACCGGGCGCCTCTGACAGAACATATTTACCTTTTTACAACATAGTTCAAGGAACAATGTGGTGGCTTAATTCCGGAATTTGCGTTGACCCTCATTTTTTGTATACAAGCCTACGATAATGCAAGTCTGTATTAAGGGGCATATTCTCTCTTGAATGACTTTTGATGTTCTTGGGGATATTTTGATTTAGAATAGTTCATATTTCTGGCACCTCATTTGGGAAATCAGTGTCCTCTATGTTATAATTAACCCTCGTAAGGGAGTGATGGGGGCTTCAGTGACTATTAGCAGCACCTAAGATGAAAGGATTGCTATAGATTTAGTACTAGATCTATAGGGCTCATGGGCACCACTTGAGCATATGCATTTCTGAAATTAGGCTAGGGATCCATCCAGTCTGCCCCTAACATCGATTACTGCCAGGCCTTCTGACCTGTGAACCCCAATCCCCAGTAGATACTCTCAACCACTATTGGAGATGCAGCCACTCTTGAGAGGCTTACACTCTGGTCCGTGGGGTCATGTCCACAGATCTATTTTATTAGCTTGACAGATGTTTAAGGCCTCATAGGGATGCCTTGCGCTCCTTGACCCTATTTACATCACATCAAAATCAGAATCTGTATCCCTCTCAGCAGAGTGATTGTTCCTGACTTGAGGACCAACCTACTGGTTCTGCTCGGGGTAGATTCAGATGGGACCGGTTATTTAAACCCACCCCTAATTTCGTGTCCATGTCGTATTTCCTACTTCCCATTAAAGTCTAGGGATACAGACTAACGTTTCCCTCTAAGGAGCGGCTGAAGTGACCCTCTCTGCAAGGAGGAGGGACTCTTCAAACAGTCACGCTCCGTTTTCGATTGTGATTGTTGCTCTAATTAGTCAGAAAAGCTTCATCCAGTAGAATAAAATGCCACCATCTGCCTTGGCCCTAAATGGAAAGTGCCCACTGTTCTTCATAAAGTCTTACTTTGGAAAAGAAATGCAGTTTGGGTGTTCACAAATGATCGCAAATGGAAAAGCATCCACAGAAGCCTCTGCTACCTATGCAAAGGTTGCACTGCATCTGCATTCTCTGAGCACGCTCATATGTGGGATCGAATGGGCATACCATCGGGTGGAGGGTTACCTTCGGTTTTCATCTGATTTGGTCATATTAAAGGAAGGATTACATTTTTTCTCCACAATCATTTTTCCTATTGCCTCCTTTTTAATGTGTCATTTTTACAATATTTAATTGAATGAGAAATGATTTGGGAACTCCTTAAGCAGAATACCATGGATTTCTGTTCAGGCGTGATGGACGTTTTGTCTGTAGAGTGAACCAAGTGAGGGATCAAACACTGGTGACTTTCAAAGACCTGCCTTTGAACAAATTAGCGCAATGAGAAAACGTTGTTGTGCTACAACATTTATTTTAAACAAATTGTTTTTCTTGATGTGTTTCCTGCCACATTTGTTTAAATGAATCGATCTCTACATCAAATAAGATGGTGATCTCATTAAGATAATATACTCCTCTGGATTGAGCAAAGGCTGTGGCGATGCCCCGACCCCACCCCATTAAGTTAATAGGAAGTATATTAAATGCTTAAGCCCAAAACTTCACCTCAGTCTACATTTAAAAAAAACGGCTACATTGGAAAGAACTTTATGCAATTCAGAGGAGTACAACAAAAGTACCTGGCAGTACGACAAGGCAATGTTTCATCCTACAACCGACATTTTGTGAGATAAAAGGATTGCCCAACTACTTTATAAAGTTGGATGGGGCAGGGCATGTTACTGTGTCTGTGGTGCTCTGCAGAACCTGGACAAATCAGTATCAGCACCACCTACCGTTCTTAATCGCTGGAGCATTAGTGAATGGTCAAAAGGCTAGATGCATTGATGACTGTTTATGTGCAAACCACTCTTGGTATCCAGTGAAGATGGCCCTGGTGAGGTGGCTTGATGAGCTACTCAGATCATCAGTTACTAGCCTTTCAGGTGAAATGAATGAGTTGTGTGATTGCTACTGGCCTTACTGTTACATGGAAATTAATATGTCCCTCTGAGGTTAGGCTGTCTTTTGACCTATGAGACCTCTGATTAACTCTATTTCAATGTCTTATGTTGATCTGTGCTCTTCTGGGGAAGCCTCCCTCATCGGCCCTTTGCATAGCCATGATTACAAATGGTTATTTTTATTTTCTTCTTACAATTTAGGTTTTATAGAGTGCCTTGGTTGGGTTGCATTACAGTCTAATTACTATTTTACCAATTCTCGTCGTTGACACTTTACATGTCATTTCATTTTCATTTATGTTTTTTATGGGACTGCCACAGATTTCTTTTCCTGAATTTGTATTATTTGGATGCGAAACTGCATATAAAAGCGGTTGCTCTGCAATGAGGTTTATTTTTGTTAGTGGATGTGTTCTTATTGTTTAAAGTAGTGTGAATTATGCCAACAATGTTCCTTTCACAGGTTGTTTCAGAAACATTGAAGACATACAACTATATACGACAACACCCCAAGTTGTGTTCGTGCAAACCTCATACATATTGGGTAGTCCCTGTTAGTTGACCACCTGTAAATTGGGTCTGACTAGCTCCTCTCCATATTGACACTTTAACCCCAATGACTACAATGAAGGGACTGATTTGCAATGCATTCCAGGGACTTACTTGCCCATGCACAAATCTGCGAGCTACACTGAATTCACACAAAAAACGTTATGCCTGAATCACTAAGGAATGAACAACTGGGAGTTTGCATAAATTACACGCATTTCCATAACTTCTACTTGACTAATTACTACCTGACAAAGTCTTCAACTTGTGAATGTGTCAAATGGGTGTCTGAACAGGGAAGAGGTGTAGATCTGTAAAAGTGTCATTATAGGTGTATTTTTATAAACTTCAAAGTCGTCTTAGAAACTATTGTGAGCACACCTAAGTTACACTTCAACCTTCCTTATAGGTGTGAGTCATACATGTGCGACGTAAAAGTCTATGAAAATGTGTGAGATGTTGTTATGCTTCAGCTAAAACATGGCGCTGGTGCGCAGTGTATTCTGGGTGCGCTCGGAGCCATGATAGATATTTACTTCATGCCGCAGTGAAAAGCTGCACTCATTTTGCTGAGAGCTAGATTCACGATGTTGAAGAAAACATGCTTTCCAAACCTGGTATGCAGTCAAGGACATTTCTGCTGGGAAAGCTAACTTTGTTATGTCTTGTTATGAGCTATGGGACTGTTTTCCATGGTGCTTGTTTTTAGAGGAGGGAGGCACTTTGCTCCTTGAGGGTATTGTCGGTTGACCCAGCTGGCAACCAACGGCTGCTCATCAAATCGCAAGTGCGTTGCCAGAAGGTTCGAGAAATCGCCACCCCTTTTTGAAGGGTGCATATATGCGGCACCCCTGAGCGGTCAGGTGAGACTTCAGCCGGAGGGGGGACGCGTCTGTCCGGCATACCTGTGGGCTGTTGTGCTCTTGGCCTGGCTGTTATTGGGGTCTTCTAGCCGCTTGTGGCAAGATGAGGAATCTAGTTACGCTCACGGTGATGTATTTTCTTTTGAATTCTCTGTTTCTTCTGTGATTTATTTCTATGATATCACTGGTTGCTTCTAAGCTTTAAATAAATAGCCGTATAAGTGCTCATTATTTTCTAAGAGTGTGTGGTTGCAAGTTATTGCGTCTTCCTGCTTTCAAAGTATTGGCTCCGTAATTGTACTGGTGATTAATGACTGTCCGTGCACTTTGGGAGAGCAATACATTTTTGGCGTCACAAACAGGATATTTGCGATGAATTGTTCCAAATATTCAAGAATCTGTTTGAACGTAGATAGGATTCGGTTACCTTGCAAGCAAAAGTAATTTGGCAGTGAGTGTTGAACTGTGTTAAGCTGTTTTTTTTTCCTTTGCCGGTGTGTGCATGCTTGTGGGAGTCATTGCAGTTTGGAAAGAAAAAAAATATATATAGATATAAAGAGTTTTTGTTTTGTTTGCAATAATGAGTAGTTTGCTCAGGAAAAAGAGCGTTACCGCTGGCGGGGAATGTTCTGATGTTATCATTCCAGGCTGGACTAAGAGTCCATATGATAAATTGGCCCAGGTGTGGGCATGCGGCGCAGGGCTAAGTGAAACATGTGATCAGGGATTGGGAGATGCTGATCCGTCTGATGTAATGGTGTTCTTGCAACAATTTCCAGTGGAACGTAGCAGAGAATGCGCTGCATTAGGTAGGCGAGGTTGGGTTCTTTTGCATGCTTATAGGAAAGTACATCAAAAGAATTTGGAAATGAAAAATGAGGTTTTGCGATTAGAAAGAGAGCTGGCTGCATAAAGGCAGGTTGCGTTAATGCAGCAGATTCAAATGAAACTTTTTAAAGATAAGGCTGACACATATCAGGCTGTGGCCGAGAGGGCAGCAGTCAGAATAGCCCGGTATAAGTATAGGAAAAGACGGGGAGGGGTCAACAAAAGAAAGGTGGCAGATGTAATTGCTACCACCGGTGTGGACTGGTACCCGGAAAAGTGGGATGGTGATATTTTTGACTCCACCAGTCTAGAGAGTAGTTCTGGAAATGAGTCCGACCCCACGATGGAAATTAAGCAGAAAACAGTGGCGGCTAAGCCCGTTAGAAGACGGCGAGCCCGAACCCACCCGCAGAATCCGGCAGGCGGAGTGGTGGATTTAACCACGCTGGAGGATTACACCCAGCAGGAGTTTGGGGAAATTATTACCCGTTTGAGGCAAAAATCAGGGGAACCTTTATTGACATGGATGGTGAGATTGCTAGATGGGGGCGCTGCAGGGTTGTTGGTAGATTCCACGGACTCACCGCGTTTTCTACCCTTATCAACTGACACCAATGTACAGGAGGTCTTAAGGGCAGGGCCGTCCCCTGATGACAATGGTCAAGATGCACAGGTGTCTTTGTTGCACCTAGCAGCCCAAGCATGTAACCGTAAATACCCCATTACCACAGATTGGCCTAGTGAGGAAACAAAGTGGTATACTTTGAGAGAGGCAATTCAAAAAGTCAGAGAGCATGCTATGAAAGAGGCAATTCACGTAGATGCTCCAGGACACATGGGGGCCGTCCCGCTCTCAGTTTCAACTCGAAACATGGTGATTAGAACTGCGCCACCTGCATACAAAAGTGTCATTATGACTTTGCTCGTAAGTATGACGGGCAAACCCACTGATGAGGTAGTGGATGCCATTCGGCAACTGGCAGATTTAGGGGAGTGGGACAAGAGTGATGACAAGCCACGGGAGAGAGAGGGGCGTAGTGAGAGAAGAACTGAAGGCAGGAGGCAAGATAGTAGAGACTCCCGAGTGTCCCGAAAGGACATGTTTCTGGCTTTGTGAAAAGATGGTGTGCCACGAGAAGAAATTGATGGCATTGAAACCAGAGTAATGTATGAATTATACAAAAAAAGAGAACTTGCAGCCAAAGAGCGCTATAAAGAGGTTAAGAAACAGGTAGTAACCAAGCCACAGGGGGACACCTCACCTTCCGCTCCTCCTGTGGAAGAACAAGAAGAAGGGTCTATGGGGTCACCTTCCCCGTACCAGCCAATACGCTGATTTGAGGAAGGTGGAGAGTGCAATGTTAGAGGCGGAGTCAAGTCACACTAATTCGAAATTTGACTAGGGCTACGGCCAAGCTCCGGCAGCATCTGCTCGCATAAAAGTTGATAGGCGGCCCCATGTTGATGTTAAGATTTTTTGGGGCCAGGAAATACGCAAGGGGTGTGAGCATTGATAGACACCGGGACGGAGGCCTCTCTGATTCATGGCAATCCAGCACGATTTAAAGGCAAACAATTTACTATTACAGGTCTCGGGGGAAAGGAGACCCCCGCAGTACAAACGAAAGTGGAGATGAAAATAGGCAATTTGAATAGGCAGAAATACCAAGTGTTGATTGTCCCAATACCTGAATATATAATTGGCTTTGACATTCTGGAAGGGTTGACTTTGGGACTTGGAGGTAAAACGTACCAGTTTGGGGTGAGTGCATTGTCCTGTACACCCATTACCATAGGCAAATTGAAGATGCCCCCAGTGCAAGTGCCTGTGGCAACCAAGCGGGTAGCAATGAAGCAATACCTCATTCCTGGGGGGCACAAGGAAATTTCAGACACCATCAAAGAGTATGTGGAGGCGGGTGTGATACGCCCTATCACCACCGCATGGAACAATCCTCTCTGGCCTATTAAAAAGGGAGATGGGTCTTTGAGGATGACGGTGGATTACTGTGAGTTGAATAAACACACTCCTCCCTTAGTGCCCACGGTCCCAGATGCCATTACCTTGATTGAGAATGTCCAAAAGTTTGAAGGGACTTGGTATGCAGTGATCGATTTAGCCAATGCATTTTTCTCTGTGCCAATTGCTGAAGAGTGTCAAGAGCAGTTTGCCTTTTCTTGGAGCGGGCGTCAGTACACTTTTACAAGGTTACCTATGGGGTACATACATAGCCCGACTATCTGTCACCGGCTGGTGGTAGAGCACTTAGACAAGATACTGTGTAAACCTGACATACAAATCTCTCACTACATTGATGATATTTTGATTCAGGGCAAGGATGAGCACAGTGTGCAAAGTCAGTTAAATGGATTGAAGAAGGAAGGGTGGGAGATTAACCCGAATAAAATTCAAGGCCCAGCTGAAACAGTAATATTCCTAGGGATTCAGTGGCATCATGGGCATCGAGACATGGTGCCAAAAGCCCGACAGAAAATACTTGAATTCACCACTCCAATGAACAAAAAGCAAGCTCAGCAGTTTATAGGGCTGTTTGGGTTTTGGAGACAGCACATTCCCCATTTAGGGCAGATATTGGCCCCCTCTACAAAATGACATGCAAGAAATATGAGTTTCAGTGGGGGGGAAGAGCAGCAGAAAGCATTTGAGTTGGCGAAAGACACCGTGCAGCAGGTGCTTGATTTATGGCCATTGAAGGAAGGCGAAGTGGAATTGAATGTGTCTGTACAAGACAATTATGCTAATTGGATTGTGTGGCAGAAACAGGACAGGAAACGTGTGCCATTGGGGTTTTGGAGTCGTAAGTTGCCCGATGCTGTTAACTCATACACTCCGTTTGAGAAGCAGTTGCTGGCATGTTATTGGGCCCTTGTTGATACCGAGCAAATGACGGTGGGCCATGATGTATTGATGAGGCCAGAAATACCAATCATGCAATGGGTACTGAGCTCTCCTAAAACGCATAGAATAGGACATGCTCAAGAAGGCAGCATAATTAAATGGAAATGGTACATTCAAGACAGAGCTAAATCAGGGAAGGGTGGAGTTGCGAAATTACATGAGCAAGTAGCCAACATACCGCCCTCAGATTACATACCACCGGAAGTGCCTTAAAAACGCAAGTCTTCTGTGAAATGGGGAGTACCTTACAGCGATTTGACCGTGGAGCAAACAGAGCATGCCTGGTTCACGGATGGCTCAGCCCGATATGTGGGAACTGAGGGATACTGGAAAGCAGTGTCGTACAATCCCAAAACAAAAAAGATGTTGACAACGTCAGGGAAAGGGAAGAGCAGTCAGTTTGCAGAGCTTTACCCAGTTTACCAAGCATTGAAACAAGAGACCCCTGGTCAATGTCATGGATTCATGGTCAGTGGCGAATGGATTGGCGGTGTGGTTGCCAACCTTGCAAAAGAGTGGGTGGAAGATTCATTCAAAAGAGTTGTGGGGAAAAGAACTGTGGCAAGATATTGCAGAAATGTTATCACAAAGTGAAGTCACTGTGTATCATGTGGATGCGCATTGTGCCACAGACTCATTAGACCGTTGGTTTAATTTTGTTGCAGACGAACACACCAAGATTTCATCTGTGGATGCGGAGGCTCAGGAAGACGATTTGGAGGGTTTGGCCAAGTGGACTCACCAGAAATGTGGGCACCTTGGAGAAAAGGCTACTATCAGGTGGGCACAAGCTCGAGGAATCAGTCTTCCTTTAGAGGTAGTGAAAACGATCATTTTGCAATGTCCAGTGTGCCAACACCAACAGCATAGACCTATCCCTCAGATTGTTCGGGGTACATTGCGAAGAGGAAAACTACCAGGTCAAATTTGACAGATTGATTATATCGGTCCCCTGCCGATCAGTAAAGGTTGTCAGTATGCATGCACTATTGTGGATACATATTTAGGATATCTGATGGTTTTGCCGTGCAAGCGTGCAACACAACTGAGCACCATCAGGTTGTTAGATCAGATCATATTACATTACGGAGTGCCTTTGCAGATTCAAAGTGACAATGGGTCACATTTCAAAGGCAAACTAATACAGGAGTATTGTCAGGAAAAGAGCATTGAGTGGCTTTACCATGTTCCTTATTACCCTGCCGCTTCCGGGCTGATTGAATGAATGAATGCGTTGTTGAAAGAACAGCTGCGCAAATCTGGAGATAGCAGTTTGGCAGGCTGGCGTGATTGTGTGTTTGATGCGGTGCAAGTATTAAACAATAGGCCTGTGAATGAGCATGAAACTCCTTTGATGCGGCTAATGACTCCTACTTTAAAGATTCAACCCAATTCAGTCAGAGAAACCCTATTGTACTGGGAAATTACCCCAGGTTCTTTAGCTTCCTATCGGGCGACTCCAGAGTCAGCAGGGGTAGACTTGCATTCCCATGAAGAAATCAGATTAGACCCAAGACGGATTGTTGTAATTGAAACAGGGATTGGAGTACAAATTCCCCCAGAGCATATGGGATGGATTGCCCCTAGATCTGGTTTAGCATTGAAGGGAGTTCAAGTGTTGGGAGGGGTAATTGATGCTGATTACCAAGGCGAGATCAAAGTCATACTGATGAATAGTGGGGACCAATTGTTACCGATCCACAAGGGTGATCGGGTGGCCCAATTGATTATCATTCCCGTTAAGTTGTCCATGATTAAGAAGGGGGAGCCTCCTACAGTGTTAACTACCCGTGGGGATTGTGGTTTTGGCTCTTCAGACAGTATGGTACCAGGTGCGAAGGTGTGGGTGGAAAGGCCAAGTGGCCCACCAGTGCCCGCAGATTTAATTGCATCAGGCAAAGACCAAGTAGTTGTAGTAATGGAGCCCGGTAGAAAGAAATGGCAATATGTGCCCGCAGACAAATGTTACCTGAGAGAGTGATGTACAACACTGATATTTCTTTTCTGGGTTTGCCTTGTAGATCCTGTGTCTGGCTGGTGTAATTGTGGTACTAAATGGACTCTATTTGGGAGAGTTAAACGGCATGCTGCTACCAATGAAAAATATCACATCTGTTCCAGTGATCAAGGGGATACTGATAATGATGAGTAATGCTGTCCAAAAGCAGCCTTATGCCGATGCAGAAAAGCCAGCCAGACTGAAGACATGGATTCATGAAATGCGGCAAACACGTCAGGAGCAAGTAAAAACAACCTTGATGCCAGTCATGCGAGCGGCATCTTCAGGACGGCGAAAACATTCTCCCATGATTACACAAACAGAGAATATGTGGATATACCTGGCACAACAAGTGCTCAACATTACGCACTTTTGCCTTACTGATGTGCCCGATGCTGAAGCTTTATTGACTACGTGCTTAGTAGCAGTGCCGACGCCAGTTCCTGTTTTAAAGCATATTTTCGGCATCACACACAATGATTCTTTGGTTCAAGATTTCGATATTAGGCAATCTTTTTCCGTCTATGAGTACTGTAGATTTTGCCAGGAGACAGATCGCAAATGGAGAAATTTGACACGTGTTATAGCCTATAATATAACCCAAGGCGATGTGTGCTACCTTATGACATGCCATACAAAAGAAATTGGCAAATGCCAACAGCTCGATTTAACCAAACAGCAAAATCACACAGTGTTTGAGCAACGATTATGTTCGCGAGTGCCACGCACATGTACCAGCATGAATAACACTATGGGCCTCATTACGACCCTGGTGGTACGGAATGACTAACGCCGTAAAAGGTGCCAGCGCCGTTCACTCTGTACCGCCGCATTACGAGTTCCCCTCGCGGGACATGGTAAGCACGCCTGGGAAAACCAGGCGTGCTTACCGGGTCCCGCAAGGGGAAAAGGGAGCAAACAACGGGCCATCTCGTAATGGCCCGTTGTTTGCTCCCTCTCCTATTCAGCCCTATGGGGGCTGAAATGGGAATGGGGAAGGACCGTGTCTGGGTGCTTGGAGGGAGGAATTACTGGGCCTTCCGAACTTGGAATGGCCCGGTAAATCCTCATTCCGAGGACCCGGACCCCGACGCGATTTCGGCGGCAGCCATGCTGCCAACAGGGGCATGGTTACCGCCGAACTTTTAACGAGGGCCTATGTCTTGTAATCATACAGTGATAGCTGCCAGTCATTTGAATCACGTGAAACTTCCAACAGGATGGCTCTTTTCATGTGGCAACATTACATACACTTATATTCCAGCTAACATTTCCGGGGGTCCATGTGCCTTAACTCGATTAGGACTAATGTTATTTCCTTTACACCCAGCGATAACTCGAGGCAAAAGGTCAACTTTCGAGTCTGTGGGTCTATCCCCCGATTGTGATTCACATGTGCATTTGTTATCAGAAGTTGAGCTTCTAGCATTAACCCTTTCATTAGTGAGAGTTTGGGGTTTAGCTGCTGGGGGTTACAAATCTTTGATTAAATTAGCATGTTTAGTAGTCAAAGGACTTAATCATACTTCTCAGGCATTAGAGGAATTACTCCTTCATAGTCAAGTTATTAGCAAAGCAACTTTGCAAAACAGAGCTGCTGTTGATTATCTATTGCTAAAGCATAATTTAGGTTGTAACGCAGTTGAAGGTATGTGTTGTTTCAATCTAAGTGACCATTCACGATCCATTGAAAGTCATATTCGAGGTTTGAGGGATCTCATTTCTCAAGTGTCCCAAGATCATACTGGGAATTGGTGGGATTGGTTATTTTCATGGATTCCTGATGTTGGGGGTACACTACGTTACGCTTTTGCTTGTATTTGCACTATATTAGCTATCATAATAGCTTGTTGTTGTTGTATTCAATGCATTCCTAATTTAGTTTTAATATTTAGTCGGTTTCAGAGACCGGCTCCTCTGCCACTGGACTATGGAAGATAAATATCCAGGGGTGGAATTGTTATTCTTCAGCTAAAACATGGCGCTGGTGCGCAGTGCATTCTGGGTGCGCTCGGACCCATGATGGATATTTACTTTATGCCGCAGTGAAAAGCTGCAATCATTTTGCTGAGAGCTAGATTCACAATGCTGAAGAAAACATGCTTTCCAAACCTGGTATGCAGTCAAGGACATTTCTGCTGGGAAAGCTAACTTTGTTATGTCTTGTTATGAGCTATGGGACTGTTTTCCGTGGTGCTTGTTTTTAGAGGGGGGGAGGCACTTTGCTCCTTGAGGGTACTGTCGGTTGACCCAACTGGCAACCAACGGCTACTCATCAATGCACAAGTGCATTGCCAGAAGGTTCGAGAAAACGCCACCCCTTTTTGAAGGGTGCATATATGCGGAACCCCTGAGCGGTCAGGTGAGACTTCAGCCGGAGGGGGGTCAATTCTATCCGGCATACCTGTGGGCTGTTGTGCTCTTGGCCTGGCTGTTATCGGGGTCTTCCAGCCGCTTCTCGCGGGATGAGGAATCCAATTACGCTCACGGTGATGTATTTTCTTTTGAATTCTCTGTTTCTTCTGTGATTTAGTTCTATGTTATCACTGGTTGCTTCTAAGCTTTGAATAAATAGCCGTATAAGTGCTCATTATTTTCTAAGAGTGTGTGGTTGCAAGTTATTGCGTCTTCCTGCGTTCAAAGTATTGGCTCCGTAATTGTACTGGTGATTAATGACTGTCCGTGCACTTTGGGAGAGCAATACAGATGTGTAGAGTAAAACGGGATATGTGTTAGAAAAATACTTTGTAGTAGGGAAACATGTAGGATATTTATTTGTAAAATTAACTGTCTGTCCTGTCAGCCATGGATCAAGCATCCAGAGCATGGTTTGTTTTAGTGAGCTTTTTTGTCACTCACTTTTCAGGAACTTTGCTGGAAGGATAGCTAAAGGGCAACACGCTTGACTTGGGAACAAGACTATACTGAGCAGCACAGGTTTGATAGCCAGTCCTGGTCTCCTGCCTTAGAGGTTGGAGTACAGTATAAAGCGAGATAAGAAACCAATGTAATTTTATTTAGTAAGTTAAGCCTCATTTCTTTGTCAATTTCATTATAAAGGCCAAGTTACCATCAGATGCAGGAGTAACTTCCACCTCAGCAACTTATGCTAAAACACTCTATGTAGCGTTGTAGGATTTTACATATTGTAGGCTGTTAAGGGGTTTCCATGATGAATTAACCTCATTTTGTATCGACTATTTCCATGGGCATGTGTGTTAGGTGGCTTAATTAACCCCCCACTTGGTATTGCTTTGTTTTACCGATGCATATTTTTTGTAAGTAATTTTCTATGAAAAAATTACTTTGAAAAAACTCATTGAAATACATAGGGGGGCTAAGGAATTGAAAGTGGTGGGGAGGGGATTGGGGGAGGAGTAATAGTATAGGGAAAGGGGGCTTTTGGGAGACAACCCCCAAAATGAAAAAATAAATCGATGAGTTTGTTCAAAGTAATTGCATCATAGAAAATTACTTCGAAAAAATGTGCATCGGTAAAGGGACATGGAACCCTCTGACTTGACAGCAATATATGTACGTTTTATGCATTACCTTGAGAACAGTGGAAGAGGAACTAAAAACATGATCAATAGTCAGTCCACTTCTTTTTGTTTTGAAAGCCTGCAGCTGCTGTATGTAGATTAGCACACAATACTCTCTTGTCCTTCTAGCAATGCAGTTTGCTTATTTTTGTAGATTGCATGGGGTTTGTGGTGATGTTGTTACACATGATGCTTGGCATGCCTCCTGATTTTGCCATTTTTTCATTGCAGTGAAGCCCCTTGTGGTGTCTGTTGGCGGGGACATACAAATCATGTTGCCAAAAAATGAAGTAGAATTGAACTCCTTTGTTCTTCCAGCTCCAGCTGCAGGTGAGTTTCATTGCTGGATTGCAGCACCAGTGGTAAGAAGATGTTATGCAGTCGCAAGATTCCTGTAAAGTTAGGGAGAGAAGCTAGAAGTGGATGATGTAGAAGGCAATGGGACAATATGCAGTAGCTAATGGTGAGGAGCAGAAAAAATATATTCCAGAGAGTGATGAATAAGCCTCACTATTGCATGGGTAGGAGATGTTACACAAGCAACCAGCTAGAAGGAAAAAGCAACTTTCCAAACAGGGGACAGAACAAAATTGTCAATTACAGTGTTTCGTAAATTAACTCCAGTGGCATTTGGGAATGCCTATCTGCATTAGTTATGGCTTTATGCCCTATGCTTTGTGAGTAGAGTATGCTGCATTTTGGTAATTCTGAAATGTTATCAATATTTAAAAGGAGAAAGCAATGCCACTGTTTGTTTGTGTATCCTGATTCGTTTGTTTGTATTTCTTATTAAATTGGGGCTTAATAGAACATGATATCTAGCAGTTCCTAGAAAGAGGGGGCACTCTGGATGCTCATGGTAGCTTTCCAGTATATTCCAGCACATAGAACTGAGAAGCAATGAAAGACATGCATTCCCAGTAGAAGAAAGTCACTGCCATGATATATCAGCAGCCAGTGGGGCTATACCACCCCTGGACCCCAGTGTAGCGCCAGTGACTCCCCTAGTTACTATAATCATAACCTATGTGCAGTTGCAAGTAATACCAGAGCCCAAAAGGTGGAGAGGCAAACCCTCTGGTACAGAACTAGGAATTTGGGGGAGAGGGGGCGGGGGGGACTGCTGAGATTTGTGCTTAAGACATACAATCTGCTAACAGGGTGATTCAGGAACTCTGTGTTTTTCCGCTCTTAGTGTGGCAATAAGCCCCGAGGTGGCAGGTCAATACCGCCCTAGGTAATGCGCGAGGGCCTTCACGAAGCCCTGGGGGCATTATCGTGGGCAGTATTGGCCCGCCGTTGAGGGGCTTATTGCCATTAGTATCCCGGACCATTAGACCGGGGTACTAATAGCATTTTGTTCTGTTGCAAAACGCTGATGCGTTTCGGAACAGAAAATAAAGTCTAATAAAATGGCTGCCGGGAAAGGGAAAGGGTAGTCTGATTTCCCTTTCCATGGCGGCCATCGGGAGTGGACGCGCTGGGAACAGAAGTGTTCCCAGCAGGTTCGCTAGCGTGAAAAGAAGAAAAAAGGAAGGTAAGTGGGGTTGGTAGGGCAGGGAGGGGATTAATGCAGGGGGAGGGGTTGGAGGAAAAAAAACTTACCTGAGTCCCCGGCGGGGGACGAAGGCAGCCTCCAGTCATGGGGAGGCTTGGAGCGGGGATTGCCCCATTTCGAGCCTCCTCATTGGCTAAGCAGCTGCCACGCCCCCCACCGGGAACGAACGCAGGCAGTGCATGTACATGTGTCCACGGGATTACACTGAGGTATGGCTCGGAAATGAGCCAATCACCTTTCAGTGTAATCCCGTGGACGCGAGTACCGGGTAATAATTGTAGTTTGCTTTATAGGCAAAAGTGGACTTGTCTAACCCCCTATTTCTTTGCCAGCCAATCCTCACCTGGGGGCCTTAGTGCCTTAATCTCAGTTCTGATCTTTATAAACCAGTGGGAGGTCTGTTTCCCATTGACTTTCTATTGGTTTAAAAAAGGGCAGTCCAAAATTCAATCATGGTCTGTAATCTTGTCTCCGCTTGTGTGTCAGCCCACAGCAAAACACAGACCACCCACCATCGAAAACTGAAACATGCTGGGAGGTCATTTTTTCATTGACTTCCAATTGATAAAAAAATGTTAAAAAAAAGTGCAAATGTTAATCATGATGATATCAGAATCTAATCTAATTCCCTCTGATGAGAACTCCCGCAATCCCAATTGCCTGCTTTGAGGGATTAACATTTATGAATCCGCATATTTATTTCTTAAAGCAGTTAACTTTCCAAAAAGGCAGAAATTCAAGCTAAAGATGCATCTATATAATGGAGAGGTTGAACGGATTTTCATGTTTTCTTCTTTGTTCCACGGCGTGTACTACATTAAATGTTAACAATGGCTTTTTACATTGTATTAAAAAAGTTTAGTCAAAGTATGTAGTTACATTATTTTCTATTTGCAATTACTTTATGTAAAATGATTTCATTTACTTTGTGATTGCGACAGTTAATTATGGCGAACATTTCTAAAAGGATTTATCTATGTGCTAATGTCTCTCTGGCGCTTCAAAGTGAGTACTTTTAACATTTGGACATTTAGACAGCTTAAGTTTGATTATGTTCAACACTTCATTTTGTAAACCAAAATGCAGAAAAATGTAGATGAAGTGTCACTGCGTGCGCATTCTTTTGGTGCAGCTCACGTTATAATTTGTAAAAGCAGAGAAATGTCTGAAGAACACGTTCAAATTATTGTGTGCTTAGTGCTTTTTTAACTGAAAAGAGCTTTTCAGTAGCTCTGCATATCTGTGTATCTGTTGAAGCATCTTAAATGTAATAGTAAGCAGATTACCTATGTTTAAACAAATGGCTTGCCTAGCTGCTACAGTCACTGAAAGAAGGTTTACATAAATATGTGACACCTCTGTGCCCAGTCCTGGACTCGAAGATAATTGCGTTGTCCTTATAAAACCCCAATGAAGACCTATTGGTAAACATGTTCCATAACACCAATTCGTCTTGACCCTTCCGAGGCTTCATTACCCTTATGTCTCATCAAAAAAGTACCACAGCAAGCTTCCTAACACCTTTCCTTTCCTATGTTCAACCCTCTTTGTGAACACGAGAATCCCTCCTGTGCTGTGTACTAGTTGGTCACATTCCCTTTTGTTTGTGTGTTCTGAGAAGCCCCTTCCATTGCATGAATCACTTTGTTTGTCTTTGTCACTTGTTTTGTGTTTTGCACATTAGCACCTTAGGCAACATATTATTTTATTTGAAGAGAGTGCCGAGGGAAGACGACGAGGAGCTGGACTACTCCTCAGCCTCAAGGTAGTCAGACACGTTGCGAGATGGAGGTTGCAGAGGGACGGATGGAGGCTTCTGAGAGCGAGGAAAAGTAGACAGAAGGATCTGGTCCTTTGCAGGGGGCCACCTTTGGCCAGACCCATTGGTTGAAGGAGCTGGTGGGTTGCGGGGAGGAAGATGCAGCTACCAATGAGGTTGTGTTGTGGAAGGAGCATACTTGGTCACAATATAATGTTTTGGGAACAAATCCCTTCCTCGATCTCCCACTCCAACCAAACAGATATGAACATTGATATAAATGTAAGCAAATTCAAAATACATTTTCGCAAATTCAAATCATAAATGAATTATTCAAAACGTGCAAACAAAGCTTAAATCCTCTGCTTCAAAGGCTTTGATTTCTCTCTACTCGCTGTCAGGCCATCATACACTCACTTCATTAAACACATATTGACATTTGATTTACAGAAATCCACTAAAGCTAAACCAACATTCTTTGGTAAACCCCCCTCTGCTCCCCTCCCATCCAAACAAAGTTTCCTCTTTTTCAAAAGTGTAGGAAAACGCTACTCCATCCTGACATGTATCTTGTGCACAAACTGTTTTAAATACAAGTTTATCGCAATACAGGAATAGTTTTAACCAGAAATGACTCCCAACAAACTCTGCCCGTCACAAAAAACCTACATTTATTTATTTATTATTTATTTAGCATTTGGGTTATAGGTCAAAGTATTGAATCAAAAGGATCGAATGACAAAAGGGTCGAATCAAAAGGACTGAAAACAAAAGGTTAAAAAAAAATTATTTATTTTTTACATTTTTTTTTGGTTGTTGGGGGGTTCCCCCCAAACCCTGTTTTTGTGGTAAAAACCACTTTTTTTTTACCTAAACGAAAACCCCCCAAAAAAGATAGAATAAAAAAAATGTTTCGAACCTTTTGTTTTCGATCCTATTGACTCTCACCTTTTGCATTCGATCCTTTTGTATTCGATCCTTTAACCGGACACCAGCATTTGTAAAGGGCTCCTGTCCCACGGGCATCTGTGCTCTGGTTGCATTATTATTATTGGTTATTTTTAATGCACTTAATACCCAGAGGTTTCTAAGCGCGGACCCAGGGATCGAACATGTGTTGCCCCGCGTCGTCTTGCAAAGAAATAAAGACAATGCAGACGGTCAAATTACATTTCACATGTGGCTGGTTAGTGGTTACAAGGAGGGGCAGTCCAGCCTTATGGTACTGTCACTTTTGTAAGTAAGCAATTGGCTTAGCTGAAGGAGCAAAGTGGCCTCAGAAGATTTAGGTGTCAAGTGTAAATAGCCAGGTTTTGAGGTTTTTTCGGAAGGACCAGAGGGAAGATTCTGGTCTTAGAGCAGGCGGGAGTGCGTTCCAATATTTGGCTGCCACCACTAGAAAGCTGCAGCCTCCTGCCTTTGTCTGCTTGAATCTGGGGATGGCAAGGAGGTGTGAGTAGGCTGCCTGGGGGAGTCCATTGGATTGAGATTGAGAGAATTTGCCGGAAATATATAGACGGCCGGCGTTGGCTAGGAATTTATATGTAAGTGAGAGAGTTTTAAATTTAATCCGATCACATACCGGCAGCCAGTGGGCATCCCATCTGGCAGATGAGATGTGGTCTTTTTTTTTTAATATTCAAGGCTGCTCTTAAAACATTGTTTTGTATTACGTGGAGTTTTGGGATGTTACAGGTGGTTAAGCCTGCAAAGAAGGTGTTGCAAACACTCACCACAGTGCCTCTCAAATTAGTGTTAGAAGTTGTGGAAAATAAATGTGAACTGTCCGGTAACCTCCTTTACAGGGATGGAGTCCTGCACTAGCTAGATGATCTCTGGTGTCTTATGCCGTTTTATCCTGCCTTCTTTCAATGTTTCTTTATTGCATCCTTACACCTGGGTAGCATGTCCTCTTGTGTACGACAACCCCCCTGTCGTTTCCTCATCCTCCTCATCCTCCTCATGTACATGCTGTTTGAAAGTTGCTACACTGACTTCAAACCGTGGGTCAAGAATGGATGGCAGAGTGTTTTTAATAATCCCCTTTGACACGACACAGCAATTCATGAGTCCTGCTAGAAGGTCAAGAGCAGTGCTGTGCGCTGTTTATCTTGCTAGACAGTTCTTGTTTATCGGCTAGGTTGAATAGTTCACATTCCAACAGGTACAACAGTGGCAGGCCTTGCTAAGGGACTTGCCATACAGGCTCACCCACTGGGTGGCATTATGAAAAGACTGTAATAGGACACAATTTGGCCAACAGTTGCCACTGTATAGATGTTCTGCAGGTATCCTCCAGTTGCTGGCTCTGGCTATTTCAGCAGTCGATCATTGTGTTGCAATGCATTTGCAGAGGATTCAGCATATAGAGGGCTCAGTTTGCATTGCAGTATTTTAGATGGTTGTGAGTTGGTGCTGTGACTGTAGATTTCCTAACACTGTAGGAGTGAGCGCAGATCTTATAGGCCACACTTTACATCTCATCTAGTGGTGGGTCTGCGCTATAAAGCAGGTCACGGCAAGATGGAAGACATGGGCAAAGCAGGGTATGAGCATGGATTTACCTATTCTCAGGCCAGCTTCAACATTAGACCCATTCTCAACTGCCACAAAACCAACTTGGGGAGTGGCCAATGTGCAATAATCTCCTTTATTTTCTCTCAGAGATCAGTTTTCCTGAGGGATTTGCTATTGAACACTTCCATACACAGGATAGCATGCCAGTAAATTACATCCTGTGGCTGCTATCCTTGGCTTTGCTGATGAGGGTTACTGGACAAGAAGACACAGTCCAGTCATTTGTTCTTTGAGCACTGACCCACGTGTCCATTGTCAGATGGGCTTTCTTGCCCTTACGGTAGTATAGTTGCATTCCAACTGCTTCCATATAATTGTATTCATGGAGTGGTACTGAGTATCGTGTGAAGTGGAGCCGACTTGGAATTTCGCAGCAGGGACCAACAAGGCCCACAAGCTGCCTGAAGCCCCAGTTCTCCACAGAAGAATAGAGCAGTACATCTGTTGCCAACTTTACATCACACCAAGATTGTCATTAAGTAGACAGAGCGGTTTGTGTCTCTGGATACTTAACAACATACTCAAAAGACTCAGGATTGTAGGGGGGATAAGTTGTCTGCATGCCATGGGGTTGGCAAATATGGGGTTCTGACAGGGTTTGCTAAAATCTGGAATGCAGCAAGACACACTGGTGTAATGGTGAAGGATACTTGTGCAGATATACAAGTCTTCCCATTGCCTGCATTTGAGGAGTCGGAGGCTGATTTGTCACCTTTTTATTTTGGAAAGCTTGTGGATGATCCAGGGCCACAGGGAAGAGGCGCCCCAAGTTGGCTTACTGCTTCCAATGCAAGATACTTGTATCCATGTATACCGCAGATGGCAAGACTTGCTTGTTGCTTTTCTGATGTAAAATAAGCCTACAGTGGTTATGTGAGATAGGCCCTAACCTCTCGGCAACTCCTTCATGGGTTCTGCTCTGGCCATTTTGCAGCAGATGCTATTAGTTCCTTACTAGACGGAAGAGCCACTGCTGCTGATGTGACAGTAGTGTGTGTTCTATTAACCCATTTTGGGGAAAGACTATGCACTAGTATGTAGGTAGTGCCTGAAGCTTGCTTCATGTGCACAGTGCTTGCAGTTGACAATTGCACCTACCTGTCAATGCCGCACCCACTTGTTCTACTTCGTTGCCCCCCTCGTTATTTGTAATATCTTCAAGGAAAAGGTGTCTGTCCCAATCCTTTTTCAGGGAATGGAGCATAATCTTTGTCATGTTCTTCATTGCCATGTGTTTCTTAGGAAATCAGTGGTGGGGAATTTTCAGGAATCCTTTTGTTGGTGATGTAATGTCATCGCTTTTCTATCGTGTGCCTCAGGTGATTGGGGTTCAAGTTTATCCTCTTCACCTCAAACGTCATCTTCTGATACTGAATTCAAATGTAATAAAGGTGCATGCACATTACTTCCCAATGCACCAGATTCTGATGATCAGTGTGGCTCGGTCACAGACACCCATACTGTCTGTGGTTCTCCAAAGCAGGTGAAATCTCCCGACAGATACAGTCCTCTCCTGGACCTTACCTGGTCCCCTATCATATCTGGGTAGTGCAGGAGATGTATACATGTTAATTTCATTAATTTCCACCCTACAAATGGCAGAAAACCCAAGACATCTTTAGCCTACTCATCTACCTACAATGCTCACATTTGTTTAAGACCACTTTGGTGTACTCTGCCACCTAAAATAAATATGTACCAAAGTTGTTTTGGCATGCTCTCCCCACCTATGAGCTCTCCCCACCTATGAAATCCACATGTTCCAAAGATTCCTTTGGTGTACTCCTCCACCTATCAAATGCATGTGTGCTTGCGACTGCTTTTGTATAATCCACTGCTTATCAGGTTCATGTGTACCCAAGACTGCTTTGTTGCAATTGTTGCATAATTTGTGTGTCTGTCTAAGTGTGCCCTGGTGTACTCCCCGGAAAAATACATGTGTGCCTGAGACTGCTTTTGTGTACTCTCTTGCCAACTTACTTTTCATGTACCTAAGACATCTTTGGTGTAATCCCCTACCTACAAAATTCATGTATGTCTAAAACATCTTTGGCGTACTCCCACACCTACAAAATGCATGTGAGGGTTATCACTGCTTCGTCATTGTTGGTTGATCACTGCCCCTATGCCCCTAAATCATGTTCTCCCCAGCATCACCCAAAATTCGAACCTAATTGCCTAAGTCTATCAGGCTGTATTATCTATGTAGTGCTACGGTGCTGCGTTGGATCAACTCTCTAAAGTACCATGCGATTTGGCAAGTCGTAGGAACTGGGTTGGTCTCCCTTCTACCCGATGTGCCTCCCAAAGTTGAAGGAGTGTAGGCATACTAAGCCCACCAAGTAACTATAATTCACCATAAAAGGTGCTTTAGAATACTCAAAAAAGGACATTCAGAACCCTCCTTCCATTGTGATTTGACATTGCTAAAAGCCACCTATCAGGCACCAAGGAAAACCCATTTTCACAAGCTGCCCGCCCACCCATAAATCATGTGCTCCCAACATCCTCCAAAAATTCTAACCTAATTGCCTAACTCTATTAGGGTTCTATTACCTATGTATGAGTCGATGAACTCTCTAAAGTTTCGTTTGATGGGGCAAGTCGCTAGGGATTGGGTTGGTCTGGCTACTACCTGATGTAAACCACCAAAGTGAGGCATTCAGAAACCCTGCTTTGCATCAGCACAGATCAAATTTAAACACATGGCATTCAGCAACCTACATATGAAGGTCACGTATGGAACCAGGAAATGTTCCCAGACTTAGTAAATGTTCTGGGCTGGAAAATAGAGCGACGGCATGATGCAGGTGGTCAGAAGCAGGCACCATAGAAAACCTCAAATTATTCAACTTGAACATTGAACTTGCTGATGCCGACTTAGCTAGATAACATTTCCGAGGAGACAACTTCACGTACCTCACAAGAAAATGGAATCTGGCAAGCTTCATTAAATGTATTTGAAATTCATTCAGAACACCCCCAATTCTGAACCAGGAAATAAATCTTTACAGAGCCTTACCAATCAGCAGGGCAGATTCAAAGAAGAATGACTATTAATCCTTATAGAAACGGCTGTAAAGCCCACCCGGCATGACAACGGCATCCGGAGTAGAGTCCACAGTAAAGAGGGGACGGGAGGATGTGTTCCTGACTGTTTCCTTTATGAGCAGGTAGAATGCTACTTGGAAGAAGTTGGTGGCTTTGCTGGAGAAAAGTCTTTTCTACCCGAGCCCTGACGCAAGGGCATGTGTGTTATGTTATGTATGATATCCATTTTGTACAAACGTACAGTGCAACTTACGCCAAAAGGCAGCTTGGCGCAATCTATCAAAAAAGCAGAGTTTTAAAGAATAGTGAAACTGCAGATGAACAACAGTGAACCACAGAGCAAGCGGCAGGGCGTTCCAAGGTTTGACAGCCACCACTGAAAAGCCTGGCCACCAATCCAAACATATTGGAATCTAGGGACAGAAATAAGACATTGGTCCCTAGAACGAAGAAGACAACGGGGCACATATGGGTGGAACTTAAGCTGTAGATATTCAGGCCCCACACCATGAAATACCCTGTGGACCAAGCACAAAGATTTAAAATGCACACACTTGGCCAATGGAAGTCAGTGAAGAGCAAAAATAATCAGAGAGATCTGATCCCTTAAACGGGTGCCAGTGGCCAGCCGTGCTGCAGAATTCTGAAGGATCTGCAGACGCTGTATCAGAAAAACTGGCTGCGCCAAGTACAGAGAATTACAATAGTCGATACGACTTAATACTAAGGCTGCGACTACAGGGGCACGCAGATGCTGATGGATAAACCATAGAATCTTTCTCAGGATCTTCAGCTGTCAGTGACCTGACTGGCAAACTGTGCCTATCTGAGCTGCCAAAGAAAGTGATGCAGAGAGTTTAACACCTAATTCTTTAACTGTGGACACAGGAGCAGGATGAGGGCCAATGGATGCGGGCCAGAAAGAAAAAGTCCACAGAGAGGACGATAAAACCGGACCCACCTTCATCACTTCTGACTTTCCCCCATTCAATGTGAGTCAATTATTACTCCCTTATCTGAGCTGCATGGGAAGGATGGGCCACATCAAGACGAACTATGATCGGGGTATCATCCGCGTAAGAATAACATAGGAAACCGTGGGAGCGGATCAGCGCAACAAGGGGCTGAATGTAGATGTTAAACAGGGTTGGGGAAAGGGCAGAGCCTTGTGGAACACTGCATACCAAAGGAGAGGGTGCAGAGCAGAAGGGAGGGAGAGATAGAGACAGAGCAATTATAGCAAAAAGAACAGAACCAGGACAGGATCACACCAGAAATCCCAGCTGCAGAGAGCTGACTGAAGAGGATGCAGTGGTTGATGGTATTGAAAGCAGCTGACAGGTCTAAAAGAATCAGTGCTGCCATTCCACCCTGATCAGAAATACAAGCCAAGTCAGCCAGCACAGACACAAGTACAATTTCGGTGCCCTGATCTGGCCGGAAACTCCGATTGAAATGCATCAAAAAGACGTGTATCTTTGTAAAACCTGCCTCGCAGCGGAGCAACCAGAGATGCCAACAGCTTCATGAGGAAAGGGAGGAGCGATATTGGGTGAACACTTTCTGGAATAGATGGTCCAGAGAGGGCTTTTTACGCAGGGTAATGATCAGGGCATGTTTAAGTTCAGTGGGGATCTAGCAGGAAAGACTGATAGTGGAGGGACCATTAGTAGCAATCGAAGGCAGAATTTCTTTCACAATGTTTAGAGAGATAGCATCAGCAGGCGATGCAGATTTCATTTTATCCGTGGCAGAGAGAATGTCCATAGAAGAGAAAGAAGGGAACGACTCCCAGGAGGGAGCGTAATCAGCTGAAAGCAAAGAAGTCAACGGACGATCAGGGCTAAGCATGGGGACCACAGGCTCATTAGTACTTAGCCCCGACTGAACAATATCTTTTCGAATATCTACAATCTTGTGTACAACAAGTTTGCCAAGCAGTCACATAGATCCTGAGAAGGAGGACTAAAGGCCTGAGAAAACACATTAGAGGATATAGAATGGACCACATTAAACAATTTTTTAGGTTGGTTGATCGCATTCTCAATCCGATTGGTAAAAGAATTGCGCATAGCCTCGCTAATGGCCCTATGATAGGTGATGGTGATAGCACAGAAAAACACGCTGTGACAGGGAACATAAGGTGAGCTGCACGTCCATTTAGCTTGCCTGCACTTAAGGCGCAGCAGTTTAAGATCCTCGTTAAACCAGTCCTCAGACAGCTGTCCACAGACTCTAATGCTTTTTAGAGGAGCTAACAAATCAGCTGTGGTGGAGAAAATCTAAGATAAGGAAAGATGATCTAGACCAGGAGAGGTGGCACACATATCATTAATATGAGAAGCAATAGAGGAGCGATCAACTGATCGTCAGTTGCGTTTAAATATATTTTGATTAAGAGATACAGATATACGAGCAGTGGACCCATATGTAAAAGGAATTGCAAAATGATCAGACCAGATAACCCTATTAGATCTGAAAAGACAAATGGATCAATACAAAGACAAAGGGGAATTGTGCATCCTCCTTCTTTTAGATCTCTCCGCAGCTTTCAATCTAGTTAATCACGACATTCTTTCCCATCACCTAAACAACGCCGCCCAATTCTACACTGACTCCATTAAGTGGATTAAGTCATTGCTGTCTAATCGAACCATGAGGGATTTCTATGACAATTCGGCAGTCCCTCGTGTCCCAGTGACCTACGGCGTACCACAAGGCTCATGCGTATCACGGACACTTTACAATGCCTTTACAAAGCTTCGAAGGGATTGTGTCCTCCAACGTATTCCTTATCTTTGATAATTCGTCTCCAGCTTGCTGGCCTCGGAAAACAATTTCAGCAGAGGGCGCTGCGCATTGACATCTGTCGAGTTGATGTCCCTCGACAGCCACCGTATCGGCGCTGACGTCACCATGCCCATAAATAGCCACGCGCAGCGTCCGTTGCTCAGTTCCGTTTTTCCGCGCTTCGTGGGGCCTCGGAATATCGTTGCTCAGTTCTTCAGTCAAATATACATCATTATTCCTCGTGAATACCGACTCGTACTCGATGGCTTCCTCATCCGAACCGATGACACCACAGTCCGGCTTCAAAAAATGTCGGGACTGTGGAAAGAAAATGTCGTTGACGGATCCTCACAGGGAGTCGAGCACCATTGTTCGGAGTGCGAGGACTGCATGTCCATGACGGCGAAAACCTTGAAGGAGCGTAAGGGGAAGCTCGAGAGAGGTAAGGCAGTTAAAACTTCTTGAAAAGTTTCCTCGGCAGAGTCGAGACATTCGTCTCCTCGCCATCACAAAAGACATTCTCGTTCTAGGTCTCGAAGCAGTTCCCATCACTCTTCGAGATCTAAGCATTCAAAAAAGAGTCGTCGAAGATCCACTTCCTCATCTTCTTCTTCTTCCGTTTCCCCAAAAAGGGTCTCCTGCCCCACAAAACATAGCTCTCAGGCTGAGTGGGAGGAATTCAGGAAAAAGATGCTTAGCGTCTTCGAGAAAGCGGCCTCGACCCCCTCGAAGGCTGCTGAGGGTGATGCCCTGGGTGAAAGACCCGAAAAATCAAAACGCTGCGAGTCTCAGCCCCCGGCAAAAGAAGCTACTCGAGAGCATCACAAACCCTCGAGTAAATGCAAGGTCGCGTCTTTGACGCCGTTGTCGATTATCCCTTCGACGCATAGATCTGCGTCTTCGACGCCATTATCGAAGGGTTCTTCGACGCACAGGTCAGTCGATTTGACGCCGTCTTCGACGCCGAAGTCGACGCCGAGAAAGGACAAACCCACGGCCACCTCACAGCCAGTGGCCATACGCAGAGCCTCGATCACGAGAATGTCGTCGACAACCTTGAGTAGAATTCCGATACTCTCGAGTTCCTCGAGGCCTCTACCAACTTTCTCAATGCCTTTTTCGATGGCTTCGAAGCCTTTAACGTCCGCGTCGACGACGTCAACGTTTTCTCAGCCAATTATGACGAATTTGGCCCCTTCTGCTCTATAAATGGGATTTATACCATTTCCAAGATCTGATCATTCCAGAGGCTTAGCATCTATTTAAGAGGAAGGGGAGATTTCAGACCAGGAGAGACCTTTTGAGTTGCAGGGATCTGCAACTCCTGTACCAGAGGAATTTACCTCTGAGGAAGGTAGGTTTAAGGACCTCCAAGAATCCTTACATGAAGCAAGTGGGTTGGACACTTTCCCAGAAGTGGAATTTGCCAAACCAGACCCAGGGGAACATGCTGAAACCCCTTATAGAACCTTGATGGCAAGGATAATAGAGTTTATGGGGTGGTCTACACCTTCACCTGCTTTTCAGCAAGAGGACCTCACAGATATTTTGGTTAAAGGTCCACAGGAGGATCCTGTGGTGCCATTTCGTGCGGCACTACAAAGGAAAATATTGGCAAACTGGGAAACCCCTGAGGTTATCCCGGTGGTTAACAAAAAATTATCAGCCAAGTATAGAGTGTCTACTGCTGACCCTGAATATTTATCCAAACACCCAACTCCGGAGAGTCTGGTTGTTCAGGCAGCAACTTCATCAGGTAGTAAATCGGCTTCCCCTACTGTTCCACAGGACAGGGATGACAAGAGATATGATTCTATGGCCAAAAAAGTATTTTCTGCATGTAGCATGGCGTTAAAATCCATCAATGCCACTTGTACGCTCGCAAGGTTCAGCCACACACTTTGGGAGTGTGCTTCATCAGCGGCTTACTGCCTCCCGGAGGGAGAAGAAAGGGAAGCGTTTCCCAACATCATTAAGGATGGTAAGGACGCAATGTGCAAATCCCTTCACACTGGCATCGATTCTGCTGACAGCATCAGCAGGGCCATGGCGGCAAGTACAACAACCAGGAGATTTGCTTGGTTGCGAAAGTCTGGTTTTGCTCCAGATGTGCAAAGCAGACTCTTGAATATGCCCTTTGACGGCTCTTCTTTGTTTGGTAAGAAGGCGGATGACAGTTTAGAAAAGCTTCAAACATCAAAGGCAGCTGCAAAATCCCTCTGAGCTGCAATCCATCAGACACCATATCGCCCCTCAGGAACCTCTTGGAGAGGTAAGTCCTTTCGCTTCTATTCCGCATTCGGAAGAGGCATAGGACAGCCGGTTCAAAGGGGTCAGAAAAAATTCACCTGAGGTGGACGGGGTAAAAATACAAAAGCCGCAGCAGCAGCAGGTGCCTCTTTACCCTCGGCATCTGCATCAGCCGCCTCCAAACCGCTCTGAGGACTCTCCTCACAAGACACCAGTAGGGGGCAGGTTAACTCAACATCTGACGGAATGGCAGGCTATTACGTCAGATGCTTGGGCATTGGAGACAGTTGCCCAAGGTTACTGCCTGCCTTTTCTACGCATCCCTCAGAGTCATCTACCGGGGAACAGCTCTCTGAAAGTTCCAGATCCGCTCCTCTTGCAGGAAATTGTAGACCTGCTAGAGAAAGGTGCCATAGAACCGGTACCTGTAGCGGAGAGGAACAAGGGCTGGTACTCCCCCTACTTTCTCATCCCGAAGAAAGACGGAGGACTGAGACCTATCTTGGACTTACGAGAATTGAACAAGTTCCTCAGGAAGGACAAGTTCAAGATGGTAACTCTCTTTCAGATCCTTCAGGCCCTCCAGCTCCAGGACTGGCTGGTATCTCTGGACCTCCCTGAATGACGTTATGGAGGTGTTGCTTTCGGCCAGAAGGCCAGCAACAAAGTCTTTATACCGCTGCCGTTGGAACAAATTTTGCAGCTGGTGTAGAGAAGAGAATATCGACCCATTTTCATGTGGAACACCAACAGTGTTATCGTTTCTACTCTATTTGGCAAATTCGGGCATTCAAGTTGGGACTATCAAGGGCTATCTCGCAGCGCTATCGATCTTCAAGCGCACTGCAGAGGAGCCTTCGTATTTCAAATTGCCCTTAGTAGTACAATTTCTAAAGGGATTAACTAATGTCTACCCTCCAAGACCATTCCAAGTTCCCTTATGGGGCTTAAATTTAGTCTTAAATTTCCTGATGGGTACTCCTTTCGAACCACTCCACTCTTGTTCGCTAAGATTTCTCACCCTTAAAACTGTCTTATTAGTGACACTAACATCTGCTAGAAGGGTGAGCGAATTACAAGCTCTATCTTGTAAACCCCCTCATACAATTTTTCATAAAGACAAAGTTGTCCTACAGGTGAAGCCTAATTTTCTCCCAAAGGTGGTTTCTGAATTCCACATCACTCAGAAAATTACATTACCTTCATTCTATCCTCCTCCCCATCCGGGGAAAGGAAGAAAGGCTACACAGGCTGGACCCAAGGCAGGCTTTAAGCTTTTACATCAGCAGACTTGCTAGGATTAGGCAAGCAGACCAACTATTCGTAGGTTACTCAGGACACAAATTGGGACTACCGATAAAGAAACAGACCATTTCCAGATGGATTATTTTGGCCATTCTGGAATGTTACAAACTAGAAGGGAAAGAGCCTCCTCAAAATCTTAGGGCTCATTCAACCAGGAGTATCGCAGCCTCTTCGGCCCTCCAAAGAGGGGTTCCGGTTCGAGATATATGTGCGGCTGCCACATGGTCGTCCGCACATACCTTCACAAGATTTTACAACCTGGATTCCTCCTCTAGTCAAGAGACTAGGTTTGGCAAAGCAGTATTACATTCTGTTCATTCCTAAAAGGAACCATGGCGTTTTTACTCCCACCTCCAATTACACAACACTGCTATGGGAGTCTATCAAAGATAAGGAATACGTCGGAGGACACAATCCCTTCGAAGAACAAGTTACTTCTTACCTGGTAACGTTCTTTCGATGGGATGTTCCTCCGCCGTATTCCTTATCGCCCCTCCCATCCATCCCCGCAGTAATACTTCCCGTGTGGTTGCAGCTTACGCTCCTTCAAGGTCAATAACCAATTCAGGCATGACTTATCTTATGCTACAAAACGGAACTGAGCAACGGACGCTGTGCGTGGCTATTGATGGGCCTGGTGACGTCCGCGCCGATACGGTGGCTGTCGAGGGACATCAACTCGGCGGACGTCGATGTGCAGCGCCCTCTGCTGAAAATGTTTTCCGAGGCCAGCAAGCTGGAGACGAATTATCAAAGATAAGGAATACGTCGGAGGAACATCCCATCGAAAGAACGTTACCAGGTAAGAAGTAACTTGTTCTTCTATTTGATAAATTAGATAACATGTGTATCACAGACACAAATTACGCGGACGATGCGCAAATACTAATACCCATTTCTGGATGCCATGATACTGACTCCAAAAACTTAAACAAGATATACCTGGCCATCTAGGCGTGGATTGCTCTTAACAAATTGTGTCTTAATGACGACAAGTCTGAGTTAATCCTCATCGGCAATAAAACCAAACTCGATAACCTCCCATACAAATCATTCACTATCGACTGTAATATTATTACAGTCACGAAGGAAATACAAACCTTGGGGGTGTACATCGACTCCTCCGTCACCCTAAACAGAAAAGTCAACGTGGTCGCCTCATCAGCAGCACACACCACCAAATTGATAAAAGCTAGCAGACCTTTCCTTTTCACTGAAAACTCTATCACCCTCGCAAGAGCTTTGATATTATCTAGGATAGACTACTGCAACTCTCTATACGCAGGAACCAGCTCACAAAATATCAATAAATTACAGGTTGTCCAAAACAACGCCATCCAAGCTGCCTTAAACATTCCCAGGCATGAACACATATCTACCTTCAGGAGGAAAATCCATTGGCTCCCTGTCCAGGACAGAATTACTTTCAAAATACTGATGCTCACCCACAAATGTACCACAGATAAGGCACCCATGTACCTCAGCAACCTCATCCGCAAAATCCAATCCAACAGACCAATCCAATCCCAGTACACCAATCTTCTCATCACCCCCAAATACAAAAGATAGAAAGCAGGAGGAACAAGCTTCTCGACCGTAGCCCCTAAATTGTGGAATGCCCTCCCCACTCATCTCTGAAATGACTTCTCCTTCTGATTTTTCAGGAAAAACCTAAAAACCTTACTCTTCAGGACAGACCACCTCCCCCCCACACACTAGCTGCGAGGCATTAGCTCATTACCGGCACAATGTATGTATATAAACTGCATGAATGTACATAAATGCTCACTGTTTTCTGCGTAAATATGTACTTCTGTAAATGTAAAAACGTAATTTCTGCAACTATGAAGATGCTTACCGAATTAACCTGTAACCACCTCCTTAAGTATGTTTTGTGCGCCTATTTGCCTTTGGGCTTTGTGCACTTTATAAATTAATAAATAAATAAACCCTAAGAGATATATCAGTGATCTTAGCGAAAATCAAATCAAGCCAATTGCCAAGTACGTGTGTCGGCTCCGACACTAGTTGATCAAGCATCAGGTCAGCAATGGCAGGCATAAAATGAGCTGCAGCAAGATCAGATGGATCAATTTATTTGTAATTAAAATCACCAGCCACAACCATATTGGTATATTGAAGCTGAAGACTGGCCACCAGGTCAACAAAAGAGTCCACGAACGCAGGATCAGAGTGAGGGGGCGGTAGACAATCAAAACATGAACAGACCTAGAGGCAGACAGAGCCATACAAACCATATCGACGGTATGAGGTACTGGGGAAGACCCAGTCAAGTAATGTCTGAAAAGCCAATATCATGTTAAGACCTGGTCAAGTATCCCAAACTCCAGGTTATGGTGAGACCTTATCAAGTGAATGTTGAGCCCCAGGCCGTGGTGAGATCTGATCAAGCAAATGCTGAACCCCAGGCCCCGCTGAGACTTGTCCAAGTAAATGCTGAATGCCCAGGTCATAGGGAGACCTGATGAAGGGAACTCTGATAATAGGGGGCCTTATGAAACGTAGACAGGGTGATATGGGTAGCAAGGTCACGGCAAGACCATTGTTAGGAAACCTTGTGTTCTGTGTGGAAGACCCATCTTGGTTGCAGTAGTGTGGAAGAGACTAGCCCAGGGTCGGACTGAGATAAGAAATAGGCCCGGACACCCAAAAAAAAGTGGCCCACCCCTCACCTCAAAAAAGTGGCCCACCCCTCGCCTCAAAAAAGTGGCCCTCAAACCATCATCCGTGAATTGCGTCAATTCACAACTTTAGAGAAAATGCTACTTATGGAGGGTTCATGTGTCTGTTACATTACAACACAACTCATAAAATAACAACTTTGCATACAAGAATGGATCACCATATGTATCATTAATATCTGTGTTTATAAATCCATATTGTCAAAATACTGTGATTGCAAGCTGACTTCCAAGGCCAAATGATAATATTTTATTGTATTACACTTACGCTTAAGTTCTTATTTATAGAACAAATATGCATACACTATCACCTAATCTGTGTTGGCTTCTCATTTATCGACCTCAGAAGCTTGAAAGGGTGAGATGGCCATGTTGGGATTTAAACGTGCAACCTGCAGATCACACACACACATTGCAGCAGCGAGTGCTGAACCCACTGAGCTATCATATCATCTATAGTAAAATGAGCAATTATTATGTAGTGGATACCATTAAACTGGTAACTGAGATTTAACAGCAGACCAGTTAAGTTCCGTTGTGGTACGCCCTCTGCTAAACCTATGTCAAATACCAACATGTCCCAGCTCCCCACTCCATCCCAGCTGGAAGGGGCAGCATTTCATCAGTTCTGCGCTTACCTTCTGCTCGCACCGCGCATGACGCACGCTTATCTGCTTCTGCTTGGGTAATGGAGGTGCAGCATTATTTGCACCAAGAGTACACATGCACTTAGGATCTGGGCAGGATTTGAATTAATTGCCACTTGGCTCCAAACCCAGAGACCTACATTGGCAGCTCTACCCAGGACCCTGGGTATATACTTCCAGCATGGCAAATTTCGTTGCATATTATGGGTCCCAGAAGCTGTCGCTGGCCACATCTTTCACGATAAGTCAGTGAAAGGTGTGGTTCTGGTTTATGAATTTCTGCTCTACGTGGATAAAGGCTGTTTTCAGGGAATATGATATGAGAGGAAGTAAACATATGTCGATCATCAAGCCCAAATACTATAGAAATTCTATATGATCCTCAAGGGGACAAGGTAATGTGTCCATACGGTGCTGGCTAGTATCAGGGTGGTGCATCTCTTACCTCAGCTCAGGGCTGTTTGCGTCTCTCCGTCTCTCCGCTACCAACAGCAGGCAGGCAGTCTCAGCCACCTGTGGTTGTGATGGTGAGTGGGCTGTGGGATAGGGGGTTGGAGGGTCGCCTCTGTGCCGGCTGGCTATGACCTGGGTGGCTGCCTGAGTCGGTGCCGCTCTGTGCCCTCCTGGGCTGGCTGGGGCAGGGGCAGCAGCCCTCTCTGGCTGTTGCTTCACACTGCTGCTTTGCCTGAGTGGTCCTCAATGTCTGGACTCCGAGTCCATCCGAGACTCCGAGACTCAGTGAGGACAACAGCCGCCTGGCCTCCTCCGGACAGCGGCCTCCTCCTCCACCTCGACTCGCACAGCATGTGGCCCTGGTCCTCCTGAGTCCTGGACTCCTGGGCCCTGGCAGTGGTCCTCCTTTCTGTCTGTGTGTGCGTGGCTGAAGCCTGAAGGAGCTCTGCAAGCTGCAGCCCGACCTCTCTGCGCTGTGAGTCTGTGTCATGGCAAGTTCAGCTCAGCACTGTCGACAGCAGGGTCAGAGAGAGGCTGCCGGGCCCAAGCAAAATATAGTCAGTAGGGGGTGGGCAGTGCCAGTGAGGGCTGGTGGTGACACAAAGTCTTGCTGCATTTTAATTGACAATAGTTGTTTTCAATTTTGCAAAGTGGCGTGCAACAAATTGGTTGCTTGCATCCTACAAAGTTGAAATCAACTTTAATGTGCAAGCCCCTTTCCTAGCCCAACTCTGCAGGCATCCTGCCTCCATGCTCCTCAGCCTGCCCTGCGGCCTCAGACCAGGTGTGAGTTCTCACACCGACACGTTGCTGCAAACAAACACTATCTCCTCTTGAGTGATGCTCTCTCTGTGTGAGCGGAGCATGAGCCGGGCTCGAGCACCATCTGGTCCGGACCACCCGTCTACTTTTTTGTGTGAATAACCATAATTGCATGCATGGAAATCAAAACAAGGTAAGAAGTGTTACCTTGCTTTGATTATGCTGCCCGGCCCCAGCAAGCCCAACCCCTTCCCCCTCCAGAGCAGACAGGTGATCTTCCAGAGGCACTGTAATTACGGGCCAGCCGGCAGCCAGGCCCAGCCCACTCCACTCCAGAGGTTCTTTGCTGGCGGCCCTGTGCGGCACACCATGTGAGCTTGCCTGGGCTTGACTGCCGAAAGCCCGAATTGGAAACAAACATGTGCAATAAAATGCACAATGCAGTGGCGCGAGCCACTGACCTGCTGCATGCAGGCACACACAACAAGATTCAGTGAGTTTAAACCATTATAGTTGTGCGGGCCGCCCGTGGCTACAAAGCAAAAGAAAATACTTTTTTTCCGCACTGAACTGGGCTTGTTATTATTGTCAATGCACAGTTGAGTGCAAAAAAACTATTTTTTTTTCCTCGCTCAAACCGACCCACACGTGGGGCAGAAACCGGCCCCCAGGAGACTAATGATGATTTCATAACAGCCACTGGCCGAGGGGCCAATCCGACCCTGGACTAGCCAGGTGGAATACCAGAGGTTGAAGTAAATTCAACAACTCAGTGGGAAAAGCTGAGACTGAGAATTCAAGCTGGGAAATAAGAAGGCAAAGGTGAAGCCTGACCAGAACGTTGAGGAGCAAGGGACAAGGGAGAGGTCTGAAGGATGTGAGTGAATTTAAGAAGAACATCGAGGGTCCAGGCCATTAGTAAATACTGAAAAAAAGTGTACAGGAGAAGCCTGTTTATATTGTGTTTTAAAATATGGTCAAAGTTTGTACAATATGATTTGTGTACTATTTTGGTTTGCCAATACTTGGGACTTTGTGTTTTAGATTAGGGACTAGCTGAGAGCGTAAGGATTTATCAAGTATAAGTGCGGAACGTTCTGTTGGCAACATCCTTTGGACAATGTCTTATGAGGGATGAGGAATTATAAAACGATGAAGAAATCTGAACCCCATCTGGTAAATCTTTGGTTTTCAACACAACCGAATGACAACCTAGATGAAATTTGTCTTTTTGGTTGGAAGACAATACATCAGAGTCCCAAAGGAAGCAACAGGGATCAAGATCTGTGAATGATGGAATGAAGATGAATTTTAGCATAAAGAAGTACTCAAGATTGACTAGATTTAGATCATGAGTTCATTGCCTTATTTACAAATTATGCAGGCTTTCTCATGCTAACTGCATATTTTTATATACAGAAGTGTACATCTCGCGGTAATCGGTTGGGTTACCTGAGTATTTTTCATCGCGTAGCACATTCCCTTAAATAGGATTCAAGATATGATCACATTTGTGTTGCTTGCATCATTGATGTTATCAGCAAAAGTGTTCTCCTAATGCAGTGATATTCAAACATTTTTCTTACCGAGCCCACCTTTGAATAGAAATATTGTTTCTGTGCCCCCACCTAGGGTTCCCCCCCCCCCTTAGGGAATCCAAATGATGTCCGGGGGAGGGGAAGGCAAGCTCTTTAAAATATATCAGATGGTCTACTGCTTTTATTTTCAATTAAAAGCAGTCACCTTAATCCTTTTTTTTTAATTAAAGTCATCTTATTCCCTTTTTGAAGAGACTGGGCCCTCCTGAACATCCTTTGGATCCCCTTAGGGCCCCCGCTCCCAGTTTGAAGACCACTGCCCTAATGCATTAGACACATTTAATGGATCTGCATGACTAATAACTAGCCATGTTAATGGTATTTTTTAATTATTGCTACATAATATTTCAATAGTGTTGCATGACAACCTCACTTTCAATGAATACTCAAAATATATATTAACAACATATCAATAAAGAATGATTGCATTGTATGAGCAGAATAATTTCATATTCATATGAATCGTCCCAATCAATCCACTGTTCATTATTCAGCATTATTTAAAGTCATTTTAAAATGACAGTTGAAAGACCTGGTTATAGAACAGCAGCAGCAGTTTTATCATATCAGCTAGCACACACTTGGTTATTTTAAGATGTCTGCCAAAGTCAACTCACTGTCTCCAGTAAGTCAATTGTCTAGATTTACTTTATATAAAGCAAAGCATACAATTTCCACAGTTAATCCCTTGTTCACTAATGAGCATTATTCAATAAGACATTTTAAAAAAAAATATGGTAAAAGTCAATGTTACAGAATGGCAACATTAGTATTACAATACTAGCTAACACACATGCCCATTTTAGGATAGCTGATAGAGTGAACACTCCGCTCCTAGTTTTTCCTTTGTCGATCTTTACTTATCTATATATATAAAAGTAAAAAATGTTTTGTTTTTGTGTTTGTGGGTTTGTTTGTTCCTCATACAATTCCACACAGTTCCACCAATTTGCACCAACCTTTGCACAGTTACGTGTTAGGACCCTCCGGACATCACTGGCTACATTACATGTGGACACCCCAACTCGTTCCGCAGATTTCAGCCCCTACACACATGAGACGGTTGCCTGGAAGTGGAGAAACATCAAAGTGGTGTTAAATGACATCATAGAGTTCATTGCAAGTATCTGGATGCGGCCTATGGGACCTTGCAAACCATGGTTCAAGGCCCTAGGATGCACTTTTTCAGAGATATCTGCACCGCAACGCAACATACTGCACAACGCTAGGGTGAGGCGACAGGTGGGGAGAGCGCACAGAAGGTCCCATTATGCTGCAGCACACCAACTATCGCCTCCCCTCTACATCTGCTCCGGGTAATGTAAGCCAGTCACATGCACCCATTCTCAGTGCAGTCAACTTCAGAGTGCAAAACGATAAGCGATTCGGAACAGGGACCTATAAGATCATTGATTTTCAACAAGTGAGGAGAGTGTTATGTTGGTCTGCAGAACCTGTGCAGAGTACGGGTACTTTTTGCTGGTTTTATATAAAGTAAATCAAAATGGCAAATAAATGCCAGATAATATGCAGTTTCAGCCTGAAAACAAACTGCACTTTTATACTTTAAGGTAAGGAAGAGTGGAAGTTTTTTTTTGTCAACTACATTTTCAGCCCCTTCCCCTGAATAGTTGGATATGATATGATATGATAGGTTACTTATAACGAGCCTAATACCCAGAGGTTTCGAAAGCGCAACCCGGGGATTGAACCTGTGTTGCTCCGTGTCATCTTCCTTCCAAGACTAACATGTTGCCTTGAGCTATCCTCCCGAGATATCTACTAAATGATAAGGAATAGATGACTGATATCATTATTAGAGCTTATTTGTTTGGTTCTCTCTATTGGAGAGTTCATTATTTGCTTTACGATTTGGCCAATTAAAAAAATAATATAGAACATCAATGATTGGGGTATATTGAAAGAGGATTTATAAAGGTATATTCACAATTAATTGTGGTTAAGGTATAATACTTTTGCTAGTTATCTGTGTAAAGCTGGGCTTTTTTTGATAAGTGATCCAAAGGGGACAAAATGTAATCCACAGAAGAGTACACACTGTGGACGAACAGAGATTTATTGATCCCCCTGCCCCCCAACAGCTGGGAGAATACGTTCAGACAGTCCTATGACTAAACTGTGTGAAGGGTTCTCAACCCTGCCACTGCTGAGACACTATGCAGCAAAACATTAATTACATTTTGGGGCATATCAAAATAAATGATTAGCCAGCGGCACCGAGTCCCTGGGAACCCTGTACATTAGTTAATGCCAATTGGTGAAAACATTTCCTGGAACAAAACCCTCTACCACCCCTTCATGATGTCATGATACCAACTCTCCAGCATTGGTATCTTTCATAGATTCATATGCACCCTCTGTCCTCCCCAGGACCATTCGCAGGTAGAGACAACGTATCATCACTCACCTGTTAGAATCTGAATATGGCCTCCAGGGGAGGGGCTTACCATTCAATGTCCCTTTGGCTGGGACCAAAAGCAACCATAATGAGGAGGATGGATTACAAATTAATAAAAGTAGGGCTTGTGTAACTGAGGATTCCCAACCTGACAAAGCATGTAAATCTATGAAAGATACCAATGCTGGAGAACTGGAGTTACAGGTAAGAAACGTACTGCTTACTTGCCTAGACTGGTTAAATTATTTTCTGGCATCAAAGGTAAAACTAAACAAAAGATGTGATGGCTGGAAAGTTTACAATCAATCTTTACTGCTGGCATCGCTCCGTGCAACCCCCCAGACCATCGTTCTTCAGCCTGCCAAGCCATTCCATAAAGGAGAAAGACCATATGTAAGTCAGCCTTGGCCCCATCCCAAAAGGGACAGCCCAGCACAAACTACTTGATCACTTACTTCTGCACAAGACCACAAGTAACCCAAGACATGTTTCGGCTTCATTCAGTGTCATCAGTGAGGTGTAGCTTAGGTTTCTAGCCCAACAAGGGTAAACCCAACATCAGTGTTCTTTTATGGTTATATTGGCCTACATTGGTGCAGTGAGTCTGGAAATGTTTTCTTACTGTGGAATGGTATTTTTCTACTTATGCCATAATATTGGCATATACTGTGCAGCATTGTGATGAATCTGATGATGTGATCACTCCTTTCCCAGAGGTACCCTCTCCTCATGTGGCCAGAGATGGCAGACGCTACCTGATCCGGGCCCTGAGAGCGGCTGTTTGAGGGAGAACCACATGGGGAGGCGACCCTCGGGGATGACATGACATCATCAGATAAGACATGGTATCCCCCTTTTCCTTTTAGGATTATTGCCTCCATTCCTCATGCCCTAATGACATACTGCCATCATCCCCTGAAGACCCTTTATACTTTACTGTGATAGTGTTCCTCAATATCAGAGAGCAAATAAAAGAACAAAAACTGAGACGAGGAAGAGGCAAGGAGCAACGATGATTACGCCTAATGCAAACCAACGCCAGCAGTCTAGTAACCATACTGGGAAAAGAAGTATGTAGTTCGTCACCTTCTTTCCCAGCTATGGTGAGGACAGCCTAGGAGAGAGACAGGGAGTACGGCGGCTGGCGGCGCAGGACAATCACTGCTTCTGACGTGAGTCGGAACAGACAGAAGAAGCAGACGGCTTAGCAAGTTGTGAGAGGCTTGGGAACTTTGTGCAGAGAAGCTCACAGGTCGAAGCTCTGCCACAGAGACTCTGAGAAGAGAGGAAGCTGCCAAAGGGAGCCGCAGACATGGTAGAAGCTGATGAGCAAACAAAGCTCTCTGGAGACCTGATGATAAGCCACAGACTGACACAGGAGACACAAGGGACCCGGAAGCTGCTGCTGAGAACCACAGGGCCACCGGAGCGCTTTGTAGAGTGTACTGCATACCGAAGGAAACGTAGTGTGAGAGCTGGGGGAAGCCTGAACAGGATAATCGGGCCCCTGGGACACTTGATTACAAGACAAGAGATCCATGAGAAAGGGTCTGAGAACCTTAGCCACATTAGAAAAAACATGTGGGGAAAACAGTGTGGCAGAAAGGACTAAAATTAAAGGAATGTTAAAAGACCTGGCAGGAGAGTATACCGGGCGTAGCCAAGTGTGTTTAAAGTAAACTACATAATGAAAGTCATGGCAGGTGAGTATACCAGGCGTTTTGTGAGTTAAAGAAACCCAAAAAAGACCCATGCCCTAAGGATTCTGAATTTCAGTGAATGTGCAAAGAGAACCTGATAGGAGAATACCTGGTGTTATGCAAGTGTGGGATCAAGGAACTATATGAAAGAACCTGGCAGGGGAGTATACCAGGTGTTGTTGTTGTGTGAGTCAAAGAATCCCAAGCAAGATTCATGCTGTTAGAATTTTTGAATAAGATGAATGTGAGAAGGATTGTGGGGAAGAGACATTTCACCTGAAACAAGTTGCAACATCAAGACGAGGGAGTTATCCTCTTGAGCTACAAAGAACTTGGTTATTCCTTTGAACTTTTGCTTTGGTGGAGAGAAACCTGCGGAAAGGAGTCATTCCCTGGAACTGTGAAAATGATTCATTTTGAACCTTTTTATTTTTACTTGAACATTTGCGCACTGTGCAAGCCAAAGACATTAGCTTAGCACCTTAGAGTTACTTTTAGAGTGTGAGGGCTAGGATAGGATTTCAGAACACAGGACATTTTTAGCTTTGGACATCCTGACGCATGACAGGCCCTTAGTTGTGGTTGAGGTAGGGAAATACCTCCTAGGTTAGAGATAGTGAGGCATTTTCTAACACTTTTATTATTTAATAAAAGTTTATGGCAAGCACCATGAGTTTTTCAGTGTCCGCGTCTCATTCCTGGCTCTTGACAGCCTGCATAAACATGCATGGGGACAGAAAGCTTTAAAAGGTGTTTTTTATATTGGCAAATATTGTGGGCAAATGCATCATGAAAATGCGTTGGAAAATATCCCTGTGCACAGTTAGTGACTTGCACCTATTGTTTTTGTTTCATGTGTTACTCTACAGAACCTATTGCAAACTTTGTCCCCAACTTTTCACAGAAATTGCGCTACAAAATGCACCCTTTTAATCCATTATTTCCTTTCCACAGGGGAGTACCCACCTGAACCCACCTTTGACTAGTACAGGCTCTTGCTATGCTGGGTTGCTCCTGCAACTTTGGGAGAAACATTAATAGTAATTCATTATTGTGATTCAGTTCATTTAGAACTTTACACAAATAATACAAAATCATATCATAACAAACAAATCATTCAGTCAATCAATCACTCCCTGTCAGGTCAAATTGATTCAATTTAAATTTGCAGAAATAAAGAGAGATCAATAATCAATCAATGATCAATAATCAATAAACAATATGCAATAATCAATAAGACAATCGATAAAACACAGTAAAATGGAACAGTGAAGTAAAATTCAATATAAAAATGCATAAGAGAATCCTAAGAAATAAGACTGAATTCTGAAAAGGAGTACAAGCCCCAAATTTCATTACATTCCGTCCCTACCGTTTGTTCAGAATTTACATGATATTCCAAAAGGGCAAAGCCCATCAAACAACCATCCAGGATTTGACCTGCAGCCACACACGATACAAGGCACTCTGGGCAGAGACAGTGTCTACATTTAAGCAGTAGTCTCAAAAGGAGTCAGAAAGAATTCCCTCATAGCTGTGTACAAGGCTGCCAAGATTACATATATACAGGGGCCCCAGTCTGCTACACTGTGTGAGCACATGCCTAGCTGTTTCAGCATTATCCTTGAGGCCACAGATACGACAATGCCTATTTTCAACAGGTAGGCTCAGCTGTGGTCCTGTAATTGTAAGTACTGGCAGTTGGTTAGTACGAAGCTTCAGCAGAAACGATCTTATGGTTGGGTAAGGGCATAGGAGCAGATAAGGCTGAGACCTCCTATAACGGTGGACCACATGTGGCACTGCTTCATACCCCTTTAACTTTGAGAGGTGGGTGTTTTCACACTTATTAAACTTTCTCTCGATGGATTTCTTCAGATGGATATAGGGAGTGTTTTTACTAAAATCTGGGACCCAGTTTATCTCTGTGAAAAGCTTCTCATTAAATGCCTTATAGTTATGGCCCATAAATACCCTTTCTGCATTGTGGTTGTGCCCAGATGCTGCCAGTAACTAACATATAGGGCCAGAACAGGACTTTAGAAATAGACATCCTCTAGCCCGAGTTGCCATTCCACACAAGGAAGTTAAGCCCAATTCAAAGCGTAGATATTCCATGGAGCATGAATGGCCCAAGCCCAAAGTGGATCACCAAGAAACCTTCCAACTTATTTAGCCAGGAGAAGTCCTGCATAGCAAGGGCATCTAGGCCATACAATATAGAGGGAACGAAGCATTGTCTATACAGCATAATGATCCCTGTAAATGAAAAATGAGCTTGAACCTTTGGCGAACGTACATGCCTGGATAGTCAACTGTTTTGCTCTTCGGATTTTAGTATTTACTATGTGACTATAGTCACCCAAGGCATTTGTCTCTAGACCCAAATAGGGATAGGGCATGATATAGTCAATGATGCCTACTAATGTGTCCTTCCTAACCCTGTTCATCTTTTTCCTGGTAATTAGCAATTCGCTAGTTTTCTCTAGGTTGATGGTCAAACCTAATTGGTGTGCATAGGCAGACAGTTCATTGAGCATGTTCTTCATGCCAGTGTACATCTGATCAAACAGGACCAAATCGTCGGTGTACAACATACCCACCATAGGTAACTCTCCAATCTTGGGGGGACAAATTGCCTTGGCGAACAGGCATAGTAGGTCAGCTATATCTAGAAAACAACACTGGAGCCACTACACACCCTTGTTTAACTCCCAAATGTATGGTGATGGAACTCTGAGAGAAACATTAAAAACAAATTCACCAGCCACCACTGTTCACCTGCACCTAAGGAGCCCATAATATATAATATGTACACCTTGCAATGGTTACACACACTATGCTTGTCAGTGCCATGCTCACTGGACATTCAGTCTGGGATAAAGAGAGGCAGAGAAAGATGCAGAAAGAATCCAAGAGGGGTCCTGGCCACACACAGATGTTCCAGAGAACCCAGAGTGACACCCTAGCACACTGAGCTTCCCAGAGCACAAACAGGAGGACACAAGTGCTCATTAGATCTCACAAAGAGCCTTTCAGTGTGCACAGATATCTCCACAGAGAATAATATGGAAGAAACTCATCAAACACACTAGAAAAAGCTCACCCGACTGCACACAAGGCTCATTAGAGTCTTCAGCACATTAGGGGCACTTTGTAGCCCACCCGGACAGCTCATCCATTCATACACATAGAGCACTCAGAGCACAGAGCAAGATCATGGGAACACAGCACACAATGGGGTCATCAAAGTTGATGCAGCACTCCCTGGAGTACAGAGCACATAGGGAAAACATTGAAGTACACCACGCACAAGGCTCATTGCAGAAAACAGAACAAACCCCGTCCCCCCTGCCACCGGACATGTCAATTTGTTGTTCATTTAGAGGTTTCTAAGGTCCTGAATTTCCCAGTAGAGGATCTGTGATAAAGACTAGTAGAGGTGGAGACGTGCTAGAGCTCCATCTTTGTGAATACATAAAGGCTTGGAGCTGAAGGAGGAGGATGTATTCCCACTCGGTGTGGACCAGTAGAACCTGGAATGCACATGAACAAGTGCTCTTCATGTCCCTTCTGGAAGCCCTTTCACAGGTGAGTATTGCTGCCCAGGCTACTCTCAGCCCAACCATGTTTTGACCGACGGAGCACTCTGTTGTGGGAACACAAAGTAATAGAGAGCCCAGCTTTCACCCTCACACCTCAGTTATTTGATGGAGCTTGTCTAAATGTGTACTTTGCAAAAACTTCAGCTGCTACTGTCAGCCAAGGAATAGGCAAGCACTTGCCCCCATGCTCCTTCTGCCAGCTGTCCCCTGACAGGCAGCTAATGAATGCACTGGTGTGGAGGGCACACGCCAAACACTAATACTTCCAAGGGCTGCCGTGCTGCACAGCATTTCTGCTGCTAACCAGCCCTCCCCTAAATGCACCAGCATTATGCCTGTATAATTAGTTGCACCGGTACCACTAACCCATCTAATTGATATTCCATTATTTTACCAATAGAAACATCTTACAACTATGAATGGAATTTGATAAGCCACCCAGCAGACTATGAGGGTGAAATGGAAAGCAAGCACAGCAGAACAATGAAACTATCTCAGGTAAGTATGCCATGTACACTATTATTTCAGCATATTTTTTAATCCTTAATAGAGCATCAAATATTGGATTTGTTGTGAGATTCTTACTTGCAAATGCTGCTTGATCTAATAAAGTACACTTTACCTTTCCTTTGAAAAAAGTATGTCTTATAATGGGTCTAGCAATCACACAATAGAGTGACTGTTTGTACTTACAAAAAACCTTTGTGGAGTTAATTGTCTCTTTTGTTTGAAGGAGAAACGGTTGGTATTGACTTCTTAACAAGGTCTCTCCTTATGTCTGAGGTTTCTGCAACAATAGATTTATGATAGTGTACATTGGCTATTGTGATGAGGTTCTTACATTTAGAGTGTTTTGAGGGGTTTTATTGGAATCAGGCTTGGTACAAAATCTTCACTTGCTTATTGTGACTAATTGACTTCTGCCATGCAGGAGTACAAGGATGAGTAGTGGCTAAAGCACCCACTCCGCCCTCATGCTTCTACAAACCAAGAGCCAATACAATCATAAAGGTAAAATAGCAAAAGTTAGAGATGTACCTCCTTCGCCTTTTGTGGTACCGTGGCCCGTGGGAAGGCTATGCTCTTAAGAGGGGTATGAATGCGATTCAGTAGCAACCCAAACAGTGAAGTAGAACAGTCCAAAATAAAGGAATGTCCAATCAAGTTTCTATAAAAATATGTAATTTGATCAAACACATTGCACAGTAATAACCAACTAGAAAACACTTAAGGAAGGAACATAGAAATGCAAAGATAGAATAGATTTGTATTTATTTATATTGCACATAAAGACAGGCCCATGGGCATGGTAGCACACACATAACAGACTCCCATAAAACAGCGAACCTAACAATCTCAGCGGTTAGAGGTGTGAGAAACCTGAAGGTGGCCTGGACACGACAGTCGCTATTGGATCCAGTTCCTGGGGTTGGACTTATGTGGGGGGATCACCTGGATGGGGTGTAGGATATTCAGAGGTTATACCCCCTCCTTTTCCGACACAAACATTTTCTTACACCGTGAAAGACAACAGACTAACACCAGAGCCGTTTACCTGACATGTCCCAACACAAGGGTCAGGCAGAGTCAGGCAATTGACAATAGCTATGCACATCTGACGGCCCTTTCCCTTCCCACAGCGATAAAAGGCAGAGACGGGAGCACACTTTGGGTAAGGCGGAACACACGAGGAAGCAGCTATTCCGGAGAGGCAGTGCAAACTGACGAGAAAGGTGGCGAGACCTGGAGGGATGACAAAGAGGGAATTGCCCTTTTCAACTCAGACCCTCGAAGACTCTGAAATGGAAATCATAAGACCGGGAAGTCAAGCTGACATGTGGTGTGACAGGTGTCAACGGCACACAGGGCCCTCCCGCGCTGATAGCCAAAGCAGGGAGAAGCGCATGTCGCTGTGGTGCCGTCCTTGACTCCCGAGACAAGAAATGGCAACAGTTCAGCACAGCGGTGAGTTAGAGAAGACTGATAGTAAACCAAACTGTGCTGAGCCCAAGGTTGCAGACGGCAACATGGTTGAACAAAGAACTTTTGCATTTGAACCTTAAAAGAAACCCCAGTAAAGGGCCAGAAGCAGAGTGGTCTGGCGCCACGGGGATGCTAATTTGAAGGACTTTTAGGCTTTGTTTTGTTGAAACTACAAAAACCAAGAGGCCTTAGGAGAGGGCGGCGTTAAGTGTCAAAGTGGTCCTACGAGTGTCCAGCAAAACCCTATGTACACTCGAAAGTCTTTGACACATTGAGGAAAACTGAGTGAAATGTGAAATTGGCAAATGGGAACGCGGCTGAGGGATACCTACGAATCGGGGTGAAGCATAACACCCCCGAGAATATTGTCTTGACAAGAGTGAACACGACCGAGGGATGTCCACAGTGAATAGTTGTTTAAAAAGACATTGAGACTTTTGAATGTTATGTTTTGTGTGAAAGGCCATAGTGAACCCGACTGAGGGAGGCTAATGTTGCAAGAAGGATCAGCGCCCGGCTGAGTGGATCTAAGGGACGAAGAGCAAACGCCCAACATGCAAGATTACCCATGGAACATTTGTTTGTTTATTGTTTATGGTCCAGCAGGCCTTCTAAGGCAAGAGACTTAGCAGAAAAGAGACGTGGCCCCAGAAGGGCCTGGCATTGTTGAAAGGAACTGTAACCTCGGGCTGGCGGGGCCCAGGAGTGTACTGTTCTCAAGAGTCCTGCCTTGTCTAAAAACATGGGGAAGGGAGGCCCCAGCCATACCATCCTGACTTATAATTTGGTGAACACTTCTTTCTTTTCTCGTGAACATTATCCCACGCTATTTTGTAAGTTAGTGGTAAGGATTAGATATAGTTTTTTTTTTTTTTTAGTATAGGCCATTTTTATTTGTCAAGAAGCCAATAGGACTGCCTTATTAGTTTATAGCCGTAGCTTGCTCCCATCTTAGATTTAGGTTTAGATTAGGCATTTTTCTCACCCATTATACAGTTTAATAAACACCCTTGAACTGTGATAACTTGTGTCTATCTTTACTGTTGCCACCATGAGTTCCTTGCAGAGGGGAGCCAAACATTTCAGAAGAATAAGAGTGTCTTCATGTTTGTTTAAATTTGGACAAGGACTGACACAGCTTTAGGTCAAATGGGAGGTCATTCCAGCTCTTTGAGGCAGCATAGCCGAAAGACCCTTGAGACACCATCTTGAGCTTGGCTTTAGGAATCTGAAGGAGGCCAGTGTTTTTAGACCTCAGTGCCCTGCATGCCGGTAGCCAGGCTAGCCGGTTAGATAGATATTACAGACACAACACGTGAAAAGAGATTCTGCTAGTCACAGGAAGCCAGTGCAACGCACACCGAGCTTCTGATACATGTTCCTTTCTACTCATGCCTTCCACTTCTCTGACCACACTATTTTGAAAAGTTTGAAAGTGACTTATTTCTCCTTTGTTGATGCCCTAAAGCAGATATAGTCCAGCGTAACACCCACCACTGCTCTGGCAATGGTAGCTCAGTTCTCCTGTGATAGGGCTGGTTTTTACTGTGCCAGCAGTTTGAGGTAGTATGGGGAGGATGCCACTAGGCAGCTCAAATGTGCCCTCATGCTCAGCTCCTGGTCAATAACTGCACCTAGAGTCTTAACCTTAGGGAGAGTTGGAATACTGCAGCCAGCTATCTGAAACACCTGGTAGTCTGGAGTATGTTTTTTAGATGTGCCGCTGTTCCAATGATCATCAACTCAGTTTTTGTGTCATTAAGCACCAGATCATTTTCCAGCATCCAGGATTATATAGTGGAGTATTCAGAGTTGATGACGTCAGTGTCCCTGATGTAATCACCAGAAAGCGGGATGAGACACTGAGTATCATCAGCATAATTGGTATACAGCACTTTGTTGGCATTGAGGAGTTCAAAGAGCGACATAATGAAAATGAAGAGAATGGGCGATAAACAAGAGCCTTGAGGGACACCACAGGGTACCATGAAGTCATCCACCTTGTGGATATCTGTGAATACTATTGCAGTGCAGTCAGACAGGAAAGATTGCACCCAACTTGCTGTAGTGTTTGAGAAGTAGGCAGATTGGATGAGCATGGTTATCAGTTTAGAATGATCCACTAGGTCGAAGGCAGCAGAGAGATCAGCCAGCATCAAAAGACCTGTACTTCCCTTATCCAGAACGTCTAACATATGTACCTTGAGGTCCAGCAATGCAGTTTCCATGCTGTGTTCTCTGCAAAAACCTGACTGCCTCTGCCCTAAAATCTGATGACTGTCCAAGAAGTTTTGTACCTGCAGATATGCCGCTTTATCTAGCATTTTAAGAAAGAATGGCACGTTCGTAATTGGCCTGTAATTAGCTAGAACATTAGGGTCTAAGGATCGCTTCTTTATTAGTGACAATATTCAGGCATGTTCAATGCTGGTGGGAACCAGACATTCTTTGACGGAAGAGATGATACATTTTGTGACCATTGGAACTACCTGTTTAGCACAGGCTTTGCCCACTTCTGCCAGGCACACATCGCCTTTGCAGAAAGTTGGTTTGAGTCCGTCCAACAACGCAAGAACTTCTGACTCCGTTAAGCGGCGGAACTCAAACTGTGGGACTCCTGGCCATGGAGCATATTCGTACTTGTAAACTCTGCCCGTGGAGCCTTATTCTGGCATTCTAGTTGTGTTTAGATGTTCCCCTGAATTTTTTTGATTTTGTCATTCATGGAATTCTGAATGGCGGAGCATCATTTTTTATCTTTAGTGACATCCGACTTAGATGTACCCGAAGTCTCAAGTTCTTTCAGTACCTTGAAAAGCTCCCTGGAGTCAGATTAAGCTCTCTTTATCGTGAGGTCATAGACCAATTGCTTTGCCTTTAAAATGGCCTCTCTTTGTTCTTTCGAAACTGCCAGGTACTTTGCTCTGTTTAATTCTGAGTTTGTATTGCTCCAGCACTCAAACATTTTGCGTTTAGCCACTTTCAGATGTTGAATTTCAATGGAATACCATGCCTGGAGCTCTCGTTTAACAACCTGGCATATTTTTTCAGGGGCCACTACATTGACTGCCTGCTCAGACATGGAATGGTACGCTTCCGCTATTGCGTCGGCCTTGGCCAGGTTGGGGAGCCCATTCTGGGTATGCTCAAGAAGTGGTGCTAAGGCTGAGGTAGTAAGCCTACGAGTGTTCCTGAAAGTAACTTTCATTCTTTTTGTTTTCTGTCTTTCATATTGTGAGTTGCAGGCCAATTTGAAATGCACCAGGGAATGGTCTGAACAGGGACAGGGGATTACCTCCATGTTCTCTATGTTGACATAAGGCCCACCACCCAATCCAATATTCTGCCATTGCTGTGACTGGTAGTCCGCGTTTACTGGGGAAAACCCAGACTGGATAAGGCACTCTCTGTACTTGTTGCCAAATGATCAGGCTGCATATGCAGCATTCTGGGTGATGAGACGGGGAAAAAGGAAATTCATTACCATACTGTTCAAATGTTATGTTTGTGACGTTGCAAAACAGTATTAAAATGACCTATCCAGTCTCGAGGGTCAATGGTAGACCAGGGGGGAAGATACCAGTCAATAATACCTTTGCAAATGTCTTGGTGGTTCGACGATGTTGAACCAGGCTACTCAGCATCTTTTGCAGGCTCTCTTCTCTTTGAGGATGTGGCATTCGTGATGTTCCAGCAGCGAGTTGGCGTTGAGACAAGGTTGAATGGAAGGTAGCGGCGAGCTGTGTGCATTGGGCGACCACCAGGTTCTGTTCGGTGGTCGAGGATCAACGTCGATCAAGCTGCAACCGGGATGCACGGGCAAGTCGATTCTCTGCGGAGGTTCAGAGGTCGCAGTTCAGGAGACACCCTCGATGGGTCTATCACATGAGCAGTGATGAAGAGGCTTATGCTTCGATGGGGACTTGAGCAATGCAAGGTAGCTGTACTTCATTGGTTGATGCCTAGACAATGACACGCTGGTACGGTGCAGTGGGGAACAAAGTCAAACAGGCTGGTTGGAAGAGCAATGAACACCAAAGGCAGCGTCAACGGGTCCTGATAGTTCGCTGTGTCGAACACGCTCATATCATGGCTTGCAGCAAGTCGACGTCGAAAACAGGGATCTTGGCTGTTCTGACTTCCAGGTGCTCAGAGTCCCACTAATGGGTATCAAGGGCCAAGGTTAGTCCTTTTTCTCGGTCTCCCAAACACAGGGGAGGTTGGCACACACCTTTTAGGAATCCTGCCACACAGTGAGGTCCAAAGTGACAGGGTGGCTGGCAGAGATGTAGGCTTTGGTCTAGCAGCAAGAGTTCACCCCCAATGGTCCATGGGTGTGGGTAGGTGACGTAGTTCACCTCTGCCTTGGTACACCTTCCTACACCTCATAACTGGAGCACTTTAGAAAAGACTGTTCTCTTAGCAGGGTTTAGCGCAATCTTCTTCCAGGGTTGGATTACAGAGTCGATTCAAAGAAGTGGTGTTAGACCTCTTCTTTTTAAAGGCATAAGCCCACTGATAATTGGACTAAAGCTAGCCGTCGTTAAGGGCCAAATCCCTGCTCTTGAAGTGAGTGGACTTTGCCCTTCTGACATCACACCCAAAGTGCGTTGTGCTACAGGAAGTGGAGGGTACAGGAAAGAAAGAGGCATAGAGAAACAAGATGGCAGTTTCTTCCCCAAACTGTACAGATCTCTCCCTGGCTACACTAACCCCGCCTCCTTCCCTTCACAATAGAATCAAAGGTCTTTAAAAATGCAGCACCCTGGTTTGAGGCCTAGCCCTTTGTGAATGGGTGTGCCCTTTGACTCCTATTCCCAGGCCAGCATCCTGTGGCGTGGATGTCCCTGTGGAAAGGGTGTTACCTGCCCTTACAAAGGAACAAAGGGAGACGATCCCCCCAAGGCTAGAGTCCTGCCAGTGGGCAGAGGGAGCCTCGATTGGAACAAATGCACATAACCCTTGCACAGCTGAACTGGGCCCACAGGGCTGACAAATGTGTGATATCAAATTTGATATGGCTCCAATTATTATATGTAGTGCCATACACCATGCCTTAACTCGGGCATCGCATATGGTTAGAGTTCCCCATGCCAACATCTTGGTCCACTTATGATCATTATAGTTTTGGTACAGGGGTGCATATCTTAAATGCAGCCACAGCGCTGGCAAGACTCGGCTGCCACTGGAGCTATCAAATGGGCAGCTGAGACCACTGAACCTGCTCTCTGCCACTGGTAAAGCAGATGCTGCAAATCAGGATACTGATGTGGCAGGAAACAAATATATCATGCTTTTGGCGTGAAGCTTATGAGAAGGGAATCTGATCAGCAGAATACCCTTTCAGACATGCATAATTGTATTGTATTATTTAATAGAAATCAAAAAGGCCAGGGCTTTCACACCCTTGCGAGATGGCAATGCATAAAACGTATGTTGTGTACATTGTTTTCCATCAATGGGTTTCTTGTATGTACAAAGATGTTGATAGATTTGGCATAATAGAATGAAGCTTGTGTTGCATTTTGTTGTGCAAATGAGTTGGCTGTCAAATGACCCCCAGCTTCCAGGATGATGTTATCTGTCTTAAACAATTCAATGATGAAGATCACAAGTTAGCAATACGGCTGATTCCATGGATAGAGTTGTCCATGCTCGGTAGAATAATTGTAATGGATGAGGATCCTAGCATGGTGGCCTGTTCACTTCTTTGGAGAGGGAGAATAGCATCTAAAGAACGCGATTGTGGTGATGACCCAGTTAAGGGTGCTCTCTCAGATCTGATGTGAGTGAGCTGTCCACCATTACATTCATGTGTGTGATGAGGTTGTGAAACCAAAAATGGTGTGCACTGTGATACCTCTATGAAAACAGAAACAGAATGGCAGGATCACAAAGACACAGGAAATCGGTTCATTTCAAAGCAAAATTGCATCTTTATTCATGCCTTGCATTGCAGGACAAAACGACAGCAAATCACTACATAAGCAAGCAAATCAGCACTCCTCTAAGCATAAGTGCAACTAGCCCAGCCCCTCCGGCTTCTCCTAGCAATGCTCTCAGACCAGCTAAGCCTAACCTACTGCACCTCTAGCAATGCACTCTCTCTCTCTCGCATTAGCAAATAGCAAAACCCCTACTAGCTCTCAGCCTTACTCTGTCCCCACACAGCTCTCTCTAACCTTGCTGACAAGACAGCTCCCTTCCCTCTCGCTCACTCTAACAGCAGCTCTCCAACACACTCAAGAGACTCCCACCCATTAGAGTCCTCACTCATCCAAGAGACTCCCCTAAAGCTGATCAGATCTCTGCCGTCTGCATCTGCCATCTGAATCCCCCGACAGCCTGCCGCTACTCAACAGAAACCCCCACAGTTATATATTAGCATTGTATTGCTGTGACGCACTCATTTCGACATATGTGCACAGTAAGCGTTTCATAGAAAACAGCATGTCTGCCTATATACACCTCTATACTTCGTGCATGCAGACATTTGTTATGGCATGGACTGTACCATTCAGGATGACATGTCTCTTTCTAAGAAAAGAACAAGCTATTGTTAATATTACACAAGACATCAGTCTCATCTGCGAATTCTTAAGCAAAGCATTCTCTTGCTCAGCTAAAACATTCTCTTGCAGACCGAAAAACACATTCTCTCTCTCTAGCTCTGCAGTCAGCCAAGGTTGTCTCTAAAATAGCTGTCTGCCAAAGACTCAAATGTTATCAAAACAATTTCACACTGTGTGTTCTTCCGAAAACAATTCTTCCGCGCACGACAAGAGCCATCAGAAATGGACAAAGACAGAGCAGGTTCTAGCGCCTAAGCTAAGCTACAATGTGCTATAAAAAAGTACAAGTGTACATAAATCACATGGCTCTTCAGCGTATATGGAACCATTATCGTCTGGACCAAAACCATAGTATCCTATTCTAAACTAAATGCAAAATGAATGCATAAATGCATGAATATAGACATGAAATGTATTACTCTCATGATAACCCATCATGGACAAAATTCTGTTTTCACAAGGTCACTTCTTTGCTACATACAGTGGAAGGCTAGGGATCTCTAGGGGCCACCTGTGACGAATCTGGAGGTTTCTTCCGTTCTTCCTTGGGGGGGGGGGGGGCACCACCATTGAGGCTAGGGAGGTGAGCTTGTTAAGAAAACCCTCCCTAGGGGTTTGGTAAAACGGGATCTCAATGCAAGTGAATGCCCACCAGTTGACAGGGGCTCCCATTCTGGTAAGGAACTCCCTTCAACTGAGACTCATTACGAGGTTGGCGGCAACCTACCGATGTTTCCGGCCAACCCCGTAACACTGTTTCCGCCACTTGATATCCTGGTGCCACCGGGATATCAAAAGTCGCGGTGGAACAGTAAATCCCCCATTCCCAAGGACTCCATGGGAATGGGGATAATGAAGCATCGGCACCATTGCGAACTGTGCTGGTGCTTCAGTGAGCGACCTGCCGATAAGGGCCTGAAAACCCGGCAGGTTAGCCCTGCCAGGGGATCCTTGCCCCTACCAGCATTCTCTTAGTATGGCGGACCAGAAAGGGTGCCGGTACATTGCTACCGGCACCCTTATTTCAGGTAACGGTATGTTGCTACCGGCACCCTTATTTCCAGACCGCCATACTTGGAATGTGCTCATTGGCTGCACATATGGGAATACCAGAAGTGGATCTGACTGTTAGCTGTGCAACTGCAAATAATGTATTAACGCATCAGAACAGTTGGCTCTATGCAATGCCTCTTATTGGGCTAATGGGCTTGGCAGTTTAACACACCCATTTGGTATCTGGTAACAAGAATAAAATGACTTTCCCCCTTGAGCCTCCGGCATACCGTTGTTATTGGGAGGAAGAGCTGTGCTGCCGAGCAGAGCCGGCTGTAGATTGGAGAAGGACCCGGAAGGAAGCCCGGAGGGAGACCTGGAGAGAAACGGGGAAAGAAACCTGAGAGAACGAGAAACATGGCTGATGAGGCAGAGCTGGCCCCAAGGGAAGGTGTGACCACGTAGAGGACGTGGTGGGCCTGGAGTCCAGGAAAAAACTATGAACCTGGCGAGCGATAGAGCAACAAGTCCCCCTGCTTGCACTACGCAGCCCCAGAGAGAGAGAGAGAGAGAGAGAGAGAGAGACAGAGATAGAGACAGAGATAGAGAGAGAGAGAGAGAGAGAGAGAGAGAGAGAGAGAGAGAGAGCAGCATAGGAGCGAGCGAAGAAACATTCCCGCTGGCACAACCCGACTGAAGAGAAAAGACACTCATTTATCAAGTTAATCTGCTCTAGGAGTGGAATGTTGACCCTTTTGAGAATTCCAGCATTATGTGATGGTGCAGAATATGGCTTGGAGAAGAGGGGTTTACCTGCCTCTAAGAAAATAAATGAAACTGTCAGAATGTCCAAATTATAAAGTCTTTCCCTGTTGCATCTCAAAAAGGCTACTTTGAGGGGATTGTGTCCTCTGACGTTTGCCACATCTATGATAGGTAATGACCACAGCTGTGCTGCTTCGGAAGAGTTTCGGCAGAGGGCGTCCTGCGTCGATGATGTCGATACGTTGTTCCTCGTGGGCCTCTGTCGAGGGTCAACGTCACCGGATGTTATATATAGAACGCACAGTACCCTTAGCCTCAGTTCCATTTTTTCCACAAACGTGTTTGCTTCGGAATCTCGGCGCGCTCGATTCTTCTCTTCGATAGCGATGTCTTCTTCTTCTACTGCCCCGAAGTCGGGCTTTAAAAAATGTCGGGACTGCGGTTCTAAAATGTCCATCACGGTCCCGCACGATATCTGCCTCTGGTGCCTCGGTGAAAGCCACGCCACCGACGACTGCGATGATTGCCAGTCCCTGATGTCTAATGCCTTGCGGAAACGTAAGATGAAATTAAAGGTAGGTAGGGTGTCTAAGCCCCCTAAGTCCGCTGGGCTTTCGACCGATGACTCGAGGGGAGACTCACTTCGTCGGCGAAAATCCAGGGGGTATCGGAGTGGTTCCCGCCATTCCTCTGCCTCTTCGAGTCATTCTAGGAAGCAATGTCACCGGTCGCCTTCCCCGTCGTCGTCGGAGGACTCCGCCAGACGGTTGACTTGTCCCACCAAGTCTTCGTCGCGGGCAGAATGGGATGCTTTCCGCCAGCAGATGATGGCGATTTTCTAATCGCAAGGCACAGTTCTGGCCGCGCCTTCGAAAGAAGCCGGCAGGGAACGGGCTCGGTCCACCACTCGCACGCCTTCAGGCTCGGGCGGTGGGCGCGAGCATCGGGAGCCGTCGAGGTCCCGATCGGACAAGGAAGGTCGCTGTCGCCGTGCCAGATCCAGGTCCCGTTCCTCGACGCCATCGAGACCATCAGAACCTGTGAAGCCTTCAAGGAAGTCGTTGATGCCATCGGCGCCGTGTCCGTCGAGGGATGCTCTCGGGGCTCCACCCTTGAAGTCTTCGACGCTGTCAGCGCCTCAGTCGATGCCGATTCCCTTGGCGCCTTCAACACCGTTTGTGGAGGATTTGCCAGAGGGGCCCCAGAGGGCTGTGGAAACTCTGAGGAAGGCTCTCAGTAAGTCTGTGTGGCCTGTTTTTGAGCCCTACTCTGTTCCTCCCAGATTGGATTTGTTCCAACCTTTGGATTATATTTCGGAGGTGGAGGAATGGTCTGATGAGGAGATGGTTGTGCCACCTGATGTAACTGATGACCTTTTGTCTGGGCACAGTCAGATGGAGGAACTCCGTCAGTCCTTGCATGACGCCAGTGGTCTTGACACCTCTCCAGAGGTGGAGTTTGGCAGGCCTGAGCCTGGGACACATGCTGAATCCTCTGTAACGCTCACCTGGTATCCATTCAGCCTGTTATGACCTCTTACGACCTCGAACCCTTCCTTGCAGGCTATTCGACTGGAGACTGGGCCTGAAACACAGGATTGGTAGAGTTTAACTCCCTATTGTCTCTGTGTGCTTGAACCCCTTCTTCCCCGGGGTCCAACCCTTCCCTTTGATCCACAGCTCACCTTGTTTTCTTGGATAGTGTGCTCTCCATCCTACTTTCAGCGCAGGGGCGCGTTGATTGATGCAGGCTCGTTGCTGCCTAGTTATTTCACTGGCAAGAGTCCGACAGGTAAGTATAATGAGTCTTTTGAACAGTTCTCTAACTTTGTTCCTTTCCTTCCTTTGATCATGGCCGCCGTCCGGGGATGGCGGCGTGCTGTTGAGATGAGTAGCGCTGAAGGTGAGTGAGAGCGCGATGCGCGATGCACCCCTTTCGTATTTGCATTGAACAGAGTTATTTTTCTGTGTCTTTTAGGTGCCGTGACATTTTCAGCGTGGATGCCAGTTATGAAGAACAAATGCGATGGGTAAGCGCGGTATGCGGCGCCTCTAGATGTTTCCACACTAACCTGGAGTGTCTTTTCCCTCTTGCAGATGGATGAGAAGTTCCGGAGACAGATTTCCCCCAGAGCGGCGTGTATTCAGGTAAGCGTTTGAAGCTCGTACAGTATTTAAAAATAAGCGAAGATTTGCAGAATGCTTACTAATGCCTTTTTTCTGTTCTTTTCCGTTTTCCTTAGCAAGCGGCGTGCTGGGATGGGAATGACACCGCCGAAGATGCCCGCAGAACAGAAGGAGCTGAGCGCAGAAGAAAGATTCAGGCCTACTGGAGACGGATCTGAACACGGTGTGTGTCACGCTGCAGGTGCAGAAAACGCAAAGCATGTTTCTCAGCCTGGGTGTGGCTTAAATAGTCTCTGGGTATCCCAGTTGTCTCTGGGCTGAACCACACCCAAAAGACTAAACCGCACATGCAGTTCTGGGAACCGAAATATGTGGGGGCATCCATCTTGTCCCCATCAATGCACTACAAGTCCAATCCCCAATGTTATCCTATGGGAGTGAATGACTCTGGTGCCACAAGCGCCAAGTCTGACTCCAAGTGGGTCTTTGGAGGGATGGAGAGGCCCTTGAGGGCCATGTAGGTGGTCGTGGCCTGGCTCCAGCCTGACATCTTGGAGGGCTGGGGACATGAGGGGCAGGAATCATGACGACATCCTATAGGCGTCTCATGTCAAGGGTGACTGAATATTTGGGGTGGTCTGCTCCACCTGTTGATTTTGATCAGGATGATCTGACAGACATCCTGGACCAAGGTCCACCCACTGACCCGGTGTTGCCATTTCACACGGCTTTGCAAAGAAGGGTGGCGGCGGCTTAGACTGCTCCGGAGAGTCTTCGGCAGTGAATAAGTTGCTTCCAAAAAATACTGCCCAGCCAGTAGTGACCCCTGCTACTTCCCTACTGCAGAGAGTTTGGTGGTGCAGGCGGCTACCGCCCCCGCGAAGCAGGCTGCGTACCCTACCATCCCTCCTGATAGGGACGATAAGCGCTTTGATGGTTGGGTGAAGAAGGTATTTTCTTCTGGGGCTATGGCTTTGAAGGCAGCCAACTCCGTTTGTGCCTTGGCGAGATTCACTCACAATCTGTGGAATTATGCATCTTTGGCGGCTGAGCATATTCCCGAAGGGGAAGAAAGGGATGGTTTTCTAGCCTTCGTGCAAGACGGCAAGGATGCCATGTGTGAATCCGTTCAGTCGGGTTTGGATACGGCAGACTGTGTCAGCCGGTCCATGGCTGCGAGCACCGTGATACGCAGGTTTGCGTGGTTGCAGAAGTCGGGGTTTGCTCCTGATGTGCAATCCCGGCTTCTCAACATGCCCTTTGATGGTGTCCACCTGTTTGGCAGCAAGGCTGATGAGAGCCTTGAGAGGTTGCAGAACTCCAATGCTGCAGCGAAGTCTTTGAGCGCTGCAGTACGTCAACCTCCGCCTTTTCGTCATAGGGGACAGCAATGGAGGGAAGATTCCTTTCGGTACTACTCTACCTTTGGTAGATCGAGAGGAGCTGCCAGTCAGAGGGGCCACTGTAGGAGTACCAGAGGTGGAAAGCAAGGTACTCCGGGTGCCAAAGCCACTCGGGCAGTTGCCTCTTTGCCCTCAGGCACTGCCGCGTCAGCTCAGTCATGAGGCCATGTCCCATGGTTCGCTGGTTGGGGGCAGACTTGCGCAGCATCTTGGAGAATGGCGAGCCATTACTTCAGATGTGTGGGTTCTGGAGATCATAACCCACAGCTACTGTCTTCCCTTCCGGCAGAGGCCTCACGACAATCCACCGGCGAAGCTCTCTTTGAAGCGTCCGGATCCGCTCCTTGCGCAGGAAATCCTATCCCTGCTGGAGAAAGGCGCCATAGAACTGGTGCCTGTAGAGGAGAGGAACAAGGGATGGTGTTCCCCTTATTTTTTTATCCCGACAAAAGACGGGGGATTGAGACCCATCATGGACTTGTGTTGGCTGAACAAGCTCCTCAGGAAGGACAAGTTCAATATGGTAACTCTTTCTCAAGTCCTCTAGGCCCTTCAACTTCAGGATTGGTTGGTGTCTCTCGACCTCAAGGATGCTTACTTTCATGTTCCGATTCATCCCAAGCACAGGAAGTACCTGAGGTTCGCGGTTGGCGACTCGCATTTTCAGTTTCGCGTCCTGCCGTTCGGATTGACCTCCTCCCCGAGGGTCTTCACCAAGCAAATGGTGGTGATGGCAGCATATCTCAGGAAAGGGGGGATTCACGTCTTCCCCTAGCTGGACGATTGGTTGATCAGGGCGCGCTCTCCCGAGCAAGCCATAGATCATCTGTCCGTCACCTGCCACTCCCTTCACAAGCTGGGCTTCTCCCTCAATTTAAACAAGTCCCATTTGACACCTACCCAAAGGCCCCAATACATCGGAGGAGTTCTCTACACATCCATGGGGCAGTGTTCGCCTCCCCAGGTGATGGCTCATCACATTCTGCAGATGGTGGACTAATTTCAACGTGCCCAGAGTCTCCCGGCGTTCAAGTTCTTGAGGTTGCTCGGACTCATAGGATCCTGCATTTTACTGGTGCAAGAGGCAAGGCTGCGGATGAGATCTCTGCAGTGGGCTCTCAAGATGCAGTGGTCGCAGTTCTCCGGCAGGATGTCGGATCCTGTTCAGATTCCGTCCTCGGTCGCACAGGATCTCCTGTGGTGGGCCGTCAAAGGCAATCTGATGAAGGGAACTCCATTTTGGCAACCTTGGCCGGAGGTGATGCTCGTGACGGACACATTCCCCACAGGTTGGGGAGCTCATGCCAACGAGTTGACAGCCAGCGGCCGTTGGTCTCCGTCGAAGTCCAGACTCCACATCAATCTGTTAGAGCTGCGGGCTGCCTGGCGAGCCCTGAGGGCTTTTCTGCCGTCTGTGCGGGGGAAGAATGTCCTGATTATGACGGACAATACGGTGGCCATGCACTACCTCAACAAAAAAGGGGGGGCAGGGTCACTCCCATTGTGCAAGGAGGCGATGCAGCTCTGGTTCAGGGCCATCCAGCAGGAAATTTCGATCTCGGCAGTTCATCTGGCCGGAGACGAAAACGCGGCGGCGTACGCTCTGAGCAGGCAGAGCACGGTCTCATATGTGGGAGCTGGCTCAGGAAGTTCTGTTGGAGATCTTCGCCCTTTGGGGAACCCCACAAGTGGATCTCTTCACCACCAGTGTCACCTGGAAGTGCGAAAGATTCGGCTTGCAGGAATTTCCTCCAAGAGGAGCCTTAGGGGACGCGTTCATAGTGGAGTGGTCCTTCCCCATGCTGTACGCTTTTTCTTCAGTCCCCGTCATTCCGCAAGTGTTGCAGAGGTTATGGAGGTTCGGTTGCCGGATGATCCTCATTGCTCCTGCATGGGCCAAGAGAACGTGGTACCCGGACCTTCTAGACATGTCCATCTGCCCTCCACACCGTCTTCCCTACAGAGACGATCTACTCTCAAGGGAGGGGGGTCGGGTTCTCCATACAGAGGTCAAGTCTCTCAGCCTTCATGCTTGGTATCTGAAAGGTTGAGGTATAAGGATTGGGACCTCCCCGAAGACGTGATGGAGGTGTTGCTTTCGGCCAGAAGGCCCCTAACGAAATCCCTGTACCGTTGCCGTTGGAGAAAGTTCTGTGACTGGTGCAGGGTACAGAATGTGGATCCTTTCCAATGTTCCATTCTTTTGGTTTTGTCTTTTTTGTTTTCTTTAGCCCACAAGGGCCTGCAAGTGGGTACCATTAAGGGTTACCTGGCGGCGTTGTCCATAATTAAGCGCTCGTCTGAGGAATGTTCTTATTTTAAGATCCCTTTGATTTCTCAGTTTCTAAAAGGGCTAACTAATGTGTTTCCTCCGACGCCTTTCCAGGTGCCGGGATGGGATTTGAATTTGCTTTTAAAATCTTCCTAATGGGAGCTCTGTTTGAGCCCTTACATTTTTGTCCGTTGTGACTGTTGTCCTTTAAAACTGTGTTTTTAGTTGCGGTTACTTCCGCAAGCAGAGTGGGTGAGTTGCAGTCACTTTCCGCTAAGCCACCCTTTACTGTGTTCCATAAGGACAGGATTGTCCTGCGGGTGCAGCCTTCTTTTCTTCCGAAGGTTGTGTCGGAATTCCATTTAAGCCAGAAGGTAACTCTTCCGGCGTTTTATCCTCCTCCACATCCTGGTAAAGAAGAGGAGAGAGGCTCCATAGGTTGGATCCTAGGAGAGCTTTGAGTTTCTATCTCTCACGGATGTCCCGGGTCAGAGTGGACGATCAGGTCTTTGTTGGTTATGCTGCAAGGCGCTTGGGTCAGGCTGTCTCCAAACAGACCTTGTCAAGATGGATCATTTTGACGATCTCTGAGTTTTACCGTTTGGCGGGAATGGACCCTCCAGTGGGCTTACGGGCTCACTCTACTAGGGGTGTGGCTGCCTCCACTGCTCTGCAGAGGGGTGTTCCGATTCGCAACATTTGCGAAGCAGCCACATGGGCCTCTGTCCATACTTTTGTGAGCCACTATTCCTTGGACTCCATCCATGGGCAGGATTTGGCCTTTGGTAAGGCAGTCCTCTATTCAGCCATTTGATTGGGCATTCTAAAATTATGAAATTGTAAATTCTTTTCCCACCTCTATACATTGGTACTGCTTTGGGAGTCTGTCATAGATGTTGAATACGTCGGAGTACACAATCCCATCGAAGAACAAGTTACTTACCTTATCTGGTAACGTTCTTTTGATGGGATGATCCTCCGACGTATTCCACATCGCACCCTCCCAGCCTGCCCCTCTACAGAATTTCTGATGCGATTGCAGCTTACGTTTCTGCAAGGCTTTCTGCAGTCATGCTGGCAGGAGATTGTTGCCACACGTTCTGGGGAAAAAACTACAACTGAGGCTACGGGCGCCGTGCGTCCTATATATAACATCCGCTGACATCGACCCTCGATGGAGGAACAACGTATCGACGCAGGACGCCCTCTGCCGAAAATTTTCCGAAGCAGCACAGTTGTGGTCATTACTTGTCATAGGTGTGGAATATGTTGGAGAAACATCCCATCGAAAGAACGTTACCAGATAAGGTAAGTAACTTGTTCTTCTGTCGTTAACACTAATAACATAAACTAACTGTGCAAAGATGATCTCTTCTCAAAGTAAAGATGTTCTTTGTGAGCTCAATAAACAGAAAGGTTCCCAGACACATTGGTAAAAATAGCAGAAACAAAGACATTTTCAAAATGCTCTTCTCCTTTTGGGACCTTTCAGATCGATCTTTGCTTAAATAAATGTCAATAGATAGTTCACCATAATATCATTTAAATGCTTTGCTAACTTATCCTATCAACTTGGAACACTCCTTTTTGCCAAGTACAGAACCTGTTTTACTATCTTTTCCCCTGGGTGTGAGTCTCCGACTCGCCATATCACTGCTTGGTTAGCTCTCCTGCCCAGCAGTTATGCTTTTCTACAGCTTCTGATTTGGGTGCAGGTCCCAGACTCGCAATATTCAATTCGACTTGGTATACTCTCCTGTCAAGTGTTTGCCCTCTTGAGGACACTGTGAGTCCCAGACTTGTAGCTTTCACTGTCGCTTGGTCTATTCATCTGTCAAGCAACAGTTCCAATATGGACTGTCTCTTTTTGATTGCGGGTCCCAGACTTGCAATATTTGGCTTTGCTTTGTTTCAGTTTCTCATCTGGGTATGGCCCCATACTCGCAATGTTGTTATTGGATTCTGTTTTTTGACTTGCTCCCGGTTTCCAGGGTCACAGATCCTCTTATTATGGTCTTTGCCTTCTCACTACTCCGGTCACCCGGGTACTTGTTTGCTTCCGTCTGGAAGGTACCAACGTTTCCCAAGCGGCTGCAGCTCTCTGGAGGCTCACATTCGAGGCTTCCTCGCAGTCAGCAGAGGTATCCTTGTCGTCTGGTTCTTCCCAGCGGCTCATCCTTTCTGCTTGGCCTTTCGCCAGTGCTCAGAGAGCCTGGAGGTACTGGACGACAAGATTGTGAGTGGTCCTGGCTCCTGGGATCTTACTCGCGTTCTCCTCCTCCTCCACTTTCGGCTTCCCTCCAACTCGCTCTCACCGTTCTCGCTGTTGCCTGGTTTGCCGGTTTCCTCCTCCTCGGATCGATCTCTCCCATCAAGTCAGTTGTTCCATGTTTAAACTCCTGCGGTGTGAAATGGAGTTTCTTTGGACTAATCCCGTTTGCTGAAAATCTAGAGCCCTCATTCTGCATCCCGAAAGTGATCCTTGGACTCCTGATCATTTTCCTCTTCTCAGTCCTTACGAAACTAGAATGTTCATTATGTTTCTCCGCAGTGATCTTTGGCCTCCTGATCGTCTTCTTCGTCTCAGTATATGTCAGAGTCAGATGTGAAACTTTGTGTGTAATCTAAGGTTTGGAGCCTGTCAAGTATATTAGATTGACTAAGTTGACAATAATAGATTTGTGCCATATAACAAGGAGGGAGGGTAGGAGATAATGTTGGAAAGGGGTTTTAGGGTACTGATGCAGGGGCATACCATGTTCTCTTAAGATGGTCATCCCTAATCCCATAAGGGGTTCCCTCCCCATGTGATCCTCTCTAGGTGCACCACCCCCAGGGGGATTATTGTACTGTGGATGCACTGCCCTGGACTCATGGGAAAGATGTCCCCATAAGGAATAAGGGGCGACATCCTCAGATTTGTCACAGTTACCATGGCCACTGTCTTAACTGACCAAGAACAAGAAGTTAAGTTAGTACCCAAACCATACCCCGGCAACAGCAGAAAGATCTTTATGATCTACTAGCTCAATTCCCATAGGTCTTCTCCATGGAACCCAGTCAGGTACATATTTTGTTTCATGGTATCCACACCCCAACTGGTAAACTTAAACTTTTACTGCATCTCCAAAGCCCAAAGCAAGATCAAAGAAGAATAACTTATATCCATGCTGGAGGCAGTTATAATTGAAAAACCGTAGAGTCCCTGCTCCTCACCCATAGTCGTAGTAGTGTAACCTGACAAAGGTTGGAGGTTCTGTATTGACTTTAGAAAACTCAATTCCACCTCGAGTTTCGAAAATTATCCTATGCCGAGTTTATTGCGAAACTAGCAGTCGCCCAATAATCTCTACCGTGGACTTGGATATTGGCAGGTTCTCATGAATTCAGATGACCAAGAGTAAACTGCCTTTTCTACTCCCCTTGGTCTCTTCCAATCTAACGTCCTTCCCTTTGTGCCCCCGCGCCCTTCCCGAGACTAAAGGATAGAATACTAAGACAGTACTCTGATTTCACAGGGGTCTATTTAGATAACATAGTATCACCTGGTCAGAGCATAAGCACCATCTGTATGAAATCACTCATGCTTTAAGGAATAATGAATATGTTAAAGAATGCACAACCTCAAACACTTTTCTGGGACGAGACAGACCAGTGAAGCTTCGTCAGGCTAAAACAAATGCTGTGCCAGAACCTGTGTACTAAAAATTCCCAATTTCAACAGGGAATTGGTAATCCAAACCCACGCTTCTAAAGTGGGCCTGGGGGCATTCCTTTCTTAGGAGCACAATGGATTTGAACACTCTGGCCTATACACCAATAGGAAGTTGTTTCCTCGAGAACAGGGTTATGCCACAGTTTAATTGGAAGCCCTAGCAATCAAGTGGGCTTTGGCCAGTCTTCCTTGTTTTTTAACAGAGAGGAAGTTTCGACTGATAACCGACCACTCACCTCTTACCTGGATGAGTTTGAGAAAGGATTCAAATGCCTGTGTTATGAGATGGTTTTTGGATCATCAACTTTTTGCTTTTCTGTTGAACATCACAAAGAAAACGAACAAGAAATTTTGGATTTGTGTAAAAAGAAAACGAACAAGAAATTTTGGATTTGTGTAGTCCTTTCCCCTTGCAAGTGAAGGGGGCCTTATGCTTAACGGGAGGGTCTGTGATGAATCTGAACGCTTTGTCCCTTCTTCCTTGGGGGGACCACCCCTTTGAGGCAAGGGAGGTGAGCCTGCTAAGCAAAACCCTCCATAGGGGTTTGGGAAAGTGAGAACTCACTGGGAGTGACTCCCCACCAGGAACAGGGACTCCCATTTGGTAAGGATCTCCCTACAACTGTTGGTTGTGGAATCCCAAATAATGTAGTAAGTGCATTGTAACAGTTGTCTCAATGCAATGCTGGCAGTTAAACACACTCCTTTATTATCTGGTAACAAGAATAAAAGGACTTTACCCGTTGAATGGAGGACGAGAAATGATATGCAGAGGCAAGCCTCCAACATACCAATGTTAGTGGGAGGAGAAGTCGTGCTGCTGAGCAGAGCCAGCTGTGGAGTGGAGAAGGACACAGAACAAGGTCTGGAGGAAGACTTTGGAGAGAAACCAGGAAAAATAAGAGAGAACGGGAAACATGGCGGACGAGACACAGAGGGAAGGCTTGGCAACGCAGAGGATGTGGTGGGCCTGGAGTCCAGGAAACAATGCTGAACCAGGCGAGTGAGAGTCCCTCACTCACACTACATGGAATCAGAGAGGGTGAAACATAGCAGCAAGCAAAGAAAAGCTCGGCTGGCCTTTAGGAGAGGACGCACCGGAGCTGGGAGAGGGCACCATCATCAATGGGTCAAAGCCACCTTGCTGTAGCAGGACCTGCTATGGAGAACGTACGTGGGTTGCTCGCAGTAGAGGGAGGCACAGAGACCAAACTGTGAGAACGGGAGAAGGAATGAAGAATATAGATCCCTACAAGAGCAATAACGCCCAGAGAGGGAAACTGACATACATACTATAAGTGACTAGGGAGCCCTATAAACCCGATCTTTTGAATTGGCCAAAAGCCGGAAACCAAAACCAAGAGAAAGATATATTAGGAGGGGATACACATACCCTATGAATAAAGTGGCAAACTGGGAACAAGAGAACCAAGGGAACCAGGAGGGCCTTATAAAACAAGTAAGGATCCATACCAAGGGGAAATCCGAATCAAGCATGACTGGAATCTTGTGGGGAGAGACCCACGTAGTTGGTGGTGGAATATTAAAGAAATACTCCTTCATCTACAACTACTGAGAGAATTACATTTTTATGTAACTGGAGAGTTTATGCTACATACCTGAGGAAAAACTTTTCTTTATTCGGAACTCTGGCAAGATGGAAACAAACTGATAAAATCAGGAGACCTGCCTCCAATTAAATAATTGTGGAAACTGAAATTAGAAGAGAATGCTGGAAAGATTGTGAGACGGCAGAGTAATGAACATTGAGGGCAACCTATATTGTCCTGCTTTCCCGTTTTTGTTGTTTTTGTTCTAAGTGGTAGGGCCAGTTTAGAAGTTAGGGTTTGGACAGTGGACAGGCTTTATTATTTTGATTAATATTGACGAGGACATTAGCTATCGACTCAGTAAGGCAATATCTTTAATTTAAACAAAACTCCTGTAGTAAAAGCATGTCTTCTTTATGTAGAGAAGCAGACACATACGTCATTGGAAGAACCCACCCCCTCACCTTCGTCATACTGGATGAAGAAGCTAAAGGCACTGTGCATGACACCAGGTATACTCCCAATACCACATAGGGTGTATCAGAGAAGATTATGCACTTCGACGACCGTACCAAATGTACCCACTAACTGAAGTGGTAGCAGGAGATTTGCAGGTGCCACTGAATATCAAGGAGCTGTAAAGAAAACCTGACAAGACCTGACAAGAGCAAAGTGATGTCATAAAGAGAAGAGACGATGATGCACTGAAACAATATGAAAATACTTAAAGAATGAAGATGTAACTGAAGAAACAAAGAAAACATATATATATAACTGAGAGGAAACCATATATACAAAGAAGATACATGACCAGAAGAGTATTGAAAGTATATATGCAGAAATGCAAGGTAGACGAGTCACATAGAAGCTTGCTGCAGTAGAAAACATAAAACGGGTAAAGCGGCCATGTTGAAAAGATGGATGTCGGCTTTGAATAATAGTAAGTGAAAGGTCTTAAGGAAAGATACCAGGGCTGCAGAGCTGACAGACGTTGGAGAATGGATTTGTGTACGAACAAAGAATAGCTGTTGGCCAGAAATCAAAGATGCCACAGTGAGAAGCTACTGCAGGGCAAAAGGGGCATGAATGAAGTTAATCAACATATGCAGAACATATTTATGTTAGATTAAGTAAATGAGAGAACATTTGTGGATGCCAAGTGTTGACAATTAAAGATGCAGAAATACATATGTGCGGCGTAAAAACCAAGTCTCTAGAGACTGAAGAGAGCAATGACACCCAGGATAATTTAATCAAATAGCACTAAATAAGAAGACAGTATGGACACAATCATGATCTCCTCACATGTGGTGCAAGACCAGAAAACAAGGCCTATTCTCCAGACTTGGAACTTTCATGGATTCACATGCTGTGAATATTTCCCGTTGCCAGGCTGGGAAACCTCGGTAACTTTAATATAGCAGTTTTTCTATGGAAAACTTCGACACTTTAAGTGTCCTATCGACGTCTTTATGGGTGCTTTAGGCTGCACCAATAGGACGTCCAGTATATATAGCTGCGCCTCTGCGGCTTCACTTCAGATTCCAACCATCTCCAAACTGTTGGGATCATCTTGTGTTCTCTCTTGAGAATTGTTTTTGCTCTTCCAATTTTCTACGGCTTCATTGCTACGGTGTGTTTCAGGCCCATCATGTCATCTGTGGGCCCAAAGAAATAGTTGTTCCGGCCATGCGAGACCTGCGGCCTCAAAACATGTATGAAGGGGACGGTCATGCGAACTGTCTGTATTGCCTGCACCCCAATCACTCCATGGAGAACTGCAAGATTTGACAGGTGGTTCTCCCAGAAGGCGCTTAAAGACCGTAACCGGCAGCTCATTTGCTGGTTGAACAAAGGGGCCTATCTGGAATCAGAGGTTGGTTTGGTCCGCGGGGGCAAGTCTTCCGCTTCTTTGGCGACGAGGTCCTCTCCGCGCCAGAGGACGCAATCGGAAACCACACCCGGGGCAGACCTGGTTTCAGGTTTAGGAAAGGGCGGTGAGTCTGCGGGGACAAGGCCGTTGCAAACAGGCACGGGGTCTGGAGGCCTCGCTCCAGGCACGCAGGTATCTTGGCCTGAGAAGTCGATGGATTCAGAAGCCTGGGGGTCCATCGCATTGTCATTGAAGGACCGGCGTCATTCGCCATTGAGCAAAGAGTCTTCCAGATGTCTTTCCAGCTCTGCATCCAATCTGTCATTTTCACCGGTGAAGCACATACCGCCAAGTGAGGCCTCAATTCCGCAGACTACGAGCTTGACAGTGCCCCCGTCGACGACCGATGTGGTGCCACTGATCCTTTCCTCCACCTTGCTGATGACTACCTCAGCGACGACCTGACTGGCGACCATGATGTTGATGACTGCCTCGACGACGACTGTTTCTGCGGGTGTGTGACTTGCCGAGTTCCGTGGGTCCGCTGGGGTCTGATGGAGGTTCATTGCCTTCCGGGGAGGCGCCGTGGTAGTCTGGGGCCGTCTTTGCGCTGTTGCTCTCGATGGAGATTCTAAAGCAAGATTCCTCCACCTACCTTTTGGCCTCGAGTCCGGAGGAGGAGTCTCATCCGTTCCTGGACCCTTGCGCATTGGGCCTACGGCCAGCTGTTCCATCCACGTTGTCCGGCCTGGGGGCTGTTCCGCCTCAGTATCCGTTGGTAAACCCACACTCCCTGCTCTCCATGCAGGTACTGACTACACTGCAGTCGTTCCTCGGGCAGTTGGATGCCCAGCTCCCAGTGGCCCAAACCCCGGTGAAGCCCTTGGGGTGGGAGGTTCCAGCCATTCCCCGACCGAAGGAGGTGATGGGTACCCCTCGCCAGGGTCCACCAAGGAAGTCTCCCCAGGTTCGGCCTCCGTTTCCATCTCCTAGGGGATGCACCCCTCCTCGTAGGGATCAGGAAGAAGGGGAGCTGGTGGAGTCTGAACCCGATAGTGTCCCGCAAAACACGTTCTCGACAGTGTCATCCTCGCCCCGGCGGGCGGATACCTGGGATATGGACCCAGAGTTGGATCCGCTGAGCAGTCCAGCACAGCCCTCGCCCCCAAGAATGTCAGCACTTTTCATATCATGATGGACAAGGCTTGCCACGAGTTTGGCCTTACTCCAGAGGAGGAGAGAAACAACTGATTTTTATTCGATCATCTGGGGAAAAGGCAGAAGGCAGTCTTCTCTATCCCCATCTTGGACCACGTGTGGCAGCAAGGGCTCCGCACAACACGCCATCCTTTCACAGAGCCTGCAATCAAGGGCAACTTGGAGAAAACTTTTAAGGTGCCTGAGTCCACGCCAAAGTGCCTCACATCACAGCCCACGCCCGAGTTGGTTGAGTCGCTGGCTGCCAGTACGAAGGCGCGTAGCCAGCATAAGTGTGCGACTCCACCGGACAATGAGGGCCCGTAAACTGGATGCTTGATGGTGAAGGCGGCCAACTCGTTGGCCATTATGGCGCGCTACAACAGGGAAATGTGGCACAGGTTGGCACCGCTGCTGGACCATCTGCCTGAACAGCAGCGTAAGGATCCAATGCTTCTGGTTCGTGAGGCGGAGGAAGCCTCCAATCATAGCATTAATATTGCTGTGGACCTGGCGGAGTCCAGGTTTAAACCAATAAATAATGGGTTCATCCTCTGGTGGCAAGCATGGTTGCGTTGTACCGATTTCCACTCTGAAGTGCAGCATAAAGTGGTGGACATGCCCTGTGAGGGGCAGCAGCTGTTTGGGGAGAAGATTGACGAGGCTCTAAAGAATATGAAGGAAGATTCCGATACAGTGAGATCCCTGGCAATGCTACAGGGTAGGCGTTTGTTTCGGCCCTTTTGCTCATTTCAGGAAAGTTCAGGGAACGCCAGGTTTACCGGATCGTGCGACCAAGGCTACTGCCACTCCGGCTAGTCCTCTCAGGGGTTTCATCGATCTTACCTGTCAGCTCAGTGAGCCAAGGACAATCAAAGTCAGCGGAAGAGAGGTTCCGCCTCCTCCTCTACTAGAGGCTGCCAGTCCAAGCCTCAACCATGAATGCCACAAGGACCGTCGACTTGGAGGGAGAGAAGCGCAACATGTCAACGAATAGCGTTTGATTACGACGGACCGATGGGTGCTAGATGCAGTGCAGTAAGGTCACTTGTGAGTTCTGGCGTCCACCACTCCCTATTCAACCAGTGGCGGTCTCGCAGCCGCATCTGCAGGTCCTGCGGCAGGCGGTGCGATTGATAGCTGGAGAAAGGGGCTATAGAAAAGGTCCTGAAGTCGGAAAGATGACAAGGAACCTACTCCTGGTTTTTCATCACCAAAAAACTGAATGGAAAGTGGCAACCCATTCTGGACCTAAGGCTGCTAAACAGAAATGTGAAACTCCAAAAGTTCAGGATGCTAAAGTTGCAGCATGTTATTTGGGCGGTGCAGCCTGGGGAGTTCCTGCCATCCTTGGATCTAGAAGATGCTTATTTCCATATCCCGATGCACCCCAAACATCGCAAGTTTCTACGGTTTGTGGTCGGCGATGAGCATTACCAGTTTCGGTTCCTCCCCTTTGACCTCAAGTCGGCTCCCAGGACATTCACCAAGTACCTGGCTCCAGTAGCGGTTTACCTCCGCAGGGAAGGTCACCATGTTTATCGGAACCTGGACGACTGGTTGGTCACGGGGTGACTCGTCAACAGGCATCAGAGTCTCTCCAAGCGGCTATGAACCTGCTGCAGCATCTGGGTTTTTTCGGTCAACTTTGCCAAATCTTGTCTGACGCCCTCCAGGGACTTGGTTTTTCTGGGGGCTTATTTTCATACACATCTCAATCTGGTGAAGACATCTGTGGAAAGGATAGAGAAGCTGGCATCCATGGCGGGTTCCTTGGTGCCGGGGCACGTCGATCACGGTCCAGGTGTACATGTCTCTTCTAGGCTCCATGGCATCCTGCATCCCACTCATTCCGAATTGTCAGCTTTTCATGCGGCCTGTACAGGAGTTTCTCACTTCAAGATGGTCACAGGTTCTAAGCTCCTGGTCCGACAAGATTCTCATCTCCAGGGCGCTGGTTGACGCCCTGCAATGGTGGACTTGCTCCGGCAACATAGTACGGGGTATGGCCCTACTGGAGCCAGACTTTCCGTATACGATCGTAACAGCCGCTTCCAAGGTGGGTTGGGGAGCTCACCTTGACAAGTTTCAGGTCCAAGGCCTATGGTCCCTGCAGGAGGCTTTGTTGCACATCAACGTTCTGGAGTTGAGGGCAGTACACTGGGCACTGAAGTCTTTTTTGCCCCGCATTCAGGGCTTGGTGATCCGGGTTCTGACAGACAACACAACTATGTTTTATCTCTGAAAGCAAGGGGGCATACATTCATAGCTCCTATCCAAGGAGGCTCAGGCAGTCTGGCACTATGCCATAGCACACAAGATTCAACTGGTGGCTTACTATTTGCTAGGGGTTCAGAACGAGCAGGCGGATGCTCTCAGCAGAGACTCAGTTCAGATGCACGAATGGCGACTGAAGGACGGCCAGGTGGCGAGGGTATTCAGAAAATGGGGGACTCCCCCGCTGGACTTATTCACCAGCCCAGAAAACAGGCAGTGCAGTCTCTTTGGCAGCAGGGTGGCTCATCCGGACTCAACGGGGGGATGCATTCTCATTCCAGTCGATGGGCCTGTTTGCATATGCGTTCCCTCCATTTCCTCTGATCCGTAAAATGATCCAGATGGTGTGCAAGGTGTTCCTGATAACCCTGTTCTGGCCTCGATAGACCTGTTTCTCCGACCTTCTTCACCTGGCAGTGGACGACCCTCTTCATCTGGGGTCAGAGCCGGATCTTCTGTCACAGAACGAAGGACAGGTGTGGCATCACAACCCCGGCTCCCTCAGCCGAATTTGTGCACCTAAGCATTCCATGGGACTGTCGCTGCATCTTGGCTGCAAGGGCGCTGTCTACCAACGTGTCTTACAGCCGAAAGTGGAAAAGGTTCTGTGTCTGGTGCGTGCAGCAGCCGAACATGCAGCCATTGCAGGTTTCGCCTCCACAACTCCTGCCTTATTTTCTGGCATTGTCGTCGATCAAGGTCCATTCGGCTGCCATCTCTCGGTTCACGAGGCAGCGCAACGCTACACTGCTGTTCAGTGACAGGCTGATTAAACATTTCCTCAAAGGCCTTTTCAGGATGTTCCCCCCAAAGAAGAAGTTGTCTCTGGTCTGGAGTCTCAACTTGGTACTCTCGACGCTCATGAAACCACTTTTTGAACCCATGTCCACAGCGGCTTTGAAGTTTCTCACATGGAAGGTTTGTTTTCTGGTGCCCATCACGTCTGCCAGGAGGGTTTCCGTACTTCAGGCTCTGGTTATTGACCCCCGTATCTGCGCTTCATGAGGGACAAGGTTCTTCTATCTACCAATCCTCACTTTATTCCAAAGATTCCCTCGGAGTCCCATAAGAACGCTACCTTGGCGTTGCCCACCTTTTTTCCAAAGGCGTCCACTCCAGCGGAGAAAGCGCTACATTCCCTGGATATCGAGAGGGCATTGAAGTTTTACCTGGAGAGGACTTAGTCCTTCAGAACGTCGGGACAGCTATTTGTGACTTTCGGCCCCTCCAACAAGGGGAAGCTGATTTCAAAGCAGGGCCTTTCCCGTTGGGTGTCGTCTATGATTTCCTTTTGCCACAACAAGGTCGGCAAGCCATTGCAGTCGACTCCCAGGGCCCATTCTACGAGGTCCACTGCATTGTCGGCGGCGCTGTGGGCCAGCGTACTGCTCAGTTACATTTGCCAAGCAGTAACATGGGCTGTGCCACACAACTTCACCAGACACTACTGTCTGGGTCGTCATAATGTGGAGGATGTGCAAGTGGGGCGTGCAGTCCTCCAATGTCTGTTCCAATAAGGTAAGCCCCCGAGCTTCCGGGGGTTGGTTTTTGCTGATGTTTTCGGTTTTTCGAACTGAAACTGTATGCTTGTCTATTGTTGGTTCGTGATTGCCTGGGGCGGGCATTCTATTGTATTGTATTGTGAAGATATTTCTAGAGTGCTACAAGGGCCGGATGGCATCTAGGCAGTAATCGGAGCAGAGAGGAAGAGGGGAACCAGCTCACTCTAAAAGAGAAGTGTTTTAAGTTGTTTACGAAAGCTAAGTAAATCATGGTTGCTTCTAATGCACTGCAGGAGAGCATTCCAAAATGACGGGGCCAGCACAGAAAATGATCTGCCTCCAGCCCAGGCGAACCGGAAATGAGGGACACACAACAAAAATTGATTGGCAGAGCAAAGTGCCCTTGTAGGTTGGTAGAGGGAGACCTCAGATTGAAGAAATTATGCTCCCACAGAGTGAATAGCACGGTGAACCGTGCATAAAATCTTAAAGCTCACCCTAGCTTTAACTGGCAGGCAATTAAGGCGTTGGAGAAGATCATGTGAATGGAGAGCCTAGGAGCGTTAAGAGCCAGTCTGACGGCCACATTTTGCAGAATCAGAAGCTTCTGGCATGGGTCTTGTTTGGCCACTAGTGTGGGCTTTTAGAGTAAAATACACACTGGGATCTAATACGCTTTTCTTGTCTGTTGTTTCTGTTTGTTTTCCAGGGTTGGCTTAACCACAGCATCTCTGATGTACATCAGAAACTATTGAAACTAAAACCATATTCAGCACCTCTGACATATACCAGAGGTTGCCGAAGCACTAATTTGACGGCGAACCTCATGTGGTTCCCAGGTACGTCTTTTGTCTTATTGAAGCTGAATGGAGACATGCAGGAGGCAGGGTGTGGGATTAGGGGGGAGCATGTTGGCACTAATTGACAGTGTCTAAAGATTGGGAAACAATGCTTTTTCCTTCTAAATTTACCATTCTACCTTGTACATAGGTAGATGGGGCTGAGAAACTACACATATAGATATTTTGTGGTTTCTTTGACATGTGCTGTATTTAGGCATTTGTGAGTATTAGGAACTGGATCAATGGTTAATAGTTCCGTCCAGTAAGCTGAACCTCAGTTGGGTACAGAGATAGACCACATAGGCCTCTCCCTGGGTTTGGACTTTGTAGTTTGATGGGAGCAACTGAGTGAAAAGAGACAGTCTGGTATATTTTAATAGTATTTTAATTGAAATTTTTTAAATTTTTTGTTTGATTTTAGAATTTTGTAAAAAGTTCTTCCAATCCTGATGAAGACAGATATAATCATCCAAGTCGAAACTATTTACCAGGAAGCCTGTTTGATAAAGAAGATTCATATCTATGGCCACTAATAGTTAATATTTTGTCTGGAGTGAACTACTATTAGCAACGCAATGGAATTGAATTTGAACTTTCTTAAATTCTTAAAATAATTTAATCTAAATGTTTTAGGATCTGAATCAGTTAAATGAATGTATGAATGCCTGAAATTTAGGATGTTTTTTTTTTTTATAAAAAATGAATTAATTAAAGATGTCCAATGATGATGTTTACACTCATCTAAAATAAAATAAAAATTATGATTTGATTTATTACCTTCTGCCTTTTTTCTACCAGTTGCTCTCGTTATCCTGGCACCATCATTTGTTTCATTATATGGGTCTTGTTTGCACCTCCAGATTATCATACTGCTATGTAGTCTATTCACAGCATGTGAATCCATGAAAGATCCAAGGCTGGAGAAGGGAGTAGTTTCTTACCTGTAACTCCATTTCTCCAGCGTTGGTATCTTTCATGGATTCACATACACCCTCTGGCCTTCCCCCTTCAGGCAAACATAAGTTTGAGTTCCTCCATTTTGGTGAGGTTAAAATCTGAAGGAAAGCCGCAGCAGCGGGGCTATTTATACTTTACGTCCTATTGGTGCAGCCTTAAGCACCCATAAAAACGTTGATGGAGAAATTGAGTTACAGGTAAGAAATTACTCCCTTCATAATCCTCAGGCGAAGATAACGATGTACCTTAACTCCTCTTAAAGTTCTGGAGAAGAGAACATCATGCATTGTCAAGTACAAAGGAGCAGCCTTGGCTGAAAGCTTAGCTGATGAGAGATGGTAAACTAATTGGGCAAGTGGGCAGAAGTCTGACGTTTTTCTCCGCAACTAGGTTTCGTTTTGCTTACGTGCTGCTAACGAGCCGAGTGTCCAAGGTTGGGAGAAAATGCCAACCAATCAGAGGGCCTATGCAATAGTGAGTATACATTGTTGCAAGGACCAATCTGCTGCTGTTATGCTGCTAAAGTTTGTATTATTATATGTAGTTAGAGGGATGTTCAAGGCAGGCCTACTAGATGTGGGTAGCAAATCGTGATATTAACACTTCTAGAACCTATAAGTAGATATGTTCCCTTAACCAATCTTTCCACCTGATAGGTTTTATTATTTGCCACATACGATGACGTCACAGATGACCCTCATCGAGGTATAACGTCTTTGTGCATCCGAAATGTAACCAAGAGTGTGTGAGCTGCAATCTGTTTGTTCACCAGGACTGATGATAAAGTAGTATTTCAATCTGTCCGGTTATTTGGGTCCAAGATTATTTGTTATGGTAATTCCATTATGCGCATAAGAACACTCCAGGTGCTACTTCACAACTTCTTGTCCTAGTCTTTCTTCTGGTACGCCACACACCACAGACCATTCTGGTGCCAATATGCTTTGTGGAAGGCAAACAAGGAGCTCACAATTTTACTTGTCTCCAGAAGGATTAAAACCCTGAGTAAATCAGCCCCAGAGCACATGTTTTACAGTTCAGTGCAAACGTTTTTTTTCTGCAAAACTGCTTTCCCTAATCTCGGTTCTAGGCTTGGAGTAGGTGTTGTAACACAGGGCACGCTGGATTTGTGAGTCCTTGGCATGGGAGCAGTCCAAAATAAAGAAGAAACTACTCGGCTGCAGGGAAGGAAACACAGTGCGAGCACTTGCAAACAGGTTTGTTTGTTCAGTGGAGGATTACAGAGCTGGATCCGTGGGCTGGGATCAGTGTTGGACTGGCCTGCAGGGAACTTTGGAGATTTCCCAGTGAGCCCCTTTATTGTGAGTACACTGTTTTTCCGCTCCTCTGACCCGCTGTCCCAGTCACCACACCCTCTTACTTTCATCTCTCCCAATCGACCACATCCTTAATAATTTGTTATAATAAAGCTTCCAGTATGTCATTCTTAAGAAATGTTTTATGTAAGTTCATTGGTATGTTTACTTTTTAATCCCTAAATAGGGACGAATGTGCTTAAGAATTCATCATTTGAAAACATTTCTTGGCGAGAGAGCCCAGCCCAACCCCATCTTGGAGCGGTCCAGCTAGCTCGCCACATTCACTCACATGAGACCTCATTACGACCCAGGCGGTAAGTTACCGCCTGGGTCGTACCTTTACCACCATGGCGTAAACTGCGTTTACGCCATGGTGGTTGGCGGACTTAGCGCCCCATTCCGAGGTGAGTGGGGCGGTAAGTCCCCATTAACCCATTTACCCTTCCCCATTCCCATTTTTGCCCCATAGGGCATAATGGGAGTGGGGAAGGCGTTAATTACGCCACCGTAAATTACGGTGGCGCAATTAACAACAAGGTCCCTTAGCGCCATGGAGATTTTAACACCTGCTTTTAGCAGGTGTTAAAATCTCCATGGCGATAAGGGACCTCGGAATCAGGCGGTAAGGGTCGCGCTGTTTACGCCGCCGTAAACCCCTTACCGCCTGGGTCCTAATTCCCAATACATCTGACTAAAGAAATTCAACAGCCACATGGCTGAGGAAGATGTGGGCCTATTAAGCCAAAGCCAATATCAGGGTGTCACGCTAATAAGTAAGTCATTCTACAAATCATATTACTTATTTCCACAATTGTTCAATCAGCGTCTGTAACACGTGGCACAAGACTTCATCCTTGGTGCATGTTACAAGGATGTTTCAGCAAGAGATTGTGAGTTTCCTGCTTGGAGAAAATGAAGGAGAATTAACAGAGCAGAGATCGGGTTGGCCATACCGAAAAGGCCAAGTAGCAGCATGAAAGCTGAAAGGAGATATATGAGAGCAGAATCTGAATTGTTCAGGCCAAAAAGGCCAACCAGTAGTCAGGAAAGAGAGAAAGGGGTGGTGGACCAGTTGGTACAGATTTTTGAAAGAAGCCAGGTTGAGGAGCTAGGCTAGCATAGGACCCTGCTGAGAACCGGGCCAAAATACTGTCTGGGGGAGAACCTTAGAGATGCATCTGCAGTGTAACCAGCTTGGGGCTTTCACCCAGACTTTGGTGGGAGTTGCGAGGACACCTGCCCAAATGAAGAAGTCATGTACAAGGGTCAAAAACTGGCACTGTGATGGAGGTGGACCTTGCTAATGTATTGAGCTTGGACACCTTAAATCTCTGGGACGATATGCGACTTTTATAACACTGTACTGGATTGACACTCTGGAGTTTGTTGACACTTAAACTAGGGATGGACTCTGGACAGTAGGTCCTTTAGCTTATGGCCTGACACTACATATGATGTAGCCCTCATTCCTATCACTCCTTGCTTAGATGTGTTCCCTTTTGAGTTTTATCTCATCGCGTAATATTTTCACCAAACCCTGACCCTCCTAAAACTCAGGGACACCAGTATCAACCCTGGACAGCCGAATTGGACCGTCCTCGAAAAGCCACAGAACAGTTCAAGCTCTTCTTTAACTCCAATAATAAGAAGAAACTGAAGTGCAAATTGCTCAAATTTTCCTGAACCTATATGATGTGGCCCCTTGAGTTTTTACTGTATTTTTCTGATCTTTAAATATAGATCTAGTTTGCTCAGATCAGAACATTTGCTGACTTTGACTTGAATACTGATCTATTTCGACATGTTAAGTATTGAATGTGTGGTTCAGTTTTTAGTTGGAAACTTGCTTGTATTAATATTCATTAATATAACATTTCTTGTTTCAGCTTTCTGCAGGCCTGTATGTCTTCAAGGTTGCAGTTTCAGGTGACAATGCGTTTGGCGAAGGACTGGTAAATGTGACAGTAAAACCAGGCAAGCCATCTTCCGTATTACACAAAAGGACCATTTTAGAGTACATAAAGAGCTTGTAATGTAAAAGTTAATTACCCGGAAAGGTTTTTCTATTGTCCAGTAATATACAGTATTTTTCATGACAATACATGAAAATAGCTGTGCCAGAGTCATTCTGTCACCCCATCACCACATGTCACTTGGGGTTTAATTGTGATGCAGTGACACTTTGGGAGGGGATAACATTATGTGGCACCCCAAATGACATGTTGGGTACCACCTGAAATATTACGACCCAGGCGGAGGACCATGGTGCTATTAGCACCATGGTCCATACCGGTGTCCGCCATGGCGGAATGGGGAATTACCACCCCATTCCGAAGTTAGCGGGGCGGTAATTCCCCATGCCGCCATGGCCCTTCCCCATTCCCATTTTTGCCTCATAGGGCTCAATGGGAATGGGGAAGGCGCTAAGTACGGTGCCGCAAATTGCGGCACCGTACTTAGCACCAAGGTCCCTTTGCGGGTCCCTACTTTAACGGCTAGTAAAACCAGCCGTTAAGGTCGGGTCCCGCAAAGGGACCTCGTAATTAGGTGCTAATAGGTTAACGGCGCCGCAGCCTTTTACGGCGCCGTTAACCCATTAGCGCCTGGGTCGTAATGAGGCCAAAACGGTATGTTACTCCTAGGCGCCTCTATTTCTAATCCTTCTTACTTTTCCACATACCACACCATAATAAGACAGATCTGGTTCCTTTGCCTTCTAGCCCACCACTGGCACTCTCTCCTATAACGTTAAGGAACATTGAAGCACATCTGATCTTCTAAAAGCTGCCAAGAACTACGCTCTTTGTGATTTGAAGACCACTTCAAGGGATATAAATCAGCAAATAAAGGAATCATAATTGGGTAGAAAAGAACTGACCTGCAATGATGTATTCCGTTTCAAATTAATAAACGCCTATTAGCAATATTACATTATTCTAACAAGGTTCAATTCTACCCTTTTAAAAACATGCCCATTTGGCTTCCGATCCCCAATATTTTTCACCTTTTACAGGGCATGATTCCCATCAGACCTATCCAAAATAATGCAGAACACTTTTTTACACCCACAGCAACTGAATGAAAGTCACCAATGTTCGAAACTTAAAGCAACTTAGTGAAATATCTTTTTATTTTTTATTTTCTCTCTGTACTATTGATTTTTTTTTAGCCAATTCATCTCCTTCTTTCCTATCACAAGCTGCTTTATTTTGGGTCACTTGTTTAAAATGCAGGAACACATATTAATGTTATACAATAAAATATAAGCTATCATGCCCTCCAGTTAAACATTTAGCAAACATGTCCCTGAGTTAAGGTGGTGTCAAGACTTCATCTCTGTTCAGCAAGGAGATGTGGACAAGTGATCTGATTAAGGAACAAAAGGACATGGGCCTTATTTTCCAAATGTATACTGGAATTGATGTCCAAAAAAGGCTATTTATCAACCTACACAAAATGTGCATAAGTCAAAGGTGTGAGTTGTGCATGAGTGACGTTTCTCCCTGTATGTGTAGTTTACTCCATGCGCGCATATGTTGTTGCTAAAAGAACATTTACATAAAAAGGGTACTTCATCTTCCTTGTGTCATTAGTTTAAGCAAGCCAATTCCCGTTCAAGGAAAACACATCAGTTAGTATAATTAGTTTTGTGGCAGATAAATGTGGAATTGCGAAAAACACATTGGGCCAGATTCTCATAAAGTACCACAAATTAAAGGAGCGCAGAGAATGCACTTGTTTCATGTGTACTACTTTTTAAAATGTTCAGGTCAGGCATCTAAGATGCACTCTTTCAGATGTCCTTTGAGGAATGGGCTCCTGTTTTCTCGGTGCAAGTGAACAGATGTGCTAGCCATCACCCATATGCTCATATCTCTACTAGTTAGCCTTCTTCTCAGCATCACCTACAAACCCTTGACCTTAAACTAGACAATCATAACTATGCTTTTCATAACTTCCTTAATCACTTTAAATAGCTTCCAGAATTGTAGATGTGCCTTTTGCTCTCCCTCTTTGCCATTTCTTCCCAACTTCTCCATTCCAATTACCTCCCCCCTCTGAGAGGTGGCAACTTTGTGCACTGGTGGCTTGGATTCCTAAAGTTTGGATTATTGAAAATATATTGAAATTGCACTGTGTGCAAGAAGCAGGCCAGGTCATGGACACAATGGGCCTTATTACGACCCTGGTGCTAAGTGTTTAACGGTGCCGTAAAAGGCTGCGGCGCCATTAAACACTTAGCGCCTTACTACGAGGTCCCTTTGCTGGACCCGATCTTAACGGCTGGTCTACACCAGCCGTTAAAGTAGGGACCAGCAAAGGGACTTTGGTGCTAGGTACGGTACCGCAATTTGCGGTACCGTACTTAGCGCATTCCCATAGAGCTCTATGGGGCAAAAATGGGAATGGGGAAGGGCCATGGTTCAATGGGGGATTACCGCCCCGCCAACCATGGAATGGGGTGGTAATTCCCCATTGAACCATGGCGGACCCATTACAACACCGGCACCAACCATGGTGCTAATAGCTCCATGGTTTAGCGCCGGTGTTGTAATGAGGGCCAATTAGTGTTAATACATCTGTGTCTGTTTTATGATTTTTAGCAAAAATATTTGGACCTCATTACGGTCTGGAAATAATGGTGGCGGTAAACCCGTCACCAACGTTGACTCTGGACCGGGTGATCTTGAGTTCTGCAGGCGGGAGGTGTCGTCCCTGCCAGGTCTGACTTGGCGGGTTTAACACCACCCGCCTGCAGGCGGACGTGGAAACACCGGCATCATCACGAGATGGTGCCGGTGTTTCCACTTCCCCATTCCCATTGAGTCCTATAGGACTCAATGGGAATGGGGATTTACCGAATTCTGCCTCCGGAATTCCCGGGTCACCGGTGTCGTAATGCACCGGTAATTCCGGGAATCACAGAGGCGGAATGGTAATACAAGTCCGGCGATAACCTGTCATTTCAGGCACGGTTACCGCCGGACTCGTATTTAGGCCATTTGTCCCTAATCTCCTGCTATCTACTGATCTATTTCTTTCTATTCTTCCAACTATGACTTACACTGTAGAGCAGCTTGTATTCTAACCATCATCCATCCTTTCACTTTCCTTCTCATCATTCTCTCCTCCTTTATTTTGCTTTATATGTTAAAAATGCTCTACCATTCTCTATCTCTCTGACATCATCTACCTCTCCAGGTACGGCTGTGTCGGCTGATTTGTTATTCCTTTGTTTGTTAATTATTTGATTTCCTTTTAACTCATTCTGAGCAAGGCGGGTGACTGGACGCCTAGATCACTTTATTATTGGTTCATTTCACTTTTTACTTTATGTATTTAATTTTAGTTCTGTATATTGGTTTCCTTGTATTACCGTGCCTACGGCTGGATGGTGCCTGGCTTCTTCTGCAAGCCACGCTGTGCGGTCTTTCTTTGCGTTCTTTCTTGGGAGTGAGAGGGGTCCGGTTTGTGCGATAGCATGTTTATTTATAAAGGAGGGCCATACCATCATCACAGCTGACGGACGCAGCAGCTGAGATCCTCACGCGCTGAAGTCGTGCTAAAGTTAAGCCCGTCTGTGCCCATCCGTGGCAAGGCTGGCATAAGAGGGTCCTTCCCAGGTGGTTCAGCCTACTCTCTCATACAGTTTTTTTCCCCACAATCAGCTGCTACTGCTTGCTCCTGTGGCCACAGTTTTCCCTGCTGGCTGTGTGGTGCAGAGCAGGGTAAGCGACTCTGTGACCTCCTTCCATGCCTCTTTGAATTGCTTGTCCTTCAATGCTCGGTCACTGCCTACCTATTCCGCTCATTTCTATGATCTTCTTACTGATGTTGTACCTGTGTCACTGAGACATGGCTTGGTGAGGCTTCTGGCCCCAATGCTTCCACCTACTATTAAAATGTTGCACTCTGACCACCCCCCTGGGGATGGGGGTGGCATTGCTATTATTTTTAAGTCTCTCTACTCTGGCTCCTTCCTTCCAATTAGTCATCAGATTAAAATGGAGGCTATGTTGGTCCAGTTCTCCATATCCTCCTCTTTCTGCATCTCCTCTTTAGTTGTTTATCGTCCTCCTGGTCCTAAGTCCTCTTTTTATTACGATTTTTTTTAATTTAGCCCCAATACTCAGTTCAGGCGTGCACATCTTATCATCCTAGGGGATTTTAATCTCAAGGTAAATTTTTCCAGCGATCCCAAGATCCAAGACTTTGTTTGGCTATGTGGGAAGTCTCACTTGCTCAGAAAGTCATGGGCCCTACCGATGGGCTGGGCAATACCCTGCACCTTATATTTTCAACGTGCTCTGAGGTCAATGTCTTTCCTACTTTCCCAGTCACTTGGACTGACCATTTTATTGTTCCATTTGTCTTTGACATAGGGCCTCATTACGACCCAGGCGGACTTCGCGGTGCTAAATGCACCGCGAAGCATGGCGGAAAGCCGCCGATAGCGCCATGGGGGTTGGCGGATTTACCGCCCCATTCCGACCTCGGCGGAGCGGTAAATCCCCAATCCCCATTCTGCCCTTCCCCATTCCCATTTTCGCCCCATAGGGTATAATGGGAGTGGGGAAGGAGTTAATTACGCCACCGTAAAATACGGTGGCGTAATTAACAACGAGGTCCCGTAGCGCCATGGTTTTCTCCGGCTGGTAAAACCAGGCGGAGAAAACCTCCATGGCGCTACGGGAACTCGTAGTATGGCGGAGAGGTACGCCATGCACTACGCTGGCGTAACACCCTCTCCGCCAGGGTCCTAATGAGGCCCATAGTGTTGTGAAGCACCCCTCTCATCTCCATGCCACTATTCGACACTTTTGGCGCTCTGTTTCACAGGCTGATATTGTTGCACAAATCTGTGCTCAGCATTCTGAGACCGCCCCTATAGATCTTGGCTCTTTATCCGACACCTTAGTTTTGGTGACAGATTCTGTTGCACCCCTTAAGATGCCCAGATCGTTGTCTCGTCCATCTCAGCATTGGTTCACTGATGAACTTCGGGTGATCCGCTTGAAGACCAGACAGTGTGAGCGCAAATGGAGGCTTACCTTCGCTCCTACTGCCAAGCTTGCTTTTCCACATGTCACTGCACTGTACCATTGCGCCATTGTCAGCACCAAACAGACTTATTAAGTTTCTCTCATTGAGACCTTTGTTAATCACTCCAAAGAGTTGTTTAAAGCTGTGCGGGGTCTCTTCTCAGCTGCATCTGATCCAGTTCCTCCGACGCAGGACGTATGTGATTCTCTGTCCTTTTTTTTGTGGACAAAATTAACAAAATCGGGTCCAACATTAACTCTTCTCCTCAGTATTTGTTGTCTTCACAGTACCCTACTGGGTCTGCTTTCACTAGTTTATGGTCTGCGTTTTCTTCGTTCTTTCCTTGAGTTGTTTCTGCTGCTGTATTTAAACTGAAGTCTGCCTCTCCTCGGGATCCTATTCCTCCAGGTATAATTAAAGACATTCTGCCTCAGCTCATCCCTTTGCTTACTGAAGCAGTGAACACTTATTTTCGTACCCGGGTCATCCCTTCCTCCCTTAAGAACGCCACGGTTATCCCTTTGCTGAAAAAACCTTCTTTGGACCCTCAGGTTCCTGCTAATTTCTGACACATTTCTCTTCTCCCTTTCTCTATGAAGCTTCTGGAATGGTTGGTTTGTCCGTTACTTAATACCTTCCTCGAGGAATCTTCCTTTTCCATTCTTTTCATTCTGGTTTCCGTCCAGGAAGGGGGACTGAGAGTGTCCTGTTCTCGGTTATGGATGATCTGGGCAGTACCCATAACAAGGGCGGCATCAGCGCTTTGTTGCTGCTCAACCTCTCTGCCACCTTTGACACCATCGATCATGGGGTCTTGCTAGATCACTTGGCGGGGGCTGGCCTCTCAGGCACTGTTCTGGATTGGTTCTCCTCTTTTCTATCCGACCGTGGCCAAACTCTTTCTCTTCCTCTTTTTTTCTCCCAGGCAGCGGCCCTCACTTGTGGTGTCCCCCAATGGGGCCGCCATCTCCCGGTCCTAGATAACGCCTATGTTCAACCTCTGACCAAACTTATCTTCTCCCATCGCTGCCCTTGCTATTCTTATGCTGACGACACCTAAATCTGGGTCTGTCTTGATCTTTCCATACCTGAATCAGCAGCCTGGTTTTGTGTCTGTCTGCAGGCCGTGGGTGAATGGATGTGCAACAACTGTCTCAAGTTGAACATCAAAAAGACTGAGGTGTTGGTGGTGGGCACCCCTCAGCCTTTTCTTTCTGGACTCCTGATTTCTGGCCTTGTTCTTTAGGCCCTTTTCCTGCACCTGTATCCATTGTTAAAGATCTGGGAGTAAAACTCTCCTCCTCCCTCTCCATGAAGCCACAAGTCAGCACAGTTTGTCAGCAGGGCTACTTTCAACTTAAACTTCTTCATTGTGTTCGTCCTTTTATCCCTGTTCACCTCCATGCACCAGTAGTCTCTGCTCTCATCAATTCTACGATTGACTACTGTAATTCCTTATTCCTCACCCAGCATGCTTACATCAGTCAACGTCTGCAGGTTCTCCAGAATTCTGCCATGGGCCTTGTTACCTCTACTCCCCGCTGGGCCCACATTTCTCCCATTCTTAGGAGACTTCATTGGTTCCCGGCAGCCTAGCGCATTCGATTTAAAGCCCTTTGTCTCGTTCATCAGGCCTTTTCTAGCCAAGGAGCTGAATATCTTCAAGCTAAATCTGTCCACAGGGTTTAAGAAGGCCAGCAGCCATGTTGGAATTAAGGAAACCCTGTCATGCAGCCTGTCAACTCTGCAGCCCAGCCTCCGAACCACCAGTGAATGCACTCCCCTTTTACAGCTTTGGGTGTGCTGTGCGTGAGCCACCCCCGCACTGGTTCTTCTTCGCGAGCTATCGCTAGCTTCTGTCTCTCTACCCAAGTTAATCCTCTGAGTTTGCCAACCCTCCAGCCTCCTGGTGAGTGTGTCTCCTGCTCTGCGGACTGGCTCACCAAATATGTTTTCTTAAAAACCTATGCTGACAGTGACCCTCTGTGTGTCTGCTCTTCAAAGCCATGTGTATGATAAGAGTTGTTTTCAAGTATGGGACCCTATATTTCTCCTAATGCAATACATCTCCTTGTCATCCAAAAAAGAGGCGCTTCCCTGCAGGTTGATCTTCAGGCTCACTGCAGATGGGGCTTGGAAAGACTGGGCAGACTCTAGGGGATCCCCCATTTACCATCCTCTGGGGTCACATCACTTAGCTGACATACCCATCCTCTTCTACAGCCCCTGCATTTGACACTGCCCCTCCCTTTCCTGCTAGCATCCCTGCATCTTCCCAAAAGGCTATTCCATGCCTATTCAAATAATCAACATTAGACTGAATCTTGTCTTCATACTCAGCAACAATAAATGTGGTTGTGCACTAAGAAGCCGTTTCATGACTCACGTTATACTATCCTCATTCCTAACCAACCAGTTTAAGGAGGCATGGTTGGTTATAAGGCAAATCTAGTGCCTGTCAGGTAGTACTTTAAGGCTTCTATGGCCCATTACTTTGCAAGATGGTCCAATTCTTTAATGGAATCATTTTCTTTTCATGAGGTAACAACTTACCGCATGTAAAGAATTGTTTGTTCCAGGCATTGCCCCTCCTCAGACAGGGCCACCTCGAGCCCAACCTTTGAGGTGACTGTCTGCAAATTAATTCTATGTCAAGACACAGAGGCTCGGATTATGCTTTCTTCCAACTTTACTTTTCGAGCAGCATCATGAAAACAATAACAATACAAATGCGAAAACTACACTCCCCATAAGTTTAGAGTCTTTTGTAGTTCATAATGTTATTGGTCTTTCCAACATGTGACCTTAAACCACCAATAGTCACTGTCCATCCCTATAAATCCAGTCCACCATTTTATGTAATCCTCTTTCTTTGCTGCTCGGGCAGCCAATTAAGTAACTTTGACACTACTTACTGATGGAATGTGTTTTCAGATCGAAATACTTATGTGAAAGTGGTTTTAGACTGTTTTTAATGCGAGCAATAACTTACAGTGTTAGATGAAGGTGGCGGAACATATCCGCAAGGTTTTAGTGATACTTTATCTATTTATTAGGAGCGGAGACGCGAAGGGACAAACGGTTCCGGCGAGAGTATCACTTCGTTTTCAGTAAAGGGAGCACTCCAATCATGGAAGTGCGAGGAGCACACAGGACTTTCAGGATTCCAGCGCTCCTCAGGATCACTTCTGTGACAATTTCATAGTGCAAACCCAAGAGAGACAGACACTCTAATAAAACAGAGCGTTCTGTTTTACCTAAGCTGTTTCAACGATCAGAGTGTTCTGTTTACCTAAGCTGTTTGGTTTCAGAAATCGCTGTAGTTTCCCTTGGAGACACGGCACGACGTGCGTGTGAGGGATACAGCCAGCGTTACATAAAACAGATCTCTGGTGGCTAGAGAAGGCAACACAGGCTAAAAAGAGGTTAGCAGAGAATGTTATAGGCGCAAGAGTGCTATTTGCAATTAATGTGCCCTAACAATACATATTTTGGACGGGTACAGGCCCAAATTAACCTGTTGGGTGGTCAGACAGTGGCACATTTGTCCTCAGCTAAGGCCCACAGTGTCCAGCTCCAGTGAAGAGGGAAGAGCCCAAGTGAGCCAAAAAAGGATGCAACCCGATATGGGTCAAATATTGCACCAAGCTCTAGGACAGTGTCTGGGGCACAGCTCACAAGAGCTGGCAATAATGGAGGACTGGCTTATGTTATCCAATAGTATGGAGGAACATAGAGGGTCAAGTGGACAAGGAACAGAAAAAGGGGAAGAAAGAAAGCCTGAAAAGGACAAAAAGGCCACGATCCCCTGCGCCCCGAGGTCGCCACTGAAAGTAAAGGGCAAGAGGAAGGCGGTAGGCGAAAAGAATAAAGAGGGCAAATGGCGAAATGCAACCTCTGACAGTTCAGAAGGATATGATGAGGATGAGTGGGGGAGTCAATCATCAGAGGAAGAAGTTGAGATTATATCTTCATTAGAAGAAGAAGGTAGTAGTGCTTATAAGAAAACAAGTGGAAGACAAGGAAGAAGAAGCCTGGGATGTGTTTGACCCGGATGCCTTGATACATCCTCATTACTCAGAATGGTAACCACCATCGAAGAATAGTAGCATACATAAAGAGAAGACTCAGAACCCCATTGGCAAAAGAAGCCAGAAATAAATTGAGGGCAGAGTGCCCAAGACCACATCTGCCAGAAGGCATAGTAGAGTCCCAGATATGATGACCGCATGGTCACATTTATGGGGAGATAAGGTTAAGGACATTAAAAAAGGTCTGGACGTGATTGGGCCCCTGACGAAAATCATGTAGATGGCGGACAAAGCTAGAGAAGAAAATGAAACAATAGATCGAGCTATACTGTCTGGATGGGCGCAGAGAGCGATATCTTTACTGGGCAATGCCAATAGTGCTATCATGGCAGATAGAAGGAGATCAATTCTAGTTAAGATTGATCCCAAGCTCAGCAAGCTGGCCACGTCAGAGGCGACCGCTTCCGCCAATGGGAAACTCTTCGGAGACATGTTCATAAAGGAACTACCCAAATTTGCAAATTCCCACATGGCAATTGATAAAGCCAGGCTTCCTTAAAGAGGGTATTTGGCAGATTGGTTTTTGACACGGCTGGAAGAGGCAGGAGCCGCTCCGCCAGCCGCTACACAAGCAACATGTTCCACACTTACAGATACCATTGGAAAAAGGATGAAAGGAAGCCCAACCCGTTCTCCCCTTCAAGAGGAAGAGGGAGAGGGTGGAAACATGCAGAAAATCAACATCAACCTAACTCAGTTCAGAATGAAAGCGCAGGTGTAAATGTCAGACGCACAAACTCCCACAGTAGGAGAGAGAGTAGCAACGTTTGTTAGAAAAATGGCGAATGATCTCTTCAGATGCTTGGGTTTTAGACACCATAAAAGATTTCACATAGACTGGCAAAGTACGCCATGCCAAGAGAAATGGCCAAAGACACTAGTACACTGCACGGCAGACAAAGAGCAGTTAGACGCAGAAATAGAAGAACTAGCATGAAAATCCGCCATAATACAAGCAACAGATATGAAGGATAGCTTTATAAGCAAGATGTTCCTAGTGAGATGCCGCCACAAGATGAGGTCAGTAATAAATCCAAGATAACTGAACGCCTTTATAATATACAGACATTTCAAGATGGAGGGCATGCACCTTCTGAGGGATATATTACAGCAAGGGGACTGGCCAGCCAGGATAGATCCCAAGGATGGTTACCTGACCATACCTATGGCGGTAGAGCAGAGAACATTTGTGAGATTTTGGTGGCGAAGCAAATATGGGAATTCATATGCCTACCGTACGGTATAGCATCAGCGCCATGGTGTTTCACGAAGGCGATGAAACCAGTAGTAACCTTCCTCAGAGAAAGAGGGGTCAGACTGATTATTTATTTGGACGACATTTGTATAATGTGTCAAGACAAAGTACTGATCAAAGAACAGGTGGACAACCCCTAAAACCTCCTGCAGCAACTAGGGTTTATAATAAACTGGGAGAAATCAAACCTGCAGGCGGAATAGAACATGGAATTCCTGGGTTTTAGGATAGATAAAGTGCAGGGAACAATAAATAAATATAAACAAGATCAAGAAAGAGATAAAGAGCAGGCTAGCAGCAGAGACGATATCTCTGAGAGAGTTAGTGAGACTAGTGGGAAGACTGGCATTGTCAATTCAGGCAATCTTCCTGGGTCCGCTCCACTACAGGGCCCTCCAGAGACTGAAGATTCAATACCTCAGAAGGGGCGCAACCTATGAGCAAAGAATACCCCTTTCTCAAGAAGCAAAGGAGGAACTGGAGTGGTGACTACAACACATGGATGCATGGAATGGAAGGGTAATATTTGGCTCAATCCCGGACCTAGTGATAGAATCTGATGCCAGCAGGTTGGGGAAGGGGAGGGGGAGCCAGATGTGGAGATCTGTCGACAGTGGGCAGATGTTCAGAAGAGGAACTGAACCTCCACATAAACTGCCTGGAACTCTTAGCAGGCTCATTTGGACACAGGAGAGAGCACAATGTTGCGTGCTTCTCAAGATGGACAACGTGACAACAGAAAGATATATAAACCGACTGGGAGGCACGAAGTCAAGAATGTTAGCATTGCTAGCAAAGGAATTCTGGCAACTCTGCCTGCAGAGAGACATATCAGTGACGGCAGAATACTTACCAGGCCGTCAGAACGAGGTTGCCGAGTGGAACTCCAGATTCCTCAGGGACACCAGCGATTGGAAGCTGGACGAAAGTCTTTCAGATGCTGATGAGATGGGGTCCGTGCAGAACAGACCTCTCTGCATCGAGATTGAACAAGAAAATTGCTCGGTACTTCAGTTGGAGACCAGACCTAGAGGCGGAAGCGATAGACGCATTCCTGCAACAGTGGTGGCCAAGCAAGGGATATGCATGTCCTCCTTTCGCGATGATAGCGAGGACAATGGTGCAGGTGAGGAGACTGCAAGTATCCGTGATACTGACTATACCAGATTGGAGGGCTCAAGCATGGTTCCTGGATCTGCTAGGGACGTCCCACGACAACCCAATAGTTCTACCGAGGTTCAATTTAATAGTGAGGCATCTCACAGGGGAAGGTCATCCTCTGGTGAAGACAGGCAGCCCCAATTACATTGCATGGGCAATTTCAGGAGATCCTCGACTAGGCCAGGATTATCGGACGAGGCTGAACAGATTATCGAGGAAGCCTGGGTGCCCGGGACCAGGAAAGCATACAGTACAGCCTGGTCAGAATGGCACAATTGGTGTGTGGAAAGGAACATGTATTCCACTGGAACAGATGTGGTACACGTAGCCAATTTTTTGGCTCAGTTAGCAGCTCAGGGCAAAGCATATAGGACGATCAATACTGCTTGTTCAGCTATTTCAGTGGGACACCCGAGAATAGAAGGGATGCCAATGGGAGAACACCCTCTGATTTGCAGACTTTTGAAAGGGGTTAGAATAATTAGACCCCCGAGACAGAATACAATCAAATATGGGACGTGGATAAAGTCCTAAAAATGATCACATCATTGTCTGATAACGATGAACTGACAAGGAAGGCGTTATCAGCCAAATTGGCCATGCTTCTATCCTTACTGTCATTTAAGAGGGTATCAGACGTCAGGGCGCTAGAGATCAATAGGAAAACTGTATCCCCCCAGGGAATGACTTTCGATATTGTGAAAAGGACAAAAAACTTGGTTGAGATCAATATCATATGAAGCATTCCCAGACCAACCCAAACTACGCCCAGTGAGATGCATTTCAGCTTACGAATCCATGATTAGGGAATTGCGACCCCCAGGGGTGACTCAGTTATTCATAGCTATGAGGAAGCCTTTTGGGGCAGTGGTGTCAGCTACGCTGGCTAGATGGATACGGTGGGTTATGTCCCAAGCAGGAGTAGGTACAGATTGCTATGGAGCACACTCAGTGAGAGGCACAGTGGCCTCTAAGGCTTTTCAGGCAGGAGCCAGACTGGAAGACATTATGAAGGCAGCAGACTGGTCGAGGGAATCAACTTTTAAAACCTTTTATTTTAAGCCAGTGGAAAACGTGGCAACGTTGGTGGTAAGAAAGCTTTGAACAAGCATAATCTGAGCATCTGTGTCTTGACATAGAATTCATATTTTCCATAAATACGTTACAGAAAGTCATTGTTCTATTAAAGACATGGAGGCAAAGGATTATCCCACCCAATAATCAATGTCATGTATTGATAATGAGACTTTTTTTATCATGATGATAATTATGTTATGATGATATGTTTTCAAAAGTGAATCTTCGGATGGTCTTGCTCATGTCAATTACACACCCTTGGGCCAGAAGACTGAAATATGGTTTGTGTTTCAGGTTCTATGGCGGATAATAAAGCAATAGGATCATGAATTTGTTTTAAGAGGACACTTCTACAGCATCGACCGGTTGGGATGCTACAGTTCGGAAAGGATCATACAAAGAAAGAGGATTACATACAATGGTGGACTGGATTTATAGGGATGGACAGTGACTATTGGTGGTTTAAGGTCACATGTTTGAAAGACCAATAACATTATGAACTACAAAAGACTCTAAACTTATGGGGAGTGTAGTTTTTGCATTTGTATTGTTATTCTTTTGATGATGCTGCTCGAACAGTAAAGTTGAGAGGAAGCATAATCCTTTGCCTCTGTGTCTTTAATAGAATTATGTAACGTATGTATGAAAAATCTGAATTGTTGTGCAGATGTGGGGATGATAAGCAATGGGAACGGCATAAGACGTGTCTAGAGTATGAAAAGCAACTATCCTCTCCTAGTTCCATCTTAGTTGGGATGGCTGATCCACTCCAAACTTGTTTATGATGGGTCCTCGAGTAGAGGAAAACTGAGATATGATCATCCTGTGGAACCCTACCAATCCCAAGGATTCCCTCTGTTCAATCTTGATAGCGAGGCAGGAGACTTTATGACCAGCTACCACCTTCTCTGCCTGTGGTTGTACTAGCCCATTCTCCAAGCAGAAGCCCGTGTATTTTAGAGTGGACTGGGCTAATTCACATTTGGCAAGGTTAGCATTTAGCTCGACTTTCCTTAGGGCATACCCACTACTTTTAAATGAAGCATTTGTCTTTTGCATATTTTTCAAGGGATTACAATGTCTGCAATGTAGGCTCCTACAAACTCCCTGTATAGTCTTAGGATGGAATCTGTAATTCTGCAGGTCACAGGAGCCCATGTAACCGAAAGGATAGTACGCTGAGCTGAAATAACCCTTTCAAGGTGAAGAAGGCTATCCTCTCCTTAACTTCAGTAGCTATAGGAAATGTCTCTTTGTGAGGTTGAGCACACGTTTATGCATGACTTCCGATAATGTGGAGCCAAAGAACCCAACTAACACAAGTCATTGACATATTCCCCCAAAATGTATATGCCAACACAAATAGATAATATACCAATGAGGTGGCACTGTTCCCCGAACATGGCACCCGCAGCCTACACGACACCACCCTATGAAAAACCAAGAAATTAAGAGGGCACTTCGGGGGACATAGTCCACAACCAATCCCAAAAGATTACACCACCTGCCTCACGTCATTTATATTAGTAGATCTGATCAATACCCACTTGCTGAAATGGATTCCATAGCCTCTGCCTGACAAAATGTTTTCCATCAAATTAGGTTTCTGTTTTCCGTGAGCCACTCCAACCGTGGAGTGGAGACTCGCACACCTGTGTGAAGAGAGAACCATGAAAGGCTGAGTGGTATTAAAAAGCTGACAATCCAAGGCACAATTTACACTACATTTTCTTGTGATTACTTCTGGTGAATAAAGAACTTGAAACATAATTTACTACAGCAGTAATCTACCACAAAGCAGCATAAGCCACTGCCTTTTTGGATGTAATACTATGGGATTCATTATAAGTTTGGTGGTATCCTGCTGCTAAATCAGGCGGGATACCACCAAACGGTAATACCGTTACCGGCACTTCGTCTGCCGGAATTACTGGCAGATTCCAAGTGCCAGTAAGGTTAGTTACTCCCTATGGGGGGAGTAGCTAGTATTAGCGACACTGGTAATACCGGTGCCGGTATTACTAGCAGTCATTGATGGTGGGGTGCTGGTATCCCCTCCAGCTCCAAGCTGGAGGTTATTCTGGCCACCCCATCATCAAACTCAGAGTATGCCAGTCCAGGAATGTGCCGGTAAACGGAATTACCGGCACATTAATTCCAGACTGACATACATGTAATGATGCCCTATGACCATTATGGTCCTTAACATCCTATTAAGTGATGCTTTGGAAGCACAGCACAAAGATCAGACAAACATATGAACTAGTAAATTACCTGGGGGCGCTGCATTTCTGCTAATCAGTGAAAGGTTATAAACATGCAGCTGGACACAAACTGGGCATAGCATTCATATGTAACAAATCTGTCAGTGCAACCATCTACAACCTCTGTAATCTGTCTGCAAAACTGTAATCAGCATCCTCTTTAAAGCATTTTTTTTCCCAGCACTCAACCTCGGTTGACAGTTGACACATAATATATATATATATTTATAATATGATCATATATTATTTAGGGAAAACATGAAAGTGGTGGGCAAAAGGGCCCCTGTCCACTCCCATCCCCCCAGTATATTATGCCATGTTGTTCGCCAAAGAGTCTTTGACCTCTGTATACCCATGCCCAACTGGGTGTCAGGAAGACAGGAGGATAGGCCAATGTAAAAAAACACCTCCCGGATGTAACTTGCACAGTTAATGCAGGCTATTTTTCTCCTTTCAAGTAGGGGTGTCACAGTATTAGTATTATGACGGTATGATAACCTTCTAGCCAAATGACGGTATATCATGGTTATCGCGGTATAGCAGGTGGAGTTAACTAATCTTAACAAATATTTTCTAAAAAGGTCTTAAATTGTCAGATTTATCATCAAAAACAAAACCAGGCACCCAAGGCCAGAATTGGGCTTTTCAACAAACTTTCCACTGAAATGCCACCCCTTGCTTCCCCCAAACACACGTGTGGAGCAGGGACGTCATTTCACAAAAATGCCAGGGGAAGCGGAAGTGACATCAGACGACCCTTGACAGGAAGTGATGTCATTTGACCCCACTCCGAAGTGATACCGTGGGAAGTGCTGGAACACGACCTTTCACCTGTTGACAAAACAGGAAGTGGCATCACATAGCATTGTACACTACGAAAAATATGGTTACAATATCACTATAATGTGATGTACATTTCATACAAGAATGGATCGCCATATGTATCATTAAGATCAGTGTGTATAGGCCCATATTACTGTGAATGCAAGCAGACGTCCATGACCAAATGATAAATGTGTTATTATATACCATTTACGCTTAAGCGCTTTATATAGAAAAAATATACATACAATATCACCCAACCTGTGTTGGTACTCATTTATCGACCTCAGAAGGATGAAAGGCTGAGTTGCGGCGTTTAAGAACAGACTAAATCAGTGACTGACCCCTTGAAGTGTGCCTGAAATAAACCTTTAATGAGTCTAGCAATTATTGTATAGAATTCCAGAAAGACATTATTTGGTATTCCTATTCTTACTTATTTAGGGTCAGTGCTGAAAGTGTTAGACTTGTGGCACTCCTGTTATTATTTTTCTTCTTTTTTTTTAAGGGGCCTGAACAAGAAACCCAGCCCCTCCCGAAGTAAAGAGCCACATGGTGCTGGCCACAGCCCAGGAGCTTGCATTACAATTTTCTTTTTTAGAGGTTGCAAGGGAGAACACAGAGGTCGCAAAGGAGACCTCAGAGGTCGCAGTTGCAACCTCTGGCGACCCCTAAATGACGTCCATGGTGTGGAGAGGAGGAGTGGGGCAGGAGCCCTGCTGCGACTGGCAAAGCAAACTAAATAGCTTTTCTTAAGTGGTCATTTAGGCTTTTAGCTCCCTCACTGACTACTGGTGAATATGAACATGTTGCCATCTTGATAACCTGCATGCCACAGATTAATGGAGGCTGATGGTCGTATACGCTTGTGCGCATACACACAGATGCACACACACTCTCTCTTTACGTTACAGCCAGTTTACTTGCGGGCCAAAAGGTGTTCAGTATTCACGGACATGTTACCCTTTGGTAAGGCAGCAGGGAATACCCAGAGAGATGAGTGAATGTCACAGTGTGACTTATTATATGTAAATTCAATGATGGAACCAGGGAAATCCCCCATTGTCATATGTTTAGCAAACATTATCCATTATAAATATATAAACCACACAGCCGCAATCCCTAAGTAAACCCTTTTCCTTCTTGGCACTGTATTTATTCTTCCTATTGCTAACATTGATTTTATGTCAGGCACATGTGGTTTATGGAATGGCATTAAAAACTGCTCCAACTGAAACTACTTGGCAGACTGCACATCCAACAGTGCAAGACCAAGACTATGCAGTACTTGCTTACTGCAGCCTTTCCAAATCAGATTGAAAAGCACACTTAACGGTATAAACGGTATACCGGCATAAACAATGTGACGGTTATCATTGTTCAATTAAGTGGTTCACGGTATCTTTAACGGTATACCGTCATACCGTTACATCCCTACTTTCAAGACGAACAATCTAATCCCATTAGAGATTTGAGCAGTGGGAAGGAGCAGAGCATACACTGGGCAGTCCCATACAAATGCATACAAGGCTGCTTGGTGGGGCTGAGCAGAGGTTTTGTGCCATGGAAATCTCCTCTGTCATCACCTCCATCTTGCATTTGCGATGAGCAGAAATGAGTCTGCCATTGGGCGTTGCTTATAGTTGCTGCCAGGTCAAATATTCAGCATCTAGCAATGTAAAGTAACTTTCCCTCAAGTCCTTTCCATTCCCACAATAGCTCTCTGTGAGCAGCAGCTATTTATTTAGAGCAATATCTCAATACCTATAATTACCTCGAACGTGCTGCACTTAGAACAATGTTTGCATAATGTAAAATATTAAAAATTAAATAAAATAACGTCCCTATCACCATCTTCTACCAATGTCCAAGCAAAGTATAATCCAGCACTTACACTATATTATTGTCATATGGTGATATTCAGTTGAAATGCCATTTAATTAGTAGTCTGTGAAAATAAAACGTGCACTTTTTATTTGAACCACATTTATTTTGCTTGACAGCAGCAAGAGTGAACCAATCTCCAGTGGCCGTCGCCTCTCCAAAGATACAGGAAGTATCTCTGCTTACAGCCTCTACCTTCATCGATGGAGGACGTACGTACCGGGCTTACATTTACTACCTTGAGTGTCCCTCCTTACAGTTTAAAATTGTCTAATTATTGAACTGTTTTTTTTTACTAGTGACCATGTACTACATAACATAAATATCTATGATTAAAATGTGATTTCAATAATGATTTACATAGCAGTATACAATAGTTGTTTTTGTCGCTACTGATAGAACAGTTAGGTATACCTTACTTCTCAACATCTACTGTAGTTTAAGTCTGTGATCCCCATTATACATTCTGACTACGGCATAACACCATACTCCTACTTATCCTGCTACATCTCCTAACTGTTATTTCACTCCCTCTCTCTCTGACCTTAATTTGGGCCCCTGACACCCCAATCCTGCTGCAATAAATATTTATACAACACTAACCACTTGGACTCCCGGGACCCAAAACTCTTTGTGGTGGACATCACTGAAACCTGGATCTCCCTCTGAATCTCCCTCCACAACAAGGCCACTCCAGATGTGATGCACTCCACACAGACTTTCCCACCACTTCCCAAAAAGACTTAAGTTAAAAAGGGAGTGGTGTTGGTCTAATGATAAGTAAAGATGCCCCATCCGCCCCACTTTCCCCCATCGGACTTCACCCCCTCTTCCTTTAAGCACATCTCCATCCAACTTCCCTTTTCAATCCCACTCATCATCCTCATCTATCGCCCATCTGGCACCCTCAATCTCTTCTGCTCTGAACTTGACATGCTACTGTAAGGAGCCCTGGCTGACATCTCCTGGGTCTCACTCCCTCATCCTCAACCTTTGATCTGCCCAGCCATCAAACCACTGAAGACAAACATGCAGCTTTACATGCCTCAGTGGCGCAAGAGTTGTTCACTGATTCTCCTCACTGCCTATAAAAACTCCCTCGTTGCCCTCACCAATGCTCTCGACTCAGCCAAATCCACTTTACATAATGACCTAATAGTCTCTCTTCACTCACATCTTCGCTAACCGTTACTAACCCCCAGACAACCCAGCCTATACTACTTTATCAGTCTGCTAACAACTTTGCCTTCTACTTCTCCAAAATCTCTAAAATATGTGGCATCTTGTCCACCTTCTTATCACTCCCACCTCCTTCCTCCGATCCTTGCCTGGCACCACACCATTTCCTCACTCTCACCCTTATTTCCTACCTCCCCAACTGAACTCCTACCCATCCTTCACTTTGTTAGCCCTTTTTGTCTCCAATTGATCCCTTTGTACTCCAAACTATCAAAGTGCTTGCATCTAACATCTTCTCCTACCTCACCAGCCATTGAAATCTCTTCCTCTCAATGGGCTTCTTCCTGCCAGCTCCACAATATCCACTGTCATCCCCATAATTAAGAAACCTGTGGCTGACCTTTACAACTCCTCCTTCTACAGACCTCTTTCTCTCCTTTCCCACCACTCCACAATCCTTAAGAGAGTTTACTTCAGCCATATTGTTGACTACCTCAATGTCCACTCACTCTGTGATCCACCTCCAAACTGTGTTCCGGATAAAACACTCACTGAAACTGCTCTCAACCATGTAGAAACTCTTTAACCACTGCTCAGAACTCCCCTCTCTCCTCCATATTTACCCTGCTTGACCCCTATCTCTCCATTGTCTTTATTAAAGTGGATCATCCCTCCCTCCTTCAAAACCTCTCCTCCCTTGGCTTGATGGATACTGCACTTGTGGGGTCTTGTCTCTGACTGCTCGCCCATCTCCTGGAACTCAAACACCTCTTCCCCTCACACATCTTCCTGTGGGCATCCCCCAAGATACAGTCCTCAGCCAACTCCTCTTTATTCCCTACAGTCCACTTATGTAATCTTTGGGCATTCGTCATCAACTCTTTCCTCTTTACTTAAGAAACCCAGATCAACCCATAATCTCTAACCCATTAGCAACTGTTAATTAGTAGGCGGGAGCCGGTAAGTCAGGTTTAAATGAAAACATCTTTATTTTATTATCAACGCTTTTATGTAGCTCTCATGTCAAGACAATGCGTAAACACGGAAAACTCTGCTTCTTTTTGTCATCTTGGCTGATTAGAAAAACAAATGTTGTTGGCTCCGGAAATAATGGAAAGAAATGCTCTTTAATAGTATTTACGGCTCCTGCTGTCGGCGCTGTGGTTCAATAAACAACGGGTCCTCCGTAGCATTCCCCACGACTTTGTGTCGGCTCTGTGGGTATGAGAGCCAGGAGTCCTCAGCAAACGAATCCTCATGCGAGTAATACACCGCTCTTGGTGTCAGTTCCATGCAAAAAGAATTAACTACTGTTCCACTGCAGACTTCACCTTTCCCCGGTGTCCTTTCTGCACCCACTCGAATCCAGTGACATCCTCTGTCCACTCCTCAGCCGCCGCGCTCGGTCCGTAGACTAAAATATCGAGACAGAGCGTAAGTCCACAACTGCCGCTTTTAACAGTCTCTTTCCTCCTCCCCACCCAACTCCAGGTGTTTCCAATCCTTTCCCTCTTTCCTCAGTAAACCCCTCCCTTCTTGTATTCCGAGGCGTTCCCTTTGATACCCTTTCTGTCTGTTTGTCACTCGTCCCGCCGCCCTTGCCCTTCCCCAAGTCTGTATCTATGTCTGCTACGAGGACAAGGCAAGTGTATCATCCTTTTTATTTTATGGAAGCATGTTTTAGTGGTTTTCAGCTTCACAGCGGTTCGCCCGTATTTAAACAGAGGCATGCTGGGAGTAGTAGTTCCTGTATCTACCCAGGCAGTTGAACTACTCCCGGCAATTCCTGACACTGACATTGTCTTCGGTCATCCCATGTCGTTCGAGCACATCATTTCCATTAGATGGACTTACTGCATTTCCATTAGATGGACTTACTGCTTCATCTCTTGATTGCTTGAGAGCACAACAGCCTGAGAACACCGGCACTCCTGTCCAGGCCATAATTCACTCTCCCCACTGTGTTTTCTTGTGGATTTCCTGATTTGGACTGCACTGCCCGGTCTCCCTCTCGGGACCTGCGAGGTCCAGTCTCACAGCAACACAAAGCAATCAATCACTGGATGGTGGTATAATACAAAATGATTAACTGCTCTAAGATGGGAGTCATCTTTATTCCCGCCTCCAATGCTAATCCCCTTCTCCTTTGTTTCGTTTCCTTCCCTCCTGACCTACTCATCCCATCACCCAAGGATTGCAACGTGTGGGTCCTCTTTCATAGCAATTTAACCTAAGACACCCGCTACTGCAACTACTGACAGAATAAATTTACTTACCATCAGAAAAATCCTTATCCAACTGAACTAGAATTCAAACATACTCTTTTGACTCACTCTCTAAATAAAGTTCTCAACTTTGGTTAACTGTACCTCTTACTTGCCAAGATGCTCCCCCCACCTTCACAAACCAACGCCATGCTGGACTGCTCACCATGCAAAGTGTCTCTTTCCGAGTTCCCTCTCTCCTAGTTTACAAAACAATCCATGGTCTTGCACCCCTCTGATTTGCAAACTGCATATATCTCTTTACTCTGCCTAACAGGTTCTGCAATCATCCTCCCTCTAAAATCTTTGTCTCCTGTCTCTCTTGTGTCTCCTTCCACTTCCACTCTTTCTGTCTATTTACCTCTCCCCTGGGGTACCCTCCTCCGACATTTCAGGTAATTCATCTGACAAAATATTTAGGAGCAGAGTTAAATGTCACCTGCTAGTCAGTGAAGAGACATCTTCTAGACCCTCACCACCACCCACCAATGAACCCCAGTCTACCTCTCCAAATAATGCCCCATTTGTTTGTATAATAATGTACATATGGATATTACTTTCAGGTCCAGGCCCTATGTGCTAATCATATTCATGTCTGTCTCTTGTCTCGGTCCCCAGAGTATGCCTCAAAACCATGCCTTAATCACCTAGTATTTTGTACAATCCATACTTCCACCACCCTATTGTAAAATCATCTTACACAGGGACTGCCTCTTCATTCCCTCATAAGTGTAATTTCTGAGCGATATGATTTCCCAGTTGGTCAATACAAACACATAAAAATCCAAGCTTGCTTTCTGAGCAAGCTGTTGGCTTCTCCCTCCCGCTAACCAGCAAAAAGTGACTTATTTTACAATGTGTGCATGTAATCCTATGCACTCCTTCACTTACTCACACCATTTACTACCTTATTACATGCTTTCTCCTTCACTATTGCTCCTCGACCACACAAGTTCTTTTTCAGTTTTTTTGTGTTCATGTGATGAAGATTAAAAAGGACCAGGAGCTCTCAAGACCGATGATGAAGTTAAAAACGTAAAGGTATGTTTTATGGCCTGTGACGAATCACAGGAATTCCGCCTGTGAGGCTAAGGAGGTGAGCCTACTCCGCAAGACCCTCCTTAGGGGTCGAGGCAAGTGGGACCTCACTGGGAGAGACTCCCCCTTTGGGCCTCCCTGCTACTTCCTGCCCCACCAGGGTGCACAATTGGGGCCGGAAGGAGCAGGCTGTCTTTCTAGTTTAAAACCTATTGAGAATGCTGGTAGCATTTTCTGAAATTGGAGATGCTTAAAGCGACAAAGCTTTCAATTCTATACATCAGTTAATCAAAGCAATTCTAATGTAATTATCAAGGTAAAACACACAATTATATTTTGACAGTATTTATATATAATATATTCACAATGATTTTTGCATAAATAAATTGCATATGGTCTGGATACCGCTGGCAGGGCCACAGTACACTACTCCACAGACAAGCCTATGCCCTCTGATACTACTGCATTTACTGTGTTCTACGGACTAAAAGGTAGGGCAGTACTGGAGAATAATATTTATTGTAGGATGTCATATATTTTAAGGCGAGAATATTATATTTCTGACAAAGGACTAACTGTTAAGGGGGAAAAGATATCATTGTATAGCCTCATTTTCCATGAACAAAGGTGAAATAGCCTTTTGACATATTTGTTCTGCATCTGCCATGTCTCCTAGGTGAATGGGGTTCACATTCAATATGCCTATACGCCTGTAATCATGCAGTGACACTGCGTGCACTTTCACACACCCCAGAAACCCGATGATAGAATTGTCTATGGGCTGTCCACTTATTTAGTTCACCGTCGTATGCTTGACAGAATTACCTGGAATGGTCATTTGTGAGGCCATGTTAATTCTCAAAAACTGTAATTTCGGGGTTATGGCGTGACACACATAGTGATGAGTGTGTGCCAGTGGATCCTACAGCATTAGCTGTTGTTTCTCAACGCCATGTGCACGCTACAGGCATTGGACACAGCAGGGAAAGCATGGACATTCCCTACATTCATACATATACTGCATGCTTTAGAATCTTAGAATGATGAGAAAACATAACCTTTAAAGATAGCTGAGGAGCACCAGGACTATACTGTTTAGCTTTTTCCTGTATAATCTAGAATTGCAGCCTTCAGTGTTTGCGCCAGCATTATTCTTGCCTAACGACATGTCTGTTTCAGGACCATTTTAATAATGCATGTTTTACCAACATTCCATAAACCTAGGAAAATACATGAATAACACTAGAAAAAATAAGTTTTTTCTTTACATTAAAACATTCCATTATATATAATCATTAATATTGAAAACAATATTCTTTATTTTAAAATGAATACACAAGATGACTTAATATTAATTATCATAGTTCAACTGAAATCTAGACCACAGAATATATAAGCGATTAGTACATCCTTGTTCTGTAAGATCTTTTCTTTATGCGATGCACCTGAGTCAACTCATAATGCTATACCCAGTTATCAAGAGGGGGGTTGCTGCTTCTGAACTTTGTATGCAAGATGGTATATATGCTTTAATAATAAAGTGAGAGGCAAATTGAGAGTGGTATAAGCATCAATCACACAAATGTAGATATGGGATCTTCTTGGTGTTTACAGAAAAGGAGGTAGAAGTAGCAGTATATACTGAAAGATTTGGGAAGGCCCCTCAGCCGGACAAGATCCCTGTTAATTTCTTCCAAAATCAATCCAAGATCTGGATCCCCTTTTTCACTGAATTTTATAGCGTTCTAAATAAATTACGGATTATCTCAGCAAGCTAGTCAATGCTGGAAATTATTCAGCAATATAAATAGGAAAAGAAAGACTGCCCAGACAAACATCAACCAAGAAACAAGAAAAAGGGAATGATACAGTAATTTTAGCAAACCTAGAAGACTGGGCAGAGGCTGACAATCTTGTGACAGATTTACATGCAGGTTTTCGAAAAACCGTGGTACCACTGAACACACATTTATTGTAACTACCTCAATGCAGATGTACATGGTACATAAATTACTTTTTGGACCAGTATGTCGTCAAAAGAACCTAACTAAATTTGGAGAAAACTGAAGTTATGGAGTTGGGGAGAAATAAAATGAGGCAAAGGAAACATTATGACCGGCTTTTGAAAAACCAAAAACTGACTCTAGTAAATGAATACAAATATCTTGGTGTCATATTCAGTAACTCCTCCACAAATAAGCCACAGCAGAATTATCTAAATGGCAAACTGACTACTTTAATCTCACAAGCCACGATCCTTCAATATAAGTATGGTAAATTCTCATGTGCACATATTCTTATATTTTACCAACAAAAAGTAACCCCTATTATCACATATGGGTCGGAGGCCTGGCTACCACCAAAGTTTTGCTATTGGAACTAAATTGAAGCAAGGTTCTGGAAAAAAGTTTTGAATCTCCCCAACTCAGCTCCAACTGCTCTTCTACGTTTCGAGCTAGGCATTTTATCTATACACATGCAAGTATCGTGGAAGAGATGTTGTCTGTTCCGAAAATGTGTAATGGGTTTAGCTAATAACAATCTGCTGACAGTATTGGCAAACTATTTAATGCGCTCTGAGCATTCATTTCCATCTACATGGAGAGCTGCTGTCCTATCAGATATGGCTGAAGCAAATATTTTGTTAGATCCAATTGGATTGGCATCTAACTCAACAGAGTTGTCTAAAACTGAAAGATTTTGATAGAGCACTCTTTGGACACAAATAATTTCGACAAGCAGCTGACTATTTATTAAAATGCCCTTGATTCAATCTAAGAAATCAGATATTGAGGTTTTGTCTGAATTTATGGCCCACAAACCAAATCTTACTGAGAAGAGGTCTCATCCCAGTGGAAACATCACATTGCCGATTTTGTAAAATTGTAGAAGCCAAAGAAACACTAAAACATATACTAATTGAGTGTGTCGCTTTGGGAAAACAAAGAGAAGATATTATCAATAAATTAACACGGTCACACCACATAACGCGCTCAAATGATGAATTATTGTATGAGCTATTTGCGACACCTAAAATATCACTAAGAATAGCTACTATCCAATTCCTAAACACAGCATTGTACACAATGTGTCCTGACAAGTAGGTTGGTGTGCTGCTGTTTTAGTAATTTTATTTTCTGAAAACTCTAGCAATTTTTTTACTGAAGGCCGCAATGAGGTTGGGTGTGGCTCTTAACAAATGGAATAATTTAGTCAAAGAATATAGACAATGTTATTATAACATAGTTTAGTCTTTCTTTTTTGCTCTTCTCTTTTCAATTTGTTGATCTATTATGTAAAACTGTGATGATTTGATTTGATGCTTAAATATGTTTTTATCTCTGTATTGCAATACTTGTTTTGAAAGGCTAATTAACCAACCAAAATAAAAAGAAATTACTTTTTTATGCGTTTTTAATAGATTTTAAAGCTGCCTTTGATAACATTGAAATACCTATTCTGTGTTAGGTTTTGGAAATTATGGGGATTCCCCATGTCCTGTTGCCTGCAATTAAGCTGCTGTACAGTGCAAATAAGTCCAAAGTTAGATATTATTCCCATGGAGAAACTTGTGAGCCGTTTGACGTAAATGTCGGAGTAAGACGAGGTTGTGTTCTCGCCCCTCGCCTTCTTTTATTTCTTAAATATATTAACAAACTAGCATTGAGTATCCAAAATACTGACTCTGATGCACCTGCACTAGGAGGGAACACAATTGGCATTCTGCTGCATGGAGATGACATAGTTTTTATTTAAAAAAACCCTGATAGACATCAACAGCCAGTTAGATATACTTAAATCGTTTTCTGACTGGTGATATCTTAAGGGTTCTATGTTGTTTTACTTCGAAAAGCTCATCAAAAATCTTTGTTTCTATTTGGGTGTAGCCCCCCTACCCTATATTATTCCCCCTGCCCTATATTATTAACCCTACCCCAATCCCATCCCCACTCCTTTTAAACCCTTAACTCCCTATATATTTCAATTCGTTTTTTCAAAGTAATTTTTTCGTTACAAATTACTTCGAAAAGAACACCTGTCGATGAAAGCAAACAATTCACTTTTAACATTTAATTTGTCGAAAATGTTATCAATGACTTGCCACAAATACAGAGCATCAATCATTATTTTTAGATGCGGGGGCAAGTTGATAAAAAAGGTTGAATACTTCAACTACTTTGGGATGAGACTGGATAAGCGGGAATTGGCATAACCATAATGAAATGGATGAAATAACATTTTTAAACTAGCTATTGTTAAATAAAAATCAGTCCTACTTTGTTACTGCGTAATACAGTCAAAGAGTTAAATATCTGCAAATAAATTGTGAGGGATCTGTCTTGCCAGAACAAGGATACCCCATGGAAATGGCTCTTGCATGTTAAATCTACCTAAACCAAAATAGGCTTTTCAGATCTGTGAGGGAGTACAAATGTATTATTCCCCTTGGTGTCCATGAAAGTTTAACTTGCCTTTGGTGACTGGGTAAGAAAGGATTCCCTGATGGAAGAAACACTGGCCATTGACTTTCTGTCACATAACAGTAATTTTGGCCCAAAACCATATCTTAAATTAGCCATGACTCCTCATAAAAGATGCCTATACCTGAAATTCTGCTTCATTATAATTCTGCTAGCCTTGCTCTCTGCATGATGCTCCAAAAGAGAACAGAAGTTCTGCCCTTATTGTTTGCATTGTAGTGAGACGGCTGTACACTTCCTCCTATTATGCCCAATATTTAAGCAACTCCAAAACAAATGGACAGTACACCCCTCAAAAGAGAATGTAGTTTATCCTTATTAGTGGCTTTGAATATCTTAAAAACTGCAAATTACCCAGATTTAATACGCAGCATAGCAAATTATCTTGATGGTGTGTGGTTCCTTCAAAGTAGGCCCGTAAGTCTGTACATTAATAAGGTTACTATTCAGTTTATCAACTAATAACTTTTATGAGATTTGTATATGTATGGATTGTTTTAGTCTGATTTTTATTGTATCTATATGAACTTGGATGTTTGTATCTAAACAAATTGCACTTCATTTTATATTGATATATGTTATTCCTGTGATGTTAGTGATTTTATGTAAATGTGTTATTTCCCAATAAATAAATAAAATGAATGAATGAAATAAACTTTTATTCAAAGTCTAGTGTTGCCTTTAGTTCAAACACAGTTGGTCCTGATGCTTCTGTATTATAATTAACTATTGAAGGAAAGAAGACAGGAATTTGAAGGCAATAAAAACCTCTCCCTTCTTGTAGTTCAGGACACAGCCCCCTTTCTAGTAAAGGAGCCTGGCAAAAGTGCTGGAAGTGGGAAGTATCTGTTCAGATTGATGTCAATTCTTGGCAGTAAAACAAGTACCTGGGCAAATCTGCATTCCTGTTTGGCTTTGTTTGCCGACTTCCCAGTCCTTCTGGCAAGGACCGGGCGGCATGCAGCCAATGGTGTTGTCGTGATAAAAGCAACAATGGTTATCTTTGCCAATCCTCATTTGAAGTGTCAACTGGGGTAGCACTTCTATTCCCGATATTTCTCTGATCAGGAACCTTTGTCTACCATCTTCTCTTCAGTGACATAGATGTAGCACATAAACATTTGTCTTTTCCACCTGTATTTTGGATGTGCTAATCCTAATAACCAAAGCACTGGTCTACAGTGTGCAAATAATGACACAGAATGGACCGGCAAATGAGCATCAAGGCAGAAGCATCCTCTTTGCCTGTATGTTTCTCAGTTTGCTTAGTGCAGCGAGGGATCATTTATTGTCCTCTTTAAACCCTGTATATTTATGTATTTATTTTCTTTTCAGAAAGCACAGATGATGATAAAATTGTGAGTTACCACTGGGATGAGCTAAGTGGCCCTTTACGGGAACAGAAGGTAACTGCGGACACCCCAGTGCTTCATTTTTCCAACCTAGTTCCTGGCAACTACACATTCAGGTGAGAACAGTAAAGAAATCCCTTGACAGTACCCATGTGCCATTAGTGAGCAACTACGACATGCAGAATAGGCATACTACCAAGACAGCATTTTCCCCCCTAACTCATGCATGCTTTTAGGGTTCCGAGGGCAAAATTCTTCTGCACTTTTTGCAATAGTCATTTTATTTGTAGGGGACATTACAGTGGTGTTAGAAAAATGATGGCTCACACAGAGTGAGCATTGCAATATAACTTTATTTTTATTTATGGTGCACAGCATCTACCCTCAGCGTCCATAATGCGGTATCCTAATCCTAAAATGCCTCTTCTTATCATGTTCGCCCACTTACCATTTCTCTGGTGCCCTTGTCCCTGTCCAGACCCCATTGCAAAATGCCCACATAAAACCAAGCACCCTACATCTCCCCAGGACTCAAAGGAAACAATCCATCTTGTTATTCCATGTCTTCATCCAATTTTCAGGAGTGTGAACCGTCCAGTGAGATCTCCCGTGCACAATTCGCGGCTGGTTCTATTGGGTCTTTCAAGACTACACGGTCACCTCCAGACATTGCCTCTTCCATCATAGGATTTGGCAAAGACAGCACAACTTTAGGGGGGATGAATTTCAGTTCCATAAAAGCATCGGGAATCGGAGGAGTTTCAAGTAGCTGCCATGTCAGTTCTTCTATCTGTAATCATGGAACCTTTTACATGTGAGACCGTCAGCAGCTGAGGGTTGAAAGTAGGCATTTCCTTAAGTGTGTTGTCCATTTCTTAACCAGTACAGACCCACTTTCATCTCATAACATCTAGCCCTTTAACTGTCTTGCATGTATATGATATTTTCTTTCTATTTGATGATCATCTCTTCCTTTAAGGGACTGAGCATTCCACAAAATGTGGATGATTGCCAAAAGGTGTTGCATTTATGTTTGCACAGTGAAATCAAACATGACTTCTGAAGGACATATTTTTGTGCTGCCAAGCAAAGTATTTTTGTAATCCATGAGACGTTGAAACAGGTTCTAGCCCAGAGACCTTTACGGGGGTTGATACACTTGACTCATTATTTCAATGTACTGATGGATCACTCCACGAGCCACCAGCTTAAGGCTACACAGGGTAAACTTTAAAATATGATTGAAATTACAATAGGTTGAACCGGGGACCGTTGTCCAACCTCTTCACCTTACGAATGCCATTAGCAGAGAACATTTTGTAATGGGAAGGGATGACCGAAGTATCAGCAGCCAAGTGCTGGAGTTCATTATTATCTTGAATATTCATCAACAAACACAACACTGTAGATCCTGTTTGCAAGTGGCCTGTAGAAGTTAATTGCCATCTCTTCCCATTTTCCTTTCATGATAGAACACATTTGTATTGGTTTGGGATTTGATGACTGGTGCCCTAAGAGTGTTTCTATTAATCTAATTAGAGTTGGACACCATAAGTTTATTCTTATTGGATGTTTAGTGGCCATGATTATCTGATGTTCTTGAAGAGTCGCAGCTGGTTTGATGATTCGGCTGTTTCTCAGAAGACCATCCATGATCGGTGGCAGCTCATCTGGAACTAGTTTCAGCATTTGTAACTCTTCTAGGTCCTTTTGTTCTGCCTCCTGCTCTGTTTCTTTTATTCTGCTTATAAAGTTTCAGAAAGATAACAAATTAGACAATGATATAATGTCATAGAACGTTGTAAAATGTGTTGTCCTGAGTTAGGCCAGAGAAACAAGCGTCCATAGTATTTATCCACTTTAATTCTCCTTATTGGTTTTGCAATTGCTTTTTGTCAATGCTTTTCAGACGCAACGATGGTCTACCAATTGATACTTGTTACTTCCATAATTATAAGATCAATATATAATTCCTCCTGATGAGCAACCAGATATCAGTGCTGAAACACATGTAGAGGACAACTAAGAGGACTTTGTACTAACCTTAGGATTCTAGGAAAATCAAGAGAAAAATGTAGAGGACTTGACACCAATTTTATGAATCACATGCAAAACACTATAAGAGGACAACCAAGAAAGGATAATTAAGAGTACACTGAACCAATGTGATATATCTAAGAAACCAAAGAGAGAAGATAACCAATTGGTGGGAGAACCAAAAACAATTTAAAGGAAACAGTACTACACTTGATGAATTACATGTAAAATATCATTAAAGCTCTAACCATATTACATTGTGATCTGGAGTTTTTTGTTTCAAACACATCAAGCTATTAACCCACGTGGATAACTCTATCAAAAATATTTAAGCTGGCGCAGTGATTTGACTCCACAAACCTTTAACTTTGCAAACTGTATTGGGCAGACACAATAAGAAGGGAAAAACAGCGACAGCTACTGATCTAAAAATTTAATAACCAGAAACCTTTCGCCACAGGTTTAAACTATGTCTTCAATTTCTAGTTCATTTCAAATAACCAATCAAACCTAGGCAGAATACTTTCTGAACCCTTAAATTAAAGACAACACATCTACACATATCTTCTACAAACTGAAATCAACTACCATTAATTTAGAATGGCAAAAAGCTTTCCATCTGGGGATGCAGAAGCAGAGGATCTTTTTTAAGTCACACAACACAGAACAGTGGAACATCCACTAACCAATCACATGTATCATTAAGAAAGCTCTTTGTAGAACTGGAAACACTATCCAAAAGGGAAACCTCTAAATGGTGGTAAATCAAAATGTTGAAAATTTACCTGGAAGTGGGCTGAATACTTAGAGGACTAAGAATCTGCATGTTCCCATCTTTTGAAGAAGGATAGAGGTGCTCAGGGTAATAAACCATGTGTGAGTGCGCTTGGTTGTCAGCTTCAGTTTCAGGTCAAGCTACGTCACCGTACAAAGAGATATTACCCTGAACCTCTTGTTTTGTATACAGATGAATTGGTTGTGCTGGTGATTTCTGGGCAAATTCTTGGAAAAGCTGGCCGTCTCACAACTTAACCTCCACTCCGATTCTGTTGGTTGTCTCCATGACCACCAATCTAGCTTTAGAGATGCCAGAAGCACGGAAACTGCTCTCCTGAACATCCTTCAAGACCTACTCTCCAACCTTGACTCTAACATCCCTTTTGACCACATCCTACTCGGTCTCTCTTATGCCTTTGAGACGGTCAACCATACCATCCTGCTCAACCGTCTCTGTGACAACCTGGGTATCACTGATCAGGCTCTGGCATGGCTGACTTCTTTCCTCTCTGATCGACCCTCCCAGGTCCAACTTGGGTCCTTCCTTTCCTCTATCTCCCTCTCTACCTGTGGTGTTCCTCAGGGGTCTAACCTCTCTCCGTGGCTTTTCAACCAATACCTTCCAACTCTCGCCCATCGCATTTCCTCTCTCTGCTACAATTTTCAGTGCTATGCGGATGACCCTCAACTCATTTTCAGGCTTCCCTTGGCTACCTCTTCTCCTTCTCTCATCTCTGACTGCATGTCTGCTACTCAGGAGTGGTGTGCCGTCCACGATCTCTGCCTTAATGCCAGTAAGACTGAGATCCTCATCAGCACACCTTCACCCTCCTTTCCTGTCACTTTCTGACCTAACTGTCACAGGTTTCCCCCCTTCTCAACTGTCTATGTTGCCTGATGTCCTCCTTAGGTGGAGTCTTCTTTCGTATGGTTCGGGACTTAAATAAGCCCGCTCGGCCGTCCTCTGCTTTCAGATTACGTTCAGCTTCGATGTCCAGGATCACGGGAAACTCCAGGAGAATTCAAGAGGGTGTTGGGGGCGCGCGGAAGCGGCACAGGGATTCCGGGAAGTAGAAAAGAGGGAAGAAGTCGGAAGAAGGGAATCCAGGGGATAGCAAATAGCACTAGAGAAGGTTCGGAACACACGTCCGATCACAGCTAGTAGCAGCGTTGAGACGCGCGGGGCCGCGGGGGTGTGTCTTCTTTATAGAGGACGCTGCGTAGAACATGAAAACTGGCGAGCAGCGTGCTGAGCTTGCCGCCATGTTGGTAGTATTATGGAGTGTAAGGCCCGAAGTGACAGGGACCAGGAAGCCCAGAAGGGGCGAGTTCGATAGTTCATGACAACATGCCTCCTCCGGAAACTTGTTCCACCGGGTTTGCCCGGGTGTATGAGATGGAACCTTCTGAGTAGCCCAGGGGTATTTAGATTTGAGATTGGTTCCCAAGTGCGTTCACTGGGGGGATATCCTTTCCACTCCACCAGGTACTGGAGTTTGCCACGTCTATATCTAGAATCGCAAATCCTGGAGACCTCATACTCCACTTGGTCATTGATGAGTACTGGTTTGGGCCGAAGGTTAGTTCGAGAGGTCTGAACATATGGCTTTATTAAGGACGTGTGAAAGACTGGGTGGATTTTCTTCCAGGAGTCTGGAAGCTTGAGTCGGTAGGCCACTGGGTTGATGATTTCCTTTATAAGGAATCGCCCATAATATAGAGGAGCTAATTTATTTGGTCGCAAATGCCGTGGTAGCAGTTTCGAGAACAGCCAAACCTTATCCTCTATTGTGTAGGAGGGACTTGGTCTTCGTTTGGAATCCGCATACAGTTTGGTCTGGGTCCTGGCCTTTTCTAATTGTTCTTTGGCTTCTCTTTGAACATTAATGAGCATTTTAATCCAGGAATCGACTGTTGTAACTGGTGTAGGATGAGGAAGGATGGAGGGTTGAACCGAAGGGTGGAATCCTTGGCTACAGAAAAAAGGACTGGTCTTAATAGCAGAGTAGTCCGAATTATTATAGGTGAATTCTGCCACTGGTATTAAGAGGGACCAATCGTCCTGGACCTTGGTAGCGAAGCAACGGAGGTGTTGTTCCAAGGTTTGGTTTACGCGCTCTGTGGCTCCGTTAGTTTGGGGATGATATCCTGAGGAAAGAGCGCGTTGGATTCCTAGTATTTGGCAAAGATGTTTCCAGAACTGAGAAATGTATTGGGGCCCTCTGTCTGATATGATCTTGGAAGGAAGTCCATGCAGTCGGAATATATGTTCCAGGAAAATTCCAGCAAGTTCTGACGAGGATGGCAGTTTAAACAGAGGTGTAAAATGGGCCACATGGGTAAACAAATCAATGGTGACCATGATTGTTGTGTATCCCCTGGAAGGTGGTAATTCCACAATGAAGTCTGTTGCTATGAATTCCCAAGGCCTTGTTGGAAGTGGAGGTTGCTGCAATAGACCCGCTGGTCTCTTGTTGTCATGTTTGTTTTGATTACAGACAGAGCATGCCTGGATATACCTTTGTACATCAGTTTTTACTCCAGGCCACCAAAATTGCCTTTGTATTAATCAGAGGGTATTGGTAATACCACGATGCCCGGAGTAAAGAGTATTGTGACAGAGATTTATTATCCTTTGCTGTAGTTTTTGTGTTGGGATGACCAAGGCACTGTCTTTGAACAAGTATCCATCTTTGGTCTTCAGTTTCCACTGGTTCCTGTCCGAGATACCTTTCCAGAGTTCCAAGGATTGAGTCTGACTGCGGACTTCATCTAAGAGGCTGGTCGCCTGGTCTACAATTATTGTGTGGGGAAACATCTTGGGAAATGCTCGGTCATCAGGAGGTTCATAGTCAGGGCGCCGAGACAAGGCGTCAGCAATTACGTTTTGTGTTCCCGGAACATGGTGAATTTGGAACTTGTATTGAGCAAAGAAGAACGCCCAACGGGCATGACGGCTGTTCCTGCATTGCAGGGCCTGTAACACTTGGAGATTTCGATGGTCCGTCCGAACCTGGACAGGATGTTTTGCTCCTAGAAGTAAATGACGCCACTCAGTGAAGGCTTGACGGATGGCTAGAAGTTCCTTTTCTAAGACTGAGTAATGAGTTTCACTGGAGGTCAATGTCTGTGAAAGATAGGCAATAGAATGTTCCAGCCCGTTATCTAGCTCCTGTTTCAGAACTGCTCCGATGGCATCTGTTTCCACTAGAAATGGTCGATTTATATCAGGTTGAACCAGGATGGGGGCTTGTGTAAATTCTGTTTTTAGGCGTTGGAAGGCCTTCTCCTGGGCTGGGGTCCAACGATAGGGAGTATCTTTCTTCAACAAGGAGATGATCGGTTGGACAATCTCGGAGAAGGATGGTATAAACTTCTGATAGAAATTGGCCAAGCCCAGGAAAGATTGGATCTGTTTTACGGAGTTCGGAGTTGGCCAGGATAGTATGGCTTTAACCTTGGATTGATCCATGCCTATGCCATCTGGGCTAAGGACAAATCCTAGATAGTGAACAGTGGAAACATGAAAAAGGCATTTCTCGGGTTTTGCTAGAAGCTTGTGTTCGCGTAGCCGTTGTAACACTGATTTAACAAGTTCTTCATGCTTGAGAGGATCCTTGGAGAATATCAAAATATCGTCCAAGTAGACGATGACGAAAAGAAATAGAAAATCCGAAAACACCCGGTCCATGAAGCGTTGGAAGTTTGCAGGAGCATTAGAGAGTCCAAAGGGCATGACCAAGTATTCGTAATGACCAAAGGGTGTTCTGAAGGCTGTCTTCAATTCGTCACCTTCTCTAATACGAATCAAGCGATAAGCACCCCTAAGATCCAATTTTGGTGAATATTATGGCTCCTCTTACGGCTTCCAGGATATCCGAGATCAAGGGTAATGGATAACGCTCCTTAAGGGTTCACTGATTAAGACCTCGATAATCAAGACAAGGTCTGAGTTCCTTGGTGTCTTTGTTAGGAACAAAAAATAATGAAGCTCCAGCCGGAGAATTGGATGGGCGGATGGTGCCATTTTTTAGGTTAGTATCTAGGTATTCACGAAGGGCCTTTTTCTCTGTTTCAGACAGGATGAACATCCTTCCAAAGGGAATCACGGCTGAAGGTTCAGTTTCAATAGCACAGTCCTCAGGCCTAAGGGGTGGCAGGGCTTGGACAATAGCAGAAGAGAACACATCGGCGTATTCCTGGTAGGTTTTGTCTCTATAAAGTCACACTTCCAACTGCACCTCCTCAGAGGTACTCTGCCTTTCCTCTCCTTCCCCCAGAAGCTCACTGTATCTCGAGCCCTGGTTCTTTCTAGGCTTGATTACTGCAACAACCTCTTTCTAAATCTACCTGCTTCTACTCTCTGCCCTTTGCAACTCATCCAGAACAGGACTGCAAGACTTGTCCTGGGCCTCAAGCCCTGGGATCGTATCTCTCCAGCCCTGAAATCTCTCCATTGGCTCCCAGTGGCTGCAAGGATTAAATTCAAGACCCTTTGCCTTGTCCACAAGGCTTTCTGGGGCCTGGGCCCAATATACCTTCAACACTCCTTCTGCAAATACCTTCCTTCACAAACTCTTTGCTCCTCCTCCTCTAACTCCCTGAGGATCAGTTGTTTCTCAAAGAAACGTGCTGGGGGCAGATCTCTATCTCCGGCTGGGGCCTCCCTCTGAAACAGCCTCCCTGCCACTGTGAAACTTGAAGAGAATCATCTCCAGTTCCGGAATCACCTCAAGACCTTCCTCTTTGCTTCTGCCTTCTCTCCTCCTCTCCCCTGTTGACCTGTTCTGCTTAGGCATTGTGAACCTGGCTACCCTCTGATTTCGGGCCCAGGTACTTCCCACCCTGCCACGCACCTGCATTGCCTGCTGGCTACCTTTGCAATTTGGTTCTGTATCTGTAACCCTACAGTCCCCCCGTTTCCCTGAACTTATCAGACACCCCTTGTCTGTTCCTTAAACATAACACTTGCCATCTGCTGTCTGCACTACCTTTTTGTTGTTTTCTATGCACAGCACTTTCCACTCCCCCCTTGCACTTTCCCAATTCCCTCTCCCCTGCACTTGCATATTCTCAATGTCACTGGGCCTAGTAAGATCGCTGTTTTGTTCTCCCTTGTTCCCCTCCCTTGCCTTGTCGCGCTCTGGAACACGTGTATGAGCGCGATACAAATAAAATATCAACATCAAAAGAATGATTATATCCTTGATGATTATTTGATGAAATACACATCAGAATTAAAATATAAAAAAAACAGAAGAAATTCGTCAGAGATGAAAATGATTATAAAAAACAAATGGGTCTATACTTTCCACAAGAAACATGATGTAAAATCATATGGTAATCCAGCACCCAACAAACAAGTAGTACAACCAGCTGCTATCTCATTACCGTCTTCCTCTGGGATTGAATAAGCAAGCAGTAGTGACACGGATCAGGAAAATGTTTTGAACACAAACTTGACACAAACAGATTGCCCTTTTTTAGAAGAACTCAGGATGTTCAAAAAAGTACCAAAGTCAACTACCAACAAAAAGTGAATCGCAATACAGGACAGAAAACTACCACACATCCAAATACCTCGAATACAACAAGATCCACAAGAGAGGAAAGTGAGGAGGCATTAAGAAACCAAAATGTAGGAACATCAAGAATGTTAACAAGATGCCAACAGAAAAATATGGGACAAAACAAATAGATTTGATTTTGAATTTATCAAATGTAATCATGAATGAAGACCTCAAATCAGCACTAAACAGAGGACCATCATTTAGTCCCACCAATGAATATGACTATTTTCAAACCAACTTAGATATCTACAAATTATGTAGACAACTTAAACTAAAATAATACTTTGAGGTAACACCCAAAAGATTGACACAGGAAGAGCCCCCACTCACTGCATCAAATCTGACAGTGGAACTCTCAGAAAATGCATTACATTTACTCAACTTAGAAGGCATAGAAGAAGATTAGACTTTGAAGAGCTTCACTAGAGAGCAAAACATACCTTTGAATCTAACAGAAGAAACCAATTTGAAACATCGGTCCACATTTGTTCCAACATTAGCATTAGACAATGCAATAGACCTCTGCAATAGAGCAGTTACAGAGGATCTAAGAACAATCTACCTCTCTAACCATGAACCAAAAATCCAACAAAACCTCACAATAAAAGTTAGAATGGAACTTAAAGATCTGGATAAAAAAAGAGAACTATATAGTTAAAGCTGCTGACAAAGGTGGCAAGATTGTTATCGTGAACAGGATTGATTACATTAAAGAAGCCCAACATCAACTCAATGGGCCTCATTACGACCCTGGCGGAAATCGCGGTGCTAAAAGCACAGCGGAGCACGGCGGAAAGCTGCCGATAGCGCCATGGAGCTTGGCGGATTTTCCGCCCCATGCCGACCTTGGCGGGGCGGTAAATCCCCATTCCCCATTTTACCCTTCCCCATTCCCATTTTCGCCCCATAGGGTATAATGGGAGTGGGGAAGGCGTTAATTGCGCCACCGCAAAATACGGTGGCGTAATTAACGACAAGGTCCCGTAGCGCCATGGATTTCTCCGCCCGGAGAAACCAGGCGGAAAACGCTCCATGGCGCTACGGAATCTCGTAGTAGGGCGGACGGGTCCGCCGCAAATAACGCTGGCGTAAACCCACTCCGCCAGGGTCGTAATGAGGCCCAATGACCAACACTGCTACAAAAAACGAGCTACCAACCGTCTTCCAGATTTAAAACAACAATGGAGATCAATGAGCAAGAATTGGTGCGACAAAGGTTTACTCAACGATGATGAACACAACTATATGAACATTCAACACCCATGGATGGCGACCATATATTTCATACCAAAAATACATAAACAATTCAACAAATTCTCACAATGCAGACCAATTGTGAGCGGTATTGGATCACTAACAGAAAGAATTTCAACTTACATTGATGCCCACCTACAACCATTAGCCTCAGGTTTGGGTTCATACCACTGATGTATTGCAACAATTGGACTCCATCACTTGGTTAACCATGTACAGACATGGAACACTGGATGTAACGTCACTCTATACCAGTATTAAACATCATAAAATTATAGAAACTACCAACTACTTCCTTAAGTCAAGATCAGCCTAGAACCAAATGATAATATCTGTGCTGGAATGTACGCTGATCAACAATATATTCTGTTTTGACAACCAAATTTACCAACAAGTACAAGGGACAGCAATGGGGGTGAAGTACGCTCCTAAATATGCCAACCTCTTTATGGGTCACTTTGAAATTGAATATGCCTGGACACACTCTGCTTTCACTGACACCAACAATATCATTTTGGGGGCGGCTTCATTGATGACATTCTAATCATTTGGGATGATTATCGACATTCCCTTATACATCATGTCAACTATCTAAATACCAATGATTTTAACATCAAACTAACTATGAACCAGAGCATTGAGAGAATCTTTTTTCTGGATCTGGAGATCTATGTCAACAACAACACAAAACAGACAACACTGTATCAAAAACCGACAGCAGCTCAAAGTAATCACCCCAGGGACATCATACATAACATCCACTATGGTGAAATCTTAAGAATTAAGAGGAATTGTAGTGAAAAATCAGAATTTGAAGTACACAAAGACAAAAGCCATATGAGGTTTCAAGGGAGAGTATATCACAACAAAATACTATACAAGGCCAAAGAAAGAGCAAACCTTCAGGAGAGACCGGAACTTCTGAGAAACAAAGACCCCAAATCCAGTACCCCTATAAACAAAGTCAGATTCATTACAACCTACAATTCAAATGTGTTTACCATCAGAACAATTTTGAAAAAAACACTGGAATATGTTGCAACTTGATAAACATCCCAATAAATATATTGACCCAAAGCCATCTGTGAAAAACCAGAGGGTGTTTCACAATCTAGTCCCCGGGAATCCCGTATTCAGGTGGCCAGGGAAAGTCCATCGCTTTTGGATCCCAGGCCTGGGGGCGGACAAGCGATGGAGGATCACCTGGGTAGGAGGTCCTCTGGGAGTGGGGGAGAAGCACCCTATGGTGAGACATGATATCCCCCTTTTTCCACAACCCATCTAACCCCTATCCCCATTTATTTTTTGGGAAACTACAACTCCCATAATTCCTCCCCACATTGTCTTGACAAACGTACTACACGAAGGAAGATGAGAAATGAGGACAAAAGGATTACCTCCCCTGACTTTCCTTGGCCCTGTATCTGTAATGAGGCCAGCCAGAGCCAGGCACATAACTCTAATAATTTACACCTGCCACTTATTAGGTCTCCCTGTGAAAATAAAAGGTGGCGCACACAGATGTACCTTGAGCAAGGCTGGGCATGAAAAGGAATAGCGCTTACGAGGTGATTGTAAACCACGAAGTGGGAGTTGGAAGACCAACAGCCTGGTCATCAATTGAGAGAAAGCCCGGCAAGATTTCTAAGCTTTGGGGAAGCCATGAGTGTTCGAAAAGCAGAGCCAAGCAATCAGAGAAAAGAAACCTTCATGGTACCAGGAAACAGCCCGCCACCCTTCCGGCTGAACGACATAGTTGGGGAGGAGCAGAGGAGGTGTTGGTGGCGGCCTTGAGCTACGAGGTAAAGATGAAAGACATTTAACACAACCAGTGAGTTATCGAGCACAACAAATGTCTTGTTGATGTTAAAGCAAAAGTAACTCTGATTTGAACGTTGAAGGTTGCACCTGTGCTGATAACACGTGAACAAAGAGAGCAATTGTTAAAGGAAAAATATACAGAGTAGCAGACTGGTCCTGCGAGAGGAAGTCCCACATTCGAAAGTCTCTGTGAAATGTTATGAACTTTTTCATGAGCGTTTGAAAGATATTATGAGCAGACATCAAAGGAAAGAAAGTTAAATGAGAGGAGGCTGAAATATGTGAAATGTGAAACACGCCAAGAGGGCAAAAGTAAAACATGATAAAAAAGGTTCTGCACACCTCTATTACTGCGCCACTTGAAATAATAATCAAGAATCATATAAGTTTGCTTTTTCTTGCATTATTCTGCATGTTTTTTTATTCTTTTTTATATATATAGCCCATGTTGATGACACGTGTTTCAGCACTCTTAGTGTGCCTTTTTCAAATCTGGGCAATATTTTCTCCACAGGTTACTGTCCCAGTTAAACAAAAATACATGAATATAATTTTCATAATTATTGTAAAAGAAAACATATTTTTCAAAGGAATAGTTCCCAACAATTATCATAATGCAAAATAAAACATGTTTAGAATCACAAATTTCCATCATATAAATTAAAGTTATCACATATCATTATGACGACCAGTTGTAGGGTTGAAACATACGTAATGGTAAGTATTTTCAGAGAGAGAGAAAAGGGGTTGAGAAAGACAAGAAAATAAGAAGAGAAAAAAAAAGAGAGGAAAAAACAACAACATAAAAAAGGGGTTAGCGCAATTTTCCTTCAAAAAGTTCCATTTATCTGCCAATGTGATTAAATGTAAATCTTCTCAAAATAAAGCTTACCTATCTCTTGGTGTTCAACAACTCTCTAATAACGTAGTTTCAGCATATGAAAGCCGTAGTCCCATCAGACTCTTATACGATGTTCGTACTTGTGAAGGTGAGAAGATGTAATTTGGGTAATGGGTTAGTTTCTCCTTTTACACTCCCGAAATGTCATTGAGTCGTTTCAGGAGTTAAAAATATGCGACACGTGCATTTGCTTAATTTAGAAATTCCAAAATTAATCCAAACGTAAAATATTTCCCGGTCGTTAATTTTATTTATATTTTATTTTATCCTGCGCGCTGCATTGTGTTAAAGCATTTAGGCTCCTATCGAAGTTCGTCACATCGAAGATTCAGTGGCCGGTTCAGACCGCCTTTTCACTATACATATATTGCATTCGACTCTCTAGCAGCAGTTCTGTACGCATGTAGTTTTGTGTACCAAGATAACTGCGGCTCGCTACGACCGCCTGATCTTAAATGCGGATCTTAATATGATTGGGAATAGAAATGAGTGGTCTTCCACAACGTTAGGGCTTACCTGCAAAATCACGGTTCCAGCGTCCCGCGTCACATCCTACTAGGAGTTTGCTACGTTTGTGGTGTAGAGTATATGTACTGTTGCCACGGCAACCCGTTAGTCCTACTTTAGTTTCAACTTCCCCTGCCGTCAGCCATAGATTGGGATTATTTGGCTCTATTGATCTATGGTACGTTGTTATGAGCGAACAGTTTCACAATTCGTATTATATTTGTAAAAATTCAGAATTTTGTCAACATTGGTGCCGAGATTCTGGCATCCAGTTCTAAATAGAAAAAGTGCCTCTTTTGATCAGGTGGAAATAAAAACTAACCCTATATCTACACAACGGAGTCACGTGCATCTATTTTACCAAAGCATCATGGGAACTGTAGTTCCTGGTGCATTTTACAAGCCTCTTGCTATCCAAAACTTTATTTATGAACCATGTTTGTTTTTGCTTTTAATTTCTGAATGGATAGGTATATGAGTTGGATTTTGTTTCATTCAAAATGCAACTATTTTAGATAAATTTCAGATAAATACCAATTTTTGTGCAAAAATAAGTATGTGCAGTTGCTGTTTTGTTATGAGTAGCATGGATTACATATGATTCAAAATTTCATAGGTTCTGAACATACATAGAATACATCGTAAACATGTTTACAGGAACATTTTATCCCGGAGTCTTGTTTTTTTTCATCATTATCTGACATAGTTCCCTTTGCTATAAGTTATAGAAAATTGGACATCTCATTGTCTGTGTTCAGACCGGTTTCTATGCATCTGAAATACTTGATTAGTTTTGCTTCTTCTTGTCGTAGTCGTACTTCCAAGTTTCCACTTCTGCATCCCAAGGACACTTTTTTTAAACCAATGAATCTAATGTCCTGCTTCCAGTCCATCTGGTGACATTTCTGCCATTGTTCTGCAATGGTAGATTTTTATCTTGACTTCCCATCACTGTCAAATGTTCACGAATTCTCGTGCGAAGTTCTCGAATCGTACTTCCAATGTACATTTTGCTGCAAATGCATATGATCACATAGATCACGTACTTAGTACGAAAATTGATCTGTTCTCGTATTTTCAGTTTAATTCCATTCTTGTTCTCATAGTAGTCGGTCATGGCGACCGCATGCTTGCACATAGTGCATGTTCTGCAGTTTCTAAAGCCTAATTTCGGTTGTAACCAATTTGATGGTTTTTCCTCATTGTCATCAGGTAATAGTGACGGGCTGAGACTCAGTTTCAGCGTTCTCGCCCGTCTGTACACTATTGTTGGGTGATCTTGTATCAAAGGTCCGATATGTGGGTGCAATTCGAGCAGGCCCCAGTGTCTCCTGAGGGTTTTTTTAATCAACTGGTTGTTAGCGCAGAATGTTGTAATGAATTGTACCTCTTTTCCTTGAGTTGGTTTATCACATTGTGTTAGTGTTTGCAGTCTTGTTGTTTGATGTGCTTCATTGTAGGCTGTTTTGATGCTTGTTCCAGAGTAGCCCCTAGCTTTAAATCTAGTAGACAGGATTTCACATTCTTTTTCAAAAAGTTTTTTTTCATGACAGTTCCTCCTTGCTCTAATATACTCGCTATTGGGGATATTACAAATGACAGGTGCGTAATGGCAACTGGTAGCATGTAGTGTGGAGTTCACTTCTGTACTTTTCCGATATGTTCTGGTCTTCAGAATGTTTTCCGAAACATAAATTGTTAAATCCAGGAAATTGATTTCTGTATTACTGTATTCCCCTGTGAACTCAATACCTAGCTCATTGGCATTCACTTCTTGTCTGAAAAGGTCTAGTTCCTGTGGTGTTCCTTGCCATATGAGTAGGACATCGTCAATATACCGCATCCATTTCACAACATGTTGACTGAATGTTTTTGTAGTATAAATCCTCAGGTCCTCGAACATGCCCATTACTAGATTTGCTAGAGCCGGTGCATATTTCACCCCCATAGCTACACCTCGTTTTTGTTTGTAGAAGTTGCTGTTAAACATGAAGATGCTTTTATCTAGAGTGGCCATAAGCATTTCCTTGAGCATGCAGACAAACGGGAGGTATGATGCTGATTCGTGTTTAAAGATGTGATCAATTGCGTCTAAGGCAAGATCATGGCCTATAGACGTATAAAGCGCCTTGACGTCCCAGGTTGCCAGTAAATAAGTCGGGGGCCATGGAATATTTTCAACAATGTTTATCGCTGCGGTTGAGTCTTTCAGATATGCTTGTACAGTTATAACTTTCGGTCTTAGTACGTTGTCAATATATTCCGAAATGGGTTCCGTGGCCCAACCTATTCCACCCACTATTGGTCTGCCTTCTGGAATTGTAAAAAATGGTTTGTGTACTTTTGGGAGAAAATAAATAGTTGGTAGAGGTATCTCTTTTCCTCATCAGTTATGAGGCCTTGCCTATACCATCCATCAAGTGCATTTCTGAGGTCCTGCATGATTTCCATCTTAGGGTTACTTGATAGTTTTTCATAACAATTTGGTGTGATTAAGTGGTTGAGGGCCATCTTGATGTAGTCTGGACGGTTCATAATTACTATGTTTCCGCCCTTGTCCGCCTCTTTGATAACAATCCCACGGTTTTTCTCAAGTTTCTTTAGAGCATCTTTTTCCTGTATTGTCAGATTTTCAGGTTTTCTCATTTTCCCCAATCTTCTCTGTCGATCTTCTATTTCATATAGGTCTTTCGTTACTGATTTATAAAAAGCATCAATCATATTGTCTGGGGGAAATTGTGGCACAAATTTAGAGGTTGGTCTCAATTCTTTCTTGGTTAGGCTGATTGGTGTAATTGTAAATACTTGCATAGTCTGATGGATCGGAAAAGATTCCGGTTCTTGCAGAGATCTTATGAGGTGAATATTTCCCAATTCTTCAATTGTAACTTCACTTTTAGGCGCTGAGTCTATTTGTTATTTGCCTGTTGTAATTTGGGTAGCAAAACATTTCTTAAGTTTAAGTTTTCGTATAAATTTGAAGAAGTCTATATGTGCTTGCATGGGTTACATGTATGACGTAGGTGCAAAAGTTAATCCTTTGTTTAACAGGCTGATTTCATCCTGGTTAAGTTCAACATCTGAAAGATTCATCACAAGATTCGTTATTGGCTCTTCTTGGCCACTTGACTGGTCGCTGCTCATGTCAGTCTGCAAAAATCTTCTAAGGCATCTGGGTTGCCGGAGTCTACCCAACTCCCTCCCTCCTCTTCTCTGAGTGAAGGTTGTTTTTTGGAAGGTAGGTTCGTTAACTGAAAACGGACTTGCTTGGGTGTTTGAGTCCTGTTTCCTTTTTTATACAATCGTATCTGGTTGAGGAAGCCCTTGCCTGTCCTATTTTGATTTGCAATGGTCTCAGACTCTTCTTCTGTTTGTTCTTCTGCATCAGAGCTCTGTGCTGAGCTAACCAGTGATGTGTTCGGTGTACTCTCCTTTGATTCCAGTCTGGTGAGTTTGTTATACTTTTCTTGAAATGTGTAAACTCGATCTTCATTATAATCTCTTTCATCCCTGTAAAACTACCGTAATTTCCATAATTTTATATCATCTTGATATTCTTTTAATACTTCATACATCTTCTGATAGATTTTTCTTTCGTTACTTCCAGAGCTTTAGCCTCTGCAATTTCTTTTTTGACAACTTCTATTTGCTCACTAGCTCTCTTCTGTTCCCTGGTTGCGTGTTCTACTAACATCTCCAACATCTGCGTAGAGCAGGACACTAGGTTTCTCTCCCAGTCCTCTGCAAGATCTTTGTCTTCATGTTTAACAGCAACTTCTACAAACAAAAACGAGGTGTAGCTATGGGGGTGAAATATGCACCAGCTCTAGCAAATCTAGTAATGGGCATGTTCGAGGACCTGAGGATTTATACTACCAAAACATTCAGTCAACATGTTGTGAAATGGATGCGGTATATTGACGATGTCCTACTCATATGGCAAGGAACACCACAGGAACTAGACCTTTTCAGACAAGAAGTGAATGCCAATGAGCTAGGTATTGAGTTCACAGGGGAATACAGTAATACAGAAATCAATTTCCTGGATTTAACAATTTATGTTTCGGAAAACAGTCTGAAGACCAGAACATATTGGAAAAGTACAGAAGTGAACTCCACACTACATGCTACCAGTTGCCATTACGCACTTGTCATTCGTAATATCCCCATTGGCGAGTATATTAGAGCAAGGAGGAACTGTCATGAACAAACTAATTTTGAGAAAGAATGTGAAATCCTGTCTACTAGATTTAAAGCTAGGGGCTACTCTGGAACAAGCATCAAAACAGCCTACAATAAAGCACATCAAACAACAAGACTGCAAACACTAACACAATGTGATAAAACAACTCAAGGAAAAGAGGTACAATTCATTACAACCTTCTACGCTAACAACCAGTTGATTAAAAAAACCCTCAGGAGACACTGGGGCCTGCTCAAATTGGACCCACATATCGGACCTTTGATACAAGATCACCCAACAATAGTGTACAGACGGGCGAGAATGCTGAAACTGAGTCTCAGCCCGTCTCTATTACCTGATGACAACGAGGAAAAACCAGCAAATTGGTTACAACCGAAATTAGGCTTTAGAAAGTGCAGAACATGCACTATGTGCAAGCATGCGGTCGCCATGACCGACTACTATGAGAGCAAGAATGGAATTAAACTGAAAATACGAGAACAGATCAATTGTCGTACTAAGTACGTGATCTATGCGATCATATGCATTTGCAGCAAAATGTACATTGGAAGTACGATTCAAGAACTTCGTACGGGAATTCGTGAACATTTGACAGTGATGGGAAGTCAAGATAAAAATCTACCATTGGCAGAACACTGGCAGAAATGTCACCAGATGGACTGGAAGAGGGACATTAGATTCATTGGTTTAAAAAAAGTGTCCTTGGGATGCAGAAGTGGAAACTTCTACGACAAGAAGAAGCAAAACTAATCAAGTATTTCAGATGCATAGAAACCGGTCTGAACACAGACAATGAGATGTCCAATTTTCTATAACTTATAACAAAGGGAACTATGTCAGAAAATGATGAAAAAAACCAAGACTCCAGGATAAAATGTTCCTGTAAACATGTTTACGATGTATTATATGTATGTTCAGAACCTATGAAATGTTGAATCATATGTAATCCATGCTACTCATAACAAAACAGCAACTGCACATACTTATTTTTGCACAAAAATTGGTATTTACCTGAAATCTATCTAAAATACTTGCATTTTGAATGAAACAAAATCCAACTCATATACCTATCCATTCAGAAATTAAAAGCAAAAACAAACATGGTTCATAAATAAAGTTCTGGATAGCAAGAAGTCCGTAAAATGCATCAGGAACTACAGTTCCCATGATGCTTTGGTAAAATAGATGCACCTGACTCCGTTGTGTAGATATAGGGTTAATTTTTATTTCCACCTGAGCAAAAGAGGCACTTTTTCTATTTAGAACTTGATGCCAGAATCGCGGCACCAATGTTGACAAAATTCGGAATTTTTACAAATATAATACGAATTGTGAAACTGTTTGCTCATAACAACGTACCATAGATCAATAGAGCCAAATAATCCCAATCTATGGCCGACTGCAGGGGAAGTTGAAACTAAAGTAGGACTAACGGGTTGCCGGGGCAACAGTACATATACTCTACACCACAAACGTAGCAAACTCCTAGTAGGATGCGACATGTGACGGTGGAACTGTGATTTTGCAGGTAAGCCCTAATGTTGTGGAAGACCACCCATTCCTATTCCCAATCGTATTAAGATCCGCATTTAAGATCAGGCGGTCGTAGCGAGCCGCAGTTATCTTGGTACACAAAACTACATGCGTACAGAACTGCTGCTAGAGAGTCGAATGCAATATATGTATAGTGAAAAGGCGGTCTGAACCGGCCGCTGAATCTTCGATGTGACAAACTTCGATAGGAGCCTAACTGCTTTCGAAGTTTGTCACATCGAAGATTCAATAAAATATAATAAAATAAAATAAAATATAAATAAAATTAACGACCGGGAAATATTTTAAGTTTGGATTAATTTTGGAATTTCTAAATTAAGCAAATGCACGTGTCGCATATTTTTAACTCCTGAAACGACTCGATGACATTTCGGGAGTGTAAAAAGGAGAAACTAACCCATTAACCAAATTACATCTTCTCACTTTACAAGTACGAACATCGTTTAAGAGTCTGATGGGACTCCGGCTTTCATATGCTGAAACTAGGTTATTAGAGAGTTGTTGAACACCAAGAGATAGGTAAGCTTTATTTTGAGAAGATTTACATTTAATCCCATTGGCAGATAAATGGAACTTTTTGAAGGAAAATTGCGCTAACCCCTTTTTTATGTTGTTGTTTTTTTCTCTCTTTTTTTCTCTTCTTATTTTCTTGTCTTTCTCAACCCCTTTTCTCTCTCTCTGAAAATACTTAGCATTACGTATGTTTCAAACCTACAACTGGTCGTCATAATGGTATGTGATAACTTTAATTTATATGATGGAAATTTGTGATGCTAAACATGTTTTATTTTGCATTATGATAATTGTTGGGAACTATTCCTTTGAAAAATATGTTTTCTTTTACACTCTTTTATAATAATTATGAAAATTATATTCATGTATTTTTGTTTAACTGGGCAGTAACCTGTGGAGAAAATATTGCCCAGCTTTGAAAAAGGCACACTAAGAGTGCCGAAACACGTGTCATCAACATGGGCAATATATATAAAAAAGAATAAAAAAACATGCAGAATAATGTAAGAAAAAGCGAACTTAGACGATTCTTGATTATTATTTCAAGTGGCGCAGTAATAGATGTGTGCGGAACCTTTTTTCTCAATTTTGACAAACAAAGTGGGGGAACTCTAGGTCTTTGTTTCCTGCACACACCATTGCGACACATTAAGATATATATATATTTCTGAAAAAAGTCGCAGAGGTTCTAGAGTGTGATCAGAAAAGCTCCCCAAGTTTGTGTACAAAAGTGAAACATGCCATGAGGGCAAGAGTAAAATATAAAGACCAAGGTCAAGAAGGCAAGTGAAAAATTATAAGAACCACATGTACGAAGAGGCACTGGTGCTGCAAGAGAAAACGTGAATTGTGAAATGTTCCAACATGGAAAAAGGTAAAATTATAAGAACAGCAAATAGCAAGAAATATTGGTGTTGAATATAAACTTTGGAAAAGACAAAATAAGATTAGAATTACAAGTGCCAAGTGGCATTAGGAGGGGAAAGGGAATACCAAGAAGTACTGGTGTTACACAGGAACCTTTGGAACACGCGAAGAGGGCAGACTAAAGAGAACAGGAATTATAGACACCAAGAAGTATTGATGTCACAAGATGTGTATGGATTGTGAATTGAAGGAATATGGAAAGAGAGGTCGAAGTGGTCATGCAGAGATCTATGTAAAATTCCTCGCAGTTTTGAAAGTCTTCGACAGTGTAAGATCAGAATTTCCTTCTGGCACTGCTCCTTTAGGCACTGTGAGTCTGGCAGCCATATTACCATGCTGATGACCTGCCGCGTGACTCTGGGTTGGATAGGCTAAATTGTATTCACATATTAATGCCCAACTATTTTCTTCTTTCCTGTAGTTGTAGATATATCTGCAGCAGTTAAGTATGCCGTACATTAATGATTGTAAGGTTGACCCAGCACATGAAGGTGACAGATTTTCTCCTTCACAACTGTATGAGGTCTCCAAATGCCAGGTGTCTGCTCATGAAATGGTAGATTTGAACAAAAGGACTGCACTGGGTCGAATTTATTAGACGGTTTGGTGCTTAGCCACGGCATAGTCTCGGCTACGTCACCTTCCTTTTTTTGTTCTAAAATGCATTGTCAAGGGCGAAATAATTGCCCATGCGATGCGGGACACATTGACAAAGCCTGTGAGGATCAAAACCTTTTCTGATGTACTTTAGACTGGGCTGTTGTGTGGATTAATCATAGATAAAGCAGAACATCTTCTAGAAAGTGTTTGCAGTGAATTAATTGGTTTCAGTGGTGATTGATCAAGGCACTTGCAGCTGCTGACTGGACTAGTCTGCAGTTGCAAGTGCTTTAAGTCTGGATAGAGAAATGTAAACTAGAAGAATGGTAATCCTTTTGCTCTTAAATTCTTATATAGCAATTAGTGATGGGGTGGTATGCCTTGTGCAGCCAAAACTAAACAAGTGCTGCTTCTAGACCCGTTTTCAGGTGGCTTCAATTCTTTCATTTGATAGGCACCGGAAAGGTACATTGTTTTATACATGGTTTTAGCCTAAAACATGCCTTGTATTTAAAATGATAAGCCAAATTTGAGGCCACATTTCATTCAACACATCTGGAAAATATGTTGTTTTTCTTTAGGTTGACCGTGATTGATTCAGATGGCGCTACCGATTCAACAACAGCGTCTCTATCTGTTTACAAACCAGTGGACCATCCACCCATTGCCAATGCAGGACCAAATCAGGCCATACAACTGCCTGAAAATGCAATCACACTGAATGGCAATCAGAGTAGTGACGACCATCAGATTGTGAGCTACGAGTGGTCATTGCACCCTAACAGTAAAAGCAAAGTTGTGGAAATGCAGGTATGTTTAAAATTTTAATTTAAACACATATTTAAATGTTTTTTCTTCTGTGACACAACTTTTCAGATTAATTTCTACAAGTTGTCAATGTTCTTTCTGTTATCCCATTTTGCTCAGCGCTGACCTGCGAAAGAGGAAAAGGACCACCAAGAACCTGTGCTTTATAGAAAAGATGTGCATGTCAAAACGTTAATGCACCAAATGTACAATAAGCCAAATCTAAACGTGAAACACAATATAGAGTCTCCCCTGTCAGTGCTCTAACGAGGCAGCAGGTGCCTTATTTTCTTAGCTTGCACACTGTGCTCACATACTGAAAGCATGTATTAAGCACATGGAAGAGTCCAAACTGGCTTCAGTAAAGAACTAGAACCTGATAGTGTTTGCGGGTTCTGACGTCTGGGTGCCAGACAACCGACAGGTTTATATAAGTAATCATTAGTACACCAAGATGTATACAAGGATTCAAATGTTCCAAATTTCTCACTCATGACTGTACTTATGCTTGCACTATCACATTCCTGCCCTGTATCATATGTCTTATGTACTATTCTGTTTGATCTGTATCATATGTCCTATGTACTTTTCTGTTTGTTCTGTATCATGTGTTTTATGTACTATTCTGTATGATCTATAACATGTAACTGTCTTCTTATCTACAAGCGCCCAGATACCCCTTGTTCAGGCGCGCTATACAAGTAAAATAAACAAACAAAAAAACAAATTAATGCAGCTTCTTTATCGCTGTAGTTTCTTTTACCTAGTGGACATTTAATTTCACATTTCAAAGTTATACAGGGTGGCAAAGTCTGATGCTTCGCCCTTATCACGAATGAGGTGGTAATCAAGGGGGCGATGTGCCACTAGCCACACTTTATTGCTATGTCTGAGGATGGTGTGGGGAGGATCCCTTTTCTGCCCACCTCACGCCACGGGAGATGAAGTCCCTCCCTTTCCCTTTCTGGGACACACAAATACTGATAATAAATGAGACTTAGCGGGCCATCTGGACTCAAAGTCAGAAGTTGAAGTTTCAAATGTTTAGACCCAGACTGTGGCTTGGAAGCTTCCACGCATGCGCGAACACGACATGCATTGCAAGATGGCAGACCGGCTTTACAACGTCCTGAACCAGGAAATTCGCAAACCTTGCACACTGCTTTTAACAGGACGGCTACTGATTTTAAAAATGGGCCAAACCAATGTTAAAAGTAATGAGCACACATACCTGTAAAGCTGTGTTCTGAGCCTAGCCACAGGGAAGAGCAAGCAGGGAATAATGAGATCTACTGAAAGAGTGAAAGTGTGGGTTGTGGGAGCCATAGGATCAGAACAGTGCAGGAGCTGCATTGAATGGAGGCTGTGGGAGTTCAAGACTAGAGGAGTGAGACGCAGAGGAAAATAGTGGTAAAGTAGGTTGGAGGAATACCAAGAAGGGGGCGGAGGAAGTGATAGAAAGCACTGTGATGGAAGGTTTAGAGGAACATCGGGAAGGAGGAGATAAAGTGGTAGACGTAATATCCAGAATGAAAGGGAGAAAGTGACAGAACAAGCAATGGAGGGAGGATCTTATAAAAGTGAATGGGAAGAGACAGAGTGGGGGAAAAGGGGGTTGGAGGGATATTAAGGAGGCAAAGACAAATGCTTTAGAAGTAAGGACAGAGGATGGTTTGAGAAAAAGCAAAGCAGAGGAAGAGTGATTGAAAAAAGCAGAACTACAGCAAGGAGGCGATAAAGAAAATATAGGATAAGGATAAAAAGCTGAGACCATTTGTCCCTTTAAGGTTTCCACTGTGTCCTCCATGTTACAAAATTGTTATTTGGTGGCCGAGGTTCTGTCTGAGATCTTCCTCACATCTTCCCTCAGTAGAGAGAGATCTGCATAGACTCTCCGATCTTCCCCTCAAGGGACAGCCTCATACTTTTGAGCTATGCCATTACTTGTTTCAGTGTTGGATCATCCGTTGAATCTTGTGTCAAAGCCAAATGGCGGTTGGTGTTCTGAGCTCTCCACGCTGCCTCCAGCCATCCCTTTCCCTTTGGTTGTTGTGATGTGGCTGCACTTTTTATAGGCTTGTGACTATGTTTTGGGTTTGCTCCAAGTCGTGCTGCACCTGATTTGCGAGTGTGTTGCTTCTCCAATTTCTAATAAAGCAGGTCATTAGACGCTGTGTGAGGTTTGGAGATGTTATGAATTTGATGTTGATTAGGCACTCTTGTAGAGCAATTTAAAATCTTAGGGCCTCATTACACGGTAGGCGGTAACCATGGCGCTATTAGCGCCAGGGTTGCCGCTGGTATTTTACCGTGTTCGCCTTGGTGGATGGTGGAATTACCGCCCTACTCCAAGGTGAGCGGGGGCGGTAATTCCCCATTCACCAAGGCGCTTCCCCATTCCCATTTTCGCCCCCATAGGGCTCAATGGGAATGGGGAAGGAGCTAATTATGGTACCGCAAATTGCGGTACCGTAATTAGCACCAAGGTCCCTTAGCGGGCCCGTTCCTTAACGGCTGGTAAAACCAGCCGTTAAGGTCAGGTCCCGCAAAGGGAGCTCGTAGTAAGGGGTTAAGGGTTTACCGATACCGGTACCCTTAACCGCCTACTGTGTAATGAGGCCCTTAGTGTTTTATCTGTGCTCACCAGAATGCCATCTGTAAGAGGCCTCTGTGGCTCACCCATGATAAGGGCTCCTTAGTGGGGTAACCTTCTCCAGGCTTTAACCCTGCAGGCATCTGTAGCCTCTGTCATGCTTATGTTGGCACTCTGTTGCCGAGCATTCCAGTGTGTGCCATCTCTGGCCATGCCAGCACCCCCTTGTATGGCTTTCTCCCTCCAAAATTTGTGGGGTCTGCCTGTCACTTGCCCCGCACTCAATGACCTGAGTGTGATCAATGTAGAGGACAGGTCCAATAGTGAATCTAGATGATCGCCATGCATCTCTCCCAGATCTGCACTCTCAAGTGGGAGAGAGGGTTACAACACACTGGACGTCAGACCAGAGCACAGAAGAGTTCTGCATGCAGTCTGCCAGCCCCAGTGGCTGCAGCGCTCCCCCGCATTGTCCATGGGCTCCAATTCTGGAGGTTCAGGAATCCGACTCGGCAGTCTCAAGCAGGGTACAGAGTTCGGCAGGCTGGAAATCGGCTCTGGGAATAGGTGAACTTCTGACATACATGGATGGCCCCGAGAGTTCAGCTCCCGAGCACCTTTCTTTGGGTTCTGTTCCTAGAATTCAAGCACTTTGGTCCCCACACCCCTGGCCAGTGGCCAGAAGCACAGTCCTTGAGGTCCCAACTCATAGCCATAGCAAAAAGTTTCCTTGAACAGACGTTCAACGGGGTCTTTTATCTTAAGAGGCCCACTCTCTATTCACCAGTGGGACCGCTTGCAAAAAGGGCAGTGTTTCCTGCATCACTTTCTTTTGTTAACGACAGAATTTTATTGCAATTTTCTGGGGAAATGTAATGGAGTACACTAGCAGGTCAGAGCGCACAGGGTTCATGTCCGTCCGCTCCATTGATCTGCAGTCCACACCCCCTTGAATAAACTAGTGCTTTTATAAGTGTCTTTCACTATGTTAGGTTGTTTTTCCCACCTACACTCCATGACAACCGCAATCAGAAAAAGCTGAAGGGTGCAGGACCCACCCAGCACATCTGTAAAAGTAAAAAATATTGCTATGCACCAGAAACAAATCATATATATTCGTCATTTCATTGCTATAACCTGAGTTCTCGAATGTATTCATGAATTTGTGAGCAGGATCAGGGTTCCGTGTATACCACGGTCTTCCTCCTAAACTTCTCCTTTTCATCTCGGATCACACTACCTTTCACATTCCACAGTCGCACGAAGAAACTAGAAAAGACACTGTTAGTTACCACGGCATCCACATGGAAGTTGTTCTTGGGAAATATATCCAGCAACTGCTGAATGCAAAATCACCCGGGCTGAGGCTTGCATCTGAACACCAGTGGGGCGTGCAAACCACAACTCCTCCGTAGCAAACACATTACTGCTCCTATGGAGCACTTATGTGGCTCTCCAGAGAGAGCATTTTTTCCCCTTTAACAGACACAATCCTATTGATCAGATCACCTATGGAGCAATCATTGAGGAAACATTGTGTCATCAAGGCATACAGACGGCTCAGAAATAAAACTGTTCTGGTATTTCTGGTACACCTGACATTAAAACATTGAAACAGTCTAATCTGTGGGAGTCGCTAAACTCCCAACCTCACTTGAAGTGATAGTATAGAAGGGAAGACCCAGCGTGAGACTGCGCCCAGTTTCAAAAGAAGATTTAATATGTAGAAATGCCCTTTTAGGATGACACGTGTTTCGGTCCCTTTATAGACTTTTCTCAAATCAGGGCTAATTCCAATATATGTTAAAAAAAAATTAAGTGTCAACAGTAACAGAAATATTATGTTAATTCACATTATTATACATACATGTAATGCAATTGAAACAGTGCAGTATGTTTGTTTAAAGAAAATCATAATGCAAAAATCAAAAAAAAAAGCAAAAAACGTAAAAAAGTAAATAGCCAGACAAAAATAGGTAGGGAAATGGGGAGGACAGAGAGGGTCAAGAGAAAGGTACACAAAACTAAGTTAGTTTGCACTTCATATATGGTCACATTCTTAATTTAGAAGTATAGAATGAATATTGTTGATTACCTCTGTTTCTCTAATTCCCCTTTAATTTAGTTTAGCAGAGATTGTCTGCTCTTCCAATTTCGGGTTAGATCCCTTGAAGAAAGTAAATGCTCATTTAGCAATATTGTCACTAAGGATTGCATGTCTAGTAATCAAGTTTGGGTAAAGCAGTTCCACCCTCTGCCCAGAGTTCCATTAATATAGTTGATTCTAAACAAATTAATCGGTGCGTGTTACTAAATTCGCCTCTAGCAGCGTCCTGCTGTTTTAAATTAATTTTGCAAACATTCCGTAATCCACGGTCTTACCAACTGATTCTATTTAAAGCTCTACATACATACAAACATTCCGTAGTACTTACTATGTATTCCGTTGCCATGACGACTGAGCCTCTGAATAACTAGGAAGGGGACGCCAACAGACGCCCCCTACGGACTTCATGTTACACGCGATCGAACGCGAGACAGATAATGAGAGGTGAGAGACTGTCCCATCAATGCGACCTCTTTGTTTTCAGTACATTGTAAATGCTGCAAGCCCGAGTGCGCTGTACTAAAGCAGCATGCGCTTGGTCCAAGACAGCATATATGCGATCACTAATCTTTCAATAAGAAGGGGAACACTGAGAATGAGTTAATATAAGTTACATGTGAGGAATGTTATGCTTATGTAGAGCTTTAAATAGAATTAGTTGGTAAGACCGTGGATTACGGAATATTTGTATGTATGTAGAGCTTTAAATAGAATCAGTTGGTAAAACCGTGGATTAGACTCCCCCCTTGATCTTTGAGAACTATGTTATGGTGAAAAGAAGAGCTACAGTCAGATCTGGCAGAATAGTGCACCAGACTTGATCCTATGTTTGTGTACTGGAGAAAGAATAAAGATGATCTATAGTTAAGTCTGGCAGGATAGTGAACCAGCCTTGACATTACATTTGTGAGCTGGAGAACAGGGGAAGAGACATCCCATTATATTTGGGAATTGTGTTTTGTATGTGTTTGGAAGAAGATTTAAGATCAAGAACTTTTAAGTTAAAGAATCACTCATTGTGTTTTCTCATCAAGAACTGTACATTTGAATGAAATATCCAGAACGAGAGACGCCACCTCCTGCAGCAAGAAGACACCCAGTTTTTCCTTAGTTAGATTTAGAGTGTAAAGGACAAAATAGGTTTGGACACAGGATGTTGGACAGTTTACTTCAGTCGACATCTTGACAGGGTCCTTAGTATTTTGGTTGAGGTAGGGCAACCCCTCTTAGAAATAGGGCAAGATAGGTTTTTCCTTTTCTTTTACTTTTATAACAAAAGTATTTTTGTGGATTTTACCATGCTGTTTAACAGAGTACAATCCAAGGCATTTTTATCTAAAATAGCAGCAGATTGACTTTGATCTTTTTTTAACAAATAGAACACGAGAGTCTTTTAAAAGGCTGCAATGGCCTCTCCAGTGGAGCTCTTGTATGGGGTCAATCAGGGCACCTGCTTTTCACCCACTTTGTTTAATATTTTTATGAAACCGCTTTTGGGGATGTTGGATGACTGTGATGAATCCAGTGGTTTCATCACTCCTTTCAAGGGGGTGAGCTCTCCCCATATGGTCGGGACAGCAGTCGCTACCTGATCCTGACCCTGGAGAAGGCTATATAAGGGAGGGTCACATGGAGGGAGACAACCTCCAGGAAAGTATCAGGGCACCATCGGACAAGGCATGGTATTCCCCTTCCTCTCTTGAGGGCAACCCATCCATACCCAATGCCATAATGGCATATTGTTACACCTCCCCTTATCCACCTAGGAAGTATGCGGAAGACCTTCTAACTCTGTATGTAAACTGTCAAAATCTGGCATACCCTCTAAGACTCATGAAAACATCTTCTTTGATCCCACCTACAAGTCATTCAGAGCTAACTTGCCCTTTAAGACCACTGAGAACTCTTACTCAGACTTTACATGTAAAACATCAAGAATGGACTACCATTTCCATAACTACAAGAATACTTGGACAAGGACGATTAGCTGAGCAGTGCAGAGCAACAAAGACCAAGAAAACAAGCTGTGCTCTAGTTGTTGTGAGCGCACACCTGTGGCTGGGACATTTAAATAGCAGAAACAGCTGACTGAGGCGTGCTGCTGGAGGCAGAAAGCTGCTTCTCTCAGTGCGGACAGAGAGACTGTGGGTCTACACAGAGCTCTCTGAAGCCATCTGGCTAAAGGAAGAAGAAAAGGAAAGCGGACCACGTGAGAGAACCCGCTGCGAGAATGCCAGAAGCCAGTCGTAAATAGATTTGGGTGTCATCCGCATATGAGTGGTATGACAACCCAAATTCTGCAAGAATATTCAGCAATGTTCAAATATAAACAAGGGGCGACAATGAGGACCCCTGGGGTACCGCATATTCAACCGGCACAGTCTCAGAGAGACAGTCATCCATCTGCACCTGTTGGGTGCGGTCGGACAAAAAGGACACAAACCATCTCATGGCCTCTTCTGAAACATATGCCACTGATGACAGCCTTCCACTTAAGATCTCAAAGTCAACTGTATCGAAGGCCGCCGACAGATCCAGCATGATAAGCATGCTGACAGTACCTTCGTCCTCAACAAATTGTCCCACACTGACACCAGGGCAGTCTCAATGCCATGACCTGGGCTGAAACCCAACTGAAAGCAGTCAAGGATCTTATGTTCCTCTATAAAAACCTGAAGTTGTTTCTTCACCACTTTCTCCAAGAACTTAGCAGGCCATAATAGGCCAGCTATTGGACGATAGTTGGAGAGGACTTTATAGTTCAAGAACAGTTTTTTTAAACGTGGTGTGAGGAAAAGATTTTTTTTAAACTCAAGAGGAATACAGTCCTGTGATAATGAGGCATTTATCATAGAAGCCAAAGGTTCACTAAGTGCCAAACCATGCTGTTCTGCCAGATATGCTGGAATTGGGTCATAGCTGAAGTTCGTTGGTTTCAGCTTTTCCAGATATTTAAGGATTTCATCGGACCCAACAGCAGAAAAAGAGAAATTAGGTCAAAGACTAGATGAGGAATAGGGTATACACATGTCAGCCTCATTAGGGGCTGGGCAGGCAGAGATGTTATTTCGGATGGTATTGACTTCCTCTTGAAAGAAGCAGTTAAATTTGTTAGCCACAATGACTGATGTTGGAAGTTGAGAATTAACATTCTCCGGAGTGGCACCATTTGTTATTGCATGAAACAGTGCTTTTGGTCTATTCTCAGCTTGGTCAATTTGTTTTTGCATTATTAAAGATTTTGCAAACAGAATTTCCTTTTTGTACATCGCCAAAGCTGATTTAGCTGCCAGATGTGAGATTTCGTCTCTAACTGAGCCAAATTCTCTCCTTCTTCTTGTATGCTTGCTTTAGATTTTTAAGATTCTCATTGTAGCATTGATTATTTTTCTTTCTATTTTCTTTGAGGGCTTTGAGAGGGGCAATGTGATTACAGTTTTTTTGCAAGCAGGACATCAGATTAAAATAATGGTCCGAACAATCCATATTGGATTGTATGTACGGCAGGTTCTGAAGAAGATCGTTGTCAGATATGCAGTCCAAATCCCTTTTCCGACGGCACAATTGTACTTTAGCAACAGTGTTTTGTGACTGGGACTGGCAGGAACTCTGTAAATGAAAATCGCCAATGAGTGGTGAGACCTACTGACAGAGATTATAACACAGTCTCCCGTTTGTACCTTAATAAATCACTGGGTCCAAACAATGGCCACCTGTGTGGGTGGACAAACTGAACAGTGTATAAGAAATACATCACCTGAAACGGTCCCGAGAAGGATATATCAGGACTATCAAAAGACTGTGTGAAACCAAAGAGAAGAGAAGTGAAAACCTAGCAGGAGAGTACACCAAGTATCCTAACAAGATAAAGACAAAGAGCCAAGTTGATTTCTGTGCCAGTTGTGTTGTGGATCCAGAGAAACTCAAGGAACTGATATCTTTGAAACTGATATCTTTGAAACAGAAACAGAGGTAAGAGACATCCAGGGGAACGGAACCACCCTGTGGAGCAAGGAACTCTATCCTTCTGGAACTTTTGTGTTGGAGCTGTGCATTTTTTCTTTTTGAACATTTATAAACGACTCGTACTTTGGACACCAGACGGTTTTGCTTTAGACATTCTGACTTTGAAAGGTCCTTAGTTTTGGTTTTAGGTAGGGAAACACCTCTTAAAGCAGTGAGGGATTTCCCCAACACCCTTTTATTTTAATGGACGTCTTTGGCCAAATGCATGATTCCCTTCTGTCCGAGTCTCATTCCTGGCTCCTTACAATGACAGATGTTTTATTCATGAACTACACAGATGACACTCAAATATTGTTAAAATTATCGGGTGATTATGTGGCAGACTTCTCTCTAATCTTATCCAGGGCTGGATGGCACATAATGGATTGGTGCTCAATGAAGCTAAAACAGAATTACTCCTTGTGGGGACACAGCAAAGGTTGGATAAACTGTCTGCAGCATACAAGAGATTTGCCACTGCAGGCGCTTTAATAGATGTGCTCTGGAAGGTTAAAACTCTCGGTGTATACCTGGATTCAACCCTTTTCATGAAAGATCATATGAATTTTGTGTCATCTTGCTCTGCTTATTATCTCAGGTTTTTAAGCCGGATTCAGCCTTATATCTCAGAGAGAAATTGTGCCACTTTGGCTTGTGCAATTATCAGAGCCATAAAAGGCTATTGCGGCAGTCTACTCATGAGGGCCCCTCAGAACAACCTGGCCAACTAGTGCAGACCAATGTTTTGATGATTGCGGCCCGTGTCAAGCGCTGAGCGCACGTCACTGATGCCAGAAGGGGCTTGCATTGGTTACCAATGAAAGAGCGTCTAAAGTTTAGGCTGCTCACCATTGCTCATAAATGCCCTTTTGGTAATAACCCATTCTATCTCAAACAGAGACTGAGCTTAAAACAACATGCCCATGTGTTGAGATATAGTCAGAGCAATCTGCCGTCCGTGCCTCGGGTCAACCATGAGAGAGCTGGCCAACGTGCTTTTAACTTTCTTGATCCTGATCTTTGTAACAGTCTGCCTCTTCAGCTGAGATTAGAGTCATTCCTTGCACCTTTTAAGAAAGCGCTCAAAACTTTGTACTTCACCTAATTTTGGGTGTGCTCTTTGTATTGCTTGATTTTACTTGTAATTGTGCTTTTATTGATGTGTTTTTTTGATTTTATCTCTGCTGTTTTATTGTACTGTTGCTCTTTTAGTTGTATATTTGAGGTCGACTATAGGGTTTTATCTTTTTCATGTGGTCTGTTTTGTACTTTGTTACAGCGCCTGTTTGCCCCTGGGCCTAATAGCTAAAGTTGTGGATACCTTGGGGTTTCCGGAACCCTCTCGACCCAAGATGTAGTATGAGCTAACAGACATTCAGGATGAGGGTCCAAAGAAAGAGACCCTACTGCTGTTCAACCAGGCAGTGGAATCACCAGTACTTGAACTGCGGTCCAAGTTGGCCGCATTTCTAACAGTTGACTGAGACCTAGCCATAAAGCATGGGACACCATCTTCTGACCCACTGTTACTGTCCTCTGTGATGGGTCAGAAGAAGGACTCAGACTCTTTGAGGACATTTCAGGTAAGGTGTATTAAATCAAAGTCAGAAAGGCCAAGCTATCCGATAGCTGTGGGGTGTTCCCTAGCTAAAGGATAACTAAGGTACTCGTCAGTCCTCATTTCCTCAATGTCCAAAATTAAATCTGTCCACCGTCCAAAACTATTCTGACCCTATTGCTTATCTTAACAAAATAAAGGCAGGAGAATGACTCCCTTCTCTTGATTTGTGCGTTTAGCACTTGCTTTCTTGGTATATGTTCTGTTTGGCAACTCTCTTATTCAGTTCAGATAGTTCCTTTCTCACACTACACAATGTGTATTCTACTTTAGGCAAGTCTTTACTTTCTTTAGCTTGTTTGACTACTTTGGCCTTTTACTCCTGATATCCACTTTCTTATTTCACACTCATTTACTTTGGGCATCTCACATGTTCTTTCCAAGATAGAAATATATTCCATGGTTGATTGCCTCCTTTGAGGATTTCGGTATCTCTTTTACTCAAGGTATTCTCATTCATCAAAGATAATCTTGGGCTTCTCTCACTTTCATGCAGGTCCTTCATTGGATAAATTATTCTTTCTATCCTTGTATTAACAGAGTTCACTTTCAGTAAACGTATTGTATTTCTACTTTCATCCCCTTCAGGGAAGAATCTTTTTCTTTTCCCCAAACTATTACAGTTCATATGCAACAATGATAATCTACTTGTATTCAACTCTCCTTCAATAAACTTGAGGGGTTTCATGCTTATTTCATTAATTTCCAATTCTCTATTATATGCTTTGTTATTCTTCCCGTGCCTCCTGGACCCCCATTACCTTGATCCTTCTTAGGAAACAGTCCTGGCACTCTTACGGGTCTGGCGTCAGTTTGATGACTTTGTTGTACCTGTGAGCCGGCTTCCTCAGCGTCCATCGCCTGTGGTCTTCAGACTTCTCCTGGTTTCCACGGTATCTCACCAGGGAACTCTGTCACTTGTAGCGGCTTCCCTTTTATTGTCTTGGCGTAGTTGCATGGGCCAGCCGCCCACCCTGACTCTCTCAGGATTACGCCACCACACATTTTTCTCCTCTCAAGCTCTCTGGCATGCTGACTGTTCAACTTTCGTTCTCTTGCTTCCCAGCAAGTTTGAAATTCACGGGTTGCGTGTCCCGCAATGACTCCCCCTCTTCCCAGGATCACCTCAGCATCGAACCTCTCCTGCGTGGAGACATACTGCTCTCTCTTTCTCTCTCTCTGTCCTCACTGTCATTCTCTACATGACGAGTGTTCTCCTTTCAGTCCCCTCGTCTCAGTGGATTGGTTAGTTTTCCTTAAAGAGAAATTTTCTCTTTCTCCTAAAGAATAGCATCACTCAGCCTCTTATTCAGAGCATTCTTTATACTTGACAGGATTTGGTAGTCCCATGTATGTCATTATATTTACTGGTGAAGGGAGTTCCTAACAGGAACGGGAGTCCTTGTCCCCAAAGAGGGAGTCTCTCTCGGTGAGGTCCCTCAAGCCCTAGGGAGATGTTGCAGAGCCGGCTCACCTCCCTAGCCTTACAGGGGGTGCCCCTTCGGGAGAAGGGACAAATTCCCTTGATTCGTCACACCTCCCTTGCATCACCTGAAAGCTTAGTTGTCCAGGCCGCAAAGGCGAACCTGAACAAATCGTTCCCCTCTTTGTCCTTGTATAGGGAGAGCAAGAGGTTGAATGCATGTGAAAGAAAGATTTTTGGTGTGGCAATTCTTGGTCTGAGATGTATGAATGCCTCCTGTGCCCTAGCCAAATTTTCATTTGGACTTTGGTAAGTAATTTCTGAGGTGGCAGAATGCATCCCTGTGGTCAACATGAGGAATGTTTTTGAGGCTTTGGTGAAAGATGGCGGCTTCCCACCAAATCCTCCAGTCTTGCCTGGACACTGCTGATTACATGCCCAGGACTATGGCCACCAGCACAGTGGTGAGGGGATACTCTTGACTTCAAACATCAGGTTTTGCCCTGGATGTCCAAGCAAAACTTCTGGACATGGCGTTTGATGGCAACAGTCTGTTTCGTATGAAAGCCAACAAATTTCTCAAAAAATTCCATTCTTCGAAGGCAACTGCAAAATTATTTGGCCTGGTGATTCAACAGCAACAGCTGGTAACCCCATTAGCTGGGACAGGGGTTTTCACCCCGTTACCTCATACGCTAACACAAGTAGAGGTGAAGCTCCCCAGGCAAACAGGTGCAATGCCGCCCCAACAGGGAAGAAATGCCCCTAGGGAAGGTTTGTCAATCTCTGTTGTGCCAACAGCAGCCCACGGTGCAAAGCCCCTATGAAGGGGACTTCCACCATCCCTCCCCTCTGGGAGGCAGAATATCCTGGTTCTTCAATGAATGCTTCCTTACCACTCATGATGCCTGGCCTTACAGGTCGTTCACCAGGGATACTGTCTACAGTTTGCTCAACTTCCTCCAGAGCATCCACCTGCCAACCGGTTCCTGCCCCTGGAGCCCCTTGTGCTGGAGAAGGTTTGTCAGCTTCGACTAAAAGGCACCATAGATCCAGTACCCCACACATAATGAGGCAAGGGATGGTATTCAACTCATTTTTGGGTGACAAAGAAGGGGGGGTCTATGCCCCATCCTAGATCTGAGTCTCTTGAACCTGTACATATGCAAAGACACATTCAAGATGGTCACCCTAGCCTACAAACCTGCAGGATTGGCTGGTCTTTCTGGATCTTCAGGATGCCTACTTCCTTGTGCCCATCCACAGGAAGCACATGAAGTACCTGGGATTTGCAGTGGGAAACTGCTACTAGAAATTCAAGGTCCTACCATTTGGCCTTTCTTCTGAGCCCACGGTCTTCACCAAGTTGCTGGCAGTGGTGGTGGCTCATCTCAGAAGAGAGGGCATCTATGTCTTTTCCTATCTTGACGGCTGTTTTGTCCGAGCATGCTCCCAAGACCAGGCATCGGCACATTTGTGCTGGACATACTTGGGCTGCTCTCTGAATTTCAGGAAGTCAAATGTTTTGTGGTCCCTCTGATTCATCGGGGCGTCTTGGACATTTGCCTGCGCAGGGCCTTCCCACCTGAGGTTTGAATAGCCAACATTTCCAAGATGATGTGTGTTTTCCGATTGGAAGAAAAAGGTTCCATCCTCAGCTTTTCTATGCTTGCTGGGTCTGATGGCCGCCTGCACTTGTGTTTTGCCAGATGCCCAACTACGCATGAGGTTACTGCAGTGGCTTTTCATTTGTCAGTGGGCTCAGTTTCAGGGATGCACCTCAGAACATCTGGTTCTGGACTGTGGATAACAGCGCATCGCTGACATCAGTTATATGGCTGGTAGAGAAAATGTGAGTGTGGATGCTTTGAGCAGACATACCTGGGCCACTCATGAGTGGGAGTTCTGTTAGGAAGTTCTGGAAGAGGTGTTCTCTCATAGGGCAACTCATCAGGTTGACCTCTTTGCTTCCTGTGTGAACAAGAAGTGCTGGTCGTTCTGCTCCAGGGACTTTCCATGACAGGGAGCTCTGGGGGACGCTGTGACAGTTGAGAGTGGAATTTCAATATGTTCTATGAATTTCCACCAATCACTGTTATACCACTGGTTCTTAGGAGGCTACGCCTAAGAACGTTGATCTTAGTCCACGTTGATCTTGATCCCTCTGGACTGCGCCAGGAGGATGTGGTACTCGAAGTTGCTGGACATGGCCATCTGTTTGCCTTGGCATCTTCCGCAAAGAGCAGACCTACTTTCCCAATTGGTGTGCGTTTTTCAACTTGGTGCTGGGAGAGGGATCTGACCCTTTTACCTGCTCCACATTGTCCATCATGCATCTCGCCCACCATGTACAACCTCTTCACGAAGCCGCTGTTTGACAAATTGGACAATCTGGGTGTCACCTACACTAACTATGCAGGCGACACCCAGATCCTCATACCCCTTTCGGGCAATTACATCACCGACAGGGCTCTTGTGAACACAATTTACCTCCTCCTTCAGGCATGGATGGCCACCCATGGCCTCTGCCTGAATGATGTACAAGACTGAACTTCTAATATTAGGAACCACGGCTAACCTCAAAAAACTTAACAACGATTACTCCTCCTTCAACATTGAGGGCAATACCATTAAGGTTGTAAAGGAAGTAAAAACTCTTGGATTCTACCTTGACTTCACACTAACCATGAGCAAACAAGTCAACTCCTTAGCGTCCACATCAGCATATACTTCCAAATTAATCAGGGCCTGCAGACCCTACCTATCCTCAGCCACCTGCATCACCCTCGCAAACGCCCTCATGCTCTCAAGACTGGACTATTGCAATGCCCTCTACCTGGGAGCCAACAAGTACATCTTAAACAAGATCCAAATGATACAAAATAATGCCCTAATAACAGCACTAAACATCCCAAACAAAGATCACATATCTGAGCTTAGAAGACAAAAGCACTGGCTGACAATCTAGGATAGAATCATGCTTAAAACAACCTCCCTGGCAAATAAATGCCTGAATAACGCTGCACCACGGTACCTCTCCAACCGGATAGTCAAGAAAACAACTACTCGCCTGGCTAGGTCTACCAATTCATGCTGCCTCGGTGTACCACGATTCAATTTATCCTAATCTGGTGGCAGAAACCTCCCAATTATGGCAGCCCAAACGTGGAACTCACTCCCCTACTCACTCCGGGTTGATCAAACCTACACTAGCTTCAGACGCAACATCCAGAAATGGATCAGAACTAATGATGCTCACCCTAGGACCTAATGTTAAATAACATACCAAGCCAAGTACCTGCTATGGTATGCATCGTATGCCTCTACGTACCTACCTGCTACCCTCGCTGTACCTACCACCTAATTAACATAAAATCCTGCAACTGTAATTTCCTCCTATATTGCTCTCTGTAATCCTCACAACTGCTGTAATTGTATGCTTACCTGCAATATGTGAACTGTAAATATCTCCATCATTGTACCTGTAATATTATGATTGTAACTCTATGTATCCTAAGCCTAAAGCCTTCTTGTACTGCTTGCGCCCTATTACCTTCGGGTTTGGTGCGCTATCCAAAAACAATAAACAAACAAACATCATCAAGTGCTCTTACTGCTGGAAAATGCCTTGTGAATAGGACCGTCTAGATTTTGTAATGCATGCCTCTTGAAATGCTACAGCTGGAATAAGGACTGCAAAGTCTCTTTTCTTGTGCAGTATCTATGCTTTTGTTATATAGGGGAAAGATTGACCGCTTGGACCAAGTAATCTGTTCAGTGATATATTTTGTAAATAATTTCGAAGTATTGAACATAAAGAAATTAATTATCGAATTTGTCTTGCCAATTACTGTAGAGAAGATCTTAGTATTGATTGGGTTCCGAAAGGATCGAGCAAATGTGCACATCACAATTTCCTTAATGTCTGCTACAGAATTCAAGACTGATACACCATCTTTTTTGAACTGCATGCTTCATACATTAATACATTTCAAGGAATTAGAAAAGTGATAGCGTTTTAGGAGCCTTATGAGGTGTTTTATATAGACGTTAGGCAGCAGCGTGTGTCATAACTGGGAGTTAATGGAAAATGTTTATTTCACCTCCAGAAACCAATAGGTCAAATTCAGATGCGGGACCAGGAGGCAAGTGCAAGGAGCAGAGGGGAGAGCAAAGGCCACAGAAGTGGAGGACCAGGAGAGAGGCAGGAATCAAGACAGAGAGGGCGTCAGGGACAGACAAGGAAAGGAGCATGGTACACAAGCCTATGGAACACGTTAGGACCTGGTGGGTTCGTTTTGCGGAGGGTTTAAAGCCCCCGCTATCGTCAATGAAGGAGCGAGCCTCTGATTGCATTGACATGGCAATGAAAGACTCTCTCCACAGTGTGCATGCCCGAAAGTATGACACTGGTACTCCATTCCTGCCTATTGATTGCGCAATGGCGGTGCCCATTGGAGGAGAACATACTGCATCCCCTGTGTCCTGCCGTGTCCCCCGCATTCTTGGGGGCCCCAAGGTTGTGCGGCCTAGATGCCGCGGTGTGTGGCTCGAGAGGCGCCATCTCAGGTACAACCTCCAGGTGAGACATGGTCCCAGTCAGTGAGACAGACTGGAAGTTGGATGAGGGGACGTAAAAGTATGGTCTCTATTGTGTACTAGGTGACCTTCGGCCACGTTAGGGGGCAAGGCCACTGACTTGGGCGATGGTAATCTCCCACACAATAGAGCCCTCTGGCATGGGCTCCAAAGCTTCAATGAGTAGACTGTGCATGTAATGGTGCACAATCATAGGCCCAACTTGATTGTCTTGAAACGAATGTGCACTACGTGATCTTTTACTAAATAGCTTTGAGTTTGTCATGGCTAGACAGCAAGCTTTTGGGAACAATCTTTCAGCAGCAGAATTAGGATAATCTCTGAAAAACTCTATGTTCATGATGTTTTGACTCTCAAACTGAAATTGATGTATCAATGTTAAATATTACCATTTTTTTTAACGTGTTAAATAATAATGTCAGATGTTAGGCCAATAGGGTAATCAGCAGTGTGAGTTAAATCTAGATCAATATCTCCAACTTTTCCATAAAGCAGCAGAGACATATTGCAGGTTTGCTTTCAAAATTAAAAATATTGTCAAGCTGGTGATTGTAGCATTAGTAAAAGTCCCATCACATGCATACTGTGTAGTATACAATGCATACAACCACACCGCAAGCAGGCAGCTGTAAAGCCTGCTCTTCGTTGTGCCAGCAACCTCTGCTCTGCTCCCACCAGCTTGCCCATGACCTCACCTAGTGTTGTAGGCCCTGCACTCTCTGTGCATTTTATCCCCTGAACAATTTCCCCCTCAAAACATGCAATTCATATATTGTCTACCCCTTTATACTGTCTACTCCTGTGTGTATATGTTGAGTAACCTCCTCTACCCACCCTCTCAATCTGCTTGTATCGTCCCCATTTCCTGTTAAACCCTACCTGCCTCTTTAACTGCTGCATTCTCAGATTCCTGACAGTCAATCTACTGTAACGTAGACTGCTCCTATCTCTGCAGTGTTTGCCTATGTGTGTGCATGTGATTGAAGCCACATAGGCCTTGCAAATGCAAAAGACCATGATCGCAAGTCCCAGTAACATAAAATAACTTGATTTATTTCACAATACAAACAGTAACTTCTTTAAACCCACATGTTCCCCTCAATAATGAGTTTCTTGGAGTGGGAGAGGACACTATTATACTGGAAATACAGCTTTATCAGCAAAAAGGTTCGTTTTTTCTAGAATTCAAGCTAAATCTTCATCAACTTGTCTTTTATACATAACCATTTGCCCATATGACTAATTATTCAAAGACTCAAATTCTATGACTAGCTGTTAAGGCCACTCCCAGCAATAGCCATCACTGCATTGATTTCCTGCCATAATCACCACTTCTATTGTGGCACTTGCTAATTGTTTATAGATTTGTTTATGGCTTCCAATCAATCTGACCTTTAGGTGCCTGGGGAGGTTTAAAATACACCTTATATATCCTAGTGCTAGGGCAAGCAGTGCAGACACGATAGAGAGTTATTACCAAGAATGTAGCACTACTCGTGCAATCTATAATAATATGGTACATTAGTATTTCTATACACTATAATTACATACTGCTATAATGAACACTGAATAATGATAATACTAATACAACAATTAATATTATTGCTAGTAATACTATTACAAATAAAACAGTTACCATGTATTTCCCATTAATGATATTTGGCATACATACCAGCTATTCACTGGTTTATTCTCATATTTAAATAACACTGACTCTAGATTCTGATGTGCTTGCTTCAGTGTTAATGATTTTTGCCTCCTTTTAATAACATCAGCACCCTAAAGAGGGGCACCAGCCAATCAGAAAGTTTGGAAGAGTGGGTGTGTTCACTTGCATAAGACCATGTTCTGAGCAACTTGTTTTGTGCTCGGTTGGTGCCCCCCCTTTCCCTTTCTCCCACCAACTCCTTAGTGCCCACATAGCTGACACAAGGGAGCAAAGGGTCCTTTAGATACATTTTTAAAAAAAGGAAACCGACGTTACCCAGCAGGTTCTGCAGACTCTGTACTTCTAAGGTCCCTCCTTCCTTGATGACTTCATGGTCATCAACAAAGAAAATGGACCTTGCACGTGGAGCAGCTTCGTGGAACTGCTTCGTAACCACTTTTATAAAATCTTAAGCATCTGCGTGTGAGTTGCAAAGGGCAATATGACTCTGGGGCGGGTCAACCAGGCCAGTAACAGGACCCTTTCCTACATTAAAGGGACCATTGACTTGCTTGTGCCCTTAACTTGGACAGCGGACCGTTTGCGGCAGTGTCGGCCCACCCTCTCTGGTCATATCACATCAGCACCCTGAACAGGGGCTCCGCCCACTCAGGAAGCTCGGAACACATGCTGTGTTCACTGGCATAAGCCCATGTTCTGAGCAGCCTGTCATGTGCTTGGCCGGCGCGCCATTCGCTGATTCCCACCACCCAGCGTAGCTGACATGCGGGTACGATGGATGCATTAGATAAATAATTAAAATACAGTAAACAGACCTTACACAGTGGTCCCTTAAGCCTCTGTATTTCTTCCTTAATGAATTCCTGGTCAGCCTCAAACAAAACAGATTTTCCAAGTGGAGCGGCTTCATGGAACCGCTGGGGAAGTTTGGGTTCCTTTTTTTGTACCTAAAGCAACATAAGCACCTGCGTGTCAGCTACACTGGTGATATGACCCCTCGGGGTGGTCCGAAAGGGCAAGTAACGGCACTGCCATCTGCATTAACGGACCCTACCTTTGCTCAGGTTCCAAACTTGGGCTGCAAGCCAGTTCCAGTATGGTTGGTGTGATGGGTTCTCCGGGCCGTGGGTCAGGCCGGAGGAGTGGCGCTGCGCGGCCCTGGCTCGTAACGCGCAAGGAGACCACAGGACACACTGCTTGGGTACCTGGAGCGGGAGATGCCTTTTTGGTGGGCTCCTCATACCTTTATTGCCTTGTCCACGTGACCTCTGTCACGTGGACATCGCATCTCCTTTCACCTTTCGATAAACAAATCAACACATAATCTTAGATAACTGAATGCAATGTTCTTTTCTGGAGCTGGTAACTTTTGGTGGTCTACCGCTGGCTGGTGAGGCTCATCTTGTCTCTCAGTCTCTCTTTCGCCGGTAGGTCCCGTTCAGTACATATCCTTGTAGTAGATATGACGGCACTAGTCGTTTCCGGAGCGAGTAGTGATCCCCTCGCTCCCAGTGTGGTGTGGTGGGTCTGGTTGTTCCTCTCTTCTTGTTGGTCCACGTTTCCCTTTGGCATGTCCTCACTTGGCCTCTCTTTCTCTCTGGGGCTTGTGGGGCTGCCCCACTGAGGAGTCGTTTCTCTTGGGGGGTCTGTTTCCACAGTGACTTCTTCCCACTGCATTGGTGGGATTTTCTGGAAGTGTGAGACATTCCTGGTCACTGTCTCTTGTCCTCGGGTGGTGGAGGCGAGGCGTGTTCTCGGTGAGATATCGTCCATGGTGCTGATTTATAGGGAAGGGACATCTTTCCTTTTTGGGTTCTGTTTTTCACGAGCACCGTGTCTCCTATCTGGATCGCGCTGGCGGTGGCTCTTCTAACCTTGTTTTGGCGTTGTGTCTGCGCCTTTTGGTCTCAACCTCTTCCAGGTCAACTTGTGGCGGCTTCCAGGAGTGGTGTAGGGGTAGGCTTGCTTAGATGGGAACACCAAACATCATGGAAGCTGGTCTGTCTTGTGTAATCGAGTGGGGGGACAGTCGATAGGCACGGAGGAACCTTTAGAGCTCTGGGAGCCATGGACGGCCTTTGTCTTTGGTGATTCTTACTGTCTTGTTAATTGAAGCCATGAATCTTTCGGTGTCCCCGTTGCCTGGTGGCCAGTATAGGGTGATGTGGTGGTGGCGTATTCCTAGATCGTCTATGAAGGTTCTGAACCCTTTGCTCGTGAAACGGGGTCCATTGTCGCTCCGGATTGAGGATGGGATGCCATGTATTGCAAACATCTTCTCCAGAGCCGGGGTCATGTATGTGGCATCTGTGGAGGCGACTGGCTCGACGTGTGGGTATCTGGTGTGTTTGTTGATTGTAACTAGTAGGTATGCTTCACTTGCAATTGTGCAGAAGTCGATGCTTATGGCGTCCCACCGGTGGTCGCTCCGGGGGGGGGGCACTTCATGGGTTCCGGCAGTCCTGGCCAGCGTGTGGACAAACAGGCTGCGCAGGCTTCTATTAGCGTCATGACTTTGCGCTGCATGTGTGGTAACCATACACAGGACTTAAGGAATGCTTGCGTTTACACTATCCCTTGGTGCCCCTCATGTGCCAGTCTGAGGGCTCTCGTGGAGGGATGCGGGTAGCACGATCCAATGCCCTTTCATAATTAGACCATCCAGTGATATGGATAGTTCATGCCATATTCCGAACAGGGCTTGTAGTAGCTCTTGGCCTGGGACTGTCTTCCGTGTGACTGCTGTCAGGAACATTTTCCATTCTCCTGACAGAATCGCTGCCTTTGCGTGTTTTAGGCACGGGACCTTGTCCGTTTCGACTTGAATTACTTCACTTTTCATGGTCTTAGGACAGGCGCAGGTGACTATCTGGCATACATGTTCATCTGTCACTCTCGCGGCTTCACGTTCGGTGGTAGGGTTGGGCGTGGGTGTCGTGACAGAAAGTCTGCTGGGTTGTCGGCACCCGCTCGGTATTGGATGTTCAGGTCAAATTGTTGGATTGCAACAGCCAGCGCTCGATCCTGGCCGGGGGGTGTAGTACAGATCCTCCGAAGATGGGGATGAGTGGCTTGTGGTCTGTCAACACTTTCACTGGGTGCCCCAGGATGTACACATGGAAGTGTTTTTCACCCCCAGATGATTGCCAGCGCCTCCTTTTCAATGTGGGCATAGTTTCTTTCTGTTGGTGTGAGCGTCCTGCTTGCAAAAGCGATGGTGAAGACAGTTCCGTCTTTATCTTTCTGTGTTACCACAGCTCCGAGCCCCACCAAACTAGCATCGACCAATAGTTATGTTGTGCAGGAGATGTCAAAAAATGCCATGGTGACATCACTGGAGAGGGAGTCCTTGATCTTACTGAACGCTTGTTCCTGTTCATTTCCTCACTCCCAGGGGGCCTTGGTGAGTTTGCGCATGGGGGCGGTAGAAGTGGCTAGGTCTGGAATGAAACGACCGCAGTACGTGGCCATGCCTAGAAAGCTGCGGACCTCTGTCGCTGTGGTTTGGGCTTGCGCGTTCTTGATGTCGTTGACTTTGCTGGGGTCAGGTGACACTCTGTGCTCATTGAAGACGTAACTTTCCTCGTGGAACGTGAGCCCTGAGTCCTCTAATCGTTAGAGGGTGGCTGCAAGCCGCTTGATGTGTTCGGCTTCCATTTTGCCATAGACTAGGATGTCATTGCTGACGTTTGTCACTCCTGGTAGGTCTTGTAGGTCTTTCCGTATCTCATGTTGAAATACTTCTGCTGCCGAGGAGATACCGGCGTCGGTAGCGTCAGAGACCTAGGTGTGAGAACGTGATGATGTACCGTGAGTCTTTTGCAAGGGTGATTTGGTGGTAGCACGATCTGAGGTCAAGCATACTGAATATGGTTGCCCCTGTTAGATCAACTAACAGTTCATCAATTGTTGGCGTGATGTGCCTTTCTCGCACAATTGCTGCTTTGGGGAGTCGCATGTTTATGCATATGCGGACTGCGTTAGGTTGTTTTGTTTTGGCTGTGACCATCATTGGAGAGACCCACGGGGTGAGCCCTGAAGTTTTTTCGATGATTCTCAGGTGTTCGAGTTTCTTGAGCTCTGCTTCCACTGTGGCTCTCATATGGAACGGTACTCTCCTGTGGCGCACTGCCCGTGGTTCGATGGTGGGGTCGATGTGAAGTTTCACAGACCTGCCCTTGAGACAGCTGATTCCTGTGAAGAGGTTCTTGTGTTTCGCCAGCAGATGTTCTATGTCAACGGATTGTACCGCGAGCTTGAACTGGATTCCTTCCAGGCGTTCCGCAGTTGCACAGCTGAGGAGTGTCTCAATGCCGGCACGACGACATGGATGCGGGTCTTGCAGCTGATTCCTCGGTGAGAGAGGGTTGTCTTGAAGTAGCCAGCCACGGGCAGGGGCGTTTTGCTGTTGTATGCATAGAGTAGGACTGATCGCCATCGAAGCATGGGTTTTTGGACAAGTTTGTTGAATTTGGATGATGGCATGACATTTACTGTGGCTCCAGGATCGATCATCATTATTACTGGGGCTCCATCCACTAATATGGTGCATCATCGTGACCTGGTCTTTCTTGACTGGTTCTCGTGTCAGGGTTTTACTGCTGAGATCATGTGTATTGTCTCTCTGCTGTGGTTGCAGTGTTTATCCACATGGTTTGGGGACATTTCTCTGCTGGACTGCTCCCCATCGCTGTTTAAACTGTCGGTGTTGTCACCGTCAATGGCACGGGCCTGGCCACTTCTGTTGTTGTGCTGTCTGCTTGATGGTTCCCTGTGCTGGCGGTCTCGTCTCCCTGGACAGCCCGTAGGTCTGCGGGATCCTGCTTCGCCTTTGTGGTGCGGGGTGGCTTCTCGCAGCACATAGTCTTTTGGCTGTCTGGAGCTCAGGCACACTGATGCGTAGGGATTGAGTTTCCCGTACTTGTGACACGTGGTGCTGTATGCTGTTCATGGATCGTTCCTGCTGTGCTGTCCACCGCACCATATGCAGTCCTTCTGCCGTGTGGCGGGTTGGCTTTGTCGGGGTCTCTGTTGTTTTAGGGCATTGACTGCCGCGGTGTCGCACTTGGACAGCTCTGTATCCAGTGGCAGGCGGCTTATGATTTTCTCCATCTCCATTGCATGTTCATCCGTCTGTTCTCGTAGTCAGCCCATGGACAGGATAGTGTCTAGTGGAAGATCTGATTCAGCAAGAATGGTGCGTCTCAGTTTATTTGAAGATAGACCGTGTATGACTTGCTGTCTTACCGAGAATTCTTCGTTCGGAAGTCGCAGGCCAGCGCCATTTCTCTCAGGCAGCTGTGGAAGTCATCTATGCTTTGTTGAGGGTGTTGTCTGGCCTGGCTCATCTTGAATCTTTCAAAATCGGCACTGACTTTGGTCTTGAATTTTTTTATGAGTATGTCTTTTGCTGTCTCATAGTCATCTGACGTGTCCCGGTTTGGTAGGGCGTTGAATATGTGGAGTGCCATTGTGCCTAGGTTGAGCATGAGAAATGCTCTTTTCAATTCTTCACTGTCAACTTTCTGTGTGAGGAGGCTGAGCTCAAATTGTTGTATCCACAGTTCCCATCTGAGGTCAGTATGTGGTCCAAAGGTTTGTAAGGGCTGCACGAACGTCCCTTGTGTGGTGTGTAGCCACATGCTGGTGTCTGGATTGCAAGCTTGTAGCCACAGCCGGGTTGTGATCTCATCTGTCATGTTGTGGCGTTCCAGTGGCTGTTAGCGCATTGTTCTCGTGTCCTTGCGTGTCCTCCGCTATGGGTGCCTGGTGTGTGTGGAGCCTCCTCTTTCTCTTTGCCGGTGTGGGCGTCTGTGGTGCCGTCTTTGGCTTGCTCTTGTCTCTTTTTGGGGTACTTCATGCCCCTGCTTGTATCAGGATGAGTACCAGCGTGTAATCTGTGCTCAGGCCTTTTTGTGGGTGTCCTGGTGCACTCGGTCAGTCTTGTGTGCACTTTCCCAGTGGTGGCCTTCTTAGCGTGGGGTTGGAGCCTGTGGTGCTTGTGTGTGTCGGATTGGGGCCTTGAGTGCTAGGCCCAGGTTTGTCAGTGGGCCACGTGGTAGGCCCTTGATGCAGTGCCTTTGCTTGTGTGCATGGACCGCATCCTTGGAGCAATTGCAGCCACGTGGTTGGGCACGAGCGAGCGTCTGTGTTCCTGGCTCGCGAGGAGAAAGATCTTTTTTTTTTCCTCGACAGCAAGCCGGCGCATGTGCTGATGGCTGCTTTGGGTGTGTGCATCACGTGTGGGGCAGCTTGAGGTGACTTTGTTTCCCCCCCCCCAGGCGCAGAACATTTACGTTTGTGCGGTCAGTTGTGTTTTTTTTTCTTTTTTTCTTTTCAGCTTCTGCCGGGCTTCCCCTCTGGATGGCGCAAGTAAGAGGTGCGGTCGTCAGGTTGTGTCAGGCAGTCCTGGCCTCCTGCCTCGTCGCAAGTGTGATGGGTCCTCCGGCCCGTGGGTCGGGCCGGAGGTGTGGGGCTACGCGGCCCTGGCTCGCAGCGCAGAAGGAGACCACAGGACACACTGCTTGGGTACCTGGAGCAGGAACTGTCTTTATGGCAGGCTCCTCCTCCCTTTATTGACTTGTCCACGTGACCTCTGTCACGTGGACATCACAGTTGGCACGCCCCCTCTGGTCATATCGGCTCAGTGTAGCTCATATTCCAAAACTTGTCATGATTCAAAGATGATATAAATAAGGTTAATATCCGTGTGGATTGTGCACTTCGACTTACCCTGGATGAAATCCACCCTTATCACTGGCTTGGGGCACTAGATGTGCTGTGAGAATTTCCTTTCTGTTTGAAAGCTCTTTACTTGCAGAAACATCATGGCATTCGTTTTAACAAGGAATAGCAATGTAAGGCTACACCTCTCAACATTTGTTATGTGGTAAGTGAGGATGTGAAGAATAATTTTAACAAGACCCACCTGAGAGCTGGGAAATGTTTTGTAGGATATGACTGATGACACATACCAGCAGCTATTCTCTCTATATGTTCCATCCAAAAACTGCCCATCTCGCAATTTATAGAATTGTTAATAATCTTATACCATGACTCAAATGAGACTGCACATGGCTTCCCTCAATACCTAGGGAAGGGTCTTCATAATTTTACAATGTTAATTCTGAGGTAGATTCTTGGCTAACTTGACAAATCCATTTATCACCTCAAATCATGTTTCATTAACCTAATTTGATAATTCTTTGGGGGTGGTATTTCAAGTTGGGTGCAGCCAAGTGGCCTGATTCGGCCATTGTACTAAATTTGGCAGACAGGATTTAACATTTCCTAATTTAACTAATGTGTGTGAGTTTGACCATTGAAGTAGCATGCACTATAGTCTGAACAGACTGACAGGTTTCTCACAGTCCAGAGTGTCGAACTCCATGGATAAGTCTAAAAGGAAGTGATTGGAGACTAATCCTTTGTCATCTGCCTATCTACCTACAGGATGTCATCCCAAATTATGAGAAAGACAACTATAGTGCTGTATCCTGGCATAAAGCCTGATTGAAGCGTAACAAAATCTGTGTGTCGCAATACATGGTTTTGGAGTTGACGGGTGGGAAACGTTTAAAACGTTTTATGAGGTCTGAAGCAGAATGCAGGTAATGGGACAGCTAGGATCCATAGTTATTTAATGCGAGGGCCAATGATTTAATGTTTGAAATGGGCCAGGTAGGATCCTTTTTTGAAAGAACAATTAAAAATATCACATAAAAAGGGTTAGAGATCGGATTGCATTCTTACCGTCCACAAGGGCATAGGGATGGCCAGCAAGGCTGAGAGTTTAATAGCTTTGTGTTTGAGTCAAACTTCTTCCAAGGATAGTGACATGATGGAAAAATGTGTGAAGGGACTGAAGGGCGAGACAGTGACTATAAGTAAGAAAGTAAGAGTTCTTGCGAGGTTTTAGAGCTGCCACAGGAAGCAGGAGGGGAGCTAGAGTGGGAACAGTTTCAAAGAGTAGTTATGGTAAGCTTCTCGATTTTGGCTTCAGTAGGAATCTGCTAGCAACTCTTAGGGGGTCATTACGAGTTTGGAGGTAGCCATGGCGCTATAAGCTCCAAACCCAGGTCCGGGTCCGGTCTGACATAATGGGGATTTATGGGGTCATTCCGACCTTGGAGGACCCGGTAAGTCCCCATTCTGTAGACCATTCCCCATTCCCATTGAGTCCCTATAGGGCTCAATGGGAATGGGGAAGGCGCTAATAACGGGCTCGCAAATTGTTGGCCCGTTATTAGCTCCAAGGTCCCTTGACGTTCCTGCTGGGACCCGCTAAGGGACCTCGGAATAGGGCAGTAAGGGTTTACCGGCACCGGCATCATTACCAGTGACCGTTAACCCTTACCGCCCAACTCGGAATGAGGCCCTTAATATTTTTGAATGCAGTATTTGCAGATAATTATGAATTCATAATCGACTGCTGCATCAACATGGGAGAGGGATACTGAATTTTCTCTGCCATGTCTTTTGTTTCTCCTTTTTTGGTTACTGTGTGGTGATGGGAGAGCATACCTGGTATTTGTTTATGTTGTATGTAGTTGCCTCATGCCTACCTTTTACATCCCCTATAATGATGGGCCATGGAGACAGTGCATGTGCGGGAAAGAGATGCAGGGTTGGTCATACAAATAATAGTTATGATGAGTCGCTTGCTTTCAATTGCAGGGTGTATTTCACCTCAGGGTCCTGAGTGACATCATAAATAATTCAAGCTTGCATTGTCACTAAGATGCTACTCGGAAACACTTGGGGGAAATATATCCCCATAGCTGATATCTTACATCTAATATTCTATGCGTGCTGTAGTGTAAGGCTGATTTTATGTGTGTCCAAATCTTATTGAAGCTTTTTTTCTGGATTTGGTCTCCAGTGTACTAATCTTAGAGGTTAACCTTTTACCAGGCACGGGAATAAAGGGAAGTTATGAGATTTTGCGGTTTACATTTTTCTGGGGCGTGTCAAAGATATAAGTCATTAATTAGCTTAGATACTGCAGGCCTGATGTAAAGGAAAGGGTTTTGAGGCGGGCTAAGCGCTATAATACGCTTCCTGGAAATATTGAAATATTTTAGTGGAGCTGAGAAACCAGGAGAGGTAGGACATTAGTAAGGGTTGTGAGTGTCAGAAAGCAGTAAAAGATAAAACCACGTCCATAAGAGAGTCTGCATGTTGGTTGTATGTCTGGCAGGTACAAGATGTAGGATATGTCCTCTGGAGTGGGCTAGGCTTTAAATAAAGGGGAGGAGTCCAGGTATGTCACATAATGAGAAAACAGGTTGGATTAGAAGATTATCATGTGAGTCAAAGTGAATGTTAACATCTCCCATTACTAACAGGGGGTTATGGTTCAGAGCTAAAGGAGAGATAAGTGTTTCTAAGGATCAGGCTTTTTGAGTGTGACAGTTGGTGAGGGTTCACCCTTTAAGGCAGGTAAAGATAGTTTGACGGTGATGTTTGACGTTGAGTAACTGGAATTCATTTCATTTCGTTACTGGGGGACGAACAGTTCAAAAACAGGTGTAGATGTGTGGTAAAGCAGTGCCACACATCTTTATTGGTATGGGTGAGCAAGAGGATGGTCACTAAGCCATGTTTCAGTCAGTGCCAAGAGTGTGTGCTCATGGTCAGTGATGACATTTTGAATATGCATGGCATTGTGGACCACAGCTGGAATGAATGCCTGAATGTGGGACTGATTCTTAAAAGAAGGGATGCAGTGCATTGTGAACGCCATACAGCTCTTAAAGGAACAGGCAGAGACATAGACAGGGTCTGAGCGTGCAATGCTCACCCAACATCTGTAAATGTCCACTCAGCAGTGCCGTGTGGGTATTGTACAGATGCTAATGTCACTGCAGTGGGCCCTACTGCATTAACTTCATGTCCCATTTGTTAGACAATCCTGGCTATGCCTCCGGGCATAGGCCTTTTCTCTAATGTCCTGATTTGAACATGCTTGCTATGAATATGCTTGTCGTGGGAATGTGAACTCTGCTAACACAAGTAACTGTGCTCTCTGATGGCTGAGCCTTCCTGTGCCAGAAAAAGAACAGTATAGTTGCACCCTGCCCAGTGTGCTAATCAGCAGGATGAAGAGCGGCCTTTGTTCTGTTTGACTAGTTCTGATTGGCTAGATCAACTCTATGTATCAACTTTGCATTGTAATATATTATAGCTTGTTTTAATAACTTAATTGTGATAGAATCACAGATGCCAAACACTGAATACATCCAGAATGATTCCACTGCATACATCCAGAATGATTCCCGTTTAGCAAGCCTGCACGTAGTCTGCCAAAAATGTTACATAAGCAATTAACATATCTGGATCGAGTTTGAGTAGCATTTTGATTCTAAATGTAGCTACAAAAATGGCAGCTGTTCTATGTTCTCTTATGAAATAAATGTTATGCTCTACATGGAAACCCGTTTACATAACTAATCATGTGCCTTAAAATTTAAAGATGGCTATAAACATAAACCAGCAGTTGTTTTTGACCGAGGTGGAGAAGTGATCGTTATTCTAAAGATAAAGATGAAACATATTTTCCATGCTTTCGTGGAAGGGATGTATTTTGCTTCTCTTGGCGGATATTATAGCCATGTATACATTCACTTTACCAATTTTGCACGCTAAGTGGGCAATTCACGAAGAGGCTAAAGCGTGTAACTCTTGCTTACCCTTCATTTACCCATGCAGAGGACCTTGCTACTCACAAAAGAAGTTACTATGTGTAAACTGAGATGCACCTGACTTTGTTGTTAGTCAGATTTACTCATTGTAGCTTCTTTTGTGAATAGCAAAACCCGCTGTAGAGATAGGTCAGGGGTAATTTAGAAGTACTCAGTGTAACTTCTTTGTGAATCTGCCTATAAGACTTTCATGTTCTAAAATGGTGTCCTGAGCCAAACTTCGGCTGCAGTTTAGATGCAATGAACTGCAGCATTGGTTTCCCTCTGCCCACTTCCTTCAATCTATCCTACCCCATTACCCTGACCACTGTCTGCCTTTAGCCATCAGACTGCCAGCACCGCTGCCATAGCCGCCATTCCCACTGGGCCTCCAACTAGTATTCCCCACTTTCTGTCTGTGTTTCTCAGACTAGTGCCAAATATCTTACCACTGCACCGACTCTCTTCATTCAGCTCTCTAATAGTGAGGCAGTCCCAAACAGCTCACAATTAGTCCCAAAATGCCTGCCAGTTTGTGAAACTGCTGCTTGCCATAAGGACCATAACCTCGTGGTTGCAACTAATTAACCAGAGAGAGAGAACATTTTCTTTAGACAAAACAATATAAGACGCCAGGACATAAAATATGGTCACAAAAAGATTTGGGCCCTTCTTCCTCAACACCTCTCACATTATTTTCCAGAGGTTAGCATGGATGAGAGAAGAGGCTTCGACAGGGTGTGGACTGAGGGACATTGCCAACCCTCTTTTCCCCAGGTCCCAACCACCCATTCTGGTAGGTTACAGCACACCGTGACCTCTGCTTTAGGCCCAAGTGCACATGGTCCAGGCCCCATGTAGCCATAGTTTCCTGGCTACACCACTGGATGTGTGGAATGGGACTCAATGAAAAGCTTAAAGCCTAGTCTTGGTTCACAGCTGGCTTTCCTGCCGATATAGTCTGTTTAATCGTAAATTGACTATGGTATAAACAATATCTAAACAGAATACCACATTAAATGATAATGTTTAGAGACCTATATGGCTTCACAAAAAACGTCCTTACGTGTATGTGTGTTTTTGGTTTTGTGCATAGGGAGTACGGTCACCATACCTGCAGCTGGCTTCAATGCAGGAAGGTGATTACACGTTCCTGCTTACTGTCACTGACTCAGAGAGACAGCAGTCGAGAGCTCAAGTAACAGTCATTGTCCAGCCTGGTAGGTACAACCAATGTGTGTATTGTTTAGTAACCGTCACTTGATCACATCATGAAATGTATTGTAAGTCTAATATTTTGCATTATTGCTGACGTTTAAATGAAAAATGTAGTGCTCATTCAGTCAATCATATCTAATATAACAATCAGTAGAAATTGACCAATTGTCTTGTAACTGTGGGTTGGCAGAATAGACCAACAGCCGGCCTTCATGCTCTCACTTTGTGTGGTCACCTTACCTGAATGGGGGTTGTCGTATGTAGGGTAGGGCCCAGATGGCATAGAAGGTAAAAGAGGAACTACACAGGCTTGTTATATCTTTATTGTTAGTGTTTGCCAGCGATAGCACTAGGTGTATGAGATAGTGAAGGAGTTCCAGGAAGGTTGAGGACGGTTCTTAAAAGCACATCCTGACTGGGAAGGTCATGTTAAACGTCTGGGGTCATCCTGGGTCATGTCCTGTGTCAGGTGGTCTTACTACTGTCTGAACACTTGAGTTGTGCCACCATTCAATTTAGCTCCTAATTTTCAGTTGGATAATGTGACCATGTCACACTTTCCGCATGAAGGTCAGCTGCTGGCCTGCTGCTGAACCATTACACCTCAGTTGAAACAAAGTTAGACCCCTTCTGCTACTACTCGTCTGATTGTTCTAAACATTAATCTTTCACTATTTTTCTTGCTCATTTTGACACATTTGATCACCCTATTCTGCATGAATCTTTGAATGCTTTCAGTATCTTTTATTCTGTCCTATTATGGAAGCTTTCCTATCTTTCTGACTATACTTCCTTGATGTGCGTGATGAGGTCTCTATTCATCAAACAGCGCCACCCACTTCCATCTTTTTTTCACTTTTTGAAACCTCTTCCCAACATTATTCTCTCTTTGCTCTTTCTAACAAGCTCTTCACCAAAACCTCTCTGTCTCTCAACATTTCAATGAAAGCACACTTCCTTCACATTTGGCCAAATAAAATTGACATGTGTGCATGAGTAAACCAGCTTTATTTTGGAAATTCACTTTTTATAAAAGCAGTTGATAAAAACTGATTTCGATTTAATAATTTTCGTATAGAATAACAACACACTAAATGGACTAACCATCAAGTCATCCCTAAAAAGTGGTAGTGATATAAAATATACTCTACATCAAATCAAATCATATCTTGCTTTCAGTATCAACATTTAGGAGACCACAGAGTAAGATAGAGTAGAAGCTTTACATTGTCTCATCTCAGATTAGGATAACACTACTTTTGTGTATTTAGGATCAAAGTAACATCATAGAATTAGCATTTCCCTTCACAAATCAAGTTCTTGTATAAATGCTTCCCAAAGAAAGCATTCCATGGTTTTACAAGTAAAAGGACCACTCAACAACATCAAATACATTCATGCTAGTTTGAAGGACAACATCTGTTCCCTTGCCCCAGCACTCACTGATTTCTGCATCCACTCTCTTGCTCTGGGTCTTCCCCCTCTTCACTCAAGCACTCCCGTGTGCACCCCCTCCTGAAAAAGCCTTTTTCCAACCCATGGTGTATGGCTAACTAATGTCCCATCTCTATTACTTCCTTCCTTGGGAAACTCCTGGAGAATTTGGTCTTCCCCCAATTGACCCAGCATACTGAGCTCCTTGGTTGCTCCATCAGCCTGGATTCCGTAGCATCCAGAGGCACAGAAACTGCTCTCCTGAGCACCCATTTAGAATTGCTTACAACCCTTGATTCTAACTCACGTGCTATTCTCATTCCAGTCGATCTCTACTCTGGCACAGTCAACCACTCCATCCTCTTAAAGCGGCTCCATGATACCCTTTGTATCTCGGGCTGGGCACTGGCCTGGTTGACCTCCTTCCTCACTGACCGTAGTTCCCAGGTGATCCTGGGTTCCTTCTCCTCCCCCACCTCTATCTCCACTTGTGGTGTTGCCCAGAGCTCTATCCTCTCGCCTTGGCTCTTTAACATCTATCTCACCCCTCTTGCTCACCTATTCACCATCTCCCACACGTCCATTGTTATGCAGATGACACCCAACTCTTCTTCAAACTCCCTACTGCCTCTCTTCCTACTTCCTCTGTCGTTCCTGATTGCCTTTCCACTATCTAGTCTTGGTACACCTCTAATGATCTCTGTCTCAATGCCAGCAAGACTGAGATCCTTCCTATTGGGCTCCTGTTCCCTCTTTCCTCCCTTCACTGTGGCCAACCTCTAGGGGCTTTCCCCCCTCTCCTTCCTCTGAAGCCAGAAACCTTGGAGTCTTCTTCGGCTCCTCTGTCTCTTTTATTCCTCACATCTTGGACCTTGCCAAGAAGGCCTATTTCCAACTTCACCTCCTCAGAGGCATGCGCCCTTTCCTCACCTTTCCACAGAAGCTCAATGTCTCCAGAGCTGTGGTACTCTCAAGGCTGGACTTTTGCAACAGCCTCTTTCTTAATCTACCTTCCTCTTCTCTCGGTCCCCTCCAAATAATCCAGAATAGGGCTGCAAGTCTTATCCTTGGCCTCAAGCCCAGGGATCATATCGCTCCAGCCCTGAAATCTCCCCACTGCCTCCCTGTTGCTGCGAGGATCAAATTTAAATCTGCATTATCTAGAAGACTGTCTGGGTCCGGGGACTTCGCTATCTACAACTCACTCACCAAATACTCTCCTTCCAGATCCCTCCGATCCTCTGGCTCCAACTCTCTGTTTGTCAAGCGCTTCTCTAAGCAAAGAGCTGGCTGCTGTTCTCTTTCCTTGGCTGGCTCCCTCCTCTGGATCAGCCTCCCTCTTTACGTCTTAAGCTGGATCTCCTCACGTTCCACCAGCATCTCAAGACTTTCCTCTTCTCCTCCTCCTTCCCTCTTTCCCTCCCGTGCTATCCCCGCAGTCGTTGAGATTGGTGTCCTGGGCCCTTAGGAGTCCTACTGGGTCCTGGCCTTCTGCCCAGTCACCTACAGCTTCCGCCCTCCCCGCACTTGCCTTCGGACCCACTCTAACCTGTGGTGTTTCTCAGGTCCGCACTTATTGTACTGGCAGATGACTCTTACCAGGTTGGAAACTGCCTCACACTTACCTGTTGCATTGCAACTGTATCTCTGGCAGTTCCCCCCCTGCGGGACCCTCCAGCACTTGCCCCTGTTCCCCCCTCTCTTTCTGCACTGGCATGCCCCGAATGTCAAAAGGCCTAGTAGGACCGCTGTTGTCATTCGTTTTCCATTGTTATTTTCTATTCCATTGTCTTGTATTGTTTCCCTTGTCCCCCTTCCCTTTTGCCTTGTGGGCGCTTTGAAACAATTCTTGCTGTATAAGCACCTTACAAGTGTCCAATAAATAAATATGGTTCTGAGTTTTATGTTTATTAGGAAAAAATAGGGTAATGTGCCCTAAGGTTTCAGGTGTAGATGAGCAAAATTATGAATTGCTGTTCTCTTTTTTTGCCTTAAAAAGAAGGAGTATATTGAATCAAACTTTGTAAGCAGAGTACTTTAATACAGATTTTAAACCCAGTACCAATATGCTTCTGCAATGACGGGTCTGTCTTGGAAAGAATAATTTGGTAGAGGATTTCACAACTTCTCCAGGGCCATCTTAAGCACTTTTGGGTCCCAGGGCACAGACACCTGTGGGGCCTCCTCCATCAAACCAAAGGAATTAAGGGATCTGAATATCTAGTCACGCCCTCCTCACGATCACCACTCATAGCTTTATATGCTGCCTCACAAAATAAGCATAGGTACTCCCTTTCAGTTCCATTACCCCCTTCATAAATGCTGTAATCAGAATGATAAAGAAGTAGCATTTCAAGGACAACATTAGCAGTCCACAATATGGGTGATTAAAATGAGTTGTCCAGAATGACTGTATCATCTGCTAAACAAACCAGCCCACGAGAATGAACGCTTTGGTTTCACAGTCTTGAATATGGTTACCTAATCACCTCTCCAGACACTTTATACTCATCATTAGGGGTGGCTGCCTAGGTTTTACAATGACTCCTCTGAAGAAAGCAATTTCTGATTTCTAGTCCAGACATTCATCATACTGATGCTTTTCGTTTTGATAGCAACCGCTGTCTGGTGCAGGTACATTGCTGATAATAGAACCTGGTGTACTACAAAGCCTAGTACATATCCATGCAGGTTTATCAACTTTAGACATAGGAAAGGCTGAGTCCTTTCTGGAACACAAATCTCTGCAATGAGTGCTTAACACACTGAGCTATCTCCTGAACCATTGCATCTCTCAAATGTATCAATATGCATTTCAACTTTGGCTGTTGCACATGATCAATAGGGTCCCCGCAGAAAGTTGAGAATGCTACAGGAGGTGTGCTATAGTGAACACACAAACTATGTACACTACAGTGAGCACAGAAAGCATGAGAGGATGAATTAATCAGAGCAAAATGTATTGTCACCAACAGACAGGCAATAGGTTTAGCCTCAGCAGCATGCCAATATCCCAACATGTGCCATTTATGTTTGGTCAACAATGGAAACTGTCTTCAAAAGATCATGCAGACTTGTGGGGCCCCCCTCCAAGTTGGGGCCCTGGGCAAGTGCCCCTTTTGCCCTTGCATAAAGATGTCTGCTTCTCTCTCGTGTCTTTCCCCAATTTTGATTGATCTATAGTGATCCTTCAGAATCTTTTTAGAGTTATTTTCAATCGTATATGTGTTCATAAACCTGATCTCAAAACCTGAAGCCTCAAAGGCTCTCCCCCATATCCCATGCTTGGAATACAATGACCCACATAACTCTTTAGACGTTTATGTAATAGTAGATCATTTTCTTCCTCTCTGCTTCCCTCTCAGTCTCCTGTCATTCTTCACGCCTCCCACCCCCTCCTTGCATACTATCTTTGTCCGAGTCTCCACCGATTCCTTAGTAAAAAGCGAAAGATGTATATGGTTTATTTTATTTTTATGATTGGTGTATTTTTGGAAATTGAGTACATTTTGAATGCAAGTGTAATTCTATCTTTTTCACGAAAAGACCCAGTCAGCCGAAAGTGTTACAAAAATGCAAACTCTGTCCGAGCCTGCGCATAACTTTGGAATTCTCATTAACTGCATTCTATATTTTACGCACCATATCTCTCACCTCATGTCAGCAATACTAGAAGATTCAGCAATTTCACATGATTAAACTGCTAATCATCACTGTCATCTTCTCTCTATATGATTACTGAATTCCCTCATTACTGGAGTACCGTCCCATGCTCCGGCGTTGCTAGTCTGTCTTTAATGGCTCATTGTATCTCCTTTTCGGGTCCTGCCCACATCTCTCATATCCTCCTGTCTCTTCTTTAACCTTCCTTCCCATTTCTCCCAAAATGTATTCTTCTTTTAGGCATTTCACTTGGATCTTTTCCTCGCTGTATGTTACATCTCCCAAAGGTTTTTTTTCTCTTACCAGCCACCATGTGCTCCCTCGCATTCTTACTCATCCATCTTAGGACTCACCAGCGGAACACATTACGATCATCCATTCGTCCCCCTTCTCTTTTACACCCTCCGGAAATGCTCTCTTCTCTTGCTTCTGTTTCCTAAACAGTTTTGTGTTCATCACTAATTCTGCTATTTGCAGTCTTTTGTTGCAAATTCGGAACTAGTTTGGGTTCACCAGTAGAGACGTAACCGTGTAGAGCAAGGACTTTTACTGTCTATTGGAAAGAGTGAATTCCAATGTATCGTGCCACTTTCGAATAATAAATCACTCTTTAAGAAGGCCCACAAGTATTCAAATGTGCATATAAAAATGCACAAATCAACAAGGAGTATGCAAAATGCAAATGTGAATCTGCTGGAATAATCATGCTAATATCTGGGGGTGTAAGTTTGAGAAGGCATTCAGAGAAATTGATTGTTGCACAACATTGGCGATGGCAACGACAAACAGTGATTCCTAAATAAATGCTGTGGGGCATATGCATGAATACTATATTCATTAACACAGATTGGAGAAATAGAAGAGTAGTGGTCTTGATTAGAAAAAAATCCAGGGGAGAGAAAAGGTAACTGAAAAGCTGTTTTTATGTTTTCTATTCTTATTCACTACACATGTCCTCCCCATAAATTAAGACCGTTTAGGTTTTTTCCTTTAGGAAAGCTAGCCACTGTTATTGGCGGTTTCCTTTTTATATGCCATTCTGTACATTTTCAAACATCCTCTCCAGCTTGACTGCTATCGGAGCACCAGTCAATACCAAGCAACTGTAGGCACTGTAACCTGACCTTCTGAGCACCTTCCCTGCTGGCTGTCTCTTTTGCTTCCCCACGCGCTGGTGGGCTCTTACTGCCTGACCCGAAACCCCCTCCGCCCCCCCACCCACCCGGTAAACTGCCAATTTCATTCTGCAGCGGGCCCCGGCGTTGCCCCTCCCACTGGCCATGTATCATCTTCACGTGATCCTCAAGTGACATAGCTGTCCTCTACATTTTACAACTTATGTGGGCGTCCGAGCCCCAGACATATTTCCCAAAGTCTGTCTTCATCCTGTTTACTCCTGTTTGCAACTGTTTGCGGACTGCAACGCGGTCATATACACTGTAAAATCATGAGGTCTTTTGGTTGCTTTTGGTTTCTCCTTTTCTCTAATTGTTACGTACCTTTTCTCACTAAGGTAATCTGCCCCGCTGAGCGTCTTTTTTTCACACCCCTGACCAGTCCATGTTTGCTTCATATTGCTTTCACCTACTTGTCTTTTTCCTTTATTATGTATTCTGCCATTCAGACACACAGGTCGTCAAACAATGCAAAGCATTTATTTCCCTCCTCATTTTCGCAATCCTGCTTTTTAAAAAATGATTATTGTTATTAGGGTATTTATTGAGCGTGAACCTAGCTTCAGGAAGCAACAGGTTGCTTTACAATCATAGGGGGAAGTACACAGCGAGGGAAGCAGAGAAAAAAAGAAGCAGGGAACTAACAGGGGAGGATGGGCAATTGGCAGCAGGGGGGGAAGATAGTGGGCAGCAGATTAGAGTTTCAGGTAGTGTGGTGAGTGCAGGGTGTGTGGACCTAGGTTATAAGGAGGAGCCATTCCTTGAAGTGGAAGGTCTTGAGCTCTTTCCTGAACTGTAAAAGTTATGGCACAAGTCTGATGTTGATGGGGAGGAGTTTCCATAGTCTTGGAGCGTAGACAGAGAAGGCCTGATGTCTAGTTATTTCCTTCCTGCACTGTTGTAATTCAAGTCTGCACATTTCCTTACTTCTGGCAGATCGCATTCCTCGGGAGATGCTGTGTTTCTCATTGAGGTAGCCTAGAGACCTCAGGATGACAGCCTTGTAGATGATGCAACATGATTTGAAGATAATACATGCTCGCAATGGGAGCCAGTGCAGTTCGATGAGGGTCGGGGTGATGTAGTCGAATTTGCAGAGTCCTTTAATGAGTCTTGCTGCAGCATGCAGGACACATTTCAGGGGTGCCAGGGCAGTCACCGCAAGGCCTTCCAAAAGGGCATTGTCACCTTACCATCCAGATGGGAGAGGATGATGCATTGGACAGTGGATCTGAAGTTGTTTTCTGGGATGAAGGGCTTGATTGTCCCCAGGAGAGAGAGTTGGTACCATGCCGTTTGTGTCTTCCTAGCTATGTGCTGTTTGAACATGAGTTGTCTGTCAATTTTGAACCCAAGGGACTTAGCTCAGGGGGCCAGCTGTGGTGTGAATCCCTCAGGGTTCATTGCAGACAGCAAGGTCTGGATGTAAGGGTGTTCATTGTTGTTGGTCAGCAGTAGAAATTCAGTCTTGGAGGGGTTGATCTTCAGGTAAACACTGGACAACCAGGACTGGATCAATGTGAGGCCTGTGCATGTCTTCAATGGAGGATATCTTGAGGTAGAGCTGCATATTGGTGAATCTGGGTGTTGTGTGGAGAGAGGAGAGTTCCAAGCGGTTCCTTGTCAAGATTGAAGATCACAGGGGACAGGATGGATCCTTGCAGGACTCCAAAGGCGATGGGTAGAGATTTATTGATCTGGAAGAATCCATTTGTAGGGACTGGTGGCAGTTCGCAACATAGGATCTGAACCAGCTGAGGACGATCTTTCTGATCCCGATGCAGTGATGTAGATAGTCAGTAAGTGTCTGGTGGTCTACTGTGTCAAATGCTGCAGAGAGGTCAAGGGTAACTAGGAAGCAAGGATGGCCATCATTGAGGATTTTAAAGGCATAGTCGATCACCGTGATAGTAGCCGTTTCTGTGCAACATCTGGGTCAGAAGCCAGATTGGTAGGACTGCAGGAGGTTATGATATAATAGGATATGTCATTTACTATGCGCCTGTACACAAGTGTATCCAGGTGCACCAAGACAAGGGAGGGAAGACAGGGGAGGACAAGACAAACAATTTTTCTAGACCTTGTGTCATTTAAATTGTGCAATGAGAAGTGTGAGGGGAAAGGGAGGCGGAAGTGCAAGGGAGAGGGGAGGGGAAAAACAGGTAGGTCCGCAGGGGAGGGAGAGAGAGAAAGCAGAGGAGAAGAGGAACGTTTTGAGCTGTTTATGGAACTTCTGGTGGTCCGGCTCAAGTTTGAGAGGGGCAGGGAAGCCATTCCAGAGGGAGGCACCTGCAGAGGAAAGAGATCTACACCCCACTCTCTGCCTGGAGAAGCATCTAAACCTTAGAGAGTTGGAGGTAGCTGAGCAAAGGGTTCGAGAAAGAAGATATTTTGGACAGAAGTGTTGGATGTTTTGCGGGCCCCTACCCCAGAAAGCTTTGTGGACAATGCAAATGGTCCTGAACTTGATCCTTGCAGCCACCCAGAGCAAGTGGAGCGATTTCAGGGCTGGAGAGATAAGGCCCCTGGGCTTGAGGCCAAGGATAAGTCTTGCACTCCTGTTCTGGATGAGTTGCAGAGGGCAGAAAGTAGGGGAAGACAGATCGAGAAAGAGACTGTTGCAGTAGTCCACCCTAGAGAGATCCAGGGCTCTGGAGACAGTGAGCTTCTGGGGGAAAGTGAGAAAGGGAAGAGTCCCTTTGAGGAGGTGCACTGGTAGTGGGACTTCTTGGCAACGTCCGAGATGTGAGGAGAGAAAGAGAGAGTGGAGTCAAAGATGACACCAAGGTTTTTGCCTCGCAGGAAGGCGAAGGAAGAGACCCAAGGCCAGAGTGAGAGAGTGAAAGGAAGGGCAAGGGTCCCAATGAGAAGGATCTCCATTTTACTGGCATTAAGGCAGAGATCATTGGAGGCGCACCAATCTTGGACCGCGGATAGACAGTCAGGAATGAGCGAGAGGGGAGAGGAGGCTGAGGGGAGCCTGAAGGAAAGTTGAGTGTCCTCTGCATAACATGGAAAGTTAGAGGAGAAGGTAGAGATCAGGTGGGCCAAAGGGGCCAAGTAGAGGTTGAAAAACCAGGATGGGAGGATAGAGCCCTGGAGAACCCCACAGATAGAGAGAGAGTTGGCAGAGAGAAAGGGACCAAGTTGGACCTGGGAGGGGCGGTCCAAGAGGAAGGAGTCAGCCACTCCAGGGCCTGATCCGTGATGCCCAGGTTATTGGCTTTGATGTGTTGGAGGAGTTGTGTTGCTACTACTTTCCAAGGATCTTGCCTGGAAAGGGAAGATGGGTATTGGGTTTGTAGTTGCTGAGATCGTCACACTCCAGTGTTGGTTTCTTAAGAAGCGGGAGGATTTGTCCGATCTTCGTGACAAAGGTGCCTTGAGTTAGGGAGATGATGATGATTGTCAGGTAAGGGAGGAGTGCTTTAGTCGGAAGGGTCAGGGAGGATGTCATCTGCATATTCTGTGTCCTTGCGGGATGCTAAGGTGGCAGTGAGGTCTACCAGATGTAGTGTCTTGAAAGTTGCCCAGGTAGTTGTGGTTTTGCGAGATGGGATGTGTAGTGTGCTGTCACTTGTGGTGTTGGTGTCTAAGGGTTGAAGGATCATGTTGACCTTGTTGATGAAGAAAGAGTTGATCGCTGTGAATTTTTTGCTGGAGTGTTCTATGTGTGGGTCAGGTAGTGGGTCAACGCAATTGTTATTGGCTTTGAAGAGAGCTCTGCTTTCATTGTTGATCTTGGCTCTGGTGTTTTGGTAGCAGTTGGCATCGGCAGTATTGATCAGTCGCCTGCGTATAGCACAGAGTTCCTTGAGCAGGGCCAGATGCAATGCAGGATTTTCACCAATTTCATTTTGTTTGTTGATGGTTGAGTTGTTGAATATACCAGGATGCTGAAGGTTTAGGCTTGAGGGGGCACCATTTCACTGGGGCATGGTGATTGAAGTTATTTGTGAGGCTTTAGTTGAGTTCTTTGAGAAGCGAGTTGCAGTCCTGGTTCGTCAGAGGTACATCAGCACATGTGAGGTGGAGTTTGGTGAGGACTTCTGTGAGAGCCTCCACTGGTAAGTTCTTAAAGGATCTGAAGTTTGCTTGAGAGGTGTGGTGTGACTAATCTCAAAGGGGATTGCGAAGTAGTCCAACCAGTAGAGCGGAATAGCAGAGCTGTGATGAAGGATGGGCCGTGTGGTGGTGATGATGAGGTTGGGGATATTACATTTCCTGTGAGTTGGTTCTTTTGTGTGCTGTGTGAGGTTCAGTGTGTCGAGTGGGCAGTGGAGATATTTCTTAATTGATTTGGTAGCTGGGTTGCCAGGGATGTTGCAGTCACAGAGGAAGTTGTTGTTGGCATGCATGAGAGACATGATGGTGACCAAGTCCATGGAGCCTTTGATAAAGGAGGTGTTGGGTTTGGGTGGTCTGTAGAGGAGATGACCGTTGGGGAGAGCGGGTAGTGGCAAGATAGGTTTTTGGAAGAGCCAATGGTGGGTCCAGTTGGGTGCATGGCCATGATGCCTTGTGAATGATGGTGAAACCTCAGACAATCTTGTTTGGACAGCCTTGAAGAATTCTGTAGCCGTTGGGGGTGAGGACATCTAGGATATGGGTGGAGGTGGATGCCTTTCAGGTCGCAGTAATGAAGATGGCATCCAAGATGTGTGATGATGAGGTCGGCGAAGTCAGCTGCATGGTTGATTGCTGAGCAGACATTGGCGAGCATCAATTTCATTGTAATGGTACTAATCTACCACCTGTCCTGCTGTCTTTTTCTGTGCCGCCTTCTGGTCCTCCTCCCTCTATTTCCATTAGTCTGCTCAAAGGGTACAACGTCGTTTCATCGACAGTCGTTTTTTCTGCGGGTGTTTTTACAAAAACACTTTGCTGAAAAAAGTAATTGAAATTTGGGGATAGGGGTCAGGAATAGTTAAAAATAGTTAAAAATAGGTGGGGGAGGTGGTTGTTGGGGGGGACCCCCCAAAAATATATTTTAAAACATTTTGATGACCATTTTCAGTGAAATTCTTTCGTGAAAACACCTGTTGTAATAATGTCTGTCGATGAAATGACATGCCTGTTGTATTTGCAACAAGTTGATACTTTTTCATTTTTGGTTTTGTTTTCCATTGCATTACAGAAACTTTGATTCCTCCCGGTGGTACGGTTACTGATGCTTTTCTAACAACTTCTCTATATAACCTTTCCCATTCCCCTGACCTTACTGGCAGGCGTGGTGGGACTGGTATCTTTTTCCATCCCTCATATTATGTGGCTCCTCTCCCTCTTCCTGCCCCATCATTTACCTCTTTTGAATACCATTTTGTATTGTTTTCTAAACCACACCCTTTTCCCTTTCTTGTCATCTATCAACCCCCTGATCTCCTTCTGCGATGACCTAGATGCTCTCCTTTCATTTCTTCTTCCCATTCCCTCATCTTTCGTTCTTCTCAGTGACTTTGCCTGTCATCTTGACGCTGCCCATGCTTCCTCATAGTTTCTTCCATTACTTGAGTCTTTTAATCTCTTTCAGTTTAACTCTTCTCCAGCTCATATTTCTGACTCCTGTCTAGACTTCATTTTCTCATCAATCCCTCCTACCTCTCCGCTTGTATCTACCCCCTTTCCTTCTTCGGACCACTTCCTTCTCTCCTTTACTATCTCCTCCTCTATCCCCCTGTTCCTCCCTTTTTCACAAAACTGTTCCCCCTTCGATTCTTGTGATGCTGAAAATGCATTGGAGGGACAGGGCATCCCTGTCCTTGTTCTGTAGTGCTTTTTCATGTGTATTCTGTATTGTTTTCTGCACAGGAGTCCTTGTGGGTCTCCTGGCAGTGCAGCTCTTCCTCTTTTTGATTTGATGTAAAGACTCTTGGGATACCCTTATGGCACTCATGGGTGGGGGTACAACCCTGCACTCCTAGTGTATGTTTATGGGCACTTGTGTGTGGCCCACAGAGCAGGGTATGGGCTGGTGGCAGCTCCATGCTGAATTTGACAGGTGCTCAGAGTATCCTCCATTTTGGGATACCCAGGCCCTGCCATTGGAATCAGTTGATTCCTGATAGGAGACAAGGTGGCCCCTGTGGCCTGTTACCTTGTTTTTCCCAAAGTCCTGGGAAGCCCTGACTCTGTCCCTTCCCCGGCTGGCTGTTGGGTAGAAGTTCCATATATGGTATTGTGGTGAAGTCCAGGCCAGACTGGCTGGAGCCTTCCCAATGACTGTATGTTGTGGGTACACCCTTGGGGTGGGATCTGGGTGAATGGAGTGTATGACCAATATGCACTTCATGTTATCGGTGTCTGGTTTCTGGTATGTAATACAATGACTGAGACAGCCCTGCCCGAAACTGGTATGCATGCAGTGTGGAGTGCTGAATGGCTGGATACTTATCTCAATAGACATTCCTTGTTGTGAGTGTCTGAGAGGGAGGAGAAAGGCCTGAATGCACTGTGAGCCTGATTGGCTGCCTGACTGCCTGAATGCCCTTCTGAGCATTTGATTGCCGGAGTGTGAACTAGCAGAGTGAATGAGAGACAGAACAGTATATCCTGGGGCCTCTCGCTGCTAGAAATCGGTCAGAAGCTGAAGTTGATACTTGATGCTTATTTTTGAAGCCCATCTGGAAGAAGAAGACTTGCTGCTGCATTTGCTTTGACCCAATCCAAAAGCTGTCAAGTTTGTCGAGGACTGATCTGAGAGAGGTCCTGACTAGGAGACCTCTTCCCGAGCTATGAGGGAACATCTTGCAGACCGCTAAACCTTCCCCGAAGCGCCCTGGAAGCCAGCCCTCGAAAGACTGTTGAATGGAGACAGGGACCGCTAAGGAATCCAAAGTAAAAAGCACCCGGACATTACGTCCACCGTCGTTGACCAAGGTTCAGAGGACCGCCGTAACTGCTGGAGGCCCGTCGAAGCTGTGTTGCCAGAAGCGGGGACAGCTTGATGCCGTGCCGCCGATTACCGGAGCCGCAACACTCCATTGATTAAGACTTTCGAATCCAAGGACTCTCTCATCAGCATCGCCGACCGCTTTGTCTTGCCGGTGAAAGTCGAGGCCGCTGATGCGCGCAGGAGAATCCGCCGGTGGGTTTCCCGCCACCCGAAGACCACAAAGACGCTGACGACCTGACGCCATTGCTGGGCCAAAGTTCTTCAGTGGCTCTTTGCAGCAACTATTGACGCTGAGGTTCACCACATGCCTCGTCCTCGCAGGACATCCACGACTGATCGTCGACGAGCACCGCCAGGACCGAAGCTGCTGCCTCGACGCCATGGAACCTTCTCATCGACGACTCTCAACGCCAAGGTTCACCTTCCTCGAGGACTATTGACGATCCGTTACTCCTGTCTTAAAGGGGATCGCTCAAGAAGGATCTGTTGACAACCCATCGAAGAAATCTACTATTCCAGGTACATTGGGGTTGGTAGAACCTTTATAGAAGGAAATAAGACTCTGATAGACGATATTTGGACTGGGCTTGTTTTATATCTTTATTTACAGGTTTAGTTTAGTTTCGTTTATTATTTGTATAGCACAGCCTAACCCTGAGGTATCTGGGAGCTTGAACATGGACCATATGTTACAGATGCAGTACACAAGATGTAGAAATTTACAATCATGTTGAAATGTGAGCAACGCAGGGACATTGACTAGACCAGTTACAGAATGGTCATGGCAGTAGGCAGCCAGATAGTACAAGTAGAATAGTTAAACAGTCACACATATCTTAGTCTGGCTACTAGTAAGCAGTTCTGAGAGGTAGAGAGCTAAGGTTGCTGGGAAAAGAGTAGGTCCTTCACTTTGGCTCTAAAAGACCAGAAGGAGGGATTAGCTCTGATGTCTGTGGGGAGCGAATTCCAGCACTTAGCTGCTAGCACCGGGAAGCTCGAACCTCCAGCTGTTTTCAGGTTGAAATTAGGTATGTTAAGGCGGAGTAAATAAGGAGCTCTGGTGGGTCTGGTGGAACTATGCCTGGAGAATTTGTCAGTTAGATATTGGGGTGCTGTTGAGGACAGGCATTTGTGAGTGATGACAAGGGTGCGTAATTTGATTCTGTCATGTACCAGTAGCGTATCTCTTGTCTAATGGTCGAGATGTGATTAGCACGTGGTATGTTTAGAATGCATCGAAGGGCATTGTTCTGTAGAACTTGAAGTCTGTTCAAGTTGTGATTAGTAGAACCAAGAAATAGAGTGTTATAGTAATCCAGTTTGGACAAGATTAGTGCCCTAGCTAGGGTGAGGCACCTCTTGGTGGACAGAAAGGGTTTGCATGCGTTGATTAGTTTATTAGTGTAGGCTGTGTTGGAGGCTGTAGAGTTTTTGTTTTTTAAGTAAAAGTGTGGAGTTGAGGTAGACACCAAGGGTTTTGAGCTCTTCGGCGACCTTAAAGATATTACCGTCAAAGGTGAAAGATTGGTAGCAGGGGTCAAGTTTGTTTAGACGGGCTTGTGTGCCGATGACCAGCTGTTCCGTCTTGTCATCGTTTAGACAGAGACTGTGAGTAGCCATCCAGGCCTGTATTTCTAAGTAGATTTTGTTATGTTTTATAGTATCTTTTTCATAGCATCCAGTGAGGGTAATGAGGACCTGGGTGTCGTCCATGTAGTTCGTGTACGTGACGCCCATATCATCAAGACGATCAAAAATGAGCTTAGTAAAGATATTGTAAAGCATAGGTGAAACACAAGACCCTCGGGGGGACTCCGCACTGGATTTGGACCGGGCCTGCCGAAGCCAACGGTGTAAAGACTCTAGTCGTCCTGTTACAAAGGAAAGATTGGATCCATTAAGTGGCATTCGGAAAGAATGCCGCAGCCGAGGAGAGGTGTTTGCTCAGGATTTGGTGGTCAACCAAGTCGAAAGCTGCGGATAAACCCACCAAGAGCAGGATGGCCAAACTGCCTTTGTCTTTAGCTTCATCCATTCGGATTTTTAGGTCCAGGAGGGCTCTTTCCGTCTCATGCCTGGGTCTAAAGCCGGACTGTCACAAGCCTAAGAGGTTATTGTCCTCCAAATGTTGCTGGATTTGGAGCTAGGCCACTCCATCAAAGATCTTCAGGAGAAAAGGGACAGTCATGATGGGTCTGTAGTTGGTCGGTGTGTTGGGGTCTAAGTTGGGTTTTTTGAGTAGGTGCATGACCCAAGCTTCTTTGAGGTTATTCGGAACTGAAGAGTTCTTAAAGGAGGAATTAATCAGTGCTGTGATGAAGGGTGCCAGTTCTTTAGCTCCTTCCTTGATAACTGACGCAGGGCAGGAGTCTTCTTGGCACTTAGATGGTTTGAGGCTCGCAATTATGTTTACCACTTCTTCCGCAGTTACTTGGGGATAAGTGAAATGGAGGGCAAGAAGGTAGGTATGGACTGGGCGCATTGCATGTGTGGGCAATAGGGGCGAGGCTAGCCTTTTTTGACTCTATCTTCACTTGCAAAAGTGCTTTTTTTATCAGATAAGGCCTGCTGGATATTGACACACCAGGCTTTGTCCTTAATACAGTCATCAGTAGGCAGCGCCGGTGACTCTAGATCTCTTAAAACAGAGAAAAGTTCTTTAGTGCCTGATTTGGCGTTCTGGATTCTAGTATTGAAGATTTCCTTTTTCGTATTGGTAATGGCCGTTTTGTATGTAGCCGCTGCTGTGGAGACTCTTTCCTTGTTAGGGGAAGAAGGGGCTTTTCTCCAACTGGCTTCGTAAGTTCTTTTGATGTTGCATAGTGCTTTTAGTTCTGCCGAGAACCATTTGTTCATGTGGGAAGCGGGTTTGGCCTTTCTCAATTTTAGTGGGGCAATATGGTTTAGGGCTTGTTCCAAGGTGCCATTATAAAGGTCAACCAGGGAGGATGGGTCTGTGTTGGTGTTGGGAGGAAGGTTAGTGATAGTCTGTAGAAGGGGTAGCAAGTTCTCTAAGGTTATGTTGCGTTTGTTCCTAGACAGGGATAGCGGTACAGGTGAGTGCCTTTGGGTATGGAGTAGGTGATACAGTAATGGTCTGTCCAGGCACATGATGTCACAGTTGGAATCAGCCAACCAATCCAAAGTTCTGCCTTTGGCATGAGTGGGTTCATTGATACGTTGGGTGAAGCCTAAATGTGTGAGAGTGTTCAAGGTAGATGCACTAGCATCGTTAGGGTCGTGAAGGCCTAGGTTGAGGTCGCCCAGTAGAATGATTTGAAAACCTGGTTTGGAGTTTAAGGTTAGAATGTGGGTAATAACTTCTTCAAAGGAAGATATGGCACCTGGGGGGTCGATATATGAAGTGAAGTAGGATGGGGCGGGTGTCAGAAAGAGAGAGTTTGACTGATAGTTTTGCTGTAGGAAGTCCTGTATTTGGCAATTCTCTAAAGTTCAGGTGGGATTTGGCTATGAATGCCACTCCGCCACTTTTCCCGGTGCCTCTATCTGAACGAGTGATAGAGTAGTTATCAGGAATGGCAAGAGATGAGGAGGGGCCTGCCGCAGGGGGTAGCCAAGTTTCCGTGACAGCAAGAAAGTCCAGCTGGTTAGAAGTGATCAGGTCAGCGATGTCAGGGGCGTGCACCACTAGTGAGCGTGAGTTAATAAGAGCTCCCTTAATGGCAAGGCTGGCTGCGGCTGAGGCTCCTTGTGGAGATTTGTGGACCACGGTAGATCTAATGTCACTGTGTGGTCCAGTTGGTACTGGGGGGGAGGAGATGGGGTAAGGGGTATATGGGGCTCAGGGATATGTGTAAAGGATGCCTTTTGGGTTAAGGTGCTATGGCAGAAGCGAGAGCGTAGTCTTTCGATTCTCAAATGTAGAGGACATGGAATCAAAGGTGTTGGTGGGGATGTGAAGCGGGAGATCCATTCTGCTGGGGAGAGAGGATATGAATTGGTGGAAGAGACTAAGTATGGAGTATCTGGTGGAGCAGCATTGGGTTGCAACGCAGGCAGAAACTTGGTGGGTGTTATGGCATGGAATAAAGGAAGAATGGTTGCCATAGTAAGCGTTACTCTCGTTAAGGCAGCCATGGTGAGCGTGCAAGCGTCTGATCAAGGGGAGATGAAGAGAGATTGGGATTCAAAGTGCAGTGCTGGGCAATGGTAGATGCTGTTCCGGTTTTACCGATATGCAGGGAGGTTGCGGTAGCAGAAGAGCAGTACTAGGTACGGTGCAGTAGGCTAGATGCTGCGCTATGTAGCGCAGCTGCTGGTTTTGGCCAGGAGAAAGAATCGTAGGCAAGGTGCAGTACAAATTTAGGCAGTGGTTACTATTTAGGCAGTGATGATTGGTAGGTAACGGGCTAGAATCACCAGTATGGTCCTTAAACTAACACAATGAGCAGGGGTACGACAATGGTGACTAGTATGCAGCATAGATGTGCTGGTACATTGGTGGTGCAGGGAGTCACAAATCGGCGGAGTGGCAGGTTGCCCAGGTGGGGGGATCCCCACACAGAACTGTATCTAGGTTAAGGGATCCAGTATTCCGCCTGTTGTTTTAACCGATACCTTTTTACTATATTTATTTGTATGCTATTTGAACTGTCTACAGTTGATGCATTTTAATGGAATCAGAGTAATAGTGGTACCACATAGAAAATGTATATCTTTACCATTTTAGAATTGTCGGAACACAAAGTGTGTTATTGTGATTGTGTCCATAACTTGAACCTTATAACTTGAACCTCATTTATATAAAGACTGTTTTCACTAACATAGTATGTGTCCTTTGTGGGTGCTTGGGGACTACACTGTACTTAAGAACCAGCCTGCATCACGTCCTGAGAGGTAAAGCATTGATTGCTCACCCATAACTACTGAATAGAGAATCTTGGCTGGGGTGCCCTGTGCTTTCACTCTGCCATATAGAGAGCAGGAGTTCAGACACCCCCTCCAGTCTTTACAATTCTCCCACTTTTCTCTGCTTTCAAATATTTTTTTGCCTTCCTCTACCGAATTCTATTATCTACCAATGTTGCACTGTCCTTGTTGAACTGTACAGTTCTCTCTACTCTTAATGCTCTCTATCCCGCTCGGCCATTTCGTCCTACCCTTAAATCCCCTCAACCTTATTTTACTCCAGCACTTCACCCTCTCCAGTCCTTTTTATGCCATGCTGGACACCTCTAGAAAAAGATGTCCTTTCCAGAAAATCTTCACATTCTCCTGCAGTACTCTACTTATGACTCTTCACTGTTACTAGCTAAAAAGTCATACTTTTCAGATCTGATCCTCTCTTACTCTCTTTATCCTTGCTGTCTTTAAACTTCTTAACCAAACCTCGACCTCTCCTAGTCCTGATCCCCCTCTCTCTCTCTCTCTCTCTCTCTTTCTCTCCTACACTTTCCCCAGCTGAATTTGCTTCCTTCCTTACAGTCACTTTGCTCTTCCTTAACTTCTACTTTTATTCCCACCGCCTCCTCCCTCTGTACCTATCTCTTCCATGTTCTCATTCATCCCCATCTCTGAGCCTGACGATGCCCACTATATTGCTGTGCCCACCCCACTGCTTCCTCCATCAACCCCATTCCCTACCTTCTTATCCCTAAAGTCTTTCCTCTGCTACTCCCCTTTGTTAATTCTCTTTTTAATTTGTCTCTTTGCTCTTTCTACTTTCTCCTGATTTTAAAAGTGCTGTTATCTTTGTCATTCTTAGAATACCTTCTCTTGACCCTTCCACTCCCACCAATTATCATCCTATCTCTCTTCTACCATTCCTCTCACAATACTAGAACAAGTCTTCTACTCTCAAATCTCCACTTATCTTGAATCTCATGCCTTACTTCCCCCTTCTCAATCGCGTTTTCACTTCACTGAAATTGCTCTCCTCTGCATCTTTAACTCTTTTCTCTCTTGGTTCGCTATTCTAAGCTATCGTCTATTCTCATCTTACTCAACCCATCTGCAGCATTTGTTACAGTAGATGACCCCACCGCCTCTGCACTCTTGCTTTGTTCGTTTTTTCTGGTTCTGTATTACAATGGTTTCATTCTTATCTCGAGAATCAATCTTTCACTGTGTCCTGGGCCGGAAAACAATATCTAGTCTCCACTATACAGTGTACCACATGTTTTGTCCTCTGCCCATTCTCTTTTCTCTTTACACTGCCCCTCCCTCGCCCATAATCTCTTAATTTGGACTTGGCTCTCATTTCTATGCAGGCGACTCTCAAATCTTTCTGTTTCTCCTGTTTTACCAATACTCTTCATGCTTCCCTTTCTTCATGTCTCACTGCTCTGCAATCCTGGATGAATTCTCTCTTTCTTCACATAATCGCTTCCAAAACAGAAATCTAGTTCCTCCCTTCATCCTCTATCCCACACGCCTTTGTCACCTCTGTCTATCTCTTTCCTCCCTCTTCTCTCCCTCTGTCACTCTAGGCCCGCAATCTGGCTGTCTTACTTGACTCTTGCCTGGCTTTTATCCCCCACACCACCAACATCGCCAGTTCCTGCAGATTTTAGTTATATAGCATTCAAAAATCCTATCCCTTTCTCACCCATTCTGCTACTAAATTACTCATTCTCACACTTGTTTTCTCCAGTCTTGACTATTGCTCCTCTCTTCTCGTTGGTATTTCTGCTTGTCATCTTGACCCTCAGTGTTCAATTCTTAATTCTACTGTCTGCCCTCTCTGCTGCCTGTCTTCTGGTTCTTCCATTACCCCTTCTCTACATTCCCTCTATTTACTTTCATTTGAAAGTTGCCTTCTCTTCTGTTTTCTATCTATTATTTTGAAATCTACCCATGGTCTTACACCCCCCTACCTTTCCTCTCTATTTATCTTCTACACCTGTATGGAACTGGTGACAACAGTAAAGGCAGACACAATTGATCACAGTTCATGGGTATTTATTAAACATTGTTCCAGGAGTCCCGGGCTCAAAAGGCAGCAGCAGCAGGGCCATCACGCCTTACAATGGAGAGCCACAACCATGGCATTCCCCCTGCCCCATCAAGGGGAAGATTTGTGCTATGGAGGGAGTTGTTTCCGGCCACCTGCAAGAAAAATTAAGTGTGAAAAATACAAGTACTAGAATCCTTAGAGTCAATTAACTTGCCATACCTGAAATGGAAATGAAGACATGCCTGAAGAAACACAGAAACAAAGCCTCCTTGAAGAATGGTGGAGTCATGAAAACGTGCGTTTGGAAGAGAAGCTAGTGCAGGAAAACTTGACTGGCAACAGAGCGCCTGCCTTTGTCACCAATTTTTAAACGTATTTATTAAACTGTAAATGCAGGGTGGAAAAACGCCTAACCTAAACCTAAATCTAAGATGGGTGCAAGCTTTGACCATCAAATGAAAAATAAGGCAGTCATGGTGGCGTCTTGTCAAAATAAAAGGCCTATACTGAAAAAAAAACTATTTCCAGTTCCTCACAACTAATTACAGAAAGAGTGTGGGATAGGGTTTTCAAATAAAGAAAAAGGTGTTCAGAAATAATAAGTTGGGCTGTGATTGCCTTCCGGTCTCCCTTACCCACGTTTGCAGCACAGGACAAGGTGGGACTTTAGAGCACAGCACACGCTCAAACCTTCCAAGCACGAGCTAACAGTTCCGTATCAGCTATCAAGTTCTTTGATGGTTAAGTCTCTTTTCAACAAAAGTCTCTTGCCTTCGAGGCCTGATGTTCTCAACAAACAAACACAAAGTTCTGTTCCACAAATACTTTGCGTGATGGCTTCACCCTTTGGGTCCCCTTCTTCTGGGTGCAGACCCCTCACCAGTCTTATTCAACAAACTAAACCAACAGTTCCTTTCACAGTGAACTTTGGGTGATAAGTTTCCACTCCTGGGTGTCCCTCGGCCGGGCTCGGACCCCAAATCACAAGGGAGATACTTCCTTCCCCTTGTCTTGTAATAGTTCTTGCTTTCACAAATCTTAATGTCTTTTTAAACAGTTCTTCAGGATTCACCCCTACCTCTGCCGGATTCACTCTGGTCACCTTTTGCAAAACAGTTCACTGTGGACATCCCTTTGTAGGGTTCACTTCTGTCAACTGTTCATAGGGCCTTTAGGCTTTGTCCCTTTTTGTTAGCATCCCTCTGCCGGGGTCACTCTTGCCAACCTTTATGAAACCCACTGTTCATGGGCTCATTTCACCAAGTGGGAGACATTTCCCTTAGTTTCCCAATCATCTGTCGGTCAAAGACTTTCAACGGTACAGAGGATTTACAAGACCCCTCTATGACCACTTTGACCTCTTCTCACCTTTTCCCAAGGCTTTCTGGTTACAGTAGTTTCTACCATCGGGTAATCGCCCAGAGTACCCCGTGTGTGCACCCACGTGGTGTCGGACTCCTCTGTTGCTAGATTCCCCCCTCTTTCATCAATAGTATCCTTTGGTTTTTCAAAGTCCAAATTAGCTGTTGGCTACTTTTTTTTTCAACACAGTTCGGTTGCTTATCGACACTCCCCTCGACTCACCGGCTGTGATGAGCCACTTAGCTTTCTTTCTCCTTGGACTCAGCATGGCTGGTACCACAAAGATACGCGTCTCTCTCCGGCTTGGTAATTAGCAGAGGAGGGTCTTGTGTACCATTTAAATCTGCTGCAACACACGCTGGCTGTTGTTCAGACTTTTTATTCCTTCTGCGGAGGTTCCACGCGCCTTGATCGGTAAGGGCAGCGTCGACTCTCTGCTTGTCACCCTCTCGGTTTGCGCCGTCTTTCTACTCCTCTTGAACTGCTGTGCTGAGTTAGCTCTCACATTGTGCGGTCTGCCTTGCTTGTCCTGTGCTCTTTTGCTCCACCTTGTATCCCTGTGGGGAAAGGAAAGGGCTGTCAGGTGTGTGTGGTTTTGGTCAATTGTCTGACTTTGCCTGACCCTTTCATTGGGATGTGTCAGGTTAACATTTCGGATATAAGTCTGTTGTCTTTGGTATGCAAGAGTGTTCATGTCGGAAAAGAGGGGGGGTTGGTGTTTCCAATTGTCCTATGTGGTAGGATGGGTAAAAGGTGTTGTAGTGAATTATAACACTCATACTAGAGGGGGTTGTGGTGACCTCAGAAAGGTGGTTTTTGTAGGGTTTGTGGGAAATGTAGTTGTGGGAAGTGGGAAATGTAGACTGGGAAGCTGGAAAATGGCAATCAGATGGACGGGATTGGTAGGGTTTATGTATAAAACGGGGAGAGCCTGGAGCCGGGATCGTCAAATGTACAGCAGGGATTGCGGGAACGGTAGTGTTTTGTCAAGGTAGATTGGGGTTTCGGGAATGCATTATCAGAGGAATGTGGAGAAGAATGATTGGGAATATCTGGGCAAAAGACAGGATAGCAGGGATTGTGTGAGTTCTAGTCTTTGATGGGTTTTATAGAGGCGGATGGCTTGTTGGCTTTGGTAAAGGGAGATTTATTGGGAGTAAGGGGGCTAGACCTGGAGCAGCCTACAAAAGCTTCATGGACTTCACACTCCTCACCTTCTCGCCTGGTATAATACTGCCTCTCCCCGGTTCGCCTACCCCTCAGGTTGGAATCTGAGAGGGCCAGTTCTTCATTGGCCACCTGAATACGGGATTCATGGAGTATACCTAGGAGAATAACCTCAGGTTTCTCACACACCCCATTACGGTCTCTCTGCTCTAAATCCCAATTTCTGCTTTCTTTCAGAAAATCTCTGTGTGCTCAATCCCGCTTCCACTCGCTCTCTCTCCTTGGCCCTAAATACTGGAATTCACTCCCTCTTGACATCCACTCCTCCCCTTCCCTTTTTGCTTATGTCTTAATTATTTTCTTCTTAACGCTGATCTCCAATCTGTACCTACTCTTACTTGATTTGGTGATGTTGTGTAAGATGTTCCTTGAGTGTACTATTCTAAACTGTTTTTAATTTTTTTTTCTGTTCAGTATCACATGATAGTGTGAAGTCAGTTTTTCATTTTTGTCAAATTTGCTTTAGCCTTTGACACCAACATGTGCTTTTTCACAGCTGCTAAAGACAGTGTGGGTTACCAACAGAGGACTTGGCTGAGTGGCTCACCGCACTTGGGAAACTCAGAACGTGTGAATATAGCCCGTGTTCCGAGCTCCCCGATAGGCTACGACCCCATCCCTCCCCAGGGCAATAAACACCCCTTCAAGTGAGGCTTACCTGTAGCCTAGTCATTGCGAGAAAAACAGTGGGGTATGCCGGCTCAGCAGCCTTCATCCTGCAGGTGGCAGAAAAGGTGAAGTTTTTGCTCTGACCACCTGAGGCTTTACAGGGCTCAAATGAAAGGATGCTATGAGTCTCGTAGCATTAGAATTAGTGTGCACATATGTGTATCGCCCAATCCCAATTGTCGAGGATGAGTGGCACATTCTAGGAGGCAACGAAAGCAAGACAACTGGTATAATTCAATGCAGCACCATGCTGAGGGTTTCTCCTAGGAAACACACAAGGTTTTTTACTGGATGTGAGGCTTCAAGTACATCCATCTACTGACCGAGGATACTGTGTGTGAATGTTTGTGTGCTTACATGTGTGAGTATTGTGACTTTTGATGTGAAGAGCCCACATCATGGGGGTGCCAGTGCAGCAGGAAGCTCCATATTTCTCCATCCCTTGAGAAATACGTTGATGGTTCATAACATAGAACTTTGAGAGAAGTTTCATTTTTGAGCAACTGTTTTCAGTGGGTGTGATTGACATCAGCTGAAAAAGAGGGATCAGGATAAACAACCTTGTTTGTTACTTTAAGGCCTAGTCAGCTGGTCTCAGTCAGTCCACCAGTGTCAGACTGAAGACACCATACAATGACAGGTAGCCTTCCAGGGATTAGTTTGACCCTTTACATCTACACTGGCCCCCAGAAGGCTTCCCCTTAGATTCCATCACTGCTAGAAGGTGCAAACATGTTGTGGTGTTGCACATCTTTAGTATATGTACAGGAAAAGGAGAAAGACTGGATGTATACAATTAATGTCACTTAAGCAGATTCTCCGATCAAATCTGCCCAACTTGGCATTCATTTGGGATACATTGAATCAAAATCAACATTTTCATATTTAGTTCTACTTACATGAATGACAAAAATACAAATAGTGAAAATAATTCTTCTGGAAGATGTAAAAACATTTATATCAACACATTAAAACAAGTTCTGTACAAAAACGTACATAGATTACAGATCACTTAACTTTTTTGTGTAAAAAAAGGAGTGTGTCAACAGAATGAGTGGATACTGTGTAACAAAACTCCACAATTGTAAGTTTGACCTGAAAAAACTATTGTAACATAGTAGAGATGTGTATCTGAGTCTCTGTGTACTAACACAGATACATAAAGATGACATGATTCTGTGTTATAAACCATACATTCTTCTGTCCTAATTGCTCCTATATCTAGACATTCCTCAGGGGTGGAAGGAGTACAGTACAATATGTTGCAAACTAAGCAGTCTCATAGAACAAGCAGTGAGTTGATAAGTTATAGAATGGAATGGGAGGATCATCAAAAGTAAATCCTGATGCAGTCCCAAGAGAAAGGACACCTGCATAAGATGTACCCTTTGAATGAAAGGAGACCAATTATCAATGGATTGTATTATTACTCCATATGTCATTAGATCTTGTAAGGAAGCCATGGCCTTAAAGGATAGTTCCGGGACTTTTTTTTTATTGTCCCTACGGTTCGGCCATGTGTTTTTAAGCATAACTCGGTAGATCGTAGAAAACTTTCCTATGGACCTTACCCGACTTTTCGTCCATTAACGCACTCGAAATCAGCCGCCATTTTCTGATAATCCTATCATTTCCCCCCATCGCCCTGGCTCACCTGCTTTTGCGGCACTAAATCAAATCCCCCGACCCTGAAACAGACTTTATCAAAACATTCATATTCCGCGCCTCTATCCGTGACGTGACTGAGCTGCGTAGGCAAACGCGCCCAGGCGTCTTCTACGCGACTCCACACAGAACCCGGAAATCAACACAGATGAGCTCACACAACACAGCGCGCCACAATTGGGAATATGAAACTGTACTTTTAAATTAAACCGCAAGATTGTAAATTTGGTAAAGTACATTTATTTGACATCAAATGTTTTGAGAATATTCAGCGATTTTCATTTTTATTTGCTCACGTTCCAAAAAGTTCGTTTTGAGGCACGCGATGTTCCTTTGCTGTGCACAGGGTCTTAGATCATCTCACAATACAGCGCCACAATTCGGAATATGAAACTGTGGTTTAAAAGCAAACGGCAAGATTGCACATTTGGCAAAGTACATTTATTGGACATCAAATGTTTAGAGAATATTCAGCGATTTGCATTTTTCTTTGCTGTCGATCCAAAATAGTTTGTCTTGAGGCAAGCGATGTTCGTGTGCAGTACACAGGGTGTTGGTTTACGATAAAATAAGCTCTTCGGTCGCACTGATAATCGCATGGCTGTTCCAACAACGAGGCACTAGGCCACCACAACGGTCTGTATGTTGCATCTAGCCGTTAGTACCGCGTAAGGGCATACTTGTACTTGGCGATCGTCCCATAAAATGGTCAGGGTGGTAACGTTGTTCACGCGGAGAAGCAACTGGCGGTTGAAAAAGCCATCCGCCGGTGTCTGGTACTCGTGACACATACAATAATGAAGGATGTACCTGTTTTAAAAACATAAAAAATGAAATTAGTCTCACCATCAGATCTTTATTAAAATTATTCATTTTATATATTAGGTCGGGAAATTATTTCATAGCTAGGACAGTGCAACTGGGTATTATACGTCAAGGGGGGGCTGTAGGATACTGAGACAGTCCCCCAGTGCAGGGGTTGACAGGGAGGCAGTGCAGGTGGAGAGTGAAAGGGCCCAGGACCGAGGTCGCAGACAGTGGACCAGTTGTAGCAGGGGAGAGGGAGAGAGAAAGCAGAAGCAAAGAGGAAGGTTTTGAGGTGCTTCCGTAAAAGGAGATGGTTCTCCTCAAGATAGTGCGCGGTACAAAACAATATGCCACATAGAACGAACAAGTACAACTTAACCCGTCTTTAAAGCTACTGTATAGTAATTAAATTGCGGTATAAACTCATCTAAAGAGTTACTTACATTATATTTGCATTTTCCATTGTGTCTGTGCGTAGGGCAGCCCCGAAATACCACTCCTTCTATGCCGACGTTATTTCTTCTAATGAACGAACATTAAATGGCTTTCGTTTCTGAAATTATATTCATTATCATTTCTTACGTTATTGCCACACACCCCCAAAAAGAAGTCTTTCGGGATGGTCCCGGCCTATCAAGGTCAAATAACAATAGAACCTTATACTGAGTCGTGGGCCATTCCGGCACCCGAGAAAAAATCAAAGCAGCTGACCTTCACTTTGAAAGAGCACACATTCCTAGTTAGCTACATTCAGTGTAAGGCCATCTCACAGGACTCACAGAGCAATCACTTTTATTTACACAATACATAGCTACACATATTCAATGGGCCTGCGACATGAGGAGACTCGAGAGAACAGACAATCAAATTACAATCATTTAAACCGTGATGTGTATTTCTCAATGAGCTCTTCTTTAGGTGGACATGGAACAGAGGCAATGTTGGGTGGCAATGCAGTTGTCCCCTGCACAGGTTCGTTCACAACTCCATGTATGTGCCGATCTAGGACATCAACAATAAGTCTCTCAATAAAGTCATATTGCATATCCTCAAACACTGGTTTGATAACCCATTGTTTACTTCTTTTAGTGAAGGCCTTATTGTAGCGAAGCGTCCCTAAAGTTCCGGTCGTCCTACTTTGTTGACGGCCAACATTATGGTTATGTGCCAAGACCGCTAGAAGAGTCCGATTTATCATGCCCTCCATGCCAAAATGCAATCGTTTTGGCCTGTACTTTAGGCACATATTGTGGAACACCTCCAAATCTCCTGTGTGGCAGAATTCCGTGAGTCCCCTCAAATCTCTTGTTATAGTTTTATCAAATACAATCTTTTCAATGGCTTTGTGAGTGGGTGATGAAGGAATCAACCACTTCTTCTTCCGTGCCTCCTCTGTGGACAAATGGCCATGTTCACAATTGTGGAAATGTTGGTTTGTGGTCCAGCGGTGAACGTTGCTACAGTGTAGCATTACTGACCGCCATTTTTCCAGTAGAATTTCCAACGACCCTCCACATGTTTTTGAGCTCCACCAAAGATGGTTGCTGATTGACTGCACTGTGAAATACCTTGCATATCTTTTTTTTTACCTGCAGCCGACATTTTTTTATTGATTGTTTTTGCAAGATGCCAAACGTCAAATTGGTGATTTATATTTTTGTACTCTTCTCTCATTGTCTTGGCAATTGAAACGTGTCTGTCCGTGGCTATCAGGTCGATCACCATTCCCCGCGATTGTAGTTCTTGCAATGATGCTACAAAGCCAACTTTCTCCATGGCCACTGAGGATGTACTTTGTGACACCTGCACGACCACCGAACTCACAATTTTCTTACTTTCCATGTCCTGAAAGTGGTAGGTGCAGTACTTGGCTGAAAATCCTGGGCTGTCGCACTGTCCATCACCGGCTAGCCTGAACCGTTTGCCCGCGAATGTACTATCAATAGACATTTTTTCCATTCTCCAAGCTTCGCTAATGGCTGGAAATAGATAATCGGTTTGGTATTTGTAGAACTGAGTTTTCGCAATGAAATGGATTCCCACAAACTGAAAGAAAGACTCTAACTTTTTAAAACTTGAACCACTAAAAAGTGCAGCCGCTGCACAAAGTAGATTGCCTGCTGGCAGTTGCCCCAGCATGGGTTGTGCAGACCATGAGAAAGGATGATATTTTGTACAGGTGGCATGTATTTTAAGGTTAGTGCCTCGAATTGCACGAGTCACATTAATCAATGGCTCCCCACATACTTCCCCACCAACCGAATGCCCACATTTCATCCGAATAATAATATCAATCAAACAACTATCGAATACAATGAATTTGGCCTCTTTCCTTATACTGTCACTCTGCATCCCAGCTGGTTCGGCCTGTAACGTTGAGGACATGTCACTCACATGAAAGGTAGAATCTCTGATATCGTCTTCCGCTATGTTCAGTGATATTGATGGTGTTTCATTGTCGTCCACTTCATTCTCTTCCATTGCAACATCTGTTCCTTCTCCGGCGATGGGTGAATAAAACAATTTCTTCAACTTTCTCGCGGTCTTAGTTTTTGCGGGTGTGGATTCTGTGAATTGATCTCCGACTGCATCCGAACTACCAGGAGGACATTCACTATCAATGGCTGGATGTGGTATAGCTCCGTTGTCAATCACTTCATATTCTTCCCATTGGCACGATGCATCTCCAGTCTCAAGTCCCTGCCAAAAGGTTTGACAAGCAACATCTCTCGTTCGCTTCACTGTCTGTGTAGATCTAGTTCGTACACCCACTCGCAACTAGAGGACAGATTGGAAAAGGGATGTTCAGTTTAAACACAACTTACAGTATTGAACTATTAACAGTGAAAAACAACATAATATAGTGACCAGGACACTAACCTTCTTTTGCTTTCTTTTCTTTGAAACTTTCTTGCCTCGAACTTCAACATCAGGACGCTGTTGCTCCGACTCGTGTGTGCATGTCTCCACTTCCTCTTGCGCTGCAACGACTATATTTTCATGATAAGCACATCCATCACGCACTGACGCTCCATTGACTCCCTGAAACATAGAACTTTCATTAGTATGTATAATAATATCGAAAACACAAAATGTACTTGGGGACCAATACCCACGTACATCTCAATAGCAAAACACGAATGAACGCTTTGTGTAGAACATTCAAACGACAATTATTCACGCATTGTTGATCTAGTTAGATGGAACTGTCAAGATCCATACCTCGGGCTCCTCATAGACTTCCATTGATGATATTATTGAAGATGATGCTTCAGTAACTCCCTGAAACACAGTAATTGCATTAGTATGGTTTTCTATTTTGTTAAAAAGAACATAAACTTTGTGCAGGCGTCAACGGCTCATCTAAATAGACCTGCACAAATGATCAGTTGTCTAAAATAAATAATGGATATGTAAATATGATTTCATTCGCTCGATCGTTGGAAGTGTCACCACCCAGAGATCTGCATCAACTACTAGGGGTGATGTTCTTGTAGAAGAAGCTCCGTCATCTCCCTGAAACATAGTACTTGCGTTAATAAAGAAGGAAGTATAGCGGATGTAATCACGTCATATGATTTCGCTTGATCGAACTGTCAGTATCCATACCTCGAAATGCATAAGAACATCAAGGGACGATGTAACTGCGGTGCACACTTCTGCAAGCTGTTGCGCCGACCCTTAACTGCATGCTCCCCCTTCTTCTTGGACTAATGCTCCATCGACTCCCTGAAACATAGGACTTTCATTAGTAATGAACACAATATTGAAAAAAGAAGACACATAGGAGGGCGACGACAGAAGGACATATCAATGGCTAAAAACGAAAGAAAGATTGTGTGTAACAATCACGCTACAAGAATGCAAGATCTGATGATCTCCATCGATGGAACTGTCCGGAAACATACCTCGAGCATCTGAGTGACATCAACGGTTGTCGTCAATACGTTGGACTCCTCAGCATCTCCCTGAAAGACAGTACTTGCATTATTTTGGATAACAATAATTATAACTGAAAACAAAGACTAGAGGACGAGTACAAGGGTGTACCATTAGGTAAAATAATTACACGATAAATTAAAACTATTGATTTACATGCCTAAAACAAGTCAGTGGCAGAATAGCCAAGTTAGATTACCCGATAGGCGCTTGAAGTGGCTGATGACTGCAATAACGACACGGATGGAGAATCTTCCGCCTTCATATTGAGTGGATACATAAATGGGGAAATTATTGTTAGCTAATGCTACACACTACCGCAAGGCCGAGAGATAAATACGTAAACTTGACTCACCAGTGGAGGGATGTGGACGAATAGAGTGGGAATAGCGGTTGAGAGCAATTTTCGCCTCGCTCGCGGTGTTTTCTTCTTTATTAGCAATGATGTGGAGTACATGTCTGAGCTAAAGTGCCTGCTGCAGATGCGGTATCGATCACCCCTCTTGTCCGCAAAGACTTCGAGGACTCTACTTTCAAGCTCAGAGGGTGGATATCCGCAATATCGGACCCATTCTCTTATCTGATCTATTGTCTTAGGGAAAACATGCATTATAGTACCTTCAGATTTATTATGGGTCTTCGAAGGGCAACCGCCAATGGAACAGGCAGGCATTGTGGAAAGTTCTGAAAAGTAAAGATCAACAATTCTCTATGAATACCAATGTGTTAAAAAATTAAATGACACATAAAAGGTTCAATGCAAGGTTCGTTTTGGTTCTTGGAACTATACACGTTATTCACATGCGGATAAGTATTTGAATAACTTTAAAAAAATAGAAAAATAATTTGACTAAACTCAGAACATGTGACTAGTTACTTGCATGTACTGTCTTGAACTAAAAGAAATTGGACGCAAAATGATTATGGTACATGGCCTTACCTTGACGAACAAACAGTTAGATGCAGGGATCAGAGTAGTTTCTTGTCGTAGAACAGGGAGCAGTTCACAGGTTGCAAACTGACGAGTTTCCTCGAAGTGGTCACGGAAGTTCACAGAGACGAAGAGCAGATAACCAGCACCTTCACGGGTTGACTAGAAAAGCGCAAAGAAGTTCACATTAGAAATATGAAGTGGGTTATAAATAATTCGAAACAGGGGTGTGTTTGTGAATGAATGACGTGTATATGTCGTGGCATTATGCGGTTTGCAGGGGGCCGCCCAGCGTGAGGGGGGATGCTTGGCAGGAGACACGGGGTCTGGAGGTAGACATGGGAACAACAACCCATGCTCTATAGACCACTTTGAAGTGTACATGGTCTTTGGCACCTCTTGGCCTTTATCGCTCCCTGACAGCTCCACTTGGCAGCACAAGTACCCCGGTGCGAACTGCCTTTGATAGGGCGGGGGGTGGATTGGGGCGGTGGTCGTGCAGACAAGACACAGGAATACTCGTGAATGGAGACATACTTATGTGGATTGCAGGTGGCCGTCCAGCGTGAGGAGGGATGCTTGGCAGGAGACACAGGGTCTGGAGGTAGACATGGGAACAACAACCCATGCTCTATACACCACTTTGAAGTGTACATGGTCTTTGGCACCTCTTGGCCTTTATCGCTCCCTGACAGCTCCACTTGGCAGCAAAAGTACCCCGGTGCGAACTGCCTTTGATAGGGCGGGGGGGGGTGTGCATTAGGGCGGTGGTCGTGCAGACAAGACTCGTTTGCCGCAGGGCCTCACCAAGGAGAGGCCATCTAACTGCATGTAAGAGGCAGGCTGCAGGATCTAGTACATGGAAGGCAGGGGGGTGAGTTTATAAATACCTCACCCTCCCAGGAGAATATATGGGTGCAGTTCACCCTGGAGACCCTGGATGCCTAGGCAGTTAGTCAGCAGCAGGCTGGCCTGTGGTGGCAAGACGGCACGGGCCAGAGGGGGTCATCTCTGTACCCGGTGCCCAAAAGGATGATTTATTATGATCAACCATATTGATTATTTACCTATAACCATATTTTGTATCAATAAAATCCAACGGCCTTCCTTTTATTGCCAACGCTTGAACAAAGTGGTGTGGTAAGTATTTTTGGGGGAGGAGGCAAGGCCGGGAGGCTTGATGCCAACCCGCAAAATAACATATGTATGTCTGCTGCATATGGGTTCAACGGTTATGTGGATTGAAGGTGGGCGGCCAGCGTGAGGGAGGATGCTGGCCGGAGACATGTGGTGTGACAAGACAAGGCACAGGAAGACTATTCAATGGAGACACACTAGATTCATTTAAAAAATCAAAACAACCATTGTTAAAATATATGTTGGGTTTTATTTTAGATCTTAATTTCAATTGAACATAAATAATAAACATTACACATTGTAAAGTTCCGGTTGCAGCACATCCAGGGAAAATCCGCGGTATTGTCCACTGTCGCTGGGGAAATGTTGTCTAATGGCAAGTACCGCACAGGCAGGTATTACTCTCCGAACGCGGTGTCCGAGCCTCCCGTGAAGCCACCAAGTGAAGCAACGATAGGCCACCAGCCTGTACCACCTGTGAAAACGAAAGATGCAAACTGTATTAAAATGACAAAACTTTCTTATCACTGTCGATTCAGGTAAAAAATGTCATTCTGTTTTGAAAAAAATTCTATCTAGAAAATGCACAATATGGAACCAATTTACATGCATTCGAATGATATGTAGATGTAATTTTATATGTGGGAGACGACCATGACATAGTAGTGGCATCACTGACATCAAAACCAGAGTATACTTACTCGTTACTCGGATTACGCGGACGAACAGTGCCGCGAAGTTCGTGCATAAGCACCATCATCATCCTCAACACGGTCCGTGAGAGGCAGGCTTCCCTGAACTCTGGCAGCTCGGTGATGCATTGCGGACTTGGCTCGCCTTCCGAAATGTAGGCCAAGCACCCGGAATTTTCACGGCAGCAGCAGTTCTCCTCCTCAGTTGGCATTAGCTCGCACCGATTGCACGTGCACCAGGTGGAGACGCCGTCCATGCGACATGGTCCAGGCTCTTCATCCGTTGACTGGTCCTCCCAACTGCCGTCCGAATCCCCATCGTTTTCGCGTGCTTGCCTTTCCAGTAGTTCTTGCTCGGTGTACTCGGGCTCGTACATATACGGCATTATTGTAGCCATTGTGTGGTAAAGAAAGTAAAATAATTTACAGAGATGGTACAGGTGTTCACAAGGCCTAGAAGCGGCGAAGGTAGCTGACCAGAGCACAGAAAGGAGTCACAGAATACTCAAAGTAACACAGAGAGAGTAATGGAATCGAAAATCTGCTGCTGTGTGTTGTGAAACAGTGTGTTTATACTTATTGAGGAAAGAGGCGTCCTGCCATTTCCATGGTGACACTTCATTAGCTGAGGCGCAGCGATTGTTGACACGAAACGTGCTTTGGCGTTGGGAAATAGGCGGTACGCGTCTGCTGATGTCAGGCTCAGGGGCGGGGGATTTGATTTAGTGCAGCAAAAGCAGGTGAGCCAGGGCGATGGGGGGAAATGATAGGATTATCAGAAAATGGCGGCTGATTTTGAGTGCGTTAATGGACGAAAAGTCGGGTAAGGTCCATAGGAAAGTTTTCTACGATCTACCGAGTTATGCTTAAAAACACATGGCCGAACCGTAGGGACAATAAAAAAAAAGTCCCGGAACTATCCTTTCAAGCTGAATTGTGTTGGGCCCCAGTTTCTTTTTGATCTGATAAAGTTCCTGGACATGGCCTTAAATATAAGATTGCTTAAAACACAAACCGTGCACAGGGACTAACGTCTAAACCTCCACAAGTTGTTAGTTGTGTATGAGTGATACTCGTAGGAATATTTGTTTACAGGGGTTTATATTTCATTTTTATTTTGGTTTTAACTATTTGATTGTAAATGAATTGTTAATGATCCGGCTGGAAAAAATAATTGAGTTTAATGTCGATTAGTGTTACTATGTGTATATTGTTAATGGATTAATCCGAACAAACTTTTAAAAATGAAAACTACTACCTATGTAAAACAGATTATTAACTGTCCGCACCTCTTTAATCTAATGGAATAAAGGAGTACCCAGAGAGTCTATGAAGGTCACTTTGCCGTGAAAATTATTGAATTAATTGGCCTTTTGATTTCCTGTATCACATGGCTTATTCCTTTAGGAGGGCAAAAAATATCTTATGAAGAACCAATCAAAAGTGACAACATAATTTGTGTTGTCATGATTTGATATAGAGAATGTAGCTCTTAATGTTACAGATCATATATGCATATAAATGCACATAAAGGTTTTCATTATCTTATATTTGAAATAGCTCACCAGCCTGAAAATGTACCAGGCGTGTTTACAAAAAATTGCGCCACCAATATTTTAGCTAGTTTCCAAATTAAGTCGTTTATAAAGAAATAGACCGAGAAGGGAGTGTCCCCTGCTCCTAAAAACTTTTATATATCTCCCATGGTGCTTTGAAGCAGAGAAGCTGAGATGCTTTTCTGAAATAAATACTGCAATTTTTTCAAAAAATTCTATTGCTAATAATGTTTGAATTGCTAGATGGATTTGGATTTGGATTTAATTCTCTAAACAAAAAGTTAGTCATACCCACGCCCCCCAAACTAGAAATTTGGGGAAACATGTGTTAAAAGTTATTAAGAAATAAAAACAGCAGAGAAAAAGGGCCGTTTTTGGGCAGCCGTAATGCGAAAACTGCGGGGCATATTTTGACCAAATGAGAAACAACTTGAGCACAAAGCGTAAATCCATATAGTAGATTTTTAAATATTCGACAGAGAAGGAGGTGCCCCCTGCTCCTAACATATATATATATATATATATATATATATATATATATATATATATATATATATATATATATATATATATATAATTACATGGCCTGCGGTAGCAATCATGTAGTTATGGTTAAGTTGCTAAACCCATAGGACGAGCACTTTTTGGGTGGCTTATAACTTTGCTCCCCCTGGACGAATCCTCACCAAACTTTGCAAAAAGAGTATATGGCCCACTCTGAATTACTTTGCAAAGTTAGGTGACGTTTGGTCAAGGGGGGGCAAAGTTATAGGGGGGTCCCAAAATGTCTTTTTTTCCCATAGACATAATGGGGAAAAATTTCTGTCGCGCCTACAGCCCAAACCGCTGGACGCATTTTCACCAAATCTTCGGCAGGAGCGGCGGTTTGGTCCCGAAAGCGTGCCTTTGTTAATTTGGTACAAAAATCCGTCCAGTAGTTTCTTTTTAAACAACCAAAATGTAAGGCAAAAAAATAAGTGATATCTATGTCCAGTCCGCTGACTCACTTCCCTGTACGGTCCGCGGACTGGCCTCTGATTGGCTGGTTGGTCCGCGGACTGGCCTCCGATTGGCCAGAAAAATTTGCGGACTGTTGCGTGGTCTGCGGACATCGGGACCCGCCCGCTGATTGCGTTGTGAGAAAACGTGAAATGCGTCGGTTTTCCTGAGGCGCCCACCATCTTGGATTCGATTACTTTTTGGGGTCCGCGAGCAGCGTAGTGAAAACATTAAAAAAAAGCAGCATTGCACTTGTCAAACAAACTCAATAAACAATCTCTGGGGATGTGGGGGGGATGAGGATGGGATTAGATATGGCCATAAGAAGCCAAAAAATGGGTTGTTTCACCCCCCGAAAGTATGCGAACACTCCAGATGTCCTGGGGCAGTGCTGGGGTGTTAGCGGACACTTCAGATGTCCTAGGACATCTGTACCTATTTCTGCATTACAGGGTTGGGGAAAAGCAGTTTTTGGATGGCTTATAACTTTTGCACCACTCAATGAAACTGCATGTAATTTTGCAATTTTATTCTAGAACTAATCCTGAATGGTTTTGGAAAGCTTTGTGGGATTCTGTCAAGAGCGGCCATGTTAGAGCGGTGTTATTTGATGAAACTGCACAACATTTGGCAAAACGATTTTGGATCTAGATATAATGGTTTTCTAAAGTTTGGTGGGATTTTCTCAAGAGGGGGCGAAATTAGAGGTGGGGTCTCAACATTTTTAGATGGCTTATAACTTTGTTGCTATTTCACAAATGTGGACAAAAGTTTTGAAAAGATTATAGACCCAACCTTCAATGTTTGTGTAAAGACTGAATGGATTTTGTCAAGTGGGGGCTAAGTTATATGACTATTGTATGTATATACATTTTAATTCTTTTTAAAAAATAAAACATGGGCGGATTTCAAGCAAACTCGTGAGGAGCACTGGCAAGGACATTAAAGCATGGTTTTGCAAATGTGCCCGAGTTTTATTTTTCGACAAGTGTCATAATGTAGGTACAAATAATAGTCATATACTTTTGGTGACTGAGGTATAGCCTGTGGCTGTGGGCAGTAGCCAGATTGTCTGGGTCATGGCATAAGGTCATGACGCGGACAATCTGGCTACTGGCCATGACGATAGGGACGAAAAATTGTGTTAAAGTGGCTGTGTCTACCTGGGACCGGCTATGTGGTAAAGTGATTCGAAGGTAGGATAGGTTTGAAAGGGAAAAAAAGTGCTTGTGGTAATATGTTCATAGGGTTTTGCAGGATGCCATGGCAAGGGAATAGAGGCTGTGCACAGAGCCCCACCTTCTCTTTCCATGTTGGCTGTCTTGGAAAAGGATTTTCCTTCCTGCGGCATCCCGCTGTAGGAAGGATAATCCTTCCTTCCTACAGCGGGACCCCGCAGGCGTCCCGCTATAGGAAGAAAAATCTATGTTTTTGCACCCTAGGTTCCCGCTATGGGAACCAGGGGTGCTAATGGCCTTTATCCCCCCATTTCAGAGGATGCAATCAATGATAATGGTCCGTTGCCCTCCTTATTTATTTATTTATATCATGCCAAAGCCCGCAGACGACAGGCTGTGTGGTTACAGTATTTGTTGAGGAAGATGAGGTGGAGGAAGACAGCTTACTACTTGCTGAGAAAGGAACATCCTTTCTGAGAGCATTGCGGTCATTGGATTTGGTGTGGCGGTGCATGGAGGTGGTCCCGTAGGAGTACTGTCCAGGTAGTCTGCGACTGAGTACAAAATTGCATTTCACTTTGGTAGCTTTAGCCTTTGGTACACTCCCAACAGTATCAAAGAACTTGCACACCCATGATTCGATCTTGGTGCTATAAGTAGGCACTTCCTCTACCTTTTCCTTTTTTTGTTGTGAAGGTCCTCCAGCTGGTGGTGGTGGCTATTGGGGAGGAGGGATGGCAATAACTGATGCCATTTTTAAGATAAATAGCAGTTTTGATAAAACTCTTCCAAGTATGTACCGTGTACTAGAGGTTCCATGTAATAATGTCGCCACAAAAATATCGCCATACAAAAATATCGCCGAAAAATGGTTGTTTTTTGTGGCAACATTATTGCATGGAACATGCTGGGGACAGCCCCGCAACCCCAAATGTTTTATTTTTTATTTTTTTATTTATTTTTTTAATTATTATTTTTTTTTGCCCCTATAGCCACATATATGGTCGCCCAAATAATATCGCCACGACATTTTCGCAGCGATATCATTTACGGCGACCATATATGTGGCAATATTAATACCTGATACGTACTAGATTGGTAATGGATAATGAGTACGAAAAGGTGTAGGAGGTGTGCAAGGGAAATTTTGAAGTTGAAAGTTCCTAGATCAGTAGAAAAATCAGTTCCGAACTGTCTTCGAAACATGGATCCGATCACGATCACGAAGTGCAGATGCCTGTCATGATGCCTACCCCCGGGCATCCAGATAGAGTCCATCAGCCCCGGGAGCAGGCATCCAGATACTCATTAAAACCCCAACAGCCCCGCCTGGATTCAGTCCTGGCGCCTTAGGCGCCACTCTCATCATAGAAATTAGTCCTAGCGCCATAGGCACCAGGCTCATAGACTTTACTTACCTTATGCAGACTATGCTGCAAATGAGTCCAAGCCAACGTGAGGCCTGGATGGGACTATTTTATTACAGGCGCTATTTTTTACTTGGGTGTGGTTCTGGGGATCTTCTTACCTGGGACTACTCTGCAGGCTATTTAAACCACGCCCGAACAGCAGCTCATGCTTCGTGTTATTCTGCATCAAGCAGCGTAACGCTCACTGTGTCTGCAAGTCAGCATCCAGTCTTCTGCCACGCCCGCCTCGAATCCGGAGCTCCTAGACAAAGGGAAAAGAAAGGAGAAGAGGTTAGATCACGGACATTATTTGATTCTTTACCTGATTCCGGAGCCGGCACATCTCCGAGCCTGGAAAGGACATTATTGCAGCACGCGTCGCTTCGCCAGCAGCAGCGCCGCGTTATACTCACCAGTCCACTGCATCTTTCAACTCGGCGTTGCCGCCATCATTTTCTTAGTCGAAACCCAGCACCTGGGGGGGAAAACAAAAGGAATAACAAGGTGAGTCGAGAAAACCGACAAAGACAAAGACAATCTCTTTGCCACCATAGGCTTACCTGCCTTACCACCGGAGGTATTATCCTTTAATTCGCTGCATCTTTCTATGCCGCACCTATAAAGGGAGAGAAAACAGCAAGGTAAACTCATGCAACTTTTACCGGACAGTGTTTGGTAATACAGACTCTTACCTGAACGCCATCAGCTGCCTCCAGGCAATATTCTTTTGGACCCAGCTGCAACCTAACGAGGGAATGGAACAAGAGTGAACATCGGACATATTGAACTCTTTGAACTTTATAGACACTGGAGTCAATATTCCTCCGGAACTCCTCCAGTACCTTCAAACCAGTGAAGTAACTGGTATGTACGCGCCCCTGCATGCCATGCAGAAAGGAGAGCTCATCATTTAAAAACATAAGGTGAGGTTACCAAGAGGAGATATCAGAGGTGATTAGTGGGGAGAACGAGAACAGTTGGGGGGGGCCATCACTAAAGTCCACGGGTGGCTAAATCCCTTTCTCCACTTGCAGGAGAATACTTCTACGAGTCCAGCAGACAAGATTAGGCGGGCCAGTCCAGACTGTCATCTCTTCACTACGCATCACGTTGGTGGAGACCGCAGCTGTCTGGGTCCGATCGACGCCCCTGTGGGAACCAGGTGAGCGTAACAACGCCTTCCCGAACACGTCACCATGCCACCGTATCGCACTGTCCAGAAGGTCTGTGTGTAAGTCAGACGTTCTTGGACATCTACGGATGTAAAATTATTTCAAAAAGTTGCAAAAAGTGTATAGACGTGTTAAAAATGATGCTACAAGGTGAAAAATGGCAAGAGTTTTAAGGTGAAACTTTGTAAATTGGACACTAATATTGCTTATTGGCTAATTATGATATTAGTAAATTGTAGGAAAATAGTATGCACTGGTAAAAACCCATGAAAATCACTGAAAAAACTGTGTTAAAGGGATGTTATGGTTAAGATGCACTACTAAAAACCTATTAAATTCTATGAAAAAACGTTGTTAAAGGGACGTTATGGTTAAGTTGCACTAATAAAAACCTATGAAATTCAATGGAAAAACATTGTTACAAGGACATTATGGTTATAGGTAAAACCGAAAAACCTCAGAAATTCACCAGTTATGGTAAGCTAAGCAACCATAACTCGCACCACCACCGTGCGCTGCTAAGACTAACACCCAGGACATCAAAGATGACATCACAAATGTCATTGATGACATCACTGATGACATCACATGTGAAATTAATGTTGATGAAAAGTCCCTACCTACAAGGGGTTGTTTTATTATGTTGGTAACAAGATGTCAGGGGTGATTGTGTAATGTTGCCTATAACCATAACCTCCCTGTACAATGTTTTTCCATTGAATTTCATAGGTTTTTATTAGTGCAACTTAACCATAACGTCTCCTTAACTAAGTGTTTTCATATATATATATGTATATATATATATATATATGTGCTTTGCAGCAGAGAGGTTGAGAGACTTTTTAGAAATGAAAATCCACCATTTTATTTTGCTTCCCGCGATAATGTCAGGAGAAGCTGAACATGAGAAATGCTCAGAATGCTGTTTGGAGGAGGAAAACAGATGCCATGAAGTTTCGGAATTAACTCCCCCCATGACCTTAGAGAGTCTGTTAATCTTCACGACTTAGAAAGAGACTCAAAATTCTTCTGTTTATGTATTCACTCCTAGGGTAACCATGTACATTTAGGGATTTTCAGGGTGGGTTGTAGAGCGATTTACAGGGAGATTATTTTCCGTTTATCAGGGGAAGACCGCAAGAATCACAAGGATTACTGCGGCCACGGAAATACATTTGCATCACACTAAGCGATGAGTGATGGGGTGAATGGGAGAAGGTTAGGGAGGGAAAAAGCCATTGAGTGGAGTGAGGGGACCTGGAAAAAGCAAGAGGGACACATGTTAAGTGCCTGTGAGGACATGGAAGAATTGTTCGCATTATCGCAGGAATTGGCGACCCGCCATGCTACCACAGGAATTTCTGTTATTGGAAATTATTACTGTGAAATTATCATGGGAATAAGGAGTTAGAAAAAAAGTTTAACACCTGCAGTGCCTACATCTAATGGGCAGGGGACAATAAGTTCAGCACTCGCATTTCAATCAAGTCCACCTTAACTATGCATCCGCTGTGGTGCAGTGTATGACCACAATCATGACATCACAGATGACAACACTGGTGACGTTACTAATTACATCATACATGACATCACTGATAGCATCACTAATGATAACCACCTTGATCTCACTGATGATTACATCATATATGTCATTATTGATTATATAAGTAAGAATATCTTTGTTCACCTCTTTTGGTACATATTTTATTTCATAACACTTAACAATAATAGCAACAAGACATGAAACAATACACTGATACAGAATTATCATATGACCACGTGTAGAGCATTATTTTTAGTTTAAATGTTATAAGGTGCTAAATACTACAAACTATGTAGCGTCATACAAATAGTTTGAATTTAATGTATTAGTAAGTAATTATTCAGTGAAAAAACATTAGTTGACGCAACATTAAGGTGCCACTTTAATACCACAAAACCCATGAAGTTCAGTAGGTGTTGGAAGCTATGCTACCTTAACTATGAGGCCCCCATAGTGTTGCCCCTCAGCACACTGTTGACATCAGAAATTACATCACTGATGATATCACATATGACATCACTTATGGCATCATGAGTGACTACACTGTTACAGCAGATGACGTGTCCAAGATATAGAGATGCAACATTTGAAAAGCATGTTTCTGCATATAAGGCTGGATGATTCAGGTGCAAAGCCTCTGTGTTTTTTTGCATTTAAAAATATAGCCCATTTACAACCATGGTTTTCTTACACATCAGAGTTACTCTGTATTGATTGAGCCCTGGCTATGATGAGATATTCTAGCCCCATTATCACTCAGTTCTAAAAACAGTCCTTATGCAAAAAATGCATTTTAGTACTCCCATTATGAGTTTACACCTGTCCACTAAAGAATAAAACAAACATAATAAGGGGCAGTCTCAGGCCCCAAAGTTATATCACTACATTTTGTAACTACATTTTGGCACTTTTGAAAATATGAAACACTGGACGATTAACACTAAATGAGCAAAAGCACGGTTTCAGGACCGGACCAAAGATCCTCATGAATGTTTGGTGCATATCCATCCTGTGGTTTGGGCTGTAGCCACAAGCAAAATGTGGTCCCCATTCAAGTCTATCGAGATTTCTAAAATGTTTGGACCCCTTACAACTTTTCCAACCCTTGACATAACTGCACCAAACTTTGCTAGAATATTTAAAGTCAGGTATATATTGTGTTTGCAAAGATTTGTGCAGATTCGTTGGAAGGGCACCAAAGTTATAAGCCACCAAAAAACCTACCCTGACCCACCTACAACTCCCCCCCCCCTTTGACGGAATCACACCAAACGCAGTAATAATCTTCAAGGTCAGGTCTATATTGTTGTCACAAGATTTTGTGTGGATTAGAAGAACGGATCCAAAGTTATAAGCGCTTTGCTGTCTCAGTAATGTATGCATGTATTATAGTATTCTAGTGCGGTGGTTGCCGCACTGTAGTTAAGATGAGTTCCATAGGAAACCCGAAAATTGGATTGCTAATAACTTTAGACTTGCATGACGGATTTGGCAGATATTTTGCAAACAAAATGTTTGTCTATGGCCCCCTCATGGATTGGAAATTTTGGGAAAGATTTGTTAAAAAATGAAAAAGTCTTTACGAAAGCAAAATAACCGCTGTTGTCGGCCTACTCCCATTTATTTTCCCATAGAGAAAAAGTCTGCAGGGCAAAAACCGCTGGATTGAATTTGACCTAATAAGAAGCAACCTGGGCACGAAGCATTGACTCGATTTCCGGGATGGGTCTCGGGTTTTGTAAGGATCAAGAGTAAGACTCGGACACAGTAACAAGTTTCAGTATGAAATAGGACCTTTATTGTCAAAATTATAAAAGGGGTTGGGGAAATCCTACCTGTCCCTGTGTCTGAGGGGTTTCTCTGCCTCTACAAAACTAATGAACGCCTGTGTCAGGATGTTAAACCCAAGAGCGTCCTCCGTACTATGTCCAAAAACCTTAAACTGACATGCTAAACTTAAAACAATGTGTACAAGGTGATTTCTGTAAGCTATGCACTTGTAGTTCCAAACATAAATTTCTAAGGTGCCGAAAACAAAAAGGAATTAAAGGGCCATGAGAGGGAGGGCTCCTCCCTTCCCCTATGTTTCTTCTGGTCTTTTACGGCCTGTCCGGTACATTTGAGAGAAAAAAGGGCAAATCATGTTCCACTGTTTAAAAAGGCTCTCTCCTTGTGTCTCTTTTTTTATACAATATTTCACTTCACATTTTCAAGGGGGAGGACTTCACCCTTGAGTTTCTCCACTTATTATGCTTCCACAGTTGTAAGGAAAATAACTCTTTCTCTTTGTTCCTTCTGTTTTCCACCATTTAATATATTAATACAGTACAAGGTTATTCCAGGTAGAATAAGCCTCCCCTTGAGTCTCTTTTAAGCACACAGTTCTCATGATTCTTCAGTTTATCTCACTCTGCATCTCAATTAACCTTAAAGGCGTATGGTTCTTTACTTTTCCTTTGACTGTTCCCCTTTTTACCGCTGGTGTTCTCTCCTGACAGGGTATTGCGACTTTATTAGTGATCCTTAAAAGAGGTATGGGTCTTCCCTTTTTGTATTCATACTCACTGTTCCACGGTTTCAGGTTTACTACTCTTCTTACTCCTGGTTTACTCTCCTGCCAGGATATCACAATTCTGTTTCTTGGATGTGGGTCCTAGACTTGCACAATGCCTGGTTTACTCTCCTACCAGGACTTTATATCCTTTCATGGGTGTGAGTCCCAGACTCACTGTTTGCGTGGTTCCCTATCCTGCCAGGGCTTTTCCATTCTCTACTCACTTTTTATTTCATCCAAGAAATAATGCTTTTCCAGTATTGGATCACCAACCCTTTCTCAGCAAAGTTCTTATTGGTGTCGTCAACTCTTTTCAAATATTGAGTCACCGATCCTTTCTTAACACTGGTATTATTCGTATCAATGTCCGTTTCCAAGCATTGGGTCACCAACCCGTTCTTCACACTGTTCGTATTTGCATCAACCTCTGTCTCCAAGCATTGGGTCATTGACCATGTCTTAACACTGTATTTGTATCAATCTCTCATTCCAAGTATTGGGTCACCGACCCTTTCTTAACACTGTTCGTATTTGTATCAATCTCTCTTTCCAAGTATTGGGTCACCGACCCTTTCTTAACACTGTTTGTATTTCCATCAATCTCTTTTTCCAAGATTTGGATCACTGTCCCTTTCTTAACACTGTTGATATTTCTGTCAATCTCTCTTTCCAGGATTTGGGTCATAGATCCTTTCTTAAAACTGTTTGTATTTGTACCAGTTCCTCCAATTACTTTAATTGGGTTTCTCGCTCTGCTAATGATATGCGACACTTGCTCTCTAGCACTTCGGTAATCCATTCACTGTCTCAGGGCTTACCGTGCAGCTCTGGCGTTCCTCGCGTTCTGTCTTCTTCTCTTTCGGTTCTCTGACTGGGGGGGCGTCCCGTTAGCTGGTTGACTCCCGGGTTATGTTCCTTTGCTTCTGGCGACTGCAGCTGCCTATAGTAATAAAGCAGTGAGCTTCTCTTGGCTGTTCTCGTCAGCCTTTATGTTGCCTTGCACAGTGTACTTGCCTCCAGCGTTCTAACCAGCGTCAGCACAAGCTGTGTTCCGGTGCAGTATCTGCCTCTCACTCGTATTCCGTTCAGTTGTGTGAGTTTTAAACATCCCTGCATTAGTTAACACTTTCCAAAGACAAGAACGTGGCGTTTGCTTACTGCTTCTGGTCATCCTCATTGTTCCGTCCCTCTTCCTTGTCTTGGTACTGAAAAAAGGGGGGAAGGTAAATAAGGTTCTTGGTCAAGAAAACATGGGAATTCTTTATCTGCAACACAATAAGCCATATAGTCATGTTGCAAAGGCACATGAGTGTCATTAAGAATTATATATGAAGAGGGGCGCCAGAGAGGCAATCCTATAGTATCCGCTCTTTATCCTGCTCTGCTCGAACTGCCATTGCGTCTACATATGACCCACACGAAATAGGAATGTTCCGTGTATGACCTGGATCAACTCCGATGAACTGGAGTACTCCAGAGACGTAGATAGCGGGGCATACATCGCTGGTGTGTCTTGGAGGCGGGCCTTGCTCGTTGGAGTTCGCGGCCGGTGGACACGGCCCATGACGGCGACCGAAGCAGGGAGCGCAGTGGATCTCCCTGTGCCGTTGGCAAGCTGCGCCACCCGAAAAGAAGGAGGCACTCATACCAGGTTCGGGTGCATGGCTGCTGGCACATCAGAACTGAGGAAACACCCTCCCACACCCACGTGAGCACGATTGAGGCTCTGCTATTACCCAGAATACCAGGCTCGCCAGAAGGCGGCCCAAGTAAGGCAGCGATAGAAGCCCTGAACCACCTTGCCACCTGGGGAACGGCGTGCATTGCTATGGTTAGTGGCGGCCACTAGCCAGGTCAGCAGGAGGCCGATTGCAGTGGACCACTCGGTCCCTCCAGTCTGTGTGCTGGAGAGACCCTGACTAGACATGTTGGAAGGAGGAGGAGCCCCTGGCGTCTCCCGTGGCCATACCTGGATCCACTGGGTGCATCTGAATATAGGGCTGCACAATTGGGAGAAAACAGAGCCCTGACCTTGGGTAGTGATCCTGTAGGGCCCCAGCTAGGCAAGCAGAGGTGAGCGCAACCCTGGTGAACATTAACTGAGTAATTTGAGGGATGTAAGGCACTGCTTGACGGAGTGACTATTGTCAGGCGGTCCAGAAAATACAGTGCCACCCAGTTTCGGCACAGGCCATTGGGCTGAAAATAATCTGCTTAGGCTCCAACCCATGCAGTTTCAGTGCCCAATTCTTCCTTTGTGTCATGTGAAAAGGGGTGGAGAGAGGGCAGGGTGCCAGGCATCGTCAGGCCCAATCTAACGAGATCTGTGGGAAAGGGACATTGCTGTGGGTCCGTGGTGAGATTCTTGAAGACGACAGGTTTCCCACAGCGAGTCTGTGGGAACATAATCAGCACAATGTCAAAGTCACTAAAATCAGGCAAGCAACAGACCAAACTGCACACTCCGGCCAAACCCCCACCACTCGGGGACTGTTCCCCGAACAAAGCCTCACAGTCCTCATTGCTGGATCCGGGTGGAGCACTCAGTGATATCAAAATAATGCTAGGCCAAGTACAAGCAAGTATACCATCACTGGATGGCAAGATGGATACAATGACATGCTAAGTATACAATATGCAGGTGAACATAGACAATCATGGAGATCGTCTCGAGGAGGTCGAAAGTTGAATATCCACGTTTGAGGACGAGTCTAACACCAGGAGAGATTTAGTTACAATCAAAAAGGTGATGAAAGAACTAACGGACAAGCAGGAAGATCTCAAGTCTCATTCCCGGTGCAATAACCTGCGAATTGTGGGGGTAGCCAAGGAGGCGGCCCACTGTAATATGGAAGTTATGGTGGAAGGCATGTTGAAGGAAGTCCTGGGCAACGAGGAATTATCAGCGGTGTCCATTGTAGAGAGGGCCTACTGTATTCCAAGTGGAAGGAAGCCAATCCCGGGAGTGTCTGCTCGCCCCTGTTAGCCAGACTGCTGAATTATCTGGACAGCGACGTAGCTATACCTAAAGCTAGGGAAAAAGGCTCCCTGACATACCATGGTGCACAGATGCGGCTTTTTTCCAACTTCTCAGACAAAGTACAGACTGCCAGGCAAACGTTCATTGATGTCTAAAGGAGACTCAGAGAGAGGGACATGAAGTATGCCATGCTTTTCCCAGCTAACCTTAGGGTGGAGCATGATGGAAGGGCATTACTTTTCTACACCCAGAAGGTGGCAAATACATTTCTTGAAACCGTGCCAAGGGCAACGCGCCGTAGAGGAAACTAATAATGGGTGCAATCTAGTCCTGGGGATGGCTGGTCCTGGCGAGCCCCCAAGCGTGAGCTTATGTTTTGTGTTTTGGTGAGGTGGGAGGGGGAAAACTGGCAGGTTGGGGTTGCTGGAGAGGGCACAGGGGGGTTGTTAATGGGGTTAATGATAAGAATGCACAGTGGAATTGAGAGTTGCTCTACCTTACTGAACAATGGGGTGTTACAGCATTACAAACTATGCAAGAGGAACATTACGTGGTTGTAAGGATAATCTGGCTACGTAATGACCAAGTTACTTAGAAGCATGACATGGAATGTGAAAGGCCTGCACTATCCGTATAAGTGCCGGAAGGTTCTATTGTATATGTAGAGACACCATATAGATGTAGTGTTTCTTCAAGAGACGCATCTAATCCCGGGTGGGGAATGGAAATTTGGGCGGCACTGGGGATGTCACCGTTATTTCTCATCCTGCTCCTCATACTCTAGAGCAGTGTGTATCCTATTACACAAATTCTTCGGGTTCCGCCTGACCGCCATGGCTAAAGATCAAGAGGGAAGAGGCCTGCTAGTGCAGGGAATCATACAGGTCTGGCTGTGCACACTGATTCATTATTATGGCCCTAATCAGGATTTCGGTAGAGACCCTTGTGTGGATTAACCGCCAATTGGAAGGGTCGTCACCCGGGGAAATTATATGGCCCGGGTATTTTAATGTGGTCATGGAGCCCGACCAGGATCGCACTGGGGGGGTTCACTTTCCGGCATGCATCGAAGGTGACATGCAAACTGCATGATATGTGCTGGGTTTGGGAGGTCAGTGATGTCTGCAGGATTAGGAACTCAGAGAAAACACAATACACGTTCCACTCCTCTGTCCATAATTCTGCATCAGGAATAGATTATTTCTTGGTTTCCCACACACTTGTAAGTAAGGTATTCGAGGTATCCATTTTGGCGTGCACACTATCGGATCATGCCCCAGTGCTGATAGCCATTGAGTTACCTGGTCAAGATAGGGAGAGGATGCCATAGGCATATAAAAACGAGGGGTTAACCAAGGCAATAGATACCTTTTTTTAATTAAATGTTGGGTCAGTGACATTGTGGGAGAGATTTAAATGTGTAATTAGACGGGAGTGCATCTCGAAAGAAGCAGGGGTGCTAAAGCAAATTTGCAGTCAACTGGTAGACACTGATGCCCATACACAGTTTACAAAGAGCGAAGGCCACACCAACACTGATAGAACAAGTAGAGATTAAAAAACGGCTGCAGTAGTTCAGCAAATTGACATATAGAGAAGGGACATTTCTCCTGGGAAAAACAGCATTGCGGCAGAATGGGGAGGGGCAGCGCCGGGTAGACTATTGGCAAGAGCTGCAAGATTAGATGGCTGTATGGATCAGATTTGATCATGAAGGACGAACAAGGTGTAGAGAGATTCGCAAATTCAGAGATAGTTCAGGAATTTTGCAGGTTTTCTGGTTGACTGTATTCCTCCCAAATACAGGTTTCCCAACAAGAGGTGAACAACTACTTAGACTATACTGGTGCACAGATGAGGAAAGAGAGTGGTTGGGCCGTCCTGTGTCGTTAGAAGAGGTGCTGTTAGCTGTTAAATCTCTCCTGTCTGGGAAATCCCCTGGACCGTACGGTTATACAGCTGAGTTCTACAAATACGTTGCCATGAAATTGGCTCCCCATCTACCGCAGGTGTACCACCAAAGCCTGCGGGATGGCCGAATATCAGACTCCATGAGGGAGGCGGTGGTGTTGGTGTTGCTAAAACCAGACAATGGGGCAGATGATTTCTCTTCCTACTGGCCCATATCCCTAATCAATCTAGATAACAACATTCTGGCCAAAATACTGGCATCTAGGTTGGCACCACTGATGCATAGGTCAGTAAAGGCAGATCAATTCAGGTTTATACCGGGGCGCTCCACTTCATATGGATTACGCAGGATGTTTTGGTTGATGTTAGTGGTACATCTCAAACTTGGCAGCACTTTTAGATGCCACCAAGGCGTTTCATTCAGTACAATGGCCTTTTTTATTTGCAATATTACGTAGGATGAAGGACCAATTTATATCTTTAGTCTCATTGTTGTATGCATCGCCCAGTGCTAGGGTCAGGGTGAATACTCAGCTTACTCCGTTATAATGTTGAAGAGGGGCACGCAGCAGGGATGCCCTGTATCTCCATTGCTTTTTGCACTGGCGATAGAGTCGTTAGCTGAGATGATTAGGGAACGCAACCTACATAGAGCAATGCAACTTTGTAAACACAGAGTGGTTGTCTCCCTGTACGCAGACGACATGGTTCTCTTTGTTACTGACCCAAAGTGTAACCTTGACCCGATCATGCGGGGAACTTCTCTGGGCTAAGAATTAAAGCCACAAAATCGGTTAGTTCCCACTAACAGACAGCGCCAAGCGTTATTTGTACAGTTGGGGGTTTCAGTGGCATGGGGACTTTACTCAGTATGTAGGGATAAATATTGCCCGGGCTCCAGCAGACATATATAAGTATAATTACCAGAGAGTAATGGAACAGGCTACACTAACGATGGATATGTGGATGGATGTATCAATTAACCTCTATGGGAGAATGTCCTTAGTTAAAATGGTGCTGCTACCAGGATTTCTATATGTGTTCCTCAATGTCCCACTGGTGCTACCCAGAAAATATTTCCGGGATCTGAGCTCTATGATACTGCGGTTCATTTGGGTAGGGAAGCAGGAAAGAATTTCATGGGGGATGTTGGTTGCACCATTAAATGAGGGGGGATTGGTGCTACCAGATTTTGAAAATTACTACGACGTAGCTCAAGCAGGGTTCCTCCTCTATTGGTTTGGGGGCTAAGTAGACAGAAGACATGTGGAGGTGGAGAGAGCACTGGCAACACCATTCTGTTTGCTGTCAGTTATTTTGACAGCACCAGATAAGACTTCCAGAGTAAACAACAGAAAATATGAATTTTAACATGTTTTTTAAGGGTTGTATTTGTTAATGTAATTTTCTTAACATCAGTTTTAAAAGATTGTTTTATCTGTTTGTATACAGAAAATTTAAATCATGTTCAAATTATAGATGTTGAAAGGTTGTAAGTCAACCATATCAATTTTTTTGTTGTTGATATACCTCTAATTGAAATGCCTTCCTTGTTGCGCTTTAAACACGTGATTAACAGGAGTGTCTAGTGCTCCAAGTTCCATTCAATCATGTTGATCTATTTTGAGGAGTAAAAATGCCTTTTCCAAATCAAAGACTTTATGCATTTGTAGCCATTATTGTTTAAAATTAAGCGAGGTTGGTGAGCTCTAATGCTTTCAGATGATCACTATTGTGGTTACATAATAAATCATATTTATGTCACTGTCAACAGTTCATGAGCAACTGCAATTTCGTGAATATTGCTATCAAAGTGAACGCTGTTATAATATGCCCAGGTAAACCTGCGCCTATTAAAGGAAAATGTGTATGGAGATTTACGTTTCGGTCTGGCAAACGTAAATCTCCATACTGGAGAAAAGTGAAGTTGTGTAAAATAAATAAGTTTTAAAGAAGCTGAAAGTAGAGTTGCATGAAGCAAGAACTAATAGTTGTCCCTTTTATCTTCTAAGAATGGGATGTCTGGGAATGCATTTCATTTTTCACACGGGGTATTGCCATTTTGTGAAGCCTGAAATATGTGATTTTGGTGCACAATTTTGGTGGAAAACAAGGTGCACAATCAATGTTTTAAAAAAACTTAATCTTGCGTTTTCTATTAAGGAATAATATCAATATTGATTGTTTAAATTGCAGGTATTGCAAGAAGTTATTATTATATAAAGCTTATACCACACCACACGCCCATAGGCCTCAGGGCGCAAATAAAACAATACAAAGACAGCACTAAACAACAAACAAAGGAGAGTCAGAACCAAGAGCTGGGAACCAAGACTCACTTAATCAATCCCTCTTGTTAAACAGGGGCCTGCTCATCACTCTCTTAAAGCGATTCACTTAAGGAATAGCAGGTAAAGCAGGAGGAAGGTCCTTCCAAGCCCTGGGAGCCCACACATCAAACCTTGTTCCCACAAACTTCTGCAATTTAAAACAGAGTTGTAAGATCTTTTTACCATCATTCGACCAGACCAGTCTCCTACATGGGCGGCCTTAAGTCGGTCAGCAAGATATCAGGGAGCATTGCCATTCTGACATTGATGACTCGAGTACGATTTTTGTGTACAATTCTATGCTCGACTGCCAACCAGTGAAGGGATTGTCTGGCCGTGGAGGCATGCTCCTTCGTACCCAGGCCCCGGATAGCCCTCACTGCTCTATTCTGGATGGTATGAAGCTTTTGCAGATTAGCCATGGAGGTGCCTGCCAACAAGCTGTTACAATAATCCAGTCTGGATTTAATAATAGCAGAAGCCAAGTTGGACCTGTTTTCCTCATATAAGTATGGTTTGAGTGTCTCAATAATTTGTGACATAGGCACAGGATGACCACAGATGAGAAGTATGCTTCTTCATAGAGAGCTGGGAGTTCAGATACACTCCCAATATTTTGACAAAAGGGGCACCATAATAGTACAGCCAGCAATTGTGAACTGATTGTAGCGCGACTCCAGCTTTTTTAGCCAAGGGCCTGATCCTACAATCAAAAATTCCGTTTTACTATCATTCAAGGCTAAGGAGTTAGTAGCCATCCATGATTGAATCGACAAATAAACCCAATTGATGGTGTCTGAGTCCCGGACATAGTCCCCCAGAAGTTTTAAATGTATTTGGGTGTCGTCTGCATACTTTGTATAGCTAACGCTGAGGCTATCCAAGAGATCGAAAAGGGGCCTTGATTAGATGCTGTAAAGAGCCGGCAAGAGACAGGAACTCTGTGGTACCCTACACATCAGTGAAACACGGCGAGCTTGAAAATGACTCGTAGACCCTGTCAGAACAAGGCCCCAAAAAAGTCTTTATCCATCTATTAAGTTAACTTGAGCTATGGTAATGGGAAACTGAAATTTAATACAAGATGTATCCTTATTTGTCAGTAGGTAACCTTTGCTTTGCCCTCTCCTAGCCCCTCACTTGCGAACACACAAACTCCATTCGGGAAGCATTCCACCAGAGTAAACTAAAAAAATAGGGTGCCATTAATCATTATCTACAACTGCATGAAACAAAAGTGAGCTTGCCTGAATTTGTTTATTCTTTTCATTCCTATGATAATATGGGAAAAAAACAAAGCAAATCAAACATTTTTTGTATTGGAATTGTGGAATGTTGTAAAGCGTGCTACTCATATTTTACAATGTTATGGTAAGTGGTCACACTTATCTGTCATTTCCTTTGCTCTCTAGTGTGTACCTTGTCACCTTCACCCTCCTCGCCTCCTACAGCACTGTAAATCTGGGGATTCCCTAAGTGTTAATATGAAGCAAGATTTATCCAAACAGCTTTAATTTCCCTAAATTGCTGGGAGCAGAACATCATTACATAATTTCTCAACAGAAAATCTATATGTTGGCAGAAGAGTGTAAAAAGTTGTGTTATAGCCCCACGTAGGGAAAACATGACCTGATCCATGGCAAGAATCATTGAATTCATATAGAGAAAAAGAGGGAGCATCAGACTTTCTCCACATATGTGTAATAACCAGCCGAGCCACTGTCAAAAGCAGAAAGAGGAGTTTCTACGAGCTGAAGGAGAAAAACCTCACACTGCGCTTGCCACTGAGCAAAGTCCCACCAATAGAATAGCAGACTACTGTGGCACAGGGAAACACAGGATCTCCTGGGCTGCAGCTTATACCTCTTCTTACAGAATCTTGAGCTTTGGGCATGACCACCAAATATGCATGTCGCCACCTTTCACAGCAGCCTCACCAGCATACATTACATTGATTCAGGAAAATGTTGAGGAGTATTCTGGGCCCCTGTACCAGCCATAAAATACCTTACTGCACTTTCCACATCTGCATATTGATATTTATTTTGGGTATAGTGCTCCGTAGTAGTTAGCACCTTTGATTATCCGGCTGTCTGTTGAATGTAGTCCCCCAACTATTCATGCACACCAATATGACTGAGCTCTGGAATTTTTGAGAACTTTATATAGAGGAAACTAAGTGCCGTTTGTGGGGGGTTACTAGCTTTTCAAATGTTGTCAATAGTCTAACAGCCCCAGAGCAATTATCCCTCTGCAGTACCCTGTCTCTAATCTGTATATAAGAAAGTCTGTACTGTCGATCAACTCCATACTCCACTTTACAGCACTCAAATGACTTCAACAGCACGTCTATAAACCTATAATTTAAGGTATTACGTTCCATCTTCCTCTATTTGATAAAACATCTGATTGGGAGCAGGCACACATTAAGGATCTTAGTTATTAGGTGAATGGGGACAAGGGAAAGTAGTAATCTGCAATGTAGTTGAAGCTTTTCAGATGCTCAGCATGTTACTGGTCACTCCAGAGATGTGTGCATTTATTGGGCGATCAGTTATTTACATCCACAGTACATCTCAAGTGACTGTCCTATAGCCACATGTTCTATTGCTGCCCAAACCTTAGTAGTACTCTTTGAGATCCATTCAAGCAAAATATCGAGCTCGGCTGTGTTATAGTAATAACCAAAGTCTGGAATGGCCAAACCCTATGTTTTGCAGCCCATACTATTGAACTAGAGACTTGGGAACCCTAGCACCCCAAAAAGAAGCATGTACAATTGTATGTAATGTTTGAAAGAGTAACTTGGGCTCAAGCATCAACTTGGGTACAACCATCTCAATAACCTTTATGCACCGTAGCTTTGCTACATGACGCACATTCTACATATACAAATATTGTTTAATATTATCTAGTAAGTTAGGGTAGTTAGCTTAATACCAGGAATGTACGTTCTTTGTTGTACATACCCATGAATACTTTATATTTTGAGGATCCACTTACTATGTTGTTGTCTAATAATCAGGTCACTTATTGCTTGGAGTAACAACTTTATTTGTCTTAATATATGCAATGGCAAGTAACACAGGATAGAGTCCATCAAGTGTTCATGAGCTGCTTAGGAGTAGGGTGTAGTCCCTGGAGCCCCAGGGCTGCTGTGGCCGCCTTGTGGCAGTCTTTAGGTCCTTAATCAGGAGGAGCGCCAGGAGCATTTCTGCTCCTTGTCACTGGCGTCGTAATCTTCTGTGTTCACCGCTTTGCGCGGCTCAGCACAATTCCAGGCAACATCTTGCGAGAATACAGCGGTGCCGCATCTCGCAAGCTTCCTACACACCTCCCTTTGGTAAAACAAAAATGTCTATTCCATAATAAATATACTTCACCAGTCTTCTGGGCTCTCTTCTCGGTTGGCCCTCCTTCGTACCTCTGTGTCCGGTGTGTGCATCGCTTCCTAGGACACTTCCGGTGTCTCGCTTTCTATCTCGCTTTCTATGACATCCCTCACCCATGCCTGTAGTTCTTGTTCTCTCATCGCATCACAGTCTTGGGCGGTTGAAGGGAATTAACTCATCTTGCGTTCTCTCGGTTGTCTGATGGATCTCAAACATTGCCGCACGTTCCATGTACTGTGTACGGCCATCTTCTGTGCGGACGTGATTGGTCCCTCTATGTATGACTTTTATGGGCTTGCTGAACTTTGACCCTGTTGTTTGGTCTTTACATGGTAAACAAATTTTGATCCAGTCTCCTTCCCTGACTTCACGACCTTGGGTCGCTCTTCTCCGGTCGCTCCATTTCTTCATTCATGTCTTGCCATTTTCCAACCTCCACACAACCTCTTCCATGTTCACTTCATCATCTTCCTTTACTTTGGTCAACCATGCTGGTACCAGTGTGGATGCCGCTATTCTCCCTCTCAGCATGCGGAACAGCGACACTTGGGTGACTAAATTGGGGGTTAATCTGTGAGCCGCTACAGCCTCCTTGATGGTTTTCAGGGGATTCATACCTGATGCTGTTGCTAAGTGAATCGCCCCTTTGATAAACCTATTCACCCTCTCAACTAGTCCATTCGCCTGGGGGTGGCACAACGCGCCCTTCCTCTGACTTATGCTATGTCTCTGCATAAATGACTCCATCTCCCGTTGCTCTAGTTGAACCCCATTGTCTGTGACAATGGCTTTGGGAAGGCCTTCCCTCTGAAAAATGGATGTGAGGACCTCTATCACTGTTGCAGTGGTAATGTTGGGGACAAATTCCGCTTCCATCCATTTTGACAAATAGTCTACCATTACTATGCCGTACCGATGCTCATGAGCCATCGCTTCTAACGGAAAAATGAAATCCAGTCCCATTTTGTGCCAGACTGCTTCAGGGATTTCTGAGGGAATCATTGGGCTTGTCTGGTCTTCAAACTTTTATCGCTGTTCATGCACTCATGGCTTCTCTCAATCATGGAGTGGATCTCCTGATCCATAGCTAGCCACGAGTACGCCTTTCTCGCTGGCCGCAACGTCATGGTGTTCCCTAAATGCCCTGAGTGAGCTGTGCAGAGAATAACTCTTCTCATTCCCACTGGTGGTATTACCTGGTCGCCCTTGATAATCAGTCCTTCCGCCTCTGATATTTCTTGCGACACGTTCCAGTAAGGCCTCATGCCTGCTGGGATCTTCTGGGATGGCTCTTTCTTCTGGCCACCCACTCCTGACCCACTCTCTGTGGGGTCATTATTGTCCTCCTCGTTCCAGTGGCCTTCACTATTTCCTAAGAATTCCAGACCCCTCAGGTCTAGGATGGATGCAACAATGCATTCGTCCTGCAGGAATGCGGTGGCTCTCGCTTTGTTTCTTGAAAGCCTGGCCATACAGTCCGCTTGGGCATTCCTCCACCCAGCTATGTGGGTTATCCAAATGTGTATTCCAGAGGTTTTGCCGCAATGCGCACCAGGCGTGGTGTTGATGACTGTGTCCCTCCTGGACTAAGCATGTGGATAAGGGGCTTATGGTTTGTAACCAATTTACATTTTGTGCCCTTTACGTAGGTTCTGAAATGCTCTACTGCTCATGCACAGCCTAAGATCTCTTTCTCCACAGTGGAGTAGTTCCTCTCGGCTTTGGATAGTTCTTTGGAGGCAAATGCCACCACATGTTTCGTATCACCTTTCTTCTAGGTGAGCACGGTACTATCCATCCTTTTATGCTTTCTACAGCCTCCTTCTGGGCTTCGGACCAGGTCAACTGCGCTCCCTTTTTGAGCAGATCTCTTAGCGGTGCAGTGACTTACGAAAAGTTGTCATAGTATTCTGCAAGTCCCAGAAATGATCTTACTTCATCTTTTTGGCAGGCTCTGGAGCTTTGACAATGGCCTGCACAAGATTTTGTTTACGCCGGATTCCTTGGCCGGATATCTTGTACCCCAGGTATTCAACCTCTTGTGCTTTCAAGACACACTTTTCATATCTGAGTTTTACCACAGCATCCTGTAACTTGGTGAGAACTTTTCTCAATGTGACAACATGCGTGCGCTCGTCATCAGCGTACGCCAGTATATCATCCTGAAAATAGGAAACCTTTCCTATGTCTCGCAGTAGTGAGTCCATCATACGCTGGAATGTTGAGGCTGCTGATGACAGGCCGAAAGCCATCTTGGTAAACTAGTACGTGCCAAATGGGGTGATAAACGCTGTGAGGGGCCTGTAGTCTTTGTGAAGATAAATTTGATGATATGCATCCCTCATGTCCAGCTTGGAAAACACCTTGGCTTCCTTCATCATGAGGATCAATTTGTTAATGCTGGGAAGGGGATAGCTATCTGAAATGACCTCCAGGTTGAGGCTGCGAAGGTCTGTCCATACTCTCAAGTCCTCTGTGTTTTGCTTTTTGATCCGAACAACCAGGCTCATCCACTCCGAGGCTTCCACTTCTTCGATGGTGCCCTCTTTCACCATTTTGTTGAGTTGGCTTTTGAGTATGCAGTGGCTGGTACCAACCGTACTTTATTCTTGACCGGGACGGCGTTGGCCCTGAGCATTATTCTGCAGACAAAGTTCTTGTTTTTCCCTGGCCCTTCTGAAAACAATTTAGGGAATCTTCTTTCACCACCGGCACTCCTCCTGTATTGACTGCCAATACCTGATCTTTCATTCTGAGATCTAGTTTGATCTTGAGTTTAGCTTGGTCGTTCCATCCTAGGCCTGCTGGGTGTCCTTTGGACAAATATACTCTTGTCGTGGTCTCTCTTCCTTTGAATTCTACGCCTTTAATATACCCTAATAGGTTCACTGACGCACCTCCAAATACAGTCGGTTTGTGGGGAGTGCTGAGTACTTCAACTCTGTCGGTTCCCATCATTTCCTTGTACGTGTGTAAGGGTAATATGGTCAAATCGGAACCTCATATCCCCATACTGTTCAATCTGATCCCGCAATGGGGCTTCTATCTTCTGGCTCTTGAGCTGTTCATCATCAACACAGTATGTCTCCCTTCTTCTTCCGAAGAGGATTCTGCTTCCACATTGTGTTGTGCATTGACAGATGTCACTTTTTTGTTGTGCCACTTGCAAACCAATGCAAAATGTTAGATTTTCTTGCACACGAAGCACTCCTTGTCCCTCGCCCGACATTCTCTGTCATTGGCCAAGTGTTTCGTACTATGGCATCTGTGACATTTTAGCCGTTCCTTTCTTCTCCACTTCCCTTCTCTTGCGTCAGTCACTTGCTTCTCTTTTCTATTCCTAAACGTGATTGCTGGGACCTCTGCCAGAACGGAGCTGCCATCAAACTCTTTCCGTAGCTCTTCGGTCTCTTCTACGGCCCTTGCAATCTCTATGGCCTTATCCAGCCGGAGTTCCTTCTCCAAAATAAACTTGTCTTGCACCTTTCTGCTGTTGGTGTGGGCCGTCAACATGTCGCAGATCATTCCTTGTGCATTATTGCCAAAGTGCACAGTGCAGCTAGTTCTCGCAACTTGGTTACATAATTGTCTACGGGTTCAGACGCTTCTTGTTTGCGACCATAAAATCGTATTCTGTGCAGCACTGTGTTTTGCAAATCCCTTCACAATTCTCCTCACGGCCTCCTTGTAAAAATCATCATTGTCATCTGCACCTGCTTCAGGTGTAAGGCCGGTGAAGACGTGTTGTCCTTCTGCTCCCAAACATTCCACTGAAACTGCTCTCACCTCGATTCTCAACTCGCTCCTCTCTGCTCGCCATGCAAAGCAATCCTCCATACTTATTCTCCTTGATCTCTCTGCCGCTTTTGACACTGTCGATCATCCTCTCCTGCTCCACACTCTCTCCTCCTTTGGGTTCAAAGGCCCTGTTCTAAAATGGCTCTCCTCTTATCTTTCCTCTCGTTCTTTTGTTGTTTCATGGGGAGGCCAGACCTCTCCTTCCTTCCCTCAGATTTACGGTGTTCCTCAAGGCTCTGTACTTGGCCCTTTCCTCTTCTCTCTCTATACCTCCCTCATTGCCCCTGTCATCTCCTCCTTTGGCATCTCCCATCATTTCTATGGGGATGACACCCAACTCTTTCTCTCTTTCTCCTCCTTCACACCGGACCTCCACCTTAAACTCTCCTCTTGTCTCACAGCCATCAAGAACTGGATGTCTTCACGCTTTCTCTCACTTAACACGGATAAAACTGAAGTCCTTTTCTTCCCCGCTAACTCTCTTCCCCCTCCCTGACCTCCCCCGTTCATCCACTTTCCTCCTTCCAATCTCCCTATCTCCACTCATGCTCGCAACCTAGGTGTGATTTTTGACTCTTCTCTCACCTTCTCGCAACACATTTCGCTCACCTCCCGCTCCTGCAGATACCACCTTTACAATATTCGCAAAATCCGTCCCTCCCTCACATTCCATGCTACGAAGCTCCTAATCTCCTCACTCATCTTTTCCCGCCTCTTCTACTGCTCCTCTATAATTTTCGGTCTTCCCTCATCTCAGCTTGCCCCTCTTAAATCTATATACCACTCTGCCATTCGAACTCTCTGTCTCCTTACCTCTCGCGACTCCATTTCCTCTTCGCTCTCTCGACTAGGCTGGCTACCTTTCCACCTACAACTAAAATTCCACTTTCTCTGCCTTGTTTTCAAATCCCTTCACGGTCTTGCCCCCCCTTATCTCTCCTCCCTTCTCTCCTTCTAGTCCCCCTATCGCTCCCTTCGGTCTGCTGACCACTTCCTGCTCTCTGTACCTCCTTCCCCATGCGCTTCCTCCCGGTTCCGCTCTTTCCAACTTATTGCTCCTCTGCATTGGAACTCTCTCCCCCTCTCAATCCGCTCTTCCACTACCCTCATCTCATTTCGCACTTCCCTTAAATCCTTCCTCCTCCATTCCCCACCTTGAAGCCCCCCCTGCCCTCTCTACTCCCCCCGTCTTTCCCCTCTTCTAATCCCTCCCCTCCCTTTCCACCCTCCCCCTTTTCTATTTTACACTCTCTCTGCCTTCCTTCTACTCTCACTCAATCCTTCCCTGCCCCTCCCTTCGATCCCCTGTTCGCACTCCACTTCTCCGCCTTCTTATTAAATTGCTCTTTGCACTGTTTTGTTGTTGAATGAATGATTCAAGTTGCCACTATGCTCACACTGATATTTGTTGTTGTTATTACTCTGTATTTTGTTGTTCCATTGTACAGCGCCTTGGTGTAAAGCGCTTTATAAATAAATAAATAAATAAATCAATCATTCAATAGCATCGCTCTGCGCCTTGCAGCCATGTACCCCACACCTCCTAGCGCCTCCATGTATGTTGTGAACAGGGGTTCCCATTGTGGCCATGGGATCGCTGGCCTACCTGACATTTGTAGGTTGCTCCTTGCATGGTGTTTTGCAGGTGTCCAATCCGATCCTCGTCGCCAAATATGTTGTATAATAATCAGGTCACTGATTATTTGGAGTAACATTTTTATTTGCCTTAACATATGCAATGGCAAGTAACACAGGATAAAGTCCATCAAGTGTTCATGAGCTGCTTAGGAGCAAGGTGCAGTCTCTGGAGCCCAGTGGCTGCTGTGGCCGCCTTGGGCAGTCTTTAGGTCCTTAATCAGGAGTGGCAGGAGCATGTCTGCTCCTTGTCACTGGTGCCATAATCTGCTGTGTTTGCCGCTTTGCACGGCTCGGCGCACTTCCGGGTAAGAACTTGTGAGACTACGGCGGTGCCGCTTCTCGCAAGCTTCCTACAAATGTATTTTGCTGTTTGAAGATTAATCTTGAACCCCACTACCTCTCCCAGCCCAGACAAGTGGGCCAAAGTCTCCAAAGTATTTCATAAAGAAACTAGAATTTTATCAGCAAGCATACTAATTTATTCTGTTTCGATGTGAATGGAATTCTCTGTACAAGGTTGTTTTCACTTATACTATACACTAACAACTCTAGACTAAGCAACTGTGAAATGGGCAGTCCAGTGTAGTGCCTTTTCCAATGGTCCAGTTTGTCTTTGTGTCCAAAACAGAAAGGCCCAGTTGACGCAGTCAGATGTGTTTTTGGCATACAGGGACACCAAGACAGATGGGGGCCACTAAAAACCTGTTTTCTCAACCATTGTGCCAAATCTTTGCAAATTTGCACAATTACCTTGAAACAGCTATATGGCTTGTTACCTCAAACATGCCATCCCTCAGAGACTTTCAGTAAAAGTAACCCAAGATGCAGATATTCCTTCGCGCGTTCAAGTCTAGAACGTGTCATATAGAAGTTGTAGGCAATGTCCTGCCAAGCACACATTATTCTCAGTAGTATTAATTGCTGACTCTACCTCTGATATAAACTTAGCAGATTTGTCAATAAGGCATTCCAAGTAGAGCAAACAGAGTTCTACCCAACAGTACACTATTGTTTATTGTTATTGGCACCCCTCCTTTGTAGGACAAATCTAGATTTTCATCAAGCAAGTTGTTATATAAATTAAACTGGAGGGGTGCCAATACACATCGCTGTGGACTCCTATGGTAATGGAGAAGCATTTAATTCCCCAAAGAGGTCACAGCTCAAGGTGACCACTGAGTTTGGTCCAGTAAAATAATCCTATCCAGAAATGTAGGGACCACCACTGAGTCCAGGGATCTTCATTACCTTACTCTTTTGGCCATGTTGAAGATCATGGAGATATCAATAAAGAACATGTAGACAGGAGAATTCCTACAGAAGAAATATTTTCAGTCTCGGGAGGATAGCTTGAAAGCAAGACAACACGGAGCACCACAAGTTCGATCCCCGGGTCCGCGCTTAGAAACCTATGGGTATTAAACGCGTTATAAATAACCTATCATATCATATCATAACCAAAAGAAGGTTAATTATCTTCTCACAGGGGTCAAGGCCTTCCCTGAAGCTGCCCTGTGATATGGCTAATACACCAGAATTCTGCACCAATTCTGACTTTCTAGTATGCAATAATCTGGAGAACAGTGTAGTTGTATCATCCAGAAGCAATATTGGTTTATATTATGAAAAACACAATCAATCTCCTTTCTGGCTTTCATCCTCACCACTTTGAGACTGCTTTACTCTCTGTCTGTGACTTCTCCTCTCTGTTCAGTATGCTAAGCATTCTTCACTTCTAATCCTTCTTCATTTGTCGGGAGCTTTTGATACTGTTGATCACTATCTCTTGCTCACTTCTCTCTTTTCTTTTGGGTTCACTGGTTCTGTGTTTAGTTGGTTTATGTGGTCATAATTACTCTATCGCCTGGGCAGGTAGCACTTCACCCTCTTTTCCGCTACATGATGATGTTCCCCAAGGTTCGGTTCTGGGTCTCCTTCTGTTGTCTCTCTACACTTGTCCTCTTGTTTGTGTCATCACCTCCTTTGGGGTGTCCCACCACTTCTACACTGATGATACAAAGCTTTTTCTATCTTTCACCTCTTTCTCCACTGTGATCCATGCTACCTTATCCTCCTGTCTTTTGGCGATGCAATCCTGGATGGCCGATCATTATCTTGTACACAACTCCACTAAAACAGAGGCTCTTTTCTTTCCGGCTTCTTCTATCCCTCCACCTCACCCTCCTTTCTCTATCTCATTCCCCCTTCTTCTCTACCTATCTCATTAACAGCGTGTAACATGTGAGTCTACTTTGACTCCTCCCTTTCTTTCAATAACCATGTTTTTTCTCTTATGCTGTTTCCGTGCTAATCTGTTTAATATGCATTAAGCCAGGCTTATTATTTATTTCTATGCTTCTAAGCACCTTTTCTCCACTCTAATACTTTCACACCTTTTCTACTACTCTACCCTGCTCTTTGGCCTTTATCTCTCCCACCTTGGTCCTCTTAAATCTATAATTCCTCAATCCATCTTCTATTCTCTTTCTCCTCACAAGCCGGTTACCCCTGCCCTCTTTAGTCTTTGCTGGCTGTCCTTTCATTCTCATCTTAAATTACATTTTCTCTGCCTTGTTTTCAAGGCCCTTCACAATCTCACCCCTCTGTATCTGTCTTCTCTTGACTCATTCTACTCCCCTTTTTGCTCTATCTGCTCTCAATAGTTCCTCTTAGTAGTACCTCGTCCTTGTGCCAGTCTCGCTTTCACTCTTTCTTGTTTTTAGCTCCTCTACACTGGAATGCTCTAGCACATCCCTTTCATTCTCTTACTTTGTATCCTTTGTTTCGCTATCATTTGCATGATCACATTCTTTCTTCCTAAACTGGTCTAATTTATCATGTTCATACCATTTCTATTAAGAAATGTTTCGTTCAGCGCTTTGGCGTACAGCGCTTTATAAATTCAAATAAAATACAAAAACAAAACAAAATTAAATCATAGGATTATAATCGCCTTCTGCCAACTCCCATAACCATCCCCACCAGACCTATGCTATACAGTAAGGACTATGAAGGCACTGCATTATGTTGTGTCTTAGAGTTCTACTTTAATGTTCTCACCCTCTTAACACCCTTCCCCCAACCTGACCCTCTTCAGCTTTTCCCCTCTCCCCTGACAACCCCCAACCTTGGCCACCTCTCAATTTTTCCTTGAAATCTTCAGTAGGGCATCCGAGAAGTGGATTACTTGTACGCCAGGTCAGGATGGACAGAGGACCACCATGAGTATTTTACCTTATTATCCCTCAGCCAGGTTGTAATCCTCCATGTGGCTTTTCTCCTGCTCAGTGTTGTCAAATGAATTTTTCACATCTCTAAACATGATGGTCCTAGAATCCTAGGTAAAATACATTATTTCTACTTTTGTCTGGTAGAAATGGACATGAGTGAGAAGGTTCAGTCACTGCTGATAGGTGAATATGATTGAGGATCAGTATGATCTGGTAACTCGAGAATGCAGGTCTTGGGCAAACCCCCCCCCAGTTCAGAGGCCAGAAATGTTTAGGACCCAATGAATTCACACATTGTTGCGGGTGGAACTGTTTTTCCACCTTACTTAAAACATTTCGACGTGGGATATCCAAATTAAGAGCAGTGTGGTTGAGGAAGTCAAGACATTTGACTATTTGGGTTTTCAATGAAAATGGGCAAACATGTTGAACAAGCAAATCTTCCTCTGTCCCGTAGATACTCAGCAATTCTCAACTTCGCCAAGAAATTTGGTAATATTGTAGTCAATCCTGCTATGGAAATCTACAGATCCCAGGCCGTTGGGGCAGCAGTTAATGGTGCTGAGATGCGGAGCCAGAGCAGAATTACCTGCATAAGCATCACAGAGAACATCTTTCTCCAGAAGCTGTTTCTGCTCTCTAAAAGTGTGCCTGATCGTCTTGTGTATTTGAGATTGAGATTGATTAGCATTGGTGCACTATTTACCCTTAAACCACTGCTATGCTGGGTTAAGATCTGTTGCAACCAAGAGTTGGGGTGCAGTAGTGAAGCCCCTGTAGATCTGATGAGCTGTGAAGGTGCTCACAACATTCATTGGCTAGCCTACATCAGGTCTACGTTGTTATTCCTGAATCGTGGGCATCTTTGGTATATCTTTTCATAGAATCGGTGAGCTCCGAAAAGGCCACCTATTATTTATCCTTGGAAGCTTGGTGGACATACCTGCTGAATAAAACCACGTTGGACCATGAGAGCCTTGTGATGAACGTTAAATCTCCATTTGCTTGTTCCCTATATATAAAATTACAATTGAACATCCTCCGACTCACACCCCTCACAAATGTAAAACGGAAAATGTTTGTTGCCCTTTTTGTGAAGGCATTGCTGAATCTCTCAAACACTTCTTGTTTATTTTTCCGGCGTACTCCAGAATCTGTTTGGGCAACCTTAGATTGTGCCTCAAGAATTATGCCGTATGCACTTTGGCTGGTGCTGAGACTCTGTGCAAGAATTCTTTCCTCCCGGATGTGGTGTTTGCAGTGTCTAATTTTATATTGAGAGTTTGGAGAAGTAGAACAACCAAATTAAAAAGGACATTAATCAAGAAGTGTTCAATGTTTTATCAAACTCTTCTTCTCTGTGTATATTGAAAGGGCTTTTTATGGATGTTATTTATGTCTGCTTGCAAAATGAGGCGGAAGTGTTGCGTGGTGTTGAATCTCACATCCTATTTCTGCTTTCTGCTGCAAAGACGTGCCTCTAATCCGTTCCTGCTCATGCATAATGATACTGCGCGTTTAAGGAGTCTTACAAGCCTGCTGACGAGTGAAGCGTGGCGAAGTGAGGCGGAAGTGTTTTGTGGTGTTTCGTGGGGAGACAGATACACTAAGTTGCTGCTTGATCAGTTCGGCTTGAGCACCAAAGGATCAAAGGAAAAGCCTCAGGCCATTTGTACTATTCATTCTTGAACGATTATCCTGAAGCTGCCTCCCCGCTGGTGAGTGTCTTGTCTTATAAATGCATTTGAGCTGCATTTTAATTCTTTAGACCTCTTTTCAATCTGGCATGCACCATAAGGGAGTGCAGTGAGAACGGGGAGCTGTACCTGAGTTCGATGTACCACTTTTTATAAAAACTGTAACCTGCGCTTCCCATCTTAATGGTTGCACCAGCATCACTGATTGTGTGATTTGTTTGGAGCGACTGTCAGTATATTGGTATATTGCCTTTGAACTGCACGCCTTGCAACCAGTATTTCCATCCTGGCTCTCAGTAGAGACTCTCAGTAGAGGCTTATTTGCTGGCTGAACTTCCTTCTTTTTTGTGCATCTGCGATCTAACTTTTTGACACAGAGGCAACCAGAGTGCCTGTGGGCCTAGTGCCTTTTAACTCCAGAATGCTGGCCTTTTTTAATAAAGTATTTTCCTCGATTCCATATTATGTTTGATCAGCGCTGATACTGTCGTGTGTGACCTTGGTCTTCTATGTGGTAAGTGCCTCATGGAGCAGGCACCCTGTTCCGCCAAATCCACTGTCAAACTAAACATTCATTCAGCGGGCCCACAAAAACAGAGGCATTTGCATTTGGATATCGAACCAAACGCCTCGACTGTATGTGGCCAAAGAGGGTGTAGCCCTGCTTTGTTGATTCATGATATTCCAAAGTCTGGGGATGTGCGTAAAGAGTTCATCATTGTGCATAATGTGAGTGAAACAAATGGTGTGTCTATTCCTCTTGTGTCTAATGTATGTGAGGAGGGTGAGGGTGCATTGCATCACACAGGCAACTCCTCATGCTCGTTGACGCATGTTGACCCGGAGGACTTATTGAATTGTGTAGACACCAATTTTGTCTGAGATGTCTCTATTCTGGTCCCAGTTGTGCTTTCGGAATAAGGAAAATGTGTCCGTTTGCCATTGGGGCCTCCTACCCCTCACTCTATGCTGCCATTGGCCATTGTTTGCTTATATAATAATTTGGCCTCTCAGCCCACCAGCCTTGGGGTGTCGTTGTTGGAAAACGTACTGCTCTTTTTCTGGTTCCCTGGAGCTCCATTCAAATAATTCTCTGCGGGACCCACAAGTTAAGGGCCCTTTACAACTTGGAGGATTCCTTGATCCATTTGGCTGATCAGTGTAGATTGAGGCGGTTCAGGATACTGACCAAGGGGTACTTCTCTCAACTTCACAAAGGTGCAATATCCACCAACAAGAAACTTCACCTATTGACATTTGTTCTTTTCCTGTTCTTACCAAGATTCTTAACTTGCTGGATGGGTTATGATACTACTCACTGTGAAATTCTTGAATTGAGGCTATCCCTGAAAGAGATATATGCAAAAAAGAATTTGTTTGAGGGCTTCATCCTGGCCTGTAGATATAAAATGGTTAACAGTCAAGATGAATCTGTAAAGAATACAGTGCATCAAAGATCAGTGGCCTGTCAGACCCTACTTAGGCATTATAGGGGCCTTTCTCCATCTGAATTACCCCCCATGGTAAAGCAGGTGTGGGGGATCCCTGAAGAGCAGGTGGATTTATCAAAGGGGTCAAATTTGGTGTTGGGTTTAGGCACACTGCCAATTAAAACAGGAATTAATTATAGCGTGGATCACCTACCCAGACACTATGAAGACATCTGGGACATTGCGGTCTCGTATATGTCCAAATTATCTTCATTAGAGGAGAATGTTCAGAGTCTTCTGGTTATACTGGATGGAAGAATTATTGGTCAGTTACTTAAGGTGATATGTAGTGGTAATCAGCTGGATTCTGCCACCTCTGAGCCCAATAGCCCGACAACTCTGTGGATTGTATAGTGAAGGATCATGAAATGCTTTCTCTAGATGCAACTGCTCCTTCTACTGTGCCATATGTGGAGTTGTCTCAATCATCTGCTTCTGTAGTGTTGACTTCTCGAAGCATTCAATGCAGTGAAAGCATAGCTAGGAGGAAAGCTAATAAGAATTCTAAAATAATGGCAAAAAAAATCTAAAAATATGCAGGCAGTAAAAATCCATGGGCATAATTCCTCACTTAAATCATTACGAAACTTGCCTATGGAGGATGTTATCATTGACCTAAATACTTCAGATACATTTATGAATAATGGGCTACTGAAAGAGGGCAACTCCAAAGAGATGGTATCCATTCCAAATCCCCAACTAAATATTAAAGAGATGCAGTCTGCTACAGATGACAAGGACATAGTGCTGGGGGTTGCCATTCAGACTGGTGTCTCGGCGGCACCAATAAGCAATAACAGTTGTTCCAAGCCTGAGCTCTTACCTTCCTTAACACGAGTTGGGGCAGCAGGGACATTTCAAAGTAAACTGACTTCATTTTTCCTAATTACTGGGAAAAACCATCATGGGGTCGTTATTGAGCCGATGTTGGCTAATGAAGTGGCAGTCCATGATGCTCTGGCACCTTTCTATTGTATCAGCTTTGGGGGTGAAAGGGGGAGGGCTAGGGCCCATTGCTGCACTTTCTTCTATGAAAGCAGTGGCTCACGTAACAACTGAAGTCACTTCCCCAGTAAAAGGCCTGGCACTTATTATCAAAGGGCGTTATTGCTCTAAGTATTTGGAATGGGAAAGTGATCTACATAGGAATGGATCCCTCAGATTGAACAGATCTAAACTGCTGGATATATTCACAATGATTCTGGTGCTTGGATCTCTCTACTCGGATGATATTGAGTGGATTACCCTGCCTTTAGTCAACAATAATCGCATGTTATGCTGCATTCAATCAGAGATAATTGCCAACCTTATATGGGAGCAGCGTTGTAATTTCCAGTCCTTGGGCTATGAGCTGTATGCTATTGATTTGATGGAAGATGGCAGTAAATTTGTATCATACGACACTCATGCCCCCATTGTGGTATCCAAAGACGAGCAAGCAGGCAATTCTGCCTCTATATCAGCTGAATCGTTGGTGGCTTTGCAGTTGGGAATGTCTAAAGAAGGACAGAATTGGTCCTGGGTTGAGGCTGCACTCAATATGTTCTCTGCTATTAACCAGGGCTTGTCGCAACCCTAGCCTTCGGTCTATTAGTATTCTCTCAAGGAACACATATGGGTTGAGTAATTTCAATACAATCCAGGATCGTTGGACAAATGCAAGTGCCTTATGTTCCAGGAAACAATGGCTTGCTCTCATTTCAATCTTAAAGACTATCTGACTTTTACCAGTCCTGCGCTGCGAGCCAATCTTGGATGGCCAAGCGAAGGGCTGGCAATTGCATTTGATATAAACTTACAGGTGGCAACCTAATTGGTTCATTCATCTGATGGTATTTTGGCTGTATGTATCAAACCATTGGATAAGAAGTGTGGATTGTTTCTTGTAAATCTTTATTGGAATCCAGCTAAGCATGTATTGGGCATTTTTCTTCAGAACTTATCTGATCTATTGGAAAAATGTGTGATTGAATGTCCTGAATCTTTTGTTGTTCTACGGGGTGACTTCAATTATGATTGCTCTGTGGACCTAAAGCATATCTCAAGCACCATGTCTTACTCACCAACCTCTTTAAGTGGCAAAAGAGGCAAAGTTCAGGACGGGTTTCTTTCCAATTGGGATCTAGAGAAAATAGAGGTTGCCACAAAATATGTCACACCCATATATACATGGCACAGAGGTAGTCTTTCCTCAAGGATTGATTATCTGTATATATCTTCAGCACTTAAGGGGAATGAAGGCAAGTCCTTGTTTATGCTCATGCCGTAATGAATACAACCCTCTGGAGAAATAGGCCAACAAGGATAACACGGTGGTTTAATTGTACAGAATACAGAAATATCAGCAAAGGACTCCGCTGCTTGAGAGCATTCTGGCTGCAACTAGGACAAGCAGAGACTTAAAAGTCCATAACGCATCATCAGTACACAGTAAAAATTAGGGCCACTGATTGGCGAGATCCTATACATGGGCCTGCTCCAAAGGGGATGCCAGGCTACAATTCTATTTGCTTTCTCTGCCCGCTGTCATTCCCCACGTGGGTCAGCTGGGCTGATCTCTCAGGTCTCTCATAAGTTACTTTGTAAAAACTGCTATGATACGCTAAGCCTAATACTACATCACTATGGCATGCACCTGGGAATGGCTCAGGACTGGTACCAGGGGCAATAGAGCAAGAAATACAGTCACACTGACCCACACATTCTGCGCTTTGGTGATACCACATCTCTCGCACCCAAGGCCTCCACGCTAATTTTTATCTATAATTTATCCCTCTGTATAGCTTGTGTTACAAAGGATGTATTGATGTGAAGAGGTGAAGCAGTTTCACATGTTTAGATCTTTTAAGGCCAGTTGGTTTACGATTTGGGCTGGGGTCACTCACTATCATAGAACGCATGGGATGTGGGGGTCAGGGCGGTGATGTGGGCCATGGCTCTGGGTAGGCTGGGTCGGAGTTCTGCTAGCAGTTCGGCTTTGATGAATGGGTCTTGCGCGGAGCCTGGTGTTGTCTGCGCAGGGCGTATTCCTCCTAGTGATACTGAGTAATTGCAACAAAGGAGGGACAAGAGGAAGCTTCTGTGAGAACTGGCTATGCAGACTCGTCTCGTCTTAATGATCTGGCGTAGTTGAGTCCTTCTATGGAGCTAAAGTTGTGTCGCTCTGCCCTGCCAGGCTATGCATCCGCCATAACAAAGAAATGGTGTTTCTTTCTATGCGCACACTGAGCCTATGCAGCTACCCTTCTCGCAATATTATATCAGTGCTGAGTTTCACAGCGCTGTCCTCCCCCCTCCCCTTGTACACTACACAATCTCATACGGGATTCGCCTCACCTTAAAGCGCCCAGGGGGTGGGATAGACTAATTTCCATCCCAACATACCCCCTTTCATTACTTCTACAGTAACAAATTCTTCCCCATATTTACGCTCACTTTCCTGCCTTACTGCAGCCTCATAGGGGGAGTTCCCTTTATTGGCATCCAGACTCTACACACATGTCTCTAGCTGTCTCCTGCTCGCGCGGCTATTCTTCAGGTGTACATGTCATATTAATGCAACCCCCATTCCTGGCTAAGTCAACCCATACTTCTTTGTAATTTTTGGGGTCAGGGAGAGGAACAATAGTTGTGTGGTACAATCTATCAACCAGGTCCCCCACAGGGATAGGGACCATGTGAGGAATGGGGTGGTTAGTCTGCATCACGAGGCACTTTTGGAACATCATCATTGCGCTATTAGCACTGTTTTGGCACAACACCGGAGACCCAATTGACACGTACAGAAGATCACCAGGACAAACATGATGATGGGCACCAACATTTTCACCAGTGTTGCAAGCCATGATGGGGCCCACCTAAACACTAGGGAGAACCAATCTTCTTTTTGGATGCCAGCTTCCTTTTTCATCTTCATCCCTAGATCATGTACTGCCGCAATAACGTGTGACAATGTCCCATTTTCAGCGTCTTCAGAAGGTACGAATGTGCAACATGAACTCCCAATCTTTTTGCAAACACTGCCTTCCATTGCTGTTAGCAGATCCAGCACATAGCGGTTCTGCATCATCCTCATCCGCTGGACGCGCAGTTCAACCTTTATGACATTGAACCCTTGCTCTGTATAATTAGCCAACTGGATCAACTCCCAACAAACTATCTGAAGCCATTTGGCATTGGCTTGTGTCTCCACACTGGGTATTGAGGATGCCAAAATGTTTCTCTGCTGATGTGATGGGAATAGATTATACTCATCAGGTATTTGTGCAAGCAGGTCCGATGAGTCTGTTGATATGTCATTTGATGCCCTTTTCTTCCTTTGTAGTTGATCATATATGGTTCCTTCTCGGGGAGGATGCAAAAATCTGGTGGTGGCAGCGTGTGCTGTGCTTCGATTGTTGGGGGCACTGTTCATGCTTCGTCAGGCAGTGGCCCCCTCTTCAGGTGTTCTTCTGGCACTACTAACAGGTCTGAATGTAACGTAGCAAGCGAACAGTGGCCTCTCCAGGAATGTGTGAGGTGCAAGTATGCTTTTTGGCCACACACCCAGTAGTAGTACATCAGTGCTGTAGTTCCCTTCTTGAGGTCTGGAATTAGCACAGTCCTGTTGCATTGTTGGTTTGAGCCAACAACAGTTTCTTCACTGAAAAAGCACAGTTCATCATTCTTTTCTTGGTGCACCTTTACTGGTTTCTCTATGGCTGCGATCCAGGTCAGTTTTGTGATGTGCTCTGTCCATGTCTGCGCGCAAGTCTGTTCCACAAGTACCACCGTTTTTTCTGGAAACCCTAAAAGTCCTTCAGCTTTACACGTAAGTGTCGTTTCTTGCCACTTGCTATTAATGTATTTCGCCCCTTCGATCACCAGGTAGGGTTGTTTCAGACAGTTTGTGTTGGTCAGGCTTGTTTTGCATTTCTGGGCATCTGAATCAAGCAGTTCTAAATGGGCCTTGCGTGCCTGGAAACTTCCTCTGACCCTACATAGCCCAAGATGGATTAGGCATTGTGCCTCTATAATTGGTACTTCTTACGGCACTAGAACCTTGGGTGCCCCAGCTGCATGCAGTATTAAGGAGCACACATAGAAACTGCTATTGGTTGTTTGTCTTCCCGCTGCATTCATGTCAGAATACAAACTGTTGGAGTGCTAGGGATGATGGATATCTTCGACGCATCCAGGCCTAGGCCATGGTATGCGTCATATTTGGGTTTGTGTACTTGTCTTTTCATTCTATTATGGCGTGCTGTGTCTTCTTGCTAATCTGCTTCTGCTATTTGTAATATTTTACACCATTGCTAACATTACACAAAAGGTTTTTGACATTTGGAAGTAATATTTCAAACATTTTGCTTGTGCACACAGTAGATGCTTTGAAATCTTTAGAGCTAGGCTAAGGTAGTATTGCACCATTTTGTGGTGTTTTGTATCCTGTGCAACCACTGGAGTCCTCTCCCCACCACGTGTTCACCCCGTTGTGCAATATGCCTGGAGGAAGGACCAATGTTAAAAATTGAAAAAAGGTAAAGGTTAATAAAGGTGCACCAAAAATGCCTGCCATATGTCCACGTAATAAATGCAATACGGCTCCCTCAATCAAATGCTGGGTTCTACAGCCTTAATTAATGTTTCCTCTGCTATTTCACTGACTGTTATTAAATCCCGGATGTGGGAAAACACAGCGACCTCTCCCAGGGATACCCCTCTGATTTGCAAGGGGGATCGCTTGTCTCAGATACAGGCTCTAAGCTCACATAGGAGACAGTGGTTGCTTTCGGAAAGGGGGGATTTATTCCCTGATATTAGTGATGGTACTGTCTTGTTTAATGAGAGTAAAGAATTAGCTCGTAACTTGGCGGATGCGACAACTTTCGAGACTGTCAATTGTGAATGCCCAGGAATAAGTACATATGTACCCTCTCCTCTTATGTCATCTCATTCTGAAAGAGAGGGTGCCAAGCAAAGTTGTGAGCCGGAAACTTCCCCCATAGGACTGGTATAATTTGTCCCGGATGACGACCTCCAGAATCAGATCGCCGCCCCCAAAGAAATGGGTATTGGTAAAGGCCAATATAATCAAAGACCTCAACCGGTGTAATAACTTTGCAGACTTTTGCACTTGGATGGATTCCTTAGACAATTGTGTAGGGAACTACCACCTAATTAAGACAGAAACATTTTGCCAAACTGATCCCCTAACTCTTTCTACATTGTGTGCAGTGACCTACCATCTAACCAGGATGGACACATCTAGCCAAACTGATCCTTTAACCCCCTCTACAACATCCCTATACCATCAACAAATGAACATCAATGGACAGTCAGTTCTTATTACTGGCGAAAATCAGCCAGAGCATACAAACTAACCAGTCAGCATGTGATGCTTAGTTTCCTATTGCTGACCCACCCCCAAGGGTTAGGCCTCGTGACATCACCTGTGAATCAGGCAAAGGTCTGGAAGGTTCAGATCCTTCATCACTGGTGGATATAAGAAAAACCAAACCGGCCCATTTGAGGGGCCCCAACTTGTGAAAGCCTGCCCCACTTCATCCATTTCCAAGATGTTCTGAGTGAGGAAAGCATCAATGCCAGCAATCGGGGATAATTCCCTACAAGACCTTATCATGGATGATAGGAAAAGAATGTTGCTATCAAGTTAATTCATTTTGTTTTATGTATCTGTGCTTTTCATTTTGTAAATCTTGTTTCGTTACAGCACTCTGATGCCTGCGGGCTGTAGCGCGTTATAAACATACAAAAACAAATAATAAAAATAATAAAATAAGTGTAGGCGTGGCTATCATTTGCGGGCATCATATTATACATAGTTCTGATCATGTTTTCTGGTTCTGTTACATTAAAGGGTGTGCTTTCATTCATTCTTTCATTCAGAGTCAGGTTCGGGGCCAATTCAGTTCAATTAAAAAGTGTACTTTTGTTCCAGTTCCCCGAGATCCCCCCTTCTTTTAGAAGGCCAGCCCAGATAAAAGATGCACCCCAATATATCCCTAATGAAAACATTAAAATTGTAAACAAAATGGCTGTAAAATGTAGGCCACAGTCATATGAATACATCATTGTGCTACTAATAACATTTCTATCTCTAGACAAAGAACAGCTTGACGTTGACGTCTTCATTGTTGTAGTACCTGTAGTGGGAAAAAACTGGTAAAAAATAAAGTGATTGTAGGGTATGAGGATTTTAGGGAAAACGAGGTAAGAATTGGGTGGGGGTGAAGAGTAAAAAGATAGAGATAACTTTAATTTTTTGGTATCTTGTTGTAGTACCTGTAGTGGGAAAAAACTGGTAAAAAATAAAGTGATTGTAGGGTATGAGGATTTTAGGGAAAACGAGGTAAGAATTGGGTGGGGATGAAGAGTAAAAAGATAGAGATAACTTTAATTTTTTGGTATCTTATGCTTTTAGCAGCAATGCAATGTTTCGTTATCTTTTGCACATGCACTCATATAGTCAGCCTTAAGCTACATGAAATGAGGTAGGTCTGTTGCATTAGCTTTGAGCTGCTGGTATGGAATTTGGTGGGCCCCTGCGAATGTCTGAGAGGTGTATCCAGTATCGTAGCCCCTTCACTTTTAATGCGAGAGGGGTGGAAAACGCAACCTCGCAGTGCCCATGGAAGCTTGGATTGTTCCATTTTCTCACAAAGCTTCTGACATAGATCAGCTCCCCTGGCAGCAATGGTTGGGCAGGTGCTGAGTCAGGCTGTGGAGCTTCTGCGTTTTTGTGCATCCTCGAGGTGCAGTGGTGCTATTTGTATTGCCACGCACCTGATTGCACGTGTTCACTGTGTTAAATATTGCTTGTATTCTTCCCCCAGAATTGCTGTCGTTCTACGGGCATCTGATGCCCTTCTAACAGGGGAGAAGGGTGTTTGCATGCGTCTGCCATTTACTATTTCATGGGGGGAGAGGTGGTGGTCCTTGCCGGGCTGAGTGCGCAGATTGAACAGGGCTAGAGGCAGGCAATACACCCAGTTATTTTTCAGGGTGTTGCATAATTTGGACAGCCTGCTTTTGAGCAGGCCGTTGCTCCGTTCTACCACCTTATTTGCTTGTGGGTGGTAAATAGAACACATTCAGTGCTTAATGCCTAATAATTAAATAGGGGTGTCGTTGGCGGACCTCAAAATGTCACCCCCCCCCCAATTGGGAGAAAACCTCACGTAGGCGGAATTTCGCAGCACACTTGGCATCTTGGTGGGCACATGGACCGGCCTCAACCCATCTAAAGAATGGACACACCATCACAATCAGGTATCGAGCCCCATTACATTTCTCCCCCATGTCTGCATAGTCAATATGCAGCTCACGAAATGGTCCGATGGGGCGGGGCAGGGTGCCTCGCAATGCTCTGAGCGTCATCCCTGTACTAAACACTTTGCAGGTGGTCATTGAACGACCCTCGTTGAAAGGTTTTCTTGGACATTAGGGATGTACCAGTAAATTATACGGGCATCACTACTGTCCCTGTACTTTGCTGCCTCCATAAGAGGTCAGTTGGAGATTGCACACATCCATGTTTGAGCCATATGCCTTGTTATTCTTGTGGTGCCCTACGCTGCAGTTCATTTATTTGTGCTATTGGGAGGGATGTGTATGCATTTGTCTCTGGCCTGGTGGTGACTGTTGCAACAACATATTCAGCAGAGGTGGGTACTGGGAGAAATACCGCAGCTTTGGCTGCTGCGTTGGTGGCTGCAGTCCCCAATGAGATTTCATCAGTTTTGTTGGTGTGTGCTGCGCATGTGACAACCGCCACTATAGAGGGTTCTGCAAGGGTGGAAATCAGTGTATTGAGCAGGGCAGAATGCTGCACTGGTGAGCCATCTGCCAGTCTGAAGCCCCTCCTCTCCAGCATGAAAGACCTGCATGCACCATGGTGGTGACATATGCAGAGTCTGAGTAGATGGTGGCATAACACCCCTTGGACGCCCAAAGAGCCTCAATAAGTGCTGTGAGTTCCGCTGCCTGGGCTCAGTAGTGCATGGACAGCCGTTTCATTACCAGTGTTTCGTAGTCGTCACCCTCTAATCGACCACTGCTGCCCAACATGTCTCTGTCCTGTGTCCTGGTCAATTGTTGCTGACCTGTCAACAAAAAGCACTTCCCCTTCTTCTAGAGGGCTGTCTTTGGCTTTGGGGGATATCGTCTTCCTCACCCTCATAAGTTGCACAGTCATGCTGTTGCACATCTTCGGCAGTGCATGGTTGTGTGAGGAATGTGGCTGGGTTCACTGTTTTAACCCTCACGATGTGATTGTGCGGGCTTGAGAGAATAATCCTGTACGCTGATGCTCGCTGGGTGGTGAGGGTGGACTTTGAGCAATCTAAGATGGCAAATACTGAGTGCTCCACATACAGAGTTACTGAGCACCCCTTCACAATTGTGGACCTTTTTTGATGGCAAAGGCTGCAGCAGCAAGAGCTTGTTCGCATGCGAACTGCCCCTGCATCACCAAATCAAGTGTGCTACTGTAATAGGCCAGTGGCTTGTGCTCCATTGCTCTTTTGTGTGAGTATCGCTGTCATGAGGGTGCCATTGGAGTGCAAGAAGATGTAACTCCTTCGTGTAATCTGGAGTGGCAAGGACGGTGCTGTTGAAATCGCTTCTTTTAAACCATCGAAACTCTTGATCATATCTGTGCTTCAGTTTATTTTTCTGTTTTCTTTTTTTGCTTCCTTGAGGCCCTGTAAGATTGGTCTTGTGTATGCTGCATAGTCAAGAATCCATGCCCTGTAGTAATTGCCTATTCCTAGAAACCTCTGCATGTCTTTCACTGTGAGTGTTTTAGGAGTGGCACGCACTGTTGCTGCCCTGAAAGGGATGATTCCTTTTCCATCTGCAGAGATAAGCTGCCCTAGGTAGAGTACCTCCAGTTGGCACTACTAGAGTTTTGCCTTGTCCACCTTCTACCCCTTGCACGCTAATACTTGCAATAGGGCAATGGAGTCTCTTCAGCAGTTCTGCTCACTGTCACTGCATACCAGTGAATCATCTACATACTGAATTATGGTACTGGGTACCTGGATGTTACCTAAGTCTTCGTGCAGTATCCTATTGAATATGCTGGGGATTTCGCAATACCCTTGAGGCAACCGAGTGTGTTCGTAGCGCTTTCTGCCCAGGGTAAATACTGTGATGTACTGTGAGTCCGAGTGCAGTGGTACTGAAAAGAAGGTGTTCTTTAAATCTACAATTGTAAAATGGGTCTCTTGTTTGGGGATACTGCACAAAATGGATGCCGAGTTTGGGACAAGTGGAATCTCTTTTTGTACTACATCATTGAGGGGGTGGAGATCCCGGATCATCCTCCAACTGCCCCATTGCTTTTTTAATGGGGTATATCGCTGTGTTACATGGTGAGGTGGAGGGTACTATGATCCCTTAGTGTGGCAAGGCCTGTATTGTCTCCCTGGTCTCTTCTTCTGCCTCTCTCGACAATGGGTATTGTTTCACCCGGGGTAATACTGCCCCGGCCTTTAAGGTGACTCTCACTGGGGTCACTTCCTTCAACATCCCTACACCATGTGGGTTAGTTGTCCATAAGTGTGTTCGAACGTGTTGTAAATCTGCCTTGCTGATTGGGGGTGGTGTCATAACAGCCATGAGGGGGATCTGGACCATTTCACCATTATCTCCCAGGGTATGCACATTTTGAGGATGATTTCCCCATCATTATTTCCGTCCTCAAAATGCTCTGCATCAGTCAATTCTTTAAGTTGCGATACTTTAATTGTAGTTTTAGGCCCTGACTCCCACGGATGCCAGTGGTGCACCGTGTTACACATCGACCCTACTGTCGATGTGTAACACGGTGCACCACTGGCATCCGTGGGAGTCAGGGCCTAAAACTACAATTCTATTGGCTGACACTAGCAGACCCTCTAGATATAGGGAGAGTATTGCACCTGCAACTAACTCTGGGAACACCACGGGCTGAAAAAAAAAAACAGTGGGTACTCTCCAGCATGCTTGTGCTAGCACTATAATGCCATAAATGAACATATCTGGGTTTACTGGGATGCCTCTTACCACTACATCACGTGCCATTGCATGTATCACGAGCATTGCCCTTATCGAACACATGCCAGGTGTGGAGCAGACAATTCTGCTGTCTGTGAATGAGTTTGCCTTGTTCAGTTTGCTAAGCAGATCTCTACCGGGCAAATTGACAGGAGAGCTCTCAAAGTATAAGAAGGGGGCCCTTACAACCTTCCCTCCTACTTTTACATCTAAATCTTTTGTATAGGGAACCGTTAAAACAGCCCCAGAGAATCCCTACGTGTCGAGAGTTTTACCTGATAGCGGGAAGTCACCTTCACTAATGCATGACTTCTCGGCTCCTGAGTCCACCATAAAGATGAATTGTTTGTTCCCTATCTCTGCCCCCACCAACAGTTCCTCTTCTGGATTCAGGGTCATTGACAGGACTGGACACGCAAGTTCTCTCTATGGGCTAACCTAGTCAGGGTACGTGTCTGTCCCAGGGAACAAGAAAGGGTTTCCCCCTACCACTGTTGTGCCTTGAAATGGGGCCACTGTCCCATTCAGCGCAGTGCAAAAAGTGTTCCTACTCTCCGCTAGCTGCGGATTAGGGCGTGTTTGATAATATTGAATTGCCTGCTGTTGGTGTTGTGGATGACAGGGGCCGGTGATTTGTGGGGGTAGCTGTGTATAAGCCTGGTGAATCTTATATGGTATCAATGTCTTTCTGGGAGGTAGCCCTTGGGTCTTTCCGTGGGGAGGAGGGCCATAATTCTGCCAGTTGTACCTGTACCTCCCTCCCTGCCCACTCCGGCATTCCCTCAAAAAATATCTCCACCTCACGCATGTCCAGCACTGACCCGCTCCCTCTCCTTGGTTCCATGTGATAAAATCGCTGCAAAAATTGCTGTGGTTAAAAAATATTGCAGCAAACATGCTGTGGTTTTTGCGCCGCAATCCATGTAAAGGATGCGGGGACACCCCCGCAACCCCCAGACCCATTATACCATTTAAGTGGACCGGGGGACACCTCCGCAACCCCCGCTCCCCTTAAATGGTATAATGGGGCATACCTTTACTGGGTCAAACCATAGCATTTTTGCCCCAATTTTTTTTTGCTGTGACATTTTTGCCACAATTTTATTACTTGATACCCTCTCCTCTTGGTCCCAGACCCCCAAACCCACTTCCTCTAGACCCTCAGAACCCACCTCACCCTCGTTGCTGTCCTCCTTGCCACTGTGGTCCTAAGAATTCCAGGTTTCCACCCCACTGTCCTTGTCCTCCTTCAGCCCACACTGCCGCTATTCTTGCATGTGCCGTGTTAGAGGCGTAACCTTCCTCTTCCGTCTGTTCTGGTGTTGGGCTTGTTGATACCGCCGCTACTTTAACTGACTTATTTTGGACCAGTTTTGCTTCTTCAGCCTGTCGCCTTCAAATCGTTTCTTTTTCATGCTCTTTTATCCTTCTACAATGGTGAATTATGGTACTTTGAATTTCGGGCCACCCTTTTGCTTCTACCCTACTATTTTGTAGAGGGCTTTCTGTCCTTCTTTGGGGAGACCCTTTTTTACTATAAAATAGAAAAGTGAGGTTGATTGTTCCCAGGCGTTGCCCGTTTCTGCTCTCCACATCTCTTCGACCCTAAGAACGCATTGAGCTCCATCTTCGTCATCCCCCATTGTACATTGCATGATCAACTGTAAATCGGGAGTGTCTGGGGAAGCCCACCGCAGCGCGTTCCATACCCTGGCTCGAATTTTGTTAAAAAACGCTCCACATGGGCATCGTTGCTCAGCATTACTCCTGGGGACCCCGCTTTCACCCACACATTCTCGGCTTGGTCCCCAACTGCGGCTACTAACAGGCTTTTAATATCCCCTATTTATAAAGGCACCCCTGCTGTGTTCTTCTCAAAAGCATTGATCCATTTCCCTGCCCCAGCCATGGTCGGAGCAACTTAAGGAGGTTATTCTTGTCCATCTGGGCCCAGGACACATAGTGTGGCCTCCCTGCTCCCTTGTGTATCAATGGCATTTGCATTTCAATTTGCCTTTTCCGCCTTTAGTCCCACTTCCCTTTTTCCTTGCCAGTGTTATCCTGCCAAACGTCTCCCTCAGTCCTCCATCCCATAAACTTTCAAGCCTTGGTGAGCGCAGGGACGCCTGCTCGGTGTGTCCGTCTCCCTCTTCTTCAGTCTCATCAAAGTCACTCCAACATTCCTCATCTCTGCTTTGGGACCCTACATTCTCATAGCCCAGGCTGTCTGTTTCTCCGTCATGCTCTACGTGAACAGTACTTATTGGTGCACTGTTTATTCTGAATATAAAATCACCCGACTTCCACTCATCACCTGCCGGTTGTGCAGGCGTCCCTATAGGCGGCACAGGTGCATCTACTTTGGTCACATCACATGCTGCCCTCAGCCTGGCTAGTTCTGTTTGTGTTGATGCCAGTGCTACTTCTATGTCTCTTGCGCTCACCCCAGTATGGGCAGTACACTCTGAGGGTGACACATATAGCGGGGGTGGGGCTGTGCCTGGTGTTGCTACCACCCTTGCGCTGGGCGAGTTACTAGCGAATATATCCCTTCTTTCCCTTCCACATTCTTCCGGTTTTCCCCTATGTCTGTCTCTTTACAACTGTTGTGTGTCGCCACGTCCACATTAGGATCCTCTGTGTTCTCAAACATTTTCCAGAGGTTCAATACGTCCCTTCTATTCTACAACAGTCGTCCCTTGTATTTTGCTGTCAGGTAGGTGGACATATGTTCAAGCACGCTTCTGTCAAAAGAGCCCTGATCTGGCCAGGAATGGGGCATTCCCCCCTTTCGTCTGTCACCCATTGGTTATGATATTTCTTAATCTTTTCACAATACAAGGGCAGGGCCTTGCATATGTGGTCTAGGGGCGTTTCTACCCCCATAGTCGTGTGTCTTGTCATGGGGCTATGCCTATACTACTGCGCCACAGTTAAACAGTAATTTGTTCAAAGGATATACAGTTTTGTCTCTAATACATCTTAATACCGTCAACATATTTACAAAACAACTCATCAATCCTTTTTCCCCAAACTACTATTCCCCACTGGAGCTTTTTACACCATACCTCACACTCTTCCGATAAGTCCACACACTCACCACACACACCCCTTGTGGGCCGCCTCCTTACATTGTTAAAATACAGCAACAAAACAAACTAAAATAACAAGCAAAAAAAATAACAACCACTACTGTTCCCGAGCTCTCTACTTATATGGAGCTCCTATATTTAACCTTATGTTTTCCTGCACTGGTCAATACACATGGTGTCACCTTCCCCCCTCACTTGGGGGGGGGGGGGGGCTCCCACTATTCTGTTTTCCTTTTCCTTGATATCTTTAAAAAGTTAATTAAAAAGCACCAAAATATCAACACAGTCTATAAACATGCCATATTCATAATTTCAGTGCATGTTTACAATCTCCACACTGCTCCTAACCCTACGATGTTATCCCTTACAGGCTATACTCATGTGCGTGCATTCTCCCGAAGATCTCCATTCACGGGGTTACATAACCAGCCTCCACCTCTTCTTAGGGCTGCACCCCACTCCAAAGAGCAGGCAGGATTTTGCAAAAACGGCTCCCACAAGGCATACACGTTTTTGGGACTGGACGCTGTAGGTGGGCGTGGCCCTTCTGGAGAGGCTGTCTGGATACCTCTGCATGTACGGGAGACAATGGGATCACATCGGCAGGGCCACCAAATGAAGGCAAGTCCCTGTTTACGCTCACGCCAGAATGAATACAACCTTGTAGAGAAATAGGCCAAGAGATAGCTTTCAAGGATAACAAGGTTTAATTGTACAGAATACAAAAATATCAGCAAAGGACTCTGCTGCTCGAGAACGTTCTGACTGCAACTAGGACAAGCAGAGACTTAAAAGTCCATAACGCATCATCAGTACACAGTAAAAAGTAGCGTCACGGATTGGCGAGACCCTATACATGGGCTTGCTACATAGGGAATGCCAGGCTACAATTGGTTCGCTTTCTCTGCCGAAGTGGGTCAGCTGGGCTCATGGTCAGGCCTCTCATAAGTTACTTTGTAATAACTGCTATGATACGCTAAGCCTAATACTACATCACTATGGCATGCAACTGGGAGGCTCAGGGACTGGTGCCAGGTGGAAGGGAGGAAGAAATACAGTCACACTGTGGGTACACATTCTGCGCTTTGTTGATACCACACCTCTCGCACCCAAGGCCTCCACCCTTGTTTTGATCTATAATGTATCTGTCCCTGTACCTTGTATTACAAAGGATGTATTTATGTGAAGAGGTGAAACAGTCGCACATGCTTAGATCTTTTATGGCCAGTTGGTTTATGATTTGGGCTGGGGTCACTCACTATCATAGAATGCAGGGGGTGTGGGAGTCAGGGGGGTGGTGTGGGACATGGCTCTGAGCAGGCTGGGTGGGGGTTAGAGTTCTGCTAGCAGTTTGGCTGTGATGAATGGGCACTTTGAGGAGCCTGGAGTTGTCTCACGGCCTTGCAGGGCGCATTCCTCCCAGTGATACTGAGAAATTGCAACAATAGAGGGACAATAGGAAGCTTCTGTGGAACTGGCTGTGCAGACTCATCTTGTTTTAATGATCTTCCATGGAGCTAAAGTTGTATTGTGCAGCCCTGCCAGGCTATGCATCCGCCAATAAAAAAATTGTGTTTTTTTTCTATACGCACACTGAGCCTATGCAGCTATCGCAATATTATATCCGTGCTGAGTTTCACAGTGCGGTCCTCTCCCCATTGTACACTACACAATCTCATAAGGGAGTCGCCTCAACTTAAAGCGCCCATGGGGTAGGATAGACTCATTTCCATGGCAACAGGAACTGTGGATCAGTGAATCTATGGGATCCAGGGTTTGCCAATCATTATTTCAAAGTTGATTTTAAGTATACCTATGTTTGAAATTGATCCTTCACTCGCCTTTCACTCTTTTAATCGACCAGGGCTGTCTTTGAGATGGAATCAAAGATTAAGTGGCAAATGTATTCATTCATTAAGAGAGGAGGTTGAGCAAACATGGATACTGCACAATGCAGATTTTAACTCATTTGATAGGATGGCTATTCTAACTGAGTCAGTGATGCTTTGTTTAAAGAAGACTGCCGGATCTAGCACGGCTGCATGGGAGAATTCGTATGAACACACATTTTATGCTAGGGTTGCTGCCTCAAAAAATCTAAAGAACAAGAGAATAAGAGACTTACAAAAGCAAAGTTTGACTAATTTGCAATATGGTGAAAGTAAAACCTTTATCTGTCAGACAGAATTATCTGAAATCCCTAAGGATTGATGTGTACAATAGGGATATTGAGATAATGCTAAAACACCTATGTAGCACTAAAATGGGCGCCTTTTGGTCTACCATTGATAAAACAGTTGGATACTTGTGAGGTATTATTGAGTCTTCAGTATCTGAGAATGCATGGCTTAAGTTCTTCACTAATAAACACAAATTGCCAAAAACATTCTCTGAGGTGATGGACCCATGTGTGGGCACTCATATTCGAGTTGTCTGTAGATGAGATGAGGAGGATATTAGATGGGCCATATCCAAATTGAATCCATCAAGAGCTTCTGGCCCGAAGGCTTTCCATCGTTGATTGTGAAGAACAACCCTGTACTATGGGCCTCAATTTTGAAAATCAAGTTCGATCATATATTTATGTTCAATTGTATTCCAGCATCATGGGCACAATCTTATATAATTCCCATTTATAAACAAGTGGACGCCCTGGACGCTGCAAACTATAGGCCCATAGCCCTTACTGATGTATCCTTAAAGTTATTTGCTTTGTTGGTTCTTAGGGAACTAGAAACTGTTATGCAACATTCAGCCCTTCTCTCACGCTTTCAGATTGGCTTTAGACAGAACATGGGGACACAGTTGAATGCCACTATGCTGGCTCATCCTTTGTTCAATGTGAAACACAGTCAATCCGGTCCAATCTATATGGCATCTGTGGACATGTCCTTTGCTTTCGACTCTGTTATTAGATCCGTACTGTGGAACAAACTATTGAGGTTTAAAATCCCCTTAGTTAGTACAACACACAGCGCTTCTACATCAAAATACTACATTTCGGATCAGGCTCTCTAGAGAGGGAGCTCTTACGAGATCTATTGCCGCCTTTACGGGAGTTAAGCACGGCTGCATTTTGGTGTCAACCTTGTTCAATCTATACCTCAGTGATATTGAAGAATTGTGAAATGTTCCCGATATAACATATGTGAGACTAGGCAAGGTAAGGTTGCATTGGCTTTCCTTTGACAATGATTTAATTTTCTTTTGACAGGAATGCTTGTGGTTTGCAAGTTAAATTGAATCTATTTCTTCACTATGCAGCAGCTAATAACTTGCAAGTTAATGCTCTTCCGAAATTGTGGAATTTTTAAGATCCTATAAGCTTAAAACCATGTCTTGGACCAAGGCAAGAGAGCGGATGGATTGAGTTGTGGAATTCAGATATTTAGGATACAATCTTACCAATTCTTCGTCTGTAGGTATGTGGAAGGCTACTTTGTTAGGAAAGGTTCAACCTTTGACATCACATATGAAATGTTTACATGTCAGGTTGTGTACATTTTCGGTACTTCCACTTTTAAACTAACTGATGAAGATTGAGCCCATATTACTGTATGGATTAGATATGTGTTTACTTGATTTGAGTGAGTATTTGAACTACCTACAGCAAAAGGTCTGCAAAGAGGTTCTTCGTCTCTCTAAATCTATGCCAAATGCCACCATTAGGCATGAATTGGGACTTGTCTCTCTGCTTACCAGAAAAACACTGAAGGCAACTTTCAAATTTTGCAAAATTTGTAAACCCTCCATGTAATTCATTATATGTTGATTTGGGTTTAATGTTGGTGGACTCCTGTCCTAGATCTGTTAATTTATATAGACAGAAGATTCTTCTTCCCCTTAGTAAAATTGATTTCAGTGAAGAGGAACTTACTAACCGTAGACTTGATTGCCGCTGCACAATTGACTTAATAAGGACCTATAGTTTATTCAAAAATATGCTAAGTTTCCTGGGAAGAAGCGTCAATTTAGCACTTACCTGAAGCGCTTTCCATGAAATAAGGCACAAGCACTTTATATGCGTTTTCGCCTAAATCAATTTGCCACTAGGGAAAAAACGAAACATTGGGCTTCTTTTAAGGTTTTCCACATTTATACATACTGTCGGTTTTGTAAAAAAACAGAATGCCTGGAATCACTACGGCATTGGATAAACGACTGCATTTTGTCATACTGGGCTTAGATTTATTTATTCAGAAATAAATGTTGATCTTGAATATGGCAAAAATCTCTTCTGGTCTAGATTGTTGTGGGGTGAGAACATTGCTCTAATCTTATCATTATATCGTTTTTTAACCTTGATTGAGTCACAAATTAGAGCACCGTAAAAAACTCCTGTTGAATGCGAATTGTCTAAATTTCCTTGTATTAGGTGACTGTTCAAATATTTTGATTGATTTGTACACTGGCGCCATGTTTTAATATGGAATTATTTTATTTTGGCTATTGTAAATGAAATGTATATATTTGTATATGTCTTTTGTATATTTTGCCTCTTTTGTAAGGGTTTGAAATAAACGAGATGCAAATAAAAAATTAAAAAAATAAAAACATGTCTGCTTGCTTTTATGGTATCATACCGAAATAAAGTACTTTTTAACTTGACATGGAATTTTAGCACTGCTAACCTCATGGTGAATTCCTTTAGGTCAGGGGTCTGTAACCTTTGGCTCTCCAGATGTTTTGGACTACAACTCTTTTGAGTCCTAGCCATAATATTCATTGTTGAAAGATCATGAGAGTCATAGTCCAAAACATATGGAGAGCCGCAGGTTGCAGATCCCGGCTCTCAGTCGTAGCCCTGCTCACATGGCAACATCCACGTACATCAATATGCAGATGACACACAGGTCTATTTAAAGATCAATAGAATCAATGACATCCATCCACTTGAGTACCATCTGTCACTCATCCAAGCCCAGATATCAAGCTCTTACCGGAAGCTCCTCTTGTCAAAAGACCAAATCAATTCTCCTCGGAATCTCCACCATGTATACCCATGTCCAGAATTAGCTGACTAACAAAAAGGCTATACTTCGGAATGCGCGAGAACAACATAGTATGTGTTTTCAATATAAAGAACGTACGTGACCCGCTGAAGCAGGATACAGGGACATCAAGTGGTGCAAATGTGAGCAGGTTCAATAGAAAAGTACACACGACAGACGGGACACTCTTAAGGTAGCAGCTGCTTCAAGGAAGAAATACTGTGATAACCATGCTAGAATGTCATGTAACATGTAGCACCTCCAAATGCATCTAACATTTAACTTGCAGCTTGAAAAAAACCTAAGAAAATTTGGTGAATCTTGTATTGCAGAGCTCCTACTGTCAGACGCAGTTACTATATTTGATCTGTTGCTTGTATTGCATGAATCCGGAAGTGATTTTTCCATGATGATCACGGTGCTACAACATTGCATTGCAAGCATGCCCAAGTCCAGAATTGACTGACTTGAAGCTGAACAAAGTCATGCCTTAAAACTCACCCAGTTCAAATTCTTGTGGCTCTACTATTGTCTGTGACCTTTCATTCAAAACACACATCACCAATCAGACCCAAAGACCACTGTGCTCCTCCTCAAATTTAAGACTTTCATTCCTCCCTGCCATGAGTTTCTAAACAGTTTTGCAAGCTATGGTCATCTCTCACGGCAATGCCCTACTCGCAGGAGTACCTGATTCCAGCTCTGCCCCTCTGAAATCCTTCCAGCGTGCTGCAGTACGTCTTGTCAAAGGAGTAAGAAAATGCAACCACATCACCTTCATCCTCCAGGATTTGCCCAGGCTACTGCTTCAAGCACACATGTTCAAGACTACCTGTATCACCTGCTAAGCTTTTGCAACCAAACCCCCACTCCAGTTGCCCGAGAAACTCACCACCAGAAGCCACAACATCACCAAGTTGGAAGCAAAGAACTTCAATGGTGAAAGAAACAGGAAACAGGCCTTTTCCTGCTACTGTCTCTGGAACAAGTTAGCAACCCAAATAAGACATCCTCCACTTTAGGTAGCATCTGAACACTCTGCTCTTCAGAGAAAAATTCACCCATCACTGATCGCTCCACTCAGCCTTTCGCCCTATGGAGTCCACCCCTCCCCCCGCTTGCCCTACCCATCGCAGCTCCTCTGCTACCCCTGCACCCTACTTGTAAGGCCTGGCTCGCCCACACTTTACACTACTGTTGGACTTCTCAGCTAGGTTTGTGTTTTATAAATACAACACATACATACATCGGAATGTCCTGCTGAGACGGCAACATCTGCTGCAAATCACTCCCCTACTAACCCCTAGTGCGGACTCAGAGAGGTAAGAAATCTTTCTATATCTCTGTGGAGTGTCAGAGAAGGGCCTCGCATAAGGTTGGCATCTTTTCTTCAGTTTATGCAATAAACGTATTTTCCTGAGCAACAGGGACAGGCCCAGTCTGGAGGGCGGAAACGAGACAGAATCTAAGTGATGGTTAGATCAGTTCTGGAAACAGGCATGTTTTTTATGTTTATCTTATTTTTATTTTCTCAATTATTAACCATTGCACATAACAGTTTACATCGTCACCTTTGCTCACAGCCTTAGTAACCACTGCAGACAATTCCAGGGCCACGTCATAAACAATACATTTCCAAGATGTATGTTTCCCTCTCACTTTCAACCCTTCCCGAGTAACCGTGTCAAACATATAAACCACATTTTACTAAAAGAACTCTATTCAGGGTGGCCCTATATCCAGTGAGGACATTAACTCGTTGAACATTTGTCCCCAATGCAGCCCCTGATCCCACTCCCCCGTCTCCCGCTGTCTCCTCAGAGTCTCTGCTTCTGCCGAATCCCAGTGATTCCCAGTGATTTGGCCGAAGCCAAAATTATCGAGGCTGAAATGACCGAAACCAAAGTGTTCGAACAACCAAAAGTTCGAACACTTTGTTTTCGGACATTACAACATACACAAACCACACTTACCTTCATCTTCACGCTGGTTCCTGCAGCGCCAGTTCCCTTTAACTTCCGTGAAAGGGAACCAGCGCTGCAGGGTCCTTTTCTTCTCTTTTTTTTTAACAGAAAGCTGCGGGGGTGTCCCGCAGCCCCCGCTCACTATACCATGAAGTATAGTGAACGGGCAATGCGGGGAACACCCCAGCAGCCCCGTTTTTATTAAATGCTACCACCAAAGGATCGAACTTTTGGTGTTCGATCCTTTGGTAGTAGCATTTTTCGAACTTTTGGTCATTTCAACCTTTTTTTTTTTTTTAGAGCATTTCAACCTAAACCGCTTCTGCCATCCCCCACCCCCAAACGCTGCACATCTGCCGCCCAGGACTGCACCAGTGGGCCTCTATGGCATTTCCATGATATTGCAATCCTTCGTTTGGCCAATATTAACTAAATTGCAGTTTTTAATGTAAAATGTATACTGAAGTAACAGGGAAAAGTGACAGAAAAACTGAATCTGTTAGCGCAGACCCTTTTAGTTAGTCAACCAGGGTATACAATCTGGGCAAAAGAATGAATGAAGCCCCTGACCAGGACTGGGAGTAGGCAGACTCCAACTGCAGCAAGCCCCCCAAGTGTGAGGGAGTTTTGAAAGCAAGGTGGGGTGGGAGCTGAACCTCGTGTCCCCGCATCTTGTGTGATAACTTTCCAATCTCGGGCTGCAATCTGGCAGGGTCACCCTCATGTACGATTGATAGCTCTTTCCTCCCAAGTGCTGGACAGATAAAAAGCGTTTTCCTTGTATAAGAGAATGAAAACAGCCCAGTCAAGTAAACGTCTGGCCCCAGAAAAAGGCAATCCTGCTCATTTTATGTACAGACATTATAGTCCCGAAACCTTCAAGTTTTTGCTCAAAACGAATTCCATGACGAAGGGGGAGAAGTTTAAACAGTTTCTTGGCAAAGGTACCTTTGATTTGCATACACTTGTTTATTTAAAGCGAGTGCTCACATTTAATAAAAGTGAGTATAAGTCCAGAACAGTGGGAAAGTGTATCTTGATTGATCTGCATTCTTCATCATCCTGATGCTTTATTAGAATGGCACTGATCAGTAAGGCTCTAGAACTCAATACATTTGATAAATTCAGTGGTCTCACATATTTGGTTTTCCCTTCTCACAGCTCCAACTACAGTTGCATGTGTATCTTATGTATGATCTGGTATGGGAGGGAAATAATATGGGAAGGGACATTCTCAGGTCAGCACCCTATGGGAGTTTGACTTTGTGAGGGTATTATCTCTCAAATCACCCCCTCGCATCCCCATATGCTGTTTTTAGATCTCTGAAAATGTACACAGCCCTATTCCGTTTCTTTCAGGGCCATTTACTCTTTTTACTGACATTTAGAAGGAATTTCCTAGGCTCCTTGAAATCTGCTGCTGCAAAAAGGAAAGAACCAGAAAACATGTCTTCTCTGCCTATGGCCCAAGACTATCGAACTTCTTCCCTGTTGGCATCAGACTCGCCCCCATGCTCCTACAATTCAGAAAAGAACTCAAGACCCACCTCTTCAAGGAGCCTCTCCTCCTCAACACCTAGACCATCACGTCACCCATAGCACCACTTGACTCGCTAGATGCTGCACGCCCCTTATTCCCTGCCATCCGGTACAGCTGTACCTCTCCACTATCCTCCTCTGTATCCTACCCGCAGCTGTATATCTGTTCTATTGTTACCACTGAAAAGCGCTCTGTTATGCACCTGTAATGTTGTACACCTCTGTAATGGGCTCCTTTATGTATCTGTATTGGTGTATACCTCTTTAAAGCACTCTGTTGCTTCTCTGCACTCAATAAATACCATAATAATAATAATCCTTAGTTTGTGCTCACTTACACCCATAATCCCTTCTCAACTGTTAGCAACGGTGCCAGTGCTTCTGGCTCCCCACTCCCCACTCCCATGGAGTCCTATGGGGCACCATGGGAATAGGGAGCAACATTTTCCGCTGCCTGATATCCTGGGCTGGGACATCTAATGACCCCCAAAGTTATTATTTTTTTCTTTTTCTCACGATCCTGCTGATTTTAAGGGCTGCTTTATTTTCTACGCGCGTCATTGGGCTGTTTTAGGTTATACTGTATGGCTACATGAGAGATTCAGTAAATCAGTCACTTTTCACATTTGATTTCCCATATGCATATCCCAGAATTCTCAGTGGAAAAATTGGAATCAGTTTTAGATTTTTATATAATGTAGCAGGCAAATCTTGTAGGGGACAAGACAGGACAACAAAGTAGCTGTTAAAAACATCTGACTGACTGAAGTACATTTGTGGAACAAATGATGATTTAATGAGCAAGTATATATGGTCACATGTAAAAGTTATTTGATTATAATATGTATGCCAACTGTGCACCCTGGGTCTCTGAACGCTGTGAGCGTTTATGTTCAGTTCTCAGTAAAATGTAGTTCTTTGGACAATTGGACAATTGGGCTGAATGGTTCATGTTTGCCTCTCTTTTTTCCCCACTTCTTATTCCCCCACCTTATATCGTACCCCCACCTCACCCCACTTATTCCACGCTGGTGCCTTGAAGCAGTCTTGCACTGCAAAGTGTGCCTTACAAATCACCAATAATGAATCAATACATTGTAAATGTACCCGATATACAAAATTGATTTGAATGCTTTTTGAACATTGGTAACCTAATGCCTCTGACATTGTCCTGTTTCTGCAGAAAATAATCGCGCTCCGGTAGCTGTGGCAGGTCCAGATAAGGAGCTGATATTCCCCATGGAAAGTACTATTCTGGATGGGAGTAGAAGCACTGATGACCAAGGAATTGTTTCATATCACTGGGAAAAAATAAGGTATTAAACTAACTTTGGGGAAAACAGTGGTTGTTCCTACTTTGAAACTGGTATTAAATTACATGGGCCTTGTTTTCCTAGAGTAGTTGTGGTTGTAGAGTGATGTAAAACATTTGCAAATGTACAGAACTGCACCACTGATATCGTGACCCAAAATCTTTTTTTTTAGCAAAAAGCTGTCCTTCCAATCTCACTTGGGGGCAGACATTACCACAGGGCAGTCCCCTCTTGTGACCGCTAACTCTTGCTCTATATTTTAGTGTTGCATACAGATTGCTAACAGAAATAGTGCATGGTTGATGGTGCTTGCACAGGTGTGGGGAGAGGTACATTTCTCCACATTATGACACTAGCTACTTTCAGGCAACATTCTGGAAATCTTGAAATAATGTCAGCGTTATTGCCAATTTGAAATGAATAAATAGCCTAACATTTGAAAGATTGTATAGGAGTTTCATTTTGAACCTTTTGATATAGATCAGCGAGCAGTCTTAAGTGCTGATCTTTGGCACCACTGAAACCTGAAGAGAATCAATTGTCAATCCTTTTCAAAAGACTGAATGGCAACTGCGTCCTAAATCTTTTATGATGGTCTTCATGAAAAGAGAAAGACTAGCCGAGAGCAGGAACAATTAAAAAAGGGCTCCAGATTTTAGAGTTTCTTCAAATTCTTTCGAGCTACTAAGAATTGCTTGATGAACCTCAACAGGTATGTGCGGCAGTTACATGGGTTTTACTTTTCTTTCTTTCCATTGATGACTTTATGAGTTCAAAGCTGATTATAGCTAATACTGGGAGCTAGTGAAGTGCTTCAAAGTTTGGTAAGTTTGGTCTTTCATGCTTTACCATTCTGGACTCTTATCTATCATGTTGCCATAGTTTAACAAGATGATATTTTCAGCTAGAGCAGTCAGTGGGAATATCATGAAGAGGTAAGAAGACCACTCCTGTTACCTTATAGACTTGGGTTACCAGAGTGATATGTTTATCAATTTGATCAACTGAGTCTGACGGCAGGGTTAATCCTGCAGTCTAACAGATTGGGGAGCATGAAGGCAAACATCTCTTTTAGTATTGTTGATGAAGGTTTTACACATTCCATCTCTACCATTCAGGAATGGATGAAACCGCTTGTATAAGCCACATACTGCAGAGAATGCCATCTCTGCTGCCCCCATAATCAATGTATAATCATTATAGAATTGGAATATTGGGACAGGGAGCCAGTGGTGGAGGCTGCCGTTGGTGCCAGGAGAGGAATGGGGATCCCAAGAGGACACCTCAATTCAAACTGATTCAAGATCAGTGGCGGATTGTGATTTGTCTCATTGTAGGTAAGCTGATATTTCCGACAAATAAGTGTGAGCAACCAAGGAAATCTAAGCACCTGGAACCACCTGAGGATGGCTTGGGGAGGCGATCCCCAAAGAATGTCTTTTTAAGTAATACTTTGAAATGGTGCATTTTGCAGCACAATTTGGGAAAATAATGGGTAAAGAGGCCATACATTTTACAGTCGGTTCTGTGAGGCAACCATTGAAAACATCCAATGTATATCAGGCCACCAACAGTGCATAGGAACACATCTCTTACCATTTTTATGTTCCCTGTGCCTCCATGCTATGCCAACACTGCCACAGTAACATAAGTTTATTATCATTGTGCCAAAAATATATGCTTGCATTGCCTTTGTCAAATACATTCATGATGCTGTGTCCACTATATATGACAGCAATGTCACTGTAAGAACACACTTTTATACTGGGAGTGACCATTATATGGCAGTGTTGCCACTGTATAATATGTTCATGCAGACCTGTGCCCAATTGGTATCAGTGTTGCCATTGCAATACCACAAGTTAATGATTACTGTGCCGACAATATATAACAGCATTTCCACTGTAAAACTGTTAATGATGACATGCCCACAATATATGGCAAGGATGTCATTGTTAGAAATGGTTTATTCTAGGTGAACCCAATAAATGCCAGTACTGTCACTATAAAAAAGGACACATTCATGCTGGTGCTACCCTATGTATGCTAGCATGCCACTGTGTGAACATGTTCATGCGTGTTGTGCCCAATTTGTGGCAACTTTGCCTTGTGAAAATCCTTTTGATGCTGCCTGCGGAGTGTCTCAAATATATGCCAGCATACCACAGCAAATCAGATTGATGTCAGTATGGTCCTTCTTCCCTAATAACATAGGTGTGTTGTACAAACACACACACACACAAACATACATGTACCGCAGCTACACAGACTCACTCACACAACACAAACATTACATTCACAACACAAACATACTTTGTGCACTCTTACCTTTCCATGCAGTGATGTAGTGCTGTCCCGCCAGTCCGGGGCTCCTGCTTCAGCTTTCAGGCACCATTGTCTCTCCAGGTTCAGCCTTCCCACAGTGCTCACACTCGGTCACCATGCTGCATGCTCTCTTTGGCTCTTACCTTCCTGCACCTACCCACCTTCTTAGCTTCCATCGGTGCCCACCTGCTCCAGAATGGGACTTAAAACATGATTTTGAGTAGGATATCTCTGGCCTGGAATGTCACGTGCAGGTTTCCTGGAAGCCGATGTGTAGGAGAGTCAGGAGGAGGGGTGAATGATCAGCAGTGTCAATGGCAGCAGCGAGATCAAGCAGAATGATGATAGAGGAAATGCTGGACGAGTGGGTATTAGTAAAAATGTTACAAAAATGGGCAAGTGCTGTTTACATGGAGTGACTACTGTGCAACATGGACGGGAGGAGGTAGATGCGCTGTCTTAATGCCACTAGCTGTGCGAACAGTGTTAATCCAAGCATGGGATCCAAAAACTGTTTAATACAATGCTGTTTGTTTAAGTGCCATCCACAATGTGAAAGGACTGCCCATAATCAGCCTCATAGATATAGAATCTAAAATCTTAACCAAGTTAATATTAAAACCTTGCAGGGCTGGTCAAAAGAACACTTCATTGCAGCTGCCAATGGGACTTGAGAGAAGTCCTAGATACAATAGTTCAGCCATTGTATTCTGGAATTCATCCTCAATTCCCCCACCACAGTGCCATCTTCCAGGCCAGCTTTCCTGGCTTTGTGCCAGCACCATTGGCGCTCCATTTTGCCTTCCCTTTTCTCCTCTGGTGCACCCCCTTCTCCTGCCCAACCCATGCCCTGGGCAGCCGACAAAGGGCTAAAGGCAAAGGGATCCTCCATAGGTGCCTCTGTCACCTGTTTGCTTGTTCACCCTGGGTGCCCTGCCAAGCCATCTCCTGTCTACTGCATCTATCAGATAAGGTGAGAAGAACAGGGGGCACAGCCAGTGCTATACTCCTGTAATCTTTCCCACTGTTTTAATACTTTGATTTTGCCACTGTGTTGAACCCAGCTCCGCTCTGAAGTTTGCCACTGTTTTAAATCCTGCTGCCCTTCAAATGTTGCCATTCGGTTGAAACTAGCTGCGCTCTGAAGTTTGCCAGTGTTGCCACTGGCTGTCTTGTGGCAGATGTGTGGCTTGTGTGGTTTTGTGTGTAGTATTGCTGGCCCTTTTAGGCGTATGTGGTACGTTGTAGGTATGCAGGAGAGGAGTAGGAGCAGGGGGTGGGTAGTCAGATTCAAACAGTGGCAAACTTCAGGGCGCAGCTGGGTTCAACACAGTGGCAAAATTCAAAAGGCAGTGGGATTTAAAACACTGGACGTTACCCCTCCGGATACAACAATCCCGGTGCACACAACCAAAGCACACTCAGAAAGCCAACATGCACAGATGCCAGTTTCTCCTGGTTCTTCAAGAATCAACAGCAGAGCACAACCTCTATCTTATCCCTCTTCCCTCACTAACCACCCCCACCTACTTTCTTACAGAGCCATGTGAGCGTGTTGAGACCATGCAAATGGCAGCGGTGCACGGTAGAAATCAACACAACATCGAGAAATTGAGCCTAAAAAATAATTCTCTAAATAGCGTTCCTGATTACTCCCAGCAGTTGTCAGAAATGCCCTCTAGGTCAAAGTGACTAACACCCCTAAGAATAAAACATCTAATTCTGGTTTTGGATCACCTACACGGGAGGTTGACCAAACAGGTTCACTGTGGCTCCAAACGCCAACAGACAACACCATGGCCAAAAAGCATAGAGTTAAGCCGGGGCGGCTCTGGGCGACTCTGCTCATGCACATAGTTTTAAACACACTATCCATGGTTTTATTAGGGGACATACCTGATACTCCAAAGATATGAGCCATGTCGATTCAATTGTCCTCTACGCATGCAAATTTGTATTGATAGCATGAACACTAAAGCAACTGGTAGGAACATAGTAAATAGCAAACCCATTAAAGAATGTATACAGTAAAACAAGACATCAACTGTCGGATAAGACAGAAACCTAAAGAGAGTCTTATCAAAATGAATACAAAACCTGCCTCTAATTAGAACTACACTTAATTGAAAAGCAGCCTCACTTGAAGCTATCCTAGTCTGCACAGGACCTTACAGCAATGCTAAAGACAAAACGGGTGTGAGATGAGAAGAAGCAAGCAGATGATTCCATATTGGTTGCCACAAGCTAAACCATACAGGACCAAAATATGTCTGGGAATCATGAAATCTGGAAAACAAGATACCGTTACATGCTTTCTTGGGGAGTGGGGGAAGGTGAAATGCCCTCTCTGAGTCATAGCAATAGAGCAATAGTATGGGGTTGTCTAAGAAGTCCTGCGATATTGCTCATTTCCAAATGATAGCTTACTCTCTGCCCAAGAGCAAATGGGGACAGAAAATTGTTGAGGACAAATGTATCAGTTCTGAACTAAGAGGCCAGAAAACAAGGACGAGAATAACCAGATGACCCCAGCAAACTTCTAAAGACATTTTGGAAATTATCCATTGCCACTTCAAAATTCAGATACACCCCCTAAACCCCAGGCGACAGAAGACTTGAGCAATATAAAGTCATCTTTGTTAAACCCATGAGATCCGGCCCAACCCCAAATGATGATAAAGTCCCCTTGTTCAATAATTTAGCTATTACAATTGTGGCACCAAGTGACACAATGTTGGTGCTGTTAAACAGCTTTGGACAGAGGAAATGCTCAACAAGAAAATGCAGGCACATACATGGCTAGACAATTTAGAGGTGGTAACATGTCGTCCACGGTGTTAGAAGGCTCTGTGCGTAAGCCGAGTGACTTGAATTTGAAGCGTTTGTTGACAGGAAGCCATTGAAGGCAAGAGAGATTCAGTGACACATGTTTGCTTTTTCTGAGGCCAAGGAATAGACTGCCTAAAGCATTCTGGATGTGTTGCAATCTGTGCATAAGGAAGGCAAGCAAAGACACAATGTTCCCATAATCCAGTCTGGAAGAAAAGAGAACATTTACAATGGTCAGTTTGTACAAGAACAAGAAATACTGGAGGACTTTCTTGAGGGTGTGGTGGAAGAACAGGTAGGGGGTGACAACATCATTAATTTAGGGGATAAAAGAAAGGTCACTATCAATTACAATGTCCTGGTTTTTGTTTGTCTGAGAGGGAGACAGGGCAGGTCAGGGAGAGGGGGTCAGAGGCGCAAATGCCAGAGTTTATTTATTAATACACATTTTTATAAAGCATCACCACCCAGAGGCCTCAGAGCGCTCATAATAAATACTTCCTTCATGTCAATATTATGCTTTTTTCCAGTGGTGCCACATCTAGTTGAATAGCTGACTTTCATTGTTTGGTGTGGTACTTTTTGTGCCTTCAGGATAGAAGTAAAAGATTAAACCAAAGAGGAGAATTAATGGAGTATGGGGTTGTATACAAATATTTAATAGGAGGAGAGGCCGAGTGTGAGGAACCTAGAGCAGCTCCAGGGTGCAAGGGTTTAGGCTTGGAGCAGGAAGTGGGGAAAGCCAGGATCTGTGATATGGGAGAGAAGGAGTTGAATCAGGAGAGTGCAGATCCTACACTTACAGCCGAACAGAGACAGGAGTGAAGGATTTGGTGGATGTTTCAAACACTGCTGACAGGTCCAGGAGAAGGAGGGCTACAGATCCATTATCCTCAGAGATATGGCGCATGCCATTCATGTTTTAGGTGATGATTGATTAATTTCCTCAAAAGGGACTGTTACTGGTCTGGCTGTCATCACTGGAGAGTCGGCTTGAGGGTATGATTGGAGTTGGCATGTCACAGTTCTTTCTAGGAGTTAGAACAAAATTAAATAAAACAAAAAATGTTATTAATTTATTTATATTACGCTTCATACCGGGCCACAGGGTTTCGGACCCATTCTGCTCCAGCACGATCTTGTATCCAAGACACTTGTGTTGCCCCTGAGATATTCTCCAGGCCAAAAAGAAAAGGGTAGAGGTTGTGCATTAATTTTCCACGACTGAGGGACCCAATTAAGTTTTTTTTAGGAGGGATGTGACAATAGCCTGTTTTAAAAAAGGGGGCATGTTTACAGATCCAACGGAGGAGCTGAGAGTGAAGTGTATTAGATTAGGGAATAGAGTGGTGTTCTTTTTATTTAAGCTGGAGGGTTGCCAGATGAGTAAGGAAAGCTAGAGTTGGTAGCATTGCATAGGGAATTGTGGAATCTGTTATGGGGACAGAAAATGTTAATTTGGACGTGTTTAGATATGATGGAGAGCATGGAGAGTTGATTTAGTGAGGGAAATATTTTGAAAGATGGTGGAGCGTCTGTTGATAAAGAAGGAAGAACATTCTTAGCATGCAGCAGAGGGGAGCAGAGGCTGTGTTAGAGGTTGATGAGGTGAATTCAACTAGGGCTTAAAGAGTTCCTTGGACATGTGAACAAACGGATAATTATGTTAGCAAAATTGACTTTTTTATCATTAGATTTGACATTTGTTTGCTCTTAAGTGAGCAGCGTAAATGAGTTTTGAAGCGCAGTGATATAAATGATGGCAGGTATGTTTGAACTGCAAGTTGCCAAATGTGAATCATTTGGATGGACTATTCTTGTTGCGATATCTGATTTTTTTCATTGAAGGGGAAGGGCAACCATGCTCAATGCAGTGGAGACTACAATCTTAAAACAGGACTGACCGGAATCCAGGCAGATATCACGAGGTGTTTCCTGGTTTCAGTCAGACCAGAAGGGGTTAGACCATAGTTGGAAACTATCTCCTAAGAAGTGGAAGTAATGAAAAGCACAGAAGGTGGAAGTAACAGACAGCAGAGGGGAGGCCTAATGAGAGAGATTCACTGAAGCGGTCAGATCAGGGAATCGGTTTGGCTTTGGGGCACATAATGCTGTTGTGAAGTGAGGAGAGGTGAGGTGAAGAATGTGATTGTGACCTTTGAAATAGGTGGGACCAAAAATGTTATCTTTGACACCTAAGGCTTTCCCATTTCGGAAGAATATATTGGCACCTGCGAGGTTTATTTTTACTACTCATGTGTTGAAGTCCATGATGATGTCCAGGTTGGAGAAGAAGGAAAGAGTTTCTGCACATGCCTTTTTATAGCAGAAATATGAAACTGTTCACTGCAGAGCTGGACCGCTGGTTTCCAGGTCAGTGTTTCTCCTCCCACAGATTATTCTTTTGCCGGGTGATGATCGTGTCCCTCTGGCCTCCAGGTCTGCAGTTCATCTCGGTTTTTTAATCACCCACGTAGGTATTATCAACAATTGTATTCTTTTTGATTTCCTATATCCTTTTGTATCAAATTTCACATTCTATGTTCATGAGGTAACCAGATACTTACACAGGTTGCAGCAATGAAAATGCATAGCTGTGTTGAAAGAATATTTGTTTAGTATTTGTGGGAAAATGTCAAGGCAAACAAAGGAAACAGCACCCAACACTAAACTTTCTTGGCATCATGTTGGCACTAAAACAGTTAAAAGATAGAATTTCAGTAAAATAGCAACTTTGAAAGTAACATCTCTGCAGTTTATTTTCTAGAACTCCTCTGCCATTATTAATTTCTGTTGCTCTTATTCCAGTGGCCCACCAATGGTGAAGATTGAAAACAGCGAGAAAGCAGTGGCAATTGTGACTGGTCTGCAGGTTGGTGCATACCACTTTCGGTTGACAGTGAAAGACACCCAGGGACTGAGCAGCACTAATACTATTGCTGTTACTGTTCGCGAAGGTACGTTTCTAAAGCAGTTACAAATATCTATTGCCAATCATAGATGCAGTAAAAAGAACCAGGGGCCTGTGTGCTTTGTTTAAAATGATGTCCCCTGTGCATCCAGCAAGTATCCTGTGTTAGGGTCTATGAGTAAGAGATGGACACAAAGGTGGCATGTTGATTGGCAAAGACTTTTTATTGACAACCAAAATGGAGTGGTGGAGGAAATCCTAACTAGTCTTACCACTAAGAGGGGTTCCCTGCCTCAACAAAGCTAGCCAATGTAAATGTTTGTGTCAGAATGTCCAAAGTAAAGTTTGCTGCCCTGTGTCCAATTTCTAACCTGTCGCTCACAAGCTAAACTCAATATAAAGTGAAAAGGGGAAGTGTATCTTGGCTGTCGACCTGCAGGCCAGCTATTTAGCTCAAAACAAAAATTCAAAAGAGTGTAGAAAAACAAACAAAAGTACCACATGACTCAAGGGGTTCTTTCCCTTTCCCCAGAGCCTTTCCAGCTTTGTCCAACTTAGTATCTGTGTCTTCAACATTTAAGACAAGTCTTTATCTTTACTTGATAAACCTGGCGCCCAGGTTCTGCAACAAGAAAGAAGGATCTGGAAAAATTTGCCAGGCCCTATTTTCAGTATCCCTCCTCTTGGCGTGCTCTCCTGCCAAATGTTCCTGGATCCACTATTCTATTTCTCTGTATTTGCTTCTACCCAGGGCCTCGGTTTACTCTCCTGCCAAAGTCTCTGACTGTCCCTTCTACACACAAGCTCTGTATTCCACTTGCTTACAATTTGTGGTATGCTTCCCCAACATTGGTCCCAGACCACCTTCATTTGATTGTTCACTATGTTTCCGTGAGTCTCTTTTCATTCCAGAGCCTTGCTTTACTCTCCTGCCAAGATCTGTGAATGTCACTTCTATATGCAAAGTCTGTATTCCCCTTTCTCCCTGGTCTGGCTATGCTTTCCTTATGTGGGTACCAGACCCCCTTTGCTTGGTTAACCTCAATGTTCTCTTTAGCTGATGTCTCTTGATGCCACAGCCTTGGTTTACTCCCCTGCCAAAGTCTGCGAGGTCACATTACCATTGGTCAGGGTGCATCTCCCCAGCGCGTGTACAAGACCCCACTTGCTTGGTTATGCACAACGTTCTCTTGGCCTGATCTTCCCTCGATCCAAAGCCTTGGTTTACGCTCCTGCCAAGGTCTGTTAGTGCCACTTATTTGTGTAAAGTTTGTATCCACTTTGTTACTGGAAGGGGTATGCCTTCCTTATATGTGTCCCAGACGCCCTTCACTTGATTACTCTGCCCAATTAATATTATCTTTGTGCTTTGCTTCTGGTCCCTTGCACTCTCTGGGTCTCCCCAGCCCCGTGACTAGCCACCCTTGTGCCTGTAGGGTCTTGGCTGTCATGTTCTGGCTGTTCGCGGGTCTCCCAAGAACTTCGGTAGCTCTCCTGGCTTCCTGGGACCTTCTCCGGTCTTTCACGTCACTTCTCTGCAGCTTTCCGGCGGTTTTGTTGCACGCCAGCAGCTTCAGATACTGGGGAGTACCTTGCCTCGTCTTCGGACTACCTTCTGTGTCGCCGGCCTTTTGCTAGCATGCTTCCCCCAGGACACCGTCTGCTGTTCTGCACTCTGGATCTCCGTGGGCCTTGCTGTGTTCTCGGTCCGTGCTGGACCGAAGTTGAAGATGCCATCTTTCGCTTCCCTTTCTGTCTTTAAATTACAGCTGGCCAATAGGAACATCTAGTAGACTAGCGCGTGTGTGTTGGTTCTGGCGATTGATCATCATTTCTCGTGTCCCGTTCTTTGTCCCAGTTATTCTCGTTTGGGATATATTACTAGAGCACATGGAAGTAACAGGTAATGGGGAATTGAAGGAGTCCTGAGGGAAGGTGGGAGGGTCAAGGGGATACCGCGTTCTGCCAAAGTGGTCACTACTCTTAATGGGGTCCTCCCTCTCTGTGAGATCCGCCTGCTTATTACCACTGCAAGGGGGACTATCGGGCAACGGCCTCACCACCCTGGCCTCATGGAAAGGGTCTTCCCCATCTAAAACAGGGACGATACCTCGGGATACATCACACCTGGTACTCAGAAGCTAAGTAATGAGGTTGCGGGAGTGGGGCCCTTGCCAGGAATGCGCACACCTTGAAGTTATTAGGTGTAAGTTAAGTATTAGTTAAGCTGCTGTCGTGTAGGTGGAAGGGTGATCTACCACTATCACCAAAAAGTATACCAAATTGTTGAGGATTACCATCTACACAGGCTGCGCTTAAAAACCATTTAGAAACCACTTGCTGTGGTAAGTTAAAGAAAGTTGATGGGGAAGTAGTCACGAAATATGTTCAACTGATGTTTAATTCAAAAGAAAAAGTGTTCATTCACATGAGAAAATACACACATTGTTAAATTCATGTGTTTGTTGAATCAAAACTAAAACAAAGCAAAATAAACCTTTTATACTAAAGAAGTTCCATGAGATGTTTTTTACCTATACATACACATTTGTAATACAGGCATGCCAGAAAGCGATAGTCAACCAGAATGGCCGAAAAACAATGTACCAAAAGGCAATGACACCGTTGAATTTAAACAATTGCGAAAAATGCCTTGTACTAAAGAAATTCCATGTCATGTCATGCCATGTGATGCCAAGGCAATGTACCAAAAAACAATAACGCTGTTGAATTGCAGCAATTAAAGAAAAGCCGTATGCCATTCCATGTAATGCTATGTAATGCCAAGAAATTCCATGTAATGCCATGTGATGCCTGCCAACACGTGTTTCAACCAAAAAGGCCGTCCTCAGGGCATACAAATACATTTAACACTTGAACTGTTATATGATTGCTAAACATTGGCTATTATTGACCCAAAACAACCAGAGTAGGGGGAAGAGGGTCGGAGCAATGAACACGAAGAAACAGGAGAGAAGAAAAATGGGGACATAACGTCAGAATAATGCGTATACTTAGTAACTCAACTTGTTATTAAATAAACAGATAAATCAGGGCATACCTTGTTGTAATTCTTCTTGATTAATTCATGGTTGTGCTTAAAAAAGCTGTGGAAATGGTAATACACGAAAGCGTTTGCTGGCCAGGTCTGAGAGCTGTGAAACCATTAAGCATACAGCGCATAATTAGCCTAAAATGCTGCACTCGCGGTTTATTTAGCAGTAATAGTTGTGAAATTCACTATTCGTATGATTTGTCAAAATGAAAGCTGTAGTTACCTATCTTGAATGTCAAGCCATAGTTATTACTCGACTAATGTGCCACTGATGCAGCAGGAGTGAAGTATCACGCACGTGTTTATCGTGCTTTCCCATTAATATCAGCCGTAATCTGCAAGATAGTTATAACAACGTGTTTTAGTTGTTTGGTGATACAAACAATCTGAATGAGCTAACAAGGAAAGATGGGGCAACTCGGACTTACCGGCATGAGCTCCAAATATTTTGTGTGCACAATGGCAGATAGCTTCTCAAACACTGCAAGCATCGGCAGTGAGTGGGGGTTACCATAGTAACCTTCTCTAAGTTGATCAGGTGACGGTGTCACGTGACCCTGTTGCTTGGTAACTCATTCCAAGCCGGAAGTAATGAGAATTGTCATTTCATGTGCACTTGTTTTATCAAAAGCACTCATCCGATGTCTTTCAGGGGAACCGCATATACCAAAAGTGTGACTAAGACTCAATTGATTGCAAGTCAGTAAATGATTGTGGGTTGAATCTTGATTGGATTCACTGAAATATGTACAGGCACCTCGGGCTTGCCGGCAAGCACTCTTATTAGTCATGAGCCTGATGGCATGTGTCTTGGCGTAAGTTTGCAAATATCAGCAATACCAGTTGGTTCTCATAGTAACCTAATCAATTCAGGCTGGAGCGAGTCATACATGACCACTGTTGCTGGCTGATTGATGCAAAAGCAAATGCAAATGCAAGGGTCAGTGTGTTCAGACTAATACTAAGCGTTTGAATTCCATGCTGAACACGTCTTGTCTGTGGTGCAACTACGTATAAAGGATATAATTCTAAAATTAGAAATGTCATTCCTGCAATTGTGGAATAAGTTGAAGCACATATCATGTAAAATGCAATTGATTGAACTGTCATAAGGTGTAGATCTGTTGGGAGTTATGGGTAAGCATCGCAACATTGTCTAATGAACAATCCAATTACTAGGCATAATTGGTTAGATCTGGCAGGTTATGCTTGCAGTTAGTAATAGTTGTGATGCACATTGTAGCAACATCATATACTGAGCAAACAGTTGTTGTCTTATATTGGTGTTGTTCACAATGATAGTTGAACCTGATGTGGTGGATTAGCCAAATCTGTAGATACTATCAATATTACATGGACTTGTAACAAGTGGGCTGATAATTGACACCAAGGAACCAATGATATTAGATCAGTATACAACCAATTGTGCTATTGTAGTTTATAAAAACACATTAAGTTCATGGTCTTGGTTCAGGCCCAGTGACAGGCAACATAGTTTGCAAATCATTCTTGCTTCCTGCTGTCATAGGGCCAATTCTCTGTTGCCACCTCTCTGATGTTGTTTGATGTGTTTAAGTCCAATGAATTTAATATCGTTGGTGTTGTCCAGTTGATGATGTTTCTGCCAGTGGGAAGCCAGTGGGAGTCTAATGTCCTGACTGCTGAGGTTATTTAGATGTTCTCGAATCCGAAAGCGGACTTCCCTAATCGTGCTACCAATATACATTTTCTGACACACACATTGTATACCATAAATCACGTATTTCGTACGACAATTGATAAAATCAATTATTTTGATTTGAAGTCCATTGTGACAACTGAAGATTTTTGTGGGTGCTAGGGCATGCTGACAGAAATTGCATGACCCACACTTATAGAAGCCTACTGGTTTGGTCCTTGCAGTGAGCTAATTTTCCTGTCCAATTGGGTCAGGTTTGAGGAAAGAGGGACTGAGAATATTCCTCAGAGTGGTTGCCTTCGTAAAAATGATATTTGGTCGGTCAGTAATGTACGATGTCAAATCCGGATCTAGATGCAAAATGTGCCAATGTTTTTGTAATATGTAATGTATAAATTTGTGATCACTTGAAAATTTGGTGATGAAGTTAACATGTATGGGATATTTTTCGCCGGGCACTTTTGTCTTCTCTGTCAATAACTGCGATCTTGGTACTTTCTTAACCGAATCAGTGGTTTACCTAATTAGTTGGATTGGATACCCTCTTTCCCGAAATCTGTGTCCAATAGACTTATATTCTGATTGGAACATTTCATCTTGGCTGCAATTTCTCTTGGCTCTTAGCATTTCACCTCTAGGTATGTTTTGAATAACACTGTGTCTATGACTGCTGCTAGCATGCAATATTGAGTTCACTGCAGTGGCTTTCCTAAAAGTACAGGTTTCGATAATCTCGGACACAATATTGATTTTGAGATCTAGAAAAGGGATTTCTGCTGCGTCCATGTATCCTGTAAACTTGATGTCAAAGGTATTGTCATTAAGATAAAGCATAAATGCTTCAAAGTCTTCTCTGCTACCTTCCCAAATAGCCAGGACATCATCAATGTACCTTTTCCAACTAATAATGTTATGCTTGAAGGGGTTATTTTGAAAAATGTATCTTTCCTCAAAAAAGGCCATAAATAGGTTGGCCAAGGATGGTGCATATTTTGCCCCCATTGCAATCCCTTTGATTTGCAAATAGTAGTCTCCATTGAAAAGGAACTGATTATGCGTAAGAGTGAATTCCCAAAAACTTTTTATCATCTGTTCATGTGTATAGTGAGAAGCTGAGTAGGTTCTGAAGCTGAAGTCAATCGTTTCCAAAGCCAGTTTGTGTTGGATTGATGTGTATAGTGCTGCCACATCCAGAGTCACTAGATAGTATGTAGGTTTCCAAATCAACCCTTGTAGTATTTGCAGAGTGTGCGTTGTATCTTTTAGGTATGCTGGGATCTCAGATACCAAGTGTTTGATACGGTTCATAGTCATAATGTCGAAAAAATAATACCGAAATACAAAAATGTCGAAAAAAAATGTCGAAAACAAAAATGTCGAAATTATATATATATAATAGAAAAAGTCAAATAGTCGAAACAAAAATGTCGAAAAAAAAGTCGAACGATAATACTAACAGAGCGAAGTGAGGTGATACTAATCGTCCATTTTTATGGGGGGGGTTACCCCCCCCAACCCCCCGTTACCTCTACGCCGAAACTCTCCCACCACCCTCTCCACCACCAAACATAACAGTTTGCCAATCTGAAAATAAAGTACATTATGACTAACGAATACCACATAGAATCAAGGGTCATAGGGGTTAAACCAATGTGTGACACCCACGAGTAAAGAACCTTGCCTAAACACCAAAGGGACAGATGACGGTTGTGGACAACTGTCATTAGCTGACAGAACCAGAGTCAGAGCGAACTGAAGTATATTCGATTCGGCTACGTCAGGCAAACAATAAGGTAATATAAAAAAAAAATATGTGACACGATATTTAAATTGTAAAATATATTATTATTAGTGTATGGAAAAGATAGTAAATCGTTTTTTTCTGTTACTTTAGATTGAACATGACAGAAAGGGTTGAGTACATAGCCTCACAAAAAGGCGGAAAACAGCTGATATGGAACGGATACATTTATAATAAAGAATTGGAGAAAAATGACCGCTCGTACTGGAAGTGCATCGAATATGGGCTGTTAAAATGTGCCGCGCGTGTTATAGTTGCCATTGCCAATACGAAAATAAAGGGGGAACACAATCATCTACCGGACAAAACAAAAATAGAAATAAAACAGACTCTCCAAGAGCTCAAAAGAAAGGCAACAGAAAACCCCCGTCAAGCAAGCGGTTTGGTCATATCGACGGTATGTGACACGTTACCCACACAAATATCTGCACAGATGCCTAGCGAAAAAGATATGCAACGCACAGTAAATCGCACAAAGCAGCAAAAAGAAAATCTACCACCGGCACCTACAACGTACAATGAAAAAGACATACCAGAAGTGTTTGCAGTGACAGCTAAAGGAGAAAAGTTCCACCATTCCACAGTTGATATACGAGACGAAAAAATGTTGATATTTTCTACTGAAACCAATTTAAAGCATCTGAGTGAAAGTGCCCAGTGGCAAGGTGATGCAACTTTCAAAGCCTGCCCAAACCCCTTCCAACAATTATATTCGATACACGGAACAATAAATAATAAACTGATTCCACTTGTTTATGTTTTAATGCCCAAAAAAAATGAGGAAACCTATAGAATCATGTTAAACAAAATCAAGGACACTGTACCCAATTCTAAACCAAAAAACATAATCATGGATTTTGAATTAGCGCAGATTAAGGCATTTTCTTCAATTTACCCTGATTCTAACATACAAGGCTGCTTCTTTCATTTTACTCAGTCGATATGGAAAAAACTACAAAAAATTGGACTAAGTAGCAAATACACAGAGGACAGCATATTTCAACATCACGTAAAAAAAATATTCGGATTGGCATTTGTGAAAGAAAATCAGGTTATAAATTTCTATGAACATTTGATTGACACTGACTATTTTAAAAATCATGAAGAAGAAAATGCAGACCTGTTAGATTACATGGAAAATACATGGATTGGACAACTAACAAGAAATGGAACCAGAAGAAGACCAAAATACACTATAAATTTGTGGAATTGTTACAAGGCAACCTTGGAAGGGCGACCTAGGACGAACAATGCACTTGAGGGATGGCACAGCCGTATTAACAAAACGTTCAACACAAGTAATCCCAATTTGTGGCATTTTTTAAAGGAATTAAATCATGAACAATCACATCAGGAATTTCGAATCTCTCAAGCAATTTCACTAGCAAACACAGAGTTAAAAAAGAAAAAATACAGAGACTATGAACAACGCCTAGAGCAAATAGTACGAAATTTTAATGAAAATGACAAAGACAATTAATTACCTTGATTCAATAGCTTACAATTTAAAATGTTAAAAATACTCACGTTTTTTGCGAAATATCCACTGCACCATGAGAATTCCAGGGAAAACCCGTAAAAATCACCACAAAGCAACATCCAAGGAACCCAAAATGCAAAAAGTAGCACAATGAAAAACACCATCCAACGATAAATCCACGATTGCGATCCAAAGGAGTGAAATCCAGGAAAGAAAAATATAAAAGTCCCAAGAAAGTCCTTGCAAAAAAATCCACGATCCGACCGAAACATCCATCGAATCCAGAAAGTAAAATATAAACGTCCCAAGAAAGTCCTTGCGAAAAAATCCTCGATCCAAGCAGAACATCCATCGAATCCAGAAAAAAAAAACCACATTGCATCCATTTGAAGGGGTAAAAAAGAATCGAAGATCCAAAAAAAAATCCACAGGAACGCAGGGAGACCCGAACACGATGAAACCGCGGCGAGAATGAACTTTAAAAATGGCGCCTACGTATACGTAGCGCAACGCAACCTCACGTAGCATGCTATTACCATATGTAAACAAATGGACAATCTCTCATTTCTAAAACAATAGCGCCATCTATTGACGAAAAAATATACTAAATGTTTAACGTTACAGTTTGCAATTGTTAATTATTTATTTAAAATTGCAGTTTACATTAAATATATATTTATTTAACTACTATTTTATTTAAAATATTACATAGTACATGCTATTTAATTGCTATTTTTATTCAAGATTTTTAATGCTATTACTATTAAAGAAAACTAAATAAAAGATGTTTAGAAATAATAATAAATAATAATAAAACACATTTAAACACTTACCTTGTATTAACTTCAATTCGAAAAATCGAAAAAAAATCGAAAAAAAATCGACATTTTTGTAATTCGACATTTTTATTTTCGAATAAATAATTTCGACATTTTGTCTTTCGAAATTATTGCATTCGAAATAATGACTGGATACCGTTTGATACTACTGTCAATGTAATCAGCAAGTGCTTCTGTAGCACCTCCCTGTCCACTCATAATTGGTCGAACAGTTGGGAGAGTCAAAAAAGGTTTATATATGTTGATGATACAGTGTGGAATTGTAGAATTCCACACCGTATCACCAATCTGAATCAACTTTTGCATAGTTGCCTGTTAGGACACTCCTTTCCCTCGATATTCAACACCTTGACACATGAGACGATTGTCTGAAATCAGAGAAAAAATCAATGTGGTCGTAGAAGGACCGTCCCGACATGAGGACCAAAACTCGACATCCATGCCCTATGAACAGATTCAGGATATTCTTCCAGGCACAGTTATTGAGTACAACTCTGCGGCGGATGCCGACAAAGCCATAAACTATCCAACAGAATTCCTCAACTCCTCCTACCACCCGGGAATGCGACCACATGACCTTCAACTGAAAGTTGGGTCACCCATCATCCTGCTTCGCAAAAAAAATGCTGCCCAACCTAATTGAAACAACAGTGTTCACCAGGAAGGGAACAGGGGGCTCGAAGTTAATGTGGCTTTACCTGAATTCCAGGGGTTTTGTTGTGTTATGTACTCACCTTAACGTCCCTGCAACTAAAGATTTTTCCTTGAATTTCAACGGTTTTGTTATTCCATAGATTTTTAGAATGCTTCCGGACCACTAACATGGTCTTCGGATTGCAGGCTTTGAAAACTCATAATGTTTTTAGGCAATGTGCAGTGAAATTCAATTATTTGCCATGGAGAACCCACATTTGTTAAGCAGCATGCTCCAAGCGGTGTACCCTTTTTCGGCGCCGTCATTTTGCTGAGTGCCAATTTGGTGTAGCCACTCCGCTGCAGTGCCCATTTCGGTGCGAAAGCCATTCTGGCACCGTTATTTTGGCACGAGGGATGTTTGGACGTGGTTGACATTGCAGCCATGTCTAAACACACTCATGCCAAATAGGATAACAGGACTGCACTGCAACAGACCTCGCCACCTCCCAGTTGCGTTTCTTTTCTTATAATTAAATTAAATTAGTAAAATAACAAACAAAAAATACAGCCTTCTCCCATGGTATGCCAGAGTTAAAGGCCAACAATTTGACCACTAGGCCACAATGGCTTGGTGCTTCTTTGTGCATACATTTCATACTTAGCACGGTTTAAAAAAAGAATAATGCAGATGCTGTGTGTTAGGAGATATTTAAAACTCAGACCAACCCTGCTTAGCTTCAAAGTGAGGAAGGGGCCGGCCCCATCAGGCCATGTTGCTCTAAGTGGTCTTGTAACTTTGCCTCGCTTATTAGGCACCAAGGACTGTGGGGGCTGGCCTTTTCCGGTTTGAAGCTAAGCAGGGTCGGTCCTAGTTAGTGCATGGTTGGGAGACCCGGGTCACCAGTTACTTTTCACCCCTGATGTGACTGCAGCTGTGAAAATATCTTACCTGTAAAAGATTGCAGGCGTTGATAACTCCCAATGTTTTTAGTTAATGCCCTGTGTGATTTGCCGAGGATCACACACTTTGGTTAAGCAGCGTGCTACAAGCCCTTTGTTTATGGCAAGTCTCTTTATGACTGTTTTGATACATCGCACAACCCCAACTAACCGCATTTAAACAGCACGGAAAAGGGGAAAAAATGACCAACTGCAATCATAACATATGTCCAGGTACTTTTCCCCCATTCTGAAAATAAAAAGCTGGCACCCATGAATATATGCACAGTAAGTAAACATATATCTTGGTGAAATATACAAATGTAGTTCAATAGACCTACTCCTTAGACAAAAGTGCTCAAGACAAAAGAGCATTGGACTTTTAAAAAAAGTAATGTACACCATAAAAATAACACAAGAGAGGAAATGTTCCAATAAATATATTTTGGGAAAGTATAAAAGGTGCTCACTTTTTAAACCCAGCAATCTGTCGTGAAATATGTCCTGGAAATCTAAATCCCAATACGAAACAAGTGATTGTGGTCTTGTGAGTAAGCGTCTGCACAGGAAACATGACAACCCAAATAAAATCCTGCTAACCAAATACTTGAGCAAGCCTAAAAAAAAAACAAGGGGTTGTGTCAGCCCTCTGAAGAAAAGTTACCCTGTGTCACCGGGATCAGTGACATCCTCGTCTGAAAGGGGAGACTCTGATTCACCACCCTCCACTAGCTCCTCACCTTCGTCCTCCTTCCAGGGACCCTTCTTTTCTTTTCTTCTGGGTCTCTCCTTTTTTTTGTGGAGATAAGGACGACCACGGAAGGAAGCCACTGTGTCACTGCAGAGGTGACCAAGTGCACCCGCCTGGGAGCGTCAAGAAGGGGAAAAAGCCCAAAGGCACAAAAAAACCCTGAGAGACCTCGGTGTCAAACTGGAGAGGTGCACAGACGGAACACTCTTGAGGCAAAGCAGGTCTAGGCGGAACCAATCCACAGAGAGACAGTGGTGAAGATCCTTGGAGGTGTAATACACGGCGTGAGGCTGAAGCAAACTCCGAACACAAGGGCGTCTGGTAAACCGAGGAGTAGTACGTTGAGAGTAACAATCCAGTAGGCAGGCCGGAACTGGTACACGTGGAAGCAGACACAAGAGGGGAGAGGTACAGAGGAAAGGGAGGCAAGAGCTAAAAGCTGCCAGGAAGAGAGGGCGAATGCGGAGGGAGGAGACAGATATGAGGAAAGAGAAAGGCGGGGAAAGAAGACAGGCGTACCCGTGAAAAGAACAAGGAAGCGAATGGAAGAAGGCAAGGGAATAGGTGGGCAAGGCGGCCACGGAAGAGAGGGCAAGCGAGGGAAGAAAGGAGCAGGGAAGGGGCAGAAGAAGCACGGGAAACAGAAGCAAGCGAGCAGGCTGGGAAATACACAGCGGAGCGTACTGCAACAAAGCGGAAGGAAACCGGAAGCATTGTGACGCATCAGCAACCCGGAAGAGGTGGTAGAAATACACCTGGCTGCGTCTGCTTGCAACAACTAGACCGGCAAGCAGAAAACGTGACGGGAAGGCTATGACGGGCCATGCCGCCAGCGGCTCCATAAACGCCACCTGTCTCGTGGCATGACACCCTGGCCACCCACATGTGTCCCTTTACTGGTGCCCTGAAAAGCAGCCACAATTAAGGAAAAATAACTGTACCAGTGTGCAGTATTGCAAACTCTCTTGCCACATCGTGGGCCAACACTTATGACTTACTTTCCCCTCCTCACCCCCATGACTGGCTTTCAACAATACTCTGCTTTATAAAGATAACTTGAAAATTACACATACCATAGTGTCACTCAAATATATAAATCCTATATAGAACTATGTTAGGCAAAAAGTGTACAATTGTGTCATTGTTCCCCCCATCTTGACTGGGAGACTACAACAAATACCAGAATTCAATTCAGCAAAAGGCAAAACAATGGTCTCTGAGTGCACAACATTCAAGGACTGACAGTAGCATGGTTTAATGCAGATAATGCAGAGGCTGTGTGTTATGAGATATTTAAAACTAAGAAAACACACTGCATTCAGGACTGTGGACTGTGTCCCATCCATGAAGTAACCAGGACCGAACCAGCTTATCTTCAAGTCGAATTGCCCCCCCAGGCTATGCTTCTCTAAGTAGTCTTGTAAAATGGCCTAATTTATTAGGCAACATGGCCTGAGGGGGTTGCCCCTTCCTCGCTTTGAAGCTAAGCAGGGTTAGTCCTGGTTACTGCATGGATGGGAAACTCACTGGTGCTGGAAAAATATCTATTTGTTTGTATTATTGTTGACTGGAAGACTACAAATACCAGAATGCAATTCAGCAAAAGGCAAAAAATTGTCTTTGAGGGCAAGACTTTCAAGGACAGACATTAGCACGGTTTGAAAAAGAAATAATAATTATGATGCCCATTTGGTCACCCATCCATGCATTAACCGGAACTGACCCTGCTTAGCTTCAAAGTGGGACTGATGCTGCTTAGCTTCAAAGCAAGGAAAGGCCAGCCCATTTATTTTGGTGGTCTTGTAACTTTGGCTCATTTATCGGGCACCATGGCCTGAGGAGGCTGGCCGCTTCCTCACTTTGAAGCCAAGCAGGGTGTGTCCTGGTTACTGCATGGATGGGAGACCTGAAAGGCAATTGTGTTTGGCCATGGCCAGTGATTCTTCCCCCCCCCCGGCATCACTATAGCTGTATAAATATCTTTTTTTAAAAACTGTAACCACGGGTACTGAACTACACATACCCTTGGCTATCCGTAGTCCTTTATGGACACGAATATCGGAAAAAGGGTTGGGTAAAAAATGCTTCCCCCGTCCCAGGCCCTCACCAAGTGCCCCCCTCATCTGTGTCAGCTCCCACCCACTCTCCAGATGGCCTCCTCACCTCCCCTGCCCTCTCCCTTTCCCCCCACAACACATACTGTTTCTGTGATGCAGTTTGCTTTGAGATGTCGGCTATTCGCAACTGTAGCTGAGGCTACAGAAAGATTTGTGTTGCAAACTCAGTCCCTAGACCCTCTCCAACTCCCAAATTGGTGCCCTCTAGCCTTCCCCCACCTTTAGCCTAATGGCATTTGCATGTTTTTTGACCTGCAAATGGCTTGTTTCCTGTGTTTCATTTTCCAATATCCTCGGCTATGACATCGAATATCCCTCACATCGAGAGAAAAACAAGATGGCGGCTGTTTAATAAAAAAAAACACCCAGTTTTGGGTAAATCCCTGAGCTATAGCTATCTATTTTTGAGAAGAGGGCCCCTTCTCCGTCAAATATGCAAATAACTACAGCACGCAATAACCACAAACCAAGCATGGACCGCGAGTTAACGCTTCGTGCCCAAGTAGTTTTGGATCTGGTCCAAATCCGTGTAGCAGTTTGGGCTGTGCGTTTTGGCAAAAATTGACCTTGATTTTCTATGAGAAAATAAATGGGAAGTGGGTTGCAACTTTGGAAAACAATTTTATTTGTCTTCTTATTAACTTTCTTATTTTTGAATGTATCTTTACAAAACATTGCAGTCTGTCGGTTGGGAGGCGTGAGTCCCTAATCACTTTTGAAATTTCAGTCAAATCTGTTTCTCAAATCAAAAGTTAATAACAATAGACGTTTAAGGGGTTCCTATGGGAGTCCAACTCACCTTAACTATAGGGCAGCAATCGCTGCCCTATAATATATATATATTCTTCACTTCGAAGCTAAGCAGTACTGTGCGTATATGTGGGCAATTGGGGTTGTGCGATGTATCACAACAGTCACCAAGAGATGGCCATAAAACAAGGGGCTTGGAGCACAGGGCATGACATTTCGGCGTGACCAGTTAGGCGTATGCCGTATTGGCGCAACCGTTTCGCGGAAGGTCCCGTTTGGGCGCAGCCAGTTAGACGCAGACAGTTGGGCGCAGGGAACTCTCGGCACAAGGATATTTTGGCGAGAGAGGTCAAATTGGCGTGGCAAGAACCTGCAAGCACTTTGCATTTTGTACCTCTCGGCGCAAGGATGTTTTGCCGCAAAAGGTCACAATTGGCATGAAACTGCAGGCACTTTGAATTTTGGAAAATAGATTAAACATGAAAAACATGTATTTTCTGCAACATTATGAAACAGGATGGGACATGTATTACACCGTGTCTGGGCAACATTATAAAACTGAAAAAAATAAATAAAAGCACATTTGTGCTGAATGCTGCTTTCGAGAACCCTGGACATATCAAATTGTAGGCTAAATATGAAATGTGTGCACTGTGAAGCACTAAGCCATGGTGGTGTAGTGGTTGAATTGCAGTCCTTGAACTCTGGCAGACCAAGGTTCAAGACTTTTATTTACATTTTTTAAAACAGTATATTTTGGTAAACTCTCTGTATTCTGGACTATGTAGTCTTAACAGGTATGACTTTGATCCATGTGGCCTCCTTCATGGAAACATTCACCCAATAACTCCATGATTTTAAGAAGGTCTTTTGAGCTGCACTACCAATGGGTTACTAATAGTTGCACGTCTTCCATTGCACGTGAGCCAGCACAAACAAGACTTTCTTTGAAGCTCAAGGGAGGGGCTTGCCACACAGTCCCATTATTCCCTTAATATATTGTGCTACTTTTAGACTTTGAAAACGGCGGGGGCAAGTAGGAATCACTCCTCTCCAGCCCCTTATTCTCACTGGCCCCAGCTGAAAAAAACTCTTTTACTTTTTTCCCCCCTCTGATTCTACACTACGTGCCTCATGAATATAGCCAAGTTACATGTCTTGTATATATTGTTATATGCTACATGTGCCTTGTTATTTGGAAGATGATCATTCAGATTTCCTTTCTACTTTGCATGTTGGGACTTGTAGTACAGGACACCTGATGGACAAAACAAAACTAAAAGTCACACAATGCAAAAAAACCAAGAACTGGATGGGCATCTTCTGAATTACATGGAGATATGCACACTCACACACACACACACTGATACTGAAACCTCACACTCGATTTTTCACAATGCTCGCATACACACACATGGGTGCACACACGTGCGCACACACAAGCACTCGCCATCACGGAGCAAATGCAAACTGCATGCACAATCCCTCACACAGCATCACACCATGTACACACACAGACACACACACGCGTTGCATGCACACCCTCACACAACACATTCCACCTTACACTGCACGTGTAATCAAAAGAGGACTAGAAAGTCTCCGGGCAACATTATAAAACTATGCTGAATGCTGCCATTAGAGAACCCTGGTCTACAGGAGTTCGAGACACAGCACTTAACCATTATGCTACAATTATGTTATTGTTTGGATTCTCACAAGTTTCATACGTATCCTTTTATCATTGAACATATTAAATTATAGGCTAAGTATGAAATGTATGCCCTGTGTAGCACAAGGCTGTTTTTTTTAAATTAACTAAGTTAATTTAGTTAAAAGAAAAGCAACGCAACTAGGCGTTGGCGAGGTTTGTTTAAGTGCAGGGCGTGCCAAAATGGGCAGTGCTGTGGAATGGGGTGTACCGCTTGGGGCAGCTGCTTAACCAAAGTGTGTGGTCCATGGCAAATAATTTAATCTCACTGTGCATTGCCTAAAAACATTGTGATTTCTCAAAGCCTGCAATCCAAAGACTATGCTAGTGGTCTGGAAACGTTCTAAAAATCTATGGAATAACAAAACCCTTGAAATTCAAGAAAAAAACTTTAGTTGCAGGGACGTTAAGGTGAGCAATGCATTGTAACAAAACCTTTGAAATTCAAGGGAAACACTTTAGTTGCAGGGACATTAAGGTGAAATCTTAATGCAACAAAACCCCTGAAATTCAGCTAAAGCCACCTTAACTTTGCACAACCTATTGTGCAGCCTATGACCAAGGTGATGCAAGGTGATGACATCACAGATCACGTCACTGATTGATTATGTCATATGTTGCTGATGTTTGACTTTTATGGCATCTTGCCGAAATATAGTAGCTTATCAATTACCTTAATTCATAAAAGGGTCAGGGATAACCATTTTGTACTATAGGAAAAATGTAGAGTTTTTGCATTAGCCACAAATGTACACTATCATATTTCACCCCAAAATGAGTGTGGAAATTGAGAGGAAGAAAATACAGCAAGTGGAGTTTGTAGAATACCGCAAGTGGTATTCCAGCAGTGCTACTGCCATTACCACTGGGGTAGTGGTGAGATTTATTTGGGTGGATTTTTATAAATACCTCAGGTGACTGTGGTAAATGCCACAACAGTATCTCTGCTAAGACATCCACCCAGACTCTAATGATGCCCTTCATAACTTATTTTTTGTTTTATTATGGTAATCAAAGAAACATATAAATATGTTCACTTGGGTGACAATGCAGGGGGTTTTATGTAATTTATTCCCTTTACCCTTCAAGCCCACCACTTAAAATGTTGTTGTTAAGCTAAACCATTAAACAGTGACATTGCCATGAAGGGTAGACTATGTAAGAGCAACCGCAGCACCGTACACATCCATCAGGAAGCCAAGACACAAGAACAAGGTCTTATTCAGGACTAAGAAGCAGCCCGGGTGCATGGCATTCCTCAAAGGAAAGGAACTAGATATGCATTTAATTTTAAGATTGCACATTTGTTAACATGTTATCGGGGTAAATGTTGGCAAAGCATGATATTGTCTTTTCAAGCAATGCCTTAAATGGTAGATATATTTTTTCATGTTTCCATTCAAGTTTAGGAAAACTTGCTGTAATACTAGGATGCATATGGGTAACATTTGGTTGTAGGCTCTCATCAGGCCGACAACAGCACTGAAGCCTAAGCAACTGTCTCTAGAAAATAATGTTGTCTGTGAGTTAAACTGTTGAAGTTTGTGTCCTATTTTACAAGGCATTTGATGAAAATCATTTTTTATTTTATTTCTTTTGGGGGTTTAGAAAGAAACAGCCCTCCCAAGGCATATGCTGGTGGTAGTCACATCATTGTGCTGCCCAATAATTCCATGGTGATAGACGGATCAAAGTCGAGCGATGACCAAGGAGTTGTGTCATACCTCTGGATACGGGATGGCCAGAGTCCTGCAGCAGGGGTGAGTTCATTTAATCCTTGTCCACTTCCAGCTTCTTGACATGCTTTGAGAAAATACAAAGTGTCGCTAGATGGTCTCTGATTCAGAGAAAAGGGCACACCTCAGTAATTCATCCTATGGAAAAGTCAATAACCTCTGTGTTTTCCTATTGCCCAACTTTTGGAAAGTGACAATTCAAAGTGATGTGCTAACCGTAAGAAGTGGCTGTAGCATATTCTTTTTGATCAATGGTGGGGTGCTAGGATTACATGCATTCCGTATTTAGTGGGGGCATCTGGTTGCCGGGGAGATTGGGGTTAGAAGAGTGGAGTTTAAGGCTACATTTGGTATGTCCTGCTTTGACTTTGCTGAAGTATGTATTACCCAGAATCCCCAAGTCAAACTAAGACTTCCACAACCAGCATACATGCTGTGTATCTGTTGCTGGGACATTTGTCACACTCAGATTTTAGATTTACGATCACACATTGATATGTTTGCCAATTTTATATGATATTCGCATAAAGGATAAAGCAGGCAGAGCAAATTGCCACTATGCAGACAGGATTTTAGGATTAGTAAAGGAAGTGATAAAGGATTTTGGGGTGGCATGATACATAAAAAAGAGAATGTCCTATTATGTGTCTTTATCCTTTCCCTGTTCACTCCTTTCCCCACTTCCCACATTTTCCCTTCGTTTACCTTATCAGAGGTTCTGGGCAATGGCTTGTTCACTTTTCTTCAGCAGGTTCTCAAGCCACAAGGCACTCTACGTTCGACGTATGTGCCCCTTAGCTGGAGATACCAATGGGAGTTTTTCTGTGGCTGTTTCCTGCTGATCCGACTTCTTCAGTATTTATTAATTTGTTACCCTCTTTGCTCTACCCACAGACTCCTTTACAATATGCTATGTCATAAATTGATCACAAAGGATAATTTGAATATGCTCAACGTAGTTCCCTTTTCAGGTGCCTTAGGGAAAAATCTGCTGATTATACAGCTTGTCGTTCCATTATTGTCCCTCTTAAGATTCTGAATGCATTTTCAATAACACCATAAATTAATTACACCATAAACTAATTTAAATGTGCTGGGAGCATACCCAGATGTTTCAATTCAATTCCAAAGTATAGCAAATAATGGAGGCCCACCACTAGATTGATTTGCTCTTCCACTTGTGTGCCATAATTGAAATGTCAACGGGGTAATCAGTCAAACATTGAAGTCACCTCATCTCAGACCGAAGTCAGGAGAACCTTCACCTCAAGCCCAGAAAACTCAAACTGCAGGTAATGCAGATGTTGCACCCAAGTGAGCAGAGCAACGTATGACTTCAAATGTTACATCCTTCTCATCCAGCTTTATCTACATGGGTTTCGGCAAGGAGGTGGATAAAGTCAACCTTGAAATGATGGAAGACCACTGAAGCAATAAGGTTGTAAAAGTTTATCACCAGGATAACGCCACTCCCCAGTGGGTCCAAACAACTGCCCAATTCGATGAAACAAATGGAATTGTGAGCAGCGTACTGAGAGGGAGATTTCCATAACTCTTTGGGTCTTATTGTGTGTGTACGCTGAATAACTCCCAAAATAAATTACTGTTACCACCACTCAGTCCTGTGGATATACCACAGGATTACAAGTGGTGGCAACAGAGTATTAATTCCCATTTTCTGGATTCGAAAGGATGCAATGGAGTTTTCGGTGGAATTATTGGGAGTGTTAATTCCATCAGTGTTTGACAGCAAAGTGGAGAATTACCTCCAGCAAGATGCTGGAGGTAAATCCTCCACTTTAAAGTCAAACTGCAAATTCAGTGATATGGTACAAATGACGGTAATTCTGTTACCAGCAGAAAAAGTGGTGTTGACAGAATTACTGCCACTTTTTTGCCACACTGCTGAACTTGTAATGAGGCCCTCTGTCTATTATTTCTAAACACAATAACCAAAAAACCCACTTGACATAATTTCAGATTCACTGCTGATTAATATATTGATAATCTGACACCATGGTGTCGTCTGGTTTCTTTTTCTCTCAAAAGAATGACCTAGCATTACCATCCTTAAAATTCAGATGACATTACGCTTTAATAAATACTTAATCAATTTTTTTTTAATTCATCACACATACAGTGGGGCTCATTAGCAGTTTGTCGGCGCAGAATTAATGTACCAGTTATTTCATTTTTACCGGCACGTTAATTCCACACTGGCAAACTTCAGGTTTGCCAGTGGGGTGGCCGCAATTATCTCCAGCCAAGAGTTGGAGGTAATTCCACCAGCAGAAATTGCAGGTATTACCAGCAAACCCCCCCATGGTGAGTCCTATCGGAATCCATTGAATGGTGAGTAACTACCATTACCAGCACTTGTAATCTGCCGGTCCAAGTGCAGGTAAAATTAATTCCATTTGGTGGTATCCTGCCAGATTTACTGGCGGGATAATGTGTTGTAATTAGCAATTTAGGTATGAGTGAGTTGTATGAATGTGAGTATGTGTGATGAATTTTAAAAACATTGATGAAATATTTATTAAAGCGTAATAATATCTAAATTATGAGGAAAGTAATGCTATGTAATTCATTTGAGAGAAAAAGCAACGAGATTATGACATGGTGTCAGAGTATCAATAAATTAATCTGCAGTGAATCTAACATGATGTTGAGTGGGTTTTCTGGTTGTGTTTAGTGGTCCGGGGGTCACCCACCCCAATTTGTAACCCGGGGTCTCTTGTTTGTATATATTGAGTTTTATTCCTAAACAACTTCGAGAACACAGGGAGCTGCATTTATGAAAACACCGGTGCACACAGATTGTTCATGTAATCTGCTTGCTACCTTCAATGGAGTAAAAGAAAGGTCCAACTTTAAATATTGTTAAAGCTCACTCTCTAGAGTCATCTGCTTTTGCTACTTGCCAACTACCTTTGTAGCATGGTATTGTTAGGAAAAAACAAATTGTCTTTTCTGGGTTTTAGACGCATGGCCGAAGAAGCCTAATGAGGATTCCTATACATGGTGAGGAAAGTGACTGCATGATATGCAAAAAAAGTGTTTGGAAAGTCCCTGAAAAACCATGCTGTGTCCTCGAATTAGAGGCAGTTATGTATTTGGAGATTTTCCTGAGAAGTTCTTATGGGAAGGCTATGTCCCTATGACTTTTCCTTGCTGGTAAGTTAAACATGTGCTGGAATCCTTCAGCAGCTGCACTCATTTTACTCAGCAGGCAGACTGCACACAGAAGACATCTCTGGATGGATTTAACATCAACTGGAGAGACCTTGTAAACATTATATGCGAGGCCTTAGAAATCGGTGAAGCAATGTTCAAGAGATGTTCCTGGCAGACCTTCAGCCCCTACATTGATCATACCTATGCTTGTCCAAAATGCAAGAACCTAATTATTGGGAACTAACCACCTTGGTGTTAAAAGGCAGTAACAGGCCTTTAGACCTCATACATTCCTGCACTTCTTTTGAGTTGGCTCTTCACACCCACAATTCAGAAGCATTGTCAGGAGACCCATTTAAGCAAGATGAGATGTTGAATTCCCCTAGGGACTAATAAAGTGTCCTATTCGGGCACTCCAGATGGTCTCACACAGGACACCTTCTCTAATAATTGCTAGCGAATTTGCTGAACTGGAACTCTTCCTGTATGTATTTCTTGTGTTCGGACCAAAAGATCAGCTAAGGCTTATGTCCTTGTTCGTTGATGACCCAAATTGCGTGTCCTCATTCCCTCTGCTCTCACAGCATGTGTGTTTGTGCAACCTTCTTCACATTCATGGGTGGATACAAATCACCAAACTCTTAACAGAGTGAAGCATTCAACCTTATGCTGGAGCACACCTGTAACAGGAGCATTAAATGGTGACATGCTCATGTTTTATTTCACCTTGATCTCAATGCCTCCACCACTGGGAATATCCTTTACAATAATATAATTATCAGTCAAACAATGCTTTATTCGGCAGTTATTACCATCAGCATGCAATTCACTGCAAAATTCACTGTATCAGGATAAAACAACCTTCCACATGATTCACATAAAATTGCTTAAAAGAAAATATAATTCCAGTCTCTAAAAATACAATCAAACATTAGATATCATCTTCCTACGTGACCAGGCACAATAAAATATATTTGTCAACAACGTAAATATTGTTAACTAAATCAGTGGAATGACATAATAAAACCGCTTCTTGGCTGCTTTTAACACATTGGGCCTCATTACGAGCTTGGCGGTAACCCGCTGGTGCAACCGGCGTGTTGCCGCCAACACCATAACATTGAATCCGGTGCCTGACTTCCCGGTGCTACTGGCGGGAAGTCAGGCACCGAATTTTGTAACTCCCCATTCCCATAGAGTCCTATTGGACTCTCTGGGAGTGGGGAGACGGAAGCACCACTACCATTGGTAACGGTGCCGGTGCTTCCATGAAAAGCCTTACTACCAACCACAGGAAGACACAGGGAAAATTTAGGACGTTGGAACCATTCCCTCACACACTTGCTTAATACAAAACAGTAGATCCCAACAACCTTGTATTGTTTCTTTATGCCTCAAACCACATTGTCAGTCACTTCAATATACAATAAATGCAATAACCAACATCCCCCTACTCAAGGAGAGACATATATTGAGAATCCATAGATTCGTATCATTATTCATATTATACAAAAATCATTAAAAACACATAAAAAGTGCAATAAATCGCACCTCAAGAAATAGCAAAAAAGTGTGTGCAAAACATCAGAATCTCTAAATACGTACACCTAGCAAAAAACATAAAAATACTAACAGCGTTGGTCAGTACTCATAACACCCTTTAGTTCATAAGTCTAATCGACTAACTAGACAAAATCTGCAATTGACTACTAGGTCCTAATATAATTTATATTAGTATTACTACATTGTTTGAAATTACAGTGGTTATAACTTATCCCAACATGTTCCGTTCTAGGAACTTTTTTGTACAATATTTTGCAGAACATCTTCAGGGGCACCAACGTGGCAGATAAAATGTTCACACTCTACCACTGTAACACTATGTGCAATTCGGAAAACCGTTGACTTACTCTTCAAAACAAATTAATTTGATGAGGCGTTATCAAGTCCAAATGGAGTAGACTCACTGGACCTCATTACGAGTTTGGTGGTAGCCGTGCCTGTACTACAGACACGGCTACCGGCAAACTTGCTACCGGCACCCGCGAATGGGCCAAAACCGGCCCATTACGAGTTGAATGGGCCGGTAATTGCCTATTCGCGGGTGCCGGTATGGCCGGGCTCCCGATCCCCATTCCGCCCTACAGGGCAGAATGGGGGTGGGGAGCATGGTTGCACCGGCACCGTTGATAACGGTGCCGGTGCAATCACGAGTTCTGCTTGCGGGTGCCGGTCTGCCCGCCAGGTCAGCATTTCCGGTACCGTAGTTCCCGAACCGCCAGGGCCGCAATGAGGCCCACTGTGTAGTTAAGACACCTGATTAATAGGCTGCAATCTTAGCGATGCTTCTCACAGTCTGCCTACCGCGGCCGCTGCATCCGGAGGGTCAGACCTGCCGGGTGCGACAGTCCCAGCAGGCAAACTCGTAGTGTGGCGGTCCGGAAACAAGGGTGCTGGTAAAACAACAGATTACAATGACTGCCAACCAGGCATACATAAGACCTGGATGGTACATAGTATACAAACTTGGAAAAAACGCGCCTCTTGTTGCGGAGAGTGACATCATGAATGCATGTTTGGGACATAATTGGTACAGTAGATACAAACTTGGAAAAATGTGCCTCTTGTTGCGGGGAGCTACATCATGATTGCATGTTTGGGACATTAATGGTAGAGTAGATACAAACTTGGAAAAACTCACCTCTTGTTGCAGGGCACTACATCATGAATGCATGTTTGGGACAAAATTGGTACAGTATATACAAACTAGGAAAAACTCGCCCTTGTTGCGGGGAGCTACATCATGGATGCAAGTTTAGGACATCATTGGTACAATAGATACAAACTTGGAAAAGCTCGCCTTTTGTTGCAGGGAGCTACATCATGAATGCATGTTTGGGACATCATTGGTACAGTAGATACAAACATGGGGAAACTCACTGCTTGTTACGGGGAGTTACCTCAGGGGTGCATGTACGTGACATAGCATCATTACAGGATGATTACATGTTTTGGAGGCCACACTTGTGGGGCAAAGGGCCACATAGGACATGCATGGAGGGGGGTAAGAAGTGAGCGGGATGGCTGCGATGCATCTCATGATAAGGTGGCAGTATGAGGGTTGTGAGGACATGCAGACAAGCAAGAGTGCAAACAGACAGCACACCTCGCATGTGGTAGTGCGGGATGCACCCGAAAAGGCGTTATGTACGGTTCGAGGTAGTAGGCAGTGTTCCGCGTCCCTTAGGAGGTGCATAGGACCACGGTTGTCTGAAAGGACGTGCCGTGGAGTGGAAATCTCGAGGCCATCAAGTTTCAGGAGCTTCGGTAGTGTTTCAGGCAGAAGCAGATTATTTTGAGATTTCTAAATTAAAGGAATTGAAGAACCAGGCATTCTTTTGTTTGGTCTAAGATTTCGCAATAGGCTTCCAGAAGCTGTTAAGCTAATTCCTGACCAGTTTCACTTAGATAAAACCCTAAAGATACTCTTTGCCACCCATCTACTCCAACTATATGCCCTGTCCAAAGCACTGTTCTCTTCGCAACAGCTCTCATCTCCCCTTCTGTTGTACTCTGTTTTATTGTTATATAACTGTTCCATGCCATTGTTAGTAAAGTGTTCCACTGTTCATGTGGCAAGGTCTGTGCTACAGAAAAATGTTAACTAAATCGAATAGATAATAACTCTGCCCACTGAGAACAAACAGGCAGTGCCAGTTCTGTTAAGTTATATCTTTGATGCATGGGGCCTCATTATGAATTTGGCATTATTGACAGTGCTTGTACCGCCAAACTGCATTACATTTAGTACCAGTGGTAATGGTAAATCACCACCGGATGATGGTTTATTCATTTGATTGTATTTATTGTTCGCTTTTTAGGCACTTATACAAGAAATAAATACTGTTTCAAAGCACCCACACGGCAACAGGGAGGGGAAAAGGGATGAGAATCAATTTGCATGAAAAAAATGAATACAGTGTGGGGGGGAACTTACTATTGATATTTATATTTTATTTGTATGGAGCTCATACACAAGTGTTTCAGAGCGGGACGAGGCAAGGGAGGGGAACAAGGGAGAACAAAAACAACAATCTTACTAGGCCCTGTGATATTGAGAACGCGCAAGTGCAGGGGAGAGGGAAGGGGGAAAGTGCTGAACAAAGGAATAAAAACAACAGTGATAGTGCAGCCAGCAAGTGTCAAGTGCTAGGTTTAAGGCACAGACAAGGGGTGTCTGATAAGTGCAGGAAAGGGGGGACTGTAGGGATACAGATAGTCCCCCAAGTGCAAGGCTAGCCAGGAGGCAGTGCGGGTGCGTGGCAGGGTGAGCAAGTACCTGGGCCCAAAATCAGAGGGTGACCAAGTGCACAATGCCAAAGTAGAACAGATCAGCAGGGGAAAGGAGGAGTGACGGCAGAACCAAACGGAAGGTCTTGAGGTGCTTCCGGAACAGGAGATGGTTCTCCTCAAGTTTCAGAGTGGCAGGGAGGCTGTTCCAGAGGGAAGCCCCAGCCAAAGACATAGATCTGCCCCCAGCTCATTTCTTTGAGAAGCGACTGACCCTGAGGGAGTTGTAGGTGGAGGAGCAAAGAGCTCGAGAGGGAAGGTATTTACGGAAGGACAGTTGAAGGTATTTTGGACAATGCAAAGCGTTTTAAATTGAATCCTTGCAGCCATTGGGAGCCAATGAAGAGATTTCAGGGCTGCAGAGATACAATCCCAGGGCTTAAGGCCAAGGACAAGTCTCGCAGTCCTGTTCTGGTTGAGTTGCAAAGGGCGGAGAGTAGATGCAGAAAGATTTAGAAAGAGGCTGTTGCAATAATCCAACCTAGAGAGACAGTGAGCTTCTGGGAGAAGGAGAGGAAATGCACAATACCTCTGAGGAGGTGCAGTAGGAAGTCTGACTTTTGAGAGACATCAGAGATGTGGGCAGAAAAGGAAAGCATGGAGTCGAAGATGACCCGGAGGTTTTTAGCCTTGCAAGTGGGGTGTAGGAGGAGGGCCATGACAGGCCGGCCAGAGAATGAACGGAAAGGAGGGTGGAGGCGTGCCAATGAGGAGGATCTCTGTCTTGTTGGCATTCAGGCAGAGATTGTTGGCAGCACACCAATCCTGAATAGCAGACAGGCAGTCAGAGAGGAGAGAAGGAGAGGGGGTGGCCGAGGGAAGCCTGAAGATGAGTTGTGTCATCAGGATAGCATTGAATATTGGAGCAGAAAAGGACTATGCAATAGGCGAGAGTTGCCAAGTATTGTTTGAAAAGCCAGTGTGAGGGGTTAGACCCCTGTGTAACACCACAGTTAGAGAGGGAGAACGAAGGTCCAAGTTGGACCTCGGAGGGTCAACCAGAGAGGAAATAAGTCAGCCAGGACAGAGCCTGATCAGTGATACCAAGGTTGTCACAGAGACGGTTCAGCAGGATGGTATGGATGACAGTGTCGAAGGCAGAAGAGAGATCGAGTAGGATGAGGACAGAGGGGATGTTAGAGTCAAGGTTGGAGAGCAGATCTTCACAGATGTTCAGGCGAGCGGTTTCTGTGCTTCTGGCAGCTCTTAAACCGGACTGATGGTCGTGGAGACAATCAAAAGAATCAGAGTGGAGGTTAAGCTGCGAGATTGGCTAGCTTTTCCAGGAGTTTGCCCAGGAGAGGAATGATGGAGATCGGGCGATAGTTTTCAGGGCAAGAAGGGTCAGCTGTGGGTTTCTTGAGAAGAGGGTGCACAGGAGAGTGCTTCAGGGGAAGGGGAAGGCTCCCAAGGCAAAGGAGTGGTTGCAGAAATCAGCCAGGGAAAGAGCAAGGGTGTCAATGTGGTCCTTGATGGTTTTGGAGGAACAGGGAGGAACCTGTTTTGACAAGACTTTCATAGATCAGACTTGTCTAGAGACCTCATCGGGGTAGAAAAGAGGAAAGGACGAGAAAGAGGGATGCAGGAGGGCCAGAGTTCACAGAAGGAGAAGGGAGAAGGGGGCAGGGGGACAAGAGGGTGGACAGGATGTCCTGGGTTTTTTAGATGAAGTGAGAGGCTAGGGCCGTGCAAAGGGCCTGGGAGGTGACGGGGGAGGTAGAGACTGCAGCAGGGTCGGCCAGCTCCTTGCAGATTTTGAAGAGTTCATCCGAGTTTGTTAGAGGCCGCAGAGACACAGGCTTGGATATGGGCTCTCTTCTTAGTATGGACAGAGAGGCGGTATTGCCTTTGGGGCAGGCGACAGGGCAGTTTGTCAGAGGATGAACAAGAAGCCCTCCATTTCCTCTCAGCCACCCTGCACTTACGTTTAAGGGTGGCTAGGTCAGAGTCGTACCAAGAATTGCACTTGGCTTTGGGCTTCAAATGGATCCTCATGACAGGGGCAAGAGCATCAAGAGTATCAGAGATGGACAAGTAGAGCAAGGAAAGGGCTGTGTCAGGATGTGAGTCAGCCAGAGACGGAGGGGGGAGAGAAGGTGGCGGCGAAAGCCTCAACAGACACATGCTTCATGGGCCAGATGTTCGAGAAGGTAGGTGGCAGTGTTGGGGTTGGCTTGGCCTGGGGGTTAGACAGGGAGAGATGAGAGGAGAGGAGAGAGTAATCACACCAGGAGAGAGGAGTGGTCAGAGGGTTGGAGAGGTGGAGGTCAGAGGAGATCAAAACATCAAGCGTGTTCCCTGTACAGTGAGTCGGGCCAGAAGGAAGGATAGAAAGGGAGAGGAAGTCGCAGAGGTCACGGAAGAGCACATAGGAGGAACAGGGAGAGTCTTAGATGGATGTTGAAGTCACCAATAAGGAGGAGTTGAGTAGTTGAGGCCAGGAAGGAGGAGGAGAGGTCTATACCTTGTAAGTGTTCAGAACATGCAAGTGCATAAGGGAGAGGTAATGGGATAGATGCTGGGGTGCTCATGGTTGAGCAACAAGTGCAATGTAAGGTAAGTGCATGCCTCCAAGGGTGGAGGGCGAGTTGAAGCAACTGCTGAGGATACACAGAAGCTGGGGCGATTCAATGTGGGAGGTCAGGACCCCGAAGATACATAAGGGCCCTGAACACGAAACAAGCAACTGTGAGATTAGAAGAGGCGAGAGGGATGGAAGGAGGAGGTAAAGAGAAAGGTCTTGAGGATCTTCCGGAATTTAAGAAATTCCTGCTCAAGACAAAGGGTGGGGGAAGGCTGTTCCGAAGAAGGGAGCCAGCTGAGGAAAGCTATCGACCTCCTGCCCTCTGTTTAGCGAAAAGCTTTACACACAAGGAGTTGGTGCCAGACCATGGACATTGCAATTGGAGCATTCCATGCATCCAGTAATACTGCCAGCATCATTACCTCCACATTTTGTGTAGATATTATCTGCACTCAGAAGCAGGTGGTTATCATGCATATGAGTTTTCCCAACTCATAACAACAGGAGGAGTGGTCACACACAGGCGGTACGTGAAAATTACCCTGTTTTACCATTACCGGCATACTCATAATGAGGCCGCTGATGTCTGACGCTTAACACCTGGTATTTATTTTTGGAATGGGGGTCTAACTAGCTGAATCTAAAATTACCCAAGAGTGGGAAGGATATTCAATGGTGCCCTAAAGCCATTTCCTCATTTCATCTCATTCTTGTACGTTATTATTTTATTTTGCAGGATGTGATGCACAATTCAGATCATGATGCCGTGCTACAGCTAACCAACCTTGTGGAGGGAGTCTACATCTTTCACCTGAAGGTCACAGATGCTCGGGGCGATTCAGACATTGACACGGCCACTGTGGAAGTACGACCTGGTATGGCCACTCTCAGTGCAGTCATTATCTGTTTATATGGTTTACTGAATGTAACACACTCCCTGTATTGCTTATCTCGGTTAACTCATTCTCTTTACATGGCTCACTAAAAGGTTAACACGATGACAAATAAAAAGACCTCAGAAATGTAATATATTTAGCTTTGCACTGTAATTGGACTTTTTGGCTCAAGATAACATTGTATGCATCAAGAAATGTATGAGGTTAATTTTGTATTAAACACCGAAACCATATTACATCAGTTATTTTTACTCCCCACATTGTAATTCATCCTGCACTGTGAGACCAGGGCGGGTTTTGGTGCAGGCGAATCTTGGATCTCTCATGATGATTCTCCGTCCATTGAGGAGCCTCAGGTTTCGGGCACAATTTCGGGTTTACTCGTCGGGATCAGTCAGCCAATTGGAACCTTCTTGAGCTAATTGGTCGAGTTTGCTTAGCTGTTCAGAGCCCTCGAATCTCATAAAGGAAGTTCAACCATCTCGAAAAGGCGCAATTCATGATCTTTAGTGGGTTTGTTATGCAGGGCTGTGAGAGTGGAGTACAAAACGAAGGCTCAAATGTGCAGGGTTTTTGGAGGGCATTTTCACTGAGCAGAGGTTACATGAGTTTAAGAGTTTGTTGATGGTATTTGTCAAATTTGTTGGTCTCTGGTATGCTTTTGTTGCCCATGTTGTGACCCTTTTGTGTGTGTTTAGTGTGTTGTTAGTTTCCCCATTTAAAAAAAAGGTAGCCCTCTTCTCTTCATCCTTTTCCTATTTTGACCCCGTAAAAAAGCCTCAAAAAAGCCAAACCAATTTGCTCTCCCTAATCCCAGCCACAAAAAACACAAATACCCCAAATACATTGTCTACTGTTTCCCAATTTCGCCCTCCATGTTAGATTTGTCGTTTCTTCTCCTCAACTGCTGTTCTGCTGCTAGTGTTTTTTGATGTGTTGTTAATCTTAGTAGATTGGGATTTGTTCACTTGTTCTCAATGTGTTGTCCTTCATGGTTTTGGGGGATATTTCCACACTTTTGATTTCTCCCGGTTCTCACATTTGCAGTTTGTGGTTCTCTTTTGGCATACCTATTATTCTGGGAGTGGAAGAAGGCAGGAGGAGAGGAAGAGGAGGAGCTGTGTTTCTCCTTACAGGAAGAGGAGGATACTTAACCCCTTGATGGAGGAGGGGAACATTGGGGTGTTCAATGGCACCAGTTCACAAGCCTGGACTATGCAACATCACCAGCCTTCTGATTGAGCAGGGAAGCATGGGGCAATGGGGGATGCTTCGTCAGAAAGAGTGGGATAGGAGGCAGGGCCAGTGCCATGAGAAGAGGCTCAGACTAGCACAGATGTAAGGGAGACAGGGCCTCACATGAAGGCTCTCACAGAGGTCGGGAGACCCAGGCCTCTTGTGGATGCCCCCACAGAGCAAGTGGGTGGAGGGCCAGGAGGGCATGAACCTGGTGTGGGAGGGGCCTAGATACATTAAGCACCCGGGAGTAGGAGTATAGGACTGCTGCTGTCAGCATTGGGGCATTGAGGAAGAAGTGGTCTCAGCACAACAGGGAGAGTGTGCCAAGAAGGAGAGGACCACAGTCAGGAGGGGCCTGTGGAGGTGCTGCAGCAGGTGCTGGACGTACCTGAGAGGTAGGAGAATGAGGTACAGAAGGGAGACGAGGAGGTGCCATCCTAATTGCATGCATCAAGAAACAACCCTACACAACATTTTGATGTTTGTCTTGTACCAGGCTATAAATCATTGTCGTCATCCGAATTGGTATGTTGGCTTCAGTAGATGGCATTCCACGGTCCTCTACAATGAAGTGCCTGTTAATATGTGTTATGTAAATTGTTCATCATGCAACACTGCAAGGTTTCAAGGCTTCTTCTGTGCTTAGACAATAGCCCTGACATAATTAAAAACTCTTTTGGACTTAACACAGCTAATCGATTCAACAGAAACTCTCACAGACAGACAGACTGCTTGCTGTACCAGTTCTGTACTGGATCGTCCCCCCTTCTTACAGGTGAATTGCACCTTTGCTGTAGATGGTCCACTGTTGTCACAAGTTGATGTTAGTCACACCCCCAACACAATCACAGAAGTCGTATGGATGCAGCCCCCTGACGTTGGTTGGCCCAGAGTATCTGATTTTAGAACACATGTGACTCAAGCGGCAGCCAGACAAGGGAAAATGGTTGCGGAGAGAAGGGGGTTTCTTGGGAGGCATGATTGTTAATCTGGTTTGTCATTCACCTGCTAGAAACACACCCTGCCTATTAATTCACACATAATGATCCAACTAGGCACACACATTCTGTAGATATACATATTGCCTTCACGTCTTATTAACACATTTGAATCTATCTTCACAATGTTACTAGAGTGTTAATTCACAAATTTGTTTGTTTAGTCTATACAAGTCCTGAGCATTCTGGTGTGGCAGGTTTTCTTTCACAGGTTCTCGGAAAGGGTAACAAATACATTGTAATAACACGTGATCCCTTGATCACTACCATGAGCCATTACATTCACTCTAGTAGCTGCTTCATCAACGCTTGTGAGGAGCGCAGAGTGTTCTTGTTATACACTATGATACATTATTATTAATACTCATGAAGAGCCACACTTGGAGCGTCAAGCTCTATATACAGAAAAGTAATTGTAAATGTGGGATCAGTCCCTGTTGGTGCGCTCGTGACCACTCTCAATTGATTCCAAAACCAGCCTATAGAATTAGTTCTGATATCCTGGCAGCAAAACAAATCCTCCCCCCTCAAACTTCCCACAAAGTTTGTGTGTAACATAAGTTAAGGATTGAGCTTCGGGGGAGTGTCTTGCGCTCAAGGTTAGTTCTTTCCGTTGCGGGAATGGACTGCTCCATAAATTGAAGCCAGGGATTTATCCCCATATATAGAAGGCCATATAATGATACACATGCCAGAAATGGTCCATTGAAATTCAGTTTGCTTGTAATTCGCTATTCCATAATAAGAAGTATCGTTAATTATTTCTTCTGGGAATACGGTTGATGTCCAAGTGGTTTCATGAGAGAATTACAACCATTAGCCGTTAATGACATTGGATCTAACTTTAGGCCTTGAGAACGACCAGGGGTCGAAACACGTGTCGGCTGTTGTTCTTTTGGAAAATAAATAACATTCATACCTCATATGAATTGGACATATGTCATGTTTGTTTGAAATATTCTTCGCATTTGAAAGGACTGACCTTGACATGTGCTACGTCGGTTGGAAATATTCTTCATATTGAAAGAACTGACCTTGAGCGCAAGACACTCCCCCGAAGCTCAATCCTTAAGCTCTATGTACACTCAGGAGTATGGCACGTAGGTGGCATTCAGTACTGAGGGGATCAGAGTGCTGTTAGCCCCTTGTTCCAAGCCCCAAGTTCCTGAACGGACCCCCAAGGGGTGTATTGGGCAGAGTCCCGGAAGGGTTTGTGAGCACTGTCTCCCGCCTCAGAACTGCAGTTATCCACCAGGAAAAGCCCAGGTGGGGAACCATGAATTGCCAGAGAGATCCCCACTGTGACCACTCATGCTGGCATCTTTAATCTGAGCTACGGGAGCACGAGCAGGTGCTGCTTAAAAGGATGCGACTCGAAAATAGCTGCTGACCAAGGAGCCTTTAAACTTGTAGTCCATTGAGGTAACCGTACTTCACAATAGATCTTGGTTGTGGCAAAAGCCACAAAAGTGTTGTTTCAGGCACATGCATGCCTCTACAATTCCTCAAACCACCCCAATGCGTTTTTGCTAGCCCACAGGTGGTCTTGATGGCCCAACATTTGTCACAGCTGTCTGTCCCTCTTGAGGACCCATCTCTATTAAAGATGCCAAGTCACTGAGGAGGGTGTCCCACGACGTACCCTCCCTGGAGGCACCACCTGCACTGCTCAGAATGTTGTTTTCATCAGGTGTCAGTAATGCACTGCTCATTGATGCCGTCAGTCTTCGAGAGCTTGACATTCCCTATGTAGTTGGCAACATTTGGGCTGGTTGGTGTTCTTCCTGCTGCCTGTACGATTTCTCCAGTGTATGTTGTTATATTTTTTGGGAGGTCCCCTCCACCCGTGCATACGGATGGAAAATGGCCACCTTTACCTTAAAATGAGGGTTGATAAATGAAGCCAGCAGTCAAACAATGCTACCTTCAAACCCAACTACACATGGATCCCCACTCAAGGTTTCAAGTGTGTCCCTCAAGAGCTGTTCTGCATCAGCATCACCTGCAAAGTCATGGATGTTGTTGATGTTGGTCAGCTGAGCGACACATTGTGAGTGTTGCCGTAATCTGTGATGTCACTGCACTGTTTACTTAGCCTGTCCAACATGTGCAAAGAAGGGCACCAACAGGTGGCCACTTAGTTCTGGAGGTTTTGCGTTTCTTAGCAGGTTAAGCCAGGCTGAAATGTGAGCTGTGAGCTGCTCTTTTGGGCCACAACAACCATCTCTTCACAGGCTCATAACAGCTGATGACGTGTGTGTCCTTGAGGTGAAGGTCATGTGCAAAGCATGGAACCTGCGTTGTATTGCCAATTCGTAAGGCAGCAAGGGCATTTGATCCATTGTCCCCTGCAGCAAAGCCCAAATGCAAACTACAAGACCTTAGCTACTGTGCATCCTCTTGCTCCACATTCTCGCAGATGTCAATTCCTCTATGGGGTCTGCCCTGGCTGAAGCCCTAGGCACACACAGTGTTGCCTGGTGCCGAATAGCATACACCTGGTGCCCCCTTGCATTTTCTGGGACCCATCTTAGCTAAAAGAGGACGATAAGGCTACCTAGTGTGCTGTGAAGGCCACGTAGTCTGACGACTGAGCCAAATGTCCATGGTGAAATTGAATTTTTGCCCCATGGACTGCTGTAGTAGACCCTGCTGCCTCCATAATCTTGTCATACAATTCCGGTACTGTCTTCCATGAGAAACAAACAGCATCTGGGAACTTCCCAGTTGTGACAAGCTTTTCACATAAGAAGGAGAATGTATGGTTTTCCCCAAAAGGGTAGGGCGAAAACTATTGCCAATATTGTAGCCCAGTTAGCAGTGTGCAGGTACTGTCTTTCATGTGACTTGTGATACCCAATGAGGAGTTACCTAATCATATTAGCTCCAATGATTTGTAAGGTTGCAATATTGGGCTATTTCCCCGCATACTGGGCTATTTCATGCACAACTGGGCTACCAAACTCTAATTTGATTGGGAAATGATGGGTATATGTGGGTTTGTGGGCTGTTCTTGGCTACCTTCGGCACCAGTTCTGTTTTTTTGTCCTCCTGAGGATGCCTCTCTCTACCATCCACCCCATGCCTACTCTCTCTACCCCCACTCTCTCTAACATCCCCCACCCCACCCACTCTACCACATGCTCTACCCCCACCCACCCTACCACCACTCTCGCTTCCCCCACACACCCATCCTACCACCGCTCTGTCTACCCCCACCCTACCACCACTCTCTCTACTCCCCACCCTACCACTGCTCTCTTTACCAATACCACCGCTCTCTCTACACCCACCCACCCTCCCGCTGCTCTCTCTACCAACTCGCTGCTCTCTCTACCGCCACCCGCTGCTCTCTCTACCCCCACCCTACCGCTGCTCTCTCTACCCCTAACCACCCACCCTCCCTCTGCTCTCTCTACCCCTACCCACCCACCCTCCCTCTGCTCTCTCTGCTCCTACCCACCCACCCTCCCTCTGCTCTCTCTGCCCCCACCCACCCTCCCTCTGCTCTCTCTGCCCCCACCCACCTTCCCTCTGCTCCCTCTGCCCCCACCCACCCTCCCTCTGCTCTCTCTGCCCCCACCCACCCACCCTCCCTCTGCTCTCTCTACCCCCACCCACCCACCCTCCCTCTGCTCTCTCTACCCCCACCCACCCTCCCTCTGCTCTCTCTACCCCCACCCACCTTCCCTCTGCTCGCTCTACCACCACCCACCCACCCTGCCGTTGCTCGCTCTACCCCCACCCACCCACCCTGCCGTTGCTCTCTCTACCGACACCCACCCTCCCTCTGCTCTCTCTACCCCCACCCACCCACCCTCCCTCTGCTCTCTCTACCCCCACCCACCCACCCTCCCTCTGCTCTCTCTACCCCCACCCACCCACCCTCCCTCTGCTCTCTCTACCCCCGTTCCACCCACCCTCCCTCTGCTCTCTCTACCCCCACCCACCCTCCCTCTGCTCTCTCTACCCCCACCCACCCTCCCTCTGCTCTCTCTACCCCCACCCACCCACCCTCCCTCTGCTCTCTCTACCCCCACCCACCCACCCTCCCGCTGCTCTCTCTACCCCCACCCACCCACCCTCCCGCTGCTCTCTCTACCCCCACCCACCCTCCCGCTGCTCTCTCTACCCCCACCCACCCTCCCGCTGCTCTCTCTACTGACCCGCTGCTCCCACCCTCCCGCTGCTCTCTCTACTGACCCGCTGCTCCCACCCTCCCGCTGCTCTCTCTACCCCCAACCCACCCCGCCTCCCGCTGCTCTCTCTACCCCCACCCACCCACCCTCCCGCTGCTCTCTCTACCCCCACCCACCCACCCTCCCGCTGCTCTCTCTACCCCCACCCACCCACCCTCCCGCTGCTCTCTCTACCCCCACCCACCCACCCTCCCGCTGCTCTCTCTACCCCCCACCCACCCTCCCGCTGCTCTCTCTACCCCCCACCCACCCACCCTCCCGCTGCTCTCTCTACCCCCCACCCACCCACCCTCCCGCTGCTCTCTCTACCCCCCCACCCACCCACCATCCCGCTGCTCTCTCTACCCCCCCACCCACCCACCATCCCGCTGCTCTCTCTAAACCCCCACCCACCCACCCTCCCGCTGCTCTCTCTAAACCCCCACCCACCCACCCTCCCGCTGCTCTCTCTAAACCCCCACCCACCCACCCTCCCGCTGCTCTCTCTTAACCCCCACCCACCGACCCACCCGCTGCTCTCTCTAAACACCCAAGATGCTTTCTCTAAACCCCCACCCACCCTCCCGCTGCTTTCTCTAAAACTACAACTGCTCTCTCTACCAACTCGCTGCTCTCTCTACCGCCACCCGCTGCTCTCTCTACCCCCACCCTACCGCTGCTCTCTCTACCCCTACCCACCCACCCTCCCTTTGCTCTCTCTACCCCTACCCACCCACCCTCCCTCTGCTCTCTCTACCCCTACCCACCCACCCTCCCTCTGCTCTCTCTGCTCCTACCCACCCACCCTCCCTCTGCTCTCTCTGCCCCCACCCACCCTCCCTCTGCTCTCTCTGCCCCCACCCACCTTCCCTCTGCTCCCTCTGCCCCCACCCACCCTCTGCTCACTCTGCCCCCACCCACCCTCCCTCTGTTCTCTCTACCCCCACCCACCCTCCCTCTGCTCTCTCTACCCCGACCCACCTTCCCTCTGCTCGCTCTACCCCCACCCACCCACCCTGCCGTTGCTCGCTCTACCCCCACCCACCCTGCCGTTGCTCTCTCTACCGACACCCACCCTCCCTCTGCTCTCTCTACCCCCACCCACCCACCCTCCCTCTGCTCTCTCTACCCCCACCCACCCACCCTCCCTCTGCTCTCTCTACCCCCACCCACCCACCCTCCCTCTGCTCTCTCTACCCCCACCCACCCACCCTCCCTCTGCTCTCTCTACCCCCACCCACCCACCCTCCCTCTGCTCTCTCTACCCCCACCCACCCACCCTCCCTCTGCTCTCTCTACCCCCATCTGCTCTCTCTACCCCCGTTCCACCCACCCTCCCTCTGCTCTCTCTACCCCCACCCACCCACCCTCCCTCTGCTCTCTCTACCCCCACCCACCCACCCTCCCTCTGCTCTCTCTACCCCCACCCACCCACCCTCCCTCTGCTCTCTCTACCCCCACCCACCCACCCTCCCTCTGCTCTCTCTACCCCCACCCACCCACCCTCCCTCTGCTCTCTCTACCCCCACCCACCCACCCTCCCTCTGCTCTCTCTACCCCCACCCTCCCTCTGCTCTCTCTACCCCCACCCTCCCGCTGCTCTCTCTACCCCCACCCACCCTCCTGCTGCTCTCTCTACCCCCACCCACCCTCCCGCTGCTCTCTCTACCCCCACCCACCCTCCCACTGCTCTCTCTACTGACCCGCTGCTCCCACCCTCCCGCTGCTCTCTCTACTGACCCGCTGCTCCCACCCTCCCGCTGCTCTCTCTACCCCCAACCCACCCACCCTCCCGCTGCTCTCTATACCCCCACCCACCCACCCTCCCGCTGCTCTCTCTACCCCCCACCCACCCACCCTCCCGCTGCTCTCTCTACCCCCCAGCTGCTCTCTCTACCCCCCCACCCACCATCCCGCTGCTCTCTCTACAAACCCCACCCACCCACCATCCCGCTGCTCTCTCTAAACCCCCACCCACCCACCCTCCCGCTGCTCTCTCTAAACCCCCATGCACCCACCATCCCGCTGCTCTCTCTTAACCCCCACCCACCCACCCTCCCGCTGCTCTCTCTTAACCCCCACCCACCCACCCTCCCGCTGCTCTCTCTTAACCCCCACCCACCCACCCTCCCGCTGCTCTCTCTTAACCCCCACCCACCGACCCACCCGCTGCTCTCTCTAAACACCCAAGATGCTTTCTCTAAACCCCCACCCACCCTCCCGCTGCTTTCTCTAAAACTACAACTGCTCTCTCTACCCCCCACCCGCCCTACCGCCACTCCATCTACCCCCACCCAACCACCTTAAATTACGGTTGGGTAGATTATCGATGGCATGGGAGATAAAAGGGGCCATAGCAGATGGTGTCCATATTCGAAGGTTCCTAAACGAGTTCCACATGCATCAGAACACCCTCACCTGCACCACTGTCCCAATCATGCTTCTTCACACTCTTTCCACAAGTCACTGATCCACTCACAAATGCCTCTGTAGAATAGATGGATTGCAAAGTGGTCTTCTATTGCACACGTCTTCATTCTGGTGTCCTTATTGCGCAATATCGCTGGAAGAAAAGAGGACAGGGTTAGTGGGGGTAGAATCAGAAGAAGCTGGGAGGTGCAGATGAGTGCAAGCTGGGAGTACCAGAGTCCTAATTGCCATTGTGGTTCAATGTGGTGTGTGTTGGCTATATGTTTTATCCGAAGGGGAAACCCAGTATCTATTAGAGGATAGCTCTTGGGTCCTGCGAAAGCCACTAGCGTGGAGGGGGCCTGTGACAGAGCTACAGATGTGGTGGATAGTGCAATAAGTGTTGTGGGTTGCACGCAGGTTAATGCAGTGGTGGTAACAGGCATGAAGTGTGTATGTGTGTGTCCAAGTATGTAGTGTAAGAGTGCTAGTAGAGGAAGTGGCGTGTTTGATAGTTTGGGAAGGAAGATGCCAATTGGTGTATCAATTCCATCTTTTTTTGTGAGCCTGGTGCACTGATTGACCTTTGGTTCCAGCTTCTGATGGCTGGTATGTTGTTACAGTCGAAAGGTCCACCTTTTGGGTTGTATTTCTGTAATACCTTTTTTGAATGGTTCTGCAGGGTCTCCAAGTCTCAGCCTTATGTGCCTACGTGGTTGAAAGGTTCAAATTGGTCCCATCCTTGCAAGTTACCATGTTCAGTTCTCTATGAAAGGCCTGTGAATAGACGGTTGGTTTTGAAGGGAGGGGTGTTCTGAAGACTAGGTGATCTTCCCCTGTATTCAAACGCTTGTCATTGAGTTCCACCATTTGGGTGGCCGGGATGAGAAAGAGGAACCTCCTTGGTGTTTCTTGTTGAAGTGGAGCTCTGCTAATAATGACCCTTTACTGGTATGAAGTGTTCAAACCTGACTCAAAACGCGCTTTTGTTTCTTTAGATCCCAAGAAGAACAACTTGGTGGAGCTGATCCTGGAGGTGGGAGTGGGCCAGCTGACAGAGCAGCAGAAAGACACGCTGGTGAGGCAGCTGGCGGTGCTGCTTAATGTCTTGGACTCTGACATCCGGCTTCAAAGGATACATGCACACTCTGACTTAAGGTATGTTAGGTTTTGGAGAGGCGCTGCATATTGAGGTTGGGATAATCATATTGATGCACGTTAGTTTTGCTTGATGTCTGTGTCAGTGACAACCTTTACAGCGCCTGTTTCTAGGCTGGTGTAATGGAATAGAAAATATGATGCATCAAGCTTGGTAGTATTGCCCTATGATGGTCAGCCGTGTTGCACTCTACAGTAATGCCAGTGAGGCTACCTTCATCAAATGGTATTTTTATCCATAGCTTTTGAATATTAAACACTTCAGTTCTTATCAAAGCTAGTTTGTTCTTGGCTCCAATATTAAACAATTTAGAGATTTTGCGGAACAATTATTAGTGTACGTTTCCAAGACTCTGCAGAAGCATTACACAGCTAGAGCTATGAACACCACATTGTTGAAAAGATGCCAACTAATCCCTTGCTACTGTGAGCCCTTACTAGCAGATCAGAGGGTTTTCAAAGTGTACAGTATATACTAGGCTTAAGGCAGTGGGCCACTAGGATTAAACAAGGTGGACCAAATGGAACTGCTTGTAGATGAAGGCTAGGGCCATTTTCTTTTTTTTTATAAAACATTTTTATTTTAACATTTCCAAAAAGCATAACATGTAATGGTAGATCGGATGCACACGTTTTACTGATACAACAATACATGTACCCCCCTCCCGCCTGGTGGCACAGAGACACACATCCCAACACCGCCTGTCCCTGCCCAATCTCATATCTGCCCCGATGCACCCTGTGACCATGGTCGACCCCCAGTACATGACTGCTTCCGTCATAGCTGGGGCCATTTTTAATGCATGTTCCGTCATCAAACAACATTATGACATGTGTGTAGAAAGCTAGTTATCCCATTATGATTTTGCTCCTTCTCTTCTGCAAGGGCCGTTCAGTGGCTTACACTTTAAGAGGTCTTTGCACCAACAAATTGACCTCCCATAGCAAATCAAATACAAGTCAGAATATTGCAGTCTGTCTGGGGCCATAGACTGAAAGGGCAGTGTTACAAGGAGCAGCAATATTACCTTTTTAAGCTTCATATCCACTATTATTTTGTTGACTCATCTCTAAATATTATTTTGTCAATCATGCAAAAAAGGCAATCATATGTTTATTCAAGTTCATATTTAAAAAATATCAAAAAGCAATTGGAAGATGCTATAAAATCTATAAGTATACACATATTTCTGGAAATTGTTTCTGGATGTGTTGACATCCACCAAATATGCAATCTGATCACCTATGGCCTACTTATTAACTTATTTCTCCAACTGTGGCACGCTTAGTAAAGTTTGGGTGTGCATGTATATCAAGATTGTAATTTTCAATGATTTGACAAACTGCGGGCTAGATTATCTATAGAATTCCCATGAGAAAAAAATGGGGAAAATTAATTTAGCACACATTTTGCGGCTTGTATATTCGGGAATGGAGCAAACAGAGTTTGCCCAAAGCTGTACTATTTAAAAAAAAATCAGTAGGACAGAAACTAAGCAGACTGGGTTTTGTTAATTACGTTTACTGAACTACTTTAAAAGAAATACTGAAGGCACATTTCCTTTTATGTTACACATTGAGTAAAGTACAAAAACAACCTGATTCATTTGTTGCCCTTGTGCAAACATTTCTAGATCATTCGGATAAGGATGAACCCAGTGTGCTTCATTCTCTTTTACCTAAGCAGCAATAGTGATGCTAAATGCATTTATTCAATTTTTAGCATTGGTGCAAATGTTAAATAGTATGACGCCAGGTTTATAACTTGGTGGTAATATTCAATAATCACCACTCTTAAGTGCTCAAGTAAATATGTGTACTAACTGTGGTTTATAATCTCAATGAAGCACCCAAAAGCATTCTATCCTTTCTGGAGCTCCCCCAAAAAATCACATTGATCATTGTAGTGGTCATCTCCAGACTATATAACCACAATAGCTTATAGACGGTACTCTCAGGGAAGTTAATTTATAAACTCCAAACAGTCCAAAATCATGGTGCCCTTCTTATTTTGTACTTTGACATTGAGACCACATCTCTGTAGCATTGAAGACCCAAAACTAGTTCTTGACAAAGAGAGAGCTTAATTCATTACCTTGTGTCTGGTCCACATTTACCGCCATGGAGCACCCATTGTTACCTATCTTAGATGTTTTAACCCCCAGGCATCCATGCTCTGCCAATCCGAACCTGCTCAACATCCGGCCAATCAGGTATAAGGAATATGGAGTTGAACTCTACAGATTCACGGCTTCAACCTCTGGAATGCGCTCTTGAAACACTTGTGAGGCTGAGAATGATTTACTCAAATGCAGGAGGGGTGTTAAGATCATCCTCTTCTGCACAGAGTATGATGAAGAAATCCCATATTGATACCCATGATTTCAAACCCACTGGCCCTGACCTGGGACAGTTCTCGCCTTTTAAACTGTTTCTCCTAACTGGTGAGCACCCTAGCACTGCCCCTGGCACTGCATCCATTGGTGCTGATTTGTCTTTTGGGTCCTTCCCCTCAATGCCTCATCATTGAGCACCTATAGGAAGACTTACGGCATCTTATGTAATCAGTGCAATATGCTACCATCTTAATGGACCTCTGCTATCCTTGGTGTATCCTCCCCTACTCCTCTTTAGCGCTCTGATGCTACAACTAGGTTGCATGAAGTGCTTTACAGATCCCTCAATAAATATGTTAATAGGTTACATTGGTGGCAGGGCAGTCACTTCCTTGTCTGCTGTTTTGCAGCTAATATAATTATATACAAATGATTGTGTTTTTTAACCTTCACCTCCATAAAGGACTACAATCACATGCTCATCATATGTTGGAATTGCCTTCAAGTGATTTTTCATTCATAGCAATGCCTCAATATTTATATAAATTATGACATCCCTCTGCGACCCTGGAACAATAAAAACAGCTAATATGACATTTGTATCCTAACCACATGGCACTCGCAGAATGATTAATGTTGGCATCATTCACCGACTTTAACTGATTGGTTTGATCAGAATATGGGAGCCCCGAAGCTGCTTCCCTTCTGCTGGCATTTGTAGAAAACCTGTTGAATTATTTGCTGTACCCCAAACATTGTGCCTTGAGTGACACAACCATTTTGACCACAGATGTTGGGCGTCAAAGCCATGCAACTGAAGCACGTATGTTCTTGAGTGCTAAGAGAATACATTTCTCCTGAACCAAAGTGAAAGGTAAAATGCGAGCCTGATGGAATGCAGTCTAGGGACACTGGATTGGGCCAGCATACAAGTGCTGTATTAAATGCCCCAAAATACCCAATTGTGCCAATTGATTGCAGTGTTAAAGAAATACCATACGTTACTACAGGCTTTTAAAATATTCTGATCAATTATGTCCTTGTGAAACAGCCTGAGATGGACTGGTCAGAGGCATCTGAACACTAGGATAAAGAGGTACGTTTCTGTGAAAAAGTCTGAAATTCAATAGGGTCGGCTACTCTCTTCTTCCGAAAATCTGACTTCAAATAGCTGAGTAGGCCACTTGAGTGTGAGTAAAGGATTGCATAGCAGCATCTCATTCTAGTGTCTTTGCGATGCACGGTATGCCTGGTTTGCGTCTATTGCTCATCAAAGAGTATGTGCATATGTTTTTCTTTAGGTGTCATGCAGTGATTGTATGCTTTAGTGGTTGTGGACCATTCCCGTGGTAAGTGAAGCGTTGGTGAGTCTGGGATGAGGCAGCAATGTTGGAAGGTTGGTTTACGTTTTTCAGGGTCTCCTCTTCCTCTTCCCTCTCAGCACTGGTGACTGTGTAATGATAGCATTGGTTCCATTGCCTCCATATGTTTTACATGATTTATCATGTTTCCCTGTTTTTCTATATAACGTCTTCCAAGAGGCTTATTTTATTCATGCTTTTCCATACCGAATGTTTCAGGATTGTTTCCATCTCCCAATGAACCGCAATGTTTCTTTTGGCGACAGTGAATACGGCAACCAAGAAGAACTTAGTAGCTGTTCATGAACAGGCTCCCAATAGAGCGTTCTTCAGGTTCAAAATCACTGCCCGTGCTTCTGTCACTGATAATTCTTTATTCATACATATTCCCATATGGTATGGTACAAGCCTCCTGTGATGTTCTTGTATCTGATATATTGCCCCTGCTCCTCCCCATTTGATTAAATCTCTTCCTCTTAGGATATATTCTGTGGAGGACTTTGAACTGTATAAGCCAGAGTCTGCTGCTTGTGCCTTATGCTTTGGGGTGTAGAAGTGCTTCCCACTACTATTTCTCCAAGTCAAAAACCTCTCTTTCCCATCGTTTCTCAGCTCATCAGGTGCTTTGATGAAAAACCTGATATTGAATTATGCAATTTAGAGCTCTGTTTAGTTGCAATCTTCCTATACTGCACATTCTTTTCTTTTCGATGGGTGTTCAAGGGGGCAAGTCTATGTTATCTGTGAACAGTGACTGTAAGCCATGTTTTAGTGGCAAGTATCTATAGATCTTACTCTGGGAGAAGTCATAATCTGTCTAGATTTCATGAAAACCTTTTAGGACCTTACCCTACTGGATGTGCCTCAATGTTTTCACTCATTTGCATTCCATCCGTCAGTTTGATAAATTCCTTCATAATCCACCTTGCCACATGGGAGCTAGAAGAGTAGCTTTCCCTTTCCATCCTATGTCCTTGAGTTCGGCTGAACTACACCCATCCTTCCCCCTCCAATCCCTGCAGAAGTGATTCCTCCTTCTGTGTACTCATTCCTTGTGGTAGAACTAATTGTCATCTTCTTGTGCATCCACTCTCTAAGCCTGAGTGAAAGAAGATATTACAAAGTTTCTTAGCCAATGATCTAGTTGTTTCAAGAAATCACTAGCAGATGGGGAGAGGCAGCATGCTGGCATGCCATGTCATTGGTAGGATAGAATTCCAGTTAGTGAATTTGTAATTTAGTGACAGTTTCTTTACTTAAGATGGATGGGTAGACTTTGGCCCACTACTCTGCACCCATGCAGGCCGAGTCAGTTATCCTGTCTAAACAAGAAGAAACCATGAAAAATGTAAACCCTAACAAAATGTTCCCTTTGGGGACATTTTGATTAATTAGAAAAGCGCTGCACCAATCAAGTCACTGAGGCAAAACTTTATGGCACCCATAAGGTAATGGCAAAAGAGCAACCAATGCGTTCATGCAAGTGCCTTCTCTCCGGGTCTGTTTCACACATAAACCTTTTTACCATAAACACCAGCAGGCCTTATTCTAAGACTACACTTCTTCATTGGGGCCATCTTGCAACCAGCTTCCAGTGGGAGATTACTTTGCTTTAAAAGAAACACTACGGGACACTAAGAGCAAAGGTCAAATGTGTATTCTTTTTGGATTATTATTGTTTTTTTTATATTGATTTCATTTTAATTAAAGGTTCAGTTTGCTGGACAAGTTCCCTTTATCTGGACCTTACATTATCTATATCTCATCAGTTTCATATTGTGCATGTTTGTGAAGAATTGAGACATGAGCTTGACTAACCTACCAAAGGGTAAGGCAAGAGTACCTAAGAGCCATTGGCTCACCTCTCCTCTCATTTTGTGCATAGCTATGTTGAGGTACTGGGGAATTTCTGGTATATAGTATGGAATCTCTTCCACCTGTACGCGGCCAATTAATTAAAGCAGTTTTTACTTTGCGTTTTTGACCAGATTGTGTTTAACTTTACAACCAGTCATATTTTTCTAAGAGACTGCATCACTTTAGGTGTATCATTTTTTGAAAATGTTACTGAATATGAATTGTGTATTCCCTATAATTAATTACGCTGCACTTGAGAAAATATCACTTTGAGCTCTACTTTTTATGCTGAGTTGTCAACATATGGAGAAGGCTGCAAGGTCAGCCCCAGTTGAGGTTAGCAGAGGTCAAGCAGGATGAGGAAGGAGTAGAAGAAAAACGGGAGAAGAGAGAGGAGAAAAGATAAGTGTGGGAATGAACTGCAAAGGGGACAGAGAAACCATGACAAGAGGATTCCAGCATATCGACTCCTGAGCAGATTCAGTCAGAGGAGGGATTGATGGAGAAAGGGAAGGAGAAGGTAACACGGGTATTGTGAAGCATCACAGGGACATCAAGTGCAAGGGCATTAGCAGAGGAGTAAGGACATGAACAGAAAGGCCACAAGAAAAAGAAGAGTCCTACTTTACCAGATACCCACTTAAACTGCTACAAAGCAATATCGTTCTTAGAGAAATTGTGAGAGTCTGCCCAAGACCCACTATGGCTGCTCTACTCTGTGATATCCCACCCTAAGAAGCAAGGTCTGACACTATCACCCAGGTTTTGATGACGTGATCAACCAATCCAGAGCCCAAACAAAAATGTCCTACACAGTCCACATCCTGACAATGAACAAAGACTGAACCAAGTCAAGAAAGAAATACGCAGGACATTTTAAAGCCCAGAGACTGTCAGTGACTTTTCATTTCACTGCCAGATAGTGGATCCACAGGGAAGTAAGAGAGGGGATGTTGGTCCTTATGTACGCTAGAACTGCTCTCTTTTGATTATTCCTTATCCATTTCCCAGTACATTTTAAACCCTTGGCATATTTGTGTTGTGAAAGAAACCTTTTCACATGAAACTTTGTTGTGTTTTACGCCCTTGGAAGTGACAAATAGCATCAGATGTGAGATCACAGACCATGACCAAGTGAAGTTCCCTTCTAGGCAAACTCTGGCATTTTGGATCAGGGATCCTGCCTTTTTCAAAGTCTACATGGAAAAGCAGCTGCAGGAGCTGTTCCAAGCATCACAAAGGTCCTTTTCTCCATAGCCTGGTGTCTGACCCCCTATCACGAGGGTCACTATCTTTGCTGCTTCATCCACAGAGGAAGATCATCAGGAATCTCTCAAAGTGATCCAAGTGAGGAGCTACTTACTCTTGGCCAACTTTAAGGACCCTGAAACAAGGGGAAGCTGTATTTTGGCCATCAGAGAAAGAATGGCCTAGCCAGGAATGCTAGGAGGACCCACCTTCAAAAAGATTGGTCAAATATCTTTGTGGATTAAGCCATCACGTACACCCTAAATACTGACCATAGAAGATGCTGCTATCACTGGAAGGTGGGAAAGCAAAGAACAGCTTCAGCCATACAAGAACCCAGAGGTTCACAAAGATCCTGATTGGCCTACAGAAGAGGCCACTACCTTAATTACTGAAGCCACAGCTAAAGGAACTAGTTCAGCAGGTACAACTACCTGGCCATGAATCTTGAAAACATTCTCATAAATCTGGTGTCCGGTCAGCTTAAGGCGATTGAAAAGCTTGAAGCCATTTTACAAAGATGAGGAGAGCATCCTGTCCACCCCTCTTTTTTCTACATTGGTTTGTTACTGGAGTAGGTCTTTTCTCTAATTTCCTTCCTCACAGATCTATAGGTGACTCTCTAGGATCTGGTCCAGGGTTTTTTCAAGCCAAGGGGAGAATTCTGGGAATTCTGGTTTCCAAATGTTGTGTTTTACGAGATAGGGTGTGCTACTTCACTTCATAATTAACCCTCTCTGGAATCTGCAACCCCACTTCCTTGATCCAGGACTGGTTTTGCTTTTGTGACCCATAGGTTTTATGGGAGACATAGTTCTAGTTCTCAGCTCTTTCCCATTGACTGGTATGTCCTGTCTGCAATCCCTGGCCCAAATTGGGACCAGTTCGATGGTGGTTACATGTAATACATTTAAATTATTTCATTTGTAATTTGTGGAGCGCAACTTTGACCCAAGAGTATCTTGGCGCTAAGAGGAAGCTACACAGTGACGGACACAGAAAGACAAAGAGTCCCTTAGGTGAATGATAATTCTCTTTTTCTTTTCAGGGTTAAGAGATGTTTTCTATGCCTTCCTGAATGCCAGATGGCCAGGAGTGGCATGCAGAAAGAGTGCCAGGGGGGAGCAGCCTCCTGTAAGGCCCTTCCTCCAACCGTTATAGCTGGGCACAGATAACAATAATTGGTTAGCCAAGCGCAGCTGTCTCGAAAGAACATATTTGACAAATTTGTCACAGAGGTAGAATTCCCCTGGTACTATAGTAGGCCTGGTGGACCATCAAAAATGACTTAAAGGTGATTGGTGATTCCACTGGGAGCCAATGTAGGCTCCGTAGTACTGAAGACACATGGGCAAATTTGGGCAAGCCCACAGCCAAGCATGCAGCAGAGTTCTGCAGTACTTGTAAACACGGTATCCAAAGTTTCAGCTGAGCAAGTAATGTAGAATTGCAATAATCCAGTGTTCCTGAGATGGTTTCAGAAACCACAGTACTACGTAGATGGGTCGGGATAAAATGGACCACTTTTCTCAGAACTATTAGCTTGAGATGGCCTGACCCACACCTTTCACTAACCTACGGTAATTCGAAGAGGGAAGAGACCATCTTAATTCTGAGATTCTTAACCAGCGGGAAAGGGGGTGGCCGAAAAACATTACCTCTGTCTTCTCAGCATTTAGGTTTAGCCAAATGGCATTCATCTAGCTGCCCACAGCAGTTAGGCAGTTCCTGAGATGGGATGCTGCATCATCATGTTCACGGTTAATTATCAATACCAGATGCTTGTCATCTGCACAGGCATAGAAAAGACACTTGTGAGAGTGAATTAATCTGCCAAGTGGTAAAACATAATTATTGAAAAGCAATGGAGAGATAGATGAACCCTGTGGAACCCAACAGTTGAGAGAAGAAGGGGCTGAGAAGAAAGGTGGAAGAGAAAGTATTTGTGTCCGATTGGTGAGGAATGATTGAAGCCACCCTAGAAATTGTGCTGACTACCAAAGACAGGTATAAAAGTATAAGCAGGCCTATTCCTCTCTAGTCCACGATCATGGTTAGTTCGTCAATGACAAAAATTAGCACAGATTCCGTGCCCATTCCAGGTCGTAACCCCGACTGGAATGTATCCAGAGCATTAAAATCTTTGAGAACATCTCAAAGCTGGAGCACAACAATCGCCTCCAGTGCCTTCATTATAAGCATAAGAAGGGAGAATGACCTAAAATTGGCCGGGGCTTCCGGATCCAATGCTGGTTTCTTCAAGATAGGGGAAACAATGGCACACTTTAGGTCAGAAGGAATGGTCCAAGTAGCCAATGAGGGGTTCAAAGAAACCGTCAACATTGGCACAATATCAGCCCCAACCTCCTTGATCTTTTTAAGGGTCTGGTGTTTAGGGGTGATGAAGACCCAAGCTTTGCGATAATCTTAAAAACTTGATCTTCAGTAGTCGGATGGTGGGCCAAAGAGGATCCTGTGCAACTCCGGAATTTGTACTATTTTCCAGGTACATAAAACTGTGAGAGCATCGCAGAAAACTTGAGATGCTTTAATGGCTGAAGTGACAGATGCCGGAGTGGACAATTCCTGGGTAACACCAAAAAGTTCTTTGGATTGGTTTTTGACTGACAAAATATGAGTCTAAAAATAGAAAACCTTGCTTCCTTGATAGCCTTATGATCAATCAGGTGAGTAGCTTTTAAAGAAGCTATATCTTGGTCGGGATAAGTTTACAGCCACTGACGCTCTGCCTGCTCGTATTGGATTTTGAGAGCCTTCAAATGGGGAGTGAATCGGGAGGGTGAGCAATGGGCAGGTTTCTTACATAGTTTTTCCGGTGCAAGTTCATTGGCGACTTTATGTACATATTAACACCTATATGGAATGAATAGAAATAAACACAAACCAATGCCAGGGTTAGAAGAGGCTGAGGTGGGGACCAATGGTTTACATGCTCATCAGAGCCCTCTGACTGGAAACTGCTCAAGAATTTGACAGTGAAGTGGGTGAGCCCTTCCCATTCAAGTACACAGGCTCAATCAAACACTGCCACATAGGACAATTGGTAAACACATTGCCACAGAGAAGTAAGGATTGCCATCAATGGCTGAAACCCCCTCCTAATGCTGAGAGTGAAACCTGTAGCAGAGCGGGGATTGAGGCCAAACATGGCATGATGCCTTGATCAAGCTATTGGACAGAAGGTACTGTACCCCAAGAGGAGGTTGTATACAGACAAGGACAACCACAAAAAGGGACATGGGACAATTGTAGATTTCAGCTGCCATTAGAAAGTTGGGGGGAGTGTTTATAGACACACAAGAATGGATATAGTAAATAATAGGACGTCCGAAAGCCGAAGGGGAGGAGTAGATTGAGGTGCGCTTTAGGCCAGCTAGGTAGATTGGGTTGCCCAAGGGGGTTAGCTATTTAGCCTGATGTAAAGGTTAGTCATAGCCTAGATCATACAAATACATGAGGTGAATGTGGTAATGCTAATGTTTTTCAGGTTACCTAACACTCTCTTTTTTTGCAGCTTGATTGTGGGGAAGGGTGGCGTAGAGAGGTCCTTTCCTGGCATATGGGGGCAAGTGAGCAACTGCCAGACCAGGGCAAAAAACACCAGGGCTACATGTCTTTCAGGGATGGTCTTAAATGTTTCAACTGGCTGCAGGGACCGGCAGAAAGCAATGGAAGGCCATATGATAATAATAGTGACAGCAAGTCACTGTTTCACAGTAGCTGTCAACTATATTCTACACAGGGGTTCTGAATGGAATCTGAAGGACAAGCAGAACACTGTTTGCTTTGCCTATATCATTCAAACCGCCAAGTTGGAATATACCCTGTGGTTGGAAGCTATCTGTCTATAAGGTTATGTTATGAATGGCCTCACCTGCATTCCATTTGCACCCCCTCTGAGGTCCCTTATGAATCGGCATTGCAGGGGGCGTTGAGCAGAGGCAAGAGAGAACTATATTTCACATAAAAAATAATATCACGTTCACACTCCCCTCATCCTAGAGCAACACACAAACACAAGAAAAGATATACATGACAGAGAAAAAGCTGTATCCCCTCATCATGGCAGCTGATTTGTGAATTCAAAAATCCTCTGCCATTGCATCATAGTGGAGGATACAGCGTTCAGAAAGGAGAAACGTTTGCAATGGCTAACTATGAAAAACCCAAAGAAAACGCAAATATTTTTAATTTAAAAAAAGTCAACTTTAGAACACTCCACAAAAATCATTCTAGTATAGTTTCAGGGAAAATGGCAAAGACAAGAGAAATCAATTACATTGGAGAAATATCCTCCCGGTATGTTACATTTCCATTTGAAAACAGCCATCCCCAGTGAACCCTCACATGGAAGTTATAAGAAATGGCTGATCCTTGCGTGAATGAACGTGTGAAGGGGAAAAAGGTTAACTACCTGTGGCATTCAGTCTTCGAATAATCTCCTTCACAGAAGGTACTGATATAGTGCCCTTGTTTCTCCTAATCCTCCCTACTGTTTAGGGATAGGCACATTGTTCCCATGTTAGGAAGGTTCATGGTGCAAATATTGAACAGTATCACACTCCTAGAAAAATGTTTCATGCGTTTGACTGCAATATGTTTTTCTCTGTGTTTCTTTTGTTTCTCTTGCAGCACCATGATAGTGTTTTATGTTCAGAATCATGATCCTTCCAAAATAATGAAAGCTGCAGAAGTCGTCAAAATATTGCAAAACCAGCTGGTGAAGGAAAAGGCTGACTTCCTAATCTATGAAGTTCTAAGGGTTGACACTACAGGTATGTCACACTCAGTACTTTTGAAAGTAGACTCCAAAATGTGGTGGATGGAAAGCATTGTTATGGGCAGAGGCGTTGCTATCGGGGGGGCTGAGGGGGCTATAGCCCCAGGTCTTTTGGTTGTAGCCCTGGATAGAAGCTCAGGGGTTAACACCAAAATGGGTAGCTAGCCCCCAGTCCCGACAGTCCCTAAATTAGCGTAGCCCTGGATCTTTTCCAGACCTAGCAACACCCCTGGTTATGTGCAGCTTCCATCTCATCATTTGTAGCCCACCTGTGCCATTACAGAAGGGGACCAGCTGGGATGGACAGCTCCCATTGGTTGGTTGCAGTTCCAAGACTAATCTGCATCTGGTTGTTCCCCTTCTGCAAAGCCAGAGAAAGATGGAAATGCCATAGCATGGAAGCTGAACCAAGCAATGACCGTGGATATGAATAATTCAAATCTTCCCATTAATCATTTATTTTTTGGTGGTGTCTGTGGTACTTATCATAGTACCTATGTGCCCAAAGTATTTGTCACCATGTGACAAGCAGAAATAATTCCTGCACTTGTGAAGCATTAGACAACCCATTTCATGCGTGCATGCTTAAAGGAATAGTTTGCCCAAAAAATGTTATTGCCCAAAAAGATGGGCAATAATAAAACAAATATACTCGCACTTTTTTTTTAAAGTTCCTATGTAAAATTTTGAGCAATTGAAGCTCAAAATGTACAAAAGCAAGCACATGGGGGCATCCATTTTGTGAAATCGATGCCCGCCTGTGCTCGCTTTTGCTTTTGCGGCACTAATGAAGGAAAAGCCAGCCAACTGTAGTAAACAAATAAAGAATTGTACCATATCATAACAAAGCTCTAATGGATTGTAAATATGGATAATCTAAAACGTTCTATGTGTTAAAACTAATTTCAGTACAAAAACGTGTTTTACTCTCTGACATTTTTAACACTTAATAGATCAATGTAATTTTCTTTTCATTACAATTGATGATCACCAATGTGTAGTGTCTGCCTTACCTCGCAGGCTCAAGAGTTACTCGTATGACTGTAGGAGCAAAACAAATGGTGGTTACATAAATTCTGCCATTTTTACCACTATGCCATTATCCAAGTTTGGAGAAAACCAGAGGAAATACCTCATCTGTGTGGCTGGAGTTATTTCCTTTCGAAAATGGGAGAAATTATCACTAGCAGAATTACTGCCAGAAATCATTTCTCCAATGGACTTATAACTGGGAATAACAACAATATGCAATTTGAAGGAATTGCCTCTAAATACAACAGTAAATGGCTTTGGCAGAACTACCACAGTTAATTTCACAAAAAAAACTCATAATGAGGACCTCTTTGTCCTGCCTGTCTCCCCCATCTTTATGCTAAGGAACTTTATGATGTAAAAGTGCAGTGTGCACAGGTGGCCTGAAAAAGATTTAATCTAAAGGCTCAACTGTTGTGACCATTATTTGTGCTAATACGTGCACATTGTGTGCCAGTTTAACAAAAGCTTCTTTACAAGAAGAAGTAGGTGAGCTATCTCACACATATTGTTAATTTGTTGGTTTTTGAGAAATATCGTTGCTATTCAGTCCATACATGTTAGGTAGAAATGTTTATGAGATCAATGAGATATTTGATAGTATGCACAGAAGCTACCCTTTCTTAGGCTATGCTGATGGTGGCTGGGTGTTATCATGGGGCTAGCATAGGGTGAGTACCGATTAGTCATAGTGCCATTACATTAGAAAAGTGCAATCTATCATCATACTATATAATAAAAGGCCAGATGTATGTTTGTCCGAAGCCCTCCTGCCCTCTTCGCCTGTTATCACCGCTAGAGGGAGCTGTTGTTTTATGCATACAATAACAAGACTTCAAGCTCATCTTCCAGGTGAACAAAATGTGTATTTCAACAATGATGACATACAGTTAGCTCCAGAAAAGGCCCAAGGCAGTGAGACCCCTTTAACAACATACTTCAAGTGGCATGCACTAAGAAAATATACATTAAAAAATATATATATATAAACAGAAATTCATTTGATTAAGCACTATTTCTCTAACAAAATAAATTACTTTTTTAATGTACTTATGTAATATTTCTTGGTATCTATCATATTAATAATATTCTTCATGTACGTTTTAAACTTTGACTTCAATTAATTTTTTTAATGATCTTATGTCTACTTCAAATCATGCTGCACTTGAATTGTATCACTCTTGCATCCCTCAACATTATATATTTGAGTCCAAAACCCATAAGTGGAATCCAAGACAATGAGGAGCAGATACAACAATTGGCTGTATGTACTATGTTGAACTTTCAATGGATTCTATGAGATTTTATTTGAGGTTACTACTCCTCCACGTAAAAGGAGCAAGATCTTTTACAAAAAAATAATATTTTCTATTAACGCAAATTATGTTAAAATACACCACATAGGGGGCGCTGTTGAGCGCCGAACAAAATGACCGCCTGAGTATCGAGCTCCGGAGCCGGCAGATCCCGAGATCCTGAAGCGGCACCTTTCAATGCTGGTGAGCCGATCGCGGCTCATGCGATTCTGTGGCGGCTGCCCCGAGGACCCTGCGGACTGAATTTCGCCCGGAATAGGATCCCCGGAGCGGGATTCCTGGACGCCGCTGCACCATCCCCCCACCCAACTGCAGCGTTCCCGCGCAGGAACTCGTCCTCCGACGGAGCGGAGGGGCTCGCCTGGGGCCGTGTGCGGGCTGCCGGGTGACGGTCCGCCTCCCCCCTAGCTTGCGGCGAGGCTGGGGGTGGCCGAGACACGTCCTTTGCCCGCGCTCTGCGGGCTCGAGTGGCCACGGCCGGCTGCGCACTCGTGAGGACGCCCGCTCTGCTGGGCCTCGCCAGAGCCATCCCCCCGCCCCCCTGCTGACAGCGGGAGACACACACGGCGGAGCGGATCCCTGAGGCCACCAGGTACGTGGGTCGGGGAGGCCCCCGCGGACTTGTCCTGGGCAGCGGTGTGGCCTCGCCCCCCTCTATATACGGTACTGGGGACTGTCCGCCGGCACACCCGGCCTCTGGGCCCATCGGCGGCTGGTGCTGCCCCGGGCTTGACACCTCTCCCGGCCCGTATCTGCTCTGGTGTCGCCCCCGGAATCTCTCTCATCCCCCCGCTCCACTGGCTACTGCGGGCTGCGGGTGTCTCCTCCCATGGTGGCCTTCGGGGGGGGGGGCACAGTGATCTTGCCGTCACTACACCACCCGGGATCTTCAGTCCACCGCCCGCCTGACCTGCCTTCCACCACTGTGTACGCTGCTGTGGCCTATCTACCACGTGGGCATTGTGCCAGGAGGCGCTCCCCCATCATTCATCGTTCTCATCCACCTGTGTCTTGGTCCAGGTTCACACACTGCTCGCTGGGCGCCATTGCCCCCAATCCTGGGAACAGCCATCTCCGAGGTCTCCCCACGTTTTTCCCCGCTCCTCTCTGGGCTAACTGAGACCCTGTGGCCTACGCTGGGGGCCACAACTTCGCATTTACACGGACTCACAGCCAAGGCTTCACCTGCATCACCCCCTGTTCGCACCACACTTTGCGCCCTGCCTCGGGTGGTATAGGGCCTGGATCCCCCCCTTATTCCCACCTGACTTCCAGCATCGCCAGTATGACTAAGGGTGGGGTGAGGAAACAGAGCTCCATCAACATGTTCGCTAAGGCTGCGTCGAGATCGGCGGGGGAGACGAGTGAGCAGACCCCGGCAGCACCTCCACCCGATGCAGCACCGGAATCCCAAAATATGATGGACTTCATTCGCGAGGGCTTCACCGCACTCCACTCAAAACTGGATGACATGAACGGTACTATATCTTCTATTAAGGCCCACATCGAGCGGACTGACAGTCGGGTGTCAGAAGTCGAGACACGGGTCGGTTCCGCCAAGGATGCATTGAGAGCCCTGCGCTCCGAGGTCACCGCTCTCTCCAACCGAGTCCTTGAGGTAGAGAAGAAGAACGAGGACCTGGAATCTCGATCGAGGCGCAACAACCTGCGCATTATCGGGGTTCCCGAGAACGAAGTGCACGAACCGATGGAGGACTTTGGCGAGCGCACATTGGTCTCGCTCCTGGATTCTCCCAAGCTCTCCCCACACTTCGCTATTGAGCGGGCACACAGAGCCCTGACGGCTAAACCCAGACCTGGGGCTCCACCCCGGCCCATCATAGCTAGAGTGCTGAATTTCCGTGACCGGGATGCCCTCCTCAGGGCAGCTAGGCTCAAAGGGGAGCTACTACTGGATGGTGCAAGGATTCATCTTTATCCGGACTTCTCCACGGCTGTCCAACGCGAACGCAAGACTTTCCAGGCTGTGAAGCGCAGGCTGCGGGACCACTCAGTCAAATACGCCATGCTCTATCCTGCCAAACTCCGCATTGAACACGCCAACCAGGTGTTTTTTTTCACGATCCCGGAAGAGGCCTCCAGGTTCATCGACGAACATTTCCCTGGTTGACCCCTCCCCTCTCCTTATGTTTTTGCAGTTATCCTTTCGCCCCGACATGGAGGGGCCGTGCAAGGCCGCCTTCCCGTATCGGGGTTACTCGATCCTTTACCTCGGAATCTGCTTGTTGTGTTCATTTTACAAATGTGTGCCTTATCACCACGTGCCAGATCCCTGTCCAAGTTATTTGCTAAGGTCCACTGTGGGCACCCTTTATCTTATTAGATCTGCCGCAGCCCGGACTACGGCGGCTAGTCCGGCCCTCAGGCCCCCAGGCGTTGATGCCTCTGGTTTGGTTTTGGTTGAGGGGGGTTGGGATTGTCATCCCTCTGTTTGGGGGGAGGGGGGATGTGGGTGGGGGTGGGACATGCTCGGGTGTTTGATGTTAAAAAGTTGGCATTGGCAGCGGAGGCGAACCATGGGGTGGTGCTCAGGGCCTGGTGTTGCAGGACCTTGAAATTGACCCATTGGGTACTGACATTCGTTCTCTCTCGATTACCACTGTATCTGTGACCAAGAGTGACCTGACCTTCACGAGCTTAAATGTGCGTGGGTTGGGAAATTACAAAAAAATGAGACAGCTCCAGCTGCAGACCGAGCGTCATGGGTCCAAGATTTTGTTTCTGCAAGAGACACATGCCCGTGCGGAACAGTGTATGCCTTTTGCCAAAACCTGGGGTCCCCATAGATACTACACCGATTTCTCCACCCAAAACCGGGGGTCATGACCCTTATCCACAAATGTCTTATGTTTTCCCTTATTTCCTCACAAATAGACCCTCAAGGCAGATATGTTCTGCTCCATGCTACGCTTCAACACAGGGAGGTGGTCCTGATGAATATTTACGGCCCTAACCTAGATGACCCGGACTTCTATATACATGTCACGTCCCTTCTTGAAGGCTTCCCCCTGGTTCCCATCCTTTGGGGAGGCGACTTTAACACGATTTTCGACGTGGCCCTAGACAGATCTGGATCCAGGCCCCGTCTGCTTTCTAAGGCAGCCTATGCTGCACTATCATCTTTGCCCCGTCTCGCCATGGTGGACGCGTGGAGATTCTTTTACCCGGATTCCCGAGTGTTCTCTTTCTACTCCTCGGTCCACGACTCCTATTCCCGCATTGACAGATGGGTAATCTCCAACGAACTGGTTAAGAGCGTTATACAACTACAGATCCTCCCCAGAACACTGTCTGACCACTCTCCAGTCACTGTAACAATTGGCTGGGGTCCTGATCCTGGCCGGACACGTAGCTGGAGGCTGAAGCCCCTGTCCTTATTGGACCCGGAGTTCTGCTCCGAGCTCGAGCGGTCGATTGAAGAGTTCTTCGAGACTAATACGGGCTCGGTAGCGACCCAGGCCACTCAATGGGAGTCATTTAAGGTTTATATCAGAGGGATTGCGCTGTCCAAGGAGAATGGGGTTCTGAAGTCTATCCGGAGGGATCTCGCTGCTAGTGAATCTAGACTATCTACCCTGGAGGCCACATGCTCACTTCACTCCACCTCGAGCAACCTGGCTGACATAGGGTCGGAATTAGACACGTTTCGATCCCTCGCGGATCGCGAACAAAGGTTCTTGGATAGTCCTGGTATGGCGAGGAGATATGGGGAGGGAGAGCGCCCTGGTCGATTTTTAGCACGTCTGATCCGTCATGAGACGGGGTCCCCACACATAATCGGGCTCAAGAGACCTGACGGCTCCATGGCTGTCTCCTCGCAAGACATCAACAGGGAATTCTTCACATTTTACGAAACTCTATATTCCAACTCAGATGAGGTGCCGGTGGCGGAGATCGACTCCTTTCTCGGTGCCCTCCCTCTCTCAGCCCTGTGCCCGGAAGCCGCGGCCTCCCTCGACTCCCCCCTCACATTGGAGGAGCTGTCGGACGCTATTGACTCCTTATCCTCGGGGCGTGCCCCCGGTTCGGACGGCATTCCGGTCGAATTTTACAAACAGTTTAAGTCACAGCTGCTTCCTCACTTGCTAGCTCTCTGGGAAGAGTCTGTGGAGTCCGGCGTGTTCCCTCCTTCACTCCGGGAGGCTACAATCACAGTCCTACTTAAATCAGGCAAATCCCCCCTGCAATGTGGCTCATACCGTCCGCTTTCACTCATAAATTGCGACGTCAAGGTATATGCCAAGGCCCTGGCGCTCCGGTTGGCTCCCCTCCTGCCATCTATTATCCATCCAGATCAGGCGGGTTTCATCCCCGGGCGCTCCACCTCCTTGAACCTGAGGCGCCTATTTAACATAATCAACAGAATCAGTCCTGACACTCAGGCAGTAGCTGCCACCCTCGACATGCAAAAAGCGTTTGACTCGGTCTCATGGAAGTACCTGTGGCGGGTTCTCGATAGCTGCAGGTTTGGCCCCTCCTTCCTCTCCTAGGTCAGATTGCTTTACTCTTCCCCGGTGGCCAGGGTTCGCACTGACGACTACTGCTCCCCCCTCCTTGAGATTGCCAGGGGGACGAGGCAGGGGTGCCCCTTCTCGCCCTTGATCTTCGCTATAGCAATAGAGCCCTTCGCCGACATGCTCCGCCAGCTTCATGCCCACAGGGGCATCCGCACTGCGACCAGGCGGACATAGTGTCCCTATATGCGGATGATGCATTGTTGTTTGTCCGCTCTCCCACCATCAACTTACCCCCAATATTGGAGGACATTATTCGGTTCGGTCGAATCTCTGGTCTCAAAGTGAATTGTTCAAAATCCACTCTCTTCCCACTCACAGAAGGCACTCTCCCTCCTCCCGACACCTTGGGCTTCACATGGGCTCAGTCTACATTCACCTACTTGGGCATAGTGGTGACTCGCCGACAGGCGTTGACCTTCCAGGAAAACTATCAGAAGTATCTCACACACCTGACGGCTAAGGCCCGGTCCTGGGACAAGCTCCCGATCTCCCTGGCGGGCAGAATAGGGTTATTGAAGATGGTGGTGCTACCCCAGTTGCTTTACAGGTTCACTAACATACCCTTGTGGCCGGGGGAGGGCTTTTTCCGGGACTTGACCCGCACCGTGAATTCCTTTTTCTGGCACTCGGGGGCGGTCTGCCTTAAAATTGACACCTTATCTACTCCCATTTCTAACGGGGGCTTCGGTGCCCCTAACTTTCTCAAGTACTGGCTAGTATCCCAAATCCAATACACATCTCACTGGTTTAATACAATTGACCCTCCCCCGCATGTTTGCCTTGAGAGGCTTGCGGTCAGTGACCGGGACATCCGCTCTTTGGTAATATACCCCGCCCCCTTGGCATTGGACTCACAGAGCCCAGTCGCTTGCACTTCCCTTGCTTTGGCAAAGATGTGGAAACTAGTTAAAACTACACACGCCTTTCACGGCAACCTTCCCCTCTGGAACTTCCTCCCGGGGGTCCCGCGGGTCCCACCGGGCACGGTGCGCCGCTGGGCGGACGCAGGCTATGAGCTGCTGCGTGACGTGTTTGACCAGGGTATATTTGTTGAATGGCCCGATCTACCGCTGCCCCTGAGGAGCGACCAGGGTGCATGGCTTCAATACGCATCCCTCCGTCGGACCCTCAAACGCACTTACCAAATGTTCCCTGCGTTGCCCCCGGACGGCCCAGCTATTGAAGAGCTCACCTCCCCCGGGCCCACAAGGGGTAAAATCTCTAGGTTATACACGATGTTACAGTCCAGATCTATCCCAGATTTCGCTAGACTGAGGGGGTTGTGGGGGCGGACCTGGGTGTTGAAATTTCAGATGAACGCCTGGCACATTTATGCGAGCGCACACATCGAGTATCCTTTAACTCCCGCTTCAAACTTATTCAATTCAAGATACTACATAGATTTCACTACACCCCGATCAGACTACATCGCATGTCCAGGGATCACCCTTCCAGCTGCCCTAGATGTCATCATGATGATGCTGACTACATTCACATGATCCTGTCCTGCCCTCGCCTCTCACGGTTCTGGGAGGCAGTCTGCTCGACAATGTCTGCAGTTCTCGACCATCCCATTGTTCCCTCTCCGATGGTATGTCTCTTTCACGACCTCCCGGGTCTCTCCCGTGACTCCAAAAAACTAGCTGGCCTTTGTCTCCTGCTTGCGGTGCGCTCCATCCTGCTTTGTTGGCTTCGCCCCTCACCCCCCACACACGCCCAATGGCTGAGGGCGGTCACTTGGGCCTCGGACTCTGAGGAAGCCTGGTCCCATACACAACCTACCCACTCCAGACCTAGAAATGTATGGCTTAAGTTTCGCTCTTACATGTCCGATCTGACTGCGACGCCGGGGGCCTCCCCTCCGCCCTCTTCCCCCCCACCAGCCTAGGTCCTCTCCCCGGCTGCGGGCTTCTGTTGCCCAACCCATACGATGATTGTACCCACGGATTGTGATGTTCTATGTAATAACCTCTGTGCACCGACAATGTTTTTTTTTTTTTTTTTTTATGGTATGCATGCTGTAACGCCTCATGTTGTTCGTTGCTGCCACGCTGAATAATAAAAAGAAGTTAAAAAAAAAAAATACACCACATAACACATTTACACTCTGAAAATGTCTTCCTTTGAGCATATTAGCCGATGTACACAGACTTTTCCACTAGTTTGCCAATAATTGTTAATGTATTTTGCCATCTATGCTGTCAAGTTGAACTATGGAATTTGTATGGGTTATGGCTATTTGTTCGTGGTTCGATACGTTGCTGATACCTACTAGCAAGTACCAGTTGATGGTTATTGCTATGAAATCTCTGATAACTTCTCTTAGAAACAATAATAATTAGATTTATTTTGCAAATACTTCCACCTGAACTAATTGTAAGCGCAAAAAATAAAATGCAAGCATCAATGGCAATTCACATTTAATCGCACTAGGGTGACTTTATCCATTTAGAGGACACGCAAGGCGGGCATTACTATCTTGTAATGGGCTGCATTCAGTGTGCTCAACCCTCCTGGAACCCTGCCTCAGCATGCCTTTCCCTCGATGGGTCACTGACTATCTCACAATCGTTACCCTTCAACCCCACCCTCCTCCGAATGTCTGCTTGCTTGCCTGCACGTAGTGATTTGCTTCCATCACATGGGCTACTCATGGAAATGAAGAAGGGACTTTGGCAGTTTCTTTAGGCATTTCCATGACAGCCATCTTGTATTGAAGGGTTTTATTTCCTCATCATTGTCTACTGCTTACAGTTGAATATTTTTCTATTATTGGTACCCAACCCAGTGAAACTCCTTTTACAGGTTGATTTCCGCATTTGGGGATGAAAGGTGCTTTGTTTCTGCCCCACCATTGAACAACCTAACCTGCAGAGATTTCTGACCTACATATTCAATGGTTGTGAACACTCTGCCCTCCTCTGAAAGGGATGCTAAAAGTTCATAATTTGAACTACAGGGGCAGAAATGGGATAAAAACCTTTCCACTCACACCAAGCTTATCCTTTCTGCCACCGTAGTTCCTGACTGGTCTGGGAGCCCATGCCAACTTGATGAGCTTTACAACCTGTCCTGAAATGCCTAGCAGTCCTCATCTCTGCCCAAAACCTCGCAAACTAGCAATGTTAGCCTCCCTGTCACTACTAACAGGTGAACTTGCCCTACTGGATATATCAGAAGATCCACCCATCTCTGAACCACTCGAGAAAAATCTGATAAAAGTTGCATAAGAACTGGAAACCATGCTTGAGATGTCCAAGAGGGCACCACCATCACAACTGTGGCTCTGTCTGTGCAAACCTTTGCTAAGGTCCTCACTATCATCACAAACGGAGGGAAGGCATAGTTCACTGGATTGCTCCATGACTGTAGAAACACATCCGTTCCTGACACTCCCGGATCCAACCTTGAACTGTACTACTTTGGTAATTGTGCATTCAACCTGGAGGTAAAAAGTTTTGTATCCAGTGGACCTCATACTTCCTGGAGCTTCTCGAACACCTCTCTGTTTAGCTTCCAGTCGTTGGAGTGTCAAAGATACAGGAAGTTGCAATCCGCTGTGTTGTTCGCTTCTAGGAGGAGGACACTCTCTTCACCAGGCAGAGGTGCCAAAAGTCTTTCGCCAGTTCAGCCAGCATCTTCAATCTTGTTCCTTTCATGCCATTGATGTATCTCACCACAGCGATGTTGTCCATCCTTAGAAGAATGCAGCAGTTCACCCTTGCTAAAGCTTTCACTGCGAACAACCCTGTTAACAAGTCTGAGCAGTTGATGTGCAACACTCACTCCTGCTGGGACCACTTTCCCCCAGTCGCAAGCTGACCACATCTGGCTCCCCATCCTGACTTGGTTGCATCTAACACATTATTTCTGGAACCTCTCCGAAAATAGCTTGCCCAGTTCATGCCTCCATATTTTGCACCCACCATTCCAATTCCGTTCTCCCTTCCTTGTCTACATTTCATCTTGTATAGTTATTTTCATAACCCACCCCATTCCTGTGTGGGGAGGGCCTGAACTAGACCCTCCCCCAGCTCTTCAATGCACACGTGATATTCAATCACTAAAAAGCACTGCCTTACTCTCACCTGTTTTAGCTATAATGATTCTCCAGCATGGGGTCTGGCATGGATTCACATGCTCATGAATATTCCCCGTCGTCAGGCTGGGAATCCTCGGTTAAAAAAAAAATCAGTTTTGTTTCTGAACTGTCTTTCTCCTAATAACCAGTCAGTGGTCTCTGGGTCATACTGCCCTCAGCCAATGACTGCCCTCTACCTAAGCCCCTCCTCTGGCAGCCATCTTCAGATTTTTACCGCACGTTGAAGTGTTGGGAGTCCTCGTGCTATAGCTCTCAAACTTTTACTGCCTTTTGCGATTTTTCAAAGAGTTTAATCTAATTTTTTCGGTCAATCGAGCCTCAAGCTCCACCGTTTCTACTTCCGATCAACGGGGACCCGTTTCGGAATTTTCTACGCTCCTCAAGGGCGAAGTTTTCATCGAGTTCGATGCGCAGATCCAAGCTGTTCAGGAGCTGCCCTGGATGCGGATTGCAGAATGTCTTCAAGGAGGACGAGCATTGTAGATGCCCATTCTACCTTCGCGAAGACAAAACGCACGTGGAGAAAGACTATGCGTTTTGCAAGAACATGTTGGAGGAGAACCATGAAGGATTGGCGTATCCGCCTCACCAACTTGCTGGAGGAGAAGAGCCCAGCAGCAGGTGAGAAGAAGAAGAGGTCTGAGCGGTCTGCTAGGACCTTTGAGGGTGCTCTGGCGATGGGGGCCCAACAAAAGGCAAAGCACCGTGAGTCCGTGGGCACCGGGAGCGCTGAACGGTTGGGCTCCTCGGCTGCCAGGCAGGGGGCACTTTCACCGATGCCATCAACCACGAGCCAACGCTCTGGCTCGGGGAAAAGGAAGTCAGAGAACCCGGGTAAGCTTCGGGAGAAGTCCCGGTCGATCCCGACAGAGACAGCTGAGGGGGTGTGAGGTGGCAACCCTCCCCCCAGGGTGAAGGCCTCAAGCGCTTCCAAAGTCGTGAAGGCCTTGATTCACCCCGCTAAGGCCTCTGTAGAGGGAGTCGTGGCGGCCCTGGCGAAGCCTGTGGAGGCTACACCAGTGTAGGCAACCTCTGGGCCCAGAGTTTCCCTGCCACCGCGGATGGAATCCTCTTTTCAACCCATCGATAAGACCCCTGTGAGAACCCTGGTGGAAAAAGAGGGGGGGCAGTGGCCATCACGGACACGGATACAGCCTCTGAAGAGGAGCTGGCTGAAGTCGTGAAGATACTGGACAAGAGGTTCGAGGAAGTCCGGTCCCACGGGAGGGATCCCGACGAGGTGGATGAAGAAAGCGACGGTGGTGCCGACGAGGTTCCCGTGGAGGCGGAGGATTCCACTCCCCAACCGTCACGCCCGTCGCAGCCGGTACCTGGGCCACAGGATAACTCAGGAGCAATCTTGGTGGCGATCCAGGCCTTGTGTACAGAGATAAGGACAAGGTTGCCCTTATCCCCAGCGGACGACCCAGTGGAGCCTGGACCGTCAGGAAGTCCTCAAAGCAAGCGGAGGAGAACTCATCCCTCACCGCCCTTCCAGTCGGCATGGCCCTCACAGCCTTCATCTCCTTCCCCGGATCCGAGGGATGACACGGGAACAGAGACGCCCAGGACGGGGACGGATGACGACGGTGGTGACGACGGGATGGGCCTCCCATCACCACCTCCTCGGGCCTCTCCGCCCGACGAAATTGGTGTCATGATCTCTGCTTCCAAAAGGTCAGGGTTTTCCCAACTCCCTTGGAAGCAGATCCATAACCCAGGTTCCGAGTGCCAACCAGTCCCAATTGGGACCTTTTGGACCCAGTCCTGGCGCCAGTGGCACCAGGCTCATAAATATGCCCAGTCCCAGCGCTGGAAGCGCCGGGCTCATAATGCTTGGGTGGACTTACCTGCATCAGACCATGCTGCTTACTTGCCTGCCAGTTGAGCCTCTGATCCTCTTCTGTTTGGAACTACTTTTCCTGTTGGGTGGGGCAGGAGCCACTCCCTAGATTCAGAACACTGGAACTCTTCTGGAAAGCAGGAACTCTTTTCTTACCTAGGCGTGGCTGTGGAAGGAGACATCTAAGCACTACAGGAGGCTATTTAAACCACACCCGATGGATGAACCTTGCTTTGCGTTATTCTGCATCCTCTGCAGCAGAACGCTCATCGTGTCTTCTGCATCTGATCCTGGGCCTAAGGAAAAAGGCTTACCATCCTGAATCCAGTCTTCAGCAACACCTATAAAGACAAGAAAGAACAGGTTAGCATTACGGTCTTCAGTGACAGCTCTTCACTTACCTGGTCCATCGGCTGTCACCAACGCCTCGCGCTGCATTCCGGCATCTGAAAGGCAAAGGCTTACCTACTCTTCGTGCGCTCCGGAGGTCTTCACACTGCATTCCGGCATCTGAAAGACAAAAGCTTACCAACTCTTCGCACGCTCCGGAGGCCTTCGGCGCTGCATCCCGCATCTGAAAGACAAAACAAGGTGCGTTTAAAGACATTGGGGAGCTTTAATACTCACGTGCCATTACTCCTTTCCACATCTAACCCAGTGGGTATTCCGGCACCCTGCAGCCGCTCCGAACTTGTACCTGCAAAATAAAAAGACAGTTGGAGCGCATCGTGAAGCAGGCAACAAGCGCTTACTTACGTGCTTCCAGGCGCTTCTATTCATCACACGGGCTCCATCTTCAACTCACTTCAGCCCATCATCCGCCATCGCCGGAACCCTGCAAAACAAGAAACATCATTACTAAAGACTTTAAAGACATTAGAATTACTCGAAACTTACCGTTTGTGCAGTAAACGACGGACAGCAGTCCTCTGAAGTCAAGAGGCCTGCTCCCCTTACACAGTGAAGAAACTGGTTACAGCACCCTGCCCCGAGGCAGATGGAGAGCACGGCGTTCACTTACCTAAGGTGAGAGCGTTAACCTTTGGGGTTCTACAGGAGAAGAGAAAGGGAAGAAGAGAGAGACATTCAATAACCCAGTTCCTTAATCCCATATTTTCTATCTGCAGACATCTTACCCTTCAAGTCAGACATACAGTGCACAGAGGTCCAGCCCAAAGAGCCAGCCGTGTGTTACACATCACCTTTGAAGATACGGTATACGCCCAGTCAAGACCGGCGCCTCTACGGGAATCAGGTGAGCGTTACAGAACGCAAAGCCTACCACAAAACTCCCGTCCAGGCGCTATGGAAACCTCGGATACCGACCAGCTAGCCCAGTTACTTGGGGAACTAAGGGCAGAAGTGCATGCAGCCCGTCAGGAAACTAACGCTCTAAGAAGGGAACTGATTATTTCCAAGGAGCGAACAGATGATCTCGCTAGACAATTGCTACAGTCACAAGCCGGACAGACCCCGTTACCCGCATCTGGGGGAAATCTTCCTTCTACATCCTCTATGAATCCAGTGCAGATCAACCTACCTGGGAATGTACCTCTGGCTCCGCCCGAACGATTTTCTGGTGACCCAAAGAGGTTTGCAGTATTTATCAATCAGTGCCGGTTGCATTTCTTATGCCGGCCAGCAGCCTTTCCAACTGATCAAGCTAAAGTAGCTTTCATGCTTTCGTACCTTAGTGGCAATGCGGCAGACTGGTCGATCCCTCTAGTAAATCAAGATGATCCGGTCCTCCATGATTTTCAAGCTTTTCAGCTCAGTATGGAAAAACTGTTCGCAAGACATTCACAGGGGCAGGCCTTGGACAATGAGCTTCTTTCGTTGCGACAAGGTAATCAAGACCTTTTGGCTTATATTGCGTCTTTCAACAGACTGATAGTGGAAACTCAATGGCCTGAGGACAAAAGGATTACGCTGTTTTATAGAGGTCTACGTGGAGAGCTCAAAGATGTGTTAGCCCAAGTAGTGAATCCCCCACAAGATTGTTCGGACTATATAGACTTAGTCGTTCAGATAGATCACAGACTGCAGAACAGGAAGGCCGATCGTTCCAAGTTTGATGCTCGAGTATTTTCCAAACCGCCAACTCCTTCCAAAGGAGTAGACTCCGGGAAACCCATGCAAATAGGGGGTCTGAAAGGTCCTCTAACACAAAAGGAGCGGGAAAGGAGAAAACAGTTGCAATTATGCCTCTATTGCGGAAACTCAGGGCACTTTCTTCGAGACTGTCCGGTGAAACCTGCCAAGAAGGCAGTAGGAGCTGCAGTTACCAAAGTTACAAACTCTGAGCAGGGAAACGACCTCGCCCGACAAGAATAGAGGTCCTCTTGCCGAGCGTGAAAACCAGTTCCGTGACCTCGCATTTCGTGATACCTATGCTCCTCATTAGCCCTGATAATCCGGATCGATTACATGCAATTGAAGCTTACGTCGACAGCGGTGCCATCGGCAATTATGTGGATCATGAAATGGTTTTGAGGATGAATCTAACTCTTTGTCCCAAGGCTGTAAAGGACGTCATTACTACGGTGGATGGTACGGAGATAGCCTCCGGGCCAGTAACGCATACCACTCAAGAGGTGACGCTAGTAAGTCAAGATGGACACCATGAGAAGATCGTGTTCGATGTGATCAAGGCCCCTCAGTTTCAGATTATTCTAGGAATACCTTGGTTAGAGAAACACAATCCTCTGATCGATTGGCGAGCAAGAACGGTCCAGTTTCCAGAATGTGTCTCTACTTGTCACCCTCCACCTGGTGTTGGACTGGCAGCAATTTCTTCAGAGACTCCCCAGTTACCTCCCGAATACCTAGAATACCAAGATGTTTTCCGGAAGGATCAGGCTAACTCTCTACCTCCTCATAGGTCTTATGACTGCCAGATAGACCTGATACCTGGATCTACTCCTCCTTGTAGTAGAATTTATGCCCTCACCGAGCCTGAGAACCTTCACCTTCGACAATACCTGGATCAATACCTGGCAAATGGGTTTATTCGTCCTTCCAAGTCCCCTGCTTCTTCAGCTTTGTTCTTCGTTCCAAAAAAGGAAGGAGACCTTAGAACTTGTATAGATTATCGCTCCCTGAACCAGATCACCGTTAAGAATAGATATCCGTTACCTTTGATCCCTGAACTCCTGGACCAAGTCAGAAAAGCATGCATATATACAAAGCTGGATCTTAGGGGAGCTTACCACTTGGTACGAGTAAAAGAGGGCGATGAATGGAAGACGGCCTTCTGCACCAAGTATGGGCTATTTGAATATCAGGTCATGCCCTTCGGACTTTGCAATGCCCCAGCCGCCTTTCAATATTTTATGAACAATGTCCTCAGAGAGCTCATAGATGTGTGTGTTGTTGTTTACATTGACGACATCCTCGTTTATTCTTCATCGGAATCTGAACATCGGAAACACGTGAAAATGGTCCTCGAAAGATTGCGTCAACACAAACTTTTCGCTAAGTTGGAAAAATGTGTTTTCAACGTGACTGAAGTTGAATTCTTGAGATTCATATTATCACCTGGCGGAGTGCGTATGGATTCAAAGAAGGTCGATGCAGTTCTCAAATGGCCATCACCATCCTCCGTAAAAGGTGTGCAAAGCATGTTAGGCTTCGCTAACTTTTACCGCAGGTTTATCCCCGAATTCTCTCGAATAGTCCAGCCCATCACTGCCTTGTTAAAGAAAAACAAACGTTTTGAATGGTCTACCGAGGCGGAACAAGCTTTCCAGGATTTGAAGACTAAATTTATCTCTGCACCAATCTTAAAACACCCTCGCCCCGAACTCCCCTACATCGTGGAAACTGATGCTTCACGCCTTGCCATGGGGGCAGTTCTATCACAAAAGGACCCGGTAACCAATCAGTTGCATCCCGTGGCATTTTGGTCCCGCAAATTCTCGCCTCCTGAAATCAATTACACGATTACTGACAAGGAACTTCTGGCTATCAAGTCTGCCTTTAAGGCTTGGCGGCATTATCTGCTGGGGGCCCGACACACCGTTACTGTGATTACGGATCACCGAAACCTGCAATATTTGAAAACCGCAAAAGCCCAACCCTCTAGACAACTCCGTTGGGCATTATTCTTTGCCGAGTTTGACTTCATAATTACCTATCGACCTGGTACAAAGAACGGTAAAGCTGATGCCCTTTCTCGGATGGGAGTGGAAGAACACTTGATCAACCCTAAACCTGTACCAATCATTCCCGAACAAAGAATTCTGGGTGTAATCGCCACAGAATCCATAGAGGAAGTTAAGGATAAAGCCAGGCAACTTGTAACTCCAGCAGACATACAGAATTGGCATCTGCAGGGAAAGGACTTTGCAGTAAAGGACAACTTATTGTATTTCCAAGAACGATTATACCTACCCAGCACAGATTTACAGAAAAAAGTAATCTCTTGTTATCACGATTCTTTAATGGAAGGACATCCCGGTATGGCCAAGACCTCAGAAAAGATCAAGCGCTACTTCTGGTGGCCGTCTTGGAAAAAAGATATCAGAGACTTTATAATGTCCTGTGGAGTATGCGCCCAAAACAAGAGTCAAAAGGAAAGACCAGCAGGCCTCTTATGCCCTATTGACATCCCACCTCGCCCTTGGCATACGCTTTCTATGGACTTCATCACCGATCTACCTCCATGCTCCGGATACAATACGATTCTAGTAATCGTGGACTTATTCTCCAAGATGGCGCATTTCATTCCGCTCAAAGGCTTGCCAACAGCAGCAACTCTGGCCCGAGAATTTCTCGAAAACATCGTCCGACTGCACGGTTTTCCTTCGGTTCTAATTTCGGATCGAGATAGTCAATTTATTTCTCATTTTTGGCAAAGTTGCTGTCGGTCGGCTCAAATTGATGTGAGACTATCGACCAGTCACCACCCTCAGACCGACGGACAAACCGAGAGGACCAATCAAACTCTGGAACAGTATTTACGCTGCATGCTGCAACAAACTGAAAAAACTTGGAAAGACATCCTTTGGATAGCCGAATATGCCTACAATAACTCTGTCCATTCGGGAACTGGGAAAACCCCGTTTTTTCTTTTGTATGGCAGTCACCCTCGAACCTCGGAGTTGGATCCCCTCCAAGATCTTGAAACACCAGCAGTAGACTACCTGCATTCTACAATCACCCAAGCCTTTAAGGAAGCTGTTTCTCACCTTCAAAGGGCTAAAGAACAATACAAGAAAGGAGCAGATCAACATCGGAAGGAAGCCCCTCAATATCAAGTAGGGGATCAAGTCTGGTTATCCACCAAATATCGACCTCTAAAAGGGCCAGGCACATTCAACCCAGGATACCTTGGTCCCTATTCCATCACTACCATAGTAAACCCAGTAGCGGTCAAGTTGGACTTGCCCCCGCACATGAAGATACATCCGGTCTTCCACGTCTCTCTATTAAAACCCGTGCAACCTCAAACCCGACTAACTAAATCTCCAAAACCTATCCTAGTTGATGGAGAACTCGAGTTTGAAGTCAAAAGCATTCTGGACTCCAAGATCTCCAAATCTAAACTATTTTACCTAATTGACTGGAAAGGCTATGGCCCCCAAGAGAGATCCTGGGAACCTGCTGAATATGTCCACGCTCCTCGCCTAATCAAAAGATTTCACCGAACATTTCCTGACAAGCCAAAACCCCCGGAGAAGCCCGGTTTGGGAGGGGCCTTGAGGGGGGGTACTGTCATGATCTCTGCTTCCAAAAGGTCAGGGTTTTCCCAACTCCCTTGGAAGCAGATCCATAACCCAGGTTCCGAGTGCCAACCAGTCCCAATTGGGACCTTTTGGACCCAGTCCTGGCGCCAGTGGCACCAGGCTCATAAATATGCCCAGTCCCAGTGCTGGAAGCGCCGGGCTCATAATGCTTGGGTGGACTTACCTGCAGCAGACCATGCTGCTTACTTGCCTGCCAGTTGAGCCTCTGATCCTCTTCTGTTTGGAACTACTTTTCCTGTTGGGTGGGGCAGGAGCCACTCCCTAGATTCAGAACACTGGAACTCTTCTGGAAAGCAGGAACTCTTTTCTTACCTAGGCGTGGCTGTGGAAGGAGACACCTAAGCACTACAGGAGGCTATTTAAACCACACCCGATGGATGAATCTTGCTTTGCGTTATTCTGCATCCTCTGCAGCAGAACGCTCATCGTGTCTTCTGCATCTGATCCTGGGCCTAAGGAAAAAGGCTTACCATCCTGAATCCAGTCTTCAGCAACACCTATAAAGACAAGAAAGAACAGGTTAGCATTACGGTCTTCAGTGACAGCTCTTCACTTACCTGGTCCATCGGCTGTCACCAACGCTTCGCGCTGCATTCCGGCATCTGAAAGACAAAGGCTTACCTACTCTTCGTGCGCTCCGGAGGTCTTCACACTGCATTCCGGCATCTGAAAGACAAAAGCTTACTAACTCTTCGCACACTCCGGAGGCCTTCGGCGCGGCATCCCGCATCTGAAAGACAAAACAAGGTGCGTTTAAAGACATTGGGGAACTTTAATACTCAGGTGCCATTACTCCTTTCCACATCTAACCCAGTGGGTATTCCGGCACCCTGCAGCCGCTCCGAACTTGTACCTGCAAAATAAAAAGACAGTTGGAGCGCATCGTGAAGCAGGCAACAAGCGCTTACTTACGTGCTTCCAGGCGCTTCTATTCATCACACGGGCTCCATCTTCAACTCACTTCAGCCCGTCATCCGCCATCGCCGGAACCCTGCAAAACAAGAAACATCATTACTAAAGACTTTAAAGACATTAGAATTACTCGAAACTTACCGTTCGTGCAGTAAACGACGGACAGCAGTCCTCTGAAGTCAAGAGGCCTGCTCCCCTTATCCAGTGAAGAAACTGGTTACAGCACCCTGCCCCGAGGCAGATGGAGAGCACGGCGTTCACTTACCTAAGGTGAGAGCGTTAACCTTTGGGGTTCTACAGGAGAAGAGAAAGGGAAGAAGAGAGAGACATTCAATAACCCAGTTCCTTAATCCCATATTTTCTATCTGCAGACATCTTACCCTTCAAGTCAGACATACAGTGCACAGAGGTCCAGCCCAAAGAGCCAGCCGTGTGTTACACATCACCTTTGAAGATACGGTATACGCCCAGTCAAGACCGGCGCCTCTACGGGAATCAGGTGAGCGTTACAATTGGCTCCTTCCAGGCCATGATCGCCAAGCTCTTCCAGCTCTGCCCCGTAGACCAGAAGAAGGAAGGTTTCCTCTATCAACGGTGTGAGGCCAAGAGGAAGACGGTCCTCTCAGTCCCATTACTTGACGACATCTGGGACGAGGGGCTGGAGCTCCTGAAGAACCCGTCCATGACCCCTGCCAAGAGAGACCGGTACGTGAAGAAGTACCGGTTCTCGGATTCCGCCCCCATGTGCCTTAGGGCGCAGCCGACCCTGGATTCGGTCGTCTCAGCGGCGGCCAAGAAAAAGGTGGCGGGGACGACGACTTCGACTTCCCCGCCGGACGGCGAAGGGAAGAAATTGGACGCCATGGGACGACGGGTCACCTCGTCAGCGGCGACGACGATCAAAGCGGCCACCGCCCTCGCAATTGTGGCCCGCTACGACAGGGAGCTGTGGTTTAAGATCGCTCCTCTGCTGGACTTCCTGCCGGACGACAAGAGGGCTGAGGCCCTGGAGATCCTGCAGGAAGGTGAGGTGGTGTCGGACCACGCCATAACGGTGGCCACGGACATTGCTGACACCGGCTTCCGTCAGATGGGCAACAGTGTTTGCCTTCACCGGCGAGGTTGGCTCAAGGCAACCGATTTCCGACAGGACGTGCAAACTAGAGTTTTGGACATGCCTTTCGACGGAAACAACCTGTTTGGCAAGACAGTGGACGAGTCACTACAGGCCATCAAGGCCGACACAGAGACGGCGCGAGCCTTGGGAGTTTTGCAGCAACGACGGCCGCCCTTTTGGAAGATGCCTCCAAAGGATTCGGTGGCGGTTCCTCGACGTACCGCCAGGCGGCCCGCTCTTCGTCGCAGGAGGCCTACAGAGGACGCGGCATGTCAGGCGGATCTCGTCGTCGTCATCAAGAAGGCCAAGGCGGCAAGGCCGCTATCAAGCAGGACTGAACCGGCCGTAGTGTCGGGCCCCCACCTGAGCATCCCGGTGGGAGGCCGGCTGGCGAAGTTCGTCAGCGTGTGGGAGTCCATCTCCACCGACCAATGGGTGCTGGGTGCCCTGGCCCGTGGTCACACTCGAGTTTCTAAAGAAGTGCCCCTGCATTTCTCCCGTGGCCAGGAAGGAAAACCACGTCCCTCAACTGCTGCTGGAAGTAAGGGCGATGCTGAAGAAAGGAGCCATCAAACTCGTCCCAAAGAGGCTCCGGGGCTCCGGAGTGTACTCATGATACTTCCTCATAAGAAAGAAGACCGGCAGCTGGCGACCCATCCTGGACCTTCGGCATTTAAACAAGTACATCAAGTCTCAGAAATTCCGGATGGTCACCCTCCAGCACGTGCTGGGACAGCTGGAGGAAGGCGTCTTCCTATCGTCGCTGGACTTGGAGGATGCCTACTTCCACATCCCCATTCTAAAGGGACATTGAAAGTTTCTCAGATTCGTAGTCCAAGGAACGCGCTACCAGTTCAAGGCCCTCCCCTTCGGATTGAAGTCGGCGCTCAGGGTATTCACAAAGTGCCTAGCACCAGTGGCTGCGCGGCTGCGCCTGCAGGGGATCCACGTCTACCCCTACCTGGACGATTGGCTCATCCGAGCAAGGACAAGAGAACTCTCCGTCGAGCACACAGCGAAGACCGTCCAGCTGCTCACGGATCTGGGATTTTCCATCAACTTTGCGAAATCCCACTTGGTTCCGTCGCAAGTTATTGTTCCTGGGAGCCAGGCTTGACACAGTGGCGCGATTGGCCTCCCCGTCGGAGGAAAGGATGAAGGCCATCCTGGGCAAGGTGCAACGGCTGTCGACCATGGACAGGTCATGTAACATGTAAGGTCCATCAAGTCCCTTCTCGGCATGATGTCCTTGTGCATATACCTCGTGCGCCTGTGCAGGCTGCGGATGCGTCCACTACAAGAGTTCCTCGACGCCCGTTGGATGCAAGCGGCGGGCAGCTTCGAAGACAGGATCTCTCTCAACGAGACCTTCCGCCAAGCAATCCGGTGGTGGGGCACCTGCGCGCATCTCGCGGCGGGTATGGACTTCCAGACCCCGGCACATCAGGAGACGGTGACGACGGATGCCTCCCTGGAGGGATGGGGAGCACACACCAGAGATCTCCATGCAAGAGGCCTTTGGCTCCCGGAGGAGAGTTCACTTCACATCAACGTCCTGGAGTTCTGAGCTGTGTTCTGGGCCCTCAGGTCCTTCCTTCCGAACCTCAAGGGCAAGGTGGTGAGGATCTTCACCGACAACACCACCACGATGTTCTACATCCGGAAGCAGGGAGGCACCAGATCCCCAGCCCTATCCAAGTAGGCTCAGGATCTGTGGTACTGGGCCATCGCCCAGGGGATGTTTCAGGTACCCTTCCACCTGGCAGGAATAAAGAACACCATCGCCGACTCACTCAGCAGGGAGCTGCGCTTGTGCCACGAGTGGGAACTGCGACAGGACCAAGTGGATCTGCTATTCCAATGATGGGGCAATCCCCAGATCGACCTATTCTCGACGGCGACAAACACCAAGTGCCGGAGGTTCGCCAGCAGGTTTCCCCAGCCGGGGAGCATGGGCGATGCCTTCTCATTCCCCTGGGACGGCCTGTTTCTCTATGCGTTCCCACCATTACCGTTGCTGCTGCGACTCATCAACCAACTCAGACGGTCCCGGTGCAGGATGATCCTCGTCGCAACAGCATGGCTGAGACAGATCTGGTTCCCAGACCTTCTGGACATGTCAGCGTCCCCCCTCAGTCAAACTGCCGATGGACGCGGATCTCCTCTCCAGAGAAGGAGGCGCCATCCTCCACCACGACCCGGGGTCGCTGAACTTGCAGGCTTGGCTCCTGCAGCACTAGAGTTTGGAGGGTACGATATCCTGGCGGACTGCAAGGAGGTGCTTGCAAAGGCCATGGCGTCCTCAACTCTCAAGTGCTATGGACGCAAATGGAAAAGGTTTGCTGTCTGGTGCCTGGCACAGAAGATTAACCCTCTGCCCCTCAAGTGCTGCCGTACTTGCTATCGCTGGCCAAGGTGGGGCTGGCCCATGCCTCCATCAAGATCCATCTGGCAGCTATCTCCCGCTACACCAGAACTCCGGGGCGCTCATCCCTGTGGTCCCATCGCCTGGTGAAGGAGTTTATGACCGGGCTGTTCCGATCGTTCCCGTCGGTGAAGGCTCCGGCCCAACAAGCTCAACGTGGTGCTGACCAGGCCCATGAGGCTGCCATTCGAGCCTCTGCATTCGGCACCGTTGAAGTTCCTGTCGTGGAAAACAGTGTTTCTTGTGGCCATCACCTCCGCACGATGAGTGGGAGAGATCCAGGCCCTCTCCTGCAAGCCCCCATACCTGACTTTCCACGAGACGAGGGTGGTGCTGAGGACGCACCCCTCCTTCATGCCCAAGGTGCCGCCAGACTTCTATCTCAACGAGCCCTTGGTGTTACCTGTTTTCTTCCCGTCGCCTTCGTCACCGGCCGAGAGGACTTTGCACTCGCTGGATGTAGCTAGAGCGCTGAGGTTCTACGTGGACCGCACGAAGAGTTTTCGGAAGACATCACAGCTGTTTGTGAACTTTGGACCGTTGAACCAAGGAAGGCCCTCTCGAAGGCTTCCATTTCCAGATGGCTCTCTGGCTGCATCATTCACTGTCACCGGTTGGCAAACCGACCGTTGCCCTGCCGTCCGAGAGCCCATTCGACCAGAAAGATCGCTGCTCCCACGGCGTTCCTATCTGGTGTACCCCGGCTGGACATCTGCAGGGCTGCTACGTGGAAGTCGACGCACACCTTCATGAGATTCTACTGCGTCGACCGGGATTCCAGGGAGGAGTCCAAAGTTGGCCAGGCAGTGCTGCGCAACATGTTTGCCTGAAGGTGGTCCTGGTGAGGAGGTAAGAGATGCTTAATGTTGAGTTGATGAAATGCTTAATGTTGAGCCTTGCCACCAACCTTGGTTGTGCATGTGTGTACTGCTATGTATTCTTGTATTCATGAGCACGTGAATCCATGCCAGACCCCATGCTGGAGAAGGAACAAGTTACTTACCTGTAACTGTTGTTCTCCAGCATGGGTCTGGTATGGATTCAAATGCGAACCCTCTCGCCTACCCCTCTGCTGCTCTTCACTTGGTCCTAATGCCACTTTACGTGCTACCAAATCCAAAGATGGCTGCCAGAGGAGGGGCTTAGGTAGAGGGCAGTTATTGGCTGGGGGCAGTATGACCCAGAGACCAATGATTGGTTATTAGGAGAAAGACAGTTCAGAAACGAAACTGAAACTGATTTTTTCTTTACCGAGGATTCCCAGCCTGACGACGTGGAATATTCATGAGCATGTGAATCCATGCCAGACCCATGCTGGAGAACAACAGTTACAGGTAAGTAACTTGTTCCTTACACACAGACAATTATGAGGAAGGCATGGTATCAAGTAGTAGACAAGGACACAATGGATACAAGTTTTGAAAACCTTTATTCAAAGTTTTAGTTGTGTTGGTCGAATTCCTAGCTAGCCCTAACTCTAAAATGGGAGTAGTCTTGACCATTAAATAATAACAAACAGGTCCAAGTCAGTCTGGTCAAAAATAAAAAAGGCCTATAATAAGAAAGCCTAACCTTACCCTCCTTCTCAAGATAACAAATGTGTTAAGGGAATACAAAAAAGTAAAATAGTGTGTCAAAAAGAAATGTCACAATGGCTTCAGCACCAACTCCCTTCCCCAGGTTCACCCCATGGGTCTAGAGAGTCTTAATAAACAAAGGAAAGGTGGATGTCACAGTTCTATCCGCCTTGCACACTTTGGCTTACTGGTACAGTTCAACAGTTAATTCCTAGACTTTGAATCTCTGGTGGTTCAATCACTTCCTTAGACTTCACGCACCTTATCATCAAAACTCAGTTCACATACTCTTAATCCCTCACAGTTCTGTACAGGCTTCCCACTGCTGGGCTCAAGCCTGTCGTGTTCTTCGTGGGGGTTCCCTTCCCCACGTTTTATCTTAGATCTCTTTCACTGTCAAAGACTTAAAACTGCAAGGAATTTACATAGACCTCTGCGTGAGCACTTCAACCTGTCTTTCAATATTTCTGCAATTTTCACAATCCATACTCATCTTGTGACACCAATACTTCATAGTACTCATACTTCTCGCTCTCTTTAGTCTGCCTTCATGGCCTGTTGAAAAGTTCATGTGTAAAACCAATACCTCTTGGTATTCCTTTTCCCACATTGCCTCTTGGCACTTGTAGTTCTTACTTTCTTTTGTCTTTTCCAAAGTTCATATTCAACACCAATATCTCTTGGTATTTCTTTCCCATCAATGCCTCTTGGTACTTGTAGTTCTTATATTTGTAGTATTTTCCTTCTTAGCATATTTCCCAATTCACATCTTCACTTGCAGCACCAATGCCTCTTGGTACTTGTGGTTCTTATTCTCTTTCACCTGCCTTCTTGGCCTTTTCCAAAGTTCTTTACACTGTACCTTTGCCCTCTTGGGGTATTTCACATATTTCGTTTTTCTCTTATTTAACTTTCTTTCCTTTGATCTCCGCTTGTAACATCTTTCAAAAGTGCATAACATTTCACAGATACTTTCAAATGTGCAAGTTCCTCTTGTGGGACAACTCTGCTACTCTTTATCCTTACAATTGCTCTCTTCATTCTCGTTTTATCGGCACACGCGCAACCTTCATCTTTCAAAACACAGTCACTTTCCCTTTAACATTATCCAGACTTTTGTTGTGCTTGATAACTCACCGGTTGTCTTAAATTAATGTCTTTCATCTTTTTTTGCAGTTCAAGGCCCTTACCAATGCCTCCTCTGCTCCTCCCCAACTCCGCCGTTCACCCGGGAGAGTCGCAGGCTGTTTCCTGGCACCTTGAAGGTTTATTTCCTCCTCTGCCTTCAAACACTCACGGTTTTACAAAAGCTTGGAAATCTTGCCTGGCTTTCTCTCGATCCTTTCCATTGTTGATCAGCCCGTTGGAATGCCAACTCCCTCAGCCTCGGAAGAGCTGTTCCTTCTCATACCCAGCCCCGCTCAAAGTGTGTCTGTGCATTCCACCTTTTATTTTCACAGGGAGCCTTAATAAGTGGCAGGTGTAAATTATTAAAGCTATGTGCCTGACTCTGCCTCGCTTCATTACAGGGACTGGGCCAATGCATGTCAGGGGAAGTAATATTTCTGTCCCCATTCCTCATCTTGTTTGGTGCAGTACTTTTGTCAAGACAAGGTGGGGAGGAATTGGGAGCTGTAGTTTCCCATAAAATAAACAGGTATAGGGGTTACAGGGAGTGTGGAAAAAGGGGAATACCATGTCTCACCATCAGGTGCTTCTCCTTCACTCCCCGAGGACTCCCTACCCAGGTGATCCTCCCTCGTGTGTCTAGCCCCAGAGTCAGGATCCAAAAGCGATGGCCTTTCCCTGGTCATCTAAGTATGGGATTCCCGGGGACTAGGTTGAGAAACACCCTCTGGTTGTTCACACAATCTTAATACTACAGAGGAGGTCCCATGCCTCTGAGATTCCCATCTTAAGTGGTTGTCTATTATGCCACATCATGCCTTAGCACTCCCTCACTCAAAGAAAACTTGCTGTCATCTCATTAGGCCTATCCCATATAGACTGCACCAGTGAATTGTATTTTAATATACTTGCAAATGTAACTTAGCAGCATTAATGCTTCACCTAACCCTTGCTTTCTAACATTAAAGATGCTACACTGCTTCCCAATGAAGCTTTCAGGAAACATTTTATTACCCAGAGAATCTTTCACAAGACATTACCTGAGTTCCTGCAATGTAAGATAATCAATTACCACCTATTGGGAAAAGTATGCAGGTTGGTCACACATTTTAGCCAAGTCTACAAGAACATCAAACTCTGCTCCTTATAAGAGCCATACAAGATCACCTCACGGTTAGAATGCCTTCAATAATTATCCCTTTTACAACTTAGTAGCCAAACATCTTCTTCATCAAAAGGTCGTTACCCCGTAACTGACAACCCTTTTTATATATCAGCCACCTACTCAAAATGCCCTGTCCACAAAACACATCTTAATGCATTTCTTACCAAACCACAATAGTTGCACAAGTCAGTTGAAATGACATTGAGATAATGCCCCTGTCGCTGATTAATGTGATCCAATTCCTGCTATTCGCATTGCACCGACAAATCATGAAATCCAGCGAATTTTTCAACACTCACATGCCACTGAAACAAGGAGTAGGAATACAGGGTTCAGAGACACCTTAAATACACCTCAAGCCTTCCAGACTGAGCACTAACACTCAGATGATTCTCAGTGGATGAAATAACATACCCCCCCCAACTCCCCGGTCATCTTCGACAAAAGGGCGTCAATACGGAACTTCCTACCCATCAGCATCATCTTCATACTACAGAACATAGACACATTTCTTTTTCCTGTGGCACCTTACACAGGCACATGAGTTGTGTGACAAATCGCTGGATTCTGTCACTTCTCCCCAGGGGGGAGCCTTTCCCTGTGAGTGTATGGAGGTGATACAGAACAATAAAGTTCCCAAAACGGGGAACTCATGTCCCATGCACACTATCCTAGGCTCCAAAGTAAAGCCAAACTTTTAAAGAAAAACTGTCCCAATCTATGGGTAGTGGCTTTAATCTTCATTGAACATAGTTTGTCTTGTAATTGTTTAACACTGTTTAAATTAAAGAATGTTCAAATTCCAAATCATATTATTTGATCTTAAGCAGTATCTGCAAAAAGGTGTTCAGATTGTTTCCATGACATACAATATATTTCTCAGCTTATTTTAAATGATAATAAATGCATTTTGTAATGACATAGGTCCAATCGCAAGTACTTTTCTTAAAGAACGGGTCTTTACATTATTGGCTATGTATCATGAACAAGTTGTTTTCATTGGATAGCTCCAACATGGTTAGCATAAGGAGAACATAGCAGACATTAAAGTAAAATATTTCAGCTGCTAAGTCACAGACCAAGAAGTGTGTATTCCTCTTCAGTGTCCCAAGGGTCAGAATATCGTTAGCTATAGGAAAAGGGAATGGTTTGGTAATTAAGTCTAGGGCACATTATTCCCAGATCTGATTGCAGGTGCTCCAAAGTGCTTTGCTTACCCAAATGACTTAGGTATTGCTGTGTGGTGTTTCTTGTTACAGGGAGGAGTCCAGGCTATGGAGGTGAGCCCGCTATGCAATATCCTCCGTAGTGGTAGAGACAAGCGGGACCCCACCGGGAGAGGCTCCCCCCTTGGGACAAGGCCTCCCATTCTGGGGAAGAACGCTGTAAACCTCATCCCCATTCTAAGACATACTATGAAGATCAGGAGGAAAAACCATTTAGAGTTTGTTATTGTCAACCAAGTACTGTATTGCTACCTCTGAATAGAAACTTGAATGGACTGAGACGAAGAAAAACAGTAGAAACCTAATTATCATGAATCGGACAGAAAAGAAGACCGAAGACAGCATAATAGAGAGAGGGGGTGGAGAACTGCGGAGAGAGGAGAATGCCCGCAAGTTTCAAATAGACTTGCAAAGACACACTGAAGGAAGCAGTGTCTAAGACAAAGCGAAAGGCCAGACACAGCCGTGTACGCCTGGAGTCAGAGAGAGAAATAGAAACTGAGTATGGAAAGGGACACCAGGCATCACTGCCCGGAAAGAGGAACACACAGTGGCGTGACCACGAACAATCTGTGGTGGACTAGGACGTCCATGAACTAAGCCGACACCGTTTTGGCAAAGGACGAAGAAGCCGAGTTAACAGAGGAAATGGGAGAGAGCCTGTGTGAGAAACCGCAGAGAAACTAGAGGGCCGACCTGACAATTGATCCAGAGGGTACCCATGTGCATACAACCCAGTGACGTTATCCCTTTGGAACACAGATACCAGGGAATGTGGGAGACCCGGCAGGGGGACCATGAATAACAGTAATTAGAACATTCATAGTCGTCCCAGTACCAATCAGATATTGCGATTGTGTGAGAAGGAAGGGAGTCATAACTGGGATGCTCAAACTCATCCCAGTAAAGAACAGGAATCAAGAATAAGTGAAGCAAGTGGAAATCATTATTTGAGTGCTCATACTCTTTTCAGTGAAGGCCAAGTATAAAGAATAAGTGAAGAGATTGGAAATCATGTTTTGAGTGCTCATACTCTTCTCAGTGGAGATCAAGTATCAAGAATAAGTAAAGCAAGTGGAGATCAATATTTGAATGCTCATACTCTTTTCCGTGGAGACCAAGTATCAAGAATAAGTGAAGAGAGTGGAAATCATTTTTTGAGTGCTCATACTCGTCTCAGTGGAGATCAAGTATCAAGAATAAGTAAAGCAAGTGGAGATCAATATTTGAACACTCATACTCTTTTCCGTGGAGACCAAGTATCAAGAATAAGTGAAGAGTGTGTAAATCATTATTTGAGCATTCATACTTGTCCCAATAAAGACAGAGTGTCAAGAATAAGCAACGGTGTTGTGAGTTGTTGCAATACAAAGAACCAAGAAAAAGAATGGACTTTGAATGAAACTAAACCTTTGAAACTGAGAAGTGAGAAAAGTATAGCGAATTAAGGGACAACACAAGAAGAAGGTAAAAAGGAGAATATGAACCACCCAAGTCAAAGGACAAGTGAAGCATATACAAATCCTTTATCAGAACTATGGAACTTGATTAGAGTAGTTACTAATAACTACTTAAAGATTAAATACTGAACTGAATGTGGTGGAGAACCAATTGACAGGATGGTGTCATTCTCCTGTGCTTTGTTATTGTATATAGTGGTAGAGGTCAGCATTGGGTGTTTGTGTAACGACCCTTACCCAAAACCCCCTGTGGCAAACCCATTGGCCAGGTGGAGTCAGGACTCGGGCCTCTAGAGCATGGGATCCTCTTCAAAAGCCCTCATGGGGCCAGTCCTGGCGCCTATGGCGCCAGGCTCATACACCATGAACAACAATGTGCTTGGGAACTACTTTATTGTATTGTCAGCCAACATGGAAGCATCCACATAGCTTGGTTCATAGGAACCAAGCTATGCGGTCTAGTGTTTTGGGTGTGGCAGGCCTGGAACTACTTTCCCTGATACTACTTTACCTGGGCTATATAAACCCCACCCTGACTGCAGAACATGCTTCGTGTTACTTTGCAGCTTGCAACGTGACGCTCACCGTGTCCAGCTATTCCCTCGAACCTCGGAGAGGCAGAACCTGCAAGGAGACAAAAGGAACATCATTAGCAGCAGCATCTTACCTGCAGTCTTCATCTTTAAACACTCGCAGCTACTGAGAACAGCTTCCTCGAATCTGCACGCCTCCCGGACAGAACGACCTGAAAGAGGAAGATAGAGACAACATTAAAGAAAGCTGTAGAGACATTTACAAATTACGAACTGCTCAAAAGGCTTACCTGGCTGGTCGCCTCTCGGCTGGCACCACTCCGGACATTCCACTCGCGCTGAAGAACACCGCGACCTACAAGGAAGGAAAACACAGGTTAGCAAAGGCAAGACTTCGCAGCGCTGTGCATAGCGCTTACTTACCGCATCATAGCGCTCTTAATGCGCCATCATTTACCGGCGGGGCTCAACCAAGCCAGTTCGCCGCGCTGATGCTCTGCATACCTAAGGGAGAAAAGAGACATTTTAAACAAAGAAAGACATGCGGGATAGCAACAAAACTAAAGAACAGCAAAAAAAAACCTACCTGAACAATATCAAACGGGCCGGCGTCAGTGAAGTAACTGGACCGCACTCGCCCATGAAAGACAACGCGCCCCTGCAAAGAAGGCAGGACGGAGAGCACGCCTAATTCTACCACAAGGTGAGGAGAGGGCGCCAGAGGGACTGAAAGCATACGGGGGTGGAGGGAGGATACTTACCTCAGTCGGTCAGTCTTGAACACAGTCCTCCTGTATTTTCAGGCAGAACCTTCCCCGCAGACCACATCAGGGCAAAGCTGAGAAACATACCAGCGAGTAACCCAGCTGGGTGGTGTCCCTGTGGATACTAGGTGAGGGTTACAGTTTTTGAACAGTGGACAGACCTTACTTTTGGACTATCACAGATGACTGACAAGCACATTAGTTAGTTTGGCTAGGTAGAGAACACCCTTAGTGAGGGAAAGTTAGGAGATTGTTCATGTTTCATTTAATAAAGCAATTTAATATGACGGACCAGAGTCTGTGTCCCTCTTCGATCCCGGCAAAGTTGACATTGGCCCTGAGGGCTGGGTAATGTGACCTTCTCCCTGATGCTGAAACTGGAGGTGTGTGGAAAATCCCCCATGGCCTCTTACTCATTCATATCTCTTCAGTGCCCTCAAGCTGCCTTCTTGCAGCACATACTTTTTTTCAATCTCTGCAGCCTGCTTTTTTGGAAGAACCCTGCAGCACTTTTAAGATGGCTGACGCCTTTTCTTTGTGCTGAAGGCAGTGTGGCTGTGCCTCCTTTTTCCTCCTGCATTCCGATTGGCCACCTGATTTCCTTTTCCAGCCAACTGGGGACCAGCAGGCTTAAGCCAGTCCCCTCACCAAAGGCCCACGCCTAAGGCCCATGTCTGCTCCCTGTCCGCTGTTAGGACGCTGCTTGAGACTCCTCTTCACCTGTGCCCTTGAGCTTCCATGATGCTGCTACCGCACTCCTGAAAGTAACTTGGACTACCATGACATTCACAGCCCCTTAACCCTGGGTCAGTTTCCTACTTCTGGTCACACTCTTACCCCCTCTTGACTTCTCCCTCTCTACTTGTCCCCATGTTCACACTCCAAATTACTGTGCGCTTTACACCCTCTGCTAGCATCTGAACCCTATTGTAAATTTCAAACCTAGCTGTGTTCTGCATTTTGGTTAAAAAGTCAATCTAGCTGTGATTTGCAATTTTGTTAAAAAGTCAATCGAGCTTGTTTTGCATTTTGGTTAAAAAGTCAATCTAGCTGTGTTTTGCATTTTGGTTAAAAAAGTCAATCTAGCTGTGCTTTTGCATTTTGGTTAAGAGTCAAATCCAACTGTATTTTGCTACCTTGCTCTGTACGTTGATTGTATTGTTGCTTTTCTGTAACCTGCTGGCCCAGTGACTTCACAGTTCTCTTTGTCTCACTCTTAAATTCTTTCCCCTTTCCCTCCTCCCTGTCCCACCTCTTTTTTTCTTTCTTTTTCTTTTTCTCGCTACCACATCCATGGCACTTTCTGTTTCTCCTATCTTCTCCAACTGCTTCTCCATCGACTATGCTCCCCTTCTCACCAAGTCTGGTAGGAAGATGTTCAAAAAGGATATCTTGGCCTCCAACCCTGGTCTCCCTATCGCTGACACCTATTCCAGCGCTTCCTCCAGACAGACATTCACTGACATCCTCTTTGCCGTACCCTCACCAGATCTATGGACTCTTCATATGAGCTCTGTGCTCTGTCCTGTCCCCTCCTCTCCCGTTAATGGTTGCACCAGCTGGGAATTCCTCATGGCACACTTCAACTTCTCTAAGGTTAACATTAATGTTTACCTTAATGGCACCATCATGGTCCAAGGCCGTCAGGCCAATCTCCTCTTCTTTGATAGGTGCTTTTCTCGCCTCATCAATTTCCTTTCATCTCCTGCTGTCCCTACCTCCTCACCCCCCGGCTACCTTGCCCTCTCTCCCCTCCTCGTCTGCCCCACCTCGGGCTCCTTCATCACCTCTGAGGGCGTACCTCTGATTTGTACCACCCCCCTGCCGGAAGGCTTTTAAGGCTGGCAACCTTCTTCATCTTGCCACTCTCAACTCTCGCTCTGCTGTCAAACACTCCTCTGACATCTGTCACCTCCTGGAAGAACTTGACCTCAATGTCCTCGGTCTCACCGAGACATGGTTCACGACCAGCTCTGTCACTAGTTTTGACACTCTCCTCCCTGACGGCTACAAGATCCTCTCCGCACCCACATCCATCTGGTCTGGAGGGGGTATAGCCCTAATCTTTCCTGAGTGGATTCCTGCCTCTATCATTCCCACGCAGACATACTCCTCTTTCGAATGCCTTGTCTACAGGCTCTCTCTCTCTCCTAGCAAGTCTCTTACCGTGGCTACTATCTACTGGCCTCCTGGTCAGATCACCTAATTTCCTTCTGAGTGAACAGACCTCTCCTTCTCCCTCCTGGCCTCAACCACTCAACTCTTCCTTCTTGGTGACCTCAATATCCATCTAAATTCTCCCTGTTCCTCCTGTGTACTCTTCCATGACCTCTGCAATTCCCTCTCCCTTTCTATCCTCCCCTCTGGCCCGACTCACTCTGCAGGGCACACAAATGATATCTTGATCTCCTCCGACCTCCCCTCTCCATCCCACTGACCACTCCTCTCTCCTGGAGCGATCACTCCCTCTTCTCCTCCCATCTCTCCCTCTCTTCCCCTAGGCCAAGCCAACCTCAACACTGCCACCTACCTTTTGGACTTCCGGCCCATGAAGCGTGTGTCAGTGGAGGCTTTCGCCGCCACCTTCTCTCCCCCACTCCGCCCCTGGCTGACTCACATCCTGACACAGCCCTGTCTATGCTTTACTCTTCTATCTCCAATACTCTTGATGCTCTTGCCCTTGTAATGAGGATCCATTTGAAGCCCAAAGCCAAGTGCAATTCTTGGTACGACTCTGACCTAGCTACACTTAAACATAAGTGCAGGGTGGCTGAGAGGAAATGGAGGGCCTCATGTTCATCCTCTGACAAACTGGCCTGCCGCCTGCTCCAAAGGCAATACCGACTCTCTGTCCACACTAAGAAGAAAGCCCACATTCAAGCCTGTGTCTCTGTGGCATCTAACAACTCAGCCAAACTCTTTAAAATCTGCAACGAGCTGGCCAGCCCTGCTGCAGTCTCTACCGCTCCTGTTGCCTCCCAGGCACTTTGCACAGCCCTTGCCTCTCATTTCATCTAAAAAACCCACAACATCCTGTCCACCCTCTTGTCCCCTCCCCCTACTCTCCCCTCTCCTTCTGTGAACTCTTGCCCTCTTACAGCCACCCCCCACCCTCCTTCTCTTCCTTTCCTCTTTTCTCCCCTGATGAGGTCTCTAGACAAGTCCGATATATGAAAGTCTCATCAAAACAGGTTCTTCCCTGTTCTTCCAAAACCATCAAGGACCATATTGACACTCTCGCTCCTGCCCTGGCTGATTTCTGCAACCCCTCCTTCGCCTCTGGAGCCTTCCACTCTCCTCTGAAGCACTCTCTTCTGCACCCTCTGCTCAAGAAACCCACGGCTGACCCCTCTTGACCGGCTAACTATCGCCCGATCTCCATCACTCTTTTTCTGGGCAAATTCCTGGAAAAGCTGGTCATCTCTCAGCTTAACCTTCACTCCGATTCTGTTGGTTGTCTCCACGACCATCAGTCTGGCTTTAGAGCTGCCAGAAGCACGGAAACTGCTCTCCTTAGCATCTGTGAAGATCTGCTCTCTAACCTTGCCTCTACCATCCCCTCTGTCCTCATCCTACTCGGTCTGTCTTCTGCCTTCGGTACAGTCAACCATACCATCCTGCTCAACCGTCTCCGTGACAACCTTGGTATCACTGATCAGGCTCTGGCCTGGCTGACTTCTTTCCTCTATGATCGACCCTTCCAGGTCCAACTTGGGTCCTTTGTTTCCTCTATCTCCCTTTCCACCTGCGGTGCTCCCCAGGGATCTAACCTCTCACCCTGGCTTTTTAACCAATACCTGGCAACTCTCGCCCACCACATTGCCATTTTCTGTTCCGATTTTCAGTGCTATGCTGATGACACTCAACTCATTTTCAGGCTTCCCTTGGCCACCTCTTCTCCTTCTCTCATCTCTGATTGCCTATCTGCCATTCAGGATTGGTGTGCTGCCAACGATCTCTGCGTGAACGCCAGCAAGATGGAGATCTTCCTCATCGGCACACCTTCACCCTCCTTTCCTGTCACTACCCCCAGCTTCGAGGTTAAGAACCTCAGGGTCATCTTTGACTCCACACTTTCCTTCTCTGCCCACATCTCTGATGTCTCTAAAAAGTCTAACTTCCTTCTGCACCTCCTCAGAGGTACTCTGCCTTTCCTCTCCTTCCCCGAGAAGCTCACTGTCTCTCGAGCCTTGGTTCTCTCTAGGTCGGACTATTTCAACAGCCTCTTTCTAAATCTACCTGCTTCTACTCTACGCCCTTTACAATTTATCCAGAACAGGACTGCAAGATTTGTCCTTTGCCTCAAGTCCTGAGATCGTATCTCTACAGCCCTGAAATCCCTCCACTGGCTCCCAGTTGCTGGAAGGATTCAATTCAAGGCCCTTGGCATTGTCCACAAGGCTTTCTGGGGCCTGGGCCCAAAATACCTTCAGCTGTCCCTCCCGAGCTCTTCGCTCCTCCACCTCCCTCAGGGTCAGTCGTTTTTCAGAGAAACAAGCTGGGGGTAGATCTCTTTCTTCGGCTGGGACCTCCCTCTGGAACAGCCTCCCTGCCACTCTGAGACTTGAGGAGAACCATCTCTAGTTCCAGAAGCACAAGACCTTCCTCTTTGCTTCTGCCTTCGCTCCTCTTCTCCCCTGCTAATCTGTTCTGCCTCGGCATCATTCACCTGGTTACCCTCTGACTTTCGGGCCCAGGTACCTGCTCGCCCTGCCACCCACCCGCACTGCCTCCTGGCAATCCGTTGCACTGGGGTCTGTATCTGTAACCCTACAGCCCCCCCCCTTCTTCTGCACTTATCTGACACCCCCTGTCTGTTGCCTTATACCTAGCACTTGCCACTTGCTGGCTGCAGTACCACTGTTTGTTGTCTTATTTTAGCTATTTATTATTTATTCATTTATTCCTTTGCTCGGCACTTTCCACTTCTCCCTCCCCCCATGCACTTTCCCTCTCCCCTGCACTTGCGCATTCTCAATGTCACATGGCCTAGTAAGATCGTTGTTTTGTTCTCCCTTGTTCCCCTCCCTTGCCTCGTCGCGCTCTCAAACATTTGTGTACGAGCGTGATACAAACAAAATATCAATATCAATCAATATCCTTGTATTTTGGCTCAACCACCTAATCCTCCATACAGCAAGATTCCAAGCTACGACTCTTAACTTAGTTCACCACTTGCCTGGGTCTGTCTAGTGAGGAGATTTGAGAGTTGAAACTTGTCAGCAACAATCAGTTTGTGATGTCTTGAAAGAGGGGTTGAGTCTTGGAGATAGAGGTACAGAGCAAGAGCAATCCAGGGGGATTGTCATGAATGCAGGCACATCCAGTGGGGCAGAAAGAGCGAACACCACACACAACGGCATGAGAGTCACTATGATGGGATCAAGCAGCTCCTAATGATAGGGCCGCCAGACCCCAGATAGTGGACTCTCTTGATAAAATGTAGTAGATGCATGGCCTACTTTCAGATCACACCCACACTATAAGGTGCCCACGGGAAAAGGGAGTGCTTGTCAGACATCAGCCAATCATTTAGAAACATTACCAACAGGGCCAAGGTGTCCCTAGTCAGACCCTAATTTCCCCACTTCCCTCATAGTCCGTAGTATAAAAGGCAACTAAGACATTGGCAGGGCAAGGGTGTTTGGAAAGAGTTTGAGAGCAAGAAAGGGCAGGAGGCGAGCCAGCAAAGGAGAAAGGCAACATCTGAGAGGAGGATAAAAAAGGATCAAGAAAATGACAGAGTTGGAGAAACGCAGGATCGGAGAGGAGAAGGATGGAGGAGAGATCATGGAGATGGCAGAGTTAGAGGAAGGGCAGATGAAGGAGGTGAAGAGTCAGACCCAGGGAAGGCAAAAAGAGAGACCCCTAGAGAGGCATGTGGAGGCCATTGGCAGAATGGAGAGGTTGGAGACAGAGGACGGAACAAGTGGTGGAAAAGGTGGACGAGTAAGTCAAGAATGAGAAATCAGTATTTTTCAAGTCAAGAAGGCCTAGGGCAGAAGCAGGTGTTAGGAGGCAGACTGCAAGACCAGTGTTAGCAGAAATCCCAGAAAGCTTGGGAGCAAGTGCTAGACAGGTGGAGACACTTGTTATGCTGGGCTCGGACATTGACAGGCCAAGAGCTTGGAAACTCCAAAAGAGAGAGTGGGAAAAAGATTGAGGCCAGCTGGAAGCCATTATCCATAATCTGGTGGAAGAACAAAGATAAATAGTGTTAGGATCTCGTCCAGGGTGAACTAAAGGACCTTCCTCCCCATAGCTCAGCCAGAGAAGACTATAAGAGTTCCCTGGCCAACTGATGGGGCAAAGGGTAGAACAAGCAGTACCCCCAGGAACCAGCCAATTGTGAAAGACTCGAAGGGCAGATCAACTAACAAGTAACAGGGTAGTAGCATCCAGAGAGAAAGTACTGTGCCTCAATGGAAAGAAGGGGCAAGTAAAAGCAAGGGACTTCCAGGCGGCACGATGGCGCTACTAGGGGGGAAGAGGGAAGGGGCAGCAAGGGTTCAGGGTTCCGAGTCCAAAAGCCAAATCCAGTGGGAAATCCAAAGACAGTTCCAAAGTTCCAAGCCAGGGGGTCAAATCCAGAAAGTTCATTGCAGCAGAGTCCAAAACGCTGAATCTAATAAGGGTAATCCAAGGTCCAGAATCCAAGAAACAAAGGAAGTCAGAAGCACAGAAATCCAAAGGAGCATGCAGCAGAGACTTCGCCAAACAATGAAGGTCAGTTGAGAAGCAAGACGTCTGATACCTGCAGCATTTAAATAGGGAAGTGGAGGCTCCAATTGCGTGTCACCAGGCATCGCGTGATTTCTTGTTGTGTCACGTGATCGTGGGCACACACAGGAAGTCCATGTGTGGGAGCCGTGTCTGCTGTGAGGCATTGGCGAGACGCCAAGGGGGCTGACAGGGACACTGCAAGAGCGGGCGCAGTCCCAGACCAAGTTGTGATCTGCCAAAGAGGAGCAGAGAACACTGCAAGACCCCTGCAGCAACCGAGACAGCAGCGGAATGCGGCAGCATCCCCCACGGGTAAGTAAAGAGCGCCTCGGGTCGGGTGCATGACAAATAGCAAGACGTTCTGAAGGAAGCAGAAAGAGGGAGACACTGAGGCCAGCCAGGAGCCCTAATATAAAGTGTGGTGGGACTAACAAGCCCACCAAGGAAATTAAATACAACTTTCTGAGATAAATATCTATGCCTGCAGTGGGCTCAAGAGAACACTGAGCCTTTGATGCTGCAAAACATTGGTTGGATCAAGAGAACGCTGATTCTGTGGCGGGCTCTGGAACAACCAACGCTAGTGCCCAACTTTAAGCAAGACACATTACCCTTCTCTGGATGGGCAAAAATGATGACTGAAGCTTGGAAATTCACTTGGAATGGGACAGAGAAGAAGTCATCTGTCATCTGGAAGCCAAGCAACCACCCTCTGGAAGAGCCTACGTTCTACCGTCACATTTATAGTCAGGTGCCCTGTCATGGGGGACCTCACAAAAACTGGCAGTGTTTTTACATTACATTCCCAGGGGCATGACCGGGTCCCATCCCCAGGGACCCCACAAGAATGGCAAGAGACTTTGTGCAAAATCCCAGGGAACTCCTGCTCTGAACACATACTGCATAAATGGCATACACTTGTTCTCTGGACCCCAGCCCAGTTGTAGAATGACATTTGAGACACAAATACATTTCTCACCTGTTTTGTCCTCCTTGACCCTCACACACATTCACAGAGACATATTCTGTTTGGTAATGTCCTTGCTATAAACCCTGTATTTCAACTAAATAAAAGGCTTTATGATACAGTTTATTAAGACATCTGTTGATGCCTTGGCTTGTGATAAGTGCCAAGACACAGACTTCAAGAAAAACCTTTAGGGCTCAATAGATTCCCTCACACATCCCACTTCCAATTAAGAGAATACATCAGCCACACCTCCGAAGTAGGACAGACCCCAATGTGAGCATCAACGCCCAGCTGAATGTGCCTTGCCGTTACCCACAGTCAACAGAGCCAGGAATACTTCCCTTCATGAGCTCCCTGAGAGATCAGGCTCATACGGATGACCCACACTCTGGTATTGTGAATTCTTGCAAAGCCTTCAGGGAACAGACCTATCCTGATCAATCACTCAAGTGTTGTAGATGTGTGCATAACCAGTCCACCCTGAGGGGAAATGCATTCTGGCAAATCACGCTTAGGTACCGTTTACCATCACAAACTGCATCATCCTGAGCTAACCGGCCCACACAGACAGCCCACACCTCAGTCTAGTGGTATTTTGCAAAACCCTAACAGAACAGGCCCAGATAAACAATACTTGTCAGGCAAGGTTTAAAAAACCAACCCCCCTAAAAAAACTAAATCATACTGACAATTGTATTGATGTGCCCAAGTTTCATAGAAAGTTGCAAAACTCATCACAAGAGAAGCCCATGCTGCAATATCACACTCTGTTATGCTGCAAAGTGTGTGAAATAACCATCCTGAGGAAATAGGCCTACTCTGAAAAGCAGGATGTGTGTGCTTTGGACAGTAGTGAACCCTGACCACCCTTAGGTATCGGATTCCACTGTAATCCATCTGTTTCACTACAGTCCTCCATATTGTGACATACCAGAAAGCCCAATGCCTAATCCTTGACACATACACCTCAGATACAGGCCAACCTGAATAAACCACACTCACATGTCAGGCAACCATGTAAGGACAGCTCACATACAGGGCATGGATTGCAGAGGCAGCCCCACAAGAGGGAAATCATTTACTCAATCACCCAGACAGCCACCTCCACCAAGTGAAATTACAATAATCTTAACACGAAATAGCAGGATATGCGATTATACTAGTTCTGGGGACCTGCAAACGAGTATTATTATTGTTAATTTATAACGCGCTTAATACCAAGCACGGGATCGGGATTCGAAACCTGTGTTCATCAGGATTCGAACCTGCGTTGCTGTGCGTTGTCTTGCTTGTAAAACAAACATGTTGCCCCTGAGCTATCTTTCCTTTGTGGATTACAGAATGTTCGGGTTCGTTCAGTTTATCAGGACTTTACCTTTGAGGTTGTAAAAGTAAAGTGTTTCTGGTTTCCACAATTATGGCTTTCTGTGGTGGAACTGTATTAAACTTCATTTCTAGATTGATGTTATAGCCCTCCACTTGTTCTTTCAATGAGCAGCATTGAAGGAAGGGGATACTGTGGCAGGATAACGAGTGGGTGTAACCGTTTTGATGTTGAATGACATCTTGTGCTTGTGATATTACTGAGGCAGTGGTCGAAGTGTATGAAAAGAATTAGTAGAATTATGTTCCCTACTGGCCTGTGCCCTCTCCCCACAAACCCCATCGCCACGCCCTCTCCCACACACAACACAAACCCCAAACACATGCGCCTGCTGTTTAAGGGAGCTTTCTGTGCAGTGCAAGCGCAAGTTTCAATTTCTTCCTCACCATTCTGGAACGGTTGCTTTTTAAAATAAAAGTATAGGAACAGTAAAACTTAATTAGAAAAAGATGAGCACCGCTCTCACCCACTTTGACCACTGACTGAAGGTGAAGCATTACAACTGATATGCAAAAGGATTAGGTGGTTAAAAACTATTTTGGTTTGTGGATTGAAGTGGACATTTGGTGCTGTGTGGTACTTTTAGAAGTATATCAGTCCATTCAGGTGTTTGGGGGATGTACTAGTGAGTCAATGCAGGAGATAGGGGAGCATGGCGGTTATGACTGCAGCTCTCATCATGGAATCCTGATTCAATCAGTATGTTCAGGTCCAGTCATTCACTTCAGTCTAAAGGAATGGTTCGGTCAAAATTTTTTATTGCCCCTACAGGTCGGCCATGTGTTTTTAAGCCTAAATCGCTCGATTTTAGAAAAGTTTCCTATGGACCTTACCCGAGTATTCGTCCATTAAACGCACGCGAAAACAGGCATCAGGGAGCTGCCATTTTGTGATAATCCTATCATTTCCCCCACCGCCCTGGCTGACCTGCTTTTGCGGCACTAAATCATATCCCCCGCCCCTGAGCCTGTCATCAGCAGACGCGTACCGCCCATTTCACAACGCCAAAGCACGTCTCGTGTCAACATTCGCTGCGCTTCAGCTAATGACGTGTCGCCATGGAAATGGCAGGAGGCCTCTTTCCTCAATAAGTATAAACAGACCGTTTCACAACACACAGCAGCAGATTTTCGATTCCATTCCTTTCTCTGTGTTACTTTGAGTATTCTGTGACTCGTTTCTGTGCTCTGAACACACAATGGCTTCAATAATGCCCTACATGTAGAGCCCAAGTATACCGAGGAGGAACTACTGGAAAGGGAAACACGCGAAAACGATGGGTTTTCGGATGGCAGTTGGGAGGACGATTCAACAGCTGAAGAGCCTGGACCTAGTCGCATGGACGGTGTTTCCACCTGGTGCACATGCAATCGGTGCGAGCTAATGCCAACCGAGGACGAGAACTGCTGCTGCTGTGAAAACTCGGGATGCATGGCCTACATTTCGGAAGGCGAGCCACGACCGCAATGCATCACCGAGCTGCCAGACTTCAGGGCAGCCTCCCTCACAAGGTCCGTGTTGAGGATAATGATGGTGCTTATGCACGAACTTCGTGCAGCTGTTCGTCCTTGTAATCCGAGTAACGAGTAAGTATACTCTGCTTGTCATGCCACTCCTATTTCATGGTCTTCTACTATATCCAAAATTACATATACATATCATTGTAATGCACTAAAGTTGTTCAATAGTGTGCAGTGTCTAGATAGCATTTGTCCGAGCAGAATGCCATTAGTTACAAGAATTGTCATTGACAACAAACGTGTTTATTAAACTTATCTTGGTCATTTAAAAACAGTTTGTTTCATTCCTTTTCACAGGTTGTACAGGCTGGTGGCCTATCGTTCCTCTACATGGTGGCTTCACGGGAGGCTTGGACACCGCGTTCGAAGAGTGATACCCGCCTGTGCCGTTCGTGCCATAAGAGAAACGTTCCCGAGTGACAGCGGTCAGTACATGGGATTTTCTCTCGCTGTGCTGCAACCTGAACTGTACAATGTTTAAAGTCTTGTATTGTTGTGTCATCAAAATAAGATACAAAATAAAACACCACATATATTTTAACAACGGTTGTTTCGATTTTTTAAATGAATGAAGTGTGTCTCCATTCAAGGATGGACGTCAGACATCTGTGCTCGGAATGGGTGAAGTTCAGGTCGCTGTGAAGCGGGGTGGTCACTATCTAAGCTAACATAATATATTATCAATAATGCATGCACTAAATAACACTTGTTCAAAGTCTTTCAGTCGGTTATGTCTCTATAAAAGTCACACATATATCTATACTATCAATTAACAATGGATTATACAGGCCTTAGGTCAAGGGTCTTGACCACTATAATACACTGTTTGAGGTGTGGGTCTGTGCTCACAAGAATCTCCGGTATTTGGCATTTGTTATTGATAGGCAACGATATACTGCAGTAGGGGTCTAATGTTAGGTCAGTGGTCTGGCACATGAAGAGAATACCTTGCAGGGACACAGGGTCATAATGGCAGTAAGTTTCCACTGGCGAGGGTGCGTGGGCAAGGACACGTTTGTGGAGATGAACGAGCTATGTGCTTTGTTCAGGCCGGTTCACATGCAGGACCGTTATCTCAGAGAGTGATGTGTTACATTTATTAGCTGTTGCAAATACCTCTGGAGTTTTCCAGTCAGAGTGGGAACTAGGGTGTGGGCCATGTGCTCTGCGTGCTGTACTATCGCAGTGAGGCCTGGTCACCAAGATGGAGTGGAAAGGGGGTACAAAAATGGATGCCCCGTGTCCTGCTCAGTGTTCCCATCTACGCAAATGTCATCCAAAGTTAACATCACATAAGGGCAAGGGGCGAACCCACTACTGGAGGCACTTGGTACGAGTTTCTACTGAGAAGTAAAGGATGAGAGGGGCCTGATGGCCCCTCGCTCCCACACACTTGCCTGCACGCCCCAGGCCCATCCATCCCACCCTCTCCATCAAAGGCGGTTCGCACCCGGGGATGAGTGCTGGCATGGGGGGCTGTCACAGGCGCAAACGGCCAAGGTGCCAAACAGCATGTACACTTCAAAAGGTATCCCACGCCCAGGGGCCATCGCTTAGATGGCCTCCTCAGACCCCGTGTCTCCAGGCAGGCCTCCCCCGAGGCAGGCCGCACCCCTGCAATCCACATAAGTGTGTCTCCATTCAGCAGTCTTCCTGTGCCTTATCTGCACGCCCACCGGCCCATCCATCCCACCCCCCTCCTCTATCAAAGGCGGTTCGCACCCGGGGATGAGCGCTGGCATGGGGGGCTGACACGGGCGCAAACGGCCAAGGTGCCAAACAGCATGTACACTTCAAAAGGTATCCCCCGCCCAGGGGCCATCGCTCACATGGCCTCCTCAGACCCAGTGTCTCCAGGCAAGCCTCCCCCGAGGCAGGCCGCCCCCCTGCACACCACATAATACCACGACATACACACGTCAATCATTCACAAACACACCCCTGTTTCTAATACTTTATAAACCACTTGATATGTCTCATGAGAACATCTTTGTGCTTTGCAAGTCAACTCCTGAACATTCTACCTGAGAAGCACTGAGATCTATGCTAATCTGCTCGTCGCCGTGCTATCTGTGACCGCTTCGAGCAAACTCGTCAGTGTGCTACCTGTGGCCATCTACCTGTTCTCCTGCAACATACTGCTCGGCCTGCTGAATCCAACTGTTTGTTGGTCAAGGTAAGGCCATGTATCCTCATCATATTTCGGTCATTTTCACATATCAATCTATTTGCTATTACAGTACCCAATAGAGCTGTGGTCATTGGTCTCATTGCTATTGACTTGAGTTTCAATTGTTATGCTATCAATAGATCTATTTATTTTCATCTGTGTCAATTGTCATCGAATGGCATCCTTCGGGGGTCCAGTCTATAATGTAAGCATGTTTCCTTTTCGTGCAAGACAGAACATTCAAGGGACGAGTCACATGTTCAGAGTTTAGTCACATAATTTGAAAAATGTCTGTAACTTATGCAAATACTAAGCCGCACATGATGAACTGGTATAGTTCCGGCAACCAAAACAAACCTTGCATTGAGCATGGTATGGTTCACTTACTTTTTTATGACATTTTTATTCATCAAGGTTTTATAATAATCTTGATATTTAATTTTCAGAATTTTCAACAATGCCTGCCTGTTCGATTAGCGGTTGCCCTTCGAAGACCCATGCTAAATCTGAAGGCACTACAATGCATGTTTTCCCGAAAACTGTTGATCGAATAAGAGAATGGGTCAGACATTGCGGATATCCACTGGATGAGCTGGAAAGTAGAGTCCAACAAGTCTTTGAGGACAAGAGGGGTGATCGATACCGCATCTGCAGCCGGCACTTTCCCTCGAACATGTACACCACATCTTGGGTAACAAAGAAGAATAACCGGCGATCGACACGAAAATTGCAAACGCTATTCCCACTCTATTCGTCCACAATCCGCCACTGGTGAGTCAAGTGTCCGTTTTTAGCTTTAGGCCTTGCGGTAGTGTATAGGTAGCCGAATGGATTAATTGATATTTTAGGTGTTGTTTCCAATTTGTAATACTTTCGACATTGATATGAGTGTATAGCTTTTTGAATAATGACGTTTATCAATATATTATTTTTAGATTTCATAACCCACAAACGAAATCTATATATGGGCACAGGCAACTGTGCTATATTGCGCATTACTCAAGTATTCTGTCTCCTTACATGGCAATTTTAAATATTGGCATTTCATTATCAAACAATAATTTACCTTTACAACTTCTTGACTATCCCTTGAATCTGAAGCAAGAACATTCTACTTCCGTCACGTGCTCGCAGTTATCAACCACTTCTAGCGCGTATCAGGTAATCATACTTGGCTATTCCGCTACAGCCTTGTTTTATGCATGTCAAGTAATAATTTTTATGTATTGTGTGATTATTTTACCAATTCTTTGGTTAGTGCTTTCCAATTGATATACACCTTATAACCGTTAACCGTTGTTAAAATATATGTGGTGTTTTATTTTTTGTCGTCCCCTGGTGTTTGTTTTCAGTTATAATTAGTGTTATCCATAGTAATGCAAGTACTGTCTTTCAGGGAGATACTGAAGCGTCCACCACATTGATAAACAGCCCTAGATGTTCTTCAGCAGCACGAGGTATGGATACTGACAGCTCCATCGACCGTGATCATCAGGACTGGAACACTTGTCGTTTGATTGTTCTACACCATGTTTCATTCGTGGTTAGCCATTGATATGTACCTGTGCGGTCGACCCCAAGCGTGTGTTGTGTTTTCAATATTGTAATCCTTACTAATGCAAATACTATGTTTCAGGCAGTTGTTGAATCGTCAACCCACACACGTGATGCAGAGCCGGACATTCAAGTAATTCCGGTGGAAGCGGGACCATGCGGATACGAATCGGCGCAACAGCTTTCGGAAGTGGGCACCACATTGACAACAGCCCTAATATTCTTCAGCAGCACGAGGTATGGATACTGACAGCTCCATCGACCGTGATCATCAGGACTGGAACACTTGTCGTTTGATTGTTCTACACCATGTTTCATTCGTGGTTAGCCGTTGATATGTACCTGTGCGGTCGACCCCAAGCATGTATTGTGTTTTCAATATTGTAATCCTTACTAATGCAAATACTATGTTTCAGGCAGTTGTTGAATCGTCAACCCACGCACTTGATGCAGAGCCTGACATTCAAGTAATTCCGGTGGAAGCGGGACCATGCGGATACGAATCGGCGCAACAGCTTTCGGAAGTGGGCAGCACATTGACAACAGCCCTAATATTCTTCAGCAGCACGAGGTATGGATACTGACAGCTCCATCGAGCGTGATCATATAACGTGATTCCATTTGCTATACTTTCTTCCCTATTAACGCAAGTACTGTGTTTCAGGGAGACGATGGAGCTTCCACTACAATCACAAAATCCCATTTAGATGATGCAGATGTAAAGAAATCGGAGAAATAAGTTGATTCAATCTGATCATATTTAAATATTCCTTGATTCTTTTAGACAATGCAACATTTGTGGTTATCTCTTTATATGTACCTGTGCCGTCGACCCCAAGTGTGTGTTATGTTTCCAATATTGAAAACCATACTAACACAAGTACTGTGTTTCAGGGAGTTGCTGATGCCTCCTCTTCAATACAATCATTTGTGGCAGTCCATGCAGAGAACGAGGTATGGATACTGACAGCTCCATCGAACTAGGTCATCAGAGCTCGAATACTTGTCGTTTGATTGTTCCACACAATGTTTAAATCGTGTTTGGCTATTGAGATGTACATGTGTGTTCGTCCTCACGTGTGTTTTATGCTAACAATATTTTGATACACAGTAATGAAAATACTATGTTTCAGGGAGTCGATGGAGCCTCATTCCGTGCTGTCTATGCGGATACAGAAAATATAGTTGTTGCAGCGCTAGAGGAAGGGGAGACATGCGGATACGTATCGGAGCAACAGCGTGCAGATGTTGAAGGTCGAGTCAAAAAAGTTGCAAAGAAAAGAAACAAAAATAAGGTTAGTTACAAACAGTTCATAACTTTAGACATTTTTTTGCGCTGGGGACTATGTTATGTTTTTTTCAAGTCAATTGTGCCATACTTTATCTTGTGTTTAAACTGAACATCCCTTTTCCAATCTGTCCTCTAGTTACCCGTGGGTCTACGAACTATACATACACAGACAGTGAAGCGACTGAGAGATGTTGCTTGCCAGACCATTTACACTATGGAGGCTATGGTGGAACTATTAATTCAGACGCGGCGTGTTGAGACTCGGGATGCTCATGTCCAATGTACAGAAAATGAAATGAATGTGTCCAGAGAATCCGGCAAAGTTGTATTGGACCATTGCTACAGTACGACCGCACCACCGCAACAACATGATACTGGTTGTATTGAAGATAGCTCTGAAGTAGTCGCAGATCAATTCACAAAATCTACACCCGCCAAAAAATTGCCACCAAAAAAGCTGTCGACATTGTTGTGTTCTCCCATCAATGTTGAAGTAGCAGATGTTGAAATGACAGAGAATGAACCAGCAGCAGCATTCACCGACGCATCAGAACTTGAAAGCAGCGATATTTCTTTCAAATGTGGTGATATGTCCTCAACGTCACAGGCCGAAACAACTTTGACACAGGATAACAGTCTAATGAAAGAGGACAAATACATAGTATTCGACAGTTGTTTGATGGATATCATAAGTATGCTGAAATGTGGGAATTCCGTCAGAGGGAAAGTATGTGGGAAGCCATTGATTCATGTGACTCGTCAAAAACAAGGCAGTAACGTCACAATACATGCCGCCTGTAGATTACATCATACGTTCCCGTAGTCTGCACAACCGATGCTGGGGAAACTGCCAGCAGGCAATATACTGTGTGCAGCTGCATCACTTTTTAGTGGCTCCAGTTTTAGAAAGTTAAAGTCTTTCTTTCATTTTGTTGGACTACATTTAATTTCAAAAACGCAGTACTACAAATACCAACATGATTATCTGTTTCCGGCCATTAGTGATGCTTGGAAAATTGAATAATTGTCTCTAGCAAGTACATTCGAAGGCAAACGATTCAAGCTAGCCGGCGATGGACAGTGCGACAGCCCTGGATTTTCTGCCAAGTACTGCACCTACCACTTTCAGGACATGGATAGTAAGAAAATTGTGAGTTCGGTGGTCGTGGAGGTAACACAATGTACATCCTCAGTGGCCATGGAGAAACTAGGATTTATAAAATCAGTGGAATATCTGCAATCGAGGGGAATGCACATCGACCTCATAGCCACGGACAGACACGTTTCAATTGCCAAGACAATGAGAGAGCAGTTCCCACATATTAAACATCAATTTGACGTATGGCATCTTGCTAAATCAATCAATAAGAAAATCTCGGCTGCAGGGAAAAGAAAAGGTTTGGAAAGTATTTCATAGTGGTCCCAGTCTATCAGCAACCATCTTTGGTGGAGCTCCAAAACTTGTGAAGGGTCAGTGGAAATACTACTTGAAAAATGGCGGTCACTGATGCACCACTGTACGAACGTGCACTGCTGGTCAGAAAACCTAAATTTCCACCAATGTGAACATGGCCCTTTGTCCCCAGTGGAGGCACGGAAGAAGAAGTGGTTGAATCCATCTTCACCGACACACAAAGCCATTGAGAAGATTGTTTTCGATAAAACTCTATCAAGAGATTTGAGGGGACTGACAGAATTCTGTCACACAGGAGGTTTGGAGGTGTTCCACAATAAGTGCCTAAAGTACAGGCCAAAGCACTTGCATTTCAGCATACAGGGCATGAGACATAGGACTCTACTAGCGGTCTTGGTTCCTAACGAGAATCTCGGCCGTGAACAATCTAGGACTAAGGGTAATGTAAGGATGCCTCGCTACACTAAGGCCTTTTCAAAAAGAAGTAAGCAATGGGTGATCAAACCAGTCTATGAGGAAATGGAGATCGACTTTGTCAAAAGCCTTATTGTTGCTGTATTAGAGAAGCACTGATATGGAATTTTGAACGTTTCTGTGCAGAGCACTGATCCATTGCCACCCAACATTGCCACTGTGCCATGTCCACCCAAAGGAGAGCTGGTTGTGAAGTACAAATCCCGGTTTAAATAATTTTAATACGATTGTCTTTTTGTAAATAAATGTTATTGTACAGTGTGCATACAAAGTACGCTAACCCTCACCCCTACCTTCACCATTCTGCGTGCCGAACAACCTGGGTGTCATCTTTGAATTCTCTCTCTATTCACCTCATATTGCTGACCTTGTCTATATGTTTATGTATATATTTTTGTTGATGTAACTAATTTTCACAATCTCTTCTAAATACTGGGCACTGTTAACCGAGGGGAGGCTTGCGTATTGCAAATAATAAAACAAACAATAAATCTCACTTTCAACTCAACTCCTCGGAGACTTTATACTTTCCCTGACCTTCCCCAAAAAATTAAAAGTCTCAATAGTTATGGTTCTTTGGGGCTTCAAAGCTCGCAGACAACGAGGAGAAAATTAGGGGCCTTAGAACGCGCCAAGCGAGCAGTTGCAGATGGGAGACAAGCCAGTTCGCATTTGCACATTGAGGCGCACTACATAGATGGATTTGAAACTTCAAGTTCTCACAGATGGCTTTACTTCAGGCTTCCCCGCGGGCCTCCTTGCGAATATGACTTCTTTACAAGCTCCTCTATGGACCAGATACAGGGAGCCATGGCGTCTGTACAAACTACGACGGACTCCGGGTCAGCTGACACATCTTGTACGTGGAAGACGTACGGCAAGACACGCCCCTCTTACGACTATAAAACCACCGTCTTCCAAGGGGCTCGTTGCTGCTAATTAGCGTTACAAGCTACACGCGGTTACGTCCGTTACTTCTTCGTGTCTTTCTACACGATTCCTCATCTGAACTCCTGGTTTTGACCTTTGCCTGACTATGGGATTGCCTCGTCTCCTCCTTTATTCCTGTCGTGCTCATCTGGTTGTTTGACTCGGAATGTTACTGGATCCGGCTCCCTTCTGTCTCTTGCGGTACTTCATTCCAGGTTGCCGCTTCTGCACTCGGAACCAAAAAAGTACAGACTTGCTGTCGACTATCTGGAACTTTTCTACAACTACTCTGGATACATGTGTGCTCAGGTACATACTTAATTGGCTAACCCCATCTCTGCCACTATTTATCTCGACGACTTGTTTGGATATTGGTCTTCTGTTGGATTCTGGGACATTGAGTGACTTTCTTGTGAGCTTGTCCTCAAGTGCATATGAACGCTTCCCTGAAACTGCACCAACCCGGCACTAGTGCGACCCTCGTGCCGTCCGGGGCTACTTCCCTATACTAACATCCCTGTTTGTTATTTTCTCCTGTCGTTGTCTTATGTTTCCTGGATTCTTTTCCTCAATATATCCTTATTCAGGTTAGTTGTTACCAATTCTATATATAGTTGGGACCGATATTGAATTAGACCATTTCCACTCATTTTGTGTTATTCCTTGTAGACCCACCCCGGGGAAGCTCCACTCCAATACTTATCTAGGTAGTTGCCCATTTAATTTAATTCAACTGTTCTAATTACTTGCATTAACCTCAACACTGTCTAATATCTTTGTGTTCCTTTGCAGCATTGGTATTGGCGGTGTGTGTTCTGCCCGCTCTTTTATTCAATTGACACCTCTGTCTGTCCCAACTGAAACAGCAGAGAGGTACATTGTAGAAAAGAGCCCCTCTTTGAGGAAGCCTGAGTCTTGTACTCAGGGGAGCTGGGATGGAAGGCTGAATATCGATTCTTGTACCACCATCATCTCCAAGGTCACTCCTCTTCATCTTCTGCCTATTTCGGAGTGGTGAGTAACACTTTACTACGGGATGTTGCAAAGAAAGAATGTATGCTCATTTCTAGTGAAGGTCAGCAGCTTTGATTTTCAGCTCGCGCCCTGAAGAGGCCCACAACTCGCACTGGCAGTATAAGGTTCTATTGTTTTTTGACCTTGAGAGACAGGGACCATGCCGAAAGAACTTCATTTGAAGGGGATGTGGGGGGTGCAATAACGTAAGAGACGATAAGGCAGAAAATTCTGAAACTAGACCGAGTTTCATGTTAGTTCAGTATATGAAAAATCGTTGTCAAGAGCACAGTGGGATTTACGGACTGCATTACGCAGAGACACAATGGACATTGCAAATATAATGTAAGTAACTCTTTAGACGCTTTTATACCGGAATGAAGAATTAATGAATGGATGCATGAATAAATGAATGACTGAAGAGCTTAGAAAAGGTTTGTGGGATCGTCCTTGTAGCGGGCACATGGGCATGCAGGTCCACATTCCACACGCATGTAGACAAAAGGTCGTTTCTCATTGTGTACTAACCTCGATATATTTCGTTAGTTTTCGCATTGAATTTAGAGCCGAACATACTCCATTGCACTATCCTTGAAAGCAAATAGTTTCAGCTCGGACGTAATAAATAAAATGAATAATATTATTAAAGATCGGCTGGCGAGACTAATTATAAATTTTATGTTTTCAAAACAGGTATATCCTTCCCTTTTGCCACTGCCACCAGTTTCAGACACCGGCAGATGGTTTTTTTAACCGCCAGCTGCAGGTTAATGTAAACAACTGCACAATCCTGATGATCTTATGGGAGGATCGCCAAGGGCCCATATGCCCTTACGCGGTACTAGCGGCTAGAAGCAACATATCAACCTTTACGCTGGCCTAGTGCCTACTTGATGGAACAGCCTTGCGGTTCAACGTGCGACAAAAGTGCTTCTTTGAACGAAAACCAACACCCTGTGTACCATAAAGGAACAGCGCGTGACTCACGATAAACTTTTACGGATTTGCGGATAGAGATAAAAGAAAATAAATGACTTTCGGAGTTCATAAGCCAATTGCTGAATATTCTATAAACATTTAATGTCAAATAAATGTACTTTACCAAATTTACCGTGTTGCTGTTTGATTTTAAAGTACAGTTTCATATTCCGAATTGTGACGCGCTGTGTTGTGAACTGATCTGTGTTGGTTTCCGGGTTCTGTGTGAAGTCGCGTAGAAGACGACTGGGCGCGTTTGCCTACCCAGCACAGAAACGTCACAGAGAGAGGCGGGGAATATTAATGTTTTGATAATGTCAGGCTCAGGGGCGGGGGATATGATTTAGTGCCGCAAAAGCAGGTCAGCCAGGGCGATGGGGGAAAGGATAGGATTATCACAAAATGGTAGCTCCCTGATGCCTGTTTTCGCGTGCGTTTAATGGACGAATACTCGGGTAAGGTCCATAGGAAATTTTTCTAAAATCGAGCGATTTAGGCTTAAAAACACATGGCCGACCAGTAGGGGAAATAAAATCTTTTGACCGAACCATTCCTTTAATCCATTAAAGACACGTTTCAGTTGTTAGTGGATTCATCCGGTCTTCACCAGGAATGAATTCCTCTGTTGTCAGATATTACAGCAACTGACGCAAGCTAAACACACATGTGTGTGACTTACCTCCTAGATGACCAGCATTCAGTGATTCCCCTTCACTTTACATATGATCGAAACATACATGTGGAAAAAAAACAAGTATTCTCCTCATTCTATGGTCCACAGATACCTTGAAATATCAGGTATTGTTCAAGGTATTGCCGTGACGTTTTATTGACTCTCATAGGTCCCACTCCCATTTACAAACGTGTGGAGTTGCATGACATAACTGACATGACATAGCTTATTATGTCCTTTTTCTCTTATGGGAAAATGCTGACCCCAGAAAGCCTCAAAGGCTGGCTCTGCAACAGACCTGGATGATGCATTAATCTTGCTTAATGCGTTGCTCTTAGCATGGCAGCAGAGGCGAGAGGGCTTGCTAAGTTTTCGCATGTGTATGGGAGGACTGGTCCAGAAGACCCCCCTCCCATACCTCTTCTCCCCCGGTGAGGTTCATGGATCACCGGGCGTCCTTCCTGCCACCAGGGCCCAGGTGGCGGGTGGGGCACCGGCTGAAGACATTGACCAAACCTGTTCAATTTAGCTAGGCCCTGGAAACCATTTTGTATAATAAAAATGGCTTGAGCCCTGCGCACCGCCGCACGGCCCCCACCCTTGGAGAGTATCACTTATCCCTGTGGCCACAGCTCCCTGGCAGATCCGCTAAGAGCCCGTTCCCACGAGCAGACGGACATGAGCTAGTGTTAGATACCAACACTGTAACATTTCACCTTCCGCAGTGTATCGCTGTTTCCAGCATGACCCGGCCAGTAGGGCCTGGGTGGAAAAGAACTTACAATGGTTCCCTGACAAAAGCAAAGTCCCTAAATACTAATGAGCAAACCACCTTTGATGAAAGCGTTCTCTCCACAGCCTCTCTGACTAAAAAACCTGTAAAATGTATGAAAATGGCAGGATGGATGCTCATATAACATTAAGGATGAAACACCCACATCCCTGTAACTATGCGCAAATAATAAGTGTCCCGGTGGTTCTTCATGTTATGTGTGTTATCGAAAAGACTGCACCCCACAGTCTCGCGCCAAAACTGAACTAATGCTGCTAGAGTGCAAGGGAAGACAAATGCAACCATACTGAGGGCTCATGTAAGGGGTGCACGAAGATGCGCCATATGGGTGTCCGAGCCCACTATGTGCCACTGCTGCCAGTCACAGTGGCGGGTTGTTCCCGCGTGCTCCACCAACCTTACTACTACCTCACTTACCGTGTATGTATAAGCATATAACAAAATGTTGTAGTTGCTAAAAACGTAGTGTACAAGTAATGTGCTCAAACTGGCCATATAGATGGCAGCAGCAATGTCAAAAACGTGAGCTTTGGATAGACTTAATGAGTATTGTATATTATATGAATGTTTATATCTCTTCCACCTAAAGTCTGCAACACACAAGGAAAATACCTTTGTGAGCACATGCAAGGCCATTCCCCCTCCCTCCCAGTGAAGCCTACCAGACGAAAAAGCAGAGGCCTGTGCCGCACTGCTCCACCTCCCCCAATTCGGCTGGAGCCGCTTCAAGCATTCGCATTCCCCCGCAGCACCCAAGGCCACAGCCTGCCACCTGAATTATTTACAACCCAGCAGTAAACCCCGGCCTTAAAACACAGATCCAAAGGCGCCCTTTCTTAGACTCCACGACCCGCTGGCCCACCCTAGGTTAATGGCCCCTGCAAAATTAGGGCACCCAATATTATGGCAACATCACAAAAACACATCCATAATGACTTCTAACAAGACATGATAACATAGACCGCCTGTCCCATGCCCCTCGACCCAACCCCACGACCTCTGATACCCGGTCAACAGGATGGTGGTAACCATGTATTGACGCATCGCCGACAGACCCCACTCCAGGTGCATTCCTCCTGTGTTGCATTAACCTGTAGAATAACCTATTGGAAGATTTACCAGGGAAGATAATATTGCAATGTTGAATGACTGCGGTGTGCGTGGCCCTAGGGCGGAAAGACATTCATCTCTGACACTGATCATGGTTGGCACAACAACAACGCCCGTATGAGCCCAACTGACCTGCCAGGCCCAGCCCAACCCACGAGGGTAACCAGTGACGTCCTCCAGCCGCAGCAAACCACATCGCAGCAGCACCTATAGCTAGTCGTCGCCACCCAATCCCCACGAACTTGTGCCCCCTATAGCATGTAGGTTCTTAAGACGTTTTTTGTAAATATATACGCCTGTCTTTGCTATTGTCAGGCAGAGCGCTCTCGGAGTTTGCAGAGTTCTTTGCATGCTCTATTCTGATTGATAAAACTCCCATTTAAGCTCACCCGCACTTTGTCCTGGCCTTATTCCCATCCTGGGAGAGTCCATTATTGTCTCTCATTGCGGGGAGGATTGTGCTATCTGGGGACGCTTGCCTTCAGTGGTGACCCCGAAAGCGTGATTTTAACTTCTCTCCTAAAATATATATATATATATATCCCTACCGTCCCCTTTGGCTCGAAAATCTCCGGTCGAAAAGGGATACGCACGGTGCGCCGGCTCCGGGAGGCTGCCCGCCAACGGCGACCGGTACGCTCAGAAGTGCGCACTCACCAGAGAAAGGGTACGGGATCCCGGTTGAAAAATCCCCTTTGAGTACCGCTCGCCGGAGCCGGGGCTGACCGTTGAGCAAACGGCAACACTGCCTGGACGGACCCAGTTTCGGAGACTCTCGGTTCAAGACGGGCACGTAAGTATTGAGTGCGAGAGACCTTAAAGGGAGCAGGGGAGGAAATATAGGACGGGGAACGCGGCTGGTTGAAAGGGGGGGCACTTTGGGTCTACTAAAGACCATCCTAAACTTTCTTTGCTTTTTCTTTGCATATGGCCATTAGGATTAAGAGGTGAACAGAGATAAAGAGACGGGAACCTAGCTCCGCAAGGGGGTGGAAGGCGGCGCCCCATAGTGCTATCTTGACTAGTACTGGGAATATATGAAGAAGTGGAATATGAGATAAAGGTGTCTAGTAAAGGAAGACACGGAAAATACATTAGTGACTGCTACTATCTATTTTTCTCTCTGGGTTTAAAAGCGGGTTAATACAAACAAAGATATAATAATAAGTAGAAAAATAATTTTACATCAAAACTAGAAAGACAAATATATATGTATCAGATTAAGACGGACAGGGACAGTTGAAAAGGGAGGAAAGGGAGGACGAACTGGGCTGTGAATAGAGTGCTGCTCATGAGTGTGTATGCATCGTATATGTCAGAACATATTTGATATAATAAGTGTGTAAAGGTGGTCAGAAATACGTAATTGTGGTATGGTTACGGTAAGTGTGACCCGGAGAAACCTCAGAAAGAAGAGTGTAATGTGGTACAGTGAGTGTTCATTTCTTTGATCTACTGGGTTCAATTGTCACAGTTATTGATGGTTTGCTCTTGTACGTGCCCCCTAAAGGGTATAGAATAGAGGCTGTGTGCAGCCATTCTCATACTGTACAGGGGGCGGGAAAACGCGCCAATGCTCAATAAGACATAAGTACGAGAGTTTACATGGTGACACGCTCAAAGTAAGAGACAGACATACATAGAGAGGTATACTAGCATCCAGTAAGTACGAAGTATGGGGGCAGAAACACCCTTATCACATATTTGTAAGAGCCTACCTGGGTACGCAGAACGGATTAAGAAATATCATGACCAGTGGATCACAGAGTTGAAGGGAGAAGGGTTACCTCAGATATGGCCAGAAAGGGGGTCATTTGACAAAAGCGTCTTAGATATGGTAGCCACATGCATTTGTTTGAAATATAAGGGGAATCACCTACACAATAGGAGGGAAATATTAGACCTATGGAGACTGTTTGAAGAAATATCCCCTCCTAAGAAAAGGGAATCAGATCCTAACCTACCATCCACTACTGACAACCCATTGCTGATACCAAAAGATGACAAGATACTTTCAGAAGAGAAGCCCCCGATTAAGGTAACTAGGTTGTACCCAATACTAAATAAGCCAGTGCCCGCAGAAGGATATAGCGACCCAACTTATGTACCCCCAATGACAACCCCTACCACTCAAGGGCCAACTGCACCACCACCATACGAGAGTCATAGGGAACGAGAGCAGGTAAGTACACCAAGGGTGGACATAGAGAAATTGACAGGGGATCTAGAATCCAGACTCTATAGCCAAAGATGAGCTCTTTAGAATCAAAAGTATATGTGAGCGGACTGGAATCAGCACCGCTAGATCAGAGCCTGCATCAGGAGCGCAGAGTGAGAATAGGATATTTGGAGAAGGATGGAAAAAGGGAGAGATACTGTTTAGGATAGAAGAAGAACCAACACGGATAATTGAACTAGAGGGAAGGGAGGGGTGTACTGGTGATGAGGTAAGGACCACAGGAGGCAGAGAGGAGCTATTGTGCGATATAGGGGATGACTTAGAAGAAGGTGAAAGGCTAAGTTTGGCAATGGGAGGGGGAAGTGAGGAATTGGATGGCGCATGCTCAATGAGAACAATGGACGAGGAGTGGACAGGGCGACTTAGGAACAGATTGGGAAAAATGGCGCCATTAGGAAAATCAGGAGTAAGGATGAGTACAGATACAACGATAAAGGGGAAGCTACAACTCCCATTGATACATAGAGGAGGAGGGAGGCCGAATTACATACCCTGGGCTCAGATGGACAAGGCCAATTTGCTAAAATTATTGCCCCCGTTATCAGGAGGGGCAAGCAAGTGGATATATGCCTTTGAGAAACACACAGCCGGGGTACCTCTAGCAATAGGTGACATGAAGAGTTTGCTAGTATCAGCAGTTGGGGATCAAGCCGACAGAGTATGGGTAAAAGCTGGCTTCCCGGGAGTAACGTTAGACTGCGATCGTCATGATGGTGCCTCTTTCAATACGGTACGTGCCAGGGTGTGGGATGCCTTGCGGGAAACGTTCCCAGATACCCCAGATTTGCAGTCAGTAATGCAATGTACAATGAATGACGGGGAAGATGCTATGGATTACATTTTCCGAGTCCAAGAGATGCGGAGAACCGAAACGGGCACGCCCTGGTATCGGTCAACATCATTATTTTTTTTTTATAATAAAGAGGGGGCTCCCAAAGGAGGTGCAAAAAGCACTTGACAAAATAGCAGGTATTGAAGCAAAAGGTTGGCCCGAAATTCAGAGCATAATAGTTCACCACTGTAAACGAATAAAAGAAAGGGAAAAGGAGGTGGCGCAGAGAAGATTGGCAGACGAATCGAAACTAGTACAGACAAAGCTAGTGAAGGTCGCCGCGGCAGTAGCTGCGCTCCCACACAGCAGGGAGGGAGATGATGAGGAGGAGGGGCTGGTAGCAATACAAGGAAGGATGGCAACGAATTGGACAGGAGCAGGACAGAGGCAGTGGAACGAGCAGGAGAAGAGTGGAGGTCCGCAGTGGCAAGAGTGGGCCCCTCGAGGGGGACGAGGTGGGTACAGGGGTCGAAGAGGGGGTGGACAAGGGTATGGGGGAAAGGGAGGAAACGGATGGCAGGGTCCCAGGGGTGCACAAGGAAGTTGTTGGAACTGCGGGAGGTGGGGACACTTTTCAAGAGAGTGCAGAAGTAGACCAAACAACGGGTTTCCGGAGGTAGAACACTATGGCCCATCCTCATCCGGGGAGCCCATATGGTCTCCCAATGGGACGACAACAACAAAGGGACCCAGGGCAGGGGTACCCTGAACAACGGCAAGGACACCAATACAGAACACAGAATCACCCGCAAAACAACGACACTATGCACTACACCCCAGACAACCCTTTCGCGATAACAGCAAATGGAGCCCCAGCACCAGCCCCCTATAGCGGTGTATCAGTAGTTTCAGGGAGTGTGTTCAACCAGGGGGGGCTATGGGACACCCCGCATAGGACAGCCCACAGAGAACACTTGCGTGTCCTGTCCTATCTACCACCTACGATGCAGCAGAGGAACCATTGGTAGGGGCGCAGATAGGAGACAAGCAGTTCATATTCATGGTGGATTCGGGAGCGGAGAAATCATGCATTAGGGAGGGCCGGTTTCCGTTATCTAACCGGAAGTTAGAGACGCAGGGGTTCTCTGGGGCTGTAATTGAAGTTCCTTATACAGAAGCTTTGGATGTGACAGTGGGGGTAAAACTGTAAAAACACCCTTACTGTATTACGAACAATCGCCAATAAACTTGCTGGGGAGGGACCTTCTTAGCAAGCTTAACATTATTATTATTATTATTATTATTAACATGACAATATCATTCACAAAAAGAGGAATAGTGTGTTCAACACCAGGAATCTGCCCATTACGTGTAATGCTGGTAGTACGGGCTCAAACAACTGCTCTGGAAATACATGGCCTGCCAGTGGATGAAAGAATGTTTATTGAAGGTTTGAAAACACTGGCCCAAGTAGTTCCTGAGCTAAAAAAGCTGGATTGGAGAATACCCGCCGAATTCATCTTCCGCCCAATAGTGCGCCCAGACATAGCACCAGGGTCAGTGGTATCATTAGACTTGCATGCTGTACAGGTATCAGCAAAACGGATTGCCGTAATTGGGATGGACATAGATGGATGTGAATGGCGCACTGTGCTGTGCGTCAACGCCAATATTGCCCTACGAGACTTATCTGATGAGGATCTCTTCTCTGATTCAGACAGTGATGGTGAAATAATAATGGAAATAGCAATGCCCTGTGACATTTTGATTCAGGCTAGGCAAAATCCCGTTCAATTGATGGCAGTAGTGGGAACACCACCGCCATTTTTTGACGATGACATGCGACTGGTGCCAGGCAATTTGTGGACAACAGGCCCCCATGATATGGGGTTGTTACATGGAGTGACACCAGAAGTCATAAAACTCAAGCAAGGGGCAATCCTGCCCCGAGTAAAGCAATATCCATTGTCCCGTGAGGCGGAGGAAGGAATAAAAGAGACAATAAATGCATTATTAGCTCAGGGAATAATAGTGCCTTCAAACTCACCATGCAACACCTGCATCTACCCAATTAAAAAAGCAAAGGGAGGGGCTTGGAGGATGATCCAGGATTTACGCCCCTTAAATGACGTCATACAGAAAGAGTTCCCTTTAGTACCGAACCCTGCTTCAATATTGTGCAGTATCCCAAAAACGGCATCACATTTTACAGTGGTCGATTTGAAAAACGCATTCTTCTCCATCCCCTTGGCTGAAGAAAGCAGATACCTGACAGCATTCACCTTAGGGGGAAAGAGATACGAACATTGCAGATTACCACAGGGTTACTGTGAGAGTCCAAGTATATTCAACCGCATACTACATGAAGACCTGTGTAACTTATCAGTTGAAAGCACAATCATTCAGTATGTAGACGATCTGCTCGTCTGCGCACAGGATGAAGAAACGTGCAGAAAAGACTCAGTAACACTCCTGTCACTGCTGGCAAACAAAGGGTACAAAGTGGACAAGGAAAAGCTACAATACTGTCAGGAAGAGGTCTTATACTTAGGGCAGCTGATATCGAAAGACGGAAAGAGAATAATCCCTGACAGGGTAGAAGCCATAAGATCAGTAAGAGAACCCACGACAGTGAAGGAGATGCAGAAATTCCTGGGAATGTGCAATTATTGCAGAGCATGGATATTAGATTATGCAGCATACACGAGACCATTACTGCAAGCACTCAAGGAGGCACAACACGAGAACAGGAAAATTGAATGGTCAGAAGAGATGAGTGACTCATTCAAGTCACTAAAAGAATTGATTTCGAGTGCTCCAGTACTCGCCAACCCTGATTATGAACGCAAGTTTTTCCTATTTTCACATTGTAAGGGAACACTCATGACCGCTGTACTGACACAAAAGACTTCTCTGGGACACAAACCATTGGCTTACTATAGTGGCACCTTGGCTGCGGTGATGCAAGGACACTTCGCGTGCGAACAATCTCTCGCCGCCGCCGCGTTCGCCATTGAGAAAAGTGCCACAATAGTAATGGGATGCCCTGTCACATTGTTTGTGGAACATTCATTATTTGCAATACTTGAAAGATCAAAAAGTACACTGACTACACAGCGAGCAACTGCCCATGAGATAATATTGTCGAGCGCCAATATCAATGTGGTACGATGCAGGACAGTGAATCCAGCAACATTCATTACAGAAGCATGCACACTGGAGGACATGCAGGAACACAACTGTGCAACTTACACAGGGGAAACGGGGGAAGACACGGTGGTGTGCGAGAATGCTCTGAGCGAGGGGGAGGTGTACTTTGTGGATGGGTCAGCATCAATCGACATGGACACGGGAGAGAAACATGTGGGGTTGGTGGTGGTGAGGTTGGAAGAAGGTGAGTATGAGACACTAGTGCAGTATCGCCTTCCATCCCATTTCTCAGCACAGGCAGCGGAACTCATTGCCCTAATAGAAGCACTACATGCAGCTAAAGGGTGTGCAGTAACAATATACCCAGATTCAGCTTACATGACAACAACAGTACATGGAGGTCTGGCAAGATGGGGGCAGAGGGGGTTTCGAAGAGCTGATGGGACTCCAGTGCAGCATGCAGAATTGCTAAAGGAGTTAATTGAGGCCCTAAAGGACCCAACAGTGGTAGCAACAGTGAAGTGCCAAGCACATACGTCCAACACAGACGTTGTGTCTTTGGGGAACGCGGCAGCGGACGCTGCTGCCAAGGAAGCTTCATACTTTGCCGAACATGAAACAGGTGAGTACATGCTGCAGCATAAGACAAACAAAGAGCTCCCAGAAGGATACAATGCGATGCCCATATCACAAATACTAGAGTTACAGGAAGGAGCAAGTGGTGATGAAAAGATGTGGGTAAAACGAGGGTGCAGCCAATCAGCAACAGACTTACTCTGGCGACAAAATAACTCAGGAAAAGTGGTAATGTCAGTAAAGCTATTAGAAATAGCGTTTCAACAATTACACTTCCCAGCACATAACACGAAACAACACATTGCAGCGGAGATACAAGAGGAGTGGTTCGTGCCCTGTCTTCACGAGCACATATCTAGATTGACAATGGAGTGCACAACATGCCCGATATACAACTCCGGAATGACATTACGTACACTTAGGGGAACAATTCCAAAACCAATTGGGCCATTCAGAGAGCTACACATTGACTACGCAGACATCGGAGAAAGGTGCAATGGGGCACGCTACATGATTGTGGTTGTATGCCCATTCTCGAGGTGGGTGGAAGCAGGCCCATGTGGATGACCTGATGCTAAAAGCGCTGCAAAGTTCCTAATAAGGGAAGTATTCCCGCGCTGGGGGATTTGTGACGTAGTTCGCTCAGGCAACGGCACTCACTTTGTGAACAAGCTCTTCAAAGAAGTAACGACACTATTGGGAATAAAACATAAATTGTGCTCGATTTATCATCCTCAAAGTAATGGCATGGTAGAAAAAATGAATGGCCTGTTAAAAGGAAGAATATCAAAATTATGCTTCTCATTAAAGAAGAACTGGATTTACTGTTTGCCCGTTGCGCTGTTCGAGCTGAGAAATCAGCCAAGCAAGGACCACCATTTGTCCCCGCACGAAATAGTGACCGGGAGACGAATGCACACAGCACACTCCCCACTGCGCCAACACTCAGACGCGCACAGAAGCGCAGCAATATTGGGAGATGAGTTCACAGACTACCTGAAAAAGCTAACCAGGGCAGCGCCCGCAATATCAAGGCAGCTCTCCCCACCATTCACAAGGGAAGAAGGGAATACAACGGAGTCCCTTACGAAACCTGAAACACCGGTACAACTGATGCCGGGGGAGTTCATTTATGTCCGGAGCTTTGTGCGCCGGTGGAATGCACCACGGTTCCACGGACCATACGAAGTGGTATTTTGTACTCCTACAGCTGTAAAAGTGAAGGGCCTTAAGTACTGGATACATTTGACGGATGTACGAAGGGCATATGATAGTGTGCGGGAGGAGGTGGATGAGGGGGCACAGACAACAGCAAACAATACAAATGAAAATAATGAGTAAACGTGAACATGTGTGTGATGAAAGTGCACCTGATTGAGAAAGTTGATGATGAGAACGATTACATTTAAGGGTATTTATAACGACGAAAAAAAAAAAATTATACATATGGACTTATGTGTAAATAATAATGTGGTAAAAACGTACAGTGTCTGCTCGATTGTATGTACCTCCTCAGCCCCACTACCCTACCCACTTCCATTCCCCTTCCATGATATCTTGGCACTGGTAGTGCCAACAAAATGTTTACATGCATGCACTTAATGCACTTTTATATCTCAAACAGGAAATACCATGGCAACTAACGGGCAGCCTGCAACAGATAGATTTATTAGATATAGAGAATGTTTAGCTGAGAGATGTAGATATTCGTATGAGTGTGGATTGTCGATATGCATTACATTATTTTTTACAATGATGTTTGGCCTGGTTACGTATTTGGTCATAGCGTTCATCTCTATGGAGATGAACGAGGGGGGAGGGATTAACGGGACTAATGTGACAAATGAAACAGCAATTGCAAATACTAAAGAAGGTGATTTTTTGGTATGGGATGGAACTAAACTGGTATGGGGATATTACACGACACCATCCAATGTTGCCATCTCGCATAATGAAGGACTGCAGGGAAAAATGCAAAACAGCACAATTTCCCCGCCAAAGGTATCTAACTACAATGCCCGCAGTCTAAATGATCGTAACCCCTCTGCTATATCCTGGTTATATAACACCCCCACCAGCAGGCCCACTCCTGTAACAGAAAATACACTGCCAGATAGCATAAAGAAGGAGAATGAAGAAATGACAGCGAGATATGAAATACTGTATGATAATTGGGCGAAGGGGGGAGGGGGAGAAAGGGGGGCCCACACTGTCCATCGCCCATGAGGCCGGGAGATACCTTAGAAAAAGGAATAACAGACGGAGAAGGGAGGCGGGGAGGAGGAAATATGATGAATATTATGGGTTAGGATTAGACAAAATGGAAGACCCACGACACCCCCACCAGACAAATAAATGGTACACGGACATGAGTGCAACAGCTAAGCAAACAACGAACGAGAGCTGTTATGTCTGCTCCCTCATTCCGCATGCTTCAGGTACACCCAAAGTATTGTTACCGAAAGAGTTGCCTATTGTCGATGCCCAGTGTCTCCTTCATCTCACGTTGTGCAGAATTAAGAACACTTTCCAGGCACATGAGGTAACTTTCAGGATGCTGCAGAACGAAAAGACCTGTTACCCAAAGGCAGTAGGAGTGGTCTGTTTGGAGGAGCCATTTTTTATAATACAAGGAACACTTTTTTCGGACAACAAGTGGAAGGACGAAGAAATAATGTGCAAGGCTGAAGCACTGCGGGGTGTGGCACCAGAGAAACTGCAATGGATAAAAGAGACATGCACACCCATATGGAAGGAACACATTTCAAAATTGACTTGGGTAACGGCCATCGAAAAACCCTTCAAGCTGCAGAAACTGATCAGCAGAATGGATCAAAAATCGCAGTATCCGAATCCCTTGTTGGTAACTTGTAGAGAAACCTTCAACTGATGCTTAGCAGACAACTTTGCGTTATTTCCCCGTTGAAAACGTTACCTTCCTTTAAAATAATTAGGTTTAAATATATGTTTAAACTATTCAACGTGATATGAAAAGATGATAGTCAAAGTGTAATTAGTCAAATGAAACAAGCATTGGCATTGCCAATAGTTTTGGCGTTTAATGTTGTTCTTAGCATTATCCATTTATAGGCACCAGTGTTAATGGAGGATATGATAAGCGGCACGGGTGTGCAAGAGAATGGGAAGGAAGGAGAATAGAGCAAGGGAGAAAATGATTAAGAGCAGTGATAGAAGTGTACCAAAAAAGTAGGTGAACTGTGACTCTGGCAGGGGACAGAGTAGGACGGAAGATAGCAACGTGCAACACATTTTTATGGGGAAGCAGTTATGCTGGTGGACATCCAATTGAGTTGATGCAGATTTGAGATTATCTGTAACGGATATCTGTGGTAAAATGGAGATGTGTGATTTAACTTCACAAAGAACAGTTCTGGAATGGTGAAAATGTGAACATAAAGAAGTGGAGCTCTTAACAGTAAAAAATAAAAGTAGTGGAACACTACTCCCGACTGTTCCCACTCACTTCGACCACTGATAAGAGAGGATGGCATTGATGCTGAGCAAGATGAAATATGAGTGAGAAAGGTTGCGAGTGAGAGGGTAACAAATACATTAAGTGGGAGAATGGGGTAGAGAATGGTAGTAGGGTGGGTTGGGGTAGAGACAGTGGTGGTAGGGTGGGTGGCAGTAGAGAGAATGGTGGTAGGGTGGGTGGAGGTAGAGAGGGTGGTGCTAGGGTGGGTGGGGGTAGAGAGAGTGGTGTTAGGGTGGTTGGGAGTAAAGAAAATGGTGGTAGGGTGGGTGGGTGTAGAAAGAGTGGTGGTAGGGTGGGTGGGTGTAGAGAGAGTGGTGGTAGGGTGGGTGGGTGTAGAGAGAGTGGTGGTAGGGTGGGTGGGTGTAGAGAAAATGGTGGTAGGGTGGGTGGGGGTAGAGAATTGTGGTTTGGTAGAGAGAATGGTGGTAAGGTGGGTGGGGGTAGAGAGAGTGATGGTAGGGTGGGTGATAAAGATAGTGGTGGGCGGATGGGTTGGGGTAGAGAGTGGTGTTGGGGTCGGTGAGTGTCGGTGGAGAGTAGTGGGTGGGTATTTGAGGTACAGAATATGGTGGTAGGGTGGGTGGGGGTAGAGAGGTGACTGGGGGTAGATTGGGTGAGTGTGGGTAGAGAATGTGGTCGGGTGTGTGGGGGTAGAGAGAGTGGTGATAGGGTGAGTGGGTGTCTCGAAACGAGATCACTCTGCCTTAAACATAGTGCACAGGAGTTTAAAGCCAAAAAAGTATTGGTGCATACAAATAAGAAAAGAAAACCGGCATATTGTAAAGTGCAGTCCTTTTGCTCCCACTTCGGAGCTGCACAGCTTCCACAACAACAGCAGCAGGTCGCCAGACGTCAGCGAGAGGGTGAAGGGCGAAATGGTGCTTAGGCGGTTTTATTATCAAGCGTCGGCAAGTTGCCATGACAACTCCATACACTGCTCCCTAACTCCCCTTTCTCCTTTTTCTTAAATAACATTTCTATCACAATGTTTTAGCGATTAGGTGACTTGCACCACCAAAGCGCCAAAAGCAAAAACTGCCGAAACTTTGAAATCACAGTGATACCCCTCAACTGTTTGATGTTAAAGGGTCTTTAATCCTTTAGTTAGACATGAGTAATTTTAATTGTCATTGCCGCAAAGGAGGATATTTTCAAGAACCTCCTTCGAGAGGGCCCTTTTACATTTGCACTTAACTGCAAGCAGGTCTCCCTCTATGCCATTTTTTTTCATTTGCACTACGAAGTGCAAAAAGAAGCAAAAAGGAGGTGGAATTTTCTTTACACCTGGTTTCTGCACTTCATATGGTAAATTGTGCAAATGCTGCCTTTCATTTACACATTGGCAGGCAGCATTTACAATGGATTCCCATGGACTCCACCTGCCTTCAGCTGGCATACAAAGCAGGCGATTCCATAGGAGTCAGATGCATTTGCTACAGCATTAACATATCATGCTGGTTTAAATGCATGTAGATTTGTATGTTGGAAGAGATGGGGAAATGGCAATTCCATTCTATGTCTCAGCTCTGCCATACACATCGGGGGAAAATATGGAGTAGAGTAAAAATCATGTGTAAACATTTTTACTGTTTTGCCAAGGGTGGAGTTTATCGTGGCGGGACTCCTTTTCTCCTGCGCACCTCCTCTTTTCTTATTTCCGAATCTGACCAGCAGCCTGGATCCTGGTTTGTCGAGGAACCAACTCTGGGGTTCCCATTTGTTTGTAAGAATGGTGGGGATGACAAACTCTGGATCAGTTGGGCGCTGGTATGGTGTGGTGGTCCAATGGTCGCTGTTGAGCGATTTGATCAATCATATGGTCCAGTCAGGTCATAGTCATTAATTTGTTTATTTTTGGTTAGTTAGCACCAAAGAAAACATCAGATAAGGGCGCCAGGGGGGCTGGATAGCCTCTCGTTGGCCGGGTCCGGCGAGTTTGTGGCGTGCGAGCGTTCTCGGAAGTCCGTGTCCCCCTGGCGCCCTTATCTGGGAGGACCAGTTTACAGCATTTTGAAGTCCACCCCTTAACTCAATTGGCCTTGAAAAAGACTTAGGTTGAAACGCGCGTCGGCTATGTAGCGAGTTACCATGTCAAAAACTTGTCATTCATTTCTACAATGATGTTTTCTTTGGTGCTAACTAACCAAAAATAAACAAATTAATGACTATGACCTGAGTGGACCATATAATTGATCAAATCGCTCAACAGCGACCATTGGACCACCACACCCTACCAGCGCCCAACTGATCCAGAGTTTGTCATCCCCACCATTCTTGTAAACATTTTTACACCTGCTTTTTACTACTCCACAATGAGCATGAGCCTCCAGAGTGACTTTTGTCATGCATGACACTGTGAGTCAGCCCTGGAGCTTCACTTTGTGTTCTTGCACTTGTCTTCACTTTGCATAGTCTGAAAAGGAAGACTGCAGGATCCAGAGCACGAATGGGTCCACCAGGACTGGCTAAAGGTGTTCTGCATGACATGGGTTCACTGTGAAGCAATTAGAATTAGGTTGTTGCACACTGTTCACAAACTGAGACCTAACAATATTAGCAACAGACAAAAACAGAAATAATTATTCAACACAGTAAACACACTCACACCATTTTAATACAGAAACTTAGACATTCACCCAAAGTATTGCCAAACAGGCATTTTGCACTATCCACACGTTTATGAAATTAAGTTGGTGGGCACAAAAGTTTAGCCGCCAGCTAACCCGTTTCTTCATGAAATAATTCCATCTTACCTGAATAAAAACAGAACTGTACATCATGAAACATGTAATTTCGCTCAGTGTAAAATATTTGCAAGTCCTACTAATTTGAGATTTGGGATGGAGATCTGGAGAGTTTCCCTAAAGTATGAAATAATAAATGACCCCAGAGTACCTTTATTGTGATCTTGAAGCATCCTTCCTGTTTGGTTTGTCTTTAGTTTGCCTTCTGAAGTGTTCGGGCCACGGTCACTGTGATGCCATCACCAAGCGCTGCATTTGCTACCCCTTCTGGATGGAGAGCTTGATTCAACGTTACTTGTACGCTGGAGAAAGTAATTGCGGTGAGTTACTGGGAAGTCATACTGTTCATTGTTTGCACCACTAGAGCCCTTCATTCTCCATGAACAGCAATTGCCAAGTAGCTGCTACTACCTGGCTGAATGCAGCACATTGCAGCTCATGTCTATGGTGGTGTTAAGGTGGACCTCTTTTGAGTCTTCAATGAGAATGAGAATGGATGAACTAATGCACTGAAGAGCTCATATGTCTGACCTGTATCTTTCTCTCTCACAGAATGGAGCGTGCTGTATGTGACGGTCTCAGGTTTTGTGCTGGCTGTGCTTGTAGTTGGCCTAGTCTGGACCTGTGTTTGCTGCTGTAAAAGGTACTGTACATTAATGGTACTGTTAGCTGTAGTAATGTCTTTGCACCTCATTGAATCACTTGAATCTCGTTTATGTAGTGAGGTCATAAAAACATAAATGTTTTTGAAAAAGCTGTTAAAGATGTAAATGGTCCAACCACTGGCGTGCGTGTGACACCAGTGTTTAATCCTGTATACACTCATGTTCTCCATTTTGTATTATCTTTAGAGATAGTGAAACTGTCCGGTTCAGTGCAAGGGTTACACTGCTCCAAGTGAAAAGCCATTTTGGCTTATCTCTCCCCTATATCGGGCCAGATTTGATGTTTCTGGGTCAAAATGGCTCCCCCTGGTTCCGTTCTGCTGGAGGACCCTAGGCTGTGATCTAGAATTGCCTTATTTCAGGACCCGCTTAGGGTGTGGCTCATTATGTGTGTGCAGTATGTTCTACATCCATGAAAGAAAGTGTACATGCACTTCGAAATGCAGCAGGCACTTTAAAACATATGATTCAGCCCCTTTGATAAAAAAAAAGTGTGGCCTTGTGTACTGGAAACATCAAGCTTTGTATACGTACGTCCATTTTCAGACAATCTTTGTAGTTATAATTTCACAGAATGGTCAACACCTGATTTTCACAGTGTGCAAACAAGAACCAGAAAACAGCCCTGCATTAAAGTACCTACGGAAGGATGGACGAATGAGGTGGATTACTGTAAGCCCAACTCACTTGCTCATTTGACCCACACTGATGTAAGCTTGCTCCAAAAGCAGGGTTACACCATCACTGTATATGCCTGTGGCCTGGCAGTGTGATTTGATCAAAGTCTTGGGAAGAACTAATGAATTAATTTCAGGGCCCCACAAGGGCCAATGCAGGTAAGACCAACTGGGAGGATACATTTCTCGAGGGAAGAGAAGGAGCTACTGAGCACAAAGTCAGTGGAGCTGGAGTGTAAAGATACGGCAGTTGAGGTCAGGGGGAGGAGCTACTGCTTTCAGGGTTACTCTGCTGCCAGGAGACTGCTTGACTTAATTTGGATTTAATAAACAGCTATCTGACAGTCCTAGTTTTTTCAGAGGACCAGGATTGTCTGCTGTTCAGGGGCAGGGCAGGAATTGGAAGGGGCGCACCTCCATTTGGTCTGACTTTGGTGCATTGGTCCTTGACATAGTTAACTAGCAAAGGCATAGTTGTTGGTTACTAGGCGATGTACTCTTAATGGCCCAAGAGAAGGAACAAGCAGTGAGGCACACATTTTGGAGGGGTTGTAGTAGACAGGACACAGGCCACCTTGAGGTTGCATGCTGGAAGTTTAGAGCAGTGAGAAAGATGTTGACAAATATCTCTCTTCCTGCTTCACGATCAGACTCTACAGCGGCTGACGGGAGAGCCTGTGAGACATGATCTGCAGTAGTCAGACAGGATAGAGCTCTCCAGAGTGGGTGCTGTTTCTGTAGGTGCCAACTGTGAGGGGGCATTTTTTAAGAGGCCCTCAGTAGTGGAGTCGGGTGCAGGTTTGGAAGGATTGGGGGCCTGATGCAACAATGTGGTGATGGGCAGAAAGTGCCCGGCAAATCAATCTTGCATCCTACCGGCCCTGCTAAAAACTCGGATATTAAAGATAATTGTCTTGTCCTTTTGTACCTTCAAAGTGCCGGGAAAGGCCCTAGCATACCATATCTTTAACAAGCTGCTCACCAAGGCACATAACCCCATTCCCATAAGTGGCCAGCCCAAACAATTTGGGGTTGATCTTCAACAAAACACTCTTTTCTCTGTGACCAGGGCCAGTTGACATTCCCGATCAGGCGCAGAGCTATCTGCAGATACTCTCTTGCCTTCTCTACATCCACACTTGACTTTGTGATGTAAGTCTGTTCAAACATGTCACCTTGGTCAATGGCACCACAAGATCAAGAACTCTATCTCGACAACCTTTGAAATCTTTCTCCAGGTCCTTCCTGGGGTCCGTGACTTCATGGCCCGGAATGCCACAACATTTGTTTGTTTGTTTATTTATTTGTATAGCGCACCGAACGCGAAGGTAACTGGGCGCAAGAGCTACAAGAAGACTTTAGGCTTAGGTTACATAGCATAGGTATCACGGTAGGTATTCAAGAGAGGCAACAATGGCATGCAAGTGCAACATACATAGCTGAAGGGTACATAAATACAATCAGTACAGTTATCAGATAGTGAGTCTGTTACATGTTACTAGATAGAAACAGGCAGTAAGGTTATTATTATCTGTAGCATATTACAATGTGCATTGAAAGAAAGCAGTGACGTTAGGTATCATTAGTTCTCAGCCAGTTAGCTTGACTTTCCCCTCCTGAGTAAAGCAGGGGCACTCTTACTGCATGCAAACTCTAACTTCTTTAGGAATTTGCCCCCTCAGCCAGAGCCCGAAGTATATTCTTACATGCTCAGCTGGAAACCATTGTGGGTATAGCGGGTGTTTAATAGCATGCAAATCGAACATTTATCTGCTTAATGGGTCACTCAGTGTCCCCTTGCTCTGTATTTCTGCTATCTTCTCTGCTTAGTGCCCATCTAGGGTTACCTTTCATCTGCGCATCTACACCTCTGTCTCCCTGCACTCAAAATATGTTGAAGCACGAAACCTATGCCTCAAAACTACTGGTTGAGCCACCCACAACCACCATCCTGTTGTCCCTGCGACCTACTGTGCACTGGATCCTCTTTATTGCTCCTTCTCATTCTGCTGTGATGCAGGGTCCCTTTGGCCCTGGTCAAATGGGCCTTCATTGACATTTTTGGGCTTCCTGCCACACTTGCCTCCCAGGTCGCTTGCTTCTCACTTCTGGTGGGTCCACTCTGCCAGAACCGCTCCTCCTCTTCACCCGGATCTGTTATTCACGTTGGCACTGGTTAGCTATCAGCTGCCTCAATGTAATTTCTAATTTGTCATCCATTTGGCCTGTCATCTGGTGCATTGACTGCTTCAGGGAGGACTGCATCCTGGGATCCGATCCAAAAGCTTACAAGTAATCCCTCTAGCACGCTCCTCTTCCATAGTCTATGCTACCTCACAAGCCATTTGGCAGAACTGTGGCCTAACAATCTATCGCTCTCCACTTCGAGGCAAAAAGCAGACTCTACTCTTGGCCTCCTATGCCCCTCTTGCCCAGACTCACCATTAGAGCTCTGAATAGCAATACCATGTGCCAGAACAATAGAATGAGTCGAAGTTTCTGTCAAGATGGCTACTCCATGTTTGTGTATGATGTTGCGAGGCGATTTAAGCACCCGTGGGGGAACCCCATCAAAGATCCCCTCAGTGCCAATACCCGGCCCAAAAACAGGCCTTTTTCTGAGCTGATTCATCTGTCCCCACTACAAACACATATGAATGAGCCAAACCACTCATCTTATTGGCTTGGAGCACACGTCAGATACGCTAGGTGTGCATGCTGCTATCGGATCATATTGAGGATAACTGGTGCACTCCAACACACCTCTGGGGCAAGCAGGGGAGCTGATTGTGCAGTACACCCCAGTAAACCCAGATTCCGGCAGTGGGAGGGTGAAGTGGCACATGGACAACCATAGCTCTGGTCACGTTAACCAATGAAAATCCGTGAGAGGGGAAGCCATGCTAACTGCCTTCACCCATCCCACATCCTCACTCATCATCCAGGCAACCCCATCAGGACCCACCTATCCCACAACTAAAGCAAATAGATATTTGTGCTGTGAGGAAAAGGAAAAAGGACTCAGGGTTTCAAGGAGCGCAGAGATATAACCACATGAAGTGTTTCAATTTCTTTTGAAGTGTTGCTGCTGTTGTGGAAAAAAAGGAGAGAGAAGATATGCACAGGCTCCATGTCTTGTCTTAAAATGTGTTTCCTGATGAACTGCTGGACAGAATGGCAAAGCAACCTTTCAAATGTATCTTTGTTGTGTTTCCCTGTTTTCTTGTTGATTGTCTTAATGTTGGAGTTGCAGTCCGAGATAACAATTCAGAAAGAGTATATGGCAGCCACAATGCAGGCATGCCAGGAAGCATTGACCGATGGATTCCAATCCAATGGTTTTCCTCGAGCATGGATTGGCAGGTGGAAATGCTAATCCCATTCTGTGTCCCCACTCCAGCTGCCAAAGAGACTAAAATCCCCCAAAGTGTAAAAAGTGGTGTAAAAAAAAGGGGTCTGTCTGTTTCTAACACCACAATTTGCACTCCAGGGGATTTGAAAATGATGCCCTAAGAAAGCAGGACCTCCATAGTAGAGTATTAAGAGAGCTGGGGAAGATCCCAGTTACTAAGATTAGCTGAACTATGCAGTTATCAAAATTAGGATTAAGACTAAAGTGGTGAAAGTACTCGCTAAACTGAAGTAACTATGGCACTTTAATATACATTTTACTTGACTTGGAATAAAAAGCAATGTGTTTGAGGGTCATAAAAATGCAGGGAACATACTGAGCAAAAACACATCAAGACATATATTTTAAAAATGTAATTGCTCAAAATGTACTGTGTATTTTAAAATATGTATTTCACAAGACAAAAGACAAGTTATTTGTTTGTTGAATAGTGAATCTGCAGACAAGGCACCTTTGAAAAAAGTGCCATGGCAAACATTATGGAATAAATAATATCACTGCAAGCAATATGCCTTATTTCTGGGTTTTCTAAAGTGCAGGAATTCTTCGTTAGGTGAGCACTCCGTGTTATGTTTATAGTTTTTTGTACTGTGCCAACTCACCACTGTAGTAGTCTCAGAGTGCCACTTGTTTGTGTGCTGCTCTCCCACCAAGGATATCCATACTTTAGTCATGCAGAATTAAAAGAAGCATGGTAGCATAGTCTTTGAAAACCAGACGGGACATGCTCAGTATTTCAGAGAATGGAGGAAGTGATCGCCAGGGCACATTACAAATTTTGCCAACTCTGTTGCCTGCATGGAACAAAATAAGTAATATATAATAAAGATCTGTCCATCCACGGTTGCCATGGTTTTCCATGTTGCCTATCCAAAACAAGATTTCAAAAGCAGAAAACATTCAGTACAGCTATGACGATCACCAGGTCTCCGGCGCTGACACACAGGCAATGATCAAAGCTACCCCTAATGCTGCTTTATTTAAGTTTGGCTGGGGAGCTGCTCTATTCACACATTATGTTTTCAAACATGTGTATGTCATTGCCATTTTACAAACATGATGCAGAAAATGTAATTCAAAACATTACTTAAAACAATTCCAACTGTAAGTTGCAATGTGTGACTTTGATAGACAGTTTCTGTCCCTTTTAATGATTTTTCTGAATTAAATATTTCCAAGTTGTCCATGGATCGATTCCATGAGTTATGCATGTATTTATAAGATTTAAGAAGTGCAAACATAGCTGGGAGGCTACAGCGTGCAGTATATAGCAGACACTCAGAGGGGGTTGCAGGTAGGCTGTGCGCGGAGCTAGCAGAGATAGCTGGAATGGTTCAGAAACAGCGGACGCGTGAGCTCGGGAGGAGCAGAAATAGGGATGTGTAGGCTGATCAACTATTGGCGAGATGTTCTCCGAAGAGTAGGGTATCCAGGTCCTTCCTGAGGTGTAGAAGTTGGGCAGCCAGTTGTATCTGCATCGAAAAATTGTTCTAGAGACTGGTGCATATGAGAAGTCACTTGCCCCCTGCCACTCACACCCCACAGTAGCATAGATAGAACCGAAAGAGGAAGCAGAGCCAATATCAAACGAAGAATTGAGTTTTCACTGGGCTAGAGAAATAGATTATTGGAAATCCTTTACGCAAACAAAACCCATATGTTCTTTGTTTTAATTTTAGCAGAAAAAGGACGAAAATAAGAAAGAAAACGAAATACACAATTCTCGATAATATAGATGATCAGGAGAGGATGGAGCTGAGACCAAAATATGGTAAGGACATTATTAAATGTAATATGGCTCGTAGGGATTTTCGGTCATCCAATTGGGGCATCTAGAAAGAAAACGGATACCCTCCTCCTCCTTTGTTTCCTGTTCTCTGCATCTCTCTTTTCAGGTGGCAATCGATCCCTCATACAAAGAATAAGCGTCTAACTCTGGAGACACTTTTGTGCCCTGCACACCATCAAAAGCTGATGAAATCATTCAAGAAGAATTCATGGACGTAATCAAAATGTTATTTAATTGTGCAAAATTACAAGTTAACAGAAGGATGTGATATTCATCATGAATTACATTCTTAAAGTGACAAGTACATTTGGAAAATATACAGAAACAATAAGTTCCCTGTAGATGACAGGGTGATTTTTGATCTCTAGAGTTAGACTTATTCTTTGTATTTTTTATATCCCAGACTCCGTGTCAGAGCCTGTATTCCTCCCCTGCACCCTAAGTTCTACTGAATATATTTCCCATTCATAAGTGTGATTTTTCTTTAATTGGTGTGCTCTTATCTGTTTAATCAATCCCTCATACTTGGTTCTTTGTTTGTGTGGTGTGGTCCAATGTGCAGGTATTTTAGCAATGGTTGGAATCTGGTCGCGCCCAGAGTTGGATGACTCACCTCCTCAGTAGTGTGCTTTGGGTGAGCTGTATAGCGGTGGGAAAGAGGGAGAGGAGGAGTAATACTTTGTACTCAAAATCACACAGCTATGCACACACAGAGATAAACCAAGCATCCCTAAGGCCTCTGGACCTCAATGTGTTAACTTGGCCAGGCTCACCACATAAAGTCCTTCGAAGGTGGTGGAGGCTACATGACACTGTATAACACAATTTATATCCATCCCAGGAAAAGTGTGTCATGTCCAGACATACTGCCTAAATAGGTTTGGCAAGATTAATCAATAAGATCGCAGGCAGGATGGAATATATACAACGGACCAATGGAACTTTAAGAAAGGATCCTTACAATAAAGGTTTATTCTAGGCATTCAATAGCATCAACACATTTGATTGCAGGAAATGGATCCAGCACATTTTACCCTTAATCAGTACTTTAATGTTGTAAAGCCTAAATGTGGCCAATTACCCCAAAAGATGACCTGCCATTGCTTTGCAAGTTATTAGCTCTGAGTAATGACATTCAACCACAAAAGCATCCAATTAAAATGAATTTAAACTACATGACATCATGAACACAAAACTGTACGTCAAAAATAAAAGTAAATGTGTGGCCTTGTAAACTCAGTCAGGCTCATTTCTAACTGTTGGTCTAACACTCAGTCATTTTCATTTCAAACTGATTGGGCCTCATTACGACTTTGGAGGCAGCCATGCCCTTATTAAGGGCATGGTTGCCTCCAAAATAGGGTCCGGGTTCCCTGAGAGGGCCCGGTAATTCCTCCTTCAGGGAACCCGGGCCCGGACCGTCCCCATTCCCATTTGATCCCCCATAGGGCTCAATGGAAATTGGTGCGGGAGCTAACAACGGGCCGATTACGACTCGCCCATTGTTAGCTCCCTCTGGATGTCTGGTAAAACGAGACGTCCACATCGGGTCCCGCGAGGGAACCTCGTAATATTGCGGAATGGGTTTAACAGCGCCGCCACCATTAGCGGCGCCCGTTAACTCATTCCGCAATTGTTGTAATGAGGCCCATTGTTTTAATTTCAGTGCTCAGTTTCTCCCAAATGTCTTGGCTAACATATTCACAAACTCTAATCTTTATTGGTATGTTTTTCAATGCCGGATAACATATCCTCTGGGACATCTGAGCTACAGATGGTTAGATATTTGAAAATTCCCAAAAAAAGGAGCATTAATGCGAAGTGTCACTACATGCCAACGATGAAGACTAGAACGTCCAATCATCCTGACTTTATTATGTTGCTGCTGGTATTGGGTAAAGCAAGGTGTTTCCTCAAGCACCCCAATCATTCCAGGGTTTTAGTATGGCCACTGTCACGGTAAACAATTCACATTTAGATGCACAGTATTCAAATGTATTTTGTGTGGATAGACTGAAAATAAGGGGATAGATTTTGAACTTTGGGACAGGGCTTGGCAATCACTGGGTTAAAGTAATGTTTAACAATCAAAATCTCCATAGGTTCCTCATGGGACCTATATACATTTACCTACGGTATGCATGTACTGTAAACCTCTTAGAAAAGGAATGCTTGGAACAACTCATTTTGTATATTCAGAAGAGTGCTTTTAATTCATGGCACTTGGGTGGTGAAATGATTTTAGCGGCTAGGGGCTGAGACTGAGCTGGGTCGGGATGAATCACTAGCGACCAGTAGCAGAGGTTTTGCCAACAGAGCAAAGATACCTTCAGAGGTAAAGCTGATGTGGATACATTATCTCACGAGCAGGAAGCAAGAACACATGGCATCCTGAAAAGTTGCACTGGCATCAGATTGACTCGGGAGCATATCAATTAATTCTGGAAAGGCCCTGGTGCTGTGGGGGTGGAGAGGGTGGAGTGGGTGTCTGAGATGCAACATTTTTTACTTACCTCCTGCTGCTTTCTGTTATGTTCTGTGTTTGTACTTACACACGTGAATAGACTTTTTCTGTTCTCTGGAGTGCAAGTTGCAAGCTTATGTTGATGTTGTTTCACAGTTGGATACATTCTATCAAAATTTATTTTTAACATGTTGAGTTGTTTTATTGAGCTGTTCTTGTTTCCCTATAGTCTTATGCTTCCTATTCAGCCAAATACTAGGATAAGACCACTGCCTCTCCCCACCTCAGGACTCATGTTGTTCGTATGGGTTAGAATGCACTGCCACAGTAACACTCTGGAACAAGAAACACGTATGAGCAGAGGGCTACTGAATGCTTTAAGCTGCTGACTTTTGCTGAGGATTGCAAAGAGCACTAAAAAGTCGATCATTATCTGTCTTGTGAGGTGAAATGTACTGTACATTCCCTCAAAAGTAATGACGTTTTTTATGTATGGTGATGCCAGGCACTCCTCCCTTAATACTGACTGCTAGGAAATTCTTTAGACAAACTGGACCCAGGACCCCAACTACTGTATATCGCCTTTATATCGAATAATTCAAATCAAAATACTCCGAAGACAACTGGACTTTCCCTGGAATCTTTTATCTGTGACAAGGACTGTTGGTAAAGCTCTTGCTGCATAGGCAACACAACTCCAAATGGATCAAAGTTGATGTCACCCAGATATATTTATTCTTTAATATACCTTTGAGGGAGTTGGAGGGTTCCAACATTTAAGGAATATCAACAGGAATACGCACACTAATAATTGCAAGGAAGGTGGATGCTATCTTGAAATGTTCCCAACGACTCACTTCCAGGTATGATTGTGGATGCAAAGGAGTTTGGGATTTCTAGTGTTCCCAGTTCACCAACCCATCCACCTGCATGACAAAATGATTCTAACTTTCTTAAGTTGATTATTGGTGGCCCATTCAGGCTGCACCATGGAAGCAGTGGGCACGGAAGGACCCTGTTGTCAACTGGCTTTTGAGCAAAGGTTTTGAGTAAACGTGATTTAAGGTGATTGATGTCTCAGTGATTGCTCTTCTGTGAGCAGGGCAGTAGCTGTCTCTTCCCTTTTCTACTGGAACCTCCACGTGTCAATCAGGCAGACAGCAAATTGATTATGTGTTGTCAAATGAATTGCCCCCTTACCATATAACTTGAGTTGGTTAGCCTGCAGTCTGCTACCAACAACGATAAATCATCTTCTCACTCACCCACTGTAATTCTTTTTTGACTCTTTCCATTGAGGTAATATCACTGTCCCAGGATTTGGGGACAAAGGAAATTATGGGAGAAGATGACATCCTTGCCTACTGTGCATTCCTAAAGCACATTTCAGAGTCTGATGCCAGAATATAATGTGGAATTCTCGCATCACATTGCTATCTTGGATTCCCAGACTGGGGGCATTAGGCATCTCATTTGATGAAACGAGAGTCTTGAGTGTTTAAGGCCCACTTTGTGTTTACGAATCGCCAACGTAAATAAATATTTTTGTACATTATAATGTATGTTAACATTTTAAGTTCTATTTCTAGGAGAAACTTTTGAGTCCGGATTGGGGCCTTTTCATGTCAATTTTCAGTTTGAGGATGTTCATTAAAACTGCTAAATATATGGTGTCTCTAAGGGAGGCTACTTTGGGATGTAAAAAAAAATATATATTTTTTTTTATGCGCTTCATTCCGGATGCCAGCCTATAAGCACGGGACTGGGTATCGAACCTGTGATGCTGGGCACAGTCTTCTTTCCAATACAAGTGTGTTGCCCCTGAGCTATCCCCTCATTTTATACACTATTAGTTATTTCTGATTGGTACATTGTATAGAATTTCAAATCAAGCCTGTTGTTTTTAAAGGTTTTCAACATTTCATATTTTAACTTATCCTTTAGGTATTTTCTTTTAATGGGCCAAAAGGAAAGCCTCCAGCTCACCGAGGCACATGATTGTGAGTGGTTTAGAGAAGTGGCAGGTAACGTCCACTTATTTCTCACCAATAGACGATCCCATGCACGTGTTAACTCTTTCACCTCAAAGGTCACAGCTCTTGAGCTAGGAGTCCCTTAGGCTCCATATCATCCCATTGGCTCTTCAATGCTTACCTAAAACCTCTCACCAACATCATGTCTTCATTCACCGCTATCTTCCAACCTATGCTGACGATACGTAAAGAGCCTTCAAACTCTCATTTATTGCCATTGATTTTACTGATATCTCTAGTTGCTTGGACTAGATGATTGATAATTGTCTTTGATTAAACGCATCAAAAACAGAAATTCTCTTAAGGAGATTTTTATGAATCTTTGTTACGAGTTTCTTACCATCCGCAATCTCATATAGTAATGTGAGCGTTTCAGCTGTACCTGGTACTCTAGGTAGAGTACTCCAGCCTTGTTCGTCAGTGATGCATACGCCTGAAGCTGGCTGACATGATATGATAGGTTATTTATAACACACTTAATATGCAGAGGTTTCTAAGCACGGACCCAGGGATCGAACCTGTGTTGCTCCATGTCGTCTTGCTTCCAAGGCGAGCACGCTGCCCCCGAGCTATCCTCCCGAGAAATGCAAATCATGTGTGGATCTGAGGTCCTCAGATTCGATCAGGACACTGGCGTCAAACAGATCCCCGAGGTAGCCAAACCGTTATTTTCCTAGGCCATTCTTTTGTAAGTAACAGATACTTTGTCTCATACTGGGCTATGTATCAGGGGAATGTTGGCAGACTAAGGAGCATGAACCGCAGCCATTACTAAAAACCTATTCCACAGTTTCCTGCCTAATAACAAAAAGTGTGGGCGGTGACAAAATTGAACAAGGTCACACCATAGAGCCTCTTTCAGCATGTAAGAATGTATGGCAGTTTGCATTAGTTCAGTTTCTAAGTTGTTTTCATTAGATAGCCATAGAGATACAAATTGAATCTGTGCTGCTAAGTAATATAAATTCCTAGTCAGGTGTCTGAATACCACCCTTATCATATGGCATACAAAGAGTATTCAGGGATATAGAGGTAACACAGTTGGGCAATTATCAGAGTGCATGTGCGCTCAGGATCCCCTTATCTATACGGTGGGCAATCAGCAGCAACATAGTCAAGCTAGGTGTAGCCCCACACCTATTGCATGAAAAATCAGACTCAAAAGCCTTAACTTGAATGATTGTGCTTGATCATGAACAGCATAAACAGGTTTATTCCAATTTCAAAGTTGTATGGCAACATAAAACAGAGCAGCCTTTCCATTCATGTCCTGCCCTCCTTCCCTTGAAAAACATGTCTTCCAATTTCAAAATTGTATGACAGTATTACAAAGGAGCAGCCATTACATTCATGTGCTGCCCTTGAAAATCTCGTCAACATGTGTTTCGACCCATCAGTCTTTATCAAGATTATCTCTCTCTTAAAGGCAGTTGTACGGATAACAATTAATTGACCTGAATTTACAAATAATGCAAATTGTCTTGAATAGCTGTAACTGAAGTCTGGATAACATGATCATTTAGCAATCATAGATACAAATCAAGTAGACATTGTAAAATGAGACATCATGCAAAGAACACAAAACAGAGAAAGGATGGAGAAAAAAGGCAGTATAAATTGGTAAATTAATTAATTATACGTTAGATTATAACCACTTACAAGCTTCTATGTAATTAGCTCTACTATTAGAACTCATGCATTACAGCAAGAGCAACCTCCACCATACCGGTATAACATGCACCAGTTATATGTCACCCTAGTGACGGTCTGCCTCAGTGGTTTGAATAGCATAATTTAAGTGCCATCCCAATTAATGCTCCAGTGCGTCTATTCCATGTGATGGTAAAAGGTCCTAATTAAGTTATATCACTCACCTAAATTGCGTGTTTTGTCTTGAATAAGAATTGCTGTCTTGTATGTTTCATGGAACTGTATTCTACAGGACAGTAAAAAGATCTCGTTGCTGCTTGCCAATATGAAATGTGATGGCAATTGGCTGTGAAATGTCACTCACCTTTGTATGAAATAAGTTGTCTTGCCTTTCAAAAGGAATTAAACATCAGTTCCTTTGTTCCTGAAACAATGGAATGTTAAAGCGTTGCATAATTTAATAAGATGAGTTCTCTTCACTATGTCAGAGCTCAGTAAGAACTATGGCAGGAAAATGTCCAAACTACCCATGTTCAGGTGTAGCGTAATCACCTCGCCGTGCCGCAATTGTTTGGGTCGCGGCCGCCTTCTTGTCATAGTCCTCTATATGTGCGTGATGATGTCACATGTACGTGACCTGTGATGTCACTTCCTTGTCCAATGATGTAAATAATAAAACCGCGATCGCGTGCTGACATTATGCTCTTATATTAGAGGCCATGTCAAAGTTGTTTAAACTAATCATTAACATAATGGTATACCAAAGGTGAATGATGCATGGGGCCTGGCGTTGTGGGGATTGCTCATCATTGTCTTAAACGTAAGCACCATTATACATACAGGAGTATATTAGCGTACAGTAGTATGATCCCAGTTAAAGTCTACTGACTGATGTTCGATGCATTAACAGCGTATGGCTCTACCATTAACAGACAGATTCATTAGCATCAAATAATGGAACACCAGTCCCAGGCAAAGAGTCAGAGTACTTATCAAGTAATTAAACTCAAAAGAAGCATACTTCTATTCTCACAGCTGTAAATATCAATGTAACTGTCCTGTTTGCTGAATTAGTTACAGAAACACATTCATTTCATTATCCGAATTTAAGCTGATAGTGGTAGACAGTAGTTTGCAGATCATTCTGGATTATAGTTGGCATAGTAATAATTTAAGATCCCCCTCCTCTCTTTCCAAGGTTGGCTTTTAATAGTCCAATAAACATTTATTTGTGCTTGATCCTCCAACTGATTATGGGTTTGCCAATGGTTCACCAATGTTACTTGTTGATCTTGATTCCTAAGACTGTACAGAAGTTCTCTAACCCGTGTTCTTAATTCCCTAATAGTGCTTCCTATGTAAAAAATGTTACAAACACAAATTACAGCATAGATCACAAATTTCGTCTTACAGTTGATACAATCTTGTATATCCACTTGCAAACCTCCCAGACTTGAAAAGGATTCAAAGTCAGGGTGTGCATTGTGCAGCTACCACACTTATGAAATCCCTTGGCCCTCAACCATTTACTTCCAGTGACTTCTCTGGTTTCTGCTGGCTTAAGATATGACAGACAATGTGGTTCTGATAGTAGGATCCCTGGTAAATATTTATTTTATTTTATTTTGACATTTGTTAAGCTCACCGAACCCAGGGGCATCTGGGCACTGGTTACATGGAAAACTTAGTTACAGCAGGTTACAGGCGATGAGGTGCATTAGGTACATTGATTACATGGAGTGCGTTAGTTAATTACATTGATTACATTGACAGCGTTAGTTACAGGTAATGGTTACAAGAAGTAGTAAAGTAAGTGGTGCAAACATTTTGTCTACAGCAATATATGTGTTCTGGATCTGGGTAGGGACGGTGGTGCTGAATTTAGACATGTTATGATGAGTTCAGTTTGATTTGGAGGTCTTGTGAGAACAGCAAAGTTTTGAGGCCTTTGCCAAAGGACTAGAAGGAGCCATCAGACATAAGGCCAGCGGGAGAGCATTGCATAGTTTGGAAGCAATCACCGGGAAGCTGCTTCCCCCTGCTTTCTGACGCCTGTATCTGGGATGACAAGTGAGTGGGAATAGGCGTCTCAGGTAGGTCTGGTTGAAAGGGCCTTAGTAATTCTCCTGGACAAGTAGATATGTGCAGTGTTAGAGATACATGTGTGGGTCATTGCTAGTGTTTTGAATGTGATGGGTTCTCGGATCGGGAGTCAGTGTATGTTACATCTGGCTGAAGAGATGTGGTCTTTTTTGGAGATGTTTAGAGCTGCTCTTATGACGTCGTTTTGGATGATCTGTAGTTTTTTTATATTGAGAGTATTGGTGCCTGCAAAGAGGGATTTGCAGTAGTCGATCCTGGATAGTATGAGGGCTCTGGCGAAGGTAATGCAACTGTCGGTAGAGTAGACAGGAAGGGTCTGCAGACATTGATTAGTTTTTCAGTGTATGCTGCTGCTGAAGTGACAGAGCTAACCTGTCTGGAGTGCAATCTAGGTATACTCCCAGGCTTTTTACCTCTTTTGCGACAGTAATGGTGTAACCGTCGTAAAGGTTTTGTAGGAGCTGTTGAGTGTCTTTAGCCATGATTGTGTGCCAATGAGGAGTAGTTACGTTTTTTTAGTTATTGAGGCATAGGCCGTGTTGTGCCATCCACGCCTGGAAGGTATGGTAAAGTTTGCTGAGTGCGTTGGAGACAGTGTTGTAATTTCCGGAGAGGGGGTAGGAGGATTTGGGTGTCATCAGCATAGTTAGTGTATGTGACGCCCAGGGCATCAAAGAGGTCAAAGAGGGGTTTGGTGAAGATGTTATACAAGGTTGGTAAGATACATGAGCCTTGAGGCACTCCGCAGGTGACTGGTGAGGGTGGGGCTGGTGCTGAGGTGGAGAACACTCTCATAGTGCAGTTGGAGAGGAAGGACTTGATCCAGGCGATGACTTTGGTTGAGAAGTGGGCAGCTGAGGAGAGGTGTTGACAAAGAATCTTTTGATCGACCAGATCGAAGGCTGCTGAGAAGTCGAGGAGGGGGTCGACAGCCATGTTGCCATTGTCTTTGATTTCGTCCATTTGGATTTTTAAGTCCAGGAGGGCGGATTCCATTCCATGCCCGGGGCAGAAGCCCAATTGGCGAATGCCGAGGAGTTTGTGGGATTCGAGATGGTTTTGAATTTGCAGATAGGCTGCATTGTCAAGTATTTTGAGGAGGAAGGGTACGGGCGTGATGGGTCGGAGGTTGGTGGGTATGTTGGCGTCAAGTGTGGGCTTCTTAAGGAGGAGGAGTACCCAGGCTTCTTTTAGATTCTCTGGGACTTTGCCAGTGGAGAAGGAGTTGTTAATTAGTGACATAATGAAGGGAGCAATCTCTTTGGCGCAATCCTTTATGAGGGTGGCCGCGAAGATGTCTCCTTGGCATTTTGATGATTTCAGTCCTTTGATGATTTTAGTGGTTTTGGTAGCCGTGATCGGGATGAATTTGAGCCAGGGGGTGGAGGGAGAGGTGGGGGGATGTTGGTCAGGGGGCTGGATAGGTGTTGGGAGTTTGTTTTATTTGGTGGTGATTTTAGTTTGGAGTAGGGAGATTTTGTCTAGGAGTGCGTTTTGGATGTTCTTGCACCAACTGACATCTTTGGTGGGGCTATCTTCTGGGGAGCTGGTGTTTCTAGCTAGTTTAGAATGGCAAAGAGCTCTCTTGTGCCAGTTAGCTTCTTCTATTCTCCTGTTGTAGATGGAGCTTTTGGTTTGTAAAATGGCTTTTTGTATTTCTTGGAAAGGGCTGTGAAGTGCTGTTTATTCTCGTTGGTGGGTGTTTGTATCCGGATATTCTCTGCTGCCCTTTTAGAGGAGCGTAGGGTTTTGAGGCTGGGCATATACCAAGAGTTGAGGTGGGCACTTGGTTTGGGCTTGCATACACTCAGAGGTGCTACTTTGTTAATGGCTTTCAGGAGGGTTTGGTTATAAAGGTCGACCATAGTGGTTGGCTCTGTGATTGTGTGTGTGTGTGCTGTTAGTGGGAGAAGTAGGGGGAGTATGTTGGCTGGCAATATGTTGCATGAGTTTCTTGAGAGGGAGGCCGGAGCTGGTTAAGTTGGGACCTCCGAGCGGGCTGTCTCGATAATGTTGAAGGTAATGACATGTGGTCTGACTAGGGGCAAGGAGCGTTGGTTAGAATGGTGGTGTTGCAGTTGAGATTTGCTATCCAATCTAAAGTGCGGCCTTTATCATGGGTGGGGCTTGAAATCAGATGTGTGAAGCCTAGGGATGCAATGGTGTTGGCTAGTGTGAGGGCATGGGAGTCAGATGGATCATTGTAACCTAGGTAGATATCTCCCAAGAAGATTATTTTGGAGGTGGGCTTAGTGTTGGTGGAGAGGATATGAGCAAGGTCTTCCTAGAAGGAAAGCAGGGGGCCTGGGAGTCTGTAAGTTAAGTGAATTGTGAGGATGGCTGTAGCAGAAAGGGCATTTTTAATTGAGAGTAGCTCGTCTGAGCTGATGGATTGATTTGGGATTTCTCTAAAGGCAAGGGTATTTTTTGCAATTAAGGCTACTCCTCCTCCTTTCCTCAGGATAGTATAACCATCTGGGATGGCTAGGGAGAGAGTGCAGTCATGATTCTGTGATTGCTTAGAAGTCTAGTCTGTTGGTAGAGATGAGGTCTGAGATGTCAAGAGCATGAGCAAGGAGGGATCTGGCATTGATGAGCGCTCCTGTGAGTAGTGTTGTGGTGTTCGCTTTCATGTCGGGAGTGGGGACAGCCTTACTAGGTGTGTGTTTTGGGCTAGTGTGGGAGGGGGGTTTGGGAGTGGTGGTGGCAGAGGCTCTAGATATGGTGGCCGTGTCTGGGATGAGTTCAGCAGGGATGTTGTTGGCTAGGCGAGCTGTCGTAGTGGGATAAAGATGGTGGTCAGTGGCAGTGTCCTGTATGAGGCAGCTCGGTTCAAGGGCCAGAGTTGTCTTGGCGTTGTTCTTGCAGTACATGTTGTGGGGGGTGATTAGGTGGTCTAGTGAAGCTAGGGGTGGTGGCTCTAGAGTTGAGGCAGGCATTCCCCCAAGTGAGCAGCGGGGTAGTGGTTAGTAAGTGTTGTTTGCCTGTGAGTAGGCGAGACGCTAGTCTTCTATTTCGGTGGTCAAGGGTACAAGGTTGACTAAGGCTTAGGGTCTGCATGTGTTTCGTGCCTTGTGGGCTGGAGTTGAAGTGGAGTGCCTTGGGTAGGAATGGAGATGGTGGGATATTGAGTGAATTAGGGAGGTTGTTTGACATTTGTAAGGTAAGTGTGTGTTTGATGTTGTTGGAGGTGGCATACCATGAATGGTTGGAGAGGCAGATGGATGGCTTGAGTGTGCACTAGGCTTGGAGTAGGCAAGCTGGGGTGATGTGGGGCCTGGTGAATAGGCCAGAAATGGAGTTGGAGGACATCATGGCGAGGTGAGTCGCAGGTGATGCCTACTTAAATGGGTTGTATTAGTTTGCCTGGGTCTGATAGTGGTGTGCCTAGTGTTGTGTGTAAATGTAGTTTATGGGTGCAGATCAAAATCGATTGAGTTGAGCACAGCTAAGAGCTATACAATGGAGCAGACTTGAAATTGAATGGCAGCAGGTACATGCTAGGGATCTATGTTATCACTGCGCCGCCCATAATTCCGCAGACGAAAATGTTGACTGCAATTACGGCGCGGCCCAGTGATCAGATAGATCACTTCTGTCTGCCTGCCTGCATTCCCTAAAACCACGACCCCCCCCCATACCGCCACCACATACCTTTACTGCGGTGCACTCCTTTGTGCGGTACTGACAGGACAGGGTCCTCTTTTTTCATTTTTATTTTTTTAATCTTATCCCCGCTTACTGTAATGGTAAGCGGGGGATACCCCCGCAACCCCTGACCCCGTTACTGAGCCCAAAGAGAGCAGGGGTTACTGCTGCAACCCGAGCTCTGTAATGGGGGTCGGCATTTTTGTACAACGCTCACAATAGTGGCAACATTATTGTACAATTCCCATGATAGTCAGTTAGCTGAGCACATCTAAAATCAATGTTAATGCTCATCTAGAGTCACTTTGTAAGGCACAGCAGGCTAGTTGCAAAACACATGTAAATCACTTTAAAATATCATCTAGAGTCACTTTGTGAGGCACGGCAAGGCTAGATCCAAAACACAAATAAGTCAATTTAAAAGCACATCTAATGTCACTTTGTGGGACACAGCATGGCTAGATGCAAAACATTTCATGGTAAAATGAAAAGCATATTTGTAATCAGTTTTGCATTGCAGGGCGCAATAGGCTCAATTTGTAAACATGGGTCATAGCACTTTGTAGTGGTGAAGCAGGATTGACTCGTGAGAGAACATGAGGTTCCATTTTATGTGTGTTGCACCCAGAATAAGTGGGCAGGAGCTTTAGGCAGACTGGGGATGTGGGTCAAGATTGTCAAGTGGTAGTGGGACGAAAGGCAAGGCTTACCATTTTAAGAGGACTCAGCCTTTGCAACCGTTGCAAATTAGAAGTGGTCTGGCAGCACTATCTCTCAGGGCGTGTCCACACTCAGACAGGAGCCTTTGGTGTGGGCCTTGTGTGGTGGGCTGGCTTCCAGCCTTTCCGGTTGGTCGATTGGATAAAGGATCAAACAAAGTCCAATCAGAGCTCTCGAAACATGGGAGGTGGTGTAGCAGGCACTCCAGTGCTTGTTGGTGAGGTCTAAACAGTGGCCATGTTGGAGGGATGGCTGATGCAGGGCAGGCACCAGCAGTATGCAGAAGTCAGTGGATTTGTCAAAGCGCCAGTAAAGGCGCGCACAGGTATTCGCTGGGAAATTAATTAGAGCACTGTTGCAAATGGCAAGCGGTTGCCACGCCGCCATAGCTGCGCTCTGTGCACGCAGTGCAGGACATGAATGGGAGCAGCCTGGCTTACCTTGCGGTCGAGGAGATTCTTCCGAGGCCTTGTGAGAGGGATGGCTCAGACACGAACCTTGGGCTTGGCATCAATGTACTTGTGTAAATCTGTATCCATTAGTAACAAGTGCCAGTGCTTACAAACAATTCTAAACAGAACTCTGGTATCCCTTTAGTGTTTAGTGAAAATGGTAATAGACGGATTATCATTAGTTTTGTCTTTGACCTCTGGGGACACCATTTCTTTACGATCAATTTTAAGAATTGTATTATATGCCTTCTGGACACATTCTGTGGAGTACCATCTTGCTTGGAATCTTTGTTTGAGCAGACTACACTCCCGCTCAAAAATCCTGTCATCACTTCAGTTCTGTCTGGCATGAGATAATTCACCCAGCGGTATATTGTTAATGGTTGATTGTCTATGACAACTAGTTGCAAAAAGAGTAGAATTTACTTAGGTGGGTTTTCTGAATGTTCTGGTGTGTATGTGTCCCGATTTAATGTAAATATGCAGATCAAAGAAGTCAGTGGAGCATTGGTCTACATGGCCTTTCAATTCTATTCCAAATGTGTTATTGTTAAGATATCTCACATACTGATTGAACTGTTCCTCCGTACCAGCCCATACACCAATTACATCATCAACGTATCTCGTCCACAACTTGATGTTACTCATAAATTAATTATTCATCAAAGCATGTGCTCTTTCATAATGTCCCATGAATAAATTAGCAAAAGGGGGTGCATACTTTGCACCCATAGCAACCCCTTTGGTTTGTAGGTAGTACTCTTCATTGAAGATGAAGTTATTGTGATTCAATGTAAATTTGAAGAACTCTTTTATCATTACAATATGATTATAGTTAGAGGCTGAATGATTTCTGAATGTGTATTCTATTGAGTTTATGGCTCATTGATGGTCTATGGAGGTGTAAAATGCTTTAACATCCAGTGTGTCTAATTGGAAATGAGGTTGCCACACTATATCTTGCAATATTTGTAACACCTGTGTACTATCCCTTATATATAACGGAAGAATCGTCGCCGCCTTTCTGATTGCACTGTTAATATACTGGGACAAACCCTCAGTAACCCATCCAATCCCACTTACTATGCGGCGGACTTGAGGTAGGCTGTCAAATGCTTTGTGTACTTTCAGAAGAAAATATATTGTTGGCATGACCGGTTGTGTAACAAGCAGGCAGCGTTTGTCTTCATCAGTAAGTATCCCTTTTATGTACCAATTGTCAATAAGATCTGATAATTCTTTTACCACAGCCTTTGTGTCATTAACCAAAACATGTTCATAGCACTCAGTGGTTGCCAAATGTTCTTGAGCCCTGTGAATATATTCCTCTCTGTTGAGGATAACCACAAGGTTTCTGTTCTGAGTTTCCAAATCAGAACCGGGAATTGAGGTATTTCCTGGTGATTTCTATTTGTTATTTTTGTGGGAATTGTATGAAACAAACTTGTTCGCCCAAAGGCATCAATGCACGTTAGAGAATATTGAGTGCATATTTTGACTGCTTTAACCAGTAGCAGAGTACAATGAATTGTATTTTCGAAAAGGTCATGTCTTCAATTTCCATCTGAAAAGAAGGCGTTCGTGTTCATTTCTTAGTTAAGCAGGTTGATCATTCCATTTCTGCAATGACAAAAGATGTAAGCTGTTTCCACACAGTCCTGCTGTCCTGTATATGAGGACAACCAAGTTGGAATTTTGCAGTGATCTCAGATTCTGCAGTGGGAAATAGCTCTGCAGTCTGTGTGGAAAAATGTGGACTTATTTAAATATAAAGCTTTATGAACAAGACACCAACATTTAAATGTAATTCTGCTCACAACTGGCAGTCAGTGCAGCAAAGCCAATCCAGAAGACACACATTTATAATTGAGCAGCTTCAAAAGATGTCTGGTGGCTGTTTTCTGGATCCTTTATTACCAACCTATAAATTTAAAAGAGTGCCGTAGATAAATGCTGATGCCAATATCCAGACGAGGTGAAACAAAAGCATTAACAGCTGTCACCTTTTTGGAGAATTTGAGGTGCGGGAGAAATCGTCTCAATTGCCTCCTGTGGAAAAAGCAGGCTTTCACCACCATTGAGTCTTGAGCATTTGTCATCCAAAAGAATGCCTAGGTTATGAACAATAGGATCTGAGGTTTGGCAAGACTAAAATCAGTCTTGCCACAATGCATGATTCCATGGGCTGCGTATGGCATTTATTATGATAATGTTCATCTTACTTGTATTAATTTTAAGATTGTTTTTATTCATCCAGCATTTTATGGATAATAGACTGCCTCAGTTTGCAGGACATAACATATCTGTTGCCAGATAATCATATATGTGTCTGGGTGTTGTTGACATAATCCATAATAATGAAAACATTTGACTGAATCAAATTAGCCAGACGAGATAGATTTCCCATCGCCTGCTGCAATTCTCCAATTGACACATTAGAACTGAGTGATCAGCATTGCCAAAGGCAGCTGACAGATCAATATTGAGGCTCCCACATCAAGGTCATCAGCCTTTCTTGAAGTTGATCATTAATGGGCAACATAACAATCTCTGTACCCCAACCCGGTCTAAGTTCTGACTGTGCATTGTCTAGGGGATACTGGTCCTGTACAAACCTCTGCAACTTCTGCTACACTCTTCATCCTGCTGTTTTGATGGGGGTAGAAGTTGAGATTTAGAGCAAACATTTCTCAGGTCACCTGGGTCAAAGGATGGCATCTTCAAACAAGGATGTGCAGAGGCATGTTTCCAAAACTCTGGAACTAGCCCTGATCTCAAGAATGCCTTAAACAAAGAAACAATATCTGCTTTCAAAAGATGTAATCTGTCCTTGAAGATCTTAGAGGTGACTGGGTTCAATGCAGAGCATGAACATTGTGTGGTGTTTATCAGTAGCTCTAAGTCTGTGATGGATCAATCTGTGAACGGTCCAAAGGAGGTAGTTAATGAGATATCCTTATTAATATTGTCTATAGTCTTTCCTTGGTTTAGGATATCAGCCCTTATCTTCGCAATCTTTTGTGCAAAATACCCAGCTAAATTATCCACTTATCTCCTAACATTTGAGATGGAGTAAAGGTGGCTGTCATTTCCTGCAAATTGCCGATTTCTTTCAGGAATTGCTGTCTATTCTGTCACTAAAGTGTTCCTTCCTGGCCGTGAAGCATCCAGTTTGTAATTTTGCATCTGCTTTTTAAATGAAATCTTGCCCTTATAGTCAACAGTTTGCATCCATTTCTTTTCTAAATTCCTAGTCATACAAGTCAATGGAGCAGAGTTATTGAGAGCAAAGTGAAATTGCACTAAAAACATATTTTTTTGATGAGCAATGCGAAAGCTTGAAGGCTACGATGATAAATACATCTAGGATGCTGAAATGAAAGTGAAGAAGTTGATGAGAAATAATATAACACCCAAACATGAACCTAAATTGTAGAAGTATGTTTGACATGTATGGAATTACTGTATATAGGAAGTACAATCGGACCACTGAAGATTCAGAATTTATGAACATCTAAGAGCCATTGAAATTAACCATTTAGCCCAAAATTGGAAAATCGATGACACATTAATGGAAAATTAGAAGAACTTCAGCATTGTGAAATTGAGAGAAGTGAAAGCTGTTCAAGAAGATGAGACAGAAAAATATACAACAGCAAGAAGCAAAAATAATCTTCTACTTTAGAAGTACTAATGAAGAATTAAATACAGACCTTGAATTTAATTGTTTTTGCGAATGATCAGTAGTAGTATGAATGACACTAATAATTAGGTATTATTTTTTTAATTTATTGCATTCAAATTGTAAAACAATTTTTTAGCAATGACATTTTTTTACAATTACATTCAATTGTAAACTGTGACAAACAGAAAACAGAAAAGAAAAAGAGAAAAAAGGAGAAAGGAGGGGGGAAGAAAGAGAGGAAGGAAAAACAAGAAAAGGAGAGATAAAATAGAAGAGAAATTCACAGCATCATAAAGAACCGACGAAGAGAACTGTTTAAACCAATCAACTAGGTGTGCCAAAGTCAAAAGATAAGCGCTCAAGGATTTGAACCAGGGCTATAACATACTTGATTTTCGCACCACCAATTAATAGGTATTAGCAAAACAGTAAATACTCCCAAACTCATAGCAAATTATTTGCATTCCAGTGTGCACATAGCAATGCCAACCACTCAACTATTAAAATGGGAAACAATGGCCTCTGGATAACTTTACTAAACTTGTGGCAGCTATGTGGGTATATTGAAAACCTTATGGTATCAGCTTTGGGGGATGTACATGAAGACATTAAAATACATGTATAGAGCCATAATCATAGAGAACAAGGGTCTTATTACAAATTGGACATTAGCATCATACACACATCTATATCATAGAAGTACTTGTATGTTGCTAAAAGGATGGACAGCAAGATCATAAATAATTTTTGGTATGTTTAAGAAATTAAACTGATTCAATGAAAACTGAGAACCAGCATATACTAATATGGTGCATAAGGAATCAGCAGACATAGGGTAACCAGTCCTGTTTTGTATGTTTAATCTACACCCCTCGCATCACCTGACTAGCTAGACACTGTCCGTCCCCATCATCCCCCCACCGTGTAAAGCTATTCCCCTCCTCTGTGTCCTCTCTATCCTACCCCCGCTGTATATATGTTCCATTGTTACCTCTGAAAAGCACTCCGTTATGCATCTGGACTGTTGTATACCTCTGTAAAGCGCTCTGTTGCTTCTCAAAGCTAGGTCTGCGCTCAATAAATACCATAATAATAATAATGTGTTGAATGAGACAAACAGAAATGTCATTTTGACTAGTGGTTTTTCGTGCATGAAAAACATATATTCATTAATAAGGCTAAATATTAAACTAATACCTTGAGGTAAATGTGTGTGCACCAACTGCTATTTACACACAATAGAACAGCTTAGACTTGACAGTGGATTATCAAAGACAATATGAGTAATACAATACACTTTGTCCCTTGGTACATGAGTATGGGACACCTTCCAAGATGGTGAGTAGAGAACACACCTCAAGAAGAAAAACGAGTCCCTCTTTTATGTTCAGAGCATGAAATAAATAAGACTACAAGATGGCACACAAATAACTGGAATGCTGGTTTGCAAGCCGTTATCATGCGGTAGTTCTTCACATACAAGAAAACGTAGAAATTACGTGAGGTATTTTTTTTGTCATAGATCCTTGTACTTTAGTCGTAATGGTACAAGATATTGGATATAGTAAAACACAATATGATAGTGAATATTCCAATCTAAAGATCATAATTAAGGGCACCCAAATATATGTAAAGCCTTATCTGGTCTGATTTTGCTCATCATGTTACATTTGGAACAGATCAATAATTGAATTTACTGAGGAAAAAGATAAAACACATTTGGAGAAGGAAATAATTGGTGAATCAAGAGTCTTATTTTATCATTAGTACATTCTTACACAAAGTGCACATATCATTTGTTATTTCCAATGGCACATTTAACCTAAGAGGTGCCAAGAACAATTTGAGCTAAAAAAAATCTTTAGCCTATTTGTGAGACATCGTTTCACCAGGTATGTGATACGTGTATGTAGAGGAGATCTTTTTCAAAGAGATATGAGGGATGACATATGCTGTGTGTGATTTGGGAGAATATCTGCACGTTTCTATACATTTTTCTCATACTGTAATTAAAAGAGATATGCTAGTGAATTGTCACTATCTGATCAATAGTTCCTATCATTAATGCAATGACTAATTTTGATTTTTCTTTGTTTTTCTTTCCAGTTGCTTTGAACATATTGTTATCGATGTTTCTTTGGCTTGGTTAATGAATATTCATCTTGGTATGGGATAATTGACAAGTTTGATTGTGGTTTGGGATACTTAAAAGCCCTGAAGTATCTCACAACAGGTTATCAATATGTGAGACTTATGTTGTGAAACACGTGTTGGCACGAATTGGCAACAAGGTGAACATGGGATTTAAATGACAGTGTGGTAATTTAGAATTGGAACTACAGAAGGACTGTCCTTCTAAAGGATATATATATATAGATAGATATATAGATATTTTGGGGTAAAAGCAGAACAATATAATTGGATATACTTGGGATGATAGAACTGCATGAAACTAATGACATATACATTATGCATAATGGGTGGTTACCTTTTTTTAATCTGTGTACCGTCAATTAAAGAAACTGCACTACCAGTTGTGGTGCTGTGGTAACGCTGAATGCACAAAGTGAGGCTATTAATAGAAAGACACATTCAGATGTATTATAGGCGAGGTATAAATTAGCTTAATATAGACTTCATAGGCACCTGCCAACTTTTTTGTTGCACAAAGCAATGTGTTCAGTTCTTAGAAAAATCACTTGTGGTGCATAGCTACAGATTTCGGCTTGCAATTTTTCCACAGGACAATGAAATACTCTTCTGAGTCACCAAAGAGATTAGCGTAACCTTTGGATTGCTAGATGTCATATGCTATCCGATTAGAATCTAACTTCATCCTGCATGTTTCCCTAGTGAGCTTCTTCCAAGATCATGATTTAAAGAGACATGTAGCCTTGTAAGCATTTGTATAATAGAGACCAAAAGGCCAACATGATAATGATTTCTTATTTGTGTAGCACTTTCGCCAGAGCCCTGTTCTTAGAACATTTACATACAATTATCACCCATCGAAGTTGGAACTCAGGGTTATGGCCACTTTAAAGGGCCTCTGAATGAGATAAATTAGGAAATCAAAGTTCCATGATTATTTAGTCCTGCCTATAAAACAAAGCAAACCTGCCACATTTTTATCAGGGCAGGTGTGTGACAAGATTCTAATATTTGGATGGACCAAGTCATTAATATGCAAAGGAAATCCAAATCCTCTTCCAGTACCTTAGATATTGCATTAAGGAAAAAACCTTTTCGTCATCTTCCACAGAAACCACACTTGTACCAATCTGGGTCCACTGGTCTGGAATGAATGCTGAGGATTGTCGCAGACATTTTTTGTAAATTCAAATGGGTTAAGTGGTACAGATTTTCTGCCTTCAATCTTGTTATTGCTTGAGGGTGTAAAGTTTAATTGGATGAGAACAGGTTATTACCATCTCCCAGCAAGACCTTTCAGATCTAGCCGAAACACAAGGTTTTCGGCTTCGGCATCATCTGGCACAGGCGTGTTGTGACAAACTGCTTGCCTTGCTCTGCCTATAATAAAAAAACTACCTTTTGGGCTTGGTTAAGAAGCAAATGGAGAAAATGGGTGGCATAGAAGTTTGAAGTGAGCAGAGACCAAGAGAAGGGGAGTGTACGAGGAGAAAAACAAAGTAGAGGTGGCTAGATGAAATACCAGGAGGAGATTTGAAGGGGATTAGAGGAGATAGCTTCTCAGCAGGAAAGAGGTGTGAAGAACTGCAGATGAAGGTAAAGAGATAGCACAGAGTTTGGGAAGAGAGGTACCCCTGGCATTGGGGAGAGGCACCAATGATGTTGGAGGGAGAGATACTCTATAGGTTGTGAAAACAAATAACTCAGAATGTGGGAAAAGAGATAACGCAGAGGCGGCAAGAGATATATCTCAGACAATATGGGGGAGATGCCCCAGAGGGTGATGAGAGAGTTACTGCAGACAATGGGGAGAGAGATACGCCAGAGATTGGAGAGAAAGTTAGCCAGAGGTTGGAGGGAGAGATACCCATAGGTTAAGAGAAGCAACAAAGGCCATTGGTGCAACCAAAGGGTATTGGGTCTATTGATTGACTCCCAAGTGATATTTGAGTCAACCTGCTCATCATAAACTACTTGACAGGCTAGACTGTTCGTTTGATTAAGGTGGCCAACCTGCTAGCCTGGTCTACCAGTTTCTGTTGGGGAGAGGGAAATGGTTTAGTTTGGAGATGAGGTGGCAGCAGGGATTGGAGTTAGAGGGAGTAATGCAATTATGTGGTCAGGGGAGCAGAGGAATGCAGGGTTTCGGGAAGGGAAAAAGAAAGGGGAGTAGTTGGGAAGGGGGCAGGGGACACAGAAAAGGATACGGGCAGGAGGGGGTGGAGCAATACTGTAGTCTGGAAACAACAAGAATACGAGGACCATGGGCTGCGGGTGGACAGGTGGAAAGAGGTTTTAGTTGGAGCCTCTGCACAACATGGGAAAAGGGAAGGAAATAAAGAAAGGAAGATAGAAGCAAGGAAATGGAATGAATGAAACCAGAGGGATGGAAAGAGCATAGACACAAAATCAAGAAGAGCTGCAAAGGAAGAAGGAAAAGAAGAAGCCAATGAAAAGCTTTTAATATATACATCTGAAGATGAAGAGTACATTCCGACGTCTACCAGGTGGCAATCAGTCACCACATGAACATGAAAATGTATATATGTTGTGCAGTACAGCACGACAATGACTTAAGAGTTGAGCAGTCTATGGGGCTCATTACAAGTGTGCCGGTCTGGAAAAAATGCCAGAAATAATGCTGGTAATTACAGCTCTGGCATTTTTTCAGGACTGGCACACTTCAAGTTTGCTGTTGAGGGCCACAGATCTCCCAGCAGGCAGGCCTGTTCAGGCCCCAGTAATTGCAATAATCCCATCCCATGGAGTCCTATGTGCATGGTAACTTCCACTGTGCTGCCCGTAATATCCCAATAAAACCGGGATATCAGGTGGCAGAGGTGGTAAGGGCAGTTTCCCGGTATCCTGCCGAAATTACGGGCGGGATACTGGGAAACGCATAATGAGGCTCAATGTGTTGGTCCATTTAGAATGAACAATAAACATAGAACCCAACCAAGGGGGAAGAGCCCTAGAAGAAGCAGGAGACTAAAGATAAAATGAGCTAAGTAGTCTAGTTAGAAAGGGAAGGAATGTACCCTTCAACCTGAGAGAGCAAGTAAAGCCATAGGAAGCAAAGAAAATGGAGGAAGATACCCCAGGAATGAGACGCTGAGCCAGGAGAATGAAAGGGGGAGAACAACCCCAGGGCAAAAGACCCATTAAAGCTTAAAGACGGAGAACATCAAAGGAGAAATCGATATAGACGCAAAAATAGAGGGAAGATCCCACAGATATGTCCGGCATCTAGTGGGCTGGGGGCGGGGTGGCAGTATTAGGTATAAGCTCACCACAGAAGTTTGAGGAGGTACCAGGAAGAAGATTTTAGTGAGAGGAAAGGAGAGCAAGTCCAGGATGAGAACCCGGCAGAGGGCATGGAAGAGGCTAGCTAGAAGAGATGGTTCGGGAGTGACCCACAATCCCCATAGTCAAAGGTGGAATCCTTTCCTTCAACACCAAAAATAGCCTATAAAAGCAGGGAAGAAGCAAGCATAACACTCCTATCAGTAGTCATCCAGATCTGGAGAGTAGCACAAAGCGACCTGTGGATGCTTCTCATCTCATAAGGAAGGGTACAACACCAATAGGACTGATAACAAGCATTTATAAACCCACCTTGGAATGTGACAAGACCTCCTCCTGTGTTGAGCCCTTTCCTTTTGTTATTTGTAAATACATCCCTTTCTAAACCCACTTAAGTCTATGTGCCTGTTTGATTGACACTGCTTAATGACCTTTTGATTCATACGTAGGATGCATCGGTATACATCCTAGGGCTTTCCACACTAGGGGGGAGTTACACATGTTAAACAGTTATACAACCACAGGACAAATGTGGGGTTCTTCCAGAGAAAAAAACGTGGTTTGGGGGCTGCCTAAGTCTCCTAGGATCCTACTCTGAAGCAGTCCCTGAAGCAAATGATCCTATCAACAGCAAATCTCCCAGAAGTCATCTCTGTGAAAAGGCCCTTAGAGTCCAAGTCCATCAACCAAAGACTGCTCAGAAACTGCTAAAATCTTCACCAAGAGTCCCAACACCAGAGGAATAACAGCATTGCATGGTCTAATATGCAGAAGAGACCCGCCCCTCAGTGACCCAGCACCAAGAAGACCATCATAAACCTATATTCCCTTTACCTGGCTGAAGACTCAACTCCAGCATTGTCTTCACCCTGCAGACTTGAAAGAGTACACACTAAAAGTACTCCAAATTCTTGTCTCGGCAGGTGAGATCAAAGCCATTGGATTGAAGTTGGGGAGAGTCTAGCCAGGCTTCAGAGAGTGAGGAAGGTGTACAAAACAGTTCATGACAGAGAGGCCCAGAAAACTTCCCAATCTCTGGAACAAGTACCTCTAGGCTAGGTGGAGGCTATGGATGCAGAGACGGAAGATCTATCCAGGAGGTCTCCTACCTGGGTGGAAATCCTGGACAGACTGTCCATCTTTAAACATCTGAAAACCATGACTACCGAAGCCCCAACATCATCTTTAGCACTGTATGCTGTCGTTTCGCCAATGTTTTTTTTTCGATGGAATTTGTTATGCCACAATTCCATTGAAAAAACTCATTGACCTATAGAGTGGTGGTTAAGGGGAGAAAGGGGGCGGAAGGGGTTTGGGGTGCGTCATTAAATACAGGGAAGGGGGGACTTGAGGGAGAACCCACCTCAATAGAAATAAGAAAATCGATGAGTTTTTTTTGATGGAATTGTGTCGGCAAATGAACATAGAACCCTTTAGCCCAGCTGCAAAGGTTTGTCTCAGGTAAAGAGCCAGGCATTCTTTCGCAATGTTACGTGGATTACCCAAGCAAGCAAATGGGATAAGAAGTGCTTGGCCCCATATATTGCACCACTTTGTATGGGAGACCTCCAGATGCGGTGGACAGACAACTTCCTAGGCAGGATGCACGAGAGGCTGGGATTCTGCAAGGAATATCACAGGCAGCAGATATGTGATGTGGGTTACTGCCGCTAGAAACATCTTGTCAAACAAGCTACCAAATCTGGTACACACTCGAAAGATACCTGGAGGAAAGCATGTTAGAGAAGGTGGGGGAGTTGGTCGTGGAACAATGTGTGGCTTTCTTTCCAATGTGCCTTCCCAAGGTCAGATTTGTCACTTACACCACCAATCTTTGGAATCCACCATCAAAACAGTTGCAGTTACCTGACAGCCCGACAGTGGAAGCGGGCGGGACCACAGACAGTGGCCAAAAAACTGCCATCGGCCCAAGCTCCTGTTAGAAGAGATTCACTAGGCGTAACTCTTCTCCCAAGAACAGGATCCACACCATCCACCAGGCATAACCTCTATTGAAGCTTGTTGACACATCCGCAAGAGCAGAGGAAACTAGGAGCAACATTATCTGATTGGCCACTCATCCACACTATGCTTGTGGGACCATGGGCAGCTTGGCAAGGAAATGTTATACTCAACCTCCCCAGAATCAATGGATATTAGTAATTGTGTTCCTGTACACCAGTGAGAGGAAGGAGGAAGAGTGTTGGCTCCCTCCAAAGCCTGACAAAGATCTAGAAGCCTTGGTGATATGAGAAATGCTGGCCTACGGAAAAGGAGTGTGAAAATACTATAGCGCCCTGGTGCTGGAAGGTCAAACACTGTAAGCCCTTCCAAACTCTGAATGTCAGCAGACATCACTAAATGGCTGGGCTATCTGAAAAGGTAATTGTTGGGAGAAATCTTTCACAATTCGATCAGTGGTTCCATGGGATGTAAAAAGAGGACCCTCGTGGAGAACCCTAGAAGTCAGAATCCTGGGACAGGATGGACTGCTCGATAGGGAGCTGTGATATGACCTTAGAGTGGCCTCTGGACATCAGGGAGACATTCTCAGGGCCTCGAGAAATGGCCTCCAACCCCCCCTCCCCTTCAATCCCCCCAGTTATCTCTCACTGAGGAAGCCAGAGGAAAAGGGGAGAGATATATGATAAAGTACCCTACCTTTCTGCAGGGGATGTGAAGGGGTGGCCAAGTGGTCTGGGTGCTGCCACATGCTATGTGATGTAGGGCCCACTGGCATGAGGAGGATTCCTGGGTCTACCCCACTCCCAACTGTGAGCTTGGGAGGGACTTATCACACAGACAGCATGATCAACCTGGGCTCTTTCGGAAGGTTAATGCCACTGGTAGAACTACAGAGGGGCGTGAGAGGAATACCCACAGGGACTCCAGTCCTACAGTATAGTTCTACAAGGGTGTGATCTCCTGCCATTGTCTCGCGAGCCCTTAGCCCAAACAATTTTTTTCTCACGGTCATAGGTTCTCGCAAATCCAAATATCAGGTCCCACTGATCCCTGGATGTTGACTTCAGGTACACACAGTTGCTGAAGCTCCAAGATGGCTGACCACTGTTATGAAGCCTTTGTACACAGAGGAAGATGGGGCAGCCCCAGAAACACAAACTATCAGGAAATGCCACTCATGGACCAATCACAGGCCCAGGATCCAGACTCCATCCACATATAACTAATCTTCCTAAAATCAACACTACATGTGGGATTAGGAGAATACAAGAAGTGCATTAATAAACTAATTGGTGTCAGAGTCTGGATTGAGCTGGGACCAGGAAAATGTGTTGTTTGAGTGTTTTTAGGTGGTTTATGAGAAGAGAGGTTGAAAGTAGAGGAAGTAGCTTGGGAGCAGGCAGTAAAAGCCATGCAAACATTTCTTTGGTTATTTTCCAACCACTTGGCTTTATGACAGAGAACAGATGGGCAATCCTTAGGTGCAGATTTGGCATGGCCAGGCCATTAATGTTTTATATGTCTTTCCCACTAAAAGTGACACAGGACCCCGATCTCGCTGTGCCTTCTAAGAACGGCTGAGTACTGTTATGGGATACAATTCTCTATGTCTCCATTGATACTCAATATCCATCGCCAGTCTACTGCAAACATGTCAGTTATTTGATGGCAATTATCCAAGACGCAACATGCGAAGATAACACGGAAAATAATGAATAAGATGCATTGTGTACTTTTGGGACTCAGGAATGTTTACTTTGCAAATATGTATGTTTAAATTGAATTGTTTTACAACCACGTATATTTTCCTCTGTGACATCCTACAATGAAATTTTGAAGCAATTCTCATTGAAAACTAAATTTCTTCTGCTCTTTATTAGTGGGAGTTTGAAGCAAATAATGTACTACTATTTTTAAAATCAGTAGCCGTTGCAAGAGTGTGGCTTGTCCATGGGTGCCCACATCTTTTGATTACCTCCCCCAGTTACTTCCATGTTTTAGTTGCTGATGGAATCATTTGTTTTTTTCACCTCATCATTTGGCCCTAATGGGGAAATCAAGCACAATTTAATCACATTCAGCAGTGACCTCCATTAAGGGATGCTTGTGTTTTACATTACACTCGATTATTGTTGCAGTAGAATTCATTTTATGTTCCCACCCCACGTTGGGAACCTGTTTTCATTTTTTAAACCATACCTTTGATGTCATTTGTTTGCAGGTATAAAGCACAGAAGCACAGAACACAACTCTAGTCTGATGATATCGGAGTCAGAGTTTGAAAGTGACCAGGATACCATTTTCAGCCGCGAGAAGGTGGAGAGAGAGAACCCAAAAAGTGAAATCAATGGCTCCATCCAAAATGGAAGCGCTTTCAATTACAGTCCGACAGACTGACAAAATGGCTAACGTAGAAAGGAAGCATACAGTGTTCGGCACTATGAATCCAATGAACATTTGAGCTGTCGATACCTTTCGTTTCTAGGATTGAAGGCACATTGCATGTATACAACAGGGGACTGCAGGGCAGAAGGCTGGAAGAAGGATGGTAAACAATATATTAGATTGGTGGATTGCAACTGGAACCACAGAATGGACTATTCTTGTCATGGGAAAAATAGCTGTGGGACACCTTGAGTAACTGAATGAACAGAGTTTGGGCACATCCATCGCAGTGTCTGGCATGGCAAGATGTGCAGGGCTGATGCCGCCGATATAACTTATCGAAAGACCTTAAACAGATGAAGGACAGTTTTGTTTTCAAAGTAATGCAGAAAATTGAGGCTAAAGAAACACCATTGTTTGACACACACGGTTCTGCTTTCATACATGATCCTTGTATTAGTTTCGGCTTTGAAGAAAATGAGCTTGTTTTCAAAGAAATCATTTCCCTGGTGAACATTTCAGTTGACCAGCTGCACATTTCTTCTAATGGATCCCATTGCCAGCATGTGGGTCCTTAGACATGTTATGCACCATTGTGGAGAAAAGTTCCAATGTCATGTTGAAATTGGTTATTGGTGTCCAGAGGAGCATTTTGGTTTCACCTAGTATCTCCTTATTTAACCTATAGAAACTAACTTGGTTTTCCACTGGACAAAGGCAGTCCAATACCCAGAACACAATCCATTCAATCTGGCTTGAGTCAAAAAACATTCTTGATTACCGGACTGGAATTTCCAGGAGGCTTCATGTTGAAAATGTGCTTTGTTTTTATCTGGTGTTTTACTTGTCATAGAATCTCATCCCAATTAGTTCAAACTCGTTGATAACGCATTTTGCCCATTGCTTGGTTATCCGCAGAATAGGGCCCTCCATTTGGTATTAAGTGTGCATCAAATTTAACATTGAGTGTGCTGTCTTGAATGCTGTGATTGGCGATCCTTTGCTGGTCCATACTATTGCCTTTACTAGTGGGGGGGGGGGCAGAGCTTCAGTGTTTGCAATCATGTGTCCACCTTCTTTTGTAGCCATGTCACTAGAGTGCACTGAGAGTCATACAATGAATGTATAGTATTTAAAGTATAAGCGTAGGAACGAAGGCAGTCATGGGATGCGAGATACACTGGCTTTTAGGGTGGTGGGGCGGTCACCTACCGTGAACAACCCATACTGTAAAAACAAGACTAAGTATAAGTGTATGGCATCCAGAAACAGTGAGTGCTAGAGTTTCATACAGTATAAAGTCAACTGCATCCATCTGACGCAAGATGGGGCCACACTAAGGCAAGGAATCAGCAACTGTTTACTTGGAATGTATTACCAAATCAGAGTGATGGGAACAAAACCCTTGCTAACATGTACGAGCTGGAATGTAGGCAGCCATCTTAATAAAAGGTGAGTGTCATCTCTTTGTGCCAGGTGTGCTTGTGATGATGATATTGTTTCACACATGGCAAGTCTGCATCTGGCTGTGGAACTAATTGATTCAAGTGAAGAGCATGTGCAAAGGTCCACGGCTCAGATCCTTCTGCCTCTTTAGATGCACCTCTGGACAGATCACGGCGAGGTTTTTACCTGGAAGCATAAGCTATGGCTACCAGTTGACACAATGTTGCACTAAAGGGGCACGTTACCTTTTGACAGAGATGGGAATTGTCTAATTCATCAACACATTCATCCTCCTCATTCTGTGTTTAGCCTAACAATGTGTTCTGGCGATGGCGAACATAAAGGTAGTATTTATAAACATTTGCCCATTTCAGATTATTGCTGTAGAAGTTCACCCTGGACACTAAAGAGCCCACAGTGGGGGCTGGGCACAATTTGCCAATTAAATACATGTTTTTTGTTGCTAAATCACTAACATATCTGAAGCAATGTTCCATCTCTTTCAAGCACAGCGTTCCATGCACACTATGTTTTACTATTAATCAATAGTGAAGTGTGTGCCCATCGCTGTTTAGCGCTGCATCGCTCCTTTGCTAACCCAATGGATCGTTAAAGAAGCATTCCAATCTGGCCAACTGGCGCATGTCAATCAATACATTTTCAATCAATAAGTGACATTACTATGTTTTTGGAACAATGCCTGAGGCTGTAATATTCCCCATAAGCAGTTGTTGTCACTCATGATGCTGCCAATTCTTCCTATCACTTCATCTTTTTCTCCAAAGGATAAATGTAAGAAACTTATGCAGCCCTGGAATCCAACACACTGATAAGTTACATGCATTTAAGTTGATCGCATAGTGCGCCTGCCCCGCCAACTCTCCACTGGTAAGTCCAACCCCCAACTCGGCGTGCCAAGCCTAGGTATATATCGGCAGTTTGGCACTTGTTGCAGATCACAAAACCTCATATAGACCCCTATATATATCAGCCCCTTCCAATCACATGGGGAGAAGGTCACCTTCGAGGGGATTGGGTCCTCCGACGTATTCCATATCTATGACATGTAATCGTTGCCAGTATTGAAAGCGTTCCCCCCCCTCACCAACCCCAAATGTGGCCTTACACGATACGATGGAACGAATTTGCCTCCAAATAACAGATGCACAAAAAATTCACACACCCCCGCTTTCCATCTAGAGAAAGACCCGCCATCATAGGCCGAATGAAAATCAGGGATAAAATGTATGGGAGTGACTTCGGAGGGGAATGATAACAAACTGCCGCAAAACCACTTCATCCCAGGTCTAGACGGTCGTCCTCATGGTTGGCAACTCGTACATACTCAGCGGCTTGCTGGCCCATTTAAGCCAGGGGGGGGTCTAGAAGTGGCGTACCCGTTATTTCCTCCTCCAGGTGACACCAACACTTAGAGGAGTTCGAAATTGACCCATTCATGTAGTGTCCTCAATTTAGTAACCTGGTAGTAGTATTGCAGGCAGGGAAGGGCCAACCCACCCTGAGCTTTTGGCCTTTAGAGGATCACCCTGCATAGCCTAAATATTTCCCGCCCCCCCCCCCCCCGTCCACACGAACAAATCCACACCTCTCTGCACCTTCCGAAGGGCCTGGGAGGGAACCACCACCGGTAAATCCGGAAAGATGTACAGGAGCCAAGGCAAGATATTCATCTTGACAGAGGCAATCCTGCCCAGCCACGACACTGCCCTAGAACCCCATGCTTGCAAATCTACCCTAAAATGTGAGAACAGCCTCGGATAATTGGCCTGATATAATCCCTTGCAGCGTGGAGTAAGATAGACACCAAGGTATTTAAGCAAATTCTTGGCCCATCAAAACGGTCCCCCCCACCTCTTCAACAGCTCTATTGTGCCCTGGTTACAACTGTTATTAATTGCTTCACTTTTGTCTAAATTCACTTTGAAGCCCGAGGCTTCTTGGAAGGCTACCAGGACCTGTAGAAGAAGGGAAACTGATGCCTCGGATCATGAGATTGTCAAAATGACATCAACCGCGAAAAGGGCTATCTTGTGGACCGCCCCATATCCCCCATAGGGAACACCCTTGATCCCCTCAGTAGTCCTGATCCTGGCTGCCCAGGGCTCCACCGCAAGAGGAAAGATTGACGGCAAGAGTGGACACCCCTGTCATGTTACCTGGGGGGGAAAAGAAGAGAGAGAGAGAAGCTTTCTCCCAGGCAGAAATGCGATAGCGCCTCCCTCAGAAAAGGCCCCTCTACCCGGTCAAATGCCTTCTCCGCATCCAGTTGCAGGAGCATCGCTGGGACCCAGGAACTTTGTGCAGTATCAATAAGGGTCATGCTCTTACTAACAACAGCCTCGCCGTGTCGCCTGCAGAAAAAAACCTGCCTGCTCCTCCCCAGCCAAACAAAAGAGGATTCCCTCTACCCTATTGGCAAGAATGTTAGCATAAATGTTAATGTCGGCATTAAGTACTGCGACAGGCCGGCATAAGGAACAGACCTCTGGGTCCTTCCCCTCCTTTGAAATCAGTGACATTTTGGCATCTCCCAAAGTGTTGGAGACACTACCCCTCCTAAACGTGCCATTGAAAAGAATATGAAGCTGCCCAAGAAGGCTGCTCACAAATCGCTTATAGAAGGCGACAGTGAAGCCATCCAACCCCAGGACCTTGCCACACATTAAAGACGAGATAGCCTTCAATATCTTCTCTTTTTGTAATTTCCTGATTCAGTAGGAGCCATTGCTCTGCTGAGAGCTCTGGCAGGGAATAATCCACCAGGAAGCCTGCCAACTTTTCGGTTGTGGGGCACGCTGTGGAGTAGAGAGATCTGTAGTACTTATCAAACTCCTCCCCTATATCCTTATCTAAATGTAGCAAGGTATTGTCTTGTGCCACGTATCCCAGCTATTCTCCCCGTGTTAGTTTTCTGCCCAAGTTTTCAAGCTAATATCTTCCCCACTTTTTTCCCTTCCTCAAAGTAACTCTGGTTAGTGCGAGCCAGTGCAAACTCTGCCCTGGTCGATTCTAGCATGTTCAATTTGCTCCTGGATAGTCTGCAAAAGGCTTTCTGAGAACCTGTTTCTCTATAAGCTTCGTCCTTACCATCGATCTCCTTAGTGAGGAGTTGAAGCTGTTCCCTCCTGATTTTGTTGAGCGCAACTCAGTTCGAAATGAGAACCACCCTAATGTACACATCAAAAAGCATCCCATCGAAATGCTTCATCGACCTGGTCAGGTCAGGAGGATTATCCACCCATAAATCTTTAATGGCCCTCCCGATCTCTACACATATCAGCAGGTCTCTCAGAAGGGCCTGATTGAGTTTCCACTGCCTTTGTCTAGATGCCTGCAGCATCAGGGTAAGACGGGCAGTCACAGAGGCATGGTCTGAAAAATCAATAGTGCCTGTTTCCACCACCTCACTATCGACATGAGATGCTCCACTCACACAAAGGCAATCAATCCTGGAGTACACCCTGTGAGAATTCGGGAAAAAAACGTGAAGTCCCTGATATTTGGGTGTGCATGCCGCCAGGCAGCTACAAGGTAAGTCTAGGAGAGCTGCCCAAGGAAAGCCTCAAAAGGTTTCACAAACCCCAATAGTCCCCTCTGGACGAATCCCAGTTAGGGTCCAAGTCCAGGTTAGAATCACCCCCAGGATTTTGCCCAACTGGAAACGCCCCCAGCCCTCCAAGGGTAGCTTGTAGGAATCTGTTATACCCGGAATTGGGTCCATAGATTGAGGCCAAGGTCACCTGCTCCCCTCCTAAAAACCCTGAGACAAAAGGAAAGCTGCCCTCCATATCCTTCTTGGTGCAGCCCTTCTGAAAGGGAACTTTCCTGCTCAACAACATGCCCACTCCTTTCCTTTTTTGACTATTGGAAGCAGAATATTGACAGGAGAAGTGACAGGACCAGAGGGTTTTGGTGTCCACGGTCTTTAAGTGGGTCTCCTGCAAGAATATGATATCCGCTTCTAATCGTTTCATCTTGTGGAGAAATATCGCCCACTTCTTGGGGGAGTTAAGGGCTCTAATGTTATGTGTCAACAACTACAGGACCATAGCCTTATTCATCCTAGGACTTCCTAGTGCCCAGCCGCTGCTCACCCTGAATGTGCCCATTGCAAGACTCACGCCTTGTACCCCCTACAGGCCATAGTTGCATCTCTCTCCTCAAAGCTACCCCTCGAGTCCCGTAGAATGAATGGATGGACACCCAAACATAGAAACAAAACAAAACAGAACATTATGATCCAGGAACAACCAAGCAAAAGGAAGAAACAGCTGCAGACAGAGACCAGTGTATCCAACCACTCCTAGCACCTGGCCAAGCCCGCTGTCTATCCCCCAGACCACCAACACCCCCGCCCGCCTGCCCATCTATCAAGAAGCAGAACAGACACCCAACCCTGCACAATAATATGCATCGGGAGAACAACAAAAAAAACAGTCAAACAATCAGCCTGTGGTGCCCTTCAGGGTTCTCTTCTGCAATTGACGCCCACAACGCTGCTCCTGCTGCTAAACTCCTCTTTTGTCCTCCTTGAGTGACAGGTCCATATCAACCCCAACAATCCCAGCTGCTTCCTCCGGCACGGTGCATCTCACTTGCTTGCCCTCCAACATGAAGAGCAATCCAAATGGGAAAGTCCATCGGTACCACATTTGCTCCCACTGAAGCATTGCCGCAACTGGACATAAGGCCTGCCACTTCTGGAGGGTTAGCGCTGCCAGCTCCTGGTATATAGGTCCATATTGAATTTCACCCTTTGCCTTAGATGCTTGGAGGATCTTCTCCTTGACAGAGTACGTGTGGAACTTCATTAAGAAATCTTGCGGCTTGCCCTTAAAACCGCACCAGACAGAGCCATCCCGATGCACCGAGTTGAGGGAGACACCACCTGCTGCAGTGTCCAGAAAAGTCTCCTAAAAGAACTGGAGCACCCACGACTTCAGTTCCACCCCTTCAGGATTCTCCTGCAAGCCTCTATTTTCCAAATCTTCGATAGTTGTGAGTAGCTCCTCCATCCCTTGCCTGGCCCCCAGACACTCCAATTGAAGCTGGATAACGTCCCCCTGAAGAGACTCAATGGCTTCCTTGTATAATGCACTCTGGTGCTTATCTGCTTCATGTCCTCCGACAATTCTGCCAATGAGTTATTTAGCCCGTCTGTGGTTCACAGTATTTCTTGCTTCAAAGTCAAGGCTATTTTAGACTAAAATGCTGTCATGCAGTCAAGGAGATCTTGTTTCGTGAGTGGGCCTGGACACTGCTTGCATGGACCATGTCAACCTTCTCCTCCCCAGCGGGGGTTTTATCACAAAACCTATCACCTCGATTCTTCACTGGGGACCAGAGCAAGGTTATGGAGTCTCATTTACCTTGCTCATTACGGCAGGACATATGGTACACCCCGGGCACCACAGTCTTGTCCCACCACTCCGGAGCTTCAAAAGGCGAGGGTCACCACTTTTAGGTATCCTGGCTGCCACTCACGCCGTCCTGTCCGGAGGGGCCCCAACCACCTCCCACAGAACCTTCTTCGTAAGCAAGCAAAGGGAGCCATCAGCCAGCCGGCTTCCCCACGGGCAGCTCTCCCATGTTGCTCCCGCTCCTCAGCGGTCAAAAGCAGTCCCCCCACTACCGCCGGCACCAGCAAAGTTCAGCAAACCCTGTGTCCTCTCAGTTAGCACAGCGGCATGTCAGGCAGATCAGTCACCGGGAGTCTACACACTTGGGCCCCAAAGCATTCACACGCGTAATAAATCCAGGCTGTTAGCCTCTTCCAATAGTCCTCCCTGCAGCCACACCAACAGATCCATCTCCTGTTCCCTTGTGCAAACCGGCCCCACCGCTGCAACTCGAGCCCCAACAAGAGAGCAGCAGCAGAGTTTGGAACCCCAAATACTGCTGCGGCCTGTCTGGAATCCCAGCAGGGCTCCTTCTCCGGCAGCAGCCTGGCAAATGCCACCACAGGACCATGTTCACTCCTCCCAGCCCCAACTCAGGGCACAGCTGGGGGGAGAGCAGGCAAGTATCAGACCGGGTCCCGCCAACACCAGCACAGCTCCAGCAGGTCTGCAAAACTCCCAGGGGGGTCTGGCAGCAGTGTGCGCATCCCAATGGGGAGCCGGATGGCTGCCAGCATAGCCCACATGTCACCATAATTCGCGGAGGTGACCCCACTATGCCAGGAGAGCACAGGCACCCCAGGCCATGCAGGCTCAGCCCAAGGGGGACGGGGTGGGTAGTCATGAAGCTCCAGGGCACCAGTGCAGGCAGCAGGCATCCATGCTCAGGGGTGAGCAGACAGAGCAGCCATCCTATGTGCCGCCAGCCCCACCTCACCAAAACAATTTTGGTGGAATAATTGTATATTCTTTTAACACACTGTTGGCAGACAACCCCAGGACGCCAAGTTGGGCTATCACCTACAGAAGGGTTGCCATAGGTGGGTAGAAAGCTCTCTTAACCAGTCATCCGAGTGTGAGTAGGTATGCAAATGTAGGTATTCCAATAGGATAGCCATCACTTCCATGAATACCCCAATGCAGACCACGAGCTGAATGGGCACATCTTGTACTGAAGGTGATGTATCTTGACCATGAACTGCAGGGCTTTATGGGGAGTCTTGTGAAGGATTGGCATCTGGTAAGGGTGTAAAAGCCCTAGTCTTTCTAGTTTTTATTAATAAAATGATACAGGTAAGCCTTCTCAGAAAGAGTGGTTTTCTAACCAGACCCTTCCCCTTTCATTAAACTCCATACCAAAAGCATAGTGTACACCGGTGTCCTGCTACATCCATGTCCTGATCTGGAGCTCCTGGTCTACCATGGCAAAGAGCAGGTTCAGAGGTCACAGCTTCCTGGTCTGACAGCTGCTGTGACGGCGAAGTCACTGCAGTGCAATTATCTCCCTCGGTTCCAAAACCATACTAATTATAATAAACCATACCCTTGCAGCAGGATAATCTGGAAATATAAGTCATACCTAGGTTTTGGAATAGTGGCTGATGGTTCACATACTTAATAAAGCCAAATTTGATTTGTAGCATAACCATGCCAACCATTTGAGCTCTGACCAACTCTGAGTGGCAATGTGGATTGCAGGCACCAGACTGTCTGCATTTCAGAGAATGGGACAAAGGAAAGGATGCCTGCCTCTTATTTCGGAGAATGGGACAAAGAACAGGATGCCTGCCTCTGTTGACTCTGTGGGAAGAAGGGTAGCTCCACCATGCCAGGCCCAGTAACTCACAACAGGAGATTTCCTGGGAGCCTGGCTTCAAAGAGGCAATTCCATATGAAAGGCCTGCATCACAATATGGGGTTGCACACCAGAGAGCCGTTGAAGCTTGAGGCTGAAAAATGGATGTGTTGGGACAGCAAGGGAGCACAATGAGCTTGAGAAAAGGTTCCTCCATTTTGACTGTGTGGGCTTTTATCTCGTTCATGTCCCCTTCACTTCCGTGCAGAACAATCGACACTGGGTAAGATTTCAGAAGGCAAGGGTCACTTGTCTCAAGGATGGGCATTGGACCCTTTAAAGCAGGTCTGCTCTCCTCCAATTACCTCTGGCCTTTTACCTATCAAGAGAGGGGAGAGTGGGGGCAGCCCTGTTTTGATCCACTGTTGGACCGTTGAGGACATCCAGAACAATTCATTTGAACATTTGAACCCAGTTGGGAAAGCAATCTTTTCCAAAGCCCTCTGCCAGAGATGAAGACAAGTGTTCCAAGGTAGAGGACAGCTTCTCTCCCTACCCATCCCCAGGCATCATTGGTGGTGACTTTGTTGAAGAACAAAGCCTGCCACTCTTCTCACAAACTTCCCTAGGCTGGGAGAGCGGAGACTGAAAAGGACTCCCGTTTCTGGAGAGCAACCTGCAGTGGGACTCACAACATTCAGGGGGCCAAATCAGCCAGGTCTCCTGTTTTCCATCACTCAAACCAACTCTAACTCCATTTGAACTGTGTTTGAACATCCAGGAACCACAGTGCTGCCTTTGGCCCCAGCCTTAAAACTTCTATTGCCCGCCTTACAGAACAGGCTCGACACTGCATAGCACCAGTAGAACCTGGTCACTTGTATGGCTCGAGCAACAGTGAACTACAGACCAATTTAAACCTCTGCATTGAACCACCAGACTTTGCATCAAAGCTTGACCCGAACCAGCGGTACGCAATTTTGAACCATGCTCCATCCTAAAACATCTCCTGGTAATGCATCGACCTGCATCACTCGACCCTGCCTTTGAACTGCACAGAGCACCACTCAAACCAACTTGACGCCGACTCACCCCCTGGGACTAACATGCCACACCACACCACACTCAAACAGTTTTTTGTTCTTTCTTTTCCGTCATTTAGTTAACTTTCAAACCTTTGACATAACATTGAAATACATATAAAACATATAGAAACATATCTTATAAAAATAGGATAAGAACAACATTCATTCATTACATTAGTAAAATACGACATCAAGTAATGCATTTAAGAAGTTTGCAGAAAAAGACACAAGGGTATCTATAATTTAATTCAAGCTTCAATGAGAATAAAAAACCCACAACAGCTGTCACAGTTGATGTGACTCGACCTGATGAACACAGATGCCAAAAAGAATGTCCCCCTCAAAATCTCAAAGGGACATATAGTTCTTGAAGTACACCTCACGCTTTCTGTCTAATTCTGGGCAGTATACAATCAGATGTTCTAGAGTTTCTAAAAGCGACAGTTGACAATTGAGAGCAGTCATTAAAACGGCCCAGTAGTTCACATGTCAGGATCAAATTCCATCTGAAATGGATGAACATTCACCTGACTGCTGGGTTGAGATGGACTGTTAAAAAAACGGGCAGTAATTCTAACTTTTTTGTAATCAAACTTCAAATGACTCAGGGATGGATATGAATGCATGGTGTCCCCTGTAGAGGCCATATCCTGTCTATATAAAAGACATTTGACTTTTTTGGGATTTTCAAATAAATCTATGACTGTCAATTCTAGGCCCAAAAGAATGGAAGAACAAGCCTTACAGAGTGTGTTAAAAAAGTGGTTCTGGGAATTTGATATGATCATCTTCGAGTCAGTGTATAGGCAGGGATCAATTTCCAAAGAGAGATTTTTATAGTAAAGAGCTAGGAGCCTCCAATGAGCTCTACAGTTCAAAGAAAGGAGCCCAATGTCATAGCGAATTATCACAATGGGAAGATCATTTGGAACATGGAGAACTTGTCGCCACAGATTACCTTCAACAGTGGTAAAAGTATTACTAACCCAGTCAGGGAAAAGCTCAATGTCATACAGTAGCTTGGGGATTAGTTTCCCCTCATAAAATTGGATAGCTGGTAGAATGGAAACCCTGTTTCACCTCATCTAGCTGGTTAAAACAGGAATCAAGTGCTATTAAGAAACCACCCTCCTCTGGTTCACTTTGTGGGCCCTGGGGATTAGTAGCAGGGAGGAAAAAGGCAATAATTGCAATAATGGCACTCAAGTGATGGTTCCTGAAGATAGTGCCTTAACACATTTGTTCTGCATTTTCTGTCTTGTCCACGTTATCAGAAAAGGCAAAGAAGGTAGATTTCTTGTCTGTGCTCGTTTTAGCTTTATCATTGAGATCACTGTTGGTTGTAGAAGTGCAAGGGCTGAGGAGGCGTTTTAGTCACGCAGATCATGAAATTATTATTATTAAATGATGGTTTGAGTCATTGAGGTTCGTGGCAAGTAGCCAGTCCCCTCTTTGGAGGCTCGAAAACACCTAAGTCAGGGACACAGTCTTGAAAAGGGCATTTGACAGTCATCTGTTCAACCCGCACAGGTTTCAAGATCAGTCTGGATTCTCCAACCTTTTTGTCCACTGCAAACATAGATTAGTACAAACCCAGCCCACCTCCCTGGCCAGCACCGTTTCAACTGCCTGAATCTCCAACAGGAGCTAAATCTGTGTCATCAACTGAGGAGGAAAGATGCAGCTGGTGGATGCGGCAGAGAAGGAAGAGGATATCAGTATCCAGCAATCACTAAAGACAGGAACAAAGTCCCCGTAACAACTCTTGAAGCCTGAAGAAACTCAGGCAGTCACCCTTCAGCCCGGCTGAAATGCTCCTTAACTCTGGTTGAGTTCTTCCCTTCGCAAGAAGGCCTAGAGTCGGAGAACTTGCTGAACATCTGTGTGCAACTTTGCCCACTGCTTTATCACTTCTGATGGTGTCGGCACTTGTGGGTGTGCCAAAATGGAGGCAAAGTTTAAGACTTGTCATTGAAAATGCAAACCATCCTTCCCGTCAAAGGCTGGGGTCAAGTAACCTTTCCTGGGTAATGAGAATTAGTTGGAGAACTTCAGCCAAGCAGACCTATGGGAGTTCAAGCACATGCCAATGTATTTATATGGGGGAGTGCCAGCCTATTGTAGTTGTACTGTGAACAGGTCCCGCTTGTGATGTGGAATATATTGTAGTGCTTTGCCATTAATTTCCACCAACGTTTTGATAGACACCATTAGGACAGCATCTACACTAGCCTGGTGGAGATAAAGGGAGAAAATAATACATTGTCATGCCCAGTCAGTCTATGGGTACCTTTCCTTGTCTGTGGGAGTGAAAGACAAGAGCTTGGCCTTGCTCTTCCTAAGAGCCAATGACACAACAAAGTACTGTGCAGGTGGCTAAGAAGCTTCATAGCAGGTTATTGTTAGAATGGATTTCTGGTGAACAGATGTTCAGGAGGCCACCCTAGTTTAGTGAAACAGGGAACACTTCTGCAAAGTTATCCAGCATAATTCAAGGTAGCTTGGAGAGCAGTCAAGGCTAAGTCTCAGGGAAAGTGGGGGTGATCTGAGATCTTGGAAGAGCACACACAGTAGGGCACAAGAATTACTGTTAGACAGTAGTATATCCAAAATATACAATTTATGAGGCCCAAAACAAACAAGTGAACAAGGAAGAACACAGTAATACTACTACTTAAACACACATTAGGTAAAATATATATACAGTCACATTTAGGTCAATGTGGTAAAGTGCAGATTCCCGCCAAAACCTGAAAAGAGGTAAAGCTCACAAACTTTATCACAATGGCCAACTCCAGAAATGGATATCCCTAACTTAGGAAGTCCAGTCCTACGAAGATTTGAGCCTTGTGCTCAATGTTATGTTTGTGTGTAAAAGCGCGTGTCGATACGTAAAGCTCGCAATGGACAAACTTCAATGGGAAGGAAAAGTTAGAAGACGACACTGGAGTGTGAGGAATTTGGTTCCAAGAGTCATAGGCGGGTCTGCTACAGAGAACAAAGCTGTCCCCAACTTTCGGACGACTATAGGAAGCAAGAGCCATCCAAGTCAAGACAAGGACCACAAGGGATCCTTTGTACATAAAAACGGTAAGGATGACCTAGGGGACACCGGTAAGTGGTATGATTATTCACCGCCCTTAGCTCACTCCGGGTTCAAACTTGGCAGGTCTAAAGAAGGCTGCCTGGACAACTAAATCCCCTCCTTGGTTACGCTTCAAAGTGCACAGGCGCTGCGGGTGCGTATGCGGGTCCGATTTACATCAGGAGCTGGATCTCTCGTCCCAAATGCAGGACAAAGAAAGTACCGATACAGCTGGTCACTTGAAGAAAGGTGGGAAAGTCAGCAGCAGCGCCCGCCACTGTAGCACAGTGATGCAGGAGCATCCAAGTCTCGCTGACTGACACACGCTTCTCTCTTGCAGCCCAAAGCAGTAGGGACAACGAGATTTGGCAAGAAGGTGCTTTGCAGTGCGAACTAAGGTTCTCCCAAATCTCGAGTCGAAACTCAATGTAGCAACGCTCCAGCACAGGTGCCAATGGACACTTCCGAGAAGGCTCATTTGCAGGGCACCAACGATACATTGAGCGGGATTGGTCCCACCCTCAAATGGGTTGAAGCACCTTTGCAGGTCTTCGGAGATCGAGGGCAAAGCAGGGCTCTACGGGGACAACAGCAGGCTCAGGGCGCCAAACATTCTTTGCGCGATTCCGGATACTCCTTGCATCAGCTTCACTTCTCAGGATACTTGGCTCCTTGTAGAGATCAAGTTGGGCCCCAGGGTGATCTGCGGGTCTGCACTCAGAGCCCCTACTCATATCCTAAAGTCCAGTGAGTGCTCGCACACCAGCTGGCCAATGAGGAGGTCTGCCCTACTCATGCATGCCAGCTTTGGTCCATTCAGGGACCACTGCAGCTCATGTTCTCGTGCACACCAGGCACCCTGGTACCAGTAGTTTGGATTGGGACCAAACAGTCCCAGCCCACTTCCTGGGTACCCACACACATGACATGCATTAGCCCGCAAATAGAGCTGGCATTCGCGGGTGAATGCATGCCCAAATAAGGACCCCCCAATTCACAAAGAGCAAAGAGAAGGCCAAAGGACAAAATGGCCAAAGGAGAAGACAAAAGACCTTGTGGCACGGCCATGACGTACACTAGCCACAATCATGAGCCAAACGTGGTAAGCGATGTATGGCTTGGTGAAAGTTAATGAAAATACACAAAAAAGTTTCTGCTGTCACCAGCATACTCCGAGGCACATGGTCCAGTTACCAAAAAATCCTTAAGGGATGTCTAGGGTCTGAAAACGCAAGAACCCCAGTGCCCGGCATAGTAATGTACTTTGCACACTGAAATACAGTTGCCAAAAGTGGCAACAAAGTCATAAAACACAATGTTTCCCAGTACTGACTGTCAGAAGGACAAATCAGTTTCCCCAGAACGATGAGCAAAAGCCCAGTGGAGCGCAGATGAAGGCTATGCTTCACTGGCAGAAAGTCAGGACAGGGGGTTGAAACAAAACCAAAAAGTAGGGGTGGGGGAGTCCACAAATATAGAGGTAAAACAGCAGTAAGTTAGATTTTACCTAAAAGTCTGGCATGGCCCTGTATGCTGTCTCGAAAAGTTTGCTCATCCCCAAAGGTGTGGAAAAAGGGCTCCTGTGCCTGCCCCCTTGATTATATCTGGGGTAAGAAGAATGACCATCTTTTTATTATCTGGCAGGGAAGACCAGTGCAAGTGCGTCCATCTCATCCTGAACTGGGTCCAGCAAATTGGGCAGTTAATGTGTCTCGCCACCAAGGGCAGGACAAATTAGCCAACTGGATTAAGGAGACTTGATATCTTTTGTGACAGAGACTGATCCAGAAGCGGTACCAGAACCACAGGCAGCATAGTGAAGTGTTGGGGGTCACAGGTTGCACGGGACCTGAAGGAAATTGTTGGTTTGTGTCCTATAACATACCCTTTGTGTGTGTGTAAGAAAAATGATCAGGGAAAACGTATCCAGAAAGACCTGTCAAAACATCTATTTCATGTATACAAAAAGAATCAATTTTATTTAGACCATTTTATAAAATAGTAACATTTTCAAACACATATATATTGCACATTATTCATACTATACAACACTAATTCAACACCAAATTGAGTGTTCAATCACATAGGAGTGTGAACGAAAAATCCCAAAAAAGCACAATTATTACATCAAATGAGTCTATTTATTTATTTATATAGTGCCGAAAACCTGTAAGCATCAGGGCGCACAAGAACACAAGTACGAACAGAGAAAAAGGGACAAGAGAGGGAGGCGGGGCAAGCCAGGGGAGGTCTGGAAACATCTGCTTTAAGTAAAGAGTAGAGTCTTTAGTGACTTACAGAAGGGCTTTAGGTTTGCTTCCTGTCGTAGTTCCATAGGTACGGAGTTCCAAAAGTGGGTTGCTATGATAGGAAAAAACTTGCCAAGGCCATTTGTCTGTTTGAATCTGGTGCAGCCGACCAGGGCCAGAGTATGCAACGTTATCACATTCTACACAGCTAAATACATCAAATACCTCAGTTCAACCTAATCACGTTCTACCAAACACACAGGAATATAAATGTTTTTATCTGCTGTTGAATCTTTTAACATACAGGTTGTTCTTTTCGTCTTATGTACCCTGTGACAATCCTGTGTACTATTATAATCTTCCTAACAATTCACATCTATCTGACACTGTACATATGACACATTGTGCAGTAAGACAGTCGACCCGCAAGTGTTTCCGCCTCCCTGAGCTTATTCACAACTGTAGATTTATGCGGCCTTCATCAGGACCAAGAATTAAAAAGAATCTGTTTCCATCTCTAGGTTCCAGTGTCTTGGGCATGAATCACCCCAGGTGTACTTCTACTTGGTGCTCATCCGTCAGAAGTAACAATGTGGTCCTCCATTTACACGAAACAGTGGAATGCAGTCTCCTTTGTATGGTCTCCCCATCTGCCAATGGTGGAAACCACATCAGCGCTTCTCAGAATTAACCAGCTCTCTAAAGCTGCATGTGTTCCCACTCGCACCGTCTCTCACACTATAGACATGAACCAGGTACCTTATATAGTTTGTACCATAACATATCCTGAAAGAAATCATTGGCAGGATTGAAGGATAGGAACCTCTCAAGTCTACCCTCATCCACCGCGGGTGGCTGGACCAGCACACTAGGTCTGTCTTCTTAGCACTGCCGTGAGAGCCATTTAGTATTTCATTTATTGGAAATGTGTATGGCGTCTATACACGAGTGTTTCAAGGTGCCACAAGACAGAAAACGGAGGGGCGGAGGGACAGGCATGAAAATAACAATAAATGGTCCTTCTAGGCCTTTTGACATTCGGACCATGCAAGTGCAGTGACAGTAAGTGTAGGGGGAGGGTGCAGGACAGGGCGGATGGGCTGGGATAAGGGACAGAGGGGGGAGTGCGGGAGGGATGGGGCCCCGGGGGCAGGGCAAGTGCCAGGGGAAACAGGGGTATGGGTCAGCTAGTGCGAGGATGGGGGACCAGATTCAGGCTTGTCGAGGAAGGGTGCCCGAGGGTAAGTGCTGGTTAAGGGGTGCTGGGGAAGACTGGATGAGGAGGGCTTGGCCCCTGTAAGGCACACAAGGGACCAGGCACAAGTTGCATTTGCAGGGGGACTTTAGCAAGGGAGGATGAGAGGGAAGGAGGAGGAGTGAAGGAAGGTCATGAGAAGCTTCCAGAGCATAAGAAGATCCGGCTGATGTCTGAGGGGGGCAGGAAGGCCATTCCAGACGGAGGATCCTACCGAAGAAAGAGATCTTCCCCCACTCTCTTCTTGGAGAAACTTCGGATCTGCAGAGAGTTGGAGCTAGAGGACCAAAGCACTCTAGCAGGGAGGTATTTAGGAAGAGAAAGTTGGATGCAGCGGGGTCCCAGACCCCGTAAAGCCTTGTGTATGAAGCAGAGGGCCTTGAATTTGATTCTTGCAGCCACCGCCAGTGGAGAGATTTTAGGGCTGGAGAAATGCGGACCCTGGGCTTGAGGCCAAGGATAAGTCTTGCAGCCCTATTCTGGATTAGTTGAAGAGGGCACAGGGAGAAAAGAGGCAGATTGAGGAAGATGCTGTTACAGTAGTCAAGCCTAGAGAGAACCAGAGCTCTGGAGGCATTGAGCTTCTGGGGAAAGGTGAGGAAAAGGAGGATGCCTTGAAGGAGGTGGAGCTGGAAGTTGGACTTCTTGGCAAGGTTTGTGATGTGAGGGGAGCAGGAGAGAGCATAAGCCCAAGGTTTTTTGCCTCACAAGCGGGTGAGGGGATGGGACCCAAGGAGGGCGGCCAGCAAGTCGGAGGCAAACAGTGAGTAGGCATCCCAATGAGAAGGATCTCAGTCTTACTGGCATTAAGACAGAGATCATTATCCCGAACGTCATGCCGGGATAGCAGTCGGGTATGAGAGGAGGTAGAGGAGGAAAGCTTAAAGGAGAGCTGTGTGTCATTGGCATAACACTAGAAGTGGGGAGAGAAGATGGAGGTCAAGTGGGCCAGAGGGCATAGGTAGATATTGAAGAGCCACAGTCATAGGATAAAGCCCGGAGGAACACCGCCGGTAGAAAATTAGGTGGCAGAGAGGAAAGGGCCCAATTGTACTTGAGAAGGTCGGTTTGAAATGGAAAGAGGTTAGCTGGGCCAGTGCCTGGTTTGTGATGACCATGGTATCACGAGACGATTTATGAGGATGGCATGATTGACTGTGTCAAAGGCAGAAGAAAGAACCAGAAGGATCAAAACGGAGGGAGAGTTGGAATCAGGATTTGAGAGCAGGTCTTCACAGGTGTTAAAGAGGGCAGTTGCTGTGCCTCTGGAGGCTCTGAAGCCAGACTGGTGGTTGTGGAGACAGCCAGCAGAATCAGCGTGGTGAGTCACTTGGGGGATGCCCAACTTCTCCAGGAGTTTGCCAAGGAAATGGGATGATGGCAAGATGGTGCTAGTTAGCCGGGCAGGAAGGGTCAGCACAGGGCTTTTTTAGGAGAGGGTGCACAAGGGAGGGGTTGTGGGAAAGAGCCAGTGGCAAGTGAGTGGTTACAGAAGTAAGCCAAGGCAGGGGCGAGAGAGGAGATATTGTCCTTAACAGTTCTAGAAGAGCAGGGGAGAACCTGTTTGGAGACTGATAGAGCAGACTACTCTAGAGACATCATCTGGTGTAATGGGAGAGAAGGTGGAGAGGATGAGGGAGAGTTAGAGGGGGGCCAAGGGAGGCAAGAGTGTAGGGCGGTGGGTAGGGACTATAAGAAAGCGAAGACAGGATGTCCTGAGTTTTGGGGGAGAAGTGGGAGGCCAGTGCAGTGCAGAGGGCCTCAGAGGGAAGGGGGGGGGAGAGAAGATTGCAGTAGGATTGGCAAGTTCCTTGCAGATTTTAAAAAGCTCAGCTGTGTTATTGGTGGCTCCCGAAATGCAGGCTTAGACATGAGCCCTCTTCTTCGAGTGGATGGAGAGACGATATTGCCTTTCGAGCAGGTGACAGGCCAGTTTGTCAGAGGATGCACTTGAGGCCTGCCACTTCCTCTCAGCAACTCTGGACCTGCGTTTCAGAGCAGCCAAGTCGGAGTTGTAGCAGGAGTTTCATTTGGAGAGAGGCTTAATGCAGATCCTCATTACTGGGGCAAGGATGTCCAAAGTGTTGGAGATGAAGATTATCAAGTGCCAAGTCGGCATGAGAGTTAACTGCATGGGTGGGAGGAGGAAAGAAGGTGGCGGCAAATGTAGCAACTAACACATGATTCGTCCATCAAATGAGGGAGAAGGAGTCTGGCAGTGCGGGCAGAGGCATCGCCGGGGTGCCAGGGAGATTCAGATGGGAGGAGAGAGTGGTCGGACCAGGAGAGAAGGGTAGTTGGTGGATTCGGGAGAGTGATGCCTGCAGAGATGAGCGCCTTTAAGGTGTGACCAGCAGATTCTGGCTGGAAGGAACAATTGTGAGGAAAGAGTCACAGAGATCGCGGAAAGGAACAGTGTCTGCATCAGGAGAGTCTAGATGAATATTAAAGTCACAACAGAAGAGAAGTTTGGCAGAGGCTGAAAGGAGAGGCCAGCCCATTCAGAGAGGAAAAGGCAGGTAGGTCCAGGGGGCCTATAGATAGTTTCGAGAGTGCGGGAGGGGTAGGGGAGACACCCAGCCTGCAGACGAGGCATTCAAAGGAAGAGTAAGATTGAGTGGGAATGATAGTGGGAGGAATCCATTCAGGGAAAACGAGGGCAACTCCTCCCCCAGACCAGTTTGTCCTGGGTTTGGAGAGGATCCTGTAGCCTTCAGGAAAGAGAGTGTCAAAACCAGTGACAGAGCTGGTATTGAACCACGTCTCGGTGAGAGCGAGGACGTCGAGTTCACAGTTTTCAAGGAGGTGACAGATGTCGGAGGAGTGTTTAACAGCAGAGCGAGAATTGAGGGTACCTAAGTGAAGCTGGTTGCCACCTTTAAAGGTCTTCCGAGGAGGGTTATAGGGACATTCTACACCCATCAGAGGTAGCTGGAGAGGCCAGCGGGGTGGCAGTCAGATGAGCAGCAACAGAGAGGTGGGAGTTAATGAGAGACAAGAGACGCCTATCCAGAAGGAGGAGGTTGGTTTGAGAGCCCTGGGCCATGATAGAGCCATTTTGGTAGACATTAATGATGCACCCAGACAATGAGAAGTATGTCAGGAGAACTTCCCATCTGTTTCCACCATTAATGGGAGAGGAGGAAAAAGGACAAAGACCATGTGGGGAGTCCATATATCTGGAGAAGGGACAGTGAAGAGGATGGCAGTGATTGTCAGCAGGAAGCATTGACATAGATATCTGCAATGGGGAGGCCTGTGTTGGAGGCCAAGAGCGCTTTCTTAACCCTTTTCTTTCCATACTTCGTGAGAGAGGTAGAATAGGTGATAGATTAACAGTTAGAGTAGATAGGGGAGACAGAGAACACTGTGGGTAGAGGGAAGGGGGGAGGGAGGGTGGATCAGGTGAAAATGGCCTGAAATATAACACTGTCACAGGTACTTTAAAAAAAGCTTCTTAACATGAGCTGAACGAGTGAAGAGGTCTTGAATATTTACATCTATTTTATTCAAAAGTGCTTTCATTTTCTCATCAAACCGTGCGAGTGATGCAGGATGGGCATTAATGAGCATCTGGGACAGGTCTACATACATTGAATTGCAAGGAGGGTTAATCATTTTCGAGTAATCATCATTCTCTATTGATATTTAGAGGATAGAGAACTTAACCCCTGTTCATGTGTCAATATAGAATTTGGCAATGAGTTAGATAAAGCCAGAGATTTATTTCCAAACCCTGCCCTGTAGTTGATCTAAAATCCTATATATGTCCAACAAACACATATCAAGACGATATAATAGGATTGCTTCAACCTTCAAGATATAAAACCCTATTGCCCGGATAACTGAGAATTTACAGTATTTTATCTGTGAAAAGAGTGGTCTAAGTTTTTGATTTAAAACGGTCCATCATATAGCTATTGAGGAGGTGTCACATGAATTGTAACCTAGGTACAGTAAGGCAAGTGTGCGTTCTATTCTGATGCCTTCAATAGACCATTTAAACAAGCAAATCTTCCTGTTCGCAAAAATCAAAATAGTAGATTGGCTAGCATTCAACTGTAGGTTATATTGTTGCACATAAATCGAAAATATTTTGAATTTATTTTGTATTACAAAGGGTGTTTTATCCAAAAAAAAAATCAGATCAGCAGCAAAAGCCATCCAATGGAGATGGAGTTTGCCGAGTCTGACTGAAATTTTTTTATCATGTGGCCATATCTCATTAAGGTCGCACAGATAAGATTGAAAATAATAGATGCCATATTGCATCCTTGTTTCACTCCTGTGAAAGTAGGAATGGCGTCCGTAAGTGCATCTTCTTAATTAATCCACACCTTGTAACTAGTTTTACAGTGAAGCATAGTGATGTAAACTAAGCCACCTTCCACACAGAAGCAGGAGCCAGAAGTTAAGTTTACATGTAAATTTATTCTCGGTAGTTGTAAGGTAGAGAAAACCCTGGGACATCCACCCAGCCCAGCTCATTAGTTCCAACTGACTCCCATGGAACCCAGCACTACAAACATCCACAAACACTCCACATTCTCTATCAGTGACCTCACTACTCCCATGACAACACATAGTCCATAATTAGGCCCCAGCACAGACTATGACCCATCTCCCTCTTTACCACTGACACAACCATATAGCCCATAACTCGGCAGCAATCTGCAAGCAAGATTACAACACACATGCAGCAGTACTGTGCCTCAACACCAAAATGGAAGAACACCCAAACGTCATAAGAACTTTCATGGCTCACACTGGCTCAGAAACGACCACCACTGAAACCAAATATCATGCCACCAAAATCTCATAAAGCTCTGAAACAAAAATCACAATATAATGCGAATATAACCGCAGACCATCACCAAGGCCTGAACACCCACACCAGCTAACCGTCCCCAAATCCTCAACAGCACCTCACTGTCACTTAAATAACTAGACAGCACCTCACTGCCCCTCAAATCACTGACGGAACCTAACCGCCCCAAACACCTCAGCAGCACCTCCTGCTCAAAATTACGAAGAATTACTATCAACCTCAAATAGGCATCACTACCCCCACCACCCCACGCCCCTCCAGGGCCCACCAGGCCACCCCAGAAGTTACCAGGGGAAATCTCCCCTAAGAACAGACACACAAAAAAAAAACACAAACAGATAAACAACAAAAGCAATCAAATCCCAAGAATGAGATTAAAATATGTAAACTATACACCTAAGCAAATGTCCCCTGTGCTATAGTCCAGCGCTGCACCCACACCCTCATGTCCACAATGGAGGAAAGGCAAAACAAAGCAATAAGTCAAACCCCGCAGAATATGTCTAGACCGCCCCCCTGAAAGAAGACGAAAATCACAAAATACAATACAAATCCAAGACCCCGCACCCACGAGTCCTCAAGTAACCCCACCAAGAGTCCTAAACGTAACAGGCCACCACATGAAGACAACAGTGTGCAATATCATCACAGGCCTTAAACAACTAACACAACCCAGGACCAACCCAATAACATGCTAACCCCGGAGGCCACGACAAACACAAAAAGCAACAAAAAAAACCATAACCGGCCTCGCCCCTCCGGACCTGTGAAAGCCTTTATCCGGACATCCAAACCTCACAGATCAGGATCCAAGTCCCTCAAATTTTCTGCACCGCCACCACACTTGATGCAGGAAACCAGTTGTTGCTGCCATTCCTTGGAACATATGAAGCACAAAACTTTCCTCATGATCCCCTCCGAACCATAACTGCACCTTTCCACAGTCCCGGAGCCATCTTCCTCACTCTCCTCATGAAAACCTGAGCCGCAGAAAATCATATTCGGCATCCAATGTGGAGGAAAGAGTGGGAAGCCATTGAGGGGAGGTGGAGCAGGTGGGCATGAACAGTACGTGCAGACAGCACGCATCCCCAAGATTTCATATTTTTCTGGCTATTGCAGAAAAATGCTCTGGTCTCCACAACGTGTTGTGATGTCCCACGATTCTGAATAAGTCAGGCAGCACATACGAGTACTTAATGCACACTTAAGCCTCACAGTATAAGTCAACGCAGTTGTCAAAGTATTTTCCTTCCATCGCAAAACACCAAGGCAAACATTGCCTTTTGTCTCCTTCCCACAATATGTCCAGGTCAAGTAACCATGAGGGGAATGCAAACCTTTTTGTGACTATGCAAATTGATTGCAACTAGGAGCACGCATATTTAATAAGGTGAAAATATACTTTTCTAGAAAAAGATCAATTTAGCAAGACCGCTCTGAGCAGTCTTTTTAAATCAAACTGTGACATCCCTGAACGCACATGAGTGCGCACAGGGGCTGACAGGCGCGGAAGAAGGAAGTCACAGTCGCCCCAGGAACCAGATGAAGGGGTTTGTGTATGTGCTAATGTTAAAGGTATTTATATAGTGAACCGTCACCAATGGAGTTGGTCTCCAGGCACTTAAGCGGATCTGCAAACAATGAGGTGGAGTGGGTTTGGGTTAGTGGGTGAAGAGGGCGTAAGAAAGAAATTGAGAAGGTGGTGTCCTGTTGGCAACTTCAGATCGGTTTTCACTGTGCGCTGAGCTTGGGTGTGGAAATAGGATCGGAGCGAGTCCTCGTGTGCTGTTTTTGCGATTTATGGGTTGATTGTTTGTTGTCACGATGTGCTGAAGTGCGTGCGGTTTGCTGTGAGAGAAGTGGTTGTTTGGGTTTTGTGTGAGTTAAGTATGCAGAAATTTGAGGTTTTGGTTAGTGGGTTATATGTCTCTTAATCCTTGTCATTTTTGTTTAATGTAACCGGTTGTCATCCTGGGTAGGTACATTTTTTCTCTTTCTTTCCTGACTGTCTAGTTTCTAGGGCAGTGGCGGGGTTGGTCCCCAGCTATGTTATTTAAGCTTAGTATACCCGGTTGGGTGAGCATTATCCCTACTTCGGTAGTGGTGTTATATTATCAATCACCCTGCTCCGTCCTATCTATTTGCTGTCAGTGGTCTATTGCTGCCTGTGATTACAATGTGAGCCAAGATGTTATTGCTAGGTATTGCCTTGCCTTCCTTCCTGATTGATCTGTAGACGTTCTTTGATATGATTCTAGGTGGTATATCTTTCAATTGATAAGTGGATATGTTGTAGATCAGTATATCCTTAATTTTATTATGGGTCGAAGGGGATAGGGGATAGGTTCCTCTCTCAGCCTAGTTCCTCTGTGTGTGCCCCTATGGGCATTCTTTCTAGTTATGGGTGAAGAGCCAGGATTTGAGGAGTTTCCTGAATTGTTGGTGATCTCTTGTGTTCCGGTAGTTCGTTCATGTTTTTGGTGCGAGGTGAGAGAAAGAGGATCCTCTGAGTTTTCTATTGATGTATGATTTGGGTTCCAAAACGGATGTTGCTACTGGATTTAAGTGGCCTTGTGGTGTGATGTACGTTTATTTTTCTTCTAATGAACGCTGCACCTTGGTCGTGGATTGCTCTCTGTGTTTTGCACATTGATTTGCACTTGATCCGCTGTTTGATCGGTAGCCATGTGTTCTCTTCGAGGTAGTTTAAGGAGCAGTCTGGCCGCCGTATTCTATATGCGTTGGAGTTTATTTAGGAGTCGTTCAGGCAGGGCTAGATATAAGCTGTTGGCATAGTCTAATCTGGACATGATGAGAGGGATGACGGTGGTTGTTTTGTTGGTGAATGAGAGGAATGGTAGGATCCTTTCTGCGCTCGCAGGAAAAAAAAAGCATTTCTTGATTAGGGTGTTTACTCGTGGCTCTAGAGTGAGTTTGTTGTCCATCAGGACTCCCAGTCTTTTTTTTTTTTTTTTTTTTACAAAATCGATGATGGGGCTGGGGTTTCACCAGGTTCTGTTGCCCATGGGATGTAGAGGTTGTCTTCTCCATTTTTTGTGATGATCATTATTCCTGTTTTGCCTGGGTTAACTTTGAGGTGGTTTGAGTTCATCCAGTTGTATTTCACAAAGGCAATTCTCTAGTGTTGAGTTTTCTTTTTGTGAGTCTTGTATTTCATAGACTATTTGTGTGTCGTCAGTGTAGTTGTAACAAGTGAGGCCATGTCTTTCGATGACTTTAATTAGTTAAGATAGGTAGATAGTAGTGGTGAGAAGGATGATCCTTGTGGGACTCCGCATGACGATGCTCTTGGGCTTGATTTGAAAGGTTTCATTAATTTTGTTTCTGTTCTGTTTGTTAGGAAGGATCTGATCCATAGTAAGGCATTATCAGTGATTCCAAATTCTTCCAGTCTCGTGATGAGGATGTTGTGGTTAACTTTGTCGAATGCTGCAGAGAGGTCTAAAAGTATCAGAACAGTGCTGTTGTTTGAGTCTGTGTTTGCCTTTAGATCATCCCAGATTGAGATAAGTGCTGTTTCTGTTCCTCTCTGAAGCCTACTTGTGCCTTGTTTAGTAGGCTGTGTTCTTCTATGAATTATTGGGTTGTTCTATATATGTGTGTTTCCAGGAGTTTGGCTGGGTAGGGGATGTTGGAGATGGGGCTGTAATTAGAGAGATCCTCCATGTTTCCTGCTGTATCCTTGAGGAGTGGTTTGATGTATGTTGATTAAAAGGATTGTGGCACACTCCCTATTGGGATCGATTGGATGAGGACATTCCTCTAGTATTCCATTGGTGTTCCTTGTGAGAGGATTGATTTGTAAATGTCAGGGGGGGCAGAGATCCGCAGGGAAGCCCGATTTGTTGCTTTGATTTACCAGTTTGACGAATGTCTCCACTGATATGTGCGGAAGTTTCGGAGTTTGTTCCAGTGTTCCTTGCTTTGGTGGGTGTCTTCAGCATTGCGATTGCATGGTCTGTTTTGTATGGTCTGTTGGTCATGATTTTATTTTTTAAATGGTCTGCAAGCTCACTGCATAGTTTCTACGATGGTATTGGAGCGTGTTTCAGCCGGGTGGGCTTTTTATTTCGTTTATGATTTTAAATAGTTCTTTTTGGGTGTTTGGTGCTTTGAGGATTCTGTTTTCGTAGCATTTCCTTTTTGAATTTCCTTTTTGTATGAACTTTTTTTCTGCAGTCTTTATTGATCCTCCATTCTAGTTCTAGTTTTTGTTTTTTCCTTTTCATGGCGCCTAGTAGTGGGGTGAACCATTTTGCCGTCACTTCTTTTTTGGATGGATTGAATGTTTTTTCTTTGGCGATCTCGTCAATTGTTGTGGTAATCCAGTTGCGAAGTATATCTATTTTAGTGTCTCGGTCATCTTCGTCCATAGTTGTTGCTTGTGGTTTGGTGGTTGCCAATAGTTCCGTTAAGTTGGAGTTTTTTATGGTTCTCCACCTTCTTTTCATGAGGATCATTAGCTTTCCCTGTTTCCTGGTTATTGGGGAGGGCATTGTGATTACAAATGGGATGAATCAGTGGTGCTGTGGTAATTAGTTTTCTGTTGGTGAAGATTGCGTCCAGTGTATGTCCTGCATGTGGGTTGCTCCTTTGACCAGCTGATGTAGTAGCATTGTTGTTAGTTGGCTGGTAAGATATTTTTGTGAGGTTGTGGTTTCTTCATCGAACCAGATATTGAAGTCTTCAAGGGATAATCGGGTGGTTATGCTGGATAGCTAGGTTGGTGATTGCTTCTATGAAGGTGTCTACAAAGGCTGCATCATACGTAGGTGGTCTGTATACCAGTATGAATTTAAGGTTTGTTCTGGGATTTGTTGATGGACGTATGATTAGGGATTTGCATTTATCAATGTTTAATGGGTCTTCCCCTTTAATTTCCAAGTGTTCCTTGTGGATGATCGCCATTCCACCACCTCTTTTGGTTTTCCTGTTTGCTTGGATGCATTTGAAGGTATCAGGCAGCCAGTTATTCAGGGTGATCTTTTAGTTGTCATCTAGCCATGCTTCGGTTTACGAAAAGGGTGTCAATGCCTCCGTCACTTAGGGGGTCGTAGATTATGGTGGCATGTTTGGACATTGATCTTGCGTTAATTAGATTGCAGTGGATCTTTTGGTGTGATTTGATTTATTTGCTGTTCACGGTTTTGATTTGTGGGTGTTCAGTTGGGTTGCTTTTATGTTGACTCCGATTGGTTGAGATTCTGTGAAGGCGGCTTCGTCGTTGAATCGGTCTGCGAGATTGATAATTGGGTTGCTGAATTTTATTGCTTCGTCATCTCTTGTCATTTGATGTGGGTATCGATAGTGCCCTTCTGTTCTTGTGATGTAGGGAGTATCTTGTGATGTAGGGAGTAAGGGGGTTAGCGTCCAGCTAGTGTTGATTTTAATCCTCTTAAACTGTTGCGTCTGGAAGTTTTATGAGGGTGTGCCTTTGTTCAGTCGGTTGGGTAGGGGTGTTCCTCTTACAACGGGAAGGCTGTCCTGGGGAGTGCTGTACGAAGAAGGGTGGCACAGCTGATTATGGGGTATGGGTGCAGCAAGTTAGGTGGGGAGTATGGTAGTGACTTTGGTGGTTGCTGGGTGTTCAGGAGTGTCGGGTTCTTATGAGTCAATTATGCCAGGTACTGATAGTATCCAGACGGATGGGAAGCAGGGGGTGGAGAGCCTAGGTTTTGCAGGTTGTTTACAGTGAGTTGTAGTCTTGGGTGTAAGAGATCAGATGTCCGAGGGGATGTAGGTTTCGGTGGGAGCCAAGCAATGATTCAACAGCTAGATTCCCTATCCTTGGACAGCAGTGGGTGGGTCCAGATTCTGCAAGGCAGGCAGACTTCAAGATTGGGACACCTAGCTATGAGGAGAGGGTTTAGGATATGTTTGTGTTGGGGGTCACGGGAGAATGTTTATGATGGAAAAGGAGGGGGCGGGTAAATGTAAAATGTTGAGAGCACGGGAAAGGTGGGGGTGCGATTGCATTCACGGGGGTCTACCCCCCACAATGTCATAATTCGCCATTTTGAAGGCCACACAAAATCAACCAAAATAAATCTGTACTTGGGCCTTCAAATTGCGGAAAAATTACATAGAACCATTTCAAAAGAGATTTGAGGGAATTGTGTGCCACTCATCAGACCTTGAACAGTACAGTTCAGGAGCTCTTACAGGGCAAATTTCTCCAACATGGCCCAAGTACATCCTCTGTTCAACAGCCATGCACCACATGGCAGTCTAATTCCAAAAAAGCAGTTCCACCCTCATAAATGTGGGACAGTGCTCAAGACCATGCAAACTGAGGTAGAATGTATACTGATCCTGTATCCGAACATGCAATATGCAGCGGAGGCGAGGCACTGGATTGATCAAAGACTTGACATTTCACAGATCTGTTTTCAAGTGGTGGAAACCGTCACCAAAGGAGGCATCTATGACAATTTAGCACTAAGATTGGAACAGAGAGAAACCTTTTGGATAGAATGTTTGCACTCCTTAGCGCCAAATGGAATCAATAAGGAAGTTAACTATCAATGCTATCTGTAATAAGCTCAACAAGGACGTGAAGTGAAGAGAATTGCATCTTAGATGAATACACCAAAATGAGCAGCACACCAACCACTGTAATTAATACAAGAAGATGATGTATGCTTTGCACCTACTATTGTAATGAATACAAGGAGAGGCTGTCCCGACAAATGTTAAGATAAAGCATGATTTGTCTTTTGTATAAGATGTAAGTGTCATGATCACTGCTTCCAAGGAGCCAGGATCAGACCAACGTCCATGGAAGCAGGCCCCTAACCCTGATCCTAGGCACCAGCGGGTCCCCACAGGGACCTTTTGGACCTTGTCCTGGCGCCGGTGGCACCAGGCTCATCAGAAGTCTCGGTCCCGGCACTGGAAGCGCCGGGCTCATCATTGGTGTGAAGATGCTTGGGTGGACTTACCTGCGGCAGACCATGCTGCTTACTTGACAGACTCTTAAAAGTCCTCGGTGAACTGGGACTACTTTTCTTACCTGGGTGGGGCAGCTCCACTCCCTGGATACAGCATTGGGACGCTTCTGGAAGCAGGAACTCTTTTCTTACCTAGGCAGGGCCGTGGAAGGAGGCGCCTCATCACTCCAAGGCTATTTAAACCACACCCGATTGATGAAACGTGCTTCGCGTTATTCTGCATCTGCAGCAGAACGCTCACCGAGTCTGTTCCAGCCTTTTTTCTTTGGATCCTGAACCTGCAAGAATTATACTTACCATTCCGGCACCCGAGCAACATCAGCATCTGCAAAAGACCAGAAACAACAGGTTAGCAGAACGAACTTTCACACGCAGTGCTTGCTTACCTGATCCATCGGCAGCGGCCTTGTCTAACGCTGCACCTGCGCCTGCAAAGATAAACAGCCTTATTATACTTACCGGCACGCTGTGCATTCCGGATTCTTCACGCTGCATCTGGACAAAGATAAAAGCATTATTCTACTTACCACCACGCTGTGCTTTCCGGATTCTTCACGCTGCATCTGCACAAAGATAAAGCATTATTCTACTTACCGGCACGCTGTGCTTTCCGGATTCTTCACGCTGCATCTGCACAAAGATAAACAGCATTATTCTACTTACCGGCACGCGGCGAATTCCGGATTTCTTCATTCTGCATCGTCGCCTGCAAAGACAAAGAAAGAGACAGAAGGAGCGCTTGCCATACTTACGCAATTCCAGGCGCTTCGCTGCCACGCATAAAAGACTATAAAGACTAAAGGTGTCCAGAAACTTACCGGTCGTGCAGACAACGACGGTACCCATCCTCTGAAGTCAAGAGGCCAGCGTTTCACCAGTGAAGGAACTGGCAACGGCACCCTGCACTAGACGCAGATGGAGAGCCCAGCATTCACCTATCTAAGGTGAGCACGTTGACCTGGGAGGGGGGTTCAACAGACAAGCTGGGAGGAGAGAGATAGGGACATTCACAACCCAGACCTTTAATCCCCATTTGTTTCACCTGCAGAAACCTCACCCTTCGAGTTCGACACACAGTGAGGAGAGGTTCGACCCCAGAAGCCAACCGAATCCTGCACATCACGTTTCGTGTTACAGACACCTTCCTGCCAAGACCCGCGCCTCCGTGGGAATCAGGTGAGCGTTACAGAACGCGGAGCCAACCACTAAACTCCTACCCAGGCGCAATGGAAACTTCAGATACTGATCAACCAGCCCAGTTGCTTGGGGAATTAAGAGCAGAAGTACATGCAGCTCGCCAGGAAACGAGCTCTCTAAGAAGAGAACTGATAATTTCTAAGGAGCGAACAGAGGACCTTGCTAGGCAGTTGTTACAAACGCAGGCAGGACAGACACCTTTGCCCGTTCCAGGAGGGAGTTATCCTTCTGCATCAGCTTCAAATCCAGTGCAAATCAATCTGCCCGGTAATGTGCCCTTGGCTCCGCCCGAACGCTTTGCTGGTGATCCAAAGAAATTTGCAGTGTTCATCAACCAGTGCCGCCTGCACTTCTTATGTCGACCAGCTGCATTCCCAACAGACCAGGCCAAGGTGGCTTTCGTGCTTTCTTATCTCAGTGGCAGCGCCGCAGATTGGTCGATCCCTTTGGTCACCCAGGATGATCCGGTTTTACACGATTTTCAAGCCTTCCAGTCCAGCATGGAGAAACTGTTCACAAGGGCAAGCAGGTGAGCGTTACAGTAAGCCATACAGGAAGCCACGCTATGTGACACATGGGAGTATTTTAGGTGAGTAAAAATGTGATATAACTAATGAAGTTATGAGGTAGGGTTGATATCTATCACACATTCCGCAATAAGGCACATATATCATCTTGAAATGTATATGTCGGTGATAGAGTATGATAGGTTTCACCTCCCATTAGGACCATGAAGATGATGGACACCAATCCTTAGCAACATACACTTCTCAACACAAGCCATAAAGCTTTGCACATTAAAATAATTAAGATATCGCACGAGCTCCCACAAGCCATGCTATTTTTGTTAATATAGCAACACTTGAAATCAGAAAGCTTTTGGCGTCGCACACAAGTGACATCAGTGCATTGATGACGTCACTCAATTTGCCGACAGTACTAGAAGCAGCACAGGTAAGTGATGTGCAGTAATGGCTGTTTCCAAGCAACCGCCCCAAAGTTGCCGGTTTGTTAGAGCTTGTTGCCAAAAGAGAGGCAAGAACATTGGTGCGAATACTACCATGAAGGCTTGACACACTATAACGGCCTGAGACTGAAAGCATTGTCAAACTTTCTTTTTCGAAACAGGAGCACACCATCGGATGGCTTTATGCCAAACCAAAAGAAGCGCACGTGATTGGAACATTAATACCACGGCTAAATTAGCAAGATGCAAATAATCATATCTTAATAAAACTATCTGCTTACCTTTTCACAGGCAGTTCATGAGAAGAGATGCACAGAGGTATTTCAAGTTTATGTTATTATGTGCCTTTTGACAAAGCTATTATTCGCGAATGGTCGTATTTCTAACATAACTTTTGTTTTTCTCCGTTTTCTTTCTATAGGTTTTGTGATATTTCGCTTTTGATTTTTAATTAAAAAGGGTCTATCCCTGAGGACGGACAAATGGGTCCGAAATGCATTGGCTAACATGACCTGGGTACATAAATGACTGCTTCTCAAATTAAAAAAAATGTTTTTACATAAAATGAAGGCTCGATCACTAGTATGTGTATGGATAAACATATGAACATAAGATTGGAAGGACAATAATTACAAAATAGATAGATATTGCAGGTCAGATGAGAAATACGAGAACACACGGACTCCTAAGGACGACTTGGGGTAGTTTGTTCCACCCTCATAAAACACACACCTTTAGAATACCCTAGAAGACTAACAGCTTCATGTAACAAAAAGAAGCAATCGGGCAGAGTTTTTATTTTTTTTTGCCCATCAGGAGAACAGGTAAAGCCTAAAGCTTTTTTGTAATTGCACTTTGCAGACTCCCAGTCTTCAAATGTAGAACTTCACTGTATCTGAGGCATGTGAGAATACAAACACCCACATATTTACTGTTAGACCCTACCCTAAAAGCAAGTGAGCTATTACAGATGCACACTTTATAACAGTCATAAAGTTTGCAGCAAAATCACCCATTGCTGATAATCACACACTACTCCACTTTCCAACATAGTTCACAATCCATTCCTACACTGGATTGTATGCAACCATGCTACGCGTCATAGTTGCTTACTTGAGCCCTATTGCTGTAACATTCACCTCTTGCAAACATGCTTGCATGCATTAGCTTCAGTGTTAATACGCACTGACACGATACAAGCAACCTGACCTTATTAGAGCCCCCTGGCCACCAGACATCTATGATGTGATCTTCTGGAACCTTGAACTGGACCAGTGAGCATCTACTAGGCCTAAAACCATGATAAGAAGGTATTCCAATGGCAGATGTACACTATCTAGGTGCCAGTAAAACATCAAAACAAGCCCCAGTCCTCAAGATAAACCCTTCATCAGGTGAGCTGCATAAGCAAATTAAGAAACCTGTTGCTAACATTTATTATAAAGGATTGCGTTATTGCTCAACATTCCTTGGTTTTTCCTCTTCCATCCGGTCTCCCAGCATAGTGGTTGTCTCACTCAGTTGCCTGCTTCCACCTCCGTTTGAAGAAGATTTGATTTATTGGGTATTTATAATGCACCTATACAGAAAATGGTGTTTCAAGGTGCAACAAGACAAAAGGGGGGACAGACACAGGGATGAAGAATAACAAACCGTCCTACTAGGCCTTGTGTCATTCAGATCATGCAAGTGCAGAAACAAGAAGTGCAGGGCCGTCGGCGGAGGGGGGAGGGTGGAAGGGGGTGAGTACCGGTCAGAGCAGAATGTGCAAATGCTAAGGAAGGAAAGGAAGTGCAGGTCGGATTGGAGAGTACTGAAGTGCTCGGGTGGGGGGAGGGTGGGAGGGAAGAGGGCCTCTGGGCTAGACAAGTACTAATGGGAGGCCAGGTGGACAAGTGCCAGGGGAATTCAGGGAGTGCCGATAATGAAGATCAACATGCTAAGTGCAAGGACAGGACTGGATGGGTTAATTAGGGGTGCAGGGCCCACCAGGTTGGTACAGGGGATGGGAGCCCGGTAGGACAAATGCAGATTTGAGGAGGGTGGGGGGCTCAGGGTAGACAAAGTGCTGATTCTGGAACTTAATGAGATCTGGCTCAAGCCTGAGAGGGTCAGGGAGGCCATTCCAGAGGGAGGCTCTGGCGGAAGAGAGAGAGATCTACCCTCCACTCTCTGCTTGTAAAAGCATCTGATCTGCAGGGAGTTGAAGCTAGAAGACCAAAGGGCTCTAGCAGGGAGGTATTTAGGGGGAAAGAGTTGGATGTAGCAGGGTCCCTCAGTACCAGAAAGCCTTGTGGGTGATGCAGAGGGTCTTGAACTTGATCCTCGCAACAACCGAGAGCCAGTGGAGAGAGTTTAGGGCTGGAGAGATGCAGTCTATGTGCTTGAGACCAAGGATAAGGCTTGCATTCTGGATTAGTTGAAGGCGCGAAGGGAGTATTTAGGAAAATTGAGGAAGAGGCTGTTGCATTAGACCAGCTTAGAGAGGACTGAAGCTCTGGAGACATTGAGTTTCTGGGGGAAGGTGAGGAAAGGGAGAATGACTCTGAGGAGGTGCAGCTGAAAGTGGGCCTTCTTGGCAAGGTCCATGATGAGAGGAGAGAGAGGAGTCGAAGAAGACAGCAAGGTTTTTTTTTGCCTCAAAAGAGGAAAAAGGGAGGGGGCCCATGGAGGGGTTGCATAGAGTAGGAGGGAAGGAGGGAGCTGGGGTCTCAATGAGAAGGATCTCAGACTTACTGGCATTAAAGCAGAGATCGTTGGCAGCACTCCATGCCTGCATAGCACTCAGAATGAGAGACGAAGAGGCAGTGGAGGGAAACTTAAAGGAGACCTGCATGTCATCTGCATAACACTGGAAGTGAGGAGAGAAGGCAGAGATCAAATGGGCTAGAGGGCAAGGTAGATGTTGAAGAGCCACAGCGAGAGGATAGAGCCCTGAAGGATGCCGCAGGTAGAGTGTGTGATGGGCAGGGTGAGAGAAAAGGGCCCAGTTGAACCTGGGATGCTCGAGCAGAGAGGAAGTCCAGTGCCAGCTCTGTGATGCCAAGGGTATCATGCAGCTGATTTATAAGGGTGGCATGATTGACCATATCAAAGGAAGAGGAAAGGTCAAGAAGGATGAGAATGGAAGGAGAGTTGGAATCAAGATTTGAGAGCAAGTCTTCACATGTGCTTAGGAGGGCAGTTTCCATGCCTCTGGTTGCTCTGAAGCCAGACTAGTGGTCGTGAAGACAACAAACAGATTTAGTGGGGGTGGATCAGCTGGGAGATGACCAGCTTCTCCAAGAGTTTACCCAGGAAGGGGATAATGAAGATAGGGCTGTAGTTAGCTGGGCAGGAGGGGTCGGCAGAAGGCTTTTGAGGAGAGGGTGCTCAAGGGAGTGCTTGAGGGGTAGCAGGAAGGAGCCAGTGGCAAAGGAGTGATTGCAGATATCAGCCAGGGCTGAAGCAAGGGAAGCAACATTGTCCATGATACTTCTGGAGGAGCAGGGGAGCACCTGTTTGGAGGAGACTTTCCTAGAGAGGACTTGTCTAGAGATCTTATCTGGTGCTATGGTTGAGAAAGAGGAGAGTAGGAGGAAAGGGGAGGGCAGGGGGGCATGGGAGGCCTTAGAGCGGGTGATGGAGAAGGGAGGGGTGCAGAGGAGCATGAGGACAGCTTGTTCAGTGTTTTGGTTAAGTGAGAGGCCACTACAGTGCAGAGGGTCATGGATGGTAGAGAAGTGGAGATTGTAGTAGGATTGGCGAGTCCCTTCCAGATTTTGAACAGTTCAGCCATGTTGTTAGTGGACCCAGAGATGCGGGCTTGGATATAGGCCTTTTTCTTCGTGCGGATGGAGAGCATGTATTGCCTTTGTAGCAGGCGGCATGCCAGTCTGTGAGAGGATGTGCTTGAAGCCTGCCCCTTCTACTCAGCAACTCTGCACTTGCATTTCAGAGAGGCTAGGTTGGAATAATATCAGGTATTGCACTTGGAGGCAGGCTTCATGCAGATCCTCATGACAGGGGCAAGGATGTCCTGAGTGTTGGAGATGGAGAGGTGAAGGTTAGCAAGGGCTGTGCCAGTGTGAGAGTCAGTGGCCGGAGTGGGAGGGGGAATGAAAGTGGCGGCAAAAGCAGCAACTGGCATTCGCTTCATTGGTCGAATGACAAAGAAGGAGACTGGCAGTGCGGACAGAGGCTTAGCCGGGGGACCCAAGAGATCCAGGTGAGCGGACAAGACCATGAGAGAGGTATAGTGAGAGGTTGGGAGATGGAGATGTCGGCTGAGATAATGGCATCCAAGGTGTGTCTGGTTGAGTCTGTCGGGCCAGAAGGAAAGAGAGTCACAGCGGCTGTGGAAGAGTCTAGAGACTGCATCACAGAAGTCAAGTTGAATATTGAAGTCTCTGAGGAAGAGACGCGTGGAGGTCGAGGTCAGGAGAGAAGATGTGAGGTCAGACCACTTTGAAAGGAAGAGGGAGACCTGAACAGGGGTCCTGTATGTGGTGGCAAAAGTCAGCGACAGGATTGGAGAGACACCAAGCCTGCAGATGAGGCATTTGAAGGAAGAGTAGGTCTGAATGGGTATGATCGTTGCAGGGACCTATTCAGGGAAGATAAGGGCCACTCCAACCCCAGACAGGTTAGGCCTGGGATTAGCGAGGATCTGGTACCCTCCGGGAGGAGTGTGTCAAAAATAGTGACAGAGCTGGCAGTGAACCACAGCTCGGTGATAGCGAGGATGGCAAGTTTGAAGTCTTCAAGGAGGTGACAAATGTCAGAGGAGTGTTTACCGGCAGAGCGCGAGTTAAGGGTAGCTAATTTGAGCTGGTTGCCACCTTTGAAGGTCTTCCGAGGAGGGGCACAGGAATGTGGTATGCCCATCGGTGATGGTGAAGGGGCCAGAGGGGTGGCAGCAGGAGGAGTGGCAGGAGAAGGGAGGAAGTTGATGAGAGACAAAAGACGCCGATCAAGAAGGAGAAGGTTGGGCTGAGAGCCCTGGACCATGACAGTACCATTCTGGTAGACGTTAATGATTCCCCTATTTATTTATTGTTTGTTTGTTAGGTTCTTATACAATAAGAAAACACTGTTTCAAAGCGGCCAAGAGTACTTCCCATCAGGTTCCACCATTAATGGGCGGAGAAGAGAAAGGGGAGAGGACTGAGACCATATGGGGAATCCAAAGGAGAGGGGAGGGAACGACAGAGAGTGTCGGTGACAGTCTGCCTGGAAGAAGCGTTGACCTAGGTGTCAGTGATGGGCAGGCCTGGATTGGAGACCAGGATATCTTTCTTGAACTTATTCATTCTACGCTTAGAAAGAGAGATAGGATAGGTGATAGAGTAGCGGTTAGAATAGACAGGGAAGATGGAAAGAACCATGGAGGAAGAGAGCAAAGAGATGGAAGGGGGAGAAAGATTGGGATGGTGAAGCTGCACAATGCACAACAAACCCACCAGGCTGCCTAGCGGCAAGACAGGCCCAAATGAATCAGGTGCACGAGAAAGTAAGTCCAGACCAGTAAAGAGAGTCCTGTGGCGGGCACAGGGCAAGCTCGGCAAAGAGATTTTGCTCACTTGATCAACACTATCAGTCTGCCTCTCATTCTTCTTACATGTGTTGAACAGCGTCTGTGTGACTCTCACTACTTTCCAGATTGGAACCACAGTCTCATTTCTACTGTGGAAATGTCAATTTTATCTGTTAATCAGTTCATAACAATATTGCTTGAAGGAGACATAATCTGCTAGGGGCCAATTACAAACACCATTCAAAAGATTAGGCCTCCTTGCTTTAACACACAAAGCTAAAACATTAGGCCTCATGTTAGAGGTCCCTGCTTAAAACTGCACAATGCATAAAACTTGCTTACGCTTGCTGGAATTCAAGATAAACAGCATGACCTCTCACCGAGATATGCGTGTTGAAAGTACATCAGCTCATCTCAGATGTGAGAAAATTCCGCTGACATTAATTATAAATTTACAGTAACCATTTTATTAATACAACGAGACTGGCAGAAACACTTCCCTTTTTCTGCTGCTCTTAACACAGTAAACGTTTGCGCTGCTCGCTTTCCTTCCTGATTTTACAAATAGCATTTGCTTTCAGTAACATTGGATGTGATGTATTATGACAAACGACTTCCTTTTTACTCTCTGCATATACCGTTCTGACCCAATTCTGGGAAATCATCACAGAAGTGACGGAGGGGTGATTGATCTGCCACGAGATGTCTAGGCATGTATAGTGTGGGAGTGATGTCTGGTTTCTAGCTATATAAACTTGGTCATTCTGTTTTGAAAATTGTCAGCAACTGAGGAATGCAATGACTTATGTTTTTTCTCCGTCATTGGAATCTTTCTTTGCTCACCCACTATAGTGTTATTTGTAATAAACACTTGCAATTGAGAAAAACCTCTGTGTCGGAATCTGTATGTATCTGATGTAAACGTGTTTATCCGATTTATATTTCAGACTGGGCGAACCACAAATATATCCATTGTAAATTCCCTGTTTTACACTACTCCCTCAAACTTTCTACACACTTTCTGCACTTAAGGTCGAATATTTATTTATTTTATCTGTACTTCACTGATAAGACAGATAGCCGTAATGCTCAGTGCATGGACAGCGAAGGCTACATTTGGATGTTGCCTTTGGATGTTGCATGCCTCGCAGACTATCCCCCTTTGAAAGTAGGGGGAGTGCACCCAGCCAGTGTTATGCAGTGTTGCAACTTAATCTATGTGGTCTATGATAAAACCTATCCCTCAAAGATGGCCACTGTATATGATAATTTCAATAAAACGTGTGACACGGTCTAGTCTTCTGTGCTCTTCATTACTACGCTCCGGTCTGTTCTTCAACAGTGGAGTGCAGTTAACAACAGTGATGGTGTGGTCCCAGGGCCGCAACTGGGTACCTGCAGGTGCCGTCCCAGCACCCGCTGGTCAGCATGTGATGTAGGGTCTCTTATATCGGCCCAAGTGTTTACAGGAGGATCGCCTCTTCGCCCAGTGGGCTGCCCATGCAGTCGCAGCGTCACAGCTTCAGAGGGAGTTCGGAGCTGCGTCCCCTGCCATATCCAGGCCCTCTGAGCCTCGGCGCAGGTGCACCTGCTCTTTCAGCGCTACGGCGAGTAGTGGCTGCGCAATGCAACTGTGCGTATCCGGATGTGGGGAGGCTAACAGCCAAGAGACTCCCAACATGGGTGTAGGTTCTTCTCCATCTCAATAACATCTGGCCGTTTGACACCAATGCTCCCACAGGCCCCACTCGTTGGGAGAGCTTTGCTCACTGCACCACTGCATCACTGCACCACCCACAGGCCTCATCTTTGGATCAGGCCTCATCTGTATCAGCCCTCAGTACTCTGCATTTCCCTCTCCTTTTCTATGGTAAGGAACTTGATGATGGACATCTATATAACACACCTAATAATGTGTTCACCCTGAAACATTTAGTGCCAGTTACCAGGCATTGAGAGAGAATAATTGTAAAAAAATCCAAGCATCAATGTTTAGCTGGACATTTCGTTGGAAATATTGCAACTGTCAAATAATGAAGGTTGTGAACAACAACTAACTGTGGTATTTTATTATGGTGGTAAAGAGTGGTGTTTTATGGTGGTAGTATCTCTTGTGGTAATTCGTTGGGATATTCCCTTTTACAGTGGTGAGACTAACTTCAGAATATTGCCTAACAATTGTTTTACCAGGGCCAACTAACACAACAGGTTACTGGACTTCATACCCTCTGGGTGGGCACACTGTACCTTCTCCTCTCACAGTATTGTATCTATAATACTATCTATAATACTGCAATATACCCTTGTGGCTGAGTTTCAAAATACATTTATCATTTTACATCCACATAGTTCTACACACACGCCTAGCACTTCTGAAAACTCAATTCACAGAAAAACTATTTATCTTATGTTTTACCACATGTGGTAAATGTGAATTACCTACCACCTGCAGGAAAATAGGCTTACCACCTACTGGACCTCAGTCTATGTGTGTTGCGTTCACCTGATATCCCAGGGGGCGTCTGGAAGGCTCCGAGATCTGGAACCCTGGATGCGTAGTTGCCCAGTGCTGAATAATGAATCTGCAATTACAGACGGGAGGATTTGTGATAACTGTCTCTAATGGGTGAATCTCCCACCTCCCTCTGACAGATTCCCTTCCCACTGGGTTCTTTTCACCTTAGTTATTCGTAGGGCGAGCTATCCATCCTGCCGTTTCTTGTGCAGGGGCGCTTGATGTTTGTTGGCGAGCTGCCCGAGTTGCTTCACTGGTGCAGTATGCCTTCCTTGGGCCCAGGCCTGCTGTGACCCCGAATCTGCTGGTAGGCAGGTAGGTTTGTTAATTGTAAGTCTTTGTTCTGTTTATGGGGGGAATTTGTTAGTGTCTATCTCCTTCTTTTCAGGTGCGAAGGTCTTGATGCTGGCGTGCCGGATGCAGAGGCACGTTTCTAGGTAAGAGAAAGCACGAAGCGCAGCGCCTTTATTGTCTTTGAAAGCTAACCTGTGTTTTCTTCTTCTTCTCCTCACAGGCCGCTGTGGTGCTGCAAGTGGATGAGAGCGCGATAAGAAATAGGCCCCCGGAATCGGTTAAGGTACGTACAGCACTGTGCGGTTGTTTAATATTAAAAACGAACCTGAATATGTCTCTTTTCCTTTGCAGATGTTGCTGTGGTGCTCCGGATGGAAGCGTGGCTTAGCGCGATGGAATTCAGGTAAGACTGATGGAATTTGATGTTTTGGAAGCGCGCGTTCTAATATTGTTTTTCCCTTTCTCGTTATTTCAGGTCGCAATGTTCGAACAGCAGCTGTGGTAGCGGTTCGCCGGAAGTCCTTAAGCTAGTACTTACAGGTGTGTGATGTTTCTTCTTCTCTCGGTTTCCACAGATTGCAGCCCGGTTGAGATGCTGAGTGCTGGATGGTGTTTTCTCAGGTAAGACAGAATAATATTGTTGTTGTTCTTGCAGGATTACAGGAAGATGCTGAAGGCCAGGAGCTGGACACGGTGAGCGTCACGCTGCTGGTTGCAGAATAACACGAAGCGTGTTCTGCAGTCAGGGTGTGGTTTATATAGCCTAGGTAAGGTAGTACCAGGGAAAGTAGTTTCAGGACTGCCACACCCAAAACACCAGACTGCATGGCTTAGTTCTTAGAACTAGACTGTGTGGGTGCTTTCATGTTAGATTTAAAAGGCCCATGAACATAAATGGGACCTAGTTTGAACAACCCTTCCTTCCTGTATATGAGCATGGTGCCAAAGGAGCCAGGGCTGGCTCCAGGAGCCCTTTTGCAGTGGTTCTAAGGCCCTCAGGGTCCTGGTGGGAGCCTATTTGTGGCACAACGTGTGCCCCCTCACAGTGGTCATGACAATGTGCTAACAAAAATTCAGAGCAAAAACCCAATTTGTTTTTAAACCTTTTGATTTTTATACAAGGTTAAAATTAAAAGCTGTCCAGACAGTTGCATTATACAACACTACTTAACAATGGCTTATACTTGGACATGGATAAAATGCATTTCATTGGCGTGCTTCCACACATAAAATAGCTTTTCGAATGATAAGTTTCACTTACACATTTGTTACTAGCTGGTCAGCACTCAGTTTGAATGTTTCTCTCACAATCTCTAGTAGATATGAGCCTGTCGTTTAACAAAAGCTCACTTCATAAATAGGAACCCACAAATAATAAATCATGAATTCATAAAAAAAAAAACATGTTTCTATCACAAAACCTATAAGTATTTCCCAGGCACACTACACACACCTCAATTACTGCATAGCTACCTGAATCTGTAGGCAATATTTCTTCTCAGTTTGGCATGGGAACTTTCCTCAGCCTGCTCACTTGTGCTGGCCGAGGGTCGCGTAGATAAGCACTCGCCAGTGGCGGCTGCTGAGTTTGAAAGCTGGTGGGGAGTAAAATTTCCAGGGCGAATTTAGTAGCAAGCTCGTGCAGCGCACGGGCCCACCTCCCCAAGTGGGATGCGGGGGGTTCACCCCCCGTAAAATCTTTGAAAAAATGGCCTACAAATTTACTGCCCAAAAAACCCACCGAAATATGAAAAAAGCATTCGGTTGCATATATTAATGGTGGTACACTAGTCTTACTCTCAGGTGGTGAGACTAACTTCAGAATATTGCCTAACAATTGTTTTTACCAGGGCCATCTACCACAACAGGTTACTGGACTTGATACACTCTAGGTGGGCACACTATACCTTCTCCTCTCGCAGTATTTTATGCACAATACTGCAATATGCCCTTGTGGCTGTCTGAATGTTTCTCTCACAATCTCTAGTAGAAAGGAGCTTGTCGTTTAACAAAAGCTTGCTTAATAAATGGGAACCCACATGATGTCACCACTTTCAGCCTGCTAATATCTCTCTCAGCTCTCGAAGGTGCCTGCCCCAGCTACACCGACTCAAAGCCCTTTTCATAGCCCCCCTATCATTCAAAGGGAATCCTTCCCCTTGCCGATCATCCCACTGAAGCCACATGATTTCATTGACAGAGAGCATGAAGATGCATCTCTTCTTGAATTTCCTGCTCGCACAATGGCCTTTTTCAGAAGAACAGAACTTCACATTTGTTTCACCCGGCACAAACCCAGCTTGCACGTATTTACTTTTCCATTGAAAAAAAACCTGATGCATTTCAGGTTATTTCCACATAGACTAATTCACACTAAATGTTGGGGACATTGGGCATGTTACTGGGGTTGTATTAGTATGTTAATATATTAGTGTTAGTTTAAGTGAAAGTCAGTCGATTGAAATACCATCCTGAAATAATATAAACTTTTGAGCATGTGCTCTGCATTCCTGAACTCTGTGCATTTCCCATCTCGCGACTCATGCATTGGCAATCACCTGGCTTGTGCATTTCTGTCTAAACCCCACACTAGAGCTACATGTGCATGCTAAACTAATAAGCCCCTGTAATCCAGAGCCTCCAGCAACTCCTCCTTGCAGGTTTTTACTTTTCCATTGAAAAAGAGCCTCATGCCTTTTAGGTTATTCCACATAGACAATTTGTTTTTAATAGAAATATATATTTTATTGAAACTCCAATGAACATAATACAAGTAGTAACACAAAGTATGCAAGGAGACAACATGTTATTTGAATTTTGTAAATATATAACTGTTGTGCTTAACCCCGCTGCATAAACATCCGGAGAGGGAATGCGCCGGGATAAAGAAAGTAGAAGGGTCATCATAAAATAAGAGGGAAAGAAGAGAAAAAAAAAGTTGGGAGAAAGGGAGGAAACCAACACATACCAGCAACACAGTACCAATGAACGGCCTTTATGTTGGGCCTGGTGGGACTCCCAGGCTTTAAGTTCACCTTTATTGGGTTATGGGCTCGTAAAGTATTTGAAGAGCAATGGCTGAAAGAACATTTGCTCCCTGTCCGCCACATGTTCCATAAAAGGTCTCCACATACGTGAGAATTTGGGCAACTTTCCCCTCTGCCAATGCTGTGAGTTTCAACATCCCCAGCAGTTCCCAGACCTTTACCCACCAGTAAGAAATGTGTGGGCCCTCCACTGCCGTCCAGAAACGAGCTTGGGTGATCCGGGCTACCATAAGCAGCAGGGAGGTCCATTCAACACGATCACCTGTCATGTGAAAGGAGCCATCGTCGGGGACATCCCCCAGTACCAAGACCCGTAGGTCCATTGGGAGTAAAGTGCCTGTAATCTCTTTAATTTTAGAGCAAATCTCCAAACACAAAGTTTGTATTAGGGGGCAGTGCCACCACATATGAGCCAGATCTCCCCGATTCCCACACCCATGCCAGCACCTTTCAGAATAGGTGGGGTTCATAGCATGCAGATGTTGTGAGGATAAGAACCATCTGAAGCATACTTTAATTGCGCCCTCCTTCACGGTAGTGCATCGCAAGCTTTTTTGGGATCTAGTCCAGATCCTCAGGTTATTCCACATAGACTAATTTGCACTAAATGGTAGGGATATGGGACATGTTACTGAATGTTATGGGATTTGATTAGTACGTTAATAGGTTACTATTAGTTTTAATACAAATACATCAATTTAAATACCATCCTGAAATAATATGCACTTTTGAGCATGTGCTCTGCATTTCTGTGTTCTGTGCATTTTCCATCACGCCTTTTGAATTGGCAATCACGTGCCTTGTGCATTTCTGTCTAAAACCCACACTACAGCTACATCTACATTCTAAACGAATAAGCCCCTGTAATTCAGAGCCACCATTACCTCCTCCTACACTACCTCCTTTGTTTTTTTACTGCTGGCATACCACCTGAAATCACTGGAGGAAAAATGAAAACAAATATCCTAAAACAAATGTGCTGCTCCCAATTGAATTTTTTCCCTCCCTTTTGTCATCAAGACCAAGATCATCATTTTCATCTTAATGGTGAGAACAATCAACCAGATCAAAATAACCAGCACTGGGACTGCCAAAATCACCAAACCTCTTTCCACCCAGGTCCCAGAATTAAACCTATCTGCCTCTATCAGGCCTAAACTACTCACAGTAATGTTATTCTTATTTAGATTTATTCTAATCGTATGTGCGCTCATTAAGAATTGAATATATGGATCAATGGGAAGTGCATTTTTCTGAAAGAAATCAATGTTCTCCACTTTCCCCTCCCACAAATCGCCATCAGCATGAAACATGGTCTGTCCACCCACCGACACAACTGTATCTTTAGCTGGACATTTTGTTGGAAATATTGCAACCACAGTATCAACATGTACAACTAGTGCACCTTAAGAAATCACTGCCTTGGTGAAGGGCTGAGAGGGGCAAAAGCCCAGCCAAGGTTTCCCTTGTTGGTAATGATTTAGAGGTTGGCAGAATCAGTATGTCTCCTCGCGCTATTCTTGAAACCGCACTTAAGGTCTACCAAGAATGAATCCTATGAATGTAGGCAACTTACTACTTTCTCTCTTTTGCTGTTAAAGCACAAATTCTGCATGCACATAATCTTCAAATGGCTATCCAGAAAAACCAAAGGTGTAAACCTTTGTTGTGCTGCAGCGGGGTAGGAGTTCCAAAACCCTCAACTACAAGTCTCCCAAGACAAACTTGATGAGTGAGTGTGCAGTCAGCAAAGGTTGTCAACTCAGAGGGACCGGATTAGCTAGATTGAGGCTGATGGTCCCATCCTCACTATGGCTTCAGCCTCTTGACACTGCTGCTGTTCACAATAACTTCATCAGCCTGTCCATATGGTTTAAGGGTGCAGAAGTAGACACGTGACACAAAGGGAACATGCATAAGCCTTTATTTAATAGCAAGAAGGAAACATCCCTGTCTGTCCCTATAACCAAGAGTGGTTTCCCTGCCTCAAATGAAACAGAGGATGCTGTCAGAATGTCAGTCAAAAGAAATATAGTTTACTGTCCTTTGTCCCGAACCCATTTCCATCCCTTACACTTCAAAAGAAAACTATATAAAACGATCTCCACCCTGATTCCAGAAAGGTGGTTCCTTCCTCCTGGATGGTTTTAAGCAGTTTGGGGGAATATCCCTCTTCCCCTTGCCGTCCCCAGGCCTTTAGATATAGTTCCACACAGATGGAGGGGAGGTCTCCCTTACCCAGGCCTTCTTAGGCAACTCTTTATAGTTTCATAAAGATGGGGGGAAATCTCTCCCTTTCCCAAGCCTTTTGCCAATGGAAAGCTCTCTTCTCTTCCAGTTATGTGGATCTCAGGCTTATAACATCTCTCACTCAGGCCCTAGTCTTCTAGGATTCTTCCAAGTACTGCTAGGAGGAAGATGATGACTTCTACTCAGATTGATTGTTCTCAACAATTGGTTTCACCCCAGGGATTTCCCCCACCCCCCCTACCCCAACTCTGTTAAACACTACCCCTCAGTTTCTCAACAGGGTCTTTGCTCTGCCCCCTGCTTTGTAGTGCAATTCTCAATTCATCAACAGTTCTCTTTATGGATTTCCTCAACCCCATGGGCGTGCTCCGCGGGTTGCTTCTCTCTCCGCTCCCAGATTCTCTGAGCTTCTCTTGCTCCTGGAAGTCATGCAGCGGTTCCACAGACCTGGATCCCTCACAGGTACAGCGGGTCCTCTTTGCACTCTCCAGCTCAACGCCGGATACCGGTTCCTCCCACTGTGGTCCGTGTATCTCAGCAGCGTGCTCCACTGGGATACATCTGCTGTCCGATCAGCGTCCCGTCTCTTTCGGTCCCTGTTCTCTGCACAGTAGCTCCCTCCAGCTTGCGGTTCCTCCAGGGTGGATCAGACAATGAGAGAAGTCCTTCCTCTCTTTTTATCTTCCGCTTGCTCATGTGTGGTTGAGAGCTAGTATGTTGGCTTTAGTTCCACGGATGGCTCTTCACTCCTCTTTTCTTCTTCCTCATGTAAATATCTATAAAGCAATAGCTTTCCAAGTTATCCTCACTCTTCCTCGTCACAGTATGGTTTTTCTCATAGACATATCTTCTCTGCATTAAGTAACTATGAGTAGAAAGAGGGGGTAAAGATAATGGGAATGTTTTGGCCCCAACAGTGTGGTGGGATGTGTTTTAGGGGTGAGAGGGGTAGTTGTTACAACGCGTTCTCCCTGGATAGTCTTCCCTTCCTCCACAGAGGGAGTCCCCTCCCATGGGATCCTCCCACTGAGTACCACCCCTAGGGGAACTATCGGGTAGTGGCCTCACCTCCCTGCCCCATGGGCAGGGTGCCCCTATGAGGAAGAAGTGGCGACACCAAGGAATTTGTCACAATAGCCTCAATTACTCCATCATATCCAAGGACAATCACTGTGCCATTTGCAATTGATGGAGGAGCCCGGGAAACGTAGAAAGAAAACCACAGCATTTACAAAATACAACAATGTTGTATTTCTGACTGCGGCGGCTTTCGCTTTTGAGACTCCTGGGCTCCCTCGACAAGGCACGGGGGAGCCCAGAAGACTCAAAGCTGAAGCGACCACAAACATATACAACCTTGTTGTATTTTTAAATGCTGTGATTTTCGTTCTACGTTTCCTAGGCTCCTCCGAGGCGGGGAAACAATAACTTTGTATTAATAATTGCTGTGCCTTTGCTTTTTGCCTTTCATTTTACGTTTTCTGTGCTTCCCTGGGCTTGGGGAGCACCGAAAATGTAAAATGAAAGTGATGGCAGCCTCCTCCATGTTCAGCTCTGCTCTGGCTGCTTGTTTAGTCCCACCAGGGCAGAGCTTAACATGAACAGAGGAGGCTGTCTGAAATGACAAAATGGATGCTCCCATGTAAACGCGTTGAGCCTCGTTTGTTCAAAGGTTTACATAGGAACTTTCTTTAAAAAGATGTTTAATGTATGTTTTTTATTATTGCCCATCTTTTGGGACAATAACATTTTAGAGTGAACTATTCCTTTAATTGTCCTTTGCTATTTGGAATAGCTTACTCGTGTTCTCTTTTGCTTAAATACAGCAAAGAATTTGTGATTTTGTGCCGCCTCTGCAGGTGCTCACATCTCGTCCAGAGCTTCTGCAAGCATTGAACTTGGTGGACTCATCTTGGGCATTCGGAAGGGAAGCGATTGCTTACAAAGCTGCGGTGGGAGCACAATTTCATTATCACACCATTGACGGCGATTCAAGTCTACTCGATCTCCCGCTCCCACAAAGGACGCTCAGAACAGGTTTTACTGCAAAGAGTTTAGTGGTAAATAAACACCTGTGACATTAAGGAAAGGTGACCAGTGGGGCAGGAGACCCCATTTGAGGGTTAATGTAATTCAATATTAAAATGTTTTTAGAGAAACATTTTGAGGCCGGTACAGAGCCACGGTAGACCACCCTAATGAACCAAACTGCACTTAACATTTCTTAAGACAAGGAACATTAGAAAACATGACCAATTCTAGATCCTAAAATCAGGACTGTCCATCCTTAAGAGAGACCCTGGGAAATCGATTTCTGCATTCTCCCTATTTTCCAAATAACTTTGCAACCTCATAATTAGCAATAAACAACCTATTTCCCATGGAAGCACTTTAGAGTGATTTTTCCTCAGCAGATATAGGCTATGGCCTTTAATCAGGAGACAGGTCTCCGATTTGCTTCCGATGACCAGGAGATCTTGCAGGGCCAATACCCAATTAGGAAATTGTGCCACCAGCCACCGCTCCTATAGTAATCCAGTAACTAGCTCATCTGCAGCATTTAGGTGACAGCCCCTTCACACATCTCTCCAGACCATTGAATTCCCAGGCCAAAGCAAGGCTGACGGGCAGTAGATATGCTACCCCGCACTTGCCAACTACATCCATCAAATACTAATTGGAGCAGATTGATGAATTGAGAACAGGAGTTATGCTGACAGAGCTACCAAGACAAACTTGGCAATGTGGTCGCGGAGGCAGAAGCCCTCTTTTGTCATCCTCTAAATCGAACTCTACAAGAATTCTCCTTTAGTCATAGGAACCACAATTTGATTTAACAAAGTCATGAACTTTCAATAATGTAAGGTAAATAATCCTACAGAATATAGTCCCCTTCCTTAGTATAAGGTAATGGTCTTTCCACTGCATGTACATACTCCTAGGTGATGTTATAATCAGGGCTCTGGAATCTGAAAATACACAAATACTGTTTCATTTCATAACATTGGCATCACATTTCAAATTAAGCACAATCATATGTCATCAAACCTCAAGCAAAGTTTATTGTGCTTTATTTACTCAAATTTTAGTTTATCGCTCAAATGTTCCATATCAAACCCCCAAAGAGGGAATGTTAAATCTGTTACACAGTAAAAAAACTGAAAAACCTGTATTACAAACATATTTAATACTTTATGAACAGTTTGACATTAATCAAATTGTGATTGCACAGTGGGAAAAAACAATTGTCACCAAAATAAACAAAATAAAGGACTGCGACTTAAACATCTGACCCTGAACTGCTGTAGGAGAAGCAATGAATACTTTAAGTTAAATTTAATTATTGTATACGTCCACTAAACAAATTATCCATTTCCATTTAACATATCTAAAGCAGGAGAATTATTGAATTTAGGGCTCTTTAAAGCACTTTTCGCAACATGGTCATATTAAATCGGAGCCAGACTGCTATATGATGTGAAGTTTACAAATTAAAGAAAAAAAATACTGTTACGATTCAGCCTTTCTGTGAAATATCTTTTGTTTTAAAAAAAAAAAAAAAAAAAAAAAAAAAAAAAAAAAAAGAAATATCTTTTGTTTGTGTAGGGAGATTTTAAATAATTACCATACAAACTGAAGCTAAACTTATTATTCAAATTACTCCATGGAAAGATGGGAGACTAAAGGAGGCATAGACAAAGTAAAAAACAACAAAAATAACCAACACGTATTCTTTACCGTACTAAGTAACAGTGCCATAACATTTACAGTCCCATTCCTATGCACAATCTACAATTCAGGTTAAACTTTACTTGCTTATCCCAGAACAATACCTGTAATATAAAAAAATGATTACTCTATATAAAATTAATCCGTTTAGTTATCTTTTAAGTCAATTATGCAATACAATGAAACTGTACCAGAACAATGGAGTTTTTTTTAAGCTGCTCTCTGCTCTGTTCAGTCCACTGCAAAAATTACATTTTAGAATATGGTAGTCACATTACTTAGCATCACGTTTTTCATATTTAAACAAATGTTGGCACAAAATGTATGTAGGCCTCTTATTATGCCCTTTTGGTTATAAGCCCCCAAAGCAGACATATTTGATTTCCAGGTACTCGTCTATGCCATATTTTGAACCTTCCCTTCCAATGCCAGATTGTTTGACACCACCAAAGGGACACTCCACACTCGACAACAACCCTTCATTTACGCCAACCATTCCGACTTCCATCCGCTCTGCCACTCTCCAGATCTGGGCTGGGTCTTGAGAATAAAAGTACCCTGTTCAGGAGGGGAAATTAAAAGAAACAAGTGCAATAGTAAGAGAACAACTCAGAAAAACAAGTAGTCTCAGACTCCGATATATTTTATCGAAACAGTTTGCGTGCGTAATCTTGCTGCCGCAGTGCGCTGTCCTCTTATTATATTGTGCCCGCATGAACTATAAAGGATCCAATGCTGAACAATCAGAAAATAAACTCCCTTTAAAAGCAACAGGTTTCCTCTAAACTGGTTATAGTGGTTAGTTTATTGACATTTGTGATAATAAAGCAAATGGATAGTTAAATTAGGTTTGAACTATAAACTTTTTTCCACAGATATAAACCATCGTCACTTGTAAACCACTAAGAATGGTGTGCTTTGTCCTTCGAGGAAAATGTATTTCAAAATTGGGTACTCCCAGTTTTTTGTTATCGGGGGGACGACACTATCAATGGGAGACTGATACGCTGAAAGCAAAGGAAAATAGGTCGACTACCACTACCTTAAGACCCTGAGTCACACAGGGTTAAATCCAAGGTAATCTCATGCAATTTTAATATTACTCATACCACACGTGACTATCAAAAATATTTTTCTTTTTATTGTTCAGACAACACATGCCTAAAATAAAAAGGCTTTCTAACGCCTAAATCTATAAAAACAAACTGTGCTAATCACTTACAATCTAACTGGTGTGAACACACCAGACCTTTCAAGATGCCAATGTATTTTCATGCACTGTATCTTTAATGTTTTTAACTTGTGACGAACTGGTGAAAGCAAAGAATCTCCACTCAGCTTAGTTCACGGTGGTGCTGTGTTCAAAGTGGTAGCACTTTCATCTGTTAATATGGGTGAGCAGCAGCTCCAGAAAGGAACCAGTATAGCTCCTGGCTTGCACTCGTATAAATCAGGCATCTGCTGTTCTCTGGTGAAATAAATTGAATGCGCAGCATCCGCTTAGGAGCCGGATGAAAATGCCGATAAAGTTACCTTATACGTCCCAAAGAAATTGAGAAACACTCAGATGTTCTATTAATGGGAAGTATCAATTACTGACAACAACATTTTCTGTGTCCTGAAGACGGCCATTATTACCATCAGAACCAACGGCACCAAGAGAGAGTTCTGTATGCGTCAGAAAGGCCGAAACATATGTCGACTTGCTAATAGGAACTTTTTTACTTCTCCGATTCCTGTCTCTCATTTCAGTAATTTGTTAAAGGGTAGCTGGCGTGTATTAAGTAACTCTCAGTTACCCTATATTAACGTAGGTAAATTAGCACAGAGTGGTTAATAAATATAACAGAACTAGATCACCCGCTCTGGTCAAAAAACCTTTGAGGCATACATTACAGTTGGGAGGCTCTAATATATTTGATTGTTCCTTGAGATTATATGTATCCATGCTTGCAGTAATATCCACTGTTTTTCCCGTTACCTTTCTCCATGTAATTTGGCATCTTGAAAGGTCTGGTGTGTTCACACCAGTTAGATTGTAAGTGATTAGCACAGTTTGTTTTTATAGATTTAGGCGTTAGAAAGCCTTTTTATTTTAGGCATGTGTTGTCTGAACATAAAAAGAAAAATATTTTTGATAATCACGTGTGGTATGAGTAATCTTAAAATTGCATGAGATTACCTTGGATTTAACCCTGTGTGACTCAGGGTCTTAAGGTAGGGGTGGTCGACCTATTATCCTTTGCTTTCAGCTTCGAGGAACATGGCCACACCTGTCCTCCCCCAGCACTACCTATAACCAGGCTAGGTTACGGAATAAATATGCAACAATGGGAAGGCAAGCTGCGGATTAATGCCTATTTCACTGCTGCCTCCAGGTTCCTTTTATTTACCTCTGAAGGCGTAAAGGAGTTTACTTTATTTCCAAGGTATAACTTACCTGCTAAGCCAACGTTTGCAGAATTTGAAATGGCCAATGCTTCTTCTTCTGTATCAAATCTATTAATATTAAAAAGAAGGTTAGGTTTAAAGGTAATTCAAGATAAAAATAACAAGTATGAACCAGTACAGCTTTAATACAGCACTGAAAATCGGTGGTACGAATTTCATAAGAGCGAGAAAAAAAAAACATGAATGCCAATTTTACAGAAATAATCTTGAACAAAAAAAACATAATTATGGCATTCAGACTAAAACTGGTTAATGTTGAAAGACAATAGTTTTCCATTGCAGAGTAGTGAACTTAGACCTTTCCATAAGAAGAGCAGGAAGCAAAGGGAAAGTAAGATAATTGAAATAGAAAGGAGATACTGAGAAATAAGAAAATAATGGGAACACACAGAAACACAAAACACGAATGTAGTATGAGCAAAGACCTTTGCCGTGTTGAAATTAGGTAGCAGGGTTAGGGTAGAAATAGTGTTTTGGTCCTTCACAACCCAAATCCAAAATTTGGTGAGGTTACAGTGTAATACTAGGGTGGGGTGATATAGGTAAACTTATGTAAAAGTTTGGATTGTCTTTTATTGGTACCTTGTTGGACCTGAAATTTGCAACAGTAGGTTTAGGGTTTTCAGCTACATATTGACAGGCTGGTCCACTACAATTTGCACGTGCTCTGGAGAAAGACGGAATCTGAATCCCTTGCAAAGGAGATGAGAAAAGCTGTTCTCCAGTTTCTTGTGTTCTTCCCTGGACTAAAAACTGACTTAAAGAACTGGATCAGAAAGCTTCCTGTCCATGCCCAGTGGTGTCTATGGTCCATTGGGATAACTCTACCTTACTGGAGACTCCTATACCAGTAGTCTCAGGCTTCCTAGTACTTGTGGAGTTCTGAAGGAGTCCGAAACCAGGAGTTGTGTGCTTTCAGACCCCACCCCAGGGTGTGTTAGGAAGAACTTTAAACCTGCTTGCAGAGCCTGTGCCCATTGTCCACAAGTGGTGCCTACAGTATGTGAATGAAAAATAAAGAGTTTTCTCCAGATACTGCAGCAAGCTGGGCCATTTAAACATGAAATCTCAACTGGCATTTGTAAACAGTCAACTGACCTTCTTTGGTATCTAAAGCTGCTCTATCCACCCAATGGCCATGACAAATAAGCCAATGGGATTTTTGACGCATCCAAGAAATGTCTTGCAGCATTTATTAATCTCAGATGAAAAAGAGAAACACAGAGACGGTATGGTATGAGCATGTATTTTGAAAACAAATACAAGTTTTTGTTTAATTTTTAAGGGTTGATATTTTCAATTAAAACTATTTACACCTCGATTTGTGTTGTTCTATTAAAACACATTGCTTTTGAAATGTAAGCTACAAATTAAAACACTATCTGAAAGCATTACACCTGGATTGGAAAGAATTCATACGTGTGTTTGCATTTTTAGTTTAAAGCACTTCCTTGTTTTTTATTAAAAGGTGTTATAACTTGTAATACAAACCTTTCACCAAATACATTTACTATCCATGAAATAATTACACAATTGAGGGAGAATAACAATATATCATTTGGCATTAACAAAACATAATATTAAAACAATTATACAGTCTCTAGAAGTGGCAAATTAGTAAAAACAAGATCCTAGGTCTCCATCTCTTAAATGTTATTCAACACATTTGGAAAAAATAAATATCCATTCAAAATGTAGTGGTAGCTAACATTAAGGAGACTTTATCCCCTGACATTATTCATGCCAGTTAATGAAAGTGATATCCTGAAAAAACTTCTCAATATATCGAGTTGACATTTGCAGGCTAATGTTTTACATTCGATCACTAGATGGTATACTATTTCTACAATATCTGGTCTGTTAAAGAATCTGCAGTCTCTGCTCTCCGATTATATTTAGTCAGGCTCCTAGAATTTTATGGTCAGTAAATGTCTTCAAATAGGGCAAAAAGAAAATTTGCCGGCTTTTCAGTTTCTAATATATGCGTATATTTTTTGTATTTACCCATCTTTTCTCTTCTTGAAATCCAGTCAAATGTCTTATGTTTTTTCCAAACTTATGAGGGCAAATTGTTTAAAACATTATCATGCATCTGAACTCGCTAAGAAGGCATCTAGTAAAGTCACTCTGGCGGGTTAGTTCGATATCGATTCCCTTAGTGATTGCTAAATTTAGGGTACAGAATAAGGAACCTTTGTTGGGAATAAAATGTTTCTATATAGACTTCGATATTTCCATGTTGCAAGTGTATTAAGAGAAATCAAGCCCAACTTGTACCTTATATCGGAGATGGGGACACAGTTTGTTAAGTTCAGCACTCGCCTCCAAAAGAGGGGTTCACATTTGTTCCAAATAGTCTCATTATTCGGGTTTCTTATTTCTGCACCATATGCAAGAATAGCTGTAAAGAATTATGTAGCTGGAATCAAAGAGAAACCCCCAAACCTTCTGCAAATTCATCTGACTTGGCTCACAAGTAAAATACATTTCTCAGGGGGCTCATCATAAAAAGCTGTCTTACGGTTGCCAACAGAGGGAATCCCAAATAGATAAATTAAGTAGTTACCTCAATTGATGTTTCATTTAATGTCCATTTGTAATTTAAAAATGTGGCTCCAGGACGTATCTTCGTTTTACTTGGATTCATTGTTAACCCATTGGTCTTCACATAGGTGCCTCAGGTTACCAATTGTCACTGCAAGTGAATAGGGCTAAGATCCAATAACACTAAATCATGGGCGTATGCCAACATAACTAACCAAGGAGTTCCCAAATTTAGGACCCAAATTATTTTACATATCCACTATGAGGATATTAAAAAAAGAAGGGGGCAAGTACACAGCCCTGTCATAGTCCCCTATATGTAGAGATGGGTCTCTATGAGGCACCCTGAACATTAAGCATAATCTGGACTTTAGTATAACAATGTAGTTACTGAAAAATTGCTACATAAGAAGTGGGGCAGGCCTTATCTTATAGTTTTACCCAAAGAAGCTATCAATCTATGCAGTCAAATTCCATAGTTAGGTCACTAAAGGCAGCATAAATATGTCGTTTTTTGTGAGTTGCCCAGGCATGAAGGACTATTCAGGGTTGCGACTAAGCGGGTTTTTTTTTTTTTAAACTAGATTAGTTCACGTCATGGATTTTATTATCGATTTCCCGTTTTTCCAAACGTTTTTACAAAATACAGGAAAAGATCTTACTAGACACATCAGGCAATACAATCGGCCAATAATTCTGTGGAAGGACTCTGTCCCCATTTTTAAAAACAAACTGTATGCTAGAGCTTCCAAGAGACAGGTGTGTGAATTTAGTACGAATTATATGGTCAAAAAGAACCTTTTACATTTTAGACCATAATTCTGTCTGGCTTCTCATAGTGATATTACAGAGGCCATCAAGCCCTGGAACGTCTGAGGGTTTACTTACTTTTATTAGGCGAAAAATGTCTTCGGCATCAAAGTTTAGGGTCCAAGCTGGCTCAGAGATACTCGTTTCAGCACAGGTATCGGAGGGATTGGCACAAATTGCATTATAATGGGAGATCTACTCCGTTTCTAAAATGGACACAGGGCTCTATAAACCTGGTTAGAGTAATTTATCAATTTCCAAAAACATGCTATATTGTTTGAAGATGGGCTTCTCAGCATAGTCTCTGCATCACGCTGGAGAATGGACTATTTCCTAGACTAACCCCTCAACCAGTTCTTATATTGCAGTCTTATCTTAGCTTTTTCAGTCTTTAAATTGATGGAGGGAGGTTGAATCAAAGCTCCAAGATTACGTTTCAGTTCCCTGTTTTTTGTCACAGATGTTGATATCGAAGACATGTTTATGCTTAGGTGCTTCCCTGATTTTGAAATCAAATCTTGTGTTAAAACTAAAAAACAAACTGGCAAACATTTTCAGAGAGAAAGCACCAATTAACCTTTGTTAAGACCATGTAGAGGTTGATGTACACAATCTTTCATTACAGACTGCTGCAAAAAGTGTACTCCATTTCAGTCGGTTGCCTCCTGTATTGATTTAAAAAAAAGAGGCATTGGCTGGACAAAAGTATGTGAAAGAGCATCTGTCTCAGACCTCCATTCCGTGGATAGCGGCATATGGATAGCTGAGACTGTAAGCACCTTAAGGTAATGTCAAATAGGGACTCTCATGCAAACATGTAGTCAATCAGTGATTTCACATTTCCTCAGTGGCAGGTAGAGGGGGGCGGAATGTCGCTTAGATATTACCATTAAACAGGCGCAAGCCCCACATATCCATAAGTTTCATCCAAGCCTGACCACAACTCTTATTTCATTAGAGTGACAACCAGGGCAATGGGGAGTATTTATAGATTGGTACAATTAAGATCACCAGTAATTAACATACTAGGAAAATCATTAGCAGACATCCGCCTACTAAGTATTGACTAGTATTGATATACCCATCAAAAAGGTTTCTGCAGGGGTATTTAGAGAATTCCAGTAAATATTAAGCAGGGGAACATGATCAAACATACAGGCCTCAGAGGACGCTTTAATTTCAATGGTTTGTACAAAGGGGAATTTGATTGGCCAGCTAAGACATGACAAACTCCTATCATTCCTTATAGCGGTCAACAGTACACCTTATGGTCTGCCTTTAGGGCCTTTTACAGCAGGATTCAGAAATATACAGAATCCATCCATATGGGGCCTGTCACTCATCCATGTTTCCTGTAGCATGAGAATGTCTTGAGTTTCGAAGTCCAAACACGAGTCACCAAATAAATAAAATTGGCCACAGGTGTTGCCAGAGACAATTCTTATTGACTCAGAATTAAAGATACTGGGTGGTCCGGCAATTAACGGGAGGTCCAGAATGTGAGGTAGAAGCTAACCAAGACCAATCACTTGTCTCAGTTTCTTTTTTCTTACAGGCCTTTCTTTGTTTCTCCTGAGATAGATTGCAGTGAATCTTCAAGGACCGGTCCCCATCCCTCCAACCGAACCCTGGAATCCTCCCAATAGTTTTTTGGGATCATGATCAATTTTTAGAGTTTCCTCATGATCTTCCCAGAGATCATATCCCAGGCTAAGGAGGAAGGTCACAACAGCTTTTAGACTCTCCATTACATTTGCTGGTGGGGCTCTTCAGACTGAACCCTAAAGAGGGTTCAGTCTGAAGAGCGACCATATTGAATCCCACAACATTCCAGTATCCCATGCTACTAGTTTCCCCCTCTGCAGAGGCTAGCCTGCTATACTGGTGTTTTATGCCCCATGGGTAGTTTCCCTGCAAGTTCACAGGCCTCCAGAAGGAAGTACAGTGCAGTTCTTGTCGGGTTAAACCGCAGTGGAATATTATTTGGAAGCATTGGAGCCCTGCAAAGACTGGTTCCGTCTCATTTTAATGTTTCTTGAGAAAGATACAGATGAGAAAGCTTGATAAGAACTTTTAAGTACAAATTTACCGAGTTGCCCACATCCACACTTCACTGGGCACTGCAGTTTCAGCCGGTTTTGTTATGGAAATGGGTTTTGGAAAGTGTGGAAGCTAGTTGTATTTTACTTTTGTATGTGGATGTCTTGGGAGGACAGCTCAGCGGCAACGTGCTTGCCTTGGAAGCAAGACAACACGAAGCAACACAGGTTCGGTCCGCGCTTAGAAACCTGCTGGGTATTAACCGCGTTATAAATAACCTATCATATCATAATCATATCGAATGAGTCTCGGACAGTGCAGAACAGCAGCCAGAGCTGTGACAAGAATGTAGGAACCACAGCCATGCTAAGGGGTGGTGGTGGTGGTGGTGCGGATTAAACAAATCGTAAATCAACCGGTGCCCATAAGGATGCGAGAGGATGAAGTAAGCCAATGCTTGAAACACAGGTACTTCTACCTACACGCAATCGATCCTGAAGGCAGATTTAGCCACCCAAGAGCAGGAATAACGACCACATGATTGCTGAGCTAGCAGTTAGCAGTTATGGCACCATTATTTTGGATTGAAAACTCCCAGAGAAGCAGTGGTCTGAGACACATGGGTGGCCCGAGCTGTATTGCACTGGTCTCAGATGTTCCTGTAAAGCCATGACCCTAAAATCTACCCATTTGGAAGTCCATTGACTGAATGTACCATACTTACTTTTTTCTGTATGAGGTTCATTGTCTAAAACCCAAGGTTTTAGGAGGGCCACATTTTTGGGGCAGGATAGCATGCTGGACTCACAAACCATTCCTGCACAGCTGTGTAGAAATAACCCTGCCTCTGCCTTTGCTGGCCATTTCTCAGTTGGATGTTTTGGCAATGAGCTGCAGGTTTCCTCAGAAGCCATAGGTTGAGCTTGTTCACCTGTAAAGAGGTTAGTCGATGGGGCACAGTGGAGTGGTCAGGGTGATAAATTAAAACAACTGTCAATAATTCTGGGGGCTTCTCAAAGAGACAGGGTGAATACTTTTCCTGAAGAGAGGTCATGTTTCTTAAGGGATCCGACTATGAGAAGAGGATGGCACCCCACAAAGTATGCATAGGTATACAAACTTCACTTAAAATAGGAAAACACATACCTTGCATAAGGCATGGCTTTTCTGCTATATGTGTGTATGTATACAGATTAATTCATTTCCTCACTCGTGTTCCTAGTGCCTTGATGCACTGTACGCTTATTTTAAAGAAAATTCATATCAGCTGGCTTCTCCATATCACCAGGAAACTCCAGCACGTTGTCATCTGTTTGAAGGGAGCAGGATGACAATAACATGAGTGCCGAGATGTTTCATTGCAATCTATGCTAATGGTTTGAGTGAAGTAGCTTAACATTCAATGTCAATCTCTGGTGGTGATACGGACCCCAGGGCATTTGATGGCACTTCATGCTAACACTGACCATTTAATGGCAGCAGCTGGCAATGCTGTGTAAACAGGGACAGTGGATTGCAATCCTGGTCTATGATTCAAGTACTTGGACATAGGTTACGTTAAAGATAATTAACAATGAGCCACAATCACCATCAATGTGGTTTTAAAGCACTAATGCTGGTCAGGAAGATGGTAAATTGTGCCACAGCGCAGGGTGTCAAGACTGTACAGAGGGGTAATACAGGGCTGTTAGGAGTGTTTTTTAAAGTCACTATCTGGGGTAGGTCTTGGACAAGCCAACCTAGGTTTAGCAAGGTTTTTTTCTAACCCCAGTAGAGCGAAGTCACTCACCTAAGTAGCAGTGACCAAGGCTGAACTAAGGAGGAAGTGGTACTGGTGTATGGTACAATTAACACTTAGCAGGTCAGGTAAGTAAAAAGACCCACACATGTAAGTCACAAAAATAACAATCTTTTATTACAAGGCAAGTAAAAATACTTCAGAACATATGTACAACTCACAAATTACTCTGGCATAAAACGCGTAGGGAGCAAGTGATGTTATCTCAGTAAAGCCCAAAACCATATACTAACTTTGAAAGTCCAGGCATAGTCTACCCCAAGTCTCTGAAAGTCTTTTAGGTGTCTCAAAATGTTCCTGAGGAAGGAGGAGTGAGCCAGGAGGGCACACTCACTTCGTTCAGGTACAGTGCTAAAGTTCAGTTACTGCAGAGCAAATGCAGCAACGTAAATAGGAGGACTTAAGGGACTTAAGTCTAGTTCCAGTGTGAAGAGGAACAACTACCACCTGTGGGGTTCTAAAGGAGGACCACCAGAAGTACGGACCCGGACACCCCCACCTTGGGTCTGCCCCAGATAGTGATATGGTAGACAGGACTTTGTGCCCAATGCTAACCCTACAGGGAGGGGGGCTGGTCAATAGATCTAAAGGATCTGAGGCCCTGAATCCCCTAGAAAGTTAGGAATGGTTCCAAACGATAATAATAAATCACTTGGGGAAGCATGGTTCACTGTTGATGTCGCTGTGCAAGGTCTTCTGGTTGTGGGTTCGAGTCAGTACTCCCGGTTGTGTTTAAAATCCTCTGGCGATAGAGTACAGGGAAAACACACAGATTATATTCCACAGTGAAGAAGGGACCCTCACAGAGATCTTCACTGATGCGCTTCTTGCATTGACCATGGACAGAGTGAGGAAACACTCGGCAACCGGTCAGGTGAACTTAGTCATCTTGCAAGCATGCCTCCTGGTGGAGGGCAGCACATTGATTACCAGAGTCCGGGCAGAGTCTTGAAGATGCACACGATGAGCTCCAGCCAATTGGCTAGCCGGAAGTCCTTGCAATGATGGATGTCTGGTTTCAGGCCTTGAACAAATGCAGTGGTGCATGCTCCAGCAACAACAAAAAAAAACAGGTGACAAACCTCAAGCAGGACAGTGCTGGTCCCTAGAAGGGAGGAAAACACCTCATGTAGGTCTACCATGTTTAGAAGGTCTACAATGTCGAGTAGAAGGTCGAGGTGGGTGACAGTTAATCTTTCTGAGACAGTACTGGCCACTGCAGCAGTCCTCCGGCGTCCCTCGGTCGCCTTCTTCTTCGGATATCTTAAGTTCCAGTGGTCGACTTGGTTTCTGGGTCCAGCTCGTCCCCTTATATTATGAGGACGACACCAGCCCTCCAATAAAGACACTCTTCAACATTGAAACCTGGAAATCAAACATCATTTTACAACTTCCAAGTATCTCCAGGAATGTGGAACGGGAGTAGACAGCCCCATCACCACTTCGTGCCAGCTTGCACACACAAAAGAGAGTAGGGGTGTACCGAATAGCATATGTACTATTCGGCCGAATGCCAAATAGTTTGTAAAGGATTCAGCCGAAACCGAATATGAAGTCAAATTTAATAATTTGTGTTCTAAACTTGAAACAAAAAAGATTTAAATAGGGGTTCCTATTTATCATTTATTTCTATTCATTTTAATCAATATCCCATACTTATTTAATGCACACAAGCGAGAAAATAAGAGATTACCAAATATAAACATTGAACTGCATGTATGGAAGGATGTTGCATATGCAAAACCAGTGCTACTCAAAGTGGCAGGCTACATGGATGCAAAGTGCTAGGTTGCAATGAACAAAATAGATAATGCAATTTGCAACTGCCATCGCAAAGCACATACATTGCAAACTCTTGTGAGTTCCAAGGTAGCTTACATGGATAGCGAATTTCAAACCTTCCTCCTGCTCACACTAAAAAACAAAAATGGTTTCAGACTGTTCATGCAGAATACATGTTGAGGGTACATAGGTTATTTTACTCAATCTCTCTACTAACTTTAAAGAGGGGGCTCCCTCTCCCATACACCAAACATGAGAAAGAACTCTCCCAGAGAGGCCAATTAGGTTGCAGCAGGATTAGTCACACATAGGAGCGTCTGACATGTGACTGAATCTGCCAAAACCCTAAAAAGGTCTAAGAACACATTTGCATGTTGAGAAGTCGCTCAATTCCACCAAATTTAAGTCCACATTTACTTATCCAAACTCCTTCCAAGCTCTATTGATGTCTCTCATTTCTCAGGCCAACATAAAACACCACCAGTGGATACAGTGTGCTCATCTTTCACACTATTCCTGTTGGGACTGACTGGCCTATAATGTTTTTAAGAGATTTAAAAGAAAATAATTCTTCTATGAGGCCAATATGGGCCGGGAAATGTCAGCTGCATCTTGCACTGCCTGACGTGTAGCTGACTCGTCCCCAACACCTATTCACCTAGAAACAGGTAGCTCACCAGCCGGGAAGTCTTCTGATTTCCAAACATCCTCGCTCCTACCAATTTCAACAGCAGAGCATAGCTTTCTGCCCAAGTCCATTCATACAGAGTCTTCACAGCTAGCTCTCCATATTCCCTCTGGCAGACTGGCCCCCAGGGGTACTGCAGAGATGTCCCAACATGAAGTTCTCCGCGATGCCATTTACGCAAGCGGATGGCACTCTGCGTGATCTACAAATAACTACTTCAGCCACACTGACCTCCACTACCTGCTGTGAATTCAAGTTTTTCATAGGAACACACCTGGCTCACCTCACTCATTAACACAACTCCTCTCCAATAGACAAACATATGTAACATAGTCTTCTATTTATTTGTATTTTGTGTTTGTATTTATTGCAATTTATGTAGTTTCCACTAAAATGCTGTACAGCAAATGACGTACATTATAATATGAAAAATTGACAAAAACTACAATGTAAGCAAAATAGTATACTAAGAGGAAGACGATGGAGGAAGAAATGGATCTTTAAGTAAAGTGTAAAATATTGCCAGAAAGGGAGCAGATGGAAAGTTAAGAGGTGAAGAGTTCCAGTGTTAATCTTCTTAATATAGCAGAATTTGCATATATAACAATGCATCACATGCCTCCGATCACCCTAGAATGTTACCGAAAATCATTCCCTTAAGCAAGACCGTACCCGCAGCCAGTGAAACGATACAAAATATCCATACAGTGCAGGCTAAGGTGTCAAAGTCTCTGATACGCCTTACCTTACTGCGCTCCTGCAAGACGCATCCCGCGTACCAGGTCTCCCTGTTGGAACCTTGTGTATCGGGTTCTCGTATAAAGGGTAGAAATCCCCTGTTCTGGTCGATGGCTCTGATGAATTTGAGGTACAAGCCATAGTGGATGGTCAACTGTCCAGAGGTTTGCTTGTATTTCCTTGTGGACTGGAACGGTTATGGTCCAGAGAATCATACATGGAAGGCCGCTTCCAATGTGCATGCCCCTTGCTTAGTGCCTCACTTTCCTGGCCAATTCCGTCTTCACCGTCCAGGGTTCGCCCCTTGGGTGGGTTCTTTCAGGATCGCCAACTGACGTCCCGCTATTCCATGTCGCCCTTAGAACATGGAGACTAGGTCTCCCTATATGCCCTGCGTGGACGTCTGCCCACAGCAGTGCATCACTCTGGTGACGTTTCAGCTCACCGACGTGCTGCGGTTGGTCCACACACAGCAACAGCTTCAAACATCTTAAGCCGCCTTGGGGAACAGACAGCGGTGCTCCTTAACAAGTACATGTGTGCTTGCGCCGTATCTTGACACATATTTTTGATCCCGTTTATCATGTTCCTGTGAGCCCCTTGATCCCCCTATTTTTCCTCCATTTTTATACGTTTGTGCTTTGCCTTCCCTTCCTCATATGTTCTGTGCCCCGCTTCAGCACTACCTTTTATTTTTTTTCTTCCTCCCCACAGCTCTTAATTATCTTTATTGGTGGAAACATTTCACAAATCTATATGAAAGCAACAAGAGTTCTAATATTACTGTAAACTACTCAAAAGACAGAATCAGTCCCCTGGTCCTTCTGGAGGACCAGCCCTTGTCTTCCACAAGGTTTGTTGAGCCCTTCTCTGAGATTAAAGACCCACACCGCAGTAGGCACTATATTTTGTCAACTATCACCAGAGCCTTACCCTGGATACTTACTCTCAAAGTGGGTAGTAGTATCATTTTTAAAATTTTATTGGTTTCAATTTAATCACCATACATTGTAACATCTCCCTTCACAACAACTGTCACCACATTTTCTCCCTCCCCAACTCACCTCCACCTTCCCCCGAGCCTCACAACCCTTTAGCCTTCTCCAACTGTCCCATTGGGCGTTTCACCCTCCTCACTTTGAGGAGCTATCCTCTTCCGGGTCCACCTGATTGGGCCCCGATAGCGAGGCTACTAAATTCGTCCAGGCTATCAACGTGTTTGCTACTTCTTTCCATACAACTGTTTCAGCATCAGCCCATTTCAGAAGATCCCGCCATCACGCCTCTACTTTCAGCCTACTACTTGCTTTCCAGCTCATGTGCAGAGATACCATAAAGTATCAAGGAATGTGAGATTGCAACAAATTCAGCTCTATATTGCCCATAGGGCGTATATATGACTCCGAAGAATTTAGCCATGTTCACGAAGGCCAAAAATGTCCTAAGAGTGGGCCAGTACATATGCCAAATCTTTGGGTTTATTCACATGTTTGAATTTATGCGGCCTTGAGAAACCCCCCACCATACACGCCCACAGAGAATCCACATCCAAGTTTATTTCTTTACCCGCTAATAGGTGAGCTACTTCATTCCAGAATCTCCCTATTTCAAGGCATGCCCAGAACATGTGTACCATTCCTGCTTCGACCTCCCCACTCTTAGGACATTTTTGGCCTTCGTGAACATGGCTAAATTCTTCGGAGTCATATATACGCCCTATGGGCAATATAGAGCTGAATTTGTTGCAATCTCACATTCCTTGATACTTTATGGTATCTCTGCACCCTGACCCTTAATCTGTCTCCAACTGGTCCCCCACCTTCTTCCTCCCATTCCCGTCTCGTCTGGATCACCTCTCTCCCCAACTTTAGACATCATTAGTTCGTAAATCTGGGAGACCTCATGACCTCCTTCAGACACAGCTTGAAACGTTTCTATAACAGCGTCGGGCTGACGGGTCAGCTCTGCTTCTGACCACATGCCTCTCACCAGTCTCACCAGCCTAGCATAGGTGATATATTGTCCACTGTGTAGACCTGTGTCCTCCCTCAGCGTGTCAAATTTCATCATTAACCCCTTATTGCCATACATCCCTGATAGTCGCTACCCCCACCGGTTCCCAATGCTCCCTGACGGTCTTCCTCAATTGTTCATCCATCCCCATCCAATGTCGCTAGTGGTATCTGTGGGGAGTACATGAATGGGCTCCCCATTACTTTTAAGGCTCTCCGCCACATCTTCCTACCCAGGTCTAGTAGCCTCGGCTCTTTCCCTTTCGGGGTCTTCGGCAGCCACATCCACTCATTCAAGAAGTATGGGGTACACTCAGCACTCAATAATTTAGACTCCGGTGTGAGGTCCTCAGGCAACCATCTTGCTACATATTGAAGTTCGCTAGCCAAGTAGTACACCTCAAAGTTAGGCAATTTGATGCCCCCGCTCGTATGGGTTTTGCAACTTCCACAATGTTAACCTATTCCTGGAATTATGCCAAATGAAAATCCTGCATATACTCTGTACTCTGGTGAAGAACTGTTTAGGTTGCATGTACGGAATATTAGCAAAATAATGTAATAGCCTGGATAGCAGCACCATCTTTAATAGTGCCGCTCTGCCCATCATGGTCAAAGGTAACCGGGCCCAGAATTTCATGCTGTGTTCTATTCTAGTCACTGCCTTCTCCGTACTGAATTTGTGTTCATCCTCAACTTTGTGGTATACATCCACCTCCCAGGTACCTAAACGTCTCAGTTGTCTATCTTATCTGTAACACTGGCAGCTCGTGTAGTGGTATCCCGACATATCTACATAGGGGAAATATGCAGGACTTCTTGGGGTTGATCGTTATACCAGACCACATCGCGTAACGTTCCATAACCTCTAAAATGTATTGTAAGTTCTCCTCAGGATATTTCAAATACAACAGCATATATCGTCTGCGTACAAAGATATCAAATGCAGTATTCCCTTCATGTAGATCCCTACTTCCTCATATTGTTGTCTTAAGTACGCTGCTAGAGGTTCCAGTGCCAAGATATGTTCAGCACTACCTTCCGTCTAACTGACCTGTGTGCTTCTTCCTCTGTATATTTCTTCCCTACTGTTTTTTGGATCTCCTTTGGCTGGACACCTTCTTTAGTATAGCTTGTTGGATTATCCTTTTTGCGTGGACTTCTTAACCATGCATCAGACCTCTGCCTGGTTTAATCAGATTGCGCTTGGATTGTGTTTTGTGCTTCCCAGATATTTCTTGGACTTCTGACTTTGGTATTCTCCCATCCCTATTAGTACATCCTTGTGCAGTCATGATAGGTCCTTGTTGCTTTTTGTTATTTCCACCTCTTGCGGTCATGCAGGTCTCCTGACCTATGACCATAATGCAAAGGGGAAGAGAAGCCAGCTTCCTACTAGGTTTCTCATGGATAATCTCTTGACCCTAGGTGGGTTAATGTCATAGTATCTGTCATAAGATATATTTTGGTGCCTAAGGGTATTGTAAGAAAGGCATGGTATCAACAGTAAGACAGACACAAGTGACCACAGTACAAAGGAGTTTATTGAACTTCAACAAGGGTATGATAAAAGCCCATCTAAACCTAAATCTACAGATGGGAGCAAGCTACGACCATAACGCATTCCTAGTGGTGTCTTGTCAAAATAAAATGGCCTATACTAAAAAAAAAAAAAAAGATTGCTAATCCTTACCTCTAAATACAAACAACGTAGGAAATAATGTTACAAAACGAAAGAAGTGTTCAAAATGATATATGTCAGGATGTTCAGGCCGTTGGCCTCCCTTGCCCATGTTTTTAGCACCAGACAAGGCGGTTCACTCGAGCGTAGCACAGTCTCTGGCTTCTTTATCACAAGGATACAGTTCAATCGGTTTATAGTGATTACATGGAAAAAATGCACGTTTACATGTAAACGATAGCATTTCAATGCTTTTTTTGGTCACTTTAAAACGTTACATGGAGCTGTCCAGAGCTGACATTTTGGCACTGGCCAGCTCCTTGTAGCGTTTTAATTGCTTTTTGTAATTTGGGTGGGGGAGTGGGGGGTTCCGCCCCTATCCCCCACAGCCATCCCACCAACCCTAACGTAACCCTTAATCTAACCCTAACCCTAATGTAACCCTAAATCTAACCCTAGCCCCTACCCTAACCCTAGCCCTAAACCCTAACCCTAACCCCAACCCTAATCTAACCCTAACCCCAACCCTAATCCTAATGTAACCCTAGCCCCAACCCTAATGTAACCCTAGCCCCAACCCTAACCCTAACCCCAACCCTAACCCTAATGTAACCCCAGCCCCAACTGTTGTATTGTGCCTGTCTCTGGTGATGTATCTGGTGATGTCATGTGGAATGTTTGTGTGTGGATGATAGAATATTCTTGGTGAGTGTTCTATTCAGTGACAGTTACTGCTGGCTTGCCCTGGGTGATGGGAGCCGGTGTCGGTCCACTGCTTATGTCCTTAATGTCTTCATGTGGAACTGTAATTGTTAAGCTGGAATAAACTTACATGAATTAACATAAAGAGCATGGAACCTGCTTTTTAACAATGGCGACAAGGAGGTCTTTGGTTACACGAGTGCCACAAACTGAAGCACTGAGGACTCTGCTGCGGGGGGTGCAGGAAGGACAAGCTGATGGAGAAGGACAACACCGCCGCCAGAAACCGTAAGTCCCATTACCCAGGGGCCCAAGGGGTTGTCAGTAAGTGGTCCTCATACGTCCCCCAGAGTGCAAGGGGAGCCGGAGGGAGAAGGCCCCATTGTCGTTGGACCAGCTCCCATAGCTGTTGGACAGGCTGGAGCCCGTCAGGGAGAAGCCCAGTAATCCCTCCACAGGACGCGAGGGGATATGGAGGAAGAGAGCCCCAATGTTGGTGGTACCTGCCCACATAAGCTGTGCCAGGGTGCAGGGGAAGGAAAACAAGGGCCCCTTATATGGAAGTGACTGGAGATAGAGGGTTTGCTAGTAGGATAATGCAGGAACTGGCCCTTTTATTGTGATGACTATCTCTGTCTCAGACCAGTAGCCCATAATACTTGGGAGTGCTTCGTTGGACTGTGAAAGATTCAAAGCTGTCCATGGGATGAAATGATGCTGTTTACCGTCCTGGAATAACCGTCTTGCTGGATTGTTCTAGCAGAGTCATGTGCTCCGTCTTTTTACAGTGTCAAGCAATGGTTTTAGTTTGTAAAGCGGAAGAACTGATAAGGAAAAGGAATTTCTCCGTAAGGGGAAGCAGCGCATTCACTGTACGAATTATCTGTATGTGTTTGAATGGAGTTCTGCAACCCATGGTTGCTCGCTGTGACTGATGTCAGTCACGGATGCTGGGGGAAATCGGTGAAGAAAGGGAATGTTGCCTCTCCATCGTTTCGGTTTTTGTGACGGACGAGCTTCGTTCTGTTCCCAGCAAAGTTTTTGACTAAAGGACCTGGGTAAGCTGACGCGACGTGACGGTGTCACGTGTTTTATTCCGGAAGTAGTGCGGCGTAAAAAGAGACGAGCCAGCGCTGTGGGATAAAGTCTTCGCGCTCTGTTTAAGCGGGTATTCGCAAGCGGTGAAGCGTACCCAAGCGCCCGGCTGATGAAATGTCCACTGGTTGAGCATGACATACTGTGGAGTGGAATGTTGGTGAAGATATGTCGCTCAGTTTCAGTTAGTGAAACGTGTTCTAGCGACCAACGTAAAAGGTGACATTTATAGGGTGTTGTGTGAGTCCTATCAGGCTCTATGAACCATATTTTGCTGAAAGCTATTATGCATTGTGTTCTGAGTAAGTGTCATAATACGATGGGATGATGACTGACATACCTGTGTTTTGGTTTTGCTGCATTTAACATGAAGGCAACTTTGCGGTAGCGAAATGGTGGAATGACTTTAAGATAACAATAGATGTTACATTTAGCAATGGCTTAGGAAGAGCTAAAGTGCTTTATGTGAAAGTAAATGCCACGTGATAGTATTACATGTATTGCATTTAACAGCAGACTAAGAACTCTAGGACCTGATGGTGCGATTGGTATGGCATGGGTGAATTGAATATGTAGAATTCGGATTTGGTGTACATATATGAAGTGACATTAAATGAGTCTATATTGGTAAGTGTGCTGAGCCAGGAATGTGTCAATGGTGCAGCGGTCAATGTTTCTTTTGGTGAAAGATTGGACTAGAGACTTAACCTTTTTGAGGAATTGCAGGTTTGGAGTGGAGAGCAACCTCGCATATGGACTTCTGCTTGCAAAAAGGTGTTATTATGTTGGTCATGTAGATATCAATATGTTTCTATGGGATGGATAAAACTAAAGGTTTTTTTTGTAGGATTTGCAGTGTTTACAGTTGCATGAAGCAACGGACTGGTAGGGATTTCTTTGGAGATCTAATCTCTATGGACATTAAAGTTGTGATGGAGCCTAGCAATGGCTATCGAGCCTAGTAATGGCTATCAACCTTTAGGTTCATACGAGTTTTGGGTTCGGTGTTTTGCTTCATTTATAGCAAAATATGGGTAATGCATTTTATTGTCTTAGAATGCATGTTATGAATTTGACTCTTATAATATTGTATATAATATGCAATATCTGTATCTGGATGGGGAGAGTCAGTGAGAGTTTGGTAACGGATAGAACTCACAGTTAGCATGGGTTATGCATGTTCTTCTGTTTTTAAACATGTGAGTTAATTCTTGGGTAATGTGTGCTTGGTATGGTTTGGACAATGATGTATGGTGCCATGAAGTTTACATGAAGCGGTGTACTCATGTTAGGTTATTGGTAAAAATTGAACTGCTAGGATGTAGTTCTAGAGCAGTACAGGAGAATGCTTGTTTTTTTTTAACTTTGGAGTTGGGCTTGGTTGATGAGTTTATCTCATTTGCTAGGTAAAGTTTGAACAACTATGTTGGTTGCTTTAATGGGAGGTAGCGCCTTCTCCAAGGTTTCTTAACCTTCTCATCATATTGGACTGTTAGTAGCTGGCGGTGAAGGGGTAGCTGGGGATGCCTAGTAATGACCCGGTGATAGTGAGAGTGGTTTGTCCATAGCTGGTGAGTAAACGATTTTCTATGTTACTTGTGATTTTTTTAATTGTGGATTTTGTTTTGCCTTTTGGTTTCCAATAGTTGACTTGGGTGAGGATGTCATTCTGGCTAAATAGACTGTTCAATTTTACCAGTTTATGATTTTCGCTTTGGGAGTATGTGGCCACTGCTCTCAATGCGTTTGGAGGGATTACATATCCTGGTCTGGTGCGGTGTGTATGGTGTTGGGTCCATGGGTGTTTGTTGGTTTGAGTGATGTTCTGTGTCTCCATCCAGTATCCCCTCTGGAGTGAGGTTGTGGTTTTGGAGACTTTGAGTTCTCAGCTCTCTAGAGTGGCAGTCTAGAGGCCTGCTGGAGATTCCAGGGTGGCAGCCTGGACACCCGCACTGTTGTAGGCGGGGGCAGGTGGCAGGAGGCGAAGCAGTTGTGTGGTGGTCAGGAATGTAGGTGATGTTGCCCAAGTCAGGGTTGGTCGGTCATGGGGTGAGAGCCCAGTTGCATGTTTGTGGCAGGAACAGGCAGGTGGATGATCGTATTTTTGCGAGGGTATTTGGTTTGCGGTTTGTCAAGGTGTGATTTTTTTGTTGGTTGGGGTTGGCTGTGGAAGTGTTCGTTTCCTGCTGGGTGTTGTGTTTCTGTTCTTGGAAGGTGGTAGTTTTGATGTGGTGTGTGACTTGTTTTTGTGCAGGTCAGGTTTGTAAAGGAGGGAGGTGTGTTGTATTGTGCCTGTCAACCCTAACCCTAGCCGCAACCCGATTCCCAACCCGAACCCTTAATCTAACCCTAGCCCCAACCCTAACCCTAATGTAACCCTTAATCTGACCCTAGCCCCAACCCTAACCATAATGTAACCCTTAATCTAACCCTAGCCACAACCCCTAACCATAATGTAACCCTTAATCTAACCCTAGCCACAACCCCTAACCCTAACTCTAATGTAACCCTTAATCTAACCCTAGCCCCAACCCTAGCCCCACTAATTTCGATGTATGCATCAAATTATACATACAACGAAATGGCTATTCGAGAGAATGGAATTTCGTTGCATATAATTCAATGGTTTGGTATTAGATGTTTTGGTGTTCAATGGATTGACCAGATACCAGTTTGATAACAGTATCCTGAGCAATGATTCTTCCGGCATTGTCCGCCGCTTCAAGGTTGGTTTAAAGTAAACAGCTCGACACAGCCCTCCCTTCTGCGGCCACCTGTGCCAGCTGGGATTTCAGTGGTCTGGGTCAGACGATAGTAGAGCTGACACTTCCTCCCATTTGTGGCAGTTATAACTGCCCAAGAGGGTAGCATAGTTCACAATTCTGGTTTGGTAAGCCGCAGAGGAGGCGACTTCCCTACCCATGGTGTAAATCTTTTTACTTTCCTTGTCGGGTGGAGCCTCAGAGGAAGAAAGGGGGTTCCTGCTCTTTTCCTACTTGTAGTTACAACTAATGAGTCTGGCTTCAGCTGCCCTCTAATATACAGTGGGTCTGAAGGTGCGGGTTTAAAAAGCTTTTCTACACGTGGGTTTACAGCCTGTGTGAGGTTAAGGGCTTTTAATGAGACTTGTATCCTGCGCTGTATTGACTTGAGTAGAGGAATAAACTGCACCATTGTTTTCTTGTCCCCAATGATCTGTTCCACAAAGTCATTAACTTCCTGTACCGCCTGGGTGTCAATTTGAAAGTGCTCTGCTGCCTTGGCTAGCACCTCATTAAGAAGGGGTTGGTTGTCAATAGGAGAATCAACTATAGGAGGATCCTGATCGATAGGCGAGTCTATCGGGTATATATTGGCCTCTGAGTCAGCCTCTTGGTCATCATCTTCCCCATAAGGGTCTACTGCCTCCTTGTCATCGTACTGAGGGTCAGCTGCCTCTACAATTGAGAGGTCCACGTTTTCGGAGTCTGGGTCATAGAGCTCTATGACTGCGTTACACACTGGAGTTTCTGTAGGAGACCTTTTAGAAGGGGGTTGAGAAGGCTGAGCAGAGACTTGAGACTCAGAGGGAGCTGTGGGGGGGGAGGGGTCGATTGGAAACTCTGGAAGTATGCAGGGTCCTTCTCGTAGAAATTGGCCATAAAGGACATTCTCCTCATTACCCTGAATGAAGACCATTCTGCCGAACCTGGGATAACCAAGGGTTGGGAAGGAAGTCCTAAGTCTTCATCGGTGGGAGGAACAACCCCAGATTCTTTAGGCCTATTCTCTGTAGGTGTGTCCTTATTAAGGATGGGGCTAGTTTCCTTAGGCTTCTCTTTCTGAGAATTTTTTTTCCTATGAGGGCCTCCCCCCCCGGCGCCCAGAGCCATGTGCATCCGACTGTATGGGCTGTTTGGGGCCTACTACCTTATTTGATACAGAGCGTCGATTTTCGGGCTTGGGAAGGGCCGAAGCCTCGTTTGCGGACAACCTTCAGAGAGTTTTGCGTGCATCACCCTTGCCGTCTTTCGACGGTTGGGTGCTGTCGTGCGGCGATCTCTAACGACAACGTTCAGAGGACAGGGACTCAACTGCCCTTTACCTGGGTGCCGTGCGTTGTCGAACACTCACCCCATGTTTCGAGTCTCGACTAGGGGATATGCGTTTAGTGGTGTGTGATTTCGATGCGCTTCCGCCGCTGGGTGTAGTCCCCACAACATGGCCTCCGGCCTGTCCTTCGGGGTCGGGGGCTTGCGCTTGGGTAGCGGCGTTGCTGTCATCACTGAAAGCGCCTTCTCCCTCCATGGCCTCGAGTTGCCTGGCGTAGTGGGCCCAGCGTTTCGTGGAGCAGTCCTTTAAAGTCTTTGGCTTGAAGAGCCTACACGCTCGACAAGACGTTTTTACGTGGTCTCTTGGGAGACACAAGTTACAGACTAAATGCTTGTCGACCCACAGGAATTTCCGATTGCACTCGGGGCAAAATTTAAATGGGGTCTTGTCCATAACTACAAACTATGGCAGCTGGGCGAAAGTAATGTAGGAAAAGGGGCATATGCATCCTAAAATGACCTCCCCCCTCTCTCCCTACTGTCTGGCCCGAGGCCCTGGGTGGCCTTCCAAGGTCGAACGGTCTGTCGCAGTAGTCCTTGGACGGGCAGTCTTTGTCTTCACGGACATGATGTTTCGATGGTTGGTGAAGTAAAAAATAGAAAGAATGAACTATCGATAATTGAAATAAGTCAATGGCTTTACGCCGAAAGAGGAACTCCGCTATACAAGTCCGTCTAGAATGGTGGAAAAAAAGAAATATGAGGGACCTCGATGCACGAGGGATCCTGGGTACAGTGGACGTCACACCAGGGATAGTATTACTGGCACGCCCCGTCGACGTCCCTTTTCGAGTTTCAAAAGCCACAACTGTAATACTCTGCAGCTTCCACTAGATGTAAGCCTATGCACAGCATGTGATCTAAGCAGATTCAACAAGCTTCAGAAATATATATATATAATTTTGGTGCATGCATAGTATGCAGAACTATTTCGAAGCAACAAAAAAAAACATTATGTTTGACACAGCCCTTTGAATATATTTGCATTTTTTTACTTTTAGCCCCGAATTCCAAATGAAAAAGAAAACTACACATACAAAAAAGGTAAAGAATCAAGTAAGGACTTGATCGGCTTCAGTCGCCTGACAAGGGGCAAGATGGGCGCTTGAATGTAGTGAGCCGTAGAATACCCAAAGTTAAAAGAAATCATGGTGTACAGGAGAGGAAGGGGAAGGTTCATGGGGGAAAGTGGCAGGTTTATTTGCATATCCATTTTCACTGCTAGAAGCAAATGAGCAGCATTTAAAAATAAAACACTTATGTAGAAACTTAGCATCTCACCATAAAGATTACGACAAAGCCCTCAACAAAATTATAAAGTTGGCATATTTACTAAGTAGTCGATTAAATAGATTCTTGATTCAAAGAGCTGGATATTTAATTCAATGGGAATGAGGGATTCCAAATCACAGACCCAACTCTGTGATTTTTAACCAAACTGTACAATCGAAACTTCCATTATGGCTAGGGTCAGCAACCTTTGGCTATCCAGATGTTTCGGACTACAAATACCACCTATCCTAGCCAGCATAATCAATGGTGAGGGATCATGGGAGTCGTAGTCCAAAACATCTGGAGAGCAGCATGTGGCAGAGCCCCGCATTATGGGAATAGAAGTGATCTTCCGCTTGGTCTATTTTCCCAATAGAATTTGAACTGACTTGTGTTTGATGGGGGCTCATTGGAATGCAAGGCACCATTTGATCAAGTAGTCATTTGTATCTTTGAAAAGTCGCTATCTGAGGTTTTGCACACCTGTAGATTTGGCACTACAATGAACTCCAAATTGCTACAAACCTACCATGCAATTGCCCAAAGTTTAGTCAAAGCATATATATTAAGCTTCTGGATTCAACTCTTCCCTGTGTTTCCATTACTTTCCTTTGCATGGAGGAGGAGCAACAAATGTGACATTAAAGTGGCACTCCTACCATTGTATTTTTCCAGATGAGAGGTTTATGGCTGCCGCTCAGAAGAACAAGTTACTTACCAACTGGTAACATTCTTTTGACTGGATGTTCCTCCAACGTATTTCACATCTTTGACATGTAATGTGCACAGCTGTGGACATTACATGTCAAAGATGTGGAATACGTTGGAGCACACAATCCATTCGAAATAACCATACTCTGTGTGCCATTATGTTTCGAAATGAATCCTGGTGGTTTTATTGGTTTTAGTGTCATACATATGCATCATAGAAATCTCGTATACATTAGTGAGCATTTTCATTAACAGTTGCTAAGCTAACATGGTAACATAACACGCAGTTTATGTTTACTCCCCAACATTCCCTCCTCTCCCTCCCCCCATTGTTGCCTGTCAAATTACAATTAATTCTCCAATCCCATGTTATGCAAGTGGAAGGTCTGTTTGTGCGGTCATAGTGGACACGTGTTCCATCTACGACCCTTGTGTAGCAGGTGCAAACAACGATTGGGTGAGTGTATGCCATGCCGCTATCTCCACATTAGTGTCAGAGGGGCTTACGTGTGCTGCCTTCCTCCAGGCCGTTGTTTCGACCAGTGCCCATTTTTTGAAGTCTCGCCACCAATCTTCTAAGTGGGGGCCCCTCAGGGACTTCCAAGTCATCACTATCCATCGTTTGGCTAGTACAAACGCAAAGTCTTTCATTTTAATTGACATAACGTAAGTGTTTGGGGCGTGTAAATCGACCCAGCAGGCAGGCCGCAGGTGATAGTGTGTGTATATTACAGCCTCCTTTGTTCATTCTATCCGCTATACCCTCCTAGTACTGCAATATTCTAAGACAGGGCCAGAACATGTGCAATATGTCAGTGTCCGTGGCAGCACATCTAGGGCAGTGTTGTGCAGCAGCCCTGAGGAATTTGGACATCTTAAGAGGGGTCACCTTCTTATGGTACGGCAGTATCTGTGCCCAGTGCGTGTCCAGGAGCGGGATTCACAGATCTTCCTCCCACTCGGACCTTATGGTTGCATCTAAGGAGGGTCTGCTCGTTAGGAGGAATACATACAACCTAGAAATAGTTTGTGCGCCTTCAGCTATGTCGTACATAGTATCAATTATGGAGTGTGCCTCTGCTATCTCTTCATACGTTGCCCACCTGCGTACAATCACATTTTTTATAGTGCAGTATAACAGGTATTGGCCGTGATGTAGGCCTGTGTTATTGGCTAGCTCTAGAAAGGGTGTGAAGGAGGTGTCTGTAAGCAGGTCCCCTATTGTGGCGATGTCCTTAGGTTCCCAATGTGTCCAGGTTCCCAGATGCACCTCAGTTGCCTCTGGGGACAGAGAGGCCAAAGGGATCTGCACTGAAAACGGGTCCTTCAGTTTAATTAATGCTAATGTCCTATCCCACAGTTGGATGGGTAATGTCACCAGGTATGAGTAGCGGCTTAGTTGTGACCACTTGCTCCACAACATTTCTTTCAGAAGAACTCGTGGCATGCAGGTTGGAATAGCTTAGTGTCTGAAGTAGGTTCGTCCGTCAACCATCCTACCACAAATTGAAACTGCCCTGCAATGTAATACTGCTCAAAATGAGGGACCCTGATGCCTCCTTCCTTGTACGGTCTTTGTAGTGAAGCTAACGCAATCCTGTCTCTACCATTGTGCCACAGGAATTCTCTACACAAGGAATCAATAGCTTTAAAGAAGGCTTTGGGTACATTATATGGGACGTTTGCAAAGTGATGTAGAAGCCATGGGAGAGCGATCATTTTTAACAGTGCAGCTCTGCCCGTTAATGAAAGGGGTATTTGGTCCAGAATGTCATGGAGTTCATTATCCCCTCCAGGGCTCTCTGTATATTGTTGTCATGTTCCTTGGCCGGGTCGTGGAAAATGTCAACCCCCAAGTAACGAAATGTAGTTGCGTTCCATTTTAGGACCAGCACAGGTAGTTTGTTGGGTTGTGTCTTAGCTAGTCCGGTCAATGGAAACAGAGAGGACTTTTCCATACTGACTGTAATGCCCGAGATCTGAGCCAAGCTAGCGAGTACTTTGATTATCAATTCTGAATTATCTTCTGGGTTTTGCACATATACAAGCGTGTCATCCGCGTACATGGAAATCAGGTGATTGTTCCCAGGACCGGTTTACCTGCTGTCATGTACTCTGATCGTATGTGGCCACTGGCTCCATAGCCAGAATATACAGCAGCGGGGACTATCTAGTGCCTTTCGCTAGCACCCAGAGCTTTGAGAAGTGGCTGCCTGTCCCGACTCTTGCTACTGGATCCTTATATATTATTTCCACCCACTTTCTTACTGTGGCTAGTAACTATCGGCCACCAGGTCAGATCTCCTTCCTCTGAGTGAGCGGACCTCTCCTCCTACCTCCTGGCCTCAACCACACAACTCCTTCTTGTAGACTTCAACATCCATCTGGGTGCTTCCTGTCCCTCCTCTGGACTCTTTCGTGACCTCTGCAACTCTCTCTCTCCCTCTCTCTTTCTTTTCTCCCCTCTGGCCCGACTCACTCTGCAGGACACACTGGATGTTCTGATCTCTTCAGACCCCCCCTCTATCCCTCTGACCACTCTTCTCTCCTGGAGTGATCACTCTCTCCTTTCCTCCCCTCAGGCCAAGCCAACTCCAACACTGCCACCTACCTTTTCGGTCATCCGACCCATGAAGCATGCGTTAGTTGAGGCTTTCGCTACCAATTGTTCTCCCCCTCCTCACCTCTGGCTGACTCGCATCCTGACACAGCCCTTTCCATGCTCTACTCTTCTATCTCTGATACTCTTGTGGTTCTTTCCCCTGTCATGAGGATCCGCTTGAAGCCCAAAGCCAAGTGCAACTCTTGGTACGACTCTGACCTAGTTACCCTGAAACGCAAGTGTAGGGTGGCTGAGAAGAAACTGCAGGCTTCTTGTGCATCCTCTGACAAACTGGCTTACCACCTTCTCCAATGGCAATACTGGCTCCTTGTCCGCACTAAGAAGAGATCCCATATCCAAGCCTGTGTCTCTGCGGTATCTAACAACTCGGCCGAACTCTTTAAAATCTGCAAGGAGCTGGCCAACCCTGCTGCAGTCTATACCTTTCCTGTCACCTCCCAGGCCCTCTGCGGCCCTTGACTCATTACATCTAAAAGAAACAGGACATCCTGTCCACCCTTTCGTCCTCTCCTCCTGCTCCCCCTTCTCTCTCTGATACCTCTGGCCCCCCTGCAGCCACCTCTCCTCCCTCATATCATTTCCTCTGTTCTCCCCAGACGAGATTTCCAGACAAGTCCGATCTATGAAAGTGTCGCCAAAACAGGTTTTTCCCTGTTCGTCCAAAACCATCAAGAACCACATTGACACCCTTGCTCCTGCTCTGGACGACTTCTGCAACCACTTCTTCGCCTATGGAGCCTTCCCATCCCCTCTGAAGCACTCTCTTGTGCACCCTATTGTCAAAAAACCCACAGCCGACTCCTCTTGCCCGGCTAACTATCGCCCAATCTCCATCACTCATTTCCTGGGCAAACTCCTGGAAAAGCTGCCCATCTCCCAGCTTAATCATCACACTGATTCTGTTGGTTGTCGCCAAGACCATCAGTCTGGCTTCAGAGCTGCCAGAAGCACAGAAACTGCTCTGTTGAACACCTGTGAATACCTATTCTCCAACCTTGATTGTAATATCACATCTGTCCTCATCCTACTTGATCTTTCTTCTGCCTTTGACACGGTCAACCACATTATCCTCCTCAATCGCTGCTGTGATAATCTGGTTATCACTGATCAGGCCCTGGCCTGGCTGACTGACTGACTTCCTCTCCAACCGACCCTCCCAGGTCCAACTTGGGTCCTTCCTCTCCTCTATCTCACTTTCTACCTGTGGTGTCCCCCAGGGGTCTAACCTCTCTCCCTGGCTCGTCAACCAATACCTGGCACCGCTGGCCCACTGCATTGCTGCTCTCTGCTCAAATGTTCAATGCTATGCGGATGACACCCAACTTGTTTTCAGGTTCCCATCTGCCACCTCCCTCCCTTATCTCGGACTGTCTGTCTGCAATCCAGGAGTGGTGTGCCGCCAACGACCTCTGCCTTAATGCCAGTAACACAGATCTTCCTCATCGGCACACCTGCATCTTCCTTTCCTTTCACTCTCTGGCCGGCCTCCCTTGGCCCTCTCCCTGCTCCCACTTGTGAGGTTAAGAACCTCGGAGTCATCTTTGACTCCACGCTTAAATTTTTTCCTCACATTTCTGACGTCTCAAAAAAAGTCTAACTACTAACTGCATCTCCTCAGAGGTATTCTTCCTTTCCTCTCCTTCCCCCAGAAGCTCACTGTCTCCAGAGCTCTGGTACGCCCTAGGCTGGACTATTACAACAGTCTCTTTCTAAATCTGCCTGCAACCACTCTCCGTCCTCTGCAGCTCATCCAGAACAGGACTGCAAGACTTGTCCTTGGCCTCAAGCCCTGGCATCGTATCTCTCCAGCCCTAAAATCTCTTCATTGGCTCGCAGTGGCTGCAAGGATTAAATTCAAGACCCTTTGCATTGTCCACAAGGCTTTCTGGGGCCTAGGCCCACAATACCTTCAAACTCTCCCTCCATAAATACATTCCTACTCAAGCTTGTCACTCCTTCACCTCCAACTCCCTCAGGGTCAGTCGCTTGTTGGGAGTAGATCCCTTTCCTTGGCTGGGGCCTCCTTCTGGAACAGCCTCCCTGAAACTTGAGGAGAACCGTCTTTGGTTCCGGAAGCACCTCAAGATCTTCCTCTTTGCTTCTGCCTTCGCTCTTCCTCTCCCTTGCTAATCTGTCTGCTTTGGCACTGGCACCTGGTTACCCTCTGATTTCGGACCCAGATCCCTGCCCTCCTAGCACACACCCGCACTGCTTCCTGGCAACCCCTGCACTTGGGTCTGTAGCTCCCACCCTATAGTTCCCTTCCTGAACTTATCAGACACCTGTTGTCTACACCTTATTCTCGCACTTACGACCTGCTGGCCGCACTACCTGTTCTATCATGTATTCAGCACTTTCCACTCCCCCCCGCCCTCGCACTTTCCCCTTTCCCTGTCCCCTGCACTTGCACATTCTCAATCTCAATGGGCCTAGTAAGATCGTTATTTTGTCCTCACTTGTTTCCCCTTCCTTGCCTTGTCACACTCTGAAACACTTGTGTGTGGGTGCAATACAAATAAAATATCATATCATCGTAGATAGTACGGGTCGAAACCTAACCTGCGTAAAGTAGCGTGCAGCCAATCCCACTTAATGGAGTCAAATGCTTTTATTGCGTCTACAGCTGCAATGGCGCACAGTGTCTCCCAAGAAGCAGTGCTGTACATGCTATGATATAATCGTCAAGTTCCAGGACATATTTCTCACAGGCACATATCCCATTTGATGGGGGTGTACCAGTGTGTGTATTACTTTTTTTTAGACTATTGCCCAGTGTTGCCATCAGGATTTTGCTATCCTGGTTAAGCATAGACAAAGGTCTATGTGAGCTACATTCCTGTGGAGGTTTTTGGGGTTTCAGCAGGGGTACTATTGTTGATTCTCTTAGGCTGAGCAGAAGACGGCCGGAATCAAACGCCTCGGTCAGGGCGTTTAGAAGATGGGGGGCTAGTTCCATAGCAAATTCCTTGTAAAACTCACCAGGCAGGCCATCTGAGCCTGGGATTTTTCCTGTGGGTAGCAACATTATTGTTGCTATCAATTCCTAGGCCGTGATTGTCTAGGTCACTGGCTGCACTCCCATCCAATCTAGGGAGATCTATTTCGTTTAAGACCTCTTCCGTGATAAGTTGAGTGGTCCTGGCCATTTCTTTATATAGGCTGCGGTAGAAGTCATAAAAGACTGTCAATACCCTCTTGGGTGTTACACATGGTGCCCTGTTTTGTTTGTATTGAATAAATGGATGTGCGTTGTTCCTCTTTCTTACATAGCCATGCTAGTAGTCTGCCCGGCTTGTGCCCCTCAGCATGCTGCCTCTCTACATATCTGGTATAGCTATGCCTCCCTAACCGTTCCCAGCAGCTCTGACACTGTTGGCGAAGAGCTGTTTCTTTCGCTTCTCTATCCCCTGGTGGATGTGGGATTGCATGAGTGCTTGCAACGCGTCCCCAGCGGAGGAAAATTCCCTGCAAAGCATAGCTTGAATGTCCCCAGATTTGGCAATTGCATTGCCTCTAATGACCACCTTTAAGGCTTCCCATAGTGTATTAGCGCTTGGCACACTGCCGTTGTGTTGGAAGTATTCAGTAATACTGTCTCATGTGGTCTCGGAAAGCGATGTCCAATAGGGCCGCGCTTCTCCATTTCCATGTTGGGATGGGGGCCTCGGAGTTAAATATTGCCACTGCAGCAGCAGATGAACATGGTCGGACAGAACCATACGCTTATATTCTGCTATCATTGAGTCGTCCATCAACTCCTTCGCAACGAAGAAATAATCGAGCGTGGTGTGGACCGCAGAGGAGGCATGGGAATAATGTCTAGAATTCGGGTGGAGTGCTCTCGAAATATCGCCGAATTCGAATGATGTTAGTAGCGTCTGTACGGCCCTGGCAGGTGGGGAAGGTTTTATAAACGTCTGAGCTATCCATGCAAGTATTCAGGACGCAATTAAAGTCACCCCCCATATGACAGTAACTTTGGGCTGTCTTAATATCCAGCTGGGGACACACCAAGTCATTAACCTGCTTGACTTGTTAACAGTGAAGGTATGGCGAGGGAGCGGGTGTCCAGAAAGATGTGAAGTGTATGTTTAGAAGGACTAAAACATGTTGCAGTTATACAGAAGGCTCTGCATGACTGTAATAGATTGGAAGGGTGCTAGTAAGAGTGTGTGTGCAGTGTGTATGGGGAGCAGTGTATGTAGTGTAAGGTGGTAAAAATAAAAGGGGAGTAGGTTTTAGAGAGCAGAGACATCCTAAATTGGGGCTATTTATAAGATAGGGTGTCCTGGCTTGCTCCTATGAAGTGGGGAGGGAAGGAAGATCAGGCGTGTTCCTTTTAGACAAGTGCATGTTTGTTATTCTTGATGTCAAAAGCGAGGGAGGCCTAGATCAAGCCATCAGGGTCCAGACACCAGGATGGGGTGAACATTAAGTGGAGGGTATGTCTTGGGGAGGACAAACTGATGTCAACCAGTCTCTGTTCCATTTGTCCTTGACTGAGCCTGGGCCTGCACTCAGGGTAGGTGTGTGCTATGGAGGACATGTGGGATAACCTGACCTGATTATGTCAGACCTCAGGAAAACTCTCGAAGATGTGCTCAAGTAGTGGACTCTAGTCTTTTGTGAGGGGCATATGACTGAAACTGACCCAACTGGACTAGACCTTCGACGCATGTGCATCAGCACCATTTTGTGCGTGTGGCCTGGTGACCTGCCAAGTTTTAAAGGGACTTCCTAAAGGTTATGTGGCCTTCCAAGTTGTGGAGTTGCCTTTGTATAGACAGTTTGGTTTCAAGGACTGAAAATGAGGACCTGCTTTAGCATTTCTGGTTAAAGGTTGAAGTTTGAGATTGTTAATAGAGCCACATTGCTTTATCAAGGGGTTTATCAAGGGGTTCCAACAAGTGTGTATGTGATGAACTTTGCAATGGTTTCTGGGCTGCTGCTGTTGAAAGCGTTGCCTAGAACTAGATTCTGTGCTTGACTGGAATCCAATGGTGGTCATGTGTTCCCATCATTCAAATTTTAGGAGTTTTGCGGACGAGTTTTTTACTCTTTGGAACAATTCAGCAGGATTTATGGTAGGCCTAACTAAAGGCTATTGGCATAATCAATTATGGAGAGTACAAAGGTGATGAATGCCATGGTTCGGAGTGCCAGCGTCAGGTGTGGCATAATTTGCTGAATCAATCCAATTTGAAAGTAGTATCGGATTACAGAAAAGTTGAACCTTGGTGTGCTTTTAAAACCTGTGCATTTAGTGCTTTGCAGAAAAGTTGAACCTAGGTGTGCTTTTAAAACCCGTGCATTCTAATTCTTTGTAGGAAAATTGAACCTAGGTGCACCTCTGACCTGGGTATTGTTTCTGCTGTACGCTAGCATTCATCCAGTCTGGGTACCTAATTAGCAAGATACCTTGCCTTGCTCATATCTAGTTCAAAGCACCCCCTCATCTGTGATCTGTGCCTGCTGGCTGCTAGGGTGCCTGGTAAGTGCATTCGTGCACTGTGAGCTCCCCTGTCTATCTCCTCCCTCTCTCACTCGCATGGCGCTCTCTATCCCCCCAATCTATTCTAACTGCTACTCTATCACCTATCCTATCTCCCTCACAAAGTCTGGAAGAACAAAAGTTTAAAAGAGCTCTCTTGGCCTCCAACCCGGGACTACCTATTGCTGACACCTACATCAATGCTACTTCCAGATCTACCATTATTGACATCCTCTTCTCTGTCCCCTCCCTGGACCTCTGGACTCCCCACCTAATCACCACCCTTCCCCTTTCTCCTCCTCACCCATTAATGGTGGTACTATATGGTAAGTACTCTTGGCATACTTCTCATCCTTTAGATGCATCATTAATGTCTATCACAATGGCACTATCATAGCCCAAGGCTCTCAACCTCCCCCCTCTTCGACCGGCGCCTACCCTCTCTCATTAACTTCCTCCCATCTCCTGCTATTCCTCCCCCTTCCTTTCCTTTTGCCGCTTTTCCAGCACCGACAGGAGTACCACGCCCCTGTACCCCACCTTGGAAAACTTTTAAAGGTGGTAATCGGCTTCACTTAGCTAATCTGAACGCTCGTTCTGCTATCATACATGCCTCTGACATCGGTCACCTTCTCAAAGCCCCTCGGTCCTTTGTCTGATCTGCACCCTGCACTGCCAGCCTCCTCCGCCGCCATTCGACCGATGAAGCGAGTGTCAGTTGCTGCTTTTGCTTCCACTTTTATCCCCTCCGACCCCCTGCACCTGACTCTCCCTCGGACTCCGTCCCTTCTAACCTGGACCTCTCCATCTCCAACACCCTCGACATCCTTGCCCATGTCAAGAGGATCCACCTGAAACCTGCCTTTAAATGCAACAGCTGGTATGATTCTGCCCTTTCATCTCTGAAACATACGTGCAAAGCTACCGAACGGAAGTGGTAGACTTCAGGTTCATCCTCTGACAAACTGGCCTGTCGCCTGCTCCAAATGCAATATCGCTTTTTAATCACTCTAAGGAGAAGGCTCACATCCAAGCCTGCAACTCTGGGGCCGCCAACAACACGGCAGAACTCTTCAAAATCTGCAAGGAACGCAACAATCCAACTGCAGTCTCTACCTCCCTCTCCCAGGCTCTCTGCACCACCTTGGCTTCCCATTTCACCTCTAAAACTCAGGTCAACCTGTCCTCACTCTTCACCACCTCCATTCCTGCTGCCGCAGTCTTGCCTCCCTTGGCCCCCACTCCTGACTGGCTGACCTCTTTTCTCACTAACCGACCCTCCCAGTTGCAACTCGGCCCTTTCTCCTCCTGCACTTCATGCTCTACCTGTGGTGTCCCCCAGGGCTCTATCCTATTGCCATAGCTTCAAAATATCTATCTCGTCCCTCTTGCTCGCCTGATCTCCTCTTTCTCCCCTCATTTCCAGTGTTATGCTGATGGCACACATCTTTCCTTCAAACTTTGCTATACCACTTCCTCATCTCTCATTCTCAATTGTCCATCTGCTAGCCAGGCATGGTGTGGGGCCAATGACCTCTGTCTTAATGCCAATAAGGCGACAAATCCTTCCCATCAGGACTCCTGCACCCTGCTTCCCTCTGGCCACCCTCCTTGGGCCATCTACCTTCACAATCCCTTGAGGCAAAGACCTTGGGGTCATTTTTGACTCCTCTCTCGCCTTCACCCCTCACACCTTGCGCCTTGCCAAGAATGCCCATTTCCAGTTTCACCTCCATAGAGGCATCTGCTCTTTCCTCACCTTTCCCCAGAAGCTCAATGTTTCCAGTGCTCTGGTCCTCTCTAGGCCGGACTACTGCAAAAGCCTCTTCCTCAATGTCCCACTTTCCTCCCAACGCCCCTTCAGCTAATCCAGAATAGGGCTGCAAGACTTATCCTTGGACCTCAAGCCCAGGGACCATATCTCTCCAGCCCTAAAATCTCTCTACTGGCTCCCAGTGGCCGCAATGATCAATTTTAAGACCCTCTGCATCATCCACAAGGCTTTCTTGGGCCTGGGACCACGCTATCTCCAACGCTATCTCCCTAAATACTTCCCTACTAGAGCCCTCCGATCCTCTAAGCAGAGAGTGGGGAGCAGGTCTGTGCCTCTCTCTGGAACAGCCTCCCTGCCCCTCTCAGACTTGAGCTGAACCTCCTTAAATTCAGGAAATTTCTCAAAACTCTGCTTTTCTCTACCCCTTTCTCTCTTCCCCTTCCATGCTAACCACCCCACTGCCACTGAGACTGGTGGCCTGGTACCTTCATGAACCCCACAGGTTACCAGGCCCTCTGACAGTCAACAACAGTACCCTCCCCACCTAAGCTATGCCCTTTGGGCCCTCTGCCTGGTCGACACGCATCCCACTCCTTGGGATCCCTCCGCCCAGCACTTAGCTGTGGACCATCCCTGGCACCCCCACACTTCCCTAATGGGCTCATCTGCACTTGCTCATCCCCAAAAATCTGGGGGTCTATGCCAATTTTCTCCAATCCCTGGTTTACTCTCCTGCCAGGGTTTCTATGATCTTGCAACTTGGGTGCAGGTCCCAGACTCGCTGCATGCCTGGTTTATTCTCCTGCCAGGGCTTTTTAAGATTACTCAGTATTTGAGTGCAAATCCCAGGCTTACACTCTTCGTCAGCATTCACTCTTATATTCTTCATATGTCGGGTCACTGAGTTAAATGTCCCAGTTCCCTTATTTGGGCTTATACTCTTTACTAACGGTACGCGGTATCTGACCTGAATGAAGCGCCCTGGTATCCCAATCTCCTTCGCTGGGTTTACCGGTCTTCTTTGGCAACTTCGGTGTCCCTCGCGTCTCATCTTTTCCTCTGTTGCCCATTTGCTAACTGGGAGCACATCTCATCGGCTTCTCGGTTCCTGCGTTACCTTCTCCTGCTGTCCGTGGTCACGGCATGGCGAACACTCTTCTACCCGACTTCCCTGGACGTCGCGCTAGGTAGTTTCCTTGCGCCTGTTTGCAGCCTGCATTCCTCCCGTATCCCAACCAGCGTCGGGAGGACTGAGTCTCTCGCTCTGTTTAGGTGTGCCACATTTGAATGTCCTGGCACCTGTTAACATCCTCCAACAACTTGAACGTGGCATTGGCTTGACACTTCTAGTGATCCTCATCAATCCATCCCTCTTCCTCATCTCAGTGTTATTAAAAAGGGGTGGGGGGCGTACATATGGTTGGTGATCAGTAAAGAGTGGAGATTCTTTATCAACACTACAAGATGCCATACAGGAACAAGAATGAGGGGATGGGAGGTGAAGGGTGTTACCAGGGAGTACATGTAAAAGCCTGTTCTAACCCAGCAGGTTCACTTCGCCTTCCTGAGGGTTGTCCTCCCCCCCCCCATGTGCTCCTCCCACTGATAGCCACCCCCAGTGACAACCTAGCTATATTCGTCACAATTCTCAGGCAAGTAACTTAGATTTCTCCAGAATTGCATCTTTTACAGAATCACATGCTTACTGAATATAAACCGGATAAAGAGCAATACATCTTGGAGGCGAGTCCAGAGAATGGCATTACTTGAAGAGGTTTTTGAGAACTGGTTGGCCCACAGTGGTTATCTTGTTTGGTGTCCTTGCGTAAAGAAAAACGTTTACAGAACACTTTCAGGGGCAGAATACTAGCCATGAAAGCGGTTGTGGATGTTTTACCTCTGGGTGAATGTCCCGTCATTCTCCCTGGTAACTATTTGACAGCTTATAACATGGTGTCATTCAGCCCACTATACAGCTTCTGATAGCTGCATTCACTACTGCTTGGTTCTTAGTAGCAGAGCAAGAAGCTAAAAACTGCAATATTTCTTTCTGAAATCCTTTGTGCCGTCATTGTCATAACTAAGACACTGTTTAACCAATGCACAGAAAGATCCTTCTGCAAACTGATGTCATCCAGTCTCTGTTCCATTTGTCCTCGACTGAGCCTGGGCCTGCACTCAGGGTAGGTGTGTGCTATGGAGGGCATGTGGGATAACCTGACCTGATTAAGTCAGACCTCAGGAGAACTCTCGAAGATGTGCTCAAGTAGGACTCTAGTCTTTTGAATCAGACTCTAGAGTTTGATCTCTAGTCTAAATCTGAAAGATTTATCACACTTCTGGACTCTTCCGTGTCTGGGTGCGGGGGATTTTCTCTGGCCCAGTTCCTCATCCTTAACTTCAGAGTGAATATAACTTGTGGAAGCTGAGTTTTTGAAGAAATCTGGAAAATGCACTTCCTCTTTCAAATGAAAGTCCAAGAATATTTTAGGGCAAAACCATAGGTGTGTTCTTTGAGTGACTTTAGCTGGATTAAACTTTAAGCATGATTCTGATGTCGAAAAAGCTTTGATTTCACTCTGTATGCAGATATTATGAAGACCGAAAATGGGATTTTCAACCTCAAGAATTTCATTTTAGCAGGTTTCATAGGCTCGAAAGGGGGGACCCAAGTTTCAAGAGAACCACATTTGTTTCCCATGTTGGTGAAGGGAGTTCAACTGGTGGAAATTCACGAAGTATTCCTTGCATAAAGTCCACAATCGATTAGAGAAAATGGTCTCTTCATCAAACTCATTATAAAAAGGAGACCAACTCCAAATGCACCTTTTATTGAAGAATGTTGTAAACAAAATCCAGCAGGATGCAGCAAATATGGTATGACTTACTCAGGACAAGTGGGTAGATTAACCCTTTGTCACATAGCAAAATGCAGAGGACAAGACCACTTAGATTGTTCTAAAATGTATTAAGGATTATGAACAAAGGGACAAAAAAAACAAAGAGCTAATGGGAAAAAGTCGAACAAAAAGGAAACAATCAGAACAAAACAGTTAGAAGGGGCTTCTCCTTATAAGCTTCTTCCTGCCGACTCTGGGTGCTAGGCGCCTCACTTGTCCCTTGGTGCTGGCTTTCTGGGTCCTATACCTGTGGACTACTGCAATTTCCCAAAAGAGATCCTGAGCAGTCGAGGCATCATTGTGGGGGAGGGGGGGGGAACAGTGCCCCTGTAGCACCTCGGTCAAATCTGGGAATGCTTACCCTTCTCTCAAACTGATTATGCACTCTCGGGCCCCACCTCATTCCTCCTCCAACTGCCTCGGCCTGCCTATGACTGACCTGGCCTACCGAAACCTACCTCTTTTGCCTGGCTAGGCTCAGATTATCCCCTTTGTATTTTCTGTTTATAGATCTCCTTTGCGGCTTCCTTAATGTCGCTTCACCACTCTCCCTGGATGTCAAAACCGATTCTGTCTCGCTATTGGGCTGAGGAGGTTGCTTCGTTAAATCTCTTCACTGCTCTAATAAACTCATTCCTCCCTACTTCTGGGTTTGCCACTCCCTCCTTTCCATGGCTGTTCTCCCAAACTAAGATTCATCTTTCCGCAACCAGTACTACTGGTCTGAGCTGGCTGATTTTTCTAGCAATATCCCCTCCTCCGCCTAGGTGGAACTGGGGAAGAGGGTCTGCAGCTGTGAGCCCACAGTGTTTGAAGGTCACGTTGAGTTACCTGGCTGAGGGGCCATCCTGAAATTAAATCTACTATGATGGCCTTTTTGGATTTGCTCCGTTTGCATGACTAAATAGGGAGTAAGTGCTAGTTTTTGAGGCTGGCTGTTCTAGTGCTGAGTGCAAGTGAATGAACTTGCGGTGCATTTGTTTTGCCACTCTGGCTATCTTTAAGTTTTCCTGAGGCCTCATGGAGCATCACCACACTCCGACTTTAAGGGTGGGTGCAAGTGGGTCCATGAACCTGCGATGGCCAGTGGACTTGGTAGCCAGGTCGGCGGTCCACAGAAGATACACAAGTGGGTCTGTGAGCTTAGGTTGGTCCACAAACTTCGGAGATGTTCGCCAACAGAGTCGGGGATGTATTGGGGAACAAGACATGTTCTTTGGGAAGAGGGTGTTCTCTGTAATTGGTGTGGGAGGGTGGCCTTCCTAATGCCTAGGATACCTCGTGAGGGGGCAGATACCCCCAATCAATGTAACTGTCTTCTGCCAGTTAGCCTGGACATTGGGATTTTCCCTTCGGGATAATCCCCATTCTGCCCCCGGGCTGATCATCTTCTGACTTGTGTAGGTCTGGGGCCATAAATACCACTCTCCCATTTGTCTGCAGAGTCAGGCAAGAGACTAGTGTGCATATAGGAAATGTGACAAAAATATGGCCTACTTGATATTCTGAAATGCGCTGTATACATTGCGGGCACTCTAGAATGTGCAAAACGTCTCATGTATTTATGGAAAAAAAATAAGTTTCCCATTTGAAGACATCAGGGGTGGCAACAACAGATTGCCTAGAGGTGGTGGAAGGGGGAGAACAGCGAATGAAAAATGCTAACAGGACCGTGGGGTGAGAAGCCAAGCTGGTCTTCTCTGAAGAAGTCTTAACTTGCCATCCACTTTTTGGTTTGTTGTGGTCACATATGACGAGTCTCCCAGACTTACTTGGCCTTCTTCAGTACACTGGGCTGAAGAGGGATCCCCATTTTATACCGTCTCCTCACAAACACCAATGCCTGGGATCCTTCCTCTGCTAGGGCATGGGGCGATTGCAGCCACAGATAGTCCAGGAACTAAAGAATCCTCTTGTGGAACTATTTGAAGGAGGAGGGAAGATCCTATACATCCTCCCTATTAGCCATGTCAACTTGGGGAGACATAGGCGCATCCAGGTCTGTCGGAGACATTGGACTCTTTCGAGGAGGCGGTGGGTAACACTCAGAGTTGTAGTGGGGGCGTCAAACCACCCCCTCCTCCCAGCATACCACCAAGATGACAGACGCCACTCAGTGAAGCAGCCCCACAGACTATAACCAGATGCCATCAACAAAGTAATCATGAATAGGCAACACAGCTGAACACACACACACACACACACACACACACACTTAGATCGCATTAATCTTAGGCACGAAGAACATGCTTATGACTCACTTAGCTAGTTCAACAAGAATACACATGAACTGCTTACTGTCGCTTAAACACAACTAACATAAACAGCCATGTAAATCAAGATGAAAGCCACAGCTGCATTGAAATGAATGGAGGAGATTGGAGAGGCTCAAGAATACAGGAAGAGGCCCGAGACACCGATTTCCCTAAATAAACGCAGAGCAGGCTAGCAGTGCAGCCACTGTGCACAGTTTTGCCAAGGGTACCAAAAGAGAGAAAGTTTCGAATCAATAGAAAAGATAGGGCACCTGCAAGGACAAGAAGCTGATAATGCTTATAAATGCAAGCAGGTTTACAGTCCCTACACATGTGATCTGAACCCCAGAAACAAAGCCCATCTATTTGAGCCAGACAGAGACCGTTGTTCCAACCGAACTGAAGACAGGAGATACAAAAATAACACAGCATGACATTGTAAGCTAGAATGCACTTGCACATGGCGAGAGTCGTCGTAGAGTGATAACTTTATAGGGAAATGGCAGCACTCTGGGGGTCCTCCTCCCCACACGCCATTGTGCTCATGTACTGATTGCTTTCCCAAGCTGATAAGGCTTGTAATAGCCAATCCTTACTCGCCTTCAACGCGGCTCATAATTTGTTGCAGTAGCCACTCACAACCCACTAGTATGGCATGCTTGTAGTTGCAACATCTGGTAGGTGGTCCCAGACGGAGTTACCCGATATGGCCGGACCAATTAGATCATCTATCCTATATAGAATGTATATCTATCTATGCTATTCACCCAATCCAGTCTCATCTGAGGTTTTAGGATTATCTTTTGTTTGCAATATCGCTGGGGCTTAAAGCCCACATGACAGGTCTGTTACTGTGAGAGAGAGCTTTGGAAATCCTGCAATATTTGCTTCTCAAATCTCAATCCCTGTTGCAACAGCCTTTAATCCTTTAATAAACTGAAAGATTTATCACACTTCTGGACTCTTCCGTGTCTGAGTGTGGGGGATTTTCTCTGCCCCAGTTCCTCATCCTTAACTTCAGAGTGAATATAACTGGTGGAGGAACCAGTAAAGGAGGAGGAAGGAAGGTAGGAAGGTTGTTAGAGGCAAGGGTGCTATCAACTTAACCTGTAGCGTTGTAATACAGGTGAAGGATTCACTTGTGAAAGTCATCCCAGCAGCACCAATCCAAAATGATGTGCGTATGGTATTCGGAGACTCAGGTAGGGGTGATGGACACCTCAGTGACCTATGAAAAACCTCCCATATCAGATCTTTGAAATACAACCTTATGGGAGTGGAGGTCATGAAGACCGTGAACATGAGGTGCACTAAACTTGTAGTTGGAGCCAGAATCTGGCTCACAGTGAGTGCCTGCATACAGGTCAGTGTTAGTTGATAGAAGGCCGTATATGGCTCTGAAACGTTAACAGCATGGAGCTGTGAGAAGGAAACAAGCTTTCACTCGAGGGAGTGGACCACTCTGTTCAAGTTTGCAGGAAAGGTATCCCACTTCCCCTCTACATTCTTGCTTAAGGTCTGGTCTAAATGTACACCAAGGCTCTATGAGGCAGCATGAGACTCCTCCGCAAGGAGGCTAGTGCAATGAGAATCCTCCCCAAGTCCAAATTGGACTATGTTCTCCGCCCCATAGCCGAGGGGTGGGAAGAGGCTTTTCCCCCTTTGTCCTACACAGATCTGCTATTTTGCGGGCGCATCCTGGCGTGAACTGGTGAGGATTATGTGCATGTGCCCCCCGGAATAGAGTTCTGTGGAGCAGAAGAGTAGTGGTGCAAGACTGCCACTCAATCGCATCCAGAGAGCTTTGACGACTGAGACGTTACATGGCAGCAGTTGGGACTGGTTTTGACAGTCTGAGGTGCAGTAGTGGGGATTTTCCTTCTTGTAGAGCCTGAAGGAATTCAGGGACTGACAAAGCACCTCTGTAAGAACTCTGTGGGCCCTCTAGCCCATGTCAGTAAAAGAAGGCCTTACAGCCCAGGAAGGTCTAAGAAACCTCACCCAGAACAGTAGCACAGTGTGGCACCAGTCCGGTGTGCTGGATTAGTCCTAACACAAACCTCAGATTGGGCCCCGTGACTATTGTCTTGTGGCCTAGTAAAGCGCCACTGGCATTTCTGCCAATTAAAGAGAAAACCGGAAACATGTCCCCCAGCCAGAATGACTTAAGAGGTACTGCCTTTCATGATGTTTTGTAGTCTTTGAGGAGGGTAACTGAAAGCTTCCTCCCATTTCAGAAGAAACTTAAGATGAGTCCTGCCTGAAAGTTAATCACATTAAGGTCGGAGGGCCAAGGCATGATCCCCACGAGGCACCATTAAAATCGAACATGCTGGTCTGTGACGTGAAAGGACTGTGAAAAGGATGTGCAGCATGTACACCCACTGTCATAAAGCACAAGCCCTGGGAGGCCTTCACGAAAATAATAATCTAGCATTGGATACGCGTAGCTTGTGTGCAAATGTAAAGACATCCGTGCAGAAGGACCGATCTGTGCAGGCGTACAGCCCCGCCTGCATAACAGGTTTTTTCTTTGAAAATGTATCCGTGTTGTGAGAAATACTCTGTTCCTCTTCACATTCCAGGGCATCATATTTGAAGGAAAGGGGACTGGATGTAGTAGTACTCAAGAGTTTGCAGAGGGTGGCTCTGTACAATTTAACAGTGTGCTTTCTTGCAAAGGTTTCAAGGACTTCTTCAGAAAGACCTTATCCATGGTTTGTAATATCCACAATGCCTAAGTGGAGTGAGGCTTAGAGGCTTTTTGAGCTGCAGGGAGAGCATAAGGCAGGAGGTAATTCCATGATCTGATAGCTGATCATTTTGGCTTGGTGCTTTTAGCCAGAAGTGTGGCAGGGATGAATAAGGTGAAAAGAATGGCAGCACGGTCAATGAAGGGTGGGGAGGGAAGGCAATGTTACGGTCAAGACTCTTGTTGCAAAAAGCCCCAATCAACTTGTGTTCCACTTGGTGTGTTGGTTCTGCCACCAATAAGGTTTGCTGGCAGGGCTTTGGCTGCAGCTTTTCTTTTACTCAAGCCAAAGTTGAAATCTCCAAGGATGTTGAGGTAGTGCCAATCTACCAGGCGCTTTGCCAACATATCCACGATTTTGTCTGCGAAAAAAGGTGATACAGTGATCTGAAGACCAACTCATGCGGCCACCATCTTTCCTCTGTGCAAGCTATCTTTCTTCCTGTGAAAAGAGAATGCCTTATGTGTAATTCTGCTTCAACTATCTCCCTATACACTAGTTGAAGGAAGCTGGGAAATATGGAGGTCAACCAGCAAGAAGATTTTCTGGGAAAGGCATTATAGCCCATCTTTTGTACTAAAGATGATCTGTTCCTGAAACTTCAGACCATCAGGAGCAGGGTAGGACCTCTAAATGAGGAGGAGATGTGGTTATTACTTTAGTAAGCAAGCAACAATTTGGTATCATTTACAGTCAATTCATAGTGTGCTCATTTCGCACAAATAATTAAGTGCATCCTGATTAGAGTGTTTCAACTGTAAATGAACACATTTTTGCCTGACTTTTATGTAGTGAATATCTTGATGTCTGTTCATATGTGTAGAATTGTATATAGCATTTTCACATTCATACAGGTAGTATATGCACAGTTTATTTTACATAGGAATAGTTTACTAGAAAATAAATAAGAAAATCGGTTAAAAATACCAATGAAGAAAGAAATGTGAAATAAGTGCAATCATAATAAATGGGAAACCGAAAATTGGCTGCAAAAGGCAAGCAACTGAAGAAAGATCAGCCTGGCAAAAGAAGAATGGTCTTTTAAAAATAAGAAATCTTGAAGTGTGAGCTGAGCAGGGCTGAGGGTGTGATGGGTGAAGTTGGGGGTTATGCTGTGCATTATAATTAGGGGATTTATTGAGCTTCGGGAAGCAACAGAGCGCTTTACAATCATACAGGGGAAGAACACAGTGAAGAAAGCAGAGAAAAAAGGAGCAGGGATGCTAACAGGAGAGGGTGTGTAATTGGCTGCATTGGGGGAAGACAGTGGGGGGCAGATCACAGAGTCTCAGGTAGGGTAGGGAGTGCAGGTTGTGCAGACCTAGGTGTTAAGGAGGAGCCATTCCTTGAGGAGGAAGCTCTTGAGCCCTTTCCTGTATGGTAGAAGTGATGGGGCAAGTCTGATGTGGACGGGGAGGAGATTGCAGAATCTTGGGGCGTAGACAGAGAAAGCCCGTCTTCTGGTGCTTTCCTTCCTGCCCTGTCGTAATTAAAGTCTGCAATTTCCTTACTTCTGGTGAATCACAGGCCTCCAGAGATGCTGAGTTTCTCAGTGAGGTCGCTTGGGGACTTCAGGATGACAGCCTTGTAGATGCAACATGATTTGAAGATGAGAAAGGCTTCCAGTGGGAGCCAGTGCAGATGGATGAGGGTTAGGTTGATGCGGTCGAGTTTGTATGGTTTGCTATGTGCCAAGTACAGTGGAGGGTGCCTTTTCACAGTGGAAGCTTTAGTTCAGAATGTTGCAAGAAAGTCATACACATTCGAATGCGGTTGCTGTGAGCTCCCCTATGAATGCAGTTTGGTGCAGTACATTTCACCTCACAGCAACCATTCAGTAGGGTGCTATGTGAAGGCTGCAAGTGCAGCGGGCTGTAGGGAGTCTGTTATGCAGGGAACAGAGTTATGAAATTAAGTGGGTTTACATGTATACATTCATAAAAGCAATAACATATATAATACATGTATAATCTATATCTACTTAAACAAAATTAAAAAAACAGTGGAGGAACGGGACGAACTAAAACCCAACCCACATTTGTAAATACAAGGTTTTATTTTTTTGCTTTTCAAATCCAAGCTATACATCACTGTATAAAACAGAATTTTAATGGCTGATGCCCTTTTATCAAAAAATGGACTTGGAGTTTTGTATTAATCTTACTAAGGAGGTAGCGGCAAAGCTTCAGGAGGTAAGGTGTAGCTTTGTTTGGAAGCCAAAAACTATTTGATTTTAAACTGTACAAATACGGCGGTGAAACCCCCCCTGACATCAATAAACTATTTGCACCTTCTAGCAGAGGAAATGCTGATAATCTGGAGCGTCACTCACGAAATATAGAGCAAAATCACTTATATGGTGAAATATGCTAATAAGCAACATACAAACAAGCTGGTGGTAATGTCGAGACATTTTGTAGTTTCAACTGCAAGTCGACAAAGCCAACTACATTAAAGTAATCTGGTGTATATGGCCCTTCGGTTGGTGAAAAGATGCATTGCAATTCAGCTTTCTTTTGGCTTTCAGGTGTGCATGCCTACTATCTTAGTGTATTCATCCTCATCTTGTTCCTTTTGGTTTTGGCACATAAAAGCACTACCTTGTAGCCAAAACAATGCTACTGAGAAGAGTGGAGAGGAGAGGAGAGGAGAGGAGAATGGGTGTTTTGGGAAGACGTCTTTCCTCTTCATCTCAGTTCTTCTCCTTGGTCAGCCTTTCCCTCTCCTTTGTCATAGTTGTGGGTGCAGATTATTCTTGTAGGTCTTTCCACTAATGGGTTATATTAGGAGCTCATTTGATACATTAATAAACTTTGTCCTCCACAAACTAAAAGTGTTCCTTTTCTAGCCGACACATTACAACTGTGCTTTGAAACGATTTATTATTGGCTCTAGGCAATGCTTGCTTTAACTCAATGGTTTGTTTACTTGTCATATATGGACTGGGACTCAAAAACTGCTGAATGGCAATTTCAGTGCCAAGGATTTTTGTAGGCCTGTAAACTGGTGTAGAACATACTGTTCAAAGGGGACGCTGTGAAAGGACAGAGAGGTGTTATGAAAGGCAGGGTTGGTAAGCCCCTTTGTCAGGAGCAATCGAAGGAAGGGGGTCATATGATCTGTCCAATGGTCATCTGCATCCATGATGAACTGTCATGTAGAGGTTTCACTAGACCGGATGGGCAGGCAGGCCCTTTTCCCGCTACATAGACATAAGGCTGAGTTCTGGGAGGTTCTTGCTAGATTTCGTTTTTGTTACCCAACAAGGAACATTTATAGTGGCGATTTGGATGGTGGAGGTTGTTGCAGCCTTTTCCCGTAGGATGTGTTGCCTTATCCTCGTCTTTCAAGAGAAATCAAGCTGCCCCTGTTAATGATGCTACCTAAACTTAAACATGATGAGCCTGGGGTCTCTGGCATAGTCATCATCACTCTCCTGGGTCATACATCTGCTGCAACACATTCCTTTTGTATGGTCCTTCGTCACAGACTCTGGTGATAAACATTCTCCATCACAATCCTTATCAGTTACAGTCCATCAGAATTGATCATCATCAGTCCTTTCACAGGCCTACATAAGTATTTCTTCCCAGTCCTTCTCAATCAAAGACCTGCAATGCGGCTCTTTGCCTTAATCCTCCTTGGTCAGTGTTACATGGTCCTTTGCACTTCTCGCTGTCTTCTTCCAAAAGAGCAGCCCTTTGTCACAGTCTTTCATCACACTCTTCCTTTGCAATAGTGCTTCTCCTTCAACCTAGTCCAAATGTTTTAGACAGTCTCAGTAAGAGCCATAATATTCCTCTCTCTGCTCCCTCCTCTGTAAAGCTTCTTCTATCGTTTTACTTTCTCCTTCCATAGGCACCTGTCAATCTCTTTTTCTCCCCATCTCTCTCATCATCACCACATTGTGTAGCAAAAGCCATTACAATTTAAAGAGTACAGTATCATCCTAGAAATATGCACCTAAAACAATACCAATTAAAAAAAGAAAAAAAGAAAAACAACCTTGCATTCTCTTCTCATTATTTTCCAATTCACTATCTTAGCAAGGCTCATAAATCTAAGGAAAAAAGGCCCTTCCTTCATGCCAGGCTGTAGTGCAACAGATAGGTGCTTACTACTGTGGTTACCCTCTCTTTAGTAGATGCACAGTATTACACTGCCTCCTTATACATTTTAATATTGTTTCAACTAAAGAGGAATAGAAGCCCCTTCACCTCCATCTGCGATAATGTTGGAATGGTTATAAGAAGTTGCTCTCAGTCTAAATGGTATTAGAATCAGAGTCAGGACCATGGGTGCCTCGCCCCACTTAGCAGCTATATAGCCCAGAAGGAGGCTTCAGAATGTATAACTGCATGAATGGCTGCATAGCCCCTTGATGTGAACCTTCACCGCCCATATGCCCTTATGTTTAAATAAAACATGGGGCATTTGTCTGGGTTACCCCAACACAGCATAATTGTATACATCCCAAAATCTTTCCCTCATTTGCCTAAGGAAATTCCTACTAATCGTGGTTTAATTCTCCTGCAGAGTTGCAATGCATTCCAGGCTTTCTTCACCCATGCCAGTTCTGGATCTTCATCCAAGCCTAAAATATCTTTCAATATGGCTTGGTAATCTTAAGGCCTATGTGTTACCAATGCAATATGCACTTGGTAAGAGGGCAATATGATCAGTGAGCCGACACTAAACTGGGTCCAATCTGAGTTCCCTTCGTAAATTAACAGTGTTCTAGGGGCGGAATGTTCAGCTGCAGTCAAAGCAGTACATGGTTCATAGCCCCAAACTACTGCACCATATAAAGTTTCAGGGACAGACTTCTGTTGATAGTCAAAGTCCTGTGCATGGGAATTTATCCATGGTCTTTGTTTTGGTCACGCTAATGACCAACTTTTCACAAATATGGTAGCTATACAAGGAGCGCAGTAGTTCAGGTATTGCCATTTCCATGCAAGTGAGAATCACAGTGTCTCTAAATAGATGGCGCGGAACACCCTGGCCTAACACCCTGGTCACATCTAGTGTCTGGACACCCAGAAACACCTTTGAATCCTTCCAGAACTGACTACATAGTTTGGGAGCCAGCAGACACCGTTGTCCAACACCCATCCCCACAGGAAGTAACTTCCCCATTCCGGCTGTATCCGATTCTTGCCACATTACCCTCATAAAGGGCCTCTATTATTTCCATGTACCATTCTCCCAGGTCTTTCCTAGTCATTGGCTCCCACAAAAACTCCCTATTCACAAAGTTGAAAGACTCTTTCAGATCTACCCATCTTTCCCTTTCCCTTCATCTCACTAGTGCCAGTATAAAATGTAATGTATGAGAATTTCGCACTTATGCTTAAACAAGACACCCCCTGCCACCTCCCCCCAACAAACCCATACATCAATATTTGTGTGGCATGCTACATTTTGCAGCTTGACTGGCGGCCTTGCTTCATTGGAGCATTTTAGGTATGCATGGAGCTGAAGTCCGTTTTTAAGTGTGAAGCTTTCAGGCAAAGTCTCACTAGAGCAGCTGCTTCAGTTGCTCCAGAGGTAAATAGAAAGGCATGAAACACTGCTTAAATATTTCTTGCAAGAAACGAGTACTATGTATTTTCACACTATCCTTTCTTTGCACCCGTTATAAGGTTTAAGTTACTTGTAACTATGGTTCTCTTGCACGGGTCCAGCATGGATTCACATGTTCAACAATATTCCCTGTGGTCTGGCTGGGAATCCTCGGTAAAAGAAAAAAGTTTCACTTTCACTTAAAAACTGTATTTGTCCTTTAAACCAATCTATGTCCTCTGGGTCATACTGCCCCGTCCAATGACAGTCCTCTCTCTAAGCCCCTCCTCTGGCAGCCATCTTCAGATTTTCACAGCACGCTTCAGTGTTGGGAGTCCTCGGGTTGGCTCTCCAAGCGTTTTTTTGCGTTTTCACTGGCAGAAGTTTAATTTCTGTTTTAAAGGGGCCTGTGTGCCCTTTTCTTCATCTGCCGACAGCGGGGATCCGTTGTCGGTGAAGTTTTGCACCCATCAAGGGCGGAGATCCATTGAAGATTTTACAAGGCCATCTTGGGCCTACTTTACTCCCTCCGACCATGACAGAGGAGAAGGAGGGAAGGTCCCTCTTCAGGCCCTGCACCAAATGCAGATCACGGAATGTGTTTGTGGAGGACAAGCACCTGCAATACCTCAACTGTCTGCACCCGGACCACAAGGAAGTAGAGTGCGAGAAATGCCTTGGTTTCTCCAAGAAAACGACGAAGGACAGGCATAGTAAACTGGCGGCATTGGCTTAACACAAACAAGGCCTTTGACCTGTACTCCAGCAGGGTCATGCCTCATTCAGGACCGGCCGAAGAGCAGTCTTAAGTCCTTTGAGGGTGCCTCATCCGTGGGGGCCCAAGATAAGGCCAAGAGCTGCAAGTCTGAGTCCACCGGGTTTGCCGGAGAAGTGGGTCCCAAAGTGGATAGGACGCGATCAGCTTCACCTTCCGCCTCAATTACCAGCATACCTTCTAGCTCCTCTTCAAAGAGGAAGTCATCTACCCTGGCAAAATTACAGGAGAAATCTGAGAAGCCACGGACGAAGGAGAAGAAAGACACGCAGCCCAAGCAGGCTCAACCGGCACAAGCAAAGACCTTGTTGGCCGCTCCTTCGACTACTACCATGGAAGCTACGAGCACAGATCGTGCGAGGGTCGCTCCCACGGCTCGGAAAGTGTCCCTGCCCAAAAGGTGCAAAACCGCCACAGTGACTTTGGCAAAGTCTGCAAGCATGGGCTGGCATAACCAGCCCAGGCCCTGGTTTAAGACCCTCAAGGGGGGGAAAAAGAGGGAGCCAAGGAGGCCCCGAAACAGCCCTCACAGGCCGTCGCCCAAGCCATGGAAGTCTCGTCCATGGGCAACGAAGATCTACAGTCTTTGCATCCAGTCCATAAGGACATTGAAGAGGAGGAAAACGTCACCGACGGTGCAGGGCCTAGTTTTCCTGTTCTGCCATCTCAGCCGAAGTGCATTTCCTTGAATATTCTATCGACTCTGTACACCTTTGTGTCAAAGATCCAGATGAGAATGCCTCCGGCCCGGTACCTGTGGTCCCCCAGGTCACCAATCAGCCTCAATCGAAGAAGAGGAAGCATCATCTCACGCCCCTATTTCAACCTCCTCCACCACGTCTGGCCCCTCCTCCCCCAGCAGACCCAGATACGGGTACGGGAACAGCTACGGCCACAACGACGGATGATTAAGATATTGTCGCAGCGGACGGTGAATCGCCACATTTGGATGCTCCACATAGGGTGCCCCCACTAATTGAGGTGGGATTGTTCCACTTCATGATCGCAAGGGCCTCCGAGTTATTCCATCTATTCGCAACCCTCGTCGGCAGCCGCGAGGAAACAGTTCTCGTCTTCGGTTCCTCCGGACATATTCATGAGCATGTGAATCCATGCCAGAACCCATGTGTACATGCATGTTGCTGCTTTCTTTGCATAGGCATACCTGGTAAACAGGTGCTGGTACAGCAGAATATTCTCACCTTGCAGGAAACTTATCAAGCGGTGCATGCCTCCTAACACTTGGTCTCATATCTGTATTCTGTTTTGTAGTAGTACGGTCCTACGTTATGACCCTGTAGCAAATATATTGGTGAGAGTTACACCATTATGGTGTACATCATTTAAAGCAGAGGTAATTGGGACTTGTGTGTTGTAACATTGGTGATGCCATGCTGAATGGTCAAGATATCAAAAGCATCTAATGGGCCTTCTTATCTAAAGTGTAAGTTCCAGGCTTCTTGCCTATCCTGCCAAATTAAAATGATAGGAGTATTTAATGAACCAGCAGCTCACCTAAATAAGCATTTGACTGGCATTTCAGCGTCCAAGTTCTTTGAGGTTGGCCATTTTTTTTTTTTTTTTTTTTTTTTTAACAATGGAGCCAACACAGATTCCTTCCTATAAATGTAGAATACAATGAACAGCACAAAAGGCAAAGCTATTGGCTTGGTCAATGCTAGTTTCAAAATCCCTGATGCAAAGGCTTTCCTCAAAGAAACAATCTGCACATAATCTAGCTAAGGCGTTGAAAAGAACCATAAGGAACTTTATCCTTGGGTGGTAACCCTTTATTCAAAGACATTCTGCATATTTCCTAGTTTGGCAGTAAATCCACCGAATTGCTGCCAAAATCTGTTACCATTAATGCTACTTTTTAATTTTTTTATTTCTTTGAATTAATTGATTACAACTTTTGCAAAACCTTAGAACACTGGCAAGATGTCCTCCAATCACTATCTCTTAAAAGAACCGAAAAAAAGAAGTGTGTGGGTATGTGAACATTACCGGCGAGCATCACCAATAAGCATAGGGTTAACCCTTCCATTTAACCTACGGAAGAACTGTGGACATGAATGCCACTGTGGCTAATACCAGTGGAACCCTTACCCAATTCAAAAGAAGCACCCACCAGCATTCTGAGTCCACTGATGGCACTTCCTTCAGCAATGGACCAAAATAGTTTGTTGTCTCTAATGTCAACTCTTTACAGAACATAGAAGATGTTTTAATGTTTCCACTTGGTCCACCTCCACACAAAAGCGATATTGGTTGGTTTTCGGGATGTTGGATGGCAATCTTGATACGATTATTTCATTTGTTGTTAACAGATTAAATCTCATCCGAAATAATTGTTCCCTCTGATGTCTGCTTGGGAACCTGGCGAGGTACCTTGGTAGCACACTCCGTTTTTATGCCTCTCGAGCCAGATGTTGGAACAATTTATAGGTATGTGCTTCCAAACGAGTAAATCTTATCAAGCTCACTCAGCTTGGTCTTTACCCTAAACAGATGTCTTTTCAAGTTTTCTTCTGTGTATTCGATCTCCCTCAGCTTGTCTCGGTTGATGTCAAACCATGCCTTTAGAGACCTGGTGGGCCCTTCCATCATTTCCTTATGAATAATTTCAATAGTTGTTATATGAGAACCCAAAAGGCATTTTCTGAACAGTGCCAGTCTCTTCCATTCCACTGTTGCCTTTAATCAAAGGAGGCCGAGATCCCTATGCAAAATCTGGATGGGGATAGACGTTGAAACTCAGGACTTTCTTCCAGAAGAACAAGTTACTTAACCATATCTGGTAATGTTCTTTCGATGGGATGTTCCTCCGACGTATTCCACATCTATGACAGATAATGTCCACAGCTGTGCTGCTTCAGAACATTTTTAGCAGAGGGCGTCCTGCGTCGATGGTGTTGATCCGCTGTCCCTCGAGGGCCTCCATCGAGGGTCGACATCACCGGATGTTATATATAGGACGCATGGCACCTGTAGCCTCAGTTGTAGTTTTTTCCCAAAACGTGTGGCACCAATCTCCTGCCAGTATGACTGCAGAAAGCCTTGCAGAACCGTAAGCTGCAATCGCATAGGAAATTCAGTAGAGGGGCAGGCTGGGAGGGCGATGTGGAATACGTTGGAGGAACATCCCATCGAAACAACATTACCAGATATGGTAAGTAACTTGTTCTTCGAGGGGATTGTATCCTCCGATTTATTCCACATCTATGACAGACTCCCAAAGCAGTACCAACTTATTTATTTATATTTATTTATTTTAGTATTTGTATATCGCGCTGCAACCCATGGGCATAGAGGCGCTGAGAATAAAATGTATGCAGGCTTGCTTAAGGGTTAAAAGATAGCGCCCCAGTACAATGAATAAAACAGTTACATCAATTACAGTAGGGTCCAAGTCGGATGCAGTAAGCAGAGACAGTCATAAACTGAGGCGATGGGGGGAGGCAAGTCAGGCAAAAAGCTCAGTCTTCAAGGCTTTACGGAAGGTTGTGTGTGATTCGATCATCCTGAGTTGGGCAGGGAGGGTGTTCCAGTGAGTTGCAGCCAAGGTAGGGAAACTAGAGCCACCCGCTCTAACTCTTCGTGTATGAGGAACAATGCGACGATTGGCATACGCAGACCTGGATGGTCTGGAGGGTGTTTTTTTGTGATCCTCTGAGCTAAGTAGGTAGGTGCCAATCCACGGATGCATTTGTGTGAAATGGCCAGTGTTTTGAAAAAGATCCTTTCTTTGACGGGCAGCCAATGTACCTGCCTTCTCACTCCAGAGATGTGCTCCCTGCGATCTGTGCCAGTTGTGGCCCTCAAGGCATTGTTCTGAGCAACTTGAAGTTTTGACAGGTTCTTTTGGAAGGTGCCGGCATAGAGTACGTTACAGTAGTCTAGCCTAGATCCAATAATGGCCCTTGCAATGGTGATGCAGTTGTCTTGTGACAAGAATGGCCTCACTGCATTGATTAGTTTGGAGTGGTAGGCAGCTGAGGAAGCGATGGCATTAACCTGTCTGTCCATGGTCATGCTAGGTTCACGGTATACGCCTAGAGTCTTGATGGCTTGGGACACGGTAATGGGGATGTTGTCTATTGTAAATGCGCTGTACTGGTGGGAAAAGAATTTAGAATTTTAGAATACCCAATCAAATGGCTGAATAGAGGACTGCCATACCAAAGGCCAATTCCTGCCCATGGATGGAGTCCAAGGAATAGTGTCTCACAAAAGTATGGACAGAGGTCCATGTGGCTGCATTGCAAATATTGCGAATAGGAACGCCCCTCTGTAGAGCAGTGGAGGCAGCCACACCCCTAGTAGAGTGAGCCTGTAAGCCTACTGGGGGGTCCTTTCCCGCCAAACGGTAACACTCAGAGATCGTCAAAATGACCCATCTGACAAGGTCTGCTTGGAAACAGCCTAACCCAAGCACTTAGCATAACCAACAAAGAACTGATCGTCCACTCTGACCCGGGACATCCATGAGAGAAAGAAACTCAAAGGATCCAACCTATGGAGCCTCTCCTCTTCCTTACCAGGATGTGGAGGAGGATAAAACGCCGGAAGAATCACCTTCTGGCTCAAATGGAATTCCGACACAACCTTCGGAAGAAAAGAAGGCTGCACCCGCAGGACAACCCTGTCCTTATGGAAAACAGTAAAGGGTGGCTTGGCGGAAAGTGCCTGCAACTCACTCACTCTGCGGGCAGAAATAATCGCAACTAAAAACACAGTTTTAAATGACAACAGTCGCAACTGACAAGAATGTAAGGGCTCAAATGGAGCTCCCATTAGGAACTTTATAACCAAATTCAAATCCCATCCCGGCACCTGGAAGAGGGACGGTGGAAACGCATTAGTTCGTCCTTTTAGAAACTGGGAAATCAAAGGAATCTTAAAATAAGAACATTGCTCAGACGAGTGCTTAAATATGGACAGCGCGGCCAGGTAACCCTTAATGGTACCCACTTGCAGGCCCTTGTGGACTAAAGAAAGCAAAAAAGACAAAGCCAAAGGAATGGAACATTGGAAAGGATCCACATTCTGTACCCTGCACCAGTCACAGAACTTTCTCCAACGGCAACGGTACAGGGATTTCGTTGCGGGCCTTCTGGCCAAAAGCAACACCTCCATCACGTCTTCAGGAGGTCCCAATCCTTATACCTCAACCTTTCAGATACCAAGCATGAATGCTGAGAGACTTGAGCTCTGGATGGAGAACCCGACCCCCCTCTCGTGAGAGAAGATCGTCTTGGTAGGGAAGACGGCGTGGAGGGCAGATAGACAGGTCTAGAAGGTCCGGGTACCACGCTCTCCTGGCCCATGCCGGAGCAATGAGGATCATTCAGGAACCAAACCTCTGCAAACTTTGCGGAATGAAGGGGACTGGAGGAAACGCGTACAGCAGTGGGAAGGACCACTCCACTACGAACGCGTGCCCTAAGGCTCCTCTTGGGGGAAAATTCCTGCAAGCACAATCTTTTTCACTTCCAGTTGAAACTGGTGGCGAAGAGATCCACTTGTGGGGTTCCCCAAGGGCAAAGATCTCCAAAAGAACTTCCCGAGCCAGCTCCCACTCCTGCGCAGAGCGTCCGCCGCTGCGTGTTCGTCTCCGGCCAGATGAACTGCCGAGATCGAAATTTCCTGCAGGATGGCCCAGAACCAGAGCTGCATCGCCTCCCTGCACAACGGGAGTGACCCTGCACCCCCTTTTTTGTTGAGGTAGTGCATGGCCACTGTACTGTCCGTCATAATCAGGACATTCTTCCCCCGCACAGATGGCAGAAAAGCCTTCAGGGCTAGCCTGACGGCCCTCAGCTCTAACAGATTGATGTGGAGTTTGGACTCCGACGGAGACCAACGTCTGCTGGCTGTCAACTCGTTGGCATGAGCGCCCCAACCTGTGAGGGAATGTGTCCGTCACGATCGTCACCTCCTGCCATGGTTGCCAAAATGGTGCTCCCTTCATCAGATTGCCTTCGTCGGCCCACCATAGAAGATCCTGGGCGACCGGGGTCGGAATCTGAACGGGATACGACATCCTGCCAGAGAGCTGCGACCACTGCATCTTGAGAGCCCACTGCAGGGATCTCATCCGCAGCCTGGCCTCTGGCACACAGAAAATGCAGGATGCCATGAGGCCGAGCAACCTCAAGAATTCTAACGCCGGGAGACTCTGGGCACGTTGAAACTTGTCCACCATCTGCAGAATGTGATGAGCCCTCACCTGGGGAGGCGAACAATGCCCCAGGGATGTGTCAAGCACTGCTCCGATGTATTTGAGCCGCTGGGTAGGTGTCAAAGGTGACTTCTTTAAATTGAGGGAGAAGCCCAGCTTGTGAAGGGAGTGGCAGGTGATGGACAGATGATCCAGGGCTTGCTCGGGAGAGCGAGCCCTGATCAACCAATCGTCCAAGTAAGGGTAGATGTAAATCCCCCCTTTCCTGAGATACGCTGCCACCACCACCATCAGATTGGTGAAGACCCTCGGGGTGAAGGTCCATCCGAACGGCAGGACCCGAAACTGAAAATGCAAGTCGCCAACCGCGAACCTCCAGTACTTCCTGTGCTTGGGATGAATTGGCACATGAAAGTAAGCATCCTTGAGGTCTAGAGACACCAACCAATCCTGAAGTTGAAGGGCCTGGAGGACTTGAGAAAGAGTTACCATTTTGAACTTGTCCTTCCTGAGGAGCTTGTTCAACCAACGCAAGTCCATGATGGGTCTCAATCCCCCATCTTTTTTCAGGATAAAAAAATAAGGGGAATACCATCCCTTGTTCATCTACGCTACAGGGGCACCAGTTCTATGGCGCCTTTCTCCAGCAGGGATATGATTTCTGCACAAGGAGCGGATCCGGACGCTTCAAAGAGCTTCTTCGGTGGATTGTTGCGAGGTGGCCCCTTTGACTGGCAGCTAATCACGATCTACCAAAGGAAGAGTAGTACCGAAATGAACCTCCCCTCCATTGGTGTCCCCTAGGATGAAAAGGCGGAGGTTGACGTACTGCAGTGCTCAAAGACTTCGCTGCAGCTTTGAAGGTCTGCAACCTCTCAAGGCTCTCGTCAGCCTTGCTGCCAAACAGATGAACACCATCAAAGGGCATGTTCAGAAGACAGGATTGCACATCAGGAGTAAATCCCGACTTCCACAACCATGCAAACCTGCGTATCACGGTGCTCGCAGCCATGGACTGGCTGGCACAGTCTGCCGTGCCCAAACCCGGCTGAAGGGATTCGCACATGGCATCCTTGCCGTCTTGCAGGAGGGCTAGAAAACCATCCCTTTCTTCCCCTTCGGGTATATGCTCAGCCGCCAAAAACGCACAGTTCCAGAGTGTGTGTAAATCTCGCTAAGGCACAAGTGGAGTTGGCCGACTGCAATGCCATACCCCCAGCCGAAAATACCTTCTTCGCCCAACAGCGCTCATTGTCCCTTTCAGGAGGGATGGTAGGGTATGCAGCCTGCTTCGAGGAGGCCGTAGCCGCCTGCACCACCAAACTCTCCAGAGTAGGGTGCATCGATAAGTAGCAGGGGTCACGAGTGGATGGGCGGTATTTCTTCGGAAGCGACTTAACTGCCGGTAGACTCTCCGGAGCAGTCCAAGTCGCCACCCTCCTTTGCAAAGCCATGTGAAAAGGCAACACCGGGTCAGTGGGTGGACCTAGATCTAGGATGTCCGTCAAATCATCCTGAGCAAACTCAACAGGTGGAGGAGACCACCCCAAGTATTCTGTCACCCTTGACATGAGACGCCATAGGAGGAATCTGCATGCGCCCCAGGCTCAGGTCGGCCAAACTCCACCTCCGGAGAGGTGTCAAGGCCACTAGCATCATGCAATGACTGACGCAGTTCCTCCATCTGACTATGCCCAGACAAAAGGTCATCAGGGACATCAGGAGGCACAGGCAAGGCCATCTCCTCATCAGACAGTTCAACCTCTGAAATATCCTGGAGGAACAGAATAGGGCTCAAAAACAGTCCTCAGACTTACTGGCAGCCTTCCGCTGAGGTAGCACAGCCCTCAGGGGCACCTCTGTCAAATCCTCCACAAATGGCGTTGAGGGCGCTGAAGGAATCGACATCGAACAAGGCGCCAACGGCATCGAAGACTTCTTCGAGGCCGGAGCCTCGAGAGAGCCCCTCGACGGGCACGGCGCCGATGGCGTTGACGCCTTATTGGAAGGCTTCACAGGTTCCCACTGTCTCGATGGCGTCGAGGACCGGGACCTGGATCTGGCATGGCTATGGCGATCTCCCTTGTCCAAGCGGGACCTCAACGGCTCGATGCTTGCGCCGACCGCCCGAGCCTAAAGGCGTGCCGGGTCCTTTTGAAGGCACGGCTGTAACTACGCCTTGCGACTCGAAAAATCGCTAAAATCTGCTGGCGGAATGCATCCCATTCGGCCGGCAACGAAGACTTGGTGGGACAAGTCAACCGTCTGGCGGAGTCCTCCTCTTCCAAGGAAGGCGACCGGTGACGGTACTTCCTAGAATGCCTCGGCGAGGCAGAGGAATGGCGGGAACCACTACTAGAATGAGACCCCCTGGATTATCGCCAACACGGAGAGTCGCCCCTCGAGTGATCAGTCGAAAGCCCAGCGGACTTCGATTTACAGAGCTTAGACACACTACCTACCGTCAATTTCCTGTTACGTTCCCTCAAGGACTTAGACGTCAGGGACTGGCAATCCTCGCAGTCGTCGGTGGAGTGGCTTTCGCCGATGCACCAGAGGCAGATGTCATGCTGGTCTGTGATGGACATCTTCGAACCGCAGTACCGACATTTTTTAAAGCCGGACTTCGGGGTAGTCGAAGAAGATGAAGCCAGTGTACACGAAGAAAGAAACGAGCGCGCCGAGATTCCGAAGCAAACACGTTTGTAGAAAAAACGGAACTGAGTCTACAGGCGCCGTGCGTCCTATATATACCATCCGGTGATGTCGACCCTCGACGGAGGCCCTGGAGGGACAACGGATCGACGCAAGACACTCTCTGCCGAAAAGTTTCCGAAGCAGCACAGCTGTGGACATTACCTGTCATAGATGTGGAATACGTCGGAGGACACAATCCCCTCGAAAAGGCCTTCTAATAGAGGCCAAAGATTGTTAGGAACTTTTAAGATTGCCTCTGCACCAAAGGTCAAAGTAGGGACGACCTTTGATCTGTAATAATTCAGAACAGGGACCAATAAGAATCGTCCAAATTTCCTGTTCACAGCTGTTGCTTGACTTGCCAGTGAGTTTGCTTTCCTTCGGAGCGAATCCAGGACCGAGTTTTGATGCTACGGTTGCTGATCCAGAAACCCAGGTACTTAAATGACAAAGCCTGCTTGATTCGCGTTTGGCCCAGGTACCACTCAGGTTTTTCTTTCAACTTTTTTGATTTTTTCAAGCACCAAGATTGTTGTCTTTAATGTGTTTATCTGCAGGTCATTCTCCTCCATGTAATTCCTCAGTTTATTCAACTGACGCTGTAGACCAACCTACGTTTCATCTATTAAGACAAAGTCATTGGCACACAGAAAGCTGCTTAGGTGGACCCAGTCTATATGTGGGGGAAAATACCTTACTAAGTACAGGGTTAAATTGAGATTAGCCAGGAAAAGATCAAAAAAGGGCCGGTGCCAGCGGAGAACCTTCAGGTATCTGGCTGTTTTGATCTCTGATGACAAGAGACCCAATCTATTCTATCTTACTCTCATGCTTGTATTTGAGTGCAACGAGATCAAAGGATCCAAAACTGGCTTTGGGCAGTTCCATGTCGACAATTATTTCCACAGACGTGTACGACCCACCTGTTCGAAGGCCTGGACAAAATCAACAAAGGCCAGGTAGATTCTCGGTTGCCTTCCCATACCATTCCTTTCAACATACTCGGCGGTAAGATGTTGACCGCTGTGCTAATCCCCCTCACAAAACTAGTCTGGAAGGGATCATCTTTCGCTGCTGGACCATTCATTTAGCCTTGTCAGTAACATGGAACCAAAGATCTTGCCAATCAGATCCAGAAGGGCGAGTGGCTGATAGTTCTTAGAGTCTTCCCGTTCGCCCCTCTTGATCGGTACCACTATCGCTCTCCTCCTAGAGTTGGGAATGGACCAGTTCCAGATAATTAGTTTGAAAAACAGATGAATGAAGGCAGTCCACGATTCCGGGTTTTGTTTAAACATTGCATTAGTTAGGCCATCAGGGCTAGGGGCATGGGAGCCGTTTAACTTCATTAGTTTCTCCATTATGTCTTTGATGTCGTGGGGGACGTCCCATGGTATCAGCTCTTCGCTCAAGTCAAGGACAACCAGGTCTTTTTTCTCTTTGTAAAGCCCACTGAAATAATATATCGATGCTTCCTCGCGGACACAGTTTAGCTGAGGTGAGGTGGCATTCCCGGAGCAGGAATTTACCAGGTGTGATACTGGAAATGCATCGGAGGGACAGGGCCTCCGAATCCTTGTCCTTTATTGCTTTTTATCTTGTGTTTGGACTTGTTTTCCGCGCAGGAGTTCATGTGGGACTCCTGGCGGTGCGGCTCTTCCTGTATTTGGATTGTTGAACAGACCCTTGGGATACCCCTATGGCACCCATGGGTGGGAGTACGTCCCTGTACACCTGTGTGGCCCATAGAGCAGGGTACGGGCTGTTAATTGCAGGTGCCCTGAGCGCCCTCCATTTTGGGATGCCCAGGCCCTGTCTTTGGAACATGATGGCCCCTGTGGCCTCTTGCTTTCTATAGCCTGTTACCTTAGTTTTCCCGAAGTCCTGCGAAGCCCCGACTCTGTCCCTTCCCCCTGACTGGCTGTTGGGTGGAAGTTCCATATATGGTGGTGTGGGGAATTCCAGGAAAGACAGGCTGGAGTTGAAAAACACAGCCTAATGACCTCTCCCTGAGCTTGGTCTTACGGCCGGCCTATGGGATGCAGTTTGCATGATCTATTTTATAGATTTGAGCAAATGTATCAGAACATGCCAACTGTTATTCAAACAAAAAAAAACAAAATGTATTCATTTAACACACAATTCTTCCATAAGACATCATACATTTGATTTTAAAGGTGCTTTCCACAAGGCACACAGTAAAGAAGCCATTTATCTCAATTGGTAACAAGCCTGTTCTAGGGCTAAAACACAGTGGGGTTAGTATGTGATAGACAGTTTTTACAAATCACAGATGTATGCATATCATCATTGTGTTCATTTTTCATTTAAGGGGAAACTTAGCCAGAAAGAGATGGATATTGTAATCTCTATTTTCACAAGACAAAGTTTGTATATGTCTCCTGGATATGTCTACATATGTTTTGGCTAGAGTCACAATTTGACACCATCCCTGGTGTCTTGCTCTTTGGTATTAGCCCTCTTCAGGACGAATAGTTTCTTATTGATGCAACATTCATGTATTCCCCAATAGTTCAAGATTTGTGATCACTCTGGTCAGTAGCATTGGTCAAACACGAGTTTTTCAGAATTCTTCGTTGAAGGGAGTATCTTCAATTATATGTTCATTCCCATCTTATTTGCTTCCATTTTTGTAAAGACTGGACCTTGAGTTCACCTTACTGTATGGTTTCAGCTTCACCTTCAAGGTCTAGTAGCTAAATTCCGCCTGTGTAGTTGAACCACAGCTGCATTACCAAGTTCACTCTTTTACTCGCTTTCTTAGTGCTTTTATCAATGACACAGTTTAGGTCTTGCTCCTTCCCGTTAGTTCTTTCAGCGACCATCCATCTCAATGGAGCCTTCCCAATGACTATGTTGTGGGTACGCCCGTGGGGTGGGACCTGGGTGAATGGAGTGTGTGATGAATACGCATTCTGTGTTATGGGTGTCTAGTATCTGATGTTTGACACAATGACTGAGACAGCCCTACCCAAAACTGGTATGAATGCAGTGTGTAGTGCTGGATGGCAGAGTACTTGTCTGAATCCACATTCTGTGTTGTGAAGTGTCTGGATGGAGAAAAATGGCCTGAATGCACGGTGCGCCTGATTGGCTGCATGAATGCCCTTCTGAGTGATTTGTTGCCCGAGTGTGACTCAGCAGAGTGAATGGGAGATCAACAGCATATCTGGGGCCTCTCACTGCTAGAAATCATTCAGAAGCTGAAGTAGAAATGGACATTGAAACAGTTGCCGTTCAGAAGCTAAAGTTGAAACTGATGCTTAACTTTGAAGCCCACTGTCCTTCGCTAATCTGAAAGCTGCTGTGCCTTCAAGGAACTGATCCAAGAGAGGACCTGGCTAGGAGACCTGTCCCCGAGCTACGAGGGAGCATCGTGTACCAGCTGATCTTTGCCAAAGCTCCCTGGTAGACAGACCTACAAAAGGATGCCGACAGGAGAAGGGGACCGCTGAGGAGAACGAAGAGAAGCACCAGACAGCCGTCCACCATCGCCGACCGTAGCCGCCGTGCTCCCTTTGCCTAAGAACATTTGATCCAAGGACTCCCTTGCTCTTCACCGTCGACTGCTTTCGTCCTGCCGGAGAAAGTCAAGGCCGCTGACGACCGAGGAGAATCAACCGTTGGGTTTCCTGCCACTTGAAGACCTCAGAGACGCCGACAAAGCTACTGAAACCAGCCGTGGTCAGGTCCCGTTCGCCGATGCCAGATGCAGACGACTCAACGCCCTTGCTGGGCCAAAGTTCTTCACTGACTCTTTACGACAACAAACCATCGTCGTCGAGGTGCACAGCATGGCTACCCTGTTACAGGATGTTTTCGACCGATCGTCAACGAGCACCCCAAGGACCGAAGCTGCTGCCTCAATGACAACGTTCACCTTTCCTTCATCTTGGAAGTTCGACGACCCGTGGCTCCTGCCTGAAAGGGAGTGCACTCAAGAAGGGCCAGTCGATTCCCCGACGAAGAACTCTCCAACACATTTGGGTTGCAGAATTATAGAAGAAGATAAGACTTTAATAGACAATATATGGACTGGGCTTGTAGTGCATCTTCATTTACAGGTTGCCCAGGTGGGGTGATCCTCCTACAGAACTGTGCCCAGGTAAATGGGTCCAGTAGTCTGCCAATTGTCTAACCAACTTGTCTATGGTTGATATCGTTTTTGCTGTGTTGATTTGTATGCTATTTGAACAGAGTACAGTTGATGCATTGTAATGGTATCTGTGTAATTGTGGTACCACATAGAACTGTATATAATTACCATTTTAGAATTGTCGGAGCAAAAAGTTTATTATCGTGATAGTGTATATAACATTGAACCTTATTTATATAAAAACTGTTTTAACTAATACATTGTGTGGACATTCCTTTGTGGGTGCTTGGGGACTACACTGTACTTCAGAACCAGCCCGCATAACCTCCTGAGAAGCTAGGGCTTGATTGCTCGACCATAGATACCGTAATAGAGAATCTTGGCTGGGGTTCTCCGTGCCTCTCCTCTGCCATATAGAGAGCAGGAGTACAGACACCCCCCTCCGGTCTTTACACCAGGGACCAGAATCACGGTCCTCCGACAGAATGCTTTCAGCATGGTTTCAGAGTCGTGCTGATACATATATGACGTGTGGGAGCAGAGCCAGTTTTTGTAGTATAAGGCTGCCGTTCTGGCTCCGAGCAAGTCATCCAGATGTTTAAAGTTAACAGCTCTTCATTTAATCCTCCTCAGCCCCTTTCTTTTTGCAACCAGGAGTGCATTGTAGGAGTGTAGTGTAGAGATTTCTCCCCGAGGCGTTCCCCGATTTTTCGAGTGAAAGCATTCAAGTAGTGGTGTGTAGTCCACTGAACCACCAAGTAGTTGTTTGCAAATCGGGCTGTGAAAAGTTCTATTGAGTATTGAGTCCCTTGACACTCTCAATCTTGTCCCTCTATTGCACTCAATTACAGGGGCCTCCAATCTTATTATGTCACAACTGGGGGCTACTACTCAGGACATGGTCAACAGATTGTGATTACTGTTCGTCGTGTCCACCACTTTGAAGCATTAACGAAAGATAAATTCCTGGAGACAAAAACAGTCTGACGGCCTACTGTCCTTCTCTCGACCAGGTTACATGCGGGGGGACGTCCTCCAGCATTTGGCCATTTCTGGGGCATGGGTCCAAAATGCCTTCAGCTATCCCTCCGCAAATACCTCCACTCTAGAGCTCTTCGCTCCTCCAACTCCCTCAGGGTCAGTCGTTTTTCAAAGAAACAATCTGGGTGTAGACTTCTGTCTTCGGCTGGGGCCTTCCTCTGGAACAGCCTCCCTGCCACTCTAAAACTTGAGGAGAACTATCTCTGTTTCCGGAGAAGCACCTCAAGACCTTCCTCTTTGCTTCGGCCTTTGCTCCCCCTCTCCCCTGCTGATCTGTTCTCTTGGCACCGTGCACCTGGCCACCCTCTGTCCTTTTGACCCAGGTACCTGCTCACCCTGCCACCTTCCCGCACTGCCTCCGGGCCACCCCTTGCACTGGGGTCTATATCTGTACCCATACAGCCCACACTTTTTCCTTCCTGCACTTATCAGACCTACCCTGTCTGCTGCCTTAAACCCAGCACTTGCCAGTTGCTGGCTGCACTACCACTGTTTGTTGCCTTTATTATTTGTTCATTTATTATTATTTATCTGTTTCTTCTTTGCTCCGCACTCTCCACTTCTCCCCCTTCCGTGCACTTTTCCCCTCCCCCTCTTCCATGCACTTTTCCCCTACCCCTCTCCCATGCACTTGCGCGCTTTCAATTTCACTGGGCTTAGTAAGATCGTCATTTTGTTCTCCCCTGTTCCTCTCCCTTGCCTTGTCACACTCTGAAACACTTGTGTACGAGCGCGATAGAAATTAAATATCAATATCAATTCAACCTATGCATTTCCATTGATGCCATAAGGGATTGCCACAAGACTCCTCTTGATGCTGAGGTATTTTCCTGTACACACTTTTTGCAGTGAGGTCCCCCAAGAGACAATTGGCGTTTAGATAGCCACACAGAATGGCATTGGCAGTGTCATGGTTAATATATGCATTGTCTATCAAGGATGCCACCAGATTCGGAAAGGCTTTGTTCGAAAGGGTCTTCAATATAGATTTATGATTGCCAGGCGAAGTACTATGACCTGGCCATGCTCGTCCGTAGGTGGCGACCATCCCACTATGATTTCCTGGGCAATCATGTTGGAAAATGCCACCTTAATTAAATTAAGGCCACTTCCTGACTTGATTGCCGGTAGGAGGCCTGATATTGGTCTTCCTTTAGGGCCTTATGTGGCAGGGCTCAGGGTTATATTGTATCCATCCACGCTTGGTTTCTGACAGAGACAAGTCTCTTGGGCACACAAAAGGTCGTAATCCCCCCCAAGTTCATGTTGCTCTTTATCGTGAGGTGTTTGAAACCCTTCGTGTTCCACAAAGCTATCCTCAGCTGTTGCGGAGGGGCCTCCTTGAATAGCTATGAGCTTCTGTTACTGGCCAGAGCTCCCGACAGCCATGTCCAGGAAAAGCGGTCCATGTTAACTGGGTCATTCTTGGGGCCAGTCCTGACCTCTCTTCTCAGTCCAGTTATATTATCAGTCAGGATTGATATATTAAGTTAGATCTGGGCCCTTGAGGAACTCGTTTCGTACACAAAGGGTCTTGAAAGTTTTGCCTTTCAGGTTGACTGCTCAGTCCACTACACTATGGTAGGTCTTTGACGATCCTCCTAATTTGATCATTTTGGCGATGGTCACAGGGTCTGTGGTCCCCCTGACCAGGGGCTGTGCATTGTACCCCAGCAGGTTCTTTCACCGCTATAAGATCGAAACCCAACATTAAAAAGCTTTCTGCTGCATCAAACAACATTCCCCTCACCACCGGAGAAGTTGGAACAAGTTACTTACCTGTAACTGTTGTTCTCCAGCATGGGTCTGGCATGGATTCACATGCTCATGAATATTCCCCGTCGTCAGGCTGGGAATCCTCGGTAAAGAAAAAACCAGTATCAGTTTCGTTTCTGATCTGTCTTTCGTAGCAATAACCAATCACTGGTCTCTGCGTCATACTGACCACAGCCAATGACTGCCCTCTACCTAAGCACCGCCTCTGGCAGCCATCTTCAGATTTGGAAGCACGTGAAGTGGCAGTATGACCAAGTGAAGAGCCGCAGAGGGGTAGGCGGGAGGGTTCGCATGTGAATCCATGCCAGACCCATGCTGGAGAACAACAGTTACAGGTAAGTAACTTGTTCCTTCTCCAGCATGGGGTCTGGCATGGATTCACATGCTCATGAATAAAGAATACATAGCAGTACACACATGCACAACCACGGGAGGTGGCGAAGGCTCAACATTAAGCATCACATCAACTCAACATTAAGCATCTTACCTCCTCACCAGGCCCACCTCAGGCGAACAGGTTGCGCAGCACTGCTTGGCCGACCCTGGACTCCTCCCTGGAATCCCGGTCGACGCAGTAGAATTTCGTGAAGGTGTGCGTCGACCTCCACGTAGCAGCCCTGCATATGTCCAGCAGGGGCACACCAGATAGGAACGCCGTGGTAGCTGCGATCGCTCTGGTGGAATGGGCTCTCGGACGGCCAGGCAGCGGTCGGTTTGCCAACCGGTGACAGTACATGATACAGCCGGAGAGCCATCTGGAGATGGAAGCCTTCGAGAGAGCCTTCCCCTGATTGACAGGTCCAAAGTTCACAAAGAGTTGTGACGTCTTCCGAAAACCCTTCGTGCGGTCCACGTAGAACTTCAGCGCTCTAGCTACATCCAGCGAGTGCAAAGTCCTCTCAGCCGGCGACGAAGGCGACGGGAAGAACACAGGTAACACCAAGGGTTCATTGAGATGGAAGTCCGACGGTACCTTGGGCATGAAGGAGGGGTGCGTCCTGAGCACTACCCTCGTGTCGTGGAAAGTCAAGTACGGGGCCTTGCAGGAAAGGGCCTGGATCTCTCCCACTCGTCGTGCGGAGGTGATGGCCACAAGAAAAGCTGTTTTCCACGATAGAAACTTCAACGGTGCCGAGTGCAGAGGCTCGAACGGAGGTCCCATGAGCTTGGTCAGCACCACGTTGAGCTCCCACGCCGGGGCCGGAGCCTTCACCGGCGGGAACGATCTGAATAGTCCCTTCATGAACTCTTTCACCAGACGATGAGACCACAAGGACGTCCGCCCCGTGGTTCTGGTGTATCGGGAGATCGCAGCAAGATGAATCTTGATGGACGCGTGTGCCAGTCCAGCTTTGGCCAGCGTCAGCAGGTACGGCAGTACTTGGGGAGCCGTAATCCGTAGAGGGTTAAACTTCTGTGCGTGGCACCAGACAGAGAACCTCTTCCATTTGTGTCCGTAGCATTTAAGAGTCGAGGACGCCCTGGCCTTTGCAAGAACCTCTCTGCAATCGGCCGGTATGTCGTATCCTCCAAACTCTAGCGCTGCAGGAGCCAGGCCTGCAAGTTCAGCGACTTCGGGTCGTGGTGGAGGATGGCGCCTCCTTCCCTGGAGAGTAGATCCGCGTCCGCCGGCAGCTTGATCGGCGGGGACGCTGACAAGTCCAGAAGGTCCGGGAACCATATCTGCCTCGGCCACGCAGGTGCGACGAGGATCATCCTGCACCGTGACCTCTTGAGCTGGTTGACGAGCCGGATTAGCAGAGGCAAGGGAGGGAACGCGTAGAGGAACAGGCCCTCCCAGGGGAACGAGAAAGCATCGCCCATGCTCCTCGTCTGGGGAAACCTGCTGGCGAACCTCCGGCACTTGGTGTTCGTAGCCGTCGCGAACAGGTCGATCTGGGGTGTGCCCCACCGTCGGAAGAGGCGATCCACCAGATCCTGCCGTAGTTCCCACTCGTGGCACGAGCGCAGCTCCCTGCTGAGTGAGTCGGCGATGGTGTTTTTTATCCCTGCCAGATGAAACGGCACCAGAAAAATCCCTTGGGCGACGGCCCAATGCCACAGGTCCTGCGCCTCCTTGGACAGCGCTGGGGACCTGGTTCCGCCCTGTTTCCTGATGTAAAACATGGTGGTGGTGTTGTCGGTGAAGATCCTCACCACCTTGCCCTTCAGGGACGGAAGGAAGGACCTGAGGGCCCAAAACACTGCACGGAGCTCCAGGACGTTGATATGCAGGGACTTCTCCGTCGGGAGCCAGAGTCCCCTCGCGTGCAGATTTTCGGTGTGCGCTCCCCACCCTTCCAGGGAGGCATCCGTGGTCACAGTCTCCTGGTGGGCTGGGGTCTGGAAGTCCATGCCCGCCGTCAGATGCGCGCGGGTGCCCCACCACCGTATCGCTCGTCGGAAACTCTCGTCGAGCTTGATCCTTTCTTCGAAGCTGCCCGTCGTCTGGATCCAGCGCGCATCCAGGAATTCTTGCAACGGGCGCATCCGGAGCCTGCACATGGGAATGAGGTAGATGCAGGAAGACATCATCCCGAGGAGGGACTTGATGGATCTCACTTTGGCCGCGTCGGCCACCAACATCCGTTGCACTTTGCCCAAGATGGTCCTGGTCCTCTCCTCCGACGGGGAGGCCAGAAGGGACACTGTGTCGAGCCTCGCTCCCAGAAACAGTGCGACTTGCGCGGGCACCAGGTGGGATTTGGCGTAGTTCACGGAGAATCCCAGGTCCGTGAGGAGTTGGACGGTCCTTGCTGTGTGGACCACGGCGAGCTCCTTCGTCTTGGCGCGGATGAGCCAGTCGTCCAGGTAGGGGTAGACGTGAATCCCCTCGCGGCGCAGCTGCGCCGCCACCGGTGCGAGGCACTTGGTGAATACCCTGGGTGCCGACCGTAGTCCGAAGGGAAGGGCTTTGAACTGGTAATGACGCCCTTGGACCACGAACCTGAGGAATTTTCGGTGCCCCTTTAGGATTGGAATGTGGAAGTAGGCATCCTCCAAATCCAACGACGATAGGAAGTCTCCTTACTCCAGTTGACCCAGGACGTGCTGTAGGGTGACCATCCGGAACTTCTGCGCCTTGATGAACTTGTTCAGCCGTCGCAGGTCTAGGATGGGGCGCCATCCTCCCGTCTTCTTCTTCACGAGGAAGTATCGCGAGTAGACTCCGGAGCCCCGAAGCCTCTTTGGGACGAGTTCGATGGCGCCCTTCCTGAGCATCGCCTTTACCTCCAGGAGAAGTTGAGGGACGTGAAGTTCTTTCCTGGCCACGGGGGGGACGCGCGGGCACCTTCTTTGAAACTCGAGCGCGTGGCCCCGGGCCAGGGCGTCCAGCACCCAACGGTCGGTGGAGATGGACTCCCACACGCTGACGAAGCCCGCCAGCCGGCCTCCCACCGGGGTGCTTCGGTGGGGGCCCGACCCCACGGCCGGTTCAATCCTGCTTGGACGCGGCCTTGCCGCCTTGACCTCCTTGGCGACGACGGCGGGGTCCGCTAGACTTGCCTCGTCCTCTGTAGGCCTCTTGCGACGACGAGCGGGCCGATTGACGGTAGGAAGAGAAACCGCCGCCGGAACCTTTGGAGGCGCCCTTGCCTCCGCCGCTCCGAAAGGGCGTCCGTCGTTGCTGCAGGACTCCAAGGGCCCGGGCCGTCTCAGTATCCGCCTTGATGGCCTGGAGGGAATCGTCCACCGTCTTCCCAAACAGGTTGTTCCCGTCGAAGGGCATGTCCAGGACTCTGGTCTGGACGTCCTGCCGAAAGTCCGTAGCTTTGAGCCATCCACGACGTCGAAGGCAAACGCCGTTGCCCATCTGGCAGAACCCCGCGTCGGCGATGTCCGTTGCCACGGTGATGGCGTGGTCCGAAGCCACTTCACCTTCCTGGAGGATCTCAAGGGCCTCCGCCCTCTTGTCGTCCGGCAGAAAATCCAGCAGGGGAGCCATCTTGTACCAGAGCTCCCTGTCGTAGCGGGCCACGATAGCCAAGGCGTTGGCCGCTTTAATCGTCGTCGCTGCCGACGAGATGACTCTACGTCCCATAGTATCCAATTTCTTTCCCTCGCCGTCCGGCGGGGAAGTCGATGTGGAGGCCGCACCCCCCCCTGCTTTCTTCCTGGCTGCCGCGGAGACGACGGAGTCCGGGGTAGGCTGCGCCCGGAGGCATAGGGGGGCCGTGTCTGGGACCCGGTACTTCTTCTCGTACCGGTCTCTTCTAGCTGGCGTCGTGGAAGGGTTCTTGAGGAGGGAAAGGCCCTCATCCCAAATGTCGTCCAACAGAGGCACTGCGAGGACCGTCTTCCTCTTGGCCTCGCGCCGCTGATAAAGGAAGCCTTCCTTTTTCTTCTCCTCAGGGCAGAGTTGGAAAAGCTCGGAAGCCCTGGAGATCATGGAGTGGAAAGATCCGATCTCGTCGGGCGGAGAAGCCCTGGTGGGAGGCGACGACGGAAAATCCTCGTCGTATGCCTCGTCGTCCGTACCCGTCGCTGCCGTGTCAGTCCCCGTATCATCCCCTCGGGTGGATGGGGAGGAGGGCTGGACGGGGCGCGACGGTTGAAAAGGAGGTGGAGGATGGATCCTTCTTTTCTTGGTAGGGGGAACACCAGAAGGTCCCGGTTCTGGATCCCCCGACGGGAGAGGTTCCTCCGTCGGTAACGGTAGCCTCGTCCTTATCTCAGTGCATAAGGACTGTATGGCCAACAAAATGGCCGCCGAGTTGTCTCGCGGCGTTGGCAGAGGGGAATCCGACGGGCGAGCAGGGGCCCCGTCGGTATCCTCGACGATGTCGTCGTCGTCACCTGCGTCGGGGCCCATTCCGACGGGCTGGTCTTGTTCCACGCCAAGGCCGTGGCTTAAGACCTCGATCAGCTCCTCTTCTGAGGTTGAGGCCGAATCTACGACGACGCCCTGCCCCCCCTTCTTCCCCACGGAGGGTTTCACGGGGGTCCTATCGATGGGCACAAAAGAAGACTCCCTCCGAGGAGGCAGGGAGATTCTGGGCCCTGAGGTCGCCACCACTGGTGCAGCCTCCACAGGCTGGGCCAGGGCCGCCGCGACCGTTTCGATAGAGGGCTTGGTCGGATGGATCAAGGCCTTCACCACCTTAGGTGCGCTCACCGCCTTATCCTTGAGGGAGGGGGCACTGCCACGCTCCTCCTCTGCCTTAGAGCTCGACCGGGGCCTCTCCAGGAGCTTCGCCGGGTGCTCGGCCTTCCTCTTACCCGACCCAGAGCGTTGGCTCGTGGTTGATGGCGCCGGGGAGGGTGCGCCCTGCCTGGCGCCCGTAGAGCCCGACCGTTCGGCGCTCCCGGTGCCAGCGGACTCGCGGTGCTTGGCCTTATGTTGGGCCCCCGTCGCCGGGGCGCCCTCAAAGGTCTTAGAAGACCGCTCGGATTTCTTCTTCTTCTCGCCAGACGGGCTCTTAACCTCCAGCCAGTTGGCGAGACGTTGATGACGGTCCTTCATGGTCCGTTCCGACATGTTGCCGCAAAACGCACAGTCCTTTTCCACGTGCGTTTTGTCCTCATGAAGGCAGTAAAGGCAGAAAGAGTGTTCGTCCTCCTTAAAGACGTTCTGCAGCTGGCATCCAGGGCAGACCCTGAACAGCTTTCCGGGCGTCGAGCTTCCCTTCTCCTGGGCCATCTCCGAGACCGGGCCTGAGAAGCTTCTGGAGTCCTCCGAAGTGTAGCTCGACGAAATCTTCACCCTTGAGGGGCACAGACGAATCCGACACGGGTCCCCGTTGATCGGATGTAGGATCGGTGGAGCTTGAGGCTCTTTTGACCGAAGAATCGAAGTTTTTTGTGAAAAGCGCGAAAAAATAGCACTAACGCTCGAGAGCAATAGCACGAGGATCCCAACACATGAACGTGCGGTAAAAATCTGAAGATGGCTGCCAGAGGCGGTGCTTAGGTAGAGGGCAGTCATTGGCTGTGGTCAGTATGACGCAGAGACCAGTGATTGGTTATTGCTACGAAAGACAGATCAGAAACGAAACTGATACTGGTTTTTTCTTTACCGAGGATTCCCAGCCTGACGACGGGGAATATTCATGAGCATGTGAATCCATGCCAGACCCCATGCTGGATAAATATGGAGGTAAACGCTATATGTGCGTGACTCATCCACAAATTCGATGATTTTTAGGTCCCCAGACACCACTTGGCAGAGGTTCGGGATACAGTGTAACAAATCCATTACACTTTTTCTGTTCAATCCTTGTCTTGTATTCGCTCCAGTTTGACTGAGCGAACATTTTTCCCGCTTTGTGGCCGAGCTTGTGGGAGAGAGTCCCGTGGTCTACCCGGTCCCTCTCATGCGTGCCTGTTCCCTGTTGAGGGTTTCGTGCTGAAGCGTCCCGTGTGAGCTGTTCTTAGAGCCCCGGCAACTCCTACAAGTTTGACATCCTGATGGAGGTATGCCTGCCAGTTGGCTAACTCTGGGGAAAATTGGACCTGGCATCGACCCTGCCCACTGCCTTTCTGCTCAGGGGCTGATCATCTGGGCCCTGGATTGTTTCCAACTCGGTTGTCCTTGTCCATGAGCTTTCCAGCTTCTTGATGTTTTTCCCCAGACCCTTTGCCTTTTTTCAGCCAGTGTTAAAAATTCTGGCGATTTATCTCCCGTGAGGGTTTGTCCAACCAAAGTGTATAGGCTTTTATTCTGAGTTGGACTCGTCGCTCGGAGCGCCTGGTTGGCTTCCAGTTCGATCTCCGAGTCCTCTATTGAATAAACCAATAAGCTTTTTAGGTCCTTGGATGTTGTGCCGCCTTCCTCTAGACCATCTGACCTCTCGACATCTTCACAGTCAGATAACAACAACAAAGGATGAGAGGATTTCAACACTTGTGATGTGCCCTTTATGCCATTAGTTAGTGGCTGAGGCATCTCTACCTAATTTCAATGATTCCTTGGAGTTGTTGCGGCAATGCAAGGTCTTCTCGAGGAAGTTTGTCAGCAGTTGGTCTTTGGTTTTCTTTATCCGCTTCTGGGAAAAGATGAAGAAACTCCTGGTTTGCATTGCCAACAATTCTTGTTTCAACTTTGTGGGCCTAGACCACAGGATCTCCATTAGTTGGGCCCTTTCCCACCGATACCGTCCCGGAGCCCTTACTGACTTCCCTGTCAACCTGGTCCGTGTTACTGGTCCTCATAGATGCGAGTCTAAGTGGGAACGGTCATTGATGTCTGTGCATGCTGGTCCTGTGTCATCGATGGTGCCTTCTTTTTGTAGTTCCTTAGCTCTGAAGCAGTAATGAAGCCCTCAAAGAATAACAGTTTGGAATGGACCATTGCCATCAACGTGGTTTTGTCATTTAGTGCCTTGAATAGCTTTGTAAATACCGCCAGTGCAATGGATAAGGAGGACTTGCCGGGATGGCGAACAGGTCAAAGAAATTCTGTTTTTTTAATTGATTGAGTTGCTGTTTGAGTACTTTTGAAGATTCTGAAGTTGATTAAAGGTTTTGAGGCTGTGACGCGAGGGGGGGGCAAAGGGGTGTAGTCCGAACCTTGCTTATTGGTGTGCCAAGAGTCGACAGATCGCTGGGTGCCCAAATTGCTCAGTCTTTCTGTAACGGTTATATTTCCTGACCCTTCCGATGTTGCTGGTGGTTTCTCAGAGTTTCGCTCAGCTGCATTCTCACGCCCCGTCTGTGGTCCTTTCGGCCTAGGGCCTGACCATGGGGGGAGTTTCTTAGTTGTTATAGTCCTAAAATAGGGTTCCCCTTCTGGTGTAGTAACCAGGGGTCCTCCGACTTCTGACACCTGCGTCCGTATGTTGGACCGACAGCAGTATCTTCTTTGTTAGGTACTGCAGATTTTGGTTCTCATGGTTCTGCTCTTGTGGGGACCCACTCACTGCCTGTTGGTAAAAGTCTTGTAACGTACGCCCCCATCTCGTTTTAAGGTGCAAATGTTTTTTTAATGAGCGGGGCACAGTACCTTCCCCGCTCCTTCCCAAATCTCATCAGATAGTTGCCCCGGTGTATCAAAAAGACAGTTCCTTGTGAATTTTAATTGAAGTCATTAGAAAGCTGTTAATTTTGCTCCGGGTGATACTCCCCTAGCAAAATCATTTCGGTTTGCTCGTGCCAATGTAGATGAAGTCGCCCCCTTAACAGGTATTGACTTTGGAAGGGCCTCTGATGACGGCACAGCGTCCCCAGTGGTGTTGGCAGTGCCCTCCCAAACTACCTCCGATGCCCTAACAGCCGTTTTGGGGTTTCTAGATTGATTATCCATTTCATATTCAAGGACCCCAGATAAAACAGCCTGTGAAGCCTGTGAATTAACTTGGAGGGAGGGGGCACCCCTTCCTGTGGTCTCCAAGACTACCATAGAATCTGAATTTGTTAGATCAAATATAGATGGAGGACTCAATTGCAGGGAAGGCATGTGGAGATCATGAGCCAACGAAGATTAGGTCCCACACACTGGTTTATGTACCTGTGCGGAGACCTGCATCCTCTGTGGCGAAATTTGAGACAAAGTAGGCAGAGAACCCATCTGGTTCGCAGGGCACGTGAGCCGTGGCTGTGCACCCGACTACGCTTGGTTAAGAAATGCAATGTTCACCCTATTGAAGCTGAAGTCTTTTGCCTGCATATCTTCATCAATATGGTCACCGCATTGGGAAACGTCATTAGAAATATCTGCGGTACTCGTTAGCGAGGGCACCCGTGACTCACCCTCTAGGGTCGGTTTCGGGGAGACCAACACCACCGGCACCGAATCGGCCCTGTCGACTGTTCCGCCTTCCTCGTCAGAGACACACATGGGAGCATCTGCAGTCCCGGTAAATGTTCGTCGGGTTTGTTCTTTTGTCGCCGGAAGAGAGTCAGCTCTCAGCGTTGGAGACAGTAATGCACAATGTAAAGACTGTAGGTCGGGAGATCGTGCTTCGCCCTGTGGGTGTGGGGTTCTCAAAACAAAGTCAAGATTTGGTGTTAAGGAAATGTTTATGAAGGCAACTTTTCTGTTAGGCTTACTGGCAACCTCAGAAGCCATGGTCCCTATGGTTGGCTGGACTGAGGCTGAAGGCAGCGGGTTGTTGCCTTCCTCATGCAGCTTTGAACTCTGCAAGTTACATCCCTCTTCCATCCTTCCTGCGCCCTTCTGCCAGTCGACCAACGTGCTTCTGAACTCATTGCTGAACTCTGCGTCAGCGCTCCTCACCACAGGAAGGCTTTTTAACCTCCTTAAAGTGATAGGACAGCAGTGAGGAAAATGCTGCACACTCCTCCAGTGAAAATACACCAAGCCACGGAAGACCTCCAAACTAAAGAGTTTGCAGTAAACTCGTCGCCGTACTCCGCGCTGGTGCTCTGCACCACATGAAGGCTTAGCATCCTTAAAGGTATAGAACAGCAATGAGGAAAACGCTGCACACTCCATCTGCATGCTGCTTGGTTCCTTAAACTTATTACGGGATTCTGAGTGGTGGTGTGGTGGCGTTAGTCACCATTTTTGGGATTGCATAGGACTCCATGGGGATTTTGGCAGATTTAATGCGAGTGGCAATTCTGCCGATTTTTGGTGCTTAAGTGGAGGATTGACCTTCAGCATCATGCTGGAGGTCAATCCTGTACTCCTGGCAAATCCAGTTTTAAGTCAGTTACCGCCAAAAAAAGTGGCAGTAGCGGTATTACCATCACTTTTTTACTGCACCCCCAAACTTATAATGAGGCCCATTATATTTTAAAGTAACATTATGATAGATCATGCTTACTATGCTGCTACTTTGGCATCCTTAGCAGACATTCCTCTCAATACTGACGCGGTTATGCCTGAATAGGCCAGCCTTCAGGTGAACTAGTAAGAATGGCTATCAATATTTTAAGGTGTATAGGCAAACACCAGTAGGGTCAATTAACTTCTATTTTAATTAGGGAGCATCTGATATGACCAAAGACAACAATAAAAGTGAGGTGTGGAAACCCATTATATTGTAGATGTAAATCAATAAGCTTAGTTTTTTTTTCAGGGGGTGGGGGTTGCACCTTATGATGTCATTCTTTGCATCATACTCATTTATTTTAAAATTTCTTTATTGGCATTTCTTAATGTTACAACAGCTGCACGTCTAGGCAGGCATGTTACAACATGGAGCATTGCAGGTGAAAAATAACGGAACAATAACATTAAACCAACGTTAACTGTCTGTGTGGTTGATGATTTAGTTCGGCATGAGTGAGACCAGATTAAGGGCGAGGTCAGCAGGGCAAGGGTAAGGAGTGGAGGGAGGGAGGCAGAGAAATCTAGACCCGTGGAATAACCTGTTTCAGATGCTTCTGTAGTCAGTGAGGTCCAGTAATGGTGGCGCGGGTTGTTCGGGGGGTGGGGGGGTTGTCATCGGAGGGATGAAACATACTCCATGTCAGTGCTTTCCAGGCGTCTAGCGCCATACTTGCATCATCAGGAGATCTAGAAACACTATCCTCCCAAGCTTTGGTTTCAGCTTCTACCCAGCGCTCCAACTCTCCGTACCATGAGTTATATTGTGGGCCACTGGGTTGTTTCCATGCCATTGCAATGGTTATTTTAGTTAATACACATGCAATGTCCATGAGCTTCACAATGTGCTTAATTTTAGCTGGTCTCGGGTACGTTCCTAAGAGAAATTCACTAGGGGACCATTCGTATCGGGACATGCCTGCCCTCCTGCACGTTTGTTCCACCTCGGCCCAGAGACGCCGCACCTTGGTGCATTCCCAGAACATGTGTACAAGATCTGCCTTGTCGGCTTTATACCAGGTACAGCTTGTTTGTTGAACTTAACCATTCTGTATGGAGTTAGGTATGCGCGGTTTAAAACATTCAGTTGAATTACTCTAAACCTGGTGTTCCTGGACACCTCTTTTGGGAATGCAAGCGCCCTGTCCCACTCTCTGTCGGCCAACTCTGGCCCCAGATCTTTCTCCCATTTGGATCTCAATTCAGAGCTACAGGGGTTAGGGTTGTCCCTTAGGTGGCCGTATATTTGAGACACCGGTTTCCAGCCCTCCCCGAGGTTATACAGTAATGTCACAAAGTGGTCTGCTTCTGGTTCCTCAGGCCATACATCCCACTTGGCCCGTGCCACCCTGCGAATCCTCTGGTACCATATAAATTGGCTGCTAGATACATCATCTTTGGACTGCAGTGAGGTGAATTCACGAAATGTGCCATCCATATATAAGTCTCCCCATGTGTAAACCCCCTTTCTTTCCCACAGTCTGATGGTCGCTAGGTCGACACTGGTTTTGCAGAAGTCCGAGATAAGTGTTTCGGGGGAGTATGCATGTTCCAGATGCAAGAGTGTCTTGGTTCTTTGCCATATTTTCCTCCAAAGGGTAGCTAGTGAAGGTACTCCACTCAAGAGTTGTCGGGGCTCCCAGATGAGCTCCTTCAGTCGTACCGGGGTAATTAAGTGCCGTACTAAAGTAGTCTCGTACGTGACTTCGTCCGACAACCACTTAACCAGGAAGCTAAGTTGGGCCGCCAAGTATTATTTCTCTAGGTCTGGAAGTTGAATTCCACCTTATCTATATGAGAGGGTTAGTGTGATAGCGCCATCTTGTGCCTTCCCCCTCCCCCATAGTAATTCCCGAAATAGGATCTCAAGTTAGTGAAAAAAAGAGCCTTGATGTAGCAATGTACGTTCTGAAACCCATAAAGGAACCTGGGAAGGACAATCATTTTGATAATGGATGCTCTACCCATCATAGACAGGGGAAGCTTAGACCAAAAACCTATTGATTTGCGTAGGGCTGGTAGCGCAGCCATAGTGTTATATTCATGCATTAGTTCCAGAGTCTGCCTTATGTTGACCCCAAGGTATCGGAATGTGGTTATTTGCCATTGTACACCCACTGAAGGTAGGTCTTAAATGTTTTTGATTCTCTGATCCTCCAGTGGGAAGAGGCAGGACTTTTGTTTTCTGAACTGTATTCCAGAGACTTTGGCGTAGTTGTCGAGGACCTCTAACATGGTTTGTACGTTCAGGTGTGGGTCCCTAACGTATAGGAGAACGTCATCCGCATATAGGGAGATTATATGGTTGCATCATACTCATCATAACAAGTAAACTCATTTTTCAGCAGCAAATTAACCATGGGAAACTAACAAATCATAGCAGAAAATGGGTACCAGGTTGGAGGTATTTCAGCTCCCTTAAGGGAATTGATGAGACAAGCTTTCCTACAACAGCTTTCAGAAAAAGAAAATATTTCATAAAGCATATTTGTCCCTACATTTATAGTAGCATAATATCCACTTTATTTAATAAGAAGTGTATATTCTTACTTGATCACTGGTGCGAGAGGACCAAATGTCTCTTCCTGTGTGCACAGCATGCTTGTTGTCACATTGCTTAGTAGAGTTGGCTCAAAGAAGTTCTTTCCCAAGCTGTGACGCTTGCCTCCAGTGACAATGCACGCACCTTGATTCACTGCATCACTGACATGTTTCTCGACCTATAGTAAAAACAGATGCAGTTTCAGCTACCTGGTCCACACAGACATTGAATACAGAGTGCAGACACTCAAGTTAACAAGTACAATAAATTGTAAACAAAGAACTGCAAGAGGGGAAAATTATAGGAAACGGGTCTTTTCCTGCTATTCAGAGTCACTCTGGAACAATCTACAAATGCAAACATGACATGCCTGCTCCATCACACACTGAAGATCTCACTCTTCAAAGGAAATATCACCATGCACGTATCCGTCCACTCAAACCCATTTCTCCCCCTCTGAAGACACTGCTCCTCCCCTTGTAGCTCCCGCGGTGTGCCTTTGTACAGAGCTACATTACTTCCCAGCTAGGTTCACGTTTTATAAATCTCATATCTACATGTTAGTCACCATGGTGACTAATGTACTCCCAGTCAAACATTTATTTTCCTTCACACTAATCTGTGTGTTGTACACAAAAAGGAAACCAAATCGAAACGCTCTGCAAAACAGGCCTTAAGAATAAATCAAGGGACACGTGGAAATGCATGCATGCAGAGAGCTTGCCCAGCCCCATACCCACCACACACCTGCAAACACCAGTTCGTTCCTGCAGGTCAATGGTAAGGATCGGCACCATTCAAACAGCCAGCAGAGGTCCAATCGGGAACCACTGTTGGTTTCACTCATGCCCCACTGATGTGGAGTGTGGGACCACCAACGGGACCACCACCATCAAAGGGACCACCACCATCACGGCCACCACCACCGGGACCACCACCACCAGGACCATCACCCCCCCCCCTACCTTCCTGGGCAAGTGCATGAACTTGACCTGGGAACGCAGGAAGAAGGCCAAACAAGAATATGGCCACATATCACGTAGCGTGGCCATTTTAGCACACTAGCCACGTTTAGTAGTCATAAATGAGACACTGCATGCTAGATACAACAGAAAAACTGCAAAAATATATTTGCTGTGCAAGCCTTGGGAAGTGGGCACCACTCTTGGCATAACATTTTAAAATAATATTTCATAATAGCTTTGAGTAAGTATGTGGTCCTGTCACCAAAAAAATACCCTCTTGTAAAAGGGACCAACATTGAAAGAGCTGCAGATTTCTTGGTAGAGTAATGAAGAAAGTTGTAAGGACCTTGTGTGCTAAACACACTGAACATTCAATAATTCATTATTCTGTATAATGTGAAATCCTGTGGAACATTGTAGAGGAGAATAAAAGTGCTGAAATGTGTGGAGTATTTTTTTTTTAAATGTACGTTAGAGACAGAGGCAGATCGGGGTCTGATGCATTTTCGGACAATGTCCTTCAAAAAGACAAAAGTGTTTGCCAGCATTTGCCCTCGGCCTCCCTTACCCGGACCAGCCCAACTTCTTCATCCTTGTCCACCGCACTCATCCTTCCCCTCCCCCTTTTCCCCTGGCACTTGGCTGCCCCCACCCGTGGGGTATCCCACTCCTGCACTTCTCCCTCTATGCCCCCTTTCACGTATCACCTTGTCATGCACTTGCACAGTAGGATTGTCACAAGGCCAATACAGCAGTTTTTTGTTCTACTTTTGTGACTCCCATGTCCCTCCACCCCCTTCTTGTCTTGTGGCACCTGCAAACACCTGTGTATAGGTGCCAAACAAATGTCCAATAAATAAGGAATGCGATTGTGCCTCATGGAAAGTCGGTGTGTGTGATGTTCTCCCATGCACCTTGTTGATATTGGGTGTGTGATGAGGACTGGAACAGATGCTTTATTGAATACCGCTAATAGGATCCCCCCATCTTCAACTGTGTAATTTCAAAAACATTGTGGATGGTTTCAAAGGGTTTTGATTGGTGGCTGATATGGATGAAGTTGTCACTTATGCAGGCTAGATATAGGCCTGAAAAGGGACCTTCATGGTTCGAAATGCATTTTTGGAATAAATCAGAGAAGCGGTTTGACCACCAGAAAATGGTCAGATTGAAACGTTGATATACTTTTTGTTTGAGTTTGATGTTTATAAATCGTTCATGAGAGAGTGCCTAAGGTAGTGCACTCCTAACTATGGGTCATGTGCCCAGGTCTTTTTTGAGTGTGAGAGGTACCATCAGCTGTAGAATGACAGATATACCTGGACAGCAGCATGCATTTAGCAGTTGGCAATCACATAACTGTCCTTTATGCCATCACCCATTCAAGACTCTTGTTTGGAAGTGATATTAACATGAATGGAAGATGGACGTTAAAGGTGTCATAGAATCACAAAAATGGCACAATCCACCAATCTGCATTATTGGTAGAAGAGGATAGCTGTTGTAAAATTGTTAAGATGGGATTTACTTAAAACGATTCAATGGCCTATCTAAATGATCACTTGTCAAGATTCCCAAATCTAACTAACAGTCTCATGGATATAAAACACAGCCTGCTTCTTTACTTCAGCCCCTGTGGAAAAGCGCATAACATGTTTCTTGGCAATATTCGGGCTACAGCGCTCTGCTGTTTTTGTCAGGATGTGATATTCTCACCCATTGAGTCATCATCCTGGGCTAAAACATTCAGCCTTTAATAGGCTTCAGGTTTCTACTTAGTCCTTGGCTCCTGCCAAGGTCTGGGATTTGGCCCATACTAGTTCTCAGAGTCGTTTCAAATTCTCCAGATTGCCCAGATATCGCAAATCTAGCGATTGGTTAGCTTCCTGCCTCGATCGCCATTTATCTCATGATTGGCCCTGCTGTAGTTCCTAGTGGACCCCGGTTTGCCCTTAGTCGTTTCAGCTTTTGATTTTCATTTTCCCTCACTGATTAGCAACACAGATAAACCCCCCACCCCCGGTGCCTACTGGGGGTTTAAAAAGGCTCTCTGCCATTTTGTAGTATGGCAGAAGTGTCTCATCATTTGTGTGGCATTCGGGTCCAGCCGCTGCTCTTCTGTGAGCTGAAATGCTGAAATGATGCAAGAAAATTGCTTCTGTGAGTGAGGTGGGGGCAGGGTGAAAATAGGCCCAAGGACTACATCAGGGGGGTGAAGTCTCTGAGGAAGTACCTGGTGTTCGCGTTTCCATCTCCAAGTGTGTGAAAGCCCCACTGTCATGAAAAGTACACTGAAGCTGGCCTTATGAATGGGAACTTTCTCTATCCAGATGGCTCTCTTGGAATAAGAGAGCCAGCGGTCTGTGGGTTAGGGAAGGGTTGATGTGCTGGCACTGGGATGGGTCTGGAACATAAAAAGCTCAATTTCTTCCTTCTTTCTTGCCTCTGATGGAGAGATAAAGAGTGCATGATACGGACTCCTGTTTTCATGAAGATTTGGAACGCGAGGAGGGACACGGAGGGATCCCCCTTATATCACTGAGTTGTACTTCACCCAGGTTGTGGGTATCCTTGACCCCATAAAAACACAAGCCCCCAAAGGCGGCACTTATCATAAGGGGTGTCATATACCACTCCCTTTCTTCCAGTCCCCTGTTTTTTCCAGAGGCATGGGATGTCTGGTGAAATCTACATTGGATTGACTTTCCCCCTCTTATGTTCTACTGTAAGGAACACGATAGTTACCTGTAACTCCTGTTCTCCAGCATGGGTCTTGCATGGATTCACATGCTCATGAATGTTCCCTATAAAGCTGGGAATCCTCTGTAAAAAAGAAAGCAGTTTAGCTTTAGACAGAAATCTGTGGGTCTCCTCTATAGCCAATCAATATCCTTTGGTCATACTGCCCCCAACCAATGATACTCGTCCTCATAAGCTCCACCCCTGGTGGCCATCTTAAGATTTGGTTGTGCACGTAAAGTGGCAATATAAACAAAGAAGAGCCAGAGGGGAAGGAGGGAGGGGGTTCACATTTGAATCCATGCTCGAGAACTGGAGTTACAGATAAGTAACTTGTTCCTTCTCCAGCATGGGGTCTTGAATGGATTCACATGTTCATGAATACGATTATACAGCAGTACATATACACAAAAACAGGAGGCGGCATGGCTCACAGAAGTAATACACTTACCCCTTGAACAGACTCACCTTATGCAAACAGTTGCATAGCACAGCCTGGCCGACCCGGGATTCCTCCCTGGAATCCCTTTTGAGGCAGTAGAATTTTGTGAAGGTGTGGGTAGACCTCCACGTAGCAGCCCTGGAGATGTCGAGCAGGGGCACACCAGAGAGATATGCTGTTGTTGGTGCGATGGCTCTGGTGGAGCGGGCTCTAGGCTGGCATGGAAGTGGTCTATTGGCCAGACAATGACAGTGCATGATGCAGCTGGAGAGCCACCTGGATAGGAAAGCCTTAAAACAGGGCCTTCCTATGTCCCACAGGTCCAAAAATGACAAAAGGCTGAGACACCTTCCGAAAGTCTTGTTTGTGCCAACTAAAACCTGAGGGCATGAGCAACGTCCAGTGAACACAACGCCCTCTCAGCAGGCATAGAAGGGTTTGGAAACAAAACTGGAAGTATCAAAGGCTTGTTAAGATGAAAGTCCGAAGGAACCTTTGGCATAAAGGTGGGATGAGTCTGCAGCACCACCTTTGCTGCGTGGAAGGACAAGTACGGCTGCTTGCAGGAGAGTGCCCGGATCTCCCTGACCCGCCTGGTCGAGGTGCTCACCACCAGGAAAGCAGTCTTCCACAAAAGAAACTTTAACGGGGCACGATGCATAGGCTCAAAAGGAGGTCTCATAAGCTTAGTTAAGACCACATTCAGTTCAAGCTGGGGCAGGAGCCTTCCCTGGCAGAAAAGACCTGAACAGACCCTGGAGGAATTCCTTGACAAGCCTGTGTGACCACAGGGAAAGCTTGCCTGGGGCCCGTTCGTACCGGGATATGGCAGCCAGATGAACCTTGATAGAGGCGTGAGTCAGCCCATCTTTAGCCAATGAGAGCAGGTACGGGAGGAGCTGCAGAGCAGTTATCCACAGAGGCGTAATCTTCTGTGGCCTGCACCACACTGTCAAGCGCTTTCATTTGTGTCTGTAGTGAGACAACGTAGAGGGAGCTCTGGCCTTGGCCAGAATCTTCTTGCACTCCAGAGGCAGTGAATAGTGACCAAACTCTAGGGCTGCAGGAGCCATTCCGGGAGGCTCAGTGACGTCAGGTTATGGTGCAGTACTGTTCCGCTTTCTCTGGAGAGAATGTCAGGAAGTAGAGGCAGCTTGACGGCTGGAGCCGCTGACCGGTGGAGGAGGTCCAGGTACCGTATGCGCCGCGGCCACGCCAGCATGATGAGAATCATCCTGCAATGGCAACATTTAAGTGTGTTGATCACACGTTGCAAGAGAGGAATTGGGAGGGAAGGCGTACAGGAAGAGCCCACCCCACGTGGAATGAGAAGGCTTCCCCCAGACTCCTCTGCAGAGGATATCTGCTGGAAAACTGCCAGCACTTGGAGTTGGCAGCCATCACAAAAAGGTCGATCTGGGGAGAGCCCCATTTGCTGAAGAGACTAGACACCTGCATCTGATAAAGCTCCCACTTGTGGCAGGACGCAACTCCCTGCTTGGGGAGTCTGCAATGGTGTTCTGGACACCTTCCAGGTGGAAGGGGACGAAGAACATGTCTTGTAGTATGGCCCAGTGACAATCCTTTGCCACTCTTTCATTTTTGTCAACTCTCAGCTGGACACCTTACAGAAACCTTCGATTGAGCATGCACGCGGTGCTGGACCACTCTGTCAAAGGCATCGTATATCTTGGTTTCAAAGTTCAATCACTCATCTGCAGTTCAACTTTACTCATGTTAGTTATCACATGCGTTTCATACAATGTTCGTTGCAGGGCTTGCCATACAATGTTGCCGCTTGCAACCTTGGCGTCAACACAGACCGGTCTTGTATTGGTCTCCCCAACTCAACGGCTGTGTTGATATCACGGACACTGCTTTGTTGTTGGTGCCAAGGATAGAACCATGGCAGCCGATGATTCTCCCCGCCCTGATTATCAATGCGTGGGGGCCCTGGGTACCTGCGACACAGAATGCAGGATTCCTCAGCCTGGTTTCCTGTTCTTATGCTTTCTATTCGAGACTTCATGAAAGTAACAGTTCCTTATCGAAAAGGTCAAGAGAACTTTTCTTCTTGTGATCACCCTCGGTTTCATTGTCTTTCTCCTTGTGTTAAGCTGCCATCTTGGAATTTCTGTTTCCTTGTGTGCTTTGCCTCGCTCAGAGTGTTCTCTTGCGCGCCGTCTTTTATCCGTATGGGGAAGTGTAATGGAAGTCAGGTGTGCGTGATAGTGGGTAATTGCCCGACCATTGTATTGGGACACGTCAGGTATACGGCTCGGGTATTAGTCTGTTTCTTCTCATAGCGGGCTGTCTGTGAGAAAGTGTTTGTGTTGTGAAAGGGAGGGGGGCTGAGTTCCTAAGTATCCTACCTGGTAGGATGAGGTAGAGGTATTACAGGAAAGGGAATACCGCATCTCACCATCTGGTGTCCCACAGATACTCCCCGAAGACACCTCACCCAGGTGATCCACCCGCACAGGTCCACCAAGAGGAAGTGGATCCAAAAGCGATGGCCGTGTCCTGGCCACCAGGATGACAGATCCCCCGGGGACAAATGGGTGAGACCCCTTCTGGTTTCTCACAGCAGACACCACAGAGTCCGGAGAAAGCTGTGATCCGAGACACCTGGGCACTGAATCCAGGACATAGTATTTCTTCTCTGGCATGTCCTGCTTTGTTGGAGTGGTGTTTTCCTAATGGCCAAACTGTCTTCCGAGACGTTGTGAAACAACGGGACCGACACAACAGTCTTCCTGGAGGACTCACGTCATTGAGAAAGGAAACCTTGTTTCTCCACTGGCACCAGACTGAAGCGTTTTGACGTTTTTGTGATGATCGTGTGGAAGGATCCAATCTCCACTGGTGGCGAAGCCCTGGCAGGCTCGTCAACATCAGGAGGTTCCACATCAGTGGGGCATAATCTTTGTACTCATCAGTGTGAGTAGTCGTGGTGTCTGTGTCAGTGCCAGTGTCTGTGCACTGGCTCATCCTCAACCGGGTCAAGGTCCAGAGTCAAGATGTGACAGGCACATGCCTAGGTGGATTGGGAGGACTCCTGGGTGGTGGCCTTGGAGGACTGCAGGCTGGACCAGGCATCAGAGCAGTAGGCAGACATTGCTGAATTTCAGACATTCATCAAATTCTGGCTACTAGGTAACCCCCCCAAGACTCCACATAGGATGGTGTGTGCTGGACCAACAAAGAGAAAAGGTAAGTTAAGTCAATTTCACTTCACTGTTCTTGGGAACCGTAGTTCACCCAGGAAAAGGTTTTTAAACCTTATGAGAAATCTAAAGGATTTTTCAGTGACACTGCACTGAAGATGCTGTGTGTCACCATACAAAAAAGCAGATGCCTATGGAGTTTGTCAGACTCCAAAAACAGTGAAAACACAAAATCCAAATCAGGTAAAAACAAATGAGAGCGAGGAAAAGGTCTCACTCACTCCAGGGTTAAAATGTTAAAAGTCCAGCAAATGAGCTGGGGGTCTCTAAGGTTGAAGGGAATTAGTACAAAAATGAGAATTCTCTAACAAGTGGTGAACAGAGGTGGGAGGATTTAGGGAGAAGGAGAGGGAAAAGACAAGGGAAGGGAAGAAAGGAAGAGGGGAATGGGAGAGTGAAATGTGGGATAGACTCAAACAGGGTATCTGCATAGCACATTTCCCAAATCCCCTTTAGAACACTAACAACTGGATAGAGTAGGGACAATCTTAGGAAGTCAATGAGGGAGTGGAGACAGAAGGGCACCTTGCCTTTAGGTCCTCGCACATCCAATTTAAGTCAGAACGTGTCCAGTAGGGGGTCACCCGGGGGCCAGGGACACCTGCGTTAGGGAGGAGGTACGAAGGAAGGAAGGAAGCAAGGAAGAAAGGAAGGAAAAGAGAATAGAGCACATCAAAAAATCAATTAAAGACCCTTAACAGTCTCACAGGCTTGCAGCAATGTCTGTGCCACGTGTGAAACAGTATAAATAACTTCCATAGGCCATCACATCCAAAACCACATATGGCTTCATATGTGTATACCAAACTGCCATAATGCTTCTGTAATTTTAAAATTGCTTGTTTATTTTCAAAGGGATTCTTGTTTTTTTTATTCCCAACACGATCAAAGCAAATATTAGAATAACTTTGGTTCTATACATGCCAGTAGGTAATCCTTTGGAGGCCATCTTCCTGGCGCAGTCGTGAATGTATAGCCTTCTACCACTTGTGGTAGATTTGGCAAACAAAAACAGGTTTACACCTTTTAGTAAGCTTGGCTGCAGGCACTTCCTAAACGTGAAGCCCCACAGCTGCTGGCATTGTTGCTGATGCCCAACTGCAAATATGTGGGGGTGGTGCATTATATAGGTATATGTACACCCAATTGCGGCATACTCGTCTGGGTACAAACCCACCGTCTAGCAGGTCTGACTTTCATGGCAGAATCCATTTACTAGAGCCACTAAGATTTAAAAGCATTCTCACTAGCAAATGGAAATCCATCACAATTGGTTATTACAGAGTCTCAATTTTCAGCAGCAAGCAGGCCTCCCTGGACCCCAGAGATCCTCTAAAATGGGGTGCTTGGTGTGCCTTCCTCACAGTCAGGCAAGTACAGTGATGAGCAAATAGGCAGTACCACTGGTTTAGAGGAAGAGATTAGCAGTTCCTATGTGCCACTGTTTGTGGACATGGACATGGCTTTGTCAGGAGTATGGTCTTGTCAAACAGAAAGAGGAGATTCTTCTGAAATTGCTCACAATAGAAAGCCACATGGGGTATGAGTTGGATTTTGGTTGGGGGCAAGGGCTCATGGTTAAGTAATGGGGGAACCCCAGGTGGGTCGGGGCAAAGAACAAAAACTATGAATGCAGCCAGCAGCGTTTTTACAAGTGATATTCTATAGCCAGATAATTGTACTTTGTACTATATATCATTTAGATTTTGTGTTTTATGTGCATTCTTTTATAGATTTGTCCATTACCTGAAATGAGCTTCTGCAGTCTTTGGGCAAATGGGTCCTTCTGCTCCCGGACAGTCTTGAAGAGTGTCCTCTCCAACTTTTGTATTAGGATTTCAAAAAAGTTAAGGATGTAGACTTGCACGATAAATAGGATTGATAGCGGATTGCACCTATGCTTCCAAACACAGGGTGTGTCCTTTCAAACGTACCTGTGGCCTTTACACAGTCACAGGGGGCTGCCAATCATTCTTCTTCTTGAGGTTTCACATACGATGTAGATTATTCTGAGGAATCCTGAAACTATTATAGTATCCAGTCTCATCTTCAAAGGCAGGCAGAGGACAAACCATGTAAGACGACATCTGCGCCCCCTTTTACTCTCAAGGAACTAAGTTTCCTCTGCACCATCCCTTTGGATACAGCAATCGGGTTCGCATTATTATTCTGAATAAGTGAAGGTCGGCCAATAACCAGTGGGGCCTACATATCAAACCGTCCAAAGTTGCTCGCACAGGGAACAATGTGTCTTAGGGACACCCTAACCCAGGGGCACATCTGAATCTACGGATATGGTCTCATATGGAAATCAAAGCAGCAATGTCACTAGAAGACACCAAATAATTTGATTCATAAATATTTTTATTGTATGCATGTATCATTTAGGGTAATTGATAGGACAAACTGTCTTCCACCAGACTGTAGCTCGGCCTTTAAAAAAAACGAGGGTAAATAGAAAAAGTTAACCCTGCATAAGAATAAATGTACAGCATGCATGCAGAAAAATAACATTTGACTGGCTCAATATTTTGTAGATTATACAGTATTAACAAACACAATAATACCAGTATTGCCACTGAAGGAACACACTTGTGTTGGCTTTGCCTGAATAATGGTAATCAGGACATACCAGTGATGGGGGCGTGGCCAAGCGCAGTGCAGGATTGCTGACTGAATCTTGCGCTCCTGCTCTGTAATTATTCTTTGCCCCTTTTATCATTCATGGCGAATTGAATTCTTTACTAAATGACAGCCGCTTACTCATAAAACTTGCCTCGTGGTCCGTGGCGCTTCGAATGCTGAGACTTCCTTTGGTAATGTGAGCCCTATCTTGGAAGGAGCTGGGCCTGCTGAGCCGGGAGATCCAGTGACACTTGAGACGACGTTGCAGTCAGCTGGCTGGGCTGCGCGCGGAGTTGAAGATGCGCTGAGATAACAGGTTATATTTTTCTTCACAACACGGGCCCGGGACCGTTAATAAGTCACTTAAAGGCACATCCTTCATATTTAAAAAGCACAAATAATGCTTTCAGGATACAGGCAGTGTTTTTATTCTATTTTATTTTACATTTTCCTCAACAGACAGGTTTACTAAGCCTACATAAAGTAACATTTGGAATTTTCCTTCTCTTTCTTTTTTTTTTTTAATAATGGTCTCTGCAATGCCTTAACATTTAGTACTGACTTTATATAAATAGCAAGAAAACGAGGAGTCCTTCATATTAAAGTACTGCACTGTCATTGCTAATGTTATTAGTTAAAGAAACTTCCGGCTCTTGAAGGTCTAGGGCTAAATGCCCGTTTTGTCTGGTTAACCAATGCTAATATAATAGCTGCAATTTCCTCCTTTACTATTCTAAATAAGATAAGCCAAAAGCCATCTTGGCTTCTCATGGAAAAGAACCACTGAATTTGAGCTGCCATCGCTGAAATATTCTAACATAATATTGGAGCCTTCCTTCGAGATTCCATAGCTCTAACTCCATAACTACATCTACCAAGCCTATGATGAAGCTGTGTGATTAATTATTGCAACTTCAGATCAAGGCTTAATCAACCAAGTCAGGTCGCACTCAAGTGTGTAGTACTATAACTGAAACCTTTATGGTATGGCGTCTAAAAACCTTCAAAGAACTACCCAACTCCACTTCAAATAAGAGACCTAAAAGAGAGTCTCCAACACCTAAGGAAGACACCCCAGACGCTACCATGCTGGCAATACTAATGGAAATAAAGGCTCTGAAGCCTTTTATGGAGGCGACTAACCATAAACTACAGCAAATAGATGGCAAATGGACAATGATCCAAGCAAGAATCTCCGAAGTGGAGCAAAAGGTTAGCAATGCTGAAGATATCACGGGAAGAGTTGAAGCGCTTGAAAATACTGTTATATCACGACAAAAGCACACAGAAAATTTAGAAAAATCGCAATAGAAGAAACAACTTGCGAATTGTAGGATTATTGGAAGGAGTTGAAGGAGAAGATCCAATTTCGTTCACCAACACCCTTCTAATGAAACTTCTGGAACTTCCGCCATCAACCAAACTGAATATTTAAAGAGCGTACCGTATTGGACCCCATTTCCCTATGCAACCCACTAATAGTACCAATAATAATTCCTCAAGAACAATGATTTTTGCTCTATTAGACTATACTCATGTGCGTTTGATTTTGGAGCAGGCCAAACTGAAAAAACACTTAACTTGGAATGGCAGGAAAAGTTTTATCACTCAAGATGTATCTAACGCCACAGCGGCCAGAAGAAAGGAACTCCTCGCTCTTAAACTTGCTCTTAAGCAGCTCAATGCTAGGTACGCCATTATACATCCGGCTACCCTCAAAGTGACTCTTAATGGCCATATTTCTTCCTTTTAAGATCCTATTGCGCTAAGAAACTTCATTCAAAATCAAAGGAAAGATGACATGGATACGTTTAAAGCACCTACTTGAAGAACATTTCTAAAAGCAATCCTATCTATTAATTATCTTTGCCATGTCTTCTGGTCTCTTAATTTTGCGGAGCGGGGTGTGAAGTCGGTTATCTCCATCGAAGGCTCTTCCTCCCCAGTCTCCTATACCTTTATCAGCTAGCATGGATGGGAGTGGCCATTTCCTGTTAGCCACTGCCGTCATTAAAGTATTTTTCCCTTCCAGTTTGTTATTTTCCATGCTATCTTTGTTAGTCTCCCCCTTTCCTCTGTGTTTCTCTCCGTCTGTGTCTCTGCTGAGTGCATACATGAAAATGATTACTCTTTTGAGGATAATTCATAACCTATCGCTCTGCCTACATTTTTAAATATCTTGCATGCTACTATTATTACACCCGCCTTTAAGTTTGTTTCCAGTCTTAGTGTATTACTCTAATTCCAGGAAGTCAATGTAACAACATGGAATGTAAAAGGGTTACATAACCCTATTAAGAGGCAGAAAATATTATGTTGTCTCAAAAAGAACTAAACCCTCCATTGCGTGTATTCAGGAGTCCCATCTTGCCAATGCAGAGACACTGAAACTCAAGCGTTAATGGGTTGGCGAGGTCTTCTCTAGTGCAGCCAATGGGAAGAAAAATTGGGTTATTACCTTAATAACTAAGACACTTAATTGTCAAGTTTTAGCAAGTGAGAATTATGTTGGTAGATGGGTAATGCTTAGGCTTCTAATGGACTCCATTGAGTTTACTGTCCTTAATGTTTATGGACCTATGTCGTCGGATCCCTCTTTTTGGGTACAACTTAAAAAATCACATCTTTATTTCTAACCCAAATAATTTGATTGTGTGTGGAGATTGCAACAAAATTATGGATCCATACATAGATAGAACATCCAGCGTGAACTATAAACCTACAAAATCCCATATGCAATTCGCCAGAATAATTTCCAAATTGGGCCTTGTGGACACCTGGCATATTACCCACCCCTCTGACTCAGAATTCACTTTCTTCTCTAATCCCCATAATACTTAATCTTGATTAGATTATATATTTATCCTCAAATCCCATGCAAGTTCAAGTGTTGATACTAAAATTGATTGTATAGCATTATCAGATCATGCCCCTGCCATATACAACTAGCTCTCGCGCCAAGCCCCACACCCCCAGCAGATGTAGATTTGACTCTGCCCTGCTCAAAGATGAGGCGTTTACTTCCTATATATCTCAACAACATAATCACTATTTTTCAGAAAACCTAAGTAAATATACCTCAGTTTTCGATTAATTGGGTCTGTTAAAAAGCAGATTTGCAAGGGCATATTATCTAGTATATAGCTAATAGGAAAAGAAGTTTAAATTAGGATCAGATAATATATTAAAGTAGCTCAAAAATCTCGAATCTCAGTTTTCACGTAACAATTCTAAAATAATCCTGAACTCCATTAAACTTCAAATTCAATATAACAAAATAGTTACCCAATACTCCTGCGATAATCTCCTTAATATAAAGCAAAAATCTATCAACTATCTAATCGTTCAAGCAAATCATTAGCATCATATCTAAAGCTTAAAAAGGAGAAAATAGGATTGCAGTCATTAAAGATAGCACTGGTGATAGAAAATTCACAGATAAAGAAATTGCTGGCTTCTTCTCTGATTCTTATAAGAAATTATATACTTCTGAAATACCTGCTGATAATGGGTTATCATAAGCATTTCTTAAAGACATCCCTCACTCTACATACCTGTCAGTTGATCTTCCATCGCTCAATGCTGCCATTTCCATTAATGAAATTCACAGAGCCATCAAAGACCTTAAAAGAGGTAAAGCCCCGGGGCCAGATGGCTATTCTAGTGATTTCTATGCACATTTAAACATATTTTAACACTCAAACTAAATGATCTATTTTCTCAATTCATCCAAGATAGTAGCACCAAAGGATCCTTCTTAGAAGCTATGCTGATAGTATTCCCCAAACCTGGTAAAGATCCCAAACTCCCTCAAAGCTATAGACCCATTTCCCTTATTAATACAGACTGTAAACATATTTGTGAAGATCTTAGCTAATATACTTTTACTGGTATTAGCCAAAATAATTAAACACGATCAAGTAGACTCTCCTCCTCCAATGTAAGATTCATTCTAAACTCTATCACTCATATCCGTGGCTCGAATGACCCTTTTGTCGCAGTTGCCCTAGATGCTAAGGAAGCATTCGATAGAGTTGAATGGATGTTTATGTTTGAAGCCCTTAAATGATACAGCCTTGAAACCCAGTTTTTAGCAAAGATTGGAGTGCTTTATTCCAACCCAATGACCACCATTTTCTTTTAACCGACATATATCCCCATATTTACCCCTATTTAGAGGTACTCGCCAGGGATGCCCTCTTTCTCCACTCCCATTTATTTTGGCCCTAGTACCCTTTTTGGAAAAAATAAGTCTAAATACAAATATTAAAAGGCATAACCTGTGGCAATTTGCAAATTAAACTAGCGGCATATGCTGATGACATTTTATTACTACTTAAAGACCCGAATTCTTCCCTGTCAAACATCTTAGATATGATAACACCGTTCTCAGATGTCTCGGGGTATAAATTAAATACTGACAAGTCCGAAATCCTTCCTCTCAATGCTCATTGCATCAAACATCATACTAACCACGGGTATGAAATGGTGCCTAGATGGCTTTAAATACTTTTCCTCCTCTATTAGAGATATAGTTAAACTCAATACTATCTGTCTCTTATCAAGGATTGAAGAAATGATTGGCTCATGTCCCCTCTTTACCTTCCATGGTGGGGTAGACTGGAATCCATTAAGATGAGGATTACACCCATAATCCTATATCTATTATATATGCTGCCTGTTCCTCTGCCCTCGTCTTTTTTAAAATCTATTGATTCTAGTCTTGGTAAATTCCAATGGGGAAAAAGGAGACATAGGTAGTCCCTTAATAAACTCAAATTATCACGGGAAGCCGGGGGTGGGGGGGGGGGGGGGGAGGGGTTTGGCGGGGGGTGAAGGGTTTGCAGATTTCAAGAACTATCATATAGCATTTGTTTTAAAACAGGTCCAATTGTGGTTCACTCATGAATATTCTGGTGATGTACCCCAGTGGATGTATCTGGAGAGAGTGATGGTATCCCCATATGTTTGGTTGATTGCTTTCGCATTAAAGCTAAAATAAAATTCATTAAGTGCACGACTACCATTTTATCTGCACGGTATTTGAGAGGGTTTTTATTTTTCCCAAAATAAGTCTTTTCTGGAGGTCATGGCTGGTTTCTGGTAGCCCAATTGATTTCAATGCACTTATACATAATGTAATGCTCCCCTCTATTTTTACAGCAATTTGTCCATTATTAATGCCATAGCCGAAAACTATGCCTCTCTTGTTATCAAAATCCCCTCTCCTAACGCTGAAAGGTTACAATTATTCAGCAAATCAATAATGTCAGCTGCCATGTATTACAAAATCCTTCTTAAAATCTTTTTATCTAGTTCATCACATGACTGCATTTCAGCATGGCAACAAGATGTTTCACTTATGGATAATCAACTGGAATGGCCTAAAATGTGGAACTATACGTCTACGGTGACACCTGCTGTGAATCTAATACAAACAATATTTTTTTTCATCAAAGAATTTTTGTCACACCTCAATGGGCCTCATTACACGGACGGCGGTAACCATGGCGCTATTAGCGCCATGGTTGCCTCCGGTATTTTACCGAGTCCGCCATGGTGAATGGCGGAATTACCGCCCTATTCCAAGGTGTGTGGGGGTGGTAATTCCCCATTCACCATGGCACTTCCCCATTTTCGCCCCCATAGGGCTCAATGGGAATGGCGGTAATTACGGTACCACAAATTGCGGTACCGTAATTACCTCCAAGGTCCCTTTGCGGGTCAAGGTAGGGACCCACAAAGGGACCTCGTAGTAAGGCGGTAAGGGTTTACCGGCACTGGTACCTGTACCGGTACCGGTAAACCCTTACCACCTTCTGTGTAATGAGGCCCTATATCTTTTTAAATGTGGTCTGTTATCAAATAACAAATGCTGGGGCTGCTTTCAATCCCAGGATTCTTCAAACACATGTTTCTCGATTGTAAATGTGTTTCCTTTTTCTGGATTGATATTTGGAAAATTATAAAGAGCATTTTTAATATCTCAATAGACTTCTGCCCACAAGTACTTTTTGCTGGAAATACTATCATTCGAAGTATTACATGTAAACATGAAGGATTCTTGTTTGAGTTATTTATAATGTTAGCCATTAAGGCAATCGCTTCTAATTGGAAACATTTAGACAAACTCCACTATAGAATATGGTGGAATGTTATATGTAATACTCAGACTAGAGAATTGCAATCCATCTACTAAATCCCTACTATGCAAGCATGAACTTAAATGGAAACCCTTAGTACAATTTCTAGCGACACCTTCCATGGTTTAATGAATTAACTATCTAGGTCTCATCATGCACTCTCCTCCCCCTTACTCTCAACCCTCCTGTTGTGTATGTTTTATATACTTCATGTCATTTTACTGTCCATAAATGTATGTATGTACTCCCCCCTCATATAAAAAACTAACACCAGTGTACTGTTGAAGATATGTTATGTTATCTGCTCTTGCAATGCCTTGTAAGTTGTGACCTTAAATAAAAAAACCTTTTAAACTGAAAAAGGACATACCAGTGATGTTCCTGCAAGGACACACCCGAGATGGCTTGGCCCAAGTAAGACTACAACTATGATGGCTTTGCCTCAACATGCCAGCATTTGCCCATGCGTACACCTGTAATGGAAATGATATGACCTAGGACATGTATAACGCGCCTATACACAGGTGTTTCAAGGCGTGACGAGGCAAGGGCAGGGAAACAAAGGGAGGACAAAGACAACAATATTACTAGGCCTAGTGACATTGAGATTGCGCAGGTGCAGGGAAGAGGGGTGGGGAAAAGTCCCAGGGGAAGGGAAGGAAGGGCAAGTGCAGGACACAGGATCAACAACAAGTAGTGCGGCCAGCAGGTGGCAGTGCAAGGGGTAAGTACAGACAACAAGGGCCTGATTCACAGAAGCATTTTCTCATGGCAAAACCCCATTGGAAAACGCTCTGTGAATAAGGCCCCCAGTGTCTGATAAGTGCAGGTAAAGGGACTGCAGGGTTGCAGATACAGACCCAAGTGCAAGGGTTGCCAGGAGGCAGTGAAGGTGTGCAACTGGGCGGGCAGGGACCTGGGCCTGAAGTTCAGGGAGTAGCCAGGTGACCAGTGCAGTATTATACAGTCGATCAGCAGGGAAGAGGAAGAGAGAGAGGAAGAGAGAAGGAAGAAGCAAAGAGGAAAGTCTGGAGATGCTTCCGGAACCAGAGAAGGTTCTGCTCAAGTTTCAGAGAGGCTGTTCCAGAGGGAAGTGCCAGCTGAACTGAGAGATCTGCCCCGCCTAGTTGCTTGGAGAAGCGCCTGATCCTCAAGGAGTTGGAGCGGTGAAGCGCTTGAGTTGGAAGATTTTTCCGAAGATAGAGTTGGAGATATTGTGGTCCCAGGCCCGAGAAGGCCTTGTTGACAATGCAAAGGCAGCCCTGTCCTGAGCCTGAGCCCCCTTCATTCCTCCGACCCGGATCACGGAGCTGCTGTGCCTCATGCCACTGCTGGAGCAGGGCCACCGACTGCAGGTGAGGCCAGGGATGGAACGTTGTGCCCAGGCTGCCGTACCAACTTGAGATTCTGCATACTACGAGCAGATTTGAAAACCTGCTTCTGCATTCATAATTCGCTGGGAGCTGCACTAAGGCAGCGCTACCTTTAAATTGTACCTGTGGTGCCCGATAATCTTTTTTTGCATCTTTGCCTCCATTAACCCCCACGAGGCAGATGCAACTTCCAAGATGGCCGCTCGCAAATTTCACATCTGAAAGTACAGCCTTCTGCAGGCTGGTCGCACTGTGATTGGCCAAGTGAATTCTATTTCTGCCAATCGCTTACGCCGGCAGGCGAACGCCGGCCTGCCCACTAAGGCTGCCCAACAAGGCAGCCCTGTCCTGAGCCTGTCCGGAGAATGCCCAGAGGCCAAGGCCGGACCACCTGCTCCTCGCTCCTGACTATTGGCCCATGTGCATTGCCCAGGGAGCTGTGAAATCACTCTCTGATGACCCGGTAAGCGCTACAAATACGCTCCTTAATGCCTTTGACGTATACTCACTCCATGTTTTTCATACTAACTCTGGCCAACAAAAAGACTAGAAAGTGCCACCTACTGCAACAGCTACTGGTGTCAACATCAATAGTTACCCATGGCTACTCTACACCAAACTGCTCATAAGTAACCTTTTTACTATAAGCACCTGCCTCCAATGCTACCCTCTCACAGCTACTATAACAAGAAAAACGATTTGCACTATGAAATACCCTTCATGCCTGCTTAGGTGCCTCTGCACTGGCAATTGTCTTGCCACTCAGAATCAATGCCAGAATCTCGTTGGCCTCCCACCTTACTGTTTGTGATAAAGCCCCGCACTGCAGCCTGATAGAATGCCTACTGTTGCTATTGCCCATTAACTGCCTACTGTACTGTGGCAATTACTATCTTAGCTTATACTAAGGAAACCTGAATTTAGGTTTAATATAAAGTGAACCACCCTACACTTTGATCTGTACTTACTGCACCAGTCTAAATGATGCTTGAATTTATGCAAACCTGTTTGCTCACTACATGCTCAGCCTTTACTGTGAATCTTGAGGTGATCACCTATTGCTCAAATGCGCCTCTTTGCACAAGGCATTTTTAGCCTACTGTGAATCTTGATTTTAGGTGAAACCTTTTGCTGCATTTGTACCTACCTGTTTGCACACTGCATTCTTAGCCTTTACTGTGATTTTTGAATCTAGGCAAACCCTATTGCTCAACTGCGCCTGGTTGCACATGGCATTTTTAACCTTTTCTTGTGAATTTTGATTTTTAGGTGAACCCTTTTGCTGCATTTGTACCTACCTGTTTGTACATTGCACTTCTAGCCTTACTGCGTATCTTGAACTTAGGTGAACCCCAACACCATGAGCAAAAACATAAATACCCAGACCTACCTACTTACGCTTGGACACTTCAGCATCATGGCCTTTGCCACCACTAATACAAGCCCACCGCTAGACAGAAACATGAGACTTAGGGCAAGACTACCCCACATTTATGAACCCAAATGAAATAATATAAATAATACCACTGGACTCCTCTCTGCCCATGACTACCTAGCTAAGGATGCACACGCAACCAAAAAAGATATCCCAAACAAGTTGCCTGCCCAATCCCACACAAAGAAGCACCCAAACCAAAATAGACAACTAATCAAACCCTCACACAACCCTACCCCTACGAGTACCCTGACATTAACTGGGTCATTTATCAATGCCAGTTCCATAGTAGCCCATGCCACCGAAATCTTTGACATTCTAAGTAACGGCAGCCTGGACCTACTTGCCATCACAGAGACTTGGCTCCACAAGATGGCAGGACCTACCCTGATGTTAGCTGTACCTGACAGCCACCATATCCTCAGAGTAGATGGACCCAATGCTAAAGGCGGTGGCCTAGCCATTATCTCTAAAACCACCTTGCTTATTAGGCTTGCCACCTCACCACCTTGTTCATCCTGTGAAATACTCACAGCTAAATTGCTGTTATCCAATAACCGCACATTGACCATCCACTTGATCTACAGGCCCCCAGGACCATTAGGAACCCTCAAAGATGACCTTACCAGCCTTATAGCGAACAACACGCAAAAGCACTCCCAAACCTTGCTGATGGGTGACTTCAACATTGGCATCAATGACCCAGACAACAAGCATGCCCACTCAATAACAGCCTTACTTAATGACCACGGGCTCACCCAAAAAGTCTTCTCACCCACCCACATTAAAGGTAGAACCCTCGACTCTGTTACCACCGCACACTGAGCACAATACTATTCTGCCTTTCAGTTTCAAAACTATCTCAATTATTGATAATGAAAAGGTCATTCTCTCCCTGAAACCTTCCAACTGCAAGGGTGACAGCTGCCCAGCGCAAATAATAAAGGACACGACCATAGACCTAGCCCCTTTTATCTCAAAGCTCATCAACTCCTCCTTCAAATAAAACACAGTACCTACCAACCTGAAAGAATCCTGGGTCCTCCCCTTACTGAAAAAACAAACCCTCGATCCCTCCATCCCCCCTAACTATAGACCCATCACTACCGTACCTTTCCTACTCAAAACTATTGGAAGAGTAGCCTATTTACAAATTCAAGACTACCTGGAAACTAATCATCTGCTAGGCTCACGGCAATCTGGATTCCATCCTCTCCATGGTACCTAAACAGCCCTGCTAGACCTTAAGACTAAAATTGAGGAGTTAAAGGATACTGGCAAAACAGTTCTACTACTTCTACTGGACTTATTAGCAGCCTTTGACTTGGTGGACCATGCAGTTTTATGCAGCCACCTAATGCTCGCTGCTAATTTCACAGGAGAAGCCATAGCTTGGGTCCAATCCTTTCGAGCCAACAGGACCATGAGAGTTTTCTCTACCTCCACCTGTGCTGATCCTATCCAAATAACACACAGAGTCCCACAGGGTTCCTGTGTCTCACCCATCATGTACAACATTTTCACCAAGCCACCATTTGATAAGTTGGACAGACTGGGTGTCACCTACACTAATTATGCAGCTGACACCCAGATCCTCATACCCCTTTCGGCAACTATGAAGCGGACATGGCCTTGGTGAATAAGATATACATCCTCATTCAGGTCCCACGGCCTCTGCCTGAATGACGATAAAACTGAGATTCTGCTCCTCGGATCCGACTCTAATCTAAAAAACGAACCCCAAACTATGCATCCTTCAACATCGACAACAATTTCATTAAGGTTATGCCTGAGGTAAAAACTCTAGGATTCTATCTGGACTCATCTCTCACCTTGAAAAAGCAAGTTAACTCTCTCTCCTCCACAACAGCTTACACCTGTAAATTAATCCGAGCTGCCAGACCATTCCTCTCCACGGCTAGCTTTATCACCTTAGCTAATGCTCTTATGTCTAGACTAGACTATTGCAACGCCCTGTACTCAGGAGCCAACAAGTATGTCACTGACAAACTCCAAAGATTGCAAAACAACGCTTCAAGAGCAGCGTTGAACATCCTATAAAGAGAGCACATCTCTAAATTCAAGAAAGAGGCCCATTGGCTAAAAATAAAGGATAGAATCATCCTTAAAACAATATCTATCGGGGATTCCAAGATGGCGGCGATGGAGGGAGGACGTGCCTGAGCGTCGCTCCGTCCCCCATCCAGGCCGCACCGCCAAAGAGCCCATCAACATAGCGGAATACTCTCACAACATCGCCTAGAGCCAGGAGTTATACGGGCGGTGGACCGCCGGGGTGGCCGTGAAGCTCCCGCGCGCGCCAGAGAAGACCGCCGAGGGGAGAATCGCCCTTGCACTCGGGAGTGCCCGAAGGCCCCGGAGGAACTACCCGCGACTCCCCGGAGCTGCGTGGCGCAGGACGACCTGACCGTCCCCTACCCCCTACGCGGCCTCGGGCGGACAGCGGGAGGCAGCGAGGACAGGAACCGCTAGGGGAAGAGAAGCAGAAACAGCCCTCCCCCCACCGATAACAGCCGCCGGAGGACACTGGACCGTAGGGCGGCCCCGGCGGGGACTGCGGGTCGACGCTGGTGCCGGTGGCGGTGAGGAGGAAGACCAGAGGGGGATCACCAGACAGGGTGTGGGGGATCGCCCACCTGCGCTCAAAATAACAGATCCGCAACTCTGGGGAAGAAGTCTCAGTGGCAGTCAGTTGGGGGGGGGGATCCCATCAACGACGGTACAGAGGCGGCAGCCCACGGGTAGAGGGAGGCCTGTACCCGGGATCCGGGAAACTCGCGCATCCACCCCGGACCCAGAACACTCAGTGGAAGAGAGCAGGTCACTGAACGGAGCGCCCACAACTCAAAAATAAACAGTAGCACATAGGTCAAAATCCAGGGGGGAGGACAGCGCAATCTACCCTCCAAAATCCCCAAAAGAAACAGGATCAGAGCCTCCCACAACTGTGGGGGTCGGGACAGACTACTCCCTCTAGTTCCACAAGGAAAAAAAAAAACCCAAGAAGGACACCCCTTGAAGGCAACCACAGAAACAGCAGACCCCGAAATGGCATCTAAAGAGGAAATGAAAATGTGGTTTGGAGAATTTCAAACAGTTCATGGCTAAAACGGAGACGCAATTTGAATCTATGAAAAATGAAATGAAGAAGGCCCTACAAGAATTAGGATCGTAGATTAAGAGCTTGGGGGAGAGAACGGACACCCTGGAGAAAATCACCCAAAATCTTGACTAAGAGACGCAACATTACGCAGAGCTCCAGGAACAACTGCTGAGACGGACTCACAATCTTGAAATTCAGTGCGAGGACCTTGAAAATCGTTCACGAAGGTCGAACATAAGAATCAAAAATATGGTGGAGTCAATAGAGGACAGAGACCTGAAAAAAGCCATCCAACAGGTCTTTATGGAGATCCTGGGCGCAAAGGAAGAGGAAGAAGTATCCATAGACAGAGTACACCGGGTGGGCCCAAAAAGAGTGGGGGAACCTGGCGCAAGGCCCAGAGATGTTTTGGTAGCCCTCTCCTCTTATCCCCAAAAGGAACAGATCCTGAGGAAAGCCAGGTCAATGGACCACATTAGAATGAATGGGGAGGAGGTCCAGCTGTATCAGGACCTGTCACAGATCACATTATAGAAGCACTGAGACATGGGCCCTGTTGTAAAATATCTAACGTCAAGGCAAATAAGATATAAATGGACATTCCCCTTTGGGCTCCTCTTCACGTGGGACAACAAACAAAGGAGGATAACTACCTGCGAAGAGGGGAGACAAATACTGGGCATCCACGACCAAGAGGAAGAACCTCAGAGAAGGACGAGAGATAACCAGAACCGGAATAGAGCGGAATCCCACTGGAAAAATACCGGAAGAAAGGGGAAAGGCCCCCCCGCCAACAGATAGCCTCTTCTGATGCCTTTCTTGTGGTTACCTATCAAACTCACACCGGAGAGATCGAGTAACCCAACTCGACTACGATAAAGGAACAGGACGAGAGTTTTCCAGCATGATGAACAGGTGCGGAGAGGGTGGAGGAGGGCACTTGGAACGTCACTTGGAATCCAAAGGGTTTTAGAACACCCTGCAAGTTATCCCTGAGAACAGTCGGGCATGGCGCACACGGCGCAACACCAGAGCCACCTTAGGAACCAGAGCCCGTCTCAGGGCAGTTTTGGGGGGGGGTTCAGGGCAAGTTGGGGGTTGCCACATAGGGGTGGGGGGAACACTGGGACTCCGCGCTCCACTTTAGGATGGCTCCGAGACACACACTCAGGGACCAACATGCAGGATTGGGATGGGGACTAAAATCTTAACTTATAATATTCGAGGCCCTAACTCTCCAGTCAAACGGAAAAAAGTGGAGCACTTCCTGAAGCAGGATAGATATGACATTATCATGCTCCAAGAAACACATATAAAAACACAAGACAAGACAAAGGTCCGACTGAAAGGGTATAACCAGATACTACAGGCAAACACACAAGACAAAAAGGCAGGGGTCTTAATAGCCTTCAACGACTCCCTAAAGGTACAGATCCTCCAAACAAAGGCAGACAAACAGGGGAGATATCTGTTGGTGAACACGAAAATTGAAGGGTGCTCCCTAACACTCGCTGCTCTATATGCACCTAACACAAGGCAGGAGGGGTTCCTCAAGGACACACTGGGAAAACTAGAACGTTTCGCCACAGGGGAAATAGTGATGGGAGGAGACCTAAATATAGCGTGGGACCCCAATCTGGACAGATCGGCCCCCAGACAGCAGGGGCAATGCTCCCCCTCGAAAGCCCTGAAACAGAAAATGTCCAATTTAGCACTGGCAGATACCTGGAGGCACATTAACACTGATCAGCAAGGCTTCACGTATTATTCACATGTACACCAATCAATGTCGAGGATAGACTACCTATGGGCCACCCCAACCATTCTGGGAAAAATGCGGAGGGTAGAAATTGGCACCATTTCACTTTCTGACCATGCCCCCCTCTCGATGGAAATAATGCTTACCCCACTACACCCAGGCTTGTGGAAATGCCGGCTCCCAGAAGAGATACTCCGAGACCCGGTATTAGGGAACACCATTCGCGAACAAATCATCGAATACCTTGATAGCAACAACCTCCCAGACATACCGATAGAAATACAATGGGAAGCCCTGAAGGCGGTTACGAGGGGTCACATAATCGCACAAAAAGCCCAGAGGGAGAGACTTAACCTCCAATGGGAAAGGGAGCTGGAGGCCAACATTAGCAAAATCCAAGCTGAAATCATAAAGAACCCAACTATGAAGCTGCAAAGAACTCTGAGACACGTACAAAGCCAACTAGATTCCATCCGTACAAAAAAAATCAGAAAGACAATTACTAAGATTGAAACACTGGTATTACATAAAGGCCAACAGAGCGGACAAGCTCCTGGCCAGACAGTTGAGGGGGAAAATTCAGGATAGGACAGTAAAGGCACTGCAGGACGAGAAAGGGATTAGGAAAACACAAACGACGGAAATTGGTGCCATATTCAAACACTTTTACCGGCACCTATACTCATCCGATCACCCGGATGACTCCCCCCAAAGAACATATTTAGACGGGGTGACGCTCCCGTCACTAACGGAAGTAGAGAGGCAGATGTTAGACAAAGAAATTTCATTAAAGCAATTAAAGACCTTCCCAGAAATAAGGCCCCGGGCCCGGACGGCTACACCGCTCAATTTTATAAAACCTATAGCGATATATTGGCCCCGGTCCTAACGGAACTCTTTAACTCATTCAAAGACAAAGGCGACATCACTCCATCGATGAATGAGGCAAAAATGCTGGTGATACACAAACAGGGAAAAGACCCAGAACTCCCAACATCATATCGTCCAATAGCATTACTAAACCTGGATGCGAAGTTATATACTAAAATTCTAGCCACGAGACTCACGCAAATACTCCCGCGCCTGGTCCACCAGGACCAGGCGGGTTTTGTCCCCGGTAGACAAACGCACGACAATATTAGGAGGGTCCTACATATTGTGGAAAAAATAGGTATAACTCAACACCCCCCTGACAATACTGGCCTTGGACGCGGAAAAGGCATTTGACCGAGTCGAGTGGTCGTTCCTTTTTCATACGCTGAGGAAAATGGGGATGGGGGAGCCCTTCATCAAGATGATCAAAGCTAACTATGAATCACCCTCCATCAGGGTTGCAGTGAATGGAGCTCTCTCAGAGAAAATTCAAATTGAGAGGGGGACGAAACAAGGCTGCCCTCTGTCCCCCCTGCTATACGCACTTTTTCTGGAACCCCTATCAGCGCGGATTAGAAGTAATAAGGAAATAAAGGGCATAGACATGGGAGGAACCGAACATAAAATAGCCGCATATGCAGATGACATGCTTGTGATGCTGGGGGACCCAGAAAACTCCCTCCCACTTCTTATGCAGGAAATAGAAACATTCAGCACATTGTCATGTCTCAAGATCAACAGACAGAAATCAGAAACACCGATACTGGCAGGAGACTCCGAGCAGATTCAATCAATTGCAGAGGATCTCCAACTAAAGGTTGCACAGCAGGGGGTCAAATATCTGGGAATTACCCTGACACACAAAATACAACATCTATACGCCCAAAACTACCCCTCGATATTAAGACAAATAAAAAGGGACCTCGAGAAGTTGAAACCATAAGCAATAACATGGTGGGGGCGGATGACGGTGATCAAGATGACCATCCTTCCCAAATTTACGTACCTGTTTCAAGCCCTACCAATAAGGCCCACCCCGAAACTCTTCAAGTCCCTAATGAAAGCAGTCACGGAATACATATGGCAGGGGAAAACACCGAGAGCATCCAACACAGTTCTCACAGCGGCTAGAAATGATGGGGGTTGTGCACTACCGCACTTTAAAAAATATTACGAGGCAGCCCAACTCTGGATATTGAAAGAATGGATACCGGAAAACTCCGAGGCTTTGGGCAGCCCAAGATAGGGCAGTAGCAACCACACCCACAAGACACCTGCTATGGGTCGGGAGGAAACAGGCACCCCAATACACGCATAAGTGTAATAATGCAAACGGCACTAGAAATTTGGGACAGAGCCACCAAGATGGGCACACTAACAAAAGACCCAGCACCATTCATGCCCCTATTCAAAAACCCTGAATTCCCCCCAGGCCTCGAGAGGAATGCATACCAAAAATGGGAGGACGCAGGTTGCAAAATGGTGGGGGATATGTTCCAAGTGGGACACATAAGATCATTTGAAGACTGCACCTCTCTATTGAACCTCAACGCCTCAGACAAATACAGATACGACCAACTATACCACTGGTTAGACTCACCCAAAATAAGAGAAGCGGCCGCGAGAGAATTAACCTCATTCGAAAAATACATTATGACAAATTATGGCTCTAGGAAGCTGGTCTAAAACATATACAGATTTATAAATTCTCTTGGGGAGGAAGTACAATGGCCATACATTAAGAGGTGGGAAAAGACTGAGGAAAAAGATACCAAGGGAGTCATGGGAATACACATGGGAGCTGATACCCAAGCTAACGAAAGCAATACACTCAAAAGAAATGTGGATGAAAATTCTCCTCCAATGGCACTACACGCCAGAAAGACTACACACCATGTACAGGGGAGTTTCCAATGCATGTTGGAGGGACTGTAGGGCAGAAGACAACTGGCGGCATATTTGGTGGGACTGCCCTAACCTACAACAATATTGGAGTGACGTTAAGGCGCACATGAAGTTGATGTTCCCAGACATGGGGGATCCAGGGGAGGAGGTGTGGCTATGTGGGATTTGGGACCCGAAAGTTAGAACCCTCACCAAATCCCAGAAAAGAAACTTTATGGGCCTACTAATCCGAGTTTGGCTGGAAATAGCCCAAAAATGGAAGCAGAAACACCCACCAATGGCATTAGATTGGATAAGAAGAGTATGGTCCCACATAACGATGGAACATATTACTTACAATCTTCAAGGGAACCATCAGAAATTCAGAGAGGAGTGGGCAGTGACTTTGGAATACTTGCAAAGTGACTATATGGAGCAGTGGTGCTCACACAAAATTAAGATACTGGACATGTTTAGTTAAATTGAACTAGAGACTCTCAGAGAGCAGAGCGGCGATAAGAACTTTCCCGGTGGGGGTGGGGGGAGGTGTAGTGGGACACAGTTTGAATATTTCTTGTTGTAAAATCAATAAAAATATTGTTTAAAAAAAAAAAAAACACAATATCACTTCCAAATGTCTTAACAATCTAGCACCTCCTTACTTATCGGAAAAAATCACCAGGAAATCCATAACCCCACCTTTGAGATCTTCCAACACATTCCTGCTTGAAATCCCTAGATTTAAACTAACCACGAACTAGGTTCCCAGTCAAAGCCGCGCAAGTATGGAATACACTCCCAATAGACCTTAGACGTCCTCTACCCTACGCCAGATTCAGAATTAATGCCCTCAAATGGCTTCATTCCAAAGACCCTTAACCTTTACACCCTGACAACCACTGCACCTGACATTACTGCTGCGACTAGCACACCGGACCTGGTCATCCATAGCCGTAGCCATAGGCATTCACTAATTTACACTATGTTAGTATGACCCCTGTCCTGTTTACCTTTCCATGCTCTACAAATGTTTATACTGCATCATTTACTGTACTCACATTGTGTTCACCTGTATCCACGAATGGCAAATATCTGTACTGTTCCATTTACTGTACTACACACTGTACTCGCATGTATGCACTAACCTGTGGCAAGCACTGTAACTAAGCTTTGAGAATTCTTTTACTGCTGCGCCCAGCTGCCCATGGGCTTGGTGCGCATTATCAAATTAATAAACAAACAAAGGGTCTTGAACCTAATCCTTGCAGCCAATGGAGAGATTTCAGGGCTTGAGAGATACGATCCCTGCGCCTGAGGCCAAGGACAAGTCTTGCAGTCCTGTTCTGGATGAGTTGTAGAGGACAGAGTAGAGGCAGGCAGATTTAAAAAGAGGCTGTTGCTGTAGTCAAGCCTAGAGAGAACCAGAGCTCTGAAGACCGAGAGCTTCTGGGGGAAGGAGAGAAAAGGAAGAATACCTCTGAGGAGGTGCAGTTGGTAGTATGACTTCTCAGAGAAGTCGGAGATGTGTGGAGAGAAGGAGAGTATGGAGTCAAAGATGACCCTGAGGTTCTTAGCCTCATATGTCGGAGCAGGAAGAGGGCCAATGGAGCCCAGCCAGAGAGTGGCAGGAAAAGAAGGTGCAGGTGTGCCGATGAGGACGATCTTCGTCTTACTGGAATTCAGGCAGAGATCATTGGTGGCACACCACTTCTGGATTGCAGACAGACAATCCGGGATGAGGAAAGGAGAGGAGGTGGCAGAGGGGAGCCTGAAAGTGAGCAGAGTGTCGTCCGCACAGCACTGAAGGTTGGGGCAGACAGCAGCGGTGGGCAAGAGGTGCCAGGTATTGGTTGAACAACCAGGGAGAAAAGTTAGACCCCTAGGGAACACCACAGGTAGAGAGGGAGATAGAGGAGAGGAAGGACCCGAGTTGGACCTGGGAGGGTCGGTCCGAGAGGAAGGAAGCCAGCCAGGCCAGAGCTTGATCAGTGATATCCAGGTTATTACCAATCCGGCTGAGCAGGATGGCATGGTTGACCGTGTCAAAGGCAGAAGAGAGATCAAGTAAGATGAGGAAAGAGGGGAGATCAGCATCGAGGTTAGAGAGCAGGTCTTCACGGATGTTCAGGAGAGCAGTTTCCGTGCTTCTGGATGCTCTGAAGCCAGACTTGGTCATGGAGACAACCAACAGATTCAGTGTGAAGATTAAGTGCGGAGAGGGCCATCTTATCCAGGAGTTTGCCCAGAAAAGGAGTGATGGAGATCGGACGATAGTTCGCCGGATAGGAGGGGTCGGCTGAGGGTTTCTTGAGAAGAGGGTGCGCAAGAGAGTGCTTCAGGGGGGGAGGCAAAGTTCTAGTGGCAAAAGAGTGGTTGCAGAAGTCAGTCAGTGCTGGAGCGAGGGTGTCAATGTGATCCTTGATGGTTTTGGAAGAACCTGTTTTGACAAGGCTTTCATAGATCGGGCTTGTCTAGAAACCTTGTCTGGGGTGAAGAGAGGAAAGGCAGAAAAGGGAGGGGGGCGAGGGGTGGCCGCAGGGGGGCCAGAGGAAGAGGAGAGAGTGGAGGGAGAAGCAGGGGAGGACAAAAGTGTGCACAGGATGTCATGTTTTTTTTTAGATGAAATGAGAAGCCAGGGCCGTACAGAGGGCCAGGGAGGGGACAGTAGAGGTAGAGACTGCAGCAGGATTGGCCAGTTCCTTGCAGGTTTTACAGAGTTCGGCCGAGTTGTTAGATGCCGCAGAGATGCAGGTTTGGATGTGAGCTCTCTTCTTAGTGAGGACAGAGAGTCGGTATTGCCTTTGGAGCAGGCGGCAGGCCAGTTTGTCAGAGGATGTCCAAGATGCCAACCATTTCCTCTCAGCCACCCTACACTTCTGTTTAAGGGTGACCAGGTCTGAGTCGTACCAGGAGTTGCTCTTGAATTTAGACTTCACACGGATCCGCATGACAGGGGCAAGTACATCAAGAGTGTCAGAAATAGAGTGGAAAATGGAATGGGCTGTGTCAGGGTGCGAGTCAACCAGAGGTGCAGGAGCAGGAGAGAAAGAGGTGGCAAAAGGCTCAACTGACACACGCTTCATGGGTCGAATGACTGAGAAGGTGGGTGGCAGTGTGGGGTTTGGCTTGGCCTGAGGGGTAGAGGGAGAGGGAGAGATGAGAGGAGATGAGACAATGGTCACTCCAGGAGAGAGGAATGGTCAGAGGGTTAGAGAGGGGGAGGTTTGAGGAGATCAGAACATCAAGATTGTGCCCTGCAGAGTGAGACGGGCCAAAGGGAAGAATAGAGAGCGAGAGAGTCGCAAAGGTCGCGAAAGGTTCCTGTGTCAGGACAGGAAGCATCCAGGTGGATGTTGAAGTCGCCAAGAAGGTGGAGTTCAGTGGTCAAGGCCAGGAGTGAAGAAAAGAGGTCCGCCCACTCGGAGAGGAAGGAGGTGATCCGACCAGGTGGCCAGTAGATAGTAGCCACTGTGAGAGAGTGGCCAGGAGAGAAAGCATATAGACCAGGCATTCAAAGGAGGAGTGGGCTTGCATAGGAATGATAGAGGCAGTGATCCACTCTGGGAAGATCAAGGCTACACCCCCACCGGAATGGTTGGATTTGGGTGCAGAGTGTTAGGACACCACCACCTACCTGCAGGCAGTCCTTGAGGGGTCCCCCTGGTCTTGGACGACTCTGGAGATTATACCCCCGTTACTGCTCGGGGGTGGGGGTTGCGGGAGGGGGTAATGGCGGAGGGGGGGGGGTGTCACGGTTGCATGGGGTGCCGCCTCGCGCGGGTGCATCTCACCGACTCCGGAACACTGCGCATTCGCAGTCAGGCGGCAGCGCAGAGCTTGCGTTGCAAATCTCGCTTTCGCGCCATGGGCACGTGCGAGGAGGCGTTGCGTGTCTGGCCTCATTCTGGCGGGGATTTCCTTATTATGCGGTCCGGTCGGGAACTAGTCGCGTCTCAACGCAGTTTGGTTCCCGACCCGCTGCATCGCTCTGTGCGAGTCCTGACCTGCTCAGTACTCTGCCTTCCCCTCCTGTCTTGTAAGGGGTTGTTCCCTGCTCCTGTTGATCCTGCCCTGGTTCTGCCCCACTCCCGATTCCTTCCTTCCCAGGTCCTGTTCTGCTCCTTGTGCCCCCTCCTAGCCTTGGGTCCTGCTTCCTGTCTGCTCCTCCTTCCTTGTGGCCCTGCCTTGGGGTCCCCCTCCAGTTCCTCTGCCTGATCCTGTCTGCTGTTTGCCCTTGGCTGGGACCCTGTCTAGCAAGTTGCCTGCATCATCGTCTTTCTTCCTGGTTCCTACTGCTGGACCTGTCATCTGCCAGCCCAGTACCACTGTTGGAACGGCCTTCCCTGTCAGTGCTTGCACTGTTCTGGTGCCACATTAAGACCCAGGGAAGTGCCTCATTTGTGGCGTCAGGAGTTGGTTCCCCTTCAGCCCTGTACCATTAGGGCGGGAGTGGGGCTGACTTTTGGCGTCATCTTTCTTCGGACTACCAACCAACCGACAGCCTGGCATCGCCTCAACGAACACCTCCTGGATATTCAGGTACACCACGTCCCAGGGACGTACATCTTGACACAGAGAGGATCTTGTAGCCATCAGTGAGGAGAGTGTCAAAGCTTGTGACAGAGCTGCCAGTGAACCATGTCTCGGTGAGACCAAGGACATCAAGGTCAAAGTCTTGCAGGAGATGGCATTTGTCAGAATAGTGTTTGACAGCTGAGCGAGAGTAAAGTGTGGCAAGGTGGAGAAGGTTGCCACCCTTGAAAGAATTCTGGGGAGGGGTACAAATCAGAGGTACTCCCTGCCGAAGTGTAGGAAGAGCTTGAGGGTGGGCAGAGGAGATTGGAGGAGAGGGCAAGGTAGCCAAGGAGGAGGAAGAGGGCACGAGAGAAGTGGCAGAGGGGAGAGGCAAGGAAGCCAAAGAAGGGAGAGAAGGGACAGCGAGAGAGGAGAGGAAATTGGTAAGGCGCGGGAGGCGTCTATCAAAGAGGAGGTTGGCCCGAGGGCCTTGGACCAAGACGGTGCCATTCAGGTAAACATTCATGATGACCTTCGAGGAGTGGAAGGAAGCCAGGAGGGCCTCCCGGGTGCCACCATTAATGGGAGAGGAAGAGAAAGGAGAAAGCACAGAGACCATATCAAGAGTCCATAGGTCTGGCAAAGGAACGACAAAGAGGATGTCGGTGAGGGTCTGTCTAGAGGAAGCGATGGTGTAGGTATCAGCGATAGGGAGGCCTGGGTTGAAGACCAGGATATCCTTTTTGAACTTCTTCCTACCAGACTTAGTGAGAAGGGTAGGATAGTCAATAGAAAAGCAGTTGGAGAAGATAGGAGAAACAGAGAGCACCATAGATGATGTGGAGGAGGGGAAGAGGAGAGATGAGATGGGGTGTGGGTGGGAGTGAGAGAAGAAGGGCTGGGGGAGAACACAGGTGGGTGCAAGCAGACGAGACGGAACGAGACAAGAACAAGTGGTAAATAGATACACTGAACTAGATGGAGGGCTAGGGAGAGAGCACAAATGAACACATGGCAGTATGATTAACAACCAGGTTTGCAGGGCAACAAGAAACCAGAGCAGTCAATGAAAGAGAACCTGGGAGGAAGGAAGAGCACAACAGTACAAAAGACAATTTACAGCAAAAAACAGAACAGATGGCGAAAGATGACCTAGAAGAGGGAACAAACAAAGCAGAACACAGCAGTACACAGCAAAAACAGGATAGTTGATGAGGGAACCTAGAAGAAGGAAGAGAGCAGCAGAGACAGAGCAATATGAGCAAAGCAGAGCCGTCAATTAAGAAACCATAGAGGGGGATGAGCACAGCAGACACAGAGCAAAACACCAAGGATAGAGAAGCAGCAGGGCGAGGGCGAGGGTAAGGGCCAGCAGGGGAGCAATGGCGTTCGGGGAGCGGGTAAGGCAAGCTGGAGAGGGAAGGGTCACGAGGCAAACGCGGTCAAGGGATTGTGAGAGGAGGCGTGTACAAAGGATGCGCAGTTCGAGTAACCAAGGATGTCGGGTGCAAGGAACCAACGCAATCTAGGATTGCAAGGGACCATGCGGGTTAGGACGTGCAGGGGCAAAAACATGGCCAAGGATGGAAGAGCGTTGGAACACATGCAATCATGGGTATGTGCGGGACAACACAGGCCGAGGATGCGGAGCGCGGGCAGGCATGGAAAGGAAAGGATGTGCAGGCACATGCATTCGAGGAATGCGAAGGAACATGCAAAAAAGGGGGCACGTCAAGGACGGAGGATGCACACGCGCTCACAGGAATGCGAGGGACCATGCAGGCCGAGGACATGCAGAGCAAACAGACAGGGATGGAAGAAGCGCAGAGGCACACACAATCAAGGAATGCGAGGGGCCACGGACAGCGCAGGTAGGGAGCGACAGGGAAGGGGCGCACACAGCATGGTCAGGGGACGGGGCAGAGGGGAAGGTTGCAGGGGACTCAATAGGTGAAAGGCTCAAGAGAAGAGCTAAGAAGCGCAATGCAAGCTAACTCCCCAACTCTTTACCTGGCGGCTGCAGATAAGGGGGTGAATCGTCCGCACCAACTATCTGCACCGCAGACCTCTTCGTCACTAAACGCCTATGTTGCTCGCGTCCTTGTCCTGCGAGGGCTTTGCTGCATTGGGTCCGAACCTCAGATTTTTATAGGCTCGGTAGTGTGAACGTAACAAACGTGTTACGTGTCGTCGGGCAGCGTATCCTGTGAACCTGCGTTGCTCAAGACTGCAGCCTTGTCCTGCTTTTGGAATGTGTTTGTAAGTTAGGCTCTGTTAACTGTGGAGGACACATGTCTTTTTACTATATCTATGCTAAGTGTAGCAGTGTACAAATACACATTTCAAAAACGTGCTGTAATTTTACAAGGAGTTGAGACAAGCGTTACTGTGTGAGGAGAGGAACACACCTGAAATGAGTCTCAAAATATGCATATGTAAATGCAATCCAAGAAAAACTTAATTGCATAGCGTTATCACCCGATTTTGAAACAACTTTAAATACTTGATACATACATGTTCACATACATAAAACAAATATACACGACTTTTACGGTTACCTTTTCCACTGCTTTTTCATTGATTAATGGTCCTTGAGTAGTGCTGGCTTCAAATCCATTCCCCACATGAAGTTCTTTTTTGATGGCTTCAGCAAATTTCTTCACAAATGTATCATGGATTCCTTTTTGCACCAAGAAACGGTTTGAACAGACACAGGTCTAAAAATTGCAGAAAAAAGCAAACTTTATCATTTAATAATGCACACTAGTATACCCATAACACAGCCCATGCCAGCACATCAAATGGAGTTATGGGATGCAGTTAGTGAAACCTCCAGTGGAGACAGCTTTTCAACCTCCACAGTACAGCCTGTGCTCACATTTGAACCATGGGGAATGGGCATTGCCTCCAACCGTTGTTCCATTACAAATGGTGGAGACGCAGCGCAAGTATTTTGAAGAACTTGTAACGAACCATGTCGAAGTTATTTAAATAAGGCCAGGAAAGAAAGAAACATGTACTGGCCTCATACGTGATGCATGAAGAAATGCAATCAAACCATTATTTCCCTCTTTTCCAATTTAAGACCAGTTTACCATCTGCCACTTGGCGGCTCTTAATGGCAGACGTTCAAGATACCAAGTCCTTTAAGAGTAAGTGCTCCTTCAGAGATAGCTTTATGCAGCAGAGAAACGAATAGCCCCAGGAAAACGTTGAGGGTCTTCTTGTCTATTAAATCTTTGGGTGATGGCCCCCATCTCCCTTTCCCAGAAGGGAAATACCAAGGCTGGGTATGGTTCCACACCCTCCGCTGCCGCAACAAAGGCATTCTTTATTTAAATGAGTCAAGGTATACGGTGTGTTCTAGCCAGCAGTCTAATTTCCTTACTTGCACTACATCAACTAATAAACACGTTCTCATTGGCCCTGAGCCATAGGAAGAGACTCTTTAGCTGAATCAGGGGAGGTCCTGGCTGAATGCCTGCTCTCATGCCAATTACTGAGGTCCTTCGAGGAAGTCCTAGGAGAGAAGCATTTACTGCCCTAGGTTCCGCTTTCGTCCTCCTGGCTTCCACAGACTTCAGCACCATATGTGCTAGTAGTGACTAATATCGCCATTACCTGCAGATTTAATTTATGGGTCGCTGCCATGCCTTGAGGCAGTAAACCAATGTTGTGGTCATATAGAATGAGGGAATTGCCTGAAGGACAGGTATACAATAACACGCAATGAGCCAGGCTGATAAACCAGTTCATATTATGGATAAGATGAACAGGTTCCCAAATGGCAGCTGAGGTTTGGACAGAGAGTTCACCAGTCGCACAGAGCCGTCAGAAGTATCTCTGACTATTTGTACATAGAGACCATCTTGTCCTGGTTGCTGATCTTGGATGCAAGACCAAGCAGAGCAACAGAGGTTCGAATCCCAGATCTGCACTTAGAAACAGAACTCCAGTACGCTATTAGGAGCGTTATAAAAAAAAACAATGAAATTAAAGACATAAAAACACATTGGCCAGACTCCAGGTGGGCACTACGCTACCTAGCCAACTTTGCATAATGGTAACATCTTGCAGAAGCTGGAGTCAGGACAGGTTTCGTTATATAGGGTTCAGCTAGCAGATCACTTCTATGGAAAATATGTACCAAATAAGGTCATGATACAGAAAACACAAGTACAACACTGAGATGTGACGTCATGTTGCTGGGTTGCAGGCAGAAATATGCCAGGACAGGGTTGTAACATGTGTTGTGTGCAAAGTGTACGAATAATTAGACATGGCTACACAGAATGGGCCTAACGCAGGCCTCTTCATAACATGTAGCTATTCTGCCACAACAACACAGCAACAGGGGTTCAAAACACAGCTCTCTGAAGCGGCCTTTTGTTACTTTCTTTAACACAGGGTCAACCGGCATAGTTCTCGATTAATTCGATGTCAAGACCAGAGGCTCACATTATGCTTCTCTTTCTTTATTCACTTCCATAGAAAGAGCTCAGCAGCAAGTTTTGATGCACCCAAAAACCAGATGGCATCTATACATAGAGAGGGTGAAGAAAAAACATACAATAATAACATTCAAGTGAAGAAAAATCACATTATATAATTTCCAGTCCACAGTGAACAGTCTCTGAAAAATAATAAACTCCATTTCCCAGCAAGCTAGGTCCAAGTTCAAGAAAAGGTCACTAAACATGTGACACCAGTCCTCCAATAACAGTAGGTAAATCCTTTTAAATAGGGACCAATAGTGCATCTCCTCCCCTTTCTTTGCTGCTCACAGTAAGAGATGAACAAGTTACTTTCTTATCTGGTAACGTTTGTTCCTCCGACGTATTCCACATCTATGACAGTAATCACCACAGCTGTGCTGCTTCGGAAATGTTTTTCGGCATCTGCGTCCTGCGTCGATGACGTCGATACGCTGTCCCTCGAGGGCCTCTGTCGAGCACCGACGTCACCGGATGTTATATGTAGGACGCACAACGCCCGTAGCCTCAGTTGTAGTTTTTTCCCCAGAACGTGTGGCACCAATCGTATGGAGGTGGGAAAATAATTTAGAATATTAGAATGCCCAATCAAATTGCAGAATAGAGGACCGCCTTGCCAAAGGCCAAATCTTGCCCATGGATAGAATCCATGGAGTAGTGTTTTACAAAAGTATGGACAGAGGCCCATGTGGCTGCTTCACAAATATCACGAATGGGAACACCCCTCTGCAGAGCAGTGGAGGCAGCCACACCCCTTGTAGAATGAGCCTGTAATCCCACCGGAGGGTCCTTACCCGCCAAACGGTAGCATTCAGAGATTGTCAAGATGATACAACGGGACAAGGTCTGTTTAGAAACAGCTTGACCCAAACACCTTCCAGCGTATCCTACAAATAGCTAATCGTCCACTCTGACCCGGGACATGCGCGAGATGTAGAAACTTAAAGCTCTCCTAGGATCCAACTTATGGAGCCTCTCCTTTTCCTTACCAGGATGCAGAGGAGGATAGAACGCCGGAAGAACTGCATTCTGGCTCAAATTAAATTCCGACACAACCTTCGGAAGAAAAGAAGGACGAACCCTAAGGACAACCCTGTCCTTATGGAACACTGTGAAAGGTGGCTTGGTGGTTAGTGCCTGCAACTCACTCACTCTGCGAGCGGAAGTAACCACAACTAAAAATACAGTCTTAAAGGACAACAGTCTCAATGGACAAGAATGTAAGGGCTCAAACAGAGCTCCCATCAGGAACTTTAAAACTAACTTCAAATCCCAACCGGGCACCTGGAAAGGTGACAGAGGAAACACATTAGTTAGCCCGTTCAGAAACTGAGAAATCAAAAGGCATCTTAAAAGAAGAACACTCAGACGAGCACTTAAATATGGACAGCGCCGCCAGGTAACCCTTAATGGTACCCACTTGCAGGCCCTTGTTGAAAGCACAAAAGACAGAACCACAGGAATTGAACACTGAAAAGGATCCACATTCTGTACCCTGCACCAGTCGCAGAACTTTCTCCAACAGCAACGGTACAGGGATTTTGTTGCGGGCCTTCTGGTCGAAAGCAACACTTCCATCTCTTCTTCAGGGAGGTCCCAATACTTATACCTCAGCCTTTCAGATGCCTAGTATGAAGGCTGAGAGAATTGACCTCTGGATGGAGAACCCGACCCCCCTCCTGTGAGAGCAGATCGTCTCAGTAGGGAAGACGGCGTGGAGGGCAGATGGACATGTTGAGAAGGTCCGGGTACCACGCTCTCCTGGCCCACACTCGAGCAATGAGGATCATTCGGGAACCGAACCTCCGTAACCTCTGCAACACTTGCAGAATGATGGGGACTGGAGGGAACGCGTACAGCAGTGGGAAGGTCCACTCCACTACGAACGGAAATTCCCGCAAGCAGAATCTTTCGCACTTCCAGTTGACACTGGTGGCGAAGAGATCCACTTGTGGGGCACCCCAAATGGCGAAGATCTCCAAAAGAACTTCCTGAGCCAGCTCCCACTCGTGAGAGACAGTGCTCTGCCTGCTCAGAGCGTCCGCCGCCGTGTTTGTCTCCGGCCAGATGAACTGCTGAGATCGAAATTTCCTGCTGGATGGCCCAGAAGCAGAGCTCATTGCCTCTCTGCACAGTGGGAGAGACCCTGCCCCCCCTTTTTGTTGAGGTAGTGCATGGCCACTGTATTGTCCGTCATAATCAGGACACTCATCCCCAGCACAGATGGAAGAAAAGCCTTCAGGGCTAACCCGACGGCCCTCAGCTCCAACAGATTGATATGGAGTCAGGACTCCGACGGAGACCAACGACCGCTGACTGTCAACTCGTTGGCATGAGCTCCCCATCCCGTGAGGGAATGCGTCCGTCACGATCGTTACCTCCGGCCAGGGTAGCCAAAACGGAGCCCCTCTTCATCAGATTGCCTTTGACGGCCCACCACAGAAGATCCTGGGCGACCGAGGGCGGCAGCTGAACGGGATCTGACATCCTGCCAGAGGACTGCGACCATTGGATCTTGAGAGTCCACTGCAGAGATCTCATCCGCAGCCTGACCTCTGGCACCAGTAGAATGCAGGAAGCTATGAGGCCGAGCAACCTCAAGAACTCGAACGCCGGGAGACTCTGGGCATGTTGAAACTTGTCCACCATCTGCAGAATGTGATGAGCCCTCACCTGGGGAGGCGAACACTGTCCCAGGGATGTGTTGAGCACTGCTCCGATGTACTGGAGCGGCTGGGTAGGTGACTAATGAGGCTTCTTTAAGTTGAGGGAGAAGCCCAGCTAGTGAAGGGAGTGTCAGTGACCGACAGATGATCGAGGGCTTGCTCGAGAGAGCGCGCCCTGATCAACCAATCATCCAGGTAGGGTTAGACGTGAATTCCCCCTTTCCTGAGATACGCTGCCACCACCACCATTAGCTTGGTAAAGACCCTCGGGCAGAGGACAATCCGAACGGCAGGACCTGAAACTGAAAATACGAGTCGCCAACCGCAAACCTCAGGTACTTCCTGTGCTTGGGATGAATCGGCACATGAAAGTAAGCAGCCTTGACGTCGAGAGACACCAACCATCCTGAAGTTGAAGGGCCTGGAGGACTTGAGAGAGAGTAACCATCTTGAACTTGTCCTTTCTGAGGAGCTTGTTCAAACCATGCAAGTCCATGATGGGTCTCAATCCCCCGTCTTTTTTCGGGATAAAAAAATATGGGGAATACCATCCCTTGTTCCTCTCCGCTATAGGCACCAGTTCTATGGTGCCTTTCTCCAGCAGGGATTTGATTTCCTGCGCAAGGAGCAGATCCGGACTCTTCAAAGAGCGCTTCCCGGTGGATTGTCGTGAGGCCTCTGAAAGGAAGACAGTAGCCGTGGGCTATGATCTCCAGAACCCACACATCTGAAGTAATGGCACAGCATTCTACAAGATGCTGCGCCAGCCTTCCCCCAACCGGCGAACCATGGGAAATGGCCTCACGACTGAGCGGAAGTGGCTGCTACAGTGCCTGAGGGCAAAAAGGCAACTGCCCGAGTGGCCTTGGCACCTCGAGTACCTTGTTTTCCACCTCTGGTACTCCTACGTTGGCCGCTTTGACTGGCAGCTCCCCTCGATCTACCAAAGGAAGAATAGTATCGAAAGGAACCTCCCCTTCATTGCTGTCCCCTAGGACGAAAAGGCGGAGGTTGACGTACTGCAGCGCTCAATGTCTTTGCTGCAGTTTTGGAGGTCTACAACCTCTCAACATTCTCGTCAGCCTTGCTGCCAAAAAAGATGGTCACCATCAAAGGGCATGTTGAGAAGCCGGGACTGTACATCAGGAGCAAACCCGACTTCCGCAACCACGCAAACCGGCGCATCACGATGCTCACAGCCATGGACCGGCTGACGCAGTCTGCCACGTCCAGACCCGACTAAACGGATTCACACATGGCATCCTTGCCATCCTGCACGAGTGCAAAAAAACCATCCCGTTCATCCCCTTCGGGAATATGTTCAGCCGCCAAAGATACACAATTCTACAGAGTGTGAGTGAATCTTGCCAAGGCACAAACGGAGTTGGCTGCCTGTAAAGCCATACCCCCAGAAGAAAATACTTTCTTCGCCCAACCGTCAAAGTGCTTGTCGTCCCTATCCGGAGGGATGGTAGGGCACGCAGCCTGCTTAGCTGGGGCCGTAGCCGCCTGCACCACCAAACTCTCCGGAGTGGGGTGCGTAGACAAGTAGCTGGGGTCGCCACTTGCTGGACGCTATTTTTTCGGTAGCGACTTATTCACTGCCGGGAGACTCTCCGGAGCAGTCCAAGCCGCTGCCACCCTTCTCTGCAAGGCCATATGAAATGGCAGCACAGGGTCAGTGGGTGGACCATGGTCCAATATATCTGTCAGGTCATCCTGCAGAAAATCCACAGGTGGAGCAGACCACCCCAAGTACTCCGTCACCCTCGACATAAGACGCCTGTACGAAGACAACGTGTGTACCAGGCTCCGCCCTGCCAAACTCAACCTCTGGGGATGTGTTGTCATGATCTCTGCTTCCAAAAGGTCAGGGTTTTCCCAACTCCCTTGGAAGCAGACCCATAACCCCGGTTCCGAGTGCCAGCCAGTCCCAATTGGGACCTTTTGGACCCAGGCCTGGCGCCAGTGGCACCAGGCTCATAAAGATGCCCAGTCCCAGCGCTGGAAGCGCCGGGCTCATAATGCTTGGGTGGACTTACCTGCAGCAGACCATGCTGCTTACTTACCTGCCAGTTGAACCCCTGATCCTCTTCTGTTTGGGACTACTTTTCCTGTTGGGTGGGGCAGGAGCCACTCCCTAGGTTCAGAACACTGGAACTCTTCTGGAAAGCAGGAACTCTTTTCTTAGGCGTGGCTGTGGAAGGAGACACCTAAGCACTACAGGAGGCTATTTAAACCACACCCGATGGATGAATCTTGCTTTGCGTTATTCTGCATCCTCTGCAGCAGAACGCTCATCGTGTCTTCTGCATCTGATCCTGGGCCTAAGGAAAAAGGCTTACCATCCTGAATCCAGTCTTCAGCAACACCTATAAAGACAAGAAAGAACAGGTTAGCATTACGGTCTTCAGTGACAGCTCTTCACTTACCTGGTCCATCGGCTGTCACCAACGCCTCGCGCTGCATTCCGGCATCTGAAAGACAAAGGCTTACCTACTCTTCGTGCGCTCCGGAGGTCTTCACACTGCATTCCGGCATCTGAAAGACAAAAGCTTACCAACTCTTTGCATGCTCCGGAGGCCTTCGGCGCTGCATCCCGCATCTGAAAGACAAAACAAGGTGTGTTTAAAGACATTGGGGAACTTTAATACTCACGTGCCATTACTCCTTTCCACATCTAACCAACCCAGTGGGTATTCCGGCATCCTGCAGCCGCTCCGAACTTGTACCTGCAAAATAAAAAGACAGTTACAGCGCATCGTGAAGCAGGCAACAAGCGCTTACTTACGTGCTTCCAGGCGCTTCTATTCATCACACGGGCTCCATCTTCAACTCACTTCAGCCCGTCATCCGCCATCGCCGGAACCCTGCAAAACAAGAAACATCATTAATAAAGACTTTAAAGACATTAGAATTACTCGAAACTTACCGTTCGTGCAGTAAACGATGGACAGCAGTCCTCTGAAGTCAAGAGGCCTGCTCCCCTTATCCAGTGAAGAAACTGGTTACAGCACCCTGCCCCGAGGCAGATGGAGAGCACGGCGTTCACTTACCTAAGGTGAGAGCGTTAACCTTTGGGGTTCTACAGGAGAAGAGAAAGGGAAGAAGAGAGAGACATTCAATAACCCAGTTCCTTATTCCCATATTTTCTATCTGCAGACATCTTACCCTTCAAGTCAGACATACAGTGCACAGAGGTCCAGCCCAAAGAGCCAGCCGTGTGTTACATGTCACCTTTGAAGATACGGTATACGCCCAGTCAAGACCGGCACCTCTACGGGAATCAGGTGAGCGTTACAGGTGTCCAGACCACTGGTGTCATAGAAGACCTGCGTCAATCCTTGCATCTGGCTATGACCAGACAGTACGTCATCAGGAACCTCAGGAGGTACAAGCCCCTCCTCATCTGACCCTCCTTCCACCTATGAGATGTAATCCAAAAGGCTGGAATAAATCCCTGGATGAAGGTACAGAAAAAGGTTTAAACACAGGCCTCACTGATTTACTCAGGGCCTTCCGCAGAGGTTCCACGGCCCTCCGGGGCACCTCCGGTAAAGCCCCTTCAAAAGGCGTCGATGGAATCGACGTCGAGCGAGGCGGCGACGACTTCCACAACGGCTTCGAGGCCGGAGCCCCAAGCGTGTCCTTCGACGGCCTCGGCGCCGATGGCATCAACGGCTTCCTCCGAGCCGGAGCCTCGAGAGACTCCCTCGACAGACATGGCGCTGATGGCATTGATGCCTTCTTAGAAGGCCTCACAGGCTCAAGGGCGTCAAGGACCGGGACCTGGACCTGGCATGGCTATGGCGATCCGATCGGGTCCTCAACGGCTCCCGATGATCGCGCCGACCGCCGAAGAGCCCGAAGGCGTGCCAGCGGTGGCCCTAGCGCGTTCCTTGCCAGCTTCTCTCGAAGGTGCGGACGGAACGGTGCCCTGGGATTCAAAAATCACCATCATCTCCTTGCGAAATGCGTCCCATTCCGCCGGTGATGAATGCTTGTTGGGACAAGCCACCTGCCGTCTGACAGAGTCCTCAGACGAGGACAGGGAAGGCGACCGGTGACGGCGCTTCCGAGTGTGCCTGGAAGAGGCAGAGGAATGGCGGGACCCACTCCGAGAACAAGACCCCCCCCTGGACCTACGCTGATGCCGAGAGTCGCCCCTCGAATCGTTGGTCGAAAGCCCAGTGGATTTCAACTTACGAGGTTTGAAAACCCTACATACAGACAACTTCTTCCGCTCCCACATCGCAGTCATCGATGGCGTGGTTCTCGCCGAGGCACCAAAGGGACGTCGTGCAGGTCCGTCAAGGACATCTTGGAACTGCAATCCCAACACTTCTTGAAGCACGACCGCGGGGTAGAAGAAGACGAAGACATATTTGCACAATAACCAAGTTAGAAGAACCGATTCAACAGGAGAAGAACCGAGGCGCGCCGAGATTCCGAAGCATACACGTTCGCAGAAAAAACGGAACTAAGGCTACGGGCGTCGTGCGTTCCACATAGAACATCCGGTAACTTCGGCGCTCGACGGAGGTCCTCGAGGGACAGCATATCGATGTCATTGACGCAGGACGTAGACCCCGAAAAATGTTTCCGAAGCAGCACAGCTGTGGTGATTACGGTCATAGATGTGCAATACATCAGAGGACACAATCCCCTCGAAAAGTTAATTTCATTACCTCATACCTTGTTTCTGTTATATTGATTTGAATGAGTATATATAGATTCTGAGTGAGATATATTGCTTTGTTTCTTATTATCACTAACGCGGTTAGCATTGCGAGTGTTTACCTGAAGCGTTTATATTGAGGTACGCAGTTCGCGAAGCCAGTGTTTATTTTATTTCGCTCGTGCGAGCATGTCATTTTTAGTACCCATTCCGACGCCAGCTCCTGTTTACAGGCCGGCGTCCGAGAGCCTTCTCTTGTTGCGGAGCTTTGCTCTGAAATTGCCCGCAGCCGTCTGTTTTTTCCTTTGGGACGCTTGTGCGAGCCTCCTCTCTATAACGTTTCATGAGAGGCGGAGGCCGCGCAGAGCGTATTAATTTAGGCGTCATTACGCACAAGCACACAAGAGGGAGCTCTTGCTTCCTCTTCGTGCTTTCTTCTACTCTGGCGCTCGCGCTGCGTGTTTCCATTGTTTTCCAACAGATTTTACAAGCGCCGGAGAGAAAAGCATTACATGTCTTACTATAGGATCTGTGTTTTTCATCAGATTATCTTCTATAAAAAGGAGGTGAAAATAAGGATTACTCCTTTTGCTCTTTATAGTGGGTTGCAGAGAAGGCAGTCTAATTACCCACTATAACAACAAAAAAAAGCTGCACATTTTATTATTATCATGGCAGCTCCATACTCCCCCCTTATCCTCCCCAGGCTGATCAAGCTTGGTCAGGGGAGGAGGAGGCGGCTTACGAGTTCAACGATGTGGCTATGTCAGAGAGTCTTAGGATCATCTGTGGAAACCACTATAAAGAAAGTGGTCTGTGAAATGCTGTTACCTATACAGCACTGTTTGACAGCATAGGGGAACATTTACAAACAGCGCCTCCGCTGGGAAAGAAGAGAAACCAGAAGAGAAAGTACCTATCAGATGGGGGATGTACACCGGCTCGCAAGAGTAAGGACCCTTTTACCACCGCCACTACCCCCCCGAGCCAGACTGAGCAAGCCACTACTGCCATTTCGGACGCTTTCTCCAGGCTTAAAAAAGCCTCTTACTAGGAAGGAGATCCCTTCCAATGTCATACCCTCTCACCCCGACAAAGACAATGCGGGTGGCAGACCCTCGAGCCCTGAGGAAGAACAGCAGGGCGCTGATGACGACTATTTCCAAGGGGAGACCCAGTATGACGACCAAACACCCCTATCCTCAGAGGAGGATGAACACACTATAGGCTCTAGACCTTCTACCTCTGGGAATATGGCAGTCCCAATTCCCAAGCAGACATCCGGGAAGCATCCCACTCTTGAGGGTATGTTTACTCCGGAGGATTCAATACACTGCACGTCGTCAGACTGGGAATACCATCAGAAGCAACTGAATATATCAAGGCCAGACTGCGGCGGCCCAAGGATAAAGAAGTCACAGCCAAGCTCCGCTCTGAATGTCCTCGGCCAGAGATTCCAGGAAAGGTGGCTTTGGCCCCTGAATTAGACACTAAAATGATCACCTTCCGAGGGAAGAACGTTAAGGATCCAAAGAAAGCTATCGACCGTGCCTGGCATTCTTGTCAGGAGAAGGTCCTTGACATCTCGGGGCCCCTGGCAAAAATCATGGATCTGGCCGAAGAGGCCATGGACACGGGAAATCCAATTGACCCCGCTATTCTGGCAGGTTGGTCCCAAAGGGCATTCTGCATGTTAGGAAATACCAACTGTGCCATTTCTACGGACGCAGAAAGGGCATTCTCCTTAAAAATGATCCTAAATTAGGAAAACTGGCAGACACCGAGTCTGGTCCAGCAGCTCTGGGGCTTTTATTTGGTGATCCCTTCGTTAAAGAAATGGCAAAGTTTGTAGGTAATTTCACTGCTTTGGACAAGGCTCAAGCCTCTATTAAAAGAGTATTCATATCTAAAAAGTTTTACCGGGCCGGACGTGGCAGGGGTCGCTCCTCCGGCCGATTCTCTTGACAGGAGACCCCCCACATTCAAGAGACCACCACAATTCATGGCAAGATCGTTCAGAAACCTTCTTGCCATTCAGGGGTCGAGGAAGAGGACGCAGCTGGAGGAGTGCAGCCAGATATCATGCCCAACAGCCCACAGGTCAGTGCAACCATAACAGCGTCAGCACCGCAGTCACCATAGGGGGGGAGAATAGCTCTCTTTGCGCAGGCTTGGGACTGCTTATCAGGGGATGCCTGGATTCGGGACTCAGTGAGAGGCTTGCGCCTAGAGCTCTTTGCTCAACCTTTCCAAGCTCATCGTCCCACACAAATAGTTATGTTCGAGGCAGACGCAGCAGCACTAGACAGCGAGGTACTTCAGCTGCACCAGAAGCGGGCCATACGCCCGTGCTCGAGTCCGGGTGGTTTTTTCAGCCCTATATTTCTGGTTCAAAGAAAACAGAAAGTGCGTCCAGTGATAAATCTCAAGGCTTTGAACGACTTCATAATATACTGCCATTTCAAAATGGAGGGCATTCACTTGATCAGAGACCTCCTGAGGCCAGGCGACTCGTTGATTCGCCTAGACCTCACGGACGCCTATCTGGCAGTGCCCATTCATCAGGCGCACGCAAGTTACCTCAGGTTTACTTGGCAGGATCAGGACTGGGAATGTACGAGCTTGCCCTTCGGGCTCTCTTCGGCCCCCTGGGCATTTACCTAACTTCTACGGCCGGTCGCAGCTCACCTTAGAGTAAAAGGTATCAGACTGATTATATATCTGGACGACATCGTTTTCATGGCTCAATCCCAGGCTCTGGTGCAACAACAGGCCCGCCTTGCCGTAGATCTCTTGCACAACCTTGGTTTCCTCATCAATTGGGAGAAATTGATGCTCTGTCCCTCCAAAAACCCAGAATTCCTGGGATTCATTGTGGACACGCAAACCTCACAACTCTGCCTGCCTACCGCCAAGATACATGCCAAGCGACAGGAAATTTGCAGGCTTCTACAGAGGAACATAATCTCCCTCCGGGAGTTAGCGAGGATAATAGGCCTGTTGTCCTCATCCATACAAGCAATATTTCCCGGCCCCCTTCACTACCGGGAACTGCAGAGGCTGAAAGGGCAACAACTTAGACGCAGCCTTTCCTACTCTCAATGTCTAACTCTATCGCCACAGGCAAGGACAGAGCTCATCTGGTGGCTCACACATATGGAGGCCTGGAACAGCAGGGCGATCTTCAGCTCTGGCTGGGGAGAAAGATGCGGCACAGTGGCCACGGGCGGAATTTGGTCCTCTCAGGAACTGGATATGCACATAAATTGCCTGGAATGACTAGCAGGCTCCTTCGCCGTATGATCTTTCGCCAGAGACAAACTGAGTTGCTGTATTTTACTCATGATGGACAACATTTCTGCAGTAAGATACATCAATCATCTGGGTGGCACCAAGTCAAGGCCACTAGCGGAACTAGCCAAGGACTTTTGGCACTTCTGCCTGGAACACCACATTTCCGTCACAGCGGAATATCTTCTAGGTCTCAGAAACGTAGTCGCGGATTGGCACTCCAGTCACTCCACTGACTACAGTGATTGGAGACTCAGCATAGAGATCTTCTGCCGGCTTCAACAAGTATGGGGACCCATGTCCAAATATCTCTTTGCCTCTCGCCTCAACACCAAACTTCCGGAATTTTACAGCTGGAGACCGGACCCAACAGCAACAGCGACAGATGCATTCCTACAGCGGTGGACCGGGGGAGTTCTTTACGCCTTCCCCCCCCTTCACCATGAGAGCGAGGACCCTGGCGAAGGCCGTCAGGAACAGGTGGAGCTTGTCCTCATAGCCCCGGTGTGGACATCTCAGACCTGGTAATCCAGTTCTTCTGGAACTTTCCTCGGATTTTCCAATCCTTCTACCCCAGTCTCCAGATCTCCTAGCGGGTCCGGCGGGCCAACGCCACCCCCTTCACCTCAGCGAGTCATTAATTCTGGCATCTCAAGGCAGTCAGTCTCATCGAGGAGAGCTGGGCCCCCGCTACCAACAAGAGGTACTCTAACTCCTGGAGCGACTTGACACGCTGGTGTTTGGACCGAGAGCTCCATCCGGTTTCAGCACCTATAGAGGAAATTCTGAACTTTCTGGCCACACTAGTATAGCGGGACCTCGCCTGTAGGACGGTTAACGCTTACCGCTGCGCAATTTCAGCCAGCCATAACCTTGTGCAGGGCCTACCAGCAGGTGAATACCACCTAGTGTGCAGACTACTTAAGGGCATCCCGTTACAGCACTCTGTGGGACGTTAACAGAGTACCGAATCTTTTTTCTTTCCTGGCCTCATAACGAGGAGTTATCTTGCACTGCTCTTTCCAGCAAACTCACTACGCTACTATGTTTGGTCTCCTGCAGAAGAGTCTCTGATGTCAGGGCGCTCGACCTTGCAGGTAGATCCTTTTCGCCTGACGGCATAGTGCTTCATATATCCAGGCAAACGAAATGCAATTCTAGAGTTATCTCATACCCTGCCTTTACAAAAAAGCCTGAGCTATGCCTCGTCAAGTGCTTGAAGGTCTACGAGGAGGTGGCCCCGCCACTCAGGGCCTCTCCTAACGGGCAACTGTTAATAGCACTTCGCAAGCCGCATAAAGCGGTTTCCGTGCCAACACTGGCGCGCTCGACGCTCTCACAGGCAGGAATAGATACTGATCTCTTTGGCGCTCACTCGGTGAGAGGCGCCATGGCATCAAAGGCCTTTCAGGTCGGAGTCCGTTTAGAGGACATCATGAGGATGGCCGACTGGGCAGGCGAGTATTTTTAAACAATTCTACCTGAAGCCGGTAGAGCAACCTGCATCCGTAGAGGTAAGTAAGCTTTAAACCGGTCTGACATAGAATAACGATTTTCCAGAACAACTTCCTTAGAAAGTCTTACTTCTATTAAAGACACAGAGGTGAGCATTATTCCGCCAGACTAGAGAAATACAGGACGCGTACCACGCTTGTGTGCAGTTGTGCAATGTCTTATGAAGACGATGAATTTATTGTATAACATGCCATGTATGGTTTGCCTAATGGAATACTCTTTTCTCTCCCGCCTTTGTATAATGAATAGGGTTAATATATACATCAGGTAACCCTTGACTCTTTATTGCCTTTCCTAGTGACTTCGGATAAGCCAACCTGACGTGCCTTGTATCTCCACAGACGTCCACTGCCGACGACTACAGCTGTTATGTTTTTCTTCTTGGTTTGGTTCAAAGTTTGCAGCCTCGAAAGAGGAGGAGATGCACTATTGGTCCCTATTTGGAGGGATTTACCTACTGTTATTGGAGGACTGGTGTCACGTGTTTAGTGACCTTTTCTTGAACTTGAACCTAGCTTGCTGGGAAATGGAGTTTATTATTTTTCAGTGACTGTTCACTGTGGACTGGAAATTATATAATGTGATTTTTCTTCAGTTTAATGTTATTATTGTATGTTCTTTCTGCACCCTTTCCATGTATAGATGTCATCTGGTTTTTGGGTCCATCAAAACTTGCTGCTGAGCTCTTTCTATGGAAGTGAATAAAGAAAGAGAAGCGTAATGCTTGCCTCCGTGTCTAAGGAAGTTGTTCTAGAAAATATTTTATTCCCATTCATTACAGATTTCTTTTCCTGGTAGAATTCCTCCAGACCTCTCAGCAACTTTCACAAGCAAGAGCTTGTCCTTGCAAAAGGACTCAGTCATCCGTAAATATGTGGACTGTTTTTTTAAGCAAATTTCGGAAATCATAAGGAATGCTCACTGGCTCCCCGTCAAGGAAAGGATTGTGTTCAAAACACTGGCCTTGACACACAAATGCCTCATGTGCTGGCACCACCCTATCTAGCCCACAGAATTATCCCCCACACCACTTCCAGACCATCAAGAACAGCCTACGCCAACAGAATAATGGCGCCCATCACACACAAAGTGTCCACTGGTGGCTCGAGCTTCCCTAACATGGCTGCCACCCACTGGAACGCTCTCCCTCCAGTACTGCGTCAGATTGACTCTCATGCAGCCTTCAGGAAAGCCATCAAGACTAGGCTCTTTGTCTAACAGATCTGCCTGGCAAAGCCATAAGCGGATACCATCACTGTATGCTTCCTTGTAATGCCCAATGTAACTGTTCACTATGTATTTTATCATTCTGCAGTAAGTTACTGTAACCCTGAATCATGCCTTCATACATGTCCTTCACAGCGCCTCAATGCTCGAGGGCTGCAGTGCACTTTATAAATATAAATAAAAATAAATAAATCAACAGCGGTTCACTAAGTACCCATGTGTCAACTTTGTTGCAATCATTTCTTTTTTAATACATCCTTTGACTTAATGTACATTTTCACTCCCATTAAATTGCTGTCACCTTTTTGCCACAGATGGCCTAAAGAAAACACTAACTTCTCAAAGATGGTTCAAGGGTTTTTATTATGTTCTTCAACAGGGTCCATGTAAGGGCCGCCTCTCCCACCTCCTCCTCGGGTGCCCCTCCATTCTAGCCCAAACCCCCCCAAAACCTGAAGGTGGTCATTAGATCGGTAATCCCTACTATCTAGAATCTCGTTGACTAGTGTTGAGGGCCTAACGGCAACCGCCTTATTGGACTTGCGTCCTCGATGGCCTTAAGGTGGATCCTAACTTGTGCTTCTACAAGAATAATAATAACACAAATTGGTGCCATCCAACAGCCCAGGTAACACTCAACCTTTTTTTCTCACACCCTCCTACTCCTCACCCGGATGTTCTTTCCTCTCTTTCTCTAGCTTTCTTGTTATTTCACCTCACGTCCACTCCTACTGTCCTTCGCCATTCTATTCCCACTCTGCCATATTTCTCACAGTCACCCTCCGGTCACACTCGATCATCCTTCTTACTCAGCCTTACTTACCCCTTACACTCCCACTTGGTCTCACTCACTCGCCATTCACGCACCCTCACCCTCAAGTACCATGTTTTCTCACTAACCAATATCTCACCTTGCACATGCTCTGTCTCTTCCATGCTCAGTTCCACCGTCCTTCCACCTTCTGGTCGCTCGGTCCGCCTTCTCCTCCCTTGACCTCACCCGCTCGACCCACATTCAGTCTCTCCGCTTTACCCTTTTTATAGTACGTTTGTCTTGCTGTAACCCTTTACTTCACCCCCTCCATATTAGCTGCCGCTCTCATCTGCCCTTGGTGAGCTAACCAATGACAGGCTAGGTTGAGCTGCAGAAATTGCATAAAATATCCTAACCCATCCCCTTTTCCAGCTGGGAGTTGCCAGGACTCCCAGCTGTTGGCCAGGCATGAGAATTACCAGTCTCAGGGTCCCTGCCTGACTTTGGTCAAGTGCTATCGCCGCAATGCACAGTAAGTGGGACATTTAATTTAATTTTCTAATTTCTCTGTTGCGAAGGTCGGAGCATCTTTGGTTTGCTGCCAGGACTCCAGGCACCTCGAGTGCTTATAGTGGCCCACTATCTCGTGGATAGTATTGCTTTAGGCTTGCAGTATAGAGGGATCTGAAATAAAGCAGAGAGAACACTGGCCAGCATGTTGTACGGCATGCATGAAGTGATGGAAGGACGTACTTTTTTCTTGCAGCACCAGAGGTGGGCTGATGGACTTGTTCGGACCCCAGACAACCATTGTATAGAGAGAGAAGGGGGAAAAGATCAGGCTGTTCCCAGTCAATTTGAGAAGGTATACAGGGACCCCACCTAGACAGCGAGACCCAATTGTCTATTTTTGCAAAACCTTTTTTCGTAAAAAACTGAAAACATATTGGATTTGTATTAAGATATGGACATACTATAAAGAAGACATCTTAAAGATCTGGCAAGGTACAGATGGAGAATCACATAAGTTATTTTATTACCTGAACATAACAATTTGGTATCAAGCACACTTAGATATTATTGCACAAAGTTACTTTCGTTGACTTACAAATGTATGTAGCCAACAACAAGGTAGAAACTATAACTTTCCGTAAAACTACAGAAGTCAATCCCACAGTCTTACCTACCGGGTTTAACAAACAGTACAATATACCATTAGATGAATTTATTATAGCAAAGCGTAATTGTATAAATCAGAAAGTGAAAGTGATCTTATCAAGAAGAGGTTTCTCATGACATGAAAGACACAAGGCTAACAAGAAACTTGATGCTAGAAATAGAGACAATTTATATAAAAACACAAAACATATGGCTACAAAGTCAGTATTCTATATTTCCAAGTATACATCACAGAGTAAATATGTGCACAAAATCCTGAACAAACACTAACACGTTAATATTAGATAAATAATTAGAATTCTTAAGTGAGAAACCAAAAGTTATTTTAACAAAGGCTAAAAACCTACAGAATAGATTGTCACCTAATCACTTACCACAAATAAGATCACTATCTTATACATGACAAAGCACATAAACGAGGATTGTTTAAATGGCGTACCTCTAATGACTCAAGATTTCCAATTGACAATATTCAGAAATGCACAGATGACGACGGCAAAGTAATCGATGTAAACACATTTATAATCAGCACATTTTGTGGTTTATATTTTCAACTAGTTATGCATTGTCTGTACAATATGTGATGATTCCAGTGGAGTCCTCCCAGAATCCCCAGCGGGATTCTCCTCCTCCCATGTGGCCAGGGGACGGCATCCACTACCGGATCCTGACCCTGGGGGCGGATTTACGAGGGAGGATCACATGGGAGGAGACACCTACCAGGGAGATGCCATAACGTCATTGGATGAGGTACAATATTCCCCCCTTCCTCCCATTCCCCATGAGGAAGACCTTCTGGCCCAAAACCTTAATAGCCAATTGTCAGCTGGCAGTTCCCCCCTGTAGAGGAAGTCAAAAAACCTTTTCCTTACACTGTTCTGGACAGGCCTCCACCTTTGGCTCAAACACCCACTACTCGCACACAACATCTTTTGTCTCCAATGTGCCTATAGGTGGAATTCATAAGAAAAACCATCAAGGATATAAAGTCCCAAGACAACTATGGACTCCAATTCCCATAACCACCCAAGCACTGAGACGCGGAGGAGAACAAGGGAGTTTGTGCAAATTGACAAGTACTTAAAGTTTAACATGCAGACTAGTTGTTTTTCCAAACCTGCAATGAGCGGGACATTTAAAGCCAGCAACCGCACTGTCAAGTCGAGCAGTGCAAGAGGAGAGTTTGGCACCCACTGAGAAATCTGAGGGTATTCTCACCACTCCCTTGGGATCCTCTTCACAGGTGACCAGGGAAAAACCCTTGCTCTTGAATCCCGACCATTAGTGTGGAGAAGTTAGGGAGGATCACCTGGATGGAAGGTTCTTGGGGGTCCGAATGAGATGTTCTCTGGCAAAACACGCTATTCCACATTTTCCATCCAGGAAGAACCCTCTATTCCAGAGACCGTTCTGGGATATTGTTATCCATGTACCATTGACCAAGAAAAGGACATAAGACTTAGCAAAAAGAGGGCAAAAATTGTAAATGGTAAGATGAACAAGGTATGGTATCCCCTTTTCCTATTGACAAACAGCCTAACCCTTCCCTGACCTTTATGTGCTACTGTAAAATAGCTCCTTCTCCATGCCCCTCGTTTAAAGTCATACATACTGAGACGCGGAAGAGGCGACTAGGAGTAATGAACACTCGCCATCCATTTGACAACTATGGTACTCGGACGAGGAAGATGCCTGCTAGAAGTAGAGGTGGTCAGGAATGTCCCTTTAATCATGATCCGGCAAACTTAGGTAAGAACTTACATCTGCAGCCTATTAACTATCCGCAGGTGTATAAGATGGGAACCCAAATTGAGAGAGAGAGACACACACAGGAAGAGCCCAGGAGACAATGCAGAAAGGCGTATGCAGGAGACACCAGTGTTGGGACCAGACAAGAAGTCAGGACACCAGCCACGACCCCAGAAAGGCTGCAGAAGGTGCTTTGCAGACCGGGAGCCTTTGAATTGGGTGGCGGGCAGCAGAGGCTGCCAAATAGCTGAAGGACCAGGAAGGCGCGGGCCACGCCCAAACCAGAGTGTAGCTGGATCTGCGGAGGACACTGTTGTCGAAGGGACAAGGACCACGCCCAGTGGAAAGCAACGTGGCCGGCAACAATCTGGCGTGTGCAGCAATCTTCCAGGCAAACTTGGGGCTCCTTTCCAGCTACAGAAGAGGTGGGCGGGAGCCGCTGTTTAGGAAGGAAGCTGGCGTGTGCAGAGTCGTACCCGGCGAGAAGCCGGTGTGTGACGAGAACTGCCTGGTGAACTGGGGTCTGCTTCCCGGCTACAGAAGAGGTGAGCGGGAGCAGCGGGAACCACTGTGTAACTAAAATGAATGTATTGAACATTTAACTGAATGGAAACATTATTTTGATAAAAACAAAAGCTATATTGAATATTGAAGTGAATGGAAACATTAATTTGAGCAATACCAACGCTATACTGAACATTGAACTGCAAAGAAACAATATTTGAAGCAAAACAGCATATTGAAGAATGAATACTTCAGTATTTTAAATATGGTGAAACAACAAGAATGAATTGAATTAGTAAGCTTCAAACCACAATGAGCCTTGAATACCAAAACTACCTGGGTTTGGCAAGCAAAATGATATGATATGATATGGCATTTGTAACGCGCCTATACACAAGTGTTTCAAGGCGCGACGAGGCAGGAAGGGGGGGGAACGAGGGGAAGACAGACAACGATCCTACTAGGCCAGGTGTCATTCAGATCGCGCAAGTGCAGGGGTAGGGGGAAGGGAGAAAGTGCAAGGGGAAGGGGAGGGGGGAAGTGCAGTACAAGGTAAGTAGAATAAAATAAAATAAATAAGTAAGGGGGCCAGCTGGTGGCAAGTGCAAGGTAAGTGCAGACAAGTGCTGGGAAGGGGGGACTGTAGGGATACAGAGACAGTCCCGCAGTGCAGGGGTTGCCAGGGAGGCAGTGCAAGTGGAGAGTGGCTGGGCCCAGGACCGGGGTCGGTGAGAGTGGCCCAGTTGCAGATTCAGTGCAGTTTCAGCGAAGAATTAGTAGGGGAGAGGGAGAGAGAAAGCAGAAGCAAAGAGAAAGGTTTTGAGGTGCTTCCAGAAGCGGAGATGGTTCTCCTCAAGTTTCAGGGAGGCAGGAAGGCTGTTCCAGAGGGAGGCCCCTGCCGCGGAGAGAGATCTACCCCCAGCTCGTTGCTTCGAGAAGCGGCTGACCCTGAGGGAGTTTGAGACGGATGAGCGAAGGGCTCGGGAAGGAAGATATTTAGGAAGAGAGAGTTGAAGGTAGTTAGGCCCCAGGCCCCAGAAGGCCTTGTGGACAATGCAGAGGGTTTTGAACTTTATCCTCGCAGCCACTGGGAGCCAGTGTAGAGATTTCAGTCCTGGAGAGATACGGTCCCTGGGCTTGAGGCCAAGGACAAGACTGGCAGTTCTGATCTGGATGAGTTGCAGAGGGCGGAGAGTGGAGGCAGGCAGATTAAGATAGAGGCTGTTACAGTAGTCCAGTTTAGAGAGAACCAGGGCTCGGGAGACAGTGAGCTTCTGGGGGAAGGAGAGAAAGGGAAGAATACCTCTGAGGAGGTGCAGCTGGTAGTGTGACTTCTTAGAGACGTCAGATATATGAGGAGAGAAGGAGAGTGTGGAGTCGAAGATAACCCCGAGGTTTTTTGCCTTGCAGGCAGGAGCGGGAATAGGGCCAAGAGAGGCCGGCCAGAGAGCTGCAGGGAAGGAGGTGGTGGGTGTGCCAATGAGTAGAATCTCAGTCTTACTGGCATTAAGGCAGAGGTCATTGGCGGCACACCATTCCTGGATAGCAGACAGACAGTCAGAGATGAGGGAAGGAGAGGAGGAGGCCGAGGGTAGCCTGAAAATGAGCTGGGTATCGTCGGCATAGCACCGAAAGTTGGGGCAGAGAGCGGCGATGCGGTGGGCAAGGAGTGCCAGATACTGGTTGAACAGCCAGGGGGAGAGATTTTATCCCTGTGGGACACCACAGGTGGAGAAAAAGATGTCAGAGAGGAAGGACCCCAGTTGGACCTGGGAGGGTCGATTGGAGCGGAAAGAGGTCAGCCACGCCAGAGCCTGACCAGTGATACCCAGGTTATCACGGAGACGGTTGAGCAGGATGGCATGGTTGACAGTGTCAAAGGCAGAAGAGAGATTGAGCAGGATGAGAACACACGGAGTGTTGGAGTCGAGATTCAAGAGCAGGTCCTCACGGATGTTCAGGAGAGCAGTTTCCGTTCTTCTGGCAGCTCTGAAGCCAGATTGATGGTCATGAAGGCTTCCAACAGATTCAGCATGGAGGTTAAGCTGGGAGATGGCCAGTTTCTCCAGGAGCTTGCCCAGGAAGGGAGTGATGGAAATTGGGCGTTAGGTAGCCGGGCAGGAGGGGTCAGAAGAGGGTTTCTTAAGAAGAGGGTGCACAAGGGAGTGCTTAAGGGGGGGAAGGGAAGACTCCAGAGGCGAAGGAGTGGTTGAAAAAATCAGCCAGGGCCGGAGCCAGGGAATCGATGTGGTCCTTGAAAGTTTTGGAGGAACAGGGGTGAACCTGTTTAGACGAGACTTTCATAGATCGGACTTGTCTGGAAACCTCGTCAGCAGAAAAAAGGGGAAAGGCAGAGAAGGAGGGAGGAGGGGTGGCTGCAGAAGGGACCGGAGGAAGAGCCGGGAAGAGAGGGAGGGAGGTGAATGGAGGAGAGAGGACAGGATGTCCTGAGTTTTAGAGATGAAGTGAGAGGCCAGTGCCGTGCAGAGGGCCTGGGAGCAGACAGGAGAGGTAGAGACAGCAGCAGGGTTGGCAAGCTCCTTGCAGATTTTAAAGAGTTTGGCCGAGTTGTTAGATGCCGCAGAGATGCAGGCTTGGATAAGGGCTCTCTTCTTGATGAGAACGGAGAGACGGTATTGCCTTTGGAGCAGGCGGCAGGCCAGTTTGTCAGAGGATGAACATGAGGCATGCCATTTCCTCTCTGCCACCCTGCACTTGCGTTTAAGGGTGACGAGATCTGAGTCATACCAGGAGTTACATTTGGCTTTGGGCTTCAGGCGGATTCTCATGACAGGGGCAAGGATATCAAGAGTATCAGATATAGCAGAGTGGAGCATGGAGAGCGCTGTGTCAGGGTGGGAGTCAGCCGAAAGGGGAGGTGGGGGCGAGAATTTAGCAGCGAAAGCCCCAACTGACACTCGATTCATGGGCCGGATGACCGAGAAGGTGGGTGGCAGTGATGAGGGTGGCTTTGCCTGTGGGGTAGGGAGGGTGAGGTGGGAGGATAGGAGAAAGTGATCACTCCAGGAGAGAGGAGTGGAGAGAGGGACGGAGAGGGGAAGGTCGGAAGAGATCAGAGCATCAAGAGTGTGCCCTGCAGAATGAGTAGGTCCAGAAGGGAGAATAGAGAGTGAGAGAGAGTCGCAGAGATCATGAAAGAGTCCCATGGGGGGACAGGAGGCATCCAAGTGGATGTTGAAGTCACCAAGAAAGAGGAGTTGAGTGGTTGAGGACAGGAGTGAGGAGGAGAGGTCAGCCCACTCAGAGAGGAAGGAGGAGATTTGACCAGGTGGCCGATAGATAGTAGCCACGGTAAGGGAATGGCTAGGAGAGAGTGAGAGACGGCAGGACAAGGCATTCAAAAGAGGAGTAGCTCTGCGTAGGAGTGACAGTGGCAGGAATCCACTCAGGGAAGATAAGGGCTACACCCCCCCTTGCACGGTTGGGTCTGGGCACGGAGAGGATCTTGTAACCGTCAGGTAGGAGTGTGTCAAATCTGGTGACAGAGCTGGCCGTGAACCATGTCTCAGTGAGACCGAGGATGTCAAGGTCCAGTTCCTCAAGCAGGTGACAGATATCAGAAGAATGCTTGATGGCAGAGCGAGATTTAAGAGTGGCAATGTGGAGAAGCTTGCCATCCTTGAAGGACTTCCGGGGAGGGGTACAGATCAGAGGTACGCCCTGCGGAGGTGTAGAAGAGGGAGGTGAAGAAGGAGCACGAGAGGGGGCAGGGAGGGAGGGTAGAGGCAAGGTAGCCGAGGACAGAGGAGGGGGGACAGCAGGAGAGGAAAGGAAGTTGATGAGGCGTGGGAAGCGTCTATCAAAGAGGTGAAGGTTGGCCTGAGGACCTTGGACCAAGACGGTCCCATTAGTGTAGACATTAATGATGGCCTTAGAAGAGTGGAAGGAGGCCAAGAGGACATCCCAACGGGTGCCACCATTAATGGGAGAAGAGGAGAAAGGAGAGAGCACAGAGACCATATGGAGGGTCCATAGGTCAGACGAAGGCACGAAAAAGAGGATGTCAGTAAGAGTTTCCTTGGAGCAGGCACTAGTGTAGGTGTCAGCGATAGGGAGGCCTGGGTTGGAGACCAGGATGTCCTTTTTAAACTTCTTCCTACCAGATTTAGTGAGGAGAGCAGGATAGTCAATAGAGAAGCAGTTAGAGAAGATAGGCGAGATAGAGAGCACCATGGAGTAGGAGGGAGTGGGGGGGAAGACAGACGAAACGAGAGCACGCAGGCAGGAGGTGAGCGGCAAGCCCAAGTTTACCACAATTCAGAACAATGAGTGCGTATTAGGTACAGAGGCCACCTAAGTTTGAGAATCCTGCGAGGGGGGAAAACACCCTGGTTTACCACATTTCAGAAACAGTGAGGGCGTATTAGGTACAGAGGCCACCTAAGTTTGAGAATCCTGCGAGGGGGGGGAATAAACCCTGGTTTACCACATTTCAGAAACAGTGAGGGCGTATTAGGTACAGAGGCCACCTAAGTTTGAGAATCCTGCGAGGGGGGGAAAAACCCTGGTTTATCACATTTCAGAAACAGTGAGGGCGTATTAGGTACAGAGGCCACCTAAGTTTGAGAATCCTGCGAGGGGGGGGGAAAAAACCCTGGTTTACCACATTTCAGAAACAGTGAGGGCGTATTAGGTACAGATGCCACCTAAGTTTGAGAATCCTGCGAGGGGGGGAAAAACCCTGGTTTACCACATTTCAGAAACAGTGAGGGCGTATTAGGTACAGAGGCCACCTAAGTTTGAGAATCCTGCGAGGGGGGGAAAAAACCCTGGTTTACCACATTTCAGAAACAGTGAGGGCGTATTAGGTACAGAGGCCACCTAAGTTTGAGAATCCTGCGAGGGGGGGGGGGAAACCCTGGTTTACCACATTTCAGAAACAGTGAGGGCGTATTAGGTACAGAGGGCACCTAAGTTTGAGAATCCTGCGAGGGGGGGGGGGAACCCTGGTTTCCCACAACTGAGGGACACAGTGAGGTGAAGACACCATGCAAACGAAGTGACCAGGAAAGAAGGGGTGGGCTGGGAGAAGGTGGAGATAGAAGTACAGGCGCCCGGCGTCCCCTGCGGATCCAAGCCATCCAGAGAGGAGTGAATGTCCAAGGGAATACATGTGTGAGAAAGTAATAATTGTGTGGCAAGCCAAGGACCAGCACAGAAGTGTCACACTAAAAGTAAACTCCTAAGGCTAAGAGGGAGAAGCCAAGGAAAAGAGAAACTAAACATAGGGGAAGATATAGAAGAACCTGTGTGGGGCCAAAGAGGCCTAACTGGATCTCTGGTTGCGTGACCTGTGGTGGGTGGACCATGTGGTGCGACAACTGCGGCCAGAACAGAGGAACCCAATGTGTTAAAGCTCAATTCATTTTGCAAAATACCATGAAGAGACATTACATTACCAGTGTTGTATTAAAATCTTGCGGAAGGGATCCCTGAGAGTGGAAGCACTGCTAAAGATTGTGTTGAGGACTCAGTCTTAAAATTCTTCTTTGTGTGAAGTGTGATACATCGATCTTGTTAAAGGAAACCCAAGACTTTGGGCCTCATCCCTAGATTGCGCCAGGATACCGCCAACACAAACAGCGTTACTACTCCTCGGTCCGGCACCATTTGTGCCAGATCGCGAGAAGTGGTAAAGCTTTAAATCCCCATTGGACCCACTGGGGTTTTTCGGCACTATTAGCGGCGGCGCAATTAGTGCTGCGCTAATAGTGCCGAAAACGGGTGGAAAGTGGAGATTTATTTTCCTCCTGCAAAAAGCGGGAGCTGAACCTCCAACTTTCCGCCCAACTCAAGATTGGGCATAGCACTAAATGTAGCGGTAATAGCACTACCACCACATTTAAGGGCTACTGCCCAACTCGTGATGAGGCCCTTTGTGTGTTAAGACTGCATTTGAAGTTGGGGAATGGAACTCTGAGAAGTAAATGGAACTGTATTACCTTGAGTCCAGGAAAAGTTAATTTTGAACTATTGTGAAATGTTTTGAACTTGGGGAAAGGGGAGCTGAAGAAGCAGCTCACAACTTTGTTGTATCACTATTTCTGTTAGTATAGATATCACTACACGTTGTTTAATTCTAAGTGTGAGGGCAAGAATAGGTTTTGAAAACAGACATTCAGGTTCAACTCTTTGGCTCAAATATTCCTTAGTTTCATAAAGGTAGGGAAATCCCACCTTAGTATAGGGCAAGATAGGCTTTCTAAAATCCTGACATTTGTTTTAATGAAGTATTTTAGTTTGAATTATAAGTCTGTTGTCTGTGTCTTACTTTTTGACGATCCACACCACGCTGGGGCTCAGGAACGCGAAACACAGCAATGGAGCTGGTGCAACAGAGAACCGTTGGGAGAAGTCGAAAAGTACCACGTGCGAGCACGAAGGGCTGTGGAGATGCCGGGAGCAACATTGAAGCTCCTGGAGGTTGGGCTGCTTGACGCAACAGCATTCTCAGGCCCGGGCCGACCAGGAGAGTTGCTGTGTACCGGCAGAGCCACGCAGGAAGCAGGGAGAATGTCCGGAAACTCCGAACTGGAAAGCGGGTGAAGGAATCACACCACAGAGGTCCGAGCAGCATCAGAAAAGCTTGGAAGGAACTGGCAAGTCTGCCCAAAGCAGCTGGGGACCACAGGGCATTCCAACAAGCGCGCCATCAAGTGTTTGAATGATACAATTTGGCCACCACAGAAAATGCACAAAGGTTGTTTAAATGCAGTCAAAGCAAAGTATCAATTCAGCACCCAATAAGAAGAATGTTTGAATGGAGAAAAGGCAAAGTTCAAAGGCCAGGTTTCTTTGAATGCAGACAAGACAAAGTATGAAAGCAAACTCCACTCAATTATAGATACATGAGATGCCAATGAGTGGAATAGATGGAATAAAGATTGCCATAAATCATTATACAAAGCACCTCACAGTATATGCTTATGTGGTATAATCAAGGAACTGTGATAACTAAAGAACTTTCAAATGCATTAGTCCTGGCAGGCGAGTATACCAGGCTGTTGAAGTTGTATGACGATTCCTGGCAGGAGAGTATACCAGGTCAACTGAGAAACCTTAAGAAAAGTCCTGGCAGGCGAGTACACCAGGAAATTGAAGTTGTATGAATATTCCTGGCAGGGGAGTATACTAGGTGGTCTATAAAGTATCAGAAACACTAAATAATGTATTTGTTTAAACAAGAACTTTATGAGTCCAGTGAAGACATGAAGGAACTATTTGCTAAAGAGACATTTTTCCAGTTGGTTTAAGAATCCACAGGAAGGTGAACAACCTCTGGATCCAAGGGTCTTTACCTTGGAGAAGATTTTGCTGGAGTCATCCTTTATGTTTTGGATTTGAACACTTTGGCCAACATCCAGACAAAGACATTTCCTTCCACCTTTTGTAGTTCTGTTTAGTGAGCGGGTCAGAACAGAACATTTTGGACACACAGACAAGACATTCTGACAAAGACACTCTTAGTTTTAGTTTCTAAGTAGGGCAGTCTCTTTAGAATAGGGCTAGACAGCTATTATCCCAACCCTCTTTTTGTTTAATAAAATGTCCGATTTTGAGGAAAAGAAAGCTATCCGGCTCTCATTTCTGACCCCTCACAAAATAGCAAAGGATATAGGAACTGTGATAAGTTCCACTTAGGAGATGGAAAAGAGGTAATCTTTGCAGCAATGGTTTTATTAACAGAAATGTGTATACACCTTGTAGAAGCATTCCTTAGGGAAGGTGGCCCCCTCGGCTGTGGTGGAACTACATCTCTGGTTCCTTGGTGTGCTTCGTAATCCCTTTGTCTGTTCTGCTTCTTCCATTTGGTGTTCCATGGGTCCTTGGCATTGTCTGCATCCAGGACCAGTCAACCACTTCCAAGGTGGTTGTGTCTCTGCTTCAGGTGCGGTCGAGTCTCACTGGCTCAGCATCGCATAGAAGAGCGCATCGTTCTAAGGGCCCCTGTCCTTCCCCCCCTCTACATGGGGGCTGCTTCCTGTTTCTGCATTCTGGGAGGGTTTCTTGGCCTGTGGTTCATTCCACAGGCGTTCCTCCTCGAGTTCCTTCCTGTGAGAAGCCAAAGGATGTCTCACCTGCTAGTCCTCAGGGACTAGTCATCCACGTGGCCAGGACATGGCCATCGCTTTTGGATTCTGTTCCTGGGGGCGGACCAGTGTGGGGAGTCACCTAGGTGAGGGCTTTCTGGGGAGTGCGGGAGAGGCAGCTGATGGCGAGACACGGTATTCCTCCCTTTCCCATACGCATGATCCTTCTCATTTCATAGGATTCTCTGATGTCCCAACTTCTCCCATCCCCTTTCCACACAAACACTGGCCCGAGGAAGAGGGCGATGGAGAGTAATAATGCTAACTCGTACACATTGCATTGGACATGTCCCGTTAATTTGGTTAGGCAAAGCCATGCACTTGAATCGGATACCAATTAGCTCTCCTCACGCGGATAAAAGGCGGAACATCGCAACACACTCAGCAAGGTGGAACACGAGTAAGAACAGAACCTCCGGGGTGAAGGCAGACCTACTAGAGCAGAGCAACGGACCGAGAGACGAGAGCCACGGGTGTAGAACCCCAGGAGTTTCCTGCAGAAGGTTGTTGCCTCCAAAAAGCAGCAAAAGACACTTACAGAAGGCCGAATCCCAAACAAGAAGGCTGCATTGTGTTTCAAGGACGCCAGCGACCCTCCCGGGTGAACGACAGAGGCCAACCCTGTGGTACTAACCTTGATTGGTAAACTGGAAGACAGTAAAGACAAGAAAGAAACGCACACAGCCGCAAGTTGGCAAGCAACGTGAGAGACCAGTGTGTGCTAAAGAAAGATTGAAGTGGCAACATTATATCGCAGAATTGAAGGCTGCACGCATGTGGATGCAATGCGCAGACAGGCAGACCTGCAAATTAACCTTGAAGTAACAATAACTGTAACGTCAGCGATACTGAGTAACAGAGTGGTCTGGCGAAAGGAAGTAGCCCACATGAAAGTCTTGTGAATGGTGAAAAGTTTGTAGCAATAAAGTGAATGAACTGGAAAAGCGAGGTGATTGAAATTGACCCCAAGAAAAGGGGCGAGAAAAAGGTGAACATTGAACTTTGGTGCACAATACAGTGAAATAGCCAGACCAGGAAGCACTGGGATAAATAACATAGGAGTATGAGTTGAAAGCTAGAAAGTCGAAGTGGTCTTGCAGAGGTTGTAGAAAAAAGCCACGCACATTCGAAAGTGTTCGACATCAGGAAACGGTCTGAGCAAGACTGTGGGAGACCGAAGGTGTAATAAGTTAGGGGACGCAAACCCCTAAAAGTAGGTGAATTAAGCTTGCGGAAGGGAACCCCTGCAAGTGTTTTCATTTTCTATGAACGGTCCAAACCCAACTGAGGCAGACCGACGTGAACATTTTTGTGAAAGGTCCGACTGAGGGAGACCGATGTGAACTTTTGCTTTAAGAGGTCTGAGCCCAACAAAGGGAGACCGATGTGAACTTTTTGGTGAACTGTGCTTTGGAAATTGGAAATTGGAAATTAAGACTTTAACATGGAAGGGCAGGCGGGCCTCGATCCATGTCTTGAACTGCCTTTGTGTTAAGAGTCTGAGCCAGAGTGTGTCATCTTGCCTACAGGGACCGCCTTACTCTGTGCTGTCCAACGTGGAAAGGGGAGCCGACTGACTCAGCCACATTTATTTTTTATATTTGAACACTGACTTTTCTTTGAATACATATTCTCCTTACATACTTTTTGCACAAGATATAGGGCAGGCATTAGGTTTTTGTTAGTATACGCCATTTTGATTTGTCAGACTCAATTACGACTTCTTTAAATTATTTGATGGTCGAGACTGCTCCCATCTTAGCTATAGGACAAAGTAGGAGTTTCTCCAACCCCATTGAAACGTCAATAAAAATGTGACAAATTGTACCTTTTGTGTCAGTGACATACTTGTGATACCATGCCTCCCTTACATTCCCTCTTTGTTCCGGTCTTACTGGTGCTTTATCATTCAAGTTGTAATGAGATTGGACAATTACTTGTTCCTGTGATTCACATAATGTTCGTATCCTTTAAAAACCCCACCAGCCATGTCAAAAGTGTCATGTACAACATAATCTTTTGTAATGCCCATATAGCTAATAAACACAAGTCTCCAATCACCTGCAAATGTGATGAGGAGGGGAGGCGCAAGGCTTAGAAAAAGCAGGGTCAAATCTGCAGGCAATAAGGCGGGGTTGTCTATGAAAAAAACAAACTAAACTAAAGGAGAAATTACTGCATTTTTTTGGTTGAAAAAACAAAAATTTCTACTTCCTTTTTGCACTTTTCTTTTAATAATACCTTAATTAATACCCCTACCCCACCACTATATTTTCATAAATGTACAAAATTTCCATTAAAAAAAAAAGGAAAACAAAAAAAAAATGCCCAAAATAATTAGGCCATTTAATTTATTCCTTGATTTTTTCAAATTTGTTTTTTCTACGGATAGAAAAGGGAGTGCGGGGATCGATGGCCGTCCCTCACCCTTACAAGGTAAGGTGTGTGGGGTGAGTAATTTCTTGTGCCCACGCCGCGTCAGTCAAGTGCAGCAAGGAGGAGAGCTGCATTCACAGCATGGCTATCCGAGCAGCGCTCCCTTGGAGAGAGAGCAGAACCTCGTTGAGAGCCATGCCACCAGCGCAGCAAGCCCGGGGGGAATGGAGAGTCCTGTCATTGGCCAATTTACAGACGATATGGATTTTCTGAGCCATACCAGCGTAAATACCCATCTTAGATATTCAGATTAATGATTCAACCAATGATTCCTTGCATGTGCAGATGCTACTGTTTTATTGGCAAGGACACCCTGATCTTTAAAACGCCTGATCAAGGTGTATGTAGAGTACATGCAAAAGCATGATTTAACCTTAAATGTAGACAAATCAGTCACAGTGACCTTCTACCGAGAAGGGACACGTGAGAACTATAAATATACAGCTTTATGGGCATTAGGTAGGAAACTACAGATGGTGCAATGTGATGACTACCCGGGTGTCACCTTTTCAGCAAACTTTAAGGTGATCAACACATGGAAAAAAATCAGATTCTAGCATGAGGCAGTCTCTAGGCGGTATTGCCAGTTTTGAAATAAGATGCAAAGCCCAACCTATAGATCTTGTATTGCAAATGTATAATGTTCTAACCAAAGCAGTGTCAACACACCGTGCTGGAATTTGGGGATTCGCTGACGCTGCTCCATTAGGCACCCTGGCACTTTTCTTGAAAAAGATGTTAGGTCTTCCTCGATGGGCACCCAACTACAGTGACCCTATGGAGTTAAACGAACGTTTTTAGAAGATGCTCTACTGTTGCAACCCATTCTCTTTTGACTGAGGGTATGGGCCAACGATAAAGTAGTTTTAACAAAATGTATACTGAATCGCATTTTAAGTTCGACGCATAATTATTTAAACACACCATGGCTTTTGCATGTCAAAACCTTCTTAACCAAAATTAAAGCAGAAATGCACTTTTAGTACCCTTCTGCTATAATACACAAGGAATTAAAAGCATCAAGGAAAATGTAATTGGCAGAAGTAGTGTGAAGCTGCGCCCAATATTACACAATTAGTCAAAATAATACTCGGGACTCAGGTGCAAGTCAAAACCACAATGCATCCCAGCTGGGACAGCATACAAGCATCGCCTTCTCATAGATGGAACAAGTTACTTACCTGTAACTGTTGTTCTCCATGTTCTCCAGAGCATGGGTCTGGCATGGATTCACATGCTCATGAATATTCCCCGTCGTCAGGCCGGGAATCCTCGGTAAAGAAAAAAAATCAGTTTCAGTTTCGTTTCTGAATTGTCTTTCTTAGTAGTAACCAATCACTGATCTCTGGGTCATACTGCCACCAGCCAATGACTGCCCTCTCCCTAAGCCCCTCCCCTGGCAGCCATCCTCAGATTTGATAGCACGTAAAGTGGCAGTATGACCAAGTGAAGAGCCGCAGAGGGGAAGGAAAACCCTCCCGGTTTGCATGCGAATCCATGCCAGACCCATGCTGGAGAACAACAGTTACAGGTAAGTAACTTGTTCCTTCTCCAGCATGGAGTCTGGCATGGATTCACATGCTCATGAATATAAGAATACATAGCAGTACACACTTGCACAACCACTGGAGGTAGCAAAGGCTCAACATTAAGCAACTCTTACCTCCTCACCAGGCCCACCTTCAGGCGAACAGGTTGCGCAGCACTGCTTGGCCGACCCTGGACTCCTCCTTGGAGTCCCGATCGACGCAGTAGAATCTCGTGAAGGTGTGCGTCGACCTCCACGTAGCAGCCCTGCACATGTCCAGCAGGGGCACACCAGACAGGAACGCCGCGGTAGCAGCGATCGCTCTGGGCGAATGGGCTCTCGGACGGCCGGGCAGCGGTCGGTTTGCCAACCGGTGACAGTGAAGATGCAGCCGGAGAGCCATCTGGAAATGGAAGCCTTCCAGAGAGCCTTCCCTTGGTTCACAGGTCCAAAGTTTACAAACAGCTGTGACGTCTTCCGAAAACTCTTCCTGCGGTCCACGTAGAACTTCAGCTCTCTAGCTACATCCAGCGAGTGCAAAGTCCTCTCGGCCGGCGACGAAAGCGATGGGAACAAAACTGGTAACACCAAGGGCTCGTTGAGGTGGAAGCCCGACGGCACCTTGGGCATAAAGGAGGGGTGCGTCCTCAGCACCACCCTCGTGTTGTGAAAAGTCAAGTATGGAGGCTTGCAGGATAGGGCCTGGATCTCTCCCACTCGTCATGCGGAGGTGATGGCCACAAGAAATGCTGTTTTCCACGACAGGAACTTCAACGGCGCCAAATGCAGAGGCTCGAATGACGCCCCCCATGAGCCTGGTCAGCACCATTTTGAGCTCCCACACCGGGGCAGGGCCCTTCACCGGCGGGAACGATCGGAACATTCCCTTCATAAATTCCTTCACCAGACGATGAGACCACAAAGGTGCCCGTCCTGTAGTTCTGGTGTATCCGGAGATCGCAGCCAGATGCATCTTGATGGAGGCATGAGCTAGTCCAGCCTTGGCCAGGGACAGTAGGTACGGCAGCACTTGAGGGGCCGTAATCCGCAGAGGGTTAATCTTCTGTGCACGGCACCAGACAGAGAACCTCTTCCACTTGAGTCCGTAGCACTTGAGAGTTGAGGATACCCTGGCTTTTGCAAGAACCTCTCTGCAGTCAGCCGGGATATCGTACCCTACAAACTCTAGTGCTGCAGGAGCCAGGCCTGCAAGTTCAGCGACGCTGTGTCGTGATGAAGGATGGCGCCTCCTTCTCTGGAGAGAAGATCTGCGTCCGTCGGCAGCTTGACTGGTGGGACGCTGACAAGTCCAGAAGGTCCAGGAACCAGATCTGTCTCGGCTACGCCGGTGCGACGAGGATCATCCTGCACCGGGACCTCTTGAGCTGGTTGATGAGTCAGAGCAGCAATGGCAACGGAGGGAACGCATATAGGAACAGGCCGTCTCAGGGGAACGAGAAAGCATCGCCCATGCTCCTCGGCTGGGGAAACCTGCTGGCGAACCTCTGGCACTTGGAGTTCGTCGCCGTCGCGAACAGGTCGATCTGGGGTTTGCCCCATCGCTGGAAGTGTCGATCCACTTGATCCTGACGCAGCTCCCACTCGTGGCACGAGCGCAGCTCCCTGCTGAGTGAGTCGGCGATGGTGTTCTTTATCCCTGCCAGATGAAAGGGTACCAGAAACATCCCCTGGGCGACGGTCCAATGCCACAGGTCCTGGGCTTCCTTGGACAGAGCCGGGGATCTGGTTCCTCCCTGCTTTCGGATGTAAAACATTGTGGTGGTGTTGTCGTTGAAGATCCTCACCACCTTGCCCTTGAGGGACGGGAGAAAGGACCTGAGGGCCCAGAACACTGAACGGAGCTCCAGGATGTTGATATGGAGCAGCATCTCCTCCGGGAGCCAAAGGCCTCTCGCGTGAAGATCTCCGGTGTGCGCTCCCCACCCCTCCAGGGAGGCATCCGTAGTCACCGTCACCTGGTGAGTCAGGGTCTGAAAGTCTGTGCCCGCTGTCAGATGAGCGCGGGTGCCCCACCACCGGATCGCTTGACGGAAAGTCTCGTTGAGAGGGATCCTGTCCTCGATGCTGCCCGCCGCTTGGATCCAGCGGGCGTCAAGAAACTCCTGTATAGGACGCATCCGAAGCCTGCACAGGTGCATGAGATAAATACATGAGGACATCCTCCCGAGGAGGGACTTGATGGACCTCACCCTGGCCACGTCTGTGGCCAGTAGATGCTGCACCTTGCCCAGGATGGCCTTTGTCCTTTTCTCCGACGGCGAGGCCAGTCGCGCCACTGTATCGAGCTTGGCTCCCAGAAAGAGTACGACCTGCGACGGGACCAGGTGGGATTTGGGGAAGTTGATGGAGAACCCCAGGTCCGTGAGCAGCTGGACGGTCTTCGCTGTGTGTTCTACGGCGAGCTCCCTTGTCCTTGCTCGGATGAGCCAATCGTCCAAGTAGGGGCAGACGTGGATCCCCTGCAGGCGCAGCCGCGCCACCACCGGTGCTAGGCACTTGGTGAATACCTTGGGCGCCGACTTCAGTCCGAACGGGAGGGCCTTGAACTGGTAGTGCCGTCCCTGCACTACCAACCTGAGGAACTTTCGGTGTCCTTTTAGAATGGGGATGTGGAAGTACGCATCCTCCAAATCGAACGACGACAGGAAGTCGCCTTCCTCCAGCTGTCCCAGCACGTGCTGGAGGGTAACCATCCGGAACGTCTGTGCCTTGATGTACTTGTTTAGTCGACGCAGGTCCAGGATCGGGCGCCATCCTCCTGTCTTCTTTTTTATGAGGAAGTACCTTGAGTAAACTCCAGAGCCCCAGAGCCTCTTCGGGACGAGCTCGATGGCACCTTTCCTGAGCATCGCCCTTACCTCCAACAGTAGTTGAGGGACGTGGTTTTCCTTCCTGGCCACGGGTGGAATGGGGGGGCACTTCTTTAGAAATTTGAGGGCGTGCCCCTGGGCCAGGGCATCCAGCACCCAACGGTCGGTGGAGATGGACTCCCACACGCTGACGAACTTCGCCAGCTGGCCTCCCACCAGGGTGCTTCGCTGGGGGCCCGACGCAACGGCCAGTTCAATCCTGCTTGGAGGCCGCCTTGCCGCCTTGGCCTCCCTGGCGATGACGGCGAGATCCCCCAGATTTGCATCGTCCCCTGTAGGCTTCTTGCGACGAGGATCCGGCCGCCTGGCGGTACGTAGAGGAGCCACCGCCGAATCCCTTGGAGGCACCTTGCTTGCCTACGGAGTTCCGGAAGGACGGCCGTCGTTGCTGAAGAACTCCTAGGGCCCGAGCTGTCTCTGTGTCGGTCTTGATGGCTTGGAGGGACTCATCCACTGTCTTCCCAAAGAGATTGTTCCCGTCGAAGGCCATGTCCAAAACCTTGGCTTCAACGTCTTGGCGTAAATCCGTCGCCTTGAGCCATCCCCGTCATCTAAGGCAAACGCTGTTGCCCAACTGGCGGGAACCGGTGTCAGCAATGTCCGTGGCCACCGTTATGGCGTGGTCCGAAGCCACCTCGCCTTCCTGCCAGATCGCCAGGGCCTCCGCCCTCTTGTCGTACGGTAGGAAGTCCAACAGGGGGGCGATCTTGTACCACAATTCCCTGTCGTAGCGGGCCACGATCGCCAGGGCGTTGGCCGCCTTAATCGTCGTCGCCGCCGAGATGACTCGTCGTCCCATTGCATCCAGTTTCTTTCCCCCGCTTTCTTCTTGGCCGCTGCCGAGACGACCAAATCCGGGGTCGGTTGCGCCCTAAGGCACAACGGGGCGGGGTCGGTGATCCGGTACTTCTCGTACCGGTCCCTCTTGGCAGGCGTCATGGACGGGTTCTTAAGGAGAGCAAGTCCCTCGTCCCAAATGTCATCCAGCAACGGCACCGCGACGACCGTCTTCCTCTTGGCCTCGCGCCGCTGGTAGAGGAAGCCTTCCTTCTTCTCTTCGGGGCAGAGCTGGAAAAGCTCGGAGGCCCTGGCAATCATGGCGTGAAATGAGCCAATTTCGTCGGGAGGGGAAGCCCGAGGAATCGGCGATGGGAGATCCGTCCCGTCGTCATCCGTCCCCGTCGTGGCTGTATCTGTTCCTGTGTCATCCCTCGGGGAAGGAGACAAATGCTGAGAGGGCCATGAGGGCTGACAAGGTGGGGCTGGATGAATCCTCCTCTTGTTTGGAGGGCTTCCCGACGGACCCGGCTCAGTCGGGTCATCCGTCGGGCGGAGGGGCAATCTGGTCCTTCTCTCCGTGCATAAGGCCTGGATTGCTGTCAAGACGGCCGCCGAGTTGTCCTGTAGCTCGGGCCGCGACTGGTGCGACGGTTGCTCCTCCTCCACGGGAGCCTCATCGTCGCCACCCTCGCTCTCGTCGTCGCCCTCGTCGGGATCCCTCCCGTGGAAACGGGCCTCTTCCAAATTCTTGTCGAGTCCCTCTTCGACTTCTACCAGCTCCTCCTTGGAGGCTGTGTCCATGTCCGTAATGGCCACCGCCCCCCCTCTTTTTCCACCGGGGTATTCACGGGGGTCTTCTCGATGGGCTTAAAAGAGGATTCCCTCCGGGGAGGCAGGGAAACTCTGTGCCCCGAGGTCGCCACCACTGGGGTGGCCTCCGTAGGCTTCGCCAGGGCCGCAGCGACTCCCTCAACAGAGGCCTTGGCCGGGTGAATCAAGGCCTTCACACCTTGGGCGTGCTTGAGGCCTTCACCTTAGGGGGAGGGTCATTGCCTCGCTCCCCCTCGGCCGGTTCCTCCGAGATCGACTGGGGCCTCTCCAGAAGCTTAGCCGGGTTCTCTGATTTTCTCTTCCCCGAGCCAGAGTGTTGGCTCGTGGTTGATGGCGTCGGCGAAGGTGCGCCCTGCCTGGCAGCCGAGGAGCCCGACCGTTCAGCGCTCCCGGTGCCCGCGGACTCGCTGTGCTTAGCCTTCTGTTGGGCCCCCGTCGCTGGGGCGCCCTCACAGGACTTAGAAGACCGCTCAGACTTCTTCTCACCTGCTGGGCTCTTGTCTTCCAGCCAGTTGGCGAGACGGGTCCGACGATCCCTCAAGGTCCGTTCCGACATGTTCATGCAAAACGCACAGTCCTTCTCCACTTGCGTTTTGTCTTCGCGAAGGCAGTAGAGGCACCTCGAGTGCTCGTCCTCCTTGAACAGGTTCTGTAGCCTGCATCCAGGGCAGTTCCTGAACAGCTTGCCGGGCGTCGAGCTTCCTTTCTCCTGGGCTATATCCACGAGGTAGGCCTCAGAAACTTCTGGAATCCTCCAAGAAGCGTAGCTCGACGAAAACTTCACCCTTGAAGGGCGTAGAAAATTCCGAAACAGGTCCCCGTTGATCGGAAGTAGAAACGGTGGAGCTTGAGGCTCGATTTACCCAAAAAATTAGAAAAATCTCTTTGAAAAAGCACAAAACGCAGTAAAAGCTCGAGAGCTATAGCACGAGGACTCCCAACACTTGAACGTGCGGTAAAAATCTGAGGATGGCTGCCAGGGGAGGGGCTTAGGGAGAGGGCAGTCATTGTCTGGGGGCAGTATGACCCAGATATCAGTGATTGGTTACTACTAAGAAAGACAGATCAGAAACGAAACTGATACTGATTTTTTTCTTTACCGAGGATTCCCGGCCTGATGACGGGGAATATTCATGAGCATGTGAATCCATCCCAGACCCCATGCTGGAGAACTCAACATTTTCAACGAATGGAAGCAAGTTTTGAACCAAAACTACGTAACAGTTACGTCATATTACACAATCAGTCTACAAAACCTACAGGGAAGTTGGGTTGGTTAATACCACAAACTACATATGGGATGCAAAGGGGTTAGTTACTCTATTGGTCTCTACCCATCTAATGGCTCTGCCTGGAGCCATTCCACTATAGATACTACATCATAACAGGAACAGCTAATTGGTTAGCATTATCTATCATAGGCGGTGTGGGACGGGGAAATTCTATTGGTTGGCATTTAGCTCACCAACCTTGACGAAACGTCAAGTTATGAGCGGGACATAAGTGGGGGAAGAGAATCCCGTAGTCTGCCATCATTTCAATTAAAGAATACTCCTTGTCCTCCCGAGGCGGTGAGGCCTTCCCGTTACTTTGTACTTGGCCTGTTGTGGATTCAGCATCTTATCTACCAATAATCCAACTGCCTTAGCAGTGTACTTTTATACTGTGTTGCACTATTTATACTGCACACCATTTGTGTATTCTAAAAACTACTTTTAGTCCTTACTTGTGTTGGACAATACAACTAATCCTTTATCTCAGATTGCATGTACATTCACTTTAGTTAAGCATGTTGTTTCACAACACTTAGTTTAACACCTTATCAACCACCTCAAGGTTCATGGGGTGGTAAGACTGTCTCAGTATGTAACGTCTCTCGCATTTGGAGTAATAGGTGGTGTGGGGGGAGGGCAGACAGTGCTAATGACGTATTAATCTGCATCATCGTAGTAGAATTAACAGAAAGGAAAGGAATGAGGTAAATATTCTAATAGAATATTTACTTTTTAAGGCTGGCCAAATTCCTGGCTATTTATTGTGGTCCAAATACAAATTCGACCGATTACAAGAGCGTGTTTTTAATTTACATTGGTTAAAAGAAGTGACCTGCAAAAAGAACAATGAGAGGAATAGTTATTGCATATTTTGCACTACTAAAAAAATAAATAAATAAATAAAAGAGGATGTGCTGCATTTGTGGGGGGGGGGGGTTTGTCCACTATATAGGGAACCACAAACGCTTTTTATTGCCTGTTCTCAGACCAATGGATTTTACTCTATGCTCCCCACACTTTATTATTTGCTGAAATCTGATACACATTAATTGCTTGGTTCCTGCTATTTTTACGAGCAGCGTTTAAGCTTAGAACCAATATACGTAAAGAATCCTTTTATCTAGAGAGTGGAATATTAACTGCCGTTTGTTGTATTTACTCTATTTTTTAATTCATTATAATTAATTTCTGTACGTGTTTATATTGCTCTGTTCTACTTTATTTTACATGTACCGATATGTATGGTTTCAGGGAACGTACTTCCGAAATAAACTTGAGAAACGGATTCAACCAATTGGAGTCTCGCAAGTGTTCCGTTAACACATCATAATGAGGTTGACACCATTTTACCAGCCCTTGATTCATACACATTTTAATATAGACGCAGCTTATATGCAGGTCCTTCCCATTAACTGTTAATAGCAGTCTTACAATATTAAGGAATGTAACTGTGGTACACAGTCAATCACTAGACCTGCACAGGTCATGACATGACATAACAGTTTGTTAACGAACAAGTATTGGTCTCTAGTTTATCCATTTCTGGTGCAGCATGCATGTACAATTAGCACCCCGAGAGGGGCCCTAGCCTACAGGGGAGCTCTAACCAGGGGCTGTATTCACTTATACGAGCCTGCATTCCGAGCTTGCCAAGTGCTGCGTGCCTCATACACTGTGCCTCCCTTGCTCCTTCCTTCTACCCTGTGCCACATTTAGCATCCAAGAGTAAACACATGCTAAAGGCTAAATACATTTGAAAAACTCACATTCATTCCTGCAGAGAGGGAGTGGGTTTTTCAGTGTTAATTATATCATCGCAATCAACACCGAAAACGGACTCGGTCTCCCCAAAGCAAGATCGCAGGACTGAAGGGAAGTCATTATTTATTTTTTATGAGTTTCTTTAGACTTTTGCACCCATGCGTCATATTTAATGTGGAGGATTATTTGACAAAATAAATGGTCAACCATCAAAAGGTTGCTATGACGTGAGATACAGTAGAATCTTTTTAGTGGAACTTTGCAAGTAAAGTTATATCAACCAAAGAGGTTTGAACCTGCCAGCGGGTGTATCTATAATGTACATAGAGTGCACTCTAGTGAATAGGTATACGTTATGCATATTTTAGCTATTGTTTCTTATAATAGTTAAGTTTAACATGTTCCATGCATTAGTGCTACCAGGAGCTCATTATGTGTTACATGTGTTTAATGTGCATGATTCTGGTAGTGTTTGTGTTGTATGAGGCATGTATGGGTTTAAGGATGCACGTGGCACGGGTGGGAATGAATGTACCCATCTGTTGTGAAAGGATTGGCTGTTGTGTGTATGCCTCCTCATTCCACAGTCCCCCATATGTTTATGTGTGCAATGAATGCGTGTTGAGGATAATGTGCACGTGTCTACTTGAAGTTTGGTTGGAGGTTGATTAGTATGTTTAATGGTTGTAATTCTGTGGGATGTATGGAGGGAGATAAGTGGTAGTGTTTTGTGGTTGAATGAGATGCGAGTGTGTGAGCGGAAGAAGTGTGATCAACGTACCCCTTCTGCAAATGCTGGCCTCGGTGTGGCAACACCTCTCTCTGTTAGGTTGCTGGACTTTCACGGACAAGAGTTTCCGTTGGGTGCTGCTTCACGGTTGTGGTTGCATCCGGGTCCATCGCGGGGCAATCCGTGGTCCCCCCATTCTGTTCCCCACCTGTTTGTATGGATGATGTTCCCATGGTTGTTTTGGTTGTGTGCCGGAGTGTGGCAGGCTCTGTGTCTGGATGTGGCGGGTCAGATGGTAGGTTGATAGTTGTGGTTGCAAGGCTTTTGTGTGAAAGGGCAATGTTGTGGTTGGATCTGGTATGAAAGGGAGATGGTTATATTGTATGTCTTGTCTTGTCACTGGCCAGGAGTGCTTGCTATCAGAATGTTGACGTGTGAATGCAGCTCAGGAGAATGTTGAGTATCTGTGAGTGAATGTTCCAAGAGTGTCAGTTGGGGGCCTGAGCTAGGATGTGTTAGGCAGAATCCAGTGCAGTTCCCATAGGGAGCACTACACCAGATTAGGACTACAGGCGAGAGCAATAAATCCCCTTTGGTATTAGTCCGTGCCACAAAGATTTCGTTGGTAGCTGTGGCTGAGCAGTCAGACTTATCTCAAGAGGGAGATGAGCAGTATTCAGGGTTTACACAATAGGTATCACAGTACTATGGTACAAGGAAAAACTGATCAAAGCTTTGTATCAAAAAGTTTTGTGAACAAGTAATGCACAGTGACACTTTAGCAGAAAGAGAAGTGAATGAAAACTGAGCAAAATGGCACACCACAAGGTAAAACAGTAGGAAGGAAGAGGGGTTTAGAAATTCAGGTGCATCAACACATTTTTTATTGAAAATCAATCTAGTGAGAGCAGATTTAACAAATCAGCCGGAGTCAATAGGCCTGAGCCAGAGTCAGTGGTACAGGACCAAGAGATTAGGAGCAAAAATGTTCTTGTAGCTGCAGTCAAGTCTTTGGTAAACGAACATTGAAAAGCTAGATGCGAGGCGAAAGACAATGTTAAGAGAGAGGGCAGCCAACCCAACAAGTAGATAAAGGATTTAAAACACCTTTAGGGTTACCATGGGGAAAGGGAGACCTGGCGGAACAATGTACCTTAAATGTGAAGTGGCTCCTGCGGTGGCGGTTGTTCCTGGTAGTTCCTGCAGTTCGAGGGGTCTAGCAGAGGAAGAGAGGCTCTCGTCGTGGAGGAAGGTTCGAGTTACTGCACTACCCAGGGATGAAACCAGCCGCGGTGCTGCCAAACAAAGTTTAAAAGGTACGCTCCTTTTAATCGCGGTCCGGATCGATAGCTGCCTGGCTGTCCGGTCTCCAAGTGCTGAGCACTGGCGATTCAACCAAGGCAGGTCCGGGGGGGGCGTTGGGTGTACTGGTTGTTCCCACCAGCTCAAGGGAAGAAGGCTCTTTCGATGAAGATCTCCTCTCGGCGTGTGGAAGAAAAGTTGAGACGATCCGGCAGGGCTTGACCGGTGGTGTAGATGCTGAAGATGTCTGTGGCTTCGCTCCGCTTCGGTTCCGTAGTTCCAGTGGCGACGTCTTGCCCTTCCAGTCCTCATGACCCTGCTTTTATGCAGAAAGAGACCCATTCACACAGCCTAGATGTCACTCACAGGGTGGAGTGGTCTTCTTGCCGGGAGACCCTCCAGCCTATCAGGTTAGAGTGCGACCTGAGTTGCTGTGGCAACTCTGTCCAGGGGTTCTACTCCCCCTCCCAAACAACAGACCCACCCCAGACTCAGAGGCGCCGAAAGGAGGGCTTCTTGGCAGAAGCCCGCCAACAGAGCGAACAAAGGATCCCCGACCTGGGTTAGGAGTTTAAAGTAAAACACGAGAAAGAAGTTATATTAAAGTTCTGGCAAATAAAACCTACCGGAGTAAAGTAAATAATAAAATAAACCAGCGGTATGTTAGAGGCTTTCAGTAAAAGTGTTAGCCTCGAACAATGGGAAAATACCATAGGAAAATATTTGCGGTTGAATATTTTGGGTAGTAACCACTGCCACCAGCCAGAAACTTTAGAGAGCGGGACTTTAAGGTACCCCCTCGAAAATGAACCCAGGGGAAAACTATTAACCCTTTCCAGTACCTCCACAGTAAGATGGGTTGGACTGGTTAAGTTCCGAAGATTTGACTAGTAAAGTCAATGAGGACTTTACATGCTCTGGGAGACAGTAGTCAGTCCCAGGGTATGGAGTCTGAGTTTGGGGGTCGCTACGACACCCCTGTGTCACTGCACTGAGGGTGCTCTGTAACACATGTGCATAAAGATGGTTCCTATGGGTGAGAGAAAATCCCATAGGCATTAAACACAAAAATAGCCTAGACCACACATAGCAAAATGCCTAAGAGTGGGAAAACGATTCTCACTCTTAGCAGGTAACAAGAAACAAACCCTTCAAATCCAGCAAAGCTGCTGGGGGACTCTATAGGTAAGGGAAATTAGCCATAGAATGAGAATTCTCCCTAACAGGATGATAGGATGGCCGGTGGGTCTACTCCTCTGTATGTAGTGTTAATTACCTATGCCTGTTCCAGTCCTGTCCTACATGTTACTGTATATACCCATAATAACTGGATTATGTACATACTGTATAATAAAGCTCTACCTGGACCAACCTGAGACTCCACAGCTGGTCTGTGTCTGAGTGACGAGCTGATTGACAACACAGAGACATTTATAACAAGGCATTGGCCCGACCCTGCCAACAACGGCACCTCCACCGGGATAAGCGAAGCCTGCCGCCCCGGCTTGATAACAGACACTGTATACATGCAGCTAACATACTGCTCTCCAGACATAATCTACAACCACCACAAAGGTAACTTTTTAATTGACCCACTGATTCTCTCCAGCCATTTCACTTTTACATATTACAGTTCTTATGGTAATTTTCTTTTTCCTGCCCAACTGCACAAGCATTTAATGGCGTACATAAGAACTGGAACAGATCAAAAAAGACTACCATTTATACAGCACACTTAAATTGCCCTTTTAACAAATCCTACCTTATGTGGTAGCATTAGAGCTTAGCTGCTCTCTTTAGGCAAACATCATTAGGCAATGTTGAAAGTTCCTCCCTGGACTGTCTCAATAAAGGAGAGGTTGACATTCAAATTGTTTATGCTAACATGACATTGTCTCATTTGGGTGTAGAAATAATAGAGCCCTAAACTAGGGAAGAAGGATGCAAATATATGATATGATATGGCATTTATAACGCGCCTGTACACAAGTGTTTCTAGGCGAGACAAGACAAGGAGGGGGAAACAGAGGGGAGACAAAACAACGATCTTACTAGGCCTTGTGTCATTCAGATCGCACAAGTGTGAAGGAGAGGGAAGGGGAGAAGTGCCATACTCACGAAATATAGACAGCTTGAAAGTAAGCGTACACTTAAATAGGGTAACCTTCCGAAGACCTACAAATTAGAATTTCTTAGTGTGGACACAATCTCATGCAAAGTTGATCTTTATATGCTTGATATTGGAAAGAAAGTGACTGGGAGATGTTGTTAAAACGTTGCAATATGTATACAATTTTAAAATGTCAGCCCTTCCTCTTTGTCATAGTCATAAGAATTTGGAAAGTTAGTTTAGTGCTTTTGTTTAACAACAGCTCACAGGAGAAACATTATATTTAATACTTTGGAATTTTTGACTCTACAAACCAAATGTGTGCATTTAAATATTAGGTCACAACCCCATCCAGACTCGCAAAGTTCAACAAACTGCCGCACTCTAATTGTACATGGTGCGGAATGGACAAGGCGGACTTAATCCATATGTTCTGGTCGTGCACTAAGACGCAGTCCCTGTGGACCGACATACAGCAGACAAGCGACAACCTTGGGATGACCAGGGTATAAATGGACCCCAGAGGAATGCCTACTGGGCACATACACTAGACCGGCCAAACTTAAGCACCTTGCCAGAATAATGGACATTATGTGTATACTCGCAAAGAGGACAATTGCAATGTCCTGGAAGAAAACAGCTGGGCCCCAACAAAAAATTTGGCACAAAGAACTGAAGCGATGGGTAAGAGCAGAAACAACGGCCTGGGAGGGCAGTGTAGCCAGATCTACAGATGACTCGAGCATGACCCTGGAGGCCTGGAAGGAACTCACAGGCCCCCTGTTTTACCCCTCAGATGACAAGCCCCCGTGAACTGGGACAAACCCACCCAAGGCGGAACTACGAACCGAATCAGCAAAACCTAAGTCTAGCAGGCCGCTACCATACTGGGCCCTCACAGGCACAGCCCTCCCTTTCCCCCCCTCCTCCGGACCAGCCGGGACCCCCCCGGATCGACCAAATGTCAATTGCCTAACGGAAAGAACACTGGGAGATAGTTAATGTTGTAATGTTAATTGTTAATGTTTTATGATGAAACGCTCATTATCCTCTAATCACGGGCACTTATATGTCCTGTAACTGTATTAAATAACAAATGCCAATAAACAAAATTTGAAAATAAATTAAATATTAGGTCACTTCTCGTTTCCCCCTTTTTTCTCTCCTTTGTTGCTTATTTCTTTTTGGACTTGAAAACCCAATCCGCCATTTATTTTTGCATTTTAGCAATACTATGTAAACATTGTATAATAGAACTAAAGTTTATGGAGCAAAATAGATTAAACGATGAAATGAGGTATGAAATTTGTGCTTCCTATTGATAGGGGAAACATGAAATCCCTGTCTCAAATGGCCTAGCCAATGTCGTCAAGGGCGATCCAGACATCTGGGCACATATTTTGGACATTTTGTTAAAAAAGTCTGTGCTGAGGTCAATGTTCTAATGTCTTGGTGAGATTCAATACTGATACTAATCTATAAAAAAGGAATCCGATCATTGCTGTCCAACTACAGGTTGTTATGTTAGACATTACTGGAAAGTCATTGACACACTTTTACTAGAAGAACTGCAGAGCTGGGTCGAGGCCGCAGGATTGCTGGCCACTTTCCAGACAAGTTTTCCAGCTGGCTCTGCGAAAATTCATAATCTAAGACTGATCTATTTACTAACAGACAAGGCCAAGAGAAAGGACAGCCCTGTATTGTATGCTGTTTGTGTGGACTTTTAAGCGGCCTTCGACTCAGTCAATAGAGATAAATTGTGGCAAATGCTGGAGCTATTTGGATGTCCTGAGGGTTTGTTGGAAATACTAACATTGCTACATGTGGAGACTAGTATGCAGGTGAGATCGAATAGTGGGAGTGGGGTGTGAGGGGGGCAACTAGCCCCCAATTTCTACCAGTAAAGTGTGTCGGACCCCCCTGCTATTCAATCTATATTTGGCTGATTTACCCCAGTGATTGGCCATGTCTGGAATGGTCTTCCCAGGATTGGTCTGTTGCATGTTAATCGTTTGCCATATGTTGATGACTAGTTGTGTTTCACCATACCTTTAGAGGAACGTCCAGAACTGTAAAATAACTATGGACATGCACCAAAGAAAACGATCTGACGATCGATATGGAAAAAAACAAAATTAAGCAATGTACTGGTTCGCCCTTACTTAGACCCAATTTAGTTCTATCTGCAGGACATATAGGGTATTTTGAAAATTATATTTATCTTGGCATAAGGATCAGTTTGGCAAAAGGCTATGATGAACTTATTGCCTCCAAAATCAGGAAAGTCAACCAACTATCTATTCTTATTGATAAATTCTCAAAACAAACTGCTGGTTATAGCCTTAAAGGCATCATCAGGTTATATAAGTGTTTATGTACTGTGATATTATATGGTATTGAGGCATTGATGTTGGAAGAAATGCACTGGTTGCAGGTGTTGGAGGGTAGATTCTGGAAGAAAATATTGGGCCTTCCATTGGCAGTACCTATGGAAGTTCTTAGATTGGAACTAGGATGGATACTGTTGCGTGGTCTTGCATTTAATAGGCGTGGGATCCGGTTTATAAAAGGCCACGACAAACCCTAAATGCCCCCTGTTGTCTCTGAGGGGGAATGATATGAAGCAAAATGTGGCTGATGTAAATTATGCATTCAGAAACTTCCTATTCCTTTTCCCATAGATAAACCAGGTCAATTTTTGCCAGACCGCACAGCCCAAACCGCAGGACGGATTTGGACCAGGTCCAAAACAACTTGGGCACGAAGCGTTTAAAAGAGGCCTTTTTGTGGTTTGGGGTTATTCCGTGCAGTAGTTTTTAAAATATTTGACGTAGAAGGGGTGCCCCCTTCTCAAAAAAAGATAGCTATATGTCGGGTAAATTACTAAAACCGGGGTTTTTAGAAATGAGACCGCTGCCATCTTCTTTTTGTTCTCCATGCGAGAGATAGCCGCGGATATCTGAAAATGTAAAGCAGGGAAAAAGCCACTTGCAGTCACAATAATTGCAAATATCATTGGTCTAGAGGTGGGGGTGGCTAGGGATAACATGAAATTTGGGAGTTGGAGGGGCTCTAGGGTCTGAGTTTGCAACACAACTTTTCTGCAACCTCGGCTATAACCTCAAATAGCTGACATCTCAAAGCAAACTGCATCACAGAAATAGCGTGTGCAGTGGGGGGGGGGGGAGGAGAGACGGCAGCAAAGATCACTGGCCATGGCCTACAATAGGCAACTATTCCCATCCAGGCAGTAACCGGGACAGACCCTACTGAGCTTCAAAGCAAGGTATTGGCTGGCATCCTCAGGCCATGTTGCCTAAGAAATTAGCACAATTTAAAAGACCACTTAGAGCAACGTGGCCTGATGGGACAGGCACCTGTCTCGCTTTGAAGCTGAGCAGGGTCGGTCGCGGTTACTGACTGGATAGGAGACAGTTCACAGTTCCAGATGCCCTGTGTTTTCTTAGTTTTAAATATCTCATAACACTAAGAAAACACACAGCGTCTGCATGCTTTTTTTTTTTTAAACCATGCTACTGTCAGTCCTTGAAAGTATTGCACTCAGATACAACTTATTTGCCTTTTGCTGAATTGCATTCTGGTATGTGTAGTCTCCCAGTCAAGATGGGGGGAAAATGCCACAATTGTACACTTTTTGCCTAACATAGTTCGATAAGGATTTATATATTTGAGTGACACTATGTAATGTGTACTTTTCAAGTTATCTTCATAAAGCAGAGTATTGTTGAAAGCCAGGCATGTGGGTGAGGAGGGGAAATGATGAGAGGGCAAGCAAGCCATGATTATTTGCCCACGATGTGGCAAGAGAGTTTGTAATCTTGGACCCTGGTGCAATTATTCTCCCGTTTGTGGCTGCTTTTCAGGGAACAAGTAAAGGACACATGCGGGTGAATAGCGTAACCATTTATCAGAGGGCGGACGCAACCCCTTTTGTTTTGTAGGTTGGCAAGCTTGCTCAAGTATTTGGCTACCAGGATTTTACTCAGTTTGTCATGTCCCCAGTGCAGACACTTACCCACAAGACCACAAGCACTTGTCTCATATTGGGATTTGGTTTACCAGGAAATATTTCAATACAGATTGCTGGGTTTAAAAGGTGAGCACCTTTTATACTTTGTCAGCATATTTATTGGAACATTACCTCTCAGGTTATTTCTGTGGTGTTCATTACTTTTTCTTTTTTTTTTAAATCCAGTGCTATTTTGTCTTGCACACTTTCTTCTAAGGGGAAGGTCAAATGAACTACAATTGTATATTTCACTTTTAGATATATGTTCACTTACTGTGTGTTTATTCATGGGTGCCAGCTTTTGATTTTCATTATGGGGCAAAAGTACATGGGCATATGTTATTCTTGCAGTCAGTCTTTTTTTTCACCTTTTCCGTGCTGCTTGAATGCGGTAAATTGGGGTTGTGCGATATATCACAACAGTCGCCAAGAGACCGGTCATAAAACAAGGGGCTTGTAGTCCGCTGCTTTACCAAAGAGTGCGATCCATGGTAAAAAATGTAATCTCACTGTGCACTGCCAAAAACATTGTGAATTCTCAAAGCCTGCAATCTTTTATACATGACAATACCACTGACAACAGAGGTGAAAATCAGTTTGTGATTGTTGAACGTCTTTGAGCGATGGGTTGCAACCGTTTTAAAACAGAGTGACCCTTCCCACTGGCCGTGGCAGAAGGTCATGGCTAGTAGTTTGGTATGGTTCTAAAAATGTCTGGAATAACAAAACCATTCAAATTCAAGACATTGGTTGCAGGGATGTTATGGTGAGAACTTAACGTAACAAAACACCTGAAATTCAGCTAAAGCCACCTTAACTTCGCGGAGCATATGACAACAACGATGATATCATAGATGACATCACTGATGAAATCGCTAATAGCATCATATAGGACAATGATTATTTAACTAATGGCATCAGACATAAGAACACACTATGTATTTGGCCATATTTAGACCTCCCTTATGTTTCTACAAATGTGCTATTAGCATTTTAGAATAGTTCATAACAATGAGCACATTGTTAAAAACAGTAAACAGCTACACATGTATCATATTACTAAAAAGCTTTCCTTTGTAGTACGTTGGTAAAAGTTAATATCTGAATTATAGATAGTACACTGCTTAGAATGTTCCCGTTTGTGCAAAATATATCTAACACATGTTCACTAATATAATCTGTATATACATTTACGAAACAATTAGTAGAAATAAATATAAAGCAACAAGTTTCGAACCTGAATTATTTACGTTTTAAAAAATAAACATATGTAAATACTTAACTGTTTTATTCTAAGAAAAATATGTACACGTATCATTTTCTAAAGGACATGAGAAGTGCTTTAAAACAAGGAACAACTATGTATTAAGATATAGTTATGATTTGTCAAACATGGGTATTGAAAGAAAACGTGATTACTCTAAACGTGATTACTCTAAATGTATATATGTATGTATAGAAAATAAATGAAGTTTTAAAATTCAACATTTGCTTGAAAACATGTACATATACGTTTATTTCTGTGTGTCTTTTTTTAAGTGATTGAAATGTTAAAATTGAAATAAAACATACTGTACAGAGTAAAAGTAATCTTTAAATAGTATCCAATTGTTTAACACATTGACTTCTGTGTATGTTATAGATGTCATTTGTGATGTCACCGGAGATGTCACCAGTGATGTTATAGGCTGCGCAACAGGGGGTGTGAAGTTAAAGGTGTCTTTAGCTGAATTTCAGGGGTTTTGTTGTGGTACGTTTTTTCTTGAGTTTCAAGGTTTTGTTACAATCTATTGCTCACCTTAACGTCCCTGCAACTAAAGTTTTACTGTTGAAACAAAACAAAAAAAAAAAAATATATATATATATATATATTATATATATATATATACACACATATATAAAAAATCAATAATAAGTTTTACAATTGAAGTGCAAGTGAAAGGTTTATGTAAACTAATCACATTAGAAATAAATAAATAAAAATAAATAAATAAAAACTATGTACAAATCTTATAATAGAACTAGAGTTTATGCAGTAAAATAGATTAAACTTCATGGTGAAAATGGCCCTGAAAATGCCTGTAGCCTGGGCACAATATGTTACCTAGATAGGAAAGACCAATATGTGCTGCTAGTTGTTTCCACTTTTTTTCAAACTTCTAATGATTATTTTACGATAAAAAGGAACATGTTAAATATACAGCTCCACAAGTGATGCTGATATTTTTGTACATATATCAGCATATCAGTGTATTATTTGAGGGTAACTATTGAGAATAACAGGCAGCCTTCCTCTCTTTCTTGAACGAAGCCCAACTGCTCTGCTACAGCTATGAGTTTGGAGAATCTTTTGGTTGGTACCTTGTTTTGTCATTAGGTTAGATGATTTCACATCCCTCACTAGAGGGCAGTGTAAAATATTCTGAACAATCACTACCAGGTGTGGCGCATCAGGTGCAGAACAGAGAGCCTATTTCAGCCCAAAGTACATAATCAGCGGGCTCCAGGAGCTCTGTTCTAGCACTGAGCACATTTCCAGACTCCCTTGCTTTGAACTCTGGTTATCCTGCTGCACCTTCCCATGATCATTCAGAGTGAGACACAGAAACTTGTTGTGTACACCCCAAATAGGAAGCAAACCTGTTTGCCTTGGTTCCAATTGACTTTGCAAGTCGAATAATGCTGGCTGTACTTTACACTGGTGTTGGCTAGCTAGGTAAAATGTGCCGCTGGCATATGCCTGGCCTTAAATGCCAGACTCTATTGGTGCAAACAGCTTCTTTTGCCTTGGCAGTTTTCAGGAATACACCCCCCCCCAACCATTCCTCAGCAGTTTTCCACACACCCCTTTGTGCCGCCATGGACCCTCATGCTTGGTTCCCTGCCTGTCCCTTGCCACTACTTGAAGCGTACTTCTAAGCAAGCACACCACACATTATTAATGAGGTGCCTCATGTTTGACCTCTGCAATGCATTTTGCCTGCCTATTAGAAGGCCAGCATATTGTATTGTAGTATTTGTAAGGCGCACCTGCCAAATTATATCGTAACTGGGCGCAGATGTATCAATTGACATTTGTTTATGAATGGTCCACTGGATCGTATGAGAATTACTTAGCAAATATACTCTATCAGAAGCCTAACAGAACAGATAGGTCTTCACAGCCCTCGGGAAAAACGAGAGGGTTTTCATGTTGCGGATTTCTCTGGGCAGATTGTTCCATGCTCTGGGACCGTAGACTGAAAATCTTCGGTCCCCTTTATTCAAACATTTAGTGCCTGGTATGCATAGCAGATTTTGGTCTGTGGAGCGCAGTTGTCGGGCAGGAATGTACCTCCTGATTTTATCTGATAGGTATGTTGGTCCTATCTTATTCACAACCTTATAGACCAAACAGAGGACCTTAAACTCTATTCTCTCTTTTACAGGCAACCAGTGCAGGGCTTTTCTCAGGATAGAGATTGAGGCTGATTTTTTTGCCCTGTACACCAGTCCGACTGCTGCACTTTGGGTCAACTGTAGTCTACGCAGTTGGTAAACTGGAATACCCGACAGCAATGCATTACCATAATCTAGCTTCGAATTAACCAGAGTACCGATAACTACCGCTCTATCCTCATTTGCAATAAAAGGTAAAATATGTCTCACTATACGCAACGAGTGGTATGCTGCCTGCACCTTCGCACACACCAGAGCACCACATTCCATATACAATCTAAATGCTTGATTTTTTTGGGAAAAACTGTGTCCCCAATAAACAATTGTAACTAGTGAAATGCTGTGTATGGTTCGTCTTAGTTGTATTACCTACCCTTTATTGTCCAAGTAAAGAACCAGAAGTCAGACCTTCTGTGTCTACGTCCCCATAATCTGGACCCTTCTCTCCAACATCAGTCTTGCCCCACCACTTCTAAATTTCAAGAATTAGTTCATGGGCTCCCCTCATCAAGGAATGGATCCTTGATGACAACTAATTCCAGACCCTCTGTACCTCCATCTAAGCAGAGACTGGGAGGTCCGCTCCCCTCCACCTCCGTTTCCTTCCCTGGTTGCATGTAAATCCCTTGTGCCCAAAATTCCTGCCCTCCCCCTCCCTGGTTAGCTCCCCGCTCCCATGCATTGATCCCTTGCGATCTGCTTCCCTCGCTGTGCAATCCGCCTAGGACTTTGAAAGCACTCCATTACTTCCCAAAGCTAAATCCATGATTAATAGCAAAATGTAATGCTTTGGTTGCTTGTCTAGACTTCCAATTTATCCCCTTGTTATCTGCAGGACTCTCGTCCTTACCAGGCTGGCTCTTTCATACAGACTTATCTTCAGCTTGTGGATAACACTGCCCCCCTGAAGGCTTAGAAAACATGTACATTTGGATAGGTTTAGAATATCTGTAGATTGTTTTTAGAACATGTAGGCCTATTTTCTTCCTAACCCTTTTACTCCTCATTCCATCACTTGGGTCTGGAGACAACAGAAATGCAGCAGATAGGATTTTTGGTTTCTCAAGACCTGATCGTGCTGACAACAGAAACAAGTCATGCTTGGTTAACTCTAGCCTAAATTGCTGTGAGGCACACATCACGATGACAGCAATAGAGAGTACATGGAGAGGTGAGAAGAGGAGTAGGGATTGCAGGACACCTAATGGTGGATGCGCAGATTAAATGAGGCATGCTAACTTACATGCTACAGCAAAATAAGATTTGCGCAGCATAACTAGGTGTTAGGCAAGATTGTATGCAGCACCCTTTGGGTGCACTACAACAACCCTGACCTTCTGGCAATAGGAACCCAACCTTTGGTATAAGTCTGTACTACACAGGTTGGTAGCGTGTTGAGCAGCCAGGCTCATCTCAAGAGGGGTCAATGTGAGCTGTAGGGGAGTTACACAAAAATTCACAGTGACAAGTATTCAAATAGACTCTTACACATAAGGTTTCTTGATTAAACAATTATTAATTTATCAGTCAGTAAGAATAAGCCTTCTTCAGAAGGGGCAATGTAACAGTGGCACTCAAATACACTTGAAAAATACACACTCTTAAGATTTCTAAATAAGCAAGTACCCATTTGGGATGGCTCACCGCTCACCAACACTACCTACACCCTTGGGTGACTTCAATAGTTAGGGTGCTGGGGACATTAATATATCACTGTTGCATTTAGAAAAAGATTTAGGAATATGTCAAAGGAAATGATTATTTAGAACAAAACAAGGGTTGTAGAGTTGTGAACGCAGCCCGCGGTAAATGCCCACGATAAATGCACACCACATTAGTAAAAAGTAAACCACTGCCACCAGCCATTCATCGAGGAAAGGGTAACATAAAACTGTTACTTAAGAAGCTAGACAAAGGGGATACTAAGTAACCCCTCAAGCACCCTATTGTAGGATACTGTGTGCTGGGTCTAGAAAGTTACAAATGTAAGTAAAGTCCATTTCACTTTACTGCTCTTGGAAACAGTAGTTTATCCAAGAGAAGGTATTTAAACCTTTGGAAAATCTGGAAGACGTCCCTGTGCCACTGCACTGAAGGTGCTGTGTGACACAATGTAAAAGATGATGCCTATGGAGTTTGTCAGACTCCACAACCAAAAGAAGCACAGAGTTCAAAATCACATTAAGATGCATGAGAGAGTGGGAAAAAAGGGTCTTGCTCTCTCCAGGTTAAACATTCAAGTCCTCAAAATCCAGCAAAGTTGCTGGGGGTCTCTAAGGTAGAGAGGAATTAGCACATTTCTGAAAATTCTTCCCAACACAAGATAGCTATGAATAACTAGTCAAGTCAGAAGAAATCATAAAAGGTGAACAGAAAAATGTGCTGCAGACTGGGAAGGGAGAGAAAGTACTCAAGACTCTCTGACAAAGGGGGAAAGAATTACCTGTTATTTGAGATACAAAACTGGGACCCAACCTTAACAAGGCAAAGAAATGATGGTACTTATAAAATCTCACTTTGTGGCCGAATCGTGTCTGGTGTGGTTTATTGTCTTGTAAAGGAGAGTTCAGATTGAACTGCCTCTTAAGGAGGGACCAAGCCTGATGTTAGGAAGAATTCTCATAAATGTGCCAATTCCTCCCACCTTAGAGCCCTCCAGCACTTTGTGACTTTGAACTTTTAATTCTGTGCGTTTTACTCTTGTGTTTTCTTTGGTTATGGAGTTTTAGACATCTTTCATGTGTGTCACACAGCACACTCAGTGCAGTGGCACAGGGAAACCTTTACAGGCTTTCCCAAAGTTTAAATTCCTTCTCTGGGATAAACTACAGTTTCCCAGAGTGAGTAAAGTGAAATTGACTTTACTAGTCTTTTTGAATTCCTAGACCCAGCACAACCTATCTTACAATAGAGTGCTGGAGGGGTTACTTAGTATCCCCTGTGTCTAGATACTCATGTAGCAGTCAAATGCTACCCTTTCCTATCGAAATGGCTGGTGGCAGTGGTTTTACAATGAACAACCATTATTTTTCCCGACCGCGAACACCGGTTGCGTTAATTAGCGGGAGCCATGTTTTTCAAGATGGCGTCTGAGCCCCCTCTGTAAAAACAGGTCCCGGTCTTTTTTCGCCATTTCATTTTGGAAAGGTCCTTCTAGACTTTGTCTCTGGGCACCAAACCAGGTTTGGTCCCTTTGTTTCATTGCCTTTGGACTGAAGACGACCTCTGGCACCCGAGTTTGTGGGGTGGGCAGGAAGTGAGGGTGGTGGCCGAAACTCCCTGTGCTTAGTCTCCTAGGAGACCCAAATGCACTTTGGCGTGATTGGCTCGCTGAATGTCCGTCACGGACAGCCACCCTGCTGGGTGAGTGGCATCTAGGCTGGAATGAATGGTAGGAAACTGGATAAAAGGCGAGTGACAAATGCAGAATGGAATGGGAAATAGCACTACAATCCCCGTTAAGGAGTTTGAGGTGGGCACGCGATATCCGCAATGTATGAGCATTCAGCACAACACAAAAAAAAGATGGCCTACCAGTTAAACTCTCTACAGTGCAGGAAACGTAGTGCGGTGAAAGGGGACCACATGATAATTTCCAACACTCCATTTTAAATTCTGGATGGGTATAATAGAGGTGGCCGGGGGAGTGACATGATACAAGACCCACAATTAAAGTTGGAAAAACACTAAACTGCGGAATACCTTTACAAGGGGGGTGCACTTACCCTGCATCTGAATAATGAACATATTGTCAGTGACCAAGTTGCTGATCTTAAGGTGCTGGAAACTTGCCAGAACATTAGAAATGAAAAACTGGATCAAAGATCTAGAAAAAGTAGCCAACATAGAAGATGGCCGAAAGAGCAGACTGGCCGCGAGTTGCTCCGTCCCACCTTACCCCATGTCTGCTGTTTTCAGCAGAAGGGGACTGATAGCATGGTTGCACGGCCCAGGTCTACTGTGGAGAGGCGGTAGCCCTGGGGGAAGTCAACCGGGGACGCCGCATGGGAAGAAGCAAGACTTTTTAAATATGAACGGCTGGTGAAGAGGGCAGCCTGCATGGCCAGCCGTGACGGAGGATGCAGACAGCAGTCAGGAAAGCAGGGAGTAAGAATGGAGCTCGATCCGGCTGGCGCTCCGCCTTGCGGTCGAGAGAGGCTAGGGATGCAGTGCAGGGAGCGGCGGAGGAGAGCAGCACGGCCTGCCGGCCTGACTTCGACTACCTGACCTTGTGATGGTGACCGCCACGAGCGACAAAGAAAACCCAGGCTAGACGGCTGGCTACAGTGAAGAACCTGCACTGAGAAGCTGCCGGGAAGACTGGAAGAGAGTAGGGGCATGCCAGTGGGTGGCCTGCACAGTTCCAACAGGTGCGTGAAGGGCAGGGGGGCCGGCCCTTACTTAGAGATGGGGTGGAGTAAGCCAGCGGGGCACCTACTGGTGAGGAGGCTGCTGAGAAGTAACAGATTGGCCTTTAGGAAGATCAGTGCAACGCGACTCAGCCCTCATTTCTACCCGATGCCCACCTGGAAGTCTGAAGGAGGTGTGAAAGCATGGTGGGCCCCAGCCTCCAATCTTGCATATGGTCTGAAGTGGCCAGTCAGGTGCATCAGTCTGTGTTAGAGTGGCCTGCACTCAAACCAGTGGCACACAGCACCCACTTAACTGGCACCCATCTGGAGGATTGCAGGAGGTAGAGGTGTAGGGGGAGCCCCTTGGAAGACGCCATTGCAAGGGGCCCTAAACAGATCAAAGCATCCTCTTACCTACAGGGCACGACTGGCACCGACAAGGGAGAAGACATGAGAAAGGCCTCAGAGGAAGGGAGAATGGATGACGCTCCACTGACTAAGGGGGTAATGCTCTCAATTGCCGCACGTCTGCGTGAGGATATATCAGCCTTGTTTAGAATTGAAAGGATTGGCTGCCGTCAGGGAGGAACTTTCTAAAATGACCTCCGAGACCAAGAATGAGATTGGGGACTTGGGCAATAGGGTGGCAGAGAATGAAAAAGGAATTTAAGTACTGGACGGAAGAGCTGCAACACAGAAATGGGACCTGCAGATCCTTGCGGGTCAATGGGAGATTCTGCAAAATAGGAGCAACGACCTGGAAAACCGGTCACGCAGGGATAATCTTCGGATTAAATTTATGGCAGAAGGAATGGCAGGTGCAGACATCAGAGGTTGTATAACAGTTCTTGTCAGAGCTCTGCCCTGAGAGTGGTAAGGTTGCCCCAAGAATTGAGTTCACAGGGTGGGCGTTAGGAGAGAGCGGAATGGTCCACACAGGGACGTTCTGGTCAAACTTCATGATTTTACCACAAAGCAAGCTATCCTTTAAGAAGGAGGGACATAGATTTGAAAGGATCATCAGTCCAAATCTTCCAGGATTATGTCTCATTCACAGCATATACTAATCTGTTCTTTTACAATTCTATGTTACTTGCAAAGTATGTTGATCTGTTCTTTGTGACCTTATAGGCCAATGTTGTTCTGATCAAAACAATTGTCTTGTTGAGGATTGTTTTATGATTATCAATGAATTGTACAGTTAATATGACGTATTTTTTCTTTATGAGGTTCTTATTTTCTCTTATTCTCCTTCATCTCTTCTTTCTGTTCTTTCTGTACTTCCTTATCAAGTACATTTTAGCATGTTCATTTTTGGCAACCGAGTTTGCAAATTCATCTGTAATCCTCTTTTGAATATGTGAACCCTTGTTGTCATGCTTTATTTATTAGGATATAAAATAAAAATGTTAATACCAAATCTTCCAGGATCTTACCCAGTGAACATTAGAAAAAAGGAGGGCAATGAGACCACTCACTGAGAAATTAAATGCAAGTGGAATTCGGTACCACTGGACCGATCTGTTTGGGCAGCAATTTCAATGGAAAGACAAGGTGGACAGAGTCTTCACGGTGGAGGAGGGAGCCTCCCTCCTTGGGATAGAATTGGGAGGAATAGAGGAAAGCGGGAGGGTGAACGGAGATCCATGAGAGAAGACACAGGATGGAGCAAGAGACTGAAGGGGAGACAGCCCTGATGGAGTGTGGGGTCAACAAAGTGCAGTTGGGTCGGGGTTCACCAGAGCAATTGAGCCAGTGAGGCCTGTGAAATTGGGCCAGGGGGCAGGAGTGCAATTAAGCCAGTGTGTCATTTATGTTGGGTCCTTAATGTTGGGTCTTTGACAGGTTTGGGGAAATTGCAGAACAAGATGGTGGACTTCAAAAGGGGCACTAGGTGTGGAGGCACGCGGGATGAGGAAGGAGAATTGGGGGTAGGGGCTTATGAATGGGTTTTGTTGGATGACCCTTTGCTAAAGGAGACTGTACTAGGGGAAGGAAGGATGCTGCTGAGAGGAGAAGACAAAGGTTTCACCAATGGAGGGAAAAGAGGCCAGGGGGAGGTTTGGGGACGGGGGGTTGTTTGCTGTTTGGTTGAGGGGGTTGAATTTCAGTGTCAGTAAGACGGTGAAGATCCAGAGGTTATGTGGCAGGTGACTACTTTTCCATGAGTCAAGGCTTAGACACAATTAAATTGGGTCAGGGAATGTGCAGGGGCTCAATATGCCAAATAAATGTGTGCAGTTACTGAGGAAGCTGAGGCTGGTGGGTGCAGATATAGCACGGCAGGAGACCCACCTATTGTCAGGGGACTACTTTCCCATGAGTCAAGGCTTAAGACACAATTAAATTGTGGTCAGGGAATGTGCAGGGGCTCAATATGCCAAATAAACGTGTGCAGTTACTGAGGAAGCTGAGGCTGGTGGGTTTAGATATTGCGCTGCAGGAGACCCACCTATTTCATCAGCACCCAAAACAGAATGCAATCTAGTAACTTCCCCCTGCAGTTCTACACTAGTGCCGCCACCAAACAAGCAGTGGCAGCGATCCTAGTTCATAGGCGCCTCAACTTCAAGGGCTCGACTAAAAATAGGGAGGGCCGATATGTCATAGTTAAGGGGACTGTCGGCTCAACCAAACTGACTATAGCCTCCATCTAGGCCCCGAATAGGGAACAGGAACACTTTATGCTACATTTCCTGCAGGCACTGGAGAATTTGGAGAAGGAACCTGTCTGGTGGCGGGGGACTTCAATGCAGTATGGGAAGGAGATAAGGATAGGTCGTCGGCATCTAAGTTCCCACATGTTTGGGAGTTTACCGGGAAAGTTAAAACTGTTACACTGAAACTGCCTATCCTGTGCACGTTTAGCCAATGAGAATTTGCCTACTTGTTGAACACTCAGCCAATTTGTTTTTGCCCACTTTGTGCACTCCTAACTAAAGTTGAATCGGCCTATCTTATGATCACTGTGCCAAACTGTCTGAGTAATCCTAACGGACTTTGCATGCTTTGAGAACATAGGTAAATTAAATCGACCTATCTGTTAATATTGGGCAAAACCTATATCACCCAATTTGCAAGTGTTCAGCTAAAGGGGATTCTTTGCCCAATTGCCTCCATGTGCTAGATGTCTCCTCCTCATATTGTAACTGGAAAGATGCTAATCCTAGCATCACTGATATGCACCCTGATGGCATCCAGCCACATTAACCCCAGAAGTCAAGCACACACTAGGCCGCCTACCTTAACAAACATTGCTAACATGGGCCAACCTCTACATAACAGTGCATGGCAGACAGCAACCCATGCCTCTCTGCCCTGATCCACAACTAATAGAAATGCTAGACTCCGTGCTAGATTATCCAAAATACACGAACCCCTGAGAAGATCCCTTCCAACTATCAACCACAAATCTAACCTCAAGTCCAGCTTGACACCTTGTCATGCAAAGCAGTCTCTGCCACTACCCACCCAGATTATAAATGGTCCTCAGAACAACAATCACAAGTACAAGTCATGAGTTAATAATCCTGACAAATCTACCCTAGTCAGTGCAGCTATTGAGACACCCCCCCTCAAAGGAGCACTCATCAATTCAAGATCGCTTGTCGCCCACGCCTCTGATATTGCTGACTTAATCAAAGAAAGTAATTTGGACTTCCTGGCGATCACAGAAACATGGCTCCACAGTGCAGCAGGACCCGCACTCATGTTAGCTATCCCTGATGGCTACACTATAGCCAGACAAGACCGCGATAGTGCCCGAGGAGGTGGCATTGCCATCATCTCCAAAACATCTCTATGCCTACGACCAGCCCCTGCCCACTTGTCTCAATCCTGTGAAGCTCCCTCTGTCACACTCCAGATAAATAACTCACAAACACTTACCATTCACTTAATATATAGGCCGCCTGGTCCACTTGGAACCTTCGAGGAGGAACCTCATAATATACTCACTAACATCCTCAAACCCTCCTCGCAAATACTCTTACTAGGGGATTTCAACCTAGGTTTTATGGACCAATTGGACAAAAATGTCACAGACATATCCAACACAATCAAGGCACTCAAAAAGTTAATAAATCCACCCAACAAAAAGGGAGAATATTGGACTGGATAGCGGACTAGAACTGTACAGCCACTATTTTTTCAGTCCTGCCACTCTCCTGCACAGACCACTCACTGGTGTCTTTCCACCTATCTACTACTAGATCTGCCCCAAGGGTTCCCCAGGCAGCGCCTCCATGCTTAACTAGAAATAGAAAAAGTATTACGGTACAGAAAATTAACCCTGCTATCCTACCCACACTTAATTCTTTATCCACAAATCTTGATCCCAGCATCCTAGTCCAAGAATTTAACAATATTATGCTTACCACACTGGACAGAATTGCCCCTCTCAAACTTAGATCCAGCAAACCTAAGGCCCATTGAAACAAATGGTTCACGCCACAACTCAAAGACCTTCGTACCCTAAAAAGAAAAAGTGAAACCAATTGGAGACTCTGCCCCAACTAGTGAAAATAAAACCAAACTAACCTCACTTTCCTCTCATTATAAGAAGGAAATCTGCTTGGCAAAACGCAACTCCTATGATGAGCGTATTGCTAACTCCAATTCTAGCATGAAAGAGCTCTTTTCCATACTGAAAGAGCTCGAGTCCCCAATAGCTACACCTGACATCTGTACCAAAGATATATCTTGGTGTACAGACATCCAATATGCATTGGCCAACAAAATTGCCACGCTCCAAAATAAAATTCTGCAGAAAAAAATGTGTTAAACTTACGGCACTCGGCCAACATTCCTGTGCGTAATGTTTCACAATAACCTCTTCAATTTCTCCAAAATGTCTACACTAGAGGTAGAAAAAATTATAGTGGGGAATGCATTTGAGGGCGTAAGAAGTACACCGCCCACCTTGAACGGTACTCAAATTAGCTGGCTCCTATATGCAGACGATATCGTGTTATTAGATCTTACACAGATAGGTCTGCAATGGAAATTAACAGCTTTGAAAGCGTACACGGAGAAGATGGGCTTAGAAGTAAATACGGCCAAATCAGAGATCTTGACCCTTGAAAATCTAAAAGGAGCCTCCTTGAAAAAACAGAAATTTCACTGGACATTGGGAAAGGAACAACTGAAAAAGGTGAAGAGCAGCAGATACCTAGGTGTCTACATCAACTCGAGTTTATGTGACGAACCAATGGTACACAAAATATTAAGCAAATGCAAGCAACTAACAGCACAAGCACTGGTAGTTCATAACAAATACGGGAAATTCTCGTACAGACCAGTGATGAACTTTTATAAGAGCAAGGTTGTCCCAGCACTAATCTTTGGAGTAGAAAGCATGTTCGGCTGTACATGTGAAATTTGGTCTCGCTGTGAGGGCATGATCTGGAAAAAGATCTTACAAATTCCAGCAAGTTACCCAACGGCATGTGCCCTGTACGAAGTAGGAATGGTGACCCTGAACGCCAGAATCACATGGAACATGCTTTCACTATATGACAAGACAATAGAATCGGCAGGACCGCAATATGAGATATTGATAGAACAAGAACCAGTGCGGACACAGCCGATTCTCCAACAATGGAGAGCGAACTGCAAGAAAATCCTGCAAGAGGTAGGGGCGGATGCCAAATTGTTGATAAACAATCCAAATGCCGTAAAAAAAAAACTCTTTGAGCATGATTGGATCAGGACAATAGAGAAAAGAAGTGCACATAAATGCATGGCAAACAGCCCAGTGGAAGCAAAGGGTGTGAACCAGACACTCCAATACATGGAATTGTTTCCGTGCAAAACTCTAAGAAGGTACTATCTGAGGTTCAGACTGAACTTGTACGAAACACGTGATGTTCTCAGTAAAAGAAGGAATTGGGCAGGCAAAGATGTAAGATGAAGGTTCTGCCAAGCCAATACCAAAACTCTGAAACACTTGGTATTGCATTGCATCGGGCTCAATAATGTACGAAATAATATCTGATCCAAGAAAGAAACCTGGTGGCAACAAACAGTACTGAAGACTGGTGGGTACGTCTGCATTGCAGTACTCACAAAAAACGGTCCCTAGCACTTGCCTTGTTTCTCCAACAGCTGGATGGAAAAAATGTTGGATAAAAAAAGACGAAGAATCGCAGGAGCAGCCCCTTAGATGCAATAAGTGAACGACAGGACGCAAGTGAAATTAAAAAAAGACTTGTGGTTCATGCGAGAGTATATAGTAATATGCATCCAAGGAATTGCGAGAAGTTCTAGAAGTTAAAGATTCGATAGGTAGTAATTGTATTAGGTATTGAGTATTAAGTATAAAGGATTTTGTTCTTTCATTTTCAAAAGTTTGTATAAACTAAATGAAAATAATTAAAAAAAATAATAATTATCCTGTCACTAAAGCCATCCAATTGCAAAGGTGACTATTCACTGGATCAAATCTTTGAGCGAGAGAACTATAAGAGTCTTCTCTCCCTCAGGAGCAGCAGACCCCACCCCCATCCTGTGCGGTGCCCTCGCAAGGCTCTTGCGTCTCTCCAACTCTATACAATATCTTCACCAAACCCTTGTTTGAAGATCTGGACCTTCTGGGTATTACCTACACCAATTATGCAGATGATACCCAGATTCTCTTCCCGCTTTCTGGGGATTACAACAAGGACATGGGGCTGGTGAACAAAGTATATCTGATCATCCAAGCATGGATGGCCACTCGTGGCCTATGCTCAAATGATGATAAGACAGAGTTGATAATTTTGGGTTCTCAGGCGAACATCAATAAACTAGGTCAGAAATTTGCCTCATTCATCATTGATTGGAACTCTATTAAACTATCCAAGGAGGTAAAAACCCTTGGCTTCTACTTGGATTCCACATTGTCATTTGATAAACAGATCAAATCCCTGACTTCCACCACAGCCTATACGTGCAAGCTACTCAGAGAGGGCAAGCCCTTCCTCTCTGATGACAGTTGCCTGATCCTGGCTAGAGCTCTAATACTATCCAGAATCAATTACTGTAATGCTCTTTACAATGGTGCTAATAAAACAACCATCCACAAACTCCAAACCCTATAAAATATTGCTTTAAGAGCAGCCTTAGGTATAAACAAAAGAACCCACATCTCCCCTATCAGACGCCAACATAAATGGCTATGCACGGCCAATAAAATACAATTGAAGACACTTTCATTGACACACAAAGCCCTTAATAACTCTGCCCCTAGCTATGTTACATTTCAGAGAAAAACTGTCCATAGATTAACCAGAGCTGGTAATGCTAATTGCCTTACCATACCTAAACACAAGCTTACCACTATTGGTGGCAACAGCTTCCCTGTAAAAGACGCTAAATGTTGGAAAGCCCTGCCCCAAGATTTGAGAGCTGACCAACCTTTCCCACACTTCAGAAAAAACGTGATAAAACACATCATCGCCACAGACCCTTGGCCTCAGACCTGATAGATTATGCCCGTTGTCCCTGTTCACCTGCGTGCCTCAGTAATACACGGAGGCTCTGACTAAGTATGGCGCATTTTTGCACACTGCTCATGCTCATTCATGCAACTACAAAGGTCACTTTATCGCTGTACATATCTGCACATTCTGTATACTCTGTACTCTTGTAATTTTTTGTGTATATTTTTGTAAATGTTATGTATATTTGTAACTATGTAAGCTTCGCATTTTCATACTGCTGCGCCCTCTTACCTACGGGTCTGGTGCGCATAACAAATAAATAAACAAACAAACAAACAAAACTGCCTCGGGAAAGATGGGCCTGGTGGGTGTTTGGAGTAACTTGCACCCGGGGGAGCGGGACAATACCTACTACTCAGCGGTACACCAATCCTATTCGAGGATTGATTATGGCTTCATCTCCACGGCTTCTCTCCGAGATGTGCAGTCGTTTAGCACCCACATTAGCAAGATGTCTGACCATTTCCTACTGTTGATGGAATTGACAGTGGAAGAGAGGCTGCCCAGGAGGCCACTTTGGAGACCTAATGAGTTTCTCTTGCAAGACAGGCTAGTGAGAGATCTTCTTGAAAGAGCCCTGGGTGACTATTTGGATTTCAATAAGGTGGGTGACACGTCGGCAGGGGTTCATTGGGATGCCCTAAAAGCAGTAGCAAGTGGGAGCCTGATCGCTTCAGCGGCTGCACAGAGCAAGATTAGGATGCAGCAGAAGGTTGAGCTGCTTGGGGAAATTGAGAAGTTGGAGGAGCAGTGCAAGGAATGTAATAGTAGGAAAGGACAAAAGGATCTTAAAGCAAGACAGCTATGGGTGGTAAAGGCTGGGCAAATATTATGGAGAACCAGGCAGAGATTTTATGAGAGGGGAGATAAAGAGGATAGGCTTTTGGCCAATTGGTTGAGAGCAAGGGGAAATAGGAGCTTTATCCAGCAGATACTGGATAAGAGGGGCGAGCCGTGGGGCGGGGGTGAGAGTATAAGTGGAAGGCCTGCCGAAAGTTCTACCAAGTTCTAACAAGTGACTTGCTGAATGAGGGACCAGATGGCATATTTAGATACATTAGTTCTGCTAATATTATCAAAGAGGAATAGGATATGGCTCAACAGGCCAACAGAGAGACAGGAAGTGTTAGATGCCCTTAAAGGAATGGGGGGCAGGGCAAGAGCGCAGGGCCCGATTGCCTGCCAGCAGCATTTTACAAAAGTAGGGTGCATGTACTTGTCGAACCATTCCTGCATTTATTTAATACGTTTAAGGAAAGGGGGGTATTGGTAGCAGATTCATTGACTGAGGCCCAAATAGTTTTGATCACTAAGTCTGGCAAGTACCCTGCCCACTGAGCCTCCTACAGGCCCCTATCTCTACGTAACGTAGACACAAAAATCCTTACACAAATGTTGACCAATTGCTTGGGTCTGTTCATGCAATCCATGATTGACCCTGATCAGATGGGCTTTGTGCATATTGGGGGGCTGGGGATAACATCAGGAAAATCACGCTATTGATAGACAGAGCAAACAGACGGAAGGAACAAGCAGACTTGCTGTCCTTGGATGCCGAAAAGGCATTTGACTGGGTTCATTAGTCATTTCTAGAGAAGGTATTATATAAGATGGGACTGGGGCCCGGTATGATTAAGATGATCATGGGGAATTACGCATTAGGAAATCAGAGCAAATTAAGGGAATTACAGTAGGGAAGGGGGGAATATAAAATGTGCATATTTGCAGATGATGTCATCCTGTTGCTAACAGAGCCCATAAATTATCTTAAGGCAGTCATGGGGGAACTGGACCGTTGTGGGTCGGCGTCTGGGTTCAGGGTCAATAATGGGAAGTCTAGTTTTTGACCAGAACAGGCTCTCCTGAAACTGTTTGTTACGCTCACCTGGTATACACAGGAATGCCACTCAACCCTGGTTGCTTGATTCGTGCCCTGGACCCCTTCCCGATCCCGGGTGGTACCTTCGATGGAAGTTGTGCCTGAAAGCACAAGTGGACTAGGTTTAAGATCAGGTACAGTCTCCTCCCACCTGCCCTGGGTTCGACCCGATGGCCCTCCCCTCACCTTGTTGTGATATCTGGCGTGCTCTCCGTCCTGCCTTCTTTGCAGGGGTGCGTAGTCTTCTGCGGGCTTGAGCGGCAGAGTTATTTCACTGGTGCAAGCCCATTCAAGTGTCTTTAAAAGTAGGCCTTATTGCAGCAGTCTTTATATGTTACTGTCCTTGCCTTCCTTTCTTTGTGGTTAATGACTTTCTTTGCCCCCTTAGGTGAGCAGAGGTTCGGCGTGTCGTGCTGCTTGGGTTGAGCTCCTACCGGAATGGGGGGCACAAGAAGCGCACTACGATTTGGTAGGTAGTGCGGCTCTGTTTTGTCTTTCACTTGCTAACCTGTACTCGTTCTTCCTTTTCAGGTCACGATGGCCTTCTCTGGTGCGTGAGGTGCTCCGGAATGATGCCGACCTAGAGAAGCCCAACCAGGTGAGGTTCTCGTAATGACTGAGGCTTACGCCGTAAGTAACCAGTTCTAACGTTGTCTTTCTCTCTCTCCTTTCAGGTTGCTTCGTTCCGATGTGTTTGCAGTGTCCCGAAGATACCAATAGCTGGATGGATGGCCGCGAGTAGCAGAAGCATGGATGAGCATCGTGCAGATGCAGGATGGAATTCGCAGGTAAGTAAGAGTCTAATAATGATGTTCTTTGTCTCCTCTGCAGGTCCGTTGTTTCAATGATCGCCAGTATCAGGACACTGGACACGGTGAGCGTCACGGTGCTGGCTGCAGAATGACGCGAAGCGTGTTCTGTAGCTTGGGTGTGGTTTAAATAGCCGTCTAGAAATGTAGTTCCGGTAAAGTAGTCCCAGGCTACCATACCCCAAAACACTGTACAGCACAGTCGGGTTCTAGGAACTAGACTGTGTGGGTGCCTCCATATTGGCTGCAGGTCCCAAAGAAAAGTAGTCCCTTCAAGGATGTTCCCCATTCTGAACATGAGCCTGGCACCAAAGGCGAGTCCTGGAAGGTAGTGCAAGGCTCCTGGGGCCCCAATGGTACCCCGAATCCTGGATTCACCTGGCATGTGGACATGCCAGTGGGGGTTTGGGTCAAGGGTCGTGACGCCATTGCAGCTCCAGCAAGTGGGTCAATTTTGGTAAGCGAAGGGGAAACTGCGGTATCTGGGTATTAATATCACTAGCAGAGGGGGAAATCTTGAGGGAGCAAACTATCCTTCCCTAATTGGAGCAATCCAGAGGGACTTGGACCAATGGAGTAGGCTTTTGTTGAGGTTGGGGAGACGAGAAGTTGTCAAAATGAATATCCTGCCGAGAATTCTTGATCTATTCCAGAACGTCCCACTGGCGAACCCTGGTGGGAAACTGCATGCCATTCAGAGGAACATCTCAAGGTTTATTTGGGGGCATGGGGCGGGGGAGGAAGGCGCAGCTCGGCCACAATAGAATGGTGGCCCCTAAAGACAAGGTCGGTGAGTGGGTTGGCTTGCCCAGACATGTTAAACTACTATCTGGTGGTCACAGTTCAAGTTCTAGCAGACTGGTTTCAGAGTCTGAAAAGCACTAGTTCCTCATAAAAAAAGAAATAGCGGGGGGAGCATCTATGGAAACAGCCGTGGTTGCCCAGAACCCAAAGGGCCAAATCCGTGGGTCTAAATGGGATCTCTAGGTACATGATGGAAGCGTGGGACATGATCTCCAGAAGTAACCAGATAAGATTTCTCTCACCCTTTACAATCATCCATAGGAACAAAGAATTTAGGCCGGCACTCAGGGATCAGAGATTTAACAAGTGGGAGGTGGGAAGCTGTAGGAATATATGGACATAGCACAAGGGGGGATCATTGACATATGTGTAGATTGCAAAACCTCCTTTGGCCTAGATGAGGGGGTACGTTTTTGCTACCAACAGCTGTGACACTAGCTCCAAAACTCAGCCATGAAGGCCAAGATCTGCGACCTCCACAGCCTGCAATTCACCAATACCTGGGGTCCTGTGCTGTATTGCGGTGCAATTTCTGTCGAAGCCCGATTTCACCTGGAACTTTGTGGGCATCCTTCCAAGCCTGCAGTGACTCGAGCCAGCTCCCCAAAGTCCCCTTAGCCGAGACGAGAACTGAGAAAAGGAGAAGAGGCCCCTGCCGCGACAAACAACCTTCAACCAATCTTGAAAAAGGCGCCAACAAGCCAGGACCGAGAAGATCCTTTGCTGGGTGTCCATCTGCATGTGATCTGTCACCAGATAAAACTAAGCCCCCTACTTCTGTCGCCAAGACCAAGAAGCCTGTGACCAGGTATGCGGTTGCCTCACGCTGGAACCGTCCTACAGCAATTGCATCTTCATTCTAAGGTAATGTTCTGCCATTGCTATAACTTACCTCAGCGCTGCTTGCTTGATCCTGAGATGCTGGGGGCTGTAGATGGCTTGAATCCGGCACCCCTCCAGATCCCCATATGGTTAAATTGGAGTAGACAACCCATTGTACCCTAAGCAGTAGAAACCGCCTGCCTTAGAACACTGGTCCTTGGGGCAACCCTGCAAGGAACCATCCAAGCTTCCTTGACTGAAAGAAAGCCTAACTGTACTTACCTGCAAACCTAAGAAGAGATCCTGTGTAACTCTGCCTTCTGAACCTTGTGTTCCATTTCCTGCCTTCCTTCCTGAACACTGGTGGTATGGTGCCCCTCTGAATATTGTGTGACTCCCATAAGATAGGGTTGCACTCTCAGATAGGCTGGAACAAAATTACCAAAAGTTATAAGAAGTTGGAAAAGTTTGCATCTATGTTTCAAATGGTTTAACTATGTGATTGAGGTATTTGAAAAGCTATTATAAAGTTACTATACCTTTGGTCTATTATCTAAAGAATATTGCAAGTGTTCTTCTAATTCTATTGTGGTAATACTACTTAACTTGAATTACAACAGTGTGCTGTGAGAAGCCCAAGGGTATTCCCACTCCTATTCCCTATTGATCCTCTGTGCAGGAGGCCAGGAAAAGGCCCTTGCTCTTGATCCTGATCCTGGCCATCTGCAAGCGAGGGAGAATCACCTGGGTGGAGGGTATTTGAGGACTAAGGGTGGGATGCCCTTGGGAGAGACATGGTTCCCCCCTTTTCTACCACCATCCAACCTGACCCTACCGCAACCTTAATGGGCTATTGTAAGCCCACTCCCCTCACTTTCCCTAATGTTACATATCGCAGTACTGGGAAGAGGATACTAAGAGGAATTAACACTACACATTTTTAACACTTAGGCACTGGGACGAGGAAACTGCCTCCCCATTCTTGGGAAGGTCAAGCATGTCTTCCTAATTATGGTCAGGCAGATCTAATTGACCAGGCACACCTCCAGCCTGTTACAAGGCTGCAGGTACATAAAATGAGAGACTGCGAACACCCAAGTGAGAAACAGGGAGGTTGGCATGACAGAGACCAGCAAGGGAGCCGCTCTAAGAGGAGGCAGCCATGGTGGGACTGGAAGCTGAACCAGGACACCGGCAGACCAGTATTAAACAGGAGGCCGCCCGCGTCCACTGAAAAGCAGAAGGAGAACCTGAATGAAGAAAGAAGCATCCAGCAAGCGAGCAGGGAAGACCGCTGGTGAGTGTCGGAAGCGCACAGAGGCACCAGGAGCTCCGAAGCAGGCAAGTGCTGGTCTGTGCATTCTGAAAACTGAATTGAAAGCAAAATTACATTTAACCACAAAAGTGCATTATGAATACTGTACTGAGAGCAAACATATTTGAACTACAAGAATGCACAGTAGGGCTTGAGGAACACAGCCTTAAATAGCGCAAGGACAGCCCATTGGTCGGTCCAAAGCCAAATTTATGAGACTGGAGATAAAGCCGGCAAGATACTGGCCTGGCTAGAAAGACGAATCCAAACCAAGGGTCAGGTACGGGCTATCCTAGCAGATGGTGAGGAACTATTAACCGAGGACTCCGATGTTGTGGAGGCATTCGCTGCATTCTACAAAAATCTTTACTCCCCCCAAGCAAGGGCAACTGTCGCAGACGATACAGACTTCTTAGACTAGGTTGAACTTCCCTGCCTCTTAGAACACCAGGTAAGAGACCTCGAGTCCGAGATCACAACAGAAGAAGTGGAAGCCGCACTGTCGCAACTCCAATCTGGGAAAATCCCCGGGCCCAACGGCTTCCCGATAGAAACCTGGAGATGGCTAGGGGGTAAGGTGACGGGACACATGCATTGCATGTTCCTACGAAACAGGGTAGACTCCCCGCAGACCTTAGGAGGACATGTATAGTCATAATTCCCAAACCAGGGAAACCCTGGGAGCTATGCGCTTTCTATAGGCCCATATCATTAATAAATGCGGAAGCCAAGATTCTTGCGCGTATCCTGGCCAATAGACTACTGGGAGTGATCACATCCCTTGTCCACCCAGGCCAATGCGGGTTTATGCCGGGCAGATCCAACCGGATTAATCTGCTCAGAGTACAGCACCCTATTAATCAGGCTTCAACAATCTTGGATCCACTAGCACTCTTGGCTGTGGACTTGGAGAAAGCCGTTGACACCGTGGGATGGGACGCTCTGTGGGAAATCATGAGACAAATGGGATTCGGGCACGAGTTCATGTCTTGGGTGAAACTGCTTTAAGATTCCCCAGAGGCGGTCGTGCCGGTGAATGGTAGGTCCTCCAGGGTATTTTCATTGGACTGTGGGACCAGACAGGGCTGTCCCTTCTCTCCCCTGTTTATCCTTGCTATTGAACCACTTGCGATAAGACTTGGGACAGACCAGAATTGGACTGGATTCCGAAGGCCTTGGGGGAGGGAGGATCGTGTCTCATTGAACGCAGATGACCTTCTCATATATCTTGGTAACTCCACAATCTCTTGCCCGATAGTGTCCCGTATCCTCCTGGAATACCAAAAATTTGGCGGGCTTCAAGTGAACAAATGGAAAACAGTCTTTTTCCCGCTTCAGGGGGGGAGACGCTGCAATCACTGAACGGTGCCTGTACTCGGTCTCGATCCTTGGCTTCACTTACTTGGGTATACGCATTGGTCTGCTCCTGGATGACTTTCTCCAGCTTAATCTACAGCCTGTGATGGATAGATTTGCTGCTGATATGTCGCACTGGCAGTCTCAGTCTCTCCCCTTGACATTAATGGTCAAAGCAGCCCTGTTCAAGATGTTGACTCTTCCAAGATTTCTGTATGTCCTCCAGAACACCCCACTCTTTATCCCCCGAGCAATTTTTGTATCGATATGTGTCCTTCAGGGATTGTTATGTGGAAGGAAGCAGCCCCGCATTGCCCTTAAAACACTGCAGCGCTCAGTAAGGGATGGAGGCATCAGTTTTCCATCTCTTCGCATCTACTACTGGGCAGCTCAAGTGGTGGTGGTGAACGACTGGCTACACAGTGACTCCGAGCTCCCACACATTGGGGCTGAAATAGGGAGTGCAGGACCTACCACTCCGCTTCAGATACTGTATGGCAAGAACAAAAGAGTAGTGGGAATGTCAAGGATGACGCAACACATCCACCAAGCCTGGAAAGAGGATCGACAGCATACTGGGTGGAAAGCAATGCCATCCCTGGAGCAACCCCTATGGCACAATAAACACCTCAGTGAAATCCCAACAAATGGGGCACTTTAGGACCTCGGAGGAACAGGTCATATGTACCGTTGCAGACGTAGTAAAGGATGGTCAACTTTTAGATTTTGAGACGCTGCAGAAAAGGTTTGGGTACCTACCTAGCGAATACATTAGGCATTTCCAATTAACACACGCCATCAACGCCCAATTCCCTAACCTGGGTGAGCTTCCCAAATTCTACCCCTCGAGACTAATATTTTCCCGCTCCACATCCCGACCAAGGTCATTTACACATTATATCAGGTCCTCATCTCATTTGGTACCCAAGAACTTGCGGGCTAAGGGAGAAATGGGAAGGGAACTTGGGCCCCCTGGAAACCGAGGAATGGCTGGAGGCATTAATGTTTCCATGAGAGATTGGTATTGACGCCAAGCTAAGATTGATTCCACTTAAAATGTTACACCAATTATATTATTCTCGATCAATGATGGCACGATGGGGGGCCGTGGACAGTGGAGAATGTCTGAGATGCAAGGGTGTGGAGGGCACCTTCTTTCATATGGTGTGGGGCTGTGACGTGCTTCAGAGCTTCTGGGGGAGATGTATAAACAAGATCTGAGGACTTGGGATCCCCGGTTCCACTGGACCCGAAAGAAATTCCTAGCAGTGGCACTGGGAGCAGGGAAGAGACTGCTGCAACTTTGGGCACGGTGCAATAATTTAGCCTAAACCGATGGACCAATGATGTGGACAGATGTGCATCCCTGGAAAGACGCTTTTACTAGGCCAGAGGGTGCCCCAAAAGATTTCAGAAGGTCTGGGGGGAAATGGACAGGCACTTGAGGACTACTGACAGAGGAAAACCCTTAGGGTCCACAACGTTCTTTAATGTATTGTGTCCCAAGCCCAGCGGTACAGATCCCTATGGCCCTCCGCGATGTTCCTGTACTAACTGTACAATGCTCCTTGATCTGTAAAGCTGTCTTGTGCCGGTGACTCGGTTGGTTGTTTAATGTTGATATGTATTCATTATTGAAACAAAACAGAGGTATTAAAAAAAGAAAAAAGAAGGCATTTTTGAATACCAAACTGAAATCAAACTTAATTAAACTACAAGAGTGCTTTTCCAATAACTAGAGTGGTTTTTCAACTTAAACCATAAGCAACACAATTAACCATTGAATGGAGAGCAACTCACATTCATAGCAAATTAAAACCATTAAGCAATTTACATATGAAACACAATATAAACATTAAAGTATAATCCAAGAGGCTAACAAGGAGAAACCAAAAAGTGTGGAACTTTGTACGCATGGCCAGGAGGCCAATCAAAAGACATTAAGCAGAAACATGTTGGTGCACAAGAGCAAGTACCAGGGAACACTGTGGTGCACAGGAGCAAGGGCCAAGGAACCAGCAGGGGGCTGAAGAGCCCTGGGATCCAGGATGCGCAACCTGTAATCGGTGGACCGTGTGGTCTGACAACTGCGCCTAGACCAGTGAGCCCTAAATACTCAAGATCCAGAATATTTGGAAACCCAACTGGTAAAACGAACTAAGACACATACAAAAGGGGAAGTTAAAGTCTTAGGGAAGGGAGCCCTGAGACTGAAAAATCTGTTCATGTCTTGAGAGCGAGATCTCAAGACCCCTTTTTTGTTTGGGACTGTGTTGCATGAGACTTGGAGCGGGAACCAAGAGGATTATCTTGAACTATGTTGCTTGGAGCTCGAGAGAGGTCATCTTCAGACTTTTGTGGGACTTTCTTAAACTTGGGGGAAAGAGCTGCGAGCTGGAATAAGCACCGAACTTTGAGTTGAACATTGCTTCTTTTATTTATTAACATTCCTACACATTGTTAGTCTAAATGGTGAGGGCAAGTATAGGTTGTGGACACAGACAGACTTTCAAGTGGGACTATTTGACGCTGACTTTCCTTAGTTCCCACCTTAGCTACTACACTAAGCACAAGAAAACTCTTACACACTAGAAGTAATATAAAAAATATATATTTATTTATACACACTAGGCCTTCAACCATCTTGACATTTGATTTAATAAAGTGTCTTAGTTTGAAATCTAAGTCTGTACTCTGTGTCTTACTTCATGATGCCTTTACAGTGCCTAGTGTGTATAAATAAATGTATATTTTTATATAACTTCTAGTGTGTAAGAGTTTTCTTGGGCTAAGCGTAGTAGCTCAGAGTTCTTTCTACCTCATTACAGCCCTCCTCCCTCAGACCAAGCTTGGCTGCTCCGCTATTGCTACCAAACCTTTGGGTGGTTCCGGCCTAAATTAAGAAGTGTAACCCTGATCACCTAAGTGGGATTTTCCAAGTTCTGTCACAGGCACTAACTAGTGTAAAACTCACTAACACTGTAATGTACAGTCCTTTCATTAAGTGCTCCCTCTGTCATTAGAGACATGCACCGAAAATAGCCAAAATTTCACTATCGTACATAGTGGAGAAATCTCCCCCTTTAAGTTTACAAATGGGACATGGGAGTTTGCGACCCCAGTTTTCCACTTAGAGGATTGTTTAGGTGATGAGAATTGCATCACAATTGAAGACACTTATCAACCATGTAGACAAAGTTGCACGCAACAACTTAAATCAAATGATTGAAAATCTCAGTCTAATGGCAGATGATAGTGAACATGAACTCACCAATTTCATATTGCATCTGTAGGACACTAAAAAGTGATGAAAACAAAAATGCCAATTCTTTAAACGGTTCATAGTGATAATACCGAATTTAAAAATCTCGAAAACCAAAATCTCGAATACAAAAGGCCGAAAAATAAAATATCGAATTTTGTTTTCAATGTGTTTTTTTTCAAAATGGGGGGGTTCCCCCCCAACCCCCCTTTTTTTTATTTTTTTTTTATTTTACCCCTTTTTTTTACTTACCTGACCCCAAAAACATATATAAATAAATAAATAAAAAATTCGATATTTTTTTTTTCGATATTTTATTTTTCGGCCTTTTTGTATTCGAGATTTTGTTATCGAGATTTTGACTGACCACCTCTTTAAACCTGTCCTTTGTGGAGGGTATTCATATTGGGTCGCCAGCCGGCACACACTCATATCCTGCCAGCCGGCACACACTCGTTTAAGTGCCAGCTTGCAAAGCAAATTAATTAAATCTGACAATATGCTGTGGTCTTGCAGGCAACAAACAGTATCCAGATACCTTACCTACCAGTGCTCCGAGAAGGGACTGGCAGCCCTTCAATCGAGATGCTATCCGGGACAATTAGCAGAAATTAACCTCACCCTTTCTCTCTGGTGGGAAGAGGGACACATTCTGGAATAGATAGTAAGTGTATGTAAGTGCGACTGTGCTATTAAGGGGAGACTTTTGCCCTCTTCTCTATACATTGTATTCTGAAAATATCTGATAAAGCGTTCTGTGGGAATAGGGATATCCCAGATCCCAGTGCAGTTTCAGTATGTGACAAGGGTAAGACCTGTCCCGGCAACACAAAGCACAAAGAAAAAAGAACAGAGGGTCCTAACCAAGGCGGCACAAGGACCAGAGACCTATTTACAATAATGGCGACTAGGTCCTGGCCTAAGGTGGCAGATTGCCACAGGAGTGGCATTTTATAGCAGTTTATTTTCAATGTTATTTTTTAAATATAAAGTTAATTTTGTTTCGGGGAATCTGGCTTCTCCAAAACAACACACAAGGGATTTTGAGCTATTATGTCCTTCCACTCTAACAGCTAAAGTCTTTGCTGGCCAAACATGTGTATATGCTTGAGATTTACAAAAGCTTTATTGTTGGGGGGTGACTATTGTTTAAAAAAAAAATATAAAGATTTAAAAAATGTGAAGCAAACCCAGTCTGCCTTAGGTATTTATTGATTCAGTCATACAACTGAAATATAATACAACAAGGAACCGATTACCCCGCTCTATGTCCAATTTGTTTAGGTTAGTGTACCACCTGGAATCTAGCGTGACCACAGGGCACGGCTAAGAAGAAAAAAGAAAATAAGAAAAACAATCCTGTCACAACAAGCACAAATAAGAGACAGTTTAAAAAGACATCAAGATTTGTGAAAGCAAGAAGTATTGCAAGAACAAGGTGCAGGAAAGTGTCCCCCTTGTTATTTGAGATCCGAGCCTGGTCGAGGGAGATCCAGGGGTGAAAAACTAGCACCCGAAGCTCACTGAGAAGAGAACTGTTTTTGTGAAATTGTTGAAAGCAATAGTGAAGGGTCTATGCCCGGAAGAGTTGGGCCCACGGGTGAAACCGTCACCGTGAAGCAGAACTTTGTGTTTGTTTGTTGAATACCTCAGGCCTTGAAGGAAAAAGACTTTATTGAAAAGAGACTTTACCATCAAAGGACCCAATAGCTGGAATGGAACTGTCAGCTTATGCTGAGAAGGCTCGAGCGTGTGCCTTGCCAGCTGGAACGGGACTGTCAGCTTATGCTGGGAACGGAGACCTCAAGGGAATCACATCCTGACATATCATTTGAACACTATTTCCTTTATTTTGATACCCTATCCCACACTCTTTCTGTAATTATTTGTAAGGAATTGGCAATAGGTTTTCCTTAGTATAGGCCCTTTTATTTGGACACGACGCCACTAGGTCTGCCTTATTTTTCATTTGATGGTCAACGCTTTCTCCCATCTTAGATTTAGGCTAAGCATTTTTCCATCCTGCATTTGAAGTTCAATAAACACCCTTGAACTGTGATCAAATGTGTCTGTCTCTACTGTTGCCACAATGAGTTCCTTACAGTGCCCGTACCCCTATCCAATGACATCACACATTTCGGGACTCCCTTTTTGTAGCAACTTCCTGAAACAACATCTCCCATAGGAAAGCACAAGCATGGAAAGCAGCAATACCTATTCTATTCTGCATATTCAGACACCAGCTTGTGCGGACTGCTTGGTAAACAAAGAAAAACTTGCTGTCTCTTAAGAATAAAAAATAAAAAATAGCAATACCTCAGCTCTGCAAACCTCTGCATCATGAAAAAGAAACATACAGGTCTGAATGGACCTACTCCACCACTGTGTGCGACACCTGCAGGTCACCTTCTGAATCCTAGCAGCAACAGAATTCTACATTAACAAAATACATAACATGCTTACCACGGATTTGGGTAATAGTAAAGCACCACTTACAGCGCTATGTATCCATATTACTGTGAAAATTAAGCGCCATACTATAAACAAATAAGTTCCTGTTCAAAGCGTCAGCCTTTTACAAAAGATATCCTCGGTACATTATCGGTTCGCAGATCAGTGCAGTGCCTTTCCAAACCTACCTCCACTCTCCCGCTAATGCAGCAAACCCAGGGAGTCAGCCGGGGCGATCTTCTAAAACCAGCAGACACAGCTCACACAGCAGAACACGAAAGTCATCCCGCAGAGACAAGCGGCGTGAAGACAGAAGAGAAGACTCAGAGCAACACAGGCACAGAAAAGAGCACCACGACAGAAAATCAGATATCTGGGAGCGTCCCCGCACAGATGACACAAGTCAAATTCCTCCTCATCGAGTGGCGACCAGAAAAGAGGATATGTACACGCCGTAGGGAACAACAGAGCCACCGAATACAGCCCATACCTGCTGCTGCAAATAAATGGACAGAGCCGTGAATTCCTCATTGACACCGGAGCCACGGTAAATGTCATCAATAAAAGGAACATAATTCCCTTTTCAAGAAGAAAGAGTTGAGGAAAGCAGACACTGACATATCCATACGGCACAAACAAACCTCTCGACTGCAAAGGAATGTTCACTGCCACGTGCCAGTACAAGGACAAGAGATTAAAAGTCAAAATATATGTGGTGAGAGGAGAAGTGCCAGGGGGAAGCATTCTCAAATTTCGGTCAGCCATTCAAATGGGTTTAATACATGTTATGTACCAGATCATGTCCGCATACACGACCAGCCCGAAGGAAATGATGAAGAAAATGTTCCCTGCACCGTTCAAAGGCCTCTGGAAACTTAAAGGCAAACTAATCAAGCTACACAAACACACAGGTACAACTGACGGCCCAACATTATAGGGGCATCCCCCTCAACATCCAAAGGCATGTGGTGGACGAGATACAGTGCCTTCTAGAACAAGACATCATTGAGCCAGTATCAGGACCAACACCTTGGGTGTCCCCCATATTACCTCTGCCAAAGAAGGAGAACACCACCAGCATCTGCATCTGTGTAGACATGAGCCCCCAACGTGGCGATAGAAAGAAAACGACACCTGGCACCCTGAATGACTGACATGATGCATCTGCTGCATGGGGCAAAACTATTTTCAAAACCAGATTTAAACAAGGGCTATCATCAGCTAGAGCTACATCCGTCCTCCAGATATATTACAACCTTTTCTACACACCTGGTACTCTTCAGGTACAAGAGTCTCAGCTTTGGGGTATCGTCGGCCGCAGAGATCTTTCAAAATGAAATTCCACAAGTCATCAAACATATCCCCCACTGCCTAAACTATAGCGATGACATTTTGATATTTGATGCCACACAAGAAGCACATGATGACATGACGACACGCTACGGAGAGTGTGCATGGCGCTAGAATAGGCCAATTTGACATTAAATGCTTACAAGAGCAAACTCAGCAAATCAACGCTAAAATTCTTTGGGCACATATTCTAAAACAGCCTACAACCAGACCCATACAAAGTGCAAACATTAATGGAAGCCCCTACACCGACCAGAGTGTCTGCAGCCAGATCTTTTCTAAGAATGGCGAGTTACTGCACTAGATACATTCAGGACTTTGTTTCAGTCAGCACGCTCCTCCGACTACTCACTGGGAAGGGACAAGAATTTTCCTGTTCCAGTGAATGTGATAAGGCGTTTCAGGAAAACAAAAAACGAATTTCCTCCGCCGCATGCATGGCGTATTATGATCTGGAACTCAACACAGAAGTGACAGTTAATGCCAGCACTGTCGGTTTTGGGGCGATATTAGCACAAACAAAACCAGGAGCCTCGCACGACTCAGCAAGACGCATAGTAGCGTATGCAAGTCACAGCCCCTCTTCAACAGAATGTGCATACTCGCAACCGGAGAAAGAGTCTTGCAGATGAATGGGCATGTGAACATTAACATCTGTTCCTGTATGGACGTCCATTTACCATCATCACAGACCATCAAGCCCTTACCACCATCTATGGCAAATCAACAGCCAAGATGCCGCCACGCATTGCAAGTGGGGACTCGACTACAAGAGTATTCCTTCAACATTATACACCACCCCGGGAACGGCGACAACCCGCGGACTTCTTATCTCGATATCCCCTACCAGCGCAGGACGAGAGACAATCCATCAAAGCCAACCAATAAATAATCTAGTAAGTCACGCACTGCCCAAATCAATCACGACTGCACAACTGCTAGAGGGCCTAAAAAATGACCAGCTGCTCCAGAAATACAAGAATGCTTGACGTCGGGCCAGTGGCATGCCAAAAACAAACACAATCAGCCACTATCTGCAGCTGAAGAGAGACACTTTCAAACATTCCGACTCATAAGACATACGGTGTCCATCTCCCCAGAAGGATTATTGCTAAAAGAAAATAGGAGCGCCATCCCGGCAAGCTTGCAGGACCAAATACTTGCTTTGGTGCACACAGGACATCGAAGACTTGTCTCCACAAAAAGACAACTTAGAACCAAATTGTGGTTCCCACAGATGGACGAGAGGGTGGAACAGGTACTAGGAAAATACATAGCATGCAAGGCAGTCGCCCCACGCACATTTCCTGAGCCCCTCAAGATGACACTGATGCCACTACAGGTATGGGACGAGGTTGCCATCGACATGTTCAGCCCACTAGCCAATGGCAAGTATGTACTTATCGACAAAATGCAACAGTGCTCACGCGGTGATACCGGCAATAGACAAAACATTTGCCGACTATGGAATTCCCTCTAACGTGAAGTCAGAGAATGGACCCCCCTTAAGCGGACTTGATAAGCGGACATGATTTTGCCATGTTTGCAGAATACCTCGGGTTTCAACATCATGAAGTCACACTACTGTAGCAGCAAGCAAATGGAACAGTGGAACATGGGCAACCTAAAACGCACTCTACAAGTATGCTCAATCACGATGGGATCCTTTATTCAGGCAATATGCACCTTGTTGCGGGACTACAGAAACACGCCACATAGCTCTACAGGAACGTGTCCTTCAGCGCCAATGTTTGGCCGTGTCATAAGAACCACACTGCCGCACAATCTTAACAGTTCTATCTCCGCTGAATGTGCTGACTCGGCCCGGAGAAAAGATAAGGAACGCAAGAACAAAATGAAGGAGTATGCCGACCGTAGGCGGAAAGCAAAGCCCTGCAACTTCCAAATAGGAGATAAGGTACTGGTACGGCAAACCCAAGACTCTAAAGAGGCCCCCGCTTTCAAGCCAGAGCCAAGGACTGTGACTCACGTACAAGGATCCATGATACCAGCAGCCAGCCCCACTGGCACCGTCACCAGAAGCTCTTCTTTCTTTCGGACCTTTGAAAGTGAAGAGCATCAGGAGAACAGCGACCCAACAGGCAGTGAGGACTCGTCCGACCTGGACTCGGACTACAGAGAAGGCGACATGGACACCGATGATTGTGACAGTGACTGCAATGCAGAAGACCCTCCATACGTGCAAAGCCCTTCTCAAGGGGTGGTTCTCAAGCCATCTCGTTGGAATGAAGAAATGAGTTAAGACTCTACGCTTCTTGTTGTGTAAGGGGGAGACGTAATGTCCTCCGATCATTATTAATGTTGTGAAGTGAGACCTTGTCCCCTTTCTGTTGTTGTGTTGTGGATTACAACCCATGCGTTGTTGTAGGCGGAGCGCTCGCCTGTGCGCCAGTTCGCGCCTTATGCTTGAAGAGGTAACAGCCTGATTCAACGCCTTTGCGCTTCATTGATTGTCGTCTCATTTGCCTCTTATATTTAACTGCCTATATTCATATGCTTACATATAACAGTCACCCACTAATGGATGAAAAACAGGATTTCTTAAAAAATAAAAATAAAGACAAGCCTCACCTGCCCAGAGTTTCGATACTTGGATGCGATAGCCCCAGCTACAGCCTGGTCCACGTTGGCAGTGTCAAACACAACAAATGGTGCATGGCCCCCAAGCTCCATGGAAACTCTTTTCACACCGTCCGCGGCATGCTTCAGCAGGATCTGTACCAAGAGAGAACAAGTAAGACTCAATCCCTTATCGGTTTGGTGACATGGTTTTGGTTGGCTTCAGGAGTAGGACTCTATTTCGCCATGTGTATGCACTGCGATCAGAGCCATATAAAGCATGGTCACAAACTTCTAATGTATGCAGTATTGTGAAAGAAAGCACAGTAGTCTAATGGTTCCAGAAGAAGGTTAAGAAGACAGTGGTGGATTTTTAAAAACATTTTCTTTACTAAGTTGGGAGTTCGGCAGGCTCATTAAACTAGACTGCAAACTCATCCAGTACATACTTGCTTTGGAGGGCAGCTCGTCGCAGGTGACTCACCTGGTCACGCAAGTTTATTGGGGCAAAGGCTAGGGTGGAGGAATAGAGGTGAGAAAGCTTCGAAAAAGGTTGAGAGGTGGGAAAGCTGCCAAAGGGTGAGAGGCAAGCATCCCTACAGATACAGGGTGTACCAGCCACTTTTACTCCCTACAAATGGGCAAATACTCCCAAAAAATAAAAATAGCAAGTACAAATACAAATGGGAAACCGACACATAAGGTGCATATCCCCCAGCTTTTACCGAAACAGCCCCATGGATATGTTTGGACAAGTAGCACACATAGTGCCACAGGACGAAACTATTATCAATGCCTGATCTGAAGAGGTAAAAATGCATCTTTCAATGTGCATGATTGACCAGGTGCAAACACGTATTTATGAAGAAGAAAATTCTGCTTTACAATAAAAACATGTTTTACTCAAGTATAACATACTCCCATTAGGAATGGGACTTATTTTTTTACTCAATAAAAAATTATTTTACTCCCACTTCTTAATCTTATCTGGAGCACTGGATGCAAGTTCCATTTCCCTTTGCCTCCATTAGCCCCCCTTTCATGCCTGGAGTTGGGATGGGGAGAAAGCCAGAGGCATAAGGTAGATGATGAAACAATTAAAGAACGTAGCACAGAGTCAATTCCAGGGCTCCCACTTAATTTTGTAGTGCGATTGTTGGGAGGAAGGTATTCATCTCTGATGGGCTGTCGTTTTTTGTTCTTATGTTTCCATCAATCCTACCAGTCACTTGTATGCCAGCCTTTTTTACTCCCTAAAAAACAAGTAAATAACAAACAAAAATACCCCTATGAAAAAATAGGAAACACGTACATAAGCACCTGGCCCCTGCTTTGCAAGACACAGCTCCTCAACTATGTCAGTATCAGAAGTACCAGCAGAGCATGGCCCGGGAAATGCACCTTCAATTTACAATGCAGTATGGATTAGCGTATAATAGATTATTATTCGCCAAAAAAAAAGAAACCACAAACGAATGGGAATGCAATTACTTTTTCATTTCATTTCAGCTTTATTTCGGCCAATCCGCTATAAAAGCACATAAAAATACAACATCATTATACACAACAAATATTCATAAAATCCCATTGCCATAAAAAATACCCATAAAACCAAGAATAAAATATCCATCCCCACAATATTGTCAAATAATCATTTCAGAGCTGTAAAAAAAAAAATATATATATTTAATATATCAAGGAGTTTTTAAAAAAGCGCAACGCGCATTGATGACGGATGCTGCCAAATATCCCATGGTGAAGTAGCTTCCATTTCAAGGGGGGACGTGAGCATCTAAGCAACGATAACATGTGACTTCCACCACCATGTCCACAGTCCAATATCCAGTTCAAAAGATCAAACAAACAAGGAGATAAAGTATACAAAGTGGGCCTCTTATATCAGCCCAACTTTGCCGCTATACGCCTCCATGCTCTGATCAAGTAATTGCAAACAGAATGCACCGCCAAAGAATCTGTAGAATCGTGGCGCAATAACATTGCCTGATCCGTAATGTGAATTGACCTGGGCAGAAACAATGGTTTTAAAAACGTTTTCCTGATATCCAAATAACCCAGACAAAATGAAGTGGATTATGGTTTGTGATCAAGTGCCACAAAATGGACATTCTTCCCCACTGCTATTTCTCCAAATACAGCTCCAGTGTCACTAGTAAAATACTGAATCGCAGTTTGATGTACAATGAACGTAGCCTTTAGGCTGGATGACATCTGAGTTTGTGATTAAGGGAGTCCTTCAATCAAAAGCAGAATTAGATAATGGGAGTTTGTTCACTCAGAACCACAGGCTAAAGGAGTATTGGGATTGTAAACAGATTCTTGGTTATGAAAAGTATGGTAATGGGTTCCATACACATTTCATGCAGTTACCTAAAATATGTTTAACCTGCCTTTGCGTTTTGGAACGCGGGTTAATTTGCAGCTAGAGTCCTGCTCTTGTGTAGTTCACTAAATAAACATACTACAGTAAACATCTCTTTGTTAATTCAGGACGGTGAATTGGCACAGAATAATAATTCAAACGAAAGCAACCTTTATAGATAGATGTGTTTTTGGGTTTTAGTAGTAGCTGGTGTTCTAATCAGGGAGTTGCCTTTTAAACTCTGGTTGTACTGGCAGCTGGTATTGTTACATCACCCCTCAAGCACCACAAGTCTAATAATTTATTGCAGTTTAGTAATTTCTGACAGATCTCATGAAGGTAATTTAAGAGGAGCCCTGTTGTCAATCGGTTGCTCCATGAGGCAGAACAAGTACATCCCGGTAAAAACGTTTAGTGACAACCATTTTGTAGAAGCCAGTGGCTGCTTTTTTTTTTGTAAATTGTCTTTATTATTTTCCATATATCAACATTCAAACATTGTAACAACTTCCACCCCAACTCCCACCCCCCACACCTCCCCCCACCCCTCCCAGGACACACGTGTTTTCATTTGGGGATTACATTATGTATTAAAAATGTCCGTGACCTTGATGTTGTGTGGGCACCATTGTTCCATAAAGTCAGACTGGAGATACTCTAGGACTCCTCCCCATTCCTTAGCAAACCTGTCCCTCGTTCCTTGGATTGTGTGAGTGACTTTTTCCATTGCCAGGTGCGCCCAGACTTTTTGAAGCAACGTAAAAATCAGATGGGTGTCTTTCTTTTTCCAATTCTGGGCTATTGTTGTCCATGCTGCAATGAGAAGTCCCATAAAGCTTCTCCATTGTGCTTTTTTGTATCTTCTTGCTGTGTCATCTCTTATTCCACACAACCAAACGCCCTCTCCCAGTTGTCCCACATCTGGAAATATTTTACCCATTTCTCCCTTAACTTCTTCCCAAAACGGCACTATTCCTTTGCAGGCCCACTAGGTGTGTTTCCACGTCCCCACCTCTCTGCATTCCCTCCAGCATAGGTTTGAAGTTTTTGGGAACATTATGTGAAGCCTCTCTGGGGTGTAGTGCCACTGTGTCACAATTTTAATCCACATTTCTCTTATTTGTGCTGATCTGGTCGTTTTGGGGATCAGAGTCCAAAGGTCCTCCCACTGTTTTCTTGTTGGTTCCTCCCCCAGAGTTCTGCTCCATTGGATCATGTCTGACCACTTAATTTCTTCATACTGTGTATTTATGAAGGAATATAGAGTCAGTACCCATTTCTTTGCCCCTGAGTTGGTTGTAACGTATTTCTCAAACGGAGTGAGGGTTCTCGTTGCTGCCGTCGCTATGTCCTGGGATTTTAACCAGTGTTTGAGTTGTTCATGTCTATATTTATCCCGTGTGGAGAGTGATGGGAATGGGAGGCAGGATTTGTATGATCTAATTTCCTTGTTGATGAACATTTCCCCAATTTTCGTTATTCCCGCCTCCTCCCAGCTTTCATATGCCCCCTGCTCCATCCCCAGTGGAAACTGCAGATTCCTACATATGGGGGTAAATGGGCCTAGCGTGGTGGTCATTACACCCTTTCGTGTTTGGATGTCCCACGCCTCCATCGTTGTTTTCATTATTTCGCTAATCCCTATGTTGGGGTGTCTGTGTTGTTTCTGTTTCCAGAGTAGTTCCACTAGCGGGGTTCTTGCCACTGCTCTGTCTTGTGCTGCCCAGATCGGTTGTGGATCGTCGCCCAGCCACTCCCGTAGCACTTTTAACTGGGCAGCTTGGTAGTATTTCTGGAAGTGAGGTAGCGCCAGCCCACTCTCCCTGGTAGGTGTGGTCAAGATAGCCCTGGCCAGTCTCGGGGTTTTCCCCTTCCATACAAAGGTTGTGATTACCTTCGACAGTGTTTTAAAAAATGATCTGGGTACCCCTACCGGGAGGGACTGAAAGTAGTATAGTATCTTTGGGAGGATGGTCATCTTTACTGCTTGAATCCTGCCCCACCAAGAGATCAAAAGGGGATTCCATCTTTCCAAATCTCTACGGGCTATTGTAAGAATCTGCGGGTAGTTTTTACCATAGAGCTGCTCCACCCTGTGTGTTAGTGTTATTCCCAGGTATTTAATGCCTTCTGCAGCTATCTTGAGGTTAAGTGCTTTTGCTTCTCTTTCTATCTCCCCCCCTGTCTCCCGCCAGAATTAGGATTTCCGATTTGTTCCTATTAATTTTTAGACCTGAGAGGACCCCGAAGTCTTCTAGTTCCCCAACCGCTGCCGCCAATGTTCGGCCCGGCTCCTCTAGTGCTAACAACATAATGTCCGCATATGCGGTTACTTTGTGTTGAATGCCTGCCATGTCTATCCCTTTAATATGTGTGGCATCTCTTAATTTCATTAGTAGGCGTTCTAGAAAGATAGCGTATAATAACGGGGAGAGCGGACATCCCTGTTTTGTTCCACGGGATATAAATACCTTTTCAGTAACCTCCCCATTGATGGCCACTCTGCAAGTTGGGGCGTTATAGTTCGCTTTTATTCTTGCAATAAAGTGCTCCCCAAATCCCATGAATTGCAGGGTCTTAAATAGCATGGACCATTCAACCCGGTCGAAGGCTTTCTCTGCATCTACTGCAAGTAGACTAGCCGGGGTTTGCTTTATGCCTATTTTTTCCACCAAGTGGATGATCCTTCTAAGGTTGTCGTGGGTTTGCCTACTGGGATAAAGCCCGATTGATCTAGATGCATTAGCTTTGGGAGAAGAGGGGAACGTCTTGCTGCTAATATCTTAGTGTATATTTTGGCGTCAATATTTATTAGGGAGATTGGTCTATGTGAAGCTGGGTATAAAGGGTCCTTCCCTGGTTTGTGAAATACTAGGACCTTCGCTTCGTTCATTGTGGGGGTCACGTTGCCACAATCTTTAAATGAGTTTAGGAGCCTGGTTAGGACCGGGATTAGCAGATCCGCATATTTCTTATAAAATGGGGCCGTGTAGCCATCCGGACCTGGAGCTTTATTTAATGGGAGATCAGTTATTGCTTTTTTAACTTCCTCTTCCTTAATAGGGTCCTCTAAGGCCTGCCTGTCTACTTCTGAGATTTGGGGGAAGGTGAGGGTTTTCAGATATGTGTCCTGTGCGTCTACCTCCGGGTGGTCAGTGGAGTAAAGTTTTTGGTAGTATTCTCTGAACACTTCCCCTATGTCTTGTGTACGCGTGAGATGTTCCCCTTTCGTGTCTCTGATGCTTTTTATCGTAATGTCTTTCTGTTTTGCGCGGAGTTGTCTCGCTAGTAGCCTATCTGCCTTGTTTGCTTTTATGTAGTATCTTTGTCTTAGGTACAGCAGACTCCTTTGCGCTCCTTTTGTGCGTAGCAACTCTAGTTGACCCCGAGTGTGTCTAAGCGTCTTCTTTAGTTCTCTAGTGGGTTGTGTCACGATTTGCCCTTCTAGTTCTGTTATGGACCTTTCCAGTTCCTTTTCCCACATATACCTCTGTTTCTCCTTCGTGATTTTCAGTGCCATCATCTTCCCACGAATCACCGCTTTAAACGCCTCCCAGACTGTGCTCATAGATACTTCCCCTGTGTCATTTTGCATAAAGTATTCTATCATTTCCCTTATGGATTCCCCCGTAACCAGGTCTTGGATTATGTCCTCCGGTAACCTCCACCTCCATAGACCATTAGATTTCCCCAGAAGTTTCAGATTGAGCCACAGGGGGGCATGGTCTGATAGTGCAATTGCCCTAAATTTTCCAAACCCTGGATCATGCCCTTGAGCCCCACTGATGCCCAAAAGTAGTCAATTCTTGACATGGAGTTATGCACATGTGAAAAGTATGTAAACCCTCTTTGCTCCCCCTTCAGTTCCCTCCACACATCATTTAGGGCTAATTGGTCCATTTGTTGCTTGAGGCGTTTTGACGGTGCCCCTTGGCCATGTACACTCCCCGTGCTTCTGTCTAGTTGTGGGTCCCCATGCCATATTCAGGTCTCCCCCCAAAATCACCTCCACCCTTGCGAAGGATTCTAGTTTTCCCATGGTCTCTCAGAAAGCCATCCTGCCCCACATTGGGCGCGTATACTGATGCTAGAGTGATCCGCTGCCCTTCAAACACCACGTTGGCGAACACATACCTTCCCTCTCTATCTGTGATGGCGTCCTCCAGTATGGCGTCCCTTCCATCCCTCACTGCTATCAGGACCCCCGATCTTTTTTCTGTTGTATTTGTCTGGGCCCAAATTTTAAATCCCCTTACACAGGTTTTCTGTTTGTCCTTTGCTCTGATATGAGTTTCTTGGAGGAGCAGGAGGTCCACACTTTCCCTTTTGAGTAGTTTCTCCAGCTTCACCCTTTCTGTGGGATGATTCATCCCCTAATAATATATGTTACAATGCGGACCTTCCCCATTTAGTAAGGCACATGTTCATTGTACTTGAGTCCCCTTCTTTGCCGCTGCTCTAGTTTTTGTGTCTCCGTCCCCATTTCCCTTCCCCCAGGACTCACCCCCCCAACCAATAACCAAAAACCAAACAAGTAGACCCCGAGCAGGGCGAGGGTTCCTACTGATGTCAAGGCGTTGCGCCCACAGCTCCCTGCCCTCCATCCTCTCGGGGGGGAATTTTTGTGGGCGATCCTAAACCACACATTACCGTCTGTCCTTACCGGATTCCTAGCCGATGGGTCCCTCCCGGGCCGCCGTTTCTGCCTCTCATGCAGCGGTTCTCGTTCTCACCGTCCCCCTTCACTGGTGCCTTGTGTGGCTGCCGCCAGGGTGCCCACGGCATTCCTTTTCTCTTTCTCTGATCATGGCAGCTTCCTACGGCATTCTCTTCCCGTGTTTGGCCTTTTTTGTTTGATCGTTTCCCAGCCTTTTGGTTTTCTCCTTTGCTCCCTACTAGAGGTTCCTTGATCTGCTTCCTCCCCGTCGTCTTAGAGCCCCATTATGTTGATGCCCTCTTCTCATGTGGTCGCTCTTCTCTGTTTCCCCTCCCATGTGAAGGTCAGCCCAAAAGGGAAGGTCCACTTATATCGAATTTCTTTTGCCACCAGTCCCTTGACCAGTGGGGCCGTCGCTCTTCTTTTTTGCAATGTGACCAGGGCCAGGTCTTGGTAGAGTTGAATTTCTTGTACGTTCATTCTGATGTGATCCATTACTCTGGCCTTCCTCAGTATCTGCTCTTTTTGTGGGTATGAGGAGAGCGCCACCAGAACGTCCCGTGGTCTTTCCCCTGGTGCTCCAGATCTTTTTGGTCCGACCCGGTGACCCTGTCCACTCCGATTGTATCTGTCTCAGATGCATCTAGAATATCTCTGAACACCTCCTTCACAGCTGTCATAAGGTCTTTGTCCAGTACTGTTTCCGTCATGTTTTTGATGCGAATGTTAGATCGTCTGCAGCGGTTCTCCAAATCCTCACATTGTATCTCCAGGTTATAGGTGAGTCTCACCAAGTGTTCCTGAGTTTCGCTAGCCTGTTACGTTTCCTCCTCGAGCCCCTGGACTGTTCTTTCCAATATGTCTGTTCTCTCCTCCAGTTTAGCCACGTCGACCCTGAGGTCCTGAACCGCCTGTTTCATGTCGTTTTTCATCGTCGTGAACTGCTCCTGTACTGAAGACATGAATTTTTCTTGCAGATCCTGGAACCATGATTGCATGTCATCCCTAGAGGTTGCATGATGGGGGTTCGTCTGTGACATGCCTTCGCCTTATTGGTTGTCCTGGGGCTTCCCTTTAGCTTGCGACGTAATGTCCGTTGACCACAATTGTAGGATGTTTGCGTCTTGCCTGGAGGACTGCGGGGTCTGTTGAGAAGCGTTATTTTTGCTTTTTGCCCTTGACATGTTCCGTTTGATTTCCTGGGGTGTGCATGGGCTGAGGGATGTGCCCCCTGGGGTTCTCTTGGAGCCGGCGTCTTGGATCGCCCAGAGTCGCACCCGTTCGTAGAGTCTGTGGCGGTTAGGGCCTACTTGGGTGGGCCCTTTCCTATTTGAATGAGTTTCCGTTCCAGGTCCAGGTTTCCTATCTAGGCAGCGGGGGCACCCCGCGCAGGTCACGCCTTTCCGGTGGGCTCTCCCTTCTCCTGATTGCGGTGTCCACTCTGCCCTCTGGTTGTGTCCCCTTGGGTGCCTTTACTGCAGCCAGCGGGCTCCTCCTCTTGCCCCGCTACAGATTACCGTCTCTGTGCCCCTTCCTTATGGGATATATATTGCTCCGGTTGTGGAAAAAGGGGAAGCCAGGGGAGATCACTTGATTCAGGCCCCGTTTACCCTCAGGTGCTCCACTCTGCTCACCTCAAGGGGGCTATTTCAAGCAGGGCGTTCGTCTCTCCAACATCGCTGCAATCGTTGGTGCCCTCACAATGCGGGAGCCGCCTGCCAACCTCCGGCGCCAGGTGCGCACTTCCCTCGGTGAGAGCGTGGGCGTTCGCAGCCCCACGTTCCTTGGGCTTCTCATGTATTACGCCACCATTCGCTGTGCAGGGGGCCCAGCACCCCGAGTGTCCAGGCACCGGGCGTCTTCGATGGGGGGTGGGGGAGGGGCCGGTACGCCCGCTCCACCGCCTTCGGTCTTAGCCGCTTACGATCCGATTCCTTTGGGTAGAGATGCCTTGGCGGAGTGCCAGGGGGACGGGGGGAATTCGCCCCCGTCACTGCGACTCCTTTTTCCTCGCCTTCTGTATGCGGCGTGCCCGCCTGATCCGCTCCGGTGTAGTTGCCGGCACGGCGGCAGGGATCTCCCGATGGGGGAGGGGCAGTCGCTGCTACTCTCTCTTCCTCGGCGTTCACAGCGCCCCACTGGTCGTACTGCCGGACCGGAGCCCTCGGGAGGCGTGGGGGGGGGGGGCGATCCGCTCACCGACCGCGCGTGTTCTGCTGCAAAAATGTGCTTATTTCGGCGGCCCGGGGAGAGCGCGGCTTAGACGCGGCTCGTCACCCCGGTGGCCATCTTGGAAAAAAAATGTAGAGGCTGCTTTTAAGAGACGTTTCCATTCCATTTAATAGACTGATGGGCTCTGCATGTTTCTGCTGTATTACATGCTGTGTACATTTTGTTGCAAGCATTATTTTTTATAACTAATATCTATTGTGGCCACCGTTTGTGTGGTTAAACAATGCAGCCATGACGGACTGGGAGCATCCTATATAAACCAATCTAGCATGGCTGCCATTATTACAAGCACTGGCTGAGTAAATAGATATGCCTTTGCTGTAGAGGGGAAGAATGTATTGATTTGGTTTTCCTTTTCTTTTTTTAAGAGCCACCACGGCACAAGCAAAAAAAGTAATCCTCTACATTCACAAAGACAACCAATTGCTTTGCCAATGTTTACTTTATTACTACAGGGGAGAGGTGACGTTACCAACCACTCGACATACAATGGGGACCTTCATGCTTTTTTGCACAAAGACAACAAGGTTATCGAGGGCATCAGCTCTGCTGGAGTGAGGGCACAAAAGAAAGTAAATACTGATTAAATGTTCTCTTGGTCGAGTTGGTTGGTCTAAAACAGATTTAAAAAATGAAAAGTTCATGAAAGGTTTTAACAACTTGCACCCTTTCCTGGGAATGGCAATTTGTATCCCAAAATAAAAGGGACTGTATTCTGGTCCCTGGTAGTAACATAAGCCCTTTGCAACAAGAAGATGTTGGGGTTACTTTCAGGTTAAGGGAGCTGCTGTAGCATCTTGGGAAAGTATCACGAAAGGAAAGGCATAAAAAGACTTCCACAAGCAGGGGACCAGAAATCAATGAAATATGGAGCTTGCATCCCATCCCCGCTCATCCAACTGGCCAACAAGTGAAATCTAAAATGTTACGGATTAGAAAGAATGCTGGTCAACAAACCCCCCTACCTAAACCCTTATCCCTAAGTATTGAAATTCCCTTGGGATATACCTGGGTTGAGGGTACTTAATGCTCACTGGAGGTTTCATCCTTTCAATAACCATTTTCCTTTCAGGATTGTTCATTTGTATTGGTTTGTATAATGCAATCTTCAGCATGGTTCTGACTGCACTACCTGGCCTTCTCCTTGCTTGCGTGATGTTTTTGATGCCACAGACCCGCGCCACAACTCCAAAAAGCTTATGCAGGCCTGAATCCTGTATAGGCATATTTGCCCTGGGGTTCGGGTACTTTGCAGGAAATGCTGGTTCGCTCTTCTAAAGCGGTTTGTAATGGATCTAGGACAATTATGGATTTCCCCCTCACTCCTACAAACAATTCGGTCACGTAATACATCATGTGCATTGCCTTCATTTAAATGGCGGGCATCCTATAGTTAAGTTTCTCATTCATTCTAAATCAGTCACATTGTCTCTAAAACGTGCACATCAATTTCAATTGCACAGTTGCTAATGGCATTTGCACTGTACAATATATCATTGATAATCAGCTGGACATAACTTTTAGAGCCAAGACCTGGCTATGCGGTGGCTATGTCATTGTTCTACCATCCATGGTTCCTAATAACACTATTAAGAGCATGGACAGACCCATTTGTTGGGGGGTGGGAAGGGAGGGAAACTGATCTCCAAATTGACCCTATTGACATCTGATTTAGGGTCACCATTTTCGGTTAGAGAGTCTTAATAGTGAACTTTACATATTTTTGACATCAGAGGCCTAAAAGTGGTACTTTGCTATCGGCCTGGTTCTGTGAAGTCCTTGTTGGACGAGTTTGAGTATTTTCTCTCATGACATGCTCTGAATTTAAAAAATGTGCAGATTTTTGGGTGATTAGCCTATTTAAGATCTCGGGTCACGTTAATTTAAATAAAACAGACTATAGGACCCATTTTTGTCGCAAATCAGAAGATACTCGTGGTAGTTCAAACTAGTGAGCTGGCCTCTCCCCTCGTTCCAATTGAACCCGGATGCATTTGTGCTCGTTATTTTGAACCATGTCAATCTCTTTCGGACTGTTTGTGATAGTTCAGTCTCTCTACATACCGAAAAAGAAATGCCCTCTCGAGTACCCAGTGATATTACTGTCAGTAAAGAAACATTGGGGCGAACATGGTTTTTCCTTCTCTGACTATCCAGCACTTTCCACAAATATTCTAATTTACTAATATAAATATACAAGTCTTAGAATATGTTGGAAATGCGTCCTGGTCCATGCTTCTCTCAGTTTTTAAAATTCCTGCAAAGAGTATTGGAGGAAAGAAAATACGTGGAAGTTTATCTTTTTAACATGGGGAGGATCCCCACCTCTGTAAAAGGGCCCACCAGTTAAAGCCCACTAATAATTACAGTTACTAAAAAGGCCCTCCTTAGACCCTCCGGTATTAGACTAGTAACCAATATCAGACCTTCTAACAAGTAGAAACCATCGACTGTAGAATCAAATGGAAAACGTCGAGTTATTGGATCATCTGCAGTCTGAATTCCAGTTTAGTTTAAACTTCCTTTTATTGCATGTTTTCATCAACAGGTTATCAAGTTATTCAATAGAACATAACTGTATTGACAATTTAGCAATCATACCAAATGATCCGCACTGAACAAATGATTAGCTTCATGACACTAGTTATGCAGATGTATTAATTTTCAATTTGATCATCCGAGGGTCAGTCATACCATAACAATAGCTTACAATTTTGAACATCTAGGGTTCACTTATTACTCTTTTCCATTTATGCACGTTTGCCCAGATACATAGAATTTTCCCCAATAGTCTCTGGGGCACGAGACTGGGTTTACCACATTTCTCATCGTGCATCCATGTTTGTTACACAACAGAAGCATTTTTATCCATGTACTCACTACCTTCCTCTCACCGTCCTCCCTCAAATCCATTTATCACTCTGCCATCCGCTCCCTCTACCTCCTATTTCCTCGTGACTCCATCTCCTCTTCACTTAATACACTAGGTTGGCTCCCTTTGTACTCAGCTCAAATTTACTTTTCTCTGTCTTGTCTTCAAAGCCCTCTATAATCTTGCTCCTTCCCAACTATCCTCCCTTCTTACTTTATACACTCCTTCTCGTTCCCTCCGCTCTGCTGATCTCTTCCTTCTCTCTCCTCCTCCTCCTCCGCCCTGTGCCCCCTCCTGCTTCTGCTCCTTCCAACTTCTTGCGCCTTTCCATTGGAATCGGCTACCTCTCCCTGTCCGCTCTATCACCCCCTACCCTTTATTTCGCACTTCTCTTAAATCCTATCTCTTCCACTCACCCCCCTAACATCTCTTTCATCTTCTTCCTTGACTGAATCTACCTCTACTTACCCCTCCTACCCCTCTCATACCATTGCTCCTTCCACTAGCGTTTAACCACCTCAACTTTGTTAATTGTTCTTTGTACAGCTTTTTGGTTTGATTCAATTGTCATGTATTGCTTGTTGTAATTGATTGTTCCTTTTGCAAAGTGCTTTGGATTAAAGCGCTATATAAACTCAAATAAATACAATTACAAATATCAGTACAGCACCTTCCAGACATAATTTTGTTATAAGGGATTTTTGCCAGTAAACGAGCAATTCCTAAAAAACGTGCATCCTTCTTGTTGAAACCAGACGCGCAGCCTAATAAGCACAATTCGGGTGGTCTCTCAAAAGCAATATCCACCATTTCTGTTTACTAACATACCCCATCCCAAAACAATTGGATAAAAGGGCAGGTCCATGACAAACGTAAGAAATCTGCATTAAGAGTGAAGCATCGCAGACTCTCAGTTATAATCCAAATTATATTTTGCCAATTCATGCGGAAGGCGATAATACTGGTGCATATAATTACGCTTTATGGGGGGCGTGGCTACGAGAGCCATGTAGGAGGACGCGTTCTGGAGGAGCTCCCGAGATCCTACAACGATCCGGGCAAATATGTGCGGTACGACGGACCACTGACCACCGACGATACACATGCTGGTGTGTGAAGGTGTTGGCCACGCACTGTGAACTTCTGGAAGGCACAGGTTTAACGGCGCCGGAGATCGGTGACGATGAGTTAAAAGACGCCGGGAACAAAGGGCGACTCAAAATGGCCGACCCGGGTCCGGGACAGGAATAGAAGCGAGCTGCACGGTGGCCCAGCTGTGAAGGTGCACTGTACGCACACTTGCTACTTGAGCAGCTTGTTGATTCCCTGAGTCATGTCGAGCAGGCCAGTGCGACCGAAGGTGAAACAGCCCACCTTAGACGACTTTACTAGGACGTCCCCGAGCCAGGACACTACCAAAAGTAAGGATGCGCTGGCTGCGAGTAGCGCGACGCCTTCGTGCACCAACCAAGAAATCCTGGCGGCGATTGCGGATCTGAGGGCGGCCTGGGAATCAAAGCTGGAACTGGCCGTCACTGAACTAAAAACGGCGCTGGACCTCAAGGTTGGAGAGGTCCAGGAGGACGTTAATTTGCTACGACAGGATGTCAGGGCCCTGGCGGAGCACACGGAGTCCCTTGAAAAAGAAGTTGGCCCGAATACTGCAGATTGTGCCACCCATAAGGCCGATCTGCACGCCCTGACACAAAGGGTGGGCAACCTGGAGAGCAGAGCGGAGGAGGCAGAGGGACGAGCCCGTCGCAACAACATCCGCATCGTGGGCCTACCGGAGGGGATGGAGGGCTGTGACCCTACGGATTTCATCGAATCCATGTTCTTACAGGAGATACCTGGAGGGGCCCTATCTCAAGGATTTGCAGTAGAAAGGGCACATAGAGCCCTAACGAGGAGGCCGCCTCCGGGCAACCCGCCTAGGCCTATGATCGCCAAAATTCTCAACTACCGCGACCGGGAGAGGATACTGGAATACTTCCGTAAAGGAGGGACGATCACGAGAGGAGCGGCAAACATCACGGCTTACCCAGATTATACCTTGACTGTACAGCGTAGTCGCATGAATTTTGGGTCTGTAAAGCGGAGGCTGAGAGAAGCGGGCCACAAATACATGTTACTTTATCCTGCAAAATTGAAGGTCATTCATGCACATAAAACTTTGTTTTTTGAGACCCCGGAGGATGCCATGGGATGGCTCGATGCGCAAGGATGCCCCCAGGAATCAGAAGTTCGGCCTAGAAAGGGCTCGGAAGAGATACGGGAGGCGTAAAATGGCGTCGCAAGATGGCGTGGTTCGTGGGACTTGAATATAGTCGGTGCGACACCTTCGGTAAAGAAGGTCAGATGATTGCACTATTTGTCAAGGACACTGTGATTAATGTTTATTTGACCGGGAGCCTTACAGGGCGATACTCTTTACCCCACGATAGTTTTAGGTGGGTGGCCACTAGGGTGACCTCACCCTACTGGGCTCCGTGCAACGACCGGTGCTTGCGGAGCTAGATGTGGGGGTGCCTGAGCTCTGAGGCTGGAGCTGGGCAGCAGTTGGGGTGTGTGATGTTGGGGAAGGTACGGGAGGAGGGAGGGGAGGGAAGTAGGGGTTTTGTTGTGTGTATAGTTAAAGGGAGTTCGAGCTTATATGAGGAGCTACTGGACCGGGACGCCATCTGTGTCACGTGGGCAGTTGGGAACCGCTACATGGGAGGCAGGAAGATACGTACTTGCCATGGGAGACCTTAAGATTGTCACCTGGAATGTCAGGGGACTTAATAGTTATTTAAAAAGGAACAAAGTCATGTTGTACCTCAAAAGACAGAGGATTGACATCGCACTGCTGCAAGAAACACACCTGACCCGACACAAGTTGGAACTGGTGGGGAAAAAGTGGAGTGGCACGGTGGTGGGCTCCCCGTACTCTGCCTATGCCAGGGGAGTGCTAATCTGGGTGGCACCGCACGTTCCGCTCAGAGTCACACGGGAGGTGGTGGACACGGAGGGCAGGCTGGTCATGCTCAGAGCCCTGGTAGAGAACAGAGAGGTTTGCATTATTAACACATATGCTCCCAACCAGAATGCTGCTGCATACTTCAGAACCCTATGCACTCGTCTGGGCACATGTGTGGGGGGAGCGATTATTTGGGGAGGGGACCTTAACTGTGTTCTCGACCCAAGGGCGGACAGGTCCGACGGTAAGATTGATCGGCCCACCCCGGCGGCCAGAGTATTACAGACATTGCTGGGCGACTTTGGGCTGGCGGATGTTTGGAGATTGAAACACCCTAATGCCTCGCAGTATTCTCACTACTCTGCCCCACAGCACTTACACACGAGATTGGATTACTTCTTTGCCACGTCAGAGGTGGTGATGGCGACCACTCAAATTGAATATAGAGCGAGGGTCCTGTCGGACCACTCGCCCTTGGTGTTGACCTGGCAGTATGGCCGCCCTCGTGCGCGGATACCTACATGGCGCCTCCGTGCGGAGGCGCTTAGGGACTCGGTCTTCAGGGAGGACATCAGGGAAGCGATTAAGCGGTACTTTGAGGTGAACACGGGCAGTGTAGATTCGGCTGGTACACTTTGGGAGGCATTCAAGGTTGTGTTGCGGGGTGACGCCATTTCCAAGTCAAGGGGCCTGCAGGGTGGGGTTCTGACAGAGCTAGAGAAGGCGGAGAGACAATTGGAGCGCGAATGCAGCAGGACAGGAGGGGACGCAGATTTAGTACTCGAGCTGCAGCAGCGGTGTTCGGAGCTTTGGGAGAGGCTCTGTAACCTTAACTACAGAAAATATGTTGAGAGGCAGCATGCGGGTGGAGACAAAACTGGCAGCCTTCTGGCATGGCTATATAAGAGAGAAACCCCCAGGCCCCCGATCAGGATGATAGCTAGAGAGGACGGGGAGGAGGTAGACACCCAAGAAGGAGTTAATGAAGCCTTCTTTGATTATTATAGAGCACTGTATGAGGACAAAGGGGGAGGAAATCAGGCAGAGATCAGAAACACATTGGAAGACATAGAACTACCCAGGATTAGTGATGGAGAGGGAGGAGCTGGACACACCTATTACACTGGAGGAACTAGAGGAGGTAGTGAAACGATTGCCCACCTGCAAGACCCCGGGCACAGACGGACTCCCGAGTGAGTTTTATAAAGTGTATAGGGCAGAGATACTCCCTCCGATGCTAGAGATGTTCAACGAATCTTTCGAGAAGGGTCGGTTACCGGAAACGCTCAGAGAAGCGCTGATAGTGCCGCTCCCCAAGCCTAACAAACCGAGACAATGCTGTGGCTCGTATAGGCCGCTGTCGATGCTGAACCAGGACAGCAAGATCCTGACGGCGGTCCTGGCCAATAGGCTACGAAGGGTCATCAGTAAACTGATACACCCGGATCAGACAGGCTATGTCCCCAATCGAAATATAACTCATAATCACAGGCGACTCCACCGGGTGATTGAAGAGGGGAACAGAAGTGATGAAGAGATGGTGGAGTGTCCCTAGATGCAGTTAAGGCATTTGATTCAGTGAGGTGGCCGTGGTTGCTGGCGGCCCTGGAGGGGTACGGGTTTGGGCCTGGCTACGTGGGGTGGGCGAAACTGCTGTACAGCGAACCACTAGCCAGGGTGCGCACGGGATCAGTGATATCCAAGAGGTGGCGACTCAGTAGAGGCACCAGACAGGGATGCCCCTGGTCTCCAATGTTGTACATATTGGCCTTGGAGCCCCTAGCGGTGTACCTCAGACAACAATATGACTTGGTTGGCATCGAGGTGGGAGGAGAGAACCATTTGATATCCCTATATGCTGATGATCTGTTATTGTACCTGAAGTATCCGGAGGAAAACCTCCAGTACATTTTAGAGGTCATGGAAAAGTATGCGGAACTGTCCGGCATAGCGGTTAATTCCGGTAAATCGAGCATGTTTCCACTGGGGAGCTTCGCAGGAGTCCCTCTGGAACGATTGCCGGTGTTGCCCGTGCCTTGGGCAGTTGAGTCTTTCCGCTACCTCGGAATTGATGTATATCATACTGTGAAGGAAGAACACTTGCACAATACCGAGGTGGCTGTGAAGAAAATCCGCGAGACTATGCAGTTTTGGGAGAAGCTGCCGCTGGCAATGATGGGCCGGGGGGCGATGCTCAAAATGGTGGTCCTGCCTAGGCTATTGCACTTTTTCAGTAACATACCATACCTGATACCCAGGAAGTTCTTTGTCAAACTTGACAGTGTATGCAGGGACTTCCTGTGGCACGGCATCCGCAACAGGGTGGCCCTATGGAAACTGCAAAATTTCCACGATAAGGGAGGCATCAAGCTGCCGAACTTTGAGGCCTATTATGTGGCCAGCCAATTGCAATACGTGACTAAATGGCTCTCTGATGAGGAAACTCCTTGATTCTAGGCTGGTTGGGCGGGACTGCGCCCGTTTTACCTAAAAGAGATCGTCTGGGTCCCTAGATCAGACTTGAATGGACGCCCAAGTATGTTGCTGCTGGGGTGGAGAATTTGGCGCAGAGCGTGCCAATTGATAGAGAGCCCGTGCCCGTGTTCCCCACAGGTGCCACTGGTCGCCTTAACTATGGGGGACAGCCAGCTTAGGAAAATAATCAGGACATACTGGGAATCGGTTGGGCTGGCCACATTGGGAGACATATGGCAGGATGGGGCCATTAGGGAATTTGAAGACCTGGGAGAAGAAACAGGGCTGCACGGGGGCCAATATGTTACGTACCTAAGGTTGGTACAGATCATCCGTAAGACTTGGCCGGAGGAGGTGCTGGCGGAAGATCCGGACGCACTGATCGGAACGATATATGATATATCAGAGGGCGGACATGAGATCTCTAGATTATATGAGGTGGTGATGACCCGGGTGGGGAAGGACTTGATGGATTTGAGGCTGGACTGGGAAGCGGAGGTGGGGGCGCAGCTGACTGATGGGATGTGGGAACGGGCCATGGGATACCATAAGAAAGTGTCCAGGAATGCTAGATTGCAGCAAATACAGCTATACATTACGCATAGAGCATATATGACCCCGAAGAAAATAGCCAAGTTTGCGAACGCAGGTAGACAAGCATGCCCGAAATGCGATGAAGAAGACGCAGACATGACACATATGTTCTGGTCCTGCCCAGTGATTGAAGGCTTTTGGGGGGAAGTGGCACAGAAATTAGCAGATAAGGGGGTCCTGCTACGCATTGACACGGCCTGGGCCTGCCTCCTGGGAGGGTTCCCCAGACCACGGAACACCAAACATCTCGGGAAACTGAGAGACCTGGCGTATGTACTTGCTAAGAGAAGGATAGCCATGAGTTGGAAGCAATGCCATGGGCCAAGAATAGAGATATGGTGGCGGGACCTGCAGAAGTGGGCGGAGGCTGAAACAGTGGTATGGCAGGAAGCGTGTAGCAATTGCGGGGAAGAAGATGTGGGCAACCTAGCGGCTTGGAGGATGTTAATTACGGCACTGTTTGGCACGGAAGTGGACCCTGCTGCTTCGGAAGGAAACGACGCCCAGCCACACCAAGTTTACACAGAACTGTAAGGTTGATAAGCTCTTGGGGGGGGGGGGTTTGAAGTGCAGTAACATGTGATTAACTGATGTTTACGGTTATGTTGTATAATGCTGCAAGTTTGGTTTGTATTGTTTTATTTTGAAAATAAAAAATATTTAAAAAAAAAAAAATAATTACGCTTTATAGGTTTGAGAGAATGTGCTTCATGGCTGCTACACCAAAACCCCTCCACTTCCCGAGTCAGTGTGCGGACCAAGCAACTCTTCCCATTTTCCATTTTCTCTTAATGACTAGCGCTTGTTTTTGACAAGAAAGTGTATGGCTTCAGCCTCAGAAAAGACACAGTCTGCCTTGACCGCTCAGTAATACAGTCGGCGATCACATTTTGCGTTCTCGTTTTTGTAGTAAAGCAATGTCCACACTTGACTTAGTTTGCTTATAAGTAAGTTTACTTCCAGTTCTTATGTTACATGTTTCAGGACAAGACATCAAGTATAAGACAATAAATCACCGGCACCCATCACCCAGGGAGGGAGGGACCAACTGACCAGTTACAGAACACTCACCACATCATTCTCACACTCATACATCAACATTCCAATCGATGCTTGCATGGCATCACTGAGCACATGACCATACTAGGCAGACTCAATTACGATACAACACATCTCCCTCCTTACCGAAACATATACACAAACAATAAGAACTTTACATACAGGCAAGTCACATCACCATCCACCATACTACTTCACGAGTACTCCCACAGCTATGCAATTCCAAACTTCACCTACATATTCAGGTCACTCTCAATACTAACATAAATCACCTTCAGTCTATCCCTGCCACGGATAGACTCTAGACTCTCACTCTAGACACAGCCAGCCCGTACACAAGGCTAAAACTACCCTACAAACCAAATGCCCACCAAAATAACATATATCCTTCTGCCCGCCCCCGCCACAGGCGAGCCTCCAGGCTGCCACCCTGGAGCACAGCTTGTCATCCCGGCGCAATACTAGACATCCAAGAAGACAACAAAATCACCATACCTAGTAGGAAAACTCATAAAACCGCTAACTACTGTTAAAATATCGCCAACTATGCCTACATCACAAACATACACAGATCATCAATGGACTAGGCCGATGGAGCCCAACTCAACCACACCAAGGTATACAGATCCTGCAACAACTTGAAGATGCTGGACAGCCATCTCCAAGACCACCAACTAAACATGGGGTTGGCCTAAACACTCATCTCAATGGCAGTACTAACAAGTCCCATGATGCTGAACTTGGGGTACCTTGGGCAGGATTTACATCTAACACACAAAGAAAACAACTGGTAAGACAACTCTTCATCTTGGACAGCACACTTCCCTTTAGCCAATATGTTCACCAGAGGGCGTCCCCAACCAGTACAACAAGTATTTCTAAGAGAACCACTACCACAACTTCATCCAAAAAAAACACCTGTCCATTACAGATAAGAGTCAACTTCCACAAACAGTGCACTACTACTGTTCCTAACATCACCAGACCACAACTCCCACTAACCTTAGTGCACTTCTCCACTTACCCCTCACTCCTACACCTGGAAGGGCGCTACCCCCAGGATTTACCTCAAATGTCCCCATAACCAAAAGAGGAACTAACTCACCATGCTTAACCTATACAAAGGCGCTACCTCCGTATACTAAATACCAAAATCCAAAGCTAGTATGGATCCTTCCACCTAGGAACACTTAATCATCTTCACGTAAGTGTCCACTCCAAACCAATTAACACCTAAATGAGGCGCTACCTCAATAAAGTCAACTTACAGAAAAAAGCTACCCACATCTCAATACAACACCTAAATGAGGTGCTACCTCAATACACATATTTAAACAAAAGCACTACCCCCCCATTTAAATACTCATAGACAGCAATACTAACCGTCCTGCCTCCTAACCTACCCATCGGAATAATGCACCCAAAGTGATTTGAATAAGAACTAAGCTCACATCACTCATAACCAGATACATATCCATTAAGTTTCAGATTCACAGTGAACCTTGTGTACAGTATATATACCACAATTGACTTTTCTTTAGGCTTCACAGATGACACACTCAGGCACGATACAACAGTTTTACCTCAACTGCAAGTGTTTCGGAGAAGGCTGGTGGTGATGGTAGCTCTAGTCCTTCCTGGCTGGAAATCCCAACAAATGAGATTGGATGCTTCATTGTCATCTATCGCCCTTGTGACGTTTGGGGCTCGTCAAGGGTAAGCTGTCACTTCTTGTGTTTATTATCTCTATCAACCCTTTGGTGTCCACTTATTTGTAAAAAAAAAAAAAAAGGACTTTTAGGTCATGCCGATGCATGATGATACTAGGTTGCAATTTAAAATGTTCATTGTCTGCCTTCTTTTCAGAATCATGTCAGCACCAGGATGCCTCAAAGCAGACTACAATTGAATCCATCTACGACAGAAGTGATCTTAAGACCAAAATATCTGCTTAATGACTTATGCTCCCTAACTTACCCTGTGTTGCTTGTACAACAAACACAGAGAAGATTACAAAATCTGGGTGCAGTGTGGAAATCGGATCTGAGCATCAACTACGCAAGTCATCCCTTTTCTACCCAAGGAAGAGCATGCTGTAGTAGTGGGGGCTGTACATTCTAGACTTAACTACACAAACACAGGAGATTACCGTCTATCCATGCTATCTACTACAACTGGTTCAACTCATTTGTAGTGCATAAATAACACTCCATTTTAGACCTTAGAAAATCACTGCATTGGCCAACAGTCTACTGTTGAGTCTATTTTAAGATCACATGCCTAATTCTCAAATGTATTAATTCACTTACTCCACATCATGTAGCAACTAACATGGAGCTCTAAAAACCCTACCAAACCCTCTGTTCCTAAAATGATGCCCCAAATTTAGATGTAAGAGTACGGGTGGGCGGAGGGGACAGAATAGTCAGATCTTTTTGGTAACTGGTCCTTGTTTCAGGAATAAACTGCCCTTGGGCACCCGGGATCCCAATTCCTTCCTTTACATCCATCGCCCCTTGAAGACCTATCGGGATTTGTTGAATAAACTCTTCCTGTTGATCTGTATTATTTCGTTGATAGCACATAGATGAAGGTTTTCTATTGTGTTGGTTAATGTTGTCAAACAATAAAGAGTTTAAAAAATAAATAGATGAAGGTTTTCCCGTTAGGTTGAATGGAATACATTTTTGAAAATTCAAATTATAAAATATTCAAGGAGGTACACACTACAAGTCAGAGGAAACTTCCTTGCACATTTCCATTAGCAGCGCATTTTGGGGTGGAGACTTTTCTGTGCAAGCACATGTCAACATCACACCAGTAGCAGAGCTGAGCTCGGCTGAAGGTGTAAAAGGAGAAGTGCTCTGGTGACCTCACAACTACTCGACAGCCTAACACCCAGAGGCCACTCACAAAGCGAAAGTCATGGTAAAGAAGTCCACCATATATCCTCCATTCCAAAGCATCCCAACAAGCCAAATATTTTCTATCAGTTTTCCTGGGATTATTTCCTTGTGATTATTGTATAAACTGAACCAATTTCCGCCGATTTCTTTTGGTTTTGAAGAGGTAAAAAAAAAATACCACAATTGTGAGCAAATGATGCATTATGCATTTTGTGGCATCACCTCACTTACCTTCCCTGTAGTGGTAGAACCAGTAAAAGAGATTTTGGCCACCAGTGGATCTGTGCAAAGTGCTTCTCCTACGCTTGCCGCATTCTGTCTGGAGCAGGGCACAACATTGAACACCCCTGCGGGAATCCCAGCCTGGGTGGCAAGCTGCAAGGGGGTTACAAAAGATAGCAGTCAAATCTCTCCTGATGATCCCCTGTAAAAACAAGGGTGAAACACGTGTAGAGAGTGTTAATAAGAGGTTGAGAGTGGAAAACAAGAGGTTAAATTTGGAATAAAAACACTCAACTTTTGAAAAAGTAATCTGGTGTGAAGGAAATTTATTTGGCGCTTACCTTAACAATTAAAGTACAATGGGAAATCGCAAGTGGAGATGTATTTATTTTGAGAAATGATCTAATTCTACCTATCGCAACCTAAGTTAAGATGCAATACCACAGCTGATAAATCCCAATACTAAAAATAAGCAAACAAGCAGTAATTCGCCAGGAATCAAGTCCTGTAAAGGTTGCAAAAAGTGTGTTTAAAGTGGGTTACAAAAGAGATTGAAAGACATTCACCTGAACAAAGAGACAACAGACAATGCACCAAAGGAGTCTCAACAAACTGGATGTGTTGTAGTACATTGAATTACTTTGTTTTTACTCGATCGCATTAAAGGAAAACATTCACAAAACAGATTTTAAAAAGGTCTTCTAAACAGAAGATGTATTTTGTTAAAGCGCAAAAATTATACATTATATGAGTGGTTGACTCACAAAGATATCAACATGCACACCCCTGAAAGTAAAAGTACTGTCAAATCGGCAGAAAATATGCCCTTCACAAGAATCTGGACGGTAGGCTATATGCTAAACATTGTTTTAAGAGTCTGACGATGTAGATTTTTTTTTGCCAACATGTTGGATGGATCACAAACATGGTTTACAGCCTAAAATCAATTACTACCATATTTCGCCTTTTCTGCAACTCGCCCCTTCACAACACGTTAAAACCTTCTTGCATGAGAAACACAGGCCTCCTTGGTGAGCACTTGCTTTACTTCACATGTAGAGAAACTTTACACATAGTAATTCCTCTGCCTGCCCAGACAGTAAAACAGGCCATTACCCCCTCCTCCCTGTCCCAGTTATTACACCATGAAGCATCCTCTAGCAGAGTATCTGCAACGTCAACTCTGGTGACGGAAGCGACCAGAGAGAGGGGACGTTCAGAGGGGCTGGGCCAAACTGTTGCACTGAAGGTTTTTGATATGGAGTTTCTTACACCCTCAAGAGTAGACTCTACCCTTCCCTAGTTCGATGGCCACAACTCTGCAGCCAGAGAGGATTAGGCGCTTTAAAACAGATGGATAAGAGTGATGGGGCTGAAGGGAGGATGTGGGGCAGTGGCCTTTGCTCTTCTGGAAGCCACCTACTCAGCCCATAACACGCAATCACTCTGCAATGATATCCAGGCCCTTTTCTTCCTACTGGAGGAAGAAGCGCTCTGTTCCGCTATCCTTGAAATGCTACTTCAGGGCACACTGTGCCGATATCCTTGAAATTCTACCTCAGGGACACGCCTCACAAGAAATCAACCCTATTTTGTCTTTCCTCCCATGGGCCAGAATATTTTTGGGACCTACAAAGGAGGGAGTAGGTAAAGTAAGCCACAGGAGAAAATAGCTCTGCATCCCAACATCCATCCCGAATCCTGCTATCCCAAGGGTAGCGGGTGTAGGCCCCAGAGCCACTATTCCAGCCAGCCATCCAGAGGCCCTCTGGGAGGGCAGTTTGTGGCAGCAGCACATTCCAGCTCAACAAGTCCAGCTCCACGGCCCAGCTGCTGCATCTCCCTACCTCTCCTCTCTCCCCACTTTAGAACGTCTACAAGTCTCGCAACAACGACATGCTCTGTGGGTTCAAGGGTTGTGGGACCCATGACGCCTGGGCACAGAACATGATGTAAATGTCCCTAGACCTTGGACTAAACATCACTGCCTGGTCTAGAAACACCCTAACAAGAGGGATTCAGCGGCTACTATGTTAGAAGGTGCGATAATGGTCGCCCAGGAGGAGAAGGGAGTCTGCTACCCAGTTTATTTTTGTGACCAAGCCACTGGTTGCCTTTATACCAATTGTAGACCTAAGGAAAGAACGTACATGTCAAACAATTTCTCTTCAGGATGCAGGCCCATCTAATGATTATCTCCTGGTTGAACCAAGGGGACTCCATACATGAGAGAAAGAGAAAGAAAGAGAGAAAGAGAAAGAAAGAGAGAAAGCGAGAAAGAGAAAGAGAGAAAGAGAGAAAGAGAGAAAGAGAGAAAGAGAGAAAGAGAGAGAGAGAGATCCCCAGGCCCGTCCTCTGCGTTCCAGGGTTCCCAATGTGCTTCCACCAGGACTTCTTGTGCATGTGATTAAAGTCCTTCTCTATGTGGTGTCAGGGCACTGCAATTACTTAAATAATGACTCTCCATTGGCTAGCTTGTCAAGTAACTTGGGTCTCCCGGTACCTGAATGCATTGATCACCTTTCCAAAACTGTGCCCCTGACCCCATGTCATTCTACCTCTTTGAAAATCTTTGACTCCACAGCTATGGACCTGACAGTCTTCAAAGTGTTACCATAGTCTCTGTTTCGAGATTGATGGAGTTGGACACTCATCCGCACTTCAGGATTTGCTCCAGAGAGCATGGACTTCACTTTTCACCCCATTTTTGACCAAATTCTCCCCGATTTTCACCTTTATGAAGACTGAGTGTTACCCACTCCATTTGCACCGGGGTATGCTGATAAGAACCCCACGTCGGCCAGCCTGAGTAGATTGATCAGATGGGCCATTTTACTAGCTTAAAACAAGTGGGGTCCTGGGAGTTCTTCTGCCGGACATTAGTCCTGGTTACGAGAGACTTACTCAGAGTCTTTAGCTCACTAGATCTCACAGAGAGGAAACATCTAAAACATATCAGTCTTTGCCCTGCCTTAGGGCAAGGCAGCACTGAAATGCTAAGCAATTCTCCTCTGAACAAGAGTACCTACAGCAACCCCAGACACGTGTTTCGGTCTGGTTGGACCTCATCAGTAGGGTGGAGCTGTGCCTCCCTAAGAATAGTGAGCAAGGGGTCAACAACTAGATTCCCCTAGTAATTTACGGTGAGACCCAAAGTTACTTAAATAGGCAAAAAACAAGGGGGGTCCTGGGAGTCCCTCTGCCGGACATTAGTCCCGGTTATGAGAGACTTACCCATAGTCTTTAGCTCACTATCTTTCACAGAGGAGAAATATCTAAAACAGATCTGTCTTTGTCCTGCCCTAGGGAGGTCCAGCACCGAAATGCTAAGCAATTCTCCCAACAGCAATCCCAGACACGTGTTTTGGTCTGGGTGGACCTCATCAGTAGGGTGGAGCTATGCCTCCTTAGAGAAGCATAGCTCCACCTTACTGACTAGGCCCAACCAGGCCAAAACGCGTGTCTGGGGTTGCTGTTGGTACTCTTGTTCAGAAGAGAATTGCCAGCCATTTCGGTGCTGGACTGCCCTTGGGCAGGACAAAGACTGATATGCAGTGGACATTTCTCTTCTGTGAAAGGATGGTGAGCTAAAGACTGTGGTTGAGACTCAAACCCGGGATATAGGCCGGTAGAGATAAACTTCCAGAACCCCCCCCTTACTTGTCCATTTTACTAGCTTAGCAGGTGTCGGCATGCCCATTCATGGGTCTGTTCTGGGTCACTGTCCCAGAGCAATTTTCTAGTCCTGATTGGGTTTTACCGGATTTCCCCCGAGTGAAACGTGTATGGGAGCAACATGGGCTTCCCGTGACTCTTTTATAGCCCATTACAAATTGTATGGGTGACTGCCACAGCCAACGTGTGGGTCCAATAGCCTATCCTGTCTAAATAACTGACAAATGTACACAAGTGTTGAAAAATCGTCTTTGTGCTCTGTAAAAAGTGGCCCGTTGGAATATTTGGCAATGTGCGTTGTACTACTTCTCATATTTTGAGACTTCGTACAAAGAAGAGGGGAAAGGGGATCATGACCTGACTACTTACCAGTAATCCCTTTACATTGATTCCTACTCTTTCTTATCCAAGTTCTAGAACCACTGCCGCTTTCCCTGTATGTTCACAATTGTAGTGTACTGCGGCAAACCTAGAATCAACACCCTGCATAGACCCCAAACACCATGAAAGGTAGAGTCCTCTGGGCCACTGCCCCTCACACACGTTTTATTTTTTCCAGTTTGACAAGGGCGTTCCAGTCTTGGACGATGAGAAGCCTAACACTGTGAGGAGTGGAATGAGGAAGAGTAGAACGCTGTGCAACAGCATAGCCAATAATTAATCTAGGCATTTAAGCTGGCTTCTTGTTCTTTCTTCTCCATTGTGTACAGAGGGGAAGGGAGGGATTGAGTATGGTACACTGGTATGAGATGGGAGGATGATAACTGCACCAGCATCTATAGGTGCAAGGGACGAAACACCCTCTAGGCAACTCGATATAATCACAAAAGGATAACAGACAAACCGTTCAGGTTGCAGGTTTTGAGTTGGCAGAGCCAGCCACTCCTAATCAGAAGAAACCTTTCGGTAAGGGTCTAGAGGCCCCAAATGGTCAGTGACTGCCTGGTGGTGAAAACGCACTACTCCCAGCCCAGTAGAACAAGACAAAATGAAGTGCCCCCGGCAAAATGTGGAGAGTCTTTGAAGACTCGTGCCCTCCAAAGGCTTACACAGGGCTTATGTCAACCTGCGGTGGACACCAACTGTACCATAGAGGATGCAGGAGAGCTCATTAAGCCCCCGTTTCACCACCCTACCCAGGTCACTGTGCCCCAGGCTTCTGCGATTTCGCCCACATAAATGCGTCCAGCACTGCTTGGTGGCCTGAATTGTGTGCACAATCACAGCTCAATAAGCAATGGGTACTGATCCAAACGTACCACCAGCGCTAAGCGTTTGTCCTAAATGTTTCAACCTGCTAAGTACTTGGGGTGTGACAGTCATGTCCTGTGAAAGCACTACCTGTTGTATAGGATGCGTTACCGTAGATTTCTTCGAATACCATTTCCCCTAATGAGATTTCATTTAATATATTTCACCGAAAAAGGTAGGGGGAATGGTATATGTGTAATGCATAGTAGGTGGGGTAAGGGTATAAGTTAGGGTAGGGAACATTGAGGAGGGGGTGGTTGCGCGGGGGCTCTCCCCGCATTAAAAAAAAAAGTAAAAAAAAGTAAAAAGAAGATTTCGTTTTTCAGCGAAAGGGATTCAGTGAAATCGCCATTAGGAGAAATATATTTGAAGAAATCACATACATCCTATAGGATGGACAAGTAAATCAAGCATGCTAGAACTGTAGACACTGCATTGCATCCCTTTTTTTCCTGGCATTTTCGAGTGATCAAGGAGCTCGGAGTTTCTGGCAGGAGCAGCCAGGCTTCTTTAAGGGAAGGAAGTGTGTAAACAGGTGACCGTGCGCGCGTGGAAGAGACAGACTGAAGGCAGTGCGGGAGAGAGCCTGCATTGCAGCTGGAATGTGCAAGTGTGTGCCTGGGAGAGAGAGCCTGCATTACAGCTGGAATGTGCAAGTGTGTGCCTGGGAGAGAGAGCCTGCATTGCAGCTGGAATGTGCAAGTGTGTGCCTGGGAGAGAGAGCCTGCATTACAGCTGGAATGTGCAAGTGTGTGCCTGGGAGAGAGAGCCTGCATTACAGCTGGAATGTGCAAGTGTGTGCCTGGGAAAGAGAGCCTGCATTACAGCTGGAATGTGCAAGTGTGTGCCTGGGAGAGGGCAAAGGGGTGTTTGTGAGAATGTAGGAGCGTATTAGTGCGCGAAGAGTGGGAGTGGTGAGATGTGGGAGAGCATACTCGTGTGTGGTGGTGGTGTAAGGGGAGGTAAAGTGAGATTTGTAGTGGGATTTTCTTTTTTAAAGATTGGGGAAATGGCTCCGCTGGGCAGTTAGTAGGAACCTTAGCGTTGGTATTTCCAAAATGTGTAAGCTTTATTTTTAGAGCTAAGAACTAAAAAGAGAAATGTTCCCTGTTTTTTTGTAAGCCGTTTTCCGTGGCCGTTTTTCGCATCGTCGTCATAATCGGGTTTCTCAAAAAGGGTGTTGTGCAGGTTGTCTACATAGAGACTACTTGGTGGATTGGCATGTGCTTGTTTGGTTTTCCTAGGCCCTTCTGCACAAGTGCGTTATTTCGTTGTTTGTGTTGTGCGTGGGGTCAATTTGTGAGATGTCGTAATAAAGTCAGAATAACTCCAGGTGGAAGCAGATTTTTTTAAAAATATTTGGGCCTGGTCGTTTTTTTTTTTAAAGTCAATTCAGAAAACCAGTTTTTCATAAATAATCTTCAACACAAACACGTTAAATCGAATTTCACTAACTTTGGCCATTTGTTGTTCTGCCAAATTTGGTGAACTTTCAAAAGGAGGTCCAAGTTAGAACATGTATCCACGTTTTTCTATGTAACGTGCTCAGTGATCTCAACACTGGTGTTGCTAATTAGTCTATATGTGCATCAGGGAAGGAGCCTGCACGTGGAGGTTGCTTTCATTCATCTACCCAGTGGGTTTATTGGTTCCTTGGGTTAAGACTCCTGCATAGAAGTGAACCTGGATCTATCCTCTTGTGCATGCCACAGCCGACAGAACGCACACTGGTAACGTAGGTGTTCAGTGTGTAGGTTTTCACAACTGGCATCATGCCCCTCACCTTCAGTGGCCCTACCGGGCTGTGGAACAGCTCTATATAACGTACGGTCTGGCTAGCCATCTGGAATTGGGACCTTGCTTGATGGCTACCGTGCAAGGGCCCTCACATGCAGGAAAGGCTAGTGTAATGAAGTCATAGGGATCTTTGGAGACATGAGATGCCCACCTCCTACCTGAAGCTCCCCCCCGGAGATGGCCCACAGGGGATTCCCTAAAGCACCTCCACAATGTGTGCTCACCGCTAGCCACTGGGAAGTGATGCATCACTGTCGGAGAGTAAGAGATGGTGTGCAGGTGGTCTGGATAAGGAAAACTAGCATTATTGCCAGAGGTGAGAGATTTGTATGCCCATCTAGTAGCTTGCAACTAGACATTTTGCACCCTGCGTACAGTGTGTGTTTTTATAAAGCCGGGGCACAGTGTTCGGCAAACCCCAGCTGGTGAACCTAGAGTGCGAACACCTAAACCCTGCAACCTGAGAAGCTCTGCATAGACTGCCTCGAGGGAGACATCCTCTGTGACGTCCTCAACCCATTTTATGCATTCATACACTGACAGCTTCCTTGTCCATTATTCTACTGTCTTAGCGATTATGTATGCCAGCCCCTTTAGGTCATACTGTGTGGAAAACATTACAGCATACTAGGATATATTCTCAGATCCAGTAGTTCGAGTAGGTGACTAAGACCCAACAGGGTTCTGGGCTCATCGGTGTGAGCCATCACAGAAACCCCCAGAAAGGATTGCACATCAAGAGAACTCTTCCCCTCATTCCCAAACTGCAGCAAACTTAATCTGTCTGGTCACAGCGGCAGTACCACAAGCAACAGGGTCGATCAAACTGACTTTAAAATGGTTGTGAAACATTTTAAGCCTTCATTAGCTGCAGAAGAACACCACTGTACACAATTTACCAAACACGGAATTGATATTCAGAAACAGGGGGAAATCATGATAAAATCGCCAGGAACACCTGGGGAGGCCCAAGTAATAATTGGGTATATCAATTAGAGAACAGGGTTCAAACTAGAAAAGGGGATTAACCCATTAAGAGAAGAATTGGTTGATCAAGTCAATTAACCCCATAGTAAAAAAAGCACATGCTCAGACAGAGCATCTCACAGAGCATCGGTACAGTCTGGGAGGGACTAGAAAGAGAGAGCCCCAAGCCTGCAGATTCGTGAAAGAAATTGCAATCTTTTTTGTTATAACTGTGGGTCCAGTGGTCACAGAGCTCAGGATTGCAAACAGCCAACAATGGATTTCAATCTTCAATGATTTCAAGCATATTATATGCCAGACCGCGGCTGAGATCAGAACCTGAAAAGGTGGAGAAAGTAAAAGAAAAAATAACTGCTGAGGCCCTTACTGCAAATACTCCCCAAGACCTGGACTCTTGGTGAGACAAGAAGCAAGTCAAGAGCCTCTGGGACTACAATCGCAGACCTCAGCAGGGGAACAGGTCCATATAGAATTGAGTAGGAGGGTGAACTATGGCTGGTGGGTTTGACAGAAGCACTCAGCAAGGGGGGGGGGAGACATACTTGCTGACAGGAGAATAAGACGTACCATCAGGAGCCCAGGAGGGCAAGCTGTGACTAGAAAGTGGCAATATATAAGCAAATCCGTACTGTGACAATTCATCACTTCTCCCAAGGGTGGGGTGAGGGCCCTTTCCCATGAGGCTAGGGAGGTGCGACCGCTACCCAATTGTCCCACTAGGGGTGGTGTAATACAGGAGGACCTCATGGGCAGGGACTCCCCCTGAGGGCACAAGGACGATCACCTAGGGTACAGCCTGTTGAGCCACATCACTCCCAAACATTCCCTAGCCCCCCTTCCATACCAAGCTACGTAATCAAGAGTAAGCCCATGCATTTTTGTAGAAAATTGGATATTGACAGAACAGAACATACTGAGATGAGGAAGAACACAGCAAGCATGTAGAGTAACACATTCTTAAGTACTGCCACAAGGTGGCTCACCAGAGGCATGAGGAATGCCATAGAGACATTATCTGCAGGTGTTGATGCAGCGCCCGGTCGGTGTCCCGAAGATGAAAAGGAAAGCAAAGAGGCACTAAAAGTCAGATAGTGGAGAAGCCAGGAGCCTGCGAATTTCGAACTCCAAGTGAGGGCTGGAAGAAAGGCTGTCCCGGGGACAACGGAGGCAGGCTGCGAGAGTCCATTCTGGGTCAGAGGAGCAGACCCAACTGTGAAGCCAAAGGAAAGAAGTGGTGGCTTGTTTGCAACAACGTGGACCGTTGGGTCCCAGAGCGGAGCCAAGATTGTAAGGAGTGGAGGACTGCAAAAGGTGCACTGGGTCCGCCGAAGTAGACAAGACCACCACCGGAAGCCGTGGACCAGAAACCCCATCCAAGGAAGGACCAGTGATGTGCCGATTCCCACACAAAGGTAAAGAGGGAGGCACGGGAGACCCGGTAGGGATACGGGAGGAGTCGGAGAGAGGGACACAACATACTGTTCCTCACCCCAGTGGCAGCTATAGGGCTATTGGGGAACAGAACTGTGCAGAGTGCATCAGGGAGGATCTCCCTCATCCCAGTAATAAAAAAAGAGCTAGTGAACACTGGAAGAGTGAACTAAGCATCCAAGGAGAACTTCCTTGTGACAGTGGCAGCAATACGCCTACTGACCAGCAGAGAAGGGTGGGGACCCTAATCACAGTGAAGCAAGCATCAGAGGACAACTTCCCCCATCACAGTGGCAGCAATAAGCCCACTGACCTCAGAGAAGGGTCTGGGACCCCAACAACCGTGAAAGAAGCATCCAAGGAGAACTTCCTCATTGCAGTGGCAATCATAAGCCCACTACCAACAGGGAAGGGTCTGGGATCCTATCAATAGTGAACCAAGCATCAGAGGAGGACTTCCTCGCCCCAGTGGCCGTAATAGGTCCACTAAACACCAGAGAAAGGTCTGGGACCCCAAAAAAAGGAACTGAGCATCCGAGGAGAAATTCCAAGTTGCAGTGGCAATCAGAAGTCCACTGACCACCAGAGAATGATCTGGGACCCCAATACAAGGGATCTGAGAACTTCCTTGGCGGAATGACATTGACCAGCAGAGAAGGGTTACCGAGAGAAAGTGGGATAACATACAGCAAGTTTAAAAACACAAAAAGGAATCTTTGAAATAGAATGGAGAAGGGAGTCATTCTCCTGGGCACAACACAAACCCTTTGAACATATCTGAAAGACGCAGGTGAAGGGAGTCATTCCCCCTGGCCTTATTATGAACTCTACAAACCAGTACCAGGAGAGGAGAGTCTTTCTCCTGGACCAGAATGTGGAGTTGTGCAAAGATTGTGTGGAACTGGCAAGTCTGGGGAAGGAAGGCATTCCACCTGGCAACCTTTCCAAACATCACCCAAATACCAGTGTAAGGGAGTCATTCGCCTAGGGAAGGAATTTTCTGTTGAAATATATTAGTCTTCAGTTGCAGTGTAAGGGATAGAAGTAGGATGTAACTCAGGACAGTGGACTTTGACGGCCATTCAGATGGAACCCTGCTTAGATAATGGGGATAGTGAGGGTCTTTTTCGTGAACACAAGTCTATAAGCACCACAGAGCACCTTTGTGTCAGCTTCCTTCTTCGACACACTTACAGTCCCCGAAAGCAAGTGGGAGTGGGGGCATGGGAGAAGTACTTGGTGGTAGACTAAGTCAATGGGTGATGGGTGCCATGACCTTGGGACTGTGAAAGCAAAGACTGTATGGGGGCAGTGGGGTGAAGAAAAAAGCCCTGGTCCTTTAGTAAGAACAAGGCAACACTGGTTTATTCCATCCTGCCACTTTTGGCTATCAGTGGCCTATATTATTTCTAGAGTGGTCTCTTAAACTCTGTAGGCAATATCATCAACCCCTTCTGTAGTGTGTAATTAAAAGAAAGCTGACCCACATTGACTACGCTTGCATGTTTTATTGATTGCTTCTCCACATTAGATTATGTTTCGCTACAAGCCATAACTTCCTGGCTTACCAACCTATACTTGATCAAGCAAAATTCTTCAGTTTCCCAAATGGATTTGCTGCCAAGTCAAATCAAAATACAGGTCCTACAGTTATCTTTCATGTGTTGCAATCTCTCGTATACGAGTACGCCAGCAACATATTCTTTTAGAACTGGTCTTGTACTCTCTAAATTCTAAAATACAATATAAAGCACCTTTTGCTTCCCTACCCAAGTCACAATAAGCACTGGGAAGCTTTCTCCTAAGCATGCAGTGCTTTACAATTAAAATTAATAAGTACATTGGTCCCTTGTTTATGGACATGTACTAAACATTTTATTCACAACTAGGCATACTGAAATGCAACCGAGAGAATGTAGAGTAATGTGACCAAACATACACATATCCAAAATAAGAGATTATGCAACAATAGTTCCTATACTGAAAAGCTTTGTTTGGGAGTGATGTCCTCTGTTTGAATGAACTTTGTTGTCCTATCAGGAAGATCGCAAATGTCTTATAGTCTTGGAGAGCACTGGCCAGCTGGCTTTGGAGCCAGATCTTTGTCTGGGAAGACTATCCTCCCTGATGGGTTAGGTCCGCTGTCTCGCTTGGGGCTCCCGGGTCTGTTTTAGTGCTTGTATTGAACTTGGCCATTTCCAGTTGAAACAGTACATATCTCCCAATATGTCAAACCCAACAGACATGCAAAGTTCAGATGCAAGCTAGGTCGCACTTCAGCACATAGGGCTGTTACATCCACATATGAATCCGAGATCGGGGTTATTATTACATGTAAAATAGAAAGAGTTTTGAAAGCAGGGTTTTCTTGCTACCGAATATAAGAACTCACCTCTGCCAGAGCTAAAGCAGATAAAGGTGTATCTTCTGCAGGCTTTACTATCACTGTGCAGCCAGCTGCCAGGGCTGCTCCCACCTTCCGAGTAATCATAGCACTGGGGAAATTCCACTAAAGGGAGGTAAAAGAGAACACATTAAGATTATTGGTGGTTTGGAAATATACACTGCTAAAAATGGAAAGCCGCAAGCCGCATGCCAGGTATAATAATGTTTCTACTTTATGCAAGCATAGACAATTGCCACAATTGGGCTAGTTTTGCTTACATAGGCTATGATTTCTATATGGTCGTTAGATTGACGTTAACCACAATGTCGAATAAAATCAAAATCAATGCAGGTATTTTGATGTGGAAATGATGCACGAGACTTGTAGCAGGAAGTAGGATTCGGCAAAATAGAGGAAGGATGACAGCAGTGAAGAGAGTAGGAAGGGGGTGAAGGTGGTGTGGAAAGAGGTCGGTCGGAGGTATGGCAGAGCAACAGAGGAACACAGAGAGGACAGGGGATAGACACAGGATGAATGAGATACAGGATTATGGCGGAGGGCAAACAGGTAAAAGAAACAAAGAGGAGTGTCTTTAACTGTGAAGGACTTCTCTGATCAACTCCTCTGAAAGCTTGTATCTATTACATGGGGTTAAGATGGTCAGGTCGCTCCCGGCACCAGCTATACTTCCAGGCACCGCAGAGCAGCGGTTTTCTGGGCTCTTGCCATTTCCTATCACAACCCATTAGACATAGACCACAATATGAGAAATGATGCGCCCAGAGCGACTAGAGACCATTATAGGCAACTTTGGTAAAGCTGTGAATGTAACGGTCAGCTTGCAATCAAAAGTGCCGCAGAAATCTCTTCATGTCTGAACTGGAAGATGTGTGGTAGTGCTGAGAAGCAAACAAAGCTAAGGTGGCTCAGCACACAGAGCATGTGAACTGTGAATAGGCTAGTCATTCATGTGCTTAGGCCTGTGGTTCTCATGATGCAATTCGTTTTCTATTAATAAGAATGAGGAGGAAGCCATTTTATTAAATGTTACGGTGCTGGGACCATTCATAAATTGCTCAAACTTTTAAGTTGAAGGAACCAAGCACCTTATTTCACAACATCAGCAAAACGGGTCTCCTTTCTGAAAGGTCGCTTTGTAACAATTGTCGACACCAAGTGCTCCAGAGAGGTTTTAAAATGTTTAGAAAATCTGCGTATTCCACCCAGGTTAGCAGGGGTGGGAAAGTGAAGGCAAGCTTCTGAGTAGACACAACCTTGCCCATCAGGACTCTGGACTCATCAACTGCTCAAACGGACACTTACCGGGGTGATGATGGTGACCACTCCCAGGGGCTGTTTCAGAGCCAGGGCTCTTCGGTCTTTCATAGGGACAGGAATGATGTCCCCGTAAACGCGACGGGCTTCCTCCGAGAACCATTCCAGGAAAGCGGCCGAGTACGCAACTTCACCCAGTGCTTCCTTCAGAGGTTTCCCCTATTGTTAGAAAAAAACAGAACGAGCAATAATGAGACAAAGGCAGATTTGCCATCCAATAACGGGGAAAATCTAATGAATAAACACATTTTTAAAAGTACACTTCGCTACAGTAGCTTACAAACTTGTCTCTATGTTCTGATGCCCAATTAAATGGGACAATAATTTAACAGCATGCACAAGAGAGGCTCATTGGAACCCCGAGATCCAAATGAATGCCCTTATAAACAGTATTACTAGGTTTGGAAATGGCCGGGAGATATTTGGCTCCTGCTTGTAGCCTAGGAGAACACCCAACAGTTACCAAGAGCTACTTTTGACTACAAGACCAACTGGCACCATACAAACATACCTATGTGATTATCCACATTCTTAAACCATACAAAGTTAAAGGAGAACAAAGGACACATCTAAGGGACAGTCAAGCACAACGGGATATATACCATGGTCAGCAAATTAGTAAGAAGATTTTAAGGCCATGTTATATGTACAGCACACTATGTGGTTCCCCAGAGGCTGCTCCTGCCCACTGGGTGGTAGCCAACACTCAGGATTTGTTTTTAGCTCCTGCTCATGAAATCTTAATTTTGATCCCCGGAATAATAGAATAAATCTTCTATTATACTACCACGTTGGTATAGTTAAGGTTACATCAAACTTTAGATGGGAAAATGTAAAAAATGCCTTAATCCTACTTTTTTTCTCGTCCACGAAAGTTCACCAAATATGACATGCAACTCATCTGGTTACAGCTGAACACGTAAGCCACATTTTTTTTTCTTTTTTTTTTCTTTTTTTTTTATTGATTTAGCTGTTAAAAACAACTTTTCAATATACAAAATTCAAACATTTTAGCATTCTTAAAACCTTACAATCATTTTCATTTAAAATTTTTTAGAATTTAAAGTTTCAAGTTTAGAATTCATTTAGGTTATACAAACTCAGGCAAACTCATACAAATTCAAACAATCTCAAACAGCGACAGTACAGTTAATGTTTTACATCACAAAAACAGATTGATACATATCATTCAGTTTACACTCCTCCAGTAGCTATGACATCATATACACAGGTTATCTAATAGATAATTTATCAGACAGTTACTCTCTTTTTTTAAAAATCAATCAGAGCTTGAGATTGAAATCGCCTCTCAGATAGTAATGTCCCAGTTTATGGCCATCAAAAAATTACTTAAGGCCACCTTAACAGAGTGATTGTTAGAACACAATAAGAAAGAACAGCGCATATCATAAGCAATGGTTGTTAACGTACTCAACACCTTTGAAAAATGTCTTGATCTTAAGATAGATAGTTGGGCACAATTGCAGACCAAGTGTTCGAGAGATTCAATCGTTCTGGAATCATTACAGAATCTGCATGACATAAGAGCTCGAGGCCTCAAATTGCGTCTCACTAGGACTTGATGAGTGGGCCATAGATCGAATCGCGCCCTTATTATTCCTGATCTCAATGCTACTGATGGAAATTTTAGTAGATAAGATTCTGGGCTTTTAACCGGTTTAGGCCAGAATCGATACTTGCATGGTTGATGATATTTTTGGCATTTCTCTATGGTCTTAATCCAATTGGTATAAAAGGTTTTTTGCCTTTGTTGGATTAGAGATTAGCAAGGCTATTGGTATGCTTGCAGCCGCGAGAGCTTCTAAACAGAAGTCAATCCATAGTTTTACAAACAATTTATCTGTTTTTAGGATATAGCCAGAGAGGATCGACAGAATAGTAACTTTTTGAGAAGCCATTATGCATTTGCGCAAAAACATACAGCAGCGCCATGTATAGATAGCATGCATTGAGACTAGACCCAATTCATAACACAGCCAGGGACCGGGGACACAGTTTGGCAATGATAGCACCTCTCGCCAAAATTTACCCTCGAATCTATCAAAAATAGACTTTCTAAGGTTTTCACAATTCAGGATGGATTCCGTTCCATATATAATCGATGGGATGGCTTTAACAGTCCAGTAGACTATTGCCGATTTAATGGAAAATTTTCCAAATTTATGCAATATTATTTTAGTTTGCGAAATGGCCGCGGTCAATTTTGCCTCCATGCGCTCTACCTGGTTGCGTGAATTGGGTAGGCCATCGAAGACAACGCCTAAGTAGGTGTAGGTTGGTACTATATCTAATGGTGTATTATTTATTGACCACACTGGCCTAGACCTACTGAGTTTATTAGCTTGGTAGCCTACAATCTGTGTTTTTTTAGTATTGACCACCAGTTGGTTCTTACGTAGGTACAGGTTAAATGCATCTAAAAGATTCTGTAGGCCTGTCGGTGTTTTAGAAATTAGGACAATGTCATCAGCATAGTTCAGGTTAGTGATTTTAAACCCTTTCAAAACAGGGGCATCAGAACATATCTGTAAGAAAGAAGTACTCAGATCGTGTATGAAATAATTAAAGATTGCTGCCGCTAGTATGCAACCTAGTTTTAAGCCTCGCGCAGTCTTAACAGGAGCAGATAACAACCCCTCCAAAGTGAGTCTTACGCGAATAGAGGTTGCACCATGAAATGCATGGATGATATCAAAGAGGTCTGATGGACAATTATCTCTTATTAGTTTCCTCAATAATAGTGGACGCAAGACCGAGTCAAATGCAGCATGCAAATCAATAAACGCGAAGTAAACTGACTGTTTATGAGACTGACAGAGGGCTTTAATTGAGTTCAGCGTAAAGAGATTGACACAAGTGCCCATGCCCCCAACAAAACCCGTTTGATAAAGATCGCGTTTACCACAAGTTTCGGTCCATTGATTGAACTCTGACAATACTAGTTTTGCAAACAGTTTGCCTGGGGTATCTAGTAGGGCGATTGGCAGGTAGTTGCAAGGATCAGAGCGGTCACCCTTCTTATAGATAGGGACTATCACAGAATTTAGCCAGGAGGCTGGAAGTCTGCGATTAGTCAGCACTTGTACAAAGATTGCATGGAGATTTGAAGCCCAAAGTCTTGGGTTATCTTTCAGAATGACATTATGGAGGCCATCCGGACCGGCAGCTCGTGATGTGCTTAATGTTTTAATCATTGCTTCAAGAAGATGAGGGGAGCAATGAATGTTCCAGGGTTTAGAGGACTGGATCTGGGGATCGTTCGGATCAAATTCTGGATCGCTATAGAGATCAGAAAAATGTGATACCCAAGCCGCCTCTGTTACAGTATTTGATTGTACATGGGCTTGAGCTGTATTTGGTTTTTGGTTTAGATATCGCCATATTTCTGCTGAGTCTTTAGAACAAATTGCAGATAGCATCGCTTCACTGTCTTGTTGAAAGAGCTTGGCTCGGTGTCTTCGAATCCAATTCATATATTTGCATTTAGCTGTTTTTAAGTTGACATTAATGTTAGCGTTATTTGTCATAGGTATTACTCTTTTTTCTTTGCGATATTCGGCCTTGCGAGCTTTAATTGCAGAGTCAAATGTATGCTTATGAGTTTTTATATTTGGATTTGGGACAATTGTGTGCCGAAACTGATCAAGAAAAGCAGTATATTCAATCAGTTTAGATGATTTATCGTGTTGATGAATTGCATTCGTGAACTTCATAAGATTTCCATGCGTCCATCTAAGCCGATTTTTGGTATTATTGACCATGAAGTGCTGGTCAAGCCATTGTCTAGAAGGATCTATAGGCGTCCAAACTAACTGAAGGGAGAAAAGGTTGTGATCACTTACAGACCCCTGTATTATCTCAAACAGACGAATGCAGTTAAGCATGGTTCGCTCGACATATATATAATCAATGATGCTTTGACTCATGCCTCGCTGCCAAGTTGGATTCGGTGGAATGTCACTATCTACAGAACCATTTACCATACACATATTGCAGTCAGACAAGATGTGGGTCCACGTGGTAACGGCCCTCGTCTTATTTCTATTAGCCAGAGATAAACAATCCATGTTTAAATCGCCCATGATAAGGGAATCAGTGATGCCGGGCGTGACTGCTATCAAATCAATGAGTCCTATTAGACTCTCAAAGAAAGCCACATCCGATATTCCAACCGGATTGCGGTAGATGTTAACAAGGGCTATTATATGATTTTTACAGGTAATTTTCACCAATTGCATATAGTCGCTGACATGCTTCCAGGCTTCAACTTTAAAACCCAATTTCTTATTAGCGGCCACCAATAGTCCTGACGAGGGTCGACCATGTGCTCCCATCTTTGCAGATAATAAAATGACATCAAAATTGTCCCATGTTGGAGGTTCTAGATACCAAGTCTCTTGCAAAGCAATTATGGCATAGTCTGCTAGGATTTTTAATGATGTATGTAAATGCGAATGGCCACGAGTATTCCAGGAAGCTATTTTAATGACATGAGGCTGTAATGTGGGTGATGGTTAATATCTAGATGTCTGCATGTCCTCTCGGGAACTCATGTAAATTTGAGGTTGATGAACTAAAGGGGCATCTACGTGTTTTGTGGTACGCTCCGGGTCTTGCGTCAGCAAGAAACCCATTTCAAATAGAGACATTTTGGCAAGCCATATAGTATTTAAGACTAAACCTGAGGGAATCCATAGTCTTACAATTGCTGTAGTAGTGTCAGAAATATATTCGACTTGAGCTATATCGTGTGATGTTAGGTCTTCTAGTTCAAGTACATCGCCAAATATATTCAAGACACTTTGCCTGTTTAGATTGTATTTAGGGTAAGGACCATCGCGACATTTCAAAATTAGCGTGTGGCAAGTGGGCGCAGTAGTAGGAAGGTGGCGAGATTGCCTATTGCTGACATTTTTCGTCTCAGGATTATTGAATGAGACATTATTTCTTTCCACGGTGTATTTTTGATGTTCTAGAGACTGGCATGAAACGTGTTTAGATAAAGACAGACCTCTATTATTAGGTCGATGTAGAGGAGTTTTAGATTGTACCACCGGGGACGTCCAAGAGACTGATTTTGTTTGGGAATCCACTGCTGGCTTTGAAGCATGGTCATTCGCTGACAGACATCGCTCATCCATATAGGCGTCCAAAGCGCGACGCATTTCACTCAATATAACAGATTGTTGTAATTTAGAGTCCTGATTGCTAGAAGTTGGTAGCTGTTGAGCAGAAGATGTAGCGCGAGTGTCAGTACAGATCGGAACATCAATCTTATCAGTATGATCAGCTTCAAGAGCCTCAACAAGAGAGTCTAATGGGTCATAAGTCACAGGTACTTTAGGTGAAGCATGTTCATCAAGATTAATAGATACAGGACAGGTTGAATGGGGTTTTACTATTTCTGCAACTGCAGGACGGTCCATAGTAATTTTTTTAAAAAAAAGCATGTATTGAGGCTTTGGACATTCGTGCAGCAGGCATGTTCTTGGTCTTTTTTTTGGCATTGGTTTTGACAATCTTCTTAACTTTCGAAGAAACTACAGAGGGACATGCATCCGGGGCTGTAGGATTCATTACAGACAGGGCGTTTTCCAACATAGAGTTAGGAGTTGGTGAGTCTTGCACACTCACCCACGATTGATTAGAGGGAACTAAGGAAACAGCCGGTTTTGGAGGAATTACTGTGATAATCTGTGCAATAGAGGGCAACGCCGAATAAGGCGTGGGCAATGGTGTTAAAGGGATTAGCTCAGCAACCATCCGAGTGCCAGAGGAATCGCCACACTGTGTTCCTTCTGTTGGGCATGAGTGAAGCGGAGGTGCCAGTTTTACTTGCTGTGTCCATAACAGCAAATCATTTAACTTAGATTCTTGGTTTGTTAACAGAGACATTAGAGTGGTATTGATGGCTGTCAATGTAGTTTGTAACAACAGAGATTGAGCCACTGCAGAATCACCTTGAGGAAGTGCACTGGGATGGCGCGGTGTAGGGTGTACATATGAAATCGCAGACACGGAATGAGCTGGTAGTGACACATTAGATATTTGGTGAGAAATCTGCGAGTTGAGGATCGGTATTGGGGAATCACATTGACTCGCATAGAGAGAGACCTCTTGATTCTCATTTGGGTCAATAGAGTCTGCACTGTAATTAATAGACACAGATGAATGAATGGTTCGGTCTACTATAACTGGTTGAGCATGACAGGGTGAGTTTAACATAGTATTATCTGAGAGTTCACATGGTGTCTTTAAATCAGCCACTGTTCTAATGAGTGGTCGCTGATGTGGTAGGTCATAATTATTATTAGACTTAAGAGACTTAAGTGGCCGTGGAAATTTGGTAAGCGACTGAACACTTTGGTTAGGAGTTGACAGACACACAGGATCAAACATGGTAGTACTTGGTCCTTTTGGGGTCATGGGGCAAGGATTCAGAACAATAGATTTGTTGGCGGACGTTTTATTTTTGTGTAAATTATTTTGATTACCATTAAAGGTATTGTCAACATGTACTATTGATGGCATGTCGGTTTTTAGTAAATATAGCCGACCCCGCTTCAACATTTCAAGAAGACTGAAAATAACAAATAGCACGACAAGATCACACCAATGCTAAATCTTCAGAGCTGTTTATAAATTGAGGTCTGAGGGGGGGGCTAAAAAGAGTACTTACTCGTAAGTCAAGATATAAAAGAGGCTCCCTCACCCCTCAACCGACAACGCGGCAAAGCGGGTAAGCGGTACTCAATCCGGTACTCGCCCGTGTGCGCGCGCGCTGTGCGCGTGCGCAATGGATTTGAAGGCTAGGCAGGGTCGCAGTACAGCCAATCGCTGCGAGCTGGGGTGGAGCCGAAAAAATGATCACGCAATTCAGGCGCCAAATGCCCAATTCAACTCCAAGTAGAATCACTAGCAGTCCAATAGTCCGGCACTTGGAACAGTGCGAATAAACACGAGCAGGAAACAGTGCGGGTAAGCGGTACTCAATCCGGTACTCGCCCGTGTGTAAGCCACATTTGGTGGTTTCTGTCCAAAATGATTGCTGAAAAGAAAAAATAATTGGGCTTTCCATAGAGGCCAACAACTGCACACTTGGTCCTGTTGACTCAAAATTGCCCGCTTTGATTTTCTGCGCGCAAAGAAGCCGTAGGCGAGCGGTCTGCAACATTTGGCTCTGAAGATGTTTTGGAATACATCCCACATTAGCTCTAGTTAGAATAAATCAATAAGGAGGGATCAAAGAAGTTTTAGTCCAAAACCTCTGTAAATCCACAAGTTGCAGACCCATGTCCCAGGCAGAAATAGTGCATGTAGAAAACATTGCAAAAACTGTCGGGCAAACTCAAAAAATGTACTTATTAAAGCCAAAAAAAGTCAATGTGTCCAGACATGCACAGTAGGTAGGGAGAGCCTAACAACATTACGTTTATACCATCCATTATACATACGGAGTACAAAATGTGCATTCACCACTAGCTGTTGGCTAGTAATAATTGACTCTCGGGGAGTAAAGAATAGTGTGCTGTATGTATAGAATTAATATAGCGAATTACTTTATGGCAGGCTAGTAGCTTGCAACTTTACATTTCCCCCCTTTATAAAAACATTTGCAAACCAAACACCAAGCATGGAACACATGCGCAGTAAAGTCGTATGGACAAAAATAAAAAAGTTTATACCGGTCACAGGCACAAACGTCCGCAACTACCACACCCAACCTGAAACCTTGGCGTCAAGGCCAAAGAACTAAAACAATCCTGTAATTTACTCATTGTAAAAAACCTGGAACATTCTTAGAAGCAAACGTGAGAAAAGGTTTGCTAAGACCTGCACAGAATCCTGAAAAGATCTACAGAGAGACCTGGAAGAAAATCCAGAGTAAGATCTGTTAACAGGCATCCAGAGAATCAAAAGACAGCCTACAGAAAGATCTCCAAAGAGCCAACAGCAAGGTCTGAGGGACAGATGTCCAGAGAAGCAATGTTAGGTCTCTGAGAGACCCTAGATAATTCTAAGGTCTGAAGAGGAGAATGTTAGCAGAACTAGATGAAAGGCCAGAGAGAGAAACAATCCACAGAATCCCAAGATCTGAGGGACAGGCTTCCCAACAAACAAGTGAAAGTCACAGAACTGTCTAGGAAAGGACAGAGAGAATGCAGAAGGGTCTCAGAAAGAGACCACTAAATGATTTCAGAAAAAGGGTTAATAGAGACCACCCGAGAAACATGAAACTCAAGGACATAGTGAAAATGGGAGCCCTCCAGAAATGCAAGAGGCAGTTCTGGGAATACCTTCTGAAACCCCATAGGGCCTGAAGAGAAGGTCCTGAGAAACCAAGGTCTAGTAAGTCCCTTAATCCAACTGAGATTTGCCAAGAACAAAAAACCTGATACAGAAATTGAAGTTTGTGTTGGATGAAACTGTAGGATTTTGCAGGTGTTGATTGGGGCTAGCTTATGGTGTTAGCGGGAATTGCAAAGAATGGGTTTGGACTTTTGTTGGCCACATAGTGTATAAGTTGCGTGTTTAGATTAATGTCCAAAATAGGAGAAATGCACATTAAGTATAGGGAAAGAACATTCCTTATTTGGATAAAAAAAATATTTGAGAGACAGCGGGACTGTGACAGTTTGTATAGTATTTAATGTATTATTGTGTATATAATATTACACCAATTCCTGTAGATAGTCAAAACTTCCACTCAAATCATGGAGGAGACAGGGGGGGGGTAGAGATAAAGATGGAGGGGGAGAGAAAGAGGGATGATGAGAAAAAGGGGGGGAGAGAGAAAGAGGGAAAGAGAAAAAGAGGCGAGGGATGGGGAAGAGTAAGAAAGAGGGGAAGAGCAAAAGAGCAAAAGAGAAAGTGCGAGAGAAAGAGGTAAAGAGGGAGAGAAAGAGCAAAAAATAGGGACAGAAAACATTGAGAGAAAAAGGGAGAGAACGAGAAAGAGAATAAGAGAGAGAAAGAGAACGGTGTACAGACTGGAGAGGGTATCTATTTCTGCCCCCTATACAGTTGGGCTAGAGGCACAGAGTACCCCAACCAAGGTTCTTTAATGGTAGCAATGGACGAGCAACCAAGGCTGAGACTCAAGGGAGGTGATGCAGGCAGGTTCTTAGGTACAGTGAATCCCCAGCCCCCCACAAAGGAATGTCCACACACTATGTTATGTGGCCAACACAGTAATTTTTTATATAAAATAAGCTTCAGGTAAATATTTACATCATAACACTTTGTACTCAGGGAACACTATCCTAATAATGGCAAATGGTTACACTTCTATGTGGTACCACAATATACTTCGATTCAGGTCAAATTCACCAACTGCTGACAGTTATTAAAAAGCATAAGAATCACTAAGCAATGTGTCACTTCATAGATATTACTGTAGAATGGCAGGTTAGATTAGGAACATTGGTAGAATTCTTTCTTTGCGAAAGACAATACAATCCTGTGTGAGGACCCCTCCCCCCGCCACCTGGGCAAGCTCTAAGGAATAGTTAAGGTGTACTTTATCTTGTATATTACAGCCCAATCCAAATATGTTTATTAATAGTCTGCTTCTCTTTCTACAGATCCCACTAAGCCCAAAGTACATGGGAAGCCACAGGAGAACAGGATACGAGACTAATCTAGGACCTCTGGAGAAATTTGGAGGATGGAAGATGCTCTTCCTCGTCACACTACCTTGGGTGCCTTGGCAAGCGAAGTTGGCTTTACTCAACGAGACCCCTTGAGGATGGATCCCCTTGGAAGAAGTCGTGGCTGGGATTTCGGTGTCAAGAAGAAGGGAACCAAGCAGAGTCACAAAGGCAGCGCTTTCGGTCTTTGCAGTGGTCTTAATTGGAGGGACTTTACTCTGGCTGTCTCATGAAGGCTAAACCTGCTGTGGACCTCGACAAGGTTTGGCTGAAGAAGATAAGATCATTGGTGGCCTTGGATGACTTTCAGTGGTGACGGGTGCAGTGGCAGAAGTAGGTGTCAGGTTTCAGGATTTCACGGTTTACTGACCTTCGGTTGTTCGGTGTGGCAGCTTCTGGCAACCTGAACACAACCACTGGACTGGACTGTAAACCCTCACCAAGTCTGGACACTCGAGACATCTTATTCGGATTTTGTTGACGGGAAACCCACCGGCGGACACTCCACTGCAGGCATCGTCCCTGGACCGTCTTCTGGTGTAGACAAGTAGACACAGATGTTGTGGCAGGGATGCCCCTTGAATGATTCTTCAAAGATTTGGAACTTTCGCAGCTCCAGGTGTCAAGCAGCACTATGCCAGGGTACCCCCTTTTCTGGGCGCTACTTAGAAACTTGTCTTCCAGCAGTCACGAACACTCGTCCGGACCCTGGGCGACACTAATGAACTTTGTATTAAAGATGCATACACGGGAGGTAAGCGAATGTCCTTTATTGGTAACCAGCCTGAGCCCAGCAGCGCCCAGCCTACACAACACTTCAACACCTCCCAACCGTTTTAGAATCCGGCACCCTCAAGGAATGTAAACATGGCTCAGAGCAGGAGTGGAATTCTACAAGTTAGAATTCCACTCCAGACAGACATTACAACACTTCTCCCCCCCTTTTCCCCAGAAACCCATAAACGGAAGAATTTCATCTAGATTCCACACAGGCGCCCACACATGCACACACGCAAACCCACACACGCACACACGCAAACCCACACACGCACACCACACACACACACGCACATGCACCACACGAGGAAGGGAAAGGATGAGACAAAGGCCATTGAACCATGCCCCCCCCCTGGACAAATCTAAACGAGATCTATTGAACTATGGCTCCCAGGACAAAGTCCTTGTACTTGGAGGGAACCTTCCTCTCCCTGACAGGAAGGGCAAAACCCCCGACCTGCTCAGCAGCCCCAGAGACGGCAATCCCATCGCCACCCCGAGAACCGGTAACCCCTTCAATATAGTCAACAACCACGTCGTTGGCAGCGGGGTCAAGTGGGGAATTCAACATGAAGGCCCCTCCCCCCGCAGAGCATCCATGACCACGGCATCATTCATGTCACCACCAGACCCCCCCCCAATTCACCACGAGCAGGGACAAACCTGTCCTTATCAACCACCACCCGGCTGAGACTCCACCTGGACCCGTCATCGGGTTTAACATACCCATGACCACATTTGGTGACCACACGGGGTTGCATAAACTTGCTCAATTCCTTAGCTACAAACCTGGGATTCTTGACCTGCACCCAATCACCAACCTTAACAGGCAAGGGTTTCCTACGGGCCAATTGCTCATTCAGCAAACGCTGTTGTCCAGCCCGTACATGATTAAAAATTTCTCGCATATCCACCTGCGATTGGACACCACCACCTAGCGCAGATACTCTTGACTTTGATCCGGGTTTCCTCCCTCTCATCAACTCGAAAGGAGAGTGGCCAGTGAAAACTGAAGGGGTTAGCCTGTAAGCTTTGAGCGACTCCAACAACACCCTCACCCAGGGAAGACCGTTGGCAAGAGCCAGTTGAATAGCCCCTTTGACAAAACGGTTCATGCGCTCGACAAGACCGTTAGCCTGTGGGTTGTACAATGCAGCCTTGTGGTGACGCACACCAAGCCCATCAAGAATTTTTGCATGTGTCCTGACACTGAGACCCATTGTCAGTCACTAATCCAGCAGGCACACCTTCCTTGTCGAACACCGCAGAGAGGAAATCTACAATTTTCTCGGCTGTAACAGTTGACATAACAGTGGCCTCGACCCACCTCGACGTATAGTCCACCAAGACCACAACAAACTTCAGATCTCCTCCCAATGAGTCCATGGGCCCCATAATATCAAGCGCCACCTTGGACCATACTTCACCGGGCACCTCCACCGGATAAACAGGCTGCGGGGAAAGAATTTTACTTTTATCACTTGCGGAACAAGCTGCACAATCCTTCACTACTGCCTCCAAGTCAGCATCCATGCGGGGCCACCAATAATCTTCCCTCAGCCTCCTTTTGGTCATGGATCTGCCTAGGTGCCCTTCATGTGCCAAACCAACAAGCTTCCCTCTCAAGGGGGAATTAACCTCATACCTCTCGCCACACCCCATGGGCCAACAAACAACTCTTTCCAAACATGACCGTAAGACTTGGACACAGCTGCATCAAGAACACCACTACTGAGGACCGCCCTCACTCCAATCAACTCGGGATCCACCGCACACTCCGTACTCCACTCACATTCCGACACCGCAGGCGCCAGATTGGGAACCAGGGTGCAATCGTCCCCCACCTCTCCATGGACCACCTCGATACCACTTGGGCTTGGAAACCGAGACAGACAATCCGCCACTGCGTTCCTCACACCCGGTACATACTCCACTTTGAAATTATACTCGGCCATGTCTGCCATCCATCTCATGATCCTTGAGGATGCATGAGACAACCCTTTCGTCGTCATGACATGTACTAAGGGTTTGTGGTCGGTACGCAGGGTGTACTCAATACCCCACAAGAAGGTCCTAAAATATTTGGAAGCCCAGACAGCAGCAAGAGCTTCTCTCTCTATGACAGCATACCTACCCTCAGCCTCCCCGAGAACCCTGGAAGCAAAGGCAATGGGACGAAGCTCACCATCGACCCTTTGCTCCAACCCCGCACCTATGCTGTACTCACTTGCGTCCACAGTTAGGAAAGTTCTCCTGGACGGGGAAAAGGAACTCAAGGATGGGGCTCGACTAATCTCCTCCTTCAACTTGAGGAACTCTGCCTGGCACTGGTCGGACCATGTAAAATGCGCACCCTTCCTCAGTAAGGACCTCATGCCGACAGTCTTATCGGCATATGATGGCACAAACCTGCTATAGTACTCAGCAAGACCCATGAAGGATCTCAACTGGTCCTTGCTACCTGGGGCCGGAGCATCGCTCAACGTCTTCACCAACTCGCTCTTGGGATGAATACCCTTAACATCCAGGGAATGACCCAAGTACGTCACACTCGGAACACCTACTTTACATTTACTGAGTTTAATGGTAAGTCCGCTGGCTTTCAGGACGCCCATCACCTCCAGAACCCTGGCATCATGCTCAACACGAGATGTACCCCACACAAGAATGTCATCTTGGAAACATTCTACACCAGAAAGACCTGCAAAAAGTTTCTGCATTATCCTCTGAAAAACAGCCGCAGTAGAGGCCAACCCAAAGGGCATCCTACAAAAACGGAATGCCCCAAAGGGGGTAACAAAAGATGTAAGGGGGCGCGACTCTACATGTAAATCTATCTGATGATAGGCAGACAACAGGTCAAAGGTGGAAAAACAGGAAGCACCACACACACCAAGGAAAGCATTTCATTGATATTGGGCAAAGAGTGTCTGTCAACCCATATGCAAGAATTAAGATCCCGGAGATCTACGCACATCCTCATGCCTCCATCACTCTTACGTGCCAAAACCACCGGGGCCAACCATTCCGAACTTTCTACCTCTTCAATGACCCCAGATCCTTTAAGTTTGGAAAGCTCTTCCTTTAAAGCATCACGAGCCATAACTGGGACCCTTCTGACCTTGTGGACAACAGGCACTGAACCTTCTCGAGAACAAACTTGTGGGCAAACTTTCTTTCAACTTGCCTAACTTAGAGGTGAAAACCGAGGGGAACTTGCACTCCAGGACTTCCGCCGTAATTCCCACAGGCGATTCAGCACCCCCGTTCTCATCAGATACACTCATGACAGGGAATAGTTTCCTTGGTCTAATCTGCAACTCTAGGGCGGCCTGCTCGTCCCACCCCAGCACTGGGTCTCCCTTATGGGCCACGTACAACTTTCCCTTGGCCAACCGACCCTCAAACTCTATATTGGCTCCCTAGAACCTTGATGGGTACTCGCCCGTAGGCACATGGGTTTATGTCAGGCGCGACCAAATTTGACACTCTCTTGTGGAACTTGGACTCATACAGCTCGGGAGAAATCAAAGTATATGGAGAGCCCGTGTCCACCATCATCTCCAGTGGGACACAATTGACCACGAGTGTCACCCAAGCTGTTTTCATACAGCTCCCCACACTCAACAGTGAACCTTCAGATGCACCACAATCTCTCTTGTCTGAACAACCCATGTACCCCACAATGGTCACTTCTTCTGCATCATCACAAGGCTCTACCATGTTCATGGATTCTTTGGTAAACACGCCACTCTTGCACATGCGGGCATAATGCCCCTTGGCTTTGCATCTTCTACACTCCACGTTGGAAGCAGGACATTCCTTTACACCTGCCACGTGGCCACGCCAACCACATCTCTTGCACTCTTCTCTTGACGAGGGTATCACCCTGCTATCTTTTTTTTTCTTTTTTTTCTTAGTTCATTACAAACTTTTAAAATACAATATTTCCAAGAAAAAAGGAGACAAACAAGTCAGGAAGAATGAAACAAAAAAAACAAAAAAAAGGAATCACAAGGGTTTCTCAGACATCAGTCTCTTTCTATCCATCTATGGAAACAAAGATAATAAAAAATGAAAGAAAAAAGGAAGAAAATGGAAAGGGAACGCTCCTTCCAGTATCACATATTTTTCTTCACTGATTAAAGACTTTTCCATAGCCTCCAAGAAGAATGTTAGGGCAAAAGTTACTTGTTTGATGTCTCCTTCATGGAGTAAGCTCCAACCCTTCTCTATGCTTCGGCATGTTGTTAAGACGTTGACTCTTTTAAGGATGGTTTGTCTTATTTCGTTAAACTTTGGGCAAGTCAGGACGAGGTGTTTTAGTGTTTCTGTATCTTTTTTGCAGAAACGGCACTGATCATCCGTTATTACAGATTTGTTCCAGATGTTAATTTTTTCCTTGGTTCGATACAGATTTAGACGGAACATCATAAATGATCTTCTTTTATAGTTGGAAGGGAACATTCCAAGATGTTTAGGAAGTTTCTGGCATTCTCGTGCTTCTATAGGGGCGTTCTTCATGCAGCGGTGAGCTCTTCGCTGTTGTGATGTTTCAAACCAGTCCTGGTCCCATAGCTTTTTTTTAATGTTGTTTGGGTTGTGGATTAATGTATGAAGGTCCGATGCCAAGTCGCTTAGTATTTTTGCACATGATTCCTTCCACATACCAAGTATAGACTTTCTCTGCTCCACCGTCCAGAATTTAAGATTTGGAACTGAGGAAAGTTATCCGCTCCCATGATTTTCCGGTATAGGGTTAGAATGCTCCATTTGATTTGAGCATTTATTGAGGTCATGCCAAGTTCATACCGAAGGCACGCAATCGGTGCCCCTTTCGGTAAACGCAAAATCTTGGACCAGAAAGTATTTTCGCACCCTGGCCAGATTGTATGCGAGCATCCAAGCATGGTTTCGGCTCCAAATATTAGCGACGGTATTACTTTGGCTCGATAAAAGTCCATGACAGGTTTCAGACTAAACTTCCCATATTTGTTGTTCATCACAGCTCCTTGGGCTGTTAGCATTCTACATTTTCGCCTTATCCTTTGGGTCATTGGATCGTCATTTATGTTTGAGCTGATTGATACTCCCAAGTACTGGACCTGGGTTGCTCGGGCTATTAACTTGTTTCCAATATACCATTTAGGTTCTTTTTTCCTCGTCTTTGTCCTTTTTTTTTTTTTTGTCCTGTTTTTGAAGGTCAAGATCTCGGTTTTATTTGGGTTAATTGTTAGCCCGTTTCTTTCCATGTAGATTTCCATGTAGATTTCTAATGCTATTAGCTTTCGCTGCAGTCCAATCGGTGTTTGGTCTAAGATAACCATATCATCAGCATAGGCCATATGGTGAAGAGCTCTTTCGTTGATCTTCGGAGGAAAGGATCGGACTTCTGACAAAGCTTCGTCTACGTCGGAAATTAAGAAATTGAACAGAGTTGCCCCCAGCGGACAACCCTTCTTAACCCCTCGTGATGTTAAGATTGGAGAGGAGAGCAACCCGGCCTGATTTAACCTTATGCGAATTGATGTTTGAGTGTAGTTCGTGTATTGGTGTTAAAAGATTTCCTGGACAGTCTTGGTGCTCGTGTTTTCTCCATAAGATCTGTCGATCCACACTATCAAAGGCTCAGGCCAAGTCAACAAATGCTACATATACCTTCTTGTTGTTCTTAATTGCTTCCATTTTCAAAATGTTAAGCATCAGCAGATTTAAAGAGCAACCGACTCCTTTCACAAACCCCGTTTGTCCGATATCAAAATTCTTTGAATCAATTATCCATTTAATTAAATGATTTAAAATCTGAGTTGCAAAGATGTTACCTAGTACGTCCAGGAGAGCAATTGGTCTGAAGTTTCCTGGGTGGCTTCTATCTCCTTTTTTAAATGTGGGCACTATGATGCTCACCTTCCACGAAGTTGGAACTCTTTTTTTCATTTGCAGGTTCTGGAACAGATTAAAACAGAACTTTGACCAAGCTTCAGGGTATTCTTTTACGAGATAGTGGTAAGCCCATCAGGACCTGGGGCTCTTCAGGCACTACGTTTTTTTATGTTCGTTAGTATGTCTTGTTCGGTAATTTGAAGCTTCCAATCTTTTTTAGCTTCTGCTAGTTCGTAGCTCTTAGTTTGTTTTGCGAACAAGTCTGAGAAATGTTTTATCCATAGAGCCTCTGGTACTAAACTTGAGAGAAGCGCTTTTTGGGGAGCTTCCGTTTTATTCATAGCCTCCCAATATTGGCCTAAATTTCTGTTTGTCATAAGATTTAAGATTGCTTCAGCATCTTCTTGTAGCATGTTCTGTTTGTGTAATTTTAGCCACTTTTTATAGGATTTTTTGATGTTATTAAATTCAATCCACCATTCTGGCTTCCCTTCTATTTTGAGTTGTCGTTGGATTTTTCGCAGCTCTCGTTTCTTTAGAACTATCTTTTGATCATGCTTATGTTTGTGGATAAGCTTGGCCTTTGTTGGACCGTGCACATTCTCTGAATATTGATCAAACAATGTGGTGTATTCTTCGTTTGTGACCACGCCTTCTTTATACATGTTTTCCAGGGTTTTAGACATGTTTGTGATTTTTCCTTCATTCCATCGAATTCTGTTTCTACCTGGTTCAACAGTAATTGGAGTTCGCCAATGATCTCTGATGTTTCGGTCAATTCCATCTATAGTGGCTATCACTAGATTATGATCGCTTTGTTTCATTTCCACGATGTTAAAAAAGGTGATCTGTCCAAGGATTGATTCTGACACATAGAAGTAGTCTAAGATTGAATGATGCTTTCCATTGCTCCATGTAAATTGCGGAGGTATGTCCCCACTTATGTTTCCGTTCCAAAGAGACATTCTCCTTATGTCCATTTCTTCAACCCATGAGATTTTTATCATGTGTACATCTTTTGTCACAGCTGCTTTAATGGCAGTTTGATTGGCGTCAGCAAGGTGAAGGGAGGTCATATTTAAATCTGCACATAATATTATATATCAGATCACATATTTGATCAAGGAAGTCTGATTCGTCTGAGGCATCATGTAGCCAATAAAGGTTTATAATGACAAATTGCTCTTTTTTACAATTTTCCTCGGGTCCTACCTCAATCGTAGTGACTTGGATATACGGCGAAATGATTTTCGAAGATCTCATAATCAAATGTGTTCCGCTCTTGGTTAGTGTGATTAAGCCTGCTTTTGGTCGTCCTTTCTGTAGTTTCACTGCAGGATTAAAGGCAATTTCGTAATTTTTAACAACTGGGCATTCCATCACCCATGTTTCCTGGAGACAAATTACATCCAGCTGTTTAAGTTCATTTGGGAATGTGTTAAAGCGGTGAGCAAACCCTCGGGTGTTCCAAGATCCAATCCTTGGGGTCTGTTCTGGACGCTGCTTCCGGCATTATTTGTCAAGATTGGTATTTAGCGCACCTGCTAGCCAAGACCAGGAGTCTTTCTCCATGGGGACACCTAGTTTGTTTGCATCTATGATTTTCATCTCAGTGGTCAATTCGGGTGCAAAAGTGATTTTAATTACATCACGTTCATCTGGTCTGTGACGCATCGCGTAAAGGGTTTGGCTTTCATTCAAAGCCATTAAGTGATCAGAAGGTTCCAGTTTCCCCTGTTGACGATGAGTATCGGATTGCCGAAACGTCTGAACTAGATCATTAGACTTTTTTGACAGTCATTTGCAGAACTCACACTAGGAATATACGATCGGTCTGTATCCCCGTCATAAGAATCGGACAGATCGAAGCCTAGGCAATTCAAGTCAGAGCTGTTCGACAGCAGCAGGTCTCTCACAATTCTCGAGTGGATATGAAGTTTTACAACATCCATTAGATTTCCAGTAACAAATTCTACGGTCTTAATGTCTTCGGAGGCAATTGATCTCAATTGTGGTATATGGTTGAATAGTTGAAAGACGGTTCTACGATTTAAGATTAGTTCATCTTTCCCTTTTAGGATCTGCTCCAGAATCAAGCAATAATTTGTTGTCTTTGTTGTTTTTTTTTTGATAGTTGTGTTTTTTGTGTTTTTGAAATCCAACTTTGCTTTGGATGTGATCTTTCTCCTGCTTCCTGTCTAGTGTTGTTTGCACTAGGACAACTTATTTGTTTATTCGGAATGATTTGTTGCTCGACTCGTCGATCTCCATTTGGTCGTTGAGGTTCATTATTACTTGCTAATTGTGCAGATTACTTTTTTTTCGCTTCTATAATATTTAACCGCTCACTTAAGGTCAAGTAAATGGGATCCGCTGGCACTTCATCGATGTGATTATGTGGCAGAGTATTAGCTTCTGGGAGGTACTTAATTATTTCGTACGTTCTTCTCGTTCTCTCGCCAGCTCTTCCAATAGGGCGAGCACTTTCTGATGTTTCAGCCGCTGGCTTAACCAACTTGTCGCTAGGAGTTTCCGGTTGGTTCAAAGCTGGCCGTATTTCAACTGGTTCGACCCGATCGTCTTCATATGTGGATAAATTTGCCAGTACAGTGATATCATCCTCTTCTGTAGGTTCATTGTCTATAATTTCGATTGGGTCTGCAACGGGGACGTCAACTTCTCCAGATGTAACAGTTTGTTCAGCCACTTCCAAAAGAACATTAGATTTTGGGGTGTTGGCTGATTCAGTTTCTAGTCTCGTCTGTAACAAGGCATTTAGGGTCTTCACATTCCTTAGAAATTTACAAGAGCCTCGAGCCTGAGGATTTTTTCGTTTTGTAATTTTTTAGTTTTGGGTTGTTGTTTTTGGCTGACTTTTTTAGCCCCTCTTGACTCATTTACGTCTGTTGCACTTTGAGACGGTTTTTGAAAGATTGGGAAGGTAAGTTGACTTTTCTCTATTGATTTGTCAAGGCAAGATTCTGCTTGGGTCTCAATCTCTTTTGGCTGCAGGGACGGCCTAAGTTGAGCGGAAGGTACCGTTAGCACATCAGGGTTCGATTGAGAATTTAAATGGGAGGTATCATTTGTTACAGCTCTGTTATTAGGAGGTTTGTCCGGAGTTGTTGCCGACATGTTCGATGAAACTTCTGAGGTAGAGACTATGTTGTTTTCCGACAGAGGATCCACAACATCCTCTATATTTGTGGATACAACATCACCTGATACACCTTGCCTTTGTTTTTTGGAGCATATAGGATCATTACTTACTTGCGAGCCAACTTTTTGCATTTGGTCATCTCTATTTTGAAGGTAAGATTTGTTGTTTGATAGTTTTTCATCACTGAGACTGTTTCTTTTGCCACCTCGGCCAACAGTGGTTTATCGTCTGCATTTGTTTTTAACTGCTCTCTAATTATCTCCATGAATGATCCACATGCCTTAGTGTCATTTTTCATATGACTTTTTAATCCTTTGATTTCGTCTTCACAATTCATCATCTTTGAATTTAACAAAGCCAACAACGCATTTTGATCTCGGCACGATTCGCTCAACTGTTCATAGAGTTTGATTAGGGGTGCGACTGTGATTTTCAGTGCCGAGGTTAGGTTTTGACGAAGTTCGTTGATGACTTGTTCAATCAAATTAAAGCATTGTTGCCCATTTTTGTCAGCCACAGCATGATTGCTGGGTCTGAAAGTGTCTTGTTTAGTCATCCATCCATTTGCTTTTTGGTTCGTAAAACTTTGAGATTCAGAGTCGGAGGAACTTGTATCAGAAGTAGATGGAGAACTTTGTCTGGGGTCTCTCTTTGTGATTTTTGGTAGTGAGTTTCCTGTTTGTCTAACGTCTGTACACAGATGTTTTTGAGATAGAGGGATTATCTCGTGAAAGCTATAGCCCATTCGTCTACGTTTCGGTTGCTGAAACAAGGTTATCTGAGACCCATGGTCACGGTTTGATATTTCAGTTTGGACTGGCAATATGTTTTGATCAGTGGTCGCGGGGGTCTGTGAATCCAAGTTTTCCAGCGCTTGTGATATATTTTGTTTTTGTCTAGTTTGCGCAGCCGGCATTGTCTGATTCATTCATCTTAGATCTTCAATCAGTTTATCTGCTACAGTCAATGAATCACAACGGTTTTTTGAAGAGTCCTCAAGTTTCCGAGTTTGTACATCAGAGAGATGTATGGTGTTTGGGAGCTTTGTAGGCCACATTGGTCCTTCAGAGATATTTTGTATTTCATCCTCAAAAACCTCCTCATTTGTTTGCGCTGATATCTGTACCTCCTGTGGCAACTGATCATTTGATTTTTGAAGGCTTGTAAGATGCTTGGGGTTATAATAATAAGCCTCAAGGTGATCAATGATTTCTAAGTCCACTGACTTTGTGTTTGCTTTATCCAATAAGACGTTTTGAGCCAGTTCATGGAGTGAGCTTATTTGGCCACAGGCGCTACTAACACAAACTTGTTTTGAGTCAGTGATGTTTTTGTGGGTTGGTTCACTCGAACAAACACCAGGTTCATCAGAGCAAGTACATAAGGCAACATGTGGGGTTTTGGAAGTGTGTAATACAGTCAAAGGCATTCCAATTATTGTGTTTATCTCGTTACTTAGGTCAGCCTGAGTGGATTGTACGTCTGGATTTGCGGATTTATCAGAAAGCATATGACATAGTTTGCATTGGGTAAATATAGGCAAACCCAGTCCCCCAGTTTCACTTACGTGTAGCGAGCACGGACTCACATGGACTTGCGATTGTGATATTACCGTCTCAGATTTGGAACGCTGCGAGGTGACGGAACGCACGTTGGAAAGCGCAGAGGTCGGCCACATATCGGGAGTGTGTTGCTTAGTGCTCCCCCAGCGAACACAGCAAACACACTCTGCTCACTCCGCCTCGGCTCTGCCGAGGGGTGAGGATTTATGGCTCCGCCCGGTGAGTTCAAAGGCCCCTGAAGACAGATTCCGGTCTGACTTCACGGCACGGCAGCAATTCCACAGTAGAAACAAACTAGTGAGCAGCAAACACACTCTGCTCACTCCGCCTATCTTTGTTCTTAGTCTTAGCATCAAAAGTTCTGCGGGGAGTCACTGCATGCACCACTTCCCCTTTGTCCGCCAATTCCCCAACACTTTTCCTGGACTCTTCAATGGCACGGGCAATCTCAATGACTTTTTCCTGGGGCAGATTCTTTTCTATCCACAGTCTCTCCCTTATGCGTACATCCGAAGTCCGCATCATAACTTGATCCCGGTTATACTCATCAATGGTACCGGTGAATTTGCAGGTGGCAATCAAGGTGCGTAGGGCAGTCACATAGGCGTCTATGCCCTCACAGGAGCCCTGAGCCCTTGAGAAAAAATGATACCCTTCAAGTACAATGTTCTCTCTCTTGCCAAATCGTGCTTCCAGCTTCCCTAAAGCTGTTTCATAAGCCAACACTACTCCAGGAACCGCGTCACCACCCTCTCTACCTTCTGCAGGTGCAGTGGGAGCAGCGTGCATGTTGGGGCCAGGGAGATGTCTGAATACTCTAAGACCTTCCGTTCCCAAACAATTTAGCTGGGCTGCTTCCTTTACATCATCTGTAAACTTGGAGCCACCTGCCGCCCTGAGGTACACCTTGAAGGTGTCCACCCGCAAGTCCCATGCAATGGCCAGCTCACCAGGGGTGGCCAAAAACGCTGGGGGCGGACGTGCATTGTTGTGCTGCATGTTTGGGGTAAACCAACTAGGGGACTGTCAACTGCAATCACTTTAATGTACCCCCACTAAGTTCGTAAAACGAATTCCTGGATGCACAAGTCACTCACAGTTCTTGGGCGGTGAATGGCAGGGGGTCAACTGGCTTTTGGACCGGGAACGCAAAACAATGTCCCCCTTCAAAAGTGCAGACGGGGTTACTTGCCAGATGACGGGCTTCCCAGATCCTTCTCCACCACCTGCCCCTCCTCACCTCTCACAGCAGCAGCAGCACGCTCAACCCCGACTGGTGAGCACCAGCTATGTATACGTAGACTCCGGTGCAGACTTGCGTAGTGGCCTCTCCCCCGGTAGACGAAAAGGGGATCAAGTTGCGAGGAGACAATCCCGGCAGCGTCAGAGGAAGTGATCCTCCCCTTGGCCCTCCTCCTTACGGCAGGCACCAATCAACAGTGCGAGGAGGAGGAGCTGAAATAGGATTGCAGGCCTGCCTCCCCATGGCTTTCCCCACTCCGTAGCACTGCGCAGACGACTCCCGACTGCACGGACTGTCAACGTCTCTCCAAATGAACACAAGGTGTGTTTCTCTCGGCCCCTCCTGCTCACAGTGCTGGCTCTCAGCCGGCCTCACTGATGATTCTCCTCTCCGGGGAACGATGAAGGTGCCGGCAGCAAAGCCTCTCCCAGGAGCTCCCGGAGCAGGACGCTGGAGGGCTTAGCTACCCACGGGTCTTCCGACTCAGCTGACCGCGAACGCGGTGCTGTACCAACAGTGCAGGCACCCAGTCTGGTGCGACTACTGGTACGCGGAGGCAACGGCCGTTGGCTCACAGGATCGGGCCGCTGGAAGGAGTGTAGGCAACTGCTGGTTGGTCAAGGAGGCAGCGTGGGTCAAGGCTGGTTACCCTCGTCGCCAGTGTAAAGATGCTTACACGGTAGGTAAGTGAATGTCCTTTATTGGTAACTAGCCTGAGCCCAGCAGCGCCCAGCCTACACAACACTTCAACACCTCTCAACCGTTTTAGAATATGGCACCCTCAAGGAATGTAAACATGGCTCAGAGCAGGAGTGGAATTCTACGAGGTAGAATTCCACTCCAGCACAAGACAGACATTACAACAAACTTCTTGGGTTCAAGCTGTTCAGGCACTCCTCTTAGGACACACGAAGATCCCTCTTCCAGATGGCAGGCACACAGGACACTTCGGGAGAAGAGCAGTAGTTACAGGACACTTCGGGAGAAGAGCAGCAGTTGCACGATGTCCCCTCGTAGCAGGTCGCCTATCCAGGTCCTCTCTGGTTCAGTCCTTGAATCAGCATGGCAGCTTTTGGATTAGATGGAGATGTAGCCAGAGACTTCTTCGTGCAGCTGGATTCCAGGATGCAAGCTTAAGATGACTTCAGCTTCCGCTTAAGGTTTCTTGTTTCAGGTTCCGACTTCAGTTCACTTCAAGCTTCTGACAACGAGGTGTGTGGGAGGCCCCCTGTTATACAAAACACTCCCCATACACTCAGGCTGAGCCATCACATAGAAGTGCATTCATGCAGGCAGCACTCAATCAGGCTCACAGGAATTCAGGCTATTCACCAGAAACCCACAACACAGGATATTTTTCCATCTCCTCCCGCCATACATCAGAATGTGCTATGAAGTATTCTAAAATTAACTTTCCCGCCAATCTGCTTAAGAGCAAGTTTCATGTATCGCAACCTGTAGGCTCAATTCCTTTCTCCACTAGAATGACAGAATGCGCAATGGCTTGGAGGAATAAATTACATTGTGTTAATAAGTAGTGCCCCAATGTGGCATCGCAATGAATGCAGGAGCCAGTGTACCAATTATTTTCAATATTGAATATTTAAAACAATTAAATGAAATAAACCACACAATTGTTTCACAAAAGTGGTGCCATTTGTTTGCATGGTAAAAGATACACTAACCGTCTATACAGGTAACGGCAAAGTTGTGCAGAACATGCATCGTGACAAAAGATTGTGTATGAAGAATCACTGTTTTAAAGTGTTGGATCTTTTCGTAATGCTCCATTTGTAGCCAGTACTATATAAATTTGAGTTTTGCGGGTGATACTTTAAAGCGGGCGAGTGACAGCAATGATACATTGTTCAATCATTCAGACCCATCTCACTTCCAACCTGCGGACGACAGTAGCAAAGTAGGCAGCATCCTGCATAACTGTACTAGATGAAGCAAATCCAGAGTATGTATATATATATTCAATGAAAAAAACTTTGCTAAAGGGACGTTATGGTGAAGTTGTGCTACTAAAAACCTATGAAATTCAGTCTTGGCAGTGCACGGTGGTGGCGCGAGTTATGGTTGCTTAGCTTACCATAACTGGCGAATTTCAAGGGTTTTTCGGTTTTACTTGGAACCAGAACGTCCCTTTAACAAAGTTTTTTCACTGAATTTCATAGGTTTTTAGTAGCACAACTTAACCATAACGTCCCTTTAGCAAAGTTTTTTTCACTGAATTTCATAGGTTTTTAGTAGCACAACTTAACCATAACGTCCCTTTAGCAAAGTTTTTTTCACTGAATTTCATATTTTTTTAGTAGCACAACTTAACAATAATGACTTTGACTTTATATACATGTCATATGGAACTGACTAGATCTCTTCTTATGAACTTGATGTCCGCAAACTTATTTAATGTTCGCGGACATGTTCGGAGAACAGTACCACTACCTAAAAACTGTGGGGGGGGGGGTATGTTTGATTGTTATATCATAATATAGGAACATGTAACAAATTCAAAAAGCAGCACACAAACACATTATATATAGTAATACATAAGAAATGTAACCCATATATGTAACACACTAACCATTCATTTAAATACAATATGTTCTGAAATGGAATATACCACAAGAGGATAAATTGACTTCCAACATAATTACCTCACAGACACAACAGAACTGAGAACAAGACCAGACCCACTGAATACATAGGACTTATCTTACCAGAAACAGTAAGTGTACTTCATTTTACTCATATATTTCTAAACTTTCTGTATTAGATTAAAAAATATATTATCTTTTATTTTTTCTCACAGAAATGTCTAGTACTCTGGAATGGCTAGAGGACAAATTTCCCACATGAAGAAATGTCTCAAGATAGTGAAACTAATGGTAAACACTTTATAATATAAACCATTTTGTTTATTCTTTTTTTTATATACATTTAACATATATATTATTTTTTTGTACAGAGCATACCAAAATAGAAAAAAACTTCAGAAAACCCTGTTATGGATAACAGTCTTCACAATATAGAAGAAAAAATGGATGTATTGTTGGCTAATTTTAATAATTTAAAAACTTTTGTAGAAAATCATTTCAAACCAAAAACCTCATACCATTGCCCCACATGTACTTGTCCCTCCTCACCATATCCCGGTCAATTATCCCCAAATCCTCTCCATAATCCAAAACGTTTTGATGAGACTTCCATCCCTTCTTCACCTAATACCAATCATGTTGAAACCCCAAATTCTCCTGTTTCTGCCTCACCTTCTCTGTCATAAATTATTAATATATGTTAAATAAAGTTTAATTTTTATATTGTATTGTGAATAGTTTCCATTTTTTTTTTATAAAAACAATAAAACTGTCCGCGGACAGTGCGAGTGTTCTGAAATGTTCGTACATAAACGAAAATGGAGGTGTCCTGAAGAACACCACACCTGTTCGTACTGTTCGCTAGCAAGTTGAAACTGTTCTAAGAACACACGTGGTGTCCTGAAATGTTTGTACAGAAACAAAAATTAAAGTGTTCTAAAGAACACTATATCTGTCCGTAATGTTCGCTATCAACTTAAAACTGTCCTAAGAACACAATTCTTGTCCTGAAATGTTCGTAAATAAACGAAAATGATGTGTCCTGAACAACAGTACAACTGTTCGTAGTGTTCGCTAGCAACATGAAACTGTACTAAGAACACACGCGGTGTCCTGAATTGTTCGTAAACAAACAAAAATTAAAGTGTCCTAAAGAACACTATACCTGTCCGGTACTGTTCGGTAGCAAGTTCAAACTGTTCTAAGAACGCTATTGGTGTCCTGAAATTTTGGTACGTAAACGAAAATGGAGGTGTCCTGAAGAACACTATACCTGTTCGTAGTGTTCGCTACCCAATTGAAACTGTTCTAAGATCACAATTGGTGTCCTGAAATGTTCGTACATAAACAAAATTACACGTGTCCTGAAGAACACTATATCTGTCCTTACTGTTCGCTACCAAGTTTAAACTGTTTTAAGAACACACACAATGTCCTGAAATGTTCGTTTCACGTGTGACGCACTTTTAATTACTTCGGAACCCGAACAGTGTCCATAGGACATCAATGCGCATGCGCTAACCAATCTCCGTGCACTTGGTGTCCTGCGGACAGGCACTTCCTTCGCGGACTAGTTCGCGAACGGATCATATGACCGCGCCCACGCTCATCGTGTGTCCTGAAATGCGGACACTGTTCGTGTCCCCGAACAATTTAAAAGTACATTTTCAGTTAATCCATAATATTTTTCAATAAAATCTCACCATGGCACAAGTCCCACATAGCAATCTTGAGTTTCTATATACCTTTTGAAACTTTACGATCTTTTTTTGTGTTCGATCTGTCCGCGGACAGTGCGCATGTCCGCGAACCGCGCACAAGCAGCCCTATAAAAGACCACGCCCAAGAGCTTATTCCTATTGTGTTTCTGGTTATTCTTCAGAACACAGTGATTTTTGCTGCCACCTGCAGACTACACCATCATCGAGATGGCATCCTTGGCTGCTGAACTGCCACTTGGTGCTGCACCTGCTTCAGCACCACCCCTACCCCCTCCACCACCACCACCTCCCCAAGGGCCTGAAGAGGGGAACAGGAGTGAGGATGCGGAGGAGGAAGAAGAGGATGATGAGAATGAGGTAGAGGAAAACCCTACTACCCGCACTAGGCGTGAGTCTTGGGTGTGGCAGTTATTTACCATTCATGGTAATGTTCCTAAGGCTCGTGCGAACCGTGTTACCTGCAATGAGTGCAAAATGATACTCAGTTGCGGGAAGCACGGTAAGTACACCTTTGGGACCACTACTATGAAGCGACACCTGAGGTCATTTCACTCTGGGGCTATTCGCAGGGTTGTACCTTGCGAAGAACGTAGCAGGTTGATTTCCTCTACTTCATCCTCTGTTTCTGATCCTGTCATCACAAGGACCACCTCATGTGGGACAGCGCCTTCCTCAGGCTGCCTCACAGGCCATACAGAATGCTGATGACCCTTACCTTTCGAGGGTCACAGTTGTATGTATGTACTGTGACACAGTACTCTGCAGGGGGGAACGACTTCAGAGTGCTTTTGAGACTATCGTCTCAGAGCACGAGAAGACCTGCTCACTACCCAAATAAAACCCACTCTACATCTTCCTCTCTCAGCTCGCCCTTTCTTATACCTGTGGATGGTGTCCCCCCCTTTACCCTCCTCTCCTAGTGTGTCGTGTCTGAAAAACCAATAAAAATACAAAATTACAAAAATCAAAAGCCGCCTTTCCCAGTTAAAAAAAATCTGATTGCCAGCATAAGTAAGATGGACTCCATCTCTGCGAAAAATCTATGTACTACAAAACATAATATTTTCATTGTGAAAAGAAGACATGCCAAAATCTCTTAGAAAGGCACAAACAGCCTTATTAACATTGCGCCTTGCTTTTTCCATTTGTGAACCAAATGAAGAAGAACGAAGCCACATTCATTCCACGTACTCCGTGCCAGTGTACTTCCACATGTGGGAATCCAAGATCTACAGCTACTCCACAGCTTTCTGCATGCACCTTCAACCAATGTATCCACGAATCTCCTAAAATCCAAACAATCTGTTTTCTGAAACACACAGCCATAGCTATCTTTTGCTCTCTCAGCAAAAAGAGTATCTGAGAAAATCTCTCCTGGCACAACACACCCACCAAACTTTCCTGACCAATCCCTTTCTGTGCTTATTCTCATTTGCATGACTTCTGAACCCAAAAATCCCCGGATGTAACTCCCGATGTCCGCAAACTACCGCCATGTCCGCGGACATATCGTAACATGAACAGCCCTTCTACAATTTCCACTACACTCTCTCTGCCATTCCCTCATTGGATGTACCTCAAAAATCACATGACCGTGCACCAATCACATTCAAGACCTCTACATCTAACTGCATCATCATAGATCAGCACTGCAAATGTACTCTGAATCTCTCTGAGTACAAGTGTCATTTCATTGGCAAGCAGCATCTACCAGAAATACTGTACAAGTCTTCAAGATTTCATATCCATATGCATGAACACAAACTTCAGGTATGCATATTTTCTATATAGTAGATGAACACATTTTTAAACAGACTTTTACCTTGTAAAATCTGTAAAATGAATTTACTGTACTTTTTTCAATTTCCTAAAATCAACTATCACTTATAAACCTTTATACTATTTACTTTCTTTATACACACACACTCAAATCATGTTAAACATTTTTTAAATGAAATATATAGACTACATATATTCAAACAAAATTGCATGCAAACACAATCTATGTTTAAACCTTTACAAAAAATACTTCTAAAATTTCATATTTTTTGTTTTTATTTATTTACTTAATTACTTTAAATTAGGCATGACATTGAGGCGCTATTACCTAGAACAGTTTACTTACAGAAATAGTGGTATTCACTAATATATTATAAATTTCACAAGACATAGTACAGATATTTTTTTTTTGCTACAGTTAGTCATTCAATACAATTTGTTCATTAAGAACATATCATATGTACTGAACTGATGCAATGTATCTTATGTAAATAAATTAGTTTAATGGTTTTAAAGAAGGCACTGAGGATTTGAATTAAAAACATCAATATCTGAATTAAAAACAGTGCTATATACAAACAAAGTTACTAATTTGAAGCTTTTACAATTGCAGTTAAGACCAGTTTCCTGAAAAGAAGCAGCCGAATTCAAAGAAGAAAGAAAAACTAAGAAGTTACCTGTTAATTTAAAAAAAAGTAAGTAAAATATCACCATAATATTTGTATTATTAATCAAATATACTATAACGTTAATACAAGCTATTTTGGTTTCTAAAAATAGAGATTTTGTACCATTTTGTCCAAAAATGTCCATGTCTTAAACAGCGATTTACAGCCCGAATGGCCCACAAATTTCTATTTTTAGACACACAAATTACCAAACTGAACCACTACAATTTTCATATTATAGAACAAACAACTGTTTTAATTGTATACATTAGATTTACTATTTGTACTTTTCCACACCACTAGCTTACTTTTTTTTGTCATCTGAACCCCAGTTTAGTAACACATACATTCAAGAATACCTATCCCTACTAGTTTTAGTTCCCAATGCACAATCACACACCATTACATAGATCTTTATCATCTTACTCAAACACTCATGCACACAGCACACATACATTCCAGAACACCCCAACCCATATCTTCTTTATTTTTTCAACAGACCCTAAAGAATGCCTACCAAAAGTCAAGTCCGTAGAAAGCAACGCAAAAGTAGAGCAAATGAAAATAAAGGTGTCCAACATAAGCATCCATCTCTAGCAGAATTTGTAAAAAAAGTTGAAACAAAACAGCTAGTACAATCATTTAGTGAAACACAAGAAGTTTCAAGTACAACAACTTCGCTTCCTCTATCAAAATGTAAAACAAACCAAAAAACAACAGACAATCAGCTATCAGTACAGATAAAACTACTTCTTCAAATTTTAATATAGTGCAAAGTAAGCATACCAAGAAAAGTATTTTAGCCAAAATACACCGTCACAAAGACCTTCAAAATCTTATAAAAACAGGAGAGAAATCAGGTTCAGAGCTTAAAACCTATCGTAGGAAATTAATCTTAGAAGCATTGATGGACAGTGCAATTCTTCTCAAAAGAAATGTATTTATTTTACTGTTAAACAAAATGAAACCACTAACAAAACTAATAACTAAATTACAAAAAAAGACTTCTCAATAAGCGAAATATCAACAGAAAGAACTTCTTAAGTATCAGCGGAGGTGAATGGAATCACACTACAAGCACAGAACCATATTTTAATGAAGAAGCGTACAAACAAAAGCTAACAAATACAATTGCCATACATAGCAGTGGTCGAGGTTATGAAAAAGTGAATAATACCATAATGGAACAAGAAGTACTTCTTACAAAAATATGCCCTGAAAACTTAGAATTACCCCTCCATTCTAGTGTACAAATGGCCATGCACGTCAATGTGTAACATTCCCAAACAATGTTTCAAATCTTTACGCCAATTCCTCAATAAATATGTAAAAAGCAAAGACAAAATCAAAATTAAATTACTGCAAAATATAGATACCTGTCCAGTGCGCAAGTACACAGGACTACAAGGACATTCATTGGCCTGCATTACAGGACCTACTTGTAAAACCACTTTCCATGATATCAAAAGGATATCAACAAATCATTCAACTATAAGAAATCTAGTCTATAAACTGTATTATGCTAAAAGTCCTGCTTTAGCACTAGCAAAGTTAAATAACATCCTTCTACATGGTACAGCAAAATACCTACTTGAAGAAATTCACTATATCCAGAAAATATTTTTTAGAAGTGAAAGCCATTTACAGAATGAAATAGCTTTAAACCAATTAAGCAACAATTCTACACATGGCAACCTTTTGCTAAACACATACAAAAAAGAAATACTAAAATTTAAAAGTACATCAGCTGAAGTACCAAACCATGTATGTGTATGTTGCCATAGAAATTTTTATAAAAGTAACACAAAAACTGTGGACTTATCATACAAAATAGAAGACAATGAAGATTCTAAATGGTTTGAATCAGCTCTCTACCTTGTAGCAGAAAACAAATATGAAATAACTGAGCCCTTAATACTTTGCAGTTATTGCACTACAAAACTTGACAACAACCAAACTCCTTCACGTTCTATCACAAATAATTTGGAATTATACCCAGAACCAAAACCTCTACAACAACTTAATTTATATGAGAGCATCATAATTCAAACAGAACACCCATTTCAAGCAAGAATACGCCTTCCACCAAAAACAGCAAAATTACCTCCCTCTGAATTGGTAAAAGGCATTTGTGGAAAAGTAGTTTATTTACCATTAAATCTAAAAGAAAATGTGCATACTCTAGGAGTGCAACGTCCAATGCAGCAATCTTTAATTATATTAGTAAATGGAGTACCTACAAAAGACAAAAACATATGGCAACAGCTGGTAGATTTATATAAAGTTAGACAAGCCTTCCAATATCTTAAAGAGAATAATGAATATTACAAAGAAATTAATATTGAAAAAAACTTGAAAGATACAACTGAAATAATTCAAGAAACACAAGAAGCTGGTCAATTTGAGCTACTAGATCCTGCTACAATATCAAATACTTTAGACAATTATACAATTCATCCTTTGCACTGTAATGACACCATACAAGATGTACTGGAAACTTACCAAATGCGTCAAACAAAAAGGATCGCCAATCAGTATATGGGAAAAAAGTATAGAAGCACGTGCTTTTCCTCTACTCTTTCCTACTGGCAAAGGAGGAAGGTATGATGATAGACCTATTCAAATATCAGCTTCAGAATACCGCTCATTACGGATGTATTCTGAAGATCCACATTTTGTCTAAATCTGGGAATACATATTCCACCTACTCTTTGAAAGTGAACTAGAAACGTTATGTTACGGAGTTGCACACATATTAAAATCAGGATCACACTTTCAAAATATGACAGCTACACAATTATTAGAGAAAGTGCAACAAAAGGATGAGGTTTTACAATCAAATATTACAAATCTATTAGCAAATATGCGTGGTACTAAAGAGTACTAGTTTCGACGTCATGGAGATGTTCGTTGTATGATCAGAAACCTTGGCCCACCCACTTGGTTTGTTACATTAAGTTGTGCAGAATATGCATGGGAAGATTTACATGATTTCCTATGCATATCAAAACAAAACAAAACAAACATAGATATTCTAACAACTGGAGAACTTTGTTCTTTGGATCCTGTTAATGTTTCAAGATATTTTCACCATCGCTTCATTGCTATGCTACATTTTATTTGTAATAAAACTGTTCCTCCCCTTGGAGAAGTGCAACACTTCTTTTGGAGAAAAGAATACCAAGCCAGAGGAGCACCACATATCCACATGCTTTTATGGATTAAATATACTCCTAAATTTGGTCAAGACAGTGATGCCACTGTTTTACAGTTTATTGAAAAATATGTCACTTGTGAAATTCCATCAGAAGCCACAAATAGTGATCTTCATGCACAAATTTTACAATTTCAAAGACACAAATGTGGAAAATATTGTCATCGCAAATACAAAAACAAAGGCAAATACTACACCAAATGCCGATTTGGTTTCCCTAGACCAGTTACAAATACAGGTCAAGTAAACAACCTCATGTCTTCAGTTAGACATAGTGTTAAAGGTAAGTCACCTAAAAATACATATTACATAAAAAGAAAAGAAGAAGAAAAATATATCAATGATTATAATGCAATCATTGCCCACTTATGGAATGCAAACATAGATGTGCAGTACATTGCAGACAATTCTACTGCAGTTGCACGATATGTCACAGCATACTTAACTAAAGCAAAAAAGAGAGCTCCAAGACCTCTGGAATGACCTGTCATCAGATAAAACAGTATCTCAGAAATTATACAGCTTGGGCATAAAAATGCTCCCCAATAGAGAATGTGGATCTTATGAAGCAGCTGATTGTTTAACTGGTACTTCATTGTATGGTCAATCTGAAAATATAGTATGGCTAAGTCTTGGTCCAGCTAAATCTAGAAAAAGAATTCTAAAATCATATGAAGATATAGAAACAATAGCCAAACCTGATCCCAACAGCCAAGACATTTTAAAAAACAATTTATTGGACACATACTACCCAAACAGAAGTAATACTTTGGAAAACATGTGTCTATACCAAATAGCCCAAAACTACACATACAAAAATAATATGAAACCTGATGAAAAAAAAGGTAAATATAGAGTGACAGACTGTGAAGGCAGCTTAGTTAAACTCACTAAACCAAATTTAATTAATCATATCAAATTGTCATTGAAGACTCCTCAACATAAAGAAGTATATTACATGTCCCTGCTACAACTCTTCAAACCATGGAGAAAAGAAGAACAATTACTAGATAACTATGACTCATATGAGGATGCTTTCAAAACAAATGAAAGCACTATAACTGATGTAAACTTTACACAGTACAAAACAATGTTGCACAATGAACAGCAACATGAAGAAGAACTCCAAGCCCAACTAGATAAGGATACCCCTGACAGTAGTCAACCTTCTGTAACAGGAAGCCAAGAACCACTGGGAGAACCACTAATAACAAATGAGGCAGAATTAGCTATGATAGAAGTAGAAAACACCATGTGTCAGTATGAAGATAAGGAAGACTTAACTATACTACAACCAAAACCAAACAATGAGCAAAGTAGCATTTTTCAAGAAGTAACAAAACAAATTGCACATAGTGTAAAACATGAAAATAAAGAATGTTCCTGCCATAATTATAAACCTATACTACTGTACGTCAGTGGTGAAGCTGGTTCTTGCAAAACATTCCTAATCAAAATCATTAGTAAGTTCCTGAAACAATTGACAAACAACAAACTGTCAGCTGTTGTCACTGCCCCCACAGGTTTAGCTGCCTACAACATAGGTGGTGTTACATTACACCGATTACTACTATTACCAGTAGAACACCAGAACAAATTAGACTATTACAAACTTTCTGCAGAAGCTGCAATGGAATTACGCAGAGTATTGAAACAAATGGAAATGCTACTAATAGATGAAGTGAGCATGGTCTCCAACCTGATGTTAGCTTTGATTCACCTCAGATTACAAGAAGTACTCAAAACAGACTATGAAGAGCTCTTTGCAGGAAAACACATTATTGTTTTTGGAGATCTGCTTCAATTAACACCAGTAAAAGGTGAACCTGTGTTTAAAACATTAGGGCACAAACTCTGCCGTAAAACTGTTGGCAGCATTGGAAATGTCAACCTTTGGCAACATTTCCAATACAGCGAATTAACAGAAAACATGCACCAATCTGCAGATCTAACTTATGCCAACATTTTAAAAAGTTTGAGAATTGGTATACTTTCTAAAGAAGCAGAAGCAACATTGAAAACCCGGCACATTAATGCACTTTATGGCGATAATGCATGTGCTACAGATGTTATGGAACAATTAGCCCACAAAAATGTCAATTGTACGGCCTTAATGCCAACTCTTGCAAGCTGTCTCAAATTCAATGAAATCATGCTAAGTAAAGAAATGCAACCAATAATGGAAATTAGCGCCACAGCCAAACTAGATGTACATGGTATGACACTACCCATGTGTGACCAAGCCACAACAAGACTAAATAATTTTGAAAAATCAATCTCAAACACAGCAGGCTTAGAAAAGATGTTAAAATTATCCTTAAATTGCAGAGTAATGCTTAAACGTAACCTTGACGTGGACCAAGGACTAGTTAATGGAGCACTGGGTACAGTTGTTGGCTTTCAAACATACCCACGTGACAACAAAATTCAGTTTGTCAATATACTCTTTGACAAACTTTCAGAAGTAAAACGGATAGGACGCTCAACAGCTAGATTCCTTCTCTTCAAAGATATGTATGTACGCAGAGACCAATTTTCTCTAACTCTTGCATACGCAGTCACGATTCAGAAATCACAAGGTCTTACCCTAGACAAAGCAATGATAGATATTGGTAACACAGTCTTTAAAGAAGGCATGAGCTACGTAGCACTATCACGCTTACGTACACTTGACGGTCGTTTTCTAATCAACTTTGATGCAACTAAAGTAAACGCTGATACTCCTTGCATTTTAGAATATAATAGATTTCGCTCACTATACACTCCCCATCTAAACACATATTCTGTTCCACAAAAACTAAAACGTTGTAAAAGAAAACTAAATCAAACAGAAATGCAACAGGACGTCACTGCAAATCCTCCAAAGAGAGTAAAAGAAACTAATACTTCATCAAGTACCACAAACAAAAAATAATCAATTAGAGAAAGTAAACCAGGTACTTCTTTAAAGAAGGAAGACAAACTCCAAAAAAAGCAGTTAGATACAGAAGTACCTGGACCATTTAAATTCTCAAATATAGTTGGTGTAAATTGCTATGCAAATGTAGCAATGAATATTCTATTTCAATTACCACCAATTGTTGACAACATTTACTTACACTTTAGAGACCCATTGTGTATGCAAATGTTAGTACTTCATAGAAACGCAAAAAACAATCCTGACAAGACATATAGTGTTTATGGAATAAGACAAGAATTGGACTACTGTGCTGGAATGGTGAAATTCACTATAAACTCACAGGAAGATCCACAAGAATTTTTAATGTACTTACTACAAGTACTGGAAAACAAAAACATACCTATAAAGGAAATCTTCCAGATTTCATACATGTGGAAACATACATGCACTCTGTGCAACAATGTGACACAAGAAGAAATTCCCAATGAACGCTTCATATATATATCAATACCAAATTGTGAATCCATTCCATTTCAGCAACTTGTACAAAATGCAAACCATGGTAGATTATGCTCTACCTGCAATTCAGATAATCGCTCCACGGTAGTAATACAAACACATAGTAAATACGTAATACTAATGCTTCTATGTTACAATGCAGATGGTTCCAAAAACAACTGCAAGCTGACTGGATTCACACATAGTCAAATATCACTTGGTAAGAAAACCTTCACAACAATAGGTATAATCTACCACGCAGGAGCCACAACCAATTCAGGGCACTACACGGCATATATAAAAAAGAAATGTGGATGGTTTGAATGTAATGATAGTACCATTACTCTAAAGCAGAGATTACCAGCAAATCTTACAAACGCTTATTTGATGTTCTTAAAACCAAAATTTGATAAATAAACTGTATTTAAACCTTTAAGTAAATTTGTGTTAAAAAAATATAAACTGTTAGAATACTCCAAAAGCTATCTAACAGCTCAAAGATTCTACAACAACTAATCAGATAAATGAATATCACTAAATTAGGCCAAATAATACACAGTTAGAATACGCCAATTGGTATCTAACTGCTCCAAAATTTTATAATATCAAAACAAATGAAGAATCTGTTACTGCTCCAAAAAAAATACAACAAAGCAAAGTATAAAGCATTAGCCAGAAACAACAAGTGAACACTGAAAACAAACAAACAAATAAACTGTAGCATAACAGAAAAAGGGTTTTTTTTTAATCCAACATGGATTTTTTTTTCTCCCACACACCCAATGATTTTAGCAACAAATACAGAAACTGAGCAAATTGCACAGTATTGTACTTTACTAAATATGAGGGTCGAAAAAAAATAAAAGTATATTGCTTAAACAATGTAATAAGTCATTACAAAATACTAATACTAACATGCTATTTTCTTTTATCACAGAAATGAAGAAGAAAAAACATGGACTCCCATTACTAGACCAAACAGTAAGTATACAATAATAAGGACAACCATAGCAGCATATCACATCCATAGTATCTAATACCTTTGTTCCTTATACATTTGTTTTTCACCCAAAGTTATAAGCAAATATGAATGTGATATGCTGCGGTGGTTGTTGCCAGGGCATAGAGTCTTGGGTGCCTGGCCAAATGGCCATGCACCCAAGACTCTATGCCCTGGCAACAACCACCGCAGCATATCACATCCATAGAGTCAAACATTTCAACTACGAGCTATGGGAAACTTTTAATGTCCGCGAACAATGCGAGTGTTCTTAGAACACTTTGAACTTGCCAGCGAACAATACGGACACCGTTTTCAGGACACCCCCTACGAACATTTCAGAACAACGCGATAGTTCTTAGAACACTTTCAACTTAACAACGAACAATATGGACAGCGTCCTCAGGACACCCCCTACGAACATTCCAGGACACCGGGAGTGTTCTTAGAAGCGTCTTCAGAACACCACCATCTTGTTTATTTGCGAACATTTCAGGACACCGCAAGTGTTCTTAGGACACATTCAACTTGACAGAGAACAATACGAACAGCGTCCTCAGGACACCCCCTACGAACATTTCAGGACACCGGGAGTGTTCTTAGAACAGTTTCACTTTGCTTGCGAACAAAACGGACGCATATTGAGTCCTTAGAACACCCCCCCAGTCAGTTTATTTAGAACATTTCAGAACACCCGTGATGTCAGCAAACAAATCAAACACAAAAAGAACGTCTAACACATAAAAAACACAACTTTCATCCTATCTCATACACTCCCACCCTCCCCAAACACTCCTACACACCAACACACTCTACTAAATACACATTTTGAACAAAGTTTCACCGCGCTGTCCGCGGACGTCCGCGAATCCAAGATGGCGGGCGCTACCGAAAAATCTGACGCGCTTCACGCTCCACGCCGTCCAATCAGCGAACACGTTGCATGTTCGCGAACATCACACAAGACGATTGGCCAATCAGGACACTGTCCGTGGAGCGAACAGGGAAGTGTGTCCGCGACCCGAACACAGATATCACTAATTTTTTTTTACCTACTTTTTGGTCATTTAAAAAAAAACTACTGGACGGATTTTCACCAAATTTGCAAAAGCACGCTTTCGGGACCAGGCCGCTGCTCCTGGTCCAAATTTGGTGGAAATCCGTCCAGCGGTTTGGGCTGTAGGCGCGAGCAAAATTTCTTTCCCATTCAGTCTATCGGGAAAAAAAAGTTTTGGGACCCCCCTATAACTTTGCCCCCCCTGGACGAATCCTCACCAAACTTTGCATAAAAATTCAGTGACCCAAATACTTTTTTTGCAAAGTTTGGTGAGGATCCGTCCAGGGAGAGCGAAGTTATAAGCCACCCAAAAAGTGCTCTTCCTATGGAAACAGCAACTTAACCATAACTACATGGCCACTACCGTGGCCATGATATATATATATTTATTAGGTGCGCAGTGCTGCTTTGCATCATTTTCCCCCCACATTGTAAATTTCCAGTGCCGGTTTCTGGTAATGAATGCCTTTTTTTCTTTAAAAAGATGTGACAGTACTTTTGGTACTCGCTTCACATTCATATTTTCTATAGGCATTTGAGCAGAAGGTGAATGACTGCCAACAACCCAGTAGTCGATCTGCTTAGTTAACACTAAAAGCAGAGTTGTCAGATTGTAGGGATATTTACTTATAAAGTCAATGACATTTGCAGTGGTAATTACTGCACAAATCACGGACACCAAAACTATGCTAGAGAAGCAATATTTTGCCGAATATCCACCTTTTTGCCTCTGAAGAGTGCCGCTAGTGAAGATGGTAATCCCTTTACTCAACAGGGGTGGTGAAGTTAGGGTGTGATTAATGTTTGCAGACTCAGATTTACTTATGTTGTCGCACATCCAAAATAAAAAGGTCACAACAATATAAGGACACCCTGAAACTTCGCAAAAAGGCAGCAGAATAATGATCATCAGTTTCATACGACATTGAATGCAATTGTGGGGGAAAGATTGGGAATTGAAAATTCGATGTACTCCCCTTATATTATTGAGCAGACACTGTACACTCAAATGCTTAAACAACTGTTTCCTGCTTGTGCGAGGCGAGGCTTTAGACTTTACTGCACATGTCTTTGCAATGAAGGCTCTTTGCCTAGGGTGCAGGAATCCTCGCTTTCATTTCTCTCGCTTCTTACGCATTTCCTTTTTGGCATAAATAAGCGTGTTTTAGGCTTCCACTTTCTTAGGAAAAGCAGCATTATCTGACGGAAATCATATTGCACGCGTTCTCACTTGCCTCAGAGTGGGTGTGCATCTTTAAGAAGTATATTCACCTTGAATACATTTATTATGATATGCTGTACTCCCCCCATAACACTAACATTAAAGAGCACAGCTGGTAGCAAAGAAATAAGTCTTTGTTCTCTGCCAGCAACATTGTTTCAGTGTGATTTCCCCGTTTGCACCACCCCTTTCACTGAAACACAGGTGTTCCTTTGAGTATAAGGAAACAGTGCACAGAGGGCGGGGGGGGGGTCTCACTTGCGCCGTAGTCTTGTGCTGTTGGTGGTTTTGTTCTTGTTATTGCTTTTTACTAATACTTTGTTCACCAATCCACCAGAATAGTAAGGGGTCTTTTTCCACCACAGGTTTGGTGCCTTAGATGTCATATTCTTGCAGCTCTTCAGCCAGGTTCACAGGCTGCCTGGTACACTTCCTGGTAATCTCTGTGGGCCTGGAAGAGGAGAGCTGGCTGGAGCACCAGAGATTTGAGGAGGGCGGGCAGAGCATGTGTGGAAGAAAGAGCCAATCAAAAATCATGGGTTGGTGAAAACAGTCAGTGGATTGTTGCGTCTTGTATTCTGTTGTCTGAAACTGGTTAAGGGTATACGTTTCATCCCTGAAATCTGACATCTGTTGTGATTATCCAAGGTTAGAGGAGGGAAAGTACACTTCCTAAAGAACGGTTTATTTGAATAAGGCAAAGTAAGAGTGGCTGGTCACTGCAGTTTCAAAGCAGGGCATCCATAATCCCCACTGATTTAAAAGAACACAAAACTGCTGTGCCGGTCAGAGGAGTGTAGTATCGATTAGGGAGAATGTGTTATGTACGAGTGTGAAGAAAATATTGTGGATGAGAGGATAGTTCTCGTCTTAACCTGTACATGGTTATGTGAAGCCTTATATGTGCAATTCAGTTGCGCCCCTGCTTTATATTTCACACCGTTCACTGTCCTAATACGGGAGCTGTAACAGGCTTTGATTCTACCGATTATGAGACTTGTCTTTGACCCTGAGCTACCCAAGTCTTTGAAACAAGTTGAAACACTGCTCTGCATTGTGGGTAGCGTAATGGGGCATATGAACTGTGAACCAGCAGTCATTTGACCAACACCAGCACGTGTTTCTAAAATTCCTGTAATGGGGAAGGAATGGAGGCTGGGTGTTGATACCGGAGCTTCTGAATAAACAGGTTAGTCAGCATTGAGCCATACCCACACCGCCAGCCACGGGACTCGATAGCGTCCCGATGCAGACGGAGTTAGGAACGGACCTGGATCCACAATAAGCCACACCTTGTCCTATCCCCATGAGAATAGGTTTGGGGCAGTCTAGACAAGTGCCACTTCTCCCTAAAAGAAGTCCAGCTCATTTCATGTTTACTCAATTCTCGCCAAAAGCATGAAAGTATCTGGATAAATGGCACGAATATACACAGAGTGAATCACCTACACATTTTCCTCAGAAGGTACATTTGACTTCGACATGAGAACACAATTTCATAAGGTTTCAGAAAAGAAGGGCGCACATGTTCAGCTATGCCAATGGGATAGTTATTTAGACTGGTATATCGAAGCTAAGAGACAGACTGAATACAAGACCCGGGCACTGAAAGACACTCAAGAAAAGCTTGAGGAGCAAGTTAAATCAACTGAATCTTCTAACCTGTAGGTACTGACCCATAAGGCTGGGTACAAACAATTACAACCTATTATCCAAGGGGAGCCTCCGTTAAAGGAAATTCTCAAAGATATTTTGGAATCTTAGAATCCTGCTATACTAAATGTTAAACGTGAAACACAACCGGTTCGTCCAGACTCCACTCAACCACTGACTTCTCACCAATAAATTCCAATAAATGCTATGGTTGGTTGGTTTACTTCGGAAATACAAGCTTAGATTTCTAAACTCTTTTCACCTTCCTCGACCACCTTTGAAGGGTTCTCGAATACAACACTTAATACTAGCACTGATGCATTCCCACTCTGGCAACTTCCAGGAGGAGGCAGTACTTTAGTTACTGTACATGGCCCAAAGAGCGCTAATGATTTGTTTAATATTGTTCAGTGACTCCTGAAGATACAAGAAGATCCTGTCAAGTTCCAGGAGGAATTTCAGGTTATCATAGACTGTTGGATCATACCACATGCTTAGATTTGAATCAGTTGTTGCGAGCAGTGCTGCCTACAGAAACATTTACCTTGCTTAAAGTGTGTGCTAATTAGCCAGCTGAAGAACATGTTACTGCTAGGGATTTGAAAACATTTACTGACAAACCGGTGCAAACTATTATTGAGATTTGTCCTCGAAGAATTGATTGGTCTAAGATAGATGCATGCAAGCAACCCAAGGGAGTAATTCCTGTCAAATATCTTGAGCGGGTGACCCAATGCTTCAAACAAAATTCTGGGATTGTTGATTGTTGCTCATAGCTCCCTGATGATACGAAGATGAAAGAGCGCAGCTGGTATCAGAAGGAATGTATTACAAGGGTTTGCTCCCTGCCAGAAACATTTTATCAGTGCGATTCCTTGCCCTGTTTGGAACACCCCATTCCATTAAATGCATGTGTGAGTTTGGGTACAAAAAAACAGTGCACAGAGGAGGGGGCTGTCACTTGCGCCGAAGTCTCATGCTGTTGTTGGTTTTGTTCTCGTTCTTGCTTTTTACTAATAAATTGTTCACTAATCCACCAGGAATAGAGAGTGGTCTTTTTTTCACCCCACAATGGAATGCCACTCAAATTAACATATGTGCCATTTTTTGTGTAATGCTCCTGAATAAATCGGGAGCAAAGTGTGCCATTCATCAATGATCTAGCATTATTCTCTGCTTAAGAATGGATACGTTTGTAATTTCCAGTTCGTACATAAATTGACACTGGAATATATGGCCCAACAATTTCATCCTCATCAGCCAACTAGATGAGAGAGCTAGTCTTACAAGATACTACTACTACCCATTCACCCAGTTAGGTAAAAATGCTGTAAGGGGTTGGGATATAAAAACACTCCACCCTCCCATCTCCACCTCGGATTCGAAAATGACAAATTCAATAAGGTTCTCAAGACTGACCTCCTCCTTGCCCCCACACCAAAATGCCTTTGGGCCATGGCCGACAGACCCACAATCTCTTGAAGACTCCACAGATTCATGTTTACCTTCAACACCCACCTACACAGTCCTACGATGATTCTTCATTCTCAATCTTCACTGATTGATTATCATGAATATTGTTGTAGGTTATGCCTACCCTTAGGCACCTAAAACTGACTACCAAGCCATCTGGATGATATACAAAAAAATAAACTAAAAATGTAGAGGCACAGAGATCACAGTTGTGCACGTTGTAGGTCATGAAAGACACAGCTCTCTGTGCGTTATTGCGCGTGCTGCATACATCTGTGTGCCGCCGACAGGGCACAAATTTGAATTCCATGGGGCAGACAGAGACTTTCGTCTTCCAGTGGTTAGCAAAATGAGAACCACCTGACCAGGTCTCGGTAATATGCATTGGTCACAGCTCTTTGAAATCGAACAACGGGCATCATGCTCCTTAGATTTTTCTATTTTGAAGGGTGACCGTCGCCTTTTCTAATATAACTATACTCGCAAACCTTCCGCAACTTGTGGAGGGAAAGGGATACCAATAAGTTCTGAGACAATTGAAGGCAACACAAGATGACCCTAGCTTTTGGCTCTTAATTTTTGTTGGCCCATAAAAAAACTAAAAAAACGCATCACTGGTTTTTGCTTTACTACCCCTGGATCACTCTTTGGCATTTGAATATTTGTTTGTAGGTTGCCTATGGCCCATTGATAGTGAAACACTGCTGTGCGCCAAATGTTGGTTGGGACCCGCAATCCATTATTAAGTACATCATAGAACATCTATACCATACAGGATGGCGTGTAAGGGACAAACCTTGCAGCACCAAATTACTACAAAAGCAATAGGCAAATGTATTAAACCCCCCCTTCATCTGTCATGAGGGAAGAGGGCACGAGACAAGAGGTTAAGGATTGAGAGGTGGGACGAGGAAGAGGAGGAGTCCGCTGAGGGAAGTGATAGGGGCGGTTCAATAAATGTTAAACTGTGAAGACATGTCTTGTCATCCTTATGTCCCGCATAAGGGACTAGTCCTTATCCCTATAACATTACTCTTAATCCTTTGTAACCTCTGGTCGAAAAAGGTTTTTAAAAAACTACGCAAGAGGATTGTGGAAGTCAAAGTCGTGGTCCGGCAAGCCAAACAGACATCCAGTAAGATTAATAAAGTGATCGAAGCCGTGCCCACCGGATCCTAAACACAGCTCCCCATCGTTAATGTTTTTTCTGTCCGATTGCAAATGGTTCAATAACTCAAACTGGTGCGCGTATCCCTCTACATGGCTATTGGCAATTGTGAGCAACTTGCAGCACAGACAGACAGAGTAGACGAAAAACAAACGTTGGCAATGCCAACAGTTTGGGCTTTTGTGTAGGCATGGGAAAGGCACTTACTAGGCACTGACGTACTGGCATTAACTGCCCATTGATGGCAGTAGGTGCACAATGGTGCAAATTCCGGGGTGTCTAATAGCAGAGTCTGGCAAATGCCCAATACTAATAAACAAGCCAAAACGATTGTCTTTTCCAATGCTTCTTATTAACAGGACTGCAGTGAAGACACGGATAGTGCTCATAATACGAGTGGCTGAAGGCATACCTGGTGGTTTACAGCTCCAATTAAGTAATTAACTCTCAGAAGACTTCTTTGAAAAAACACTGTCAGGGTGCAAGTTTGACGGTAAGGCTCGAGTAAAGCAAGCTGAAAGCGTTCCCATGAGAAGGTGTTTATGGCGGGGGGAATGGCCATAGGCAGTACTTTAAGTGGGCCGGGCCGGGGCCTGCCGTGACATTGGCGGGACACATTATCCCACCGCAGCCGCGATGATATATGCGGGCGCCATTATGTCAGGCAAGCTGGCACTTCCGTCAGTCAGTGTAACTTCCTCTGATGACCCCTCATCAGGGTCATCTGAGGAAGTTACTGTCCCTTTGTTTGCCCTCCCCAGGTCACTGACCCTCGTGAACCCGTGTGCTCCGTGATCTAATTTGCAGATTAGATCACGGAGCCCGAGGGTTCGCAGAGGGTGAAATGCACCTCAGACTCAGTGATCTCTGCTCAGAGCAGATAGATCACAGAGCCCGAGGCATCCATCTCCGTTGGCAAAGCTTTATAAAAGATGCCTTGAATTGTGTATGTTTCAAGCCATCTTTTATAAACGTAGAAATATTTGCATAATATTTCTACGTTTATAAAAGACGGCTTGAAACGTACACAATTCAAGGCATCTTGTATAAAGCTTTGTCGATGGACAAAGCCACCTTGGGTTTTGTCCGCCATCAACGCTTTACAAAAGATGCCTTGAATTGTTTACGTGTCAAGTCATCTTTTAGAAACATGTTACAAATGTCTATGTTTATAAAAGGTGGCTTGAAAAGTACACAAACCATAGTAAGGTAAGCACACAGTGCTTACCTTACTATGGTTTGTGTACTTTTCAAGCCACCTTTTATAAACACAGAAATATGTAACATTGCTACGTTTATAAAAGATAGCTTGAAAAGTACACAAACCATAGTAGTACGCATACAAACATATAAATGCTAAAATACATTTATATATTTGTTTGCGCACCTTACGATGACTTTTAGGCCACGCCCCCAAACGAGGGTACCCCCCTCAATTTCTTACCCCACTTAAAGCACTGGCCATATGGATCAGCATGGCCATGGGTGGACAAATATCCAAACACCTTCAAGCTTTGTGTCCCCCATATGCCATTTATCCATAGTTGTACTTCACTGCAATGAAATAGTTAAGGCTTATAAGTGGCTTTGCCACCTAGAGGCCCAAACTAAAAAGAGCTACATTGTTTCACTGCGCTCACATTCGTACCTGTGTGTGCATGCTCCAACGGAGGAAAACCTCAAAACAGATAAAATAGCACAGACAGGAGATATTAGAAGCCTGAATATCTTACCAAGGATGCCCATCAGGCGCATAGCGGATGTGAGCTTGAGACTGCCCTGGTGCCTTGAAAATGGACGGATGTGCCATCGATTCAATGTTATGCTTCCCGAAAGTGCACCAATGTTGGCATGGGTTGCAGTCAGGAGCCTCGAGACAAAATGACTCTGGTGGCTCGGATCATGGCTAGGTCACAGGAGCTGTCAACCGGCCCCCTGACCCGCTGCCCCCATACCATTTATGCTGATCACTGCTTTGGCAGGAAGACTTCTGCATCGATGGAACTGCTACTGAGCGGATGCACTCCTGACCAATGGCAAACTCTGGTTCACTACATTGCCATGGCCACTAATCGTCAAACCCTTGGGCTGCTCAATACAAGAACCAATGTGGGACATGTTTATGCTAATGATAGGCAACTTTGTGGGACTTCTTCTAACTACTCACGGGCCGTCCATCACGTAAAAATGAGTGCTTTTGCTATGAACGCAATTTCCGTGAATGAAATGGAAGCCACTTCTTTTCAAAACACACTCATTTCTCAGTGTGCACATCCTGCCTTATCAAAATCCATTCCTGAGACTTTCATGCAGTCCTGTTTTAAACTTTGCATTCTGGGGCTTGTAGACTTGGCTTTCCCAGTTATAAATTACAAGTCCCAGAAGGAAAAGTTAAAACCATGACTTGAACTATTGTCTCCCGAATGCAACGAATAATGTATAAGTTATGTTTGTGGGTATTGTTAAACTGAGGTGTAATAATTGTACAGCTCCATTTAACGCTCAGCCCCATTTTGAAGCAGTGACGACACGGAAGTGGGGTACAGAGCGGAAAAAAAACGCCCCGGGAACCGTGGTTCAAGTCAGGAGAGAGAGAGAGAGTCAGTCATAAGGTGCGTGGGTGCACCGGATGTGTGTGCAGCTTGTGTGGCAGTTGTATGATAGCTGCTTCTTAGGGTTAGGTGTGGTGGTTGGGAGGTATGGTATATGTATTCAATCTGGTGGGATGACATCCAGACTGATTTGTGGCTGCGTTGGGCCTGAGGAGACGCTTAGGCTAGCGGTGTGTGCTCGGCCAGCTGTGTTCAATTAGGATGATGGGGAGTATGAGGTGGATGTTAGTATGTATAGTATTGCTGTGTTCTAGATGAGGGTTGGTGTACAGGAGAGAGTAAGCATGGTAGTGTGATTATCAGTAAGGCGCTTGAGATTGAGTACTCCACCTGTACAGTCTGTTCTATCCGGTTTATTTATTCTGTCCGTTCAATCCACTTCGTTGGTTCATCAGTTTCGTTTGTTCATCCATTTCGTCTGTTTCATCCATTTAATCTATTTGATCATCCGTCATTCATCATTCCATCCACTCAACCCATCGTCCACGTAGTCTAATCCATCCAATCCGTAGACCCATTTCATCCTTCCCATCCGTTTAGTGTGTTTTATCCGTTTCACCCTTCCTATTCATTCGATCAGTTCTGTGCGTTTCATCTCTTGCACCAGTTTGATCTACTCCATCGGTTCCTGTTAGGTAAGATTTCCACAGGGCTGGTAAATCTTCCTTGCCTGGTTCAACTCCAGAACTTTTTGTTTTTCTAGTGAGATATTTTCCATTAATACCTCAGTGAGTGGGAACCTTTTTCCACACTGACCTGTCTTTAACTCTTTTTATGGGTGTCATTTTTAAGACTCTCCATAGTGTCTTTTTAAAGTTATCATGTCTAACAACTTATTGGCAATAAGTGCCTGTTGTTGCTGGGTTGCCCTAGGGGCTCCCCATTTAACTTTCTTGTGCTAACCTTGAGTGAACTACAGTTCCCAAGGGTAGAAAGGATCTTTGGATCCCTTTTACATTTACTTCTGTGAAACCAGCACACCCCACCTTATGTGGAGTGCTGGGGAGATGCAATGTATCCCCTTTCACATTTAAACTGTAACAATTCTGTTACAGTGACAAGCTTACCTTTAATGGCTGGTGGCAGTGATACCTTTTACTAATTTGGTGCACCTTTACCGCGTGCTGTAATCACAGCTGCAGTAAAGGCACCTAAGGGTGCTCATTTTTACCAAAATGGCCCCTGTCTTCTTTTTCTGCCATTTTAGTGTTTCTTGTCGTTTCTTGTTCCTTCCCCTGACATCCAGGGTGGGAAAATCCTTTGTTTGAGTTTTGTCTTCGGCGGGAGTCCCCTGGACACCCCGCCCAGGTTCCAGTCAGTCTGTAAGCACAGGAAGTGGGGGAGGGGTCCCAAACTTCCCCCTCCTTTGTCTTAGGTCTTCCTTCAACTGGGCCAAATCCCAGTGGGGGGTTGGCTGTCCTGATTGGACAGCCAAACGCCCCTTTCTTGTAAAATGCGGGGAGAGAATGCAGAGGTTGTGTTGCAGTTCCTGATAAATACTGGAAACCTGGAAGCTGAAGTCATGTCGACCACTGGAACCGAAAACCGAAGAGGATGACGAAGGAAAAGCGGCGGGAATGATTTCCAGCGGCCGGAGAGCCTGCTTTGTAACCGGAGCCTGCTGCAGCCCTTCCTTCCGATCGACCTGGGGTCTCCGAAAACGACGACCCGAACCCAGAGCCTGGTGAGACCCACTAGACTCAAGACGACCTGCATTTTGAGCCATCCCACGGGTTCCTGCGACCTTGCGTTCTTGCAACACCCCAATACCCTGGGACCTCCTGCCACTGTGCGGTGCATGGTCTTCCGAATTCCGAATCTCGCTGAAACTTCGTGGGGACCTTGGTCTATCTCCAGAGACACGAATCGAGTCCAAAAAGTCCCCTCACGAGAGTGCTGGACCTTTTAAACGACGAGAATTCAACCGCGATTTTCTGTCTTCATCTGTGCTCCTTGAAAAGGCGCCAAACCCGCAGAACCGCATTCAGCTGTGAGAGAAATCTTGCCTAGAGCCTTCTTCATCGATCCCTGCTGCAAAGTCCCTTCTGAGGTCTTGTGTTCAGTCTCCAGGACAAGGAATCCAGTGACCGGGTATTTGGCTGCAGTCCCTGAAGTTCTCCTGCTGCAATCTCTTCTCCATTGCTGAGGTACTGTGTTGGCTTGGGTATATACTTACCTTAAGCCTGTGGGGATTTCTGTGTAGTCCTGGGGTGTTTTCTGTGATTGGGAGGTCCCTCGTCCAGTACACCCAGTCCCACTGCTAGAATCCTGCTGGGGTGTCTTCTGCGAAGCCCCTGGACCCTCTTCTAACCCTAGAAGTAAAGTCCTCACTTGGTTGCCAGTTTTCCTAAGGAAACTCTGACTTTTGCTACTAAAGAACTTATTCTAACACTGCCTGTTGGTCACTAGTCCTAGTGACCCCCCTTCTGCCACTGAGAACACTCATGCTCTAAGGGAAAAGACTTTGAAGGGATTGGGACTTCTGCCTAGAAAAGAAATCAAGTGTTTTACTTACTTGTAAAGAGTTGGTTGGTTGGTAACTGTAATTCTAAGAGTGAACAGTTACAAAAGTTCTTACTGATCTTGAATGTGTGATGCACTGTTCTTAAAAGTATGGTTAACATCTTTTCTTCCTTAGCCACTGTTTTGCCAGTCTAAAAGAAAATAGATGTAAAGGTATTTTACTCTCCTGTGATTAGGTTGTGCCTCTTTACAAAAGTAAATGTGTTGGTATCACCAGGTTAGTCCTGTTAGGATAACTGTATGAGTGTCCCCCAACTGGGTCTTGCTTCCCCTGACTTGCTGCTAGCCTGTCTTTAATAAGTCTACAATAGGTTGTTGCCTACCTAGAATATCTATTCTGTAAAGTGTGACATTGGGTTTTACTTCCCCCTTCATTGTGAAGTTAAAGTAAGTGGGTTTTACTTACCTTGTGTTAGCTGTGTGCCATCCAAAACAAGTTACAAGAGTTATTGCTTATCTCCATCTGGGGTCCCCTGATTTCCAAAGCATCTGTAATTGTATATTACATCCATTAGGTTTTGCTCACCTGGTATAACTGTGTGTTATGACAAAAGTAGTGATAGGTTTTTACTGCACCTAGAATAAGTGTTTCACTATTCATCAAAAGTATATTGTCCAGTTGACTGTTTATGTGATTTGTTACAAGAGTCACTGTACAACTGGAAGGGCCTACTGTCCTTGTATTACCAAAAGTAATCTAAAAATAACCATTGGTCTTTTACTCCCAAGGAATAGGCTTGGCCTATACTAAATGTGTATAACAAGGTTTTGACTTCCCTAGAACTACTGTTAGGTGTTCCAAATAAGGTCTATACTTGGGTCTGTGTACTTTCAAGTATAGTGTTGTGTTTTATATTGTGATTTCATATAATGTTTCAGTATTTACTTAACCCCTAGATTTATCTGGGCCTACTTGTATTTAAATAAATCCTTTATTTTTATAATACATAGTGTTTCAGTGTTTCTTTGGATCATTTGTATTACAATTTTCACTTGTACTGTATCTACTGCCCTCTCTCCCTCCTAAGATAAGCCTGGCTGCTCTGTCTACGCTACCCCGAACTCAGGTGGTACAGCCTTATTCTAAGAGTGGAGTCTTGTACTGCCTCAGTAGAATGGTTTTGCTAGGCCCTTAACTGGACTTCAGAAAAACTGACCTAACAGTTCCGCCCACTCCATCCGTTCCATCCACTCCATCAGTTCTAACTGTGCCAACCACTCCATGCGTTCCATCCGCTCTTATGTTTCAACCATTCCATCGGTTTTTCTTTAATGCATCCGTTCCGTCCACTGCATCAATTCTATAGTTTTATCCACTTCATCCGTTTTAGCCACTTTATCCATTCTATCCACCTTATCCGTTCTAGCCTCTTTATCAGTTCTATCCATTTCATTCATTCTTTCCACTTCGTCCATTTCTTCCGTTCCCATTTGCTCCATCTGATTCTAACTTCCATTCGTCCGATTTATTATTTTTGTTTCATCTATGCCATTCCGTCTAACAATTTATTCAGATAAATCTGATAAAACTGCAACAATTTACTCATAGATCAATTTCAACCCGAAACAATATTTTTTTTGCACAAACAATATCATAAACTGTTTTTTGTTGTTTTACTGTTTTTCACTGTTGTCAAAACTTGTGATGTTTTCTTCTACATAGGTTGTTTTCACAAAACAGTTTTCTTTGTATAAATGTGTTTTTTTTTGTCCATTTGTAAAAAATTCTTTTATTTTTTAATTCTTTATTGTCTATATCTGAACATTGAGTTTATTGAACAATTGCATTGTTTGGAATCTTTCAGGTCCTTACCATCATTGCTTTCACTGCAAATTATTTACACTTTTTCGGATTTTTTGCCAAATAGAATAAATCAACAAAAACAAATAAGCTTCAATTCCCTTTCTTTTCCTTTTTTCTGCTGACTGTGGATTTTAACTATAGAGGGCTAATCAACATGGATATCAATGATACCAAACACGAATACTATATTGAATTTAATTCATTAGAGAGGCTAAAATAATAATTCTATTAGCAGCTTTTTGGAACTTTACATACGCACATTTTAGACCCCACCATAGCTGCATCACCACGGGTAAACCCCTTTTCTTGTTATCATCTATGCCATCCGTCGTCACCATTCCAACCAGTATGTTCACTCCGTTCCATCTGTTTTGTTTGCTCCATCCGCTCCGTCTGATCCATCCGTTCATTCTGACAAGTATTCAGTCCAACAAGCTCTCTGCTCCATCCGATTCGATCCTTTTCATTCACTCTATCCGTTCCATTCACTCAATCTGTTCCGTCCACTCTGTCCGTTCCATCTATTACATTCATTCTGTCCACTCCTTTTGTTCCAACTACTCCCTACGTTCAATTCGTTCACCCTTTCCATCCATTTCATTCTTTTATCCACTTTATCAATTTGTTGCATCCTTTCTATGCTTTCGATCTACTTTTAATTTTGTCTACTCCACCCGTTCTACCTGTTCCACTCGTTCCATGTTCCATCCCCTTCATCCGTTCCATCCGTTCTATTAAGTTTATCTTGTTTATTTACATTGGCGGTTTTAGTTTTCTGTTTGTTCAATCCGGTTTCTATGCTGGATTGTTATCTTTGATTCAGCAACCTTGTTTACTGTTTATTGCAGTTGGTTATTGTGTTTGTACCAAGAGTCATTTTTTAAAGGGAAGAGCCACATTTTCAGTAGTTTGCGGAAAGACACGAGGTCTTCGGTGAGTCGAATGTGAGGTGGAAGTGAGTTCCAAACTCCCAGCGTATGCCCCAGAATACACGTACCCCGCTCGCGCCAGGCCCATCGGCTGTAAAACTCCCTGCGTACTCCTCAGAATACATGTACCCCGCTCGCACCAGGTAAATTGCGTAGAAAAAGCACCCCCCGTGTGGCGTGGGCTGCCTGTGGGGCATGCCCAGGGTGGATGGCCTGCCTGTGGGGCATGGGGAGGGTGAGTGGCCTGCCTGTGAGGCATGGCCAGGGTGGATGGCCTGCCTGTGGGGCACGGGGAGGGTGAGTGGGCTGCCTGTGGGGCATGCCCAGGGTGGATGGGGTGCCTGCGTGTATTTGGGGGGTTCGCGGGAAGTTTCACATGCGATAGGCCTTGGGCGAGTGGGGAATGTGCATTTGGGGGGTGCGCAGGAGGTTTTACATGCGATAGGCCTTGGGCGAGAGGGGAACGTGTATTTGGGGGGTGCGTGGGAAGTTTTACACGCGATTTGGCATCGTGGGCTTTCCCCCCTCCCCATGCCCTGCAGGCAGCCCACACCACAGGGGACTACCCTACAACTCTCCCCATGCCCTGCAGGCAGCCCACATGGCACCATGCACTCGTGAGCGCACTTGTGAGCCCCGACTCAGGTTCCCCCTGCACCCCCACCCACGCAGCAGTGATGGGCACCTGCCAGCAGGCCCCGACTCCTGTCCCCCCCAACCCGACACGTCATCATGGCCACCCAAATCCCACCCCAGGCCACCCCAGTCCAAACACCCCACATTGAATTCCCAAAGTCATGATACAAAATACATAACTAGCATGCCCATGAATTCATGTCCCTCTGACCCACACAAAAACGACATGACTGTGAAATACAACATTGTGACATGCACAAAACAAATGATAGAAGACCACACAAGTAAAGTAAAGAAAAAAAGTGTATTGCAGAATCAACAAAATGAATAAAGCCAAATCACACAATAATGAAAAGAAATAATCCAAGTCCGGAATTAAAAAATTGTCAAAAAAATAAAAGCTGCAACCAATAAAATCCAAAGTAAAATGGCTCCTATGGGCCTGACCATAAAAAAAAATAATAATAAAAAAAAATAAAAATAAATCGCAGTTAAAAAAAAGCTAAGTATTCCACCACGGGTCCAAGAAAATGAAATCCACATCGAAAAAAGTATTTACAAAAGAACATCCAAGGGTCCATGAGCCCAACAAGCCAAAGGAAACCTACAAAAAACCCTACCTAATAAATAACTATACACAAAAAGGTGGGGCATAGTACATGCGCCCCAAATGAAAGAAAAATAGAACGGAAACCTAACACTAATGAACTATATACAATGGTGGCGGGCAAGTCCTACGGCTTACTTGTTGATTTCCCGGCCCAGGGCATCATCAAACTCCTGTTCAACGTTCTGGAGGCGGGCCTGTTCCCAGGCCCCGAGGTCTTGCAGGGATAAAGCCATGTCCACCTCCAACTCCCTGCGAATTTCCTCGAGGCACTCAGCCCGCCTCAACGCCCTGCGCATGGAGTTCTCCGCCCTGACCATAGTGAGCCGTGCCTCTTCCGCCCGCCGCCGCTCCGCATCTATTTGCTGGCCCAACCGCTGCCACACGGAAGACACTCCCAATCCAGGGTCCTCCTGCCCTCTGGCCGATGCCTACCCCTCTGATGTTGATGGCCCCGAGCCATCATCGCTCCCACCTTGAGCCTGCTGCTGCCGTGCACGTGCCCTGCCTGTCGATTCCTGCATATCCTCCTCCTGCTGGGGTCCAGTTGTTGTGATGGCCACCCCTGCTGGACCTCTGACTCCCGACTGTGGCAGGGATGTGTCCTCCACCAGCCTGGCCACTGGGTCTGGGGCAGCGCCACAGGGTGGCAGGTGATAAGTGGCCAGGAAGATGGCACGGAGGACGACTGGCGGATAGGGGGTTCTGTTGACGAGGGGGTCGGTATAAGGTCCAGCACATGGAGGATCCCAGCACCGGTGATCCCTCCTAGCTAGTCGACGCGGTCAACCAGGCATCTGAAATAATGTGCAGCGTCCTCACGAGAACCCTGCACGTTATCCCGGACGCCAAGTTGACGCAAAGCCACCCCCCAGCCAGGACAGGCTCAACACGGTCCCGGATTGCCACATCCACAGGGAGAGGAAGGCCAGTTGTTGTTAGCGGATCCCCTCGCTGAAAACGGGTCTGGACGTAGGCATCCCTGCTGGTGGGGGATGATGCTTTCACAGGATCAGGGACAGGATTACACACAGGCACCTCCGCGGCCACCTGTGTTGCCTCTTGTCCGGCCTCTGGACTGCACCACTAGCACCAGTGGAATCCCCCCCCTCCAGACCCCGTGTGTGGCTCTTCCACGGCCTCCTCCTCAACCAAACCCTCCAACAACCTGGATGACTCAGTGCCATCTTCCTCCATAGGCCCTTGTGGGGTCTCAGCTGCCACTTCTGCTGCCGAGGAGTCCACTTCCGACCTCTGTCTCTTGGACCTACCCTCGGCAGCTGCGGACGCGGCACCAGACCCCTCACTCCCCGACGAGATGACTACATGGGAGGGGAGCTGGCCCTTGCGTCTCCGGCTGGCGGTGGGATCCCTGCCGCTGTGCTCAACAGCACCGTCTCCGCCCTCTTCATCAGTTGACGCTGCAGACAGGGAGAGACAGAACACAGGCATCAGGGCACTGTACAATGGTCTGATACACACATGACAGTTGCACATGAGTGGCAGTGTCAAGCTTCACACATGGCATCACAATCACCAACACACCTATCATTTGAACCCACACACATGCGCACATTAACAGGAAGGTTGCAGCAGGCAGCACCATCCATACACATACAACAGCATGGGCATCCGGAGGTTAGCCTGACGTCACATGCAACACTGGGAGTGCCAAACACATGCACACACGCCACCAGACATACATGCATCTGTACATCTCCACCACCTGTCGCAGTTAAATCATTGGCATCCATGTCACATCTGCTAATCAGCCGCCTACATGTCGGTGTCACATGCATCCATGGTGTATCACAGTGGCACACATGTCAAATACACATACACACATACACATGTACATTGTGCACATACATAAAGGTGGAACCAGCATCCATGTGTCACACCACAACCATGCCACAGTACATACACATAATTCAAAACATGTGTGTACCGACACATGCATTTGGGCACCATGCATTTGAACACATACACCATTGATGTGCCTCATACATGACTGGACTCACATGCGGCAGGCTCATGTCCCTGTACATACACATCCATACATGGCCCTTCCAAGACATATATCCAACCTGCACACTCCTGCCACACCTCGACATGCACAGCGTCCAATCAGTAAGCATGGTCACATACCGCTCGACTCTGGGCGGGTCTGCCTCTGAAGGATCTGGCGGTGGAGCGCTGGGTTTATGCATTCCAGGACCCTCATCTGGATGTTGCTAAGGCGGACCCGAAACCCATCTGCATGCTTTCCCTTCAAGAGGCGCTGGGCATTGCTGAGGGTCCTGGACCGAAGTCCTCCCAGCGCTTCCGGACGTGTTGCATGTCCCGGGTTGCTTCCCTCTCCACGTTGATGGCAGCCACAATGTCCTTCCAGATCCTCTTCCGTCCTTCATTGTCGTCGCATGAACTTCCAAAGAGGGCATCATAATGCCCCAGGACTTGCTCCACCAGGACGCCAACTTCATAGGCACTGAAGCTGGCAGCCCTCTGCCTCTCTGCTGAGGGGTTGCCAGTGGTGCCAGATGGTGTTGTGTCGGACATGGCAAACACCGAGGCAGGTGTGGGTGGGCAACTGGGTCCTGGGGCTGGGCTGTGGAGTAATGGAATACCAGTCAGGAGTCTTCTGTTCCAGCAGGGGTGGTCACAGCAACTGGACCCCTGCAGATGGCTGATGTGCAGGCACCAAATAGCAGGGCACGTGGACAGCAGGCAGGCAGGCAGCAGATGGCGGGTGGGAGCATGCTCGGGGATCTGGGGGGCAGGAAAATGGCTTTCAGGGCAGGAGCGTGGTCTTCCGTGTGTTGTCGCGTGGCCAGCTTGATACGGAGTGATTTGGGACGTGAAAAAACTGCACGTCAGCGTGTAATTCGAGGAAAGGCCCTTAAAGCGTAAGCGCGTATGGTACGTAACACGTGCGGGCGTTTCCCTGGCACATGTTGGGGGTACCACGTGGGTTTCCAACGCTCTGTACGTGCTTTGCGGTGCGTGTGTTTTCCAGGTGTTGGGGTTCACACGTGATTACTTCACAGCGGGTGGGTGTTGGCTACACGTTCTTCTACACGCAAGGCAGACGGTGAGTCACACATGCTATTTTCCCACTGCGGGTGTCCCCGTTTGTCGCGTAACCCTTTTATTCCACCCATACTAGCCTGCGTGTTGATCACGTATGTATTTTTTGGGTTCCTGGCTGCCAGAGCATACTGCATGTGTTTTTTTTTTTTTTACACGCACGTGGGCTACAGGGCTCGCTTATCTCTTTTTCTTGCTTTTATGGGATGCCTGTGTGTTGCGTGACACATCATTTCTCCTAGAGGGTCACAGAATGGGACATTCATCGTAGCTGTATGTACATGTTTGTTGTTTGCGCACACTTTTGTAATGCGCAGTGACGCTACCGCCTGCCTTCGTGTGGCAGACGTGTTTAGGCCTGTGTGTGTCTTTTGCCGTGCGCGGGTTTCCCCTATTCCATTCCATGAATACGTGTTGTTCGCTTGCGTGTGTGCGTGCGTTCCGTGCATTTCCCTGCAGTACTTCCCCCAGTTACGCCTTCTTTTTCACTTGTTGTTCCCCATTCCACGTGTTACGCCCCGTGTCCCGCCCCCTTTTTTGGTGTGTGCGCCGATGTTGTGCGCTTTCTCTTTGCGCGTCGCACACGACGTTCGGGGAGTTGTAATGATGTGTGCGCCCGTTTGCGCCACGCACGTATTTGGCGCACATCCCGGGGAAAACACACGCAGGCCCTTACAGGAATCGCACGTGTGCGCTTGCTTTTTCATGCTTGCGCCAAGATTTTCGGCGCTCATTTGTTCCATGAATCGGCCCCAACGTCTCTTCCATTTGAAAAAAATTGATTCTCATTCATGGGACAAAAACATTTAACAAGTTCCTTAGACAGACATTCCCTCTTTAAATTGTAAGCCCCAATGGTGCAATGCTTTCAGGGCTGATAAGGCCTAGTCAGTCATTTGGGGAAAAAATGTCAGCCATCTTGAAGAGATAAATATGGGCTAGCCACCAACAAGGGTGAGGATAGTTTGTGGCGTGAATACTCCAGGCCCAATCAAACAGCAAACGACACAAACACCCTTACCACTGCAACAGTTGCTCAGCGTTTTAAAAACATGATAATAGGAAATGCCTTTGAGAAATGGTTTGGTGCCAGCTATGGCTTTGAAGCCCTGGGCCTGCATGTGTTGGGCCACTCTAATGCATTGCATCAAGGAAGAAACACAAACACAGATGTTAATATTTTTTTTTTTAAAGGCGTTGAATAATTAGTTGCACGCTGTACTTTAAAACGGTCACACAAATCTGCAGTAAAACTGTGGCTGTTAGGCAACAATGCCACATGTGTTTCAGCATCTATTAAAAGTGGTTGTGTATGAAGCAATTCTGAGAAATCCATGAAGCGATATTGCATTCATTTGTGGCGTTTAAAGACATGATTTAAGGCCTTTTAAAAAAAAGAAATGTTTAATACACTTGAACCATGCACTATCCGATTTTTGATGAATGAATGTTAATTTTAGTTTGGGCATTTAGTGACAGCAAACCGAGCACCAGGAATCAATGCAGTGATGTCCATTGAAGTGGTTACAGGCATAAATCAGATGATGGCAAGGGGACCAGTCTTTACACCATATCACGGATTACGGTCGTGCTGTTTAGGGTAATGGGCAATAGTTGCCATTTAACGTGAATGAGAAACATGTAACATTGCTGATAGCGGGCGGGGGGAAGGTGGCTGAAACGGGTCAGTATCTTACGGTGTTTAAAGAAAGCGTTTCTTCAACTAGAGGGTCTAGCTTTCTTTTCTGAACTACAGGACGGTGGGAGAGAGTCTGATTTTAGGGTACCGCTGTTTGTGGCACAGACCAATATGGATTACTTCCTAGTTCTCTCTTTTTGAATTTACCATGCTCTTGTCTGGCCAAGTTCGCACTTAGTGCTGGTGGCAGCGATTACCCTTTTGTCTGTCAGGTAGGAGCGGGAGAGTGCATGGCGACAACATTGCATATGAAGGAGTTGGCTCGGGGGCGATGCATGCTTGCAGGGGTGCCACGAAGTGCAATGGGTGTGGGCTTTATGTGGTCGCATTTGCAGAGATGTTTGATGTAATGGGCAACGGGATGAGGGATGCGCCTCATGTGTGCCTTCATGGTGGTGGGTAGGCCACAGACAAGGGCGTTTCCTCTTTCCACGTGCGATAGGACCGGGGCCTGTACCGTGGATTATCTAGTAAGGCAGGTTTGATTTCCCTCAGGAAGGACAGTTGGTACCATGTGGCCTAAATTCTCTCGGTTGTGTGTTTTGAAGGAGAGGGGACAGCCTACGTGGAATTCCAGCGACATGGTGATAGGTGGCAACTATTGGGTGAAGCAGAGCCCTCGAGGTTCATGGTCAGGCCAGCCAGGTCTTTATGCGAGGGTGTGAATCCGATTTGTACATAGGCAGAGTTCAGTCTGAGGGATGCACAGGACATCTTTGTATAGATTGGGGAGAGAGGCAGGGTTTGAGTTGGTGGATGTTAATTGCCTTTATAACATAATGGTGTTAACAGTACAAAAGTGTATTAACTAACCGTGCTCATGTGTGCTCATGTGTGCGGGAACCATTACAAGCAACACCACATAGTCCTTTCCTGAGGGAAACCTATAAACCGCTCTGAGAGCATACTTTAACTATGTAAACTAACATTACCTCGTACATTATAGATCTGAAACACCTCAACTGCACACAGTACAGAACGCCCACATATAATGACAGGGACTGCACAAAAGAGCTTACAGGCATTTTGCCATGTTTACAACCATGCCCAAGGGCTCCATGGAAGGAGAGGACATAGAAGTCAGGCCACACTGAAGAGATAACTACTTCCACAGACTATTCACCATCCAAGTAAAATGTGCGTACTTACCTTTAACCCACAAAATCGTTTCAAAATGTACACAGATAGCTGAAATCAAATACACCATCCAAACATTATGCATGGGGGCACTCAGAGATATGAAACCCCCTCTGGGGGCAACAACCAAAGGATCTGCCATAACATTTCTTGCTCAACCCTCAAGCGATTACTAAGCCCATCGCCACGTTATAGCACGCGTCTGACAATCACAAGGCAGCACTGCTCCCAAGATGACAGTAAAGAGGGTGACCCCGAACCCATCAGATCATGCCTACACAGCAAAACAGACATACATATGCACAACAATTGAAGCACATAAACATGCACATTCAACCCCCAACAAGCTCTCGATTGTAGACACACAGCTCACTCATACACAGATTCTTTACGGCAATTCAAGGAACTACATTGAATGGGGAACTCTTACCAGACTTCTCCAAACCACATGCGCTCACCAACCGGAACCCGCTATTACCCAGTAAAAACGTTCACCATCAGCCATTAAATAAACCTTCTTACATTTCCCCATTATCTCTCCTGACAAATAACGCTGTGCAGCGCAGGATACTTAAACATGCACCCATATAGCACAACATTCAGGAAGTCTTGTTTTTTCTTAAACCTATTTTTATTGGCATGTTTACAACATTTACAGCCATCCACTTCCCCCCACCCCCTACTATCCACCCCACACCCCACACTCGCTTGGTTTGCGCAGTGTCTTGTCCAACAACTACCTGTAAACGTTCTTATGCCCCTCAGTTCTAGGGTCCCGGACCTGTTTGCACCTGGGTTCACCTCAAGTCCAGTATCCCCAGGTTTTGTGGGCACCATTGTTGCATGTATTCGCTTTTTAGGTAGTCCAACACCTCTCCTCAGTCCTACCGAAATGTGTCTGCATCCCCTTGTAGTTGGTATGTGATCCACTCCATTGCAACTAAGTCCCAAAGTTTATGTAACCATTCTGTCACAGTGGTAGGGTCCTTTTTTTCCAGTTCTGTGCGATCACCAGCCACGCTGTTATCAGAATCGTCATCAGGGCTCTCCTTTGGGGTTGCGGGATTGAGTGTAGTTCCGGATCTAACAGTCCACATAAATTCTCTCCCAGGGATAAGACCTGCAGTTCCGGCATCATACTGGTTAACTGATACTTCACCTCCTCCTAGAATTTCTTTATCTTGGGGCAATCCCACCATATATGCCTCCAGTCCCCTCTCCCGTAAGGTGCTGTACGGGCCCCGACCCCTGTTGGACGTTTGACCACTTCTATCTTTGTCTGACTCCCAGGCTAGGTTGAAGTCCCCCGTCAAGAGAATCTCCCCTTCTACAAAGCTTTCCAGTTTCCCCAGGGCCTGATATAGGAACGGCTCCTGTCCCGTGTTGTGGGCATATAAGGTGCCAAATGTATATACCCTGTTCGAGGAGGATTTGGATGAATATGCATCTACCATTCGGGTCACCCAGGGTGCGAATCGCCTTGGCTCCCCGCTTATTTCTGAGGCCTATGAAGACCCCAGCAGCTTTATTTTTAGCATTTGCCCAGTAGATTTGTGTGAACTGGTCTATATGTAGTCTGGGACTGTCACCCATTTTAATATGTGTCTCTTGTAACAGAATGACATCCGCTGCCCCCACCTTTGGAGTTGTGCTTCCAGTTTCTTCCTCTTCCTTGGGGTGTTCAGGCCCTGTATGTTATGTAAGAGAATTCTTAATAGCTTCTTCCCTTCCATGATGCGTTCTCTTTTTGGCCCCTTACATTTGTTTCCACTGACGTTCTTTTGGACCCTGCCACTGCGTTCCTGTTTCACCCCCACCCACACCTCTCTACACCCCCTGAAACAACTGTCCCCATTCATTCCCCCCCTCCAGTCTAGGCTCAATATCTTGCGATTAATCCCAAGGATCTTGGGAACCGGGCCACATTTTATCCAGGAAACTTCGTTCCCTTGAACCTTCTAACTATTCCAACTGGTTTCCCAATTCTGGTACCTGTCTGGCCAGTTGGAGAACCTCTTTTCTCTCCTCTCCCCATTTCTATGGTTTTAGTTGCCACTGCCCCTTGCTGTGCTTGTTACTCCTTATGCATCCTGCGAGTGCATCCCTCGTATTCCTTGTGTTGAATCCCTTTATCAGTCCTCGTCCACTCTCTGTTTTGTGAGTGGGCCTTTTATTTTGTCTCCTCTCCTCCCTGTTGCTGTAGACCAGTCCCATGGCCTGGTCCTTGGACATGAGGCCCGCCCCTATTCTCACTGGAAGATTCCTCCCCAAGATTGAGAGGCCTTTGGTGCACATGGTGGCCCGTTATTGCTTCTCTTCCCACGAGAACAGCAGGCCAAAAGGGAAATGTCCATTTGTAGGGAACTTTGTTATTCATTAGTACCTTTGTCACTGGACCCATTGCCCTTGTTTTCTGTAATGTAGACGCCACCTGGTCTTAAAATAGGAGGATATGAGATCCGTTTATTGTGATGGACGTCTGTCCGTTTGGAGGATCCTCTCCTTCTCTTCATACGAGGCCAGTGCCGCCACATGTCTCTTGGTCCATCTCCCGGCCCTGACCTTTTGAAACCGACCCTGTGAATGCGGTCTACACGAATATCCTCCAGAACCGAGTCTGACAGGATGGTCGCAAAGCATTTTTGTACTATTGGTTTCAGGTCTGCACTAGTGTTAGTCTCGGCCAGGCCATTTGTTCTTATATTCAAACTTCTTAAGCGGTTCTCAAGGTCTTCCGCCTGGATTTCCAGGCAACGTGTGTTCCCAGGGCTAGTTTTGCAGAATCTCACTGGAAATTTCTGACAGGCCCTGCTCCGCAGTGTCCACCCTGGTACCCAAGGTGTTGATTTCCTCCATAACCTCTTTCAGGGAGCTTTTTAGTTCCTTCTTTTAGGCTCCCATTTGGTCCTGAAAGGTCACCATCATCCATTCCTCCGCGCTCTTAAGGCAGCCCTGGAGGTCCTCCTTGCTAAGTGCCATGTCGCTGTCTTCCTGCGGGCCCTCACCTCCCTAGTGTTGCCTCGCTTGCTGCGATTCTTTCTGTATTTTGTCACCAGCATTTTTCCAGTTGTCCCATTTTCGTGACTTTATTTGCTCTCTGTAGTGCGGGAGGCTGTTTTCCCTTTACCTCTTGGCATCCGAGTATGGTAAGGGGTCCTCTTGGGCACTACTCAAACTCGCTGTATGTTCTATGGCCCTTGTAAGGTCTGTCAGTGCTTTTGGCTTCCCACGGCTCAGGTGTGATCACGTCTGCCTATGGTGATTGACGTTCGCCCTACTACAATGCCTGCAGCACAGCAAGGTCACTACGTGGTTTCTCCGGGGCTATTTAGATCCTCTACTGCCTCTGGGTCCCATGTGTATGGGGCTCCCCTCCAAGTCTCTTCAGAATGGGTGACTTTAGCAGCCTGGCAGATTATTCTAAGCCCCACTGTTGCCCTCCTGCTTGCTCCTCCTTCGGGCAAATTCCCCAGTGTGGTGCGCCTCTGTGAAGACGGTTGCCTCTCTTGGCAGGTTTGGGGGAGAGGAGTCCGTGGATATTGCCTGTCGGCAGTTTAGTTGTATTGGTCTTAGTTCTCCCCCAGCTGACGCTCTGTGCCTCTCACCCCCCACTTGCTTCCCCTGGGCCCCAGGCGACGGTGCTATCCTGCAGAGCCTCCATACTTCAATGCTGCAGTGTAGTCAAAAGGGCCATCGCCTCTCCTGACATCCCGCTCCTCACACACCCCTCCAGCCGCTCACTTTATCGTCCCGATCTGATATGGGACCGCAGGCTCTGCAGTTCCTGGATTGCCCGGCACACTGCGCTGTCCCTCTCCACATCTGGGACCTGCTCTCCTCTGCTAGATGCATTCCTCACGGTGCGATGGGCGGGGGAGGCGCGCACATTCGCTTCTCTGTGCCTGTGCCCAGGGCCCTAGTGGCTCTCTGATGTCAGCGTCAGCATTCCTCCAACGCATTACCACTGAACCACCTTGTATGCATGGAGGGCTGCCGCTGCCTTCCAGTCTCCGAACGTGGCGTCTCCAATACGCATCGGGGAGAGGTACACACTCGTTATTTCTATTTTCCAGCTTAGATTATTGCCTCCTTTATTTCGGCCTGGTACAGAGCACATGAAGTGCAACTTCGCTCTCCGGTCGGCATCTTGGAATCAGTCTTATTTTTTTGTGTGTGTGTGCTAGTTTATATAGTGAAATCTTTCACAATTCGTTTATGCATTCAACAATAGAACAACAAAAGAAACAAACATACAAATTATCAATCAGATAACGTACAATCCTTATGTTTAAGGATATGTTTTATTGTTCCGCAGATATGACAAACAATGTACTAAAACATCTACATAACTAAGGTCATTGAGACATTATTTCCACATAGAAAACTGTTCCACAAGCTTAGATCAGACCCCTCATAGTTGATGTACATAAAGTCCTTAAAGTGCACAGTTTGTGCAGAGTTAACAGGGCCAATATATCAACAGATTTTTTAAAGTTTCAATGTTTGCGTTTTGTTCAGAACATCTATAGAATACAAGAGTATTTAGAATACCCAAACTAGGTCCCAAGATTTCAAAGTTAGGCGGTACATTTAGTTTGAATTTCAAATAGAGGTAGCGCCTTTCCTGGCTGGGGAAGCAAACAAAGTATTCGGGTAAAACCCCTCTTCTTCGAACGAAAACTCCTCTAGAACGATGTCTGCATATTCTAACTACTGAGAATAAGACTGTGTAATACATCAACTGTCTTGCACTATTCATGTTGGTACACTTTGTTTAGTTTTGTCAGGATTACTTAACACATTTGTGTCGCTTTCAGTATTTGACATTAAGTTTATCATTTGTGAAGCAAAGACATTTAAAGAGGGAACTCTGTTTAGGCTTAATGTCAGCAAAATTGTCAGGGCGTTAGCATCCAAAATGTAATATGTAATGTGCCAAAAGTCTCAATTGCTTCTACAGAGCTATATAACCCAGGGAGGCGAGTCCCAGTGCATGACGGTGATGGCATTTGGAACACAAGTGAAGCCCCAACACTTTTTAGCAAATGGTTCCTTCAATGGAGTTTAAAAAATCCTCTAAATGATAACGGCTCATCTAAATACCATATGTTAGTGGCAGGACCACATTTGCACAATAAAAAAAACGTTCACAAGGGCAGGATGGAGAATTTGCAATAAGTTCTGTACACTTGCCTCATCTGGGCAATCAGAGAAACCACCTTAGGTCTTGGCATTTATTTGGTAGCTAAGAGCGTAGGTGATTTATACAGATGAAATCCAAGGTATTTCAAAGTTTTGACCGTCTCAAGGTCTTTGGTTGCCAACAGACCATATCAATTGTTTGGGAGATCGCTTATTAGAATAGATCACGTACACGGAAGATTATTTCAAGAAACAAATCATGAAATAGATGGGACCATAAGGTAGGCTTGTACTTCAATGTAACAGGTGCTAATTTCTCAGGCCCAGGGATTTGATTATTACTGCATACACCTTTGTCAAAAAGAGTTCACCCCAGTTGAAATCATGTGCACATCCTCTGGTAGAGGTGGTTGCTTGAGTCAACTTACATATTTTTGCAGAATTATCCACCCATACATACTCATGAATCACATTCATGTGGACATTATTATGTGTTAATTTCAGCATTTGTCAGCTCCCAAAACCTACACATGTTGGTACTACTCAGAGCTTCCAACATGTTCTGGCTGTCCACTGGATATAACTCCGCTTTTAGGCACATTATTAGGTGTTTATAGGACTGTTGGATCATCTTCTTTTTAAATGTATATACTTCTGAGTTACAGATATGCCAGAAGTCTAATGAGGGTTCGCGTCTCTTTTTTCGCTCACGCTATTTTGTTATTGTACATATGTCTTGTGCAATTATGCAAATTCAATGTTCCCTTTGCCGGCTATTAACCGCTAAGCGTGTCCAATGCAATATTGTTCATGGTAGAACCCCCACTTAAGTAATCATTCTGAACATTTCGACCCAACTTACAGGCAGTGTTGTGCAGTTCATTGGGTGTGGTTAGTTCTCTTTTAGCAGGGACAATTTTATCATCCCCGATTGCCTACTTATTTAGTGACGCAGGTTCTGGGCCATCATAGAGAACTTGGTACATTCCAAGAAAAGATTTGTCGAGGCTCACTGAGTCATATAAAGCCGACTCACCTGTGTTGACAAGTGGGCCAGGTGACTTATAAACAGAAGCTGTATTCACATAATTTGACCCCCCAAGGCCTTTACCAGTAAGGGTGACTCGTGCAATGAGGGTTCCAGAACCCATTGTTATGATCCCAAGCCGCAACTGATGCAGGCGTGTCCCTCTTGTCCCCCCGCATGAATCATTACATTAATGTTTGTCTCATTGCTTTCTCAAATTATACATGGCTAATGTGCTGGTGCTGATCCAGAAAGTGAAACCTTACCACAGAGGTGTCAGAGTCCAGCTGAGGTCCTCTCCGAATGCAGCGCAAGATTGGCCTGTGCCCAGCCCCCCCCCCCGCAGACCACACTTCACGCTGCACTTCCATGCTGCGCCCCGCGCTTGCAGCAGGGTTTTGAAGATGAGGGTGTTGCTGTAAATCACTCCCTCTCGACACTAACTTCAGCAACAAAGTTCCACAGCAAAGCAGCAAACCACACTTCACGCTGCACTTCATGAACAGTTTTCTAAAACACACAAAGCACCATACACCTGATTTTAACATGCATGTGTCCTATATTCCCTCTATGGGAAACCCCATAACTAGCAGACAATACTCTGGCAATCAACCTAGGACAGCCCACAGCAGCAAAATGCAATGTAAACAGCAGATGCTGCTCTTTATGCGTGCCGGGTTAACACAATTCATCATGGTACAACATTTCCATCATTTGGCTTGAATACACATTTCTTTGTATTGGATGAAAGATGCTTTCTTACGTTCTCTGCTGTTATTATCTTTGCAAGTTCCTCCTTGTTTTGAATCATCAGCTCATACCACTTGCGAAGCAAGACACTTCTATCCTGAAACATAAAATAAAAAGGAAGGAGTGGTTATAATTCTCTTTTTATTGGTTTTTCAATACTGAGTAACTATAGTATGGAAAGTTACTATACAGAAATAGAACAGTCGGACAAATTTATGGTATACATACATTCTGGCAGAATATATTCCCAAACGACATGCAGGAACATTTCTTAAATAGTTTAAAGTTAAAAAATGAAAAGTGTGTGTGCATGTGTGCAGCAAACATTACTCACCTGTACATATGGTGCTAATCGCAGAGTATTGCATCTTTTTTCGATGATTGTTACGGGGACATCGACATGGGCGCGACTGTAACACCATCCCTGACATGACGTGTAGTGTACCCAAGATTCTTCATGCATCGAAGTTGCCCCAGTTGTCTTTGTTCTGCCACGAGGGAGCCTGATAGAATGTGTAAGCGAGTACAGAAGAAAAGAAGGTGTGAGATGTCTATGTTCCTTCAACTCCAACAGGGGAGGAAGGGTGGGCACATGTGAATCTAAGCAGAAACAAACAGAAATAGGATTACGGTGAGTAATGTATGTCTTCTGATGTTTGTGAATCTGCTTTGAAACACATGCTGTGCATAGTCTAGCAAGCATTACCAGGAGATGGTGGTGGGATGTGTAAAGGAATGGTAGCAAAGAGATGTCTTAACACCGCCTGGCCCACCTGAGAATCAGTCTTAGATTGTGCATCTAAGGAGTAATGTTGAATGAAAGTGTGAACAGAACTCCAGGTAGCTGCTTTGCAAATAGAATCCAGAGGAACATTTGCAATAAAAGCTATAGTAGCTCCTGTGCCTCAAATAAAATGTGCTCTAGGCATAAAGGGTAAATCTCTCTTAGCTAGAGAGTAACACATTTGGCTACATTTAACAATCCATGTAGAGAGTGCCAACTCAGAGACACAGCCCCCTTCTCTACCAGCGGCAACAGAGACAAAGAATGGGTCTCTCTTGCATAGCACTTTTGTTTTATCAAGGTCATACACCACTGCTCTCCTAACATCTAGTGTATGGAGTCTTCTTTCAGCCTAGTTAGTGAGATTCTAAAAGTAAGTTGAAAGTTCGATGGATTGGGTCACGTGGAATTTAGAAATGAATTTAGGCACAAAGTGTGAGTGTGTGCATAGCATAACTTTGTCCTTATGAATGGTAACATAGGGGTCCTGAACTGAGAGAGCCTGCAGTTCACCAATTCTCCTAATAGAGGTAATAGCCACCAGAAAAGTGGCCTTATAGGTGAGAGCCTCAAGACTAGCTTTGTGCGTTGGCTTAAAAAGAGGCCACATCAGTCTTGTAAGAACAACATTCAAGTTCCATCCGGGAGTTGGATTAGATATAGGAGGGTAAAGTCGTTTTACCCCTTCCATGAACGCCTTAATCACTGGGACTTTCCACCAGGAAACTTTGCTCTGAGATGTAGTGTAAGCAGAAAGTGCAGCAAGGTGGACATTGAGTGAGTTAAGTCCTGAGTCTAAGAGGTGTGTTGGAAAAAAAGGACTGTGTGTGTGGTTGAATAGCCAATAGGGTTGATGTCCCTAGTACTGCACCGAATGACAAAACATTTCCATTTACTGGCATAGCAGGGTCTACTGTTAGGTTTCCGTGCCTCTTTAAGAATATCCATAGGCAGTTGGAGATGCCCTAACTTCAGGACCCATGCTGCCAAGTTGAGCTTTTGAGGGCATAGGTGTAGTGTTGCTCCTTGGTCTTGGGACAGCATGTTGTACGGACAAGGCAATTTAATTAGAGGGGAAAGCGACATTCTCATGAGACATGACAACTACGGCTAACAAGCCCACATTTGTGCCATCAGGATTAGTGCAACTTGTTCCTGGTGCATCTTGTGCACTATGTGTTGAGCAGGGGAACGGGGGGGGGAAAGCAGAAGCAAATCTCTGACCACATTGTCCAGATACAGTTTCCCTTGGACTTTTCTCTGGGGGTATCTGGAGGCATAGTGTGGGCATTGCATGTTCTCCAGTGTTGCAAAAGGTTCAATGTGCGGATGACCCCATTCTGCAAAGACGTTGTGTAAAATGTGGACTTGTTCTACGTCATGTTCTACAGGTAGCTGAAAGCCTCTGCTGAGCAAGTCTGCCAGAATATTATGTTCCCCTAGAACATGTTCTGACAGGAGAAACATGCTGTGTTTGAGTGTCCATTTCCAAATGCTCTGTGACAGTTTGGACAGCCCTGGAGAGCGAGTGCCCCCCCGTTTGTTCAGGGAATACATGGCCGTAGTGCCGTCTGTAAGGAGCACAATGGTCTTCCCTTGTAGTTGTGTTTGAAAAGCCTTCGGAGCTTTGAATACAGCAAGTAGTTCCAACAAATTGATATGTTTGTTTGCTACTGATTGTGACCACATGCCATGCGCTGTTTGGTGTAGGAGGTGCGCTTACCATCCCGAGAGGGATGTGTCCGTCGTGAGAGTGGCATCTACTGCGGGGTGGTGATGAATTTTCCTTTCAGAAAGTTCTCCTTAAACCACCACTGAATAGACTGAACGAGGGTTGTCGAGACAGGCACTAGATCATCCCGGTGACCTCTTGCCTGCGTGAGAAACCTAAGGGTATTCTCCTAAGCAGACCTCGGGAATCTCTTATTCTGGTGGCCTGGGAAGAGCGGGCACTCTCAGATCCTAATCCTGGATGCGGAGAAGCGAGAGGATCACCTGGATAGGGGAGCCCGAGTTGTGCTCGGGGGGAATAGCCCAGGTGAGACGCACCATTATACCGGGGAAGAAGGAGAAGAGGACAGGATCCCTGAGACCTTTGTAGGCTATGCCACACCTGCCCCCTTTCCTTCCAATGAATCTCTCTTGCCCAAATCCAACAACCCCTCTGTATATGACAAATCCCCTAGGAACCCAAACCCTGTTGCACTTGGAAACTCTCACCCAGGATCCCTGTTTTTCTGGGTCCTACCCGAATACTAAATGAAAAATCAACCTGCACTCCCAGTTTCTATCCAATAATTTGTGAAATTTTTATATTTTTAAGCAAAAAATTAAGTAAGTTAAAAGGTGCAGAGAAGATAATAACCAACCCTAGCATATGGGTTGTATAATATGAATCAGAGAACAAATAAGTTCCCAATGTGGGAACTCCCGTCCCCTGCACACTATCGAAAGGCTCAATACATTTTGAGTCCAGGTAATTTGGTTGTGTTTTGTATGTTTGTTTCAGTATAATTTGCCATCATTACATTCATATCAATAGGAATAGTGATTGTCAGTTTATCTAATATGCATTTAATCATATGAAATTTTGCCTATTGATATGAATGTAATGATGGCAAATTATACTGAAACAAACATACAAAACACATCCAAATTACATGGACTCAAAATGTATTGAGCCTTTCGATAGTGTGCAGGGGACGGGAGTTCCCACATTGGGAACTTACTTGTTCTCTGATTCCTACCTGAATACTCCCAGTCCTTCTCCTCCCCGTCCCTCTGATTATTATTTCCCGAACTCCCAGTTTGTTTCGACAAAACGCTATCCTTCCCACAGGCTCCTCTATTCAATTCACAAACCCTACAACGCTCACCTTTCCGAGTTGACCAATCACCCCCTTCCTTATGACACCTTTTCTCTATCCTTACCCATAGGATACTTACAAGTTCTACCCCCTCCCTCTCCATTTCCAATACGAACACTTTCCTACACTCTGACAGACAACAGACTAACACCAGAGCTGTTTACCGGACATGTACCAACACAACGGTCAGACAGGGTCAGGCAATTGAGAATAACTACGCACACATGACAGCCCTGCCCTTCCCCACAAGGATAAAAGGCGAGCACGAAAGCACACTTCGAGCAAGGTTGAACACAAGAGGAAGCAGCTATTCCGGATCGGCACTTCAAATGGAGGAGAAAGGCAGAGAGACCAGGATGGACGAGGAGGAGGGAATTGCCCTTGCCCTTTTCAAATCAGACACGGGAAGCCTCTGAAAGGGAAATCATAAGACAGGGAAGTTCAGCTGGCGTGTGGTGCGACAGGTGTCAATGGCACACAGGGCCCTCCTGGGCTGATAGCCCTAGCGGGTAGAAGTACTTGCTTCCATGGTGCCGTTTTTGAATCCTGACACAAGAAACTCCAACAGTTCAGCACAGCCGGTGAGTCGAGAAGACAGATAGTAAAATCGAACTGTGCTGGGCGCCCAAAGTTGCAGGCGGCAACCTTGTTGAACAAAGAACTTGTGCAATTGATTTAAAGAAACCATAGTAAAAGGTTCAGAAGTAGAGTTGTCAGGCGTCGCAGGGGCGCTCATTTGAAGGACTCTGACTTAAGCCCTTTTGGGTTGTGTTGTTATGTGAAACTACTGTTGATACTACAAAGACCAAGAGGCCGTAGGAGAGGCCGGTGTAAAGTGTCAAAGTGGTCCTACGAGGGTCTAGCAAAACCCCTTGTATACATGAGTGTGACACATTGGTGAAAGCCCGACTATGGGCTTAAGAGAAAGCCTGACTGGGGGCTGGAAAACCAAGGGAAGTGAATCCTGCATAGTGTTAAAACACCTATGAACATTGTGACGACAAGTGTGATCCCGGCTGAGGGACGTCCACAATGATTGTTTAAAAGACATTGAAATTACTGAGTGAAACGTTTTGACTGAAAAGCCATAGTGAACCCGATTGAGGGAGGCTAATATTGCAAGAAGGACCAGAGCGCGGCTGAGGGGGATCCAAGGGGCGAGGAGCAATCGCCAAACGTGAAAGATTACCAAAGGAACTTTTGTTTATTGTTTTGGTACAGCAGGCCTTCTAAGGCAAGAGACTTTTGCAGGAAAGAAAGTTGGCCACGGAAGGTCCTAGCGGCATTGAAAGGAACTGTAACCTTGTGCTGGCGAGACCCCGGAGTGTTGCGGTGCTCAAAGGTCCTGCCTTGTCCCATGCCAAAAACATGGGGAAGGGAGACCCAGCCAGCAGGTGAACACTGCTTTCTTTTCTTGGGAACATTATCCCACACTATTTTGTAACTTAGTTGTAAGGATTGGCAATAGGTTTTTTAGTATAGGCCCTTTTTATTTGACAGACGCCACTAGGACTGCCTTATTATTATTGGATGGTCGTAGCTTGCTCCCATCTTAGATTTTGATTAGGCGTTTTTCTCACCCATTGTACAGTTTAATAAATACCCTTGAACTGTGAACACATGTGTCTGTCTTTGCTGTTGCCACCATGAGTTCCTTACACCTGACACCATTGGCTCGAGAGCCACTCTAGCATATGACGCATGCACGGACTGGTTTGTGTGGTACCAGGAAAATGCAGGATGCCATTGTCACTCGCAGCCACATGGCTTTCCATACGGTGGAACAACATGTTTTGAACCCTCTCGTTGGAGGGGAAGACACGCCTGTCTTCTGTCCAAATTAGGGCCCCCAGAAATTGTTTGACTTGACTGGGGATCAAACTGACTATCTGGTTGATCGAGAACCCCAGGCTGAAAAGAAGATTTGTCTTTTGGGAGTTCTGACACGCCTGGTGCGAGTCTCCAGCTATAAGCCATTCGTCGAGATAAGGGTCCACTGGAATGGACGGCCTGTGCAGGTGAGCTGCCGCCACTGCCAGTACCTTGGTAAACACCCTTAGGACTGAGGTTATGCCAAAGGGGAGTACTTTGAACTGATAGCGAGTGTTCTCCATCTTCAAACTGAGGTAGATTCTGTGCACTAGCAATATTGAAATATGAAAGTATGCATCTTTCATATCCAAGGTGGTCATGTAATCTCCTTGCTTTAGCAACGGGATTACTTCCTGCAGTTGTCATCCTGAACTTTTGAGGTTTGTTCGCAGGACGCAGGTCCAATTCAGGGCACATGGTTAGATCCTTTTTGGGTACAAGAAAGTATATTTAATAAATACCCTTATTTACATGAAGAGCTGCGATGATCACAATCGTTCCCTTCTGCAGCGGGGTCTTTACTTCTTCCAGGAGGATGCGTAGATATTCTGCTTTTCGGCTGGTGGTATCAGGGTGGATAGAGAAACGCGATACAATAGCCGCCACTTACAATCTTGGACACCCACGGGTCCGAGGTTAAACCCTCCCATGCATGAGTGAAACATGTTAATTGTCCCCCAACAGGGGGAGCATGGGAGGGGACCTGAATCATGGAGTCATTTGCTGGCAGCAGCAGGGGAGCCTCTGGCTGCTGCATTTCTCCCCCTACCTTTTCCACGCTGAAATCCTTGTTGTTGAGGGGTCTGAGAGTCGGCGGATGTCCCTTGCCGAAATACCAGGGAGATCCTCCAGTCCCATAGGAACCTTGAGCCGAGTGGGGAAAAGGCTGCCTAAGAAAGGACCGGCGGGCATTGAAGACCCAGCATTGTACTTATGGCTTAACTGAGATCTGATTAAGAGACTTCAAAGTCTAGTGCTCCTTTTGTGTTTCAAGGGCATCATCCACCGCCTTGGCGAAGAGGGCCGAGTCCTCAATGGGTTTATTAATGAGCGAGCTCTGTGTCTCGGGTTTAAAACTAGAATTTTTAAGCCATAGATTGGCGTTTCAAAAGAGTGTCTTCAGCCAACACCCTACCCAAAGTCTCTGTAGAGTCAAGGGTGTGATTCAATATGTTCTGTGTCACTTGACGGTTCTCATGCAACACTGCCAGATGCTGTGACCTAGTAGGCTCTGGTACATTCTGCAGACCCTCCCGCAATATCTCACACTGGACAGCAAGAAGAGTTGTTTTATTGGCTATGTGCGTACTGTAGGCAGCAAATGAAGTGATGCACAAGGTTTTTTGCAGTCTTTATGAAGGGTGTTGGGAGAGATTCCGACAAAGACAGTGGACTCGGTGCATGTTTTCTAGTTGTGGTAAACACTGGGAAGACTGGGATGGAATTTAACCAAATGTAGAGTGGATCGTAAAACGGGGCAAAACATCTTCTTGACCTGTGGATTGACCGCCCGAGTAAGGGAGGGCCTGAGCAAGGAGAGGGCAATCCACTTTTTAATAGAAATAAGAAGCGGGATGGCTTGGCTGACAGGATATTTTTCAATGAGGTTATCCTCAACAAAGTCTGAAATCAAGCACTGCCTCCTACGTGACAATCTTAAAACGGCCTGCTGCTTTCCTAAGGATAGTGTTAAACAGTATGTGATAATCTATCAGGGAAGCCTCCCTGGGTTGAGATACAGGAGGAGCACCCAAACATATGGTTCAGCTTCACAACCAGGGGTAGTGGGCCAATTCCCCATGTCATTGGCGGGGGTCCAAGCATTGGGATCTTGAAGAAAGGGTCCTGGGAGCCATCGTCCTGATCTGGGATACAGTAGACATTGTCCTGATCATATTGATCTTGAAAAATATTTTTGGGTGATGGGAAATCAGTTAATCGTTGTCTAGTAGAAAAAATTAGCCTAGGGAGAGTTAAGCCTAGGAGACTAAGGACCTCAGACATACATCAAGGGGATGTGACCTCTTAAGGATGTCATCAAACCTCCCTGAAAAATCAATACACTCTGACATTTTGCAAGGCATAAATTAGTTTTCAAAAATTGATTAGCAGAGTTTGCTAATTAAAATGTTTTTGATTATCAAACAGACCCATTTGCTTAGCAATTTTGTACTAATATGGTTAATGTCACAAGATGTTATTTGTACCCAAGACATGAAATTAGCAACAATACAGCAGTTTTGCTGACCGCTGAAATAAGACATTAGTGAGAGGAGTCAGACCTTACAAATTCTTTAAACTTCAGCTAGACCTACAGGTCAAGTAACGTAGTTTACCTATTGAACCAAAGAGAAATGCACTTTGACCAATAACAACAGAGGAAAACAAATTTATTATGTGATTTATGTAAAAGGTGCAGGTCACCAAAAACCCACTTTATGTTTGGCACACTGCTGCCACCCAGAATCCAGCCATGTTCAGTGAAACCTTTATTTGACATTTACTGCAAACAAAGTAGATATTAAATAAAGTTTCAAACATCTCTTAGAAATGCTACTCGTCCTTCATAAAATATACTCGACTAAGTGGGCGAAAAGGTTTTGCGAGCTATAGATGTGTCTGTAAAATGTAAAAGGTTAGCTGCATGAATGGCACAAATAAATATATATGAAAAAAGGGTCTGAAGACAGTTTGGCCAGCTGTCTCCTCCAGGTGGTATAATATAATAGAATCATAAAGCAAAGCGAGCTCTAGAGGCTAACTACAGTGTTTGGTATTGCAGTAGATAAGTAGATCTACATTCTGGATGAACTATTGATCTCTACTTTGTGTAAGGATTTAGCTCACTTTGTGTATTTATTGTGTAAGAGGAAAGAAAGACTAAGCAGAACTAGGTGGAATATTGTAGTTTGTGGTCATCTCACTTTCAGGTTACCTGGTATAAAGCAACGGAGTGATAATATAGAATGTCAAGGAGTATGGATTAGATCATGGGTTGAGCACCAGTTGCAAGATGTTTGCAACCTGCGGGTTACAGAACTAGGTGTGCCATCAAAAGCATTTGATCATGTGATAATGTACATTTCCAAAGGTTCACTAGTTAACATGATGCATCTTCCCCAAAATGAAATATAGTTGAAACTATGAAATGCTGACACATGAACCTAAACTTTATTGTAAAACATGGATCGGTGCAAGGTTTTACAGTCTCAATACTGTAATTATGTATTTAACAATTTACATTTTAGGAATGGAATTGTAGGACTGTCTTTTTAAAAGATATGTTGTAAAAAAAGTATCATCCCGATTACTTCTGGTTTGCAATTTGAAAAACAAATTCTTGCACTCTCTACACATGCATTTGGCACTTAAGTAGAGTAGAGGCGAGGATTACTGCTGCACTTTACCTCCTTTAGCACTTGATGGGAACAGAGAAAAGAGGGTGAAGAGAGCACCGATGGCAAGAGAGGAATGCAGGGCGAGCTGTGTTTTCATTGAAGAGGGCAATTTAAATAGCTAACTTTGCTACACAAGTGTCTATTTGATAAGCAAAACTACAGAATTGCATGGCAAATTGCTATGCGACACTGCTTATTTTATGCCTTGTTTTGTTCATAAAGTCTTCAAATCTTTCTCTAGTCCAGGAAGAGGAATAGGAATCTTCTGGAAGAGGGAAAGCCAACTCAGAAGGAACAAGGTACTTAGGTAGGGCCTGTGACAAGGGAGGAGAGGCCGGGAATACACTAAAGGTGTTGCAGTGGTCAAGAAAAGTCCCAATGTTTTGCACGCAATATTTGTGACTGAGTGTGCAGTGAAATCAGTGTGATGTTGCAATTTCATTTGTATCCAGTGAAGTTAAATGTGAATAGGATAGGTTTATTCAGTATTCAATTTGATACATATTAGATTTGCTTGCATGTAGAAATCCCAAACGTTAAACCTACCAAATGAAATATAAACACGATTCAAACATGGAGTGCTACAGAGTGCCCGGAAGCAGGCAAAGAGGAGTTGACTAATGCGCATGCAGGGAAGAGGGACCTGTCCTGAAGAACCCACTGTAAAGGAGAGATAATATTTATTAAACATGCATGCACACTGAGGATCATACAAAGGGAATTTATAAATCTGTCTGTAGTGAGCTTTTGAGAATTCATTTAGACTCTGCCGCCAGCAGTTCATGCAGTGATTTCAGGTGGCTGGGAAAACTTAGCTCTGCAGGATTGAGGGTTGGGGGAGGAACAATGATTAACCAAGCAGATGGTCAGCCATTGAACAGGACACAATATTAATGGCTTGGTAGTTCCGCAGGAAGAGATATAATCTCTTAAAGTGCATTGAAGTTTTGCAGAGGGACCCAGCCATTTGTTTTCACCATTAATAAATATGGGGCGATGTAAAGCTCGAGGCTAAAGTGATCAATACCCAGGAGTTTCAATTGCATTCTCAGGTGTGCTGTGCATGCTGAAATGGTAGTCATTTAGATTAGAATGTTCCAATGACGGCAGTAAGCCAAGGCGGATCAGATAATTTTTAAAACATTTTTTATTTTATTTGTATTTGTATAGCAAGCAGCAGCCCAGAGGCTTCGTGGCACTTGTTACAGAAGCATACTTTGTTGCATAGTTATCACGTGACATTTGTTACAAAGCATGAGCATATTTGTATAACATTTGTCATGTGTAATGTTTCGAGATAAGATATATGTACATAGGTTACATTGTGTTTATATTGCATTTATATTACAATATACATTAGGAAAAAGTGGGAGTGCTTACGGAGTTAGCTCAGGAAAATGGTCCCGAGATTTTTTCAGAAAGCATGGATGGATGGATGATTCAGCTCCGAGGATGGTAGGGAGTGAGTTCCATAGTTTGGGTGAAATGTATGAGAAGCCTAGCCCTCCAGCTTTAGCTCTCCGCATGCGGGGGGATGTGTAACTGGTTGGTGTACCGAGTTCTGGTAGGGCACGTCGAGGCGGTTCTTGATATAGCTTCTGATAGGTATGTGGGAGCTGTGTTGATGCATCTATGCGTAATAGTGAGGATTTTGAGTGTAATGCAGTCTTTGACCTGGAGCCACCGCAATGCTTGTCTGTCTTGAGATGTATGGTCTCTTCTGGGGATGCTCAAAACAGCTCGTAGAGCATTGTTTTGTGTAGTTTGCAGTCTGTGTAGGTTTTTGTAAAATGTGCCAGCGAGGAGAGCACTGCAATAATCGAGTTTGGCGCCTATGTTTGCTCTGGCTATTTCAAGGTAGTTAGGTGCGAATAGGTAGGGTTTAATCGCATTGATAAGTTTGGTGCTAAATGCTGACGCAGAGGCTATGGCGCTAACTTGTTTGTTCATAGATAGGTTCGCATCGATGTGGACACCTAGTGTCTTGACTTAGGAAGATACTGTGATGCTGGAGTTATCTATGTTAAAGTTGTCCTATTGGGGACTTAGCTTAGCTATTGTGACTTTTTGCCCAAGGATAAGGATTTCAGCCTTACCCCTGTTAAGGCACAAGCCATTGACAGCCATCCATGCTTGGATAGTAGAATAGATATCGTGTAAGGCAGTGGCGTCTTGGTGGTAGGAGCCAGATAGTGGTAGGAGTACTTGAGTATCGTCAGCATAATTCGTATATGCTACACCCATAGAGTCAAGTAAGCCCCGAAAAGGGGTTTAGTGAAGAGGTTGTAGAGGGTGGGGGATGTACATAAGCCTTGGGGTACTCCGCAATGTATGGTTGTGGGGTTGGCATTTGCTATGTTGGAGAACACCTTCATGTCTCTGCCTTCCAGGAAGGAAGTAATCCAAGATTCTGCTTGTGTATAGAAGTGGGCTGCCTGGGTGAGATGGGTGGTTAGAGTTTTATGATCAACCACATCAAATGCTGCCAAAAGATCGAGAAGGAGGGCAGGTTTACCTTTGTGAATGATCTGGGAGATTTGATTTTTTAGATCTAGTAAGGTGGATTCAGTTCCATGCCCTACACGAAATCCAGATGGTCTTTTATCCAATATGGAGTTGAATTCTATGTATAGTTGGATATGGTTGTGAGCTGCCTTGTCCAGGATTTTCAGAAGGAACAGGACTGCCGTTATAGGTCTGTAGTTGTGGGGCTGCGCTGGGTCTAATATAGTTTTTATTTTTAGAAGGGGGCGTACCCATGCTTCTTTGAGACTATCAGGTACAGAGCCTGTTCTGAATGAAGCATTAATGAATCCAGTAACCAGTAACCAGAGGGGCTAGGTTCTTGTCACATTCCTTGATAATTTTAGGGGGGCATATGCAGAGTGATGGTTTGAGGTGTTTGATGAGATCAAGGACCTCAGATTTGGTAGTGTCTCTAAAGACGAATTGGGCGTGATGGCGATCGCTATGCTGAGCTTGTGTGGGAGGGGTATTCTTTTGGTTGGGGAGGGCTTTGCAGTGGTTTTGAATTTTTTTTTGGAGGAGATCTATTTTGTTGAGCATTGCAGACCAGATGCTTGCGCACCAGACTGTGTCTTTGATTATCACATCTGTGCTAGCCGGAGGTGTGACCATTTCGTTAAAGATTGTGAATATCTCTTTACTTGCGAATTGGCCTTGGAGATCCCGTCGTTAAGAGTTAGCTCTCCAATACAAAAAAGCTATTATCACAGCAAAAGCTATCTGTTTGAAGAGGTTCTTGTTTAAGTCATTTGGGTCCGCTTGCCAGTTTTTTTTTGTGCCTGGCGCTTTTGTGAGCGGAGAGTTCGGAGTTCATCCGAGAACCAAGAATTGTGGTGGAAGGATTTTTTTTCTTTCTTGCTTTCGAGCGGGGCTATTAAGTTTATTGCATTGGTAAGTGTGTCGTTTAAGATGTCTGCTAACACTTTAGGATCCTGAGAGAATGGGGGAGCTAGACATGGGTTGTTCAGGTATGGTCGGAGGATGTCTGCATTGAGTTTTTTTGAGCTTCTTGTTATGGCTGGTGGCGCGTGAGTGAGAGCTTTGGAGCTTGGGGTCGTGGGGATGTCGAATTCAATGCAGGTATGGTCTGTCCATGGATAGGCGGTGTTTGAGGTAATGTTGGATGCACAGTTGTGACCCATGACCCAATCAAGGGTACGCCTTTGGAGTGGGTGGGAGAGTGTACTCCTTGGGAGAAGCCTAGATCTAATCATTCTTTAGCTAGAGCTGAGGCAGGTTCATCTTTAGGGTCATTGTAGCCTAAGTTTAGGTCTCCTAATAATATATTTTTCAAGGATCTTTTTATGTTGTTACTGAGTCGGTGGGAGAGGTGGTCTTGAAAGTCTGCGGGGGGCCCGGAAGCCTGTACAGGATATGAATATTGAGTTGTTGGGTGAGAGCGTTAATTTAACTGATAGGATGCCGGCATTTTCGCCCCACCTGCTAGAATCTGATAGCCTAATGGAGAGTGAGTCTTTGTAGATAAGGGCAACTCCACCTCCAGTTCTCTCCAGTCTATCTTGTCTAAGGATGACATAGCCTGGAGGTAGGGCTAGTGAGATAGCTGGGTAGGAAGCATCATTGAGCCAAGTTTCAGTGATGCTTAGTAGGTCAAGATTATGAGTGGCTAATAGGTCATTTATCTCTAAAGCATGTGCAGGGAGGGAACGTACATTCAGCAGTGCACATTTGAGAGGTGGATATTGTGTGATTTTGGTTTTATTCATTTTTGAATGTGAGGTGGTAGATTTATCATTGTGTGGGATAATGTGTGGCTTAGTGCGCGGTAGTGCTGTAAAAGATTGGCGAGGCAAGTGTTATGGCCCTTGCTACAGTTGGTAGAAAGTGTAGGTGAAGTGGGGGTCCTTAATCTGAAATTTCTTAGAGGGAGCGGTGAAGGTGAGCATGGCAGGTGTCTAGGTAATGTGCGGTTTCTGAGTTATCGCTAGTTCAAAATGAACCTGTTTATTCAGCCTTCCTCAAGTTACTTGAAGTATCCAGGTGAACCATGTGCAATTACAATTAAAGGTTAAAGGGTTCAGACCAGTTGTTACTAGTAATTAATTAGTTTTGCGCACAAATGTTTAACTGCTTGATGATGTCGTGACCTACCACGGACGAATTGCAAGAAGGGGTGTGCTATGAATACGATCTGAAGATGGTAGTTAAGATTATAAGTGGCCAATAAGAATTGGAGAAATATGGGATTTCTTTGTATAGGTTTTTTCCAATCACATGTGGGGGGGGCGGATAGTAATAAAATATATGGGAGTGTTTTAACTGTTTTCTAAAATGCACATAATGTGTCAACTTATGTTGTTCAGCAAGACTTGGGTTAGTTTGGCTCGACAGACTCATAAAGCTCCTCACTGGACGATTGTACAATAAACTTGCTTTATGTACAAACGTGCATTCGCTTCTTAAGTGGTGGGCCTGCTTGGGTTAAGGTGATTAAAGGCCCATCCACACAAAGGCAAAGGAGTAACCTTTTGGGGCCCAGAACCAAGAGGAGGGGCCTCGGAATGCTTTTACTGGAGTTTGGTGTGAGTCTTCACTAGGGAAGAGCATTTCGGCAGGTCTTTCGATGCCCCTGAAACATGTGTCGAAACTTTAGGGACGGCGCCTTGTGAGACCGAAGCCTTGGGACCCTGTGCCGGCTGGGGAGACGCATGCCCTAAACCTGTAGGTTCAGTAGGCCCCACCGAAACAGTCAGCAGGCCTATGGGCGCTGATGGCTTTTTCCGATGAGTCTGTCGAAGGAGGCCGAGGAGTTGTGTGTTTGGCCTATGAAAGAATGTGTGCCCTTGACGCCAGGGTGTGATTTCTCCATTGCACTGTCGACCACGTGTTTTGCGGGGCTGGGACGGGCACGCGGGCGTCAGCAGACTCCACGGCTGCTTGAGGAATCCTCGACCGAGAAGAAAGCGCTGGTGGAGACTCTCAGCTTGCATGGCTTAGGCCGCCCACCGCTTGGTGCACCTCTCCTTATGCGTTTTGGGCCTAAAGAGTTTTCAGGCCTTGCAACGCCATTCATCGTGGTCATGAGGTAGACAACAAATACACTCCTTGCGAGTGTCTTCCCACAGAAACTTGCCATTGCATGAAGAGCAAAACTTAAAAGGAGTTCTCTCCATAATAGCTTGGAAAAACAGCAGACGAGAAAAGGAAGAGGAGGAGGGAATGGAAAGAAAAGGCATTCTCATAAGAGAAGTGGCTAGAGAAAACGGGTCACCACTCTCCATAGTGTAAGGCAAAAGCCTGAAGGCCAAGGGCAACAGCAGCCGTCGAGTCGCCAGAGGCAGCAAAGGTTTGCAGAATGGCAATATCGGAACAGCCAAGGTTCGAAAGGTCGAAGAATTCTGTCGATGGATGCCCCAAAGTCAAAGGAAACAGAAATCATTTCTCGAAACACGAGCTCTGCATAAAGCGACCGACCAGAAAGGTGGAAAAAAACTATCTGGGGGGACTTCGACACATGAAGGATTTTGGGTACACTACACGTCACGTTAGCGATAGTGTTACCGTCACGCCCATGTCGAGGTCCCTTTTCGAAAGATGCAATACTCTGCAATTACCACAAGATATATGCACAGCATGTGATTCTAAGCAGATTCATAAGCATCAGCAACTCTGCGAGGATAGCTCATTATACGTGTCCTCACAATTATTAACTGACAACTTCCATAAACCAATCTGCCAATTTATGAGTGAGTATCAAGCATCCAGTGTAAAGCCACATGCTGACATGCCACCAGCGAGGCTCGGAAACAAAGCGGTGCACTAGACGTGGAATAGCATGTTTGGAACACTATACACACAGGAATGGATCTTGGGGTAACAGACTTGCGCTATCCTTGCAAGTCTTCGGCTACTTGGGACCCAAAATCTTGTACTGTCATACAAGCATAGTCGTAATGCAAAAATAATCTGCCACTTCTTGCTTACACCTGGGACATGCCCAAATAGCAGTGGGGTAACAAAAATATATTTTTAGTCGAGTAGAATTTGGCGGAGATTCTAAACAGCAGAGCCAATGTTTACTATTAAATGAGACACATTTAGTTGGACACACATTTCTAGTCCCAACATCGGTTTTAAATTGCCAAACCAGAGTTGCCTCGCACATGTATTTAGAGGTGTGTGACCAAGAGGACCTCCACTTCTTTACCAACCTATACAACGATGAGAGTGGTGTATGCTTGAGTGATATTAGTTATTACGGCGCTGTCCTCAGGTGAACTATGAATGGAAGGAAGTAGGCAGGCCTCTCACTAAGAGATCGGAGGGACAGTGACCTTGTGGGAATAGAACATCTAAAGAGACCAGTATAGTGATGGGTCACATACGAGCCGGTTTGAGAGAAGTGAGAGTAACACTGGGCTGAAGAAGGCATCATCCCTACCAGAGTCTAGAAAGCGGGCTAGGTTAGGGAAAGTCTAGAAAACCTCTTGGGAGTGAGATAGCTATTGAATCACAGAAAACCACTATTAGCCTAAGTCAGAAACAAACCAACAAGTGTTACCGTTTATTTATTTACATTTTTAAGTTATGCACTACATGCCGAAGGCCTCAGAGCACAGCAAGCGACTAGTACTAGCATCCCAGTAAGGACGCCTGGGCTAGGAAGCCAGACAAGACAGAGGGAAGTAGAGGTAGACAGGGACAGCCCTGACGCCAATTGCCCCAAGGACCTGCTTAGCCCTGGGAACTCCCTGAAAGTCCCTGGTCCAAGTTGACTGTAAAGATACAATAAACACCCTTGGACTTAACATTCGAGTAGGCGTGGTTCTTTGTGGAAGGCCTCCCGGCCACACCTGGTTTTTATTAGTAGAGCAGACGTAAAGTAAAAGATACTCTGCATACAGGGATATCAACACATTCTGAAAATTCAATTTCCTCATCAGCGTTGCATTCAGGAGAAGTGGTTCTATATTCAGGGCTCACAGTAGGGAGCACAGTTAGCTCAAATTTAGAGGACATCACACCTTTCAGGATTACTTTAGCTCAGGGTTGTCTAACACCAGACCTCAGGGATGGCAGTATGTCAGATTTTCAGGATACTGCTCATTAATATTGATGAGATAAATGTGCATAAAATAATTCTAAAATGTGTGCAAATTTCTTCACATGAATATTAATTAGGGATATCTGGAAAACTCATCAAGATTCCGGCCCTCCAGGCCTGGAGTTGGACAACCCTGCTCTAGTTAGTGGAAGGTGATGAAGTAATATTACTCATGAGAGAAAACCCCTGCATATTGTCCAATATATGAGAACAAAAAAGCCCATTCTATTGACTCAACTACTTCTTCAGCATTGTATAGCTTAGCCACTGCTGGGATCTTCAGGAAGAGAATATATATGTCAAAGGAACAACGAAGGCTAGTTAGCATGGATCTCTGTGGTATAAAGCAAGATCAGTCGAACAACACCATCTGTGACTAAAAAGGAAGCAAATTATTTGACACGACTTTGGTCAACGTTTTACTGTCAAAATTGAGACAGTATATGATTAGCATTTGGTTTTCTCCTCGCCCAGCTTGGGAAGAACGGATGTTAATGCCTCTTTTGGTTACAGAGGAATTATGCCCTCAAAATAGCTTCCTGATGGAGGCTTGTGAAGATAGTTACAAGGGACGTCAGAGAGCTCCATATAAAACCCAGCAGTTGTTCCATCAGGATCAGTGGTCCGATTGGAGGCAAAAATCCTTAAAAGTCTTAGCAATATCACCCTAAAAAATGGGGGCACCTAGTAATTCACAGAGCAAGTCTTTCAGTGATACAGACGCTACACAGTTTAGGATTGCATTAAGCTGAACCCAAGGGACATGTTTAGAAAAATACAGGAAAATCTTATTTACCTCCTTGTCACCAAAACATAAAAAGCAATCCAAATCTGCGGTTTCCAATTTCTCTTACCTTTATTTACTGCCACATTATCGAGGACAGTCATTCCCCCCCCCCATTAAGCTACTCTCCGATAATGGAAGGATATCATCATGGTCATTTGTCATAGTCAACCTCCTGCCTACAGAGCCCCATCCCAAGCACCTCCATATGTCTGTGCAGTCATCATGGAACACCTGCCTCCTTTGAATTACACACAGCCAGAATATAAAGTTTGAAAGCCTCCGAGATCAGTGCAAAGCTAGTGACACACCCATCATTAGCAGAGGGGAAAGAAAATGATGATACCTTCATATAGTGAAGTGTGGAACGCTGCGTCAAAATTGCTTTGGGTGTAAATCACCATGTCATGGTCACCATGTCATGGGTCAAGAGAGAATTATGCCCAGTTTACAGTCAACAGGGACTCTGAGGGAGTGTACCTTAGTTCGATACTGCCTAGAACACAGCCGTTAAGTGAACCACAGATGTATTTGTGAAGTTGAATTATGGGGTTGATGAATAATATGTAAACTCACTCCAAGATCCCTGCAGGATGCACCACAACTCGAACCGACATAAGGTTTCCAACTTCTGCAGTAGAGGTCTGGCAGAATGTGGGACTTTGCGGGGACCGGTGGGGGCTAGCAAATATTATTTCAAGGATTGCTTTAGTGCTCCCTATAAGCATCACAAAAACAATACATTTAGAACACACTTTACCTAGCATTTGCACCAGTGCTCAAAACTGGGCAAGTGCATTTAGCACCATCTGCTGCTCAGGTGATATGTAATTGAATCAAATAGGTGGTGTGTCAACCTACATTATCTAAACAAGTTTGCACAAAGGCAACATAAAATAAATGTTAATTTCTTTTCATGTTATGCAGCAAATATAGGTAAAAAAAAACCAGCCCGCTTACTTTAAGGGATTCTTTTTTTTTTTCACAGAGGCAGTGAAGCTGCTGTCCCGACCAAGCTCCTATACCCACGCGAGCGGGGCTTGCAGAATTCGAAGCACTATTCAGAGGGAAGAAGGAAAGCAGCAAGGACCGTCGGAGGAAGATGCCTGCAACCAGTGAGTGCTGGGGAAGTTACCCAGAGACCGGGGACGCTCAGGGCAGGCTATGAAGGTGGTAAACAGTGCCAAGGGAGTGAATACTTTGATTACCAGTGGAACTATGAAGTTATATGATTGAACGGAAGGCAAGTGGCGCGAAGAGAAGCAAAACTGCTAATATTTTATTGACTACCGAATTGAATGAAAATAGCAAGACTGCCAATATTGAATAAATGAACTGAATGCCAATAGCAAACCTACGAACGTGTAATCAGGAACTTAAAGAAAAATAGAAAACTAAACAGAATTAAGGTCTCCGAATGCTGAGTTGAAGTCAAGTCTGAGGAACTGTTTGTTTTTGAGCAGCATTTGAGAAACCACTTGTTTATTCAATATTTAACTGCTGAAAGAGAATTCAAGGTTCCTGGTTACGTAACCAGGTTCCACCCAAATAGTAGGTCACACTCTTGACGCGGTTCTACGTTCCTTTGCCAACTGGAGTTTTTTCGATGTACTTTGACATTTTTTTTTATCTTTTACTTATATTTGGGGGATCTCTCCTAAACCCCCATTCCCTATATTTTAATCCCACCCTGCCCTACCCCTTCATCTCCCCCCCCACCATATGGTTTTCAATTCGTTTTTTCGATGTACATTTTTGGGGAACAATACATCGAAAAACCTCCAGTCAGCAAAACAATACCTGTGATCCTGTATTCAGCTCCACCAACTCGATCTCCACCCCCTCCACCCACCCTCTAGTATGGACAGATCACTCTGCCATTTTCTCACTACCCGCTGCCCTGCCCCCCTCCTCTGACCATTCCCCCACCCCGTTCCCCTCTGGAAAGGTAAATGTTTCCCCAGACCTAGCCAACTCTCTGCTCTCCTCCCTTCCCACTCTCATCTCCCCTAGAAGGAATACCTTCCGTCAACCTCTTCAACCAATGGTTTGCGATGCCCTCTCGCCCCTTTCAGATCCCCCCCTCCCACAGAGCAGGGCTTTCGCCAAAGTAGTTCATACCCTCACTCAGCCCCCACCTGGAACGTAAATAGCGGGCTGATCCGTCCCCCTTAAAGCCAGACAAATCAGGGCCTACAGGGCTGAAGTAAGGAAAGACAAAAATATCTTTCTATGGTTCCCGAATCTCCAACGCCCTCAACCCCAGCAGGGAAATGCACAAGATCATCGCAGAATTCAAGGCCCCTCTCTGCTCTTCCCCATCCACCTCTCACTGCCAATCACTGCTATGCCATATCAGACCACCTTTATAGCAATCGCCATCGAAAGAAGGATCACCATCAGCACCAGATTAGCATCATTCACCCCCCTCGCTCACCCTCTCCCACCCCTCCTATCCTGCCCCCATGACGCCTTTTCTGCTCCTTCCCCTACATTTCCCATCCAGAATTTCAGAAGCTGTTATCAAGTAGCCGCCCCTCAGGATTCCCTAAAAAACATGTGCAGGCAGCATCGCTAGATCAATAAATAACTTTTCTCTAACATCGGGTGTTTTTCCAGCAGCCTTCAAAACGTTTCATGTCAAACCTTTACTCAAAAAGCCCACCCTTGACCCCCTTCTCCCTTCTAACTACCGCCCAATATCCAACAACTGCTTCTTTGACAACTCTTAGATCACACGGCATACTCCCAACTCTCCCTTTATACAGAAGTCTGCGGCCTCCTCGGCCCTGCCTAATCGGGCATCAGACCTCTCCATGGAACCGAATCCTACCTTGTCTCTATCTGGAATGACATGACAAGTACAGCAGACTCTGAAGGATGTGCTGCCCTCATCCTCCTTAACCTCTCGGCAGCATTCAACACAATCGACCTGCCGACCTCATAGACAGCCTCCACTACAAAGGAATCAGGGACTCTGTTTTAAGATGGATCTCCTCTTTCCTCTCTAACGGCTCGCAAATCGCCATCCTCCCACCTCCTCCCTCCTCCCTCCTCCCTCTCCCGCCCTCTCTCAGGGGGTCATCCCTCTCCCCCTACTCTTCAAACTCTACCTAATACCCCTCCCCGTGCTCATCCGCTCCCACAACCTTACCTGCTACAACTATGCCGACGACACTCCGATCATTTTCTAGATTCCCAACTCCCGGGGTGCTGTTGAGCAGCAGACGAATGAGGACGTGAGCCCTGGGAGCTCCATCCGGGCTGCCGACATCCTGCTGATAATATCCTGTTTACCGGTACAGAGGGAGGTTTGTGCTCCATGGCATGTTATCTCTTAAAGCATTAGCTCCCAGCCGCTACATTTCCGATCGTAATCGGACCAGAGAGACCAATTTAGGGCCGATCTGAAAAATCAGACTGCTGTATGGCACCATCTTGGGCCTAGCTGTACATAGTTGCTGGAAGGACGGCAAACGCGAGGTACTTCCCCCTCCCACTAAACTGCTACACAATCTAAAACGAGTAAGCAGTGGAATAGCAGGGCACTGACGCACCCGAACCAACAAGAGTGAGGCAGGATCACCGGACGTGCCTGTGCCGATGCCAGCCCAGTGGCTAGGTGGGCCCAGGAGGAAGGCCAGTGGGCAGGCTCTAACCGCGAGACCCCATCAGCGAAGGAAGGTCCACGAGAGGCTGCCACCTGGCCCGGTATGCGGGAATGGCAGTCTGCCCAGCAACGGATGGAGAAGGGTGTGGCGGTGCCAAGGAGGACATAAAACGCTCTGCCGTTGGGACCACCTGGCCGGCCGCAGCGCAGCATCTTTAGTGGGGCGGACCCAGATGACGAGATTGTGGCTGGCTGCATGGCAACAACTGAGCCTGCGCTCCCCTCCCATCTGACATCCGCGGGCGGTCGAGGCTATACACGTAAGGCCGTTGCTACGAGGCGGCATAGGAGGCCGGTTACAGAGGGGATACGGTGAGTGGTAACTGACGAGTGCATCGAGGCACCGCACACAGAGTGCACCGGTAATCACAGGCTGGATTTGTGATTAAATCATCGGACACTGAACCTGGGTATAGCAGCGGCATCCCACACTGCCTAAGGGCTCCCCGGGCAGGCATCAAAGCAGAGGTGGGCCCGACTTCCGCCATCTGCCTTCCTCCAGCCGAGTCTCTCTAAACGAATCTCGGCTCGAGGAACGCGTCACCGAACCGCAGCATGCAAAGGTTCTATAAACCTTCACATCATAACAACCACTCACGCTGGAAGCTGCGCTAGGGCACACAGGCAGGAAGCACAACACCGGATTGGTGCGCATAAGGTGCTGTGGATGCAACTAGGCCCGGAAAGTGTAAAGAAGGTACCCTGCAGCACTAGGGAGGGGGCCATGGCCAATTACGGCGCTATACTGCCGGACATAACTGCAGTAGTGTCTCCTCGAAAAGGGTAGATACAGGAAGGTATCCTCCTTGGGCAAGGTGGGGACTCCACCACAAGGGTGAGGGGCTGGATATCGTGGACAGACTATCGGCTCGATGGTGAGGCAACAGCCGCCCAGAGGTGTTGCCCGGACAGTGTGCCCACTTCAAAGTGGGAAATTTGGGGTCTACCAGTAGCCGCTCTGGAAGCCACATACGGGGAAGTCATGGCTAAGGATAAGAGCAAAAAAACTGGGCTGCAGAGCAAGATGGATCAATTTACGGTGGGGGCCTCCCAGCCCCCCTCAGCCCAAACACAAGGGACAGTGGGTGCAGAAGAAGAACTGTTGGGCTCCCCACTTTCCCTCCATGACATTATGAAAGCCATAGGGGACTCCAGAGCCGGAGTTGAAGAAAAGATAGACAGCCTCCCGGGAGAAGTATCCTTCTTGCGCCAAGACCTGCGGAACCTGGCAACAAGGGTCGGAAAAACAGAGCAGCAAGTCTCGGACGCTATTAAGCGACTAGAGTTGCTAAAAAAACAAACGCACCTGGAAAACAGAGCGGAGAACAGCGAGGGCAGGGCACGCCGTTATGACATTTGCATCCTTGGACCATGGAGTACCGGAAAGAGAGGAAGAGCCCAGTATGAAGCTCTTCTTGGAAAAATGGCTGGCGGACCAGTTTGCTCCAAAGAAGCTTTCTAAATTCTTCTTAGAGGGCACTCAGGATTCCAACAGGTCGCTCCATCCCTGGTGCACCCCCGTCCCCGTGTACAATAATAGCAAGACTTTTGAACTATGGAGACAGGGACCCCTTCATGCAAGTGGGCGAGGGCCACCGACCCCATTACATATAACAGCTATTGTATAGGTTTTTTCCTGGACTACACCAGGGAAGTCAAGAAGGCATGTCAATCATTTGACTCGGTCAAAAGAAAACTGCACTTGCTGGGCATCAAATATGCTCTCTTTTTCCTGGCGCAACTTAAAGTACAACACAAAGGGACAATCCACCTCTTTTATACCCCGAAGGGCGCATAGGCATGGCTAGAGACACAGATTCTGTTGGGCCAGGAGTCCACTCGCCGAATGGGAAGTGACAACGAGAACCAGCTCGAGACCAAACACGGCTGAAATTCGGGCGACGGAACAATCAGCACAAGCCGGGGTTCTGCTGGTGGCAGGGGGTGACTGTTGACCCTGTAACTGTGGGAGAGCTGGCTGAGAGCTAGGAGACCCTGGCATAGGGTATTGGTCAGGCGGCAACAGATCTGGAGCATGAGGTTGCAGTGGCTGCCTCAGACACCCCGCAGAGGTCACTGTTCTCTGCACCCGTTGGTGTGGATTTGGGTGACAGGTGCTTCAAGTTGGGAGGTGGTGGGTTTGGGGGCGGTGGTGGTGGAGGGGGGGGTCGGGGAGTACAGGGTGGGATATGGGGAGACATGTTTGGCGATTCCAGCTGGTTGACGGTCTGTTGTTGGGGGGTAGGTGTTTTGTTTGGGGTGTGGATATGTGGCAGTTGAGTGCTGGGTGTTTCCTACAGAGAGAAGGGGAAAGCAGATGGGGTTGGGTGGGTGGCGGGGGGAAAGGGAGGAAGAGGGTTTAGGACCACCTCTGAACTGATCTGCTCTGCATACTTTCTTGCGGGATGATGGCTGAGGGGAAGTTTCCTTGCTAACGTGGAACGTCAATGGGCTAGATTCCAGCATAAAAACGACGCTTGGTGCTTCCGTTTCTAAATAGATGCACTCCGGACATGGTGCTCCTGACTGAAACACACCTTGTGGGAAGTGATTGTAAACTATTTAAGAGAACTAACTACACAAAGGTCTAACACGCTGGCTTCTTGAGGGAGGCGAGAGGAGCATGGATATTGATACATAAACAGATCCCCTTTCGACTTCAGGAAGTCCGGCGTGACTCTCAGGACAGATACCTCCTACTTAAGGAGGAGATGTGGGGAGCCACATGAGGGGTGGTGGGAGTTTATGCCCCTCTCCTCTTATGCTTGATTTGCTGAACGACCTTCAAACCCTGCCACTCCTGGACAAGGCAGACATGTGGGTAATGGGGGGTGATTTCAATGAGGTTATGGACTTGGCGGGTGGACCGCACACACATTGGAAACAGGAACCCGACACTCGCAATAAGCTATGATCATTTACCACGGCACTGGATCTGGTAGCCGGATGGCAAATGCTGCACGTGTCGGAGGTGGGGTATTCCATGTCATGCATTGACTACTTCTTTCTCCCCTAAGGGGTCACACATAGGCTTATATTGGCTAGATTTCTAGCCAGAGGGGTTTCACCACTCCTCATGCAACTAGACCAACAGCAGTTTGGAGATGAAATAATTATCTTGGGATTCCAGGGGAAAAGGGAGAGGGGGCTATCCCGTAAAACCACAGAATACTTCACTGAGAACCAGGGGTCCGTAGATAGCTCGGTCACACTTTAAGGCTGTACTTCAGGGAGTGTGGGGGGAGCAATATCACTGATAGCAACCACGCAGATGAGGAAGGTAGAGGAGGCTGAACAGCGCGCACTAAGGAAGGAGGAGTGGTTCCCCGCCTCCGGCACATAGGCTTCACAGGAGGCCTTAGTTATGGCACAGGAGGCTCTAGGGCATGTGGCTCTCGATAATGCCAGGTAGGCCCAGTGGGCAATACGAAGCCAAATTCATGAGTCCTGCGATAAAGCCGGGAAGATGTTGGCGTGCTTGGAACGGAGGGAGGTAGCGAAGGGACAAGTACGGATTGCACAAGACGCTCTGGGTGAAGCGCTAATGGAGGATGCAGAGATTGCAGGCGCATTTGCATCCTTCTATGAGGCATTATATATTCCCTGCGGGCACAGGTTGGGCCGGTGGGTCAGTGTTTTATTGACCCGGTAGAACTCCCTGCTTAACGGTGCAACAAACGACAAAGTGGTCACCGCCCTCATTCAGTTACAATCGGGTAAGGCGCCGGGGCTTATTGGCTTTCCAGCCGAGATCTGGAAACGGCTCGCGGACAAAGTTACAGGGCCTCTGCACAACCTCTTTAAACAGTGTAGTCGAAGGGCATCTCACCCCTGATCTGAGGAAGGCCTGCATAGTGGTCCTGCCAAAACCTGTGCCTCCTCTAGGCCGATATCACTGATAAACGGGGAAGCCAAAGTGTTGGCGTGGGTTCTGGCCAACCGCCTCTTAGTGGTAATAGATTCCTTAATACACCCGGACCAGTGCGGGGTCATGCCCACTAGATCCACGCATATGAATATCCATAGAGTACAACTGGTGAACTTCCTCGGGTGGGTTTGCTTGCTATAACATCCCCCAAAGCTTCTGTTCGGGTTAATGGGAGTACTTTCTGAAGGGATTGCCCTCGGGCGGGGACGAGGCAGAGGTGCCCCTATGCCCCCTGTTGTTCAACCTGGCCATTAAACCATTAGCGTTCAAACTCCCAGACTCACTGGATGGGTTTACGCTGGTCTTGAGGGACCAGGGGGTGGGGGGGCAAGGGGGTGGACCGGGTCTCACTCTATGTCAGGGGTGCACAACTGATTTTGACAGAGGGCCGAAAGTACCTTAAATGAGGGCTATAGTGGGCCGAAAAGTAAAAGTGGGCGGGGCTGTAGGCGGGACATGTCAGGAGGCTTTTCAACCCCCAATTTGTATTAAACACATGGAAAAAGAATATGTTTTTGAGGGGTAACGATTTTTATTGCATTTCAAACTTACATTTTGTACTACACATTTTCCATTGTTATAATTTATTTCGATTTAGTTATTGTATATCGTCTGTTTAATTAAATTATATATATTTTATTGACCATTGATTGGACATTCCGTTATTCTGGACTGCTATAGTTTGCTGTTTGGGTTGCCCAAGAGGAGTATGGCCTTCGTTGAGTCAGGTTTCCTCAAAAAAGCAAAGGATGTACATCTCCTAACTGTGCCTGTTTTAGCTTTATTATTGAGTTCACTCATGGAGTGCAACACTATGCCCCATGGCTCCCACCCCCAACCAAACACTATGCCCCCTGTCCCTCACCCGCCAAGCAAACACTATGCCCCCTGTCCCTCACCCCCAAGCAAACACTATGCCCCATGGCCCCCTCACCCCCAAGTAAACACTATGCCCCATGGCTCCCACCCCCAACCAAACACTATGCCCCATGGCCCCCTCACCCCCAACCAAACACTATGCCCCATGGCCCCGACGCCTCATGCAAACACTATGCCCCCACCCCCAACCAAACACTATGCCCCATGGCCCCCACGCCTCATGCAAACACTATGCCCCCTATCCCTCACCCCCAACCAAACACTATGCCCCATGGCCCCCACGCCTCATGCAAACACTATGCCCCCTGTCCCTCACCCCCAACCAAACACTATGCCCCATGGCCCCCTCACCCCCAACCAAACACTATGCCCCATGGCTCCCACCACCAACTTAACACTATTCCCCCTGTCCCTCACCCACCAAGCAAACACTATGCCCCCTGTCCCTCACCCCCAACCAAACACTATGCCCCCTGTCCCTCACCCCCCAAGCAAACACTATGCCCCCTATCCCTCACCCCCAACCAAACACTGTGCCCCATGGCCCCCTCACCCCCAACCAAACACTATGCCCCCTGTCCCTCACCCCCAACCAAACACTATGCCCCCTGTCCCTCACCCCCAACCAAACACTATGCCCCCTGTCCCTCACCCACCAAGCAAACACTATGCCCCCTGTCCCTCACCCACCAAGCAAACACTATGCCCCCTGTCCCTCACCCCCAACCAAACACTATGCCCCCTGTCCCTCACCCCCCAACCAAACACTATGCCCCATGGCCCCCTCACCCCCAAGTAAACACTATGCCCCATGGCTCCCACCCCCAACCAAACACTATGCCCCATGGCCCCCACGCCTCATGCAAACACTATGCCCCCTATCCCCCACCCCCAACCAAACACTATGCCCCATGGCCCCCACGCCTCATGCAAACACTATGCCCCCTATCCCTCACCCCCAACCAAACACTATGCCCCATGGCCCCCACGCCTCATGCAAACACTATGCCCCCTGTCCCTCACCCCCAACCAAACACTATGCCCCATGGCCCCCTCACCCCCAACCAAACACTATGCCCCATGGCTCCCAACCCCAACTTAACACTATTCCCCCTGTCCCTCACCCACCAAGCAAACACTATGCCCCCTGTCCCTCACCCCCAACCAAACACTATGCCCCCATTCCCTCACCCCCCAAGCAAACACTATGCCCCCTATCCCTCACCCCCAACCAAACACTGTGCCCCATGGCCCCCTCGCCCCCAACCAAACACTATGCCCCCTGTCCCTCACCCCCAACCAAACACTATGCCCCCTGTCCCTCACCCACCAAGCAAACACTATGCCCCCTGTCCCTCACCCACCAAGCAAACACTATGCCCCCTGTCCCTCACCCACCAAGCAAACACTATGCCCCCTGTCCCTCACCCCGAACCAAACACTATGCCCCCTGTCCCTCACCCCCCAACCAAACACTATGCCCCATGGCCCCCTCACCCCCAAGTAAACACTATGCCCCATGGCCCCCTCACCCCCAACCAAACACTATTTCCCATGGCCCCCACGCCTCATGCAAACACTATGCCCCCTATCCCTCACCCCCAACCAAACACTATGCCCCATGGCCCCCACGCCTCATGCAAACACTATGCCCCCTGTCCCTCACCCCCAACCAAACACTATGCCCCCTATCCCTCACCCCCAACCAAACACTATGCCCCATGGCCCCCTCACCCAAACCAAACACTATGCCCCATGGCCCCCTCACCCCCAACCAAACACTATACCCCAAACACACTCTCAAGCATGCACCCATACAGACCCGAACCCCCACCACCAATGCACCACACATTCTCAAGCATGAACCCATACAGACCCGAACCCCCCGCCCCCCCAACGCAGCACACACATTCTCAAGCATGCACCCATACAGACCCGAACCCCCCGCCCCCCAACTCAGCACACACACATGCACCCTTACAGACTCGAACCCCCCACCCCCCAACTCAGCACACACACATGCACCCTTACAGACCCGAACCCCCACCCCCAACTCAGCACACACACATGCACCCATACAGACCCGAACCCCCCAACTCAGCACACACACATGCACCCATACAGACCCGAACCCCCCACCCCCCAACTCAGCACACACACATGCACCCTTACAGACCCGAACCCCCCACCCCCCAACTCAGCACACACACATGCACCCTTACAGACCTGAACCCCCACCCCCCAACTCAGCACACACACATGCACCCATACAGACCCGAACCCCCCACACCCCAACTCAGCACACACACATGCACCCATACAGACCCGAACCCCCCACCCCCAACTCAGCACACACACATGCACCCATACAGACCCGAACCCCCACCCCCCAAATCAGCACACACACATGCACCCATACAGACCTGAACCCCCACCCCCCAAATCAGCACACACACAGACCCGAACCCCCCCAACCCCAACTCAGCACACACACAAACATGCACCCATACAGACCCGAACCCCCACCCCCCCAACTCAGCACACAAAAAACATTCAAATCAAAACATTCATACACATCCGACACTCCCCCACCCCCGCATCTCAACATACACACAAAATACATTCAAATCAAAACATTCATACACATCCGACACTCCCCCACCCCTGCATCTCAACATACACACAAAAACATTCAAATTCCAACATTCATACACATCCGACACAGCCCCCCACCCCCGCATCTCAACATACACACAAAATACATTCAAATACAAACATTCACACACATCCGACACCCCCCCACCCCCGCATCTCAACATACACACAAAATACATTCAAATACAAACATTCATACACATCCGACACTCCCCCCACCCCTGCATCTCAACATACACACAAAAACTTTCAAATTCCAACATTCATACACATCCGACTCCCCCCCCATCGCAACATACACACACAAACATAAAGTAAAACAGACCCGACACACAAACACAAACAGACCACTTACCGGAGACGTGCTGGAAGGCAGGCAGGTAAGCTGCAAGTCGCTGGAATCGTACTACGGCTGGCGTGGTCCAAGGCTGAAATGCCTTCCGGCATCAAGCCTTATGGACCACGCCAGCCGTAGTGCTGGCCCTCCATTGGGTCAGCACACACACACTACGTGGCTCGTAGGAGCAACGTGGTGCATGTGTGCTGAGCCAATGACGGCCAGTGTTTTGTCCGGCCCGGAAGACAACAAAGACTTTCCTAATGGAGGGCGGCCGCGGGCCGCCCTCCATTAGGAAAGTCTTTGTGCCTCGCGGGCCGGACAAAAGAGCATGGTGGGCCGCAACTGGCCCGCGGGCCGTATGTTGTGCACCCATGCTCTATGCCAATGACCTTGTATATATGGGTGACCCAGCGACCCCTGTCAAGTGGCAATCAAGATACTGGTAGAACATCAAGCTTATAGAGGGCTTAAGATGAACCAACAGAAGTCAGTATTCTTCCCGCTACTTGCGGGTGTGGAGGCTATTCCCCCAGGGTGTCCTTATACAGTCTCAGGATTCAAGTATTTGGGCATCCACTGCAGTCCAAATCCAGCAGATTATCTCCGGCTCAATCTCACTCCGGTAATAGACTGGTTTTCTTCAGATGTAGCTCACTGCCAGGCTCTCCCGTTGATGCTGCTGGATAAGGCAGAGCTTTTCAAAATGTTGGCCCTCCCCAGATTTCTTTACGTGCTGCAGAATGCCCCAATATCGGGTCCTAAGTCTATCTTTGGAACAATTGAAAAAAGTTCCTTGTTGGTGGTGGGGGGGTTAGGGGGGGCAGCCACATATTGCTCTTAGGACGCTCCAGCACGCCATGTGGGAAGGGGGACTGGGGATTCCCTGCCTTCAAAAATATTTCTGGGCAGCGCAAATTGGGTGGTGAATGACTGGCCTCATGGAGACCAGAGACTCCCACATGTGGGGACGGAAAGGGGATGGATGGGAGAGAGACCACCCAAAGAGATATGATATGGTGACATGCCAGGGATAAGGCCCTCCCCTTGTTAAATCATACCCGCCAAGCGTGGGCTGAGGCACATCACGACATGTGGGGGGGGGGGGGGGGGGGGAGAAACCAAGACCAACCCCTGTGGAACAGACTTCTCCCAGAACTCTGCAAAATGGGACATTTTAAACAATGGGAAGAATCAGGGGTGAGGGACCTTGCCTCTGTGGTATAGGATGGAATTCTCATCCCCTTCATGAAACTGCAAGACACAGTCGGATTGTCGGGGAGGGAATAATAGAGACATGCAGCTAACCCATGCTATGAAATTTCAGTTCCCTGCTCTGGGGGAAGTGCCTACATGTTCTCCCATAGAAGCAAATGTCTTTCCTGAATGCATGACCCCAAAGGTCATGTCGACACTGTATCAGGTATTAATGGCCTTTGTTTTTCCGGAACTGTCCCAACTCACAAGACAAATTGGAAGGGGTTCGTTTGAGGTGCGGTAAGAGTGGGGGCCCCTTTTTTCATATTTTATGGCGGAAATTTATTTGTAGATTATCTGTAATAACAGGGACTGAGGTCCCCTGCTATCCTAAACTGGGTATACTTGGAATCTGGGGGGAAGCTGGGTTCACAAAGCATGAAAAGATTGTTTTGTCTATTGCACTTGGGATGTCAAAAAGATCACTGTAACAATGCAGGGTTCTGCGGACCGCCCACGACTCAGCCGTTGGATTGCTGAAATCGGTAAATGCATGTCTCTCGAAAAGGCGTATCTATAAGGCCAGAGGATGCCCTGGAAATTTCAGAAGGAGTGGGCTGAATGGGCGATGGGAGGTCTAAGATATGTGAGGGGTAGGATGCAGGTCTCACCCTATGCCTGGCGATAAGAGTAGACTGTCATGGACACGTTTAAACAACTACATGTAGACCTCATATACACAATGCTGATGAATCCATGTCTGGCACTGTCACAAGTTTATTAACATGCTGTCGAAAACAAAGTTATTTTAAAAAAAATTAAAATAAGATTCTCAATGCCCCAGCATCCCATCACCCAGGCTTCCTGCCTCATGGATATCAACCACTAGATGACGGCCATCCACCACATGCTCAATCCAGGCAAAACCGAAACATGATGTGCAGCAAGACAGCACTTCTCCCCCAACCTACCCTTGCCGCCCCTTTCGCAGAATCCAGCTCAGTAAAGAACCTGGGATGCACCCTCAGCTCAGATTTACTCTCTATCGCCACAAACGCCATCTCCAGATCTTGCCACTATCACCTCCGCATTCTCAGGCAAATGTTCCTCTCCCTCCTAAAATCACAGAATCTCTGCAATACTGGCCATCATCCTCTCTCAGCTAAATGATGCCAACTCCCTAGAGGGAGCACCCCTGTCTCCCAGCTCAGAAAAATCCAACGGATCAAAAACTCTGCAGCAAGGATCCCCCTTGCCCTCTCCCCAAGAGAGCACATTCCCAGCACTCAGGGTGTTCCACTTCTTCCAATCAGTTGAAAGGCCACTTTCAAAAAGGAACTCACATAACAAAATTGCCCTACTTAACACCCGCTCATTGGGCAAATCTGCCATTAACATCCATAATTATACATGTAAGGGAGGCATGGTATCACAAGTATGACATTGACACAAAAGGTACAATTTGTAAAACTTTTATTAAAAGTTCCAATGGGGTTGGAGAAACTCCTACTTTGCCCTATAGCTAGGATGGGAGTAGTCTCGACCATCAAATCATAAACAAACACTCATAGAAGTGCCTGTCAAATCAAAATGGCCGATACTAACAAAAAACTAATGCCTGCCCTATATCTAGTACAAAAAGTGTGAAAAGGAATACATGTATATAAAGGAAAGTAAGTGTTCAAAAGAATATATTTGGCTGAGTCAGCTCACCTCCCCACGTTGGACAGTACGGGGTAAGGCGGTCCCTGTAGACAAGACAACAGACTCTGGCTCAGGCTCTTAACACAAGGCAGTTTAAAACGTGGATCAAGGACCGCCTGGCCTTCCACGTTAAGGTCTTGCTTTGCAATTTCCACAAACAAAGTTTAACAAAAACTTCACAGCGGCCCCCCTCTGTCGGGCTCAGACCCTTCACAGCAAAAAGTTCACAACACTTGTAGGGGTTCCCTTCCCCAATCTTAACTCATATGCTTGAGGGGTTCCTTTCCCCCAATTTATACTTCCGGTCTCCCTCAGTCGGGCCAGGACCGTTTCCTGATGTCGAAGGGGTTAGGTGTGCGGGAAAGGGGGGGGATACAGCATCTCACCAGAGGGTGTCTCACCCCCCACTCCCTGGAGACACCTCACCCAGATGATCCTCCAGCACTGGTCCACACCCAGAGTCTGGATACAAAGGCGATGAATGTGCCCTGGCCACCTGAGAGAGAGATCCCCAGAGAATAGCAGGTGAGACACCTCTTGGTTTCTCGCATATACTCGACAAAGATGTCAATATCATGGCCATAATGGAAACATGGCTTAAAGACTCTAGTGGACCGGTCATTAACCTAGCCACTCTGAAAGGCTTTAAATTCCTTGGACAAAATATAGACTCTGGGAATGGGGGTTGGGGGAGAGTTGCATTTATAATTAGGGAGGATCCATGTTTTTTTAGACCGTGCTCAACTTTCGAGGACTGCAAGATAGTGCAACCGCGTTCCCTGCAATGTACCATGCTCCAAGTATGTATGTAACTCTATACCATGCACTGTACTTCACTAAGTATCTACCTGGGCGGCTTCGCTGTAACCCTTAAGCGAGCCTTCTTTGAGCACTGCTATAGTGCTGCGATGCCTGTGGGCTGTAGTGCGCTCTACAAATACAAATAAAAAAAAAATAGTACATCTAGAAATTACCTCCTCCTCTGTACACTGTACCAATATTATTTTGGTAGATCGACTGCCAAACGAGATGCCTAACTTTAACGAAGAATTTACAGACATCCCAGTAAGGTTAAACAAACCCAACTTCTCCACTCTCCCGATGGGAGATATAAATAGGTGGAGAGAGAATAATGCCGACAAAGAATCCCTTCTACTTGAACAAATATTAAACATTGAAATTGAGGTACACAAGAGTGAACCCGGACTGGGTTACCTCCAGGAAGTTGCAGATCAGCCCCATTTATCACTGAACCCTGCGTTTGGCCGGACCATTTTTCTATTAACTTCCAGATCACTTTACCAGGGAAGCAGGCCATGGTATGCAAATCACTTAAAAGCATTACCAGTAGAAATCTGAAAAAGGTAAGACCGGAAGATCTTGATAAATGTCAAAAAAATATCATGGCAAATACCTCAGACCTTGACCCTCCACATTCTGGTTGCAAGGTACAACCATGACCTGAAGACAATGCTTAATAGCATAGCACCAATGAGGACGAAGATGGTTAGGGACCAGCTGAATCAGCACGATTGGTTCTCCCCAGAACTAAGCTTCAGCAGGAAAAAAGGAAGGAAGAACACTTCTGGAGTAAAAATAAATCAGATGATAATAAATTCACTTGGAAAAACATCGAGAACAATACAAAGAAGGTATATATGAAGTGAAGAAAGGTTATTTTAACAGTGAAATTGAAAACTCTGGCGACAATACTAAAAAACAGATTATGAGAAGTCTGGAATAGTCTAATTTTACACAGAATACTCTACTCGCTACTGCAGCAAGCCAACATACAGCAAGCCTTTGCTGACAGAACCATGAAGGCACATGCTAAGATCGCCCTAGAATCTGTCTCAGATGTGTTACCTGAGAAAGAGGTAAACGTTATAGTGAATAGCAATTCACTTTTTAGCTTCCTGCCTATTTTGGTCTTAGAGATGGAGAAAATACTGAAGAAAATGCATCCCACATCATTCCCAGGTGACACCATTGCTTCTAAAATGGTTTTAAATAATATTTGCTTTTTTGCACCATTTGTAACACGTTGAACTAACACTACTTTCTTCCACAAAGCTATCCCAGACAATGGTAGTGGTTACCCCACTACTAAAAAAGGTCAGATAAGACCCTAAATACCCCAATAATTCTAGACCCATTACGAATGTCCTTTTTCTTTTAAAAACTGATAAAGTGGCCACTGTACAGCTACAAGATTTTCTGGATCAGGCAGACATTCTGCATCTCGGATAGTCCGGATTCAGATCTAATCATGGAACTGAAAGTGAGTTACTGGATCTTCAGACACAGGTGTTGGACATTGTTGACAAAAGTAAAACAGGGCGGCTAATGCTTCTAGATCTTTTGATCTTCTTGATCACAAAAAGCTCCTGCTTACACTATCCTCGGTAAGGCAATGTTCACGTGCAACCATTGAATGTATTGAGGCATTCCTCTCCAATAGGATGTCCAGAGTATGCTGGGGACAGGCCTACTCAGATTATGAAACATCTACATGTGGAGTTCCGCAGGGTCCAGAGCCCTTTAACATCTACATACATCCTTTATGCAATATTTTAAGATTTACAAAGTACGCCAACGGCACACAGTTGAGTTAAGTGGCGACTATGCAAAGGATTCTAGGAAAATTCAAGACATCTAAAAGTTGGTGAAAGATTGGATGACAGCCAATTGCCTCTGTCTCAATAGTGCTAAGAGCGAAATGTTGACATTTGGATCCCCCCAAACTAAAATAATTTGGACCCACATTTTGCAAATTTCTTAATTGATGATCACTGTATCAAAGCACAAGACTAGGTTAAAACCTTAGGCGTGGTATTGGACTGCTCGCTTGCTGCCGATTCCCAGGTGGAAAATATAGTTTAAAAAGTCCCAGTATCAGGTCAGATTATGGAAGCTTGTGAAACCATGTCACAAGTAAAAATTGTGAGAATTCTAGTGCGGGCCATTATAATGCCTAGGCTAGACTACTGCAATGCGCTTGTGAGAGGAGCTAATAAAAATAGCATCAATAAATTGCAAATACTCCAAAATTATGCTATGCGCATTGTCAAATACATTCCCAAGAGGGAGCATATTACTTCCGCTAGGAGGGAACTTCACTGCTCCCAGTTGCATCACGGATCTTCAAGACTTTGAATATGACACAAATGTATATATGGATCGGCTCCTGCATATCTTAAGGAATGCCTCGCCCTGCCACAAAGGGAAGAATAACTAGACACACTGACATTTTCCGGCTTATATGCCCAAAGCTGAAGAGAACGAGAAGGAAAGGACGTTCCTTCCCTTCCCAGGCTTCACATGCCTGGAATTAATTATTGGCTTCTCTGAGAAGGGTGAAATGCCTCCTCACCTTTCGCAAGCGACTTAAAACACTTATTTAATTAACTCTGCTCTTCTCCCCTGACATACTAGATGAGTTGTATGTCTGAATGTTGTGAAACTCTTAATGTGCGTCCTGATGCCTTTGGGCTGTGGCGCGTGACAAATGTGCATCACCCACTGTACGCTCCACAAGAAAGGACTTGAATTCCCCCAAAACAAACTCTCTTGCTAACACCCAACAGAATCCTCAGATCTGGCTCTGCACACCTCCTGGTGGTTCCCCCCATTCAATTTCACCACATTAGGAGGATCATCTTTCTCTGTTCAAGCACCCAACCTCTGCCTCCTAGATGACCACCTCGCCAAGCCGGTCTTTCATCCTGCAACCTGACTTTCCCTCTCCCGTTGTTTCCCTGAGAGTCTCTTGACCAGTGAACACTCGCACTCGATGGCTTAACCAGGACGTTTCTGCCCGGGCGACCAGCAGGGGCATGTGGGAGGTTATCAGGAACAACTTCCATCCACAGTTTGCCCCCTCTCCTGTGGGAGGTCCCATCCAGGCATCGCAAACCAATCGAGAGCAACGGCCAGGTAAGACAATGCCCTAACTCATGGTCAGTGGTTGCATGCGGCAAGGCAATCGTTAAGATACACACACTGTGTTCTTTAAAAGTTGATTGTTATAGTTCAACCAGTATACCGACTCCATATGATTGCAGAATGCAGCCAGGCACGAACCTAGGTGGATGAAGAATATAGCCAATGCATTGATTTTAGATATCCATGTAAAGTAGCCACTGCTTCATTCCAGATCCTCGCAGAATGCCGCCATTATAATTTCTTCCAGGTGAACTTAGTGCCATGGCTACATTCTGAATTAGGTGAACGCAGAATAGTCCTTCATGGAATCTAAGCTATTCGTACAATCTAGCATGGATACTGAACCCAGGTGAAATGAAGAATGTTATTTAAGCTTGAAATATTGAAGAATGTAGAATATAAACAGATATTGAATCTAGAAGAATGTTGATGTAACCTTTACACTGATCCCTGGAGCATGTATAATTTAGCCCTATATTAAAGCAAGTCGTCATACTTATTCTGGGACTCTGCTTAGAATGTAGACCATGCATTTAACCTCTTTCTTTCCATACATAAGGAAACTAGCCTAAGTCCCGGCCGCAGACCCGCACGCACCCGTCATCATAAAGCACATGAAGACACTTTGCACAACACCTCTGCCATAAGAATGCAGCTACTGTTGATGACAATTCGATACGTAGATGCACACAACTTGTATCCCGCTATCGCTTAACCCCTCTAGACCACTTACCACCCATCCACATGCCAGCTCGACATGGGTGGCTAGCAAGGACTTAGCCCCCTCCTCATATCTTAAGCACTGGCCAATATGCACGCGCATACTAGCACCTCCTCAGATTTCTTCCCAGACCCGGAAGGTGTTCAACCTACAGCGCGTTGTGGCCATACTAATGGTGAAAAGCGCAATAGAAATTACATACTACTACTAGTTCATTCAATTTTTAAAGTGCATACCCTTCGTTCAAAGGATTCTGAAAAGCGTCCTGGATGCATTTGTTTCTCCTGTGCCAAATATGCAATAAGCCATGCTCGGAGGATCAAGTACTGCCCATTTCCCAAGCCACAGCCCCTCAGAGACACACGCAGCATCCTTGGCTCTGCATCCAGCAACTGAACTCGACAACACTTTTCTTTTGTTCTCAGCAGCAGAAACGTTCTTATGTATGGTGGGTTATTCCCAAATGAAAGGCCTCGCACAGCACACGACAACGTGACATCTGTACAACTTAAAGCAAGAAACACAAAGCATCGTTGAAAGCTTTGTTTATGTCCATGATGTTGCAAAAATAGTTTGCTTTTATATCCTAGTCGAAGGTTCTTAACATCATGCATAACGTATAACGCAGTTTATTACACAACTTATTGTAGTTTGTTTCTTAAAGTGCTCAAAGTACAATGGATTTTTTAGGCTTGCAGCATTTTGCATATTGAGATTTATAGTTTTTTCTGCATTCAGGATGTGGAAAAGAAAGCTACAATTATATTGTTTTGGCTTAACATGGTGCTTTAAGGATTTACATGTTGTCATATTGCTTTATAATGCATTTTGTGTATTTTGCAAGTAAACTACCAAACCGTATAATTGTAGCCTTGGCATCCCCAAAACTATTTCTACCAAGAAAGGTTTGGAAGGTATATGGTCAAGTGCCTCAATTGCAGATAGGGTTCAAATCCCTGCTGCACGGTTTAGCCAAAGTGTGTGATCCTGGGCAAAATAATGTAATCTCACCCTCACTTAACTGCAGAAATGGGAGTGCTTCTAAGTGATGAAGTTCACATGGGATAGATTTAATGATTTTGGGACAAAATGGTGCACCCTGGTTCTCCTCGGTTAGCGGCCCAAAGGCTAGGAATTGCCTAATTGTTTCACTAGTGCTCCCTCAGTCCCAATCACTTGATTTAACATGTAGACACATAGGAACCAGATTCTCAAACCTTTTTGTCTTTTTCCCTCATTGCGCAAATAAGGGGACGTTTCAGGGCATTTAAAAGTGCATCTTGAATTAACAAATGGTATGCAACTTTAAATTCCCTGAAATGAGGAATGAGGGTCATCCCCGTGCGCCTTTTGAAAGAGGCACAGGGGGAGGCTCAAATCATGAAGGTCATTTCTGACCCTGCCAGGATTATTATTTTTTAATGCATTTCTTTGATGTGCTATTCATTTTGTTTGTATACTGTATTTGTAACATGTTCATATTATTAGATATCATTATTACATATCATATTATTATTATTAATTTTGATATGCGGAGTCCTGAAATCGAGGTTCATTTTTGCATTTGCATTAGCACCTTATTATCATGCACTTGGCACTTTATGGTTGCTTGTTTGCACATACGATATACATTTGCTCAATATTGCATTTCTTGCACGAATTTGCATTTTTGCACATAGTAATGATATCACTGCTTTTTGAACCTCCGAGTGACATTCTGAAATGTTATTTGCAATCAAAACTGCATACAAACAAAAATCGATTTTATATTCAGAATAGGATTGCTAAAGCATTAGTGGCCTCCCTCACATTATAGTTAACTTTCATCAAGGTACCTGCTTGTTTTTTAGATTTAGGGATAGTGTTTAAGGTTCCATGCAGCCCACTTGGGCTTTACTATTATTATATGTGGCTCGCTGGCTATACATGCATCTACAAGGTGGCCAGACAGCACAATGGTTAAGCATCGCACACGCTCCATTAGTGGCTACGTTTTCTGCCAATCAGTAGTTTACGGCCAAGATCTGACGAAATTATTAATTGTGCTTAGAAGTCAGAATGGTTTTTGTGTAAATGATGAATGCACTATTTAAGAGCTGCAGTTTATTGACAAACCATCTCATTTTCACAAGCTCGCACTGGAAAAAAGAAAAAAAAAATGTGCAACTCATACATATGTTTATTTTGTGCAATGGCTTCGCTCAGACTTTTTCCCCCCGCAATGTTTGCTGTAAACACTTTGTGGATGTGTTAACTTTTAACTTCTAAACAAAATTGTGGCTGTTCCATTCAAACATGCACTACTGCAACATGTCTGTGCCTTTTGTACATCAGTATTGCCCCAATGTTAAAGCTTTTTTTTTAAAGACATTCTGGCATCCAGACCATAGAGACAGACATATTTATTAGTCCATTTTTTATGTTAGGACCCTTCAATGTGAACAGGCGGTTCGTTACCGCGAAATGCGTTGTTGCCTGCAGTTTTCATTTTCCACTGCACATTTAATGAAGGATATCTGTTGATGTGGATACTTTGGTCGTTTGTCTGGCAGTGTTGGGGATTCATCCATACTGCTGCTCCTGGAGTGCTGTCCGCTTTTTGACTCTGTGCACATTTTTTTCGAATATATTAACATGGGATACATTACTCACCGTAATCGTATTTCTGATGCATGTATCTGCTTAGATTCACATGCTGTGCATAGGCCGACACCATACGAAGACGCATCTCTGCACTAAATTTCCCTAGACACAAAACTATCAGCAGAGCTCTCAACACTCTTAAGATGCTCCCTGACACACTCAAAAGGTGAAGTAAGCATGATGGGGTCCTTCCACCACACGGCACGCAGGAACCATGTAAGTTACAAGTAGTTTATTGAGCCCAGTTGTACAGGTAAGTTCATCAAGTACATAGGGAAGAATCACTGGCCCATCCACATAGCTCACTCTCTCACTCCCAACTGTCCGCTTAGAATCTTCACACTGAAATGACAAACACTCCAACCAACATTCCATCACTCAAGATTCCACAGCACAAGCGCATTACACCAGCACATTACAACACTTCTCCCCCCGTTAATTAACCCAAACCACAAGGAAAGCATGCTGAACCGAACCTGTGAGCCAAAAGCAAACGCTGCTGCAGACCATGAACCTGAACAAGACCCTAGACAACAACACGGTGCACAAAGACACCAATTGGATCCAACAATTGCATCCCGAACCAACCAGATCAAACTTGCACCTACAGAAGACATTTGCACAGCAACAGCAGAATGCACTGTAGCTATGGAGGCACCCTGAACTACACTTGTAGACAAACTTCAACCGCCACAAAGACAAATCGTGACTGTAACAACAAATTCTAACTGGCAGAATATAAATCCAGAACAGGTTATGGCAAAGATGAATGATATACACCAAACCCAACTCCTACGATGGGTAAAGACGCATATAACAAACACCAATTGCAAGAAAAAGTTGGTTACTTCAAGGTGGGTTCCTTCCACCACACAGCACGCAGTGTGTGTGTGTGTGTGTGTATGTGCATGTGTGTGCATATATAATCTATGTCTGAGGCTTATGGAATCTGCTTAGATCACATGCTCTGCATAGGCTGACATCTAGTGGAAGCTGCGGAGTATTACAGTTTGTTTTTTGAAACTCGAAAATGGGCTAACTAGGGTGTGCCAGTAACACTATCTCTAGTGTTACATCCACTGTACCCATGATCCCTCACGCGTGTAGGACCCTCAGATTGTATTTTTTCTGAGATGAGGTAGCATGAGGAGTAGCGCGAGTACAGAGTATCCAAGCAGATAAGATAGATAAGACTACAAGCATCCATGCGCCTTCTCTCAGAGGGGAGCAAGGGAAGGCGCATGTGAATCTAAGCAGATACAAGCATCAGAAATACGATTACAGTGAGTAATGTATCCCTTCTGAGGCTTGTGGAATCTGCTTAGAGCACATGCTGTGCATAGATTAGCAAGCAGTGTTAGAAGGAGGTGGGATGTGAGAAGGGTCATGAGCGAACAAATGTCTTAGAACCGCTTGTCCCACTTCAGTATCTGTCTTGGAATGAGTGTCAATGCAGTAGTTGTGAGTAAAGGAGTGAATAGAGCTCCATGTAGCTGCTTTGCAAATGGTGTCAATGGGTACATTTGCAATGAAAGCCAGAGTGGCCCCAGTAGCTCTTGTAGAGTGGGTCCTTGGCGTAAAAGGCAGTGTATTTTCTGAAAGGGAGTAACACAGCTAGATACATTTGACTATCCATTTTTAGATGGCACCTTTAGAGATGCGATCTCCTTCTCTGCCTGTAGCTACGGAGACGAACAGTTGATCTGTCTTTCTTAACAGTCTGGTCTACGTAGTAGAGGACCGCTCTCCTCACATCTAGTGTGTGGAGTTTCACCTCAGCAGAGCTTTTGGGTTCTTGGAAAAAGGCTGGTAGCTCGATGAACTGGTTAACATGGAATTTTGAAATGAACTTAGGTGAAAACCTTGGGTGTGTGCGTAAAACCAGTTTTTCTTTATGAACAGTAAAGAAAGGATCCTGCACTGACAGAGCTTGAATTTCACTGACCCTTCTTATGGATATAATGGGTACTAAGAAGGCAGTTTTATAAGTCAGGTGTTTGAGACTAGCTTTATGCATGGGTTCAAAGGGAGATCCCATGAGTTTAGCAAGCATCACATTAAGATCCCACCCTGGTGGTGGGTTAGAAATTGGATGGTGGGTCTCTTCACCCCTTCCATAAAGGCCTTGACAACTGGCCCTTTCCACATGACACCTTATTATAGGAGGTGGTGTAGGCTGACAGCGCCGCCAGGTGTACCTTGCGTGAATTAAATACCAACCCTGCATCCGGTAGGTGGAGCATATAGGTGACAATATTGGAAGGAGTACAATCAATAGGGTTGATTTGTTTATTCTGGCACCAAATAACAAATCGTTTCCACTTATCAAGGTAATAGTGCCTTGTGTTAGGTTTTCTTGATTCCTTTAAGATATCCATACATCTTTGGGGTAAATTGAGATGGCCAAACTCTATGACTTCAGGAGCCATGCTGCCAAGTTCAACGAGTTGGGTTGAGGATGCACTGTTTGTCCTTCGTGCTGGGAGAGTAGGTTGTACCAGCACAGGTGTCTGATGGGGTCGCACACCGCCATCTTGCGTAGGTGTGGAAACCATGGTTGTCTCGCCCACATAGAAGCAACTAGGATGAGCGTCATTGATTCCCTGTGTATCTTGTTGACCACCTTCCTCATCAGAGAGGTTGGTGGGAAAACGTAGGCAAACATCGCTGACCAATTCATCCATAGAGCGTTCCCCTTGGAGCCTGGCTGAGGGAACCTGGATGTGAAGCCTGGGCACTGTCTGTTTTCTCCTGTGGCGAATAGGTCTATAGTAGGGAACCCCCACTGAGAGAAGAGATCTTCTACAACTTTTGTGTAGTTGCCATTCGTGTTCCTCTGGGAGAGGATCTCTTCTCAGAGCGTCCGCTAGTGAATTGAGATCCCCTGGAACATGTTGAGATGACAGGTAAATCTTCCGTCTGAGTGCCCTTTTCCAAATTTTCTGGGCAAGCTTGGACAGATTTGGCGAACAAGTGCCCCCCCTGTTTGTTTAAGTAAAACATTACTGTTGTGCTGTCTGTTAGGATTTGCACTGACGGGTTGAATAGAAGGGGTTCGAATGCTCGAAGCGCTCTGAAGACTACCAGAAGTTCTAGCAGACTGATGTGGTTCTGAGCCACTGTGTGAAACCAGACACCCTGAGCTGTGTGGTGAATGATGTGAGCTCCCCCCCCCCCTGCTAGGGAGGAGTCTGTTTTGACAACCGCCTATATCTCTGGATCGTAAAAGGGTTTCCCCTTTAAGATTCTCTCTTATCCACCAGCGAAGACTCTGTACTAGTGTTGGCAAAATGACCACTAGATCGTCCCACTGACCACTTGCTTGAGACCACTGTTTCGCCAACCATTCTTGCCTGGGTTGCATGCGCAGGCGCGCGTGTGGAACCAGGTAAATGCAAGATTCCATCATGCCTAGCAAACACATCGCGTTGCGTACCCCGATTTGGCGGCCGGGCTGATATTGAGGAATTTGCAGCAACAGATTCGAATTCTTTCCTCTGATGGAAAGGCCAACCCCTCTTGAGTGTTTAGGACAGCTCCTAGGAACTGTTTTGAGGTGCTTGGCACCAGGATTGATTTTTCCTCGTTGATTGAGAAGCCCAATTGGAAGAGGAGGTTGATAGTTCTTTGGATGTTTAATCTGCAAATTAGGTGGGTCTCCCCTGTGATGAGCCAGTGGTCCAGGTAAGGGTACACCGGGATTGCCTCCCTGCGTAGGTGCGCTGCCACCACCGCCAGTACCTTAGTGAATACCCTTGGTGCCAAGGCTATTCCGAAGGGCAGCACCTTGAACTGGTAGTGTTGGCCGTCTATCTTGAAACGCAAGAATATTCTGTGCGCTGGGAACATGGAAATATGAAAATAGGCATCTTTCATATCCAATGTTTCCACGTAACCCCCCCTTACCTCTTAGTCACGCTGAATTTCTGTGGCTTGGCATACTTCTTTGCAAGGCGCAAGTCTAATACTGGGCCCATCGTTAGATCTTTTTTTGGCACAAGGAAGTAGGTTGACTAAATGCCCTTGATTACCTGGTTGCCCAGGTCTATTGCGTCCTTTGCAAGTAGAATTGCGATCTCCTCAAGGAGGATTTTCTGGTGCTTCAAGGAGTGTACTCTGTCTTGGAGGATGGTTGAGGGGGCATTCTAGTAGCTCTATACACTATCCTGCGACACTGTGGACCACACCCATCTGTCCGAAGTGATACCTTCCCATGCGTGGGTGAAGGTGGAAATGCGCCCCCCTACTGGGGATGCATGGGAAGAGACCCGGAGCGGAACGTCACTGTTTATTGGGTGGCATACCACCTCTACCGGGGCTGCCTCTACCCCTAGTGCAGCCTCTGCGCTGACCTCTGGGGAAACCTTGTGTAGCCTGGGACTGATTGTTGCCCCACGAGGTTCCTTGATTCTGATAGTAATTGGAGCCTCTCTGGGAGTTTTGGCCACAAAAGTGTCAAAACTTATTTCCCCCTTCACCTGAGGGCTTATTTGTCAATTGGCTGAGAGATTTTATGGTCTTGTGTTTGTCCTTAGCCGTCTTTAATGCCTCTTACACTGCTTTCCGAAATAGGACATTTGGCTCTACTGGCATGTCTATGAGGGTGGCTTGGGTCTCGGGCTTGAACCCGGACTGTCTTAGACAAGCATGGCGTTTTATTACTGTGCCTTCCGCTATCAAACTTCCTGCATTGTCTGCAGCATCGAAGTTTGTTTTAAGGATGCATCCGGACACAGATCTACCGTCTGATGCAATTTGGGCCAACTGTCCCTTTAGCGATTCAGGTGCGGAGGTGAAAGCAGCTACTTGTTCCCACTGGTGGCAGTTATAGCTTGCTAACAGAGCGGTAGCGCTAGCAATGCGTGCCTGATATGCTTATGTGGATGCCACCTTCCTCCCCAGAGCATATATTCTCTTGCTCTCTTTATCGGGGGGTTGCTTCTGAAGAAGCTAGTGGTGTTCCCGCCCTCTTTCTGGTGGTTGTTACTACCAACGAGTCAGGTTTTAACTGACCCCTTATGTACAAGGGATCAGCCCAAAATAACTTTCTACTCGTGGATTACCCGCACGAATAACATTAGGGGTTACCAGCGAGGGATCTATTCTGCGCTGGACTCATTTTAATATGGGGATAGCTTGGGCAATGGCTCTCCTGTCCCCTAAGATTTCTTCTGCAAAATCCCTATCTTCTTGGACACCCTGTGTGTCTATTTGAAAATGGGCTGCAGCTTTGGCTAGTACCTCATTAAGTAGAGGTTGATTATCAACCGGTGAGTCATTCACTGTGGGATCTTTCCGAATAGGTGAGTCAAGACTGTAGGCTTCTGCCTCATCTTCCTCTTCCTGGTCCTCATAGTCCCCATACTAATCAACCCCTTTCTGGTCGTCCAGCATCTGAGTTTCTGTTTCCTCACCATATTCTTCTGAATGGTAGGGCTGAATTATAAAAGGATCTGAAACACATGCCTGCGCTGGAGTCTCAGAACGGAGCTTTTTAGTAGGAGGTTGAGAGTCGTTGGATCCCGAGGAGGCAGAGATAGCTGGTGTGTTTTGATAGCTCTGGAAATAATTAGGGTCCTTTTCGTCTACAAAAAAGGACATTCTCCTCATTACCCTATCAATGTCCTCTGAGTTCCATTCTTTGGAACTGGGAATAATTCTCTCTTCCTGTGGTTCCTCATCCATGCCCCTATCATGAGGAGTGGGAGGGACAATCTTTGCCTTAGTGTCAGGGACCTTGGATTTGTGTAAAGATTTAGGGTGTTTTTGTTTTTCCTTTTGAGCATGGGGTTCCAAGGTCTTTTTATGTTGTTTTTCACCCTTCCCATGACTAGGAGTGTTTTGCTGAACCTTTAGGTTCTTCTGAGGGTTTCGGCGCCTGGCGCCGAGATTCGGAGGTGGGGGTACGAGATTCGGCAGTCTTGGAAGAGGGGCGTTGAATCTCGGAAGTAGACGTAGAACGTGCTGCTTGAGAGAAGAGGTCGGATTCGGCTTCTGACGATCGGGCCTGAATGACTTTTGGTAGTCTGGCACCTTTACCAACCGTGGACGGTTGTTGTTTGTCGTGAGGCGAATGCGACTGGGAGCACCCAGAGGACATCGAATCTCTAGGTGCCTTCTGTTTCCGACCGTTTGACATGCGTTTGACATGCGTGTCGAATCTCGGCTGGGGCTAATGTGCTTGGTGGAAGTGGTGTGTGTTGCGCTCTTGCCGCCGGGTTTTGTCCCCATAACTGAACCGCCGGTCAGTCCTCCGAGGTTTGGGGCTAGCACGTGGGTGTCTGAAGTCACCCCTGTGCCCTCGCCGTCCGATAAGGTGGCATTGCTGCCATCGCTGAAGGATCCCACAGCGACCATGGCCTCTAGCTGCCTGGCATAGTGGGCCCAGCACTTTGTCGAGCAGTCCTGGAGTGTTTTGGGCTTGAAGAGTTTACAAGCTCTACAGGTAGCCTCGGGATGGTCTCGTGGCAGACAGAGGTTACACGTATTGTGTTCGTCTACCCAGGGAAACTTCCCGTTACACTTCGAGCAGAATTTAAAGGGAGTACTCTTTATATGTCACTAATTGGCAGCGGATGGGTATATGTAGGAAACAAGTGTATGACCACCCCCCACTCTCCCTACTTGAACAGGGCCTAGGACAGAGGCCTTCCGAGGCCAGAGGCCTTCCGAGGCCCAAAGTCTGTACTGCAGTCTCGATGGCTGATTTCCTCAATCTCGATTCACCAACGTCTATCTTCGGCGTAGTGTGGGAGAAACTTTATAATAATAATTGATAATTGGCTAAAGCCAAGGGAACTCCGCGATATGCTTCCGACAAGTATGGTGTAAAAAAACAATCTGAGGGTCCTACACGCGTGAGGGATCATGGGTACAGTGGACGTCACACTAGGGATAGTATTACTGGCACGCCCTAGTTCGATGCCCATTTTTGAGTTTCGAAAAACAAACTGTAATACTCTGCAGCTTCCACTAGATGTGGGCCTATGCACAGTATAATATATATATATTACATGGCCACAGTAGTGGCCACGTAGTTATGGTTAAGTTGGTGTTTCCATAGCAAGAGCACTTTTTCTGTGTTTTATAACTTCGCCCCCTCTGGACGAATCCTCACCAAACTTTGTAAAAAAAAGTATATGGCCCACTCTGAATTTTTATGCAAAGTTTGGTGAGGATTCGTCCAGGGGGGGAAAAGTTATAGGGGGAGTACCAAAATTACAGTTTTTTCCCCATAGACTGAATGGGAAAAATATTTTGCTCACGCCTACAGCCCAAACCGCTGGACGGATTTTCACCAAATTTGGACCAGGAGCAGCGGCGTGGTCCTGAAAGCGTGCTTTTGCAAATTTGGTGAAAATCCGTCCAGTAGTTCTTTTTTTAAATGACCAAAAAGTAGGTAAAAAAAAGTGATATCTGTGTTCGCTTCGCGGACAGGACGGTGATTGGGCAAGCAGCTTGCGTGATGTCTTCGGAAATCTGACGTGCTCCCTCATTGGATGCGGTGAAAGCATGCAGTGCGTCTGGCTTCAGAGACGCCCGCCATCTTTCTTTCCCGCATGAGAGGCTTTGTCAGGTCAGCAGGAGCGTGTCCGTCTCCTGTTCCTCCCACCCTCGCTCATGCCCTGTGTCTGCCCCACCCCCCGCTCATGCCCAGTGTGTCCTTCCTGTCCCCCCCACCCCCGCTCATGCTCCGTGTCTCCCCTGTTCCTCCAGCCCCCCTCTCACGCCATCGCACATGGTGGCCAGCGGAGGGCCGAGGAGCGGGATCTGTCGCACAAACTCATGTCCGTGTTTTTGTTCGTCTCCTGACATACAAACCCCACCACCCCCCGCTCATGCCCAGTGTGTCTCTTCCCTTTCCCCCCACCCCCCGCTCATGCCCAGTGTGTCTCTCTCCCTCCCCCCAACCCCGCTCATGCCCTGTGTGTCTCTCCCCTTCCCCCCCACCCCCAGCTCATGCCCCGTGTGCGTGTGTCTCTCCCCTTCCCCCCCACCCCCGCTCATGCCCCGTGTGTCTCTCCCTCCCCCACCCCCCGCTCATGCCCCGTGTGTGTCTCTCCCTCCCCCACCACCCGCTCATGCCCCGTGTGTCTCTCCCCTTACCCCGCACCCCCCGCACATGCCCCGTGTGTCTCTTCCCTCCCCAACACCCCCCGCTCATGCCCCTTTCCTCCCCCCACCCCCTGCTCATGGCCCGTGTGTCTCTTCCCTCCCCCGCCACCCCCCGCTCATGCCCAGTGTGTCTCTTCCCCCCCACCCACCCCCCGCTCATGGCCCGTGTGTCTCTTCCCTCCCCCCCACCTCCCGCTCATGCCCAGTGTGTCTCTCCCCTTGTCCCCACCTGTGGTCATGCCCCGTGTCTCTCCCCTTCCCCCCAGCCCCCGCTCATGCCCAGTGTGTCTCTCCCCCTCCCCCTGCTCGTGCCCTGTGTCTCTCCCCATCCCCTCACCCCCCGCTCATGCCCCGTGTGTCTCTCCCCCACCCCCCACTCATGCCCTGTGTGTCTCCTGTTCCTCCCACCCCCCGCTCATGCCCCGTGTCTGTCTCCCCCCACCCTCCGCTCATGACCTGTGTCTGTCTTCCCCCACCCCCGCTCATGCCCCGTGTCTGTCTTCTGTTCTCCCCGCTCATGGCCCGTGTCTGTCTCCTGTTCCCCCACCCCCCGCTCATGCCCCGTGTCTCTCCTGTTGCCCCCCGCTCATGCCCCGTGTCTGTCTCCACCCACCCCCCGCTCATGCCCCGTGTCCGTCTTCTGTTCTCCCCGCTCATAGCCCGTGTCCGTCTCCTGTTGCCCCCCCACCCCGCTCATGCCCCGTGTCTGTCTCCTGTTCTCCCCACCCCCCCGCTCATGCCCCGTGTCTGTCTCCCCTCACCCCCCGCTCATGCCCCGTGTCTGTCTTCTGTTCTCCCCGCTCATGGCCCGTGTCGATCTACTGTTCTCCCCACCCCCCGCTCATGCCCCGTATGTGTCTCCTCTTCCCCCCACCCCCTGCTCATGCCCGATGTCAGTCTCCTGATCCCCCACCCCCCGCTCATGCCCCGTGTCCGTCTCCTGTTCCCCCCACCCCCGCTCATGCCCCGTGTCGGTCTCCTGTTCCCCCCGCTCATGCCCTGTGTCTCTCCTGTTGCCTCCCAACCCTGCCGCTGATGCCCTGTGTCCGTCTCCTGTTGCCCCTGCCCCCCGCTCATGCCCCGTGTCTCTCTCCTGTTGCCCCCTACCCCCGCTCATGCCCCGTGTCTCTCTCCTGTTGCCCCCACCACCCTGCTCATGCCCCGTGTGTCTCCTGTACCCCCCACCCCCTGCTCATGCCCCGTGTGTCACCTGTACCCCCCACCCCCTGCTCATGCCCCGTGTGTCTCCTGTACCCCCCACCCCCTGCTCATGCCCCGTGTGTCTCCTGTACCCCCCACCCCCTGCTCATGCCCCGTGTCTCTCTCTCCTGTACCCCCCACCCGCTCATGCCCCGTGTCCCTCTCCTGTTGCCCCCCACCCCCCGCTCATGCCCCGTGTCTGTCTCCTGTTCCCCCTCATGCCCCGTGTCTGTCTCCTGTTCCCCCCACCCCCACTCATGCCCCGTGTCTGTCTCCTGTCACCCCACCCCCCGCTCATGCCCCATGCCTCTCTCCTGTCACCCCACCCACCGCTCATGCCCCATGCCTCTCTCCTGTACCCCCCCACCCCCGCTCATGCCCCGTGTCTCTCTCCTGTACCCCCCACTCCCTGCTCATGCCCCGTGTCTGTCTCCTGTTCCCCCCACCCCCCACTCATGCCCCGTGTCTGTCTCCCCCCAGCCCCCACTCATGCCCCGTGTCTCTCTCCTGTACCCCCCACTCCCTGCTCATGCCCCCTGTCTCTCTCCTGTTGCCCCCCACCCATGCCCCGTGTCTCTCTCCTGTTGACCCCCACCCCCCGCTCATGCCCCGTCTCTCTCTCCTGTTGCCCCCCACCCCCCGCTCATGCCCCGTGTCTGTCTTCTGTTCCCCCCACCCCCAGCTCATGCCCCGTGTCTCTCTCCTGTTGCACCCCCCGCTCATGCCCCGTGTCTGTCTCCTGTTCCCCCACCCGCTCATGCCCCGTGTCTCTCTCCTGTTGCCCCCCCACCCCCGCTCATGCCCAGTGTCTCTCTCCTGTACCCCCCACTCCCTGCTCATGCCCCGTGTCTCTCTCCTGTTGACCCCCTCCCCCCCGCTCATGCCCTGTGTCTCTCTCCTGTTGGCCCCCACCCCCCCGCTCATGCCCCGTGTCTGTCTTCTGTTCCCCCCACCCCCCGCTCATGCCCCGTGTCTCTCTCCTGTTGCCCCACCTGCTCATGCCCCGTGTCTCTCTCCTGTTGCCCCCCCCACCCCCGCTCATGCCCCGTGTCTGTCTCCTGTTGCCCCCCACCCCGTGCTCATGCCCGTGTCTCTCTGTTCCCCCTCACCCCAGCTCATGCCCCGTGTCTTCCTCTTGCCCCCCCTCCTATGATGCCCCTTGTTGACCTCTTGTTCCCCCCACCCCCGCTCATGCCCTGTGTCTCTCTCCTGTACCCCCCACTCCCTGCTCATGCCCCCTGTCTCTCTCCTGTTGCCCCCCACCCCCCACTCATGCCCCGTGTCTCTCTCCTGTTGACCCCCACCCCCCCGCTCATGCCCTGTGTCTCTCTCCTGTTGGCCCCCACCCCCCCGCTCATGCCCCGTGTCTGTCTTCTGTTCCCCCACCCCCCGCTCATGCCCCGTGTCTGTCTTCTGTTCCCCCCACCCCCCACTCATGCCCCGTGTCTCTCTCCTGTTGACCCCCACCCCCCCGCTCATGCCCCGTGTCTCTCTCCTGTTGCCCCCCACCCCGGCTCATGCCCCGTGTCTGTCTCCTGTTGCCCCCCACCCCCTGCTCATGCCCGTGTCTCTCTGTTCCCCCTCACCCCTGCTCATGCCCCGTGTCTTCCTCTTGCCCCCCCTCCTATGATGCCCCTTGTTGACCTCTTGTTCCCCCCACCCCCGCTCATGCCCTGTGTCTTCCTCCTGATCCCCCACTCCTCGCTGATGCCCTGTGTCTTCCTCCTGTTCCCTCCCACCCCCTGATCATGCCCCGTGTCTTCCTCTTGTCCCCCCTCCTATGATGCCCCTTGTTGACCTCTTGTTCCACCCACCCCCCGCTCATGCCCAGTGTCTCCCTTCTTTCCCGCTCATGCCCTGTGTCTCCCTTCTTTCCACCCCCTGCTCATGCCCCGTGTCTCTCTCCTGGTCTTCCCGACCCCCGCCGATGCCCTGTTTGTTATGTTCTCTTTATACACCCTGCCTTCCCTTTCCCTGGTGTCAATCTTGGTAAAAGATTTACCTTCCTACACTGGGACGGCTACCTGCGGCGTCCCGGTTTGGGAAGAAAAATCTTTTTTTTACCACCCCGGGGTCCCACTTTGAGAACCTAGGATGCTAGTGGTCTTCCTCCATTGAAAAGGAAATTATGGTTACGTTGCACTAATAAAAAACTATGAAATTCAGTTAAAAAAAATCGAGCTAAAGTGACATTATGGTTAAGTTGCGCTACTAAAAACCTATGAAATTCAGTGAAAAAAACTTTGTTAAAGGGACTTTATGGTTCCAAGTAAAACCGAAAAACCCTTGAAATTCACACACACACACACACACACACACACACACACACACACACACACACCCCCCCCCCCCATCAACTCTTGTTTTGAGTACTGTCTTACTTACACAAGTTATTTTCTGCAAGCACCCTCTGTACAGAAGACTTAATCGTACACCACTCCTGTCATGGCTGCCTCCATCCCTCCTCCTCTTTCCTTTCTTAACGAACCAGGTCTCCCCTCCATCAGGTGGGACAAGTGGAACGATGTTTTTGAGAATTACCTCGTGGCAATGTGGGGTGACAGATTTAGTTAGTTCCTGTTAAGAAAGTTGGTATAAAACATTTAAGGATGGCTCTGTATCGACCCAGGGTTAATGGGTTTGTGGAGGGGCAAATAGGTTTGTTAAAGGGGGTTTACAGCTGGCGATGGCAGCGGGTTTGAACTGGCAGAAAGTATTGAGAGAAATGATTTGGAGTTACTGCACGACTCCACATTCAGTTACTAAGGTTTCTCCTTTCATGTCTCTCAAGGGTAGGCAGCAGGGTACGAAACTCTGCCCGGGTTGGCTAAATTTAGCAGGGAGTATGAATGTGGATAGAGATAAGATCATGACGCTAATCAAGGAAGCCCAAAATGAATATAAGGAGAGGTTTGATATGGAAAGAAAATCCAAGGAGATAACCTGGAAGGAGGGAGACTTGATCTATGCCAAGAATCGCAGATTGTCTCCCAAATACACTGAGAGTAAGTTCATTGGTCCAAAGAAGATTGCAGTGGTGAGAGGGAATGTAGCTATCATGGAAGGGGGAGAGTCCTGGTCAATGTCTAGATTAGTAAAGTGCAACAATGATGGTGAGGCAGTCGACCTTGAAACAAGTGAAAATAGCAATGACAATGAGTTATTGTGTGAATCAGGAGTGAGCAATGGAGTACAAAAAGATAACCAAGATAACCACATGAATACAAATTCAGAGAGGATAAGAAACAAGCCTCTTTGGTTGAAAGATTATTATATTGAGTAATGCTCTCAACATCGTAAGGGAGGAGATGTGTTGGGTTGTTTAACCATTAGATCAATATTATAATAGAATGGTATACATGTTTTCCCGTATAGTGTACTGTGTTGTAGTGCTTAGTGTATTATGACATCACACTGTTCTGTTTTAGAGTGTTTTTCTTTCATGTTAAGTTCTTAAGAGTCAGTTGGAGCTTGCCTCTGAGGGCAGCGCCTGCTGTCGTGATTCCTGCTACTTAATAAATGCTGAAACGTGCTCTCGCTATCCGAGCCTTATTCTTAACAGTTGTGTGTGCCTCTTTAAGAGACGTGGTCACGGCCACGTCACAGAATGGATAAAGGGGCGTCCCGGGTCGCACGCAGTTAGTGCATGAGCGGAGGCCATAACACGAATACTCGTCTGTGTGTTCCTTATTCACAGGCCAGTATATACCTTGTATGTCCCCCCCAGACCACCCAACAATGGCGATGAGGTGGTCCAGTGGCTGCAACATCTCCAGCTGCATGGTCCCCCCCTACAAGACTCAGTGCATCCGGCTGTGCTCGCCCGGGCCTGGAGGCAGTGGGCATGTTTGAGCCACCTGGATGCCAGCTCCTTCAGCGTGCTCCTAGACACAGGCCCTACTGTAGCCCTACACCAATGGCCAGCACAGTGCGTGTCTGCCTATGTGGAGGAAGCCAAATCCCGGACCTTCATCACATCATGTACGCCTGGAAGTGCCTGAAGAGGTTGCGGCTCCGTGCTTGTGCGCCTTCAGGAACATTGCCTTTTCCGTCTCCTTGGCGGGGAGACTGACTACTGAGCCCACAAGTCCGTACAACAGAAGGTTAAATACGGTCCTAGGATATTTGCTCTTTCAGGTGGATGTGCATTAGCTTGTGAAAACAAGTCGACAAGAAGGTGTTACTGAACTGGTCTCCAGGGTTACATCACCTTATTGTTAGCGAAGATGAGGGGGTGCCAGGTGCTAGCAGAATGCCCCGGCAGCAAGGGTCACTTGCCCCGCTGGTCAAATTTGACGTGTCAGACCCAGGAAGGACAATCGTGCGGAACGCACGCCCATATGCCCACAATGCGGGTACAGTTTGCCACATTCGGGTGACTGCCCTGCCAAAGGTCACACCTGTAGTGTCATGAACCACTTGGCAAGAATATGCCACGCTCCAGTGCCTGCCACTCCTCCAAGAATGAAGGCCAAGTCAAAACAAGCTGTTCAGAGGCCACAGAAGATTGCGCAAGTAGAGCTGGCCAAAAAGGAAGATGAGCAGGTAGATGGGAGAAGATGATGTTTTTTTTCATGTCAAGTGTGTTCAAGATCAGAAGGAAAAAGAAAAAGAAAATAATTCAGACCTTGTGTAGTTCTTATGAATGAAACGGAAACCCCTATACTCATCGACAGAGGGGCTTTGGTGAATGTGATGGCCTTCTCTCATTACACCGCTCTAATTCAACCTCCCCGTTTGAGCAACACTGGTGTTCACATCTTTATGTTTGGGTGATGTAAAGACTGGCAGGGGGGCATCTGTACTTTCTGTCCACTAGATGGTTGGGGTAGAGTCACAAAGCATCTCAGCCAAGGTTATCTAATGGTAGCTATGGACGAGCAACCAAGGCTGAGATTCAAGGGAGGTGATGCAGGCTGGTTCTTCGGTACAGTGAACTCCCAAGCTCCCCACAATGGAATGTCCACACACTATGTTAGGTGAGAACCCAGTTCTTTTATTAAAGGATAACAAGTCAGGTAAGATTTAAAAGGAGTGCGAGAGCCCCATTACCGAGAAAGAAAGTGGGTCAAATACAAAAGGGGAATTTGGTCCACGTTTGTTCTCAGTAGAGGGGCTCCCGCGCCTTTGTTTAATTTGTAAAAGGTCAGGTAGATAGATACAAATAAATAAGACTCAATTTGTACTAGAAATCTAAACAGGTAATTGAACGTAATATATATAGTTCTATGTGGTACCACTGTTACCTTTAAATTAATTCAGTTATAATGCACCAACTGCTGACATTTAAATTATTAGGCACGGGTTAACCTCATAAGCATTAATGTAGAAAGGCAGGTAATACCTGTGTGAGGATTCCCCCCGCACCCTCCCCCAACCCCACCTGGGCACCCTGTAAGGAGGTGTACTTTATGTTGTATGTTACAGCCCAGCCAAAATATGTTCATTAACAGTCTGCATCTGTTTCTACAGGTCCCCCTACCCCCAAAGTACCTAGGAAGCCAGAGAAGAACCGGATCCAAGACAAAACTGGGACCCCTTGATGAATCCTGAGTATGCAAGATGATCTTCCTCGTCACAGTACCTTGGGTGCCTTGGAAGGCGAAGTGGGACTCCCTTGGAAGAGGACAAGCAGTGTTGGAAAGGCAGCAAAGCAGGTCTGTCGCACTGGTCTCCATTGTCTGGTTGCTACGCCGGCTGTGGATGTCCCAGGAAGATTAAACTTGCTGTGGACCTCGACAAGGCTTGGATGATGAAGATAGGTCCCTTGGTGATCGATGACGTTCGGAATAGTGTAGTGGCAAAAGGTGTCTGGTTTCCATATTTCACGGTTGGCCACCTTTCGGTTCTTCTGTCCTGCAATTGCAGCACGGACGACAGCATGGCTTCTGGTGACTAACTCGAGCACTGGACTGCATTGCAGACCCTCACCAAGTCTGGACCTTCGGGATGCTTTCTTCAGAATTTGGTGGTGAGAAACCCACTGGATGGCATTCCTCTCCAGGCAGTGACCTTGGATCTTCTCCGGCACGGAAAAGCGGACAGGTGTCGTGGCTGCAATGCCACTTGAAGATTTCTTGTGTTACTTGGAACTTTGACAGCTGTGGGCATCGAGCAGCACTTTGCTGGGGTACCCCCTCTTCCTGGGTGATACACCCCAACTTGGCTTCCAGCAGTGACAAACACTCCTCCTTACCCTGGAAGACACAGATGGACTTCTTGGGCTTAAAATGTCCATGCACCCCCCTTCTGAACCCACAAAGGCACCTCTTCGGGATGGCAGGCACATAGGACTGGGTTTTCAGGACACTTTGGGTGAAGAGCAGATGTTGCACGATGCCCCCTATGAACTAAGGGAAGCCGTTGCCTCTCTATGTCCTCTCTGGTTCAGACCTCGAATCTGTATAGTATTTGATCAAGAGTTGCAGCTGCAGACTTCTTACTCCAGCTGGATTCAGGATGTAAGCAGCTTCTTGAGACTTCAGCTTTTGCTTTGTTTTCGACTTTCAGCTTCTGACCCTGTCAGAGTGAGGGGTCCCCATTCACTCAGGCTGAGCAAGGCTCAGCCAGCCATCCCACAAAGTGCATTCTTGCAGCTACCAAATCATGCGCACAGGCATTCAGGCCATTAGCCCAAAACCAGACACCCATAACCCATGCTTTCAGAGCATTCACTGCGTTCACTCAATTTCAGTCACTGCTGACTCAGGCAGGACCACAAGCATTGTGACACAACCAAATCCAGACACCCACAACACAGAATGTGATTTCACTCCTCTCTCCATACACACCGGTCCTACCCACCGGTGTGTACCCACAACAGCAATCTCTGGGAAGGATAGTCTAGCAGAGGAAGCCCCAGTTCCATATATGGTACTTCCATCCAACATCCAGTCAGGGGAAGGGAACAGAGACAGGGTTTCTCAGGACGTTGGGAAACTAGGACGAAAGTCAAAGGAAGCAAAGAGACCACCAGTGGCCATCTGACCTTTGTCCAGGTATCCATCGATTCCTACGGAAGGGCCCGGGTGTCCCAAAAAGGGAGTACATCCAGAGCCACTTTCAAGTCAGCACGTAGTTTCCACCAGCCCACACCCTGCTGTGTGGGCAACATACATGTGCCCAGAAATATGCACTAGGGGTACAAGGGTGTACCCCCACCCATGAGTGCCCTAAGAGTATCCCATGGGTCTTTGTCCACCAAAAACATAAATGTAGTGCTGCACTGCCAGGGGTCCATGTTGGACTCACCCGAGCAGAGGAAAAGCAGAAAACACAGTCTAAGGAGGTAGTGGGACAAGGACGAAGAGATCCGGTCCCTCTAAAGCATTTCCAGAATCACTGGGGAAACCACCCTTACCCCTGGAAGGCATATTTGTGAAGACGGTACGACATGAAGGAATCAGAGCCAAGTTATTTGTGATGAAATGGCATGATGTAAATCTGCTTGGTTGTGTTGCAGAGGCGTTGAAGATTGTGAACTTTGCTTTTGTTTGGAGTGTACATTGAGGATGTGCAGTTGCTCATTGAGCGATTTAGGATCATATTTGAAGGAATAGGGAAAATGAAGGGCGATCACATTTCTCCTCACATTCACAAGGCTGCATGGGCGAAAGCTCTGAAACATTGGTGCATGCCTTTCCATTTACGAGACCAAGTAGAGTGTGAACTCGAAAAGCTGGTACATCTAGTTATCATTGAGCCTGTGGATGATCACAACCCCATGAGTTACACCAATTGTGGTAGCTCGAAAGCCAAAACAGCCCGACTCAGTCGGCATCTGTGTGAACATGCGCCTTCCCAATAAGGTGATAAAAAGGGAAAGGCACATCACAACGACTATTGACAATGTGGTTGCAGATTTGCCGTGAGCCATGTTTTTCTCCAAGCTGGAACTGAGGGCTGGATACCATCAGTTTGTCCTACACCCTGCTTGTCGCTACCTTACGACCTTTACTACACACAAGGGCCTGTACCGGTATAAGTGGTTGAATGATTGTATCTCCTCAGCAGCAGAGGTGTTTAAAAACTTTTGGCCTAGGGGCAGTACTGATGCAGTCCAACAGGAGAGGGGAGGCGAAACCCATAGCTTATGCAAGCAGGGCATTATCGTCAACTGAACAACGATATTACGAGATTGAGCGCGAAGCTTTGTGGTGCAGTGGGGTTGCTGGCATTTTCAACTCTACATATATGGGAAGCTAGTGATGGTGGTCACAGACCATAAACCCCTCATTCCCATTCTAGCAGAGTCATCGTCGAAGCCACCGGCACGCATTGAGAAATGGATGCTGGCCTTCAGGAATATAATGTCAGCCTGGTCTATCGCCCAGGAAATTACAATTCAGCAGATTATCTATCCAGACACCCGGTCCGCCATGACCCAAGTTCAATGGAGGAGGAAGAGAAGACTGAAGAATTCATCAGGATGATCTCTGAAAGCATTATTGCAAATTGCATGTCAGTTGGGGAACTCAAGCTCGCGTCTGAAGATGAGTGCTTCCACATCATGCGGACTGCCATCACCAAAGGCGAGTGGAAGTGTGTGCTGGCGAGTCTGGATAAGCGCTCACAGGCAATGCTCGGAGGTGATGGAGCAGTTGTCGTGCGTCATAAATAAACTGACTTTCAAGGAGAATGTTTTACTGCTGAGAGGGTCCCGGATGTTAACGCCCCAGGGTCATCATGTTGGCTCACCATGGGCAGCCAAGACAAAGGTCCGCCTTCGGATGAAAGTTTGGTTTCCTGGACTGGAGGAGCGAGTAGAAACGTTTGTAAACGGTTGTGTTTGGTGTCAGGCGGCGGCCTCGGCGCAAAAGGAACCCAAAATTGAATCAATGTCACCATGGGAAGTGGTACACATTGACTTCGGGTCCTCCAGCAGGAACACCCATTTCCTGGTAATGGTCGACCAACAGTCCAGATAACCAGAGGTAGAATTTGTGACCTCAAGACATGACACCCATGGTCTGCCGGATGAAGTATGCTCCGACAATGGGCCCTCGTTTCAAGGGGAAGGTTTCCCGTCTTTCATGCTAAAGTACAGGATTCGCTGTAGGAAGAGAACGCCTTTGTGGCCCAGAGCAAATGGGGACGCTGAGAGATGTATGCAGACTTTGAATAAAGTCTTCAGAATGGCACATAACCGGGGGACCTGCCTCAAGTGTGCGCTATATCAGTTACTGATGGAATATCGCATCATGCCTCCCTGTTCCACCGGAGAACACCCAGCGGAGGCGCTATTCCAAAGGTGCCATCGAGGTGTCCTACCGGATGTAATGCCACAGATCCAAGGTGAGATTTACGATCAGGTTGTGGGCAATGAGAGGAGAAAGGCCAATAATGTGAGACCGCAAGGAGGAGACTTTTTGAGTATCTGCTATCACTAAGGGATGCTGTGGCGTGAGGTCCAGGCGTTTCAAGTTGTATATATTAAGGGATCAATGGTAACCGTGTCGAACAGACGTGACACAGTGTGGTAGCCAAGGCAGACCCCTTCCCAAGGATCCCCTTGGCCTCAGCCTCAGCTTGCAGCAATAAGGACACTAGACACCAGACTGATGGATATAGCAAGCTGCTTGTATTAGACAGAAAAGGAACAGCATACAGAGAAATGATCAGCTGATAAGCAGAAAAAAACAGAAGGACAAGTGGCGGGCAGTTGGCACTCAGAGCTCTGAAGGGACCGCCCTTAGAGCACAGATTATATAACAGGTCATAAACAAATCACTAATACTATAGCATTTTCACAATGGTGGGTGGTACTTGGCATGACATTGCAGACATTTGGCCATAACTGTCAACATCTGGCGTACGACCTTGTGATGAAGCGTTGCGGGTACATGAGCTGGATACATTGTCTTGTAATATGGATAAGCAGTGTTCGCAGAAACCACTATTGTTATCTACCATATGGAAGACAAAGTATGAAGTGTCCCTTTGCCTTGTTATGGGGTCTTGGTCTAATCTGCACCAGATGGGGTTTGGGCATGTCAGAGGAGCAGAATGCAGAGGGAACCTTCAGGCAAAGACAAAATGGAGGATCTGAGGCCTAAATGTGTGAGAGGGAGCATGATGTAGCTTACCATAGCATAACAATCCAACCACATCAACAGTGACACAAAAAGTGTGTTTCTTTTGAAAGTGTGGGAGTTCTGCATATGAACAAACGGATGGCCAGCTTATGGGTGGTCGGCCCATCAGCTCCAGTGAAGTCAAGATGGAGGATGACAATCAGAGGGATGGTTTTGGGTCCATGGCAGGAGAGTTGGTCCTGGCACTGCTAGATGAGAATATGGGTCGGATGGAATATAGGAGGACCGAAGGTATCCTCTATGGGAGTCTCGTAGGCGGTAGCCATATTTTCTTTGCAATATATTTTTATCGAAATCTAGACATACCAGCAAGGCTTTACAGGCAGTATAGAATTCAACATAAACAATGCGACGTCGACATATCAGTTTAACATTGTAAAAAACACCTCCCCCAAAAAACAGAGAAATTAAAGCAGAAACAAAAAAGGTGAATGAGAATGCATTATCCAGAGCAAGGAGTGGCCCCCCTGTTCATAGGTTTAGTACGAGCACAATCATGAGCAAACATAACAGAATAAAGTGTGTCGACTGCCCGCAAACCCCGTCATTCCAGAGACAAAGCTTTCAACAGCAGCGACCTATGATACATATGCTCCTTCTCAAGCACAAAGTCTACAAAGAGGGCACAGGTATGGGAAAACTTCGGCATTCCATCAGTCGCTTAAGCAGAAACCTTCTCCATTGCAATTAACTCCCACACTTTGACCCACCAATTTGCCAGGCATGGTCCTTAATGCATCTTCCAAAACCTGGGGCAAAAGTTCTCCTTGCTGCCATGCAAAGGTGCGTTATCAATTCAGCCCTTGGACCGGTCATCGGAAAGGTGTCAGCCTCAGTAACATTCCCCAGAATCATAGTTAATGGACACATCAGAAGGAGCCTGCCAGTTTTCTCCTGAATTTTCATGTGAATCCCTTCCAGTATGTCTGCCTAACCGTGCAAGACCACCACATGTGAGCCAAGTGCCTACTTGACCACAGCCATGCCAACATAAATGTACAAGTCTGGGTTCGGAAAAACCGGAGAGAGAGGCCCCAATTTGGCTTCAATTCCCTGCTGGCTGCAAGCTTTATCCTAGTGAAACAAGGTGGTTTCTGTGGAGGCCAGTAGGCCCGGCGCCAGGTGTCTGGCCTTCTTAGAGAGGAAAGGAAGGTATGAAAGTGGGAAAGGTGCACAGCCTCGTTCTATAAATATCCATTTTGTGGGGGTCCAGTGTAGAGGCCCAATCCAGCATAGGTGCCAGCTGGGAAACGCGGAAGTAGCGCTGTATAGACAAGACGTTAAAGCCTTCCATTCCCTTGGATCCAAGCAGAACCCTACAGGAAACCCGGGGGCGCAGAAGGCTTATTTTCTCCATATGAACTTCCCAATTTGTTTCTGAAGGTCTATTAGATCCCGCTTAGGAACCCGGAACGAAAGTGACTGAAAGATATAAAGGAGTTTGGGGAGCAAGGTCATTTTAATTGCATTGATCCGGCCCAGCCACGAGATCTCTTGCAAGTCCCATTGCGCCAGCATCTCTTTCGCCTTCCATAACGGAGGGACATTGGCTGTCATCAGAGATTCGTAGCGAGCCGTGATGCAAACACCAAGCTGTGAAGTTTCCCTCTTTCCAAGGAGAAGGGAAACGGGTTTGCATGGTGTCAATAACTTCAGGTTCTTCAGTGATATTTAATCCAACTGACTTCAAATGGTTTATGTGGAAACCTGAAGCTAAATTAAACTCCTCAAGCAGTTACAAAATTTAGTAGGGACACCAGAGTGTCTGAAAGGAAGCATAGGACGCCATTGGCATAAAGCACCACCTTATTATCAGTGCCGCCAGACCCGAACACTTTGATCTGAAGGTGCAGTCGGACCCTTCGCACTAGCAGCTCCATAGGGAGGGCGAACACCAGTGGGGACAAAGGGCATCCCTGCCTGGTACCCTTCTCTAGAACAATCAGGGACAACCACAGACCATTTGCCTTCACCTTCGTGGAGGGGATCTGAAAGTTAGCCAGTAAAAAATTCGGCCCCAACCCATATGCTCAGAGAAGCACCTCCAGGAATTCCCAGGACATACTGTCGAAGGCACAATGTGCATCACATGATAGGATTGAGAGTCTGTCCTGGGCACCTGTGACCGAGGCTATGAGATCAACCACCCTCCTGATGTTCTCATACACTCCTCTATTTTTGATGAACCCAGTCTGATCGTTATTAATTAAGAATGGGAGAATGTTGCTTAACCGAGTAGCGAGCATCTTGCAATATAGTTGATTCTGGAATGCAGGCAGCAGAGGCAGCAGCATAATCCTGTAGCTCCTGGCCCTCTCCTGCTACTGATAATATTGGATTATGAACACTAAGAAAAAGATTGAAGTAGCTGAGAACCTTATACCTAAGAAATCAAAGCCAACATCAGAGATGGATGAAGTTCCTAGCACTCAAGATATCTACTCTTTGCTACTTAAAATGGCTCAAGAATTGGGAAAGGTGGTCTAAGATGTGGGTGATGTTAAATCTTCAATGGATGATCTATCCAAGAAGGTCTCCCAACTGGACAGTAGAATTACTATCCTGGAAAATGGTTCAGCCTCTATGTCTTCGGAAATTACTGGAAGTTTCAGAGCTTATAACACCTTGAGAGATAAAGTTCAAAAAGGGATGGAATTGGACTTGAAGATTAGGAACAAAAAATTGAGACTTGTAGGAATTGAGGAAAATACAAGTGAAGACTTATTACATCTGGTACTGGATATAATGAAGTTCTGCTATGGCTCTGACCAAATAACCCCAGGAGATATAGACAATATCTATAGAGTTGGGAGAAATACTGTCCCAAAGGCTAGGCACATTTTAATCACACTGATGAACACCAGGACAAAAGAGACCATTCTGGGAGCTGCAAGAAAGAAAGAAAGGAAGCACCTATTTCAAGGGTAACCAAATATTCGTGTACCCTGACTACCCAAGAGAAACTTTGATAATCGGGAAATCCTTTAAAGAGGCCAAGGAATTGTCAAGGCTTGTGTGCATTAAGGCTTTCCTTAATAGGGCGAATCTGCTGACCCTAGCTCTACCGGGATGGTGAAAGGAGCACATCTGACCCTAAAGAGGCCATGAAATGGGTGTAGCCATTGAAGGATAAGTGCAGTTAGTGCTTGTAATTTGTACGTTTCATGTGCTTCAAACATTACCACATCGAACTTGAATTTTTATTTATTAAATTCCTCTTGATAGTTAAAATGGCGCTGACAATATGAAACAGTTGAAAGATTCACATTTTTTCTCTTTTTCAAAAGAACACTAACCTTCATGATGTTGTCTTTCGGTGCTCCAATATGCAGCGCTGAGGGATTAGAAAAAAGCACCCTCAAACGTGCCTAATACATGCCCACTACGTGTAAAAGGAAGTAAAGCTTCCAAGGCTTCCTAATACGACTATGAACTGCTGAACGGAGAAGGGCTTGTTGTCGGTGATCCGTAAACCACCAACAGTGCAGCTTGCTCATAACACATAAGTGAGTGCCTTTATATTACGATTGTACGGCTGTCGGATAACTCCGGATATATTCCACCCATGTATACATTCTTAACATGTAAGCACTTGGATTCTCTCAATGACTGGGTTAGGGATTAGCAAGTTAGCGACTGCTACTCGAGTTTAAGGCTCTTGTATCGGAGGAAACGCTGGTTAGTTCGAGTGCCAGACCTGAAGACACGCTACATGCGAATCGGAGACCTGACACACCGAGAACTTGTAACGCTTGCTATCCAACTGCCAATACACCTCTGTGGCCAGCAGGAAACTCCCCACCACACCTGTAATCGCGGACCCGTAGCTGCCGTTCGCAGTTGAGCGAACTCGACTGTCCTCGCCTATGATCCATTTTTGGGACGGGAGATTGGAAAGATCACCTCTGCTGCTGCTGCATACACACAGGCTCCCACCAAAATCAAGTCCAAGGCTCCAGAGAAGGAGCGGGGCACTGGAGTGCCTTCCACTGCAGAGCTACATGTGCTTCCCCATCCCCACGCTCTGAGCCCCCCCCCGCCCCACCTCACTGAAGACACTTCACATCACCCAGGGCCAACATATGCAATGGGCGACTCGTTGGCGGTCTGAGCAGAGCAGCCAGCTGTGAAAGAGCATGGCATTTGCGGGCCCCTATGGTCCGACTGCTGGAACACAGTACACCCTGTTGGGGGATGGTCAGAGTGAGAGGGGCCTTAATCACATTGATTCAAAGTAACATTGAAGGGCCCAACACGTTTGGCTATTGGCTTTCTATGGACAGTTTTTTTTTTCTTCCATTTTCTGTTGTATCATCACAACCTTTCCCCAAATATCATATTTCATACAGTTGCAATACATGAACGACAAACTAAATAACAGGGAATACAATACATATATTATCCATCAAAATGCCTGAAACAGCAAGTCTACAGGAAAGACAGAGTCCTCGCTAATGCAGGCTCTGTGTAGGATGTCACATGTCTTTTTCCAGCAAGCGAATCAGATTGTTAAATGTGTATACATTGCAAGTATTGGACATAATTCAAGGAATAGCTTTTACATCGATATAATTACTTCTGGTTAATTCACGTCTGTCCAGTCATCTGTTATGTTCAATGTATCTAATGTATCCTTCATTATATATTATGCAGATGTTCTAAAAGTACCTGGATAATTTTGGGATGGATGACAAATGTTCTTTGCTGTGTGTTGCTACTTCCGTATTTCCAATATGACATATCTTGGAGATAGCTCCTCTGGTGAGATGCCGTGTACTGAGATCAATAATAATCTAATTGACTTTCGAGTTGGTTGGGGGGTTGGGGTGAGGGGGTTTGATGTAACCAATGGCTGGAGATGTGGGATTACATAGAAGTGTTCGATGGAATTTGCCAGCTGAGGGATGGTCTTTATATGTAACCATATTGGCCCATATTTTGATTTTTACAAGTTGCCACGAAATACCTACACCCTTCTATTGATCCTCAACTTAGGTATTGAGTATCAGATGAACATTCAAGGAACTGGTTGGTTCTCTGATGACGATGGGCTGGACATGGGGGGGTGAGATGCGGGGTTTGGATGGGGCTATTAGTGTGTGATGCCATTGTAGGGGAGCCATGATGTGGGCGATAGGTGATCACCGTGGCATTTGGTGATTATCCCTTATTCTAATGGAAGTCCTAAGCCATGTGTGCCTTCCTTAGATCCACTAAAAACTTGTGGACTGACAATGATCATTGAAAACATTTCTATCATCTACAGGCAATTTCAAAAGTGTGTGGGGTTATACATCATTAGTGGGTTGTGGAAAATATGATCTAGATACCGGGTGTTAGGCCAGATGCTTGGTAATGACCCTTTGCCTAGCTACCAGTGTTTGAAGTTGGTGATATGCTACTACTGATTCATGATCTTCCGTATGTTCCAGGTGCTCAATTTCCTATAGATAAATATTGGGAATAATAATTATATTTGGAGTAATACATGTGATTCATGAAGGAGTCTGCAAGTCTATTCATGATATCACTTGTGGTTTTAGGAACGCTGAAGAGGCTATACTTGTTTAGGATGCGGACGAATATATATTAATAGGGAGTAAATGGAGGCAGATGATATAGTGCTACAGGCTATATTAAGAAGGTTGAGAAATGCAGCAGTGTTAAATAGGTCTGTATGAAAGGCTTGTTAATTCAGAGGGACCGGCTCCTTGGGGACAGCTGAGATACTTTTTGATATTGCTGAGCTACACTCAGTGGGTATCCAAACACATTGACGGATATTTATATATGTATGGAGTCTTACATAGATATTGGTTGTTATGATTGATTAAGCCTGGAAGCTGAAAATGAATGAAGCTCGTTTCTGATAAAGTGAATGGACATGAATGGATTTGAAAGCGATTGTACAGAGTAGAATGTATGATAGGATGGTGTTTATTTGGGATTTTGACCTGATTGAAATTAATGGTGATGTGGTTTGAGCTGTGAATGGCTTGTTCAATTATTGAGACAATATATCTATTAAATAGACTGGGGGATGAAAAGATATTACTGTGATTAACATACAAATGTGATGGTGGTTAGTTTTGATTTTAATATGTATGGGGTGATGTTTGGCTCATATGAGGGTTTTTCGGTTGATGTATTATTATTATTATTATATTTTCATAGGAGAGGTGTCCCGGACACTGGACTGGTTAAAATGTTATATTTAGTTTGAAAAATATATCTGTTGTTGCTGACTTGCTTCTATTTCAGCAGGGGTTAGGTTCGCATCTGTTCATCTCTTGTTGGATTTATTGCGTTTGGTTGAAGTGCATTTATTTGGAAATTTAGACACTGATGGTGAGGTAATGAGGATGTGGTTACATGGAATCTTAATGGACTAAATAACTCGAAAAAAAGGCTGAAGGTAATGACCCATTTAAGAGAGCTAAAAAGTGACACTTGTTTTATTCAAGAAACTCATCTTCTTAAAGATGAAATTGAAACCCTGAAGAAGGGTTGGAAGGGTCTATGGCTCCTCCTTTTCCACGCGATTAAGAGGTGTAGCAATTTTGATTCGGAGAAATGTTCCAATAAAGGTAATGCGAGAATTGTCAGACCGAGAGGGAAGAATGGTGGCATTATTGGTTAATATTCAAGGATGTATTGTGGCATTATGTAATATTTATGCCCCATCTGTAGATGATGGATCTTTCCATTGGAAAGTGGCTCAATCACTACAGGATTTGGTTACAGATAATATCATTCTTGGTGGTGATTTTAACACCGTTTTAAATAAGGATTTGGATAGAAGTGTGTCCGTGAATAGTAAGCAGACTGATCGTCACTATCCATCTCTGAAAAACCTGCTTGAGGAACACGCCCTGCAGGACTGTTGGAGGTTGGAACATATATATTGCTAAAGAATATAGTTTTTACTCAGGCGCACACTCTGTTTATTCTAGACTTGATTTGTTACTGAAAGCCGGGAAAATGACTGAGAACCATAAAGCAAGTAAAATAGGCACCATTCTGCTGACAGACCATGCACATGTTACGATGTGTATTAAAATGGTTTGTGACAGACAAAGACAATATACATGGAGAATGAACAATGCAGTCTTACAAATGGAAGAGGGAATGGAGAAATTGAAGACAGAAATTCATATCAGAAAAAAAAATCACACGGGCGATTTGAGACCGGAGATTGTATGGGAAGCTTTCAAATGTACCTTGCGAGGTTATTTGATTAATCTAACGTGTGGTTTAAATAAGAAACATGTTCCTAGACAAAAGGAACTTGAGATGAGAATTGGTGATTTATCTAAGAGGACAATGGCAGACCCACGTGACTTGGATAGTACTGCCAAATTGTTGAAATTGAAGAGAGAACTGAAAAATATAATTGAGGAGCGGACGGAACGGAAATACCATAACCAGAAAAGTGTATATTTTGAGAAAGGGGAGAAATGTGACTGGTGGCTAGCCTATAGGCTGAAGAAGAGGGAGTGGAGCATGCTATTAGATCTATTCAAGACAAGGATGGACGGGTCACCTTTCATCCAGAAGAGATCAACAAAATCTTTCGAGACTACTATGTAAATTTGTACCGGAATGAGTCTGGTACGACCATCGGTGGTGGTGACTTTCTTGAGAAGACAAAGCTTTCCAGATTTACAGATTATGATTCGCATTTACTTGAGGAGGAATTGACACTGGATGAAATCAAAGGGGCCATTAACAGATTGAATGTAGGGAAATCGCCAGGACCCGATGGCTTTCCAGTGGAGTTCTATAATCTGTTGAAAGACTCGGCCCTTGAATTGCTAAAGGATATGTATGTGGCCTCTTTGGAAAATGGTCTCTTGCCGACATCTACAAGACATGCAATGATATCGGTTTTTCCTAAGAAGGGGCAAGATGAAACGCTTCCTGCGAGCTATATGCCGATTAGCCTTATTAACAGGGACAATAAAATTCTGGCGAAAGTTTTAGCTATTAGACTAGAAAATCTTCTCCCAACCTTGATCAATGAGAATCAATCGGGTTTTATAAAAATGAAGAAAGACATCAAGTAACATTAGGAGGCTGTTCCATACGATTGCTAAGGCGACTGATCCATTAGACGGCTCTGCTGTTTTTTCATTGGATGCAGAGAAGGCATTTGATCGAGTGGATTGGGACTGTCCTTGAAAAAAATGGGATTTGGGGTGAAGTACAGGTCATGGATTACTATATTCAGACCCGACAGCTGATGTCAACACCAACGGTAGACGTTCAAATCCTTTCAGGCTGGAAAGAGGGACAAGACAAGGGTGTCCTCTTTCCCCATTGTTGTTTGTTATTGCGATCAAACCCCTGGCGGCTGTGATTAGAGATGACCCTAATATACATGGAATGTCATGTTGGGGGATGCAACAAAATGGTTGTTTGCTGATGACATTCTTCTGGTTCTCCGGGACTTGGGACAGTCATTACCGACTCTAATGGAAGTTTTAACATTGTTTCACACTTTCTCTGGCTATTAAGTAAATTGGACAAAGTCAGAGGTGATGCCCTTGGTACCTTGCTGTAGTAAACAATATATAATTGGTCTGGGGTTTGGATGGTGCCCGGATAAATGTTGTATATTGGGATCTGGATCACTCCGAAGATCAGTGATTTGGTGAAAGTGAACATGAATACGATTAGTATGACTTTTAAAAATGATTTGGAGCATTGGGATTTATTAAATCTTTCACTATGGGGAAAGGTTAATGCTTTAAAGATGGTATCGACCCCTAAGATCAATTATATCTTGAGTATGATCCCACTAAATATTGATTCTCATTACTGGAAGGAATTCGACAGACTTATTCAAGGGTTTCTATGGGACAAGAAACCATCTAGATTAAGTTTGTGGAAACTACAATTACTTTTGAAGAAAGGTGGACTAGGAGTGCCAAACTTTAGGGCCTTTCATCTTGCCTTTATTTGTGACTTTATAGTTGAATTCTTGGCGCTGATACCTGATGAATGGGTTATGGCAGAGGCAAGTTATAATGGTCCTTTGTCACTAAGGGCATTATTGACCACAGAATCAAGAACGAGAAGTGTGAAAGATCTGTTGTCTGTCTGTCTGAGAAATTCCTGGAAGAAACTGACTGGTTTATTAGTTGTCGATGCATACAAAGATCCTGGTGCATCGTTATGGATGAATCCCTCTATTAAATTAGAAAAACAAAACAGTATTCTGGCCAGAATGGTTTTTGGGTGGAGTCAGTTGGTTTGATGAGCTCTTTAATGAGCAGAAATGGAAGAGTGCTATAGACTAATAACAATTTAATATTGAAAATTTAAGATTTTCAGATTACAGGAAATTGAAGATTGCCGTTGGTGAGATCAATTTCCAGGATAGGTTAAATCTGGATTTTCTTAAGAGAAAGTCATTGGTGGATGAGGGTGGCTTAGCTAGCCAGGTATACAAACAGATTGTGAATGAATATAAAGGCAATGATTTGCTGAGAGATGAATGGAGTTGAAGAATTGGCTCTGACATTACAGTAGAGACATGGACAAGGATGTGTGCAAATGTCAAACTTTGTTCCTTGGGTTTAACTGAAAGAACAAGACAAATTAAGATCCTAAACAGGATTTATTGGACCCCTGATAGATTATGGAAAAGAGATTTGAAGGATGATCCGGAATGTTGGGCTGGTGTTCATGAAACCGGTAAACTGGAACACATGATGTGGGATTGCAGGAAGGTGCGAGGATTTTGGAGTGAAATTGGTGTAATTTTGGAGAAGGTCTTGAATGAACCAATTGGTTTTGAAACATTGATATTGGGAAATGATGCTACCTTGGAGTTGCTCACTCAATGCAAAAAGAAGTGGTTATTTAGAGGTGCCATGGTGAGAACAAAAATCATCTTTAGGAAATGGAAGTCTGACATTACTTTAGAGAAGGTGGTCTGGTGGAATGAAATGCATAACCTGGCAGATGTGGAAAGATTTTTATATAGGAAACAAGGCAAGAATGGGTTATTTATGAAGATCTGGGGTAAATTTCTAGCATTGTATTGAATCTGACATTTGTATATTACGTGATGTGAACCATGCGACTAAGGGGGGGCAGGTGCAAGTCTGGGCACTTACATGTTTTGCTGAGACCATGCTGAAGTAGCCTTCGGTGACCCCCAACTTCCCCCCTTCAGAAGTTATCTGCCGCTCCTCCCAGTCCTTCAGAGTCCAATGTAATTGTGGGAAGCCAGTTTATGCAGCTTGGTGGCTAAAAACGTGTTGGTTTGGTTTCCCTTGGAGCAGTAGAACTCCTTTGTCAGGAGAGTTGAATGGGCAGCCTTCTCCGCTAAATGAGCTTCAAGAGCCTGTCGTGCCAACCGGAGCTCCCGCAGTGATCGTCGAGAGCCACGTTGGACATGTTCCCTCTCCTTGTCCTTAACTTCTCCCTCTAACAATTAGTGTCGCACCCTCCCAAAGGCCACAGTTTGCTGTATTATCGTACCCCTTAGCACTGCATTGCCAGCATCCCAGACCACCGGGAAAGCCAGCACCCCATGTCGTTTTCTTGAATGTAGTAAGCCAGGGCTTCCGAGCCGCAGGGATGTCCATGAAATGATTTAATATAAATAAATAAATCATAGGAGAAATGGCCAAATAGTTTATTTTTTATAATGCGGCAGGAGCCCGCTCGCAACTCCCCCTCACCTCCTACTGCAGCTAATACCCTTGCCCCACCCCAACCTATATTTTGCCCCACCCCAACCTATATTTTAACATAAACGACCCAAAAGTTCAAAAAGTATAGGTAAAACTATTCGGTCAATTCTCCTTATGATTTTTTACTTTCCATCATTTATACGAGCCGCACCGCCAGGATCCACTTTCGATCTCACTGGGGCATGGTCTAAAAGGGCTTTTGGGAGAATCTCTATTGCAGTCACTGCAGAGATAAGGGTACTAGCCACCAAAATCATATCCAACCTGGAGAGACCCTTGTGAACTGCTGAATAGTAGGTGTATTCCCATTCCTCGGGATGGAAGAAGCACCAAGCTTCTATGAGAGAATGCTCATGCAGAAAGGATGTCATCACCCAGAAATTCTGCGAGTGCCTCGCAGTGGGTGGGAGCGACTTTACAAGAGTCAAATTCACTACACAATTAAAGTCCCCTCCCACTATTATGTCTGCAAAGTCCACCAGAATCCTGCAAAAGGTAGCCAAGAAGGCATCCTGCTCATCATTTGGAGAGTAAATCACTGCCAATGTAACCCTCCACCCACTGAGGAGAGTAGAGAGCAGTGGGCACTGCCGCTCTGCATTCCTGCAATGCATCCAGCACCTTGCAAATCAATATGGAGACGCCACATTTCTTCAGACCACTACTCGCATAATACGTCATAGTATATAACTTGGAACTAAGCTTGGCAGAGGGCGAGTCTCTTGAAGAAAGGCCAGAGGCATCGAGGGAAGCCAGCCTCTGTAAAATCTCTGCCCTCTTAATCAGAGAGCCGAGTCCCTGGACATTCAGGGAGACAAAGGAGTGCTAAGAGGTTCGCCATTAAAGATCGAATCAAGCATGCTGCGAGGTGTAGCCACGCCCCCACCCACCACAGGCGGCAGGACAAAAGTAGAGGCTCTTCCAACTGTACATTGTTTAAGAACCGCAAAATAAAAATCAAACCCAAAGTCACAAAAATAAATTTGACAATTCAAGAACCCACAGAAGAAAATACGTCTGCAAGAAGGAAGGGTTAGCACGAAATTCCTCATCACTGCCCCCAACTGAGTAACCCTGCATGTCCCCTGGCGTACAACTGGTACCTGAGCCACCCGCAACCCCACAACTATTCAACCATTTAACAAAGTAAGCCACAGTGCCCGCCAATAAGGCAACACTGAAGAACGAAGGAAAAAGTGCATCATCGGGCAATCGCCCACAGTGTTCAATGTGGGCCAGGCAGTGCATTCTCTATCCTCTTCCGGACCAAGTACTTTAGACACGCTTTCTTCCCCTTCGGCTTCCTATTTACCATAGTCCCGGAGGACTCTGGACTCGCGGTTGGGTCCCCAGCTCTGTCGAAAGGCTGGTCCTCCACGGTAGATCCCACCAGTTCCACCGCCTCTTATTCCGAGTCAATGGAGTAATGCTGATTACAGTATTTTAACAAGAGCTTACATGGAAACCCCCACCTGTACCGAATTAGACTGTAGCCATGCTGTCACCAAACTGGGCTTTCACCTTTTTGCCTGTGTGTGAGACGAAGATCTTGAAACATCTGGGATTTCCGAAAGACAATAGCTTCTCGCTTTCTTGCTGCAGCCATAATAACCTTCTTCTGTTGATAAAAGTGCAGCCTGGTGAGCACGTCAGGCTGAAGGTCCTGGCGTTGTTGGAAAGATGAATATACCCAATGTGTTCGATCTACAGAGATTTCAGCATCATTGGGGAAGCCCAATAGGGAATGGAACATGTCTTGGAAATAGAGGCCTAGTTCTTGATCCTGGCTAGTGCGAGGAATGCCCCGAATCCGGAAGTTGTTCATCCGAGATCTATTCTCCAGGTTCTCCCATTTGATCCAAACCAGTTCAACCTGCTCCTCAAGGCCAACGACCCAGTTCAGAAGTTCTGCTTGGTCGTGGGCCTGCTCGCAAACCGTTGTCTCCATATCATTCATAGATTCCAGGGCCAGCATTTGAGTGTTTTCAATTCTGCGATAGACTTGGATAACTTGTCGCCGGAGCCTTTAATCTCCAGCACGATTTCACGTCTACCACAAAGCATTTCAAAGAGATGCTGCTTTGTTATCTTTGCATCATCTACGGCTACTTCTGTAGGAGTGGGATGGACATCAGCTCTCACCACCTGGGCAGCCTTGGACTTACTTTCCAGCATCGTGAGCATCGCCTTAATGTCCCCAGATTTTGCTTTCGGTGGAGGCTTAGACATTCTAGGCTAACTCCAGCGGCGCCAAATACTCAGCCCCTCTTGGCCTGACCAGCACCACTCGAAGCAGCCAGGAAAGCGTCACAACCAATAGATTAAGGCCAGAGTAGGGGGGTGTTGTTAACCACCTCTCGTCCAGTAGTCCCCATTTGCAGTGTTGTGCCAAGATTCACTAACGCTGCTTCAGCCTATCTGGAGTTCAGCGAAAACCCAGAGTGGGAGGAGGGCGTTAAACACCATTACATAGCTGAAGATTCACTGACACATGAGGCCGCCCATCGAGGGAGGCGCAGTAGGTGCAACACTGGCAGCGAGGTCAAAGATCCTTAACCCCCAGTGCTGCGTGCAGCTCCTACAGGACATGTCGGTGGCTGAAGATTCCCAGTTGCCCTAGTGTATGCATAGATGGTGAAGGTTCAGTTGCCAAGGGGGTGGAGCACGTCTGCAGTAGATGCAGCCGCGATGACGGTGCTCACAGCACCCGAGAAGCCTATGGGTCTCTCTGATCCTGCCAGCGGTGTCTGTAAGGGGCCAAAGCACAAGCAGCCACGGCCACCTGAAGAGCCTTCGCGGTCTTTACTCTCCAGAACCTTGCACCACGCTCAGGCAGCAAGCGGGACAGCAAACCCAGCCGGTATCGGTGGCAGGGACCACCTTCATCTCAGTAGCCCCTATCCCAGTATGATACGATCCAGGGAGCTCATGGCCGCAGTTGGCACACACCAGACAGTTCACTCAGCGGCTCCAAGTGCAACAGTCGCCAATCTTCTTGAGGGCCGCCAACGCCATCTTGAGAATGTGAGCAGCCACCAAAGCTGGTCCTGTGGAGTGCCGCTCAGTGGTTTACCCAGCTCCCGGGTGAAGCAGACTTTGTTTCGGGGGGGAAAACAAGATCTTAGCAATCAATGGGTAAATCACATAGGGGCAGCGAAGTGAAGCCTACATCAGACGCAGCTGCATCACACCTGACCTGGCCACGCCTCTCAGCGCTAGCCATATGTACAGAACTATGTGCTTGATTCAGAGGCAGGGTCGACACTAGGATTTGCGGGTCCCTGGGTGGCAAAATATTTGTGGGGCCAACTTATTTGAATCGCAGATAATTATGTCACAAAATTAGTCTTTCATTTCCGTGGGAATCAAGTAAACTGACGACCAGTGCATGAATTTTAACTTACTGAAGCAATCAAAGCAAAACCCATTTACTGGGAACGTATTGAAGCAGTCAGAGTAAGCAATTCCACAGGTCTTCAAATGTGATCAACGTGAGTAAGCAATTCCACAGGTCTTCAAATGTGATCAACGTGGCTCTAGTGCAAAACAAATGGGGCGCATTAACATACGCAAAGGCACTAAATGTATGTAAAATTGAAATAAACACATTTAAGTCAACTGGCCTTTCCTAATAGATGAACATTCACAATACAAACGAGCATTGTCTTTCAAAAAATGAATCATAAATAACCGGATGGAAGAGATGTTCCTATAACGTTGCTGGCAAAGTAAAAAAGGGACATTCCATTATCCAATACAAGACATGTGCTTTGAAGACACTTTCATGTGTTCTTGTGGGTAAGTGTGTGACCAGAGAACTTGAAGATTTGGGTTACACTTGAGCAAACATGCTTTTTTTGCATTTCGGCCTCAAAAACACCCGAGGGGGATGGCGTCCACACTGTGAAAAAAAAGTGGGGGGGAGGCCCTGTACCCTCAACTTGTATCCTGAAAATCAACAAAGGACCTGGCAGATCATCACCAGTTTACCCTCTGATCCTTTTCCCCCCTCAGCCCAATGTTTGGCTTTCAACAATACTCTTTTTCCTTTTATAAAGAGGACTTGAAAAAGTACAACTGTTGCATTATTTACCCGTCTTGAAGACCACAAATACCAGAATGCAATTCGGCAAAAGGATTAAAAAATGGCTTGAGGGCTTTTTTCAAGACTGAAAGACTCATAACAAAAGATAATGTGAAAAGGTAAGCTTGGTGTTTTACATGGTTTGACAACTGTATGCTTCATATGTTCATAAGTGAAATGTGACATTCTACAAAAAAAAGAAACACATTTGGCACACCAAAGAGTGTGCACATAACACATTTTAATTTTCTTCAAAGAAGACAGATTTGGGCACCTAACGTTTTTTTGTGTGGGCTTTCAAAATGAAATACCCATTTCGAACGCCATTTCCAAAACAACGGTTCTTAAATCAACTATTACTTAGCTTTCACTTTAAAAACTCTGTTAAAACAAGCGTGATAAGTCCCAATTGTGAGGCCCCACATGGTCTGATGGGCTGCTGGAGAGGTGGGCGGAGTGGATATTTGTCTCTAGAAGAGAGTCACAGGGGTGTGAGAGCTGAAAACCTGGCCTCTCTAAGATGGGAGCTCTGTGCCTGAAAGCAGCGCAGTCGTGCAGCCCCCATTTAAAGCAATTCACATTATTCCATATACACTCTGCAGATGGTGGCTGCCTGTAATGTCCCCCCCCGCCTGTAATGTCCTACCTCTATGGTCATTGTTTTATTTGTTTAGAGGACAAGTCCTCTGTTTGTTGCTGTTAGTTAGTAGGCCGTGACCCACGTGTGAAGGGGCGGGGTTACCGCCCAGGAGTGCAGTTCGAGATTAATTAATCAGAGTTCAGACGTGCATTCCTGTCTCTGCGATCCATTGCTTCGTATTTGAATTAATTGCATGCATGCTTCATTGACACACAGCGCTTCAGGCGAAGCGCAGTCGAAATATAACATTGGCAACGAGGCACAAGCAGCATTGAGGCCGGTAACATTGCGTGTCTCAGCACCAGCCCGATCGTGCTCCCGAGACGGACCGACCGGACTTTGGCACCGGAGCGGCCCACCACCCACGCCGTCTCAACACCGAAACCAAGTAAGATCACCGGCAGCCTTAACGGGAGATTCCGTGAAGCAAATCACGACAAAAGCATGCCCTGCGCACACGCGGATGACACGAGGAGCGAACGTATCATTACGCGCAGCGCCATCTGCAAAGACACGTGGAACAAGTCTCCGTCTACGCACACGCGTATCAAAATCAGCCAAGAAAACACCCGAGGTACATAAACGACCACACGCGCACATGCTTCTCAACGTGGCATTCCATTTATATGTCTCAGGAAGTTATTTACTAAAATATCAACAGCAGCATTATACTTGCAGAAACACTCGCCGTATCAAAAGAAACCATCAAAACGCACGCGTTTCATTCAGAAGCCAGCATTTCTCACCAATCGAATTGTACGTCACTGCAACAGCTAACCACTGCATGCTATCCAGCACGATCCAAGCACATATTTGCAACACCTGAACACAAATGCGCGAGCGGCTACCACAAATCACAGAAAAATGTCTGAAACCAACACAGACAGTGGCATCATGAGCCCTGCAGCCAGCTCTACTCCACGCCACCCTGCACCCATGGAAGAGAGTGCATCCGAGTCACTCCAACTACAGGCCATGCAGCCATTTGACATGACAGATACCAGCAGTCTGGCACCTAGATGGATCAGGTGGCTCAAGGAACTCAATATTTACATTGATGCGTCAGGAGTAAGAGAGGAACGCAGACTTAAAGGCATCCTACTACACTCACTTGGACCAGTGGTGCGAGACATCGTCTTTGAAATGCCTGAATCCGGTACAGACACCTTCCAAGGCATTATTGACTCATTAAACACCTACTTCACAACACTGAGAAATGTGGACTATGAAAGACACATATTTCACACATCCACACAAGAAAATGGAGAGACCATGGATAGTTTCGTGATGAGACTCAGGAAAAGAGCGAAGTATTGCAAATATTCAACAGAGGAAGCATTGAAGTCACAAACTATTGCTGGCTGCGAATCACATGATTTTAGAAAAAAACTACTACAAAAGAGCAGAACGCTGGATGAAATCCTGCAGCTGGCACGAGCTGACAACGCCCTAGCACTACAGACAGAATCCTTGGGCAACATCAAGATCACACAATCTGCCTCGACCACGACCATCTGCCCCATCAGATCAACAAGAGACGCATCTGAACAAAAGAAATGCTACAGATGCAGTTTCAAATTCCCACATGTAGGCCCATGTCCGGCCATTGGACATAATTGCAACAAATGTGGTGGAGAAAACCATTTTCAATCTGTCTGCAAGAATATTAACTTCTTTCAACCCTCTGAATCAAACAGAGACACGCGGAGGCACGAGAGCTGCAACGCCAGGAAGGAAAGCCCTAGATCCCCTGCACACCACTCGCCGAAACATACCGGGCGGCAGCCTCACAGCATGTCCCGAGCGGAACCTCGAGAGGAGAGAAGACGTGAAGAAAAAAGAGAATATTCCAGCCGCTATAGGAACAGACATGATTCGCAAAGAAGACATTCCAGACAAAAAATTAGATACATGGATGACTCCCCTCGCAGAGGACACGAGTCATGCTCGTCCTCATCCAGCGGAGACCGGAAACGGGGATACGTCCATGCTATCGGCAACAGCACAGAGTACAGCCCCACCCTATTATTACAGCTCAATGGACAAAATAGAGAATTCCTAATTGACACTGGAGCCACTGTAAATGTGATTAACGATGAAATCTACGAGTCGCTCACCTACAAAAAATTGTTAAAGGAAGCGGACACGCTGATATACCCGTATGGATCAAACAAGCCCCTCAACTGCCAAGGGATGTTCATGGCGAACTGCCAATACAAGGACAAGAGCCAAAAGATAAAAATCTACGTCATAGAAGGTGAAGTGCCAGGAGGCAGCATCCTGAGTTTCAAGGCGACAATACAAATGGGAATCATTCAAATAATGTACCAAATAATGTCAGCATACACCACCAGTCCGAAGGACATGGTGCAGAAAATGTTCCCGGCCCTCTTCACAGGACTAGGGAAATTAAAGGGCAAACAAAACTACACATCAATCCACAGATACCGCCAACCGCACAACATTACCGGGGCATACCTCTAAACATACAACGACATGTGGAAGACGAAATTCAAGCACTATTGCAACAGGATATAATTGAACCGGCATCAGGACCGACACCCTGGGTTTCTCCTATTGTACCGGTACCCAAAAAACAATAAAGACAGCATTAGAATATGTGTGGACATGAGGGCTCCCAATGTAGCCATCGAACGAGAACGGCATCTCGCTCCAAGAATGACCGATATGATGCACCTACTACACGGATCTAAAGTGTTTTCGAAATTGGACCTAAACAAAGGCTACCATCAGCTGGAGTTGCACCCCGATTCGAGATATATTACCACTTTCGCAACACATCTCGGCAGCCGAAATCTTTCAAAACGAGATACACCAAATCATCAAACATATCCCGAACTGTCTAAACTACTCCGATGACATCTTAATATTCAGCACCACTCAAGATAGCCATGACGACACGCTTCGGAGAGTATGCATGGCTCTGGAAAACGCACAGCTAACCCTCATCCCTGAAAAATGCGAAATTAGTAAGTCCACACTGAAATTCTTTGGACATCTTTTCTAGAGTGTGGGCCTAAAACCCGATCCTGAGAAAGTTCAAGCGCTAGTAGAAACTCCCACGCCCACGTCAGTATCCGCAGTACGCTCATTCCTCGGCATGGCGAGCTACTGCACAAGGTACATACAGGACTTCGCGTCGGTGAGCACACCTCTTCGATTACTCACTGGGAAGCACCACGAATTCCAATGGTCCGACGCATGGGAACAGGCATTCCAAGAAATTAAAAAACAAATTGCAGCTGCCTCGTGCATGGCATACTATGACCCTGAGCTCAACACGGAGTTAACGGTAGATGCCAGCCCAGTAGGTCTAGGAGCGATACTAGCGCAATCCAAGCCTGGTGCAAGCCCTGACTCACCCAGAAGAATCGTGGCATACGCAAGCCGCAGCTTATCCACCACGGAATGTGCATACTCCCAGCCTGAAAAGGAAAGTCTAGCGGTAGTATGGGCATGCGAGCACTACCACTTGTTCCTATACGGTCGACCATTTACCATAATCACTGACCACCAAGCCCTCACTACCATCTACGGCAAACCGACAGCCAAAATGCCACCACGCATTGCCCGATGGGGGCTGCGGTTGCAGGAATATTCTTTCAATATCGTTCATCACCCGGGAAAGAACAACAACCTGGCGGATTTTCTATCAAGGTATCCCCTGCCAGCACAAGATGAACGACCATCTGACAAAGCCAACCAATATCTGAACTACTTAGTTAGCAGTGCTCTACCGAAATCCATCACCACAGCACAACTGCTGGAAGAGACACGCAAGGACAAACTAATCCAGACAGTACAGGCATACCTAAGGTCAGATCGGTGGCAGAGCAGCCGAAGGAGTGACCATGAAATACCTCACGGTGAAGAACAACACTTTTCGCACGTTCAAGCTCATCCGACACACCCTGTCCACTTCTCCAGAGGGCCTGTTGCTTAAGGAAAACAGAATCGTCATTCCATCCACAGTACAAAAGCTAATATTGGACATCGCTCACACAGGTCATAGAGGCATAGTATCAACTAAGCGCCAACTCAGGACCAAGGTGTGGATACCTGCAATGGATGAGCGTGTGGAACAACTTCTAGGACAATGCCTACCATGTCAGGCAGTCGCCAAGCGAACATTCCCGGAGCCCATCAGGTCCTCCACAGTGCCTCTACAGGTGTGGGATGAGGTGGCGGTGGATATGTTTGGACCTCTAGCAAACGGCAAATACGTGCTAGTAACCATTGATGAAATGTCACGCTTCCCGGAAGTTCACCTCATCAGATCCACCAGTGCTCAAGAAGTGATACCAGCACTCGACAAAACATTTGCCGATTATGGCATTCCATCTACAGTCAAATCGGACAACGGCCCACCATTCAGTGGACATGGCTTTGCCATGTTCGCAGAGCACCTAGGATTCCAACATCACAAGATCACCCCATTATGGCCCCGAGCCAATGGAATGGTAGAACGGTTTATGGGAAATCTCAAACGTACCCTCCAAATATGCTCCATCACTAATGGTTCATTCATGCAGGCCATCTGCACACTACTGAGGGAATACAGGAACACGCCACACAGCTCGACAGGAGAATGCCCGTCAGCCCTAGTGTTCGGGCGCGTCATCAGAACAAGACTACCACACTATCCGCAAGCCACTCAAACTCCAACCAAGAGGAAGCCACACGAAAGAAAGACAGAGAAAGCAAAGCAAGGATGAAGGAATACGCTGATGCCAGAAGACGAGCAAAACCGAGCTCAGTACAAATAGGTGATCTAGTTTTGGCGCAGCAAAATCATCGGACAAAGACTGAGTATCAAGAGGAAGAAAGAGATGCCGACGACAGTAACAGCGATGAAACACACCAAAGAACCGTCATACCAACTCGCAGCCCATCCAAGAGAGTCATACAAAGACCCTCCAGATGGATTGAAGAAAGCTAAGTGAACCATCCCAAACATTTGTTTAAGTGAAGGGCAGATGTAATCAGCCTACCAGTTAACGTGCGTATCTTGCCCTTTTACGCATGTAAATATGACAAATACGGACCATTTAATGTTGTACTGCGTACCGTGTACGCTTTGATTTATTCATTAAAAAAAAAAACATACTTTCCACCACTAGATGGAAATGTAGCATTTCTTTTGTCACAGCATAGCCTTCTTATGCATGATGGTGAATTTTCAACTGAAAGACCAAATCTGTGACAGCTAAGCGAGCAACACAATAAAGCACGCACCCTTTTAAAATGTGTTTATACCCATAACGTATGTGTTGGATAAGTTTTACTCTCTTGCAGAGGAGAAAACTAATTTTACTCTCTTGAAATTGCATTTACACTCTAATTTGAAAAATCATGCGTAAAATACTCCCACCTCAAAATCTTATCTGGAGCACTGGATGTAATGTCCTACCTCTATGGTCATTGTTTTATTTGTTTAGAGGATGAGTCCTCTGTTTGTTGCTGTTAGTAGTACGTGACCCACGTGTGAAGGGGCGGGGGTACCGCCCAGGAGTGCAGTTCGAGATTAATAAATCAGAGTTCAGACGTGCATTCCTGTCTCTGCGATTCATTGCTTCGTATTTGAATTGATTGCATGCATGCTTCATTGACACACGGCGCTTTAGGCGAAGCGCACCGCCCCTGGCAAAATCAAGTCGGGGCTGAGACCCCCCCCCCACCGGAGAGAAGTGAGAACATGTCCGATTAAGCCCTCCCATCTAGGACTCATATTGGTGTATGGTCCTGGAGGGGAGGGCTTAGGGCAGCGGTATTCAAACTGTGGGACGCGCCCCTCTGGTGGGCCGCAGCCTCATGCACAGGGGGGCGCGCATCCACAGTTCGAAAAGAAAAAAAAAATAAAACTTTACCAAAGGATCGGGCTGTTGCTTCATCAACAAGCAGCAGCCTGATCCACGGCCCCTGCCACACATGCTAAGTGCGACAGGGGCCGGGCCTTTGTGAGGCCTTTGTAACAGCCTATTTATGAAGACAAAAGAAGGTGTGCGCTTTTTATTTTCTTCATGAATAGGCTCTTAATGGAGCCTGAGGCCCCACAAAGGCCTGGCCTCTGTCACACTGTGGGTGGTGGCAGCAGGGTAGTTTCTAGCCCATTTGGTGCCCAGGGTGAAACACTAGGAATGAGCCCCCCCACCTTGCGCCCCACTCCCACCGCACCCCACTCCCACTGCACCCCGCGCACCACTCCCAAACTCAATATAACACTGCACAACATTGGGACACGGGGACCAGTGGGGGCACACATGGGGACACAGGGAGACATGGGGACCAGTGGGGGCACACATTGGGACACAGGGACCAGTGGGGGTGGGCTGGGAGCCTGCTCTGACTTCTGTAATGTCACGTAGTACTCCTGTACTACGTGACAGTCAGAAGAGGCAGCGCCAGCACCTGCTACGGCGCTGCCGAACTCTCTGCCCTCGGCAATCGCCGCCACAAACCCAGACATGTGAACCCCTCCAGCCACGGGCAGGGACTGGGCAATGGCCCCCTCGGGGCAATTGCGTCCCGGGCAGCTGCCGCCTTGCCCGGGCCAAGAATCGGGCCTGGGTGGCAGCAGTGGTGTGGAACTGCCCAAGTGTTCACAATTTGGAATATTTCGGTGAATGCCGTTTTTTATTTTGCATACTTTAATTCTCTCTTCATCCGTCTACAGTAACCTCAAACAAGCATTGGCAATGCCAACCATTTGGGCTTTTGTGCAGGCAGGGGAAAGGCACTTGCCAGGCACAGCCATAGTGGTATTAACTGGCCATTGATTGTAGCAGGTGCAAAATGATGCGAGTACCAGGGCCCATGCAAGGAATTTTGCCACCCTAGGAAACTGTCAGATTGCCGCCCCCATTCCAGATTCTAACCGTTCTCAATCAACCGTCCTCCCACCAACTCCCACCCCCCTACAGCCTTGTGTTCACGAGATGTGTATTGCCCTGCAGGAGGGGGTGACTTCTAGGCCAGCATGCATAAAATGAAATCAACAAACGAATGTGGGGCAGCTCAAAACAGCAGCTTCAGGTGCCCTGACAGATTTGGCACCATACCACGAAAACAAAAGAAACAAGCATTGGCAATGCCAATGGTTTGGGCCTTTTTGTAGACATGGGGAAGGTATTTGCCAGGCACTGCTGTAGTGGTATAAACTGCCCATTGATGGTAGCAGGTGCAAATGGTGCGGCTACCTGGGCATATAACTGCAGTGCCTGGCAAATGCCTAGTACCTACATACAAGTCAAAACTGTTGGCTTTACCAAGGCTTGTTTTAACAGGACTTCAGTGAAGGACACCATAGTGCTTATAAATTGAGTGGCTGTGGGCAGGCCTGGTAAGACATTCTTATTATATCAGTAGCACGTACAGCTCAAATTAAGTGAATAACTCTCAGAAGACTGCTTTGAAAAAACTTTTGCAGCCACTACAAGTACAAGGTTGTATGGTAAGGCTTGACTAAAGCACGCTCAAAGTCATGGTATGGTATGGTAATGTTTATTTATAAAGCGCCTATACACAAGGCAAGTGCTTCAAAGCGCTCAAGGAGGGTGGGAACATGGGGACAAAACAACAGTCGTTCAGAGCCCTTGAAATTCTGAGACGATAATAGTCTTCACAGGCAGAGTAAGTGCAAATAACACAATTGACAGTTGAGACACAGCAAATAGGCCTGCCGACGATTCTGCAGTTTTACCAAGTGTAATTAAGGTGGGTAGACAGGGGAGAACAGACAGACAACCTTCAAACACGGTGCATTCGGATCGTGGAAGTGCACAGGCAGTTCCAGGGGGGGTCCAAGTGCACCCAGTCGGTGGATACGAGGGTAAGTGCAGAGAGAGCCACTCTCTTGGATCCTTTGCATTGAGGGTGGGGTGATTGCAGGGCGCTGAGGCAAGTGCAAGAGAGGACTGGTGAGGTGCCAGGGACCTGTGAGACTTTGAGGTACACCAGGCAGCCAGTCAGCAAGCTGTAGAGAAAAGAAGGGAGAGAGAGAAGGAAGAGGAGAACAGGAAGGTCTGAAGGAGTTTCCGGAACTTAAGGAGATCAGGCTCAAGACGGAGGGTGGCAGGGGGGCTATTCCAGAGGGAGGCCCCTGCTGAGGGTAAGTATCTCCATCCAAATCTCTGCTTGGAGAACCGGCTCATTCGCAGAAGGTTGGAGGTAGATGAGTGGAGGACTCGGGAGGGACAGTTTTTAGGTAGGCAACGTTGCGGATAGGTAGGTTCAAGGCTCCAGAAAGCCTGGTGGACAATGCAGAGGGTCTTCAACTTGATCCTTGCAGCCACAGGGAGCCAGTGAAGGGATTTCAGTGCCAGAGAGATGCAGTCGCTGGCGGCGGCGCTGCTCGTCACCGACACACTGCCATCTTCAGCAACCACACCCCAGTCCCCCACCCCCAATCTTGCTTAGATATTTCGCAGGCACTTACTCTGGCTTTGTTGATTTGAATAGTCTGCTTGGGGCTTGATGTGGAACCCATTCTTGAGCCGCCACATATCCCTTCAACGCAGTTTTTCAGCATGTGTGTTCTGCAAGTAAGTAAGCACGTTTAACGTGGGTTTGCGCACTGGTACATCTACTTACTTGGTTGTCAGTGTAGTCGGCACGCCACCTCGGTCCAGGGGTCCTCCTCACCTGTCCTGACTCCTGCGTCGTGGTCGTCGCAATGCACTGCAGCATTCATACCAGTGAGTTGACGATCGGATTGGTCAAGGGGGGACATGTGGTGCTTGGTGGCGTGCTAATGCACATTGCACAGGTGCCAGCGCTGCCACCACGCCCATTCACCCATCGTGACCCTGACCCGGCCCCAAGTCCGAACCTTCACTGCGCCACCTGGTCTGCTGCTGCAGCCAGCCTTACTACAGACAGTAACTAAAAACAGGACCGGTGCGATTACCAGGCAAGGCAGTAGTGTGGGGGGTGTTAAAAAAAGCATTTTGCAGCTCTAACATTTCCAACATATAGGCAAGCGCCCAACCTTGCCTAGTGATAGCACTGGCCCTGTCAGGGCCTCGCAGTCCCTGACAAATGAGGTGTATGCTTGTTTCTTGGAAGGTAAAACGTTATTAAGCATAAGTGGGGTGTATTTTTTTTTTTTACTGACTCCTTCATTTTTTTAATAAGGGGTGTTTCAAATGAATGTCGAAAACCAGGAAAGTGGGAGTTTTTAAAACATGGAGACAACCATGGCTACAACATTTAGACGCGAGTGCTTTCCATCAGTCCGACTCCCAAACATCACTTGGGTGCAGGGTGAGCCTGGGTAACTGCTTTTTAACATTGTAGACTACTTTACCAGAATTTCTGGTAAACTACAATGTTAAAAGCAGTTAACACTCTTCTCCCCCCCAAACCCCCACCACCCAAGTCTGAAACCACACTTGATTGCATTATACTTCAGCAGAACATCTGATGTGCCACTGAAAGGTTTAAGATTAAGCTACATCCCCAACTCTATCTGGTTACCCAGAGGTAACATTTTAGCAAATGTCACTTGTGGCTGGCCAATCTACAGCAGCACTATTGTAAGTTTGAATTGTTGATGTTTTACTGAACTATGGCACCACACACGTCTTGCTTGGTAGTTTTTAATCGGGAAACGTCTTTACTTCTCGTTTCCCTTGTATTGGGAACTTTTCTTTGGTGGTGGTGGTGGTACTGCACCTTGCAGCTCTACCTTCTGTTTAGCAAGCATTTCATTCTCCCATCCTAGTTGTGTTGCTCTGCCTTTTGAGGGAGGGCTACTACAACCTGGACGATTATAGAGTGCTGGAGTAGGGGCAGTGATGTCTTACTGGAATGCAACTCGATGGCTTAAATCTCCTTCTTACTTGACTTTAGTATATGCAGCGCATGCTAGCCAATGTTTCCACTGTTCTGCGCTGAGCGCGACACCCCCCTCGCGCCATTGCACCAGGTGGGTGACTACATGCAAATTTGCGGTCATATAACTGCCAGTGATGTCACTTCCTGTATTTGCCCCCCCCCAGGAAATTCATAAGTCGGCTCCCCTGGCTGCGGGCACCTTGACCCCCCAAACCCCAAGAACGCGGGGCCCGGCACGACAGCACACACTGCCCATGCATTGGGCCGGTCCTGGCTTAATGACTAGAACCGCTAACAGAGATCTGGAATATGCACATTGCTCTATGTTTAGATGTTATGTTTAAAGTTTGTCGAACGTTATGAAAAAGGAGGAGTGTTGTGTGTGTCTCTTTAAGAGACATGGACACGTCACGTCAAGGAATGAATAAAGGGGTGTCCCGGGTCGTCCGAGGAACAGCCTCGGTATCAAACATCCCCCACTGACAGATCAAAACTGTCAGCAAGACAAAGTTCTCTCGCCACAGTTAGTGTGCGAGCAGAGGCCAGAACACGAATTCCCATGGGCGGCAATAGGCATCACTCTAAAGTGGCGTCCAGTCCCATTATTAACGTGAAGGCGTGATGTTATGTTCTGCTTTACTTGTCCCGTGGTATTGAGTGGAGAGTGGTACTCTTGTTGGAATGTTGCTATGGAATGTTTGTATGTGGTGTGACTGGGACATTCCACTGGTGTCAGTTGGGACCAGCTTTGCCTGTGATGTGTACCGGTGGATGTCTTCCTGCTCACCTTTACACTTGAAATTGTATACCCATTTACTGTTGTATTTTCATCTCTACATGACATGCTCAAATCAAAGTAGCTTCATTGACTACTTAAGTTTATTAAGAGGAGCCCCCAGAAGGCCAACCTTGTTCACGGCAACATCTTCGTGTATAGTTCCATCAACATTCTGGAACGATACACGAAGATGCTGTTGTCACAGATACAGAATGCATGTCAGCACGCATAGAACTATATACAGAGTAGATAGAAATACGATCACCACATCTTCCCCCCCTAATTAATTATACAAACTTGAGTAATAATTTTCCAATGTGTGACATACCTTACTATAACTGTACTAGTAAAACAATTTAATTAACTTAGAAACCATATATAAAAAGGATAGAGTTGTTTCCATGTTGCACCGTCGTATAACTACACACGGAAGTATTCTGTTACTTTCAAGATTTTCAATAATATACATAGTCTTGTTTATAGTTCCACACCCTTTTCCTATGTCTTGATGGTGTTTGACTATTCTCATTACTTTTCTCATGTGGACCTTCACTTGTGGTCTTTCCATGTATTTTTTCATTGTACATACATCTGGGTACATTGATCTTGTCTTTATATGTTCCTTCATCAATGCTTTGTTCTCTTTCATTCTCACTCTCGCTCCTCAACACTTCCTCCTCCTTTGCCAGAATTATATCATTACACGACCACTTTTTGCCGTCCTCTAATATCACAGATTTCTTTGAACACTCTCTCACTCTTTGGGGAGGACGAAATTTTGATTCTCCTCTCATTACACATGTGGGTTCTCTCACCCTTACCCAATCACCTTTCACAATTTTACTCTCTTGAACATGTTTCTGCTTGTCGTAGTATTTTTTGTACTCTTCTTGTTTCTTCTTAACTTTATTGACAATTTCTTCCAAATTGATTTCTTTGTACCTCTTACTCATCATCCAAGCCGGTCTAAGTCTGTTAGTAGAAATTCTTCCTCTCATCAACGTGAAAGGTACTTCCTCAGTCACTGAATGTGGTGTGACTTTGTACGTGTTGAGCGCTTCCTCGAGCGTTTCTTTCCATGGCAGATTGTTGACAATGGCCAATTGAATAATGCCCTTTACGAAGTGATTCATTCTTTCCACTAAACCATTCCCCATGGGATGGTACAGGGCTGTTGTGTTATGTTTAATTGCTCTATCTTTCAGAAACTTGTGTACCTCTAGAGACATAAATTGAGCTCCATTGTCAGATATAAGCTCTTGTGGTTCTCCTTCTCTGTTGAAGATTTCTTCCAAAAACTTTATAACTTTGACAGCGGATCCAGAGTCTTCTACTATACCACATTCTACCCACTTGGATGTATAAATCGACAACTACAATAAAGTAAATTTTCTGTGGCCCTAATTTTTCGTATGGCCCAGCTATATCAATCGCCAATTTAGTCCATACAGTACTGGGAATTCGCACTGGTTGTAAAGGAGTGGTATGTGTCGATTTGCTTTTATCGCTTACTGCACAGTCAGTACAGTCTCTGACAAGAGCCTCCATTTCATCCCACATGTTAGGCCACCAATAGGCTTCTCTTACTCTTCTCTTTGTCAATGTTCTGCCCACATGACCCTCATGGGCAATGTCCATAATTCTCTTCCTCATGTTAGCCGGAGGTATTATTCGATCTCCTCGATAAATAAATGTATTATCACTCGACAATTCATCTTTATGTCTTTCCCAGGACTTAATACTTTCCTCTGTATCTTTCCAACGGCATTTCTCAATAGTTTTTGTTCATGGTCTTGTTCTCTTGCTTCCATCCACTCTGCTTTTGAGAAACTAGGATGTACATGTGCTATTATGCACTCCATATCTTGTTCTTCTGTTATTTCTTCTTTATCCTCACCATCATTTGTGGCATTCTCACACGGTAGACGAGAAAAACAATCCGCTACTACATTGGTTCTTCCAGGTGTATATTTTATATTCACATTATAATAAGTGTCCATCTCCTTATGCGTGGGGACATCGTGTGAGGATTTTTCGAGTTTAAAACATGTATGAGAGGCTTATGGTCAGTTTTAATGTCAACCGGTATGCCCCAAATCAGTCCTTTGAAATGCTCTAATATCCATTTGACACCAAGGGCTTCCTTCTCTATAGTAGAATAATTTTTCTCAGCCCCTCTTAATGTTCTGGAAGCAAAAGCAATGGGAACAACTTCACCTCCTTGTATTTGTTCCAATACACCACCAAGTCCTATGTTACTAGCATCCACCGATATCCTGGTTTTTGCCTTTGAGTCAAACATCTTTAATGCCGGTGCCTTGTTGATCAATGCTTTAATCATCTCAAATTCTTTCTTACATTCTTCTGACCAATCGAACTTCCTTCCCTTGCATATTAGATTTCTATTTTTTTCAGTTCTGTCAGAGTAGTGATCTACAAATTTAGAGTAATATTCAGTTAATCCCATAAAACTCCGAAGTTGGTCCTTATTTTTTGGATCAGGAATCTTAAGAATGGTGTCTACCAATGATTCTTTCGGCTTTATACCATCAGCAGTTATGCGATGACCCAAGTAGGTTACTTCACTTTTCTTGATCTTGCACTTTTCAATTTTGAGCGTCATTCCTTTCTGCTGTATAACCTGTAGTACACCTAACAATTTTGCATCATGTTCCTCCTCAGACATTGCAGATATTAAGATGTCATCTTGGAAATAATATACTCCCTGGAGTCCATCAAACAAATGATGCATTAACCTTTGGAACACAGCGGCTGCTGAGGCTAATCCAAAAGGCATTCTCCTGTATCTGAAAGCCCCTAATGGTGTTACAAAGGATGTCAAATGTCTGGACTCCTCTTCCAACACAACTTGGTGATACGCCGACGATAGATCTAGCGTTGTGAAGTATTTCGCCGGTTTCATGGTAGTCAACATTTCTCCAATGTTTGGCAGAGGATGGCAATCTATCCAAATGTTGACATTCAAGTCTCTTAGATCAACACACATCCTGATTGCTCCGTCAGGTTTTTTAACAATTACAATCGGGGATAACTACTCTGAGCTTTCAATCGGTTCAATAATGTCCTGCATGCATAATTTCTCTAATTCACCTTTCAACGCTTCTCTAGTGCCAATAGGTATGTTTCTCACTTTGTGTACTACAGGATTTGCTCCCCTTCTGAGTATAATGAAATGTTTGAATCCTTTGAGTAAACCAATTCTGTCGTTGAAAACTTCAGGAAAGCTTTTTGCTAAATTATCAGCAGTACTGCAACTGTTTTCAGTGATGCATAGAATGGGCACATTTTCACCTGGATGTATTCTTATTTTTAGTGATGTTTGTTCCCACCATCCAACTATTGAAAATCCATTTTCAGCCACATACAGTCTGCAGTATGTCTTCCGTCCTTCAAAATTCAAATGTACCCAAGTAAAATCTATAATGTTGATTGGAGTTTTTCCATAGCCAGTCGCCTTTATTCTGGTCATCTGTAATTCTTCCATCTTTTTCTTTAGGATCTTCACATATGTCTCCACATCAACCATAGTATATGGGGAGCCAGTATCAACCATGACCTGTAAGGTTATGCCATTAATTTCCATTGGAACCCAAGGTCCCGCACCACCTTCATCAGGCAAAAAGGCAAGTATTTGTACCTCGTCTTCAAATGGATCTGCGATTGCTAACAAATTACTTGATCCACCAACTTCTTCCAACGCTTTTATGCTCGTCGTGGTAGTACCTCTTCCTCTATTATATCTACCAGCGTTTCTCACATAACGGCGGTTATTAAATCTGCCTCTTCCTCTGCTGTTACGACACCATTTACCAAAATGCCCTAATTGTCCACAATTATAACATTCTGCAGTTATGGCTGGGCAATCCTTCTCATTTGCATGTTTGTACCATCCACATTTAAAACATTTGTTGGTTTGTCTATATGTACCCTCTCTCTCTTGTCTGTATACACTGCTGGTGTCAGACTTGACCAATCTTCTGACTATGGCAATCAGATCTTCTTCTTGATTGGTATGTTGTCCAACATCCATTTCTTGGACTGATTTTATCTCGGCATTCTCCATTTTGTTTTGGACCTCTTTCATGCACTTTTCACCTAGTTCAATCGATCTAGCTATTTCCATAGTTTTTTCTAACGTCGGGTTCTTCGCTTGCCACAGGCGTTGTTGGGTGCGTTGATCCGCTACGTGCAGTACCATTTGGTCTCTCAAATATTCATCTGCCACCCCTGTGAAAGCACACGTAGCCAATAACCCTCTTAACGCAGCCAGGTAATCATCTACACTCTCACTCTTATGTTGTCTCCTTGAAAAGAACCTATATCTCTCCAATACTGTGTTGCTTTTATTTCCAAAATGTTTATTTAACTTGGCAATTGCTATGCCGTACTTTCTGGCTCCACTTGAAGATTCTCCCCAACTTTCTTCATCCTGATCTAATCCAGGTAAGGTTCTGAAGATCCTGAGCGCTTCTGCCCCTATACAATTGAGAAGTGTGGCCTCTTTGAGATCATCATTGTATTTGGCTCCACCTATTGCCCTTAAATACACTTGAAAATTGTCTTGCCATTGTTCCCAGGGACATGCTGGATTTCCTGGTAATGCTAAAAACTTCACTGGAGCAGCTACACTCTGCATTTTGTATTACTGTAACATTGATATAGCTGTGTTTTTTTGCTAGTCTTTATTTCATTTAAGTGACCTTTATAGTTCAATAAGCTTTCTCATATTTTCTTCACCGTTTACTTTCACTTTAAAAACGTTTGTTTTATCATTCAGCTCTTTATACAACATCCGTTTATAATATCTCTGGGATATCCACTACTGTGCATGCATACTCCTTAATGCACGTTCCCCTTTACTGTGAACCAAAACGCTAATGCCTCTTTTCGTTTTGTTTGTATATACTTTGGTGAACGTTTCATGAACTGTGAAGCAAAATGACACGTCCTTGATACAGTCGCATGCCGCGTATTCTTTACAGTTTGTTGCCGTCCTTTTTCAAAACAAAGATGGTGGCACGCAAAGTACGCCAGAGGGTGCTTTACTCTAACCTTATAAGCGGTTGGCCCTGCGCTCGCAATGCGTTTGAAGGATGCCGGCCTGTGAGTTAATTAAAAAGCCTTTCTTTATAGTAAAATGCGGTTCGCTTGAGCGCGGCTCACCTTTTCATTTGCTGTCACTCTTTCTTTTACCAGTAACGGAATCTCAGTATAATGCTGCTTCTGATTGAAGTTTTTCTTCCCGTAGCCGCTCTTTAATGTGCCTGGGGGCTCACTTTTCACAACAAGTCCTCGTCGCCAATTGTTGTATTTTCATCTCTACATGAAATGCTCAAATCAAAGTAGCTTGATTGACTACTTAAGTTTATTAAGAGGAGCCCCCAGAAGGCCAACCTTGTTCACGGCAACATCTTTGTGTATAGTTCCATCAACATTCTGGAACGATACACGAAGATGCTGTTGTCACAGATACAGAATGCATGTCAGCACGCATAGAACTATATACAGAGTAGATAGAAATACGATCACCACATTTACCTGCCTGTTATTATATATTCAAGTCTTATTAAAGCCTTGATCTTACTTCACGGACTCAAGACTCTACTTCAACCCAATACCTCAAATATAACACATGGCAGCAGCAAACAGTGGCAGAAGTCAAAGGCCGGCTGAGGCAATATCAATAGACCCCCAGTGGTCTTCAAACTCGGAGCTAGCTCCCGTGGGGAGGGGCGCGCATCCCACAGTGTGAAGCACTATCAAAACCAGCCTTATTTGAATTTCATCGGAGCCCGAGGCTTCCACATTAGTGGAAATAAGCACAGACTGAAAGAAAGTTTCGGACTGTTTATTTCTCGGTTACTGAAGTCAGCAGCAGAGTCCCCTGAAAGAAGGGCACGCTGTGACAACTGTGGCTGTTTAACAGGGGCTAAACTGAAAGGTGACATATTGGAAAGGGGCCGGGAGGAGGCGAAAGAGCAGAGTAGGATAAAAGTAAAAGCACAAAAGGCATCAGTAGCCTGTGCAGAGGTGAAGGGAGAAACAACACGGAAAGGGTGAAGAGTGACAGCCACAGACATGATGGAGAGCGAGGGGGGACGAGGGAGAGAGAGATGAAACTGAACAGGTGGGGAATTATAGAAGCATTATAATGAGTAAGAGCAAGCACAAAGCAAGAGACTGAATGAGTGAAGGTGGAGATAAAGTGGAAGGGAAAGCACAAGGTATATAAAAAGACGAGTAGATAGGGAGAGAAGAAGAGACCACCACACCAGAGAGATGCAGAGCTACAGAGCTTGCAAATATGTTATATAATTCAGTCATCCAGTCCAGGCTTTATTCTTTGTGTAGTGGGACCATTAATCTTGCTGGGAAGGAAACACCAGGACTGGATGACTGGATGGCATGTGACACCGTCAGTGCTCTAGAAAAGGGGAGTAAGAGAGAGAAAATACAAAACATGGTGAAAATATAGCAGACCAAAGGGAGGAGAAGGGAGACACAGAATGCGTAGGAGAAGAGAGGACAACAAAAGGGAGTGAAAGACAAAGAACATGAGCAATTGTAAGAAAGAATGTGAGCGAGGATGATCCAATCGACTGAAACAAGTGAGTGAAAAGGCAGAATGGAAGTCAGGGAGAACCAAGAAACTGCATGAGAGGGACAGCAGAATTGTAGGAATAAAAGGGAAAAAACTAAATAAAATGTAAAGTCAAGGTGCGAGGAAAAGAGTGATAGAAAAGGAACAGGAACGAGCAACGAAGACAAAGGACACTGAAGGAATGAAGGCGAAAAATGATCAAGAATGCAGGAGGGGTGACGGGCGCTGCACCATCTCCACCATTTATAATCTTACTAGCTAACGTGGCGAAGCGGGAGCTCAAAATAAAAAGTGGTCTGGGAGCGGGATTTAGGGATGCCCTTTGAGGACAAACAATGGGAGGCAATATGCTCCTACACCAAGGCAGTGGCTCGCAATGCATGACTAAACCTAGTACAATACAACATATTACAGAGGACAAACCTGACCCCAATAAGGCTTCATAACAATGGTATAGGAATGCATGTGCCTTAAACAGTTTTGAGGGATAGTGTTGGAAGAGATATGCGACATGTGGTCCACGTGGATTGACCCAACACCGCCGATATGCTTATTGGCACAATTCCATTGGAGTAAGTCCAAAAAAACAGCTGAATAGAATGGTTTACTTAGCTATACACCTCTTTGCCAGGATCAAGTCTGTCATGGTTTAGTCCACAGGGACCCAAGATCGCTGACTGGAAGGGAGACTTGCTGAAATGGGCTACAGTGAGTCGTCAGTGTTGACACGACTAGGATTGACATATGCCAATGTAAGTATGTCAGCATGTCCAATAGAACGGAATGGGCAATACTGGCGAGTGGCTTGTTGTAGCCTTCTGATGACAGGCCTCCTTGAATTCACAAATGGTTGGTTACTTATATTTGTCCTTGGTTGATAGGGACAGACGAATAGCCAGAATGACTTGATAGTAGGTTGTGTACACTTGACAGGGGTTGTTGGCACACATATATAAGATCTGTAATTGGGAGGGGGCTGGTGGGGAGTAGGGCAAGTTATTGCATTGATATTCCTGTATATTGGCACTTCCTTTGGCAAGACATGAATAAATGGCTTGAGATTGTATGGAAATTATGTATACTTTTGATTAATGCTATTAAAAAATAGAATGCAAGAGGGAATATGAGAAAGCATGAGCAAGAAAACAGACCAAGGGTGACAGGACAGAGGACCGACAGAAAGAACAGGGGTGGGAGTACCAAGAATTTAGAGCTAGTGGAGAGAGAACAGCGAGTAATGAAGGCATACATTTAGATTCCAAAACATAAAAAACATGTTCTAAGCGAGCCTGTTCCATTGCATGTGTATTCCATATTCAGTGCGTGGATCTTTTACATTAGAAACATATGCTCCCTCCAATCCACCTGCAATGAGAGACCTCCCCTTCAATCCTCCTGCCACAGGAGTACATTATTCGATTCTCATGGTGTCCTCATTGGCACGCAGATTCACCCTCCTAGCAAACCAAATGTCATCCGTATCTCAATAGGATAACCCTCAAAGACATCCAAGCTTGTCCTCCCCTTCAAGGCTAAACAGATTTAGAGCTATGCAATAGAGAGGGTGAAGGTGGCATTTTAGCATGCCACTGCCAACCTATTGGCAAGGAAGCAACTGACCTATGTGCAGGGATAGGTGGGGGGCCCACCTCTAACAATGTTTCTTCAAGTGGGAGGAGGGGGGCAATTAAAAAGTGTGAAGAAAACTGCCTTATGATGAAGCTAAAGGCTTAACTGTTGGGCTCAAATTTTAGATGGCACTTGCCTACTATGACTAGCATCTTCGTTAAACTAAATAGCCACAGAATTGGGGTGAATGGTCCGCACTCATTACCAGCTTTCGAAACTGTCCTACAGCCCCCCAAAATGTGGAAGCTGGCTCCGCCCCTGCTAATATCTGGCTCTGTGTGTTCGTTACTCACAGGCCGGCATATACCTTGTATACCCCTCCCCGTAAGTTTATATATTCTTTACATACAGATAGCAACCAATTAACCTTGTTCAGACCATCCACCTTATGGCGATTTTGCGATTTGCAAAACAAAAAAAAAAAAAAAACAAAACAAAACAAAACAATCGCAAAATTTGCCATTTCCCGCAATTGCCGCTATAAATCATTAAATGAGCGCAAAAAAGACACGTTAGCTTAGTGTGTCTTTTTTCACGCTCATTTAATGATTTAGAGCGAACACAGCTGGCTGCTGATTGCAGCAGCTTGGGGGTTAACACCTCGGCTCTGCGTTGCAGGCGCAGGATTGGGGGAGGGTCACGCAGGCCTGGGAGATGCACAGCATTTGGCTGTGACCCCAGGCACCTCCAAGGCTCATTGAGTGCCCGAGCCGACAGTTGGTGAAGCTAGCCAGGTAAGCACTGGCCTGTCCACTCATCTGCCCCCAACTCAGAGCACCCAAAGAGGCCACTGGACTGTTTTCATTCCCGGCGCTCGACAGGAAAGTAAATTACTTTCCTGTCGAGCGCCGGAAAAGAAAGCATAAACTTAATGCTTCCTGACGCTCGTCTACAATTGGTATCATGCAGCCCAGCCTCAAGGCTGGGCTGCATGATACCAATTGAAGACTCTCGTAGCTGTATTAATTTCAAATTGCTTTACAATTGGTATCATGGGCTGCATGATACCAATTGTAAAGCAATTTGAAAACGAATACAGCTACGAGCGTTTGTATCATGCAGCCCAACCTTGAATCAAGGCTGGGTTGTATGACACCAATTACGCACAAAATTGGGTGTTAAAATTTATGAACAGCAAATGCCATTCGTCCTGTGCAATTTTGGTGGTTATGCAAAGCCAATTTAATGATATATGCATATTTCACCTTGATATGCTAATTTCTGATGACATCACATGCCATTGCATTTGTTAATGAGTTCCCTCCCCCACTTTAATTTGTAGGACTTGACCCCTGGTAGTGTTGTGATGTTTCATTTCTCTTTGTGGGTGTGTTTAGTCACCATGTGTGGGTGGCATAACCTAGGAATTATGACCACCCAAGAGAGTTCATTGTTTGGCTAGGTATTATGGGCTTGCAGTTACTGCCACTGCATTGCCCCTGTGTCTTGGCCTCATGGATTCCTTCCATGGAGAAGTGTAGAGTTGTTCTCCCTCTTTCCTGGGGTCATAGGACATGCGAAAAGCAAACCTATGGACTTCAACCAGGGTTACACTTTGGAATTCAAGCCTATCTGTTAATTTGCTTTCCACTTGTCTGCTGGAAGTAGTGGCACAGCACCATTTCCTTGGAGCTCATCAGGCTGTATCCCCCTTCCCCCACCACAATCCAAAGTGTTAGGCTGTGGTGACTCGACCTGGCTGTCCTACAGAGTGCAGCCAGACAGAACACATTTTGTTCCTCACTAACAAAAGCCTTGCAATTACTTGGTCTTAGGCTAAAAAAGATGTTAAATGATATATTTTTCAATGTTAGAAAATGCCGCAAAAAACGCAGTTGGGTGCCGCAATTTTTTTCTTTTTTGTGCCGCAATATTTTCCATTTCATGCCGCAATTTTCTGGAGGGTCTGCTTGTTCCAAAGATCTCGAAGGATGGCTCTAAATCAGAGGTGCATTGCTCGATCTACACGGGAAAGCCGCACAATTTTGTACACACCCTTAATGATTGTGTACTGCTCTATAGCAGGGGTATGCTAATTTTGGGTCTGCAGATGTTTTGGACTACAACTCCTATCAGCTCAATAAGCATAATCAAAGCAGAGGGTTCATGGGAGTTGAAGTCCAAAACGTCTAGAATGTCAAAGGTAGCAGACCCTTGCTCTATAGTGATCGTTGCATTTCCCCACCGTAGCTGTGCATTGCTGTATTTATATTAAACTGCTAATTGCTCAGCACCCTCCCACTTGCGTCCCTCCGACTGTTTTTACATCTGGTCAGGTGTGAATTGCTTGACGGTTATTTGCAGGTGCCCTTGGTACACTTGACAAGTTGACAGACTATATCGTTTTCTAAGGCTGTCCCCACATTAGACTCCCGTTGCTTAACTCCATACATGACGCACACTGCTGCAAGGGCTGCTGCTTGTCCTGCGCCACTTCAAAGCTCAGTTGCAGGTGCTCACCTTGGCCGAGACCTCCCTCCAGCTCTGGAAGGCGTTGTAGGCGGCGGTCACCGCCTCCCGGCTTTCCGGCAGCCCACAGTCTGACACCCGATGCAGTTCGGTCCCGCTAGCCGGATCCAGCACAGGGAAAGTCGCGGCGACAGTCACCCAGCGGCCGCCAATGAAGCCGCCGGAGCGGAGGAGGGGGGAAGCTTCTATGGAGGAGGAGGCGGACAGGCCGCGGCTGCAGGCCCCAGCGAGCAAGGCTCGCCCTGCTCTGGGGACTTGAGAGCCCAGACTCGAGCAGTATAGCGCCATGTCTGCCCGCCCCTTAGAGGAGGAAACCGGGGAGAAAGAGGAGGCCGTGTGGAGATGGACAGTAAGGAAGGGAGCGGAGGAGAGGTGCTATGTGAGGAAGGAGCGAGGGAAGTGGCCAGCGAAAGAAGTGAAGGGGGCAGATAACGAATGAGGCGGCTATGATGCAGGAGAGGTGGAGTCAGGGGGGAGAAAGACAAGGCAGGACCCAAGCCGCTACTGTTTAATACTCGATCGAATGCAAATGGTGTTTTCCAGGAATCCAAACCATTGTGTTTTATGGACTTTAAAGTTAGCGATCGCTAGTCCCTTTCATGGGCTCCCAGCCGCTGGGGGGCGTGGCATAACAATGCAGAGGAGGGGGCGGGTGGAACTGTCATGCAAACCTAGATATCGGACTACCAAAGTCCGAACTCGCAATTCTCCACTGCTGCATGCTTCTTTTTCTTTTTTTTAAAGTGATTTGCAAGGAACACTCAGTACTCTGGGGGAAAACGTCATAAAACACCACAATAAAGCAGTGGAACTGTGACTCCGGCAGGGGGCGGTAAATGCAGGAAGGGTTGTGGACTGGCCAGGTGTGTTTGTGCGTGGCCTCATGGACACACTGGGAAAGGTATTAATTCAGATTTTCAACACATTCGTTACTGAAAGTCATAATTCTATTAAAGACATGGAGGCGAAGGATTATGCTTTCTCCAAACTTTACTGTTCAGCAGCAAAGAAAACACAAACATGAAAAAAAAGATACAAAAACCATAAAAAACTACAATAACCATGAAGTTTTTGAATTTTGTAGTCCATGTCCATAGGTCCTCCAACTGACCATGTGATTCCAGTAACCAATCAAAACCAAGTCCTCATATAAAACCTCTTGTCCTCTTTCTATTCCTCCTCTTTCTTTGATCCTATGAGGTTGTGTTCAGTACTTAGTTGAACTTCCCTCTGCATCCTAATTCAGATCCCAGATTGCTTGTTGTCTGTCGGCCCTCCTATAGAAACATAAATTAGAAAGGTGACTATAGACCGAATAAAAAATTGGGTGGGACAATCGTATACATAGGTACAGTAAATTATATCTTCAATAAAGCATACAAATATTTCTCATAAGCAGTATGCATAACACATAAACATGATATATCACTTTCTACATTCATACGATTGATAGGGTGGGATAATCCTTTGCCTCCGTGTCTTTAATAGAATTATGACTTTCAGTAACGAATGTGTTGAAAATCAGAATTCTATGTCAAGACCGGAGGCTCGGATTATGCTTGTTCAAAGCTTACTTACCACTACCGATGTCACACTTTCCATGGGCTTAAAATAAAAGGTTTTAAAAGTCGATTCATTCGACCAATCTGCAGCCCTCATAATATCTTCTACTCTGGCTCCTATATTATATGCTTTAGTAGCCATCGCTCCTCTAGAGGAGTGGGCGCCATATTTCTCAACATCTATGCCCGCTTGTACCATCACCCATCTAAGCCATCTAGCTATAGTGGCCGGTGTAATCGCTCTATAAGGTCTACAAATTGCTATCAACAGTTCTGACTCTCCCGGGGGTCTAACCTCCCTCGTCATCTCTTCATATGCCGCTAAGCATCTAACCAGACATAATTTTGGTTGAGTTGGGAACGATTCATAGGAAATAGATCTCAAACCTGTTTTGGTCCTCTTTGTTATAAGAAAAGTCACCCCGTTCGGACCTATACTCTTCCTTTTAACCTCCAGAGCCCTAACATCAGAGGATCTTTTGAATGCTAAAAGACATAAGAGCATAGCCAATTTGCCTGAAATCGCTTTCCGTGACAACTCTTGATTATCCGGCCAAGATAAAAATAGTTTCAAGACTTTATCTACATCCCACAACTGATTATACTTAACACTAGAGGGTTTTAACATCCTTACTCCCTTTAACAATCTACAGATCAAAGGATGTTCACCAATCGCTGCGCCCTCTACTCTAGTGAGCCCGGCAGATATCGCAGACCTGGCTGCGTTGATAGTCCTGTAAGCCTTCCCCTGCGCTGCCATCTGAGCTAAAAAATTAATCACGTGCACTACATCCGCTCTATCGGGATGAATAGTCCTTTCCACACACCAGCTATTCCATCTATCCCAAGCTGATCTATAAGCCTTGTGAGTCCCTGGGGCCCAGGATTCGTTAATGACGTTCTCAGCCTCATTCGATAGTCCTGGCCTAGCCCAAGCTCTCCTGAAATCGCTCACGCTATTAGTCTGAGTCCCCCTGACCTCACTAGTGGATGACTGTGATCTCTGGGATCTCGAATAATAAATTCTGTGACGGGTAGAACTACTGGGTTGTGATATGTCAGTTCTAGTAGACTGGGAAACCACGCCTGCCCGTTCCAGTCCGGCGTAATTATAATAATGGATGCTTTTTGACGTCTCACTTGTGCCAGCGTCCTCGCTATCATTGAAAAAGGAGGAAACGCGTAATTCTTCTGGTGTTCCCAGGATTGAAGGAAGGCATCTGTCGCCTCTGCTTCCGGGTCCGGTCTCCAGCTGAAGAACCGAGGAAGCTGTTTGTTTAACCTCGATGCAAACAGATCAACCTGACAAGGACCCCATCGTGTCATAATTTCCTGGATCACTACCTCGTCCAGCTTCCAATCGCTGGCGTCTCTGAGGTATCTCGAGTTCCAATTGGCCACTTCGTTCATCTGGCCCGGCAGATATTCCGCCGTCACCGAAACTCTTCTCAAAGTTCCCAAAAATCCTTCGCCAGATCCGCCAATAACCTGGACCTCGTCCCCCCCCCAGTCTGTTGATGTACCTGACTGCAGAGACATTGTCCATCTTTAACAGAACGCCACAATGTGCTTTCTCTTGGGTCCAGCATCTCACTGCAAAAGACCCCGCCAACAACTCCAGGCAGTTTATGTGCAGTCTGGTCTCCTGGTCTGACCACCTGCCTCCTGTGGACAGGTTCCCGCATCGGGCTCCCCAGCCCATCTGCTGGCGTTGGATTCGATAATAAGGTCCGGGGATGAACCAAATATGGCTCTCCCGTTCCATGCATCAATATGAACGAGCCACCATTCTAACTCCTCTCTCACCTCCTGTGAAATATTCACTTTTGATTCATAAGAAACGCCCCTCCTGAGGTGAAATATCTTCAACCTCTGGAGTGCCCTGTAATGCAGAGGTCCTGGAAAAATCGCTTGAATTGGTGCCGCTAGCCGGCCCACCAATCTCGCGATGTCCCTCAACGACATCTCTCCCTTCGCTAGGGTATGTCTCAACTGTTTCTTGATATCGTTCACCTTGTGAATGGGTAAACTGAGAGTTCCCTGAATCAAGTCCACTATGAAACCCAGAAACTCTATTGACTGAACCGGTACTATACTGGATTTCTCCCAATTTATCAGGAATCCCAAACTCTCCAACACCTCTATTGTTATCTGAATCTGCTCTATCAACATTTCCTTCTCCTGACACATCAGACATATGTCGTCTAGATAAATTATCAGTCTTATCCCCTGAGCTCTGAGATGAGATATTACGGGTTTCATCATTTTTGTGAAACACCAAGGTGCCGATGCCCGGCCAAAAGGCAGACATCGAAATTCCCAAATCGTTCTCTCCCATCTGAACCTCAGAAATCTGCAGTGCTCCTATGCTATGGGAATAGTCAGATATGCGTCTTTCAAATCTATTCTGGCTAACCAATCTCCCTGAATGAGGGTATCCCTCAACAGATGTATCCCTTCCATTTTGAAATGCCTGTACACTACATAACTGTTTAGACCTCTTAGATTTATGATTGGTCTCGTCTTGTCTTCCTTTTACTATGAACATATTGCTTATGTAACCTCCTACCTGACCTGCAGCGGGTCGAATAGCTCTTTTGTTTTCCAAACCCTGTAATTCTTTTTCCAGTAAGACCTTGTCTTCTCTGCTCATTTCTAAACATTTCGGCAGTTCTTTCTGATATGGAGTTTCTATAAAATCTATATAAAAACCTTGAGCCGTCTGAAGTACCCAGGGATCCCCGGAAATGTTCAACCAATTTTCCAAAAATTGCGCAGCCCTCCCCCCTACCTCTGGGGTCATAGGAAGTATGTATGGTAATCTCACCTGTGTTATTCTGCAGACGCTCCCCTCGCCAGATCCTGCCTCTTCCCCTACTCCTCGATGGGAAGAAAGGTGTATGTCTGCGCTCTTCTTGTTCGCGCCAATTCGCTCTGTCTTGGAAGGATCGGTTGTATTGGAACCGGCCAGCCGAGCAACCCCTACCTCTGCTGGCCCGTCCAAAAATTTGCCTCCCGAAACTCTTTAAGAGAGGCTTGCGCCTTATCCAAGGCTGCTTAAGAATTCACAAATTTGGTGAGTTCCTTGATAAAGGAATCTCCAAATAACTTTCCCTTTGCCGAAGAGGCTGATTCCGAGGAGGCTAATTCACTCAATTTTGGGTCGATTTTAACCAACAAGGATCTCCTCCTTTCAGTGGTTATGGCATGATTAGCATTGCCCAACATGCATATCGCCCTTTGGGCCCATCCTATAAGAATAGCCGGATCTATCAGCTCCCCTTTCACTTTTGCCTCTTCTCCCATCTGGAGGATCTTTGTGAGGAGTCCCGTCATAGCAAGCATCTTATCCTGACATGATCGCCAGGATATATCAAGGCCTTTCCTCACATCTTTCGTGAATTTACTCATAAAGGTTATCATTTTATCATCAATTACAGGTGTATCGGCCGCACCTTCAGGGAGGAGTGGTCTGGGGCATTCTGCCCTCATCTTGCTTCTAGCCTCTTTGGCTAGGGGCGCCCTCAGGTGTTTCTTTAAATATGCTGCAATTCTCTTGGGTGGTTCCCATTCTGATGATCTGGGATGGATCAGTGCTTCTGGATCGAAATCCTCATCTGCACCTCCTAATTCTTCCTTTTCTTTAATGCCTCGTGGCTTTCATCCCCTGATGAGGCTATTGATAAGACTTCCTCCTCTTCAGGATACTCCTCCTCCCACTCATTCTCACCCTCATCTGAGGTATTAGATGATTCTCGTCCCCTGCTAGGCACCACTTTACCTTTTCTCTCCCTTTTTCCACCTTTCCTCCCTGGTGGAGTGCCCGGTGGGTGTGGGCTTCCTCCGCCCTACGGGCTGATTTACTGCCCCCTTTGGATTTCATCCGAGCCTTAAGGTCCTTGACCTCCTCTAGGCCCTGAGAGAATTGGAGCCAATCCTCCATCAGCGCTCTCTGCTGAGGATCATGTCCCAGTGAAGCCCCCAAGGCTTTCTGGAGGACATCAGTCATGGCTGTGTGGCTCCTCTTTTGGCTAACACTAGCCTTCCCCTCATCACTGGAGGAACTCATGATTCTCAGGCCCTGGGGAATGTCAGAATCTTAATGGTATGTAAAAAGAAATATATATATATACCAGGGATTAGTCAACTCTCTCAGTACAGAGAGCCAAATCTTCCAGAATGTAATATCTTCACTGGTTCTGGATATATAGAAAGATATAAAATATATCAAATGACAGGTTTTACCCGGGACTGTGCCCGTATAAACTGTGGTATCTCTGGTAGCCTGCAGGGGCGCTGTTGGCCTCTTGAAACAGGACGCTACGTTCGTTCGAACGATGCATGTTGTTTTGGAATCGCAATCAGCAAAAAAAAAGGATTCCTGTTTAATAACACCATAAAACTCGTGTAACACTCTTGATCCTTCAAAACCTGGAATGGAAGAAGAGAGCGCCGGAACTACGCGGTCCCGTCGCGCTCCTTCTTCCGTGCCGGAGTGCCCTCTTCGACGGGTCCGTGAAGCTGCGGCCGCAACTTCGGGAGCCGCCTACGTTGTAGCGGATATGCTCCGCCTGAAAGGCACGCGCGCGTGTACCAACAAAACAAACAAATTATATCATCAATACACTCACACAATGCATTCACAAGTAATAAAGAAAAGTACTTAACTCGCTGCCGAGCAGCAAAGAAAGAGGAGGAATAGAAAGAGGACAAGAGGTTTTATATGAGGACTTGGTTTTGATTGGTTACTGGAATCACATGGTCAGTTGGAGGACCTATGGACATGGACTACAAAACTCAAAAACTTCATGGTTATTGTAGTTTTTTATAGTTTTTGTATCTTTTTTTCATGTTTGTGTTTTCTTTGCTGCTGAACAGTAAAGTTTGGAGAAAGCATAATCCGAGCCTCCGGTCTTGACATAGAATTCGTCTACGCGGCAGGACAGTTGCACGGATCACTGGACATCTGGATCCATGGTCACACGGATTAGACACACAGCAGGTCGTGAGCACACAACGTCACATTAATATAAGTCGGACACAGACTTGCCACTCATGGAGTCTGCCACCGTACTCCCGCATGTGCCGGTGTTATGTAATATTTAGTCTCTCATACCGATCGGGTTTCGATTGTGTTCGGCTCATCGCTGATTGGCTGCTTTAGGCCTTAGCACCCGTCTCTCATCCGAGCTGTCACAGACAAAAGGAGCAGAGTACCAAGCGAGCTGCCTCTTTGGTTGTAATCGATAAAAAAACGTTTATTCTAAGCTTTGCATTAAAATGCGAGGCTGCCTCTGAGGAAGCCGTCCATGTAAAGCTTTCTCTCAGAATAATAAACAGTGTTTCATCTATAGCCACAACCGAACGAAGCTTGGCATTTCATAAACTGTAACTTATTAAAATAGGAGGCTTCGACTGAGGAAGCCTTTAATGACACGTTACAGTTTATGAAATGTTGAGCTGTGCTCCTTTGTGGTCATGACAAGTTACATCTTGTGATATGTTTCTTAAGGCTCCCTATAGATCCTATGTCAAGACTCGGAGGCTGTGATTATGCTAAATTCTACTCTTTACTTCTCGAGCAGCCATTAAACAAATTTAAATGAACACCAACTAACAATGAACTACATTTCCCAAGATTCTATGTCAAGACTCGGAAGCTCAGATTATGCTCTCAACTTCTCTTTACTACTCGATCAGCAATTTAACCAGTAAACAATTATGAAAAACCAATATAAAAAAAACGACTATTCCCAGCACAATGCAATGAATATGTAGTCCGTTTTTCATAGGCTCATAAAGTCACGTGATTCCTCAGTCCAATCATAGCACATGTCATCACTTTAATTCTTGCTGAAACCTTAGTCCTTCCTCTTTGTTTGCTGCTCGAGCAGCCGAGAGATAAGTATATTGATGTTGTCATTGCAACTGTGGTATTAATGTCAAATTTTATGTTTATTTAGAATGCTTTAGAGCGTGTGTGAGGTTAGAGCGCTTGTTAAGCGGCGCGTAGGAAATTTGGCGGAGCATATCCGCTTGTAGACGCGATGGGCTAGCATATTCCGGCGTTTGGTTGCCTCGTTAGGAGGCACTGTGAAGCAGAAGTTTGTAGCGGTGCGACAGGACTTTGCGGTTCTGGCCCCATTACGAACTTCACTTCAGAGGGTACCAGGAGCATTAGAAAGTCACTGGGACAGAATTCTAAACTAATTTTGAGCCGCAAAACGCCAGAGGCTCAGAGTGAGAGGCGCACTCTCTATACAGATGGCAAGCGCCATCTGGTGGCGGAAAGGCAGCGTTAGAGGCTTGAGGCCGCTGCTGTCCAGCTTATAAGTGACGGGCCAAGCCCAGGTAAACTAGAGCAAACCCCTCATTACACTGCCTGGCTGGGGAGGTAATACTTGAAAAGGTATTGCTAAATATCTTATTGACGGTGACGGGCACAGTCCCAAGAAAAACTGTTGTAATTGCCAAAGACTCGCCTAGCTACAAATAAAAGCATAGATGACGGGGGAGCCCAGTTAAACTGTATCTGTATTCCATGGCACGATTTGAGAAGATGAGCGATTACTCAGAGGGCTCAGAAGGTCCGCATGTGAGCGGCTTACGCATGAGCGAAGCAATCCAAAGGCTGGATAGTGCTGAGAGGCCCCATAGGGAGAGGGGCATAATACAGGACCTGGCTGCTTTGTCGCAGGGCAAAGCACACAGGAAGAAAGGGGGAAGCAGGAAAAAGACCCAAAGGGATAGTAGCTCCCTGACCCCCCACCCCACCGGTTTCATCACGCAGATCCAAAGCGGGAAAGAGAAAGGTAAGGTCTCGTGAGAGGTTGGTCACGAGTTCGAGTGAGTCTGATGATGAATACTGTAGAAGCAGTTCCAGTTTGGACGCAGGCAGTACATCAGAGAGTCAGACCTCCCCAGATGATGACGAGTGGGAGCCCAAGGGCAAGAAAGGCAGGAGGGAGGATGTGGTCCCACATACGGACGAATTTGACTCTGATGAGCTAGTGTATCTGAGGTCTAATGAGTGGGACCCCCAGAAAAGATTGCTGAATATATAAAGAAAAGAATGAGGACACCCTTGAGCAGGCAAGCGAGAAGCAAGCTGAAAGCTGAATGCCTGAGGCCAAGGGTACCGGATGGGGTGGCGGAGACCCCAGAGGTTGACGATGGGATAATCACGTTCCTGGGCAGATATGGCAGGGACGTGAAAAGAGGAATTGACAGGTCCTGGAGGTCCTGTCAGGATAAACCCTTGGACATGTTGGGACCTATTACAAAGATCTGGCCACTCGCTGAGGAAGGAGCCCATTGACCCGGACATTGTGGCTGGTTGGCCACAGAGGACCCTATGACTGTTGCGAAATGCCAACACAGCGCTGGCCACTGAAGGAGAAGGTCCATTTTAATGAAGTTGGATTCTAGACTAGGGGAGCTGGCTTCGTCGGAACAAGCGACGGCGGCGAAGGATATGGCGAAGTTTGCCAGCACATATGTGTCCATGGACAGAGCTCAATCTTCACTAAAGAAAGTTTTCAAGAGAACATTTTTTGACAGGGCTGGAGGAGGAAAGGGCCTCTCGTCCAGCCGCAGTCAATACAGAAGGTCCTATAGTGATAGGTCCAACTCGAAGCAAGAGGACAGAATGTCAAACCCTTTCTTCCCTTCCAGGGGAAGAGGCAGGGGTAGAGAGTGGAGAAGTAACAGTAGAAGCAGCACCAGAATATTTCAGGTGAGGAAAATAAAAGCTTTGGAAAAGGTGGAAATGAGCATTCCTCCAGTAGGAGGGAGAGTAGAGTTGCATGTAGAAAAATGGGAGGAGATATCCTCAGATGCGTGGGTGAGACAGACTGTGCAAGGTTTTCAGTTGGAATTTTGGCAAGATCCGTATCAGGTAATGTTGCCAAGGCAGATAAGGTTCAGCAAACAGGACGAGGATCTCTTGGACAGGGAGGTAGAATTACTCAAAATAAAGAACGCAATAGGCCCAACTGCAGATGGTCAAGGAGGTTTTATAAGCAACCTGTTTTTAATGAAAGGAAAAAACAAGGTAAAGCCAGTAATACATCTAAAAAGGCTGAATTACTTTCTAGAGTACAGACACTTCAAAATGGAAGGGATTCATCTTTCAAGGGACATCCTTCAGAGAGGAAATTGGTTGGCAAGGAGAGATCTCAGAGATGCTTATCTAATTATTCCGATTCAGGTGGATCAGAGGAGACTTACAATTTCTTATGGAAAGGAGAGAAATGGGAGTTCAAATGTCTTCCGTTTGGTCTGGCGTCTGCTCCATGGTGCTTCACCAAACGTTTGAGACCAGTAGTAAGATACCTGAGAGAGCAGGGGATCAGAATGATTATTTACCTGGACAACATCTGCCTGATGTGCCCGGACAGGGAGATTCTGGTGGAGCATATTCAGATGACTACAGTTTTGCTGCAACAACTAGGGTTTCTGATAAACTGGGAGAAGTTGGAGCTAGAACCAGCACGGGAAATGGAGTTTCTAGGCTTCATCTTAGAGGCAACTCAAGGTTCACTCAAACTCCCGTTAGAGAAGGTGTATTCCATAAAGAAGGAGTGTATGATGGCAAGACAGGAAATTTCTTTGAGAGAGATAGCGAGGTTGGTAGGTCGTCTGTCATCATCAATTCAGGCGATTTTTCCAGGATGTCTGCACTACAGAGCATTACAGAGACTGAAGATAGGTCATCTCAGGACAGGCCTATCTTACGAACAAAAGATGGTTATGTCGCAGGAGGCGAAGTTGGAGCTGGAATTGTGGTATTACCACATGGAGGCATGGAATGGCAGGGCGATATTTGGCTCATCCCCGGACGTGGTAATAGAGTTGGATGCCAGTCAATGGGGATGGGGAGCCAGATGTGGAGACCAATTGACCGGGGGGGATGGTCGAGAGCGAGGAGTTGAATTTACACATCAATTGCCTGGAGCTTCTGGCGGGATCCTTCGCAGTCCATTGTTGGACTCAGGAAGGAGTGAAGGGTGCCATTCTTTTAAAGATGGACAATGTTTCGGCAGTCAGATACATAAATCGACTGGGCGGGACGAGATCCAGGATGCTAACAGAGATGGCCAAAGAGTTTTGGCAACTATGCCACCAGAGGGGAGTCAGTGTGAGAGCAGAGCACCTGCCAGGAGTTCTCAATTTGGTGGCAGACTGGAATTTGAGATACTTGAGGGACTCCAGCGATTGGCAACTGGACAGCCCAGTATTTCAGGAGATAATGCATCAGAGAGGTCCGTGTCAGATGTATTTGTTTGCGTCGAGATTGAACAGGAAGATCTCCAAGTTTTACAGCTGGAGACCAGATCCGGAAGCGACAGCGACGGATGCATTTCTCCAGGTTTAGGAACCAGCAAAAGAATATGCCTTCCCTCAGTTCGCCATGATAGCGTGCACAGTGGTGCAGGTCAGGAGGTGGGAAGCAACAGTGATTCTGGTGACACCCGATTGGAGCGGTCAGGCTTGGTTCCCAGACCTTCTGGAGTTGTCATATGAAGCTCCAATTCTGCTACCACACAGAGGATATATTGTTAAATCAGGAGAAACTCACCCATTGGTACAATAAGGGAACTTGAACCTGATAGCATGGGCGATTTCAGGGAGAACTGGTCCAAGCCAGGACTTTTGGGGACGGCTCAGGAGTTTATTAGGGAGTCATGGGCCCCAGCTACCGGGAAAGCCTACAGAGTGGCATGGAGTAGATGGAGTAATTGGTGTATGGAGAGAAAGGTTGATCACATACGAACGGATGTAGTACACATAGTGATTTTTTTGGTAGCTCAGGCAAAAGCTTGCAGGACTATTAACAACTATAGATCGGCGATATCGGCAGGTCATGAGTACATTGAAGGTAGACCAGCATGCGAGCATCCCCTAATATGTAGACTTCTGAAAGGAGACAAATGCATGAGGCCACCCACACCTAGATATTCTTGTCTGTGGGATGTGAGCGTGGTATTAAGGCTGTTTGAGGCTTGGCCAGACAATGAGTTTCTTTCTAGGAAAGCACTGTGGGCTAAACTGCAAGTGATTTCAAGCCCGGCACACAACCAAGTCACGCCCAGCATGTAGTGCGCAAATGAAACCCTTATTTATTTTTTATCTATAAGTTCAATATTCTGAACGATATACCACTCATATCACACCCTTCTCCTGGCTTCCCCCCAACCCCCCGGTCACACTAAACCAGGAATCAAGCTAGTTTGCAAAGGTAAATATTTATTTATGCAGCACAGAAAAGAATACTGTTGGGTTGGTTTAGAACAGATGACACTGTGGTTAGGGGATCCCCCTCAACCCCCCAATAGGCAATTAAATAGATGTGAGGAGAGAGCAGGCATTCAGGAATAGCACAAATCAAACAGAATATCACTCCCACCTTCCCCTTTCATTCACAAGAGAAAAGCTGAATGGACTTTTCAGCTGTCAGAATGGCTTTGAAATTGTCTTTGGAATTGGCTGAGCAAAAACACCAAATGTGGTCAAAAATACTTAAATTGTTATAAATTCCTATGGGAGCCGCTTTGAACAGTTGCACACAATCACAAGCAATAATTTAGTCAAAAGAAAACATTTGAAAGCCCAAAGTCCAAGTGGGAAATTATTGAAAGCTACTTCACATGTGCAAAACATTTCAGAATTTCAGTTCGCGGCAAACATTTCCTTGCGCGATATTCGCTAGAACAGGCCAATCGCACTGATTTTGGGTTCTGTGGATAGCTAAGGATTTCGCTTCTCTCATAAAAACTGAGCGAGTTATATAGGTTTTAGTAAGAGTCGGTTTTTGCAAAATAAGCGTGAGAATGGAAAACAGAAATGCACTTTGAAAATGACAGATGGGTTTGATTACACTATATTATGACTATGAAAAAGCGAATGCCACAGATGGATCTTAGTCACGTGATCAGCGTAACCCGTGTGTAGATACTCTACCTCTTCCTGGGATTTACTTTTCTTAATCAAATCAATAAGTAGTTAGGGTTTAATAACACAGGTGAGAAAAAAGTCAGCGCAAAGATAGTTCTAGCAATACTATGGTTCTGAATTAAAGATGGGATGGGTTTGAGATTGGGATCATACAATGCAGATATATTATGGGTCACTGTTCTTTCTATTAATACTCACAGAATAAGTTATGCAATTGGACCATCAGTTCTGGTCATGGATTGGATCTGGTCTAGGAAGGACAGCAGATCAGGCACGGGACTGGATCAGCTAGGCCGGTCACAGGATTTGCACAGGATCTGCCCTTCTTGTCCTGTGGGTGTTTCAATCAGCTGGATAGCGAGTTCCTCAGGCAAGCCTTGTGGTAGCAAGCCAGAGACTTTCAAGATACTAGTTCAAAAGGCCTTCTCACACCACAATGCTTCACTGGGTTGCAAGAATAAGTTTGAGGATTTAGGCCTTGCTGAAATCAATAGTTCTCTACTGCTGGCAAGAGTGTTGGCATCTGGGTCTGGGAGGATGTTAAAGCTGGATGTAGAACGCTGGATCAGATTGCTTCGATGGAATCAGGAAAGTGGGTGGATCAGTGAGTCGCTATGTGTTGTCAGCTGTCTCTATTTATCCTTTCAAATGACATCACAAAAAGGGTGTATCGGCCGGCTTAACTAAGCTTGCCCCTGTGAGCTGGGATTGGATGAAAACCTCATCTCCGCCTTGCACCTGATTGATTGGGTCAAGGCCGGATGATGTCACATTTTATGGTTTGCTTTACAGTCCTTAGAAACCTCCCTTTAGCCACTGGTCTAAAAATCGGATTTTATCCTAAATACATATTTCTACATTGGTCACCTCTACACAAATCACATACAAAGATTCCATATTGTATGTAGTAGCTGATCCTCAAAATCCCCCAGCTGTGGGATCTTGTTTTACCTTTTTACAGAATTTTGTCCTTTTTGCCATGAACACAATTTCCAAACTTTCTGCAACTTTCCACAAATGTGTTTACCGTAGGGATGTGTGTGTAAAGTTTCACAATTTTTGGCATTAACACAGTTCACATAAAACCACATATATTGCCATTCCTGTCCAGAACATGTTACACAGTTCTGCCGCCTCTTGAAATGTACAGCCAAAAAGTACTCTAACAGATATGTCCTTGGTATATTTTTCACCACTTTGAATCACAAGTTATGAGTCTTTAAAAATTGTTCATGCTTAACAGCAAATAGTCCACCCATTTGTGTCTCCCTGCAGTTCAGGAGCAGCCCCCTCCCTTGGGGAGTTCCTTCTAGGAGCAGTTTACAACCCCTTTCACAACTCCGTTTCCTGGGCTGAAGCTCTGCCATTATTCATTCTCTTGTAGACAAAAGTCTGGCTAATCCACAATTCTCATCTACCAGTGAGTTTACGGTTTCCGCTGAGAGGATTTCCTCTCCCCTTGGAAGAAACCTGTTTTTCCACTTCCGAAGGATTGCAGCTCAGCCAGGCTAATTTATTCTTAATTAAAAATCCAGCAAAAACCAAAACTTATTCCATCAAATCACATGAATACATTACGTTCTTAGCTCTAAGTCTGTGGGATCAAAAACGACAACTAAGATTTGTATTCCTTTTAGCCACAATCCTTTTATGTTTGCTAATCCGGCACACTTTTAGTTTAAATACTTTGAAGTTTCATCAGGAGCTCATCTGACAGCTGTCATTCACAGGTAGCCCAGGGTCAGTTTATAGACAATCAAGTTTTTCTGAAGAAATGTTTTGCTCTTTACACTTTAGGATTTTGTATATTCGCAATGCTTCATTAGATTACATGAATTTTAGTGCCAAGCAAGATTTTGAATGTTGAGAAGTGTTGTCTATAGGCATTTTTGAGTTTTTAGCAACAAAGCCAATGTCATTTGTAGGCACCTTTTTGGAGTTTCATTTGTAAAGTGCTGCTTCTCTCTCTGCACTCTGTTTGCTGGTCATGGAGCCCACTGGCACATTTTCTGCAGTGTGTGCTCTATCCCACCACACATGCACCATGGGTGGCAGGTTGTGCATCCATCTTTTTGTGCATTTGAGAACGTGGTTTTTGTAGGTTTTTGGCGCGCACAAGGGTTTTGCCGCCATTGTTGCTGTTTCTTGCACCATAAATATCAGAGTGATGCCGTATAGCACAGAGGAGTGGGTCAATACATCCCACAAAGTTAACTACTTTGCTATGTTTGATTTCATGCAAGAGAGTGTCTGATGTAAAGGCTTTAGAAGTAAATAGGAAATCCTTTTCACCTTCAGGGGTAATATACTATATAGAGAAGAGAACAAAGACAAACATTAGATCAGTTGAGTGAATGGCTTTCCCGGGAAAACCTAAGTTATGTCCGGTTACGTGTTTGAAAGTGTATGGAGCCAGGGCGAATATGGCGAGGCCCACTGGGGAATATCAATTGTTGATAGCTATTAGGAAACCTTTAAAAGCGGTAGCATCAGCCACTTTTCTAGATGGGTTAGATGATGCATGGCAGAAGCAGGCATAGATGTGGGTCAGTTTGGAGCGCATTCCACGAGGGGTGCTATGGCGGCATCGGCCTTTATGGCAGGAGCCCGCCTGGAAGATATTTTGAGGGCTGCAGACTGGTCTAATGAAGAAACATTTAAGAATTTTTATTTTAGACCGGTAGATCAAGTAGCGTCATTGGTGGTAAGTAAGCTTTAAACAAGCATAATCTGAGCCTCTGAGTCTTGACATAGAATACAGATTTTCCATACATTAGTTACAGAAAGTCATGATTCTATTAAAGACTCAGAGGCGAAAGATTATTCCACCCAATTCAATCGCTACAGTTAAGAGTGTGTAAATATAATATTTGAAGAGTATTTTAATGTTGTAAATGGTACTGTAATGATGTTGTTATGCGATTGCCCACCCATTCATGATGAGATAGGTAATGGTATATGCATGTTTCAACAGGAGCAGAGCAAAAGATAATGGGGAAAGAGGTCAAGTTAAAAAGTCATCTACCGGTTGGGGTGCAATGTTTGGATGTTCGATCAGCAGACGAAAGAGGAAGGACTAAGGTTTCGGCAAGAGTTACAGGGATGACATGTGTTATGATTGGACTGAGGAATCATGCGACTTTATGAGCCTATGAAAAACGGACAACATATTCATTGCATTCTGCTGGGAATTGTAGTTTTTTAATATTGGTTTTTCATAATTGTTTACTGGTTAAATTGCTGTTCGAGTAGTAAAGAGAAGTTGAGAGCATAATCTTTCGCCTCCAAGTATTTAATAGAATCATCATTTTCTGTAACAAATGTATGGAAAATCTATTATATGGGTGAATCTGTAGTTTGTGCTTCATAGGTTTGTTTGTCCATGTGATCTTCTAAGACCAATCACGTCACATTACACACTCTCATAAACACTCTCATAAACACTGAACTTCTTTAATCCTTCTCTTTCTTTGCTGATCGAGCAGCTGAACTAAGTGACATTTATTTTTCTTGATTTATGGAGTGATTGTGAATGTTTGGGTTACTGCAGATTAGAACTGTATAATGCGCTGCATAACTGTTGTGGCTGTGTAAATGCTAACACCAGGCAGGGGATTGAGTTAGTGTGTTTTTATTCACTCAACACACGTAACTCTGTCTTAACAGACAAATCCCCTTTCAGCATACAGTGCAGCAACTGTTGGTATCATCAACATAGTTCTGCTGGTGGTTCCTGTATTTAAGGTAAGTAATGGTCCCTGCCAGGAGGTTAGAAGGGAGAGCGTACGGCAGACTCCATTTCCGTGGCTTGCCTCTCTCTTAATGTCATGAGCAGGGACTGCCGCACGTAATCTCGCGGCTCTTCCCGCAGGACTCCACACGGGACTCCCACCAGATATGCCAAAGGTCCTTTACTCTACATACAGTGAGTGATGCGACGACACATTCATCCTGCAGAAAACTGGTTTCTTTATCTTCGCACTGCGGGAGTCTCGACATAAAGTCTGCCTCAGCATTTTTCCATCCTGCAATTTGCTGTATCTCATACGTATATTCTTGAAGCTTGGCAGCAAGGCGAGGTGTCGCTGTGCGGGTTCCTCCCGGGCTAAGTAGGTGCACTAGGGGTTTGTGATCGGTAACCAGCTGAAATTCTGTACCCCATACGTATGTGCAGAAGTAATCCACGGCCCATGCACATGCTAACATCTCCTTTTCAATGGTAGAATTTTTTAATGCTTGTGAGAGGGCCTTGGATGCAACGCAACAATATGTTCTTCACTGCCTTTCTTTTGCATGAGTGTTGCTCCTATACCATATGCGCTGGCCATCCGTGGTAATCATGGTGCCTCATTACGAGGTTGGAGGTAGCCTTGCTGCGAGCAGAACTCGTAGTATGGCGGTACGGTACCAACGATGCCAGTAGTGATACTGGCACCATTGTTGCCTTACCGCCATACTTGTAATGAGGCCCATGGTCTTCCATTGGGGATTGAAGGGTTGCAGGCAGGGCATATGCATTATTCCCTCTTTGACATCTTCAAATGCCTTAGCTTGTTCTGCCTCCCACTGGTACTCCACGCCTTTCTTGAGCAATTCTCTCATTGGAGCAGTGATCTCTGAACAATTTGGTACAAATTTTGCATAGTATTCCGATAGTCCCAAAAAGGATCTCAGCTCTTCTTTGCTGGTTGGGGGAGGCACCTTCACGATTGCTTGCAGTAATTCTTTCTTGGGACTGATAGCTGCCTTGGATATGGTGTATCCCAGATATTCTACTTCATCCACCTGTAGTACGCATTTGTTGTAGTGTAGTCGCACTCCTGCTTCCTGCAATTTTGCCAACACTTTGCGGAGAGCTGTATCATGTGTCTCCATATCTTCTGCGTATATTAATATGTCATCCTGGAAGTAAGAGACATTACCAATGAGTTTCAAGAGTGAGTCCATCATGCGTTGGAACGCTGAGGACAACCCAAATGGCATTCATGTGAATTGATATGTTCCAAATGGGGTTATGAACGCCATGAGGGGTTTGGATTCTCGATGTAAGGTGATCTGGTGGTAGGCATCCCTCATATCTAATTTTGAAAATACTTTAGCCTCCTTCATGAGCAAGATCAGTTCATTTATGCACGGTAAGGGGTAACTGTCCGTTGCCACCTCCAGATTTAGGCTGCGTAAATGAATGCAAATACGCAAGTCGCCGGTATGCTGTTTCTTTATGAGAACCACTGGGCTGAGCCATTCTAATGACTCCACTGTGTCTATGGTTTCTTCCGATAGAATCTTGTTGAGCTTTTCTTGTAGTGCAACTCTCGCCGGCACAGGTCTCACCCTATGCTTGACTGGTACTGCTCCCTTTTTTATCTTGTGCACATTGTTTTTGATGAAGCCAGGCATGTCTGAAAATAATGAATGAAATTCTTCTTTTCTGATTGAGGCACCATTTCTGTTTATGGACAGGACTTGTCCCTCCACGGTGGTGTCGAGACTGATTTGCAATTTGGCCTGGTCACCCCAGCCTAATACTGGTGGTCCTTTTTCTGCAGGATACACTTTGGTTTTGGTGACCCTGTTCTTGGATTCCACTGTCGCTCTGATGTACCCCAAAAGATTCACACAGGCATCTCTGTATGCCATGGGACTAATGTTCGTTTTGTAGCCTTCTATTCTTTTTCTTCCCACCATGCTTTTCTATAAGTTTAAAAGTAGTATGGTGAAGTTGGAACCCGAGTCTGCCATCACTCGTGTTTCATGGCCATCGACTTTAATGGTACAGTAGGGCTTTTTGTTCACCATGAGAACTGTGGCGCATGCTTCTTCATCTGAGTAGGCCTCATCTCTGCGCTCTTCGCTCTGGATTGCTGCCACAGTCTTCCTCACTTTCCACATGCACACCAACGCAAAATGTCCATACCTTCTGCATTTCAAACATTCTTTATTCCTTGCCGAGCATTCTCTGCTGTTGGCTAGGTGGCTTGTACTGGCGCAACTGTGGCACTTCAACGCTTCACGTTTCACTGCTGCATCATCTCTTAGCTTAACTACGTAGTCGTCCAGGGTTCTGCTGGGTCTGTCTTCCTGCTATAGAATCTTATTCTGTGTAGTACCACATTTTCTTTACATTCCTTTTTGTTTCTTAATTGACATCACCTTCTCCTGTCGGGGCTTCTGGGTTCAGGCCTGCAAAAGTTCTTTGTCCTTCCACGGCCAGCCTATCTAGTAGCATAGCCTTCTTGCGCGCCACTGGATAGCCTGTTCCACCCATCGCTTCCAAATAAGTTTGAAACAAAGGTTCCCATTGGAGCCATGAAATGGCTGGCTTGCCTGGAACTTGCAGGAACGGAGGTGGCAGAGTTGCTCCTTCCATCGTAGGGCAGCTGGGCCAATCTGATCCTCATCGCCAATTATGTTGTGGCCATGTAAATGATCACACCAGGCACGGGATTGAGTTAGTGTGCTTTCATTCACTCAACACATGTAACGCTGTCTTATCATACAATTCACCTTTCAGCATACAGTGCAACAACTGTTGGTATCATCAATATAGTTCTGCTGGTGGTTCCTGTATTTAAGGTAAGTAGTGGTCCCTGGCAGGAGGATACAAGGGAGAGCGTAGGGCAGCCTGCCTTTCCGTGGCTTGCCTCGCTCTTAATATCATGTGCAGGGACTGCTGCTCGTAATCTTGCGGCTCCTCCCGCGGGACACCCCAAAGGACATGCTGAAGATCCTTTACTCTACAGTGACGTCGGGCGTGCAGCGCAGGGGATAATTGGCGGAGCTTATCCGCAACAGGGAGCACGACAGGGCGAACAAGCTCCAGCATTCCAAAGCCTCAGTAGGAGGAACTGCCGCACGGAATATCGCGCTGGGTGCGACGGGACCTCAGTGGTTCCGGCGCTATTGCAAACTTCCGTGGGCAGCGAGTAGGAGGATTATCCATAGACAGGAGAAAAAATATAATTGATTAACGAGCGGAAAGCTCGTAGAATGGCTACACGTTCAGTGCAGCAAGTACTCATTCCGCAGAACACGGAGGAACGAATTGAGCTATACGCCCTCTAGTGGCCACAAGTGTGCACCGCAGCATCAACTGCAACAGGTGCAGGTGGACATAGACGGGCACAGTGCCTGGAAAAATTGTGAAACAAGAGCAGAGTCGTGTCCTAGGAGGAGGTGAGGCTATATATGTATATATATATAATTTCACGGCCCACTGTAGCAGCCGTGTAGTTATGGTTAAGTTGCTAAACCCATAGGAAGACCACTTTTTGGGTGGCTTATAACTTCGCTCCCCCTGGAGGAATCCTCACCAAACTTTGCAAAAAGAAGTATATGGCCCACTCTGAATTATTTTGGAAAGTTTGGTGAGGTTTCGTGCTGGGGGGCAAAGTTATAGGGGAGGTCCCACATTTTTTTTTTCTCCATGGACTGAATGGCCAAAAACTTTGCGGATTTGCGCATGGCTACAGGCCAAACGCTGGATGGATTTTAACCAAATTTGCGGCAGGAGTGGGGGCTTGGTTCCGAAAGCGTGCTTTTGTGTGTTTGGTGGAAATCGAACCAGTACTTTTCATGAAAAGAACTGGAATGTACATCTAAAAAAATTAGTAATATCTGGCTCCCCTCTGCGGACCCATTTCCCTGTTCGCTCCACGGACAAAAGTCTCATTGGCTTTCAGTACGCCGTGATGTCAGCAAACATTTTACGCGGCCAGTGGTTGGCTGCAGGGAAGCGTGCTGTAAACGCTGCCATGGTCTATCGGAGGACAGTGCGGCACTGAAAAGGCCTGGCTGTCACGCCCTCTCACACACCCCATCTCTCATTTCCCCCCTCACACCTGTCTCTCTCATCAGGCGCTTCTCGCCGTTGTATTCTCCATTCACATCAGCCGGGGAAGCACGGCAGGCGGGATACCATGTTGGGCGGACCCGCCTCTTTTCGCCCTTTTCCGCGTTGGCAGTTGCCATGGCGCCTCCTGCACAGCCGGCGACGCCAGGATACCATGAAGTACCGGCAGCCCCAATCGCTGGCCGCGTTGCGCTCCACGTAACGTGTGCGAGCGGTCACGTGATGCGTCACGTGACACCGCTCGCCGCTTCAAAAGAAGCCGGCAAACAAGACACTTTGCTTCACAGCTACTTCTACGGAGGACTGCCAGGCGTTACCTTTTGCTTCTTGTTACTCTCCTTGCCTCGACCTTGGAACGCTTCACTTGGACCTGCTCTCGGATTACCCTTGGACTCTGGCGTGCTCTCTGATCTTCCGGACACCTGACACCTGTTTGTACTCTGGACTTGCTTTTGGATTACCCTTCTGTTTCTGCAAACCTCGGATTGCTTCAAGTTTTGCCATGGATCAAGTTCTTGCTCCACCAGGTGTTTTCAGGAGTGCCAAGTACATCATCACAGGCTGCTGTGGGTTCCCCTGCTGTCTGCATAGGTTTCTTACCTATACTCCACCCCTTTTAGGTAAGCTGGTGTCACTGCATCTTGTTTGCTCCCTCTGCCAATTGCCTTTTGGGTGTTTCCTTGATTATAACCCTTTTGCCTTACAGCACTCAGGGGTCCTTCCGGCGTTCCCGGTACCAGGCTGACGACGACACTCCCACCTGTGGCCTCAAAGATTGCTAGGGCAGTATTTTACATTCTGCTCGAGCGGTACTTGGGGACGGAGGCATTACATAACTGCACGACCATCAAGTTGGACCCATCAAGTTAGAACAGACTGTGAAGCCTATGGTCGTCCAGTTATGGATGTTTCAGCCGGGGACCCTGTGACTGCCTTAATGCAAGCAGTGACATCGCTTAGGGCAGAAATGGCAGCTGCTACCACTTCACTCCGCACTGACCTGGCCACTGCCACCACTGCACTGAACCACCGTCTTGATTCCATGCAAAGCACACGACATCCCTTACCTGTTGACGCCGAGTTCGGCGATGCTGCCCCATCCCAAAACCCGATTCCCGTCACACCACCCACTCTGCCAGCCCCGTCTGTGGTGGTTCAGACCCCATTTCCTCTAGCAGCCCCTGAGAGGTATCAGGGGGATCCTTTGAAATATCGCACCTTCATAAATCAGTGCAAACTGCATTTCTTGTGCCGACCCCAGGCTTTCTCTGATCCGGTCTCTAAGGCAGCGTTTCTTCTCTCCCATTTGTCGGGTGTGGCAGCCACGTAGGCTAACCCATTGTTGGAGGGCAACCATCCTGCTCTGTACGATTTTGAGTTATTGACCCAACAAATGGCCAAGGTTTTTGACACTAGATATAAAGCCCAATCCAGAGACATGGAACTCCTAGATCTTACTCAAGGCCGGTCCACCCTCATTGAGTATATCACCAAGTTCAACCAACTCGCTACTGAGACCTTCTGGCCAGAGAACAAAAAAGCAGTGATCTATTATCGGGGCTTGTGTGGTTCCATGAAGGATGCTTTATCTGTGGTGCCTTCTCTTCCCTCACTCTATATCGATCTAGTTGATTTGACCTTGCAAATCGACGCCAGGCGGGCAGAACGTAAGGGGGAAGCAGGGCTATCTCATACCTCACTTTCAACCACATCCGGCACCTCACCCGAACCCATGCAGATCAGCGGGGTACGCAGCCCCATTACTCATGCCGAACGAGAGCGCAGAAGGGCGGACAACGCTTGCTTCTACTGCCGTCCCAACGGGCATTTTGTAAAGGAGTGTCCCCGTCGGCCAAGGAACAAAATTCCGGGTTTTCCAAAGACTCGCCCTTGAGATCAGGGGTTGGGGCGAGTCCTATACAAAATTCCTCTGATCCGGCTTTTGGTCCCGTCCGACCTGTGGTGGTACAAGCTTCCTTAAACCCTGCTGCAGGTATCTCCCATGCAGTACGAATAGTGATCGACTCTGGAGCGACAGGCTGCTTTATAGATATAGCGCTAGCCAGTTCACTAAACTTACCTCCGATCAAAAAGAAACACCCCGAACCGGTTCATGCAGTAGACGGGACGTCCCTAGCCTCTGGACCAATCTTGCAACAGACAGCCCCGTTGGAATTAGTCATACAGGAAGTCCATAGAGAGACCATGTCATTTGACCTCATAGCCACGCCTCAGTTTGGAGTTATCCTGGGCATTCCTTGGCTAAAGAGGCACAATCCTCTGATTAACTGGGGCACAGGTCAGGTCTCCTTTGAATCAGAAACGTGCCAATACTACTGCCTGCTCGAGACACCTCGGGTTTCCAGTCCCGCAGACATCCTAGGGGTAGTCGCTTCTTTAGCCATAGAAGACAGACCCGACACCCAGGACACTCACATGATAGGGGCGGTCACGAACAACATACCACCTGAGTATTATGAATTTCGGGCTGTGTTTGACAAAGGCTCTGCGGAAGGTCTTCCTCCGCATCGATCCTACGACTGCCCCATTGATTTAGTCCCGGACGCCCCCATCCCAAAGGGCCGGATCTACTCCCTAACCCAGACGGAAGAGTGAGTCCTGCAGGAATACATACATCAGGCCCTGCGTCTGGGTCACATTCGCCCATCAACATCCCCAGCTGCAAGTCCTATCTTCTTTGTGCCAAAGAAGGAAGGGGATCTCCGTCCTTGCATAGATTACAGGCGTTTGAACGCCATCACAGTAAAAAACCGCTATCCCATACCTCCCATTACCCCATTGTTAGACAAACTCACTCATGCCACGATTTACACCAAACTGGATCTTCGGGGAGCGTACAATCTCATACGCATGCGTGATGGAGATGAATGGAAGACAGCCTTCTGCTCACGACAGTTAGAGTAGAGTATACAGTTATGCCGTTTGGCCTCTGTAATGCTCCTGCTACGTTTCAGCGCTTCATGGATGACATATTTGGCGATATCCTGAACGCCTACGTGTTAGTGTACTTAGATGACATATTGGTTTTCTCTTCCTCCCTCGATGAACACATCACGCATGTCAAGGAAGTGTTGTTGTGTCTCCAAGCCAACGCACTATTTGCTAAACCCGAGAAGTGCATTTTCCACACAAGTCAGGTTGAGTTCTTGGGGTTCCATATCTCTCACGGGGGTCTCTCTATGAATCAGTCCAAAGTCCGGGCAATCAACGAATGGCCAATTCCGACCACACTCAAGCACCTGCAGTCATTTTTGGGTTCCGCTAACTTTTACTGACGATTCATTGCTGGGTTCTCCTCTATTGTAGCAGCACTCACTGCGCTCACTAGTCCTTCCGTCCCCTATGTCTGGTCCGTGACACAACAAAACGCCTTGACTCTCTGAAAACTATGTTCACCACTGCTCCTGTGTTACAACACCCTGACCCTGAACTCCCGTTTGTCCTCGAGGCAGACGCATCCTCCTATGCACTAGACGCTGTACTGTCCCAACCATGTCCTGCCACTGGTCGTTTGCATCCGGTTGCATTTCACTCTCGTAAGTTCACGGCAAGCGAATTGCACTACACAGTTACAGAAAAAGAACTATTGGCCATTAAGGACGCTCTACAGACCTGGAGACACCACCTCCTGGGTGCAAAACACCAGACGGTGGTGTTCTCCGATCATAAGAATCTCCAGGACCTTGCCTCTCTGAAATGTACAAACAGCCGACAAGTACGTTGGCATCTCTTCTTTGCCGCGTTCGACTTCGTGGTCAAACATAGACCTGGTGTCGGGCATGGGAAAGCAGACGCTCAGTCTCGTTCCCCTGGGGGGGAGGTTCTCCCATCCTTCCCGGAAACCTTGTTGAGTGAGACTCATGTAGTTTGTGTCTGCACACCGTCACCTTCTTTACAGTCCACCATACGACAGTGGGTCTCCCGCTATGCACAATCACTAACAGAATGGGATCCGGTTATGCAGGATGGGCTGCCCTTTGTACACGGGAAGCTCTTTCTTCCCACAAGTGAAACCAGGAACCTGGCGTTAGAGTGGTCTCATGATGCTGCCATTAATGGTCACCCCGGGCAGCATCGTACTCTGGACCTACTCAAACGCTGGTGTTGGTGGCCGACTATGAAACGCGACGTACAGAACTACGTCAATACCTGCTCAGTCTGTGTCCAGGGCAAGTCACGCAGGGGCCGACCTTTGGGTCTTCTTCCTCTCCCGGTTCCTCCACGACCCTGGCACACGGTCTCAATGGACCTGATTACCGACCTGCCACGTACACAGGGTTTCGATACTATTTGGGTCGTTGTCGACTCCTATACCAAACTGGCCCGTTTCATACCATGCAAGGGGGTACCCTCAGCCCCGGTCTTAGCCAAGCATTTCTTTAGGTCTGTGTTCTGTCTCTTTGGCCTGCCGCATGTTTTGGTGTCCGATCGAGGCACACAGTTCACCTCCCGTTTCTGGCGGGCCCTCACCTCTCTGTTGGGTATTGATGCTCATTATTCCTCTGCTTACCATCCAGAGAGCGACGGGCAAACCGAGAGGGTCAATCAGACATTGGAGCAGTACCTACGCTGCCTAACGTTACAGTATCAGGACACTTGGCTTAACCTCTTGCATCTCGCCGAGTTCGCTTATAACAATACACTGCACTCTGCTACTGGGTTCTCACCTTTCTTCGCCCTCTATGGCCAACACCCCCATACTCTCCCCATTCCAGACTTCTCCTCTTCTGATACCCCCGCCGCTTCAGCCTGCGCTTGGGATTTGGTCTCAGTCCATGCCCAAACATTGGTCCACCTGCGCGAGGCCCAAACCTCCATGAAAACCGCTGCTGACAGGAGGAGGGCGGATGCGCCTGCTTACAAAGTGGGGACCGGGTTTGGCTCTCTACCCGCCATTTGCACATCCCTGGCTGTCGCAAACTTCTCCCTCGCTTTGTGGGTCCGTATGAGGTGGTCAAGGTCCTGAACCCGGTGGCTATGCACCTGGCGGTGCCTCCCGCCTGGCGGATCAACCCGGTATTTCACGTCTCCCTGCTTAAGCCATGCCCTGGCCCTACCCGGTTGGCTGCCCCTCCTGCCCCGGTCTTTGTCTCGTCCCCCGATGTGTTTGAGGTGCGGGCTATTCTGGGTTCCCGTATATACAGTGGCGGGTTGCAGTATCTAGTAGACTGGCTGGGTTACGGCCCTGAGGACCTCTCCTGGATTGCTTCCCGGGATGTTCACGCTCCTTGCCTGGTGGCCCAGTTTCACCGGGAACATCCATCCAGCCCACGCGGTTGTGGGCCTTTGAGGGGGGGCTCTGTCACGCCCTCTCACACACCCCATCTCTCACTTCCCCCCCTCACACCTGTCTCTCTCATCAGGCGCTTCTCGCCGTCGTATTCTCCATTCACATCAGCAGGGGAAGCACGGCAGGCGGGATACCATGTTGGGAGGACCCGCCTCTTTTCGCCCTTTTCCGCGTTGGCCGTTGCCATGGCTCCTCCTGCACAGCCGGCGATGCCAGGATACCAGGAAGTACCGGCAGCCCCAATCGCTGGCCGCGTTGCGCTCCACGTAACGTGCACGAGCGGTCACGTGATGCCTCACGTGACACCGCTCGCCGCTTCAAAAGAAGCCGGCAAACAAGACACTTTGCTTCACAGCTACTTCTACGGAGGACTGCCAGGCGTTACCTTTTGCTTCTTGTTACTCTCCTTGCTTCGACCTTGGAATGCTTCACTTGGACCTGCTCTCGGATTACCCTTGGACTCTGGCGTTCTCTCTGATCTTCCGGACACCTGACACCTGTTTGTACTCTGGACTTGCTTTTGGATTACCCTTCTGTTTCTGCAAACCTCGGATTGCTTCAAGTTTTGCCACGGATCAAGTTCTTGCTCCACCAGGTGTTTTCAGGGGTGCCAAGTACATCATCTCAGCCTGCTGTGGGTTCCCCTGCTGTCTGCATAGGTTTCTTACCTCTACTCCACCCCTTTTAGGTAAGCTGGTGTCACTGCATCTTGTTTGCTCCCTCTGCCAATTGCCTTTTGGGTGTTTCCTTGATTATAACCCTTTTGCCTTACAGCACTCAGGGGTCCTTCCGGCGTTCCCGGTACCAGGCTGACGACGACACTCCCACTTGTGGCCTCAAAGATTGCTAGGGCAGTATTTTACATTCTGCTCGAGCGGTACTTGGGGACGGAGGCATTACATAACTGCACGACCATCAAGTCGGACCCATCAAATTAGAACACTGGCAAACATACTTTACGTCATGTGGTGGTGGGAAGAAGGGATGGATAGGATGGGGAAGCAAGAAGTGGTTCATGTGAGATATGTCATTAGGTGGAAGAAGACGGTGATGTGCCTACAGTATCAGTGTGTACTGCAGCAATTCGCGGGTCCCTCCACAGGCGACTACCATGTGTGGGGAATGCATACACCCTTTGTTACGGCACGGTAGCTCATACCGCGACCTCTTGCCGTGGCAGCTGAATTGCATAAGGGGAGTGCATTGCACATGACACTGGTTGCAAGTAGGTTTCACATTGTTGCCTTCTGTGTGTGGTTTGTGAACATTGCATACATTGTTCGTTCGATGGGAGCACCAGAAGTGAGCTGACATTCGTATATTGTTGGTTCCATGGGTGTGGTCACTTTTAGAACATCCTACAGTTTTCGGTGTATGGCTGGAGATGGTGCAGTGGCAAGTCCTGCAGTGTGGACACTGGGTGCAGTGTTGGAATACTGTCAATGTAGAAGAGGGCAGGGTTAAAGTGCATCTTCTAGTGTGTCAACTGGGTGAAATGTTCTAATAGTGTGTAGATAGAAGTGGATAGGGTTGACGTGGCTATTGTATGGGCTTGGGTAGTGTGCATTGCGCGGAGTGCTGACTATTGTACTGCACTGTGAAGCATTGGTTTTTTGGACTGAATAGACTGTTGGGAGCAGGGCCACTGTTGTGAACAATGTTTTGGGTTGGGTGGCAGTAACAACATATTATGTGAATAAAAGTGGGTAGGGGTGCCGGAGGCTGTGTTATGTTTGTAGATTCTGCTAACTGTTGCATGTTTCCATGTATAGCTGTATTCCGTTGCAGAGATTGGGTAGGAGTGCCGGTGGCTGTGGTACATTTGGGGATTCTGGTACTTGATCAAATGTTGACATGCATGGTTGCATTACGTTGCATTGGTTATGTCCAATGCTTTGTGGAGATTGGTGGGAGTAGAGCCAATGTTGTGAAGATTTTGTGTTTTGGTTGACAGTGACACAATAATTAGTGAATTGAAGTAGGTAGCGGTGCCAGAGGCTGTGGTATGTTTGTGGATTCTGATAACTGTTACATGTTTGTATGCATCGCTGTGTTGTGTTGCAGGGGTTGGGTAGAAGTGCTGCTGGCTATGTTACGTTTATGGATTGTGGGATCTGGCCACATGCTTGCATGCATGGCTCCATTATGTTGTGCTGGGCGTGGGCAAGGCCTAGACTCTTGTGTGCATGGCCAAAGTCGTGATGGGTGCCGCTCTGGATGATTTTGGATGCTGAAATCGTGGATTCTTTTCCAGAACTTTCTACTGGAGGTGCTTTGGAAGCACACGCGACGGGCACTCAAAGTGTGTAACGGTAAATATGGAGTGCTGTACAGAAATTATAGTGTTGCCTGCAGAGGTCTTGGCTGTCGTCGGTGCATGCATGTGTGAATATTTCACAGAACCCAATGAGGGAGTGCTGGAAAAAGAACAGCGGAAAGGGAAGAAGTACTGTCTCTGCTTAACTGGGGTGTAGCCATCGATGTACCTGGGAAAGCGCACATGTCACATCCTGCCATTCTGAGCAAAGTGGGCATGGAAATGGAACTACGGATGTTATCCAATCAGATGTTCAGGGTGTGGTTGACAGGAAGGGGCGGGTCTATTTTTTCCCATTACTCTGTGTAGTGAGGTCGGTAGAGATGGAGAAACGCACAGTGCTGATCATGGATGATATTTTGTGCAACATCTGCACAGGTGTGCCGTCCAAAGAGGCGTTGCTGCTAATTTCCTGTTGGAAGGAGTGGACGCTTTGTGGGGCAGTCTCTATGAGTGCAGTTTCCGTGGGATGGTTCGCCTTTGCAGATATGTGGCCTCTGTGCCTACCGTCAATGTTGTTGTGGTGCATTATGGAAGTCTATGTTTGGGTTACATGTCATGTGAATGTTTGCTCTGTCAACTGAAGAACATGCTGAATGCAGTGATTCTGATTTTTCCCACTGCCAAGGTTGTTATCTCATGCATAACACCAAGAGGAGTATGGAACCATGCCAGTGTAATTACTCCCCAGCCAGAGCTCGGAAGGTGTCTTATAAACAGAAGCATGTGTGAATTTATGCACACTGCTGGGATGTTCTCCACCCACTTTGAGATCATGAGGTCGCACAATATGCAGTGGTTCCACAGACATGGCATTTATTTGACCGCCATTGGCAATGACATTTTCTTTTACACTGTGCAAGAAGCGTTGACCAGAATTCGGTAAAAATGTAAGGAGGAGAAGCAATCAGAAACATATGCAAAGAGAAAAAAAAAGTTGTTTGCAAGCACATAAAAAACAACACAACACAAAAAAAATCTTTGCAGATCCACCACTACAGATCCAATCCCCTACCGTGCTTCAAATTTCTTTCCCTCCCTCCCCTTGCTAGCACACCCGGCCCTTTTCAGGATGGCAGGCATGGAAATGGGACTGTGGAGGCTAACGCATTGCTCAATAAGGTTTCTGAGTGTGGTGTGTACACAAAAACTGTGGCAGAGGCTATGGTTGGAGTGTGCAAGGTAAGGAGAAGGCATCCTGTTTGTATGCATGCACTGTATGTACTTGATGTACGTTGCTAAGAAACATTGAATGCTGCTTTTCAGCGATATTTTTACGAATTTTGTAGGAGATGGGTACGTGCAGAACAAAATTTGTAGCATTGTCGGAAGGCAAGCAGACAGTTACTGTTTGGAAATTAGAATGGCTAATATGGGTAAATGAAAACATTGAAAGCACATTCCATTGCAGTTGCAGTAGATGGTAGGTGTTGGGAGAAAGAACACAACGTCTTCTAAGCACATTGTGGACGTTCAGTGGCAGATAGCCTTCTCTGAGGTGTAACAGTGTTTTAAAAATAGTGTACAGCAAATATTTCTACCTGTACTTTGTGCTGATGGGTGGCCATGTGGATGAATGTCGATGCAGAAATCTTGGATAGTTTTACAGAACTTTCTACTGGAGGTGCTTTCGAATCACACGGCACTTGCACTCTGAATGTGTAACAGTACATATGAAGTGTTGTACAGAACTGACAGTATTACATGCTGTCGTCTTCGATGTGATTGGTGGATGCGTGAGTTGACTATTTAACAGTACCCAATGAGGTAGTGCGGGGCAAAAAATAGTGGAAAGGGAAGATGGACTGGTCCTGATTTACTGGGGCACGGCCCTCGCAGTACTTTGGGAAGCCACAATCTGCACTTATCACCATGCGGGCCAATTGAAATGGGACTGTGGGGATTATCCAATCAGGTACTGGTACACAGGAAGGGGCGGTAATACAATTTTTCATTACTCTGCGCAGTGAAGAGGGCTGACATGGAGAAATGCATTGTATTGATTTTGGGTGATGCCTTTGTGATAGATCTGCAAACGTATGCCCAGGAAAGGCACGTTGATGGGGATTTCGGTTTGGAGGGAGTGGATGCGTTGTGGTGCATTGTCCATGTCTGCAGTTTTGGCGTTTTTCTTGACCTTTGCAGACAAGTGGCCAGTTTTGCTGCTGTGCACATTGTCGTCGTATATTATGGCGTCATGCATTTGGGTTACATGACTTGTTTGTGTGTGTTCCATCAACTGAAGAGGTTGATGAAGGCAGTGAAGAGGCTTTTTCCCACTGCTAATGTGGTTTTCTCTGCCATAGCACCAAGACATTTGTGATGTCATCTTTGATGGCATGGGTGTTAGTCCTTGCAGTGCACAGTGGTAGCGTGAGTTATAGTTGCTTAGCTCACCAGAACTGGAGAATTTCTGGTGTTTTTCGGTTTTACCTGTAACCATAACGGCCCTGTAACCACGTATTTCATTGAATTTCATAGGTTTTTATTAGTGCAACTTAACCATAACGTCCCTTTTTTAAAAGGTTTTTTTCACTGAATATATATATATATTTATGCATTACATGGCCTGCAGTAGCGGCCATGTAGTTATGTTTAAGCTGCTAAACTCATAGGAAGAGCACATTTTCGGTGGCTTATAACTTCGCTCTCCTTGGACGAATCCTCATCAAACTTTGCAAAAAAAGTATATGTCCCGCTCTGAATTTTTTCGGCAAGCTGGGCGAGGTTTCATGCGGGGGTGGGGGCAGAGTTATGGGGTGATATTTTTTTTCCATAGACTGAATGGGGAAAAACTTTGCGCACGGCTACAGCCTGAACGCCTGGACGGATTTTCACCAAATTTGCGGCAGGTGCAGGGACTTGTGTCACAAAGCGTGCTTTTGTGTGTTCGGTGGAAATCCGAACACTACATTTGTTGCAAAGAACTGAAATGTACGTCCCAAAAAATTAGTGATATAAGGGTCCCCTCTGCAGACCCATTTTCCTGTTCGCTCCGCGGACAGAAGTGTCATTGGCTGGCGTTATGGCGTGCTGTCGAAGAAGTTTGAATGCGGCCGGTGGTTGGCTGCAGGGAAGCGTGGTGTGCGACATTTTTTGGGAAAGCCGCCATGGTGTATCAGAGGACAGTGCAGTGGCGGCGGAAGGGTCTGGAAAATGTACCGTTCGGAATGCGTTGGTGGCAGTAAAGGAAGGAACGGGTGGGAGAGTGAGAAGCGGTTCATGTGACATAGGTAGGTAGGTGGAAGAAGGCGGAAGAGTGCCTGCAGTTTTCGCACGTACTGTGTCAAGTCGCGGTTAGCTAGACAGGCAACTACTTTTTGTGGTGATTGGAGGAAGGTGTAGTAACGGCCTAATAGCTTGTGCCGCGATCTGCTTGCACAGACTTCTTTACATGGTGAATGGTGGTATAGCACTTTTAGAAGGGGAATGAAGTGCACATGACATAGGTTGCGAACCGATATTGGGTAGTTTGGCAGTGACACAATAGTTTGGGAATGGAAGTGGGGACAGGCATGGTATGTGAATTAAAGTGTAGAGGGGTGCAGGAGAGAGTGTTTTCTTTCTACATTATGGTAACTGGTGCAATTTGTTGCTACATAGTTACATGCGGGTGTACAGTGTTAAGGATTTCAATCAGGCGATACACTCTGCTCTCGGCCTAGTGGACAGCGCAATGGAAAAACTTATTTGATATATAGATTCAATTATTTGAAAGATGTACCACTCTTATCACACCCCTTACTTATTTAAGATCAAAATCACAATATATATATATTAATAGGTAAACAACAATCACCAATGGGGTGACAGAATACAGAATGATATCTTTAATACACTAGAAATAAGTAATGAGCAAAACAAATACAGCACAGAAAAGAATACTTTTGTGTTGGTTTCAGATCAGATAGCACAATGGTTAGAAATTCCCCCTGCAACACACCTCAACCCACCAATAAGCAAATTTAACTAAATGTGAGGAGATAGCTGGTATTCAGAAATATTACAGATCACAGTGCCTCGCTTCATCCTCCCCCCCCCCCTTACACAGAAAGAGAAAAATGAAGTGGGCTTTTCAACTGTCAGAATTAATTTTAAAGTGGCTGAGCATGAATTCTAAATGTGTGGAAACATGCTTAAATTAGGGTAGATTCCTATGGGAGCCTCTTTGAACAGTTGCACACAAGCATAAGCAATGATTTAGTCCGCAGAAAACATTTGCAATTTTAAAATCCAAGTCGGAAGCAGTTTAAATCTATTTTACACATGTAAAATTTCTCAGGATTTTAAAATCTCTGCAAACTTTTCCGTGCGCGATATTCGCGATAACGGGAGAACCGCACTGTTTTGAAATGGATTTAAGATTTTGGACCGTCAGGATTCTGGACCGTCAGGATTCTAGACCTATCAGGGACAGACAGCTGGGCACATCGGACTGGACAGGGTCAGCAAGGCGCTCTGGTCACAGCACGGCACAGGACTGGACGGGATCTGCCCTTCTTGGTTCTGAGGATATTTCAATTCAGCAGGCAAGCAGTAACAGCACAACCCGGCTGTATGATGATGCTTCCCCTAGGCTTTTGGGGTTCTGTTCTAGAATTTGAGGCCTAGCTCAGAATGGTTCAGCTATGTAATAGGCCTTTGCTTTGCCAAGTTTCTGGAGTCTGGAACAAGGAAGATGTAGATTTCAGCAGCAGGGCGCTCCGCCAGCATCAGGAGAGTGAGTGGATCTGTCTGTCCCTCTGTGCTCTCAGCTGTCTCTATTTATGCCTTAAAAATGACATCACAAAGTGGGTGTATGGGCCGGCTTAGCTAAGCTTGCCCCTGTGAAAGGTGATTGGGCCAGAGTCTACTCTCTGCATTGATAGGAGGAGAGAAACCGAGTGTCATCTTTATGGTGTAATTTTATGATGCTGAGCATCCACCCGTGGCCACTGGCACACAAAGTCTACTTTTGGCAAAATACATATTTACACATGTGCAACCTCTATAAAGATCACATAAACAGATTGCATATTTTACATAGCAGCTATTCCTCAAAACCCTTTAGTTGTGGGATCTTGTCTCCGCCTTCTACATAATTTGGCCCTTTTCACTATGTACACAATGGGGGTCATTCTGAGGCTGGAGGTAAGGTAAAAACGATGCCGGTAAAGGATTACCGGCATCGCTTACCGCTACGGGCTATTCTGACCAACCAGACCGCTATTTATGGCATCGTACTTTACGATGCCGTAAATAGCGGTCTATGGGTGCGCGCGCGCGACACACCATGCCGGCATTAGCAGCATGCCGTAAACCGGAGCTGATCCCAAGTAATGCAGACATGCAAATAACGGCCTCCAGAAGGCCGAAAAAGATCTTACCGGCATGGAGTAAATACCGGCATCTCCGAGAAGGTGTAAAGAACCCTGAGTAGTGTTTAGAAGTGCCACAGGTGCACACAATCAACACAGGTGGAGGCAATGGAGTGAGGGCCAGTACAAAAGGAGCACACCCACACACCACACCAAGATGATACCAATAGTAGTAGCATTACTGGAGCTGGAGGCCCTGCTTGCAAGGCTTCAACAACAACAAAAGCCCCCACCATGAAGGGGTCCCAGAGGGACCCTCGCATATGGAAACAAGGCACAATCACCACACACAAACTGATATGCCAGACAGTATTTGTATTCCCAAAAGCTAGGGTTTATTGCAAAGTAAATAGTCTCAGTTGGCCAACTGGGTCCCACGCCCCGCAACGTGTGTTTCCAGACCCCGGAGGACGCAAGAGAGTGAGAATCGTACAACAGTTACATATATACAAAGCAAGCATCTTACAATCAGTTGTGCCACATCCACTACCGCCCCTAATACATTTCCTCAGGCAAAAGGGGACAGAGCGTGGACTGTAATTTACTGGATAGGAGGGGGGCACTGTATCTTTATTTCCTTCTGGGTTCATTTGAAACGTGATTACAGATGATTTATAGGGCACAAATAGTCTGCCTTGTCGCATCACTACTGGTGTGATCGGCCGTGCTTTGTGAAATATAGAACAACCTACGGGTTTCATAATGTTCTCTTCAAATTCATTCATATTTGTTCTATCTTGTCGACCAGTTTCACTTTCGTTCCATTTTCCATAATATAATGCACTCAGTGATGCGTAACATGCAGAACTCAATGGCAGGGGCTGCACATACCAACCAATTCCTTTACCACCATGCTGCGGCAAGTGGGCACATACCCAGCAATTATTTTTTCTTAATATGGAGTGGGTCATATTCATTATTAGCAGTAGGGTGTTATTCCCATAACCTTCTCTGTGTCTTTCTTCCATTGGGGACAGAGTGTAAGTAATTACATGAACCGGGCTTTCAATAGTGGAGATGTTTCTTACAGGCAAGAGCACTTCTAATGGGTGTATTTCTTCTAAGTACCATAATACCAGTACTGTTGTTATTGGAGCTATTATACTCATCACACACATGACTATTGTTAAAATCAGCATACCATTTTTTCGGCAATTCTTTTTGTGTAACCTTCCAGTCTCTATGTTTAACTCATTATCAGCAGTGGTGCAGGAGGGGGCAAAAGCTTGTTCCGGCATTTTTCTCTCGCTTTCTTCTTCTTCTCTGACAATGTTCGTTGTGAATATCTCTTGTTGTTGCACTCGTTTGAATGTCAATAAGTTCGGTAATTGTCAACAGTCTATTCTGCCAGTTCTTAGCAGCCTGGATTGCTATACGTTGGGCAAGATCTCTGTGCATCTGCACATTGCTCAAAGAACTCCAGAGCAGTTATCAATTGCCTTCGTACCATGTGAGCACCTCTTGTCCGGGAGGGGTGGTCTGCACATGGATTTTTAGCACCAAGGAGCCTCGCTTTTGGGCTGTCTGATTTGCACAACCCTCATGCCGCTCTCCTCTAGGCCTCCGGTTCCTACTTCATCCGTGATAGGAAACAGAGGCAACAAAGATCAAAAGAAATGAAGATTTGATCACTCCTTCTTCCGGTTCCGCAAATTATACCACCCTGCTCCTGGTATTGGGTTGAAAGGGGCCCCTAGGGGACCCTGACGTCTATGGAAACAAGGCGGGTCACCACACACGATAAAGACGCCAGACACGAGGTTGTATTCCCAAAGCTAGGGTTTTATTGCAAAGCAAAAGTCTCAGTTGGCCAACTCGGTCTCACACCCTGCGACATGTATCTCTAGACCTCGAGGGACGCAAGAGAGTGAATTACGTACATCAGTTACATATATACAAAATGCACATCAAACAATCAGCTATGACATGTTTAACAACCCACCTTTATTGGGTTTCTTTGAACTTGGTGTGATGATGGACATCTCCGACCACTATGACACCTTCAAACATCTATTCTAGTAACAATTTGCAATTTGTGAGTGCGTAGGCATCTTTCGGTTATTGAATATCTGTTCTTGGAAGCGAACTACATACGGGGGGGAATTTGCATTCCGGACCTTGCTATCTATCAGGTGTTATTCGTGTTCTGGGAGCCGACATGCTCTTAGCGGGCTCAGCAAAGGGGGGCTGTTAGAAAAGCATAATTCAAGCCTTTAGCAGTATTATTCTAACATATTCTACCATATAACGAGACCGGCCGGCAGCTGTGAAATGATTAAATGCCCTGCAGCTCTGCTTCAAGGCTACATTAAGGAGGGAGCCGGGCATTCTTCCTGGCGCTGCCTACATTTGTGTTTCAGCAAACTCTTGTTATCCTCTCGGCCCTGCAGCCTTGTCCTTTTCACATACAGACAACAATGTTCCACAGTCGAGCAGTGTAAGCGGAAAATATACTGCGAAGCAATAGGAACAGAAAGCAATGAGCAATGGTTAGAAAACAAAATGGCGATTCTTGTTACATCAAAATGGCCGTTCATTGGCAAACTCGAAAACCTATATTCAGTCGTATCGTGCATGAGATGGTTGGTCCACAACCACCAAAATGCGTTTGCGGTCTCAAAGTAGAGTTATCCGTATTTCTAGATTGACAAACCCTCCTTTGGCCGTATGCCAAACGTCTCATCTATTTATTGAAACGTCCTCTAGTGATGATGAATCTGAAGTACTTATATCTGAGTCTTGCTTGCTATCGTGGACATCATTGTCTTCATCAATATCTATTGCCATCAACTCTTTCACTGCTCTCATCTCATTTGGGTCTGGGCTAGTTCGATCATGAGGTTGTTTTTTCTTTATCATCATATGCATGCATCCTTCCGTACATCCCTCAGTTACCTCTGCGCAAACTATGGGTAAACAATGTATACAACAACAGCACGTTAGGAATATTCCGAACACCACTACTAATATTGAGATCAACTTCCATCCCCAAGATCGTAGTATTCCCCAGCTCCCTTCTCCCGTGGGGAGTTCAGAGCTTAGAACGTGCATTTTCTTTATTGCTTCAAAGATTGTGGGGGAATAGTCATCGACATAAATGCAACATGCTGATCTCACTATTTTGCAAATTCCCCCACGATCAACCAGGATTACATCGAGAGCCATTCTATTTTGCAGCGTCATTAACCTGATTCCTCTTTCTTCCAACGTCATGTTAAATAATATATCTGTTGTGTTTATTGTATTCTTTAGGATTCTGGACAGTTGCCTTATATTATAGGAGTTCACTATCTGTCCAAAGAATGGAATGAATGATTTTGCTACATCAGTTGCTATTAAAACACCTTTGTCAGTCCTCTTGACTCTAGTTCTGGATAATCTGGCCATGGCTGCTGTTTCCAAGAGGAATACTCCTGGGAACAGTAGCCCTAGGTAACATGTACCTCCCCAGTTTCTGGGCAAACAAGGGTATGCTTTCTCTCCGCATATAAAATAAACTGGATCACCTACGTATACTGGTTCTATTTCTCATTTTAGTACCACTGTATTCATACAACCAGTATATGTTCCGACTGAAAAAGAGCCTTTCCTTTTTAGACAAAAAGGGACAGTTCTTGGGCTATAATTCACCGTGTGAGATGGGGGAATTGCATCTTTGTTCCCTTCTGTTCTTACATGAAACGTCATTACAGATGTTTTTTTCTGGCGGGGACAATCTATCTCGTCTATTTTGTCGTGTTATCTTCCGTGTACTTTTCCTCGTGGGCTCTGGGGCTATTACTTGTGCTTTATGGAAAATGGAACAACCCACAGGCTTCATTATTATCTCCTCAAACTCATTCATGTTGGTTTTGTCTAATTGACCCGTATTACTCTCATTCCACTTCCCATAGAACATTGCACCTAAAGATGCACTACATGCAGAACTTAATGGTAATGGCTGCACATACCACCCTATTCCTTTTCCGGCATGCTGTGGTAAATGTGCACATGCCCAACAATTTGTTTATTTTTAGGATTGCATGTGTCATGTTCATTATCAGAAGTAAGGTGTTATTTCCAAAACCTTCCCAGTGTTTTTCTTCCATTGGGGGTAGGGTATAAGTGATCACCTGAACCGGGCTTTCAATAGTGGATATATTAATTATTGGTAAAAACATTTCTAATGGGTGTATTGTTTCTACCCACCATAATATTAGGGCTGTCGATATTGGTGCTACCACGCTCATAAAGCACATTATTATCGTTAGTGCCAGCATACAATTTGTTTTACCATGCGTTTTTCTTAAACTTATATTCTTTATAACTGACTCATTCTCAGCGGTTGTAGTGCAGGAGGAGGCTGGAACCGGTCTCGGCGTGTTTCTCGTCGTCCTTCTTCTTCCTTATCACAGTTCGTTGTGGATATCTCTCTTCGTCGCGCTTGCTCTGATGTCTATAAGTTCAATGGAATTCTCACAATTCAGTTTTGCCCGTCCTTTTTAGCCTGGATTCGATTATTCGTTTTTAGGCGAGATCACTTGTCCCTTCTTCTACTGCTCAGAAGACCTTTGATCAGTTATCGCCTCAGTATCATGTGCGCCCAGCTTGTCCGCTCTGGTTCCGGACATATGTACTGTTAATCTATTATCTCACTTGCCATAGTACCATGTGCGCCCAGCTTGTCCGTTCTGGTTCAGGACACATGTACTTTTTATGATCGCACCGAGGAGCCGCGAGTCTTGAATTGTCCGATTTGCACAATTCTCACGCTTCTCTCCTCTACACCCCTGGTTCCTTCTCCGTCCATGAGCTGAACCAGAGGTTGACATAAACACCAAAAAAAAAAGAATGCGGATCACTTTGTCTTCCGAGGCCGCAGGTTGTATCGCCTTGCTCCTGGTATCGTATGATCCATGAACAGTGCCGGTGCACTTTCAGATTCAGGCTTGAAGTCAGCCTGTGGCGCTACTGCATGTGCTGGTGTGCGCCGCGCCAATGATGCAGATCCGTTTTTTTCGTGCTGCAAGTGCTGGTGGGCGCCAAAGGGGTACACGATTTGGTTTTGCTGGTATCTGCAAGGCAGATTTCACGTCGGTCAGCAGTGATGTCGATTCTGCTGGGCAACGTTGGGGCACTTTTTGCCCTTCCCTCTTTTTGGCAATCGTCTCAGGCTTTGTTTCGAGTTTCACTTCTCGTTTTGGCAGATTAGGTGGCTGCTCACTGGCAACAGTTTCTTTCATTTCTGGGACCGCTGTCTCTTTCCGGTCAGCAGTGTCAGGCAAGACTTTCAGTGCAGTTGGAATCTTTTTGGCATGGGTGGCATGGATCCACGACTTCCTTCCATCCACCCGTATTGCCGTCTGCGTCGCCAAAAGTACTTGATGGGGCCCGCGCCACCTGGGTGCTAATGATGACTTTCTCTCAAAGTTTTTTAGCAGCACCCAGTCTCCTGGCTCCAGCGCGTGCCCCGGACCGGTATACAGGTAATGCCTCCTGTACCTGCTGATGAATCAAACACAATTTCTGCATTAAAAGGCCACAATAAGTACTAAGCACAGGATGTTCTATCTCACTTAGTCGTTTTGGCTGAGGTGCGCACCAAACATTTGCCGGCCTCCCCATTACGATTTCGTACGGGGAGAGCCGAGTTTTAGCCTGTACAGACGTACGCATGCATAATAGTGCTATTGGTAATGCATCCACCCAACTCAACTTGCTTCCCGCACAAATCTTGCTAATCTTTGATTTAAGAATCCTGTTGTGCCTCTCCACAAGACCGGCTGAACTCGGATGCCTTGAACTATGGAATCTCTTATCAATCTGGAGACCAGCACATATCTGTAATACCACTGCACCCACAAAATGCGGTCCATTGTCAGACCATAGGACCCGGGGCAAGCCAAATCTGGAAAAATACTCCTTCAACATTACTTTTGCCGTAGTCATTGCTGTGCAATCTTTTAAAGGATATGCCTCCACCCACTTACTGAATGCACAGATTACCACCAAGACGTATTTTAAGTTTTGGCACCTCTCCATCTCTATGAAATCAAGATGAACTACCTCAAACGGCATGGAGGGCGGGCCAAAACTGCCTGTTGATGTCACTGTTCCCTTTCCTACATTGTGTTGTAAACACGTGATACAGTTCTGCACCAACCTCTCTGCATTCTTTTTTATGTTTACATTCTGCCATACTGTAGAAAGGTGCTGTATCATTTTCTTTGCACAGATGTGCGTAGGGCTGTGGGCCATTGTGACCATTGCAGTCACATATGAATTTGGCAACATCCAGTTTCTAGTTCCCTTGTCCACCCAACAACCCTCCAAATTCAACTCAGCAGATCCCTCTGCCCATCCCTGTATTTCATCGGCCGTAGCCTCGGCCTGCATTTCTTTGACAGTCGCAACTCCATCTTTTATCATACAGGTTACTTCCTCTGTCTGAACCGTCATCATCTTGGTATTCAAATCAGTGGCAGTTTGTTTCACAATTCTGTCTGCAAACGCGTTTCCCTCTCCTATTTTGCATGTTACTTTTTTATGTGCCTCGCATTTCACTATTGCTAGGCGCTTTGGAAACTTGAGTGCAGACAGCAATCGTACAATCAAAGGGCCATGTTGAATTCTGGCACCATGTGATGTCAGAAACCCTCTCTCAGCCCAGAGTGACCAAAGTTATGAACCACTCCAAACGCGTACTGACTATCAGTATATATATTCACATTCAAATTTTCAGAAATCTCGCAGGCTCTGGTTACTCCTATTATTTCCGCGGCTTTTGCTGAATTATAGGGGATTCTTTTACTTTCTACAACACTCTCTAGGGTAGTGATAGCTTATGCGGCAGTTGTCGTGCCATCTGGTAATTTAAAACATGAGCCGTTACAAAATAACTCTCCATCCGGCTCTTTCTGTGGAATATCACTTAAATCAACTCTCCCCTTGGTTTCTTCCTCAGTGACCATTAAGCAATCGTGGGGGGGTGATTCATTCTTCCCGATTTCATTTATGGTTAGTGGCATTAATTCTGCAGGATTCAAAGCGCTACACCTCATAATTTGGATATGGGGCGCGAACAAGATAATCTCATATTTTGTCAATCTAGCAGAGGTGAGGTGTTGCGTCTGTGTTCTATTTAATAGAACGTCTATGGCATGTGGCAACATCAATATTAAGGTGTGCCCCAATACCATCCCTTCAGTTTGTTTCACTGACGCAGCAGCCGCTGCAACAGCTCGCAAACAACGTGGTAGTGCATGCGCTACAGGGTCCAGCGCAGATGAAAAATAGCCGCATGGCCTATTTCTTCCACTTTGTTCCTGTTTTGGAACAGCCAGCGCGCAGCCCTCACTTTCATGTACAAACAGTCTAAAAATGTTCTCATAATTTGGTGTGCCCAAAACTGGAGCAGGACACAATGCAGTTTTGAGAAAATCAAATGCTCTCTGACATTCTTCATTCCACTGCAAAGGCATCACAACATCCCTTTTGTCAATTCCACCATTGGCTTCACAATCAATGCAAAGTTTACAATCCACTGCCGGCAATAGGAAGCCATGCCTATTATGGCTCTGACTCCTTTCTGTGTTTTTGGAATAGGCATACCAGAAATGCTTTCTATTCTCTCTGGTGTCAATCTTCTCCCTTCTCTCGAAAGTATGTAGCCCAAATAAGCCACCTCCTTTCGACAATATTTGAATTTCTTTAAGCTTGCTTTATGGCCATGTGCTGCTAAGCGTGTTAATAGTAAAACAGTGCTCTTTTTACAAATCTTCTCTGTCTCTGCAGCGATCAATAAGTCATCTATATACTGTAACAATACACAACCTGCTGGTAATTCGAGCATATCTAGCTGTTATTTCAATGCTCTGCTGTAAATACTCGGACTCTCTGTGTAGCCCTGTGGAATGCGTGTGAATGTAAATGATCGTCCTCCTAACGTGAAGGTGAACAGATATCTGCTTTCTTTGTGTACTTGAATACTGAAGAAGGTATTTTTCAAATCAATCACACTAAAATACTCTGCCGAGGCAGGAATCATTGTGAAAATTGTGGTGACGTCTGGAACCAATGGTAATTGAGGATCTACTACCTTGTTTAGTGCACACAGATCAATTATGAATCAATATGGTACCTCATTACCTCCTTTCTTATACACCGGAAGAATGGGACTGTTACATGTACTGCCTGTTATCTCTTCAATCACCCCCAATTTTACCAAATCCGAAACAATGCTCTTCAATCCTTTCTCTCGTTCTGCTGAAATTTCATACTGTGGAATACGCGGTAACGTTACTCCTTCTTTTAGAGCAATCTTCACTGGCTCTATCTTCAAGCATCCCACATCATTGTCATTCATCGCCCATATACAAGGTGGCACTTCACTTAATTCTCCTGGCAAAGGCTTGGACAAAAATTCAGATACTGGTACATTCTGTGGCGAAATTGTCAAGAACACTCCATCTGGCGTACAATGGATAACTGCACTTAGTTTTTTCAATAGATTTAACCCCAATAGATTTTCCCCACAGTTTACTGTTAAGAGAAATGGACAATATTCAGTGAATGGACCTAATGTCACCGCTACTGGTTGGGACACTGAATTTATTACTGGGGTACCTGCAAACCCTACTGAAATATTTCTTTGCCCTGACAGTGGTATTTCTGGAACCAAGTGATGATCTATCGAGCACTTTTGTGCCCCCATATCTACGAGAAAGCTATGCTCTCTATTCCCGACTTTCATTTCTACGTAGGGTCTTTTCTGATTCACAGGAATAGGCACTGGTTCCGACCCCTGTCTTGGGCTGTCCTATTGAGGAAACAACACATCATCCGATGTGTAATCGCTCCTGTTATTATAGTACGCATTTGATTGGGTGTCAAAAATGTTCCCGCCCCTTCCTCTATTTCCATTTTGCGTGTTCTGATGGCTCTGATTCTGAGTAGAAGCAGTTTGATTCTGAGCTTGGTTCTGATTTTGGGTACCATTCCCTTGGCTATTTTGGTGCTGCTGCATGTTATTTCTATTTTGCCCATTTGTTCCTGGATTCCCCCTATACTGTCTTCTCTGGCCATACCCATTTCTATTTTGCAGATGTGGACATTGCGCTCGCCAGTGACCTTCCTCTCTACAATATGCACACTGATTTAGTCCCAGAGACCCTCCATGCATGTTCGAATTACCTCTTCCTTGTGCGTTTCCTCTTCCTCTATTGTGTCCCGCCACTTGCTGGAGTAGCACCTCAACCATTGTTCGTAGTGCTTCTATTTTCATTGGTAAAGGGTATTCATCAAATATCTCATGTATTTCCATCGTGGGGCTACTAGGATCTGAAATCCATTTTAACGCTTCTCATATACATACTTTTAGTTTATCACTTGGCTGTCTTGGCGACGGAAAAAGTCGCCGCTGTATGTATGGCACCACCATTTCCTTCCTATCTCTCCTAAAATCTTTACTCCTATACCTCGGTGTGGCAAACATTTCAGCATATTCATCATCAAGTTCATTCTTAAATTCAAAAAGTCGGTCTACATGTTCCCTTATTTCTTCATCTCTCTCTACAACGTGCTAATGCATTCAAATCCAACAACCGTTGTGGCGGTAGCTTTCCAATTAACTGTTTCCATCTCTCCGTTAAATATTCCCCCATGCATTCCAACACTACCTGTCTTTCATTGCTCCTCCTGAAATCATACATCGAAGCCAGCATCGATGTCTCATCATTCCCGTTTATACACATCTGTGCCTGATCTTGCAACTCTCGTTTTCTCTCTTTGCTGATCGCACTACGGGTCAATCTTGTACATCTACTTTGTCCGGCCCCTTCCCTCATTTCAATGAGTTCAAGTTCAATTACAGGAGGGGCAGATTGGACAGAAATGATCTCTAGGGAGGGAGGTGCAGATGGGACAACAGGAACGGGAAATGACTGTTGCGGCGCTGACTGGCTAATGGGAGGCGCTGATTGTGTGGTCTGTGGCTGTGCTGGGATTTGATCAGTAGGGAGGGGCTGAGCAACTGGAGGGGGCTGAGCAATAGTCACTGACGCAGTCTTTTTAGTCTCTTCCCTTGGGCCTCGCTTTGTATCAGTCAATATTTTATTTATCAATTCATCTGATGAATGCAACTTTCGTTGTGGGTATATTTTTTCTATACTCTGATCGCGTCTATTTGACTTTCTCAAACTATCATTCCACTCCTCCTCCTCCTTTTCTTTCACTCTCTCTGCTTTCGACTTATGCCTGCGCGCATGTTTCTCTCTACTTCTCCAACGAAGCATAGCTTCCCTCCTCCAGTCCCTAAGGATATCAAATGCTGCAGAGCGTGTTTTCTTTTTCATCAAAACCTTCTCCGAATTATCTATTCTCGTAATCTCAAAACTCCCATGATTCGGCCACTGAAGATCTTCCTCTTTTCTGGTTTGCCTATGCCAAGTCTCATAAAACATTATTGCTCCCGCACCATATTTCACATACATCTCATACGCCGGCGACCCCACGGGTGGCGCGACCTGGCCAGTTTCCAAAGATTGTCTACCGCAGCGGAAAAATCCAGCTAAAGTGGGCAATACCCCAGGCATGTCTTAACCTTACCCTCGGCTAAACAACCTTACGCTGGGTGTTTGATTTTGCAAAATCAACTCTCAACCAATATCAGGGTTACTTTGAATCAGGGCACGACTCATCTGATCAGTCAAGTCGTCTTTCAAGACGCAATTCGTCCGTATACTGACGCAACCAATGATGTCGTGTCTCTGTATCTTGGCTCATTCTGCCTCGTTTCGGGAACCTCGCCTCCTTGTTCTCTGGCCGGGTACGTCGATCAGGGATCAGTTGTGTGCAGATCTGCAAAGGAGTCTCTCATCGCTTTCAAAGGGGCGCCCCGAATACTTCTTTATCCCGGCTCGATCGTCCCGTCCTGTGGTTCTCTCCGCCTTCCTTATTTTACAATGTACACAATGGAACAAGTGGGGGAGGGTCCCTATTCGGGCGCCACCATGAAGGGGCCCCTCAGGGACCCTCGCGTATGAAAACAAGGCACAATCACCACACACGAACTGATATGCCAGACACAGGTTGTATTCCCAAAAGCTAGGGTTTATTGCAAAGCAAATAGTCTCAGTTGGCCAACTGGGTCCCACGCCCGAAACGTGTTTCCAGACCCCGGGCGACGCAAGAGAGTGAGAATCGTACAACAATTACATATATACAAAGCAAGCATCTTACAATCAGTAGTGACACATCCAATACCGCCCCTAATACATTTCCTTTGAATTGGGCACAATGATTGACAATGGTGACAAGTATGACACCTTCAAACATTCATTTAGCAACAGTTTGCAATTTTGCAAGCCTACAGACATAAATCTTTGTTTTAAAGAACACAATGCTTCTGTTTTTGCAAGCAAGCTGTGTGCAGGGGAGAGACACATTCCAGGCCTTGCTATCTCCTAGTTTCTATTTGTGTACTGGGGTCAACTTGCTCTCCAGGGCTCTACAGGGCTCGGGAAAGGGGGGCCGCAAAGAAGAGCATATTTCAAGCCATTTAATGTTCGCTTCTAACATTTCTACTGTATTAAGGAGACTAGCTAGCACCTGTGTACTGATTAGAATTCCTCGCTGCTTACTTCTAAGGATTTGTGATTTAGGAGACCGGGCATTTCTGTCTGGGTTGCTGCGTTATGTTTCAACGTTATGCACTAGTGGAGCAGAATACATTTTCAGCAAAGCAGTTTTAAAAGAAAGCAAAAGGCAAACGTTAGAGAAAACAAAATGGTGATTTCAGTCACCTTAAAATGGCTGCACTTTAGAAAAGCTTATGGCTATATATTTCTAATACTAAACACATGAGGCGGTTGGTGTTCGGCCAACAAAGTACATTGCCTTATGATTGAGGGACTGACAACCACAGAGGAGACACAGGAGGAGGAGGAGGAGGGTGAGACAGGCCCAGCATGCCCCACCAGTGCAGCCACCGTTACCACGCCGGCAGCCCCCAATCCCTCGCATCAGAGCCACCCCCTTTACCCTAACACCTGAGCAGATCCACACCCTGTACCGGCTTGACCGTGACACCATCACCGCCTTAGTGGACCTGATACACGACGACATAGTGAGCCTCATAGAAATACGCACTGCCATCCCCCCTCTACTGAAGGTAGTGTCTGTGCTGCACTTCCTTGCCACAGCAAGCAGCAAACACCTACCAGCAAACAGTGGGCCACATGCATGGCATATCACAACCCTTATTTTCCCGGATACTGAACCAAGTGCTGGATGCCCTCCTCAAGCACACAAGGGACTACATATCCCTACCACAGACTCCCCAGGAGATATTCAATACAAAAGTTGCCTTCCATGCACTGGCAGGCCTGCCAAATTGTGTAGTGCCCTTGACTGCACCCACGTGGAGTTGGTAGTCCTGCATGCCATGCAGGTGGTGTATTGCAACCGCAAACAATACCACTCCATCAATGAACAGATGGTATGCAACGCCAGCAAAATCATCACACATTGCTGTGCCCGATATCCAGGATCAACTCATGACTCTTTGGTCCTATGGAACTCCACGCTACCATGCTTCATGGAGCGACATGCTGGACGACGTGCCTGGCTGCTTGGTGAGTTGCCTGACTGGCCCATGGCAGTGCATCCGGGTTGTGAGGCAGGTGGCTGCATACTCCACCTGGGTGGGAAGTGGGGGGATGCATACTCCACTTGGGTGGGACGTGGAGGAGGATGCATACTCCACCTGGCTGGGAAGGGTGGGGGGATGCATACTCCACCTCGGTGGGAAGTGGGGGGGTGCATACTCCACCTGGGTGGTAATGGCGACGTCAGTGCACGATGTGCACATCACCGAACACTATGCCCCAAAGCCACTGAAACGGCACATGACAACCAAATTCCATAGTGATGAATTAAGTCTCACACCTATCACTACATGACTTACAGTTAACCAGCCCTCATCCCACAACACATGCACCACTCATCGGCGGCCCTCACACATCTTAAGGCCACACTGCACTATGCACTGCATATGCACTATGTTGCTGTATCCAGCATATTACCACACTTGACAGTCATCCCTGGGAGTGCATTGCATTGAGCCAACCAGGGATAGCACAGTGTGTCCCTGGTTCCGCACACCCATAGGAGCGCTGCAAGTCACGATGGAACTGATCAGTGCAGAATGACGAATATGGTCCTGACTACAGCCAACACTCCCTACTACAAAATCTCACAGGACACAACACATGAATGATTTTACTCCAACACTGCTGCATGTATATACGATGCGCGTGCAATAAGATGCCAGTGCACACCATGACCCATCTCGAAGATGCACCCCACTCCATCAGTCCATTGCACAGGACACATAGCGTGGCCAGAAATGGGGTAAATGCATCCAGGGACATGTGCGTGTGTGCAGACATTACCTGCTGCCATGTGAGCCTAGTACAGTTGTCCACCATGAATGTACGTACACTTACCTTCATTCCCCTCTCATGCTGGTGATGCTGGCTATCCCTTGAAGCTGTGGCTCATGACTCCTGTCTGAAACCCACAGAACAGGCAAGAGGAGGACTACAATTGTTCCCATACCCGTACACGTGTGGTGATTGAGCAGACCTTTGGCCTGTTGAAGGCACGATTTCGCTGCCTCAGCAGGTCGGGTGGGGCACTCATCTACAGCCATGAGAAGGTGGCCAAGATCACCATGGCATGAGTAATGCTTCACAATATGTGCATCCGTCGGAACGTGCCCCTGCCCCCTGACATGGAACTGCTACCACCAGATGATGATGAAGGGGAGGAGGAAGATGTGGCAGGACATCATCAGGGTGCCAATGCACAGGAGGGACGTGCCGTGCGCCAGTCATTGATTGGACAATATTTCTGACACACAAGTCAGCAGAGGGTGTCATAATTTGAGGACATAGGGCACTGGGTGTGGGGATACATGTACACTATGCACTGTTATATATTAAATGATACATGCGCAATGATGAATGTCCACTCTGGTTTTTCTTTGCAACACAACCGGTGTATTAAAAGTGAAAATGTCTAAATGAAAAACAAACCCTCCACCACCCTCACCCCCCTCCAATCCCCCCCAACTCCCCCACACACCCTCACTCCCCCTCCCCCCAACACCCCAACACTAGTCCCATAGGGTCCACGTAGCCCACATGTGGCTGGCAGTAAAGTCACTCTGCGCTCCCGGAGCCAGGGGGAGGCATGTCCCAGCGGCGCTGGCCACGGAGCGAGCAACGGAGTCGGCTGGTCTGGGTTGAGTTGCTCATTGAAGGGGTGTCCTCATGCTGGGGCTGTTGGGCAGGATGTGCAGCCTCCAGAGCATCGGCTATGCGGCCGAGGACCTCACAGAGCCGGTTGGTGCTGTCCGTCATTATCTGGCCCAGTTCCCTCAATTCATCCCGCCACTCCTCCCTGGCCTGCCGATTGTCCTGCATGAAATCTGTGATCAGGGCTGTGAGCTGCGCAGCCCGCTGTGCATCTGCAGATGATGTAGTGGCCCTGCAGGGGATCGGGCTGACATGTCCTGCCGGCGCTTCCTCAAGGGAACTGGGCACAGGACTGGCATGTCCCTGTGTTGGTCCTTGGCCAGATTGCTCAGGTGTGTCGGTCTCACCCGAGTCACTAAAGGAGACCTGGGGGGTTAGAGTAGGCTTCTGGGGTGTGCACGACAGCAACAGTGTCGTCCTCTGTCACTCCACAGATGGAATTGGGGCTGTCCGCAACTTTGAGGGGGGCCGTGGCTGCCACCTCCCCAGCCACACTCGACCGTGGCGTTGGGCATGTGTCTGCAGCCAGTGCAGGGAGGGGTGGGGGTGGTGCACCCTCCACGGGCCTTGCTAGAGCTGGTGGTGTGCATCCAGGTGTTGTCTTCCTCGCTGGGAGGCGGCGGCCCCTGCATGTGCTGGGACGGTTGCTCTCCTGCTCCTCACTGTCATGCTCACTGCCTGTGGGGGTGGAAGGGAGGGACAGCATGAGTGATGATTTGAGAGCCAACATTTATACATGGCTACAATCGCACATGTGGGTTATCGGCATTTGGGTAGATAACGGTACATCATTCAATATTTGGGTGCTAAATGCATGCATATGTCGGTGTCAGTCATGTTGGCCGGGTACTGTGCTGTCTGACATGCACACTGTTTACATCAACTGCCCTGTGTGCCTCATGGAATGGGCCACTTTGTGCGGTATGTGTCATCTACGTTACGGCCTTGCACCTGGCACTAGCTTGGGTCTCACTTGCTTCGGCATGATTTACAGGGGGGTTGTGGCCGACCATGCCGTGTCTCCTTGGCCAGACCTTAACAGTGACATTCATAACATTGGCATTGGCAGTGTTGACTTTGGACACTCACCTCCATCAGCGGATGACGTTGCACCACACTCCATTTCGCCAACCCCTTCGATGGAGTCGGAGCCTATCATGGCCGCACATATCTCCTCCCATGGCATGAGTTTCATAGGCGAACTTGGGCCTCCTCCAGTCTCCAAGGCCTGGCTTCTATTTTGCAGAGAGGATGCTCCGCACTCCTCAGCCGCAGGTTGTCCCACCTTTTGCGGCAGTCCTTCGTGGTGCGGGGGGTGTTGCCCACAGCGCTCACCTTCTGGGCCACTAGTGCCCAGATGTCTTTTTTTTTTTTAGCACCGCCACCCTCTGCATGTCGTTGCTGAAGACACTCTCAGCATGCTCGTGGAGGGATCCACGAGCATTTGCAGTTCGTCTGGACTGAACCGCTCCTTTCGGAGGCGGGCAGCTCCCTTTTTTGGCGCTTTGGGCATTCCTCGGTAGTGGTGGTAACTTTCCGGTATGTCAACAGTGTGCCAGGGTTCCTGTCTGGTGAGGATGGCAATGGATTGTGTTTTTAAAGATGGCCGCCATGCTCCTTCCAATTCCTGTGCGATGACGCTATTTCCGGTTCCGCATTTTAACGGGGTTCGTAATTAAGTGACCGCTATTTACGGTCACCGCTAATGCCGCGTTGCTCTATGGCGCTAGTGTCCATTGCGGTGCGGTTCATGCTGGTAGGGGGTTTTTCAGGCATTTTTGAGGCATGCCGCTACTGTCATTACCGGCATGGTGCAAAGCTCATGCCCGTGAACTCGTAATTGTGCGCTTTTAGCAGTCTACTGCCAGCTCAGACATGCTATTTGCGCCATGCCGGTAATGGACGGTACTTACCTCCAAACTCGGAATGAGGGCCAATGTCCAATTTTTATGCAAATTTTCACAAGTGTGCATGTTTAGCATAGGGATATGCATGCACATTTTCACAATTCTAACAGTAATACATTTTGCGTAAAGTCGCATAACTTGTCATTGCTGTCCAGAACATGTCACACAGTTCTGGCGCCTCTTCACCCGTGCAGCTGGAAATCAAATGCACAACTCTGTCATTTTTGTATTTTTCACCATTTTGAATAGCAAGTTATAAGTCTTTTAAAAAGTGTTCTTTGTTCATGTTCAGCAACAGATGGTTGCTTGGGTCCGAATCTTTTTGTCTCCCTGCAGTCCAGGAGCATGCTGTCACGACCCTCGCCCAAAACCCCCTCTGGCAAACCCATTGGCCAGGTGGAGTCAGGACTCTAGAGCCTGGCATCCTCTTCAAAATCCCTCATGGGGCCAGTCCTCATACACCGTGGAAAAACAATGTGCTTGGGAACTACTTTATTGTATCAGCCAACATGGAGACATCCACATAGCTTGGTTCCTAAGAACCAAGCAATGCGGTCTAGTGGTTTGGGTGTGGTAGCCTAGGGACTACTTTACCTGGACTTTTGTTGGGGCTATTTAAATCACACCCGAGCAAGACAACACGGTTTGCGTTACTTTGCAGCTTGCAATGTGACGCTCACCATGTCCAGCTATTCCCTCGAACCTCGGAGAAGCAGAACTTCCAAGGAGACAAAAGGAACATCATTAGCAGCAGCATTTTACCTGCAGTCTTCATCTTTAAACACTCACAGCTACTGAGAACAGCTTCCTCGAATCTGCATGCCTCCCGGACAGAACGACCTGAAAGAGGAAGATAGAGGCAACATTAAAGAAAGCAGTAGAGACATTTACAAATTACGAACTGCTCAAAAGGCTTACCTGGCTGGTCGCCTCTCGGCTGGCACCAATCCGGACATTCCACTCGCGCTGAAGAACACCGCGACCTACAAGGAAGGAAAACACAGATTAGCAAAGGCAAGACTTTGCAGCGCTGCGCATAGCTCTTACTTACCGCATCATAGCGCTCTTAATGCGCCATCATTTACCAGCAGGGTTCAACTAAGCCAGTTTGCCGTGCTGAAGCTCCGCATACCTAAGGGAGAAAAAAAGACATTTTAAACAAAGAAAGGCATGCAGGATAGCAACAAAACTAAAGAACAGCAATAAGACCTACCTGAACAATATCAAACGGGTCGGCGTCAGTGAAGTAACTGGACCGCACTCGCCCATGAAAGACAACGCGCCCCTGCAAAGAAGGCAGGACGGAGAGCACGCCTAATTCTACCACAAGGTGAGGAGAGGGCGCCAGAGGTACTGAAATCATACAGGGGTGGAGGGAGGATACTTACCCCAGTCGGTCAGTCTTGAACACAGTCCTCCTGTATTTTCAGGCAGAACCTTCCCGCAGACCACATCAGGGCAAATCTGAGAAGCATACCAGCGAATAACCTGGCTGGGTGGCGTCCCTGTGGATACCAGGTGAGCGTAACACATGTTCCTCCTTGCTTCTTCCTTCTGGAGGCCATTCACGACTGCCTTCACACTTCCAATTTCCTGGGTTGGAGGATGTCCATTGTTTAGTCCTGGACTAACAAGCAATTAGCACCTCCCCGTGAGTTTCAGCTGAGAGGAAGGCCCTCCTTCCAGGAGGAAAAAAAACTGCTTTTCCAGTTTTTGCAGCTCAGCCAGGTTTAATTTAATTGTTAATTTCTTTTGGCTTTTCTTTTGCACAAAACAAACTTGTGGCATCAAATAACAGATAGAATTCTCATTCAAGATTTTAAACCTATGGGATCAAAAACAGCTACAATATGGGTTCATATCAGTAACAGACCTCTTATATTGCAAACATTTGACTTTCAGTTTATAACATGTTAAAGTTTAATCAGGAAGGCCCCTGACCGCTGTCATCACAGGTAGCTCTCTGCTACATAGAGAAGAGATTTTTTTACAGATCCACAGGCAGGCCACTTTTGCTGTGGAGATCTCTTTATGCTCTTAGCCTTTCAGGACCTTGTAAATTCACAGTGATTCCTTAAGCTAAGTGAATTGTAGCACCCAGTGAGAATTTTGAATATTTGGAAGGTGTTTTTTACCGGCATTCTGAAGTTTCAGCAACAAAGTAAGGGTGATTTAAAGCAATATTTGGAGTTTCATTTAGCAAAGCACTGCTTTTTCCTTCTACATTCCACTTTCAATTGTTGTGGAGCCCAGTGACACATTTCAGTAGTGAGAGCTCTGTTCCACCACTGACAACATGCGTGGCAGATTGGGCCGCCATCTTTTTGTGTGTTGAAAAACGCGATTTTCTGGGGTTTTGGCGCGCACAAGGGTTTTGCAGCCATTTTGCTGTTTCTGGCACCACCATAACAGAGTGATGCAGCATAGCAGAGCAAAAGTGGGTCAATACATCCCACAGCAGGTTGGGTAGGAGTGCTGGTGGAACTGCTCTGTATGTGGGTAGTCGAGGTTGGTGACATGGTGCAATGGATGGTGCCATTCTGTAGCAGTGACAGTGTTGAAGGCCTAGACTGTTGAGGGCATGGCCAAAGGCCATGCACTCAAGAGGCTAGGGCAGTGTTGCAAACCGATTGTGGGTACTTTGGCAGTGACACAATAGTTTGGGAATAGAAGTGGGGACGGCCACGGTATGTGAATGAAAGTGTAGAGGGGTGCAGGAGAAAGTGTTCTCTTTCTACATTATGGTAAGTGGTGCAATTTATTGCTACATAGTTACATGGCGCTGCGCAGATTGGGTAGGAGTGTTCGTGGTAGTGCTCAGTATGTGGATAGTCGAAGTTGGTGACATGGTGCAATTCAAGGTGCCATTTTGTCGCAGTGGGAGTGTTGAAGGCCTAGACATGCACTCAAGAGGCTAGGAGTTTCCGATAAACTCGGCAGTACTGCATTTTGGATTGTGCAGCAGTTAGCGGGTGGTGACCTGTAAATAGTGGGTGTAGAGCATATTTCAGACGCAATAGAGGAGGAGAAGTGAGCTGCCATGCGTAAATGTTTGGTTTTGCAGGTGAGCACACAGTTATAACATGGTAAAGTGTTTTGTGTGTACTTGGCGATGGTGCTGTGAAAAGTAATGCATTGTGGGAACTGGGTGCTGGGTTTGCATACTGTTAGTATGGAAGAGGATATGGTAGAAGTGCTCCTTCACTGTGCTTGGTAACTATGGTGTGTGCTGAATTGTTGAGGTAGGGCCAATGTGGTGAAAAAGTTGCGGGTAGGTTGGTAGTGACACAATACTTTGTGAATGGTGTGGGTAGGGGTGGTGGAGGTTGTGGCATGTTTGTAGATTGTCTGGATTGTGACCTGTTTTCATGATTGGGTGCAATGCAGAGGTTCAGTATATGATTGGTGGGTGCGTGTACAGGTTGGGTAAGAGTGCTGGTGTAAGTGGTGTGTATGTGGATAGGGGTAGTTGGTGATATGGTCACATGCATGGTGGCATTACCCTGCAGTGCCTGTGTTCAAGGCCTAGCATATTGGGTGAATGGATGAAGGCCGTAGGCCATGTATTGAAGAGCCTAGCACTTGAGGAAACCCACACCCCTAATGCAATTTTTACTTTGTATGTGGTAGAGGGTGGTGACTTGTAAAGAATGGTTGTGGAGTATATTTCAGACGCCATAGAGCAGCAGAAGTGAGGTGCCAGGAGTGTATGTTTGGTTCCGCCGGTGAGGTCGCTGGTAGGGAGATGGTAAAGTTTTGGATGTGTGATTGGAGATGGTGTAATCAAAAGTCACGCAGTGTGGGCACTGGGTGCAGTATGTGCATACTGGCAGTATGTCAGAGGATATGGTTGAAGGGTAGTTTGTATGGGTTCTATACTATGCTGTGTGCATATTTGTTGAAGTAGGGCCAATGTTGTGAAAATATTGTGGTTAGGTTGGTAGTGTCACAATGTTTTGTGAATGGCAGAGGGTAGTGGTGATGGAGGCTGTGGTATGTTTGTAGATGCTGCTAATAGCCACCTGTTTTTATGAATGGGTGTGAGGTGGTGTGAGGGAGTTGGGTTAAAGTGCCGCTACATATGTTATATTTATGCACAATGTTATCTGCCCACATGGTTGCATGCATGGATTCATAGTGTTGCGCTGGGTGGGGGCAAGGGTAGACTGTTGTGTGCATGGCAAAAAGTGTGCTGGGTGTGCGGCAGGATCATTGTGGATGCTGAAATAGGGCATCCTGTTGGAAACGTTTGTGGTGGAGGGGCTTTGGAAGGAAAGGGAACGTGCTCTCAGAGTGTTTAACAGGAAATATGGAGTTGTGTATAGAAATGATAGTATGCAATGTCGAGGTAATTGCTGATAGTGCAATGAAAAGTCACGCAGTGTGGGTACTGGGTGAAGTGTGCATACTGGCAGTATGGCAGAGGGTTTGGTTGAAGTGTAGTTTGTATGGGTTACATACTATGCTGTGTGCAGATTTGTTGAAGCAGGGCCAATGTTGTGAAAATGTGGTTTGCTTGGTAGTGACACATTATTTTATGACTGTCAGCGGGTAGAGGTGATGGAGGCTGTGGTATGTTTGTGGATGCTGCTAATAGCAACCTGTTTTCATGACTGGGTGTTTTATGGTGTGAGGGAGTTGGGCTAAAGTGCTGCTACATATGTTAAGTTTTTGCAGAATGTTAGCTGCTCATATGGTCGCATGCATGGATTCATCGTGTTGTGGTGGGTGTTGTCAAGGGTGGACTATTGTGTGTATGGAGAAAGGTGTGCTGGGTGCGCCGCAGGATCATTGTGGATGCTGAAATAGGGCATCCTGTAGGAGACATTTTTGGTGGAGGGGCTTTGGAAGGAAAGGGAATATGCTCTCGGAGTGTGTAACGGGAATTATGGAGTTGTGTACAGAAATGATAGTGTGCAATGCTGAGGTTTAGTATGTGATTGGTGCAGGCATTTTTGAAATTGCATATTTGCCAATAGGCGGCACTAAGTTAGTGTTGGAAAGTTCGAGTGCAAAGGGAGGAAGTATTGTGTCTGTTTTACTGGGGTGTGGTCCTAGCTGTAGCTGGAAATGCGTTCATGCATGTCATTTTGAGCATGGAGGCTTCGCAAATGGAACTGTGGGGATTGTCCAGTGAGGATTCGTGGGTGTGGTTGACCGGAAGGGGCAGTGACATATTCACCCAAAGTTTGATGCAGTGAGGTTGTCAGAGATGAACAGACGGCGAGTGCTTATAGTTGGTGATACCTTTGTGCACGATCTGCACAGGTATGCCATGGAAAGAGGATTCGATACTGACTTTCAGTTGGAAGGAGTGCAGGCTTTTTGGGGCACAGTTTATGAGTGGGGTTTCGGTTGCATGGATCTCCTTTTAAAATATGTGGCTTCTGTTGGTACTGTAGATGTGGTGGTCGTGCATTTTGGAGGACTACATTTGGCGCACATTTGTGCTCTTGTTTGCTGGCTTACTTAAAGAAGTTGTTGACAGCTGTGATGCAGATGTTTCATACTACAAAGGTGATTTTCTCCTCAATGACACCAAGGGGACAATGGGAGAATGCTGGTGTAAATTGTGCCCAGCAAGAGGTCGGGAGATGTTGAATAAACAGAAGCAGTGCGACTTTATGTGCAGTGCTGGGATGTTCTGCACAGACTATGAAAGCATTAGTAACCAGCCAGATTTCCAGTGGTTTCAAGGAAATGGCATTTTTCTTACCTCCATTGGCAATGCTGTTGTGTTTGCCACTCTGCACGAAGCATTGCAGAGAATTCTGTAGAAATGTAAGATAAGCGTTCATGTACAGGTGAGATAAATGCGAGGAGCAGAAGCAAACAGACTGTGAACAAAAGAGAAAAATAAGAAAAAGAAAAGGTATGAATGCACGTACATAACAAAAACTCAACAAAAAGAAAAAAAATGTATTTTTAGAGACAATCCTAAAGACACAATCCCCACCCCTGTTTCACATTCCCCCTCCCATTCCAGTTTGTAGCACGGTAATGCTGTGGATTTCGCAGTACTTTGAGGATTAGATGTGGATTTCCGGCTCTTTTTAGGATGTCACCTATGGCATTGGCCGTGGGGAGGCTAAGCCGTTAGGCAATGTGGTGGGTGGTTGTGGTGTGTACATAAACACTGTGATAGAAGGTTTGTTGGTACAGATAAATGTAGGAGGCTATAGTGAGAGTGTGCAAGCTAAGGGGCATGCATCCTGTGTGTATGTATGCACTGCACGCACTTACTTAACGTTGCTAATATACATTCCCTGCTGCTTTTGTGGGTTCACTTTTCCGACATTTTTAGTGCATCCATTGCAGTGGGAAGACTGTATTCCGAAGTTTACAAGGTATGTGGCAGGTATCATGTTGTTATGAGTGTAGTGTGTGTATTATATGATATGATGTGCTATGCTATTTTGTGCCATTTGAATCGCGCCTACATACAAGTGTGTGAAGGTGCGCCGAGGAAAGGGAGGCGGAACAGAGGCCACACACAGACATTGATTCCTCTAGGACAGCTGACATTGAGAGTGAGCAAGTGAATGGGAAGGGGGAGGGCAAAGTGCAGTACATGGGAACAATAAAAAATCTAAATGCATTGCATGCAACTACGGCCGGTGCTGTCAAGTGCAAGGATAAGTGTAGACCTGAAGTGGTGGCTGCAGTGTTAGGGTTATAGAAAACCGTCCCCAAGTGCAGGGGTTGGTAGAAAGCCTGTGGAGGGGTGGAACTGTAGAGAGGGAAGTGGCATGGGGCACAGAATATATGGTGGGTAGGAAATCGGTGCACAATACGTTTCAGCCAGCAAGTGAGTAGGAGAAATAAGGGGAAAAATAAGAAGCACATGGAAAGGTTTTCAGGTGCTTTCAGACCCTACGATGCTTCTCCTGAAGGTCCAGGGAGACAGAGAGCGTGTTGCACAGGGAGGCCGTAGCAGAAGAAACACATCTACCAACATGTGGTTGCGTGTAGAAGCAACTGACCCTGAGGGAGTACGTGGCGGATGATGGAAGAGCTGGAACAAGCAAATATTTAGGAAGTCACAGTGCAAGGTATTGAGGTCCAGGGACCAGAAGGCCTTCTGTATAATGCACAGGGATTTTAGTTTATTGTGCGCAGCCACTGTGAGGTTATGGTTAAGTTGCACTAGCAAAAACCTATGAAATTCAATGGAAAAAACTTAACCATAACGTCCATTTAACAACGTTTTCTGTTAGTGATATATATTTATATGTATATGTTTTAAGACGAGGACAGTCCCAAATAATACTGAAACTTGCATCAGACCCGCCTAGCTACGAAGAAAAGAGTGAAATTGACAGGGGCATCCCAGGGCAACTGCAAAGGCAACACACACGGCATAACCGCTATCATGAGTGGGTACTCGGAGGAAGATTAAGAAGGTCCCCACGTAAGTGGCATGAGGATGAGTCAAGTGGTACAAAGAGTAATGAGTACAGGCAGGGCCCCCAGGAGAGAGGAAAGGGGTATGTTGGAAGACCTGGTGACTTTCTCTCGGGATATGGAGAAACTGAGGAAAGCATGCAGGGAAAAAGGGGGAAGAAAAAAAGAAATGTAGGGTTCGTAGCGCCCAGACCCCCCCGGGTTCGCCACGGAAGGACAAAAGTGGCAAAAGAATGGCGAGGTCAAGAGCCAGATATGAATATAGTTTAGAGGACACCTCTGGCAACGACTGCATGAGCAGCGAAGAGTCGGATGAGCACAGCTCATCAGAAACACAACCCTCCTCCTCGAGTGAAGGGTGAGAGCCCAGGGGTACGAGAGGCAGACCCGAGAATGAAGAACCTCAGGGTGCTGAATTCGACCCAGATGCCTTGGTCCACCCAAGGTCATCAGAATTGGACCCCCCAGAGAATGTTACAGCTTACCTGAAAAAGAGGCTCAGCGCTCCACTGAGTAAACAGGCCAGAAGCAAAATGAGGGCAGAATGCCCCAGGCCCAGGGTGCCAGATGGACTGGCATAGACACCTGAGATTGGTGAACGGATGTTTCTGGGGAAATATGGCAGAGATGTCAAGAAGGGCATAGACCGTTCTTGGAGATCCTGCCAAGATAATTGCTGGATATGGTTGAACCGATCACAAGGATATGGCAGCTGGCAGAGGAGGCCTAGCAAACGATGGAAGCTATAGACCCAGAGATAATTGCCGGCTGGGCCCAGAGGACAATATGTCTTCTGGGTAATGCGAATAGCGTGATAGATCTCCTTCTCTCTGTGGCTATCTTAATGAAGATGGACGTCAAGCTGGGAGAGCTGGCCCCATCAGAATTGGCAGCAGCAGCCAAAGGCAAATTATTGGGGAGTCTCATAAAAGATATTGCGAAGTTTGCCAGCACTTATGCATCTATGGACAAGGCACAGGCATCCCTCAAGAACATTTTCGGAAGAATGTTTTTCGATGAGGCTGAGAGAGGCAAGGGCCACTCGGCAAGCCGGTACCCTTGTCACAGGTCCTCTGAGTATAGAACACACTGGAGGGAGCAGGAAGACCGATGAGCTAACCCGTTCTTCCCCTTCGGGGGAAGAGGCAAAGGCAGAGGTTGAAGAGGCAGCGGCAGACAGCAACAACAAGAGTGTCACAGGTTAGAAGAGAAAGCGCACTAGCAAAAGAGTTAGAAGAGGGCATACCTCCAGTGGGAGGGAAAGTGGCGCTGCACACGCAAAGTTGGATAGAAATATCCTCAGATGCAAACGGCTCAGGGTTTTCGTTTGGAATTCTGGCAAGAACTACAAGTGTTCCCACCCAAACAGATAAGGTTCAGCAAGGAAAATGAAGCACTGCTAGACAGAGAAGTAGAACAGCTAAAAATAAAAAAGGCGATCAGCCCGGCCAGAGAAGAACAGAAAGGATTTATAAGCAACCTGTTTCTAGTGAAAAGCAAACACAAGGTCAGACCAGTGATAAACCTCAGGGCACTGAATTCATTCTTGATATACAGACACTTCAAGATGGAAGGAATTCATCTACTGAGGGACATTCTACAGAAAGGGGACTGGCTAGTAAGGCTAGATCTCAGGGACTCCTACCTGACAATACTGATCCATCAGAGTCAGAGGATGTTATTACAGTTCCTCTGGAAGGGAGAGAAATGGGAATTTACAAGCTTACCATTCGGACTAGCGTCAGCCCCTTAGTGCTTCACCAAACTGATGAAACCGGTAGTGGGGCACCTCAGGGAACAGGGAATCGAATTAATAATATACCTGGTCGACATATGCATAATGTGCCAGGACAAGGATATGTTAGTGGGACAGGTCAAGAAAACAACTGAATTATTGCAGCGATTAGGATTTCTGATCAACTGGGAGAAATCGGAGTTAGATCCAGCCCAATCCATGTAATTCTTGGTTTTCATTCTAGAGACAGTGCAGGACAACCTCCGCTTACCCCTGAACAAGGTGAACTCCATCAAAAGAGAGATAAAGAACATGATGGCAAGGGAAATGATTTCCCAGATAGAGATTGCCAGGCTAGTAGGCCGACTGTCTTCTTCGATTCAGGCCATTTTTCTAGCCCCTCTGCATTACAGAGCACTGCAACGGTTGAATATAAAGCATCTCAGGAAGGGCTTATCCTACGAGCAGACGGTACCCATTGCTAAAGAAGCGAGAACGGAGCTAGAATGGTGGTACCACCACATGGAGGCATGGAATGGCAGTGCGATATTTGGCTTCTCCCCGGACCTGGTAATAGAATTGAATGCCAGCCGTTGGGGCTAGTGTGCCAGGTGTGGCAAACAGTCCACCAGGGGTAGATGGTCGATTAAGGAATTGGGACTCCATATCAGCTGTCTCAAACTGTTAGCGGTATCCTTTGCAGTCTGGTGCTGGACTTGAGAAGGAGCGAGATGCGCCATCCTGCTCAAGATGGACAACGTCTCAGCAGTCAGGTACATAAACCCACTGAGATGGAAGAGGTCCAGGATGCTGGCGGAGATGGCCAAAGAATTTTGGCACTTATGTCTCCAGAGAGGAGTCAGCGTAACGGCGGAACATCTGCTGGGAGAACAGAACCAGATTGCAGACTGGACCTCGAGACACTTGAGAGACTCCAGCGATTGGCAGTTGGAGGAGTCAGTATTCCTGGAGGTCATGCATCGGAGAGGTCCGTGTCAGATGGACCTGTTCACTTTGAGACTGAACAAGAAGATCTCCAGACATTTCAGCTGTAGACCAGACCCAGAAGCGGTAGCAACGGATGCCTTTCTCCAGGTTTGGGGACCAGCGACGGAATTCGCATTCACAAGATTTTGCCATGATAGCACAAACTATGGTGCAGATCAGGAGACCGGGAGCAACAGTGATTTTAGTGACACCCGACTGAAGGGGTCAAGCTTGGTTCCCAGACTTAGTGCAAATGTCTTACGACTTTCCAATTCTACTGCCACACAGACAGGACATCGTGCTGGGCCCGGTTGGAGAACATCACCCATTGGTTCAAGAGGGGAACCAGAACCTGGTAGCATGGGTGATTTCAGGAGATCCTCGGCCAAGCCAGTTTTTTTGGCAGCAGCTCAAGAATTCATCAGAGAATCCTGGACCCCGGGGACTGGGAAGGCTTACAGAGTGGCATGGCTCAAATGGAGTAATTGGTGCATGTAGAGGGAAGTACATCCGAAACGAACAGATGTGATTCACGTGGTGAATTTCTTTGGCAGCTCAAGCAGCACAAGCCAAGGCATATAGAACAATTAATACTTACAGATCAGCGATATAGGCCAGTCACAAATATGTAGAAGGAAAACCGGTGGGGGAACACTATTTGATCTGTACATTGCTGAAGGGAGTTAAATGCATGAGACCACTAACTCTGAAATATTCACACCTGTGGGATGTGAGCCTGGTGTTGAGAATGTTTGAGTCCTGGCCGGACAACGAATATCTATCCTGGAAAGCACCCTGGGCAAAACTGACTACATTATTGTGTTTAATCTCTTGTAAGAGAGTGTCTGAGATCAGATCTTTAGAGGTGGACAGGAAGTCATTTTCACCCACAGGAGTTATATTTTATTTAGAAAAGAGGAATAAGACAGGGATTAGGACAGTGGAGTATGTGGCGTTCCCAGAAAGACCCAAAGTAGGCCCGGTTAGGTGCCTTAAGGCTTATGAGGTTATGGCAGAGCACGTTCGGCCTGTAGGAGAGTTTCAACTGCTAATAGCGGTGAAGATGCCGTTTAATGCCGTGGCATTGGCCACCTTAGCAAGATGGGTCAAATGATGCATGGGACAAGCAGGCACTGACGTGGTGCAATTCGGAGCACATTTCACTAGAGGTGCTATAGTGTCTACGGCCTTCAAGCTAGGAGCATGCCTAGAGTATATTTTGGAGGTGGCAGACTGGTCAAATGAAACGACTTTTAAGAATTTTTGTTTTAGACCAGTAGATCAGATAGCTTCGTTGGTGTTAAGTAAGCTTTAAACAAGCATAATCAGAGCCTCCGAGTCTTGACATAGAATACAGATTTTCAACACATTCGTTATAGAAAGTCATGATTCTATTCAAGACTCTGAAGCGAAAGATTATGCCACCCATGCAATTGCTAGAAAAGGGTATGAATGATAACAGATTGTTTATCAATGTATTGTGATGATACTGAACATGTCACGTATTGTTATTATATGCAATAACCCACCCATCTAGGAAGAATCGTTTCATTGAGGTTATATATGTCTTGATAGGGACGGAGGCGAAACCAGCAGCTTCATGAAGAAGGATCAGGGTGTTCGAAAGAGAGAAGACGTCTAACGGTTGGGGCGCACGTTATCTGTTGTCGATCAGCTGCAGAAAGAGGAAGGATTAAGGAAGTTCAGAGTGTTTATGAGAGACTGTGGAAGGTGATTGGTCTGAGAAGATCACATGGACAAACAAACTTATGAAGCGCAGACTACAGATTCACCCATATCATCTTGAGACATGTAGTTCATTGTTAGTTGGTGTTCATTTAAATTCGTTTGATAGCTGCTCGAGAAGTAAAGAATAGAACTGAGCATAATCCTTCGCCTCTGAGTCTTTAATAGAATCATGACTTTCTATAACAAATGTGTTGAAAATCTGTATTCTGTCCTAGTGGTGAAGAATATCCTATTGTCCAGTCAGTGGAGTATCCAGCATTGCAAGTCTGGGAAGGTGGGGGGAGCCACGAAAAAAGTCCTGCTACTTTGCCCCCATATGCAGTCCCCCAATCCATATGCTCTCATGCCAGCCCACAAACCGACCACCCCACAAAAACCAGAAAACTACAGAATCATTACAGATGCAGGAAACTCATATTAGAGCTCTGTCCAGGCGCTCTGGGGCAAAATACATACAAACCTCCTAATTTGCATATGGATTGCACCAACAGAATTTACTTCACAGAAAATCAGTCTTTGATACTTGGAGGCACCATGAAAGTAACTTTAGAATAAGCTGCCATAAGTAATCCAAGTGGCAAATAACTCGGGGGTGCAAAATACCTAAATCGCACTATTGTTATATATGGTGCAACCCTATAGTCAGGCTTTTAAAAAATAACAGCATGATATATTAACACACAAGCTTTGAAGTGAATCACTTACAGAGCTGCATATACACAGTGTGATTACATGATCTGCCCAGGATCGCACATTTTGGTTAAATGGTGAAACCGGGATGTGGACAATTTAAGCAACTGAGCACATCTTCACAGGTTTAGTTTATATAGATATTTATTAGGGTTTCCCTTTGCATTTCATGTGCTTAAATAATACTTTATTCATAGCAACGCCTTAGAAGCAAAGGACATTACATAAGGAACTACTCTTTCATAATAACCTTTACAATATATACATCATTATAGAAATATGTTGAGCAATATGAGGATGGCTTTAGTTTTATTCTCCCCATCCTGCATGCAACGTCACAATAGCATCATGCAGATTAATGTGAGCCCAACAAATACCCCCTGGGTAAAGCCATAGTCATTATTTCATAAAGCGTGCAGCATTATGCAACCTTCTCACTGCTGATCACTCCCTCGCATGTACATTTCTAAAGGGACAATAGACAATAGATGGGAGGGAGAGGCACTCCCTCCCATCAGTGCCTAATGACTCACATTGAAATGCTCTATTGACACAGAGCAACTTCAGAGCTCCTCTGCTGCTGCCTGGAGCTCCTTAGGACATTGTCCTGGCAGACGTTTCGGAAAGGGTAAGGTGTCCCGCTGCCAGGACAAAGACCGTGCGGAGCAGGTATTGCTCGGCACACTGTGTCCAGCCAGCGAGACAACTTTCCCATTGGGCAACCTCATTGAGGTGCTGAACGGGAGAGGTGGCCCACTGACAAAAGTCCTGGTCAGGCTCTTAAAAGAGCCTGTGGGGGGCAACTTGCCCCCCACACCCTGCTTGGTACGCCACTGTGTCCAGATGTTCTCCAACAGGTCAAGATATGAAGCTTCACAATCCCTGGTGCCACATCTATAAGTTTATGAACCACCCTCGTCCATTTCACCCATCCTCCTGATTGAGGGGCTTTAACACACCACATAAGACTTGCACCATTAGGTTCTACTTTGTCAAAATATTTTATTCAAGAAAGAGTGTGAACAGTAATTTCAACAAAGTGATATATCCTTATACAGCCACAGATTCCTTACGTAAATCAAGAACTGCAACCTTTCAAATACAATTTTCCATCAAAGAGGCCACAACAACCACAAAGAGCAATACATAAGGTAAGTCGGTGGGTACAAGGTGTGTCTGTGACAAACAGCAACAGGAACACCGACAAGACGGAGCACACTGATACAACAAGCATTAGCAACGCCAACAGTTTGGGATTTTGTGTAGGCATGGGAAAGGCACTTGCCAGGCACAGTCATATTGGTATTAACTGGCCTTTGATAGTTGCAGGTGCAAAATGGTGCGAGTGCCTGGGAATCTAGGCAGTGCTCTGCAGGTGCCTAATATTATAAAGAAGCCAAAACTGTTGGATTTGCCAATGCTTGTTCTTAAGAGGACTTCAATGAAAGAAACACATAGTGCTTCTAGTGGCTGAATTCAGACCTGGCTTCAGCATTTTTATTACACCAGTAGCGTGTTTACAGCACCAATTAAGTCTGCAAGCTGTGTGCCAAACAACATCTACAAGCTGTGTGGCCCTCCTCATATGCCAACACCTAAAGGGTGTCTGTCAAAGAGACTGATACCTTAAAAGTAGGTCATGGGACAAGGACGAGGTACATGGAGGTAATGTGCCTGAGAGATATGTGTAGAAATTAGCATTTCTACACATAAAGCTTAAATAAAGCACAAATAGCCTCATTATGATTCCGGCGGGAGCCGTGCCGGTAAATACTAGCACGGCTACTGCCAGAGTCATTTATTTTTATGGTGCCCGGCAATGGGGACTTACCGGGGCATTATAGCCCCGGCGATCACGGTAATTCCTCATTGCCGGGTGCTGGAAATATTACTTCCCATTTGAGTCCCATTGGACTCAATGGGAATGGGGAGGACGGATGCACCGGCACCATTCATGAATGGTCCGCTCGCCAGGTCTGACCTGGCAGGCGGCCCAGCACCCGTGAGCAGACCATGCCCGATGCACCGGCACCATTCTGAATGGTGCCGGTGCATCCGTCCTCCCCATTCCCATTGAGCCCAATGGGGCTCGAATGTGAATGGGGAGCATTTATTTCCGGCGCCCAGGAATGGGCAATTACTGGGTCTGGCGGGGCTGTAATGACCTGAAAATTGCCCATTCCTGGGTGCCAGAAAAAAATAATACCGGCAGTAGCCGTGCCTGTTATACCGGCATGGCTGCAGCTGGTATTGTAATGAGGCCCACTGTATTATTCTTCATAAAGCATGTATGCACCTGGCTGGTGTGCATAGTGTAGTTTACTCCACAAGCAGGAGAGCCCCATGAGAGCAACCCCTCAGCCTGCTGCTCCGCGCTTTTCTGTGCAGCGCCCTGTTACACCCCCACACTCCTCCCCACACCACGTGCAGTGTGCCTCCATGGCGTGGCACAGTGCGATGCGGGCAACACAGAGCACAGCACTACAGTATGCTGTGCAGAAACATGGACACAGCAGGCATATATGTTGTGCTTCTCACCCCTTAAAACATCTGCAGGTAAGAAGCCTTCAATTCAGAACACAAGTGGGATACTGCTTTGGTGCATGGGTGCATCAGGCACGCATTATGTTGCCTCACTTCTACAATGGCCTGGGCTCACAAACCCTGAGTCAGGAGATAAGTGAGATGTTGTGCTGCTGCAGTGCCACCTCTTCTCTATGGCATGCCCTTTGGTCTCACATCCTTAGTTCAGAAAATGTGCATGGGTGGAGTATGGTACTGATGTATTCCTCTTTTCTGCAGCTCAATACAGAAGCCCTGCTGGATTATTTGTCAGTGAGTCAGATTGATACAGCCTTCCCTTTGAAGCCCCACTGCCACATGCTTGTTAAAGCATGTTAGCTGCTTATAGTGCAGTTCTTGGTGTACTCCCCTGGTTTAGCAAAGTGTGCCATACCAGATGATACTCTTAGAAAATGGAACAGTTCCTATTTCATCAACCTCCCGGCCATGGAAGTTGTCAATGTTTTCAACGCTGTGTGGCCTCATTAGAATATGTTTCACCCTAAGTTTCCTAGGGTCATCCAGACGTGGACCCCTTGATCACTGTGCTCAGAGAGGCACATCTCTACCTCACTGATGATGCCCAACAAGGCTGAAACACGCGTATGGGGTTGCTGTTGGTACTCTTGTTCAGAGGGGAATTGCCAGAGCATTTCGGTGCTGGACTGCCCATGTGGGCGGGACACAGACTGTTATGCAAATGGATATTTCCCATCTGTGAAAGGTACAGTGAGCTAAAATGTGGCTGCGGACCCTAGAGTGGGTACCATCCCATAGAACAGGCAATTATTGCCGTGTCCGTTCTCGTAGAGGGGCGCCCATGACTAATTTTTTGATTTCAGACTCTATATCTGCCTGTGCCAATCCTTATCTCCTCGTCATCATTTAGGGCATTCACTTTGGCTCACTTGCAGAGGGGAACTAAACCTTGTGCAGCCAAAACTTAAAAATTTTAATCAGTACTCAAATAATTCTACTAAAAAAAAAAGTCAAATAAAAAATGAATCAAATAAGAGATAACAGTAAGTCCGAGTCCCTGTAATATAGCCAAGGGTGTTAATGTCTCTGTTGCAGAGATATACTTGTATCCTACGGGTCAGAATTTCCCATTCCCAGTTAGATTGCACAAAGGGTTAATGTGCCTGCTCTGATTTTTCTTTTACATGCACTGCACACACCTACCATTCTAAACAACGGAAGATCTGTGGCCCCTACAGCCCACCCCCGAAAAACTGAAAAATATATTATGATTTGCTTCTCATAAAAACAAACGTCCCTTCTTAGAAAGGCAGGTGGCTCATCTCAACAAAAAAGGTGGTTCTTTCTAGCAGCACTCTGATGAATCCATTTCACTGTTAACATGTAACAAAATCGGATAATTTGTATGTGTCTGTCCCTCCAGGAATTAAGGAAGCACAAGCCTTAGGCATAGGCGACCTGGGCAGTTGCCCGGGATGCCACATTAACATAATTTACACAGGGCAGCCTAGCCTCTGCCACACCAGCATTGAGGCGCCTTTAAAAAGCTAATTTGTGCTGGCGCAGCAGGGGCCGATGCCCCTCATGTCAAATAAAAGGCTCCACTGTGCTGGGCGGCAGGAAGATCCATCTTAAGTGAAAAGGTCCTTCCAGTTGGGAGGACTTTTTACTTAAGTATGGCGCTGCTGCTTCCCAGCTTGGCGCAGTCGCTTTTCAAAGGGTGCGGATGCCACGCCAGCTCTGGGGAGTCTTTCAAGGGCTGCCCCAAGCTGGCGTGTTTAAAATGCCCTATTTAAGTTAAAAACACCCACTCTCGTGCTGGCACTGGCTGTTCCAGCACGGGAGCGGGGCTTCTTTCACTTAAATAGGGCATTGCTGCTACACCAGAATGGGACAGCCTTTGAAAGGCTGCCCATGCTGGTGTGACAGCAGCGCACTATTTAAGTGATAAGCTCTCTGCTCCAACACAGCGGCTTGGAGCTTTTCGTTTAAATAGGGCGTTGGCTGCTACACCAGCAAAGGGTAGCTTTTGAAAGGTTGTCTCATGGAGTAGAGCTTGCTGAGGCGGCACGTTGCAAGGTTCTGGACCGAACCGGGACTTGCCTGTACTTCAGAGACCTGTTCCAGAATCAGAAGATGCTGCTCTAGTATTTGTGCGAGTGAGTGAGGGCTGTGCATGGGGACAGGAGCAGCTTCACTCGTGTGCTGAAGAAGGACACATTGAAACAATCTGAAAGGGATGCTAGCATTCTCATTGCCCCAAAACAAGTCTGTTTGGGTTGTAGCTGAAGACTGTGACGGGAGGCAGACCTAGTTCTCATCTGTCAAGCCCTCAGAGGAAGCCCCTCCCCAGGGTTATGATCACGCTCAGTGGGACAACTTGTCAACTAACTGCCAACTTAACCTAGCTTTGGCAGAGCTTTCTTTTTTTGTGATTGCCCGGATACAATTCCCTTTCACACTTTCCCTTCAACATAAAAAGCAAACGGTAGCTAGCACCCTATGCCCGTTTACCCGCTGTGAGAAACCTGAAGGTGTCTCCCTGGCTAAACCACAGGGATCTAGCATCCAGGTTACCAGGACACAGCCATCGGTATTGGATCCAGTTCCTGGGGGTGGACTAGTGAGGGAGGATCACCTGGATGGGGTGGGGGGGTCCTCGGGGAGTGGGACATCGACTGGTGAGACGCGGTATCCCCCATCCTTCAACACCTTTTCCCCAACCTCTTCGGTAGGACATTAAAAAATACTGCCCACCCCCCCTTTCCGACACAAACACTTTTGCACAACATGAAAGACAACAGACTACCGCCAGAGCCGTTTACCTGACTTGTCCCAATAGCATGGTCAGGCAAAACATCAGAATCACACACACCTGACGGCCCTTTCCCTTCCCCACGGGGATAAAAGGTGGAGCAAGAGAGCACTGTACGAGCAAGGCAGACGCACGACGAGACAGCTATGCAGACCCGGCAGTTCAAGAGCAGGAGAAAGGGGGCAAACATTGAGAGGCCGACCAAGGAAAAACACGACCTTGCCCTTCTCGGCCAAACCCTGCGAAACCTCTGCAGAAGGAATCGTAAGACACAGGACAATAGCCCAAGTTTCCTGCAGCAGATGTCAACTGTACACAGAGCGTATCGACGCTGATAAGCCGGAGCGAGGGAGACTCCTGCTACTGTGGTACCGGCCTTGACTCCAGTTGTGATGAAAGCCAAGCAGTTCATCACAGCCAGTGAGTCGAAGGGGAAACCGATAAGGACCGGGTTGTGGTGAATGAAAGTCGCAAAGTGAAAGAAATTCAAAGAACTGAAACATTGTAAAGGGGAGAGCAGCTGCAGAAGGGGATCGGCACCACGTGGGAGCTGCTTTGAGAAATTCTGGTCGATCCCCGTCTCAGTGAAACTACAGATACCAGAAGACCTAAGAACTATGAGATAGCAAGAGAAGGGAATCCTGCAAACATTGAAAGTAAATGTGAATGTGAAGTTGGCAAGAGTGTACCTGGAAGAGGGATGCTGACAAAGAGGGGGCAAAGTCTAAATTCCCAAGAAACACGGTGTTGACAAAGGGGGATGTCCACTATGAACTGTTAGAAAAGACCAAGAGAAAACCATAGTGAACCCGGTGGAGCGAGGCTGAACGCAAAGAGGGGTCTGTGCCCGGAAGAAGGGGAACCAGGACGTAAGCCATCACCTGAGAAATATGTAGAATAGAACTTTGTGTTTGTTAGTTATTTTTGTAAACCTATCAGACTCTCGGAAACAGCAGACTCAACCACGAAGGCCTTGATATTGATAGTAACTGTTTTACGATCCAAGCCCGGAAGAGGGGGATCCCGGGGTGAAAGTCAATACCCAAGACCCACTGAAAGGGGACTGTACATTTGATTCGTGTAAAGCGATTTGTATCTGAAAAGGAACTTTGTGTTTGTCTGTTATTTTACTGACCCTCGAAGGCAAGAGACTTTTTGAAGGTAAAAGAGACTTGGCGATTGAGGCTCCTGATAAACTGAAACGGAACTGTTGTCTCGTGCTGGGAGAGCTCGAGACTGTGCTGTGCTCCAAGATCCCACCTTGCCCCGTGTTCAAAACGTGGGGAAGGAAGACCCAGGCTACCATATCCTGACATTTTATTTGTGAACACTTCTGTATTTGGGTTTAGATTAGGCGTTTTTCCAACCTGTATACAGGTTAATAAACACTCTTGAACTGTGATCATTTGTGTCTGTCTTTACTGTTGCCACCATGAGTTCCTTACACCGCCCTGCCCCTTTTCCTATCTGCCCCCTCATCCACAGAACTTCCTGACAAGAGTTAATATCTGCCAACTAGATATGTGCCACCACACGTAGGTAATAGCGCTATGGGTCTATAGGAGGCACAATTAGTGGGATCTTTCCTGGGCTTCAGGATTAGCCTAATCATGGCTTCACCATAGTAGGAGGGAGGCAGACTTGCTGGGGGTCTCTTCATCATTCAATATGGTCGCTATGTTTGTAGGCCCCCGTTCAGAACGCAAAACAAAAGCGGTGATGACTGGAAGGTTTAGAATTAATCTTAACCTCTGGCATTGATGTGGGCAACCCTCCAGATCATCGTTCTTCGCCTGCCAAGCCATTACAAAAAGGGAAAGACCATATGCAAATCAGGCTTGGTCCTACCTTAAAAGAGGCAATCCAGCCCGAAATATTAGGTCACATCCCTTCTGCACAAGAATACAAGCATCTCCAAACATGTTTTGGCCTTGTTGGGCCTCATCAGTGAGGAGTAGGTTGGGTCTCTCAGCCCAGCAGTCACAGGACCCACGTCTGGGCATACCCGTCCCACTGGGGGTGACTTCAGCAAAACAAAAGAGGTGATGGCTCTTTCAGAACACAACAGTAAGGCTAGGAGGCGGCAGGAGTTCCGTCCTTTCCATATTTCGGATCTGTATCTGGGCAGAAACTAATTTCACCTGCTGGTCTGCCAGTGATCGCAATTGGTCCAGTTGAACTTTTATGGATGGAAGCAGGATGTTATTGCGGGACCTGATCCATTTCAATCTCAAGTTGTCCGATCTCTACCTCAGGTTTCATCAAACTCCTCCTTATGGACTACATTCTTTATGCCTATGCAGCATGAAGATAAACCTTGAATGTCTCCCAGATAGTAGACATTCAGGGGGACCAAGCCAATATTAGTTTTAAAAAAGGTGTTAATGACCACATTGATATCACTTTTAAATGCTACATCCCAAAGTGCATGCAATTTAAAACGCCAGAGAAGTTGCTCAATTACATTCCCCTCAAGAAGAAATGTCCACAATAAGGGGGCTGTTCTGATAGAGTCCTAGGGAGGAGAGTACACTCCGAGACCTATGTAACAGTCCAGTCCCGATTAAGATACATTCAATTCGTGACTGCATATCATGGACTGAAGAGTAATATGAATATTTCCCATCACTTGCCTAACAGCTCAAAGTCATCCATGGCCTTGTGAATTTTCTGTGCAGATAATGAAAAAGCTCTAGGAACCTTGCTGGATCTACCTAGGGATGTGCTTAAAATGGTGTTCAAATCTCCAGCGTATATAAACTGGGTATGAAGATGTTTAACACATTTACCAAGCAGGAGATTATGAAATGTAGGGTAATCAATATTCAGGCGTATCTAATGACAATGGTCAAGTTAGTGTAGGCAAGTGTGCCTGTAACTATCAATTAGCGGCCTTCCAGATCTTGCTCATGACTATGTACTTTGAATCTAAGGGACTTATGAATTAAGGTGAGGGCTCCACATGAATTAGAAGAAAAGGATGTAAAAATCTGGAGAAGCCCTAGAGCTTAGCAAATGACACAGGGTCCTGGCCTGAGAGCTGCGTTTATTGCAGTAAGATTGTTTTCGCCCCATGCTGTTCACAGTTGGGTTGTACCCTGTGGGCCTTCATAGGCTTATTGAGACCCCTAACATTCTAGCTTCATAACATACATCTGGGAGGGGGGAATTGGGGTATCTCATTAGAGGTGGTTTACTGACGGCCATGATGTGAAGTTAATTGCACTAAAGAGGCTGTATATTGTGTATAACCCTGTGCTGTGTTAGGAAGTAACTTTCAGTTTTGCCTTGCTCTCCGGGAGCCAAGACGTTTGCTCCCCCAACCCCATTTCCAGACCACAACACGCAGTGACAATACCAATCCATGCCATCAAACAAACCCAAACATAAAACCTTGAGCAACTGCCGAAGGGCAACATCGATTCGTTCATCCATTCGCCCCCACTTTGAGGGGGGGGGGGTGCGAGCACCAGAAACATCCATTTTTGACAAAATGGGCTTAGGTGGTATATCCTTAAGCATATGCTGGGGGACGATACCCCATTAGGCATCGTTGTGATAGAGTCAAAGGTGCAATGAAAGAGAAGAGTTCAACCGTTATATTGTGTGGACATCAGGAACACTTTTTATTCAACTTACATCATTTAATTATACCCTTCTGTCGAGGTGTTGAGGGCGCATTCCCATATTCTACTCTGTGAAAAATCATCGCTATTGGATCCCGACTTTGGAGGCGGTGGAGCGAGGGTGGATCACCTGGGTAGGGGGTTGTCGGAAAGTGGGGAAGAGACACCCGAGGCCGAGACATGGTATCCCCCTTTTCCTGACAGCTATATACCCAATATTGCCTCTGCATTTATGGGATACTACAACTCCCACAAATCCCAGTCTCTCCCTGACAATCCGACTATTGAGACTATGAATAAGAAGAATGGGATTAGGAAGATCACCGCTAGTAAAATGCAATGGCCCTGTCCCACTAATGAGGCCAGGCAGGGTCAGTCACAATAACACACACCTGAAACACATTGGCGACCAGAGTATAAGAGGTGGAGAAAAGAAGCACACAGAGAACAAGGACGGGTACGAGAAGGAACAGCTGATCAAGGGCTGTTGGGAACCAGGCGGAGGAGAAGGGAAGGCTGAGGGGCTAGCAGACTGCAGAGGAGAGTAATCGAAAGCCAGGCGAGGTTGTCGTGTCTCCAAGAAGCTGAAAGGGTTCCAAGAGGAAAGCCAAAAAGCTGGAGGAATCATTTCTTTGATGTGCCTAAAGGTTACTAGTTTCCCCGGAACAACAAGAGTGTCTGGGATGGTCCGAGGGGCAGGAGGGAGAGACCACGACCTCGGACATGAGAGCAGTGAAGGATGCGTTGAAAGCAATTTTAGCCGGTGAGTTCTTGGATGAAGGGAGAACCTGGTTTGTGAAGACATGAATGATAACAAAATTGCAAGCAAGATTATGCGTATGACGGCAGATGCGTGGAGAACTTGATTATTAAGTACAATGTAATAGAGTGCAGAACGAAATGCATTATCGAAAATCTCTGTGAACTGTGAAAGAATCTCAAACTACGATAACCAAGATGTATTGTGTCAAAGTGGTATGCATAGGCCTGAGTAAATCTATTCAGTTTCGAAAGTCTTCCAAGTGATAGTGAACCGATAACCAAGAAGGTTGGGGACGGGAAACCTTTGGTTTGAAATACGAATTGAAAGAAGTTGAAGCACAGAGAGGTCTGAACTCGGGTGAGGGAAGCCTGAAGGACCTGTTGAAAAACTGTTGTGAATCTGTTTGAAGCAAAGAAAGGTCCAGACTTGGGTAAGGGAAACCTTAAAGGCCTATGATGAAAGGAGTTACCCTGAAAGTGAAAGGACAACAAGAAGGTTGGGAAGGGGAAGTGAAATACTAATTGACAAATGGGAAGAAGAGGGAAGCCTGAGGGGCCTGTTGTAAAACTGTTGTGAATCATTGTCTAAAGTAAAGAAAGGTCCAGACTCTGGTAGGGGAATCCTGAGGGGCCTATGGTGAAAGAGTCGCCCTGAAGTATCGTTATACCAGAACTGTGTTATATTGAGCTGATGGTGAATCAGGCAAGGAAAGACTGAAAGACTTCTGTGAACGATTTGAACTGTGCAAACTGGCCTCCCGAAAGAAACTCTTAAAGAGCCCCAGTGGCCTGAACTTGGGCAAGGGAGTTTTGAACCAACTCCATTGCCATTCTGAAAAGTGTGAGGGCAAGCATAGATTTCTGACATAGACTTTTCTTATTTTGACTGACTGACATTGACTATGTTATTTTTCCTCTGATGGTCAAGACTAATCCCATTATAGATATAGGGCCAGTTAAGAAATCTCCAACCCCATTCAGAACTTAATAAAGGTGTTGAAACTTGTATCTTTGTATCTGTGCCTAACTCTTGTTACCATGCCTGCCTCACAACTCCCAGATCCTGCGCAACTCAGGGGCTCTGGTATTTTAAAAGGCCGGAATGGAGTCCAGATAAGAGTGTGCTTCCGTTTGGGCCAGTAAACAAGTGTGTTTTATTGTTGTGAATGATAAGAAGATTGGACGGGTACAATATCGAATATTTCAAACCTTTGTCCCACAATTTGAGCACTACAGACGTGAATGATAGTCCGGCCTTTTGGATGGATGATGTAAAGTCTGGGTAAAAGGAGATTCTAGTCTCTTGATAGTTTAGTTTGCCTAATTTGCGGGCTCGGTCTAAAAATCAGATCTCGGTGTCTGTAGTTCAACAGTCTGACAATCATTGGATGGGCATTTTGACCAGGTGGAGGATTTTGGCTGACTACTCAATATGCCCTCGCCACCAAGAACTGTGTAGATAGCCAGGGGTCACAGAGCACTTCCCTAATGAACGTCTCCATAAATATTTCCATGTTACTCGCTGGAATAGATTCGGGTATGCTGACCACCCATACATTATTCATTCTTGGCTTGGATCCCGTTCACCTCATGTTGCAGTGCTCTTATGATGTGGCTCACCTCTGAACTGCTGTCTTTCAGGATTCCTACTTGATGCTCTACCTCAGATATACATCCGCTTTGCTTCTCAATCCTTTGTTGAATTTGCTGTTAACTGAGTCAAGCCCAATTTCATTTGGGTAAGGGTGATGGACAATTCAAACTGGTCCCCCTGCTGACCACTGGCCGGAAACTCAGGCATTGAGGATTCCAAGGTCACCACTGACCCATTATATTCTCCTGCTGAAGTCATCTTGGAGGTGTGAGCCTTCTGTCTGGGTGCAGCAGGGAGGTCTTCTATTTGAAAATGACAATTTAGATTGTCTCTTGTTGCCCTTGGCCATGTGAAAGACTAGGCCCGGTGGCGTCAATGACCTACATAGTGTTAAGCTCTGTTGAGCTCTTCTGGTGTGTTACCCTTGGGGCAGGAGCATTTTAAATGGGACCACTCATGCACAACAATCCCAGCCACTTTGCATATAGTGGTGAGATGTTGGGGCTAACTATTTGAGAGCAGGGGCTGGGAGCAGTTCTGGCGGTGGTGTAGCACAGCAACTGGAGGTTGATTGCTCAGAAGGGATTGTAGAGTATGTAAAGGGCGCCTAGCGAAGTCCTGATATGCCCAGGAGGGTACTTGTAGGTAGACAGATAGAAATCAGGGTGAGAGATCCGAAAGCAGCTGTCAAGTTTTTGAAGCTATTTTATTTTGCCTTCAAAAAGATTTTGCACAGATGAGTATTTTTAAACATTTATAAAACTTTTGATAAGCACGAAAGGTTAGGTGGACAGATATTTCTTTTTTTGCGAAATACAAGTGAGTATCGTCCTCGTTTCTTGCGGAGGAACAATTTTCACAGTGATGCACGAGCATACAGTACAGGTAGGTGATGACAGAGGGTCTCAACAGTGTTCGGCCCAGGACTGTGATAGGTCTGGGGGTACTAGAACAACAATAGTGAACACAACACTATTCTACAAACACATATACACAGAGGTTGTGCCACAGAAAATCGACACGACAGTGTTTTTCGGCCAAGCAGGGCTGGGATTAAGCCTGAGGTTGTAGTGGCCTTCATCAGGATGGTCTCTTAATAAAGGTTCTGTCCGTAAAGGAAATCTGTGGGGGAAGGGGAGAGCTGTCAGGATCTCAGGTAGTTGAGGTTTCATTTAGGTATTAATAAATAATGGCTGATTAGTGCCTAAAAATACACTCTAAGTGTATTACCATTGAACAGCTTACCGTCTGCTGTGGTGCAGCGGGGACGCTGTGCTGGAGTCCTGTTATGGTTGCCCGGCTCTTGGGGACATGAGAGGACTCGTGTGAATCGGGTCACTCAGGCTGCTTATTAACGCCTATGGTCTCTGGGAGCTGTAGACACAAAGGTAAGTATACCGTTATCTCCACGTGTGGGGGAGACCGTGTATTTCAAGCAAAACACAAGGCCCATGTACATCCAGCATGGGATGTGTTGGAGTGGTGAGTATTGGACCCGGAATGATGGACACCGGTGGTGTGGGTGTCTTGTGAGAGTGGTGTTTGTCAACATAGCCATCAGGCTATCATTTTTGTATCCCGTCGGTGCCAGAAATCAAGTTTAAACGCCATGGTGAACTATGCGCTGTAAAACGCAGTTTACTGTGATTAAAAGTGACACGAGCATGCAAGAGGAGATTGCAATACAATGGGGTGCCCAATGGAGAGTAGGGTAGGGCAAAGATAGGATTGAGTAACGGCCGTGGTTATTGGAGTTCAACATTCGGCCAATAGTGAGGAGGCATGACAAGCAACAGATATGACCCGTATGTGTGAGCTCTAGAGAGGGCACAGAAGGCTCCTATCATGGATGACTTAAAATAAGGCCTGGACTATAATGGACTCGGTACAACGGGAGTGCGGCAGGGAGTCAACTGCTGCAAATTACTGGACACTATGAAATGTTGGTGGCTTGAGAGGAAATTAAGTAAATCAAACGTGATTGAGATTAGCATGGTGTCATAAAGGTCCTGAATGTGCACATGCCTGTCATTGGGAGGTAGCCACACAGTTGTATGATGAAGGCTCGATATACATAACTCAGTAATGTGGTCCTGGTAAACATGTCAGACACATTGTGTGGAGAAATCCACATATACACAAAACAGTATAAGCTGTATAGTTTCTTATGTGATTAATGTAAAACATCAGGATTTTGAGAAACATACAATGCTTTATATATATACGGTTGTTAAATGGCATATATGTTGATGTTAAAAATTGCAAGAAAAAATGCCAACATACAGTGTCAGAAAGAGGACAGAAGGCTGTGAACCAGAGCTCGGAAAGGACCTTTACTGGACAAAAGCCAGTGGAATCTACGGAGGTCACTTAGTCCCAGAAGTGTTTCCACTCTACGGTGATATTAAGTCCAGTTCTTACTGTGTCCAGTCTGTGGACCCATTTCTGTTCAAGCCTAGTGAGCGCTGATTGATATCACCTCCTCTTCTTTGTTGTTGTAGTTGTTGTAAATTGGTCCAGGTGAGTTGCTCATTGGTGTGGCCTTTTTTACTGTAATGCCCCACTAGTGGTTTATCCTGTATGGAGTTCTTGATGCACGATCGATGCTCACTTATCCTTTGTTTAATGGGTCTGGTTGTTTTCCCAATGTAGATGAGCTCGCATGGACACTTTATCACATAGATTACGTTTTTGCTCTCGCAGTTCGTATGGCTTTGCATTGTCCAGATGAAATTTTTGTGCGTGAATGTCTTGCTGGTCTTGGTGTAGCAACATGCGACGCACTTTCCACATGAGTAATGTCCTACTATGGGCGGTAGGCCCCATAGTGTCTCTTGTTGTTTTTCCGGTTCGAGAAATGTATGTACCAGCATATCTCTAAGGTTCCTGTTCTTTTTAAAAGCAAACAAAGGTTTTTTGTCCAGGGTGCCTTTGTTTTTTATCAGGTGCCAATCCTTGTTTATGGTGGTTTTTAACAAGTTGCTGATAGGGTTAAACGTGGTGACACAGACCGTCCGGTCTATGGGTTCCTTGGTGCTGGTTGTCAGACAGATAGTGCGGTCGGTGTTGGCTGCCCTTTTGCGGGCCATTTTGATGGATTTTTTGGGATAGCCTCTTTCGCTTAGGCGTTTTTGGAGTTGTTGGGCATGATGTTCGAATTTGTCTTTTTCTGTACAGTTCCTGCGTACACGAAGAAATTGTCCGTACGGTAGGTTGTATTTGAGTCCTTGTGGATGGAAACTGGTGAAATGGAGTAGGCTGTTCCTATCGGTAGGTTTCCTGTATAGTTCTGTTTTCAAAGAGTCTCCAGAACGGTAGATGTGGAGGTCCAGGAAATTTACCGCTTGATGATCCCATTCGATGGTGAATTGTATGTGGGAGTTTCTTTGATTCAGCCATTTGTGGAACTCAAGCAAAAGTTCTTTGCTCCCTTCCCATAGTAGGAGAACATCGTCGATGTATCGACGCCAAAGCAAGATGTGAGCTTTGTAGGGGTTGTCATCATGGTAAATGTTGTCGTCCTCATGTTGGGCCGTGTATAGGTTGGCTACGTCAGGGGCAAAAGTAGCCCCCATGCTGACGCCTTTCACCTGCTGGTAAATCTGGTTTTGAAAGAGAAAGAAGTTCTCGGTCATAGCTAGTCTGATACACTCCAGGATGAAGTTGGTGGGAGTAGACGAGATGTCGGTTCTTCTGTTGAGGCAGATTTTCAAAGCTTCCAGTCCTTCCTAATCGGGGATAGAGGTGTAAAGAGCCTCTACGTCCATGGTAGCCAGGATGGAGTTGGCGGATAAGTGTATATTCTGTAGGACCTTCATGGTGTCGGTGCTGTCTTTGATATATGATTTCATGTGTCCGATAAATGGCTTCATGAAGAAGTCAGTGTACAGAGACAGAGGCTCCAAAAGTGAGTCACATTCTGAGACGATAGGATTTCCGGGTGGTTGAGTGGCATGTTTGTGAATCTTCGGAAGTACATAGAAAGCTGGTATCCTTGGGTGGGTTTTGTTGAGGAAATGTCGTTCATCTTCGCATATCCAGCTCTGGTCTTCAGCGTGTTTGGTAAGGCTGAGGATCTCTTCTTGCAATCTCTTGGTGGGATCTCTGTTTATTTTCTTATATGAAGAGGTAGCAGCTAAAAGACGTAGACATTCTTGGTTGTAGTCTGTGGTGTTCATACAAACAATCCCGCCACCTTTGTCTGCTGGTTTAATGGTGATGGATAGGTCTTGGTTGAGGTCGATCAGGGTTTTTCTTTTCTCTTTATTGAGATTTTCTTGGTAGAAGTTCTTTTTGGTTATGCTTGTGTTCACGGCGGTTGTGACCAACTTCTCGAAAGTATCGAATTCACTAGGAATAGTGTGTGGAGGTGGTACAAAATTAGACTTTGGTTTGAGTCCTGTTGTGTTTTCTTGGCTTGTGGTGGTATTCTGTGCAGGTGTGTCTTCTGAGTTCTGTTTGTTAGGAAGGTGTACTTCGAAAAAGTATTTGAGTCTTAGAGTGCGAAAGAATCTTCTGAGTTCTGCCTCGGCTCTGAAGGAATCTGCTTTGGTAGCAGGGACGAAAGATAAACCTCTTTGTAGCAATGTTTGTTCTGAATAGGTCAAAGTTCTACATGACAGGTTGAAGATGGGTATCGTTGTCATGGTTGGTTGGAGTACCATTGTCTCGTCCTCATGTACTATCCTGACTGCTGCGGGCGCCTTCTCGGTTGGCCCCGTTGTCCTCCCCTCTGAAAAAAAGGGTGTTGTGGAGGGCCGGTGGTCCTACCACTCCAGGTGGGCAGGGGATGCTGCCACTCGATGATCCTGAGCTTCCAGAAAAATTGACTATGCGATTCCGTTTGTTGAAATTGTGCTTTTGTTGTTGTTGCAGAACGCTATAAAAAGTATCCTTAAGAAAGGGTATGTTTTCTCTTCAGCGTAGTTCGCCAAATATTTTCTGAATTTTTGTACTTTTCTGTCCACCGTTATCTGTTTGAATTAGGTGATCTCCTCTTCTAGTTTTTCCAGTTTCTTCTTGGCTTCTATTATGGTTTTGTCGTTATTAAATTTTTCTTAGAGCGTAGCAAGGTCTTCTCCTTGTTTTTTACATTCCTCTTGGGCCGTGTCGATAATGAGTATAATCCAGTCACGACTGCATTTGTTACCAACCCCTCTGAAGTTAACTTTGAATTTGGGGTTGTCGGTAAATACCCTGGGAATGTTCTTTACTTGAAGTCCTTCTGGTATAATACTCACTTTTAAATACTCGAGCATAAAGGTGCCGTGCATTTCTGTGCGTATGAGTTTCTTCTTTTTTTGTTGGAGGATGTCAAGGTCATCTTTCTTCGCACCTTGTGCAATCGCACCACCTTCGGCTCCTAAGGATGAGGTGGTGCCCAATAGTTTTCTGAAATATTCGTCTGAGTATGATACAACGTTCACTTTTTCCATTCTATATGGAGAGGCGGTGTGGTGGTTTAATGACACACAGCCGGATACTTGTTAGCCCTACAACCACGGGTTGTGCTAATTCAAGAGTATGTAAAGGGCGCCTGGCGAAGTCCTGATATGCCCAGGAGAGGGTACTTGTAGGTAGATAGATAGAAATCAGGGAGAGAGATCCGAAAGCAGCTGTCAAGTTTTTGAAGCTATTTTATTTTGCCTTCAAAAAGATTTTGCACAGATGAGTATTTTTAAACATTTATAAAACTTTCGATAAGCACGAAAGGTTAGGTGGACAGATATTTCTTTTTTTTTTTTTGCGAAATACAAGTGAGTATCGTCCTCTTTTCTTGCGTAGGAACAATTTTCACAGTGATGCACGAGTATACAGTACAGGTAGGTGATGACAGAGGGTGTCAACAGTGTGCGCCCCAGGACTGTGATAGGTCCGGGGGTACTAGAACAACAATAGTGAACACAACATTATTCTACAAACACATATACACAGGGGTTGTGCTACAGAAAATCGACACAACAGTGTTTCGGCCAAGCTGGGCTGGGATTAAGCCCGAGGTTGTAGTGGCCTTCATCAGGATGGTCTCTTAATAAAGGTTCTGTCCGTAAAGGAAATCTGTGGGGGAAGGGGAGAGCTGTCAGGATCTCAGGTAGTTGAGGTTTCATTTACGTATTAATAAATAATGGCTGATTAGTGCCTAAAAATACACTCTAAGTGTATTACCATTGAACAGCTTACCATCTGCTGTGGTGCAGCGGGGACGCTGTGCTGGAGTCCTGTTATGGTTGCCGGACTCTTGGGGATATGAGAGGACTCGTGTGAATCGGGTCACTCAGGCTGCTCATTAACGCCTATGGTCTCTGGGAGCTGTAGACACAAAGGTAAGTATACCGTTATCTCCACGTGTGGGGGAGACCGTGTATTTCAAGCAAAACACAAGGCCCATGTACATCCAGCATGGGATGTGTTGGAGTGGTGAGTATTGGACCCGGAATGATGGACACCGGTGGTGTGGGTATCTTGTGAGAGTGGTGTTTGTCAACATAGCCATCAGGTAAAGGCTATCATTTTGGTATCCCGTCGGTGGCAGAAATCAAGTTTAAACGCCATGGTGAACTATGCATTGTAAAACGCAGTTTACTGTGATTAAAAGTGACACGAGCATGCAAGAGGAGATTGCAATACGATTTTGTGGTGGGTGCAAAGTCCATAAAAATAAAATTTATTATAAACATTTTTTTTTTTTTGTGCTGTAGTAGTTTTTATGCCGTGACTTGATATTACTAAAGGAGTACTTGTGCTGGATCAGGGTGGAAGCAAGCTAGGTGCTGCCATCGCCGTGTTTTTAGACATCTAATGTTTTCCAATCTTTTTACAACAACGGTACTGCCGTGCGCGTTTACAGGATGTCTAAAAGAGGACTAAAAGCTTCTACAGTGCACAACTTGGACTATAAAAGGACAATGCATCAGGTGGCAAATGCTGGAGGTACCTAGGCTGTCTGTTCCGAACTGTCAAAATGAGGAAAAGAGCATAATTTAGCAATGTGACTTACCGAAGCCTGTTGTGGAAGTGTCTGCGCTCCTCGAGGTAATGGATGCTACCGAGGAGTGCAGATACCATAGGTTAAAAGCTCAGCACAGCCCGGCTGGCCAGCCAATGGGGTGCCCAATGGAGAGTAGGGTAGGGCAAAGATAGGATTGAGTAACGGCCGTGGTTATTGGAGTTCAACATTCGGCCAAAAGTGAGGAGGCATGACAAGCAACAGATATGACCCGTATGTGTGAGCTCTCGAGAGGGCACAGAAGGCTCCTATCATGGATGACTTAAAATAAGGGCTGGACTATAATGGACTCGGTACAACGGGAGTGCGGCAGGGAGTCAACTGCTGCAGATTACTGGACACTATGAAATGTTGGTGGCTTGAGAGGAAATTAAGTAAATCAAACGTGATTAAGATTAGCATGGTGTCATAAAGGTCCTGAATGTGCACATGCCTGTCATTGGGAGGTAGCCACACAGTTGTATGATGAAGGCTCGATATATATAACTCAGTAATGTGGTCCTGGTAAACATGTCAGACACATTGTGTGGAGAAATCCACATATACACAAAACAGTATAAGCTGTATATTTTCTTATGTGATTAATGTAAAACATCAGGATTTTGAGAAACATACAATGCTTTATATATACGGTTGTTAAATGGCATATATGTTGATGTTAAAAATTGCAAGAAAAAATGCCAACATACAGTGTCAGAAAGAGGACAGAAGGATGTGAACCAGAGATCGGAAAGGACCTGTAGTGGACAAAAGCCAGTGGAATCTACGGGGGTCACTTAGTCCCAGAAGTGTTTCCACTCTACGGTGATATTAAGTCCAGTTCTTACTGTGTCCAGTCTGTGGACCCAATCCTGTTCAAGCCTAGTGAGCGCTAGATTGATATCACCTCCTCTTCTTTGTTGTTGTAGTTGTTGTAAGATGGTCCAGGTGAGTTGCTCATTGGTGTGGCCTTTTTTACTGTAATGCTCCACTAGTGGTTTATTCTGTATGGAGTTCTTGATGCACGATCGATGCTCACTTATCCTTTGTTTAATGGGTCTGGTTGTTTTCCCAATGTAGATGAGCTCGCATGGACACTTTATCACATAGATTACGTTTTTGCTCTCGCAGTTCGTATGGCTTTGCATTGTCCAGATTCACCTGCGAGTTTAAAACCATATGGAGCATAACTGTTGGATACCATCCACCTTCCTTCTCTCCTGGATCTCACCTACACGACCCTGTGTCCCCAGAGGAACCTCTTGATGGAGCTCCACTTCCAAGAAATTAGCGAATTGGGGTAGTACTACTGAGGTTAACCACTATGTTGATTGTAACCCCTCCCCCAGCTCTCTAGCCGCTTGTAGGGGAGAGGCGGGCCACCAGGCATGGCCCTGTGGTTCCCACGCCGATGCGCGATGGCTCCAGTACAAACCCAAATCCCTAAGCAGATAATAGAGGCCCAGTCTACTTGTAAGGCTCCAACTCAGCTGGTCATCTATGGAGCTGGTCAAGGGAATAAAATGTGATTTGGAGTTCATTTGCAGGTTGAAATAGTCTCCAAATCTTTCCATCACCTGTGTAATTGGGGCTAGGTTAGGAGAGGAGTTCTTCACTTATGGTAAGATATCATCTGTATAAAATGTAATTATTTCTTTGTGGCCTACTACCATCATTCCCCTGTGTGAGGTGAAGAGGAGCAGACAGAGATGGGATCCCTGCTTGGCACTGATCGCAATGGGAAACATGCACAAAAATGCCCGGCACCAAATACCCTTTATCTAGGGCAGGAGTAGAAGAAGAACATGGAGTCTGAGAAGTAACCCTCAGCCCCACATTTTACCCATGACAGTCAGCATGTACCCCCAGGACACAGAATCAAATGCTTTCTCAGAGTAAACAAATAGAACAACCCCTGCATGATGGGTTTGAATGAGGATGTAGAACAGACAGGGAAAATTCATGGTGCTGGATCTGCCAGGTATAAACCCTTACTTGCTATTGGTATGCAAGATGACCGCATATTTCAGCAGCCTGCCCACAAGAATATTGGGAGATACGTTAGCATTTACGTTGATGATCGATTGGGGTCTCCAAGGACCACATGCCTTGGGATGGTCACAGTTCGACTTTACTAGCAGTACAATTATCGTCTAACTCAAGCCATCAGGAAGTACACAAAACTGAGTCACCTCCCCCACAACCACAGGAGGTACAGAGATAGCAGGGGGTGCACTTCTTAGAGACCTCCATAGCACCTGTTAATCTTGGTTCTTGGAAGGATGTCAATGCACAGTAAAAGGAGTATTCAGCTCTTCACGACATGGTAAACTGAGAGACTTCCAGGGTATACTGTATGAGATAGTAATACCACCAGATACCATATCACTGTTAGCATATAGCTCTCTATGAAAGGACCTGAACACCCTGTTATCTCTTCATCAACTATATACGCTGCATACTCTGCATGTTGTGGATATCCATGACAGGAGTACCCTTGGTTCTCATGCCAGAGTCCAACCTTGATTTGACCCTCACAAAATGTCCTTGCCAAACCAGGTTAACAAATGAATTTGACCCTTTTGATCTGTCACAGACCAGATATAGTCCAGGTTTGGTTTTAGAGAATGTACGATAGCCGGGTCTCTGTTGTGGCATGCTCATTATCAAAGGTCCATCAGTAGGACAATTCATGCCTGACCATTTCGATAATCCTTCCTTCAACACCACTGTATAATACCCATTGTGTATTCCTTAAATGTTTCCTAGAGTGTAACTAGTGTGTTAAGGCCAATATTTGGGCCTTATCAAAAGATGGTCAAGAACCACTCTAGTAGCCCTTTCCTTTCCTCTCTCAGTTGATCCCCTTCTCATTCTGTTTCATACAGCTCTTTTCAACTCTTCACTCTCAAATGCTGTATTTCCTTCTTCCTTTATTCATCTATCTTAGTTATACTCAAAAGTCCTTCCTTGGACCCTTCCTCTCCAGCTAACTTCTGTCCTATCTCTCTTCTGCCTTTTCTCTCTAAACAACTGGAGCTCATAGTTTACTCCTAGATCTCTCCTCGTATAATTTCTAATGCACTTTTCTCCCCTCATCAATCACGCATACAACCTTTGCATTCCATGCAAACAGCTCTTCTTGCTGTCTCCAACTCTTGCCTTTCTGAGTGTTACTCTAAGCTCTCTTTTCATCTTGTCCTCCTTGATCTGTCTACTGCTTTCAACACTGTGGAATACTCCTTTTCTTTTTTTCTTCTCACCACAATCTTGGTTTCTGTGGTTCGGTTTTACAATGGTTTGCTTATTATCTTTCAGCAGGTACCTTCTCGGTTTCCTGCCTCACCAATTCTCCCCTTCCTTTCCACTTATTCATGGTGTTCCGTCCTAGGCCCTTTTCTTTTCTCCCTATATACAAGTCCTCTAGATTTCATTCTTTCTATATACAAGTCCTCTAGATTTCATTCTTTTCTCTTTTGGAGTCTCCCACCATCTCTATGCAGATGACTCTCAAATCGTCCTTTCCTTTTCTTCAGATCTACAGTTCAATCTCTCTGCCTGTCGTCTAGCCATCCAATCTTGTATGGCATCCCATTATCTTCATCTGAATCCTTCTAAAATCTAGGTTATCTTCTGCCCTGCTTCAACCACCCTGCTCCACTCTTTCCCTCTTCTATCCCCCCTTATATTGCTCTAGCTCCTACTGCCAGGACTTGGGTGTCATTTTTGACTCTCATCTATCTTTTCTCCCACACATTTCTCCCATATCTAGCTCCTGCCATTAGTTTTAATTATTTATATGTTTATAGTTTAAAAAATACATGAAAACCTTACACACATTTTTAAATGGCTCCTGCCATTATCAACTATACAACATCGGCAAGTCTCGCCCTTTCCTCACAACTCATGCTACTAAGCTCCTGCTTCTCTGGTATTCTCTTGACCTTTCTTTTTCTCATCTATTCTCTTCAGTCTTCCTTCATCAAACTTGCCCCTCTTTGCTCAATCTTTAATCCTTCTATACACCTTCTCTCTTTCTCCCCGGGACTACATTCATCCCACTTTTCTGTCCCTACATTGGGTCTCCTTCAACTCTTGTCTACTATATAATTTCCTCTGAATACTTTTTAAATGCCTCAATGATCTTGCGCCTCCTTATCTTCTTTAATCTCACTCTATGCTCCTACTCGCACACTTAGATCTTCGTCTCAATTTCTCCTGTCAAATCTTTGCCCCCATGTGCGCCCTCCAGAGCCCGTTCTTTTTCCTTAGTTGCTCCAATGTTTTGCAATGCTCTTCTTCTCTCTTTCTCTCTCTTTCTGTTCTATCTCTACCTTTCCCCAGTTTAAAGTTCGACTCAAGGGGCGTCTTCTTTGATCCTGATTACCTTTCCCAGACTGCATGCATTTATCATTTATTGTACCATTTTGGTTGCTTGTACAGCGCTTTGGTGTAAGGCACTTTAAAAATCTAATAAAATACAAATACCAGGGTTGTCGCCAGAGGCAGTCCTACCCCTGAGGTGGGTGGTGGCAGCAGAGAGGGACCCAATTCATTCCCCTCCTTCTTGTGCCCACTTGTTTCTCTGCAGAGCCATGTTTCAAACTGTGCCTCTGCATGCATACGCTCCTCAGTCTTCTCATTCCATTTCAGATGCAAAGTCCACAATAAGAGAAGAACAACCAGTGAACCTAGAGACATGTGGAGTAAAGGCAAGCAGATCAGAAGCGACTACCTACAATTTCAAAGCTCCTGCGCCACTGAAACCTGATCACTGCAGTGGAGCAGCGAGGGACAGAGAAACTTCGGCTCCCACCCTGCAGAGATGCAGAGCAGAAGCACAGCTCAGCCTTGCAGTGGCTTGAGCTCACTGGTAGTCCCGATCTACTAGACCAACATGGACTTGTAAGGGCAAAGGTCCCCAGACTTAATGGTAGGGGCCCTGAAAATGAACTTTGCACTACATTTCTCAGATGTTTGGAGGTTTGAAGGGCCTTGGGGTGTTTTATCGAGAGGGCTAGCCCTCACAGGTCCTCAGAAAGACTGTTGTTCACCTTTGGTGGGGTCCATCGAGGTAGGCAGGTGGCTAAAACCACTATAGCCAGATGAATAGTCTCATGCATTTCTCACGCTTACCAAGTTCAGGGCAAAATCCCTCCAAATCCTGCATGCCCACTTGACGCGAGCTAAGAGCATGGCAGTAGCCTTCCAACGTCACATATCCTGGGAGGCCAAATGCAAAGCAGAGATATGGGCTACTCTTTCAGCTTTTTGTAAACACGACACACTGGATTCAAGCTCCAGGGTTCACGCCCGATTCAGACAAGCAGTCATAAGGAATATCTTTGCAACATTGTAGATGCCATCCTCCCTTGGTTACAGTAGTGTTTTATGCTTCCCCATAAATATGGAGGAAAGAGGACGGGGCAAAAGAGTAAGGAAACGTTGCTCAACGTACGACTACTGTACTCCTAGTCCAAGGTCCCATTTACTCCATCCACCTGCCCTCAATCCACCTAAGCTGGTTAAATAGGTCCTCCCAGTCTTCCCGGTGGGTCAGAGACTGAGGGAGAAGAGCGCAGGAGGCCGGGCATAGGGAATGATAGCGCTACATGCACATGGCCTGCTCCGCTCTCTAACTACTTAAAGGGGAAGATCGCTTGGGCTTGCCATAGCTCCAGTCGCATTCCAGCTATGCTGTAACTCCCGTAACTATGGAGAAGAGGGGACTTTGACTAGAAGTACAGTAGGCCCTGCTGTGAGTAACTTTTCCTTTCTCTTTTTTGGACTACTCCCATCCATTTTTCTGGGAATACCAATTATGATATCCTATTCAGTCCTGTATTATTTGGTATCCCCTTAATTTCGAGGCTTAATGCTTTACAACTATACTTGATTTGGCCTTGAATTGGGGAGGTGAACAGTGGATGTGTTTGCATTATACTCTCCTGCTTGGAGGCCTCTTATCCATGTTTGTGTGGATGCTAGCAATAGCATCCGATTCAGTGCTGTAATATTGGGAATTCAGTACAGCGATATTTAGTATGCCTTTGATTTTGAGGGTTCAAATTTAACAAAACACCAGATGATATGGCCTTGTATCAGTGCTGTGATATTTGCTATCCACTTGATTTTGACGGCAAACATTCAACAAAAATGCTACTTGAACAGCCCTTGTATTGGGACGTGAATACAGAGTTCATCTGCACTCTGTTCTCCTTGTTGGAGTCCTCCAATCCTTTCCTCTTTTGTGGGGATACTAAATATAATAGCTAATGTCTGAGCACCCACTATCTGGAACTCACTGCCACTAATTATACGCCCTTAGAGGACCACCTCACCTTCAGGAAGGCTCTCAAGACCTGGCTCTTCCCATCGGCACACTAACAGTCTTAGTCGGATCACTTGGGCGCAAACCATTCACCCACTCCTTCTAAGGAAACTGGCAGCACAGGAGAAGCAAATAGGGGCGACATAGCATTTCCTAACCAGACCTATATGAAACGCTCTGCAACAAAAGAATCTATCTAGGTTTTAAGTCTACCACAACCAGACCCTCATGCTCTGCATCCCAGGGAATACAACTGTGCCCCTACAGGGGATCGGCCCGCACAGCCACAAGCAACTGTAATACACATAGCCAAAACACACATCACCCACTGAGGCGTAGACAGTGTAGGGCCTGAGCGGTGTTAATGTTACTATGGTGGGTCCAACTACATTAGGTTCAGGGCCCACTTGTTAGACAATCCTGGCTACACCTCTGATCACCCTTGGCCAAAGTGGCTTTTTCAAGTAGAATACAGCTGAGTCCAAAGCACAACTTGGTCAAGCCATCTCACATAGCTTGACTTGTGGGAACTCTCATGACTTCTCTGACTCTTCAATACTTTCATAGCAACGGCCCCACCTACTGATAATCACAGACTGCTGTTAAGGACATAGCCACTGCCAACCTAAGCTACCTTTGTAATGGCTATAAATGCACACGAACATTTTACAACTGCTCATCACTTCTCAATCATCAGACTACAGTCTTCCAAAGGGCATTTAACCTCACAGCGCTTCTAGGCCATAATAATGGCAGTAAGCGCTATACAACTACCATATAATATAAAATGTAATATTTAGTGCTGCCTTCATTTCATGGGCTAATGTTTAACAAAAGGCCACTTAAATTGGTATTGTATTGTGGAGGGGAGTACATCATAATTCTACACTGTGACGCCTGCTGGAAGTCATCCCATCCTTTTTTTCTGGGGATACCAAGTATAACAGTTGAAATGGCATTGTAATATTTGGTATCCCCTAAATTTTGAGGTTCAGAATTTAACAAAACACTGCTTGAACTATCCCTTGTATTGGGGAGGGGAGTGCATCAAAGGTGTATACTGTGACTTTATCTATATGTCATCCCGTCCTTTTTTCTGGGGATACCAAATTTAACAGCTGATATTGTGTTGTAATATTTGGTATTCCCTTGATTTCAAGGTGTAACATTTAATGAAGCACTACTTGAACTATCCCTTATATTGGGAGGGGAGTACATCATCATTCTACACTGTGACTCCTTCTGGAAGTCATTCCATCCTTTTTTCCTGGGGACCAACTTTAACAGCTGAATATTTGCTATCCCCTTGATTTTGAGGGTTAGCATTTAACAAAACACTGCTTGAACTAGCCATTGTATCTGGGCAGTGAGTACATCATTTGCCTACACTATGCTTCCTTCTGTAAGTCCTCCCATCCTTTTTTCTGGGGATATGAAATATAACAGCTGATATAGTGTTGTAATATTTGGTATCCCCTTGATTGAATTTGAGGTGTAACATTTAATAAAGCACTACTTAAACTATCCCCTATATTGGGAGGGGAGTACATCATAATTCTACACTGTGACTTCTTCTGGAAGTCATCCCATCCTTTTTTGCTGGGGATACCAAATATAACAGCTGATATAGCATTGTTATATTTGGTATCCCCTTGATTTCGATGGTTAACATTTATCAATGCACTGCTTAAACTATCCCTTGTATCGGGACGGTGAATACATCATTCCTCTACACAATGAATACTTCAGTTAGTCCTCCCATCCTTTTTTCTGAGAATACAAAGTATAGTAGCTGACATAGTGTTGTAATATATGGTGTTCCCTTGATTTTGAGGTGTAACATTTAACAAAGCACTGCTTGAACTATCCCCTTTATTGGGGAGGGGAGTACATCATATTTCTACACTGTGATGCCTGCTGGAAGTCATCCCATCCTTTTTTCTGGGGATACGAAAAATATAACAGCTGATATAGCTTTGTAAATTTTGGTATGCCCTTGATTTTGAGGGTTAGCATTTAACAAAACACTGCTTGAACTAGCCCTTGTATCAGGGCAGTGTCTACATCATTGGCCTACACTATGCTTCCTTCTGTAAGTCCTCCCATTCTGTTTTCTGGGGATACGAAATATAACAGCTGATATTGTGTTGTAATATTTGGTATTCCCTTGATTTCAAGGTGTAACATTTAATGAAGCACTACTTGAACTATCCCTTATATTGGGAGGGGAGTACATCATCATTCTACACTGTGACTCCTTCTGGAAGTCATTCCATCCTTTTTTCCTGGGGACCAACTTTAACAGCTGAATATTTGCTATCCCCTTGATTTTGAGGGTTAGCATTTAACAAAACACTGCTTGAACTAGCCATTGTATCTGGGCAGTGAGTACATCATTTGCCTACACTATACTTCCTTCTGTAAGTCCTCCCATCCTTTTCTCTGGGGATATGAAATATAACAGCTGATATAGTGTTGTAATATTTGGTATCCCCTTGATTGAATTTGAGGTGTAACATTTAATAAAGCACTACTTGAACTATCCCTTATATTGGGAGGGGAGAACATCATAATTCTACACTGCGACTCCTTCTGGAAGTCATCCCATCCTTTTTTGCTGGGGATACCAAATACAACAGCTGATATAGCATTGTTATATTTGGTATCCCCTTGATTTCGATGGTTAACATTTATCAATGCACTGCTTAAACTATCCCTTGTATCGGGATGGTGAATACATCATTCGGCTACACTATGAATACTTCAGTTAGTCCTCCCATCCTTTTTTCTGAGTACCAAGTATAGTAGCTGATATAGTGTTGTAATATATGGTGTTCCCTTGATTTTGAGGTGTAACATTTAACAAAGCACTGCCTGAACTATCCCCTTTATTGGGGAGGGGAGTACATCATAATTCTACACTGTGATGCCTGCTGTAAGTCATCCCATCCTTTTTTCTGGGGATACGAAAAATATAACAGGTGATATAGCTTTGTAAAATTTGGTATGCCCTTGATTTTGAGGGTTAGCATTTAACAAAACACTGCTTGAACTAGCCCTTGTATCAGGGCAGTGACTACATCATTGGCCTACACTATGCTTCCTTCTGTAAGTCCTCCCATTCTGTTTTCTGGGGATACGAAATATAAACAGCTGATATTGTGTTGTAATATTTGGTATCCCCTTGGTTTTGAGGGTTAGCATTTAACAAAACACTATTTGAACTATCCCTTGTATTGGGGAGGGGAGTACATCAAAGGTGTACACTGTAACTCCTTCTGGATGACATCCCTTCCTTTTATTCTGGGGATACCAAATTTAACAGCTGATATTGTGTTGTAATATTTGGTATACCCTTGATTTTAAGGTGTAACATTTAACAAAGCACTGCTTGAATATCCCTTGTATTGGGGAGGGAAGTACATCATAATTATACACTGTGACGCCTGTTGGAAGTCATCCCATCCTTTTATTCTGGGGATACCAATTATAACAGCTGATATAGCGTTGTAATATTTGGTATCCCCTTGATTTTGAGGTGTAACATTTAACAAAGCACTGTTTGAACTATCCCTTGAATCGGGTGGTGAATACATCATTTGTCTACACTATGACTACTTCTGTTAGTACTCCCATCCTTTTTTCTTGGGATACCAAATATAGCCGCTGATACAGTATTGTAATATTTGGTATCCCCTTGATTTTGAGCATTAGCATTTAACAAAACACTGCTTGAACTATCCCTTGTATCAGGGAGGGGAGTACATCATAGGTGTACATTGTGACTCCTTCTGGATGTCATCCCGTCCTTTTTTTCTGGCGATACCAAATATAACAGCTGATATTGTGTTGTAACATTTGGTATCTCCTTGATTTTGAGGTGTAACATTTAACGAAGCACTGCTTGAACTATCCCTTGTATTAGGGAGGGGGTAAATCATAATTCTACACTGTGACGCCTGCTGGATATCATCTCATCCTTTTTTTTCTGGGGATACCAAATATAACAGCTGACATAGCACTGTAATATTTGGTATCCCCTTGATTTAGAGGGTTAGCATTTAACAAAACACTGCTTGAACTATCCCTTGCATTGGGGAAGGGAGAACATCATACGTGTACACTGTGACTCCTTCAGAATGTCATCCCGTCCTTTTTGTCTGGGGATACCAAATATAACAGCTGATATTGTGCTGTAATATTTGGTATCCCCTTGATTTTGAGGGGTAACATTTAACAAACCACTGCTTGAACTATCCCTTGTATCGGGCGGTGAATACATTATTTGTCTACGCTATAACTCCTTCTGTAAGTCCTCCGATCCTTTTATTTGGGGATACGAAATATAACATCTGATATAGGGGCTGATTCATAGAATTATTTGCGCCGAAAGCAGTGCCATTCTGCCCGCAAATCCCCATTTGTTAAACAGGGATTTGCGGGCAGAATGGCGCACAAATCCCCGTTTTTCAGCGCAAATAATTCTATGAATCAGCCCCATAGTGTTATAATGTTTGGTATTACCTTGATTTTGAGGGTTAGCATTTAACAAAACACTGATTAAACTATCCCCTGTATTGAGGAGGGGAGTACATCATAAGTCTATAATGTGAATCCTTCTGAAAGTCATCCCATCCTTTTTTGCTGGGGATACCAAATATAACAGCTGATAAAGCACTGTCATATTTGGTATCCCCTTGACTTTGAGTTTAGCATTTAACAAAACACTGCTTGAACTATCCCTTGTATTGGGGAGGGGAGTACATCATATGTCTACACTGTGACTCCTTCTTTAAGTACTCCCATCCTTTTTTAAGTAACCCCTACAGCCCTCTGTTGTAAGATAGGGTGTGCTGGGTGTAGGAATTTAAAAGACTAGTAAAGTCAATTTCACTTTACTTACTCTGGGAAACAGTAGTTTATCCCAGAGAAGGTATTTAAACCTGTGCACTGCACTGAGGGTGCTGTGTGACCCAAATGAAAAGATGATGCCTGTGGAGTTGCTTAAACTCCACAACCAAAGAAAACACAAGAGTAAAACACTCATCAAAATACATGAGAGTGTGGGAAAAAGGCTCACACTCTCTCCAGGTAAAAAAATCAAGTCATCAAAATCCAGCAAAGTTGCTGGGGGTCTCGAAGGTGAAGGGAATCAGCACATTTTTGACAATTCAAAACAGCACTCGTCTCCCCCAGACTAAGGGACAGTAGGATTTAATCCACCCCTAGATGAATCTCCTTACTCCAGTCGGTCATACATTCTGGAGAGATCATCAGCATTTTGGTGACCTGTGTTCAATGCTAAAATCAAACCTCTGTAGGCTGATTTACCATCTTAACAATTTAGGATGTTCCCACTTCATCTGCATTAACCATCTCAAGGGTTGGTGGTCTGTCTGAATCACAAAAGTAGACCCATACAAGTATGGTCTAAACTTCTTCAGAGACTACCCAATGGCAAAACCCTCACGTTCTATGGTTGTCCACCTTGTCTCAGGTTCCTTCAGTTTCCTACTGATAAAGCGGATAGGGTGTTCCCTGCCTTTCTCATCCAGCTGACTCAGAACTGCACCTATACCTATATTGGAAGCATCTGTCTGCACAATGAAGGTCTTGCTGTAGCCAAGAGCTCTTAAGACTGTAGCTTAACAAAGGCCTTTCTTAAGTCCTTCAAATTCCTTCGTGCACTCCTCATTCCACCTGACCTTTTTGGGAAATTTGGGCGAGAAAACCACATTCAAGGGAGAAGCTATGGTCCCATAGTTCGATAATAACCAGTGAGACCTAAAATGGCTCTCACTTGGGTTTGAGTAGTAGGGGTGGCCCATTCTTGTACAGATTGCACTTTGCTCTGCAATGGCCTTCTTTCACCTCCTCCTACCTCATGTCCAAGGTAGACCACTTTGCTCTGACCAATTTGACATGTGCTTGCCTTTATGGTCAGATGGACCTGCTCAAGAGCCTGCAATACATATCGTAAGTGGTCAACATGTTCTTTCCCAGTAGGGCTGAACACTGCAATGTCATCCAAGTATGCCATGCAGAAGTCCTCCATCCCATTCAGAACTTGATTCGCCGTCCTTTGGAATGTAGCAGGTGCATTTTTTAATCCAAAAGGCATTACCTTAAACTGTTAGAAGCCTGCTGGGGTCGAAAATGCAGTTTTCTCCTTGGCATGGTCTGTCAGGGCTATTTGCCAATAGCCTGAGGTTAGGTCCAATGTACTGAGGTACTTGGCTGAACCAAGCTTGTCCACCAGTTCATCTGTGCCAGGTAAAGGATGGGCATCAGTCTTTCTGACTGCATTTAGGACTCTATAGTCCACACATAATCTGAACTCCTTGGATCCTGCCTTTGGTACTAGCACAACTGGACTAGACCAAGGACTTGTAGATGGCTCTATTACCCCAAGATCAAGCATCTTGTTGACCTCTTCCTTTATGTGTGTTCTTACATGGTCTTACATTCTGTAACCTCTGCTTTTAACAGGTAAACAGTCACCAGTGAGAATATCATGCTGGCCCCAAGGGGTCAAGCCTGGTGATAGTGACAACAGGGATGCAAACTGATTTAACAGAGATTTGCACTCCTCCTGTTGTTCCAGTGACAGATTAGAAGAGAGGTTAACTCCTTCTATATTACCATCTAAAGGTTGTCCCATGAGGAGGTCAGGTAGAGGTTCACTCTCCTCCTCCTCCCAAGCAGAGGCTAGAAGCAAAGCTCCCAGTTCTGGCCTAGAGACATGGGGGTCATTCCGAGGTTGGAGTAAAGGGAAAAACAATGCCGGTAAAGGATTACCGGCATCGCTTACCGGTACGGGCCATTCCGACCGGTCAAACCGCTATTTACGGCACTGTAATCTACGATGCTGTAAATACCGGTCTTGGGTCACGCGCGCGCCCCACCATGCCGAAATTAGCGGCATGTTGTAAACCGGAGCTGATCACAAGTATGGAGCACACGTAAATAACGGCCTCATTAAGGCCGTAAAGTATCATACCGGCATGGAGTACACACAGGCATCTCAGAGAAGGAGTAAAGAATCTTGAGCAGTGGTCCACAGAGCCACAGGTGCACACAATCAGCACAGGTGGAGGCAATGGAGTGTGCCACAGCACAAAAGGATCACACACCACACCCCCTCCCACACCAAGAAAAGACCAATAGTGGTAGCAGCACATGAGGCAGGAGGCCCTGCCAGCAAGGTCACAACCACTAGAACTGCACCAAAAACACCAGGCCTCCCAACTGAGGAGACACAGGGGGAGAGGAGGGGGAGACAGGCCCAGCATGCAGCACCAGTGCAGCCTCTGCCATCACCCCAGCAGCCCCCATTCCCACGCAGCAGGTCCTGTACCTCAAGGAACCCCCTTAGCAGACACACACACCCTACCCGCTAGAATGTGACAGCCTCACCACCATAATTTGGTGGCGAAATTACTCGATAAGTGAGCATCATACAAATACACACCACTCTCCCGGCACAATTAAAGGTGGTGCCTGTGCCCCACACCCATGCCACAGGCACCTATCAGCACACAGTTGGACCCATGCATGGCATGTCACAACCGTCCAGTAAACGGACGCAGAACGAAGTGCTGGAGCATCTCCTCAGGCACACAAGGGGCTACAAATCCCTAACAAGGACTACCCAGGAGATATAGAACACAAAAGTTGGCCCCCATGCATTGGCAGGCATGCCAAATGACATGGGTGCCCCTGACAGCACCCACGTGGATTAGGTTGACCTGCATGGCATGCATGTGGCGGATCACAACCGCAAGCAATACCATTCCCCCAACGTACAGACGGAAAGCAAGGCAAGCAAGAACAGTTCCCCTACATGACAGTCCAGACACTTACCTAAATTGGCTACACATGCAGGTGTTGGCGGCTGTCCCTTGACACCATGGTACCGGACCCCTGTCAGAAACCCACATACCAGGCCCAGGGAGCCCTATTATAATGGCCATACCCGTGCAGGCGTGGAGATGAAGCAGCCACCTGGCTTGCATAAGGCACATATGAGTTGCCAAAGCTGGACTGGTGGGGGACCCACCTACTGCAATGTGCTGTCCAAGACCCCCATGTCATGTGTACAGCTCAACAAATTGTGCATCCCTTGAAATGTGGCTCTGTCCCCTGACATGGGACTGCTAGTACCAGATGAAGATTGAGTGAAGGAGGAGGAGGAAGGGGCAAGACAGCATCATGGAGGCGGTGCATGGGAGGGACATGTCGTGTGGCTTACAACGTTTGGACATAATAACCAAAACACAAGACGGCATTATATGGGCACACAGGGCCCTGGGTGTGTGTATACTTGTAGACCATGCACTGTCAGACGTCATGATACACATGCTGAATGATGAATGTCCACACAGGTTAAACTTTGCAACTCCAAAGGTGTATTTAAATTTTGAATGGATGAGTGTAAACAATCCCTCCACCCGCCCAACCACCTCCCCCCAACTCCACAACAAACCCTCACCCCCTTCAACCTCCCCCCCCAACTCCGCAACAAACCCTCACCCCCCCTCTCCGCTCCCTCCCAACTCCACAACAGTACTCCAATGTAGTACATTAAGGCCACATGTGGCAGCAATGATGATTAATGCATGCTCCCGGGGCCCGGGGGAGGCATGTCCCGGCGCCGCATGGAATGCAGAGTGAGTCGCGGAGGAGTTGCCGGTGTGTCACGACTGGATGTGGCCGTGTCCTCCTGCTGATGCTGCGGATTGGAATGTGCAGCCTCAAGGGCATCAGCTATGCGTCCTAGGACGTCACACAACCTGTTAGTGTTCTCAGTGACTGCCTGACGCATTTCCCAGAGTTCATTTAGCCATTCCACCCTGGCCTGGCGGTTGTCCTCCATGAACACAGTGATGTGGTCAGTCAGCTGAGTTGCACGACGTGCATCAGATTATGGGTGTTCATCACTGGAGTGACTTGGCCCTACGTGCTCTGGCATGGACTGGACTGGTGAACTTGGGCCACGATCATCGTATCCCTGTGTGTCTGTTGGAGCACTATGGCCAGGTGTTTCAGGATCCCCAGAGTCACTGCATGATGCCAGGTGGACATTGCTGGTCTCCTGGGTGTGGACTGTGGGGTAAAACTCCTCCTCGGACGCCCCACAGATGGATGAAGGGCTGTCCACATTCTCCTCAGGGCCCGTAGCTGCAACCTCCCCAGCAATACTGGACTCTGCCAACGTTGGGGTGGCCATTGTGGCAGGCGCAGATGCTGGGAGGGATTGGGGTGGTGCAGCCTCCACTGACCTTTCAGGAGCCGGGGTGGGTGTTTTTTTCGGTGCTGGAATGCGCCAGACCCTGCCACTGCCCATGGAGGTGGTTGGACGGCTTCTCTGTGGCTCACCGCTTTCATGATCAGTGCCTGTGGGGGTAGAAAAGAGGGCCAACATGAGTGATTGTATGATGTCCTAATAGCACACATCGCTGCATTCACATTTCAGTCATTTGGGGTTTGTGGCCTTTTGGGTGTAGCAACAGCAGTGGTACATGTGCATGAGTATGATATGTACAAAGGTTTCGGAGTGACTCATCCTGGCCTGGTAATGTGCTGTCTGGCTGGCACACTGCCGAACCTGCTGCACATTGGCAGTGTTGACTTTGGACACTCACCTCCTTCGGCAGACGACGTTGCCCCACACTCCATCTCGCCAATGCCGTCAATCGATTCGGTCCCAATCAATGCCGCACATGTCTCCTCCCATGGCTCAAGTCTCACTGGGGAACTTGGGCCCCCTCCAGTCTGCATTGCCTGACTCCGGTTGGCGGAGAGGAGGCCCCGCACCCACACCCGCAAGTCATCCCACCGCTTGCGGCAGTCCTTGGAGGTGCGGGGGGTGGTGCCTACTGTGCTCAGCCTCTGGGCGATTTGGGGGCCTCCTTAGGATTGCCTAAGTCCACCAAATAATTGACCTCTCCAAATTTTCCCACAACTTTGAAGGGTCCAATCCATTTGTCCTGTAAGGCCCCCTGCCTTGTCTTGAGTAAACTCAACCATGTGGGCGTTCTGGTCATGCCAATGCTTCACCAGAGCCTGACCTGCTTTCAAGTTATCAGAAGCTTCTGTCATCATGTGTGTCATTCTCCTTCGGAGACCTAACACATAGTCAGTGACTCCCACTGGCTTGGGTGAAGGAGCACTCTCCAACCCCTCCTTAATTAGGGCCAGTGCACCTCTAACTAGATGACCATAGAGGAGCTCAAAAGGACTAAATCCAACTCCCTCCAGAGGGACTTCTCTATAAGCAAAGAGAAGGCATGGCAGTAGAAGGTCCCACTTTCTTGTAAGGGGTTCTTCTAAAGCACCTATCATGTTCTTCATATTTCGGTTAAACCTCTCTACCAATCCATTCATCTGGGGATGGTAGGCAGTTGAGAACTTGTAAGTCACTCCACAGTTTTTCCACATGGCCTGCATGTAGTGGGACATAAAGTTTGATCCCCTGTCAGAGATGACTTCCTTATGAAAACCTACCCTGGTAAAAATACCAAGTAGGGCCTTAGCAACTGCCTGAGCAGTAACAGTCCTCATAGGTATAGCTTCAGGATACCTAGTAGCATGGTCTATTACAACCAATATAAATCGGTTGCCTAAAGAGGTTGAAGGGTCTAAGGGACCAACAATGTCGATTCCTAACCTCTCACAAGGAACTCCCACCACTGGGAGAGGCACCAAAGGTGCCACATTCTTGGCTCCACTCTTGCCAGATGTCTGACAAGTTTGACAGGTCCTACAGAATTTATCTACATCAGACCCCAACTTAGGCCAGTAGAAATAAAGAGAAATCCTTTCCTTGGTTTTCTTAAAGCTTAAGTGACCAGCTAAAGGAATCTCATGGGCTAACTGTAGAAACTGGTGTCTTATCTCCTGATGCACTTCAAGTCTTCTGTAGTCCCCTGGGATAGACTCAGTAGGTTCACTGTAGAAGAGGCCATCCTCCCAGTACAACCTGTGCTTCCTTTGGTCTTGCCCGTCCAGCTGAGAAGCTGCCTGTTGGCAAAGTCCTTCGAGAGTAGGACACTCTCTTTGACCTCTGCTGAAGTCTGCCCTACAGGGGCCACCTTCTGCCAGTAAAGACTGCAGCTCAGGATGGTCTTTAGGATCCAGATCTCCAACACGGGGTCTTCTTCCAGCTCTGAATCTTCAGCAGCTGATTCAACCTCTCCTGGTTGTTTCTCACACTCAGCCTCAGCTGGTGGAGTAGCCACAGGTGTGACTTTGGACAGTTCTCTCGGGGATGTCCTGGTTTGATGCACAGGAGTGCTATCTTTCTTGTTTCCAGAGGCCTTGGGATTCCCCTTTGTCTCCTTTTTCCTGGAAGTAGAAGTTAGCATTTCCTGTGGACTGGGTGTTATAGGTTCTCCTGTAACAACCTCTTGAGAGTCCTCTAGGGTGAGCTCTCTAGCCATCTTTGTTCCTGTTCCCTTTTACTGGGAGGTCTGGGGGTGCGTGATACAACTCCAAGAGTCTTTAAGTCATTCCCTAGCAGCACACTCCCAGGCACCTCACTTTGTACACTGACAGGTATCCTTACAGTCATATTGTTGCACTGGAGGAGAACTGGTAGTCTTGGAAGCAGTTGGACAGGGCCTCCAACAAGCTCAGTGAGGCCTTTGGGTGCCTTAGCAACATCCTCAGGTTTGAAAAAGGTTTCATCCACCACTGTAATGCTGGTTCCAGTGTCTCTAATGGAGGGGTCCACTGACCATTTACAAGTACACTGTCCTTGTAGTATTCATTTGTGTTATCTGGTATAGAATTATATACATCTAAAGTCTGCTCTTCCCACAGACCCAGGGACACTAAAGAGCTACTGGCAGAGACTCCAATTGGGTCTTCAGCCAGCCAGTAGTTGAAAGTGTCCACTTGCCATATGTACTTCTCCCTCAGGGATGAAGGCTAAGGAGGCAGTGTGGACCCCTGAAGGTTTACCCTTGCATCTGGGATCCCCTTTCACATGGTCAGTTGACCCACAAGCATAACATTTTCCAAATGGTTTGACAAATGGGGGCTTCTGCTGACCTCCCTCTGGTTTGGCACCAGAGGTATCACTGGACTGATTTGGGTTCCCTACTGGCTTACCCTTTTTCTGTTTGGGGCCCTCTTTTGGATTGGAGGTATTAGATTTCTCTTTGCCATTTTCCTTTGCTGCTTCCCTTCATCCTTTTTCTGGGTTGCCCCAGAATCCTTGTGATTAGCCCTGTTGGCAACCCACAAGCCAGCAGCTTTTGCTAGCTTCTTGGGATCAATCTCTTTAGAATCAGCCAAATGCTGTCTCAGCTCAGGAGAGCAGGCATCAAAAATAGATTCCAACATAAACAGATTTCTCATTACTTCAAAAGTGTTAACTCTGTAACCCTTAATCCAACCATCTGCGTTTTTCAAACATGCACACACCCAGGTAGCCAAGGGGTACCATCAGTCTTTTTGAGGGTCCTAAACCTCTTAATGTACTGGGAAGGAGTTTTCCCAAATCTAGCTATCAAAGCTAGCTTCACATTTTCATACTCCAATCTTTCAAGTTCCCCCACCTCCATTACAGCATCAGGTGCAACCTGGGGGAGCTTAGACAAAAGCTGTCAAGGAGTTCCCCCCCTTCTCACCTGGGTACAGTGTTTGCAGGTGTCTTCGATCGCTGCCTTCTTGCGAACGCTCCTGGTCTTGAACAGCGCTGCTCGAGTCTCGTCTGGTTCCAGGTTGCGTTTAGTTCCGGGAGCGAGGAGTCCAGGAATCCGGGAGTCTGGGAAAAGCTAGTAATGCTCGGAATCAGGAAGGGGGAAAGGGTCAGGAGCGGGTAATAGCACTGGGACAAAGGAAACAATACAGCAAGCTACGAACACACGTCTGAGGCTACTCTGCAATAGCATTGAGATGCACGGAGCCGCGGAAGGCGTGGTCTATAAATAGATCACGCCGCATCAGCGCATTGAGCGAGCAAGGGCTTCAGCGCTGGACGGCCATGTAGGAAGTAGTACGGAATGTAAGCCCGGTTGAGACAAGGACCAGCAGGTCCAAAAGGGCCGTGATCTGAAGTTCATGACAGCATGCCTCCTCTGAAGGCCGTTTCCTCCAGGTTTGCCCAGGTGTATTAGGTGAAATCTTCTGAGCAACCAAGGAGCCTTGATATTTGAAACAGGTTCCCAGGTCCTTTCACTAAGTATTGAAGATGGCCCCGCTTATACCTGGAGTCACAAATCCGGCACACCTCATATTCCAGTTGGTTGTCAACCAGTAGAGGAGGAGGTCTACTGGATTTTCGAGAGGATTGGATGTATGGCTTCAATAGGGATGTGTGAAAAACTGGATGAATTCTTTTCCATGAGTCAGGTAGCTTGATTTGATATGAGACAGGATTGATAATCTCCTTGATGGGAAATGGACCATAGTAGCGGGGAGCCAGCTTGTTTGGTCGCAAGTGTCGGGGGAGTAGTTTTGATGACAATCACACTCGGTCACTGACCGTATAGGAAGGACCTGGTCTTCTCTTGTAATCCGCATACCTCTTGGCATGTAATCTGGCTTTCTCTGAGTGTTCTTTAGCCTCCCGGTGAATGTTGATAAGAGTTTCGATCCAGGAGTCAACAGTAGGTACTGGTGTAGGGTAAGGAAGAACCAAGGGTAAAACCGATGGATGCAACCCCTGACTACAAAAAAAAGGGCTGGTCTGTAGCGCTGAGTGTTCGGAGTTGTTATAAGCGAATTCGGCAATGGGTATCAGGAGAGACCAGTCATCCTGGACCCTGGTGGCGAAACATCGGAGATATTGTTCTAGGGTCTGATTTGCACGTTCTGTGGCTCCGTTGGTTTGGGGGTGATATACTGAAGAGAGGGCACGTTGGATTCCTAGTACCCGACAGAGGTGTTTCCAGAATTGTGAAATGTATTGGGGACCCCGGTCAGATATGATCTTGGAAGGAAGCCCATGTAGTCGGAATATGTGTTCCAGAAATATTCCAGCTAGCTCTGAAGAGGAGGGTAGTTTCATCAGTGGCATAAAATGGGCCATATGGGTAAACAAATCTATGGTGACCATGATGGTAGTATATCCTCGGGAAGGTGGTAACTCCACTATGAAGTCTGTAGCAATGATTTCCCATGGTTTAGAGGGTAGAGCGGGCTGCAGAAGAAGACCCGCCGGTCTTTTGTTATCATGTTTATTTTGGGCACAGGTTATACAAGCCTGGATGTATTGCTGTACGTCAGACTTCATTTTAGGCCACCAGAACTGTCTCTGTATAAGACGGAGGGTGTTGGTGATACCTCGGTGCCCGGAATGGAGTGTGTCATGACAAAGATTTATTATTCTTTGCTGTAACTTCCGTGTAGGAATGATTAGTGTATTGTCCTTGAATAAGTAGCCCTCCTTGGCTCTTAATTTCCAGTGATTTCTTGTTGAAATGTCCTTCCATATTTCCGAGGATTGGGTTTGCGATCAGACTTCTTCCAGGAGATCAACTGCTTGGGCTACGAAGATCGTGGGAGAAAACATTTTAGGAAATGCCTTATCTTCAGTGGTCACATAGTCAGGACGGCGAGACAAGGCGTCAGCGATCAGGTTCTGTGATCCAGGGACATGACTAATGTGGAAATGATACTGGGCAAAAAAGTAGGCCCAACGTGCCTGACGACTGTTCCTGCACTCCAGTGACTGTAGAATCTGAAGGTTTCGATGATCAGTACGGACTTGGACAGTATGTCTGGCTCCCAGAAGTAGGTGTCGCCATTCAGTGAAGGCTTGGCGAATGGATATGAGTTCCTTTTCCAGGACGGAGTAGTGTGTTTCACTCGGAGTTAAGGTTCTTGAAGATAAGCAACGGGGTGTTCCAAATCGTCCTCCATCTTCTGCTTCAACACTGCTCCTATAGCGTAATTAGAGGCATCCGTTTCCACTAAAAAGGGTCGACTTGTATCGGGTTGAGCCAAAATGGGAGCTTGTGTGAACTCGGTCTTCAAACGCTGGAATGCAGTTTCTTGTAATGTTGACCAGACAAATGGGGTATCCTTCTTTAACAGAGCCACTAATAGGTTGTACAATCTCGGAAAAGGTGGCTATGAACTTTCGGTAGAAATTGGCTAGTCCTAGGAAGGATTGGATTTGTTTCACGGATGTGGGAGTAGGCCAGGCGAGAATGGCCTTTACTTTTGAAGGGTCCATGCCAATCCCCTCTGGACTAAGGATAAATCCCAGATATTCTTTGAGGGCCTTTTTCTCAGGTTCGGAAAGGATCAACATCCTACCGAAAGGGATCACTGCCGAGGGTTCCATTTCAATTGCGCAGTCTTCGGGTCTGTGTGGAGGTAAAGCCTGGACTATGGCAGTGGAAAAGACATTGGCAAATCCTTGGTAGGCCTCCGGGACCTGTATTATATTGGAAACCATGAGTGGGGTTTTTTGCTCCTTAGGTGGTTCCTCAGGGGGTGTTAAAGGAAGTTCCAGGGATAGACAATGAGACATACAAAACTCTGAGCCTAGGAATAATGATCCTGCTGTCCAGTTTATATACGGATTGTGTTTTTGTAACCAGGGCATACCCAATACCATGGGGTAGTGGGCGGACTTAATGATATCGAATCTGATTAGCCCTTGATGGTCGATTATTGAGAGCTGGATTTCCTTGGTCTGTAGGCTTATGGGCCCTGAACTGAGGGGTCTTCCATCGATGGCTTCCACAGGCTGCATGGTGCTTTGTGCCTCATATGGGATTTGATGACTGACAACCCATTCCTGATCTATGAAGTTTCCAATAGCTCCACAGTCAACCAAGTCCAGAATGGGGCAGATCTTACTCTTCGAGTGTGAAAGAAATGCCTGGAGAACGACCAGTCTGTTTTGTCCAGGAGAGTTCAGGGATGGAATTGATGTGGAGCAAACATCTCTCTCCCTAATCTCTGCTCCATTTAAGATCGGGAGCTGGCGTTTCCCGAACGCCAAGGAGGTGCCAGAGGACATTCCCTGACCAAATGTTTGTCTGAAGCACAATACATACACAAACCTGTATGGATCCTTCTCAACCTTTCTTGAGGTGATATGGGTCCACAAAAGGCTCCAATTTGCATGGGTTCAGGTTCTGGGGCTGGACCTGGGTTTACGTCCGTTCTGACTGTGCTCTCAAAGGACGTCTTGGGTGGGTTTCCCTTGCATTTCTTCCTTTCAGCCTTCCTTTCCAGGATGCGAAAGTCTATTTGCAAGGCCAGGTCCACTAGTGCTTGGAATGTATTTGGTCGGGCCACCCTGGCCAGTTCATCCTTGATCTCATCGTTCAGGCCTCTCCTGAACAGGGTAAAACTAGCCTCAGAGGACCAGTCTGCTTCCTTAGCCATTGTTTAAATCTGGTCACATAAGTGAGCATATCTTGGGAGCCCTGTTGAAAGTCCAGCAAGCGTTCTTGGGCAGTATATACCTGCTCTGGACGGTCAAACATACCTTTAAGGGCCTGTATGAACCCATCATAGTCGTCTAGGAGGGCATCGCTGGAGTTAACAAGGTGTGTTGCCCAAGTTAAGGCGTTGCCGGAAAGGTGGGATATGATGAAACCCACCTTAGCCCTAGGAGTCGAGAAATAATAGGGCTTAAAGGTAAAGTGGACCAGGCACGAATCCAGGAATCCAGTGTTTTTGCCGAACCATCATACTTGTCAACAATACCGCCCAACAGGGCACCCTCCTTTGTAGCAGAATCCCAGGATAAGACCAATTGTTTGAGCGCGGCGTTTTCCGCCTTCAGATTTTGGACCTCGGTTGATAATTCTTCCATGCGTCGCATTAAGTCCTGCACGGCGGCTTCCATCTCGTTTTTAGGTTCGATCGGGTGGCGTCTCAAACTGTCAAGGACTTCCCCCCTTCTCACCTGGGTACGGTGTTTGCCGGTAACTTCGATCGCTGCCTTCTTGCGAACGCTCCTGGCCTTGAACAGCGCTGCTCGAGTCTCGTCTGGTTCCAGGTTGCATTTAGTTCCGGGAGCGCGGAGTCCAGGAATCCGGGAGTCTGGGAAAAGATAGTAAGGCTCGGAATCAGAAAGGGGGAAAGGGCCAGGAACGGGTAATAGCACTGGGACAAAGGAAACAATACCGCAAGCTACGAACACACGTCTGAGGCTACTCTGCAATAGCATTGAGACGCGCGGAGCCGCGGAAGGCGTGGTCTATAAATAGATCACGCCGCGTCAGCGCATGGAGCGAGCAAGGGCTTCAGTGCTGGACGGCCATGTTGGAAGTAGTACGGAATGTAAGCCCCATTGAGACAAGGACCAGGAGGTCCAAAAGGGGCGTGATCTGAAGTTCATGACAAAAGCAAAGGAATCAACTGATTCCATGTGAAACCCTGAATCCCATAGTTATACTCAAAAGCACCCAACCAATCCAAAATATCAAGTTTCACCTCATACATACTCACAGCTTCTTTAGGCATACAAGGTCTCTTAGGACTGGAAGACCTAGATGATTCTGGGATAGAAACATTTTCAAGAGACAATTTCTTCATTTCAAGAGCATGTTGCATTTCCATTTCCCTTAGTTTGATTTCTTGATGTTTGTTTTCAATTTGCATTTGTAGCCTTTTGAACTCTAACTCAAGTCTAATTTTTTTCAAGAGAGACACATTCTGGACTCAGTACTGGGCCTGGTAGGGTCCCTGTGGCTAAAGGTTGATGACTAAGAGCTTGTTTAGGTAAAGAGGGGCTCATATCCTGAGACTCTTCTGACTCCTCAATAACATTAGAGTTAGACTCTGAATCATTATCATCCTTATCAACATTTTCCACATTTTCTGAAGGAGTGGGTGTGACAGCCCTACTACTCCGACTTTGATGATTCAACAATCTTTCAAACAATTAATTTTTCTTTCCTTTAACAGGGAGATTCCTGACCTTACACATTTATTTATGTTGCTCTACTGTTAGAATGATCAGGGCTTCCTGTCTGAAGTTATCCATATCTGGCATTTTACAATTGCTTTTCTAGTGGTGCTTAGCCTTGTGAAGGTTACTATTTGAACACAAATAAAGCAGAACTCTCAATGTAACAACTCTACAATTTATCCTCACCACCTGCCACCCATGTTAGGCAAAGTTTGAATGCAGTACCCTCTGGGACCACTACAAGCAACTATGACTACAGGTGTAAGCAAACCAACCTTTGGTATATGTCTGTACTATGCAGTTTTGGTAGCGTGTTGAGCAGCCAGGCTTATCTCAAGAGGGGAAATGGGAGCAGTAATGATGTTACAGAGAGGTCTACAATCACAGGTGTTCAAATAAACTCTTACACTCAAGGTTTGTCATGATGCCTACCCCCGGGCATCCGGATCAAGTCCATCAGCCCTGGGAGCAGGCATCCAGATACTCATTAAAACCCCAACATCCCCGGCTGGGGGCTGTTTGGATTCAGTCCTGGCGCCATAGGCGCCAGGCTCATAGACTTTACTTACCTTATGCAGACCATGCTGCAAATGTGAGGCCTGGATGGGACTATTTTATTACAGGGACTATTTTTTACTCGGGTGTGGTTCTGGGGAACTTGTTACCTGGGACTACTTTGCAGGCTATTTAAACCACGCCCGAACAGCAGCTCATGCTTCGTGTTATTCTGCATCCAGCAGCGTAACGCTCACCGTGTCTGCAAGTCAGCATCCAGTCTTCTGCCACGCCCGCCTCGAATCCGGAGCTCCTAGACAAAAGGAAAAAAAAGGAGAAGAGGTTAGATCACGGACATTATTTGATTCCTTACCTGATTCCGGACCCAGCACATCTCCGAGCCTGGAAAGGACATTATTTCAGCACGCGTCGCTTCGCCAGCAGCAGTGCCACGTTATGCTCACCAGTCCACTGCATCTTTCAACTCGGCGCTGCCTCCATCATTTTTTTCGTCGAAACTCAGTACCTGGGGGGAAAACAAAAGGAATAACAAGGTGAGCCGAGAAAACCGACAAAGACAATCTCTTTGCCACCATAGGCTTACCTGCTTTGCCACTGTAGGTATTATCCTTTAATTCGCCGCATCTTTCTATGCCGCACCTATAAAGGGAGAGAAAACAGCAAGTTAAACTCATGCAACTTTTACCGGACAGTGTTTGGTAATACAGAATCTTACCTGAACCCCATCAGCTGCCTCCAGGCAATATTCCTTTGGACCCAGTTGCAACCTAACGAGGGAATGGAACAAGAGTGAACATCGGACATATTGAACTCTTTGAACTTTATAGACACTGGAGTCAATATTCCTCCAGAACTCCTCCAGTACCTTCAAACCAGTGAAGTAACTGGTATCTACGCGCCCCTGCATGCCATGCAGCATGGAGAGCTCATCATTTAAAAACATAAGGTGAGGTTACCAAGAGGGGATATCGGAGGTGATTAGTGGGGAGAACGAGAACAGTTGGGGGGGCCATCACTAAAGTCCACGGGTGGCTAAATCCCTTTCTCCATTTGCAGGAGAATACTTCTACGAGTCCAGCAGACAAGATTAGGCGGGCCAGTCCAGACTGTCATCTCTTCACTACGCATCACGTTGGTGGAGACCGCAGCTGTCCGGGTCCGATCGACGCCCCTGTGGGAACCAGGTGAGCGTAACAGAACACAAAGCCTATCTACAAATCCACACCCGGACGTAATGGAGACCTCAGAAACCGACCAACTAGCCCAATTGTTAGGAGAACTTAGGGCAGAAGTGCACTCCGCGCGCCAAGAAACTAATGCTCTCAGGAGAGAACTGATTGTGTCGAAGGAGCGCACTGATGATCTTGCCAGACAACTGCTGCAAAACCAAGCCGGGCAAACACCACTACTTGGACTTGGGGGGAATTCAACCCCCGTTTCATCGAGCAACCCTTTGCAAGTGGTTCTACCAGGGAGCATTCCTTTAGCTCCACCCGAACACTTTGCTGGGGACCCGAAAAGGTTCGCTGTGTTCATGAACCAATGCCGCGCCGCTTGCACTTTTTATGCAGACCAGGAGCTTTTCCAAACAACTAAGCCAAAGTAAACTTTATACTGTCATACCTTAGTGGCAGCGCAGCGGATTGGTCAATTCCATTAGTCAACCAGGATGACCCTCTTCTTCGGGATTTTCAGGGTTTTCAATTGAGCATGGAGAGACTATTCACCAGACATTCACAGGGACAGGCCCTGGATAACGAACTTCTATCCCTACGACAAGGAAACCAGGACCTGCTAACTTATATCGCAACCTTCAATAGGTTGGTGGTGGAAACCGGATGGCCAGAGGTAAAGCGAATTACATTATTTCATCGTGGACTTTGGGGTGAACTCAAAGATGTTTTGGCCCAAGTTGTGAACCCACCTCAGGATTGCGCAGAATATATAGACTTAGTGGTCCAGCTAGACCACCGACTTCAGAGTAGAAAAGCTGATCGAGCCAAGTTCGAGAATCGGGCATTGGTTAAACCCAATGTTACTCCCAAAGGAACAGATGCATCAGAACCAATGCAGATCGGGGGGGGTTAAGGGACCCTTAACTCAAAAAGAAAGAGAAAGGAGACGACAGATGCAGTTGTGTCTGTACTGTGGGGCCCAGGACATTTTCTACAGGATTGCCCTATAAAACCATCCAAGAAAGTAGTCGGAGTTGCTGATAGAAATCAAACAGAGCCTGATTCGGGAAACGACCACGCCCGACAAGCTTAGAGGTCCGCTTGCCGAGCTTAAAGAAGGACACTCAGACCTCGCACCTAATCATACCAATGGCCCTTATTGATCCAAGGCAGCCATCACGTATGCACGCAGTTAGGGCATACATTGATAGCGGGGCCGTAGGAAACTATGTGGACCACGAATTGGCTTCTAGGATGAATCTACCTTGAATGTTATCACCACAGTCGATGGAACTGAAATTGCCTCTGGGCCTGTAACTCATTCCACCACAGAGATGACACTGTTGGGTCAAGATGGGCATCGAGTGACTATTGTGTTTGACTTAATCAAAGCCCTGCAGTTCCAAATAATACTGGGAATACCTTGGTTGGAAACACATAATCCTTGTATTGATTGGCGAGAGAAGAGAGTAACCTTCCCGGAGTGTGCACACACCTGTTACCCGGAAAAAACCTTGAACAAAAGCCTGGCCACAGTCGCTAATCCAGTCACGCAGTTACCTCAGGAATATCAAGAATTCCAGGATGTTTTCCAAAAAGAACAGGCAAACACCTTACCACCTCATAGATCATACGATTGTCAAATCAACCTCATACCCGGTGCACAACCTCCATGCAGTAGGATCTACGCCCTTACGGAACCCGAAAACCTACGACAATACTTGGACCAATACCTTGCTAATGGCTTCATTCGTCCATCTAAGTCCCCTGCATCTTCAGCTTTATTCTTCGTGCCCAAAAAGGAAGGTGACCTCAGAACGTGCATAGACTACCGCGCATTAAACCAGATCACGGTGAAGAACCGATATCCATTGCCTCTGGTCCCCGAACTACTAGACCAAGTAAAGGATGCTTGCATCTACACTAAATTAGATCTCCGAGGGGCATATCATCTGGTACGTGCAAAGAAGGGCGACGAGTGGAAGACCGCTTTTCGCACCAAGTACGGATTATTTGAATATCAGGTGATGCCCTTCGGTTGTGCAATGCACCAGCAGCCTTCCAGTATTTTATGAACGATGTCCTTCGTGAACTCATTGACGTCTGTGTTGTCGTATACATAGACGATATTCTAGTGTACTCCTCCTCAGAATCAGACCATGTTAAGCACATTAGTGCAGTCCTTGAGAAACTACGCCAGAACAAGTTATATGCAAAATTGGAAACATGTGTTTTTCATGCTACAGAAGTTGAATTCCTTGGATTTATCCTGACTCCAAAATGAGTCTGAATGGACTCTCGAAAGGTGGACGCAATTCTCAAGTGACCATCACCCAGTTCAGTTAAAGGGGTGCAAAGCATGCTTGGATTTGCTAATTTCTACCGCAGATTTATTCCTGACTTCTCATATGTTGTACACCCCATCACAGCACTTTTGCGAAAAAACAAACGCTTCTTGTGGACCAAAGAGGCTGAAAAAGCCTTCCAAGAACTGAAATTGAAATTCACGTCGTCACCTGTCTTAAAGCATGCATGCCCCGAGCTCCCATACATAGTTGAAAGCGATGCATCCAGTTTAGCCATGGGGGCTGTCCTGTCCCAGAAGGATCCGGAAACCGGTCAACTTCATCCAGTAGCATTTTGGTCCAGAAAATTCTCGGCCCTCGAATTAAACTATACGGTTACCGATAAAGAGTTGTTAGCCATCAAATCCGCCTTCAAGGCTTGGCGGCATCATCTTCTCGGTGCCAGGCATACCATTACTGTAATCACTGATCACAGGAACTTGCAGTATTTTAAAACAGCCAAGGCCCGATCATCGCGTCAACTTCTATGGGCCTTATTCCTTCCCGAATTCAATTTCGTGATCACTTATCGACCAGGTTGTAAGAATGGTGAGGCAGACGCTTTATCCCGAATTGGGATGGGAGAAGCATATTCGAACCCGGAACTGGTGTCTATAATTCCTGAACAAAGAATTATTGGGATAACTACTCTACAGACATTAGAAGCTATTCATTTAAAGATCCAACAACTTTTTGATTCAGCAGCCCTGCAGGACTGGGTTAAAAATACCTTACTATCAAGGGCGTCTATTTCTACCACACCACACATGAAACTACAAGAACAAGTCATCTCCAATTACCATGAAGCTCTGATGGAAGGGCACCCAGGTATTGCAAAAACGGAAGCTACATTTAAAAGACAATTCTCGTGGCCCACCTGGCGAAAAGATGTAAAGTCATTTGTACTGTCTTGTGACATCTGCGCCCAGAACAAAAGTCAAAAGAAGAAACCAGCTGGTCTTTTACAACCTTTAGATATTCCACCCACACCATTGCACACTTTGTCTTTAGATTTTATTACAGATCTACCACCATGTAATGGATTCAACACCATTCTAGTTATTGTGGATCTTTTTTTCCAAGATGGCCCACTTCATTCCTTTAAAAGGATTACCTTCTGCTTCAATCTTGGCCAAGGAATTTCTCGAAAATATTGTTCGAATACATGGATTTCCTTCCGTATTGATCTCTGACCGAGGTAGTCAGTTCATTTCACAATTTTGGCAGAAGTGTTGTCAATTGGCACAAATCGACGTAAGGTTATCAACCAGTCACTACCCCCAAACCGATGGTCAGACGGAGAGAACCAACCAGACTCTTGAACAAAACCTACATTGTATGCTCCACCAAACCGAAAGTAATTGGAAGGACATTTTATGGATTTCTGAATACGCATACAATAACTCTGTACATTCAGGAACCGGACAAAGCCCCTTTTATACCATATATGGACATCATCCTCGATCATCAGAACTCTATTCGCCCCAGCATTTAGAAATGCCGGCAGTAACTCATCTGCATTCTACTATTACACAAGCTTTTAAAGCGGCAACAAAACATTTGAAACAAGCAAAAGAGAAATACAAGAAAAATGCTGATCAACATAGAAGTGAGACCCCACCATATCGAATCGGAGACCAAGTTTGGCTGGCTACAAGACATATACCTCTGAAAGGAACTCAGACTTTTAATCCTAGATATTTGGGACCTTACACCATTAAGGCCATTATCAACCCGGTGGCCGTCAAATTAGAATTACCCTCTAATATGCGGATTCATCCTATCTTTCATGTTTCACTTCTAAAACCAGTTCTACCCGGGACAAGGTTAACCGAACCACCTGATCCCATCCTAAAAGATGGAGAACCTGAATTCGAGGTAAACAACATCCTGGACTCTAAAATGGTTAAATCAAGACTTTTTTATTTAATCGACTGGAAGGGTTACGGACCACAAGAAAGGTCATGGGAACCTAGTGACCACGTTCATGGTCCTCGATTGGTGAAAAAATTCCATCGGGACTTCCCAGACAAGCCAGGGCCAAGGGGAAGAACAACTTTAGGAGGGGCCTTGGGGGGGAGTGCTGTCATGATGCCTACCCCCGGGCATCCGGATCAAGTCCATCAGCCCCGGGAGCAGACATCCAGATACTCATTAAAACCCTAAAAGCCCTGGCGGAGGCTGTTTGGATTCAGTCCTGGCGCCTTAGGATCCAGGCTCACAGACTTTACTTACCTTATGCAGACCATGCTGCAAATGAGTCCAAGCCAACGTGAGGCCTGGATGGGACTATTTTATTACAGGGACTATTTTTTACTCGGATGTAGTTCTGGGGAACTTCTTACCTGAGACTACTTTGCAGGCTATTTAAACCACGCCCGAACAGCAGCTCATGCTTCGTGTTATTCTGCATCCAGCAGTGTAACGCTCACTGCGTCTGCAAGTGAGCATCCAGTTTTCTGCCACGCCCGCCTCGAATCCGGAGCTCCTAGACAAAAGGAAAAGAAAGGAGATGTTAGATCACAGACATTATTTGATTCCTTACCTGATTCCGGACCCAGCACATCTCCGAGCCTGGAAAGGACATTATTTCAGCACGCGTTGCTTCGCCAGCAGCAGTGCCGCATTATACTCACCAGTCCATCGCATCTTTCAACTCGGCGCTGCCTCCATCATTTTCTTCATCGAAACCCAGCACCTGGTGGGAAAACAAAAGGAATAACAAGGTGAGCCGAGAAAACCGACAAAGAAAATCTCTTTGCCACCATAGGCTTACCTGCTTTACCACCGGAGGTATTATCCTTTAATTCGCAGCATCTTTCTATGCCGCACCTATAAAGGGAGAGAAAACAGCAAGTTAAACTCATGCAACTTTTACCGGACAGTGTTTGGTAATACAGACTCTTACCTGAATGCCATCAGCTGCCTCCAGGCAATATTCTTTTGGACCCAGCTGCACCCTAACGAGGGAATGGAACAAGAGTGAACATCGGACATATTGAACTCTTTGAACCTTATAGACACTGGAGTCAATATTCCTCTGGAACTCCTCCAGTACCTTCAAACCAGTGAAGTAACTGGTATCTACGCGCCCTTGCATGCCATGCAGGATGGAGAGCTCATCATTTAAAAACATAAGGTGAGGTTACCAAGAGGGGATATCGGAGGTGATTAGTGGGGAGAACGAGAACAGTTGGGGGGGCCATCATTAAAGTCCACGGGTGGCTAAATCCCTTTCTCCACTTGCAGGAGAATACTTCTACGAGTCCAGCAGACAAGATTAGGCGGGCCAGTCCAGACTGTCATCTCTTCACTACGCATCACGTTGGTGGAGACCGCAGCTGTCCGGGTCCGATCGACACCCCTGTGGGAACCAGGTGAGCGTAACAGGTTTCTTTGATAAATACTTATTAATTTATTTATCTGTCAGTTATAAAACATTCAATAGAAGGAGGCAATCATATAAAAGCACACAAATATACTTTGATACTGTACACGGTAAGTTTCTGAATCAGATAAGACCCTTTTGGGATGGCCCACAGACACAACCTACAACCACAGATAACTAGTAGCAAGGGTGCTGGGGACATGAATATCTTACTGTTGGCATTCAGAATACTTTTAAAGAGGAGTAAAAGGCAAAGGTTATTAGAACATAAAAAGTTACAATTATTCATAGACAGTGTAGATATTTTGAGCTCCCCAGAAGAGTCAATTCAATAGGCTAGGCCAAAGTCAATGGGCTAAACTCTTGGATAGGATAAAGCGGTTCTGGTAGATCAACGGAAATGTTTCTGCACAAGTTCTCAGAAGTAGTTTGTAAAAAGAAGAATCCTATGTTGGTTCACAAGCTGATTAGGCCTGCGAGTTGCAAAAGTTTCAAGCACTTTCACTGCAAGAGGTATGTACTCTCAGTTTGATTTCACAGTACCTTACAATGAAGAAAAAGATGCAGCTGATGACTTCTGTTCCTGGCAGTTCCTGCAGATCTCACTGTTCCTGTGCCTCAGTCGTGGGGACAAGAGGGAGGATGTTGGGGACTCCTGCACTGCACTGGGACTGGTCAAAAAGCTTGCAACTGACAAACTTCAATTCCAGTGGCTATAAGTAACGCACACAATCTGGTGTCCCTCTCCCTGGTTATACGGTTTCCTGCAGCACTCTGAGGAAAATGCAACCAGCTCCGAGATAGGTGTCCAAGTGGCTTACTGTTGAGTTGATTGGTCCCACCAACTCAAAGGGAAAAGTCGTCCTTGCAGGGCTTCTCTGTCGAGGTGAACTTGGCGATTCGGACCTGCAGCATGGCTTCACCGGGCAAACCAACAGTCCAGGAGTTGCAGCAGCTGTCCTCTTCAAGCTCGTCTTCGGTTCTTTCGTTCCAGTGGTCGACTCTGCCTTCCAAGCCAAGAGACTTGCCTTTTATTCAGTTCTCTCCCATTCATTCCAGCCTAGCTGTCACTCACCCAGAAGGGTGGCTGTCCTTGCTGGACAGTCAGCCAGCCAATCACCACACAGTGCATTTGGGCCTCCTAGGAGAATAAGCACAGAGAGTTTCGGGCACCTCCCTTACTTCCTGCTCACCCCAAACACTGCACCCAGTCCCCACACTGCATGACTTTTCACTGCACCATCTCCAACCACACATCAAAACCTTTACCGCACTTCAACCATACCCTTGTCCATACTGACAGTATGCAAACAGTGCACCCTGTACCCACACTGCATGACTTTTCACTGCACCATCTCCAACCACACATCAAAAAATGTACCATGTTGTAACAGTGACCTCACCTGCGAAACCAAACATACACACATGACAGCTCACTTCTGCTGCTGTATGGCGTCTGAAATGTGCTCCTCAACCATTCCTTGCAGGTCACCACCCTCTAAGTGATGCAAAGTCAAAAATGCATTACTGCCGTGTGTGTCCTCAAGTCCTGGGCTCTTGAGTGCATGGCCTACGGCCTTCCGCCATGCACCCAATAGTCTAGACCTTGAACACACCCACGGCTATGTAATGCCACCATGCATGTCACCATGTCACACCACTCCATATTTACCGTTCAACACACTCAGTGCACGTTCCCTTTGCTTCCAAAGGCTCTCCACCAGAAAGATCTGCTAAAGGATGCACTATTTAAGCATCCACAAAGATCCTGAGGCGCACCCAGCACGCCTTTGGCCAAGCACACAACTGTCCACCCTTGCCCACACCCAGCACAACACTGTGGATCCGTGCATGCGCCCATGTGGGCAGCTACTATTATGCACAAACGTAATATACGTAGGTAGTGGCACTTCACCCCAACTGCCCCACACCATAAAACACCCATTCACGAAAAAAGGTTGCACTTAGCAGAATCCACAAACATACCATCGCCTCCACCACCCCTACCCACAGTCATTCACAAAGTAGTGTGTCACTGCCAACCTAACCACAACATTTTCAGAACATTTGGCCTACTTCAACAAATCCACACACAGCATAGTAACTAAGCATATATAAGCTGAACTTCAACCATACCCTCTTCCATACTGACAGTATGCAAACACTGCACCCAGAGCCCACACAGCATGACTTTTCACTGCACCATCTCCAACCACACATCAAAACCTTTAACACACTTCAACCATACCCTCTTCCATACTGACAGTATGCAAACAGTGCACCCTGTGCCCACACTGTATGACTTTTCACTGCACCATCTCCAACCACACATTAAAAAATGTACCATGTTCTGACAGTGACCTCACCTGGGAAACCAAACATACACGCATGGCAGCTCACTACTGCTGCTCTATGGTGTCTGAAATGTGCTCCACAACCATTCCTTACAGGTCACCACCCTCTAACTGGTGCAAAGTCAAAAATGCATTACTGCTGTGGGTGTCCTAAAGTCCTAGGATCTTGAGTGCACAGAATCGTCTACGCCTTGAACACACCCACGTCAAAGTAATGCCACTCTGCATTTCACCATGTAATGATATGATATGATATGATATGGCATTTATAACGCGCCTATACACAAGTGTTTCAAGGCGTGACGCGGCAAGGGAGGGGGAACAGAGGGAAGACAGAGACAGCGATCCTACTAGCTGAGTGTCATTCAGATCGCGCAAGTGCAGGGGAAGGGCTAGAGGAAAAGTGCGGAGTGGGAGGTGGGGAGGGGACATTGCAGTACAAGGGTTAGTAGAATAAATAACAATAAGAGAAGTAGGGCCAGCTGGTGGCAAGTGCAAGGGTAAGTGAAGACATCTGGAGGTGTCAAATGCTGGTGGGGGACTGTAGGGATACAGAAAACAGTCCCCAAGTGTGGGGGTTGCCAGGGAGGCAGTGCAAGTGTGTAACTGGCAGGGGAAAGGACCTGGGCCCGAGATCAGAGGGTGGCCAGGTAACCAGTACAGTTTCAACCAGAAATTCAGCAGGGGAGAGGAGAAGAGAAAGCAGACGCAAAGAGGAAGGTTTTGAGATGCTTCTGGAACCAGAGATGGTTCTCCTCAAGTTTCAGGGAGGCAGGGAGGCTGTTCCAGAGGGAGGCCCCAGCTGAGGAAAGAGATCTACCACCAACTCGTTGCTTGGAGAAGCGACTGACCCTGAGGCAGTTGGAGGTAGATGAGCGAACAACTCGAGAAGGAAGATATTTAGGAAGAGAGAGTTGAAGGTATTGAGGCCCCAGGCCCCAGAAGGCCTTGTGGACAATGCAGAGGGTTTTGAACTTAATCCTCGCAGACACTGGGAGCTAGTGCAGAGATTTCAGTCCTGGAGAGATACGATCCCTGGGCTTGAGGCCAAGGACTAGTCTTGCAGTCCTGTTCTGGATGAGTTGCAGAGGGCGGAGAGTAGAAGTAGGCAGATTTAGAAGGAGGCTGTTGCAGTAGTCCAGCCTAGAGAGAACCAGAGCTCTGGAGACAGTGAGCTTCTGGGGGAAGGAGAGGAAAGGAAGAATACCTCTAAGGAGGTGCAGCTGGTAGTGAGACTTCCTAGAGACGTCAGAGATGTGAGGAGAGAAGGAGAGTGTAGAGTCGAAGATGACCCCACAGTTTTTTGCAGGAAAGGAGGGAGCAGGTGTGCTGATGAGGAGAATTCCAGTCTTACTGGCATTAAGACAGAGATCATTGGTGGCATACTACCCCTGGATAGCACACAGACAGTTAGGGCAGAGAGCGGCAATGCGGTGGGCAAGAAGTTGCAGGTATTGGTTGAACAGCCATGGAGAGAGGTTAGACCCCTGAGGGACACCACAGGTAGAGATAAAGATAGAGGAGAGGAAGGACCCAATCTGGACCTGAGAGGGTCGATCGGAGAGGAAAGAAGTCAGCCACGCCAGGGCCTGACCAGTGATACCCAAGTTATCACGCAGACGGTTGAGCAGGATGGCATGGTTGACCATGTCAAAGGCAGAAGAGAGAGCAAGCAGGATGAGGACACAGGGGGTGTTGGAATCAAGGTTTGAGACTGAGGTCTTCACGGATGCTCAGGAGAGCAGTTTCTGTGCTTCTGGCAGCTCTGAAGCCAGACTGATGGTCATGAAGACAAACAACTACGACAATCCATATACACACCACTGGTACCAGCACGCCTACCCAACCTGCGCACCGCCATGGAGCTATGCAGCAATAAATTGCAACAGTTACCATAATGTAAAATTTACCATGTTCTAACAGTGATCTCACCTGCGAAACCAAACATACGCGCATGGCAGCTCTCTCCTGCTGCTCTATGGCGTCTGAAATGTGCTCCTCAAGTCCTAGGGTCTTGAGTGCATGGCCTACGGCCTTCGGCCATGCACCCAATAGTCTAGGCCTTGAACACACCCACAGCAATGTAATGCCACACTGCATTTCACCATGTAACAAACTACGACAATCCACATACACACCACTGCTACCAGCACTCCTACCCACCCTGCGCACCACCATGCAGCTATGCACCAACACATTACAAAAGTTACCATAATGTAGACAGAAAACACTCTCTCCTGCACACCTGTGCACTTTCATTCACATACTATGGGCGTACCCACTTCCATTCACAAAGTATTGTGTCACTGCCAACCTACCCACATTCTGTTTGCAACAGTGGCCCTACTCCAACCACTCTGCACACAATCCTTCCGCACACCCACCGCTACTTCATTCACCCATACATGCCACCATGTGCCCAACTACCGCATTCCATCCGCAGAGCACAGCCACCCGCCCTCCCACCCAACCGATGTCATGTGCAAATCGCTCCCCTTCTATAATTCACTGGCCACCACTCAACACGAAAAGAGGTCGCCGCAAACAGGTCGCGCCAGAAGCTATCGAGCAGTTACGACAGCTGCCTCCAATCACCACACAAAGTACTCACCTGTCTAGGTACCCACGAATTGACGCAATACGCACAAATACTGCAGGCACTCCTCTGTCTTCTTCCACCTATGTACATATGTCGCATGAAGCACTTCTCACTCCCCTACCCGTTCCCTCCCTTCTTGGCACCAACACATGGCATACGGTACATTTTCCAGACCCTTCCACCGCCACACTGTCCTCCGATACACAATGGCAGCATTTTGCCAAAAATTTTGACACATGGCACGCTTCCCTCCAGCCAACCACCGGCCGCGTCCATAGCTCTCCGACAGGACGCCGTTCCGCAAGCCAATGACACTTCTGTCTGCGGCGCCAACAGGGAAATGAGTCCGTGGAGCGGACCCAGATATAACACATTTTCTGGTACGTGCATTTCAGTCCTTTCCAACAAAAGTACTGGTCAGATTTCCACCAAACACACAAAAGCACAATTTCTGAACCAAGCCCCAGCCGCAAATTTGGTGAAAATCCATCCAGCTGTTCGGCCTGTAGTGGTGCACAAAGTTTTTCCCCATTCAGTCTATGGAGAAAAAAACTTTTTGGGACCCGCCCTATAACTTTTCCCCCCCTGCACGAAACCTCACCCAACTTGGCGAAAAAATTCAGAGTGGGCCATATACTTTTTCTGTAAGGGTGGTGAGGATTCGTCCGGCGGAGCAAAGTTATAAGCCGCTGAAAAAGTGCTCTTCCTATGAGTTTAGCAACTTAACCATAACTACACGGCCGCGGTATATAATATATATAATATATATAATATATATATTACATGGCCACGGTAGTGGCCATGTAGTTATGGTTAAGTTGCTGTTTCCATAGGAAGAGCACTTTTCGGGCGGCTTATAATTTTGCTCCCCCTGGACGAATCCACACCAAACTCTGCAAAAAAAGTATATGTCCCACTCTGAATTTTTATGCAACGATTGGTGAGGTTTGGTCCAGGGGGGGCAAAGTTATAGGGGGGTCCCAAAATGTTTTTTTCCCATAGACTGAATGGGAAAAAAAACTTTGCTCACGCCTACAGCCCAAACCGCTGGACGGATTTTCACCAAATGTGGACCGTGAGCAGCGGCTTGGTCCCGAAAGCATGCTTTTGCAAATTTGGTGAAAATCCATCCAGTAGTTTTTAAAAAAATGACCAAAAAGTAGGTCAGAAAAAATTAGTGATATCTGTGTCCGCTTCGCGGACACACTTCCCTGTTCACTCCGTGGACAGGACAGGGATTGGGCAAGCGGCTTGCATTATGTCTGCAGACATCTGACGTGCCCTCTCATTAGCTGCAGTAAAGCGTGCAGTGCGTCTTATTTTCAGAGACGCCCGCCATCTTTGTTGATCGTTTCAGGAGCGGGATCTGCCGGCTACATAGTAAGCTCAGGCCGTGTGCCTTCCTCCCGTTCCCCCACCCCGCTCATGCCTGTGTCTTCCTCTCGTTCCCCCCACCCCCCTGCTCATGCCTGTGTCTTCCTCTCGTTCCCCCCACCCTCCTCATGCCCCGTGTCTTCCTCCTGTCCCCCTTCATGCCCCGTGTCTATCTTTTGTTCCTCCACCCCCTGCACACGCCATCGGCACACGGTGGCCTGCGGAGGGCCGGGGAGCAGGATCTGCTGCCTGCACAGTTAGCTCAGGCCCTGTGTCTTCCTCCCGTTCCCCCCACCCCCGCTCATGCCCCGTGTCTTCCTCACGTTCCCCCCACCCCCCGCTCATGGCCTGTGTTTCCCCTGTTCACCCCCACCCCCTCTCATGCTCCGTGTCTGTCCCCCTCCTTTTCCCCCCACCCCCTGCTCATGTCTCGTGTCTCCCCTGTTCACCCCCTGCTCCTGCTCTTTTTCTGTCTCCCTTCTTCCCCCCCACCCCCGCTCATGCCCCGTGTCTCCCTTCTTTCACCCCCACCCCCGCTCATGCCCCGTGTCTCACTTCTCCCCCCACCCCCTGCCCCGTGTCTCCCTTCTTTACCCCCCACCCCCCGCTCATGCCCCGTGTCTCCCTTCTCCCCCCACCCCCTGCTCATGCCCCGTGTCTCCCTTCTTTCCCCTCCACCCCCGCTCATGCTCCATGTCGCTCTTCTCCCCCCAACCCCCGCTCAAGCCCCGTGTCTACCTTCTTTCCCCCTCCACCCCCGCTCATGCCCCGTGTCTCCCCTGTTCCCCCCACCCCCCGCTCATGACCTGTGTCTCCCTCCTGTACCCCCACCCCCCGCTCATGCCCCATGTCTCCCTCCTGTACCCCCCATCCCCTGCTCATCCCCCATGTCTCGCTCCTGTGTCCCCCCCACCCCCGTTCATGCCGCCTGTCTCCCCTGTTCACCCCCACCCCCCACTCATGCCCCATGTCTCCCCTGTACCCCCGCTCATTCCCCGTGTCTCCCTTCTTTCCCCCCCACCCCCCGCTAATGCCCCGTGTCTGCCCTGTTCCCCCCACCCCCCGCTCATGCCCGTGTCTCCCTCCTGTACCCCCCACCCCCCGCTCATGCCCCTTGTCTCCCTCGTGTTCCCCCCACCCCCCGCTCATGCTCGTGTCTCCCTCGTGCGACCCCCCACCCCCCGCTCATGCCTTATGTCTGCCCTGTTCCCCCACCCCCTGCTCATGCCCGTGTCTCCCTCCTGTACCCCCACCCCCTCATGCCCCGTGTCTTCCTCCTGTCCCCCTTCATGCCCCGTGTCTCTCTTTTGTTCCTCCACCCCCCGCACACGCCATCGGCACACGGTGGCCTGCGGAGGGCCGAGGAGCGGGATCTGCTGCCTGCAGAGTTAGCTCAGGCCCTGTGACTTCCTCCCGTTCCCCCCACCCCCGCTCATGCCCCGTGTCTTCCTCACATCCCCCCCACCCCGCGCTCATAGCCTGTGTTTCCCCTGTTCACCCCCACCCCCGCTCATGCTCCGTGTCTGTCCCCCTCCTTTTCCCCCCACCCCCGCTCATGTCTCGTGTCTCCCCTGTTCACCCCCTGCTCATGCTCTGTGTCTGTCTCCCTTCTTCCCCCCCACCCCGCTCATGCCCCGTGTCTCCCTTCTTTCACCCCCACCCCCCGCTCATGCCCCGTGTCTCCCTTCTTTCCCCCCACACCCCGCTCATTCCCCGTGTCTCCCTTTTCCCCCCACCCCCTGCTCATGCCCCGTGTCTCCCTTCTTTCCCCCCACCCCCGCGCATGCCCCGTGTCTCCCTTCTTCCCCCCTCCTACCCCCATGCTCATGCCCCGTGTCTCCCTTCTTTCCCCCCACCCCCCGCTCATGCCCCGTGTCTCCCTTCTTTCCACCCCACCCCCTGCTCATGCCCCATGTCTCCCTTCTTCCCCCCAACCCCTGCTCATGCCCCGTGTCTCCCTTCTTTCCCCCCACCCCCGCTCTTGCCCCGTATCTCCCTTCTTCCCCCCTCCCACTCCCCCGCTCATGCCCCGTGTCTCCCTTCTTTCCCCCACCCCCGCTCATGCCCGGTGTCTCCCTTCTCCCCCCACCCCCTGCTCATGCCCCGTGTCTCCCTTCTTTACCCCCCACCCCCCGCTCATGCCCTGTGTCTCCCTTCTCCCCTCCACCCCCCGCTCATGCCCGTGTCTCCCTTCTTTCCCCCCACCCCCGCTCATGCCCCATGTCTCTCTTCTCCCCCCAACCCCCGCTCAAGCCCCGTGTCTACCTTCTTCCCCCTCCACCCCCGCTCATGCCCCGTGTCTCCCCTGTTCCCCCACCCCCCGCTCATGACCCCTGTCTCCCTCCTGTACCCCCCACCCCCTGCTCATGCCCCATGTCTCCCTCCTGTACCCCCCGCCCCCCGCTCATGCCCCGTGTCTCTCTCCTGTGTCCCCCCGCTGATGCCCCCTGTCTCCCCTGTTCACCCCCACCCCCCACTCATGCCCCGTGTCTCCCCTGTTCCCCCGCTCATGCCCCGTGTCTCCCTTCTTTCCCCCCCACCCCCCGCTCATGCCCCATGTCTGCCCTGTTCCCCCCACCCCCGCTCATGCCCTGTGTCTCCCTCCTGTACCCCCCACCCCCTGCTCATGCCCCGTGTCTCTTTCGTGTTCCCCCCACCCCCCGCTCATGCTCGTGTCTCCCTCGTGCGACCCCCCACCACCCGCTCATGCCCATGTCAGCCCTGTTCCCCCTACCCCCCGCTCATGCCCGTGTCTCCCTCGTGTACCCCCACCCCCGCTCATGCCCCGTGTCTCCCCTGTTCCCCCGCTCATGCCCCGTGTCTCCCTTCTTTCCTCCCCACCCCCCGCTCATGCCCCGTCTCTGCCCTGTCCCCCCCACCCCCGCTCATGCCCGTGTCTCCCTCCTGTACCCCCCACCCCCGCTCATGCCCCGTGTCTCTTTCGTGTTCCCCCCACCCCCCGCTCATGCTCGTGTCGCCCTCGTGCGACCCCCCACCCCCCGCTCATGCCCCATCTCTGCCCTGTTCCCCCTACCCCCGCTCATGCCTGTGTCTCCCTCCTGTACCCCACCCCCGCTCATGCCCCGTGTCTGCCCTGTTCCCCCCACCCCTCCTCATGCCCCGTGTCTTCCTCCTGTCCCCCTTCATGCCCCGTGTCTCTCTTTAGTTCCTCCACCCCCGCACACGCCATCGGCACACGGTGGCCTGCGGAGGGCCGAGGAGCAGGATCTGCTGCCTGCACAGTTAGCTCAGGCCCTGTGTCTTCCTCCCGTTCCCCCCACCCCTGCTCATGCCCCGTGTCTTCCTCACGTCCCCCCCACCCCCCGCTCATGGCCTGTGTTTCCCCTGTTCACCCCCACCCCCCGCTCATGCTCCGTGTCTGTCCCCCTCCTTTACCCCCACCCCCCCGCTCATGTCTAGTGTCTCCCCTGTTCACCCCCTGCTCATGCTCTGTGTCTGTCTCCCTTCTCCCCCCACCCCGCTCATGCCCCATGTCTCCCTTCTCCCCCCCACCCCCTGCTCATGCCCCGTGTCTCCCTTCTTTACCCCCCACCCCCCGCTCATGCCCCGTGTCTCCCTTCTTTCCCCCCACCCCCGCTCATGCCCCATGTCTCTCTTCTCCCCCAACCCCCGCTCAAGCCCCGTGTCTACTTTCTTTCCCCCTCCACCCCCGCTCATGCCCCGTGTCTCCCCTGTTCCCCCACCCCCTGCTCATGACCCATGTCTCCCTCCTGTACCCCCCACCCCCCGCTCATGCCCCATGTCTCCCTCCTGTACCCACCACCCCCCGCTCATGCCCCGTGTCTCTCTCCTGTGTCCCCCCACCCCCGCTCATGCCCCCTGTCTCCCCTGTTCACCCAGCCCCCACTCATGCCCCGTGTCTCCCCTGTTCCCCCACTCATGCCCCGTGTCTCCCTTCTTCCCCCCCAACCCCCGCTCATGCCCCGTGTCTGCCCTGTTCCCCCCACCCCCGCTCATGCCCCGTGTCGCCCTCTGTAGAAATCAAGAGTCACACCCAGTGTTTAGATGCTGAAATAGTGCTTTATTCTTGGTTCTTAACCAAACGAAATTATAGTCAATTGTTCCTGGCTGTTTGAGAGTTACTTCACTTCTCTGGCCGCTTCCTGGGAAAATAACCTTCTTTCCTAAGCCTCTTGGGACTCCGGATAGGCCCACCAGTCGTCCCTTCGCTCTTCGCCCTCTCCGTATGACTAGAAAAGGAAACAACAACACGTTGATCAGCTCCCGGTCTTTTATAAGTCATGAGTGACTTGTCTCCCCACCAATAGGGTCCTTCCCTGACTATCAGGCTTTCTATTGGTTGTTCCTGCCACGTCCCGCCTCCTTTAAAGGCTGCCGTATGGGTTTGTGCCTCCCGATACTCCCGCCTGTCAGGGGAGTCCCGTCCATGTTCCCATGTGTTTACCAAGGCCCCTCCTTTCCCCTGCTTGGGTGTCCCTGCTCGCCCGCCCCCGCCGAGCGAACTGTCTCCGTAGAGCGACCCGCTCCGTCTGGCCCGTCGTCTCTCTCTTCTTGCCTGCTCCGGCGGCGAGAGGAACACGCCAGGGTGCGCGCGTCTCCGCACCGCGGCCGGCCGCAGCTCCGAGCCCCGGACAGCACCCGTGACGTCCACCCCGGCGAAACAAGGTAAGTGCTGGGCTGTTTCGTGGGCCACTGTCAGTACTCCATGTTTCCCCATTTCCCTTCGTCCGACGGGACCCTCTTCACATCTCCCCATCACAAACCCTGGCCGATCGGGCAAGGGAGCATTCCTGGACAGATAGTCGGCCACCAGTTGGAATCCAGCTGGCTTGTGAATGGTAAGGAAATCAAACGGTTGCAGTGACAGGAACCAGCGAAGAACACGCTGGTTGGTATCCTTATGTTTGGCGAGCCATTGTAGGGGAGCGTGGTCAGTATACAATGTAAAGGGGCGTCCCAAGAGATAATATTTGAGAGTTTCCACTGCCCATTTGATGGCCAAACACTCTTTTTCCACCGTTGAATAGGCCTCCTCGTGAGGAACGAGTTTCCTGCTCACGAAACAGACTGGTTGAAGTTCACCATCATGTTCTTGTGAAAGAACCGCACCAAGACCATGGTTCGAAGCGTCTGTTTGCAGAAAAAATTGGTCATGAAAGTCGGGGCACCGGAGTACCGGATTCGAGGTAATCCTTTGTTTCAGGACCTCGATGGCATCCAAAGCCGCAACATTTTTGGACAGATCAGGATTTCCTTTATTCCTTAAAGCGTCGGTCAAGGGTGCAGCCACCGTGGAGAAATCAGGGATGAACCTTCGGTAATAACCGATGAAGCCTAAGAAGGCTCGGATTTGTTTTTTTGTAGTGGGCGTTGGAATTTCATAAATGGCTTTGATTTTTGAAGTTTGGGGTCTTAACATGCCTCCACCAACCAGGTGTCCAAGATACTTAGTTTCGTGCGCACCCATCACCGTCTTCTTGGGATTGATGTGTAAGCCTGCCCTAGCTAACTCAGCCACCACCTGTTCCAAGTGGTATAGATGGGCCTCCCAGGTAGTGCTATACACGACAATGTCATCTAAGTAAGCTGCAGCATACTTCTCATGGGGGCGTAGTACGACATCCATCAATCTTTGGAAGGTGGCCGGAGCTCCGTGTAGGCCAAAAGGTAGAACTTTAAATTGATATAGGCCTTGGGGGTTGCAAAGGCGGTTTTTTCTCGGTCTGTGGTTTTCAAGGGGATTTGCCAATATCCCTTGGTTAGGTCCAGTGTACTCAGGAAGTTTGCGGATCCTAGGCTCTCCAACAATTCGTCCATTCTTGGCATTGGATAGGCTTCGTATCTGGAAATGGTATTCAGCTGTCGGTAATCCATACAAAACCTAATCGTACCGTCCGGCTTTGGTACCAGTACTATCGGGGAGGACCAGGAGCTGGTGGATGGTTCAATAATATCCATGCGTAGCATGTCTTTTACCTCGTTTTTGATGATTAGCCTTCTTGCTTCGGGGATCCGATAGGGTCTTAGCCGGACAGTCTGTCCGGGATCGGTTCTGATCTCATGTTCGATTAGATTGGTTCTTCCAGGTAAGGTCGAGAAGGCCCCTGCATAGGGTGACAGGCTGGCTAACAGTTCGGATTTCATGGAAGGTGTTAGTATTTTACCCCATTGAACGTCTTCCAGTTTGCCTTGTTGTCGGGTCACATTTTGTTCTGAACCATCGTCACCGATCTCCATCGTTGCCGCTAATATGGGTGTGGTCCATGCCTTTAGTAGATTCACGTGATATACCTGGTCTGGTTTGGCCCGGTCGGGTTGGTGGATTCGATACGTCACCGGACTAAGGACCTCCTTAACTTCATAAGGACCTCTCCATCTGGCCAGGAGTTTGTTCGTACTAGTAGGTAGGAGGATCAGTACTTGGTCCCCTACCTTGAACGTTCTCATCCGACTTCCTTTGTTATATGTTTTCTCCTGAGTTACTTGGGCTTGTCCTAGATTCGTTTCGGCCATTGAACGGAGTATTGTCAGATGTTCTTTTAGCTCTTCGGTATACTCTGTTAATGAAATTTCCTCTGAAGTCTCCCATTCCTCTTTTACGAGATCCAATATGGTTCGGGGTTGTCTTCCGAAAAGGAGCTCAAAGGGAGAGAATCCCGTAGATGATTGCGGTGTATCTCTTAATACCATTAAGACTAAGGGTAATACTCGTTCCCAGTTCTTCCCGTCGGGTCCTGTTACTCTTCGTATCATCTTCTTGATTGTTTTGTTATACCTTTCGACTAACCCGTCTGTCTGGGGATGATACACTGAGGTACGTAGCTGATGAATCTGTAGTCTCTCGCATACTTGTCGAAGTAGGGTGGACATGAAATTAGTCCCTTGGTCGGTAATGACTTCCGAGGGTAACCCCACCCTCGCGAAGAAGGGTATGAGTTGGTCACATAACTGTCGGGCTGAGGTTCCCTTCAAGGGGAACGCCTCCGGATATCGCGTAGCATAGTCAACTATGACTAGTAGATACCTGTACCCTCGGGAAGCAGGTTCTATAGGTCCCACGATGTCCATGCCTATTCGCTGGAAGGGTACGTTAATGAGGGGCATTTTCTGTAGTGGGGCCTTTGCTGGTAAAACCCCACTGGTTAACTGGCAAGTCGGGCACGCCTTGCAGAACCGGGCTACTTCCCCATATATGCCTGGCCAATAGAACCGTCTCAAGATGTTCTGCTGGGTTTTTAGGGAGGCCATGTGCCCCCCACAGGGGTGGTTATGTGCTAACTGCATTATGACCATCCTATGTGTTTTTGGCAAGACCAGTTGTTCTTTTACGTTCCCATCGTCCGCTTTGTATTTGCGATATAAGAGGCCATGACGAAACAAGAACCCCGGTCCCTTTGTTACATCTGGTTCTATCTCGTTGGCCGCTCTCTCCCGGGCTACCCGAAGGGTTGGATCAGTCAGGGTTTCGCCTCTCAGGGAATCTTCATGATCTTCGGGGTTCCAATTGATTGGACGAGTCATATAACTGGCTTGACACCACTCTAATCTGTTCCGTCTTTTGTGACCGGGAGGGTTTCTAGGGTTCTCTTCTTTCGTGACTTTGAGGTTGACCCTGCTTCCGCCTTCTTCCTCTATGGTCCTTAGTGCTTTATCAAAGTGTGGTAAGTCTGTCCCTATGACTACGGGGGTAGGTAGGGTAGGAAGGACGGCAGCCTTTAACTGAGTGGTTTCGTGGTTCATCTCTATCTGTATCTCCTTCACTGGGTATGATTTTACGTCCCCATGAATACACCGTATTGGTATAGAAATGTTAGACAAGTTAGGTGTAGTACTCACGGTTGGAGATATGGCTGTTTGTCTACTTCCGCTATCTAGCAGCGCCCTCGTTGGTCGACCATCAACCCTTATATCCACAACATAGGGTCCAGGGCTGCATTCTTCTGGATGGGTTTTCATAAAGCCAATATCCATGGGCTCTGTCGTCTTCCTTCTGGGGCAAAACCGGGCAATGTGGCCCCATTCACTGCACTCAAAGCATTGGGGCTGTCGAAACCCCTGGGCCATAGGTGACTGCTTCTCCTCATGTCCCAGTTTTCTTTCTTCGTATTTCTTTGGGGCGTCCTCTGGTTGCCTCCATCGGGTGGGGATCCCTCTTGGTCCCTTTTGTACTGGGTGTTCTAGGCTGGATAAGGTCATTCTTCCTATGGCACCGGTTATGGGGAGACGGCTATACCCGGCCTTTTGATAAGCCGACGCGATGTCGACCGCCTCTGCCAATGTAGGCCGGTGGTGTTGCCGAACCCATCTTTGCATTGGGCCTGGCAAGGCTTCTATAAACTGTTCTAGTATTATTTTGTCCAATAGCGGTTGGTTAGCTGGGGTAGGTGCCTGGATCCACTTCTCCGTCAGATCTTTGATGCGATAATATAACTGCCGGGGGCTTTCCCCATTCCTTAGCTTTGTGTCCCTTAACTGGATACGGTAGGCCTCCTCGTCCAGGCCTAACCGGTCCAGTACGGCTGCCTTGATTTCACCGTATGGAGTGTTGCCATTGGGGTTCACCGCCTGATACGCTCCCTGCATCACTCCGGATAACAGGGGAGCCACATATTGTCCCCAACGTTCGGGTGGCCATTGCGCATTTCTCGCTATTCTTTCAAAACTGGTGAAGAAAAAGGCCGGATCTTCCCCTTCCTTATACTTCTGAAGTAGCGTGGACGGTACCATGGGCTGGTTCCTGGAGCTGGCTACTGCGTCCGTGAGCCTAGTAATGGTCTCGTGTTGTTTGTCTTGCGCCGTGGTTTGCAAGGCGCCCTGCAATTGGATGGCTTGCTGGAAAGCCTGGCGGTCAGCTGCCGCTTGCTGAGTTTGTAGCTGTAGTAATTGTTGCAACTGTTGTTGGCCGTCCGTCAGCGCCTTAATTAGGGTCTCCATCGCGTTGTCGCTAGATCCCACCTTCGTCGCCAATGTAGAAATCAAGAGTCACACCCAGTGTTTAGATGCTGAAATAGTGCTTTATTCTTGGTTCTTAACCAAACGAAATTATAGTCAATTGTTCCTGGCTGTTTGAGAGTTACTTCACTTCTCTGGCCGCTTCCTGGGAAAATAACCTTCTTTCCTAAGCCTCTTGGGACTCCGGATAGGCCCACCAGTCGTCCCTTCGCTCTTCGCCCTCTCCGTATGACTAGAAAAGGAAACAACAACACGTTGATCAGCTCCCGGTCTTTTATAAGTCATGAGTGACTTGTCTCCCCACCAATAGGGTCCTTCCCTGACTATCAGGCTTTCTATTGGTTGTTCCTGCCACGTCCCGCCTCCTTTAAAGGCTGCCGTATGGGTTTGTGCCTCCCGATACTCCCGCCTGTCAGGGGAGTCCCGTCCATGTTCCCATGTGTTTACCAAGGCCCCTCCTTTCCCCTGCTTGGGTGTCCCTGCTCGCCCGCCCCCGCCGAGCGAACTGTCTCCGTAGAGCGACCCGCTCCGTCTGGCCCGTCGTCTCTCTCTTCTTGCCTGCTCCGGCGGCGAGAGGAACACGCCAGGGTGCGCGCGTCTCCGCACCGCGGCCGGCCGCAGCTCCGAGCCCCGGACAGCACCCGTGACGTCCACCCCGGCGAAACAAGGTAAGTGCTGGGCTGTTTCGTGGGCCACTGTCAGTACTCCATGTTTCCCCATTTCCCTTCGTCCGACGGGACCCTCTTCACACCCTCCTGTACCCCCCACCACCCGCTCATGCCCCGTGTCTCTTTCGTGTTCCCCCCACCCCCCGCTCATGCTCGTGTCTCCCTCGTGCGACCCCCTACCCCCCGCTCATGCCCGTGTCTCCCTCCTGTACCCCCACCCCCGCTCATGCCCCGTGTCTGCCCTGTTCCCCCCACCCCCGCTCATGCCCTGTGTCTCCCTCCTGTTCCCCCCACCCCCTGTTCATACCCCGTGTCTCCCTCCTGTCCCCCACACCCCGCTCATGCCCCGTGTCTCCCTCGTGTACCCCCCACCCCTGCTCATGCCCCGTGTCTCTCTCCCTCATGTACCCCCCACACCCCACTCATGCCCTGTGTCCCCCCCACCCTCCGCTCATGCCCCGTGTCTCCCTACTGTTCGCCCCACCCCCCATTAATACCCTGTGTCTCCCTCCTGTTCCCCCACCCCCGCTCATGCCCCGTGTCTCCCTCGTGTTCCCCCCCACCCCCTGCTCATGCCCCGTGTCTCTCTCCCTCGTGTACCCCCACCCCCCGCTCATGCCCTGTGTCTGCCCTGTTCCCCCCACCCCCCGCTCATGCCTCCGTTGTTACCCCCCGCCCCCCGCTCATGCCCCGTGTCTCTCTCCTGTGTCCCCCCGCTGATGCCCCCTGTCTCCCCTGTTCACCCCCACCCCCCACTCATGCCCCGTGTCTCCCCTGTTCCCCCGCTCATGCCCCGTGTCTCCCTTCTTTCCCCCCCACCCCCCGCTCATGCCCCATGTCTGCCCTGTTCCCCCCACCCCCGCTCATGCCCTGTGTCTCCCTCCTGTACCCCCACCCCCTGCTCATGCCCCGTGTCTCTTTCGTGTTCCCCCCACCCCCCGCTCATGCTCGTGTCTCCCTCGTGCGACCCCCCACCACCCGCTCATGCCCATGTCAGCCCTGTTCCCCCTACCCCCCGCTCATGCCCGTGTCTCCCTCGTGTACCCCCACCCCCGCTCATGCCCCGTGTCTCCCCTGTTCCCCCGCTCATGCCCCGTGTCTCCCTTCTTTCCTCCCCACCCCCCGCTCATGCCCCGTCTCTGCCCTGTCCCCCCCACCCCCGCTCATGCCCGTGTCTCCCTCCTGTACCCCCCACCCCCACTCATGCCCCGTGTCTCTTTCGTGTTCCCCCCACCCCCCGCTCATGCTCGTGTCGCCCTCGTGCGACCCCCCACCCCCCGCTCATGCCCCATGTCTGCCCTGTTCCCCCTACCCCCGCTCATGCCTGTGTCTCCCTCCTGTACCCCCACCCCCGCTCATGCCCCGTGTCTGCCCTGTTCCCCCCACCCCTCCTCATGCCCCGTGTCTTCCTCCTGTCCCCCTTCATGCCCCGTGTCTCTCTTTAGTTCCTCCACCCCCGCACACGCCATCGGCACACGGTGGCCTGCGGAGGGCCGAGGAGCGGGATCTGCTGCCTGCACAGTTAGCTCAGGCCCTGTGTCTTCCTCCCGTTCCCCCCACCCCTGCTCATGCCCCGTGTCTTCCTCACGTCCCCCCCACCCCCCGCTCATGGCCTGTGTTTCCCCTGTTCACCCCCACCCCCCGCTCATGCTCCGTGTCTGTCCCCCTCCTTTTCCCCCCACCCCCCGCTCATGTCTAGTGTCTCCCCTGTTCACCCCTTGCTCATGCTCTGTGTCTGTCTCCCTTCTCCCCCCCACCCCGCTCATGCCCCATGTCTCCCTTCTTTCACCCCCACCCCCCGCTCATGCCCCATGTCTCCCTTCTCCCCCCCACCCCCTGCTCATGCCCCGTGTCTCCCTTCTTTACCCCCCACCCCCCGCTCATGCCCCGTGTCTCCCTTCTTTCCCCCCACCCCCGCTCATGCCCCATGTCTCTCTTCTCCCCCAACCCCCGCTCAAGCCCCGTGTCTACTTTCTTTCCCCCTCCACCCCCGCTCATGCCCCGTGTCTCCCCTGTTCCCCCACCCCCTGCTCATGACCCGTGTCTCCCTCCTGTACCCCCCACCCCCCGCTCATGCCCCATGTCTCCCTCCTGTACCCACCACCCCCCGCTCATGCCCCGTGTCTCTCTCCTGTGTCCCCCCACCCCCGCTCATGCCCCCTGTCTCCCCTGTTCACCCAGCCCCCACTCATGCCCCGTGTCTCCCCGGTTCCCCCACTCATGCCCCGTGTCTCCCTTCTTCCCCCCCACCCCCCGCTCATGCCCCGTGTCTGCCCTGTTCCCCCCACCCCCGCTCATGCCCCGTGTCGCCCTCCTGTACCCCCCACCACCCGCTCATGCCCCGTGTCTCTTTCGTGTTCCCCCCACCCCCCGCTCATGCTCGTGTCTCCCTCGTGCGACCCCCTACCCCCCGCTCATGCCCGTGTCTCCCTCCTGTACCCCCACCCCTGCTCATGCCCCGTGTCTGCCCTGTTCCCCCCACCCCCGCTCATGCCCTGTGTCTCCCTCCTGTTCCCCCCACCCCCTGTTCATACCCCGTGTCTCCCTCCTGTTCCCCCACCCCCAACTCATGCCCCGTGTCTCCCTCGTGTACCCCCCACCCCTGCTCATGCCCCGTGTCTCTCTCCCTCATGTACCCCCCACCCCCCACTCATGCCCTGTGTCCCCCCCACCCTCCGCTCATGCCCCGTGTCTCCCTACTGTTCGCCCCCACCCCCCATTAATACCCTGTGTCTCCCTCCTGTTCCCCCACCCCCCGCTCATGCCCCGTGTCTCCCTCGTGTTCCCCCCACCCCCTGCTCATGCCCCGTGTCTCTCTCCCTCGTGTACCCCCACCCCCCGCTCATGCCCTGTGTCTGCCCTGTTCCCCCCACCCCCCGCTCATGCCTCCGTTGTTACCCCCCACCCCCCGCTCATGCCCCGTGTCTGCCCCAACCCCCGCTCATGCCCCGTGTCTCCCTTCTTTCCCCCCACCCCCGTTCAAGCCCTGTGTCTCCCTTCTTCCCCCCTACCCCCCGCTCATGTCCCGTGTCTCACTTCTTTACACCCCCCACCCCCGCTCATGCCCCATGTCTCCCTTCTTTCCCCCCCACCCCCGCGTCTCCCTTCTTCCCCCCCACCCCCGCTCATGCCCCGTGTCTCCCTTCTCCCCCCGCTCATGCCCTGTGTATCCCTTCTTTCCCCCCCACCCCCGCTCATGCCCCGTGTCTCCCTTCTTTCCCCCCACCCCCTGCTCATTCCCTGTGTCTCCCTTTCCCCCCCACCCCCTGCTCATGCCCCATGTCTCCCTTCTTTCCCCCCACCCCCGTGCATGCCCCGTGTCTCCCTTCTTCCCCCCTCCTACCCCCACGCTCATGCCCCGTGTCTCCCTTCTTTCCCACACCCCCCGCTCATGCCCGGTGTCTCCCTTCTTCCCCCCACCCCCTGCTCATGCCCCGTGTCTCCCTTCTTTCCCCCCACCCCCGCTCATGCCCCGTATCTCCCTTCTTCCCCTCTCCCACTCCCCCGCTCATTGCCCAGTGTCTCCCTTCTTCCCCCCAACCCCCTGTTCATACCCTGTGTCTCCCTCCTGTTCCCCCACCCCCCGCTCATGCCCCGTGTCTCCCTCGTGTACCCCCACCCCCCGCTCATGCCCCGTGTCTCTCTCCCTCGTGTCCCCCCACCCCCCGCTCATGCCCTGTGTCCCCCCCACCCCCCGCTCATGCCCCGTGTCTCCCTCCTGTTCCCCCCACCCCCCGTTCATACCCTGTGTCTCCCTCCTGTTCCCCACCGCCGCTCATGCCCCGTGTCTCCCTCATGTTCCCCCCCACCCCCGGTCATGCACCGTGTCTCTCTCCCTCGTGTACCCCCACCCCCCGCTCATGCCCCATGTCCCCCCACCCCCCACTCATGCCCTGTGTCTGCCCTGTTCCCCGACCCCCCGCTCATGCCTCCATTGTTACCCCCCACCCCCGCTCATGCCCCGTGTCTGCCCCAACTCCCGCTCATGCCCCGTGTCTCCCTTCTTTCCCCCCACCCCCGTTCAAGCCCTGTGTCTCCCTTCTTCCCCCCCACCCCCCGCTCATGTCCCGTGTCTCCCTTCTTTACACCCCCCACCCCCGCTCATGGCCCATGTCTCCCTTCTTCCCCCCCACCCCCGCATCTCCCTTCTTCCCCCCACCCCCGCTCATGCCCCGTGTCTCCCTTCTCCCCCCGCTCATGCCCTGTGTCTCCCTTCTTTCCCCCCCAGCCCCCGCTCATGCCCCATGTCTCCCTTCTTCCCCCCCACCCCCCGCTCATTCCCCGTGTCTCCCTTTTCCCCCCACCCCCTGCTCATGCCCCGTCTCTCCCTTCTTTCCCCCCACCCCCGCGCATGCCCCGTGTCTCCCTTCTTCCCCCCTCGTACCCCCACGCTCATGCCCCGTGTCTCCCTTCTTTCCCCCCACCCCCCGCTCATGCCCCGTGTCTCCCTTCTTCCCACCCCACCCCCTGCTCATGCCCCGTGTCTCCCTTCTTCCCCCCACCCCCTGCTCATGCCCCGTGTCTCCCTTCTTTCCCCCACCCCCGCTCTTGCCCCGTATCTCCCTTCTTCCCCCCTCCCACTCCCCCGCTCATGCCCCGTGTCTCCCTTCTTTCCCCCCCACCCCTGCTCATGCCTGGTGTCTCCCTTCTTCCCCCCCACCCCCCGCTCATGGCCCATGTCTCCCTTCTTCCCCTCCCACCCCCTGCTCATGCCCCGTGTCTCCCTTCTTTCCCCCCACCCCGCTCATGCCCCGTGTCTCCCTTCTTCCCCCCTGCTCATGCCCCGTGTCTCCCATCTCCCCCCAACCCCCGCTCATGCCCCATGTCTCTCTTCTCCCCCACACCCCCGCTCATGCCCCGTGTCTCCCTTCTTTTCCCCCCCACCCCCCGCTCATGCCCCGTATCTCCCTTCTTCCCCCCGACCCCCTGCTCATGCCCTGTGTCTCCCTTCTTTCCCCCCACCCCCGCTCATGCCCCGTGTCTCCCTTCTTTCCCCCCGCTCATGCCCCGTGTCTCCCTTCTTTCCCCCCACCCCCCGCTCGTGTCTCTCTTCTTTCCCCCCCACCCCCCGCTCATGCCCCGTGTCTCCCTTCTTCCTCCCCCACCCCCCGCTCATTCCCCGTGTCTCCCTTCTTTCCCCCCACCCCGCTCATGCCTCGTGTCTTCCTTCTTTCCCCCGCTCATGCCCCGTGTCTCCCTTCTTTCCCTCCCACCCCCCGCTCATGTCCCGTGTCTCCCTTCTCCCCCCCACCCCCTGCTCTTGCCCTGTGTCTCCCTTCTTCCCCCCCACCCCCCGCTCATGCCCAGTGTCTCCCTTCTTCCCCCTCCACCCCCCGCTCATGCCCGTGTCTCCCTTCTTCCCCCCCACCCCCGCTCAGGCCCTGTGTCTCCCTTCTTCCCCCCACCCCCCGCTCATGCCCTGTGTCTCCCTTCTTTCCCCCCGCTCATGCCCCGTGTCTCCCTTCTTTCTCCCCCACCCCCCGCTCGTGACTCCCTTCTTTCCCCCCACCCCCCGTTCATGCCCCGTGTCTCCCTTCTCCCCCCCAGCCCCCGCTCATGTCCCGTGTCTCCCTTCTTTCCCCCCCACCCCCGCTCATGCCTCGTGTCTCCCTTCTTTCCCCCGCTCATGCCCCGTGTCTCCCTTCTTTACCCCCGCTCATGCCCGTGTCTCCCTTCTCCCCCCACCCCCCGCTCATGCCCTGTGTCTCCCTTCTTTCCCCCCACCCTCCGCTCATGCCCCATGTCCCCTTTCTTTCCCCCCCACCCCCGCTCATGCCCTGTGTCTCCCTTCTTCCCCCCCACCCCCCGCTCATTCCCCGGGTCTCCCTTCTTCCCCCTCCACCCCCCGCTCATGCCCGTGTTCCGCTCACGCCCTGTGTCTCCCTTCTTCCCCCCACCCCTCGCTCATGCCCCGTGTCTCCCTTCTTCCCCCCACCCCCGCTCATGCCCCGTATCTCCCTCGTGTTACCCCCGGCCCCCCGCTCATGCCCCGTGTCTCCCTCCTGTTCCCCCACCCCCGCTCATGCCCCGTGTCTCCCTCGAGTACCCCCCACCCCCCGCTCATGCCCCGTGTCTGTCTCCCTCCTTTTCCCCCACCCCCGCGCATGGCCCGTGTCTCCCCTGTTCACCCCCGCCCCCCCGCTCATGCTCTGTGTCTCCCTTCTTTCACCCCACCCCCCGCTCATGCCCCGTGTCTCCCTTCTTTCCCCCCAACCCCCGCTCACTGCCCGTGTCTCCCTTCTTTCCACCCCCCACCCCCCGCTCATGCCCCGTGTCTCCCTTCTTTCCCACCTCACCCCCCGCTCATGCCACGTGTCTCCCTTCTTTCGCCCCCCAACCCCCGCTCATGCCCCGTGTCTGCCCTGTTCCCCCCACCCCCGCTCATGCCCCGTGTCTCCCTTCTTCCCCCCTACCCCCTGCTCATGCCCTGTGTCTCCCTTCTTTCCCCCCACCCCCGCTCATGCCCTGTATCTCCTTTCTTTCCCCCTCCCACTCCCCCGCTCATGCCCCGTGTCTCCCTTCTTTTCCCCCCACCCCCGCTCATGCCCCGTGTCTCCCTCCTGTCCCCCCACCCCCCGCTCATGCCCCGTGTCTCCCTCGCGTTCCCCCCACCCCCCGCTCATGCCCCGTGTCTCTCTCCCTCGTGTACCCCCACCCCCCGCTCATGCTCCGTGTCCCCCCCACCCCCCGCTCATGCCCTGTGTCTGCCCTGTTCTCCCCACCCCCCGCTCATGCCTTCGTTGTTAACCCCCACCCCCCGCTCATTCCCCGTGTCTGCCCCAACCCCCGCTCATGCCCCGTGTCTCCCTTCTTTCCCCCACCCCGTTCAAGCCCTATGTCTCCCTTCTTCCCCCCCACCCCCCACTCATGTCCCGTGTCTCCCTTCTTTACACCCCCCACCCCCGCTCATGCCCCATGTCTCCCTTCTTTCCCCCCACCCCGCGTCTCCCTTCTTCCCCCCCACCCCCGCTCATGCCCCGTGTCTCCCTTCTCCCCCCGCTCATGCCCTGTGTATCCCTTCTTTCCCCCCCACCCCCGCTCATGCCCTGTGTCTCCCTTCTTTCCCCCCCACCCCCTGCTCATTCCCTGTGTCTCCCTTTCCCCCCACCCCCTGCTCATGCCCCATGTCTCCCTTCTTTCCCCCCACCCCCGCGCATGCCCCGTGTCTCCCTTCTTCCCCCCTCCTACCCCCACGCTCATGCCCCGTGTCTCCCTTCTTTCCCCCCACCCCCCGCTCATGCCCCGTGTCTCCCTTCTTCCCACCCCACCCCCTGCTCTGCCCCGTGTCTCCCTTCTTCCCCCCCACCCCCGCTCATGCCCCGTATCTCCCTTCTTCCCCCCTCCCCCACCCCCGCTCATGCCCGGTGTCTCCCTTCTTCCCCCCAACCCCCTGTTCATACCCTGTGTCTCCCTCCTGTTCCCCCACCCCCGCTCATGCCCCGTGTCTCCCTCGTGTACCCCCACCCCCGCTCATGCCCCGTGTCTCTCTCCCTCGTGTACCCCCACCCCCCGCTCATGCCCCATGTCCCCCCACCCCCCGCTCATGCTCTGTGTCTCCCTCCTGTTCCCCCCACCCCCCGTTCATACCCTGTGTCTCCCTCCTGTTCCCCCACCCCCCGCTCATGCCCCGTGTATCCCTCATGTTCCCCCCCACCCCCGCTCATGCCCCGTGTCTCCCTCCCTCGTGTACCCCCACCCCCCGCTCATGCCCCGTGTCCCCCCACCCCCCACTCATGCCCTGTGTCTGCCCTATTCCCTCACCCCCGCTCATGCCTCCGTTGTTACCCCCCACCCCCGCTCATGCCTCGTGTCTGCCCCAACTCCCGCTCATGCCCCGTGTCTCCCTTCTTTCCCCCCACCCCCGTTCAAGCCCTGTGTCTCCCTTCTTCCCCCCCACCCCCCGCTCATGTCCCGTGTCTCCCTTCTTTACACCCCCGCTCATGCCCCATGTCTCCCTTCTTCCCCCCCCACCCCTGCATCTCCCTTCTTCCCCCCACCCCGCTCATGCCCCGTGTCTCCCTTCTCCCCCCGCTCATGCCCTGTGTCTCCCTTCTTTCCCCCCCACCCTCCGCTCATGCCCCGTGTCTCCCTTCTTTCCCCCCACCCCCCGCTCATTCCCCGTGTCTCCCTTTTCCACCCCACCCCCTGCTCATGCCCCGTGTCTCCCTTCTTTCCCCCCACCCCCGCACATGCCCCGTGTCTCCCTTCTTCCCCCCTCCTACCCCCACGCTCATGCCCCGTGCCTCCCTTCTTTCCCCCCACCCCCGCTCTTGCCCCGTATCTCCCTTCTTCCCCCCTCCCACTCCCCCGCTCATGCCCCGTGTCTCCCTTCTTTCCCCCCACCCCCGCTCATGCCCGGTGTCTCCCTTCTTCCCCCCAACCCCCTGCTCATGCCCCATTCTCCCTTCTTCCCCCCACCCCCCGCTCATGCCCCGAGTCTCCCTTCTTTCCCCCCCATCCCCCCTCATGACCCGTGTCTCCCTTCTTCCCCCCCCACCCCCCACTCATGCCCCGTGTCTCCCTTCTTCCCCCCCACCCCCGCTCATGGCCCGTGTCTCCCTTCTTCCCCTCCCACCCCTTGCTCATGCCCTGTATCTCCCTTCTTTCCCCCCACCCCGGTCATGCCCCGTGTCTCCCTTCTTCCCCCCCGCTCATGCCCCGTGTCTCCCATCTCCCCCCAACCCCCGCTCATGCCCCGTGTCTCCCTTCTTTCCCCCCCACCCCCCGCTCATTCCCCGTGTCTCCCTTTCCCCCCACCCCCTGCTCATGCCCCGTGTCTCCCTTCTTTCCCCCCACCCCCGCACATGCCCCGTGTCTCCCTTCTTCCCCCTCCTACCCCCACGCTCATGCCCCGTGTCTCCCTTCTTTCCCCCCACCCCCCGCTCATGCCCCGTGTCTCCCTTCTTCCCACCCCACCCCCTGCTCATGTCCCGTGTCTCCCTTCTTCCCCCCACCCCCTGCGGATGCCCCGTGTCTCCCTTCTTTACCCCCACCCCCGCTCTTGCCCCGTATCTCCCTTCTTCCCCCCTCCCACCCCCCCGCTCATGCCCCCTGTCTCCCTTCTTTCCTCCCCACCCCCGCTCATGCCCTCATGCCCGGTGTCTCCCTTCTTCCCCCAACCCCCTGCTCATGCCCCATTCTCCCTTCTTCCCCCACCCCCCGCTCATGCCCCGAGTCTCCCTTCTTTCCCCCCCACCCCCCCTCATGACCCGTGTCTCCCTTCTTTCCCCCCCACCCCCCACTCATGCCCCGTGTCTCCCTTCTTCCCCCCCACCCCCCGCTCATGGCCCGTGTCTCCCTTCTTCCCCCCCACCCCCGCTCATGCCCCGTATCTCCCTTCTTCCCCCCTCCCCCACCCCCGCTCATGCCCGGTGTCTCCCTTCTTCCCCCCAACCCCCTGTTCATACCCTGTGTCTCCCTCCTGTTCCCCCACCCCCGCTCATGCCCCGTGTCTCCCTCGTGTACCCCCACCCCCGCTCATGCCCCGTGTCTCTCTCCCTCGTGTACCCCCACCCCCCGCTCATGCCCCATGTCCCCCCACCCCCCGCTCATGCTCTGTGTCTCCCTCCTGTTCCCCCCACCCCCCGTTCATACCCTGTGTCTCCCTCCTGTTCCCCCACCCCCCGCTCATGCCCCGTGTATCCCTCATGTTCCCCCCCACCCCCGCTCATGCCCCGTGTCTCCCTCCCTCGTGTACCCCCACCCCCCGCTCATGCCCCGTGTCCCCCCACCCCCCACTCATGCCCTGTGTCTGCCCTATTCCCTCACCCCCGCTCATGCCTCCGTTGTTACCCCCCACCCCCGCTCATGCCCCGTGTCTGCCCCAACTCCCGCTCATGCCCCGTGTCTCCCTTCTTTCCCCCCACCCCCGTTCAAGCCCTGTGTCTCCCTTCTTCCCCCCCACCCCCGCTCATGTCCCGTGTCTCCCTTCTTTACACCCCCGCTCATGCCCCATGTCTCCCTTCTTCCCCCCCCACCCCTGCATCTCCCTTCTTCCCCCCACCCCGCTCATGCCCCGTGTCTCCCTTCTCCCCCCGCTCATGCCCTGTGTCTCCCTTCTTTCCCCCCCACCCTCCGCTCATGCCCCGTGTCTCCCTTCTTTCCCCCCACCCCCCGCTCATTCCCCGTGTCTCCCTTTTCCACCCCACCCCCTGCTCATGCCCCGTGTCTCCCTTCTTTCCCCCCACCCCCGCACATGCCCCGTGTCTCCCTTCTTCCCCCCTCCTACCCCCACGCTCATGCCCCGTGTCTCCCTTCTTTCCCCCCACCCCCGCTCTTGCCCCGTATCTCCCTTCTTCCCCCCTCCCACTCCCCCGCTCATGCCCCGTGTCTCCCTTCTTTCCCCCCACCCCCGCTCATGCCCGGTGTCTCCCTTCTTCCCCCCAACCCCCTGCTCATGCCCCATTCTCCCTTCTTCCCCCCACCCCCCGCTCATGCCCCGAGTCTCCCTTCTTTCCCCCCATCCCCCCTCATGACCCGTGTCTCCCTTCTTTCCCCCCCACCCCCCACTCATGCCCCGTGTCTCCCTTCTTCCCCCCCACCCCCGCTCATGGCCCGTGTCTCCCTTCTTCCCCTCCCACCACTTGCTCATGCCCTGTATCTCCCTTCTTTCCCCCCACCCCGCTCATGCCCCGTGTCTCCCTTCTTCCCCCCCGCTCATGCCCCGTGTCTCCCATCTCCCCCCAACCCCCGCTCATGCCCCGTGTCTCCCTTCTTTCCCCCCCACCCCCCGCTCATTCCCCGTGTCTCCCTTTCCCCCCACCCCCTGCTCATGCCCCGTGTCTCCCTTCTTTCCCCCCACCCCCGCACATGCCCCGTGTCTCCCTTCTTCCCCCTCCTACCCCCACGCTCATGCCCCGTGTCTCCCTTCTTTCCCCCCACCCCCCGCTCATGCCCCGTGTCTCCCTTCTTCCCACCCCACCCCCTGCTCATGTCCCGTGTCTCCCTTCTTCCCCCCACCCCCTGCTCATGCCCCGTGTCTCCCTTCTTTCCCCCCACCCCCGCTCTTGCCCCGTATCTCCCTTCTTCCCCCCTCCCACCCCCCCGCTCATGCCCCCTGTCTCCCTTCTTTCCTCCCCACCCCCGCTCATGCCCTCATGCCCGGTGTCTCCCTTCTTCCCCCAACCCCCTGCTCATGCCCCATTCTCCCTTCTTCCCCCACCCCCCGCTCATGCCCCGAGTCTCCCTTCTTTCCCCCCCACCCCCCCTCATGACCCGTGTCTCCCTTCTTTCCCCCCCACCCCCCACTCATGCCCCGTGTCTCCCTTCTTCCCCCCCACCCCCCGCTCATGGCCCGTGTCTCCCTTCTTCCCCTCCCACCCCCTGCTCATGCCCCGTGTCTCCCTTCTTTCCCCCCACCCCGCTCATGCCCCGTGTCTCCCATCTCCCCCCAACCCCCGCTCATGCCCCGTGTCTCTCTTCTCCCCCACACCCCCCGCTCATGCCCCGTGTCTCCCTTCTTTTCCCCCCCACCCCCCGCTCATGCCCCGTGTCTCCCTTCTTCCCCCCGACCCCCCGCTCATGCCCTGTGTCTCCCTTCTTTCCCCCCGCTCATGCCCCGTGTCTCCCTTCTTTCCCCCCACCCCCCGCTCATGCCCCGTGTCTCCCTTCTTTCCCCCCCACCCCCCGCTCATGCCCCCTGTCTCCCTTCTTTCCCCCCACCCCCGCTCATGCCTTGTGTCTCCCTTCTTTCCCCCCGCTCATGCCCCATGTCTCCCTTCTTTCCCCCCACCCCCCGCTCATGCCCGGTGTCTCCCTTCTCCCCCCCACCCCCCGCTCTTGCCCTGTGTCTCCCTTCTTCCCCCCCACCCCCCGCTCATGCCCCGTGTCTCCCTTCTTCCCCCTCCACCCCCCGCTCATGCCCGTGTCTCCCTTCTTCCCCCCCACCCCCGCTCATGCCCTGTGTCTCCCTTCTTCCCCCACCCCCCGCTCATGCCCCGTGTCTCCCTTCTTTCCCCCGCTCATGCCCCATGTCTCCCTTCTTTCTCCCCCACCCCCCGCTCGTGTCTCCCTTCTTTCCCCCCACCCCCGTTCATGCCCCGTGTCTCCCTTCTTCCCCCCCACCCCCCGCTCATGTCCCGTGTCTCCCTTCTTTCCCCCCCACCCCCGCTCATGCCTTGTGTCTCCCTTCTTTCCCCCGCTCATGCCCCGTGTCTCCCTTCTTTACCCCCGCTCATGCCCGTGTCTCCCTTCTCCCCCCACCCCCCGCTCATGCCCCGTGTCTCCCTTCTTTCCCCCCACCCTCCGCTCATGCCCCATGTCCCGTTTCTTTCCCCCCACCCCCCGCTCATGCCCTCTGTCTCCCTTCTTCCCCCCCACCCCCGCTCATTCCCCGTGTCTCCCTTCTTCCCCCTCCACCCCCGCTCATGCCCGTGTCCCGCTCACGCCCTGTGTCTCTCTTCTTCCCCCCACCCCTCGCTCATGCCCCGTGTCTCCCTTCTTCCCCCCACCCCCCGCTCATGCCCTGTATCTCCCTCGTGTTACCCCCTGCCCCCGCTCATGCCCCGTGTCTCCCTCCTGTTCCCCCCACCCCCCGCTCATGCCCCGTGTCTCCCTCGAGTACCCCCCACCCCCCGCTCATGCCCCGTGTCTCTCTCCCTCGTGTACCCCCCACCCCACACTCATGCCCTGTGTCCCCCCACCCCCGCTCATGCCCCGTGTCTGCCCTGTTCCCCCCACCCTCTGCTCATGCCCCGTGTCTCCGTCATGTTACCCCCTGCTCATGCCCCGTGTCTGCCCAGTTTCCCCACGGTGGGGGGAACAGGGCAGACACGGGGCATGAGCAGTGGGTGGGGGCCCCACCCCCTGCTCATGCCCCGTGTCTCTCCTGTGCACCCCCACCCCCCGCTCATGCTCCGTGTCTCCCTTCTTTCCCCCCACCCCCCGCTCATGGCCCGTGTCTCCCTTCTTTCCACCCCCCACCCCCCGCTCATGCCCCGTGTCTCCCTTCTTTCCCACCTCACCCCCCGCTCATGCCACGTGTCTCCCTTCTTTCGCCCCCCACCACCCGCTCATGCCCCGTGTCTGCCCTGTTCCCCCCACCCCCGCTCATGCCCCGTGTCTCCCTCTTGTTCCCCCCACCCCCCGCTCATGGCCCGTGTCTCCCTCGTGTACCCCCCACCGCCCGCTCATGCCCCATGTCTCCCTCGTGTGCCCCCCACCCCGTGCTCATGCCTCGTGTCTCCTTTCTTCCCCCCCACCCCCTGCTCATGCCCTGTGTCTCCCTTCTTTCCCCCCACCCCCGCTCATGCCCCGTATCTCCCTTCTTCCCCCCTCCCACTCTCCCGCTCATGCCCCATGTCTCCCTTCTTTTCCCCCCACCCCCGCTCATGCCCCGTGTCTCCCTCCTGTCCCCCCCACTCCCGCTCATGCCCCTTGTCTCTTTCCTGTTCCCCCACCCCCTGCTCATGCCCCGTGTCTTCCTCCTGTTCCCCCTCCGCTCAAGCCCTGTGTCTTCCTCTTGTCCCCCCTCCTATGATGCCCCTTGTTGACCTCTTGTTCCCCACACCCCCCGCTGATGCCCTGTTGTGTTCTCATTATACACTCCGCCTTCCCTTTCCATGGTGGCCATCCTGGTAAAAGATTTTCCTTCCTACACCGGGATGCCCTAGGCGTCCCGGTTTGGGAAGAAAAATCCTTTTTTTACCGCCTGGGGTTCCCACTTTGAGGACCTAGGATGCTAGTGGTCTTCATCTATTGAAAAGGATATTATGGTTACGTTGCGCTACTAAAAACCTATGAAATTCAGTGAAAAAACTTAGTTAAAGGGATGTTATGGTTCCAAGTAAAACCGAAAAACCCTTGAAATTCGCCAGTTATGGTAAGCTAAGCAACCATAACTCGCGCCACCACCGTGCACTGCTAAGACTAACACCCAAGACATCAAAGATGACATCACAAATATCATTGATGACATCAGTGATGACATCACATGTCTAGCCCCTTCTTTTTTGTTCACTGCCATATCTAAGCCAGGTGGGTTTATTTACTGACAGTCAGAAACTTAACTTTCAAAAGATATTACATTTATAGATATTGCTATTCTCACATGTTCTTACACTACTTTCCTTAGAATTTAATCGCATTTTATGATGTACATATATAGGGGGAGAAGCAGGCCTGAAACACAGCAATCATTTTTGTGCATGAATACAATCATGTAGATTATACACATTTGCTAATGGTACTGCCTCTTGTTTGCTTACTTTACTCTCCATATATAAGCCCCTTATTTGTATGCATTGTAGTCTATTTATGTTGTGTGTGTATAAGTAGAAAAATGTAGTAAATGATGCATTATTAGCTATTTAGGACATGTTTCACAGTACGGGAAAGTCTGATACAGAGCATTCACCGTTTTACTATATAACTTTGAAAAATTACAACTATAGCACCTCTGTGGTGTATGCTGCAGCCAATACCTACATTTCTGTATGAGTAGGTTACTGTACTAGAAAGAACACTGCAATGGAATGTTCTTTAGAACGCTACATTGCGTGATGAAGTATGTAATTTATTACACATCTCCCGATAATCCCTGATACTTTTTTGCCAACATTACATTCACAACCTCTTGTATGAAAAGTAAATGCACATGTGATGTCATCAGTGATGTCCTCAATGATATTTGTGATGTCATCTTTGATGTCCTGGGTGTTAATCTTAGCAGTGCATGGTGGTGGTGCGAGTTATGGTTGCTTAGCTTACCATAACTGGTGAATTTCAAGGGTTTTTCGGTTTTACTTGGAACCATAACATCCCTTTAACAAAGTTTTTTCACTGAATTTCATAGGTTTTTAGTAGCGCAACTTAACCATAACGTCCCTTTAACAAAGTTTTTTCACTGAACATATATATATATATATATATATATATTCATCAATTTGTGATGTCATCTTTCATGTCCTGGGTGTTAGTCTTAGCAGTGCACAATGGTGGCGCGAGTTATGGTTGCTTAGCTTACCATAACTGGCAAATTTCAAGGGTTTTTCGGTTTTACTTGGAACCATAACGTTCCGTTAACCAAGTTTTTTTTGGTGAATTTCATAGGTTTTTAGTAGTGCAACTTAACCATAACGTCCCTTTAACAAAGTTTTTTTTACTGAATTGCACAGGTTTTTAGTAGCGCAATTTAACCATAACGTCCCTTTAACAAAGTTTTTTTACTGAATTTCATAGGTTTCTAGTAGTGGCACGTAACCATAATGTAAATGAACATCTGACTTCATTGCACACCTTCCGAAGAATACCACATGACCAGATGCTGGCGCGGCATGGTGACGTGTCCGAAAATCCGTACACACTTCACAATAAAATCTGTGCCTCGTGGACAGTGTGGAAGTACATTTTGTACTGCTGTAGGAACTTGCAACTTCAACATTTCCTTGCACAACTCCAACACCTATTCGTACTCAGCCATTAACAATCTAGTACACAGTAGATACTTTTAGCAAAGCAGCTATTTATCTTAAAACGACATCAGCTAAGGCCATCCCTCCTCCCCAAGAAACAGCAACACTGCTGTAATGAAGGAGCATGAGAAACTATGCCCTAGCTTACAAATATCACACGCACAACATTTTCCCCCGTCCACCCACCCCTCCATATTACTGTTTGGTGCCTCTTTCCTCATTTCCGTCAGCAACTTTCGTTCTTAGCTGTCCCCCCTTCAACTCCTAAAATGGGGGATGAATGCCATTAACAATCTAGATTTCCAAAGTAGTAACCCGTGCTACTAAAAAAGATGATTTTTTGTCCTAAACCGGGATGCCAGTTTAGGAAAGAAAATCCTTTTCCAAGATGCCCACCATAGAAAGGGAAGGCGGGTGTTCCATACAGGTCCCCTCTTCGCTTTCCATTGCAGCAAGCAAAAAGGAAACTCTATGACCATATTACCACAAGCACATTTTTCTTCCCTTTCAAATGTATCCTAATGTCGAACAACTTTACCACAAAGGCAGTCCCAGGTGGACATGGCCACTTTATTCCTATGTTTTCTCCCTTTTGGTCATGGCCAGTAGCCACATTGTCCGGATCATGACCTTATACCATGACCCCGACATTCTGCTCACTGCCCATGGCTACAGCCTACCCCTCAGTCACTGAAGCTGTACCGCTATTTTTTTTTAATACATTATGACACTTGTCAAATACGAAAACACTGCCACATCTCCAACACCATGATTTTCGGTCGTTGCCAAGCAGCCTGACGCAAATTTACTGTAAATCCACCCACGTTTTATTTTCAAAACTGTCAAAACAATACACAAATGATTTGTCATATTAGGTGTGCACAAAATCCCTACAAACTTTGAAAACTCATTCGCAATCACGTCAGAAATATTCCAACCATCAGCATTAACCCTCACCTCCCCACACATTTTTTCAGAAGTTTCACAAGTGCAATGGTCAGAAAATATTATTATCCCGAGGGTTCGACCATGTATTTTTTTACAAACGTTGATCTATCACAAACATTTACAATGCACCTTAGCTCCTTTTTCCTCTTTTAGAAACATACGAAATCTGACAGCAGAGCATGTCCATCTATTGATAATCTTGTCCATTGCTGCAACTGCCTAATATAAATTGCCCTTGACGTCACTAAATCATATGGGCCGCCCCTGACCCTCACATAACCAACACTAGTGATATTCAACACCTTTGTCGATGACGTTCCTCTCCAGCGTAGCCAAACGTGCCCATAAGCACCTACGTGCCGTGACGCAGAACCTGAAAATGAACACACATTGACTTACAACATAGCACAACACAATTTGAAATAATAAACCGATTTTTAAAAGAAAACAGTAACACTTTACAATTTGTAAAGTACTTTTTAATTCACAAAAAAGTGTCCGAGAACATCGGACTATTCCCATATGCAAGCAAATTGCAAAATTGTTTCTGCGCTCGTGATGGAAAATGTTAATCATAAGGCACACGTTGTTCTTTTCCCATACACAAAGTATTCGTTTTCGATAAAGGAACTGCTTCGGTCGCACAGTGAATTCCAGGGCTGTCGGCATGAACTTGGGCCTAGACCACCATAAAAGATGTTATGTTACTCTTAAGCGCCAGTGCAGCGTAGGGACACATCGGCCCTACGCGATCGTCCCACAAAATAGTGACAGTGATCCAGCCATTTACGAGTACGTGCACCTGCCGTACAAAAAAAACATCACTTGGCATCTGGAATCCATGGCAATCGCAGTAAGGCAGCATGTAACTATTTCAAAAACATAACAGAAAATACGTATCAATACCCAACTTTTATTACAATACATCTATTGATTTCTTAATTCAGCATACAGTTTAAACTAACGATTACTACACACAGCAAACAATTTCAAAAAAGACAAAAAGAATGTGGAAACTGATACACATATCGACGTGGTCATAAATGACATTTTAAAGAAATATTAGCGTTGAACATGGGTGAATCTAGTGATAATCTACAAACGCCGATAATCTGCACTCTCCATAACTACAAAAAAATGACAACTACACAGAAAGATTGTACTTCAGTTACATTGCCAAAATTAATGTTCAGGTAATAAAAAATTAAATCTTGTTCCGGTGTAGAGTCGTCAAAAGCAAACTTACACGATATTGACCATCTCCATTCTCTTCGTGAAACGCAGACACCAATGTGCTTGCACCAAAGAATCTTCATGAACTGATATTACATGTGCCTTACCAACGTTTGGAATGCATAACCTTATCAAATGTTCCTTTTTGCAAACTTTCCCTTCCTGCATTCTTACTGAATTTTGCCTTTTGCTCAAGGTCAAAAAACAATTGACCCTTATGGGTTCAGTCGGATGCGTGGGCCTCCTGAGCTCGCAACCAAAAAACCAAAGCTAGTGATCTTCACTCAGAATCCAAATACATTCTCACTTTGCAACAACATGTCTCAACGCATTCATGAGAACTGGTACTCCCAGGCACTTGCAGACCCGCTGTTTCCATCAAACACTGCAGGTGGCTGCCTCAGATTTCAAACTCTAGGACGCCAGTCTAACTGCAATATTATTTTAAATATATTGTAACACAGACACAGTAAATCTTCGCCTGTACTTAACGGACATTGGGCCTCATTACGACCCAGGCGGAGGACCATGGTGCTATTAGCACCATGGTCCATGCCGGTGTCCGCCATGGCGGAATGGGGAATTACCAATCCATTCCGAGGTTGGTGGGGCGGTAATTCCCCATGCCACCATGGCCCTTCCCCATTCCCATTTTTGCCCCATAGTGCTCAATGGGAATGAGGAAGGCGCTAATAACGGTACCACAAATTGCGGTACTGTTATTAGCACCAAAGTCCCTTTGCGGGTCCCTACTTTAACGGCTGGAAAAACCAGCCGTTAAAGTCGGGTCCCGCAAAGGGACCTCGTAATCAGGCGTTAAGGGTTTAATGGACCAACACCTTTTACGGCGCCGTTAAACCCTTAACGCCAGGGTCGTAATGAGGCCCATTATATTGAGCAACAACTTGAAATGTACCGTATGACTTTTGTGACAAAAAACACCACTTTTTTACTTCCTGCTGCCACATCCCATCCCAGCCTCATCAACCCTCACCTTTGGAGACAGTATTTGATAAGTTTAATAAGTGCAATGTTGTGTTGTTTTATATGTTTTAGCGGCGATGTCCGCGTAAACCAAAACACAAATGAAAGATGGCGGGTGCATCGAAACAATCTGACCCACTTCACGCTCTTCAACATCCAATTAGCGAACGCGTCACATGTCCGCGGACATGACGCTGCCAATTAGCCAATCGGTATCTTGTCCGCGGTGCGAACTGGGAAGTGTGACCGCGGAGCGGACATAGATATCACTAATGTTTTGTGACATACTTTTTGGTCGTTTTAAAGAAAACTACTGGACAGATTGTCACCAAATTTACAAAAGCACGCTTTCTGGATCAAGCTCCTGCAACTGCCGCGAATTTGGTGAAAATCCGTCCAGCAGTTTGGGCTGTAGGCGTGCGCAAAATTTTTTCCCCCATTCAGTCTATGGAAAAAAAGACGTTTTGGGAACCCCCCTATAACTTTTCCCTCCCTGGACCAAACATGACCAAACTTTGCAGAGTGGCCCATATACTTTTTTTGCAAAGTTTGGTGAGGATTCGTCCAGGGGGAGTGGAGTTATAAGCCGCCCAAAAAGTGCTCTTCATATGGAAACAGCAACTTAACCATACTGTGGCTGTGTAATATATATATATATATATATATATATATATATATATATATATATATATATATATATATATATATATATATATATATATATTTGCAACATGGCGCTCAGTTCGCTGCCAACTCCAGTCATCAATATGGCGTGCGCATAAACCCCTCGTAATCACAGGGACACTTCCTGATCACCCCAACATGTTGCAGGGGGAACATATGTTTGACTGACTCTCCTGTGACAATGTAGTGTAATGGATGCTGTCCCACGCTGTCCCAGCCTATGTGACTGGGCATGATACATTTGTAGATCCCTACCTTATTGGTCGTAGGCACTTTGCTATAGCACTTTTGGTCAAATTCGACCAATTACACACACATATACATGAATATGTTTATTTGTACGTTATGGGATAGGGTGGTTGCGTGGGCTAAGAAAGGCACGAGGGAACCCCACATTATTCAAAAATATTGGTCGAATTCAATTTCACAATAAGCGAGTGCACATGATCTAAAAGGTGGGGATGAACAAAAGTACTACCTGACTGGGAAGTTAAAAACAAAGATTTGGAGAGAAACACTCTCTCCTGCTGTGCTTGAGAGCAGATCTGTCAGGGGAGTACTGTCTGCAACTAAGCCGAGAGACTAGGCCATAATCAAAAGGCACTCCAGACCTTCTCCACATAGCCACCAAGGCGCTAACATGTGCTGTGGGGCTAGCTGACCCCTGATGTAGGTGAGTAGACCTGCGATGGGCCCTGCAGCATGCACATTTTTCAGGCCTGGCTCCAGCAGGGCGGCCAGGGGGGCCAGCCCCCCCCCCCCGAGAAACTGCTCTGGCCCCCCCTGGAAAGGAGGCCTTTGCTCTGACCAAGAGTTGCTTGTGTACAGTTTTCTTTTCATTCCGTTTATGAACGAAAAGAAATCGGTACACACACTGCAGACAGCGCGCACGATGGTGACCAGCTTAGTATATGGCTAATTATGAGGCATACAGGCATGCTATTAGATATAAATGTACTCATATCATTTTGCACCTGATAGCCAGTTAATACCTCGACAGCAGTGCCTGGCAAATGCTTTTCCATGCCTGCACAAAAACCCAAACTGTTTGTATTGCCAGTGCTTGCTTTGCTTACGACCTGCTTTCCATCGATCAGGGGATTCGCTAATCACTTTCCTTTTTTTGTCTTTCGATTGATTGGCAAGGCACCTTATGGTGCGGAGCTTGCAGAGTGCCATGTGGAATGACGCTCTACAGTGCTTCTATCTCTGGACAGGTCAATTGCGAATTTTTGTGTAATCAGGTCTGTCAATGTCCTTGGGTGCTTTACAACCATGCAGCCGCATAGTTACTCACATAGTAGTTATTTTTATTTCGCCCCACACACACATGGTCACCATAATTTATTTTGCTCCACACGCACAGTCTCGTCGCAACACTGCGACATACCGGCCGCTTTAGAGGAGCTAATGATTTTCCAAGGCCCTCAGACTTGTGCTGCAGGGTATAGGTGAGCTGAAGAGAGTCTTGCGCTCTATTTGAAATGTGCAGTCTTTCTTTTGAAAATCGCAGTTGGCTACGTGTATGCATTTGCAATGAGATTTTGGGCGCAGAGGAAAGGCACAATTTTGGGCTTACTGACGTCTTTAAGATAGAGCTTTCGTACTTTGTCACTGTGCTGGACCAAACAATAAGCAGTACTAATAGGACAGCTCAGGTGCAATTCGTTTGTCATGGATGTAAGACAACGCAGAGCAACACATACAGCAAGGCTGCTGGATCGCACAGCCTTGGCCCACGCCTGCGCAATGATTGAGCAGTGATATTCTGTAATTTCTGAACGTGCCCTGACTGCGCAGGCGTGGACCAAGCGGCAGCGGCCAAGCCTAAACAACCTTGCTGGCACAATATCGAAATGCATGCAGTCACTGGGCCAGCTTCAGTGCCTACACTTTACTTTGGAACTTGGTCAAGGTCAGAGTAGGAGTTGCAGGTAGGTGGAGGAGGCAGAGGCCAGTTGGCCCTAACCCCGGGTTGGTCAGACAGTAGTTTGATGTTTTGCTTACTTTTTTTAATTGGCTGGCACTTCTATGAATATTGAGAAAATGCTTCTCTTGCGATGTCGCAGATAATCCAAATTCGAATGAGAACACAAAAGAACAAAATACTCTTTTCCACTGCTCCCACATGGCATGGGAGAAGTAGAAAAGAGTATTTTGTTCTTCCGACATCGCAAGAGAAGCATTTTGCTTATCCAGGGTGCTAAGTTCGCTTGATTGAAAGCACACTCGAAGTGACAGGCAGACTAATTATGGGTAGTTTCAGGCCATTGGCTCTGGGTGCCTGGGCCTCAATGTCCAATAACTGTGATTTGAGTAGTTGAATATAAGAGAGGCTTACCAGCTTCTGTCAGTTTCTCCCGCGGTGAACTGCAGAGAAAACTGCACTCTGTCTCCCGCGCTCCGCGGGGTGTCGTACAATATATGCTAGTTGCTGGATCTATGGTATTGACTCCTGGCCCAGGCTGATTATTTCAGCTGAGGTTGAATTACCCACTGCTGGCACAGTTGGGGGCACAGTCACCGCCCATAGCCCGAGCGGAGGAGCTGGCACCGTCTGTGACACTGGGAGTAGGGCGTAGGCACTGTCAGCAACACAGGGGGGTCAAGGCACCTTCTGCAACTCTGGGAGGGCAGGTGCAAGAACCCCCTGCAACACTGCAATGGATTGGCCTCAGACTTTTTCATTTACTCCAGCCCTCTCTGATTCGCATGATCACCCTGTTCAGTCTCCTCAGCTCCCCCAGACTATTCCTCTCTTGCTTCCAGCCTCATTCACTTTTACGTCCCCGCCTCTCCTTAAGTCTCTTAAACATACGTGCGCCTACATTCCTCGCATGCATGCACACAACCCTAGGGAAAGATGGTGAGTATGGGCCGTGTTTCAGTGCTTCCTGTCGTACGACTTACTGGAGGGTTTCTGACCAAACAAGGAAGACTACTCGGCCAGACCATGCCAGACTGTATATAAAGTACTGATCTTCATTAGCTTATGCAGTTTGGGTAACTGTCCATAGTGTCTGTATGGAAACAGACTCTAACCTGTGTATTGTTTGAGCCAGAGGCTTGCAAGGCTATATAATGTAGCTCCTGGGTGGGTTAGTCTACTCTCACACCAACTGGAAATTGGGCCCCCCCAATAACACCTCTGGCCCACCTAGATGCTACATTCTGGAGCTCGGCCTGCCGCCGGACCAAGTGGGGGTAATGGTAATTCAGTTTGGTGGTATCCCTATGTGCAAGGCAGGAATGTATTCTGCATCAGTAAAGATCTGCCAGCAGTTCACTTTAACCCTGTGTGCTGGGAGGGGCAATTCTAGCACACAGGCATGCTGGCAGATGTACCCACCCATTGCATATTGTTGTATGGCCAAGCGGCAGCGCCCCAGAATGGACAGGTTGGGGCCCATGGCATCAACCACACTCTACACTGCTGCGGTGACATGCATGTACTGCCTTGTATAAAGGAATTAGGTTCAAGTCCTGCTGTTGTTTATTGTGCGGCAATCATGATGTTGGTGGGGCACTATGGGGAATTTTCTAGTTTCGACAACCAGGAGACAACTGTTTGGTGGCCCTTCTCCCACTCTCATTTGGGGGAGAAGGAGCCTAGCTGAGGCCATACAGATCTGGTCTGTAGTGGTTGGCACTCTGGGTAGAGGGGAGTTGTCCAGGGGCTCTACTTGCATATGGTGCACTTCATGCAGCATGCAAGCCAGAGTTTAGGAGGGATGCATCGATGAAGAAGGGGGGGGGAGTTTTGGGCTCTTGCCTGCCTTGTTCCTCTCTCCTGGTCACTGTGTCTACGCCACGATTTCCATCATTCCCTTTTTTTTCGGGCATAACGGTTGGGCTGTGGCAGGCAGCCTGATGGCACCTCTCCCTTTGTTGACTGTCCCTGCCTCATATTGAGCAAAGAGGGCTGCTGTAGAAGTCCTGCCCACAGGCATTGACAACTAGGAGATTGCTGCTATTTGAACAGCTTTATGCATCACCATTATTGGGTGGCGATAAGGTGGACTTTGTTGTCAGCTGGCGAATTAGTGATCCATTATCTGTGTAAACATGACATTACGGGCAAATGGTATCTATTTAGAACGCTTGCACTGTCAACCGACGAATGGCCGACATTTTGAGGCCTGTGCAGTTACAGACTGTGGGCCTCATTACACGGAAGGCGGTAAGGGTAAACGGTCACCGGTAATGGTACCGGTGACCGTTAACCCTTACCGCCTGATTACGAGGTCCCTTTGCGGGTTGGTACTTTAACGCCTGCTTTTTAGAATTACCCGGCCCTCCAAGGTCAGAATGGCCTGGTAATTCCCTATTCCTGGTACCCGGTATGGGGGCAGCCAGGCCGCTAAAAGTGGCATGGCTACCTCCATACTCGTAATGAGGCCCAATGTCAGTAAGACGCCTTGGTTGAGAATTCTTGCATCATTCTATTGTAGGTTATCTTTTGAGAAGTCTTGCTGTAATTTTTTTCTGTGGGTGGAAAAATGGTACCAAGTCTTCGGGCTGAACGATTTACCACCAAACTCGCTTACTGTTAGTGCCACACTGCCTCGAAGACCTAGCGCAGGATTACAAGTGGGAAAACGCCAGTGTAATTCCCCATTTTTGGAGTCCATAGGACTCATGGGGACATCTTCAGATTTACTGTGAGTGGTGATTCCAATACGATAAATCCAACCGTTATTGGATGCTGCCCTTCAAGGCCAAACCTACAATTCACTGGTGAGGTAAAAGTGGTGGTAATTCCATTGGCATTAACGGATTTACCTGCCCTTTTTTCACTGCACCGCCAGAATTGAATTGAGGCCCATGGTTCGGTTCTGACACACAGATCCTCAATTGATAATTACATGTTTGGCAAGTTTCCGTACTGGATTAATGGGTACGGTAATTAATGGAACTCCATGTGATATTCTGAAGGATTACAGCTGGTAATAAGAAAACTGTACAGTTGGGTGCTGTCATGATGCCTGCCCCCGGAAGACCAGACCAGGCCCAGCAGCCCCGGAAGCAGGCATCATGCCACTTGGAGCATGCCCAAAAGCCCCGGTTGGGGGCTGTTTGGGTACAGTCCTGGTGCCTATGGCGCCAGGCTCATAAAGATAAAGTCAGTCCTGGCGCCATGGGCGTCAGGCTCATTATTGATAATTTACCTGAAGCAGACCATGCTGCATACTCACCTGAGGCAGACCATGCTGCATGAAGACTCAAGCCAAATGAGGCTTAGGAGGGACTATTTTACTGAAGGGACTATTTTGTTACTTGGGTGGGGCTGTGGAAGAATACTTACCTGGATCTTCTTCCAAGGCTATTTAAACCACGCCCGGACAGCCACACGTGCTTTGCGTTATTATGCTTCCTGCAGCGTAACGCTCACTGTGTTTTCAGCAGCTCCAGTCTTCAGCCACGCCCGCTTCATTCCTGGGACTCCTGAAACAAGAAGACAAAAAGGATAAAGGTTAGAACAGGAGTTTTAACTTTAATCCTTACCTGAATCCTGATCCATTTCGCCATGGAACTGAAAGACAGAAGTCTTTGAAGCATCGCTTCGCATTCCTACGGCGCCGCGCTGAACTCACCTGCGTGGCGGTACTTCAGCATTCCATCACGCTCTCTCCATCTCGTGGCCGCCCTCCGACACCTAAGGAGACAAAGACAGCAAGGTGAGCAAGGGGACTCTCTAAGGCCATACAAGCTACCCCCAAGGACTTACCTGATTTACCACGGGAGGTACTCACCTCATTTCGGGTCGGCGCAGACAACTCTGCTTCATCGCCGTACCCCGGCCCCTAAGGGGAGAAAGCAAGGACAATACCAGTTACCCCCCACAAAACTTACCTGATTTACCACAGGGGTCTCACCTCATTTCGGGTCGGCACAGTCAACTCTGCTTCCTCGCCGTACCCCGGCCCCTAAGGGGAAAAACACAATAGACTTACCTGAATCTTACCGGGTGCCATTTGGAAATCCTCGAGTGGATAAATCGGCAACCTGCAAGGAATCGGACAGAGTGAAGAGCAGACATTTGAACTCTTATGAACAATTGGACTTTAGAGTCAATACTGGAACTCACCAATTCCTCTACGCCAGTGAAGTAACTGGTCATCAACGCGCCCCTGCGGTCGACGCAGGATGGGGAGCTCATCCTTCCAAACCATCAGGTGAGACTAATGAGGGGACATCAAGAGTGATCAGTGGGAAGACAACGGGAGTGGGGAAGGTGGGTTAACACTCAATTCCACGGGTGGTTAATTCCTCTTCTCCTTTGCAGAAGAATATTCTTGCGAGCCAGACAAACTAGGCTGAGCGGGCCAGTCCAGTCAGTCATCTCGGCGCTACACGTCACGCTGGTGGAAATAACAGCGGCCCAGTTCCAGTCGACGCCCCCGTGGGAACCAGGTGAGCGTAACAGAACGCGAAGCCTACCCACAAATACCCACCTGGGCGTCATGGAGACCTCAGAAACTGATCAGTTGGCCCAATTATTAGGGGAATTAAGGGCCGAAGTGCATTCCGCCCGCCAAGAAACCAATGCCCTCAGGAGGGAACTGATAGTGTCGAAAGAACAAACTGATGAGTTGGCCAGACAACTATTACAAAGCCAGGCTGGACAAACACCTCTACCAGGACTTGAGGCAAGTCCAGCTCCTGTACCATCGAGTAACCCGGTGCAGATAAATTTACCTGGAGCCGTTCCTTTGGCTCCGCCTGAACGCTTTGCCGGAGACCCAAAAGGGTTTGCAACATTCATGAATCAATGCCGCTTGCACTTTTTATGTAGACCTGGAGCTTTCCCAAACGATCAGGCCAAGGTAGCCTTTGTACTGTCATATCTCAGCGGCAGTGCGGCGGATTGGTCCATTCCACTAGTTAACCAGGATGACCCGATTCTTCGAGATTTCCAGGGTTTTCGAACAAGCATGGAAAGACTATTCGCCCGACACTCCCGAGGACAGGCTTTGGACAACAAACTTTTATCCCTATGTCAAGGTAACCAGGATCTTTTATCTTACATTGCAACTTTCAATAGATTAGTAGTGGAAACCGAATGGCCTGAAGCCAAGCGAATCACATTATTCCATCGAGGACTTCGAGGAGAACTCAAAGATGTTTTGGCCCAAATCGTGAACCCGCCTCAAGACTGTGCTGAATATATAGATCTAGTGGTCCAGCTCGATCACAGACTTCAAACCAGGAAGGCTGACCGAACCAAGTTTGAGAACAGGGTGTTGGTTAAAACCCACGTAAGCTCCAAGGGAGTAGATGTCTCAGAACCAGTGCAAATCGGGGGGGCTAAAGGACCCCTAACCCAAAAGGAGAGAGATAGAAGACGGCAACTGCAATTATGTTTATATTGCGGAACTGCTGGCCATTTTCTTCGGAACTGCCCTGTAAAACCACCCAAGAAAGTTATAGGAGCAGCAGACGAAAACCATGTGAAATCTGACTCGGGAAACGACCACGCCCGGCAAGCGTAGAGGTCCGCTTGCCGAGCTTAAAGAAGGACACTCTGACCTCGCATTTCACCATACCCATGGTCCTTGTAGATCCAGAGCAGCCATCACGCATGCATGCGGTAAAGGCGTACGTAGACAGTGGAGCCATAGGAAATTACTTGGACTGGGAATTGGCTACCAGAATGAATCTATCTCTCACCCGCAACACCACGGCCGATGTTGTCACCACTGTAGATGGAACGGAAATTGCCTCTGGACCCTTAACTCATTCCACTGCAGAGATAACATTGCTGAGTCAAGATGGGCATCGAGAGGCTATGATGTTTGACTTAATCAAGGCCCCACAGTTTCAGCTGATACTGGGGATACCTTGGTTGGAAAAACATAATCCCTGTATTGATTGGCGAAAGAAGAGACTAACCTTCCCAGAATGTGCTCACACCTGCTACCCAAGGAAAACTCAAAACTCAGTCCTGGCCCCAGTAATTCCAGTAGCCATGCAATTACCTGTTGAATACCAAGACTTTCAGGATGTCTTCCAAAAGGAACAGGCAAACACCTTACCACCTCACAGATCGTATGATTGTCAAATAGATCTTCTACCTGGAGCACAACCACCTTGCAGCCGAATCTATGTCCTTACGGAACCCGAAAATCTTCATTTGCGCCAGTACCTAGACCAGTACCTTGCTAATGGCTTCATTCGCTCGTCCAAATCCCCTGCATCTTCAGCTTTGTTCTTCATACCGAAAAAGGAAGGCGACCTTAGAACATGTACAGACTACTGCGCACTGAATCAGATAACCATCAAGAATCGATACCCACTGCCTTTGATCCCAGAACTACTAGACCAGGTGAAGGACGCTTGTATATATACGAAAATAGACCTTCGGGGGGCATATCATCTGGTACGTGTCAAAGAGGGTGACGAATGGAAGACTGCTTTTCGCACCAAGTACTGACTATTTGAGTACCAGGTGATGCCCTTCGGACTATGCAATGCACCAGCAGCCTTCCAGTTCTTCATGAACGATGTCCTCCGAGAGCTTATCGACGTTTGTGTGGTCGTTTGCATCGGCGACATTTTAGTATACTCTTTATCAGAATCTGAGCATGTAAAACACATCCGAGCAGTCCTAGAGAAGTTACGCCAGCATAAATTATATGCTAAACTGGGAAAATGCATCTTCCACACTACGGAAGTGGAATTCCTTGGATTTATTCTGACCCCAAGAGGAATCCGGATGGATACACGAAAAGTGGATGCCATTCTTAATTGGCCTTCGCCAAGTTCAATCAAAGGAGTTCAAAGCATGCTTGGCTTTGCCAATTTCTACCGCAGGTTTATCCCGGACTTCTCACACATTGTACATCCCATCACAACACTATTGCGAAAAAAACAAACGCTTTGTGTAGACAGAGGAAGCCGAGAATGCCTTCCAAGAGTTAAAAGCTAAATTCACATCTGCTCCCATATTAAGACACCCGCGCCCCAAGCTTCCCTACATAGTGGAAACAGATGCATCCAGTTCAGCAATGGGAGCAGTCCTTTCCCAAAAGGATCCCGAAACTAACCAGCTTCACCCAGTGGCGTTCTGGTCAAGAAAATGTTCAGCCCCCGAATTAAACTATGCCATAACCGACAAGGAGCTGCTGGCCATCAAGTCCGCCTTCAAGGCTTGGCGGCACTATCTACTGGGTGCCAGACATACCATCACGGTCATCACCGATCACCGCAACTTACAATACCTAAAGACAGCAAAAGCCCAATCTTCGCGCCAACTCCGTTGGGCATTGTTCTTCGCCGAGTTTGATTTTGTAATAACCTATCGACCAGGTTGTAAGAATGGTAAAGCAGACGCCTTGTCCCGGATTGGAATGGGAGAAGCAGAAATAACTTTAGAACCCGTACCCATAATTCTGGAACAGAGAATCCTTGGCCTGACTTCCATACAGACACTGGAGAACATTCAAAACAAGATCCACCAACTCTTTGATTCCGTTGCCCTACAGGACTGGGCAAAGAGAGGTCCAGAGTACTCTGTCATCGATGATTTACCTTATTACCAAGGCCGGCTATTTTTACCGCAAAAGGAACTATAGGAACTTGTCATTTCCCATTACCATGACACCTTAATAGAAGGGCATCCGGGTATTGCAAAAACCGAAGCTACAATTAGGAAGCAATTTTGGTGGCCTACCTGGCGAAAGGATGTCAAGTCATTTGTCATGTCTTGTGGCATTTGCACACAAAACAAAGGGCAAAAGAAAAAACCTGCTGGATTATTGCAACCATTAGACATACCACCTACCCCTTGGCATACCTTGTCATTAGACTTCATCACGGATTTACCCCCGTACCAAGGTTACAACACCATTCTAGTTATTGTAGATCTTTTTTCTAAAATGGCCCACTTCATTCCTTTAAAAGGGATACCTTCAGCTTCAATCCTGGCCAAGGAATTCCTTGAAAATGTTGTCCGCCTGCATGGCTTTCCTTCAGTGTTAATTTCAGATCGGGGCAGTCAATTCATTTCACATTTTTGGAGGAAATGCTGCCAACTGGCACAAATTGATGTTAGGCTTTCGACCAGTCACCACCCTCAGACCGACGGTCAAACGGAGAGGACCAACCAGACTCTTGAACAGTACCTCCGTTGTATGCTACATCAGTCTGAGGGGAATTGGAAAGACTTTCTGTGGATCGCAGAGTATGCGTACAATAATTCCATACACTCAGGAACTAGACAAAGTCCTTTTTTTACCAATTATGGGCACCATCCTCGAACCTCGGATTTGGACTCACCCCAGCATTTAGAGATGCCCGCAGTGGACCATCTCCACGCTGTTATTACACAAGCCTTTAAAGAAGCAACCATCCATTTGCAAAAGGCTAAGGAAAAATATAAAAAGGATGCGGATCAGCACAGAAGTGAAGCTCCTCAATACCAAATAGGGGACCAAGTATGGTTAGCCACTAAGCACTTACCACTCAAGGGGACTCGGACCTTTAACCCCACGTATTTGAGACCTTTTTCTGTCAAGGCAATTATTAACCCAGTGGCCGTCAAGTTGGACCTACCTGCTCATATGCGAATCCATCCGATTTTCCACGTGTCTCTTTTGAAGCCAATGCAACCAGGAACAAGGCTAACCACTCCACCTGAACCTATTCTCATGGACGGGGAGCCCGAGTTGGAAGTCTAGAATATTTTGGACTCAAAAAGAGTGAGATCAAAACTCTTTTACCTAATTGACTGGAAAGGTTATGGTCCACAGGAAAGGTCTTGGGAACCTAGTGACCACGTGCATGCACCTCGTTTAGTGAAGAGGTTCCATCGGGAATTTCCAGACAAACCACGGCCAAGGGGGAGAACGACTTTAGGAGGGGCCTTGAGGGGGAGTGCTGTCATGATGCCTGCCCCCGGAAGACCAGACCAGGCCCAGCAGCCCCGGAAGCAGGCATCATGCCACTTGGAGCATGCCCAAAAGCCCCAGTTAGGGGCTGTTTGGGTACAGTCCTGGCGCCTATGGCGCCAGGCTCATAAAGATAAAGTCAGTCCTGGCGCAATGGGCGCCAGGCTCATTATTGATAACTTACCTGAAGCAGACCATGCTGCGTACTCACCTGAGGCAGACCATGCTGCATGAAGACTCAAGCCAAATGAGGCTTAGGAGGGACTATTTTACTGAAGGGACTATTTTGTTACTTGGGTGGGGCTGTGGAAGAATACTTACCTGGATCTTCTTCCAAGGCTATTTAAACCACGCCCGGACAGCCACACGTGCTTCGCGTTATTCTGCTTGCTGCAGCGTAACGCTCACCGTGTTTTCAGCAGCTCCAGTCTTCAGCCACGCCCGCTTCAGTCCTGGGACTCCTGAAACAAGAAGACAAAAAGGATAAAGGTTAGAACAGGAGTTTTAACTTTAATCCTTACCTGAATCCTGATCCATTTCGCCACGGAACTGAAAGACAGAAGTCTTTGAAGCATCGCTTCGCATTCCTACGGCGCCGCGCTGAACTCACCTGCTTGGCGGTACTTCAGCATTCCATCACGCTCTCTCCATCTCGCGGTCGCCCTCCGACACCTAAGGAGACAAAGACAGCAAGGTTAGCAAGGGTACTCTCTAAGGCCATACAAGCTACCCCCAAGGACTTACCTGATTTACCACGGGAGGTACTCACCTCATTTCGGGTCGGCGCAGTCAACTCTGCTTCATCGCCGTACCCCGGCCCCTAAGGGGAGAAAGCAAGGACAATACCAGTTACCCCCCACAAAACTTACCTGATTTACCACGGGGGTCTCACCTCATCTCGGGTCGGCACAGTCAACTCTGCTTCATCGCCGTACCCCGGCCCCTAAGGGGAAAAACACAATAGACTTACCTGAATCTTACCGGGTGCCATTTGGAAATCCTCGAGTGGATTAATCGGCAACCTGCAAGGAATCGGACAGAGTGAAGAGCAGACATTTGAACTCTTATGAACAATTGGACTTTAGAGTCAATACTGGAACTCACCAATTCCTCTACGCCAGTGAAGTAACTGGTCATCAACGCGCCCCTGCGGTCGACGCAGGATGGAGAGCTCATCCTTCCAAACCATCAGGTGAGACTAAGGAGGGGACATCAAGAGTGATCAGTGGGAAGACAACGGGAGTGGGGAAGGTGGGTTGACACTCAATTCCACGGGTGGTTAATTCCTCTTCTCCTTTGCAGAAGAATATTCTTGCGAGCCAGACTAACTAGGCTGAGCAGGCCAGTCCAGTCAGTCATCTCGGTGCTACACGTCACGCTGGTGGAAATAACAGCGGCCCAGTTCCGGTCGACGCCCCCGTGGGAACCAGGTGAGCGTAACAGATGCAGATTTACTGAATAAGTCATGCAGTATTTCTGCAAACCTTCATGCATTCATTTTCATCAATTTTTTAAAAAACGTATATCCTCGTTCAGAGAATGGCAAAGGGGATGAGAAGATGTGCCTTAGCGATGCCCACTCTTTCGCCCCCATTGGTGGATCACCATGGAAAATGTGTTCTGCTGCAGTGGAGGGAAGGACATGTACTTCTTTTTACTACATGAAACAAAATGATTAAACTTCAGGGAACTTTTTAACATTTTGTCTTCACCTCTTTAATGAAGATAAAAACTGGTGCAAAATATATGAGAAATGTCCCCTTCCATCTGTAGGCCATAAACTGGCAGGCAACAAAGCAGGCAGTGGGCCTCATTACGAGTCCGGCGGTAGCTGTGCCGCTGGACTTGTGAGGATTTACCGGCTCTGCACTTGCTGGAATTACCGGGGCATTACAGCCCAGTGTTCTGGTAATTCCGGAGCCAGCATTCTGTAAATCCCCATTCCCGTGGAGTCCTATAGGACTCCACGGGAATGGGGAAGTGGAAACACTGGCACCATGTGGTTAATGGTGCCGGTGTTTCCGTGTCCGTCTGCGGCTGTTGGCGTTACGCCCGCCAGGTCAGACCTGGCGGGTGTAACACCACATGGCCACAGAACTTGTAGTTAGCCGGTCCGGAAAAAGATGCCGGTACGGTTTTACCAGCACTGTTAAATCCAGACCGGCTGACATGTAATGAGGCCCAGTGTTTGTAAACACCAAGGTGCTCATTTTCAATTGTGGCATACTCAAGGCTTTTTTACACCATTTTTATTCACGCCACTCCATATTTGAAATCATTTGTATGTTAAAAAAGAGGGGGACAGAACTCAAATTGCGTTTCCTCCAACTTCAACCGGCGTACATGCTTTTGCACTGCACATTTGCATTACAACGAGCACATGACAAACATTTTGCGGCAGGGACCTGGCTACGCATGAGTGCAAACGTACCAAGTCCGTGCCGTCAAATTACGTTTCGGAGCAACAAGAGCTCCCAAATGTTTTTCCATCAACATCCTAATCATAATAAGGCTCACAGATTCACACAGGTGCTTCATTTAATAAAATCGATTGATAACAGTGTCTTCCACATAACACCGGTAAAATACAGCACAAGTGCTGGTAGCTGACAGCATGGAATAAGGTATTTTCTCCACCGCTGTTTTGATTGGAATTCCACATATAAAACCCAATGTGTTAATTCGACTGTTATTTCGGTTACCGCTTCCCGCAATAATTAGAAAGTGTGAATAATCTCACCTTGACAGATCGTGTAAACCGCCAGAGAACAACCAAATGCTGCAGTTAAAGCTCCTCTAGGACGGCCCTGTCCTCTCTGGCCCGGAGTGGGAGTAACCAGGGGAAAGAACAGGGTCGCCAGGGAAACACTCAATAGGGAAGAAAACCCTGGTGGAAGCTGGAAGTGTTGTGGATCCGGATAGCTGATGAATGTCTTAAATTAGTGGCAGTGGAAGGCAGGCAGGAAGGCTTCGTCTGGATGCACAAAGGAAAATGGTCAGAGTAGGTTCGTAAAGGAGGGAATAGGAGTGGTAATTAAACGACACAGTAAAGATGTCTCACCAGCATAGTCAGGAGTGAAGAGTCGGATGATTGAGCTAGAGCCTCGAGGGAGAAGTGAATGGGAGACAAGAGCTCTAAAAGAAATAAATAATAAGGTCAGAATCGGAATCGGGAGAGAGGGAAAGAAATTCTGGGTGAAGGGCACTTACGGCTATCGGGTATCTCAGAAGATACGAAATCAGGGTTGGCGTATTTGTGACGCCGATGGGTTTCAGGGCTCGGCGAGAAATCCCGAGAGAAGGGAAGACCGGAATGGAAGGGGGAGTCCGGAGACGAGAGCTGAGAGACAAAAGGTAACAGAGTTAGTCGGAGAAATCACATAGGAGAGGCAGAAATATTGGAATTCCTAGAAGCGAACTCACGGAGCGTCTGTTGAAACAGAAGCGATGCGAGGAGTTGTCGGCTTCCGTGTTTGATAAAGGATCACGTGAGCAGGCAAGAGCGTCTCAGAGAGACGTGAAAAGACTAGACCGCTACGTTCCACACAGAAGTCATCTTGAGAAGGATTCTCGGGAGTCGTGTTGTGAAAAGCACCACACAACCGGTTGCGAGCCCACAGAGACCACCTCCCACAATGTGTAACAGTATACCCCCTCCTCCTGGGGGGAGAACCCGGTTTACCTGGGTGAAAGAGAAAGAACCGTCAAATCAATTTAGGAGCATGAACTCCAGAAGCTGGTTCCCAGGATCGTTCAGCAGGTGAATAGCCTTTCCAATCTACCAAAAACTGCAGTTTACCCCTCCTGTAACGAGAGTCACAAATATTGGCCACTTCATATTCAGATCCAGTAGCAGTAAAGACCGGAGGCGGAGGAGGTGTCCCCGATCTCTGAAAACGGTCCGGAACGACCAACTTGATTTGAGATAGGTGAAACACTGGATGAATCCTAGACCAGGAAGTCGGTAGGGCGAGTCTGACTGCAGCAGATCCAACCCAGGATAAGACTTTAAAGGGTCCAAAATACCTGGGAGACAATTTAGAAGGGACAAGATGCCGGGGAAGGAATCGGGATGCCAGCCAAACAGAATCTCCCGGGAGGATATTAGGGGCTGCCCGACGATGCTTGTCTGCGTTCCTCTTAGCCCGATCTTGAGCCTCTTGAAGTGATAGTCTGGCTAGCTTCTGACCCTCTTTTATATCAGCGATAAGACTGTCAACCCCAGGGCACCAGGAAGCAGGAATAGAAACGGTAGGTACAAATGAAGGGTGATACCCATTGCGACAATGAAAAGGACTGGTGTGAAGTGCAGAATGCTTGGCGTTATTGTAGGCGAACTCCGCAAATGGGAGCAGTTTGACCCAATTGTCTTGGGCAGCTGAGATGAAACATCTCAAATATCCTTCCAAAGTTTAATTAGGCGTTCCGTCTGCCCGTTAGTCTGGGGGTGATATCCAGAACTTAAGGCTCTCTTGATTCCCAGAATGTGACATACCTTCTGCCAGAAAAGAGAGGTATATTGGGGGCCCCGATCCGATACAATGGTATCTGGGAGTCCATGTCGAGAAAAGATTTCGGAAAGAAAGATCTTTGCCATAGCCGCTGCTCCAGGAAGTTTCACTAATGGGGTGAAATGCGTCAGTTTGGTAAAGTAATCGATGGTGACCATGATAGTGGTTTTATTCTCAGAAGAAGGTAGGTCTGAAACAAAATCGGTGGAAATTATCTGTCAAGGTCGGTCAGGAATAGGCATCCTTGAAAGTAAGCCCAGAGAAGACATCCGAGGAGACTTAGTCTGAGAACAAATAGTACAGGCTGCAACATAATCACGGACGTCTGTCTTTACTTCTGGCCACCAAAAATGTCGTTGAACAAGCTCCAAGGTTGAGGCGTATCCTCGATGGCCAGCTGCTCGGGAGTCGTGACACATTTGTAGAAATGTTGTAAGGAAGGAGTGGGAATCAGAACTTGAGCTCCTCAAAAATAATGGCCCCTCTCTTCCGTGAGCTGATGAGTAGCGGCAATTTCTTCACATAAGGATTTGTTCTGATTAGTGGCTGTCAATACTTCTTGAGGAAAATCCGTTAGGACTGCGATAAATCTTGCTGTGGGGAACATCTTTTCAGTACAGAAATTAGAAGTTGGAGAATCTTTTTGGGAAAGAGCGTCGGCCCTTAAGTTATGCTTTCCAGGAAGAAAGGTGAATTCGATCCGAAAGGGGAGAAAGAAATAGGCCCAGCGAGCTTGTCTACTGTTGGTGGTCTGGGCATTCTGAAGTACTCTGAGATTTTGGTGATCGGTGCAAACTTTGACAGGAAATGAAGATCCCAACAACAGATGTCTCCATTCTTCGAAGGCCCTCTTAATAGCTAAAAGTTCCTTCTAAAGGACTGAATAATTCAGTTCTACTGCGTTGAATGTTCTAGACAAATACGCGACTGGTCTTTCTTCCCCCTGATCAGAGAGTTGTAAAAGCACAGCTCCCAATGCGTATTGAGAGGCGTCAGTCTCCACGATAAATGGCTTAGTCTGATCCGGGGTGATCAAAATAGAGGCAGAAGTGAAAAGTTCTTTCAGAGTTTGAAAGGCACTTTGGGCTGCTTCGTTCCAGAAGAATGTGAATGTATTCAATTTGCATAGTTAGAGTTATCATGTCTGCCAGGTTGGCTGGGCGAGGAACTTTAGAAATCTCGTCTTTCAGATCGTCTGTTAATCCCCTATGAAAAAGAGTAAGAAGACCCTCATCCGGCCACCCTAATTCGGAAGATAACTGCTTAAATTGGGTGATATACCCTAATAGGTCCTTTCCGCTCTGTTTTAGGTCAAGGAGTCTTTCCTGAGTGGATACTGTGATTTCTTTCCTACCAAACATGGATTTTAGACTATTAGAGAAAGCAGAATAAGAATCAAGGATTACATTGTTTGAGGTAACTAAAGGTGTGGCCCATGCCAATGCGGGTCCAGATAAATGAGAAATCACAAACCCCACCTTATCTTTGTCCATTGGGAAAAAACTAGGTTTAAGTGTAAACTGGACCGTACAGCTATCAAGAAATTCTTTGAGCTTGTATGGGTCGCCATCGTACATTATCGGGTGTAATGTGGACGGGGGAGTGTCAGAAAATGCTCTGGCAACTTGTTGTCGTAATTGTACATTGTCCTGTTTAAGTGACTGTACCTCTAAAGACATGGCCTGCATAGCGGCCATTAATTGCTGCATTTGTTGTTCCATAATGGTCTTCGTCTGTCAATATTATTTTTTAGGCGTCGCTTACTGTTAATTTGACTGTTATTTCGATTACCGCGTCCCACAATAATTAGAAAGAATAATCTTACCTTGACAGATCGAGTAGACCGCCAGAGAACAACCAAATGCTGCAGTGAAAGCTCCCCTAGGACGGCCCTGTCCTCTCCGGCCTGGAGTGGGAGTAACCAGGGGAAAGAACAGGGTCGACAGGGAAACCCTCGATAGGGAAGAAAACCCTGGTGGAAGCTGGAAGTGTTGTGGATCCGGATAGCTGATGAATGTCTTCAATTAGTGGCAGTGGAAGGCAGGCAGGAAGGCTTCATCTGGATGCACAAAGGAAAATGGTCAGAGTAGGTTCGTAAAGGAGGGAATAGGAGTGGTAATTAAACAACACAGTAAAGATGTCTCACCAGCAGAGTCAGGAGTGAAGAGTCGGATGATTGATCTAGAGCCTCGAGGGAGAAGTGAATGGGAGACAAGAGCTCTAAAAGAAATAAATAATAAGGTCAGAATCGGAATCGGGAGAGAGGGAAAGAAATTCTGGGTGAAGTGCACTTACGGCTATCGGGTATCTCAGAAGATACGAAATCAGGGTTGGCGTATTTGTGACGCCAATGCGTTTCAGGGCTCGGCGAGAAATCCTGAGTGAGAAGGGAAGACCGGAATGGAAGGGGGAGTCCGGAGACGAGAGCTGAGAGACAAAAGGTAACAGAGTTAGTCAGAGAAATCAGATAGGAGAGGCAGAAATATTGGAATTCCTAGAAGCAAACTCACGGAGCGTCTGTTCAAACAGAAGCGACGCGAGGAGTTGTCGGCTTCCGTGTTTGATAAAGGATCACGTGAGCAGGCAAGAGCGTCTCGGAGAGACGTGAAAAGACTAGACTGCTACGCTCCGCACGGAAGTTATCTTGAGAAGGATTCTCGGGAGTCGCGTAGTGAAGAGCACCACACAACCGGTTGCGAGCCCACAGAGACCACCTCCCACAATGTGTAACACTATGGAGAATTCAATAACCAATATAACACATTCTATTGATGTTTTTATAAAGCTGTTACCAGAATCCTATAAGATCTTACATGAATCCCACTTCAAACTTATAAGATTTGATTATAATTCAGTAGGTATTTGGGTGTCATATAAGTTCTTATAAAGTATTTACTATTGTTGCCAAAGTCCCACTAGTTTCTCACAAGTTCTTATAAGCTACTTCTATTAAACGCATAAGTCGTTTTTGTAAGGGAAGTCAAGCAGCAAATAATCAGCTCCCCAAGTTTAAGTCAACACTGTATGTTTGAGTAAATAACGACATGAAACTGATCAGAAAGTCATTTCATAGGCCCGATTTTACCCGGACCCGTGACGAAAATGAAAGCAAAAAAGGGGAAAGCAAACTCCAAAGTTCACAGTGCTGCTTTCTGTAAGTCGCGAAGCAGTTTCCAACGAAAGGATTGTTGTCCTGAATCTCTGCAACATGTCGTCTGCTTTCCGGATCATTTTTCCTCTGACTCTGGTTTGCAGCTGGTGCTCAAGGAGTGATTTGTGTGGTTTAACCACCCACATCGAAATAGGTAAGTTCGGTGAATCAGGAGTTCATGTTTAGTGCACGTAAGATCACCTAGAGTTTATAAGCACAAAGCGTTAGGGGGTCCTTTCTGGGAGTATGCAAGGTTACAACTGTTGTAATTCGTGACAGCCGCTTAGCGTTCAAATTGGTGTGCCTTAATACCGATCTGGGGAATCTTTCTTCTAAGACATATATTTAAATAATGGGTCGAGATGGTGCATTTCACAGCACAGTTTTCTTTCAGAGATTGGATAAAACGCCGTAGGACCTAAAGCCTGTCCCAACGAGAAACATAGGGCACATTATTATACTAGCAACACATCAGAGGGTTGGGCGCCCTATGGGAAACGTCAGGCACAGCAGAACAAGGTGTGTGCCAAATCTCTGATTGAGTGCCTAACAGAGTGCGCCCCTACCCCTCTGACCAAAACGCTATTTGTGAATTAAATAGTAGTTGAAATTAAAACGTTATAAATATTGTGTCAGGAAATACTGATTCATGCAATTATTTGCGCGTAAAACGCACATTTGCGCGCCATACTGCCTGAAAATCCCTGTTTGAGGTATGGGGAATTTCGGGAAGAATGGCGCTCAAATGTGCGTTTTACGCGCAAATAATTCCACGAATCAGGGTCACAACCGTTTTAATAATAAAAAAAAGGTCTGGTAGCCCTTCTACCGAGAACGAACAAGGCCAAATAACCTGTTCTCTGGGGAGGTGCACACCGGGAAGGTCTACGTTTTTAGCTCACTGTACCTTTCACACAGGAGGCATAACTATTTACATATCAGTCTGGTCCCACCCACTTAGGCAGTCCAGCTGTAAATACTCTGTCAGGCGCTAGAAAGTACATCAGTGGGACACACTGAGATCTCTGATCCTTCCTTCAGCAAATTCTGACCCCCACTTACCGCTTTATGGGACGGTGAGGCCTCCTAAACTAGTGGGCTGGCCCTTCTTACACCTTATCTGCCCTTGTGCCCAATTAATATAGCCCTTGCTGTGTAAAGCCTGCCCCAACACCACACTCACAACCTGTTCCCGTTGGAGAACTGAAGGCACTGTGGCATCCCTTTGATGTTCCTAAATCACAGCTGACAGTTTAAGCTAAGGGGGCAAAGCTCACAAGTGAAGTACTGAGCAGCCTATACTTTGCAAGTTCGAATCCCACAGCAGGGTGGATTTCGCCTTCCTTCCTAGGTTAAAAAATACAGTACTTATTTTTATTAGGATCACGTGTTCGCAATCCTGGCTTTCTGGCGAAAAGTACTTTGCCACATCGGACGTGTAGTAATTCTTTTTTTGTACGCCCATACTTTAAAAATATGGGCATACAAGTCCCAGCATGCAAAGTGACATTTAACAAAAAACAAGTACTTGGAAAAGGGGTTCTTGGAGGCTCGCTGCCTTTTGGCAACTGTGCACGGTGTGAAGGGTGATAGGGAGAGTAAGCATGGAGTGAGGATAAGGAGTGTAAATGGGGGCTCGAGGCCTGTTGCTGAATCAATGGTAGGTGGGCGATTTGTATTACGAGCGTTTGCATGTGCAAATCATGATGGAACCTATTGATGCAGGTCACCAATCCAAGAATAGTCCTAACACCTGTAATTTCTAAATGACATGCAACAGTAACATGGTAGACTGGTGGCCTCTCCTTTAAAGTGCGCTTCCCATATTCCCATGTGCCACTGCGTTTTCCTGGGCTGCATCAGTAGAGTGTGGCAATTCTCTGGCCTAGCAGGTGCACATACAAAAGAAGAGCATGTCCAAAGGTCGCCGGCATTGGACACCTGGCCAAAAACCACTAACTACTAGTGTATTTTGTTTTTATTAATGTGCACTGTGCAGATCATCATATTTGATAAGGAATTGCTTTCAATAAAAAGACTTATATCCGTGCGTCCAAATGTCTGTAGCAAGTGAAAGGGAATATTGGATGTGAAACAGTGGGTGAGCATGGTGAGGGGTAGTGGAAGTGCATTCAACAATTGGCTGGCGGAAGGTGCAGTAAGACTGGTGTGAAGGGTGATAGGGAGAGTAAGCATGGAGTGAGGATAAGGAGTGTAAATGGGGGCTCGAGGCCTGTTGCTGAATCAATGGTAGGTGGGCGATTTGCATTCCAGTGCAACTCCCAGAATCGAACGAATTCGTGCCCTATATAACCAATATCTAAGAAAAACCAGCTGATGATGATAAGAGGGTCCTACTTGAGCACATGTTTCTATAATGAAGAGTAATCCACTCTGACCACACACATGAACAGCGCATCTGCTTGAAATGGTGGCAAAGTGAGCCATTTTAGTTGCGTCTTAGTGAGTGGTAACCTGGACATGAGTCTAAAAAAACGCCTTCGAGGCAAATTGGCGTCATCGAGCAATAAACACATTTCATAGGATTTATCCATGTGGCTTGGTATCCATTTTAGACAAATGTGCGACAAATGTGCTTATTAATGGCTTATTATGCATTGACCTGTGGGGGATGGACATGTATCTAATAGAAGGCATTATTTGAATGGCACATGTAAAATAGTGACTTCGGTGATTCTAAGCAGCCTCTAAGCACTGTAATAATCAATGTCATTGTTATTACCCGCTCGTGGTACTCAGTTTATCAACCTCAGGTGGTGCCCTACATTATCCTGCTCCCAAGGCGCGTGCTGCGCTTTAGCCTGTTGCTTCGGTTTTTGCTCACATATTTTGAGTTTGGCTTGGAGTTTCATGCATGCAGACTTAATGCATTGTGCATGAGGAGAAAAGGGGGCAGGAGAGGGGGATAAGTGAGGACTTACTCAAAAAGCAGACCAGTAAGTTGCATTGCAGAAATGCAGTACAAAAAAGAAATCTCAGCTGACATATTAATAAGGTTCCATAGGTCAGCGGGAGAAAGGGATGATCTTATGGAAAACGCCTTTGGGAATTTGCCTAGACCGGGTTATAGTTCTTGTCACGCTGCTTATTTGGCAGGTCATGGGCCTTGATGCTGTGTTATGATATTGGGCTATTTGCATAGCGCCTTTTGCCATTGGTCGGCGGCCCAAGCGATGTGGGTTGAACACCCTCAGGGACCGTAGTCCAGGCCAGTGGAGAGAATAGTGTAGTAAACAGCGCATGGGTGCACTCGGTATGTGTGCAGCCAGGCCGGCGTAAGTGCGGATTAATGGTGAACATCTGTTCCGTTTTTCCTGAATTTTCTGGATGTGCTTAGGGCTATCTCTAAGTTGAAATCTGCGGCCCCCATCTGATAGGGGTTTTGAAGGAAATCCTTCCAGAAATAATCGCTAGGGTGACACCCACCGTAAACGGCTCATTTCCGCAGGGTATTATCCGCCCAGAGCTTAGACAAGCTATTGTCCTTCCACTTTAAATAAAGTCTTCACTTGACCCCACAATTCCAGTTAACTATCTGCCTATTACACGTCTTCCTTTTTTTTATGAACCTACTTGAATCTTCAGTGGCTCCTCTTGTATCTGCCTTCTTCGAACACTCTAATGGTCTTGCTCTTTTTCAAGTGGGGTTTCAACCAGGGTGGGTACAGAGAGTGTACTGGTGGCGATTATGGATGGTCTTACCTTGCTGGCTGACCAGGGAGGAGTGGATGCCCTGATTCTGTTAGATCTATCAGCGGCCTTCAACACTGCTGACCACTCCATCCTGGTGACTCAACTAGCCTCAGCAGGACTCTCGGGAACCGTCCTGGCATTGCTTTCTTCTTTCTTATCTGACCGGTGGCAGCCAGTCTCTCCTCCTTCTTTCCTATCACCTTCTCATGCTTTTTTCTGTGGTGTCCCTCAGGGGTCTGTCTTGTGCCGAATGTTATTTAATATCTATGTTGCTCTCGTGGCTTCAGATGCTACTCCTACGCAGACGACACCCAGATTTTGGCACGTTTAGATCTCAACCAGTCTCGGGTTTCGACGGAGTTGGGTGAGTGCCTGACAGCCATGAAGGGTTGGATGGACAGCAACTGACTTAAACTGAACAGGGACAAGACAGAGGTGATGGTGGTGGGTTCTTCTTCTGGGGTTTCTCTTTGGACACCTTCCATTTGACCACCGGCTCTGGGGGTTCACCCCTCCCCAGTAGTGACAGTAAAGAACCTTGGAGTATGTCTCTCCTCCACACTTTCCATGGCTATGCAGGTGAGTGCTGTCTGTAAAATGGGCTTCCTCTCCCTCTTGCGTAAAACGCTCCCGTTCCAGCCAGAAGCCCTACGGCCTCAGGTGTTGCTTCCCAGGTCACCAGCCGCATTGACTACTGCAGTGTCCTCTACCTGGCTCAACCAAAGGGTTTGATCCAGTGGCTGCAGCGCCTGCAGAACATGGCGGTGAGGGTGGCCACTGACTCACGTTATGGAGCACACATCAGTCCAGTGACCCAATTTCTTCTCTGGCTTCCTCCGGTGGCAGAGAGGATTACATTTAAATGCCCTCTGCCTAGTTCATCATGCCTACTGCTATCTTGGTGCTGAGTTTCTTCGGGATACATTTCTGCCCTTTATCCCGGGCCGGGCTCTCCATTCAGGATCAGCTAACCTAGTCATCATTCTGGAAGTCTGGTGGGCCCGTTTGGGCGGCCATGCTTTTTCCGTAGCAGCCGGAAAGCTTAGAAATGAGCTACTACCACCAATGCGGAAGTTGGAGAATCATCTTCAATTCCGACGTGCTCTCAAAACCTTATTACTTTAGTGTGGAAGCTAATTACACTTACTGCTGATCTTACTGCTGATATCCTAGCGCCAAGATGCCCTTGTGGTGAAAGTGTGCTCTATAAACTCTAATAACATAACATATTTCCTGCACTTCTTTTCTCCCAGAAATATGGTGGATTGAGTCTGTTTGCAGGGGTTGAGCAGTGATTCCTTGAACGGTTGTAGAGGTTGACTTTAATTATGAAATATTCTAGGCCTGTGTGTCAGAAATCTCTTTGAATAAAGCAAATGGTCTTGACAACAATGTATTGCTGGACAGGGAGCCAGTGCAGAGTTGGTAGTGCCTGGGAAATGTGTTCTTGTTTGCCACTGAGTGGCAGTTGGTGCAGATTTTCCTTGGGTATGACTCTGTAACTGCCATTCCAGCTATCTGCGTTTGAGGGGGGCTGTACACTATGCACCTTCTAGTTAAGATTGAGGACAGGATTGTGACTGGAATGAGTAGGTACGCAAGGGGTCTGCATCAAAGAACATGCTGAGATGATTACGTTTGTCTACAGGGAATGGAGAGCTGTGATGATGACGGCCAGTTGTAAGGAACTAATGAGTTGCAGGGAGTGGCACATTATGAGCTCTATGTGTACCCTTTTCCACATGTTTGGCACATTTCTAATGGCAGAATACAGTCCAGCTCCCAGCCCCGGATGACATGAACAACCCCAGCCTTTGGTCTTTGATACATTTTAGGCACGACTTGACATCAGGTAAACCCTACATACACTGCCGACATGATGCACTTATTTAAATGATTAGATGGTACTCAAAAGTAGAGTGTTATAAATGCCTAGGTAACATTTATTGTATACAGTTCTGCACGCCTCCCTTAATTGGCAGGGTAATGTGTGGACAGGAGAAATACAACTGAGGCAAAAGCCACCTTTATTGTGCATACCGGGTACCATCCCAGGACAGACGCAATGGTCAACATCCCACAGTAGGCCATGGGAGCAGCGTGATTGATTATCCCGGAAAGCCATTTATTAAGCCACATCTACTCATTAATTTAGGGTGAAGAAATGTGCATATCTCTGACATGCTGAATACATGTAAGGTGTGTCCAAGATGTGATGCTGGCGAGAATATGCTGCGGGCCACGGTGTGATTGTCCAGTCCCATTGGCCAACCAAGTTACTCCACCAGTTTCATTTTGCATTTAAACCTCTGCATACCTCTGCATGATGTATGAAACAATTCAAATAGGGCTGTTTTATGCCTTTAATAATGAAGACTCAATAATAGGAAGGTTAACTATGATCTGGGTGACGAGTGGTTGCATTTCGTCTGCTTTCAGAGACCTGGGTAAATGCATCACACCCGTATTTCCGTTACACAGCCTGCCTGGACTTCAGTGTCAAGACCAACGAGAGGAGGTCAGAATGACAGATTTTACAGTTGGGAACTGATAGTTGAGCTCCTGTAGAGGAGCAACTGCATGCCTCTGAAGGAAATCCCCCCCACCTCCTGTATGTTGGAAGCCTGAAATTGTGCCATGCTTGACACCAGCTGCTGTGACCATACCCCAGAGAATATGCGAAAGAAGATACCCACTGAGAAAACCCCGTCAAATGTATTCCCGAAGAGACAATAATCTGATGGAGGAACTCTGTGAAGAAATCTGAGAATGAGTAAAAAGGAGCTGGTGACATCACAAGAGACGAGCGTGACGCCCTGAGAAGACTGCCTGAAGACAATGCATGGACCTTATAGAACTGGCGACGAAGTAAATAGTCGAGTAAACTTACATATACAAAGAGAAGATTGCACGCGTGTGACGCACTGCATAAAATGCAAGCTGTTCAATAAATGTACAAATGCAGCAACGCAAGTAGATTAAGTAATCTTAGAAGCTGGCTATACGTAGTAAATAGACTGCATGCCGAGCCGCCATTGTATAGAAGCTGGACATCGGTGTCATGATTTTAGTAAGCCCAGACCCATGGAGAAGAAAAGCCAAGAACTGTGTTTCAGTAACCATTAGCTGAGATCGCGGACTTGAATGGTGAAGCTGTCTGGCCTGGTGTCAAGGCTAAAGGCAGCCAAGACTGGTTATCTATTCTTGAGGGCGGCAAACGTGAGAAGCTCAATCATCCCTTAATAAGGTGCAAAGAAAGAACACCATGTGAGTCAAGTTTTATTCATTTAACACATTTAATTACTGCAAAATGGTCCGAATTGTGGTCTCCTGTCACGTGAGCCAAGGATGAAAATAGAGTTGGGCTTGGAGTTCTAGAACAAGCGATAGTGCGTGCCCGCACTCCCTTATATTCTCACAGACAAGAATACACTGCAAAGCCAAGTTCAAAGACAATCTTCATGGCAGAAGGCATGGGTGATGAGAGACGTTGGGCTAATGGGGTGTGGAGGTAAAGTCAAGTCCACCTCCTGGCACCAGGCTACGAGCTTACGTGCTGCTAAGTGAACTGGATGTTCCAGACATAGCACGAGCGTGCCAACCAATTGTAGAGGGCCATAAAACGAAGGGCCTTATAGTTTGAGAGCTAATGATATACTGTGTACTTAGTAGTGCTGAAGACGACTTGCACCAGAGGTAGGTATAAATTGTCCACCTGATAATAGATATCCAATCACAATCCAACCCTGTATAGAAAGTATACTTGGATATTCCCCTTGAGCCTATCACAACTCCTCGTAGGTTTTTCTCATTTGTCACGTAGTATGACATCGCGTCTGACTAATTTTTTGTATATAAATGTGATTTTTTTGTAAGGTACGCACAGAGCTTGAGCAAACGTCCGTTGATGTCCGTTGGAACTCCCTGTTTTTGACAATCGATAGAAAAACAGAAAACTTTGCCATCTTCCTGAGTTGGTTTGATTATTTGATGTCAGAGTTATTCTGCATCCCATTCATTGCATGTGTGCTATCCAAAGGGCTCCAAGCTCACTCCTGTGGAAAGGCTGGCTGGACATTAAAGGGAACAGACTTGATATTGGCAAGGGGAGATTGCTGATATTTGTATTTTATTTTTTATATCGCACTTTAATCCAAAGCGATTTCCGGGGTCTAGGACTACCCCACTGTGTGCCCCCCAGCACTGTGAAGAAAGCCACCCAAGAATAGGATTGCCTGGAGACCATGATGGGACAATGAATGGTGCCAGAGAGCTGTGGAATGAATGGTGCCAGAGAGCTGTGGATTTGATCCTTACAAACTGCCAGGATGACTGATGTAGTAATGTATTATATTAAGCAAAGAGAGTGAGGGCCCATAGTGCCTGGAATCTGGCGTTGAAACATTAATTTATATGAAGAGGATAAGGGTTTTACAATTCCATAATGCCCCATATGTCTTTAATAGACAAAAAGAGGGCAAGGATCCTACAATCCCCACAATGCCCTAAACTCACAGTGAACGTCTACTGGGAGGGTGCGGGTATATCAGCTCATGATGCTCGATTCTAGACAGAGCTTTGTTATAGGGAGAGGCTCTTAGCCCTCCAATTGCGTGAACTCTTCAAATGGTGGGTGCCCCACGCAAGGAGAATTGCTCGCAGAATGTAGGCAGTACACAGGTGCCTGGTTGTTATCTGATTTGCAGAGTATTCCAATGTGCCCCACAATCCTCTGTTTATATGAGGGCTGTGGAAGAGACACTCATTGGGAGTCCCTCTTGCACACGGCATGGCGCCTTTAGGCTAATTTTCAAGTTATCTACGGTGTGGGGTGAGGCAGGTCGGAACAGGAACAGCCGTCCTTTTGTGCAGACATGATTGGACAACAGACAGCAGATAGCACATTTGTTTGGGGACACCGAATTACTGCCACACGAATGTGACATCTGACCATTCTAAGGGTCTGTTAAATAACACATCCGTACAATGTGTTGCTCCTGCGTGCCGCTCACATCGTGCGAACTGTCTGATAAAACGTGCAGGCCCACTCATTCACAAATGGGAACTCGGTGTTTTTTGGACGCCCAGGCTGCAAGCTGAAGTTCCGTGTTTCTGACTCAGCTTTTCTGTTTGTGATTAGGGTGTTTATTGGCGATTTAGAATGTGCAGAGTTCCAAATTTGAGAAACGGCTTCAGAGTATTGTAGATGGACAGGGTTGGGAAGAAAGGAACAATGGGGTTTTGCAGGGTAGACTTTTAAAAAGAAGTGTTGAGAGGCATATTTCAAACTAAGCCAGAAGGACATGTTCCAAAAGCCTTGAAAGAAGTTGAGAGCTCTATTGTATAATATATGTTTTCAATGTTGGCATCAATCAGGGTGTAAGTTCCTCCATTTTATGGTGGCGGATAGGCTCCTAGGAAGGGCTGGGTCTTAAGACTTATAGTAATCTGCCTGTGATCTCAGTTCTTGTGGAAGGTCGTTTCACCTTTTGTATCCAAGGCCCACTAGTTCTCTGCCTCTTCAGATGGTCTTTGCTATTGCACTTCCGGTGACATATTACACCACATCAAGGCTAACCACACCTGACTCCAAATCACATGCCCATGTAGCCCTCACGGAGACATCAGCCAAAAATGCTCAGGACATGTTGATGTGCAACCGCTTATTTCCATATACATTCAATATTGCAGATCTATTAGAGAGAGAGGTTCCGGTATCATGTGGGAGATCGTGAGCCAAGGGTTTTTCTGTTTAGGTGCAACAATTGACGATCGATTAAAAAGAGTGACAACCATTGTTCCTTCCTAAAGGTGCAAAATGAAGTGAAGAAGCAAATCCCAAGCACCTGATGGTTTGCTTAATGACTGTGTACAAGGAAAAATTAACAAGAGCTCATCGATGACTGTCTAAGGAAATAGCAATCCTAATGAAGGTCATGAACAAATGGTTGAAGTTAAAGTAGTCGTGTCTGTCAAAATAGCTTAGTGGACAGATTGATCAATTTTATTAGCAATGGCCGATCTCCTGAAATTACTCTGTCTGCCTTCTGTTGGGATGCACATGCAGCTTCCATGAACGGCCAAACGATTCAGACTAATGAAAATCTATCAGCACACGAGAAAGTGAAGGTGCGCGGCAGCTTAGGAGTGGGAGCGCAGTTGGGAGCTGGGTATATGATAAATGTGCATATGAAACTGTGGAGTAAGTAACACAAGTATCTTTAAGGTAGTTATAGAGACTTAGGAAGGCCCAGGTCCTGGGAGGATAGCTCAGCGGCAACAAGCTCGCCTTGGAAGCAAGACGACACGAAGCAACACAGGTTCGATCCGGGTCCGTGCTTAGAAACCTCGGGTATTCAAGCACTAAGACAAAGAACTTAGCAACTAAAACAAACAATTCCTGTAACACCACCTCAATGCCCGCGGGTTGTGTGAGTGCTTTAAAAAAATGCAAATAAAAAAAATATGGCACGAGTGATATTGTGTAGCAGTAGTGAAATACGACGTGTAACGATGGTGGTGCAGACACAGGGTCAGGGTGTGGGAAATACTGAAGCATTGCCATATTGGAAGTCAGGCCTAGCATTTTGTATTCCCTGTTGGAAGTATAGTAGCGTGGTACAATGAAGAGTTCAAATTATTTTCCCTTTCTCAAGCCCCAGGAGTGAAGCTGAGAATAGTGGCATACATCCCGAAAAGCTAATGGCTTATTTGTATCCAGTTGTAGGCCTGTGGATCAAGATGGGAATGTGAACGGCAGAGTGAGGTTAGAGCTACAGCCTTCCCGAAGAACACATCCAAGGGAGTTAGGTTAGAGGTCTCCAGCTGCCAATATGCTCGGTTTGGATTTAGGGCACTAGCACCCCCCCGGGAAAATGTCCGTCCTATTTGAATTACGAGGAAGCTGGAAAATAGAGTACATAAATTAATCAGAACTGGGCTGATTAATGTGGTCCTCGAGAGAACAATGAGGTGTACTGCATGTGGGCAACTTGTAAGGGGTGACACGGAGCAGAACATTGTGTGATTTGTGGTACGAAGAGCAAGAGGTGGTGCAAGAGGTGGTGCCACCAAATCTAGTCCAGAGCTGGGGAGGCATTGCAGGGGGGCATTGCTGGGGGGCCTGCGTGTCTGGTATCAAGAGGAGCACACTAGTGTTTCAAAGGGCCAATTTGACATCAGAGTTGTCCACTGAGCTCATGCTCACGACCAGGTGCGCACCATGTGACTAGGCCAATGTGTAGCTGGGAACCAAAGTGACGGAATAGGAGGACCACGTGTTAGAGGGTAGGGGTAGATTAAGATGTAGCTAATCTGTCAAGGGACTATATGGGACTGATAGTAGGATTATAGGTGGTAGCCAATGATGGTGGGGGAAAAAGACTGTATATTGTTAACGTCATGAGTGACGAGTATTTTTCTTAAAAGCCATGCACCGCCTTTGAACTAACAGAGAGCTCTGTGTCAGTTTGGTTCTACGGCACTATGAGAAACCAGAGTGTATCTCACCCGCTAGTCTCCGGGTATCTCTCTCTCAGGTGGCCAGAGCACGACCATCGCCTTTGGGTCCAGACCCTGGGGGTGGACCAGTGCGGGAGGATCACCTGGGGTCTTCAGGTCTTCAGGGAGTGGGGGTGAGATAGCCGATGGTGAGACGCAGTATTTCCCCCTTTTTTGTTCATCTGCCCCATCCTATTTTTTAGGATTTTCCAAACCCCCCCCCTTTTTTACACAAACACTGGGCCGAGGAAGAGGATGACTGAGAGTAACCAGACTAATTTTCTCACATCATACTGGACATGTCCCGTTAATCAGGTCGGGCAAAGTCAGGAACATCACCTTAAGTGCATACACCTGATACCAATTAGCTTTCCTCACACAAATAAAAGGCAACACCTAAAGACACACTCGGAGCAAGATGGAACACGAGGATGAGCAGAACATTTGGGATGAAGGCACACCTACTGGAGCAGAGCAGCAGACCAAGGGACGAGAGCAGCAGGCCGAAAACCCCAAGCATTCCCTACTGGAGGTCGTTGCCTCTGACAGGCTGCGAAAGACATGCAGAGAAGGCCAGATTCCACAAGTGAAGATTCCATTGTGTTTCAAGGACGCCAGCGACCCTTCCGGGAGGCAAGGTGAAGCCTGTGGTACTAACCTTGACTCGAAAACAAGAAAGAATCACACACAGCTGTTGAGTTGGCAAGTGACCTGAGAGACTGGTGCATGTTAAAGTGGATGAAGTAGCAACATCATATCACAAGTGAAGGCTTTACGCGTGTGGAAGAGACGCGAAGTAAGGCAGACACATGAATTAACTTTAAAGTGGGGGCATGGCTATAGGGCCAATGCGATAGGATGTGATTATAAAGACTGGAGGGGGGTATCTGTACTCCTGCTCTCTATATTCCACAGTAAAAGCACAGAGTACCCCAGCCAAGGTTCTCTATTTGGTAGCTGTGGATGAGTAACCAAGGATTAAACTCTCAGGAGGTGATGCAGGCTGGTTCTTAAGTACAGTGTAGGCCCCAAGCACCCACAAAGGAATGTCCACACACTATGTTAGTGAAAACACAGTTCTTTAAATAAATAAGGTTTCTATTATATACTCAATCACAATAACACACTTTGGGCCTCATCATGAGTTTGGCGGTAACCCTTCAATGCGGTGGTAATGCTATTACTGCCGCATATGACGGTCTGCCAAATTCAAGGGCTTGGCAGATTTACGCCCAGCTCTGAGCTGGGGGCAACTCGGCTGCGATTTAGCCGTTTTTTGGTGCTATTACCGCCGGTGGTAATACCACCGAACATTCCCCATTGGGCCCAATGGGGAATGGCAAATTCCCGAATGGGCCCAATGGGGAATGGGGACTTATCATTCCACCAAACCCTTGATCCGACACTAATAGGGGGGGGTTGGCGGTAGGGTTAATAGCCCATGCGGTAATACCGCTGGTGTTAGTGCCCAACTCGTGATGAGGCCCTATGTGCTCAAGTTAATCTAAAATGGTAAATATATACAGTTTCTATGTGGTACCACAATTACTCTTTGATTCCATTAAAATGCATTAACTGTACTCAGTTCAAATTTCATACAAATCAGTTAATAAAGTAAACCAACAATAGACATAGGAGGAAAGCATGTTGGTTAAAACAATAGGCAGAATACTGGCCCTGTTACCTAGACACAATTCTGTGTGAGGATGTGCCCATCTGGGCAACCTGTAAATAAAGATATAATACCAGCCCAGTCCATATATTGTTTCTATGAACCTTATTTCCGTCTAAAATAGTTCTACCACACCAAGGTACATGGAATAGCAGAGTTCGACGTCGGGTCGTAGACGGATCCTTCTTGAGCAGCTCCCTTTAAGACAGGAGCCAGGGATCGTCGAGATCCCTCGAAGAATTGGTGAACAATGTTGTCGAGGCAACAGCTTCGCTCCTGGCTGTGCTCATCGATGATCGGTCGTGGACGTCCTGCGAAAAGGAGGCGTGCGGTGCACCTCGACGATGGTAGTTCGTTACCACAAAGAGTCACTGAAGAACTTTGGCCCAGCAAGGGCGTCGGGACATCCGTGTCTCTGCGGTCTTTGGGTGGTGGGAAACCCACAGGCGGATGCTCCTCGGCACGTTAGCAGCCTCGACTTTCTCCAGTGGGACAAAGTGGTCGGCGGTGCTGGTGAGAGAGTCCTTGGATTCAAATGTCTTAATAAATGGAGCGTTGCGGCTCCGGTCCTTGGCGGCTTGGCGTCAAGCGGTTCCTGCCTCTGGGCAACACGACTTCTACAGGCCTCCAGCGGTTATAGCTAACCTGCGAACCCTGGTCGACGACAGTGGACGGTTGTCGGGTGCTTCTCTTCGTTCTCCTCGGTGGTCCCCGTCTCCGGTTGACGGTCTTTCGAAGGCTGACTTACTGGGCACTTTGGCGAAAGTTAGCGGTGCATGATGGTCCCTCACAGCCCCGGAAGAGGTCTCTTAGCCAGGTCCTCTCTTGGATCAGTTCCTTGACAGTCAGGCAGCTTTCAGATTAGCGAAGAACAGCAGTAGCACTTCTTCTTTTTCCAGTGGGCTTCAAGGTTAAGCATCAGTTTTGACTTCAGCTTCTGAACGATTTCTAGCAGTGAGAGGCCCCCAGATATACTGTTCTGTCTCTCATTCACTCTGCTGAGTCACACTCAGGCAACCAATCACTCAGAAGGGCATTCAGCAGTCAGGCAGCCAATCAGGCTTACAGGGCATTCATGCCGTTCTCCTCTCTCTCAGACACTAACAACAAGGAATGTGTATTGGGACAAGTACCCATCCATTCAGCACTCCACATTCATACCAGTTTCGGGCAGGGCTGTCTCAGTCTTTGTGTCACATACTAGAAACTAGACACCCATAACAAGAAGTACACATTGGTCACACACTCTGTTCGTCCAGGTCCCACCCACAGGATGTACCCCCAACATACAGTCACTGGGAAGGCTCCAGCCAGTCTGACCTGGACTTCCCCACAATACCATATATGGAACGTCCACCCAACAGCCAGTCAGGGGGAAGGAACAGAGTCAGGGCTTCCCAGGACTTAAAAAAAAACAAGGTATCAGGTAATAGAAAGCAAGAGGCCACAGGGGCCATCTTGTCTCCTATCAAGAATCAACTGATTTCAATGGCAGGGCCTGGGTATCCCAAAATGGAGGATACTCAGAGCACCTGTCAAATTAAGCATGGAGTTGCCACCAGCCCATACCCTGCTCTGTGGGCCACACACAGGTGCCCAAAAACATACACTAGGGGTACAGTGTTGTACCCCCACCCATCGGTGCCATAAGGGTATTCCAAGGGTCTGTACACCAAACCAAAAAGAGGAAGAGATGCATTGCCAGTAGTCCCACATGGACTCCTGGGCAGAAAATAATACAGAACATGCACGAAAAAGGACTACAGAACAAGGGCAGGGACGTCCTCTCCCTCCAATGCGTTTTCAGCATCACAGATGCCCCCCCGTCCCAGACTGAGGTTATGGCGTCAAATCTCCCACGAGATTGACACCCTCATCCAGATGGTCAACATACCTTCTGGAAAGGCCATCTGCATTATCGTGACTCTTCCCTGGTCTATGCTCTATGGTGAAGTCTAGCCCTTGCAGGCTAATAGACCACCTGAACAGTTTCGGGTTTTCACCCTTCATCTGCATAAGCCACTTCAGGGGCTTGTGGTCTTTTTGGACCTTGAAGGTTGATCCTGTAAGGTAGGGCCTAAAACGCCTAAGCCTCCAAACTATACTGAAACATTCCTTTTAAACAGTAGCCCACCTAAGTTCTCTACCCTTGAGTTGTCTACCGATGAATATGATCGGATGTTCCCTCCCTTTGTCATCTAACTGGGACAAGACAGCTCCAATTCCAGTGTCGCAGGCATCCGTCTGGACAATAAAGGGCTTGCTGTAATCAGGCGTACACAACACAGGTGCCCTACACAGACTTTCTTTCAAGCCAACAAAGGCCCTCTGACAGTCTTCTGTCCAATTAACCTTCCTCGGTTGTTTGGGCGAAGTCAAAGCTGTCAGAGGGGCAGCTATGGTTCCATAGTCCGCCGTGAAGTTGCGATAATACCCAGTGAGGCCAAAAAGGCTCTCCCCTGGGTTTGAGTAGTGGGAGTCTCCCAGCCATGTACATCCTGTACCTTACTGGGGAGAGGTTGGATTTGAACCCCTCCTACCTCATGACCAAGATACGTGACTGTCCCCTGAGCTATCTGGCACTTGGTGGCCTTGATAGTGAGGTTAGCCCTTTTCAAGGCCTGCAACACTTTATCCAACTGAGTCAAATGCTCTTCCCAAGTGGAACTGTAGACGCTGATGTCGTCTAAGTAGGCCACACAAAAGTCCTCCAGCCCACTGAGTGCATGATTGACTAATTGTTGGAAAGTGGCAGGTGCATTTTTCAACCCAAAAGGCATGACTCTAAAATTGTAGAGTCCCTCAGGTGTTGAGAATGCAGTCTTTTCCTTGGCATGGTCTGTCAGAGCTATTTGCCAATAGCATGAGGAAAGGTCAAAGGTGCTCACAAATTTGGCAGCACCAATGATGTCCACAAGCTCATCAGCCCAGTTGTGGTGACAGCATTGACTCCTCTGTAGTCCACACAGAGCCTCCAATGCTTGGTACCGGCCTGGGAACTTGCCTTGGGGACAGAACTCAAATTGCGTTTCCTCCAACTTCAACCGGCGTACATGCTTTTGCACTGCACATTTGCATTACAACGAGCACATGAGAAACATTTTGCGGCAGGGACCTGGCTACGCACGAGTGCAAACGTACCAAGTCCGTACCGTCAAATTACGTTTCGGAGCAACAAGAGCTCCCAAATGTTTTTCCATCAACATCCTAATCATAATAAGGCTCACAGATTCACACAGGTGCTTCATTTAATAAAATCGATTGATAACAGTGTCTTCCACATAACACCGGTCAAATACAGCACAAGTGCTGGTAGCTGACAGCATGGAATAAGGTATTTTCTCCACCGCTGTTTTGATTGGAATTCCACATATAAAACCCTGTGTGTTAATTCGACTGTTATTTCGATTACCGCTTCCCGCAATAATTAGAAAGTGTGAATAATCTCACCTTGACAGATCGTGTAAACCGCCAGAGAACAACCAAATGCTGCAGTGAAAGCTCCCCTAGGAACGCCCTGTCCTCTCTGGCCTGGAGTGGGAGTAACCAGGGAAAAGAACAGGGTCGCCAGGGAAACACTCAATAGGGAAGAAAACCCTGGTGGAAGCTGGAAGTGTTGTGGATCCGGATAGCTGATGAATGTCTTCAATTAGTGGCAGTGGAAGGCGGGCAGGAAGGCTTCGTCTGGATGCACAAAGGAAAATGGTCAGAGTAGGTTCGTAAAGGAGGGAATAGGAGTGGTAATTAAACGACACAGTAAAGATGTCTCACCAGCATAGTCAGGAGTGAAGAGTCGGATGATTGAGCTAGAGCCTCGAGGGAGAAGTGAATGGGAGACAAGAGCTCTAAAAGAAATAAATAATAAGGTCAGAATCGGAATCGGGAGAGAGGGAAAGAAATTCTGGGTGAAGGGCACTTACGCTATCGGGTATCTCAGAAGATACGAAATCAGGGTTGGTGTATTTGTGACGCCGATGGGTTTCAGGGCTCGGCGAGAAATCCCGAGAGAAGGGAAGACCGGAATGGAAGGGGGAGTCCGGAGACGAGAGCTGAGAGACAAAAGGTAACAGAGTTAGTCGGAGAAATCAGATAGGAGAGGCAGAAATATTGGAATTCCTAGAAGCGAATGCACGGAGCGTCTGTTGAAACAGAAGCGATGCGAGGAGTTGTCGGCTTCCGTGTTTGATAAAGGATCACGTGAGCAGGCAAGAGCGTCTCGGAGAGACGTGAAAAGCCTAGACCGCTACGTTCCGCACAGAAGTCATCTTGAGAAGGATTCTCGGGAGTCGCGCTGTGAAGAGCACCACACAACCGGTTGCGAGCCCACAGAGACCACCTCCCACAATGTGTAACAGTATACCCCCTCCTCCTGGGGGGAGAACCCGGTTTACCTGGGTGAAAGAGAAAGAACCGTCAAATCAATTTAGGAGCATGAACTCCAGAAGCTGGTTCCCAGGATCGTTCAGCAGGTGAATAGCCTTTCCAATCTACCAAAAACTGCAGTTTACCCCTCCTGTAACGAGAGTCACAAATATTGGCCACTTCATATTCAGATCCAGTAGCAGTAAAGACCGGAGGCGGAGGAGGTGTCCCCGATCTCTGAAAACGGTCCGGAACGACCAACTTGATTTGAGATAGGTGAAACACTGGATGAATCCTAGACCAGGAAGTCAGTAGGGCGAGTCTGACTGCAGCAGATCCAACCCAGGATAAGACTTTAAAGGGTCCAAAATACCTGGGAGACAATTTAGAAGGGACAAGATGCCGGGGAAGGAATCGGGATGCCAGCCAAACAGAATCTCCCGGGAGGATATTAGGGGCTGCCCGACGATGCTTGTCTGCGTTCCTCTTAGCCCGATCTTGAGCCTCTTGAAGTGATAGTCTGGCTAGCTTCTGACCCTCTTGTATATCCGAGATAAGACTGTCAACCCCAGGGCACCAGGAAGCAGGAATAGAAACGGTAGGTACAAATGAAGGGTGATACCCATAGGAACAATGAAAAGGACTGGTGTGAAGTGCAGAATGCTTGGCGTTATTGTTGGCGAACTCCGCAAATGGGAGCAGTTTGACCCAATTGTCTTGGGCAGCTGAGATGAAACATCTCAAATATCCTTCCAAAGTTTGGTTTAGGCGTTCCGTCTGCCCGTTAGTCTGGGGGTGATATCCAGAACTTAAGGCTCTCTTGATTCCCAGAATGTGACATACCTTCTGCCAGAAAAGAGAGGTATATTGGGGGCACCGATCCGATACAATGGTATCTGGGAGTCCATGTCGAGAAAAGATTTCGGAAAGAAAGATCTTTGCCATAGCTGCTGCTCCAGGAAGTTTCACTAATGGGGTGAAATGCGTCAGTTTGGTAAAGTAATCGATGGTGACAATGATAGTGGTTTTATTCTCAGAAGAAGGTAGGTCTGAAATGAAATCGGTGGAAATTATCTGCCAAGGTCGGTCAGGAATAGGCATCCTTGAAAGTAAGCCCAGAGGAGACATCCGAGGAGACTTAGTCTGAGAACAAATAGTACAGGCTGCAACATAATCACGGACGTCTGTCTTTACTTCTGGCCACCAAAAATGTCGTTGAACAGGCTCCAAGGTTGAGGCGTATCCTCGATGGCCAGCTGCTCGGGAGTCGTGACACATTTGTAGAAATGTTGTAAGGAAGGAGTGGGAATCAGAACTTGAGCTCCTCGAAAATAATGGCCCCTCTCTTCCGTGAGCTGATGAGTAGCGGCAATTTCTTCACATAAGGATTTGTTCTGATTTGTGGCTGTCAATACTTCTTGAGGAAAATCCGTTAGGACTGCGATAAATCTTGCTGTGGGGAACATCTTTTCAGTACAGAAATTAGAAGTTGGAGAATCTTTTTGGGAAAGAGCGTCGGCCCTTAAGTTATGCTTTCCAGGAAGAAAGGTGAATTCGATCCGAAAGGGGAGAAAGAAATAGGCCCAGCGAGCTTGTCTACTGTTGGTGGTCTGGGCATTCTGAAGTACTCTGAGATTTTGGTGATCGGTGCGAACTTTGACAGGAAATGAAGATACCAACAACAGATGTCTCCATTCTTCGAAGGCCCTCTTAATAGCTAAAAGTTCCTTTTGAAGGACTGAATGATTCAGTTCTGCTGCGTTGAATGTTCTAGACAAATACGCGACTGGTCTTTCTTCCCCCTGATCAGAAAGTTGTAAAAGCACAGCTCCCAATGCGTATTGAGAGGCGTCAGTCTCCACGATAAATGGCTTAGTCTGATCCGGGGTGATCAAAATAGAGGCAGAAGTGAAAAGTTCTTTCAGAGTTTGAAAGGCACTTTGGGCTGCTTCGTTCCAGAAGAATATAAATGTATTCAATTTGCATAGTTAGAGTTATCATGTCTGCCAGGTTGGCTGGGCGAGGAACTTTAGAAATCTCGTCTTTCAGCTCGTCTGTTAATCCCCTACGAAAAAGAATAAGAAGACCCTCATCCGGCCACCCTAATTCGGAAGATAACTGCTTAAATTGGGTGATATACCCTAATAGGTCCTTTCCGCTCTGTTTTAGGTCAAGGAGTCTTTCCTGAGTGGATACTGTGATTTCTTTCCTACCAAACATGGATTTTAGACTATTAGAGAAAGCAGAATAAGAATCAAGGATTACATTGTTTGAGGTAACTAAAGGTGTGGCCCATGCCAATGTGGGTCCAGATAAATAAGAAATCACAAACCCCACCTTATCTGTCCGTTGGTAAAAAACAAGGTTTAAGTGTAAACTGGACCGTACAGCTATCAAGAAATTCTTTGAGCTTGCATGGGTCGCCATCGTACATTATCGGGTGTAATGTGGACGGGGGAGTGTCAGAAAATGCTCTGGCAACTTGTTGTCGTAATTGTACATTGTCCTGTTTAAGTGACTGTACCTCTAAAGACATGGCCTGCATAGCGGCCATTAATTGCTGCATTTGTTGTTCCATAATGGTCTTCGTCTGTCAATATTATTTTTTAGGCGTCGCTTACTCTTAATTTGACTGTTATTTCGATTACCGCGTCCCACAATAATTCCAAAGAATAATCTCACCTTGACAGATCGAGTAGACCGCCAGAGAACAACCAAATGCTGCAGTGAAAGCGCCCCTAGGACGGCCCTGTCCTCTCCGGCCTGGAGTGGGAGTAACCAGGGGAAAGAACAGGGTCGACAGGGAAACCCTCGATAGGGAAGAAAACCCTGGTGGAAGCTGGAAGTGTCGTGGATCCGGATAGCTGATGAATGTCTTCAATTAGTGGCAGTGGAAGGCAGGCAGGAAGGCTTCATCTGGATGCACAAAGGAAAATGGTCAGAGTAGGTTCGTAAAGGAGGGAATAGGAGTGGTAATTAAACGACACAGTAAAGATGTCTCACCAGCATAGTCAGGAGTGAAGAGTCGGATGATTGATCTAGAGCCTCGAGGGAGAAGTGAATGGGAGACAAGAGCTCTAAAAGAAATAAATAATAAGGTCAGAATCGGAATCGGGAGATAACCAATTCTCTGGCCAAATAACCTGTTCTCTGGGGAGGTGCACACCGGGAAGGTCTACGTTTTTAGCTCACTGTACCTTTCACACAGGAGGCATAACTATTTACATATCAGTCTGGTCCCACCCACTTAGGCAGTCCAGCTGTAAATACTCTGTCAGGTGCTAGAACGTACATCAGTGGGACACACTGAGATCTCTGATCCTTCCTTCAGCAAATTCTGACCCCCACTTACCGCTTTATGGGACGGTGAGGCCTCCTAAACTAGTGGGCTGGCCCTTCTTACACCTTATCTGCCCTTGTGCCCAATTAATATAGCCCTTGCTGTGTAAAGCCTGCCCCAACACCACACTCACAGCCTGTTCCCTTTGGAGAACTGAAGGCACTGTGGCATCCCTTTGATGTTCCTAAATCACAGCTGACAGTTTAAGCTAAGGGGGCAAGCTCACAAGTGAAGTACTGAGCAGCATATACTTTGCACGTTCGAATCCCACAGCAGGGTGGATTTCGCCTTCCTTCCTAGGTTAAAAAATACAGTACTTATTTTTATTAGGATCACGTGTTCGCAATCCTGGCTTTCTGGCGAAAAGTACTTTGCCTCATCGGACGTGTAGTAATTCTTTTTTTGTATGCCCATACTTTAAAAATATGGGCATACAAGCCCCAGCATGCAAAGTGACATTTAACAAAAAACAAGTACTTGGAAAAGGGGTTCTTGGAGGCTCGCTGCCTTTTGGCAACTGTGCACGGTGTGAAGGGTGATAGGGAGAGTAAGCATGGAGTGAGGATAAGGAGTGTAAATGGGGGCTCGAGGCCTGTTGCTGAATCAATGGTAGGTGGGCGATTTGTATTACGAGCGTTTGCATGTGCAAATCATGATGGAACCTATTGATGCAGGTCACCAATCCAAGAATAGTCCTAACACCTGTAATTTCTAAATGACATGCAACAGTAACATGGTAGACTGGTGGCCTCTCCTTTAAAGTGCGCTTCCCATATTCCCATGTGCCACTGCGTTTTCCTGGGCTGCATCAGTAGAGTGTGGCAATTCTCTGGCCTAGCAGGTGCACATACAAAAGAAGAGCATGTCCAAAGGTCGCCGGCATTGGACACCTGGCCAAAAACCACTAACTACTAGTGTATTTTGTTTTTATTAATGTGCACTGTGCAGATCATCATATTTGAAAAGGAATTGCTTCCAATAAAAAGACTTATAGCCGTGCTTCCAAATGTCTGTAGCAAGTGAAAGGGAATATTGGATGTGAAACAGTGGGTGAGCATGGTGAGGGGTAGTGAAAGTGCATTCAACAATTGGCTGGCGGAAGGTGCAGTAAGACTGGTGTGAAGGGCGATAGGGAGAGTAAGCATGGAGTGAGGATAAGGAGTGTAAATGGGGGCTCGAGGCCTGTTGCTGAATCAATGGTAGGTGGGCGATTTGCATTCCAGTGCAACTCCCAGAATCGAACGAATTCGTGCCCTATATAACCAATATCTAAGAAAAACCAGCTGATGATGATAAGAGGGTCCTACTTGAGCACATGTTTCTATAATGAAGAGTAATCCACTCTGACCACACACATGAACAGCGCATCTGCTTGAAATGGTGGCAAAGTGAGCCATTTTAGTTGCGTCTTAGTGAGTGGTAACCTGGACATGAGTCTAAAAAAACGCCTTCGAGGCAAATTGGCGTCATCGAGCAATAAACACATTTCATAGGATTTATCCATGTGGCTTGGTATCCATTTTAGACAAATGTGCGACAAATGTGCTTATTAATGGCTTATTATGCATTGACCTGTGGGGGATGGACATGTATCTAATAGAAGGCATTATTTGAATGGCACATGTAAAATAGTGACTTCGGTGATTCTAAGCAGCCTCTAAGCACTGTAATAATCAATGTCATTGTTATTACCCGCTCGTGGTACTCAGTTTATCAACCTCAGGTGGTGCCCTACATTATCCTGCTCCCAAGGCGCGTGCTGCGCTTTAGCCTGTTGCTTCGGTTTTTGCTCACATATTTTGAGTTTGGCTTGGAGTTTCATGCATGCAGACTTAATGCATTGTGCATGAGGAGAAAAGGGGGCAGGAGAGGGGGATAAGTGAGGATTTACTCAAAAAGCAGACCAGTAAGTTGCATTGCAGAAATGCAGTACAAAAAAGAAATCTCAGCTGACATATTAATAAGGGTCCATAGGTCAGCGGGAGAAAGGGATGATCTTATGGAAAACGCCTTTGGGAATTTGCCTAGACCGGGTTATAGTTCTTGTCACGCTGCTTATTTGGCAGTTCATGGGCCTTGATGCTGTGTTATGATATTGGCTATTTGCATAGCGCCTTTTGCCATTGGTCGGCGGCCCAAGCGATGTGGGTTGAACACCCTCAGGGACCGTAGTCCAGGCCAGTGGAGAGAATAGTGTAGTAAACAGCGCATGGGTGCACTCTGTATGTGTGCAGCCAGGCCGGCGTAAGTGCGGATTAATGGTGAACATCTGTTCCGTTTTTCCTGAATTTTCTGGATGTGCTTAGGGCTATCTCTAAGTTGAAATCTGCGGCCCCCATCTGATAGGGGTTTTGAAGGAAATCCTTCCAGAAATAATCGCTAGGGTGACACCCACCGTAAACGGCTCATTTCCGCAGGGTATTATCCGCCCAGAGCTTAGACAAGCTATTTTCCTTCCACTTTAAATAAAGTCTTCACTTGACCCCACAATTCCAGTTAACTATCAACTTATTTCACGTCTTACTTTTTTTATGAACCTCCTTGAAACTTCAGTGGCTCCTCTTGTATCTGCCTTCTTCGAACACTCTAATGGTCTTGCTCTTTTTCAGGTGGGGTTTCAACCAGGGTGGGTACAGAGAGTGTACTGGTGGCGATTATGGATGGTCTTACCTTGCTGGCTGACCAGGGAGGAGTGGATGCCCTGATTCTGTTAGATCTATCAGCGGCCTTCAACACTGCTGACCACTCCATCCTAGTGACTCAACTAGCCTCAGCAGGACTCTCGGGAACCGTCCTGGCATTGTTTTCTTCTTTCTTATCTGACCGGTGGCAGCCAGTCTCTCCTCCTTCTTTCCTATCACCTTCTCATGCTTTTTTCTGTGGTGTCCCTCAGGGGTCTGTCTTGTGCCGAATGTTATTTAATATCTATGTTGCTCTCGTGGCTTCAGATGCTACTCCTACGCAGACGACACCCAGATTTTGGCACGTTTAGATCTCAACCAGTCTCGGGTTTCGACGGAGTTGGGTGAGTGCCTGACAGCCATGAAGGGTTGGATGGACAGCAACTGACTAAAACTGAACAGGGACAAGACAGAGGTGATGGTGGTGGGTTCTTCTTCTGGGGTTTCTCTTTGGACACCTTCCATTTGACCACCGGCTCTGGGGGTTCACCCCTCCCCAGTGGTGACAGTAAAGAACCTTGGAGTATGTCTCTCCTCCACACTTTCCATGGCTATGCAGGTGAGTGCTGTCTGTAAAATGGGCTTCCTCTCCCTCTTGCGTAAAACGCTCCCGTTCCAGCCAGAAGCCCTACGGCCTCAGGTGTTGCTTCCCAGGTCACCAGCCGCATTGACTACTGCAGTGTCCTCTATCTGGCTCAACCAAAGGGTTTGATCCAGTGGCTGCAGCGCCTGCAGAACATGGCGGTGAGGGTGGCCACTGACTCACGTTATGGAGCACACATCAGTCCAGTGACCCAATTTCTTCTCTGGCTTCCTCCGGTGGCAGAGAGGATTACATTTAAATGCCCTCTACCTAGTTCATCGCGCCTACTGCCATCTTGGTGCTGAGTTTTTTCAGGATACATTTCTGCCCTTTATCCCGGGCCGGGCTCTCCATTCAGGATCAGCTAACCTAGTCATCATTCTGGAAGTCTGGTGGGCCCGTTTGGGCGGCCATGCTTTTTCCGTAGCAGCCGGAAAGCTTAGAAATGAGCTACCCACACCAATGCGGAAGTTGGAGAATCATCTTCAATTCCGATGTGCTCTCAAAACCTTATTACTTTAGTGTGGAAGCTAATTCCACTTACTGCTGATCTTACTGCTGATATCCTAGCGCCAAGATGCCCTTGTGGTGAAAGTGTGCTCTATAAACTCTAATAACATAACATATTTCCTGCACTTCTTTTCTCCCAGAAATATGGTGGATTGAGTCTGTTTGCAGGGGTTGAGCAGTGATTCCTTGAATGGTTGTAGAGGTTGACTTTAATTATGAAATATTCTAGGCCTGTGTGTCAGAAATCTCTTTGAATAAAGCAAATGGTCTTGACAACAATATATTGCCGGATAGGGAGCCAGTGCAGAGTTGGTAGTGCCTGGGAAATGTGTTCTTGTTTGCCACTGAGTGGCAGTTGGTGCAGATTTTCCTTGGGTATGACTGTAACTGCCATTCCAGCTATCTGCGTTTGAGGGGGGCTGTACACTATGCACCTTCTAGTTAAGATTGAGAACAGGATTGTGACTGGAATGAGTAGGTACGCAAGGGGTCTGCATCAAAGAACATGCTGAGATGATTACGTTTGTCTACAGGGAATGGAGAGCTGTGATGATGACGGCCAGTTGTAAGGAACTAATGAGTTGCAGGGAGTGGCACATTATGAGCTCTATGTGTACCCTTTTCCACATGTTTGGCACATTTCTACTGGCAGAGTACAGTCCAGCTCCCCGCCCCGGATGACATGAACAACCCCAGCCTTTGGTCTTTGATACATTTTAGGCACGACTTGACATCAGGTAAACCCTACATACACTGCCGACATGATGCACTTATTTAAATGATTAGATGGTACTCAAAAGTAGAGTGTTATAAATGCCTAGGTAACATTTATTGTATACAGTTCTGCACGCCTCCCTTAATTGGCAGGGTAATGTGTGGACAGGAGAAATACAACTGAGGCAAAAGCCACCTTTATTGTGCATACCGGGTACCATCCCAGGACAGACGCAATGGTCAACATCCCACAGTAGGCCATGGGAGCAGCGTGATTGATTATCCCGGAAAGCCATTTATTAAGCCACATCTACTCATTAATTTAGGGTGAAGAAATGTGCATATCTCTGACATGCTGAATACATGTAAGGTGTGTCCAAGATGTGATGCTGGCGAGAATATGCTGCGGGCCACGGTGTGATTGTCCAGTCCCATTGGCCAACCAAGTTACTCCACCAGTTTCATTTTGCATTTAAACCTCTGCATACCTCTGCATGATGTATGAAACAATTCAAATAGGGCTGTTTTATGCCTTTAATAATGAAGACTCAATAATAGGAAGGTTAACTATGATCTGGGTGACGAGTGGTTGCATTTCGTCTGCTTTCAGAGACCTGGGTAAATGCATCACACCCGTATTTCCGTTACACAGCCTGCCTGGACTTCAGTGTCAAGACCAACGAGAGGAGGTCAGAATGACAGATTTTACAGTTGGGAACTGATAGTTGAGCTCCTGTAGAGGAGCAACTGCATGCCTCTGAAGGAAATCCCCCCCACCTCCTGTATGTTGGAAGCCTGAAATTGTGCCATGCTTGACACCAGCTGCTGTGACCATACCCCAGAGAATATGCGAAAGAAGATACCCACTGAGAAAACCCTGTCAAATGTATTCCCGAAGAGACAATAATCTGATGGAGGAACTCTGTGAAGAAATCTGAGAATGAGTAAAAAGGAGCTGGTGACATCACAAGAGACGAGCGTGACGCCCTGAGAAGACTGCCTGAAGACAATGCATGGACCTTATAGAACTGGCGACGAAGTAAATAGTAGAGTAAACTTACATATACAAAGAGAAGATTGCACGTGTGTGACGCACTGCATAAAATGCAAGCTGTTCAATAAATGTACAAATGCAGCAACGCAAGTAGATTAAGTAATCTTAGAAGCTGGCTATACGTAGTAAATAGACTGCATGCCGAGCCGCCATTGTATAGAAGCTGGACATCGGTGTCATGATTTTAGTAAGCCCAGACCCATGGAGAAGAAAAGCCAAGAACTGTGTTTCAGTAACCATTAGCTGAGATCGCGGACTTGAATGGTGAAGCTGTCTGGCCTGGTGTCAAGGCTAAAGGCAGCCAAGACTGGTTATCTATTCTTGAGGGCGGCAAACGTGAGAAGCTCAATCATCCCTTAATAAGGTGCAAAGAAAGAACACCATGTGAGTCAAGTTTTATTCATTTAACACATTTAATTACTGCAAAATGGTCCGAATTGTGGTCTCCTGTCACGTGAGCCAAGGATGAAAATAGAGTTGGGCTTGGAGTTCTAGAACAAGCGATAGTGCGTGCCCGCACTCCCTTATATTCTCACAGACAAGAATACACTGCAAGGCCAAGTTCAAAGACAATCTTCATGGCAGAAGGCATGGGTGATGAGAGACGTTGGGCTAATGGGGTGTGGAGGTAAAGTCAAGTCCACCTCCTGGCACCAGGCTACGAGCTTACGTGCTGCAAGTGAACTGGATGTTCCAGACATAGCACGAGCGTGCCAACCAATTGTAGAGGGCCATAAAACGAAGGGCCTTATAGTTTGAGAGCTAATGATATACTGTGTACTTAGTAGTGCTGAAGATGACTTGCACCAGAGGTAGGTATAAATTGTCCACCTGATAATAGATATCCAATCACAATCCAACCCTGTATAGAAAGTATACTTGGATATTCCCCTTGAGCCTATCACAACTCCTCGTAGGTTTTTCTCATTTGTCACGTAGTATGACATCGCGTCTGACTAATATTTTGTATATAAATGTGATTTTTTTGTAAGGTAGGCACAGAGCTTGAGCAAACGTCCGTTGATGTCCGTTGGAACTCCCTGTTTTTGACAATCGATAGAAAAACAGAAAACTTTGCCATCTTCCTGAGTTGGTTCGATTATTTGATGTCAGAGTTATTCTGCATCCCATTCATTGCATGTGTGCTATCCAAAGGGCTCCAAGCTCACTCCTGTGGAAAGGCTGGCTGGACATTAAAGGGAACAGACTTGATACTGGCAAGGGGAGATTGCTGATATTTGTATTTTATTTTTTATATCGCACTTTAATCCAAAGCGATTTCCGGGGTCTAGGACTACCCCACTGTGTGCCTCCCAGCACTGTGAAGAAAGCCACCCAATAATAGGATTGCCTGGAGACCATGATGGGACAATGAATGGTGCCAGAGAGCAGTGGAATGAATGGTGCCAGAGAGCTGTGGAATGAATGGTGCCAGAGAGCTGTGGATTTGATCCTTACAAACTGCCAGGATGACTGGTGTAGTGATGTATTATATTAAGCAAAGAGAGTGAGGGCCCATAGTGCCTGGAATCTGGCGTTGAAACATTAATTTATATGAAGAGGATAAGGGTTTTACAATTCCATAATGCCCCATAATTCTTTAATAGACAAAAAGAGGGCAAGGATCCTACAATCCCCACAATGCCCTAAACTCACAGTGAACGTCTACTGGGAGGGTGCGGGTATATCAGCTCATGATGCTCGATTCTAGACAGAGCTTTGTTATAGGGAGAGGCTCTTAGCCCTCCAATTGCGTGAACTCTTCAAATGGTGGGTGCCCCACGCAAGGAGAATTGCTCGCAGAATGTAGGCAGTACACAGGTGCCTGGTTGTTATCTGATTTGCAGAGTATTCCAATGTGCCCCACAAGTGCCACAATCGTCTCTTTATATGAGGGCTGTGGAAGAGACACTCATTGGGAGTCCCTCTTGCACACGGCATGGCGCCTTTAGGCTAATTTTCAAGTTATCTACGGTGTGGGGTGAGGCAGGTCGGAACAGGAACAGCCGTCCTTTTGTGCAGACATGATTGGACAACAGACAGCAGATAGCACATTTGTTTGGGGACACCGAATTACTGCCACACGAATGTGACATCTGACCATTCCAAGGGTCTGTTAAATAACACATCCGTACAATGTGTTGCTCCTGCGTGCCGCTTACATAGTGCGAACTGTCTGATAAAACGTGCAGGCCCACTCATTCATAAATGGGAACTCGGTGTTTTTTGGACGCCCAGGCTGCAAGCTGAAGTTCCGTGTTTCTGACTCAGCTTTTCTGTTTGTGATTAGGGTGTTTATTGGTGATTTAGAATGTGCTGAGTTCCACATTTGAGAAACGGCTTCAGAGTATTGTAGATGGACAGGGTTGGGAAGAAAGGAACAATGGGAAAAAAAAGTGTTGAGAAGTGTTGAGAGGCATATTTCAAACTAAGCCAGAAGGACATGTTCCAAAAGCCTTGAAAGAAGTTGAGAGCTCTATTGTATAATATATGTTTTCAATGTTGGCATCAATCAGGGTGTAAGTTCCTCCATTTTATGGTGGCGGATAGGCTCCTAGGAGTTCCTCCATTTTATGGTGGCAGATAGGCTCCTAGGAAGGGCTGGGTTTTAAGAGCTCTCCACAGCTTATAGTTATCTGCCTGTGATCTCAGTTCTTGTGGAAGGTCGTTTCACCTTTTGTATCCAAGGCCCACTAGTTCTCTGCCTCTTCAGATGGTCTTTGCTATTGCACTTCCGGTGACATATTACACCACATCAAGGCTAACCACACCTGACTCCAAATCACACTTAACATCACAACTAGCTGCACTTGCAGAGGAATGCCCATGTAGCCCTCACGGAGACATCAGCCAAAAATGCTCAGAACATGTTGATGTGCAACCGCTTATTTCCATATACATTCAATATTGCAGATCTATTACAGAGAGAGGTTCCCGTATCATGTGGGAGATCGTGAGCCAAGGGTTTTTCTGTTTAAGTGCAACAATTGACGATCGATTACAAAGAGTGACAACCATTGTTAGTTCCTACAGGTGCAAAATGAAGTGAAGAAGCAAATCCCAAGCACCTGATGGTTTGCTTAATGACTGTGTACAAGGAAAAATGAACAAGAGCTCATCGATGACTGTCTAAGGAAATAGCAATCCTAATGAAGGTCGTGAACAAATGGTTGAAGTTAAAGTAGTCGTGTCTGTCAAAATAGCTTAGTGGACAGATTGATCAATTTTAATAGCAATGGACGATGTCCTGAAATTACTCTGTCTGTCTGTTGTTAGGATGCACATGCAGCTTCCATGAACGGCCAAACGATTCAGACTAATGAAAATCTATCAGCACACGAGAAAGTGAAGGTGCGCGGCAGCTTAGGAGTGGGAGCGCAGTTGGGAGCTGGGTATATGATAAATGTGCATATGAAACTGTGGAGTAAGTAGCACATGTATCTTTAAGGTAGTTATAGAGACTTAGGAAGGCCTAGGTCCTGGGAGGATAGCTCAGCGGCAACAAGCTCGCCTTGGAAGCAAGACGACACGAAGCAACACAGGTTCGATCCGGGTCCGTGCTTAGAAACCTCGGGTATTCAAGCGCTAAGACAAAGAACTCCGCAACTACTAAAACAAACAATTCCTGTAACACCACCTCAATGCCTGCGGGTTGTGTGAGCGCTTTAAAAAAATGCAAATAAAAAAAATATGGCACGGGTGATATTGTGTAGCAGTAGTGAAATACGACGTGTAACGATGGTGGTGCAGACACAGGGTCAGGGTGTGGGAAATACTGAAGCATTGCCATATTGGAAGTCAGGCCTAGCATTTTGTATTCCCTGTTGGAAGTATAGTAGCGTGGTACAATGAAGAGTTCAAATTATTTTCCCTTTCTCAAGCCCCAGGAGTGAAGCTGAGAATAGTGGCATACATCCCGAAAAGCTAATGGCTTATTTGTATCCAGTTGTAGGCCTGTGGATCAAGATTGGAATGTGAACGGCAGAGTGAGGTTAGAGCTACAGCCTTCCCGAAGAACACATCCAAGGGAGTTAGGTTAGAGGTCTCCAGCTGCCAATATGCTCGGTTTGGATTTAGGGCACTAGCACCCCCCCGGGAAAATGTCCGTCCTATTTGAATTACGAGGAAGCTGGAAAATAGAGTACATAAATTAATCAGAACTGGGCTGATTAATGTGGTCCTCGAGAGAACAATGAGGTGTACTGCATGTGGGCAACTTGTAAGGGGTGACACGGAGCAGAACATTGTGTGATTTGTGGTACGAAGAGCAAGAGGTGGTGCAAGAGGTGGTGCCACCAAATCTAGTCCAGAGCTGGGGAGGCATTGCAGGGGGGCATTGCTGGGGGGCCTGCGTGTCTGGTATCAAGAGGAGCACACTAGTGTTTCAAAGGGCCAATTTGACATCAGAGTTGTCCACTGAGCTCATGCTCACGACCAGGTGCGCACCATGTGACTAGGCCAATGTGTAGCTGGGAACCAAAGTGAGGGAATAGGAGGACCACGTGTTAGAGGGTAGGGGTAGATTAAGATGTAGCTAATCTGTCAAGGGACTATATGGGACTGATAGTAGGATTATAGGTGGTAGCCAATGATGGTGGGGGAATAAGACTGTATATTGTTAACGTCATGAGTGACGAGTATTTTTCTTAAAAGCCATGCACCGCCTTTGAACTAACAGAGAGCTCTGTGTCAGTTTGGTTCTACGGCAGTATGAGAAACCAGAGTGTATCTCACCCGCTAGTCTCCGGGTATCTCTCTCTCAGGTGGCCAGAGCACGACCATCGCCTTTGGGTCCAGACCCTGGGGGTGGACCAGTGCGGGAGGATCACCTGGGGTCTTCAGGTCTTCAGGGAGTGGGGGTGAGATAGCCGATGGTGAGACGCAGTATTTCCCCCTTTTTTGTTCATCTGCCCCATCCTATTTTTAAGGATTTTCCAAACCCCCCCCCCTTTTTTACACAAACACTGGGCCGAGGAAGAGGATGACTGAGAGTAACCAGACTAATTTTCTCACATCATACTGGACATGTCCCGTTAATCAGGTCGGGCAAAGTCAGGAACATCACCTTAAGTGCATACACCTGATACCAATTAGCTTTCCTCACACGAATAAAAGGCAACACCTAAAGACACACTCGGAGCAAGATGGAACACGAGGATGAGCAGAACATTTGGGATGAAGGCACACCTACTGGAGCAGAGCAGCAGACCAAGGGACGAGAGCAGCAGGCCGAAAACCCCAAGCATTCCCTACTGGAGGTCGTTGCCTCTGACAGGCTGCGAAAGACATGCAGAGAAGGCCAGATTCCACAAGTGAAGATTCCATTGTGTTTCAAGGACGCCAGCGACCCTTCCGGGAGGAAAGGTGAAGCCTGTGGTACTAACCTTGACTCGAAAACAAGAAAGAATCACACACAGCTGTTGAGTTGGCAAGTGACCTGAGAGACTGGTGCGTGTTAAAGTGGATGAAGTAGCAACATCATATCACAAGTGAAGGCTTTACGCGTGTGGATGAGACGCGAAGTAAGGCAGACACATGAATTAACTTTGAAGTGGGGGCATGGCTATAGGGCCAATGCGATAGGATGTGATTATAAAGACTGGAGGGGGGTATCTGTACTCCTGCTCTCTATATTCCAGAGTAAAAGCACAGAGTACCCCAGCCAAGGTTCTCTATTTGGTAGCTGTGGATGAGTAACCAAGGATTAAACTCTCAGGAGGTGATGCAGGCTGGTTCTTAAGTACAGTGTAGGCCCCAAGCACCCACAAAGGAATGTCCACACACTATGTTAGTGAAAACACAGTTCTTTAAATAAATAAGGTTTCTATTATATACTCAATCACAATAACACACTTTGGGCCTCATCATGAGTTTGGCGGTAACCCTTCAATGCGGTGGTAATGCTATTACTGCCGCATATGACGGTCTGCCAAATTCAAGGGCTTGGCAGATTTACGCCCAGCTCTGAGCTGGGGGCAACTCGGCTGCGATTTAGCCGTTTTTTGGTGCTATTACCGCCGGTGGTAATACCACCGAACATTCCCCATTGGGCCCAATGGGGAATGGCAAATTCCCGAATGGGCCCAATGGGGAATGGGGACTTATCATTCCACCAAACCCTTGATCCGACACTAATAAGGGGGGGGGTTGGCGGTAGGGTTAATAGCCCATGCGCTAATACCGCTGGTGTTAGTGCCCAACTCGTGATGAGGCCCTATGTGCTCAAGTTAATCTAAAATGGTAAATATATACAGTTTCTATGTGGTACCACAATTACTCTTTGATTCCATTAAAATGCATTAACTGTACTCAGTTCAAATTTCATACAAATCAGTTAATAAAGTAAACCAACAATAGACATAGGAGGAAAGCATGTTGGTTAAAACAATAGGCAGAATACTGGCCCTGTTACCTAGACACAATTCTGTGTGAGGATGTGCCCATCTGGGCAACCTGTAAATAAAGATATAATACCAGCCCAGTCCATATATTGTTTCTATGAACCTTATTTCCGTCTAAAATAGTTCTACCACACCAAGGTACATGGAATAGCAGAGTTCGACGTCGGGTCGTAGACGGATCCTTCTTGAGCAGCTCCCTGTAAGACAGGAGCCAGGGATCGTCGAGATCCCTCGAAGAATTGGTGAACAATGTTGTCGAGGCAACAGCTTCGCTCCTGGCTGTGCTCATCGATGATCGGTCGTGGACGTCCTGCGAAAAGGAGGCGTGCGGTGCACCTCGACGATGGTAGTTCATTACCACAAAGAGTCACTGAAGAACTTTGGCCCAGCAAGGGCGTCGGGACATCCGTGTCTCTGCGGTCTTTGGGTGGTGGGAAACCCACAGGCGGATGCTCCTCGGCACGTTAGCAGCCTCGACTTTCTCCAGTGGGACAAAGTGGTCGGCGGTGCTGGTGAGAGAGTCCTTGGATTCAAATGTCTTAATAAATGGAGCGTTGCGGCTCCGGTCCTTGGCGGCTTGGCGTCAAGCGGTTCCTGCCTCTGGGCAACACGACTTCTACAGGCCTCCAGCGGTTATAGCTAACCTGCGAACCCTGGTCGACGACAGTGGACGGTTGTCGGGTGCTTCTCTTCGTTCTCCTCGGTGGTCCCCGTCTCCGGTTGACGGTCTTTCGAAGGCTGACTTACTGGGCACTTTGGCGAAAGTTAGCGGTGCATGATGGTCCCTCACAGCCCCGGAAGAGGTCTCTTAGCCAGGTCCTCTCTTGGATCAGTTCCTTGACAGTCAGGCAGCTTTCAGATTAGCGAAGAACAGCAGTAGCACTTCTTCTTTTTCCAGTGGGCTTCAAGGTTAAGCATCAGTTTTGACTTCAGCTTCTGAACGATTTCTAGCAGTGAGAGGCCCCCAGATATACTGTTCTGTCTCTCATTCACTCTGCTGAGTCACACTCAGGCAACCAATCACTCAGAAGGGCATTCAGCAGTCAGGCAGCCAATCAGGCTTACAGGGCATTCATGCCGTTCTCCTCTCTCTCAGACACTAACAACAAGGAATGTGTATTGGGACAAGTACCCATCCATTCAGCACTCCACATTCATACCAGTTTCGGGCAGGGCTGTCTCAGTCTTTGTGTCACATACTAGAAACTAGACACCCATAACAAGAAGTACACATTGGTCACACACTCTGTTCGTCCAGGTTCCACCCACAGGATGTACCCCCAACATTCAGTCACTGGGAAGGCTCCAGCCAGTCTGACCTGGACTTCCCCACAATACCATATATGGAACGTCCACCCAACAGCCAGTCAGGGGGAAGGAACAGAGTCAGGGCTTCCCAGGACTTAAAAAAAAACAAGGTATCAGGTAATAGAAAGCAAGAGGCCACAGGGGCCATCTTGTCTCCTATCAAGAATCAACTGATTTCAATGGCAGGGCCTGGGTATCCCAAAATGGAGGATACTCAGAGCACCTGTCAAATTAAGCATGGAGTTGCCACCAGCCCATACCCTGCTCTGTGGGCCACACACAGGTGCCCAAAAACATACACTAGGGGTACAGTGTTGTACCCCCACCCATCGGTGCCATAAGGGTATTCCAAGGGTCTGTACACCAAACCAAAAAGAGGAAGAGATGCATTGCCAGTAGTCCCACATGGACTCCTGGGCAGAAAATAATACAGAACATGCACGAAAAAGGACTACAGAACAAGGGCAGGGACGTCCTCTCCCTCCAATGCGTTTTCAGCATCACAGATGCCCCCCCGTCCCAGACTGAGGTTATGGCGTCAAATCTCCCACGAGATTGACACCCTCATCCAGATGGTCAACATACCTTCTGGAAAGGCCATCTGCATTATCGTGACTCTTCCCTGGTCTATGCTCTATGGTGAAGTCTAGCCCTTGCAGGCTAATAGACCACCTGAACAGTTTCGGGTTTTCACCCTTCATCTGCATAAGCCACTTCAGGGGCTTGTGGTCTTTTTGGACCTTGAAGGTTGATCCTGTAAGGTAGGGCCTAAAACGCCTAAGCCTCCAAACTATACTGAAACATTCCTTTTAAACAGTAGCCCACCTAAGTTCTCTACCCTTGAGTTGTCTACCGATGAATATGATCGGATGTTCCCTCCCTTTGTCATCTAACTGGGACAAGACAGCTCCAATTCCAGTGTCGCAGGCATCCGTCTGGACAATAAAGGGCTTGCTGTAATCAGGCGTACACAACACAGGTGCCCTACACAGACTTTCTTTCAAGCCAACAAAGGCCCTCTGACAGTCTTCTGTCCAATTAACCTTCCTCGGTTGTTTGGGCGAAGTCAAAGCTGTCAGAGGGGCAGCTATGGTTCCATAGTCCGCCGTGAAGTTGCGATAATACCCAGTGAGGCCAAAAAGGCTCTCCCCTGGGTTTGAGTAGTGGGAGTCTCCCAGCCATGTACATCCTGTACCTTACTGGGGAGAGGTTGGATTTGAACCCCTCCTACCTCATGACCAAGATACGTGACTGTCCCCTGAGCTATCTGGCACTTGGTGGCCTTGATAGTGAGGTTAGCCCTTTTCAAGGCCTGCAACACTTTATCCAACTGAGTCAAATGCTCTTCCCAAGTGGAACTGTAGACGCTGATGTCGTCTAAGTAGGCCACACAAAAGTCCTCCAGCCCACTGAGTGCATGATTGACTAATTGTTGGAAAGTGGCAGGTGCATTTTTCAACCCAAAAGGCATGACTCTAAAATTGTAGAGTCCCTCAGGTGTTGAGAATGCAGTCTTTTCCTTGGCATGGTCTGTCAGAGCTATTTGCCAATAGCATGAGGAAAGGTCAAAGGTGCTCACAAATTTGGCAGCACCAATGATGTCCACAAGCTCATCAGCCCAGTTGTGGTGACAGCATTGACTCCTCTGTAGTCCACACAGAGCCTCCAATCCTTGGTACCGGCCTGGGAACTTGCCTTGGGGCAAGGGCCACTGGACTAGACCAGGGACTGGTTGAGGATTCAAGAACACCCAGATCCAACATCTTGGTTACCTCATCCTGGATGTGGTTCTTCACAGTATCTGACATCCTGTAGCATCTGCTTTTGACAGGTACGCTGTCACCAGTGTCAATTCCGTGCCTGCACCATGGAGTGAGGCCTGGTGTCATCGAGAACTGAGGCACTTACTGCTGGAGCAAAGCCCGAAAGGCCCTCTGCTGCTCTGGAGTCAGATCTAGAGAGAGATGCACTCTCTCCACTGAGCCATCCTGGGAGGGGCCGAACTGTGGCCCTGATACTCATTGTTATATCATTTATGGTGTTGAAGGAAGACCTGTATAATCCTGCTGCGGAGGAGTAATATTTCTTGGAAGCATTCAGTTGTGGCAAATCATCCTGACAAAGACAATTTTCATTACCTTCTGGAGAAGATTATCTTGAGGTTCACGCAAAGAAGAGAAAGAACGTTCTATTTTGGTATATCCATGAAGTATTGGAACTTTGTGTTTTCCAGTGGAATTACAAAGAAATATTTTAGAACTTTGTTATGAACCACAACTTTCTTATTTTCTTTTTAACTGTGAAGCAAGAGCCCTGGACAAATCTGGAGAAGGGGAATTCACCCAGACCATAAGCCAGGATTGTGGTCATATTAGAGGTTCAGTTGTGATATCATTTTGTTCTGTTGAACTGTCATGCATTTCCTTATTGATCTGCTGAATGTATTTCTTTAGAGTGATTTTATTAATTACTTTAGGTCTTGAAATCTTTGTTAGGGTAGGTATAGTGAGGCGTTTATCCAACCTTTTTGATTTAATAAAATGGCAAATATTGAAAACCCCTTGTAAAGCTGTCCGCCTCCCATTTCTGACCCCTCACAGTAGGCAATACCATTTGCCATCAAGGTTAAGGAGTTGCAGTATTGGGATGACCTTTGTGATGTTCAGAAGGCACCTCATATCGCCCCGTCCCCGGCCAGATACACAGCAAATTCCAGAATAAAGATATAACAATTTAAGTGCAACTGCCAGTAAGTGATGTTTTAGAGAAAGCATTTTAAATGGAGTATTTTGTTTTCTTTCAGGATTGTGTTAATTCAGTTGTATAATACATTAGTTCTACTGGTAAGGAGCATGAAGAATACTGTGATCACTGCATGGTTGTCTCGTTCTTCTCTTCTTCTGCAGTTTTCGCACGACAAGGGTTGTGTAATATTGTTAATATTGTACATACGTTTAGGGTTCATTGTAGGTTATGTACATATTTCTTGGAAATGTATATGTTGGGGACATATAAAGGGTGGTGTAGGGGGTCTGGACAAAGTGATATCTTTTAAAATGATGTTGTCAATTTGAAAAGAACTAGAATAATAGACAACAATACTTGGTTTAGAAAACAACCTATTAGGCGGGGGATCGAAGATGAAAGGGAATATGACCAACATAAAGGGGGGGTTTGATACTGTGACTGACGTGCACCATCCAGAATTCAGTAATTTCTTGTACAGTCACATGCGCTCAGTGGGGAAGCAGAGGTCAAATGAGAGCTATTATGTTTGCTCCCTCCTGCGTCAGGGGTGCCCAAACTGTTAATACCCCATGAAATGCCATCTCTGGTAGCCCAGTGTTTAGCCCATTTGGCACTGTATCGGGTACAAAGCATGTTCCAAGGGCACAAAGTACAAGTTGTACTGATGGACAGAGATGATGAAGAATGTGCACAGAAAGAGAAATACTCAAGGTGCAGGACTAAGCCATTGCTTAAGATGGAATGAGTACTGTTCGCTGCCAACTAATGGGAGGCGACACTAGTAAGTTGTGCAGCAGGGGGCTTGGCTGAATACGATGAAGAAGTAGTGCTGAAAGTGGCATATGGGGTACATACTTGTCGAAGCTAACGTGGATCGAGGCAAAAGAGACTCCAGTGAAGATACAGACATTAGCAGAATATGCCTTTTGCTTCAGAGGAAATGGCACCATACCTGTGGGAACTAACAGCAAGTGCAACAAAATAGTATTCATCCCTGATCTTACCAAAGGAACAGCCGCTCTTATGGACATATTCTGGGTTTGCGGCCAGCAAGCCTACATCCGTCTCCCACCAACTTGGAGAGGCACTTGTTCACTAACTACCCTGCATTCAACTGTTTTAGTGGTTCTTGATGCACACCTGTCTCTATTAAATATGCCAGGACCAGAGCTATCCCAACCCCTGCAAGTAAGGCACAAGACATACTCAATTAGGAAAGTCCACCAAAAAGTATCTAATTATCTGTCCGAAGAATCTTCAAAACATTAGAAGGCCATTCCAGACAACAATCGCCTCTACACCAAGTCAGATACATTCTTTGCTACCCTTTTAGTGCCAGGTATTCAGGCTGAAGCCAATGCCAAATAGTTGCAGATAGTGCGATGGGAAATGATCCCATTGACGAATGACAGATAGCAGGGTCTGAATTCAATAAAGACTGAGCTTAGAGCAATAAGACTGACGACCCTGCAGAATCGGTAAGTCTTGGACTTGTTGACAGCCCTGGAAGGGGGCGTCTGTAAGAAGAACAGATTGTCATGTTGCAGACAATGGTTCCTTGTCCCATATAATACGGGCCCTACACAAGTTGGAGACAGAAATGGAGACAGGGTCGGGAGAGCAAGCTGATGATTGGTTCGATATCATGTTTTTCTGGGCCCCAACATGGTTAGGAGTACCCGTGAAGGTATTGGTTCCCATCGTAGTGTTCCTGCTACTAACTTTCAGCACGTGCTAGATGGCCCTTCAGTGTTGCACCAAGACTCTTCTGAACAGTGCCATTATGATGGTATTAATAAGGGCAGGTGGAGCTCCTCCTATCACAAAACTCTAGTATATGCAAACCGACAGCCCAAATAGAGCACGTATGGTGAGAATAGAATGTTCTATGCCATTATGATGGTATTAATAAGGGCAGGCGGAGCTCCTCCTATCACAAAACTCTAGTATATGCAAACAGACAGCCTGTCAGAAATCAGTCTATTTGTTCCTTATGGAGTAAATGGAGAAAGTGCCATCCACTCCGATTTCAACATCACTCAAGATGGCGGTTACTATGCGCTATTCATACCGTTAGTGAGCCTTATAGTCTTTCTCAAAATGGCATCGGAATTCAGACAATTATATATGTCAGGAATTCAGCCCAGTCGGCGCATTGCTTCTTGCATCCTCTCGCCACCGCTTGACTTTTCAGTCAGTACTCCTAGATCCTGCTCCACGTAATTCCGTCTTCACAGAGACGGTTGTGCTTTCTCTATTGTTTCCTGCATTGACCATTCCTGACACTATCTCGAATCTTGCCTCCGGACTATCGCACGTCTGTCCTGGCAGTTCCTTTTCCTCTCTTTCCTTCACCATTGCCGCTCAGCATCGGTTCGCCTTCTGCCTTACCCCCTTCTTCTTTCTTACTTCCGCGCCTCGTGGTTCCAGCTCCCTTCTGTCTTAATCTTTGCCTTCTTACTACCTTTCATTATTTTTCCATCTCTCTTCTGAGCATTCCGGCAATATTACCTGTTGCTATTCAGCATCGAACATTGCTCATTGCCATCATCTTACCCTTAGACTACAGTACTTTCCTCTGGACTACAAGTCCCAACATTCCTCTACTGCAACATACTACTCCTGGACTACATTACCTTCCCTTGGACTCCAAATCCCAGCAGTCCTCACTTTGAACAAAAAAACTACATTCAAACGGCATCATCAGGTTGTATTCCCCACAAGGGTTTCCTGAGGGCGTAGCCCATCGGGTACAGAGAGTTTGTTTCCCATAAGGACTCTGGATGCCTGGTGTGATTCTCCCTATATTCATCATACTCTGCTGCAACAAACCGTGAGTAGTTGTTATTGAGGCTGCTACAGATAGCAACGCCAGAATGGACCAACAGGTGCAGCAGTTGGTCGCAGCAGTTCAATCCTTAAACACAAATATTCAAAATTTGAAGGCAGAGAACACAGTACTAATGCAATTGGTTACACACACCTGTTCTGAAATACCTGTTGCGCCCTGGCTGCAGGAAAATATAATGGAAACTCAAAAAGACTAAAAGAATTAATTGATGATTGTCTGGTTCAGTTCACATTGAAACCAGCCTTTTTTCCTTCAGATTGTTCCAAAGTAAGCTTCATGATATCCAACATGTCTGGAAATGCACTTGCTTGGTCATCTCCTCTGGTAACCACCAACAACCCACTATTGGACGCTTACCCTGCCTTTGTCAATAGCTTACACACTATGTTTGGAAGGAGGGAATAAGTCGTCTCTGCCCAGGAGAATCTACTAGATTTAAGACAAAGTAATATGGACATTCTAAATGATAACACCCAATTTAAACAATTGGCATCAAAACAGCATGGCCAGATGACGCCTTACATATAACATTCCGTAGAGGACTAAATTATGACCTTAAAGACAAAGTATCTAGGATTCCACGTCTAGGATTCCACATACTCACAATCTAGCTCGAATTATCACTTTAGTGCTTCAATTGGATTGCATCAATCCAGGAAAGAAACCAAGAAAGGAAGAAGAACCGATCCATTCATAACACTGAAACACTTCAACTTGAAAATCCTAAAGTATCAAAGAATATTGAAGAAGGAGAGTCTATGCAACTATGTACAGCCCGAGGACCGTTAACACCAGAATGAAGAAAACGCAGAAGGATCTTAGGTCTCTTTATGTATTGTGGATCAAAGTCACATGTTCTCAAAGATTATCCCCTCACTCCTCCAAGGCATTCAGGAAATGCTTCTTTCCATCCGTAAAGGGAACTACGGATGGGTCCCTTCTAAAAAGTTCCCTAGACTGCATACATGAACCAAATAACATGATTGTCATAAAGCATCTTTGTTCTTTTTTGACACAACACTGTTGGCTATACCTACTCTTATTGATTGCGGTGCAGCAGGACTCTTTATGGATGACGAGTGGGCCAAACAACACGGTATTCCTCGAAATAAGAAATACATTTGCGTACCTGTAGAAGGTGGTTGTGTCCATTGCATTGCATTCAGAACAAACGAAGATTCAGAAGAATACCAATGCAACTATCTCTAATTGACCTCTTCTGCCTGAATGCTATCAGGAATACCATGGTGTATTCTCCAACAAAGAGTACAAGGAACTGCCTCCTCATAGAGAGGACGACTGCTCAATTGAATTACTCCCCGATTCCCAAATACCCTTTGGTTGTCTGTCCGAACCCGAGAAGGAAGCTCTTTGTACTTATTTACAAACCATTGCACTATGACCTTGTATTGACTACAGAGGTCTAAATAAGATAACCGTCAAGGATCGATACCCTTTGCCCCTCATTTAGGATATTCTAGAAGCAGTGAAGGGGGCTTCTATCTTCTCAAAACTGGATCTGAGGGGCGCATATCATTTGGTCAGGATCCGCAAAGGCGATGAGTGGAAATCGGCTTTTCGCACAACATTCGGCCACTACGAGCATCGAGTAATGCCGCTTGGGTTAGCAAATGCTCCTTCTGTTTTCCAAAGATTCGTAGACCACATCTTTTCGGATCTTTTCGGATCTCTTATTACATTCTTTGGTGGTACTTAGATGATATTCTCATCTATTCTACGTCTTCAGAGGAACACCATCATCATGTTGCAGAGTTATTACAACGCCTAAGAAAACACCATTTATTTGCCAAAATTGAGAAGTGCTCTTTTCATCAGCAAGCAATACCATATCTGTGATTCATCCTATCTGCAGAAGGTACGGCTATGTACCCTACCAAAGTCAAGGCCATTATGAACTGGAAGAATCCACAAAATGTCAAGGGAATTCTCCTCAGTGTCACTTGTATCCTGCGAGCTACTCACAGTCAAATTGCCAACCTCCCCCACAAGTACAATCACCTTCCACCTCATATACAGACCCCCGGGCCCCCCGGGGTCTTTGAGGAAGATATCACATCCCTCATTGCTGAAAACTCCAAGCCATCAGCACAAATCATTATCCTTGGGCACTTCAACCTTGGTTACCGCGACCCTAACGACGCTCCAGCCACATCAGAAGGGCAGAATCATCGACTGGGTAGCAACCTACAACCGCAACACGCTCTGCAAGGACCCCCAACCTCAGACATGGATGGATCACCACCTCATCCTCCTTGAGGTCAAGACCAACCAACCATTACCAAAGAAAAGCCCCTTAGCACCAGCCTGCCCCACCAGGAACAAACGCAATATTACTGCTGAAGCCCTTATACCCCTGGTCTTACCTACCCTTAACGCACTCCCAACCAATGCTGACCTAAACCTTCTGATCGACACCTTTAATGACTCCATGGCCAAGGCGATGGATACCATTGCTCTTCTGAAATTGCGCAAAGTTAAACCAAGAGCTCACCTGAACTCTTGGTACACCCCAGAACTCAAGCTACTCAGAAAAAAGAAAGCTAAGGCACAACTCACCTGGAAAACCAACCCTGCCTAGGAAAACAAATCTAATCTCACAACCTTATCTTCCCTATACAAAAGCGAGATAGTTCGTACTAAAAAAGAGGCATACAACATCAGGATCGAGCAGGCCGGATCCTCCACTAAATAATTATTTAATATCCTAAAAGAACTGGAAAATCCCAATCCACCCACTGACACCTGCTTGAAAGACAAACCTTGGTGCACCAGTATCCAAAACGCCCTTAAAAGCAAAATCACAGGACTCCAAACCAAAATTGAGGACAAACGCCAACCACTCTCTAACAATAAACTCACCAACCCTGGCTCACCTATGCCCAGCAATACCAAATCAGGCTTCACATTCACGAAAGTAGCTACGGCAGAAGTTCAAAAAATCATCACCTCACTAAAACCCTAGAACTGCAAAAGGGACAGCTGTCCCGCCAAGATCATAAAGGATGCAGCCAGAGATCTATCACCCTTCATCACGAAACTCATCAACCTATCATTCCTCAATAACTCCGTCCCCAGTAACCTAAAACAATCATGGGTTCTCCAACTCCTGAAAAAACAATCACTAGACCCAGCCATGCCCACTAACTACAGACCCATCACCACAGTCCCCTTCCTATTAAAAATCTTGGACAGAGTCGCCTACCTCCAAATTCAGAAATACCTAGAATCCAACAAACTGCTAGGAATACGACAATCTGGCTTCAGACCTCAACACGGAACAGAAACGGCCTGATTGTTGATCTTAAAAGTCAAATTGATGACATTAAAGACAAAGGCAATACCGCAATCCTACTCCTCTTAGACCTCTCAGCAGCCTTCGACCTGGTCGACCAAAAAATCCTCTGTAGCCACCTAGACACCGCAGCTCACTTCTCATCTGCTGCAGTCACATGGATACAATCCTTTTTGGCAAATAGAACCATGCGGGTCTTCTCATCAACAGATGCAGCAGACCCCATCCCCATCTCCTGCGGAGTCCCACAAGGCTCCTGTGTCTCCCCCACTTTGTGTAACATTTTTACAAAGCCACTATTTGACCAACTTGACCGTCTGGGTGTCACCTACACTAATTACGCAGATGACACCCAGATACTCCTCACCATTACAAGCAACTACCAGGCAGACGTCACCCCGATCAACAAAATATTCTCCATCATTCAGGCATGGATGGCCTCCAATGGCCTTTGCTTGAATGATGAGAAGACAGAGCTCCTTGTCGGCTCTCCCAGCAACCTGGCAAAACTGAATCCCAACTACAACAACATCGCCATCGATGGTCACTCCATCCCCATCGCCAAAAGCGTAAAAACGCTTGTCTTTTACCTGGATGCCAACTGCAACCTTTCCAAACAAACAAACATGATTGCCTCAGCCTCCGCCTACACCGGCAAACTCATCTGGGCCAGTAGACCCTTCCTATCATCCAACAGCTGCCTCACTCTTGCGAGAGCCCTCATACTATCCAAACTGGACTACTGCAATAGACTGTACCTAGGTGCCAACCAATCAATAATGAACAAACTACAAGTACTTCAAAATAACGCACTACGCACAGCACTCTACATCCCCGGACGTGAGCACATCTCCACTGCCAGGAAATCCTGCAGATGGCTCTCCATCGACAAAATATCGACCTGAAAACCATCTGCCTCACATACAAGGCTTAAAACCACCTAGCCCCACCATATCTCACTAACAAATTCACCTTAAAACTCGCCACCAGAACCACTAGATCCTCCAACACCTCTTGCCTGTCAGTACCCAGATTTCTCCTAAAAAGAGCTGGAGGAGCCAGCTTCACAGTACTTGCCTCCCAGCTCTGGAACACCCTTCCACTCAACATTAAAACCATCGAGTCCTTTCAGATCTTCAGGAAACATGTTATCGGTTGGATCCTGAACAATGAATAGCTCCACCATATGCTCAAATATCTGTGAACTCTGCAAATTATTGTATTGGTAATCGTATTCCTCCATTGCTCTAACATGTCTGTATACTCTGTAAACGACTGTATTGTTGAAATTGTATACTGCACAATTATGTAACCGTCTTCTTATGCGCCCGTCTACCTCCGGGATTGGAGCGCTATACAAATAAATAAAACAAACAAACAAAGAAACAACCCATTTATAGGATTTGCTAATTTCTACAGGAAATTAATTCCTAACTTCTCATATAAGATCAAACCCCTCACAAACATGTTAAAGACGAATCAGAAATTCATGTGGACTAAAAAGGCTCAAGATACTTTTGACATCCTCAAGAGAGCCTTCTCAACAGCATATATTCTTCAATTACCCAACCAAAAGAAACCCTTCATTCTGGAAACAGACGCTTCAAATTCCGCCATAGGAGCAGTTCTCAAGCAAGTATCCACTCATGGAATTGAACATCCTATAGCATCCATGTCTGAGATATTGTCCTCTTCCGAAATCAATAACACTGTCTTAGAAAAGGAACTTTTGGCTATAAAAAAGGCATGTCAAGAGTGCAGACACTTATAACAGGGATCGGAATAACCTATCACTGCCAGAACAGACCATCAAAATATCAAGGTTTTACAAAGCCTTGAATGTCAAAACAGTTGGCAGGCTAGATGGTCTTATTTCTTTTCCTCCTTTGATATGCTGTTCACTTACATTCCTGGATCAGCCAACCAATCAGCAGATGCTCTATCTCGGAGCACTGGAGAAGAAATTATCATGCACATTGCTGAAAAAATGTTTCCCCAGACCTCTTTTGTTTTCTTTGTTACAGACCTTTTACAGTCCGTCAAACAACAAAACCAAACACTCTCAGAATCCTCAAGGAATGATGTACTCAAATACAGATTACAAGAAGAATACAGACTCTTGTTCCATGAACATAAACTATACATCCCTACTCTCCTCTTACGAAAAGAGATCCTACGACTGTGCCATGACCATAAAACCACAGGTCACAGAGGAATTCTCCTCTTCATGTATAAATTGTCTTCAGTCAAAAACCCGTCGCAAGACCCCTGTAGGTAAGCTAGTCCAACCACCTTTACCCTCCCAACCATGGGAACACATCTCCACTGACTTCATCGTGGATTTACCGCCTTCCTCTGACAACACTGTGGTTATGGTGACTATTGATTCCATGACTAAAATGGTGCATTTCATTCCCATGACTAAAGTACCTACCGCAGCCCAACTTAATAACACTGTATATTGTTCACGTCATGAGTGATGAGTCTTTTCCTTAAAATCCATGTACCTGCTTTGTACTAACAGAGAGCTCCCTGTCAGTTTGGTTCTATGGGACCTTCGGATACTTTTTTCTTTTTCTATATTAAATAAATCTTGTTTTCCTTGCAAAGCGGGGCACCAAACCTTTTTTCCCTAGACAAGTGTTTTTATTTTCAGGTTGTCTGGAGGTCTTGCCTTACGCTTCCAAAGGAAGCTATGCCACTACCTTCTGCATTGTCCATGATTTACAACTAATTTAATTTAGGCAGGTATTAGACACATTTGAGTGAGCCAAAAGGGTACTCACCTAGACAACAGAGTAGCAGGACTCTCTGAGTGTTCTTAGTTTGAAGAGTTCTCATCAAAACCAAGGTACTTATCTGTTTTTCAGTGATTAAACACTAGTAAATAATAATAGACATCCTCTTAACATGCAGAATAATATGAAAAGTAAAATTATCAATGCTGAAAGTCATAGTGGACGTTCTCTATACCAATCAGACTTGCAGGAATGCAGGCAATACACTCTTGTTATTGACCTCATTCCAAACATTTCGACTTCAGTGGAAGCCTATCAGCCAACATAGCACATAGTAGTTTGAGGGGACATTATCACTTAGGGCCATGCCCTTCCCCATTACATGGGGTTGGTGTTTATACACCGATTGTGAGTCCTATGTCATCTAATAACAATAATAATTATAATTTGGCATTTATATAGCACTACAAACCCTCAGGTATCTGAGCGCTGCTTATTATTACCCACAGTGTGTGGTGCTCATTTATCGACCTTGGAAGGCGAAAGGCTGAGTTTGGCCCCTGCCGGGATTCGAACCTGCGTCAGCAGGCTCTGCACAGATGTTAAAGTGAGCGCTCTACTCGCTGTCCTATTGGACCGGCTACAAGGCTTCATTCAATGGCACTGTTTGCTGATGTTAAGGGATGATTGAGAGTTGAATAATAATGTATCTGTTTTTGACGACTCTGCTTTCTGATCACTAAGACAGAGGCAAACCTAGAGGTTTGACATGTGACCGAATCATCTGCTTAGGCCTCTGAGTGCACCCTGGGAGATGTTATCAAGCTGCCGAAACACACTCTTAAGTGACCTGATGAATGACATACTGCTGCTCGTGAGACAGCTGCTCAAATGATTCATAACATGAAACAAGATGAATGTCTGACCACTGTGGGACCCAAGCTAGATGTTGACTGGGCATGAAGACGCCTCTGCTATTATGAGTTTGTGTCAGCCTTTACAGAGAAATGAGTCATCACGTGCAACTGAAGAGCCACCCAATCCAGCCAGCTGATTCAGTTCCTCCCCGGGGGAAACTGATAGTGCAGAGAATCGAATCCTAACAGATACATTGAAAATTGACAGAACTCTCACATCCCTCATCGTTTTCTCTCATTATGCTCATTATGTAGTCCATGATGCTTTTCACAGATACTCTGTAGCATGGTGGGTTGCTTTTAAATATGCCTGTCATGTCCCAATGTTGATATTATCTACAATGCAACGTTGCAGTTGTTTCACTGCGGATCTCCAGCACCTGCTCAATAAGTGGTATCCAAATAATAATCAATGTGCTGAAGAGTTTAGGGTATTTGTTTTGATCATACCTTTTTTTGTTTCAGAAAAATTATTACTGTGGCTATGAACTAATAAGTAATTAGTTATTTGGGGGATAGACGGCCAATCTGCAGCATTTCAGTTATTAGGCTTGACATTAATCCAATTTGCAAGTGGACAGTTTTATTTTTTGGATGTTCATCATATAACTGGTAAGATAGCTCAGCGGGATGAGCGCTCACTGCTGCGATCTGAGCATGATCTGCAGGTAGCAGGTTTGAATCGCAGCAAGACCAACTCAGCCGTCGTCCTTCCGGTTTTGGTTGGGTGATATTGTATGTAAATATGTGCTCTGTAAAGTGCTTTGGATTAAGGTGCTATATAAATAACACATCATTATATAATATCATTCAATGTAGGTGCTTTAAAGTTATGACAACAAAGAAGGTGTTGGTGATGTGTCCGAAGAATCACTGTTTCTTTTTTAATAAGTTGAGTGTAAAAAAAATCTGTGGCTGACATCCATTATCATCAATAGTTGCTTGCAACTCTCACTTGAAGGAATTAGGCTCAAAAGAATTTCCAGCTATTTTAAAAGTGTGGGCACATTTGTCAGAGCCTTGTTAAAGCTCAATAACTGCTCTCTGTCTGGTTCTAACAATCACCCTTAATAGCCTCACACCTTGAGTAGGAGCTCCATTGTGATTGTACATTGTACAGAAGATACCTGGCCTACTTTTGAACATTTAGAAATCTGTGTTTCAAGAATGAGGGCCCAACATAACCAGGGATTTAAAAAGCCAAATGCAATGATCACTCTGGTGGGGCCTGAACAATTGGTTCTTTACTGCTGGTGAGTTTGGCAGTAGCTTTATGCTGAACCACCACGTCCCTTTCGTGTTATTTGCTAGTGCACTGTTCTTGCATCACGGTGCTTCTGGTTTGCAAATGGCGGTGGGTTTCTTTATTGACATCTCTTACCACTATCTTGAGCTCCAATCCTTGATGATATCTCCAGGCTGATATGTCCAGTGATGGCTGCTGAATTTTGAGATAGTTGACAACATAACATATATGATGAGCCTGACAGCTTTGGACAGTATCTTTGCCACCCACATACCTCTCCCCAAGCCCTAAAACAATTTGAAAAAACTGCCGTGTGCATACACGCTGCTAAATTGTTGTGTACCAGTTCACCATACTTCTTGTCATTGTGCAATATAAAGGCAGATTTATAATCATGGAGATTGGAACAAGAACAACAATGTTTTGATCAATCAAGTCATTATTTCTTTTTACTTTATTGCATATATATAGCGCACCATAAACCCGGAGGTGTGAGGGTGCATACAGTACATACAACATAGAACATAGAAGTTACAGGTATCGAAGATATGTCAGCATAGAAAGAAGTGAGGGGCACAGCCCCGCATATTAGAACATGCACACGCCAGCAGGAGACTAAAAGTCACAACCAGGCATAAGGCAGCGCGGCATAAGGAGAAGAGCCCAACACCTGGGTACAAGTCAAATTAAAAGATTACACAGGGAGGATCCTCTGGGGAGATGTTTATATCTTCTTAAAAAGGCAGGTAGGGAACTGCCACCACAACCCGCTAGGACACAGTCACTATTGGGTTGCCTACACCAGTCACCCAAGTCCAATCTGCACAGGATCTTCAAATCCGACAGTCTGACTAGGCCAGGCCCTGTCCTCTGTCGCAACCAATCAAGGACCTTATAGCGCAATGCTTGTCTCGACTCTATAGCTTCAACCTTCGGGATGCTCTAGAACATGGTAGAGGTTATCTGAAACCCAACAGACATGACACATCAACACACCTTTTCTTGACCCAGCAGTGTTTTCACCAATAACTGCAATAGCCTCTCTCCTGGTGTTCACCACTTTCCTATAATGCCGAAATGAGGAGGCAATTGATACTTATTTCCCTAGCCTGTGATTGATTCCTTTGTTACATCACATCTTCTTGAAGTGTCACTTGCGTCTTTTTTGTTTTTCAGCACATCGAGCATTGGAATTTTACAGTGGACTTGAAGGTCAGGTGAATTACAAAGAGGTAAGGATCGCGTAACTCTCAACCATTGTTCATATTGGTAAGCACAAGTACTGAACACAGTAGCATTGGGTACATTAAAGCCAACTTATATTCCCACGGAGTGAAGGGTGCCAGACAATGATTAGGCTCAGAAATGGGTTTAAACTGCCGAAACAAGCCTGCATTCCATTCATGCCTTCTGCGCCACTTCCATGAGACACCATTTTTGTTACCTTGGCCCTATGCCCCGTTTTCCCCTCACCTCTGCCCCCAACCCTACTAATCCAACCCGTGGCTTGGCCCTGCAAATAGTAAAGGGACATACTTCCTTTACTCTTTTATTCTCCGGCCATCTTTAATTGTAGTTTTATGCAAAAGAAATGGGGCATGTGCAAAAAGTCCAGTGTCAATGCCCTTTAAAGAAAAATATGAACCCTCCCTTTTCTCAGTCTTACCTTGACTCGGGCTCGTGGGCCAAGCCCGCGCCTTTACAGCAACATTAATGCTACATCGGGAATATCTCTGGCTAAAATGTTGTATACTTGTAAATTAAGTCTGTTACTTTGCATTCTACACTGTGCATAATCATGGACATTGGCATAAGAATGACATGTCTTGATTAATCAAGGGCTTCCTCCTATTCTAGGATGGGGGATGGGTTGGAGAGAGACCCATTAAACCCAGCACGTAGCTTTCCCCCCCCTTAGCTTTCCTAGATGCCTGCCCCAGACCCCCACTCCCTGTTTTTCCACTTTTCCTAACTTTGTTGATGGTTGTGAGCTCCAAGTCTTCCATTGCCTAGAGCTGCAAAAAGGAGGCAGATGGGGCCGAATGAACTTCTCTGAGATTGATGCTGGCGCCTTCCGCCCGCTAAAGCTTTCTTGATTCCCCTCAATCCAGAAGTGCCAACCTAGCTACCAAACCTATTGTTGTCTTCCTGACCATGGCTGAACATGGGTTCAAACTTATCGGAAAGGAATTCTGAAGAGACGATGAAGCTAGTGCGCCATTTCTTTTGAAATGTCTGCATATTAATAAAGCACTCATCTTCAGAAGAGTTTGATGAGGAGATAAGTAGTGTGAGCTTGTCAGTGGTCATGACCTTTAGGGGAGTGGAGAAAGAGGGAAGCTGCAGTGACTGGTGACTTTCTCTTCAACCTTGCATCTAAAGTGCAAGACACCAGTTTGCTACGTGTATGTAGGGCTTGTCCATATGCCCGAAAAACACTATTTGGCACACCCATCCCCAAGCATTAAGACTTTTCCCCTATTGCTGCCTTAACCCTTCCCCATTTATGCTGTTAGTATCGGCTTCTGTAATTATTCTCCTGGTAGCCAGATCACCATATAATGGGCCAGTCTATATAATGAGCCAATCTAGGTCTGTTCGCAAAGGCTTTCAGCAAATGTTTTATAAATTGTACTTTTTGGACCCCGTCTCAGGGGAGAGATTGATCTGCAGTAAAGCTATTTTGAATGAAGCTCCGTCAGCTCCATTAGCTCTTTCTCTGCACACATTGCATAAGCAAAGCAATTGAACTGGCCCAAAGTACGTGCACAACTATGTATATTGAGGCAAATCAGTAGACATGTATTTCAATTGAACACTTTCTACTCCTGATTATGAAGATCGGGATAACAACTTGTAAAGTTTGAGTAATCCCCTGGAACTGGAAATGTTCTCATCACTATCTGCTTACATGAAAAGGGGACACTTTGTGATTGTTCAGCAGCAGACACTTCTCCTGGAAGCCTACCTTTGACTGCGTATGAAGCTTGAAACATAACAGGGAGGATGAGGCCACACTAATAAGACTAATGTTGATACATCACCATAATTGTTCCCTCAGGGAGCCCACACACATGGAAGCATGTTACCATATGGAGAGGGAGGTATCGAGGCCAGCTGAATAAGCTGCCACAGCCAGATGGTTGGTGCTAGTTCTCATGCAGAGGCAAAGACCTCTAACAAGCACAGCTCAGAGTTGTCCAAGGGCCACAATAATCCTCAAACCGATGCGAAGGAACTTGTCAGTCTACTGGATACTCAAATATTGATATTGTTCACAAACATTTGCTTTATTTGTTGCTTCTCCCCATTAAAAGATGACATCACAGCACTGCCACAGTTTTGGGCTGCATAAGGGGCACACTGGAAATGCTCTAGTTAAGGTGGCAAGGATATCATAAGGGGCTGTATGTTAAAAACACAGGAAGCGAGAGGTGGTAAAATTAAGTATGCAGCATTCCAGCAGGACTACCATCTGTGTGATTCCTGTCCTCTTCCTGAGTCATACTCTGATAACTCTTCCATCTCAGGCAACACCTGCTGCGGCTGGCTGTGGCCATATGCAACCTATTCCCACAAACACAAGAGACACAACATTCACCTCCACGCTGGAAATTAACACCCTCATCACTCCAGAAGTGTGTACCTCCTATTCGTCCCTCACCTCTGCATCCACATAGGATGCTCAGTATTGTTCCAACTCCATGAGCATTGTGTATTACTCGCTACCAGTGTAGTATTGTTTCCTTATTCGCTAATACTGCACAGATTGGATTGTATAGGGGAGTCTACTATGGAAGGTGCTCGCCCAATCATGACATGATTGCTGGTCTTTTGTGGGTGGATGATGAATCATGAACCCCCTAAAGCAAGCTCGATCTCCTGGAATCCTAGGGTGAAAGAAAAACCTTGAAAGTGTTGGGATGCATGCCCAGCTCCCCTGTCCACCCAAACAGTTTAGATTGAGAGCAATACACTAGGAGTGCATGTAAATAATGACACAAGTTGCCAGAGGGGAGGTGGGAGGTGTATACCAGGGACAATGGGACACAGGTGCATTTAGTAAGTGTAGGGGTTGTAGAAGTTAGCTATTTTGAGCAGCAAAATATACTGAATCACCGCCATTTTGGAAGGTAGGCACAGGATGGCCAGGACCCAATACCAGAGAAAAATAGATAGAGGCCTTAGCAGTAGTGTACATTTCCCTTCCCGCTCTCATTTCAGGCAGAAGGCGAGTAGATCTTTTTATCAATTGAGACACAGCCATCCATTGTTTCACACTGGAGGCCCATGTAATTAGAAAGGAATGTGAGCAGCAAAGTCCGGGTAGAGTCCCTGGAGGATGATCCCATAGAAGACCAGGCAGAGGTCTGGAGCTGCCAAAACACCAATCCCAGATTTAGAACACCCATGCCCCCAGACCTACAGTTAGTTTATTTGAAGTACCAGATGCCCACTATCAGAACCCCTAAATCCCTCAGCATTCGACTGATTAGTGTGTGCACAGAGGGCAGTTCAAGGAGGGGTCAGATGCCAAGGGAGAGCACAAGCAGGATGCCCTGTGATTTGTACTGCGAGGTCCGCAGGGTGAGAGTAATACATTTAGGCTAATGATGGGAAGAGATGGAGGGGGTGCCTGAGTGTCTGGGATCAAACGAAGCTCCTCGCATTTCAGATAGTTATCTTGAACTCGAGATTTTCCACTAATCTCATGTCTAATTACTAGGAGCACATTGCATGGTTGATATGTGGGGGACAGAGCCCTCTCAACTAACAAACCAATTGTGTCGCAAGGGCCCAAAGTCAGCAAGGCTCAAGACCACATGGAAGTAGATTGACACAAGAAATTGTAGCCAATCACTTGGTGTTTGCTAAAGCGCAGACTATATGCATCTAGGGGACCACCAATGAGGATGATGAGATAATACTGTATATTGTTTGCATCATGGATGACACTGCTGCCCATTAAAATGTCTTGTTTGCTTTGAACTAACCAGTGCGCTCCGTGGCAGTAGGGTTTGCATTGCCCTGCTGGCATGTATTTTCTTTTATGAGAATTAAAGCTTTGTTATTCTTGCAAAAGGTGTATCAAGCTTTTTTCCCTAGAGGGTTACATTTTTTCCTCGCCTGGTTGTCTGGAGGTCTGCCCTACAAATTTAGTGACCCCGACGTGACCCCAGATTTTCCGCAGAGATTGTGACTTCCTGGCCTCACATCTGGAGGGAATGCGACCACCTGCAGCGACTCGTCCCTTGTGCATAATTTGAAGTGGTTTGCAGGAGCTGCTTTGCCGAAATTCCTGTCTGTTCTCTGGAGCGAGTGACAGCTCCCAGATGGTGCAGGCTGTTGATGTGACCCTGTGACGTAGGAACTCAGGAGAACAAATATATGCAAGTGCATCTTTTGTGGGAGGAAACAATGTGGGGAGGGCGAAAAAGGGAATGAGTGTGGCTGTTGAAAAGTGTGGGAGAATGTGGTGATTTGTGTATTTGGGTGTGTGGGAAGACCACGTGGTGGTTTGTTTTTATTATTATTATTATTATTGTTATTGTGGAAAGGATAAAGGAGTTACAGGATTCTTCCTGATTGGGGGAAGAAGGCAGCTCTGTATTTTAAGGAGATCAAATAAAAGAAGAAGGGTAGAGACTCCACATATGTAGATGGTCCGGCATCTCCTCACCCGATATAAAAGGGGTGTTGAAATGGTGCATAGTAGCTTTTGTGTTTTTTTTATTTATTTGACCGAGTAGAAGTCTATGGTGCTGATGGTGTGGTGTAGTGTGTATGAGAGGGAAGTGTGAGTGGTGAGTGTAGTGGATGATGAGGGAGGTGTTGATTTGAGGAGTAAGAGAGGAGAGTAAGAGGAGTGGCGGCATTGAGGAACAGGTAATTGCATTGAAGGTGATTGGAGGGGATGCGGGTAAGAAGGTAAAAGGGATCTGCTGGGTCGGCCCTCTGACAGACAGGCGGATTTCTGAGTGTTAAAATAGGCTGAGTGGGCAGAACCGAAAATGGCGCTGAGTACTCCGTTAGAATATATGTGTGCCACTTTACCACTATATAAAGATAAAATATTGAAATATCATAAGCAGAGGGTGGCCGAGGCCCTGGGAGGGCTGTTTCAATCGTGGCCAGATCAGGGAACAAATAACAAGGAAATATTGGGGCACATGTAAATCAGATTAGATTATCCAAATACAAGGGTAAAACGCTTCAAAAGAGGAAGGAATTATTAGAATTGTGGAAGATGGTAGAAGACTTGGAAGATGCCACCCGAGCCATACCAAGTTAGTTGTAGAATCACCAACATGAGAGTGTCAGACTCTCCCCACTGCCCCACCATGGATTGATTGCTCCGCCCCATTTGGATCAGACACAAAGAACCAGAGGCCACCAGGTACACCACAGACTCCGTTAGGGTATTACCCCACACATGCTACCTTAGGATACACCAGCCCGATGTATGTCCCCACACTGCTCCAACCCTACCATCATCACGGGCCCAGTGTCAAAATATTTCTGACCCTATGTCATCAGCCACAGCGAGAGAGAATTAAAGGGGGAATATTGATATGAAACCCCAGAAAGAGCTAAATGAGACTTTAAAGGCGGCACAGGAAGAATTAGCTTGATTGATAATAGAGAAGAGGGATGGGCAGAAAACACTATGTGGACTAGATGTAACGCTCACCTGATTCCCACGGAGGCACCGGTCTTGGGAGGATGGTTTCTGTGACTCGAAAAGTGAAGTGCAGGACTCGATTGGCTTCCGGGGCTGAGCCTCTTCGCACTGTGTGTCTAACTCGAAGAGTGAGATATCTGCAGGTGAAAGAATATGGGGTTAATGATCTGGGGTTGTCGGGTATCTCTCTCCCTTTCCCTTCCTCGCTTTTCCGTGGAGCCCCAAGGTCAACGTGCTCACCTTAGATAGGTGAATGCTGGACTCTCCATCTGCGTCTGGTGCAGGGTGCTGTTGCCAGTTCCTTCACTGGGTGAAACGTAGGCCTCTTGACATCAGAGGATTGCTACCGTTGTTAACTGCACGAACGGTGAGTTTCCGGACACCTTTTAAGTCCTTACAGTCTTTAGGTGTGTGGGCACGTTAATGTGGAACAGAGCTCTGTATAATGCTTTTTCTATTTGTCTTGCAGGGCTCTTGAGGTAGAAGATGGTGTGAAGAAAGCCGAAGTTCGAGCCAGAGTCTTGGAATGACGCGCTTGGAAATGCGTAAGTAAATGCCGGTTTCCTGCTTTTCAAAAGCTCTCTAACTGTCTCTTTTCCCTTGCAGTTGCGAGTTCGGGTGTTGAAGAGACGCTGGAAACGCCGGAGTATTTGCAGGCGCCCTATTGTGGCGGGCGCGATGGCGCGTAAGTAAAATACCTGTCTAATGTCTCTTCTTTTGTCTTTCAGGTGCAGGATTGCAGCGTTGAAGAAAACCGGAATTCGCGGAGTGCCGGTAAGTAATTCCACACAGGAATAACTATGCTTTTGTCTTCACAGGCGAAGGAGCAGAGTGAAGAGATGGTAGCTGCCGATGGATCAGGTGAGGAAAGCGCTGCGCGTGAAGGTTGCCGTGCTAACCTGTTGTTTCTTGTCTTTGCAGGTGCTACTGAAGGCTGGATACAGGAATGGTAAGCGTTTGTTCTTGCAGGTTCAGAATCGGAAAGAAGAAAACTGGAACAGACACGGTGAGCGTTCTGCTGCAGAAGCAGAATAACGCGAAGCACGTTTCATCAATCGGGTGTGGTTTAAATAGCCTTGGAGTGATGAGGCGTCTTCCTCCACGGCCTCGCCTAGGTAAGAAAAGAGTTCCTGTTCCAGAAGAGTTCCAGTGTTGTATCCAGGGAGTGGAGCTTGCCCCACCCAGGTAAGAAAGTAGTCCCGGCTCACAGAGGATTCCTATGTGGCTGGTAAGTAAGCTGCATGGTCTGCTGCAGGTAAGTCCACCCAAGCATCTTCATACAAATTATGAGCCCGGCGCTTCCAGTGCCGGGACCAGTGACTTTGATGAGCTTGGTGCCACTGGCGCCAGGACAAGGTCCAAAAGGTCCCAGTGGGGACCGGCTGGTGCCTAGGATGAAGGTTAGGGGCCTGCTTCCAAGGACGTTGGGCTGGTCCTAGCTCCTTGGAAGCAGTGATCATGACAGCACCCCCCTCAAGGCCCCTCCTAAGCGTGTCTTCTCCGGGGGTTTTGGCTTGTCGGGGTGATTCAGATGGAATTTCTTGACCAGACGAGGTGCGTGGACATGTTCTGAGGGTTCCCAAGACCTTTCCTGGGGGCCGTATCCTTTCCAATCAACCAGGTAATATAATTTAGATTTGGAGATTTTGGAGTCTAGGATGTTCTTTACTTCGAACTCAAGTTCTCTATCCACTAGAACAGGTTCTGGGAGTTCGGTCAATCGGGTTTCTGGTTGTACTGGTTTTAGTAAGGAGACATGGAATACTGGATGTATTTTCATATGCGAAGGCAATTCCAATTTGACAGCCACCGGATTAATTATGGCAGAGATGAGAAATGGTCCTAAGTATCTCGGGATGAAGGTGCGGGGTCCTTTTAGAGGCAGGTGCTTAGTGGATAACCAGACCTGATCTCCCACTGTGTAGTGAGGGGCCTCTTTTCGGTGTTGATCCGCTGCTTTCTTGTATAGAGCTTTAGCTCTTTGCAGATGGGCAGTGGCTTCTTTAAAAGTACGAGTGATCACCGAGTGCAAGTGATCCACAGCAGGTGTTTCGAATTCTTGGGGAGGATCCAGGTTAGAGGTCCTAGGATGGTTTCCGTATAATAGGAAGAAGGGAGTCTTCCTGGTTCCAGAATGGGTCGAATTGTTATAAGCGTATTCAGCGATCCAAAGGATATCCTTCCAAGGGTTTTCAGTTTGTTGGAGCATGCAACGTAAATATTGCTCCAGAGTTTGATTTGTCCTCTCGGTTTGTCCGTCAGTTTGGGGATGGTGACTGGTTGAAAGTCTCACATCAATTTGGGCTAAGCGACAGCAACTTCGCCAAAAGTGGGAGATGAATTGACTTCCCCTATCGGAGACCAAAGCCGAGGGAAAACCGTGTAACCGAACGGTGTTTTCTAAGAATTCTCGGGCTAATACTGAAGCTGAAGGTAGGCCCTTCAGGGGAATGAAGTGAGCCATCTTGGAGAATAGATCCACGACTACTAAAATGGTACTATACCCTGAGCATGGAGGTAAGTCCGTGATGAAATCCATGGACAGGGTATGCCATGGACAGGGAGGGATGTCCAGTGGGTGTAAGAGGCCGGCTGGTTTCTCCTTCTGACTTTTATTCTGAGCACACACACCGCAGGAGATTACAAAGTCTTTAATATCCTTCTTCCATGATGGCCACCAGAAATGTCTTTTGACCTTTTCCATGGTTTTGGTAATGCCAGGGTGACCCTCCATTAATGAGTCGTGATAACAGGAGATTACCTGTTTTTGTATTTTCTCACAGGGCAAGTACAATCGTCCTTGGAAATATGGTAGGTCTTGGTCCACTGAGAAATCCTTCCCCTTGAATTGCCAGTCCTGTAATTCTGCCGGTGTTAGGAGTGATTTGACTGTAGTCTCGATGTCTTCAAAGGATTGAGCATTGACCAAGCCCAAAATCCTTTGTTCTGGGATTATGGGTATTGGTTCAGGATTGGTCAAGTGTTCATCTATTCCCATCCGGGAGAGGGCATCTGCTTTTCCGTTTTTACTCCCTGGTCGATAAGTAATTATAAAGTCAAACTCAGCCAAAAACAGAGCCCAGCGGAGCTGCCTGGAAGACTAAGCTTTGGCCGTCTTCAGATATTGTAAGTTGCGGTGATCTGTCATTACGGTGACTGTGTGTCTGGCTCCCAAAAGATAATGCCGTCAGGCTTTAAAGGCTGATCTGATAGCTAAAAGTTCCTTGTCTGTAATTGAATAGTTGATCTCGGGAGCCGAGAATTTGCGGGACCAAAAGGCTACAGGATGTAATTGGTGTGTGACCGGATCTCTTTGTGATAAAACTGCCCCCATAGCAAGACTAGAAGCATCTGTTTCTACGATGTAGGGGAGTTCTGGGCGAGGGTGTTTTAGAACAGGTGCAGAGATGAATTTAGCTTTTAAGTCCTGAAAAGCTTGTTCCGCCTCGGTAGACCACTCAAAACGTTTGTTTTTCTTTAATAGAGCGGTGATGGGCTGGACTATTCGAGAGAATTCAGGAATGAACCTGCGGTAAAAGTTAGCGAAGTCTAACATGCTTTGAACTCCTTTTACAGAGGTTGGTGAAGGCCACTTGATGATTGCATCGACTTTCTTTGAATCCATATGGACTCCGTTTGGTGACAATATGAATCCCAGGAACTCAACTTCAGTTACGTTGAAAAGGCATTTTTCAAGCTTAGCAAAAAGGTTATGTTGACGTAATCTCTCGAGGACCTCTTTAACGTGTTTTTGATGTTCCTCTTCAGATGATGAATAGACGAGGATGTCATCAATGTAGACAACAACACACACATCTATGAGTTCTCTAAGGACATCATTTGTAAAATACTGGAAGGCGGCAGGAGCGTTGCATAGTCCAAAGGGCATAAATTGATATTCAAACAGCCCATACTTGGTGCGGAAGGCCGTCTTCCATTCATCGCCCTCTTTTATTCGTACCAAATGGTAGGCTCCTCTGAGATCCAACTTTGTATATATACATGCGTCTTTGACTTGGTCCAGGAGTTCAGGGATCAAAGGTAACGGGTATCTGTTTTTAACAGTGATTTGATTCAGGGCGCGGTAATCTATACAAGTCCTAAGGTCTCCTTCCTTTTTCGGAACGAAGAACAAAGCCGAGGAAGCTGGAGATTTTGAAGGACGGATAAATCCGTTAGCTAGGTATTGGTCCAGATATTGTCTGAGGTGAAGATTCTCTGGCTCGGTGAGGGCATAAATCCTACTGCAAGGAGGAATTGTTCCGGGTATCAGATCTATTTGACAGTCGTAAGACCTATGAGGAGGCAGGGTGTTAGCTTGGTCCTTCCGAAAGACGTCTTGGAATTTCTGGTATTCGGGAGGTAGTTTGGGAACCTCAGAAGAGATTGCCGCCAGTGGAACATCAGGCCGAGGATAACAAGTGGAGATACATTCTGGAAACTGAACCGTCTTTGCTCGCCAATCGATCTGAGGATTGTGCTTCTCTAACCAAGGAATTCCCAGAATGATCTGGAACTGAGGGGCCTTGATCACATCGAACACGATTTTCTCCCGGTGTCCCTCTTGGCTCACTAACGTCACTTCTTGGGTGTCGTGAGTTACTGGTCCGGAGGCTATCTCTGTGCCATCCACTGTAGTGATGACGTCTTTTACTGCCTTAGGGACAAGAGGTAGATTCATCCTTGATACCATTTCACGGTCCACATAATTACCGATTGCTCCGCTGTCGATGTAAGCTTCAATTGCATGCAAACGATCCGTACGTTCAGGGCTAATGAGGACCATAGGCACCACGAAATGCGAGGTCATGGAACAGATTTTAACGCTCGGCAAGAGGACCTCTACACTTGTCGGGCTAGGTCGTTTCCCTGCTCAGAATTTGTGGTACAGGTATCTGCGGCTCCTACAGCCTTCTTAGCTGGTTTCACTGGACAGTCTCGAAGAAAGTGCCCCGAGTTTCTGCAATAGAGGCATAATTGCAGCTGTCTTCTCCTTTCTCGCTCTTTTTGGGTTAAAGGTCCTTTCATGCCCCCTATTTGCATGGGTTCCACGGTGTCAGCTCCCCTAGTAGAGGTCTGCGGTTTAGAAAACACTCGGGTATCAAATTTGGAACGATCAGCCTTTCTGTTCTGTAATCTGTGGTCCAATTGAACAACTAAGTCAATATAGTCTGAGCATTCTTGTGGAGGATTCACAACTTGAGCTAACACATCCTTGAGCTCTCCACGCAGGCCTCTGTAGAAAAGCGTTATTCTTTTATCCTCAGGCCATTGAGTTTCCACTATAAGTCTGTTGAATGAGGCAATGTAAGTCAAGAGGTCTTGATTACCCTGTCGTAACGAAAGGAGTTCATTGTGCAAGGCCAGCCCTTGTGCATGTCTTGCGAACAGTTTCTCCATGCTGGACTGGAAGGCCTGGAAATCATGAAGAACCGGATCATCCTGAGGGACTAAAGGGATCGACCAATCTGCGGCACTGCCACTGAGATAAGAAAGCACAAAAGCCACCTTGGCCTGATCTGTTGGGAAGGCAGCTGGTCTACATAAGAAGTGTAGGCGGCACTGGTTAATGAACACTGCAAATCTCTTTGGGTCACCAGAAAAGCGTTTGGGCGGAGCCAAGGGCACATTACCGGGTAGATTGATTTGCACTGGATTTGAGGAAGATGCTGAAGGATGATTTCCTCCTGGAGCGGGCAAAGGTGTTTGTCCTGCCTGCGTTTGTAGCAATTGCCTAGCGAGGTCCTCTGTTCGCTCCTTGGATATTATCAGCTCTCTTCTTAGAGCGTTTGTTTCCTGACAAGCTGCATGTACTTCTGCTCTTAGTTCCCCAAGCAACTTGGCCAATTGATCAGTATCCGAGGTTTCCATTGCGCCTGGGTAGGAGTTTTGCGGTGGGCTTCGCGTTCTGTAACGCTCACCTGATTCCCACGGAGGCGCCGGTCTTGGCAGGATGGTGACTGTGACTCGAAAAGTGAAGTGCAGGACTCCATTAGCTTCCGGGGCTGAGCCTCTTCACACTGTGTGTCTAACTCGAAGAGTGAGATATCTGCAGGTAAAAGAATATGGGGTTAATGATCTGGGGTTGTCGGGTATCTCTCTCCCTTTCCCTTCCTCGCTTTTCCGTGGAGCCCCAAGGTCAACATGCTCACCTTAGATAGGTGAATGCTGGACTCTCCATCTGCGTCTGGTGCAGGGTGCCGTTGCCAGTTCCTTCACTGGGTGAAACGTAGGCCTCTTGACATCAGAGGATTGCTACCGTCGTTAACTGCACGAACGGTGAGTTTCCGGACACCTTTTAAGTCCTTACAGTCTTTAGGTGCGTGGGCACGTTAATGTGGAACAGGGCTCTGTATAATGCTTTTTCTATTTGTCTTGCAGGGCTCTTGAGGTAGAAGATGGTGTGAAGAAAGCCGAAGTTCGAGCCAGTGTCTTGGAATGACGCGCTTGGAAAGGCGTAAGTAAATGCCGGTTGCCTGCTTTTCAAAAGCTCTCTAACTGTCTCTTTTCCCTTGCAGTTGCGAGTTCGGGTGTTGAAGAGACGCTGGAAACGCCGGAGTATTTGCAGGCGCCCTATTGTGGCGGGCGCAATGGCGCGTAAGTAAAATACCTGTCTAATGTCTCTTCTTTTGTCTTTCAGGTGCAGGATTGCAGCGCTGAAGAAAACCGGAATTCGCGGAGTGCCGGTAAGTAATTCCACACAGGAATAACTATGCTTTTGTCTTCACAGGCGAAAGAGCAGCGTGAAGAGATGGTAGCTGCCGATGGATCAGGTGAGGAAAGCGCTGCGCGTGAAGGTTGCCGTGCTAACCTGTTGTTTCTTGTCTTTGCAGGTGCTACTGAAGGCTGGATACAGGAATGGTAAGTGTTTGTTCTTGCAGGTTCAGGATCGGAAAGAAGAAAACTGGAACAGACACGGTGAGAGTTCTGCTGCAGATGCAGAATAACGCGAAGCACGTTTCATCAATCGGGTGTGGTTTAAATAGCCTTGGAGTGATGAGGCGTCTTCCTCCATGGCCTCGCCTAGGTAAGAAAAGAGTTCCTGTTCCAGAAGAGTTCCAGTGTTGTATCCAGGGAGTGGAGCTTGCCCCACCCAGGTAAGAAAGTAGTCCCGGCTCACAGAGGAGTCCTATGTGGCTGGTAAGTAAGCAGCATGGTCTGCTGCAGGTAAGTCCACCCAAGCATCTTCATACAAATTATGAGCCCGGCGCTTCCAGTGCCGGGACCAGTGACTTTGATGAGCCTGGTGCCACCGGCGCCAGGACAAGGTCCAAAAGGTCCCAGTGGGGACCGGGTGGTGCCTAGGATGAAGGTTAGGGGCCTGCTTCCAAGGACGTTGGGCTGGTCCTAGCTCCTTGGAAGCAGTGATCATGACACTAGATGAGTGGAAGGTGGGAGACATTTTTTTCAGGATTCCAGGATCGACAGCACGGCTATAAAGGATGTGCATTTAGAGAGAAGGAAGATAAGGGGAGTAGAAGACAGTGAATGGGAAGTTCAGATTGTGGGACTGTGCGGTTGGAAGATGAGATGTGTGGGAACCCAGGAGCGGAGTAGTGGGATACGGTGGATGAGGTGGGAGAAGAGGGCCCAACCATAAATTGCCAATGCGTGGAAAGTTGATGGGGGCCCGATTGAGGAATAGATACGGCGGGTGCATAGAACTGACCAAAGGGAAGGTGCTGAACAAGAAGAAGATGAGGAAGGTGACCAGCACACAGTTCCCCTTATTGCAGAATGGACCAGAAAGGGCTCAGTATATTCCATGGCCATAAATGGATTTTAAAAAATGTTATAAAATGTTTACCATCCCTCACTACGGCAGTGGGAAAATGGACCTATGCCTTTGAGAAACAAACAGTGGTTGTTATCCTGGCTGTGGGTGACTTGAAGAGCTTAGTTGTTGCTATCTTGGGAGATCAGGCTGACAATATTTGGGTGAAAGCAGGCTACCAGGGCATGCGATTGGGGGATGACATTCCTGACGGCCCATTTAAATGATATTAGGGCCAAAGTATGGTCTGTCTCCTACTGTGCCTATCCCGATATGCCCGATCTCCAATCCATCATGCAGTGTTTAATGGGGGATGATGAGGACCCCATCCAGTATATTTTACAGACTCCAGAAATTTAAAGGGCAGAAAAAGGAGAATCATGGAATCGGTTGATTCCTTTCTTTTATTTTGTAGTTAAGGAGGGGATTCCCAAGGAGGTCCAAAAAGCACTTGACAAAAAAGTTGGGATAGAAGCAAAGGGTTGGGTGGGGATACAGTCTATAATCATACATCACTGTAAACAGTTCAGAGAAAAAGAGAAGGAATCGGCTCAACAGCTTCAGACTGATTAGGCAAAACAGGTGAAAAACAAATAAGCAAAGATTTCAGTGGGGCCCATGATAGCAGAATTACTACATGACCCACAGACAGAGACAAGGGCAGTACAGGCGGACGTGAGACCAGCCCCTGCATGGACAGAAGGGTACGACTGGAATGGTGGGTTTCAACACCAATATCAAGGATGGTTCAAGGGAGCATATGTACTGGGAAGAAGGGGGTTTACATGCCCTAGATAAGGAAGGGGAGGATTTGGTTGTATGGGGCCAAGGAGGGCGGGGAGAATATGGGACCATTTTGGACATGTGGGAAGATGGGACATTTTTCATGGGAGTATAGAAATAGTGTTGGAGGAGGTTACAACCAAAAGCCCCTGTATGCTCCAGGAGAACCAGCCTCCAATCAATTGCCCTAAGCCCCCTACCCAGCTGCGATTCTCTACAGAACACACAACCATCTGCCCAAGAAGCGCCGTCCCCGTAATTTACGCAGTTGCAAGCACCAGTCCGTAACATCCCGATGGCGTACGCTGCCCACCCGTCACCTTTCCAGGTGTATTGCACGAAAAGACTGAACAAAAATGACCGAATGCACAAATATTGTGCATTCGGTTGGGTTGAAAAGACAGAAAACCAAAATACCGGACATGGGGAGCAGGGGTTTCGGGGGCGTCCCCCGCTCTCCGAGTTCGGTATTATGGGCTGCAAGGGTATCTCCCACATACATTACATTTCAGGTGGGGGACAGACTAAAAACACAAAAAACTATCAAGTTACAAAATGCGAACAAGTGGTGTTTGCAAATTTGTAAATCAATCTTTTGGTTAGCGGTTTTATAATGTACATACCTTTGCAAGTGCCTCAAATACCCAATAGTAACGTGGTACCCAATGGAACAGTTAAACACTATCAGGGAGCGAGTGTGCTGGGCGGCAATCCTTTTTTTCCTCCCAGGGACGAACACCTATCCAGATTAGAATACCCCACAGAGAATTTTTGCATCCCCAGTCCTGTCTGTCACTGCTGACCCAGAAGAGGAACCCCCTGGTGGGCGTGCAGATAGGTGACAAACCTTATATTTTTATGGTGAACCGAGGCGCCACCAAATCATGCATTAAGGAGGGACATTTTCCTTTATCAGGTGAGATTATGGAGATTATGGACATGCAGGGCTTCTCTGCGGCAGTGAAATCGGTTCCTTTTACAGAAGAATTGCCCATCAAAGTGGACAGTAAGACAGTGCAAGCTCCCTTGTTGTATTTGGAAGATTCACCCCTCAATCTGTTGGGCCGAGATGTGCTCAGTAAACTCAACATGGGCATCTTATTTACTGAAACAGTGGTGGTGTGTTCTACCCCGAGTATGTGCCACTTAATAGCCATGGTAATTATTCATGCCTTAGGGAGTGATTTAGCATCCCAAAGAGTTCCTATACACCCAGACTTGTTTATTTACGGAGTAACAGTGCTGTTGAATGCAATCCCTATCATGGATGTTGGAGGATTCCCTCCAATTTCATTTTCCGGTCTGCCCTGCCCCAACAACATATTGCAGGGATGATTATCATGTTGGATATTGAAGGAGTGTTAGTGTCGAAAACCAGAATTGTTTTGATAGTGGTAGACCATGAGGGGGCGCAGTGGCATACTGTGGTATATTTTGACCCGTCAAAACTGCGAAAGGAATTGACTGACTATGATTTGTCTGAAGACAAGGATGATGAGGGGGGAAAAAGACTTGGCACTGGTTCCAGATGTTTTATGGACAACTAATCCCCATGATGTGGGTCTTTTGCGCAGTGTTGCCACAATACAAATTACCCTCAAGCCAGGTGCAGTACTGCCCTAAATAAAGCAGTATCCACTCTCAAAGGAAGTGGAGGAGGGCATACATGACACCATTAACACACTTTTACACTAAGGGATTATTGTACCTTCTAACTCACCTTGCAATAGGGTCATATGGTCATAGACCCTATAAAAAATCAAAAGGGTCCAGTTGGAGAATGACTCATGACTTATGTCTTCAGGATGACATAGTGCAGACAAAATTCCCAGCTGTCCCAAACCCTGTGACAATACTATGCAACATACTCACAAAATCCACTCATTTTACAGTTATTGACTCAAAAAAATAATTATTTTCAGTGCCTTTGCATCCAGACTCTCAGAATTTCACAGCATTTGCCCATGTGGGAGAAGATTCTAACACACAAAGTTGCCTCAGAGGTATTGTGAATCCCCCAGTATATTGAATAGAGTGCTACACGCAGACCTGGGGAATATACAAGTGCCCAGTACCATTATCCAGTACATGGATGATTTGCTTGTATGCAGTACAAGAAGCACCAGTGCAGAGCCGATTCTATCACCCTTTTGTAATTGTTGGCTAACAAGGGTTACAAGGTGAACAGAGCCACATTACAGCTTATTTCTGTTCACAGCAAGAGGATGACACCTGAGATAACACCTGAGTGTGCAGCTGCTGTGTGCAGTACACCCCAGTCTATAACAGTAAACGACATGCAGAAGTTCCTGGGACTCTGTAATAACTGAGAGCCTGGAGCTTCCACTACACCACTTGCACACAACCGTTGCTGCAGGCATTCAAAGACGCCCAAAAGGCAAAACGTACCATTACATGGACAGATGACATGCTCATTCACTTTAATGAGCTAAAAGAAGTGATTGCTCCAGCCCCAGTGTTAGTTACACCTGCCTACACCCAAGACTTCTACCTGTTTTCACACTCTGATTGGTAGATGATAACAGCTGTCTTGACACAAAAGAGCATGATGGGGCACAAGCCTTTGGCCTACTATAGCGATATGCTGGACTCGGTCATGCAGGGTCAGTTGCCATGCAAACAGGCACTCGCTGCTGCCGCATTTGCCATAGAGAAGTCTGCAACGCTTTATGTAGAGCATGCCGTTTTTGCTATTCTAGAAAAATCTAAATCCACATTGACCACACAGGGAGCCTTGGCATATGAGATAGTATTGTCTAGCCCCATCATTCACATAGTACGATGCAAAACAGTGAACCCTGACAGCTTTTTGTCTGAACCTGTTAATGAAGACAATGAAGTACATGATTGTGCCACTTATAAGGGACAGGATGATGACAGCCCAAAGGCACGTTACTATACTCTGGACGAGGGAGAGGTGTTTTTTGTTGGTGGGTCAGCAACAATTGACCAAGAGACAGGGAGCTGGGATACGGGAGCAGCTGTGGTTCTCCTAGTAGTTGAAGAGTATGAGCCATTAGTACAAGAAAAGTTGGCCTTGCATTATTCGGCCCAGGCAGCTAAATTGATTACATTAATGGACACTCTGGAGGCATCTCAGGGTTGCAGAGTGACGATTTACTCCGATTTGGTGTATGCCACTATTACATGTAAGGAAGGCACGGTATCAAACAGCAAGACAGACACAAGTGATCACAGCTCAAGGATGTTTATTGAACTTCAATTGGGTTTCAAAGATGCCTATCTAATCTTAAATCTAAAGATGGAAGCAAGCTACAACCATTAAATAATAATAACACAGTCCTAGTCGAGTCTGTCGAAATAAATAGGGCCTATACTAATAAACGTATTGTCAATCCTTGCCTGCGGCAACAATACGGGGAGGTGGGGATTCGCACGACAGGGGGCACACACCTGAAATCACTGTACGCAGATGATATGCTTCTCTACTTGGGTCTGAATATTTACCATAAGATAGAGAAAGAGCACACACATAAAACAGAGAAAGCGATGGATGGTATTAGGAATAGCATGGCGTTCTGGTCTAGGCTGCCCCTGGCCATGATGGGGAGAGCAGCTCTGCTCAAAATGGTCGTTCTGCCCAGACTCTTGCACTTTTTTGTGAATGTCCCATACTTGATCCCCAGACGCTTTTTTGTGAGACTCCATGGCATGTGCAGGGGCTTCATATGGGGCAACTCCAGGAATAGGGTGGCCCTGTGGAAGCTACAGAACACTTGTGATAAGGGGGGCATAAACCTGCCAAACTTCGAGCTGTATTACTTGGCGGGCCAGCTGATGTATGTGGCCAGGTGGTTGTCTGCGGAGGAATCGGCGGAAGCCAGGCTTTTGCAGGGTGACACAGCCCCATACTTTCTAAGAGAGACAGTGTGGATGCATAAAACTAAGATGGTGGGGAGAGGGAGACTATTGGAGTTGGGCTGGCGCAGAGCATGGAAAACGGTGGGCGACCCAGACCCGCTCTCTCAGCAGGTCCCGCTGGTGGCTCTATGCGGGGATGACCCCCAATTGTTCGAAACGGTTCGCAGATACTGGGAACCGGTGGGTCTAGCCACCCTTGGAGATATATGGCAGGAAGGTGAGGTATTGGAATTCCAGAGGCTGCAGGAGGAGACAGGGGTGCATAGTGGCCAATACATTACATAAATCAGGCTCTTGAGACGGGTAAGGGGAAGGTGGCCTGGGACGGCGCTGGTGGAAGAACCTGATGCCACCCTGGAAATGATGTATGATGTCTTGGAGGGTGGACATGAAATATCTAGGATAGATGAGCTCTTAAGAGCAAAGGCAGAGAGGGAGCTACACCAGCTGAGGCATGACTGGGAGGAGGAGATTGGAGAATCCATGACAGATGGACAATGGGAAAGAGCCCAGAGGTACCATAAAAAGGTGTCTCGGAATGCGAGACTCCAGCAGATCCAGCTGTATGTCACCCACAGAGCCTATCTGACCCCTGGAAGAATAGCCAGGTTTGGAGGCCCAGCCATACAGAAATGCCCCAGGTGTGGAGAGGAGGAGGTAGGGTTGCTGCACATGTTCTGGGCCTGCCCAGAGGTGCATAGATTCTGGGAAGAAATAAAGACGAAAATGGCCAGAGGGGGTGTGGCGCTGGATGTGGGGTCCGCTGGGGCATGCATGCTTGGGAATTTCCCCAGGCCACATAATTTAAAGCATATCAGCAAAATGAAGGACCTGGCATATGTCTTGGCCAAGCGCAGGATTGCTATGTGTTGGAAGGGTCCCATAGGCCTAGCGTGGAGACATGGTGGGCGAACCTCCTTAGATGGGCAGAAGCAGAAACTGCGGTCTGGTTTGAAGCTGCCACCGGGGGGGGAGAGGAGGAGGTGGGCCCCCTGATGGCCTGGAGGCAACTGGTGACCTCAATGGCTGCCCCTCACCAAGTCAGTCATGAAACAGAAGACTCAGATGAGCCAACAGGTACTGAGACTCCCGAAAATACTCATGTAGATGACACTGATGAAACGGCTCGAGTTTGTGGGGAGGGAGGGGGGAGAACAGGAAATGTATAATGTGTTGGCTTGACATTGATTATGAACGTCCTAAAAATTGTAATGTTTGGTGTGTTGTTCAAAACAATAAAAATTATTTTAAAAAAAATAAAATAAACATATTGTCAATCCTTACTTCGAAATACGAATAGTGTGGGAAACAATCTTATACAAAAGAAAAAGTGTTCAAGAAATGATATGTCAGGATATTCAAGCCTTTGGCTTCCCTTCCCCACGTTTTCAGCACATGACAAGGCGGGACACTCGAGCATAGAACACTCTCTGGCTTCTCTAGCACGAGGATGCAGTTCAAGGCTTCAACATTAGGGCCTCCTGTGCCAAGGTCTCTTTGTCATTAAAAGTCTCCTATTTCAAAGGACCTGATGTAACACGACAAAACAGTAAAGTTCCTTTCTTCTCAGGATTTTCACTTATACAACTTCTCGGGAGATTTACTGTTCACCCCAGGTGCCCCTTTGCTGGACTCAGACCCACTTTAAAACAAAACCTTCAATTGGTCTTCCTCTGCCGGGCTCGGACCAATTTCCGTACTTTTCCAAACGTTCTCTATTTCATCAAAATCAAAGACTTTTGACTGTGCGTAGGATTTTGTTTGACCCGTCGCAGGACCACTTCAATTCACATTTATTTGTTCTCTTTCAATTGGTGTCCCTCCGCCGGGCTCGGGCCAAATGTATCTGCTGTTATTACTTCTCAGCTGAATACCTTACAGAGACCTTCTATTGAGCACACATGCAGTGCCAGACCACTCCATCAAAGGTATTTATCTTGCTTTAAAGTTTAATGACTCATCAGTAGTTTACTTCAATCGCGTCCCTTATCACACGCATTTTAACAATGTTCGTTCCAGCGCTCGCCCTGCAATGCTGCTGCTTGCAACCTTGTCTTCAACACAGACCGGTCTTGTATCAGTCTCCCCAACTCACCGGCTGTGTTGACTTCACTGAAGCTGCTTTGTTCTTGGAGCCAAGGGCAGTACCACGGCAGCTGGTGATTCTCCCCGCCTTGATTATTGATGCGGAAGGGCCCCGGGTATGTTCGACATGCCACGCAGGATTCTTCAGCCTGGTTTTCTGGTTTTACGCTTCCCATTTTTGAGGTCTCTGGAAAGTAAGTTCCTTGTCGAAAAAAGGTGAAGGGAATTTCCCTCCTTGCGATCCCCTTCGGTTTGCCATCTTTCCCCATTTGCTCAGCTGCTGTCTCGAAACTGCTGTTTCCTCGTGTGCTTTGCCTCGTTCAGAGTGTGCTCTCGTGCTCTGCCTTTTATCCGTGTGGGGAAGTGTAATGGAAGTCAGGTGTGAGTGATTGTCGATAAGTGCCTGACCTCGCCTGACCATAGTATTGAGACATGTCAGGTACACGGCTCGGGTGTTAGTCTGTTTTCCCTGTCTGTGAGAAAGTGTTTGTGTTGAAAAAGGGTGTCAGGGGTAGAGTTCCTAAATATCCTACCGGGTAGGATGGGGTAAAGGTGTTACAGGGAAGGGGATACCGCATCTCACCATCCAGTGCCCCACTACCACTCCCTGAAGACCCCTCACCCAGGTTATTCTCCCACATTGGTCCACCCTCAGGAACTGGATCCAAAAGCAATGAATGTGTCCTGGCCACCTGGATGACAGATGCCCAGGGACTAGTGGGTGAGACACCTTCTGGTTTCTCACATACAGTACATTCTGTTCTGGCCTGATGGAAAAGGAGGGGATTTAAAAGAGCAGATGGGTCCCGTGCGCACATGCTGCCTTGCTTAATAGACTGATAATGGCCCTGCCTAGGTCCACTCTAGTGGCGATTGTCAAGTGCACCCCCCACACTAATAGTACAGACAAAATGTGTCTCGGATAACGCTGCAGCAGACGCCATGGCCAAACATGCAGCCTACCTCCCCAAACCCGAGATAGTCAAATTTGTATTTATTTATGGTATTTTTGTAATGCCCAAACACAGGGGTAGCACTGCGTTTGTTACAGGCAGTAAGTGAGTCGGTGAGTAGTCATACAGTGATGCAGTAATAACAAAAAAGAGGTTAGTCGTATTTATCAAAAAGCAGGCTTTGGCAATTTCTTTTTATTTTTTGTAGAATTGGTCTTTTCTCATGGAAGTGGGTAGAGAGTTCCAGAGGGTCGGAACAGCAACTGCAAAACTGGAGCCTCCTGCCCTTTTACTTTTGTAACAGGGAGTGACAAGAGAGATGCTGGCGCTGGATCTTAGGGTGCGACTAGGTGTTTTCCGATTGATACAGTCATTTAGATGGAGCAGAGCTTTCTCCCTGAGATTGCAGATATGCAAGTACAGTTACCCCCACCATATACTTCTTTACTGACAAGTGAAATAATATCAGTTAGAGGGACGAGCCCTGCAAGATGAGAAACTGTTGTGGCAAAAGAGTGGGTTTGCCCAATTCCCAACATATTTAGTTTGTAGGCAAGGTAAAAGTGGGTAAAGTGGTGATGTCCTATGAGTTGATGGTCATTGCATTTGAGCAGCTCCACTATCCTTCTCATGTGTCCAAGCAACATACCGCTGCAGATATACAGGTGGACTGGTTTGTCCCCAACCTACAAGAACTGCTGAATGTGTTTATTTTCAACTGCACAGTGTGTCAAAGTTACAGTACTGGGAAAACACTCAGGACAATACACTCCAGAAAATAAGAGACACCTCGCCCCACCCTACTGGGCCGTTCCATAAGCTCACATCGACTACACTGACATGGGAGAACGGTGCAACACATACCAATATATTATTGTGGTGGTATACCCCTTCTCCCATTGGCTCGAGGGTGGTCCTTGTGCAAATCCGGTTGCCAAATCGGCAGCCAAGTTCTTGTTGTGAGTGGGATTTCCTCGATGGGGTGTGTGCAACACCGTAAGATCGGATAATGCCACACACTTCTTTAATGAGTTATTCAGAGAGATTACAGTCTTATTGGGCATAAAGCATAAAATGTGTTCAATTTTCCGCCCTCAGGATAATAGCGTTGTTGAAGAGATCATTGGCCCATTAAAGGCAAAGCTTACCGGTACAGTAGTTCTGAGACTGGCAAACTTATAATGAGGCCCAATGTTCATTTACAGGTCTCCTTCAGTCGGGCTCGGACCTTTTGACAAGTGATTTAAAAGTTCCTATAGGTCTCCCTCAGTTGGGCTCTGACCTCTTTCAACAAGAAGCACTTGGTTCTATGTAGGTCTCCCACAGCCGTGCTCGGACCTCGCAATCACAACGCTAGTAGGGGATTCCTTCCCTTAAATATCCAATCCCTTCAATTCCCAGTTTCTCACAGTTTTAAATGTTTGTCTGAATAGAGACTTTTGATAGGGCACTTTCACTATGCCAGACCACTCTGTTAATCTGTAGCATCTGTCCACAGTTCACAAGTTATAGGTAAGGTGCAGATGTCTTTGAGGTTGCATTTCTACAACATGTCCCATAACACACCTTTGCTTAGGGTTAAATAGTGGTTTCATGCAGACAAGAACATTTCATATATTTCTGACAAGTTCCCGCTTCAGCCTCACAAGCGTGCCGGATTTCCGCTCACTCCGAAACTCACCAGCCAAAAGACTTGCCGCTCTCTGATTTGAAGTCAGGGTCTCACCACCTGCCCCTCTGTCTCCTGGGGATCAACATCCACCCAGGGAAAGCAGCACTGGCCTTCATCTGGCGTGCTGCAAGCAGCTCTCCTTGCTTTTTGGCTCTCTCTGCAGTCTGCAAGCCTCCAGCCACTCCGGGTCAGTGTTCCGGTATCTTGTTTTTCCTTGGCCCATGTAGCAAGTGGGGCTGAGATTGAGAAGGGATCCCCTGCTGTACTAAGCCATGCAGCCTTGCTTCAGTTCTCCCAACTGCTGCTCCCTGTTCTGCCAGGAACCTCCCCTTTTATACACCTGGGTTTCTTTTACAGGCTGCAGGTGTGAGTTCTGGGCTGGGTCTGCCTGTCATTGCCTGTCTCTATTAGTGGGACTGTCCAGTATTAACATGGGACAGTGTCTTCTGTCTCTCAGTGTGTTTTTGAGTAATCTTAATTCTTCTCAGTCACATCGGCTTCTTCTTAGTGATTTTTGAAATTGGGGAGCGGAGCTGTGAAGGAAAATGTGTCCTTTAAAGGCAGAATGGGTGTGATTATGATTGAGCTCTTGCCTCTGCTGGGTCTCAGTGTGGCAGGGCCACTGCATATTACCAGAGGTATTCTTTCTAGTTGTAGTACATAGGTAACTCAGTGGGGTAGGAGAATTATGGGAATTGTAGTTTCTTGTCGTGACAGTAGCTAGCTCGTGTACGGACACATCAGAAAAGGAAGGATGTATTAAATGTCCTCTCGGTTTAGAAGAGGGGGGACTAGGTTACTTTTAAGGGTCAAAAGATGGTTTGACTTCCCATGTTGTTTTCTCTTTCCCTTTTCTAAGTTAAAGAGTTGGAGTGCGACAGGATTCTTCTGACAATATCCTCCAAAAACAGAGGGGATATTGGGTAGGGCGTGTCGGACAAAAGGGGGGAATACTGCATCTCACCTAAGGGCATTCCTTCACCAGTACCCAAGGACACCCTGTCCAGGGGATCCTCCTGCACTGGTCCACCCCCACGGTCTAGTTCCAAAGGCGATGTCCTTGCCTTGGCCACCTGAACAAAGAATCACTGGGGTCTATGAGTGAAATCACCCATAGGTTTCTCACATTGTGTAGAAGTGTAAGGGAGGTTAACGGCAGAAATTTATTCTGAATGATCACTTGGAGCATAACTAACGTGTGCCGTTATTTGATATGATATGGCATTTATAACGCGCCTATACACAAGTGTTTCAAGGCGCGACCAGGCAAGGAAGGGAGAACAGAGGGAAGACAGAGACAACGATCTTACTAGGCCAGGTGACATTGAGATTGCGCAAGTGCAGGAGAGGGGGAAGGGAAAAGTGCGGGGGAAAGAGGGAGGGGGCAGTGCACTACATAGGATAACAGTAAAATAAATAAAGACAATGGGCCTCATTACAACGAGGGCGGTCCCGTAATGAACGGTGCCGGTAAGGGACCAGCACTGTTCATTACTGGGCGCCACATTACGAGTCTGCTCGCGGGTGGAGGTAAGCACGGATGGTCCAGATCAGACGTGCTTACCACCACCCGCGAGCAGACCAGGATGCTAACAACTGGCCCGTCATTAACGGGCCCGTTGTTAGCATCCTCCCCATTCCCATTGAGCCCTACGTGGGCTCAATGGGAATGGGGATGTACCGGATCCCGGTCCCGAGAATGGGAATTATCGGGCCTGCCAAAGTCGCCATGGCCCGGTAATTCCCTATTTTCGGGACCCTTACCTGGTTCCCGGTACCCAGTACCCAGTTTTGGGGTAGCCAATGCCGCTAAAAGTAGCATGGCTACCTCCAAACTCGTAATGAGGCCCAATAAATAAAAAGTGCAGCCAGCTGGTTGCAAGTGCAAGGGTAAGTGCATACATCAGGTGTCAAGTGCTTGTAGGGGGCTGTAGGGATACAGAAACAGTACCCGGGTGCAAGAGTTCCCAGTGGGGCAGTGCAGGTGAGCAACTGGCGGCGAGGGGCCCTAGGCCCGAGCTCAGAGGACAGCCAGGTAAGCAGTGCAGTTTCAGTTTCAATTTCAGCCAGGAGATCAGCAGGGAAGAGGAGGAGAGAAAGCAGAAGCAAAGAGGAAGGTCTTTAGGTGATTCCGGAACCGGAGATGGTTCTCCTCAAGTTTCAGAGAGGCAGAGAGGCTGTTCCAGGGGGAGGCCCCAGCAGAAGAAAGAGATCTGCCAACAACTTGTTGCTTGGAGAAGCGACCGACCCTAGGGGAGTTGGAGGCGGATGAGTGAAGAGCTCAAGAAGGAAGATATTTAGGAAGAGATAGTTGAAGGTATTGAGGCCCCAGAAGGCTTTGTGGACAATGCAGATGGTTTTGAAATTAATCCTCGCCACCACTGGGAGCCAGTGCAGAGATTTCAGGGCTGGAGAGATACGATCCCTGGGCTTGAGGCCAAGGACAAGTCTTGAAGTCCTAGTTTGGGTGAGTTGCAGAGGGCGGAGAGTACAGGCAGGCAGATTGAGAAAGAGGCTGTTGCAGTAGTCCAGCCTAGAGAGAACCAGAGCTCTGGAGACACTGAGCTTCTGGGGGAAGGAGAGGAAAGGAAGAATACCTCTGAGGTTATAGGGCTATGTAGAAACAGAAGAGAAGTGGGTACCAGAAGAAAATATGATAAATACAGGGGTTTTGGTCTAGATACAATGGAAGATGTGCACCATCCTGAATTTAGTAAAATGTGGTACAATGACATACGGTCAGTGGGGAAAGAGAGGGCAAATGGAAGCTGCTGCATCTGCCCCCCCATGCATCGGGGGCACCCAAGATACAAGCGCCCCAGAAAAATGTTGTTGTTAGACATCAGTGCCTATTCCATCTAGCGTGATGTCGAGTGCAGAGCTTGTTCAAGGCACATGGAGTACAACTCGTGGTGAAGGACAGAGATAACAAAGGGTGTGCCAAGAATATCAAAGACCAGCAATGTGCACCGTGCCCTCTCATAAAGATGGATGGTGTATTATTTGTATCCAACCGATGGGAAGGAGCAGTGGTTAGCTGCGCAGCAGGGGGATTGCCAGGGTTCAACGAAGAAATAATATGGGAAGTCAACAACCTGTGCCAGGACATCTGGATGGTACACATTTCCAGGTTGATATGGATCGAAGCAAAAAAAAACTCCAGTAAAGGTGCAAATGCAAGAGGAATAACAGGTGTGTTTTCAAGGAGTCTGAACTGTTCCTTTATGAAATAACAATAAATGCAACAAGACTTTTTACATTACAGATGTAAGAAAGGGCACTGCAGCACTCATGGACATGTACTGGGTGTGCGGCCAGCATGGATATCTGCACCTCCCACCATCATGGAGGGGAACATGTTCGTTGGCTACCCTGCATTCAGCCATCCTTTTGGTTCCGGAGGCACACCTTGTGAAAGCTCTGACCACCAGCGAAGCACAACCAAAGCCACCCACACCGCAGCCCCCACCAGTGAGGATGAAGAAGTGCTCACTCAGAAGAATGAAGAGGCGCTCTAACTACTTATCTGAGGACTCTTCGAAGTTGCTGAAAGAAGTACCTGACAAATACTGGCTGTACAACAAAGCTGAAGTCTTCTTAGCATCGATAATGTTAGTAGGGGTCCAGGCCACAGTAAGTGCAAAATGGTTGCAGATAGTGAGGTGGGAAGTGATCCAATTGGCCAATGATATGGAGCAGGTTGATGACGCTCCAGAACCGCTACGCTCTTGGCCTGGTGCCAGCCATGGAAGGGGGAGTTTGTAAAACAAACTGGACTATTGTGCTGTATTTATACACCCCCAAATGCCACAGAGAATGGGTCCCTGATACACATTATAGGGGCCCCAAATCAGCTGAAGACAAATATGCAAACTGAATGTGGAATTTAAGCTGATGACTCGTTCGATAATATTATGGGCGCCATCCTGGATAAGAGAACTGGTGAAGATATTTGTCCCTATTGTAGTGCTCCTGTTGGTGATGTTCTGCACATGCCAGATGATCCTTCGATGCTGCGTAAAGACTCTTCTAAATAGCGTAATGATGATGGTTACAATTGGGGTAAACAGCGCACCTCGTGGTACAAAAGATTGGCAGGCCCAAACAGATGATCCTAACAAACCTCGCATGGTGAGGATTGAGTGGAGCATTGGCCCCTCCTCTGAGGGTGACCACGCCCCCGCCAGATCCAGAGAATTACACTGTGCACTGGGTTGATTTGGCAGGTGATTGGTGCATTTACCTTATAAGTACCCTGGAACAGTATGTCCAGACAGGACAAAGTTTGCGCAATGTATGACGCGTTTGGGTGCCAAAGGAGGGGACTTGGAGATATGAGGAAGCACAGAGAATGGCAGTAGAATTAGTTAATGTAGGATTAACTAAAGGGGGGGGTTTGGGATGGATGCCCAGCTCCCCTGTCACCACAAACAAACGATTTAGATTGAGAGCAATACACTAGGAGTGCTTGTAAATGATTAAATGAGCTGGCAGCAGAGAGGGGGCAGGTGTATACAAGGGACAATGGGACGTAGAAATGTGTAGTAAGTGTAGGGGTTGTAGAAATTTGCTATTTTGAGCAGCGAAATATACTGAACCATTGCCATTTTGGAAGCTAGACCCAGAATGGCCAGGGCCCAGTAGCAGGGAAAAATAGATAGAGGTCTTATCAGTAGCATACATTTCCATTCCCGTTCTCCTTTCGGGTAGTAGGCGAGAAGATAATTTGATCAATTAGGACATAGCCGTCCATTGTTTCACACTGCAGGCCCGTGTAATTCAAAAGGAATGTGAGCAGCGAAACTTCCGGGTAGGGCTGCGCCTGTCCCTGAAGGATGATCCCATGGAAGACCGGGCAGAGGTCTGGAGCTACAAAAACACCAATCCCAGATTTAGAACACCCATGCCTCCAGAGCTACTGTCCGTTTGTTTGAACTACCAGATGCCCACTATCAGAACCCCTAAATACCTGCACGTTCAGTTGATTAGTGGGTCCACAGATGGCAGTCCAGGGAGGGAGCAGATACCAAGGGGGGCACAAGTAGGATGCTCTGTGATTTGTACTGGGAGGTGCGCGGGGTGAGAGTAATACATTTAGGCCAACGGTGTAGAGAAATGGAGGGGGCGCCCCAGTGTCTGGGATCGAACGTCGCTCCTCACATTTCAAAGACCTATCTTGACCTCGAGAGTATCTACTGAATCACGTGTAATTACCAGGTGCACATCAAGTGGTTGATATGTGGGGAGAGGAACCCTTTCAGCTAACAAACCAATTGTGTTGCAAGGGACCAAAGTCAGCAAGGCAGAAGACCATGTGGAAGATCATCGACACAATAAATTGTAGCCAATCGCTTGGTGTTTGCTAAAGTGCAGACTATAAGCATATAGGGGACCAACAATGAGGATGATGAGATAGCCCCTTGAAACACTTGTGTATAGGCGTGTTATAAATTCCATATCATATCATATCATATCATAGCACTATATATTGTTTGTGTCATGGGTGACGCTGCTGCCCTTTAAAAAGTCTTGTTTGCTTTGAGCTAACCAGTGCGCTCCGTAGCATTAGCGTTTGAATGGCCCTGCTGGCATGTATTTTCTTCTATGAGAATTAAAGCTTTGTTATGCTTGCAAAAAGGTGTATCAAGCTTTTTTTTCCAAGAGCAGGAAAAACGATGGGCCCTAAATTGTGTGTAAAAAAAAAAAAAACGTTTTTTTGCATTTCTTTTTTTAATGGAGTCAAGAAAAAGTGGGGCCGGGCGGCTTGTCCATAATGGGCGAGGGGCCATTGACCCAGTGGCCCCCTCACCCATTATGGAGGAGCCGGGGAGTCAGCCCAGTGAAACACTGAGCTCTCTATCAGCTGCTTTTTCCAGCTGAGGGAGTGCTCCTTGCCTGGCTGGGCTGTGAAAGGGAAACACTGTTTACCTTTGACAGTTCAGTTCCCCAGCGCACATGCTCAATGAGCCATGCAAGGCTGGGGGTGTTTTGCTTCGCCAGCATTGCATAGCTCATTGGAAATGCTGGATGGGGATCTGCATCTTGCACATGCAGACAGAGCATGCTGGAGCAGGGAGTTTCAGCACCCACACACATGCATGCCGGAACCAGGAAGCTTGTGCTTCCCAATTCCTGTTCATGATGCAGGAGCTGGAGCGTTGGGGAGGAAAGCTCAGGACTGGGGAAGAAAGTAAGTTTATAATAATTTTGTTTTTTATTTAAATATGTGTATGGATGAGTGTATGCTTGTGTTATGGTGATGGGTGCTCGTGTGAATGATGGAGTGCTTGCTGTGTGAATGTGTGTTTTTGTGTAGGTCAGTTGAGCTGGTTTTGGTGAGTGGGGGCTAGGGTGGGGTGTAAGGAACTCATTGTGGCAACAGTAAGGACAGACACAAGTGATCACAGTTCAAGGGTGTTTATTGAACTTTATAATGGGTGAGATAAATGCCAAAAATGAATCTAAATCTAAGATGGGAGAAGGCTACGACCATCAAATAATAAGGCAGTCCTAGTGGCATCTTGTCAAATAAAAAGGGCCTTTACTATAAACAACTATTGCCAATCTGAACCACTAAGTTACAAAAAGAGTATGGGATATGTTCACCAGAAAAAAAAGAAGTGTTCATAAAAAGTCGGGATGGTAAGGCTGGGTCTCCCTTCCCCACATTTTTAGCACCAGACAAGGTGGGACTTCTGAGCACAGCACACTCCTGGGCCTCTGCAGCACAAGGTTCACAATTCCACTTAAATGATACCAGAAGTTTGAAGGGTCAAGTCTCTTCTCTGCAAAGTCTCTTGCCCCAGAAGGCCTGATGTATCAAAACAACAAGCAAACAAAAAGTTCCTTCGGTAATCTTGCGCCTTGGGCAATTGCTCTCTGCTGCTTCGGTCTTCCTTTGCCAGGCTCGGATCCTTCTTGCAACTTGGGCCTCGCTCTGTTGGGTTCACTATGAACTTTCAAATGCAGCTTGCAACTTCTCCCTACGGACAACCATCGGCCGGGCTCACTCTTGTCTGCACACTGTTCACGGGTGTATTACTTTTCACCGCACCTCACAGGCATCCCTCAAATCAGGTTTCACGTTTGCCAAATATATAGCTCACTTTACTATTTCACAATGCAGGATTCACTTCCCTTAGCTTTCTCTTGTCAATGGGCCAAAGGCTTTCGAGTGTACAAGGGATTTGACTTGACCCTTGTAGAACTGCTCTGACACTTCACAATGCCCTCTCTTAGGGCGTTCTGGTACTTGCAGTTTCAACGAAAAAGGGGCCAGTCCTTTGAATGAGCACTCCTGCAGCACCTGATCCCTCTGCAGCTGGCCCTTCTCAGGCTTTCCCAAAATATCAAATACACACAAGTTCTTTGTTCTTGCGTTCATCTAATGTTGCAATTGCAACCTTGGGCTTACTACAATTTGGTTTGCTATCAGCTTCCTCCGACTCACCTATTGTGTCGGGTCCGCTGGCTTGGCTTGCTTCTGGAGTCAAGGACGGTACCACCGTAGCCAGCGTGCCTTCCCGCCTGTGTTATCAATGCAGGAGGCCTCTGTGCACCATTGACATTGGTCACTCCACACGTCAGCTGTACTTCCTGGTCTTGCAATTATCTTTCGGAGGATTTGCGGGTCTGAGTTGAGATGGGCAAGAGCAGTTCCCCCTTCGTCGTCCTTCCAGGTCTTGCCTCCTTTCTCCTCGGTTTGAACTGCCGATTTGGTGTCAATGTTTCCTCATGCATCCGGCCTTGCTCGTAGTGTGCTGTCGTGCTCTGCCTTTTATCCCTGGGGGGGAGGTAAAGGCCTATCAGGTGTGTGTGATTATTGTCAATTGCCCGACTCTGCCTGACCCTTGTGTTGGGACATGTCAGATAAATGGCTCTGGTGTAAGTCCGTTGTCTGTTACTGTGTAAGAAAGTGTTTGTGTCGGAAAGGGGTGGGGTAGAGCTTCAAAATATCCTACAGGGCAGGATGGGAAAAGGTTTTAGAAGGAAGGGGGCACTGTGTCTTATCCGTCAGTGTCCCACTTCCACTCCCCGAGGACCCCCCATCCAGGTGATCCTCCCGCACTGGTCCACCCCCTGGAACTGGATACAATAGCGATGGCCGTGTCCTGGCCACCTGGGTGACAGATGCCCGGGGGGCTACTCAGGAAGACACCTTCAAGTTTCTCACCTTCAAAATTTCTCATTTTAGAAATGCCTTTGCTGCGCAATCCCCCTACCCACCTGACAAAATCAGCTCTCCTTCTGAGGCGCTGTAGAGCCCGGGGACAGGGATGGTATTTTTTGACTGAACATCTTTTATAGATGCCCAATCAAAAATACCATGCTTTCCCCCTGGCCCCCAGGCGCCTTGCATACACATATAATCAAGTTGATTGTGTGAGTGTGTTAGGTGCTGTGGGACCAGGGGACAGGGATGGTACCTTTTTACTGGACATCTATCATAGATGTCCAGTAAAAAAAATACCATGTCTGTCCCCTGGGCCTCCCCAGCACCAATTGCAAACTGTTTGGCTTTTTACCCATTTTATTTTTACAAAAGTATGTTCTTGAACCAATTATTATTTATTTTAATACGTTTCCTGGGGGGAGAAGCCTCCCGAACCCTGCTTGATTGGTTCGGGCTCCCTCGCTACGCTAGTTCGCTATGGCATATCTGGGGGAAATATTTATGCCACTCCACTTAAAGAATTCACCAGCCGCCACTGACCATGGGATAGTGGTGGGGGCAGAGTGTGGAGAGCCCTGGGCCTATGGTGAGGTGGGGTGAGCCCAGGGACTGGGTGGAAGTGGGATGAGGGAGCCCAGAGACTGTGATGGGAGCAGGTGGGGGAGCCCAGTGACTATACTGGGAGTAGTGTGCAGTGACGGCACGCAATAGTTCATTGCCATTTGTACTAACTGTCCATTTGGCATTTTTGGGGGGCCCAGCATGCCCACATTTTGCTCAGGGGGGGCGCAGGCCAAAAAGGTTTGAAGCCCACTGCCCTAGAGGGTTGCATTTTTCCCTTGTCTGGTTGTCTGGAAGTCTGCCCTACAAAAGTGAAAGGGACAGCAAAACTGAGTTTTGCTTTAGCCAGGAGGGCATGGCACTGCTCTACATCCACCACCTGGCTTAGCTTTGATGAATTTGTACTTTTAAATGAAACAATAATTTATGTGGGGTCAATAGATCGGTGGTACGTAATTGACTATTAGATGCTTAAATAAGTAAGTGAACGAGAGAGTTACTGAATTTGTATTTCTATGACAAGACTGGAGGCGAGCATTATGCTTCAACTTCTTTAATTTACTACTCTTCAGCAGTTCAACAAAACTCAAAAAACATAACAAAACACTGAAAAATTTCTGAACAGACTTTTCATTTTATGGAACTATAATCCCCATAGTCTCTGTAGTCTATCCACTCCATGCTCAGCTATGACCACTTCCTGTCCCTGAGCTCCTTCTCTTCTTTTTCTGCTCTTCAAGCAGATAAGTACTATTCTAATTATCTCCCTATTGAATGGGGAAATGTATTTGTTTCAGCATTATGTAGGGGTAGGATACAATGATATGTATAGCTGGCCAGTGTAGTCAGTGCGCAGTACTGCAGGAAGGTAGGTATGCTATGCTTTGATCTTAAAATCATTAATCTTTAGCTTATCGACGTGTGCAGCGTGGAGGCGCGACGTTCATTGATTGCGAGCGGCCTTATAGAGAGAGTTCGCGGGATAGCCCATCCGTGCAGGCGTACTCCACAGCACGCCCGCCCCGTGCCATATTACCGGCACACTGGGGGTGGCTGCCCGTCGCTGTAGGAGTTCGCAGTGGCCCCGAAGAGCCGCGCCGAAGTAGAGAGTCCGCGGCCCCCTCCCTCGCGGAGGTGGAGGCAGCGGGACTCAGAGCGCCTAGATTTTGTGGCCCCCTTGTTAGGCAGAAACCTGTGCAGTTCCCTTGGGGAACACTGCAAAAGATTTAAGACTACAGGTATAGCAGTAAACCCACTTGGTAGCAGTCCGCACCACCCAGATTTACCTGGTAGCTGTGGCTGAGCAGTCAGACTCCCCTCAAGAAGAGTTAGGCAGTATGTAAAGTATACACAATAGGTACTCCAATACAATAGCACAAGCAAACACTGACCAGAGCTTGGTTTCAAAAGTATATAGTTATTTATTTCTTAAACACACATAAGTTGAAATCACTCTAGCAAAATATAGTAAAAACACTTCAAACACAGTTATAATGAAAGCAGTTTCAACCCTTACTCCTATCTAGACAACTCTAGGTTAACACCACATAATTAAAACAGAGGTGAGCGCTTAACGTTAGATGACACTCTAGTAGGTTCAAGAAAGGGATAAAAAGAAACAGAAATGGGTTAAACACACCACTCTAAGGTCCAGAACACTTGCAATAGGCTCAAAGAAGCACAAAGTCACAGGTGAGCAAAAGTCACTAGGCAGGGCCCACTCTTAGAGTAGCCGGAGCGAAAATGTGCCCAAGATCACACTGTTATTAGGGATTCAAAGTCTTGCAAAGAGTTAGAAAGAGTTTAGAGTGGCTTAGAAAGTTTAGCCAGGGTGTCCCAGGCACTCCCAGGGTCGAAAGCCGGGGGCTAAATCTACCCCGTACAGTCGGTGGCAAGGGAAGCCAGGCGGAACACGGTACCTTAAGCGGAAAGGATCCTCCAGCGGTGGCAGTTGTTCCAGGCAGTGGCAGCAAGGCTCGACGTCGGTCAGGGGAGAAGAAGTTCTCGCTGAAGAGCAGAAGAAGAAGGTCGTTGCACTGCCCGGGAAGAAACCAGCCGCGGAGTCCTCCGGTTAAAGGGTTGTACCGACTTTCGCGGTTAGGGGTAAAAGTGTGGTATTCCGGTTGCCGGGGTGCTTGGCACGGGCAAGGCGGCCACGAGATACCTCGAGAAGCGAAAAGAAGGTGAAAACTGGTTGTCCCCACCAGTCAAGGGAAGGAGCCACTCCGTTAAGAGTTCTCCTCGGTCGTCGGGAAAAGTGGTGAGACGGTTCAGCAGGGCTCCACCGGGTGGTGTCGTCGAAGCAGGTCGGCTCAGCTCTTCCCTCGTCGGATTCTTGGTCCTGTGGCGACTTCTGAAGTTCCAGTGCCCAAAGCCCTGCTTTTATGCAGCAAACCCCCATTCACCCAGCCTAGCTGTCACTCAAACATGCTAAGTGGTGAGCCGGCCGGCTCACCACTTGGGCCAATCAGGACGGAGTGCGACTTGAGTTACCTAGGTAACTCAGTCCAGGGTGCCTAAATCCCCCTCCACCCCTCCTAAGTACCCCAGACAGAGTGGCACCACTTTGGAGGGCTTCTGTGGAGAAGCCCGCCAAAAGTGGGACAAAGGGCTCCACTTTGGGTCAGAGTTACAGAGGCGAACGCCAACGCCATTTTAGAATCAAGTTTTGGCAAAAAGTCCCAACCGGAGTTATAATAATAAATATATAAACCGGCGGTATGTTTAAGGCTACCGTAAATAAATAATTAAATGTGTTAGCCTAAAACAATGGGAAATCCCATAGGGAAATATTCGCGGTCGAATATAAAAAGTAGTTTCCACTGCCACCAGCCAAAACTCGATCAGGGGGGACGGAGACGTGCCCCCTCGACTAACAGACCCTGGGGCAATCGAATTGCCCCAGCCAGTACGTCCACAATATGATGGTTTGTACTGGTTCTGTTCAGGATTTAAGACTAGTAAAGTCTTTGGTGACTTTACATGCCCTGGGAGACAGTAGTCAGTCCCAGGGTATGGAGTCTATGTTGGGGAGTCCCTAGGACACCCCTGGGTTACGGCACAGAGGGTGCTGTGTAACCCACATCACAAAAATATATGAGGCCCTATGGAGTAAAAGACCCCATAGCCCATTCAACACAAGGTTTAACCAAGAAAACACACTTCAACATGCCCAAGAGTGAGGGTAAAAGAGTCTCACTCTTGGCAGGAGAGAAAAAATAAACCCAGAAATCCAGCAAAGCTGCTGGGGGACTCACTAGGTAGGGAAATTCAGCCTAAACAGAGAATTCTCCCTAACACCCCTCCCTCGGGGAGGCAGAGCCTATAGTGCTCTAATACGCCGAGGCCCTACAGCCCCCATCTTTGCAGGGGCAGGGCCGAGAGAGCTCGCTTCTGCGTCGCATTTAGTTAAAGCGACCCAGAGCAGAGCACTATTGGATGAAGACCCGTCAGTGAATTTTGCTAATAAGCTACGCGAGTAGCAAGAACGGGCACATTGGCTCAAATCCCAGAGCGTAGGAGATCGGAATAACACGCGCATCCCGGAGCGCAGATAAACATCAGTAAACAGCTCGCAGGAACAGCTACAACCTTTGGAGGCGAATCAGCCTTTGGGCTAGACTAGATACAGCGCTCCTCGCGAGCAGTGAGGACAGAAAGACAAACGCCCATACCAGGCATACTTAAGAACTGTTCTAAATCCGGCGCAGCCACAAAAGAAAAAAAAAATATTTTTTTATTATTGGAGTAATTAAAAGGTAAAAGGAAGACAATTCCAATTTGGCATGCTAGACCATTTAAAGGACCAAAAGCACCTATAGTGAAAGGGTGTGCAGAGACACCTTCACAGGTATATCAGGCACACAGCACCTTCCCAAGATGTCGGATTTCGAGTGGAGTGAAGAGGAACAGTCATCACACCTGGCTGCCAGCTACAAGGAAGTGCTGGTGAGTTCACTTATAGATGCAGTGGCTCAGGGGGTTAAACCTCTGCAAGATAGGCTGGAGTCTCTAGAGGCAATGCTACATCAGCCTATAGACAGCGCCAGACGAGATGATCGCACGCCCACGGAACCCTCTGAAACAGGGCCAAGGGGGAGTACAAAGGCCCGGAAGAGGAAAGTCTCTCACGAACCCCAGGGTCCTTCGGATGGGGCAAAAGAGAAGGCCCCGGAGATCATCAATGCCTTCGCAAAGCTCGGTGAAGCCTATTTGCGGCACCAGACAGAGCCAGACCTCACAACCCCCACTTCAGGGGAAGTAGAAGATGGAGAAGAGGACCCAGGCTCAAGAGGCTAAGAAAAGTTCTGGACAAAGAAGTCCGCCAGCGTCTTCAGGCAGAGTGCCCTTGGCCAGACCTTCCAGGGAAAGTAGCCGAGACACCAGAGCTAGACCCCAAGATGCTGACTTTCGTATCGAAAACAAGCAAAGACCCCTGTAAAGGCATTGATAGATCTTGGAGGAGTTGTCAGGAGAAGGTGCTGGACCTAGCCGGCCCACTCGCGAAAATCATGGACCTAGCAGAAAGAGCCAGGGATACGGGAGAAGAGGTGGACCCCGACACCCTAGCAGGCTGGGCGCAGAGAGCAGTATGCCTCCTAGAGAATGCTAACTGCGCCATCGCCTCGGAACGCCGGAGAGGTCTATTATTGAAAATTGATGCTAAGCTCAGTGACCTCACCTCCTACGAGGCTGGAGAGGCATCGCAAGGACTCCTCTTCGGAGAGACTTTCGGCAAAGAAATGGGCCGCTTCGTCGGCACCTACAAGTCACTGGAGAAGGCGCAGGCCTCAATCAGGAAGATTTTTCCTAACAGAGTTTTTGGAGGGACCAGTCGCCACAGGGGTCGTTCGACTGGTCGCAACCAGAGTGGAAGAAGACCCCAGAATCCCAGGGCCCAATACTGGGAGAGTAGGCATCAGGACTCCTTCTTCCCGTCCAGAGGGCGCTTCCCGAGAGGGCAGAGAGAAAGAGGTGCCGGCCGTGTTCAAGGCTTCACACAAGGTGAGAGTGCATTACCCCCCAGTAGGGCGCAGAACTGGCATGTTCTTGAGAAACTGGCGCGCGCTTTCCAGCGATGCCTGGGTGCTACAAACAATTGTGGGTATGCACCTAGAGTTTATACAATGGCCCGTTAAGGAGCGCAAGCCTCACCAGCAGCATTTAGAGCGCGCAGAGCAGAGGCTTCTAGATCAAGAGCTATACCTGTTGGCGAAGAAGAACGCCATAGAGAAGTGTCCGGGAGACCCCAGATTTATAAGCAATATGTTTCTGGTGCACAGGAAGGAGAAAGTGCGCCCAGTGATAAACTTAAAGGAGCTAAACGGTTGGATAGTTTACCAGCATTTGAAGATGGAGGGCATCCATCAACTCTGAGACTCGCTCAGAGAGAAAGATTGGCTGACGAGGCTGGATCTGAAGGATTCCTATCTAACGATCCCAATAGCAGTAGAGTTCAGGACCTTCCTAGCTTTTCGCTGGAAAAGGCAGCTCTGGCGATTCAAGACTATGCCCTTCGGGCTTGCCTCAGCACCCTGGGCCTTTACCAAGCTGATGAAGCCGATAACGGCAGCAATAAGAGAGAAAGGAATACGTCTGATCATTTATTTAGACGACCTCCTGCTTCTAGCCGAGGACCGAGAGACGCTCAGATACCAGACAGGATTGGTCCAGGACCTGCTGTCATCCCTAGGATTCCTAGTGAATATAGAAAAGTCGGACACCGAACCAGCCCAAAGACTGGACTATCTGGGTTTCGTCCTGGATACCAGGAAGGCGACGCTCGAGTTCCCGGCTGGAAAAATTTGCTATCTCAAGAGGGAATTGAGAGGATGCCTGCAAAGACAGGTAGTGTCACTCCGAACACTGGCAAGGATAGTGGGGCTGTTAGCAGTTTCCATTCAAGCCATATTTCCCGGACCTTTACATTATCGAGCACTTCAGAGGTTGAAGATAAGGCATCTGCAGCAGGGCTTGCGATATCATCAATCAGTGTGTTACGCTCACCTGGCTCCCACAGAGGCGTCGATCTGAACTGGATGGCTGCGGTCTCCACCAATGTGACGCGTAGGGCCGAGATGACAGACTGGACTGGCCCACCTAACTTCGTTTGCTTGGCCCGTAGGAATATTCTTCTGCAAATGGAGAAAGGGAATTAACCACCCGTGGAGTTGAGCGTAAATCCCCCCACCCCCGCTGTTCTCCCCACTGATCACCTTTGATGTCTCCTCTTATAGTCTCACCTGATGGTTTGAAAAGATGAGCTCTCCATCCTGCATTGAGCGCAGGGGCGCGTAGATAACCAGTTGCTTCACTGGCTCAAAGGAATTGGTGAGTTCCAGAACGATATTGACTCCGAGATTCCCAGCAAGACGCCGTAAGTATGTAGTTCGTAAGAGTTCAAATGCCTGACTTTCACTCTTGTCCGATTCCTTGCAGGTTGCAGCTTGACCCTAGTGAAGAGTTCCTCGTGGCAACCGGTAATATTCTGGTAAGGATTTGTATTATCCAACACGGTTCGATAAAATAATGTCAATATGTAACCTATTGCTCTCCCCCTTATTCAGGCGCTGATAGAAAGTATGAAGTCTCTGGGAATAATACCTCCGGCGGTAAAATCAGATAAGTCTATTGTGATGAGGAGGGTTCCCCTTGTTAGTCCCTTGTTTCACCTTGCTGTCCTTTTGTTTCCCCTTAGGGACCGGGGTTCGGCGAAGATGCAGTGGACGCTGCGCCGACCCATGAAGAGGAATAGTACCCCCGGTGGTAAAATCAGGTAAGTCTATGGGGGGTAACTAATATTCCTCTGTGTATTCCCTTGGCTCACCTTGCTGTTCTTGTCTTCTCCTTAGGTGCCGGAGTGCGGCGGAAACATGCAGGAGGATGCAGTGGAATGTGAAGATGCTGAGAAGGCCGGTGAGTTCAGCGCGGCGCTGCAGCAGGCGAGGTGACGCGCATAAAATAACTTCTTTCCTCCTGCTCGGAGGCGCTATTGATCGGGAATTCAGGTAAGGATCAAAGGTATTGCTCTTGTTCTAACCTTTTCTCCTTCTTTCTCCCTTTTTCTAGGAGCTCCAAACTCGAGGCGGGTGTGGCAGAAGGCTGGATGCAGACTTGCAGGCACGGTGAGCATTACGCTGCTGGATGCAGAATAACGCGAAGCGTGTGCTGCTCTTCGGGCGTGGTTTAAATAGCCTCCAAAGTAGTCGCAGATAAGTATTCCTCCCCAGCCCCACCCGAGTAAAAAATTTAGTCCCTAGGTAAAGCAGTCCCTTCCAAGCCTCTTTTGGCTTGGAGCTCTTGCAGCATGGCCTGCATCAGGTAAGTTTGCAGCATGGTCTGCATCAGGTAAGTTTAAATCTATGAGCCTGGCGCCTATGGCGCCAGGACTGACTCTCCATATGAGCCTGGCGTCATAGGCGCCAGGACTGCACCCAAATAGCCCCTAGCAGGGTTGTTGGGCTTGCTTGGGATAACTTAATGCCTGCTTCCGGGGTTGCTGGACTTGGTCTGGGTCCCCGGGGGTAGGCATCATGACAGCACTCCCCCTAAAGGCCCCTCCTAAAGTCGTTCTTCCCTGTGGTTTCGGTTTGTCTGGGAAATTTCAGTGGAATTTTTTCACCAATCGGGGTGCATGAACATGGTCACTAGGTTCCCATGACCTTTCCTGTGGTCCGGAACCTTTCCAGTCGATTAAATAATAAAGTTTTGACTTTATCAGCTTGGAGTCCAGGATGTTCTTAACTTCAACTTTGGGTTCTCCTTCTACAAGGATGGGGTCTGGTGGATTGGTTAGTCTTGTCCCTGGTTGCACTGGCTTCAAAAGTGATACATGAAAGACGGGGTGATTTTGCATATTAGCAGGTAAGTCCAACTTGACAGCCACCGGGTTCATAATGGCCTTAATAGAGTAAGGTCCCAAATATCTGGGGTTAAAGGTCCATGTTCCCTTTAGAGGTATATGTTTTGTGGCTAACCATACTTGATCCCCTATCTGGTATTGTGGAGTATCACTTCTATGCCGATCAGCATCTTTTTTGTATTTTTCTTTTGCCTGTTTTAAATGTGTAGTTGCTTCCTTAAAGCCTTGTGTAATTGTAGCGTGCATATGGTCCACTGCAGGCATTTCTAAGTGTTGGGGTGAGTCAAGGTCTGAGGTTCGAGGATGGTGCCCATATAAGGTATAAAAGGGGCTTTGTCCAGTTCCAGAGTGTACTGAATTATTGTATGCATATTCGGCGATCCAGAGAATGTCTTTCCAATTACTCTCCGTCTGATGTAACATACAACGCAGGTATTGTTTGAGAGTCTGGTTGGTCCTCTCCGTTTGACCATCGGTCTGGGGGTGGTGACTGGTCGATAACCTCACATCGATTTGTGCCAATTGGCAGCATTTTTTCAAAAAATGTGAAATGAATTGACTGCCCCTGTCAGAGATCAATACGGACGGAAATCCGTGCATGCGAACAATGTTTTCGAGGAACTCCTTGGCCTGGATTGAAGCTGAAGGTAATCCCTTTAAAGGAATAAAGTGGGCCATCTTGGAAAAAAGATCCACAATAACTAGAATGGTGTTAAATCCATTGCATGGGGGTAGATCAGTAATAAAGTCTAACGATAAGGTGTGCCATGGTGTAGGCGGAATGTCTAAAGGTTGTAAGAGTCCAGCTGGTTTTTTCTTTTCACTTTTGTTTTGGGCGCAAATGCCACAAGACATCACAAATGATTTAATATCCTTTCGCCAGGTGGGCCACCAGAATTGTCTTTTAATTTTAGCTTCAATTTTTACAATACCTGGGTGCCCCTTTATTAGGGTATCATGATAACGGGAAATGACTAGCTCTTGTAGTTCCTTGTGTGGCAGAAATAGCCGCCCCTGGTAATAAGGCAGATCATTGGTGACAGAGTAGTCCGGGCCTTTCTTTACCCTGTCCTGCAGGGCTGTAGGATCAAAGAGTTGCTGGATCTTTACCTGAATGTCTTCTAGTGTCTGTAGAGTAGTCATGCGAAAAATCCTTTGTTCGGAAATTATAGGTACTGGTTCTGGGTTCACTTCTGCCTCTCCCATCCCTATCCGGGATAAGGCGTCTGCCTTACAATTCTTACAACCTGGTCGATAGGTTATCACGAAATCGAACTCGGCAAAGAACAATGCCCATCAGAGTTGTTGTGACGATTGGGCCTTGGCTGTCTTTAAATACTGTAAGTTCCGGTGATCGGTGATCACAGTAATGGTATGCCTGGCACCGAAAAGATAGTGCCACCAAGCCTTGAAGGCAGATTTAATGGCTAATAACTCCTTGTTGGTAACCGCATAGTTTAACTCGGGTGCCGACAACTTTCTGGACCAAAATGCTAATGGGTGAAGCTGGCCAGTTTCAGGGTCCTTTTGAGACAGGACAGCACCCATGGCTAGACTGGATGCATCAGTTTCCACTATGTATGGAAGTTCAGGGCGCGGGTGCTTTAATACAGGTGCAGACGTGAATTTCGCTTTCAGCTCTTGAAAGGCATTTTCAGCTTCTTCAGTCCACATAAAGCGTTTATTTTTTCGCAAGAGTGCTGTGATGGGATGTACAACATGTGAAAAATCTGGGATGAATCTGCGGTAGAAATTTCAAAGCCGAGCATGCTTTGTACTCCTTTAACTGAACTTGGTGATGGCCACTTAAGGATTGCGTCCACCTTTCGTGAGTCCATTCGGACTCCCTTTGGGGTCAGGATAAACCCAAGGAATTCAACTTCTGTGGCATGAAAAACGCATTTTTCCAGCTTTGCATATAGTTTGTGCTGGCGCAATTTCTCAAGGACTGCTCGGACGTGCTTCACATGGTCAGATTCTGAAGAGAAGTATACTAGAATATCATCGATGTATACGACAACACAAACGTCAATGAGTTCACGAAGGACATCGTTCATGAAGTATTGGAAGGCTGCTGGAGCATTGCACAACCCGAAAGGCATCACCTGGTATTCGAATAACCCATACTTAGTGCGGAAAGCAGTCTTCCATTCGTCGCCCTCTTTTACACGTACCAGATGGTATGCCCCCCGGAGATCTAATTTTGTGTATATGCAAGCGTCCTTCACTTGGTCTAGTAGTTCAGGGATCAGAGGCAATGGGTATCGGTTCTTAACAGTTATCTGGTTCAATGCGCGGTAGTCTATGCACGTTCTGAGGACACCTTCCTTTTTGGGCACGAAGAACAAAGCTGAACATGCAGGGGATTTGGATGGGCGAATAAAGCCATTGGCAAGGTACTGGTCTAAGTATTGTCGTAGGTGAAGGTTCTCTGGTTCCGTAAGGGCATAGATCCTGCTACAAGGGGGTTGTGCACCGGGTATGAGATCGATTTGACAATCGTACGATCTGTGAGGAGGTAAGGTGTTTGCCTGTTCTTTTTGGAAGACATCCTGAAATTCTTGGTATTCAGGAGGTAGTTGCATGACTGCTGTGGTTACTGTGGCCAGGCCTGCGTTCAGATTTTTTTTTTTTGGGTAACAGGTTTGTGCACAATCCGGGAAGGTTATTCTCTTCTCTCGCCAATCAATACAAGGATTATGTGTTTCCAACCAAGGTATCTCCAGTATTATTTGGAACTGTGGAGCTTTGATTAGATCAAACACAATAGTCTCTTGATGCCCATCCTGGCCCAATAGTGTCATCTCTGCGGTGAAATGAGTTACAGGCCCAGAGGCAATTTCAGTTCCATAGACTGTGGTGATGACATCTGAGGTGGTTTTTCGGCAGAGAGGTAGATTCATCCTGGAAGCCAATTCGTAGTCCACATAGTTTCCTATGGCCCCGCTATCAATGTATGCCCTTACTGCGTGCATACACGATGGCTGCCCTGAATCTATGAGGACCATTGGTATGATGAAATGCAAGGTCTGAGTAGCCTTCTTCAAGCTCGGCAAGGGGATCTCTACGTTTGTCGGTGTGGTTGTTTCCCGAGTCTGACTCCATATGGCTTTTATCAGCAGTTCCTACCACCTTCATGGGTGGTTTTACAGGGCAATCCCGTAGAAAATGCCCAGAAGTTCCACAATATAGACACAATTGCATTTGCCATCTTCTTTCTCTTTCCTTCTGGGTTAAGGGTCCTTTAAACCCTCCAATTTGCATGGGTTCTGAAGCATCTGCTCCTTTGGGGTTAGCGTGGGTTTTGACCAACGCCCGATTCCCAAACTTGGCTCGATCAGCCTTTCTGTTCTGAAGTCTGTGACCTAACTGGACCACTAAGTCTATATATTCAGCGCAGTCTTGAGGTGGGTTCACGACTTGAGCCAAGACATCCTTGAGTTCTCCTCAAAGCCCTCGATGAAATAACGTGATTCGTTTTACCTCAGGCCATCCAGTTTCCACTATCAACCTATTGAAGCTTGCGATGTAGGATAGAAGGTCCTGGTTACCCTGTGGTAGAGCCAATAGTTCATTATCCAGGGCCTGTCCTTGGGAGTGCCGGGCAAATAGTCTTTCCATGCTCGTTTGAAAGCCCTGAAAATCCCGAAGAATTGGGTCATCCTGAGTAACAAGTGGAATTGACCAATCAGCTGCACTGCCGCTGAGATATGACAATACAAAGGCTACCTTGGCTTGATCGTTTGGGAAGGCTCCAGGTCTGCATAAAAAGTGCAAGCGGCATTGGTTCATAAACACGGCGAACCTTTTGGGATCTCCGGCAAAGCGTTCGGGTGGAGCTAATGGAATATTTCCTGGTAGGTTTATTTGCACAGGGTTATTTGATAACACAGGAGCTGGATTTCCCCCGGAACCAGGTAGGGGTGCTTGTCCAGCCTGGCTTTGCAATAGTTGTCTAGCAAGGTCATCACTTTGCTCCTTTGACAAAATCAGTTCTCTCCTAAGAGCATTGGTTTCTTGGTGGGCGGAATGCACTTCAGCCCTCAGTTCCCCTAGTAATTGGGCCAATTGGTCAGTTTCTGAGGTATCCATAACGCCCGGGTGGGAATTTGTAGGTAGGCTTCGCGTTCTGTTACCCTCACCTGGCTCCCATAGAGGCGTCGATCTGAACTGGACAGCTGTGGTCTCCACCAATGTGACGTGTAGGGCCGAGATGACAGACTGGACTGGTGGACCTAACTTCGTTTGCTTGGCCCGTAGGAATATTCTTCTGCAAATAGCGAAAGGGAATTAACCACCTGTGGAGTTGAGCGTAAATTCCCCCACCCCCGCTGTTCTCCCCACTGATCACCTTTGATGTCCCCTCTTATAGTGTCACCTCATGGTTTGAAAACATGAGCTCTCCATCCTGCATTGAGCGCAGGGGCGTGTAGATAACCAGTTGCTTCACTGGCTCGAAGGAATTGGTGAGTTCCAGAACAATATTGACTCTGAGATTCCCGGCAAGACGCCGTAAGTATGTAGTTCGTAAGAGTTCAAATACCTGACTTTCACTCTTGTACGATTCCTTGCAGGTTGCAGCTTGACCCTAGTGAAGAGTTCCTCGTGGCAACCGGTAATATTCTGGTAAGGATTTGTATTATCCTACAGGGTTCGATAAAATAATGTCAATATGTAACCTGTTGCTCTCTCCCTGATTCAGGCACTGATAGAAAGTATGAAGTCTCTGGGAATAATACCTCCGGTGGTAAAATCAGGTAAGTCTATTGTGGTGAGGAGGGTTCCCCTTGTTAGTCCCTTGTTTCACCTTGCTGTCCTTTTGTTTCCCCGTAGGGGCCGGGGTTCGGCGAAGATGCAGTGGAAGCTGCGCCGAGCCGTGAAGAGGAATAGTACCCCCGGTGGTAAAATCAGGTAAGTCTATGGGGGTTAAATAATATTCCACTGTGTATTCCCTTGGCTCACCTTGCTGTTCTTGTCTTCTCCTTAGGTGCCGGAGTGCAGCGGTAACATGCAGGAGGATGCAGTGGAATGTGAAGATGCTGCGAAGGCCGGTGAGTTCAGCGCGGCGCTGCAGCAGGCGAGGCGACGCGCATGAAATAACTTCTTTCTTCCAGCTCGAAGGCGCGATGGATCGGGAATTCAGGTAAGGATCAAAGGTATTGCTCTTGTTCTAACCTTTTCTCCTTCTTTCTCCCTTTTTCTAGGAGCTCCAAACTCGAGGCGGGCGTGGCAGAAGGCTGGATGCAGACTTGCAGGCACGGTGAGCGTTACGCTGCTGGATGCAGAATAACACGAAGCGTGTGCTGTTCTTCGGGCGTGGTTTAAATAGCCTCCAAAGTAGTCCCAGGTAAGTATTCCTCCGCAGCCCCACCCGAGTAAAAAAATAGTCCCTAGGTAACGTAGTCCCTTCCAAGCCTCTTTTGGCTTGGAGCTCTTGCAGCATGGTCTGCATCAGGTAAGCTTGCAGCATGGTCCGCATCAGGTAAGTTTAAATCTATGAGCCTTGCGCCATAGGCGCCAGGACTGCACCCAAATAGCCCCTAGCATGGGTTGTTGGGTTTGCTTGGGATAACTTGATGCCTGCTTCCGGGGTTGCTGGACTTGATCTGGGTCCCCGGGGGTAGGCATCATGACACAGTGCCACTGGATCAGGAATCCAGGATGGAGCTGGAATGGTGGTTAAAGTATATGGACGCCTGAAATGGGCGTGACATTTTCGGAGACAAACCGGATTTGATTATAGAATCCGATGCCAGCCGGCTAGGATGGGGCGCAAGGTGCGGAGACCTACAGACAGGGGGGAAGTGGAGCGAAGAGGAACTCCAATTACACATAAATTGCCTAGAGTTACTAGCCGGGTCCTTTGCGATCAGAGCCTTCACGAAAGAGAAGATGAGATTGTGTGTCCTACTAAAGATGGACAACATATCAGCAGTACGATATATTAACCACTTAGGAGGTACCAAATCCAGGATGCTAGCCGAGCTAGCGAAGGACTTTTGGCACTTCTGCCTGCAATCAGGGAAATCGGTCACAGCGGAGTACCTCCCTGGGGCGCTGAACGCAATAGCAGATTGGAACTCTCACTACCTGTCGGACTCCAACGATTGGAAGCTGGATCCAGCAGTGTTTCAGAGGCTGGCCGAGAGATGGGGTCCGCTACATATAGACCTCTTCGCATCCCGGTTGAACGCTCGGACAACGGAGTATTTCAGCTGGAGACTAGACCCGGGAGCTCGAGGGACAGATGCGTTCCTGCAAGAATGAAACGCAAGGCCACACGACGCGTTTCCCCCATTCATGATGCTGAGCAGAGTTCTAGCGAAGTGTCGGAGGCAGAAGGCGGAGTTGCTAGTTGTAGCCCCATTCTGGAAGGCCCAAGTGTGGTTCCCGACTCTTATGGAGCTGACAGTGGATTACCCGAGAATACTCCCGGAAGGAGAGCACCTTCTCATGGACCCAGTTGGGTTGTATCATCCTCTGAGAGTGAGAGGGACACTTCCGCTCATCGCGTGCAGGATATCAGGAGACGCTGGGCGTTGCCAGGCATTTTGTCTCAGGCTGCTCAGCTCATCGCAGAATCCTGGGCTCCGTCCCCGAGAAGGAGCTACAACGCGGCTTGGGCTAAGTGGACTAGCTGGTGCAGAGGGAGAGGTGTTCATCCCATTTCTGCGCCAGTAGTGATGATTTTGAATTTTCTAGCACAGCTTTTACAATGTGGTAAAGCATTCCGTACCATAGGAGTGTACAGGTCCGCCATTTCCGCAGGGCACCTGCCAATCGAAGGAGTACCTGCGGGGGAGCACCCAGCAGTGATCAGGCTCATCCGAGGAGCCAAATTTAAAGCACCTCCAGAACCTCGATATAAGACAGTCTGGGATGTACTAATAGTTCTTAAGCTTCTGGAGAGCTGGCCCGGGAACAAATATTTACCCTGAAACAATTGTCGGGGAAGTTAGAAATGCTTTTGTGCTTAGTCTCTTGTAAACACGTGTCAGACGTGAGAGCTCTAGAAGTAGACAGGAAGTCATTTGGACCAGAGGGTGTAACGTTTACAATAGTGAAGAGAACTAAGACTGGGACGTCTTCTGTCCACTACCCATATTTTCAGAATAAACCTAAATGGTGGTGGCAAGCTGCATCAGAGAATATGAGAACAGGACCGCTGAAAACAGAGCTGCAAATACTACAGAATTGCTTATTGCGCATAGGAAGCCTTTCAACAGTGTTTCCACAGCTACCACAGCCAGATGGGTTAAAGAAGTCATGCATGCAGCAGGGATAGATGTGGGAAAGTATGGAGCACATTCTGTACGTGGGGCTATGGCATCTAAAGCCTTTAAGACAGGTGTATCCCTTAGAGATATTATGTTAACAGCAGACTGGTCGAATGATCGAACTTTTAAAGAATTTTATTTCGAGCCGACCAAGAGTTTAGCGGTCGCTGTGTTGGGAAGCTTTGAACAAGCATAATGCTCGCCTCCAGTCTTGTCATAGAATGAAGATTACCCCTGCTAACTGCGCAGGGAGTATTAATTCTATTAAAGACTAGGAGGCGAGCATTAAATTCCCACCCAAGCTACGTATTGCACAGGATGTTGGATTATTGCATGTGATAAGAACGTGATGAAATTGTCAATACATGGACACCACCCTGATTTCTCTGCTTTTTATTATTCCTAGGAGAGGAGCAGAAGAACAATTGAAGTAGGAGACTAGCAGAGGTAGTCATCTGCAGTCGAGGAAGTTCGACATTCAGTTTGGAGTGGTTCATGTCTTTGCCAGTTGCAGGACTTTGTGTGGATTTCTCAGGGTAACTTTTTCAAAGCGAGTAAAAGAGAGGAGGAGTTCAGGGACAGGAAGTGGTCATAGCTGAGCATGGAGTGGATGGACTACAGAGACTATGGGGATTGTAGTTCCATAAGATGAAAAGTCTGTTCAGACATTTTTCAGTGTTTATGGTTTTTGAGTTTTGTTGAAACTGCTGAAGAGTAGTAAATTAAAGAAGTTGAAGCATAATGCTCGCCTCCTCGTCTTTAATAGAATTAATACTCCCTGCGCAGTTAGCGGGGGGTAATCTACATTATAAAATGTTCATGTTGCACCTGATTGATGGAAATTCGCAAGGAAAGGGCATTATAAGTTAAGAGTTCTTTGATCCTTACTTCTGTTTTTCACTGTCCTACAGCTGCTGCTAAAACACCAAGATGCCTACCAGGCTGGAAGTGTATATCCCGATGCGTTCTACCCCGGCATCTGTAAAGAAGGTAAGAGTGGCTCGAAATAGGAAATTATAATACAGGATCATGTTTTATGTTTGCCATCCAAGGGGTTTTAAAGACCAACAGAATGTCACGGGAGCATGTATATAAGGGTGGATGGGGATGGCTGGCAATTGAAAAGATGTAATATTTAGTACGCAAAATGCCTGGCATTAACGGTGGTCGTCAGTTCACAAAAAGGCCAGGGGTAGTGGAAGTGGTGACACACATTGATGACATCACATGAAGTGATGCTGCATGCCCTCTGGTAACACAAGTACATAAATTCCTTTTGCACAAGAACACAGGCAGCCTCAGGCATATTTTAGCCTTCTTGGGCGCCATCAATGATGGGCACTAGTCACAGCAAGCTCGGGACCCACGTCATTGAAGAGGTCAAATGAGACTTAAACAAGTGTGGGGTTGCTTGTGGTGTGCAGATGGGATGTGGCGCATCAGTTTACCCTGTGCCACCCATTATATGGAGGGACAAAGCCTGATTTGATTATGGGTCTTTCCCTATTTGTAATGGCATGTGACAGGTTGAAAAGCGATGATTTCGAGGGTTGACTAGAGCAATGCCAGTGTTTTTTTTATTTCACACAAAATCTTCTAATCATCACTCTTCAGTGTTGCTGGATTTCATACTGTGCCCCATGTCGATTCATCTTGATTTTAAGCACTGTAATTATACCTGTTATTATTTCTCAATTTAATTATACTGTTGGGTCTTAGCCCTTATATGGACCCAAAAGGGGAATGGGAACTTACGGCTGTCCCGCTAGTATTGATCCATCACTAATAGTGCCGGACCGAGTAGCAGCAACGCTATTTGCGCTGGCGGTACCCTGGCAATATTACCCCTGGGATACCGCCAGACTCCTGATGAGGCCCACTGAGCTTATCAACTTGGATAGAGGAAGGGCTAATTCGGACCTGCCGTGCATCAAACTTGTGAAATAAAGGCGGAACACATGTAAGAGCCAGTGCTTAGCTTGTTGAGTTTACCACAATGCCAGACTTAAGATGCAGCGTCGCATATCTAAAAAGGCCTGTCTTTAGCTCCCTCTACAAGTTAAAGACTCAGTGGAGCTGCCTTTTACACTCTCTCAACTTCAATCGCCAGACGTACTACCCTGACAGAAACATCTACATCTACATCTGTTTCAAACTCCTTCCAGCTGTTGCTGCTCATGGAACCACACCACTTTGTTGTATCCACTTTGTTGTATCCCGTCGAGCCAGCTGAATCTGTCACTGGCAATGCTTGGACTCAACGAAAACATCCGGTGTAGTCAAGCAGCAAAGAGCTTATCCCTGCAGGAAGCCAGCTTGCTACCCAATAAAATGCACAAGGCAGCCAGGTGGCCTCCTCAGGTTATGGACTGAGGTGGGGAAGCCCTCAAGGGGTAGAAAAGCCTCAGTTGCTGGCTGAAGGAATATCTAATGCAGGTCAGACCCTGACATGGTTGCCAGACATTTGGTCGAAAAAATTTGGTCGACTGGACAAATGGTCGAACCAATATGGTCGAAAGCCAAATGGTCGAATTTTTTTTTTTTATTTTCACACCTTTTTTTTGGGGGGGGGTCCCCCCAACCACCTTTTTTTTCTAAAAAACCCTTTTTTTCCCTAAACGAAAACCAAAAAAATACATATATAAATAAAATAAAAAATTCGACCATTTGGTTTTCGACCAATTTACAGTCGACCACTTGTCTGGACAGCCCCTGACATACTAAGGAACGCTGGAACGTCTTGAAGTTTTTTCTGTTGAGGCTAACCAAGACTAGGAGAAGGGTGTATAAATAAACTGAAATGTAGGGAACAAACGGGAACCACAAATAACAGTTATATGGGGGCAGGGCAGAGAAAGGCAGGAAGGAGGTGCCAGGCTGGAAGGAACTCAAAGAATAGAGAATCGAGGATTCGGATTACACGTTTCACTGTAGGGAACCTTGAAGTGGTGTTCCAAATCATTCCCTTCTGCTCATTATGCATGCTCCATATTCCACTTGTGTACCGCCATCATGATAGGTCACATGGGGGCTGCAATGACCAAAAAGCAACTAGGCCGTGCTGAAGTGCTTCCCTGTGAAGGAGTCACAGCACCACAGAGTGCCCCTGATACCACAGCACCATGACAGAATCTCTGATGTCCTTGCAGCAAGGCCCCTTCGAGAATTCGAGCTGCACTGACTCCCCATTGCCTGTCTGTCCAAAGCTCCTTCAAGTGTTGTGCTACCAGAGGGGGAGCCAGGAGTAGCAGATGCTGTACCGCAAAGGTAGTAGTGCAGCACAAAATTCGGGGCCACCCTTGCGTGCCATGCTAGGTACCCACCCCGCCCCAAGCTGGGCAACAAATGAAGTGTTGCGCCGCTCTCCAGGCCAGCCTAGACTACCATACTTGCGCAATACACACGATGATCCTGCTGCTGCAGGGATCGCCACACACTGCGCTAGGAAAAAGATACGAATATGTGTTTAATGCATTATACAGCACACTTTGAGAAAAAATTGGCTAAAAAGCCAGAGCGTTTGCAATTGTTTTTTAGGGCAACACCAATGCAAGCAAATCACCAACAGTGCACAGGAACATTAATGCTTCAATTAATTTAATGCGTTGCTATTAAAAATGCCATGTCACAATGAAAACATGTCCAACTGGCTGCACAATATAGACCAGTCTAGGCACGTAATAAACATATTACAGTAAAACATGCAATGCCACATTAAGACATACCTAGACTGGTAGCACCAAAATGCCAGTCGAAGCAATAACACTTATCATGGTTTATTTTATCACAGATGCCAAGAAAATATGCAATGCCATAGTAAGAAACATTTAGGCTGGCTGCACCAAAATGCCAGTCCAGCCAGGTAATAACACTTAGCAGGGTGGCTTTATCAGAGATGCTGAGTAAAAAAAATGTCAAGCCACAGTAAGAAATGACTAGACTGGCTGGACCAATATGTCAATCTAGCCATTAATAAAACATTTCATGCCTGCTTAGCCTGGACATGGATGCCCATTATGATTTAGCGCACAACACCTGCACGCCCATACACAGCCCCTCTCCCTCTCACCCCCAACCTCCAAAATCAGCTCCTTGGCCCAGAGTTACCTCCACGTCCCCGTACTTACATATGAGGCACTTGGACGAGGATGAGTGGGACTAGGAGTAATGAAGATTACAGGTAAGTAAGCCAGACATTACCTCCAGGTCCCTCTACCTTATCCCAGCATTTGCGTATGAGGCAAAGTGCCTCATACGCAAGTACTAGGACGATGAAGAGTAGGGCTAGGAGTAATGAAGATTACCAGTAAGTAATCCAGGCATTAAACACAAGTACACACACACACATTCACACACCACTAACAATACACATGCACACCCAGCCACCCATACATTTATATGTGCATCTTTTGACTAGGAATTTGACAGGATGGCTGTTCGCCAACTGGACCTGGCAGCTTTTCTTGATCTTGTAGAAGGGAGGAAGGGAAACGGATGAAGATGAACAAGGCCATTACTGTAGATTGGCACATGGACGTCATTATTGACCTCTCAGACAATCAGAATGTCCGTAATGCAGTCAATCTCTGCTGGCATCAACGGATGATAGTTTTTAAACGCCCATACTGTTGCCAGGAGCGTTTTTGTTTTCATTTAACTTATTTTCAGCAGGTGATAATGTCTTACTTGCATAGGAAATTATCTTATTAACCTTGTCATACAAGAACCACAGTTAACCAACAGGTGTTAGAAAATCTGATTCCAGGAAAAACAGCTTGTTTTTCATGGTATACGACAAGTAAGGAGCTTGGGGCAGACTTCTTTTGAGTTGTTTCACAGCCTCTGTTTGATAGCCCCCCCACTCACACTTCACCCCTGCATTTAATAGATAGACTGAGAGCTCTGAGATCTCGGCATAATTCTCTTCAAATTCATGACTGTAGTCTCTCATCCTAGGCGATTTCGTAAATCATGTAGATTTCTAGGGTTTTTCAGCTTCAGTAAGACCTCAATCTTTTTTTCTGAGGATGAAGGCTCTCTGCTCTGATCCTGTGATCTAGAAGGTTTACTGTGCTTCTGCACAATTGTGCTTTCTGGAGATATCATTTTGCATTTGCAATTCTTAATTGTGTCTGCACATGGCGGATCTCCTCCAAGTATTCTTCCATAATTTTTCTTTTTATTAATTGGGCATCGATATAGGCCAAGTTCTCTCTTTCTGCCTTGTCAAGCATGTAGGAATATATTTAATTAATTCCCTCTATTCATGTATGCAATAGGCCTACAAGCACCCAAAGGCAAAGGCGAATTTGTATTGGTGTTCACGGACTACCGAGACAGTCCAATATCCATGTATCAAATCGCGAGCTAAGTATTTTTTAGAAGCTTGGATCTGGGTAAATCCCTGATGAATGAAAGGAAGAGTACACTTTGACCTGTATAATCTCTTATTCAATTCCTTTAGGTCTGCACAGAGTTTCCATTCTCTATTGGGTTTTCATATTCCTAGTACTTGTTATTACAGCGTGTATGGTATGGACAATGATGTTACGGGATTCCAAATGTTTGATAATTTCTGTGTGTAATCCCATGGATGCGAGAGGCAAACTGTAATGTCTTGGAAATGCAGGTGCCATGTAAATGTAGAGATGTGTGTTATCAGTTGTAGGAATCAACAGAAAAACATTTCTGAAAATCCAGAAACACCTGCCTCAATTGTCGTCTTTGTCCACCTGTCTATGAGGCATCAGCCAGACTGATCTGTTCTTCGACTATCTGACAGAAACATGTGACTATGTTTGGAGTGAAAATGTCCTTAATATCGAGGTAGTAACTGGTAAGAAATAACACCATTTAATTTTCTAAAGAACCACAGGTAACATTCTCCACTCCAAAGGGGCACAGGGAGTATACCATGAAATTCGCTCCTTGTTGAGTTGCTGGTCTGATATCATCAGTATTGAGATAATCTTCAGGTATTTAACCTATGATAGGATTTGCTGCGTCCATTGAAACATGTTTAGAATAGACCAACATTCCAATACAGATGTCTTGAGACACAATTAAAGTTGGGGACTTTTATTGTCGATCTGTATCCTAATGGTATCATCTTTGAAATCTACTAATGGAATCGGATTTAGAGAAAGTCCATGTTGTTGAAGAATACTTTCTAAATTTGCAAAAGCTTAACTATTAGACAAGGTCTGTTCTTTTCTGATGTGTATCTGCAAGGTATATTGCTGATTTTTCCAGAAAAAATAACTTAATTTATTTGGAATTCAGAAGCATAATGCAGCAATTGATATGATCAAAATGCTTCCTCGAGATCATTGGAATCCATCAGGTTTTGCCTGATTCTGGGCCAGATTTTGTTGTTAATAATATCTAAATAAATTGCTATTCCAGTTACTATGGCATTCTTGACATACAAATTAGAAATCACATCTCTCACGACCCAGCAATTTTGATTTATTGTTTTGGTTCCAATTGTGATCCTCAACATACACCTGCTAGTAATCAGGTGTTTTGAATCCATAATATCAAAACCTGATTACCCTTTATCTAACAGATTAAATGTGAGAATCTTCTCTATTTTTAGTAACTCTCTGAGCAGTAATTCATTGATGAAGCTTCTTTGTTCAGTCAAACAGACTTTTAAGAGAACCAGATGTTTTCCTCCGATACCTTGATTGGGAGAATATGAGCTCTATTTTTCCTTGCATGATAGTTTTTTAAAAAACTTTTTTATTATGTTTTAAAAACAAACCAAGAAGCGATAAGGAGTACAAACATCATATGCCGTAGAGTTAATCGATAATTACATTTATGGCATATCTTGTTTGCACCCTATAACTCCTAACATCCCACGCCCTCCCCTTCCTCACCCTGTTCTCACCATCCACATGATGGCTGCCCCCCTTAATCGCCCCCTCCAACTTGCATATGTATGTATATATGAGTATGATTAAGTGCGCGTCTGTGTGGGTCAGTTAATAGGTATAAGGTTGTATGCCGTGGGTGGTGTGAAGTCACGTATAGTTCAGAGGTAGGTATCTATCAATGACCTCAGTTGGTCTGCTTGTGTGGATTTATTGTGGTGCTTTAAGACAGAGCATTCTAGTGAGCATATTTTGGTAACTAGGGACAACCAGGCTTGTTTCATTGGGGCCGTGCCTGCTTTCCATTGCTGAATCAGAATTGTTTGAGCTGAGAAAAGGACTGTCTGTATTTGTTTCCTAGTCATTGGATTGCTGTGCCAATCTTCATCTATGGTCCCGAATAGAATTTGGGCCCGGGTCTAAGTCTTTGGTTGTCCCGTATATCCCAATGGCAAATTTATGTACCTTTAACCAGAACATCTTAATCCTGGGCAGGTCCATATAATATGTCCTATTGTGCCCAATTCCCTGCAGTGTCTTCAGCATGAAGGTGTGTGTTTGAGCCCCATTCTATCCATTTTGGTCGGTGTATAATATAGTTCCTGAGCCAGCTTGAACTGCATCTCCCTTTTGTGAATATTATACGACATTGCTCGTATAGCGTCAGAGAAACCGTAGATATCCCTCGGGTCAACTGGTGTTGCTAGGTCGGTGAACCAGTGTGTCGCTAGCGTCTGGTTTCTTTTAGTATTGTTCGGGATGCATATAGTATAGAAAGCACGTAGACGTGGGTATGTGGTTCCATTTTGTTCCATTTCCACTTCACCCGATGATGTATTAGCTGTCAATGTCTGTTCAGTTGTGTTTGAGCGTATTACCGTTAGTATGGTGTGGTATCGTAGCCAGTCTGTTTCATTCAGTTGTAATATTCATCTGGCCTCCTGGAAATCAATGGGGGATTGTTCATCATATAGTTCCATCATCTTAACCCCTGGCCACATACATTCTGGCCACAGACCCCCATCGACGTGGAGAGGGCAGGAGCCCCCCACCACCGTCCAGGACCGCAGGACGTCCAGGATCTCAGCGGAGACCTCCCGACTCGACGGAGGCAGCGTGTTCCCCTCACAGGATCCGCAGAAGATTTCTGCCATCTGCCCCCCCTGGGTACCCCCCTGCATCTGGCCATCTGCTCCCCCTGGGCACCTCAGCACAGAAGCCCCTACTGCCTCCTGCGCCCCTAGAAACACGCGCGCCGACATTTTAAAAAAAAAACAAAATGTTGGGCGCGATGCGGCCCGAAAGCGAGGCTTGGCATTACACGTTGCCTAGCAACGGTGTGTAGGCTGCTTTTAAGCCCACACATCCGCCGGCAGGCGGAAGCCGGCAGCCACCCAAGGCCAACATAAGGCCGTCTGCCCTGTTTGCCCCCCTCAGACCCCCATCGACGTGGAGAGGGCAGGAGCCCCCCACCACCGTCCAGGACCACAGGACGTCCAGGATCTCAGCGGAGACCTCCCGACTCGACGGAGGCGGCGTGTTCCCCTCACAGGATCCGCAGAAGATTTCTGCCATCTGCCCCCCCTGGGCAGCCCCCTGCATCTGGCCATCTGCTCCCCCTGGGCACCTCAGCACAGAAGCCCCTACCGCCTCCTGCGCCCCTAGAAACACGCGCGCCGACATTTTTTTAAAAAAACAAAATGTCGGGCGCGATGCGGCCCGAAAGCGAGGCTTGGCATTACACGTTGCCTAGCAACGGTGTGTAGGCTGCTTTTAAGCCCACACATCCGCCGGCAGGCGGAAGCCGGCGGCCACCCAAGGCCAACATAAGGCCGTCTGCCCTGTTTGCCCCTGTTCGCTCCGGGGAGCTACTGTTACTGATAGACCCCTGATTCCCCACGCAAAGTTCACAGGCAAACTCCGCATTAAAGAAAAACTTTTTTAATGCACTGAACGCGGATGATCGTATATATACTGGACATTAATCCACGTGAGTACTGTTACTGTTACACTGCTATGCTATAACTAGCTACAGTAGTGCTCCCCTGTTACCCGTGTCACGTGCTATGCCCCATGCCCTGAATCAGACACCCATTGTCCTATGTTGTGCTTTTTGATCGTTATATGGTTCATGCTATGCCTGGTGTTGTGCCTCACGGTAACCCACAAGTGAATTGTGCCCCAGGGTCGCCTACAGACCAGTTTAGAATTGTATTGTGCCCTATGGTCGCCCACAGACCACATTTCAGTTGTGTTGTGCCCCATGGTCGCCTACAGACCAGTTTAGAATTGCATTGTGCCCTATGGTCGCCCACAGACCACATTTCAGTTGTGTTGTGCCCCATGGTCGCCTACAGACCAGTTTAGAATTGTATTGTGCCCTATGGTCGCCCACAGACCACATTTCAGTTGTGTTGTGCCCCATGGTCGCCTACAGACCAGTTTAGAATTGCATTGTGCCCTATGGTCGCCCACAGACCACATTTCAGTTGTGTTGTGCCCCATGGTCGCCTACAGACCAGTTTAGAATTGTATTGTGCCCTATGGTCGCCCACAGACCACATTTCAGTTGTGTTGTGCCCCATGGTCGCTTACAGACCAGTTTAGAATTGTATTGTGCCCTATGGTCGCCCACAGACCACATTTCAGTTGTGTTGTGCCCCATGGTCGCCTACAGACCAGTTTAGAATTGCATTGTGCCCTATGGTCGCCCACAGACCACATTTCAGTTGTGTTGTGCCCCATGGTCGCCTACAGACCAGTTTAGAATTGCATTGTGCCCTATGGTCGCCCACAGACCACATTTCAGTTGTGTTGTGCCCCATGGTCGCCTACAGACCAGTTTAGAATTGCATTGTGCCCTATGGTTGCCCACAGACCACATTTCAGTTGTGTTGTGCCCCATGGTCAAATTGCTCTTTTGTGATATTGACTGCCCCAAACTGCCCTGATTTACTTTGTTGTCTGACCAACAGCGTTTTTGGCCCACCTACCTGTACATCTCTTGTTTACCAATGCAGCCCCCTAGCCCACACCCCAAAGCGCCTACATACCTCCCTTCCACTTTTTCCATCTTTCTCACATCCCTCTCCTTTCTGGCCACCTGCAACATGCTGCATGCGCACCCAGACCAACATGCCCACCTTTGCCCTACCCCACCATCTGATCTCATACACAACACACCGTCATATGCACTCCATCCCACATTCAACCTCCTTACCGATCCGGTCGGACACCACCCACTCCACCTCAGGCTCTGTAGACTAAGAACTCGCACCAAACACCTCCTTACTCTCCGCAGTACTCCACACTCCTTAGGAACTACAGACTCAGCTCTCGCACCCATACTTCAGCCGCCCAGACTTCCTTCCCTGACCACGCTCACTACCTTAGCTTGCATCACACTGCATGTGCCACACGCAAGCCTCACACACCCAAATTCACACCGCCCTCCCCCAGCACCACCAACACACACACTCTACATCCAAACTTAAGATGCGCTCTCATCAACGCGCGCTCTGTCCATGCCCATGCCATTGAAATCAATGACCTTATCACCACCCACAATCTCGACATACTTGCCATTTCCGAAACCTGGCTCCAGGAAGCCTCCAGTCCTTCCATTCACCTCGCTCTCCCTGAAAACTGTACCATCCTTAGACAGGACCGTAAAAACCTAAAAATTGGTGGCGGTGTCGCCCTCATCTTTAAGGACACCCTCTCCATAAGAATGTGTAATCAACAATGGGACAATAACGCCGATCTCCTCACTGCCAAACTAGCCCTTTCACCTAATTGCACCATAAACTTCTTTATCACCTACAGACCACCAGGATCTCCCCTTGACTACCAAAAGCAACTCGTCCAAAACATAGGCAACAACCTCAAAAGCACCACCAAAAGCATCCTTCTAGGGGACATTAATCTTGGCTTAGCTGACCCGAAGGACAAAGCAGCTGCAAATTTAGCCAAAGAATTATCTAACATGTGGTTCGAACACAAAATTACTGCACCCACTCACAGCAAAGGCAGATCCATTGACTGGCTAGCTGATCACAACTGCTCATCTGCAATTACCTCCATCTCAGCCCTTCCTTGGACGGACCATCACCTCATCCAATTCACCATTCCTACCACGCCCACTCATAAAACCTTAACTCATGCCCCACCCGCTAAAGTAAGAAGCTCCAAAAAACTCACTGCTGCCAACCTCGCCCCTCTCCTTGATACCCTGCAACTCAAGCATCCATTCCCCCTTGACCTACATCTCTAGCCAACATCTACTCCAGCACACTCACTCAAGCCATCGATTTCATTGCCCCGCTAGAAGAAAAAAAAGGGAAAAAATCAATACACTGCAATTCCTGGTTCACTGAAGAACTATCCGTCCTACGCACTAAGAAACGCAAAGCCCTATCCAGGTGGCAAGCAGCGCCTAACCAATCCTCGCTTAATGACTTTAAAGAGATCTCTCTGACCTACAAAAAAGCCATATTGCTTGCTAAATCCGAATCCTACAACCAGAGAATCACTAATGCCAGTTCCAAATCAAGAGAAATTTTCTCCATATTCAAAGAACTCACCACACCAGCCTCCAGCCCAGACGAAATCATCAAGGATGAAGCATGGTGTACAGGCATCCAGGCTGCTCTCCTCAACAAAGTTAAATTACTCCAAGACAAAATATCCTCCCAACGCAAAGCTCTTAACACCCCCACCTGCCCGTCCATACCTCTCACCTACAACTCTCCTTCACAAACACCCCTTTTTTCCTTCAGAGAAGTCTCAGAGACGGAAGTCAAGGACCTCCTTAAAAAATCAAACCCTCCACATGCAAAGGGGATATCTGCCCACCCTCCGTAATCAAAGAGTGCGCAGAATACCTCACCCCCATCATCACGGCTTTTATCAATGCCTGTTTCGCATCTTGAAGTGTACCACAATGCCTAAAAGAAGCCTGGGTCCGCCCGCTCCTAAAAAAAACCCTCTCTCGATCCTTCCTCCCCTAACAACTATCGCCCCATCACCACCGTCCCCTTTCTCCTTAAAATCCTAGACAAAGCCGCACACAATCAAATCCAACACTACCTGGAAACCAACACCATCCTAGGCAAAAGACAGTCAGGTTTCCGCAAAGGCCATGGGACTGAATCTGCTCTTCTAGATTTAAAAAATCAAATTACTAAAATAATGGACACAGGCAAACCTGCCCTCCTCCTCCTACTCGACCTTTCTGCAGCATTCGATCTGGTCGACCTCAGCATTCTCACATCGCACCTCTCCAATGCTGCACACTTCTCTCACAAGGCTACCACGTGGATCACATCCTTCCTTGAAGGCAGGGCCATGAAAGTGTACTCTGACCAGGATAGCGCCCCCCCCACCACTATCAATTGTGGAGTCCCACAAGGGTCCTGCACCGCACCGACCCTCTACAACCTATTCACCAAACCCCTCTTTGACTTACTGGACTCCCTCAACATAGTGTACACCAACTACGCTGATGACACGCAGGTCCTCCTCCCCCTCTCTGGAGACTACGACCTTGACTCAGAAGCCCTCCTCAAAATCTACTCGACTATCCAAACATGGATGGCTATCAATGGTCTCTGCCTAAACGGAGACAAAACCGAAATCATCATCTTAGCCCCTAACGAAACTCTAACCAAACTCAGCCCCGATTATTCGCACATGATCATCGACAGTATTAGCATACCTGTCTCCTCTGCCGTCAAGACCTTAGGAGTCTTCATTGACGCGACACTCTCAATGACAAAACAAACCAGCGCCATTGCCTCAGCTTCTGCTCTGACTACCAAACTCATCTACGCCATAAAACCCTACCTCACCACGCCCAACTGCCTCTCCATAGCCAGAGCTACTATAGGAGCCAGATTGGACTACTGTAACGCCCTCCTGGCAGGCACCTCGTCAAAAAACCTAAACAGGCTCCAAATAGTGCAAAACAATGCCCTCCGTGCTGCACTACACATTCCCAAAACTGACCATATCTCACAGGCCAGAAGACGCGTCCACTGGCTCCCAGTCAAGGAAAGGATCAACTTTAAAATCCTCACCCTCACACACAAATGCATCAACCACACAGCACCCCCCTACCTATCTGAAACTATAACCAAGAACTCCTCCATCCGCCCCAGAAGAAGTCATCACGCCAACCAACTCCAAGTACCCACTGTAAAAAGAGCTAAAGCCGGCGGCATTGGCTTCCCTCACATAGCACCTAAGCTCTGGAATGCCCTCCCCAACTCGCTCAGAGCAGAACCATCTCTGTATCTCTTTCGCAAATCCCTCAAAACCACGCTATTCAACTAACTCCACCTTCCCTTCACCCACTTCAGCTCGCACACATCTGATACGAAAAGTGTTCGACACGAAATGCTTCCTGTAATGAAAATTGCTTTGTAACCATCTTCCTTCCATTGTAACCAGGCTATGTATGTATTCATGTAACAGCGCCACGATGCCCCCGGGCTGACGTGCGCTTTAAATAAATCCGAATAAATAAAATAAATAAATAAATACATTCTTGGTAAGTGTGTAGAGAGTGGTCCAGGCCTATCGACAGTATTGCCCTTACACTGATCCACGCAGGGACGACTTGTTCATCCGCACCCAAGAGCGCTCTAATTTTATGCCATTGTCTCAGCATTGGGCCCAGTAGAGGGTGTGAGTGTACGTTCTCAGGCATCTTTTTTAGGGGGATAGCCTGAATTTCCTGCGGAAGTTAGGGGGCCATTATTATTATAATAATAATAATAATAATGATTATTATTATTATTATTATTATTAGGGATAATTATATGCGCTTCCAACTTGGCGTGTCTGTCATATCGAGCCATCTCTTGGCCCAGCATACTTGGGCCGCTTGATAGTAAGTGCGCCCGTTTGGTGCTGCTAGTCCCCGGTCCCTTTTGGTGGCCTGGAGGACTTCCAGACAGAGTCGTGCTTTTTTACCCCTCCGGAGGAATCTGGATAGGTAAGTGTCTAGGTCTTTGTACATCTGGCATGTTGGTGTGCATGGTAGCATCATGGCCAGATATATCAATTTAGGGAGGGAGTCCCTCTTGAATGCATTGATACAGCCTACGAGGGACAGAGGTATAGTGTTCCATCTGGCAAGGTCAGATTTTATTTGATGGAGGGTCGGGAGGTAGTTCAGTCCCATGATTGTATCCAGCAAGGGGCCAATTAATATTCCCAGGTATTTAATGTTGTGTAGTTGGAGATGGAACAGGACGAATCCACCTGGGTCCCATGGTATAACTGTTCTGAGCGGGAGGATTTCTGACTTTGACCAATTAGCTTTGTATCCTGTCATGGTGCCATATGATTGTAGGAGGTATCACAGTTGTGGTAGGGATGTATGCTTTTTACTGACATATAGCAAGAGGTTGTCTTCATATAAGGAAACCCGATGTTGCATTGTCCCCGAAGGTAAGCCTTAAAGGCATCCCAGCAGTCATTGGCGGGTTGTTCCTCTGTCAGGGTAGTCTGCCAGAATGTGTTTATGTCAGCCTCAAGATGTTTTATGAAGTCAGGGTAATTCAGTGCTCTAATATTTAGTCGCCATGTCGGTCTTTTTTGCAGAGCACCCGGGAATAGGATGTGGAGGATCACAGGTGCGTGGTCGGATACTGTTATAGATAGCATTTCATAATGTCGTATTGATGAGAGAATGGATTTGGGGGCTAGCCAGTAGTCAAGTCAAGACTTGGAGACATGGCGATTTGAGTAGAAAGTAAAGACTCTGCGGTTCTGGTGCATGGCATGCCATATATTTACGAGGCCTAAATCCGTCATTACGTTTTGTAGTGTGGTGCATTTCCATGGGATCAATTGTTGCATCTAGGTTGTACCTTGTCTGTTCAGCGTGGGGTCTAGCGTTGTATTCCAGTCTCCCCCTATAATGGTAAGGTTTCCTAGCAGGTGCTTGCATTTTGGGAACATATGTCTGAAAAATGATGGGGGGTCCATCGTGGGTGCGTATATATTAATAAAGGTGATTGGGCTGTGTTGTATGAGCCCACATAGGAGGACAAATCTACCCTCTACATTTGAGATCAAATGCAGAGTATGGATTGGGATGTGTTTGTGTATCAGGATAGACACCCTTCTTTTCCCCATGTGTAGGGAGTGTGCGGTTGTACCGACCCATCCCCGGCTTAGTTGTCCAGATTCTCCTGCGTCAAGATATGTTTCCTGCACATATGCGATGTCGCATTGTAGGTCTGGTAGGTGATTAAGTATCCTCCTTCTCTTGATAGGATGGACAATGCCTTTGCGCGTTAAGAGTCACAAGGCGTAAATTGATCGCCACATTCCTATCTGTAGGAGAAGAGCGATTAAATTGGACTGACATTGGATATCTGTGTAATATGGCCTCCTATTGTATTGATCCTGTGTGACAAAAATTTGCGTGTATTGAGTAACTTCCCAAACAGCAACCAAAACAAGTAACTTTGAAACATTAATGTTAACATTGGGATAGTAAACCTTATCTCAATACAAGGTCGAGCTAGCTTATGCAACAGGAGGGGTGGGGGGCTGGTCCCGCGGATCCCCACAACCCTTGCATGTCCGTGGCCCTGATAGGGCTCGCTGGTAGTTCCAACAAGAAATAGAAGGGGTGATGGTATGAAAACAAGAAAATGTGAAAATATAAAAAGATATAGACAAGTGTAGTAGTATGGTGGGGGCCTGGGATGGCCCTGGGTGATGAGCAGTTCAATGGTATCTCGCCCGCACAGATTGTGCCATGTTCAGTAGCCGGGAGAATTATGCATGGTTTTTGCATGCTTGTCGTTTGATCAGGAGTTTTTTTGCTATTCTTCGGTCATGATGGCGCTTCGGTTGTGGTTATGGGATCCACTGCCGGGATGGTAATTTTTATCGAGGGGGTGCAGTGGGAATTTGTTTGTCAGGTCGGGGTCTTGCATCCTTCCTGACAGGACCCTCTGGTCGTCTGCCAGATAGTAATCTTCTTCCTTTTGATCATCACTGTTAATGCCACTGTGATACTTCTGGGTGGTTGCCTAGCGCCACATTTTCTGTCTCTGCTAGAAGACAATGTTGTGATGTTGGAGGTACGACCATGCCCCTTCAGGGTAGTGAAGGAGTGCCATTGTTTGTCTAATTGGAGGCACCACGTGGCTGGGAATTTTAGATCGGATTTATGGTTTCATGTTTTTAGTGCTTCAAAGAGAGGGTTACAGCTTCTTCTCCTTCTAGATACCTCTACCGAATGGTCGTCAAAGATGCACATGTTGGCCCCCTCTGCTTGGATTGGGCCAGCTGCACGGTAAGCCCGTACAATGGCCATTTTATGCTGGAAGTTGAGAAGGCACATTGTAATGGGACTCTGGCGCTCCTCCACCGCTGGTTGGGGGATATGGGCTCTATGGACCCTTGCAATCACATTCATTCTCGGGTTTTGGATGAGCAGTTTCTCCTTGAGAAAGTGATATGTGTAGGATTCTAGGTCTGTTCCCTCCACCTGCTCTGGTAGACCGACATTGCGTAGATTGTTGCGACAGGAGTGATTTTCTTGATCCTCGACATAGGCCCTGTACTTCTCTGATTAGCGTCTAGTTTTGTTGTGTTGTTTCAGTGTTGTACTCGAGTGCACTAATGCGCTGTTCATTGTCCGTGGTGCAGTCCACTTGAGCGTTTAACTGCGTCTGAACATCTTGTAGGTCCCTCCTGATTTCTTGGACCGTGTTGTTTGTCTTCTGTGTCCTTTGGCCTATTATTCTCATCTCTGTTAAGATCTCCTGTAGCTGGTTTTGGACATCCATTTTAGGTTGTTGGCGTACTGAGCGGCGCAATGAAGCTTCCGTCAGGCTTGCCTCAGCGTCATTGTTAGTAGTAGTGCAGTTCGTCGGCTCTGTATTTGCCATGCCCTGGTGGTGTAGTGGTCGTGGATCGCCAGTTGGTTTTTCCCTTCCTGCAGCCCAGTGTATCCCCAGACCGAGGAGTCGCAAGGAGCATTCTGCTTGTGTGTTCCTCCTTGAATTTTTCAATCTTGGTGGGGTGTCTACTTGCCACGAGAGGCGAATTGCTGGAAAAGTGGTATTTCAATCCGTGGTGTGGGAGTGCCCTTCTTGTGGACCTGGATTGGGCTCCTATTTTCCTTTTCCACTGACGTGGGGGCCCCTTTGCGGGTGTGGGTCTTGTCTCGCCTCTTAATTTCTGTCCCTAGGTTTGGTAAGTGGTTGCTAGAGGGTGTTGCCGCTTGTAGATCCTTTTGCCTCCTTCAGAATGGGGGTCCCCTGCTCCCTCCAGTGACTCTGTTCAGGCCCAGGTTAGGGCTTTGGGGTGGGCGTCATTCAGAGGGAGTTAACGCCATGGTTGCCTTCCCCAAATTCCCTCTACCTTTTGGTCAGGCGTGTCGTTCGCTCGGGCTCCTTGCTGTGTGTTGTCCCTCTTTCCGGGTCCTCTTTCAGTCCACCGCGCTGGTCCGTGGTTGTTGGCGCAGCGGGTTCCAACTAGGGATGAATGGATCCGGCTGTTCCTCCTGTAGATTCCTCTCTACACGCCCGCCTCTGGTTTGCGTATGATAGCTGACACAGTACTGCCCACTGTATATCACATGCTTAGCATGTTTACCACACCCCACTACCATAGCATGCTAGGTGCATTGCTCTTCTTTAACACCATACTGCTTTATGCCTTGTTGGATCCCTTCAAGTGTCTCAAACCCCTCAGCTTAAACAACAACACCATGACTAACTTCCACAGGCCTAACATTACCACTCACTGCACCTCTTCTTCCCTCACACACTCTCCTAATTGCCACTCCAGACTCCTCAGACTCAGATCTCACACTCTAGCCATGCGCACCTACACTAGTCCAACTCTTGTAACATTTAGAAACCTTAGATTAGGAACTCGCACCTCTGGCAGACTCTACACTCACCACTTAAACGTGCATAACACCTTTCTCAGTACTTTACCACCACATAACTCTAAGACCAACCCCTACTCAAATCTCAGAAGTCCACACCCAAAGCTGCCAAACAATCTCGACTAAATAGAACCAACGATGCGCCACAATATAAATGTTCCCTACTTAATGTCCGCTATCTTACCGATCATGCCATTGACGTCAATTACCTTATCGTAAGCCAGGACCTAGATATACTGGCCATCACAGAAACATGGCTCACAAGACACCGGGCCCAACTATCGCACTAGCCCTACCCCCAGGTTACTCTATCCTTAGACAGGATAGACACACTAAAACAGGAGGGGGGTTGCATTGATTTTCAAAGAGGCACTTACCTTTAGGCTTAAACCCCGCAACTGGGAGGGTAATGCTGACATACTATCAGCCAAACCATCACTATCTCCCAAAAACACCATAAACATGCATGTCATCTTTAGACCACCAGGCATCCTGGCTGACTTCCAAGGACACATCACATACTTACATAGTGCAAATATAAAAAAATACACTAAAACCCTACTCTTAGGCGACATGAACCTAGAATTTAATGACCCACTTGATCAAGCCGCCACTTCACTCACCAAGCACCTGACAGATCTGGGTTTCACCCAGAAAATCACAACCCCAACCCATGCCAAAGGCTGCTTCCTTGACTGGGTGGTTGACCACAATTGTGACTCCAACATCACCTCTAACATCGCTTACCCTTGGACAGACCATAACTGCATACAATTCACCATCCCCGCAGCGCCTAATACCAAAATCACCACTCACGCTCCTGCTACTCTAGCAAGAAGTGCAAAAAAGCTCACAGCAGATAACCTCCTCCCCTATCTCGACACCCCCTGCTTAGCTCCTCCCTTCTCGCAAGAGCCAAATATCCTAGCTGATATATTCAAGGACACAATCACTCATGCAGTCAACATCATTGCCCCACTAGAAGAAAAGAAGGAAAAAAAGTATTTACACTCCAACTCCTGGTTCACGTACGAGCTCCAACACTTACGCAACAACAAACGGCAGGCGCTTAAAAACTGGCAGGCTAACCCCTAAAGACACAGCTAAAGAAAATTTCAAAACTATTGCCAAAAAGTACAAAGAATCAATTTTTATTGCTAAATCTCAAGCCTACAATAGCTGAATATCCAAAGCCAACTCCCAGTCCAAAGAACTCTTCACTATCTTTAATGAACTCACAGACCCTCAGATCTGCATGGACGAAATTATTAAAGATGAAGCATGGTGTAACAGCATACAAGCTAAACAAAATAGACATGCTACAAAACAAAATTCTAAACCACTATCAAACCCTACTGAATCAGAACAAAAGCCAGCCAGCACTGTCCCTGCTCAACAGCAAAGCCATCAAGCTCCCCAAATTCGCATTTAAAGACATCTCTGAAGCAGGAGTCATAGACATTCTTAAACATCTCAAATCATCGCAATGTAAGGGTGATGTATGCCCTTCCAACATTATTAAGGATTGTGCCGAGCCACTGGTCCCTCTCCTTACCGCTTTCATCAACTCTTCATTTAAATCAGGCATTGTCCCTGACAGCCTTAAGGAGGCCTAGGTGTGCCCCCTTTTTAAAAAGCCTGCACTAGACCCTTCCCAGCCAAACAACTACCGGCCCATAACAACCGCCGCATTTCTGCTCAAACTACTAGACAAAGCCGCTCAAATCCAGATCCATCTTTACCTAGAAACCAATTCCATCCTAGGAAAAAGGCAGTCAGGATTCTGCAAGGGGCACGGAACGGAAACCGCCTTGTTAGATCTGAAAAATCAAATAACACAAATCCTAGACAATGGCAAACCCGCACTCCTCCTCCTTCTAGACCTATCTGCGGCGTTTGATCCCGTGGATCATAAAACCCTCACCACACACCTCACACATGATGCACACTTCTCCGAGCAGGCAGCAACCTGGGTCACCTCCTTCTTAGAAGGTAGAGCGATGAATGTCTTTTCCAACACAGCAAATGCAGCTCCCACCATTATTCACTGCGGCGTCGTCCTTCAGGGACCCTGTACTGCCCCCACACTCTACAATATTTTCACTAAGCCTCTTTTTGATAGACTGGATGCACTTGGGATCGTATACACCAACTATGCTGACGGCACCCAAGTGCTCATTCCTCTAACCGGTTCATACTTCCAAGATGCTACGACCCTTCAGCAAATCTACGCCACTATACAAGCATGGATGGCTACCAATGGCCTCTGCCTCAATGGGGACAAGACTGAGATTCTTATTCTTGGCCAAAAGTCCACTCTAGCCAATCTAGACTGTCTCTAGGCCAATTTAAAGATCGACAACCGCATCATCCCAGTTCTTTCATCTGTTAAGACACTAGGGGTCCATATAGATGCCACACTGTCCATGAACAAGCAAGTCAGCGCTATTGCCTCAGCCTCCGCCCTAAGTACCAAACTCATCAACGCCATCAAACCCTTCTTAACAAAGGACAACTGTCTCTCTATAGCTAGAGCTACCATAGGGCAAAGCTTGATTCTTGTAATGCACTGCTTGCAGGTACCACAACTAAAAACATAAATAGACTCCAAATCACTGAAAATAACGCTCTAAGAGCAGCCCTAAGTATAGCAAAAAGAAATCACATTTCACAAGCAAGACAATCTGCTCATTGGCTCCCAGTCAAAGACAGCATCACATTTAAAATTCTTACCACCACACAAATGCATTAACTTCACTGCACCATCCTACCTCTCAGACACGCTATCTAGACACACATCAACTAGGCCTACAAGAACATGCTAATCCAACCAACTCACCATCTTGCGCCTCCACAGAGCTAAAGCTGGAGGAATAGACTTCCCATACCTAGCCCCCAAGCTATGGAATGCGCTCCCCACTGCACTCAGAGCAGAAACCTCCCTCCTTGTATTTCGTAGAAATCTGAAAACTGCTCTATTTAATTAACTCCTGCTCTAACCCCTCGGTTCTCCTCTCTCACCCTCTTCATGCTGCGCTACAAACTATATGTTCTACAATGAGCACATTATGTTTGCCTGTTTTTGCTATTGATGTAACCAAGCTCTGTTTGCTATCTATGTAACCAAGTTGTCACCCTTCACTGTAACAAGCACCATGATGCTCCCGAGCTGTTGTGCGCTATACAAATCGGAATAAATAAATAAATAAATAGCTGTCCGGGTCGGGGATCGTAGCACGGTACCTGCGGGTCTAGTGGTTGCCCAGTGTTAGGCAGAAACCTGTGCAGTCCCCTCTGTGACCACTGCAAAAGATTTAAGACTACAGGTGTTTGGCAGTAAACCCACTTGGTAGCAGTCTGCACCACACAGATTCACTTGGTAGCTGTGGCTGAGCAGTCAGACTTCCCTCAAGAAGAGTTAGGCAGTATACAGAGTATTCACAATAGGTCAAAAGAACATAGTGGAACAAGTAAATACTGACCAGAGCTTGGTGTAAAAGAGATATAATTATTTATTTAAAACCACAGCTAGAAAAACACGCAGGCACTAATAGTAAGCAATTCAAAAACACGGTCACTAAAAGATATACACTCCCTTAGAAGAATATTAGACAAGTCTTAAGTAAAGCCCCACTTATTTTCAGACAGCGGTGAGCGCTTAACGTGGATGGCACTCTAATAATTCCTTTAAATAGGGAGAGAAAAGCAGAGTATAATATCAAACATATCCCAACACTTTCATAAGAACAAAACAAGAGAGGAAGGCAAGTAAAACCGTGAAGTTAGAGTTCAGTAGGCCGGATCCACTTCAAGAGGATCAGGACGAAATGTGTCCAAGGTCACACAGTTGAAGTGCACAAGAGTCTTGCAAAGGTTCAAAAAAAGTTGGACCAAAAGAAAGGGACCAGTTAGAGGGTCAAGGCGGCCAGCCCAGTCCAGAAGGTTAAGGGGTTATTATTACCTTGTAGCAATCTTTAGAAAGGGAGGCCTGGCGGACACGGTACCTTAAAGTGGTTAGAATACTCCAGCGGGGGCAGTTATTCCTGGCAGCGGATGCAAGTCGGTGCTTCGTCCGGGGAAAGAGAGGATCTCGTCGGGGAGGAAGACAGGAGTCAGATGCACTGCCAGGGAAGAAACCAGCTGCGGAGTTCTCAGGTAAAAGGAGCGGTCCTTTGATTCACGGTCCAGTGGCAAGTGGCTATCCGGTTGCCGGGGTGCTTGGCACGGGAAATTCGACCACAAGACGGCCTGGGATGCAAAGAGAAGAAGGTAAACTGGTTGTGCCCACCAATCAGGGGAAGAAGCCTCTCCAGCCGGGAGATCTTCTCTGTAGTCGGGAAGTGGTGAGTCGGTTCCGCAGGGCTCCACCGGTGGTGTCGTCGTATTAGGTCGGCTCAGCTTCTCCCTCGTCGGATTCTCAGGTCCTGTGGCGACTTCTGAAGTTCCAGTCCCCAAAGCCCTGCTTTTATGCAGCACACCCCCATTCACTCAGCCTAGCTGTCAATCAAACATGCTAAGTGGTGAGCCGGCCGGCTCACCACTTGGGCCAATCACACAAGAGTGCGACTTGAGTTACCAAGGTAACTCAGTCCAGGGTGCCTAAACCCCCTCCCACACCCCCTGTGGTACCCAGACAGAGTGGCACCACTTTTGGAGGCTTCTGTGGAGAAGCCCGCCAAAAAGTGGAACAAAGGGCTCGACTTGGGTTGGAGTCACAGAAGAGAACACATTTTAGAATCGAGTCCTGGCAAAAAATACCAACCGGCGAATTAATATTAAATAAATAAACCGGCGGTATGTTCGAGACTATGAGAATTAAATAATTAAAGTTGTAGCCTCGAACAATGGGAAAATCCCATAGGGATATATTTGCGGTCGAATATAAAAAATAGTATCCACTGCCACAAGCCAAAACTCGATCAGGGGGGGCGGAGATGTGCCCCCTCGACTAACAGACCCCGGGGCAATCGAATTTCCCCGACCAGTACGTCCACAATATGATGGTTTGTACCGGTTTCTGTTAATAATTTGGGACTAGTAAAGCCAATGGTGACTTTACATGCCCTGGGAGACAGTAGTCAGTCCCAGGGTATGGAGTCTATGGTGTGGTGTCACTATGACACCCCTGTGTTACTGCAGGGAGGGTGCTGTGTAACACACATAGTAAAAACACATGAGACCCTATGGAGTAAAGGACCCCATAGCCCATAAAACACATTAACAGTCAAAGGAACACCATAAATCATGTCCAAGAGTGGGAGAAAACGAGTCTCACTCTTGGCAGGAGAAAAAAACAAACTCCAGAAATCCAGCAAAGCTGCTGGGGGACTCACTAGGTTAGGAAATTCAGCCTAAAGAGAGAATTCTCCCAAACACCCACTTCGCGGTGAGCCATTAGGGTTTGGCAGCGGAAGGGGCACGTCAGGCGCAGGCCGTCAGTGCGGCATTTGTGGGTCCCTTTCGTTATGCGATACGCCACATAGACGTGACGGTTATGCCAGGTGCCATATTGCGATCACAGCGACGACTGGCCGCTTGATGCAAAGCATTGGTTCTCCCTTTGGTCCGGCTGCATTCAACTTCATTATTCCTGTATTCATGTGTGCTTCATCTTTGTCTTCCTGTGAAGTGAGTTAATGTCCCAAGCAGTGCAGGTTATGCGGTCTATTGTCATTCATTTTTGCTCATGTGAGCCAGAGCTTATTCACTCGCTGGCCATCTTTCCCAGGCTCTCGTGCGCCCCCCTCCTTTCATAATAGTTAAACTGATTATTCTATCTCCTGAGTTATCCACCAGTTGACCAAGACCCTCGCTGGAGGTCCGCTTCAGTGTGTTTTCATCCAGACTGGAGAACCAGTCGGTATTTGGTGGGAGATGTATTCTTAAAGGTTCGCTCACTGTCACCTTGTTCCTTCACAGATATGATGGTTATGTCAGGGAGTTCAGTGATTTGGAAGGGAATTTCCACTTAGGCTGCATGGTTTTCAATCAGGTGACAAGTATCGTTTGAAATTAAATGAATGGCACTTATTTTTTATTTGATTGGGCGTGAGGTTTGAGCCCAGAGACCTGGTTCATGCAGTTTATCAAAGGTGAAAGCCTTCAAAGTGCCCTGTTTTGATTTCCAATTTGGTGACTCCATGTACTGGAACATCCTTTCCTTCGAAGCTGTTTAACTGTCCAAGGAGGGGTAGTAGTATGATTTTTCACCTCTTCCTTCGTTCAATGTGTTGAGTACTTCTTGAGATATCAAGGTTTCCTGAGACCCTATATCTACCATATAGCCACAAGAGACAATAAGTTAGTGCGGCAGTAGCGCTATTACCGCCGCATTTAAGGGTCCGCCAAATCTTAGCTGGGGGGAAATCCGCCGAAATTTCGCGCTCTTACCGCCGGCGGGAAATCCTAAATGTATCTTTCTCATGTTTAGAGTTTCATAAAGTTAAACTTGGGCTTTCCCCATGTTGGTATCTTCTTCAGGCTCAAGTGTAGGAGGTTTGGGCTACGATTCTGAAGGAGTAAACATACATTTCAAATTCCCAAATGGTACAGAGACTTCCTCAACGTCCTCATGTTTTATTCTTTTGCCTCTATCTTCAGTGAGTTTTCTCATTTCTCAGATGTGATTGTCACATTTTTCCCTTCACTGAACTTCACTTTCGTGGTTTTACTTGATTTTGTATCAAGGAATGAAGCAGTTTCATTATTGATCTATACCATTTTTTCAGCAAACTCAGTGGATTTTCACAGAGCATAGAAGAAGCTTCTAACAGGGTATTGCATATTTTTCCTACCGCAGCCCGCATTCCTTTTCTCCTCCGGTATTTTCATTTGGACTATTTCCCTCTTGTCTTTGTCCACTCTGATTCATTGATTCAATTTGGACAGAGCTTTTAGGTAAAGTAGAATTAGGACTTCCTGGTTAGGATCTCATCATTTGACCAATGTTTTCTGTCAGTTGTTTTACCTGTTGCCTCAATTGAGAAATCCTTTTTCTGCCCTCTTTCCTGTGGGTGCTCTTTGTTCCTTTCTCTATTCCTCCCTTGGAATAAAATTGGCTCTGTTAATTTTGATATCTGTTCTTGTATATAATGCTTGGCCAAACATTACACAAAGAGAGGGAGCCGGTTAGAATGTGCAACATCCTGTGTGCAAACAATACACTTATCACACAAAGTTGCACATTTATATTTGGGATGAATAGTCAGCACACTTAACATATCTGAAACACTAAATAAATTTTTTATTTTTCAAAAAATGCATTGCAAAAATATAAATTGATTACCATTCTTTGTACATAACATTCATTGATATACAACCAGCATTCAGGAAATGTTTTTAAAAATACATCAATTACATATATTTCAATGCCGGCCATTAAAGGTTTGGTGGAAATGCAGACATAAGTTTTGTGTTCTTGATTTTTTTTTGTTGAACAATTCAGGGCAACCGCTTGCTGAAGAATAAAATGGCATTTCAGGATTTGTTTATGTATAACAATGCACTGTAAGGCAAAATACATTATTGCCTATAAACAGAAACTCTGAAATGTCATGGTCTGCTGACCAGAAAGACGTGATAAATATTCATTAGTGATAAATACCTTTTCAGTCCCATATTTTGCAGGGTTACACTTCTTGACATAGAATGGCTGATCCGTCACCTGTACAGCTCTGCCTTACTCACTGCATTAACTGGGATCTGCAAGTTTCCTCTCCACGATTGCCAATAGGCAGGTACCAGTGAATCCATTTGACAGGGAAAAGATAGCCTTCTCCACTCCTGTGGGGCTATTACAGTGACCTTTCAGAGATGAATGGATCAGGTCCTGTTCTGTGGGTTTTGCAGTGCCTACTTGGATGACATAGTTATTCATAGTAAAACATGGGAGGAACACTTGAGGCATCTCTATGAGGTTACCAGAGTTCTGAGGAAGACTGGTCTTGCTCCCAACCCAAAAAGTGCTATTTGGCCAAATCTGCTGTTAAGTATTTGTGTTTTTTGTCTGCTATGGGCTACTGCAACCCCAAACCGAGAAAGTTAGAGCAGTACAGGAAACACCAGTACCCAAAACTAAACAAGACCTAAGAGCCTTTTTGTCGGCTTGGTGGGATATTACAGACGCTTCATACAGAACTGCTCTTCGATCACTGCCTGTCTCACCGACATATTATAAAATGCAGAACCCCCAAATATTAAATGGGAGAAAACCGACCAGGCCTTTTTCAATACTTCAAAATCTATCCTTTGTAGTCCCCCGGTACTGAAAACACCCAACTTTAGCAAATCATTTATTCTTCAAAGACGCCTCAAAGATTGGCCTAGGAGCCGTTTTGGCCCTGGAATATGAGGCAATAGAGCACCCAATACTGTACAACAGCAGAAAACTCGTCCGCAGAGAAAGGAATTACACAACAATTGAACTACAGGCTCTAGCCATAAAGTGGGATGTTGGGTATTTTAACTACTATCTCACCGGTATGACATTTCGGCTAATAACTGATCATTCACCCCTCCTGGGATGAATCTTCATAAAGACACGAACCCCAGAATAAAGTAGCAAAGGTGCTAATTCAGCAGTGTCAAGGGGGGGCAAACCAACCAGCTGTGGGAACGATGAGAGCGGGACCGGGCCTTCGGCGTGGGATAGGATATAATTTTATTTTTATTTTTATTAGTTTGATTTATTGGGTATTTATAATGCGCCTATTTGGCCAGGAGGTGTTTCAAGGTGCATCAAGACAAGGGAGGTGGGAGGAAGCGAGAAAAACAGAGCATCCCTACTAGGTCTTGAAGCATTCGGCACGTGCCGTAAATGGGAATGAGCGGAAGGGAAAGGAGGAGGAGATTTGAAGGAAGGGAGGGGGCAGGGAGGAAGACAAACAATAACACTCCTGCTAGGTCGTGAGACGATTGGGAGCATGCAAGTGCATTAACAGAAGAGGGGGAGGGCAAGAGGGAGGGGAAGTGAAGTGGGGATGAGCAGGGAAGAAGACAAACAATAATGTTCCTACTGAGTCATGAGACAATTCAGAGCATGTAAGTATATTAACAGAAGAGGGGAGGGATTAGAGGAAGTGAGAGTGTGGATGGGCAGGGAAGAAGACAAACAATAACGTTCCTGGTAGGTTGTGAGACAATTCGGAGCATGCAAGTAGCAGAAATGAGGGACGGAGGGGAGAAGAGCAGCAAGGTGAGGAAGGGTAAAGCTGGGAGGGACAGCTGTCATAAAGATGTCTAATGAGCACAATCTGCTCGAGAAGTCCAGGGATAAGAGGTGTCCAAGGTGGGACATGAGAGGGCTTTTGGAGAATGAGATTTGAGAATGAGATAAGTAGGGGAACCTATTGCGATGAAACTACTTAGCCACTCTTATGAGGCAAGGGATTAATATTAACATACACTGCATGATGGGCAAACCTAAGAATTCCATGAGCAGTCGGCGGTAACAGGGTGCGGGAGGATCGATGCCAGCTGACAGTTAACCAGGAGACAGGAGAAGCTGGGAATGGGAGCCAGCAGATACATACAAGGTCGATGAGCAAGGCTCATGGGTGCTCGCTGGGACCTGGGGAAATTAAACTTGCAAAAAAACATTTTCTGGCAGGCACAGTTATGGGGTGTTCAGCGGTTCAAATTACCCCTTGGCAGATGTGCCAGGGAAGAAGGATGTGAGACGAGGGGTTGATACGAGATGGAGCCAATCAGAAGGTGAGTCTTGGTGTCCCTGAAAGGTAAGAAGGATATTGTGCTTTCGCTGATGTCCGCGAGGTGCCTCATTGGTCGAGGCAGTGTGAATGTCTCCCTTCCCACCAGCTTAGGATGTCTTGTGTTTTTGGATTACTGTGAATTGAACGAATTAGAAATGTTTGGGGGGGAATAAAACAAAAGTCATTTGTAGAAAACGATTTCAGTTTGCACGCCGTGAACATTTCTGACAACCCACTGTCCCCCACCCCCTTACTTTACTTAGCTCATGGCGGCACATCTACTTGTGTGCCTCCATCTCCTGCTTCCCTCTGCAATGCTGGTTCCTTTCACTTACATGCATGGGAGCCGGCGACAAAGGGTTCTCTCTTTTAAAAGAATTGTATTGAACTGGGAGCGGGGGACACCCCCACAACCCTGATGGCATTATAGTGAACAAGGGTGCGGGGGACACCCCCGCATCCTCCGCGGCCCTTGTTCATTAGAATGACACCGAATGGAGGATTTATTCAACATTTTCAGCTGTAGTAATTTTCATAGTGCAGATTTTCGAATAAATCTTCCCTTTGTTTTTTTTTTAGATTAAATCTGCCAATTCCATGGTTTTCTATGTGTGCTGGCCAATGGCAGATTAATAAAGTTCCGGAGATCAGCATGGTTGCACAGTTCATACAAGAAACAAGTAATTGTTGGGGCGGAATGGGAAGAAATGTGGTCCAAAAGGGGAGGTGATGGAAAAATGGGCTAAGAGGGGAGGTGATGGACAGATGGGCTAAGAGTGTTTGGTCCAATCATTGTCGACTAACATATGTTTAGCTATAGGGAACTGACGTTGTCACCCCAATCAGCTTCGTAACATGTCTATTTGCAACTGTTTCTCATAATGCAAATAACCTCTGCTTGCATAAAACATTCAGCCGCAGTGGGCGGTATTGTCAGCTCCTATCAACCAGTTCTGTTCCACTGTGCTGTTTGATTTGTGCTTACCCAGTTGTAATAAACAGCATTATTTCTTGCCTGGTGTACGCTCCTTCTTGCACTACTGTGATGTCCGATTGATTAGGTGCTTCTGGAGGATCCCTGATACATTTTTTGAGGCCCCAGTGAGATCCTCCGTTCCCTCGGCTGGCTGAGGTTATTCTGCCACCCTCTAGGGTGGGGGGCGCTAGTCCGGCATCTGCAGACCAGTTCTAAGCGCATCAAGTAGGTTTTGCAGACACTAGGCCTCATTACGACCCAGGCGGTAAGTTACCGCCTGGGTCGTACCCTTACCAACATGGCGTAAACTATGTTTACGCCATGGTGGTTGGCGGATTTACCGCCCCATTCCAAGGTGAGTGGGGCGGTAAATCCCCATTTTACCCTTCCCCATTCCCATTTTTGCCCCATAGGGCATAATGGGAATGGGGAAAGGCGCTAATTACGCCACCGTAAATTACGGTGGCGTAATTAGCACCAAGGTCCCTTTGCGGCATGGGTTTTAACGCCTGCAAAAAGCAGGCATTAAAATCACCATCCCGCAAAGGGACCTTGGAATCAGGCGTTAAGGGTCGGCACAGTTTACGGCGCCATAAACCCCTTAACGCCTGGGTCCTAATCAGGGCCACTGAGTTTCTTGAAGGTCTGCCTGGTCCCGAACACCACCTGCTCTCTGGAGGAGATGTGAACCAGCACAAAAGGCTTGGTGCCGAGAAGGCTGGGGGGATATCTAGGACATGTGAAACGCATGCATGAATGCACTGTGCTGTGGTTGCATGCCCACAAGGGGGAGGGAGTATTTTTCTTTGTAGTGTTTAGGCTGCATCCTCAAGGAGGGAGGACGATCAGCCAAAGTAATCGTAGATTTTAGTACAATCCACCCCATAGGGAGCGGATGTGTGGCGGGCATGGCTGCATTAGAGCAGAAAGGTGCGTAGAAACTGACGGACCCCGTTAGATGGGAGTTGCGTGTAGTGCCGGTGCTTGCATAGTTGTGTCATTTGGGGGAGAAGTGTGTTGTTATCACTTTTTGTGTCAAAGGAAAAGCGCTATGAAGTGGTCTATGTTGGTGCGTACATGAGTATTGGTTGTCAGTGATTAAGGTTTGGTCGTTGGGCTTTGTTATTTTTTCTTGGGGCACCGGCTTAGGTGGAAAGGTCAGCGCCCACGGTACCTGGTGTACAATATTGCGCTTGGCATAGTAGCAATGGAAGTCAGCTTGGAGGAAGGGCTTGGGTTGGCATTCCCCTATACTAACATAGACCAAGGTGGGCCTATGGAGAGGGCCTGAGGTGTACTAACACGAAGTGAGTGGACGGACCTGTGGAGAGGGCCAAAGTGCATGGTGGGTATGCGAGGGCTGGCCTGTGGAGAGGGCCAGAGAATGTAAATAAGGCGATGGAGAGGTAAGTATATATTCATGAGAGGTAAATGAGAGTGCGGGTGTGACCGGGGCAAAGAGAAAAAAGGAGGGCCTGGGTAAATAAGGGGAAGGGGACATAGCAGGGAATAGAGGATAGAGGTTGGAATAATGGCTTTTCGGTGCAGCCCCCTAGATCACATGTGTTAAAGGTTGCCCCAATATCACGATAAAATGCAAAAATATAATTTTCAATGGGTTCAGGGCACTGTGGGACAGCGTTTCCATGCATGGCCAGGGTAGGGAACGTTTGATAGCAAGATAATAGAACACATGTTCTCATATCTATTGTCAAAATACAAAGGTTCCAAGCTTAAGAGTAGACATAATATTTTAGGGCTTTGGATGCGCTATGAAGAGAAAAAGGAGGAGCCAGTGAAACAGGGCAACAAGACAGATGATGTGGCCGAGCAGCATACCCCCTCCCCTCCACCGTACGGAGCATACCCATCATTACGACCTGCAGCAGGGTATACAAACCCACGGCAGGTCTCCCCAAATAGAGGGGAAGAGGGAAAAAGGAAAAATAAAAGCAGGGAGATAGGGGGACAAGTATGACAGGGGAGACAAGAAGTACCTGGCGGACATAGAAAGAAGCACACGACAACAGGTGGATGCGTTGTTCAGTGAAGCAGAGAGAGTGATTGAGAAGGAGGTGCGGAGAAAGGAAAGAGAAAAGGGGGACACGGAGAGAGTACACGGGTGGACGGCCAGGAGGATAATATTTAAAATAGATAATGACGAACACACCAGGAGGAGAAGGAGACGGAAATATGGGACCAGGACATTGTTGTGTCAGACAAAGAAGAGGAGGAAGAGGGGTTAGCAAGGAGGAGGACTAACAGTGGACACCAGATAAAGAGAGGGGGAGGGGGCGCAAGCAAAGGAGGAAAGGCGATAAGGGGAGCCCAGTAGAAACTGGTCTACTATTCTCAGCAACCGGAAAGAGAAGGTAAAGATAGGACTGGCACAGGCAAAGAAGGCAGTGTCACGAAGTTCCCCCCTTCTCACCTGAGACCGATCCTTGCTGGACTCCGTGGGCGGTGTCTTATTGCGGCCAGACCTGGACTTGAATAAGGCTGAGTGAGTGTCTCCCGACTCCAGCGTGCATTTAAGATTCCGGGATGCAGCAATCCGGGGATCCGGGAAACGAAGAAGATGTGCTAATGGAGCACGAGTCCAGGAAGCAAGAGGAAAAGGGAAAGGGGCAAGGAATGGAAGTAGAAAAGCTAGGAAACAGGAAAGCAATACTGCGAACTATGGAGCACACGTCTGATCGCTACTTGGCAATAGCATTGAGACGCGCAGAGCCACGGGGGTGGGTCTATTAGTAGAATACATTACGTCCAATGTATAGACCGCGGAAGGCGTGTCATGCTGGACGGCCATGTTGGGAGTGTCAGGGAATGCAAGGCTAGTTGCGATAAGGACCAGGAAGACCAAAAGGGGCGCGTCCTGTGGGTCATGACAGGCGGGACGAGAAACAGGACCCTGGGCAACACAATTGCCACTATTGAAGAAGGGAAAAGGAGATGCACATTATGTGCCTTGGCAGACAATGGACAGAGACAATCTCATATGTAGCCTGCCCTCCCTCATGACGACAGTAGCAAGTGGATCTAGGCGCATGAGTAAGAATCAACAGGGATGATGCTAGCTATAGGGGACATGACAAGTTTATTTGTTGCAATAATAGGGGACTGTAAGGACAAAATATGGGAGCAAGCAGGGTATAACGGGGTAAAATTAAGCACCAATGCGCACAACGCAGCACCGTTTGACAACTGCCATGTCCACATGTGGAAGGATTTAAGAAGTATGTACCCGGACAGCTCAGATTTAGGGCCTGTCATGACCCGTAAGATGAAACTCCTGCAGAATATATTCAACTGTTCCAGGAGCTCTGGACATTGGAGACGCGGAAACCCTAGGATAACTACATGCCTCTACTCTAACATATACTGATTAAAGGACTACCCTCAGATGTCCAGGCCTCATTAGGTAAAATTGTGGGGATAGAGGCAAAGGGATGACCAGAAATATAGGCTACCCTAGTGCACTATAGCAAGAGGAAGCAGGAGGGTGAGAGACAGGCCGCCGAAAACGCAGTGAAGACAGAGAACAAACTGGTGCAAAAGAAGCTTGCCAAATTTGCAATGGAAGGGGCAATGATTATACCTGATGCTGCTGCAGTGGCCCCTGACCCACAGGCAGGGTGCCCAGTAGGGAATGTTCCCCAGCAGGGAAGATACAGACCACCACCATATGTTCCAGAAAGGGGTGCAGTTGCAGGGAGGATACCTACAAGGGGGATGTAACCGCCTATGGCATATTATCCACAAGGATGAGACTACTCACCAAGAGGGAGAGGGGGGAGGATAAAGAGGTGCAGGATTCTGGTTTCTTGGACCATGTTTCATATGCTGGAATCAGAGACATTTCGCATGCACTAACTTGCCCCTTTGGGCAACAAGGCCAGCATATCAATTAGCGCAACAGCAGGGCCCGATCATGCAGCAAATACAGTCACAGCAGTTAACAGCAGCAGAAGACAGAACCCCAACAAATACATATATAGCAATGACAATCACAGCCACCAAAGGTGCAGCTCCTAACATCGGCAGGGTAAGCTGGGGTCCAGCGGACACCCCCAAGCATACTGCAAGCACCAAGATAGGCACCAGAAGGCACAATAGTGCTGGGACAGAATGTGGTACCCCACTATACTGCAGTAAGCGTTCTGGGAGGAAATCCGTTCCCAGAAAACACAACATCGTAATAAGAAAGCCCACAGTGTGTGTCTAGTCCTAGAGGTAACTAAAGACCTCGAAGAGGAACCCGGGGTAGCAGTGAAAATAGGACAGAAAGGGTACTTATTCTTAATAGACATGGGGGCACCAAGTCATGCATAAAGGAGGGAGGATTCCAACGCTCAAATAAATGAATGAACATGCAGGGTTTCCCTGGGGCAGATTTCATGGTTCCAGTAACAAAGGATTTACCTTTGACGGTTGGGATGCAGCACCTTGTAGCTCCCCTATTGTACTCAAAAGACACCCCTATTAATATCCAGGGGAGGGACTTGCTAAGTAAGCTAAAGGCAACAATTTCATTCCCGGAAAAGGGCATGGTGTGCTCAACACCAGGCTTGTATTCCGCCAGAGTTATCCCCATTCTCCAAGCTATATGCGCCCACAGCACAATACGAGGACAGCTCATGTACACTGACCTATTTCTATATGGGGTCCATATATTACTGGGGTGGGTGCCAGGGATAAAATCAAAAACATTCCGGCTGGCATCAGAGTTTTTGCTCCGGCCTCATTGCCGCATGGAAGTTGCCCCGGGCACACAATTACTGATGCAGCTTGAAGAAGTGATTACTAGAAAAGACATGGTGATACTATGCAGAACAGATGAAGAGGACATAGAGTGGCATACAATACTCTGTATTGACCCAACACTGACAATAACAGGTTTGACAGACAAGCAGTTATGCTCAGATGGGGAGGAGGAAGGGGAAATAGTGTTCCAGCTGCAAATCCCCTTCCCCATAAGAGTATTAGAGAAGCTAGTTCCACAGCTATCCCAAATGGTGAAAAAAGTGGCCAGATACACACAGTAAGGCTTAGAAAAAGGTCCCAGAGAAGCTGTGACAAACGGAACCCATGATATGAGGGTGCTAAAAGGAGCTTGGGCTGTGAGAATAAAATTGAAAGGGGGAGCATTGCTACTAAGGGCAATGCAGTACCCGCTGTCCCGCAAAGCAACCAAAGGCATATATGCCACTCTCCTTGCACTATGGCAACAGGGTATAATACAGACATTCACGTCCCAGTGTAACACGGCCATTTACCCCATGAAAAAATCGAAGTGGGGTCATGGAGATTCATACAGGACCTCCACTCCTTAAATAATGTTGTAGAGGCTGAGTTTCCACTTGTGCCAAATTCAGCAACAATACTGTGTAACATTGCATCACACCAGGAGTGAAGTACTTCACAGTGATAGACCTCAAAAGGCCTTCTTTGCCATCCTACTGCACCCAGACTCCAGGTATTTGACGGGACACAGGGTTCAACTTCGAACACACAAGGTTACCACAGGGGTACTGTGAATCCCCCAGAATTCAACAGGGTCATCCAAATGGACCTGAGTAATTTTTGAATGCCAAGCACAGTGATACAGTATGTAGATGACCTGCTGGTATGCAGTGAAAATGAGGAGCAGTGCAGGGCAGACTCGATACACCTTTTAACATTACTGACTGACAAAAGATTGACAGGAACAAGCTACAGTATTGGCAGAGAGAGGTGGTATACCTGGGACAGATTATAACTACAGAAGGACAGAAGATAACACCAGAAAGAGTAGAGGCAATACATAGAACACCACTGCCCCGCACAATAAAGGAGTTGCAGCAATTTTTGGGACTGTGCAATTATTGCGTAGGGCATGGGTGTTCAATTACTCAACGTTCACAACGCCCCTTCTACAGACACTGAAAGGAGCGCAGAAAGATGGGCAACACCCAATAACAAGGAGAAGTTCTACCTGTTCTCTCATTCAGACGCAGAAGAAACAGCAGGGGCACACGCCCCAGGCTTACTACAGGGGTCTCTTAGACCCAGTGATGCAGGGACATTTTCCCCTGTGAGCAGGCGCTTGCGGCTACAGCCTTTGCCATAGAGAAGACAGCAACAATTACAATGGGGTGCCCAGTGGTCTTGTACGTGTAGCATTCTATTTTTGTCATTTTGGAGAAATCCACTCTCACCACCCAGAGAGCTTCAGGTTATGAGATTATACTGACAAACCCAGCAATTGAGGTTGTCAGGCATCGTATAGTGAACCCAACCACATTCATAGTGGGACCAGCCGAGCCAGGGGAATATATGCATGATTGTGCAGCATACATAAAAAGAATGGAAGGCAACGTTCATGTAAATGAAGAAGAAATAGAGGGAGGAGATATGGTTTTCATTGACGGGTCCTCAAGCATAGACCAAACTACAGGACAAGGACACACTGGTGCCACAGTATTGTACCCTAGGGATGGGGAATTTCGGATTGCCTCCCAAATGAGATTGCCATCACACTACTCAGCACAGGCAGCGGAAGTAGTGGCCTTGATAAGTGCATGATATGACAGAGGGGCATGTGGGCAACATCTTCTCAGACTCGGCTTATGTCATGTCCACCATACATTCATGTCTGGCCTGTTGGGAGAGGAGGGGGTTCAGGAGGAGCGACGAGTCCCCAGTGCAACATGCTGAGCTACAGAATTAGCTAATTGAAGCATTAAAATTACCTGTGGAGGTGGCCATAATAAAGTTTGCCACCCGCACAGGTAGGCAGGACTTTGTGGCTCAGGGGAACGACATGGCTGACAAAGCAGCAAAAGAGGTGGCCTATCTACCTGAAGGGACTACTAGGTTGTACCCAGGTGCTGAGGGAAAGGTGCTGATGATGATTGTTGGAGAGAAAAGGTGCAAAACACCAGAGAACACAGAGCATTTATTTGCAAAACTAATTTTACAAATAATTGACTTACAGAGGGAATCCCCCCAGGAAGAGAAGGATTTATTGGTACAGAGGGGGTGCTCACTGTCTCCAACAGACTTGATGTGGAGGCAGAATAGCACAGGGAAACCGGTGATGCCTAGGAAATTGTTGGCTGGAGCAGCTCCATTTTCCCGCCCATGTATCCAAAAAACATGTCACGTCGGAGATAAATGAGGGGTGGTTCATACCCAAACTCCATGACCTAGTAGCAGAATTTATAGGGAATTGTGTGGTGTGTCAAAGATTCTTGGCGGGTCATACATTGAAAACAATAAGAGCAACACTACCACAGCCGGAAGGACCCTTCCGGCACTTGCATATTGGCAAGACAGATGTGCATCCTACAGGTATATGATTGTCATTGTCTGTCCCTTTTCTCGTTGCCTTGAGGTGGGACTTTGTGTTCAAACTGGTCCAAAGTTGGTGGCCTAATACTCGGTGCAGTAGGTTTTTTGAGATGTGGAATATGTGAAGACCGAAGGTCAGATAATGGCCAACACTTTGCGAATAACCTATTTAAGGTTGCAACAACCCTCCTGGGGATAAAGCACCGGCTTTGCACAGTGTTCCGACTGCAAGTGAAAGGCATGGTGAAAAGACTAAATGGCCTGCTTATGGAATGCTTAGCAAAGCTAACCACATCTTTGGTCAAGCATTGGCTTACTGCCTCCAATTAGCGCTTTTAGCTTTGCTAAACGCACCTGGCACGGAGCACCATTTGACTCTGCATGAAATTGTTACTGGCAGGAGAATGCATGCCCCCTTCTCTCTTGCACGTACAATTTCAGATGATAATACAACGGCATAGGTTCTGGGGGAGGAATTCAACACGTATTTGACGTATTTATTATATCATATCATAAACTGTTTTCATGCCGGTTTAGCCCAATAAATGCCAGCAATGCAACTTTAAGAGCACACTTTGATGCTGCCTGTGCCTAAATTGTACAAGTATTGTCACTGTAAGAAACATGTTCATGCTGGCTATGACCAATACATTCCATAATTCCCACTATAAGAACACAATACACTTATATTGGTACCAAAATGCCACAGTCAGAATATTTTTCATGCTGGTTATGTCCATTTTCTGCCAACATTTCCCTATGAACACAATTTTGATAGTGCCTGTGGAATGCATCTACTCTTGTAATGCTCACCTGGTATCCACGGGGAAGCCACTCAGCCTGTTCTGACCTCTCACGACCTCAAACCCTTCCCTGGAGGCTATTCGACTGGAGACTGGGCCTGAAACACAGGATTGGTAGAGTTTAACTCCCTATTGTCTCTGTGTGCTTGAACCCCTTCTTTCCCGGGGTCCAACCCTTCCCTTTGATCCACAGCTCACCTTGTTTTCTTGGATAGTGTGCTCTCCGTCCTGCTTTCAGCGCAATGGGTGCTTTGATTGATGCAGGCTCGTTGCTGCCTAGTTACTTCACTGGCAAGAGTCCGACAGGTAAGTATAATGAGTCTTTTGAACAGTTCTCTAACTTCGTTCCTTTCCTTCCTTAGATGATGGCCGGCATCCGGGGATGGCGGCGTGCTGCTGAGATGAGTAGCGCTGAAGATGAGTGAGAGCGCGATGCGCGATGCACCCCTTTCGTATTTGTATTGAACTGAGTTCTTTTTCTGTGTCTTTTATGTGCTGCGACGTTTTCAGCATGGATGCCGGTTATGAAGAACAAATGCGGTGAGTAAGCGCCGTATGCGGCGCCTCTAGATGTTTCCACGCTAACCTGGAGCATCTTTCCCCTCTTGCAGATGGATGAGAAGTTCTGGAGACACAGTTCCCCTAGAGCGGCTGGGATTCAGGTAAGCGTTTGAAGCTCGAACAGTATTTAAAAATAAGCGAAGATTTGCAGAAAGCTTACTAATGCCTTTTTCTGTTCTTTTCCCTTTTCCTTAGGAAGCGGCAAATCATGTTTCTCAGCCTGGGCGTGGCTTAAATAGTCTCTGGGTATCCCAGGTGTCTCTGGGCTGAACCACACCCAAAAGACTAGACTGCACATGCAGTTCTGGGAACCAAAATATGTGGGGGCATCCATCTTGTCCCCATCAATGCACTGCAAGTCCAATCCCCAATGTTATCCTATGGGAGTGAGTGAGTCTGGTGCCACAAGCGCCAAGTCTGACTCCTAGTGGGTCTTTGGAGGGATGGAAAGGCCCTTGAGGGCCATTTCGGTGATCGTGGCCTGGCTCCAGCCTGACATCTTGGAGGGCTGGAGACATGAGGGGCAGGAATCATGACAACTCTGTGCCAGATTACCACACTTATAGTGTGTGACAAATCAAGGTAATTTGTCCTTTCTCCTGTGAGGCTAGGGAGGTCAGCCCGCTCTGCATCACCCTCCCTAAGAGTCGAGGCAAGTGGGACCTCACCGAGAGAGACTCCCCCTTCGGGGCTAAGGACTCCCAATCCTGTGAAGCCATTCCCCTTAATTAGCAATGGTGCCGGCGCTCCCTTGTCCCCATTCCCATAGAGTCCTATTGGACTTTATGGGAATGGGGACTAACAAAATTAACGGCGCCTGACTTCCCAGCCGCTGGACTTGGAATAGCCCAGTGGCACCGGGAAGTCAGGCGTTGTAACATTTTTCACAGGTCCGGCGGCAATCCGCCGGAAGTACCGGCAGGGTTACTGCCAGACCCGTAAAGAGGCCCAAATTCTGTTCCATTTTTCGTACTCACCTCATTTTTCTTGTGGCCCGGAGCTCCTGCTTCAGTTCTCAGGAAGCATTTTCTCTGTATCCCGTCTTCCTGCTTGGTGCTCACTATCCTACTGTCCTCCCGCATGCACCAAGACCTTTCCAGTCACATGCTACTACAGCTTCTGCCTTCCTGTTCCTGCTTGGGCATCTTGCTGTGACATAGAGTGTGGAAAATATTTTATAAGGAGGACTCTTGCATGGGAAATACAAATCAGGCAGCTCTCCCGCTTCACTCACCTACTCCCCACCAACCAGCAGCAACCTGGGTGCATCAGGACGTAGGGTGGACGTTTAGAGGGGGCAACCTCTCCGTCCCCTCCAGCTCCGCTACTGGTGAAGTGACCTGTTTACCTTCCATTCCCAACTCTTATTTCTACAGGGAAAGAAGGCATGAAGTGTGTTGGAGGAGCTAGCAACTGCCCTTGATGCTGCAGTTTTCCCAGTACATGCGGATAGAAAGTTTTCACAGATTCTGACCAGGCTCATCAATTGCAAGTCTCTGGTTACGGTAGTGAAAATGCTTGTGGTTCCTAAGGTTCTGGTGATGCCACCCATAGGATGAGGGTCCTGATGATGGATGAATCAGAAGGGCCAATAAAGATGATTTATGGAAGAAGAAAAGGAGTCTGCTGCTGGAGAGCACCAGAAATTGTTCAGTCCAAGGAAAATGCTGGGTTTGGTGATGGGGCAACACAATCCATGATCACCAGGCAGACACAGGTTTTTATCCAGGTACCAAAGTTATTTCACTGCACAACTCCTTGAAAGCTTCTAATTCAATGGTTTAGTAACTGGAAATATGTTGGAAAACCCAGTTACTGGTGCTCTTATCACCCAATGTCCTTGCTTCAGTGCCTTGGTGTCTGTACAGGGTTGCACAATGTAAACTCTTTTTCCATTGTGCTGCCTGGTGGCCAGCAACATCTCATCTACTCCTCTGACTACTATGATTACATCGCCTCAATCTGTGCTTCAACCTTGACAACAAGTAAGCCCTGTGTGGCCTCCGCTGTGTTTAATCGATTGAAACATGGCAGCTGCCATTTTCGGCCTTGCGAGCCGTGTCGAGTGCCTGGAGCCTGCCTCTACATGCTTCTGATTGGCCGGGGCTTGCCTTTTTCAAGCAACTAGGGAGCTGGCAGGCTGAGCCGTCTCCCTGCCTAAGGCCCATGAACAACTGGCTGTTGTGTTCCATGTCTGGCCTGCTCTTTTTCCATCGTGCTGCCTTGTGTCCAGCAACACCTCATCTACTCCTCCTGCCACCATCACCATCGCCTGATGCAGGGGTTCGAATTTAACAACAGGTAAGCCCTGTGGGGCCTCTGTTGCACTGTGCTGTGTTTAATCCATTTAAACATGTCTGCTGCCATTTTTGGCCTTGAAAGCCATGTCTAGTGCTTGGAACCCAGCTCTACATGCTTCTGATTGGCCAGGGGTTTGTTTTTCTGGAGCCACTAGGGAGCCGGTAGGCTGAGCTGGCACCCTGCCTAAGGCCTATGCACAAGACCTATTGTGTTCCCTGTCTGGCCTGTCCGGCAGTGGCCATCGGCCGTGGAGCCTCCCCCCCCTCCTTACTGACCCTGGATCAACTGTTGCTGCCGGCCTGTCATCACCCCTGATGACTTAAAGGCAAGTGCAGATGCCTGGTGTGTCCATACCCCCGGCGATTCCCGTAAGCCCCCAGCACAAGGACTCACACACACACACACATGTCCTTGTGGCTCGGGCTTCCCGGTCGCACTGCCGCGGCCAGGAACGCCCTGTTTATTAATACTGCACGCGGCGGCGTGCAACGTCACGCCGCTGCGTGCGCGTCCTGTCATCGGGCAGCGCCACACTCCTCCTTTTTCAGGAGGACAAACAACAAAGCATTTAAGAACTACACACTGCAAACCAAAACAACAATATAACTTTAACACTCAACTTCAAAACACCCCTTTATTCGCATCCGCCCGGGTCCCCTTACTTAATCGTCATCAGCGTCGGGCCGACCAAATAAGTGTCCCAACACGTAGTCGCTGAGGTGAGCAGGTTTCCCTCGCCTAGCCCTCTGGGGGTACCTCCCGCTCACCTCCGGCACGGGTGATCTGTCCATGGCCGTTCCCCGGGCCGGGGACTCAGGCAGGCAAGGTGCATCTCCTCCGTCCTAAGGGACCATCAGTAAGTCCGGATCGGGGGGCGGGTCAGTCCTTGGGTACCCTAGCTTCTTGAAGAAGCTCACATTGCGTGTTATTGCGGATCTTCCGTCGGAGGCAGTCACTATAGATCCCTTGACTGCAATGACGTCCAGCGGCTCCGGCTCATATGGAAGGGACAGCTTTCCATGGGGGTGTCTATTTCGAATGAGGACCTTATCGCCGCTGCAGCCGCTGCGGTCAAAGCCCTTGCCGGATGTTTTCCTGCTCGATCCTCGCTCGCCGGTCTGCCTCGACCTGCTAGTTGTCGATCACCCCCGGTTCTTTCTCACCCACCTCTGGTAACAGTCCACAAGGGCACTGCTTGAATAACGCCTCAGCCGGTGCCACCCCGGTGGAGGCATGTGGAGTTGTGCGGTATACCGTCAGGAACTGAAAGCGAGCCCTTTGGAGGGACTGTCCCTGGCCTTGGGCGATTTTAAAGGTCTTGTTTAGAGTCCTCATTACCCGCTCGGCTTCTCCATTGGCCCTTGGCCAGAGGGGTGTGATCTTCCGGTGGATTACCCCGCAGCTCTCCATCAGCTTCGAGAATCGCTCGCTCTGGAACAGTGCCCCATTGTCCGAGCACAGTGTGGGGGAATCCATGGGCCGCAAACATCTTTTCCACGGCCACCACGACGTGTTCAAACGCCACCGTCTCCACAAACTCCACTTACGGGTATCGAGAGTATTCGTCGACCAGCAGCAGGAAGTGGGTGCCCATCGTGGTGGAGTCAAAGTCCGCATGAACGACTTCCCATGGTCGCGTCCCTTGAGGCATCGCTTCGATGACTGGCTCACGCTGCAGAGGAGACACCCCTGACACCAGACGCAGGCCACCACAAAGTCGTCCACTTTCCGTTCCAGTACCGGGAACCATACTTTCAGTCTGAGGCGGGCCTTGGTCTTGGCGGCACCCTGGTGGCCACGGTGGGCAAGAGTAATCACATCCTTCACCTTGTCTTGAGGCACAACAATGTGGTCTTCTCTGAGCAGAAGGCCGGAGGCTGAAAAGGATAGCTCCTCCCTGACCTTCCACAGCTGCTCCAGACCAGTTCTGGCCTCCTGTGTGTGACCCGCCAGAGCCTCCAGCACCGACTTCCAGGAGCCCTGCTGCATGGAGTGCCTCAGGATTCCAAAACACTCGTCCTCCGCTGCCGCTGCCTCCAGCTCCTCGAGGGGCATGGCATTAGGCGTGGCCGCCTCCACTACCACACGGACATGTTCATCTGCCTCTTCTGCACATGTGTCGTGGGCTCCCTGGTCTCCCTCTCCAGGCGCACCCGGGTGTCGAGATAGATAGTCTGCTGCATTGTTTGCCCCCGGCCGATATACCAGGGTGATTCCGTATTCCAGGAGAGTGAGCATCCACCACTCAATCCTTGCCGGCGGCTTGGACGACGACCCCGCCAGGATGGGAATCAGCAGCTTGTGGTCCGTCACCACCGTCACCGGGCATCCAAGAACATAGAGCCGGAAGTGTCTGCAGCCCCAGAGCACCGCTAGCGCCTCACGCTCAATCTGCGAATATCGCTGCTCGGTATCCGACAGTGCCTTGCTGGCGTAGGCCACCGGGCGGACACCCCCATCGCGATCAATCTGTGTCAGCACGGCTCCCAGGCCAAACGGGCTGGCGTCGACAATGATCTCCGATGGTAACGCAGGGTCAAAGAATGACGTGGTGTCCTCTGCAGTTAGCGCACCCCTGATGTCGTCAAAGGGCGCCTGCTCAAGCGGGCCCCAGTTCCAGGTGGACTCTTTTCTTGTGAGTGCTCTGAGAGGTTCCGACTTGGAGGCCAGATTCTGGATGAACCGTCCACAGTATGTAACCATGCCCAGGAAGCTCCGCACATCGGACACGGATTCCGGAGGCTGCGCCTTCTTAATGTCTTGGACCTTCTATGGATCTGGTGACACCCGCTCTCTTTAAACACAAAGCCAAAGAATTCTATCGATGGTCGCAGAAATTCGCATTTTTCCTTGTGGAGGGTGAGGCCCAGTGACTGCAACCTCTCAAACGTTTTCGCCAGCAGCTGCAGGTGGTCCACCTCAGTCTTCGCAAACACCAGGATGTCATCACTGATGTTCAAGACACCCTCCAGATCTGCCAGGGTGCCCCGGATGATGTTTTGGAAAACTTCCGCTGCCGAGGACACACCAAAGCTCAGTCTTTTGTAGCGGTAAAGCCCTCGGTGTGTGGTAAAGGTGGTGATGTACCTTGACTCGAGGTGAAGAATGACCTGGTGATAGCCTGCACGGAGGTCTATCTTCAAAAAGACACGAGCGCCCTGCACCTCCGCAATGATGTCGTCAATCGTCGGGGTGAGGTGCCTCTCTCTCTTGATCACTTTATTCGGCAACCTCATGTCAACACAGATTCTGATGGCATCTGGTTGTTTGGGCTTCCCTGCCACCACAATCGGGGACACCCAGGGAGTCGGACCCTCCACCTTCTCAATTATGTCCAAATCGACCAAGTTGTCCAGCTCCTTGTCCACATGTTCACGAAGGTGAAAGGGTACCCTGCGATGTTTCAGGGCAATGGGCTGCACGGATTCATCAATATGCAGTCTTACTGGATCACCAGCCATTTGTCCAATCCCACTGAACAATGCGGCATACTTCTCCAGCAGGTCATTAATGTCCTCCAGCTAGAGGGAGTACGCAAAACGTACGATGCCGAGGGCCTCCGCCGCTGCACCGCTTAGCAGGGTGTTGGTGCTCACTGGCGTCACGTAGAAGCATGCCGTGATCTGCGAGCCGTCGTGTTCCACTTTCGCCACAAAAGCACCGTCCAGAGGGATGGGGTCCAGACCACCGAAAGCGAATATGCGTGCCTTCTGTGCAACCAGCTTGGGGGGCATGACCATGGCGTCGTAGTGTCCTCGGGCCATTACGTTGACTGATGCCCCTGTGTCCACCAAGACTGGGACTGGAGACCGGTTGACCTCCACCACGCACCTCGGCTGTCTCCTGATCTTTCCTTTCAGGACCGCCACACTGGAGACAAAGAAAACGTTCTCTTCCTCCTCTTCGTCTGCTTCTTCTACCTGGGCATCCTCTTCACCCTGGTCCACCTGGGCAACCCTGACGAAGAAGCCCGGATTGGGGCGGGCCTCGCGGCACCATCACAGGCATCGGCGCCTTACATACCCTCGAGAAGTGATCAGGCAGCCCACACCTTCCTCATGTTCTTCCTGCCGCGGGGCACTCTGTCGGGTGGGGCAGGTCGTACCCACACTTTTGGCAGGGCTCCCCTGCCCTGCCAGCTCTGTCACAGGGTCCACTGCCAGGCCTTCTGGTATCTCTGCCACCACGCCACATGGCACACACCTCCTCGGTCTTGATGGAGCGCGACCCAGCCTCCATTCTGGCTGCCCTTGCCTCAGACACCTCATGGCATCGCCCCAGTTCGAGGATACGTTGGAGCGTGAGTCCGGGCTCCCTCAATACCTGGCGTCTGAGCTTGCCTGAGGAGCACGCCTGGCGAGCATGGTCCTAATCATGTTGTCCGCATCCCCCCATGCACAGGCCAGCGACAGGCGCCGCAGGTGTCCATAGAAAGTGTCCAAAGTCTCGTCCTCTTTCTGTTTGGCGGACAACCCCACGAAACGTTCATAGTCCGCGTTGGCAAGAGGCAGAAAGTGAGCTTGAAGCGTGGCTTTTGCCTGATCCTAAGACCCATCCCTGGTGGAAGTGATTCAAAGATTTCCTGGACTGAGGGCCCTGCCGAGTACAGCATGGTTGCCAGCATGCTGTCGCCATCTGCCACTTGAGCAGCTCGAAAGTACATGTCCAGGCGGTCCACCCACCTCTTCCATCTGGGCCCCAAGCTAGAAGGCGGGCCCGAGACATCAAACTCCGGGATGGGCTGCAAGGCCGCATGAGCACGTACCTGGGCCATGGCAGGGGGACCTGGCTGAACAATAGGTGCAACTGCCGGCTGTGCTGGAGGCAGAGGGCCTGGGGGACCTGCCTGAGCATGTGGAGGCTGCTGAATTGGAGGCCACTACACCACTGGAGGCTGCTGAATGGGAGGCTGCTGCACCCCTGCTGCTTGTCCGCCATCTAAATCCTCAGTGTCACTCATGAGTCTGAGCGCACAGGCACCCCCAGCATGTGAAACGGGGGCCGCAACTCAAATTCCGACCCCATCCAGGCACAGGAAAGTTCACCAGTGGAGTGAAGATGGGAAGGAGTACATTTCACCCCTCACAAGCAACCACCAGCAGTCCAGCCCCAGCCACCGGGCTTGACGATTCCCGGGATGCACAATGAAGAAAACAGCTGCAACACACCTTGTGATGATGAAGAGGACCAAAAACAGCAGAGCCACCAGTCTGATGAGTGAAAAACACAACTGCAACACACCTCCGTGATGATGAAGAAGATGAAGAAGAAACAGGGCCACCAGGCTGATGATGAAGAGGATGTAGAAGGCCCCAGCCTTCAGCTGGTCCAAAAATTGAGTCAAGAAAGAATTGTGGGCTATGCAGGCCCAGCCATTGTAGTCCTCCTTCTTGCTTGCACTCGACGTAGGAGACCCAAAATTTGAAGAAAAATCAAAAATCGGGCATAGGCATGCAGGTATAACTGCCTGCTAGCAGTGTGTTCAGAAATTAGGCCTGGATGCCCCTCACCACCCAAACCGGAGCTCTGTGAAGTTCCACGGCCTTGTATTCAAAATGGCTGCCAGCCGCGTGGGTGATGCACGGCCTACGGCACAAAACAAAGTTTCAGCAAGACTCCGTTTCAGAGAGAAAAATTGCAGATTCCTCACCGCCGAGCCCAGGCATCATCTCTCCACTCATCGCCACTGTTGGGGGTGTGTCCATAGCCCCGACGATTCCCGTAAGCCCCCAGCACAAGGACTCACACACGTCCTTCTGGCTCGGGCTTCCCAGTCGCACTGCCGCGTCCGGGAACGCCCCGTTTATTTATAATGCACGCGGCGGCGTGCAACGTCACGCCCGCCGCGTGCGCATCCCGTCATCGGGCAGCGACACACTTGGCACATTAATCCTGTCCCCCCTTTTCTAACCAAGGCCTGTGTGCTGCGTTCAAGGGGTCCTTGTTTCCTGCATCTGCAAAGCGCTCCATTATGCCCTATACTCTGCAATCCTGCAAGCCACCTTTTCTCCTCCTTCCTCGCTGACTTTGCAACGCTCACTGTGCCTCTTCTTCAGCCTACAACCTCACAGCCTGAGCTATAGCACGTCGGCAGCCTCCTCGCACAATGCCCACTCAATGAGGTGAAATCTTTGTTTCTTTACCTACCTGCACTGCACAACTAACTTTAGCTCTAAACAATGAATAGCTGCTACCTGACCACAAACCTCCTACCCTAGGGTTCTTTTCTTTATCTGACTTGCCAGTCTGCATACTGTGCCTGCTCCCATATAACTCGCCCCATATGTCGCTTCCCGACTTCTTCCTTCCTGCTTAGCTGAAGGCCTTCTTGAATGCCAACTCAAGTTGTCCTCAAATTCCCAAATGTCAGGACACTCTTTATGAAGCTGCTTACTAGATTCAAATGCAGTGGGCCTCATTACGACCCTGGCGCTAAGCGAAAAACGATGGCGGTAAATGCTTACCGCCATCGTTTTCCGCCAGGTCCGATCATGACCCGTGACCGTTAACTACGATGCCAATAGCGGCATCGTAGTTAACGCTGCCGCAAACTGCGCTAAGGGTGCGCGCACGCGACCGCCCACACCGTACTTAGCGCCATGGCGGAAAGGCACGCAAATGCCGACCCAAGCGGACATGCACCTAACGCCATCATTGAGGCCGCTAAGTACCTTACCGCCATGGTGCAAATAACGCCATCGCGAACCAACCGTAAAGGGCCAATTCAAGTGAATGCAGCTGCCACAGGTGCACAGAAACAGCACAGGTGAAGGCAATACAGACTCAGGGGAGTATAAAAAGAGCACACCCCACCCCTACCCACACCCAGTCACACTCCACAATGATGCCAATACGACTAGCAATGTTGGGGCTGGAGGACCTGATAGCAATGCATGTGCTACTACAACAGCAACAGCAACAACAACAACAACAGGCAGCACAGAGGAGACGCAGGAGGAGAAGGAGGGCAAGGCAGGCCCAGCAAGCCCCACCAGCACAGCCAGTGCCACCACGCAGGCAGCCCCCAATCCCACGCATCAGAGCCAATCCAAACAACCTCACTGCTGAGCAGATCCACACCCTGTACCGTTTGGACAGGGACACCATCACCGCCATCGTAGACATGACACACAACGACATCGTCAGCATGATAGAAAGTCCAACCGCCATCCCCCCCCTACTGAAGGTAGTGGCTGTACTCCACTTCCTGGCCACAGGCACCTACCAGCACACAGTGGGGCACCTGCATGGCATTTCACAACCATTATTCTCACGAACACTCATCCAAGTGCTTGATGCCCTCCTCAAGCACACAGACGACCACATCTCATTACCACGGACTGCCCAGGAGATTGCAAACACCAAAGTGGGTTTCCATGCACTAGCCAGCATACCCGGTTGCATTGGTGCCATCGACTGCACCCATGTGGAATTGGTGGTTCCACGTGCCATGGAGGTACCGTACCGCAACCGGAAACAGTTCCACTCTATCAACGTGCAAATGGTCTGTGACTCCAACAAGATCATCACACATTGTTGTGCCCGATTCCCCGGATCAACCCATGATTCCATGATCCTGAGGAACTCCACAATACCACGCTACATGGAGCGACATGCAGGCCCAAGATCCTGGCTACTCGGTGAGTGCTATGTCATGGAAGTGGGCATGGGAATGACGTACCAGTGCATACTCCACCTGGCAGAAAGGGGGGGGGGGATGATGCATACTCCACCTGGCTGAAAGGGGGGGGGGGATGATGCATACTCCACCTGGCTGAAAGGGGGGGGGGGATGATGCATACTCCACCTGGCTGAAAGGGGGGGGGGATGATGCATACTCCACCTGGCTGAAAGGGGGGGGGGGATGATGCATACTCCACCTGGCTGTGAGTAACACAGAGAACGGATACAGAGGAAGGCCACTCACAATGCACTAAACCCCTCTGCATACATAGGGTGATGGCATGCTAAACAGGCCATGGCAGCAATGGGCATATACTGGTTGCATAGTGTGAATCAATTAGTGCATGTAGAAGTGAGCCAAGGTAACAGTTCCATGCCAGCCATGGTGGGACATCATGTTCCTGGACAGACAACATGACTGACACATACATTCTCGCCTACATACAGGTGATGCAGCCTACCCCCTGAAGAGGTGGCTCCTCACGCCAGTCCGGAACCCGCAGAACCAGCACGAGGAGGACTACAACCGTGCACATACACGTACTCGTGTGGTCATAGAGCAGACATTCGGCCTCCTGAAGGCACGGTTCCGAAGCCTCAGCAGGTCTGGTGGGGCACTCCTGTATGGCCATGAGAAGGTGGCAAAGATCGTCATGGCATGTGTCATGCTGCACAATATGTGCGTCAGACGGAATGTGCCCCTGCCCCCTGACGCAGAACTGCAACCACCTGACGATGAGGATGAGGATGAGGAGGGTGCAGAAGGGGCGCCACCACATGGAGGAGGCGATGCACAGGAGGGGCGTGCCATGCGCCAAAGTATCATCAACCACTGCTTCTAGCACACACGGCTGGTGTTCATCGCATGGAGACAGCACTTGGGGCACTGTGTGACTCTGGGGCATGCACACTGAGGACTGGACACCAATAAAGCACACATACGCAATGAAAATGTCCACACGTTTCCTTTTGTGAAACGAATAAACTGTATTTGAACTATGTACTGTCGTGTCACACCCCCTCCCACCTCCCACCTCCCCCCTGCACACCCCCCCCCCCAAACTCCCCCCTTAACTCCCCAACACACCACCCCGCCACCCCCCTGCACACCCCAACACACCCCCTCCCACCTCCCACCTCCCCCCTGCACACACCCCCCCCAAACTCCCCCCTTAACTCCCCAACACACCACCCCGCCACCCCCCTGCACACCCCAACACACCCACTCCCCCCTCCACCCTCCCCCCCCCCTGGAATCCCAACAAAGGTGTGAGTTGGTCTGTGCAGCAGTGTCAGTAGTAGGATTCCTACACTGTCCGGCCACTATTGGCAGCCCCCTCCACTGGCCCCCGGGGCACCCCTGCCTGTGCTGCGGAGGTTCCTCCCCGATCGGCGGATGGGGCTGCTCGGTGTCGAGCTGGCAACCGAGGAGGATCCTGCCTGCTCATTTGGACGCATGGCCCGTATTGTCTGCACAAGGTCAGTGATGGCGTGCCGCACAGCAGCTAGTTCCGCGCAGATGTCCTTTGTGGACGACTCTATAGCTGCCTTCACAGTCTCAGCACATTTATCCATTGCTGCACTTGACCCCCCACATTCAGCAACATGTTCTTCGAGCAGCGAGGAAAGTTGCTGCTGCCGGGTGGCAATCGCCTCCAGAGAATGGTTGGGATTCTGGGCCATGGCTAATGGCAGTGGCATTCCCATTGGGCTGATCTGCCCCTGCAGCGGGGATGGAGTGGCTGGCCAATCGTCATCCTCTGGCTGACCCTGTGTGGCATCCACATGCGGGCTGCTTAGGGACAGGTAGGGGGAATGAGGGTGGCCTGTGGGGCTCCTGACATCACTCTCCTCAAAGGTCCCTGCTTCACTATCGGAGGAGGCAGCAATGGCAGCAGTCTCCCCAAGTGTGCTGCTTGCAGCAGAGGCTGTGGCTTCTGTGGGCATGATTGGTGTGATGTCTGCTGCTGCTGCTGCTGCTGCTGTACTGCCTGCTGGGGTGGCTGTCTGTGCCCTGTCCTGTTTCCCTTGCATGGATTTTGCCTGCTGTGGTGTTTTCCTCGGGACGACAGAGGTGGAGGGTTGTGGCGTTGGCACAGTTGGCCTGGCCCTCTTGGTGGGTGTGGAGGCTGTGGTGTCCTCTTCCTCAAGGTCGGAATTTGAGCCTGTGGTGGGACAGAGGAGGGAGAGTGTTATTGATGGGTCTGCGGACATTGGCCGGGCATTGTTGCGACTGGCATCTCATCAGTTAGTACATGTGGCACATTTCATGCAGGGGAAAAAAGTTGACTCCCTTTTGTGTGGAAGTAGCATGGAGGTATGTGGGTGCCTGCAGTTAGGGTGTGCATGCTGCATGTGTACAGGGTGCAGATCGGATGTATCTGTGGGCAGTCTCCTGCTGATGTGTTGCATTCACACTATGGGCCAACATTGTACTTCACATGAATGGACTTTGCATGCCTTGATTTGAGCCACCTACCTGCATCGCCCGATGTCGGGGCTCCTCTCTCCATTCCTCCTACTCCTTCAATGCTCTGCATTCCGATTGTGGAGGCACAGATTTCCTCCCATGGCTGCAATTTTATAGGGGACTCCGATCCTCCCCCAGTTGCCATTGCCAGGTTCATGTTGGCTGATAGTATGCTCCTGACTCTGAGCCGGAGATCGTCCCACCGCTTGCGGCACTGTTTGACATTGCGGGGTGTCGTTCCCACGGCACTGACCCGCTGAGCTACCAGTGCCCATATGGCCTTCTTCTTGGTTATGGCCGGTCTTGTCAGTTGGTTGGAGAATACCACTGCAGCGTTCTCCTGTAGGGTCTCCGCTAGAATGGTGAGCTCCTCTCTGGAGAAGCGGTCTTGCCGCTGGCGGTCACAGGCTTTTTTCAAAACTTTCGGCATCTTCCTGCAGGTAGAAGGTTGAAGCCGGTATTGGCGGGGTCTCAGGCTCGGATGTCCAGTGGTTTCGGAGGATGGCAATGGATTGTGTTTTTAAAGATGGCCGCCGTGCTCTTTCCCGTTCCGCCGCGGTGACGCTACTTCCGGTTCCGCTTATCTACGGTCAACGCTAATTGCGGTGACCGCTAACTACGGTCACCGCTATGTACGGCGGTGGCGGTGGTGCACCTTGCGCCGCATACGATGCCGGTAGGTGCCGTTTTGGGGGCATTACCGCCATGGCGCTGTTTACATTACCGCCATGGCGTAATGCTCGTGCGCGATGGGTCGTAATGTGGCGCACTTTACACCATCGTCCCACGGCGTTAACGTTCATTACGCCATGGCGGTAATGACGGCGGATTACCGCCAGGGTCGTAATGAGGCCCAGTATCTTTTCCTACTTTCCCTAAATGTGATTCTTGATAAGGGGCACTAAATCTTCATTTTACATTTTGCCTGCGTGTTTTTAATATCGACTCTGGCTGGTTTGATCTTTTTGTTGGCCTCACCCAAACTGCTGCATTTTGCCGTATGTTGAAATTCAAATCTGGCTGTTTTTTGATCTTTTGCCACCTGCTACTTTTTGACCGCATGTTTTAGAATCAAATCTGCCTGCATTAGCATTCTCTCATTAACCTTGTTATGCTGTTCTTGCACATTTGACATATCCTTCCTCAGCGGCGTAGGCAGGGGAAGGCCCACCCAAACTCTATATATGCCCCGCTCAGCAGCACTATGTGGGCATTTACAGATGATAATGACCCACCTACCTTAGCTGAGGGCCCCACTTGTTAGACAATCCTGGCTACACAGCTGTCCTTCCTGACTGGCCGCTAGGCCGCCTGGGGAGTTCTGCGTACTTTATGTATGTATTGCCCATTCTAAATTGCTGCATTTCCCCTGCTTTTTGGGAACTCCAATTTCAGGGTGTGTTTAAAAACCTGCTGCCCTGTTTAAATGCTGGCATTCTCATGCATGTTCAACTCCGAATCTGAGTATTTTAAAATCTGCTGCCCTTGATTGATTCTTGTTTAAAGTACCTTCTTCGTCTGTGCCTGCTTGGCTGTTAGGCCGCCTGGTGAGTTATTTCATGCATCGTGCAGCTTTCCGTCTTCTCCCTCCCCTGGGCATCCTCCTGCACTCGCCCCTCTCTATAGTGCTCTCCATCTCCCCTATCCATTCTAACTGCTACTCTATTTCATTCCTCTCTCTCTCTTTCAAAGCCTGGAAGGAAAATGTTTAAGAAGGGTCTCCTGGTCTCAAGCCCAGGGCTGCCCATTGCCAACACCTATGTCAACGCTTCCTTCAGGCAGACTATCACTAACATTCTCTTTGTCATTCCCTCTCCTAACATATGGACTCCCAATAGGATTTCTGTCCTCTCCCCTTTCCCTTCTTCACCCATTAATGGTGGAACCAGGTGGCACACTTCACATCATCCAGGTGCATCATCAGTGTCTACTTGAATGGCACTATAATGACGCATGGCTGTCAGCCCAACCTCCTCCTACTTGACAGGAGTCTTCCGTCTTTCATTAACTTCCTCCCTTCTCCTGCCACTCCTCCATCTTACACCCCTCCTTCTTCCTTGCCCACTCTGGTGGTGGTACCTCATCCCTGTACCCCTCATCGGAAAACCTTTAAAGGTGGCAACCAACTTCACTAAGCTACCCTCCATGCTCGCTTTGCTGTCAAACACTCCTCTCTGACATCTGTCACCTCCTTGAAGACTTTGACCTTGACATCCTTGCACTCACCGATACGTGTTTCAATGCCAGCTCTGTCACTGCTTTTGACACTCGTCTTCCTGAGGGCTACAAGATCCTCTCCAAGTCCAGGCCTAACCGGCATGTAGGCAGAGTGGCCCTTGTCATCCCTGAATGGATTCCTGCCTCTATCATACCTATTCAATCATACTCCTCCTTTGAATGTTTTGTCTGCAAGCTTTGCATCTCTTCTACCCGGTAGATCACTCTCGCTACCATCTATAGGACCCCTGGGCTGGTATCCCTCTTCCTATCGGTGTGGGACAACCTAACCTCTTCTCTCCTTACTTCTACCTCTAAGCTTCTCCTTCTCGGAGACTTCAATATTTATATTGGCTCTCCTGATGCGGCCTTACCCTTCTGCGACCTCTGTTACTCTTTCTTCCTCACCATTCTTCCCTCTGGTCTGACTCACTCAGCCAGGCACACATTAGATGCGCTCATCTCAGGTGACCTCTCCTTCTCTAATCCTCTCAGTACACTCTCTTGGTCTGATCATTCTATCCTCTCCTTTCATCTAGGGCTCCTGGGCTGCCCGGCTAAGCCTTTACCCGCACTGCCAGCCTCCTTCTCTGTCATCCGACTGATAAAGCAAGTGTCAGTAGCCGCCTTTGCTACCTCTTTTATCCCCGCCCACCCCTGCTATAGACTCTCACTCTGACTCAGCATGTTCTAACTTCACCTCTCCATCTCCAACACCCTTGACATCCTTGACACTGCCATGAGGATACGCATGAAGCCTGCCTCCAAGTACAACAGTTGGTATGATTCTGACCTTGTCTTGCTGAAACGCAAGTGCAGAGCTGCAGAACGGAAGTGGTTGGCTTCTTGTACATCCTCTGACAAACTGGTTTGTCGCCTACTACAAAGGCATTACATACCCTCCATCTGGACCAAGAAACAGGCCCATATTCAAGCCTGCATCTCTGGGGCCACCAACAACATGGCTGACCTTTTCAAAATCTGTAAGGAACTTGCTAATCCTACTGCAGTCTCTACCTCATCCTGTCCTCACTCTCTTCCCTCCTCCACCTGTATTTAGGCCTCCATTGGCCCCTCTCTCTCTCTCTCCATCCCTCCTACTCTCCTCCTTCTCACCCATAGCACCGGATGGGGTCATCAAGACTGTTTGCTCTATGAAAGTCTCCTCCAAACAGGTCCTTCCCTGGTCCTCTAGAACTCTCAAGGACAGTATAGCAGCCCTTGCTCCCTTTTTGGATGAGTTCTGCATTCGCTCTTTTGCTACAGCCTGCTTCCCATTACCTCTCAACCACTCCCTTGTGCACTACCTCCTAAAAAAAGCCTTCTGTGGATCTTTCCTGCCCATCTAAATACCGCCCTATGTCCACTACCCCCTTCTTGGACAAACCTTTCTAGAAGTTGGTCATCTCCCAACTAATCCACCAAACTGAATCTGTTGGCTGTCGTACCAGCCTTCTCAGGTCTAAATGGCTCCTTTTCTCTCCTCACTCTCTACTTGTGGCATCCCTCAGGGCTCTATACTCTCGTCATGGCTTTTTAACATTTACCTTGCCCCTCTTGGCCACCGGATCTCCACCTTCTCTTCTCACTTCCAGTGTTAAGCGGATGACACGCAGCTCTTCTATAAGTTCCCACCTCTACCTCCTCTTCTTCCACTCTCATTCCTGACTGTCTGACTGCTATTCAGGCATGATGTGCTGCTTATGATCTCTGTCTTAACGTCAGTAAGACTGAGATCCATCTCATTGAACCCCCCCTTTTCTTCCCTCCTACTCTCTGGCCCCCCTCCTTGGGTCCCCTCCCCTCACCCTCTTGTGAGGCAAAAAAACTGGGTGTCATCTTCGACTCCTCACTCTCCTTCACACCTCAAATCGCTGACCTTGCTGAGAAGGCTCACTTTCAGCTTCACCTCCTCAGAGGCATTCTCCCTTTCCTCACCTTCCCACAGAAACTCAATGGGCCTCATTACGAGGTTGGAGGTAGCCATGGCGCTATTAGCCTCCAAACACGTTCCGACTCTGCCCTGTGAATGGAGCAATTACTGGTCCATTCCAAGGTTGGTGGGACCGGTAATTCCCCATTCACGAGGGCCATTCCCTGCAGGGCTCAATGGGAATGGTGAAGGCGCTAATAACGGTACCGCAAATTGCGGTACCGTTATTAGCTCCAGAGTCCCTTTGTGGGCCCCGTCCTTAACACCTGGAAAAACCAGGCGTTAAGGGAGGACGCGCAAAGGGAACTCGTAGTAGGGCAGTAAGGGATTACCGGCACCGGAGACCTTACCGGTGCCGGTAATCCCTTACCGCCCACCTTGTAATGAGGCCCCATGTCTCTAGAGCTCTGGTTCTCTTCAGGCTGGACTACTGCAACATCCTATTCCTCAATCTGACTCTTTCCTCCCTCTGCCCTCTTCAACTAATCTAGAATAGCACTGCAAGACTTATCCTTGTCCTCAAGCCCAGGGAACGCATCTCTACAGCCCTAAAATCACACCACTGGCTCCCAGTAGCTGCAAGGATCAAATTCAAGACCCTCTGCATCATCCACAAGGCTTTCTGGGGCCTGGGACTGCGCTACATCCAAACTTCTTTCCCTAAATACCTCCCCGCTAGAGTCCTTCAGTCCTCTAGCTCTAACTCTCTGAAGGTCAGATGTTTCCCCAAGTCAAGAGTGGTGTGTCGATCTCTTTCTTCAGCAGGAATGGTATCCCTGCCCCTCTCAGACTTGAGGCAGATCTCCTTAAATTACGGAGGCTGCTCAAGACATTCTATTTCTCCTCCCCCTTCCCTCTCACCCTTCCTTTCTAATGCCCCCCCCTGATGGTGGGACTGGCTGCCTGGCCCCTTCTGAGTCACACAGGGGCCAGGCCCTCCTTCGACCAGTCCGCCTCAGCACCCCCTTACCAGCACTTGCCTTTGCGCACCCCTCCCCGTGTAGATTTCTGAGTCTGGTCAACCTCCCGCCTTGCACCTTTCCCTTATCCCTTCCCCCTGCGCTCTTGCCCTCCGGGCTCCCCTTAGCACTTACCCCGCTCCTGTGAGCATCTCCCTCCTGCATCCCCCATTCCCTAGCCTCCCTTCGCCCTGATGTACCCCCTACCCTCCACTTCATATTTGCTGCACTTTCACGATCTGAATGTCACAAGGACTAGTAGGACCGTTTATTGTTGTTTATCCTCCTCTGTTCCTCCCCTCTCCCCCTTGGTCTTGTGGTGCTTTGGAAACACTTTCTGCTGTATAGGAGCCATACAAATGTTCAATAAATACAATAAACACATGCTTTCAGAAGTTAGGGAATCAGTAGAGAATGAGTCTTGTCTGGTCCCGCCAAGTCAATGGAACAAGGCACTGTTGCATTGTCTGGTCCAGAGTCTACAGTATCCACAAACATCAGCAAATCTTCACTGATATATTTGGTTTTGGGTTAGCTGCAAATCCGGAAAGCTCTATTCTTTCTTTAGTCAAGGCATCCTATCATTGCTTTAAAGACTCATACCAGCATTGAATAAGTAATGGTGCAGATCCTCGCTCTTTATGGGAATTTTTGAGCTAAGCAGGGAACACAATATTTCATCCTAGAGATGATTTCATTCGAACATTTTGGTGGCCACCCAGTCACTGAGAACTGCCTGGTTCAAACCTTGTAGATCTGCTTACATGCTTTGGGATGTATATTACAAGCCACATCTCCAGACAGCCTTCTCAGATAGGTACAGTCCCAACTACAGTGCACAATCAGAAAATTGTCATATACGTGTACCTTTTAATTTGTTATGAGATTCTGATTTCTGCCGTTCCTCTCAGCTACTGCACAAATCTAGATGTTTTTAGTTGTGTTGCAAAGGTAAACTGTGTTCTATGACTAATGATAGATACTCTCTCTTCCTATTTCCTTCCTTTCTCCAATATTAAGCTGCGCTCTGAATAGTCTTATTCATGCTTGTCCACTTTTACCTCATCCTACGATTTCTAGGCCCTGCTCTGTTCTAGAAAACCTAATAAACCTTCCTCCCCTTGGTTTTCTCCAGCTATTAAATCCCTACCGAAGGATTATCATAAAACAGAAAGCATTTGTTGTAAAAGAGCCACTTCTGACTTGCTGCAAAGCAATCTTACGGTCTTACAAAATTGCAATCATTAAGGCAAAGAAAGGATTTCTTTAAACTCAAATTAAACTTTATTTAACCAATCTAGGACGGTTCGAACTTGTGGATTCTTTTCTCTATCCGAGTTGCATCAACAATTCTGCTATCATTTTTCAAATCGTTGTTAACGACTTAAAATCCTTTTTCTATGACTAGATCTCTGATTTTCAATCAGGCACTCTTGCTACCAAACTTGACCTTTCTCTCCATACATGTTTAATGACCTCATCCACTTCTGCAGATTCCCCTTTTCCTGTAGTTCTTATGCTCTACTACCTCTTTTGAATTTCTACCTGTTATAGAAGAAGACGATATTGTTCCTTTGCTTTCCTCATTGTCCCTTTCTTGTGCAGTGTATGATGCTCTTCTGGCCTTCATTGCTTTCCTCCGAACAGATGTCATTGCCCCTTTTGTAACCAAATGTACTAATCTTTCCTTCTCTGAAGGGGAAGGTCTTACGGCTCTTAAGGAAGCCTCTGTGACCTTCCTTCTGAAGAAACTGTCCAAGATTCTGCAGAAGCATTCTGGAGAAAACTGTTGCCATCCAATTTTAGTGTCATGTTGATACGAACATCTTGACTTTTTCCAATTTGTCTTTCACCCATTCCATTGCACCGAGACAGCTTGTGTTTCTGTATTGGACAATATGCTTTCAAATAGTGACAGCTACTTTACCAAATTGATTTTGATGGATCTTTCATTGCCATTTCATACCGTGGATCATATTACCTGCTTTCCCACCTTGTTGAAGTGCCTGGAGTCTCAGACAATAATTTGTCTTGGTTTCAATGTTTTTTTCAGATAGATCTCAGCAGTGACTATGGGACACTTTTCCACCACCTTAAGCTCAGTTTCCTTTGGGATTCCATAATGTTCTCCTCTATTCCCTCCCCTTCGTAACATTTATTTTAGGCCACTGTACGCTCTTTTTATAGTGCAGACAACACTCAGCTCCTTCTAAAGATGCACTCCACGTGGAAAGAAAACCCTAAAAACTAAATGTGTTCTTCTTACCCTAAATATTTTCTTACTGATTCCGCCAGGTATCAATCCTATGACTAATCAAAATTCCAACACAGTCTGCAGACTTTGCAGAATCTAGTGGTTCACTGGGATGCAGATGTGCACTTTACCAAACAGATCTCTGATGTTGTTGGAGCCTGTTCTTTTAAGTTGAGACAACTGCAGCAAATCTGCCCTTTTTTCATGCATTAAGAAATGGTTACGATTACAGGTACTTTATTTAACTCAAAATAGACAATGGTAATGCGCTGCATTTTGCTCCCTCGGATTACCAACTGGAATGTCTACTACTCATCTTATTACCAGCATCCCCACATTCAACTCTGTGTCCCATTGGCTTCCTATCAAACCGAGAAAAAAGTGTAATGTCCTGTATTACCTTTTTGAAAGTCTCATCCAGTGCCTTTTTGTTTACGATCCTGAAATCTATATTTACCACAAGAGGTGATCAACATTTCGTAATTGCAGGCCCTCATCGTTGGAATTCTGTTCCTCATCATCTTCGAGCGTCTCCCAATTTGTTAGCCTTTTTTGGAAAAATTTGAAGACGTTTCTTTTCTGTTGATCTGATTCTCTTACAGTGACAGCAGGTTTTCCTCTCTGCACCCATTCACGGTTCATTCTGTTTGGTTTCCTTGTAATCTGCACAATATAAATATCATCAAATCTATGTCATCCATATTATCCATGCAGGGCTGGTTACCTGGCTGCAATCAAATCAACAGAGTAAAGACTCAATCTAGGTGTCCTTGATCTCATACTCACTCACATGTAAATAAACCAGGTCTGACGGTGGTACAGCATACTAGATTTGAGTTGGATGCTCTGTCAAACCACCTACGGGATACTGTACTCAACTACCATTAGGTAGCCTGCCACTAACAAGTAGAGCACTTTGTGACAGGTGGGTCTCATCCCAAGAATCACGCTGACTCCTAAAGAAAAGTCCAATGGTATTTATTACAAAAAAAATATCAAAATTGCTTGTGATCTCAAGTGCATTGGGCTTTCTGGGTCCTTTGGGGTTGGTGCTAGGGCGGGCTCTTTCCTCTCTCATGTTCCCTGGGCCTGGGCCTGCCTCCCAACCCCAGACGTCCCTACCGGGCTGTTAGTAGCTCAACGATCGGCAACCCCTATCTGGCTTACACTTCTTTACACATCAGGTGTTTACCCTAACACATTGGCTACCTGACTCCCAAGGGAACTTCTAAGCTTTCCCTCTCCTATCCCCACTTAGTAGTCTTAGGACACAGGGAATCGAGCCTTCTTTCACCCAGCATCACTCTCACTTTTTTTTAAACCCTCTCACTCCTGACCCTTTGCTATAATGGACCATTACGCTGTTCACCTCCCAACACGTCACTGTCTCTCCAAACTCTCACTACGCCTTTCTACCTCCACAGTTCGATCTTACTTCCTTTCTCACTCCTATTCCTATTACCACTTGTATCCGCAATTGTTCTATACCTCTATCCCTCCTTCTCCCTCCTTCCACTCACTATACTACCCAGCCTCCTGTTGTGCCTCCCGCTCTACCTCTCCTACCCTCCTTACTCTGCTACTAACACTGTCCTCCTAATGGTATATGGTGTCCTGCTCACCCATCTATTACCGACTACCACTCTACCAGTTCTATACTTCCTTTACTACTCCCACCACCTTCTATCTTTACTCCCAACTACTACCACTAACTCTGCCACTACCTCCACTCCTCCTAATATTAGCTCTCTCTCTCACACAAACATTCCACAGACCCCCTCTCACCAATAGTTTCTGCACTACTTTCTTCTTTCGCCTTGTCTGGTCTCTTGGACATACTTCTCCACCGCATTTCCTCTCCCAACTAACCCTCACTTGCACACTCACACACACCTCCTTAAATAGCCCCCTCCCAGGATTGGCTACTCGCCCTGTTCAGTCACTTGCCTGGCTCAAGGGGCAGGGGCTTCCAGGGGAAGTGCTTGGGGAGGCTTCAAAAAGCTCTGCCCCCTTTTCTGGAAACATCTCTGGCAAATAAAATGAAAGAGCTTCTGAGGAACTGGAGTCCCTGTTTTATAAGTCCTTTTGATGTGCCTTTTAATCTTAATGTCTCTGGTAAACTGGTGGAGCCTCTTTAATAAGGCCTCCTTTTCTGAATGGTGTGTAGATCCTTGGAGACTTTGCTGCACCCCTTTCTCGGAATGACATTGTTAGGCTGCTGGCTGTCTGCTGTGGCAAAGTGCGTACTGCTTCTGTGTGGTGGCTTCCCCTGCGGCTTTCCACGTCAGTGTTCAACTTCATCATTGGTAAGGTGGGGAGGGGAGGAGGTCTGTACACACTCACGCGAACACCAGGGAATGCTTGGAGTGGACTCCCTCCCTTCCCTGACACGGTCTATAAGCAGGCCTTGTCACAACCTACAGCAAGTCATGTGACAGTGCTCTCACGGGACAAAACTGCGTACCTGGCTTACCTAACCCTGAAAGGATTATTGCCTCTCAGGGGCACATCAAACATGTGTGTTCCTGGTTAGGTTTCAGATTAGGACGCATCAGGGAAAAACCTGAATAAATTGCAATGCAACACTGGAAAATCTCAAGGGCCTCTTGCCAGTGTCGAACCTAGGACTTTTGACCTAACACGGTATGTATTAATTTGGGTATGGATGTGATTCTCTTGATGGATGTCTGATTCTCCTCATTGAAATGTAATGCCTCCATATTACCTAAATAGGATACAGTGCGCACACTACAGACAGTGGCACAAGAAGACTGAACATTATGATATTGTAGTCTACAGTTTCCTTCAATTTAATACGTCTCCACAGACGAGACGACAAAGTTAGTGGTAATAGTGATGACGGATTCAGCTGGCTGAACACCTCACGACTGGGCAATTGGATGCAACCACCAATTTATTTTAACTTGACTTGCCAGCAGTGTGAACATATTAATAATACATTTGAAGCCATATGATGGTTGCCCTATTTTTCATTACTAGGACGGTATCATGAAGTCTCTGAAGACACCCATTGGGCACCCTTCCTTAACACCAGCATCAATTACATCCGAACAAACTATCCCCAGCCTTGGAAGGAGGTAAGTACTCATGTTTTGTTGTTATATTTTGAGTTTAGCGTGTCTGAGTGCATCATCCTGCGTTGTAGTTACATTATAGATTATGTCCATTAGCTAGATCAAGAACCGGGAGATGTTTCTCTGTCCATTTAGCTATTCTGGTATCTGCATGGATTCAACTGAGGTTCAAATGAGGTTGACAATCAGAGCAGTCTCCAGTTGGTATGCTGGGTTATTCAGCAGGCCTACATTTTCCCTTTCCCTCATCCATTCCCCTGCCCCAGACCCTCTCCCTCCTTAAAATTTTCTGCCTTATCATCATGACCATGTCCTCTTTCAACCTTTCCTCTCCCCAACCCTACTTTACCCCACTCCCAAACACCTCAGTCAGACGTCGTAACCTCATCTACCCACACATTTCTAATAAGTCCAACTCCATCAATGTCGCCCTTTGGAACACCAGATCTATCTGTAACAAAACCACAGCCGTCCTTGACCTATTCTTATGCCTCAACCTTCACTTTCTCTGTATCACCGAAACCTGGATCCCTACTCACAATACTTCTGTTTCTGCATCTCTCACCTCTTCCTCATCTTCCTTCACACATGTCCCCCGATCATCAGGTTGAGGTGGTGGCTTAGGCTTTCTTTTCTGCCCTAACTTTATTTCCTCTCCTTATCCGACTCCTCTCCCTACCCTTCCCTCTTTTGAGTTTATGTATAAAATCTTCAATTCTCCTCATGCCATTTCATTCCTGATTATATACCGCCCACCTGGCCCCATTGGTTCCTTCTATGAGGACCTTGACTCTCTCCTCAGTCTCATCACTCCCACACCCACCCCACTTATCGTACTTGGTGACTTCAATCTCCATCTCTCTTCTAATCTAATCCTCCCAATTCTACTCTCTTATCTATCCTTGACTCTAACCTTCTCACCCCTCTCCTCCTACTCACCTATCCGGTTTTACTATTGATCTCATCTTTACCTCTTCTTTCATTGCTTCTTCAATATCTGCTCTACCCAACTATCTATCTGATCACTCCTTACTCTCCCTCCTCCCCTCCTCCCTTTCCACCATCCTCCACCTCCTTTTTCTGGCGGGACTTACGCAACTTTGACCCTTCTCTTTTCCTTACCTCCTGCTCCTCTTCCCTCCCCCTCTCTCGCACTTCTCCTCTCTCTCGGCCATTGAAGCCTCTTCCACCTTATCCTCTTCCCTCACTTCTACTCTTGATCTTCTTTACCCTCTCTCCTCATTCCGCCCTTCTCGCAAACCTGCTCAACCTTGGTTCTCTGCCCATTTTACCTCCATGTGTCACCTTCTTAGATGCCTTGAGCGTTGATGGCTCAAACACCCCTCCCCTTTCAACCAATCCACATACTTCTCTTATCATTCCCTCTATGACTCTTGCCTTAACTCTGCTAAACGAACGTACTTCTCTGACCTTCTCCACTCTCAATCCTCTTACCCTCACCGTATCATTCAAACCTTAACTCGACTTCTCTCTCCCCATACCCCTGATAACGCCACCGCTTCTCCTCTCTCTGCCACTGATCTCGCTACTTTCTTCTCTAACAAAGTCCTCAATCTCCTCCAAAGCATCCTCTCATCCCCTTCCTAATCTCCCCCTCCGCCTCCTCCTGCTCCTCCTCCCCCACCCTCTACCTTATCCTCATTCACTCCTGTTACTCAATCTGAAGGTGCCCTCCTCTTATCCAAAACTCATCCTACTTCTCCCCCCTCTCACTCCATTCCGACCTCTCTTATTCCTAAAATCTACCCCCTCCTCTTACCGTATCTCACCTCTTTTTTCAACACTTGTCTAGCCACATCCACCTTTCCTCCTCTAAGCATGCGACAATCATCCCCATTCTCAAAAAACCTTCAGCTGATCCACACCTTGCATCTAACTTTCGCCCCATCTCTCTCCTTCCCTTCCTTTCTAAACTTCTTGAATGTATAGTCTACTCTCAACTCTCTACCTTTGTCTCCAACCATTCACTCCTCCCCCTACCCAATCTGGTTTCTGGCCTCAACACTCCACTGAATCTACTCCCATCTCTGTTCTTAACTCTCTCCTTTCTGTCCGCTACTCTAAGCACTCCTCCATTCTCATCCTCCTTGACCTCTCTGCAGCCTTTGATACTGTCGATCACCCCCTTCACCTTAATTCTCTCTCATCCTTTGGCTTCAAAGACTCTGTTATCAACTGGTTCTCCTCCTATCTTTCCAACCACACCTTTGCAGTTTCCTGGGGTGGCCACACCTCCCCTATCTATCCTCTCAACTATGGTGTCCCCAAAGGTTCTGTCCTTGGCCCCTTTCTCTTCTCACTTTACACTTCCCTCTTAGCTCCTATCATCTCCTCCTTTGGTGTTTCACACCATTTCTATGCAGATGATACCCAGCTCTTTCTCTCCTTCTCTTCTTTCTCCTCTGACATCCATCTGAAGCTCTCTTCTTGCCTATCTGCTATTAAATCTTGGATGTCTTCTCACTTCCTGAACCCGAATACGGACAGAACTGATGTCCTATTCTTCCCTGCCAACACACTTCCTCCCCCTCCTCCTTTCATCCTCTTTCCCCTTCCTAACTCTCCGTCTCTCCTCATGCCCGTAACCTTGGTCTTCATATTGACTCCCATCTCTCTCTCACCATATTTCTCTTACCGCCAGATATTGCTGCTTTCACCTCTATAACATCCGTAAAATTCGACCTTTCCTAACCTTCCACACTACTAAACTCTTAATCACCTCCCTCATGTTCTCCAGACTTTTCTACTGCTCCACTCTCTTCATTGGCCTTCCCTCCACTCACCTAACCCCTCTGAAATCCGTCTACCACTCTGCTATCTGCTCTCTCTGCCTTCTCTCCCCTCACGACTCCATCTCTTCTTCTCTTTCCTCACTAGGTTGGCTCTCCTTTCACTCCCAGCTTAAATTCAATTTCCTCTGTCTCGTCTTCAAATCCCTCTATGGTCTTGCCCCTCCTTACCTCTCCTCCCTCCTCACGTTCTATACTCCTTCCCGCTCACTCTGCTCTGCTGATCTTTTCCTACTCACTCCTCCTCCACCATGTGCCCCATCCCGCTTCCGCTCTTTCCAACTACTCGTCCCTTTCCATTGGAACCGCCTCCCTCTCCCCATCCGCTCTATTTCCTCCTACTCTGCTTTCCGCACTTCTCTAAAATCCTATCTCTTCCACTCACCTCCCTAACTCCTTTTCACTTCCACTCTCATTTCGGTCTCTTCCCCTTTCCACACCTCCTACAGTTTCTCTCGCTGAGGTCCTCTCCACTCATGCTCAACCACTTCACTAATGTAAATTGTTACCTATACTGTTTTTCTGGTTCTTGATTCAAATGTTTTCTAATTCTTGTTGTATTTTTTATTGTCCTCTTGGAAAGCGCTTTGGCGTAAAGCGCTATATAAAAATTTAATAAATACAGAATACAAATACATTTGTCTAGACAACAGTGCTTTTTTTCCCTCCATGCTGCATACAAAAATGTAGGGGTATCTCCAATACTCTACCATACGTGGTATAAGTGTTTTAGCACACTTCAAACTGGAAGCTAGATATATCTAAATATAAATTGTAAATCTACCAAAGGAGAATATTACACTGTCATTAAAAAGAAATAGAGCAATAGTCAATTCTGATTTTACTGAAAAAATAAGTTGCAACACATGCCTCACACTCCTCCAGATGAAAACAGCATCTGCAGAGAAAGCATTCCCTCCTTGAGAATTGATAGCATATGAATTTAGTCCCTGCCAGGAAATACCTTGTAAACCTCAAGTGAGGTATTCATTACTTTCTCACATATGGATAGGTTGGTCCCTAATGTTTTGACTGAGTGATGACAATGCCTTAGAGTCATTAGGCAACTGGAAGATAATTGCAGGTGAAGTCCTTTGTTCCCAAGGAGACAGGGCATAGATGGAGCTAAGGCGAAATGGTAGCTCCTTTCCACAATATGGATGTATCCCTAAAAATAACTCTGCCCTGCAGTGACTCCTCTGGGAGCGGAGGCCAAATTCATAGAAAAGAGAGTTGTCCCCTGCCTTTGCCTTGCAGTGATGGATGGCATGGCCATGGGGGTCAGATGCCACCACTTGAGCAGTGGTTCTTGTCTGGTGGGGAATATCTCCTGACGAGCTCCACTGTGCCTGCCTCAGGTGGTATGAGATTGCCACATGATACCCCAATATGGTGTTGTGCCTTAGACTCCTGTGTTTGTTCCAGTGCTCAGGCTGAGAACCCTATTCCCCAGACCAGCGGGAGTTACAAGCAGGGTTGAAGTGAGGGATATTTTATACAAACAAAAAAGAAGTTCCAAATAAAAGCGCACAGCAATGCAAGAAAGTCATCACTTGCAGGCTTGGGTGCATGTACGAGAGAGTCAGAAAGAGCAGTTCCATGGACCAGGTAGATCCAAAGTGCTCAACTCTACCTAGGCATGCACAAAATCAAAGATGGAACCAAACTTCTTTATTGGATCAACCAGCAGTGGCTTTCAGAAATGGAGCAGGGACAAATATGTAGCTGGAAGGCTGCAAAGTAAATTTAGCATATCACAAAAAAAACATAATGAAACACATATGTACCTTGATAGGCTGAGGTGGTCCAGGGAGGGGGATTGGTCTAGGCGCCTATTTAAGGGGAAAGACTGAGCAGAAGGATGTTGGTGTTTGGAGAAGGAGTATATTCTGAGGAGGCTGCAGGAGAGAGCAAACAGGGAGAAAGCAGGCAGTACCAGGTCAGAGGGAGGAAGAAGATGACAGGAGAGGCGAGGAGGAGAAAATAAATATATGTTGGGGAGAGTAAGAGAGTGTAAAGAGAGAAGAGAAGGAATACCAGTTGGAGAGAAGAATAGGGGAATGGAGAGAAGGAGAGGAGGACAACTTGTTGTTGAGAGAATGAGAGGAGATTAAGAACAGCTGTTGGAGAGAGTAGGAGGGTGATAAAAGGAGAAAGAAGTTGAGGGGGAGAAACATCAGTAGAAGGGAGGAGTTTGACAGGAGTATTGAGGGGGGAGGAGGAGAAACATCAGTAAATTGAGTGAGAGAAGCGGAATTAAGGAGAGGAGGAAGAGCATCAATAAGGTACAGGGGGATTGTTCAGAAATGAGAGGAGAAGAGTTTCATCATTAGGAGAGAGAAGGAAGGTGGATGAGAGTGCATACCAGACCCAAAAGAACATAGGGCAGTATAGCAGAGTATGTGCGCCCTGAGTCTGGAAGGGTTAAGCCTGAGATGGATGGAGGAACAACACATGGCAGAAAGTTAAGGATATGATGGTGACGTGTGAGGCTATAGAGGGGAAAACAGGGGACTGGTTAAGGTTCCCTTATGTACAAACATGTGATGAGACATGGAGGAGAAGAGCATTAGCGGGTTAGTGGGCACTGCAGCCAAGGAAGCAGCAAGATTCCTAAATCCAACTCAGTAAAATCTTCCTTGGGATCCGTGTTTTCCTACACGTACAAACTTGGACAATAATATCCTTGCTGTACAATAGGGTTCTTAAGGTGTATCGGTATGATGGTAGTTAAACTGTGAAGGCACTGCGTTCCTTTCAATAACTGTCATTCACTTAATACCAGTTTACTCTATGTTTTATCTCTTTCCCGCCAAAAGACATTTTGGGCCTCATTACAAGGTTTGGTGGTAATTCTGTAATAAATCTGCCGAATTACCAGTATACTCAGTTACTGTTACCACCACTTTGTCCCGTGGGTTTACAAATGATGGAAGGGTGGTTTCAATCCCCTTTTTTGGAATCCATGGGGATTTTAGTGGAACTACCTTGAGTGGTAATTCTACTGTGATTATGTCACTGATTTGGGATTAGAAATGGAGGGTTTTACTCCAGCATAAGGCTGGAGTTAAATCCTCCACTTCAATGTCAAATTCTGTATTTGGCCGTGAGGTAAAAAAGTGGCATCAATGGAATTATTTAGAATATACTACATGTACTTCCCACATTTTTATTGATATTGGGGGAACTGTGTCATACGAGAAAGAGAAATATACAAAAAAAAGAATACAGGCTAACCCTCCCTTTTCCACGTATTCAAATACTTTTGGGCTAAGTTAAGTGCCATGGTTGAAAAATATACTGCACACAACCAGAAATCTGTTCAAAAACAGTTCAATATTTCATCAAAAACATTTTCATAAAAACCAATTCATATAACACAACAAAACACCAGAGGTGACGTCCCGTTATCAACCATCATGGACGCCCTAATATATTTTTGAAAACATTGTCACACTGTGAGGTTAGTATATAAAGGTTACAATGGGCCTCATGATGAGTTTAAGGGTGCCGTTAAGCTTACCGGCACCCTTGTTTCCGGGTTTGCCTGCTGCAGCTGCTGTGCCCGACAGGTCTAACCCTGCCGGGCACAGCGGTCACAGTAGGCAAAGCTGTCACGGAAGCACCGGAACCTTTAACAATTGGACTCAATGGGAATGGGGATTAACAAAATTACCGGCGCCTGACTTCCTGGCCGTTGGACTTGTAATAGTCCAGTGGCACTGGGAAGTCAGGTGCCGGTAATTATGTACAGGTCAGGCGGCAACCTGCTGGTAGCACTGACAGGGTTACCGCCAAACCCGTAATGAGGCCCAATATCTTATACCACAACAATACAAAAAAAGATAGAGGGCCTCATTATGAGGTTGGAGGTAGCCTTGGTGCTACTAGCACCATGGCTACCTCCTTACCGCACACCAGGTCCGGGCTTCCCTGAATGGGGAATTACCGGGCCATTCCAACCTTGGAGGACCCGGTATTTCCCCATTCAGGGAACCCATCCCCATTCCCATTCGAGCCCCCATAGGGCTCAATGGGAATGGGGAGCATGCTAATAACGGGCCCGTTATTAGCATGCTGGTCCTTTAGCGGCTCCCGCTAAGGGCGCCTGGTAAAACCAGCCTCCCTTAGCGGGACCCGCTAAAGGACCTCGTAATGCAGAGGTAAGGGGTTAACGGCACTGGCACCTTTAATGGCGACCTTAACCCCTTACCTCCAACCTTGTAATGAGGCCCAGAGTCTCGTTCTGGCACACATTCAACCTAGAAGTATCGAAACACACGTGCCACCCTTCGTGTATTTTCATTAACATTAAATGATGGGTTTAAGGGCTGGACAATAAACCTGATGCAAGGGTTGCTTGCAGGGAACATGGATTTTCAATTGAGTTGTCAGGGTGTTGGTTGGGACCATGTGGGCTGGAATGGTATGCCGCATAGTTTCGAATTAAATGTGGACACTAACAGGTTTGGCCGATAAAACCAGTAACAATAGATCAAAAGAAAGTTTGTCTGTTCCCCTCCTCTTCACAACAATGGAATTTCTATAGCATTGCCGTGAGCATCACAAGTAGGAGTAAAGGTTTCCAGCCAGATGGAACCTGTAACAATTTAAACGGTTTGTAAATTGTGTAAACTTTGTAACTAGGAGATGGGGCTGTGACGAAATATGGAAGGACCACAGAGAGCGGTGTAGTGCAAATGAGAATCATGCAGTTATAAACTTAAAGAGGATGGTGCTTAGATGAATGTACCCATTGAGAAGTGTGGGAACTGAAGAGAATATGGTTACATTGTAGAGGTTTAACCAATCATGTGCGGGGAGTGTTAACTGATGCAAATTGTATAAAATGCCTGTTGTTTATGTGGTCCAGTGAGACTCAGGTTAGTTTGAATCTTTTATGTTATCTAGCCCCTCGCGGCCATTTGTACAATAAACTTGCTTTACGGACAAACGTGCACTTACTGTTTAAGTGGTGGGCCTACTTTGGGCTACAGTGATCAAAGGCCCACTCCTATAGGACCAAAAGAATCAAGCATTCTTGTTTGCTAGAGATATTAACACGTTCTCTGGATCTCAATGAGATAAGAGATGTTCATGGGATTTCAGCCAGTTTTTATACGTTTGCTTAAGGTGCTTCGCCTTATCTCTACATCGGACTGGATCGTCACAGGATAGTGGTCTTAAACTAGATCTTAATTCTTTTTTTTTCCATACGCTGATCAATCAAAACTGTGATTATGGTCTTTCAGTGAGTGATCCCGGGCATTAGGTCTGTCAATATACAAGCCTCTAGTAGCCTTTGACAATATATAGAGAAGTGAAAAGGGTCCATTAAAATGTCGCATCTTTGTCACCTTTGGCCATGGTTTCTATCGAACACCTATTCCGATGATTAGCTTAGGAAGGTCACTAGATGGCCGCGGAGGCTTGGTTATTTACTTCTACAAAAAAACACATTTTGCGTGTGATTTTTCAACATATAATTATATCAAGAGACAAGTTCTAAAAATTAGGTCTATCGGTGTCGACTAACGTTCATTTTGGCAGGCAGACTTTAATGTCCTGCCTTCCTCAGGGCAATAAGAGTCAACCTATACATACACTAGTTGATAAACTATATTCTTTTATAACACTTTTCATTCTTTACATTTTACATAATATTCTATGGTTTTAAAACCTTACATGTAAAAACACCTTAAATGATTCTAAGAAATTATAATAGTCTTTAAACTCATTAATTCCCTAAGGTAATAGATATTTAATATAGTTACAAAATTCATATAATCAAATTGACATGCCATTATAAGGTACAAATGATAAATGATTTAGAGGGTATATCTGGCTCAATGTAGGTTCTTATTTTCAAAGTATTGTTGGTATGGGTGACCATAGGCAAAGAAAGGTAGACATACCCATATACATCTTTGTATACAAGGAAGAGAGTCTACTAGATGATGCTTCAAAACTGTATCAACCATCTGGTTAATCACTCAAGGACCAATTTCCTAGAAAGGGGAGGTGGTGAAGAGGACCAAGGCTGCCTGCCTTGTCAGCAAAAACCTGTAAGAAATGGATTTCTTTATGGTCTTTGTTGGCCCAGGGGAGTCGAGAGAATGTTTAGACTTGACTGAACCATAGACCAACCTTCCTGCAGAAACCACAGAAGAGGTTTTGGGAATCTCGTAGAAAAGCAGCCAAAGACAAAATGAAGGGTGAAATACTGAACTGTGGATTAGGGCCAGTGATCACCCACCCCAAGACCTGAGTAAGACTTTTACTTCTTCTTTTTGTTCATAGTTTCATTTTAGGCACTTGACCTTCAATTTTGGAACCCTATAAATGTTGACGCGTCCCAGTTGGGGGAGCTTTACTGGGCTACTCTGCCCTGCAAAGCAGAGCTGGGGGAAAGACCTGAAGAAACATTGCCCCTTGTTAAAAGGAAGCCTATTTTAGTTGTTCATTTAATCCCATGGCACTTACAGCCACTCTCAACATTCACCTCTTCCCAAACCACATTATCTCTTTTTGTTTTTGTTAATTAAACACCTATTGTGCCTCATTCAACTTGTCATGCGTTGTACACCTGCTCGGTGCACTATGTAAAAACGTAAAGAAACTTTTTGGCGTCTCGTATATAAATGTCAGAGAGCTACTAAAAGTTTTTTCAGAATGATATTCATTACCATGATGGCGCAAGATTATCCATCACATCATATACAGGCGACAGTACTTCTGTATAAAAAAGCCTTTGAAGCGTAGACATTTTAGCATCTTTAGTCAATCCCAGCATGTTGAATTTAAATGGCAACTGCATGAGGAACTCCACATGTTAAATTATACTGGGAACATCTAGACCACTACAATTTCAATTTTTGTGAAGCGCTACTGCCATGTAACATGTATTAGTTCTCAAGTAGTATCTTAATTGAAGTGGTCCACTTAAGTGGACGCATAATTTAGTACCAACTACTCATCTGGTCAGAGCACTCCAATTGAAATACCCGTAAATCCTTGGGCTTATGTGACATGTGAGACAGGCATGGTATCAAGAGAGACACAGACTCAAAGATGTTAGTTTGAAAACCTTTATATACTAAGGTTCCTGGGTTGGTATAATGCCTACCTGACCCTAACTCTAAAGGGATGGTTCCCTTAACTGATGTTTCTAAGGGCTGTCGATGTCTGAAAGTCCCAAAAAATAATCTGTCTCTGTCTAAACCTATGCTTCCCTCACTCTTTACAAAAAAGTGTTAGGAAGTCTTTAAAAAAGGGAAAATAGTGTTTCAGAGAAAAGGAGATGTAAACCACAGCTGGTTTCAGATATTCTTGCCAATGGGTGTAGTTCTGCCAGTGCAAGATAGTTCAATTCAAAGGGGGAGCCCTTAGAACCTTGAACACAGGGCTCTTGCAGCAATTCAATAAAGTTCACAATATCCTTGGGTCTCTTGGGGTTCCCTTCCCAAAGCCTGGACTCTTCCAGTTCCAAGCAAAACAAATACATACTTTCTGGTCAGGTCTCACAGGTTTCTATTCCCCATGCGTAGGCCTCTCTTTACACAGTTAAACAATGTGGCGATAATCCCCCATTCCAAGGGTTGGAACTGGGCGTTAATGGCCGGCAAGAGCAAAGCAAGTGCCATTAACGAGGCCTCCGGTTGTTACCCTCCGTTCCAGCACTTGTAACAGGGGCTTAAGACCATTAGAAACCCGGGCTAACAAAGCAGTAACCTGGGGTGCTAAAAAAGGGATTTTCCATCATTCAACAGGGACACAGCGCGTGTCCAGTAGATCAAAGGAATATCCCTTACAAAGATGGCCTCCATGGAAACAGAAGGCAGGGCTCTTTCAGGAACCCTTTTTCTCTTTTCATGGCAGCCTGCGGGAGGCAAGGGGAAGAAGCAGATTCAGTGGTGATAAGTTAAGGAAGGGGGTGGGGGAAGTAAGTGGGCTGGGGGGTGGGACAGCCGAAGGTGTCTCACCCGCTACTTCCCGGAGATCTGTCGTCCAGGTTGCCAGGACACGGCCATCGCAAATGGATCCAGTTTCTGAGGGTGGACCAGTGGGGGAGGATCACCTGGGCGAGGGGTCTTCAGGGAGGGGAAGTGGGATGGCGAGGTTTGAGACACGGTATCACCTTCCCTGTAACACCTTTTCTACATCCTATCCTGTAGGATATTCACAAGCTCTACCCACCTCATTTCCCCATACAAATACTTTCTTACACAATTACAAACAACAGACTAACACCAGAGCCTTTTACCTGACATGTCCCAATGCACACGTCAGGCAAAGTCAGGCAATTGATAATAACCACATACTCCTGACAGCCTTTTACCTTCCCCACAGGGATAAAAGGCGGAGCACAAAAGCACACTTGGCGCACGGTTGAATGCACGAGGAGACAGCTACACCAAACCGGCAGTTCAAAGGGAGAAGAAAGGAGGTGAGACCTGGAAGGATGATGAAGGGGGAATTGCCCTTGCCCTTTTCAACTCAGGCCTGTGAAGCCTCCGAAAGGGAAAGCATAAGACTGGGAGCTGCAAATGGTGTGCGCAGCAGCAGTTATCAATGGTACACAGGGGCCTTCCGCGTTGATAACGCAGACAGAGAGGCAAGCTGGCTACCGTGGTACTATCCTTGACTCCATAGAACAGTGAAGACAATGGTTTCAGCACAGTCATTGAGTCAGAGGAAGCTGATAACAGACCGAACTGTGTTGAGCCCAAGGTTGCATATATCAACATTTTGAACGCAAGGAATACGCAAGAGAACAAACTTGTGTGTGTGTTTGAACTTTAAAGAAAGCTCAGTTGAGGTCCAGGTGCAGAGGGGTCCGGCGCCACGTTTGCGCTCATTCGAAAGACTCTTACCGGGACCTGTTTTTGAAAAACCTCAAGAACCAGAAGACTTTAGAAAAGGGTGGCGTGAGGCGTCAGAGTGGTCCTATTAAGGGTTATGGCAAATCCATTATACAATCGAAAGTCTCTGACCACTGGCCAGAGGAAAGCTAGGGGAAGGGAACCCTGCTTCCAATAAGATTGTGAACTGTGGAATAGACAAGTGTGAACCCAACAGAGAGATGCTGAAAGAAAGTTGGGAGAAGGAAAACCCTGCCTTTTGAGGAAAATGAGCAATACATGAACTATGTTAAAGAAAGGCCGTAGTGAACCCGACGGAGGGAGGCCCAAACTGCAAGAAGGATCCGAGCCCAACAAAGGGAGATCCTAAGGGTGAGAGGCAAATGCCCAAGGTGCAAGACCACTGAGAGAACTTTTGTTTATTTGTTATTTTGCAAGTGTAATACACCCATGAACATTGTGTCGACAAGAGTAAACCAGGTCGAGGGTTGTCCACAGTGGGGAATTGTTTAAAAGAACATTTGAATCATACAAGCAATATTGGAAAGGCTGTAGTGAACCCAACAGAGGGAGGCCCAAGTTGTGAGAAGGATCAGAGCCCGACGGAGGGAGATCCAAGGTGCGAAGAGCAGTCCCCCAAGGTACAAGAATACCGAAGGAACCTTTTGTTGGTTTGTCATTGTGAAGTAGCAGGCCTTCTAAGGCAAGAGACTATATCAGGAAAGAGCCTATGAAGGTCTTGATATCGTTGAGCTTGAGAATCCCGCCTTGGCCTGTGCTTCAAACATGGGGAAGGGAGACGCAGCCATACTATCCTGACGTTTAATTTTGTGAACACTTTTTTTTCTTCTGGTGATCATTATCCCGCACCCGTTTTGCAATTTAGTAGTAAGGATTGGCAATCGTTTTATTTTAGTAAAGATCCTTTTTATTTGATAAGACGCCACTAGGACTGCCTTATTATTATTTGAAGGTCATAGCTTGCTCCCATCTTAGATTTAGGTTTAGATTAGGTGTTTATCTCACCCATTATAAAGTTCAATAAACACCCTTGAACTGTGATCACTTGTGTCTGTCTTTACTGTTGCCGTCATGAGTTACTTACAGGGATAAAAAAAAAAGTGGACGGATGATGGCAGCGGGTGGAGCCGGCCATTAGGCGGCATGGAACGCAGTTTTTCACTGGTGGTTCAAGCCTGCGTTCCTAGCAACCTGAATGGCTGGCACCCACTGGAAGGGTGCTAATGTCTCTTGCACAACTCTTGTCAGGTCTCTCAGAGTTCCCTTCCCAAGCTTAGGCCCCTTCCGTCTTTTAACACACAAGCAAAGTTCCTCTTGGCAGGATGTACCTTTTGTTTATTACACATTTTTCTTAGGCCTCTCAGGGTTCCCTTCCCCCAAGCTTAGGCCCTTTTCATCTTTGAACAAAGTTCTCCTAGTCAGGATGTACCTTTCACTGTACAGTTCTTACATGGGGTAGTACAGAGACTTTGGAGAACGCTGGGCTGTTTCCTCCTCACAAACGCAACCACTCTGACCTGCAACCCCTTTCCTTGCGCTCTGTACCATTCTTCTGGCACCTTTTCTCTTCTGTGCCCCTTTAATTCTGTTCACTTCCACTTCGTAATGCCTCCTTCATGCCTTCTTTTCTGTCGTGCATACTTGCACCATCTTTTTATCTTGTTGTGCCTCTTGCACCTTTCTCTTGCCTTTATCGTGTCTCTGGCTCTCTCAGTTCCTTTGGTTGTGCACCTTCTTGTCACTTTCGCGTGCCGCTCTCACTTTCTTGTTTTCACCTTTGGGTCACTCGTACCCTCTTTTCACTTCTTGTTGCTTTTACTCGCACCCTCTTTTCTGCTTCGGGTCACTTGGACCCTGCTTTCTCTTATTTTTCTTACAGTTCACTTTCCTTTTATTTCAGCGCCGCAATTGTATTTTCCTTCAAGCTTTCTTTCTGACTTTCAGCTTGTTTTCTCTCTCTCTCAAGCTTTCGGCTTTCTTTCTTTCATGCTGCTTTACACTCTTTCTCCTTGCTTTCTTGCTTTATGCTCTGCTGAAGTCACACGCACGCTCCCGAGTTTATCTCTCATTAACTTTCACAAAACTCACCGGGCAGCATCGCGTTGACAAGCGGTCCCTCCAGGATATGCGCTGTTGAGATCAGAGTCTCACCACCTGCCCCTCAGACACCTTTGGGGACCCCACAGGACCCAACGGAACAAGCACTCCACTGAATGCTGGCAGCAGAATGCAGGCAGCGTCCCTCCTTCTCCTTAGAGACACAGCTTCCTCGCCACGCTGTAGCCCCTCACAGACACCGGGCCAGCATATCATCATGCTGTTCTCCTCCAGACTTCAGCTCCTGTCCCTTTCTGCTCCTTGGCTTATCTGGTCCAGACGGCATCCCCAGCTCGCTCACTGCTTCTGGCAGAAATCCACCTTTGATAGCGTAGGGGACAGTCAAGTGGAGTCATATGTGCGCCTTCAGGATAAAGGGCCTGACCTTGCCTGACTCTATTAGTGGGACAGCCTAGTGGTAGGTTGTAGTAGTAAGCCCTGTCTTGTTTCCCAATACTTTTCCTATGAGTCATCCTCATTGATCTTAGTTGCATCTTCCTCGTCTCAGTGTTTGTTGGCAATGGGGAGGGGCAGATGGGGTGTGATTGATAATACCCCATGAAGGCTGCGGGAGAGTGGGTTGGGGTATTATTGGGAATGGGGGAGTACCATGTCTCACTCTCAGGTATTCTTCTCCCAATCCCTTCTGACCCTCCACTGAGGCGATCCTCCCTCGCTTTCCCACCCCCAGGTTGGGGAACCAAAAGCGATGGCCCTTCCCAGGCCACCTGAATGGAAGATCCCGAGGGAGTAGGTGAGAGAATACAGTCAGGTTTCTCACAAATATTAAACGTAATGATAATGCACTGCTGTAATGCAGTGATCTGTGTATTTAGATTGAGACCTCTCTTATTGTATTGACTGTTTCTAGTGTTCACCAAACTAGGTCAAAATCGCTATCTTTCTGACTCAGTTAATGGTTCACTATGGGTGCTGTGAATACACTGGACCTGGTAAGGGAACAAAGTTTGTGGATGCACACAGTCAGAGCTCTTGCAGTGCTCCCATTTGTCTACAGTTTGCAGTAGCGCTCTATACAGTAAACTGCATTCGTTGTTTGACAGTTACTCAACTGTTTTAACTGCTACTGTACATTTCCATACTGACATTCCTTCTTGATCTTTGTAAATTGGCAAGAGAAATATCCACCACAAGGGAAATGTCTTACTGCGGGTGCAAGACACCGAAGAGTAGAAATTGGAAGACACCAAAGAGTAGGAATTGTTTTTCTCAAACTGTCTTTCCTACTCATGGCATAGACCAAAGGATCCAGTAATTTTCTACCCCTCTTCAAGGATAATAAAGGTTTTGCCTAAAGATGGACCATTTGAATTTAGCAAATGACAATTTGCCAAGGAAGGAGGTCTGATGGCCAAAAGGTTGGATTGTTTAGAGTTATCCTCTTTTCATAAGAAATTATCCAAAAGGCATGTAGTTCCCTGGAAATCAGGTATATTTAAGCAGCGTGTATAAAAACTGTGTACGGTTGCAAAATACATCCACATACAATTTTAATTTTAAGACCTATAATTATAATAAACACGGTACCTGAAAATGCAAAACATAGATAGCTGACAAACGTAATCATTCAAACTCAATCAGACTGCATTAATGTTCCAACATCCCCTAAGCAAAGCAAACTAGCTCTGTAAATGCCTAACATCGGTTTCAGCGGTCTGGGTTTAATGCTCTGCCTTTTTCAGGACAACAATATTTGACTTATATATGCACAATTATTTGTTGATACCTTCCATTCTTTTATCAACAGATTTAATTTCTGCAATTTAAAGTTCTGCTGATTCATTCCGTGACCTGATTCACATGGGTGAAATAAAAATTGATTTTCTTCTAATTTGTCAAAGCCCATGTGTTTTAGATGATTTACAGTTCATAAAGTCTTGATTTTCTTCTAATTTGTCAAAGCCCATGTGTTGTAGATGATTTAAAGTCATAATATTATTTATTATGAACTGTAAATCATCTACAACACATGGGCTTTGACAAATTAGAAGGAAATCAAGTTTTATTTCACCCATGTGAACCTAGAGATTGGAAATATGAAATACAAACCCCTTAGAGGAGTCTGAACAAATATACTAGTGCTTAACTAATTAATTCAAGATCATCTAACTGTCAGGAAATCACTAAAAACCTGGCTATTCAACTCGACCTTGATAAACATAGACTAACTATACAACAACCACCATCATGAGTGGACCACTGAACCCCATAAGATTGTCTTCTGCTGCATACCGTAATCCGGAAACAAGGAAAACAAAAGGATAAATACAGAATTAAAAACAATAACTTAGCTACAAATACCCAGAGATCACCCAAAACTCACTAACCACTTCTCTCTTCCACACAGTCCACAATTCTCACCTATAACACATACCCAGATGGCTAGTGAATCAACGCACCAAAACATGCAAACTGCACATCACTCTCTAACCAAGCTACAAACCCAATAACCGCTGACAACAAACAACTCAAAAACAGTGGAATCAGCCCTTCCGGGCACAACAAGCCAGTGAACAAAACAAAGCACACCCAGAAACGTCACATGCACAGACACCAGTTCCTCCTGGTTCTGCACGCATCAACAGGTGAGCACAACATCTGTCCTATCCCTCTATGCCTCACTAACCAACAGAACCCACTTCTTGGAGACTACAAAAATGGCAGCGGTGTGCACGAACATATCAGCAGTGCATAATAGAAATCAACTTAGCATAACTTAACATTCCCTATCATCATTGTAATACATTTATTATAGTTATACCATTCATATAATAATTTTGACATGCCATCATATGTCAAATGTAGTTACAATTTAGACGGTACCACTAGCTCCTAGAAAAGGCAGAACATAATCTACACTTTCTGTTCTACTGTCCACTGCATACCACATAGTTATGACCAATTCTTTGTTCCTCTGCAATCAGTGATGTTCACTATTGACTTTGGTTTTGTAGCTAGTAAAGATATGTAACCCATAGACTAGGTTTATATGCATATCAATATTTAGGGTCTTGTTATGTGTTGGTATGGTGCTAGTGGTACAAACATGTGATATCTTAAATACCTTCTACTTTAAAATACCTCCTAATTATAGTTGTGAGTATGTGGGATATTTACCTCATGTGGTACGTAGAAAATACTTCATGCGTTAAATAACCCAACTCACACAAACACACACCATTGAGTAAATGTCCATGCAATTCCATCCAATAATAGATGGTATTTTAAAATCAAGTGGTGTTTAAGAGACACCATGTTTTTATGTTGTAACCAAGCACACAGTGAGAAATAGAAATGTTTACATTTTTCAGGATTGCTTTTCAATGATTAAGACAGATTATTTGGCTTATTTACCATCTTTCTATATTTGTATGATTTTTTATAAACTACATCTTGAGCCTGATATTTTTAACTGGTCTTTCATGAAATGCATGAAATTGTACTGTTTTATTTCTTTTGTGTTAGGGTGTGAGCCGAAATCAACTTGTTCTGACTCACTAAGTAAGTCAGTACTCCAATGTGCGAGCGTAGAACACCAAAGGGTGACACTGGAGTAGCCAGCTTTATAGAGATCCAATAGATCTCCAGGAAATGTATGGGCCGTAAAAGTATGAAAAGGCAACATTATTATCAATTTTCTAAAAATGTGTTATGAATTCAGTAAAACACACTACCTATAAAGAGAGTGAGCCAGGGCCATTTTTACAGATCACACCCTGCTAAATGAATTGCATGTCTGTGCTTTTGTTGAGGGGTAACATCAAATTAGGTGTGTGGCAGATTGCTTCAATATTTGTTGTTGACTAAGGTCAGCAGAAATTCTAATCTCAAAACTGGGTGAGTCAGAAGAAAATCCTTCTTTCTTGCCCAGAGCATCCCAAAAAAGGCACGTAACCCATAACACAGTGTCCAATGCCAGAACCTAGCCTTTAGAGCAACCACGTTATAGCCAGACTGGATAGAGGGTGACAAAGTTATGGGCCCATAAAAAACATTGGTTCATGGTGTTAATACCAAAATTGATACTGACGCACCATCACCATTTCTAAAAATGAAGTACATTCAGTAGATTAATCAAAAGATTCCTATTTTGTTCTTCTCTTCAATTAAGTCACTGGTGCACGTGCCTTCATGCAGTTAGATATGCCTGTGACATGGTATAAATCTATTTAGAAAATCTGAAATTCAATTTATCCACACTACACATTGGAACAGTAGGGGAACCCAAAGACCGCCACTACTGCCCCTACTGGAGAATTGCCTTAACCAAAATTCCATAGAGCAATAGTTTCGGTCTCACATTTAGTCAAGAAAAGATGCTGTTCCAAATCCATTAGAAGCTGTAATGCGCTCCAAGGCCTTACCCTTGGTTGGCAATTAGGCAAAAATGATCATGCATGGGTGAATCTTAATTTTGATTTTAAAATGCTGAGATAAAACAACAAATTTACATGCTTGACTACAAACCTATTCATAAGAGAGGAGGTAATGACCTTGTTGATATTGGTTGTCAATATCTTGTATTCCTCTTAGCTACACGTGACGGAATGAGGTCTTGGAAGCGGTGAAGGAAATGCAACAATTTCAGAGTAGTTTCTTCAGAAACTAGAGAAAAGACAAAACCATAAAAGGGTGCCAATAAAGGAATAAAGCCTAGAAAACAACAGGTTGTTAATATGAACAATAGCATAAAACACATTTTGAATGCTATAGATTGTATGCATAATGAAGGAGCTTAGCTGTCTGCATTTTATTATTGGTGAATAGTGTGGTACATCTGTGTTATAAAAAGGCCTAGATTACTGTAAGCAGGTTTATTGGCTAATTATTGGCCACTGGATCTTGTTGGTGAATAAGTCTCTCTTTGCTTTAACTATGGCTCCTGAAGAGGAGCTTGATTTTTTTTATTTTGATGCCGGGTAGAGGTTGGGATTTTTCAAGTTGTGGAGTGAATCAACCTCCTTTGTCATTGGTTTTCCCCCACAAAAGACATCACACTTTGGGAAAAACCTGCTATGTAGTTTAATTACTGTGATCATTACTGGCCTTAAACACTACAGATATGGACCTTTTATCTTTCCAACCCTCTTTAGTGTACTGTGCATAATTTTATATTATAAAAGTAGGTCTTGTAGCAGTAGGAGTAAAAAGATATAATTAAGCACAAATAGGTACAAGTAACAAAAAACAGTTTCATGCCGGAATAAATAACGAAAAGATATAAAATTATGCACAGTATAAATGACAAATAACTGTTTTGTGGGGAAAAAATGACTTTTAAGTCAAGAAATAGAAATGACAAGTAATAAAAGTGATAGTCATTTAAATCATCTGCCTGAAAAAAAGTAATAATTCAGTTTGACACCAAATTCGATTATTCCTAGTGATGGCAGGACAGAGAGTTAAGTTTCTGTTAATCGCTTGAAAGCAAGTTTTATGGAGTCATCTTTTAATTGATTTTCATCAGCAGCAGTAAGAAGCAAACTTGTTTGAGCTAAAACTCTAGTAAACCTCTCTGCTTCATAATGCAGTTCATCCATCATAGATTAATTAAATGGCTTGTCCTCCAATTAATCCTCCCCTCTTTGAATTCTGCTGTGGATATGCCTCTCACCATCCTTGGCAAGAGCGCAAGACCAGAATATCAATCTGCCAAGGAGCCCCATAGGAAAATTCAGAAAACCCTCTATGTTCAGTAAAAGAGCTGTTGGACAAATAATTTGCCTGCTGCTAAAGCAACCAAAAAGCAGCAGTGTTCCGGATGGGAGAATACTCACAAGTGACATTTATAGAATCGCAACTCACCATCTTAACATTACTAAGAACAATGGAAATTCTATGCCTTTAGATCAAGGCTTTCTACTATGTAAATTTACAGCTTGGAAATAACTTTAAATAAGCATGTACAATAGGTTTGCAGTCAATCCTGTGATACATCTGTTAGTTTGACCTATGAACACTGAGAATGTATTTGCGCTTAGAACCATCCCAAAAGGTCTTGGATACCATAGTTTCCTTAGAAGAGTAGGCCCCAGAAATTGAAACATCTGCATCTGCCTGCGACATGACCCATCTAACCTATATAGCCAACGTAAAAGAGGAGACAGGACTATCAACTTTACAGAGAGAAGTGAACAACGTGCCTGCCTGCTTCCTGAATTAGGCTGTTTGGTTTTCATACATTTTGAGGCATTGCACTACACATAAACAAGACATTTCAATAAGAGGAAGAAATAAAAGAGGTACCTGTTTCTGTATGTGTAGAGCTGAAATGGACTCTATCTGAAGTAAAGGAATTGACTGATAAAACTAAAGCCCTAACATCCTACAAAAGGAAACTAAACACATCAACACAACCAGTTTGAATGAAAGTCCCTGCAACGACAAAACAGCATTATCTGTCCGTTCGCTAAAAAAGAAGTAACACCACATTGACATCTCATAACCCTGAATAGTGAGTCTGAGGTGGAAGGAAATACACAGACCATTCAGTAACCTACAAACCAAAGGATGAAATCCCAGACGGCAACCATCTGCCAGGTGATTCTGTAAGCTGACTGCCATACGAATGAGAGGACGATACAACAGCAAGAAATGTGCCACCTGCATTACATCCATGTGAAAGGAATCCAGAACCTTCTCAGGATTGTTAAATGAGGCTTGCAGCCTCTGCCAAAGGCCTTGAGCTGACCATATATTACTGAGAGTTCCAAGTTCAACTTGCTAACACGTGGGGGTGAGGCTTGGGATCGCTGTTCAGGGACGGTTTCGGGATGCAGTAAGAGTGACTGTGATATCTGTGACCATCTCCATCACCCGTGGAAAGCAGTTTTGAGACAGCCAATAAGGGGAGATTGGGACCAATGAGCAACCGCTTCAGTGCATGAAGGAGCATCCTCGCAATCATGGTGAAAGGACGGAAAGCTTAGCTTGGCACCCCCTCATTCCAGACCTGGAAATATGCATCTGTGGCCTTTGCAAAAGTATCAGTTCTCCAGCTGAAGAATAGTAGAAGATGTGTGTTGAGGCATGAAGTGAATACATTCATCTGAAAGGGGCCCCATTTCCACACTAAGCACAGAAAAATGTAATTGTGGAGTCTCCAATTGCTTGAATTCACTCAGTGAGGAGAGCACCAGTCTGCCACCAGGTTCTGAGTTCCTGGTAAAACCTCTACTTTCACCTAGCTGCAGAGATAAAAGCAAAATTCCCAAAACTGCACCCCCAGAACTGAAAGGCATTTTGACCATATGCCCTGTGATGAATCCTCAGGTGTCATCCCTTCGCTTCTAGAGGGAGCCCCTTCCCATGAGGATAGGGAGGTGAGGCTGCTACCCGATATTCCCCCTTGGTGTGGTACTTAGTGGGAGGATCTCATGGAGAGGTATCCCCCTATGGGACTAGGGTCGACACTTCAGGGTGAATGCGGTATGCCCAAAGCCCATCATCACCTCCCTCATCCTCCTACCCTACACAGGGTTCCATAACCCCACACACCTCTATGTACCGCTGTACGGTAGATGATTCAAACTTCCTAAGAAGTGCTGGGGCGAGGAAAAGCAGGGACGTGCTAGGTGACTCCTATAGGGAAACTGGGACGAAGAAGAGCACAGGTAACCCAGTGGAGAATGAAAATCTCAATACTGAGATGAAGAAGATCCACGGAGCAATGCAGAGTGCTCCGCGGAACCAATATGAGCTGCCTTGGGACGGAAAAGCCTAACCTGATGATCAAAAGGGAGGAAGGAATCCACAGGTTGTCAGATCTTTCCTGGAGGAACCAGGAAACTCGAATTGAGCTGAAGGAACGAAAAACACTAGGAGCACAGAGGCCGAGACCCTTGGCCACTGGCAGAGGTGGTCCTGATAGGTCCGCCTGGGGGACTGAGACCAAGGCAGCCAGCCAACTTGGAAGGCTGGCTTGCGCAAAGGAGATGGAACCGTGCAGCCCAAGTGCAGGAGAACACTGCAAGGCCGTCATAGAGACTGAGAGAAGCCTGAGCGGAGAGAAGAAGTTCATGGTCAACCGGACGTCGCCGGTAAGAATACTGCAGCGGTTCGGGTAGCCGGAACGGTTGGTGGGAACTCCAGAGGGCAGGAAAAGCAGAGAGAACGGGTCTTGGACCCACACCCAATAACAAACTGCCTCCAAAGTCCTCTTCATAGTCACAGTACCTGGCAGGAGAGTAAGCCAGGTCTGCCCCGGAGAGAGAGGCATAGAGAATGGGTCTGGGACCTCACCCAATAACAAACTGCCTCCAAAGTCCTCTTCATAGTCATAGGACCTGGCAGGAGAGTAAACCAGGTCTGCACTGGAGAGAGGAGAGAAACCCACAGGTCTGGAACCTGCACCCTTTTGTGAAGAGTAATCACAGTAACTAGGAAGATAGTAAAAAGGCGGGCTGTGAGACAAATGCTGAGAAAGATCAGAGGAAGGGAGTCATTCTCCCTGGTATTGTGAACATTGTGAGAAGCCATAGAGAAGCCAAGAGAAGTGAGTCTTTCTTTTGGCATTGTGTAAAGTCAAAGAGAGACCAGTCACTACCCCATGGCATTGTGTACTGCATTATGAAGGCTAGCAGAAATAAGGCATTCAGCATGTCATTGAGACAATATTTGAGATATTTGAGGATGATTAGGGTGAGGGAGTCATCACGGTACATTGTTGGAGGATCAATCCAAGAAAGAATTTTGAGACTTCTGGTTTCGATATTTAGGAAAGAACTTTACTTTATCATAACCCGGAGGTGAACATTGATCTACCGTCCAGACAAAGGGGGCCATTATTTTGGACCAAGAAGAGCCCCACTGTAGTTCAAAGAGTAAGGGACGGAAATAGGTTTTGACACAGGACGGTGGACTACTTTCTTTTGGACGGACACCCTATTCAGTTGAGGCAGAGAAACCCCTCTTAGTAATAGGGCCAGCTAAGGGTTTTTCCTTTATTATTTATCCGATAAAGGTTTATAGCAGCAAGAATGCCACCTCTGTGTCAGTCTTGTGGGATGTTTTTACCCATGCATCCAAGCCCTACCATAAAACTGTGCAGTACTGGCATGGAAAACATCATGATGGCCAGAACTCCCCAGAGAGTGCACAGGGAAAACATGAAGAATAGGCTGCCACCCATTTTTGCCTATGTTGTGAGCACAGGAGGGCACTGCCTAAAACCACCATTGGGCTGCACACACAGTAGCCTGAAACCATTGGGAATGGCAATGCTGATTGCCAAAAAGCAACTCAGTACTGTGGGGAATTCATTTTCTTAATCCCAAAGATGAAGGCAGTACCGGTACTCACCACTATCAGAAAGCCGGCGTTTTAAACCACCAGACTTTTGTGTAAAAATGAACAAATGAAACAAAACCAGGCCAAGGAAAGACTTGCTAAGAGGTGGATACAATGTAAAACTATATTCTGAAATGACTTGAAGGAAGTAATTATTTAATGTATATGTAAAAATTGTCAGTTTGATTTGAATGTAGAAAACTGGGAACAAAAAGTGACATTTAGCTGAAACCTGGCTTAATGAAACTGAATTCTGCCTGACAACTACCCCCGACAGGAGTTGAAACTGGATCAACAGCTGTGTTCCCAGGCCTGGCTGCCAGGCCTGGCTGCATCCTGAGGTCACATGGCACTGTTGATTGAAAGGGGAGTGGCAGCTGGGGACTACAGGGAGTTGAATTCTGCCTGACAACTACCCCCGACAGGAGTTGAAACTGGATCAACAGCTGTGTTCCCAGGCCTGGCTGCCAGGCCTGGCTGCATCCTGAGGTCACATGGCACTGTTGATTGAAAGGGGAGTGGCAGCTGGGGACTACAGGGAGTTGAACAAAGGCCTGTCCTGGACTCAGGCAAATGTTATATTGGGGAGGGCCGTAAAGTGGCTTCCTCTTAGGGGAAACTGGGAGGGGCAGTGCCTCTGCAAGCCAGCTGAGCTTGGGGGAAGTGGATAAACCAGTTATTCCACCCTGTGATGTGGGAAGCCAAACCCCTTTTTGACCAGGGCATAATTTTAAAAAGATGGATAATTCATAGTACGGACTTGTCAGAATTATATAAGTAATATCATTATTTTTGTGATTTTTCTGTGAACATTTTACGAGCCGTTAGGACCCTGTGGTGTATTCTGGGGGGTTGCTAGCGGAAAAAGGGTCTCACTGCAAATGTATGCATGTTAAAAATCTGACACTTTATCATCTGTAACCCATATCCCTGGTGCACATTTGTGTAAAATCTGGAAAGGTTTAGAAGTCGTTATCTGGATGAAAAGGGGAGAATTCTGTCATCAGTGGACACAACATCGTACAAAGACAGGGATCGGATGCTTTGGTGCTACAGAAAATATGATAACTGGACCTATAATATTAGAAAAATGGTACATAGATAAATATGTATTTGGGTCAGAAATAGATTTGTGTGCAATCTGACAAGGGGAGGTTCCTGTAACGCTCACCTGATTCTCGCAGAGGCGCCGGTCTTGACTGGGCGACTACCGTATCTTCAAAAGTGATGTGTAGCACCCGGTTGGCTCTTTGGGCTGGATCTCTGTGCACTGTATGCCTGACTCGAAGAGTAAGATGTCTGCAGATAGAAAATATGGGATTAATGAACTGGGGTTATTGGGGTGTCCCTATCCCTTTCCTTTTCTCCTCTCCTGTAGAACCCCAAAGGTTAACGCTCTCACCTTAGGTGAGTGAACGCCGAGCTCTCCATCTGCCTCGGGGCAGGGTGCTGTAACCAGTTTCTTCACTGGATAGGTAGCGCAGGCCTCTTGACTTCAGAGGACTGCTGTCCGTCGTTTACTTCACGAACGGTGAGTTCCAAGTATTTCAAATGTCTTTAAAAGTCTTTTGTAATGCTGTCTCTTATTTTGCAGGGTTCCGGCGATGGCGGTTGACTGGCTGAAGTGAGTTGAGGATGGACCCGTATGCGGAATAGAAGCGCCTGGAAGCGCGTAAGTAAGCGCTTGTTGCTTGCTTCACGATGCGCACTAACTGTCCTTTTATTTTGCAGGTACCAGTTCGGAGCTGCTGAAGGATGCCGGAATGCCCACTGAGTTCGGCGTGGATGGAGTAATGGCACGTGAGTATTTAACGTTACCCAATGTCTTTAAACGCACCTTCTTTTGTCTTACAGATGCGGGATGCAGCGCCGAAGTCCTCCGGAGCGTGCGAAGAGTTGGTAAGCTTTTGTCTTTCAGATGCCGGAATGCAGTGCGATGACCTCCGGAGCGCGTGAAGAGTAGGTAAGCCTTTGTTTTTCAGATGCAGGAATGCTGCGCGAGGCGTTGATGACAGCCGATGGACCCGGTAAGAGCTGCGCTGTCACTGAAGACCGTGGTGCTAACCTGTTCTTTCTTGTCTTTATAGATGTTGCTGAAGACTGGATTCAGGATGGTAAGCCTTTTTCCTTTAGGCCCAGGATCAGATGCAGAAGACACGATGAGCGTTCTGCTGCAGAGGATGCAGAATAACGCAAAGCAAGATTCATCCATCGGGTGTGGTTTAAATAGCCTCCTGTAGTGCTTAGGTGTCTCCTTCCACAGCCACGCCTAGGTAAGAAAAGAGTTCCTGCTTTCCAGAAGAGTTCTAGTGTTCTGAACCTAGGGAGTGGCTCCTGCCCCACCCAACAGGAAAAGTAGTCCCAAACAGAAGAGGATCAGGGGCTCAACTGGCAGGTAAGTAAGCAGCATGGTCTGCTGCAGGTAAGTCCACCCAAGCATTATGAGCCCGGCGCTTGCAGCGCTGGGACTGGGCATATTTATGAGCCTGGCGCAACTGGCGCCAGGACAGGGTCCAAAAGGTCCCAATTGGGACTGGCTGGCACTCGGAACCTGGGTTATGGGTCTGCTTCCAAGGGAGTTGGGTAAGTCCTGGCCTTTTGGAAGCAGAGATCATGACAGTACCCCCCCTCAAGGCCCCTCCCAAACCGGGCTTCCCCGGGGGTTTTGGCTTGTCAGGAAATGTTTGATGAAATCTTTTGATTAGACGAGGAGCGTGGACATATTCTGCAGGTTCCCAGGATCTTTCTTGAGGGCCGTAGCCTTTCCAGTCAATTAGGTAAAATAGCTTAGATTTGGAGATCTTGGAGTCCAGGATGCTTTTGACTTCAAACTCGAGTTCTCCATCAACTAGGATAGGTTTTGGGGATTTAGTTAGTCGGGTTTGAGGTTGCACGGGTTTTAAAAGAGAGACGTGGAAGACCGGATGTATCTTCATGTGAGGGGGCAAGTCCAACTTGACCGCTACTGGGTTTACTATGGTAGTGATGGAATAGGGACCAAGGTATCTTGGGTTGAATGTGCGTGGTCCTTTTAGAGGTAGATATTTGGTGGATAACCAGACTTGATCTCCTACTTGATATTGGGGGGCTTCCTTCCGATGTTGATCTGCTCCTTTCTTGTATTGTTCCTTAGCCCTTTGAAGGTGAGAAACGGCTTCCTTAAAAGCTTGGGTGATTGTAGAGTGCAGGTAGTCTACTGCTGGTGTTCCAAGAACTTGGGGTGGATCCAACTCTGAGGTTCGAGGGTGACAGCCGTATAAAAGAAAAAACGGGGTTTTCCCAGTTCCTGAGTGGACAGAGTTGTTGTAGGCATATTCGGCTATCCAAAGGATATCTTTCCAAGTTTTTTCAGTTTGTTGCAGCATGCAGCGTAAATACTGTTCCAGAGTTTGATTGGTCCTCTCGGTTTGTCCGTCGGTTTGAGGGTGGTGACTGGTCGATAATCTCACATCAATTTGAGCCGACCGACAACAACTTCGCCAAAAATGAGAAATAAATTGACTACCTCGATCCGAAATTAGCACTGAAGGAAAACCGTGCAGTCGGACGATGTTTTCGAGAAATTCTTGGGCCAGAGTTGTTGCTGTTGGCAAGCCTTTGAGTGGAATGAAATGCGCCATCTTGGAGAATAAGTCCACGATTACCAGGATCGTATTGTATCCGGAGCATGGAGGTAGGTCGGTGATGAAGTCCATAGAAAGCGTATGCCAAGGGCGAGGTGGGATGTCAATAGGGCGTAAGAGGCCGGCTGGTCTTTCCTTTTGACTCTTGTTTTGGGCGCATACTCCACAGGACATTATAAAGTCTCTGATATCTTTTTTCCAAGACGGCCACCAGAAGTAGCGCTTGATCTTTTCTGAGGTTTTGGCCATACCGGGATGTCCTTCCATTAGAGACTCGTGATAACAAGAGATCACCTTTTTCTGTAAATCTGTGCTGGGCAGGTATAATCGTTCTTGGAAATACAATAAGTTGTCCTTTACTGCAAAGTCCTTTCCCTGCAGATGCCAATTCTGTATTTCTGCTGGAGTTATAAGTTGCCTGGTTTTATCCTTAATTTCCTCTATGGATTGTGTGGTTATTACACCCAGAATTCTTTGTTCGGGTATGATAGGTACAGGTTTAGGGTTGGTCAAGTGTTCCTCCACTCCCATCCGAGAAAGAGCATCAGCTTTACCGTTTTTTGTACCAGGTCGATAGGTAATTATGAAGTCAAACTCGGCAAAGAATAGTGCCCAACGGAGTTGTCTAGAGGATTGGGCTTTTGCGGTTTTCAAATATTGCAGGTTTCGGTGATCCGTAATCACCGTAACGTTGTGTCGGGCCCCCAGAAGATAATGCCGCCAAGCCTTAAAGGCAGACTTGATAGCCAGAAGTTCCTTATCAGTAATAGTGTAATTGATCTCAGGAGGCGAGAATTTGCGAGACCAGAATGCGACGGGATGTAACTGATTGGTTACTGGGTCCTTCTGTGATAGAACTGCCCCCATGGCCAGGCTCGAAGCATCAGTTTCAACGATGTAGGGGAGTTCGGGGCGAGGATGTTTTAGAATTGGTGCAGAGATAAATTTTGTCTTCAAATTCTGGAAAGCTTGTTCCGCCTCGGTAGACCATTCAAAACGTTTGTTTTTCTTTAACAAGGCGGTGATGGGCTGGACTATTCGAGAGAATTCGGGGATAAACCTGCGGTAAAAGTTGGCGAAGCCTAACATGCTTTGAACCCCTTTTACGGAGGATGGTGATGGCCATTTGAGAATTGCATCGACCTTCCTTGAATCCATACGCACTCCGCTAGGTGATAATATGAATCCCAAGAATTCAACTTCAGTCACGTTGAAAACACATTTTTCCAACTTAGCGAAAAGTCTGTGTTGACGCAACCTCTTGAGGACCATTTTCACGTGTTTCCGATGTTCAGATTCCGATGAAGAATAAACGAGGATGTCGTCAATGTAAACGACAACACATACATCTATGAGTTCTCTGAGGACATCGTTCATAAAATATTGAAAGGCGGCCGGGGCATTGCAAAGTCCGAAGGGCATGACCTGATATTCAAATAGCCCATACTTGGTGCGGAAGGCCGTCTTCCATTCATCGCCCTCTTTTACTCGTACCAAGTGGTAGGCTCCTCTCAGATCCAGCTTTGTATATATGCATGCTCTTCTGACTTGGTCCAGGAGTTCAGGGATTAAAGGTAACGGATATCTATTCTTAACGGTGATCTGGTTAGGGCGCGGTAATCTATACAAGTTCTAAGGTCCCCTTCTTTTTTTGGAACGAAGAACAAAGCTGAAGAAGCACGGGACTTAGAAGGACGAATAAACCCATTCGCTAGGTATTGATCCAGGTATTGTCGGAGGTGAAGGTTCTCAGGCTCGGTGAGGGCATAAATTCTGCTACACGGAGGAGTAGATCCAGGTATCAGGTCTATCTGGCAGTCATAGGACCTATGAGGAGGTAGAGAATTAGCCTGATCCTTCCGGAAAACATCTTGGAATTCTAGGTATTCGGGAGGTAACTGGGGAGTCTCCGAAGAAATTGTTGCTAGAGCAACACCAGGTGGAGGGTGACAAGTAGAGACACATTCTGGGAACTGAACCGTTCTTGCTCGCCAATCGATCCGAGGATTGTGTTTCTCTAACCAAGGTATCCCTAGAATAATCTGGAACTGAGGGGCCTTGATCACATCGAACACGATCTTCTCATGGTGTCCATCTTGACTTACTAGCGTCACTTCTTGTGTGGTATGCGTTACTGGTCCGGAGGCTATCTCCGTACCATCCACCGTAGTAATGACGTCCTTTACAGCCTTGGGACAAAGAGTTAGATTCATCCTCAAAACCATTTCATGATCCACATAATTACCGATGGCACCGCTGTCGACGTAAGCTTCAATCGCATGTAATCAATCCGGATGATCAGGGCTAATGAGGACCATAGGTATCACGAAATGCGAGGTCACGGAACTGGTTTTAATGCTCGGCAAGAGGACCTCTATTCTTGTCGGGCGAGGTCGTTTCCCTGCTCAGAGTTTGTGACCTTGGTAACTGCAGCTCCTACCGCCTTCTTGGCTGGTTTCACCGCACAGTCTTGAAGAAAGTGCCCTGAGTTTCCGCAATAGAGGCATAATTGCAACTGTTTTCTCCTTTCCCGCTCCTTTTCTGTTAGGGGTCCTTTCAGGCCCCCTATTTGCATGGGTTCCCCGGAGTCTACTCCTTTGGAAGGAGTTGGTGGTTTGGAAAATACTCGAGCATCAAACTTGAAACGATCGGCCTTCCTGTTCTGCAGTCTGTGATCTATTTGAACGACTAAGTCTATATAGTCCGAACAGTCTTGTGGGGGATTCACTACTTGGGCTAAAACGTCTTTGAGCTCTCCACGTAGACCTCTATTAAACAGCGTAATCCTTTTGTCCTCAGGCCATTGAGTTTCCACTATTAGTCTGTTGAAAGATGCAATATAAGCCAAAAGGTCTTGATTACCCTGTCGCAACGAAAGAAGCTCATTGTCTAAGGCCTGCCCCTGTGAATGTCTTGCGAACAGTTTTTCCATACTAAGCTGAAAGGCTTGAAAATCATGGAGAACCGGATCATCTTGATTAACTAGAGGGATCGACCAGTCTGCCGCATTGCCACTAAGGTACGAAAGCACAAAAGCTACTTTAGCTTGATCAGTTGGAAAGGCTGCTGGCCGGCATAAAAAATGCAACCGGCACTGATTGATAAATACTGCAAACCTCTTTGGGTCACCAGAAAATCGTTCGGGCGGAGCCAGAGGTACATTCCCAGGTAGGTTGATCTGCACTGGTTTCATAGGGGATGTTGAAGGAAGATTTGCCCCTGATGCGGGTAACGGGGTCTGTCCGGCTTGTGACTGTAGAAATTGTCTAGCAAGATCGTCTGTTCGCTCCTTGGAAATAATTAGTTCCCTTCTTAGAGCATTTGTTTCCTGACGAACTGCATGCACTTCTGCCCTTAGTTCCCCAAGTAACCGGGCTAGGTGGTCGGTATCCGAGGTTTCCATAGCGCCTGGGCGAGAGTTTTGCGCAAGGCTTTGCGTTCTGTAGCGCTCACCTGATTCTCGCAGAGGCGCCGGTCTTGACTGGGCGACTACCGTATCTTCAAAAGTGATGTGTAGCACCCGGTTGGCTCTTTGGGCTGGACCTCTGTGCACTGTATGCCTGACTCGAAGAGTAAGATGTCTGCAGATAGAAAATATGGGATTAATGAACTGGGGTAATTGGGGTGTCCCTATCTCTTTCCTTTTCTCCTCTCCTGTAGAACCCCAAAGGTTAACGCTCTCACCTTAGGTAAGTGAACGCCGAGCTCTCCATCTGCCTCGGGGCAGGGTGCTGTAACCAGTTTCTTCACTGGATAGGTAGCGCAGGCCTCTTGACTTCAGAGGACTGCTGTCCGTCGTTTACTTCACGAACGGTGAGTTCCGAGTATTTCAAATGTCTTTAAAAGTCTTTTGTAATGCTGTCTCTTATTTTGCAGGGTTCCGGCGATGGCGGTTGACTGGCTGAAGTGAGTTGAGGATGGACCCGTATGCGGAATAGAAGCACCTGGAAGCGCGTAAGTAAGCGCTTGTTGCTTGCTTCACGATGCGCACTAACTGTCCTTTTATTTTGCAGGTACCAGTTCGGAGCTGCTGAAGGATGCCGGAATGCCCACTGAGTTCGGCGTGGATGGAGTAATGGCACGTGAGTATTTAACGTTACCCAATGTCTTTAAACGCACCTTCTTTTGTCTTACAGATGCGGGATGCAGCGCCGAAGGCCTCCGGAGCGTGCGAAGAGTTGGTAAGCTTTTGTCTTTCAGATGCCGGAATGCAGTGCGATGACCTCCGGAGCGCGTGAAGAGTAGGTAAGCCTTTGTCTTTCAGATGCAGGAATGCTGCGCGAGGCGTTGATGACAGCCGATGGACCCGGTAAGAGCTGCGCTGTCACTGAAGACCGTGGTGCTAACCTGTTCTTTCTTGTCTTTATAGATGTTGCTGAAGACTGGATTCAGGATGGTAAGCCTTTTTCCTTTAGGCCCAGGATCAGATGCAGAAGACACGATGAGCGTTCTGCTGCAGAGGATGCAGAATAACGCAAAGCAAGATTCATCCATCGGGTGTGGTTTAAATAGCCTCCTGTAGTGCTTAGGTGTCTCCTTCCACAGCCACGCCTAGGTAAGAAAAGAGTTCCTGCTTTCCAGAAGAGTTCTAGTGTTCTGAACCTAGGGAGTGGCTCCTGCCCCACCCGACAGGAAAAGTAGTCCCAAACAGAAGAGGATCAGGGGCTCAACTGGCAGGTAAGTAAGCAGCATGGTCTGCTGCAGGTAAGTCCACCCAAGCATTATGACCCCGGCGCTTGCAGCGCTGGGACTGGGCATATTTATGAGCCTGGCGCCACTGGCGCCAGGACAGAGTCCAAAAGGTCCCAATTGGGACTGGCTGGCACTCGGAACCTGGGTTATGGGTCTGCTTCCAAGGGAGTTGGGTAAGTCCTGGCCTTTTGGAAGCAGAGATCATGACAGTTCCTCTGACCATAAAACCTACAGCATCACTCTGACTCACATTTCCTTCCACCAATCAAGGGAGAGAGGAGGAATTGGCCAATGATAAGTGAGAGGGGCAGGTTTAGTTATGACCAACGCACACACCCACTTTCCAAAACACATAAAAAGAGACTGCTGGCACAGGTAGAGACATTCAATTCCATTTGCTGCGGAGCATGCTGACCGACGACTTCACATCCAGAGATCCAGACTTCAAATCCATCAATCTCCAGAACCTGCAGCAGAAATTAACTCCAGAATTTGTAGCAGAGAGGCATGAATCCACCAGCTGAATCCTCTTCAGCAGGCCTCAAAACTAACCAAACTATTCAACAGCCGGGCGAGCTGTTTGAAGTTTTGCCGAGAATTTTTGCAAGAACCTGTAGCAGTACCCAGAAAGCAATGTTACATCCAGAATCCAGAGAGGCTAGACCAACAGAGCAGAGCTGACCCAGATCGCTGTGAGCAGAACCGGTGCCTGATTGACCCGCCGAGCAGACAGAACCGCAGCCGGACGTGTTGACCAGATCCGTGACGAGGCCTAGTTCAAATTTATATTGTGAGTACATAGCAGAACTGTGCAGAACCAATCTCTTAGTTAAAATAATCTAATCCAAACTATTTTAACCTAAGTAGAACTGCCTCCTAGAAATCGTGTCATCTGTCATTTTTAAAGCTGCACAACTGTCACCTGTCAATTCTCCAGCTGCAAGCTGTCACCTGTCATTTTGAGTTTTACTTTAAATCCGAAAATCTACCTTTATTAAATCATCCGTATCTCTGGAACGAGATTTAACTTTCCTCTGAAAGCTTGGAATCTAAGCTTCCAACAAGCCTAGAACCGACTTGCTACTCCTTATACTTTTGCCGCAATCACGATTCACGCACTCGGGAATTTACCGCGATTTGCGATTTTGGCTCAATTTCTCCACTTGTCAAAATAGCAGCTCCATTCTTTCCTTTGTTAAAATCCGTTTGCAACCTGGTAATAACTCATAGAGCATTGCTAAAGTGAGCCTGAACTAATACCAACACGCATCTCCCACTCACCCTGAATCTCTAGAGGGAATTAAAATCAGTTGGCACATTTTCCCATCCATTGCCATCACATTTAAAAAGCATTTTGGGCCTGTGTTTCAAACTCCTACCTGTTTCCTCTAAGCTTGCTGGGGGGAACTGAATTTCGTATTGTATTTGATTGCATTCCTGAGAACTGTGTGCTCCTCTTTCCATCTCCTTCCATTTCTTACATTGCATAGGGGAGGGGGTGAATTGCCAGAGAAAAAGTGATTATCTTATCTTTTGCTAAAATCATATCAAGTATATCTGTACTGCATTTTATTCCTCATTGCTTTTCCCTTGAAATCATAAAAGTATTTTTGCTACTTTATCCATCCTATACTAACTCCTCATTGATTGTAAAGAAGTGTGCTAGTGCCAGATTACCCATTGTTGATCAACATCATATGTCTAAGTGTACTATCAGATATTAATTTATTATAAAGTGTGATATATATATATTGTTTAAATTCTCAAATAAACCTTTTAATTTGCAAAACAAACCTACTTCTTGGCTCAGTGGGGTCAGGGGGATTCTAAGAGGGGGGTGTTATACAAGGGTGGTCATCCAGAGTACTGAACTAGACATAAAAATACATTAATAAGGGTTTTCCTCAGCATCCCAGACTAGGCATTGACTTGGCTGTAGTGTTGATTGAATATCGCTTACAAAAGTGGGGGCTCGGAGCCGGGATATTCTGGGTTAGATTTACCACTTGTGCAGATTAATACAGTGTGCCAACTGACCAGATACACATATCCGGTTAGATCACCACGCTGTTTTACACTGTGAAAGCATCCCTCAACGGAACGCTCTAAGGAAACGGTCTGTTTTGCAAAATAAAATACAAACTTCTGTAAGTCAGGAAGGAACTCAAATTCCAGAATGACGACCTTGGTAGATATGAAAATAGCCAGAGAGCACTTCTCACATAAGCTATTTGTGAGAGGTGAGTGGACTCATCAGGACCAAACGGTCTGGTTGCAGGCAATCGCGCAACAGGTCACTGAAACAGGGTCAGATATATGGAGAGATCAGGGTCCCCTACATGTGGCCCTGAGTGACCTCTATATGGCCCCTAAAGCCAAAGATGAACATAATAAGATTGCCAGGATAGCAGCATATTTGTACCTATATATGGGAGCCATGCAGGACAAATGTGCTGAAGGCTCAGATCTGGCAAATAGGCAACAGATGGCGTTAGAGAAGGCCCAATCTGATCTGGACTCTTCTGAGCAGAGGCTGCTCAGGAGCCAGGAGTCAGAAAAGGACAGCAGATAGTACATCACTAAAATAAAGGAGGATATGGATGTGCTGCAACAGGAAAAGGCTGACCAGGATACCAGATTTCTGGCCTTGCAGAAGGAGTACCAAGAAGGTTTGGACTCCCTACTGCAGAGCCAGAAAAAGCTGGAGCAACAGTTAGACTTCAATAGGGCATGTGCTGAGCAGGTAGTCACCCTGCAAAGCCACCTAGATAAGGAGAAGGCAGAGAGCAATAAACTGATTTTGAAAGACCTGGATACCCAGGCAGAGTTTGACCAGGAGCGCCAGAAAGCTGGTGCCTTCCAGAGGCAAAGGGACGACCTGGCGGCACAGATGCAGGCTCTTAGTCAGGAAAGGGATACCTTAGGCCAGGAAGCCTGCCACTTAAAAAGGAAAATGGAAGAAAATCACCTGGCCCTCCAGGGACTGGGTGACCTCCAAAAAGAACACCAGAACTTGTTAGAGCACACCAGGAGGGTGGAGGATGCTCTGGCAAGAAAGGAGCAGGCCAATAGGGACACAGCTCAGGAGGTAACCCTCCTGCAGCAAAGACTGGCCCAGTACTCCAGGACCAATCAGGAGGCACAGAGAGAATGAGGCTCTCTGCCAGCACAATGATAGGCTCCAGCAACAGGTAGCGATGCAGGAGAGACTGATAGAGTCTAGTAAGGCCTTAACTGAGGAACTGAAAGCGCAGGCTCTTGCATTGCAACAGGAAGCAGGGGCTGATAGAGACGAGGTGCGCTGGGAAAGGGAAACGCCTGAGCATAACCTCAGGAGCCCTGGTACCAGAGGCCTTCATCTCTCCCAGTCCCTGGACTCTGCCACCCCCATGTCCCACACGCACATGAGCCCAGGGCCACGGAGATGGCAGATTACTATCCAGCTAGAAGTATGGGGCTCATAGGCCAGTACCTCCCAGGAATGGATGGGCGGGCATCCGGGTATGGGCACCCAAGCACAGTGCAATTTAGTGGGGAACCCCAGGAGAGTAGGCCCATTAAGGGCATCCTGAAAACCTCTGCCCAGTTAGGTCAGTGGGGGGGGTACCCATCAAATCCTGGCAGCAAGGAGGGGTCTGAAGACTCCTCTGAGCATTACAGGACGCAGGACACCAGGTCCCCACATTCTGCCAGCCATTCCCAGGCTCGCAGAATCCGGGAAAACCTGGAAGATCAGACGGGCACCTCTGGGAGCAGCGCTTCTGAGTCGGAGGATGAATGGACCAGGGTTACCCGAACCAAAAAGGCCAATAAGGCAAAAAGGGCCTTGCTTAAGGACCCATTGAAACAAATAAAGGCAATAAGGAGTGTCATCACGCCTTATCATAAGAACGCCAAGTATTCTGTTTGGGAACACTTGGAGCTCTATGAGCAAATGATGGAGACTTTCCATTTAAAGGACTGCCAAAGCTGTATTCAATATGTAAAGTGGACCTTCTCACCAGAATACTCCAGTTTCTTTGCGGGGCTGGAGGATCAAAACCATTCAAGGTGGTCCACATACAGGGCGGCCATCTTGAAACATTTTTCTGTGCACTGAAATCCTCAAGAGGCTCGCAAGGCAGCCTACAATTTGCAATGTGGGGAGGATCAGCCCCCACAAGAGTTTGTGCAAGAATTAAAGCGTGCTTTTGCGCAGACCACCAGAAGGGTGCGCACGGATAGCAGAGAATTTATCAATACGTTTTTCCATGCCTTACCCAAATACATAATGACCCAGCTCGTGAGAGATTTTCATGAGAAAAGATCTTTAGACTGGGTCATTGAACAGGCTACCCGGATCTATGAGGTGCAGAAGCATATCGAAAATAAAAATAATGCGCCGAAAACCCCCAAAACCAACAGCACCCCTGCTGCTGCCAAGGTGGCAGAGGTAAAGGTTGCCCCCGTTTTAGATTTGGAGATGGGAGGGCCTAAAAACCTGCCTGCACCAAATAATTCACAGCCCAGAAGGCCCTCGGCCAGTCACAGACAGGGAGTCGAGGAGGTAGTCCCACAAATGGGGTCCCCCGCCCCCCTGACTATGTAAGTCCCCGCTACAAGGGAAACCGACCAATCCTGGGTTATGTGTGGACTCCTCCAGCCCAAGGGGGGGGATCCAGCCAAGCACCTGACCCGGGGAACTTCCCTCCTAACTTCCCCCAGGAGGGCAGAAATTCACCAAATCCTGGGCAGAACTTTTTCCCCAGGTATCCACCCAATTTCCAGCCCCAAAATCATCCATCCTTCTTTCCCCAATTCCCTGAGCCCAGACAACCTAATCCGGGAGAGGGGAGGCCAAGGGTGGAGGGGTACCAAAATCTTCCCAACCAGGGGTACTACCAGAGAAGGGATAGCTACCCTTCCCAGGATGAGCCCAGGGGAGAAAATAGAGCCCCGTATCAGCCTGAGCTGGTTTCACAACTTGAGCGCCAGGTGCAAAATATGGCACGGGATCTGGGTCACATACTGAGGGCTCAACAGAACCCTCAGATGAGCATGCCACCGCAGAATGCCCCAAACTCTGGACCTGGTGCTCCAGAACAATGACGGGGGCAGCACCCCGATAACCCACCGGTTCCCAGTGTCATGATCACTGTTTCCAACGTCCTTGGAAGCAGGCCCCTAACCTTAATCCTAGGCACCAGCCGGTCCCCACTGGGACCTTTTGGACCTTGTCCTGGCGCCGGTGGCGCCAGGCTCATCAATGCCATTGGTCCCGGCACTGGAAGCGCCGGGCTCATAATATATATGAAGATGCTTGGGTGGACTTACCTGCAGCAGACCATGCTGCTTACTTACCAGCTGCATAGGAATCCTCAGTAAGCCGGAACTACTTTCTTACCTGGGTGGGGCAAGCTCCACTCCCTGGATACAACACTGGAACTCTTCTGGAACAGGAACTCTTTTCTTACCTAGGCGGGGCCGTGGAGGAAGATGCCTCATCACTCCAAGGCTATTTAAACCACACCCGATTGATGAAACGTGCTTCCCGTTATTCTGCATCTGCAGCAGAACGCTCACCGAGTCTGTTCCAGCTTCTCTTCTTCCGATCCTGAACCTGCAAGAACAATACTTACCACTCCTGTATCCAGTCTTCAGCAGATCCTGCAAGAACAATACTTACCATTCTTGAATCCAGTCTTCAGCAGCACCTGTAAAGATAAGAAACAACAGGTTAGCACGGCAACCTTCACATGCAGCGCATTCCTCACCTGATTCATCGGCAGCGACCATTTCTTCATGCTGCATCTCCGCCTGTGAAAACAAAAGCATAGTTATTACTTACCAGCACTCCGTGCATTCCGGATGTTTTCAACGCTGCGACCCAGCATCTGAAATACAAAAGAAAAGACATTAGACAGGTATTTACTTACGCCCATCGCGCTCGCAACAATAGAACGCCTGCAAATACTCCGGCGTTTTCCAGCTACTCTTCAGCACGAACTCACAGCTGCAAGAGAAAAGAGACAGTTAGAGCGCTTGCAATTACTTACGCATTTCCAAGCGCTTCGTCCCAAGGCTCTGGCTCCAGCTTCGGCTCTCTTCACACCATCTTCTATTCCAAGAGCCCTGCAAAACAAATAGGAGAAAGCATCATATCAAGCCCTGGTCTATATTACGTGCCCACACACCTAAAGACTATAAGGACTAAAAAGGTGTCCGGAAACTCACCGCTCGTGCAGTTAACGGCGGTAGCGATCCTCTGATGTCAAGAGGCCTACGTTTCACCCAGTGAAGGAACTGGCAACGGCACCCTGCACCAGACGCAGATGGAGGGTCCAGCATTCACCTATCTAAGAAATCTCACCCTTCGAGTTCGACACACAGTGCGAAGAGGCTCAGCCCCAGAAGCCAATCGAGTCCTGCACATCACTTTTCGAGTCACAGACACCTTCCTGCCTAGACCAGCGCCTCCGTGGGAATCAGGTGAGCGTTACAGAACGCAAAGCCCAGCACAAAACTCCTACCCAGGCGCAATGGAAACCTCGGACACTGATCAATTGGCCCAATTGCTTGGGGAACTCAGAGCAGAAGTACATGCGGCTCGTCAGGAAACAAACTCTCTAAGAAGAGAGCTGATAATATCCAAGGAGCGAACAGAGGACCTCGCTAGGCAATTGCTTCAAACGCAGGCAGGACAGACACCTTTGCCCGCTCCAGGAGGAAGTTATCCTTCAGCATCCTCAAATCCAGTGCAAATCAATCTACCTGGTAATGTGCCTTTGGCTCTGCCCGAACGCTTTTCTGGTGACCCAAAGAAATTTGCAGTGTTTATTAACCAGTGCCGCCTACACTTCTTATGTCGACCAGCTGCCTTCCCAACAGATCAGACCAAGGTGGCTTTCGTGCTTTCTTATCTCAGTGGCAGTGCCGCAGATTGGTCGATCCCTTTAGTTACTCAGGACGATCCGGTTCTTCATGATTTCCAGGCCTTCCAGTCCAGCATGGAGAAACTGTTTGCAAGACATGCACAAGGGCAGGCCTTGGACAATGAACTCCTTTCGTTACGACAGGGTAATCAAGACCTCTTGACTTATATTGCTTCTTTCAACAGACTTATAGTGGAAACTCAATGGCCTGAGGATAAAAGAATAACGCTTTTCTACAGAGGCCTGCGTGGAGAGCTCAAGGATGTTTTAGCTCAAGTTGTGAATCCTCCACAAGAATGCTCAGACTATATTGACTTAGTTGTCCAATTGGACCACAGATTACAGAACAGGAAGGATGATCGTTCCAAATTCGATACCCCAGTGTTTTCTAAACCACAGACCTCTACTAGGGGAGCTGACACCGTGGAACCCATGCAAATAGGGGGCATGAAAGGACCATTAACCCAAAAAGAGCGGGAAAGAAGAAGACAGCTACAATTATGCCTCTATTGCGGAAACTCGGGGCACTTTCTTCGAGACTGTCCAGTGAAACCAGCTAAGAAGGCTGTAGGAGCCGCAGATACCAGTACCACAAATTCTGAGCAGGGAAGCGACCTAGCCCGACAAGTGTAGAGGTCCTCTTGCCGAGCGTTAAAATCTGTCCCGTGACCTCGCATTTCGTGTTGCCTATGGTCCTCATTAGCCCTGAACGTCCGGATCGTTTACATGCAATTGAAGCTTACATCGACAGCGGCGCAATCGGTAATTATGTGGACCGTGAAATGGTATCAAGGATGAATCTACCTCTTGTCCCTAAGGCAGTAAAAGACGTCATTACTACAGTGGATGGCACGGAGATAGCCTCCGGACCAGTAACGCACGCCACCCAAGAAGTGACGTTAGTGAGCCAAGATGGACACCGGGAGAAAATCGTGTTAGATGTGATCAAGGCCCCTCAGTTCCAGATCATTCTGGGAATTCCTTGGTTAGAGAAGCACAATCCTCAGATCGATTGGCGAGCAAAGACGGTTCAGTTTCCAGAATGTTTTACCACTTGTTATCCTCGGCCTGATTTTTTGCTGGCGGCAATCTCTTCCGAGGTTCCCAAATCACCTCCCGAATACCAGGAATTCCAGGACGTCTTTCGGAAGGACCAAGCTAACACCCTGCCTCCTCATAGGTCTTATGACTGTCAAATAGATCTGATACCCGGAACAACTCCCCCTTGCAGTAGGATTTATGCCCTCACCGAGCCAGAGAATCTTCACCTCAGACAATATCTGGACCAATACCTAGCTAACGGGTTTATCCGTCCTTCTAAATCTCCAGCTTCCTCGGCTTTGTTCTTCGTTCCGAAAAAGGAAGGAGACCTTAGAACTTGTATAGATTACCGCGCCCTGAATCAGATCACCGTTAAAAACAGATACCCGTTACCTTTGATCCCTGAACTCCTGGACCAAGTCAAAGACGCATGTATATATACAAAGTTGGATCTCAGAGGAGCCTACCACTTGGTACGAATAAAGGAGGGCGATGAATGGAAGACGGTCTTCCGCACCAAGTATGGGCTGTTTGAGTATCAAGTTATGCCCTTTGGACTTTGTAACGCTCCTGCCGCCTTCCAGTATTTTATGAACGATGTCCTTAGAGAACTCATAGATGTGTGTGTTGTTGTCTACATTGATAACATCCTCGTCTATTCATCATCTGAAGAAGAACATCAGAAACACGTTAAAGAAGTCCTCGAGAGATTACGTCAACATAACCTTTTTGCTAAGCTTGAAAAATGCGTTTTCAACGTAACTGAAGTTGAGTTCCTGGGATTCATATTGTCACCTAACGGAGTCCATATGGATTCAAAAAAAGTCGATGCAATCATCAAGTGGCCTTCACCAACCTCTGTAAAAGGAGTTCAAAGCATGTTAGGCTTCGCTAACTTTTACCGTAGATTCATTCCTGAATTCTCTCGAATTGTCCAACCCATCACCGCTCTGTTAAAGAAGAACAAACGTTTTGAGTGGTCTACCGAGGCAGAACAAGCCTTTCAGGACTTAAAAGCTAAATTCATTTCTGCACCTGTTCTAAAACATCCTCGCCCAGAACTCCCCTACATCGTGGAAACGGATGCTTCTAGTCTAGCTATGGGGGCAGTTTTATCACAAAGAGATCCAGTCACACACCAATTACATCCTGTAGCCTTTTGGTCTCGCAAATTCTCGGCTCCCGAGATCAACTATTCAATTACAGACAAGGAACTTTTAGCTATCAGATCGGCCTTTAAAGCCTGGCGGCATTATCTTTTGGGAGCCAGACACACAGTCACCGTAATGACAGATCACCGCAACTTACAATATCTGAAGACGGCCAAAGCTCAGTCTTCCAGGCAACTTCGCTGGGCTCTGTTTTTGGCTGAGTTTGACTTTATAATTACTTATCGACCTGGCAGTAAAAACGGAAAAGCATATGCCCTCTCCCGGATGGGAATAGATGAACACTTGACCAATCCAGAACCAATACCCATAATTCCAGAACAAAGGATTTTGGGCTTGGTCAGCGCTCAATCCTTTGAAGACATCAAGACTACAGTCAAATCAATCCTAACTCCGGCCGAATTACAGGCCTGGCAATTAAAGGGAAAAGAATTCTCTGTGGATCAAGACCTTCCATATTTCCGAGGACGATTGTACTTGCCCAGTGAGAAAATACAAAAACAAGTGATCTCCTGTTATCACGACTCACTAATGGAGGGTCACCCTGGCATTACCAAAACCATGGAAAAGGTCAAAAGACATTTCTGGTGGCCATCATGGAAGAAGGATATTAGAGACTTCGTAATCTCCTGCGGTGTATGTGCCCAAAATAAAAGTCAGAAGGAGAAACCAGCCGGCCTCTTACATCCACTTGACATCCCTCCCTGTCCATGTCATACCCTGTCCATGGATTTCATCACGGACTTACCTCCATGCTCAGGGTATAATACCATTTTAGTAGTCGTGGATCTATTCTCCAAGATGGCTCACTTCATTCCCCTGAAAGGCCTACCTTCAGCTTCAGTATTGGCCCGAGAATTCTTAGAAAACATTGTTCGGCTACACGGTTTTCCCTCGGTTTTGGTCTCCGATAGGGGAAGTCAATTCATCTCCCACTTTTGGCGAAGTTGCTGTCGTTTAGCCCAAATTGATGTGAGACTTTCAACCTGTCACCATCCCCAAACTGACGGACAAACCGAGAGGACAAATCAAACTCTAGAGCAATATCTCCGTTGCATGCTCCAACAAACTGAAAACCCTTGGAAGGACATTCTTTGGATCGCGGAGTACGCTTATAACAATTCGACTCATTCTGGAACCGGGTAGACTCCCTTCTTCCTATTATATGGACACCATCCTAGAACCTCGAACCTGGATCCTCCCCAAGAATTCGAAGCACCTGCTGTGGATCACTTGCACTCTGAGATCACTCGTGCTTTTAAGGAAACCACTGCCCATCTGCAAAGAGCTAAAGCTCAATTCAAGAAAGGAGCAGATCAACACCGTAAAGAGGCCCCTCACTACGCAGTAGGAGATCAGGTCTGGTTATCTACTAAGCACCTGCCTCTAAAAGGACCCCGCACCTTCATTCCGAGATACCTTGGACCCTATCTCATCTCTGCTATAATTAATCCGGTGGCTGTCAAATTGGAATTACCTTCGCATATGAAAATACATCCAGTATTCCATGTCTTCTTACTAAAACCAGTACAACCAGAAACCCGATTGACCGAACTCCCAGAACCTGTTTTAGTAGATGGAGAACTCGAATTCGAAGTAAAGAACATCCTAGACTCCAAAATATCCAAATCTAAATTATATTATCTGGTTGATTGGAAAGGATACGGCCCCCAGGAAAGGTCTTGGGAACCCTCAGAATATGTCCATGCACCTCGTCTGGTCAAGAAATTCCATCTGAATCACCCTGACAAACCCCGGAGAAGACACGCTTGGGAGGGGCCTTGAGGGGGGGTACTGTCATGATCACTGCTTCCAAGGAGCCAGGACCAGCCCAACGTCCTTGGAAGCAGGCCCCTAACCTTAATCCTAGGCACCAGCCGGTCCCCACTGGGACCTTTTGGACCTTGTCCTGGCGCCGGTGGCGCCAGGCTCATCAATGCCATTGGTCCCGGCACTGGAAGCGCCGGGCTCATAATATATATGAAGATGCTTGGGTGGACTTACCTGCAGCAGACCATGCTGCTTACTTACCAGCTGCATAGGAATCCTCAGTAAGCCGGAACTACTTTCTTACCTGGGTGGGGCAAGCTCCACTCCCTGGATACAACACTGGAACTCTTCTGGAACAGGAACTCTTTTCTTACCTAGGCGGGGCCGTGGAGGAAGACACCTCATCACTCCAAGGCTTTTTAAACCACACCCGATTGATGAAACGTGCTTCACGTTATTCTGCATCTGCAGCAGAACGCTCACCGAGTCTGTTCCAGCTTCTCTTCTTCCGATCCTGAACCTGCAAGAACAATACTTACCACTCCTGTATCTAGTCTTCAGCAGATCCTGCAAGAACAATACTTACCATTCTTGAATCCAGTCTTCAGCAGCACCTGTAAAGATAAGAAACAACAGGTTAGCACGGCAACCTTCACATGCAGCGCATTCCTCACCTGATTCATCGGCAGCGACCATTTCTTCATGCTGCATCTCCGCCTGTGAAAACAAAAGCATAGTTATTACTTAACAGCACTCCGTGCATTCCGGATGTTTTCAACGCTGCGACCCAGCATCTGAAATACAAAAGAAAAGACATTAGACAGGTATTTACTTACGCCCATCGCGCTCGCAACAATAGAACGCCTGCAAATACTCCGGCGTTTTCCAGCAACTCTTCAGCACGAACTCACAGCTGCAAGAGAAAAGAGACAGTTAGAGCGCTTGCAATTACTTACGCATTTCCAAGCGCTTCGTCCCAAGGCTCTGGCTCCAGCTTCGGCTCTCTTCACACCATCTTCTATTCCAAGAGCCCTGCAAAACAAATAGGAGAAAGCATCATATCAAGCCCTGGTCTATATTACGTGCCCACGCACCTAAAGACTATAAGGACTAAAAAGGTGTCCGGAAACTCACCGCTCGTGCAGTTAACGGCGGTAGCGATCCTCTGATGTCAAGAGGCCTACGTTTCACCCAGTGAAGGAACTGGCAACGGCACCCTGCACCAGACGCAGATGGAGAGTCCAGCATTCACCTATCTAAGAAATCTCACCCTTCGAGTTCGACACACAGTGCGAAGAGGCTCAGCCCCAGAAGCCAATCGAGTCCTGCACATCACTTTTCGAGTCACAGACACCTTCCTGCCTAGACCAGCGCCTCCGTGGGAATCAGGTGAGCGTTACACCCAGGGAGGAGGCACAAAGGGAAGGGGGGTGTAAAGCCTTGGAGGAAGCTTCCTTCCCAACTTGTAAACAGCCCCTGGAAAACCAGGAACCGGAAACAAAATCTCCTGCCCCTGAAAGCCTGCCTCCCAAGGAGCAGAGGGGGGGTAGGAGAAACAAAGGACCCAAACAGACCCACTTTGTGGAGGAGGTACAGGTCTTCCAATTTGAGGGAGAGGGATCCTCAGAAGATCCTGGGAAAAGGATCTTCTCCTTCAGAGATGGGGGAACTCCTCCCAAGGAAAAATGGGTCCCAAGGGATTCCAATCCAGACTGGGGAGATGTCGAGACTGAGCTACCGCTGCCCATCATCTCATCCCAGAACCGACAATACCAAAATCCCAAGGGTCAAACCCATCCTGATGACTGCCTCCAAAAAGGGCGGGGCGGCCCAGAACCGGAAGCAGGGGAACCCACAATGGCTCTGATCTCCAGTTGCCAACTTTTTCTTTCAGATTCCCAAGGCTCTCCACAGAATTCTGCCCAAATCTCTTCGCTAGCAATGTCCAAAACCAGAAAGTTAGCCCACCAGTTGTCCAAAAATGTGCATTATCTGTGCCCCCTTGAGGAGAAGAAGGGAAGATACTATGCCCCGGTACAAGTACAGGGGCAGGGTACAATTTTGGCACTGGTGGACACTGGATCTCAAGCTACCCTTCTGTCCAAAAGGGCCTTTGATGAACTAAATGCAGGAAGGGGGGAGAATTACCGTATTCCTCTCACCTCTCTTCCTGGACAACTGCAGAACTTTGACGGGAAGGAAATTCCTGTCGAGGGGACTGCAGATTTGGACATCAAAATTGGGCGACACAAGGTGAAACACCCGGTCATAGTAGTGACTCCAGAGGGCACCCCTTGTTTACTAGGGAATGACTTCCTGAGAAGGTTGTCACACCTAATAGATTGCGTAAACAGGGTCCTCTGGACCCAGACTAGCCGACCAATAAAATTAAAACAGAGTGTCAACCATGTTAGTTTAAACGGCACCTCCCACATGGTTGGACAAAAATCTGACTAAGTAGAATTTCACTTCCAGAACAACCAAATTCCAGACGTGACAGTAATAGCAGTAGGACAACAGACTGGTGATGGGGGGTCCTCTCTATTTCTGAAAATCAAACTTCCTTCTAGTTTAAGGTGGTATTCCACACTGGAAGGAAACCCTCTTTACCAATCCACAATCAGACACTCCCACTCCTATAGTCCAGAAAGATGTGAAATCAGCTCAGAGCCTGGCTGATATTCAGCAAATTGGAGAGCAGTTGTTCATCCCTGTTCAGTTAAATGATGGGAAGGACTCTATTCTCGCTCGAGTGTGTGTGAACAACGGTAAGAGCTTCATCAGCGAAGCCATGTTCCGCCAACTCCCAAAAGATCCAGCCATTCCCATATTCAAACTGATAGACAAATGGGAAATAGATCTGGAAACACCCAAGTCCAAACATCTCCTGCCAAGCAGGTGTATGCTCAAAATCTCCATTGGCAACAAGAGCATAGTCCATAATTGTTGGGTCGTGCGAGACGTCACTGCCGCCTTTTACTTAGGCAGTGACATTCTCAATCGCTTTGCCATTAATTTGGACCTAATAAACTTCAAAGCTTGGTCCCGATTAGCAGATAATCCCATGGGCTTTGATGATTCAGAAAAAGCATTTAGGTCAGCTCAATTGCTACCTTATGCAGTTGAAATTCAGCTTAAAGAGCCGACAATTCTCCCTGGAAGTGAAAGTTAAAAGAGGACAAAAATTGAAAAACCCTGATGCTTATATTCATCTAAATGCTTCTCTCCAACAGCAAGGGTTAGGGGTAAACCCAACACCATTAGTCAACATAGAACATGACACCATTCCAATAGAGGTGGATAACAGCGACTTAAAGAGTATTACTCTAGCCGCAGGCACCATTATTGGAATGGCGGTTGATGACCGACATTTCTCCATTGATTTAGGAAATGAACTGTTAGGACCGATCCCCAAGGACTGTTTTGACAGTGACAGTGAGGACAATACAACACCAGACAGGATTTCCACCCGGCATGGGGGGAACTTCCTGGTGTACACTTCTTGCCCTTATGGTAAGGAAGATGTGACTTGTGACTTCAGGAGGGATGAGGTGATTTTCAAGGTCCATGAGGGCTGCCTTTCCCACCTGAAGCCCCCAGTCCAAATCAGCACTCTGACCAGGGACTTCTCCACCCAGCTCGAGGAGGCCGCTGAGATAGCCAAACCAGAAGTCTTTCCAGGCTTCAGGCAGATGGTGGAAGAGAGAGTCAACCTAGCTGATGCCTGTGTGACTCTGGAACAGAAGCAAAAGTTGAAACAAGTTTTCTTGGATTTCCAAGATCTCTTTGCGGTAGACTCATATGACTATGGTTGCACCGACATCCACACCACAACAATTCCCACGGACCCTGGAATGACTCCAGTGTTTGTGAAGCAATATCGCTTGCCTCTCGCATCCATGGAGTCCCTTACTGAAATAATTAAGAACCTTGAGTCCCGGGGAATAATCCGTCCAGTCCACAGCACTTTCAATAATCCGGTGCTGGGAATATTGAAGCCAAACGGCCAGTGGAGACTCTGCGCCGACCTTAGGGAGCTCAACAAACGGGTGCCTCTGCCCTACATTGACCAAGGGCTGGCCCAGATTCAGGGGTCACAGGTATTCACAGCAATAGACCTGACCAATGGATACTGGACCGTGCCTGTCAGTAGGGAGGACCAATACAAACTGGCTTTTACCTTTGGGGGCCAGCAGTACACATGGACCCGGACTCCCTTCGGATACCTCAACTCCGGCAATGAATTCAACATTTTCCTACATAAGGCCATGCCCGACCTGGGTGCGAGGGGTAACCTGGCTTATGTAGATGATGTCCTCATCAAAAGTTCATCTGTGGAGGAACACATAGCGAGGATCCGTTATGTTCTGACACAGTTGAGGGCCGCCGGAGCAAAACTTTCCTTTCAGAAAGCACAGTGGTGTAGAACCCGTGTTAATTTCTTGGAGCATGAAATTATTCCTCAGGGTCTCTGTCCCCAAGAAAAGAAAGTGGAAGCACTCCAGAAACTGAAAGACCCCACAACTCTGCGGGAACTAAGGAGCCTCCTTGGACTGACCAATTACAGCAGAAAGTTCATTGAAGGCTACACTAGATCCCTGATTCATCTCTTTTAGGGGGGGGGGTCAAGTGGGAATGGGGTCCAGAACAATCCGAGGCAGTAAGACAACTCAAGAGAAGCCTCTCACAAGCGCCTTGCCTAGCTTACCCTCTGAGAAACAAGGAGTTCTTCCTGGAGACAGGGTTCTCTAATACGTGCTTGACGGCAGTATTATACCAAAAGCATGACAAGGTCAATAAAGTAATCTCCTTTGTGAGCAAAAATGTATCCTCTGTGGAGGAAAAATTCAACGATTGTGAGAAGGACCTCCTGGCAACGGTGTGGGCATTGAAGAATTACCGCCCGTTTATACAGGGGAAACACATCATAGTGGAGACTCCACACCAGCCTTTGCAATATCTCCAAAGTGACAGAATACGGGCCGGAAATGTGAGTAATTCCCAAATTACTTCCTGGATTCTGTCAATGCAAGGCTTTCCTGTGGAGGTCAGATATGGCCAAAACAAGACGAGTCCCCTCGCGCAAGGTCTGGCTGACTTGCATGATTGTGCCAGAGAAAACTGTCTCGAGGACGAAAGTCTAAAAATCAAGGACAACATGGAGGCATACCTTAATTCCCCACACAAAGTCTTTGAAGAAGACAAGTGTGAGGGAATGCCCACTGTCTATGTGGATGGATGCTCTTACCATGTTGACAACGACGGGGAGAAAGAACTGGTGGCTGGCGTAGGGAATGCATGGGTGAAGGAGTTCCCAGAACCCTCCGCTAGATACAAAATTGGTCCCCGAAGTAGTCAGGTGGCAGAATTGATGGCTGTGCATCAGGCCATCCTCACTGCTGCCCAGCATCAACTCCACGAACTGGTCATAATCACAGATTCGGATTATGTACGGAACGGGTTTGTGGAGCACCTGGTCAACTGGAAAACCAGAGGCATGTTATGCGCTAATAACAAACCCCTGAAACATGGGAAGTTAATCCAAAATATTGATGATCTGGTCACATCGAATGGGATGACCATCTACTGGAAAAAGATCAAGGGTCATTCCAAAGTAGAGGGACCAGACAAAACTGGAAATGACTTAGCTGTTCAGCTGGCCAAAACCGGGGCCATCCAAGGGGATCTAATAGAAATAGAGTTCCTGTTGGGGGAAATCCAGGTCACTGCGATCACTAGGTCCCAGACAAATGCTCACAATGATCTTTCAACTGCCCAATGGAGCAAGGAGACCCCTGATGCTGATTTGATTACAGCTCAGAAGGGGGATCCAATCATTGGTAAGTTTTACCAACACCTTGAGGACCCTGAGAACTTTCCCCTGACGGACACAGATTACATTGGGAAAGAGGACCTAAGAGTGTTGATGAAATGTCCAAAAATATTCCGAATCCAAGACGGTTTGCTGGTAAGGAAATCCAAAGCTGGCCACGATCAGTGGGTGGTTCCTACCTCATTCCGAAGCCTGATGTTAAGTCACGCCCATGATGCGGCCACCGCCGGTTATAGGGGGTTTCACACAACACTGGAAATCTTAAGAGAGGTTGCATACTGGCCACACATGGGGCAGGACCTTGACCAATACTTGAAGGGGTGTCTTATGTGTGCACAATTTCAGCCATCATCCCTCACGCACCGTGTGCCTCTCCAAAAGAGGGGGATGACACTGCCATGGTCAGATCTGCAAATCGACTTTGTAGGCCCTGTAATTCGCTCGTCTAGAGGAAACAAGTACATGTTGACCGTTACATGCTTGTTTACCAAGTGGGTGGAATGTCTCCCAGCCCCAAACTGCAAGGCAGAAACAGCAGCTGCCCTGATGATTAACCACATCTTTTCCCGTTTTGGTCTACCTCAAAGGATTGAGTCAGACAGAGGAAGCCACTTCACCAGTGAAGTAATGACAAAGATGTGGGAGATACTGGGGGTTAAAAGGAAGCTACACATTGCTTACAGGCCAGCTTCTTCTGGAGCAGTGGAGAGATACAACCAAACCATTGTCAGCATATTAAAAAAGTTTGTGGCAGATTCTGGGCCAAGTTCGGATATCCGATTACCTCTGGTCCTAATGGCCATCAGATCTACCCCTTCATCTGCAACTAAAATGTCACCATTTGAGTTGATGACTGGACGCAAGATGGTGCTTCCCCAGCATTTGCTCTACAGGACTCAAGAGCAGACACTGACAAATGCCTCCACAACTCATGAGTATGTGGAGAATTTAAGGAAACACCTTCAGCATGCGTTTGCCTATGCTCAGCGGAATCTAGAAAGATCAGCCGAGAGCATGAAGACCCACTATGATTTAAAAACTACCCGAAAGGAATATAAGGTGGGTGATCGGGTCTATCTATACAATTTCCAAAGGAACCAGGCCAAACAGCAAAAATTCTTGCCTATATGGAAGGGACCGTTTGAAATTATAGACAAGATCTCCCCTGTTGCCTATAAGATCTGCATCCCCAAAGGCAGTCTGGTGGAAGGGGAAGACAAGTGGGTACATATAAATCAGCTAAAGTGTTGCCATCCCAGGCACACTCTGCAACAACTGGCGGAATCCACTGGAATCCCAGAGGGGGCCGCTCCAGAGTAATTCAGTTCCAACCCTAAAATATTCCACATATAGCATATAAAATTCTGTGATCCTTGTATATATATATGTTCTTGTCTCTTAATTTAAAAAAGAAAATGTATATGTTCATATCTTCTGATTCATAAAATGTATATGTTCGCCACACCATTAATAGTGGTGAAGAAATGTCTACGAATAGGTATTGCCGCTTTGCTTTATCATCCTAGGAGAGATGAAACCATGGAGACTGACCAAGGAGGACGACCGGGGACCGGGAGCAGAGACCCGAGGGGTCCGGGGTACCGCCCAATCCTCCCATCAGGACCAGCAAGGAGAACTGATTGATCGACTGGAGGGAGGAAAAGATGCTGAACTGTGCCATCCATGGAATTGGAAGAAGAGGAGGCGAACATCCCAGATCTTGCGAGTTCCATCAGTGAAATGACAGAATGGCCATCGCAAGAGGGGGGGCTTGTGGGATGTTTTTACCCATGCATCCAAGCCCTACCATAAAACTGTGCAGTACTGGCATGGAAAACATCATGATGGCCAGAACTCCCCAGAGAGTGCACAGGGAAAACATGAAGAATAGGCTGCCACCCATTTTTGCCTATGTTGTGAGCACAGGAGGGCACTGCCTAAAACCACCATTGGGCTACACACACAGTAGCCTGAAACCATTGGGAATGGCAATGCTGATTGCCAAAAAGCAACTCAGTACTGTGGGGAATTCATTTTCTTAATCCCAAAGATGGAGGCAGTACCGGTACTCACCACTATCAGAAAGCTGGCGTTTTAAACCACCAGACTTTTGTGTAAAACTGAACAAATGAAACAAAACCTGGCCAAGGAAAGACTTGCTAAGAGCTGGATACAATGTAAAACTATATTCTGAAATGACTTGAAGGAAGTAATTATTTAATGTATATGTAAACATTGTCAGTTTGATTTGAATGTAGAAAACTGGGAACAAAAAGTGACATTTAGCTGAAACCTGGCTTAATGAAACTGAATTCTGCCTGACAACTATCCCCCCGACAGGAGTTGAAACTGGATCAACAGCTGTGTTCACAGGCCTGGCTGCCAGGCCTGGCTGCATCCTGAGGTCACATGGCCCTGTTGATTGAAAGGGGAGTGGCAGCTGGGGACTACAGGGAGTTGAACAAAGGCCTGTCCTGGACTCAGGCAAATGTTATATTGGGGGGGGCCGTAAAGTGGCTTCCTCTTAGGGGAAACTGGGAGGGGCAGTGCCTCTGCAAGCCAGCTGAGCTTGGGGGAAGTGGGTAAACCAGTTATACCACCCTGTGATGTGGGAAGCCACACCCCTTTTTGACCAGGGCATAATTTTAAAAAGATGGATAATTCATAGTACAGACTTGTCAGAATTATATAAGTAATATCATTATTTTTGTGATTTTTCTGTGAACATTTTAAGAGGCGTTAGGACCCTGTGGTGTATTCTGGCGGGTTGCTAGCGGAAAATAGGGTCTCACTCCAAATGTATGCATGTTAAAAATCTGACACTTTATCATCTGTAACCCATATCCCTGGTGCACATTTGTGTAAAATCTGGAAAGGTTTAGAGGTCGTTATCTCGATGAAAAGGGCAGAATTCTGTCATCAGTGGACACGACATCGTACAAAGACAGGGATCGGATGGTTTGGTGCTACAGAAAATATGTTAACTGGACCTATAATATTAGAAAAATGGTACATAGATAAATATGTATTTGGGTCAGAAATAGATTGTGTGCAATCTGACAAGGGGAGGTTCCTCTGACCATAAAACCTACAGCATCACTCTGACTCACATTTCCTTCCCCCAATCAAGGGAGAGAGGAGGAATTGGCCAATGATAAGTGAGAGGGGCAGGTTTAGTTATGACCAACGCACACACCCACTTTCCAAAACACATAAAAAGAGACTGCTGGGACAGGTAAAGGCATTCAATTCCATTTGCTGCGGAGCATGCTGACCGACGACTTCACATCCAGAGATCCAGACTTCAAATCCATCAATCTCCAGAACCTGTAGCAGAAATTAACTCCAGAATTTGTAGGAGAGAGGCCTGAATCCACCAGCTGAATCCTCTTCAGCAGGCCTCAAAACTAACCAAACTATTCAACAGCCGGGCGAGCTGTTTGAAGTTTTGCCGAGAATTTTTGCCAAAACCTGTAGCAGTACCCAGAAAGGAGTGTTACATCCAGAATCCAGAGAGGCTAGACCAGCAGAGCAGTGCTGACCCAGATCGCTGTGAGCAGAACCGGTGCCTGATTGACCCGCCGAGCAGACAGAACCGCTGCCGGGCATGTTGACCAGATCCGTGACGAGGCGTAGTTCAAATTTATATTGTGAGTACATAGCAGAACTGTGCAGAACCAATCTCTTAGTTAAAATAATCTAATCCAAACTATTTTAACCTAAGTAGAACTGCCTCCTAGGAATCGTGTCATCTGTCATTTTTAAAGCTGCACAACTGTCACTTGTCAATTCTGCAGCTGCAAGCTGTCACCTGTCATTTTGAGTTTTACTTTAAATCCGAAAATCTACCTTTATTAAATAATCCGTATCTCTGGAACCGTTTGGGCTAGGAACGAGATTTAACTTTCCTCTGAGAGCTTAGAATCTAAGCCTAGAACCGACTTGCTACTCCTTATACTTTTGCCGCAATAACGGTTCACGCACTCGCAAATTTACCGCGATTTGCGATTTTGGCTCAATTTCTCCACTTGTCAAAATAGCAGCTCCATTCTTTCCTTTGTTAAAATCCGTTTGCAACCTGGTAATAACTCATAGAGCATTGCTAAAGTGAGCTTGAACTAATACCAACACGCATCTCCCACTCACCCTGAATCTCTAGAGGGAATTAAAATCAGTTGGCACATTTTCCCATCCATTGCCATCACATTTAAAAAGCATTTTGGGCCTTTGTTTCAAACTCCTACCTGTTTCCTCTAAGCTTGCTGGGGGGAACTGAATTTCGTATTGTATTTGATTGCATTCCTGAGAACTGTGTGCTCCTCTTTCCATCTCCTTCCATTTCTTACATTGCATAGGGGAGGGGGGTGAATTGCCAGAGAAAAAGTGATTATCTTATCTTTTGCTAAAATCATATCAAGTATTTCTGTACTGCATTTTATTCCTCATTGCTTTTCCCTTGAAATCATAAAAGTATTTTTGCTACTTTATCCATCCTATACTAACTCCTCATTGATTGTAAAGAAGTGTGCTAGTGCCAGATTACCCATTGTTGATCAACATCATATGTCTAAGTGTACTATCAGATATTAATTTATTATAAAGTGTGATATATATATATACTGTTTAAATTCTTAAATAAACCTTTTAATTTGCAAAACAAACCTACTTCTTGGCTCAGTGGGGTCAGGGGGATTCTAAGAGGGGGTGTTATACAAGGGTGGTCATCCAGAGTACTGAACTAGACATAAAAATACATTAATAAGGGTTTTCCTCAGCATCCCAGACTAGGCATTGACTTGGCTGTAGTTTTGATTGAATATCGCTTACAGTCTCCTACTTCTGCGCCTTTACAGCCACCAAGCTTATTGATCTAACTCACTGCAGGTTGATTGTTTATCAGAAGGCTGATCACACAACAAAAGTAATTATTTTCAAAATTACGGACCACAAATGACCCAGGAAGAATCTGTAAATAGTTTATGCCCTATAGAGATGCCTGATGTGAGCAGTGGCTGCCACTAAAAAACCAAACAGCAAATTGCCCCGCAACTTCTTAAGCTGGTATTGAATTGTATTGAAGATTTGGGGTGGAAGTAAATATGGACGTATGTAATTATTTCATAGCCAAAAATTTCGAATCCAAAAATTAGCAATTGAAAATGTCCAGTACGCAATAATCACACACATCACGCCCACCCGCTATCCCCCGCCCCAAACCTAATACGTACCTCCGGCTGCACACTTACCTGCTGTCCTTCTCTCTAGCTCTTTCACTACAATGTGAGTTCTACCTCCCCGTTGAGGGGTGGAACTTCTGCCGCAGGGTCTGTTTTAAAAAAAATCTTTCTTTGTCCACTGCTTTCCTTTTCATGGAAGCGGGTGACACCCCCACAACCCTCAAACTCCTGTATTGTCGATCAAGTGGAGCGGGGGATACCCACGCAACCCCCACTCCCTTTGATCAGCATAATGGGAATTCAGGGTTTTTTCACTGCCAAATTTGGCATTTTCGTCCATTTGTTTTTCTGTTGTTGAAATGTTCTCCCGCAATGAGCAAATATAGGGCTGCCTTTCCAGGTTCCCACCTTTGTTAAACACCCCATAAATTCTTCTCTTGCTTCTACAAAAAGAGGCACCCATTCAGGGTAGCCTAGCCCTTCATGAAATGAAAGCACCACATCTTTAACCTGTGCAGAGCTATGTAATAAAAAGGGACCGGAAGCACCAATTGAATGGACGGGTACAGAATATCTATGTAAAAGGGTCCTCTTCAGTGCTCTTTGTATCTTTACAAAATGGAATTTCAGAGATGTAAAGTAGACTTTCCACATTTATTGGGACTATGCCATCAGAAGAATATAATCACACCAGCCCTGTTCTCAGAAAGGCTGTTACTGAACATAGTACAAGAATGTTGACAGCACTACTGGTTGCACTTTCCAGGAGAAAGTACACGCATGGGCGTAGGACATGGGGAGACAGGGGAGACAAATCCCTCCCACAATTTTAAGTGCGGGGATATAATGGCATTTATCCCCCGCAAAATTGTGTCCCTGCAGTGCTTAGAAATACGTCTGCAGGCAGCCTGCAGGCTGCAGCTGTCATGTCAGCGCGCGTGCAAATGCACAAGTTAACTTCTTCTGCAGACTGTCTGCAGCGGGCTAAAACAAGTACTTCTGCTGCTCGCTCATTCGTGCCCCTGGCCTGCGCATTTGGAACGTGCCGAGGCCGGGGAACAAACTGCACGTGCCCCTGCACAGTGCACTGCTGCGCAGCCTCAGTCTTCATTTTTCCAGAGGAGAAGCCAGGCAGCGACGCGTGTTCGTGCTGATCGAGGGAGAGAGACAGAGTGAGACTCGGACTCGACCTCCTCAGCTACTACCGTACCTAAGCCTGTTGATACAGTTATTGCCAGAGATTGCACCAGAGCTGTGCTCAAGCGCTAGGATTATCTAACATAATCACTGCCATTCATATAGTGGCTACATTTATACATGTGCTGTAAACTGTCTCCACTACACACACACCAGCCACTGAAATGGGAATGGGCTACATTTCAGGCACAAAATTATCATGCGCTTCACATGTAAGAATGAATAAACTATATAGCCGTTTTTCATGCATTTCTTTTAAAAGCTCATTTGGCACTAAGGGATCAACTTCATGTCACACAGATGTCTATTGCACAACCATGACCCTGTTAGTGTGGCATTATTCGGTAAGAGAAAGTTTTGTAAAGTTTATAACCAGGCTGCTAAAACTAAATTCACTTTAGCAGCAATGGATTGGCATTTTTGCAAATTTACAATGACATACAATTTCTATTTGGCATACCTGCTAGGAATTATGACATTTTCTATTGACCTTTTTTGGAAATGTATAGCTGATAACAGAATTCTTAATGCGTCATTACAGGAGATTAAAAAAGAATAAGTGAGCTTAGGTCCAGTCACACACATCATTTCTTCGCTTCCATGGAGAATGCCTCCTCGACTGACCCAGTGTTTTTGTTGTATAAGCGCATTATAACTATCCAATAAATAAATAAAAAAAGCAAAGCTCCCAAGGTGGCCCCTGTCCCCCCCAGATTTTATGTGTCTCCTACGCCCCGGCAAGGAAGACCCTAAGGCTTGGGTCTCCCTTCAAGCCTGAAAGGTAACTCACAGACAGGAAACTTCAGAGGCCACAGGCATGCACCCCAGCTCACTCAAGGTGTGCTTTGCAAACAAGAGACCAAATGTCTTGACTCCCAGACATCTCTGAAGGAGCATATACCACTCGTACACGCAGCCTCATGGCCTGCCCAAAATTAAGAAGGTTGGCAGCAAAGAGAACATAATGGTGCGTTTGCCACAGATCTTTCTTTCACAGTCTTTTTACTCTCTGTATTAGCTGTGGTATGGAACGTTAACCTCAGGTTCCAACAGGCAATCATTTTTCTTTCCATAATTTTCTCAATGGACTCCGGAAGCTTTACATTCAGTGTGCAATGCGTCTCTTTCCTTCACTGCCTCAATGGGCTATGGCAACTTTCACTTCAGATGCAAGAAGGCAGCATTACCAATTTCACTGACCCTCTTACTGCGCTCTGGAAACATTGCCATCTAGTTCCTGCATGCAAATGTTCAGTCCTGTTTGTGTTCGTATTTTCAATGAAATCTAGGAACTTTCTTTATAGATTCCAGATGACAGACATTCTCCTTTCATTCCATTTCTTCATCGCCCTTATTGAGTTGGTCCTCATTGGTCTCCCTACTGTCTTTATAGTCTTCTTCTTAGTTCTCACTCTTTATGCAAACTGGCACCCAAAAACCCTTTACCAGTCTTTGTACTGCGCATCTCCCTCACTCTTGCACTTGGTTTGGGTACTTTGCATATATTTACCATCCAGAAACTCAGCCTTCAGCTTTGCATGTTCTCAGCATTAGGGGATCCTCCTTTGCTTCTAATTTTTGACCTCTCTTGACTGCACTCCACTCTCTCCTGGTATTTGGGTGTAGGGTTTCTCTTATCTCTGCTGCTGATTACAGGCTCTTTGCCCAGCATGCGCCAACCCTCCTTTCCTCAGCCTGTCTTTCTCGATTGTCGGTGGACTTCTCACATCGGCTCCACTCCAGGTTTACCAGGACTCCCCACTCTACACTGTCCCATCGCCCTACTATTTCTGCTCTGCCTCTTCTCACTGGTTTCCCTGTCCCCCTCACCCATGGGCTTTGTTACATGGCCATAGGTATTAAGGAAATACTTTGTCCTTAGTATTTTGTTTGTATTCTTGGAGGGCACTGCACCACAGGTATTGAACTAATTGTGACCATGGTCTATTGATGCTTAATAACTTGCTTCCAATTGTTATTCTTCCATTTACTGACTGCACCTACACCTCAATGAAAGCACAATGTATGTAGTACTAAGAAGACCATTCATACCACTTTTACGATAAGTATATTGAAGAACAATAGTTGCCTCATAATTAGTCTAGAACTCTATACTATACTCAAAATATTGTTGTAAGCGTAACCTTTTTCAAGTGGTATCACCACTCAGTGTGATTGTAATGTTATGTTGACTTATACCGCGCACCACTACCACCCAGGGGCCGTCTCCAGGCGCTCACGTCGCGCTGCAGGAAAGAGGACGCGGTTGGTTAGTGAGGATCGAGGGATAGGATAGGTAAAGAACCAGGAGGAACTGGCGTCTGTGTGAGTTGGGTTGCAGATGGGCTGATTACATGCACTGACTTCTTGTATCCATAAGGGTGAGGCCCAATTCCTGGGTTGTATGTCAATGTTTGTTCTGTTGGGTGTGTGCCTGTATGTTTTATGTGTAGATTGGCTGGTATTGTAAAGAACAAAGTGAGGATAGTCCTAAAGGTTAATGTTTAAGCACTGACCCTTTTTGTTTTAAATAACACATTTTATTCTTTTTCATTTTAACATCACCAAACATACGTTCCCATGTTAACATTCAACCTAAAAATGACCAATCAGACAATTCTTGGTTGAACAAAGGAAGAACAAGAAAGAAAGAGAAGAAAAGAAAGGAAAGAAAATAGGGTCTTACAGTTTTCATTGTATCTCACGCAATAAGCCAAATTGGTTTGCTTTTGTATACTGCGCTTCATCGTCCATTGTGCAGATTGGTACAGTCATTGAAGTTCCTCTCATCTATTCCATATATATATATTATTTTTTTTTGGACAGCCCGTGCTATATACACTCTCCGTTCCATTGCAATACATTTGTTTACGTCTGTGACCCATTGTTCGTACTGCAGTGTTATTTCTGAGCCCCACAGTTTTGCGATGTTCCTTTTAAATATTGCTGAGGTCGTCGACAAGAACAGCTTCTCGTATTTGGACGCTTCTCCCTCCTGCTCCACCCTAAGCAAGAGCAGCTTTGGATCTCTGTGTATCGTTCTCCCCAGTGCCCGCAAGAGTTCATCGCAACATTTTTGCCAGTACTGTTGTATGCGGCTGCAGTCCCACAGTGTGTGGAAGAAGGTTCCCTCCTCCCTCTTACACCGACAGTGTGGGTCAGTGGTTTTCCCCCAACAATATAGCGCCACCCTCGGGTAGTAGATCCTGTGGAGTATTTGAAACTGGATAAGCCTGAGCCTGGTTGAAATGGCTACCTCCCGAGGGTACATGAGGGCCCCCACCCAGTCTTCCGTTGTACAAACCCTATATCTCTTTCCCATTTACTTTTCAGGCTGGTTAATTCGGTGGTGGCAAAGGAGGTTTTTACATTATACATGATGGATGTGACTTTAGTCTCGATGTTTGCCTGGACTATGTTTCTTTCAAGGGGAGTGCTTTCGGCCATGTCTTCCAGTGCTGGGAGGTGAGTTTGTAGAGCATGTTGCATCTGCGTGTAATGGAAACGTTCAGTGCTTTGGAGGTGAAATCGGGATTCAAAGGGTAACAATTTGCCTCCTTCGATGATGTCACCCACTGTTCTAATTCCATGCTGTAGCCAGATACGCCACCTCAGGAGCTTGTTTACCTCAGGTAGGTTCCCATTGTTCCGAAGTGGTTGTAGTGGGGTGACTTTCCCATCCCACCCCATGAATCTGTGTGTGTCTTTCCATACTCGGGCGAGGTGTGATAGCATAGTTTGGGGGGTTAGATTGAGTACCGACCTGTAAAGGAGTTCGGTTTGAGGTCTGTCGGGTCCTCCGGTGCTCCCTAGTCTGTTGTGTGGCAGTGTATTGTCCCCGTGCACTAAGTCATTGACCACTGCCATTTGGCTAGCCCAATAGTAGGACTGTAGGCATGGGTGTCCTATTCCCCCCTCCCAGATGGAGCGCTGAAGAGTACCCAGCGCAATGCGCGGGTGTCCGTTTTTCCATAGGAGTTTTCTTAGTGCGCTGTCTATCTTTATGAATTCATTCACTGGAATGTGTAGTGGGGCATTTTGCAATATATATAGGAAGCGTGGGAGAGCCAACATTTTGAACAGTGCTGCCCTTCCTAATAGGGTCAGTGGGAGAGAGACGCAGTGCCGGATATCCTCCGTAAATCTGGTTGTTATCGGGTGGAGATTATTAGTCACATAGTTGTTCAAGTCATTGGTAATTTGTATGCCGAGGTATTTAAACTGATCTGTTACTATACGAAAAGGACAGTTAACTGGTGGTATGAATGTTGTGTCACCTACTGGGAACAGTATTGATTTGGAGCAGTTTACTTTTAGTCCACTGAAAGCACCGTAGCTATCTAGTAGACTTCCAATCGTGGCACAGGAGTGGTGCGGATCTTTTAAGTAGAGGAGCAGGTCATCCGCGTACAAGGAGACTCTATCCTCCCGCCCGTCTTCCCAATGGATACCGCTCCACGCCGGTGACGTTCTCAACACCACTGCTAGTGGTTCCGTAGCCATTGCAAATATCATGGCGGATAGGGGGCACCCCTGCCTGGTCCCTTTCCCTAGCTTGAAGGTTTTCGATGGCCACCCATTCACCCTCATTTGTGCCTCGGGGGATTCGTATAGGAGTTGCACCCAGCCCAGGAATTGCGGACCAATCCCCATCCGGCACATTATTTCCCAGATTGCCTCCCAGTACACTGCGTCAAAGGCTTTTTCAAAGTCAATTGCCAGTTCAGCCAGGGGGCCTAGAATGGTGGGTACTTTTTCTATTACCGGGTATAATCTGTGAATGTTCATGCGGGTTGATCGTTTTGGCATGAATCCGCACTGGTCGGGGTGAATGAATGTTGTGATGCCCTGTTGTAAGCGGTTGGCCAGTACTTTCGCTAGTATCTTGGTCTCACTATTAATAAGTGAGATTGGTCTATATGAGCTGCAACGGTCTGGTGGCTTGTCCGCTTTGGGGATAACTATTATCGTGGCCTTTTGGAGGTCTGCCGGTAGACATCCCTGCTCCTTGGACCATCGGTACATTCGCAGTAGGTGGGGGGCAATGTCGGTCATTCCCAGTTTGCGCCACATCTCAATCGGGAAGCCATTTGGCCCTGGTGTCTTCCCCGTCTGGAGTTCTGACATAGCCATTATCAGTTCCTCCTCTGTAATATCCCTCTCAAACAGGGCTTGTTGATCTGTGTTGAGAGTAGGGAGGACTATATTGTTTAGTACCAAATTATCGATAGGTGACGTGGGTGGTCTGTATAGCTCTGCATAGTATGATGCGAAGCCCTTGGCTATGTCTCAGTCGGTCAGTAGTGGGTCTGACCCCACTGGCCTTATCACTCTAACCTGGCCACTGCCCATTTTGCGCTTTTCTAACCACGCCAGCATTTTGCCGACCTTATCGCCAGTCTCATATATTCTGGCTCTCATTGTCCTATGTGCCTGCTTAGCATTATCTAGTGCAACATTCTGTAATCGTTTTTGAGCTAGCGTCAATGCACGATTTGTTTCAGGTTGGTCTAGTTCTAGGTGGTTAAGTTCGGCCTGGGTCAGTTGCCCCTCGGCTTCTGCTAGTTCCTGTTGGTGTTTCTTTTTATGTGCAGCAGACCATGACAATATTTCACCTCTCAGCACCGGTTTGAGTGCCTCCCACAGGGTCCCTGGGTTATCTACCGATCCAGTGTTTATCTCAAAGTATGTTTTCGTCGTTTGTTTTAATTGCTCTAGGGGGTCTGGGAAGCCTAGGTAGTAGCTATTCAAGCGCCAGGTGGGGGGTGGACGTGGTCTGGTCGTGTTGAGCTCAATCAGCAGGGGGGAGTGATCTGATATACCACAAGGCAGTAGAATTGCCGTAGAAGCCTTGTGGATATCCGGTCCCGGCAGGAAGAAGTAGTCTAATCGCGATAAGGAGGTGTGTACCCCTGAGTGGTAAGAGTATTCTCTCTCATCGAGATATAAGTCGCGCCAAACATCCCGCAGTCCCATTGCCATGGCAAACACTGCTAGTTTAGTTCGGACAGAGGGATGTCTTCCTCTTAGGTGTAAGCGGTCTATCTCCACCTCCACGACTTCATTGAAGTCGCCCCCAATTATCATTAGATCTGAGTTGTCCCCAGAGATCAGAGGTGTAATGTCCTGTATCAGTGCAGTGATCAGTGTTGGTGGCGAGTAGATCCCCAGCAATGCTATTGTGTGGTTCCAGAGTGTTCCTGTGATGAATGTATATCTGCCGCCAGTGTCTTGGGTCACCCGTCCCAGGGTCAGGGGCAGCTTTTTATGCATTAGTATAAGTACCCCACAAGAGCCTGCGGGGAAACAGGCATGTATTGCTATTCTATAGTTGGTGCGTTTAAACAGATTGCATGTGGTGCCCACTAAGTGGGTCTCTGTTAAGAAGGCCACGTCCGGCATGTGCCGGTTTAGGAGCTGTGTAATGAGCCGCCTTTTGATCCCTCCTCCCATTCCATTAACATTCCAGGTTAGGAGTCACAGGGTTCTGACATCTGTGTTGGTGGGGGCCATTTGGTGAAAGATATGGGGTGGTCAATAGCTTGTAGCACAGTGCACATGTGTGTCGTGTTGGTGGTATTATGGCAGAGCGTTCTGGAATTGATTTCTGGACCCTTTTCTTAACAAAGCTAACGTTGAACAAACTTACCACCCCCCAACCTATACTCGCTCCAACTCGAATCATCTGTCGCCCGAACAGTGAACAACAAACAACAAACAACAAACCTCAACTAACGGCAGCTGACTTAAGACAACTAACAAATAGACTATTTAGGGTTATTCCCCTGTGTATGAGTTCCTAACATACCCGGATGCGAAGGCACCGGGTGGCATTCCAGGAGAAGGGGGGACTTCCGTCTGGGCTGGCTGCTTGACTGTGTGTCTCTTCGTGGCTATTTTGGTCATGCGTTTGGAAATATGCTGGTGTACAGTACCTTACCCCCGATTCAGTAGGGTATCGAAAGCTTCTGTTTGCACGCATTTCAGGTGTCAGTACTCTCATTCCTGCAACTGTGGAGTGTTTCCCGGTGCTGGTGGTTGTTGGTCTGGTGGTTCAAGTCTCAGCCGGGCTCGGGGTGTTCTGTTTCTGTTGCCCCTTGTCACAGTCCAATCTCCCTCAATGTGTTGTTCTGCCCACTTCCACGCTTCTTTGGGGTCAGTGAAGTGGACAGATGTGCCTTTATGGTATATTTTAAGCTGGGCAGGGAACATTAGGCCGTATTTCACATTCAGGGATTGTAGTTGTTTTTTGAGTTGGTCAAACGATTGTCTGGCTTACTGCACTACTGGTGTAGTCTGGAAAAAATGCTATTTTGGATCCGTTGTAGGTAAAAGTGCCCTTTGCCCTTGCGGTCTAGAGCAGTGCATCACGGTCTCAATAATTCAAAAGTTTGGCGATCCTTGTGAGTGGTGGGGCGCCAGGTACTGGGCAGCCCGTTGAAACGCGATGGGCTCATTCAATGGAGAAGATGTTGGAAAACGTTTTTGCACCAAACATATCTGTGAGCCATTGCTCCAGAAATAGTTCCATGTGCGGGCCCTCTGCTTTCTCCGGCAGTCCTAGGATCCTAACGTTATTACGCCTGGACCTCCCCTCGCTCTCATCTACTCTCTCCTCCATGGTCTTTAAGCATGTCGTGACTCTGGCCAATTGTTGTTCGATGTTCCTTATTCCGTCCTCTGCACCAGATATTCGTTGCTCTGCCTCCCCGGTGCGCAATGTCAGCTTCTGGAGATCATGTCGAAGGAGGGAGACGTCCGTGCTGATGACGTCCATTTTCTGCTCCATGGAGGCGCGCAAGTCTGCTATGGCCGCCATGATGTCCTTTAGCGATATTGTGCCCTCTACTCCCGCCATGGTGTCTGGCTGATCCTGCTCCAGCTGGCCGGTTGTTGTCGGTGTGGTAAATTGATCTATTCTGCTCTGGAAGATCAGTCTTTTGGATTTGTCCTTGCCCATGATGGGTGCTGATGATTGGGTGTCTCTGTCTGGGCCGTGGTGTTGTTTCTGGGGTTGGAAACGGCTTTCTTGATACTTTTTTGCACTTCTCCGTGTCAGCGGTATCCATTTGGCCTAGGTGGTGTAGGTGACAGCCGGTGCTAACAGCTGTCGGTACTGCTTAGCTGTCCAGTAGTTCAAGGGGTCAGGGCCACATAGCCTCCTGTCACCTTGCTCTGTTCAAGTGCAGCAGGGTTAGCGTAAGTTTCAGGTTTGCAGGGGTAAAGCCTGGGTACCCTTTCAGAGCTCCAATATCCTCAGAGTGTGTTGCGCTCTCGTATCTCACCTTTTTGGCTGGGATATTAGGTGGGTTGTTTCCGCCCGGTGTAGGTGCAGAATGGTTACAGTGGGGAGAGGGATTCTGCTCCTTCCTTTTTATGTCTTCCAAGTGCCGGTGGTCTTCCCCCGGTTTGGTCCTTGCAGACTCCGCTATCCAGGTGCTGTGTACTTGTGAGATGTGCCCCCTTTGCGTGTCTAGAAGCTCATGCATTCATGTCCTTGTCTTTCACCCCAAGGCTTTATGTGGCAGCTTCCGGCCCGTATCACCCTGTGTACTGGGTGTGAGCCAGTTGCACCATTCGGCGCTTTGTGTTAGTTTATTCCAGGGAGTCGGCTATACCGTGAAAATGCCCTTTGTGTTCCTGGGCGTCCGTGCCTTTTGGACTTCAGGCCAGTGCATGGGGTGGGGGGAAAGATCCGAGCTATATTCGCGTACAGGCCGCTGCCTCAGAGGGGCCAATGGCGACTACCCCAGGTTAGTTTGTGGCTGGGTTTGGCAGACGTTATATGAGTTGCGCACCTACCGGGCTGTCTCTCCTCGCCTCACTCCGGCTGCGTTGGCGGATCTGCTCCATCTCCACCGGGCTTTCCGGGCACGTAGGTTGGTGCGGGTAGGCGCTGAGGGGCCGCCGAAGGTCCGCGGTCGCTGCCAATCGGGTACACAGGTGAGGTTCCCTCTGGGGTGTGGGGGGGTCCCGTTCATCGGGGGAACCCTGTAGTTTTCCGCTTCCCCCGCTAACCGTGGTCTTGGTGGCAGGACAGTCCTCGATCCTCCACACGGCACAGCTCTCCCTCCGCTCTCGATGTGGCAGTCGTTATGTGGGCCGAGGGTTAGTTCTGCTTATGTGCGTGCGTGCGGGAGGCTGTTTCGTTTACTCGAAGCTGTGTCCGGTGGGCTTCCCGCCTTCCGCGCCTTGCCAGCTAGAGATCCTCCACAGCCTGTATGGATGCTGCCGTCCGGCTATCCCGCTGTTTTGGGCCAGATACGGCTGATGGGTTGTTCGCTTTTCGGCCCGGGAAAGCTGGTCGCAGGCCCCCGCAGTGCGATACTCAGTTGCCCGGCCCCACTCTGTCGGGCGTGGCCATTTTGTCTGTGTGACGCTGCGGCCATGCTGTTTTTTTACCACGGCTCCAAACTCGCTCAGGAAAATGTGTTTTGGTCCGGAATTTCATCCGCTTGTGCCCGGGACGCTTATCTTCTGGAGGATATGCGTATTTTAGAGATTTGCCACTCGTAGCAGGTTGTTTGCACAGAATATTTGCAGCGGCTGCAGGAGCTGCTGGCCACGCCCCCCAAGCGTTGACCCTTTTAAGCCTTTTTATTCAGGACAAAATATTTGAAATCTGCTTTATCCAAGCTGGATTTGTGAACATTTGTATATTTGATTTGATCAAATATATGTATATATGATCTTATTTACATATTACAGAGTCAGCGATACTGACTCTGTAGTTATGGTTAAGTTGGACTCTTATACGAAGAGCACTTTTTTCCAGGCTTCAAACTTGAACACCATTTGACAAATCTTCACAAAGATTTCCAAAACAAATTTAGACCTGAATGAATTTTTGGGGAAGGTTTTGTGTGGCTTTTTCGGGGGGGGATAGTAGAACATTACTGGAAAAATACCAAGGGTATGTTATGTATGTTCATTAATACCAAGCACCACCACCATTTCCATGGTCTCCAGGCGCTCTTGTGGCTCTGGAAGGCAAAGTGGGGTGGGTTGGTTAGGGTAGACATAGGGATAAAACAGGAGTTGTACTCAGCTGTTTGCGTGTGTAGAATCAGTGGTAACTGGAGTCTGTGAATCTGTGCTTTCAGGGTGTGCTTTGTTTTGTACACTGGAGGCGTTTTTGTTTCCAGATGGGGACATAAAGTGTCTGAAGTTGTTGGGTGATTGAGACTAGTAGGTGTTGATGAGTTGGTTTGAGTGTTGTGCGGTTTAGGGGTGTTCAGTGTTCTTTTTCTCTAGCCCTCTGGTGTGTGTATGGTGAGTGTGTAGTGTGAGGGTGCTTGAGAAAAGGAGATGGTTAGTAGGTTTTGGGTATCGAGTTGTGGATAGACTCTGGGTGCCGTGCAGCTATGCAGGTAATTTTTCATTTTGTTAGGGCACTCCCCTTCGCATGTGTGTGTGGGTATGTTACTTCAGAGTCTGGTGTGACAAGGTTCGGCCTTTCTGGATGTGGAGAAAAACTATAAGAGATTTGGTATTGCTGTGGTTGTTGTTTCAGGGTCTGTAACAGTGCTGGGGGTGCTTTTCTTGGGTTGGCTGTCCTATGTGCTATGACTTAATGGGTTTTGTCTTGATCTGCTAAAACATGTACACTTGGGTGTGGAGGACTATGTCGTTTTGTTTGGGTGTTGCACTTATAGATATAATGGTTTAAGAAATGTGGTGCATTTGGTTGTCCGGATCTTCAAGATCCACTTTCTTCAAAAGTCCTTGTGGAAGTGGCCAGGGGACTCTGTGGAGTCAATGTGTTGCCCCCAAATCCTGGTGACTTGAATACCCAGGGTTTTAGCCGTTTCTGGAATATCAGGTGGTCCTCTGTCATTCTGATTTCCTTGGATGTCGAATTCCATAGTTTGGCTATGAGAGTGGAGAGAGCAGTTCCTCAGAATATAGTTTTCTCATAGTGTCTAGTTTCTATGAGCATGTTGGTGCTTGATCTCAGAGTTCTTCTTGGTTGATATTGGGCGGGTTCTGTGGAATTTGGCTCCCTGTCCATGTACAGCTCTATAGGCAATGCATAGTGCTTTGAAATTGATTCAATTTTTGACCAGTAACCAATGTAAACTTCTCAGTGCTGGGGTGTTGTTTTCTCTTCTGTTTAGTCCGAGGAAGAGTCTTGTCAATGTTTTATGGAATGCATTGTAGTTTCTTGGTGAAGTGGTCGGGTATTACTAGGTATAGGCTGTTTGCATAGTCTTTTCTTGATAATTCCAGCCAGATGGCGATGAGAGTTTGGTCTGTGAAATTAAGGTATGGAAGATTCCCTCTTATTAAACGAAGATGGTAGAAACATTTTCTTACTATTGCATGAACCTGTGGTTCTAATGTGAGACCACTGTCCATGAGCATTGCCAGCTCTTTATTTTTACGGTTGAGGTTTCTGGTTTAGTTCCCATTTCTTGTGGCCAGGTGAGTGATGTCTGTGTTTGGTTGTCGCTTCATGGGGCCATCATTATTTCCATTTTGGTTGGGTTTACTTTTAGGTTGTTTTTAGTTAACCAGATACTTATATCAATGAGGCATTTGTTGAGAGCTTTGTCTGGGCTGTTGCTGTCTGTCATCTTAAAGATCAGCTGGGTGTTGTATGTTTAGTTGTAGCATGTTAATCTGCAAGAGGAGGGGGGAGAGACTTGATCCTTGTGGTACACCGCAAGTGATGTTTCTTGTGGTTTGAGGTGAACAGTGGTAGGTAGGTTCTTTCGGTCCATGAGGAATGAATTCAGCCATTGTAGTGCAACATTTTTAATGCTGAATTCTTTCAATTGGGTGTAGAGGGCTGCTGTTTTATGGGTGCGTAGCTGTTTGTAAACGTCAGGTGGGCAGGTATTGCTGGAAGTTGTGATATTTTGGATTTGGTGTTTTCCAATAGTTGTGTTCACTTTTCTAGAATGAGTCTTTTCGAGTTTCTTTTGGTTGTCTTTGGTTGTTTTGTATTTGTAGTAGGTGTCCGGGTTGGGATTCTGATGGTCAAAGGTATTAAGTTGGGGTCACTCCAGATGATTGGTACCATTGGGGTAGTAGTGGAGAGTCCATCCCTGCAGAAGATTGCATCAAGAGGTATCCAGCTTTGTGGGTGGGTCCATTCACCATTTATTTGAGGTGGAAGGTTGCTCGGTGGGAAACTGTTGTTGCAGTTTTGTTTTTTCACTCAAACCAGATGTTGAAATCTCCCAGTACGATGACGTTGTAATGCTTTACGGTTACGGTGGCTATTGTATCTGTGAGCTTGGTGGCACAATTTGGTTGTAGGTGGGTGGTCTGTAGAAAAGAAGAAAGAGTAGGTTGAATTGGTAATTGAGTTTGAGGTTGACCTAGGAGGGATTTGCAGTCTTCTTCATCTGTTGAAGATAGAGATGTGGAGGTAATGTAGTTTTTGTGTGCCACTGTGATGCCTCCTCCTCTTCTGCCTTTTCTGTTTCTTTGACATACTTTTTAGTGGTTTGGCATGGCTTCTTAGGCATTGACTTTGTAGTTGTCTGATTCCAAGTTCCTGTAAGGAAGAGAGCCTCGGAGCTGCTGTCATTTTGGAGGTTGTGTATTTCGGTTTTGTGCATTGCCATAGATCGTACGTTGAGTAGGCTGCAGTTAAGCGTATACATTTTGGTTGATTTGTTGGTGGGTATTTTCAGCAGTGTGGTGGGAGTGTGTTGCGTGGGCTGTTTGTCCTCCCAGTTCTGTGGATAGGTGCTTCTGAGGATGTGGTGAAATTGTCTGTCTCTTCATTGACAAGTTCCAGTAGATTGTGTGTGGTTTCTGTCTGTTTTCTTTCATTGTATCTTGGGTTCTGTTGTTTGAGTAGTGCATTTCCCAGTCCCTTGTTATGAAAGGAGTGTTGGGGGTAGTGGGTTTGAGCTTGTTTTTGATTCTTGAAGTCATCTTTGGATTGATGTATTCTGTTTTGCAGAATTCTTTGTTGTGGGTGGTTGTTTGTTCTAGGTAGTCTAGTTGAGATTATTCTGATGTCACCTGGGTCCTCTTTTATAGTATGTTTGGTTGTATATATGATTGGTTTTCAGGTTGAAAGGTAACATGCTATGTATAAGGTTGTTGGTCTTGTTTTAGTCTTGTGTTTCAAATATTTCAGTGACGGTTTAGGGTGGTTTAGAGGTGTTGTGAACTCCGATTGGTGGTTCCTGATGTTCAGTGATAGTGTTTTGTCATTTTCCTTTCCTGATCGTTTATCCATTCTTATCCGTTTGTCTTTCTAGAAGCGGTCATTGCTGTAGTTGTGGGATTGTGTGGATAAGCAGGTGCCAATGGATAAAAGCATCTTAATTACCTCTGGAGGGGAGAGTGATTTCACATGTTGAGTCCCAGTTTGTTTGAAAGGTGTACTGTGTTCGTTGTAGTGAGACTATTCGTCTGGCAAGTTGTTTGTGAGTTTGTCAGTAGATGGGCAATCTATTTCACTCGTATATCACGGAGGGGAAGGTGTCTGGTTGGTAAAGTTTGCAAGTGATGTAATATCACATTATCTCCAAGATTAAGAGGCAAACAATGAGTGGGTGTGATCGACTAACAGCGTGGGTCACCGTCAGTTCTAAAAGTTAACTGTGTGGTAGCTATCTGCGGGAAGGTCTTGCAGAGCGGCAAAGGTTCGGTAGTTGGTAGAAAGTGTCACCGAGCTATACGTCTCCTTCTGCAGAGAATCCCATTGGCTGGGTTGACAAGTGAGCGGGTGTAGTCACAGGATGTAGATGGTGATAAGTGTTAGCTGTGGTTAACTATCAGTGCTGTCAAACATTAGGGTCGCAATGTATCACTGTGGTGGACTATCACATTGATACATTGTGACCCTGATGATTGGCAGCACCAGCAATATATCAATGTGTCGAGTCAGTCCTTCAAGCTATCAGTGCTACAAGAGACCATCAATGTGGCAACACTATGGAGGTGGCAAAATATAAGATTGTATGGCGTAGTTAGCTAACCTGTTGGGATACAGTATTACAAAGGTAGAACATATCACAATGCCAGAGCGCCACCAAGACTAAGCGTCAGTATTTGCTGAATATTCATTTGGTAAGGCAATCCATGTAATTATCAATATGGGAATGAGTATCAGTGTGGCAGACTAGCAGTGTGGTTAACTAACCTATTGGGGTAGGGGGAATATCACAAAGACCGAAATATCACAACGCCAGAGTATCACAAAGGATAAGCGTCTAACATTTGTAATGTATTGGTTTGACAGAGTAATCAGAAATTGGTAGTGTGGCCGATTGCATCTGTAGAGTACCAAAAAGGAAATAATTGTCGTCTCCTATCAGAAAGTAGCTGTAGCTGGAGATCAAGGTGCTTTGCAGGGATAGGGCTAGTGCACCAGGCAAACAGGAAAACTGGGAGGAAAAGGCACCCTTGGCCTCTCCACTTTGCTAGCTGCCTGGCAAAGCTGCCATGTGTTTCACCTTTAAATCAGTTGTGTTTCCTGGATCTGTTGTCCCATTATTTCCTTGAAACAAAATGTAGATCTCACACAAAGCCCAGACTGCTGGATGGATCCGTGCAAAACCTTTGGACTTTGTATCTGGTCAGGCTTGCAATCCTTTTGTGGTTTGGTGCAAATATGCGCAGCAGTTTCTTTTAAACCTGGCAAAATGTGGCCAAAAAATTTGCTAAATCAGCACCCATGACCAGCGGGCACTTTCAGAGGCTTAGGACAGCCTGGGGCATGGCCAAAGGGGCAATTGTCTGAGCCACAAGTCATGTATTACTATATTTTACATTACTATATACTTTACAGGTCACTTCGGAGAGCATGAGGTTTGGCAAAAGGTCATCCACCAATCAAAATCAACCCTGCAGGCTGCAGACCATAGCCAGTGACCACTTTGAAGAGGGAAAGTAGCCATGTCCAGAGGCCAGATTTCATGGATTGGGATTTCCAGGTCGATGGCCCTGACCCTGGCAAAAATGCCCACTGAGCATGGCTCAGACTAAACCCAGTATGTTTGAAACATGGCTCCAGGGTTCTTGAGGAAGGGCTGCATTCACTGCCTGACTCAAACTGCCCACTGGCCATGACCAGTAGGCACAATGGATGTTTTTTTGTTCCCAGGGCAGGGTTTAACACCTTGTCCCAGTCAGAAAAGCCACTTGGAAGAGCCATATACCATGCCCATTGGGGTTCAGGTGTTCCTAGGTATAGCCATCTGCTTTGACCAGTGGGCACATTGGGTGGCTTGTGTGCTCCTGGGGCTGGGAAAAAGTACTGCTACTGGTCAAAGCAGCCACTTGATACAGTTATGGCCATGACCACTGAGTGTATGAGGTGGCTCTGAGTTTCCAGATGCAGGGTTTACGGTCTTGCTCTGGTCAAAGTAGCTACTGGACGTGGGTCAGTCGAGTGGTACACAGTCTCTGTCAAACAGCCAACTAGCCTGGATGTGGCCATTCCCTGTGGGCACGTAGATTGCTTGGGGGTTCCTGTTGGTATGATACTTTATCAGTTTGCTGAAAAAACTTTGGTTAAAGGGAATTGGCATGGTTGGAGCGTGATTCCTGCGAGCTCTTTGACTGACTCCTGTTGTCAACAAAGTAATCCTGTCTTTTGGAATCAATGTAGATCATGAAAAAAGAATCCAAGGACTGTAAACAACTCTCTAGAGTTGGTGGACGGGAAATCGGACTTGAGCCACATTCTTTGTGGAATTATCTTGCCAGTAGAGTAATCCTTGTTGCTCCAAAGCGCAAGCGACTCCTAATTGGTGTGCTGATTGTGGCTCAAAATTATTCACAAATGTGTACAAAAAGGGGGGTTTGTGCACATGTTTCACCCAAATCACACAACACTAATACATTCTGTTTTCATGTTTTTCTAATTGTAAAACGGTTTTACCCAACGGGTTAATACCAGGTTTACCCAATGCAGCATGTAACTGGTGTAACCTTAATAAAGGTATAAAGACCTTGGAAGGGTCTATCATAGCCAGGCTAAAGGGTGACCAAAAAAGTAGTTGATTTTTGGTCACCCTTTAGCCTGGCTATGATAGACCCTTCCAAGGTCTTTATACCTTTTGAGGATTATTAAGGTTACACCAGTTACATGTTGCATTGGGTAAACCTGGTATTAACCCGTTGGGTAAAACCGTTTTACAATTAGAAAAACATGAAAACAGAATGTATTAGTGGCAATATGATGCCTTTATACTAATGTCTTGTTTTGGATCAATGTTAACACACAGCACATGCTTCTATGAACTGACTTTATTCTTTGTTTCATGCTTTGCACCTATACTGGTTTGTATTTTGTTGTGTGATTTGGGTGAAACATGTGCACCCTTTTATATGATACTTACAATTCCTTCACAAAATGTTTAAAGAAATAAGGACAGCCACTTAATAAAAGCTGTTCTATTACAAACTAATGATCTAGCACATGTGGATTATTACCGATGTTTTTCATGTACTGCTATCTTTGGTAACTATATAAATTGTGACACCCAAAGATAGTATACTGTCTCTAAACTTACACTGCAATAAATAAACTGCAGCCTGCTTAGACTTCTCCAGTCAGGACAAACCCCCCCTTTTGTACACATTTGTTAATAGCCCTCAGTCCTGAGTCTGGTTTGGGCTCTCCCTCCCGTATATACTCAAATTTATTCACAACAAGGAAGGGACTCCTGAGACGGGTGGCCAGTGGGGTTATGTTATGTTGCTTGGCATTTATATAGTGCTCTATATATCATTGGTATGACCTCAAAGCACTGGTTGGTTGAACGCCCTTGGGAACCGTAATTCTGGTCAGTAGAGAGAGATAGTGTCGTAGGGTGCGTGGGTGCACCAGATATGTGTGCAGCTGATGTAATTGCTGGGTGGTAGTTGCATGCTAGCGTTAGTTGTGGTGCTGGAGATATCAGTTGGATGTGCGCAGTCTGGTGGGTGGACACCCAGACTGGGCTCTAGCTGCATTAGGCCTGAAGGACGCATATGTGAGCAGCTAGGCCGGAATGTGCTCTGCTAGCTGCGTTTTATTAGGATGATGAGGTGTTCATGGGGTTGTATTCATATGTGAACAGCTAGGCCGAATTAATCAGGGGTATAGCTGTGTTCTAGTTGAATGATGGTGTATAGTAGAGAGTAAGCGTAGTGATGTGGTGTGATGGTTATCTTTAAAACGCCTGAGACCAGGAACGTTAACAGGATAGCAGGGAACAGAGCGACACACAGACACATAGAGATGGGGCTGGGCTTACAGCGATGGGGCGGGATACGGATAATAGCAAAAGCATTGGAACAGGGAGGCAGGTGGACAGTGATACACATGTGGGGCATGTTAACATTTACATTTGCATTTCTATACAGATGTAATTCGGCTAATGTTCACAGCTCCAACTGTGGGACATGCCAACATTGCAGTTCCATCTAGAAGAGACTCAGGCCAATGTTAGTAATCCCGTCAGGATCTGGCGCAGGCCAATGTTTACAGTTCTGACCAAGTACTCCATGAATTCCATCCATTACCATCCATTTCATCCACTCCATACTTTTCCTCTGTTCCATCTGTTCAACCCACTTCATCCATTCCATCCATTTAATCCACTCCACCCATTCCATCCATTCCATCCACTCCATCCACTCGGTCTATTCCATCCCTCCACACCATCCATCGATTCCATCCATGCACTCCACCCACTCCACCAATTCCATCAATTTCTTCCATTTTTTTCATTCTATCTATTCCATCCATTCTATCCACCCCATCCACCACATACACCCCATCCACCCCATCCATTCCATCTAACAATCCACCCCATCCACTCCGTCCACCCATCCACTCCATGCACTGCATCCACCCCATCCACTCCATCCACTCTGTCTATTTCTTCGATTCCATCCATTTCGTCGATTCCATCCATTCCATGTGCCCCATTCATTCCGTCCATTCCATCCACTTCATCCACTCTATCTATTCCATCCACTCAGTCCATTTTATCCATTCCATCCATTTGATCCATTACACCAATTCCATCCATTCCATACATCTCATCCCTTCCATCCATTCTATCCATCTACTCTATCTATTCCATCCACCCTATCCCTTTCATGCATACCATCTATTCCATCCATTACACCAATTCCATCCATTTCTTCCATTTCATCCATTACACCAATTCCATCCATTCCACCCAACTCCTATCCATTCCATCCTTTCCACCCATCTAATCCACTCAATCCGCTCAATCCATTCGATCTACTCCATCCGCTCGATCTACTCCATCCAGTCAATCCACTCCATTCATTCAATCCACTCCATCCATTCGATCTACTCATCCATTTGATCCGCTCTCTCTCTCCATACCTTCCATCCATCCACCCAGAGGCGTTGCTAGGGGGGGGTGGCTTAGGGGGCTATAGCCCTGGATAGAATCTCAGGGGCTACAACCAAAAGGCTAGCTAGCCCTGAATCCCGACAGTCCCAACATTAGCGTAGCCCCAGATCTTTTCCAGACCTAGCAACACCCCTGCATCCTTCCATCTATTCATTCCATCCACTCCAATCATTCTATCTACTCAGTCCACTTCATCCACTCCATCCACTCCATCTACTCCATCCATTCCAACCATTCTATTCCCCCATTTACTCCATCCATTCCATCCACTCTATCCATCTCATCCTTCCATCTACTCCAACCAGTTCATCCACACCATCCATTCCATCTACTCCATCCACTTAATTTAGTCCATCCATTTCACCCACCCCATCCATTCCATCCACTCCACCCATTCCATCCACTGTGCATCCACCTGATCCACTCCACCTATTCCATCCATTTCATTCATTCCATCTATTTTTTCCATTCCATCCATCCGTCCCATCCATCCATTCCATCCACTCAATCCACTCGGTCAACTCCATTCGTTCCATCCATCGAACGAACGAACGAACGAACGAACGAACGAACGAACGAACGAACGAACGAACGAACGAACGAACGAACGAACGAACGATCCCTATCCATATACTCCCTCCATTCCATCCACCCCATCTGTTTCATTCATCTGTTCAATCCATTCCGTCTACTCCATCTGTTTCATCCATCCATTCTATCCACTCCATCTGTTCCATCCATCCATTGATTCTGCTCCATCCTTTCCATCCGCTCCATCCGCTCGGTTTGTTCCATCCGTTTCATCCGTTCTATCCATTCATTCATCCAACTGTTTTATCCAACCGTATCCAGCCATCCATTCCATCCAATTCCACTCACATCATCCAATTCCATTCATTCCATCTATAAATTCAATATACACATATTCCGACCATTCCATCCATTGCATTCGTCAATTCTCTGTACATATCTTCCAGTCATTCCACATGCATCCACGCCATCCATTCCATCCACTCGCTCCACATGCGTCCATCCACTCCATCCGTCATCCATCCCTTCTATCGATCCCCTCCATCCATCCGTCCACTCCATCCACTCATTCACTCCATGCATTCTATCTATCCATTCATCTACTGTTTCACTTGTCTGCACCATTGATCCACTCCATCCACCCATCCACTCCATCCATCAGTTCTATTAATTTTGTCTATTATCTCTAGTTCATCCATTCTAGCCACTCTATATACATACCCTCCATTCATTCCACATGTATCCGTGCCATACATTCAATCCCTTCATTTCACGTGCGTCTATCTGTTCCATTCATTCCATTATCTCCATCCATTCCATCCTTTCACTCCATACGTGTATCCACACCGCCGATTCCATCCACCCATTTCGTCAATCCATTCTCTCCATCATTCCACCTAACTATTCCCTCAATCCATTCCTTTTATCCACTCCATCCATCCATCCTATCCTGTGGGTAGGATCAGAGACAATTGAACACATGGTAGAGAGTCTCATTGTGTATTTATTCATTGGGTTGTTGGGGGTTCAGACATATCTTTAGGGTTGTCATTGGCGTTATGGAAAGAGCCATGTTTTTAGTAATTTGCAGAATGTCATATGGTCTTGGGTGTGTCGGATGTGAGGTGGAAGTGAGTTCCACAGAGTCGGGGACAATGCTGAGAAAGAGGATCCTGCGATCCTGGCGGAGTTGGTTTTTGGGATCACTAGAAGGAGGGCAGAGCTTGATGTTAGGGTGCGGGTTGGAGGTAAGATTTTTAGCTTATCTTGCAGGTAAAGAGGGGCGGTCTTGTGCACTGCATGATGAATGATGCACAGGGTCTTGAAAGTGGCCCTTTGCCCAACTGGGATCCAGTGGAGGATTCTGAGAGCTGGAGAGGTATGGTCTCTTGCAAGTAATAAATAACAAACCCACTACCAAGCAGGGGAACCAGCTGGACTGGGTGTGCATTAAAAACCTACTATCCTCAAGGGTAAAAACAGAGTCGTGCATCTGGTCCGACCATAGCTTGGTCACTCTCGAGATGCAGCTCAACCCTCATACCAAACAACAAGAGAACCTGCATGTGAAAGTGAGGAGCAGAAACTTTAAAAAAAAATAGGGCCTGAACAATTGAAACCATTCCTAAAGCAGATCATGGAGTCATTTACTGCGAACGATAACTGCAAAATCATGTTATGAATTCATGAATTCCATCCATTACCATCCATTTCATCCATTTCATCCACTCCATCCACTCCATCCACTCGGTCTATTCCATCCCTCCACACCATCCATCGATTCCATCCATGCACTCCACCCACTCCACCCATTCCATCAATTTCTTCCATTTCTTTCATTCTATCTATTCCATCCATTCTATCCACCCCATCTACCCATCCACCACATACACCCCATCCACCCCATCCATTCCATCTACCAATCCACTCCGTCCACCCATCCACTCCATGCACTGCATCCACCCCATCCACTCCATCCACTCTGTCTATTTCGTTGATTCCATCCATTTCGTTGATTCCATCCATTCCATGTGCCCCATTCATTCCGTCCATTCCATCCACTTCATCCACTCTATCTATTCCATCCACTCAGTCCATTTTATTCATTCCATCAATTTGATCCATTACACCAATTCCATCCATTCCATACATCTCATCCCTTCCATCCATTCTATCCATCCACTCTATCTATTCCATCCACCCTATCCCTTTCATGCATACCATCTATTCCATCCATTACACCAATTCCATCCATTTCATCCATTTCATCCATTACACTAATTCCATCCATTCCATTCCATCCATTCCACCCAACTCCTATCCATTCCATCCTTTCCACCCATCTAATCCACTCAATCCACTCAATCCATTCGATCTACTCCATCCGCTCGATCTACTCCATCCATTTGATCCACTCCATCCATTTGATCCTCTCCATCCTTCGATCCACTCCATCCAGTAAATCCACTCCATCCATTCAATCCACTCCATCCATTCGATCTACTCATCCATTCGATCCGCTCTCTCTCTCTCCATACCTTCCATCCATCCACCCAGAGGCGTTGCTAGGGGGGGTGGCTTAGGGGGCTATAGCCCTGGATAGAATCTCAGGGGCTACAACCGAAAGGCTAGCTAGCCCTGAATCCCGACAGTCCCAACATTAGCGTAGCCCCAGATCTTTTCCAGACCTAGCAACACCCCTGCATCCTTCCATCTATTCATTCCATCCACTCCAATCATTCTATCTACTCCGTCCACTTCATCCACTCCATCCACTCCATCTACACCATCCATTTCATCCATTTCAACCATTCTACTCCCCCATCTACTCCATCCATTCCATCCACTCTATCCATCTCATCCTTCCATCTACTCCAACCAGTTCATCCACTCCATCCATTCCATCTACTCCATCCACTTAATTGATTCCATCCATTTCACCCACCCCATCCATTCCATCCACTCCACCCATTCCATCCACTGTGCCCACTCCATCCACCTGATCCACTCCACCTATTCCATCCATTTCATTCATTCCATCTATTTTTTCCGTTCCATCCATCCGTCCCATCCATCCATTCCATCCACTCAATCCAGTCGGTCAACTCCATTCGTTCCATCTATCGAACAACGAACGAACGAACGAACGAACGAACGAACGAACGAACGAACGAACGAACGAACGAACGAACAAACGATCCCTATCCATATACTCCCTCCATTCCATCCACCCCATCTGTTTCATTCATCTGTTCAATCCATTCCGTCTACTCCATCTGTTTCATCCATCCATTCTATCCACTCCATCCGTTCCATCCATCCATCGATTCTGCTCCATCCTTTCCATCCGCTCCATCCGCTCGGTTTGTTCCATCCGTTTCATCCGTTCTATCCATTCATCCATCCAACTGTTTTATCCAACCGTATCCAGCCATCCATTCCATCCAATTCCACTCATATCATCCAATTTCATTCATTCCATCTATAAATTCAATATACACATATTCCGACCATTCCATCCATTGCATTCGTCAATTCTCTGTACATATCTTCCAGTCATTCCACATGCATCCACGCCATCCATTCCATCCACTCGCTTCACATGCGTCCATCCACTCCATCTGTCATCCATCTCTTCTATCGATCCCCTCCATCCATCCGTCCACTGCATCCACTCATTCACTCCATGCATTCTATCTATCCATTCATCCACTGTTCCACTTGTCTGCACCATTGATCCACTCCATCCACCCATCCACTCCATCCATCAGTTCTATTAATTTTGTCTATTATCTCTAGTTCATCCATTCTATCCACTCTATATACATACCCTCCATTCATTCAACATGTATCCGTGCCATACATTCAATCCCTTCATTTCACGTGCGTCTATCTGTTCCATTCATTCCATCATCTCCATCCACTCCATCCTTTCACTCCATACGTGTATCCACACCGCCGATTCCATCCACCCATTTCGTCAATCCATTCCCTCCATCATTCCACCCATCTATTCCCTCAATCCATTCCTTTTATCCACTCCATCCATCCATCCTATCCTGTGGGTAGGATCAGAGGCAATTGAACACATGGTAGAGAGTCTCATTGTGTATTTATTCATTGGGTTGTTGGGGGTTCAGACATATCTTTAGGGTTGTCATTGGCGTTATGGAAAGAGCCATGTTTTTAGTAATTTGCAGAATGTCATATGGTCTTGGGTGTGTCGGATGTGAGGTGGAAGTGAGTTCCACAGAGTCGGGGACAACGCTGAGAAAGAGGATCCTCCGATCCTGGCGGAGTTGGTTTTTGGGATCACTAGAAGGAGGGCAGAGCTTGATGTTAGGGTGCGGGTTGGAGGTAAGATTTTTAGCTTATCTTGCAGGTAAAGAGGGGCGGTCTTGTGCACTGCATGATGAATGATGCACAGGGTCTTGAAAGTGGCCCTTTGTCCAACTGAGATCCAGTGGAGGATTCTGAGAGCTGGAGAGGTATGGTCTCTTGCAAGTAATAAATAACAAACCCACTACCAAGCAGGGGAATCAGCTGGACTGGGTGTGCATTAAAAACCTACTATCCTCAAGGGTAAAAACAGAGTCGTGCATCTGGTCCGACCATAGCTTGGTCACTCTCGATATGCAGCTCAACCCTCATACCAAACAACAAGAGAATCTGCATGTGAAAGTGAGGAGCAGAAACTTAAAAAAAAAATAGGGCCTGAACAATTGAAACCATTCCTAAAGCAGATCATGGAGTCATTTACTGCTAACGATAACTGCGAAATCATGTTATCAAAATATACCCATCTCATACAGGAGATGGTGGAAAAGAATGCCCCTTTAAAAAGTAGGTCAGTCGAAGCGGCTCCTAACTCGACCAGCAAATTATTTGAGATTTTTAAGGGCATCGAAAAACCCAAGCTGCTTTCACCACCACATATTCCCACCAAGGAAGACTGTGAAAGGGTGCAGGAAGCTTTTGCTGCTAAAATCTTAAAAGCCAAAAATAATATCATATCAGCAAAGACAGTTGCTAGTATAGAAACCCCCTTGGTAGAAACTCCTACACAGGAAAACAAAGAGAAATGTACTTTCTCAACGGTCTCAGAAGAGGAATTACTCTTGGTAATGTCCAAAATGAAGCCTACATCATGTGCGGAAAACATTCTACCTACAAAGATCATCCTGGAGCATAAAGAACTGTTTGTGTCCATACTGACCAGGATAGTTAATTCATCCTTCAGTGAGGGATCAGTTCCCAAAGCTATCAAGGAGGTTGCCATAACTCCATTGGTTAAAAAGGCGGGCTTAGACCCTAAAGAACCTAGCAATTTACGTCCTATCACCAATTCCAACTTCATCCTGAAGATCTTGGACAGAATTGCAACTAACCAACTGCAAAAACATGTGGAATCCCAGGAGATACTACATGAGCAACAACCGGGCTCTCGGGCAGCCCACAAGACTGAGTCAGCCATGCTCGACTTACAGACCCACATGTTGGAACTGATTGACAAAGGCAAATCCGGGATACTTATGCTGCTCGACCTTAACGCAGCTTTTGACCTGGTTGACCATCAGCTACTTCAATCAGCATTTGACAAAATAACCGGCTGTACCACCACAGCGATGGAATGGCTAACCTCTTTTCTAAAGGACAATAAAGCAAGAATCCACTGGGGTGAACAATTCTCAGAGGGGCAGCTCCGATTATGTTTGGAGTTCCACGGGGAGCCAGTTTATCCCTGTTTCTTTTCAATCTATACCTGAGAAGTCTCTGTGACCTGCTGGAAAACATCGATCGGCGTGTTTTTTACAAATTGCGCCGATTACACTCAGCTTATTTTTGAATTGAGTGGAGACCATGGCACCGACAGTGCCAAAAACAGCAGAGGTCTACAATGTTATTGACATCTGGATGCAAAAACATTGGATGTGCCTAAACAACACGAAGACAGAACTCATGATCTTCGGTTCTCACCAGGCAAGATCCAAACTTGGAGCTGAGTACAAAGCCTTCTCTATTAAAGAAGCCATCAAGCCAGAAGCCATAATGCCCCAAGTAAAAACGCTGGGGATGATGGTAGAAAGGTATGTCGGCTCTGAAGCACAGGTCAACTACCTGCACTAAAATAACGTGTATTACCTGTGTCTATTAAGAGCGATAAGACTTCATAAATGAAGAAAACACTGCAACTATTGCGAGAGCAATCATAATGTCATACGTGGACTACGGAAACGCCTTGCTGTTGGGAGCCATGAAGAGAGAGCTCCAAAGATGCCAAGTAATGCAAAATGACGAGTCCGCTGTGTAAAGAGAATTAAAAACAGAGAACATATATCAGCAGGTAGAAATGAGCTTCATTGGCTCAGAATAGAAGACAGAGTCAATTTTAAGGCTATGACTATAGTCCATAGATGCCTCTTTGGAGAAGCACCAAGTTACTTTAAAAAGCAATTTTCATTGTATGTTCCCCGGGGATGCTTGAGATGAGCAGATACAGGTCTTCTGAATATACCCAACGCTAAATTGGTGTCTGGACAGGGTAGATCCTTCCCGGTCCAGGCCGCAATATATTGGAATAAATTACCAGCTGCCGTGAGACAAGAGGGTAATTATCTTTGTTTCAGGAAAGCACTGAAAACCTTCTTATTCCACTAAACTTTCAAATCCCAAAGTATCACTTGCAGCATTTCGAGGTCAGCGAGATTCTTGAGGTGCCAACTGTAAATTATGCATTACCGGTCTGCCGTGCCCTGATGCCCGCGGGCTTTCGTCGTGTTACAAACACATAGACATAGACATAGACGCAGGGCTAGTAGCATTTTAGAAGCAGCGTTTTGCGCTCTTTGGTGTTTTTTAAGGTGGTATGCAGGGACTCCTAGGTAAAGGGAGTTGGCATAGTTCAGTCTCGACATTACAATGGACATAACAGCGGCAAGTCTGTTCGGGAAGGATAGGTAGGGAAAAATGTGACTGAGAATTTTGAGATTAAAGTGGCAAGATTGAGATACGTTGTTGATTTGTTGGGAGAGGGTTAGGCCAGAGTCCATGGTGCAACCAAGGTTTTTTACTGTGACGGAGGTGGTGGGTGGTTGGCCCATGGAAGGGGGCCAAGGGAGTGGACAAGGGAGAAGCTCAGTGTTGCTGCACACCATGATTTCGGTTTTAGTGGGGTTTAGGAGGAGGTGGTTTGTAGTCATCCAACGGTCGATATCTAGGAGGCAGGCTGCGAGGTCGGGCTGAGAGTTGGAGTCTGAGTTGTGGAGTTTAAGGATGATTTTTGTATCGTCGGCGTAGTTGTAGCACAGGATATTGTGCAGGCAGATGATTCCAGGGAGGGTGGACATATAGAGGTTGAATAGGAGAGCTGATAGACATGTGCCTTGCGGTACTCCAGTATTAACTGGGCGAGCAGCCGAGACAAAAGGGGAGAGGAGAGTTATTTGTTTCCTGTTGTTGAGGAAGGAGGCGATCCATTTGAGAGCGGTTCCACGGATTCCTAGGGAGTGGAGTTGGTCAAGGAGCATTGAATGGTTAATTGTGTCGAAGGCTGCAGACCGGTCGAGGAGAATTAGTGCAGCGAATCCTGCAGAATCTGCAGTGATATTAAGATCGTCTGAGATTGTGGCCTGAGTGGTTTTGGTTCCATGTCGTAGTCTGAAGCCTAATTGGGCGGGGTCCAGGAGGTTGTTGGATTCGACAAAGGTGTTTAGTTGGGAGTATGCAGTTCGGTCGATGAGTTTTGCAAGGAATCTGGTGTTCGAGATGGGGCAGTAACCTTTGGGGTCAAGGGATGGTTTTTTAAGAAGAGGCTTGACATGTGCAATTTTGAAGGCATCGGGATAGATTCCAGAGCTGAGGGAGTCATTTAGGATGGTTCTTGCATGCTCTCCTGTACAGGTGGACGAGAATATTTATTTGAGGACTGAGGCAGGGCAAGGGTCTAGGGGGGAACCAGAGGGTTTGCGAGCAGATATAAGGTCAAGAAATTCTTCCCTGGAGATTGGTTTGAAGGAGTCAAAGGTGAGTAAGGTGGTGGTTGTGGCGTAGGCGGGGGGCGGTTGTTTTAATGGACAGTATTTGGGGCGGGGAGGGGAAGGACAGTTTGTTGTTAAGGAAAGTCGTTATGTCGAGAGCAGTGGTGTAGAAAGAGAGGGAGAGAGAGTCGCAGAGCGATTGTGAAGGGGTAGATTGGGCAGAGGTACAAGTGGGTTTGACGAATTCAGATATGATTCTGTGGAGTTTTTTGCTGTAGTTTCCACAGTTGAGAATCCCATTGTTGTAGTGGGCTTTTTTGTCTTTCCGTATTTCTGCTTTGTAGTTGCGATGGTGGAAGGCGAAGGTGGATCTACTGAGACTGTTTTTTTCTGCTCACCATTTGCGTTCCAAGGATTTATTTAGTTTTTTGGAATTCCTCAGTTCAGGAGTAAACCATTTAGGAAATGGTCCAAGGCGTGAGGAAGAAGGGCGTGAGGGTGTGAGCGGAATTAGTGAGTCATTGAGCCATGAGTCGAAGGAGTCGATGGTTAAGGTTCCATTAGGGGGATATTGTAGGGGGTGTGAGGAGCAGGGCTTCGGCTAGGTCAGGAAGGATCTTTAGTTTGTTCCAGCATTTGCGATGAAGGGGGCCAGGGGTAGGGTGGTGGGGGCAGGGGTAGGGAAGAGGATGGAGAAAGGGACAACAAAATGGTCGGTCCAGATGAGTGGTAAGGGAGGGGGCTAGATGTATCAAGTCATGGGAGCTGAAGATAGCATCTAGTGTGTGCCCTTTGGAATGAGTTGGACCGTTCATGTGAAGGGAGAGGTTGAGTGCATCAATACTTTCGACCAGTGAATGGGTCATGGGGTTGGAGGGGATGTCTAACCAGATATTGAAATCTCCTAGGAGAGTCAGGGAGGGATAATTTACTTGAATGGTAGCTGCAGAGTCACAGAGGTTGGTTGTGAAATGTCTGTCATAACCAGGGGGTCTGGAAATGATTAGGAAGCTGTCGGAGAAGGTCGGAGGTAGTGAAAGTTTAACAAGAAGGGAGTCCTATGATGGAATGCATGTCTGAGAGTCGACGAGTGATATGGAGAAGTGAGATTTGAAAAGGACTGCCACGACGCCTCCTCTTGAGGGTCTGTTGAGTGGGATGAGGGAGTAGCCGGTGGGGGGAAGGCCTCATGTGCAACACGGGCAAAGTTGTCCGCGAATAAGGTTTCAGTGATAAAGACTAGGTCAGGTTTGTCAGAGGAGAGGAGGTCGAAAATACTGTGTCTGTTTTTCACTACAGAGCAGCTATTAAAAAGGATACACTTGACTTTAGAGTGGGTTATGGTCATGGAGGTTGTTGGGGTGTGAGTAAGAGGTGCATGGGGAAGAGAGCAATGGGGTGCTCAAGGTCAGTGAGGCAGGGGCATGATGGGTGGTGGGGAGGATGGGTGTTTGTGGGTTGCGGGTGATGAGGGGAGGAGGCAAGTCTGTGATGGTTGGGAAGAGTAGGCGGGCGGAGGAGGATATATGCGGTTAGTGGGTAGAGGTTAGGGGATGCAGGTGAGTGGACGAATGGTCATTGGGAGAGAGAACATTTGGGGGAGAGTCTCAGGTGAGTTTCGAAGGATTGGGGGGGTCCGGTGTGCAAGGCGAGAATTCAGGAGCGAGGGGGTGGAAGCAGGGCGAGGGCAGGGGTGAGTGTAGCTGGGGTGGGGAGGGAGAGATTGGGAGGTTGGGTAGAAGTGGTGAGGAGTAAACAGTCATGGAGGTGGACTAGGGTTGTTTTCTACTTTTCAAGGATTTCTGTACAGTAGGGATGTGAGAGAGGGTGTGGGGGTCGGAGGGTGAAGGAGATGCAGCTACTGTTCTTGCGAGGGCGAGACACATTGCTTTTAGAGAGGGGAAGGGATGTGGTGAGGGGGGTTATTGGCAGGTGTCGAGGAGAGGTTAACCTGGAGTGGGTTGTGGGCGGGGCTGCACATTTCTGTGATGGGGTATGGGATAGTGATTCTGAGGTATGGGGGTAAGGAGGGGAGGGGTGATTGCTGTTCTGTGGGAGGTAAGGTTTGAAGAGGGTGGGGGTTTGAGGTGCTTGGAGCACCAGCAGGCTCCTCTGGCTTGGGAGTTTGATAGGGGATGCAGTGTCATGGCGATGGGTGTTAGAGAGTGCTCAATAGCAGTCAGAGGGAGGGTGGGGAGTGATAAGTTTGGGTGGGAAGGGAGGGGGGAATGGGGTTCAGGAGAGGGAGGTGTTTGGCGCGCCAGAGTGTGGCACTGATTTTGGAGTTTGAGAGGGGGCGAGGTGTCGTGTCATGGTGTATTGGGAATTCTTAGAAGCGGTCAGAAGGAGGGTAAGGAGCGAAGAGTTTGGGTGGGGTGGGGAGGGGGAGTGGGCTTCTGAGGAGGGAGGCGGTTGGGTTGCCAGTGTGTGGCTCTGATTTTAGAATTGGATGTGGGCTGGTGGTAAGAGATTGGGCAGGTGGCGTTATGCTGAAGTGAGGTGGAGGGGGGATTTCTACGGGTGTGCTCAGGGAGGGAATGGTGGGGGGCTCGAGAAGGTGGGAGCTAGTGTGCGGGTGGTGGGCCGTGGGGAGTGAGTGAAGACGGGAGGGAGATAGCGTGGGGTTCTAGGAGTCTGGACAGGTGTGAGAGGCAGATATTTACAAGACAGGGTCACCATCTAGATGTGGTGCAGTCTTACTAGGTAGAATGCAACACAATAAACTTTCAGTGTGCTATCTAGATTTGAGAAGCGGGTGGAGTGCAACACAATATCTCTTATGCACAATACCTAGATGTGACACAGTATTAGGAGGTAGACTACAACGCAGTAAACTTTCAGCACACTATCTAGATGTGGCAGAGTTTTAGGATGTAGAGTACAACACAGTAATCTATCGGCGCACTATCTAGATGTGATACAGTGTTTGGCAGTAGAATGCAACTCTGTAAACGTTCAGCACACTGTCTAGATGTGGCAGAGTCTTTTGGTGCAGAGAACAATACAGTAAGCTTTTAGCGCACTGTCTAGATGTGATAGTCTTAGGAGGCAGAGTACAACACAGTAAACTTTCATCTAAATGTGACAGTCACAATCTAGATTAGGGATATGCTAAGGGGGTGGAATGCAACACAATATCACTTGAGCACAGTATCTAGATGTGACACAGTCTTAAGAGGGAGGATTCAACACAGTAAACTTTTCAGTGCAGACTCAATATCGCTTGAGCACACATCTATAAGTGACACAGTCTTGAGAGGCGGAATTCAACACAGTAAGCTTTCAGTGCAAAACGAATATTGCTTGAGCACAAATCTAGAAGTGATGCAGTCTTGAGAGGCAGAATTCAACACAGTAAACTTTCAGTGCAAAACCAATATCGCTCGAGCACAAATCTAGAAGTGACACAGTCATGAGATGCAAAATTCAACACAGTAAATTTTCAGTGCAAAACCAATATCGCTTGAGCACAAATCTAGAAGTGACACAGTCATGAGAGGCAAAATTCAACACAGTAAACTTTCAGTGCAAAATCAATATTGCTTGAGCACAAATCTAGAAGTGACACAGTCTTGAGAGGCAGAATTCAACACAGTAAACTTTCATTGCAAACTCAATATCGCTTGAGCACAAATCTAGAAGTGACACAGTCTTGAGAGGCAAAATTCAGCACAGTAAACTTTCAGTGCACAAACTAGATTAGGGATATGCTAAGGGGGTGGAATGCAACACAATCACGTGAGCACAATATCTAGATGTGACACAGTCTTAAGAGGGAGGATTCAACAGAGTGCACTTTCATTGTACTCTAGACTAAGGGGTGGAATGCAGTAGATATCACTTGAGCACGATATCTAGATGTGGCACAGTCTTGAGAGGCAGAATTCAACACAGTAAACATTTCAGTGCAAACTCAATATCGCTTGAGCACAATATCTATATGTGACACAGTCTTGAGAGGCAGAATTCAACACAGTAAACTTTCAGTACAAACTCAGTATCGCTTGAGCACAAATCTAGAAGTGACTCAGGGCCTCATTACGACCTCGGAGGTAGCCATGCCGCTATTGGCGGCATGGCTGCCACCGCAATCGCGTTCGGGTTCCCAGAATGGGGAATTACCGGGCCATTCCGAGTTTGGAGGGCACGGTAATTCCTCCCTCCAGGAACCTGGGCCCGGACCTTCCCCATTCCCATTTCAGCCCCCATAGGGCTGAATAGGAATGGGAGAGGGAGCAAACAACGGGCCGATTACGAGTGGCCCATTGTTTGCTGCCTCTTCCCCCCGCGGGACCCGGTAACGATGCCCGGTTTTACCAGGTGTCCTTACTGGGTCCTGCGAGGGGACCTCGTAATGTGGCAGAATGGGTTTAACGGGTCCGCCTCCTTTTGCAGAGCCCGTTAACCCGTTCTGCCAGGCTCGTAATGAGGCCCACAGTCTTGAGAGGCAGAATTCAACACAGCAAACTTTCAGTGCAAACTAAATATCGCTTGAGCACAAATCTAGAAGTGACACAGTCATGAGAGGCAGAATTCAACACAGTAAACTTTCAGTGCAAACTCAATATCGCTTGAGCACAAATCTAGAAGTGACACAGTCTTGAGAGGCAGAATTCAACACAGTAAACTTTCAATGCAAACTCAATATCGCTTGAGCACAAATCTAGAAGTGACACAGTCTTGAGGGGCAGAATTCAGCACAGTAAAGTTTCAGTGCACAAACTAGATTAGGGATATGCTGAGGGGGTGGATTGCAACACAATGGGCCTCATTCCGAGTAGGGCGGTAAGGGTTAACGGTCACGGGTAACGAGACCGGTCCCTTTAAACCCTTACTGCCCTACTACGAGTTCCCTTTGCGGGTCCTTTGTTAACGCCTGCTTTTAGCAGGCCTTTAAGGACGGGACCCGCAAAGGGACTCCGGGGTCAATAACGGTACCGTAATTTACGGTACCGTTATTACCGCCTTCCCATTTGAGCCCTATGGGGCTCAAATGGGAATGGGGAATGGCCCTGGTGAATGGGGAATTACCGGTCCCTCCAACCTCAGAATGGACTGGTAATTACTCCATTCACCAGGCCGGAGTTTGGACGAGTTCGGAGGCAGCCATGCCGCAAATAGCGGCGTGGTTACCTCCGAACTCGGAATGAGACCCAATCACTTGAGCACAATATCTAGATGTGACAGTCTTAAGAGGGAGGATTCAACAAAGTAAACTTTCAGTGTACTCTAGGCTAAGGGGTGGAATGCAGCAGATATCACTTGAGCACGATATCTAGATGTGATGCAGTCTTAAGAGGCAGAATTCAACACAGTAAACTTTTCAGTGCAAACTCAATATCGCTTGAGCACAATATCTATATGTGACACAGTCTTGAGAGGCAGAATTCAACACCGTAAACTTTCAGTGCAAACTCAATATCGCTTGAGCACAAATCTAGAAGTGACACAGTCTTGAGAGGCAGAATTCAAAACAGTAAACTTTCAGTGCAAACTCAATATCGCTTGAGCACAATATCTATATGTGTCTTGAGAGGTAGAATTCAATAGAATTCAGCACAGTAAACTTTCAGGGCACAAACTAGATTATGGATATGCTAAGGGGGTGGAATCAACACAATATCACTAGAGCACAATATCTAGATGTGACACAGTCTTGAGAGGCACAGTTCAACAAGGTAAACTTTGGTAGGTAGTGATTTTGAAGGTGTTCTTTCTAGGTGTGGGGCGGTTGTAGGGTTTAGGATTTGGGTGTGAGTATCTATTAGCACAGTATGGTCTCAAACACTCGGCAGGGAATTAGGTAGGCTAACATTTCAGTAGATTGCGTTTCTGTGAGGTGAGGGTTAGACTTGCCTTGAAGGTTGACTGCAGGTTTATGGCTGGCTGCTGGCTTCCCCTGCTGACACCTGCAGACACTTCCTGGAGCCGCCCCTGTTGGAGCCGCCCTTTGCCTAAGGCCCTTAGCTGCAGGGCTGCATGGGCAGAGGGCTGACTGGAAGGTCAGTTATGGCTTGGGCAGAACGGGTCAAAGGTCTGATCAGGGCGGGGGGGCTGGTCAGGAGGCGGGAGGGTTGGGAAGCAGGAAGAGGGTGTGGGAGGAGAGAGCTGGCAAAGGGGGAGATTTGGGGGCCTGAGGGCCGCTTTCTAACTCAGATTGCGCAAATGTAGGCACAAAAGGAGCAAGGCTCCAAACAAACACTCACCTCGCTTCTACCGCACCAGAGAGCCCAAGCCTAGTACACATTCCTGTTGCCGATGCCCTAAATATCTTGGGACAGTAGAAAAAGCGTGATCCTAAGCCTGACCACTATGGGTTGAGTGGAGCAGGTGGGCAGAGAGAGGCCTGCGACTCCACAAGAAGAAACCAGCACTCACTGAAATAACAGAGGTGGGTCCAAGATATCATGCAGCTCCCCAATGTGGCATTTGATTGCTCATGGCTGTACCTTCCCCTGGCCCTGAGACTGGGAGCTCTGGACCTGTGTAGGGAAAGTCTCCTATGCTTAAAGGGTGAGGAAGACTATGTAGGGCATTGGTTCAGTGAGAAAGGGCAACAGGGTGCCCCCTCCGATTCCCTAGGTTGGGTGATTTGATGGGCCTGGTGTTGTGGAGATTCAGCTGCTTTCTGTCTGATGGAAAGTTCAGGAATGGAGTTTAGTGAATAGTGGTCTCTGGAGAGGTCCAGCCCACTAAATTCTCATGCGAAGCAAAAAGCGGCCAAGTACTGAATGTATGATGCACCCAGTTAGGACAGCAGGTTTAGGTGCAACCCTGTTGAAGAAGTGTGCTCCGACCTGGGAACAGGGATGAGGGGAGCGCAAGGAAAGGGGATCATCACCCATTGGATGGCAAATATTTTCTGCCTGTGACAGAGGATGTGATGAGGTGGCTGGGAGTTGAGGTGGTCCACCTGAAGGATCACAATGGAGCATACCGAGCCATTCCAAATGGGGGGTGACGCACACCAGGCCTTACTACTGTAAGGGCTTAAATCCTGCAGTATACCCCCGTGGACTTGGATGCCCTAGGTGGGTGACAGTGATACAATAAAAACTTTCCGAGGATGATTGAGGAGGAATTACTAGGTGTTGGGATCCCCTTTATTAGCTGTAAAAAAAACACAAGCTTCTCTAGTGAGGCACGAAGTAATGTAATTTAGATCCAGAGCTCAGCACCTGAGGTGGCCGTGGTAGTGGTTGCCAGCATAACACAGATGGTAACTCCAGACGGTTATGGTGCACAAACAGCCCATGGTTCCTTTGGAACGAGTAGGACAGTGGTCAAGACAGAGAAATGTACACTGTTTAAACTGAGCCTGCGCCTGGAGTATAGCTCAGGGGCAACGTGTTTGTCCTGGAAGCAAGACAATGCAGAGCAACACTGGTTCGAATCCGGGTCCCGTGTTTAGAGACTAATCTCTGGTATTAAGTGCATTATAAAAGATGAATTAATATAGCCTTCTCCAGTGTGAATGATGGTTCTACAGAAGTGAAACTAAGATGTAACCCGGGCAAGGGTGACAGAATCGCTCTTGTGACTGACGGAGTTCTACATCCTTCCAAAGTGCACAGGGCAGGTCAAAGGATAAGAGACGTCAGAAAGCATTTATCGTTTGTTCATTTATAATGCACTTAATACCAGCGAGTGGATCGGCATTCGAACCTGTGTTGTGCAGGGTTGTCTGCTTTCACGACAAACGCGTTGCCCCCTGAGCTAGCCTTCCTCCTCGAAGTATGGTCAGATAAAATCCTTTATGGAGCTAAAAGAGGTGATTAACCTAGAATGCGGCAGGTTTGTCCCCAAAGCTTCTCCACTTGAAAGATGTGTGACAGGGGCACTGATCCCAAGTATGCCAATCTCTAAGTCTATTGCTATTGATACCATGCAATCATTGGCTGCATTGAAAGAAGTGTGGGAAGAAGATTTGGCTTGGGTCCAGGGGGATGCATAGTTTGTATAGGCTCCAAAGGAATTGGCGACCAATGCAAGAGTTGACCTGATTCAATTTCAAATGCTACGAAGAGTACTTTACTCCCCAGCCAAAGGTATTAAGGTAGGTAGGAGGGAAGGTGTCAGTTGCATAAGATGTAAGTGTGCCATAGGCATATTGCTGCAATCAATGTGGTTGTGCCCTCAACTCCAGTTGTACTATGAAGGGATTTTTGCTGTAATTAACAAGTTACTAGGTAGGCACCTGGATGATGTTTGATATGTGGGAGAATGATGCTATTAGATATATGAGATAAATTGACTTGCCTTACATAAGATCTTGTTTAATGTAATGGCGCTTAAATCTAGAGCAGGGGGATAATGCTATGAGGTGGGAGCAACTAGAGGTCCCCAAGTTGTGGAATTGGAAGACACGGCTCGATAGATCATTGGAATGTGAAACGTTATATAACCAAAGAGGATGTCAAACTAAACATGTTAAGGTGTTGGGGAAACGGAAGAATGTACAGTAAACACAATGGTATGTTCTAGGAGCTTGTGGGGTACAACGTGTAAATATATATACATATATATATATATATCTGTTCAAAGGACATTTCCGTGGGAAGGACTTTGGATGAGGCAGAGGTGTGGGCGGTGATTATTTTGGTTGGCAACTTATAATATTGTATTTCTACTCTATGTCAAAATGCTAATAAAATGTCTGTATAAACAAGGTTATGGTTAAGTTTCCCCTGAAACAAACTACAGTAGTTATAGGAAAACCTGTCTTATACAAAGGGTATTGTGGCAATGCAATACAACAAAACCAAAACATGTTTCCTGTTATAGTTTCTAAAGGAACCATAACGTCACCACCACCGTCGTAAAACAACTACAACTCTGTCGACTCTAAAAACTGCCCATTCCCCCGCATAAACTTCCTGTTACCAGGACTATGTAGAGTTGGGGGGCCCCTCTAGCGAGAGCGAACACGGTTCTATGGGAGGCTTCCCACGCAGGAGGGTCTACATCCACGTTTCAGCTCACTGAACCTTTCACAGAGGCTACATATCCACCAGACTGATATTCAAATGGAATATTATTTCTCTGTGAAGTGCACAGTGACCTAAAACGTGGATGCAGACTCTCCTGAGTGGAAGAAATTCCATAGAACATGGTATTTGACCGGTTTTGTACGATCAGACCAAAAAAAAAAGGTCCGACCGTACAAAACGACTGAAAAATGCTACCACCAAAGGATCGAACACCAAAAGTTCGAACCTTTAGTGGTAGCATTGCAGGTAAGTAAAAAAAAAAAAAGACTGCGTGGGCTGCAGGGGTGTCCCCCGCAACACCCCGCTCACTATAGTGTGTGGCATAGTGAGTAGGTGTTGCGGCGGACACCCCTGCAGCACACCTGCATAAAAAATAAACGGGGGCTGTAGGGGTGTTACAGTATAGTGAGCGGGGGTTGCGGGGGACACTCCTAGAGCCCCCGTAGTATGTAAGTATGTTCGCATGAGAAAGGTGCAAACTTTTGGTAGGTCGCACCTTTCTCATGCAAACATTCCGGCCGCGGCAAAATCAGCCGTGGCCGGATCACTTAGAATCATTTAACCCATCTTCGTTTTCAGTAGTGACGCTTCCACATCCGTTGTCCCTTTTAACAGGACTTTGGCAAAGAAACAGAGCTAAAGAAACTTGAGTGGTACCCCAAATGGGTTAACACATTTTTTAATGTAATGTGAGAGACATCAACAACAAACAATACACCCTAGCAACTGTGAAAAGTTCATTGAAGACAAAACTTCCTATGGAATCACCACACAGAGAGGCGTCATGAGTGGTGCATGGCAGTGGCTGAGTTATGGTTGTTTTACAATGGCAGTGGTGCACTTATTGTTCCATAACTGGGCATTGTGTGGATTTTGTTGTTTTGCAATGAAACCATAATGTCTCTCAAACAACGTTTCTTTGATTAATATTGATATGTTTGATATTTACATTCAGTGATTAATAAGTCAGTGGCCGGCAGAGGATCTCCTACACTTTGTATTGTTCTGCCCACATTATATAGACTTAAGACGGAGAACACTTTTGCCACTACTCAGATCGGCCGGCATGTTTCAGGCTAAGCCTGCCTTATGTTATTTGCTGTCGACAGATACGATTCCAGTGGCCTGGGGGATGGTGGATTATTTGAGACGGGCCTGGTATCGCAGATCCAAAACCGTGGCACAGAATTTGATTGAGCTCTGAAATTTTAATCGTAATGAATTGTTTGGCTGCTCTTTGTGGATATTACCCTACTTACACACATGCACATTTTAAATCTGTATGTATTGTTTGTAAATTTATACTCTAGAAATTTTTTAAATATGTTGAATTGACTTTTGTAATGTATGCATATTTATTCTGTTAACGGTTTATGGATCATTTGTTTCCGAATAAACTTTTATGATGATGATGATTAATAAGTATGTCTTCTTTCAGCATACTGATGTTCTGGGATTCTTTCCTTTGGCTATTAAACTTATGGTGACCAATCTCAGAAACAATTTGGGAGCAGAATGAGTTAAATAATTGCACAACCATGTACCCTGACTAGCCTGACTAGCCATCGCCAGATTAATATCCATACCTGGACTGACCCTTTTGGAATGGGACCAAATCAGACTGGCACATGTCCTCCCCCCTTCTATAATGGCAAGGCAGGCCGGCAAATGATGATCTGGAGTGTTGCCTTGAGGAATCCCAATGTTTAGGGTTCACTCACAGCCTTCCAGCCATCACTCTTCAATGTTGCTAATAGTTCAAAAGGCTGCAATATGACTTGTACAGCATGCATTGGGTGGGTTTCTAAACTTCTTACATACCATTTACATGAATATATTTTTGAAAGCCTCTGATACTGTTGCACAAAAGGCCTACGTAGAATGCTTGAAATTGTCAATTACAGCTACATTACAACACAGTATTGATATTGTGCGGGCATAGAATAAGGGAAAATTCACACATCCAAAAATGATCTTGAGGCCCTAGAAATCTCATCTGAGCCCCTTGTTTGAAGACTGACGGGATGCAGTCAGGAGCACACGTGAATGAGAGACCTGTGTACAAAGACAAAGAAGTCAATCATTCTGAGTTGGGCGGTAAGGGTTACCGGGCACCGGTAAGGAGACCGGTGCCGGTAATCCCTTACCGCCCAATTCTGAGGTCCCTTAGCGGGAACCGCAAAGAACGTGTGGTCTGACCTATACGTCCTTTACCGGTCCCGCTAAGGGACTAGGGCACTAATTACGGGCCTGCTATTCACGGGCCCGTAATTAGCGTCTTCCCCATTCCCATTGAGCCCTATGGGGGCTCAAATGGGAATGGGGAATGGTTGGTTGAATGGGGATTTACTGGGTCCGCACAGGTCGGAATGTCCTGGTAAGTCGCCATTCAACCAGACTGGACACGGACCCGGTATTGGAGGCAGCCATGGTGCTGATAACACCATGGCTACCTCCAATCTCAGAATGAGGCCCAATGTCAGATTTAAGTCAATGTGGTCGTCACAGGCAGACCTCAAAGGCTAGATGGGAAGACACCTGATGGTAAGAGAGCCACACAACACACCCGACTCCAACTATGCCTTTATTAGCTAATATGATATGTGCTGTGACCATCCCCCCATTAAGAACATGATGCTCATGGTCGCATCCAGACCCACCACATGTAACTGAACATGATATTTTAATTAAAAACAAAAGCAGTACATATCAAGAAAACGTTTTTTTTGTGTGCAGAAGACTGAGAAGTTTTTTGCTAGGAGTGTGGATTCATATGATGACCAGATTAGGTAAAAATTACATACTTGAACACACATATTCAAATTAAGTTATATATGTTTGTCCATAATGCACACATTTGTAAACATGCACAAACACACACGTGTGCATGCGCATACATATGCACAAATACATGTTTGCATACATCTACACATATGCAAATACATTCATGCAGAAATATGTTAATGTTAAAGGTATTTATATAGCGTGCTGTCACCAACACAGTTGGTCCCCAGGCGCTCTGGCGGATCTGTAACCAAGAAGTATGGCAGGTATGGTTAGTCGGGTGGAGGGGGAGTAGGAGAGTGGGAGAAGTGGTGTGCTGTTGGCGGCTTCAGATCGGTATACACCGTGCTCCAAGCTTTGGTGCGAGTATCGGACAGGGCGAGACCTCTTGTTGTAACAGATTTTATGGCACAGCACACTCCAGCCAGGGACTTCTTCCACTGACCATGTGGCGCAAAATAAAAAAACGCCATTTTATTTTATTTGAACCCTGGGTTCTTTTTTTAAGAGGCACCCAACCTGTCTCACACACACCTTAACAAACACCCCGTGTCTTAGTGGGCCATGAACCAGGCCGGTGTGTAACAAAGAAGTATTTATTTATTTTTAAAATTCAATTGAAAAATCAGAGCAAAACAAACTTTAGGGCAGCAATCACCAGTGTGGTGACAATATAATGCAAAATGTTACAATACAATTAATTCAACTTTCTGACTTCATCTACAAAAACTTAAATAAAAATGCAAGCAAATTTACTCTTTTTTCACAATCATTGATGGCACTTATGTTATGCACTCCCCCTGCAACACTCCCCCAAACACCTGCTAACGAAATTCTGTCCGGATGGAGAGCAGTGGCAAGAAGTTAGCAAGAAGAGGGAAAAAAACGACCCACCACCCGAATAGGCGGTCAAAAATGAAAAATGAAAACCTTCAAATTGAGTGAAATAGCGTACGTGGATTGCACTTGTTGCTTAGAGATCAGTTTATATTTGTGGTTGGATAGATAGGACTCAATTTCGTGTGGCTGTGCTAAAGAGACAAGGAAGCTTGCAGACTAATGATCAGAGCACTAAAGCAATGTGAACACAGGTGAGAGAATCGATTTTGGGAGGAAAACAATGCAGCAAAAATCACACGTGGACAAATTGCAATTTCTTATTTCACACAGGCTTTAAATTGGGAAACAGCTAAGAAAATGGGCTTAGCAGACAAAATTGGAAATCGGTTTTTGGGATGGCAACCAAAGACACAGAACAGATAGGATACTGAGGGGAAGGGATAATTCCTATGGGATGAGCATATAGGTTTTTAATGGTAAAGCCAATCGGATTTTAAAAGGAAAGCAAATACACGGGCAGCAGCCCTCCAGAGAAGGTGCGTATTGCTCCATTTTACACATTTAATTATGGCCATTAAGGAGCATTTCATTTTCTTCTGCGTACCATTTACACTGTATTTATTTTCATTAAACAACATACTTTCCTCCACTAGATGGCAATAGAGTGCAAAAGGTGTCTTGGATCTGCACTAGTGTGCCGTGCTGGGTCTTGGGGTTTATGGAACAAGCCCCTAAAAATGAAAGACAGGCCATAGGTGTCCTCCAGGGAATATCTCCAGGGAATGTTTTGCTGCATTCCCTGACTTCTGGGAAGATTCCCATGAGGGCCAGGAGCTCCGCATGAGAGGAGTAAAACCTAGAAAAACGGAAAGAAAGAATTCACCCATTTCATAAGAACAGTAATCGTCTGTCGGGAGGGCATTTATGGATCAATAATGTCTCGCTTGGTCAAGGGCTCTAGGAGGAGGAGCCTTTATTGATTCGATTGGCCAGAGTAAGCCAGGGACGTGGAGGCAAACATTAAATAGCAGTGTGAACAGTGAATAGCAGTCTGGACAACCACCGGGAAGGGAAGCCTTAAACTTAAAGTACAAGGTGAAACCAGGCTCACTACCAATCATGCTGTGTCAAGTTGTGAACGCATTCTCCACACCTTGGGCCTTCCTGCAGAGCTAACGCATGTGTAGGATGTGGCATAATAAGTGCATTGCTCTGCCCCGCTCACCCCTTCCCTTCCCGGTCTCTCTGAGATATGTAACCAGGGCTCGCACTTGCCCCCTCCCCTCCGCAAGACATTTCCTGCGTAAGTGTCCTTCACTCCACAGTACTGCTGCATACTTTCATAGGAAGAGTAGTCTTGGGCTCGCAGCTGAGACAGGAGGCCTCGCAGCAGAGACAGGAGGCCACAAACCCACAGGGGTGGTGACGCCAGGAGACACCAACCAGGTGAGCAACCTGCCCTTTTGCTGCTGCTATCTCACCTGCGTTGGGATGCTTTTTCTTTCTCCCGGGCCAGTTCTAGAATCGGCTCAGGCCGACATTCAAGCACTGACAGTTTACCAGGTCTCACTAGGCAGACACGCGGCTCTTCATGGTGTTAAGTGCTCAGGTTGCAAACACATTTCTTTTGTCAGTGGCAGAGCCTTTCATATGCATGATAGTTAAAGTGAGAAACCCAAAGCGCCCATTTAATTATGTGCTTATATTAACACATCATTAAATGGGCGCTTTATACGTCTATGATGTCTACAAGCTTGACACGCAAAAAAACAAAGTTGCTTTAAGTCACCAATCAAATGTTTTCAACATCATGAATAACAATGAGCTGGAGGTTTGTTGCAAAGAATCTCCATACCTGAGTTTATTATACAACATCTTTTATTACATGTCTTAAATCACTGAAAAGTGGTTCTGGATAGGTGGTTCTCCATAGGTGGTTCTGCTTGGATCTGGGTCACCTCTGGACCTGGTTCTGGAGTCTTGGAATCTTGCAGGGTGAATTTTGAATGTTGAATCTCCCTGTGTCTCCCTGTCTACTCTTTAAATAGGCACAGTGACATCATAGAATTGTTACAGTATGGGCGGAAGCACCCTAAATGGGATAGGCCAGGCTATTGGGGTCTCCTCCTCACTCCGGGCTGATTGGTCCAAGGCTGATTCTTCCTTAGAATCTTTGTGAGTCGATTGCTTAGTGGGAGTCAGGATTCGTGTCTTCATTGATCGTTGTTTTATTTGTGTGTGTGTCCCTATGGTCAATCTTCTAGTTGCGAAGTGAAGAGCCAGGAATTGAGCAGTTACCAGATTAGTAGGTGGTTTGTGGTGTTGCATATGTTCTTGGGTAAGTCGTTCCAGGTTTTCGGCACCTGGTGAGAGAAAGAAGATCCTCCAAGTTTTCTTTTATTGTAGGGTTTTGGTTCCAGGTGGATGTGGTTGCTTGATCTGAGCATTCTTGTTAGTTGATGTAGACGTAATTTGTCTCTCAGGTACTCAGCACCTTGTTTGTGTATTGCTCTGTGCGTGATGCACATTGTTTTGAATTTTTTTAGTTGTTTTATTGGTAGCCAATGTAGTGTTTTTAGCGCAGGTGTGATGTGTTCTCTTCGGGGTAGTTTGAGAAGCAATATGGATGCTGCATTTTGTATGTGTTCTTGTTTTTTTAGAAGTCGTTCAGCCATACCCAAGTATAGGCTATTGGCGTAATCTACTCTGGACATGACAAGAGCGATGGTGGTGGTTGTTTTGTTGGCAAATTATAGGAACAGTAGGATCCTTTTTGCCGCTCGAAGGAGAAAGAAGCATTTCTTGATATGCTTACAAACACATACAAACACATTCAGTTCTCTCTTTTTCACAACGCTGTTGAGTTCCACCCTGCGTCCCGCTACGCGGTGACGCAGGGCGTCCTAAATAAAAGCCCCCCCCCCGCGTTCGGGAGGCAGTTCCGGGGCCGACCAGCAACCTGTGTGGGTGTATCTTCATTTTGCTCCCGCTGGAGCTGCGCACCAGGCCGCGCGGCCTGCTAACATTCTGCCAGCCCCCGCGCACAGGCCGAGGGCTGACGACATAACAATGGCGACGAGGCGAGAGGAACTCCACGACAGGCTCGGTGCTTTGAAGGCACCCTAACGCCACACAGCCATCGCGGCAAAATTTTTGGACACCCGGTGGGGGTGCAATCACACACGTGACCCCCCACCCCAAAAAAAAAAAAAAAAAAAAAATGTTCTCTCTCCTCCATTCATGCTCTATGCTCTCTGCCACCAAGACCACAGCTTTTCCCTCTGGACACTGGAGAACCAGGTGGCATCTGACATCCAACACCAGAGGGCAGCATCACAGTGTAACGGGAGCACCAGGCCCTGATCTGCAACACAGCGCCTGGGTACGGCTGCACCTCCAAGGTAGGCCCAACATCGCGGCGTTGGTGGCCGTTGGATGAACTCACGACAACACGGATCAGGTCCACGACAACATGGCGGCCGGCACATCCACGCCTGGGCCCTCCACGCCATCCAGAATTGCGGCAAACCTGTCCATGACGCCACCTCCACCTCGCACACAAGGTACTTCGTCGACACTGGTCCAGCCGTTCGACCCATTCACGGATCCATCATCATGCGGACCCAGATGGCAGCTGTGGATTCAGAAGTTCGAGATGGCGATGGAGTGCAAAGAGATTACGGCGCCCAGGAAACTGAAGGCCCACCTACTACTCAGCGTGGGTGACGAGGTACTGCGCATCTTCAATTCCCTGAACGTTGATGATGGCCTGGATGGATACCGAAGCGCGAAAGATGCCCTCACCGATCATTTTCTCCCTCAACTAAACCCAGACTATGAGACGTTTCTCTTTTGCACCACCTTACAGGCAGCGGAGGAAACCCTTGATGCGTACCACACCCATCTGAGAAAGTTGGCCATGTCCTGCGAATTCACGAACATGGAGAGGGAGATCAGGAGGCAAATCATCAACGGGATACATTCGGAAAAATTAAGGCGCCTGATACTTAGCGAAAGGGGTATTCCCCTACAGCGGATCCTCGAACTAGGACGTCAGAGGGAACTGGCACACACCAGAGCGGCCAACATGGAGGCCACGCTACACAGGCTGCAACCTGCTCTCAACACAGCTATGGTGGCACGTATCACCAACAAACAATCCTCGAGAGACAACAACAGTGGCGGGTATGGCCAAAACAGGTGGCAACCGCGCATTCCGGGACCCACAGAGTGTGGCTGGTGCGGTGGCCCACGACATGGCCGTTGCAACTGTCCTGCTCAAGGCACCACATGTGGAGCATGTGGCCGGAAGGACCATTACGCGAAGGTATGCCGATCAGCGGACACCCCCATACAGCCCCTGCAAAACCAGCCGGAGAAGGTCGCGACCAAGAAAAAGAAGCAAGCCAGTGCCAGAAGGATCGCAGTGGCCAGCTCTTCCACGGAGGATGAAGGGGATGATGTCTCGGCGATGCAGCAGGACCCCTCCAAGGACATCGAGAGAAAAGGAAGGAAGGTATACCTGGTGTCTGCACTGTGCCAAGGCCGAGGACCTCAAAGAAAAGCCGTCCGAAGGCGCAAATGCATGGTCACCATCCAAAACCAGTGCATTCTCATGACCATCGACACAGGCGCTTCGGTGAACGTCATGCCCGAAAGCATCTTCCTGACTCTAAGTCCTCCACCAGAGCTGAAAAGCACAGACACTCTGTTGTATGCATACGGCTGTCGAAAGCCCCTGCCAGTGATTGGCAGGTTCCGCACCACGCTGGAACACGGAAAAAACAGACTATGGTCCAAGGTCTATGTCGTGAAGGCAGGTGTTGAGAGCCTCCTGAGTGGGGACGCAGCAGAGGACTTGGGAGTGGTCCAATTCATCTGCCATGTCAACGAAGACAAGGAAGTGGAGCAGATGCTGAGCCAATACCCTGACTTGCAAGAGGGAATAGGCTGTCTAAAAGGCAAAACCATCAAACTTCATATTGATGAAACCGTGCAGCCGAAAGCCGTCAGGCACCGAAGAACGCCATTCCACATGAGAGAACAAGTGGAGCAGGAACTCAAGGCACTGGAAGAAGCGGGCATCATTGAGGAGGTCACAGGGCCCACACCGTGGGTCTCCCCAATGGTGGTGACATGGAAGCCTAAGCAGCCTGGAAAGGTACGGATCTGCATAGACATGCGTCTCCCCAACACTGCCATTAAAAGAGAACGCCACATAACCCCAACAATCGACGAGATCGTGGCTGACCTCACAGGGTCAAGCATATTCTCAAAGATTGATCTCAAGGCGGGGTATCATCAACTCAAACTCCACAGAGACTCTCGCTACATTACAACGTTCTCAACGCATTTGGGGCTGCGGAGATACAAGCGCCTAAGTTTCGGAATATCGTCTGCTGCGGAGGTATTCCAGCAAACCATCCAAGAGGTCATCCGGGGCATCCCTGGTGTCCTCAACGTGAGCGATGATATTCTGATTCACGCCCCCGACAAAGAAACACACATCAAGAGGCTTCACGCTTTACTGGGCCGACTACAAGAAGTTGGGCTCACAATACACCGGGAAAAGTGCGAGTTCCTCAAGTCGGAGATCACCTTCTTCGGGTACAAGTTTGGCAGCACAGGCATCTCCCCTGACCCGCAGAAGGTCGCAGACATTCAGGCGGCAAGCCCACCGATGACCCCCACAGAAGTGCGCAGTTTCTTAGGCATGGCCACCTACTGCGGGAGGTTCATCCGAAACCTGGCCACACTATCTGAGCCGCTGCGGGAACTCACCAAGGCCAACGTCAAGTGGGAGTGGGGGCAGAAATGCCAGGACTCATTCGAAAGCATCAAGGACTCTCTCTCCGCCGACACCAAGATGGCCTACTATAGCACCGAGCTGCCCACAGAACTGTTCGTGGATGCCAGCCCTGTGGGGCTCGGAGCCATCCTAATGCAAGTCACGAAGGAAGGGGAGAAGAGACCGATAGCATATGCATCGAGAGCCCTCACAGAGACCGAACAAAGGTACTCACACATCGAAAAGGAGGCCATCGCCGTGCTGTGGGGGTGCCGGCATTTTCACCTCTACTTATATGGGCGTCATTTCACGACGATCACGGACCACAAGCCCCTACTACCCATTTTCATGGGAACATCAGCACACCCTCCGGCACGGATCACCAAGTGGTTATTGCACCTCCAGCAATATGACTTTGATCTCATCTACCAACCGGGCAGCGGAAACCCGGCGGACTTTCTCTCCAGGCATCCGCGAGAGGCCACTCAACAAGAGATCCAAGTAGCTGCAGAGACGGAGGAACACATATGCCAAGTGGTGCGCGCAATGAGGCCCAAGGCGGTGAGCATCGAGGAAATCGAGGCGGAAACGCACAAGGACCCGTGTTGTGACTTAGTGAAAGATGCCATCCTTTCCGGTGACTGGAAGACCTTCATGAGACACACGCACAACAGAACAGCGGACGCAAAAGGGTTTTTGTCCGGCATATTCACAGTACGACAAGACTTGTCAATCACGGAAGGTGGACTAATACTACGAGGAAACCGCATCGTAATCCCTCTCAAACTACAAGACAGGATAGTGGCCCTAGCGCATGAAGGACACCAAGGCCTGGTAAGGACGAAAGCCCGCATTCGGCACCGGGTATGGTTTCCCCAGATCGAGGAGCGGGTCGAGACACTCGTTAGCACGTGCCTATCCTGTCAGATAACGGGGGCCCCGCCAGACCCGGAACCCATCATATCAGCTGAACGGGGCCGCTCTCGCTGGGAGGCCATCAGCATTGACTTTTGCAAGCTAAGGGAGGGCCTCCACCTGTTGGTGGCCGTCGATGATCACTCCCGATACCCGGAAGTTGAGGTAGTTGAATCTACAGCAGCTGAAGTGGTCATTCCGGCCCTAGAGAAAATGTTCGCAACTCACGGGCTACCCATCTCAATCAAAAGCGACAATGGGCCACCGTTTACGGGAGAGGATTTCAAAAAGTATCTACAGGAACTCAATGTTAAATATCATCACATCACTCCAAGACACCCCCAGGCAAATGGGGACGTAGAACGGTTTATGAGAACTATCAACAAGGTGCTCAGGGTGTCCAAGGCTAACGCCAGCCCCTGGAAGGTTGACCTCTTCCGGTTCCTCCGGAACTACCGGGTCACGCCCCATAGCTCAACCGGCATACCGCCAGCGGACCTCATGTTCGGCACCGTCATTAGATCTTCGATCCCGCATCACCCTAGCAGAACCCCGGACGCGGTCAACGAGGAACGCACAGAAAGAAGGAGAAGGGATGCTAACGCACACATGAGCGGCAAGCGGAGAGCGAGGCCGTCCCATCATCAAGTGGGTGACCAGGTCATCATGCTACGAAACCCCTCCAAGTCAAAACTTGACACCAGGTACGAAGAACTTCCATGGACCGTCAGCAACCGGCATGGAACCATGGTAACTGTGACACGAGGACGCCGCCAAGTGACTAGAAATGCGTCATGGTTCAAGGCCATACCCCGTACCCTATGGACCGATAAGGAGGGCCATCGGGAAGGCGAGGACACTCCTCCCAGCGAAGAAGAGCCGGAGGTCATCCCTGAGGAGAAAGGAGCGGGGGATGGAACCTGGGAGCCGGTGGATGCACCCGGCCTCGAGGACCTGAACAGCGAAAACGAACCAGAGCATGAAGCAAGGGGGAGTGGCCCCCGCGAAGGGCGATACCGGCTGAGAACAACTACGAGACCGCCAGCCAAGCTAAGTGACTATGTGTGGTAACGGGTGCCATGAACCCCATGGCAGGGTGGCTGAGTGTTGAGGACTGGAAGCTTATGTTGGACTTTGCCATTGTTGGGCAGTTAGTGTGATGTTTTTGTTTGTTTTATAATAAAGGAGGAATGTTGAGTTCCGCCCTGCGTCCCGCTACGCGGTGACGCAGGGCGTCCTAAATAAAAGCCCCGCCCCCGCGCTCGGGAGGCAGTTCCGGGGCCGACCAGCAACCTGTGTGGGTGTATCTTCATTTCGCTCCCGCTGGAGCTGCGCACCAGGCCGCGCGGCCTGCTAACATTCTGCCAGCCCCCGCGCACAGGCCGAGGGCTGACGACATAACAAACGCTTTCTCATCTCTTCACAAAAAAACAATATATTAGCTTCCTGTGCCAAAGTTACCAGCATCAGCCAAGATATGCTGAATGCCCTGCCCTGAAGACAGTAGCTCAGCGCACGATGTGTGCCTGCTAACAGGTACACTGCTGCAACTTGTGGGAAACGGTGGACCTATTTCAGAAAAGAACGTCCTACTGCATTGCATGTCAGTACCAGCCCCAGGCCAGCAACATCATCTGTGCAAACACCTGGGAGTTCAGAATGTTAGATTGAGCAACCAAGGCCAGCTTTATTTAAACGCCAAGTGATGGGTTGTGTGAGAAAGTGAGAGGTGAAGTGCATGGGCAGAGATAACAATTGGAGAGTAGCTTGTGCAGGTGATCATGGAGTGGAAATGAGTGAATGTCCGTGAGTGTGATAAGAAGTATGCAGCAGAGGTCGAAGTGGGCGGGAGCGGTGCTCCTATACTTTTTTATTTTTAAGGTTCACCGTTCCTATACTTTTATTTTAAAAAGAAACCATTCTGGAACGGTTTACTTTTAAAATAAAAGTGTTGGAAGAAGTTGAAGCTTACACTTCAGTGCACTGCAATGAACATTCCGTTAAATAACAGGTGTGTTTCTTTGGGGGTTTGGATTGTGTATGAGAGGGGGCACAGCAATGGGGTTTGTGGAGAGTGGGGCAGACTGTCAGGGAACATAGCTCCTCTACTTCTTTTCGTACACTTCGACCACTGGTATGCAGATGGTAAAGACAGCCTTCTTTCGTCAGCCGAGCAGATTTGTGTCCCCGTCATCCTACATAAATATGCCATGTCAGCTGCTTCCTGGTAGATCCCCCCATCACCCGCAATCATCCTCTGCATCACTTTCCACCTCCCACTTTCTCCTTCTTCAGTGAAAAGGGGTGTGTGTATGTGTCAGCGTATGTGTTAGTGTAATGTGCTTGCATGTGTGAGCATAGTTGTGCACTAATACTTGGGTCAGAGGGTTTCTGCGGGTAAGTGGGTGTTTCTGAGTGCATGTGTGGGATGGATATCTTGTGTGTGCATTGTTGCTAGGTATGTACTTGTAATTCAGCACATGTCTGTGCATGTGTTTGAGTTCACATTGAGTTGACTTTTTTCTTGTGTATGCTAGGACCGGCTGGTAGGTGTGGGTATAAGTGCATGTGAGGGTGAGAGTGTATGTATGGATGCCAGAGTGCATGTCTATGTCAATGTGGATGGGGTGAGAGTGCATTTTTGGGGAGTGTATCAGTGCATGTGGTGAGACTACCATGGAATTACTAGGCATTGATTTCAGCTTTTTTTACATAGACTGGGGAATACCAGGGCAAGTGAATGCAGAAAGATATATGGTTCGAGTACCTGGCTATTTGATAGTAATATCTGGCTTTTGGTGTGATTAACTAAATTAGCACATGAATGGAATACTTGCGAACATAGTGTTACTACCCTGAGCATATGAGGGCAATACCTAGTATATGAAGCATGTATCGAGATATGTGATGATGCAAAGGCTTCAGGCGGGAGGACATGGCAATTTGATGGCAATACCTGGTATGTTTAAGTACCTACTTGAGACTATCATGGCAGTACTTTTGCTACTAGAGAGGTAATTGGATCTTTTATGGCAGTAACTATGCATTGTATACTAATACCTTCCTTATGGTGTGAGTAACTGGGCATACGAGCAAATCACTGGTAGTACCGGGTGACCAACTTAATGACTGTCTCTCCAGTTACTTCTTTGTTTCTCAATGTTCTATTATGATGGTGCGTCAGGCTTAACCCTGCTATTGGGCCTCATTAATCCCTCAGCTATTCCATCAGGCAGTGTTTGGCTACCATCACAAAGCAAAGATGCTTTCTTTTAACTTTTAAATATTAATGAAAAGTAAATAATCATGTGTTGGGCAATGATAACTAATGGTGTGGAATTGAAGAATTTGGAGATGCACTGCTTGCAATAATGTAATTAAGGGTGATTTTGTCTTAAGCCCTCGACTGAAGAGAAGTTTGACATTAAATACTTTTCAACTTTTGTCACCAAATTTGGTCTACACATATTGTAAAGTCTTTTAGAGTTCATCTGTATGGGGGAACCACAATGGGGGCTTAAAATGAGTAGGGATCATGGGGTGTATGAATGATGGAGGATTGAAGGAGAATGAACTGCAAGAGGAAATTGAAATCATCAGTTACATGACAAATTTGTGAACAACAACACACAGTGGTTCGGTTACACTTTTTATTGAGGACATTTTGTCCCCTCTCTCCAGATGGAGATAGAGACACAAACAAAACCTTAAGCAACAAGGTATTTTCAGGAAATAAAATCCCAGACACACAATTTCCCAGGCATAATGAAGGATTTTGGTTGCTACTTGTAACACTTGGTGGTAGTAATATAGGCAATGTAACACGGCACCAAGTATCTGTTTATGGTGTTGTACACTATGATAAGACTTAAGGGGAAGTTTGGTTATGGCCGTGCAGTCATGAATAGTAGAAGGAATCCTTCCTTTATTTTGTCTTTTTTTGTCTAGGCAACCCAAACTCAAGTTATATGTGGCCGTAGGCTCTAAGAGGTACCTTCCACCTTGGTGGCACTAAGCAAATGTCAATGAAATGTCAGCTCTTGACCTGCGCAACATTCGATTCTCTCAATTTTGAGTACCCGATGCATGATCATAATATGGCAATTCAAGGAATATTGTTTGTATAACCACATGCCTGTCTAGAGCCTCATTACAACAACTTCATGGGCCCCCAATGGGCATGAACCATTGTATCCACTTCCTGTGTTCCTGAATATTCCCACTTCTCTCGAAACTACCTGACGTAATGGATACAGGGTGCTCCTATTACCCATGTTGATCATTGGCCAGAGCGAAATTCATCATCAGCACCAGTCATTCTTCAAATGTTCAGAAGCCAAGCATCCTGAGCTGGTTTTGATTGTGATTCTCTATGACTGTGTGCATTGTTGTGTTTGTGTGTTAATGCACATAGCGCTATGTGTCGTTGGATTTTTTGTGTCTCTATATGAGTGTGTGTGTTTGCTTTTGTGTTTCTTTGTGTGGGAATGTTTTGGAAGCAGTTAATTAGTTAATTGTGAGAGGCATGCGTGTGTGAGAGTGAATGTATTGATGTGTGCACGGTCCAGAGACTCATTGGAATTCAAAACTGTCAATTTGAATTCATAAGTTTACCCATAACGTTGAGGTACAGTCCTTTTTGTCTAACTGCAGTGTAGGGTAATCCAATGACACAAGATTTTAGGCTAGCAGCCGGCTCATTAGCTAAGTGGCAGATTATCTGATGCTAAACCAATTTATCATAGGCTTCTATAGTGAAGTATGTGGTTGTATTCTCAGCTACCACATGACTGAGAATTGTAAGTCTTCCAAGGTCTGATGATTTTTGGTCACCTCATGAAGAATTTTTTCAAATGTCATACGGCATCATTACGAGTATGGTGGTGCGGAAAACATGGTGGTAATGCAGTGGCAATTCTTTTACCACTGCACTACTGCCTCATTACTGCACCACCATACTACAAATTTGGTGGTGTGGTGGAGGAAAAACCTCCACCAAAATGCTGGAGGTAATTCTGCCACCTTACCACCTAAAAAATGCTAAATCAGCGGAAATACTGGCAGTGGCATTAAAAGTGGCAGTAATTCTGTCAAAAGCCCCATGTAATCCTATGCACTCCATAAAGGGGGTCTAACAAGGCCATACCACCACTTGTTATCCGGCAGTAATTCCGCTGTACCATGTAGCAGAAATGGTAATTCTGTTTGGTAGTATTCTGGAGGATTTACCACCAGAATACCACCAAACCTTTAATGAGGCCCATAATCTGGTGCAAAGAGAATAGATTCGAGCAAAAAGTAGCATAACAACACAGTCAATAACTCATGATCAGGATCTATCAAATGTTTTGATTCAGCTGTCCAACTCTTGAGTTTAGAAATTACGATCAAGATCCTTAGGCTGTGTTCGAACCTGAGCTGTTAAATACTTGGCTCTTTAGGGTCCACCCTGCTAGCTTTGGTGCAATGCCTACTGGTCTAGCTAAGGTATGGCTCTTGAGACTATGGGACTGAGAGAGGTGCATAGGCACTCTGGGGGAAGTGCAGAGGACTACGGGTCACAGGTGACAAGGCGTTATATTAGGTTCTTGTGTTGCAGGGAAGTTGAGGTTGCCACACTGTAGTGTCCTCATACTGTCAATACTTGTTCTGCTTTACAGCTACAGGTCTCTGGCTCAGTTAGCGGTAGAGAGCGTTGATTCTTTTGAGTTCTTTTTCCACATAGTTAGGCCACATCCTTGAATCGGGCTGCTGAGACGGGGAGGACATTTCCCCCACCTAATCCTGCTAGGTTAAGGGAAGTGAACACCAGTCCGTTGTTTCGCCCTGCAAAGTAGGAGGTCATGTTCCTTAAAGTAACAGTTGGGGATTTGCCATTAGCAGCTCTTGGAGGGTCTTGGAGGATTTTTTGCATGGTTTCAAAATTAATTTTCAGAATAGGATTCTTATTCCAAGTGTTGATGAGGAGCTGGAGAAGGCCCCCACATTTATGCTATGTTATGTTAATGGGATTTATCTCAACCTGCTCTGGTAGATCTGAAAAAAGGGGGAGAGGTCGGTTTGTTAGTTGGAGCAGAGGTAGAGTGCCCAGGAGCTTTGCTGTTGTGTTGAATGTTGCAGTTCGGAAAAACTGGACACTGTGTGTGTGTTAGTTTCTTGGTGCTATGGATTGGAGGGTGGGCAAGTGCGTGTGTCCACAAGGGTGTTATTCTCTGTTTGTGGTTAAGGGGTGCAGTGATTGTGTTGTGGTTGTGTGTGTTATTGGAAGAGGTGTGGGGTTTGGTGCCTTTGCGGAAGTGCATGTTGAGTTTGTAGTGGTGTGAGGGTGGCATGATTGATTAGTGTGCAGTATGTCTGTAGGGTTATGGAGGGTTTTAGTAGGGTTGGCAGGATGAGGGGGTTGATTCTTGTGTTGTAGGATTGAGTTAACGTCAAAGAGGTAGTTTGGCGAGTACGCTGGGATTAACTGTCCGGTGGTCTCTCTTTTACTGGTGGCCCTAACCACTTGGAACCTCTGACTTTAGAGCCCTGAATCATGCTGTGCCTCTCTGCATTAGAGCTGTTGGCTTCTCTTGGATTAAGGGTCATGCTTGGGTGGGTTAGGTCGGCTAATCAAAGACCCATGTTTTTAATGCTTTCCTGGAGTTCGGGTGTTCTTCTATTGTGCACATTGTCTTCCAGGTTTGCTGAGCTGTTTATGTTGCATTACAGGGAGAGTAAGGGCTTCAAATCTGAATCTCAGTGTTGCATCCACTCAAATCTTTCAGTGGCCAACCAATCAGTGGTGATCGCTTTTGAGGAGGAAAATGGGACATTAATAATGTAGATGGGAATGCAATTGCAAGTGACATAATATTATCAAGAATGATGGTGTTAATTTGAAAAACCTGGCCTCAAATCATTTTATAAATGGCAACCATCTTGGATTATGTGTATTGAAGTACAATAGGAACAGAAAGGTTTGTAAATAGTCATGGATATCCTGTCACATTTGAATTTGCTCTACTTGCCCAATTATTTAGAGTAACGCTTTCACTGCCAAAATTGTATCAGAGTACACTGATACGCTTCGTACACACTACATCTGCTCGCTTTCAGTGTTTCCTTGTACTCATTGTATAGACTTAGTTTCTGACGCTGGGATTTTGGGATGGCCTAGGTTCACAGAATTGGGTGTTGTGCTAACTGAAGAAATCTAGCCCTACTCGGTGACATCATGGTTATATGTCACTTTCTGTATTCTAACTAATGGAACAGAAAAGGTATAAAGAGGGCTGTTTTAGGGAGGTGGTGGCATAATCTGAAATTGTACGGGGATCTGTGTCTCTGTTTTCTTGTCTTTGCCTTCTGCAGCACTATGAAATACATATTTTATAAACTAACTATGACCCAAATCGGTCTTGGCAATGTGCTTTCTGCCACACCACATTCAAATATTGCACTCTTATTCCCAGGCATACTCTCAGAATCTGGATTTAATCAGGTCTGCAAACATCCCAGTCACCATGGCCAGAACTGACTTTGTCCAACTCTGCCTCTACAAATCTCTGGGAGGCAAGCCTACACCATACATTGCCTGTGCTGCATACTTGCTGTTATTGGAATAATGTCCTGCAGGAGGTACACACCAGTGCATTTTAGAAACGCTGGCCTGGAGGCAAAAGCCCAGAATTCAGACAGTACTTCCTAATATACAAAATAAAATGCCAATTTACCTTAGCGTGCATTTATTTTATTTATTGGACATTTGTATGGTGCCTGTACACCAAGTTTTTCTCGGATTTACAAGACAAGATGGGGTGGGGCACATAGGAATGACAAAGTAGAGCAACAAAAACGGTTATATTGGCCTTGTGACAATCCTACTGTGTAAGTGCATGAGAAGGAGGTAAGTGGAGGGAAAGGGGGTAGAGGGAGAAGTGCAGGAGTGGGATGCCCCCAAGGGTGGGGGCAGGCAAGTGCTGGGTGGCCCAAGGTGGCAAGTGTCAGGGAGGATGAGTGTGGTGGACAGGGAGGACCAGGTTGGGCTAGGATGGGAAAGGGTGCCGAGGGCAAGGGATGCTGGGGGACTGGTAGTGGGTGGTCTAGCCCCTGTATGACTCTGAAGGGACCAGGTCCCTGTCGCAGAGGGAGCATTCGCACGGGAGTGGGAGAGGGAACAAAGAGGAGAAAAGGAAAGTCTTGAGAAGTTTCCTTACCTTAAAAAGATCCAGCTCAAGTTGGAGGGGGGAGGGAGGCCGGTCCAGAGGGAGGTGCCAGCTGGGGAGAGGGATCTTACCTCCCACTCTCTGCTTGGAGAAACGTTTGACCTGCAGAGAGTTGGAGCCAGGGGACTGAAAGACTCTGGCCACGAGGTATTTAGAGATGGAAAGCTGGATGTAGAGAGGTCCCAGGCCCCAGACAGTCTTGTGGATGATGCAAAGGGTCTTGAAATTGATAATTGCGGACACCAAGTCGAGAGATTTTAGGGCTGGGAGATGCAGTCCCTGAGCTTATTGTCAAGGATAAGCCTTGCAGTCCTATTCTGGATTAGTTGAAGGGGGTGAAGGGAGGAAAGCGATAGATTGAGGAAGAGGCTGTTACAGTAGTCCAGCCTAAAGAGAACCAAGGCTCTGGAGATGGTGAGCTTCTGGGGGAAGGTGAGGAAAGGTAGAATGCTCCTGTAGAGGTGCAACTTAAAGTTGGAATTCTTGGCAAGGTCCTTGATGTGTGGAGAGAAGGAGAGAGAGGTGTCAAAGATGATCCCAAGGTTTTCTGCCTCACAAGTGGGTGAGGGGAGTGGACCCAAGGACACAGGCCAGAGAGTGTGGGGGAAACAAAGAACAGGCGTCCCAATGAGAAGGATCTCTGTCTTACTGTCATTAAGGCAGAGATCACCGTCAGAGCACCATGCTTGCAGAGCAGTAAGGCAGTCAGGTATAAGGGAGGAGGCAGAGGAAGTAGAAGATGGCAGCTTGGAAGACAGCTGTAAGATGCTAATATCTGATATTGAGTGGAATTACCTGGCTGTTAGGAAATGTTTCTGTTTTGTCAACTTTCCCTCCATAGTTCTATGGACCCCCAAATATTTTGATTTTGTTTTTAACCTGTGCTGACCTTTTACATGTAAATGAAGTCTTCAGCTTCACTAACCTGGCTTTTTGCTCATTTTGATATGGGGACACTGATCAGTCCTTTAGACTACCAGTACTGGGAAACTATGTTTTAACTTTTTGGGGATACTTTTGTAAGATCCTAGTCTTTTACACCAGTGATTTCCGGTTACTTTTATATGTGCCTAAAGACAAGCTGGTGGCAGCAATTATACTTTCACCCTTTTTTGTGTTATTTTCAGTGTGCATATTTGCATTCACTGCATCTGGATGCTAAACATGGCTAGTTCCTTAAAATAGCCATGTCACGAGATGCTTGCTTGTTCTTTGCCCATATTGTTGTTTGGCCTTCTTACCCCATATAAATTCATGCACCTGCCCGCGAAAGGCCTAACATTTGCAAGATAGTTATGCCTTTGTGGTGTGTGGCCTGGGAAGGGGGAGGGCTGTCTGTTTCCCACTCCACAATCATGGGGCCTGAAAGTCTGGGTATCGGGCATGAGTGAAACCAACCGTGGTCCCTGATTGGACCACTATTGGCTGTTTGAATGGTGCAGATCCTTACCATTGGTGGGTTTGGTCTTACCTATAGGCTGGATTTTGGATAAGAATAGGACTCCTGCAGCCATTGCTTCATATCAGCATTGGAGTCAAGAACCCTGTGTAGAAGAACAGCAGTGCTTCAACGCCTGGACTGGTGGGACCAACCAGTCTCATCGTGTTCGCAGCATTCAGAAGTGCCCCTGAACCAGCTCTGCAGTGGGCTACCATTTTCAAATGTTGCTGTTCGACATTTGCAGCCCCAGAACTTCAATGGTCGCCACCTTGTGGTGTAAGTCACATTCCCGCTGAATTTCAGCCTACCAATTTTAAGGGATCCTGCTCTGGAAGGTCTTCTTCAATTGCGACTGGAAGGACGCCTGACATCGCCCATGTGCGGTGGCTGTCACTGGAAGCCGCCATCCCCTGTCTTGTGAAGTGTCTGAAGAGGACTGCATTGGTGCTTTCTGAATTCCACGGGTTGCACTGTGCACTTGAACCTGACAGGTAGAATTATTGCACCCACAGCTCCTGGGCACCTCTCTAGGGTGGGAAACCCAACCTCCAGTGACCCCCAGTCGACCCATCTCGTCCTCTGGGAAAATCCGAGTCAGCGCATTTGTCTCCCGCTGTCCTCCATAGGATAACATTGAGAACAAGTCTCTTCGTATACATTCACTGTTTTTTGGTTGTCGACCTGAGCAGTGTCACCTGAAAGATAAGAATACATTTTTAGTGAACACAAACTTTGTTGCATTTCTTCTTTTAAACAATCACCAACAAAAGTACTTCACCTGCATCGGATACCTTCTGGGGAGAAACATTGTGACTTTTGGGCACAAGGCCCCCCTCTTCATAGGGATTGCACTTCAGAAGTTAGGGAGTATTTCCTGTGACTTGGTTCCATCTTACTGCATCAATTAGTTACCTTCTTTTATTCATTTAAGTCATTGAATGCACTTTAAGAACCTCTGAATATATGTTTATTATTGAGTTTAGTGTGATATTATCGCCTACTTGTTTCATGTTTTAGTGTATGTTTTCAGCCTGGAATAAATATAGTATTTTTGTACATTCCTTTCTAAATCGAATTATTGTGTGCTTCACTTTGTGGTCTCATTGTGGGCCCCTCTCCCCATCAGTGGCTGGGCAGCTTTTGGTTAAGGGGGGAGGGTGCCAGCGGGAGGCTGGGGAGTGCACTGGGCACCAGGGAAGAGCCAGGGGGTGGCTGTCCCTCCTGCACCACCCTAGCTCAGCCGCTGGACACCATCAGACTCGCTTTAGGATAGACTTGACTGTTCTCTATTGCTACCTTGACTGGGTTTTGGTTAACCTCTCTGAGTTCCCCCTGCTCACTCTAACTAGGGTGGCCTCTTAAAGTCTGTCCACCAGGGCAGTTTCTAGCAATCCATCTTAACAGTGGCCATGTGATGTTAATACCCTGCATGTGATGGTAGTGGTAGAATCTGGTCATATAATGCCACAGATTATACACAAAACCAAGAATCACCTACAAATGCCTCTCTAACACGGCCCCGTAATACCTCTCCCAAAAAAAATGGCAAAGCTCAAACTTCAAGACCTACCCATTCCTCCCATACTCACTGCCTATACACTCCAAAATTGTGACTTAAGAGAGCCGGGGGGATGAGCTTCCCGGTCATCGACTCCAAGAGCCGCCTTCCAGGCCCTAGGCATGGGCGCACGTGCCCTCCTTCAGCACATGCGCTGCACAGTGCACTGACAAGGCAGGGGTTGATTGATTGGGCAGCCTATGCGCTGCTTTGACCCTCAGTGTCAGTTGGCACGGAAATGGCAGAGGAATCATCGGGATTAAGGACCCAGGCAGCCAGGAAGGTCGTAGGCTACAGCAGGTGCCAGGAGCCCGAGTCCAGAAGCCACCCTCACCCTTGTGCCGGCTGCCAGCAGTCTGCCACTGCCAAAATTGGCATTGGTCAGCGTTGATAAGGTAAGTGGAACTAAGAAGGCCAAATGTGAAATAACCTGCCTGCTGGTGAGGGAGTGGAGGGGGGTTTCAGAAGAAGGGAGGCAGTGTCTGTTGCTAGGAGCCTGTCTGCCTGCGCTCCCCTGGGCTATTCTTGCAGAATATGCTTGCATTGAATATCATTGAGAAAAACTGAATGCAAGGTGAAACGGCACCAAACATTCCCAATCTCCAGGATGACGACAAATAGAGAGATGAAGAAAGGTTAATGGCTGGGTGATGTGTGGGTGCTTTTGAACTATCCGAGTTCATACTGGATACTGGGAGGCTACTGACATTTGGGATGGCAATATGATGAACTTATTTGATTGAAATAGACAAACTAAGCCCATAATGAAATGAACACTCAAATTAACATCCCCAACAATTAAGAGGATGGGAACTATTAGCTTACAAAAGTGAACTCTTTGTGACAGACTAGTAACTTGGAGGCCCATATTTACAGAAGAAGCATAATCCAAACCCCTTGCCTTATGGAAAAAGACGCAATTTCATGTAGAGGTGTAAACATTATTTCAGTGAATCTTCAGGCTGGGCGTGAGTTATGAGATGAAAACCTTATCCTACGATGACAAACAGTAAAGGCAGATACTGTATAGTAAGGAATGGAGGGAGTTCATCCACGGTGAACCAGTATGACCAATGTACAATTAATATATGATACACAAACATTCGAATTAGGGAGGTAGAAGGTTATTTCATGTGCACTGTCAGTGGTGGTGTGACAGAGGGTCATTTCAAAGAGAGACATAGAGATAGGAATCAATGGGCTGCCGCGTGTTGGAGGTATATTTGTGGAATATGCTAATTGAATTCTGAAATAAATATTTGCCATGGGCTAAACAACGTATAGGTACACCAAAATGCTGGTGCATTAATATGTGAACCATTCCATCCGTTCCATCCACTCCATCCGTTCCACCCACTCATCCGTCCCATGCACTCCATCCATCCCACGCGCTCCATCCGTCCCGTCCACTCCATCCGTCCCGTCCACTCCACCCGTTCCGTCCACTCCATCCATTCCGTCCACTCCAACCATTCCATGCACTCCAATCATTCATGCACTCCAAACATTCATGCATTCTGTCCATTCCATTCATTCTGTCCGTTCCATGCACTCTATCCGTTCTATGTGCTCCATCTGTTCTATCTGTTCCATGCATTCCATCAGTTCCATGCATCCCATCTGTTCCATGCATTCCATCTGATCCATGCACTTCGTCCGTTCCATCCACTCCAACTGTTCCGTCGACTCCATCCGTTCCATCGACTCCATCCGTTCCATCGACTCCGTCCGTTCCATCCACTCTATCTGTTCCATCCACTCTATCTGTTCCATCCACTCTATACGTTTCATCCACTCTATACGTTCCATCTACTCTATACGTTCCATCTACTCTATCCGTTTGATCCGCTCCATGCGTTCTATCTGCTCCATGCGTTCCATCCGCTGCCTGCTTTCCATTTAATCCATCCACTCCGTCCGATCCAACCACTCCGTCCGATCCAACCACTCCATCTGTTCCGTTTACTTCATCCGTTCCACCCACTTCATCGGTTCCACCCACTCCATCCGTCCCACACACTCCATCTGTCCCACCCACTCATCTGTCCCACCCACTCCATCCGTCCCACGCACTCCATCTGTCCCACGCACTCCATCCGTCCCATGCACTCCATCCGTTCCACGCACTCCATCTGTCCCGTGCACTCCATCCGTTCCATGTACTCCTTCTGTTCTATGCACTCCATCTGTTCCACGCATTCCATCTGATCCATGCACTTTGTCTGTTCCATCCGCTCCAACTGTTCTGTCGACTCTATCCGTTCCATCAATTCCATCCATTCCACCCACTTCATCCGTTCCACCCACTTCATCCCTTCCACCCACTCCATCTGTCCACGCACTCCATCTGTCCACACACTCCATCCCTCCCACGCACTCCATCCGTCCCACGCACTCCATCGACTCCATCTGTTCCATCCACTCCATCCATTCGATCCACTCCAACCGTTTGATCCACTCCATCCGTTCGATCCGTTCTATGTCCTCTATCTGTTCCATGCGCTCTATCCATTCCATGCGCTCTATCCATTCCATGCACTCTATCCATTCCATGCACTCTATTCATTCCATGCACTCTATCCATTCTTGCACTCTATCCATGCCATGCACTCTCTCCGTTTCATATACTCACTACGTTCTATGCACTCCATCTGTTCCATCCACTTGATTCTGTCCGTTCCATCTGCTCTATCCGTTCCATCCACTCTATCCATTCCACCCACTCTATCCGTTCCACCCACTCTATCCGTTCCACGCACTCCATCCGTCCCATGCACTCCATCCGTCCCACGCACTCCATTCGTCTCACGCACTCCATTCGTCTCACGCACTCCATTCGTCTCACGCACTCCATTTGTCTCATGCACTCTATCTGTTCCATCCACTCCATCCGTTCCATACAGTCCATCAGTTCCATCCACTTCATCCGTTCCATCCACTTCATCAATTCCATCCATTTCATCCATTCGATGCACTCCATTTGTTCCATCCATTCCATGCACTCTATCCCTTCCATTCACTCTATCCAGTCCATGCACTCTATCCATTCCATGCACTTCATTCGTTCCATCCATTCCATGTACTCCATCCGTTTCATGTACTCCGTCCATTCAATGCAATCCGCGCATTCCATGCACTCTGTCCATTCTATGTACTCCCTCCAGTCTATGCACTCCATCCGTTCTGTCTGTTCCAAGCACTCCATCAGATCCAAGCACTTTATCCGTTCTATCCACTCCAACCTTTACATCGACACCCTGCGTTCCATCCACTCTATCCGTTCCATCCACTCTATCCGTTCCATCCACTCTATCCGTTCCATTTGATCCATCTACTCCGTCCGATCTAGCCATTCCATCCGATCCGTTCACTCCATTTGATCCGTCCACTTCATTCGTTCCGTCCACTTCATCCTTTTCGTCCACTTCATCTGTTCCATCCACTTCATCCGTTATACATACAGCATCCGATTCATCCGCTACATCTGTTTCATCCGCTGCATCCATTTTATCCGTTTCATCCACAGCATCCATTTCATCCACTGCATCTACTTCATTTCTCTCATCCACTTCATTTCTTTCATCCACTTCATTCCTTTCATCCATTTCATTCCTTTCATCCACTTCATTCCTTTCATCCACTTCATTCGTTACACCTACTGCATCTGATTCATCCGCTACATCCGTTTCATCCGCTGCATCTATTTCATCCATTTCATCCGCAGCATCCATTTCACCCACTGCATCTACTTCATTTCTCTCATCCACTTCATTTTTTTCATCCACTTCATTCCTTTCGTCCATTTCATTAATTTCATCCACTTCAATCCTTTCATCCACTTCATTCGTTCTATTCAGTTTATCCGTTTTAATTTACATTAGTAGTTTTATTTTTCGATTTTTCTCGCTTGGGTCTCGATGCTGGATTGTTATTTTTGATATAGCAACATTGGGCTATTGTCTTTGTTGCTGTTATCCTGTTTGAGTTAAGAGTCGATTTTAGGGGAAGAGCCACATTTTCAGTAATTTGCGGAAAGACATGAGGTCCTCGGTGCAGCGGATGTGGGGTGGAAGTGAGTTCCAGAGAGTGGGGGCCAGGGCTGAGAATGATGATCCACCTAACCTGGCTGAGTCGGTTTTTGGTATCACTAGGAGGCCGGCAGTGCTTCATCTTAGAGTGCGTGGTGGATGGTAGGGTTTTAGTTTGTCCTGAAGATATTGAAAACCGGTTTTATGCATTGCTCGGTGAGAGATGCATAAGGTTTTGAAGGTCATCCTTTGGGCAACTGGAAGCCAGTGCAGAGTTTTGAGAGCTGGGGAGATGTGATCTCTCGGGCCAAGTGCAAGTAGCAGTTTGGCCGCAGCATTTTGGGCTCTTTGTAGTTTAGTCAGGTGGTATGCATGGACTCCGAGGTAGAGGGGGTTAGCATAGTCCAGTCTTGACATGACATTTGACTTGACCGCGGAGAGTCTGTTGGGAAAGGAGAGGTATGGAAAAATGCACCTAAGAGTTTTGAGGTGGTAGTGGCAGGACTTAGAGACGTTGTTGACTTGGAGCGAGAGGGTTATGTCAGAGTCTAGGGTGCATCCAAGGTTTTTTACTGAGTTTGAGGGTGTTGGGGAATTTCCCATGGCAGAAGACCAGGGTAGGGGGTGCGGAAGAAGTTCGGTGTTGCTACATACCATGATTTCGGTTTTGAAGGGGTTTAAGAAGAGGTGGTTTGTGGTCATCCAATGATCTATGTCAAGGAGGCATGCAGCGAGGTTGGGTTGGCAGTTGGGTTTTTAATTAAGGAGTTTTAGGGTTAGTTGTGTGTCATCGGTGTAGTTGTAGCACAGGACATTTTGCGAGCTGAATATTCGTGGGAGGGTGGACATATAGAGGTTGAATAGGAGGGCTGATAGGCATGCTCCTTGTGGAACTCCGGTATTAACAGGTCGGCCATGGAGAGCATAGGCAGAGAGTAGGGTTATTTGGTTCCTATTGATCAGGAAGGATGCTATCCATTTGAGAGCGTTTCCACAGATTCCTAGGGAGTGGAGGCGGTCGAGGAGGATTGAGTGGATGATTGTGTCGAAGGTGGCGGATAGGTCAAGAAGGATTAATGTGGCGCATCCCGCCGAATCTGCATCGTCCCAGATCGAGGTTAGGGTGGTTTTGGTTCCGTGTCGGGGTCTGAAACCTGATTGAGCGGGGTCTAGGAGATTGTTGGCTTCGACAAAGGCATTTAGTTGGGAGTAGGCGGTTCGGTCAATGAGTTTAGCAAGGAACCTGGTGTTTGAGATGGGGCGGTAGTTTTTGGGCTCGAGAGGGAAGGTTCTTTTAGAAGCGGTTTGACATGAGCAGATTTGAAAGCATCGGGACAAATTCCAGAGGAGAGGGAGTCGTGTATGATGGTTCTTGCGTTTTCTCCTGCACAGGTAGATACGAATATTTCTTTGAGGGTTGTCGCTGGGCAGTGGTCGAGCGGGGAGCCGGATGGTTTGCGGGCAGAGAGAAGTTTTCGAAATTGATCAGTTGATATTGGAGTGAAGGAATCGAAGGTGGAGTGGGTAGCGGTTGCAGGCGGTGGGATGGCAGGTAGGGTGGGTGGATTGCGTGGTGGGTGTAAGAGGGCTAGTTTGTTGGTTAGAGAGTTTGTTCTTTCGAGAGCAGTGGTGTAGAAGTGGAGAGAGAGTGAGTCACAGAGTGATTGTGAGGGGGTCGGTTGCATGGTGGTACATGATGGTTTGGTGAATTCGGAGATGATTTTGTGGAGTTCTTTGCTGGGGTTTTCACAGTTTAGGATTCGGGAGTTGTAATGGGTTTTTTTTGCTTTCCAAATTTCGGCTTTGTAGTGGCAATGGTGCCAGGCCAAGGTGGATCTGCTCAGGGTGGTTTTGTCTTTGCGACATTTGCGTTCTAGGGATTTATATCGTTGTTTTGTGGTCTTCAATTATGGTGTGAAACATCTAGGAAAAGGGCCATGGCAAGCTGATGGTTTGCAAGTGGGGGTGAGCAGGATTAATGAGGTGTTGAGCCATGAGTCGAAGGCTTCGGGGGTTAGGTGTTCATTGGGTGGGTGGGTAGGGGGAGGAGCCTGAAGGAGCGCATCGGCTAGGTCGGGAAGGATTTTTAGTTTCTTCCAGCATTTGCATAGATTTGGAGGTTCCGGTTCAGGTACGGGGAGCAGGGTGGGTGAGCAAATGGTGAAAGAGATAATGAAATGATCGGACCAGATGATAGGGGTGGGGGGGTTTAGATGTATCTGGTTATGGGAGCTGAAGATGGCATCAAGGGTGTGTCCTTTATAGTGAGTTGACCTGTTTATGTGGGTGTGGAGGTTAACCGCGTCTAGGCAGTCGACTAGAGAGTGGGTCATAGGGTTGGTGGGGATGTCAAGCCATATATTGAAATCTCCTAGAAGGGTGAGGGCGAGATGGTTTAGTTCGAGGGTGGCTATCGAGTCACAGAGGTTGTTTGAGAATTGTCTGTCATAGCCAGGGGGTATGTAGATGATCAGGAAGCTGTGAGAGAATTAAGGGAGGTCAGATAGTTTTATGAGGAGTGATTCGCAGGAGGGAATGGGTGGTTGTTGTCGATGATTGAGGCGGAGAAGTGTGACTTGAAGGCGATTGCTAGTCCACCTCCTCTAGAGGGTCGGTTCAGTGGGATGAGGGAGTAGTCTTGGGGGAAGGCTTCATTGGCGATAGGGGCAAAGTCGTCAGAGAACCAGGTTTCCGTGATAAAGACCAGGTCCAGTTTGTCAGAGGCGAGGAGGTCAAAGATGCTGTGTCTGTTTTTTGCTACAGATCGGGCATTAAAAAGGATGCATCTTACTTCGGAACAGGAGGATGGTGTGGGAGCAGCAGGGGTGGGGGGACGGATGGAGGGGGATTGCGTCGGAGGGGTGGTGGGTTGGGTCAGAGGGGGTGAGGGGAGAGAGTGGAATCTGGGGTGAGAGAGAGGGGGGAGGTTGGTGGTTGATGAGAAGAGTAGGCGGGGAGTTGAGGTGGTGGGTTTGGGGGAGGAGGGGTTGGACTGGTGTGTCGGGATGGTTGGATTTGGGTCTGAGGATTTGAAGGTGGGGTGAGGGGGGTTAGGAGTTTCAGTTGTGGTTGGTGAGAATGGGGTGGGATGGTTCTTCTGGCTTGGGCGATGGATAGGGGATGGGCAGAGGATGTGCTGGAGGGCAAGATGGTTTGGGGAAGGCGGGATGGGTGGTAGGGCGAGGGGGAAGGGAGGCGGGCATGAGTAGGTCGTTGTCGGCAGACCTTGGTGGGTTGAGTGGACTCATGGCTTGGAGAAGTTTGAACTGTGTTATAGATGGTGTAGGATGATTTTGTTTACACCTTCCAACTTCAACTATACCGCCGGATGTTAATTGTTCACACTTTCTATGTTTAACTGTACTACAGCTAGGGATAGTTTCTAGGTTCAACATAAACCACAACAAGATGTTATTTTCTCTTTCTAGTTTTGCCTATACTAAAGTTATGGACAGTTTTTAAGTTCAACTGATCCACCGGAAGATATTATCCACACTCTCTAAGCTTATCTACCTTACAGTTAGGGACGGTTTCAAAGTTCAACTGAACCACAGGAGGGTATTATTCACACTTTCAGAGTGTAACTACACCGCAGTTAGACACACTTTCTAGTTTGGCAGTGGCACTGGTTGTTATTATTTAGAGTTTCTAAGTTCAGTTGTATCACAGGAAAATATTATTCATACTTTGAAGGACAATTATACCACGGGATGATATTATTCACACTTGCTAAATTCAACTATGCCATAGGGCGGGATTATTCTCACTTTCTGAAATGAATTGGATCACAGTTAGGTTCTTAGGCAGACTTTATAAATTGAACTAGGCCACGGTTACACTATTAGGTACACTTTCTAGATTGAACAACATTGGAACACTTTCTAAATTCAACTATGGCACAGTGTGGTGTCTAGGAACCCTCTCAAATTGAACTGGATCATACATTTACACACAGCCAGCTTTTAAATAGCGAATGGATAACGTTTTGCCCAGTATCTATAACACACGTTGGGTGAGTGCTGAGAAGCGTGTGTGCATCACCCGGCACTATCAGAGAACAGACTAGCAGAGAAAAGCGCAACATCATGACCTAACACCTGGGCACTGCCAAAGGAAATGGCAGACTGGAGCAAAACACAGGCCCTTTATTATATATAATTTTTCCTCTCTTTCTGTTTGCTCTGTACATTTCATCTAGTTTTCCTCATTTGTCCGACTTTAACTTCTACAGCTCTCCTCCTTGACCATGAGTGTTGTCATATAGGCCTCTTTTACTTTCTATTGCAGCTAGCCATGTTGCCCATGAGCATTATCTATGAACTGAACCATTTTGCGCTTGTTTTACGTTCCTGTCTCACCCTGGAGTACTTTGCATTGCATCACCTGCCCCAGTTTGATGTGGCCCCTTTTCACTGTGTTGGAGCATTGCTCGCCGTTGGGTTAATGCTTTGCGCAGGGCGTGCCTTCGTTTCTGCTGTCCAATTTTAAGGGGAAATTTACAGTTTGGGGTTTTCATTTTTTTAATTTGAAGGGGAAAATGCCAGCACAGATTTCGGCTAGGCTTTTTACTTTATTTTAAACAATAACAAAAAAATCTATGGATTATAGGGATTATGTGGCACTACACTTCTCACTACACATGGCAGATTAATGATTTTTAAAATTCCAAATGGCTATTTTTTAACTTTGAAACACATTGTAAGTATGAGAGGTTCCCCCTCTCTATCCCCCCACACGTATGTATGTAGCCTAAAAAGTCAGTCTCTGAGAATTGAACCACGAATGAGCATCGAACACCCCAGACCTCACTCCCCCGATTCCCTAGCCACCCGTGACTAAAACACTTGGGTAGCCTAGGAATGTCGTTTGAGAATATGCAGAAGAGCGAGATGCCAGGCCCACGTTCAGAACAGTAATAGCCACTACTCTTTGGCACATGTGCAGACAGCACCTGTGCGGCTGATGGTTTTCTTTTTATTTCGTAAAGATTAAATTAATTTTTAAAACTGCAAATCCATGTTTGTTCTAATCTCTTATCTGAGAAAGTGCAAAAATAAGTGTCTCGTTAGCGAGCATGACAGAAAAGCTGCGGCTTGTCTCTTATGCCCCCCCAGAGAAGTTGTCATTTGAGCGCACTCGATTGATTTGACTCAATTTAAACATATTCTTAAACTTTAAGGACAAGCATGGAGCCCAAGGTAGGGCCTTAGCTAAATATATGCTGGGCTGGGCTGTCATGGAGGGGCTGGGTCACCTAGTATCTAATGTATCCATTTTCTATTGTATTTGTATTTCCATCTAGTTCTTTGTCAATTGCCCTATTGACAACGTTTGTAACATACCATTTTGTTGGTTGCCTTTTTTTGGAGTGGGGGGGCACCAACGATTCTTCCCCCCTTGGGTGCAATCTTGTGTAAGACCGGCCCTGGTGCCAGCCAGGCCTGGGTGCATGGGTCCTCCTGCAGCACATGCGCTGCAAAGTGCACTGACAGGGCAGGGGTTGGTTGATTGGGCATCCTGTGCCCTGCTGTGACACTGTATGTCAGTTGGCAGGGAAATGGCAGAGGAATCATCGGGATCAAGGGCCTAGACAGCCAGGCAGGGCATAGGCTGCAGCTGGTGCCCAGCCAGTAGGAGCCCAAGCCCAGAAGCCACCCTCACCCTTGTACCGGCTGCTAGCAGTCTGCCACTGCCAAGATTGGCATTGGTCGGCGTCGATAAGGTAAGTGGAACTAAGAAGGCCAAATGTGAAATCACCTGCCTGCTGGCGAAGGAGCGGGGGGGGGGGGGTTTCAGAAAAAGGGAGGCAGTGTCTTTTGCTAGGAACCTCTCTGCCTGCGCTCCCCTGGGCTATTCCTGCAGAATATGCTTGCATTGAATATCATTGAGAAACACTAAATGCAAGGTGAAACGGCACCAAACATTCCCAATCTCCAGGATGACGGCAAATAGAGAGATGAAGAAAAGTTAATGGCTGGGTGATGTGTGGGTGCTTTTGAATTGTCAGAGTTCATATTGGGAGGCTACTGACATTTGGCATGTCAGTATGAAGAACTTATTTGATTTAAATAGACAAACATAAGCCCATAATGAAATACACACCCAAATTAACATCTACAATAATTAAGAGGATAGGAACAATTAGCTTACAAACTTGCACTCTGTGCGTCACACTGGTAACTTCGAGGCCCAATTTTACAGAAGAAGCATAATCAAAACCCCTTGCCTTATGGAAAAAGACGTAACTTCACGTAGAAGTATAAACATAATTTAATTGAATCTTCAGGCTGGGGGTGAATAATGAGATGAATACCTTATCCTACGATGACAAAGAGTAAAGACGGATACTGTATAGTAAGGAATGGAGGGAGTTCATTCATGGTGAACTGGTATGACCAATGTGCAATTAAAATATGATACACAAACATTAAAATCAGGGGGGTAGAAGGTTATTTCATGTGCACTGTCAGCAGTGATAGGACAGAGGGCCATTTCAAAGAGAAACATAGAGATAGGAATCAGTGGGCTGACGTCTTGTAGGAAGGACATTTGCGAAATATGCTAATTGAATTCCGAAATGAATATAAGCCATGTGCTAAACAACGCTATAAGTACACCAAAATGCTGGTGCATTAACATGTGGATCAGAATAATATCAGTACAAACTCCAAAAGTGCCCTCTTTTCCTGCTCACATGTTAAGCGATACAGGAAAAAAATATAAGACATTTGATGTGCAATGCAAGTAATTAGTTTAGCATATGCACAGTCAGGTACTCATGCAAGACTAGCACTGGATCTAAAAGAAAACAACAGATGCTAATTAATGGCTACTACATGGAGGTTGTGGATATGTGTGCGGCCTGGTCTGAGTATTTGAAAGTGCTGCAGAACCCTGAAATGCGTATATAACAATGCATGGGGAAGAAAATGAAGGAGGCCGATTGCTGTGTTATCGGCCCTCCAGGAATAGCAAACATAGTCTAAATTTATGTTTACTAAGTAGCGCAAGGAATTTGGAATGATTATTGGTGAGCTGGGTTGCCCGTTATTATTCAAGATGTGCAACCAAACAGCTGCACAGTGAACATCAGGGTGATCTATGGGTCCAGGGATTGTTGCAGAGTTGGAAGATACTCCCAGGTCTGACAGGGGCACATATAACAACACAGTGATCTCCAAGGGTACTTATGGTGAACTAACCCATCATGCCGGTCAATGTGTGGTAATGAGCTCTGTTCCGGATTTAGTGTTGCACCAGCGGTTTGAACTACTAATAAGAGTTTTGATGTGGTATTAAGTTAGAGGCAGCGGCTTCCGGATTTACGCTAATGCAGCTAAGTGCCCAAAGTGCTATTGACCATGGTCAGCAGTTCACGGGTGCTAGGCAGGTTAGGCAATGGTGGTTTCAGGGCCAAGCGGTAGTCACTGAGGTCTTATCAAGATGTTCCCTGTTTTCAGCCTCCAAGTACCAGCATGCACTCGGGTCTCTTAGTGTTTTCCCTCATGAACTTGGGCTTCTGCCACTTCTCAGGTCTTGTTTAACCCTAACAGGAGCCCGTGGTCACAGAGTCCTCTCGTCTCGCTGAGAAGGATGGAGCCCCCAGGTATCGCTACTCTACCAGGGCTTAAGCAAGACCCAAGTCATTTCACCACATGCTTAAGCCACGTGCTCTGTCAGGGCGCTGACTGAAATCATACATTTACACACAGCCTAGCCAGCTTTTAAATAGCTAAGAGATGACGTTTTGCCCAGTACCTATAACAAATGTTGGGTGAGTGCTCAGAAGCGTGTGTGCATCACCCGGCAGCATCAGAGCACAGACTAGTAGAGGAAAGCACATCATCGTGACCTAACACCCAGGCACTGCCAAAGGAAATGGCAGACTGGAACAAAACACAGGCCCTTTATTATATATAATTTAGCCTCTCTTCCTGTTTGCTCTGTACATTTCATTAATTTTGCCTCATTTGCCCGACTTCACCTTCTACAGCTCGCTCGGCATTGACCATGCATGCTGTCCTTTTACCTTCTATTGCAGCTAGCCATGTTGCCCATGAGCATTATCTATTAATTGCGCCATTTTGTGCTTGTTTTACATTCTTCGTGTCACTGTGGAGTACTATGCCTTGCATCACCTGCCCCAGATTGACGTGGCTCCTTTTCACTGTGTTGGAGCGTTGCTCCCCGTTCAGTTAATGGTTTGCGCAGGGCGTGCCTTCGCTTCTGCTGTCAACTTTTTAAGGGCAAACTTACAGTTTCAGTTTTTAATTTCTTCATTTGAAGGGAAAAATGCTAACACAGATTTCAGCTTACTTTTTTTAAACAATAAAAAAATCAAAACAAAAAGCCAATGGATTTTTAGGGGGTTGTGTGGCAGCTGCACTACTCACTACACATGCAGATTAATGATTTTTTAAATTCCAAACGGCTATTTTTAACTTAGAAACACATTGTAAATATGAGAGGTTCCCCCAGCACGCCGCTCCCCCCCCACACGTATGTATGTAGCCTAAAAAGCCAGTCTCTTAGAAGTGAGCCACGAATGAACATCAAGCACCCCAGACCTCACTGCCCCGATTCCCTAGCCACCCGTGACTAAAACACTTGGGTAGCCTAGGAATGTCGTTTGAGAATATGGAGAAGAGCGAGATTCCATGGCCACGTTCAGAACAGTAATAGCCACTACTCTTTGGCACATGTGCAGACAGCACCTGTGCGGCCGATGGTTTTCTTTTTATTTCGTAAAGATGAAATTAATTTTTAATACTGCAAATCCATGTTTGTTCGAATCTCTTACCCGAGAAAGTGCCAAAATAAGTGCCTCGTTAGCGAGCATGACAGAAAAGCTGCGGCTTGTCTCTTATGCCCATACGCACCCCCAGATAAGTTGTCATTTGAGCGCACTCCGTTGATTTGACTCGACTTAAACATATTCTTAAACTTTAATGACAGGCATGGAGCCCGAGGTAGGGCCTTAGCTAAATATATGCTGGGCTGGTCTGTCAAAGAGGGGCTGGGTCACCTAGTATCTGATGTATGCAATTTCTATTGCATTTATATTTCCATCTAGTACTTAATCGAGTGCCCCATTGACAACATTTGTAAGCTATTACTACATATTATACCCACCAAAAATATCGCTGTATATATGGTCGTCTGGAACGGCCATAGGCGATATTTTTGGGGGGATGATTTTGGGGGTTTTTTGGAGCGGGGATTGCGGGGGTGTCCCCCGCTCCTTTAAAAATAATGCGGGGGTTGCGAAGGTGTCCTCCGCAAGTTCCATGCCTTAATATCGCCGCAAAAATATGGCGATATTTTTGTATGGTGATATGTTTGCCGGGATATTAACACATGGAAGCCATTTGTTACATACAATTTTTTTGGTTGTCATTTTTGGTAGGTGGTGTGCGGGGGTGGGCACAAACGATGCTTCCTGGGTGGGGTGCAATCTGGTGTAAAACCAGCCCTGATTGAAACTCACTACCCTTGACACTCAGAGCAGAAATATCTTACTGGGTTTTCCATAAACAGCTCAAGACTCTGCTTTTCACCCAATGCTTGACTCTTGTCTGAGCCACTAACCAATGTTCTTAAATATATTTGCTTTTTCTCCTGCTGTTCCAAATTCTGTAACCTGCGCTTTGATGCCTAAGGGTTTAGAGCGCTCTACAAATGCAAAAAAATAATTTAAATAAATAAATCTAGAGCGTATGGTTGCATTAACCACATTTCTGTATTACAGGTATGGTACAAGGTTATATAATGACACTCCTTATTCGTATATTCAAACACGGTTACACCTTTTATTTTACCGCTCTCCACCAACACCCATCCATTCATGCAACGGCATATTTACAAATCGTGTACCCAAACGAATCTAACAAATACCAACACACACATACTCTTTTCAAACCACTATTCTATTTACACTCCACCAGTTCACCCATCTGTAGAGTAACAAACACATGCATCTGGAACAGTTTAACCTCTTGGCTGTGCCTAGGCTGCTTCTTCCTTGAACACAACTTGGGTAATTTCTATTTGTCTTGACTCACACGGTCTTTTCAAGTCAACATTACAAAGTATTTCATTTTTCCACAGCATACCGAGAAACTGGTGGCCTTCCTGTTTGGGATTGCTTCACACATGGTGGCTGATGTGAGCTGGCACAGCTTGGGCATCGAACAAGGATTCCTGAGAGCCATGGCATCGGTAGGTGCACGTAATGTAAGCAAATCCCTTTTATTCGATGCTGAAATGGAAGTACCAACCTATAACTGTTGGCTTAAATTGAGTGATGGGGAGAAAAAGAGGCACAGACAAGATCACACACAGTGCCAGTCAGGCGGCAGGATCCAATGTCAGGTATTCTTAAATCAGGGCATACATGTAAGGCCATTTTCAGTATCACTATTAGAGGGAGGATAGGACTAAGGTGGGCAACAAAACATACCTCCCACCATGATATGGCTGGAAGCCTGCGCACAGAGGTGAACAGTGACTTCTTAAGTGTCACCAAGTCTTTGATAGCAGACCAAGCACGAGGCTTGCAGTGATGGCGCTTCAAATAGCTTTGGCACAAGTTGTCCAAACAAGAAAAAGATTGTGTTAAGCTATAAATCAAAATCCAACACGGGGAGATCTGGGTTCATGTGAAATCAAATGGGACAAGATATTACATGGAGGTAGCAGAGTAAAGGCAAATGTTCAAGTGTCTTCATAATGTGCCAGCATGATGCCCTCACAATTCTCTAGGAGGTCCTCGCAGCAGGTCCTCCACAAAGAGAGGCGGCAGGTGACCAAAGATATCTTAGCGAGGGTCAGTCCAAGGCAGGCAAATTCCTAGGCTGGGGTTTCTGCAACCTAAAAAAGAGGAGCCCGCTCTTTGTCACCCTGTGGATGCAAAGCGCAGAGGAAGCTAGGAGAGTGGGAATGGGAACTATCAACTTAATGGAAACTGTCCTCGGGAAGGAGGCCTCAGTTAGCCTCCCTTTTCAGTCTTGGGCCCGAAGTGGAGCAGGGATTCTGGGAAAGGGGTCAGAAAAGGGGAATCGGCCCATAAAAGTGCCACCTAGCTCCTGTGGTGTTATCTAGTTTGAATCTCCCGTCGCCAGTCAAACAGAGGCCTTCTTAAAAGCAGGAAATGGAGGAGGCTGCAACTTGTGTGATCCAAAAGGGGCCTCAGGAACACCCACAGCTAAACGGTTCATTCTCTTTTAGGGCATTTCTCAATGCAAATAGTACATAAAGGTAGGGAGATCATCAGGAAAACAGTCAAATGACTCTTAAAAATACACCATTAATCCCTGAAACTAAAAGAGACTTACTTATAAGCGCACTGGGAACACTAGGACAGTAATCAGCTTTGGAGGAATGTGGGTTTTAGCCACTGATCTAGGCCTTCATTCCATGCTGCTGGCTGCCTCATCCCCTGTGATGATGCACTGTTCAGCATCACCCCAGCTCTTCACGCTCCCTCTCTGCTCCCTTCACCCGCCCACACTACCCGACACCTGCTTACTTTGGGGCCCCAGCAGCTGCTGCCCCTTTGCCCATGTCAACCTCATCACTCTGGCCTCTACCTCCCTCAGGTCACGCCGGCTTACTTTGCCATGGAAATGGAAGAGGGGCTCTTCTCGGAACGCTGCATTCCATTTCCATATTTGCTTGTTTTTTTTTACATTTACTTATCATTTTTTTAAATGCTCATGCCCTTACAACTTCAGGGCTTTAACAAGTGGTGCAAATAGCTATAATGACCCCCGCCTCCTTGGGTCATTACTATGGCATTCTGGCCCGCTCAGGATGGCGGACATGGCCGGTGCTGAGCGAAGGCAGGCTCCCTGTTGCCTCCCCACATTAACAAATAAAAAATGTTGCTACCTGGGGAAGGGCCTCCAGAGGCTGGAACAGCGGGCGGAGAATGTCTTTCTCACCTGCTGTTCCAGCCACCTGATTGGCTGAGCACCCTTCCCCAGGTTGTTAAATCTCTTGGAATTGATAAAGACCCCCTCTTATCTCAACCCTATTAACTTGACCCAAGGACCATTACCACCTATTAATGGCCCTCAGAAGGTAGCACTGAGAAGTACTGCCATTACTTGGCAGATATGTATGGCAGGTTTGTATGCACACTTGTGGTAATTTTACACACAATTATATTGTTCACGCCACATGCAGTATCCATACAAAAGCCACAGAACAATGACCTTATTACTGTACCACTACTCACCTATAATAAGAAGACTATCACTACACTCACTGTAATAGCTTAATACAGTTGAGGTGTGATGTCAGAATTCCTGTTACTTGAGCAACAACAGAGCAGAATTCCAGTTCCCAATAGAGCACATAATTAAATCTGTTACTAGATTTTCAAATTCCTTTCTTTTGAAAAACTTTTCTGTATTGTAGTAGGTTTATTCTGTCACTGATGTGTTCTCCGCAGGAAAGAAAGAATCTATCTGCATGTTAACACTCATTTTAAACCAAATAATGGCTTTTAAATAAAATGTATTAAACTTCCTAAATTATTTGTGCAACACATTACAAGCTGCACATTCTGTTTATATGAACAGATTCAACAATGAAAATATGCATGAACAACTGGGAGAACAGTTACATTAAGCAAGAGACCAAATATTAACAGGGACTGTGCTGCAGCAATGTATTATTAAGATTATAACACCCCATACCGTACATGAAAAGGACATTTCAAGCCACTTTCTGCCTCGTTCCTGTTTGGACCTGGAACTTCTGAGTGACTTCCAATATTCATTTAACGCAGAGCTCTGCAACCTTTGGCTTTCCAGATGCTTTGGACTACAACTCCCATCAGACCTAACCAGCATAGTCAATTGTGAGAGGTCATGGGAGTCATAGTCCAAAACATCTGGAAAGCCAAAGGTTGCAGACCTCTGGTATAATGTATGGTAGAGGGTACTTCATCCCATATGTCTGACTTTGCAGAATAAGTGCGATAGACAGGTTATATTCTAGAATGGAAATGAAATTCCTATGTTTCTCATGGCAACTACTGTCACCAGGACCATCATGCGAATACCACAGTGTTTATTAAATTTGATTTACCTATTCCGCAAGAACCATATTTAATCTGATTTTCGAATAGAACATCACATGCTTAACCCTGCAACTAGGAGCAAGGTGATGTTTTGGGATCCGGGGGCTGGGGCAGGATTACATATATATCATTAGACAGATTGCAAGGGGTTCACTCTTGTTTAACAAGAAGGCCTTGTAGTATGGCATCCAAAAAAGATCAGCTTGGGTTTTTTGTATGTCTCTTTGGCAGAATTTCAATCCACGGTAAGGAATATCTACCAAACACTCGGCTAGCCCAATCTCAACATCATAGACATTCAACAGTGATTGATGGAGACAGAACAGGTGACTTTAAATCACTTATGCCAGACCAAAGCAAAGCTTATAATATGTGTAATAAAGTAGGGGCTCTTCAAGGTGCATGTTTTGGAAGGGTGGTTGGGCACATTGATTGTTCATTGACAGTTGAATGGTATATGAGGGTGTGTAGGTTGCTAGAGGATAGCCTACAAATTAAGATCCTTTTCTCTAACACTGCTACACTGCCAGTTTAATGGTGGACAGTGCACACACGACAGGACTGAAGGGATTCACACAGTTAGAGACCCAAAGACTGCCGACTCTCGCTAAATGTGTGTTAACCGACTTACTGTTCACTCAATTTACACATTGTACAATTCTCACTGGCGCTGCGCACCATTTCAGCTGCTCCTACAACCAACCATAAGCAAATATTTAGCCTCAGATAGTTGTGATGAATCCAATGGAGTCATCACGGATTCCATGGCAGTGACCTCCTCCCATGTGGCGTGGGGACGGCAGTCGCTCCCTGATCCTGACCCTAGGGGTAGCTATATGAGGGAGGATCACATGGGAGGAGACAACTACCAGGGAGATGTTTTGACTTCATTGGACAAGGTGCAATATTCTCCCCTTTTCCATGAAGAATACCCTCTAATACCCAAGTTCTCAATGGCATATTGTCATTCTGGTCAGGCCCCCACCTATGACCCAAACACCCACAACTCACACATAACACCTTTTGTCTCTGATATGCCTTTATGTGAAATCTCGGAGGAAAACCCATCTAAGACTTAAAAGCCCAATAACGTCCATGGACTCCAATTCCCATAACCACTCAGGTACCGGGACTGGGAGGAGGATGAGGGAGTGTGTGCAAACTGACAGGAGCTCGAAGTACAACATACAGGCTAGTTGTTTTCCCAAGTCTTCAGTGCGCAGGACATCTAATGATGGCAACCGCATTATGGAGCCGAGCAGTGCAGGAGAAGACGTTGAACCCCATGCTGAGGCTCACAGATGTGAGGCACACAGAAAAGTCTGTTGGAAAAGAGAAGGCCATCGGGACAGGAGGAGAAACGTGATGTGCAAGCAAGAAGGGTTGTGGAGTCACTGGGAACCGCAAAGAAACTCCTGGAGGTTTGATCGCTTGAGAAGACAGCGTTTCCTAATCCGGGCTGAAAAGGAAGTCCAGCATGTGGCTGTGGTGCTGCGCAGGATGCTGGAAGAACAACCGCACACTCTAAAATGGAAAGCAGGTGAAGGAATCACACTGCAGAAGCGTGAGCAGGATTGGAGGCACTGGAAGGAACTGGTGAATCTGCCCAAAGCAGCTGCCGATCCCGGGGCCTTCCGACAAGCACGCCAACAAAGGTTTGAATGGTACGAGATTACTGATGCAGAAAATACCCAAAGTTTGTTTGAAAGCAGACAAGGCAAAGTACAAAGGCAAACCCAAAGCAAGTACAAATGCATGAGATGCGAGTGTGGGGGAGAAGTTTGAACAAATGTTACCATAGACAGATATTCCAAGCACCTCACGGTATATGCAACTGTGGTGTAGCCAAAGAACTGTGAAATGCATAGAAGGTCCTGGCAGGTGAGTATACCAGACAGCTGGAATTGTATAAAGATTCCTGGCAGGAGTACCAGGCGATATGCAAAGTAACAAGAAATACTACAGAAAGACTGTTAGAGAACATATTGCTTAAACAAGAACTTTGTTAGTCTAGTGAAGACCCTTGTGAGTCCAGTGAAGACCCAAAGGAACTATTAGCTAAAGAGACATTTTTGCCAACCTATTTGGGGGAAGGGGACCACCCTCTCAATGCCAAGGACTTTACCTTGGAGAACATTTTCATTTGAGTCATTCCTTTACTTTTGGTTTTGAACACTTTTTGCCAACATCAAGTTAAAGACATTTCCTTGCACCCTATGTTATTTTGTTTGTAATGTGTCAGAATAGGATGTTCTGGAAACAAGGACGACTTTTCAATTACTGACATCCTGGCACAGACAGATCCTTAATTTTTAGTTTCTAAGTAGGGAAGTTCCTCTTTAGAATAGGGCCATAGCGGCATTTTCACAACCCACTTTTATTTAATACATTTCTTTGATTGAAACTATGACTACTTTGTGTCCGGCTTTCCTTGCTGACTCCTCACATAGTGCACTGCACCACCATCCCACCCTCAGCAGCTGCCTACAGCCTTTTGCAAAAAGTATTGGACAATCCTAAAACTGTCTCTTAATGTTATAATTTCTCTGGCATTGTGAATGAACTTCATGCTATGTTAGATTATTGTCTCCCGCAAATCCAGTCATGTGCAGCAATGTAGAAGCTAGAAGTCACTCTGCATTATGTGGTTACAACCCAGATGGTCCTGCACTTTACGAATACTCCAGCAACCTAACCTAACATGACATCACATAACACACAAGGCAGCATGTGTGAAACACCTGAAAGCAAAAGTGAAAGGATCAGGTTATCATACGATTGATAATATATGTTTTTCAAAAGAAGGGAGGATGCCGAACAGTCTGTGCTCTGCTTGTTTTATTAATCCAACCCACGTCGCTCCTTAATGCTGCTATGTGCAGAACATAAATCGACTCCAAAAGTATGATGTTTTTGGTGAAGTACTTCCAAATCCAACGCTCATTCAATCTTTCTCCAAACGGATTGCTTGTTGGTAGCTGATAGCCAATAGCCAACATGTATTTCACGCTCTGGTCGGTATGTCATTTAAGAAATCTAGGACACTCTTGGGTATCTGGAATTATCGCTGCATCTCCCTCTAAACTTCAAAATACTGTGAAACAGTGTTTGCTGAGGCGTACACAGGCTGCAGACCCCATCCCCCACTGACAGAGACACCGTCTGTTAGGCCCGGCCTGCCCATGCATCCTCGATTGCAGAGGAGTGGAGAAGCAGAGAGGAAAGACAGTAGGAGGAGACAGGCAATAGACACCCGGCACACACTGCCAGCTATGATGATCACACGGGTCCCCCCTCCCCGGTGCCCGCTGTGTGCGCTTTGTGCAAGCAGCACGGGCGACCGCGTTCAGGGGCACCCTACAAGTGCGGCCGTCACCCCGCTACAAGGTACGTGGGGCAGACCTCCCCTGCGGGGCCAAAAGTGGGGCGGGAGCAGTTAAATCCCCTAAATTGCCGACCCGCACACAGGGCGCGAACAATCCAGCCTACAGATCCACTGTTCCGCGGCGTCCACACAAGCCCCCCATCCTGGGCGCCTGCCGTGTGCGCTGTAAGCGAGCAGAATAGGCGTCCGGGTAGGGGTGCATCCCACAAGTGTGACTGCCGACCCGCTGTGGCGGCACTGGTCACTAGTGAGGTGGGAGCAGGAAAACCACCAAGCAAAGGGTGCTAATAACAATCCAGGAAAAAGAAATAAACATACCCGGCAGTAATAGGGAAAGACCCGGCCATATTCAAACGGTGCACTGTGACACTTGCATACTACTGGCGCCTGCTTGCCGACCACAAACTGCAGTAAAACGCTGGTAAGACTCCACACAGAACAGTGGGACCGTCACATACAGGCTGGCACATTCTACTCTGAACAACAGGGTCCCAGCAGAAATACTCCAGTAGCGCCTCTGAGGGCATCTGGAAACATCCAAAAAGTGTATACACAAGTACCAAGAAGGCGGAGCCAATAGAGCACAGCTCCCATACCTGCCTGTAGAGCCCAAATGGAGAACTGATATGCAAGTGGAGTGTGGAGACGGACCCCCCTGGAATCCAGGACCGACGGTTCAAAGCGACCCTCACACTGAACCCCATACCTCTGCGCAATCCCCGCTCAAAACCCCAGCGGGACTCCCACAACTTATGTTCCCACCAGATCGGCGCCTTGAACCGACCAGTGCCACAGAACCGTAAAACACGAAACCACGGGCTCAAACCGGCTACCACCTCCAGCAAACCAGCCCTATCCACAAAGAAATGCCCAGGGGCAACAAGAGCGCCAGAAAGGGCCCCATGGATTCCTTCACAAACGTGAACATGGAGAAACAAGGAGTGGAAACCCCCAAAACTCCGTCCGCTAGTCCTTAGCCACCCAATGATGACATCTCAGACCCGTACATGATAGCGCTCCAGGCTGGATTTGAGGCAGTAAACAAGAGACTAGACGACATAGGAAACACGGTATCCTCTATCAAATCCGACCTACAACAGGTAAATACTAGGGTTCTGGAGGCAGAAACCAGGATAGGGGAGCTGGAAGATACCTCCGTCCAACACGGAAAAGACATAGAAGATATCAGGAAGAACTTAAAGACGGTCCAAATGAAATGTGAGGACTTAGAATCGAGATCATGACGCAACAATATTAGAGTGGTCGAACTAGAAGAGAAGCCCCTTAATATCCCAATGGGGGTATTCCTGGAGGAAGTGATATGCACTATCCTCCCGAAGCGCAATTCTCCCAACAATTCCTGATTGAAAGAGCCCACAGGTCCCTTGCTTCCCCTCCCAAACCAGGGGCTCCACCTCGAACAGTAATAGCCCGCCTGCTTAATTACTGGGACAGGGACCTGATCCTGAGGCTGTCCAGAGAGAAAGGGACCCTATTGTATGACTCAGCAAGAATACACATATACCCAGACTTTTCCAATGGAGTACAAGTAGCCGGGCCGATCTTTCGATCAGGTAAAAAAAAGCGCTCAGAGCCCGTGCTATACCATAAGCTATGGCATTTCCAGCCAGACTCCAACTGCAGATCTCCGGCAAGTCACAGTTCTTTGATACTCCCGAAGAAGCCATGGGCTATATTGAACGGAACATCGCGTTGCCCCCAGACAAAAACACCCAAACCAGCAGCTCCAACACTTGAAGGAACAAGAGTACCCGTAGAGATGCCTGAGTTAAACGCAGGTTCTGTTCTACCGTAATAAGGCAGAGCGGCCTTCGGGGCAGTCTGTCTGTCACAGGAAAGCAATGCGCTCACAGAGCCACCCGCTGCCGCAAAAGTTGACACTGTTACAAAGGGTCACACTGTCCATTTGTGGGGATGGTGAGGGAGGGGGGAGGAAGCAAGGGCCTGTTGCCCAGTTGGGAACCAAAGAAGAATAAACAGCAGACCCTACGGAGGATATCAGAACCACTGGCCTAATTACTGGCATGACCCGAGAAAGGGAAAGTTGGCAAAAACAAACAAAAAACTAACAAACGCCAACAACATACTACACCAGAACGGGGGACGACCACCAGAACTCATGAGACAACTCACCACAAATGACCTTAATAAGAAAGACACAGGGGATTAGACTTTTAACATGGAACATCAGAGGTCTGGCACATCCGATCAAAGGTAGAAAACTGATAAGCTATGCCAACAGGCACAAAATAGATATTCTTCTCCTGCAAGAGACTCACACAACCAGAAAAGTCACAGATACATTTGCCCAGACATGGGGCCAAATGAGAATTGCCACTAACTACTCGACCCAGGCAAGAGGCATGCTCACAATGATACACAAACGTGTTAACTTTCAGATAGCCAGAACTGCAATAGATGAGGAAGGTCGCTATGTGATCATATGGGGGACACTGTATAACATGGAAACGATCATAATAAATACTTATGGTCCTAATATCGATACCTCAAATTTCTATCTGGAAATCCTGGAACTGATATCGCCGGTTGGTCACGTCAACGTGATATGGGGCGGCGAACTGAACACTGTCCTCGATCCTAACCTTGACCGAACGGCGGCAGAAACCAATCTAAAGCCGCAGCTATCATACTCCAAACCATGTCCACGGTTCCCTTAGCAGACATTTTGAGGGAATTACACCCGCAAGAGGGGGAATACACCTTCTATTCGAGTGTGCACGGCTCATACTCATGCATAGATTATTGGCTATGTTCACCGAACCTCATCACAGTTACAAAAGACTGCGAGATTCTCCCACGGACAATGTCCGATCATTCCCCGGTCCTCTTCGAACTGACCCCGCAAAACCCCGAATCCACTTCCCGTATGTGGAGAATGCCTCCAGCCATGCTCAAGGACGACACAATGGTAGAAACACTTAGGGCGGACATAATAGACTTCTTCGAACGGAACGGGGATCGGTCGGATCTAATACTACAATTTGGGAAGCCTTCAAGGTGTGGCTGAGGGGTCTGATGATGATGCGGATGTATGGAACACTGAAGGAAATAAGAACAGAACTAGCCAACACCGAGCACATACTAAAGAAGCTAGAAACAGCACAGGTGCAGAACAATAACAAAACCTATCTTCACAAAATAGCTGAGCAACTCACAAACTTCAGATCACTAGCTGAACGCAAACTATTCTACATAATGCAACCCGTGAGAGCAAGAAAATGCGGCAAAGGAAACAAAGCCAGCAGAGCCATGGCCAACCTCATCAAAGCAGAACAAGATATGAGACACATAACCAGTATAATTGACACCAACGGAAGAGTACAAACAAGACCGGTGTATATAAATGAAGTGTTCTGAAACTTCTGTAATAAACTCTATACTAACACAGACACAGAATCCCCTGAAGCCCTGCAGGAATATATGGACTCTTTTCCCCTACCCAGTTTGGACGAAGCAGACAAGACAGAACTCGACCTCCCTTTAAACACTGAAAAATTGGAACAAGCCATCATGGACCTACAAGCAGGCAAGACCCCAGGTTCTGACGGCATCCCAATTGACCTATATAAAACATTTCAATCGGAACTTGCCCCAAAGTTACTAGAAATATGGGAAAAGGCACTGACCAGAGGGTCCTTACCAAACACAATGAGAGAAGCAATTATCACGGTTCTACTTAAGCCACAAAGGTCACCCCAAGACCCCGCCTCCTACCGCTGTTATCACTAATCAACTCTGACGCCAAAATATATGCTAAGGCAATCGCCAATCGTCTAATAAAATGTATGAACAAGTTAGTCCACCCCGACCAAGCGGTATTCATTCCCACCCGATCAACAGCACTAAACCTCAGTAGATTCTTCTCTATTGCTTCACAGATGGACCCGAAAGCCCAGACCATAGCTGTCACCCTGGACACTGAAAAAGATTTTGACTCTGTGTCTTGGAGGTACATGTATGCGATCCTAAGTAAAATGGAGTTTGGCCCAGTATTCACGAGATGCGTTCGAGTTCTATACACAGACCCAAGGGCTGCCGTCAGAGCTAACAACACTCTATCGACAAGCTTAAGGCTTGGAAGAGGCACCAGGCAAGGATGTCCATTATCCCCCCTCATTTTTGCAGCACTCACCATTGAGGGAATGGCAGCCAAATTGACATACAAACACAATTGGAGGGGAATACGCATTAGGGGACCCCCCAACTGGTATCACTATATGCAGACGATACTATGATATACCTCAGAAACCCAGAAACTCACCTCCCGCCAGTGATGAAGGAAATTCAGAAGTTCGCCAAGTATTCGGGATATCGGATAAACCAAGCAAAGTCTGAAATCATTCCTCTTTCTCCTGCCACAGTGCAGTGCCCCGCTACCACACAGTTCAAATGGTCACCCGTATCAGCCCGTTACCTGGGAATCATACTGTCCACAAATAAACAGACCTTAATGGCGAATAATTATGACCTCTACCTGGAACTCCTAGAACACAAACTCAGGGTGTGGGACAAACTCCTGATATCATTATACTGGCGCATATCATTACTGAAAATGGTGATTGTGCCAAAAACTACTATACTTGTTTTGCAACATTCCGATATGGCCTGGCAAACCATTCTTTCAAAAACTACAAAAAATGGCAACAAGCTTTGTGTGGAGCTGGGGAATAGCACGTATCCAGTGGTCCAAGATGAGTGAAAGGTATGAAACAGGGGGGCTCGTTGCTCCGGATTTTATATTGTATTTCCAGGCAGCTCAAGCACACTTCGCTAAGTACTGGGTAGCGACGGCAGAACCACACAAGCACACAGTAGCCGAGAAATGTACAGCAGCCCCACTGAACCTTAGAGCAATGCCGTTTGCCAAAGCCACAAGGAATAGGGGAGAACTTGGCCCGGTAAGCTCCACCGTGCGAGCCTGGTTCCGAATACCTGACAGAGTAGGATGCCAGAATCCATTTTGGTCCCATACCCCATTATGGCACTACCGGGATCTCGAACTCACCCTAGACACGGCTCTACAGAAGATATGGGACCCAGGAAAAGAAAAGCGGGTGGGAGACTTATATCCAGAAGGGAAGTTTGATACCCTAGAAACTGTCCGAGCAAAAGTGGGAACCGGGCTCACAACATCACTACAATACCACAGGATGAAAGCAGCATGTAAAACAAGTGGCCCTCCTTCCAGGACACCCCCCCCACACACCCATTTCTCACCGAAATCATGACAACGGAAGGCTTTACTGGCGGCATATCCACTTTATACCAGGCCGCCCAACGACACACCCCTTCTAAAAACACAATGAAAGCTAAATGGGAGAGAGACCTGAATACCCCTATAGAAGACACTCAATGGTCCAAATACTGCCAATATACCAAATCTGCCTCACTATGCGCAAACTTCAGACTGATTCAATTCAAAATACTGAATCACTTACATATTACACCCAACAAAATAGCTAAATGTAACCCCACGTTGAAGCCAGAATGTCCCAAATGCCAGTCCTCAACAGCAGACTCCTTTCATATGTACTGGTCATGCCCCCGTATAAAACAGTTCTGGACAGAGGTAGCTGAAAGGGTGAGTGATATCATAGGCCTTCAGATCACAGTCACACCCCGGAAATACATACTGGGAGACATAGGGAAGGTCCCAATTAAAACACGCCGGCTCTTTGCAGTGGCGGGAATGGTTGCCAAGAGAAATATCCTCAGAGCGTGGAAATCCAAAATACCGCCCACTCAGCAAACATGGCTAAAGGACATTATGTATGTACAGGAGTCTGAGGAGACATATGTCAGAAACATCACAGCGACCTGCCGGCCAAAGGACATATGGGCCCCCCGCGGAACTACTTGAGGCCAACCCCAGTCTCATCCGATGATGACTCATGCAACTCGTAGCCCGACCTGATTAGCACATCTCCGAAATAAACTACAATATCTATCCCACAGAAAAAAGAAAAAACATACTGTGCCCCGATAGCTATATGTTCAGTTAGAGTCAATTCTAAGTAGAAACACAAATAATGTATGTTCTTTACTATGCGTAATGGTCATGTGTTTTGTACGTCAGCGAAAAATAAAGTTGTTAAAAAAAAGGAAATCTAGTAACACAAAAATAATCAGTTAAAGTTGTCAACTGTACACACTCAGTAGAAAATGGAGCAAAGTATATGCTCACACAAATACACATTGTCCAAATACCTCAGACGTGCTTGTGTATGCAATCTGTACCAATAGATTTTAAATTAATATTCCAAAGAGCAGCATGGTTTCATAGACTACACATCAAAATATATTAAGATGTTTGGAACCCAATAATTATGTCACACCTACCTCACATCGTGTAAGGGGATGCTTCAATGTAACATTTTTGGTGAAACGATAGACGCCGCCATCTTTGATATGTGACTGCAAGACCCCTGGTGTTTTGTTCTATTTTAACAACACTGTAGGTTTACCCTATTTATGTACTTAAGAACACATAGTGCATTTACTGGTTGGGAGTAATGGGGGTATGCTAGTGAGAAAAGGGAGGGGTGACCCCCATTGAAAGACGGCACGAGAGCTGAGGTGAGCAAGGGGGGCAGGGGTCGAGGGTGGTGTTCCATGGGAAAAGGGAGCAGGTGGGTGGAGCCCCTCACCCTCTCATTAAGGAGATCGAACGAAAGACGTGTGACCTGTAGTCACGGTTGGAATGAGAATGCTGTCACAAAAGAGAATCACAGGGGCATTGAGGACGGCCTTCTCCGGGGAATTCGGTAGGTGGCAATCAGGGAGCCGAAAATTCTGTCTGTTGGAGTCAGGCACGAATACCGAAACCCATAGAAAATGACAATACATCGCATTATACAGAATTAGTTCAGAAACAAGCACAGAGCATACAGCCTTTCAAAGTTTTTAAATCATGTGGAAGTTTGACCATTTCCCGCGGGTTTTGAGTGGGATTGCTGATTCACTGGCTTCAGCCTCTGTGCACCGGCTTCAGCCTCTGTGTCTTCTCTCATTTGTGCAGATTGATTTTCACGGCTCATACCAAGAAGCTCACCGAGCTGGCGACTTTGGTAAGTCCTAAAAGTTTAACATGTATTATTAAAGCATTCTTTGTATGGTCTTTTTTTGTAGTTAAACATGTGTTATTGCTTCATTGGTTAACAACTGAAACCTTCTAGAAATAATATAGACAACAAATATAACTATCCAGAACCATTCAATATATAACATTAGATTATAAACATCATTTGTTACTATGACAAAGCAAAGAAAGCGCATTGACCAATCATTAGCAGGCATCTAAAATTATAAAAGATTTTGAGACCCTACTGCAACTTTTAAGAAGGTTATCTGTATAATATTCCAGAACTGGTGCAGGGCTAGAGAGAGATATCACCCCCAAACCCCTACCGCAAGCACTCAATCCTGATATCAGTCTCTTCAGTCATTCAGAAACCAATCCCCAGACACCAAATTCCTAAACGTTTCTGTTGTGGCCCTATCATCACACATCCTAAATCCTACATGGGCCGGGAGGATAGCTCAGGAAGCAAGACCACCATAGCAACTCCAGTTCGAATCCCGGTCTTGCGCTTCGAAACCGATCTCAGCTATTAAGAGCGTTATAAAAGAACAATTAAAATAATGATTTGCCCTCTCTTTCTCTTGGAATTCTCAATCTATCCCACAAGACTTCTTACAGTTGTAATAGAATTGACCTAAATCTCATGAATAAGCCGCTCATTAGAGATGGAAGATGGGCCTGATAAATTTGTGTTTGAGCTATTCTGGGAAATATATTCCCTTTCCATTGCTTTGATTTTAAGGCAGTGTAAATCCTGTAAACGTTATATTTTAGAACAGGTTTCTGTTCATATCTTCTGGCAACTGAATGGAACTTGTGTATCAGACACCAATTTTCGAGTGTCCAATAAGCACTAGTCAGTGAACCAGCCTACGTATTTCTTGTTAGTAAAATCCATGATCTCCTTAAATATAGCCAGTCATGTTTCTCTGATAGTATGTCTTAACTTATGACATTGAGGAAGTGCTGGTCTAACCTGATCTACAGTGCTAAGATGAAGGGAGATAGTGGCCTCTTCTAATTCTCATGGGTGGGGCAGACATCTGCAGATCTCGCACCCTGGACCTGTGGTTCACAGGTATGCACACTGATTCTATGTCAAGACCGGAGGCTCCCATTATGCTTCTCTTTCTTTTATTCGACAACAAAGAAAAGAGCTCAGCAGCAAGATATTTGTGCACCAAAAGTGAGTGTGCCATGAGTAATGTGCAGAAAACAGGTGCACCAAATATATATAATAAACATAGCAATGTAACAGTAATATAACATAAAAGGTGAGAGTCTCTGAAGAAACTACATTTCCCAGGGAGCTTGGCTCCAGTTCATTTTGCGGCCATCAACACGTGACCTAGTCCACCAATAGTAGTTCAGATCCCCTGCATGAACAGTCCTAAACATGATGACACTTCTTCTTTCTTTGCTGCTCACAGCAAGAGATAAGTACTTCATGTTTAGCACTGCTTACGCCATGATTTTATAATTTAAAAGATAACGTTACAAAATGTCATAATATGTTTACTGCATAGTTATAGACTTATACAAATTTTACTTTCAATATTCATTTAAAAAAAAATATATAATAATAATTTGTACCTTTATGTTGGGCTCCGACGTCAGTCCTCTGACCTCAGAGACCGCTTCACACGGTCACAACTGATCAGTTATTTATTCTGCTCGTCCAGCGGATTCGCCGACGGCTCGCGCCGGCTTCGCTGCAACGTCGTTGCGCTTTTGAGGTACTGGGAATCCGGCGCGGCCTAGTCGGACCACGCTGCACCGCATGCAGGCCGCCAGAGGAGCTCCTGCTCTCCGGGTCTTTTCCTCTACATTCCGGCGCTCGAGCGTGCATGCCCGTTATAATATAACGGTTCTTGCAGCTCGAGCGCCGGAATCTTTCCTCAGACAAGAGCGACCGTTTCTTCTCGCTGATTTTTCACCGCGCATATAGCAAAGAAATTCTCTATTCAGCATTTAAGAACAATTACAAAGCTGAACTGAAATAACATTACTGGGCAGTGAGAGAAGGCGTTCGGAAGCCCAGAAAAGAAAAAAAAAAAAAAAAAAAAGTGAGTAAGGTGCATTTATTTTATAATGGCAGAACAGTACTCGCCTCAATCAGATCAGACTTGGTCTGAGGCTGAGGGAGATCACTGTTACATAGATGAAGTGGCAATGGCTAATAGTTTTCAGAAGGTTCTGGGATCCCCTGTGGAGACCAGTGTTAAGAAAGCTGTAACGGATATGCTCATTCCCATACAAAATCGTCTAGATACTATGGAGGAGCATTTCAGAGGGACCTCCCCTCCTGGGAGGAAGAGAACACAGAAAAGGAAGCACCTTACAGAAGGGGGACGTATACCGGCTCGCAAGAGTAAAAGCTCTACGACCCCCCCGAGCCAGCCAACTAATGCCACAGCTGCCGTAACGGACGCCTTCTCAAGGCTGAAACAAGCCTTCATGAATAGGAAGGTAACCCCTTCACATCTACCCTCTTACCCCAAGGAGTAAACCAGGGGAACTAGACCCTCAAGCCCGGAGGGACACGGACAGGGCTCGGAAGAAGAAGATCATAACAAAAACGTCTATGACGCTGATCTTTCTCACTCCTCTCCAGATGAGGAATTTCATTTCGAGGATTCAAGACCCTCTGCATCAGGGATTGCGGCAGACCCCATCCCTAATGACACAACCAGGACCAAACCTTCTACTGAAGGTACATTTACCCCGGAAGACTTAATACACCCCAGGTCCACCGACTGGGAACCATCTTCCAAGACATCGAATTACATCCACCTTAGGCTGCACAAACCGTTTGATAAAGAAGTTCACGCCAGACTACGTGCTGAATGTCCACGACCAGACATTGCGGATAAAGTAGTTCTGACTCCAGAGCTCGATTCTAAAATGATTACCTTTTTGGGTAAAAACGTTAAAGACCCCAGGAAGGGCATTGATCGCGCCTGGAAAGCCTGCCAGGACAAAGTATTGGACATAGCAGGTCCACTAGCAAAAATCTCCGATCTTGCGAATTCAGCCATCTCCTCATCGGACCCCATCGACCCAGTGATACTGTCCGGTTGGGTCCAGAGGGCTATTTGCCTCCTGGGCAATGCCAGTTGCGCCATCTCAACAGAGTGACGGAAAGGCATCCTATACAAGATAGATGCCAAATTAACCGATCTGGCAGACACAGAATCCGGCCCAACGGCGCAAGGCCAGCTTTTCGGAGACCCTTTCATGAAGGAGATGACAAAATTCGTCGGGACATTCACAGCGTTAGACAAAGCACAGGCTTCAATTCAAAGAGTATTTGCAACCAAGGTTTTCTCCAGGGCCGGACGAGGAAGAGGTCGCTCTTCCAGCCGTTACTTCTTCGACAAGAGACCTCAACAATCTCGAGGTCAGCATAATTCCTGGCAAGAACGCCCTGACACTTTCTTCCCCTCGAGAGGTCATGGTAGAGGACGTCCCTGGAGGAGACCGGCCAGAGACCCAGCCCAGCAACAATCCACAGGTCAGTGTACTGATAACTGCGCCAGCACCACTAACACCTATAGGAGGGAGGTTAAGGATGTTTGCAAATGCTTGGGATACCTTATCGGGAGATGCCTGGGTCAGGGACACAGCTCGGGGTCTACACCTAGAGTTTTTTACACAGCCCGTTCAGACATGTCGCCCCACTCCCATAGTAATGTCTCTATCAGACCAAACCGCCTTAGACAGCGAAATGCTCAGTCTCCATCAGAAGCACGCGATTCGCCCCTGCTCAAGTCAGGGAGGCTTCTTCAGTCCCATTTTTCTAGTATGCAGGAAGCAAAAAGTGCGCCCAGTCATAAACCTCAGAGCGCTCAACGAGTTCATCCTTTACCGCCATTTCAAAATGGAAGATATACACATGCTCAGAGATCTTCTCAGACCGAACGACTGGCTAATGCGCCTAGACTTAAAAGACGCTTACCTCGCAGTACTGATCCATCAAACACACATCAGTTACCTCAGATTCTCCTGGAGAAACCGAGATTGGGAATTCACAAGTCTCCCATTCGGACTCTCTTCGGCACCTTGGGTATTCACCAAACTCTTAAGACCTGTAGTAGCTCGATTAAGAGAGCAAGGTGTTCATCTCATAATTTATCTAGACGACATTATTTTCATGGCCCAGTCACAGTAGTCAGTTCGGAATCAAACCGAACTGGCAATAAACTTGCTGCACAGCCTAGGTTTTCTTATAAACTGGGAGAAGTCAGTTCTACTTCCATCCAGAAATATGGAATTTCTAGGATTCATAGTGGATACACAGAATTAGCAGCTTCGACTCCCATCAGCCAAGATTCACTCTACCAAAAGAGAAATACGCAGACTCTTACAGAAGAACATGTTCTCCCTTCGAGAACTAGCAAGAGTGATAGGGCTACTTTCATCTTCCATCCAAGCAATATTTCCCGGCCCTCTTCACTATCGAGAGCTGCAAAGATTAAAAGGCCAACACTTAAGGAGAAACCTTTCTTATTCTCAACTCCTGACACTGTCTCCTCAAGCAAGGACAGAGCTCAACTGGTGGCTCTCTCACATGGAAGCCTGGAACGGCAGAGCCATCTTCGGCTCCGCTCTAGATATTATTATCGAGTCGGATGCCAGTCGCTCCGGTTGGGGAGCGAGATGGGGTACCATAGCTACGAGAGGGACTTGGTCCCCACAGGAGCTGGACCTTCATATCAATTGTGTAGAGCTTCTTGCAGGTTCCTTTGCAGTGCACTCCTTTGCCAAAGGCAAAGCGAGTTGCTGTATTTTACTAAAGATGGACAACATCTCAGCGGTAAGATACATCAACCATCTGGGCGGCACCAAGTCGAGACCCCTAGCAGAATTAGCCAAAGACTTCTGGCATTTCTGTCTGGATCACCAGATTTCAGTTACAGCGGAGTACCTTCCCGGCCTCTCAAATGCAGTAGCGGATTGGTACTCACACCACTCAACAGATTACAGCGATTGGAGAATCAACAGAGAGATTTTCCTCCGCCTTCAGGAGATCTGGGGTCCGATGTCCATAGACCTCTTTGCTTCCAGACTCAACTCCCAACTACCAGCTTTCTACAGCTGGTGGCTGGACCCAGCAGCAGTTGCAACAGACGCATTCCTACAGTCATGGTCCCAGGGAATACTGTATGCCTTTCCTCCTTTCACTATGATAGTGAGGACCCTGGCGAAGGCCCGTCAGGAGCATGCAAATCTGATCCTTATAGCACCGGTCTGGACATCTCAGACTTGGTATCCAGTTCTTCTGGAACTGCCTACGGATTCTCCAATACTACTACCCCAGTTTCCGGATCTCCTATTAGATACATCAGGTCAACGTCATCCTCTCCTCCTCAACAGATCTCTGACCTTAGCAGCCTGGAGGATTTCAGGTCAAGATGGAGAGTCCCAGGCATGTCTCACAAAGCGATCAACCTTATCGAAGAGAGTTGGGCTCCTAGTACCCGGAAGAGATACTCCAACTCTTGGAGCTTCTGGAGCTCCTGGTGTCGTGAGAAAGGATTACATCCAATTTCAGCACCTAAAGAAGAGATTTTGAATTTCCTAGCATCTCTAGCGGAAAAAGGGCTCGCCTACAGGTCTGTGAACACCTACCGTTCAGCAATTTCCGCAGGTCATGACCTTATCCAAGGAGTACCAGCAGGAGAACACCACCTCGTCTGCAGGTTGCTCAAGGGTGTAAGGCTTACCGTCCCACCTCCAGCTCACTATGACAAGCTTTGGGACGTTAATAAAATACTGAACCTTTTTCTGGCATGGCCCAATAACAAAGAACTATCGCGTACAGCCCTATCTGGCAAACTCACTACTCTACTCTGCTTGGTCTCCTGCAGGAGAGTCTCAGACATCCGAGCTCTAGATCTAGCAGGCGAACCTTTTCTCCTGATGGCATTGTATTCCATATTCATAGAAGAACAAAGTGCAATTCCAGGGTGATTTCCTAGCCCGCCTTTAGAGATCAACCGAAGCTCTGCTTGGTTAAATGCTTGAAAGTCTACGAAGAAAAGACGTCTCCACTCAGAACCTCCCCTAACGGGCAGCTACTGATCGCTCTGCGTAAACCGCACAAAGCAGTATCAGCACCGACCTTAGCACGTTTGGTCCGGTGGACGCTAGCTCACGCAGGGATAGACGCTAAGCATTCCGGAGCCCACTCAGTTAGAAGAGCCATGGCCTCTAAAGCATTTCAGGCAGGAGTTCGCCTAGAAGATATCATGAGGATGGCAGACTGGGCTAGTGAATCAGTTTTCAAACAATTCTACCTAAAGCCAGTAGATCAGCCGGCATCTATTGTGGTAAGTAAGCTTTAAACAAGCATAATGGGAGCCTCCGGTCTTGACATAGAATGAAGATTTTCCATAATAACTTACTAGAAAGTCTTAATTCTATTAAAGACTCGGAGGCGAGCATTATTCCACCCGGCGAGAAAATAACATTTTACCTGATGTTAATTAAAGATGCAATGAAAAGATGAATGTTCTGAAATTTACATGTACCCTATCGGAATAACTCCAAGATTTTCTCCCACCCTGATAAGGGATCTAGGGTTGTCATATACAAGAGACTAAAATGTTCCTTTTTCTTGACAGCGCCTGCAGACAAGTCCGCCTGATCTCGGCCCGACACAAGTTCTTCTTCTTCAAGTTAGCTACAATTATCTCCTACTATGGACAGCCAAGTTCGCAGCCCAGAAAGAGGAAGTGTCATCATGTTTAGGACTGTTTATGCAGGGGATCTGAACTACTATTGGTGGACTAGGTCACGTGTTGATGGCCGCAAAATGAACTGGAGCCAAGCTCCCTGGAAAATGTAGTTTCTTCAGAGACTCTTACCTTTTATGTTAAGATATTACTGTTATATTACTGTTACATTGCTATGTTTATCATATATATTTGGTGCACCTGTTTTCTGCACATTACTCATAGCACACTCACTTTTGGTGCACAAATATCTTGCTGCTGAGCTCTTTTCTTTGTTGTCGAATAAAAGAAAGAGAAGCATAATGCTTGCCTCCGAGTCTTTAATAGAATTAAGACTTTCTAGTAAGTTATTATGGAAAATCTTTATTCTCTCTTGCTCTCTGCTCAATCGCCCCTTCAATTTTAAGTGAGTCTCACTTCTGAGATTCCTAGGAGCCACGTATTTATACATAGGATTGCTGAGGTACATACACAATAAAAGAAAACAGCTGCAGACTCCGGCAATAATTTGGGAAAAGGCATTATCCCCAGAAATTATGACCTGCCCCCAAGGTCCATGTGACCATTAGCCCACTGCTCTGGCCCTCCTTTGTGCCATCTGCACAGAAGACAAAACAAGCATTGGCAATGCCAATAGCTTTGGCTTTCGTGTAGACATGGGAAAGGCATTTGACAGGCATTGCTGTAATGGTACTAACTGGTCATTGATGGTAGCAGAATTAAAATCGTACACATAACTTGGCATATGATAGCAGTGCATGGAAAATGACATATAAGCAAGCCAAAACGTATGGCTTTGCTAATGCTTTTTCTTACAGGACTACAGTGAAGGACACGCATGATGCTTATAAATAAAGCTAGACAGGGCTAAAGGCAGACATGGTTAAAACGTTTCTATTACAACTGCAGTGCATTTACAGCACCAATTAAACCATTTGCTCTTACAAGACAGCTTTGAAAAACCCCTGTCAGGCAAATTTGAGTGCAAAGTTTGATTTTTAGGCTAGATAAAGTTAGCTCAAAGAGATCCTTGGAGGGTGTGTTTTGGGCAGTTAAGAGCAGGAAGTGGGTGGCACTGGCAGAACTCCAATGCATTCGTTTTGGTGTGCCGCTAAAGCACCACCTAATAGCAAAACTAAAAAGAGGGCTAGAGCAGGAACAATAGCAGGCCAAGATGGCCACTGATCAAATGGCACTTGGCGGCCATGGAGCAGAAAGCCGTCCTTGATGCTAGCAGCTCCAGTGATGGATATGACTGGGCTGACAGAGGTGGGTGAGACTGGAAGCCTCGAAGAGGAGCGGGCATTACATGAACAGGCAGGCTATTCAGGTTCAGTTAGAATGCTATGGATGTCCTCTATATTAGTAGCAATAGACCACATTCCAATCATTCTAATAGGCTCTGGCGCGGGTGTCTGAGAAAGAAGGTTTTATGTCATTACAATGACATAGCATTACACTTGTGAGTCAGATCTTGATTAAGTGAACATTCTTACTCCTCTTCGTTGTTAATGTCGAGGGGATCCATAGAGATGGTGATGTGGGCAGCCAATGCTGGTCAAGCAGATGTAAGTTTCCCTGTTTATATCCAAGAGCTGGGACTGCTTTTGATTCTCCTCACAATGATTGGAAGTATCTTCCTGGTAGAGCAGCAGAGTGACCCGTGCAGCTGAGAGAGGGCAAAGCATGATCAATGCTTCTGAGAAGGGCCTGGTACCAGAGGGTGGGGATGCAAATATCTGACTATGGTACCGTTTTTGCACAACAGTCCTCGAGGTAATTATATAGCCTTTTCCTCTTTAGCAGAGTGTCCGCCAGCTTGTACGAGATTTAAAAGCAAGCCATTTAAAAAAAAACACAACTATTTTAAAAACCTCCCTTGAAAAGAACCTCTCAATGTTTCATGCTACTTAGAAAAATACCATAGTCCACGAGATAGCTTTTTTTTCTTTTGGATACAGACCATGACAAATAAGGACAGATTTGCATAGTACTTAGTTTTAATCTGCCATATGTGTTTATTACAAGTGGTTTTAGGAGGTCCCACTTTACCTCTTCCAGTTCACCTGTCTCATATGGACCTCGAACAAGGGAGGTGGGAAACAGTTGATGGCCACTGGCTGCATTCTCCCAGCAGTTCTCTTCCCAGCAAAGGCAACAGTCCATGGAAGAGTGGGTGAGCACACCAACCATCCCCCCGCACGCACATACACCAACTCAAAAAACCCACAACCACCCATGTCCCAGAGGATACACTGCCTGTGCACTGAACACAGAAAAGGGGTGTTACTTTCAATACAGTCCTGCCGAGGAAGAGACAAAAGTAGCATTGTCCTTAAGGCAGCCTAAGAAGGCCATAAATGCTAAAACAAAAACGGAAAATAGGGCTTGGCAGCTCTGACAACGGCAAGAAGTGTAATGTGGAATTGGAAGCATGGTGACAAGGATCTGTCCAGTGCCGGATGACCAAATAGGCAAAGTAGGCACCAGCCTATGGGCCCCACCCCTTTAAAGGGCCCGCGGCAACGGATCAAACACATGCTAATGAACACATACGTTCTGAGAGTGGAGGAGGGGCGGGGCTTCTGACGCAGCAGGGCTGCATCTGCCGGATAGAGACGTTAAAGTAATGGTGCAACGATCTGTGGCCGATGAGTTGGAGAAAATGAGCCCTATCAGTCAGTCGGGTGTGGCCTGACGAAGATTGCGGCAGCTAGGCAGTGGGGTCAATACCCTTTTAGGTTAATTTCTGGTGGTCGGCAGAGCCGTACCCGGGGTCCGTGAACCTCCAGCTCTTGGAAGGCCCTAACTCCTCTGCGTCACAAAGAAGTAGAGGGGCCATACAAGAGCAATTAGTTACTGCTGTTTATTAGAAGAAACAAGCAGGGACACATTTGTGGAGCGTAGGTGCAAGGCAACTTCTCAACCGAGTCGGGCTCGCAGGCCCGTTTTGTACCTGAGTGACGTAACAGTTTGCGTCACCTGCGAAAGCTCATCCCCCGAACCTATCGCCACTCTGGGTTGGTTCCACGAGTGGTAGGTTCACTATAGGACCATATAGTGGAAAGGGTTATTGGTGGATCAGAGGACAGGTGGTACTATTGGTTCATCCCTAGAAATGGTTACTTCGAAACTGATAAATGGAGAGAGTTAGTGATTGGTTGTGTGGTATTGTCATCAGTTGTTAGCCCCCCACGTCCTGATTGGTCCATCAGTGGGCCCCCAAGCCTGGGACCATCGTCGTTCCCAGCCCGCGATGTACCTGGTGCTGGAAACAATGTATGACTATGCGTCAGTGAAAAACAATGGGCAGGTTCTGCTACTGCCATTAGAGCGCTCCTTTCCCATCGTCGCCTGTGTCTGAGTTGTTACGACTTTGTTGCATGTTGCAAGAGGGGCCTCAGACGTGGGACACCAGTGCTTCTTCAGTCTTTGGGAATTGGCATTGTATCAGGTCGGCCTCGTCACGTGTTGAGAGACCATGGCTGAGGCAGAATTACAGGGATTTAATTTGTATTTTGCTTCGGGTAGTCGCGGCGGTAGCAGGTGTCACCTAGGTTTGGAGAGCGCAGAATGTGGATTGCAACATAATGACCTTGGCTGTGGTGGCTCCAGCTAGGGGCTGTTCTGCGTACTCAACATCTTGTAGCTCTGTAGTTTCTATGAGCCGCTACTGGCCTGTCAGCTTTGCTCTGAGGCCGACTCCGGCTTGGGCTGTATGTCATGGCATAATGTCCATTGGGCAAGGGGGTGTGGGGCGTAGTGTGATTCCTTGTGCATCGGTCCATCTGCAGGGTCTTATCCTCAGGGTTAGTAGCATGAAGCCTCTCCAAGCATATACACTATCTCTTCCGGCGTCTTGCGTTTCTTCGATGAGGTTGCTGGCCTATGTGGAAAATAATAACGATGCACGTCTGTGAGTGTACATGCTCCACTAAGTCATAGCACCGAACGTCTTCTTCATGTGGATTGGTGCATGAATGATCCAGGTATGCGACAGCACATGTGTTTTCTGTCTGGCGTGGCTATGTCATCATGTAATCTCTAACGATGGCAGCCTGGGTTGCAAAGTGTTTACTCGAGCTGGTCCATGCAATCGTTCCCAGCTCCGTCTTGGTTCCCGCCGCGTATCTTGTGCGTATCTTGTGCAGGATGCAGTCTGGTTTCGCAGGTGGAGCATGGTCACGGTGTGTGTTGGCATTCGGGGCAGTGGTCAGAGGTGCGTACTCGTGTGGCCGGTTGTTCTTTGGCCGTGACGTCAGCTTCCAAAGTTTAGGCATGGCTTGAGGGAAGGGACACTCCCATTTTTCCTCTTCAGTCCCCCCTCTGGTCGACTTGTCAACCACAAAATGATCCATTCTTTTATCGTCTCGTAAGCGCCACACCTTTGTTATTCCTGCCAGATGTCCGTAGTGGTTAACATGATTTTCGAACGACCAATACATGTATACACATCCACCACCGGGTTTACAATAAACCCAGTTCCCAACATATTTCCTCGGATTTTGTGGATTTTCAACTTTTATTGATGGTGGGTACAAGTCTGCTTCCACTATCTGCTGTAGTAGTCTTTCACGTTCTTTGATGATCACGTCCGTTTGTAATTCGTCGTCTGCAGGCATACGGACATGCATTCTGATAATTTATTCTGCTGTCCGCTTTGATCTTGCCATCCATAATCTTATTCCCAGAAACAATGGCAGTCCCAGTATTATACATCCTGCTAACACCTTAAGGCCATCTGCTAGCCATGATGCAATCCACGACCAGAGGCACGAGAACCAGCTTCCATCCTTTTTTGTTCCCTTAGCTTCTTCCTCCATCTTCGCGTACATCTTTGCCAATTGCGACACTGCTTTTGATAGTGTACCATTATCTTCGTCATTCTCAGGGATGAATGTGCAGTAGGAACTCCCAATCTTTGCGCAAACTCCTCCTTCCATTACAGTGAGGAGATCCAACACGTATCTGTTCTGTAAGGCCACCATCTGTAAAGCTCTGAGTTCTTCTTTTATGGCGTTGAATCCATTCACCATGGAGTTTATTGTCATCATCAGCTCCCACCTCGCTATCTGCAGCCATTTCGCATTTGCGTATGCTTGTATCCCCGGATGTATTATTGATGAGAAGAACATAGCCGTTCTACTGAACAGTCTTTGAGGTGCTGGAATTTCGTTGAGTGCTGTTTCTGATTTCCCCCAGAGGTAGTTTCTGGTAAGATGTTCTCCTTGTCTTTTTATTCTCGTCAGTGTTTTGTCTGGTGGAGTGTCAACCTGGGATGTGCAGTCAGTTTGTCCCAGTGACCCTTTCCTTCTCCTGTTCCTTTCATCCATTTTGATGTGTTTCTGTGGTACTACCAGGGAGGGCACATTGACGTGTAGCAAGGTACATACTCCTCCCCAGTCTTGTGGTAGGCTTTACCCCCGATGGCCCCATAGTGATCCATGAGTACCGCTGTTCCTGCGCCCCCCTCGGAAACTTTACTATTCTTTTGCATCCTTTGTTTACTCCTACAGCAATCTCGCCATCATTTTGGCAACATAGCGTGGGGGCCGCCACGGGAATTATTGTTAATGGCTCCTCTTCCTTATCCAACCAGGTGAGCAGGCCTGCACTCTTTGCCCACTCCTTATAGCATTTATTGTTTTCCTCTTGCACCATCACCACTGGAGCCTTTGCCAATGTCAGGATCTTACTCCCTATTACTCAATCCACCCATCCATTCTTCGTGTACACCTTGCTGAAAATCAGTATCAACGGCCTCTCCCAGCGTCCCGGTTCTCCTCCTATCTCTCTTGCGCCCCATTTGCATGTCAGATAGTTCAGTGTCACTTCTTTTGTCTACCCTTTGTCTCGTCCTTCTGTTATGTACTGCACTCCCACTGTGAGCTGCCAATAGTTGTCAAACATAGGTAGTGTTTTGATGAAGTTATCTTCATATGGGTATGTTGACCTTGATTTCCATCTAAGCGTTGCTGTTTTACCTTGGAACCGTCCTCGTGTCTGAAACAGTACTAAGTACAGGAGGCACTGTTACTTCTGTGGCAACAAACGTTCGGGAGGCACTCATGGCGTACAGGATCAACGAGCAAACGTAACAGCTGTCCTTTGTTGCATCTTTACCAATTTTGAACATGTGTTTATACCACATGTTGTTTGAGACATGTGCAGACTCTGTGAGATATGTGTCGACCCCATTTACATAAGTGGAAACACTACGTTCACTTCTTCTTACCTTTCGTTTTGGACTATCCGTACCACCTGACACAGTGCTCTTGGCAGCTGAAGTAGGGGAAATATTAGTGTGGGGTGTTGCAGGTGCATGCAAAGCGCAGTAGGCCTGCCAGATAGTGGCAGTTATCAGTCCAGTGGTCAAGAATACCAATAACATTGTAATCACAATTGTTGCAACCACTGGCATGTTGATCTTACCTATGCTGCTGTCCTGCAGCTATTGTGTCGAGATGATATAGGTGCCCACCTGAAATTGTCTAAAATTTTGCATTATTATTGTTAGTATTTGTTACTTATTTAAGCCCTGCAAATCAAATAATCATTGAATGCCCATGCGAAAAGTTCCTCCCACACCCTCCTAACTGCCCTGTTTCTCAAAGCGGGTAGGGCTTCGTGGAGGTGTGGGTCTGACTGTACTATAAATTGAACAAAGGCATTATAATAAACACTGGCAGTCTAGATCTTGAATACGTTGGCCTTCTGAGCCCGTACATGAACTGGTGTTACAATGCTTCTGGGTGGTCGATGGGAGGCAACATTTAAGCCTGGGCAGTCATTAGTGTGTTTTCATTATATATTCACATATACCATTACAATGCGCAAGACCTGCATTTGCGAGACAAAAAGGAGAAGAGAACATGCACGTGTTACACAGTGTGGTGCGTATTGCCAATACCCCTGCCAACATTTATTGCTTATTTTATTGCATTCTGTATTATCCCGATAACTTTTTCACATCAGATCTCAATCAGTTGTTCAGTGGGGACAGTTTGTGTCTGCGACCTCCTGAGCATGGGGTGGGCTACGGGCTGTGACTTGTTTGTGTCCTTAGGAGTATCTGATGCTTCTGATGTTTCTTTTCTGCCATCTGTCGTCATGGTTGCTGATGCGTTGGCCCTGTCGCTGCTTTGGTGGGGCGAGGTTGGTCCTTTGTAGGCCTTGATGTCGTGGATATGCGTCCAAACGTCTTTACATACTAATTTTACAGCCCTAGGTGCTACTCTTTCTACTACATGTGGCCCTGTGAACCTTGGAGTGTTCCAATTATGGTTGAAACTTCTCAATAGTACATTGTTCCCCTCTTTCACCGTACACTGTCCTGTTTGGTCCTCATTGTTAGTTGTTTCTTGTTGATCATTCTCTAACCTGCCCTGTGTCCGCCAGTAACCAGGGAAGTAACATAATCATACATTTCTCGTCCAAATACATCATTAGCTCCCTCGCAGTCGTACAACGCCCTTGTGGGTGGTGTTAATGGGAGGTGCATTTGTCGCCCGGTCACCACCTTGTGGGGGCGTGAGGTGGTAGTCCGAGCCAGGCTTGTTTCGCAACTCGAACAAGGCTAGAGGAAGGCAGTACAGCTAATTCTTCTTAGTAGCCTGCTGCGTTTTTTTCGCAATGGATTCTTTTAAGAGGCCGTTGAGACGTTCACAGACACCATTGGCTTGTGGGTGGTACGCACAGACAAATAAATGTTTGATCCCAAGTAATCCAGGGATGTGCTGGAATAGTTAATTCGCGAAATGGGCACCATTGTCTGATCTTAGTACCTCGCAAACCACCCATCTCGGGAACACTTCCCTCACCAGAAATGTTGCTGCCCCAAGTGCGTCAGAAAGAGAGCACGGGCCAGCCTCAATCCACCTTGAGAAGGGGCACACTACCACAATCATGTGTAGGTGTAGGAAGGGTCCTTCAGGCCGTGGTATTGTACCTTTGATCACTCGTAATGTGTGACCGGCCATAAATTATTGGCAGGTGAGGCAATTGCTGATGAAGTTTGCTGTGTGCGCATTTAATTCGGGGCAGAACCATAACTCTTTTATTCATGCTGTAATGACCTCCTTTCCTGCATGAGTGGGGTGGTTCAGTTGGGCTAGGGCTGTCTTTAGTAGGTCCAGGGGCATAACAACGTTTCCTGTGTTACTCTGTCTCAATATGCATCTGTTGGGGACATTGTGCATCCTCTTTTTACCCACAATTCTTTCTCTGCCAATGGTCCTGCCGCCTGCAGCTCCATAATTTGTGTTTCTGGGAGATGTGTGTATCCTTCTTTCATTATCATCTGTCTTGCCCTCCCCCTCTCTTTTTGTTTTTCTTGGAGGTCCCACATCTCGCCGAAGTATGCAGCATGCTTTGCATGGGAGTCTGCTGCTTCATTACCTCTAAATATTGGATCTTCACCATTTGTATGTGCCTGACATTTCACCAGTGCTAGTTCATGTGGGTATGTTATGACTTCTATTAGTTCACCCAGGAGGAGAGCATGTTGCCATCGTAGCCATCTTATTAATCCTGAGTGTACTGTTGGCATGACGTAGGCATTGTCTGAATAGATTGTTACTCTTTTGCTGTTGCTTTCTTCTAAGGCCAGTATGAGGGCCACTAATTCTGCTGCTTGTGCCGAGTATTGTGGGTGTAAGCCTCCAACATGTTAGGGTAATTCCTGGTGGTCGACCTCCAGCTCTTGGAAGGCCCTAACTCCTTCTGCATCCCAAAGAAGTAGAGGGGCTATACAAGAGCAATTAGTTACTGCTGTTTATTAGAAGAAACAAGCAGGCACAAATTTGTGGAGCGTAGGTTCCAGGCAACTTCTCATCCGAGTCAGGCTCGCAGGCCCGTTTTGTACCTGAGTGACGTAACAGTTTGCGTCACCTGCGAAAGCTCATCCCCGAACCTATCGTCACTCCTGGTTGGTTCCCTGAGTGGTAGGTTCAGTATAGGACCACATAGTGGAAAGGGTTATTGGTGGATCAGAGGTCAGGTGGTACGTTTGGTTTATCCCTAGAAATTGTTACTTCGAAAATGATACATGGAGAGAGTTAGTGATTGGTTGTGTGGTGTTGTCATCAGTGGTTAGCCCCCCGTGTCCTGATTGGTCCATCAGCGAGCCCCAAGCTTGGGACCATCATCGTTCCCAGCCCGCAATGCACCTGGTGCTGGCAACAATGTATGACTATGTGTCAGTGAAAAACAGTGGACAGGTTCTGCTACTGCCATTAGAGCGCTCCTTTCCCATCGTCGCCTGTATCTGAGTTGTTACGACTTTGTTGCAAGAGGGGTCCCAGACGTGGGACACCAGTGCTTCTTCAGTCTTCGGGAAATGGCATTGTATCAGGTCGGCCTGGTCACATGTTGAGAGACCATGGCTGAGGCAGAATTAAGGGGGATTTAATTTGTGTTTTGCTTCGGGTAGTCACAGCAATGGCAGGTGTCACCTTGGCTTGGAGTGCGCGGAATGTGGATTGCAACATCACAGCCTTGGCTGTGGTGGCTCCATTCAAGGGCTATTCTGCTTACTCAGCATCTTGTAGCTCCGTAGTTTCTACGAGCTGTTCCTGGCCTGTCGGCTTTGTTCTGAGGCCTACTTCGGCTTGGGCTGTATGTCGTGGTATAATGTCCATAGGGCAAAGGGTGTGGGGCGTAGTGTGATTCCTTGTGCATAGGTCCATCTATAGGGTCTTATCCTCAGGGTTAGCTCAAGTACATTCATGCCCACAAACACTTTGGAGAGGGTTCCCTGGTCTCTCCTATGGCTGTGTCATACTTTGCTGGTTCCAGCTCCATCACTGCTGGCCCCCTGCTCCCCTGTAGCATGACTGGCCAGTCTGTAGTGTTTGGTCTACTATTCCGCTCATGCATGAGGAAGCCTAGCCCATCTTCATTTAAGTCTGTTCTTCCTGTTCTAGTTCAGACCATGGCGGTTGGGCCCAGGTGCATTGTGGTACTTGTAGTCCCCGTTCTTCTCATGGCATTTCTGTTTCCAGGGAACCACTTTGTAAGATTAGAGAAAGAGAATTGGTCAGGACAGAGATTGAATGGCATCGGCTCAGGGAAAGGGGCACCAATATACATGGATGGCCCCATGCAGCCCGGGTATCTGGGGACAGGTGTCTGCCTCAGCACTCCCAAGCCACCTGTGGGGTCCGTGTTCTACCTTGACAGGGTCAAACCCATGACTGTCACGTAAAATGATCCTGTTAGTTTGATAGACCTGTACGCTGCTAGGTCATTTTAATGTAAAATTTTGAATTTTGAACTCTTTTATTTTAATTTTCTGTTCTAAATGTCCTGCAGTATCTAAATATAATATTTTTTACTTTATCTTTGGTTTTATTGTCTAAATTTTAATTGTATTGTCTGTTTTTTTTAAATTGTTAAGATTTGTTTATATTGAAAGCTTGAATGGTTCAGCCGAATCAATAAATAATTAAAAATATATATATATTTTTAAATTCTAAACTTTAACAAACACATTTGTAAAAAAAGAAACATAATTTGATTTTCTTTTCTAATATTAACACATTTTGACTGTGAGTATTTGTTCCATTTTAAAATCACAGGTGGAGATGTCCTGAGTCAGTATGAACTTAACTTTAATTACCTGAAGGCACACTGGTAAGAGCATGTTATGTTTGTCTTTGCTCAAAGAAGCTGGCTATGCCGATTACAGAAAGTAAGAAGTGTGACAAAAAAGAGGATGTTAAATGAAGCACCATTAGTTGTTTTCAGGTTTGAAAAAATGGCTAAAATTACTTTCAGAGATTCCGTGGCCCAAAATAGTGGTTCCCAACTTGTGTAACATCACACCAGGGGAAAGCAACATTGCCTCTTCATCTGATTAACCTACAGCCTGATATATAAATATATATATATATTCAGTAAAACAACTTTGTTAAAGGGACGTTATGGTTAAGTTGCGCTACTAAAAACCTATGAAATTCAGTAAAAAAACTTTGTTAAAGGGACGTTATGGTTAAGTTGCGCTACTAAAAACCTATGAAATTCAGTAAAAAAAACTTTGTTAAAGGGAAGTTATGGTTCAAAACAAAACCGAAACCCCCTGAAATTCGCTAGTTATGTTAAGCTAAGCAACCATAACTTGTGCCACCACTGTGCATTGCTAAGACTAACACCCAGGACATCAAAGATGACATCACAAATGTCATTGATGACATCACTGATGACATCACATGTGCATTTACTTTTCATGAAAAGTATGTTCAAGGGATTCTTATTATAATGTTTGCAAAAAAGTGTCAAGGATCATTGGAATAGATGTCATGAGCTATGTAGTGCATTAAGCAATGCATTGATATAAATAGCATTGTATTATGAAGTTCTTTACAGTATACTAAGCTACTCATGTATAAACATAAGCATTGTGTGCAGCATACATGATGGAGGTGCAATATTCATAATCTTCCCATGTTGAATAGTGAAATGATAAATGCTTTCTTATTAGAGTTTTGTGTACTGTACAACATGTAATAAGTAGCTAATAAAACCCATTTACTATATAATTTCATTATTACATACAAAACACAAAGACACAACAACACATACAAATATGAGTATATAAAGGGAAAGTAAAGTATGCAAAAAAGCAGCAGTAGAACCAGAATGTGTTCGTAACCTAACTGATTATCTCTATGCACAGAAATGATTGTTCTGCTTCAAACCTACTACTTCCCTATGTATAACTATCAAATGATGTGACTGCACCCTAAAGAAAGTAATGTAAATACAAATATGAGCATATTCAGAGAAAGTACAGTAATAAAAAAAACAGCAGAATAATAAGAAAGTGTTGATAATCTTACTGATTGTCTTCATACAGAGAAAGCATTGCTATCTCTCAAGTGTGTATTCTCCTTATGTATATGTTTCATATGCTGTGAATGAACCCCAAATGAATTACTGTAAGAACATATTTGAAGTATAAGTCTACAAATATAGTACTTTTTGATTTTTTTGTTCCTAAGTATTACTGGTCAAGATATATCACTAAAGGAAAAAAGACAGAGCCAGACATGTGATGTTATCAGGGATCAATGACATTTGCGATGTCATCTTTGATGTCCTGGTCTGGGTGTTAGTCTTAGCAATGCATGGTGGTGGCACGAGTTATGGTTGCTTAGCTTACCATAACTAGCGAATTTCAGGCGTTTTTCATTTTTATTTTGAACCATAACGTCCCTTTAACAAAGTTTTTTTTACTGAATATATATATATATATATATATATATATATATATATATATATATATATATATATATATGAACAAACCAGTTTAGCTAAAAAATGGTGCTCTCCCTCATTATTACAGTACAAAAATGTCTAACTATTTCACAAAAGCGCAGTGGGCATGGTATAGGTAAATCTATACTAAATACCATACCCTTCTTAAAACAGTTCAAGGAGATGTAACCAATTGACCAGAGGCATATGACAATCACAAATCATCACTGAAATATATGAAGAGTATTTCAATGATAGCCTCACAGTTAGAAAATTCATGTTTGTAAGAACACATATAATTCAGCATCAATGTTCAAACCTTTCGGTTTCAAGGTGTCAAACTTACAAATGAGCATGGCTTCTAATTGCCTAAATCTCAATTCACGGTTGCCTAATCTTTTGTTCAGTGGTATATGGGCCAACCGCGTGAAGGATAGAAATTTCACATCACCATTGTGCTTCTCTTGGAAGTGACTAGTGAGAGGGTAGGTTAGATCTCCATTTTTGATGGCTCTGTTGTGTTGGATAATCCGCATCTTTAAAGGGCCTATCATCGAGCGTATATAATGAAGGCCGCAGGTGCATGTGATCACATATACTACATATTTCGTAATGCAGGAAATTCTATGTTTGTATTTCCAACATTGGCCATTCACACTCCGAAAAGGAACCTTAGATACACGATTGCACAGTTTACAATGGGCACATTTGTAGAAACCAGTTCTACTCATCTGAGTCATCCTTATATTCTCTGCTGATCTGGTATTTACCATACTTGGAGACAACATAGTTTTAAGAGTTGGAGCCTTATGATAAGTGATGTGGGGGACGTCATCCAAGACAGACTTAAGATGAGGGTCAGTAAGCAGGACCTTCCAATGTTTGTTCATGATCATTTTAATTTCTTTGGCTTGATGGTTAAATCCTGTGATAAGCCTGATTTTGTTGTCATTTGTTTTCTTTTTTCTAGACAGTAGGGATTCTGTAGTAGGTATTTGTGCTTTCATGTAGCTTTTGGAAATAACATTTTTCCCATAACCACGTCTGATAAATCTCAGACTGATGAATTTGGCTTCACTTATGTAATCACTGCTGTTGCTACATGCTTTTTTCGCTCGTAACAATTCTCCATATGGAATGGAGTTTATTAGGGTTCTAGGGTGATGACTCTTGGCGTGGAGAGTAGAATTGGAACTCGTGGGTTTCCTTTATAGTTTAGATGTCAGCTTTTCATTTTCTACCTGGAATTCGATATCTAAAAATACCAAATTGTGTTTGCTAATTACTATTGTTAACTCTAAATTAAATATGTTATCATTGACTATGTTCACATATTCCGAGAGCTCCAATTCAGTCCCATCCCAAATAATAAACAAATCATCTATAAAACGGTACCAAACTTTTATGTGTTGGGTCCAATGTTCCAATTCTTCCGTCCACGCCTGATGTGTCTCCCACCATCCCATGTATAGGTTGGCGTATGTGGGGGCCATACACGACCCCATTGCTGTCCCTTGTATTTGCTTATGAAACAGATTTTCATAAAGATAATGATTGTGCTCCAGACAAAATTGTACCATATTCAATAGCATCTTATTATGGTGTCGATAACTGATTGATCTACTCTCCAAAAAGGATTGACATGCCTTGATGCCTGCTGCATGCTGGATAGAAGTATACAAATATACTACATCTAATGAGACAAGAACATATTCAGGTTCCCAGTTAATGTTCTCCAATTTTGCAAGTAGATCTGCAGTGTCTCCTATATACATCCACCAGAATAGATTTATTTAATTTTTTAATTTAAATTTACCAGAAAGCTTAAACTGGCTAAATTTCATGCCACAAAAACTGAAGAAAATCAAGGACTGAAGAAAGAACAGGCAGTGAGAGATGTTTTCATATTATCGGAAAAAGATCTGACTAGTCTTTTATGTTTAGCGAATATGGAAGATTCTAAGGAATCTAATATGAATGATAGCACTATAATGGATGATGCCATGTTAGAAGCAACATTTGGGATCTCTACAGACTTGAACTGTCCCACCAAATTTAGACCTCAATCTATTTTCTGCCCGAATATAGCATGTGGACCCATTGACATTTTTGAAGAGTTAGTGATGAAAGATCTTAAGAAATTATCGAGTAAAATCTTCCCGGTTCATCGTAATCTAAACTACTCTCAATTACAAGCATTGCAAATGTTGAAAAGTGACCACTCTATAGTCATACGTCCGTCAGATAAAGGCGGAGGGATTGTTGTCATGGATAGCGAAAAATACTAATTGGAAGCCAAGAGACAATTGAGCGACAACACCAACTACACACCGATAGAAATAGAGACACTATTGGAAACTAAAATGGTCTATCATGGAAAGTTGAAAGAGTGGTGTGATTTGGAGCTCATAGATCGTGATGAATACTTCTTTCTCAAGAATGCCCATCCAGTGACTCCTTTGATTTATTTTAACTCTAAGATCCACAAAAGTTTAATAGACCCTTCGGGTCATCCCATTGTTTCTTCGATGGGTAGCTTGCTTGAAAATACATCCAAATATTTGGACTTTTTCTTCCAGCAGTTTGTTGTGAGCTTGAGCTCGTACATAGTGTTAAAGGTAAATCACCTAAGAACACGTATTACATAAAAAGAACAGAAGAATCAAAATATATCAATGATTACAATGCAATCATTGCCCTCTTATGGAATGAAAACATAGATGTGCAGTACATTGCAGACAATTCCACTGCAGTTGCACGATATGTTACAGCCTACTTAACAAAAGCAGAAAAAACAGAGCTTCAAGACCTCTGGAATGACCTATCATCAGACAAAACACTATCTCAGAAATTGTACAGCTTAGGCATAAAAATGCTCTCTCATAGAGAATGTGGCTCCTATGAAGCTGCAGATCGTTTAACCGGCTCTGCTTTGTATGGAAAATCTGAAAATATAGTATGGCTAAGTTTTGGTCCTGCTAAATCTAGAAAAAGAGTTCTCAAATCATATGAGGACATAGAAACAATAACCAAAAATTATCCCAACAGCCAAGACATTTTCAAAAACAATTTACGAGGCACATACTACCCGAACAGGAGTACCACTTTGGAAACCATTTGTCTATACCACATAGCCCAAAACTTTTTATACAAAAATAATATAAAACCCAATGAACAAAAAGGTAGATATAGAGTGACAGATTGTGAAGGCAGCTTAGTGAAACTTACCAAACAAAGCTCAATTAATCATATCAAATTGTCATTAAAAAATCCTCAACAGAAAGAACTATATTACATGTCCCTGCTACAACTTTTTAAACCATGGAGAAAAGAAGAACAGATGCTAGATAACTATGACTCCTATGAAGACGCTTTCAAAGCAAATGAAATCACTATCACCGATGTAAACTTTACGCAGTACAAAACAATGTTGCACAATGAACAGCAACACGAAGAACTCCAGGCCCAAATAGATAAGGACACTCCCGACAGTAGTCAACCTTCTGTAACAGGAAGCCAAGAACCACTGGGACAGCCACTAGTAGCAAATGAGGCAGAATGCGCGCATTTGGAGGAAGTGCATTGAGAAGTGCTGTCGGCTGCTGAGGAGTTCGAATGCCCGATTTGCTGTGAACACGGATTTACAAAGTGTGAATTGAGCCACGAGCGTAAGCTCCGCCCCCTTCTCCCATAATCCTTTTAAACAACAGGCCGCGCGCATTTGGCGCGCGCGCATTTGGAGGAAGTGCATTGAGAAGTGCTGTCGGCTGCTGAGGAGTTCGAATGCCCGATTTGCTGTGAACACGGATTTACAAAGTGTGAATTGGTAAAGATACTCTGGTTACCGAGGAAAAGAGACACTTGTATAATATACTAAGGACACTAATTATTGTGCCAAAATACTTAAGACATCTCCGCCCCCTTCTCCCATAATCCTTTTAAACAACAGGCCGCGCGCATTTGGCGCGCGCGCATTTGGAGGAAGTGCATTGAGAAGTGCTGTCGGCTGTTTGCTGGCTGAGGGCTGGGGGCTAACATACTGGTTCTTATTTTCTTTTTTTTCTAATTTTTTCTTTTTATTGTGCGTAAAAAAAAAAATCATAAATGCTACACTGATTAACTGTTTATGCATCTATGAACACACTATATTTCTTATTCTTGAGTGAACCTTACGGTGTCTCCATACTTAAGTAGTCATATATTTGAATTTAAAATACAACGTAAAGGTGGGCCAGAAACAAGATCGTATTTTTTATTTATTTATTTATTTATTTATTTATTTATTTATTTATTTTTTTTCTTTCTCTTTTTTGATAATAAGTGTGACAACGAAAGGATTTTCTTAAAATCATTGCATTTTGAAATGGTCATGACATTGCGAACCGGGATTCCGCCGAAAGAAGCTATTAATGCATGCGCGCGTGGGGCTATATCCACGCCCAAACTGTCTTCTAGAACAATCAACCTAGTGCGTGCAAGTAAATCGGCCTCAAGTATAAGAACTTGTTCGGCGCTACCTGATATTAGAAAATTTTGTGCCCTTGGGGGTAAAGATGAAAGTAACACTGCGATTGTTCATACCCAAAGGCAAATAACAGCTATTGGCGATCGAAATTCAATTGGTGTAGATATGATGGAATCTAGCCAGAGCATGCAATTATCTCTCCCGGATTCCCTAGTTGCTGCAGGAATATGTGAAGTAATTGATCTTCAAGATAAAGCGGTTGTGGAAGCACCAACTGCAATCTCTAAAAGTTTACCGACCACTGACATAACAATAAATAATGTCCTGAGCAGTGAGAAAAAAGAACAGTATGTCTCCGTAGATAAAAGCAGTAGAGCGAATGTGAATGAGGAGAGAATAGAAGTCACCCCTAAAAGAAGTAGACACACTTCTTCTGAGTTAAAAATGCTAAATGATTCGAAACAAAATCTAGACGATAGTATAGATAAACAAGATCTATATCACTCACCCATGATGTTTTCACCCACACACAATATCTCATCTGTGTCGTCCTCATTTGCACAACCAACTCCACGGCGTAACCATTCTGTCCCAATTGAAAAAATACAACCGATGCCGGGAAATTTTGTAATAGGTTTAGAAACCTCACTACAGACTATGAATGCTGCTCTTTTTTCGCTCACACGCCTGTATGATACACTGGACTCTAAATTAAGTGACCAATATGCCCTGATAACGAAATTGCTTCAAAAAAATACTGTTAATGAGTCTAGTTGTGTCTGCAGAGAGGGTCAAAATAGGGGTTCTAACTGCAAGCTAAGCAATACAGGTTCGAGTACGGAAGAAATAATTTCGAAACAAAAGGAAATTTTGTTAATTGATTGCACACAGGGACAACTAAATATAGCACAATTGGAAGCCAAAAAGAAAAAAGGTGAAGGTATGAGCGAAGTACTGAAGAAAAAGCCCCCCACCAAAGTTATAATTGTCGAAGATCAGGAAAGCATCCCAATAGAACTCCTTAATGATACACACGAGGAGTGTAAAAGAGGACAGGTGTGCGCGAAAAAGAAGAAAGACAAAATAAAAAATCTGGAAGTGGGCACGAATGAGCTTCCGTTACAAGAGGAAAATAACATTGTTCAGAATGGGGATGGGGTCTCTGAAAATGATAATACCCCGACCTACAACATCTTTGATTCTAAAAAAAGAAAACCAAATGTGACTGCTAAAATTATCACGGAAAAAACAAAACATGTCTTTAACCCTAAAATCACAGGAACCAAGCAGTTCATTCGTTCCTTAACCCTACCCAAATCAGCTGCTGCGGTAGCACGTACAGCTATCGCTAATAAGTACAAAAAAGTGATATCTCAAAAAGCGAGACAAGGACTAATTACATCACGTATTCCCACAGACTATGAACCTCTGAATAGTCTGATTCAGGTATCTGAACAACAAAAGGAAATTGACAATGGTAAAACAGTGAAAGAACTAACCAATAAGGTGACTAGCGGTGCAATCAAAACAACGACAAGTTCATCAATGAATTCAGTAGATGATAGCCCGAGCAGTTCGTCCAAGTCTGTGTCACAGCCAAGAAAAGATGAAGTTGTATGTTCTGGCAAGATGGGTGATAGTCATGAGAGTAATAAACAAGGACAGGATAAAGATTTACAAATGTTAGAATGGAAAACAGAAATAGAGCAATCTTTAAAAAGAATTAGTGCTCAAGTGAATATGAAAGATACCCCCATGAGTAATAACCGTGGAGTAAGCACACACACACCCATGAATAATTTTGGGAGACAATCTAATAATCCCCTGCAGTCAAAAGTTAACTATACATCTAAAGTGGGCTATCGAACATCTATGAGAGACTCGAACATAAATTGTCTAATGATGCAGTGCCGGCCCGAGCCCTATCAATCTTTCGACTTGAACAGACAATCTGTGATGAACATATTTGCTGAAGTACAGGCTTTGGAAGGAATATGTTCGAGCGATATAGATCAAATTGAATTTCCGCATAGTAATGATCTATCTATGATTAAAATATGGATGAAGTCATGTTTTGTTAAAAACGCAGTATGGGAAGCGAGAGATCATATATATGAATTGGGCTTTATCTTGTTAAATCCAGTATTGTGGGACCAACAACAATTCCCTAATCACAGAAATCAGTTTGTACCCAAGGTAAATGTGTACCAGAAAGGCCAAAGTGGCATTCCACGGATAGCTGTGTCAAGTGGAAATGAACAAATATTTGCTGAGAGAGAGATGAGAATGAATGGTAATTAGCTAAGCCATAACTTAAAAACGTTATCCATGGCCTCTTGGAATACAAGAGGTTTCAAGCATTTAACTTATTCCAAAGACAATCTATTGCTAAAATATGATATATTGGCTTTTCAGGAAATATGGCTCTCTGTTGCTCCAGTGTGGGACAATCATGTGATAATATTGACTCCTGCTAGTGTGCCAGTCAGAGGTAGACCCATGGCAGGTTTAATGGTTGCCATAAAATCCTCACCCAATATGAAAATTGAGCCTTGGTTTTCACCGAACAGCTTTTTACAATTGGTAAGGTTAAAATTTAAGACATCCAATATTGGACTACTAAACATCTATTGGAACCATTCTGCGATAAGCGATTCTAGCTTTTTTGCGGCTATGGATGAAGCATTAAAAATAACACTACTTGATCAAATGTGTAGTAATGTAATCATAACGGGCGACTTGAATTTAACTTGCTTGAATAAAATGGGGAAACCTCTGACGACAATAGCCAAAAGGTGGAATGCATACATGTCTGATCGACAGTTTTTAATGCTAAATGGAGCGAAGAACGGTGATATGCCCTCTAATAACACCTGGCACAGAGGTGTCCAAGTAGCTACAATTGATTACACCTATGTGGATAGAGATTTGTTTAAGTATGTATCCGAATATCGGATTATAAATCAAAAAATAAGTGATCATGATATCCAATCTATGAAATGGTCCTGGTTAGTTGACGACAAGAAATATGACTCATCCTCGGCCCGTAATTTAACAACTAATACGGCACAGAATAGATTCCATTGGACCCCAGTGTCCTTACAACTTCTGGAGGAAACCTTGAATTGCCCTCAGAATGATGACACAGACTATGATTCCAATACCCGTCTTTCCTATGTAGAACATATGCAGATATTCAAGTTGAAAAGAAAAAATCATAACAACGCGAAGCCCAAAACCCTGCATATATTCGATCAAGAGGTAGCTATGTATAAAACCCAATATAGAGCTAATAGAAGGGAAATTATGAAGAAAAATCTTCCAGATTATTTAAGTCAACTGAAATCTTTGAAAACCAAGTATAAGAATTGGTTAAAAGCTAGGAAGGCCACAATGTACCAACGAGATGCGGAGGCTATGTTACGTAGTTGCCAAGAGAAGAACTCTGCCAAAATATGGTCACTTTTAAAACAAACGCAGACGAGGATTCAAATAGTGGATCAGATGAATCCGATTCCACAAGAGGTCTGGTCTAATTTTTACAAAACTATATATGCGGGTACCTTAACAACAAGACAGCAGCATATTGATACACCTAGTCAAACTGATAATCTTAGCTTTGATATTGATGACATTCTAATGTATATCTCGAGGTTGTCTACATCTCGTGCTCCGGGGCCTGATGGACTCTCCAACTTTATGATAAAAAAGAATCCCACAGCATGGGCTCAAATTCTAACTATTATCTTCAGACAAACAGTGCTAATGTCCTCTATTCCCGACTCGTGGAGGAAATCCATCACAATACCCATCCATAAGAAGGGTGACAACAAAAATCCAAAGAACTACCGGCCCATATCTCTTTTAGATATACCGAGCAAAATATTTGCACGATTGCTACTCAGAGATATTAATAAATGGCTAAGTGATGTGAGAATTAGAGACCCCAATCAAACTGGCTTTATGCCAGGAATGGGAACAGCGATAAATCTTCACATATTAGAGGTCATCAAGAAACAGGAACATCTGAAAGGACAGGCAGTTTACCTGGCCTTCATTGATTTTCAGGCGGCGTTTGATTCTATATGTAGACAATTGCTAATTAACAAACTGCAAGATGCAAAATGTCCAAACTATATTATATTCTGGATTAATGAACTACATTCTAAAACCACAGTCCAAATTAGACTGGCTTTGGATGGCACCTTGTCAGACCCCATAGAAACTTTTCGGGGTTTAAAGCAAGGATACATTCTGGCAAGCACTTTGTTCAATTTTTTTATGTCGGCAATACAATATGACTTCTTGAAAATATCACCAGATGCTCCACGTCTGGGAGGCCAGGCAATCCCTTGGCTATTCTATGCTGATGATCTAGTATTATTGTCTAAGACTCCAAAGGGATTGCAAGCCCTATTATCTTGTTTAAGTGATTACGCTGATGTAAACTTACTGAAAATAAATCAAGAAAAGTGCAAAATAATGATAATTGATCAAAAAAGGAAAAGGAAAAAAACTGCTTCTTTGGACCGATGGCAACTCCAGAATGTAGTCATAAGCATTGTCTCTGAATACAAGTACCTAGGTTTGACAATTAGTAATGAACCACAAGATAAACCTTACTATGATGAAATCAATATTAAGGTGAATACTGGAATAGCCCAGACCAAGATAATCCAAGCCAAATTTGGCAAATTCTCTTTACTCCCTGCTATTACATTTTACAAACAAAAAGTTACTCCAATTGTAACCTATGGAGCAGAAACTAGAGGAATTATTAGTGAAAATATATGGGTGAGAATTGAGGGTCGCTACTGGAAAAAGGTTTGTGGACTTCCAATGTCTACATCCATGTGCCTTATACGGCACGAAATGGGTCTTGTATCCTTATATGCAGTTTATACATGGAAAGTTCTACAACTATATCGCAAATATCTAATGGCAGTTAGTGAAAATGGAATACTATATACAATAGGTAGACACATGTTGGAATCGATTAACTCTCCGATTCTGAGATGGAGAAATTGGGTCAAAGTGATAATGGAGAAGTCTGGAATAGACAATGACTTACTCATGAATAATCCTGAGAGGGCGAAAACAAAGCATAGGTTGTATGATTGGATAAAAACCAGAGATGAATGCGTGGAAACCCGAGTATTCAGACAACAATCCTTTGCAATTAAGAAACTCCATGTGATTGAAAATTATTTAACTAAATTTCCTGACTCCAAAGCGAGATATACCTATATGAGATTGAGGTTGAACATATGTCAGACGAATGAAGTGCGGTTCATGTGGAAAATTTCATCCAATGCCAATTGCAGATTTTGTCTTGTGCCCAGGGTTACAGAAACATTAAGACATCTATTCTCCGAATGTCCTGCCCTAGCACAACAGAGATGCAAATTGTTTAAACATCTGTTTGAGGCTAACTTTATGTTAAGCGAGGCGACCTTTTGGAATATTGTGTTTAATAGTCAATCTCCAAAAATGAATATCGCGAGTGTTTTGTTCATTGACTCTTTAAATTTGTTGAATCAAGTTGACCCTATTGTCTCTCAAGTAACATAAATGTTGCTAAACCATTATAATTAGAATGAATGATTGAAAGTGAACTGTATTATTATGCAAAGATATCAACTTCAAATGTAACCACATGCAATTTCCTTTAATTGTGCTCTATTTTTAAATGATAGGTCTTTTAAAAAAATTTTAAGCTTTATATATATGATTGTTTGTACTTTCTACTTCTGTTTTGAAAGGCTGTATTTTACAGCTATATCAATAAAAAAAAAAAAAAAAAAAGAATTAGCTATGACAGAAGTAGAAAACAACATGTGTCACTATGAAGAAGATACAAAAGACTTAACTGTACTACAATCAAAACTAAACAAAGAGCAGCACACCATTTTTGAAGAAGTAACAAAAGAAATTGCACATGGTGTACAACATGAAAATAAAGAAAGTACCTGCCAAAATTACAAACCTATACTACTATACGTCAATGGTGAAGCTGGTTCAGGCAAAACATTCTTAATCAAAATCATCAGCAAGTTCCTTCAACAATTGACAAACAACAAACCTCACAGCTGTTGTAACTTCCCCCACAGGTTTACCTGCCTACAACATAGGCAGTGTCACTTTACACCGATTACTACTCCTTCCAGTAGAACACCAAAAAAAATTAGAATATTACAAACTTTCTACAGAAGCTGCAATGGAGCTACGCAGAGTGTTAAAACAAATGAAAATACTACTAATAGATGAAGTGAGCATGGTCTACAACCTAATGATAGCTTTGATTCACCTCAGATTGCAAGAAGTACTTAAAACAAACTATGAAGAGCTCTTTGGAGGAAAACACATTATTGTTTTCGGAGATCTTCTTCAATTGACGTCAGTGAAAGGTGAACCTATTTTTAAAACCTTAGGACACAAACTCTGCCGTAAAACTGTTGGCAGCAGAGGAAATGTCAACCTTTGGCAACATTTCCAATACAGAGAATTAACAGAAAACATGCGCCAATCTGCAGACTTCACTTACGCCAACATTTTAAAAAGTATTAGAGTTGGTGAACTATCTCAAGAAGCACAAGCAATATTAAAAACCCGGCACATCCATGCACTTTATGGCTATAACTCATGTGCTACTGATGTTATGAAACAATTAGCGCACATAAATGTCAATTGTATGTCCTTAATGCCAAGTCTTGCAAGCTGTTCCAAATTCAATGAAACAATGTTGAAAAAAAGAAATGCACCACTACTCATGTGTCAGCAAGCCACAAGAAGACTAAATACCTTAGAAAATTCTATCTCCAACACAGCTGGTTTGGAGAAAATATTAAAATTATCCTTAAACTGTAGAGTAATGCTTAAACGTAACCTTGACGTGGAGTAAGGACTAGTCAATGGAGCACTGGGTGAGGTTGGCTTTCAAACATACCCACATGACAACAACATTCAGTTTGTCAATATTCTCTTTGACAAACTTTAAGAAGCAAAAAGGATAGGGCGCTCAACAGCTTGATTCCTTCTCTTCAAAGACATGTATGTACGCAGATAACAATTTTCTCTAACTCTAGCATATGCAGTCACCATTCATAAATCACAAGGTCTTACCCTAGACAAAGCATTGAGAGATATTGGTAACACAGTCCTTAAAGAAGGCATGAGCTACGTAGCACTATCACGCTTACGTACACTTCACGGTCTATTTCTAATCAACTTTGATGCAAGTAAATTAAATGCTGATATTCCTTGCATTTTAGAATACAATAGACTACGTTCAATATACACCCCCATCTAAAAACATATCCTGTTCCACAAAAAGGAAAACATTGTAAAAGAAAACGAATTCACACAGAAATGCAACAGGATCTGACTGCAAATCCTCCAAAGAGAGTAAAAGAAGCTAATACTTCATCAATAACCACAACCAAAGAAGAACCTGTTGCTCAAAGTAACTCAGGTACTTCTTCAAAGAAGCAACACACACTCAGAAAAAATGACTTGGACACAGAACTATAAGGTCCATTCAATTTTCAAATATAACTGGTGTAAATTGCTACGCAAATGTAGCAATGAATATTCTATTTCAATTGCCACCTATTGTTGACAACATTTACTTACACAGTACAGACCAATTGTGTTTGCAAATGTTAGTCCTTCATAGAAACGCAACAATCCTGACAACACGTATGGTGTTCATGGCATAGGACAAGCATTGGACTACTGTGTTGGAATGGTGAAATTCACTATAAACTCACAAGAAGATCTACAAGAATTTCTAATGTACTAGTGTCACGCGCCGCTTTCCTTCCTGGCGTCTCTGGCCAAGGACCTGGGTTTACCATAGCCGAGTGCATAGCGCGGTCTAGTCTTTTCCCTTGGCTCATGCTTCCTATTTAGGCCCCGCCTTCTTTCAGCGCTTCGCGTTGCAACCCTTTCCGTCAGCTGTTCTCTTCGCTGCCGCTGTTGTGAACGCTCTCCTTCTCTCTAGTTCTGCTCAGCCTCCTCTTTTCTGGTTTTCTCTCTTGTACTCTGCTTCCCTTCCTCCTTCCGTGCCCCTCGGCGCCTTGCCCAGCATTGCTTACCTCTCTCCTCTCCCGGTCAGCTTTGCATCCTGTAGCCGGTATTTCCTCTCGAGCAACTTCCCACGGAGCTCAGCTTCCATCAGGACTCTGGTGCCTGCAGCAGGGTTTTTTTCTGCCGCTTGTGGCTTTTTCCCCTAGTTGTCCCTCCCGGGACTGGAGTCCCAGCGGGGTGTCTTTACCTGGCCTCCGCTGTGGCTTTTTCTCGTGGGAGACGCGGTCGACCTACAAAGAGAGGAAAAGACTACTGGACCCGGAGACCCATCAGTCCAGACTGCATCGACCACACAGGTGAGGAGGAGGGGGAGGAAGAGACGAATACTAGAGGGGCCATCGACCCGAAGCCTGACAGTTTGCAACGCCCACAATCTACAATGGCCACCCTTGAGCAGGTACAGGAACTGGTGGCAGTGGTCCAGAATCTCTCATTGGAGATGCAAAATATGAAAGCCGAGAACACCCTTATGAAACAGCTGATAGCCTCCCGGGAGCCACCTTCCATAGATCTGCCTCCCATGGCTCTCTCTTCGGGCAAGTTTGAGGGCTCACCGAAAAGGCTGAGAGAGTTTCTAGATGCCTGCACAGTATATTTTACTTTCAGGCCCCTCTCCTATACCTCCGACCAGGCCAAGGTCGGCTTTATGATTTCTAATATGTCAGGTAATGCCCTAGCCTGGGCCACTCCTCTGGTAACCAGTTCTGATCCTGTGCTACAGGACTATGGGGCCTTTTTGGGACTTCTCAAGAGTACTTTTGAAAAGCCTGAAGTCGCCATGTCAGCAGGGGAAGACCTGCTGGATGTTCGACAGGGATCCTCTGACGTGCAGTCATATATTTCAACGTTTAAAAAGCTGGCCTTGGAGACTGGCTGGTCGGAACAGTCTCAGATAATTTTGTTCCGACGAGGTCTTAGAGAAGATCTAAAAGGCGAATTGGCCCGCTCTCCTCGCCCCGAATCACTAGCCGCTTTAATGACAGCTGCCCTTCAGATTGAATTTCGTATGATTGAAAGAAGACAAGAGAAACGACGAAGCCGATCTTTCTTCCCTGGGGGACCCCCTCCTCCTCCTACTTCATCCAAAAAAACTGAAGAACCTATGCAGATAGGTGCTACACGCCGCTCTCTTACTCCCGAAGAAAGGAAGAGAAGGAGGGAGCAAGGCCTATGTGCTTATTGTGGATCAGACCGACACTCTGTAAGGAATTGTCCTGAATTATCTTCCAAACAGTCGGAAAACGAACACCCTCGATCCTAGAAGGGACGGGATGTCGAGGGGTGCTGCATAGTCCCCATGTTACCATGTCAATCGGATCATCTGACTCCTCCCAAGATTCTCGCCTCATGGTCATCACTGTACAAATTACCATCGGGGAGAACCAGATTGAGGCTTTGGCTCTCCTGTACTGTGGAGCCGCCAGAAACTTTGCTGACACTCTATGGGTCAATCAAGTGGGAACTAAGCGCGTAGACCGACTGGACGGACAGAAGGTGGAGGGCATGGACGGCAAACCGCTGAGCTCTGGCCTTATTACCCAATCTACAGAACCATTATTGCTCACCATCCACCAACACTCTGAGAGCATAACATTTGACATCATTCGAGCAGCTCATTTCCCTCTCATTTTGGGTATTCCTTGGCTCCGCCAGCATAATCCCTACATAGATTGGGCCTCCAACCGTCTAGATTTCTCCTCTACCTACTGCCAAAGACAGTGCTTGCAGGGCGTCAATTACCAAACAGTGAGGACGTATTCTAGTAAGCCTGCTGCTACAGTTGGAGTCCATTCAATTTCGCAGATCCTGGAGGATTTTGATGCAGTCTTTGCTGACTCTTCTCCTTTGGAGTCACCCCCCCATAGACCTGAAGATTGTCCCATAGACCTGACACCTAATGCTTTGGTACCCTTCGGTAAGATTTTTGCGCTATCGGTCAAGGAGAAGGATGTTTTGAGGAAATATTTGGATGACAATCTTTGTAACGGTCTCATCCGGCCGTCTAAATCACCTGCTGGAGCCCCACTGTTTTTTATTCCCAAGAGGGGTTCCACGGATCTGCGACCGTGTATCGACTACAGAGGTCTTAATAAAGTAATTAAGAAGGACCGCTACCCCATGCCTCTGATCCCAGATATACTAGCTCCGCATTAAGAAGGGGGACGAATGGAAGACTGCATTCAGGACACCTTTTGGCCTCTTCAAATACCATGTAATGCCATTTGGGCTTGTAAATGCACCGGCTGTCTTCCAAAGATTTATGGACCGCAAGTTCTCCGACCTCTTGTTTATTTCAGTGGTTGTGTATCTCGACAATATCTTGGTCTTCTCCAATAACTTGCTTGACCATACCAAACATCTTACCGAAGTGCTGACTCGACTCAAATGTAACCATCTTTTGGCTAAGAGAGAGAAATGCCTTTTTGGGGTCTCTCCTGTTCACTATCTGGGATTTATTCTGTCACCTCATGGGATACAGATGGATAAGAGCAAGGTAGATGCCATCCTTCACTGGCCGGCCCCTACCTCAGTAAAGGAGGTACAGAGATTCTTGGGTCTAGCCAACTTTTACCGGCGGTTCATAGCAGGTTTTTCGAACATTGTTTTACCCATTACCAACCTGTTGAAGAAATCCTCCGGACAGTTCACTTAGAATTCAAAGGCTGAGGATAGTTTTCGTCGTCTCAAGGAGCAGTTCTGCCAAGCACCCATTCTACGGCAGCCTGATCAGACTAAGCAATTTATTCTAGAGACCGATGCTTCGTCCGCCGCCATAAGGGCAGTTCTTCTTCAAGATCACCAAGGCGTAGAACATCCGGTGGCCTATCTGTCAAAGACGCTTACCGAGAGTCAGCGCAACTATTCTGTTATAGAGAAAGAACTATTAGCTATGAAAAAGGCATGTGAGGAATGGAGACATCTGCTCCAAGGTAACACCTATCCTTTTATCATAAGAACCGATCACAAAAACCTACAGGTGCTACAATCTATGGATTGTATTAACTCCAGACAGGCCCGTTGGGCACATTTCTTTTCTCAATATGATTTTCTAATTACTTACATACCTGGAAGTCAAAACACATTGGCTGATGCCCTCTCCAGGAAGATGTACGGCTCTAAGCATATCAACGGCTCTCTGGAGAGGATGTTTCCTAGAAACAAGATCGTGAGCACACTTTCTTCTTTCTTGCAGCAAGTCAAGGAAGCAACAGTTGGTCACCAAGAACCGTTTGGCCTAATCAAGAGGGATGGTTTGATGTTTAAGGGACACCAGTTGTGGATACCTTCTAAGGAACTTCAAAACAAGGTCCTTTCGTGGTGCCATGATCACGAAACAGCCGGACACAGGGGGCAAACTAACACTCTGGAGCTAGTCCAAAGGACTTTCTACTGGCCCCATCTTATTAAGGATGTCAGGCAATTCGTTCAGACCTGCGCCATTTGTAAACAAAGCAAATGTTGTACTCAAAAACCGGTGGGCCTACTGCAACAAGAAGAAGTACCTACTCATCCCTGGAGCCATATTTCAACCGACTTTATTGTGGATCTACCGCTCTCACAAGGCTGTTCCTGTATCCTTGTTACTATAGACTCTTTCACCAAAATGGCTCATTTTTCACCACTCGCGGGCCTGCCCACTGCAGAAACCATGGCTCAGGTTTTCGTCAGGGACATTTTTCGTCTTCACGGTCTCCCGGACAAGATTGTGTCGGACCACGGGAGCCAATTTGTGTCCCGGTTCTGGAAGTCTTTATGTAAAAATCTAGGCATCGAGAGGGCTTTGTCATCAGGTTATCACCCGCAGACGAGCGGGAAAACAGAGAGGTTAAATTTGACTCTGGAACAATATCTGCGGTCTTATATCAATGCGGAACAAGATAATTGGGTGGCTTTGCTGCCCACAGCCGAGTTTGCATATAATAATTCCAGACATTCTGCCATTAAGATGTCGCCTTTCTTCTGTTCCTATGGTTATCACCCTCGTTCTATAATCCCTCGCTCGCCTGTCCATTCCTCACTGCCACACGTGGGAGATGTGTTGTCTCGGCTGAAGGAAGCCCAGAGAACAGCTTCATTAAGATTACCTGAGAGTCTCCGGGGGTACAAACAACAAGCTGATAGGCACCGTCGGGATGTCCCTTATTGGAAGGTGGGCTCCAAGGTGTGGCTTTCCACCAAATTCCTCCCACGCTGGTCTCGCCCCTCCAAACTATCTCCACGGTTCCTGGGCCCATTTTCTATCGCAGCCAGAATAAACCCAGTGACCTTTCGCCTTAACCTACCTCCTTCCTTGAAGCGGCTTCACCCTGTTTTTCATGCCTCCTTATTGAGGAGTGCGGATAATTCCCGGGTTGCCCGTACCTCTCCCGTTCCTGTACCCGGGAACATTAACGAGGAATATGAGGTCTCAAGCATTCGAGATTCCAGGTATCACAGGGGTCGCTTAGAATACCTTGTCCATTGGAAAGGTTACTCCAGTGCTGAAGACTCCTGGGAGCCTGTCTCTCATATCCACGCCCCAATCCTCCTCCGGAGGTTTCATAGGGGGCATCCACGGAAGCCCGGGGGTTCTTAGTATGGGGGGCGCATACTGTCATGCGCCGCATTCCTTCCTGGCGTCTCTGGCCAAGGACCCGGGTTTACCATAGCCGAGTGCATAGCGCGGTCTAGTCTTTTCCCTTGGCTCATGCTTCCTATTTAGGCCCGCCTTCTTTCAGCGCTTTGCGTTGCAACCCTTTCCGTCAGCTGTTCTCTTCGCTGCCGCTGTTATGAACGCTCACCTTCTCTCTAGTTCTGCTCAGCCTCCTCTTTTCTGGTTTTCTCTCTTGTACTCTGCTTCCCTTCCTCCTTTCGTGCCCCTCGGCACCTTGCCCAGCATTGCTTACCTCTCTCCTCTCCCGGTCAGCTTTGCATCCTGTAGCCGGTATTTCCTCTCGAGCAACTTCCCACGGAACTCAGCTTCCATCAGGACTCCGGAGCCTGCAGCAGGGGTTTTTTCTGCCGCTTGTGGCTTTTTCCCCTAGTTGTCCCTCCCGGGACTGGAGTCCCAGCGGGGTGTCTTTACCTGGCCTCCGCTGTGGCTTCGTCTCGTGGGAGACGCGGTCGACCTACAAAGAGAGGAAAAGACTACTGGACCCGGAGACCCATCAGTCCAGACTGCAGCGACCACACAGGTGAGGAGGAGGGGGAGGAAGAGACGAATACTAGAGGGGCCATCGACCCGAAGCCTGACAACTAGTTACAAGTACTGGAAAACAAAAACATACCTATAAATGAAATCTTCCAGATTTCATACATGTAGAAACATACATGCACTCTCTCCAACAATGTGACACAGGAACAAATCCCTAATGCACGCTTTGTGTATCTATCCATACCTAATTGTGAATCCATTCCATTTCAGCAACTTGTACAAAATGCAAACCATGGTAGATTATGTACTACCTGCAATTCAGATAATCGCTCCACCTTACTAATACAAACACATAGTAACTACGTAATACTAATGCTTCTATGTTACAATGCAGATGATACCAAAAACAACTGCAAGCTGACTGGATTCACACACGGTCAAGTATCACTTGGTAAGAAAACCTTCACAACAATAGGTATAATCTACCACGCAGGAGCCACAACCAATGCAGGTCACTACACAGCATATATAAAAAAGAAATGTGGATGGTTCGAATGTAATGATAGTACCATTACTCTAAAGCAGAGATTACCAGCAAATCTTACAAACGCTTATTTAATCTTCTTAAAACCAACATTTAATAATTAATCTGTACTTAAACATTAACAAAAATTCAATTAAAAAACTATAAACTGTTAGAATATGCTAACGGGTAACTAACTGCCCCAAGATTCTATAACAACCAAACAGATAAATGAATACCACTAAATTATAACAAAAAATAGACAGTTAGAATATGCCAACAGGTATCTAACTGCTCCAAAAATCTGCAACAAGCCAACAGATAGAACATTAGCCAGAAACAACAAGTGAACACTGAAAACAAACAAACAAATAGACTGTAGCATAACAGAAAAAGTTTTTTTTTAATCCGACATGGTTTTTTTTTTCCCACAGACCCAATGATTTGAAAAACAAACAGAGCAAATTGCACAGTACATTTGTTTGTAAACTAAATATGGGGGTAAAAAAAAGGTGAAATGTCTATTATGCAATGTAATAAGGCTTTATAAAATACATACACTAACATGCTCTTTTCTTTTATCACATAAATTGAAAAAGAATATGTACTCCAGTTACCATACTCATGAAAAAAATATATGCAATCTCAACAAATCAAACAGTAAGTATATTCTAATAGAACACATAAATACTGCTGCATAACAGAACCATTGAAGCAAACATCTAACCATACACCACAATACAAAATGTTCACTTCCATGGATATGTTATACTACAGTGCTTGTTACCAAACTCTACAATCTAACTTAGTAGCCAAAACTTCACATACAAACTACACAAATCAAACAGTACAGAAACTGTAGATATTCGATTCTATGGGTGTGATCTATGGGTGTGATATGCTGCGGTGGTTGTGGCCAGGGCCTAGAGTCTTGGGTGTATGGCCTATGGCCTATGGCCTGTGGCCATGCACCCAAGACTCTAGGCCCTGGCCACAACCACTGCAGCAAATCACACCCACATCCACCGCAGCATACCACATCCATGGTGGCTTATAACTTCAATACTTATAACTTAGGTCTTGGGAGCATGGCTTCCAGCCATGCACCCAAGAATGTAGGCCCTGCCCACAACCACTGCAGCATATCACACCCATGGTGGCTTATAACTTCAGTGCATATAACTTCAGTCTTGGGTGCATGGCCTTTGCCCATGCACCCAAGAATCTAGGCCCTGCCACAACCACCACAGCATATCACAACCACAACCACTGCAGCATATCACACCCATGCTGGCTTATAACTTCAGCACTTATAACTTCGACCATACACCTAAGACTCTAGGCCCTGCCCACAACCACCTGATAGATATTCGATGCTATGGGTGTGATCTATGGTGTGATATGCTGCAGTGGTTGTGGCCAGGGCCTAGAGTCTTGGGTGTATGGCCTACGGCCTACGGCCTGCGGCCATGCACCCAAGCCTCTAGGCCCTGGCCACAACCACCTCAGCATATCACACCCATGCTGGCTTATAACTCAGTATCACAACCATAGAATCAAACATTTTAACTGTGGCATATAGTCAATTTTAATATCCGCTGACACCGCGTGTGTCCTTAGAACAGGTTCAACTTGCCTGCGCACAGCACGGACGGGAATACTATCCTTAGGACACCCCTCATTTTCACTAATTACGAACATCCCGGACAACGCGGGCATGGCGAATACATCAGTAGCACCTGCCACCTAAACAAATACAGTATTTCACCGATTTCTTACTCCCCCTACACACTTGCACACCAAAACCGCATTTCGCCTATGTTAGCCGCCGCGCTGCCGGCGTATCTAAGATGGCGGGCGCATCGGCATAATCTGACGCACATCGCGCCTCACTCCAGCCAATCGGCGGCCCGCGGAGCGAACAGGGAAGTGTCTCCGCGGAGCGGACATAGATATCACTAATTTTTTTAGACCTACTTTTTGATCGTTTTAAAGAAAACTACTGGACAGGTTTTCACCATATTTACAAAAGCACACTTTAGGGACTAAGCCACCACTCCTGCTGCAAATTTGGTGAAAATCTGCCCAGCGGTTTGGGCTGTAGGCATGCACAATGTTTTCCCCCCATTCAGTCTATGGGAAAAAAAGAAATTTTGGGACCCCCCCTATAACTTTTCCCCCCCTGGTCCAAACCTCACCATACTTTGCAGAATAATTCAGAGTGGGCAATATACTTTTCTTGCAAAGTTTGGTGTGGATTTGTCCAGGGAGAGCAAAGTTATAAGCCGCCCAAAAAGTGCTCTTCCTATGGGATTAGCAATTTAACCATAACTATATATATATATATTCAATGAAAAAACTTTGTTAAAGGAACGTTATGTTTAAGTTGCGCTACAAAAAAACCTATCAAATTCAGTGAAAAAACTTTGTTAAAAGAACATTATGGCTACAAGTAAAACCGAAAAACCCCTGAAATTCACCAGTGATGTCATCAATCATATTTGTGATGTCATCTTTGATGTCATGGGTGTTATTCTTAGCAGTGCACGGTGGTGGCGCGAGTTATGGTTGCATAGCTTACAATAACTGGCGAATTTCAGGGGTTTTTTGGTTTTACTTGAAACCATAACGTCGCTTTAACAAAGTTTTTTAATTTTTTTATTTCTTTTTATTAAAATGTTTGGTTTATATTTAAACCTTTAATTTTTTATTTTTATATAGATCATATTTCATTACTATTTCAAATACTGGCAATTGTCATTAGAAAGTTCTTTCTTAACTCTGTTTTTCTTCCAAAATCATCTTTAGGAAATGCACAATGGTGAAAATTCCCTTTTTGGTTTCGGCCTGGAGGAGCTTTGCCCAGCGATCTTCTGGATTTAGCTGAACTGTTGCTGTTAGATACATATCTCTGATGCATATCTTAGTATTGATCAGGGCTGGACAAGATATGATAATGTGTTTCAAGGTTTCTGTTTCGTTTCCTTTTTTACAGAATCTACAAAAAGCCATGTCCTTTGGTAGGAGTTTCCTTGATGCTAAAGATTCCCTTGTTGGCAATAGGTTTAATCGGAACCGCAAAAAAAAGTCTCTGGCTTGGGTAGATGGAAATTTTTGGAGGTATGTCGGCAGGCGATTTTTTGAATGTATATCAAATTTGCACTCTTGATTAAGTTTGTATTTTCCTTTGACTTCAATAGTCGTTATCCAATCATTCTGGGTAATTCTTTTTTTTCTTTCCCTCGGCGTTGTGTTAGGAGTTCGAATGAGATATTTGCTGTTTTCTTATAACTTCCATATGAGTTTTCCAAGCCTAGAGTAGTGGCATGTGTTGCATTTTCTTTGGTTTGAAATATTTGTAATGCTGGAATGTGTTGGTCGGACAGGATCTTCCTGTATAGGTCTAATTTTCTCCATGTATGTAAGGATGATAACGATTGGAGTGATAATTCATACCTGATTCGAGCCACAGGAAATGACTGTGGTAATGTTAACACCTTTCTCCAGAAAAGAGCTTCAAAGTATGTCCCATATCCGGCCGTCCAGGTTGATGAACGTTTCGCTACCTACAGGAGGATGGCCACCACCTTTTGTCTATAAAACGTAATAATCGGTTGTAAAGTGAATTTGCAATATTTATGTTGAAGGAAAAGACCTTGGCGTGCTAATGACAAGGTTTTGGTTTTCAGAGAGATTGACCAATTAACTTCCGTTGGAGATTGATTCACCCATATCCCTAGATATTTTACAGTTGAGACTTGGGCTAGTGGTCATTGGTTTAAATACATTGTTTTCATTTCCTGATTATTTTTTTTAGTCGCAGCTAGCATCATGATTTGCGATTTTTGCGTATTTATTTCAAGGCCATTTACCTTCATGTACATTTCAAGTTTAGACAAAGCTATTTGCAGCCCTCTCTGTGTTTGGGAGCAGATGACAATGTCTTCAGCATACATCATACAAGAGATGGGTGTTCCATTTAGCTTTGGAGGGTTAGCTGTCTCAATGTTTGTCTCGAGTTCGTAGTCAGCTGTGAATAGGTTGAATAATGTAGCTGATAATGCACAGCCTTGTTTGAGGCCATTGAAGGTTTGTATATCTTCCGAGACTGTGCCGTCCTTTGAAAGTCTAATTCTAACTGATGTTTTTTGATATAGTCATTTCAAAGGTTCCAATATCTGATCTGGACATCCCCGTAGATGAAGTTAAACCAAGGTTTTGTTCTGTTTACAAGGTCAAACGCCAGTTTGAGGTCAATGAATGCTGCATATAGTTGACGCTTACTGTGAATAGCTTCTTGCTTTAACAAATTTAGTAGGAATAAGTTGATGTTTGTTCCTACATGCTTTACAAACCCGGTTTGTCTTTTCGCAAAGATTTGGTTTGTTTTTGCCCAGGTGTTTAGCTGTTCTAACAGTACATTTGCAAAAATGTTCCCCAGTGGATCCAAAAGGACAATTGGTCTATAATTGCCTGGGTCTTTAGAGTCGCCTTTTTATAAATTGGCAGTATTACTGCTTTTTGCCAAGATGGTGGTATGTCTTTGGTTTGGTCGATTGCAGTGAAGATGAGAGAGCAGATCTGTGTGCAGGTTGTTTTGTTGGCTTTTATGATTTCATTTGAAAGTCCATCGGGACCTGGAGCCCGTGACAGATTTAATTTAGAGATGGCCCTCTCGATGTCTTAAGTCTCCCAAAGGAAGGACCAAGTTGCTTTTATGTGTGTGTTTGATTGCTTTCCTTCAATCATTGCTTCTTTATAAATATTCGAAACATGTGATTTCCATCTCTGTTCGTCGACATTAGATATCATTGGGATTGCAGCTTCCATTTGTCGGTTTAAAAGTCGCCATAGGTCTCTGGTATTCTTTTTATGTGAAACGGCTAGCATTTCTTCAGCATCGTTCTGATTTTGTATAACACGATTGCTTTTGAGCCAGTTTTTATAGTGCTGTTTTAACTGTCTTATTTTTTTGTAGTTTATATCTGGTAGCCGTTTTATTATCTTAATTTGATATCTCAGCTCTTTTTTTTTGTTTACAATATTGTTTGACTATGCATGTATGTGAAGTTTGGTTGCTTGGTTTGTAACTTCTCGAGGTTGTTCAAGAGTATTTCATAAATGTGGGTAGTTCAATCGTTGAATATTAGACAAAGTATCGCTACTTAGGCAGTTAGAAAATTTTCCCAGAGTGTGACTTTTAATACTTAGTCTGGTTAGCCCATTGTTTATTCTTAGTTCTGGAAATTGTATTTTTTCTTTTGGTGGATTGTGCATTTGCCATACAATTGTCAATAACGAGTGATCACTCTTGTCAGATTTCACAACGCTTGTTTGGATTAGTTTGGAGCTGATCTGGTCTGGCAGAAATATATAATCAGTAATGGCACCAGAGGAGCCTCGGGACCAGGTGTGCTGTGGTTTAGCCGTTGTTTGGTCTAGGAATGGTTCTCTGGAGATGCCTCTTATCGTCATTTCTTTTAACCATTGTTTGGCACGTGAGGCGATGTTGCATGTTTTTCATAGAATTCCCGTCTTATCGAATAGATGAATATTTATGTCTCCACATATATTATGTTGATCTTTGGAAATCTTAGGGATATGTCATCTAACCCGGAACACACTTTATCAATGAAAATTTCATCGGTTATTGCAACAGGATTCCAGATGTTAACTATGCCGATTGTGTCTCGATTTTCTGTTGGATCTAGCTTGTTGTATCTTAATATGGTTATTTGTATCCAGTCGTTTACATTGACTGATTCAACAATTTGGAAATTGCTGCTCACTTTAATTAAGGTGAGCAGTCCGGCAGATGGCCTGCCTTTTTTGTTTTTTATAGCTGGCGTCATCAGCACGGTATAATAATCACAAATTGGTTGGGTTGTAATCCAATATTCTTGTAAGCATATGATATCATAAGTTGTCAGATCATGATCTTGGCCATTGAAGAGGTGGCTGTTTTCTCGTGTATTCCAGGAGCATAAGGAAACTTTAGACTGTGTTTGTTGCAATAATGGTTATTGATTTGTGTCATTTTGGTCCGAGTATGAAATTTGGGACCAATCCATTACTCTCCTTATTTGATGTTCATTTTGATCAAGATGTTTTTGATGGGGCGTGTATGGATCTCTGTATATATTTTCCTCGCTCCAGGTGTTTCTATAGTTATATGTAGTTCTTGCCTATCCTCGTTCATTGTCGGAGCTATTTTGTTGTATAATGAGGGAGCTCTTTTTTTGATGAATTTTTTCCATCTCAGTTTCATCTTGTGGCTTCACATTTTCTACTTTAAATCCAAGTGCAAATAATGACTCCTTATGGTTGATGATAAAATGTTTTGTTTTAGCAGAATTGAGGAGTAATTGAATCCTATCCAGATGTCTCTCGTCCATGAAGCTTACTGTCAAAACGTCTTGGGTTGTAAGGTTTTTTAGGTCCGGAATGGCCTTAAATAACCTCAAAACATGTGTTTGATTAAGTATCAATTCTTCAGTGATATTCCGTATTCTTTTTAAGACGATTGCACGTGATTGGATGGTTTTCCGTGGATTGTCAAATATAGGTTGCGGTAGACCAGGTTTGGAAGATTGGTTTAAACCTTTTAATGAGTCCATGTTTGAGACGTCAATTCTAGAATGATTCGATTGTACTTCATCTGAGACAAATGTGGAATTCGATATATCGTCACATGATAAGGTTAGTCGTGACCGTGTATTCTCATATTCGTCTGCAATTACAAGGGAGGCATCACTAGGTTGAATCTGCGCTTCTTCTGAGATATATGGATCTTCGTCCGGGTGTTGTGACAGGTTGAGCAGCTGATCTAGTTGATCTTCCTCAGTTAGAGCTTCCGTTTGGCTGTTTTCTTGTGACATTACCGAGTTATTTCCTGTCTCACTTGGCAATTTGAGTGGGGGAGCACTTACTCCGGTATCTGCTGGTAGGGCTATGTCCATTGTTTGATTTGGCACACTGAGGTTTCTCAGAAAGGCTCTATAGCCAACTTGTTTTGTTCTCTTTGTTGTTGGTTTTAAGTTCTTTTGTGACTTTGTATCATTGACAGTAGGAGTGAAGATGGCGTAATTGATTGCTGTTCTTTCAGAGTTGATTTCTTTATTTTTATTTTGCGTGTTTATATTTGGTAAACTAACATTTGTGCCAAGATGTTGAGACGATTGAGTAGGATTGTTAGACTGATTCAACACTGGCATTTTTGGCCCGGTTGAACAGATTTTTGTGCTCTGATCATATGTAATAGTTTTGTTTTGACAATTGCAAATTGCGAGATCGGTTTTAAGGGCGGCAGTTTGTTGTTTGCTGGCAGACATCATAATTATTAGTGCTTCAGTTATCTTTGAGATGTCCGCTCTGTCATTTCTCGCAATGTCTGCGAGGCATGATTGCCATATCTTACTTGTTTCGGCCTCGTAGTCTAGGCGGTTTTCAATCTTGTGTATGAACAACTCGATGAAGATCTGTTTCGCATGAATGAGTGCCAATAGTGTGGCTTGATCTTTACTCGCCTCTAAACATGCCTCTTGCATCTTTAGAAAAGGTATCATTGATTGTGATGTAAGTGCAATGAGCATGTTTTGAAGATCCAACATGGTAGTCGGTATTGAGGGTAATTGTTCCGTGTTGGGTATTGTATCTGCATTCCCATCTTTGAGTGGGTACGCTTCATATGTTTCTTGTACACGTGGTCGTGTGTGTTGACTGTTTTTATGTAATACCGTCGCCTATTGAGTCATCATGTTTAAACTGATCCTCCAACAGATTTGGCTGGAATTTAAACATTGGGCCTCATTACACGGAAGGCGGTGAGCCATGGCGCTATTAGCGCCATGGCTCATGCCGGTAAAATACCGCCACCGCCTTGGTGGAAAGGGGAATTACCGCCCCATTCCAAGGTTGGCGGGGCGGTAATTCCCCCTTCCACCACTGCCCTTCCCCATTTCCATTTTTGCCCCATAGGGCATAATGGGAATGGGGAAGGTGCTAATTACGGCACCGCAATTTTGCGGTGCCGTAATTAGCACCAAGGTCCCTTAGCGGGTTGGTTTTTAACGCCTGCAAAAAGCAGGTGTTAAAGCACCAACCCGCTAAGGGACCTCGTAGTAAGGCGGTAATGGTTAACGGTCACCGTTACCATTAACGGTGGCCGTTAACCATTACCGCCATCCGTGTAATGAGGCCCATAGTCTTTTCATTGTGTGAGTGGCCGAAGACTTCCTTTCGTTTTTCTTGATTTGCCAGAAGTGTTTAAATCTCAATCATATCAAATGACAATCACGCTATTTTGGGATTAGGTTGGGCTGAGAGTGAATTTGCAATGTCCTTTGAGAGATGCTTACTTTCATAAATCGATTGCCAATGTCTTTTGGCTAGCGCTGCTTTGTCTTTTTGGGAGATCAGTGGTGTGGCTTGATCTTTCAAAGCATGGTTCCCTGTTAATGACACACTTAAAATGTTTGTTGGTGGGAGTCAACCATGTCATTATCTCCATCAGACATAAAGATTTTTTTTTGTGCATGGCAGTCGGGTTCGTGTTTGTTGGCTTTCGTAATATACTGTTCTCCAATGACATTGCATTGTTTTCCTCGGCTTGCTGGATCTTCACTTGAGGGATGTCCTTTAGTGATTTCTGCAATGGCTGATTCTAACGGGGTCAGCTCATGAGTTTTTGGACTGAGTTCGATGGGTAGAATCTGTTGATCAGGTACCAAAATTACCTCAGAATCTTGAATACTTTTAGTTGATTTCGAACTTTTCGTTCTTGGTTTACTTTGTATGTTAGGTATGGAGGTTGCTTTTGAACTTTGTCTTGTGTGAGGGCCACTTTGTGTGACATTTAATGAGTCCAATGCAGCATCTTCTGCCATTTTGTACATGTTAGGTTCCTAGAAATATGATTTGTATTAGGAGTCTATCTGTAGTGGTCTATGCTGGTGCAAAGTTGTTTTAGGTTATGCCAAAAGCTGCTTGTAAAAGGTTACTTTGTTCTTCAATTGAAAGATTAGTTGGTTCAAAGTGAGGAAAAAACCCTTTCCCTCGTTTTTGCTAGTCATGAGTCAAAGGCTCAAAGCTTGCAGTCCTCAGGGCAAACTTCAGTATTACTGAGATGTGCTTTTGGGGTCCCAGTTGAAGTATAAGCTTACTAAGTATTAACAACAGGAATCGGAAGGAACCTGAGTCAAAGGCACGAGACCCGCAGTCCTCAGGGCTAACTTCAGTGTTGCTGGGAAGCGCTTTTACAGGGTAATTCATAGAAATTCGCACAAAAGTGGTGCACGCGGCTGGCGCACAGTGTCCCCGTGCGATACACTGCGCCAGCCGCATGCGAAAAAATCCTTTTCATCGCAAAGCGAACTCATGGATTTTAGCCTCCGAAACCAGCCGTGGCGCAGAGTGGCGCAGCGACCCTCCAGCAGCGCCAGTTACGCCCCCAAGAACGCCCTCGCGCAAGGAAATGCCTTCAAAATTCCCAAATCATTGCAAAGGGCTGCGCTAACACTGGACCAGTTCACAGGGCTGCAAAACAACAAACGCCAAGCGGGGAACGTGTATTTCAGTGGTTCTTGGGAAGTTTCACACGCGATTGTCCTGGGTACATGTACATCAGGGGTGCGTGGGAAGTAACACACGCAATTCCATCAGGGTACATGTATTCCAGGGGTGCGTGGGAAGTATCACACGCAAAAGCAGCAGGGTACGTGTATTCCAGGGGTGCGCGGGAAGTATCACATGCAAAAGCAGCAGGGTCCATGTATTTCAGGGGTGCGCAGGAAGTATCACACGCAATTCCATCATGGTACGTGTATTCCAGGGGTGCACGGGGAGCACCACACGTGAATTGCACGTGTGGGTACTACCAGGTGTACCGTCTACACCCTCCACGGCCCCTGCACGCGGCCCACACCACAGGGGCCTACCCTGCACATGTCCCGCAGGCAGCCCATCCACCATGCCCATGCCCCCCAGCCAACCCACATGTCACCTTGAACTACTGCCCACCAATGCATGTCCCCCTGCACCCTCAGCCCCCAGCATCCAGGGGCACCCTCCACCAGGCCCCCACTCATGTCCAACTCATGTCTCCCAGCACCCCCACCCCCCAGCAGTGCAGGGGCACCCTCCACCAGGCCCCCACTCATGTCTCCCACCACCCCCACCCCCCAGCAGTGCAGGGTACCCTCCACCAGGCCCCCACTCATGTCTCCCATCACCCCCACCCCCCAGCATCCAGGGGCACCCTCCACCAGGCCCCCACTCATGTCTCCCACCACCCCCACCAACCAGCAGTGCAGGGGCACCCTCCACCAGGCCCCCACTCATGTCCAACTCATGTCTCCAAGCACCCCCACCCCCAGCAGTGCAGGGCACCTTCCACCAGGCCCCCACTCATGTCTCCCATCACCCCCACCCCCCAGCAGTGCAGGGCACCCTCCACCAGGCCCCCACTCATGTCCAACTCATGTCTCCGAGCACCCCCACCCCCTGCAGTGCAGGGCACCCTCCAGCAGTCCCCCACTCATGTCTCCCACCACCCCCACCCCCCAGCATCCAGAGGCACCATCCACCAGGCCCCCACTCATGTCTCCCACCACCCCCACCACCCAGCAGTGCAGGGCACCCTCCACCAGGCCCCCACTCATGTCTCCCACCACCCCCACCCCCCAGCAGTGCAGGGGCATCCTCCACCAGACCCCCACTCATGTCTCCCACCACCCCCACCCCCCAGCAGTTCAGGGCACCCTCCACCAGGCCCCCACTCATGTCTCCCACCACCCCCACCTGCCAGCAGTGCAGGGGCACCCTCCACCAGGCCCCCACTCATGTCTCCCATCACCCCCACCCCTCAGCATCCAGGGGCACCCTCCACCAGGCCCCCACTCATGTCTCCCATCACCCCCACACCCGAGCAGTGCAGGGGCACCCTCCACCAGGCCCCCACTCATGTCTCCCATCACCCCCACCTCCCAGCATCCAGAGGCACCCTCCACCAGGCCCCCACTCATGTCTCCCACCACCCCCACCCCCCAGCAGTGCTGTGGCACCCTCCACCTGGCCCCCACTCATGTCTCCCATCACCCCCACCCCCCAGCACCCAGGGGCACCCTTCACCAGGCCCCCAGTCATGTCTCCCACCACGCCACCCCCCAGCATCCAGGGGCACCCTCCACCAGGCCCCCATTCATGTCTCCCATCACTCCCACCCGCCAGCAGTGCATGGGCACCCTCCACCAGGCCCCCACTCATGTCTCCCATCACCCCCACCCCCCATCATCCAGGGGCACCCTCCACCAGGCCCCTACTCATGTCTCCCACCACCCCCACCCCCCAGCAGTGCAGGGCACCCTCCACCAGGCCCCCACTCATGTCCAACTCATGTCTCCCACCACCCCCACCCCCCAGCAGTGCAGGGCACCCTCCACCAGGCCCCCACTCATGTCCAACTCATGTCCCCCAGCACCCCCACCCCCAGCAGTGCAGGGCACCCTCCACCAGGCCCCCACTCATGTCTCCCACCACCCCCACCCCCCAGCAGTGCAGGGGCACCCTCCACCAGGCCCCCACTCATGTCTCCCATCACCCCCACCCCCCAGCATCCAGGGGCACCCTCCACCAGGCCCCTGCTCATGTCTCCCACCACCCCCACCCCCCAGCAGTGCAGGGCACCCTCCACCAGGCCCCCACTCATGTCCAACTCATGTCTCCCACCACCCCACCCCCCAGCAGTGCAGGGCACCCTCCAGCAGGCCCCCACTCATGTCTCCCACCACCCCCACCCCCAGCAGTGCAGGGCACCCTCCACCAGGCCCCACTCATGTCCAACTCATGTCTCCCACCACCCCCACCCCCCAGCAGTGCAGGGCACCCTCCACCAGGCCCCCACTCATGTCCAACTCATGTCTCCCACCACCCCCACCCCCCAGCAGTGCAGGGCACACTCCACCAGGCCCCCACTCATGCCCAACTCATGTCTCCCACCACCCCCACCCCCAGCAGTGCAGGGCACCCTCCACCAGGCCCCCACTCATGTCTCCCACCACCCCCACCCCCCAGTAGTGCAGGGCACCCTCTACCAGGCCCCCACTCATGTCCAACTCATGTCTCCCACCACCCCCACCCCCCGGCAGTGCAGGGCACCCTCCACCAGGCCCCCACTCATGTCCAACTCATGTCTCCCACCACCCCCACCCTCCAGCAGTGCAGGGCACCCTCCACCAGGCCCCCACCCATGTCCAACTCATGTCTCCCACCACCCCACCCCCCAGCAGTGCAGGGCACCCTCCACCAGGCCCCCACTTATGTCTCCCTTCACCCCCACCCCCAAGCAGTGCAGGGCACCCTCCACCAGGCCCCCACTCATGTCCAGCTCATGTCTCCCAGCACCCCCACCCCCAGCAGTGCAGGGCACCCTCCACCAGGCCCCCACTCATGTCTCCCACCACCCCACCCCCCAGCCTCCAGGGGCACCCTCCACCAGGCCCCTACTCATGTCCAACTCATGTCTCTCATCACTCCCACCCCCCAGCAGTGCAGGGTACCCTCCAGCAGGCCCCCACTCATGTCTCCCACCACCCCCACCCCCAGCAGTGCAGGGCACCCTCCACCAGGCCCCACTCATGTCCAACTCATGTCTCCCACCACCCCCACCCCCCAGCAGTGCAGGGCACCCTCCACCAGGCCCCCACTCATGTCCAACTCATGTCTCCCACCACCCCCACCCCCCAGCAGTGCAGGGCACACTCCACCAGGCCCCCACTCATGCCCAACTCATGTCTCCCACCACCCCCACCCCCAGCAGTGCAGGGCACCCTCCACCAGGCCCCCACTCATGTCTCCCACCACCCCCACCCCCCAGCAGTGCAGGGCACCCTCTACCAGGCCCCCACTCATGTCCAACTCATGTCTCCCAACACCCCCACCCCCCGGCAGTGCAGGGCACCCTCCACCAGGCCCCCACTCATGTCCAACTCATGTCTCCCACCACCCCCACCCTCCAGCAGTGCAGGGCACCCTCCACCAGGCCCCCACCCATGTCCAACTCATGTCTCCCACCACCCCACCCCCCAGCAGTGCAGGGCACCCTCCACCAGGCCCCCACTTATGTCTCCCTTCACCCCCACCCCCAAGCAGTGCAGGGCACCCTCCACCAGGCCCCCACTCATGTCCAGCTCATGTCTCCCAGCACCCCCACCCCCAGCAGTGCAGGGCACCCTCCACCAGGTCCCCACTCATGTCTCCCACCACCCCACCCCCCAGCCTCCAGGGGCACCCTCCACCAGGCCCCTACTCATGTCCAACTCATGTCTCTCATCACCCCCACCCCCCAGCAGTGCAGGGCACCCTCCACCAGGCCCCCACTCATGTCCCCCAGCCAACATGTCATCACAATCTAGATCCCTGGCCCTTATGGTCAGCCTCTGAATGCCAAACACCCACCCGAGTATTGCATCCACCCACTTAGAAATGACAATAACATGATAGAACCCCAATTGCAAGTTTGGAAATGAACACATGTCCCTCACATACACACAATGGGTGTCAGTGAATGTCAAAACCCATATCATGATATGCATGAAACCAATGAGATGATACTACACATTGAAGTTTGAAGAAAAATATGTATTAAAAGCAACATAAATTGAATCAAAAATAAACAAACAATAATGGAAATTCAAAACAAAATAAACCAGCATGTCCGTGAAATAATGCAAAACCACAAATCATAATCCAAAGGAAAGGTGTCCAAAGTCACAGTCCACAAAAGTAAATCCAATGGAAAATTAAAATCCAAAACCATTGCTCCATGGGTAAATCATTAAAGAAAATGAAAATCCAAAAGTCAACTATATACAGATAAACAATCCAGGGTCCATGATCCCAACAGAAGAAATTAAACCTATCTAATAACACTACCTAAAAAAAAAAACTATATACAAAAATGTGGCCCATTGTCCAAAAGGTCCAAAAAAAATGCAAAACCAAAGGAAACCTAACACTAACTACAGAACTATTTACAAGGGCAGCGGGCTAGTCCGACGACTCACTTCGGGATGTTCCGGGCCAGGGCATCATCGAACTCCTGCTCAATGTCCCGGAGCCGGTCCTCCTCCATGGCCCCGAGGGTCCGCAGGGCCGTCGCCATGTTCACCCCCAACTCCCTGCGGATTGCCTCGAGGCACTCGGCCCACCTCAGGGCCCTCTGCATGGAGTTCTCCGCCCTGACCATCGTGAGCCGTGCCTCTTCCGCCCGCTGCTGCTCCGCATCTATGGCGTGGCCCAACCGCTGCCACACGGAAGACACTTCCCGTCCTGGGTCCTCCTGCCCTCCGGCCGATGCCTGTCCCTCCGATGTCGAAGGCCCCGAGCCATCATGGCTCCCACCACGTTGCTGCTGCTGCTGTGCCTCTGCCCGTGCACTGCCTCCTGCTGCCTGCACATCCTCCGCTGGCTGGGGTGCAGTCGTTGATGTGGCCACCCCTGCTGGATGTCCGACTCCGGACTGTGGCAGGGATGCCTCCTCCACCAGCCTGGCCGCACCGTCAGAGGCAGCTCCACAGGGCACCCAGGTGACTAATGGGTGGGAAGATGGCACACACGACGACTTGCGCATAGGAGATTCAGTTGAGGAGGGAGTCTGAGCAAGCCCCATCAAATGGAGGAATCCGGCCTGGGTGACCTGTCCCAGCAGGCCGACGCGGTCAACGAGCCATTCGAGATGACGTGCAGTCTCCTCATGAAAAGACTGCAGGTCACCTTGCATGGCCCGTTGACGCAACGCCACACCAGTCAGGACAGGCTCAATCTGGACCCGGATAGCCACGTCCGCAGGCAGAGGAAGGCCAGTTGTCGTGAGCTCATCCCCTGCCTGAAAATGGGTCTGGACGTAGGCATCCCTGCTGGTGCAAGATAATGCAGTGACAGGATCAGGGACAGGATTGCACACAGGCACCTCCACAGCGACCTGTGCTGCCTCCTGTCCTTGGTCCTGCACTGCACCACTAGCACCAGTGGAATCCCCACCGCCAGACCCCGTCTCTGTTGCTTGCACGGCCTCCTCCTCCACCAAACCCCCCACCAACCTGGATGACTCCGTGCCATCTTCCCCCGTTGGGCCCTGTGGGGTCCCAGCTGCCCCTTCTGCTGCTGAGGAGTCCAACTCCGACCTCCGCCTCTTGGACCTCTCCCCGGCAGCTGCGGCCTGGGACGCGGCACCGGACTCCTCACTCCCCGATGAGATGACAACCTGGGAGGGGAGCCGGGCCTTGCGTCTCCGGCTGGCGGTGCGATCCCCGCCGCTGTGCTCCACAGCACCTTCTCCACCCTCTTCATCAGTTGACGCTGCAGACAGGGAAAAAAGAAACACAGGCATCAGGGCACTGTACAATGGACACATACACACATGACAGTTGCACATGAGTGGCATTGGCAAACCTCAGACATGGCATCACAATCGGCAACACACATGTCATTTCAACTTGCACACATGAGCCATACCACAGCCATATCGCAACTGCCAGCACCATCCATACACATACAACAGCATGAGCAGGCAAAGGTGAGCGAGACATCACATGCAACACAGGGAGTGCACTACACATGCACGCACACCACCACACTTGCATGCATGTGTACACCTCAGCCAATTGTCGCAGTGTTCACTTGGGCATCCATGTCACATCTGCCAATCAGGCTTCCACATCCCGCTGTCACATGCATCCATGTTGCATCACTGTTGCACCCTTGTCAAATACACACACATGCACATGACCACAGTGCTGATACATGCAGCTGAAAACAACATACATGCGTGACATCACAAACATGCCTACTTACATACACATTCATCCAAACATGTGTGCCCACACAACTGCATTTGGCATGCAAGCCTACACACACAAGCACCATCCATGTCTCACACATGACAGCCCTCGCATGTGTTAGCCTCACGGCCCTGTACACCCCCACCCATACTCGGCCCCATACAAACAGATGTGCAACCTGCACACTACTGGCACATCATCACACGCACAGCTTACAATCATGATGCATGTACACTTACCGCCCGACTCCAGACGGGTCTGCCTCTCAAGGACCTGGATGTGGAGCGCTGGGGATATGCGTTCCAGGACCCTCATTTGATCTTCCGACAAGTGGCCCCGGCGCCCCTTAGCATCCGCTGCCTTCAAGAGGCGCCGGGCATTGTTGAGGGTCCTGGAGTCCTCCCAGCGCTTCTTGACATGTTGGAAGTCGCGGACTGCCACCCCCTCTGCGTTGATGACAGTCACGATGTCCGTCCAGATCCGAGTCCGTCCTTCCTTGTCGGCGCGCACACTTCCGAAGAGGGCATCATACTGCCCCAGGACTTGCTCCACCAGGACACCAACTTCCCTGGCACTGAAGCTGGTGCCCCTCTGCCTCTCTGGCCGGGGGTTGTCAGTGGTGCCAGATGTTGCAGTGCCCGACATAACAACCCCAGAGGCAGGAGTGGGTGGGGAACTGGGTCCTGGGGCTGGGCTGTGGAGCGATGGAATCCCAGTCGGGAGTGTTCGGTTCCAGCAGGGGTGGTCACAGCAATAGCAGCCCTGGCTGATCTGCAGGCAGCAAATGGCAGGGCACATGGGCAGCAGGCAGTCAGGCAGCAGCAGATGGCAGGTGGGAGCGTGCTCAGGGCTCTGGGGGGCAGTAAATCAGCTTTCTGGGCAGGAGCGTGGTCTTCCGTGTGCTTACGCGTGGCCAGCTTGATACGGAGTGATTTGGCACGTGAAAATCCTGCACGTCTGTGTGTAATTCGAGGAAAGGCCTTTAGCGCGTAAGCGCGTCTGCACGCATACGCGATTTCATTGGCCCAAAGGCCCCCATGCGAAGCTATGACATCACGCGCATGGCCGTAGAGAATGGCGCGTGTAAAAAAACAGATACACGTCCGAGTGTCAAAGCGTGTAATTGGTGGCAATGGCCTCATCGCGTATGCGCGTCTGTGACGTGTGTATAAAAGGTACGTGTAGAACGCCATTTCCTTGTACGTGCTTTTCGTGGAGAGCGAGTGGGTGAAATCTGTACTTCTTGTCGGTTCACACGCGATTTACTTCACGGCGTTTCAAGTTCGTACTCCCTGTTACCTCTGACAGCTTTTTCTCTTTTCCTCTTTTTCCTGGGCCTGTTTCCTCAAACAGCGTTCCCTTCTACTGTTGTCCTGTCTCCTCAGACAGCGTACAATTCTTCTTTTGGTGGGGGCGTTGCCAACGCGCACACGCGCATATTTTTCACGCTTTTGTTCCTGGCAGACGGTGAGTTGCGCACATATTTTACATCTGTGCTTGCCCCGTGTGTCGCATACACCTTCAGAGGTCATTCTAGGCTGCGTGTGACATGCATACGTTCATTCTTGTGTTTCTGGGTGCCACAGCGTAGTGCAGGTGTATTTTTCCACACACGTGGTCTAGGAGGGGATGCGTGCACCTTACTTCCCTTTTTTGGGGTGCCTCTGCGTTGCGTGACCCGTCATCTTTCCCCAGGGGTGACATACAGCCTTGCTAGAGCACTAGGGTACGATTACCATCTGGTACCCAACCCCTTTGACCCCCAATTGCCCAGGACAATAGTTCACAGCGACTCCCATACGCACAATAACATCAGTGCCATGACTGGGAGGCGAACAAGCAGTAACGGTAGCAAAAGTGGCCGAGCCCCAAGTGGTGGCCATGGTGGATCTGATAGGGGACGTGGCCGTGACTTGCAGGGTGCCCCTAGCCCCCCATGTGTGGAGGACCAGTCAGGGACACCCATGCTCCCCCCCGGTTGAGGGTAACGTGGCTGACACCATTCATGCTCAGCCCTTGTTGGACCAGCCCACTGTGGAACCAGACCTGGCACAGGGTGACTCCATGGCTGACTTCCAGGTCAGCAGGTCTAGGCCACGTGCGCCGGTGCACGTTGGTGTCATCAGGCCACGTGGATCAGGGGCAGCTAGGTCATCTGCTTCCCCGTGTAGGCAGGCTGGGGAGGCTGCAGGAGCAGCTGCGGCTCCATGCACCCCACCTCTCACACACCCAGCCAGGACAGTGTCGGTCCAAGTCCATCCTGCTGACATTCCCCCTGACACCATCACACTTGAGCTAATGCCTGCACCAACTCCCATGCTGAGTGTGCAATCGCACACTCCTAGTACAGAGTCCACTGGGGCTCCTAATCCTAGTGTCCAGAGCGGTGTAGGACACTCAGGATCCCCACCACCTTCCAAGCGGAAGAGGAAGAGTGCTCGTCCAGTAGAGGCTGATGCCCCAGACACGGCTACACAGTCCGGCCCATCAAGGAAGCCCAGCTTCAATGAGGCTGAACTGAATGCACTTGTAGAGTATGTGTCCGCACATGACCGCGAAATGGTGATTGTTGCAGGATCCAAGACCACACCTGCACAACGTCTGGAACACTGGCAGACCATCGCGGACATCATAAGTGCCCTTGGAATCGTGAGGCGCACAGCTAATGAATACTACAAGCGCTGGAATGACCTGAAGTGCAGGGCAAAAAATAAGCTGGCCTCAAGTCATGCCGCTACTCTAGTGACTGGAGGTGGGTCTCCAGCAGAGGACATAGAACTCACTCCACATGAGCATGTTGCTGGGACCTACGTCACGGAGCAACAGATCGAAGGCGTGGGAGAACTGGCAGATTACGAGGCATTATCCGGTGAGTGCACATGCATGTCTGTGTCATCCATGTGCATGGTGTGTGTGTGATGGCTTCTGTTTGGGTGCCAGGTGAGCGTGTGTGTGCCTGAGTGGTTTGGGTCACCCATGTGCCTCATCCAATACATTCTGCGCACCAGCATTTGGGTATAGCAGTATCCCTTCTGCCAACATTAGACATCTAGCCCAACACCACACCAGTTGCCCTTGAAGTGTCATCTTGCCACAACATTGTTGCTTATTTTCCTCTGTTTATTCAGGCAGATTGTTTGCATACCACCACTTTTACTAGGCATTTCTCAGTCCTATTGTCACATGTCTGACATGGCTATGGTACAGTGGACTGGCTTTGTTTCCTGGATATGATTTGTTTAGACATGTCCCTGTGCTACAGGACCATTTTGGACTGGCAGCTCCAGGTTAAACATTTGAACCATTTCAATGAAGAAATCAATTTCATGAGCAAACTAGACTGAATGAACAATTGGTACCCTCCTCTCCCTCTTCACTTTATGGCTAGGGTACATGCCATCTGTGTGATGGCATGTGCATTTGACCTGCCAATCACAGGCCAATGTGTGATGCCACTGCTAGGCAGCATGCAGCGAATGTGTTCATCTTCCATCTTTTTGTCATCAATGTGTGCCATCTGCCTCCCCTTGACACTCAGTGACAGTGCATGCATGGGAGGGTTTTAGTCATGTGGGACATGTGTCAATCAAGTACTGTTTCTGTAGCTTCTCAGCCATAATTGTGTGCCATAGTGCTAATGCCTGTTTCCATTTGTCTTCTTTTATGTCTTTGCAGGGGATGACGCACTTGATACTGCTGTGGTTGTGGAGATGGTGCAGACCCAGGAGGGGTCTCAGGCCCGACCGACCACCAGTGAGGGATGTGGTGTGGTGGTGGGTGAGAACCCACAACTGCTGCAGGTCGTGCTCTCAAGGGGTGTCTCTGGCTGCACCTCCCCCGAGCTGTATTCAGGTGTCGATTCGGATGATGAGACCTATGTGCCGTTGCAGGTGAGTGTTCCTGGGAGGGATTCTGTTCTGTCCAACCCACCTGCACCAGGGTTAGAACCCTCAATGGGGATGTCAGTGTTGGCAGGTACGCCTTTGGTGGTTACGGATGCAGGGTCCCACTCCGCAACATCTGATCCTGTTCCTGGGCCAGCAGATCAGAGGGGGAATGCAGTCCTGCAGCCTCAGGCAGTGCCGGCACAGCAAGGCGCAGTTTGCCTTGCCCCAGACAGGTGTGGTGCCCGCCGACGTGGTGGCCGTATGCCACCTGGCAATACCGCATGGGAGCAATCCATATACGGTATGGCAACCCAACAGGCAGCATCATCAGAGATGATGGCTCAGGCCATGGATAGGGTGGCCACTTCCATTGTCCCCCCCGAAAGGCTGATGGAGCGACTACAGCAGGCAACAGACTCCATCTGCCAGTCACACAGGGAGGACATGTTGGCGTCCGACAGGGACAGGCGGGCGGCACTGGCGACTCTGCGGGAAGCCATTTCCATAGAGTCCCACGGCCACAGGGAAGCCCTGAGGGTGGAACTCCTTCACCTCAGGACAACTCTTTTTGAGCTTGAGGCTTCAACAAACAGAAGGACAGAACAGCAGCTGGAGCGTCTCACATGTACGCTCTCAGCTGAGATGCAGGCAACTAGGGTGGAGGTCCGGGCATCACGTGAGTTGTTGCATGGGGACCTACACACAATTATCCTCCAGAACGAGACCTTCCACACCCGCATGCTTGCTGCCATGGAGGACCAGACTAGGGCTTTGCGTGGGCTGCCTCCCATAGTGCCACCACCTCCTGATGCAGCTGCAGAGGGTGAGGAGAGCGACAGCAGTGATTCTCTCAAAATAGGGTAGCCGTGCAGGCCATGAGCCCATGGAGATGTTTTTTTTTTTCGCAAGATCCACACAGGTGGATTTTGGTGTGCACCCTATCCTCGGACCACCTGGGTGGCCTCCCCCACCTCCCGGGCCCATTAATGGCCATTTTTGATATTTTTTTTTTCTTTTTTTCTTTTTGGGCAGTGTGTTGCCTTGTGTGGCTCCCGTGGGCATACGCTGTATTGTGGCTGGGCACATGCAGGCTTGTCATGAATTTGGTTCAGATGCTTGGGTTTGTGTGACACACAACCCTCCTGCTTCCCGTTTCCATGGGCTTGCAAAGGGTGTGTCCAAGTGACATTGACGTACATGGTGACGTTGGACTCCCATTTGATGTATGGGCAGTCTGTAGTCAATACTGTGTATACATTCATAGTGCATATTGTTGTTGTATTGTACACTGCATGGTGTATTGATATGCGCCTGTGCATCCATCTCATCCTCCTAATTTGCAGGTCCATTTCTCATGTCTTCACAAGGCGGTCTACCTTGGAACTGGAGTCCATGTTGTAAGCAGTGCACCTACACTCTTGCGTGGCACTAACACTGTATACTTGGAAGTGTTCGAAGTGCTGGCATTATCAGGTAGTGAGGCTACCAAATTTTTAAGTCTGTAATGTCATGTTTAAGGTAGGTTGGAGGTTGTGTAGGTGATTGCTATTCTTGGTAAGTATTTGGTAATGTGTGTTGTAGGTCCTGCATTAATGTGGGCATTTCATGTGTGGCCAGTTTCCATTAGGGACACTGTAGTTGGTGACACTTGGGGCATGTTGTGGGGATTAATTTGTTTGCTCTCACATTGCATGACATGCCATGGTGTGTTGTGTGGCCGTGCCGGGGAGGCGTTAGGTGACATGGCACTGTTCTCATGTAGTATTTTGCAAGTGGGTATTCATTTCTGCAGCATGGAAGTGTGTCTTTTGATGACACTGCATTGGTGGTGTTTGTGTAGGTAGGGATGCACACATTCTGACACTTCCACATGAACAATCTCAGGCTGCTGTGGTTCTGACAGTTGACTGTCCCTTTGTTCGTCATAATTGTCAGGTCGAGTCATGACACACTATTGGACCCTATGACACAACTATCAAGTCCAGGTTCAGATATTTCTTAACTGTTACTCACAAGTAACTATTAAATGTGTGGTTAAATTCGGGAGAGTGATGTTAATTAATGTTTCATGTAGGTTACACCGGACATGAAGGCAAAGGATTCTGAATTTAGTGTTTACTGAAGTATTTGTTTTTGTACATTGGAATCAGGATAGCTTTAAGGTTAGTAAACCAACACTTTTGTGTTTAAAGTTTTGTTGAAAGACTTGATCCTTTAGTTGTGTGATCATAATCAGAATAGTGATTACTGTATTCATTTTCAGATACACAGATGCATTTTGAAATTGTTACAATATCATATCAGAATGGAACAGGCCCTGATGAAGGATTTGTAATCCGAAACGCGTAGGCCACAGATTGAGAGTTGGGATTCTGTCTGGAGCCATTACTGGCTCTATGGCTGACCACTTTACACAAGGAATTCTGATGTTATGCAAGTGCTCATAAGATGTTGATGTCAATGTGTTGATTGAAGTGATAACTGTATGTTGATCTTTAAACAAAGTCTTTTTTGGTGAACTAAAGCAGCTGTGATTAGAAGTGTTACGTTTGAATCATACTGTGAATTTGATTAAACATTTGTTTTACACATATTGGAATACGCCTGCTTTTAGGTTTGTTCTTGATAAAGCGGATGGTATCTTCAGCATGGACAGAGCAGCCAGGCTTATCTTAGCGGGGAGAGAGGGCTGTAGCTTGGTGTAAAGAAATTGTAGCATACATGTGGTCCAAAGAAACACTGAAGCACTATTTATTGTAAAAATACATGGTTTATTTAAATACAAGTAGGCCCAGATAAATTGTGGGGAAATAGGTACTATAACATATCATATAAATACAATTATAAAACCCAACTCAATACTTAAGGGATAAGACCCAAAGTATAGCATTATTAAGAATATCAATCAACAGTTCAAGGTGAGTCAAACCTATTGCACATTCAGAATGCAATCTGCTATTCTTGGGGTGTAAAACCAGGTTAGATATACTTTTGGATTACAGTCAGTAATTGAAGGGTAGTAGACCCTGCCAGTCAGGCAATGCCCCTTAGTTAAGAAATCACTTAATAAACCAAACCTGTTACAAGTATACTCCCTGGAACATTACTTTTTAGAACTGAGTTCAGAGTTCGTAAAATAACTCACATACCTTCTGGAGAGGCCTTAAGCTACTCAATGACAAGTATTAAATAAATATTTCTGAATGCACTCAGCAATTCAAGCAAAGTAAAACCCAATTAGACTTAAAGAAAAACCCAAGGTATTTCAAGGTAAGTAATGGACCTTATGACTATTTTGGGAATGCTCTAATCAGATTCAAGGGAAGCACACCCCACTGTTACAAGTTTAAAAGAGCACCAGCTATTCAAGGTAAGTAATCATATACATTTTCAGAGGGGCTTCAAGCAATTAAGAAAACAAGTATTAACTTCTAAACGTGTTCAGGTCTGTATAAAGTAGATCAGAGAAAGTAATACCTTACAGTACACTTTAAGAAGAACACAATGTTATTCAAGGTAGGTAAACCCTATTGGTAGCTTTTACACTGATTCAGCTAAGCAACAATAAAACAGTACCAACACCTATTACTTCTCAGAAGGGGGAAACACCATTCAAAGTAGAGCAACTTATATACTTTTTAGAGGGCACACTGCAACTCAAAGGTAAGTATAATTTAAGAACACTTTGTAACTTCTTCATTCACAGGATTAAGGTTACCACACCAATTCTTTCAGCAATTAAGTACATTTACACTTGTTATACTTTCAAGACAGAAGCCTTTTCTTACCCAGCCCTTCCCTACTTATGAGTTCTCTCAGAGGCAGAAGAGGGACCTTAGTGGTCTAGATGCAAGCTGTAGGCAGGTTGAGACAGGTTTCGGTTGCAGGAAAGTTCCATATGATAACTTCTTAAACAAGTAAGTATTCACTTCCAGAGTTAGTTAACATGTTCAGGGACTTCTGAGAATGCTCCCTATATGTCTTCCAGCAGTAGCTCTCGGCAAGTGGTATGGGCAAACTCCCAACCACACAAATCACCCACTCAGCCTCACAGGATGCACACCATACTTAAGGTAAGTAATACCCAAGCCAACACAGTATCTTAAGAGAAAAGAAGAGCTTTGGAGTGGATGCCTTCAGGATGCAGCTCCACATGTGTCGGTCCCTGGATTCTTGGTCTGGTGATGAAAGAACTGGACGCTGGATGGGAACTTGCAGCAGACGTCATCAGAGGAGGCTTTCAGCAAAGGTTTCTTCATGGATTCTCATGGCTGTGTGGATTTGGTGCCTTTTCACAGCAGCCATATGAAGAATGAATATCGCCAGTCAGATTCTCATCACTCTCTGGGTCCTATACTCTCTAGAGGGGACTATGGGGATTTGAATCGTTTCTCTGGAGAGCCAAGAGGAGGCCACCAACGTTTCGGACAGATTCGGACTTAGGAAGACTATGCAACACACAATTGCTTGAGGTGACACGTTATCAGGAAATTGCAGCCCTGCAAGGTGTCAGCATGTTGTGGAGTGGCTCACACTTCATGTCTTCTTGAAACTAGTGGATCTCATTAGCCTCCGGGTAGGGATCATAACTTTCGGGACCTCCAGGTCAATTGGAAGGAAGGGTTACATCAGGCACCAGTTACACAGGAGGATCTCTGGTCACTGGAACATGCTATAGATGTTCTTTCTTCATCTTCCTCTCCAGTTCAAGCTCCAGTGGTCGACTTGTCAGCAGCTTCCAGGTTCGGAGTATTTATCAGGAACTACAGCACAACTTCTGCAATCACCCCCAGCATTTTACAGAAAGGGGCGGTCTGGCTATCCAATCATGACGCCCAGTCCCCCATTGGGAGTTGATTCCTTTCAGGCAAGGTGAAAGATAAAGGGCTGCAGAGTGTTGGCCTCCTCCCTACCTTCCTGCCTTTCTCAGACACTCTGGAATACAAAGGATTCCCGCTGAAGACAAAACCTCCACTGAGGTCGTTCCCACCTAGAATGGCAGGGGAAGACCTCAAAAACAAGAAGCATACTTAAAAATGGCAAAAGACAGATCCCATTCTTCTAGCAGAATGGTGAACATTCTGTGCATTACAGAGGCTGAATTAACAAGCTGCGAGTAAAAATGACTAATAGTCATAAAGGTAAAACCACTGCCACCAGCCATTCAAGTAAACACGCAATTGTAACAAAAATGTTACCAGGTAAGAATCCCCCAGCACTCCACATAAGGTGGCTGTGCTGGCTCACTTATACAAAATGCAAAGGGGATGAGAATCCCTCTTTACTACTTGGGAACAGTATTTCTCCCAAGTACATGAAAGAGAAATTAACAGGGGAGCTCAAAGGCCATCCTAAGCATAAATGTTATAGGAAACTATAACGGCAACCAAGCACTACGAAGTGACATGAAAAGGTCACCCATAAAAAGAGTAAAAGACTAGGTGAGAGGGAAAAAGAAAGCAGAAAGTGCTTGGGTTGACACAGGTTAGGAAGATGTATCATAAATATGAAAATCGTACCTAACACTCGTCCCTCCTAGACGAAGGGACAGGAGGTTCTAGTCCTCTCCTGGATGGATCTCATGTCGTAGTCAGTTAAACCTACTTTGGAGTGCATCAGAAATATTTTTGTAACTCTTTTTGAGATAAATTGGAACGTTTTTCATCCTTAAAAAACTATAGGACCTGCGATCGTTGCTAGGCAATTTGCTCTTTTTAAAAGAAGAGGTCAGAGTTAACAGTGCCAAAGTAGAGGTTTCAGCTCCTGAACAATTTTTGGCTTTCTAAATGGGTTCTTATAAAGAAATTCCATAGACCTAGAGGGGTCTCCATTATTCCTCACCACCTCTCCCTCTGGAGCAAGTTGGGTCTCAGGTATCTTAGTTGGAGTAGTTGTGGAAAAGCATGGTAAATGCTTCTACTTCCTCTGAGATCTAAGTTTACCATGTTTAGTGGTCTCCCTCCCAACACTAGGATTTGTAATGAGGTCTTCTGTGGAAGATCCAACAGTCCAAAGATAGTAAATCCTGACTTTGTTTTACTGGTTGTACATCAGCTTGGAGAACTATTTATTTATTTATTTAGCTATTGTTTGCTTGTTAGGCACTTATACAATAAGAACATACAGTTTCAAAGTGCCCACAGGGCAGGGAGGGAGCAAGGGTGGGAATACATTACTACACAATATTTAAGAGCAGTGGGGGGAAAGAGGGAGAGGGACGAACCTACTATGCCTTGTGAGTATTCAGAATGTGCAAGTGCAACAAGGAAGAGGGAAGAGGGAAGAGGGCATAAGTGCTTGGGAGTCCGAGCTCATGGGTGAGCCATAGATGAAGTGCTAGGAATGTTGAGTGCTACACGGACTGGGGCAGCGGGAAGTGTAAGTGCGAAACTCCAGAGCGGAGGGTGTGCAGATGCAAGTGCTGTGGATAGACAGGAGCTGGGCAGAATTAGTGTGGGAGGTCAGGGCCCCGAGTATACATTATGTCCCAGTACACTGATTCAGCAACTGTGGGATTAGCAGAGAAGAGAGGAAGGGAAGGAGGAGAAAAGAGGAAGGTCTTAAGGAGCTTCTGGAATTTGGGAAAATCCTGCTCAAGGCGCAGGGAGAGGGCGAGGCTGTTCCAAAGTAGGGAGCCCAATGAGGACAGTGAACGACGCCCTGCACTCTGTTTAGCAAAATGCTTTACACACAAAGAGTTGGTGCCAGAGGAACGTAGTGGTCTAGAGGGAGAGTATTTAGTTAGATAAAGCTGAAGATAGTGTGGTCCCGGGGCCCAGACAGCCTTTTGGATGATGTAGAGGGATTTGAATGTAATCCGTGCAGTAACCGGGAGCCAGTGAAGACATTTTAGTGCAGGATAGATGCAGTCCCTGGGCTTAAGGCCAAGGATAAGTCTTGCTGCCCTATTCTGAATTAGCTGGAGGGGTCGCAGAGTGGAAGATGGTGGAAGGAGAAGGCTGTTGCAGTAGTCAAGCCTAGGGAGAACCAGGGCTCGGGTCACATTGAGCCTCTGAGGGAAAGCGAGAAAAGGACAAATTCCTTTGAGAAGGAAGAGCTGAAAGTGGGACTTCTTGGCAATGTCCTAAGTGTGAGGGAGGATGGAGAGAGAGGAGTTGAAGATGATTCCAAAGTTTCTGGGTTCAGTTGAAGGTGCACTGTGAGAGCCCAAGGAGGAAGGCCAGAATGAGGGGTAGAAGTAGGGAGCAGGGGTCCCGATGGGAAGGATCGCAGTTTTACAGGCATTTTGACAGGCATTTTGACAGAGATCGTTGGGGGCTCACCAGGACTGGATGGCAGCTAGGCAGTCAGGGATGATGGAGGGTGCAATAGGGTCAGCAGGGAGTTTGAAAAAGAGCTGTGTGTCATCTGCATAACACTGGAAGTTGGAGGAGATTAGGCATGTAAGGAGAGGACGGTAGATGTTAAAGAGCCAGGGGGATAGTATAGAGCCCTGGGGGACACCACAGGTGGAGAGGGAAGTAGGAAAGGAGAAGGGGCAAGGATGACTTGGGGACAGTAGTTAGAGAGGAAGGAGGACAGCCAGTCCAGTGCCCGTTCTGAGATACCAAGTGTATTGTGGAGCCTTTGTATGAGGATGGGGTGGTTGACTGTCAAATGCAGAGGAGAGATTGAGAAGGATAAGGACAGCTGGGGTGTTGGAGTCCAGAGATTCAAGCAGTTCTTCACGGAGGTCCAGAAGAGCAGTTTCTGTGCCTCTGGATGCTCGGAATCCAGATTGATGGTCGTGGAGACAACCAACAAGTTCAGTGTGTGAGTTGAGTTGGGGCAAGGCCAGTTTCACAAGCAGCTTCTGTCAGGAATGGCACTCTGTCAAGAGTGGCACAGGGCACCCGGGTAGGTTTTGGGTGGCTGTGCTGACGTAAGGTGACGGATAAGCACACACAACAGGAAGCTCAACAAGAAAGAATAGGCAACAGTAGCTGTGAACAAAAAGGGGCAGGGATTACAAAGGTACAAACAAACTGGATTCCCTCATGGGGTGTATGCAGAAATGGGAAAGAGTGTTCCACGGACCTTTGGAAACTCCAGCCTTCTGCACAGATTGCTATAACAGGGGCCCACTCTGTATGCTCATGGCTGGGAACAACAGCAGTGGGTGTCTGTACCTGAACCCTAAGGCACGAACAAGGTAACAGTACTTCACAAGACTGAAGCCTGTACGGGTCCAGCAGGAACCAAACAATGACACGAAGTACGACACTGAAAACGCGACGAGGGAAGGGGCAGAAGTTGCCGGCCGGAAACAGTCAAGCTCTGTACTAAGGATTTACATAAGACACAAGTGAAGACAAGAACAGAAATATCCAGGGAAAAGGAAGTCAAAGAGAACAAGGTTCAGAACAGGATCCGGAAGAAAGGAAGGGCAGACCCTAGTATCTAACTGTAGGGAATGGTGACCGGAAACTGTACACGGAATAGTAGAACAGTAACTCAGGGCAGGAAAGACAAGAGAAAGCTAGCAGAAGGAAAAGAAGGAAACAGTATAACGGAAATGGATAACCTAAGGGGAGGACAGAAGACTCAAGGAAGAGAAGGACAGGGATCAAGAACAGGGGGTTGCAAACACGGAAGAGAGCAAGGGAGCAGTAGCCAGGAAATAGGGGGGTGCAAACAAGGAAGCAGGGCTGCAGTAACGGATGGCACAAGGTGCAGGCAAACTGTTGTGGACTGCAGAGGACTGTAGTAGGCTGCAAGGCAGGGAGTCCAGAGGAGCCGGACAGAGAGCTGTAGTAGGCTGCAGACAGAGAGCCCAGAGGAGCAGTGCAGCAAGGAGCTAGCCCAAAGGAGCAGGGCAGCGAGGCAGGGAGCCCAGAGGACCAGGGCTGAAGGCAGAGGAGTGTAGCAGGCTGTAAGGCAGGGAGCCCGGAAGAGCCGGCAAAGGGCACTGGATCAGAAGCAGGATAATACGGCAACAGGAACAGCATATGATTCGTGGCTCAAGGCAAAAGGTGCTGGGAGAACTCTTAATGCAAGAGACTGAGCTCCTGCAGGCAGCTGCGTAAATACAGGCCTGCCCTGTACGGAGGCAGGCTAATTGGTAGCACCTGGAGCAACACACCTGAAGGTAATCTTCCTCCTCTCTCTCTGGTCCTGAGAAGGTGGAAGCAGCACTGATCGCTAGGGCTTCTGGGGATTGTAGTTCTAATACTGATAAATAGCCAGGAATTGATAACTGTAGCAAGGTGCATTATGGTATATATAGTTAGCTGAATTAAATAAGAAAGTACCAAAGTCGTGCAAATGGAAATTAAGGACCAAAGTGTGAATAGGGGTTGTTCAAACAGTATTATGAAGATAAATGAGTTTCAAATAGTCCATGATGGTTGCCAATGTGTGCGCCAGTGGCACAGGCATGACAGCTTCCCCAGGAAGGGGGTGATGGAAATATGGCGGTAGCTGGCAGGGCAAGTAGGGTCAGAGGAATGTTTTTTCAGGAGTGGGCACACAAGAGAGTACTTAAGTGGGAGAGGAAAGATCCAGTGACAAAAGAGTGATTGCAAAAATCAGCAAGAGCAGGAGCAAGAGAGCCGATGTTATCCTTGATGGTCCTGGACGAGCAAGGGGAGACCTGTTTAGAAGAGACGTTATGGATGAAGTGAGCTTAGAGCAAAGGCAGACCCCTGCGCTATGCTAGGTCTAATTGGAGTGTGGGTTAGATCCTGCTGCCGTGTACAGGGTTTACTTGGGACAAGCTTGCTGATTCCCGAAGGTTGAGGTACGAAAGGTGGTGGTAAACCCCGTTTGTATTGGAGCTGGACTTCATTCACTTCTGGTTTGTACTGATTGGTTGAAAAAGGTCAGTACACCTTGGTGTGTTGCAAAGTCTTGATTTATTAAGCATGTGAGTGCTAGTGGTTAACTTAGCACGTGCAGTGCTGGTCACATGAGAGAAGCCAACATGTGTTTCGACTGGAGTATTTATCAAGGCGGAGTGGTGATAATTGCTGAGCCTTGAATAAGGAATCTGAATAGCCACTTGGAGGTGGATTTTCAGGAGTATTCAGCTTTAGAGTTTTATAAACCACTTCCTCTTTATGTGGATTTTCAAGTGGTACATACACTTCAGATTTGACTGCAAGTGCCTTAGTGTCAATGGTATGACAGCACTTTGGGTTTCTGACAGGAGCAACTAAGTTCTTGTCAGCCCTCTGAATTACCTCTACAGGTTGTGGGCATAGTCCAGGTTTTGAGATTCAAGGACTACATCTGCGGCCTGTGAAGTTTCAGGGGATTTAGTCACCTTAGCCTCAGCTGAAGGTGGGGTCGCACAAGGACCTGTACAGTGGAAGCAAAACAACACAGTTTGAATCCCGATCCCGCGCTTAGAAACCACTCGCTGGTATAAAGGGTGTTATAAATCAACAATAAAATAAATAAAAAGAAATAGTACACTAAAGTACCAGTTTAATAGCAGCACTTAAGTTTTTATTAACTAAGTGAACCATCTCCACTGTATGTGGAATTTCAGATAGTCCAATTACTTTTGGGTTAACTAAAGGTGGGGTCAACTCAGTGACCTTTTTAATAGCATTACACCAGTTTAGGGATGGGACAGAACCATTTAAGCTCATTTATACAGGTTGAAGCACTTCTACTTTAGGTAGGTTTTCAGGAGGTTCTTTCTCTTCAGTGTTAACTAAAGGTTGGGTGACAGACGTGACCTCTAGCTTTGTGGGCCTAGGGGCTTGGTCCCTATTTGAAGCTATGGGTTCTACACTGACGTACCCTATAGAGTGGCAGTTAATGCCTTTTACCTCTGAGGAGGGGTTCCCTCTATTGTTTCAAGTTTAAGAGCCTCAACCTGATCTCTTACTCCTAAGAGTCCTTTAAGACGAGGTAGCAATACTCAGAGGTGGATGGGGATGCGAGACTTACTCAAACATCAATAATCAAAACAACTCAGGGAATTGGCAAACCACTTTCTGTTTTATTATCAATTATCTAAAACCGGGAGTACAACGGGCATCCGATGACGCCACACCACATAATCGCTCGGCGTACTTTTTTAAAAAACAACTCTTTTATACTAAAAACTCGTCACTACTGACGTCATGATACATGGCAAACTGCTAAAACTTATGATCACCCGTGATTGGCCTTCTGTTAACGTATATGTTCTATATAGCCCAGGGTTATGATTGGGTATCCTAAATCAGGTGGACATTCTAAGCCCACCCCACTAACTAGTCATAGTCGTTGTCACTAAATACACGACGATTAATTGGTCCTTCAAACTATAGGGTTCCTCATTAAACAAACCTCTAAGATTGATGTGGCACCCCTGCACCCTTCTAGAATGTTCCTCACGCTATCAGCAGGCAGACTACCATATCAGGTGCATGAAAGCTTGTTGTGATCATGTCTCCCCTTCACTTAACTCCCTATCTATCAACACTTCTAAGATGTATCAGCCAATTAACTTTTGAACTTGGCCTTGGAGTCGTGGACTTCGTCTGGGAACTGAAGGGAGTACAGCTTCTCTGTACCTCCTTAGTTTCGGTACAGCTCGACCCAGGCTACTTCAATCTCACCCAAGTGACTAGACGACCACTCTTTTCGAGCTTTTTGCTGTATTAAACACTATTTAACGGTGAACTTTAGAAGCCTTCAGTGTTTGTTCATATTAGTTCAAACAGGAGCGTGCTCTATTCTCGTAGTCGTGGCAGACAGGCTTCCATTCCATCACGACTTTATCTCTTTGACTTGATCCTAAGCCAACTTCAATCTTCAACCACCTGCCTTGCCATCAGTAATTTCCAACTGCACCATGAAGTCTGCAAGCCTTTTCTTGCTTCTTAAAGTTTATAAACCTACTAAAGTGCGTTTACTGGTTCATCCAAGTTCATCTGTTCCTATTTATATATATTGGCGCATCGCCGCAATCTATTTACTACGTAGCAAGCCTTTATGAATACTTTTCCCTAATTGCATTTCCAGCATCTGTACACGTGTAAATTGACTTGTGTATTTCTTCATTGTTTCTGTAGCATGAGCAGATGCATCTCGAGCCCGACATGTTGCTCATCTTTACCTTCCTTTGTCAAGTTCTTAGAGAATATTTACATTACTATTCTTCATTCGTCCTTAAGGCACGTCAGCTCCTCATTTCTTATGACGCCATCAGGTTTTATCTTTAGTGCAAACACACATTTCTTCTGGCACATCATCCAAAAGAATACTATGGGCCTCATTACGACCCAGGCGGTAAGGGGTTTACGGCAGCGTAAACAGCGCCGACCCTTACCGCCTGAGTACGAGGTCCCTTAGCGCCATGGCGGATTTAACACCTGCTTTTAGCAGGTGTTAAAATCCATGGCGCTAAGGGACCATGGAGTTAATTACGCCACCGTAATTTACGGTGGCGTAATTAACGCCTTCCCCACTCCCATTATGCCCTATAGGGCAAAAATGGGAATGGGGAAGGGTAAATGGGGATTGGGGACTTACCGCCCCGCCAAGGTCGGAATGGGGCGGTAAGTCCGCCAACCACCATGGCGTAAACCTAGTTTACGCCATGGTGGTAAAGTCACGGCCCAGGCGGTAACTTACCGCCTGGGTCGTAATGAGGCCCAATGTCTGTGGGTGTTTAGGTTCCTCAATGGGTACCTTGCCTCGACTGTCTTCTGTGATATTGGCACTCTTAATGGGTCTGCACATGTCGTCATCTCTGGCTCCCAGCATATAGGGAGGATAGAAGCAGATCTTACGCTGAGGATGTCTGATCGCACCTCTACAAACCTTTTTTACAAGGTGGCTCTGCTGTGTCTAAGACAACAGAATTTCTGCTACACTCACTGGTAACAGGCCCTACAGGGTAAACATAGATGGGACTTTCCGACCTATATTTATTCTCATGTTCCCTTAAGGGGTTTAGATATGGAGAAAGTTTCTTCTCATATCTAGTTATGGGACTTTGTCTCACCCTACTATAGTTAAACTCTTTCAGCCTCATTTATATCCAAGATCACATGATAGTCATTCTTGGGAAGCCTAAAAAGAACCCATGGTATCAGATCACTCTCACACAAACCAAACCTTTTACAAGTAAGGTCAACATTTTTCAGCCATACAACAATGTCATCCTTCCTGTCATACAGAATCACCAGCTCTTGGATCCTGGATACTTCAGACTTATCAGACGCCGGAAAATTGAGAACAGTCAACAAAATCCCTTTCCGTAGTTGAGTTAGACATTTTTTCCATGTTTTTGATCTTTAGGTTGTAGTCCATAAGAAGGTTCCTTTTCTTTAATTCCATGAACAGTCCATGAGTTAGGGGTTTGAGCAAGGTGGGGACAGGGGAAGGAGAGGGGTGTGTGCATTCATCCTCCTCATCAGAACCTTTATACTCATCCTCAGAGGAATTTTGACTGGTGCATAAAACTTCCTCATCCTCACTATCACCACTATGGTTAGAAGAAGACACAGGTTCTGTGGAGACATTTTGGTGGTCCCACAACTTTTGTATTATTTCAAGCTTACTTCCTTTACAGGAGAGGCCATACTCCTTACAAAATGTGAACACGTTTTTCATTGGTACATTAGGAAGGCCTCAGGCTTACAGAAGCCCATGGTTAGTTTTAAATTGAAAATACAATAAATACACTTTACTTTGGCTAAACCAAACCTACTGGATGGTTCCTTTGGACACATGGGCCACATTATAAGTGAGCCGGTCCGGAAATAAAGGTGCTGGTAACAAGTTACTGGCACCTTTTCCCGGACCGGCTCACTTTGAGTCTGCTGATAGGGGCACTGAACAACCAGCAGGCCTGACCTGTAATCTGTATCTGTATTCTGGCCCCAGATCTCAGATTTGTGCTTTGGAAATAATCCCAGGAGGCTCTACTGCACAGGGCCTGATGACATTCAATGCTGTTGGATATGTGGGTTCACTTTGCCCAGCAAACCCAACCTGGGGCCAAAATGTGAACAAATAAAATACATGAACATGAATTGAAAGGATGAGCGTATGAATGAATTAAATCAAGTCTGCCCGAAGTCGTGCCTTTTGGGGCTACAGTTACTAGTGCAGCGAAGTGGGTCTGGAGTCCACGCCCCTTTCATTCACCGCTGCAACCCGTGGCTGTAAGAAGGGTTCCTGGCGCATTAAGTCTGCGTGAAGTCACACTGTTTGGGGGCTGTTTGGCGTGTACAGCGACAGGCGAAGTGAGTATCGGCCAAGATTCTGGTGGGGGGCTAACTTTATGTGTTTGGCACCTCCTGAATAACTTTGGCTAGTCGGGTTCCTAACTTTACCTCCCTTTACCTTGCTCTATCCAGAGTATTTTAATCAGGAGTGGATCTGAGATGCTGGCTAATGGTTTTGGCCAGCCAACAGCACCAGAAGGTTGGAGTGTGGTACTCTGAAGGTGCAAGGAACAAGGAGCAAGGCAGTAAGGAGATAACAACCCAGAAGGTGATCACAACGATGATTGCTCGTAATGTTAACACTCATTGAGCAGAGGAGATGGACTAAGGTAGCCCCTTAAGCCATTCAGGCATTCCTCCAATCGAGTAGTAAGAACACACTCATGTATTACTTTTGCCTATTGGACTAGCATGGAGCTGTGAATAGGCCAGTTATAATCTGCAGTAATCGGCAGCAAGGTGCAGTAAAAGGCTTCTCTTTCTTGCTGGATCCAAATGTTTTAAAACCTTATACATTTTTGATTTTAAACTCATTTTCATTGTTTTTTGAGTTTTTTTTTATATTTAAAGTTTTATGGACTAACTTAGTTTAATATATTCTATTGACTATACAAAGGGGGCTTGACTTGAAAAGATTAGAGAACTGTTGTTAACGACCAGAATTGCACCTTTGCATTTAAGGTTTTCGAAGCACTTTAACCCGGATTAAAACCTGTTTAAATAGGGGGAGCTAATTCAAGGACGTACCTGAAGCCCACTGGAACCTGTGCCGTGGGTGATCAGCTAATAGAGAGAGTGATACCAAATTTTGGGAGGAAGCATATTGAAGCAAACAGCAATGACACAAATCTTACCAACCCCATGGTCCAACAAGAATTGTGCGATTGACCGCGCCAATCCAGAATATCAATATCGTGATAAATGAGACTGGGGTTTTGCTCGATGACATTGACCAGGAGGAAGGGGGGAAACAGGGGAAGCCGCTAGGAGCGGGTAGGGACAGGATGTTAAGGGAGGCAAAGAGGACAAAATTACAGCAAAGTTAACTGTCATTTGCTAACTCCAAACAGAATCCACCCAAAGTGGGGGGAGGAAACAATACATTTTTTGACTGTAAACTCCTAGCCAGTCCACGGCTCGAACATCAGCAAAGGCGATGTAACTACACTTTCCCTATTGATATGCATTCAGTAGCACATGAAGGCAGTGTCCCACTATCCCACCAACCTGCTATGACCAGCAACAAAATCCCTAGTAGGCAACCTGAAACCCCCTCTCCCCAAATCTGTTATTAATGAAGCTGTCCACACTGCAAATAGTTTTTTTGCCCCTGCGAGCGTGAACGCCAAGAGAAACCCCTGGTAGCGAGGAGGATGAACTTTCCATTGTGCTGGGAAGCTACATCAGAGCTACTGAGGCTGAGAGAAAAACGCTACTTATATGCAAGGCCACTAACACACCTGTTATACTGCAGTACCCCACTGATGGCGTTGGAAACTCTTGTCTGGACTGCCAGTTGGTGAAGTAAGAAAGCTTGCGTTAGAAATGAAAGCAGAGATGGGATTAATGAGCCAGAGGCTAGTGAAATTAAATGAAGCACCCATACCCACTAAAGATACTGGGCCTCATTACGAGTATCCCGGTAACAGCGTGTTCAATACCGGCATGCCGGAACGTGCAAGTCCGTGCCCGCATGAACCCGCTAACAGCTGGTAATTACGAGTGCGTGAGAACGCGCGTTCCCCCATGCCGGTATTGGCAAAACCGCCATGCCGGTAACGGGCCACCAACCCCCCTATACTGTCATTGCGGGTGCCGCCCATTCTGTAACCGCGTCATAACAACCACTGAATACCGGCACGGTAATACCGGCACGGTATTACCGTGTTCGCAAAAAAAAGGACCCGGAAATTACGTCATCGCGCAGGAACGGGAAATGGGCCGGCGGCCGTCTCTCAAAACACAATCCATTGCCATCCTCCATAACCACCACTACTCTCGTGTTGTTGTGTGCCACAACAGAAGCAGGATGTCCAAGGCCACCAGGAAATCCTCCCAAAGGAAGAGAAAGCAGCGTTTTTCTGACACGGAACTCACCATGCTTGCCAACACCCTCGAACAGCATGCAGGTACAATCAGGAGCACAGACCTCAGGCATGCGGCCCAAAGAAAAGGGAAAAAAAAAGAAAAAAAAGAGGTCTGGCAGGAGGTCGCACAGAGGGTGTCGGCAGTGGGGAGCACCCCAAGGAGTGTGCGTGAGTGCCGGAAGCGCTGGGACGACCTCCGCCTCCGGGTGAGGAAGATCCTGGCGGAGAACAGGAGGGCCGCAATGGCGACAGGCGGTGGCCCACACTCCCCTGTGAAGTTGACGGCATGGGAGGAGACCGCAAGTACATTCATTGACCCGGAATCAATTGAGGGAATAGGAGACCAGGAGGTTGGCGCTGCATCTACCACAGAGGAAGGTGAGTGAACCATCACATCCACGTATACTAAACCATGATGTGGCACAAGTGATGTGGAAGTGAGACTAGGCAAGGTAATGCATGTCCCAAGGCTACATCAACATATCCATTGAAGAATGAGTGCCACACCCTGCCCCACACGCATGCTGAGTGACAATCCCAATCCCAACAGAGGTGCAACATGACCCAACCATGCCCATGGAACCCACCACACAGACACAAAACCAATGCTATGCCACCAGCCATGCATTGATTGGCCACATGTCCCCTCAGGATACCAAATGCCACACCCCAGAAATGAAATGATGCCTGAATGTATGAACATATCACACTGCTATACATCAAAGCTGCCATTCAACAACATCACTGATGACCTGCATCTCTTCTATCCCCCAGGCACCGATGAGGAAGGAGGAACGTGTACATCCAGTGCACGCAAAGGGACCAGGGCCACCGCCACCCCCCAGCCCAAGAAAATGCCTGCAGCAACAGCCAGTGTGCCACGCAAGGCAGTAACCCTGCATGGGACACCTGCAGCCACAGAACAGCAGCAGGCACCCACAACAGTGGGAGCTGTTCCGCCAGCCACCACGGACGTTGTGTCCACAGAGGTGGATGATGAGGCTGGAATCATGTCTGGCACACCCACCCTAAGCCCCATTGCCAGCCACCCTCCCCCCTGCGGAGTCTGAGAGCCTGGACGATCCGTGCCTCCATGATTCGGACCTAGGAGAATCAGACATTGCCATCTTTGAGGAGGACAGTGCCCTGGACGAGGGCCCCACGCAGGTGCCTTCCACCACCCTTCCAGCCACCACCCTACCAGCCACCACCCTTCCAGCCACCACCCTGCCAGCCACCAGTACACCTGCGGCCGACAACTCTTTCAAGGCTCGCCTGGCAAGGGTAGAGGGCTGCCAAGAGTCCATGCTGCAACTCATGCGGCAACAGGTTGACGCTGGGAATGAGGCCATGAGGGCCATTGCCACGGCCATTGCAGCCAATACTGCTGCTGTGGAGGCATCTACGTGTGCCTTCAGGGAGTGCATGGGCTCACTCACACAGGCCCTTCTTGCACATCTGCCTCAAATGCAGCGGCCACACCTTGGGCCAGCCATGGGACTGTCAATTGACACCTCCACTACAACAACCCCTTCCACCTCGGCGCAATCGAGCCCTGTGCGGTTCACACCGAGGAGTGCACGGTGCTCGGCCATGGCACCCCCAGACCCAAAAATTGCCAAGAAATAACAGTACAGGCAATGACATTTAGAAGAACTACTTTGGTGAAGGGAACACTGTGTGTTGCACATATGGGGAGATTTGGGATCTGTGGGGTGGGTGAGGGAGTTTAGAGGGGTATTTTCTGGGGTTTGTGTGGTGGGTGAGGGAGTTTAGAGGGGTATTTTCTGGGGTTTGTGGGGTGGGTGACGGAGTTTACTGGGTGCTGTGAGGCGATTATGTTCACCATATCACGTCTGCTGAAAATACACCGTTGTGTGCTAGCAAATCATTGGTTGGACATTGTTCATTTTGTACATGTTCATTTATTGTGTGTTGGTGTACAGCGGGGCAATTCTAAACAAAAAGGTGTGCATGTCCACAGTCAGCCAGTGTGTTGTAGACACATTACTCACATTTTGTCCATGCATTTCAAAAGTATTTGTCAATTAGTGCTTGGCGAACAGCATGGCCATCCCATGCATCATGTACTGGCAGGGAGGCTCCTTCGCCTCCGTCTCCATCCCCTTCATCCTCACCCGGCCCATGCATGTCAATCTCAGGTGGCAGTGGTACATTCCTTCGGACGCACATGTTGTGCAGCATGACACAGGCCATGGTGATCTTTGCAACCTTCTCAGGCCTATATAGGAGTGCCCCACCAGACCTGCTTAGGCAGCGGAACCGGGCCTTCCGCAGGCCAAAGGCCTGCTCAATGACAACACGTGTGCGAGTGTGCACACGATTGTACTCCTCTTCATGGCTGTTCTGCGGGTTCCGCACAGGGTTAAGTAGCCAAGGCCTCAAGGGATATCCTCCATCACCTGCAAGAAGAAACAAATCGGTGTGTGTCACTCTGAACTGCCACCTTCAGGGAACACAGTCATGGCAGCAGCTACTTGGTGTGGGCATGCACATGTCCCTGTACGTGTAGAAAATAATCACCTAGATGCAATGTATACTGTAATGAGGTGTGGTACACTGGATGGGATTAACTAGATGATGCAGGGTGTATTCCTGCATGCTGAGGCAGATGTGCTGTGGTATAGCGACAATGTTTAGTCTCTAATTCATGCAGGATATTGTTTGCTATGCATGGTCACACTAGCCACATTGGCACAGTTGCCATCCTATTCAGTCATGCATTGCTTGCCAACAGCATGGTGCCCTGGTTGTGCCTCTTACTTATTATCATCCATATGCATTATTTGTGATATGTGGCCCAGTGATGTGTCCTGTTCCGTTTGGCTGGTTCAGGTGAGGAGTGTTTAGCTCTGCATGCATTCTCCACTCACTGGCTATTGGCACCCTGGTGACCTTTTACCCCCCCCCTTTCCCACCCTGGTGCAGTAGGCCACCTCCCCCCCTTCTGCATCCGCACACATCTGTACCCCACAGCATGGCCATGGGCCTGTTGTGCAACTCACCGCTCAGCCAGGCACGTGGTCCAGCATGTCGCTCCATGTGACGGGGTAGCGTGGAGTTGCGCAGTACCATGGCATCATGTGTAGATCCAGGAAATCGGGTGCAGCAATTGGTGATGATCTTGCTGGAGTGACATACCATTTGCACATTGATGGAGTGGTATTGCTTGCAATTGCGGTACACCGCCTCTATGGCATGGGGGACTACCAATTCTACATGGGTGCAGTCAATGGCACCAACACAATTGGGCATGCCTGCCAGTGCATGGAAGCCTACTTTGGTTTCGGCTATCTCCTTGTCAGTCCGTGGTAGGGATATATGGGTGCTTGTGTGCTTCAGGAGGGCATCCAGCACTTGGTTCAGCATGCATGAAAATAGTGGTTGTGAAATGCCATGCAGCTGGCCCACTGTGTGTTGGTAGGTGCCTATGGCCAGGAAGCTCGTGGTGTGGTGGTGTGGCCACCACTATGGTGGTGATGGTATCACGGTCCAGCCGGTGCAGGTTGTGGATCTGCTCAGGGGTTAGGTTGAATGGGCTGGGTCTGGTGCGAGTGATTGGTGGCTGCCTGCGAGGCAGTGGTGGCTGCCCTGGTGGTAATTGCTGGGCCTGTCTCACCCTCCTTCTCCTCCTTCGTCTCCTCTGTGCTGCCTGTTGTTGCTGCTGTAGTTGTTGCTGATGTAGTTGTTGTTGTTGTTGTTGGTGTTGTTGCTGTAGTTGTAGCAGTATAGGCATGTCCTCCAGTGCCATGATTGCAACTGCTAGTGTTAGCATTTTGGTGTAGAAAGGGGTGTGGTGTGTAGGTGTGATCCTTTTGTACTGGGCCACTCTACATTGCCTACACCTGTGGGGGGTTGTGGTTTGTGGGTGTGCTCAGTTTATACTGGCACAGCCTCCACTGACTCCACCTGTGGGGATTGTGTGCACCTGTGGCAACTGCCTTGTATCCTGCTTGCTGTTTGCGGTTGGTCTGAGATGCCTGTATGGCCGGCATCGTGCAGGCCGTGATTACCGGCTTCGCGATACCGGTATTTGCATGTATGCGTGGGTTGGAATTACCCCCTATTACCGGCATGCCAGTATTTGCTCCCTGAAGGGGCGGGTGTACGCACCTATGCCGCTTTTAGCGGCACTGTTGTTTAGTGTGCCGCTAATACCGGGTTTGCGGGTCGGAATGCAACGGGACGGTAAACGATGCCGGTATGACCACACCGGCATCGTTTTTGCCTTACCGGCATACCTTTTAATGAGGCCCACTGTCCGGCTAAGTGGGGAGGGTACAGTTACCATTAAATATGCATCTCTCATCAATTAATCAGGTGATAGAGAGACACGTTAAAAACCACCCACTTCCCATGATACCACTAGAAGATCACCCCATACTGCTAGAACTCCAACGCAGGTTAGTCTCTTACAGCAGACTGTTATCTCAACAAAAAACACCAGAATGGTTACACGCAGCCAATACGCCAGGTTGGGGTTAAAAGACATCCTACTAATATTGTTTGGCCTGTGGCCAGCAGTTTAGTTTATGTGCCGACATTAAAAAAAAGGGCATCCCAGAAGATAAAAATAGCTTATTAAACAAGTGTATACATTGGATATGGCATAAAAAACAGTGTCTCTCATTGGTTAGGGCCGACATTGTTGATGCCTACCGTATCCATTCTTACAACCTGGAGGATCCAGACTATGTTAAGATCACCTTGACTAATGGTCACTTCAAATCCTGCTTGTTGTCAGTTTCTTTTTGGATGCTCCAAGCATTAGATATAGAGATTGAACTGAGGGTATTTCACCCAATAAGCCCTCCTGATAGACAAATGCCACATAGTCCAACTACAAATGTAACCCCAGCCAACCACCCTACGGCAGGATCCCTGCATCCCAGGATTCCTATCTGATGCCCCTCGCCCCACTTAACTGGCCTAGTAGACATTGGAAACCCCTTGGATAAGCTAGTTTCAGATCACAAAGATATAAAGGTGGCATCATGGAACATTGGGGGACTAACCAAATACATGGGAGACCAGTATTGGGTCAATGTTATCAGATCGTTTATTATAAACTGCATCCAAGAAATGTTGGCCCTTAACCAACACACCCACTGGTGGGGTATTCCACTTTTATGGTCCGTGCTTATAGGCCTAAGAGTAAAGTGGGACGCCTAGCAGGAGGCCCTGTACATGGGTTAACACAGATCTGAAAGCCCAGAAAAAAATACTGTACTCAGATTGTTCCGATTTCCAACGTCTTCTAATTGAAATAAAAGAATTGCAGTAAAGTATTAATCTGTAAAGCTTACAACAGACCATATGGTGCAGATGGCATGATATTCTTAATAAGTTGGAATGTTTAATTGAGAAAGGGGAGCGCAAAAGAAGCTGTCTGTAAACCACTGGTGATAATCTTAGGGCATAGGAACCTCCAATTTGAACCATCTAATAAGTTGAATGGATTTATGGACAAAGAGGATGCCCTATGGAATATCCCACAACGCGTAGGGCCAAATAAGACAACAATGTATAAATACACCCTACATAATGCAGAACTATTTTTCAAAGTGGTTTGCGAGCATGTAATGAGCGACTATAACCAAACATTCCCCATCCCTGACCTTCTTTAGTGGAGGAAATTCAAATGAGGATAGAGAGTGATCATAAATTAATATCCTTGACCATTGCCACTGAATCTATGACCCACACAGTTCCAATACATACCCAGGTGATGTGCCCCTCAAAAAATAGGCGAAGGTTAACATGGGAGGATTCCGATTTCAAAACTAATTTGCCATTGACATACCAGGACATATCACCAATCGTAGAATCTTTATTGAGCCTTAAACCAGCCTAACAATAGCTTCATGCTAACAACGGCTACAACAATTTCAGTTGCTGTCGTTCCGTTCTTCTCTAAACCCTTGAAACCACTAGAGATAGTTGGTATGACTATGAGTGCAAGAGAGCAAAGACCAAGCTAGTGAGGTCCCCAAAAGATAATCACTGAGGGGGAAAAAGAGAAGACAAAATCATATAGAAAGGAATACAAGTCGATTGTAGAGAGGAAAAAAAGCCAAATTTGTCGAACTATGGGAAGCTCTTAACAAAATTGCAACTGAGAAAAATACCAAAGAATTCTTGAGGATAGTTTCAACAGGAAATCGTTCAAACCAAAATCCTGTTCAAGTGGCCATTACCAAAAATACCTGGTTTGATCACTTTGCAGGTATTTATCATGAAACAAGATCTGACTTCCCGGATCTTGGGAATGAATTTTCTAACCTTGTGGCCATTGGTTCTGATTAATATCTGTTACAATTGTCACAGGAGGAGGTGCTTGATGCAATTTGTAATCAGTGCAGAGGAATAGCTCCAGGTACCCGACTTTGTGCCAGTTGAACTATAAATGAGCAAGCCAGCAACATGGGCACCATACCTCTGGCTATTATTCAATGCCATACTCAGAACAGGCAAGAAACCACCATCATGGCAATTGACGGAGATTGTTCCTATTTTGCTAAAAGGGGATACTTGTGGCCTTGGGAATTATAGGCTGATCTCCCTACTAGACGTTAGTTGCACATTCTTTGGTAAAATACTCCAAATAAAATAAGAAAAGTGGGAATTGGAGGCTGATGCTTAAGCCACCTCCAGACAGGCTTCACTAAAGGGGTGAGTCCATAGACGTATACTAATAGTAAACAAGTATTTGACATCAAGGGTGGCAACCTATGTTTACTTTTTATTGACCTAAGAGCCGCCTTTGACAGTATACCCAGATCGTCACTAAGGCGAGCTTTGCTTGCCAAGGAAGAGGAAGTGCCACTCCCTTTATTGAAAGCAATAATGGACCTGTATGAAGGGTCATCAGCAAGAATGAGATGGGGCCTTGGCAGGGAGAACACTGGGATTCTTTGGTTGAAAAAGGTTAAAGGCAAGGTTGTATGCTTGCCCCTCTCATTTTCAACCAGTTTCTAGATGGTTAATTGACCGAATTCCCAATCAATACATCGGGCACACCATCTCTTGATGGTGAGAAGATTGCCATCCTTTTCTTTGGCGATGATGTGGTTGTCATGTCCCGAACCCCATCAGGCCTAAGAAAACAGTTAGATTACTCTGTTAACTTTTGCAGGCAAAAAGGCTTGGAAATTAATGCCAACAAAACAAAAGTAATGAGATGTGGCAGACAGCAGAGGCGACGGTCACAACTGCACACTAACATACATGGTGCAATAATTAGTTAAGTGAGCTTCTTAAGTTACTTAGGAGTCAGGGTTGCTTCGGACGGTTCTTGATAGGATCACCTTAAAAAGACCAACCTGGCACTAGGTTGGAAGTGTAGTTGTATTTTATCCTTTGCAAACAACTTTGAGAAAAACTTCACAATTCCAGCGATGGAAATGTATAGATCGCAGACGTTGGCAGTTGCTCATTATGGAGCAGAGACATGGGGGCACATCAAGACCACAACTCTTTTGATAACTGAAAACAACCTTTTAAAGAGGCTGCTGTGGGTTTCCAAAAGTACACCTTATATCCCGCTACATATGGAGCTCGGTCTGATATGCATTACTCACCAAATAGCCCTAAAACCAGTTTTATTTTGATTGTGTATCTGGTTCTCTGATACTCTTCTGAAACATGGTGCAGCTGTTAAGGATGTTCTTTCCTCCCAAAAAGCTCTTTAATTAAAATGGTTTAGACCTATGACGAGGTACTTGTAGCTGATAATATGAGAAAAAAAATTTAATAACCCGGAGTCCATCAACAGCTGTAGTAGGCAAACTGTGACTGATGCACATATAGAGGGAGTGTGGGGGCAGTATAGATCCAAATGTCTACACTTTTCAGTGGGGTATGACTTTCTGTATGTTAAAGATTTTCTCTGGGAGAATACCTGCATCTCACTGAAAGACTGTTGCAGAGAGCTCAATATTTAAGGATGCGTCCAGGCAGTCTACCATTAGTGGCGGTCAAAGCCGACTGCAATGATATGATATGGCATTTATAACGCGCCTATAAAAAGATGTTTCAAGGCGCGATAACAAATACCCAGACACATGCCCTTCTTAACCCCGACAAAAAAGAGTCACTACAGCACTTTCTTTTTGTTTGTCCCCTTTATTCTGATATTAGGCAAAGGAACCCAAAAACTTGCAGAGCGAACAAGGGTATTTTTTTGTTTGCTGATTGCCGCAGAACATTGTGCAAAAGGGCAGGCGCAATGGATGCCATCTTTGCAGTCTCTACTTACTTAGCTAGCGCTTGAGAGGTGTCTGAATATCCCGCCATAACTAGAAAGTCGCAATAATAATGAGGGCCCCATGATGTTGGTTTATATTAGACAACATTTCATGCCCTAGGAGTGAAATCACAATGCCTTAGGAGGTGGTGTTGTCGGAGTCATTAGGCCTCATTACACAGATGGCGGTGAACCATGGCGCTACTAGCGCCATGGTTCATGCCCGTAAAATACTGGCACCGCCTTGGTGGAAAGGGGAATTACCGCCCTATTCCAAGGTTGGCGGGGCGGTAATTCCCCCTTCCACCATTGCCCTTCCCCATTCCCATTTTTGCTCCATAGGGCTCTATGGGAATGGGGAAGGCGCTAATTACGGTACTGCAAATTGCGGTACCGTAATTAGCTCCCTGGTCCCTTTGCGGGTTGGATTTTTAACGCCTGCAAAAAGCAGGCGTTATATTCCCCAACCCGCAAAGGGACCTCGTAGTAAGGCGGTAAGGATTTACCGGTACCGGTAAAATACTGGTACCGGTAAACCCTTACCGCCATCCGTGTAATGAGGCCCATTGTACTTTCCCACAAGATTGTATGTGTAAATAGAATATTCCGACTCATTTATATGTATGTAATTCATGGGTTTGTCCATGCCGTCTGTATTTTTATTGGCAAGGTTTTATGTATTGTGTTCCAACACTTTTATGGCTATATGCCGGAATAAAGTAAATTATTGATTGGTTAAATGATTGAATTCATGAATCTATTGTGTACTGAGTGGATGAATATATCGAATTGGATGAATGGATGGAAACCAAGACTTAGGGCCTCATTACACGGTAGGCGGAGAACCATGGCGATATTAGCGCCATGGTTCATGCCGGTAAAATGCCGGCACCGCATTGGCGGAAAGGGGAATTAACGCCCCATTCCAAGGTTGGCGGGGCGGTAATTCCCCCTTCCACCATTGCCCTTCCCCATTTTTGCCCCATAGGGCATAATGGGAATGGGGAAGGCGCTAATTACGGTACCGCAAATTGCGGTACCGTAATTAGCTCCCTGGGTCCCTTTGCGGGTTGGTTTTTAACGCCTGCAAAAAGCAGGCGTTAAATTCCCCAACCCGCAAAGGGACCTCGTAGTAAGGCGGTAAGGATTTACCGGTACCGGTAGGGGTAAACCCTTACCGCCTACCGTGTAATGAGGCCCTTAATATTTAAAATGGATTCATTGGGCCTCATTACACGGATGGCGGTAAGGGTTTATCCCTACCGGTACCGGTAAATCCTTACCGCCTTACTACGAGGTCCCTTTGCGGGTTGGGGAATTTAACGCCTGCTTTTTGCAGGCGTTAAAAACCAACCCGCAAAGGGACCAGTGGAGCTAATTACGGTACCGCAATTTGCGGTACCGTAATTAGCGCCTTCCCCATTCCCATAGAGCCCTATGGGTCAAAAATGGGAATGGGGAAGGGCAATGGTGGAAGGGGGAATTACCGCCCCGCCAACCTTGGGATGGGGCGGTAATTCCCCTTTCCACCAAGGCGGTGCCGGTAAATTACCGGCATGAACCATGGCGCTAATAGCGCCATGGTTTACCGCCTACCGTGTAATGAGGCCCATTGTAATGTAATGACCTCCTACACGTTATTTTATTTCCAATTTTCTCAGTGTTACTACAGTTGTAAATGAATGTATTTGCTGTGAATTTATAAAGAGCAAGCTGTGAGGCAGGATCAGGATAGGTGCTCCAATGGGGCGTGAAGACGAGGAAGGAGGGGTCTGATCATTCACAGCCGTGGAACCAGGGACAGCCTTTGGGCAGGGCTGGTTGGGAAACCTCCCGGGGTGCCATTAGCCTCCGAGGGCATCATTAGCCATCCTCCACGCCAGCTCGGGGGAGTCTTTCAGGGGCTCCACCGAGCTAGCGTAGTGGGAGAAGGCGCGGCAGGCGTCCGATTTAATAACAATAGGGTGTTGATGCAAAAGCATTAGCACCCTATTGAGATGATTACGTCGTCCGACCTCTGACACGGAAGCAAAGTGGTTTTCATCACAATAGGGCGCTCATGTACTAGCATGAGCGCCCTATTCCAGTGATCAACTCCCTGCTCAGGCGCCGGAAAGGGGAGTTTAAAAAAAAGAATTCTAAAACCGCTCGGGCTCTGCCGCCGCTCAGGCTGGCACTGCGTGGCACATTACAGATAGCTTACGTACAGGGCAATGTACAGCGAAGTGCAGTCAAAATCTGGAAAAGAATTACAACAGGAAGTGCAAAAAAGGTACACATGATAACCGATTGTTGTGGCCTGAATGGATGACAGGACGCAGTAGGGTTTCTGACAGTCTTTATTGACTGAGAACAAGGGAGAATGTCTTAAGGTGGACTGGTGGCGCAGGGCGCTTACTCACTGTTAAACTGACCAGGTCCTGTGCTTCCCCAGTTACTTCACTGTGGAAGGGTTGTGCTCACCGGTGGCACGCCGTAAACTCATAGGGCCCCCATGAAGCCTCCATTGGCTGTGGTGTTATGCCCTATGAGCTGTAGAGATGGTTCTGGAGTTGATTCTCCTTTTTGTGTAATCAGGAGCAGCGCTCCTGTACGACCGCTCTAGCTGGCAGGGCGCCAACTGTGAAGCGGGAACGTTTTCCCGCGGAGCGTGGGCTCGCGAGATCCCGTGTATCGAGATCTCGCGAGAACACGATCCCGCGATCACGTGATGTCCCCACACACCTCCTCTGCTGGAAAAAAGGAATGGGAGGTCACTCCATGATGAAGTCTGCATATTTCCCAGGCTTCCTTCTCTCTCTCTGGGGCCTGCCAGGATCCGGGTATGTAGCGGGATCGATGAAGTGTCCTTGGGAGGGTGCTGGTGAATCGGGATCTCTTTGTCCAGCTCCTTGCTGTGATCCCCTGGGTGTGGTTGGGAAAAGGGAGCTTGCGAAGTAGTTGCGATGTTGCGGCTCTATGATGTCTCCACTCGGGAGATGATGGTTCTCGTATGGCTCTTGGCAGACCTGATCTCCTCCAGTGTCTCCAGGGGAGTGTACAGTATCATCTTTCCTGCGGTACATGGCTACCCTCTCTAGATTCCATCTCCTGCCATCGCTGGTGCGGATGTGGTTTGTCCCTCTCTCCATGACTTCTATGGGACTGCTGTATCTGGAACCTGTGATGGTGTCCTTGTGGGGAAGTCGTATCTTCACCAGATCCCCTTTGTTGACTTGTGTGTGTCGAGCGGCTCGGCGCAAGTCCCCCTGTGCTTTCATTGCTTCTTTGTTGCGCTGCATACGGCACGTTACGTCAGCCATGTCGACGTCTTCGTCGGCCCTCACTTGCTGAAGCCATGGTGGTACCAGTGACGATGCCGCCCTTCTCCCCCTCAGCAGATGGAACGGAGAAACACTTGTGACGGCGTTGGGGGTGAGACGGTGAGCCGCTACGGCTTCTTTGACCGTCTTGTATGGGTCTAGGCCCGAGGCGTGGGCCAGTTGCAGCGCCCCTTTGATGAAGCGGTTGGCCCGCTCGACTAGGCCATTTGCCTGTGGGTGGTATAGACTTGCTTTCCGCTGTTTGATGTTGTTAAGCTTGAGAAATGTTTCCATTTCCCTGGATACTAGTTGGACTCCGTTGTCCGTGACGAGTTCTTCGGGCAGGCCCTCCCGCTGAAATATGGCGGTGAGAGTTTCAATGACTGTTCCCGTAGTGATGTCCGGGGTGAAGTCAGCTTCCACCCATTTGGAAAAGTAGTCGACCAAGACTATCCCGTATCTGTGCTCAGGGGGCATGTTGTCCAGCGGCCCTATGAAATCCAGCCCCAGTTTTCGCCACACCCCTTTGGGGACTTCGGTGGGCAGCATGGGGGCTTGCCTCACGGCTAGGCGCTTGTCGCTGTTGGAGCATTCGTGGCACCTATCGACCATCTGCCGAACGTCCTGGTCCATACCTGGCCACCAGTATGCGTCGCGTATCCTTCTTCTGGTCATGTTGCACCCTAAGTGGCCCGAGTGTGCTCTGCACAGTATGACTTTACGGATTCCGTTGGGTGGGATGATTTGATCACCACTGAGAATGAGACCGTTCATGGCGGTAATTTCCTCATTCACCTTCCAGTAGGGACGAAGGCCTTCAGGGATCGCTCTCTTGTTGGGCCATCCATTTCGAACCCAGGTGCTTACGTGCCTTAGAGCGAAGTCCTGCTCGAACTCTTCTTGCCAGTGGCGCTCGCTCATTTCCATGTACTCGACGTTCCTCAGGTCGCCGATGGACGCAACGACACATTCGTCTTCCAGGAATGTGGTGCCGGGGGCGCTTTGGTTGAGGAGCCTGGACATGCAGTCCGCTTGTGCGTTTTTCCAGCCCGCAATGTGTTGTATCTCATAGGTATACTCTTGGAGCTTAGCGGCGATCCTGGCCAGTCTGGGGGTGGCCGTCCTGGTGCCGCCCGGGCTCAGCATGTGGATTAGCGGCTTGTGATCGGTGATCAACTTGAATCTTGTCCCCCATACGTATGATCTGAAGTAGTCGACGGCCCAAGCGCATGCCAACATCTCTTTCTCTACCGTAGAGTAATTCTTCTCGGATGAGGATAATGCCTTGGATGCAAACGCCACAATGTTCTCTGTGTCGCCCTTTTTCTGGGTCAAGGTGGCCCCTAGGCCGTATGCGCTGGCGTCAGTGGTGATGTAGGTGTCCCATTCAGGGTTGTATGGTTTAAGGCACGGCGCGTGTAGAATCCTATTCTTGATTTCGCCGAAAGCCTCATCTTGTTCTGGGCCCCAAGAGTACGCTGCCCCCTTCTTCAGAAGCTCCCTCATGGGAGACGTGGTCTCAGAGAACCTGGGGACGAATTTGGCATAGTACTCAGCTAGGCCTAAGAATGAGCGCAGTTCCTCTTTAGACATCGGCGCCGGCGCCTCAGTAATGGCCTCCATGAGGTTCCTTTTGGGGCTCACCCCATCACTCGAGATGCAGTACCCAAGATACTCTACTTTGTTCACCCCGAAGACACACTTTTCATGGCGTAGGTGAATGCCTTCCTCCTGAAGTCTGCTTAGGACTGACTTGAGCGCCTTGTCATGGGTCTCGCTGTCCTTGGCGTATACCAGAATGTCGTCTTGGAAGAATGAGACATTGGTGAGGCCTTTCAATAGGGAGTTCATCATCCTCTGGAATGCGGATGCTGCGGACGATAACCCGAAAGGCATGCGGGTGTATTGGAAGGTGCCGAAAGGAGTGATGAACGCCGTCAGGGGGCGGGAGGACTTGTGTAGGGGAATCTGGTGATAGGCATCACGCATGTCCAGCTTCGAGAAAATGGCCGCCTCTTTCATCATGAGGACGATCTCGTTGATGCTGGGGAGCGGGAAGCTATCCGTGATCACCTCCAAGTTCAGGCTTCTCAGGTGGATGCAGATCCTGAGGTCGTTGCTGGACTTCTTCTTAACTAGTACCACCGGACTCAGCCATTGCGAGGATTCCACGGTTTCAATGGTTCCTTCCTCGACCATCTTCCTCAGGTGAGCGTCCAAAGCTGGTCTTGCGGTGGCAGGTACCGCCCTTACTTTGTGCTTGACTGGGGTGGCGTTGGGTTTCAGTCGAATTTTGTGTACGAAGTTTCTCACTTTTCCCGGTCTCTCGGAGAACAGGTTTGGAAAGATCTCCTTATAGTTTTGTGCTGCTCCTGACGAGATCATGAGCACCTGTTCCGGAGTGCTGGGATCTAGTTTCATGCTGAGTTTGTGTTGGTCATCCCACCCCAGCACGGCTGGACCTTTGGGGGAAAAATACACCTTGGTGGTGGTAGACCTCCCCTTGAAATCGATGCGGGCCTTGATGTAGCCCAACAGGTCGACCGTTGCCCCTCCAAACACGGTGGGTTTTTGCCTGGTGGATCTAATCTCCACTCTTTCTTGTCCCATCATCTCCTTGTACGTGTCGATGGGCAGAATGGTGAGGTCGGATCCCGAATCAGCCATGACGCGCGTTTCCATTCCGTCCACTTTAATGGTGCAGTGGGGCTTTTCTCTCCTGGCATGGGGGGCATTGACCATGACAACCATGGGTCTGTCCAGCAGTTCATCCTCATCGGTGGAGGTGCAGTCACCGTCGACACGGGACACGGTTTTCTCCCGCCACATGCATGCTGGAGCCACGTGGCCAATGCGTCCGCACTTGGAGCATTCTTTATTCCTGGCGGGACAGTCGCGGTCGTTCGCCATGTGCTTGAGACTGGCGCATCTGTAGCATTTCAGTGCCTCCTTTTTCCTGGGACTTTTGTCCTTGGGGCCGTCGCGGGATTGCTTGTCTCTGCGACCTCTCCATTGTAGCGCCGCCATTTTGGGCACAGGCAGGTGACTTCCCGCCTCCTTGCGTCTGCTGGAGGTTTCTTCCTCCGCCCTGGCAATCTCGATGGCTTTATCGAGGGTGACCTCCTTCTCCTGGATGAATTTGTCCTGCACTTTCCTAGAGTTGGTGTGGACGACGAGCATGTCGCAGATGACCTGTTCTGCATTTTCTCCGAAGGCGCACAGAGAAGCGAGTTCCCTCATCCTGGTGATGTAGTCATCCACGGTTTCGCTCCCTTCCTGTTTGCGAGTGTAGAATCTCAACCTATGCAGTACAATATTCTCCTTATTAGTGAACCTCTTCATGATGCGACGCGTGGCTTCTTTGTACACGTCGTCGTCATCGGCGTCTTCGTCGGCCACCGGTATTTCTTTAAGGCCTGCAAAGATACGCTGACCTTCAACCCCTAGCGCATTCAACAGCATCGCCCTCTTCCTGATGGGGGCATATCGCGTGCCGCCCACCGCTTCCAAGTGGGTGGAAAAAAGGGGTTCCCATTGCATCCACGGAATCGCCGGTGTCCCTGGCAGGGGGAGAAACGCAGGGGGTGGCGTGGCGCCTTGCATGGTGGGTCCGTGGGACTTCAGGTATCCTCGTCGCCAGTTATGTTGTGGCCTGAATGGATGACAGGACGCAGTAGGGTTTCTGACAGTCTTTATTGACTGAGAACAAGGGAGAATGTCTTAAGGTGGACTGGTGGCGCAGGGCGCTTACTCACTGTTAAACTGACCAGGTCCTGTGCTTCCCCAGTTACTTCACTGTGGAAGGGTTGTGCTCACCGGTGGCACGCCGTAAACTCATAGGGCCCCCATGAAGCCTCCATTGGCTGTGGTGTTATGCCCTATGAGCTGTAGAGATGGTTCTGGAGTTGATTCTCCTTTTTGTGTAATCAGGAGCAGCGCTCCTGTACGACCGCTCTAGCTGGCAGGGCGCCAACTGTGAAGCGGGAACGTTTTCCCGCGGAGCGTGGGCTCGCGAGATCCCGTGTATCGAGATCTCGCGAGAACACGCTCCCGCGATCACGTGATGTCCCCACACCGATGCAGGCAGAATAAGTGCTCATAAGTAGGTGCCGGTTGGACATAGTGAACAAGAAACAGTGCACTACTGGGAAGAGGTAGACTGCAGGCAGTAGATGTCAAAATGTTCTTCGTAATGGTGTTCATCAGCTTTTCTGAAGAGCGCATGACCTGCATCACTTCTTAGAGACTCAGGTAAACAGTGGCCATACATGCCAACCTTCTGTGACTAAAAATATGTAGGAATCTTAAAGTTGAAAAAATATTGAAAAAATACGTATTTGTTGCCCCTAAATCGGTAGGCGGTAGGACTGCTTAAAAAGCGGTATCCTCCTGCCTAAACTGGTAGAGTTGGCAAGTCTGAGTGGCGTGTACAGGGAGTGGCCTGGGGTGGCACGTGCTACCCCTAGAATCTGATTAGCCACCTCAGTTGCCACCCGTTATCCTATAACTTGATCATTCTGTGTGTGTGCTCTTGTACTTCATGCCACCTCTGCATAAGTCAGTGCCCCACTTGGGCCACCCCAGTCTGGACGCGCCACTGCAGGTAAAGGGTTCACACTTTAAATGCTATACATGGCACAGAATGATTTATCAATTCGCACAAAGCAGTGGAGAGTTACATAAGTAACGTTAATGTGTTTTAGGTATGTTCCAGTCACAGACCTGATGAACATCTATGAGGTTTACTATGGCCGAAGAGCGATCACAGAAGGCGCAATTATCGACTGCACGTATTTACAGTTCCTCGAAATGTAAGTCAAAACTAGTCTTGTTTTGTCATGTTGCAGGTATGCACGTAAGGTATTTGTAACCTGTTAGGGGTGCAGCAGAGTGCTGTGTAAGAAGGGTCGGACTGAGGCATAAAATTGTCTGCGGCACCAATGAAAAAGTAGCCCACAGTTGCAAATGGCAATTCATTTTTTTGGTAACAGGCTGTTTGGTAGTACCCAAGGGCAGGGGAGTTGCTAGGTCTGGAAAAGACCCGGGGCTAAGCTGATGTCGGAACTGTTGGGACTGGGGGCTAGCTAGTCTTTTGGCTGTAGCTCCTGAGATTCTATCCGGGGCTACAACCAAAAGATCAGGGGCTATAGCCCCCTTAGTCCCCCCTAGCAACGCCCCTGCCCAAGGGGCGGTTTTTGATCAAATGTGATACAAATTGTGCATTTTTTATTCAGTAACACTTGGCAAAACTACTAGCTAAATGGTGAAGTAGCTTATTAAACTGGCCCACATTGGCCAGAAAAATGGCCCACTTTGACCCAAAAAACTGGCCCACACTAGCATTTTGTGTTTTTGGTTCGGACATGGCCCTATTGACATATAGGCCAGTCTGAGCCTGTGTGTAAGTACAGTAAGATCAACTCTATAAAGACTGAATCGTGGGCGAAGTGCACACAACCGGGGCAAAGCAACCCTTTTCCATGTAAATCCTTTCTAGATTTATTGAATTACTTTGATGATTATTTCGTCAATGCATCACGATTTGATAAACTAAGTTTAGAGCTCACTTCTGAATCCGTACCAACCTTGATGCCACAAATGTAGGCTACATCAGTGAACCACTGACAGATATTTACTTACAGACCATAAAGAAACACATTTGCATATATTCGCTGTTGGAAAACCAAACCAATAATATCCCCATCTTATGCTCACATAAAGCAAAGAATGTTGGACATCTCCTCCCATTTCTAATAAAACCCAAAAACGAATACTCACCTAGCACCACCTGATTTACGAAGGAATCCTTGCGCATGCTCAAAATCCTGGCACTTTGCAACAGCAACCATTTGCAAAATGGAGGCCCGGGGGTCCTTCAGCTAGGAAAGAGTCCCAAATTGCCACTGCAATGCATGTGCGTGCATTTGGACATGGAGTACAGGCACACAATACATACAGGCTTGCTCACCATGGTAGCCATTTTAAATCTTGCTGTATTTGACAGGCATAGCGGATGGGTTGTCAGATTCGTAAATTGAGATCCGGGTCCTCTCTCAGCCTGTCGAGGTCACTAAATGGCCTGCAGTGGTAAAGGAGGTATTGAGCCATGTGTTAGAGCTTTATACTTGGTGTGTATGCCTCTTTTACTGCTTCTATGCTCAGACTGAAGATGAAGCGGTAATAAGGAAGAGGCAAAAAAATAAAACTGATTTTTCAATTAAAGTAATATAAACAGCACACATTAAGACATTGCCTCATCACGAGTTGGGCGGTGTCCTGGCGGTAATACCACCCAGGATAATGCCGGGGCTATTAGCGTTACTGGTGCTATTAGCTCCGGATCAGTGGTTTGGCGGAATGTTAATTCCCCATTGGGTCCATTTGGGAATTCCCCATTCCCCATTGGGCCCAATGGGGAATTTTCAGAACTACTACCATCGGCAGTAATATCGTGCGGTAATAGCACCGAAAATCGGCACATTCATGGCAGATTTACCCCCAGCTCTGAGCTGGAGGTAAATCCTTCCAAACCCGTGATTTGGCTTACCCTTAAATGCGGCGGTAGTAGGGTTACTGCCACATTTAAGGGTTACCGCCAAACTCGTGATGAGGCAGTTTAAATGGAGAAAATAAAAATAAAGAAATATATTATTCTAAATTTTTTCCTAAAAAGTAAATTCTGTGCAAATATATGTGTTTGTTTTAAAAATGTATTTTTTATTTCTTATTTATTTTGCAGGTCCAAGTGAATCCCTCATATCACCCCGATCTAAACCTATCACCCCCTTATTTGCATTTATCTTTAACCAGATTTGAATTTACACTTTACAGTTGGGCCACACCTGCCCACCCCTGCCCTCAACAAACCCTAAAAGCAGAAATGACCCATCCCCTGCTCTCCTCATCTGCTCTGAACTATTAAACCAGTACACCCTCAATGACCTGAGGGAGGGGGGACTTCTATTCTGTAGCGCAAACCACTAAATTCAGAATTAATTAGGTGTTGTGTCCACTCAATTACATGCCCTTGCTGCAAGGATTGCCAATCCAGACTCAGGGGCCCCTAATGAGTCTAACACACAGTATAAAGTCAAAGACGTCTTGGTTTATCCATTGCTCATCTACAAATGTTCAATTCCTTCCAAGTATAGGGTCAATATTGATAAACAAATGCAAGCTTTTCTGATTCTAGCACATGAGAAATCTCAGTAAACATTTCTGTTTTCAGATCCTTGTTTAATATCTAATGGTCATTAGAGTAATCCTGCCAACAAGTGTTTCATCCTTTTAGAACACAGATCTTCTTCAGGGCCAATAAATCACCTTTTTACCTTATATGAGTCTAAAGCATTCAACAATATAGTGTTATACAATTCAATCATGTGTTTCCAAATTAAATCAAAGAAAATGTTATCCTAGCTCTGAACTCACACGCTTTTGGCGGGTGTCACTCACCTTGTGAAGGGCTGACTCACCCGCCAAGCCTCCTGCACGCCCATTCATTCCAATGGGCGTCTCACCCGCCAAAAACAAAATCGGGTGATTTCACTCGCCTTGCAACACAAATGGTTGAGAGCTATGTGTTATATATAAATTCCACATAGTCAGTGAATCAGGTATCGTTACACATCAGGGGGATTAGGTTACATTTTCAAACGGATGGCGAAGAGGGAAAAATAAAAAAATATTAAAAAGGAATGTATATCTGTATCAATATGTCATCACGATTACATCATATCCCCTTTCCACCATATTGCATGCATTCATTCCAACGCCATGTGATATCACAATTAAACACAGTGGCCCTCATTACGACCCTGGCGGAAATCGTGGTGCAAAATGCACCATGGAGCACGGCGGAAAGCTGCCGATAGCGCCATGGGGGTTGGCGGATTTTCCGCCCCATTCCGACCTTGGCGGGGCGGTAAATCCCCATCCCCCATTTTACCCTTCCCCATTCCCATTTGCCCCATAGGGTATAATGGGAGTGGGGAAGGCGTTAATTACGCCACCGTAAAATACGGTGGCGTAATTAACAACAAGGTCCCGTAGCGCCATGGATTTCTCCGCCCGGAAAAACCAGGCGGAAAACGCTCCATGGCGCTACGGGAACTCGTAGTAGGGCGGACGGGTCCGCCGCGAATACCGCTGGCATAAACCCACTCCGCCAGGGTCGTAATGAGGCCCAGTGTTCAAAGTGCATCAAACTAGGTGCGTTTTGACCACATCCTGAGGTATTTTAGTTCTTCCCATATAATCAGATTACCTATTTATAGCAACCAACTATAGTGAATTCCTATTTTCCCTAATGGTCGGCTCTGCTCGACCGAGCCAGAGCAGACTATGGGCCTTATTACACGGAAGGCAGTGAGCCATGGCGCTATTAGCGCCATGGCTCATGCCGGTAAAATACCGGCACCGCCTTGGCGGAAAGGGGATTTACCGCCCCATTCCAAGGTTGGTGGGGCGGTAAATCCCCCTTCCGCCATTGCCCTTCCCCATTCCCATTTCTGCCCCATAGGGCTCTATGGGAATGGGGAAGGCGCTAATTATGGCACCGCAATTTTGGCGGTGCCGTAATTTTGCGGTGCCGTAATTAGCTCCGAGGTCCCTTAGCGGGTTGGTTTTTAACGCCTGCAAAAAGCAGGCGTTAAAGCACCAACCCGCTAAGGGACCTCGTAGTAAGGCGGTAATGGTTAACGGTCACCGTTACCATTAACGGTGGCTGTTAACCATTACCGCCTTCCGTGTAATGAGGCCCTATGAGTTTAAATAAGTGTCTCCTAATCCACGCATTGTACTGTGCACCAATTCCTCTTGAATGCCCATGCACTGTATTGAGACACTAGTCTTCATAGTTTCAATGGCCGACGCAGGCGCCATATAGGGACACTATTCCCCCACACCTGCTCAGTTGCACGTGTTGTACAGAGACACTAGTCCCTCGCGCGTGTGTATTAAAGTATATGACGCCGAATTTCATAAATTTAGTAATCATTGCCCATTGGTATTATAAATTAGGTTCAAATCTCCACTTTTAGGGTTTGTTAAATTGAGCCACTTCAATAAATAGGTGTGGCTGCTGATGCCATAAACCTGATAGTAACCACACCTTGCTCATGCAGCTCGATGATCCATTTAAGTCCAACCAGAGTAGGACTAGTGCACTCATTTTAACCGAGACAAGGTGCATTCCCATTTGTGTATGGTAGTGAGATTTGGGTTATACAAAATAGCTTTTTAAGGAAAGTGCCAGGCCTCCCACTAAGCACCCCATGTGTTGCTTTAAGGCTGGAAGTAGGGGTTCATAGTATAATGGTGCAAGCTCAGCCTAGATTTTAGGGTACTTCTTGAAATCTCAACTAGGTTTTAATAGGAACTCAAACACTACTCTTGCACTAGCAAAGATTGCATCATTGCTGGCCACATATAAGTTATGTTGGTATGCTGAATGCAGTGCACTTTTAAAAAAAGTGGGGGTTTGTATTCACCTCAGCATTTAAGAATCTTGCACCCAGGCAGCATAAGCTAATGCTTATCCGCAAGACTCTCTCTCTCTCTCTCTCTCTCTCTCTCTCTCTCTCTCTCTCTCTTTCTTTCTTTCTCTCTACCAGGCTATGATAGTCTGCATTATCAATTTCTCCTTTACGAAATATTACTCGATTGTGCATTTTCATGAAGATTTCAGATGTAATACAAGCAATATTAAATAACCTGCATCTAGAAAACATTTATGACAGATTCTATTTAATGCCCTCCGACTCATCACTCAAATGAAATAGTTGGGCCCAGACAAGAAATGTTCTTTTGAGATTGGTTTTTGATGAGGACATCTTCATTTATTATTAATTTGTCAGAACTTTACTGACTTGAGGAGGAAATGGCTTGAGCCTCATTTAATCATAAATAAAATTAGGTATTGCATGGGTTCTATGTTTCTTTTTGTGAATTGTAATTATATAAGTTTTACCTGTGACGTTTTTGACTTTGTTAAAGTGGTTTTATAAAGATGTTTAAAAGTTATGATGTTGTCTATTCTATGTATACTCACATTTTTGGTTTGTGTTTTATTGCACTGTATTAATCTTGTTGTTAATTAAGTTTTTCGGATAAAATAGTTAAACCTCCTTAACAGAAGAACAAGGCCTAATACATGCAATGGTTTTGAAAAATAGAATGGCATTCAATATTTCCCTCACTGCAAAGGGTGGAGTGTATGCCCTCGTCAAACAAGAATGCTGTAGAATAGTCCACCTATAGTTGGTTTACTAAACTGTTTTGTCCTTTGGCCTCTTCCATTTTACATGGCCTGGTAAAAAGTTTTGGTGTTCTGGTGATTTTTGCATTTTTCTTTTTTGGTTCTCTCCTGCTAAAACAATCATAATAGCCACAATTGATGAGGAAATTAACTGCAGAGATGTTGTTTAGTTAGCTAAAGGCCCGAGGTTCCTAGATCTACAATTTGTGAGGGGTCAGAAATGAGAAGCGGACCCCTTTGTGAAGGTTTTTCAAAAGAGGCCCTTTTATTAACTCAAAAGGTTGGATGAATGCCACACTGACGAGGAGTTCCCTCAATAAAATACACTAAGGAAAACACTTTAACAAAAGGTTTCTGTCCCTCGCACTTGTACATACACCAAATCAACAAAATAATATATGGCAGTTCAAAAGCAGCAAATAAAACAGTTTAGTACACAATATGATATGATAACTGTCTCTCCTTATAATCTGGGCGAATTTCCCTTCCCCAGATTCAAGCAGGATTATTTTCAACAGTTCCAAAAGAATAATGAAATCGTGTCTTGTAGCAAAATTCCAATGCAGTTCTTCTGATTTCCACTTAGCAACAAGAAGTTCCAACACTTCAGGGTTATTCAACAAGGTTTCTTTCTCTTCTACTTGTGTTGGCATGAAAAACAACCTTTTTCACACAATCCAAGAGCATTTACTGAGTTCAGTAGAATTAATATAAATTGTCTTTTTCAGGATTATTCTGCAACCACATTTTTGTTTAGAAACAATTATACACTTGTGCAGCAGTTTATACAACACTTTCTTCAGCAATGAAAGTTTGTCAGGATGATTCTTTAACATCACTTCATAGCACTTCATCAACATGGTTTACTTCCATGTCAGGCCTACTACTTCAGTTACACCTGGTTTCCTTCCATGCCAGGCCTACTCATTCAATTACACCTGGTTTACTTCCATGCCAGGCCTACTACTTCTTCAATTCTCTGTTCTGCTATACTCTTTTGGCAGAACTGTACAAAGTGTTACCACAACCTCAGACTTGTGTACTCCCCAGTCAGGTCAGAAAATTACAAACAAGTGCTTCTGTGGTTAAGATCAGCTTAGAACAACTTTGCAATGTCTCTTGCTCCACAACACCACGTTTTAAGAATTTCTTCAGGGAAGACACAATTCACATTGGTGCTCGTTATTACACTTTTGTGATATCCAAAACCTCTGCAAGTTATGCTCCACTTCTTCTGAATATCCTTTACCAGAAGTGTAGCCTTCTCGGCACTCTTGTTTCCTCACTTCCTCATTAACCAAATACTGACAATAATGTAGTCTCACTCTATCTCTTCTTTGGCTTTGCCAATGTGGTTTTCCCAAGGTTCATTTATGCACTTCTTTGAACATGGGCAACAAACTTTACAAACTTTTGGATATGTATTTGCACATTCTTGAATTTGGCAATGTGGGTTAGTTTTAAATTGCCTTGCTTTAACTTTTGGCTTGGCCAGTTGGCAAATTGTTGTCACCTCTTGTTGCTGGGTTTTAAATAAACCCACATACTTAAAATCACAGTCAGTTTATTTTACCAAATAATGCTTTCTATGCTTTCTGTCAGTTCGGTATTCAAAATTGCCTCTTTTAGTGGTTTTCCCTCTACGCGTCTGCTTTTTGTTGTTAAAGAACCTGTTCTGAGCATGCGAGCGGTTACGGAGCGGTCCAGTGTCATAATAGCTTAGTGAACTCATCGGGTATGGCGTGTGCATCCGTTTTCCTCGCTGCTACCAGGTCCTTCACCATTGCTGCTCCTCGCGTTCAGGCAATCTGCTACTTCTAGTCACTCGTACGCAGAGCTTTCTCTGCTCCAAAGGCTCTCCGGTGCTCGCTTGCCACCGGAGACAGCCTTGTTGTGGGGGAAGCTTCCCCATCTTTCACTTTCTGTTGCGCAGCCTCTGCAATCCAGGTATCCAGGGGGCAAGCTTCCTACTCCGATGCTTCCTGCTGCACGACCTCTGCAATTAAGGCTTCTGGAGGTGAAGACCCTCTTAGGACCGGCTACTACTCGAGACTCAACAGTGGTCCTGGCATCTTCTTTCTCCTCCAGTCTCTGCTTCTGCTGCAACGTGGAGAGTTCACAACTCACCCACCTACGACTACTGCTCTGCTCCTTCTGCTTACTAATAACCTGCACCCCAAGGGGCCTTTCAAGCCTCCCATTCTCCCTCAGGTGCGGATCATCTCTATTAACAAGCTGCACTTTGCAGTTTTGTTCCTCTTCAGCCCTTTCTGCGTCCCAGTACTTCGGGGATTATGGAACTTGGAGTCCCTCATGGAAAAATCAGTTTTTCTAATTGGAATGTTGTTTTCATGCTCATTTCTTTTCCTAATTATATTCCTTAAAGGAATATTACAAGGATTATTTGACAGACCTGGATTTACAGAGAAATAAAAAAATGTAAACGTCTGAATTGGTATTATTTACAGACTCATCTCCACTATTCCATTGGGGTTTGGTGAGCATCCAGCTTTCTGAGTCTCGCTGTTTCAAAAAGGGTTTTCATTTCTTCCAGTGCCTATGGGTCGATCAATGTTTTCACCCACATTAAGATGTTCAACTTCTGGCCTGGCGGGGCTGTGCCCCTGTTGAGCCCGGGTCAGCCCCGTCCTCGCACTTAGCATTGGACCCCACTCCCTTGCACTTCTTGTTGTTGCACTTGCACGATCCGAATATCCCAAGGCCTAGTAGGACAGTTTTAGTTATTCTTCACCCCTAACCCCCCACCCCTCTTGTTTTTCTTATGGCGCCTTAAAATACCATTTGCTGTAAAGGCACGTTATAAATAACCAATAAATAAACTGGGGAAGTTAAAAGCTCTCTCTGATAACAAGCCATTACAGATTTTGGTACCACTGACATGTCTTCCCTGGAGGAAGTTAAATACTGCGTCTCACCCAACAAATTCCTCTTATTCCCCTGAGCCCTTTTTTTCCCCAGGTGATCCTCCCGCAGAACACCACCCCCAAGGTTAGGACCGGAAAGCGTCTGCCTTTCCCTGGCCACCTGGGAGGAGACTTTAGGTAGGGTCTTTGTGAAGACTCCAGAGGATTCATCATAAAGTGTAATGTCTGGTGATGCCAAATGGAACATTGCTGTGAATATAGGACGGATTTTGTGGGACATTTCGTCGCATCAAAATGGGGACTTTTGGATTTTAGAAATAGATCTTACAGACTTGCTATTTGCACACTATTTACATGCACTGTATGGCTATACATATAGGTATACGGTATGGCTATACATTACTGTACAGGAAATCACTTGATATACCACACAACTTGTCTTTGAACATTATAAAGCATTGGTGGAAATACATTTGCTTTGGCTTCAATGAGTCACAAGGCCTGTGTCATGGCTCAAGCACACCTTTTAACAGGGACACCCCAGGCACACGCACACAGGACAACAGCAAGAGCACACATACACCTACCTGCAGAACCACACCAACCCTGGAGTCATTCAGTGCACCTTTGGAGACTAGGACTGCAGCTGCAGAATCACCATGGGAAATGCCAGCCGAGATCTCGTGAGAGTACCAGCTCTCACAGATTTGTTAATCCTGGCTGGCATATTCAGGGCTACAGTATTTAAGCCATCTCCTTTCCTTCGGCCCATGCTTAACATTAGTAAATGTAATGCTGGCCATGCTCGGCCTCACCTCAGTTGCCGGCACCTCCACCAGACACGCAACTGGTGAGAACTCTCTGGGAAATATCCGAATGCACTGCTGCCTTCTGTTTGGACTTACCTGGCTCACGAACTTCCAGCGAATGGTTCCCAGACTGCAGCAGTGTGCAGCAACATGTAGTCACAGTGATAAGAGGTCCCAGCATCGAACTTGCTTCGCCAGATTGCCTGATGTGACGATTCACTAGAAGTTGTCACTTCTGCCTGAGGGGGGACCCTTTCCCATGAAGCCAGCGAGGTGAGGTTGCTAACCGATTGTCCCACTATGGGTGGTATAATGCGGTAGGATCTCATGGGGAGGGACTATCCCCACATACTCTAGCCCCTCCTTCCTCTGCTAACCTCTTTGTTATCAGTAGACCTATGCACTGTTATAAGGCAGAGTATCTCAAGGTTCTAGAAAATACTGAGAAGAAGAAGAACAACAGTAACCTAGGTAATCCAAGTACTGGGACGAGTTTGCCTTGCGAAGCAATGATGATAAAACCTGTGAAAGAGTTGAAGGACTTCTAGAATGGGCCCAGACACTGCTTGCAACATTGTATAACAATAGACAATGCTCTAAACACGCAGACTCGTCAGCTCTGGAAGATGGCAGGTATGCTGTGCGCTGAACGCAGAAGATACGAACCTGCATCGCTGATCCACAGGGAGAGAGTTTCAAGGCAGTCCACCGCTTCTGATGATCGTAAGGTCTGCAGGAGCAGACCGATGCCCAGTATTGTTGAGAGGAGTTTGGACGGCAGCCAGGATTGTTGTTGTATAGGCACAGGAAAAGCAGGATGTCGGAGAAGCCACAACAAATGGCTGCCCTTTCAGAAAGCCCTGGCGATGTGCCAAAAACCCCAACAAGGTAAAGGGTGACATGGGAGACCCAGAGGTAATGCCGGCGGCTTAACAAGAGGGCACATGCAGTCGTCCCTAAGCCCATTTGCAACCATAATGCTTGGATGGCACGGCAGAGGCAGGAAGCCTACGAACATTCTCCTCATTGCAGTGGTGGTACAAATCCTGTTGACCACAAGTACTATAAAGAGAACTTGAGAGGGAGTGTCCCTCACAACAGTGGCAGGTATAAACCCACTGACAGCCAAACGAGGGTCTGGGACCCAAAGCAAGAAAGTTACATGAGTCATCTTTCGCATGGCGGCATTTGGCAGGGAAGTGAACCAAATGGGACAGTTCAAAGAAGAAGAGAAACCAGGGTTGCGGGTCCTACGAATACTCAGAGTTGGGTGGTGTAGGTGTGAAGCCCAATGAAAATAATACCAGGGGAAGAGAGTCATTCCGACTGGTTGTAAGGAATTGATAACAAGATACCAGGAGAAGAGAGTCATTCTCCTGGTAACCTGGAGCGGCAGGAAGGTGCAAAAAGGCCTGGGGAAGGGAGTCATTCCCCCGGGCTATCTGAGGCTGGATGTTAGGGGAAGGGAGATATTCTCCTGCACACCAAGAAAGTATTGTTTGGAGCTTTACTATAAGGGGAAGGGAGCCATTCCCCCTGACAATGTGTGAGACACGAGACTGTTCTAAGATTTGGGAACTGTTTCAAAAAACCATAAACAATAACCCAGAAGAAGGGAGCCATTCTCCTGGTACCGGAACAGTACTGCCGTATTCTTTAGTTTCTAGTATAAGGGACAGAAGTAAGGTTATATTGACACAGGACGGTAGACACTTTTGAGTTGACAGACATCCTGACAGACCACTTATCTATAGTTGAGGCAGGGAAACCCCTCTTAGTAATAGTGACAGATAGGTTTTCTCTCGCTTTCTTGGTTAATACAAGTCTTGATAACCAGGATAGGGGTAACCCCTTCTTCCAATGGTGGCTGGGGTAAGGTACTTGAAAAGAAGGACAAACATTTCCACCATTGGGCTTGTTTTGATTAGAATTACTTGAAATCATTTGTATTCAATACAGTCAGGTATATATCTCTGAAATCCTGCTTGTTAGAAACTGGCAAACACACACCTATATATAAAAGAAAAATAAGGGTCTATTCATTTTCTCTGATTACCAAAAGACATGTATATTGACATACAACATTGATGTCATACATACAATGAAATAATTAAATAATCCCTAGGGACAGTACCCTCGATGGTTAAGTGTTCTTGCTTACCAGTAGATCAAAGGTTCATAGTGTATAAAGGGCTGTCCCGATAGGTCAAGATTCCCTGATACCTAGATTGGTACGTGAAATGTGAAATAAAGAAAAAAGTGAGAAAACATGATTGAAATGACGCAAGGACCACCTAATCTGTATTATAGCAGAGTGCAAAAGAAATTAATTCTCAGTCATGCTGTTTCTACTACTGTCACTCATACAGGCATGCACCTTCATATTCGTGTCTAATTCTGGATAAGAATCCTTAAAAGTCTTGAGCCCCAAACATGCCACCTTTGTGTCAGCCTCCTTCTTCTGCACCCTTACACTGGGTTCGGTGATCATTGGTGTGTCATCGGAACAGCGGCATGTTAGGAAGACAACAGAACTAGTTCATTTCAGGGTTGAAAACAACATATACTTATGAGACCTTTGCACATTAGAGACAATTGCGGACCACTGATACTTTGTTATGAGAACTTGTGCAGAACCACAGATAAGGACATAGCTGTGAACCTTTGCACTACAACACAATAAGATACAATCTATGGAGAAAGCCTAAACAGGCTGCAACCAAGCTGCAGCAAAGCAAGCGCCAGCAGGAGTTGAAGCCAGCAGGACTACGACGTTGAACTCAGTGAAGTAAATGATTTGTTTGTTTTGTTTGTTTTATTCGTATTTATATAGCGCACAACAGCCCGAGGACATCGTGGCGCTTGTTACAGTACAAAGCTTAGTTACTTAGTTACATGGTCATTAGCAATATATATATATATATACAGGTTGCAATATAGTTACATAGTCATTAGCAGTATATATACAAGTTACAATATAGTTATATTACATTTGTGTTATATTACAATATACATGGCAGAAGTGGAGGAGGCAGTCCTCCACTTGCTAGTTGAGGAGAGTGGCCTTGAGGTTGTTGCGGAAGTCAGAGATGGTTTCAGCTCTAAGGGTGGCAGGGAGTGAGTTCCAGAGTTTCGGTGCAATATAGGAGAAGCCTAGACCTCCTGCTGTGGCTCTCTTTATGCGTGGTATGTGTAGCTGGTTGGTGTACTGAGCTCTGGTGGGGCGAGTGGATGTGGTCCTTGATATTGCTTCAGATAGGTATGCTGGAGCGTTTTTTTTTTTATGCACATGTGAGTGATGGTGAGGATTTTCAGAGTAATACGGTCTTTGACTTGGAGCCACCGTGCTTCACGTCTGGCGTGGGATATATGGTATCCTCTAGGGATGCTCATGGCAGCTCTGAGGGCATTGTTTTGTGTGGTTTGCAGTCTGTGAATGTTTTTGTCGGAGGTGCCAGCTAGAAGGGCGTTGCAATAATCGAGTTTGGCTCCTATAGTTGCTCTAGCTATGGCCAAGTGGTTGGAGGTGGATAAGTAGGGTTTAATGGCATTGATGAGTTTGGTGCTGAACGCTGATGCAGAGGCGATGGCGCTGACTTCTTTGTTCATTGATAGATTTGCATCAATGTGAACACCTACGTCTTGACAGAGGATGATACAGAGATGGTTGAGTTGTCTATGTTGAAGTTGTTGTATTGGGGGCTTAGTTTCGATAATGTATTTGTCTGGCCCAGGATGAGAATTTCATTATTCTCCCCGTTAAGACAGAGGCCGTTGATTGCCATCCAAGCTTGAATAGCGGCGTAGATGTTGTGAAGGGCTGTGGAATCTTGGTGATAGAGTCCAGATAGGGGTAAAAGTACTTGAGTGTCGTCTGCATAGTTTGTATATGCAACACCCATGGCGTCAAGTAGGTCGAAGAGGGTTTTTGTGAAGAGGTTATAGAGGGTGGGGGCTGTACAAGATCCTTGGGGGACACCGCAGTTTATAGCGGTAGGATCTGCGTTAGCTGTGTCGGAGTAGACCTTCATGGCTCTTCCTTCAAGGAAGGAAGTGATCCATGATGCTGCTTGATTAGAGAAATGGGCTGCATGGGTGAGGTGGGTGGTGAGTGTTTGGTGATCTACCAGGTCAAAAGCAGCTGATAGATCGAGGAGGAGGAGCAAGGCAGGTTTGCCTTTGTCCATGATCTGTCAGATTTGATTTTTTAGGTCCAATAAGGCGGATTCTGTTCCATGCCCGACACGGAAGCCAGAATGTCTTTTGCCTAGTATGGATTTAGCTTCTATGTATGATTGGATCTGGATGTGAGCTGCTTCGTCCAGGATTTGTAGGAGGAACAGGACTGTCGTTATCGGTCTGTAGTTGTTGGGTTGCGCTGGGTCAAGTGTGGCCTTTTTTTTAGAAGTGGCCGCACCCAGGCTTCCTTGAGATTGTTTGGGACAGTTCCTGCTTGGAAAGATGCGTTAATGAAGGCAGTAATCAGGGGGGCTAGGTCATTGGCGCATTCCTTGATGATATTGGGAGGGCAAATGTCTGCTTTGCAGAGGGATGGTTTGAGGTTTCTGATGAGATTAAGGACCTCAGGTTCAGTGACGTTTCCGAAGGAGAATTGAGCGTGATTGAGATTACTATGCTTGTCTTGTGTAGGGCGGTTGGTTTTTTGGTTTAGGAGGGCTTTGCTGTGGTTTTGGATTTTGTTCTGGAGGAGTTGTATTTTGTTGAGCATGGCGGACTGAATGCTGGCACACCAGGCTTTGTCTTTAGTTATCTTGTCAGCAGTAGCCAGAGGAGTGACTAATTCATTAAAGATTGCAAATAGTTCTTTAGCTTGGGAGTTGGCCTTTGAGATCCTATCATTGAAGGAGTTGGATTTTGCTGCTAAGATGGCTTTTTTATATTGGAGGGCTATTTGTTTGAAGAGGCTCTTATTTAGATCACTCGGATCCGTTTGCCAGTTTTTAAGCGACTGGTGCTTTTGAGCTTGGAGGGTTTGGAGTTCTTCCGAGAACCAAGAGTTGCAGTGAAATTATTTTTTTTCCTTCTTGCTTTGAAGGGGCGCTATAGAGTTTATGGCATTGGTGAGAGTATCATTGAAGATAGCTGATAATATACTTGGGTCCTGAGAGAAAGGTGGTGCTAGGCAGGGGCTTTTAAGGTGGGGACGCAAGTTGTCTGCGTTGAGTTTTTTAGAACTTCTTATTGTGGCAGGTGGTGCGTGGGTGAGAGTCTTAGGATTAGGGTTGGTGGGGATGAGGAATTCGATGCATGTGTGGTCCGTCCAAGGAAGGGCGGTGTTTGAGGTAATGCTGGATGCACAGTTGTGATCCATGAACCAGTCAAGGGTGCGGCCTTTGGAGTGAGTAGGGGTGAGGGCTCTTTGGGAGAAACCTAAGTCTGTGAGTTCTTTAGCTAGGAATGCGGCAGATTTATCCTTAGGATCATTATCTCCTAAATTTAAGTCTCCTAATAGAAGGATTTTGGAGGACTTTTTAATGTTGTTGCTGAGTCGATGGGAGAGGTGCTCTTGGAAGTCAGCTGGGAGTCTGGGAGGTCTGTATAAGATGTGGATGTTGATTAGATTATTGGGGGAGAGCGTAAGCTCAGCTGATAGGATATCAGCATTACCACCCCATGTACTATGGTCTGCTAATCTCAAAATCATATTAAGGTACATTTGCATACTAGTGAGCCCTTTGAGGGTATCTGGTAGGCGGAGGGGGACACAATACCAAGGAGGTTTTACAATAATTCATTCACACTGCAGATGGTGCAGGCACAGCTCCCGACAGTAAGGTGCAGCAGAAGCTAACAACAAGAATAGCGCGGAGCAGCTGGAGAATAATCCTTCCCATCCTCCACAGATTCCGCTTGAGCTCTTTCGAAGCACATAAGGAATCTGTGGGTGAGATGTGTGGCCTCATTGGTGACCTCGGTAAGACCAAGCATTCAGGTGAGCGTTACAGCCTGGCTGTACATGTTATCCGTATTCAATTTTTTTGCTGTCATCTTGCCGGTAGAAGTGCTGGTGAGTTATTGCTGAGTGTTGCAACATGAATATAGCTTGCTCCGAGAGCTGTCTGCCTATCTGCCTTTCTTGTAAAAGCCAAGGCACAAAACAAACAATGTTTCTGTATTCTGCCTGGGCTGGGCAGACATCCAGTGTCCATTTTATGTTCCTCAAACCAGTTTTGCTTGTTATGATAACGTGAAATTCCTAGAGAACTGGGTGCCAGCCAGCCATGTTTAGTGAGCTCTCCATTGAAGAGAAGCTGCATTTTATTCTTGTGTGAATTTCGTCCTTTTCTATACTTATTATGCCTACTAATAAAATCATGTATCTTCTGGCCTAAAAACCAAAGCTTTTAATGTCATTTTCTGCCACCACATTGCCAAACCCATGAGTGAGTGCGGACAAACAGTGAATTGAAAATGCAGGTGCTGTTTAAGTTAATATTTTGGCAAGGCAATGGGAGACACCAGATCATGGATTGCAGATGTAGCTCCGTAGGTAACAGAATGGTTACAGATGCTTAGTCCGGTGAACATTCCCCTATGGGAACATTAATCCTATGTGCCCACATGAGTACCGACCCTACAGTACCCCACATGTATGCTGAAGATTCAGGTAGCCCAGCATACTTGTCAAAATGGAAAGTCTTCTTTGCCACATGACCTGCAGCGTCCCCACCATTTGCACAGCCTGCCTGACTGTATGAACATTTGTAGTACATTTCCCATGCGTAAATTTCCCATGCAAACATTTCCGTCGAAGACGTTTCCATGACGGAAATATCACACAGATGCGGGATAGCCCCTCCGTTTTTACACTATTTTATTTCCCTGGTCTGTGCAGCTTGGTAACTATCTATAAATAATGGCTGAGTATTTACAGAATCGAGAAGAGGATATGGCAGCATTATTTGCCCCAGTGCTTTTGGATTAAGCTGGAGCTCTAGTGAAACACTGCATCAGAAATTCATCAACACTGGAAACACTCTCAAAAAAGAAATCAATTAATATTGGGAAATTGCTCCCATGACCAATTATTTAGACAATGAAAAGATACAGAGGGGTTTGAGAATTGTAATTTTCCTTGACTTCAGTAATAGTGATGATAAAGACCTAGCACAGAAGTGGAAGGATAATCTATCACATAGCTCAAAAGTAATGATGGAACTACTAGTGTTACATGCAGAGAGGGAGCACGCCAGGACCCTCACACAAATTGAAAAAATCAACTAAGAAATAATAGAGATGGATAGTCTTGACAGCAATAAACAAAAAAACTATACTAAAATGTATGCTATACTTAAGGATTATTAGGATGAAATAAAATTGCGCAAATTTCATAAATACTTTCGGGATGACAGGGACTACAGGGATGATAGGGTATATACATTCCAAACACGATATGATGACACCCATAAAACACCATCTAGGGCCAGTATGCCCGCTTCGACCTCTGGTAGTTCTGATGTAGAATCTGAGGAAGAGACTCGGTTGACGACGGGAACTGACAATTTATCCAATGGGTCTACCAGTCTGACAACGTTTTTTTGTTGTTGAAGAAATCAAGCGATACAAAAGAGGGAATTTAAGAACAGGCCCAAAACATGTATGGTTTCAGGACCCACTAACAGAAGGTACATCAACACGAAGAACGTCCTTAGAGGAAGAAGAGGCAGACATAGGGGCAGGATCAGGGCAAGATCTAGTGAAAAGGCTAGCCAGATCCAGTCTCAAGAAAGGATCTATACTGGTATAGAACAAGATTTAGTTATCAATCTTTTTTATAGGACACTCCCTGTTTCTGAGAATATTGTACTTAATAAAGGACGATCAACGGTGGTATCCGATCTCATTTATTTCCAAACTGATCTGTATGTATGTTTGGAAACTTAAGCTTAAGAAATTCTTTCACCATCAAGTCAAAACTTATCAATTACCCAGCACATCTATACCAAAGAGTCTTCTCACTATATCAGACATAAAGAACATGTACTTACTACTTACATTAGAAACACGTAGTCAAAAAACGGTATCGTCCAAAAATGTCGCCCTCATTTGTGTGCCCCCACAGTCACTGCGACTTTGGACGCGCACAAAATGAGGGTGACATTTACTGCGCCCAAGCAGAACAGTGGTTGCGGGGGTGTCCCCTGCTCTTCCTGGGCACAGTAATGGGGGTCAGAGGTTGCAGGGGTGTCCCCTGCTTACCATTTTGGAAAGGGGGGGACACGTTAACATTTTTTTATTTTTTAAATGAAATGCACCCTGCAGCGTCAGCTCCAACCCACGTTAGTGGGAGGAGCTGACACAGCAGGGATCGCAGAGTGTGGGCAGCTCACACAGAAGTGTGCCACCCTAAAGGTAAGTGTGTTTGTGTTGGGGTTGGGGGGGTTGGAGGGGGCACTGTGATCCATAAGATCACTGCGCCGCGCTGTAACTGCCATCAGCATTTTCAGCGCCGCAGTTGCGGGGGGCACAGTGATCACATAGATCCTCACAAAACCATTGAAGATGTGTGCAATGAATTGCAGATACACCCTAGAAATTTGGAAATGGGGAAATAAAGAACTGAAGGCGAGATCCAAATGTAATCATCAATCCACTGCTGAAAGTGTCATTGAAACTTTTCATAAAGATTTAACAGGTGACATCCACTGTTACATGGATAAAGAACAGGTTAGATCTAAGCAATACAATTTAAGTAAAGAAGAGAGCATATCTCTCAAGATTCTGGCAGAAGACTCCAAGATTGTGATCAAGGAGGCAGATAAGGGAGGAAATGTAGTAATCCTTAATAGGGAAGACAACATTCAAAGGGAATTTCACATCTGGCGACACCAGGGTGCTATGACAACATTTTTGATAATCCTACCAAGACTGTAATGAAAGAATTAATAACACTGATTAATAAGTGGTATGAAACGGGCATGTTAAAGGAAGATGAAAACATTTATTTGAGTACTACAGAGCCCCAACTAGCAACAATCTATTTTTTGCCCAAGGTGCATAAGCCATCCAAGAATTTACCGTAAGTTAGACTCATTGTCAGCGGCATTGGATGGACTACAGAATGCCTGTCAGAATACGTTGACAATGCTATTGGGAAACAAGTTACTGCTCTACCATCTTACATTAGAGACTCTATTTAAGTCTTACATTTTTCTTAAGAGTTAGAATGGCACAAGGAATACCTATTGGTCACATAGGATGTCAAATCACTTTATACATCTATATAAAATCAATTAGAGATCAGGGCAGTTGACTATACATTTGTGAACATCTCAGCACCCCATAGACAACATATAGAGATGGTGTAAGCGTTTCTTAACTTTACTCTTAAACACAATATGCTCATATTTAATGGCCAAATATGCCCCATCGCTAGCTAATCTCTTCATGGCTCAAAATGAACAAACAAACGCATTGACCAACACAGAATTTTCTAAGAGTATCATCTCATGGAAAAGATATATAGATGATATTCTGGTCATATGGAATGGTATGGCAGATTTATTTGTTGCATTTGTTAATGATTTGAATGCCAATGTATTTGGATTAGAATTGTCAGGTTTATAGTGATAGTTTCGAATTAAAAGATTTGAAAAACAAAAGTTTCTAAACAAAAAATTCGAAAACAAAAGCTGTGACATGCTGTATTTAACATGCAAAGTGCATTTCTTTCGAAACCAATCCGTCGACAATAGTCATGGATTGGTTTCAATTGAAATGAACTTTTACATGTTAAAAGTAGCATTTCAATGCTTTTTTTTGTAACGTTGAAACATTAGATGGAGCTGTCCAGTGCTGTAATTTCAGCACTGGACAGCTCCAGGTAACGGTTCAAAGTTTTTGTGCATAATGGCATTTAAATGTTTTTTTTTAAACTTTGAAACGTTACATGGAGCTGTCCAGTGCTGTAATTTCAGAACTGGACAGCTCCATGTAACGTTTCAAGGTTTTAGTGTATATTGGGGGGTTCCCCCATTGCCCCCCTACTCTCACGCCACCCTCCCACCCCCAACCCAAGCCTTAACCCTAACCCTAACCCTAACTCATGTCGACGGCACCTTCTATTTTTTTCAAAGAAATAGGAGGTCATTACGACCTTGGTGCTAAGTACACCACCTTTACCACCATGGTGTAAACTATGTTTACACCATGGTGGATGGCGGATTTACCGCCCCATTCCAAGGTGAGTGGGGCGGTAAATCCCCATTTCCCATTTTCCTTTCCCCATTCCCATTTTTGCCCCATAGGGCATAATGGGAGTGGGGAAGGCGCTAATTACGCCACCGTAAATTACGGTGGCGTAATTAGCATCATGGCGGATTAGCGCCATGGATTTTAACGGCTGCTAAAAGCAGGCATTAAAATCAGAATCAGGCGTTAAGGGTTAACGGTGGCGTTAACCCTTAACGCTTGAGTTGTAATGAGGGCCATAGTCATTCGAAAGAATGCCATTTCAAGAAAAAAATAATTGAAAGTTTGCCTTTTGAAACTTTTGTTTTAGAAAAAATAACTGGACACCGAATTGTCAAGAAACTGCAATGAATATACAATTGATTTCCTTGACTTGTATACCTATGTTGAAGGGCACCAAATTCAAGCCAGAGCTTTCAGCAAACCCACAGTGGTGAACTCTATTCTCTTCGCCTCCAGTTGCCACAAAAGATCGATTGTCAACAATATACCTGTTGGGGAATTCTACAGGGCCACGGAATTGTAGTAACAGTGAGATTTACAAAGAAGAGTGTGATTCCCTTGTTTAACAGATTTTGGGAAAGGGGGTACTCGAAAGAATGTATTATTAAGGTACAACAACGAATTGAGCAGATTGACAGAAGGATATGCTAAATCATGTCAGGAAAAAAGTTAATGAACAGAACCAACAGGTTAATTTCATCAAAAAATATGCAAGCAATGCACAAAACACATATAAAATAGTCCGCAAACAATGACACATACTCAAAATGGACCCAGATTTATTGAATTATATTGGTGGTAGACCTGAATTCATACACATACAAGCAACTACTATTAAGAATCGGGTGAGTCCCTCGTTCCTTAAACCAAGAATAGAAGTAGAGCAGTGGTTGAGACCATTGAGGAAAGGATTCTTTAAATGTGGCACATCTAACATGTGCCGACTAGTGCACTCTGTGAGAAACCTGAGACGTTTCTCCCAGGTTATTCCCGTGGATCCTTTGTTCAGGTGGCCAGGAAAGGGCCATCACTCTTGGATGCCAACCATGGGGGCGGACGAGTGAGGGAGGATCATCTGGGCCGGTGGTCCGTGGAGACTGTGAGAGTAGCGCCCTTGGGTGAGACTCAGTATCCCATTTCTTTGGATGCACCCCTTACACGAGATCCAAGCAGTCTGTATGGGATATTGCAACCAAAATCCCATTTCCCCCAGTTCTTTCCCTTATGGAAAAGAAGGAGAAAACAGAGGAACTCAAGATCATCTCTAAAACCCAATACGAATGTTGTCTCTCCACAACACTACAACTCCCATAATCCCATTCCCCTATTGAAATCCACAAGGCTTGGGATGAGGAAGAGGCAGATGGGAGTCATGAAGATTACCCATAGGAATCAATGGGCAATAGATTCCTATGGGAAGTCTCCATGTTGTCCCGATAACGAGGTCAGACAGAGTCAGGCAGGAAGGGACAACTACTCACACCTGACTACAATTAACTCTCGCTGGGAGTATAAAAGCAGCAGCCAAAAACATCATTGTTAGCGAGTCGGGGATGCTGGAATGTACCAGAAAGCAGGAGCAACCCTTAGTGTGCTGGAGAGACTCCTAGTGAGCTGGAGAGACCCTGGGAGGCCTGGAGGAGGAAAAGAAAACCGCCCAAACACTGGCCCTGCTACCAGAGAGGAGACTGCAATGTGGAGGAGGAAACTGTCCCTTCAGAAGGCAGAACCAGGGGCAGTTGGGGTTACCTGGCAGTACCGATAGTTAAACTCCTCCCCTGGGTCAGGCTGGCAGAACCTTGAGAAACGTCAACAATGTTCCGAGCCCGATAGAGGGAGACCCAGTGTTGGAGCACAAGAGCGCAGAACGAGCAAGACAGAGTGCACAATGAGAGAGCTATGTACGCACGGCAGTTCAAGGGGAGATGAGAGGCGGCGAGAACCAAAGGGGCGACAAAGAGAGAAGCGACCTTGCCCTTTTCGACCCAGATCCACGAAGCCTCTGCAGACAGAAACATAAGACAGCGAACAATAGCCCAATTGTGTTGCAGCAGATGTCAACGGTACACGGAGCATGCCTATGCTGATAAGCAGGACCGAGGGAGACACCTGCTACCGTGGTACCGGCCTTGACTCCAGATAGAGTGAAAAGCCGAGCGGTTCATCACAACCGATGAGTTCAAGGGGAACTGATAATGAAAACCCGAACTGTGTTGAATGAAACCCGCAAAGTGGCACTTGAGGAAAGTTCAAAGAACTGTAAATTGTTAAGGCATGACCAGCTGCAGAGGGTTCTGGCACCACATGGGTGCTCACTTGAGAGACTCTGGTTGATCCCACGTTGAATGAAACTACTGATACCAGAAGGTCCTAGGGGAGCCACGAAGGTCAAAGCGGTCATACAGGGGTCTAGCAAAATTCCTCTAAAGTCGAAAGTCTTTGACCGACAAACCATTGAAAACACAAGGGAAGTAAATCCCTCATCAGAAGAAAGTAAAAGGTATTGTGAAATGGCAAGAGTGAACCTGGCAGCAAGATGCCAATAAAGAGGGATCAAGTCTAAAGTCCCAAGAAACAGTATGTTGACAAAAGTGAATCTGGTAGACGGATGTCCACGGTGAACTGTTTAAAAAGACATTAAGATTTATGAGTGCTTAAAGAGAAATTGATTTGTCAAAAGCCATAGTTGAACCCTGTGATGCTGAAAATGCATTGGAGGGACAGGGCCTCCATGTCCTTGTCCTGTAGTCCTTTTATCATGTGTGTTCTGTGTTATTTGCTGCACAGGAGTCGATGTGGGACTTCTGGCAGTGCAGCTCTTCCTCTTTTTGGTTTGGTGCACAAACCCTTGAAATACCGTTATAGCACCCATGGTTGGAGTACAACCCTGTACCCCTAGTTTATGTTTTTGGGCACCTGTGTGTGGCCCACAGAGCAGGGTATGGGCTGGTGGCAGCTTCATGCTGAATTTGACAGGTGCTCTGAGTATCCTCCATTTTGGAATACCCAGGCCCTGCCAATGGAATCAGTTGATTCCTGACAGGAGACAAAATGGCCCCTGTGGGCTCTTGCTTTCTATTGCCTGTTACCTTGTTTTCCCAAAGTCCTGCAAAGCCCTGACTCTGTCCCTTCCCCTGACTGGCTGTTGGGTGGAAGTTCCATATATGGTATTGTGGGGAATTCCAGGCCAGACTGGCTGGAGCCTTCCCAGAGACTGTATGTTGTGGGTATGCCCTTGGGGTGTGACCTGGGCGAATGGAGTGTGTGACCAATATGCAATTCATGTTATGGGTGTCTGATTTCTGGTATGTGACACAAAGGGCCTCATTACGAGTCACCCGGTATGGAAATAACGGTGGCGGTAAACCCGCCGCCACCGTTGTTTTCATACCGGGTGATCTCGAGTCCTGCAGGCGGAGGTGTCATTCCCGCCAGGTCTGACCTTGCGGGTTTAACACTGCCCGCCTGCAGGCGGACGTGGAAACACTGGCACCATCACAAGATGGTGCCGGTATTTCCATGGTCCCCATTCCCATTGAGTCTTATAGGACAGTGTAGTCCCCAAGCCCTCACAAACGAATGTCCACACACTATGTTAGTGAAAACACAGTTCTTTATATACATAAGGCTTTCATTATGGACACATACAATAACACACTTTGTGCTCAGGCAATTCTAAAATGATAAATATATAAAGTTTCTATGTGGTATCACAATTACTTCTTTGATTCCAGTAAAATGAATCAACTGCAGGCAGTTTCAAATGGCACACAAATCAATTAATAAAGTGAACCAACAATAGACTTGAGGAAGAAAACAAGCTGGCTAAACAATTGGCAGAATACTGGCCGCATTACCTAGACACAGTTCTGTGGGAGGGTCCCCCAACTGGGCAACCTGTAAAATGAAGATATAACACAAGCCCAGTCCATATATTGCTTATAAGAGTCTTATTTCATTCTATAATAAGTTCTACCACCCAAATGTACCTGGTTTAGCAGGGTTCGACGTTGAGTCGTCGACGGATCCTTCTTGAGTGACTCCCTTTAAGTCAGGACCCACGGATTGTTGAGATCCCTCATAGAAAAGGTGAACAAAGGCAGTGAGGCAGCAGCTTCAGTCCTGGCGGTGCTCGTGAACGATCGGCCGTGGACGTCCTGTGAAGATGAGGCATGCGGTGCACCTCGACAACGATGATTTGTTGCTGCAAAGAGTCACTGAAGGACTTTGGCCCAGCAAGGGCTTCGGGTCATCAGCGTCAGTGTGGTCTTCATGTGGCGGGAAACCCACTGGCAGATTCTCCTCGGTTCGCTGGTGGCCTTGCCTTTCTCTGGCGGGACAAAGCGGTCATCGGCGGTCATCGGTGATGAGCGAGGGAGCCCTTGTTTCAAAGTGTTGTTAGGCAAGGGAGTAATGTGGCTCCACTCATCGGTGGCACAGCGTCAAGCTGTCCCTGCTTCTGAGCAACACAGCTTTGATGGGCCTCCAGCCGTTACGGCGGATCCTGCAAACTTTTGCTGACAACAGTGGACGGATGTTTCGACTTCAGCTTCTGAACAATTTCCATCAGTGAGTGGTCCCCAGATATACTGTTTGGTATCTCATTCACTCTGCTAGGTCACACTCAGGCAAACAATCATTCAGAAGGGCATTCATGCAGTCAGGCAGCCAATCAGGCTCACAGTGCATTCAGGCCATTCTCCTCACCCCAGACACTCACAACAAGGAATGTGTATTGGGACAAGTACCCAGCCATTCAGCACTGCACACTGCATTGATACCAGTTTCGGGCAAGGCTGTCTCAGTCTTTGTGCCTCATTACAAGTCCAGCGGTAACCGGCTGGTTTTTCCGGCTCGGTTACCGCCGGACTCGTATTACCATTTCGCCTCTGTCGTTCCCGGAATTACCGGGGCACTACAACCCCGGTGACCCAGGAATTCCGGAGGCAGAATTCGGTAAATCCCCATTCCAATTGAGTCCTATAGTACTCACTAACATAGTGTGTGGACATTCGTTTGTGAATGCTTGGGGACTACACTGCACTTAAGAACCAACCTGTATCACCTGCTGAAAGCTTAAGCCTTGACTGCACTTCCATAGCTACCCTATAAAAAATCTTGGCTGGGGTGCTCTGTGCTTCCACTCTGCCATATAGAGAGCATGAGTACAGATACCCCCCTCTGGTCTTTGCAAACCCGATGGAAGGGAGGCTGATATTTGAGAGGGGTCTACGCTTGGAAGAAGGGGACCAAGGGGTGAAGAATCATCACCTCAAGTGCATTCCGAAATTATTTTTTGTTTGTTATTTGAACCTATCAGATCCTCAGAAGCAGGATAGCCAACCTACAAAGATCCTGGTATTGATAAGAACTGTTTGAGGGGTCTGCGCCTGGAAGAGGGGGACCCAGGGGTAAAACCATCACCCAAAGTGCATTTAGAATAGAACTTCTTTTGTTTGTTATTTCTGAAACCCATCAGGTCCTTGGGGGGCAAGAGACTTTTTGTAGAAAAAGAGACTTAACCACCGAAGGTCCGGATACGTGAACGGCAACTTTTGTCTTGTGCTGGGAAAGCTCCTAGTGTGCAGTGCTCAGGACTCCCGCCTTGTCCCGTGCTCAAAACGTGGGGAGGGAGACCCGGCTAACACATCCTAACTTATCATTTGTGAACACTTCTTTCTTGTGAACCCCATCCCACACTCTTTTGTATTTAGCGTAAGGATTGGCAATAGGTTTATTTTAGTATAGTGCCTTTTATTTGACACAAAGCCACTAGTACTGCCTTATTATTATTTGATGGCCGTCGCTTGCTCCCATCTTAGATTTAGGTCTATATCAGGCATTTTTCCAACCTACCTATACATTTTAATAAACACCCTTGAATTGTGATCACTTGTATCTGTCTATTCTTGATACCATGCCTTCCTTACAACTCTGAGTGGTACTTTTAATTGTCATGATGGAATTCATTAATTGCCGCACCAAATATGTGGTGTACGCAATTATTTGTATTTGTCAAAGATTATACGTAGGGAGCACCATACGAGAACTACGTGTTAGAATTAGAAAGCATTTGTCCAGCGTTAATAATCAAGACAAGAGACTGCCATTAGCCATGCATTGGTAGGAAGCCCATCAATGCGGGGACAAATGAGATATTAGATTTATTGTTTTGCAAAAAGTTAGGTGCAACAGTCGAGGATGTGACCAGAAAAAGTTCTTGAGGCAAATGGCATCTAGGATGATTTGCAGATTGAGATGTACCACTGATGGTCTCAATCGAGAACACAAGATGAATGTGTTTCTCTAGTCAGGATTCACAAAGTATTTAATACATCCAGAACTGTAATATTTATGTCTCTTTAATATCGAGTTGAGGATCCCCCTATGTATTTGATATGTTTTCTTGATATTGAGCTGTGGATCATCAACTTTCATGGATGGTCCTTTATGTATGCAACACTACTGTATCACAATTTAAAAGGGGCATTATGCAGCTGACCTATCTGCAATAAATATGGCTTTTGTTACAAATAACTATGGGAAGAACGGAACATTCAAGTCTGTTTGCGACTAAGATGATATTAGGGTACCTTTATGGGGTAAAGAGTGCAATTAAGTAGTGGTAAATGTAAGTTACTTGTAAGAGACAATTACACATAATCCTAAGCATTTATTAACAATTATTCGAATATATGGTGACCCTGATCAGTCAATCTCAAATCAGATATTAGAAACCCTTTTCTTACTCTCATTCCTTTAGACCGTCTACATGTCGGCACTAAAACAATATGGAGATGCTCTTGTCTGAGTAGCACAATATTATTAACCGCGGCACAGAATGTTTACGAAGGGACGTGATGATGTTGCACGCCGCTAACGTGTGACATCATCGCCCTATTTATTAGCATTCAAAAATGGTGGGTGCTCTAACACGAAGAACGTGGTGCGCTTTGTGAGTGGTTCCTTACAGGACACTCAGTGCTTGGAATCAAGGATTCATCCTCTATGTACAAGGTAATTTTATGGGCTTTATTCTAAGTAATCTTCTAAATATGGTGTTCCAGATCGTCCAGTTTGGGCATGCAGTCATGGAACTAATTCAATTATATTTTTCACAGAAAGATGCTTTTTTCATCTTTGCATTATGAGACCATATAAACTGTATGAATAACAATAGGAGACACTTCACTCCTCAGGGGTTGAGTTGTATCACTATATTACATGGCCATGGTAGTGGCCCTGTAGTTATGGTTAAGTTGGTGTTTCCATAGGAAGAGCACTTTTTGGGCGGCTTATAACTTCGCTCTCCCTGGACGGATCCTCACCAAACTTTGCAAAAAAAGTATTTGGGTCACTCTGAATTTGGTGCGGATTCATCCAGGGGGGGGGCAAAGTTATAGGGGGGTCCCAAAACTTTTTTTTTCCCCATAGATTGAATGGGAAACATTTTTTGCTCGCGTCTACAGCCCAAACCGCTGGACGGATTTTCACCAAATTTGGACCAGGAGCAGCGGCTTGGTCCCGAAAGCGTGCTTTTGCAAATTTGGTGGAAATCCGTCCAGTAGTTTTTTTTTAAATGACCAAAAAGTAGGTAAAAAAAAATTAGTGATATCTGTGTTCGGTCCGGACTTCCCTGTTCGCTCCGCGGACAGTGTCCTGATTGGCCAATCGGCTTGCGTGATGTTCGCGGACATGCAACATGTTCGCTGATTGGACGGCGTGGAGTGTGAAGCGCGTCAGATTTTCGGTAGTGCCCGCCATCTTGGATTTGCGGTCGTCCGCGTTGGGGAGGGTGGGAGTGTATGAGATAGGATGAAAGTTGTGTTTTTTATGTGTTAGACGTTCTTTTTGTGTTCGATTTGTCTGCGGACATCACAGGTGTTCTGAAATGTTCTAAATAAACTGAATGGGGGGTGTTCTGAGGACTCAATATGTGTCCGTTTTGTTCGCAAGCAAACTGAAACTGTTCTAAGAACACTCGCATTGTCCTGAAATGTTCGCAAATAAACAAAATGGGGGTGTCCTGAGGACGCTGTCCGTATTGTTCGTTGTCAAGTTGAATATGTTCTAAGAACACTCGCGGTGTCCTGAATTGTTTACAAATACACAAAATGGGGGTGTTCTGAAGACGTTGTCGAACACTCGCTGTGTCCTGAAATGTTCGCAAATATGAATGGGGTTGTGGCTGACAAGTTGAATGTGTTCTAAGAACACTCGCGGTGTCCTGAAATGTTCACAAATAAACAAAATGGGGGTATCCTGAGGATGCTATCCGTATTGTTCTGTGTCAAGTTGAATGTGTTCTAAGAACACTCGCGGTGTCCTGAAATGTTAGCAAATAAACAAAATGGGGGTGTCCTGAGGACGCTGTCCGTATTGTTCTCTGTCAAGTTGAATGTGTTCTTAGAACACTCTTGGTGTCCTGAAATGTTCGCAAATAAACGAAATGGGGGTGTTCTGAGGACACTGTCCGTATTGTCCGTTGTCAAGTTGAATGTGTTCTAAGAACACTTGCGGTGTCCTGAAATGTTCGCAAATAAACAAGATGGTGTTCTGATGACGCTTCTAAGAACACTCGCGGTGTCCGGGGAATGTTCGTAGCGGGTGTCCTGAGGAGGCTGTCCGTATTGTTCTCTGTCAAGTTGAATGTGTTCTAAGAACACTCGCGGTGTCCTGAAATGTTCGCAAATAAACAAAATGGAGGTGTTCTGAAGACGTTTCTAAGAACACTCCCGGTGTCCTGGAATGTTCATAGGGGGTGTCCTGAAGGCGTAGTCTGCAGTGTCCTGAAATGTTCGCAAATAAACAAAATGGGGGTGTCCTGAGGACGCTGTCCGTATTGTTCTCTGTCAAGTTGAATGTGTTCTTAGAACACTCTTGGTGTCCTGAAATGTTCGCAAATAAACGAAATGGGGGTGTTCTGAGGACACTGTCCGTATTGTCCGTTGTCAAGTTGAATGTGTTCTAAGAACACTTGCGGTGTCCTGAAATGTTCGCAAATAAACAAGATGGTGTTCTGATGATGCTTCTAAGAACACTCGCGGTGTCCGGGGAATGTTCGTAGCGGGTGTCCTGAGGACGCTGTCCGTATTGTTCTCTGTCAAGTTGAATGTGTTCTAAGAACACTCGCGGTGTCCTGAAATGTTCGCAAATAAACAAAATGGAGGTGTTCTGAAGACGTTTCTAAGAACACTCCCGGTGTCCTGGAATGTTCATAGGGGGTGTCCTGAAGGCGTAGTCTGCAGTGTCCTGAAATGTTCGCAAATAAACAAAATGGGGGTGTCCTGAGGACACTGTTCGTATTGTTCGTTGTCAAGTTGAATGTGTTCTAAGAACACTTGCGGTGTCCTGAAATGTTCGCAAATAAACAAAATGGGGGTGTTCTGAAGACGTTTCTAAGAACACTCGCGGTGTCCTGGAATGTTCGTAGGGGGTGTCCTGAAGGCGTAGTCCGTATTGTTTGCTGGCAAGTTGAATGTGTTCTAAGAACACTCGCAGTGTCCTGAAATGTTCGCAAATAAACAAAATGGGGGTGTCCTGAGGACACTGTCTGTATTGTTCGTTGTCAAGTGGAAAGTGTTCTAAGAACTATCACGTTGTTCTGAAATGTTCGTAGGGGGTGTCCTGAAAACGCTGTCCGTATTGTTCGCTGGCAAGTTGAAAGTGTTCTAAGAACACTCATAATGTCCGCGGACATTAAAAGTTTCCATAGACCATAGTTGAAATGTTTGACTCTATGGATGTGATATGCTGCAATGGTTGTTGTCAGGGCATAGAGTCTTGGGTGCATGGCCATGGTGCATTGGCCATGCACCCAAGACTCTATGCCCTGGCAACAACCACCGCAGCATATCACATTCATATTTGCTTATAACTTTGGGCGAAAAACAAATGTATAAGGAACAAAGGTATTAGATACTATGGATGTGATATGCTGCTATGGTTCTCCTTATTATTGTATACTTACTGTTTGGTCTAGTAACGGGAGTCCATGTTTTTCTTGTTAATTTCTGTGATAAAAGAAAATAGCATGTTAGTATTAGTATTTTGTAATGACTTATATTGTATAATCAATATACTTTTTTCTTTTGGACCCTCATACTTAGTAGATTACAAATCAGAGTACTGTGCAATTTGCTCAGTTTCTGTATTTGTTGCTAAAATCATTGGGTCTGTTGGAGAAAAAAAAATCAATGTTGGATTAAAAAAAACCTTTTTCTGTTATGCTACAGTTTATTTGTTTGTTTGTTTTCAGTGTTCACTTGTTGTTTCTGGCTAATGCTTAATACTTTGGCTTGTTGTATTTTTTTGGAGCAGTAACATATTATTTATTTGTTTTGATATTATAAAATTTTGGAGCAGTTAGATACCAATTGGCTTATTCTAACTGTCTATTTTTTTTATATATTTTAGTGGTATTGATTTATCTATTTGGATATTGTTAAATTTTGGGACAATTAGATACCAATTGGCGTATTCTAACTGTATATTTTTGGGTCTAATTTAGTGGTATTCATTTATCTGATTAGTTGTTGTAGAATCTTTGAGCAGTTAGATAGCTTTTGGAGTATTCTAACAGTTTATATCTTTTTAACACAAGTTTACTTAGGGTTTAAATACAGTTTAGTTATTAAATTTTGGTTTTAAGAACATCAAATAAGCGTTTGTAAGATTTCCTGGTAATCTCTGCTTTGGAATAATGGTACTATCATTACATTCAAACCATCCACATTTCTTTTTTATATATGCAATGTAGTGCCCTGAATTGGTTGTGGCTCCTGCGTGGTAGATTATACCTATTGTTGTGAAGGTTTTCTTACCAAGTGATATTTGACCATGTGTGAATCCAGTCAGCCTGCAGTTGTTTTTGGTACCATCTGCATTGTAACGTAGAAGCATTAGTGCTTGTATTGTATATGTGTTTGTATTACTAACGTGGAGCGATTATCTGAATTGCAGGTAGAGCATAATCTACCATGGTTTGCATTTTGTACAAGTCGCTGAAATGGAATGGATTCACAATTTGGTATTGATATATATATATGAAGCGTTCATTGAGGATTTCTTCTTGTGTCACATTGTTGCAGAGAGTGCATGTATGTTTCCACATGTATGAAATCTGAAAGATTTCATTTATAGGTATGTTTTTGTTTTCCAGTACTAGTAGTAAGTACATTAGAAATTCTTGTGGATCTTCCTGTGAATTTATAGTGAATTTCACCATTCCAGCACAGTAGTCCAATTGTTGTCTTATTCCAAAAACACTATACGTGTTGTCACGATTGTTTGCTGCATTTCTGTGAAGTGCTAACATTTGCAAACACAATGGGTCTGTACTGTGTAAGTAAATGTTGTCAACAATTGGTGGTAATTGAAATAGAATATGCATTGCTACATTTGCATAGCAACTTACACCAACTATATTTGAGAATTTAAATGGTCCAGGTAGTTCTGTATCTAACTGCTTTTTTTGGAGTTTGTCTTCCTTCTTTAAAGAAGTACTTGGTTTACTTTCCCTAATTGATTCTTTTTTGCTTGTGGTACTTGATGAAGTATTAGTTTATTTTACTCTCTTTGGAGGATTTGCAGTGACATCCTGTTGCATTTCTGTTTGATTTATTTTTCTTTTATAATGTTTTACTTTTTGTGGAACAGAATATGTGTTTAGGTGGGGGGTGTATAGTGAGCGAAGTCTATTGTATTCTAAAATGCAAGGAATATCAGTGTTTATTTTACTTGCATCAAAGTTGATTAGAAATAGACCATCAAGTGTACGTAAGCGTGATAGTGCTACATAGCTCATGCCTTCTTTAAAGACTGTGTTACCAATATCTATCATTGCTTTGTCTAGGGTAAGACCTTGTGATTTATGAATTGTGACTGCGTATGCAAGAGTTAGAGAAAATTGTTCTCTGCGTACATACATATCTTTGAAGAGAAGGAATCTAGCTGTTGAGCGTCCTATCCTTTTTACTTCTGAAAGTTTGTCAAAGAGTATATTGACAAACTGAATTTTGTTGTCGCGTGGGTATGTTTGAAAGCCAACAACTGTACCCAGTGCTCCATTAACTAGTCCTTGGTCCACATCAAGGTTACGTTTAAGCATTACTCTGCAATTTAAGGATCATTTTAATATCTTTTCTAAGCCTGCTGTGTTTGAGATTGATTTTTCTAAACTATTTAGTCTTGTTGTGGCTTGGTCACACATGGGTAGTGTCACACCATGTACATCTAGTTTGTCTGTGGTGCTAATTTCCATGATTGGTTGCATTTCTTTACTTAGCATGATTTCATTGAATTTGAAACAGCTTGCAAGAGTTGGCATTAAGGCCATACAATTGACATTTTTGTGGGCTAAGTGTTCCATAACATCTGTAGCACATGCATTATCGGCATAAAGTGCATTAATGTGCCGGGTTTTCAATATTCCTTCTGCTTCTTTAGAAAGTATACCAACTCTGATACTTTTTAAAATGTTGGCATAAGTGGGATCTGCAGATTGCTGCATGTTTTCTGTTAATTCTCTGTATTGGAAATGTTGCCAAAGGTTGACATTTCCAATGCTGCCAACAGTTATATGGCAGAGTTTGTGTCCTAATGTTTTAAAAATAGGCTCACCTTATACTGGTGTTAATTGAAGCAGATCTCCAAAAACAATAATGTGTTTTCCTGCAAAGAGCTCTTCATAGTCTGTTTTGAGTACTTCTTGTAATCTGAGGTGAATCAAAGCTAACATCAGGTTGGAGACCATGCTCACTTCATCTATTAGTAGCATTTTCATTTGTTTCAATACTCTGCGTAATTCCATTGCAGCTTCAGCAGAAAGTTTGTAGTAGTCTAATTTGTTCTGGTGTTCTACTGGTAATAGTAGTAATTGGTGTAATGTAACACCACCTATGTTGTAGGCAGCTAAACCTGTGGGGGCAGTGACAACAGCTGACAGTTTGTTGTTTGTCAATTGTTGAAGGAACTTACTAATGATTTTGATTAGGAATGTTTTGCCAGAACCAGCTTCACCACTGACGTACAGTAGTATAGGTATATAATTATGGCAGGAACATTCTTTATTTTCATGTTTTACACCATGTGCAATTTGTTTTGTTACTTCTTGAAAAATGCTACTTTGCTCATTGTTTAGTTTTGATTGTAGTATAGTTAAGTCTTCCTTATCTTCATACTGACACATGGTGTTTTCTACTTATATCATAGCTAATTCTGCCTCATTTATTATTAGTGGTTCTCACAGTGGTTGTTGGCTTCCTGTTACAGAAGGTTGACTACTGTCAGGAGTGTCCTTATCTAGTTGGGCTTGGAGTTCTTCTTCGTGTTGCTGTTCATTGTGCAACATTGTTTTATACTGTGTAAAGTTTACATCAGTTATAGTGCTTTCATTTGCTTTGAAAGCATCCTCATATGAGTCATAGTTATCTAGTAATTGTTCTTCTTTTCTCCATGGTTTGAGGAGTTGTAGCAGGGACATGTAATATACTTCTTTATGTTGAGGAGTCTTCAATGACAATTTGATATGATTAATTACATTTGGTTTAGTGAGTTTAACTAAGCTGCCTTCACAGTTTGTCACTCTATATTTACCTTTTTTTTCATCAGGTTTCATATTATTTTTGTATGTGTAGTTTTGGGCTATGTGGTATAGACACGTGTTTTCCAAAGTATTACTTCTGTTTGGGTAGTATGTGTCCAATAAATTGTTTTTTAAAATGTCTTGGCTGTTGGGATCATGTTTGGCTATTGTTTCTATATCTTCATATGATTTTAGAACTCTTTTTCTAGATTTAGCTGACCAAGACTTAGCCATACTATATTTTCAGATTTACTATACAATGCAGTACTAGTTAAATGATCAGCTGCTTCATATGATCCACATTCTCTATGGGTGAGCATTTTTATGCCCAAGCTGTATAATTTCTGAGATACTGTTTTATCTGATGACAGGTCATTCCAGAGGTCTTGGAGCTCTGTCTTTTCTGCTTTAGTTAAGTATGCTGTGACATATTGCAACTGCAGTAGAATTGTCTGCAATGTACTGCACATCTATGTTTGCATTCCATAAGTGGGCAATGATTGCATTATAATCATTGATATATTTTTCTTCTTCTTTTCTTTTTATGTAATATGTATTTTTAGGTGACTTACCTTTAACACTATGTCTAACTGAAGACATGAGGTTGTTCACTTGACCTGCATTTGTAACTGGTCTAGGGAAACCAAATCGGCATTTGGTGTAGTATTTCCGTTTGTTTTTGTATTTGCGACGACAATATTTTCCACATTTGTGTCTTTGAAATTGTAAAATTTGTGCATGAAGATCACTATTTGTGGCTTCTGATGGAATTTCACAAGTGACATATTTTTCAATAAACTGTAAAACAGTGGCATCACTGTCTTGACCAAATTTAGGAGCATCTTTAATCCATAAAGGCATGTGGATATGTGGTGCTCCTCTGGCTTGGTATTCTTTTCTCCAAAAGAAGTGTTGCACTTCTCCAAAGGGAGGAACAGTTTTATTACAAATAAAATGTAGCATAGCAATGAAGCAATGGTGAAAATATCTTGAAACATTAACAGGATACAAAGAACAAAGTTCTCCAGGTGTTAGTATATCTATGTTTGTTTTGTTTTTAATTGATATGCGTAGGAAATCATGTAAATCTTCCCATGCATATTCTGCACAACTTAATGTAACAAACCAAGTGGGTGGGCCAAGGTTTCTGATCATACAACATACATCTCCATGACGTTGAAACCAGTACTCTTTAGTACCATGCATATTTGCTAATAGATTTGTAATATTTGATTGTAAAACCTCATCCTTTTGTTGCACTTTTTCTAATAATTGTGTAGCTGTCATATTTTGAAAGTGTGATCCTGATTTTAATATGTGTGCAACTCCGTAACATAAAGTTGCTGGTTCACTTTCAAAGAGTAGGTGGAATATGTATTCCACATTTTGTCTAAATCTGGAATCTTCAGAATACATCCGTAATGAGCGGTATTCTGAAGCTGATATTTGAATAGGTCTATCATCATACCTTCCTCCTTTGCCAGTAGGAAAGAGTAGAGGAAAAGCACGTGCTTCTATACTTTTTTCCCATATGCTGATTGGCGATCCTTTTGTTTGACGCATTTGGTAAGTTTCCAGTGCATCTTCTACAGTGTCATTACAGTGCAAAGGATGAATTGTATAATGGTCTAAAGTATTTGATATTGTAGCAGGATCTAGTAGCTCAAATTGACCAGCTTCTTGTGTTTCTTGATTTATTTCAGTTGTATCTTTCAAGTTTTCTTCAATATTAATTTCTTTGTAATATTCATTATTCTCTTTAAGATATTGGAAGGCTTGTCTAACTTTAAATAAATCTACCAGCTGTTGCCATATTTTTTTTTCTTTTGTAGGTACTCCATTTACTAAGATAATTAAAGATTTCTGCATTGGACATTGCACTCCTAGAGTATGCACATTTTCTTTTAGATCTAATGGTAAATAAACTACTTTTCCACAAATGCCTTTTACCAATTCAGAAGGAGGTCATTTTGCTGTTTTTGGTTGAAGGCGTATTATTGCTTGAAATGGGTGTACTGTTTGAATTATGATGCCCTCATATAAATTAAGTTGTTGTAGGGGTTTTGGTACTGGGTATAATTCCAATTTATTTGTGATAGCACGTGAAGGAGTTTGGTTGTTGTCAAGTTTTGTAGTGCAGTAACTGCAAAGTATTAAGGGCTCAGTTATTTCGTATTTGTTTTCTGCTACAAGGTAGAGAGCTAATTCAAACCATTTAGAATCTTCATTGTCTTCTATTTTGTATGATAGGTCTACAGTTTTTGTGTTACTTTTATAAAAAGTTCTACGGCAACATACACATACTTGGTTTGGTACTTCAGCTGATGTACTTTTAAATTTTAGTATTTATTTTTTGTATGTGTTTAGCAAAATGTTGCCATGTGTAGAATCGTTGCTTAATTGGTTTAAAGCTATTTCATTCTGTAAATGGCTTTCAATTCCAAAATATTTTTTCTGGATATAGTGAATTTCTTCAAGTAGGTCTTTTGCTGTACCCTATAGAAGGATGTTATTTAACTTTGCTAGTGCTAAAGCAGGACTTTTAGCATAGTACAGTTAATAGACTAGATTTCTTATAGTTGAATGATGTGTTGATATCCTTTTGATATCATGGAAAGTGGTTTTACAAGTAGGTCCTGTAATGCAGGCCAATGAATGTCCTTGTAGTCCTGTGTACTTGCGCACTGGACAGGTATCCAAATTTTGCAGTAATGTAATTTTGATTTTGTCTTTGCTTTTTAAATATTTATTGAGGAATTGGCGTACAGATTTGAAACATTGTTTGGGAATGTTAAACATTGACGTGCATGGCCATGTGTACACTAGACGTTCTGATTCAGTTGAATGGAGGGGTAACTCTAAGTTTTCAGGGCATATTTTTGTAAGGAGTACTTCTTGTTCCATTATGGTATTATTCACTTTTTCATAACCTCGACCACTGCTATGTATGGCAATTGTATTTGTTTGCTTTTGTTTGTACGCTTCTTCATTAAAATATGGTTCTGTGCTCGTTGTGTGATTCCATTCACCTCCGCAGATACTTAAACAGTTCTTTCTGTTGACATTTCGCTTATTGAGAAGTCTTTTTTGTAATTTAGTTATTACTTTTGTTAGTGGTTTCATTTTGTTTAAAAGTAAAATAAATAACTTTCTTTTCAGAAGAATTGCACTGTCCATCAACCCTGCTAAGATTCATTTCCTACGATAGGTTTTAAGCATTGAACCTGATTTCTCTCCTGTTTTATAAGATTTTGAAGGACTTTGTGACGGTACATTTTGGCTAAAATACTTTTCTTGGTTTGCTTACTTTGCACTATATTAAAATTTGAAGAAATAGTTTTAAAGTAATTAAGTAAATAAATAAATAAAAACAAAAAAAATGAAATTGTATAAGTATTTTTTTAAAGATTTAAACATAGATTGTGCTTGCATGCAATTTTGTTTGAATATATGTAGACTATATATTTCATTTAAAAAATGTTAGTTTAACATTATTTGAGTGTGTGTGTATAAAGAAAGTAAATAGTATAAAGGTTTATAAGTGATAGTTGATTTTAGGATATTGAAAAAATACAGTAAATTCATTTTACAGATTACACAAGCTAAAAGTCTGTTTGAAAATGTGTTCATCTACTGTACAGAAAATATTCATACCTAAAGTTTGTGTTCATGCATATGGATATGCATGGAGCTGCAAGTAGAAATACTTGTACAGTATTTCTGGTAGATGGTGCTTGCCAATGATATGACACTTGTACTCAGAGAGATTCACAGTACATTTGCAGTGCTGATCTATGATGATGCAGTTAGATCTAGAGGTCTTGAATTTGATTGGTGCATGGTCATGTGATTTTTTAGCTACATCCAATGAGAGAATGGCAGAGAGAGTGAAGTGGAAATGGTAGAAGGGCTGTTCATGTTAGGATATGTCCGCGGACATGGCGGTAGTTCGCGGACATCGGGAGTTACATCCGAGGATTTTTGGGTTCAGAAGTCATGCAAATGAGAATAAGCACTGAAAGGGATTGGTCAGGAAAGTTTAGTGGGTGTGTTGTGCCAGGAGAGAGTTTCTCAGATACTCTTTTTGCTGAGAGAACAAAAGATAGCTATGGCTGTGTGTTTCAGAAAACAGATTGTTTGGATTTTGGGAGATTCGTGGATACATTGGTTGAAGGAGCATGCAGAAAGCTGTGGAGTAGCTGTAGATCTTAGATTCCCACATGTGCAAGTACACTGGCATGGAGTACGTGGAATGAGGTGGTTGGACTTGCTACCTCTCTGTGCTACTTTGGAGACAGAGCAACATCCAGACATAATTGTAACAGTTTAGGACATGTGACTGGAATTTCTTTGCAATTTGCTATGAAAGAAGGACTTGGGAAGGTTATGGACATGTTTCCTAATTCTCAAGTGATATTTTCACGGATTGCGCATGGACACATGTGGCTTCGTTCTTCTTCATTTGGTCCACAAATGGAAAAAGCAAGGCGCAATGTTAATAAGGCTGTTTGTGCCTTTCTAAGAGATTTTGGCATATCCTCTTTTCACAATGGAAATATTATGTTTCGTAGTACATACATTTTTCGCAGAGATGGAGTCCATCTTACTTATGCTGGCAATCAGATTTTTCTGAGAAATGTACAAAATGCATTGCAACCTTTTTTGGAATTACAACAAATATTTTGAAGTAGGTGTTAAGCATTTATAATTTTTGACTTGCAAACACCACCCAAAGGCTCTTTTCAGAGCCACCACTTCTTCCCAGAGAAAATTGCAATGTTTGTGATGGGGTAGCAACCCAATTTTTTAAATGTTCGCGAACTGTCCGCAGACTTCTAAAAAACACAAAGGGCCCTTCTTCATTTATTTTCACTTCTATTTTTTAACTGTGAAAGGCGGCTCTGAAAAGAGCCTTATTTATTTTTTGATTTTTGATATTTTGTATTTTTTTGTTTTTTTATACACGACACACTAGGAGATGAGGGGAAAGGAAGGGATAAGAAAGGGCGAGCTGAGAGAGGAAGATGTAGAGTGGGTTTTATTTGGGTAATGAGCAGATCTTCTCGTGCTCTGAGACGATTGTCTCAAAAGCACTACAAAGTCGCTCCCCCCTGCAGAGTACTGTGTCAAGTACATACATACAACTGGTAAGGGTCATGAGCATTCTGTAAGGGTCATCAGCATTCTGTATGGCCTGTGAGGCAGCTTGAGGAAGACGCTGTCCCACATAGGTGGTCCTTGTGGTGACAGGATCAGAAACAGAGGATGAAGTAGAGGAAATCAACCTGCTACGTTCTTCGCAAGGTACAACCCTGCGAATAGCCCCAGCGTGAAATGACCTCAGGTGTCGCTTCATAGTAGTGGTCCCAAAGCTGTACTCACCGTGCTTCCCACGACTGAGTATCATTTTGCACTCATTGCAGGTAACACGGTTCGCACGAGCCTTAGGAACATTACCATGAATGGTAAATAACTGCCACACCCAAGACTCACGCCTAGTGCGGGTAGTAGGGTTTTCCTCTACCTCATTCTCATCATCCTCTTCTTCCTCCTCTGCATCCTCACTCCTGTTCTCCTCTTCAGGCCCTTGGGGAGGTAGTGGTGGTGGAGGGCGTGGGGGTGGCGCTGAAGCAGGTGCAGCACCAGGTGGCAGTTCAGCAGCTAGGGATGCCATCAAAGATGCGATGGAAATCTGCAGTTGGCAGCAGAAATCGCTGTGTTTCGAAGAATAGCCAGAAACACAATGAGAATAAGCTATAGGGCGTGGTCTTTTATAGGGGTGCTTTTGCACGCTCCCCGGACATGCACGCTGTCCGCGGACAGATCGAACACAAAAAAAAGTTTCAAAAGTTTCAAAAGGTATGTAGAAACTCAGGATTACTATGTGGGACTTGTGCCATGGTGAGATTTTATTGAAAAATATTATGGATTAATTGAAAATGTACTTTTAATTTGTTCGGGGACCCGAACAGTGTCCGCATTCAGAACACGCGATCAGCGTGGGCGCGGTCATATGATCCGTTCGCGAACAAGTCCGCGAAGGAAGCGCATGTCCGCAGGACACCAAATGCACGGAGATTGGCTAGCGCATGCGCGTTGATGTTCTACGGACACTGTTCGGGTCCTGAACTAATTAAAATTGCGTCACACGTGAAACGAACATTTCAGGACACTGCGTGTGTTCTTAGAACAGTTTAAATTTGCTAGCGTACAGTAAGGATAGATATACTGTTCTTCAGGACACGTTCAATTTAATTTATGTACGAACATTTCAGGACACCAATTGTGTTCTTAGAACATTTTCAAGTTGCTAGCGAACAGTACGGACAGGTATAGTGTTCTTTAAGACACCTCCATTTTCGTTTAATTACGAACAATTCAGGACACTGCGTGTGTTCTTAGAACAGTTTGAACTTCCTAGCGAACACTACGGACAGATATAGTGTTCTTTAGGACACTTTAATTTATTTTTTTTTACGAACATTTCAGGACGCCGCGTGTGTTCTTAGAATAGTTTCGTCTTGCTAGCGAACAGTATGAACAGGTATAGTGTTCTTCAGGACACCTCCATTTTTGTTTATTTACAAACATTTTAGAACACCTGCACTGTCCGTGGACACCTACATTGTTTTTTTTAAAAAAAAAAACGAAACTATTTACAAACCAATATAAAAATTAAACTTTATTTAACATATATTAATAATTTATGAATGAGAAGGTGAGGCAGAAACAGAAACAAAAACAGGAGAATTAGGGGTTTCATCATGATTGTTATTAGGTGAAGAAGGGATGGAAGTCTCATCAAAACGTTTTGGGTTATGGAGAGGGTTTGGGGATAATTGACTGGGATATGGTGAGGGGGGACAAGTACATGTGGGGCAATGGCATGACGTTTTTGTTTTAAAATGATCTTCAACAAAAGTTTTCAAATTATTAAAATTGGTCAACAATAAATCAATTTTTTCTTTTATGTTGTCAAGCGTGTTTTCCATAACAGCTTCATCAGAGGTAGTTTCTATTTTGTTATGCTCTGTACAAAAAAAAATATATATGTTAAATATATACAAAATAATAATATTTCAATGGTTTATATTATAAAGTGTTTACCATTAGTTTCACTATCTTGTGACATTTCTTCATGTGGGAAATGTTCCTCTAGCCATTCCAGAGTACTAGACATTTCTGTGAGAGAAAAAAAAAAGATAATATATTTTTTTATCCAATACAGAAAGTTTATAAATATATGAATAAAATTAAGTACACTTACTATTTCAGGTAAGATATGTCCTATGTACTCAGTGGGTCTGCTCTTGTTCTCAGTTATGTTGTGTTTGTGAGGTAATTATGTTGGAAGCCAATTTATTTTCTTGTGGTATATTCCATTTTAGAACATAGTGCATTTAAATGAATGGTTAGTGTGTTGTGTATATGGGTTACATTTATTATGTATTAGTACATGTAATGTGTTTGTGTGCTTTTTTTGAATTTGTTAAATGTTCCTATGTTATGATATAACAATCAAACATACCCCCCAGAGTTTTTTAGGTAGTGGTACTGTTCTTCAAACATGTCCGCGAACATTAAATGAGTTCGAGGACATCAAGTACAGTAGAAGAGATTCAGTCAGTTCCATATGATATGTATATAAAGTGAAAGTCATTATTGTTAAGTTGCACTACTAAAAACCTACGAAATTCAATGAAAAAACTTTGTTAAAGGGATGTTATGGTTAAGTTGCGCTACTAAGAACCTATGAAAATCAGTGAAAAAACTTTGTTAAAGGGACGTTATGGTTAAGTTGCGCTACTAAAAACCTATGAAATTCAAGGAAAAAACTTTGTTAAAGGGACGTTATGGTTAAGTTGCGCTACTAAAAACTTATGAAATTCAGTGAAAAAACTTTGTTAAAGGGACGTTATGGTTAAGTTGCGCTACTAAAAACCTATGAAATTCAGTGAAAAAACTTTGTCAAAGGGACGTTATGGTTCCAAGTAAAACCGAAAACCCTTGAAATTCGCCAGTTATGGTAAGCTAAGCAACCATAACTCGCGCCACCACCGTGCACTGCTAAGACTAACACCCAGGACATCAAAGATGACATCACAAATGTCATTGATGACATCACATGTCTGGCTCGCTCTTTTTTCTTTTGCTGACATGTCTAGGCCACATGGTTTTCTTCAGCAACAGTCAGAAACTAAAAATGTTATTTTATTTGTAGACGTATCCTTCAAGTAGGTTCTTACAGTAATTGTGAGTACATGGTTGCTTAGCTTACCATAACTGGCGAATTTCAAGGGTTTTTCGGTTTTACTTGGAACCATAACGTCCCTTTGACAAAGTTTTTTCACTGAATTTCATAGGTTTTTAGTAGCGCAACTTAACCATAACGGCCCTTTAACAAAGTTTTTTCACTGAATATATATAGATATACTTGTTGGTTTGGACTAAATTGGAAGTAATGGACACAGTGTAATTGAGTTTTTGCTTAATATGACTAGTTAGATAGTAATGACATAATATAATGTTTTTCATACAACAGCAATAAATAGGACAATTGAACAGAAGTACTGAACATAACTTATATTAGGTGAGAATTCAGGATAATAGACCATTTGGAATCATAAATTTAGAACATAATTCATCATATACATATTCTTACTAGGACTTTAATACTAATCACTTAGTAATTAATTAATTAATGACGTTAATGAGGACTGAAACCTATTTTTAAAGGGATTTACATCAAGTTTAATGGTGTCCTACGTTGTAATTCAAAGTTTGTTCAAATCGACATTTCAGATGCATAGCCTCTCGCATTGTTCATGTATTGTCAATGAAGAAATTTGCTATTGGGGCAAAGTCCTTTGAGGTCCACAGAATGAAATGCATGAAACACTATATTATGGGTAGAATGTGTACATTTATGTAATAATACAAGACTGTAGAAACATTCAGGAAACTGTTTCACTGTAATATATTTGTGTACTTTGCATTTGCTTTTCATGTTTATATTATGTTCTTTATCAGAGAATTTTTAGTTTTTTTATTTATTCCTGTTTGTGTTTGTATCCTCCTTGACTCTCTACCAACCCCAATGATGTAATTGTGGTATGTATGAATTATTATTTTCACTATGGTGCGTGAAATAGACTTGGGATTCATGGCAATTGTCAGCCTTTACAAGAACCGCTGGTCGAAACACGTGTTGGCTGTGACAATTTGTGCACATTGTTTAGGTTTTGAAGACTTTAACACTCAAGGACTCATTGTATTATCAGTTTGTGACAATTAAACATCAAATGAATCCATGTGGACTCCAACTATAACTTTGAAGAGAGTACAATAGGACAAGCACAGTTGAATATGGTACAAGTTTATTGACTTTTGTTTATACGTTTTATGTTGTTTCATATGGAATTGCCTCCAAGATGTAGGGGTAAATATTAATTACAACCTATACAAACTACCCCTCCAATCCCATATACTGCAGGGATACATTACTTGACAAAGTGAAGGCGTATCAGTCATCTGTAAAAATTGGCCTAGCACAATGCTTTACCAAGATACTAGTTCTTCTGTTGGACGTTTTTATTTTACTTTTCTGCAGTGTTCTATGAAAATACACTGTGAGGAGCCAGGAATTAGACGCAGACAAGAGGACTCATAGTGATTGTCATAAACATTTATTAAACAACAAAGGGGTTGAAAAATGCCTCATTAACCCTAATCTAAGAGGTATCTCCCTACCTCAACCAAAACTAAGGGTCTGTCAAATGTCAAGATGTCCAAAGCAATAATATCCTGTTTCCGAAATCCTATCTTAGCCCTTGCATTCTAAAACTAACTCTAAGGCGTGAAGGGTATTGTCTTTGCCTTAGAAAGTGCACAAATGTTCAAGTTCAACAAAAGGTATAACTCCAACAGAAGTTCCAAATGGATAAAGTTTACACACAACTGAAAATGTTTTTTGTGTAAATATCCTCTTGCTCCCTTTAAGTACTCCCTCCGCCCCCCCACAATTCCCTTGTTCAAGGAGCTTAACTTGCACAGTATTAGGTTTATTGCTCACATACATGAGACTCCTAATGTACTGGGTGAGAATCTGGCGCTCCCCAGGGTTAAGGAACTATAGACATACCCTCAAAGCAATATTAGCCCATGGAGGGAGAAGTAATCTAACATGGTGCCAACATGTGAAAAAGTTATGCCTTAGCATCAACCACAGGGAGTTCTGGGACGCACCTGCCCGATTGAACACTGCATCCAAAAATATTATTAAAAAGCAATATTTGACTTGGAGGATGCAAAGGAACGGACTAGGATACAGGCTTCTAGTTTATTGAGCACATATTGGCAGAGAAAACAGAAGGTGGTCATGAACGTTATCTGGATTCTGTGATACTCAGATTTGTGAGATCTCTGTCTATTAAGTTTAGGATTGGGATACTCCAGCTGGCCCAGAGGCAACACATATGGGTCCCACCAGCAACCGATAAATGCTACTTCTGTCCTGGCATAGTGGAGGATGAAATGCACTTCATGCTAATTTGTCCAGTTTACCTAAATCTAAGAAGAATGTATCTGAGATTTCCACTGTGGTGCAATTCAGCTGTGAGGTCTAAGCTTTATGCAATAGAATCAATAATGGGAACCTGTTACAGTTGGTAGCAAAATTCTGGCAGTCTGGCTCAGAAGGCAACAGTTATTAAACCTGGTGACGTAAAATGAGTCTTGACATTGCTTCTTGCTCAGGGTTAATAATCTTATTAAGCACTGAAGGTAATCAATTCAGATTATTGAATTGCGTCTAGACGAAATATGAACTCATTATTCCAGAATTTAATGTAGCTAACCTACCACCTATGCAATAATGAACAATAACTGTAAACTGCATGGATTGATGACCATAGAGTTGTCTCTTAGCAGTGAATCCCTAGTGTAAAACAGTACTGTATCGTTATTTCTGCCAGACCTGTATGTTTTTGTGCTCTATTTTATTACCTTGTGCTCTTATTGGAATAAAGTAGGATGGAGTATATGTATTTGTCTATGATGATACCTGTTTTTATGGTTTATAATTATTGTGTTTTTATTTGTGTGTTTACCTGTGACTGATTGTCAAAATGAGAATTATCTTGACTTGACTTCTACGTTTATAATCTGCTGCACTAGCTAATTATTTAGAGACATGCTAACAATGTCAAAGATATATAAGTGCACATTGATAAAGTTACTTCAAAAAGTTGCCTGACGAGTGTTAAGGCATCATTTTATTCAATGTGCACATTTGTGTGGGTTATTTCATGTAGACTGGGAGTTGACCTTAAGTGTCTAAATTTGCCTGGTTCCATTTAGCCGTCTATTGTGTTAATGGGGGAAGATGGAATCCCACCCTAATGTGGTCATAAAATCTTCTACTACTGTATTGAGACCAATGTACTGAAAAGTGCATTAATGGTCGTGGGCTTTGGAGTGGGGGGTAACACAGTCTGGGATTTCATAAGGGGGCGCATGCTCTTCTTGTCTGTGTTCACCCTGCAGTCCAGCCATTAAAGATTTGATAAACCAATCTCATCTGAAATCGAGTCCTGTGTCTGTTTTCCATGACACATTTGAGACTCCAACCACCTGGCCATCATGTGTGTACTGTATAGTCCCACCTCTCTACATCAAGCCTAAGCAGGTCTAGCACTACAATATATTTTAGCTGTGAACGTGTAGTTCTCATCTTGTTTTTCCAAATAAATGAGAGATAATTCATAAAAACTTTACGTTGTCTTCACTAATGCATCAAATTAAGTGTTTTCAGTAGTCATTGGCATCCTCTCTTCCACCTACAGCCGATCAAGTGCTCTAAATGGTTGTATCTAGGGGAAAATATAGAAATGTGTCCAAATGTCGCTCATACAATTATTTGCAAAATGTGTATTGATTTTCCTTGAGATATCACGTTTTTTTTAAATAAGATTATGATTGATTAATACGTTGTGTTTTTTTACAAATATGTTGAGTCTGTAAGAATATGGATAAACCATTTGGTCTATCTAAAAAATCACTCTGACCATTATTTTAGTGATGTTTATGTAATAGGAGCTTGGGAGATCGGGGCATTAGCCAGTCACCCCGGGTTGAAGTATTGTACTTTCTTTTCTATATCATTGTTGCGTGTGCTGATGGCATGCACCAATGTTACTTGTACAACTCCCAAATGGTGCACACATTCGCTAGTCCTCCTCACACGGACAAACAATGATCTCCCCGTGAGGTGGCCATATTATAATAAGCAACACCTACATCGTGTCAATGTGAAAAGCCACTGCTTAGAGAATAGGGGTTTAGTCTTTCTCTTTCAAGTAGTTTTAGGTGGTGAAGGACAACAGTGGAGTACCTGAGAGTAGCGAAAGTCTGGGAGCAGAATACACTACAGCCATGAACTGCTTTACTCTGTTTTGTGATGATGCAAAGGCGTGGGGCCAGGGCAGCTCCTAGGTACTATCTGTTTAGGTGTTTAGTGATTTTGATGGTGCCATTAATTGTGATGGGCCCTTTTTTTTATTTTTTACAGGTCTGACCATCAGCACTCATGGTTACAGACATTACAAGTATGGCGGTAAGGCAACAATAGCGCCTATGTTGCTACCGGCACCATTGCTAGTGTACCGCCATACTAGGAGTTCTGCTCGCGGGTGCCCTGGTCTGACCTGGTGGCCGTACCGGCACCCGCGAGAAGAACATGATGGTAGAACCTGATGGTAGCACTGGTACCGTTATTGATGGTACCGGTGCTACCACCCTCCCCATTCCCATTGAGCCCTATGGGGCTCGAATGGGGATGTACAGGGCCCGGCACCCGCGAAAGGGCAATTACCGGGTCCGGCTGGGCCGGAATTCCGGAATAGCCCGGTAATTGCCCATTCGTGGGTGCCGGACCCAGATGCGAGTTCGGAGGTAGCCTTGCCGGTAAAACCGGTAAGGCTACCTCCAACCTCGTAATGAGGCCCATACAGAGATATAGCACACCAAATTGTATTGGTTTGTACATGAATTTCCAATTAAATGAACTTACATTCAATTGACACTCCTTTACAGTAGTTTCAGTTTCTGGAATGTTGTTTACTGTAGCAGTACTGTCTGGTGGAAGCATGAAAGACTGTAGGCATGTGGGTTGAAGTGAGGGTGAACAAGAAGAGCTTTGCCAACCTAGGGTGGGAAGAGGTTCTGACGATGCGAATTGGCACATGGAAGGACCTAGGATTCTATATTTACATCCTCAGGAACTTATTTATCATATTATTCCAGTCCTGGGTGTAATTGCGGCTCTTAGATTAGGATGCAGGGACTCTGTGTTGTCCGACTCATCAAAGTAAAAATTTTTAACCATCAATGGTACTGTTTGGAACTCATCAGAGGTTTAAACAGAATGGTTACAATCACACCCAAATAATGGTTCCAGATGGTAAGAGCGACCTACACATCCTCCTTAGAAACTATTATGGGCTAACGGTGAGTTCATGGGCAGGTTGGACCTATTGATGAATGTCTATAATTCAGCTTGGAATTTCAGTCAGGCTGTGAGCACCCAAAACTTCAGATCTTCAAGACAAGGCAGAAAACATATGGAACATCAGAGAATTAAAATGCTTCATGCATTTGGGGGTGTCCTACGCTTCGCCCTGGCTTTTGAATCTCAACCTGTAGGTGTGATGTTGAGTGTCTCCTGGGCCAAGGCAAAGCATTTGCTAAATATGGCTTGAGTCTACGGGCCATAGCGGATATGGCCCCGCCTCCCTCCCTTCAAACAGAAGAAAACCGATTCCTGAAATCATTGCTTGGTCTACAGAGTCCGGCACCAACTTTTGCTGCCCAAACAAACTGGGCATGAAACACTTAGCTGATGATCTAAGTTTGGAACCAGTAAAACTTTGGTTTAGTGCTTGGACAAATGAAAAGGCGACCCTCACCCAGTTGCTACTGTCTCGTCTTTTTTCCTTAGAGGCCAATTGCTTATTGGTACCTTGGCTTTCATATATTAATACACATTTAGCCTCTGTGAACTAAAGTACTTTTTTAATGATTTATCAGTTAACTTTGTAATCTATGACATGGCAGTGGTCCTGAATCTGGTCTTCTTTTTAGAGCTGGAAGGTGAATGCAAGGTAGTAGTGAAACACTCTAATCAGTACCCATGCAGTTTTGCCCACTGTTAGAATTTCTGACTACTTGCTCTGGTCAACTTTTCTGTCGGAATGTAGCTTAATAACAAGGGCCAGATTTAATTCACTTGGGGTGGTAACTGGAAAATGCCAATCAACCACTGTTGGCCGAAGTAACACTGAGTTGTATTCTTTGCAATACCCCCTTGGAAGACACAGTGCACTTTCCCTTTTTTGCCCTACTGTCAAGTACTCACCCAGTCGCCCGATGTAGTGACTAGCCAGATCCCTCAGACTGGGTAATAGAAGATAGACCCGGGCTGTCCTGGCTGGGGTCTCTTCCTCACTCGGAAATGAGGGAGATCTTCCTTTAGATACACCCCTTTGCTGTTTTGAAATTAACAGGACAAAGGGACAAATCAAATGAAAGAGCAGGAGAACCACACCGCTGTAACCCAGGCTGAAAGGAAAATTGTCGAGGATTAGAATTGAATGTACAATACAGCACAAATATGATCACTATAGTGGAACGATTAGCATGCACGAGATTTGCTCCAATATGGCTTTAAACCTGGACAAGATTCTTCACCCGTTGGATACTGCTTGATAAGGCGTTCTAAACTGGTTACACCTTATAAAAGGAAAGTAGAGAACAGAAGAGAAATAAACAGTACCTAAAAGTTTCCCGTCAAAGTAATAACTAATAATCCACGGCTTGCAAGGGTTTACCAAGTTCATGTAGGTTGTGAACAGTCCAAAAGGAAATCCAGCTAACAAACGTGAGGGAAGGAAGGTTAGTATGGGAACTTCCCTGAACGGAACGAGGGACGCTCTAGTTCCGTGTTGGTGCACTGGTGAGTTACTGCAAGGCGTCCTGTTAACACGCACAGAATCGATACAAATACGGATGGAACTTCCTGGTTGACATTAGATGCAGTTGAAATTGAGCGAGGTGGGGCTCGAAGGTTAGGAAAGCGTAGCAGTATGTTACGCATAGTAGGAACAGTAGTTTTTTCATGCGCAAAATCTTGGAGTCTCCTGTGTTAAGTAGAACACGTAGAGGGAAATGACCGGAGAGCGGTCGGGTACGCGCTGAGTCAGTTTCTGTGCAGACTTGACAGATGTCCGCGAGGCAGGCAATCCAGTTGGCAGGCAGTGGTCTAGTAACGTGCGGGCAGTAAGACAAAGCAGAATCGGCAGGCGTAGAGAAGTTGAGGAAACCGTGGTCAGAATTTGATGAAACAGACAAGCAAATAGCAGTACTTGAGTTTAATCAGAAGCAGTGTTTTTGAAAAGGAGGAGGGCTTTATACAATTCATTGCCTGTGACCGACGGCAGCAAGACACCTGATATGATCACATGACCATAGCACACGCTGCGCTCCTTGGAACGTAACGTGAGAGAAGGATGTTTACACTGAGCGTTTCCATGGCAATAACAAACGCCAATAGAACAGCGAGGCAGCATAACGATGTGGATGTAAAACCTGCTTTTTCTTCCTCTGCCGTGGATGTAAGGTGAGAGTTGGCTCACGGCCCTTAATGGCCGTGACACCTGCTTATGATCACATAAGGGCATCTACCAAGACTTTTATTGTGTGTTTTGCATTTTAGACATTGTAGACCTGCTTTATATTTTTTGTTTTTAGCTCAAACGCCGGCTAATGAAATCAATTTTGGGTAACTGGAGTTATATGCACTTTTATGGATAATTTAATCCACAATAAAGTTTTGGACTGGCTGACACCCTCCTTAGTAATAGCTCTCAGTGGCTAATCAGTCAATAAGGCACCTGTGCTCTTTGTGGCAGGAATAGGGACATGTTCTGCCATGAAGAGCCACTGGGGTAAGGGAGGAGCAAGGAGAAATCTGTGTTTACTGGTGTTCCTAGGACCACTGGGACAAACTTCAGAGTTGTGAGGTAAACTGTCATGTGAGATGTTGTCAGGGAGAGAGGTGTTATTGTGCATGTTGAATTGGTGTCAGCAGGTTCAATAGTCATGCTGGGTAAGCAGGGTGGTGAAGGGAGGAGTCGGTGTGCTCTGAGTTTGCTGTTGGGATGACAGTGAAAGGTGTGGAGAAGAAGACCGTCTCTAGAATGCTAACAGTGACATTTGAGATTGCTGGAGGGCTGGGAAGAAAGGCAATTGAGGCTGGGATACCCTCCTTCAATTCACCACCAATAACCCATTAATATCACAAGAGATTATCCCTGCCAGTGTCCTCTCATGTTTCACCCTGCTGCTTGATCTGGCCAGCCAGCTTCCCATGCCATTTCTACAGTGTTTTTTAAAAGATGAATATGGTTACTTACAAGGTGCAATTGCCACTTCTCGTTACATAGTTAATTTACATCTTATGCATTCAGGAGCGTTCAGGGGTGAGGGCGGCTTTGCAGGTAGTAGGCCCTTTTGCTGGCACCCAAAAGTTCCTCTTCTACTTTGGAAACACTCTCCCACTCAATTTCCACAACCTGCTGCACTGTCCACACTAGATGTTCCCTTGAAAGAAATGAAGATGCCCTTGAAGGAGCATGCAGAAAGCTGTGGAGTAGCTGTAGATCTTAGATTCCCACATGTGCAAGTACACTGGCATGGAGTACGTGGAATGAGGTGGTTGGACTTGCTACCTCTCTGTGCTACTTTGGAGACAGAGCAACATCCAGACATAATTGTAACAGTTTAGGACATGTGACTGGAATTTCTTTGCAATTTGCTATGAAAGAAGGACTTGGGAAGGTTATGGACATGTTTCCTAATTCTCAAGTGATATTTTCACGGATTGCGCATGGACACATGTGGCTTCGTTCTTCTTCATTTGGTCCACAAATGGAAAAAGCAAGGCGCAATGTTAATAAGGCTGTTTGTGCCTTTCTAAGAGATTTTGGCATATCCTCTTTTCACAATGGAAATATTATGTTTCGTAGTACATACATTTTTCGCAGAGATGGAGTCCATCTTACTTATGCTGGCAATCAGATTTTTCTGCGAAATGTACAAAATGCATTGCAACCTTTTTTGGAATTACAACAAATATTTTGAAGTAGGTGTTAAGCATTTATAATTTTTGACTTGCAAACACCACCCAAAGGCTCTTTTCAGAGCCACCACTTCTTCCCAGAGAAAATTGCAATGTTTGTGATGGGGTAGCAACCCAATTTTTTAAATGTTCGCGAACTGTCCGCAGACTTCTAAAAAACACAAAGGGCCCTGCTTCATTTATTTTCACTTCTATTTTTTAACTGTGAAAGGCGGCTCTGAAAAGAGCCTTATTTATTTTTTGATTTTTGATATTTTGTATTTTTTTGTTTTTTTATACACGACACACTAGGAGATGAGGGGAAAGGAAGGGATAAGAAAGGGCGAGCTGAGAGAGGAAGATGTAGAGTGGGTTTTATTTGGGTAATGAGCAGATCTTCTCGTGCTCTGAGACGATTGTCTCAAAAGCACTACAAAGTCGCTCCCCCCTGCAGAGTACTGTGTCAAGTACATACATACAACTGGTAAGGGTCATGAGCATTCTGTAAGGGTCATCAGCATTCTGTATGGCCTGTGAGGCAGCTTGAGGAAGACGCTGTCCCACATAGGTGGTCCTTGTGGTGACAGGATCAGAAACAGAGGATGAAGTAGAGGAAATCAACCTGCTACGTTCTTCGCAAGGTACAACCCTGCGAATAGCCCCAGCGTGAAATGACCTCAGGTGTCGCTTCATAGTAGTGGTCCCAAAGCTGTACTCACCGTGCTTCCCACGACTGAGTATCATTTTGCACTCATTGCAGGTAACACGGTTCGCACGAGCCTTAGGAACATTACCATGAATGGTAAATAACTGCCACACCCAAGACTCACGCCTAGTGCGGGTAGTAGGGTTTTCCTCTACCTCATTCTCATCATCCTCTTCTTCCTCCTCTGCATCCTCACTCCTGTTCTCCTCTTCAGGCCCTTGGGGAGGTAGTGGTGGTGGAGGGCGTGGGGGTGGCGCTGAAGCAGGTGCAGCACCAGGTGGCAGTTCAGCAGCTAGGGATGCCATCAAAGATGCGATGGAAATCTGCAGTTGGCAGCAGAAATCGCTGTGTTTCGAAGAATAGCCAGAAACACAATGAGAATAAGCTATAGGGCGTGGTCTTTTATAGGGGTGCTTTTGCACGCTCCCCGGACATGCACGCTGTCCGCGGACAGATCGAACACAAAAAAAAGTTTCAAAAGTTTCAAAAGGTATGTAGAAACTCAGGATTACTATGTGGGACTTGTGCCATGGTGAGATTTTATTGAAAAATATTATGGATTAATTGAAAATGTACTTTTAATTTGTTCGGGGACCCGAACAGTGTCCGCATTCAGAACACGCGATCAGCGTGGGCGCGGTCATATGATCCGTTCGCGAACAAGTCCGCGAAGGAAGCGCATGTCCGCAGGACACCAAATGCACGGAGATTGGCTAGCGCATGCGCGTTGATGTTCTACGGACACTGTTCGGGTCCTGAACTAATTAAAATTGCGTCACACGTGAAACGAACATTTCAGGACACTGCGTGTGTTCTTAGAACAGTTTAAATTTGCTAGCGTACAGTAAGGATAGATATACTGTTCTTCAGGACACGTTCAATTTAATTTATGTACGAACATTTCAGGACACCAATTGTGTTCTTAGAACATTTTCAAGTTGCTAGCGAACAGTACGGACAGGTATAGTGTTCTTTAAGACACCTCCATTTTCGTTTAATTACGAACAATTCAGGACACTGCGTGTGTTCTTAGAACAGTTTGAACTTCCTAGCGAACACTACGGACAGATATAGTGTTCTTTAGGACACTTTAATTTATTTTTTTTTACGAACATTTCAGGACGCCGCGTGTGTTCTTAGAATAGTTTCGTCTTGCTAGCGAACAGTATGAACAGGTATAGTGTTCTTCAGGACACCTCCATTTTTGTTTATTTACAAACATTTTAGAACACCTGCACTGTCCGTGGACACCTACATTGTTTTTTTTAAAAAAAAAAACGAAACTATTTACAAACCAATATAAAAATTAAACTTTATTTAACATATATTAATAATTTATGAATGAGAAGGTGAGGCAGAAACAGAAACAAAAACAGGAGAATTAGGGGTTTCATCATGATTGTTATTAGGTGAAGAAGGGATGGAAGTCTCATCAAAACGTTTTGGGTTATGGAGAGGGTTTGGGGATAATTGACTGGGATATGGTGAGGGGGGACAAGTACATGTGGGGCAATGGCATGACGTTTTTGTTTTAAAATGATCTTCAACAAAAGTTTTCAAATTATTAAAATTGGTCAACAATAAATCAATTTTTTCTTTTATGTTGTCAAGCGTGTTTTCCATAACAGCTTCATCAGAGGTAGTTTCTATTTTGTTATGCTCTGTACAAAAAAAAATATATATGTTAAATATATACAAAATAATAATATTTCAATGGTTTATATTATAAAGTGTTTACCATTAGTTTCACTATCTTGTGACATTTCTTCATGTGGGAAATGTTCCTCTAGCCATTCCAGAGTACTAGACATTTCTGTGAGAGAAAAAAAAAAGATAATATATTTTTTTATCCAATACAGAAAGTTTATAAATATATGAATAAAATTAAGTACACTTACTATTTCAGGTAAGATATGTCCTATGTACTCAGTGGGTCTGCTCTTGTTCTCAGTTATGTTGTGTTTGTGAGGTAATTATGTTGGAAGCCAATTTATTTTCTTGTGGTATATTCCATTTTAGAACATAGTGCATTTAAATGAATGGTTAGTGTGTTGTGTATATGGGTTACATTTATTATGTATTAGTACATGTAATGTGTTTGTGTGCTTTTTTTGAATTTGTTAAATGTTCCTATGTTATGATATAACAATCAAACATACCCCCCAGAGTTTTTTAGGTAGTGGTACTGTTCTTCAAACATGTCCGCGAACATTAAATGAGTTCGAGGACATCAAGTACAGTAGAAGAGATTCAGTCAGTTCCATATGATATGTATATAAAGTGAAAGTCATTATTGTTAAGTTGCACTACTAAAAACCTACGAAATTCAATGAAAAAACTTTGTTAAAGGGATGTTATGGTTAAGTTGCGCTACTAAGAACCTATGAAAATCAGTGAAAAAACTTTGTTAAAGGGACGTTATGGTTAAGTTGCGCTACTAAAAACCTATGAAATTCAAGGAAAAAACTTTGTTAAAGGGACGTTATGGTTAAGTTGCGCTACTAAAAACTTATGAAATTCAGTGAAAAAACTTTGTTAAAGGGACGTTATGGTTAAGTTGCGCTACTAAAAACCTATGAAATTCAGTGAAAAAACTTTGTCAAAGGGACGTTATGGTTCCAAGTAAAACCGAAAACCCTTGAAATTCGCCAGTTATGGTAAGCTAAGCAACCATAACTCGCGCCACCACCGTGCACTGCTAAGACTAACACCCAGGACATCAAAGATGACATCACAAATGTCATTGATGACATCACATGTCTGGCTCGCTCTTTTTTCTTTTGCTGACATGTCTAGGCCACATGGTTTTCTTCAGCAACAGTCAGAAACTAAAAATGTTATTTTATTTGTAGACGTATCCTTCAAGTAGGTTCTTACAGTAATTGTGAGTACATGGTTGCTTAGCTTACCATAACTGGCGAATTTCAAGGGTTTTTCGGTTTTACTTGGAACCATAACGTCCCTTTGACAAAGTTTTTTCACTGAATTTCATAGGTTTTTAGTAGCGCAACTTAACCATAACGGCCCTTTAACAAAGTTTTTTCACTGAATATATATAGATATACTTGTTGGTTTGGACTAAATTGGAAGTAATGGACACAGTGTAATTGAGTTTTTGCTTAATATGACTAGTTAGATAGTAATGACATAATATAATGTTTTTCATACAACAGCAATAAATAGGACAATTGAACAGAAGTACTGAACATAACTTATATTAGGTGAGAATTCAGGATAATAGACCATTTGGAATCATAAATTTAGAACATAATTCATCATATACATATTCTTACTAGGACTTTAATACTAATCACTTAGTAATTAATTAATTAATGACGTTAATGAGGACTGAAACCTATTTTTAAAGGGATTTACATCAAGTTTAATGGTGTCCTACGTTGTAATTCAAAGTTTGTTCAAATCGACATTTCAGATGCATAGCCTCTCGCATTGTTCATGTATTGTCAATGAAGAAATTTGCTATTGGGGCAAAGTCCTTTGAGGTCCACAGAATGAAATGCATGAAACACTATATTATGGGTAGAATGTGTACATTTATGTAATAATACAAGACTGTAGAAACATTCAGGAAACTGTTTCACTGTAATATATTTGTGTACTTTGCATTTGCTTTTCATGTTTATATTATGTTCTTTATCAGAGAATTTTTAGTTTTTTTATTTATTCCTGTTTGTGTTTGTATCCTCCTTGACTCTCTACCAACCCCAATGATGTAATTGTGGTATGTATGAATTATTATTTTCACTATGGTGCGTGAAATAGACTTGGGATTCATGGCAATTGTCAGCCTTTACAAGAACCGCTGGTCGAAACACGTGTTGGCTGTGACAATTTGTGCACATTGTTTAGGTTTTGAAGACTTTAACACTCAAGGACTCATTGTATTATCAGTTTGTGACAATTAAACATCAAATGAATCCATGTGGACTCCAACTATAACTTTGAAGAGAGTACAATAGGACAAGCACAGTTGAATATGGTACAAGTTTATTGACTTTTGTTTATACGTTTTATGTTGTTTCATATGGAATTGCCTCCAAGATGTAGGGGTAAATATTAATTACAACCTATACAAACTACCCCTCCAATCCCATATACTGCAGGGATACATTACTTGACAAAGTGAAGGCGTATCAGTCATCTGTAAAAATTGGCCTAGCACAATGCTTTACCAAGATACTAGTTCTTCTGTTGGACGTTTTTATTTTACTTTTCTGCAGTGTTCTATGAAAATACACTGTGAGGAGCCAGGAATTAGACGCAGACAAGAGGACTCATAGTGATTGTCATAAACATTTATTAAACAACAAAGGGGTTGAAAAATGCCTCATTAACCCTAATCTAAGAGGTATCTCCCTACCTCAACCAAAACTAAGGGTCTGTCAAATGTCAAGATGTCCAAAGCAATAATATCCTGTTTCCGAAATCCTATCTTAGCCCTTGCATTCTAAAACTAACTCTAAGGCGTGAAGGGTATTGTCTTTGCCTTAGAAAGTGCACAAATGTTCAAGTTCAACAAAAGGTATAACTCCAACAGAAGTTCCAAATGGATAAAGTTTACACACAACTGAAAATGTTTTTTGTGTAAATATCCTCTTGCTCCCTTTAAGTACTCCCTCCGCCCCCCCACAATTCCCTTGTTCAAGGAGCTTAACTTGCACAGTATTAGGTTTATTGCTCACATACATGAGACTCCTAATGTACTGGGTGAGAATCTGGCGCTCCCCAGGGTTAAGGAACTATAGACATACCCTCAAAGCAATATTAGCCCATGGAGGGAGAAGTAATCTAACATGGTGCCAACATGTGAAAAAGTTATGCCTTAGCATCAACCACAGGGAGTTCTGGGACGCACCTGCCCGATTGAACACTGCATCCAAAAATATTATTAAAAAGCAATATTTGACTTGGAGGATGCAAAGGAACGGACTAGGATACAGGCTTCTAGTTTATTGAGCACATATTGGCAGAGAAAACAGAAGGTGGTCATGAACGTTATCTGGATTCTGTGATACTCAGATTTGTGAGATCTCTGTCTATTAAGTTTAGGATTGGGATACTCCAGCTGGCCCAGAGGCAACACATATGGGTCCCACCAGCAACCGATAAATGCTACTTCTGTCCTGGCATAGTGGAGGATGAAATGCACTTCATGCTAATTTGTCCAGTTTACCTAAATCTAAGAAGAATGTATCTGAGATTTCCACTGTGGTGCAATTCAGCTGTGAGGTCTAAGCTTTATGCAATAGAATCAATAATGGGAACCTGTTACAGTTGGTAGCAAAATTCTGGCAGTCTGGCTCAGAAGGCAACAGTTATTAAACCTGGTGACGTAAAATGAGTCTTGACATTGCTTCTTGCTCAGGGTTAATAATCTTATTAAGCACTGAAGGTAATCAATTCAGATTATTGAATTGCGTCTAGACGAAATATGAACTCATTATTCCAGAATTTAATGTAGCTAACCTACCACCTATGCAATAATGAACAATAACTGTAAACTGCATGGATTGATGACCATAGAGTTGTCTCTTAGCAGTGAATCCCTAGTGTAAAACAGTACTGTATCGTTATTTCTGCCAGACCTGTATGTTTTTGTGCTCTATTTTATTACCTTGTGCTCTTATTGGAATAAAGTAGGATGGAGTATATGTATTTGTCTATGATGATACCTGTTTTTATGGTTTATAATTATTGTGTTTTTATTTGTGTGTTTACCTGTGACTGATTGTCAAAATGAGAATTATCTTGACTTGACTTCTACGTTTATAATCTGCTGCACTAGCTAATTATTTAGAGACATGCTAACAATGTCAAAGATATATAAGTGCACATTGATAAAGTTACTTCAAAAAGTTGCCTGACGAGTGTTAAGGCATCATTTTATTCAATGTGCACATTTGTGTGGGTTATTTCATGTAGACTGGGAGTTGACCTTAAGTGTCTAAATTTGCCTGGTTCCATTTAGCCGTCTATTGTGTTAATGGGGGAAGATGGAATCCCACCCTAATGTGGTCATAAAATCTTCTACTACTGTATTGAGACCAATGTACTGAAAAGTGCATTAATGGTCGTGGGCTTTGGAGTGGGGGGTAACACAGTCTGGGATTTCATAAGGGGGCGCATGCTCTTCTTGTCTGTGTTCACCCTGCAGTCCAGCCATTAAAGATTTGATAAACCAATCTCATCTGAAATCGAGTCCTGTGTCTGTTTTCCATGACACATTTGAGACTCCAACCACCTGGCCATCATGTGTGTACTGTATAGTCCCACCTCTCTACATCAAGCCTAAGCAGGTCTAGCACTACAATATATTTTAGCTGTGAACGTGTAGTTCTCATCTTGTTTTTCCAAATAAATGAGAGATAATTCATAAAAACTTTACGTTGTCTTCACTAATGCATCAAATTAAGTGTTTTCAGTAGTCATTGGCATCCTCTCTTCCACCTACAGCCGATCAAGTGCTCTAAATGGTTGTATCTAGGGGAAAATATAGAAATGTGTCCAAATGTCGCTCATACAATTATTTGCAAAATGTGTATTGATTTTCCTTGAGATATCACGTTTTTTTTAAATAAGATTATGATTGATTAATACGTTGTGTTTTTTTACAAATATGTTGAGTCTGTAAGAATATGGATAAACCATTTGGTCTATCTAAAAAATCACTCTGACCATTATTTTAGTGATGTTTATGTAATAGGAGCTTGGGAGATCGGGGCATTAGCCAGTCACCCCGGGTTGAAGTATTGTACTTTCTTTTCTATATCATTGTTGCGCGTGCTGATGGCATGCACCAATGTTACTTGTACAACTCCCAAATGGTGCACACATTCGCTAGTCCTCCTCACACGGACAAACAATGATCTCCCCGTGAGGTGGCCATATTATAATAAGCAACACCTACATCGTGTCAATGTGAAAAGCCACTGCTTAGAGAATAGGGGTTTAGTCTTTCTCTTTCAAGTAGTTTTAGGTGGTGAAGGACAACAGTGGAGTACCTGAGAGTAGCGAAAGTCTGGGAGCAGAATACACTACAGCCATGAACTGCTTTACTCTGTTTTGTGATGATGCAAAGGCGTGGGGCCAGGGCAGCTCCTAGGTACTATCTGTTTAGGTGTTTAGTGATTTTGATGGTGCCATTAATTGTGATGGGCCCTTTTTTTTATTTTTTACAGGTCTGACCATCAGCACTCATGGTTACAGACATTACAAGTATGGCGGTAAGGCAACAATAGCGCCTATGTTGCTACCGGCACCATTGCTAGTGTACCGCCATACTAGGAGTTCTGCTCGCGGGTGCCCTGGTCTGACCTGGTGGCCGTACCGGCACCCGCGAGAAGAACATGATGGTAGAACCTGATGGTAGCACTGGTACCGTTATTGATGGTACCGGTGCTACCACCCTCCCCATTCCCATTGAGCCCTATGGGGCTCGAATGGGGATGTACAGGGCCCGGCACCCGCGAAAGGGCAATTACCGGGTCCGGCTGGGCCGGAATTCCGGAATAGCCCGGTAATTGCCCATTCGTGGGTGCCGGACCCAGATGCGAGTTCGGAGGTAGCCTTGCCGGTAAAACCGGTAAGGCTACCTCCAACCTCGTAATGAGGCCCATACAGAGATATAGCACACCAAATTGTATTGGTTTGTACATGAATTTCCAATTAAATGAACTTACATTCAATTGACACTCCTTTACAGTAGTTTCAGTTTCTGGAATGTTGTTTACTGTAGCAGTACTGTCTGGTGGAAGCATGAAAGACTGTAGGCATGTGGGTTGAAGTGAGGGTGAACAAGAAGAGCTTTGCCAACCTAGGGTGGGAAGAGGTTCTGACGATGCGAATTGGCACATGGAAGGACCTAGGATTCTATATTTACATCCTCAGGAACTTATTTATCATATTATTCCAGTCCTGGGTGTAATTGCGGCTCTTAGATTAGGATGCAGGGACTCTGTGTTGTCCGACTCATCAAAGTAAAAATTTTTAACCATCAATGGTACTGTTTGGAACTCATCAGAGGTTTAAACAGAATGGTTACAATCACACCCAAATAATGGTTTCAGATGGTAAGAGCGACCTACACATCCTCCTTAGAAACTATTATGGGCTAACGGTGAGTTCATGGGCAGGTTGGACCTATTGATGAATGTCTATAATTCAGCTTGGAATTTCAGTCAGGCTGTGAGCACCCAAAACTTCAGATCTTCAAGACAAGGCAGAAAACATATGGAACATCAGAGAATTAAAATGCTTCATGCATTTGGGGGTGTCCTACGCTTCGCCCTGGCTTTTGAATCTCAACCTGTAGGTGTGATGTTGAGTGTCTCCTGGGCCAAGGCAAAGCATTTGCTAAATATGGCTTGAGTCTACGGGCCATAGCGGATATGGCCCCGCCTCCCTCCCTTCAAACAGAAGAAAACCGATTCCTGAAATCATTGCTTGGTCTACAGAGTCCGGCACAACTTTTGCTGCCCAAACAAACTGGGCATGAAACACTTAGCTGATGATCTAAGTTTGGAACCAGTAAAACTTTGGTTTAGTGCTTGGACAAATGAAAAGGCGACCCTCACCCAGTTGCTACTGTCTCGTCTTTTTTCCTTAGAGGCCAATTGCTTATTGGTACCTTGGCTTTCATATATTAATACACATTTAGCCTCTGTGAACTAAAGTACTTTTTTAATGATTTATCAGTTAACTTTGTAATCTATGACATGGCAGTGGTCCTGAATCTGGTCTTCTTTTTAGAGCTGGAAGGTGAATGCAAGGTAGTAGTGAAACACTCTAATCAGTACCCATGCAGTTTTGCCCACTGTTAGAATTTCTGACTACTTGCTCTGGTCAACTTTTCTGTCGGAATGTAGCTTAATAACAAGGGCCAGATTTAATTCACTTGGGGTGGTAACTGGAAAATGCCAATCAACCACTGTTGGCCGAAGTAACACTGAGTTGTATTCTTTGCAATACCCCCTTGGAAGACACAGTGCACTTTCCCTTTTTTGCCCTACTGTCAAGTACTCACCCAGTCGCCCGATGTAGTGACTAGCCAGATCCCTCAGACTGGGTAATAGAAGATAGACCCGGGCTGTCCTGGCTGGGGTCTCTTCCTCACTCGGAAATGAGGGAGATCTTCCTTTAGATACACCCCTTTGCTGTTTTGAAATTAACAGGACAAAGGGACAAATCAAATGAAAGAGCAGGAGAACCACACCGCTGTAACCCAGGCTGAAAGGAAAATTGTCGAGGATTAGAATTGAATGTACAATACAGCACAAATATGATCACTATAGTGGAACGATTAGCATGCACGAGATTTGCTCCAATATGGCTTTAAACCTGGACAAGATTCTTCACCCGTTGGATACTGCTTGATAAGGCGTTCTAAACTGGTTACACCTTATAAAAGGAAAGTAGAGAACAGAAGAGAAATAAACAGTACCTAAAAGTTTCCCGTCAAAGTAATAACTAATAATCCACGGCTTGCAAGGGTTTACCAAGTTCATGTAGGTTGTGAACAGTCCAAAAGGAAATCCAGCTAACAAACGTGAGGGAAGGAAGGTTAGTATGGGAACTTCCCTGAACGGAACGAGGGACGCTCTAGTTCCGTGTTGGTGCACTGGTGAGTTACTGCAAGGCGTCCTGTTAACACGCACAGAATCGATACAAATACGGATGGAACTTCCTGGTTGACATTAGATGCAGTTGAAATTGAGCGAGGTGGGGCTCGAAGGTTAGGAAAGCGTAGCAGTATGTTACGCATAGTAGGAACAGTAGTTTTTTCATGCGCAAAATCTTGGAGTCTCCTGTGTTAAGTAGAACACGTAGAGGGAAATGACCGGAGAGCGGTCGGGTACGCGCTGAGTCAGTTTCTGTGCAGACTTGACAGATGTCCGCGAGGCAGGCAATCCAGTTGGCAGGCAGTGGTCTAGTAACGTGCGGGCAGTAAGACAAAGCAGAATCGGCAGGCGTAGAGAAGTTGAGGAAACCGTGGTCAGAATTTGATGAAACAGACAAGCAAATAGCAGTACTTGAGTTTAATCAGAAGCAGTGTTTTTGAAAAGGAGGAGGGCTTTATACAATTCATTGCCTGTGACCGACGGCAGCAAGACACCTGATATGATCACATGACCATAGCACACGCTGCGCTCCTTGGAACGTAACGTGAGAGAAGGATGTTTACACTGAGCGTTTCCATGGCAATAACAAACGCCAATAGAACAGCGAGGCAGCATAACGATGTGGATGTAAAACCTGCTTTTTCTTCCTCTGCCGTGGATGTAAGGTGAGAGTTGGCTCACGGCCCTTAATGGCCGTGACACCTGCTTATGATCACATAAGGGCATCTACCAAGACTTTTATTGTGTGTTTTGCATTTTAGACATTGTAGACCTGCTTTATATTTTTTGTTTTTAGCTCAAACGCCGGCTAATGAAATCAATTTTGGGTAACTGGAGTTATATGCACTTTTATGGATAATTTAATCCACAATAAAGTTTTGGACTGGCTGACACCCTCCTTAGTAATAGCTCTCAGTGGCTAATCAGTCAATAAGGCACCTGTGCTCTTTGTGGCAGGAATAGGGACATGTTCTGCCATGAAGAGCCACTGGGGTAAGGGAGGAGCAAGGAGAAATCTGTGTTTACTGGTGTTCCTAGGACCACTGGGACAAACTTCAGAGTTGTGAGGTAAACTGTCATGTGAGATGTTGTCAGGGAGAGAGGTGTTATTGTGCATGTTGAATTGGTGTCAGCAGGTTCAATAGTCATGCTGGGTAAGCAGGGTGGTGAAGGGAGGAGTCGGTGTGCTCTGAGTTTGCTGTTGGGATGACAGTGAAAGGTGTGGAGAAGAAGACCGTCTCTAGAATGCTAACAGTGACATTTGAGATTGCTGGAGGGCTGGGAAGAAAGGCAATTGAGGCTGGGATACCCTCCTTCAATTCACCACCAATAACCCATTAATATCACAAGAGATTATCCCTGCCAGTGTCCTCTCATGTTTCACCCTGCTGCTTGATCTGGCCAGCCAGCTTCCCATGCCATTTCTACAGTGTTTTTTAAAAGATGAATATGGTTACTTACAAGGTGCAATTGCCACTTCTCGTTACATAGTTAATTTACATCTTATGCATTCAGGAGCGTTCAGGGGTGAGGGCGGCTTTGCAGGTAGTAGGCCCTTTTGCTGGCACCCAAAAGTTCCTCTTCTACTTTGGAAACACTCTCCCACTCAATTTCCACAACCTGCTGCACTGTCCACACTAGATGTTCCCTTGAAAGAAATGAAGATGCCCTTGAAGGAGCATGCAGAAAGCTGTGGAGTAGCTGTAGATCTTAGATTCCCACATGTGCAAGTACACTGGCATGGAGTACGTGGAATGAGGTGGTTGGACTTGCTACCTCTCTGTGCTACTTTGGAGACAGAGCAACATCCAGACATAATTGTAACAGTTTAGGACATGTGACTGGAATTTCTTTGCAATTTGCTATGAAAGAAGGACTTGGGAAGGTTATGGACATGTTTCCTAATTCTCAAGTGATATTTTCACGGATTGCGCATGGACACATGTGGCTTCGTTCTTCTTCATTTGGTCCACAAATGGAAAAAGCAAGGCGCAATGTTAATAAGGCTGTTTGTGCCTTTCTAAGAGATTTTGGCATATCCTCTTTTCACAATGGAAATATTATGTTTCGTAGTACATACATTTTTCGCAGAGATGGAGTCCATCTTACTTATGCTGGCAATCAGATTTTTCTGAGAAATGTACAAAATGCATTGCAACCTTTTTTGGAATTACAACAAATATTTTGAAGTAGGTGTTAAGCATTTATAATTTTTGACTTGCAAACACCACCCAAAGGCTCTTTTCAGAGCCACCACTTCTTCCCAGAGAAAATTGCAATGTTTGTGATGGGGTAGCAACCCAATTTTTTAAATGTTCGCGAACTGTCCGCAGACTTCTAAAAAACACAAAGGGCCCTGCTTCATTTATTTTCACTTCTATTTTTTAACTGTGAAAGGCGGCTCTGAAAAGAGCCTTATTTATTTTTTGATTTTTGATATTTTGTATTTTTTTGTTTTTTTATACACGACACACTAGGAGATGAGGGGAAAGGAAGGGATAAGAAAGGGCGAGCTGAGAGAGGAAGATGTAGAGTGGGTTTTATTTGGGTAATGAGCAGATCTTCTCGTGCTCTGAGACGATTGTCTCAAAAGCACTACAAAGTCGCTCCCCCCTGCAGAGTACTGTGTCAAGTACATACATACAACTGGTAAGGGTCATGAGCATTCTGTAAGGGTCATCAGCATTCTGTATGGCCTGTGAGGCAGCTTGAGGAAGACGCTGTCCCACATAGGTGGTCCTTGTGGTGACAGGATCAGAAACAGAGGATGAAGTAGAGGAAATCAACCTGCTACGTTCTTCGCAAGGTACAACCCTGCGAATAGCCCCAGCGTGAAATGACCTCAGGTGTCGCTTCATAGTAGTGGTCCCAAAGCTGTACTCACCGTGCTTCCCACGACTGAGTATCATTTTGCACTCATTGCAGGTAACACGGTTCGCACGAGCCTTAGGAACATTACCATGAATGGTAAATAACTGCCACACCCAAGACTCACGCCTAGTGCGGGTAGTAGGGTTTTCCTCTACCTCATTCTCATCATCCTCTTCTTCCTCCTCTGCATCCTCACTCCTGTTCTCCTCTTCAGGCCCTTGGGGAGGTAGTGGTGGTGGAGGGCGTGGGGGTGGCGCTGAAGCAGGTGCAGCACCAGGTGGCAGTTCAGCAGCTAGGGATGCCATCAAAGATGCGATGGAAATCTGCAGTTGGCAGCAGAAATCGCTGTGTTTCGAAGAATAGCCAGAAACACAATGAGAATAAGCTATAGGGCGTGGTCTTTTATAGGGGTGCTTTTGCACGCTCCCCGGACATGCACGCTGTCCGCGGACAGATCGAACACAAAAAAAAGTTTCAAAAGTTTCAAAAGGTATGTAGAAACTCAGGATTACTATGTGGGACTTGTGCCATGGTGAGATTTTATTGAAAAATATTATGGATTAATTGAAAATGTACTTTTAATTTGTTCGGGGACCCGAACAGTGTCCGCATTCAGAACACGCGATCAGCGTGGGCGCGGTCATATGATCCGTTCGCGAACAAGTCCGCGAAGGAAGCGCATGTCCGCAGGACACCAAATGCACGGAGATTGGCTAGCGCATGCGCGTTGATGTTCTACGGACACTGTTCGGGTCCTGAACTAATTAAAATTGCGTCACACGTGAAACGAACATTTCAGGACACTGCGTGTGTTCTTAGAACAGTTTAAATTTGCTAGCGTACAGTAAGGATAGATATACTGTTCTTCAGGACACGTTCAATTTAATTTATGTACGAACATTTCAGGACACCAATTGTGTTCTTAGAACATTTTCAAGTTGCTAGCGAACAGTACGGACAGGTATAGTGTTCTTTAAGACACCTCCATTTTCGTTTAATTACGAACAATTCAGGACACTGCGTGTGTTCTTAGAACAGTTTGAACTTCCTAGCGAACACTACGGACAGATATAGTGTTCTTTAGGACACTTTAATTTATTTTTTTTTACGAACATTTCAGGACGCCGCGTGTGTTCTTAGAATAGTTTCGTCTTGCTAGCGAACAGTATGAACAGGTATAGTGTTCTTCAGGACACCTCCATTTTTGTTTATTTACAAACATTTTAGAACACCTGCACTGTCCGTGGACACCTACATTGTTTTTTTTAAAAAAAAAAACGAAACTATTTACAAACCAATATAAAAATTAAACTTTATTTAACATATATTAATAATTTATGAATGAGAAGGTGAGGCAGAAACAGAAACAAAAACAGGAGAATTAGGGGTTTCATCATGATTGTTATTAGGTGAAGAAGGGATGGAAGTCTCATCAAAACGTTTTGGGTTATGGAGAGGGTTTGGGGATAATTGACTGGGATATGGTGAGGGGGGACAAGTACATGTGGGGCAATGGCATGACGTTTTTGTTTTAAAATGATCTTCAACAAAAGTTTTCAAATTATTAAAATTGGTCAACAATAAATCAATTTTTTCTTTTATGTTGTCAAGCGTGTTTTCCATAACAGCTTCATCAGAGGTAGTTTCTATTTTGTTATGCTCTGTACAAAAAAAAATATATATGTTAAATATATACAAAATAATAATATTTCAATGGTTTATATTATAAAGTGTTTACCATTAGTTTCACTATCTTGTGACATTTCTTCATGTGGGAAATGTTCCTCTAGCCATTCCAGAGTACTAGACATTTCTGTGAGAGAAAAAAAAAAGATAATATATTTTTTTATCCAATACAGAAAGTTTATAAATATATGAATAAAATTAAGTACACTTACTATTTCAGGTAAGATATGTCCTATGTACTCAGTGGGTCTGCTCTTGTTCTCAGTTATGTTGTGTTTGTGAGGTAATTATGTTGGAAGCCAATTTATTTTCTTGTGGTATATTCCATTTTAGAACATAGTGCATTTAAATGAATGGTTAGTGTGTTGTGTATATGGGTTACATTTATTATGTATTAGTACATGTAATGTGTTTGTGTGCTTTTTTTGAATTTGTTAAATGTTCCTATGTTATGATATAACAATCAAACATACCCCCCAGAGTTTTTTAGGTAGTGGTACTGTTCTTCAAACATGTCCGCGAACATTAAATGAGTTCGAGGACATCAAGTACAGTAGAAGAGATTCAGTCAGTTCCATATGATATGTATATAAAGTGAAAGTCATTATTGTTAAGTTGCACTACTAAAAACCTACGAAATTCAATGAAAAAACTTTGTTAAAGGGATGTTATGGTTAAGTTGCGCTACTAAGAACCTATGAAAATCAGTGAAAAAACTTTGTTAAAGGGACGTTATGGTTAAGTTGCGCTACTAAAAACCTATGAAATTCAAGGAAAAAACTTTGTTAAAGGGACGTTATGGTTAAGTTGCGCTACTAAAAACTTATGAAATTCAGTGAAAAAACTTTGTTAAAGGGACGTTATGGTTAAGTTGCGCTACTAAAAACCTATGAAATTCAGTGAAAAAACTTTGTCAAAGGGACGTTATGGTTCCAAGTAAAACCGAAAACCCTTGAAATTCGCCAGTTATGGTAAGCTAAGCAACCATAACTCGCGCCACCACCGTGCACTGCTAAGACTAACACCCAGGACATCAAAGATGACATCACAAATGTCATTGATGACATCACATGTCTGGCTCGCTCTTTTTTCTTTTGCTGACATGTCTAGGCCACATGGTTTTCTTCAGCAACAGTCAGAAACTAAAAATGTTATTTTATTTGTAGACGTATCCTTCAAGTAGGTTCTTACAGTAATTGTGAGTACATGGTTGCTTAGCTTACCATAACTGGCGAATTTCAAGGGTTTTTCGGTTTTACTTGGAACCATAACGTCCCTTTGACAAAGTTTTTTCACTGAATTTCATAGGTTTTTAGTAGCGCAACTTAACCATAACGGCCCTTTAACAAAGTTTTTTCACTGAATATATATAGATATACTTGTTGGTTTGGACTAAATTGGAAGTAATGGACACAGTGTAATTGAGTTTTTGCTTAATATGACTAGTTAGATAGTAATGACATAATATAATGTTTTTCATACAACAGCAATAAATAGGACAATTGAACAGAAGTACTGAACATAACTTATATTAGGTGAGAATTCAGGATAATAGACCATTTGGAATCATAAATTTAGAACATAATTCATCATATACATATTCTTACTAGGACTTTAATACTAATCACTTAGTAATTAATTAATTAATGACGTTAATGAGGACTGAAACCTATTTTTAAAGGGATTTACATCAAGTTTAATGGTGTCCTACGTTGTAATTCAAAGTTTGTTCAAATCGACATTTCAGATGCATAGCCTCTCGCATTGTTCATGTATTGTCAATGAAGAAATTTGCTATTGGGGCAAAGTCCTTTGAGGTCCACAGAATGAAATGCATGAAACACTATATTATGGGTAGAATGTGTACATTTATGTAATAATACAAGACTGTAGAAACATTCAGGAAACTGTTTCACTGTAATATATTTGTGTACTTTGCATTTGCTTTTCATGTTTATATTATGTTCTTTATCAGAGAATTTTTAGTTTTTTTATTTATTCCTGTTTGTGTTTGTATCCTCCTTGACTCTCTACCAACCCCAATGATGTAATTGTGGTATGTATGAATTATTATTTTCACTATGGTGCGTGAAATAGACTTGGGATTCATGGCAATTGTCAGCCTTTACAAGAACCGCTGGTCGAAACACGTGTTGGCTGTGACAATTTGTGCACATTGTTTAGGTTTTGAAGACTTTAACACTCAAGGACTCATTGTATTATCAGTTTGTGACAATTAAACATCAAATGAATCCATGTGGACTCCAACTATAACTTTGAAGAGAGTACAATAGGACAAGCACAGTTGAATATGGTACAAGTTTATTGACTTTTGTTTATACGTTTTATGTTGTTTCATATGGAATTGCCTCCAAGATGTAGGGGTAAATATTAATTACAACCTATACAAACTACCCCTCCAATCCCATATACTGCAGGGATACATTACTTGACAAAGTGAAGGCGTATCAGTCATCTGTAAAAATTGGCCTAGCACAATGCTTTACCAAGATACTAGTTCTTCTGTTGGACGTTTTTATTTTACTTTTCTGCAGTGTTCTATGAAAATACACTGTGAGGAGCCAGGAATTAGACGCAGACAAGAGGACTCATAGTGATTGTCATAAACATTTATTAAACAACAAAGGGGTTGAAAAATGCCTCATTAACCCTAATCTAAGAGGTATCTCCCTACCTCAACCAAAACTAAGGGTCTGTCAAATGTCAAGATGTCCAAAGCAATAATATCCTGTTTCCGAAATCCTATCTTAGCCCTTGCATTCTAAAACTAACTCTAAGGCGTGAAGGGTATTGTCTTTGCCTTAGAAAGTGCACAAATGTTCAAGTTCAACAAAAGGTATAACTCCAACAGAAGTTCCAAATGGATAAAGTTTACACACAACTGAAAATGTTTTTTGTGTAAATATCCTCTTGCTCCCTTTAAGTACTCCCTCCGCCCCCCCACAATTCCCTTGTTCAAGGAGCTTAACTTGCACAGTATTAGGTTTATTGCTCACATACATGAGACTCCTAATGTACTGGGTGAGAATCTGGCGCTCCCCAGGGTTAAGGAACTATAGACATACCCTCAAAGCAATATTAGCCCATGGAGGGAGAAGTAATCTAACATGGTGCCAACATGTGAAAAAGTTATGCCTTAGCATCAACCACAGGGAGTTCTGGGACGCACCTGCCCGATTGAACACTGCATCCAAAAATATTATTAAAAAGCAATATTTGACTTGGAGGATGCAAAGGAACGGACTAGGATACAGGCTTCTAGTTTATTGAGCACATATTGGCAGAGAAAACAGAAGGTGGTCATGAACGTTATCTGGATTCTGTGATACTCAGATTTGTGAGATCTCTGTCTATTAAGTTTAGGATTGGGATACTCCAGCTGGCCCAGAGGCAACACATATGGGTCCCACCAGCAACCGATAAATGCTACTTCTGTCCTGGCATAGTGGAGGATGAAATGCACTTCATGCTAATTTGTCCAGTTTACCTAAATCTAAGAAGAATGTATCTGAGATTTCCACTGTGGTGCAATTCAGCTGTGAGGTCTAAGCTTTATGCAATAGAATCAATAATGGGAACCTGTTACAGTTGGTAGCAAAATTCTGGCAGTCTGGCTCAGAAGGCAACAGTTATTAAACCTGGTGACGTAAAATGAGTCTTGACATTGCTTCTTGCTCAGGGTTAATAATCTTATTAAGCACTGAAGGTAATCAATTCAGATTATTGAATTGCGTCTAGACGAAATATGAACTCATTATTCCAGAATTTAATGTAGCTAACCTACCACCTATGCAATAATGAACAATAACTGTAAACTGCATGGATTGATGACCATAGAGTTGTCTCTTAGCAGTGAATCCCTAGTGTAAAACAGTACTGTATCGTTATTTCTGCCAGACCTGTATGTTTTTGTGCTCTATTTTATTACCTTGTGCTCTTATTGGAATAAAGTAGGATGGAGTATATGTATTTGTCTATGATGATACCTGTTTTTATGGTTTATAATTATTGTGTTTTTATTTGTGTGTTTACCTGTGACTGATTGTCAAAATGAGAATTATCTTGACTTGACTTCTACGTTTATAATCTGCTGCACTAGCTAATTATTTAGAGACATGCTAACAATGTCAAAGATATATAAGTGCACATTGATAAAGTTACTTCAAAAAGTTGCCTGACGAGTGTTAAGGCATCATTTTATTCAATGTGCACATTTGTGTGGGTTATTTCATGTAGACTGGGAGTTGACCTTAAGTGTCTAAATTTGCCTGGTTCCATTTAGCCGTCTATTGTGTTAATGGGGGAAGATGGAATCCCACCCTAATGTGGTCATAAAATCTTCTACTACTGTATTGAGACCAATGTACTGAAAAGTGCATTAATGGTCGTGGGCTTTGGAGTGGGGGGTAACACAGTCTGGGATTTCATAAGGGGGCGCATGCTCTTCTTGTCTGTGTTCACCCTGCAGTCCAGCCATTAAAGATTTGATAAACCAATCTCATCTGAAATCGAGTCCTGTGTCTGTTTTCCATGACACATTTGAGACTCCAACCACCTGGCCATCATGTGTGTACTGTATAGTCCCACCTCTCTACATCAAGCCTAAGCAGGTCTAGCACTACAATATATTTTAGCTGTGAACGTGTAGTTCTCATCTTGTTTTTCCAAATAAATGAGAGATAATTCATAAAAACTTTACGTTGTCTTCACTAATGCATCAAATTAAGTGTTTTCAGTAGTCATTGGCATCCTCTCTTCCACCTACAGCCGATCAAGTGCTCTAAATGGTTGTATCTAGGGGAAAATATAGAAATGTGTCCAAATGTCGCTCATACAATTATTTGCAAAATGTGTATTGATTTTCCTTGAGATATCACGTTTTTTTTAAATAAGATTATGATTGATTAATACGTTGTGTTTTTTTACAAATATGTTGAGTCTGTAAGAATATGGATAAACCATTTGGTCTATCTAAAAAATCACTCTGACCATTATTTTAGTGATGTTTATGTAATAGGAGCTTGGGAGATCGGGGCATTAGCCAGTCACCCCGGGTTGAAGTATTGTACTTTCTTTTCTATATCATTGTTGCGCGTGCTGATGGCATGCACCAATGTTACTTGTACAACTCCCAAATGGTGCACACATTCGCTAGTCCTCCTCACACGGACAAACAATGATCTCCCCGTGAGGTGGCCATATTATAATAAGCAACACCTACATCGTGTCAATGTGAAAAGCCACTGCTTAGAGAATAGGGGTTTAGTCTTTCTCTTTCAAGTAGTTTTAGGTGGTGAAGGACAACAGTGGAGTACCTGAGAGTAGCGAAAGTCTGGGAGCAGAATACACTACAGCCATGAACTGCTTTACTCTGTTTTGTGATGATGCAAAGGCGTGGGGCCAGGGCAGCTCCTAGGTACTATCTGTTTAGGTGTTTAGTGATTTTGATGGTGCCATTAATTGTGATGGGCCCTTTTTTTTATTTTTTACAGGTCTGACCATCAGCACTCATGGTTACAGACATTACAAGTATGGCGGTAAGGCAACAATAGCGCCTATGTTGCTACCGGCACCATTGCTAGTGTACCGCCATACTAGGAGTTCTGCTCGCGGGTGCCCTGGTCTGACCTGGTGGCCGTACCGGCACCCGCGAGAAGAACATGATGGTAGAACCTGATGGTAGCACTGGTACCGTTATTGATGGTACCGGTGCTACCACCCTCCCCATTCCCATTGAGCCCTATGGGGCTCGAATGGGGATGTACAGGGCCCGGCACCCGCGAAAGGGCAATTACCGGGTCCGGCTGGGCCGGAATTCCGGAATAGCCCGGTAATTGCCCATTCGTGGGTGCCGGACCCAGATGCGAGTTCGGAGGTAGCCTTGCCGGTAAAACCGGTAAGGCTACCTCCAACCTCGTAATGAGGCCCATACAGAGATATAGCACACCAAATTGTATTGGTTTGTACATGAATTTCCAATTAAATGAACTTACATTCAATTGACACTCCTTTACAGTAGTTTCAGTTTCTGGAATGTTGTTTACTGTAGCAGTACTGTCTGGTGGAAGCATGAAAGACTGTAGGCATGTGGGTTGAAGTGAGGGTGAACAAGAAGAGCTTTGCCAACCTAGGGTGGGAAGAGGTTCTGACGATGCGAATTGGCACATGGAAGGACCTAGGATTCTATATTTACATCCTCAGGAACTTATTTATCATATTATTCCAGTCCTGGGTGTAATTGCGGCTCTTAGATTAGGATGCAGGGACTCTGTGTTGTCCGACTCATCAAAGTAAAAATTTTTAACCATCAATGGTACTGTTTGGAACTCATCAGAGGTTTAAACAGAATGGTTACAATCACACCCAAATAATGGTTTCAGATGGTAAGAGCGACCTACACATCCTCCTTAGAAACTATTATGGGCTAACGGTGAGTTCATGGGCAGGTTGGACCTATTGATGAATGTCTATAATTCAGCTTGGAATTTCAGTCAGGCTGTGAGCACCCAAAACTTCAGATCTTCAAGACAAGGCAGAAAACATATGGAACATCAGAGAATTAAAATGCTTCATGCATTTGGGGGTGTCCTACGCTTCGCCCTGGCTTTTGAATCTCAACCTGTAGGTGTGATGTTGAGTGTCTCCTGGGCCAAGGCAAAGCATTTGCTAAATATGGCTTGAGTCTACGGGCCATAGCGGATATGGCCCCGCCTCCCTCCCTTCAAACAGAAGAAAACCGATTCCTGAAATCATTGCTTGGTCTACAGAGTCCGGCACCAACTTTTGCTGCCCAAACAAACTGGGCATGAAACACTTAGCTGATGATCTAAGTTTGGAACCAGTAAAACTTTGGTTTAGTGCTTGGACAAATGAAAAGGCGACCCTCACCCAGTTGCTACTGTCTCGTCTTTTTTCCTTATAGGCCAATTGCTTATTGGTACCTTGGCTTTCATATATTAATACACATTTAGCCTCTGTGAACTAAAGTACTTTTTTAATGATTTATCAGTTAACTTTGTAATCTATGACATGGCAGTGGTCCTGAATCTGGTCTTCTTTTTAGAGCTGGAAGGTGAATGCAAGGTAGTAGTGAAACACTCTAATCAGTACCCATGCAGTTTTGCCCACTGTTAGAATTTCTGACTACTTGCTCTGGTCAACTTTTCTGTCGGAATGTAGCTTAATAACAAGGGCCAGATTTAATTCACTTGGGGTGGTAACTGGAAAATGCCAATCAACCACTGTTGGCCGAAGTAACACTGAGTTGTATTCTTTGCAATACCCCCTTGGAAGACACAGTGCACTTTCCCTTTTTTGCCCTACTGTCAAGTACTCACCCAGTCGCCCGATGTAGTGACTAGCCAGATCCCTCAGACTGGGTAATAGAAGATAGACCCGGGCTGTCCTGGCTGGGGTCTCTTCCTCACTCGGAAATGAGGGAGATCTTCCTTTAGATACACCCCTTTGCTGTTTTGAAATTAACAGGACAAAGGGACAAATCAAATGAAAGAGCAGGAGAACCACACCGCTGTAACCCAGGCTGAAAGGAAAATTGTCGAGGATTAGAATTGAATGTACAATACAGCACAAATATGATCACTATAGTGGAACGATTAGCATGCACGAGATTTGCTCCAATATGGCTTTAAACCTGGACAAGATTCTTCACCCGTTGGATACTGCTTGATAAGGCGTTCTAAACTGGTTACACCTTATAAAAGGAAAGTAGAGAACAGAAGAGAAATAAACAGTACCTAAAAGTTTCCCGTCAAAGTAATAACTAATAATCCACGGCTTGCAAGGGTTTACCAAGTTCATGTAGGTTGTGAACAGTCCAAAAGGAAATCCAGCTAACAAACGTGAGGGAAGGAAGGTTAGTATGGGAACTTCCCTGAACGGAACGAGGGACGCTCTAGTTCCGTGTTGGTGCACTGGTGAGTTACTGCAAGGCGTCCTGTTAACACGCACAGAATCGATACAAATACGGATGGAACTTCCTGGTTGACATTAGATGCAGTTGAAATTGAGCGAGGTGGGGCTCGAAGGTTAGGAAAGCGTAGCAGTATGTTACGCATAGTAGGAACAGTAGTTTTTTCATGCGCAAAATCTTGGAGTCTCCTGTGTTAAGTAGAACACGTAGAGGGAAATGACCGGAGAGCGGTCGGGTACGCGCTGAGTCAGTTTCTGTGCAGACTTGACAGATGTCCGCGAGGCAGGCAATCCAGTTGGCAGGCAGTGGTCTAGTAACGTGCGGGCAGTAAGACAAAGCAGAATCGGCAGGCGTAGAGAAGTTGAGGAAACCGTGGTCAGAATTTGATGAAACAGACAAGCAAATAGCAGTACTTGAGTTTAATCAGAAGCAGTGTTTTTGAAAAGGAGGAGGGCTTTATACAATTCATTGCCTGTGACCGACGGCAGCAAGACACCTGATATGATCACATGACCATAGCACACGCTGCGCTCCTTGGAACGTAACGTGAGAGAAGGATGTTTACACTGAGCGTTTCCATGGCAATAACAAACGCCAATAGAACAGCGAGGCAGCATAACGATGTGGATGTAAAACCTGCTTTTTCTTCCTCTGCCGTGGATGTAAGGTGAGAGTTGGCTCACGGCCCTTAATGGCCGTGACACCTGCTTATGATCACATAAGGGCATCTACCAAGACTTTTATTGTGTGTTTTGCATTTTAGACATTGTAGACCTGCTTTATATTTTTTGTTTTTAGCTCAAACGCCGGCTAATGAAATCAATTTTGGGTAACTGGAGTTATATGCACTTTTATGGATAATTTAATCCACAATAAAGTTTTGGACTGGCTGACACCCTCCTTAGTAATAGCTCTCAGTGGCTAATCAGTCAATAAGGCACCTGTGCTCTTTGTGGCAGGAATAGGGACATGTTCTGCCATGAAGAGCCACTGGGGTAAGGGAGGAGCAAGGAGAAATCTGTGTTTACTGGTGTTCCTAGGACCACTGGGACAAACTTCAGAGTTGTGAGGTAAACTGTCATGTGAGATGTTGTCAGGGAGAGAGGTGTTATTGTGCATGTTGAATTGGTGTCAGCAGGTTCAATAGTCATGCTGGGTAAGCAGGGTGGTGAAGGGAGGAGTCGGTGTGCTCTGAGTTTGCTGTTGGGATGACAGTGAAAGGTGTGGAGAAGAAGACCGTCTCTAGAATGCTAACAGTGACATTTGAGATTGCTGGAGGGCTGGGAAGAAAGGCAATTGAGGCTGGGATACCCTCCTTCAATTCACCACCAATAACCCATTAATATCACAAGAGATTATCCCTGCCAGTGTCCTCTCATGTTTCACCCTGCTGCTTGATCTGGCCAGCCAGCTTCCCATGCCATTTCTACAGTGTTTTTTAAAAGATGAATATGGTTACTTACAAGGTGCAATTGCCACTTCTCGTTACATAGTTAATTTACATCTTATGCATTCAGGAGCGTTCAGGGGTGAGGGCGGCTTTGCAGGTAGTAGGCCCTTTTGCTGGCACCCAAAAGTTCCTCTTCTACTTTGGAAACACTCTCCCACTCAATTTCCACAACCTGCTGCACTGTCCACACTAGATGTTCCCTTGAAAGAAATGAAGATGCCCTATGAAGTATGGTTCTCGGTGGAAAAGCAAAATACAAATTATGTTAATATGTTTTTTTAAATATGTTGCGTTCAATGGCTCTGTTGTGTACTTTTGTTCGTAAATGTCCCTGGGTAAAGAACCCATACATACTGGAATCCTATATTATCCATACCGGTCATGCATACCCCTCCAGCTTAGGGCTGCCAACATTAGGGTATGCACAAATCTATTCATCACACCTTTGAAGCTGTGTGGAGGTTTTATTTGAGTTGGACACAGACATGTGTCCACTGTACTACTCCTGAGTCAGCCTGTAACTTCTGCAGGTTATCAGGTGCTGACCTTGATGGCTTGTACGCTATGCTAATGTCCATCAGGTAGAACAACAGCAATCCTCCGCCTCCACAGACTTTTTTCCCGCTGATTTGCCGATCCCTCCATTAACACCATCTGCCAAACAATTGTTTACCAAAGAACTAGATAAAACCTGTGTGCATCTGCGTACTTGGCATGTGTTGTTACAGGCTGCTCAAGTGGGAGCAAAAAGTGTCTGACACAATGATGTGGTTCTTCAAGCTTTTATTTACTTCAGAGCAAAATAATTCTCTGGTTGACTCTCCTCAAAGCAAATTGTGATCAAAAGAAAGAAACCCTTACTCATCTCCAGATTGGGGAGTCCTTGCAGGCTTCACAATCCTTGCCTTTCTATTCAGTTGTGGGTTTTTGGGGTTCTTGCATCCTCTTCCGATGACTCTAGGAGTACAGGTTGTCTGGCCCACAGTTCTTGGAAAGGGAGTTGTCTGGCTGTCTCCTCCATGAAGTTGGGGTATTGGAGTAGTCTCTCCTACAGTGGCACCTTTCTCCAGGGTGACTAGACTTGAGGTCTTTGTTATCTTCTGGTGAACTCCATGATCTAAGGTTCTGGTCCTGGGGATGCTTCCACCCTGACAGTCCCTGCCTTTATCTCCCTAATCCCTGTTGAGGCTGCACTGTCTTTTACCTCCTCCCACCTCTGACATATATCCTGGATTGACCTTGATCACTGGAACATTCATTCCCTTTCTTACCGGAAGGTGTGCCTGGCCTCCTCCCACCTCCTAAGGTATTGAAACTTTATTTTCCCTTTTGCTTTGTTTTTCCTACCCATGTGGTATTTGCTCTATTCTCCTCCAATCGCCTCTCATCCTTCACACTAGATTACACTTCTACCGCAATTTCCATAATCTCTCTCCCTACAGATGGCACCTCCTCCAATCTCAACAATGTTCTCCTTCTAGCCTCCAATTCTCTTCTCCAGATGGTACTCTGCCTCCCCCCAATCTCCTTACTGCTCTCTCCAACCTCAAGTCTCTCCCCCACCTCTCCTCCCAGTACACTTCTAGCTTTGGATTCTTCTCCAAACACCTTCCTCCATCTCCTTCTCAATAGCCCCATCCTGCCAGAGAGAACTGGCTGCTTTTTATCTGGTTGTCTCCCTCCCCTTGGGTGGTACTTCTGGACATGAATTGCACCTGGGTTGTGTGGGACAGGCTGGTCTGTGATTGGGCAATGCGCTTAGGATCATGTGGGCTTGTACTTGTATTTTATTAAATGTATATAGCATCTAAGCACTTTACAGAAGATGTGCACAGTGTAATCAAAATAAGCTGTTGTAAACAATGTCCATTATAAAGATGAGAGTAAATGAAAGTTTAACTGCAAACAAAAAGAGGTAAAGGAAGTAATAACGTGAATAGAAAGATGAAGAGAATTCCATAGTTTAGGGGCCAGGAGTGAGAAAGAGCAGAAGTGTGACTGGGCACAAGGGGGACGAGGCTGGTCAGTAAAAATTGTAACCAGTAATAGATTAATTCAGTGCTGGGGATCAAATAAGGCAGATAGAAGAATTGGAAATAGATTGAAATGTAGCAAGATGAGAAAAAGGCAGTCCAAGATGAATAGACGAGCAACAAGTCACATGAGAAAAGATAAAACTGGAGACAAGAGGTCTAGTGGCATTAAAAGTAAGGAAAGAAAGAAATGGCCGTTCCTAGCAATTGTAGAGATGTCAAAAGAAAATGATAAAGAGGAATCGAGAATAATGTCAAGATTGTGAGCTAACGTTGGATAAGGAAGATGATATGGAGGAAAGAAAATAGAATATGGTAGAATAGAGGGGTGCGAGAAGAGGGGAAGAACAAGATCTCAGTTTTTGCTGAATTTAAGCTGAGAAAATTGGCTGTCACCCAGAATTCGATGGCAGTAAGGCAGAGAGGTAGAAGGCAGAGAATCAGAAAAGGAAGAAAAAGTAAAGATAATTTGTGAGTTATCTGCATAGAAGTGGTAAAAGAAATTAAAACAAGAGATGGTAGCGGAAAGAGGAATGGTGTAAAGACTAAAATGACCAAATACAGAACCCTGAGGAACTCTGTAATGAACTGAATAGGAAATAGAAGAGTGACGTCCATTTAACAGAATAGGAACTGTAAGGAAGGCGTGGTATCAAAGTAAGACAGACACAAGTGATCACAGTTCAAAGGTGTTTATTAAACTGTAAAATGGGTGAGATAAAATCTTAATCTAAACCTAAATCTAAAATGGGAGCAAGCAACGACCATCAAATAATAATAATACCGTTCTGGTAGAGTCAAGTCATATAAAAAGAACCTATACAATACAAAACCTTTTGCCAACCCTTACTGCTATGCTACAAAATAGTGTGGGATAATGTTCACAAGAAAAGAAAGAAGTGTTCACAAAATGTTAACACAGGATGTTATGGCCGGGGTCTCCCTTCCCCAGGTTTTTTAGGACAGGACAAGGCGGGACTCCTGAGCACAGCACACTCCTGGGCTTCTCTGGCACGAGCTTACAGTTACTTTTCTCTATATCAGGTCCTTCTGTATCCAAGTCTCTTTTCATACAAAGGGCCTCATCACACAGAAGACGGTAAACCATGGTGCTATTAGCGCCATGGTTGCCGCCGGTACCATACCGGCACCACCATGGAGAAAAGGGGAATTACCATCCCATTCCAAGGTTGGCAGGGCGGTAATTCCTCCTTTCTCCATGGCCCTTCCCCATTCCCATTTTTGCCCCATAGGGGCAAATATGAGTGTTTATTGTAGTGATTAGATAGAAAAGCATCTCAGACAGAAAGCAAGGCTTTTTCCATTGGATGGAAGGGCGGAAACCAGATTGGAGTGGAGAAAGAAGAGAGCGAGAGTTAAAAAAAGGAAGACATCTCAGCATACACTAATTTTTCAATAATCTTAGAAATAAAAAGCAGAAGAAAGACCGGACGAAAATTTGATAGAACTGAAGAATCTAATGAAGATTTCTTTAGAATGGGTATAATGATTGCATGTTTGACAACCAAGGGGAAAACTGCAGAAGATAAAGAAGGATTGAAGAGAAGAGTAAGATCAGAGATACGAAGAGGAATGATTTGCAGGATGAGGCAAGAAGGAAGGGGATTAGAGGGTGCTGCAGTAGGATGGGCACAGGCAACGAAAATTGAGTTATCAGTAGCCATAAGTAAATCAAAAGTGGAAACGGTGGAAAGGAGGAGCAGCTGAGTCAAGTGCCCCGGGGGAGCCGGGCAGTGGGATTCACGAAGTGTAAAGTGGCGTGCCTAACCTTACATCAAGCCCTGGCACCATCTTGGATTTAAAAATTCCACTTGGCCTGTGTGAGATTTCTTTCACTCCCCTTCTAGTGCTGCTTCCAATGCCCGCTTCATCATGGGTCTTTATGCTTGCATAGCATGTAAATTAATCGTTAGAAAAATATTTTGGTAAGCATGTGAAGCTGTCTGGTATGATTGGAAGTCCGTCACAGGGAATTTGCAATTTTGTAACATCTGCAATGTTCATAGGAGAAGTAAGAATGGCTTTTGTTTGTTTTCTGTCTCTCTAGTACAATGTGAGTTAGTTTAATGTTCTCCATGCAAAACTTTATATCAGGGTTACAAGCATGTTTTCATCAATGGGAAGGCTTTATTTTCCTATGCTGGGTGTCTCTGTCTGGCTCGGGAGCTGGAATAGATCTTAAAGAGGGTCAACCTTATCGGACGGAGTATCTTTGGGGAACCTTAAATCCCCCTTTTACCTCTGGCAGCTATTAGTATCTGCAGGTGTGAGTGCTGCTTTGACTACTTCTTGCCACACTGCTTGGACACAGTTGGGGTGTTCTGGCGATCCCCCATAACACCACTATTGCGGGCGGCCCCGATCCTCTTTCAACACTCCACTGTTAGTCTCCAAGTTCAGGGAGGGGAGTTTATCACAGCCTCTTCCAATGGTACATTTAATTTAGGTCATTTTCAGAATTAAAGGTCATCAGGCAAATCTCCCTAAACTCACATCATACATAATCAGATCCAAGCACCTAGAACACATATTTCTAAAGGTGTTAGGGGTGGACTGTATGGGTACACATATGAAGTCTTGGGGGAACACTGAGCCAATAAAAAGATATATACCCATTGATTTCACCCTGAAGGATTCCCTACCTGGCCCATGGAAAGTGCTGGAAGGCAGGTGATTATTCCTTACACTGCACCTACCACCTACCACAAACCAAAGTAGGACAGCTTAAAGAGTGTTCAGAGACATATCTGCTGACTCTTTGAGAGTGTATTGCAGTATGTTGTTCTATTGCAGCCTTTGCCTCGTCGCGCAGCTTCTACTGTGTGCACACCCTCTTCGGCTGGGCCATACAACTCAAAGTTTATTCTGTTATGAATGCACTGTTGGAGTTTCAACTGGTAACTATTATGTCGTTCATGAGTTATCAAATTACATTTGTGGATGTTATGCTCAGGGTGGCTGCGGAATATTATTCGAATGTTGCAATTAATCACAGTTCTTCATTGTTTAACAGGTATGGCGAAACGGTTGCTGTTTCCAAGGTAATTCCCTTCTGCATTCTTAGCTAGAAACACACGCAAGTATACATTTGAATTACTTTGAAATAGGCTTAATGTCCAATATTCAGTACTGTTTATGCATGAATCAGCACAACAGAAATGCACAACACAGCATAAGAAGATAGTGTAACTATTTCCCGGTCCTAAATCTCCCATTATATTTGTTTATTTAGCTTTTTCCCACCTATGCCAGAAAATCCCCCTTTCTGGTGGATAGATTCCACGATTACTTTCTTGGGGGATTGGATGACATGGCATTTTGGTCCACACGGATTTACCAGCTGACCAGCCACATGTTGGAAAATGGGACCAGGTAAGATCCAGATCTTTCTGTTTTGCCTTTGGTTATTGTTAACTGGTTTTCTATTCCAGGATCAAGTGCATGGTGCATGAGATTGAACTCGGGGACATCCGAAGCCTGTTTGTAGAGAGAGGAGAAGGCTGGTATATATATTTTTCTTACCACCATTTCCAGGTTCAACAGTTTCGTTCTCTGAAGACTCTCTCAGTGTTTGTGCTGTGACCATACAAACAAGCACACTATGATATCACGCCTACTCAGAGTCTCCCTATTTACCCATAGTTACTCATTACAATGGCCCCTTATGATCCAATGACCCCCTTTGCCTATTACAGGCCTTTTCTTTTTGTTTTTTCGGTTATTTCTTCCGCATGCTCTTCTTCTGGGACGCCATTCCATAGCCTTTCCATGAAAGCATGTGTTCTACCAGCTCTTGCGGCTCTAGGTATACTATTGTACTTGCCTTAACTTGCTCTTGATTCTGTACAGGAATTTGAACGCCTTTATGATATTCCCCCTCTTACTAATTCTGCTCTGGACACAAAGCCTGTCCTTCTTGAGCCACACAAGCCCATAGGAGGCGCAGTACAAGGCGGTAATTTGGTCGGAATTACTGGCAGACTGGTTTACCATTGGATGTACATCAGAATTACGAGTGATGGTAAGGCAGTGTTAGTCCCCATTTTCTGGAGTCCACAGGACTCTATGGAGTATATGAAGTGATTGGGCGTGGATCAACACATCACCCTGCTGTGTACTGATGAGGATTCCAGTAGCAATTCGCAGATCTACCAGGGTAGCGAGAACTTTTGTAAATACGCTATAAATGTTCTGACTCCAAAGGCGAGGGCACACATTTTATAGTGATGTTTCTCTACTGAGCATGAACAGAGAGAACAGTTGCCTGATTGTAACACAAGTACCCCCTTATAGGTATATTATTTGATATTCATTGAATTTGTAAACATTGATTATCTCTGAATATTTTCAGGATCGTTGAACACTTTTTAATAATAGGCAAACATCTCTCTGTCTCACGCATTTAATACATTCAAAATACAAATCATAAATAATTACATTATGTCTATATGGCTTATTATTTTTCAACCTTCCTTCAGAAAGACATGCTAGTGACTGCATAGTACATAGGGGCTTATTATGAGTTCAGTGGTATACAGTAAATTGGCGCTAACGTAATTACTATTACTTTTACCACACTGCCAAATTAGAGGTTGTTGCTAATTCTGCTGGTGGAATTAGCCCCAGCGCAATTACTGCTTGCAGAATTACTGCCAACATCTGGAGGATTTAGCTCAGCGCTAATTCAGGCAGCGGAATTAGTGCCTAATGTGCCAGCGGTAATGAAAATTCTGCCGATTTCAGGCGGTGTTAACGTCCGTTACTCATTTTCAGTGGTAATACCACCAAACGGATTTACCGTTGCCGCCAACAGTGTGTGTGCTCCGGAGAACGTGTGACACAGCAGTAATTCCGCTGGACACCACAGCTGTAACATTAATTCTGCCAAGGTGGAATTACCACTGAATTACCGCCACACCTGTAATGAGGCACATAATCTTACACAGAAAGGGAAAATAAAGGAAATAGACAAGTATTAGACATTAGAAAAAATAACAATGTCCCTTTAAGGGAGCAGGGTGCTGTATCAAAGTCAGTGAGAAGCCCTTACCTCCAAGAACACTCATATGTGCTGTGAGTGGTGGACCAATTGTGATCTCGAGCTCCTTACTCACAAGAGGCCAATCTCAGTTATCCCGCTGTCACTGAGAACCAAGTATGGATTGGGGGTGCGGTGGAGAGAGTAGCTTCACTTGTCAGGGAAAACACACCCACTTCATAATTGTGAGCTGCAATACATCTCTGTTAATATCATTATACTAAATCATGACAACAAAAAATACTTCCATCCATGGAACCAAAAGTCTTATTGGAAGGGGTGCACGCTACTGGGACTAATTAAAGGTCAATAACCCCTGTTTGAGCTTGATTAAATTGATGTTTCTATCCATCTGTTGTCTGCCCACACTTTTCATGGTATTATTCTAAAAAATAGTATCTTGTAACCATAAAACAAGGTGAAATGATAATATTCTACACGCTGTTGCCCTCAAAGGTAAACAGAAATTGTAGTTTTACTCTACCATTGGAAATGCCATGGCTTCAATTACTAGATATTTCAAGTTTGCCCTCCGGGAAGCACTGTCTCTGCAGGGAAATGAAGAGTTGTGCAGCTGGTAGTGCCTCTTTCTCTCCTCCATCTCACTCATTATCACTCTAGGTTCCCAAGGAAACGTATAAAACTGGAACAGGGTCAGGGAACATAAGAAGTCCTGTCTACAGCCACAGTCATAGGGAGAGACAGGGACCTGCGTGCCTGGTGCCTGTATCTCTTAGCACCTTCTTACTGTGGTCCCTGATGAAGTCCTGTTTCTTTCTGCTGGAATCCCTTGATTCTTTCCCAACCCTTCCTTTTTCCCTCTCTTTCCCTACAATGCTTTCAAGTAGCAGGAAAGTGGCGCTAAGTGCTGCTCCTGAATCTTTCTAATATAGATACATGCATAAATACGTACGAGCGTGAAGACAATTGCTTCTTGTACTAATACCACATTTTCCACTGTAAATAATGTATTCTTTGTTAATATTGTATTATTTGTATTGTATTATGTGTAACCAAGATATGACTGTAACAAGCGCCATGATGCCCCCGGGCTGACGTGCGCTCTAAAAATCTGAATAAATTAATAAATTGTAGTAACTACAATGTGGTGTTAAGCACCCATTCCAAAGGCTGGAACGGGTGGTAACGGTCCGGCAGCCCTGGCTATAAAGAGGGTCCCGGGATGTTACCACCCTTTCCAGCTCTTGGAATGGGTGCTTAATGCCATTAGCATCCATTTCAAGGGCTGGGATGAGACTAATTAAAAGTATTTTTGTTCCATGAATGAGACGCCGCAAGGAAGGAAAATACTATTCAAAGATGGCCACCATGGAAAGGGAAGGCGGGGCTTCATAAGAGAGGCTCTGTACGTAGCCACGCCTTCCCTCTCTATGGCGGCCTTTGGGAGCCTAGAGGAAGGAACGGCTGCGACACTCGCTGCTGCCGAAATGAGGTAAGTAGGGGGTGGGAAAGATTAAAAAACAAATTTAAAAGGGTACGAGGGTTGGGGGAAGATAGCAGCGGGGGAAACCACCCATCAGGCGGCTTGAAATGCTGGTTTCAGCCTGAATTGCTATCCACCTGGTTGGCTGGCGCCCCCCCATCAGGGTGGTAACGCTCCTCTACAGCATCTCATAGAAGCGATAGTACTGCAATTCGCTAAGTTGAAACATCTTTTAGAAATGTAAATGTCTATATTTCCTTAGAAACTAAAGGCTCTGTTGCTCTGGATAACTCTTTTACACTCATTCAGTTTCTTTTTTATGAATAAAGAGAGTTTTCCTAAAAAACACAGTTAATATTTTGTCCTTGTTTTGCTAATGATGACATGTCACAGACTGCTATATATGTTGGTAGTTTGCTTAGTTTAAAATGTATTTTATGCTTCTCTAGCGGGTGCTACATACCAGAAAACCCTCTGTTTATGCAGTGCAACAGGAATCTGAAACACACCTCTATGTAAGTTGCTTTCTTATCGCCAAACTCCTTTTTTTAAACATTCCTGTTTACAGAGTAAGTAGCAAATTGCAGATAGCAATGAATGATATTACACCATTGATTATTTTCACTTTAATTTTTCATGTTTACAACATGGGTGGCACTATTTACATTGTACAATAAAGAGGATGTCACAGTCTTGTTTATATAGAAACACAAAAGTAAAGAAATTTAGAACGAATAAAGATATTCACCTCTGACATGCAGGTACTAGCACATATTGTTATCAGTCTAATTAGTATGATGATGACTATTGGGGCGCGACGCACAAATTAGTTGAACAGATCAAAATTCAAATCCAAGCTTGCCAAGCATTGGGAATTTGGTGCTAAAGATGGGTGAGGGAATGACAAGTGTTTTTATGGCAGGAGTAAGGCCAAGAATGGCTACGTTTGATTCTGGAATTGACGACCAACTTCCAGGACAGGTTAAAGGTGGAATTGAAAATTCAGAACCCAATTGCTGCAAAGCTTTGAAAGATGGATCTTTGATCCCTGGACTCAGCTCCTTATTTTGGATCTCCCAATCATTCAGTAGATGGTACAATTGTTGAATTTTAAATCACAGAATCGAAGATTTCCCCAGTCTCAGCGGAATCAACTAAACTTACAGTGTGTAAAAGTCTGTGCAGCACATAAGATTGGAACATTAAATGAAATGTAAAACAAAGAATGGAACATTGTGAGCAAATGTGTTTTGCTATTACTGAATTCAATAAATCTTTAAAGCTTTAAAATGGGTTTAAATGACAGAATACATATTGCTGCTCTTAAGACGAAATGTGCAGTAATGAGGTACGTACTCCAAATGTTTTACAATTTCGCTAGTACATGAGAGCTCCGCTACATCGGATCCCCACTCTCTGTTACCCACCCTCCACGTGAGCTTGCATCCATTCCATGACACTACGTTCTACTTGCATGAACTGAGAATACGAAACACTCCTCTTCCTTCTGTTTTTATTCGGCACCCCCTCCTAACTGCTATAATCAGGGTGTTAGATATCTCTCCCCACCTCTCAACCTAACTTCCACTTTTGCTCTCTCCTTTCCTTTACTTTCTCCTTTCCACGTGCGTCTGATCCTTTCCTTTCCTTCTCCTTGTCTCTGTTATCTCCATTCTTTCCATCTTTGCTTACCATCACCCTCTTGAAGTTCCTAACTTGACCATCCCCCCATCCTTACTGCATTATGGTATTTCTCTACCATAGGGGTTTGGACAATTTTATTTTAACCCATGATCCTACCTCTACTATGGGAGCTTTTTGGATACCTATCCAGTCATGCATTTATTTTAAGTTTTATGTTATCATCAATCGCTTGTCTATCCCACTCTGTGAATTCTCTATTTTTAGCCGTGCTGTCTTAGTTTGTTTGTGACTTTCTTCCCCCGCTGAATTAAAATTGTGATGTACCAGTCATGGAGTGCAGGGTGATCCTATATGCCACTATAATATCTTTCACTGCCGTTTTCCAATCTTTCTTATTAGCCCATGCCCATCTTACTGTGTCCTTTATGACCTCATTGACTCTTTCTACCAGTCTGTTCATTTGCAGGTGATATATTGCTATAATTTGGTGATTTATCGCTTTCCATTCCAGACATCACTCCATTTCTTTTGATCTAAATTATTGTCCATTGGCCATCAGCAATGTTTTGGCATAGCCTTTGTTTCTTCACACACTTCTCGTATTCATTCAGATTCAGGGCATATTCATCTGTCATTGGTGCCACATACTACTTCTGCGTAGTGTTCAAATGATGTAATACACCTTTCCCACGGGATTATGCATTCTCTGGGTTCTGGCAAGAACAGGGTTGGGGGCGGGGCACTCTGCATATTCCTTTGTCTAAAATGGTCTCTGCCACACTTTAATCCTTTGTTCTTTGTGTCTCACTTCTTATGTGTTTGTATCTATTTATTTATTATTTACTTCTTTTTTGTTTTTTTAAGCTATTCCTTATTCTCACAGGTCACACAGCTGTGGCCTTGATTCTCCTAAAACCCCCTACTAGTGTTTTGGCCTGAGCACCTTCCTAGTGCTCTGGCCTGCCCTTTCCTTCCTTTTTTCTTTCTTTTAGGAGTGTTGCACGGTAATGGAGCAAGACCTTATGTGCACAGCATAGATCTGCTTACACTCTGTTTGTTTCTTGGCAACATATGTGCCCCTGCATCACGCGCATGACGTCTCTGTGGATCCACACAGAGTGAGTCTCTTCGGTCGAATCTCTTGCACGTGCGTGTATGGCACCCGGTTGATTCTGGAGCAGTGGTTCCTTCCTTTATGCCACACCGCTTGTAACGGTGGAGCTTGTCACCTGTTGGCCACTCCAGGTTTCCCTCATCCTCAGTCTGCAATAATGAGGTACACGCTCCAAATGCTCGGACCCCTCTGATCTCCACCGCCGACCGTACTCCAGGCAACCTCACATCCATGCCATTCCATAGATCTACATTCTACTTGCATGCACTGAGGATGCCACACATGTCAAGAATTAGCTACATTTCAAGAAAGTCGTCTTGCTTTTGGTAAATTGGTTGATCTTGTTAATCCTGGCTAATCATTAGGTCACTGAGGAGACTCATGCATGATCAGGTACACTGATATGTGCCGATTACGTGTTTGTTGACCGAGTCATCAGATAACTCAATGTATGGTTTTTCTCAATGCCGCATATTTTTCACATATCTTAGTATGTAAGAGGGTTCAAGTGTTGTCAGTGAAGTCATAAACACTAATCAGAGCACGTTTTCCTCTGTTTAGGCAATTGGCGGAGTGCATAAGTGCAGTGCAGATACATGGCTGCATCAGTGGGTCTCTCATGGCATACGTTTTGTGTCTTCTATGGGCAGAATTGCCTGGATATTTCTTCCGGGCGGGATGCTTCTTTTGGCATGGGGGTTCTGCGGAACATATTTACTCGCAACAACTGACAAGTGCTGCACCACCTAACCAAGTAGTGTTTTGTTGTCGGATATGTCCGACCAAGATGGGCAGGAGGGAGAGCCAATGGACAAAGGACTAACACATATGGCCTTCAAGATGATTTAGATGCTTTTAGTCTGCGCTCTCCCTCGTTCACAACTCCCACTCAGCCCTCCCCATGTGCAAACATTTGGAAAGTGGCAGTGGGCTGGTTATTTGGGGTGCATGGTAGCTGGGCATAGAATGTAGGGTTGGTGTAGCAGGCTTCCAGATTGCATATTATTTGCTGCATTTAGAATAATCTTTGGAGCAGTTTTTTCAGCAGGCCTTCCTAACAAACTGTGAAGGAGGGCAAGTGACAGACTTCGGGCCTAATTCATGGGTGGAACTTTTAGAGCGGTGCAAAGTGACTGCAGTGCCAGCAAGCGCCCTGATTCACAGAGCGCTGCAAAGTGTATTTTTGCCATGCAAAGTCACTTTGTACTGCAAAAGTACACTTTGCACTGTGATTTAGGCCCATTTTCTGCAGTGCAAAGAGTACTTTTGCCGTGCAAAGTGACTTTACTCCGCAGAAATACACTTTGCATCGCACTGTGAATCAGGGTGTTTGTTGGCAGTGCAAAGTGACTTTGCACAGCCGCACTAAAAGCTCCTTGAAAATGAGCCCTCAAAGTACTACCATTTCCAGGAAAATCAGTTAGAATTGAATTGTGTTAAACCTGAGACCCCCTTCCCCGCCCCTCCCATGTTCATCCTTTAAGCTTTGTGCCAGTCCTGATGCAAGAAGCAGTGCTACTTTGTAACTGTAAGGCGCCCATGTCATCTATTCTTAATTAACTGGAAGGGGTTCAACCGCAATTTAATAAACAACTCAAAACGTATCTGTTTAGATAACAAGGGTCTGCGGCTGCGCCTCCCTCCCCCTGGTGTGTTCTTCTTTTAGCTCCAGCTTCAAACCTCTTTGGTGCCCATAATCCTCGGGGCCATTTTGGCTGCGACTTGCAAATAAATAATGTAATGTGATGTAATTCATTGTTCAAAGGGGCAGAGTCACAGCATGCAATTGTGCAATGTTGGCATACAAGGTGATGTGGCAGAACCAAATAATCTGCTTCTAAAATGCTAATGTGTTATTTCTCCCAAAAGAGCTAAACCGCAAGGAACTGGATATCATAGGCCGATGTCGCCATCGCTCATGAAAAAAGTGGGAGCAGACATCATTTCAACAGAAAAGGGAGTGCAATTTAAATTGAATTCATGGGCACAGGCAAGTTGATCTGGATCTTTTAACACTCACGTATATTTTCTTTGACATTTGTTTCCTCCTGCATGGTTCTCACAACTCTTCTGGCTGTATTTCCGAGGCAAAAATGATGCATAAGGAATGCAACGCGTCGGAAGAACTAGGAGTAAGGAGATTAGCATGCTTAATCTGCCAATTTCTTTTTTTTTTTTAGTGTGCACCTGTCCACAAAGGCAGATTCTCAGAACTTTCTTTGGTGCCAGTGATGAGATGTGCACATCTCATCACTTGCGCCAAAAAAAGGAGCGCTCCACCCCACAAAAGCCCCTCCTTAAATGTGCAGGTCCCCTTTGGGAATAAGGTGGCCTGCTCATTTCTAAAAGTAGTGCAAATGAAACAAGCGCGTTCTCTGCCCTCCCTTCACTTGCGCACATTTTTGAGAATCTGCCCCAAAATGTGCAGCTGGAAAAATAAATGTGCAGTTGTTAAGTGCTAGATGTGCAGTTCAAAGTTTAAATAATTAAGGCTTGTAAATCTTTTAGGAAGTTTAAAGATAATCATTGGCAGAAATGGCATTTAAACAGCAATATGAATACACTTTTTTGTATTACTTTTGACTTGAGGTTTATTGTCAAGAATTCCAACGTTCACTGATTAGGAAGACACATGCATTATATGCATTTGCAGAGTACAGAACCTACCGAGTGGGTAGATTCATACACAAGTATGCCTCTGACACAGAAACATCATCTCAAAAGTTTGAGTTTCAGACTTTTGATACCTTTGATTGGACTAACTGAAATATTATTTTTCGATGGAATAATGGGTTAGCTTTTGAAGTCTCAAAGACCTTCTTCATCATATGGGTTCCATGTGATAAGGTCGCAGTAAAAAGGTCGCCAAGTAGGCAACCTTTTGCCCCGACCCCTAAAATTCTTTCCCCAAATATTCTAGGAGGGGTATAGTTATATATCATTACCTCCGAACCTAGAATATTTGCGGAAAGTGTTTGTTTGTCTGGAGGGTGCATTTGTGAGGAAATGTCGCCACCTGGCGGCCATTTTCACTGCAACATTATCACTGGAAACGATCACAGGAAAGATTGAGGAGAGCGAAATTGAATCTACGGTTTGCATGCAAGGAATGAAGTACTGTGATCATCGGTTCGTAAGGGTTAGGGATAGTTCTTTTTCCATAACCGTATAAAATGGATGATAACAGCACATTTGCCAGGAATAGCCAATTGAGAGTCCATGAGAGGTGACCAAGCACACAGGATGGTGGCCGGAAAGGCATGGTCTAGTAAAAATGTTTATTGTCCCAACGGGTCGGCCATGTTTTTTTAAGCCTAAGTGGCTCGATTTTAGAAAACTTTCCTATGGACCATACCCGATGTTTTCGTCCATTAAACGCACGCGAAAACAAGCACCAGGGAGCCGCCATTTTCTGATAATCCTATCTTTTCCCCGATCGCCCTGGCGGACCTGCTTTTGCGGCACTAAATCAATTCCCCCGCCCCTGAGCCTGACATTATCAAAACATTCATATTCCCCGCCTCTCCCCGTGACGTTACTGTGCTGCGTAGGCAAACGCGCCCAGTCGTCTTCTGCGCGACTCCACACAGAACCCGGAAACCAACACAGATCAACTCACAACACAGCGCGCCACAATTCGGAATATGAAACTGTACTTTACAATGAAACAGCAACAGGGTACATTTGGTAAAGTACATTTATTTGACATTAAATGTTTAGAGAATATTCAGCAATTGCCATATGAACTCCGGAAGCCATTTATTTTCTTTTATCTGTATCCGCAATAACTGTTCCGTTTCATCTTGAGTCACGCGGTGTTCCTTTAAGGTACACAGGGTGTTAATTTTCGTAAAAAGAATCACTTTGGAAGCGCGGTGAACTGCAAGGCTGTTCCATCAACTAGGCACTACTCCAGCCTAAAGGTTGTTATGTTGCTTCTAGCCACTAGTACAGCTTAAGGGCATGTGGGCCCTTGGCGATCGTCCCATAATATGGTGATCGTGCTCCAGTTGTTGACACGAAGCTGCAGGTGTCTGCTGAAGAATCCATCCGCCGGTGTCTCAAACAGATGGCAGTGGCAGTAAGGGATCAAATACCTGTTATGAAAACAAAAAAATGATAATTAGTCTCGCTAGCCGAACTTCATTAATATTACTCATTTTATTTATTACAGCCGATCAGAAACTATTTGCTTGCAAGGGTAGTTCAATGGAGTAAGTTTGTCTCTAAAATCAATGCGAAAAGTAACGAGATAAATCGAGGCCAACACACAATGATAAACGACAGTCTACATGCGTGAGGAATGATATGATATATGGCATTTGTAACGCGCCTATACTCAAGTGTTACTAGGCGCAGGCAGTGCGCCTCAGCCCCGGAACTGATGGATATGGAGTTTTTTATATCTAGGGTAAGTTAACCCCTAGTGGCTTTTATGTGAGGATTCTTTACAACAAACCAGCCCACGCCGCGCCACACAAATAGACCTATATGTGTATCCGCAGGGTCCTTTAATTCACGCCCTTAGAAAGGCGGCTTTCTGCTGATGAACGCCGCCGAAACGTGACTCATGCTGGGACTTCATCTTCGTCCATAATTTCTTGATCCCAGAACACTTATTGTTTCACTACTACTTAATGTCACATTGGCAGACCCAAGGATTCTCCACCTCGGACAGTCCTCTAAAAATAAAAGGGACAGTTTTGACTGAATCCTCCAGGAGACAGGAGAAATTAACATTCACTCCTTACCATTAAGCAAGAGTTGAACTATAAGAGATCTGTCTCTATTGTTCCATGTTGTTTCTTGTATTTTCATGGTTTTGAAGAAATTATTTTTACTTACACTTGTTTTGCCTGAAATTATTTTGTAAATTTCATCCTCATTTATGAAGTGCCTTTTCAAAATAAATGGATGATGCAGTATGTGTTAACCAGACATCCAAACCTGGTTCCTGTCAATGACATCTAGTCTCTTCTTCGCTTCTTTATAACTCCCTCACTGGTTCTAATTTCCACCTCCCCTTTCATTTTTCTTTCCACCAATTTCTTCCCGACATTAAAAGTTGCATGATTTTACTCTTTGCACAAAAGGTTTAATGTAATAACATTCTTGTGCATCAACAATACATTTCTTAACATATCATACACAGTGTACTGGAGTACTCATGAGACACAGTGTTGGTTTAAATATGTAAGAACACAAATGTCCGAATATTAGACACAGTTTTGTCAAATTTAACTATCAATCGTGAATCATACCTTGTTGGCGGGAGTTTTTTTGTTTATCTGTAGTTTCTTTAGCCCTACCTGCCACCAATTGTTTAGGGTTCCCAATTTTGTGTTTATAACATAATGTTATGACCTGCTGATTATGCACCCTTAATAGTGAAGTGTAGGCGTGATAACTAGTTTGGCAGAATGGGACTGTGTAATGCGAAAGCACGTAATAATGTAACAGTTTGCCTGTGGTTAGAATTTGCAAGTAAATATTGGCCTATTGCAATTAGGACAGTTGAATAGAAAGAATCACAAATCGAAATGTAGGTGTATGGTAATGCTTTTTGCTTGATGTGTTAGTGTAGAGTTGCACATAGTAACAAGGTACTTTTAGTGTAGTAAAAACCCTACATGTTTGATATATTGCGATATGCGTATGATGGCAGGTGAGAAATATAGTAATGTTTGTAAAGGGTTGTTGGGTATTTTATTATTGAACTTGAAAATGTTTATGGGTATTCCTGCTGTTGTGTTAAGGGATTTTGAGTAAATGTATACCCAACCATTCAACGTGGTAATATTGGTATGTGATGTACATAGCGCAGTGTGCTCAACTTTAGGATGTACACGTCACATGATAATGTAAGTGTTCATGTGCAATATGTTAGGATGTGATATGAGGTTATTGTAGCTTGACAGAAGTGCATGCTTGTTATTGGATACGATGTAATGTTATTGTAGGGTTACAGAATCGCACGCTGGTTGTTGGATGTGATGTTATTGGAGTGTGACAGAAGGTTGCAGTGGTGTATGGAAATGATATGATGGTACTGTGACATGACAGAGGTGTTCACTTGTATTAGAATAATATGGGAAGTTATGGTAGCGTAGCAATCGTGCACTCCTGTGTTGGGGGTGTATACTCATTGAAGTGCCGCAGTAGTGTGAGCACCATGCGGTATTGGGGTTGACAGTGAGGTGTGGACTTTAAATAGTGTTAAGACATATGGTTTTAGAAGTAACATGGTTAGAAGTGTGTTATCTGTATGTTGAGATAGTGTAATGATGATATTTTTTCAAATTTCCACTAATGGGTTACTTTTTGTGTTCCGTGAGTTATTGACGGTGTGTGTGTGTATGTGGATGGTTGTGTATGTGTGTGTATTTGTATTTGAGTGTGTGGGCAGTGCTTGGGAAAGAAAGGTGGTGTGGTGTGTCTGTTTACCTATTCCTTCTCTGTATGCTTGAATGCTGTATGTGAGTTATTCCAGAGTAAGTGATGTCATGAGTGGAATGTGTATGTGTCCTGGGTGGTGGGCACTAGTGGTTCCTCCTCTTTATTGATATGGACTTACTGGATATATATATATTTCTGATGCTTGTGAATCTGCATAGAATCACATGCTGTGCATAAAGTCCGACATCTAGTGGTAATCGCAGAGTATTGCATCTTTCTTGCGAAGTACGAAAGGGGACGTCGACATGGGTGTCGCTGTAACACTATCCCTAACGTGACGTGCAGTGTACCCAAAATCCTTCATGCGTCGAGGTCCCTCAGATTGTTTTTTTTCCACCAACCTAGTTGATTGCCTAATGCGGAGCTCGCAAGAGTTAATATTGCTTTCTTTGTCCCACAACCTACTGTCGTCTAGTCTCCCGACTAAACTTCTCGACGACTGCCTCGTGGGCTTCCTGCCACTGAAGACATCCACAACTGCTCAGCGACTGTTGAACTGATTGACGACTATCGACCGCGATGCCTCTGCCCTTCAGCCAGGCCCTTACAGTAGGGGGAGTGGGGCCCTGGGTTTATTCTTCTTCAAAAATGTATTTCCTTTTCCCTTCTCTTTCTCTATTTGGTCTGGCTGCCATCACCCTCTGCTGTGGAGAGGACGACATTTAAATTTTCCTTGGAAGGACACCCATCGCTGTTGCAATCAGTGTCTGCCTCGAGACCACAACGAGCACTCATGCAAGTCCTGCAAGCTCTTTCGACCAATAACGTTGAAGGACAGGCAGACTAAATGGTGGGCAACCTACCCTATGCAGGCTGAAAGGCATTCCCTCGTTGGCGCCGTTACTTCGGAGGACGAGGAATCCATCGGCAGCCATGGCTCCAAATTGGAATCCATCGACCTTTTGGTGGAACCTTCAGGCTCCCAAATGCCCGTCCCCGGCCCCGACAGACAGGCCACCGGCTCTGTTATGGGGAGTTTACACCGAGATGACAAGGGTACACATGCACCATAAATACCTAAATACACAACCCCTAAGGCCTCCCTGACAGAGTATTTGAAGAAGCGTGAAAATGCCAACAGTGCCGCCGAAAACTTCAACAGTGCCTCCCGAACCTGCGGTTTGGCGCCCTCCGCGCAACCGTCTTTGTGGCATGCGACTGGGCATTTCTCTTGAAAGGGCGTTCACCCAAAAAAACATACAATCGCGGACACACCGTCCAAGGGCGCACAAGCACCTAAGGCTTCGGTGGAGTCGTTGAGACCTTCCATTCAGACGGCAAAAACCTGCGAAAGCCTTGCGGTTATTATTTCAGCAGCTACAGAACACAAAGGCACCTCCTCTCATTGAGAGGAGTATTCTGAAGCCCCTCAGCCTCTCTCCAAGGCCTTATTAGAACAATCTCCCCCTTCTGGGCAATCTTTTACCACCTCCAGACCCTTCTGCATCTTCCCTGTGGACCAGGGAGCGATTTGACAACTATATGGACAAAATGGCCCAATTTATTGACTTTTCAGACAAATATATCACTCCCAAAAGACCAAGGGAAGAGGACTCCTGCTCCATTCCACATAAATTGCAGAAATTTCCCATCTCTGCACAAGGCCACCAAGAGGATATCTTGGATGTCTCAGAGCAGGAGGATACCTATGAGGACATTAATCCATTTGCTCAGGACCAAGACCCAGACTGGGATCAGGATCAGTCAGAGGATCAGGGCCTTTGGCTATCACCAGCACACACCCCTGACCCAGACATCATTTGTCTAGATCCCCCTTCTTTGCCTCCACAAAGGGAGTTGTCACCTGTGGGTGACCTAATGTTATTCAACACCATTTTAAAGAGAGCGGCTGATCATTTCGCGATCGCAACACATGATGCAGCCACTGACTCTGACTTTGTTGAGGATATCCTCAAGGAGAAGCCTCCAATTAGTCAGGCCATCCCCTTACTCAATTCTATAAAGAAGCGCCTAGCTCCTTCTTTGTTGTCACCGTTCCTCACACGGGCGGTCATCACTCGGGTTGAAAAATGATTCCGCCTATCTCCTTTCGACCCAATATACATATGGGGTCATGCCACACCGGACCCCCTGGTGGTTACAACCACTAGGAAGAGGGCGGGGGTTCCACTGTGCACGGCAGAAGCCCCTCTGGATAAGGATTGTAAGAAACGTTATGCCTTCGGAAAACAAATCACTGCCTCTGCGGTCTGTTCAACTAGGATCGCAAACAATACAACTCTCCTGGCAAGCTACATTGATGTCCAATGGGGCCTAGTCCAGGATGGACTTCAAGAGGTCCCAGAGCCATTGAAGAGGGAGAAGGCAGAGCGAAACGGAACAATATCCGCATCCTTGGTATACCAGAGAAAGCTGAAGGCCCAAACATGGAACTGTTCCTAGAGCAGTGGCTTGCAGATCTTTTCGCTCCCAAGACACTATCAAAAATCTTTTCAATCGAACGTGCTCACTGCATACCAACAGGCAGGCAGATCCCTGGTGCCCCTCCACGCACGGTGATAGCAAAGCTCCTGAACTATAGGGATCGAGATGCCATTTTGCAAATGGCCAGAACCAAGGGCGCAATAACGTATAATCGTTCCAAAATTGCTTTTTTCCTGGATTTCACCAGGGAGGTACAGAAGGCGAGACTGTCTTTCGACCCACTAAAAAAAACGTCTTCAAGCCCTCAATATAAAATACAGGCTTATGTTCCCCACAAAATTGAAAATTTACCATAATGGGGCAACCGTGCACTTTTCGGATCCCAAGGATGCATGGAACTGGGCCGAAACAATCCTGGAAGGCGACTGGAGACCGCATCGGAGACAAGACACTGGCAGAAACAGGCCGAGACCAGAGAGAGCGCCATCGGAACGCCCACAACGAGAGATAGGTGCACCACCAAATGAAGACAACGACTGATGAATAACACGGATTTGCTCATGCAAAATGATGCTCGCAAGAACCTGGAACCAAAAGGTCGCCACCCGATTGACCTGACTCTGCAGAGGAGGGTTGTGCTTACAATTTAGCTGGCGACCCCGCTAAGCACGGACCCCCCATGATAGTTATCACCGCTTGTTGTATTCCTGTATTTGTAAGTTAGGTTGCAAGTATGTTCGGGTGACAGGTACTTCGTGTTGGGGTGGAGTATAGGGTGGGGGAAAGGGATAGTTTATGTTGTTTTTGCATTGATCTAAAGTTACCATGCATTCACTGGGCTAATGAATCATACCAACCAGCACATGCCGTCATATGCTACCCCCAGATGGCAGCACACCCCTCTGTGACCAACCCCCGCATAATGCCCCCATAAAACGACTCCACAAAACCTATGAATCCGACTCTATAAACTATAAATGACACCCACACTGACCTATGCACTACCTCCTGAGCGACCCAAATCTCTCAAACTGAACACATGGAACATGAACGGGCTAGGCTCCGGAATCAAGAGACGTCTTGTGATGCAATTCTTGAACAGACACTCTCCAGACATTGCCCTACTTAACAAGACACACGTAGCCGGAACTAACTGCACCCTCTTTCAGAGAACTAATTACCGAGTGGCATTACATGCGGGATATACTATGGGATCCAGAGGGACACTCAGAATGATACATAAACGCCTTCCATTTGTGACACTGACGGTGGAGTGGGATCCCAGGGGTCGCTATGTGGTGGCCATTGGAACGCTAGGAGAAGAAACATTAGCCATTGCATCAGTGTACTCTCCACCGGGGCTGTGGGAAGAACTATTAAGGGACCTGGTTATCCTCATGGCAAAACACCAACCCGACATGTGGGTCTTGGGGGGCTACTTTAATGACGTCATGTGTATCAGTAAGGATCGCACTCACATCAGGGACCGCAATCCGAACACCTATACTAATTTAGCCAAATTTGCATCAGCCCTGGGCCTCCGAGATGTGTGCAACATCTTCAACCTGACACTGAGGCTTACTCGTTCCACCTGGGAGCACATGGCTCCTTGTCCAGATTGGACTACTTCCTCCTCCCAAGTACCAACATACACAGGGCGACTGCTGCGGATTTGCTATTCCGTGGCATCTCAGACCACTCACCCTTGATGATGGTGTTGTGCATGCGAGGCGTGGCTCCCCCCAAGTCATGGAGATTGAATAGTTATTATCTGGGCTTCCTCGATCTTGTTGACCAACTCACGGAAGCAAAAAACGAATATTTTGAAAACAATGCCACCACGGTAGATAACCGTGTTATTATTTGGGAAGCGTACAAAACAGTGCTGAGGGGGGAGATAATCTCCTGGACGGCAAACAAAAAGAAGGAGCGGCTTCGGGAACTAGCGAAGGCAGAAGCCGAAATGAGTGACTGGGAGGCTAAATACATTCTTGACCCAAGCTCTGAGACCCTCAGATCCTTTAAAGGCGCTAGAGAGAGACTTCGGAACATCGAACTAGACAACGCTAAACACGCCCATCGAGAGTCCAGAGCAAAAGTCTATGACCATGGGGACAAAGCTGGGAAAATGCTGGCCTGGCTTGAGAGGAGAGACGATGGTCAACACCATGTCAGAGAAATTATAACCCGCAAGGCGGACGATGCCACTCAGACCGTGAAATAGCAAAGGCTTTTGTGGACTTCTATGCCACTCTGTACGGCACCCCGGTATCCCCACTGAACCCCTCCCTTCTAGATGACATTACTCTGCCCCAGCAAAAAGCACAACTGGACTCGGCTCTTACCGAAGCAGAGATAGCTGAGGCTATAGCCCAATTACTATCTGGGAAAACACCAGGCCCCAACGGACTCTCGGTTGAGGTCTGGAAGAAGCTGGGTGGGGAAAAGTTAGCACCGTACCTCCACAAAATGTTCCTCGGGGCTCGGGACCAGGGTGCTCTCCCGCCGGACTTGCGCAAAGCCACGATTGTTGTCATTCTCAAGCCGGGTAAACCACCTGAGCAATGCGTCTCCTATAGGCCCATCTCATTACTTAATACTGAAACTAAAGTCCTTGCCAAACTCGTAGCTAACCAGCTACAACTGGTCATTACCTCCTTGGTCCACCCGGACCAATGTGGGTTTATGCCACATAAATCAACACGCATGAACATACGACGCCTCCACCTATTATTAGAAAGAGCCCCAATTATAGACAAACCGCTTGCACTACTAGCCATAGATCTTGAAAAGGCGCTTGATTCAGTTCGCTGGGACAGCCTCTGTAAAACTGTGTGGAGAATGGGCTTTGGAGACAATTTCCTGGGATGGGTACAACTCCTCTATACAGATCCATAGGCAGAGGTGAGGGTGAACGAGTGGCTCTCTGACCCCTTTCCCCTTGGCAAAGGCACACGGCAGGGATGCCCCCTGTCCCTCCTCCTCTTCGCTCTTGCAATAGAGACACTCGCTTTATGGCTCCGTCAGAGCAGGGATTGGATAGGATTCAGATGGCCAGAGGGACATGAGGACAGGGAGTCTTTGTACGCTGACAACCTCTTGATCTATATGGGCGACCCAATACAAAACTGCCCCATAGTGATGCAGATGCTTGTCCGCTTTGGTGAATTCAGTGGGCTGAGAATCAACTGGAGCAAGTCTATCCTTTTTCTGGTGTAGGGCGGTACACAAGGCATCCCCTAGGAATGCCCATGCAAAGTGGAACCAATCGGATTCCGATATCTGGGTATTTGGGTATCAGAGGACTTGACACGCTACACAACCCACAATCTCCAACCAATCATGGACCGTTTTAGAGATGATGTCCACCAATGGAAACTTCTCCCCCTGACACTTATGGGCAGGGCCGCCCTCTTTAAGATGATTACCGTGCCCAGTTTTCTCTATTTATTACAAAATGCCCCGCTTGAGATTCAAGATCCTGAATTCGACTGCCTTGATAATCTCCTTAGAGAACTCATTATGGGGGCGGGGGGTCAACCACGCATTGCACTGGCCACGCTTCAGAGATCGATCTGGGAGGGAGGAATCAGCGTGACCCACCTTCGGGCGTACTATTGGGCCTCACAGTTGGCGGTGGTCAATGACCTACTACACGGGGACCGGGAGTTACCACACATAAGGGCCGAAATTGCATGACATAGATCCACTACACCTGCTCTAACAGCCCCTCCGCAGACCCCGCCACAAACAATGGCAGCACATGTTACTATGGTCTTGAAATGGGCACACGCTTTTGTGGGTTGGAAAGATAAGTTCACCACCGCACAACCCTTGTGGCACAATGGCAACCTGACGGAGCTTGGGAAACTTAATCCATGGTCCAAATGGGAGGAGGCCGGTATTACTAAGATCGGGGACGTCCTGCCGGGCGGGGATCTCGCCTGATTCGAAGCATTGCGACTAAAATTCCAGCTCTCATCAACCAAACAATATCATTATACTCATCTGGCTCACTCCCTACGAACGCATATTCAGACATGCTCTGCCATTCCCGAGAACACACCTATAGAACGCAACATATTCCCGGCATACATTCCTGCTAAATGCACCTCTATATTATATAACGCCATGTCCTCCTTCGCCACTCTGGAACTCCCTCAACTTAAATCGAAATGGGAGGAGGATGTGGGTACCATAGATCCGGAGGACTGGATCCAGATCCTAATGCACCCTAGGGAAATCGCTATCTCTTCCAGGCTCTGTCTGGTGCAACTGAAAATCCTACATAGAATATATTATCCTAGAACTATGATACATAAATGGAAGCGTGCCCCAAACCCGTATTGCCTCCGATGTGGGAGAGAAACTGGAACATTCATACATATCCTGTGGGAATGCTCTCGAATCCAGACCTTCTGGGGTGAATGCTGCAAGGAATTGTCTGGAATACTAGGTCACAACATAGCACTAGACCCGAAAATACTGTTACTGGGTAAACCCAACGAAAACATTGTGAACAAATGGGAGGGGTTGCTCATGGCAACGGCCGCAGGACTGGTGAAGCGAAATATCGCACAGAAATGGGGCTCTCCGGAATCTCCGACACTGGATCAGTGGACAGATGATATGGACACATGTGCAATGTTGGAACACAGAGTCTACAAGGCAAGGGGCTGTCCCACCAAAGCTTTCAAAATCTGAGGGAAATGGGAGGAACGTGACTCCCCGTAATTTTTGACACCTCAAAAAAACACGCTTTTTGAACACATGAAGGTGGCTATAGATGGAAATCATCGGACTTTAACCATGCTTTACTATTGATTCACTCTTTGAATGCATATGTTTTGATTTTGTTTCTTTGTTTTCTTGTTGATTGTGAATGTTGTCAAAATCAATAAAATATATTATTTAAAAAAAGAGGTCTCAGAGCCCACCCGATTACGCCTGCTGGCGGTCGTGGCTGAGGGCAGACAGGTTACCCACAACATATTAAAAAATACTCTGGACTCTGCTGAGATTGCTGGATGCACGCTAGCCCAGGGGACTTTACTTAAGAGACACGCCTGGTTGAAGAACTCAGGCTTTAAACGAGAAACTCACGCCTCTCTTATCAATAAACCAGTCGAGGACTCCCACTATCAGTTCAAGGGGAGAACCCCTTCAGCATTGCTTCAGCTCCACGGGTGTTCACTTAGGTACTGGCGGTAGTAGCTGCTCACCTGTGCAGACAGTCCATCCCAGTCTATCCTTACTTCAGCGATTGGGTCATAACAGGGGATTCGTATGGAACATGCCAAACAAATACCCAAAAGACGGTAGATCTCCTCTTCAACCTAGGTTTCTCGATCAATGAGAAAAAGTCCAGTCTAAACCTCAGCCAAGTCAAACAGTTTCTGGGAGCTCTAATTCGAACCAAAGGCGGCCTCTTCCTTCCCTTCAACGAGAGGGTTCAAAACATGCTGCTCCAGATCCCTCACTATGTAACCAGTCACAAAGTGACCATACGCAAAGCCATGCAACTGCTAGGGATGATGGCCTCCTGCATCTACCTAGTTCCAAACGCTCGCCTGCGCATGTGCCCCATGCAACAGTGGCTCTCGAGCCAATTGTGTCAGGCCAGCGGCCAGTTGGACGATCTAGTAGTTGTCTCTGCAGCCCTCCTTCAGTCTCTGCAGTGGTGGTCAAGGGAAAACATTCTGCAGGGGAAAACCTTCACCACCCCCACAGTAACAGCCACTCTCACCACAGACGCATCTCTGACGGGCTGGGAGGCTCACCTCCTTCATCAGACGGCGCACGGCGTGTGGTCCCCACCGGTAGCATCCAATCACATAAACTTGTTGGAACTGCTAGCAGTGTTCAAGACCCTGAAGACGGACAGTGCTACAGCCATGTATTACTTAAACACACAAGGGGGCACTCACTCTCTAGGGCTGTCCAAACTGTCCCAGGACATATGGAAGTGGGCTTTCAAACACAAGCTGTTCCTCCTGTCACAACATGTTCCAGGGGAACTCAATCTTCTGGCGGACATACTCAGCAGAGACTTCCCTCTACCCATACAGCATGAGTGGCGACTATAGGAGGACATTGTATTCAATGTCTTTGCAGACTGGGGCTTCCCAGAGGTCGACTTGTTCGCCACTCTGGAGAACGCCCAATGCCCAGACTACGCCTCCAGGTACCTTCAGAACCGCTGCAATGGGAACGGTCTCTGGATAACATGGTCAAGGAAATGTGTCTATGTTTTTCCCTCTGATTCCCCTGCTCAACAGAATAGTGCACAAGATGCACCAAAAGCCAGTCAGGATGATTCTGGTGGCCCCCATGTGGGCCTGCCAGCCTTGGTTCTCCCATCTCATGGCAATGTCAGTCTCCCCTCCCAGGAAGCTGTCATGCCCATACAACATGCTGTCTCAAGACCAGGGGGAAACACTACATCCATGCCCTCAAACTCTCAACTTAGCAGCCTGGCTCCTGAGGTCATAAAGTTCGGGCACCTCCAACTCCCTCAAAGATGTATGCACATACTCAGAGAAGCACAGAAGCCTAACACCAGGTATTGCTACTCCAGCAAATGGAAGTGCTTCGTCATCTGTTGTAATGTCAAGGGCATCAATCCTATTGAATGCCCACCTAAACATATTGTCCTGTACCTAATCCACCTGTTAGATTCAGGTCTTGTCTTCAATTCTCCAAAGGTCCACTTAGCTGCTCTTTCGGCGTACACCACATCCCAAAGCAAGGTTTCGTGGTGGAAATTTCCGGTAATTAAATAATTTATGGAAGGCATAAAGAGTCTTCATTCCCCTATTTCCAACCCAGCTCCCGGGTGGGACCTAAATATTGTTCTTACCAGACCCTTTGAACCAATGCACAAGGCTACCCTTAAAGCACTCACCTACAAGACCGCGTTCCTGGTGGTGATCACCGCTATAAGGAGAGTTAGTGAACTGCAGGCCCTTTCAGTTCAGGACCCATTTGTCATGATTCACAAAGATAAGGTGGTTTTGCGTGCACACCCACGCTTTGCGCCTAAATTGATCTCAAAGTTCCATGTAAACCAATCCATAGAACTACCAACCTTTTTCCAGAATCCCACTTACGTGGCGGAAAGAAGCCTCCACACACTGAATGTGAGGAGAGCGGTTATCTACTATCTTTAAAAGATAAAGCCACTAAGGAAAACAAACCAGTTCTTTGTTTCAGTGGCATCTGGCAGAGAAGGTGACCCTGTCTCTAAATCAGCTATCTCAAAGTGGATCTCAAACTGCATCACACTGTGTTACACTCTTCCTAAGAGAGATCTACCCTTCACTCCTAGAGCACACTCTACTTGGGGCACAGGGGCTACCATAGCATTCATTGCAAATGTTCCTCTTGAGTCTGTTAGCAAAGCAGCAACCTGGAGTTCTGTACACACCTTTACACAACACTACTGCCTAGATACACACTCTAGGCCTGATTCTCAGGTGGGACAAGCAGTGCTAAGAATCTCTTTGCTACTGTTTCTTCACACAGCCCACCACCATCTCGGGGTACTGCTCGATAGTCTATGCACAGCATGTGATTCTAAGCAGATTCACAAGCATCAGAAGACATGCATTACTCACTGTAATAGCCTTTCTGATGATTGTATCTGCTTAGATTTACAATCGCCCACCTTCCTCCCCTCGTGGAGTAGAAGGAACATAGACCTCTTACACCTTCTCTCTTCTGTACTCGCTCACGCTGACTATAAGGCTCCCTCACGGCAGAAAAAAACACAAACAGAGGGACCTCCACACGTGAGGGATTTTGGGTACAGTGCACATCAGGTTAGGGATAGTGTTACAGTCACGCCCATGTCGACGTCCCCTTTTGATCTTCGAAAGAAAGATGCAATACTCTGCGATTACCACTAGATGTCGGACTATATGCACAGCATGTGAATCTAAGCAGATACAATCATCAGAAATGCTATTACAGTGAGTAATGCATGTCATATATATATATATATATATGTATATATATATATGAATATATATATATATATATATATATATATATATATATATATATATATATATATATATATATATATATATATATGATTAAAGGACTTATGAGACTTACCTGCGGCTACAGTTGTCATCAATACAACAATATTCAGATGGGGGCAGGTTTCAGGTGGAGAGGTGGAGGTCACAAATACTCATCCCATAGATTACCATTGTACCAAGAGTAAACATTGAGGTGGTGGTAGTAGTCCTTCCTGGGTATCAGAGATGTCTGTCAGTAATTGTGAGTATTCTTTAATTCGAATGATGTCCTGTGCTCTTCCATCATTCCAGGTGGATGCGCTTTCAGTCAATTTCTTTGTGTTTCCTTTCTTTCAGGACTCTGTGTCTTTTATCAATAGAGCAGTTCTCGCAGTGAACATGAAATCCATTGTGGAGCATGTACTTGACCGGCATTCTAACCACGTCACCACGCCGACAGCTTCCTACTTTGTAACAGCCCCTTATTCGCGGCTTGGATGGTTTGTGCTATTTTCCCATTTTGACTCAAGGATGTTAGGTGATAATGAAATTAGAATATAACACATACATTTCCCACATTGTTCTGGTGGTTGCAGGAGACTCCCCGCCCTATTACACATGTGCTCCGCAGTGATGTTCTTAAATGACGTGTTTCAGTATTGTTTCATGATAAGCAAAGGCAATCAGCAAACACCAATAAAAGCATTAGAGGGTGGGAAGACATTTATTAAAAATAGATTCCCTTTTGTTGTGGGTAATGATAGGGCAGAAGTGCAGAATTTCAGACTATAGAAACTTCACTGAAAAGGAAGGCGAGCAGGGAGTTATGTTTTAGCAGATCAAGAAAACCAACTTGAGACCGAGGCCACCAGTTGGAAAGAGTATACATGACCAGACAGGTTTGAGACATTCATAGTTAAATGTGTAAAAGAAGTGCACAGCTTATGTAGTTTGTATATGTCACTTCCGAATTCTACCAATGCAATGACTTACTGTATTTTGTATTGTGTTTATTAGGCTTATATAGCGCTTTATACCAAAGCGCTGATGATTGGCCTTAAATGTGTCATTAATTTCACACGACTATGATAGCCTATTTGTGCTTAGGACTTACTCATTTCTGCTGTTTTTGCCAGCCCCCACTGTTCCTGAAACGAATTTCCTTGCATTTCCACCCTACGAACAAAAACATCTTTAAGCTACTTTGTGGCCTACACTTTCCCCTCTTGCCCTAAAAAGATACAAATGAAAGTTCTGTTGTTACTCTTCAGAGGGCGTCTGTCTATGATGTTTTAGGGTTTAGACCTCATCTAATGGTTGTGGCATCACCAATGATTTTATTGTGGTGCGACAATTTGGATTGCTGGTTTGGTCATTCTTTTTCTGGCCCTTCTCAAATCCTTGCAATCATAAGTTTATTAAACTAAATAAACTCTGCTTATACTAAGGAACTCTGCAGTGGTTATCAAAGATTAAGGTATGGTTGGGGAATGCAACTAAGAGTGAAATATTGCAAGAAAGTCACTCATCTGGCTTTCATTGTAATGATTATCTCATGGGTAAGTTAAGGGAAATATTCTCCAGGGTAACGGAAGGGGCTACTGTGGCGAGGTTGAAAAACTTGCCCCATTGTAAGTTAGGGGGCGAGTCAGAGGGGAGCAGGTTTGTCCAGATGCTACTCTATGTGTCTCCCAGAGGGTGAATACAGAGAGATTCCTGGGACTTGCCTCCGCCTCAGAGATGCAGTGTCCAGTGTCCCCTTAAAGCACAACAAATCATCCTGTTCTGCATAGAGGATGTGGAGATACAGGTTCAAACTCCAAGTATAGAGAACAGGGCAGATAGGAATGCATCATAGAAAATAATGTCAAAATGCCCTTAAAAAGCACACAATGAAGTGTGCTAAAAAACACATCCCTATTTTAGTACAGTAACCGGTTTGCAACCTAAAGAAAGAATGAACGGAGGCAGTGTCCTGAACCTGGACCGCAGAAAGATACCAAACCTCGAAGAATTCATTCAAGCAACTTACCATCTGAGTAAGAGGCAGAAGGCGCACGATCACTTGAAATATCCAGCTCTGCTTATTGCATGTTTGCTGAACACTGCAGGGTACTGCAGACGCATACCCACTCCTGTTGTGAATCCAGCGTGTTGCTGAGGGCTCTCCTCCCGTTTAAAGTCGCAGGGCTGACAGTTAAGCATTTTAAACAGCAATTGAATTCCTACCAATAATGAAAAAGAGCAAATAATGAGTCCAAGATTCAAAAGTCACGCCTTGAGGGAATAGACCAATCAGGACAGGTAAAACAAAGCCCAACACAAGAGAAGAACCAAGCCTGGGCTCGCTTAACATATCGCTCACAACCCCAATCATATAAAAGAAGGGGGAAACTGCCAGCCAAGAGACAAGGCAGGGAGGAAGCAGACAGGCTTTCCTCTGCCCCCTGGATACATGGTGCTAGCACTACCTGGGAAGAGGTTGTACATTTGCTTGTTTTTGCACAACATTTACTCTGGCAAGTGTCTCCAGTGCTGCAACAAGAAGAGCTGAAGCTGTGTTGAAGAGAGGACCTGGGAAGCAGTCATATCCACAGAGTTTGATCCCACAGAGAAAGTGTGAAGACTAGGCACTTCCTTGAGAAACCTGAGAAGAGGAACCCCTAGCAGGACGGTGGAAATATCACCGGTCTGAAACGGACCTTGAAAGAGGGGGAGGGCAGGGGTGGAGAACTACCCATTACTGTCAATAATATTGTTTTGAGAGAAGGGAGTTCGTGGAGAGAGCTGGGAGACGTTTGGGAGAAACTAATGTCATGGTGTGACCTGAGAGAACCTAAGGTCATGTTGAGACCTGAGAGGAACCTGAGAGCCCGCAAGCTCGTGGAGAGATCGGGGAGACATTTGAGAGAATCAAAGGTCATGGAGAGACCTGAGAAGTTTCTTGTGTTACAGAAACAACAGGCCATCATGCGACATGGCAAATGGGTGGTAACCGGAAATCCTGCAAAAGCAGAATTGTGAGTAACCTCATGCGGGGAGTGCCCTGAAAGCTATTTGATGCATGTTTTATTTGCAGGATAGGGATAGACTTTAATGGATAGGCTCATGGACATTTTGTTAGAAAAACATGGATGGGGGGCACTGTTGTGCGACTTTGAAATGGCCGCCTGACTGAGTAGCTGCGTCTTGGGCTTTATCCTGTAGAACTAATAATCCTTGTTGGTGCTACACTTCAATATGGAAGGTTGCCGCCTGACATTCTAGAAGCCCTGCAACATAGAAAACCTTTTTCGGCACGCCGGCTGATGCCTGCACCGTGATACGGCTTTGACATCTGTGCCGAGCGAGCTGCCTGGGGACTGGAGAGTGGTGCTCCTGGGGCTGCCGAGAAGATGGGGAATTGGGCGTGACACCACACTGGAGAATTAAAGATCCCCCTCATTGTCCCCTGCCCCGTTGCCCGACATCGCTGTGACTGGGCAGCTTCTGGGCACTGAATGATCGTCTCCCCCCCCGGTGACTGCAGTGACGCTCCAATGACATGGCGGCCCAGGTCCTCCACAACTGCAGTACCACAGGAGCTGAGTAGGAGGCCACATGCTAAGGGCGGCTCATCTCGCCCGGACCCTGCAATTGCAGTGGCGACTCCGCTGTCTGGGGAGGGAGAGCCACGGAGGGCAGCGAGAGCACGGGCCGCTATAGGTTGTGCGGCTTAGGTGGAGCGGTCTCTCACATCATCGCTGAGGCATACGGTGGCCGCAGAGAGCGGGGACCCCTGCCCACCCCGGAATACAGGTACCTGGCTCCCTGCGACTCATTCCAGCAAAGACATAAACACATGTGTGGGAGGCCCCGAGCCACTTTTGTTTGCCGGTCACGTGGGGACAGCATAGTTTCTGCACACCCCCCTCCCATAAGTCTGTGCTAAAGAGGATGGCCCTCATTGATACAATTGTGAGATCCAGTGGGGGACAGGGGCAGCCCTGCGACACTCCTGCATCAGCCACATGGAGCCAGTGAGAGTCCCGAGGGATCCTTAACCTCTCCTCTGGCTGCTCCAATTCCCGAAATCCGAACCGGATGAGGAGAGGAAGCAAACAGACCCTGCCAAGCATGCTTCTGTGGGAACTGCTGTCTGTGAATCCCCACAACCTGCCTTCCCGCCGTCAGACGAGACGGGGAGGCCACCTGCAGTTTGCAGCATCGGGTGAGTGCTGCCTGGCCCCCACCGCCACATGGCTCTCCGCAGTGACATATAAGTCCCCCCGTTAAGCTCCTTCACATGCCAAGACCCGCTATCCTGTTCACCATCACGCCTACTCGAGATACACCCGGTACCGTCAGGTTTTAGGATACTGTATTATAAGACTTGGAAGGAATATACTCACGTAGAGGTCTGCATGCGAGGATAACTGCTTTATCTACACGGGAGGATACAGTCCACTCTACCCTATATTGAAAACGACAGCTGTGGCATTGCTATGGGACTACATGGGGACTGCCTGGTGAGATCCATGAGAACAGCAGCACCACAACATCGATTGAACACGTATATGCCATACAAGAAGTACATCTCTCACTATTAGAGCAGCTTAATCAGCTGTGGGAACTGTCTGCATTCTATATTTCCCGATACACGCCCGCCATCCATCCCCCGCCGCCAGTCAGCGAATGAAGGTGAGGCCGCCCTTTGCCACCACTGAGTTGGCCTCTGTACGAGCTCCCACTGCCTGGTGTGCTCCACGTCCTCTGTGCCATACCTGACCCATCCACAGCTCTTCTGAGGTGCTTGTTTCCCTCTCCCCCCTGGGCGACTCTACTCTGTGGGCCTCACCATGACCACCGGTGAGCAAGACTGTTCACTGCCGGACTTAAACTTCCAACAATCAAGTAACCATTTTAGAAGCAGCGTGGGCCAGCAAGGCCTGGTCCGTGGGGGCAGTAACCCCTGAACTTCCCTGGCGCACATCTTTACAGGGTCAACAAATTCGATCTGTACATTAGATTTCTCAGATAATCCCTTAGACTGGCATATCTATTGTCCTCCTCGGATCGACTGCCCTTGCCCCACAAAATACCCCTTACTCCCCTGACCTGGCTTCCCTGTGAGCCCTCACCACCAGAGACACCTTGCGCCCCTGCGCAATACCTGTTCCCCGCCGCGTCTCTCCCGTGGGGCCGGTACTCTTCTCTGACGGCCTGCCCTGCTCTGTTGGTTGGAGCCCCTGCCCTGACCACACCAGCGTCATTTCCACACTACTGTACCTTGACTTGATCCTGCATATATCCCAGCGGGGTCATGACTAAAGGGGCCAGCAGAAAGCAGAGCTCTATCAACATCCTCACTAAACCACCACCAAAGCAGAGTGAATCCCAACCAGAGGCCGAAGCCCTCCCACCCCCCGCAGTGTCTACTGAGCCTACAGAACTCCAAAAGATGATGGGATATATGCGGGAGGGGTTCACTACACTACACACGAAGTTGGATGATATGAGCGGGACTATCTGTTCTAACAAAGCCCGGATGGAAAAGACCAGCGCTGTATGATGGAGGTGGTGTCTAGGGTCGGCCTGGCAGAGGTTGATATTGGCACACTTAGGTCTGAAGTGGCCTCACTGGCTAGACAGGTCCAGGTGGTCAGCAAGAAGAATGAGGACATGGAGTCAAGGTCCAGGCGCAATAAATTGTGCATTATTGGCATTCCTGAGGATAAAATAGATGGCCCCATGGAGGACTATGTAGAGCGCATTCTTCTCTCCTTACTGGATTCCCCGAAGCTCTCCCCACAATTCGCAATTGAACGAGCTCACTGATCCCTGGCCGCGAAAACCAAGCCCGGAGCTCCACCCGTCCTATCATAGCCAGAGTGCTAAAATACCTACACAAGGACACCTTGCTGTGAGCAGCTAGGCCTAAAGGCGAACTTTCACTCGGCTCCACCTAGGATCCGGACTTCTCTGTCACCATTCAACAGGAGCGCAAAACCTTCATGGCTGCCAAGAAACGTCTTCGAGAATTAGGAGTTAAATATTCCATGCAATACCCAGCAAAATTAAGGGTCTTCTTTTTCACCATTCCAGAGAAGGCCACCAAAAGTATTGAAGACCACTTTCCGGGTTAGCAACTGTAACCCATCATCTCCGTGGACCCTTCTCGGTCTCTCGTAAATTTGACCCTCCCATGCAAGCCTGTGAGATCAATGCTGGCTTCCGCCTACATGTTCTCCCCTCATTCTTTATTGAATGCCATGCTCTGGAATGGTTGGAGGGCTATTCCCGCTTTCTCTGTGTTACCTATAATTCTTATATGTTAATATACAAGTTATACACCAATCAATGTTATCTCACACCCTAAGTCAGAGTAGATGCTGTTCTTGGCTTGCGAACAGCCCCCCATGCAGTGCTGCAATTGTTATGTTCTTGGGTTGTTGGTTTCTTGGGGTATCACCCTTCTGATTGGGAGGGTGGTGGGGGAGGGGGCTTGTGGGGAGTGACAAAAGTTTAAAAAGTGCTTGGCATGCGATCGTGGAGATGAGCTACCACTTATCTACGTGCTGTATTCACCATATCCCGAACCTTTCCGTTCTGGCTTAGATTTTCCCGGGCAAATGGTGCATTCGGGCAAACTTCCATTGACACATACCTACTATATTGATGGTGGATGAAAGCATAGTATGTATGAGCTGGAACATTAGAGTATTGAGTAACCCTGTCATAATGCATAAACTACAATTATGTTTTGAACAACACAAGGTCAAGGTGCTTTTTCTGCAGGAAATCCACGCGTTGGCTGAGGGGTGGGATAGGTTTGCCAGGTCATGGGGCCCCCAACGCTACTACACCAACTACTCCACCCAAAACCGTAGAGTTATGATCCTTATTCATAGGTCCCTCAAGTTCACCCACAAGGTTGCACATATAGACCCTCAGGGACGCTACGATTTACTATTCGGCACACTTCTAGGTCGTGAAGTGATCCTACTAAATATATAGGGCCCTAACACTGACGATCTCGATTTCTTTCCCCATCTCTCCTCCCTGTTGGCTGGGTTCCCCCTCGTTCCAATACTGTGTGGCAGAGTCTTCAATACCATAGTTGACACTGATTTAGACAGGTCTGGCACGAAACCTCGTCAGCTCTCCAAAGCGGCTATGACCATTATAGAACAGCTACCCTTGGTAGGACTGGTTGACGCATGGAGGCTGATTCACCCAAGTTCCCATGTCTTCTCCTTCTACTCATTGTTGCACGACTCGCACTCCCGTATCGATAGATGGCTAGTCTCTGATATACCTATTCAAACTGTAGAGCAAATGACCATCCTTCCGAGGACCTTCTCAGACCACTCTCTGGTTACTGTGAGGTGGGGTGAGTTGGGTGAGGGGGGGCACTCATGGAGACTAAAAATGAATACCTTGCTGAACCCAGTGTTCGAATCCAAGCTAGGGACCAGTATAGACGACTTCTTTGCATTCAATACTGGGTCGGTAGAGACTCAGTCCACTCTCTGGGAGACCTTTAAAGTTTACATTCGGGAGGTTACCTTGGCGAAAGAGACAGGGATCCTTAGAGTGCTTCGTAAATCCATCAGGGACATTGAGATAATACTTGCTGGACTAGAGACGCGATACACCTTGTCTCCCACCCCTGCTACTCTCAGTGAGATAGGGAAAGCGCTAGATACCTTCTGATCGATCGGATCCAGGCAGATTGCGAATGCAAATTCTTAGTCGACCCTTAATCCGCTAGAAAATATGGTGAGAGCGAATGCCCCGGCCGTCTACTAGCCAGATTGATCCGTCAAGAGAGAGGAACTCTGCATATTTCGGCAATTGATACAGTGGAAGGTACACTGGCCCTCTCCTCTCAAGAAATTAATGATGAGTTTCACTACTTCTATGATGCGCTCTATTCTAACACAGACACCACCTCTACGGCGGCCATCGAGTCCTTTCTAGGCAGTCTCCCACTCTCGTTGTTGTCTGCAGGGACCAGGGAAGCACTTGAACATCCAATGTCAGGGGAGGAACTGTCTAAGGCAATAGACTCATTATCGTCTGGTAAGGCCCCTGGGACTGATGGGCTTACTTCTGAATTTTACAAATGTTACAAAGGGTGCGTGGTCCCCTGACTGCTGACTGTTTATAAGAGGCATTCATGGTCAGTAAACGTCCCCCTTCGCTTTGCGAAGTGACTATTTCAGTATTGATCAAGCCTGATAAACCGGCCACGCAGTGCGGCTCCTACCGGCCCCTTTCTCTTATTAACTGTGACGTTAAAATATTTGCAAAAGTACTAGCACTCAGGCTGCACCATATATGCCATTTATTGGGCACCCAGACCAGTCAGGATTCATTCCGAGCCACTCCACCCCCCTCAACTTGCGTCGCTTATTTAACATTCGAGCCCGAATTGACCCAGACGTGCCAGCCTTAGCGGCCACATTGGATATGCAGAAGGCCTTTGACTCAGTCTCCTGGAGGTTCTTATGGTTAATGCTGGAGAAACCTGTGTGGGTTTTCCTGGTCTCAATCGTAGATGAAATATCTGGGGGTAGTGGTCACACATCGCCGGACACCTTTGTACGATCATAATTATGGGAATTACCTCACCTACCTAAACCAAAAAACCAAGGGCTGGGCTAGGTTGCTGATCACGCTTGCCGGGTTGGTGGCTGTCCTCAAAATGGTAGTACTCCCACAACTTTTATACAAATTTCAAAATGTCCCGCTCTGGCCTGGAAGTGAATTCTTCAAATCACTGACCCAGATAATCAATGCTTTCATGTGGCGCTCTGGTGCTGCCTGCCTGAAGTTAGACATGTTAGCTACTCCCTCTGCTCAGGGTGGGTTCGCTGCCCCTAACTTCGAGCAGTATTGGATTGCTGCTCAGGCCCATTTTGCAGCGTACTGGTTTGAATCGGACAGGCCCCTCCCATGTCAAATTTTAATGCCTGGTAGCCGGTGACCTAGATATTCGCTCGCTTGTTCTCCCCTCGTCCAGTCTGAAACTACAACCCACCGATCCTACCGAAGCCACGATGACGGCGTGGTGGAAGATTTGGAAACAGGTAGACACCCCACATCCATTTCACAACGATTTCCCACTATGGAACTCTATCCCCAGGACTCCTCCTGTAGATAAGGCAATGGACCGCCACTGGTCCGGGAAGGGCCTTAACGTCATACAGGATGTTTTCACTATGGGTTCCTATATTGAGTGGCAGGACCTACCGGAGTCCCTGAGAGAGCGTCCCTCCTGTTAGTCCAGAAAAATAGATACCTCTCACTATTAATGGCAATGTATTATGTTGGCCGAAGACCAACCGTCTCATGTGCTGAACGTCAGAAATACAGACTCATAAGTTTGACCAATGTGCGGCCATTTTGATGTAACAAGAATCGCCATTTTGTTCTCTAACGTTTGCTCATTGCTTTCTGTCAAAACTGCTTAGCTGAAAGCTTATTTTGCTTATTCTGCTCCATTGTTGTTCAACGCGAAAGAGCAAGGCCACGAGGCCATGAGATATTTGTTGAAACATAACGTAGGCAGCCACAGAGAGGAATGCCCAGTCCCCTCCCGCACGTGGCCTTGGAGGGGAGCAACATGGCATTTAATCATTTCACAGATGCCAGCTAGTCTCGTTTATGTAGTAGAAATGCTAGAAAGGAACAGTTAAAGACTTGAATTATTACCCTTAGGGGTCCCTCGCGATATGGAAACAAGGCAATAACCATACACGAAAGGATGCGCCAGACACGAGGTTCAAATTCCCAATGCTAGGGTTTATTGCAAGCAAAATAGTCCCAATTGGCCAACTGTGGTCTCACGCCCCGCGACGTGTATTCTCTAGACCTCGAGGGACACAAGAGAGCGAATTACGTACATCAGTTACATATATACAAAATGCATATCATACAATCAGCTATGTCATGTTTAACACCCCCCTTTTATTGAGTTTCTTTGAACTCGGGATGATGATGGACATTTCCGACGAGTATGACAATTATGACACTTTCGATGTCTATTCTAGTAACAATGTGCAATTTAGAAAGTGCGGAGGCATCTTCTAGTTGTTGAACAGAACACAGTGATTCTGTTCTTGGAAGCAAGCTGCACACGGGGGAAGAGTCACATTCCAAGCTTTGCTATCTATGAGGTGCTATTCGTGTCTTGGGAGCCGACACGCTCTAAAGGGTTTTGTGAAGGGGGGCCCTAAGAAGAGCATAATTCAAGCCTTTAGCTGGTTTATTCTAACATATTCTACCACAGTACGAGACTGGCTGGCAGCTGTGAAATGATTAAATGCCCTGCAGCTCTCCCTCAAGGCTACAGAGAGGGAGCGTGGGCATTCCTTTCTGGGCTGCTCATGAGGAGTTTTCAACGAACTCCTCAGTCCCGCGGCCTTGCCCTTTCATATTCAGACAACAATGTTAACAGTTGAGCAGAGTAAGCAGAATTCGCAAGAATTGCAAGCTGCAAAACAGTTTAGACAGAAAGCAATGAGCAATGGTTAACAAGCAAAATGGCGATTCTTGCTCCGTTTAAAATGGCCACTTGTTGGTCAAGCATAGCAGTCTGTATTTCTATAATTCTGTGCATAAGACGGTTGGCCTTCGGCCATCAAGATACGTCTATTATCCAAATGAAGGGTATTCATTTTTCCAGATTGACAAACCCTCCTTTTGGCCGTATGCCAAACGTCTTATTCATTCATTGTATCCTCCTCTGATGAGGATAATTCTCGGGTATCTATGTCTGAACCTTTCATGCTATCACAAGCATCATCTTCATCATTAATGTCTATAGCCATGAATTGTTTTATTGTTTTTGTTTCATCAGTGTCTCTGTTATTTCGGCCATGCGTTTGTTTTCCTCTCGACACCATGTGCATACATCCCTTAGTACATCCCTCAGTTATCTCAGTGCAAACTATTGGTAGTCATTGTATGCAACAGCAAAATGTTATGAATATACCAAGTACCACCACTAGTATCGAAATTAGCTTCCATCCCCAGGACCGCAATAGTCCCCAAAACCAGGATCCTATCCCCAACCCCCTTCTTCAGTAGAGAGTGTGGAATTTAGGACATGTAATTTCTGGATTACTTTAAATATCGTAGGGGAGTAATCATCTATAAACACTCCCCCACGAACTAATATTATATCAAGAGCCATTCTGTTTTGTAGTGCCATTAGCCTAATTTCTTTTTCTTCCAACGTCATGTTGTATAAGATATCCGTTGTTGTATCTATTGTATTTTTTAGTATTCTGGACAGTTTCCTTATGTTATAGGAATTTTCTATTTGGGCCAAGAATGGTATAAACGATTTGGATACATCCATTGCTATCATTCCATCTTCACTACTCCTTCGGGTTCTACCTTTTAATCGCCTCACTACTTCTGCAGTTTCTAAGAGGAACACTCCTGGGAATAGTAGACCCAAGTAACACGTACCTCCCCAGTTCCTAGGTAACCATGGATATGCTTTTTCCCCACATATAAAGTAAACAGGGTCCCCTACGTACATGGGTTCTATTTTGTGCTTTAAAACCACTGTGTTCAGGCAGCTGCTAAACGTTCCTACTTTATAGGAACCTTTTTTCTTTAAACATAGGGGAGCAGTTTTGGGGCTATAATCCACTGTATAGGCAGGGGGCACAGCATCTTTACTCCATTCATCCCTTATTCGAAATGTCATTACTGATGTTGCGTCTGCTGGCGGGGTCGGTCTATTCTGCCTATGTAATCTATCTAGTCTTGTTGTCTTTCGTGTATTTTTCCTCATGGGATCTGGTGATAACACGCGAGCTTTGTGGAATATGGAACAGCCCACAGGTCTCATGATCACTTTCTCAAATTCATTCATATTGGTCTCGTCTAGCTGACCTATATTACTCTTGTTCCATTTCCCAAAGAACATTGCACTCAACGATACTTCACATGAATAAACCAATGATAATGGTTGTACATACCAGCCTATCCCTTTCCCACAGTGCTGTGGTAAATGGGCATAAACCCAGCAATCTTTTTTCTTTAAAACCGCATGGGTCATGTTCATGATGACCAGCAATGTATTGTTGTCATATCCTTCTCTATGTCTTTCTTCCATTGGGGACAAAGTACGAGTGATTACCTGAACCGGGCTCTCAGTAGCTGCTTTTAGCAAAAGTGTTTCTAATGGGTGCGCGGACTCCAGGAACCATAGTGTAATAGCTATTATTGTTGGGACTACCACACTTAGAGAACACAGGACCAATGTCCAAATCAGTACCTTATTCCTTTTACAATGCTTTTTCCCTAAATTTACAGTCTCTAAAACTATCATCTTTTCAGCTGGGGTGCAGGAGGAGGCTGCAACCGGTCTTGATTTGTTCTTCATCGTCCTTCTTCTTGCTGGCAAAGTTCGTTGCAAATGTCTCTTGTTCTTGATGCAAAAAGTTCAATGAAAATGTCACAGTTCAATTCTGCCAACCCTTTCACAGCCTAGATCACTTATCCCCTCCGAGCAAGATTAGTTGTTCTTTCACCCACTGCTCAGACGTTTCTGAACCGTTCTTTATTGACAGAGTACTATGTGCATCCAGCTTGTCTCGCTCTGGCTTAGGACACATGTACTCTATCAACCTTAGTACCTATGTGCGTCTAGCTTGTCCTGCTCTGGCTCCTGACACATGTACTTTATTATAAGCGCACCGAGTAGCCGTGAGTCTTGAATTGTCCGACTTGCACAACTCTCACACTTCTCTCCACTATGACCCTGGTTCCTACTCCGTCCGTGAGAGGAACTAAAGGCAAAAGAAAAACACCAAAGATCTGTGGATCACTTTGCCTGTCGAGGCCGCAGATCATATTGTTTCACTCTTGGTATTGTGTGATCTGTAAACAGTGCCGATGCACTTCCAGTATCAGGCTCAGTGTCAGCCTGCGGCGCAATGATGGGTAGCGATGAGCGCCGTGGCAATGATGTAGTTTCTTTCTTTGGCTTTGGTGCGTTTGCAGAAGCTGGTGGGCGCCAAAGGGGTACACGCGTTGTTTCTGCTCGTGTTTGTAATGCAGAGATTGTGTCGCTTGGCAGTGATGTTGTTTCTGCTGAGCAACGTTGGGGCACTTTTCGCCCTTTCCCCTTCCTGGCAGCCTCCTCAGGCTCTGTTTCGAGTTTCACTTCTCGCTTAGGCTTTGTTTCAACTTTCACTTCTCGCTCAGGCTGATGCTGTGGCAGTGGACTGGCAACAGTTTCTTTCTTTTTCAGGACCGTTGTCTCTTTCTGGTCGTCTGGATCAGGCAAAGTTTTCAGTGAAACTGGGAACCTTTTGGCATGCGTAGCATGAATCCAGGCCTTGCGGCCGTCCACCCGTATGGCCGTCTGCGTCGCCAGCAACACTTGATAGGGGCCGCGCCACCTGGGTGCTAATGTTGTCTTCCGCTCAAAGTTCTTAATCCGGAGCCAGCTTTCAGGCTCCAGCACGTGCCCCGATCCGGTGTATCGCACTGGTAACGCCTCCTGCACCTGCTGATGAATGAAACGCAACTTCTGCATTAAAAGGCCACAGTACGTGCTCAACACAGGATGCTCAACCTCACATAATCTTTTGGGCTGTGGTGCGCACCATACATTTGCTGGTCTCCCCATTATAATTTCATAGGGGGAGAGCCCAGTTTTAGCCTGCACCGACGTGCGCATGCCCAATTGCACTAGGGGTAATGCATCCACCCAACTCAACTTGCTCCCAGCACAGATTTTAGCTATCTTTGACTTTAAGATACCGTTATGTCTCTCAACAAGTCCGGCGGAACTCGGATGCCTGGAACTGTGGAATCGTTTCTCTATCTGAAGACCTGCACAGATCTGTAACACCACTGCGCCCACAAAATGTGGGCCGTTATCTGACCACAGGACACAGGGCAGCCCGAACCGGGAGAAATACTCCTTCAACATTACTTTTGCCGTTGACATGGCAGTGCAGTCTTTTAAAGGATATGCCTCCACCCACTTGCTAAATGCACAAATCACCACTAACACATATTTGTAGTTCTGGCGCCTTTCCATTTCTATGAAATCAAAATGGATCACCTCAAACGGCATAGAGGGTGGGCCAAAACTATCTACTGGAGTCACGGTTCCCTACCCTACATTGTGTTGGAGGCACGTAATACGAATAGCCTTTCTGCATTCTTTTTTATGTGCTCATTTTTCCATACTGTGGATAAATGCTGTACCATTTTCTTCGCGCAAATGTGGGTAGGGCTATGCGCCATTGTAACCATTGCGGTTACGTAACAATTTGGCAACATCCAGTTCTTGGTCTCTTTGTCCACCCAACATCCTTCCAAATCTAACTCAGCAGAGCCCTCAGCCCACCCCTGAATCTCTTCGGTCGTGGCCTCAGCCTGCATTTCTTTGACTGTGGCAACTCCATTCTCTATCATACAAGGTACTTCCTCTGTTTGTACTGTCATCATTCTAGTACTCAAATCAGTGGCTGTTTGTTTTGCAATCCTGTCTGCAAATGCGTTTCCCTCTCCCACTTTGCATGTTAATTTTTTATGCGCCTCGCATTTTACTATAGCTAAGCGCTTTGGAAACGTGAGTGCAGACAACAATCGTACAATCAAAGGGACATGCTGAATCCTGGCCCCATGTGATGTCAAGAAGCCCCTCTCAGCCCAGAGTCGGCCAAAGTTATGAACCACGTCAAAGGCGTACTGGCTGTCAGTATAAATATTCACGTTCAAATTCTCAGAGAGTTCACAGGCTCGGGTCAGTGCTATTATTTCTGCGGCTTGTGCCGAATTGTAGGGGATTCTTCTGCTTTCTACAACACTCAGGATCGTCCCGTCCTCGCCGTTCTCCGCTTTTACTCTGTTACAACATACACGATGGGGCAAGTGGGGGAGGGTCCCTATTCGGGCACCATCTTGAAAGGGGTCCTTAGGGGTCCCTCACAATATGGAAACAAGGCAATAACCATACACGAAAGGATGCGCCAGACACGAGGTTCAAATTCCCAATGCTAGGGTTTATTGCAAGCAAAATAGTCCCAATTGGCCAACTGTGGTCTCACGCCCCGCGACGTGTATTCTCTAGACCTCGAGGGACACAAAAGAGCGAATTACGAACATCAGTTACATAGATACAAAATGCATATCATACAATCAGCTATGTCATGTTTAACACCCCCCTTTTATTGAGTTTCGGGATGATGATGGACATTTCCGACGAGTATGACAATTATGACACTTTCGATGTCTATTCCAGTAACAATGTGCAATTTAGAAAGTGCGGAGGCATCTTCTAGTTGTTGAACAGAACACGGTGCTTCTGTTCTTGGAAGCAAGCTGCACACGGGGGAAGAGTCACATTCCAAGCTTTGCTATCTATGAGGTGCTATTTGTGTCCTGGGAGCCGACACGCTCTAAAGGGTTTTGTGAAGGGGGCCGTAAAAAGAGCATAATTCAAGCCTTTAGCTGGTTTATTCTAACATATTCTACCACAGTACGAGACTGGCTGGCAGCTGTGAAATGATTAAATGCCCTGCAGCTCTCCCTCAAGGCTACAGAGAGGGAGCATGGGCATTCCTTTCTGGGCTGCCCATGAGTTTTCAACGAACTCCTCAGTCCCACAGCCTTACCCTTTCATATTCAGACAACAATGTTAACAGTTGAGCAGAGTAAGCAGAATTCGCAAGAATTGCAAGCTGCAAAGCAGTTTAGACAGAAAGCAATGAGCAATGGTTAACAAGCAAAATGGTGATTCTTGCTACGTTTAAAATGGCCGCTTGTTGGTCAAGCATAGCAGTCTGTATTTCTATAATTCTGTGCATAAGACGGTTGGCCTTTGGCCATCAAGATACGTCTATTATCCAAATGAAGGGTATTCATTTTTCCAGATTGACACTTACGGCCCCCCTTTCCTGAGCCCTGTAGAGCGGGCTGACTCCCAGGACACAAATAGCAACTAGGAGATAGCAAGGCCTGGAATGTGACTCTTCCCCTGTATGTAGCTTGCTTGCAAGAACAGAATCACTGTGTTCTGTTCAACAAAGAAATATGTCTCTAGACTCGCAATGTTGCATATTGTTGCTAGATGAATATTCAAAGGTGTCATATTCGTCGAAATTGTCAATCATCAAACCCAGTTCAAAGAAACTATACAAGGGGTGGTGTTAAACATGTCATGACTGATTGTAAGATGTTCATTTTTTATATATGTAACTGATGTACGTTTTTCACCCTCTTGCGTCCCTCGAGGTCTGGAGACACACGTCGCGTGGCGTGAGACCGAGTTGGCCAACTGAGACTATTTGCTTTGCAGTAAACCCTAGCTTTTGGGAATACAACCTTGTGTCTGACGTATCAGTTTGTGTGTGGTGATTTGCCTTGTTTCCACAATGCGAGGGTCCGCTAGGGGCCCCTTCACTCCTGTTGGTTACAATATACTGGCCTACGTCGTACGCTTAAAGCCAGGTGGCACGAATTCCCCTCGATCCCCCCTGACGATCTATTACTGTCCGAGATAATGATGGGCACCACAACGAGGGGAAGTGTCGCCAGGCTACATGGTCTTCTTCAGGGTAGGACAGGCCGGCCATGGGATAAACTTCGGGGATGCTCGGAGGAGAGACTTGGGCATAGATATTACCGATCAGAAATAGGAATCCATGTGTGCTCGCACCCAGGAGGTCTCCTTCAATTCTAGGTTCAAATTAATTCAGTTTAAAATACTACATAGAAACCACTATACTCCGGCTAGGCTGCATCGTATGTCTGAAGACCGGTCCTCTGAGTGCCCGAGATGCAAAATAGACAACGCTGATTACATACACATGCTCTGGTCCTGCCCAAAGCTCACGTCATATTGGGAGGAGGTATGTGAGGCCGTATATCAAATACAAGATTATACTATCACACCTTCCCCAATTACCTGTCTTTCCATGAATTCCCCTGCATCAACCGTGACCTTAAGAGGCTGTCTGGGCTCTGTATGCTACTAGCATCCCGCTGTGTATTGTTGCTCTGGTTACGCCCTGGTATTCCTACATTTGCCCAATGGCTTCAGGCTGTCACATGGGCCTCCGATATGATATGATATGGCATTTATAACACGCCTATACACAAGTGTTTCAAGGAGCAGCGCTGGTCCGCCATGCAGCAGGTGACTTGTAGACCTAGGAATGTCAGGGTCCCTTTCAGATGCTATTTACATTCCCTGACCGCTGAGGACGAGAGCAACAGCGACATTCCACCTTCCACAGTCCCCTGTACATGTTAATATATTTACATGTGTGGTTCTTGACACCAACTTTTTTGATGTACAACCTGCGAATTTTACTGCCCAAACCCTCTGTGGTAGCATTACTTGATTTTGTACCATATATGTCTGATGCCGGTTGGTTATATATTGCTCGTTGCTCCTCATTGTATTGCCAAGCAAATTAAATAAAGTTTTAAAAAAACAAAAAAAACATGGAGAACATTTGTGTTGTAGATTAGGGTTAGCCTGGAGGTGAAAGGATTTATACGAATCTTCTGTTGGCCATCATACTTTGGACTTTGGTTACTAGAATAGGTTGTCGCTGGAGAGGCAGAGACTTATAAGAAAAGGTTCAAGACTTTCTATGTTACATCTTTTGCACACCTTGAGGTAGTGTGAGCACCCAGCAAACCATACTTTGAGTTATCCTAGACATGACACTGGTTCACTGAGCTGTTGCTTATTATTTGTAGAACAGTTCCCTACTGCCTTCAGGCCTTTACCCAACTGAAGACCTTATCTTGTAAATGCTACTAAAAGATGGTTACCTGAAAGATCTTCTGTATATTGTGTCATTGCTCAAACTTCCTACACTACACACCCATCGAATAGCATACAATGTAACCTAGGAGAGTTATAAAGACCCATTATCCCCTGGAGGATGGGCTATCTTAGTGTGTGGGACAAATCATGTAGCATGTCAAGACTTCCCTGCCCCCTTTGGAATGGAACGGTTTAAACAGTTTGGAATGCAATCTGAAATAACACTCAACTGAAAGCAGTGGGTGAGAACAAAAAGGGGGTTGGGAAAGAAAGTGGAGAGTGAGACATGAAATAACGACTATATCAATTATGGGAAATATTATACAATGCCAGCATTTACTGTCTGCCAGTAAAAGAAGTTTGTGAGCATAAGCGCCATCCAGTATAATCTCAACATTATGCATTGCTGAGAATAGACCGTATCCAGACTTAATCCTACAACTTTTACTGTCCTTAATATATTCATCTATTGTTCTATTGATAGTCACTCTTTATTTTTTTTCCAGTCTGTTCTAGTTTTTTCTAGTCTCTGGATTTTCACTTTTGAGATAGGCTTGCAGATATTCTTGTCTTCGGGTGTGTGACCATCCTTCAAAACAATTACACTACTCCTGGCAAATGATCTGAGGAAGTTCAGGTGTGTGTGAGTTTAAGGTTCTCTTCAGTTGCAAGTATCTTCCTTTTCGCTGGCAAGCCATGTTTGATCTGTATGATTTCGAATGACATCACCCGTTCATGACATGGTGTAATATGGTTGTACCCCTTGTACTCCAGTTGATACATTGGGGCTCATTATAAATTGCGGTAATTCCTTTACCACCACTCTTCCAGCACAGCCAAACTACAAGTTTGCCGGTAGGGTGGCCTGATTTACCTCCAGCCAAGAGCTGCAGGGTGAGTTAGTCAGGCACCCCACTGGCAAAAAAACTGCTGGTATCACTGGCATCAGTATTACCATTGCTGATCATACCAGCAATCCCCCCATGGAATGGGGATTAACATACCGTTGCCGGCACCTGTAATCTGCCGGAAATTCCAGCAGATCAGGCGTCGGTAACAGCGTTAGGGAGATTTATCATTGTTAGGCCTCATCCCCTCTCCTAGTGAGACCCCCAGCACTTTTTACTGGGCTTCTGGACCTTTTTCTGAAATCCTGAATGAGTGGAGCCTTTTTCCACTGATTCATTCTTATGGGCTCTGTCTTTTGGAACTCTCTTTTCTGTGATTTGCCTGTCCTATGGAGTCTACTTTCTTCCATACCTTTTGAAGGCATCTGTACTTTACTATTGCAGCACACAGCTCCTTATGGGCAGTGTTGCTGGGGACCTTTTGCGTCATCCTTAGGGATTCTTTGTTTTTATCCTACAGTAAATACAGTTCTTAAGGATAGAGAGATACTAAGTATCTCTCCTAAAACGTTATATTCTGAGAGATTGGCACACAGCACCTTATGTGGAGTGCCAAAGGGATACTTAGAATCCCCCTTCTCCCTACTCTTGTGACATTCTAATCACATAGACAACCTTTTAGTTATGGCTGGTGCTAGTGGACGTGTTTTACCAACTATCGTGGGATGTCCATAGCACGGGTAGTGCACAATAGGGGCACCCAAGTACTAACTTGGGGCTTCTTTCTTTTTTTTTGTCATTTCTAGCGTGGTTGCTCTTTGATAGCCCTTCTTCTACCATTCTGGGAGGGGGAGGTCTGTGTGTTTTTTGCCTTTGGTGGGAACCATTGGGTGTCCCTGCCTAGGCTCCAGTGTGATTGGGCAGGCAGAAAGTGGGGGAGGTGTTTTCCACCCCCCCGACCTTTCTCTGCCTGAGTGCCTGAATGGGACCAGCTCCGACATACACCCCTTTCTGTAAGCTGCTGAGAGAGATTGCAGAGTGCTGGAACTGTATATAAGGAGAGGCTCCTGGGGTGAAAAGCAAATCGACCACTGGAAACTGAAGAAACAGAAGAATAAAATGACCAGAGATGCCTGCAGACCCTTTGCAATGCTGTGAAGAGACTATTGCTGTCCTGGCCTTGTTCTCTATGCAAACGAGGACCTCCGAAAGAGGATGACTCCTTCCCTCTGACTGGTGGGAACAACCAGTCCCGAGACGAGCCATCTCCCAAGGTCCTGTAACTTTCCAGAGCTGCGGAACTCCAATATAAGGAGACCAACGACCCATTTTAGGTGCATCATCGTGGAAAGGCCAAATTCATCCAAGTCTTTGCTGAACTCTCAAGGAACCTCCAAAGACACAATCCAACTCATCCAAGTTCCCTCAACAGGAACCAAAGAGTGACCAGAGAAGTTGATGAAAGCTGTGCCAGAGGTCCTCCCTCGAACCTGCTGCTGAGAGATCCTGTCCATTGTCCTGCCTTTCATCATCAGACAAAGGAATCTGGAGGTCGGGTCCAGCGTTGCCACATCAAGGAGAATCCAGCCACAAAAGTCTTCAAACCAAAGGTACTGTGGGGAAAAGGGAAGTGCTTACCTTAATCCAAAAAGTCACTTCAGAGTGTTGGAGTACACATAGAGGTTTCCAGGGCAACCCCCTCTTACCTCAGACCCAAGCCACTGCTTGTGTCCCTTTAGCAAGTCTTTTTAACATGGTCTCCAACGTTGGTTGTATCTTCTTGCATCTTTGAACCTATAGACTAGAAAGTATCCACAGGAACGTTTGTATTCTGCTGCTTTACAAGACTTTGAGCCTCTCTGAACTGCCTTTTAGTTAAGGTTGCGTTTTGCACTTTAAAAGACTTGCTGTGTGAAGAAACTGCCTCTAGAACCTTAAGCTCTGCTAGTGTTACACTAACCAACTGTTTTCCTTCCTAAAAATCGTTATCTTGTATGACTTTGCTAACTTAATTCAATTACTGTGCTACTTTGTGGGTGCGCGTTATTTCTGATAATACGGTAGACCTGTAAAACTCCTGTAACAATTGTAACCGTTCAGCAACTACCAACCAAGTAGTGCCCGTCGAAAAGTATCTAAAAGTATGCCTATGTATGCCTATGTGTTTTGGTTTATTGTGCTAAGTATTTAAAAGTGATCTTTGTGTAAATATAATATATCTATATTTTAATATAAATGTATGTGTAAGTGATTCTTTGATGTTCATTACTAACTAGGTTCAGTGTACTATCCTACAGCTCACATCTTCCTGATAAGCCTGACTGCTCTGCCACTCTACCAAGGTTCCTGAGTAGTACAGACTGATACTAAGAGTTGGGATCTACAAACGACTGGGATAGTTTTTTGAAGTCCACTAACTGTGGACGTTGGGTAAACTTGTCTAACAAACAGTATTACTGTTTGGTGGTATGCCGCCAGATTTACCGGTGGGATGCCACCAAACATATGAGGACCATTGTGTCTTCAACCTTTAGCAAGGCTTTCAATAGGATTTGTGAGCATGGCATCAGTGGAGGGTGTAGCTTTGTACATACCTGTTGATAAGACCTTGGTGTACACACGATTGGATTTGACAGTTCTCCATCTGTGGGTCCCCTGGAGTGGTGAAGGGCTTTCATCAGGGAGTTATCTTTCTTGTAATGTCTATTGATTGTCACTCATGTTGGTTCATTCACCATCAATATCTCCAAGCCAATATGTGCAAGGTTGAATGTTCTATAGTCCTGATGGTATTCTTTTAGTAGTGGAAACCCCAATCTGTCCCCTTTACCACACTCTGTGTCATCTTATCCAGCGTTAGGAGCACCTTTGTCCTGGATGCCCAGACACACATCATCAGTTTTTTCCATGTTTTAATAAGCCAGTCCCGTAAACTCCACACTCAGTGATACAAACAGATAATATATATCATTGGGAGGATACATATCTTCGCCATGATTATTTTTGCACATACATTTAAGTTTAGTTTTAGACATTTGCTGATGTCGTCTGCATTTCCATATATAACTGTAATTTAATGACAGCCTTTCCTATTTTGATTCCATGGATCAAGTTGTCTTCTCTTATGATCTGCGTTAGTTGTTCTATAACAATAGAAACCAGAATGGGAGGCAAAGCACATCCCTGTTTTGTTCCCTTGCCCAGCACAATTTGTCATGGCAGGGCAAGCATTGGTACTCACCTTGTGTAAGCGCCCTCGTACATAAACACTGAGTCGCTTAGTCAGAGACTAGAATAGGAATTTACAACAGACATTGTCAAAGGACTTCTCTGCAGCTAGACTCATCAACAGGCTATGGTCAGCGCTTTTTGTGTTGTGATGCGTGATGTTGAGGATCTGATGGATATTTGTGCTCCCATTTCGACCTTTTGAAAAACTCATCTAGATGGGGTATAATAATCTTTCACACAAAGGGCCTCATCACGAGTTGGGCGGTAACGCCGGCGCTAATAGCGCTGGCGTTATGTGCCCTACCGCCAAACCCACCGGCGCTATTAGCGCCGGATCATGGGTTTGGTGGAACTGGAAATCCCCATTCCCCATTGAGCCCATTCGGAAATGCCCATTCCCCATTGGGCTCAATGGGGAAATTTCGCGCTCTTACCGCCGGCGGATTTCCCGCCGACGGTAAGAGCGCGAAATTCCAGCAGATTTCCCCCCAGCTAAGAGCTGGGGGGAAATCAGCTGAAGCCGTGATTTGGCAGACCCTTAAATGTCGCAGTAATAGCGCTACCGCCACATTTAAGGGTTACCGCCAAACTCGTGCTGAGGCCCAAGGTCTCCAAGCCTTTTTGCCCATTTTCTTGTAAGGATTTTTGTGTTGTGTTCTAAGCAAGGTGTACTTCTCTACTCTGATTTTTAAATGTATTTTATTTATTTCCTATTTCACTTTCTCCAGTTCTTCTTGAAGAGGCACTGTTGTTTTCTGGCCTCTGCCATATTCAGATGTTGCCATTTCCCTGCTGTTCCTCCTTTCCTGCCTGGCAGAGTCTTTCACTAGCATTCCATGGCAGAAGCACTTCAAGCAAGTACCAGAGTATACCTTTGCTTGTCACTCACTACATGTATGTTTCCTAGAAAAATCACATTTTGGTCCTAATTCTATTGTCGTCCGGAAGGAGCAAGTTTAGCTGCCAAATTGGTATCATCTTTAAGCCTAGCTGCAAACAAATGTCCACCAGTGCACAGTATGAGAGTAGGATATTGCCTACATCATTACGAATGGTTGTTCCTGTTGCATTCCCATATGTGAAGAACAAGTCTATATTCAAGTGTGATTGATGAGGAGCTGAGAAGCATGTTCAGTCTCTCTTTGTTGTATTAACTAGTCTCCAAATATCTGAAAGCCCAAGCAGATCTTCGAAGCTAGCCCCCTGCCTGTTTTTATCATTGTGGTCATTGCTTAGGCTGGAACAGTCCAGTGCTTTATTTGGATATATATTATGGTCCCCTCCCATTATGACGATTTGGCATTGGTAGGAGGTAAGCACCTACTATGGGCATTTTAAAATCTGGTCTCACACTAGACACATAAACACTTACTAGAGTTTGAGGTATCCCGTTTAACTCAAGCGAAGTAAACACTAAGGGATCGATTCTCATCAAGGTGTTAAGTAACGAAAAGGTTGCATAAAGCGTTAGCAACCTTTTCGCTACTTACCACCTATTCTGAAGGTGGAGCATTCTTCCGAAGTTGGATTGACTGTGCCACTTTCGAAATATGGGTGCCCGTTGCTAGGAAGGGCTGAAAACCGACCTAGCAACCGGCATTTTCATTATGTGGCACTCCTCCACTTTTGGAACTGCCTGAAATTGGCGCCGAAGTACGACACCAAATTGGTGTCGTTCTTGTGGATGAGTGCCACAAGGATCACGGATTGCATGAAAGCACCATGGTTGTATTTACGGTCCCAGGGAGTAATCCTGCCGCGTACTGGACGTTTCACTTGTTTGCCATTTCATTTTTATGACAATGGGCAGGAGCAGCAGAAAGAGAATGCGAGTTAACTGGGAGGTACATAATATGCCTTATAAAGTCCATTCTGCTTGTCACCGAGCTGCAACCCCAAAGCCACTGGGCGTTTTAAGTGAAAATCTCGAGGTTGCAAGCTCTTAAAATACTTTTTCCACAGCACGTGCTTCCCTCTGAAGATTGATGAAACAGATTTTCTCATACACTGATCGCGGCAACACTTTTGTAAATTACTAATCTCTCGTTATTTCACGACGGTGCTGTCGAGATTCTGCAACCCGCCCGTTCTCCAAAGAAACAGGTGGATTGCAGCCAGGGTACTGTTGTCCTCTGCGATGACGCCCAGGCCCACTTGGGAATACTTGTTGTGCCCGGGCGTCAAGAAAAGGCGCAGTGAAGCATGCTATATAGCACGCTCACTGCGTCTACATAAGAATCGGGCCCTGAGAGGCCATCCAGGTCTACTTTGATCGTCACTGGCCTAACCATATGCTTTGATGCATGAAGATGCTACCCCTTTTAGTGAGCTTAACATACTCACTGTAGAATTTGGTACTTAACCATTACTGGTGATTTTGCTCAAATCTGCTCGAGCAAGATGACTTTCTGGCCGTATGGAAATATCAGCTTCGTTATTTAGTTAAAACATCAGATTATTTCTAAACGTTTAGTTGGTCTTTTTAACCTGTATTCCAGGTAGTTATTTTGCAAGTATTCATTTTTGATTCTACATTTTAATACACTGAAATAGTGATGTGATGATGTGGTGGTGGCGAGGGGGGTCTGGCTGAGGGAAGAAATCTTGTAATGTGAGTGGAGTTCCTAGTCTAGATTATTATTTACAAAATGGGGTTAAATTCTCACTCCCAAATCCAATAAACTATTATTAATTGTAGTCTATTTATCTGTGTAAACTGTGGTTACCCTTGGTGTATACTGTTACGGGCCACTCCGCAGATGATCGGCTGCTATTCTGTTGTTTACTCACCTACTTAACTCTACCTTCAGAGTAGGAACCAAACTCTCCCCCTCGATGCACGTTATGGTACTGTCCTGAGAATCTGGCTCGCTATGAGATTTGGGCTCTTCCAAGCCAATCACAGACTACATGTCCCTTAGTCTTCACAGAGATATTCTTCTCTTTCAACTTCAGTCTAATTCATTTAAAATTATGTTAGCCTGCCCGCCTTGTTCTCTGGGGTTTGATCAAATCTCTGATCCACACTTATCAGTGGATATCTAATCACATCCCTAAGCTGCCATGGTCCTAACCCATTCTCTCTCGTTTATAGTGTTTTTGTTAGGAGCAGTGGTGGAGGACTATGGGAAGCTTGTCCAGCTTGTGGATGACTAACGTGTCTGCCATTTTGAGCCATGGAGCAATACTTGTCCCAACTTCTCAAGAAGCATCTCCACACATTGGTGTTAACATCCCACACGTTGCAGCAACATAGCACTCTGTTTGACAAACAGTTCCAGAGCACACTGGGTAGCTAGCACATGAGACATCTAGCCAGGTTGCCTGGGTTGGAGGTACTTTCAATAGTTTGTCTCGGTACTGTTCTGCTCCTTCTGGCCCTCGAGTCATGCGTCTCATAGACACCCCATCCTAGAAAAAGAACCCTGCCTGTTCAATCAATGTTCTTCACCAGCACTTCCTATAAGCCAAGACGTCTCTGAGGCACTCCTTTCATTATTTATTTTGATTACCTTTTGTGCACTGTAAAGCACCAACTGAGCGTGCAGTCGCTTCATAGCACTCCAAGAGGAAGAAGGGGGAAACGAAGAGGGTGGGACAAGGGATAGAGGGGTCTAAACCTACACATGCTTGGGACATTCCGGATCAGTTAAGTGCAAGGGAGGGGGAGTTGGGACGAGTGCAAACAAGCCAAGGAAAATTATGCAGAGGCAACACAATTCTGCAAGGGCAAGGAAACAAACTTGGATGGTCCACAGATGTCCAGAAGTTCAAGCAACCTGTGCAGCATTTTTCTGAAATGTGAATGCCCACTGAACTCAAGGAGGTGAGCATTTTGTTTCATAAGGACAGTCCTTTTCCGTCCAATAACTCAACCTGTTGCCTCCCTTCTCGAATCGCTTCAAAGGTCTCCTCGCCACTGTAGTCACTCTTCTGTACTGTCTTTGCACCTGGAATCTCAGATGAAAAGAAATTCTTTGTTCTGAGGGTGCTGGCCATTTCTAAAGGGAACACCAAAGAAAGAAAGAATCTGCCTATCTCAAAGTAATATGAACCCACACCTCATATTAAGGGGGGCAAATGAGGGAGAGTGGGGCCACAGAGGTTCATAGCAATAATATGCATTTAATGAAATCTCAAAAAAGGGTTCCTGCATTTCTTCATTACGGTGGGTTTTTCCCCCCACACATTTAGGTTAACACAGTTAGAAGGAACGGATGTATTTCCCACCACATAGCATAAATAATAGATAAGGTAGTAAATGTGTAAGTACTTTGCACCCTGTTGATTTTGATAGCCTAAAATGCAAATATAGATGAGAAACTCCCTGCTTGTACATGGTATGTGTTGATTGCAATAGAAACTAGGGATACTCCTTTCTAGATTCGATGTTCCTGATTGTATAGGATTTTTTGACCAGTTCAGGCTCTCGCGTGTGCCCAAATGGTGTGATCTTGGTCAAAGCGATGTATCTTGTACCTCACTGTGGAGCAAATGTGTAGCACACATAAAGCATTCAGCCTCTAGCATTAAGTGCTGTGTAAGAAGAGCTGACGTTTCAATATCTGTGTTGGACAGGGCCATGATCTCCGCAGACTTAAACCAGGACGGGTATGAGGATCTGGTGGTCGGAGCGCCTGGGTACAGCACTCAGGGGAACTTTCAGCTGGGCAGAGTGTTTGTGGTGTACAGCAATGAATCAGGCTTGCCTCCAATCAGCATGGATCTGGACAAGGATGCTGACGTTCTATTGGAGGGTTTTCAGGTGAGCCAACACTAACCATTACCCTGAAAATGTTATATTGCAATGTGCGTTGAGTATAAGACTAGCACGATGAATCTCATTGACCTCTTTTTAAAACATAAATCTAAGCACAGATTCATTCTCAGGATGACCACCGCCATTATTATGCACACAAGTGAAACAAACACTCTGCATCACGCACCAACATTTCTGTGTAGAGAAAAATGTGGCGCAGAGACCAAATGCCAGCCTCTCTTAGACCAAAACTGTGGAAGAGCTTGTCGTTTAACTTAAACCTACAACACATTCATTGAGTCAATAATCCACTGCGAGTGCCTTCGACAAGGGTGTGGGAACACTAGCCCCTGTACAGGTAGCCGCACTTGGAACTATGTTTATCAGTTCCCACAGAAAGTGGTGAGATGATAATGTAAAAAAATAAATGCATGAAAAAATGCTGGCAACAAGTGTTCCTACATAAATAAAACGGAATGCCCAAAGATGGCTGCCAGATAAAATGCAAAAGAAGCTAAAAAAGAGCCATTTCCATGCCGGATGAGGTATCTGTGCGATTTGCGGCAATGAACGTGAAGAAGGTGCGCAGTGGTAGTGAGGTGGCAGGTAAGTGTACACTGACAGACATCAAATCACCCAAATGCCATAGGTAGCGGAAGTGACATCACCTGCACAATGACATCCTTGACTTTGTGCCCCTAACCACATCACAGAAAGTGATGCCATATGACCTTTTGCCCTGCCCACATAACAGGAAATGACATCTCACCAGTAACAAAGACTACACGTGTGTAATAAATAAAACAATATGTACTGCTACTTTAGTTTTCAACTCTGTATTGACTTAACTATACTGCTTTCCCAATACGTAATGGATGATGATATGCAGGGACCCACCCAGCAGAACCATAAGAGGCAAGGAGCACTTCTTTAATATGGCAGTAATGCCACACACGGCCAGTCACTGTCATTGTCTATCTCTTAAAGCCTAACATGCCAGGTATAGTCATAAAGTGCTCAATACTGCCTCACATGCCAGGCAGCGCTCTAGAATGCAAAATGCAACCTCATCTACCTGTGATGAATCTGAGGATGCCATCACTCCTTTCCCTGAGGTAGCCTCTCTCTATGTGGCCAGGGGACGCCAGACGCTATCTGATCCTGACCCTGGGGGCGGCTATATGAGGGAGGACCACCTGGGGGAGGGGAACCTCAGGGATTACATGATATCTTTGGAGGAAATCACATACCCCATTCCGTTTTTACGGATGTTTCCTCTATTCCACATACCGTCATGGCATATTGTAACACTCTCCATCAACCTCTTCTTAGATCTACTTTTAGTACTCCCCAACAGCCCACAAAGAATAATATGCTAACAACTGGGACGAGGAAGAGGTAGGGAGTAGTAAGGATCACTCCCAATGAGGACCAGTATCAGCTTCATTAATGCCATTCAAGAAACAGTCTTGTAACAGCTGAGGCAAGAAAGAGCAGTGGAGCAATGAGGAAGACTAAGGGCCTCATTACGACCCTTGCGGTAGGGGTTTAACGGGGCCGGTAGAGCTGCCGGCCCCGTTAAACCCCTATCGCCTCATTACGAGATTTTGTAAGCGATATTCAATCAACACTACAGCTAAGTCAATGCCTAGTCTGGGATGCTGAGGAAAACCCTTATTGATGTATTTTTATATCCAGTTCAGTACTCTGGATGACAACCCTTGCATAACACCCCCCTCTTAGAATCCCCCTAACCCCACTGAGCCAAGAAGTAGGTTTGTTTTGCAAATTAAAAGGTTTATTTGAAAATTTAAACAATATATATATATATATATATATATATATATATATATATATCAAACTTCTATAAATAAATTGATAATGGATATTACACTTGTGAATATGAGCAGCAAGAGGTAACTTATGAATAGGAACAGAAGAATAAGGTGGGAAAGAATGCTTTATATGGTTCAAGGAAACGCAAGATGGAATAAAATGCAGTACAGAAATGCCTTGTTATGATTTTAGCAAAAGGTAATATGATCACTTTTTCTTTTGACAATTCACTCCCCCCCTATGCAATACAAGAAATGGAAGGAGAGCACACAGTCTTCAAGAATCCCACAAATCACACTTTATAATGCAATACACAGTTCCAGTTCCCCCAGCAAGCTTAGAGAAAACAGGGATGAGTTTTAAACACAGGCGAATTACTTTAATGTGGTTTGCAAGGAAGTGAAAAGGTGCTAAAATTGCTTTTAATTCCCTCTAGAGGTTCAGGGTAGGTGATAGCTACTTTATATTAGTTCAGGCTCACTTTAACAATACTCTATGAATGATTAGCAGATTGCAAACGAATTTTAGCAAAGAGAAGAAAAAAGCTGCTGATTTCTACAGATGAAGAAATCGGGCCAAATTGCAAATCGCGGTAAATTTCCTAGATTCTAAGCTTTCAGATGAAAGTTAAATTTTGTTCCTAGCCCAAACGGTTCAAGAGATACGGACGATTTAATAAAGGTAGATTTTCGGATTTAAAGTAAAACTCAAAATGACAGGTGACAGCTTGCAGCTGCAGAATTGACAGGTGACAGTTGTGCAGCTTTAAAAATGACAGATGACACGATTTCTAGGAGGCAGTTCTACTTAGGTTAAAATAGTTTGGATTAGATTATTTTAACTAAGAGATTGGGTTCTGCACAGTTCTGGTGGTACTCACAATATATTTTGGGCAGGAATGGGCCTCCCCACGGATCTGGTCAGGTTTTGGACTGGACTCCGGTTCTGGTCTCGGCACTTCACAGCGATCTGGGTCACTGGTTTTGCTCACAGCGGTCTGGGTCAGCTCTGCTCTGCTGGTGTAGCCTCTCTGGATACGGCGGGTCAATCAGGCACCGGTTCTGCTCACAGCGGTCTGGGTCTCTGGTTCTCTCTCTGGCAATTGCTCTTGGCAAAAAAATTCAGACAGCTCACCCGGCTGTTGAATAGTTTGGTTAGGTTTGCTGGATTCTGAAGGCCTGCTGAGAATACGTTTGCTTGCAGTGGGCCTTCTAGGTTCAAAGTTCTGTAGTCTATGTTTAGCTTGGAAGTCTAAGTGTTGGATCTCTGGATGTGAAGTCGTCGGTCAGCATGCTCCGCAGCAAATGGAATTGAATGTCTCTACCTGTCCCAGCAGTCTCTTTTTATGTGTTTTGAAAATGGGTGTGTGCCTGGGCCTAGCTAAGCCTGCCCCTCTCTACTTGTCATTGGCCCGTTCCTCCTCTCTCCTTTGATTGGGGGAAAGAAATTGAGTGTCAGAGTGATGCTGTAGGTTTTATGGTCAGAGGAACCTCCCCTTGTCAAATTGCACACAAATCTATTTCTGATCCAAATACATATTTATCTATGTACCATTTTTCTCATATTATAGGTCCAGTTAACATATTTTCTGTAGCACCAAACCATCCGATCCCTGTCTTTGTACGATGTCGTGTCCACTGATGACAGAATTCTCCCCTTTTCATCCAGATAATGACCTCTAAACCTTTCCAGATTTTACACAAATGTGCACCAGGGATATGGGTTTCAGATGATAAAGTGTCAGATTTTTAACATGCAGACATTTGGAGTAAGACCCTATTTTCTGCTATCAACCCCCCAGAATACACCACAGGGTCCTAACACCTCTTAAAACGTGCACAGAAAAATCACAAGAATAATGATATTACTTATATAATTCTGACAAGTCCGTACTATGAATTATCCATTTTTTAAAAAATTATGCCCTGGTCAAAAAGGGGTGTGGCTTCCCACATCACAGGGTGGAATAACTGGTTTATCCACTTCCCCCAAGCTCAGCTGCTAGCATAGGCACTGCCCCTTCCAGTTCTCCCAAGAGGAAGCCACTTTACGGCCCCCCAATATAACATTGGCCTGAGTCCAGGACAAGGCTTTGTTCAACCTCCTGCAGTCTGCAGGTCCCCTCCCTTAATTCAATCATGGAGGTGTGAGCTCCTTTTGGCAGGGGCAGCAGGATGCAGCCAGGCCTGGGAAGAGTGGCTGAGCAGGTTTCTCCTGTCGGGGGTAGTTGTCAGGCAGAATTCAGCTAAATGTCACTTTAGTTCCCAGTTTAAATCAAAACTTACAATTTTTACATGTACATTAAATAATTACTTCCTTCAAGTCATTTCAGAATATAGTTTTACATTGTATCCACCTCTTAGCAAGTTTTTCCTTGGCCTGGTTCGGGTTCCTCTGTTCAGTTTTACACAAAAGTCTGGTGGTTTTAAAACGCCGGCTTTCTGATAGTGGTGAGTACCGGTATTGCAACCATTTTTGGGATTAAGAAAATTAATTCCCCACAGTTCTGAGTTGCTTTTTGGCAATCAGCATTGCCATTCCCAATGGTTTCAGGCTACTGTGTGTGTAGCCCAATGGTGGTTTTAGGCAGTGCCCTCCTCTGCTCACAACATAGGCAAAAATGGGTGGCAGCCAATTCTTCATGTTTTCCCTGTGCACTCTCTGGGGAGTTCTGGCCATCATGATGTTTTCCATGCCAGTACTGCACAAGTTTATGGTAGGGCTTGGATGTATGGGTAAAAACATCCCACAATTTGCTCGCGGGACCCGGTAAAGACGCCTGGTAAAACCAGGCATCCATAGCGGGTCCCGCGAGCAGACCAGGATGCAAACAACGGGCCCATCATTAACGGGCCCGTTGTTTGCATCCTCCCCATGCCCATTGGCTCGAATGGGAATGGGGATGTACAGGGTCTGGGTTCCTGGAATGGGGAAATACCGGGCCCTCCAAGGTCAGAATGGCCCGGTATTTCCCAATTCCAGGAACCCGGTACCCGGAATGGGGGTACCCATGCCGCAAATAGCAGCATGGCTACCTCCAGGGTCGTAATGAGGTCCTAAGACTGGTAAACTAACGCAACAGTCTCGTCTCTGGAGACTATGCAGTCATTCCAGGAAGTTTAAAATTTTGTCCGCTACAGCTGACTGAGAGAAGGAGAGGAGAGAACTGCAGACGCTGGGCTGTACCACGACCTGTGCCAACCCAAGGACCACACTGAAGGGAACCACACCATAGGAGATGGTGTGGAAGCGAGCCTAAATGTGGGAGAGAGAATCGCAGGTGCAGATGGTTCGCTGCCCGAGAACAGAAGGCAGCGGGAACTACACACTGTAGAAAGGAACACAGCGAGAGTGCAGCGGCTGTTGTGATGCAAGCTGAGCCAGCAGGTTGAGAAGACCCAGAGCAAAGGAACGCAAGAAGCAACCGGTAAGCCCAGGGAAGACAGACGGCTTTGCAGGTTGCCTGCAAGCGTATGCTGCTGGGTAACAATAACACGGAAATAAGAAAACCGAAGCAAGGGATCACAGAGAGCAACCGGTAAGCCCGGGGAAGATAGACTGGTTACCAGGTTGCCTGCAAGCATATGCTGCTCCATAAGAATACTGCAGAAAGAAGGAAACCGAAGCAAGGGATCATAGAGAGCAACTGGTAAACCCAGGGAAGGCAGACGGGTTATAAGGTTGACTGACAAAGTATACCACTTCATGGAAATAAAGTGAAAGACACAAAGGGAGGCTAATTAAGAAGTTAACATATTTGTGAAGAAAACTATGAACGGGTTATTGAACCCATATCTCAAGGGCAAGAGCGAAGTAAAAGGGAATGCAATTGGAAAAGGAACAAAGAACCCTTTGATGAAAGAGGAAGCAAATATTGAAAAGAACTGTGTGAAACAAGGGTGGATAAGCCAGAAGTGGGCTAATGTTGTTTCATGGATGAAAAGGAAAAGGAGAGTATACCACATGAAGCTGAGTGTTAGTAGAATAAAGCCCTGGCAGGAGAGTACACCAGGTGAAGAGAAGTGTTTGAAAGTCTGCATGAAAGTCCTGGCAGGGGAATACACCAGGCAAACCAAGTGTGGGTACACATATAGTATAAAAGAATCTCAAGGAAGACCCATGCCCTTGAGGGTGTGAACTATTGTACATTGCCATGAAGAGCCTGGCAAGGGAAAATACCAGGTGATCTGTGAGTCTGGGATCCACATGTAAAGTGTAATAAAGTGAAAGAAGAATCCCTAGGAAAATGCACGCCCTTAGGATCTAAATCATATTCAAGGTAAAGATAAACTTGCGTAAGGGAGCTATTTCCCCACAAACTGTGAACATGCCAAGAGGAGGGAGTGATCCTCTTGGGTTCAAAGGAACTTAACTATTCTTTAACTATTCTTTATTTGAATTTTACATATTAGTAAAAGGAATTTGGGGAAGGGAGCCATTCCCTGGAACTGTGTACATTGTCCATTTGAAACCTTTTCGTTGGATTTGAACTTTTGTGTTGTATTGGAAGCTTTGTGCACTTTTGAGAATCAGAGACAATACCCTTTGCACCTTAGAGTTTGCTTTAGATTGTGAGGGCCAGAATTGGATTCGGGACACAGGACATATTTTGCTTTGGACATCTTGACAAAGGACAGACCCATTGATTTTGGTTGAGGTAGGGAAATACTTCCTAGATTAGGGATAGTGAGGCATTTTCCATCCCCCATTTGTTTCAATAAATGTTTATAACCAAAAACGATGAGTCCTCTGTGTGCGCGACTCATTCCTGTCTCCTCACATACCCCATAGTGTCATCGTATACCAGGATAATCCTCATATGCCATGTATAATCATTGTATGTTGACAGGTAAAGCCTGAAATGCCAGATATATGGTTCAGCATGTTCGTGCTTTTTTTTTTATAGTGGAAACTTAATTGAGTTCCTTTTGTTGATCTCAATTTGATAAGTCTGTGGAAAGTGTGCTCTGTCAGGAAGAGCCATTTTTCCATGATCACATATGTTGGTCAAGTGGAGAACCGGGACTTGTGCCTAATTGACTGTGTCCAATTCACCCAGTAGACCCCATGTTGTGCCTTCCAATGTTTAATGCACTAACATACTAATATTTCTGCATTGTTTAGACACAGTTGTCTGTGTTTAATAACGTGGATATGTGATGCACCAAACCGCACTCTAAATGAATATGAAAATATAAAATACATCTTTCCAAAAAGCTGTTGGGTAGGACAAGTATTGCGTTGGGAACACAATAATCAATGGTAATCATTTAATTCACTGAGCTATCCCCATCCATTTCTATATACTACATAAAAATACTTTTTTAAATGTAGAAAAGTACTGTAAGGGTGTAGAAGTAGGAGTCTGACACAGTGGTGGCACGGTGATTGGCAAACACTTTTATTCAGGCAAAAATAAAATGGAAACGTATCTCTTCCTAACTAAGAGGAGTTTCCCAGCCTCTACTGAGGAACTAATGAATCGGTCAGAATGTCCAAGTAAATAAGAGTCCACCGTTGTGTCACAATGCCTACTTCTATCCCTCACACTTGTAACTAATAAGAAACTGTCTGTGGATCGTGTTGAATGACTACCTTCTTCTGGACAATGAGCCACAGTTCCAATCGTAGGGGGAATTTCTCCTGTGAGAATGACTCCCTTCTTCTGGACAATGAGCCACAGTTCCAATCGTAGGGGGAATTTCTCCTGTGAGAATGACTGCCTTCTTCTGGACAATGAGCCACAGTTCCAATCGTAGGGGGAATTTTTCCTGTGAGAATGACTCCCTTCTTCTGGCCAATGAGCCACAGTTCCAATCGTAGGGGGAATTACTCCTGTGAGAATGACTCCCTTCTCCAGGTCTCAGTTCCTTTCTGAGAAAAACAAACAAAGTTTCAGTTCCCATTCAAAAGAAAAGTTCCAACTCAAACATCATTCCTTATTGACCATAGTTTTGTTTCACTATTGGGTTCCTGGAGAATGCCCCCTTCTCCAGGTATTTGGTTCTCTATGTCTCCACAGTGCCTCTGGAATGACTCCCTTCCCCGGGTCGTCTTCTGTTTGGCTTCACTGTTCACAATCTTCACTTTTTATGGCCCTGGAGAATGCCTCCCTTCTCCAGGTATTCTATTCTCAATGTTCTTACAGTGCCAGGGGAATGACTCCCTTCCCCAGGCCTTCCTTTTGATTGGCTTCACAATACACAATCTTTGGGAGAACCACCAGGAGGTATTGCTTCCTTCTCCTGAGGTCTCTTGGGTTCACAGTTTACAAGGGCTGGCGGAATGACTCTACTCCCCCACGCCCTTCTTACATTTTAGCATGCAGTTCACACTGCCAGCGGCAATGCCTCCTTACCCATGACTTCTTTGCCCATTTTTGCTTTCACAATTCACAGTTCAATATTACCAGGTGGAATGCATCCCTTCCCCTGGTTTGCTTTGCACTTCAAAAGTTCACTCTTCCCATGAGCTCCCAGTCTTATGGGCTTGGGTCCCAGACCAGTGTATTCCTCCTGAGTTGGTGCAGAAATACTGGTTCACTATCCTGCCATGTACTGTGACTATGAAGATGACTTAGGTTACTCTTCATATAAGGGTGCGGGTCCCTGACCCATGTACGAATGCTTATCAGCCCTTCTGGAGGTCCACCAACCTTCCTGGCAACCCAGGTACTTGAAAGGGGCTTGCTGGTGTTCTTCGGTTGGCCGCTGGGTCTCTGTTGCCCTTTCGGGCTGCTGGCAGCCTTGGTGCTTTCTGGTGTGCTGCAGCGGTTCCACAGCGTTGCTTCTTCGCAGGCTCTGTGTCTCCTGTCGACCTTGCATTCCAGCTGATTCTCGTGCATGGACGCCTGCTTCTCCACGGCTCCGGTCAGTATATCCACAGTGAACCAGATAGAGACAGCTACATCTGCAGGCAGCCTCTCCAGCAACGACTTCTCTGCTTTGGTCTGCTTCTTGTCTCACGGTTCCTCCAGGGATGGCTTGAGAGAGAAGCACTCCCCGGAGTAACCGTGAGACAAGAAGAAGACCAAAGCAGAAAAGTTTCCCATTTCAATTTTGAATGGGCTCAGTGCAATCATGTTTCAAGAGAAACTAGACTGTTCATTCAGGTTCTCGCAAGTGCTCTCTATGCTTCTGCACTTCTTCATCGCAGTACTGATCTTGAGGTCTTTCATGGAATCAATTGGTCTCTCCCTCGTCTAATTACTTAAGGGATACATGCCCCTTGATGAGTCCACACTCTTGATCATCCCACTACTTCCTACATTGGTGCTATGACAAAAACATATAGGTGCACTAGGGAAAGTGTTGGTGGGAGGGGGGTAGGAAGGAGTGTCAGGTTAGGTGGGTTATATGAATACCATGTTCTCCCCAAGTCGTGACTAATCTTCCCCATGAGATCCCCCCGCTGAGATCCGGGGATTCGTCAAAGTACATAGAAATACCTGCTTTGCATAGTTTACAAAGAAATGTCTAACAAAAGTCCCAATTTATACTCTAAAGATGTCAAGGCCAGTAAAATGTAGAAAATGTTTAGTTTCCTTATGCAAATGGACAAAGTGTACAATCCTGCAGGAAATATGGCAGTGGCTCTCTCTGTAAAAGCAGGCATATTTTTGAAAAGGTGTATAGTTTGAGGAACTCATGGTGGCAACAAGTAAAACAGACACAAGTGGTCACAGTTCAACGGTGTTTATTGAACAATGAATTCTGTATGCAGGTTGGAAAAAGGCCTATTCTTATCCTAAATCTAAGATGGGAGCAAGCATCGACTATCAAACGAAAAACAAGGCAGTCCTAGTGTCGTTGGGTCGAAATAAAAGGCCTATACTAAGAAACCAATTGCCAAACCTCACAACTAATACAAAAAGGGGTGTGGGATAGTTCTCCAGAAAAGGAATAAGTGTTCGTAAATAATATGTCAGGATGCAGTAACCTGGACCTCGCTTCCCCATGTTTTGTGCACGGGTTAAGATGGGAGTTTGGAGCACAGTATAGTGTCGGGCTTCTCTGGAATGAGACGACAGTTCGAATGGTAGCTTTCAGGACCGTCGATAGCCAAGCCTCGTTTAACTTGAAAGTTTCTTGCCTTCGAGGGGCCTTAAGTATTCAGCTAAGAAAACAAAAGTTCCTTCAACAAATGAAAGTTCATCAGGGTGCTAAGGATGCACCACTGGGTCCCCCTCTTCTGGGCACTCACCCTTCTCAATTGTTATCCACAGTTTAGATAGGGTGATAGGTTCACCCATGAGTCCCCCTCTTCCAGTCGCTGACCCTTCATGTATTGTATTCCTTAATTTATGTATCTGAAATTTGGATGATAGCTTCACCTCTGGATCTCCCTCTGCCGGGCTTGGACCACTCTTGACTGTCAGTACTCGGGTGATGGCTTCACCCCTGGATCTCCCTCTGCCGGGCTCGCACCTCTCTTGACTGCTAGTACTTAGGTGATAGCTTCATTTCTGGATCTCCCTCTGCCGGGCTCGGACACTTCTTTTCTGGCATCCCTCCTTTGGGTTCACTCTTGCTGTCTCCTCACTTTTGCTTTCACTTTCAATCTTGGGGTGACAACTTTTCACCTTTGGATCCCCCTCTGCCGGGCTCCAACCCCTCTCGATTCATAGCCTCCCTTCACCGGGTTTACTGTGGCTAGTTAAAGACTGTGCAACTAAGCTTGACCCCTTTATCACTGCACTTATTAGCTCGTACTTCTCAACAGAGATTGTACCAATGAAGTTAAATAACGCATGGGTCCTTCCCTCCTCAAGAAACCTATGCTTGACCCTAATATACCTACCAACTATCACCCTATTACGACAGTGCCTTTCCTTCTAAAAATACTGGATATAGCAGCCTGCCTGCAAATCCAAAGATACCTGGAACTCCACCACCTCTTGGGCACACCCAATCTGGCTTCCGCCCAGGCCACAGTACAGAATCTGCTGTACTGGACCTAAGAACCCAAATGGATGAGATCAAAGATAACGGTAAACTAGGCCTCCTCTTACTGGACCTCTCAGCTGCTGTTGATCTTGGGGATCACAAATCCCCTGCCAACACCTCTCCTTGGCCGCATTCTTTTCCACAAAAGCCGTAACCTGGATTGAATCCTTCCTGTCCAACCATACCATGCAGGTCTTCTCCCCTACTGTAGTGGTCCATCCAGCCCCAGTCACCTGTGGAGTTCCCCAAGGCTCCTGTGCCTCCCTGACACTTTACAACATCTTCACTACACCTCTCTTTGATCTCCTGGACGACTTGGGTATCACCTACACCAACTATACAGATGATACCCAAATACTCCTCCCCATGACAGGCACCTGCAATACGGAATTGAACCTGTTGAGAAAAACTTACCAAACCATCCAAGCCTGGATGGCACAGCATGGCCTCTGCTTAAGTGATGAGAAAACCGAGCTCCTCATTATAGGTTCACAATCTTGGCTAAATAAACTCAGTAAACACTACAAATCCTTCATCATTGATGGGAATACTATCACGGTTTCAAAAGAAGCAAAAACCTTGGTAGTATACCTAGACTCCTTCCTCTCCCTAACCAGACATGTCAACTCTATTGCATCTGCTGCAGCTTACATTTCCAAACACATCAACACCTGCAGACCATTCCTGAGTTCAGATATCTGCATCACGATTGCCAGAGCCCTCATCCTTTCTAGGATAGACTAATGCAAAGCCCTCTTTGCAGGCTCAAACACTCACACCATCAAAAAACGACAGGTCATCCAAAATAATGCGTTAAAAGGTGACCTTAATATCACTAAAAAATCATATATCAACCGCAGATGTAATGTCCACTGGCTCCCAGTCCACAAGCGTATTGTATTCAAAACTCTCTCCCTGAGTCACAAGTTCTTGGCCAACACTGCGCCCAGATACTTTGCAGACAAATTCTCAAAATTGCAATCCAATAGACCAACACACGCTTCCTACTCCCACTTATTCACTATCCCCAGATACAAGCGACAGAAAGCAGGGTGTTGCAGCTTCCCAGTGGCAGCTGCTAAACACTGGAACGCCATTCCGCTCTCACTAAGATCAGAAACCTCCTACTCGACGTTCCGTAAAGCCCTCAAACCCTGGTTATTCACACAAGATCTGCAAAACCAGCTGTGATACCATTGCCCCTTCATGTTCACCTATGTTCTTATGATAACAAGCCTTAAGTTATATGTACTTAATGAATGTATCCTTCCACTGCAAAGACCTCAATCCAGCACCCTTAAGCGCAAACTAGCGCTCAGATACCCCCGGGTTCGGTGCACTTTACAAATGAATAAATAAATAAATAAACAGGATCTCCACCTAGAACTTTTACCTTGTAACATTAATGCACATCTGGGCAATGGGTGTCAGCTTTCTATGCGTATGACAAGGAGAACAATTCACTCTAGTGGGTAAGGTGATGCCCTGTGGACCTGAACACATGGCTTCTTACCACAGCTTCGGCACTTACATAAAAAATGTTTTGATGCGTATGAACCTCAACATATTTATAACCTCAGGTTGTAAACATGTCAAAACAAAGATAGTTGTATAGTATACTTACTCTTCCCTCATCCTTTTTGTTTTATTTGTGTTTTATAATGTGCCAATTTACAACAATGTTGTTTCAAAGAGTCAGCAGTAGGGAAACAACTGATTAGGGGAAGTGGGAAGGGGAGGAGTCCAAAAGAGACAATGGTAGTGCATTAAACCAACAAAGGTAAAGTATGCTATAGTGTACAGTCCCATTTGACAACCGAGTTAGTTAAGACAAATGGATTCTATGTCATAGTTGCACGGTCACAGAGCGGCCTTTCTAAATTGATCTTTTTTTGGTTCGTTCTTTTTAAAAAGGTCTTTTGACCTGATATCAACAAATCATATCATAGCAAAAACATCCCTAAAACAAAGAAATAAAGAGACAGTTCAAGTGAACTTGCTCCAGGTGTATGTAGCACCTCGTCGCGCCACCCCTGATTTGAACAGGATGCTGCTCCCTGCAGTATTGCACGCTAAGGAGCCTCATTCAGCAGGACATGAAGGGTCATTAAATGGAGGCGTAAAAAGTTAGGCTCAATGTTTTTACACCTCCATTAAATTCCCAGCACCATTTTAGTGCCCTTTCAATCCGTACGAGGTGCATACAGGAGAGTTTGCATCTTTGCTTTGCTTTCCTCCTCCGTCTCAGGAGAGCATTTCATTTTACGCCTGCATAATATTTTCATGCAAACATAAAATCAGTGGATTCCTATTGAATACGCATTTGCACCTGTTAAATAGCATGTGGATTCCATTATAAAATGCTGTTAATTTGCAAGTAGTGTGACGAGTGAAGGGGGTTTCCACTTGTTTTACTTTTCACTTTGTCACTACGATTTGTAAACATTTAAATTTAAAAGTGCTTGCAGGGTACCCAGCAGCATGTAAGTGCAAACATTAGTGGCCCCCTGCATGCTCGTTGGAGCTAGGTATGTGCCATATCAAATGTCTGAAGTACATATGATGAGCCCGATGGGCACTATAATTGAATTTTGACTAGATTCTCAGACTAGCTTCTCATAAATAAACCCCCCCATTATAGATTATGAAACGTGTACCCTGTTTTATTCCAGGTAACTTGGGTTTCTATATTCACACGTCTGGCCCATATTCAAGGAAGGCAAGGAACACCCCTCTTCACAGTGAAAGCAATTTCTTGCAGTAGAGCTGGACCCCCAAACATCCCATTGCATAGCTTTGAGCCAGCAGCCTGGCATGAAAAGAAAGGATCTCCCTAAGTGGGAGAAACTTCTTTTGAGGACTGTGAATCAGCAGACTTACAACACTTCTGCAAGCCTGAGGAAGAGGAAGAAGAAGGTTTTCAGGAGATCATTTTAGATTAGTTCATCCAACCTCTCCTACTCTAGTACATTTGATACATTTTAGGGAGATTGCTCATTCAGCTACTAGAAGTCCACGTCAAAGAGAAACGTGGTTATTATTATAAATGACCACCTACGAACCCAAAACTTTGAATCATCTGCGCGCATCTTTTCTGCCTTTCAACCGCAGTCTGCTAAAACCACTAGTGAGTTCTGAAATGACTCCCAGGTGAGACCGACTTGTCTCCCCATCCAGTCGACAAGAACATGTCAATCTACTTGTAGCAATCTAGGTTCCTGGTGGTGGCAGTAACAGGAATCTGTCCTTGGAGGGAAAAAGTGGTTGGAACCTCATGGGCGCAATATCACTCTTACTCTGTTTTCCACCTCAGCCAGTCAAAGGGGTGTTTGGGGTTTACCCAGAGTTAAGCTCTATAGAGTGCTGCATAGACCGCATGGGCACGGTGCACTTTTAATGTAGGTGCAGTCTGTTTACTACCAAAATGCTTATAAACTTTGACCTTGCGTCTAGCCAAGGCTACTGTTTTCCTGGGGGCGCCAGGACCCTCTCTGACTAAAACACCCCCCAACAGTCAAAGGACTGGACCTTTTCAATCCCGTCTCCATGCAGGTTCATATCTAATCTAGGGTAACATCTTGAGTGAAAGGCTGTACATTAGGTCTTAGTGACAGTAATCTCAAGGCCCTTTGCTTTCCATATGTCATCAACTTTGTCAAGAACCTATGTATAGACTGTTAGCTGTTCTGATATAAGAGCATGGGCCTCTGCAATTACAAATATTGCATGTATTGCTCCATTCATTCATGATGAATGGGCATCTATTGCAGTTATAAGTGTGTCCACAAAACTTATATAGACTTCGAAGTGTTGTGATTAAATGGAAAGTTACACTCTTGTGGGCGTGTGTATCTTCCCCATTCATGCACCCCTTGCCACGCCCACACATCCCGGATACGTCCCCAGGAGCTTCGGCATGTGCTGCTTCGGCTGTCTGCTATTCAAGTATAGCATATGCTGCTCAACCAGGCATACTTTAATACGAAACGCTCAGAGCAGAACCTTGTTCTGTGAGTCAGGCGTATATATTTCTGTGAATTGCACATTCTTAAATTAAAACCTTTTCACTAGCAATCTCGCTCCTGGAAAAGCCCTTGTGAATTGGACCCAATATTTCTTAATGGCAGACTAGTGGGAAAGCCCTTTGTGCTGTTACAGGCGATATCATTGAGGAGCAGCCCAAGGGGTGAATCTCAACCCTCATGTATTATCTGCCATTTCTCTTGAGCATCCATTGTGCCGAAACAAGAGAGAGAAATCCAGGATTCTAGCTTTTTCTTGAGGGCAGAATAGTATCACCTGCATTTGGGTAACATCAGTACAGCTAAACTATATAACAATAATATCACCTTTGTATATAACAGTGCACCCAGCGTCTTTCTGGTGCTGGATTGGCTTCCCATTGTGTGCATGATCCTTTGATGGTGGGGGGTCGTGCTATGGCAGGCATGCACCTACACAGGAGAAGGTCCAACGTATAGGTGCATGCCTGCCATAGCACGACCCCCCGGTGTCCTGCGTGAATCGTTTTGAGTATATCAGAGGCCCCAGGGTTCATGTATGGCGTGCTTCCACTTGGACTCTCCAAGGAACCCTGCGGCAAGACACATTGACCCTGTGGCTCACGGTTCTACGTTATTTCGCCGCAGTATTTTTCATCGCAGGTTTTTTCATCGCTGTTTTTTTTTCTCGAAAAACTCATTGCTTTTTTTTTTCTTTTTTTGGGGGGGGTTACCCCCCGCAACCCTTAAAAGGTCCTCCTTTTTTTTTTTTTAATTCGCTTACACCCACAACCATATATTACATTTTTTAACCCCCCGCCAAAAAAAAAAAACGAGTTTTTTTTCCAAATAAAAATGGCGATGAAAAGACATGCAATGAAAAATACTGCGGTGAAATGCGTGTATACCGTGGCTCACAAACACTCCCGCCGAATGTGTGTTTACAACATGCTCTAATCACTTTTGTTATTACAACCAGGAACACGTAAGTACGAAACAGCTACATACTGGTTCCCTTAAACATGGCAGTGGTTGTGAACTTACTAACTCCCTTGGAGGTGATCCCCAATCCTCGTTCTGCACCCCCTTTCCTGAGCAACATCACCTGTAGCCCCTTTCAGCATCTTATATCCAATGAGAGGATTGAGAGCAGGTATCCTAAGTTAATAAACAGGCAGACTAATCCACCTCATTGGGGACAAGCGTGGGTGAGGCTCCTGGGAAGAGGAAAGGGATATCTGTGCCCACAAAATAAAGTGGATGTGCAGCTCCAGCCTGTGTACTGTACTCTTTGCCGCAAAAATCATTTCCAAAACTAGTGATGAGCACTTTAACTTTTTTCCAATAGTTTGGGTGATGACAAATGTCACCTTACTTCTTCTTGTTTGAGTACGGCCTTACCATCCCCTTACCGGCTGCGATCTGTGTGTTATCTCCAGGTGCCAGGTTCGAATCCCAGCCAGGTCAACTCAGCCTTTTATCCTTCCAAGATTGATAAATGAGTACCCACTTTGGTTGGGTGATACTTGTATGGAAATATGATAACAATCATTATCATTACTACACTCGACTCAGGTACCCTGGTTCCCTGAAGTGATCACTCCCCTCAGATCATGTCAACCAGACACCCAAGGGGCTCTGCTCCCTTTAGGGAACGGTCGGCCCCACTGTCACGTGTCACTGCACTCCTGCAAAGCTCCAGAGGCGCGGGCAATGCAACACTGCTGCTCTGGTGCCATTGTTCTTGCTTAGTACAGATGCCTCCCCAGCTGAACTTGCCTGGACAGGGGGCATCAGTAATGGGGTCAAGCTGGTGGCTTGAGGGACTGCTTTTCGAATCTTAAGTGTCAAACATGCGTGACCTTGGTTTGGGGATGCAGGAGAGACATCAAACTTGTCAGTATTTGCCAAGGCCACCATATCCCTGTCACTCAGCTTTCCTTAAGCCACCAACTGACAACTCTACTCACACAGACTCCACACAGACACCATGTTTAAATGGGCTGGGTTATAGTAGTACATGCTGGGTTCCTCCACTTCCAAGTGCTTTAAAGTTGGGCCTTAGTGTTGCCCAGTTCAATGGTACCCAATATCTTGACCTCACAAGGATGATTAGCAGAATTCACATTAGCGAGATTTTAAACTGTGTACTCTAGGTGTCATGATTCGCCGTTTACGCCCTTTTTGGACTTCCTGGTCCATGGTGCAAACAGGTGAGATCGAGGGCTGAGTGTGACACCAGGCTGAACACAGATGTTTGAGCAATTTTTCTTGGATCCCTTCTCGAAGTGGAACTTATGAAAGAGCACATATCACACTGTAGCCATCAATTCACAGCATCTTGATGTTCTGGTACTTCCGGAAATGTGTCAACGGGCCGGTCATTTTTGCTATGTCTTGTTGCATCCATTATGTGGGGCATTCTTTAAGTCTTCGCAACCCGCATGGCCTCACCAGGTTATATCTTGAAAGAAGCAGGAAAGACTTCTTTGACTAGAGTAAATTTGCTAATATAGGATAAACATGTCTGGTTCTCAGACTCCCGAGTTTATATTTTTTCGACTTAGTCGATTTAACAGTTCACGCAAAACTTTACTGCTTCGATGGTAAAACATTAGTGCTTCAATTAAAGTATCGACATCCTTGACTCTAACTGTCACGGGACGCAATCTATCCACAGGCTAACGTGGTGGTTTGAGGCTAAAGCGCCTGGTCTGCTTCTGTGGTGTACTTGCCAACCATCTGACCAATCTTGGGTAGGCAAGCAGTCCAGGAATATATGCATTGAATTATTGATGCGGTCTCCAAGTGTTTCCTCACATAAAGATCTGTTTACCAGAACTACCCACTGCACACCCCAACACTGCATCACTGAGGGACCTGTGGAGTGTAAAAGCAGTGACACTGTCCCTGTGCACCGAGGGGCGCTTCCGCAGGCCATGTAGTCTCTCCAGCCCAGGGTTAGGGACACTGACGGAAAAAAGATGTCTTATGAACAGCGCACTCAGGAAGAAAGTGCAAATAAAGAAATACAGTGAAATCCATTAACTACATCCCTGTGCTTACCTGTAGATCTGAAGGCTATTTATTTATTTAAGCTGCTCACCTTATTGCTTCGCTGCACTTCAATTGGAGGCCTGTGTGATGTGGGTGCTCGCTCTATTGGCTTCAAGTTATTATTGTTCATAAACAACACTTTTTCCCATTTAAGACAGTATATTCAAACCTGATGGCACCTGCTAGGGTGCTTTTGACTTTTAAAGATTTTGGGGATCATTTTACAAGTGCCCAGAGCACAGAATGTGGTGCTAACGTTTGAATTCCCCTGTTTGTGATCTGGGGCATTTTTGTCACGTTTGCAGATGGAGTGGAGACAAAGATTGTGATTACCTTGACCACCCGGCGTCCCCGCTACGCCTGCAGAAATTGAATGTTTTGCCACCAGTATGACATTTTCACGCTGGTGGAAAACCATTGGATTCCTACGGTATCTATCTGTTTTTAGGGAATACAAGTAGCAGTATTCCATTAGAATCCTTCTGTAAGTGTTAATTGCATACACTACTTTTTTCAGTACGAAGTGCAAAAAGAGCCCATTTACCTTCTTTCGCCAGGTTTAACACGTGTTTAGCACTTTTTAGTGCAAGTGAAAAAAATGCATGGAGGACACCAAAGTGCCGGAAGTGCAAAGGTGGGTGGTTCCCTGGAAAATGAGGCCTTTTGAGGACCATGTTCGTGAAAGGGTCACGCCAGCTTTACTAACTCTTTTTGAGTTTTTCTCCGTTTTTGCAGGCCCAGTGGGGGCATGGAACCGGATTACTGTAGCCCCTTGACATTCCCACTCCGTCTTCAGAACCGAATAGTTTTCCGGCAGCATCACTTTTTGATGCTCGTGGAAAGTCGCTGGATCTCCATAGTATCTGCCTGTTTTTAACACCTGCTAAAAGCCGGCGGATTCAATATGAATTTATTGTAAATGCCGCTTGAAAGCATAGATGTTCCTCTATAAAGTGCAAAAAAAGTGTTAGCCTTTGGCATTTCTTTTATTGCAATTGGTGGTGTGAATGATGAAAGTTCTGCGCATGGCAAAACAAATTGCACAAAATAAAAAGCACATAACCCCTTTTTAGTGTTTCTAGCCCCGACGAGCCAGGCATGTGCTCTGTAAAGCGCTTTGGATTAAGGCGCTATATACATAACACATCATTATCATCATTATCATTATAAATCATATCGAGACTGGCCAGTGGTACAATCCAGCAGTTCCTGAGATCATTCTGGAGAATAAGATCCACTGAACTTTGAAGTCAAGCTGGTAGGTTGTGTACCAGTCGGAACACAATCCTCCTTTAAATCTCACACTCAGCCCTGAAAGTCGTTTTTAAGGCAGTTTAAGGGCGCCCGTCTTTAAATTAGAATTAGGGATCACTTTCAAGGGGGTAGTCGTGCTTGCTTGGTGGGATATTAGTGATCTGAGGCTAGGATAATCTTGAATAGGAACAGGCACCATAATGTGGGCGAATTTCTTGAGAGACTTTGTTTAGAATGTATCGATTTGGGTTCGCTGTTTCGAGTTGGAGAAGCTCTTTGTAGAGAGCCGATGCCATAAGAGGTGATGAGTTTCTGTGGGATAGCGGTAGATATTTCACCGTCTAAGCTAAAAAAAGTTGTTTTGAAAAAGGGGATGGAACTCGCGATGGAGAACAGTGAAGGACACCTCCTGTGTGCTCATAACAGGGAATGTCTGATGTCAGGGATGCTGGTGAGTGCTGTATGGCTTTAGGGTATCAGAGTTGACATTCCACCCACTATTGCCACCTTTAATTTGCAGACAGACCTCCTTCCCCAAATGGCTGCCTGTCGGGAAATAGCAGATGTGCTGCACATGCAGGAGGTGGCGGCAGCAGGGGATGGGAAAGATAGGTAGGGGGACGCGGTGGCAGAAAGGTGGCGTTGGGATGCAGAGGAGTGTTGTTATGTTAAAGGTATTTGTATAGCGCACCGTCACCAGCGGAATTGGTCCCCAGGCGCTCAGGCGGATCTGCAAACAAGAAGGCGAGTTGGGTTAGTAAGGTGAACAGGGAGTAGGATAGTGAGAGAGGTGGTGTACTGTTGGCTTCAGTTCGGTATACACTGTGCGCTGAGCTTTGGTGCGAGTATCGGATCGAAGGCAAGCCTCGTCTGCTGTTGGTGCCGCTTATGTGTTGTTTGTTGTTTTTGCGGTGTGATGAAGGGAGCAGTTTGAGAGTAAGGCAGAAGGGAGCACAGTTGTGTGAGGGGAAAGGCGCTGGGCCTTGCCGGGATGATGTGTGGGAGTTTGAGCAAGCGGGTATGCCGGGTGAACGGCGATGGCAGGAGTGCCCTCTGTATTAGAGGAGGCCCCGGAGCGAGCACTACAATGGTGCTTTCCCACCTAGGCAAATCAAGGCTCGGGAAACTGGGCTTCTGCAAAACTGGCAGGCGAGGCGAGACTTTGTGAGCTTGACGATATCCACTTTTCGATCGGCCTGTGTGAAAAGGACCGGTGCCTGTGTGGAATGGATTTTTGATTCTTCTGTCGCAGAAAATGGGCATATGTACAGCATTCTTAATGTGGAGATCAGGCTATCGTTTGGGGCCCAGCATTGTTTTGCATACTTGAGAGATGGCGCATTATATTCAATTGTCCATCAAATTCTCTGCAAGTCAAGTGAGACACTTTTGAATTCAGCATGCGGGGTAGTAGCATGCACTTCAGCGGTCATGCCCATATGTGGACCCTTCACTTGCTGTGCACAGGGCTTCAAGCTGAGCCTCGCTGAAGAGCCCCAACCAGGCCAACACTTCTGCATTGTTGTCTGTGTTCACATGCAGATGGATTCCCAGCAGTTTGGGGTAGACTAGAGTTTCCAGAAAGATTATCTGGCCCCCAAGTCTTCACCTTTAGAGCAGTGCTTAATGTGGGCCGGGGCCTGCCGCGGCCGGGCCCCGGCAGTCTCCAAAAAGTGGGACTGAACCGGGCCCTGGTCCTACCACAACATTGGCGGGATGCATTATCCCGTCGCGGCTGATGTGCCTGCAAGGAAGTCAGGCAAGCTGACAGAAGTGGCAGCCAACCACAGCGACACTGTGACTGGTTGCCACTTCCGTCAGTCATAGTAACTGCATCTGGTGACCCCTCGCGCGAGAGGTCACCAGAGGCAGTTACTGTCCCTTTGTTTCCCCAGGTCGCCGAGGCGTCTTTAACCCTCGGTGAACCTGGGGATTCTTCGACATATTTCGAGGTTTATAAAAGATGGCTTCGAAAGTACACATTTGAAGCCTTTGCCGACGGACAATTTTGTCCGAAGTCAAAGCTTTATAAAAGATGGCTTGAATTGTGTACTTTCAAAGCCAGGGGCGTTGCTAGGGTGGGGCTAGGAGGGCTATAGCCCCTGATCTTTTGGTTGTAGCCCCAGATAGAATCTCAGGAGCTACAGCCAAAAGACTAGCTAGCCCCCAGTCCCAACAGTTCCGACATCAGCGTAGCCCCGGGTCTTTTCCAGACCTAGCAACTCCCCTGTTCAAAGCCATCTTTTATAAACCTGAAATGTTTAAAAAAGATGGCCTGAAAACTAGGCAAACCGTAGGGTATGCACACAAATATATATAAATGTTATATATTTGTGTGCGTACCTTACTATGGTTTGTGTACTTTGCAAGCCATCTTTTATAAACGTAGAAATATGTTACATATTTCTATGTTTAGAAAAGATGGCTTGCATAGGACACAAACCATAGTAAGGTAGGCACACAAATATATAACATTTATATATATTTGTGTGTATACCCTACGATTTGCGTACTTTTTAGGCCACGCCCGTCCCACAAGCCACGCCCCCAAATGAGCCCCCCCCTCGATTTCTTACCCCACTCAAAGCCCTGCTTTGGAGTATATAATGGACACCGCAAACATCTGTAGCATTTACACTTCCACTTTAGGGCTGTTATTGGAGCTGTTTTGCAAGCATAGTGTGGGGGAAACTACACCATAAAAAATAAAATGCATAAAACATTCCTTCATGTTTTTCAGCCCTCTGGCCGCTTTGGTTCTGCAGTGGCAGCGTTGGATTTCAATGATGATGGAATAATGGATCTTGTTGTTGGGGTACCATCTGCTGGATCACAGCATCTCACCTACACAGTAAGACATGATAGACGGATATTTGTGTTGATTATTTTTTGTGGTGGTTTTAAACGAAATGAAACTTTACAATGACGCAACCTGCTCTAAGGTAGAAATTATGTACATATCCTTCAACACTTTGCTTCTGAAAACTACAAGAGAAAACCATCTGAGCTCCAGGAAGCAGTGAATACCTGTCTATTTAATGGGACCAGCATCAACACCCAAACCAACGTAAACCTGCTGGAGAAACTCCATACCAACTGAACCAACACAAACAACTCACAGCAAAAAGACTATTGGACAACAGATTCTTTTGGGGCAGGCTCCTCGCAAACTTAATGAAATTGAACCTGCACAAACTTGCGCCTGAAGGATTATTAGAAAACAGACTTGTTTGGGTTGGACTCCACCCAACCTTAATATAATCAAACCAGTAATATCACAAACATCTACCAGGCTGCCCTAATCATTTGACAGATGTTGCCCTATTACCTCACAATTGGATGGTGCCCAATGCCTTCATTTTCCACACTCTACCCCTCGTTTGTCTACTCCCCTCTTCTCCTCCACTTAACGACTCAACCCTAGAATCTCCTACAACCTTATACTGCACACAAATCCTCCCACCCAGAGATCTCAAATGATTTACACTGATCACGCCAACATTAATGGAGCTACGTCGAAGCGCACGTCCTTAGCTCCACCTCCCTGCCCCCCACATTTCCACCAATCCAAACCCAAAGCGTTGAAATGTATCAAAACTTGGGTACTCGTGTCTCGATTTAACACCTACCCCATTGTCATCACCACACCTGTAGAACTAGAGCGTCACTTAGGATTCGGGTCCTTCCTACAGCACCCAACAACAGCACAGATTTTGTATCTGCGTCTCCTTCAGTCCCAACCCCTTCGAAAGCCAATTGCAGCAGCGCCACCAAAATGGGAGAAGGGCACTACACAAGATCATTTGACATCACATTACATTGCATTGCCACAAGCTCGGTAGATAAGGCAGTCTTGTAAATCGATTCACTGTCCTAACTTCAGTTTCCCATTCAGAAATCCACAATCCTACAGCTTGCCTTCATCATTCTTCTCCTGTTCGAGGTTCCCCTTCAACTCTTTAAAGATTGTTGGGCACACGGGAAGAAGGCTTGAGTAAGCCTGAAATTAAAGGCAAATAGTGTACGAGTCCTGGGACTCCCCGTATCGAGCAACAATGGGCTCAGAACTCTTCCAGCCATGCAAAAGTGAAATAAGGTCTGAATTTGAGATGCTTGCAACAATGTTGCACCACAGCCGGTATTGGATCTCAAAGCATCTTGCATTGTCAATTGCTACCAAATGATTGCTGCTTCACATGTAATAAAGGAAATACACCATATATTATGCTCTTAAGAAAAGCGGAGGCCCTAATCGCAATGACCAGAGCTAGAGGTCATGTCTCTATACTGAAAACGCCTTCTCTATGGCCCTCAGGTCTTTTCCCACCTATCAGAAAATGGGTACACAGGCCATTGCTTGTGGTCAAATAACAAATCCTGAAACTATGAAAAGTGACCAACCGCCTGAACGTTGATGACAGCGTTCAGAATCTCCTCGTCGTTTCTGCAAGAGAAAAAGTCTGATGTTACCGGAGAGATCCTCCCAGGATCCACCCTAACACATAAGTCCTCACACCCTCCACTCCACACCATGCCTGAGACTGGGTGATCTGATCCCCACTCTTTCCTCACCTGATTGCTTGCAGATCCCTTGTTAACAAACTGCCCGCCCTCCCCCTCCACTGTTTGCTCTCCACTCCCTTGTTTCTTTGCTTATCTCACCATGTTCTTCCCCCCTAAGATTGTAAAGCCCTACGCTGCTTTCCGAAGCTAGGTCTGTGCTCAATAAATACCATAATAATAATAATGGTAACAGCAATGGGATCTTCCTGCAGACTTTGAGCACACCTGACCTGCCTTGAAAGACTATTTTGCTAGATTTCACCATTTGTACATTCCAAGCTTGTGTGCGCTGTTTCCCTCTGGGTGGTCTATTGTATTATTCTTCTCCCAATGTGCTGTCCTAGTGGGTGAGTGCTCGACTGAAAATATGCCATGTGTGCAAAGGTATTATTGTCGAGGTGTGGACTGTAATAATAGTTCTGTTTTGTACCTACCTTAAACTGGGTTAAATGTAATATGAACCTTACAGTGGTAAGTATAGTGTTACGCATTCCTCAATAAAATTTGCAGTTTTATATATTTATTTTAAAAGTAGTACTCTTATGCAGCACAGAGAGCTCTGTGTATGCAGGGAGAGGAATTGACCAGCACATGCTGATAGCTTCTCATTGCAGAAGCAACAGCAGCACATACCACTTTGGAAATCTGAAGATGCCATGCACTCTCGGAGATCACAATTTGAACAGTGGCTTGTTGGCAGTTCTATTGCAGATAATGGAGTAACACAGGGCAATAATTAATGGTGTAAGTCTGCTCTCCCCACATAATAATGTTTTTTTTTGCGGCTTCTTGTTTTAAACACAGCATTTTATCCTCAATAGGACGAATGACCTAATAACATTTAGCACAATTTCCAGAACTTTCAACAAGACTCAACCAATCAGCAACAGGTGATTCTGGGCACTATTTGCCCTTAGTTGCTTGGACGCTCTCTTTCCCATATGGCCCGGCCATGCAGAAGACCATTGGTGCCTGCCGTGCTTGTCTACGTTCTCTTGCCCCTTCTCCTCTCTCTGTGGCCCACCTTAGAGCCTTGTTGCTCCCGGTGTGATACTATCAATCTCTTTTTGATGGCCACCCTTTCTCACCACAGCACACTTAGCATGCATTGGCCTACCTCTTTCCTGCATCTGCTGTGCTCACATAGTAATGTGGCATGCCGCAAGAGTAAGTTCCTCTCAAACCTACTCGCCCCTTCTTCCACTGCTCCAACACCAGGAACTAAAAGCATTATGACGCTCAGGGTGGGAATTGGCAGACATTAGGTACCCTAGCCCTCCTTCACTGGCCTTGATTTGCTTGGCCCTGCTAAATCAGAGTCTTCAGTCACCTAATGGCCACCATTGCCTACCCCATTTGGTGCTAATGCTTAAATAGTCTGTCTCAGACTAAACTGGATTTTAATGCCCAACAGTGAGGAGACTATAACAATAGTCTCAGTCTGCATCTCAGGCCAATAACATGGGAGAGGAGCATTAACTGCCATAAGGGGCTAGTTATAGGGGGTCCTTACGAGCTGGTTGGTAAGGGGTTAACAGCGCCGGTAATGGTGCCAGCGCCGTTAACCCCTTACCGCCCTATTACGAGTCTGCTTGCGGGACCCGCTAAGGGCACCTGGTAAAACCAGGTGCCCTTAGCGGGTCCCGCTAGCAGACCACGGAGCTAACAACGGGCACCGTTAGTAACGGGCCCATTGTTAGCTCCCTCCCCATTCCCATTGAGTCCTATGGGGGCTCAAATGGGGATGGGGATGTACCGGATCCGGGTTCCTCGAATGAGGAATTACCAGGTCCTCCAAGGTTGGAATGGTCCGGTAAGTCCTCATTTGAGGAACCCGGACCTGGTACCCGGTAAGGAGGTAACCATGACGCAAATTGCAGCATGGTTACCTCCAACCTCGTAATGACCCCCATAGACTTTAAATGTTTACTAGGTAGTGCTCCAGAATACCTTACGGCAGATAAAAAATGGCCACACGTAAACGTAGTTTACATTCTAATAACCAGATGTTATTGACTCAACCACGCACGATCACAAAAAAACTAGGCAGAGCAAGTTTTGCAGCCTGGGGCCCAAAAAATTGGAATATGATCCCAATTCATCTGAAACAATGTGCAACTCTACAGCAGTTCAGAAAGTGTTTGAAGATGTTTCTGTTTGAAGGATAAAATTGATTTCTGCCCCTTAAACTCCTGCCTCTTTTTATGACATTGTCTGTCATTTGATTCAAAATGACCTTCTAATCCCCTTATCTGAACCTATCTGTTTCTTGTTGTTTTTGTCTCTGTAAGCGCCCTGAGACCCTTGGGTGAGAGTGGCGCTATATAAAAAACGACTTAGTTAGTAAGTAATTAGTACCCGGCAAGGGTGAACCAGAATGCAACAAGCAATGTGATTGGCCCTCGCCGGGGAATTACCAGGCCGGGAATCCCTTGCACGCACTACTTGCCTTTTGTTCCCAGCGGAGGGCGTGGTGGCCCCTTAGCCAAAGAGGAGGCTGAAAACGGGGCAATCCCTGCTTCGAGTCTCCCCATAGCTGGAGGCTGCCTTCGTCCCTTGCCGGGGACTCAGGTGAGGTTTTTTACCCTCCACCCTCCTCCCCTACAAACTATCACCTCCCTGCCCTCCCAACCCCACTTACCTTCTTTTTTCTTCTTTTCTCGGGAGCGAATGCATTGGGAACACTTATGTTCCCGGTGCGCCCGCTCCCGATGGCCGCCATGGAAAGGGAAAACGGACTACGTTTTCCCTTTCCCGGCGGGCCTTTTATTTGACTTTTTTTTTTTCTGTTTCAAAACACGGCAGAGTTTCAGAGCAGAAAAAAATGCTATTAGTACCCCCATCTAACGGGCTGGGGTACTAATAGCTATAAGCCCCTCGACAGCAAACCAATACTGCCCAGGGTAATGCCCCCGGCGCCTTGTTAACTACGGGCCCCGGAGGCATTACCTGGGGCGGTATTGGCCCGCTGTCTCGTGGCTTATTGACACATTATAGCCCTCAAAAGCATACTTTAATGATGTAGAAATGCAAAGAAAAGCTGAGACGCCCTAAGAAAAGGATATGCATGTCTAGTTAAATATGAATTTGGAGAAGTATTCACTTATTATATGGCCTATCAATGTCGTTGCCTGTTACCTGTATATTTCGTGGTAATATTTGTTTTGATTTTACAGGGCTCTGTGTATGTATATTTTGGCTCAGAAGGAAAGTGTTTGCCGTCCCAGCCTAATATTACCATTGTATGCAGGGTAAGTCTACGGATAGAGTAAGTGTCCATTTTGGGCAAGCATTCTTTCTTGAGTTTCAAATGTGTTTCTATTGGAAGTGGATGCACATGCAAAGTTTTATCTATTAAAAAACGAGTTTTGACTCCGGGCAATATAAGAAATTAAAATCAATATTTGTTACCTGATCATGTATTTAAATGATTTTGAGAATTTGGATGGTAAATCTTTGTTGTATGTGTAGGCATGACCCTGCACGCTCACACCAGAAAAAATATAGCACGCTAGGGTGAAAGGCCCAAGACACACTTGCAAGGATAACGTATTTATTTCTACAAAGTAAAAGTGCGTCAGAAAAGAACTCTGCTGTCGCCGAACGTTCTGGTCTCCATAGGCACGTGCAGCACATTATACGCACAAACAACATCACTGATGACATAATCAAATATAGTACAATTCGACAATCCTAATTGGGAAATCCCTAAGCATGTAGGGCCAGCTCGATATGGGATGCCAGGCCATTGGTCCAGCTTCATCTGTCCATCTCCATCCGCGGTGAAGTTGGCCTAGTAATGCATTGGCTACTAACACAAACAATGTTATTTTAACGTAGTAACTGTGCACCTGGCAGATGCAGAGGTGAGTTTGGGGGGAGGGCAGAGGTCTCACTAACTTCCATGCTCCACTCATTTCCCAGACAGATCAGCAACTCCCAAGGTCCTCCACCTTCGTTTTTGGCTATAGTTTGTTGCCACCTTGCACCTCGCTGCACAAATCAAGTGACCCATTTGTGAAGGCATGATAGCCTTGCCTTCTCATCCCAGTGATCGATCGAGGGGTGTAAAAAATGTATGATTGATGGTCTGGGTTTGGATGGTCCTGTGGCATGCAGGGATCTCAGGATAAAATCATTGCAAAGCTGTGTTTCTTATGTGGGGATCGTTGGGGGCAGGAGGGCCTTGCTATCTGTTCCGTGGGATGGTACTGCCAAGAGACGCTCTGCTTCCTTCTCATGACCTTGCAAGGCGCATTGTTCCTAGGGCGCGAGGGCCTGTAACTTCTTGGACAATGGAGGGTTGTATGGATGAAACCTGGCCAGGATGGGGGTGGTGTCCGAGCTCATGCGAGGTGTCTAATATGAATACACATAATGCTGTTTGCCGCGCTTGGCCCTAAATTCGAAGACGGCTGCTGTTTTCCAAGATGGTGTTCACACCCCCACCTACATATATCTTGTAATACATGCACTAAGGCAATTGTGCACCCTCCTCTATGTGCACCCCCCTGCTCCCTTGATGTGCTGTTTTAGCGTTTATTTCTCATTCAGTTTCACCTAGGGGGTGGGAGGACCCTCTCTCCTTCCCAACATTTGTGTTGTATACAAATTAATATTTCTGGGCATACTTGATGCTGTTCGACCCTACCTCTATGTATCTGTACAATATGTATTTGCTTGTAGCTCTACATTACCTAACATTGTGCATTAGAAGCTGGTGTGCAACACTACAATGCTAAGTGAAATCCATTTAACTAGCTGTTCCTGGCATAACATATATCGTTCTAGCACATCTGAAAGGTCAATATTGGTTGGTAATTCATAGGGTCACTTTTGTCCCCCTTCTTAAATATCGGAATTGCCACCCATCGCTTCAAGGAAGGGGGCGTAGGTCCATGTGACTTATTAACGGTCATTGAAAAGGCTAAATGTATGGGAAATTGTCTTCTTTTGAATTTGAAATGCATATTTGTATCAGATATGATGACAGGTATACACGGTATAAGAACATTATCTAAGTTCAATCAATCGATTACACGGTCTTCTATGATATGTCTTTGTAGACACGTAATTGTCAACCTTGTTCCAGTGCAGTGTCCCTGTGATGGCATAAGATTGCAGCACATACTTTCAGTTTTAGCTCAAGAGGAGGCATTCGTCCTACAGCGTTTTGCTCTTCAGGGACTGAAATGTTGAGCGGTAATTAACTGTTCCTTAACACTGGAACCGCCGTGCCCTGTGTGAAGTGAAGTGGAAAGAAGTAGCTTGAAATTTTTCTGAATGTTTGCGATAGTGGAAGGTGGAGGTTACAGCGTAGAACTGTGCTCATTCTGTTTGTTAAAATGATAGCTGTTGTTTAAGTGGAAGTACACACAGTGGTGCACTTTGCCATTCGGTCAGGAGAGGGCAATATAACACTGATAAATTGCTTGTTAAATTGATAGCTGTTGTTGAAGTGGAAGGGCACTGAAAAATTCCATCAACTGAGTACGGAAACCTACCTAAGCGTTTTACATATACATATATTATTAATTACACAATTTATGTTCTGATGTAATATGCTAAAACTCAGCTAATACTAACATCACCAAATCAAAGTAGACTTGCCATGAGGAAGAGCCAAAGGCTATAAACACGTGTAGACAATTGGCTGACAATGAGGTAAATAAATATCAATTTGATTAATACATTGAAATGGTTTTGCTATATAACGATCATTAAGACTTGATTTAAGCATTGACGTTTTAAGCAAGGTGCTGTGCATTAACTCCAAGAATGTTTGACATTGATAGGGCGTTAAGGGCACAGGCCCTTTCTTGGATATACACAGCAAATTCGATTCAGAATACAGTATACCCAGCAATCATAAGCTAATATCAAAATATCCCTGATTTGTAGTGTTTCTATTTGATTCAAAATTATTAGCCATTCATTATTGATAATATGAAACAATGTATTGATCAGACCTGGATGTATGGGTCTGGAATAATAGCATCCTGTTGTTAACTTCACAAATTCTACAATAACAAGTGAGTTTATTTTAAGTGTAGCTACCAACCGCACTTGCACTGAGGCAAGTGCAATTTTATTAAGGATTGCCGGATCAGTGACTCGTTTCTAAGAGGCAAATGTAAACTGTACAAGATGTAAAGCCATAACATCAGCGTTGCACTGGCCAACCTAATTACAATGCTTTCTCTGTACAAAATGCTATTTTAAAGACCAGGCACGGGTCCCAACACATCATCATTTTTCAACTGAAGTAGGCTCGGACTTCCAAATCAATGCTTTAAATAAAGTGGTCTTCAAGATGTCCAAAGGTATTATCGGTTGTAATACAGGCTCTTTTTGCCAGTGGGATGGTGGAATGACCTCCAGCTCTCAGTAGGAGGTAATTCCGGCCAACTCACTGGCAAACTTGTAGTTGGCCCGTGCGGTAACATGCGAGGAAAAGTTAAACCAGTACTATAATACCACACCAGCAAGCTTGTAATGAGACCCATATATAGGGGGTCATCACAGGTTGGGCGGAGCAGCAAAAATGCGGTGGTAATGCTATTTCCACCACCTTACTGCTCCGCTTTTTGCTGGAGGTAAATCTCAGAACTTTCCACCGATTTGTGGCGCTATTAGCGCCAATGGACCCAAAGGGAATGGGAACTTACCGCCAGCCTGAGCCCCCGCGACTCGCAATCCAGCGCTAATAGCACCAGACCAAGTTGCGGTAACGCAATTTGCATTGGCGGTATCCCGGCGCATTTACCGCCAAGATTGTGATAGAGCCCATAGTCTCTTAATCTTCACCAATAACGCAACTCCATAACCTTTTGCTATAATTTCCTAGGAGTCCAAAGCTGTTTCAGGCAGCTCTAAATCTGCAAATTCTCAAAATAGTAACTCTGCGCTAAACATCAACTCTTTAAAACTGCATGTTCACTAACTCTTTAAACATGCAAGATCCTACAAGTCCATAGCTGTTTTTTCCACAGCTCTAAATCTGCAAATCCTCAGGGGATTTTAAAGGGATAGAATTTGTTTTTACTATTCTGACACCTAAGGTTTTAATGTGTTTGTTTAAAGGTTTTAAATTGGTTGTTCTAACTTGTATATCCTTATGCTGTATCATAAAGGTTTTTATACCTTGCAATGTTTGTGTTTGATGGATGTTTCTCATCGAATAAACCTAATGAAATGCAAACATCCTCAAAACAGTTAACTCTGTACTTCACATCACAACTTTGTTGACTCTATGTAATCCTAATGAATACTACCAAAGCACTACATGTTCTGAATCGCTTTTAACACAGATTACTAAAGGTCCATAGGTGCTCATGCAGCTCTACACCTGCAAATCCTCAAAAAGTTAAAGATACACTCAGAGACCTGGTGCAGTTATACCACACATAAAGATGCATATTACACATACTTTAGGTAGACCAACTTCTTGCCTCTGTTCCCAATTATTGACACTACATTACCAAAGGTCCTTGCCGTTAATGATGTATTTAAAGCTGAAAAGTCCTCAAAATGTTATAACTAACCTTCCTAGTTAAAGTCATTCACACTATACATCACAATAAACAAGTGCAGCCTCTGCGAACTCTGTGCACATCTTGAAAACTTCATCATCTGATTAGCAGAGGATGTCACTAGATAAAAAGTACAACAAAGTTCATGTGAAACATACGTGAAATATGCATCAGCAACTCATCTTGTAAGCTTCAGCACCCTTTGCATCAATGCGAGTACTACCACTGTCATTGCGTTCCTCTTCTTTATCCAACAACAGCATGATGCTGGCAGACACTCCTGCAACAGGCGGACACCTGAATGGCAGGTCTCCTTTTCTACAATCTCTCAGCCCTTGCATACCAACTAGAACAGAGCTTCTGTCATCACAACTCAAGTACGCTCATTTATTCCTTATGTACAAGTTACTTTAAGGTTTTACATAGGAAGACCCACTGGCTCCCATCACCCAGGCTTGATCTCTCCAACTGCCTGGGCTGGAACCTCTGTACACCAACACTCCAGCACTCATAGATCAACACTTTAACAGCATTCTCTCTGACCTCACTCATTCCATATACCCATCCAAGCCCTAGACAACAGTAATATTACCCACATAAGAACATTGATATGTATCTGTACAATTTAACACAAACGTGTTTTAATATAAACGTGTTCTGAGATCCCACACATACATGAAACTAGTCAGCTGTTTATGAATATTAATGAAGATACACATGATGAAGGAATAGGATTACAAGTAAGTCACTTTTCCATATAAATAATTATCTAAGGATGTGTTTGCATTTAGGGCTCGGAATGTGGAAAGCCCTCCTTACACTGAGACCCAGAATCTCCTCTAAAATTCTCTGTGGCTCTCCTCACATGGGAGAGGATATATGGGGCCTCATTCTGAGTCTAGCAGTAGCTATGCCGGTAAAAACAGCACGGCTGCCACCAGAGTAATTCTTTTCCAGCGCCCGGCAATGAGGATTTACCAGGGCATTACAGCCCCAGCGGACCCTGTAATTGCCCATTGTCGGGCGCCGAAAAATATTACTCCCCATTCCAATTTGATTCCCATAGGACTCAATGGGAATGGGGAGTACGGATGCACCGGCACCATTCATGAATGGTGCCGGTGCATCTGTCAAGGTATGCGGGCAGGTGCCGTTCCGCCTCCCGGGTCGACCTGGTGGGTGGAAAGGCACCCGCCCACAGAACTTGTAGTTTGCTGGTGTGGTATCAACAGTGCCGGTAGCTTACCGGCACCATTGTTACCGGACCAGCAACCTTGTAATGACCCCCATGACCTCTGTTAACGAGAAGGAGAGCCCTCCTACCTCATCCAAATCGTGAGGCTGCCCAAATCAGCATATGTGGTTAGTAGTATGGTGGGATACCTTTCATCAAGCATTCAGTTGACAGGTAGTCCCGCCCTTTTCCCACACCCCTGCACCCCTGTACATTTTATTGAAACCCTAAACACTGTAATTGACCCGCAAAATATTTTATATAAAGTTGAAAACAACCCCGATATAGGACATAGATAAAGATGTAGTTGAGTCCCAATACATTTGATTGCACCCCAAAAAAATAATGTACATTTTATATACATTTTATATAAACTTGATGAGAATACCAATGCATTTAATATAAATATCTATATGCCTATGGACAGTGTTAGGGGAAGGCCTCACAGCATTGATATAGACCTAAAATTGTAGGCCTTGAAAAACATGCGCTCTTCAGACTTGAAAAAAATGTTTAGGGGCATTTGTGTGTGGTGTCAAGGAAACTGTAATTATGAACAGGTACAGTTATGACTAGAAGAAAACAGCTCATGGCAGCTCTGGCAATTCTAATATGATAGTTATACACCTTATTATCTTATGGGAGGATGCAACAGACTTTGATGCAATGGAGGACTCTCAGGATTCGATGGCGGACTGTGAAGGCGAGGAGCTCAGTGAGCCACCACTCATGGCCAGTGTCTTGGGTTGGTCTGTTGGAGATTTCATTCAAAACATTCATGCAGATACACCCATAGCCACGGCTAATTTGGAAATGGCTACCTGGAGTGACAACATGGTTCTTGAGCAGCCCCTGGGCATGGAGCCTATGCAATCATGTTCAAGTGAAATGGAGCCTAAGGACAGCGATATGAATCCATGGTTATGCAGAATGATGCCATTATAGTGACAGAGAGTGACCCCGACCCCATGGGCCTTCAGGAAACATGGGGGTCATTGAGCCTGGATATCGGACTGGGCCTCAACTGTTGGATATATTTTTAAAGCAGTTGTTTGTATATTCTAGGGGTGTGACACCTAACCCGGCATTAAAAACATGTGTTTCTGTTTTTGTCTACAGCCTCTAACTGATAAAAAAGATGACAATGAGGAGAGTCAAGATGTAGCAGACACTGTCAAATCAAATAAACTCAGGGAATTATGATAATAGCCTCTGTAAGCAATGTATTTCGTTAATGGACACCGATGGTGTTGAAGTCGATGCAGGTATAGCAGTTCTGACCTGGGTTGATATTCTAGCCATTGTGGGTTTCACAGCTATGGTGGTGAAAATGTGTTTAAAACAACACTTTTACAGATGATGCACCGGGCATAGAAATTGACTATTGACTATTCACAGCAAGATGCTCATGAATGTTTGGAAATATCCTACACAGATGAATAGTTACGTAAATTGTTACATGGTGAGCCTTAAACCTCTGGTAAAAATGATGCATCTAATACAGCTGTCAACCCAGCTTTGTTTTTGGAAAGGGACGGGACAATGTGTGTCTAAAACATTAGGGACTATACAAGTGTCATATACGCCTGTCTTGAAAATGAAGCAGTTTAGATGGGGGTGTCTGATGTGTGTTAGAAGTATAATTGAAAAAATGGTTTGTAAGTGGGGGATAAGGTATGTCTAAGCCAGTATAGCAGAGCAATGTCCATGGTGCCCCGTAAACCGACCTATGAAGATTGAGAATGTAGATAATTTACATCTATTTACGCTTATTTGCACAAAATACAAAATTAACACCTGTTGAAAATCTGTTAATTTAATGTGAAACCCACCAGTGGATGTGTGCAGCAATTATTGCTGGCTTTACTTAAAGAGCATCTACACAGTAGGTCCCCAAGGATGTTGTGTTATCTGGAAACCCCATTGTAGGCATATATACATGAATGTAACAATGTTCTATTTGGTGCAAACATATGTTCCACCAGACGCCCCCCTACAGTTGACACCTACTGGGAAAGTCGCTTCGAAGGGGGTTTTGACGATTAAAGGCTGCCTGCAGGACTTTCATTGAGACTGAAGGTGTACAACATGCAAAATCATTTCTGAGTTGTTAAAGGACACTGGTTGTTTGATAGGGAGCTTTATGAATTTCTATCAGCCACCGCTATGCTGTGCATGTTTGCTTATCAACGCAGTGACCAACAGTGTGTATATCAGCTAATTGCACATGCTGCACAATTTGTAGCCTGATTAATAACTGTACAGCAGCTGATAATGCCAGCTATTCAATGTGAATACAAGTCTGATGGTGTAAATGTTAATACAAATCTGATGGTGTAAAATATTAATATTAATAAGAATCTATTGTTTGTAAAACATAGTTGTGTCCTCATGTCTAATGGAAATGGGGTGAACATGACCCACTGTTCAAAATATATTACGATGAAGGGGGTGTTGGTAGTTATGTAGGTGGGGAAATCTTGTATCGAAAAAATGATAATTGATGTGAGAATGTGTCAAAGAGTGCTGTCAAGACGTGGCTTTACGCACTACACAAGCTGGTCCAAAAACATTTTAAATGACGAATCACAGTGGTATCTGATATTGATTAACAATGGCAGGCCGATCTTCTGGATATAAGCCAGTTATAGGGGGCCAATGATGGCTTCCGCTATATCCTATCCATCATCAATGTTCTGTCAAAATACGCCTATGTTGAGGCCTTAAAATACAAGAGGGGTCCCAGTGTAGCAATGGCATATTTAACAGCATGCGAGTACCCGCGAAGCTAAACACTGATGCCAGCAATTAGTTACTAAATAAACCGCTACAGACCCTTCTAAAACAACACAAGGTGTATCATTTCATAACACACTCCCAAGTTATAGCCGCTCCGTTTTCATAGAAGGTATTATCCAAACAGCGATCTGCCATTTCTTCACAGCTCAAAACACCTGTAGATATGTGGACGTGTTAGCCGCATTTATAAATGTGTATAAATGTGTATAACAACATGCGCAATAGATCTATTAAAACCACCCAATAGCTGTAACACCCCTGAATTCCTTGTGGTATGGAAAAACCTGTATGCCAAAAGACTTTTTGAAAAGGAGACACAAACTCCTGTTAAAAGGGTTGATCACATGCAGATCTTGAAACTGAAGGCGTCTTTACAAAGGGGTATGAGCAGAACTACAGCAATGAGATGTTTTTCATAGATGGAGTGGCTCTCCGGGAAGGTCTTTATCTATACATACTAATTGATTACCTAGGGGAAGCTGTTCAAGGTGTTTATTATAGGGAGGAAATCCAGAAAGCCAGCAAAGACCAATACTGAATTTATAGAATAGAAAAGATTATAACGAGTAATGGCATGAAGCTTAGAAACAATATCTAGTGAAATGGTCGGGGTGGCCTCTGAAATTCAACAGTTGACTGGACGCCTTTAGTTCTCTAAAGGCCATGTATATAGTGGGAAAGTCATGGAGTCTACACTGTTTTACATTAGGCTCCCCAGCAACACCTCTGTAGATACATTCCCAGAGAACAAAACATTCAACGTCACAGTGAAGCTGGTCAACCTGTAAATTTGGAAGGACAGTGGACTGTGGCACTCACAGAAGTTCGATACGTCAGTTTGTGGGATGCTTTAGGCAGCAGGGAAGCCATGTTCATCATAAAATGAACAAACGTGCAGAGGCTTTCACTGGGATGGTTTGCAGAGGGATATTACCCAAATATACAGGATCTTGTCAGAGTCATCAAAAAAAGCATATCAACCATACCAAAGTATGTTGATGCAGTGTTAAATCTAGACATGCACCAGCGGAAGGTTTTTCTTCAGGGACCGGATGCATTTATCAAGTTTTCAACAATGGGGAGACTGTGTAACATAGTAGGAACCGTGCAGCACGCTGGAAGTGTAGAACCGTGGCAAAATACCTGAGCTGATATTAACAGGGTTTTTACCGTTTACTGCTTTAAATCAATATAGTGAAGTATCAAAGGGTGGGGGATAGCTAAGCATGATTACTAAGAACCATGGAGATCAGAGGTAACAACAACAATATTGTGAACATTCAATACAGCAAACCCACAAGGTCCCCGTTTGTGAAAAAACATTTTGTCATCATGAACATCCAGATAAGAGATGATCAAGGACAGTTTGTATCATTAAAAAAATGGAAAAATCTGGCTGCGTTTGCACTTCAGACCCCAGCGGCTCAGAGACTATTAAAACAGTGTTACAATGGCCTTGCTGATGAACTATGGGGAGCCCAAGGGGGGGCCTATATGCAAAAATATAGGACCCAGGCTCACTACAGCGATCAGCCATACTTTAGTGGGAGCCCCCGTAATGTGTGAAGCAGGGCTCAGCGGTATCTTTAGAAGTCTCTGCAGACATGCAATGGCCTTTCTACGCAGCAGCTTTGAACTAGCTAAACCACACGTGAAAATGGCTGCCACTAGTATTGCAAAAGATGTCATGGGGAGTGTGACAACAGCAGTTGTCAATTGTGTCACCAAACAGAAAAAGAAGGGACAGGACAAATCAGGCTTCATTTATAGATCTCGTAGGAGTGTTAAGTGGAAAAGGTTCACATCCCATCTATGTGGAACACCGAAACCTGCTAAGAAAAGAAGCTTGAGGGCCTGCTGTAGACGCCAAACTAAGAAGAAGCGTGCTACCCATTAATGACACAAGGGCAGTGATATAGTCTAAAGAACAATAGCCTTCTTACACGTGTCTTCCAGGGAGCGTGTGAAATCGGAGCTTGATCTGTTAAGTGTACCGCCGACTCAAACCAGCATCGAGAACAGTTTTGCCATGGAGATGTCGCCTCTGGCAGCACTATCACTACTAGCGTCCATAAAATAATTTCTATCGGGATCGACCGACATGTATCTGGATTACAACGACACACTACTACTGCATCTAGTTTGTAAAATTACAAATGCTGACAGAAACAACATTGCAGATGGCGCACTAGTGGCTATCACTGTATGTCCCATATCCACAGTGTTCACCCAGATGGGCGTAACACTGGGCGATCGAATGATAACAGAGTGATAATATGCATGCCTGCAGGGCATATATAGAGAGCATATTAAATTATGGCCCGATGCCTTGGAAAATCAGCTCCCAGCCTGTCCCATTTACAGAGACACTGTGGGGCAGCTCGACACCACTGTTCTGGATAGTGAGAACACAGGGTTTGTGAAGAGAGCCCGCTACGCCAGACTCAGTAGAACATTCTATTTACTAGAACATCAACATTCTGAACTTTTCTTCCAGGACAAACTATTGATTAACAACGTTGATCTTAAAGTGAAACTATCCCGAAACACGGACGCTTTTTGTCGATACTATAGAAGCTACTCATCATATTGGCTAGTTTGTTCGTTAAACGTGTGAGCATCTCCTCAACCATTAAACTAGCACATGAGGAGGCGTTGCACATATCTAACGTGATGTACCCTGTTGAGAGGGTGGCCCTTAAAGTCTTCAGCATTCCTACCGGTAGAAGGGGTACCAGTCAAGACAATCTTTTCTTGGGGCATCTTGCCAAAATAATCATCATGGGGTTTGTTGAAACTCCATCGCTCACAGGTACGTATGCTCAAAACCCCTTTGACTTCAAAGACTACAACATGAACTATGCAGCGTTGAATAAGGATGGAGTTTTGTTCCCAGATAAAGCATACTCCCCTAACTTTGGATTTCTAAACATATTCAGGGAGTAAATGGGGCTGGTGTTTATTACAGGGAAGCACATGTTTGATGCAGCGGTTGCATTCCCACGCAATTACTATCTCTGCGGCTACACGCTACTGGCCTTCAATGTAAGACATGCATAATCTGGCCATTTTAACCTATTGAGGAGTGGAAACCTATGATCGCATATGAAGTTTGAAGTTTGAATCCTGGCAACTACGCATTCGCTTCTAGTGTGGAGTGTTTTGATAGCTCTCAAGATCAAGATCAAACATATTTTTTATATATGTACTGGATAGTCTGCAGATTAAAGGATTCCTGTGTCGTAACCATAGACACGCCCGGTGAACATTTCACAGTGTGTATGCCAGCAATACATGCCCCACACAACTATCCCGCACCCGTCCGGTTAGCCTGGTGGTGAACACCGATCCACAATCCCGGGACGGAATGCATTGGATAGCTCTGTGGTTGGAGGGGGATACGCAAACAGTGTTTGACAGCTTGGCACACTTCCCGCAACACCCCATATACACCAGTATTTTAATGGATTACGTGAAAAGCATTGCAAAGTATTTTCATTATACCACCAAGCCGGTCAAAGACTTTAAAGCTATTACATGCGGAAAACACTATATTTTATATCGGCCAAATGTTGGAATGGCAGTCACTGTCAGCTGTTTTAAAAATGTACTCAAACAAAGGCAAGCAAAATGATCAAATGGTGACAAGATTTTTTTTAAATAAGACATTCCCCGGCATGTATAGATCTTGTAGACTTTTGCCCTGTGCCAGAAATGCAGCTGTGTGTGTTCTATCTAGTGTTCTCTTGTATGAATAAAATAACTTTTTTTTGAATCAGCAATTGTCATGTGTTATTATAACCAGTCCGTTTTATTAATTTTATTTATAAAAATACATATTTAATACAGAAAGGAGACAAGGCATTGATTACACGTGTACAATCCTTATAATGCAGAAAGAAAAAAAGACATTGGTTATACTGCAAACAGTCATTTTTAAAATACACACAGACAATGGGTCGCTCACATTAATCAGACAACCAATTCCGGCCTATATGTCTTCTGGGGGCACTTCAGAGGTATATATGGGGGGAACATCATAGTAGCGTCATGAGGTGGGTAAAGAGTCTTTAAAACCCCAGGTAGGCCACCTCACTTCAGCACTGGGTGATTGGGATCTGTTTATAGGGATGGCTGGCCTGGGTGTATTTATAGGAGGGTGTTGTTGTGGGGTGGCGGGGTCAACAGTTTTTAGCCTCTCCAAAAGGTGTTGTTGGGTAACATTAGCTACAACAGATGTTGAGATATTTAAATCATCAACCACTTTAATGAACTCATTCCAGCTGCTGGGGGAATTTTTTTATAGAAGTTGTCTGTCGACTTGTAGTACCCTTTACTACATCGTACACGTTCAAGCCTCTTAAAACCCGACCGATGTACATGAATTCTCCCATATCGGTCCGCTCTGTCACATCCTTTTCAAGCTCCACTTTATGTAGCAGTAGTTACACATTAGGTTTATAACACTGGCTAAGTGTATTCACCATGTCCGCCACAACAGGGTCCGCTGCTTGTGGAACCTTCACACTGTTAGATTCACCAATTGGCATGTATAATGTGTGTTCTTTTCTGCATCGCTGTGCTTGGCGTGATTTAAGTATTTATGTTAATGTTAATATTAAAGGTATTTGTATCGCGCACCGTCACCACTGGAGTGGTCCCCATATGCTGAATATCTGCATACAAGGCCGCTTCATCATGAGCCATTAAATCAGACCTGTTTAAAACATCCTTAATTTCTGAGTCGAGCTACATGGTGGCAACATTCCATATATCCCAATCCTCTGGGGTAGCAGGTGCCATGCTTTCTAACTAGTGCTTGTCCACCGAATACATTTTGTGTGTGTGCTCCATCCCTGACCCCCTAGCAATCTGGTGATTAGTGGTAGAGCTATGCCTATGAGAGATCTTATGAATCCACCAGCCTTTGAGATTTTTATTTTTTAGTCCCATATTGATATACTCTTATTAACCATTTTCTTGATGACACCATTCTTCTTTTTCAACACACTTACTTTGTTAAAACTGATATAATATTGTTTCATCCTCATTATATATGTTGGCCTAGGCCCAGTCGCTTTACGAGGAAATCCGTATTGCAAGGTCTCGACCTTAAGTAAATCAAGCCTCCATTTTAGGTTAAAGCCACCATTTTAGTTTATCGTGCAAAGTCACCCTGTGGCCTAAAATGGCCGACCTGTGTTCTCTTGTTCTTGCTTTAACCTCTTCAACCTTTGTAGGAGCGTTAATGTCCAACCTGCCTGCAGGCTACATGTTAGGGTCATGTAGACCTTGTCCTTTGTTGACCTCGGGATCAGGGGATTAATTGAATCAGCGATGTTAACCTACAAGTATACAAGAACAATAACGCTATCTAAACACGACATGCAAAACATATGTTTTACCTGTATTAAAGCAATGTGTAAAGAGTGTAAAGTTAAACCCTGAGAATAATAGTGTTTGTTAGCAAATGTATTAAAAGGTAAACCGCATACACGAGATATGTAAATTAGAAATGAACCTGGAGCGACCCTAGCCCAGTACATGATTAACTTGTAGGAGGCTGGACATCGTTATAAAGAAACTGTATAAATACGCTGATGTCCAGCTAGCAATTCCTGTTCACTGCTCACATTGAACCCTGCTGGTGGTCTCTGTGATGTACTGACGGCCAAATAGCTATTTGTGTACTTTGTTTTGTAAACTGTACAGAATTGCAATAAAGATTCTGGGAATCTTTACAAGCCCGTGCCGGTGTATTTCTCTTTGCATGGTGTAAAAGCCTTAATATTGTATTTTCTGATTCCACAACCTGGCATTGTGTCAGGTAGACATGTCCCTTTAAAGTGCTCTGGGCAATCTCTGAAATAATGGCGCTGCAGAGTGGTGGCATATAGAAACATTTTAAACAGTACATGTTAAAAGCTCTAAAAACTACTGACGCAATACTGTGGTTACGGGTGTTTTCTAAAGGTTTTAGACTCCTTTTTAGGGATGTAGACAGCGAGTATACTGGGTGGGAATATATCGGTGGGCAATCTATAATCGTCTAGAGTAGTTGTTTTTATATCAACCAACAGATATCCATTGGGTTTACTGGTCCGTCTTCAAAAGCCTCGATGAAGAATTGCATTTTGACCAGATAATTCTATCGAGCTATCATGGCTTCTCACAGGAGTTTTTAAATAACACTATAACTGGCCGTTAGTGTTTTAGATCTGTTGCTCTTACCCTTGTTGAACAAGTTCTGCATGACTTCGCGAATACCGAGTAAAAGCTTTTTCTAGTTTGGCGCTCTGACCACTCTCTGTCATTAAATTGTTGATGATGACCATATTCACCATGCTCGGTGGTAATAAGTAATCATCATCGAGATTGTCCTGCAAATCTTCTACAAATCGGAGGCGTTTAAACTGGTGCTGTACAGTTGTATAGAGATTCTGCCAGCAGCTGTACAGCCAGACAATATTTGTGGATGCGTGAGTCAGCAATGTGTGTGCATTTTCTATAAGTTTTCTGACAAAATAACTCTTGCTGCAGAAGGTAGCCCCAGCTTGCACACACGCAAACGGATGTTGTAGTCTGGCACCCATAACACCTGATAATCATTAGCCGTAGGGATGTATTAAGCCTCCGGGTGCCAGTGTCCTTTTATCAAACATGATACTGAGAGTCTTCTTTAGAGTACTTGTGCAAATCTCCCATTGCATTTTGTCACGTACGATATACGCCTGCATAACAGTGATAGACCTTGTGTTGTTACACGCATCTCCCTGTCTGTATGACTGTACATCTTTCAAACTGTGAAAATTGTTGTCAGCTGTATGGCTAACGTTCAGCGTTAAGCTTTTAACTTTCATACTGACAGTCCCAAGCGATGTGCAATAGGTGTATCGTGTATGTTTTAGGCCCTGCAGATATGAGCTCCACAATGTATTAGTCAGGGCTAGCACTGAAGGTAGATCTCTAGATAATTGCCGGTGGCCGGATTGACATCCCGGGGGCGCTGACAAGAATAACACTATCGATACAGAACCCTCTCTTAATTGCTCCATCACACCATACAGCTTCAAGTGCACGCAAGTGGTTGTGAATGCGGCTGTGAATATAGTAGTATTGTTAGTTGTTGGATATTCCTCAGTGTATCGCCAGCATAAACAAGCCCCTTCATCATCTATGAACATGCAGCTGCTCACATCGTAGGCATTATTGAATAAATAAGGCGGAAGCTAATCAGGGTCTGTGATGATGGTTGTGTTTGGCAAATTAACTCTTTGTGCAAACTTGGACCATAGCGAATTAAGGCATTGTTTTGCCAACAGCTGCCCTAGCGGGGCTGTCCTCGATTTGTTCCATATGCAAATGTATGTGCTGGTGTTTGTAATAATCATCCACGTGAGCCTGTTTAGTGGCATCGTCCACACACAATGACAGAAAGCCAGTGGCCTCTTGTTTTTGTCGGAGAAACATCTGGATATAACCACAGAGCAGGTCTAGGGTGATTGTTTTAAAATGCCATATCTTGTGCATGTGCCCCAGTCAATAGCTGCATTTTAAAGCAGCCTGTAGCTCAATTATAACCCAAGTGCCTGCCAGCATCCGCTCTTTATCCGTGTTCTTACACCCAGCCTGTTTTGTCTCAACACATGTACAACAAAGTGGAAACATTAGCTTGCCATTATATCTATAGGGCTCTATAGGGCAGCACAGGTAAATGTCTTGGGGTGGATAGACCTTGCACTCGATCAAACCAAAATACTAGTCTATATCTCAGAAATTGTCACAGATGATATTGGGAGGTCCTAGGGGATATAGTTTTGCATTGTTCATGGCTGGACGTAGACGGTACCTAGTCAATTCGTATAAACCCATTCCATCTAATGCCACACTATCGAATTATATTCAGCGAAAAGCACTAACATCGAATTACCTTTTCATTGACTATAATTCAATGGTATAATCGAAACTGGGGTCAGGGTTAGATTAAGGGTTACATTAGGGTGAGGGTTGGGGGTAGGGTTAGGGTTTGGGTTGGGGCTAGGGTTAGATTAAGGGTTACATTAGGGTTAGGGTTGGGGCTAGGGTTAGATTAAGGGTTACATTAGGGTTAGGGGTGGGGCTAGGGTTAGGGTTGCGGCTAGGGTTAGATTAAGAGTTACATTAGGGTTAGGGTTGCGGCTAAGGTTAGATTAAGGGTTACATTAGGGTTTGGGTTAGGGTTGGGGGGTGTGTGTGGGGGTTGGGGGTTTGGGGGATCCACCAATATACCCAAAAAACATTAAAACGTTACAAGGAGATGGCCAGTGCCGTAATTTCAGCACTGGACAGCTCCATGTAACTTTTTAACGTTACAAAAAAATGCATTGAAATGCTATCTTTGACATGTAAAAGTGCATTTCCATTAAAGCCCGTCCATTTATATTTTCGATGGACTGGTTTAGATGGAAAGGCACTATTACATGTAAAAGAAAGCCTGCCGATGCATTGGGAAACAATGCTTTGGTTTCGATGGTGTGGCATTTCGATGCTTCAGTTTCGAGGAAATTACTAGGAATCGCGTAGACTAGTGAAATTTAGATAGTGTATCTGCTCACCCTCCAAGATGTGGTGGTGTAATTTTAAAGCATGTGTATGACCTCTGCACAATGCATAATGGGATTGTTTGGGTTCGGACAGTTTCTTCTCTTTAAGAGAAAGGACACACTTTTGGATTGTTTTCCTCCATTTTGTGCCACTCATGTTCCCAGATACTGACAACGCAAACACCCTGACTCGCTAGGAAAGTCTGTTTCAACAGGGTGAGCATATACAACTGCTCATAAGTAGTGCCTGTGAGCTTATTGAACCCCCAGGCTGGATAGCATTCGGGACATTTGGCTGTTTACACACCCTGAAGCAAAGCATATCTGTCCAACCAGTATTTACCATAGTGTTTCTCACCTCCGCCAGTTAGGGTGTGTTGTATTTTGATGTTCCTGGTCTGTGCTATGCATAATAGTCACTGAATTGCCGCTGTGGAATAACGTTTCTGAAGCCTGTGGCATGAATCCTGGGGCAGCAACGTGATTGTTTCAGGCTTTAGGTACAGTTGTCTGTAGAACTGCATACAACAACTAGCCAGTGTTATACTTTTAAAAGTATCGACGTATGACGTATGACACATGTAAGCCACCCTGTATAGGTTTTTCCCAATGGATCATTTGAATAATCCCGTCCCTGAACAAATTACGAGCCTGTCTAAAAATGTTGACATCTTACTTACAACAAGCTCTAAATATGCTGTGTTCATTTGCTGTGTACCAGGTGATGAACTGGTCTTTCTGGCTAGGCTTCATCTACTGAACGCCATATTGGTTGGGGATTGGGATCAGACCTACATAGCTCTGTTGAGCCGCTGTGTGGAAAAGATATGGAAAAAAGCCCTTTGAACCAGGAAAGTGAAAACCTTTTGGGAGTTTACTGAGTTTCAAAGGTAGGAAGTTCAAGGAGTCAATAAAATCTGTAACATTACCACAAACATGGCCATGAGCTTAGCAACCTGTGTGATAGTTTCACTTTAATTTGTTCCTTCACCAGTTCTCAGAGTATAAAATACCTGTCGTACCCTTTGGCATTATGAGCTAAAAACATGTAGGCTGTGAATTGAGTTGTTTCAAAGGTGCTAACAAATCACTCACACACAAATCAGCCTCAAATTCCCAACAACTATCACCTGTTAAATGACTGGCATATATGTAGTTTGGCTGGTGCGTTATATTCTCCTACCAGGATTCTATGGTATACACAATATAATCCTCGCTTTTCTTTTGAGGTCTACCGGCATCATATAATACAGGTGCTCAGCCATGTTGACAACAGGCACCATACGTACCCGACAGATTCACCTGTTACACCTTTGACTCTAGGGGTACATTTCCCGCAAGTGAGACAGTCAAAACGTGGTTCACACACTACAGCCCCCATAGCCGCATTTTCAATGTGAATGTTTAGACATGCACACAACCTTGCAAAGGTGTGAAATTGCATACATTTTGAAGGTCTCTCCTTAAGCATTTGCACTCCTCTCTTAAATACCTCCATCTGGCCATGAGCTGCAGCCCATCTGGCCATGAGCTGCAGATCAGGTAGGAGCCCCCTGACCCCCCGGCATCTTGTGGCTTCCTAAAATGTTTGCACCTGTGCTTAATAGCATGATGAGCGCACACGGCGTGTGGTTCCTCTCCCCTTCCTCCCTGCTTCCCGTCCCTACCTCTGCCCGCCTCTTTCAATGCCCTCCCACCCCGATTGGTGCACAGAACAAACAAAAAAATAAATAATCTCAGGCCATTACTCGACCTGCAGCGGCTGTCCCGTCCCGTCCCATCTGGCTGTGAACTGCAGATCAGGTAGGAGCCCTCTGACCCCCCACCATCTTGTGGCTTCCTAAAATGTTTTCACTTGTGCTTAATAGCACGGTGAGTGCACTCGGCGTGTGGTTCCTCTCCCCTTCCACCCTGCTTCCCGTTCCTGCCTCTGCCTGCCTCCCTCAACACCCTCCTGCCCCGATTGGCGCACCACACCCTCCTCAAGGACACCCCAGGGCAGCCCTCTGCCCAGCAGCCCCTACGGCTAAGGGCCCCAAGGCAAAGGGCGGCTCCAACTATGGCTGCTCCAGATGGGGTCTGCAGGTTCAGCAGGGGAAGCCAGTAGCCAGCCTTCAACCTGCAGCAACAAAGAAGGTAGGGGCTGGCCAGGGTGGGGAGTAGAGCATTCACTCTACTCAGGAAGCCCTGCCACATAACAAACCTACCTAAATTGTGATAGTACTGTGATGACTAGCCTGTGCCCTCTAGAATAGTACTGTGATGACAGCTTGTGCCCTCTAGGATAGTACTGTGAAGACTAGCGTGTGCCCTCTAGGATAGTACTGTGATGACTAGCTTGTGCCCTCTAGGATAGTAGTGTGATGACTAGCTTGTGCCCTCTAGGGTAGTACTGTGATGACTACCTGGTGCCCTCTATGATAGTACTGTGATGACTAGCTTGTGCCCTCTAGGCTAGTACTGTGATGACTAGCTTGAGCCCTCTAGGATGGTACTATGATGACTGGCTTGTGCCCTCTAGGATAGTACTGTGATGACTAGCTTGTGCCATCTAGGATAGTACTGTGATTATTAGCTTGTGACCTCCTGGATAGTACTGTGATGACTAGCGTGTGCCCTCTAGGATAGTACTGCCATTACTAGCTTGTGCCCTCTAGGGTAGTACTTGGATGACTAGCCTGTGCCCTCTAGAATAGTACTGTGATGACTAGCTGGTGCCCTCTGGTGGTACTGTGATGACTAGCTTGAGCCCTCTAGGATAGTACTGTGATGACTAGCTTGTGCCCTCTATGATAGTACTGTGATGACTAGCTTGTGCCCTCTAGGGTAGTAATGTGATGACTAGCTTGTGCCCTCTAGGGTAGTACTTGATGACTAGCTGGTGCCCTCTATGATAGTACTGTGATGACTAGCTTGTGCCCTCTAGGCTAGTACTGTGATGACTAGCTTGAGCCCTCTAGGATGGTACTATGATGACTAGCTTGTGCCCTCTAGGATAGTACTGTGATGACTAGCTTGTGCCCTCTAGGGTAGTACTGGGATGATTAGCTTGTGCCCTCTAGAATAGTACTGTGATGACTAGCTGGTGCCCTCTATGATAGTACTGTGATGACTAGCTTGTGCCCTCTAGGATAGCACTGTGATGACTAGCTTGAGCCCTCTAGGATAGTACTGTGATGACTAGGTTGTGCCCTCTATGATAGTACTGTGATGACTATCTTGAGCCCTCTAAGATAGCACTGTGATGACTAGCTTGAGCCCTCTAGGATAGTACTGTGATGACTAGCTTGTGCCCTCTAGGATAGTACTGTGATAACTAGCTTGTGCCCTCTAGGATAGTACTATGATGACTAGCTTGTGTCCGCTAGGATAGTACTGTGCTGACTAACGTGTGCCCTCTAGTATAGTACTGTGATAATTAGCTTGTGCCTCCCTGGATAGTACTGTGATGACTAGCGTGTGCCCTCTAGGATAGTACTGTCATTACTAGCTTGTGCCCTCTAGGATAGTACTGTGATGACTACCATGTGCCCTCTTGGATAGTACTGTGATGACTAGCTTGTGCCCTCTAGGATGGTACAGTGATTATTGGATTGCACCTTCTCTATACAATTTTGAATGTTTAGCAATTAGCACATTTAGATAGAGTTGTGAACATTAACCTCTGCCGCATCTAGACAGGATTATAAATAACAACAAGTGCCGCACTCAGATAGAATTGTGAACATTAGTCTCTGTTGCTTCTGGATAGGATTGTGAATGTTAGCAAATGCCACACTTAGATAGAATTGTAAATGTTAGCAATTGCCACATTTGGATAGCATTGTGGACATTGGCCTCCCTCGCATCTAGACAGGATAGTGAATGCTGGCAGGTGCCACACTTAGAGCTGTGACAGTTACCATGCACCACATTAGATAGCATTGTGAACATTGCCCTGAGCCAGACCCAGACAGAATTATGAATGATGGCAGGTACCACATTTGGATAGAATTGTGAACAGTAGCCTCTGTCGCATCTATATAGGATTGTTAATGTTAGCAAGTGCCACACTGAGAACTGTGAATATTGGCATATGCCACATTTAGATAGCATTGTAAACATTAGCCTCCGTCGCATCTAGTTAGGAATGTGAATGTTAACAAGTGCCCCACTTAGATAAAATTATGAATGTCAGCAAGTGTCACACTTAGAACTGTGAATATTAGCATGTGCCACATTTAGATAGCATTGTAAACATTAGCCTCCGTCGCATCTAGTTAGGAATGTGAATGTTAACAAGTGCCCCACTTAGATAAAATTATGAATGTCAGCAAGTGTCACACTTAGAACTGTGAATATTAGCATGTGCCACATTGAGATAGCAGTGTGAACATTAGCCTGCGCCGGACCCAGACAGAATTGTGAATGATAGCAATTACCACACTTAGATAGAATCGTGAACATTGGCCTGCGTCGCATCGAGACAGGACTGTGGGTGTCAGCTAGCACCACATTTAGATAGAATTGTGTACTTTAGCCTCTGTCACATCTAGATAGGATTGTGACTGTGGCAAGTGCCACACTGAGATTTGTGACTGTTAGGATGCACCACATTAGATAGCATTATGAACATTGGCCTGCGCCAGACCCAGACAGAATTATGAATGATGGCAGGTACCACCTTTGGATAGAATTGTGAACATTAGCCTCCTTCGCATCTAGTTAGGAATGTGAATGTTAACAAGTGCCACACTTAGATAAAATTATGAATGTTAGCAAGTGTCACACTTAGAACTGTGAATATTAGCATGTGCCACATTTAGATAGAATTGTGAACCTTAGCCTGCGCTGGACCCAGACAGAATTGTGAATGATAGCAATTACCACACTTAGATAGAATCGTGAACATTCGCCTGCGTCGCATCGAGACAGGACTGTGGGTGTCAGCTAGCACCACATTTAGATAGAATCGTGCACATTAGCCTCTGTCGCATCTAGATAGGATTGTGAATGTTGGCAAGTGCCACACTTAGAGCTGTGTCTGTTAGCATGCACCATATTAAATAGGATTGTGAACATTGGCCTGCGCCAGACCAAGACAGTATTTTGAATGATGACAGGTACCACATTTGGATAGAATTGTGAACAGTAGCCTCCATCACATCTATCTAGGATTGTGAATGTTAGCAAGTGCCACACTTAGAACTGTGAATATTAGCATATGCCACATTTAGATAGAGATGTAAACATTAGCCTCCTTCACATCTACTTAGGAATGTGAATGCTAACAAGTGCCACACTTAGATAAAAGTATGATTGTCAGCAAGTGTCACACTTAGAACCATGAATATTAGCATGTGCCGCATTTAAATAGCATTGTGGACATTAGCCTACGCCGGACCCAGAAAGAATTGTGAATGATAGCAAGTACCACACTTAGAATCGTGAACATTGGCCTGCGTCGCATCTAGACAGGACTGTGGGTGCCAGCTAGTGCCACATTTAGATAGAATTGTGAGCGCTGGCTTGCTTTGCATCTAGACAGAATCTGAAGGTGGGCCAATGCCACATTTGGATATAATTGTGAATATTGGCATGCGTCATATGTTGACAGGATTTTGAATGCTGACCAGTGCCGGATCCAGATAGAAATTTAGAGATATTCACACACCACATCTAGAAAGAGCGTAGAAATTTAGCACATATCACTCCTAGATAGCAAGGCCAACAACCAACCCACTAACAATTTCACTCCTCTGCATACACCTCTCAAACTTTAACCAAACACAACCACAACCCTAAAGTACAACAAACCGCACAAACTTCACTACACTGCAACAACAAAACAAACCACACATAGTTTCGCACAGCTGCACATGACAGCTACTGACCGGAAAGCACCCCCAAGCTCAGCGAACAGTGTTAACCAAACTGAAGCTGCCAACAGCACATCACTGCTCTCTTGCATTTTTCCTGCTCGTTCCCACTAACTCACCTCCCATCCCCGTTCCGTTTCAGATACGCCAGAGTGCCAGGGGACCACTCCGGTGGTGATAGTGTGCGGTACAAATATCCTTTAACATATACTTTAACATTAACATTAACAAATACAAGTGACAGTGATACTGACAACTGTGTTTATTTTTCTTGTTGAAAATATGGTGACAATGCTTACAGAAGAGTTTAGCCCGTATGAAGTTTTATAGATGGGTTATACCATAGAAATGGCCGTCTCGTGTAAAACATACAGACTGCTTTTGGCTGTTTTATCCATTAGCTGGAAATACCGCCACATACTGTGGTTGAAGTTCAGTATTTTTATGGACCTATCGAAATACCCCTCAGAGACCCAGCTGGCCAAACCCTACTGGTGTGTCTGTCGGAATACACAAAAACAGAACTGTGTATTGCTAAGCAGTAAGCCCAAATGCACGCCTCGAGGAACCTAAGTTCAAATAATCGATTAATGACTTTTGAGTGGATTTTATACCCTATGGGGTTTAAATGTAGGTAACTTAAAACGGTCTTTTACTGAATTAGTAAAGGTTGTACAATACTGTTATCAATGGCACATTCACTGTCAAGCATGTAATTCAATAGACCAAAGGTATAGACCAGTATTTCCAACAGTGTTTAGAGATGTGGTTCATTTTAATTAACCAATCAACATTTTTCCAAACATACATTTCTGACATAGTCGTCTAATCAAACAACATAAGAGCATAACATAAGTATCACAACGATTATACAAATGTTACAGTATTTGTAGCTATAATCTGAGACGTTTGTCTCGTGGGGTGATCTGCTCCCTCTCGGGAGGCCATGTACAAGTTTTATAAACAATCGATTATGTTATGCTCTTATGTTGTTTGATTAGACGACTATGTCAGAAACAGTATTGTACAACCTTTACTAATTCAGTAAAAGACCGTTTTAAGTTACTTACATTTATCTAAACCCTGTAGGGTATAAAATCCACTCAAAAGTCATTAATGGATGGGAGGAGACTGGGGTAGACATGGCAAGATTGGAAAAATGTGGATACATAAAGATGAAGTTGCTAAAAAGGAAAGTTAGGCCCAAAAAGATTTAGTCATTAATAAATAAATAAAAGGGGGAATGATGTAATAAAGTTGCAAGTTCAATGCAGTATAGAGGAACACACTTATCAGCTGCGAGAGTAGCACTGTAAAAGTGAAGGAGACTGATTCTGATTCTTATGAAATAAAATCAGTAATAAAACAAATTCAGGGGCACAGGTAAGTATAATCAAACGTGGTCAGACGAAACATGGTAAATAGGCCTTTATAGCTTGCTTTGGAAAAAAACGTGGGCTAGCCAAATAAAAAGTGCATAAAATGGGCGGGGGAGGGGAAGGAAGATAAATTCCTATCAAATATATTTTTTATTCATTTATTTTATTTTATTTTTTGGGGGGTTTTCATCATATTTTTGGGGGTGCCATGGGGTTCGGATATATCTTTATTTCTACCCTACACTGGGGTTCTTATTAGTTTTATATAACTACAAACTGGACTCTTAATAATCTGCAGCTACTTACACCCACCCTCCATTCCATAATCTATTACATTTTTGGGGGTTTCAATTACATTTATAGGGGTTCACCTCCATATTTATCTCTGCCCTACACCATGGATCCTATCTTTTTTATATAAAAGTGTTATAAAAAAATGTTGGCTGTCAATTACATTTTTTGGGGTTCAATTAACTTTATTCATTTATTGTGTGTTATAGTTTACATCACAAATAAGCTTTTCACACAGGACGTATAGCCTAACAAATCATAAAAAGCAAAAATAACAGAAATAAAAGAACAGCAATTCATCACAATTGATCACAATAATTAATCACGAGAATTCATCAAACTTAGTCTAAGAAAACATCGTTACAATTCCTTAATCAACCTGAGATAAATAAACAGCTAATCCCAATTAAAAATCCTACATTCCTATCACTTAAAATTCCTCACACAATCTAGTATGTTAACACAATTGATCCAGGAAGATGGAGTCTAAAAGTCTGATAGCAGCACTCACCAAGGAGGCAGGGGGCGGGGGGTTCCAAGCAAAGCATACCAAATTCTATCAGTCCCTCCAAGTCTTGTACAGTAAAGCACAAATGTTTTCCCAATATATTATCATACATTCTACAAAGTAGAGGACATATAGTTACCAAGTGATAAAAGGTTTCAATTTCTCTGTAGCAGAATCAACACTATCTTCCAGCTCGAGGAATGCTTTCTCTAGCCCCCCTCACTTCATGTGTTGAAAACAAGTTCACCTTCAAGTAGAGCCAGAATCCCCTACACTTTTTAGAAGGATATTTTCGCAATGCCTTATTCATTGATACAACAGGCCTTCTATCATAGACAAAGTGTTCAAACACTCTATAAGTTGATAGGACCATCCTATTGTCAACCCAATCTACTTCGTAGAGGCGTTTCTTTACTGTGTTCGGTCTAGACAGAAACATTTCCTCTGATATCCCTCCATGAACCATGATCTTAGTACAGTTTTCAACCCATAATGAAAGTGGTTTACAAATGCCTAGGCCCAAAATACGTTGCAATTCTATAATCAGGGAACTGCCTCGGGTTCTAATAAACTTTTATATAATTGCAAAGTTCTCCAGTCAATCATAACCTGGATCGAGCTGAAATCTAAAATGTGTCTTTTTGCTGATACTGGGGTAACCAGTGGTAAAGAAAGCACCTTATGCCAGATTTTACCCTCAAACTGCAACCAATGCCCCACATTAGTGTCCACTTCTGATCCATGGATTACTCATGGGATAATCTTCTGGTGATAAAATTTCAATAGAGGAGGAAGGGAAAGGCGTCAACATTTCTTGTCCAACTGTCTCAACTGTGTCAATGAAGGGATTACTGCAGTCTTACTCACAGCCCTTCTTTTACATAGGTTATTAAAACTGAAAATTCATTTTCTAAAATATGTACTTGTTGTAATCTCTAGTCATTAATCACCCATTGAAATGTCTTTATTTCCTTCTTTTCCACTTTACTTAGGACCAGAATATTTGATTTAGCCACACTCATTTCTAAGCCCACGCCTCTAAAATTCTCCTTAATTACAACCAGGACTCTCTGGAGACCTACCTGTGCGTAATCAAGTACCACTAAATCATCTGCATATAGAAGATAAGAAATTAATGGGCTTCCTAATTTAGGAGGGTAAGTACTCACTTCTTGGATGGCTGTCTCCAAATCCACTATATAGGCATTAAAAAGGAAAGGGGCCAAAACGCATCCTTGGCGTAAACCCCTCTCAGTCTGTATCCAGCCTCAGGAGTTTGCTGTGCCATCCAATCTCACATTTACTCTTGTGTGAAGGTGTAGAGCCATCAACATATCCAACAGGGCAGGTGGACATCCCTGATCTTTTAACTTTATCCACAAAAGGGCCCGATTCACACAGATTAAGGCCTTTCTTATTTCCAGGAAGGCCACAATATTTGTCTCGCTGCATCCTGCGCCTGACTCGTCAGGAGCGATATAATGAAGCAGTACAGGGAGATATTTACACCCTTCTTAAATCCTGATTGGAATAGATCAATACATATAGGTACTTTTCTTTCTTTATGTAAATATTTCAGAACCAGGGATCCAAAGATCTTATAAGTTCCATCCAATAAAGAGATGGGCCGTAATTGGTCGGTTCTGATCTATCACCTTACCTATAAATAAGTGCTACTGTTGCCTCTATCCATGTAAGAGGAATTATCTTTAATTTTATCACATTTTCAAATAATTCTGATAATATGTGAGAACATAACCCAGGATCAGATTTTAAGGTGAGATTGGAAAGGCCATCCGGTCCCGGTGCATTCGAACTCTTGTCTCTGGTAATAGCACCATACAGATCCTCCAGGATAATATCAAGGAAATCCCAAGACAAATGGTCAAATCTGTAAACCTCATGTCACCCAGGTACAGTGAGGGGGACTTCCCCATATAATGTTAGGAAAAAGTCAGCCCAGACATCCGCTGTAATCGGATTGGCCTGCAATGTTCTTTGAGGGTTCTTATCTTTAATCAATTACCAAAAAGAGACACCATTTTATGAATTCAGAGAAGCCAGCATTCTTTCTGGTTCATGATGGTACCTCAGTTACCTATTTGATTTCATCCGATTTGAGTGATCTTGTTTCAATTTCTTCAGCAAAGGAAAAACTAGGCTACCCAGTTTCCTGAAGGATCTCAGTTGTCACCTAAAGTTTATTTTCCTTCTGGGTCTCGTCATCAAAGATGTGAGTATGTAATTTTTTATTTCGCCTAGCTTTAAGGAGCTCACTGACAGGCATGAGGCCCACAAGGGTATCTTGTTCAAAAGGAACAAATCTTTCGGGTGTTAACCTTTCCCGGTTAGCTTCATATAGACATTCTGCCATTTTAATATTACATCTGCCAGCAAGTTTCGATCTCCATATTACTCTAGTATTCACCCCTCTTATTTCAACACACATATTGTGGTTGGAGATTCATAGTCAATTCCCAAATATAGGTTAAGCGACAAACTGCGATGGTCACTCCCTCTCAAATCATCAACCGCTAATGTTTCAACCCGATTAAAAAGTTCCTTTGACATAAAAATGTAGTCTAATGTGGAGCTTGTACCACAACCTACCCTCGTAAAGTTGGGGGGAATATCCCCCTTTATATTACCATTTACCAGTGATAGATCCCAAATACCCAAAACTTCTTTCCATAACCGCCCTCTATCCCTGGCCTCCAGATCTTTGGCCCGCGTGCCTCAGTTGGATTTTTAAAATTAACTGTATGACAGGCGTGTCACGCTTAGGCCCTGAAATTCTAAATAGTTAAAATTGCAAGAGGTTATAATCCTAGAAGGATGTATTCAACACAAGTAGAGTTGCAAAAGTATTAGTGTCTTTATTCCAAAGGATGTCAGCCGACACGTCTTTCAATATGTGTCGTTTTCAAGGCAAAGGTCTGATTTTTAAAACCCAGGTTGGGTTGGAATGGGCTAAATCTGTGGGATAATCCCGTTGGAGCCAGCACGAGTCGAAGTTCCAAAGAATTACCAGTTCATGTCCGTGTGTGAATGTTCTTAGGCTAGTATGTCTGTAAGGAGTTGTTTCAAAATTGCGGTGATCTGATCGTATAGGAAATTCAACAGGGCTCGATCCCTCTTACGCGTTTGAAAATCCCCCGCAAGTGATTTTCAACCCAACTCGGGTTCATCCCATTCCAACCCAACTCGGATTTTAAAAATTGGACCTTTTGCCTTGAAAACGACACATGTCGAAGCATGTGTCGGCTGACATCCTTTGGAATAAAGACACTAATGCTTTTGCAACTCTACTTGTGTTGAATACATCCTTCTAGGATTATAACCTTTGCAATTTGAACTATGCAGGATTTCAGGGCCTAAGCACGACACGCCTGTCATACAATTATTAAAACTTTCACATTTTTTGGTGTTTATGTGTGCACCAACTATGTGACTTTGGCGACGCAGCTTGGCCCCGCCCAGAAGTATTAGAGATAGGACATTTCACCTGCTACCCCCTAGCACCAAGATGCCTTTGGCGTACGCTCCACTTTAAAATTCTACATAACATAACAACATAGCGCAAACCATATGGTCCTTTCACATATACATTGCCACGGTAGAAATGCTCTTTTAAACATTCGCTATTCAAATCACCTATTAACTTACAGCTGATGTCTTCCTTCAAGTATATTTCCAGCACTTCATTTATCCTTACTAAAACATTCTTTAAATCTCCATTGCTAGGGTTAAAATACACATTCAAAATTAAGCAAACATGCAAATCCACGTCCCCCTTCTTATTCATTTTAAGAGATACGGCCAAAATATCCTTATCATTCAACAGCTGTTATCCTATTATTAGTTTGCAGTCATTTCTTATTACACAAACCAAACCTCCAAACGGCCTCTCCATTATACCTTTTCTTGCTGGTTCATAGCATAGGGTGTAACCCTCTAGTATGGGTATTTCTAAAATCCATGTTTCTTGTAGAGCTGTGAATTACGACCTACCTCAGGGAATGTATGGGTGGGATGAATGGGCAAAGCCCTGCATGTTCCAAGAGGATATTTTAAATTTGTTCTCTCAACATTCCCAATTTGACCCACCATTTTCGGTGTGTATTCAAAATACATGCCCAATCATACTCAACTGTTCTTGTTGGACCTACTGAATTAGTCGACCCTGCGAGAATCATTATTTTCAAAATTATATGATATGATATGGCATTTATAACGCGCCTATACACAAGTGTTTCAATGTACTTTTACTACCAGTGAATCACGTGGACACACTTCAATATTTTCCTGCTTTCTCTCCAGCCTCAGAGCCTGACCTCCTGCTCCCCTGCCCATCGCCCAGCCTTGAAGCCTCACCTGTGGGCTACTACAGCATAATGGAGTAAACTCTGCCATTCTTGGGGCTTACCGCGCCGGCCTGAGCTTTATTCCGAAATTTCACCTCAATTCATAATTTAAATGCTGCTCCATGAACTATCTGAACCAGAGCACTTTCCTGGCGGAAACAGCCCTGTTCTGGGGTTTTGGACCATTTTGTTTGTACTGCCTTTATGACTACATTGCGGTTTTGGCCTTTCAAGATGGCAGGACCGGATCACTGCAGGCTTGCTTCCTCATTGTTGGGCCTGACTCCCCCTCCCATTGGCTGCCTTGGCCGTGATAGGCCAATCGTGCCAACCGGGAGGCGGGAGCCGGCCCTTAATGACTAAGGCCCAGGATGAAGGCCCTGTCTACCCTTGTCCACCACGGTACTCCACCCGCCTCCCCATGAACTTTGTGTGTGCATGAGTGCCCCCCATCCCGCTGGTCACCTGTGTGCATGAGTGCCCCCCATCCCGCTGGTCGCCTGTGTGTTCATGAGTGCCCCCATCCCGCTGGTCGCCTGTGTGTTCATGAGTGCCCCCCATCCCGCTGGTTGCCTGTGTGTGCATGAGTGCCTCCATCCTGCTGGTCACCTCTGTCTGTGCCACATATATTGACCTTCCGCACTGTATGCTGATGCTACCCTTCAAGATGGGGCTGCGCATCATGTCTGTGCCACATATATTGACCCTCTTTATTTTATGCTGATGCCACCATTCAAGATGGGGTTGCACATCATGTCTGTGCCACATATATTGACTCTCTGCATTGTATGCTGATGCCACCCTTCAAGATGGGGCTGCGCATCATGTCTGTGCCATCTATATTGACTTGCTGTGATGCCACCCTTCAAGATGCGACTGCGCATCATGTCTGTGCCACATATATTGACCCTCTTTATTGTATGCTGATGCCACCATTCAAGATGGGGTTGCACATCATGTCTATGCCACATACATTGACTCTCTGCATTGTATGCTGATGCCACCCTTCAGGATGGGGCTGTGCATCATGTGTGCCCCCCATCCCGCTGGTCACCTGTGTGTGCATGAGTGCCCCCCATCCCACTGGTCGCCTGTGCGTGCATGAGTGCCTCCCCATCCAGCTTGTCGCCTGTGTGTGCATGAGTGCCCCCCATCCTGCTGGTCACCTCTGTCTGTGCCACATATATTGACCTTCCGCACTGTATGCTGATGCCACCCTTCAAGATGGGGCTGTGCCACATATATTGACTTTCTGCATTGTATGCTGATGCCACCCTTCAAGATGGGGCTGCACATCATGTCTGTGCCACATATATTGACTCTCTGCATTGTATGCTGATGCCACCCTTCAAGATGGGGCTGCGCATCATGTCTGTGCCACATATATTGACTCTCTGCATTGTATGCTGATGCCACCCTTCAGGATGGGGCTGTGCATCATGTCTGTGCCACATACATTGACTCTCTGCATTGTATGCTGATGCCACCCTTCAGGATGGGGCTGTGCATCATGTCTGTGCCACATACATTGACTCTCTGCATTGTATGCTGATGCCACTCTTCAGGATGGGGCTGCACATCATGTCTGTGCCACATATATTGACTCTCTGCATTGTATGCTGATGCCACCCTTCAAGATGGGGCTGCGCATCACTTTCTGCAATCATTGCATGCGAATGCTGCCCCTCAAAAAGGAGGCCACGCAAAGTGTATGTCATTGCTAGCACTTTTGTATCTAAGATTACAAATACACTATGTAACTAAGTAAGCTTTCTTAACAGCGCCACGATGCCCGAGGGCAGTTGTGCTCTATACAAATAAATAAAAATAAATAAAATAAATCTCTCCATTTTCATAGGAGGTCACTTCACGAAAGTAAGCAAATCATAACCCATATCATTAAAAGCCTGAGTTTCTGACAACATTAGTTTTCTAATGAGTTCAAACTTAAATTCATGCCTTACTCTATCAGTTCTCGCTGGGTGAGTAAATTACTCCTCAGTCAAGTCCCCAGATTTTATTGGGGTCAATTTAGGTATTTCTTTGTATAGAGTCAACACATATTGCCTATTTAAGGGGAAACATTCTTCAGCTTTAAATTTCCTTTCAACCTTTAGGAAATATAGTTTTTCACCTAGTACGGTGCCTTTACTCTTACCATAACTGGTATTTTGAACAGTATTTATCTCCCCTCTTTAGGGCAGCGTGAATGTCGTTTTCCCGATTTTCTTTTCCACTTTTGGTACAGCATTACCCATTTTTTCATTCACCTTTTTCCTACGTTCTTCCAATGAAAATAATACTGGGAAAATCTTCTTCACCCCTTTCATGGGAATCTCTTTAGAAGTCATAGCATAATTTGACCACCCAACTTTTATCTCTGACACTAGAGGACCTTTAGGTACAAATGTATCTTCTGGCGCAGCCACCCTTATATCATCCTTTATTCTTAGGTATACAATCTCGAGCTGGAAGTTTTAAAGATACTTCTGTACACGTAACCTGTGCATTTCAAACTCTTTCCCCCAAAGAATTGGGGGGTTCCGTATGCCGGGACCCACCATCTCCTTCAGGAGCCATCTCTGTCTCTGTATCAGACTGGACTGTCAAAACACTCATGTAAAATGTCGAATCCAGTTTTTTTTACAGGCTTTAAAAATGGAGTAATAGAGGACCCTTGTCCTCTATCAGTGGTTTGGGCAGAACCTTCCCACCCTTTTTCTTATGCGTCCTCCCAACATTTCCTACTTCTGGAGATTCCTCTTCTTTGACCAAATCGTCATTATAGGTGGGGGCATTAAGGGGCAAATCGTTTTCTCTCCCACTCAACTCTTCTAGTGGCCCAGTACTTACAGGTGGGTGCCGATTACGTTAACCAAACATTTGCATGAATTCTTATAGGATTTCTGTTGATACATTTTTCCAGTTCTTCCGTTTCTTTTGTCTTAGATTAGCTTTATCATCCATGGGTCTGATACTGAACACAACATCACTTACCAGGTGGGCAATAACCCTCCCTTTTACCAACAAATCATCAGAACAGAGGCCTTCAGCATCTTTAGCCTCCGACATTAAGGGGTTATTTCGAATGACCTCATAATTTTGCCTAAAATTCAATTCGGGCATCTGAGTTGACCTTGAATTCACTTTTTCAGGGCATGTCATCAGAAAATCAAATTGGGTTCCCTTTGTTTCACCATACTTAGCATGGACTAATTTGCCCGGGCCACTAGGCCTTATCTCTACCCGGGAATAGAGGTGACCTCTCCATAAATCTACAAATTGGGCATCATTTGCGCTGGCCATTGTATGGCGGTTAGTTGGTCTATTCAAGGCAGAGATGAAGCCCTCCAAAACGGACATTTTTTTTTACCAGCAATTCGTTTAGCATTTGCCTAACATCACGTATTTCATATAGCACAAGTTCATGACCATTGAGGATAGTATGCGTGAAAGAACAGGAAACGAAAAGGCAACTATCACCTCCTGAACTGGGGGTAGCGCCCCTTACACATTTTGATTACACTTTTCCTGACCTTGAGGGTTTTGTTTCTCCAGAATAACTGGTGACAGACTAGGAAGTGAATGATGGTTCAGGTCATCTGATTGAAGTCCCACCTTGCTCTCTGATTTTAGAGGTGGTACCCCTATCGATATAGGGGTTCTATACAGGCACACATTTTCTCTCTTATCCCAGGCTGGTGACTCAGCCCTTTCTAGTCCCAAGGACAGTAGCACCTGTTTGGACAGCTCATGAGAAACTGTTGGCCCACCATAGAGACATCAGCAATACGGTCTTTGTGGGGACAGATTTCAATGTTCTCCAAGTCTAAAAGTTCCAAGGAGCATGAAGCTTCAAAGAGGTTTTGAGCAGGATTGTCCACTGGCTCAATGCCTAGAAACAATGAACTGCTTGACAGTGGGGGACAGACTGGGATATTTCATCCTCGGTCCTTTTTCCTGTTAGGATTTCAGCAAACGTTGTTGAACGTGAGTCAATATCCCATGTTTTTATAGTTACCACAGTATTGTCAAAATTTAGAGGTGCCACCTCTTTATTTTGCAGGGGCAAATGTTTCCCTGACTGCTCCATTTTAACTGCTAAACCCACATCTCGAGGAATCCGTTGCTGATATGGCACACCTGAACATAATGAGAATGCCATACCATTACAAACTGTTATGAATCTTTTATGAGTTATCATCGGTTGGGGCACTGCACAACATGGCACGGCATGGCAGACTGGCATTGAAGATAAAGGTCAGACAAATAACTCGCCCCAGTCAGAAACCCGTAGCAATGTGTAGTAATGTACAAGGTATTCACTGCTTCTCCACCATGTGCCACACACACAGCTCTCATGCAGCTGTGTGTTTTGATGAACATTCCTCCAATGCAAAAGATGTCTCTGTGACAACACAGCGAAACAACAAAAACAAAAAGGCAGCTGTCAGCCTGCCAGCCTCCGTTGAGACCAAACCAACCACTCCTTTAATCAACTCATAAACAGATGACGTTTGCCATAGACGTAGTGATGTGCTGAGCAGATGACTCCCCATGATCCACAGAAACACAAAAACACTCAGCTACACTCCGCCTAGCTCTGCTCGGACTGAGGTTATTTGAAGGGAACTCCCACCTGGAAAAGTCGAAACAGGAGACAGACTCAGCACAGATCTCTAGTGCAAAAACATTCAGCCAAACTCCTCCTCGCTCTGTCAGACTGAGGGTATTTGAAGGGAACTCCCGCCTGGAAAAGACGAAACAGGAGACAGATTAAGCACAGGACTCCAGTGGTCGAAGTGAGCGGGAGCGGCTGGGAGCGGTGCTCCTCTACTTTTTTAAATTACGTTTTACAGCTCCTATACTTTTATTTTAAACAGAAACCGTTCCGGAACGGTTTCGTTTTAAAAAAAGAATGTAGGAAGAAGTTGAGACTTGCACTTTCAGTGCACTACACTGAACGTTCCCTTAAAGAACAGGTGCATGTGTTTGGGGGTTTGTATTGTGTGTGGAAGGCGGTATGATGATGGGGTTTCTGGGGAGTGTGTGCAGGCTGGCAGGGAACATAGCTCCACTACTTCTTTTCATGCACTTCGACCATTGCAGGACTCTAGAGCAAAAACACTCAGCCATACTCTGCTCGGACTGAGGGTATTTTAAGGGGACTTCCACCTGGAAAATTAGAAACAGGAGACAGACTCAGCACAGGTCTCTAGTACAAAAACAGTCAGCCTTGCTCCGCTCGGACTGAGGGTATTTGAAGGGATCACCCACGTGGTAAAGTAGAAACAGGAGACAGACTCAATTAACTTTATAGGGGGTCAGGAGCGTGGAAAAGGGCCAAGACCACCTGTCAATTGAAATGCTTGATGAAAGGTGTCTCACCTTACTACTGTGGTTTATGGTAACATAACATATTCTATGCACCTGGCACTGCATCTCTTAACCACATAGAAAGAGACAAAGACGTAAAATAAGACAGGGGAAGAAAAGGCAGTGTGACATATAAAGAGAGTGGATAGAGACAGCAGGAGAGAGAAAGAAGGGAAGAGCGCTAGATCAACGTATGATATGCAGGGTAGAGCGAGAATATTTTTAAAGGATGTGAACAGAAGCAGGAATTTGTGAGTGATTGCAAAAGAGGGATTATGATTGCTTGCAGGCCTATAATAAACATTGTCTCCTGTGTGCTTTGTGACCTGCAAGGGTTTTATGACATTATGCTTTGGGTGGCATACGGAGAGTGTGGTTGCCCATTTATAAAGGAAGAGGGCAGTTTGGTCCCGATAGCTCCAGAAGTTGGAGTCCAGGTGAGCCATGTGGTGTTACGGAGACTTACTTAAGTGACTACATGGAGGAGTAGCAGGAAGTCAGAGGCTGGGGTCTTTTGTAATTTCGAGTTCCCATAGAGATCCTGAGGTTTCCAGGTAAGGGACCATGTACAACCATTGCCAGCTGCATTTTTGCCATCTTAACACTGCTGCCTGTTTTTTTCAGAACGCGGCACACCTAGCTTTTATGCAAGGTAAAAGCAGTCTATGGGGGTCATTACGACCTTGGAGGTAACCATGCCGCAATTTGCGGCATGGTTACCCCCTTACCGGGTACCGGGTTCCTTGAATGAGGAATTACCGGGCCATTCCAACCTTGGAGGACCCGGTAATTCCTCATTCGAGGAACCCGGACCCGGTACATCCCCATTCCCATTCGAGCCCCCATCAGGCTCAATGGGAATGGTGAGGGAGCTAACAACGGGCCCGTTAATAACGGGCCCGTTGTTAGCTCCCTGGTCTGCTAGCGGGACCCGCTAAGGGCAGACTTGTAATGGGGCAGTAAGGGGTTGACGGCTCCGGCACCATTACTGGCACTTTTAACCCCTTTCCGCCTAGGTCGTAATGACCCCCTCTGACACAATTTCTCCCTCCATCCCTTTGAAAACGAGGTGGTGTTGCCACTTCCAGCACACATCCAAACACTTTTAAAACATTTGGATCACTTTCCAACACTTAGAGAACGACTTACACCTAGCACACTCTTGTGTAAGTTAGTTCTGCAAATTAATATGGGAAATGGATTTTCAAATATTTGTGACAATTCATGTACGCTACGACGTATCCACCAATGTTTAAATATAATTAATATTGCCTTTCCCCAGGCCCATCCTTCACTCGGAGCACACATTTTTACAGATGTATTACGCATGCATGCGATAAGCATGTTTGGTGTAACTCACACATGCATGTTCTATACCTTAACTTGTTTTGTGAAACATATCAGTTACTTTTTTTCCATGTGAAAGTGGCACTATTTTTGGGAATCAATGCCAATGTTGTACTGTTTATTTTTTGTGTGTAATTCATGTTTAATTTGCGCCATGTGTACAGAATGACTCTATTGTGACAAAAATTCTGTTTTTCACTGACTGTCGTGTCTTTCTCTACTTCCCCTGGTTCAAGCGCTGTGATACCTTCCGGTTAGGGTGCTACACAAATGCAATAAATAAATATATAAAAGTGCATTCATAGCTCAGGAAAATGCTCTAAGAATTGGCCCCTATGTAACGTTTGTTTGTAAAGTGTCTTTGTAATTTTCCAGTGTTCTTATATATCTATAACCTTCTGTTGAACTGCAGTGCCTGGTTACAGCTGTAAAAAACACACAGATAATTATATGATCTGCCAGTACGGCTGGTTCTTTTAGATTTTTCACTTCTTTTGATATGCGTCTTTCAGTGCTTAGATATGCATTTCAATACTAGTTTCTTCTGATAACTGAAGTGTTTGGTGTTTTTCAGGATACATACTGTAACCTGGGCTGGACACTGTTTTCTGCTGACATTGATGGCAACGGAAAAAATGATCTTGTCATTGGTTCTCCATACGCACCCGGCGGAGGGCAACAGCGGGGAATTGTGATCGCATTTTATTCCAGCGCCAACAGAAATAGCAAAGGTAAAGCTTCTGCATTAAGGGGCACTTTGCTATCATGAAACAGCTATAATTCAATGTCCTATTTGGGCATTGTGGACTGCACTTGTGAGCAATATCTGGACACACCATAGACAGGAACGTCATTTTACCAAAATGCCAGAGGCAGCAGAAGTGACATCACACGGCCCTTGACCTCTGATGGCATCACAGGAAGTGATGGCATTTGACCCTGCCCCCAAATGACATCACAGGAAGTGATGTCACACAACCTTTCTCCCCTTGACAAAACAGGAAGTAACATCACATAGCATTGTTCCTCAGTGCTCTAAGGAACATATGGTTACCATTTCACTATAATATGATATACATTTCATACACAAATGGATCACCACATGTAGCATTAACATCACTGTGTACAGGCCCATATTACCAAATTACTGTGGATGTAAGCAGACGTCCAATACAATAACCTGGACTATTGTACAGCACTGGGGCTAAACTGTAAACAGACAGAGAATCTCGAAGAGACCTAAACCCCAAAGCGCAGGCATGCAGTGCCTCCCAAGTGTCTGGCCTCAGACTGAAAACAGCAACTGGCCAACACAAGTCCAAACAGAAAAACGATGGTCTGGAGTGTTGCCCAGAGCTGTGCCATTGGTTGTGAATAACTTGAAACCTTCCAGCCATAACCTTTCTGTTTTGCGTATTTGGTAAGTAACCCACCCTGTATTTTGTTAGATGGGAGATAGAGGAGAAGGATGTGTTGCAGGTCATAGCACTTGCAGTTTCTTTTTTAATTTTAAAATGGAAACAGCAGCTGCAGCTCCATGACATCACCCCTAGGAAAGGCTCATTTTGTTATTTTCTTTGGTCCTTTATATCTTGCTTAATGCCAGCCTCCAAGCACTGTACCAGGAACTGAACCCATGTTGCACTGCATCCTCTTGTTCCTTAAGCAAGTTTGTTTCCCATGAACTATCCTTCCAAATATATATATATATTTTGCTTGAGGAAGCAACAGATGGTTTACTTGAAAGGTGGAGGGCAACTTCATGTAAATGAATTATCTCACCCTGCGTCTATCTACAGTCTCCCTGTGATGCATGTCTGGCAGATCTGGATCAGGTCACACAGTGCCCAGGCAGGATTGGTGGCAGAAGCCACTGGGGTACACTCCTCTCATCACAGACCCAGTGGCTCACTGGCTGTGCAAAGAAGACAACGAGAAACATGGATGAGATTTGTGTTCATGCTGCGCTGTCACTGAGTACTGCAGACTGCTCTTACCAATTCCCAGCTAGCTAGACCTACCCTCATTGCATTTCTGTTGCTACAGTACCAGGTTTGAGCTGCACAGACAGCCCTGCCTCTGAACCCACCCATGCAGGCAGTCTTCACTAATAGACTGCCAACCTCTTAGTAATGGTGGCTTTATGGTTTTTCCTGCATCCCTGTTAATTCTCCAGCGAACGAGCTCAAGATTCCAGGTGAAAAAAGCTGTGGCACATTTAGCTGCATTTACAACCACTTTTTTCAGGTGCAGCACAGATATCTGCTCTTGGCACTGACTCTTTGTCCAGTGGTGCAGAGGTTGCGAGGACATTTCTAAGAGGGGGATCCAGAGGGAGCACCTGCTACCCCTGGCAACCACCAAATGATGTCCCAGACCATATTTACTGCAAATGCATTACTTAGTGAGTAATTCCACTTTAACAAATCTCTAATCAAAATGGTGTGTTGATCAGGCATAGAACTGTATATTTGTATGCCCCTCATAAAGAGGGCCACCGTCCAAATCCCAAGGAGGGTGCAATGAGAGAAGGGATCACCAGCTTATGCCATTTCTGAACTCGCAATTTCTCAATACTCTGTTCAATCACGAACTGTAAAGACGCATTTTGTGATTGATAGAGTGTGGGCACATGTTATGCAACAAGTTATTGCTGTATTGCTTGCTAACATATTTGATACACAGTCGCTTCTGTGCAGCATAATTTCAACCCAGGAAGCTTGGGAGATTGAACTCCCCTGCTGTCTCCCATCAGCTGTGATACTTTATTAGCATTCTGCAATCATCATACAATGGCATTCTGAAAAGTAAATTAAGTCGTCTACATACAGTTGGTCAATTGTACAACAAAACCTCCACTGCTAGGTAAAAAGCAGACTGAAACTCAAACTCTGCAGTCTAGCATTAAACTCCAATAACACAGCTTCTTTAATGTTCGTTAATATCATCTCTTTGCCCCAACTCTCCGACTCGTCTGGCCATCTCCCAGCTCCCTACACTACGCATGCAGACCAACACATACACAGCAGCTTTCTGGCTACCAATACCATATTCATTTGACGCAGCAATGCCAAAGCTCACATCTTTGACTCCATCACACACCCTGCCCATGTTAGCGGACAACCTGTACCCCAGCGCTAGATTCTAGCAGATCCAGGTGCTCTCCCCCTGGATAAAACACAGACCCAAATGTCACTAACAAAAAGGATATATGATATGGTATGGAATTTATAACGCGCCTATACACAGGTGTTTCAAGGCACGACAGACAACGATCCTACTAGGTCAGGTATCAGGTATCATTCAGATCGCGCAAATGCGTGGGAAGGGGGGAAGGGACAATGCAGTACAAGGTAATAGAAAATAACAATGAGTGAAAGTAACGGCCAGAAGTGGCAAGTGCAGGGGTAAGTGCAGACATCAGGTGTCAAGTGCTGGTAGGGGGACTGTAGGCATACAGAAACAGTCCCCAAGTGCAGGGGTTGCCGGCAAGCAGTGCAAGTGTGTGAGACTGGCGGGGGATAGACCTGGGCCCCAGATCAGAGTGCGTCCAGGTAACCAGTGCAGTTCAGGTTACAGCCAGGAGGTCAGTAGGGGAGAGGAGGAGAAAAAGCAGAAGCAAAGAGAAAGGTTTTGTGGTGCTTCCGGACCCGGAGATGGTTCTCCTCAAGTTTAAGGGAGGCATGGAGGCTGTTCCAAAGGGAGGCCCCAGCCGAAGAAAGAGATCTACCAACAACTCTTTCTTGGAGAAGCGACTGACCCTGAGGGAGTTGGAGGTGGATCAGCGGAGAGTTCGAGAAGGAAGATATTTAGGAAGAGAGAGTTGAAGCTATTATGGGGCCCCATGCCCCAGAAGGCCTTGTGGACAATGCATAGGGTTTTGAACTTAATCCTCGCAGTCACTGGGAGCCAGTGCAGAGATTTCAGTCCTGGGGAGATACGATCCCTGGGCTTGAGGCCAAGGATAAGTCTTGCAGTCCTGTTCTGGATGAGTTGCAAGGAGCGGAGAGTAGAGGCAGGAAGATTTAGAAAGAGGCTGTTGCAATAATCCAGCCTAGAGAGAACCAGAGCTCTGGAGACAGTGAGCTTCTGGGGGAAGGAGAGGAAAGGAAGAATACCTCTGTGGAGGTGCAGCTGGTAGTGTGACTTCTTAGAGACATCAGAGATGTGAGGAGAGAAGGAGAGTGTGGAGTTGAAGATGACCCCATGGTTTTTAGCCTTGCAGGTGGGAGCAGGAAGAGGGCCAAGGGAGGCCGGCAGAGAGCTACAGGAAAGGAGGGAGCAGGTGTGCCTATGAGGAGAATTGGTATGCAGTAATAAAATCGTGGCAAAAATGTCACCTTTACAAAAAATTGCAGCACAACTGCTGTGGTTTGACCCGGTAAAGGTGTACCCCATTATACCATTTAAGGGGAGCCAGGGTTGCGGGGGTGTCCCTGCTCCCCTTAAATGGTATAATGGGTCTGGGGGTTGCTGGGTTGTCCCCTGCATACTTTACATGGATTGCGGCGGCAAAACCACAGCCTGTTTGCCGCGATTTTATGTGTAAATGGCCATTTCTGCTGCGATTTTAACACATGGAACTAGAGAACCTCAGTCTTACTGGCATTAAGGCAGAGGCCATTGGCGGCACACCACTCCGGGATAGCAGACAGACAGTCAGAGATGAGGGATTGGGGAAATCGGTGCCCCAAGGTAGCCTGAAAATTAGCGGGATTTCATCCGCATAGCATTGGAAGTTGGGGCAGAGAATGGCAATGAGGTGGGCAAGGAGTGCCAGGTATTGGTTAAACAGCCAGGGAGAGAGGTTAGACCCCTCGGGGACACCAGAGGTAGAGAAAAAGATAGCAGATCGGAAGCACCCAAGTTGGACCTGGGAGGGTCGGTCAGATAGGAAAGAAGTCGGCCACGCCAGGGCCTGACCAGTGATACCCAGGTTATCACAGAGACGGTTGAGCAGGATGGCATGGATGACAGTGTCAAAGGCAGAAGAGAGATCAAGCAGGATGAGGACACAGGGGGTGTTAGAGTCGAGGTTGGAGAGCAGGTCTTCACGGATGTTCAGGAGAGCAGTTTCTGTGCTTCTGGCAGCTCTGAAGACAGACTGATGGTCATGAAGACAACCAACAGATTCAGTGTGGAGATTAAGCTGGGAAATGGCCAATTTCTCCAGGAGCTTGCCCAGGAAGCGAGTGATCGAGATTGGGCGATAGCCAGACAGGAGGGGTCGGCAGAGGGTTTCTTACGAAGAGGGTGTACAAGGGAGTGCTTCAGCGGGGATGGGAAGACTCCAGTGGTGGACGAGTGGTTGCAGAAGGCAGTCTGGGCAGGAGCCAGGGAGTTGATGTGGTCCTTGATGGTTTTGGAGAAACAGGGGTAAACCTGTTTTGAGAAGACTTTCATAGATCGGACTTGTCTAGAAACCTTGTCTGCGGTGAACAGGGGAAAGGCCGAGAAGGGGGAGGAGAGGTGGCTGCAGAAGGGCCAGAGGAAGAGCAGGGAGTAGAGAGAGGGAGGGGAGAAAAGGAGAGTGAGGACAAGATGTCCTGAGTGTTAGAGATGAAGTGAGAAGCCAGTGCCGAGCAGAGGGCCTGGGAAGGGGTAGGAGAGGTAGAGACTGTGGCAGTATTGGCCATCTCTTTGCAGATTTTAAAGAGTTCAGCCGAGTTGTTAGATGCCGCAGAGATGCGTGCTCGGATATAAGCTCTCTTCTTGGTGAGGACAGAGAGCCGGTATTGCCTTTGGAGCAGGTGGCAGGCCAGTTTGTCAGAGGTTGTACCGGAAGCACGCCATTTCCTCTCGGCCACCCTGCACTTGCGTTTTAGGTTGACGAGATCTGAGTCGTACCAGGAGTTGCACTTGGCTTTGGGCTTCAGGCGGATTCTCACTTCGAATTATACCCCACACACTACTCAGGTATTTGAGGTGTGCAGTCATCAATACTCCTTGCTTCTTTCCTTTCATAGGCACACACAAGGAGGTTGTCAAAATGGCTGCAATGTCATACAATGCTATGTTGCATAACATTACATAACATTAAACATGTAGTTACCTAAGCAATCGATATCAATTCAATTCAACGTCACATCGACACAATATAAAAAAATAGTTATGGATGCACAAATTAATACATGGATCTAGTAAATACTTCAGCATACAGTGCAGAAAGCCGTGGTTATAGTGGCTGAAATGATCATTCCACATCTCAGCCACTGTTTGGCAAGCTGTTGCTCCTGCTGTTTCTGACAGAGCGCTGTGGGCGGCTCCAAAGACAGTGAGTGTGTGGTCCTCAATGTGCACCCGAAAGGATTGCAGCAGAGGGACACATTAGGCCTGATTGACACAGCATTTTTCAATGGGGTTTACCCATTTAAAAAACTCGTTATGCACCAGGCCCATTGCGTGACGACCAAGAGTGAAAATGTCGATGACGCATACGAGAACATGAGCTTAAATAACCCAAGGTGTATTTGGGTACTGTTACTTTTCAAAATAACCCAGAAAACGTAACCCCGAAACAACCCATTTGCAACCCATTAGCACAATTGTGACCGTGTGTTTAGAATGCATACACGAGAGAATCTAGTGACCAGTAGCTGCATTGTGATGCCCGTGAGCTGCCACTCTGCCACCACTACTGCGCCTGGCAGTTTTAGGGCAACCTGCTTGTCTGAAGATTGTTATGATTCAGGTCTAAAGCAATGCTTAGAAATCATTTAAAGTCTCACTGAATCCCGATTGAGGCAACAGGTTGCAGATTGTTGAGTAGAATGGAAAAAAGATCACCTTACCTGCTTATACATTCTCACAGGCCGCTGCTGGAGAAACTGCACAATGGGTCACTAAAAGGCATATTAACTCTTCAACACGGATACCAATTTTGACAGCGTCACATGCGTGCATCCTGCATGCACTAAAAGGCTCAGGAATTCATATGTAAAACCGAATAACCTGCTCTTCTGCCCCTGTAGGTGTCCTGCTGGTTGAGGACGCTGACTGGAGAGTAAGCGGCGAACAGGACTATGACTGGTTTGGCTATTCACTTCATGGCCTCAAGCTGGAGAACCAGACGCTACTGGTGATAGGAAGTCCGAATTCCAGGAGCAGCTGCACGTATGTTCTGAATTAATGTATTCAAGATCATATATATATATGCTCGTGATAAATTACAAAGCTAAGATCCTTAATTAAGCCACAAAGTCTACTATGTCAATGCCTATTCCTCATTTTGTTCCTATTAATTTCATCGAAGCATATTAATTATATTCGATTAGCTGCGAATTGCTTTATAATGTCCATAAAAACATTATTAGTTATTACTGATCATGTAAACCTCTGCATCAGAGTACTACACTTTATGTAATCAACGCAGAGAGCAAGACGTACAACAAACACAAAGGGCTGTGATGCAAAGACTAATGACACACACACACACTCCAGAACAAAGACAAGTCGCATTCTTCTACGATTCTATTACCGCTTTAAAAGCAGGATTCTAAGATCTTTGTGGCCTGTGATACTCCAGCCTACACAGCACACCTGTTGTAAAATGAACAGCTGCTTAGTAGTTTTCAGCTCCTTCCTTGCTGGGATAGATATTGAGCCTCAGTATGGGTCTGGCGGTAACCGTGTCGGTGATACTGGCCGGTTGCCGCTAGACCCGTAAATATTTACTGGCACCTGACTTGCCGGTAACACCGGGGGATTCTGACCCCAGCGGCCCGGAAGTCAGGCGCCGGTAAAATGTTGTTCCCTATTCCCATAGAGTCTGATAGGACTCTATGGGAGTGGGGCCCGCTTATGCACCGGCACCGTTAATAACAGTGCCGGTGCTTCCGTGAAACTCTGGGGGCGGCTGCCGTTGCACCCGGCAAGTCAGACCTGCCAGGTGGGAGGGCACCCAGCCAGCAGACTTGTACTTTGCCGGTCTGGAACCAACAGTGCCGGTAAGCTTCCCGGCACCGTTGTTTCCGGACCGGCAAGGTTATAATGAGACCCATAATCGGTGGGATCGTACGTATCAGCCAATTGCAGTAATCTAAGAACATGTTTTTCTAATCAAGCCTTTGATCCATCATTAGAGGCCATGCTCGCAGCAATACACATGGCAGAATGGCAGTGTTAATTCCCATTTCTGAAGTCTATAGATCTCCCTGGTATTCTGGAGAAATTCCACCCGCAGTAACCCCTCAATTTCTTTGGAGGTAAAGAGGAGGAGATACCTGCAGATATATGCTGGAGGAAACTCCCGAACTTTACCTTCAATCCCTGAATTTGGCTGCTCGGTAAAACTGCTTGTAATTCTGTTACGTTACAGCCAAAAAACGTATCGGTAACAGATTTACCACCAATTTCTTTTAACAATACTGCCCAACTCGGAATGTGGCTAATTAATCCCACACTGGAGGCAATGTACAAAAAGGCAGAATGAGAAGTGTAGGACAGCCCCAGCAAACACGCATCAACTTAATAGAAAGTAACAATCCATTCCTGGCAGATAACAGCCCTCCCAGAAGCAGGCCCTGCGAATGTGTCAACCAACTGATATACCTTCACATATTAGAAATAAAGAAAGCACCAACAAGAAAAATCACTTCCCCTTCTCATAACACCTACGAATCCCTTGCTCCCACTGTGCGAAGCAAAAGTGCAAGAGACACCATCCCAGACTCTAACAGTCTGTTGGGCCACATTGTTCCACCCATCTCAGCTGCTCTAGTCCCCTGCACATCATACCACCAGTTTAATGAAGAAATAACAGGAAAACAATGAGTCAGAGCAATAGCCTACAAAATTGATGAGGCCATTCATTGCCCCAAAAACATTAGGAAAATGGTCTTTCCAGTCACAGAGATCCCCTACTGTCTGGAAAAGCTGTGCTCAATTTGATCTTGATTTTTATTTATTTATTTATTGGTTATTTATAAGGCGCCTGTGAAGCAAATGGTGTTTCAAGGTGCCACAAGATAAAACGAGGGCAGGAGGGACAGGGAAGAAAACAACAATAACGGTCCTACTAGGCCTTGTATCATTCGTATTGTGCAAGTGCATTAACAAGAAGTGCAGGGGGGAGGTGAGTGGGGAGGGGGCAGGTAAGTGCCGGTCGGGGTGTAAAAGCAAAAGGAAATATCGAGGCTGAGTACCCCAAAAGGAAATACACCAAACACGTGCTTATAAAGATTCACAGATCTTTATTCTAAAACTGTACAGTTACAAAGAAACAAAGTCAGATAGCTATCTGGCCCTCAGTACATCACAGCAAATACCAGCTCTTTCGGTGTGAGAAGTGAGAGGTACTGGACGCCTAAACAGTTGTGCATTTCCAATAATCTATGTTAATTATGCAAGTTAATAATCCATGGTATAGAGTTCGTGCCGAGTTCACTTATGGCTTGTCTGACAATATGCACCTGGATCATCCTCAGTTTGCATGTAAACAGGTTACAATGGCAACAGTGAATTCTTGGATTTAACAATAAGCCTTAACACATGCCCTTCACAATGCAGTTCAACTAGTGTCCACATTCAGTATTTGCTCTACATTGAGGTCGATGTATGTCCGTGGATCAGACTCGTTGGCGCAGACAATCCTCTGTCTACAAGTCAGGCATGGGACAAGGTCTCTTTATTCAACCCAAACATTCGGCCAACGGACAGTTTGAACATTAACTTCGGTACAAAGTGCAGGACGGCTCAGTTACAAGCGGGAAACACTGTCCACCGTTTTAGAACACAGAATAACATTGAAATGGAAATCAAAATGGCGGATTGACCTAAAATGGCGGCGAAGTCAATCTAGAATCGGAACTTTGCAACGTGGTTTTCTTCGCAGAGCGACTGGGCTTAGGCCAACATATACAATAAAGGAGGCACGATATGATATCCCGTTTAACAGGGGAGGAAAGGATAATGATGCTAGGGTGGGAGGGAGGTGAGGGGCAAGTGGAAGTAAACAAGTGCAGAGGGGGAGGAGGGGAAGAAGATGGCCACTAGGGCTATGCAAGTGCTAGTGGGAGGGCAGGTGGGCAATTGCCAAGGGATGCAGGGAGTGCAGGGAGTGACATCAATCTAAGTGCGAGGACGCAGGTGGACCAGATTCGGTGGGGAAGAACACACCGCCAGGCTAGTCAAGGAAAGGGGCCCAGAAGGGCAAGTTCAGGTTAGGGGGGGCAGGAAGACAGGGTGCTAGGGTAGAATGGGCGAGGAGGGCCTGGTGCCCTGTAGGAATCATGAGGCACCAGGCAGCAAGTCAATGCGGCAGAGGGGGGAATTAGCAGGGGAGGGCGACCAGCTTCCAGGATCTGTGAAGTATATTTCAGCCCCTGGGTCTGCTGCTGATCATGAACAGTGGTCCCTACTTTCCCGATCAACAGAAAACCGTCCGTTTTGAAAGCGATTGTGTTTGACCTACGAAGCCGGCCATGGAATCGCCATGTGCTCCCTGGCAAAAAAGCTCACCTTACATTTTGTATTACTGAATAGATGCCTACGCCACCTGGAGACGGAACAACAATCCTAAAGAGTGCCTCAAAAACTCCATTTGCATTTACCACCCTTCTCAGGAAACTGTAACCAAGAGCAGAAAACACACTGCAATTGTAAACAGTGCTGGTTTTACACAAATGGATCAAAACAAAAGTCCAATGCTGACATCTAAATGGCACATTACCACATGCAAAGAGCTATGCCCAATCGCCTAACCAGTGTAACCACAAATCCACAGAGCAATCTGGTGCCTGGAAAGGTGCAAAATGGTCTAGTGTGCACCCAAAAATGAAATTCTAAAAGGATGGGCTGCCTGCAAAATATGACCAGTGGCCCGTATTGTTCTCCATCTACCAGACCCTGATCATACACACTTGTACCGTTTTAATTAACCATCATTGCTACGATCTACCTGACGTCCAACTGGCAACACACTGCAGGACGTCGGGGAAGGTGTAAACAATTGACACTATTTCAGTAAATCCCAAACTGTTGAGTATTGATCTGCAGTGGAACATGTTTGTGTGTACCACACAGAACCCAGACAGCAGTCAACATTTAGAAGTATGGCAAATACCTTGTTACATAGCTCAACGTTTTCTTTTGTATCTATTTTTCCTAAATTATACACCTCTGCCACCCACCAGCACAGCCAATGTTGCCGTGCTCACAAAATGCCTCAGAAAATCCAATGGTCAAGTCCTAAAAATTAAAGTGGGGGGACTCATCAACAAACGCGATGGGATGTGACAACCCCGGAAATTCGCGTATCAAGGTGAAATATGCACATTTCATTAAATTGGCTTTGCATAACCACTCAAATTGCACAGGACGAACGGCATTTGCATTTCTTAAAATCAACACATACACAAAACCAAGAGAGGATATTTTCTTCTAATATTGCTTTTGAAAACGTTAAGAGGTGTGCATGTTTTAAACTCCAAGAACCAATACAAATGTTTTCCCGGGGACTTGCAGTGCCGAAATGAGACATTTCACCTTTAGTTGTTTGTTATTTTTCATCAGGTTATAAAGTGCAGTGGTGAAGTGTCTGGCCTGCAAACCTGATGACTGCAGTTCGATCCCCGAGGTCGGCTTTAATTCATAAATTCAAAGAGGACGTTCTAATTTTTGCTGGGGGTGGGGCGGGACTGATTCTACCCTCTAAAAAATGTGGGTGTACTCTGCCCACCCGTGTGTACCCTCGACTTCAGCCCTGCGAAAATCACATGTAGTTAAATTGCATTTTCGAAGTGCCCCATGCCCATTTTGTGTCATTTCCCCAGTTTATATACTGGGCGCCATCTTGCTCAATGACCCAAGCACAAATCCCTTTGGAACATCTTGCATAACGCTCCACTAAAGGAAATATCAACTAGATTGACGACAACTCCAAGAAGTTATCACATAACCCAGGTTGAACAATGCTTCTCCAAAACATATAACGTGCCGTTTGGACAATGCCATAGAAGACCAGACACTGTTCATGTTTCAGTCCTTGGATGAGTCATAACACATTGCCCAGTTTGCAGAAGGGTCCAGAAAACACAGCATGTTGCTCAGTTTGTATAATTGCCTTCGTTAAGCATGGTGGATGGTCATATTAGACAATGGGCCTCATTACAAGTTTGGCGACCGAAATCCGGTGTTACCTTGATGGCGGTGACACCGGTTCTGTCACTGCATGGAGGCAGAAATAAAGTTGAATCATGGCTTGGTGGCTGCGCGCTTCAGCAAAGTGCAGAACTGGTGCCACCCCCAGTACGATAACACCGACGGAGAGGGAAGCACCGGCAAAAATTCCTGTGGTACATCCGTATCCGCCTCATGCATGCCGGACATAGCGGTGGTGGAAATACCGGTGCATGAAACACAGTAATTGCGGAAACCGGAAAGAGAGCGGCGGCCATTACATAAATCACAATCCACTGCAATCCTCTGGTATCACAGGGCCCATAGCCACTGTGACAGGGAAAAAACACAGAGGAAGATGACATCGAGGATCTCAGTGAGCCGGCAGCGGAAACCCCACTTCAGTGAGGCGGAACTCACCATGCTTGTCGAGCACATAGTCGACAATGCAGGGCAGTTGTTCAGCACAGGCTAGAGGCGCAGCACGTAGCAGAGGCAAAAGGCCATATGGGTAGAGGCTGACTTAAGGTATCAGCTGTGGGGGTAACCCCCCATTCGGTAAAAGACTGCCACAAGAGGTGGGATGACCTGCGGCTGAGGGTCCGGAACATACTGGCAGCCCACAGACAGCAATGCAGTGCCACAGGAGGTGGACTACATTCCCCACTGAAGCAGCTACCGTGGGAGGAGAGGTGTAGCAGCATGCTGAACCTCGAAGGAATAGAGGGAGTCGGCGGAGCCCAGGCTGGAGGTGTGACACCTGGCGAGGCTGTTGCGTGCAGAAGTTGCAAAGCCATGAATGTGAATCAAGTCATACCTGCCCCCCCAACAATGCACAGAGAGCCACATATCACATTCCCCATCAAGCCTAGCACACCCAGTACCCCCATGTGTCCCCCGCCAGCAATGCACAGAGAGCCACATATCACATTCCCCATCAATCCTAGCACACCCAGTACCCCCATGTGCCCCCCAGCAATGCACAGAGAGCCACATATCACAATCCCCATCAAGCCTAGCACACCCAGTACCCATGTGCTCCCCCTAGCAATGCACAGAGAGCCACAGATCACATTCACCATCAAGCCTAGCACACCCAGTACCCCCATGTGCCCCCCAGCAATGCATAGATTGCCACATATCACAATCCCCATCAAGCCTAGCACACCCAGTACCCCCATGTGCACCCCAGCGATGCACAGAGAGCTGCATATCACAATCTCCATTAAGCCTAGCACACCCAGTACCCCCATGCGCCCCCCAGCAATGCACAGGGAGCCACACATCATATTCCCATCATGCATAGCACACCCAGTACCCCCATGTACCTCCCCGGCCAGCCAGATGGCGTGCACCAAAGTGGAACCCCTGACACACACACATGACCACCACACACATTAATGTATGTAACCGCAGTCAAATGATGCTTGAGGAGTGTGTTGCATGTGATTGAACTGCACACATCTTGTGACACTACTAACATCCTGCCTCACAATCCCCTACAGGAACATAATCTGACACTAACGGAGGTCATCAGGGGACATTAAGGGGGGGTGGACATGCCCATCGTCGAAGATGACCATTGCCATCTGGTGCAGGCACCTCCGACACCCTTGGTGCAACCACGGTCCTGGTGCACTGTGCTCGGGAGACCACCACCCCTGCAGCGCCTGCCAACCTACCGGCACCACCGGGAAATCCCCCTGCAGCACCTGCCATCTTGCTGGCATCACTGGGAAATCCCCGTGCAGTGCCTGCCAACCTGCTGGCACCACCGGGAAATCCCCCTGCAGCACCTGCCAACCTGCTGGCGCCACTGGGAAATCCCTGTGCAGTGCCTGCCAACCTGCTGGCACCACTGGAAAATCCCCCTGCAGACCCTGCAAACCTGCCGGCACCACAGGAAATACCCCCTGCTGCCACTCCAAGTACATCTTCCAGTGCAGCAGCACCTCCAGACCTGGCGGACCTGATGGCGCGGAAACCTCATGAGACCATCATTCCAGTGAGGCACCAGGGTCAGGAAATGAGGGGTGCACCTCCACGCCAGATCAGCTGGGCATGTTCATCCCAATGGGCCTCCAGAGTCCAATGCGCTCCCCTATGCCATCGCTGCAGGAGTTGTCCACTCGCATGCAGTGAATAGAACGTCAGGACACACTAGCCAGACTTGTGGAGCAACACCTTGAGGAATCAAGGCTCCAATGTGAGGAGGTGTGGTTGCAGCGGGCGAGCAGCGAAAAGGCAGTCCGCAGGCTGTCTCGTGCATTGGCTGTTGTGCAACATTTAACATGTTGATGTCCAGAAGGGTACTTGAGGGCAACAGCGTGCAATCAAACATTGTGGAGACAATGTTGTTGGCCCTGCAGGCCATTATGAACTGCCTGCCCCCACCCAACCACGCTTTGACCTCCACCAGCACCACTCCATCAAGCTCCATGGCAGGCATCCCATGGAGGAGGTCCATGCGGCTATCTGGGCCAACACCAAGGGACATTTATGGGCCCAAGTGTGGAAAAAAATAGGCTGCACCCTGAGGCACTGAACTCAGACACGATACCATTGTGTCTTGGGGCTGGGCGGTGGGTGGGTACTTTGGGGAGGTGGGGGTGTTCCATAGTGGGGATAGATAGATGGGGCCTGGGCAGTGGGTGGGTATGTTGGGGAGGTGGGGGTGGTCTATAGTGGGGATAGCTAGTTGGGGCCTGGGTGGTGGGTGGGTACGTTGAGGAGCTGGGGGTGGTCCATAGTGGGGCTAGCTAGTTGGGGCCTGGGCAGTGGGTGGGTACGTTGGAAAGGTGGGAGGTCACGTGTGGGCATTTCCTCTTATTGCACCTATTACTATTTGCTCTTTTCTCAATACACTGGTTGGCAAATGTGAATTACGAGTGGACAATCTTCTTCTGTGTGTGTATTATTCATTTAATGTAAGTGTAACAAACTGATGTGCACCATGAGCATTTGAAGTTCATCAGAAATACACCGATCCCATCACCATCGTCATTATCCTCTTCATCCTCATCTGCTGGCTCCATGTCCGGGGGCAGTGGAATGTTCCTGTGTAAGCACCAATTGTGAAGCACGGCACATGCCAGCACAATTTTGCTTACCTTCACAGGGCTGTACTATAATGCCCCGCAAGATCGGCTGAGGCAGCGCAACCTGGCCTTCAGTAGTCCAAAGGTCCGCTCGATCACGGCCCGTGTCCTTATGTGTGCCCGGTTGTAGGCCTCCTCATGCCTGTTTCGTGGCTGTCAGATTGGTGTCATGAGCCATGGCGTGAGTGCATATCCGGCTTCACCTGCATGGGAGTGACAGTAAGGGGACATGTTTGTGTTTGTGGTATTTCTTTCAAAATGATAGCATGTACATACTGTCTGTATGAGATCAGCACACAACTCAGTACAACTCACAGATGATGATATGGTATGACTTTGAAGGACATTTCTAGTATGCACACTTGGGTCACATATTCCTGTAGGGCCTGTTTCGTCTGATGTCTCCATTCATGATGTGCTGCTAGGCAACTTTATATCTCATTCATTGCAATTTACACGATGCTGTGTTCAGATGAAGTAGGTGCCTCAGGTATTGTAAGGCACTGGCAAGATCTGCGTTAGCCAGATGCAGCCCACATGATTGAGGTGACTACTGTGCACTGAACAATGTGTAGCCATTGTGCACAACAGTGTAACTACTACTTCTTCACCAGTGGAGATACTCGCGCCCACATGTTGGCATTGTATGTTGTGCTACTCCATGGCAAAAGTATTATTTAGATTAGCCAGGGTATGTATTCCCGTGACATGGCATACTGCAATTTGCCTGTTTCAGCAGTAAGCTTGGTGGACTGCTGTGGTTGTTTATTGCCCCCCGCCCCAATACACACAGGTCATGCATTGAAGGTTCTACCCACCCAATGGACAGGGACACTGTTGTGGTTGTCTATTGCCCCCCCCTCCCTAAAACACACAGGTCATGTATTGGTAGTTCTACCCACCCAAAGGCCAGGGACACTGTGGTGGTTGTCTATTGCCCCCCCCCCAATACACACAGGTTATGCATTGGTAGTTCTACTCCCCCACCTGCCAGGTCCTCTCTCCCGCATAATGTGCCATGTACCCTGGCAACGTGGAGTTCCGCAAAACCATTGAGTCGTGTGTGGACCGCAGGAACCATGCACAGCAATGCGTGATGAGTTTTTGTGCATCACAGACCATCTGCATGTTGAGGGAGTGAAATTGCTTCCAATTGCGATACACCGCCTCAATTGCATGTTTGACAGTCAACTCCATATGCGTACAATCGAATCGGCCAATGACATTGGGCATGCCGGCAAGGGCATGGAAGGACACTTTGGTTGCATTGACCTGTGCAGGAGTTCGGGGTAGGGCAATGTGTTGTGACACATTGCACAGCAGTGCGTCCAGTACCTGGAAGAGTATCCTTGAAAAACAGGGTTGTGACAGCCGTGCAGCTCCCCAACAGTGTGCTGATAGCTTCCAGTGGCAAAAAAGTGCAGTACCAAGACTACCTTCAGCAGGGGTGGGATAGCAGTATGGATGTTGATGATGCTGCAGATGTCTTCTTCGATGAGGCTGACAATTGATAATATTGTGGCCCTGTGAAGCCGGTATAATGCATGTATTTGTCTTGAGATCAGGTTCCAGGTTGAGGCCCTGATGCAGGGTATTGGTGGCTGCCTGTGGGGTGGTACCTGCTGTACATTGATGTTTGGGATGGCCACCGGGTTCCTCATTTTCCTCCTGCACCTATGCCGCCTCCTCCTCTGCCTCAGTGCTGCTTCTACCTCCACTGCTACTTGCAGGTTCCCCATTCCAATTGTTGCTAGGCCGACTGCCATCATGGTGGTGTTGGAAGGTGGGTTGGGTGTGGCCCTTTTGTAGGTTACCAGTGGCCTTTGGTGTGCAGCTGGCCTAATTGTGCACACTTGGGGCTTGCTGCAGCTCACCTGGCACTGTTTAACGCCTAGTCCGCAGTGCTGGTATTACAGGCACAGTGTTCACTGTGTTACTGCCAATTGTATGGCGGTGTTTCTGTATACGTGGTACTAGTAATGTACCAGTATTACGCCATGCCGGTAATTCAGCGAGCTCCGCCGAGTTGTCCCGTTGTTTGCGGGCAGGGTGCTACCAGGTGCGGTAGCACCGTGCTGGGGGTCACTTTTGCGGTGATGATGTTTCTGCCATCGCGTGTCAGAATGTGCCGGTCCGGAAAACAGTGATTCCAGACCAGCAAACTTGTAGTGAGGGCCAATGTCCCAGTAAAGCACAAATGTTCCCTCATTTCATAAAGGACAGCGCTGTGCACATTTATGCCATACATGGCATGTGAAACGGCCATGTGAATTTCACACTATGCGCACAATTGGCCACAATTGGCCACCAAATACAATTTTACTCAGCTTACAAAAGGTAGCAAAGAAGCATTCATTTTGCTAAGCTTAAATAAAACTAGTGTATAACGCATGTTCCCAGTTCACAGAATGTCCCTGTAAAGTACACATTTTGTACAATGCCCTAGTACAGCGCAAACTTTGCGGACTATTTGCACAATGATCCAGTAATGCACAACATATTACGTAGTTTCCACAATGCTATAGTAATGCACTACATATTACCGAGTTTCCATGATGCTCTAGTAATGCACAACATATTCTCCATTTTCCACAATGCTCTAGTAATGCACAACATATTCTCCAATTTCCACAATGCTCTAGTAATTCACAACACATTCTCCAATTTCCACAATGCTCTAGTAATGCACAACATATTCTCCAATTTCCACAATGCTCTAGTAATGCACAACATATTCTCCAATTTCCACAATGCTCTAGTAATGCACAACATATTCTCCAATTTCCACAATGCTCTAGTAATGCACAACATATTACCCGGTTACCCCAATGGTCCAGTAAACCATGCAATGGTGCAGTTTTCACAGTTGCCCAGCAAAGCACATTTTGACGAGGCTCTGCAAATCACAAACTATGCACAGATAGCACAATTTTCGAGTAGAGCACACACCCCGATTAGTTTGCACACTGACCCAATAAAGCACTGCTTGTTCCAAATTACACAATCATTAAATAAATGACACCCTTTTCCTGGTGTACATAAGGGTCCTGAAAAACACATTATGCCTAGTTTGTACAATGGCACAGGAAAGTTCAGACTTTGCTCAATTTGCATATTTTCACAGTGAAGCACACATTTTACATCCTGTCCTTTTTTCACAATCTCTCATTAGAGCGCACACTATTCCCTGTTTGAAAAAAGGGTCAATAAAAAGACAATTTTACTCCATAAAAGCACAACTTTCAAAGTTGTTCTCACAATGGCCTCACGATGCGCAAACTATTAGTTTGACAGAACATCTCTGTAAAGAGTACACTTTTTAACAGTTGGCACACTTACACATTTTGGGGATTTTGCACTCTGACTCTTAAAGGCAGATATTTAGCAGAGTGTGCACAAAGCAGGGCCCAATAAAGTGTGCATTCCACCCAGTTTTCACAAAGGCCTTGGAAGGCACACAATGTGTCGAGTGTGCATATCTTCATATATAAAAGTGAACATGTGTTTGTTTGTGGTGGGATTTGTGGCGTAGCGTTGTTCCTTATAATTCCACACAGTTTCACCAACCTGCACCACATTTTGCATAGTTGCCTGTTAGGACCACACAGTTTCACCAACCTGCACCACATTTTGCATAGTTGCCTGTTAGGACCACACAATTTCACCAATCTGCACCACATTTTGCATAGTTGCCTGTTAGGACCACACAATTTCACCAATCTGCACCACATTTTGCATAGTTGCCTGTTAGGACCACACAATTTCACCAATCTGCACCACATTTTGCATAGTTGCCTGTTAGGACCACACAATTTCACCAATCTGCACCACATTTTGCATAGTTGCCTGTTAGGACCCTCCAGACATTATTTGCTGCATGATATTTGGTCACCTCACCCTGTTGCCTGGATTTCCGCACAAGTAAAAAAATAATGTGTGGGTTTGTGGCTTGGCAAAGCATTGTTCCTTTTACAATTCCACACAGTTTCACCAATCGTCAGCAAATTTTGCAGTTACCTGTTAGGACCCTCTGGACATTACTAGCTACATGACATATGGAAACCCCATCCTTTCCCTGGATTTCAGCACCTTCACACATGAGACGGTTGCCTGAAATCGGCAAAACATCAATGTGGTCATAGAAGGACCGGTCCTGACATGCGGAAAACAACTCGAGGTCCAGGCCCTAACATGCTCGGTTTCCAAGATATTTGCACCACAATGCAACGCAATGAACCGCGCCACGCCGGCACTATGCAGCAGCACACCAACTCTCGCCTCCCCCAACATCTTCTCCGGGGTATGTCAGCCAGCCACACCCACCCATTCTCAGTGCAATTCACTTCAGGGTGCAAAGCACATAAAATGATAAGCAAATCGAAACAGCGACCTACAGGATCAGTGTTATCATATCTGTCTACAGAACACATTCACAGAATGGATACTTCTTTTAGTACACTTTGCCCAATTGCCAAATACTGCTAGAAACCAAACACTTTGCTTAGTTTGCAAAACGTCCAATTAATGCACACAGTGTGCACAGTTTGCACAATTTCCCAGTAACACACATGCTTTGTATTATTCATGCAATGTCTCAGTAAAACATAAACGGTTTTGACTTCGTTGAAAAGTTGTGGTTGGGTACCAGTGTAAGGCATTAGCCCCATATAATAGAATGTAGAGACGCAGACGTGTACATCATTGATAGAACCCGTCCCCTCACCTCCAACATACTGGATGAAGAACAAGAAGACACTGTGCATGACACCAGGCATCATTCCAATACCGCATTGGATGTATTAGAGATGTTATGTTATGTTATGTTATGATCACTTCTAGAGCGCAAACAGTCACCCGAAAGTATCATGGCGCTTTGGGAGAGGAGAAGGTCACTATCAACAAGCCTAGAATAAGTGAGTTTTGACAAGCCTTCTAAAGGCTAGATAGTTTTAAATGTTCTTTAGTAGAAGCAGAAGATCATTCCAAACAATAGCTGCGGCAACAGAACAGGCCCGCCCACCAACCCGAGACCGTTTGTGTCTTGGCAAAAGAAGTTGCTCGGCTGTGGCAGAGCGAAGACTATGCGTAGGGTAGTAGCGGGCAAATTTGGCTTGAAGATATTCAGCGCCCTGATTGTGAAGGGTGCGATGCACTATACAAAGTACCTTAAATTTGACCCGCTGGGCCACAGGGAGCCAGTGGAGAGTCCGAAGCACGGGGGAAATGTGTGCACCAAAGGGCGTGCCAGTTGCCACTTGAGCGGCTAAGTACTGAAGCCGCTGCAGCAGTTGGGTCAAACCCTTGGGTTGAGCTAGGTACATGGAGTTACATTAGTCTTGCCATGACATAACCATGGCTGTCACTACCGGGGGACATAGAGGGGTGGGGATCCAGGGTAGCATCTTCTCCAGAATTTTCAACTGGAGATGACCAGCCTGACAAACCGCAGTGACCTGTGTGTCCATAGAGAGAGATGCAAATAGCACAACCCCCAGATTTATTAACCGGAATAGGAAGAGGACCTGCAGATGAAGGCCAAAAGGAGGACACCCATAGCGTGGGATCATGGGGGCAACCCACCACCATCACCTCAGTTTTATCTCCATTTAACTTGAGCCAATTGCAGTTAATCCAGTCTCCGACGGCTGTCAGACACTCCCGCAGGCACGACGACACATCAGCTGGATCCAGGTCTAATCGGATAAGAATCTGAGTGCTGTCTGCGTACGAGTAGCATCTGACACCGAAGGAGCGGATGAGACATACAAGGGCCCAAATATAAATGTTAAACAAAACAGGAGATAAGGAGGAGCCTTGTGGCACTCCACAACTAAGGCGACAAGGAGTAGAGAGAAAAGGGGCCATGGAGAGGGTCTGGGTGCGCTCGGCCAGGAATGACGGCCAGGAATGATGTGAACCAGGCAAGAACCTGCCCTGATATACCGAAATGGGTGAGGCGGGATAGCAGGATCGAGTGGTCGACCATGTCAAAAGCTGCTGAAAGATCTAACAAGATCGGGGCTCCCATTCCACCTGCATCCACCAGCCTGGCCATGTCATCCTGGACAACAACCAGAACACTCTCCGTTCCCCTACCAGGATGAAAGCCAGATTGAGCTGTGTCAAGGAGATTAGAAGATTCAAGAAAAGTAGATAGCAAGGGAGACACCAGTGATTCTAGAAGTTTAGACAGAAGGGCAGAAGTGAAACAGGGCGGAAGTTAGATAGTATAGTAGGATCAAGAGATGGTTTATTCAGGAGGGGAATAACCCTGGCTGCCTTCAGTTCCCGTGGAACCAATCCTGACTGGAGTGAGTCACTGATTGCTCCCGTAATATCAGAAAGAAGATTGGGTGCAATTTTTTTGATGATTCATAGCGGAATGGCACCCGAAGGCGATCAGGATTTAATTTTAAGAATTGCTGCCAGTACAGTCTCTTCTGCGAAAACTGGGAAAAATTGACCAATTCTCAGCCTCGGGAGAGACCGTGATAGGTGGGGGAAGCGAGCCCTTGTCAGAAGACAGGCCTGCAGTGATTGTTGTGGAGATATTAAACCGGATGGTATCAATCTTACTAATAAAGTATTGCGATAAAGCATTGCATAACTCTTGGGTAGGCGTGACAGTGGGAACCAGTCTCTCTGAAGAGGCAAGAGCCTTAACAGCTGAAAAAAGAGCTCTTGGATGAGATAGAGAGGACTCAATATTAGTAGTATGAAACTGGATTTTAGCAGCTTTAGGTTTAGCAGAATACATGGCAGAACAAGCCTTATATTGAAGTTTGAGGGCCCGGTCATATGTTTTACGCCATTTGCGTTCGGCCTGCCGAAGTTTAAAGCGGGCCTCTTTCAAGAGGTCTGTAAACCATGGCTCTGGTGGTAGTCTACGAGGTTGAGTCAATCGTATGGGGGCAGCGATGTTAGCAGCCTCTAAAAATGATTGGGCTGGACGTGAAAGTGACGGCACTGATTCAGTGCAACACTTTGTTTGAATCAAGGTGACTAGGGAATTGTTATCTACCGTTCGCCAGGAGCGTTGCCAGATTTTCTCTGCTGGAATTTTAGCAGGTTTTTTCACATGGTATGCAGAAGCTATGCACTCAGACAACCGCACCAAATGTACCCTCAAACTGAAGTAGAAGCAGGAGATTTGCAGACACCACTGAACAACGAAGAGCTGAAAAGGAAATCTGACAGCTGCAAAGTGATGTCATAAGGAGAAGATACTGTGACACACAGAAACTATATAATAATACTTAAAGAATGAAGATGTAACTGAACAAGCAAATTAAACATATATACGAGTGAGAAGAAACCATGTATACAAAGAAGAGAAGTAACCAGATGAGTAGTAAATGTATATAAGCAGAAACGCAATGTAGATGAGTCCCATAGAAGCTTGCTGCAGTAGCCAATATAATGTGGGAAAAGCTGCCATATTGAAAAGATGGACGTCGGCTCTGAATAAAAGTAAGTGAAAAACATGAAGAAGAGAGACCAGGGCTGCAGAGTTGACATACGCTGGAAGTGAATTTTGCATGCACAAAGAATGGCTGTTGGCCAGAGATCAAGGATGCCACAGCAAGGAGCAATTGCAGAGTACAAAGGGCGTCAACAATAATAAGTAATGTACACAGGACATATTTCTCATAGATTAAGTAAATGAGCGAACATTTGTGAATGCCAAGTACTGAACAATTAAGGATATGAAATGATAGTTTATTTATAATGCGCTTAATACCCAGAGGTTTCTAAGCGCAGACCCGGGGATCAAACCTGTGTTGCTCTGTGGCATCTGGCTTCCAAGGTGAGCATGTTGCCCCTGAGCTATCCTCCTGAGACCCTGAGCACAGAAAGCACATGTGAGATGGAGCAACCAAGTCTCCACAGGCCGAAGAGGGTAATGACACCTGATGTAATTGAATCAAATAGCACTAAATAGAAAAGCGAGATGGACAAAATCGTGGTCTCTTCAGATGTGGTGCAAGACCAGAAAACAAGGCCTATTCATAAACCCCAGATGAAGATAACAATGTACCTTAACTCCCCTTAAAATTCCAGGGAAGAGGACATTCAGCAAGGTCAAGTACAAAGATGAAGCCTTGGCTAAAGGATAGCCTGATGAGAGATGTTAGACTCATTGAGCAAGTGGGCAGTAGTCTTACGTTGTTCTCTGCACCTGGGTTTCATTTTGCTTACGTGCTGGTAGCGAGCCGAATGTCCAAGGTTGGGAGAGAATGTCAACCAATCATGAGGGCCTATGTAATGGTAAGCATACATTGTTGCAATGGCCAATCTACTGTTGTCATGTTGCTGTAATGTGTATTATATGTAGTTAGAGGGAGGTTCAAGGTATGCCTGCCAGATGAGGGGCAGCCAATGAAGTTACTAACACCTATAGAAACTATAGGTAGATATGTTTCCCTAACCAATCCCTCTGTCTGATAGATTTTATTCTTTGCCATCTAGGATGACATCGTAGCTGACGCACATCGATGAATACACCTTTGTGTAAACAAAATGTAATCGAGAGTGTGTGGGCTACGATTTGTTGTTCACTAGGTTTCCCTACTTTATTGCACTGACAAATAAAGTAGTATTTTGCCATATTCTTTGAGTCTGTCCGGTTATTAGCATCCGAGATCATTGATTATGGTAATCCCATTCTGCGCATAAGAGCGCTCTAAGCTGCTACTGCACAAACAATTATACTGGTTAGCTGATAGACTATCAATGACAAATCATGGATTTGTGCGCCCGAAGAACTTTATTGTGTGTCTGTTTCCCATATGTTGACACATGTTTCGACCGTGCTTAGGTCTTTTTCAAAACAGGGCGATTGTTAACTTGTTGTCCTTGATATTAATGATAATGGTCTCCTCATGTATGAGTTTGCATGGGATAACTATCCCTCGAATCTTATGATAATTATCCCTGTGCTAGCAAGGGATTGTTAGCCCAGTGGCACTCCGCGTGCTAACAATCCCTGATAATACTGACTGATATTCTATCAGCTAACCAGTATAATTATCTATTATAGGGGGTTAGTGCCTCACACTGGCACCCAACAACAACTATTACCTATACTAAGGCTGGGGTATACCTTACAGTACCGTTAGGGAGTGAAAGCCCAAGAGCGTGAATTTACAAAGAGTTAGCATAGAGTAACCAATCCAAGCAGCATAAGGAATCTGAAGAAGTACAAATGCCGGTCCTTCTGAGTGTAAAGATACTGTGGCTCCACTGTGGTCCACTGAAGAGGAGGTTTGCCACACCAGGGCCTGGAGCCTTCCTTGCATCATGGCCCTGAATCTCTCGTCATCATCCAGTCAAACTTAAAGTATCCGCTCTTCACTCACTCAGAACACCAGAATATTGAGGCAATAGGTCTCGCTGGTCTTGAGTTTCCATTGTCCAAGATCTTCTCGCAGCTGCATGGTCAAAGTTGCATGACCAGTGTGTCTGCAATTCATGCGGGTCAGCTAATATTGTAAATTCAGTCGGTGAACACTTTTGATGGATCATTGTATGCACCAAAGCTACAGGGATGCCTTTCCCTTTTGCTGTTACTGGCTACTATGGGAAACTACACTAGATAATTCCGGTTCGAAGCTTTGTCCCACCGTAGTACTCGCAACTAGTGCCGGTACCTGCCAGCATGCTGGCAACGCAGGCTCCATCTTCCGCCACAAGCCTCCATTCTGAACTTGCTGCCTGTTCTGGCTCCTATTGGGCACCGCTGGTTCCACTTTCCCACACTCCTCCTTGGCCCACAAATCAATGATGTGCAGATAGTGTATCTGCCCCCTCTGTTATTTGGCCGCTTACTCTGGCAGTGCATCATGTGCCCTTTCGAGTCACCATGGAAAGAGGAAAGTGTCTCTTTGTAGTGCTCGTCTCCCTCATTCTATGGCAGATGTATTTTTTGTACTTTTTTATGGTAAGCATCATTCCCACACACGCCTCTTTGCAAGCCCCCGCCCCAAAAAAACTAGCATTGTGTTGTTTTCCATAAGTCCTAATGCGGATAATAACTTGGGGACAGGCCCTCTCTGCGGGTACATTCATTTATTTATTTATTTTATTTCTTATATGGTGCCACATACCCATGAGCCTCAGGGCGCAAAAGATATAAAATGTAAAGTGAGGAACTGAAAAGAAGGATGCTGGGATATATCCTGGTTCTGGTTCATTTACTTGCTTCAAGAGGACTGCAAATTAAATTTGTTTTTCAGAGTTTCTTCCCTTAATGTTCACTAAAACTCGTGTAGAACAAATACTTCAATACATGCAGCAAATTGGTTTCATTGCATGTTCAAAAACATGTTGATTTGTGTTTCAGTCTAGATTGTGAATTCTCTTTGGGTGGTAAACAAAACATTGGGAAAATATATGGCTATCATCCACCAAGTGTAATCCCCTGCTTTTCAACATCCGGAGAAAAGGTAGGACGTTCATTAATGTCTGCGAGAAGAAGATCAAATACAGACAGTGCAGAACGTTATGATAGCATGTTCACCTTGTTAATGTGCTTGCCTTCATAGGATCAGAGTAAACTGGGGGCATCGTTTGCAAGCGGTGTTGTGTCTGTGAATGGGACAGTTACACAAGTGCTGGCAGTCGGTGCGCCAACAGAGGGTAAGCTTGAACTCAAACTCAATATCAGTAGCCTTTTGCTAATGATTATTTTTTATTTATTTATTGCATTAACATTGTGCAACCATTTTTTTGCAATATATTAGAAATGAGTACTATTAAAACAACAAGAACATTTAATACTGAACAATGCCCAAAAAAATAAGTAAAGAAGAAAATGCTCATTGAAGACTCCAAATCAAATCAAATGATTATTAAACAAATCACCTTTGTTTCAAGTACAACTGTTGGGACCCTGAAAGTAGAAACAACTTCAAGCAGGGGTTCTATCAGTGGTCTGTTGAAAGGATGAATATCCACAGTTTTTGCCTGCTTGACCCAGGCTTCAACATACTTCCTACAGTGATATGGGGTGGGGAGGACCGCAGGTGACTTTGCTGGCCTGGCCTATTCCCCAGGAAGAGTGTGCACCAAAATGAATCCCTTGGCCAGTGCCTTAAGTGGCACTACAAATCGAGCCGGGGCTCATCCAGGGGGCGTGGAATAACGGCGGGGTCCTGCTGGCCCATTAGGCCACGGCCTCTGCTTCCAGCGGCCTCACGTTTTCTCCATAATGGTGGCGCCGGCCCACGAGCATCCCTTGATTAAAGGGATGCCTCGCAGGTGCGGCGCCACCATTACGGCTGAAAGGCCTTTTTTTCTGAAGCTTGAAGCTCTCGCACACGAGCGAGAGCTTCAGGCTGTAGGAAAAAAATGCCTTTTCGTGTAGTGGCCGGGGCTGCCAGGGGAGATTAGTGGACCCCGGCAGGGCCCCGCCTCAAAACGAAATTTCAGAGCCTGCCGGGGTCCAGCCCCGGCAGGCCCCGGCCCACTTAAAGCCCTGCCCTTGGCTTGGGTGTAGTGTCTTATATAAGACTCAACACAGTGATTGATGAAGTGGATTTAATCTCTACATATAAATATGCATACACTGTAGCAAATGCTTTCTTACTATTAAAGTCTCTCTGGGCACGGATACAACCCAGCAGTTGCTTCACTGCTATGGTGTCAGGATCATCAGTCCCTGTGAATGTATGCAATTAATGTCAATATGTCCTTTATCTAAGAGGGATGCAGTGCAGCATCTGCTTCACAGCTCCGTCGTTGCGCTCTCCGAGTTCTGTGCGCCAGGACCGCACGTATTCGCATTGCAGTCTCGCGAGGTCACGGCGGATCCTGTGATCTCGCGAGGCTGCGTCTCCACATTGGGACCAAAGGATATAGGCATCACTCCCCAAATCTGAGGTCCTCATTGGAGTTAATGTTCGCCAAAGATGTTCATTCATTCAGTGGGCATAGAATTCAGGACTCGCTCTACGTGATGAAACACGAGGCCCCTTGCAAACTTGCATCATGCTGTGCAGAAGGGGAAGGGAGGTGGAAGTGTAGCACAGCAGTGGCAGGTTGCCATCATTTTACACAAAGAAGTGATAATGAGTGGGTAGCAAGGAGAATGGCCTCGCACCATCGACAATCTGAATGTTATGGTAACTAGACCCATTGCCAAGCTGAAGGGTGCAACCAGCAACACCGTTGCAAAACAAGTAGCCAACAAAGTTCTCCACCTCTTTCTCAAAATCTAAAAACCGTTTGAGCTTTTGTGTATGCATGGGAAAGACACTTTCCAGGCACAGCTTTAGTTGTATTGACTGGCAATTGATAGTGGCTGGTGACGGTCCATAATGGTGCAAGTACCTGGGCATCTAATAGCAGTGCCTGGCAAATGCCTAATACTTCTACACAAGACAAACCCTTTGGCTTTGTCAACGCATGTTTGTTACAGGACTTCAGTGAAGGACACGCATAGTGCTTATAAATTGAGTGGCTGAAAGCAGACCCGGTTAAGACATTTTTATTACACCAGTGGTGGGTTTACAACTCCAATTAAATCATTAACTCTCAGAAGATTTCTTTGAGAAAACACTGGTAGGCACTTCCATAGCAAAGTTTGATGATGAGGCTTGATTAAAGCGAGCTCAAAGAGTTCCCATCCCATGAGGAGGCGGTTTGGGCAAAGCGAGGCAGGAACTGGGTGGGAATGGCCTTGGGAATTAGCATGGCCATGGGCAAAAAATGGGTGGGCAAATAACCAAACAACACCTACAAGCTGTGTGTCCCTCCTCATATTCCATGTCTCCCTATCTGTACCCTAATGCAATTGTTTGGGCTTGTAGGTTTCGCAACTGATGCCTAACAGCCAAACTAATAAGGTGCAAATAAGAAGTGTTGTAATAACCCACACTAACACTTATATTCTTAAAAAACAACGTCAGACTCTGTCCCCAAGAAGGGCTGGGCAAGTTCGAAAGATTAACTAATGGCCAGGTCTGAACTTCTCCTTTACACACAACATCAAGATTAAGGATATTAAAGACAAAGAAAAGGCTGTATGATGAATTTTTTTGCCACATAATTCAACTGATTGGTTAAACTTTTCAGACTACCCTCGGCCTCCTCTTCCCCTTCCCTCATCTCTGACTGTCTTTCTGCAATCCAGGAATAGTGTGCCGCCAACAACCTCTGCAGGGCTTTAAGTGGGGTAAGAAATCAAGGGGGGGGCCCTCATTTGGGGGCGTGGCTTGTGGGGGCGTGGCCTAAAACGTACGCAAGTCGTAAGGTATGCACACATATATATATGCATGTTATATATCTGTGTGCGTACCTTACTATGGTTTGTGTACTTTGCAAGCCATCTTTTCTAAACAGGTACGCACACAGATATATAACATGCATATATATGTATGTGTGCATACCTTACGGTTTGCCTAGTTTTCAGGCCATTTTTTTTTTTTTTAAACATTTCGGTTTTATAAAAGATGGCTTTGAAAGTACACAATTCAAGCCATCTTTTATAAAGCTTTGACTACGGACAAAATTGTCCGTCGGCAAAGCTTTATAAAAGATGGCTTGAATTGTGTACTTTTCAAGCCATCTTTCATAAACCTCGAAAAATGTCAAGAATCCCCAGGTTCGCCGAGGGTTAAAGACGCCTCGGCGACCTGGGGAAACAAAGGGACAGTAACTGCCTCTGGTGACCCCTCGCGCGAGAGGTAACCAGAGACAGTTACTATGACTTACAGAAGTGGCAGCCAGGCACAGCATCGCTGTGGTTGGCTGCCACTTCTGTCAGATCGCCTGACTTCATGGCCGCCGCGACGGGATAATGCATCCCGCCAATGTTGAGTGCAGTGGGACAGGGGCCCCGGCAGGGCCCCGACTCAGTCCCACTGTTTGGAGACTGCCGGGGCCCAGCCCCGGCAGGCCCCGGCCCACTTAAAGCCCTGAACCTCTGCCTTAACGCCACTAAGACTGAGATTCTACTTATCGGCACACCCACTCCCTCCTTCCCTGCATCTCTCTGGCCGGCCTCCCTTGGCCCTCTTCCTGCTCCTACCTGCAAGGCGAAAAACCTCAGGGTCATCTTCGACTCCACACTCTCCTTCTCGCCTCACATTTCTGACGTTTCTAAGAAGTCACACTACCAGCTGCACCTCCTCAGAGGTATTCTTCCCTTCCTCTCCTTCCCCCAGAAGCTCACTGTCTCCCGAGCCCTGGTTCTCTCGAAGCTGGACTACTGTAACAGCCTCTATCTAAATCTTCCTGCCTCTACTCTCCGCCCTTTGCAACTCATCCAGAACAGGACTGCGAGACTTGTCCTTGGCCTCAAGCCCAGGGACCGTATCTCTCCAGGACTGAAATCACTACACTTGCTCCCAGTGGCTGCGAGGATTAAGTTCAAAACCCTCTGCATTGTCTACAAGGCCTTCTGGGGCCTTGGGCCAAAATACCTTCAACTCTCTCTTCCTAAATATCTTCCTTCTCGAGCTCTTCACTCATCCACCTCCAACTACCTCAGGGTCAGCCGCTTCTCCAAGCAATGAGCTGGGGGTAGATCTCTCTCCGCAGCAGGGGCCTCCCTCTGGAACAGCCTTCCTGCCTCCCTGAAACTTGAGGAGAACCATCTCCGGTTCCGGAAGCACCTCAAAACCTTCCTCTTTGCCTCTGCTTTCTCTCCCTCTCTCCCCTGCTAAAATCACTGAACCTGCACTGAATCTGCTACTGGGCCACTCACCGATCTCGGTCCTTGGCCCAGCCACTCTTCCCCGCACTGCCTACCTGCACTACGGGACTGTCTCTGTATCCTACAGCCCCTTCTCCCGGCACTTACCTTGCACCTGCCACCAGCTGGCCCTATTATTTATCTTGTATTCTACTAACCATGTACTGCACTTTCCTTGCACTTGCCACCAGCTGGCCCTATTATTTAACTTGTATTCTACTAACCATGTACTGCACTTTCCCCTCTCCCCTTGCACTTTTCCCAGTCCCCTCTACCCTTGCACTTGCGCGATCTGAATGTCACCTGGCCTAGTAGGATCGTTGTCTGTCTCCCCTTGTCCCCCCCCCTCCTCGTCGCGCCTTGAAACACTTGTGTATAGGCACGTTACAAATGCCATATCATATCATATCATAACTGGTTTTTACCAAAGGGTAGTCCGAGTAGGGGAGAGCATCATCTAATAGAGGCAGTCCCCTTCTCTCCCAGCGCTTAGACAGCTCACAGTCAGAATCCTGAGAGGGACCTCTGCTGTGTGCAGTTTCTCGTCGATGGACAAATGCCAGGTCAGCCAGCACCACCATATGGCACTGAACAAACCTAGCTGCTGCTTGCGCACAGGAGCACTTTGTCTACAGAAAATCTCCCTGCATCTGTTAACTACACTCTAGGCCATTGGACCTGCTCAGGGTTAGTCTCTGGTTCTGCCAAATCTGGAAAAGCCCTAACCCTTTCCAGGTACCAGGCATGAGGGAAACAGATAAGCACATGTTACATATGCTGGTAATACCCCAAAAGATCGAGGGCAAAAAGACTGAATCCCAAAAGACTGAATATGGATGCCCAATTTGACCGCATATGTATATATGTGTTGAGGGGGGGGTAAAGTTAATAAAAAATGTGGAACGATGAGGGGGTGTGTGGTTTCTCCACCCGCATATCTATGCAGACAAAAGCCAGGAGGATAGCTCTGTGGCAACGCGCGGGTCTTGGAAGCAAGACCACGCTGAGCAAACACAGTTTTTCGAATCCCGGACCCGCGCTTGGAGAATAAAAACGAGCGCATTATAAATAACCTGCCTTTCCGCAATGAAACTAGCGCCTAGATACCTACGGGTTATGTGCGCTGCAAATGAATGCAAAAATAAAATAAAGGGGCAGGAAAATCAAATCTGTCTTTTGGGATTCCATCCACCCCAAACAAATCACCCTGAATCGCGTACGCCTGCACAGCAAGCTTCTGTTGGCAGTATTTGCTTTTGCCTAGATCTTGTGGCAAGATTGAAGCGAGGTGCGTTAAAAATCCTTGAGCAATAAGTTATCAAAATCTTGCAGTATAATTAGAAGTGTAATAATATGTGTTATTAAGAACTACATTAACAATGCTCATTCTATCGACCTCAAAACGTTGAATGCTGAGTAAGTTCTGCTGCTTTTGACTGCAGTGACTGCAGACTGTGCAGGGCTCTCTGAAGAGACAGGCTCTCACCTTACCATCTACCATTGAATCTACAAAGGTGGATCAACGATAATATAGGAGGCAATATATTTATGGTTTTGTATGAGTATAGTGAATTTAGTAATTTAATGTTATGGGGGTTTAAGAAAATAATGTGAATGCAGAAAGCTTTTTAACATGTATTATTGTGACATACGATGATGCTGCTATATTGGTATGTTTATTATTTTCCCAAATCCCTCTTCCTGCACTTAGAGGAGCATCATAGAAACTGCAATGGGGATAGGCAAGCCTGATGGCACATAGAGAGATGGAAACCACTGATTCAGGAACCATTTCTACTTGTAAGGGAATTCTCCAATGGATTCAGTTTAGTGTGTGCCCAGTGGAGGAGAGAGATTGTTGGGCATTGCAGCATAAGGGTCACTTCAATGTGAAATGGCTTGGCTCAGTGCCTTACAGCTGAAGCCTACCATTGTTTCACACAATTTACTTGATGTATAAGCACCTTACAAATGCCCAATAAATAAATAAGTAAGCAAGTCATCTTCCTCTTGATGCTGCCGCCCCTAAGTCCATCTCCTTCTTGCACTCACTCTATTCGTCCTCTCCATTCTTAAACCTACTGCCAAACGTGCGTGCCATTTAATAGCTCCATGCTGCAACCCCTTCCTCTACCCCCAGGATGGTCTTTCCGAACCAGACCAACCCTGGCTTCTCTAACTTTAACCACACATGTTTCCTAAACACCAAACCTGTTGCAAAAGCCATCCACCAAATCCTTGCGCCTGGCTGTCTCACCAAGTTACTGAAATCCACCCCTAAGCCTCCTAGCCACACACCACTTCATAGACAATGCCATCCTAACCATGTAACCCTTCTTTGTGGTATGACCCCAGGCTGACCTATCACACGAGTGACAAACATTGTACAATACTCGGTAAAAGAACCCTACCTCTTAGACCTTCACTACAAACTTGGGAAAAAACCTCTCCCCTCCGTTGACTACCCAAATGGGGGATTGTCTCTAGCAGGTGAGGGAGCGGGAGAGAGGTAATAGCATGCAGGCTAGGTACTGTTAGAGGTTCAAGTTCCCATGCCTGCCAAGTGCGAAGAGACACGTGCCTCCCTTTCCCTCGGCTCTTCTTCCACCAAGACAAGTGGCATGTCAAGCTCTGGATGTAGAAACGCCATCTGAGAGCTCGAAAGGGCAGACATTTCAGAAGGAGCCCCAGAAGGATCGCTGCCCATTCGGCTGAAGGCTGGCATACTAACCAGACCATTGGAGACCCAGCTGAGAATAGAACTGGGACAGAGAACCACATCTGCATGTGTCCTGACCTACATATAAGTACTGTTTATGGGTGTTGATATGTGAAAACCTCAATTTGATTGCACAATTCACCAATAAGGCACTTTTCAGTTTAGAATGCCATGGACTACAATGCATGAGCAGTTTCTGTTGTTCATTGGAACCTTCGACATGTATACGGCAGCTACACTGGCGGAAACCGTTCTTTCCCTAATGGCTTCCTTCCCCTAACATTCTATCCTCATCACCTATAAGCGCCTTATAAATATACAATAAATAAATAAATAAATCTGAAATTGCATAGCACATGGAGCAGGCGAGCACACGTGCTCATCATGTCACGCATTTAACCCAAGTACACATCATTATATATCATCCTTTGTTAAACAATAAAGAAAGCATTCATGAATAAAACATTGCAAGAATACAACATTGTACGTCCTGTATGAATAGGTTTGCATGATAAAGTAATTGGTAAAGGTACCCTAGGAATTATTCATAACACAAGAAATCTTTATACCTTCATGGCACATCAGCTGTGAATCTTAGATGTGACCTCAGGCCAAAATGATGTGGACTTCCATCCACACATCTCGCCTGGTCCATTTCAAAGTTTTCCTTATTCCGATTATCTGTTCTCCCGTCAACATGTAAGATATACCCATAGGAACCACCACACACAGACCGAGGGTCTCTCACCATAACCGCAGTGGGAACATGTTCATGTAAATGATTTAGGGCATCATCCATAAATATCAATATCACACATCAACGGAACCGACTGCGCTGTCTCTCCTCAAACCACCACCAACCCCTTGTGATCCACCAGCATGCCTGACTACTCTCGCTCCATTCCACCACTTTCCATCATCTAACTTAACAGCATTCTACATGACCTCAGTCCCAATTCTTGGTTCATAGTACCATGGAACACCTTTCATGACCTTAAAAGAGTATGTATGCATACACCTTCACCCACTATATCCTGTGGCCTGTTGATGTGCTTAAATAATTCATATTACCACTTGTTCATCCGTAGGACTGCAAAACCTTTGACCTCATGTCCATTAATTTATATTTAAGCACATTATGACTGGCCAATTGACCTATCCAACTGAACACATTTGGCAAGCACCCTTTTCCCCTGTAAAACTGAAAAGGACAAGCCCCATTTGATGAGTATGCAGAGGTATGATACGACCAAAACGTGTCTCTTATTGCCTCATGTATATCAAGCCGATTGCCCACTACCCCTTCCATACATCTGCTAATAGTCCTATTTGCTCTTTCTACAAGGCCATTTGCTTGATAGTGATATGAAGCCACTCTCAAGCTCCTGATGCCCAGTTCACACAAAAATAGTTGAATTGCCCCATGTGTAAATGGGGCACCATTATCCATTGCAAGGGTGTCTGGGGCTCTCTCACAGCTAAACAGACCCTGCAGAAACCTTATTGCACAATCGATATTCGGGCGAGTCATACATTCCACCTGAAACCTCCCTCACAGCTAAACAGATGACGCAGAAACCTTTTCACGCCATCAGTATTCTGCTTGTTGTACTTTCTGTCACTGCCCGTACATGCTCTTCTGCTTTTCCGACGTATTATTTCCTGGTCTGCTTTGCATGGACATCCTAGCAACAGATTTCCTTTGCCTGTTGCGTGCACCTTGCCTTTTATTCTTCAATTTTCAAATTGGATGTTTGTTTTTAAATGCCATATGTGACGTATTTCCTTGTCCAGTGAGGGGCGGGAAGGGCACAACCTATTATTAATAAATATTCACTCGAGTTAAAGCATAACCCAATTGTAATACGTATCCCTGTGCTTAACTAATTATCATTTCAATTTCAGGTGCAGTAGGGTATAGTCTCTAGACCATCAGGGACTATAGAACCATCGTACAACTAAAACAAAGCCCGTTGTTGCCACCGGGAACCCTATATGCACTCTTATGGGACCAAAGTCCAGTGTACGTTTTCGTGCAGACTAAGGCTGCACAGTGAGGTTGAAATAGTCCAAAACGTATTTCCTTTCCCCCATAGCTGCCTAGACTGACTTTAGTCTTTTGTTGCTTTCATCTTTCCACCATTCTTTGTACAGTCCTGTAACATGAGTGTGAGATCTGAGTCGGCCGCCATGCGCACTGATTTTCAATCCATTATTCTTTCAGCGTAGGGTTTTCTCTTGTTCTCTTTCGCATCTGCAGACTCTTTATTAGTATTTATACTATTCATCTGACTTCTCATTGTCACTGCCATCCATGTTTACTTGTTTCATTGTGGTGCTTCTACATACTCTGTCTGAAATGCTTGGCTTTCATGTTGCTTGACAGTCCTTATCACTCACTGCATGCCTGCGCACTCCGCTGCTGAAGTACGCCTTTCTGTATCTGGACTTGTCTGTGTGTTTGTACTTTCCTTCATCATGATCTTCTCGACGTTTGTTGATTGTCTTTTCTTGTCGATTTCCACTTCTCTTCATTTATTCTGATAGCTTCATTTTCGGTAGTTTGCTTCTGCTCTTTCTGCCTGGTTGTCTGTTCCCTTTTTACGCTGTGGGGACTGTCAGCACTTCTTCCACTTGAACTCTTTCTCTTGCATTTCTTGCATGTTTACACTCTACTACTAGTGAATCTGCCAACCCGAGTCTAGTGTTTCTCCAAAGTGGCAGTGTGTTGCTAGCTGTCTTAATGCTGTGAAACAGTCATCAGTGGACACACCGGTCCCCTGCTTTTCCTCATACTAGTGTAATCGTGTCTCAGCTCATTGGCTTTGCTCTCAAAGTTGTATTTAAGTCTTCTAAGAGCTTCTTCATATGGTCTTTCTATATCCCATACATTATTTTCTTTTTCTCTCGCTATGTCTGGAGTAAGTGTTGCACTTCCATCCCCAGTGCACATATCAGTAATGCAACTTTTCCTTTTTCACTTGTCTCTTGCAAGCATGATGCGTCCACTTATACTTTAAGGGCCCGATTCATGGATTTTTTTTGCACGGTGCAAAGTGACTTTGTACTCCTGAAAAGTGACCTTGCACTGCTGACACAAACCCAGATTCATGGAACTATTTTTGCAGGGCAAAATCAGTGCAAAGTTCATTTTGTACTGCAAAAATGATTCAGCACTGCAAAAAAACCCTTTGCACAGTTCCATGCATCAGGGGGTTGTGTCGGCAGTGCAGGGTCACTTTTCAGCAGTGCAAAGTCACTTTGAATCGTGCAAAAAAGTGCAGGATTCGCACCCTAAAGCTTCCCCGAAAAAAGCACAGCACAGCCAGCGCCTTAGACTATCTTTGAGGAACCTGCTTGGATCAGGATGACTCTTAAAATACTGAAAAGTATGCTTGGAACAAAGCAGGTTGTGTGTTACATAGTGTTGAATTGTGGCATGGTTTTTTGGCAGTACCATGATGAATTACTTCATTACTTTGCCTGCGTACACCACAGCATTGCACGCATGAGGTGGAAGTAGGGAGGAGAGCTCAGTGCCATGCATTTGATTGTGGCCTGGTTTCCCCACAGTGGCTGAACAGCATTGCAGAGTGTTAAATGTACCAGCAGTACAAAACTGGCAAAGCCGTTTAAGTGAGTCTGGGAGCACATCAGTGTTGGGAAAGATTTCATATTTGAATGTAATTTTCCCTCCATGTGTCAACCCCCAAACATTTTGCTGCTGTTTTACACCCTGATCTAAACTTTGCCAGAGAAGCACAGCCCTCAGCTGCACTCCTGTGGGCTTTCGCTCACTTTTTATGGGGAAACTGACATGCCCTTAACACAGTCAGTAGTAGGAGACTTTGTTTCCCTTAATCCTTTCCTCATGTTGCAACTTTTGTTTCATTCCAAAGGCCCTAGAAACTCTTGCTGGACTTTTTATGAACTGTGCAGATGTGTCATGGAAAGGACTGGTGGCAGCTATCGTTTTCATGTATTTTAAACCCTTTCTTGCCATGTAAACCGCGCTTACCGCGCTTGGCATGAATAGGTGGCCTGGCTCCAAAATGGCCATGCCGCGAGGTTCTTTGTCCTGTCCTTTGGCCATCTTGCCCCTTCACCTTCCCCAGGTCGAGCAGACCCGGGACAGTCCTTATTTGGTCATGCACTTTCCCACGAAACCCAATGCTTTTGCGGGCTTCTGCATGCCTTGTATGTGTGCCACCAGGATGTGGGCTGGGATGTCTGCTCCCAATACACATCCTCGGTGCCAGAGAGTCTGTAGTGTCCTGAATGCCTGGGACCACCGTGGCCCGTGATTGGTCCACATATGGAGTGAGTGCTTGTGAGCAGATCTCCCATTGGGTCCTCTCTGTTTTGGTGCGAAGGGAACTTTGTATAAGAGGAGGCTGAAAACACCACTACCATGTCGATCTCCTGAGTTCACACGAGCAAAGGATAAGGAGCCAAGTATCCTGCAACAAGAAGCCGAGTCGAGGGACCACTGGTGACCCGTTGGAAGGTTTGGCACCCTCAGCCCGCTGTCGTCCTGTGAGACCCGTCTGTATCTGATCGTCCTAGAAGGTCTGCAAAGACGCTTCGACCCATTGGAATAGTGGGATGAACTATTCTCGGCATCTTCATCAAACCCTGCAAGTAAGCCTCTTCGGAAGTGTCCCTGGGCCAACCAGTGGGCTGACCAGCTTACACGGGACGTTTGCTCTGTTAACGCTGTGGTTTTAAGGAGGGCCTCAAAACTTGGCATACTGCTTGCTCTGTGTCCACGGCACCCTCACACCAAATTACGTACACTTGCCATTCCCAGGTCTGAAGTGAGATGAGTTTTCCCGGACCAGAGTAAACGCGGTTACCGTGTTGCCCTGCTGTGGCAACGACCTGTGCAAGTTTGCTGCATTTATGACCCCCTTGATCCTGAAGCCAGCTGCAGTGGAATTGGACTGATCCCTCCACCCGGAGCGAAGAAATCACCACTGTCCCGTTTGGGAATCCTCGCTGTATCTCGGAAACTACACAGTGTCGATATGTCCTGATTGTCGCATTCGAACCTGCCAGCGGACTGTACTGGCGAAGTTTGGGTCTGCCTGCATCGGGGACCGGTGAGTAGTCCCTACCCAAACCAGTGGCCCCTAGTGCAGGAGCTCATTTTTATGCACGAAGTGGCCCCTGAGTGCCCCTTTCCTTTCCACGGCTATTACAAAATAGCGACTCCATCACGCACTCTCAAACTGCCTCTGCCCTCAAGTGGCGGTCCTGCTTGAATAGTGGGACCTTGTTCTTCATCGCCATATCCACCTTCCTGAGCTGCTAGAGACCCTTGAAGAGACCCTATTTTGTCCATTGGCACACACGCGTGCATGTACTATTGAGCATAAGGCTCCTCTATTCGTAGGGCTTGGACTGCCTCTAAGTTAGGTGTATTATTGATGTTGAACTGGGTCTAAAGATTACTTGCACTGCCTGTTTTCCTCCCCATCTAGGCGGTCTACATATTTTGTGCTTTTAACCCCTTATATCCCCCGGGTCTTGTATATATATTGTGATGTATTGATTTACTTAAGTATTATTGTGATTCTTTGCTATGGTCTATGTTACAAAGGCTTGTAATAAATGTGTCTATATTTTTAATATAACTCCTGTCTGGAGTAATTTGCAAGTGTCCTTGCTTTGTGTGCTCATTGAGGTCTTTCAGTCACCCTCACCCCACTTGAGACTTAGTCTTGACTGCCTGCCATAGCTACCCTGATTGGTCTGGCTTGTCCAGAGGTTACCCTGTTCCAAGAAACTAGGTTGGCCTTCTGAACCTCTGCCCCTCCAGGTCAGAGTTCTGAAATCCTTCTTAACAAATTGGTGGCAGCGGTGGGATAGGACTGAAGGTATCCAGTGTTGCACACGAGTGAAGGCATTTCGAGTTATTTCTACCAGGACACATAGTGAATTGTTGTAGTATAACTTTTAAAAGGCCATAGTCCTATCTAACGGTAAGAAACAAGTACCTTGTTAACTGTAAATGCTTCTAAATCCGACACATTAAGAAAGATGTGTGCTGAGAGAGGTGTCTCCTCTCAAGGCACACAAGTAGAAATGATCCAGAGAATCATGGACTGGCAAGAAGCTCAGCTTAGAGCTATAGCTTCTGAGGACAGTGCAGAAGGAGGTGGGGCTGCTCTCACTGGTAGAACTGATGGTCTTGCCGCTGCACTGAGTCACAGCAACCATGAGGACATGGAGGATGTAATGTCGAATGTCTCCTCTGCCAGTGCTGATGGGGAGGCCATACTTGAATTCAAGAAGAAAGAGCTGCTGTTTAGGCAGAAGGAGCTTGAGTTCAATATGGCCAAACTAAAAATAGAACAGGCAGAAAAACAAAAAGACAGGGATCACCAGTTGGAACTGGCCAAGATTCAAGTTGCCAATGGATCCAAGGGTCCTGGACATGGGTCTGGGGCCTCCTCTCATCCAAGGTTTCCAAAAGATCTGCTCAGTGTGTGTGAGGAAAAGAATGACATCATGGACTGGCTGAATACATTTGAGTATGCATGTGAAGTTCAACAGGTTGACAATGCTGATAAAATTGCCTGGTTACTTAGCAGACTGCCCCTTTCTGGCTGCAGTGCCATTATGGAAATGTCAAAAGATGAGAGAGCAGATTTTGCAATGTTGAAGCAGACTTAAACTTAAAGTTTGGAAAGACTCCTGCACAATACTTAAAAAGATTCCGAGAGTACAAGAAGAAAGAAGGGGGTACTTTGGTATCTTATGTAACTGAATCCTTAAAAAATTTGACTGGCTGGGTTGAAGGTTATAAGGTTTCTACCTTTGAAGCTATGATAAGTCTTGTCATGCTGGAACATATTTTTGCATCTTCTTCCCCTGAGCTTAAGCAGCATTTGGCAGATTCAAAGGAGATAGATCCTAAGAAGCTAGCCATTGCAGCAGATTTATGGGTGTCACATCGAGTGTCCCATAAGGACAAGACTCGTCCTGGTAAGCAGGAGGAAGGGAAAAAGTCCAAAGATAAGGAGGGTGGGGAAACTGATACATCTTCCTCCCAAAAGGGCCACAAAAAGAAAAATAAGGATAAGACACAAGGGAACTCACAGGGTAGTGGAGGTCAGCCTCCAAAACAGAACTCTGGTTATAGTAAGCCTCCCTATGTGAACAGACCCAATGGATCTTGTTTTGCTTGTGGAGCAACTGACCACATGAAGGGGGATCCCAGATGTAAGGTCAAAACCTTGGGGGTCCACTCTGCTAATCTGGCCTTCTCCTCCTATGAGGAAGAAGAGATTACAGGAGCATCCTTCTCCTCAGGCTCCTTCCACAGTGGGATAGAAGCTGAGGTAGTTTTAGTTTCCCTGGGTTCCTGGGAGCCTAAAGTCTCAGAGGCTTATGCTAGGATTCCAGATAACACCAAGCACTACTTTAAAGACAGTGTGCTGATCAATGGAGTAGATACTCCCGATTTTAGGGATAGAGGGTGCAGTCGAACGGTAGTGGATTCTACTTTGGTAGACCCAGAGGAAGTTGCCAGAGCGACTCTGATGCCCACTAAGTTGGCTGATGGCCCACCTCTCATGTTCCCAGTAATACCTGTAAATCTTACTATCAATGGTACAGAAGTCAGGATTCCAGTGAGCATTCAGAGGAGTGGCCCAGGAAAGGTCTTGTTGGGCAATGATCTCAGAGCTTTAGGGCTTGTGGGAGACACTGCTGACAGACCCTGCACAAGGTCTCAAATGAGGGCAGCACTGGCCACGACCAATGCCCTGCCCCAGCCAAAGGGGAAACCCAAGGCTAAAGGAGTCAGAAAATTAAAAAGAGGGGAAGAAAATATTCCCCTAACTAACCTACTACTGAGGTGGAGCTAGTTGGTCAATCACCAGGACCTGACAAGGAGGTGGTGATGCCTGAAGTCTTCGACCCCAATGACCATCCTGAACTAAACGATTTGTTAGTAGAAGGTGGTCCTGACAGAGAAGAATTTAGTAAAGGCCAACGTGAGTGCCCATCTCTGGAAGGCCTAAGGAGACAGGCCTGCTCCCAGCTTGAGGGTGAACCTCCTGGGAAGCATTGTAGTTATTGGGAAGGTGGGCTCCTGTATAGTGAGCCTACAGAGTCTACAGAAGGAGACCATAGGAGGTTGCTGGTTCCCCTTGCTGTAAGACCCTTCCTCCTGCAGCTGGTGCATGAAGTGCCCCTTGCTGGTCACCTTGGTATTAAGAGGACCAAGCAAAGGTTATCCATGCACCTCTACTGGCCCAAGATGGGGGTGCAAGTAGAAAGTTACTGAAGGAGTTGTGCCTCCTGCCAGTTATCTGGTAAGAGTGGTTCAACAATCCAAGCTCCGTTGGTAACACTCCCAGTTGTGGGAGTATCATTTGAGAAGGTAGGGATCGACATTGTTGGTCCCCTTGACCCCCAAACATCCTGAGGCAATAGGTTTATCCTGGTGCTGGTCGACCATGCCACCAGGTATCCTGAGGCCATCCCATTAAAAACTGTGACTGCCAAGTCAGTTGCAAAAGCTTTACTTGGCATCTTTACTAGGATTGGCTTCCCTAAAAAAGTTGTGTCTGACAGAGGCAGCAACTTTATGTCAAAGTATATGCAGGCTATGTGGAAGGAATGTGGGGTCACCTATAAGTTCACTTCCGCATACCACCCCCAGACCAATGGTCTGGTGGAAAGGTTTAACAGGACCTTGAAAAGTATGATTGGGGCTCTGGAAGAACCTCAAAGAAGAACATGGGATCTTCTATTACCATGCTTAGTGTTTGCTTACAGAGAGGTACCACAAGAGGGTGTTGGCTTTAGCCCCTTTGAACTTCTGTTTGGTCACCCTGTAAGGGGTCCCTTAGCCATAGTCAAGGAAGGATGGGAGATGCCCACTCCCCCATTACTACCAACGTAGTAGACTATGTGCTAGGGCTCAGAAAAAGGATGGTACTCCTGATGGGTCTGGCTAGTGACAAGTAGAAGGCAGGGCAAGGTCTGGTGAAACATTGGTATGACCAGAAAGCTTCCCTCATCAACTTCACACCTGGTCAGAAAGTCCTGATCATGAATCCCATAAGGCCTAGAGCTTTACATGATAAATGGTCAGGCCCTTACACAGTGGTGGAGTCACTGGGTGAGGTCAACTATTTAGTGGACCTTGGAAGTCCTGGACAGGCCCAAAAAGTGTTCCATGTAAATAGACTGAAGGCTTTCATCCCAAGAGTTGAAATCGCAGCATTGCTATTGGCTTCAGATGTTGAGGAAGAGGAATCTGAACCTCTTCCTGACCTATTCCAAAGCAGTCCTTCATATAGTTCCATTGAGGGTGTCCGAGTGGCCCCTCACCTGACTTCTGATCAGCAGGCTGAGGTGAAAAGTTTGCTTAGGCAATTTTCTTCCCTGTTTTCACAGTCCCCTGGTTTGACACCTTGGTGCCAACATAACAGACAAAGTAGACAGTGTACCTACCAAAAGTAGGGGATACAGAATGTCAGACAAAGTAAGGTCTTACATTAAGACAGAGGTCAACAAAATGTTGGATCTTGGGGTGATTGAACCCTCTAGTAATCCTTGGTCCAGTCTGTGGTTTTGGTTCCAAAAGCAGGTACTTCCGAATTGAGGTTCTGTGTGGATTACAGGGCTCTGAATGCTGTCACCAAGACAGATGCCCACCCCTTGCCAAGAACAGATGAGCTGGTGGATACCTTGGGTGCCTCCAAGTACCTCAGCATGTTTGACCTCACTGCAGGCTATTGGCAAATAGTCCTTGCAGAACATGCCAAGGAGAAGACAGCTTTCTCAACTCCAGACGGCCTTTACCAGTTCAGGGTAATGACTTTTGGGTTGAAGAATGCACCTGCCACTTTCCAGAGGCTTGTGAATCATGTGTTGAATGGGTTGGATGAATTCTGTCTTGCATATCTGGATGATATACCAGTTTTCAGTGCCACCTGGGAAGACCATGTGTAACACCTTGGGATTGTGTTACAGGCTCTTCAGAAGGCCCACTTGACCATAAAGACCAGTACGTGCCAGATTGGACAAGGCTCAGTGGTTTACCTTGGACATGAAGTAGGTGGAGGGAGGATACAGCCTCTACCCAGTAAAGTACAAGCAGTACAAGACTGGCCTACCCCCACTACACAGACCCAAGTGAGAGCCTTCTTAGGCCTCACTGGGTACTACAGAAATTTCATGGCAGACTATGGTACCATAGCTGCTCCTCTGACTGCTCTCACTACTCCAAAGAAACCCATGAAGGTAACTTGGACTGAACAGTGTGAGAAGGCCTTCCATGGCTTAAAAGACTCCTTGTGCCAGGCCCCTGTGCTCAGGGCCCCTGATTACCAAAAACCTTTTATTGTGCAGACGGATGCCTCTGACACTGGGATAGGAGCTGTACCATCACAAGTAGATGAGAAGGGTTAGGAACACCCTTTTGGCTTCATTAGTCGCTAGCTTAAGGACAGAGAGCTCAGATGGTCCACAGTAGAGAAAGAATGTTTCTCTGTTGTGTGGGCCCTACGGAAGCTGAGGCCCTATCTCTTTGGGACCCACTTCACTGTACAAACTGACCATAAGCCCTTAAAGTGGCTAATGAACATGAAGGGAGAGAATCCAAAGTTGCTTAGGTGGTCCATAAGTCTGCAAGGCTTTGACTTCACTATTGAGCATAGGCCAGGTGTCCAACATAGCAATGCTGATGGGTTGTCCAGAATGTTTAACCGGTCTGAACAAGAAACTTATCCAGGGGTGGATTAGTTCCTCATGTCCTTAGTCTGGGAAGGGCGAGTGTTAGGAAAGATTTCATAGTGGAATGCAATTTTCCCTCCATGTGTCAACCCCCAAACTTTTTGCTGCGTTTTACACCCTGATCTAAACTTTGCCAGAGAAGCACAGCCCTCAGCTGCACTCCTCTGGGCTTTGGCTCACTTTTTATGGGGAAACTGACATGCCCTTAAGACAGTCAGTACTGGGAGACTTTGTTTCCCTTCGTCCTTTCCTCATGTTGCAGCTTTTGTGCAACATGTAACAAGTGTGCAATGTAACTTACTTTACAGCACCCTTGGGTCTCTAGTCATTCCAAAGGCTATAGAAACTCTTGCTGGACTTTTTATGAACTGTGCAGATGTGTCATGGACAGGACTGGTGGCAGCTATCGTTTTCATGTATTTTTAACCCTTTCTTGCCATGTAAACTGTGCTTACTGCACATGGCACGAATAGGTGGCCTGGCTCCAAAATGGCCATGCCACAAGGTTCTTTGTCCTGTCCTTTGGCTATCTTGCCCCTTCACCTTCCCCAGGTCGAGCCGACCCGGGTCAGTCCTTATTTGGTCATGCACTTTCCTGCGAAACCCAATGCTTTTGCGGGCTTCTGCATGCCTTGTGTTAGTGCCTCCAAGATGTGGGCTGGGATGTCTGCTCCCAATACACATCCTGGGTGCCAGAGAGTCTGGAGTGTCCTGAATGCCTGGGACCACCGTGGCCCGTGATTGGTCCACATATGGAGTGAGTGTTTGTGAGCAGATCTCCCATTGGGTCCTCTCTGTTTTGGCGCAAAGGGAACTTTGGATAAGAGGAGGCTGAAAACACCACTAACATGTCGATCTCCAGAGTTCACATGAACAAAGGATAAGGAGCCAAGTATCCTGCAACAAGAAGCCGAGTCGAGGGACCACTGGTGACCCGTTGGAAGGTTTGGCACCCTGAGCCCGCTGTCGTCCTGTGAGACCCCTCTGCATTTGATCGTCCTAGAAGGTCTGCGAAGACGCTTCGATCCATTGGAATGGTGGGATCAACTATTCTCGGCACCGTCATCAAACCCTGCAAGTAAGCCTCTTCAGAAGTGTCCCTGGGCCAACCAGTGGGCTGACCAGCTTACACGGGACGTTTGCTCTGTTACCGCCGCGGTTTCGAGGAGGCCCTCAAAGCTTGGTATACTGCTTGCTCTGTGTCCACGGCACCCTCACACCGAATTTCATATACTTGCCATTCCCAGGTCTGAAGTGAGACGAGTGCGCCCGGACCGGAGTACATGCGGTTACCGTGTTGCCCTGCTGTGGCAACGACCTGTGCAAGTTCGCTGCATTTATGACCCCCTTGACCCTGAAGCCTGCTGCAGTGGAATTGGGCTGATTCCTTCACCTGGAGTGGAGAAATCGCCACTGTCCCGTTTGGGAATCCTCGCTGTATGTCGGAAACTACACAGTGTTGAGACGTCCTGATTGTTGCATTCGAACCTACCAGCGAAGTGGACTGTACTGGCGAAGTTTGGGTCTGCCTGCGTCGGGGACCGGTGAGTAGTCCCTACCCCAACCGGTGGCCCCTAGTGTAGGAGCCCATTTTTATGCACAAAGTGGCCCCTGAGGGCCCCTTTCCTTTCCACAGCTATTACGAAATAGCGACTCCATGCCGCACTCTCAAACTGCCTCTGCCCTCAAGTGGAGGTCCTGCTTGAATAGTGGGAACTTGTTCTTCATCACCATATCCACCTTCCTGAGCTGCTAGAGACCCTTGAAGAGACCCTATTTTGTCCATTGGCACAAGCGCATGCATGTACTATTGAGCATAAGGCTCCTCTCTTCGTAGGGCTTGGACTGCCTCTTAGTTAGGTGTATTATTGATGTTGAACTGGGTCTAAAGATTACTTGCACTGCCTGTTTTCCTCCCCATCTAGGTGGTCTACATATTTCGTATTTTTGACCCCTTAGACCCCCCCTGGTCTTGCATATATATTGTGTTGATTGTGATGTATTGGTTTACTTTAGTATTATTGTGATTCTTTGCTATGGTTTATGTTACAAAGGCCTTGTAATAAATGTGTCTATATTTTTAATATAACACCTGTCTGGAGTAATTTGTAAGTTTCCTTGCTTTGTATGCTCATTGAGGTCTTTCAGTCACCCTCACCCCTCTTGAGACTTAGTCTTAACCACCTGCCATAGCTACCCTGATTGGTCTGGCTTGTCCAGAGGTTACCCTGTTCCAAGAAACTAGGTTGGCCTTCTGAACCTCTGCCCCTCTAGGTCAGAGTTCAGAAATCCTTCTTAACAACCTGCCACCGTGGGGGTTACCTTGTGAAAATCCTGTGAAGAGCTGATTATGTTCAGATAGCTAGAATCTTAGGTCTGGAGTAAATCTTAGTAATTGTGATATTTCCTTCTCAAACTAGGTTTAAGATTACCTGTTTCAAAAGGCAGATACACATGCTGTTGTCAAGGACCTAATCAGGGATGTTTTGCTGTGGTTTGCATGCCAGTTACCATCAGTAGTGATTCTGATATCCGGTTTACTGGAACAATTGTTCAGGAGTTCGGTAGCATTCTACAGGTTCAGAAAAAGCTCCATTGCCCCTGAACACCCACAATCATCAGGGGCAATGAAAAGACAGAATGGAGTCTTTAAGCTTAAACATTCAAATGTCTGTCCTGCAACTGGTCTGAAGTGTCCTGATGCATTTCCACATGTCCAAATGAGCATGTATATTAGCACCAACAAGAGAACAGGTTTGAACACACATGAGATCTTCATTGGCAAGTCAATGGGTTTACCTAAATTGCCCCCTGTGCCACTGGCAAAACCCGTACCTACCTACTCACAGGTTTGTGAGGATTTGACAAAGGAGCCTGCGATGCCCTGCCATAGGCTGTAGTTGAGGGACTATATGTACATAAAGACGCATGAGTAGAAACGTTATTTGTTCCCCCCTACCATGTTTTATAAAAACCATGAACATAGCTATGAAGTGTTGAGGTTTGGCAGCGTGGACACATGCCAGTTACTGCAAGAAAGAACAGCCACCTTGGGATGGTGTTGCCGTATGTTATGTAAGCAGTCAGTGGGCTGGTCCTGCTAGTGTTTCTTTATACACTTAGGTGAGATGAACTGGCCCTTCATGGAGGTGCAGGACAATTCTGAATTGGCAAGGAAGCATGTGCAGGAGACTGCCTCTTGGGAATACGACACTAAATACTATTTGGGACTGTTACCGGGGACAGCTTGCTGTATCTATGACCAGGTGCCTTACAGTTGCCATGGTTTCTTGAGCTTGTTCCAATTAACACCAAAAGCAAGAGAAAACATTACAAAGGTGGCTTTGGCACCGTCCCTCCTAAGGTTGCCCTCAGATAAGAAACAAAGTTGGCCTAGACCCTCTCAAATGGTTAACTTGTCTTTCGATTGTCCAAGCCATTTATATTTTACAGAACAAAGATGCTACACCAAATAATGGTACTGTAAGAACTGAAACTATAGACATTTCCGTATGAGACAGGCTCTGACAGTGCATCATTATACCATGTTTGACTAGTAATAGAAACAGAAACTATGATTGCGCGAGGGTTATGTAGACCAGAGGAACAATAAAACAGGGGCATGAGTGTAAACCAGCCCCAACGGAGAAAATGTGCACGGAAACTCCAAAGGTTTCTTGATTAGAATTGTTGCTAATTTTCTAAAGGTTCGTTATTTCAGTATGCACTTTTCCACACTCCAAGAACTGATTGTTTAGTGAGGCTTCTAAGAATTGACCAATAGAAGCTCTCGTATTTATTTATTTGTATTGTTTAAAGCATTGATCTCGCTCAAGAGCAGCGGGGTGCTGTACAGGGTGTGGGTAGCCAGAGTACCAGGCTCGGACTGACCTACCCTGGCTGAACCCAAAACGCAAAATGCTGGTGTGGGCAGTTTTTTTGGTCAAAGTGGGCCACTTTTTTGGTCAATGTGGGCCAGTTTGATGAGTTACTTCACTATGCCGCTAATAGTTTTGACCAGTGTTGCTTAATTAAGCAATATGCCCCGAGCCGCGGGGGCATTACCGAATCAGGTAATGCCCCGGGGCCCATAGTTATAGGCCCGAGTGAAGCAAGGGCCTTAACGAAGGCCCCAAGGCATTACCGGGAAACCAAAAAAAAAAAGTACCCGAATCACCGGCGGGGGACGATGGCAGCCTCCAGCCATGTGGAGGTTCGGAGTGGGGATGGCCCAGCTTCGAGCCTCCTCATTGGCTGAGAGGCTGCAGCGCCCCCCCGCCATGGACAAAGCAGTGGAATTACGGCCGAGGGATTCTCGGCTGGGTAACGACCTGGCGAGAGCCAATCAGATGTTTTGCATTCTGGTTGACTCTCGCCGGGTACTAATACATATTCTTTAAAATGCACAATTTGCATCACATTTTATCCAAAAACTGCCCCATGGGTACTATTCAAACAGTGTCACAAAACAAATGAATAGCCATTTGCAACTGGAGGCCACTTTTTTGTTTGTGCGTGAGAATATTCTGCAGCCCAGTCTGACCGTGCAGAGTACGGTTTGGCATCTTTTAACAGTAGGGCAGTACTGTGAGTTGCAGTCAATGCTTCAGTCTGTGCATTTATTGCATTAGTCCTTGGTCAGGTCTTGTTGGAAAAGCCACATTTTGAGAGATTTGCAAAATTGGAGAATTGTGGTGACATTCCAAGCTGATACAGGATCGAGTTCCAAAGGGTGGGTGTGTGACAAGACGATTGTTTGCAGGTCCTCTCTTTGCGGATGAGTTGTGATTCGAGCTGGCTGGTCATTTTGCTTTGCGAGGAGCGTGTGCAATCAAATATGTGGAGCTTAGCTTCCAGGTAAGCTGGTGCACTACTAGTGACTGCTTTGTAGACGATACATGCAATCTTGAATAGTATCCTGGCCTGAGGGGGATGCCAATGTAGTTCGCGTAGGACGTGGGTGATCGGTCACATTTCTGTGCACCTGTAATAAGACGTGCTGCAGTGTGATGGATTGCTTTTAGGGGAGCCAAGTGAGGGGCTGGGAGCCCCGTAAGGAGGGAATTTCCCCCTTTCATGTGCAAAATCGCAAAGTCCTGCACTATTGTCCGGAACTCCTTCGGCGAAATGAAGGGTTTAATTTTGCAAAGGGTTGAGATTTGTAACAAGGCCATTTGGGCCTTCTTGGCTATGTATTTTTAGAACGACAGGCTTCTGTCAATGGTGAAACCTAGTGTTGTCATTCAAATCCTTCTAGGCGCATATCATTGAGCCACTGTTGGTCATTTTGCTGTTTAGGCAAATTCAGTCTTGGATGTGTCAAGTTTGAGGTAGGCAGTCAATCAATAGGTAATTGCAGAGGCCACTGATTTCCTGTGGGCTTTCTACAACTCAGTACAGTCTGTGTATTGAGCGATGGCTATATTGGGATCTTTAAGGAGTGCGCCCAGAGGTTCTATCTAAAGTTTAAACAGAATTGGTGTGAGGGCAGAGCTTTGTGAGACTCTACAGAAAACTGGGAGTAGGTTAGAACGTAACTTGTTCATCTGGGCGGCCTGGTGTCTGCTCGAGATGTAGGTGGTAAACCAATTTAAGACAGGGCCAGATAATCCTGTCAGCGAGGATGAGAGCAGGATACGGTGGTCAATGGTGTTGAATGCAGTCAATAGGTCAAAGAGAATGAGGAGGCATGAGTCACCCTTATCAGTAATTTGGAGGGCATCATCTACCACTGGATGGTGGCTGTGTCGATGCTACACTTAGGGCAAAACCCTGACTGATATTCATTGAAGTGTTGTAGTTGTTTGATTCTGATGAGTAGTTGTGTAGCGACTACTTATTCCTAGATTTAGCCAATAAACAGGAGGTTCATAATGGGCTGGTAGTTGGCCATGTCATCTGGATATACAGTCGTTATTTTCTAAAGAGGTGGGTCTTGCGGGTGTCTGGGAATAACCCTTTTGTGGGAGAGGAATTTGTGATGCTAAGGAGTATGTTTGGTGCCGGGCCAATCAATTGTTTAATGATGGATTATGGAATGATGTTGTCAGAGTAGGAAGTAGGTATGAGAAAAGAAATTGATTTTAGGAGATTGGTGGGGGGTTGAGGGGGATTTGGTCCAGAGGGGAAGTGTGCTGGAGTGCAGGGGGGACGAATGCTGTGTGAGGTTGATTAGATGATCTGGTTCCTTAGTTGCTGTCACCTCGGAGTTGGCTGAGGGTTTGGTAGAATACTTCATTACTTCAAAGAGGTCTTTGCTCCTGTTAGAGGCTGCCACGATGGTGGTGTAGTAGTAAGCAGCTCTGGCCTCAGTAATCAGAATCCTACAGTTGGTGCAGAGAGACTTGAGGTTGGTGAGATCTCCAGGGTTTCGTTTTTTGTGCTACTGTTTCTTTAGGGCTTTGATTGAGCGTTGGTTGGAGGCGAATTCGTGGATGTACCAGGGTTGGATGGTTTGTTTTAGCACGGCTAGGGGGGCATGAGTGTCAGACATGTGTTTGGGGCTAAATACAACATTGGGCACTGTGCGATTTTTCCTTCTATTGTCAAGATTCAAAATAATGTCTCACTTAATAAATTGTTCTACAAGAACTGCTATCGATCCAATTCAACAGAAAGATATGCTGGGTAACAAGATGAAAACAGATGTGTAAGGTCAAATTTAAGATGGCATTAATATGGCCTCAGCTTGTAATGTCTAGAAAAGCAAAGTCCATGAGGATAAATTGGGAAAATCAGAAAAGGCCGCAGGACAGAAAACAGGAACCCGGATGCCAAACATAGGTGCCAGATTTGGGGGGTTTACCTATAATTGAGCTCCGTCGCACAGAAGTTGGTAAGGAATCTCATCCCCCAACTTAGTTTCTGCAGGTGGAAAAATAGGTGGGATGTTGCATGTTTTGAAATACATGAATATTTGAATGTGCAGCTCAGAGCTATCTGAGGTGATGTCATGAATCAAACCTGTCCCGAAATCCTGACTGAAGAAAATGCAGTGCCGCCTAATCCTGGCCATGACCAAACCTGTGGAGGTTTTCCAGATGGCAGTGCAAGCTCTTTCAGCATTGTTTCCTCGTAAATGGGCCTGCCCATAGAATTTGGGCCGCCACCTATCAAATTCATCTAGTGCGGTGGGCAATGTTCAACTGGGATTGAGTCATTCACTGACCTATCTGGGAGATCATGTGAGGAAGGCATGGTATCAACAGTAAGACATACACAAGTGACCAGAGTTCAGTGGTGTTTATTGAACTTCAACAAGGGTATGATAAGTGCCTAAATCTATAGATGGGAGCAAGCTATGACCATCAAATAATAATAACGCAGTCCTAGTTGTGTCTTGTCAAAATAAAAAGGGCCTCTACTAAAAAACCTATTGCCAATCCTTACCTCTAAATACAAACAGCGTGGTGAATAATGTTACAAAAAGAAAGAAGTGTTTCAAAATGATAAGTCAGGATATTCAGGCCGTTGGCCTCCCTTCCCCGCGTTTTTAGCACTGGACAAGGCGGTTCACACAAACATAGCACAGTCTCTGGCTTATTTAGCATGAGGATACAGTTCATTCATAACATCAGGACCTTCTGTATGCAAGTCTCTTTACTTCTCAAAGTCTCTTGATTCAGAGGGCTTGATGCAGCCAAAAAATGCTAAATTATTTTCCTCTTTGGATTTCTACAAGTATACACTTTAGGTGATTCACTATTCACCCGGATCCCCTACAATCGGCTCAGATCTTTTTAGTACAATGTTTGCAGGATATTCTTTCGGGTGACTCATGGTTCACCCAAGATCCCCCTCAGCCGGGCTCAGATGCCCCTTTTAAACACAATTAGTCTCCATCAGATGGGCTTGGACCAATTTCAATCAAGTATCGAAGACTTTCGAATGTGCACAGGGTTTAGCTTGCTCCCGTTGCAGGACCACTTCTATTTTATAATTCCTTCTCTTTACATGTGTCCCCTTTGAGTTTGGATACCTAACAGAGACTGTTCGAATGAGAATGCACGTGGTGCCGGAGCACTCTGTTTACGGTATCTATCTTCGCTTCAAAGTTGTGTTACTCATTTAGTGCATTAATTATGTCTGCATTACTTGCCACATAGTTAGAGTGATTTGAGAGCTTGTTGGGGATAGGGGTCTTGTGCTAGTGTGTGTGTTGCTTCCTTCTTTGTGTTGCCTGCCACCTGTCAGGTGGATCTCAGGGGGACAAAGCTCCTAAAGTCCCAGTGTTTGCAATGGTTGTTCTGGGTGTCTGAGATCCAATACCTTGTAATTAAGCGCTGGACAGTGGTTCCTTAGTATCCAATGAGTATCAATTTCCACACACGTTATGTGTTTGCAACACTTGTTGGTTTATTTTTCATTCAGTATTTTAAACATGGGCTGTCACTCCTGTGACAAACATATTCTTTGCTTTATCTTTACATGTGGTACACAGTATGTGGTATACTTCTATTCCATGAGTGCCGACACGTGTTTCAACCTATGAGGTTTTTCTCAAGGCTGCATATTTGTGACATGAGTGAAAAAGTGCAAAGTGAGTGGTGATAGTGGAACATTCATTGATATCAAATTATAGCCAATGGTTGGTTATTAGCATTTGGCGGCAAGACCACAGTTGACATGTTCATAAACAGTGTTCATAGTCCCGTGACATTTGTCCAGTGTGACATATTCACATATTAGCAGTATATTTGTGTGTATGGTGGCCACATGGATTAAATTACAATTGTATTTTACAGTTGTCAGTCAAATTTAGTTACATTTATACAATTGTTATTGTTCCATGGAGTTGAACGTAGAATGCAAAGGAAAATAATTTTAAAGGGAAGTAAAAAGAGAGAGAAATTGTTCTTTAGTTGCCTTGTCTGATGTCCAATTAAGTTTTAAGTAAGCTAAGACTTGGGTTGAAAAGGCCTACCAATTGTAGGGTTAGCCTGCTTCCGGATGGTTGAAAAAGAATCTCCTATAGCCAACAATGGTAGAGGGTGGTGCCTATATGGAAAAAGATAGTTATAATAAGGTATTCACCTAAGTTGGTACGATTACTATTAATTCCACGGCTAGTTTTGGTTTCTATATGCATTTACACTAACACAAGTGTTTCAGGTGCACAATGTCAGGCGGTGCAAGGGGATACCTAGGAACAGACAGACAACAAACGTATTGGGTAAGGTGCATACAGTTCGTGTAAGTGCCAGACAAGAAGTGCGAGGAATGGATGAAGGGAAGTGCCCTGGTCCAGGAGGGCCAGGAGGGGCAGGTTAAGTGCTGAGGGTTATCTCTTAGGGAAGTGCATAGTGCTGCAAGTAGTGCGATGGGCCGGAGGCAAATTCAGGGACTGGTGTGGGTGTCTGGGACCTGTAATGTTCTGAGGTGAGCCAGACGACCAGTCAGCTAGCTGAGTAGAGGGAGGTGGTAGCAGGTAGAGAGAGGAGGTTAGCAGGGGAGAGGTAGAGAGATGGCAGAGGAGAAGAGGAAGGTCTTGAGGAGTTTCCGGAATTTAAGGAGATCCGACTCAAGACAGAGAGAGGCAGGGAGACTGTTACAGAGGGAGGCCCCTGCAGAGGATAAGGATCTACCCCAAGTCTCTGTTTGGAAGAAACAGCTCACTTTCAGAGAGCTGAGGAGGTTGGTTCACAAGGAATCATGGCCATGCATCCAACTGGATGTTGCCACCATCAACTCTTTTGAAAATATCTCGTGCTGCTTTCTGCTCTCCAAAACGTGTACAGTCAAATTCCACAGACTTGGTCACCATCATGTCAATCACACATTCCAACAACATCTTCCTTGGCAACCTCAACATCCCAGATAACCCAGCAACCATGTCCATGAATGAAGATTTCCACTTTCTTCTTGACACTCTGAACCTTAAGGCACATGAAAGTCCCAATGCTCAGAATAAGTAATATCCTCAACCTCATCACCACCTTCCTGCCCGCCCTCAGTGGCAGCGCTGCCATCCTGCTCTAGTGGTTGGACCATCTGGCAATCCCATTTGACATTACTAATATAACCCCAGTTCAATTCCATCCATCAGAAACCCAGCAAACAGCCCTTCAGAGTGTTCAAGAATTTACCTGTGGAAGCTCTCACAGAAGACAACTTACAAGGCACTCAGCATGGAAGAACTGACTGCCACCCTAGCATCCCTCCAGGTCACATCATGCATGCACAATATCCCCCCTGCCTCCATATTCAAGACCCCACTGACTGAAGCACTCTACTCTAAGTCCCAAATATCAACAGCTCCCTCATTGAAGGCACCTTACCTGTGACTGTCAAGCTTGGACAACCCTCAGCTTTGCAAGATATCAACACTTAACCCAGACAACCTCAGCAACATCTGCCCCATCAATCATTTTTTCTTCGTAGGTAAGATCCTTGAGAAAGCATTAGCCAAAGAACTCCTCCAACATATCAGTGCCAACAACGTCCTTAAGTCCTACCAATCTGGCTTCAGAACCAGATGTAGCAAGGAAACAGCTACCATGAAGGTTATTAACAATGCCCTGAACATGCTTGATGATGGCCATCCCTGCCTCCTGTTTTTCCTAGAGCTTTCAGTCGCAATCGACACAGTAGACCACCAGACACTCACTGGCATTCTACATCACTGCATGGAAATCATTGAGCTTGTCCTCAGCTGGTACAGACCCAACCTGGCTTACCGCCACCAATTCATCCAAATGGATTCCTCCATATAACAAATCCACTCATCACCGGTGGAGTCCTGCAAGGATCCACCCCCACACCTCCCTCCCTGATCTTTAACATTTACATGGAGCCTCTTGGAGCCCTTCTGGCTTCACAATATCCACACCATCAATAAGAAGATGACACACATCTACACCTCAAGATCTCCTCCATCGAAGACATCCACAGATTCAAAGCCTGCCTCACATTATTCCACTCCTGGATGTTTAATGCTTACCTGAAGCTCAATCCCTCCAAAACCACATTCCTACTGCTGACTAACAACACCAAACACTCTGACATCCAGACCTGGCTCTCCGCTAAGAACCTCAAGGTCTTCACACACCAGCTGAGCACCTGCACCAATTGCCTTGAGTTCTACATCTACAGGTATCTCTCCTTCGAGTAGCACATAGCAAGGTAGACTCAAAAAGGTTAATATGAACTTTCCCTCCTGCTGAAAATAAAGCCCTTCATCCCAGCAAACAACTTCAGATCCGCTGTCCAAGCATTGGTACTGTCCCACCCTGGCACCCGAAGATGTGTCCTACATGCTGCAGCATGACTCTTCAGAGTGCTCTGCAAAATTGATACCATCACTGTGACCCTCATCAAACTGCACTGGCTCCCTCAGCAAGCGTGTATCGCCTCCAAATCCTGCTGCATGATCTAGAAGGCCATCCCTCGAAAGTCCTCATGCTACCTTGCTGAGAATCTCAGCAACGCTGAAGACCTACGATCCACCAGAGGCCAGGGCATTTGCAGACTTCAATTCCATGGGTACACAAAGGAAAGCAAAGAAGACAGGCCTTTTCAGCCTATGCCCTGGGAATCTGGAACCTTTTCCTCATCACCATCTGACTTGCTCTTTTGTGTCCACATTTCAGGAAGAAGCTCAAGACACTCCTCTTCAAGGTCTGAGTTCTCCTTAACACCTAAGTCCACACCCCACCCACTCGCCACCTAACCTTAGACTGGCCGATTTATCTACTCTCCCCTATTTCCTCCCCTAGTTGCTTATATATCCCTTAATGGCATATTTTCCACCTGCCTTCTTCCCATTGTTAGCTTCCTGCTTCCTTGCTGATGGTTTGCAGTCTTCTTCCCTCGCCATGCACTTCCCCCTGTGACTTGTAATGTAATCCATTGCTTCCCAAGGCTAGGTATTGTGACGAATTGAGGGATTTTGAGGGATTCAGTCACTTCTACCCAGGGGGTGCCTTTTCTTGTGAGGCTAGGGAGGAGAGCATGCTATATGATACCCTCCCTTGGGGTAGAGGCAAGTGGGACTTACTTGGGACAGACTCCCACCATGGGGATAAGGACTCCTGTTTCGATGAGGCTCTCCCTTTCCACTTCACACAATACTCCATCAGCCTCAACCCTGCTGAAAGAAACCACAAAGAATCTTAGTACATTTGATATTGTCATGTTCTATCTAATGACAAGTACCTGCCCGATACTGTGAAGAAGAAACTAAAGCGAGTCATAACAAAAAAGACTAAGAAATCAAAGTACTGCTACGAGACGCTGGGGAGGCCCCAAAGAAGCATCATAAGAATGGGAGGAGAGAGCACCACAGAGAGAGACACTTGGGAGTTTCAAACCAGTCATGAAAGCGACTCTTGTAAACTCAGAGAAACGCTACTTGCCATCTGGGGGAGAAGCTCAGAGGAACAGGTGCCTGAGTCGCACTGTTCAAAGGACAGACCAAATATTGTCAAGCTGAATGCAGTCCGAAGAGGGGCATGAAACCCAGAAGCGGTGGCCAAGTTGTGAGAGAGAGGAAACCTGTCTCAGAACCAATACCGTTTTCCAAAGTACATGCTGAAGCGTGTCAGAGAGAGGGAAGAAGCTGAGTGTGAGAGAAGGTCTTAAAAGTGGTGGCCGAGATGGGGAGGGAGAGGCAACCCGTCTCAGAGCTGATACCATTGCCTCAGAAGACCACCAGAGTGTGTTTGAGGAACAGAGCACACACACCGGCCTGACCGAAAGAAGAGACGCAAAGAAGGAGAACGCCAACCAAGTGAGCAGCCCCATTGCATGGAAAGTAACAGGTTGAATAGGAGACCCGGGGAGAGAGGCAGTGATAATGATTGGTATAGTCATAATCGTCACAGTCCCAAGAACGAATATAATGACTCGGCTCATCATACTCGTCCCAGTGAAACACCAAGTAGCAAGCAGAGTGAGAATAATTAATGGGCTCATCATACTTGTCCGAGTGAAATACAAAGTTCTGAGAAGCATGAGAATCTTTAATAGGCATATCATGCAGGCCCCAGTGAAAAGCAAAGTGAAAAGAGAACCAGGGCTGGTATTGAGGAGAGGATTGTGTGTAAGCCTCAAGTTAGAAGTTGGAAGTCAGAGAGAGAGAGAGAGAGAGAGAGAGAGAGAGAGAGAGAGAGAGACTTTTAACTTCACCTAAGAAGAACATAGTCAAGATATCGAACCATCCACAAAGAAAGACTTAAAAAGACAAAGAAAAGGGAACCCATGAACGTGGACGAGTTGAACGAACTGCTAAGAGAGCTAGCTGAGAACTATCTGAATATTCTATATTGATAGAGACTTGCTGATAAAGCACCCCAGGACAAGGGACTCATTCCCCTGAAGTTTAGTTGTTTGATATTAGTCATAGAGTCAGTATAGCTTAGTTTTGGATAGAGGACAGGCTTGATTTGGACATCACAAATGACGACAAGCACCCTAGTTAGTTCTGTTAGGTAGGGAAACCCATAGTTTAGGGAAATGTAGCCATTTTTCTATTATTTGGAATAAACACATTTTGAGAATGGCAACTTTTAGTCTGTCTCCTCCTTCTAACCTGTCACAGTATTCACTCGCTAAATACCCTAATAAAAATATAAAATAATAATAAAAGGAATTTGTTTAGTGCTCCTCAAAGATGACACTTGCACTAACATCTGAATTGATAGTGTTCACAGGATGGGCTACCACAAAAACTCCTCAAGATGATATGCTTGTCAAACTGAATTTCTTTAGCAAAAAGGAAATAATTATGGCTGCCGCCCAGTGGTCGAAATGGGCGGAAGATGGTGGGAGCTGTGCTCCTCACTTTTTTAAATTAAGTTTTACAGTTCCTTTACTTTTATTTGAAAAAGAAACTATTCCAGAATGGCTTCGTTTTAAAATAAAAGTGTAGGAAGAAGTTGAAACTTGCACTTTCAGTGCACTGCACTGAATGGTTCCTTAAACAGAAGGTGCATTTGTTTGGGGGTTTGGATTGCATGTGGGATAGGTGTGGCAATGCAGTTTGCGGGGCACTGTAGCTGACCAGCAGGGAGGGTAGTTCCACTACTTCTTTTTGCATACTTCGACCACTGCTGCAGTCTGCACTAGTTGAGTACCTGGGTTATGCCATTCGGATCTTCCATGACATTTCATCAGCAGTGCTGGAAAGAGCCTAGAACTGAGATCAGTAATAGATATTCTGATTGCAAAAACATCTAGACGTTTCTGTTTGGCCAACAATTTCGTGTACATTATTGGGAGGTGACTCTCTCCTTCTGGGCCACAACTCAGGGGGTGGTCCAACCATTGAGACTGAGAACGTGCACTGTACTTGCCGATGCAGAGGGGAAAGCAACCAGTGGTCGAAGTGGGCGGGAGCGGTTGGGAGCAGTGCTCCTCTACTTGTATTGAAAGTTCTACTGTTTCTATACTTTTATTGTAATGTTACAGCTGACTTAAGCCAACTTTTCAACATTTAGATATAAAAAAAAACAGTTTTTCCAACTTTTTCTTGATTATTCTAATGTAATACAATTTGCAATCTTCTGAATTACATAAAGATTAAAACATTCAAAGTCTGAGCTATATACCACTTCAACAATCGAAATACTAATAATGAAGCCACCATTTAAAATAAAACTAAAAAACATCAGACATGTGACATCATCAACATTTATACAGGGGCTAAAGAATAAATTGGTCCTTCATTTACATATTCCCAACAGTGGCAAGCTGCTGTAAAGTCTATGAGGAAGGTGGTACATATATCCTACTAGTAGATTAACTGAAAGAGCGCATAAAGGAATTGGAATTTGACCGAATTCTAATTGTAGTGCCTTCAGAAATGCAATCGCACCCATCCTATAGGAGGTAACTTGCCCCCTGAAAATAAGTTGCCAAAGTAGCTCTGATGACATAACCCCAAATTCATTAAAAGCAGGTTTTAGCAGTTGTGATCTTAACGTTGTTAATTTATCTCATGCCACTAGTAGATGTTTTAGGGATTCAGTCTCATTCTCGCATCCACAGAATCTGAATTTGCTATCTTCCTTGGTGATCATTTTCAGTTTTGCCATCACTTCTCTACTATAGCAAAGATTAAATCTAACTCTCATAAAATTCAATCTATGTTCTTGAGAGGGAGATTTAATTAAATATAATTTAGGCTCGATATTACTTTTATAGCCAAATAGTTGTATTGCAAAGTCGTTATATTCCCTACATTTCTCGCCGGAATCGATCCAGTCACGCTGGAACAGCTTAGTTTTAGCTTTTGTTGGATTCTGGTTTAGCAAATCACTAGACATGTCAGCATGTTGTATAGCTTCAAGAACTTGCTGCCTCCATTTTCTCCTGAAAGCATCATCAAGTTGTTGCATATCTCTTGCCACCGTTCATATTATGGCATTATCTGATATGGCTAATGTACATTTTCGATATAAGGCTAGCATTTTCCATATATATCTAGTGTTCAATGAGATCAGCCCCAGTTCCCTCCTTATCCAGACTCCTGGCACACATTGAGGCAAGTGCAGCAGCCGCCTCCAGAATTTCGCCTCAAATCTATTCCAGACTATAGCAGGTATAACATTTTTGCTTTCTGCACCATAGATTGATATTAAAGTTATCTTTTGCAGATAGAATTTTAGAACAGGACTAATGGAAAACTTGCCATATTTGATTTGGATCAGGAGAGCCTGAGACATTAAGGTGTCTAGTTTGGATTCCAAAAATTAGACATATGCTTTTTCATCATCTCTATCTGCAATAGGCACCCCAGTTATGTGTAAGTAGCTATCTGTTCTCGTTCCTGACCTTGCAAATGCCACTTAAACCTTTTAGAGCCGGCTACTCTTTTAGCGGAGCAAACCATTATTTTGGTCTTCTCCAGATTGATAGACAAAAGGTTAGATTGTAATAGTCGCTGCATCCCCATTGGTGGTTTCGCCATCAGAACTAGATCACCCGCATAGAATAGAGCCGGCACTGCTTTTGCGTCTAATTTAGGTGCATCCGATGTTTCCAGTGTGAAAGCTGCTTGTATATCTGCAATACAAAAGTTGCACAGAGATGATGCCAATAAGCATCCTTGTCTTAGACCTCTATGAGTTTGAATTGTAGGAGTTAAATTTCCCTCCAAATCAAGTCTCACTTGCATCGTCGTGTTTGTATGGAGGGCTCGAATGAGATTAAGTAGATACCCAGGGCACTTGGCTTTCAATAATTTGTTATACAAAAGCTCTCTCGAGATGGAGTTGAAGGCAGCCTTAAAGTCAACGAAGGTTAGGTAAATTGTCTGTTTCTTTGCCAAATGTTTTGTGATTATGGCTTTAATTGTTAGTAGATTTATTGCTGTGCCGAGGCCCGGGACAAACCCAGTTTGACAGGGGTCTCTCTGCGCATGCTCTATAGCCCATGCATTGAGATACCTAAGAATAACTCTTACAAAGATTTTTCTCAGGTCATCAAGAAGGGCCATCGGTCTATAATTAGATGGACTGGATCGATCGTCCTTCTTGAAAATCAGAATTACTACAGCATTTCGCCAAGATTCCGGAATGATGTTTGATTTTAAGATCTGATTAAAGATTTTGTGGAGTATTTTGGCCCATAGTTCTGGATGTTCTTTAGGTGTGTAATTACTCAGCCTATCAGGGCCTGGGGCACGCAATTTACTTGCTCTTATTATGAAATATAAGATGTCATCTTCTGAGACCGCATGTTTATCGAAATCAGAGTATTTATCCACAACCTTTGCATCGCTTTTCTTGGGAGCTTTAAATAATTGCACAAAATGTGAAATCCAAACATGCTGCGGCACCCCATTGATTTGCGTTGGTAGTTGTCTTACATGAGCCGCAATATTCATCAGGGCCCAAATATCTGCACTGTTCTTCTTCTGAATTGCTTTCAGCATTAGTTCACCATCTGTTTGGTACAGTGTGGCTCTGTATGAGCGGATCCAATTATTATATCTACATTTGAATTTTTTGATCGTAGTGAGTTGTTCTGTGATTGGCAACAATCTTGCTATTGACTTATCTTTATGCAGTTGTGTTTTGCGCACCTGAATTTGTGCCTCAGAAGTATATTTGTCCTTTTAGTAGTTGTATTGAGTTGTACCTGTGCTGATCTGATATGACTTTAGAAATTATATATACTCTTCTCCAGTCCATGGTAGAAGTGAATCTTCAGTGCTCAATCTGTTGTTTAGGGATTCTAATGTCACCGGGTTCCAGCAATATCGTATTTTCGCACTATTGATGGAACCCAGAAACAAATGTTTTCTTCCCATCGTTGGTCGTAGGGTATAATTATATGACCATTGAGTTGTTAAAAGGTCATAATCACTGTGGGCTTGTTGTCTAACCTCAAAATTAGAGTTAGTTAGAGTTATGTTGATCTATCAACCTAAATATAGTATATAATGGACTCGCTTCGTCCGCGCCCCAATGTACTCTTTGGTAGAATATCAGTTGGAAAAGCTCCATTTAACATACAGAACTGTCGAGCCTTTACAAACTGCAACCACCTCTTGCAAGCGGAATCTTTCGGAGTATTTATAGGCAGAAAACATTTCAAATTTAAGTCTCCTGCTATTATTAGGTTTGTAATTTCAGATTCCTGCAACACAATATCTAGAAGATAACTCAGACCGTTAACGAATTATGCATCAGCTATTGTTAGGGGGTTGCGATACATGTTTATGATTGCAATTTGTCCTCTTTTGTACTTTACCTTGACTAGTTGTAAGTAATGATTGGGGAAGCCCACGGGAATATTTTGAATCCTTCTTTTGATTCAACAGCTACAAACAAACCAGACGACGGACGGCCCTTGGCACCTGCCTTTGCGGGAATTAGTACAATTTCGTGCCCATTCCATTCGAGTAGTCAGCCAAGTTTCTTGTAATGCTATTATATTAAGTTGTGCCATGGTCGTAGCACTGGCTCCAAAAATATGTGCGGGGCCGCCCGTGTTCCAAATAGCAACGGTAACTACACCTTTATTTGGAGCAGAAACTAGTTATACTCTCACATTATTTTGGTTGCTTCCCTGATGGACATTCCCGTTGATTAGGGTTGGTTTATAGATTCTCAGTACTGGCACAGTATTTTGCACCTTATTGATATTAGCTCACTGTGTGGATCTAGATGTGACTTATGGATCCTGGGTCAAGATGAAGCCTAAAGCAAATAAATCCATCTTGGCTTTCCAAAGTAGATTCCTCACAATATTCGAGGGTATCCACAACCTGATAGTTGATAGCACATCGTCATTTAGAAATTCTACTTGTTTTATATCATAAGTGGTGATGTCATGTAGGCTAGCTACATCTTTAAATATAGCTAGTATCGATGTTTGGTTCAGATCATACACAGGGATTGGAGTCTCTCAGCACTTTAGTATAAAACGCTGATTATAGTCTCTCACTTCACATTCAGGCTTGTTAACACTTTCTGTAACAGATTGTCTGTGTAGTGATCTTTTGTCTGGCTCAATTCTAATTTTCGGACTATCTAAGTGGTGATTGAGCCAATTCCTATTTGGTAATGTGTTAGTGTGTGATATCATCCCCTGTGTGTTTTCATGGATCATTGCAATTTCTTTTTGTTGATGTACAAAATTCTCCAATGAGGCTTTTATCGTTCTCTAAATATGGGGTAAGAGATCTTTTATTGATTCTAACTCGGAAGCAGTTGTTCGCTCGAAATTGGAGGCTCTCAATTCTGGTATAGATAAAGTCTGCTCATTTTTTTCATTTAGGGCTATTAATTTCTGCTGTTTTAAAATCTCGTCCAATGAAGTCTTAATCATTGTGTGAATTTGGGAGGCCATTGCCTCCATGGGCCGCACATCAGGTGGACTTGGGGGCTCGTTTGCCAGAACTACTGGTTTAGGCAGCTCAGATACTCCTAAGTTTTGAGTCTCAGTAATGGGTGTTCTTATAGCATGATTTATGGATGTTTCATGGATGTAGTGGGCGGTAGATGTCCCTCCGAGGGAATTTGTGACTGAACACTTGTGGCGAGGATTGAAGAGCCGCTCTTGGCTCCTGCAGCTGTTATAGCAGCAACCAGATTGTCTAGCGGCGCATATGCTGCTGTTTTTGCATTCTGTAAAATCTTCAATTTTTTTCGCTGACTAATAGCAGTCAATATGCCTCTATTTGCTGTTTGTTTATTTCTTTTAAAAATATGTCTGATGGCTGGGGTCGCGAGTGGTGGATTCATTTGTTTATCAGCTAAGATACTAATCTTGTTATTGGATATGGACTGTCGCGAATCACCTAAGGGTCGAATGTTAGTATTGGCTGGGAAATCAAAAGTAACTGTAGATTTACTTGCAGTCCTACTTGTGATCTCTAAAGTATTGGGAGCCCCTTTGTTGTTCATACTCATTGCTGGCAGTGTTTTATTTACAGGGTCATCCACGACTATTAATGGAGTTGTGGAAGGGCTCTGAAATATATTGAAGATCTCCTTATCTCTAAGAGAAGTCAAGCCATCTTTCTCGCTTCCTGTCTGAGTTTGCACAGCTTGGATAGAGTTAGCAGGGCCTTCAAGCACACTCACAATTACACAATCAGTCTGAGTGGAAGACGTTAAATGACTGCTATTGACGCTTTTTGCACACATTCTACAATTGGAGGCAATACTAGGTTGGATTCATTCCCTTGGTTCCTCTCTTTCCGACCAATGCATCTACAATCCAGTGTATTCATCCACACGATTATCTTTTATATTTGCTAAGCTTGAATATTGATCTTAGTATCTAAGGAATCAAAGTGTTTGGTTAATGAGAGCATGATAGTATTGATGGCATTGAGGGTAATCTCTAATCGGGGTAGATGTTCTTGATTTAGTGACCGTGGTGGTATCTCACTTCGCTCCCCGTGAGGTATACCCTGAGGTCTTCGTGGAGTAGGATGATTAAATGAAAGTTATTGGTCACTGACCACATGCATATCTTGGTCGAACATACTATGAGAATCATTGCAAGAGATTTGGGGGCTAGGCAATACATTAGCAATGGGTGAGAAGCAGGCTGGCATCCCAACGCTATCATTTTCTTCTTGAGTGATGTAAACCCTACTAGCCTCAGATACCTCCTGATTGGATACAAAATGAGATGGGTCTGCATTGATTGATACCCTATCAGCTTCTACACAGTCGCTGATTTCTGAGATGACTTTAGGGAATGCAGGCAAAACAGACACCACACATACAGTGCTCTCTCTCACCAGAGGTGCTTCTAGAGTGATTTTTGGGCATTTTGGACATGCGTCATTCATTACACTTGATAATATCGGAGTGTCCGTTATAGACTAATTCCTAGCATCTCTGTCATTGCACATTACTCCATTTTTGAGAGATGTGCTCTCCGAGATTGAGTTAGTAGCAGCCAGAATATCCGCGGGTTTTCCTCTCGTTATCGAGCAATACCCGGGGATATCTTCCATGATGCTCCTACGATCGGGTATGAATGATGTTAAACCCGTACGTTTTTTCCTTTTTGCAATGTTTGGCGATGGTTTACTGGGGGTTGATTTTAACGTAACAGATGCACAAGAAATGACTGCATGTTCAGGCATGTCTGTTTTAAGCGTTTATTCGCAGCCCCTCATACACAATATATCAAGGGTTTACACAAGGGAAAACAATCACTGAATGTACAAAATTATACAGATAATACAGAGGGGACACACACCCAAATCAGCCCAAACAGCCACAACAGCCCTTAACCAAGGCCCTTTCCCAAACGCACGCGCACAAATGCGCACGCGCCGGTGTAATATGGGCTGCTGGGAGTTCTTGGGAGAAGCAAGGGGCGGGCACGAAGTCTGTGAAATTTCACGTAGTTAAACAAATAACGAGCTAAATGATGTGCAAAGTCCACATACAGTTCACTGAACCTGCAGTTAGAAGTAAAATAGGTTCAATGTGTATTCTTGCAGATAATATCAGTTCCAATGGCAATTTTTTACAAGTTCCATACCAGCTCGTAAAACGCTGTGTTTTGTCCTGAGAGATCCAGCCACAACAGCCCTTAACCAAGGCAATGCGCGTGCACAAACGCGCACACAGTGTAATATGGGCTGCTGGGAGTTCCTGGGAGAAGCAAGGGGCGGGCACAAAGTCCGTGAAATTCACCTAGTTAAACAAATAACGAGCTAAATGATGTGCAAAGTCCACATACAGTTCACTGAACCAGCTCGTAAAACGCTCGTAAAACGCTGTTTTGTCCAGAGAGATCCAGCCACAACAGCCCTTAACCAAGGCCCTTTCCCAAATTCTTTCTTTATTTTTAAAAAGAAACTGTTCCAGAGTGGTTTCGTTTTACAATAAAAGTGTTAGGAAGAAATTGAAACGTACACTTCAGTGCACAGCACTGAACATTCCCTGAAACAGCAGATATGTTTGTTTGGGGGTTCGGCTTACAGTGGGAGTGGGCGTGGCAATGGGTTTGTGGGGTGTGGGGGGCAGGCCAGCAGGGAACATTGCACCACTACTTCTTTTCGTACACATCGACCACTGAAAGCAAGATTCAAATAAGTGGTGCGGGCAGTCAGAGCCTAGCTCTCGCTTACCTCCACCTTGACAATGCATTTAAGAGAACACAAAAAAAGAGGTTTCCTGGGTGCTGGGATTGTGGAGTAGGGTTAAATGGCAACAATTTGCATTTGTTTTTTACCTGTTTGATTAGAATGTAGGTCCTGAAGCACTCACTTGCTAGGACGGTTCCTTTCTGGGGCCTGCTACTCTGAAATAAAACGAATGTAATAGTTGAACAATAGGTTCTGTTCACAGGCGTTAATTGGGGTAATTAAATATGCACCTCATAAATAGTGCACATTTCTGCGGTGGGGGAGGGTGTGGGCTGATAGGAGATGGCTAAACATGGATTACCAGGGCGAGATGGCACCGGCCTCACTCAATTGGGGTTAAAATGGTTAAAGGACAGTGGGAAATAATAAGAGTGATGATTATGGTTTACTTTGTACAGTGGAAGACACAGAGTGGGTATGGGTAATTAGCATGAAGAATTTCAGGCTTCCCTATAATGCTTCTCTGGGGCGAGGTTCCCAGGGCAATTATTCACTTGTGGGACAATGCTTGAAATATGGTGGTTCAGTCTGCAATGTCTAAACATGGCAACCAAGAGATGCAGGCTTTTTAAAGAACTGAGTCGGAAATAGATAGCATGCCACCAGGAAGCGCACCTACTGAGAGCAGACCCGCGTAGGCTGACCTCCAAAACCTACACAAGCCATTTACAAGCTGGGGCACCCTCTGCAAATGCTGGGCTTGTCGTTCTTTTAAACAGAGACTTCAGGTTCTTAATGACAAAAACACTCTCTGGCCCAACGTATTTGTAGAGAGGCAGGGCTCGATCTGTCCCATCGCCGCGGAATCGATATAAGCTCCTAACAAAAAGCAGGAGGCATTTCTTCTGCACACCCGTGGGCTTCTGCGTGACTGGACAGAGGTGAAAATGATGTTAGCAGAGGATTTTAATCTTGTCCTAGGACCCCCAAATAGATTGTTCCTCGAGTGATATATACGACGACTGGCACTGCCTCTTCCCGCTCAAGTTGAAACTATGAGGTCTAATTGATAGGAGAAAAGAGCATCCAGGCAAAGTATATCACCCACACTTTTTGCATGTGCGCGGCACATGCTCGAGAATAGATGTGATCTTTCTTGTACAGGACACGAGAAGGTCCAGGTGGAAGCAAAGAGAGGCCTGATAACCTTCTCAAATCCTGCGGCAGTATTAGTCAAGAAACAGATGCGGGGAGTTCATATCCACAGTAGACGGCGGAGGCTCGAGGATTATATTTTTAAAGGCTCCATCCACAGGGAAGAGCTAGTGGATGCCATCTGCTCCTATCTGAAGGAGAACGCCTCTCTTGATGCACCCCCTGGTATTAGATGAGATGTGTCGAAGACTGTCCTAATGAAATGCTTAGGAAGCTCAGTGAGGAAGGGCTTGAATCCCAGCAATGAATCAGGGAACACCAACACAAAACAGATCACACAAGATTAAACCACACAAAATACTTGTGATAGGAGGTTATCTTAACACACTAGGGTGCACAGATCAGAGGCTCCCCTCTTTAACGTTACACAGCATTTGTGGTTGGTCAAGAAGCAGGGGTAATCTTAGTGTGTCAGCTCTGATCCAAGTGCAATAGGGCAAATAGGCGCAGGGTCACAGCAACGGAAGGAAAGCATGCACATACCGAAGCAGACAAGCAAGTTGAATTTAGATCTTTCTTTTGCAAATTCTGTACCAAAAACCAGAAGTAACAACCCCATTATCTGGAGTGAGGAACTTGTGGAACCTATCAAGTAGAAAGACGTTTTAGCAGTCATGAGCCCATTGAAACCCCACAAAAGTCCATTCCTACAGATGATTATTACCTTAGGGAACATATCAGTGTGTGTATGTCCAAAACAGGTTTACAGGCATTTAAAAAAAAACATTATTGCCTATGATGGTGCGATATCAAGTTGAGCTCTTTCATCACTGTTGTGAATTGGGTGAGATAAGATTAGATTGCAGATAAGATTGAATAATTCAACATTACTTTAATACTAAAGCCAAGTAAGGGCTTTGCACAGCTTCATGCAGGACTGCAGCCTTATTCAATATTGATTCCAAACTGAATACTACAGTACTGTACTTTACTGTACTGTAGTGTGTTTGTTTTTTAAACAGTACGTTCCACAGACTTCAAAGATTGCTTTCTACCCTGATCCAGCCGGCCATTCATTGTTTGATCCCCCAAACATTTAGAAAATCCTACATATATATATAATTGACAAGGAATTTAGGTCTGTGTTATTTCCTCTTGCCACTAAATTCTGAGAAGAGAAGCCATTTGATCACAGACACTGGGGATTCATTACTAGGGTAATAAAATGTGTATTTCGCCCAATATTGATCAAATTAATTTTGGCAAATTACCAATGTCAGAGAGCTAACGCGGGATTAAATGGCCTTCTCACTGACCTCGTTCCATTGAAGAGGGGAACAAAAAAAGAGTGTTATCCACTCTACCTTTCGCATTCCTAATGAAATGCTTATCTGCGTACATCAGGAAGAGTCAGGTTATCACATGCACTCAACGCAGTGGGGAACAACATAAACTGAGCTTATTTGCAGGTGACGGTGACGTCATCTTAACAGTGAAAGTCATCAGCAATCATTCCCGAGATATTCAGATTCTAAGGGGCCTCCAGCTTTAAAGTCAACACTTCTAAGCCTGAACTGCTGAATATGAATAAACCCAAAAATGAGCTTGAAGCACTGAAAGAAGACAGTGCCCTCCCCTTGGATCAAACACTCCATTAAATATATAAGAGCATATATGTGCTTATTTGTATAGGGAAAATTATGGAAAACTATTTAAAGCTATCAAGCAGGATTGGGCCACATGGAAGTGTTGTGCAATGTCATGGATGGGCAAAAAAAAAATAGTTATTGTGAAAATTAACCCATTTGCGCACCACGTCCACCATTCCCTGGCCCTTTCCATTCAGATTCCCAAATTAGACAAACCATATGCACGCAGCCATTGTGAATTTTTTTTAGGTCTAAGATATTCAAAGGCATGTCATGCCCTAACTTGTGCGCTGCCCATATAAGAGTCGTAGCAGAAGGGATGAAGATTGAGCATGAGAAGGATTGGCTTTTTATGCCGCAATCTGCAGGTGTCTCACGCAGCTGGACTGTCATGGGTGCTTTGGAAGGCTTGACCCAACTCATTGTGCATTAATCCATTCACTAGACTTTACCAAGACATGTGTGATGAGAGAACTCAAGAGGAAGAACGTCAGACCCTTTCCCTTTTACCCCTACTCTTAAAACATTTGTGACATGGGATGTATGCAATATTGTTTTGGTTCTTGAATTTTCTTGCAGTTGCATTCATTTTATTGTTGACAAGTTTGTTGATGTTAGCACCTCAGTCGGCTGCACTGCTTTTTTTTTTAAATGGTATGTATATATTAATGACACTAGAAACTTCTATTTGCCTATTTATGTCAGCCTTGAGATTGGAAAATATTATTAAAAAAAAGGTCAATAATCACGTGGACACACTTAATCTTTTGTAATACTCTAGAACGTTATTCCTTGGTGGTTCTTGATGGACAGTATGTTAATTGAGAATTAGGGTCTGCAAAAATGGTACATTGTGAGCAAGGTTAACACTGGCATTTAAAGATCATGAACCTAAAAGACTTTGGGCCTCATTACGACCCAGGCGGTAATCTTCCGTCATTACCGCCATGGCGTAATGAGCGTTTACGCAGTGGGCCGATGGCGTAAAGAGTGCCACATTACGACCCATAGCGCACGAGCATTACGCCATGGCGGTAATGCAATTAACGCCATGGCGGAAAAGGCCCCTACCGGCATCGTAAAGCGAGCAAGGTGCACCTCCGCCACCGTAATTAGCGGCCACCGTAATTAGCGGCCACCGTAATTAGCGGCCACCGTAATTTGCGGTGGCCGTAAAAAGCTGAACCGGAAATAGCGTCATCGCGCCGGAACGGGAAACAGCACGTCGGCCATCTTTAAAAACACAATCCATTGCCATCCTACCGAACAACACCAGACCCAACCCTGACACCTGTCCCAAACATTCAGCCACCCATCCAAGTACCCGAAAATGCCAAAAGTTGTAAAGAAGGCATGTGACCGCCAGCGCCAGGAGAGATTCAGCCGGGAGGAGCTCTGCATGCTTGCGGAGACCCTGCAAGACAACGCAGGTGTCGTTTTCTCCCCGGAAATTACCAGGACAGCGATAGCGAAGAAGAAGGCCATCTGGGCCCTGGTGGCCGAGCGCGTCAGCGCGGTGGGGACCGTACCCCGCACCCCACAGCAGTGCAGGAAGCGCTGGGATGACCTACGCATACGGGTCAGAGCCGTCATCTCTGCAAACCGCAACCTTGCCCTGGGTACCGGTGGAGGGTCGGAATCCCCACTAAAACTCCAACCGTGGGAGGAGATCTGTGCAACCACGATTGGCATGGAATCCATTGAAGGCGTTGGAGGGATGGAAAGGGGAGCTCCGACATCAGGCGATGAAGGTAGGTGCCTCAAACAAGACATGCCATAGTCACTGCAGTCCATTCATGTGTAGCACAAGGTTGCCCTACAGTGTAAATGCAACACATTTCAACACTGCCCATAGCCACATGCGAGCACCACCCTGTATACACTGCTGGCACCCGCATACCTGCATCCACATTCCACACTAAAAGGAGACAAACTGCATGGCCCTGCCTGAAATCTGCCTCATCTACTGACCAGAATAATGTCAATCATTGTCATTCCAAAGTCCGCAGACCCATCAATAACGCCCTCCCTCCTTTGCTCTACCACAGGCACAGATTTACACCCCGAGGACCAGGACACCCATGTGACGAAGAGAGCCAAGAAGGCCATCAATACCGTCCCCGCACCCTCAACCTCAGCTGCAGTGAGGCAGACCCCACAACAAGCAGGACCCACTGCGAGCATACCGGACGTCCCACCGACAAGCACCCCTGTAGGCAGCAGGCCAGCAGCAGCTGCTCCACCTCTACCGACATTGCCTGCCACAGAAGGCACCGGGTCAGCGGCCAGCAGCAACATCGGTGAGACAGCTGCAATAGCTGCATGTTCAGACTCAGACATGGAGCACGAGGTCAGAAGCCCCACTGACCTACTACATTCCCCCTGTTTCTCAGACGCCAGCCCCCATGAGTATCACACACAGGGGCACACAGAGGTAGAGGAGTGGCCTTCCACCCCATGCCCAGTCCTTACTCCACAGGAAGGGAGCAGCCCCTCCATCACACCACCAGCACTGGCCATGGGCCAGCAGGGGCAGCAGTCCCTCGAGGACATCACAGAACGGCAGCAACAACTGTCCACGATGCTGACTGAGCATGCCGCGGAATGTGTGGGGGCTAGGGCAACCACTGAACAGGCCACGGAGACCCTAAGGGCCGAAGTAGCGCAGATCACTGCCACCCTGAGGGATGCCATGCAGGCCATGTCCAGGGACATCTGTGCTGAACTTGCCGCCTTGCGTCGTGCGCTCACTGAGCACACCCACACCCTACAGGACCTGCATGCACGGGGGCAGGCAGGGACATCCTCCACTGCCAGTTCTGCACAGAGCAGCCCCGTGCGACGTGCCGGACGTAACCTGCGCTCCACAGCCAGGGGTGCCCCGGGGGCCGGGAGAGGGGGCTTGTAACAGCCTGTGGCCACTGTCACAGGCATCTGTTGACACCTACATGGGGTGTGTTGGGGTGTGCAGGGGGGAGGTGGGGGGGTGTGTTGGGGTGTGCAGGGGGGAGGTGGGGGGGGTGTGTTGGGGTGTGCAGGGGTGAGGTGGGGGGGTGTGTTGGGGTGTGCAGGGGGGAGGTGGGGGGTGTGTTGGGGTGTGCAGGGGGGAGGTGGGAGGGGGTGTGTCACGACATTTCATAGTTTGAATACACTTTTTTCTTTCCGAAAAAGAATTGTGTGGACATTTTCATTGCGTATGTGTGCTTTATTGGTGTACAGTCCACAGTGTGCATGTCCCAGAGCCACACAGTGCCCCAAGTGCAGTCACCATGTGATACACACCAGCCGTGTGTGCTAGAAGCAGTGGTCGATGATACTTTGGCGCATTGCACGCCCCTCCTGTGCATCGCCTCCTCCATGGGGTGCCGCCCCATCTGCACCCTCCTCATCCTCATCGTCAGGTGGTTGCAGTTCTGCGTCAGGGGGCAGGGGCACATTCCGTCTGACGCACATATTGTGTAGCATGACACATGTCATGACGATCTTTGCCACCTTCTCATGGCCATACAGGAGTGCCCCACCAGACCTGCTGAGGCTTCGGAACCGTGCCTTCAATAGGCCGAATGTCTGCTCTATGACCACACGAGTACGTGTATGTGCACGGTTGAAGTCCTCCTCGTGCTGGTTCTGCGGGTTCCGGACTGGTGTAAGGAGCCACCTCTTCAGGGGATAGCCTGCATCACCTGTATGTAGGCGAGAATTTATGTGTCAGTCATGTTGTCTGATCAAGAACATGATGTTCCACCATGGCTTGCATCCAACTGTTACTTTGGCACACTTCTACATGCACTAATTGATTAACACAATGCTACCACTATATGCTCATGGCTCCCATGGCCTGTTTTGCATGCCATCACCCAATGTATGCAGAGGGGTTGTGTGCATTGTGAGTGCCCGTCCTCTGTCTCCGTTCTCTGTGTTACTCACAGCCAGGTGGAGTATGCATCCCCCCCTTTCAGCCAGGTGGAGTATGCATCCCCCCCCCTTTCAGCCAGGTGGAGTATGCATCCCCCCCCCTTTCAGCCAGGTGGAGTATGCATCCCCCCCTTTCAGCCAGGTGGAGTATGCACCCCCCCCCTTTCAGCCAGGTGGAGTATGCATCCCCCCCCTTTCAGCCAGGTGGAGTATGCACCCCCCCCTTTCAGCCAGGTGGAGTATGCATCCCCCCCCTTTCAGCCAGGTGGAGTATGCACCCCCCCCCCTTTCAGCCAGGTGGAGTATGCATCCCCCCCCCTTTCAGCCAGGTGGAGTATGCATCGGTACGTCATTCACCTGCCCACTTCCATGACATTGGACTCACCGAGTAGCCAGGATCTTGGCCCTGCATGTCGCTCCATGTAGCGTGGTATTGTGGAGTTCCTCAGGACCATAGAATCATGGGTTGATCCGGGGAATCGGGCACAACAATGTGTGATGATCTTGTTGGAGTCACAGACCATTTGCACGTTGATTGAGTGGAACTGTTTCCGGTTGCGGTACGGTACCTCCATGGCACGTGGAACCACCAATTCCACATGGGTGCAGTCGATGGCACCAATGCAACCGGGTATGCCGGCTAGTGCATGGAAACCCACTTTGGTGTTTGCAATCTCCTGGCCAGTCCGTGGTAATGAGATGTGGTCGTCTGTGTGCTTGAGGAGGGCATCGAGCACTTGGATGAGTGTTCGTGAGAATAATGGTTGTGAAATGCCATGCAGATGCCCCACTGTGTGCTGGTAGGTGCCTGTGGCCAGGAAGTGGAGTACAGACACTACCTTCAGTAGGGGGGGATGGCGGTTGGAGTTTCTATCATGCTGACGATGTCGTTGTGTGTCATGTCTACGATGGCGGTGATGGTGTCCCGGTCCAAACGGTACAGGGTGTGGATCTGCTCAGCAGTGAGGTTGAATGGATTGGCTCTGATGCATGGGATTGGGGGCTGCCTGCGTGGTGGCACTGGCTGTGCTGGTGGGGCTTGCTGGGCCTGCCTTGCCCTCCTTCTCCTCCTGCGTCTCCTCTGTGCTGCCTGTTGTTGTTGTTGTTGTTGTTGTTGTTGTTGTTGTAGTTGCTGTTGTAGCACATGCATTGCTATCAGGTCCTCCAGCCCCAACATTGCTAGTCATATTGGTATCATTGTGGAGTGTGACTGGGTGTGGGAAGGGGTGGGGTGTGCTCTTTTTGTACTTCCTGAGTCTGTATTGCCTTCACCTGTGCTGTTTCTGTGCACCTGTGGCAGCTGCATTCACTTAACATGGCCCTTTACGGTTGGTTCGTGATGGCGTTATTAGCACCATGGCGGTAAGGTACTTAACGGGCTGGGTGATGGCGTTAGGTGCATGTCCGCTTGGGTCGGCATTTGCGTACCTTTCCGCCATGGCGCTAAGTACTGTGTGGGCGGTCGCGTGCGTGCACCCTTAGCGCAGTTAGCGGCAGCGTTAACTACGATGCCGCTAATGGCATCGTAGTTAACGGTCACGGGTCATGATCGGACCTGGCGGAAAACGATGGCGGTAACCATTTACCGCCATCGTTTTTCACTTAGCGCCAGGGTCGTAATGAGGCCCTTTAACTTTCAATGTTTTATGGATATTTTTAACCAAAAGAAAGTGATGATGATGATGATGAGTCAGAAGAAGCTTACTTTGTGCCACAGCTCTTGCACTTCAGCTGAAGGGTGACACCAGCTCCTGCGACCGATCGAAGGCTCCTGTTCAAAGCACTGGAGGCCCGGGTTATGTAAGGGGGCAGTTCTCATGTTTGGTGTCTTTGCTGCATATGAGCCGCATGGGCATTGGTAGAAGGCACCCCAGATTGTTGCAGGAGGAACAGCTTCCAGAATAGAAGGTATTAAAGTGTTCGGACCTTCTGGCCCGTTGGACATTTATTCCATCGTGTTGGTAATTGACCACTCACTGCCTTCAACCATAGAACACTGGTGTGACCAAGACTCTTCTCTGAGGGCACCTCTGGGCATTTTCCCAACAGTCCTGGTGCAGCCCATGGACCCACCATGCTGCAAGCAGAGACTCCAGTTTCCTGTATTGCCGGTCCTTCACTTCCGAGACTTTATGCCCCCCTGGTGTGGGTGACTGTACAACCTATGTGGCTACAGCTGGGAGTTCATAGTTTCTTGCCCATTATCCCCTTAACTGTACCTACATTGACTCCCGAAACAATGCTGGCGGGCACCCTGGTCGGGGGGTGGAGGGGTGGGCCGACCTGAAACTCTTAATCAAGAAGTTATCCATGTAGGCCATTAGTGCCAATAACTCTAGTATCATGGTGCCAGCTATGACCACTGTGCACACCTGACACCTCTGAGTTCATTTCACAGCGCATCCCGCAGTCCCTAAAGCCACAGGTCGCCCCGTGAAAACAACGGCTGTGCATTTACTTTAATCAAGCACCTCTGAAAGATTCGACGCAGAATCAGCAAATCTTTATTTTTCCCACCCGGTTTAAACACATTTGGGGTATTTTATTTTCCTTCTACCCCCACTCTTGCCCTTCATTGGGGCTCCCATGCAGTCATTTACCATCTTGGCCTCCACCTGCATAACTGTTACCAAGCACACCAATGGAGGCTAGGTGGTGGGGGAAATTCCAAATGTATTCATCCAGAACTCTTTGTGATTTGGGGAATTTTATCATTTCGGAAATGTATTTCCAAAAACACTCCTCTATTCCCCTCTGGATGATATGATAGGTTATTTATACAACGCTTAATACCCAGAGGTTTCTGAGCGTGGACTGTGTTGCTCTGTGTCGTCTTGCTTCCAAGGCAAGCACGTTGCCCCTGAGCTATCCTCCAGAGAATGTTACATCATTTCGGCTTTTCATACATGCTTGTTTGATTGTGAATGAGGCCACTTACTTTTAACTGGGGGAAACAGCTCCCACATCCCCATCATTCTTTTCCACCGTACCCTGAACCCCTAACCCAAGTCCAGCAGGAGAACTGGCATTGCATTGTATCTCAAACCAGTTGTGTGTCCAGGGAGTGGCCTGGGTGGCACGTGCTTCCACTGGGCCCTGATTGCCCCCCCCCATTATCTTAAACTATGATCATTATGTGTGTGTGTGCTCGGACTTCCTGCCCCCCCTGGATAAGTCAGTGCCCCACTTGGGCCACCCCAGTCAAAAAGGATCTGGGCACGCCTCTGTCGCAAACCAAAATGTACAGTCCTACCAGAAGGCCAAGAGTGTGGAGCAAGATGGAGGGGGAGAAGAGGAAGAGACCCAGAGACACGCACAGAGCAGGAAGGAAGAGAAAGTGGGTACTGGGTGGAAGGGGCATAGGAACAAGTAAGATAGCTCAGTGGGTTGATTACGTGCTGCTGCGATCTGAGCGTGATCTGCAGGTCGCAGGTTCAAATCCCGGCAAGGCCAACTCAGCCTTTCATCCTTCTGAGGTTGTTAAATGAGTACCAATTTCTGTTGGGTGATATTGTATGTAAATATGTGCTCTGTAAAGCGCTTTGGATGAAGGCGCTATATAAATAACTTATCGTTATTATAGGTGTAATAAGTACAGGGGGTATGAGAGAGGGAGTGTGATTTGGTACTCAAAATAAACCTCTTAGTTTGTATCATTGCTCTTTCGACAAAACATTTGTAATGCTAAAGTTTGGATTTGAAAACGAGACTTCATATTGTGACCTTTAAAGTCGATTTACTTGAAACCAACCATTCTCTCCCCCTCCTGCTTCTTTCAGACAGCGTTTCCAGGTTCGCCTACATTTCAGCTGGACTGAGTCAGGCCGGGAAAACAAGGCTGTATGGACTGACATCGAATACCGTCCCATCTCTACTCAGCACTTTAAGCGGGGACAGGCGGTTCTCTCGTTTTGGTCAAAAAACGATTTTAAGGGATCTGGACAATGATGGACGAGGTAAGTGGCATTTACATTACACTTCACGTTGCCTCAATAGAGCCGTGTTTCCAGCATTGTTTTGATAAAAGCTGGTGTCCTGGAGTGCAGGCAGGGTAGTGGGTGCAGAGGGGAAGTTGGGTGTAGCAGTGAGCTCGATTTCAGTAAGTAAACATTGGTGATTTGTGTTCTTTTCTTTGGCTTTTAACGTGTCCATCATTCATTTGGAATGGTGGCAGCATAGCTTTGCATGATATTTTGCTACATTAGCTAATCGTATTTTTACCATGACAGATGCCACAGTGCTGATCTAAAGCAAAGCATTGGGACAACGTCATGGACTTGATAGAAGTGGAAGAGAGACTAACTCTACCAGAGCTTACTCATCTGTTTGTGAACAGAAGTGGATCAAAGTCCCTTTCGGGTCCCCTTTGCTCACTCTCTTTGACAAACCCAAGGTCAGATAAAGCTGTTTTAGTGTAAAGGTGTATTTAAGTCTATTGTGATCAACAAAAAGTCTGTGTGACTAGAAGCCATTAATGGAATGGTGCTCTGCTGAGACGCATAGGCTTTCCTGTGGAATAAGGCCTGAGATTGTGATCAAGATGGTTGCAAAGTCTTCGTATCAGGCTGGTGGTGCTTCCTAGTCATTTCGTTTGGGAGCACCAAAAGTCCTCTAAATGGTTGCTTGGTTTACAGGTGTCAGAGGCCGGTTGTCACATGGTGTCAAGTGCTTTTCTCAGTCAGCTCACCAGCTTCTTTGGGAAGTTGATTTTCATACTTAGTCATTTCCACAGGGTATAAAGCGATATTAACGAATTTAGAACAACAAATAACTTTTATAACGAATGAAAAATAAAGAAAACATTTCGAATTTTTTGTTTAAAGTATATATGAGGGAGGGGCAAGGGATTAAAACAGGTGGGGTGGGTGTTGGGGTGGGGTGATAAAGCTGGGGACACAGGGGGTTTGGGTGGACCCCCCAAACTGAATTTTTAAAATGTTGTTATAAAAGTATACGTTATTGTTTGATTGGTTAATATGACACAGAACCTTTCACAGATTTTGTCTTGTTTTTCCTTCTCGTGGCACATGGAAAAGCTCCCTGCTTACCTCACAAAGTGCATTGCCGGGCAGAGCACAGGAGCTCACCTTGCAAGACCAGTTTGTAGGCAGCCTGGGTCAAACATCTGAGAAAAGCAATCCGAATCCTAATCAGAAGCGCCGGGAGAAAATCCTGAGACAGCCCCTAGTTCGGGTCTGGTACATCACTTTACAAATGTGTGGGGCAGGTGCTTACCATCAGTGGATCTGTACCTTAACAGTGACCTACAACCTGCAAATGTCCTCACAACTTATGTTATTGGAGATGTGCACATTGAGATTTCTTATGATGACATCTGTATGTTGTCAGTGGTACTGCACCGCTCCAAAATAATAACATAAAATAAACAAAGAATCAGGAAACATTAAATAGAAATGGAAACCGGTTGGGAGCAGGATAAAACATTTGTCAGTTGTACTCGGCCTCTCCAATGAGCTCCAACCTAAAGATGTCCTCACAACTTGTTTTATAAGAGACGTTCAGTACCACTGACAAAATACAGATGTGCTCATAGGAAATCACATTGAGATTGAAGAATGCAGTGCCACTGACAACAAACAGATGTCCACTGTCCACATAAGAAATGAATGAAGACATCTGTATGTTGTCAGTTGCACTGCACCTCTCCAAAAAATAATTGTTTGTATGGTAGCAGTAGCTAAACAGGGCAAGCTAGGTATATCTCAACAGGGCCAGCAAAGCAGCCCAAATCTAGTCCAACTCCTTCTGACTACGAAAAGAAAGATCACTATGCAGCCCAGCTTTGAAAGTGACACAGACACATGACATGGTACTGTGCTCCTGATTCTGAGAAAATAAGTTAAACAAGCCACTATTGGATTAGATCGGCATTTAGTGTGTCGTACGATTATTCCACAGCATTTCCAGTTGTCATTCCAACCAAAAAGTCAGCTTTCTGGCACCCCTTTACTCTCTCTCTTCTCTCTAGCAATCGTGTTGACGATATTTTGGTGAAATGCACCCAAACCAACAAAATATTCTTTGGAAGCAGGAGGCTGGGAGGGATGGGCAACTGGTATGACCAGCGCCACTTCCTGGGAACATTGAAAATGGCGATGGTAAAACTGCATAGGCCCATTTAATGAAGTGATGCATTTTCCGCATCTATCTGGCAAATGCGGATGCGAACACACATATAATGGTACATTTGTAATTAAAGTTTGTAAAAAACAAATTGTTACAATAAAAAAAATAATAATAAATAAAAATAAAAAAAAATAAAAAATAATAATGGTACATTTATGTGCATACTTTCACTGAGATAAAGTAAAGCCGAGCCACTCACCGCAAAATCCAAACTCAACGAAGGTGGGTTGGAGTTAATCCCATCCCACACCTGTATACAATTTTTAAGATGTCTGGCACTGGGGTATACAAATTAAGCGTTCACTTCATATATCTTCCATCATGAACGGAAGCCTAAAATAAAGTTCAACAACTCAAGTAGCACTTCATGTAATGCATTTTTTTGCCATCTATTTTGAAATTAAAATTTCAGAATGCATTTTTAAGATGAATGTATTTTTCACCAGAATTTTATTTTATACAAAATAATGTATTTCCCACCAGCTATCCCATATTTGAACCAAGTGAACACCTAATGGGTTTACGCATTACTCGTTACTTCACTGTTACTTTCCCTTTTAGCATCTACTAAACCACGAACCTTCCAGGCTATCTTTTGATACATGCTCTATTAAGTATGCTTCCGTACTAACCTCTGTGAATGTTTAACACCAACATGAAAACTGTGCTCAAAACTATGAGATGTAGGCAGTGTAATTCACGCACGCAAGTACGTCTACAAGCGTGAACACCAGGCGCATTTACAGGTTGAATAGCACCTGGCTCAGAGAATTAGCAGCCAATAACTGGCTACCACCAAGAGCCATCCCCCAGTTGCACCTTTCATGCAGGGAAAGAGGTAACGATAGCAGAGGCAGTAAGGCACAGAAAGGGAGAAATACGGAATAAGTCAAGGAATTGGGAATGCTGAACCATGTCCACCGTGTGTACCCTTCAACTCTAAGGGCCTCATTACGAGTATGGCGGTAGCCATGGTGCTATTAGCCCCATGGCTGCCTCCATACTGGGCTCCAATACCGGGGTCTGTGAATCAGGAATTACCGGGTCATTCCGACCTTGGAGGACCCGGTAATTCCTCATGCACAGAACCATTCCCCGTTCCCATTTCAGCCCCCATAGGGCTCAATGGGAATGGGGATGGAGCTAATAACGGGCCCGTTAATAACAGGCCCGTTATTAGCTCCTAGGTCCCCTCGCGGGACCCGGGCTCCCTCTAGGGGTGACAACAGCCAAAGGTACTGCATCGGACAAACATACATCTGGCCTTTAATTATATTGTTAGATTCTTTGATTAACCCTTTGAGCAGGCCCTTCTCATTCTGTTTGCAGCCCCCACCTGCTGATTCATACACAAATGGCTGAATTCCTGCATCACATAAAGTGTGACCGTAACTTGCTACTTATCGCCCTAAACATTAGCAAATACAAACTGTTATCGGCTACGTTACTGAACATCGAAAACCCAGGCTTGAAGCATTCTCCTTATGGATTTTATAAGCATAATAAGGTGATGAACAACTTTGCAAGCCCTTGGCCACTTGCAAGGATAACATTAACTAGCAACATAGAAAACAGATGATAAAGAGAATGCAAAAATAAATGAATGAGTACAAGTACCAAAGAAGAAGCACAGAAGAAACCAATAATAAACTAAATGCATGAGCCAATTAATACATACAAATAAGTTGCATGGTTAGTGCTGGAAGGGAAAAAAATACTCCTTGTGAGGGGAGGACAAGGGGTCTGGTCAAGGGGCGTGGCTGAGTAATCGAAGCTGTGATCTGTGTTTTTTATTGGTATCAACAATCACCCTAACATAACTATGTCTGTAAATTGCAAGGCACATGTACACATTTTGACAGCTTCTGAATTGATGTGAGACTTCCGGCAGGCTGTTTCTGCATTCAACCTCATGCGTGCGAATATTCTGGGCTACTTGTATGGCAGAGGCACGGGAGGCCGGCTCCGATACTCCAGTGCTAAAACACACAAAGAGGAACTCCATGGAGGGAGGGGAGTCGATGGAGGTTGGTGGGAGACACAGGGGGAGAATATCAAGTGCCACCTGTGCAGACAGCAGCAACCATTCCCACAGATAGAAAGGGACCAATCTTGCCGCAGACAATAACAGGCAACAGACAGCCAAAGACTGTTCCCGCTGCCGATAGGAAAGGCCAAATCTTGCCACAGAGGATATCAGGCACTGGACAAAATAATCAACGCAAGGTGCACACATCAGACAACTGAAAACCCTCAACTGGATGACAAGCTTTGGGCAAGGATAGCCTGGCAGAAAACCCTGTAACAGGCCAGGGAAAATAGCTCAACTCCTTCTCTCGACGAAAAAACAGATCACTACGTGGCCCCAGCTTTGAAAGTGACACAGGCACGTGACATGGCACAGTACTCCTGATTGGGAGAACATTAGTTAAACAAGGCACTATTATACTACATCAGCATAATGGAACAAGAAATAACATTTAGTGTGTTGGCTGCTAATTCCATAGCATTTCCAGTTGTCATGCCAACCACAAAGTCAGCTTTCTTGCGCTCCTTTACTCTCTTCTCTGTAGCAATGTTGGTGATATTTTGGTGGCAAAACCAACTATGAGGGGGAGGGAGAGGAAGGGCATTTAACCTTTCGTCAGCTTTCTCTCCTTTGTCTGCTTTCTCCCTCCACTAAGCGTGCATGCTCGCCCTGTCTCTCTCTGGAACAAAGTGAAAAGGAATGCGGAAAGATCTTTGAAACAACTTTAAAACATTTCTACATGTTGATGGACAATTCTCAGTCTGGGTGTCAGTGTTTGGGGGAAAGTATTGTGTTTCCACAGGTTTTAATGTAATCCCACTTGTGTTTTGAAGTTACTTGTAAAGGATTACCAAGCATATCTACCAGTCAAATCCCATTCTCTTCTGCCCATAGCACAGGGCTTAGTCTGGAAGTTTACAAGCAACAAGGATGTCATAATGCTATGTAGTGACAGTCATGGAAAATAAGGAGCCCCTTGTACAGGAACCCAGAACTGTACGTGTCTGCCATTTGAGGCAATATATTATCACAACATTACACAAATACACCACTTTACCCATCCCTCAGTATGTGGCTTTGGCATGTATCACCCTCTGTCTGATGGACAACAGTCCTGAATTCTCTTACCTTCTGTAGCCACATTTTTTCCATTTCTCATGTCCCTAAATTCGAATTGGTGAATTTTCCCTCATGTAACGACCAAGCATGAATGGCTCTTGAAGGTTAGTTTTAACATCCCCTTCCATCTTTCCTCACGTTGCACTCTTTTACACAGGCAATCCCTGTCTCTGTCACTTCTGACATTGTGTCCGGAAATCCGAGGTTCTATGCCGGGCCGATGCAGGGGCTGCATAAAGATACGCTGCCCGACCATGCTGGCCTCTAGACCTCACTAGTTTCCCGGGCACATCTGTGTGCTTCCACTAATGCTAGTACTTCCTTCCAAGTCACTAGAAAGGCCCATTACTGGAAAATGCTTGTTAATGTGAGATTATTTTCCCTCTTGATTCACTGCCTACATTTACACAAAAACACCCCCTCTCTATACAAACACATTACCTCTACCTCAATCCCATCACATCATCCCAATTATTTAGCGGTGTGTGTCTCTTTTCTATTTCCCCTCCTCTCCTTCCCCCTGACACGTTTGCCCTTTTTCCTTCTTATTCCTCCTTGCAGTAGGGTCTAGTGGCACCTGGTGGAATTTCTCAGACAAGGGACCAACTGTGTAAATCCACTTTAGCTGTGATTGGCTTTATAAAATAACACATAACATAATTTTTAAGACTGCATTGAAAGCATGAAAGATGGTTCCCGGATTGGTCCCAAATTCACAGCAATTAACAGACATTTAATTTGCATCCTTTTCTTGAGCCACAGAGATCTATTTATATCATTGAATGCGCCGGGGCATACTAGCGTGCCATATCACCCAATTCAGGGTAAGGTAAGTTATGAACCATCTCTGATTCTAGGTCAGGGATCCGGGAAGGCCTCATGAACCCTCACTGCTTTTGCTCACCCTTCCTGGTTTATCCATTCAGAGAACTAAATCCCACAGAGGCTGGGGCATTGTTCTGTTGCATACGGTTCAGCCGAGGCAGGGATAAGCAGGGATCAAGAATGTTTCATAGTAAATGTACTTCTGGAACAATAGGTCCTAATATGGGAGAGGCAGAGGTATGAGAGGTGACGGGAGTAAATGCATGAGCTTGATGCGCAGCACAAAAGAGATGGTTTGTTAAACCATAGTAAGTAATCTAGGATTCACAGGGCCAGCAGTGATGCTACATAGGTCAGGGAAGAACCGAGACCGTGCGCGGCTAGTGTGTCAGCGGTAGGGAGGAAAATGGGCAGACTGGATGACCCTGGTGGTAAATATCTGCGGCCATATCCTATGAATAGTGGTTGTAAGATCCAGGCAACATCTGCAAATCCATAACCCAAGATGCTGAGACCGAACATCAATATATCCAAGTTTATAAAGTGAAAAATCCCCATGTCCCAACCTACAGAAACAATACTGTATTCCCCATGTGCATCCTTTACTGGTTTCTTCAAATTCCCATTAAATGGAACATAGGTTTGTTGGTTTGTCAATTGATTGGATATTTGAAGTCAGCTTGCAAATTAGTTATGTGTTCATTGCATTTCTGCGATCTTTTGCTTTCTTTCATGGCTCATTTTCCTCATGGAAACCTGAAGATGAAGTCATTGTGTCTTCCCCCTTGAGAAGTGTGGACCTCACATCTTTGCTCTTTGGAGTAGAAGCTGGTCGTGTTTATATATACAACGGGAACAGCATATTAACTGGTCAGATGACAGATGATTGCAAATCCTGGATTTCTCCATGCCCAGAAGAAAGGGTAAGAGAAATCAGCTATCAGAGTATACCATAGCACCCTCGAAGCCTCATTCGTGAAAGGAAGAGAGGCCACTGCAGTTGGGAGCAGAACTTGTTCCATTGAGTTGGGGAATGTGCTCTTTCATATTGAGAAATGTGTGTCAAATGTGTTACTCTTTTCTCTACAGTAAATCCAGAGGCATGTTTGTTTTTCTGTAAACTAGTTTAAGCCAGATCTCTTACGAGGTGTACTAGATGCATTAAAAGATATTATGAAGAGTATGCCTTTGTAAAACAGAACATAGTAAATTCTACAGTCACAGATATTCTGCGATCTGCTAAATTCAATCCAATCCCAATGTATTTTAGAAAGCACTTGTTCACTTCAGAGGGCTTCCTGTGCTAGACACACAACATGGTACAGTATACAAAAGTAAAAGACAAATAGTAGTCCAAGGGAATAAAAAAGTACAGTTTAAAAGACACTGGGGGTGGTGAATAAGACAACCTACTTACTATTCATGACACAGGAGACAGCAGGAAGACCCCCAATCGCTGTTAGCATAACTAGGAAACAGTGAAACTGTGACAAGAGCAGTATTCCCATGCACTTGACAATTTCATATAAGTCAGTTGTACGTGGCATACCCCAAAACTCAACCTCATTTATCACTGAAAAGAAGAGTAACATGGTGAGGCCACTGGCTATCTCGTAGTAGGAGGAATGTATGAGAAACCTAGATTGGGCAGGGCTAGCAAAATCCACTTGACCTTTAGCATAGTCTAGTACTTTCCTTTGAAAGCCATAGCATGTAAATGGCCAGGAGATCAGAATGTAGCTGATCTATTCTGACTGTGGCGAGAGGCTAACATGGCCACTCCTGCACCTATGAAATAGCACAATTCAATGTGACACTGGCCTGTCATCAGCAGCGCTCAGTTCGAATCCCCAGCACGGGGCGCTAAAAGAAATGGCTTTTTTTACTGTCCCGTGCTAAGGGTTTCAACCCGGCCCTACCATTCACAATCCAGTGTTGCAGCGCACTGTGCTGTTTCATAGGTGCACAATTTCTTTTGTTTTATACAATAGACTGACACATAAATCCTGTTATGGGCTTTGTGTCAAGCAGTCTGAGAATTTCGAAACTCCCCACGTAAGTCATAGCACAGTGCAACATGATACTGGCTAGTCACCAGCAGTGTGCACGTTCGAACTCCTTGCATAGAAAATAAAAAAAAATGTTTGTCGGGCGGACTGGCTTAATGTGAGCCCTAAGAGAGAGCCGGCGCACTCAAGGTTTTGGGAGACTGCCAGGCGGAGCTCTGCTCATAGTATAGATTGTTTCTCTCTGCAGTGTTGCCGGAGAAAGAAAAAATCGCCCTCAAACGTGTTGGGGCTTTGCAAAGTGATAATCTTGTTCCCTCGGGAGCCCTGCAACCCCCGAGTTTGGAGAACTTGGTTCTGTACCTTCTTTGTTAATGATACAAAAGGAAAGACAGCAACTGGGCTCACTGCGGTAAACTCCAGAGCTTGTAACTCAGCTCCCTTTCAGGGAGACAGCTTTCTTTTCTCGTGTGTTTAGGCCGGCTCGAAGTGAGCTTCAGGGTCCCTCCATAGGGTGTGTCCTTCTGGACTTCGGTATTCGTGGCCCTGGGGTCATTGGAGTCCCTTGGAGAATCTCCAGAGCTGTTCTGTGACTGTCCACTGCCCAAGTGCGCCTGACGTTGTCACGACATACACCTGCATAATTCCCACATGCATTGCACTGCACATACACCCACATTCTGCATACACCATGCCCTCCACACCATTCTCACACTGCACACCGACTCTCATACTGGCCTCACACTGCACATGCACCCTCACAATGTACATGCACTTTCACACTGCACAGATGCACCATGATCCTGCACACATGCACCCTCACTCTACACACACACACACTAAACACATCCATGTACAATGCCCATGCACCCTAAGCTGCACACTCCATGCATGTGCCATGCACTGAACACATTTCCACACAGAAACACACACGCATACAATACACGCGCACACACACACACACACGCATGCAGTACACGCACACACGCGCACACACACACACACACACACACTGTGCATATACACACTGTGGACACGCCTACATGCTGCACATACATCCACACATTGCTCATGCACATGCACACTGCAAATACATGTACCCAATGAAATGGACCTCAATACCGCGTATAGGCATCCAAGCTGCACATACATTCCCACAATGCACATACATAGCAAACCTGCACGTAGACACATAACATGCCCATCTAGACACACACACGCACACACTCATACAGGACATATTGCTAAACATATGCACACATTCCCACATACTAAAGACACACACACACACGTATTATGCAGTGCCTTTAAAATAGCGAGAACTATTGCCTTTGCCAAAGCTTGTTTTGAGTTAGTGTTATATAAAGGTTGATGGGATGGATCTCTGATATTCTACAACACCTTAGAGCCGAGTACAAAATGACTAACATTCTTGAAGCCCCTAAATTGTGCCTCTTCTAGGATGTGCTCTGTTGGAATGAAAGCAGGAACAAGCGCGGCTGCTTCAAGACTAATCGTCAGCTTGGTTTGGTTTCCTTGGTGTTGTGCAAGTGCTCTAATTAACTACATCCGATATTTCCTTTCAGGCCCAGTATGTACTTATTTATCCCGAGGTGAGTGATCCACATACATTATAAAAACCCTTGGCAAAGTAATGCAAGCTTTGTATTTTCTTCATGTGTTTGACAACCTAATTTATTTTACAGGACAAATCCAGATTTGGAAGCTCTCTGGTCGCTTTAAAATCAAAACAGAAGGTACAGTAGAAAAATAACTCCATCGTATGTGTCAGGTTTTGTTCATGAAAGGTATTTTGCATGTGTTTTCCACCAACCACATTTACTTTGTGGTTTTCTATTTTGACTCTATGTCAGCCATGTATGTTTTGTTTGGGCGCTTTGTCTATATTTTATCTATGTGTGACCCCTGTCTGTATGTGGTAGACTGCAGCTACCAGTAAGTTTCCCATTGGTTTCCCTTAGAACATACCCCCACCCACCCTACTCCCACACTCTCTAATCCCACCCACCCATACTCTCTCTACTCCCACACTACCACCCTACCGCACTCTCTCCCACTCTTTCTACCCCCACCCACCCTACCCCCTTTCTCTCCCACTCTCTCTACCCCCACCCACCCGACCCCCACTCTCTCCCACTCTCTCTACCCAGGCCCACCCTACCCCCTCTCTCTCTACTCCCACCCACCCTACCCCCTCTCTCTCTACTCCCACCCACCCTACCCCTTCTCTCTCTATGCCCACCCTCCCTAACCCCACCCACATTACCCCCACCAACCCACCCGCCCTAACACCACACTCTCTACCCCCACCCACCCGCCCTACTCCCACTCGCTTTACCTCCACCTGCCCTACCCCCACTCTCTCTACCCCGATCCATCCACACTACCCCACTTTCTCTACACCCACCCTACCCCCACTCTCTCTACCAGCACCCACCCTACCCCCACACTCTCTAACCCCACCCAATCTACCCCGACTCTATCATCCCCCACCCACCCTACCCCCACTCTCTCAACCCCCACCCACCCTACCCCGACTCTCTTTACCCCCACCCACCCTACCCCCTCTCTATAACCCCACCCACCCTACTCCCACTCTCTAATCCAACCCACCCATCCTACTCCAACTCTCTCTAATCCCACCCACCCACACTCTCTCTACTCCCACACTAGCACCCTACCCCCACTCGCTCCCACTCTCTCTACCCTCCCCCACCCACCCTACCCCCACTCTCTCCCACTCTCTCTACCCCCACCCACCCGACTCCCACACTCTCTAATCTCACCCACCCATCCTACTCCCACTCTCTCTAATCCCACCCACCCATACTCTCTATACCCCCATCCTACCCCCACTCTCTCTACCAAAACTCACCCTACCCCCACACTCTCTAACCCCACCCAATCTACCCCGACTCTGTCATTCCCCACCCACCCTACCCCCACTCTCTCAACCCCCACCCACCCTACCCCGACTGTCTTTACCCCCACCCACCCTACCCCCTCTCTATAACCCCACCCACCCTACTCCCACTCTCTAATCCAACCCACCCATCCTACTCCAACTCTCTCTAATCCCACCCACCCACACTCTCTCTACTCCCACACTAGCACCCTACCCCCACTCGCTCCGACTCTCTCTACCCTCCCCCACCCACCCTACCCCCACTCTCTCCCACTCTCTCTACCCCCACCCACCCGACTCCCACACTCTCTAATCCCACCCACCCATCCTACTCCCACTCTCTCTAATCCCACCCACCCATACTCTCTATACCCCCATCCTACCCCCACTCTCTCTACCAAAACTCACCCTACCCCCACACTCTCTACCCCCATCCAACCTACCCTGACTCTGTCACCCCCACCCACCCGACCCACAGTCTCTCAACCACCCCCACCCTACACCGACTCTCTTTACCCCCGCCCACCCTACCCCCTCTCTCTCTACCCCGACCCGCCCTACTCCAACACTCTCTAAACCCACCCACCCATCCTACTCCCACTCTCCCTAATTCCACCCAACCATACTCTCTCTACTCTCACACTACCACCCTACCCCCACTCTCTCTACCCTCACCCACCCACCCTACCCCACTCTCTCCCACTCTCTCTACTCCTACCCACCCTATCCCCACTCTCTCCCACTCTCTCTACTCCCACCCACCCTACCCCCTCTCTCTCTACCCCCACCCACCATACCCCCTCTCTCTCTATGCCCACCCTCCCTAACGCCACCCACCCTACCCTCACCAACCCACTTGCCCCAACCCCACTCTCTCTACCCCCACCCACCCGCCCTACTCCTACTCTCTCTACTCCGACCCATCCATCCACCCTACCCCCACTTTCTCTACACCCACCCACTCACCCTGCCCCCACACTCTCTACCACCACCCACCCTACCCCCACACGCTCTACCCCTACCCACCCTACCCCGACTCTCTTTACCCCCACCCACCCTACGCCCACTCTCTCTACCACCACACACACACCTTTCCACCACTTTCTCTCTCCCTAACACCCACCCTAGCACAACTCTCGTTACCCCCACCCACTCACCCTACCCCCACTTTCTCTACCCCATCCAGCCACCCTACCACCGCTTTCTCTACCCCCACCCACTCATCCTAGCCCCACTCTCTTTCACCCACCCACCCTATACCCACTTTCTCTACCTAATTCCCACCCACCCTACACCCATTCTCCCCCATCCACCCACCCTACCCTCACTCTCTCTACCCCCACCCACCTTAGCCCCACTCTCTCTCCCCTCACCCACCCAACCCCACTTGCCCCTCCCCCCACCCACCCAACCCCACTCTGTCTCCCCCACCCAACCCCCACTTCCTCCTCTCCCACCCACCCACCCTACCCCCACTCTCTCTACCCCCACCATATCTCCACTCGCTCTACTCCCACCCACCCACCCTACGCCCACTCTCTCTACCCCCACCCACCCACCCTACACCCACTCTCTTCACCCCCACCCACCCACCCTACACCCACTCTCTTCACCCCCACCCACACACCCTACGCCCACTCTCTCTACCATCAACGCCCACTCTCTCTACCCCCAAATCCACTCTATGACAATGTTCTCTACACCCAGCCACTCACACTACTCTCTCTACACCCCCACACTCTCTACCCCACACACACTACCCCCATTCTCTTTACCCCCACCCACCCACCTTACCACCACTCTCTCTCCCCCCTAACACCCACCCTAGCACAACTCTTTACACACACCCTCCCACACTACCCACACTCTCTCTACCCCCACCCACCCTACCCCAATCTTTCTACCTCCACAACCTGATCCCCATGCTTTCTACCCCAACCCACCCTATTCCCAGACTTTCTACCACAAACCCCCACTCTCTCTATCCTCACCCACCCATACTACCAAAATATCTCTACCCCACACACCCACTCTACCCCATCCAACTCTCTCTAAAAACCCAACTCTTTCTACCGCCATCCACCCGCCTTTCCCTACTCCTTCTGAGCTTACGGCCCTTTAGGAACGTGCAGGCAATGGATGGGATCACAGAGACAAACTCTAAGTCCAAATAACCGAACCAACTCAGGAAGATGGCAAAGTACTGTTTTATTAACAATGATCTAAAACAAGGAGTTACAACGAAGATCAACGGATGTATGCTCGATTTCTCTCAGCGATCTTTTCACAAAACAAAGGTTATATATCCAAAATACGTCAGAGGTGACATCATACTATGTGGCAAATAATGAAAAACCTACTGGGGATCGGGATAGGCTTAACGGGAACATCTAAGTATATCATCTATTGGAACTAGTATTGTAATTGGCTGCCCAGGTGGACTACATGTGCCTACCTTTAAAACATGTCATCATCAGAAACATTAGATACACAGTTTCTCATTGGTTCTAAAACTATAAGGTACTTTGCTATATGGACCACTCCAATTGGTTGGCATGCTTGTGCCATGTCTGGAACATTGAGTTCACTTAGCAGCATGTAAACCCAGACCCAGGTGCAAGGAGATGGGCTTGACTCTGCATCCCCACCCAATTAGCCCAACATCTCTCATCGCCCATGCCTTCTGCCATGAAGATTGACTTTGAACTTGGCCTTGCAGAGTATCCTTGTCTCTGAGAATACATGGGAGTGAAGGCACTCGCTATCATGTTCTAGGACTCCAAGTTTGAAATTTATTTTCATCATTGGTTCACGTGACAGGAGACCACAATTTGCTCCATTCTGCAGCTTTTAACTGTCTTAAATGAATTAAACTTGGCACTCTTGGTGTTCCTTCTTTGCACCTTAACAAGAGACGATTCATCCATCGTACATTCACTCCTTTCTGGAATAGCTAGCTGACTTTGGCTGCTTCAGTCTTGACTTCAGGCCAGACAGCCTTGCCATGCAGCTCCATGATTCAGCTCATTCTTGCTGCAACAAAGGGACTGATTCATGGAATTTGTGCGCCAAAAAACGGGGATTTGTGCGCCATTCTGCCCGCAAATCCCCATTCGTTAAACATTTTTTCCGCGCACAAATTCCATGAATCAGCCTCAAAGTTTTCTCTTCCCTCTTCAGGGGTCCTGGCTTACTAAAATTCATGATACCAATGTCCAGCTTTTATACAATGGCGGCTTCGTCTGCATTCTATTCACTACATATAGCCAGCTTCTATGATGACTCAGTCTACTTGCATTTCAGCATCTGTATAATTATTGAACAGTTGATTCTCTGCAGCACTTTGTGCATGTGTAATTTTCTTTTTCGTATTTAAAAGTTCACTTGATTCTTTACTTCGTCATTAGTCTCTTCAGGATATATACATCCTTTTCAGCCAGTATCCTGAGATGTTGTTCATACTTTATTATGATGTCACAGGCTTCTTTTCTTTGCTCTTTCTCATATTCCTTCAGGGAGTTCCTCCCTCTAATTGTCATCCCTTCAGAGATACATTCGATAGGGTTGTATCCATGGGTAGCTTCTTTCGAACATACTTTGTGGTATTGGCACAACTGCTGGTGTCAAACACGGCACAATCTCAAGCTTTCAACATATATGAGGTAGGGGAGCAGGCTTTCCTTCAGAGGCATGCAGCTGCTTCTCTCCATTCCCCTCTCTGGTCGAGTCCTCAACCACCTCTGCAATTGTTTCCAGATCCAGGTATTTTCTCTTGCAGAAGCGTTTCTTTGCCATCCATATCTTCATCACTCCCCTCGGAGCCTGCTGATTTGACATGTTCATCTACACTCGAGGTCATGTAGTTACATTGTCCATTCGGGGTACAATAGACCCATTGTCCAACATACTTCTTATGATTCTTTGGATACAGTAACTTTGTTCCTTCAGGTGCTACAATACTGGCCTCTATGTATTTCCTGACAGTGCCATCAGTCAGCTCATTGGCGGTTGGTTCAGGCTTGATATCAATCATGATCTTCATCCCTACCACCTTCTTTGCCATTTTCCTGCATTGGGCAATCACCATCCTGACTACGCAGAATACAAACATCACCATCACCAATATTACTCAAAGGACTTTCAATATGCTCGCCACCCACTGAGGGATCCATGAAACAAGGAAGCAAACCAACTGTCATCTTCAATATCATACGTCTCATCTTCCATCTTGTTATGTAGGTCTGTCAACAATGTTATGGCCTCTGTCAAGTTTCCACTTTGTTGATCGTGAGAAGGTGTAAATGTGCAACATGATGGCCTTCCTTTGCTGTGATCATATCAAGGAAATACCTGTTCTGGAGGGTCATCAGTCTTATGGCTCTCAGCTCTTCTTTAATGGCATTGAATCCCTTTATGGTAGCATTGATGCCTGCAGAAGCTCCCATCTAGTGATTTGTAACCACTTAGCATTCACCACTGTTTGGATTCCAGACATAAATATATTCATCATTATCATAGCATTCCTGCTGAACAACCTTTGCTCCTCAGAAATTGTATCATATGCTGTTATCGATTTATCTGAGAAATAATGTTCTCTTTTTGTCCGTCAGAGAAGTTCAAGTGATCTTTTTCTCAAGTGGAAATCCACTTTTGGAAATTAACCAATATTCAGGTCGCTCTGAGGAATCGCTAATGCTGGAACATGAATGAGCACTAAGGAACATAATCCTTGGGCAACCTCATATAAGCTCTAGATCCACAAGCCCAATATCGGTCCATAAGGATGGCTGTCCCTTCTCCCATCCTGGGAACGTCAATTGGGGTTTTGCATTCTTTCTTTTATTCCACATGGTTCTTTCCATGTCTTTGAAAGCATAGTGTCGCATTAACCAATGGGATTACAACTACTGGGCCTGATTCCTCTTCTACCCAAGTTAACAATTTGGAGTGCCTGCCCATGACTTTAAGCATCCATCATTCACCTACTGCACCTCTTGTACGTAATCTGTTTTCAGCAGATGAGCTGCACAGGACATAATTCCTTCTTCCCATCCCTTTTTGGAATTCACTCGTCCATAGATCAATAATTGAGTTTGTTCCCAACATCCAGGTGATCCGGCTACTTCGGTCACATCAGTGAAATTCATCCACTTCATGTCTTCAATGATCACCTCATCCTGTCCTTTGGCAGGATACACAAGCATCTTGCTTTTCCATCCAGGCTCCTTTTCCATTTGTAGATTCTTGAGGTAGCCATCTTGGTATGGAAATTACCAATTTGATCTCCATTGCAAGGTCGCCCAACTTCCTTGGAACTATCCTCGAGTAGTACATGTTGAAAGATGGCTGAGGCACTTTGCACCATGCTCTGGAACCTCCTTCAAAATGAAAGTTCTTACTGTATTCATGACGTAGGGGATGAGAGAGCAGACTTAGCAACCATCATTAGATGCTTTTCCCCCCCACCTTTTTCATGTGTTGGTATCACGCATGTTATTCCCCAGGTGAGCTGTATTATCTAGATAGGTATTTATCCCTTCACTATCTTCCTGTGCATCTCTTTTGTGTCTCCCAATATACTTATAGAAATCAAACAGCCTGTCTTTATTTGTTTTCACAGTGGGAGAACCACAGGAACTCTTTCTTCAGCAGAAGTACTAAGATGATAGAGTCTGTGAAAAAGAAGGAATAGAAAGACAACCAGAACAATCATGCAAATATATATCATGCATAGAAATCTGGGCATCCATTTCTCACTCCATCCTACTGCTTGCTGAACTTGTTCACATTCTATGATCATGCCACCTGCTTCATTAATTATTTTAATACAATCATCAAATGTCTTTTATGTCGGCAACTGGTTAATTTGTACAATTATAGCAATAAGGAGTCTTCATATCACTGGACCGTTTTTTTTTTGGATCCTGTAAGAAAGAGTGAATATTAACGTCTCTTCTAGCAAGAGCAGGGTAAGATTGAAGTATGAACACAAAGACAGAAACCACAAGCCGATGAACGTCACTGCCGGCAGGTACCATATGTTTTAATCACTTAAAACAAATATTCTCCACGAAATGAATCTGTATACTGGTCTTTTTTCCAATTTCTGATCAAGAACTGACAATTAGGCATAACTCTGATTCATTATTCTCTGCTTCAATATATTTCTAAAAGTTAATTTCAAAATTCTTCGCACTCCCTGCTAAAATAAATATAAGGAGTGTCTGTTGAACTCCAGTCCAAATAAAGTATGCATTAATCACTCGTCGTTTTATCGTCCTTCTTCTTGGTCATCAACGGGTCTGCACATGCGGAAATCCTTCTTGTCTTGCTTCTGTATCAGCAATGGTGGGAGGGACAGTCTTGCCTTCATAAATCTTCATGTCGCTCAAGTGCAACCAAGCTCTTTTTTCTTGTACTTTAACTGCAGAAGGGGACACTTCTTCGACAATAAAAGGGCCATGAAAATGTGGCTCATGCCACTTCCTGGTATAAATGTTAATCAGCACTAGGACCCCAGCATATATCTTAGGTGGTGGTAATAGTTCACTTGGATTGGTTGCCGAATGATCTTCTTCCGTGCTTTTAGACCGACCCCCTTGGCACTTGACTTGAAATGAAAGAAATACTAGAAGTCATACATGTCAAATAATCATGCATCTCATCACCTAAAGTTTTAGCTACACTCTGGGCATCACTCTTATTCCCAGACAGAGGTGTAAGGGGCGTTCTCATTCGACGACCTGTCACTTGCTCATGCAGGTTGAGGTGGTGGTCTGATCCTGGCTGATTCCAAAGGGCATATAAGGCCTGGGATAGGCAATACAGCCATCCCTTTTTCAAAGTCAATGTAATCTTGATGATCCTTTCTTTGAGGATGCAGTTGAGTCTCTCACTGTATTTTTCGCTTTCGGGTGATAAGCAGACGAGAACTTGTGTTTTATACTTAGTAAAAGTCCTATTTGTTCAAATAGCTCATTAACAAAATGTGGCCCATTATTGGAGTTTAGTACCTCACACACACCCCACCTCAGAAATACTTTGTGCGCTAAGAACTTTGCTGCACAAGTGGCATCAGGGTGTGTACACGGACCTGCCTCGATCCACTTAGAAAAGGGATACACCACCACTAATAGATACCTATATCCATTACATGTCTGCAGCATATCGACATAGTCATTATGTAGATGCTGAAACTGACCATTTGGTCGAAGTATTACTCCTCTTATTGTTCTCAGTGTAATGCCCAGCGGTAAACTTCTGACACACGATACACTTCACCATAAACAGTGCAACGTGTTCCAACAAATTAGGAATGAACCAGTAATCTGCAATACTAACAGCAAGACTTTCTCTAGTTACATGCACATGGTAATGCAGCTGTTCAAGCGCAACCTTCAATAAAGTTACTGGCATAACTGGCTTTCCAGTGCTATAACTTGTTGACATAAATCTTCCATGGGGGATAAAGAAGGAACAAGTTACTTACCTGTAACTGTTGTTCTCCAGCATGGGTCTGGCATGGATTCACATGCTCATGAATATTCCCCGTCGTCAGGCCGGGAATCCCTGGTAAAGAAATAAATCAGTATCAGTTTCGTTTCTGATCTGTCTTTCTTAGTAGTAACCAATCACTGATCTCTGGGTCATACTGCCCACAGCCAATAACTGCCCTCTCCCTAAGCCCCTCCCCTGGCAGTCATCCACTGATTTGGTAGCACGTAAAGTGGCAGTAAGACCAAGTGAAGAGCCGCAGAGGGGAAGGAGGGAGGGTTTGCATGTGAATCCATGCCAGACCCATGCTGGAGAACAACAGTTACAGGTAAGTAACTTGTTCCTTCTCCAGCATGGGGTCTGGCATGGATTCACATGCTCATGAATACAAGAATACATAGCAGTACACACATGCACAACCACGGGAGGTGGCAAAAGGCTCAACATTAAGCATTACATAAACTCAACATTAAGCAACTCTTACCTCCTCACCAGGCCCACCTTCAGGCGAACAGGTTGCGCAGCACTGCTTGGCTGACCCTGGACTCCTCCCTGGAGTCCCAATCGACGCAGTAGAATCTCGTGAAGGTGTGAGTCGACCTCCACGTAGCAGCCCTGCAGATGTCCAGCAGGGGCACACCAGACAGGAACGCCGTAGTAGCAGAGATCGCTCTGGTCGAATGGGCTCTCGGACGGCCGGGCAATGGTCAGTTTGCCAACCGATGACAGTGCATGATGCAGCCGGAGAGCCATCTGGAAATGGAAGCCTTCGAGAGAGCCTTCCCTTGGTTCACAGGTCCAAAGTTCACACATAGCTGTGATGTCTTCCGAAAACTCTTTGTGCTGTCCACGTAGAAATTCAGCGCTCTAGCCACATCCAGCGAGTGCAAAGTCCTCTCGGCCGGCGACGAAGGCGACGGAAAGAAAACAGGTAACACCAAGGTCTCGTTGAGGTGGAAGTCCAATGGCACCTTGGGCATAAAGGAGGGGTGTGTCCTCAGCACCACCCTTGTGTCGTGAAAAGTCAAGAACGGAGGCTTGCAGGATAGGGCCTGGATCTCTCCCACTCGTCGTGCGGAGGTGATGGCCACAAGAAACGCAGTCTTCCATGACAGGAACTTCAACGGTGCCGAATGCAGGGGCTCGAATGGCGCCCCCATGAGCCTGGTCAGCACCATGTTGATCTCCCACGCTGGGGCAGGGCCCTTCACCGGCGGGAACGATCGGAACAGTCCCTTCATAAATTCCTTCACCAGGCGATGGGGCCACAAGGACGCCCGTCCTGTGGTTCTGGTGTATCGGTGGATCGTAGCCAGATGTGTCTTGATGGAGGCGTGAGCCAGTCCAGCCTTGGCCAGCGACAGTAGGTACGGCAGCACTTGAGGGGCCGTAATCCGTAGAAGGTTAATCTTCTGTGCACAGCACCAGACAGAGAACCTCTTCCACTTATGTCCGTAGCACTTGAGAGTTGAGGATGCCCTGGCCTTTGCAAGAACCTCTCTGCAGTCACCCGGGATATTGTACCCTCCAAACTCTAGTGCTGCAGGAGCCAGGCCTGCAAGTTCAGCGACTCCGGGTCGTGATGAAGTATGGCGCTTCCTTCTCTTCTGAGAAGATCCGCGTCTGTCGGCAGCTTGACTGGTGGGGACGCTGACAAGTCCAGAAGGTCCGGGAACCAAATCTGCCTCATCCACGCCGGTGCAATGAGGATCATCCTGCACCGGGACCTCTTGAGCTGTTTGACGAGTCGGAGCAGCAACGGCAACAGAGGGAACGTATATAGGAACAGGCCGTCCCAGGGGAATGAGAAAGCATCGCCCATGCTCCTCGGCTGGGGAAACCTGCTGGCGAACCTCTGGCACTTGGAGTTTGTCGCCGTCGCGAACAGGTCGATCTGCGGTTTTCCCCATCATCGGAAGAGTCGATCCACTTGATCCTGACATAGTTCCCACTTGTGGCACGAGCGCAGCTCCCTGCTGAGTGAGTCGGCGATGGTGTTTTTTATCCCTGCCAGATGAAAAGGCACCAGAAACATCCCTTGGGCGACGGCCCAATGCCACAGATCCTGAGCTTCCTTGGAGAGGGCTGAGGATCTGGTTCCTCCCTGCTTCCGGATGTAGAACATCGTGGTGGTGTTGTCGGTGAAGATTCTCACCACCTTGCCCTTGAGTGACGGGAGAAAGGACTTGAGGGCCCAGAACACTGCATGGAGCTCCAGGATGTTGATGTGGAGCGGCTTCTCCTCCGGGAGCCAAAGGCCTCTCGCGTGAAGTTCTCCGGTGTGCGCCCTCCACCCTTCCAGGGAGGCATCCGTCGTCACCGTTATCTGGTGAGATGGGGTCTGAAAGTCTGTGCCCGCCATCAGTTTAGCGCGGGTGCCCCACCACTGGATCGCTCGTCGGAAGGTCTCATTGAGTGGGATCCTGTCCTCGAAGCTGCCCGTCGCTTGGATCCAGCGGGCATCGAGGAACTCTTGCAGAGGGCGCATCCAAAGCCTGCACAGGCGCACAAGATATATGCAGGAGGACATCATTCCAAGGAGGGACTTGATGGACCTCACCCTGGCCACGTCTGTGGCCAGCAGACGCTGCACCTTGCCCAGGATGGCCTTCGTCCTTTCCTCCAACGGCGAGGCCAGACGCGCCATGGTGTCGAGCTTGGCTCCCAGAAACAGTGCGACTTGCGACGGGACCAGGTGGGATTTGGGAAAGTTGATGGAGAATCCCAGGTCCGTGAGCAGCTGGACGGTCTTCGCTGTGTGTTCTACGGCGAGCTCCCTTGTCCTTGCTCGGATGAGCCAGTCGTCCAGGTAGGGATAGATGTGGATCCCCTGCAGGCGCAGCCGTGCCACCACCGGTGCGAGGCACTTGGTGAACACCCTGGGTGCCGACTTCAATCCGAACGGGAGGGCCTTGAACTGGTAGTGCCGTCCTTGGACCACGAACCTGAGGAACCTTCGGTGTCCTTTTAGAATGGGGATGTGGAAGTACGCATCCTCCAAATCCAACGACGACAGAAAATCGCCCTCCTCCAGCTGTCCCAGCACGTGCTGGAGGGTGACCATCTGGAACTTCTGCGCCTTGATGTACGTCGTCGCAGGTCCAGGATGAGGCGCCATCCCCCTGTCTTCTTTTTCACAAGGAAGTACCTTGAGTATACTGCGGAGCCCAGGAGCCTCTTCGGGACAACCTCAATGGCACCTTTTTTGAGCATCGCCCTTACCTCCAATAGCAGTTGAGGGACGTGAGTTTCCTTCCTGGCCATGGGTGGAATGCGGGGGCACTTTTTTAGAAATTCGAGGGCGTGCCCCTGGGCCAGGGCGTCCAGCACCCAACGGTCGGTGGAGATGGACTCCCACACGCTGACTAACTTTGCCTCCCACCGGGGTGCTTCGGTGGGGGCCCGACACCACGGTCAGTTCAATCTTGCTTGGAGGACGCCTTGCCGCCTTTGCCTCCTTGGCGACGACGGCGGGGTCCACCCGACTTGCCTCGTCTTCTATGGGCTTCCTGCGACGAGGAGCAGGCCGCTTGGCGGTACGTAGAGGAGCCACCGCCAAATCCTTTGGAGGCACCCTGCTTGCCTCCGGTGCTCCGAAAGGACGGCCTTCATTGCCAGAGAACGCATAGGGCCTTAGCTGTCTCCATGTCCGCCTTGATGGCTTGGAGTGACTCATCCTCTGTTTTCCCAAACAGATTGTTCCCGTCGAACGGCATGTCCAAAACCTTGGCTTGTACGTCCTGGCGGAAATTCGTCCCCTTGAGCCACCCTCGTCTTCTAAGGCAAACACTGTTGCCTAGCTAGCGGAAACCGGTGTCGGCAATGTCCGTTGCCACCATAATGGCGTGGTCCGATGCCACTTTGCCTTCTTGCAAGATCTCCAGGCCCTCAGCCCTCTTGTCATCCGGTAGGAAGTCCAACAGGGGGGCGATCTTGTACCATAACTCCCTGTCGTAGCGGGCCACGATCGCGAGGGCGTTGGCCGCCTTAATCGTTGTTGCCGCCGACGAGATAACTCATCGTCCCATTGCGTCCAGCTTCTTTCCTTCGCCGTCTGGCTGGGAAGTTGACGTTGAGGGCGATGCCCCCCCGCTTTCTTCTTGGCCGCCGCTGAGACGACCGAGTCAGGGGTCGGTTGTGCCTTAAGGCACAAAGGGGCCGCGTCGGGGACCCGGTACTTCTTCTCGTACCGATCCCTCTTGGCAGGCGTCGTAGATGGGTTCTTGAGAAGGGTGAGGCCCTCGTCCCAGATGTCATCCAGCAGAGGCACGGTGAGGACTGTTTTCCTCTTGGCCTCGCGCCGTTGGTAAAGGAAACCTTCCTTCTTCTTCTCTTTGGGGCAGAGCTGAAAAAGCTCGGATGCCCTGGCGATCATTGCATGGAAAGATCTGATCTCGTCGGGTGGGGAGGCCCGGGCTGGGGGTGATGGGAGCTCCGTCCCGCCGTCACCGCCGTCGTCGTCGGTACCCGTCGTGGCCGTGTCCGTTCCCGTGTCATCCCCAGGGACGGGGGACATGGGCAAAGGTTGAGTAGGCCGCGAGGGCTGAAAAGGTGGGGCTGAATGGATCCGTCTTGTCTTGTTCGGGGGGCTTCCCGCCGGGCCTGGCTCTGGCTCCTCCGTCGAGCCTGGTTCCGGTTTCTCCGTCGGTGGTAAGGGCAATCTCATCCTTATCTCCGAACATAATGATTGTATTGCCAACAAAATGGCCGCCGAGTTGTCCTGCAGCTCCGGAAGCAGCGGGAGCGACGGGTAACTAGGACCCTCGCCGGTGTCGCCGTCGCTCGCGTCGTCACCTTCGTCGGGATCCCTCCCGTGGGAACGGGCCTCTTCGATGTCGTCGAGGCCCTCTAAGACTTCTACCAGCTCCTCCTCGGATGCTGTGTCCGTGTCCACAATGGTCACCACCCCCCCTCTTTTTCCGCCGGGGTCTTCACGGGGGTCTTTTCGATGGGTCTGAAAGAGGCTTCCCTCCGTGGAGGCAGGGAGACTCTGGGCCCCGAGGTCACCTCCACTGGTGTAGCCTCCACAGGCTGCACCAGGGTCGCCGCGACTTCCTCGATAGAGGCCTTGGCCAGGTGAATCAAGGCCTTTGCCACCTTATGTGGGCCTGTGGCCTTCACCTTGGGGGGGGAGGGTCACCGCCATGCTCCCCCTCGGCTGGATCCTTCGAGCTCGACCGGGGCCTCTCCAGAAGCTTCGCTGGGTTCTCGGCCTTCCTCTTCCCCGAGCCATAGCGTTAGCTCGTGGTTGATGGCGCTGGAGAGGATGCGCCCTGCCTGGCAGCCGATGAGCCCGACCGCTCGGCGCTCCCAGGGCCCGCGGACTCGCGGTGCTTTGCCTTCTGTTGGGCCCCCGTCGCCGGGTCGCCCTCACAGGACTTAGAAGACCGCTCTGACTTCTTCTTCTTCTCACCTGACGGGCTCTTTCCTTCCAGCCAGTTCGAGAGACGAAGGTGTCAGTCCCTGATGGTCCGTTCCGACATGTTCCCGCAAAACGCACAGTCCTTCTCCACGTGCGTTTTGTCCTCATGAAGGCAGTAGAGACATTTTGAGTGCTCGTCCTCCTTGAACACATTCTGCAGCTGGCATCCAGGGCAAACCCTGAACATCTTTCCGGGCGTCGAGCTTCCTTTCTCCTGGGCCATGTTCGGGTAGGCCGCAGAAACTCCTGGACTCCTCCAAGAAGCGTAACTCGACAAAATCTTCACCCTTGAGGGGCGTAGAAGAATCTGACACGGATCCCCGTTAAACGGATGCAGAGACGGTGGAGCTTGAGGCTCTATTTGACCGAAAAATGAGAAATTCTTTGAAAAAGCATGAAAACGCAGCAAAAGCTGGAGAGCTAAACACAAGGACTCCCAACACTTGAGCGTGCGGTAAAAATCTGAGGATGGCTGCCAGGGGAGGGGCTTAGGGAGAGGGCAGTCATTGGCTGTGGGCAGTATGACCCAGAGATCAGTGATTGGTTACTACTAAGAAAGACAGATCAGAAACGAATACTGATTTATTTCTTTACCGAGGATTCCCGGCCTGACGACGGGCAAAATTCATGAGCATGTGAATCCATGCCAGACCCCATGCTGGAGAACATCCCCTTCGTTTCCACAGTTCTTGCTCTTCCTGTGGTGCGCTTCCCTGAATCTCTATGAATTGTGTTATTGACAGCTTGTTAAACCCCTCTTGTACTAATATAGTTGTAGCTAAATTCTCTTTAATACTCTCAGTATCAAAACTCGAGATTTCTGAGAATATGCAACCCTTTTGGCTTCTACGTTTGTGCCTTCGTTCCTGTGCATTTAACAACCGCTATGGCTACTGGGAGTTCTAGTGCCTTAACAAGTCTCTCCAATAGAGACGCATGTTGCACCAGAGTGCTGTCTGTGCGCAGGTAGCCTCTCCTTTTCCATCGTGCCAACCCCACATGTACGGTTGACGTCACATAGGCGATGTCACTGTACATGGTCACTTCCTGTCCTTAATGCTTCTCGAGTGTGATAATAAGCGCTATTCATTCTGCTGCTTGCTCTGAAAAGTGAGATGTAGTCTTGCACTTGCTACTACTTCGAATTCTCCATTTAATCTGTGTCTTAGTACTGCGCCGCCTGAATGCCTTTCCCCACTAGTCAAATCCATTTTCGAAGAACAATCAATAAAAATAATCTCCCCTCTCAATAAAGCATTCTCCTTTACACGGGGTATATCATCATAAAATTCAGCATAATTGGCACAGTCATGCAAATGATGACCTTCTTCTACAAGTTCAGCTATAAATGTGGCTGGGTACACTGTTCTACATCTTACAATTTTAATCGCCGGATTACAAATCATTACCTCATATGCTGAAGCTCTTTAGGATGTCAACGTGCCCTTCGGTTTCTCTAAAATGGCAAATAGAGCAGCCCATAACAATACTTGTGGATTTCTCAATTGCAAGCGTGGCGGCTGCCAAAGATTATTTGCAAGGGAAGTGTCCCCTCATAAGTGGGTCTAAAATCCCACTGTAATATGCCAAAGGTTTGTACCGCAATGTGATTCTTTGTGTAAGCACTGCTGTTATTACTGACCTATTTGTGTTTCAAAATAAATAGAATTCCTCAGCATAATTGGGAATCCCTAAAAGTTGGGCAGTAAGAATTGCTTCTTTCAATTCTTCAAATCCTTCCTCCATTTCTTCAGTATATTCTAGTTTTGTTTTACCAACTTGTGCTTTCTTTAACGCTTGCAGAAGTGGCCTCGTGTACGTGCTATAATCAAACACCCAGTCTCTAACGTAATTGAACAAACCCCGAAACTGTTGCATTTGTCTCAGAATGTTTGGTTTTGATGTTTTCATGATTGCCTCAGCTCTCTCAGGTGCCACTTTCTTTCCTTCATGTGAAATCAACTGACCTATGTATAACACCTCTTCTTGACAGAACTGTAACTTCTCCTTGTCCACCTTATATCCCTTGTCTGCTACAATAGTCATTAATCGGATAGAGTCCTGTCTGCACTCATCCTCTGTTTTACTGCAAATCAATAAGTCATCTACGTATTGTATCACTGCACTTTTAAGATTGATGTTCCCTAGATCCATCTGCAGAACTCTGTTAAACATTGATAGGGACTAGCAGTACCCTTGAGGCAGCTTAGTATGTTTTAGTCTTTTTAGCGAAACATAAATGAAGTCAAGTCTTGGGAGTCCTTATGCAATGAGATCTAGAAAAATGCATTTTTCAAGTCGTTCACCGTGAAGTATCGAGCTTCTGCTGGGATACTACATAATACTGTCGCCGGATTAGGAACTAAGGGAACTCTGCATCTACAATCTGGTTCAGAGGTCTCAAATCCTGGATAAATCTCCACAACCCTCCTTTAGATTTCTTAATCGGATACACTGCGGTATTATACGATGACTCTGATGGCACCAGAATCCTCTGATTCATCAGTGCTGAAATAGTTTGAAAAATACCTTCATCAGCTTCTCGAGACATGGGGTACTTTTTTGCTCTGAGTAAAATTGCTCCTGGCTTAAGCTTTATTTTAACCATCCGTATTCCCTTCAATAAACCTATGTCATAAGGGCCTGTGGGCCATAGGGCACTCGGCACCTTTTCAAGATCCTCCTGAAAAATGCTGGTTGCTGCCACATTATTGCCATTCACTGTGGGACTTACCTTTTCTCCATCCTTACCCAGATGTAATGCTCATGATGAACACCACTTCATCATCGCTTCTGTCCTCTCCGAACATATCGTCAACAGTTATGTCAGTCAATCTGTACCCTTCCTCAAGAACTATCACTGTTCTTCATGGTCTACCCTCATCGTCTACTCCTTCGAGCATTGCCATTTCTTTTCACACTATAGCTGCTTCCAACTCTATAGGAATAGTGTGTCTACCCCCCCTCATCCATGGATATTTGTGGTCTAAATAAAAAATTCATCGGATATTCTCACAATCTTTCCCACCAGCCCAGGTAGCCACGTCAGTAAAATGCTCACTCCATATTGAAAAATCTCTGGATCTACTGGAACGCCTCACAGAGCCACTTGCCCTGTGAACACCAATATAAACTCTCCCACGTTAAAATAGTGTATTCCTGGAGTAGAGCACACTATTACTTGATCAGTAAATGAAATCGTCGTGTTAAGTTTCATCATTAAATCTCTTCCTAAAATATTAACTGGTGTCTGTCCTGAGTATAATAGGGGAACGGAACATGTCACATTCTCCTATGGAGACTAGTAATTTATCAGTAAAAGGAACTCGACTCATAGCTCCAGAGAACCCTTGAGCATTCATGGCAATATCTGACATTGGATATTTTCCCTCACGTATACACAAACGAGTTGCTCCAGTATCTACGAGAAAAGAAAAGGATTTGCCTCCTATCGTCACATCGACCCTTGGTTCCTCTTAGGGGTCTGGTGTCACAGTGTAATAACTTTATAATAATAAAGCACTTGAAACCAAATATGTCTCTCGGCAGTTGTAAATAACACTTAACTCTGTGATGGTCAACAGTCTAGTAATCGATGAAGGAGAGAATTACCTAAAAAAACCCTCTTAAACCCAGCCAAAGGCTAGGTAGAAGTGGAATCTCCAGGGAAAACCCCAATAGGGGAAAAAACCCTGTGATGCGCTGCTGGGGTGCGTGGGTTCCTGCAAGCAGCTGGTGAAGACTCACGCTAGTTTTAATGTGGTCCGGATTCTTGTCAGGAAGGATTCTAATTCAAACAGAGTAGAAATGCAGGTAAGTAAGAATATGGTTTCCCAAGTCTAGTGAAATAGTAGAGGGTATAGAAAGGAGCTTACCCTGACAAGCCTATTCCCTACTAGGTCTTTGTATTTCAATCTGATGGTTAATGTTGGCTAAGTGCCTAATATAACATATAAGGAGTAAGAATATGTCCAATTGTGCGAAAAGAGAAATGCAGTAAGAGATTGGGACCTTACCCACAAACAGTTGCCCCAGGGATGAATAGCAAAGAGCAGATTACAGGTCTGGAACTTGAAGGAATAGAAGGCTGAAAAGGATGTCTAAGGCTGGTTCCTAATGTAGATTGTAAATAACAACAAGATTAGGCGTGAAGAAATCCCAGTGAGAATCACAAACTCTGTCTAGCTAAAACAGACGTAAGCTACAAACCAACGGCAGCAGGAGCGGTTGTTGAAACTAGGAGATGGCTTCCTGTTGATTCACAGAGCATAGAAAAGGATCGAGAATTCTTATTTTCAGAACGAGAAATGGGAAGAGAAAAGAATGACGGAAGTGAAGTGAGCAACTCTAGATAGCAATTGTTGAATAGAAAAAGTAACAAACTTACGGTGCGTAGCGCGACTCTGAATAGAGAAGCAACGCGTACTACCGAAGATCCAGTAGCCGGATATACAATTCCGGAAGTCGAGGGCGGGGCTATTCGCTCGGTCTGAGGAGCGAGAAACACTATTGTGCTGCTTACAGTTTCGGGCTTCTCCATGTTGCGAGTCCCGATTCAAAACCGCGGGCAAAACCGTGGGCATTGGCACACGGGAAAGTGAAGTAGCGAGACCCCAACAACACAGATAGTACTGAGCACATCAAGGCACCCTGTGAGCTGTCCTATTGTGGATACAAACTCATCCATGTCCCTGTGAAAGGATTTCCTCCTACCACAGTGATCCTTCGATTTAGGGGTCAATACTTGTCCTGTGTTAGCATACTGTTGTGTCTGCAAAGGGGCCTGTTGTGACTGCCCTTGTGGTGGATTCATTTGTACTTGTCCCCGTTGTTGTACCTGTGTACTTGCGGCGCTGGTGCTTGATAATATGTGTGATCTTGGGCAAAACCCTCCCTGGTCTGTGTGCTGTATGGTGGAGGATAAACGGCCCCCCTCTGGAAAATTGGCCATTTTGTATATTCCCTTGACTCTCACATACGTGCGCAATATGTCCTGTCATTCCATAATTCCAACATACTTGAGGAACCCTCCTATTAATCCCTCCTTGGTTATATCCTCCCTGGGCACTCTGATTCTCAGTCTGTGTATTTTGAAACCCACCTTGGTTATTCTGAAAACTGCCTCCTCTTTCTCTGCAACCCATACCTCTGCCTCGTGGCGTAAGCCCATACCCATCTTGGTCCATCGGGCGCAAATTATTTGCCTGCAATATTCCTTCTCCGCTTGTCAGCACCGCCCCTTCTGTGGCACATTTTGACAACTTTTTCTGAACTAAATTGGCTTCCTCGATATTCCTATTCTCATCTTTCTTCTTGTTTTTCTCTTGTAATAACCGACAATTGTGCACTATCATCAGCTGTATCTCACCCCAATGTCTTCGTTTTCATCCCTACTTGTTTTTTCATCTGCCTCTGTACTGGCTAAGGCAACCCCTGACATAAAATATTGTAAAATAATGCGACTGTCTTTTCCCACAGATTGTGAGTTTCAAGCTGCCATTTCCCCTGAATATCCTGAATGTAAGCAATAGGATCTTCATTCCTTCATTTTGCGTGTCATAATTGCACCCATATCTGATGTGTCAGGATACAGTACCCTGAGAGCCCTCCAAACACCTGCCCTACAATTATTAAACGGCACTCCATCATGCGCTGTGTGTTTTGTGCAGTCACACTTGAATATCCTTCTCTTCTCCATAGGTCATCATCCCTCTCTCCAAGAATGGCTGCCAGGAGACCTTTTATGTCTCCTATGGCCAGCGTATTTCCTCCTGTCATTTCTCTAATTTGTATATCCATTTCCCAGTCCCAAAGTCAAACTAGGGAGATTACATTTTAAGTTATCCTTATCCATCTTTGGCCATGGAATGTATTGCGGTCTTGCTGCCTGTTTTTCTAACAAGGGGAACTGCGTAAACCCCGTCCCATAATCGGATCCCACTATTGGTCTATCAATGGCGGGAATAATCGTCCCTGTCTGTCTCCTTGTCGGTAATGACCGTAAGCTGCTTTCATATGGTGGAGACTCTCCCTTCTCACTATGTGATCATCCTTGAGGACGCTCGGGTATGCTATGGGATCTGGCGTTCTATCTTTAGGCTGTTCTAGATCTGACCATCTCACTTCCTTATCCATTTGTAGACTTCCTTCAGGGGCGCACGCTCTCCCTCCTTCTGCCCCAAGACTGGGCTCTCTTTCCTCGTCTGACATGTCAAGGCCCCAACTAGTGTGACTATCATCCCCCTCACCTGTGTCTAAATTCAGTCTGCTCAAAGACAATGCCCTACGTTCATCACTAAACAAGTTGTTTCCTCACTTTGTAATTGCGGTACTGGGGATCGATCACCATTCTGCCGATTTCCATACTCGCAATCTCGTCTTAACTGTTGATAGACCTTATCGATCCATTCTCCAATGCTTTCCGCATCAGATCTTTCTTCTTCTAGCGCTACTCTAGATACTGCTGGCATTACTTCTTTTATTGGAAGAATCTCTTCCACTCTGTATTTCTGGACTCTACCTCATTTGTACTTAACGAATGAGACTGGCATCAACACCTCGCTGTCTCCTCTTTTGTTCTATTTCTTCATCTACTTCCCTTTGTCTTCTTGCATCCTTTCTAATTCTTTCTTCCTCTTGCCCTCGTTCTTCTCCTCTCCTTACTCCTTCCCTTCTTTCCTCTTTTTCTCTTCATCTCTGTAATCTTTTGTCCCCTAGTCTTTGTGCTTCTTCCTCCTCTATCTTTCTTTCCTTTCTGTCCCTTACTGCTATCACTTTTTGTCTATTGTCGCATTTTCTCTGTTCTCCTGGTCGTTCTTCAATGTTCTCTTGTTCTTCCTGATATATCTGTTCTCATAGCTCCCTTTTTTCTGCTCATCCTCTTTTAATCTCTTCTCTCATGCCTTATCCTTTCTTTCTTGTTCGTCCTTGTCTTCTCGTGGCCTAACTTCCTGTATACTTTTCCTGTCTATTTTGAGTAATATCTGTCCTCCCATCCATTCGTTTTGTACGAGTGCTACCTCGTCAGCTTTGTCTTTTTCTCCTTTCCATCTCTTGATTTCCCTGTCTAGTTCTGTCGACAAATTTGACTGCTCACTCTTTCCTTCCTTGTCTTGCACGACTTTAAAAATATCTTCCTTTCTTGTATTCTCTTCTGGACTATCGTCGCTACTGTAAGCAGGGGGTTCATATACCAGATTACTGTACCCCTTCGCTGCTCTTAGTTCCTTTAAAGGATACACTCCTATCTCTTCCATAAAAACACTTTTCACCTCAGGCAAGGTAAGGGGAGCTGAGGGCCCAACACCTTCCTCCTTATGCTGATTCAGCACCCACTCCTCAGGTGGTGGGTCTTCTCTTTCCTCTTGACAATGATCCCCCTTGTGGCCTCGGCATGAACATTTTATCTGTGGTGCCTTTTACCCATTCTGCACTGTACTGTTTGAGCTTCTCCCAGGATGACTTTTGTCAGATGTTGGGAGAGATTACATATTGAGAGAACACTGCCGAAAAATTTAGAATTAAGCAACCACACATATTATTATTTTTAACAGTGTGATCAATATTTTAGGATTGTTTCCAATTAAAACAAAAGGATTATGATGTTCTCTGATTCACCCAATTTAGTAAACTGTTTCGATGGTGAAATTATCCCACCCATCAGGACCAAGCCCATTTCATAGCCACACATTTCATCATATCCGTACTGCGATACTTCGCAGTAAGCATCTACAATTGCTTTCATAGTCCTGTGCTGTCACACAAAGCAATGTCCCAAAACGGATGACTGGATGCTTGTTAGAAGCAGCAGAGGACACACTTACCTCTTGGTTGGCTTTTTTTAACATCTTCGATGTACCTACCCCAGTTTTATTTTGAGTTAAATAACTTTCATGAAAGTTAATTCATAAATCGATACATTACAATATATGTTGCAGAAGTTAATACGATAAGTTTTCTACATAATAATATTAACAATTGCAAACATTAGTCAAACTAGATTGTATCATGTAAAAACAGATGGTTGAATGGGAATGGTGTAATAAAATGTATCTGACAGTACACAAATGGGAGACATGACACTGTTTAACTGTTCTTCAGTTAATATAAAAATATGAAAATTAAACATAAACAATGCAGCATCAAATTAATATAGATGAGATAAGAAAGTTAACGAATATAAACAATTTTTCTTTTTACAATTCATTGGTATACTGAGCATGGCATTTTCCAATCTTATATATGAAGCATATATGATTCCACCACATTGCATCATTGTTTATCAAGGTATTTCCAGTTTTAGGTGATTAAATGAAAATCAATTGCAATAAATAAATAGAATAACTTTAGAAGTAATTTCAGCAATGGTTTCCAGGCAATTTTCAGAAATCGTAGTGTGGGAAATAAATTAAGATTTGGCCAGGTAAACATTTGAAGAAATGATTTAATGATAAAAGGGGTGAAGGAATTAGTTTCAATCTTGCTCCAAGAGAGAGGATCTGTAGGTAATGTATCCTGATTGATAAGGGATACTAATTGACACAGAGCGAATGGTTTATGGTAAATATCAAACTGAAGGAATTTTACATCTCCATCCATTTTAGCAAGTTTAAGTTTATGTAATGCTATTTTAGGTGTATTGTTATTCCATAAGAATTTCGAGTGGCTACTGTCAATTTTCTTAGAAAATGAGGTGAGCAATGCAATAGGAAACATAGAAAGAGTATAGAACAATAGGAGAGATCATCATTTTAATAGTTTTTAAATGACCCCACCACGAAAGGCAAAGCGGGGGACCATTTTCAAGTAAGATCTCAAATGTTATCCCGTAAAGCTGATATGTTTAATTTGATGGTAGATTTGAGATCATTGGTAAATAATATGCCTAAATATCGAATATGATTTGTATACCATATCATACCATGAGTGTTAATATTATGAGAGTGACGAGCAGGCACCAGGGGAAGAATTTCAGATTTGTCAAGGTTTCATTTATAGCCAGATACTGTAGAAAATTCATTTATAGTATTAAGGAGATTAGCAATTTAAGAAGATGGGTTAGGAATATATAATAAGATGTCATCCGCATAAGCAGAAAATTGAATTTTCAAGTGTCTAATCTGGATACCCATAATTTTAGTATTCATTTTTATGGGTAGTAATAATGGTTCTAGGGCTAGGTTGAAAAATAAGGGTGACAAAGGACATCCTTGCTGGGTACCTCTTAATGTAGGGAGGATGAGTTTCTTCCCTCATCATTAAATAAGCTAGATGATGGGGAGGAATAAATAATATTTATAAGCTCTAAACATTTAAAACCAAAACCATGTCATTTAAGGGATTCAAACAGAAAGGGCAGGAGACCCGACCAAAAGCCTTCTCATCATCTAGAGTTATCAGTAGTTGAGGTTCTGATATGGAAGTCAATAGGGCTAAAATATTGCAGAGAAGGCGTGCATTGGAGAATGCATATCAATCTTTAAAAAATCCTGTTTAGTTGGTATTGATCAGATTAGGAAAACAATCGTTCAAGTCTATTGGTTGAAATCATAGCGTAGATTTTGGCATCAGAAATGATGAAACAGATGGGGCAATAATGTTTATTAAGAGTAGGGTCTTTATAAGGCTTGGGGAATGAGATCTTCAATACACAAACCTTTACTAGCTGCTGTGGTCAAGATGGAAGACTATAAGTTAAATAATAATGGAGCAAGAGTATTACAAAAAGTATTACATAATTCAATTGGAAATCCATTAGGACCAGGTGCTTTCTCAGATTTTAGGCCCTTAATTGCTTTAATAATTTCATCAATATTGACGGCTTGCTCTAAGGGGTATACATCTATAGTTAAGGCTTCAGGATTTGGGATAGTTATTAAAAATGTATTGATATTATCTTTATTAGAAACTGATTCAATATTATACAATTTAGTTTAGAGGTTCAAAAAGGCTTTGGAAAATTCATCCTTGAACAAATTACTCATGCTCTTTTGCAATTAAATTACCTTCCTCATTGATAATTGAGGTGGTTCGTGTTTTTTCTTTTTTATGTTTCAAATAGGCAGCTAATAATTTACCAGATTTATTGAACCCACCATAATATATAGTTTTTGTTCTGAGTATATAAGCAGAAGCTTTCGCAGTATAAATTTGGTCATAATCAATACGTTGGTATTGGTGGTATGCATTTTCAAGTGTTTTGATTGAGGTTAGTAGATCAGGTGATTTCTTTTCTTATGTGAAACATATTCACATACACATTGCATAATATAGCCACTTAATGCTGCTTTCTATGAATCCCAGTTGTTTTGAACTGTGTATATTATAATTGCATGTGCTGAGGTTCTTTGGAACCAGCCCAAAACAAGTGCGCACACACCCAGCCCCGCTCAAGCTCGACTCTTGTGCTACAGCCACAAACTCATGCCAGAGAGGCAATAATCCAAGCACATAAACTTGGGATTTATTTAACGGTTAGTTATTAAAAACACATCAATTTAGCATATAAATGGGAAAAGAAATGCAAGTTACAGATCACAGATACTTAGAGCAGAGTGTCACAATCCTTTTAGCCAACGCCCGGAAACCAGCTCAGCTTAAAGACCGGCCTCCCTCTCTCTGGTTGCCACCCCTCTGGTCAGGCACTACACAGGCTTCTCTGGTCTGGACCATGCTCTCTGCGGCCTTTTACTCCAGTCAACACTTAAGTGAGAATGTGCCAAGGAAGGAATTGCCACTTAGGGGCAAATCAAAGCCTGGGCACCTGCACCTGCTTGGTCCCTCCCAATCAACGAATGTGCAAACATTTATCAGGTAGGCCTGTCAATCAGAGTGATGCAAACTCCCAGAACCTTCTTCAGTCCAAAACATGTTTGCTGGTGAATAAACCCACTCTGTCGATTGAAGTCACTCCTACCCGCTCCCATCCCAGCTAAAAGGAATCGCTGCTCTGGAATGCACCTTATCAGTACTACTCGGGTCAGGCTGTTCTTTCTCATGCAAACGCGGCCACTATTGCAAAAGCAGAATGATTCAGGGAAAGCTCAATAAATACATGCGTGATGAACCCTAATAAGCAAGCTCTACAGGCCCTGCATCTGCTAGTTAGTGTCATAGTATTACAAGACTGCCCATCTAGGCTCTATAATGCTCTTATACTGCAGGTCTGCAAGAACTCAATACATGCCTCTATTAGTTTTAACCCTATCATGCCTTTGCAAGCTATGCACTTGTGCACAGTGTAGTTGGCTCAGCAGGTTATGCACCTGTGCATCATTATATTACACTATGGTATCTGTATCCATGTTAATTCTGAAGCAATATTAATGTTTTGTATAAAGTTAATCTCCATCTGTTCTAGGAGCATTGGAGGATACAACAGGCGCACAATCTGATAGGATTAATGCACCATAAGAAAAGTTTTGTAAATTAGCAATAGGTTTGGCATTAAAAAAAATGTAATCAAATTGTGAAAAGAATGCATAAGGTGGAGTATATTCTTTAGCTTCTGGTTTGGGGATTTGTCAAGAATCATGAAGATTCAATTCATGCACAGAATTCAAAAAGCTTGTACGTGTTTTGGAGTTAACACATTTAGTTAGTTGATTTACAAGCAAAGGCAAAACCATAAACTTGGTTACAATCCCCACATACAATCATTCTGTCGAAATTATAAAAGATTCATTTCTGTTTTAGTGCCTCCCAAAAAAGAGGATCAGGTGAGCAAGGACCGTACATTTTAACAATAGTAACAGGTAACTCATTAATAACAGCATCAGCAATAATCCAGCGACCAAATGAGTCAGTCTCTACATGTAAACATAGGAAGTTATGTTTTTTGTCAATAAGAATAATCACACCACTTTTTCAATGTGATGCTGCTGAATAGACAATGGGACCAATTCATTGCTTTTCAAGTTTCTTATTTTCGTTTTCTGAACCATGATGTGACTCTTGTAAGCATGCTATGTCTAACTTTAATCTAGCAAGATGTGTAAAAATCTTCTGTCGCTTACTTATTCTATTTTATTTATTTAGTCATTTATATAGCGCACAAAGCCCAGGGGCTCTAGGCGCTTTTAACCTAAGAATTCAGTTACAGAATGTTCTGGTAGCAAAAGATTACAATAGCTACATACCAAACATTCATAGGACATAGATGGTACAGAGTATACATACTGGGAAAGTCTCGCCTCTTTTTGCGGGGAGCTACATCAGGCATGCATATATGGGACATAATTGGTACAGAGTATAAATGCTGGGAAAGTCTCACCCCTTGTTACGGGGAGCTACATCAGGCATGCATATATGGGACATAATTGGTACAGAGTATATATAAATGCTGGGAAAGTCTCACCCCTTGTTACGGGGAGCTACATCAGGCATGCATATATGGGACATAATTGGTACACAGTATACATACTGGGAAAGTCTCACCTCTTGTTGTGGGGAGCTACATCAGGCATGCATATATGGGACATAATTGGTACTATATATACATACTGGGAAAGTTTCGCCTCCTGTTCGGGGGAGCTACATCAGACATGCATATATGGAACATAATTGGTACAGAGTATACATACTGGGAAAGTCTCACCTCTTGTTGCGGGGAGCTACATCAGGCATGTATATATGGCACATAATTGGTATTATACATACTGGGAAAGTCTCACCCTCTTGTTGCAGGGAGCTACATCAGGCATGCATATATGGGACATAATTGGTACAGAGTATACATGCTGGGAAAGTCTCACCCCTTGTTACGGGGAGCTACATCAGGCATGCATATAATGGGACATAATTGGTACAGAGTATACATGCTGGGAAAGTCTCACCCCTTGTTACGGGGAGCTACATCAGGCATGCATATATGGGACATAATTGGCACAGAGTATACATACTGGGAAAGGCTCGCCTCTTGTTGTGGGGAGCTACATCAGGAATGCATATATGGGGACAAATCAAGTAATTACATCACATTGTACAATAGGCTGCGCCTCATGTTGAGAGGGGCTTGACCAAATAACTGGAGACAAATCAGGTGAATACATTTCATTTAAAATAAAAAAGCTCTGCCACTTGCTGCAGGGGCCTTAATCAAATAACAATGTAAACCGGGAAAGTCAGGGAAGTTCAACGCAACGCAGAAGCCGCTCCTCATGGTACAGGGGGCTTCATCAAGTAATCAGGGACAAGTCATGTAAGTACCTCACATTGCAAAAGGCTGTGCCTTGTGTTGCAAAGGGCTGAATTGAATAGCAATGTAAACCGAGAGAGACAGATACGTTTATCGCAGTGTAGAGGTCACTCCTCGTGGTATAAAAGTAACATGTAGTGAGCTACCCTCAAAGAGAGAGACAGGAAGGGCTTAGAAGCAAGGTTCACAGCATCGGTTGTGGAGCAGCTATGTAAAGCTGCAGTATGTGAGGAGGTATGTTAGGATAAACGTTGACTCCTGGAGCAGGGCAGCACTCGAAGAAATAAGGATGATGAGCAGGACCAAGACAGGAGGGATGGCGAAAGAAAACTTGTGCCAGCAGGTTAGATGCAAGTTGGGTGTCAGCGAAATGCAGCATGCAACAGATGAGGTAGGTGTGAATTGTGGAACGGCACTCGGCCTTCGGAAGAAGGTGAGGAATCGCACCTCATCTGACCGAATGAGACTTTAGAGACGTATGCCGTATATTGCAGCAATTGCTTGAAAGGGTGTGCAAGAACTTACTAAATGAATGCATGGATCGGCGGAGAAAGAATGGGCCTTCTGTATAGCATGGTGGAGCATGCTGGGTTGTAGATGAGGGTGGACCTCGGGTGACTGGAAGGGCGATGTCTTCGGTTGCAACATTGTAGATCCGTCAGAGTGTAGGAGCAAGAGTGGAAGTAACCGTACCGAAGGTCAAGGGCTGAGCGGCTGCCAAGGCCCGACAGGCCACGACAGGCTCGATGAGCCCTGTGCCGGGGCCTTAGATCGGGGCCAGCTTCGCCTACTGGCTCAGGCAAGGCTTCTTCAATCGGATCCATCAGAGGCAGTATTGGGGGCATCTGTAACGCTCACCTGACTCCCACGGAGGCGCTGGCCTGGTTCGCGCTGCTGTGACCTCTTCTAAGGTGATGCGCAGGGTTCGGAAGACGGACTGGACCGGGCCCCCAAATCTGGCTTGTCTGGCTCGCAGAAGTATCCTTCTGTAGGCGAAAATAGGGGATTAACTGTCTGCGGGGTAATGCAATCAGCCTCCCACTTTCCCCTCTCACCCTCCTCGAAACCCTTCTGTGATTCCTCGTAGCGTCTCACCTTAGGGTCTGGAAGGATGAGCTCTCCATCCTGCTTCTGATGCAGGGGCGCGTTGGTATCCAGTTACTTCACTGGATTTTCGGATTGGTGAGAACCAAACTTGCTTGGCTTCCAGGTAAGTTTTTTGATAAGAGGTTCCCCTTGTGTCCATGCATTAATGTACTAATGCTAGTGTCTTTTTCCCCATAGGGGCCGGGGTACGGAATGCCTGGGAACAGGTACCGACCCGAGATGAGAGGTGAAATCCTTGTAGAAATCAGGTAAGTCTTTAATGAGCGTTTTTTGGTAATGTCTTTTCATTCGCTCATTAACGCTGATGTCTCTTTTTCCCCTTAGGGGCCGGGGTCCGGAAATGCCAGGATGCGGCGCGGACCCGAAATGAAGAGGGAATGAATCAACAGGTAAGTCTTAACATGGAGATTTACCTTTCCTTATTCCCTTCTCTCTCTCACCTTTTCTTCTAGTCTTTTTCTCCCTAGGCGCTGGGGCGTGACTGCGAATCCGGATGATCGCTGCTGAACATGGAGGCGCCCTGTAAAGGTGAGTGGAATGCGGCGCTGCAGCGATCGACGCGATGAGCTTTTAAATAAAAGTCTTCCTTTTCAGGATTGTCGGCGAGATGTCTCTGGAATGCGGTTTTAGCAGGTAAGGACTTTTCCTTCTTCTGTTCTCTTCTTCTCTTCCTTTGCAGGTGATCCAGGATGCTGGCAGGCGTGGCAGAAGTCAGGATGCAGGAGCAGACACAGTGAGCGTCCAGCTGCTAGATGCAGAACAACGCGAAGCACGTGTGTCTGTTCGGGTGGGGTTTAAATAGCCTTGGAAGAAGTTCCAGGTATGTATCCTTCCTCCAATCAGGTATGTATCCTTCCCCGGCCACGCCCGGATGGTAAATTAGTCCCACAGGTAAAGTAGTTCCTTTCAGGCCTCAAGGAGGCCGGGATCCTGCAGCATGGTCTGCATCAGGTAAGTGCATCCAAGCACTTCCATAATGAGCCTGGCGCCTATGGCGCCAGGACTGATCTCTTTTATGAGCCTGGCGCCATAGGCGCCAGGGCACTGTCCAAAGGGCCCCTATATGGGGTTGCTGGGTCCTTCCTTGGGGACTGGATGTCCGCTTTCGGGGACGCAGGGCTTGAACCGGCTCCCCGGGAGCGGGCATCATGACAGCATCCAAGTTCTGTGGAAGGGCTGCTGGAAGTCCGGCGGCCACCTTTAGGAGGTTTGCAACCTCGTGGACCTCAATGGTAGTTGTGGGCATGAGGGGCAATGGAACTTCCAGTAGATGTTGAACACCTCCAGGGGGGATGCAAAGTAAACAGGGCACGACAGGCTCGATTAGCCTTGTGCTGGGGCCTTAACTTAGGGCCGGCTTCGCCTACCGGCTCGGGCAGGGCTTCCTCATAGGAGGGGAGGCTGGCCAATCTGAACCATCGGAGGCGGGCTTGGGGGCATGCAAGGTCTGTGGAAGGGCTGCTGGAAGCCCGGCGGCCATCTTTAGGAGGTTTTCAACCTAGTGGACCTCAATGGTAGTCATGGGCATGAGGGGCACTGGAACTTCCAGAAAGAACATGGCATGATAACCTGTTTTGAGATGAGAGTTTGCAGCACACACTTTTTGCTCACTGTACCTTTCACAGATGGGAAAAAGCCATTTGCATATCAGTCTTTGTCCCGCCCACATGGGCAGTCCAGCACCGAAATGCTTTGGAAATTCCTCTCTGAACAAGAGTACTAAGAGCAACCACATACACGTGTTTCTGCTTTGTTGGGCCTCATCAGTGAGGTGAAGCTGTGCCTCTCTGAGCACAGTGAGCAGGGAGTCCACGTCTGGTTGCCCCAGGTAACTTAGGGTGACCAACCCCCAAGTTCCTTGCAAATATTTCAAAAAAGGTAGCAGGCGCTCCTCTCCAGAAAGAACATGGCATGATAACCTGTTCTGAGATGAGAGTTTGCAGCACACACTTTTTACTCACTGTACCTTTCACACATGGGAAATAAACAGGGCTCAAGTCGAGGGTACACGCGGGGGGATGAAGTCCCCCCACTTTATTCAGAGGGTGGACTCAGTCCCCCCCAGCTAAAAGAGAAACATTGGTTGTCCTCTTTGAATTTTTGCAGACCTTGAGGATCAAACCACAGTCATCAGGTTTGTATGCCGGACAACTCACCATTGCGCTATATAACCTGATCAAAAATAACAAACCACTAAAGGTGAAATATCCCATTTCGGTACTGCAAGTCCCAGGGTATACATTTTTATTGGTTCTTAGAGTTTAAAACATGCACACATTTTAACGTTTTCAAAAACACTATTAGAAGAAAATACCCTGGGCCTCATTAGGAGTCAGGCATTAAGGGTTTTACGACGCCGTAAACGGCGCCGACCCTTAACGCCTGATTACAAGGTCCCTTTGCGAGATGGTGATTTTAACGCCTGCTTTTTGCAGGCGTTAAAAACCATGCCGCAAAGGGGCCTTGGTGCTAAGTACGGTGCCACAATTTGCGGCACCGTACTTAGCGCCTTCCCCATTCCCATTATGCCCTATGGGGCAAAAATGGGAATGGGGAAGGGCCATGGTGGAAGGGGGAATTATCGGCCAACCTCGGAATGGGGTGGTAATTCCCCATTCTGCCATGGCGGAGTCGGAGAGTTACCGGCATGGACCATGGTGCTATTAGCCATTCGTCCTGTACAATTTGGGTGGTTTCAAAGCCAATTTAATGAAATGCTCATATTTCACCTTGATATGCTAATTTCTGGTGATGTCACACCCCATTGCATTTGTTGATGAGTCCCCCCACTTAAATTTGTAGGAATTGACCGCTGGAAATAAACTATTTGCATATCAGTTCTTGTCCCGCCCACATGGGCAGTCCAGCACCGAAATGCTATGACAATTCCTCTCTGAACAAGAATACCAACAACAACCCCATACATGTGTTTCAGCCTTGTTGGGCCTCATCAGTGAGGTGACGCTGTGCCTCTCTGAGCACAATGAGCGGGGAGTCCACGTCTGGTTGCCCCCAGGTACAGTGAGCAAAAACAGTGTGCTGCAAACTCTCATCTCAGAACAGGTTATCATGCCTTGTTCTTTCTGGAGAGGAGCGCCTGCTACCTTTTTTGGGACACAAGAATGTTGAAGATAGAAATATACAATTGTAGAGGAAAAGTAGGTTAACAAGATGAATGATTATTAACTGAGGAACAGAGATAAAGTAGAGATGCCATTCATTAAAGATAATTATTTCTAATCAGGGAGATTGGTTTGACTTAATTGTAGATCTAGATTTATCTCTAGATTCATATTGGGTGTCCAATAGAGAACTAATAGGAATAAGATATGCTCTGCCACTTGGCAGCATCAATTTCCCAATTTTGCTTTTTAGTTCTCTTATGAGTTGAAGGAGAGTGCTGATAATCTGTAGGGGTTAATGTACACGTTGAAGATGAAGTCCGACATTCAGATATTTCCATGGCATGAGGATCAAGTGATTGCACAAAGTAAATAGATCATCGGGTTCCAAAAAACTCTTTGGTGCAGCCATTAGGAATAGTAATGCTCATTTTCGCAGGATCAAGAAGGCCGTATCTTACACCAGGTTTTTTCAGCATTAGTCTGAGATCCAGAAAAGTCTTCCTTTTATTTTGCATTTCTTTGGACAAATCAAGAGCCACATATGGCCTGCAAATATATGGGAGGCTGCTTTTTAGTTTTGGCCAGAGCTTGTCCAGCCTGCAGATGACAAATAAAACAGACAATAAAAGGCGTTGGGCAACAAGGGGGCGCAGAGATAAACTAACTGCTCTGCGCAGCTCCTGACCCACAGGTCTGTTTTGGGTCTAGAGCCCCCCCAGAGAGCCCCCATCAACAGAAGTAAACCGCCCCCCGTGTGTGCCACACCGTGCTGTCCCTTGGAGGCCTTTCCCCAAGCTCCAGGGGACTGACGAACGCTGAGATAAGCCCAGCTGCAGAGGACCGAGGGAGAGCCCTGCTCCCGATCTGGCTACGGCCTCCACAGGAGCGGGACCAGAGCCCGGGCCACGAAGTGGCCCCGGTGAGGGAAGGAGCCCTGGCGCAAGTTCAGCGGCCCTGACTCTTCCCTCTGTGTGGGGTGATCCCTGTCTGTCAAGGGAGAAGGTGAGGAGTGAGGGACAGCCACGGGGTGGCTTTGCGCCCCCCATCCTGGAACGCTAGGTCGTCACCATCCCCGAGGGTTGGAGATACCTGGAAGGCGTGCCCCCTCTGAGGCGACACAGGAGGAACAGTTACTGTGCGGCATGGCCACTGCCTGGGGGAAAATAGAGGAGGCTCTGAGTACCGCAGTAACCAGTTAGACCGCTGAAGGAAGTGGTATCCAATTATCATGATGTTGAAATTAATTAAACTATTGTTACGTGCCTAAATATGCAAAAAAACGCTTTGGTGAGCGGAGTGCTGAAGATAAGCTGCCATCTTGCGAACAGCTGGCAGCTACCCCAGGGTTTGACTCGAGAGTCTAGGCCTTAGGGTACAACTTGCTGTTCTGGCTGCAGCTCAGCATTTTATTTATATAGCGCACCAGGCCTCAGAGCATCCGGGCGCGTTACTTAGTTACAAGCATAAAAACAGAACAGGGAAGTGTGTACAGTCATTACATTAGGAGAGAATATACAAAATATTACAAGATAAGTAATAATGATAATCAAAATGGTGTCCATTGTGACATCTTTACTGAAACGTGCACTAAGCTTTTGGAGGCTTTTTCCATCTCTTACCTTAAATATTGCTTATTAGAATTTACTTGCGGGTTTTGGTGACTGTGGGGTGAGGGCATACCACTCGTATGGGGATGTTAACCTCATGCAGAGTGCTTGTTACCACCTCTGGGCTCTTGCAAAGTGTACTTCACACCTTGCACCTTTTCATCTGTTGATGTCAGATGTGAATGGCTAGGAAAGGGCCGCTGAGCGAGGGGAGTCCATCTTGAATACACCGTACAGTACATTGTTTTAGGTTATAGTGCACTATATTTGTAGCACATATAAATATATCCCATTATTTTACTTTATACTGAAAAACATTCGGGGATAATCAAAAATAATAAGTAAAACACAAGTAACAATAAACAAGCATGAATCTGCCGGGGCTTATTACCCACACCCCAAAGTCAGACTATATGAAAATGCAGTGAAAACATCAAAACTAAAACAGTAAACAAACATTAAATAAATGCCACATGATTTACTAAGCAGTTATTATAAATGACAACGGTGGTGTGGATGGGATCTAGGGACTCTTTTGAGATGTCACCTGGTTAATGAAGCATTGACCCAGTTGATGACCAAAATCTGCTTCTCAATCTATCAGGGGTGCACCTGGTAGGCGTTCAACCCCCGTGGCCTCAAGTGCCACAGTGAGCAATGGTCATCTGAACGCTTGTGTGCTTGAAAGGATGCCAGTGCTCCCACCTCTGTGGAAACGGTAAGTAGTCATTTAGTGGTGAAGTGGAAAAGAGCATCTATGAAACTCGTCTTTTTTTTAAAAATCATGTTATTTATACTAGCACTAATTTGCATATGGCTTTACCCCTTTTGTACTAGCTTGGCAGGCGAAGAGCGATGGTCTGTAGGGTAGCCCAGAAAAATGCCAGACGTTAGGATTAATTCCAAAACCTTCCAACCATCACCTCTTTTGCTTTGCTGTAGTCACCCCGAGTGGGACGGGTGTGCCCAGACGTGAGTTCGGTGCCTGCTGGTCCTAAAGACCCAAGCTACTCCTCACTGATGAGGCCCAACACGGCCAAAACATGTTTGGTGATACTTGGGGTCTCGTGCAGAAGGGATGTGGCCTAGCAGTTCGGGCTAGACCGCCCCTTTGGGGATGGGACCAAGCCTGATTTGCATATGGTCTTTCCCTTTCTGTAATGACTTGGCAGGCAAATAACAATGGTCTGGAGGGTTGCCCAGAACAATGCCAGAGGTTAAGATTAGTTCTAAACCTGAGCAATCGCCTCTTTTGTTTTGCATTTGTACTAGTACATACAGAGGGTGTCCAGTTAAAGGATCGAATGTAAAAGGATGGAATGTAAAAGGATCGACGCAATAGGGCCAAAAACAAAAGGATCGAATGAATTTTTTTAATTATATGTATATATTTTTGGTTTTCGTATAGTTAAAAAAAGTGGTTTTTACCACAAAAACAGGGGTTGGGGGGGACCCTCCAAAAAACAAAAAAAATGTTAAAAAAAAACAAAAAGATTTTTCGATCCTTTTGTTTTCGATCCTTTTGAATCGATCCTTTTACCATTCGATCCTTTTTTTTCGATCCTTTGACCTACAACCCATACAGAGCAATAGCATATGAGTTAAAAGAGTGCTGTTTGAAAGTCAGCAGTTTGGGCACTTTTGGTCAAAATTGACCAATTACATGTACTTACATACATATGTAAAAATATATGTCTATGTCGGGGTACAGGAGTAGGGGGTGTGGGGTGAGAGAGCGCGCTGTGGCGAGGGGGCTAGAAACACCCATTCAACAAAAACTGCTCTAATTCATGTCGACCAAAAGCAAACTGCTGACTTTTAAACCGCAGCCTATGAAAACACACAGAATCATGAACATAATGTGTGCATCAATGTGTGTAATGCGAATCAGTTTCCGAAGAGTAGAAAAAAAATAAATGCGCACCGTTGGTCAATTCTCCTATATTCTGCCACTCTTCCCAAATTCGATAGCATTCATGCGTCCAAGCTATTGATCAAATAATCCGTCCACCCCCTCCCCCCCACAGGTATATGTCCCATGCCTCTTGTGTGCACCGATGAAAGGTTGGAAAGAATATTCATGGTTTCCTTCTTTTATCCTGCATTATTCTCATCCATATTGCGGGAATGTTGCCCCATACCTGAACCCCAGTGATACCCTGAATTAGATCATTACTCTGTTTCTACAAGGGTTGGAGAATGCTGCTTTCATTACATGCAGGACAATTGCAATCCTGTGACCTCTGCCCCTGAAGCAGTCTGGCTGCACCGTGGCATATATTCTACGTGGCTTTTAAAAGTTGTAATCTAAGAATAACGGTTGCCAGTGCTTTTGGGACATGAATTACAGGGTTGTGGGACAGGAATTAGAAGGGGGGTAGGGGAGGAGGCAGGAGGGGTATGGGGGGGCTAAGAAGTCACACAACTATATTTGGGGGTGGGGCATAAGCGGTTTCTGGCGCAGTTAAGAATCGCAAGTAGTTCAGGAATCTTCAAAAGACCTGCGCCTTATAGAGCTAAAGCAGAGGTCTAACAGGCACCGCTGAGCCTTTGTAGCTGATATGAAAGGGAGCAAACTCTGTTTAAAAGGGTGTGTTAAACACAAAGGGGCAGCCCCACCCCCAAACCCCCCTCTCCAGTTGCATTTGTGCAGGTTTGCAATATTAAGAAGTGGAAAAAATGCATGCAAATTAGGGCAGACTCAGGTTTACATCCTTTGTTTTGCACTTTGTAGTGCAAAAAAGCGTAAATCACTCCCACCATGTATGCATGTGCAAAATGTTCTTGGATTCCATAGGAATCCTGTGCATCAATGCCGGCATCAAAATCCGATAATGGCATAAATGTTTTTTTGCAGGACTAGTGTCTGGGGCAGGTGGACCCAGTGCTTTTTTTCTGTGCCCCAGCTCTGCCTGCCAACATTTTGCAAATCCCACTGAAATATTAAAGTGCAGGTGCAACCTCCCCCTTGCCCCGTGGTGTCAAAATAGTTGCAAAACGAGGAACACACCGCGTATGCCAGATTTTTACACCTGTTTTAATAATCTGGGGACATGAGAAATGACCCGCTATATAAATAACAATGTTAAGATACTAACATTGAACCAGAACCAAATAGGTCAAAGCAGTTTCCACACTCTAAGTTATTTTGAAAGAAATCCATGATTCTTACGTATTCATTAATTGTATTCAGTCACTCTAATTTCAAGAATTTTATATGATATAATATGTTGCAAAAATCAATGTATTCGCTATATAATACTTTCCCTTTAGAGTATTATAAAACAAATGAGCTAGCTTAGTCTCAGGAGGATAGCTCAGGGACAACGTGCTCGCCTTGGAAGCAAGACGACACGATCCCTGGATCTGTGCTTATAAACCTCTTGGTATTAAGTGCTTTGTAAATAACCAATCGTATGATATCATATCATACTGAAGATATGATTGTAAACACTGGGTGATAGGGACTACAACTGAGCAAGAGCCTCACGGTCACTCATCTTGTACTGACTTTAAGGAAAATCAGATCCGGGATCCTGGGAAGGGCCCCCCCACTTGAGAGTGGTTTTGGTATGGCTGAGCCTCGGAGAGCCCCATACCACCTAAGCCCTATTGGGTGTAAGTATTTTAGTCAAGGATTTACTGATATTTTCTTTCATGACTTGAGTGTGCAGAATGCAGGACTAATATTGAGCGCTAATCTCCAGGTAATCCTTTTTCAGATCCTAAGGAATGATTGTAGCAGTGACATTTTGATAATGTTTTAGAGTAAGATTTAATAAGATAATGATTTACTTAAAGACATTTCAAGAATGCTGTTTTGAGCCTATGGAATCCCTCTGGTTGAAGAATTATAATCCAAACTCCTTTGCAAACGTCATCTAGTTCTGCCAAGCCTGCCCTAATGCCAACACTTATATTAGAATTGTAAAATATTGCCTGGAGTGATCACAATTTAAAAGCGTTGGTGGATGCGAGCAGCGTGTATTGCTACTTGTTTAATTAACATGTATTCATTGTATGTATCCCCTCATTTTTTCAGCCACATTTTGAAGGCATGGGGCATATTCATACGTGCAATTTAGACTGGAACATAAATGTAAATGATCTACTCGGCAAATATGAACTATTTGCTTCTTCTTGCACCAATGTCCACAAATCCTTAGCAGTGTTGTCCGCTCAGGGTTTCTATCCATTAAAAACGTAGGCTCACTATTTCCAGGAAATATTGATGTTTCCCTTTTCGTTGAATAATGCTAATAAACATGTGTGAATAGTGTCAGTTCACCATAGCTCTCCAATAGTGAGGTTGCAGGGTCAGGATGAGTGTGCCCCCTCTCTCAATGGGAGGCTGCATTTCTAATGTTCCTTCCTCCCCAGTTGAGGGTGGCAAGGAGTGATTAGAAATTCTTAAAGTAAGAGTTAAGTTAAATATATGAATTGGATGGGAACGGAACAGACTTAAGCATGGTAGGATTAATATTTTAGCAATGTTAATATGGCCTCCTAATGAATTTGTGTTTTTTAAATCAATTTCCCAAATATTTCCTCCATTTTGATCAAAAGTGGCTCCCAATTAACTATACATATATGTAAATAATTCGTTAGAATTGTTCCTTTGTATATGACTTTGGTGTAGCCATACAGAGTCTCAAATTCTATATTAGGTCCCTTTAAAGTAGACTTTTTAGTACCGCTCAGTTATCATCCTGATAATTCCCCAAACACACTGGCTCTAGCTTTGATTGTCAAAATCCCTTTTTAGAAGTCTAGAATGCAGATTGCTGCGCCTCTTGCATAAAAAGACTTTATTTTAGAAGTCTAGAATGCAGATTGCTGCGCCTCTTGCATAAAAAGACTTTATTTTAGAAGTCTAGAATGCAGATTGCTGCGCCTCTTGCATAAAAAGACTTTATTTTAGAAGTCTAGAATGCAGATTGCTGCGCCTCTTGCATAAAAAGACTTTATTTTAGAAGTCTAGAATGCAGATTGCTGTGCCTCTTGCATAACAAGACTTTATTGCTAGTTTCTTTACTAAGAATGGTGAGATGAATGGAATGTGGATTTTATGGTACCTTGGCAGTTCTGCTTCACATGTGACTGTAAACAGTGTAATGATTTGCCCTGCCTTGTGCCCCGTGAGATGTAGAATAAAGCTGATGTTCCGCCATTTGAGCATATGTGGGCCTTTGAGTTAACATACATGGTTTTCATCCATGAAATAAAATGTCTGCCTATAGCAAGGGCATTTAAGAGAACCAAATTAATATTCCATGACGAACAATAAAAATCCTTTTAGGAATCAAATATAATGAGGACTAGATTAGATTTTTCTACTTCTGCGGCATTAATTAATGCTGTGAGAGTTTTGTTGTGCCTATGATAGCCTAATTCAAATCCCTGGAGAACACACCGAAAGGACTGGTGCATCCCTTTTCTCATCCGCATTAGCAGGTCTTAGAGCAGAGATCGCCACAGCCTGCTCCTCATTTGCGCAATCTGGGAGGAAGATGTTCCTCCAAAAAAGACGTTTTCTGTCAGGGCCTCAATTTAGTAGAACAGACCGGAAGTAGAAGGTATCTGAAAGGAGATTTACGGGCAGTGGGGCTTTAACCAGCAGATAGAAGCTCCTGCATATTATTGTTTGATTAATAAAAACATTGATAAAAAAGAAATGCCTTAAGTCTTTCATTAATAAATGTGTGGATTAACTCATTTTATTTTATTTTTAAAACAGATTCCCAGTTATTACTGTGTTTAATGCACGTGACTACAGCCCTTGCCTCCTACCCCTGATCAAAACATCCTTCTGACCTGTACTCCTTGTTCTTTTTCAGGCGGAAGTGGTGGTGGCTGCTGAAAGAAGCTCTTGGAAAGCCAGACTCTCTGGCGTTCTTCATGTCTACCGCCTCTGAGACACCTACAATGTGCGACACTGACCTGTGTCAATCCCCAACATTGTTTTGTCTTTGCTACTCCTGTATCTGTTGCTTGTTTTATATTACAATATTGGGTCAAGACCAGTGCCTATTAATGGCTTTGCTTATTTGTCAGTGGGCGTATGGGGTGACGATTCTGGGAGACGCAATGTTTGTGCCACGCACTGATGGTACCGTGGTCTACAACGGGTAAATGGCTACGACTGGTGGTGTACAGAAAGATGGAGAGGTGGGAGGAGACAATATCAGCATGCATTACCATTGTTGGGTAGTCTTGGGCACTGAAACAAGTCTTCCTCGTTCACAAGTCACAGTCTGCACCTTTTTACAACAACCTGCTCTCGTTGTTGCTGTGGGTGCTTTATTGTCCAAACCTATGTAATCACGCATCAGGTTCTCTAACATGAGTTAAAACAAACACGCTATTGTCTGTAGTTTTATTGTATTTTAGTTGTTTGGCCCTGTTTGCCAGCCAGGGTTAATTAAGCAGCACTTCAGGGTTTGTGTCCCTGATTTTTATTAATGTTACAATGGGAGCTGACCCCCGCCATCACCAAGGGAATTGCCAGCAAGTGTCTGGATTTAATAACAAGTCCTGGGGAAGAGAATGTGTTAGACCCTTTGTAACATCTATACATATATTTGGTTATGAGCCTGGATCTGACTGAAAGAGTCTTAATCTTCAGTGTCTGAAACGTATGCCCCCGATCTTTACCTGCCTGCCTGATGATGTGTAGGCCATGGACTGACAAGTCAAGACTCTCAGTGAGTTGGTACCATAGGCTGGGGGCAAGGAAAGGTGTGGGTGAAGCATGACCAAACACAGTGTACTCACTACTCCGTAGATAGAATATTGTACATTAGTACTCGGCGAGGGTCAATGAGCTGGTAACAACAAAGCTCATTGGCCCTCGTCAGTGCGTTACCCAGCCGACAACGCCTTACCTCTGCTGCTGCCTCTCTCAATGTTCATCGCTGATCGTTCCGATTGGCAAGTGTCCACCATGGAAAGGGAAAAGGGACTATATGTAGTCCCTTTTCTCTTTCCATGGTGGCCATTTTCATTGTTTAAATTTGTTCTTCCTATTTTTTTAATGGCTGCCAGTTTCTGGTGCAGGGGCATACTGGAAAGGGGATGGGGGGGTCACAAGTTGATTTGGCTGAGGCCTCGCTCTCTCTTCCCCTCCCCCTCTATATCTCTCTTTCTCTCTCTCTTTCCCGAATACAACAAAAGGGCTTTGAATCAACGTTTCATTACGCACACAGGCACAGGTGCATATGCACATTCCCGCTCATCTCCTTCATGGAGCAAGCAAGGGGTTACTCTCTTAATTTTCAGACGTACACTATTGTCTTTCAATAGAAGCTCCCTACTTGATATAATTCCCTCTGGCTCCCTGCATACAGCTGGCACTCACACTTAGGGGGAATGTAGATTCTTGCCTCCCTCTTGGCTCTGTGCAAAGTAGCTGCATGCATGTCTCTGTTCTCTTAGATTCCTGCCAGCAAACATGAATTCAAAAAAGGCTCCCATAGAATTTGCTTGCAGGATTCTGCCTTCCGTCTCCTCTGTACATCAGACATGTTTATTGATCATTATCTTCCTAAATGCGTGCTGGCAGCTTCCTTTCTCTCACACAGCACCCCCGAAAACACACTGGCAATTCACGGAAGTTGCCCCCCCCCCACAGATCTCTCTTAAAGGACTCTTCCTGAGCAGCCTGACCTCTCACCTCTGACCTTGGGGGTTCCGACACCATCCTATAAGCAGCATGATGTATGACTGGAAGCTTGGGTGGCATCCAGCTTTTGTGCACCGGATATTGAATTGTCACGTCCCACCTGCAGCCAATTACAGGCATTATCCATCCCTATACCACATCCTTTCATGTTTCAAAGTGTGTGCATCCCTGACACCCGTTCTGACAAGGCCTTGGTTGAATGTTCAGACTTGATTACTACTTTCACACGGCATAACGTGATAATTCTTTACAGATGATCTGACTTAAATGTCCTTTACAGGTAATGATCACTGTAATGACAATGAAGAGAACATTTTCCATGTATACTTTTGTTCATTCTTTTCAAGGAAAATAAACTGTTGCAGGGTGGTTACTCTGGAGTGATGCACTTGAAATGTCCCTGGCACTCCAAGTGGCATCACTAGACTAAGGGGGGAGATGGTGGCAGTTATGTGGAGGAAATAAAGTTGCGTTGGTCTATACTCTATACTTGCCTGATATTGAGATGCCTTCATAAACAATGTTTATTGTTTCAAAAGACAATACATTTAAACATAGGCTGCCAGTCCACACTGAGGCAGCATGAAGCAAACATTATGGCTTTCACCCCTGCTATGGGGGGGGGGGGGCATTGCTCTGGCCTACCTAGGCTCGGGCTGGCAGGCTGTGACCAGCCAGCCATGTCTGCCCCACATATCGGGGATGAAAGCCATTTGCACCCTGGGGTTTATCTGGGGTGCGCGTAGTTTATTTTTTTCCTCGTGAGATTGGCTGCGCAAGAGACGCCAATCTCCTGAGGAAAAAAAGATGCCCACCGCCATATGGAAAATGGACTTAGTCCCTTTTCCATGTCTATGGTGTCTGGGAGATGGGAGGAGCACTGCGACTGGAGCACAAAGCCTCTGTCCAGCAGGTGAGTGGGGAAGGAGGGAGGGGGCGAGGAAGGGGTATGGTTTGATTTGTGTGGGTGGGGAGGCAACAGAGAGAGGCTTCCTATTATCTCCCATTTTAAATAATTATTTTTTATATGGCGCCTCGGGTGGTTGGAACCAGCAAGCGCAGAATGTGTATTCTCACCTGCTGTTTCAGCTACCTGATTGGCTCAGCACCGTCCCCCAGTACAAATGTCTTTTCACATATGAAGTAAGGTTTCTGTGCCTGCTAAGTGTGTAATTTACAGGTTAATCAAGGGACATGTGAAATTTAACAATGGAACATTGGTAAATATTGAGTACTTGCGGTAGATGGCAGACCATAGCCACCATGTTTAAGTTGCTTCAGCTGGATTCTCTCTGGAATTGTCAAAATCTTGAGGCCAGAGACTGGCATTCTTTTAAGATAAAGGTGGATATTTGTATCCATCAAGAACAATAGATCAAGAGACCTATTTTATGCCTGGTTTCTAATAATGTCTTTTTTCGTCTGTCGAGGTCATCGTCGTTATCCAAAAAGGGGTAACTTATCTTGGTCGTTTAACGATATACATGGCCACTGGAGATGTATCAACATGGGTGGTCCCAACATCCTTCGCAATGACCAAACTCAAGCAAATCTCCCCCACCTACTATTACACATAAATGCATTTACTACTGTTCTGGAACACAGAGAGGATTCAATCCTTCTGAGTTTCCTCACAGGTTTTCTTACTGTAATGGGTTTTAGGTCTGATTCATCTCGTCAGTCAGTCATGCTGGGAGATGACTTCAATGTCCGGATGGGTCTTACTGCTGCCTACTTGGGGCTGAAAAAGAGAAGGATGAAGTATGTCGAGTGCCCCAGGTAGAGACTCTGGATAGACAGCCAAGAAGAGGAGGCACTCCATTAAGTTCCACAATGGGTTCACTAAACTGATGGATGATAAATGGCAAGGCCAAATCCAATACCCTAGTGCCTGACAGATTGTATTAGGGACACGCTCTAGCCAAATAGATGATCTGTTCCAGTCAGTTGGCACTATGGTTGTCTACATGATATGGAGCCAATATGGAGGGTCGAGTCAGATGATCCCCTCCACCGCTCGTTGGAATGGAACGAAGGTCAGGTTAGTGCTGCGTCTTCGACTTGTGGCTCCGAACTCCAACTGAGCTACTATGGAGGCTCTGTCAAGTGGAGGCCCTTGGATTTATCGAGATTGTCAAATGGTGCTTACTGGACTTGGACCATACCCTGTCAGCTTCCAAGACAAGTAGTGAGTCACTGTTAGCAGACAACACAATTACGGGAAAATCTGCAAACCATATTACATCCCAGTGGAAAAGATGTCCTGAGGTGGGCCTCAATGGCTTGTTTGACACTTAACATGGCATAGCAAAAATAAGCTAATAAGCAGGATAGCTGTGTTGCTGCCTTTGGATGCAACTAGTGGCAGCAAAGGAATACTGCCTTTAGGAACCTTCTCAAGTCAAAATAACTGGGCCTTAGGGAAAAGGTGTGGGGGTGCTACAAAGGCTTCAGCATAGTCCAAGCACAGCCAGGGATTGGAGGCTAGCTGACCTGGTGAAACTGTCACTTCAGAACCACATGGAAGGCAGCATTAATATGTAGGCAGGGCATGCACATTTTATGAAAGTCAATTCCTGCCCACATGTTGAGATTGGAAGATCGGACTAGCCCAGGCCTGATCTATTGGTTGGGGCCGATGAAGTTGTTACTAGCTTTCCTCAACTGTTTTCTATTTAAATGTTCAAAAGTGCTTCTTTGGACTTCTCGAAGTGGGCAAAAGCACCAAGACCATACTGGGATGATGTACGTTTGTTTAAGTTCAGCACCACAGAGCGGTGGTGATGTAACAAAATTTAAACAAGGAGAAAATCACATGTTACTGACCAATCCCACGCCTGCATTCGCATTCCAATGTCCATGCTAAGTAATATTGGGTCATCTCCAGCAGAGGTTGCAAGAAAATGACATATTATTGAAGTTCCAGGTGCGGTGGAACAGTGGAGTTGCGCCTATTTTTAAGTGTATTCTGGGATAGATGTGTCATTGGCAAAAAGGTGCCACATCCTCTCTTTTACCCTGATCTTCCCTGACTCTTTGCCATTCATCACCAGATGGCTGTTTGCTCTCCTCTGCTCAACTCTTGTAAAACCGGAATTATGTATCTTTCAGCCTGTATCTTCCAACTCTCTTTTCATTGCTACTATCAGCCCCCCCCCCACCCCTCGGAGCATTTTCTCCACAGCAGGGAAACGTGAGGTCTATTTCAACAGCATTGTTAGGTCCCAACCCTTTTCACTTCTACAGCCACTGCCACAATAACCAAACTTCTCAACATTTGCAAGATCTGCCATCTCTGCCCCCATCGCTCCACCAAACCCCTTGTATCCACCCTGGTTCTCACTCTCCTTGACTACTACTTGAGTCTCCTACTGGGTCTTCCACGTTTCTCCTTTGCTCCTCTAGACAAATTCCTCAGGTTTACCACATACACCCTCCACAATCTGCCTGGCTCCTCTCCTGCTTGTCCTCACTACCAACATTCTGGCTAGCTAACCATGCACAACCAGTCATTTATAAATCACTTCTCATCTTGAAATCTATTCATGGTTTTCACCTCGCCTGTTCCTGCAACCTCCATCTTGCATTTCTATCCTCCACAAACTCTACTCCCTGGCACCCTCCTGATCTGCCAATACCTTACATGCCCTCTCCCACCTCTTACTTCTGCCCTTCCGCCTCCTTGCCCTCTCAAATGGAACTCTCTTTCTCTGGAAATTTAAAATAACTCCAGCATTCAACACTCCACTCTACCTCTTACTACGGGATGAAGCACCAGTTCCTACCACACTAAACACTCTGTACTTACAACCACTGCACTTACTGTCACCTACCCTCCATTATTCCTCCCTTATCCCTTGTCCAACTTCATTGTTGTCCCCGATCTATGTACTGCTCCTACCCACATCACCAACAGGCTATCTGTGAGAAACCAGAAGGTGTCTCACCTACTAGTCCCTGGGGATCTGTCAACCAGTGGCCAAGACACAGCCATCGCTTTTGTATCCAGTTACTGGGGGTGGACCAGTGCAGGAGGATCACCTCGATGAGGGGTCTGTGTGGAGTGGGAGTGGGACACCGGATGGTGAGAAGTGGCATCCCCTTCCTTATAACACTGTTACCCCATCCTACCAAGTAGGATACGTAGGAACTCCAATCTCCCCCCCCCTTTTACAACATGAACACTTTCTCACGGACAGCCTGCTATGAGAGAAAAGGGACTAACACCTGAGCCGCATACATGACGTGTCCCAATACAATGGTGAGGCAAGGTCAGGCAATTACTGACCATCACACGCACCTAACTTCTATTAAGCTTCCTCACTTGGATAAAAGGCGGAGCACGAGAACATACTCAGAGAAAGGTAAAGTACACGAGGAAACAGCAGTTGGAAAGTGTAAGACCAGGAAAACAGGCTGAAGAATCATGCTGTTAGGATACTTACCTCAGGTAAACGCCTTCGATCCTGGCGGTTTTACCCCAGATTCCGGCTGGCGGGCGGATTGGTTCCCTGACGCCCATCCGTGCTCGTTCCTAAGAGACGCGGATGCACGTCGGGGAAACCAGACCCTGGCAGCTTGGGCTTGCGTTTCAAGCCTCCTTCTGCTGTCAGGGGACATCGGCGCATGCGCAGTGCGGCATGCGCTTCAAGCCTCGGTTCCATGCCGAGAGCTTCTTATTGCGCTCGAGTACGGGAATGAATCGCGTCTTAACGCGGTTCGTTCCTGACTCGCCGCTGCGCTCTCCACCCTGCTGGTTCCTGCTAGCTTAGCCTTGGCCTGGGTTCCCTGTCTTTGGTTTCCTGTTTGGTCCCAGCCCTGAGCCCCTGTGGTGTTCCCGTTTTTTTTCCCTCCTTGGATTCCTGACTTTTGGTCTTTCACCCAGCCCCCTGAGTTTCTCTGGGCACCTTATTCCCTTGGTTCCCGTTTCTCCCCTGGAGCCATCCCCCCTGGGTTCCCTTTCCTTGTCTCCTGGCCATTCCCTTCTGGCATCAGTTTCCCGTCAGTACCAGTTCTCCAGAGGGTCCAGCCTTCATTGTTTTACTGTTCTCTGTTTCTCCTGTTTTGGTATCCCCCACCATTCTCTGCCTGTGTCTTCCAGCCGGGGTACCAGCTCCTGTCTTCAGCTGTTCATCATTGGAGCTCCAGGATACTTCTGCAACATCATCTGGACAAAGTTCACTGGCAAGTTTCACCATACCTTGGAGTTCTATCTTGAGTCTTCTGATCTGGACATTCCTGAATCATCTACCTTCCCTGTCAGTGCTTGCACTGTCCTGGCGTCACGATAATCCGCAGGAAAGTGTCTCTGTGGCGTCAGGAGCGGATCCCCATCCATACCTGTTCTATCAGGACTGGGTGGAGGTTGCTTCCTTACGTCATCTTTTCATCATTTGACTTCCTGCAGCTACAGTCTGGCTTCTCCAGTTCGGCCGTCTTCAGGAAACACAGGTACGCAACGTCCACGTGACGTCCACCTTAACACATGCATTGTATGTGGGAGATACCCATGGCCCTCCCACGTCAAGAATCAAGGTGGGGAGAATTGCCTTCCGTGGTACTGTCCAATGCTCCAAGAACAAAGCAACGTCAGTGAAATCAACACAGCCAGTAAATTGGGGAGACCAATGAAAGACCGGTCTGTGTTAAAGCCAAGGTTGCAAGCAGCAAGATTGTATGGGGAGCGCTGGATCGAACATTGTTTGAAATACATGTGATAAAAGACGCAAGTAAAGTTGAACTGCTGATGAGTGATTGTACTTTGAAACAAAGATACGGGACCTTTGACAGAGTGGTCCGGCACCACATGGGTGTTTAATCGAAGGTCTCTGTAAGGTGTCCAGCTGAAAAGTTAAAGAGTTGTAGAGAATTGTGAATCAAAGTGGTCCTGCGATGGGTCAAGCCAAACCCTGCGCACAATCAAAAGTCTTCAATGTTGATACAGTAAAGAACATTTGTGGCAAAGTTCTGAGCCCGGCAGAGCAAGATCAATTGAAAGCTTTTTGTTAAAGTTGGTCAGTGCCTGGCAGAGGGAGATCAATTGAAAGCTTTGTGTCAAAGTGGGTCTGAGCCCGACTGAGGGGGATCCGGGGTGAAGCAAAAATCACCCGAGAAGGTTTTGTGTTGAAGTGTGTCTGAGCCCTGCAGAGGGGGACCCGGGGTGAACAGAAAATCACCCGAGAATTTGTACATGTGAAACACTAAGGAGAAAGGAACTTTGTTGTTTGTCATATTGCATCAGGCCCTCTGAAAAAGAGACTGAGTGGCAAAGAGACTTTGGCACAGAAGGCCATAATAATGTTGAAGTTTTGAACTGCACCCTCGTGCTAGAGAAACCAGAGATTGTGCAAAGCTCTAGTGTGCCACCTTGTCTCGTATGGAAAATGTGGGGTAGGGAAGCCAACGGCTTGATTAGCCTGACATATAATTTCTTGAACACTTTTCTTTTGCATAACATTGTTTCCCACACTATTTGTATTTAGAAGTAAGGATTGGCAATAGGTATATTAGTACAGACCCTTTTAGTTTGACAAGACACCAATAGGACTCCGTAACTATTATTTGATGGCCGTAGCTTGCTCCCATCTTTAAATGTAGGGTTAGATAGGCATTATGCAAACCCAATTGAAGTTCAATAAACACCATTGAACTGTGATCACTTGTGTCTGTCTTACTGTTTGATATCATGCCTCATATCCAACAACTGTACAATGCATGTCCTTGTTTTGTAGCTCAGCTGTCTACAGGGTTGCCCATCTTTTTGTCTGATACTTTGCAAGTGTTGCAAGTGGCTCTAGCGATGTTAAGACAGTTGTTTGGTGACAGGTGGGGTGTTACTGCATTTATGAGTTTAGTTGTGAGTGCAGCTGAGGATGAGATGGCGGTGACTTGCCTGTCCATAGATAAGGTGAAGTCCAGATAGACACAGAGGGTTTTCACTGCAGTAGAGGCTGTAATAACGATATTCTCGATACTGAAGGAGCTGTATTTATCAACTAGTTTTTTAGGGATTCTTTTGGGCCTACCAGTAGAATTTCTCTTTTTTCCCCATTTAAACAGAGACCGTTGGATGCCATCCAAGCCTGAATGCGCGCATTTGTTCGTAGTTTCCTGTTAGTGGGAGAAGAATTTGTGTGTCGTCGGCATTGTTGGTAAAAGCTATGCCGAATTCTTCAAGGTCGCTGAACAGGAGAAGGGTGAAAAGATTGTAGAGAGTGGGGGAGGTACATGATCCTTTTGGTACTCTGCACTCAATGGGGGATGGAGAGGCTGAAGCCTGGTCGGATAAGACCCTCTTAGCTCAGACCTCCAAGAAGGAGGTGATCTAAGCGGTGGCTTCTGAGGAGAGGTGAGCTGTTTGCACAGGATCTATGGTGAACCAAGTTGAAGGCTGCTGAAAGATCCAAGAGTAGGAGTAGTGAGGAATTGCCCTTGTCCATGGCTTCGAGTAATTGGTTCTTGAGGTCCAGTAGGGCTTATTCTGTACCATGGCACGGGCGGAAGCCCGATTGTCTTGAATCTGTAAGTAGGCAGCTATGTCGAGAATTTTTAGCAGGAATGGCACGGTGGTAATTGGGCAGTAGTTGTTAGGGGAGTCAGGGTCAAGGGTAGGTTTCTTTAACAGTGGCCTTACCCAGGCTTCCTTGAGGGCGAGTGGGACGGTACTGTAAGTGAGTGAAGGAGACATTTATAAATGTAGTGATAAATGGGGTTAGAGCCGGCGCACAGTCTTTGATTAGATTGGCTGGGTATATGTCCCCTTTACATAACAAAAGTTTGATACGCTTCATGATAAGTAGGACTTCGGGGATTGTAACTTCCCTGAAAGCAAATGGAGTAGGTTTGTTAGTGACATGTGGAGCGTCTGTGCGTGGTGAGGTGGCAGAGGGCTTTGATGCTGATGGTGTCTAATTGAGTCTTCATTTTGTTTTGGAGTGTTTTTTATTTTGTTTAACATGGCGTGTTGGATGTTGTTACACCAGGTTTTGTTTTTCTCAGTAGGTTGTGTAGGAGTCGGGGGAATTGTAAGCTCATTGTAAATGGGAAATAACTCTTTGGCTTGGGAGTTCGCTTTCTCAATTCTGGAGTTGTAAGTGGCAGCTTTAGCTTTAGAGATGGCTTGCTTCGATTGTTTGGCAACTGTAAGGTAGGTGTCTCTATGGTGGTGGTGGGGTTTGTTTGCCAAGCGGTTAGTGCTGCTCTTTTGGTGGTCCTGGCATCCAGGAGTTCTTGTGTGAACTATGAGTTTGCATGAAGTATCTGCTTGGCTTTTTTCTTTTCTAATGGGGCGATAGTGTCTAATACCTCTTTAAGAGTGTTAGTACTGTGGGATTGTTGGATGTGGGAGGGGCAAGCGTTGAGGTTTCGAGGAGAGGGAGGATTCTTTCTACAGTGAGTAGCTTCTTTGATCTGGCCACGTTTGCTGGCACAGGGGGGTTTGGGTTCTGTCTTGGTTTTAGGGGTATGAAGAAGTGCAGTAGATGGTGGTCAGTCCATGGGGGTGGAGTGTTGGAGCTAATGTCGGCCGCACAGTTGGGATCCACAATCCAGTCTAATATACAACCTTTGGAGTGGGTTGGTCATTGACTAGTTCGGTGAAACCTAAGTTTTGGATTGCTTTTGCAAGCGCTTTTCCTTTCTTGTCTTTGGGGTCTTTGAAACCTAAGTTGAGGTCGCCTAGGAGAATGGCTCTTGTGTTTGTTTGGAGGTTATCCCCTAAAATGTGGGTGAGGTTAGATTGGAAATCGAGGGTTGGGCCTGGAGGCCGGTAGACACTGTGAAGAGTTATGGTGTCATTTGGTGAGGGAGATATTTTTACCAATAGCATGTCAAAGTTGTCAGCCTCAGTGGTTTTTAGTTGCCTGGCATTAAGAGCTTCTCTGAGAATTAGGGCGACCCCTGCCCCTTTGTTAGAGGTCCTATCTTACCGAAGGATGATGTAGCCTGGTGGTAGGGTTTGGCAGATGGCTGGGCTGAAGCTTCAGTAGCCAGGTCTCGGTAATGGCTATGATGTCTAGGTTAAGATTGGTGATGAGGTCGTGAATCTCTGTGGCATGTGCTGGTAGGGAGCGTGCGTTGATAAGTGCACATTGGACTTATGTTTTCTGGTTGTTTTGTGATTAGATTTTTGTATGGCTGCTAGTGGGAGTAGCAGTTCTGCTGGGTGTTTTTGGCATTGGGATGGGCGTTGGTGATGGCGGGTGGAGGGGAGGGTTGGCTGGGTGTGTTTTGAGAACTTTTGGTGTTCGAACCTTTGGTGGTATGCATTTTCAGACTTTTGGTAAAGTCAGACCTTTTTTTCGGTCCTTTCGCACAGTTCCCTTAAAATGAGCTTGTTAGAGGCCTGTGACATTTGATCAACTCTCTCCTGTCTTTCCAATCAATTACAGGGGTGGACTAGGAACTAAAAAAGGCCCTGGAAATGTTTTTGAAAGTGCCCACTTATTACACAGTGTGAGCAGGTCCGACCCCTTTGTCATGAGAAAATGTGAAATTAAACGGGTAAGCATACAAAGGAGGCCCATGATGTGGAAGCGGACCGGGAAATCTACAGAGTTCCTGTAGGCCAGTCCACTGCTACACTCACATTTCATACATGTAAAGAAAGAGCAGGCGATGGGCTAAACATTGCCGTCGGAATGTGAGATGGCAAACCCTTCCAATGAAGACAGCACAGAACTATACACTGAGATAACATGTTCTGTCCAGGATCATAGTATCGTCTGGGGGCAAAGCCGGATATGGGCCTTTCACTCTTTGTCACCACTGTCTCTAACTGTGTCACCTCATCACCTTTTGTGACTAAGCATTATGATTTCAATGGGGGCAGCAGCCAGTGTTTACATACATCATTTGGAGCAGTGGTCGAAGTGAGCGGGAACGGTTGGGAGCAGTGTTCCACTACTTTTATTTTTTACTGTTAACGGCTCCACTACTTTTTGCAATCATTTTCACCATTCCGGTACTATTCTTAGTGAAGTTAAAGCACACTTCTCCATTTTACCACCGGATATCAGTTACAGCTCAACTGAAATCTGTTTCAACTCAATTGTCTATCAACCAGCATAACAGCACCCCTTGATTGAAAAATGTGTAGCACGTTACTCCCTTCCTTCCTACCGTGTCACACTCTGGAATCACAGTTTAACTACTTTTTTGGTACACTTCTATCACTGATTTGGAGGCAACAGGGTCTAGACCTGTACCATACAGATGCTGTTTAAATAATTACAACTAAACTTGTCGGGTGCAGGTATGTTGCGCTAGTGGTAAGGGGGTGTTACTATCATCAAAGTTCACATGCACAGGTTCATCAGTCTTAGAGAGAGAGAGAAGGGGATAAGTCTTCCTTGCCAGGACTTGGAACTGTGACCTGGCCCATGAACACAGATCTGTGCAACATGTGCTTAAGACATTCAGCTATCTTCAGAATCATAGTCACACTTATCAACATGCATGTCAACCTTGCTTATTGCACATGATCAATGTACTCACCAAAGAAAGGTGGACATGTGGCATATGTTGTGCTATGGCTAATACACAAACTGTATGTACTACAATGAACACAGAATGCATTACCAAATGAATGGATCAATTTCGACCTTGGTCATCATCAACAGACAGACAGCCCGCTTGGTGTCTCAGCAGTGCACTAAATGATATCATATTGCGTTATTTATTTGTATAAAAAAATGTACACTGATTTCTTTGTATCAGGGAGCAGCAGCTCTAGACTGCTTCTGGAACATCTGTTCCTTTGTGGGATGGGATCGGTGGTCTGCAGAGGATTAAGGGGAGCAGTTGGAGCAAGTGGGAGAAGGGCAAGGGTAGATGGCGGCACCTTCATGCTTCTGGCAGCTCACTAAAGTTCCTGAAGACGCTATTCCATTAAACAATCAAAAGTATTGGTAAATCACAAGCTTAATTCACTATAAATCAATAGGCCAATAAAACCAATTTATGAAAAGTAGACAGTACAATTCACAATTCATCAAATGTGTAAAAGAACAAAGTGCAATAGATACCTGAACTGAAGGAACATATCACAAACACCAAAACTCAACACGAATGAAGAGAAAACAAAGACAAGACATAACTAAGCCAATACACAACGGATTCATGCAAGAACATCATAGCGTAATGTAGACTTCTGTGGACAAGAATCATTAAATGATCATTACAATGTTTAGCGAGGCAAGGCGTAACAAACAATCAGCCTATTGCCATGCAATTGGTAAGGACAGATTCACCAACTTAGGTTTCGGCCAATCTAGGTGTCTCTAAAGCCCGGCAAAGTATTGTGCGGGGCCACAGCAATGGCCACCTGCGCTCTGCTCCAACTTTCAGTGTCATGCGGATGACACCCAGCTTTATTTCAGGCTCCCCTCAGCCGCTTCTACTCCTTCTCTCATTCCTGACTGTATGTCTGCAATTCAGGAGTGGTGTGCTGCCAATGATCTCTGCCATAATACGAGTAAGACAGAGATCCTCCTCATCGGAGCATAAGCTACCTCCTTTCCTCTCACTCTCTGGCCTCCCCCTCTGGGACCTCTTCCTGCTCCTACCTTTGAGGCTAAGAACCTTGGGGTCATCTTCGACTCCACCCTCTCCTTCTCTCCTCACATCTCCGACGTCTCTAAGAAGTCACACTATCAGCTGCACCTCCTCAGAGGTATTCTTCCTTTCCTCACTTTCCCCCAGAAGCTCAGTCTCCTGAGCTCTGGTCCTCTCAAGGCTGGACTACTGCAACAGCCTCTTTCCAAATCTTCCTGCCTCTACTCTCCGTCCTCTACAACTTATCCAGAACAAGACTGCAAGATTTGTCCTTGGCCGCAAGCTCAGTGATCATATCTCGCCAGCTCTGAAATCTCTTCATTGGCTCAGAGTGGCGGCAAGGATCAAGTTCAAGAACCTCTGCATTGTCCATAAGGCTTTCTGGGCCTGGGTCTGCATTACCTCCAACTCTCTCTTCCTAAGTATCTCCCACCTCAAGCTCTCTGCTCATTCACCTCCAACTCTCTGAGGGTCAGCCGCTTTTCCAAGCAGAGAGTTGGGAGCAGATCTCTATCTTCGGCTGGGGCCTCCCTCTAGAACAGCCTCCCTGCCTCTCTCAAACTTGAGAAAAACCATCTCCGGTTACGGAAGCAACTCACGTCCTTTCTCTTCGCTTCCACTTTCTCTCTTCTTCTCACCTGATGGTGACCCGTCTGATCCACACACTGGTCACCTGGCCACCCTCTGAACTTGAGCCCAGGTCCCTGCCTGTCCAGTTGCACCTCGCACTGCCTCTTGGGTCCTCCCACACTTCTGGTCTGTATCTGTAACCCTACAGTCCCCTCACTCTGCACTAATGAGCCACCCATTGGCTGCACTTTCTGACTACCTGCACTGAGCCTCCCACCGGCTGCACTTGTGTTTACCTGCACTTCTCCACCCCCACTGCACTTTTCCCCTTCCCCTTCCCTACCGCTTGCCAGATCTGAATGACACAAGGCCTAGTAAGATCATTGTTCTGTCCTCCCTCTGTTACCCCCTCCTTGTCGTACCTAGAAACACTTGTGTACAGGCGCGTTATAAATGCCACATCAAATCATATCATATCATGGGCATCACAGTGGCAAGATGGCATATATTGTTGGCAAGGTATCAAAAAACGTATGCATTGGCAATGCTGGTATTGTGGATACAGCATGCATCACAAATATGTTCTACAGCTGCAAGCCGACATACATTGTGGGCACTGAAAGCATCATGAACATGTTTTTTTCAGTAGTTCTGCTGGCTTATAATGTGGACAGAAGCATCATTTACTGTGTTTAACCATGGCAATGCTCGAATATATTGTGGGCACAGAGATCATGAAAGCGTTATATTTAGTGGTCCTCTGTAGCACCATTCTGCCACCTTTGGTGGCCTTGCTGTGTATGACTCTGTTAGATAAAGGGGATTTATTAGTGGCTCAGTAGGAGAAGCAGATGCAAAACCAGTGGTGTTCACTGGTGCATGTCAAAGGTAGCCGGCCCCTGTGTGCCAGTCTGCTTTCTATGAGTTTGGCAGAATAACTTGAGAATATGTTATACGTATGGACATATGGAAGAGCCCAAGATGTGATATACAAGTGTGCTTTGGGACTGGTTTGCTGCTGATGTGGGAAGAGTGTAATAGGGCTAAAGAGAGCTTAGTCTTGGTTTTGTTAGTGTTGATGTGCTAACGGCTTGGCCTCTGGCCCCCATCTATGGGGGATGTGTGTGTGTAGTGTAAAGTGGTAGGAGATCTTAGAGGGGAGTCAGTTAGACCTGGGACCGGGGGGGGGGGGAGCAAACCTGCACTCCTACTTCTGGCTATTTGACAGACAGGAACCATTTCTCTAGCTCACAATGCCACCTGTCAACCACCCCTCCCCATTGTCTCTCTTTCTCTCTCTCCCTCTCTTTCTCTACCTCTGTCTCAAATAGATGCATTGCATCCCATGAGGAACAAAAACAAGCATCGGCAAGTTGGCAGATGAAGGATAGGTGCAGGTCTGAAAATAGATCACCATGTGGTACCTGCTAAAGGTTATGGGAGGCAAGAACATTTGGTTCAGTGGAAGGACTGCTTAAAATTTGTGGACCGCAGTCAGGCATTTGACCTTATTTAGTGTATTTGTTGGCAATCAGAGAGTTGCCTTAAACCTCAACCTAGCGTGCTCAGTTGCCTGCTGGGACTTTTGCCTGTCGAGACCGGGTAAGGCATTTGTCAGGCAGTGGTTGGGGCAGGAGCCTGAATCCCTGCTAGTTGTTCCCAAAGGCCCAACCCGCAAGCTCTTCTCACATAGTCTAAATGAAATTACCCCCACCTCACACACCCAATGGCCACAACTCACCAGGTTTTGTTGTGGCACCAGGACTTCGGTATCAGAGTGATGTTGCAACTCTGCAGCGGATTCTTGACGATGAAACAAGGAGCAGAAAAGATTGAAGGTGGAGTGTGGAAAAGTGCCTCACTGTGGCCTAAAAAAGGGTGCTGTGGGGCGTGGCGACTTGGCAAAGAGTTCATATTGTGACTTTACTATTACAATGTTTAGAATGCTTGTAGCAGTTAGTACACTCTCCCTGTTACCATATATTGTGGGCAAAGCAGTAATGAACTGTGTTTAACATTGGCGGTGTGGGCATGCATTGTGGACACAAGCATCATGAAAATGTGCTGCAAAATACTTGCATGTACTGTTGGCAACCTGGCATTGATTGGGTTTTTCTCTGTGTTACCGTACATTATATTGCTGTTTACGCAATTATTTGCAAAAATGATGTTTTTCAAATGCACTATATCATCCCATTGTTTTGAATACGTTCTTGGGGAGGCAAATCCCCCACAAACCTCGCTAGGCAGGTTCTCTATGCTTGGTTGTGCATGCAAATTCGGGGGAAATATTAAATCCCCACTACTCAGGAAATTCACCATCTGCCACTTTTTTATGCCATTTAAAGTGGGACACTGTGAGTCTCCATCAAAACTGAAATGCATATTGACAACAAGAGTGCCCTGCCCAGACAAAATTGGCCTCTCGTGCCACTGCTTGTGCTAAGCAGGGCGACACAAAGATACATGCCTTCAAAGTGTGTTCTGAAATGTTGTGCTATGCATGTAATATTCAGCCTTCACATTTAGAAACAAGCATTGGCAATGGCAAAACTTTGGGCTTATGTGTAGTCATGGGAAAGGCACTTGCCAGGCACAGCCGTTGTGGTATTAACTGGACATTGATGGTAGCAGATGCAAAATGGTGCAAGTAGCTGGGCATCTAATAGCAGTGCCTGGCAAAGGCCTAATACTTATCGCCAAGGCTTGTTTTTAACAGGACTTCAGTGAAGGACACACAGAGTGCTTACAAATCGAGTGGCTGAAGGCAGACCTAGTAAAACAGTTTTATTACACCGGATTAGCAACTGTCAGAAGATGGCTTTGAAGAAATGCTGGCAGGCACTTCGAGTGCAAAGTTTGATGCTATGGCTTCATTAAAGCAGGCTCAAAGCTGGAACTTGGTGAGAATTGTCGTAGGGATTAGCATGGCCATTGGCAGTCAATGGGTAGGCACATAACCAAACACCTACAGGCTGTGTGTACTTCCGCTTATGCCATTCCTCCCTATCTGTGCTCTCATGCAATAGATAGCCAAAACAAAAAAAACGCCAACAGGAGGATTCTAGCGCGGAGCGACTGCGCCCATAGATAAATACTGCAATCAAGAACATATACCTCTGTAGTATAAGAAATAACCACTGGGTGGCACTAGTCTAAAGGCTAACAACCATAACAGTATTTATATTGCAAGACCTTATCCGAGAAGAATCGCTGAAATGCTAACTTGTGAAAGAACGAACACTCCGTGAAGTTCACAGCCTTGCACTAGCTCTTACCTTTCATAATAAAAACTCTATAACCGTCTACCTCCTAATCACAAGCTCATTACTTTCTGAGTTGCAATTAACTCCTACTAAAAAGCGAAAACAAATCTTGCAAAATTGCAAGTGGTTGCCTGGTAGAGTTAATGGTGGATTTAGACGATTTGCCGCAAGTGGCAATTTCACCCAGGTTAAATCTGGACATTTTTGGAGGGAAAATGCCGGATCACTTTCCAGCTATATGAGCCCTGAACAATCTACGCCCCATTGAAACAAAAAGCATCAACCCCCCACTATTACACAGGCCTAGATCAGTAAAAGAAATGACTCGTGCTGAGCGGTCCAGGAACGGAATTCGCCCATAAACTAATCCCAAAATCGCGGAACATGGATTTGAAGTCTCTGTGGGTATTGACGTGCCCTGAAACACCTCATTGTCACAAGCAGGTGGACAATTCGCCTCCATTAAAAACCAGCAGCCCCTGTTATTGAGACCTATATCAGTAAAAAAAAGAAAAAAACACGACACACGCTGTTACAGGAAAGCCAACCATTCATAAAGTGCTCCCAAGATGGCGGACCATATGTTTGAAGACTCTGTGCGTGCCGGCGCACGCTTTTTAAAATTTTATTTATTTTTGTATTTGTAAAGCGCACTACAGCCCACGGGCATCGAGGCTCTGTTCGAAGCAGATGTCTTAGTTACAACATTATGAAGGATTGCTTGCGGGTTACAGACAGTAGAACCTAGGCATAATGAACGGGCGGCAGGTACGTTGTATATCATATGTAGCGTAAATCCTAACTCATAGCATACAACAAGGTTACAGTGCACGTGTGCAGGGTTAAAGAAGAAGGGCGGCCACAGAAGTCCTGGTGGCCTTTTATACAAACAGCCACGTTTTGATGGCTTTCCTGAAGGCTGTGTGTGATTCAGTGCTCATTATGTGTGTTGGTAGGGAGTTCCATTGGGACGCAGCGATGAAGGGGAAGCTAGAACCTCCAGCGCGAGCCCTCAAGGTTTTGGGAACAGTGACCATGTTAGTGTAAGCCGTTCTTGTAGGTCTGTCCGAGATGGGATTAGCAAATCTCTGGGAGAGATATGGCGGTGCAGTATTGTTGAAACATTTTTGGGTGATGGTGAGGGTTTTGAAGGTGATGCGTTCCTTGATGGCGAGCCAGTGGACTAGTCTGCTGGTAGCAGAGAAATGTTGTCACAAGCAGGTGGACAATTCGCCTCCATTAAAAACCAGCAGCCCCTGTTATTGAGACCTATATCAGTAAAAAAAAGAAAAAAACACGACACATGCTGTTACAGGAAAGCCAACCATTCATAAAGTGCTCCCAAGATGGCGGACCATATGTTTGAAGACTCTGTGCGTGCCGGCGCACGCTTTTTAAAATTTTATTTATTTTTGTATTTGTAAAGCGCACTACAGCCCACGGGCATCGAGGCTCTGTTCGAAGCAGATGTTTTAGTTACAACATTATGAAGGATTGCTTGCGGGTTACAGACAGTAGAACCTAGGCATAATGAACGGGCGGCAGGTACGTTGTATATCATATGTAGCGTAAATCCTAACTCATAGCATACAACAAGGTTACAGTGCACGTGTGCAGGGTTAAAGAAGAAGGGCGGCCACAGAAGTCCTGGTGGCCTTTTATACAAACAGCCACGTTTTGATGGCTTTCCTGAAGGCTGTGTGTGATTCAGTGCTCATTATGTGCGTTGGTAGGGAGTTCCATTGGGACGCAGCGATGAAGGGGAAGCTAGAACCTCCAGCGCGAGCCCTCAAGGTTTTGGGAACAGTGACCATGTTAGTGTAAGCCGTTCTTGTAGGTCTGTCCGAGATGGGATTAGCAAATCTCTGGGAGAGATATGGCGGTGCAGTATTGTTGAAACATTTTTGGGTGATGGTGAGGGTTTTGAAGGTGATGCGTTCCTTGATGGCGAGCCAGTGGACTAGTCTGCTGGTAGCAGAGAAATGTTGTCACAAGCAGGTGGACAATTCGCCTCCATTAAAAACCAGCAGCCCCTGTTATTGAGACCTATATCAGTAAAAAAAAGAAAAAAACACGACACACGCTGTTACAGGAAAGCCAACCATTCATAAAGTGCTCCCAAGATGGCGGACCATATGTTTGAAGACTCTGTGCGTGCCGGCGCACGCTTTTTAAAATTTTATTTATTTTTGTATTTGTAAAGCGCACTACAGCCCACGGGCATCGAGGCGCTGTTGCAAGCAGATGTCTTAGTTACAACATTATGAAGGATTGCTTGCGGGTTACAGACAGTAGAACCTAGGCATGATGAACGGGCGGCAGGTACGTTGTATATCATATGTAGCGTAAATCCTAACTCATAGCATACAACAAGGTTACAGTGCACGTGTGCAGGGTTAAAGAAGAAGGGCGGCCACAGAAGTCCTGGTGGCCTTTTATACAAACAGCCACGTTTTGATGGCTTTCCTGAAGGCTGTGTGTGATTCAGTGCTCATTATGTGCGTTGGTAGGGAGTTCCATTGGGACGCAGCGATGAAGGGGAAGCTAGAACCTCCAGCGCGAGCCCTCAAGGTTTTGGGAACAGTGACCATGTTAGTGTAAGCCGTTCTTGTAGGTCTGTCCGAGATGGGATTAGCAAATCTCTGGGAGAGATATGGCGGTGCAGTATTGTTGAAACATTTTTGGGTGATGGTGAGGGTTTTGAAGGTGATGCGTTCCTTGATGGCGAGCCAGTGGACTAGTCTGCTGGTAGCAGAGAAATGTTCCCTTTTTGAGATGCCGGTGGCAGCCGGAAGACATTGTTCTGTATGGTCTGAAGTTTTTTGATGTTTTTACGGAGGTGCCCACTACGAGGGCATTGCAGTAGTCTAACCGGGATCCAATTATAACCCTTGTTATGGTGTGGCAGTTCTTTTTGGACAAGAAGGTCTGGCTGCATTGATCAATTTTGAATGTTTTGCCACAGCGGATGCAATCGCATTGACTTGTCTGCTCATGGTGAGGCTGGAGTCTAGGAAGACCCCTAAGGTTTTTACTGCCTGAGAAACTGGAATAGGCGTGTCATCGATGATGGAGTTGTACTTTTCGTCCCGTTTCTTTAGGGTTGCCGGGGCTCCAATAAGTAGCAGCTCAGTTTTTTCATTGTTGAGGCAAAGCTAGTTTTCTGCCGTCCAGGTTTGAATGTTGGAGTAAATGGAGTTCAGCTGTTCCATGTCAAAGTCATAGTCGCCGGTGAGGGGGTTGAGCGCCTGCGTGCCATCCGCATAATTGGTATATGATCTGTCTAGCTCATCCATGAAACTGAATAAAGGCTTCTTGAAGAGGGTGTAGAGGGTGGGAGAAATGCAGGAGCCCTGCTGGACACCGCATTTGATAATATCTGGGTTGGCGAAGGCTTGGTCCGAGAAGACTTTCATAACTCTGCCCTGGAGGGCAATCCAAGCTGTGGTCTTGGAGGAGAAGTTGGCAGTGGACGACAGGAGGTGGCAGAGAGTACTGTGATCCACAAGATCAAAAGCTGCCAATACGTCGAGTAGTAGGAGGAGAGCCGGTTTGCCAGCATCTCTGAGATCATCAATTTGGTTTTTGAGGTCTAGAAGTGCAGTTTCAGTCCCATGGCCTGGACGGAAGCCTGACTGGCGTAGACCAAGGAGGTGATTCGCTTCCAGGAAGTTTTAGACCTTCAGATAGGCTGCTTTGTCTAGGAGTTTTAAAAGGAAGGGGACTGTAGTAATGGGCCTGTAGTTCCCTGGGACGGTTGGGTCAAATGCGGGTTTCTTCAAGAGCGGGCATACCCAGGCTTCTTTGAGACATGCAGGGACATGCCCAGAAGTGAAGGAGGTGTTGATAAAAGCTGTCAAGAAAGGGGCTAGGTTGGAGGCGCACTCTTTGATAAGTTGTGCAGGACAGGCATCCCCTTTATAGTTGGAAGGTTTGATTGATTTGAGAAGAGCAATGACTTCCAGTTCATTCATCTCCTTGAAGGAAAAGGAGGGGGAGTCATGGGTGGTCTTACAGTGGAGGTCAGCAATTTGTTAGCTTAGGGCCTGTTGATGGGCAATGATTTTGCTTTGCAGGAGGTTGCACTTGTCAAGCATGGCAGACTGGACACTATTACACCAGTCTGCATTTTTGGGGATGGAGGGCAGAGTGGGAGCTGGTGATTCCAACTCTCTGAAAATAGCAAAGCTTTCTTTGGAGCCTGATTTTGCGTTGGCTATCCTCGTATTGAAAGAGTTGCTCTTGGCTTTGATGATGGCAGCTTTACATTCTTTGGCAATAGACTTTAATGCTGCTTCAGTAGAGTGACAAGGTTTGGCTAACCAGGCGAAGTGTGAAACTCTCTATCTGGCGCGCATCTCCAGAAGTTCAGATGAGAAGCAGGTGTTTGTATGTTTATTTTGCTTGGCTTTCCTGAGGGTAAGTGGGGCAATGGCTTCCACTGTGTGGGTGATGATGGCATTGTAGGTGGCGGCCAGGGTATCTGGGTCTTTGGAGAATGGTGCCTTGAGGCACAATAAATCCAGGGCCCGCCCTAGAGCAGGAGCGTCCCAGGCAGTGAAACAAAAATCTGGCCGCTCCCCACCCCGCGCGTCCCTTTTCAATGCTGGGGGTTGAGGCGACAGACTGAAAGAATGCGCCAAATATTTTTTTTAACTCTGTGCTTCCACGATGGAGCAGGGAGTTAAACGCGGGAATAGGGCGCCGATGCTAATGCTAATTCTAATGAAAACCACCCGCTCCAACGCCAGAGCTTGGCGATAATCACTTCAATAGGACGGATGATGCAAAAGCATCAGTGCCCTGTTGTTATTAAATGCTCCCCGCTCCCACGCTGGAAAGCCCAGCGCCAGCACAAGAACGGGGCGCATTTAATTTCAATAGTGCGCTTGCAGTGCCTTTTCCCACCACACCAGCTTGGTGGAGACCTTGAACGACTCCCCCAAGATGGTGTGGCAGGGGGGCTACTGGCACCCCGGGTGGTCACCCGGGAGGCCCTGCCCTAAGGCCGGCCCTGACTGAATCACCTCATTATCACAAACGGGAGATAAAACCATGGTTCAATTACCCCGCCACCAATCACCAATTAGCATGACAAAAAGCCCACAGCTGAAAATGTGTCTCTGCATCAAGATCCCAATTGACAGAGGAAATATGGTATAAAAGCGGGGTTCACAAGCTTAGGGATGTGACAGTTAGGAGTCGGTATGCTGAGTTGTCCGTACTGTGTGGCGATGCAGTGAAGAGGCAGAACAGAGGACATTCTTTATCCCTGAGAAAGCATGCTGCATAGTCTCTAAATTGTAATGTGTTGAGTTTACATAATGTTTACTCATAGGCATCTCTAAAAAGCACCTTGAGTTGCTGTACATTGCGTTCTGTTGTGTTCTACACCTAAGTGCCCTTGGAAAGGCACACTGAGTTGTGCATTTCATATACCGTTGTGTTTCACATTGTGGGCATCCCTGGGAAATGGATTGCATTGTACTAACAGCCAGGTATCACGAGGATGGCGCACTGAGTTGTGCATTTCATATACCGTTGTGTTTCACATTGTGGGCATCCCTGGGAAATGGATTGCATTGTACTAACAGCCAGGTATCACGAGGATGGCGCACTGAGTTGTGCATTTCATATACCGTTGTGTTTCACATTGTGGGCATCCCTGGGAAATGGATTGCATTGTACTAACAGCCAGGTATCACGAGGATGGCGCACTGAGTTGTGCATTTCATATACCGTTGTGTTTCACATTGTGGGCATCCCTGGGAAATGGATTGCATTGTACTAACAGCCAGGTATCACGAGGATGGCGCACTGAGTTGTGCATTTCATATACCGTTGTGTTTCACATTGTGGGCATCCCTGGGAAATGGATTGCATTGTACTAACAGCCAGGTATCACGAGGATGGCGCACTGAGTTGTGCATTTCATATACCGTTGTGTTTCACATTGTGGGCATCCCTGGGAAATGGATTGCATTGTACTAACAGCCAGGTATCACGAGGATGGCGCACTGAGTTGTGCATTTCATATACCGTTGTGTTTCACATTGTGGGCATCCCTGGGAAATGGATTGCATTGTACTAACAGCCAGGTATCACGAGGATGGCGCACTGAGTTGTGCATTTCATATACCGTTGTGTTTCACATTGTGGGCATCCCTGGGAAATGGATTGCATTGTACTAACAGCCAGGTATCACGAGGATGGCGCACTGAGTTGTTCCACATTGTATAGTGTGATATTGCGTTCTTGGTGGCCTCGTGAAAGGGCATTGCACAGAAAAAAGCATCCAGATATCCCAAGAGAATGCATTGAATTGCTTCATTCCATGTACCTTTGTGTGTCATGCGTGGATGGTCCATGAAGGGCACTGCAGTTTCATACATGGGTCCTTCGGTGAAGGTGCATCACCACATGTTAAGCCCTCTGCTGCTCACAGCTAGACATCCCTAGCAAAAGCTTTGCATTGTTTTACATATTGTCTCATATTTAAATATCCCTAAGAAAGAGTTCTAAATGTGCACTTTGTTGCACTCACAACGCGGCATCCCTTAAAAAGCACATTGCAGAGTTATATAGAGTGGCCTGTTGTGCTCCACATCTTGGGTCCCCGGGATGCCACGTTGGTTTTTCCATTTCATATACTGTGTGTCCCATGTGTGGGCATAAATTAGTTGGCACATTGAGTTGTGACACTTTGTAGACAATTTTGTCTCTCAGATCAAGGTGTCGCAGTAAAAGAGAATTGCCTTGTACTCACATCTAGTTATTCCAACACTGAACCAATGACTGATTCCATTTCGTATACCGTTGTGTTCCGAGCATTGCCACATGTTACGCTCCATGTTGCTCACAACTTTATATCCCTAACTAAAGTCTTATATTAATTTACAAACTTTCTCACTGCTAACATTCCCTAAGAAAGCGTACTGCATTGTTTCTAAACTGCACTCTGTTGCGCTCACAAAACAGGTATCACTAAAAATCACACTGCATTTCTCTGTGCTTTGCACTGCTGTGTTCCACATCCGGGTGTTCCCCGCAATGAGCGGTTCCTTGCTCCTTTTATATACTGCTGTGCTTGAAATCTGGATGTTCTTTTCGTATATTGTGGTGGTTAATATCCAGGTGTGGCTCTGATTGCGCACTGCATTGTGTACTCGCTTCTAGGTATGCTTAAGATGGCACATTGAGTCGCTTTATTTTGTATACCACTGTGATTCATAATTGAGTGCCCCTTTGAGAGTACAGAGACACTTAATGTGCTCCGTGTTGCCCACAGCTACATAGACCCAACTGAAGTGCCTTGCGTTGTTTTACTCTCCGTCCCACATCTAACATCTTTGTGTGGGCATGCTGCATTTTGTCTAGGCTATATTTTTTGTGTTCATATATAGGTATCACTTAAAAGCACATTGCATTGCTGTATGTTGTGTTTCACATCTAGGCATCCCCAAATGCCCAGCATTAAGCATAGTACACCCACCATTTCAAATATATTCCAAATGTAGACCTTCTTAGAGTAGAAGCGCACTGCAGTCTGTTATCTTGTTTATGCACTCAGGCCGCCTCAGGTAAGAGATACCCCACAATCGTACAATACTGTCAGCATCATCATCTGTACGTTTCCCAGACGTCAGTGTATGACACTGCGCAGTGACAACGGGACACCCAATAAAGGGCAGCCGAGTCAGGAGGCAACTATCCTACAGGCGCAACACTAATGCTATACAAACACCACCCTTCACAGAGTTAACCCAGAAAACAACTCAGGAAAGTGGATACATGATGTCAAGAGCCAGAACCTTGAACCGTCCCACAGCTAGCACCGTATTAAACCCAGTGGGGGCCCCTAAGCAGTCGAAATGTAGGGGCCGCCCCTCACAAATGATCTCCTAATTCATTTTTTATTTTCTGCACCGCTTTATTTTGATCTGTTGTCGTGGGGCCCCTAAAATGAGTGGGGCCCATAGGCCGGCCGGTGCCTACTTGACCTAATGGATAAATCGGCACTGCCCACAGCCCACCTTACATGTGTCAAACTCAACAATACAATTTTGGAATGGAAACTTGTCCCACTCATCATGGCACTGATGCCCATGACCACATGACCCTGAGAATAACCCTCAAACTATGCACTCCTTTCATCAGCACAGACTACCCACCATCCGCATTCCTGGTAGCATCAGATGCAGCATCCCAATCTGTGATCTACAGCACCTGTTTAGCAAAAAAAACATCAGACTTGAGGAAGCTGCCCATCTGCAAAATCAATCAACTATCTGACAACTTGGAGCCTGGCTCGCACACAGAACATGGAACCAACAGTGGACATCCAATGACACTGACAGGTAATCCAGAGACAGGAGACATTGTAAACTACAACCTGATCAATGCCCCCTTGCATCACTTAAGACAGAGCAGAGATTGACTACATATTCAGCAAAGGAGGACCCAACATGGCCGTAATAGAAAAATGCTTGTCAGATGATTACAAGGTAATAGCATACACATCCATCCCCACCAAATTCAAACTCATCCAGATCTGCAAAGGAAGAGGAGGTATCGCTGTGGCACACAACCCCTCACAATCTTGACATCACAACACCTGGGCTTCCTGGACTGTGATCCCCCGCACACTCAACCACCAAACAAAACTCTTTCCTGCTCATTTACAGACAACCATCATGCAACCCAAACTTTGCAGATGTAACTGTTAGCCCAGTGATACAAAACCAACATCTAACAGTCCTTGGACACTTTAGTGAGTCAGCAAAGTTTATTTGCTGACTGACCGAAGCCATTAAAATCAAACACAATACAAATATTACAAACAATAAATATGATAAAATAACCTACCTATCAGTACAAACACTTCAGGGTAATGCACTAATGCACTTATAATAAAATGATATAATTAAGCCAGGTAACAACGGTACAGCTTCTATTGGAAGATACACATATCCCCGCCCCAAGTTTCATGTATGAATGATAAAATATCAAACATAAAATTCTCCTCTTCCGAGTGCATTATTAAAAACATAGCTTCTGCATAGCTCCTAATATTATTCTTTAAAAAATGTGGCCTTAACCATCTTCTTCTTAGCTCTATACTTGCATATAAATAAGAAATGTACAAGGTTTTTGGTTTTTCCCATCCCACACGGACATATTTTGTCCGAATCTGTCCATGGTGTTCTGGATCGCACCGGTAAGACATTTAGCCTTAACCTTTGTAATAAAGCTTCGGGGGGTGGGGGCCTCACTGCACAGCACCCTGGTACGTTTTCATAGATTGCAGTCTTAAAATGTGCTTCTGGGTGTTAGTCCATTCATCATGGTCTACGCACTCCCTGATCAACCTTCTCCGTTGCTGTTTAGTCAATGTGCGTAAATTCTCTAGGTTGCCCAGCCCCCATTTATCCAATAGGTTCACTCCTTCTGAGAGCCACTAAAATGTACCCCGTACAGTGCAACTCAACATTTCCATTAGGGCATTCTTGATATTAGGGTTGCATGCTTGGGTTCGAGATTACCCTATAAGGAGAAGCCCCACAGCTCACTGCCGTACAGGATTGTCGAACTTATCTTAAGATTCAGAACTTCAAGGCACTTTTCCAGCCTTTTCCCCTGCACAAATAATTAAACCTTTGAAGACCATAAACTTGCTTCCATCTACATGGCCAGCTGGTTAACATGGGCATCTCCCACATCTCGAGAAGAAAACTCTGTGATTTAGTTATAGGTAGTGACCACTTGTATTGATTCACCACCTACCCCAATGTCTGCCCTTTGCAAAAACCACAATCTTTGTCTTCAATTTAATGAAAGAGTATGTCTTTTGAGAAAGTCGTCTGCATACTAAAGACTCTGCTGTAATCCCCCTTCAGTGAGATCCAACAGTGCTGAATCGTCGGCATATCGAAGGGCCCTAGAATGTACCCTGTTCAATTTTCCTGGTATCACCTTAAAAATTGACTTATGTGGGTTAAAATTGCATAAAAACAATGAAAATAAAAGAGGGGCCAGCAGGATCCTCTGCAAATGCCAGCACGCCTATTTTAGTCAGCTTCCCCCATAAGAGATTCATATCAATGGAGTCAAAGGTTTTAGTTAGGTCGAGGAACGCTACATATCTTTACTGCCTCTGACCTTCACATATTTTTCAATAAGGGTTTGCAATACAAAACAATGGTCTAAGGCTGAGAAACACACTTGGTTTTCTGGCAACTTGTTATTCTCTCTTGCCCAGGAAAGGAGCAGGGAGGCCAGGCATCCACTAAATATTTTACTTGAAATAACTAACAGGGAGATATGGTGGTAACAGTGAAGGTGTGCCGTCTTACCTTTTGTAAAGATCGGAATTAATAGGCTCCTAGTCCACGAGCTCAGGAACCTCCTTATCGCAACTATTGCATTATAAAGCTGTGTTAATACAGACGCCCATGTTTCAGGCTGCCATGCATAGCTTTCCAGTCTTATCCGGTCAGGGCCTGCGGCTTTACCTATTTTTGAAAGGGAAATCTGCGTCTTCATTTCTGCTTTATCAAAAGTTAAGATCTCTACTTGTTGAGGAGCTGTATCTTCTAAAGATTCCTTTTACCATGAGCACAGCAACGCGTCAACTCCCGAATCACAAAGTACAAACAACCAACGTCACGAGAAGCTACAAAACTTTATACCTGGAGGAACCTGCAAATTATATGGAAGTGTCCAAGTCCAACCCCAACAACCTGGAACTCTTAATACCAGAAGGAATTTTAGCAACTCTAGAAATTTGGATAACCAAAGTACTTGACAATCTCACCCCACAAATGCTACCCAAAAAGTATGTTGTACATATTTTTATTCGGTATAACAACCATAAAAGCATCTTAACAAAACATAAAAACATACAACAACAGTAACTATTAAAAATACATGTCGATAAGACAGACCGCAGGAACAACCGCTAGCAGAGCTAAGAGGATCCTCTGCCTTGGAGAATGGATCTTTGCGTTAGAAACCCAAAAACAAAAACGTGGGTATAGAAAGGGATTATCGGCCAGGGCTAGAGAAAGCATGGCTATCAAGAATAATCATGAATGACTGGGCCCTTTGAAGATCTTTTCTGTTCTACATATCAGGTTTTGAACTATTCTTTTGGACAGTTAGCCACAGCAAAAGGAAGCCAGACTTGAGTTCTTCACCCCACGTTTTAACTGTGTTATTGGGGCCTTAAGCCAGGCTCAAATAAGCCTATGTTTGGGACTTTGATTGATTTGTTGTTTGGAACCCTGTATTGCAAATATCCTAGAGTTTCTACTCACACGTAACTTAAGCACTTTATTCTATGGTCATAAATAAAATATGTTTAATACACTACTGAACTCCTGTCGTGGTCTAAGGTCGCACTCTCCGCTCATCCTTTGGCAGTAGGCTTCGTGACTTAGTAGCTGGTTTCCTTTTCATGGAAACACATATCCACATGCCATTGTTTGCTTTACTGTTTCATCGCCAATAACATTGTTATTTAGTCTATTTGTTTTTCATGTGTTGAATATGTATATTTGTATTATGTTTTTATCGTCGCTTACCTATGGTTTACCTCACAAGGTGTCCCTTTCTTCAGCTAGTGCATTTCCTTTCCCTTCTCATCTCTACAAAAGTACATTTCACAGCTAAAAAGTCTTTTTTCTGCATTTTGTGATCTAATATAGTTTAATTCTGTGTGCTTATAGTCTTTTGCTTACCTTTTTAAAAAAGCAACAATTTCTCGTGTTGAGTACCTCAGAAGCTGTCTTGCTCGTGATCAAATAGGTGCAGTGTATTGTGGGTCACATCTTTCACCTAAAAATGTGCCTGTTTTCTTCTAAATCTGCAGACCTCTGTTGTATTTGTAGTTCATTTTAATCTAAATCTAATGTTCATTTAAGGTGTGTGTTCAAATACTTTACATTTAGTTGTCTGTGCTGTGTCGAATGCCATTTCCCAATGTCTTTTGTATCTTGTTTTGTATCATTTAATGACAAACCAGTCCTCCACTTCAGAATTCTTGATCTGGTATGTTTTTCTGTTTCAATAGACCTTGTTTTTTCTCATTTTGGTGAGATAGCTAGCTTCATGATTCTTGGCAAGGGTAGATGGGGAAAATGTCAAGCACTCTAACGTATGGCTGCAGCGTTGAAGCTGATGATGATGGCTGTGTATTAAGTAAAAACCAACATTTGTTACAAAACAGAGAGCACATTATTCTGAAATGCCCCACTCTGGGAATCACTTGAACTTTCTGGCTGGTGCGAATTAATTTATAATTTAGCATGGCTGGAAACAGGGTATTTCTTTGCTCGAATTTCGAGTGAGGAGGAAGCCATGGCCTCCATAGCTGTCGTCAAAATACTGCATGAGGCAGGTTTAGTCAAGCCAACATGGTAATATGTATTTGTTGTTTTCTCCATTCTTCCTTGAGTATATTTTGTGATGATTACAGTGTAGAGAATGTTAGGTAGTCATTGGAAACAAGTGATTCTTGTAGGTTTTCTTTCTTTTTTTCTAGTTTTAAAAACTGAAATTGTATATGAGTTATGTTTCTATATATTTGAATTTGAATTTTGATTAATATACTTGTAGCCGGATGGCTGTGCATATATAACAATTATTACTATACAATGACAAACACAGAAAATTGTTTCAAATACATAGTCCAATATTGCAACCTCTAAAATGTTAACATAAAAGAAGTCTCATAGTTAGTGTATCACATATTACATATCCTTCAAACCATAACATAATAATATGATTAACGATTCAATGTTTCCTATAATGTCTTGTGAACATCACTGCAGATGAATTCTAATGTGCTCTGTGATAGGTCTATGCTTAAATCTGATGATACAAAATTTAAAAACACTTAGAAATATCCACAAGTCTTAAATAAAATAAAACTATATAATATATAAGAGTACAATCATCTGCATTCATAAAATATTGCCATGTGTTGGAAAGATTATTAATATCCAAGATGTATGCTTTAGCTTGTTTAAGGTTGAGTATGAACAACCAGAATCACAAATAAAAAACAACATTTTTGCAAAAAAGAAAGTGACGAGCTACTGGAGTAGTGATGCAGACATGTCGGTGTTCTAGCCCACTCTCTAGTGGCATAAAACACAGCACAACAGGATTCGGTACACCTTTGGCTCCAGGTGAAAGGAATTGAGCTCTTCTTAAGTGTCTTTGCAACATGGGTAGGAGCCCACTGCAAACCCCTGATTCACTATGGCCTAAGACATTGGTCTCCTCAGTTCCTGGACTGCTCCCAAATGATCCCTTTCATAGGTGTATTCATTGGTAGTGGCTGCGGATCAACCTGGTTGGTTGCCCTATTGTCTTTGAGAGTCACCACAAATGCAAGTTTCCTGGTTCAGCAGTATTCTAAGGTCTATGAAGACACCGGTTTCAGGACACCCATCAAATTGGAGGGAATGCTCAGAAATCCTCCAGGTAGTTAAGCCATTGGCTCCTTAGCTAAAGGGGCATGTTATTTTTTGTGCTAATAAGGACGCACAACTAAGGCCCTGATTCATGTAAATAATTTACTTGTTAAACAGGGATTTGCGTGCCATTCTGCCGGCAAATCCCTGTTTGGCGAATGGGGATTTGCGGGCCATTCATTTTACGTGCAAATAATTCCATGAATCAGGGCCTTAGTGTCTGCATATTACGTGGGCAAGCGAGGTAGCAGAATCTGCAGGGCTATTGCAGTGGATGCAGTTAGGCCTTTCAAATGGGCAGAACTCAATCTCCATGGGGTTCATACACTCCAGGAGTGCAGAATGCTCTGACGGACAGATTGAGCTGGGTGTTATCTTCATCTGTGATTTCTCACTCTCCCGTCCAAGGTTCACCCAGGTGTGTCTCCAGCATGGCTACCTGGTAATAGTTCTATTTGGGTCCAGTGAGAATGTGCTGTGTCCATATTTTGGTTGAGGCACCAAGATGCCTCAACATGGGGTAGGCACCAAGATACCTCAACATGGGGTAGGCACCATGCAGATGCCCCTTCAATTGACTCTTGCATCTGTGTGCTGGTGCCGCCCTGCAACATGGGGTAGGCACCATGTATTTGCCCATGATTTGACTCTTGCATTTGTGCGCTACAACCGTCCTGCAACATGGGGTAGGCGCCATGTATTTGCGCATTACTTGACTCTTGCATCTGTGTGCTGCTGCCGCCCTGCAACATAGGGTAGGCACCATGTATTTGCGCATTACTTGACTCTTGCATTTGTGTGCTGCTGCCACCCTGCAACATGGGGTAGGCACCATATATTTGCCCATTATTTGACTCTAGCATTTGTGTGCTGCAGCCGTCCTGCAACATGGGGTAGGCACCATGTATTTGCCCATGGTTTGAATCTAGCATCTGTGTGCTGCAGCCGCCCTGCAACATGGGGTAGGCACCATGTATTTGCTCATTACTTGACTCTAGCATCTGTGTGCTGCAGCCGCCCTGCAACATGGGGTAGGCACCATGTATTTGCTCATTACTTGACTCTTGCATTTGTGTGCTGCTGCCACCTTGCAACATGGGGTAGGCACCATGTATTTGCCCATTATTTGACTCTTGCATCTGTGTGCTGTAGCTGCCCTGCAACATGGGATAGGCACCATGTATTTGCCCATTACTTGACTCTTGCATTTGTGTGCTGCTGCCACCTTGCAACATGGGGTAGGCACCATGTATTTGTCCATTGTTTGACTCTTGCATTTGTGTGCTGCTGCCACCTTGCAACATGGGGTAGGCACCATGTATTTGCCTATTATTTGACTCTTGCATTTGTGTGCTGCTGTCGCCCTGCAACATGGGGTAGGCACCATGTATTTGTCCATTGTTTCACTCTTGCATTTGTGTGCTGCTGCCTCCCTCGAACATAGGGCCAGGCTCAATGGATATGATCACTGTTTATATCTCATCTGCACTTTGAGTATGTTGTTTTACTTTGCACGTTCTACAATGTTGCAACTCACTTCCTATGCTTCCTTTCCTGTACCCTGAAGCACTGAAACTAATCTCTCAAGCGTAAGCGCCGAGATACCTTAAGGTGTTGCACGCTATACAAATAAACAAACAAACAATCAACCAAACAAACAAACAGGACCATCTTCTGTCTTGGGAGAGAGAATGTTGTTTTCATCCCATGGCCTTGGGCACTCCTCTTTACCTTTCCTGGGTTTCCACTATTTTTAATGCACTCATGAAAATCAAGATGGAGAGGGTAACTGCAGACAATGAAATCATGGTTTCCCCTCCTACTCCAGATATCTGTCTCCCCAAAGAGGACTCCTACTCTGCCTCCGGCTCTTCTCCCTTGCCAGGTCCTTTTGATCCAGTCCCTCTTCAGAGTTTGGAGTGCTCAGGAGAATGCTCCATAGGAATGCAAGACCCTAAGTCTGCAGCTTGCCCTTCAACCTGAAGGCTCCTCAGGGGCACTGGATACCTTTCTCCGCCTGGTATATCCTTAAAAATCTTGAGTGCCTCACTTGTGATCCGGCTAGAGTTCTAGATTACGTTTAGTAGGCTTTCATCCTGGGGTTGGCACTTTCCTACTTGAGGGCTCGCCTGGCATCTATTAGAGCCTTGATGTAGTATATCTCCAATGGAATCACATGTAACAATGCTCGTTTTAAGGGTTTGAGTTTTCAATGACCAGGGTTATGTCACTCTTTCTCTCAGTTGTCCTCCATTAAATCAGAAGCCTCCTTTTGAACTGTTTTTCCTTTACACACTTTCTGGCAAATCCCTATTTTATTAGGCACTACTTCAGCCAAGAGATCAGGCGAAAGCAAGGGCTTTGTGTGCCAGCATTGCTATTTCTGGTTCCTGCCAGAAGATATGTTCCTCAGGCCTTCTGTCAAATGTTCAGGGTTTCAGGTTCCCTCTGATTTCAACATATATCAGGCTAGTCCTTTCACTTTTTCAGGAAGATGGTTCTGGTATGGCAGGACTCCTCGTGAACTGGAGGAGGTCAAAATCATTGTTGAGCGTGCTGCGTCATTGCTTATGACTCGCTTATTGTTTTATTTGGTCTAGCGCGTACTTTCTTTTTCTAGCTATATACGGCATGTGACCGCCATTTCCACCACAGCAAAACCTGAATGAATTTCCCAATTATAAATACCGTGCTTCACTTATTTCATATTGCGTAAAGGGAGAAATTCAAAGAACCAGGTCATAAATATGTTTATAAAGTTTCATTTGACTCACTTTTTGGGACACACCAAACATGGCATAGATTTAGTGAAATGTATGCATTTGAAATTGTAAATGGCCGGTCTCGGCTTTACAAATACTCCCTTTATTTGCCATCTTTCTTTCCATTCTCTTATTCTATATATAATGCGGTAACAGAACATATATACATTGTCCAGTTGGAGGGAGTTCTGTTCAGCTAGGTTTGTGAGGTTGGATCTAGCACTCAGTGACAAACCCTGCATAAGGAAAGGAATTTCACATTATAAGAACGTGGACAGATTAAGTGCAGCTGATGCCTTCTCTGACCTCTCAGGTATAGCATGTTACATAAGATCTACACATTTCAACAGCAGCATAACCAGATCCCTTTCAGGAGATGGTAGTGAGCACATATCTAGCACAGTTTGAACAAATTGGAGTTCGGAAAACTAGTTCTCCTAGAAGGTCGGAAATTGCATTGCTTTGAGGTTGACACTTTTGGGTTCATGGACCTATTTTTGGAGAAAAATCATAGTAGGGTGCTTTTAAAGAGAATGTCGTTGCTCCCTTTTGGGGGACCCCTCTGTCCTTCCTAGTGTCCGTTTTGTTCTCTAAGTGCCCAGGCGCCTGAATTCCTCACAGGGGAACAATCGCTCTCTTGGAAAGACTGAACTTGGCACTGTAGTGTCATGCAATCTGATGGCTTTTTTGCATCTGTTTGTATTTGTGTTGCAGGATGTGCTGCGACTTAGCACACTGAGTGCATGTTAGGGCTGTCTGCCATATTGGAGTCACACAGACCTTCGTGCATGGCCATATGACGCCAGGATGGCCTTGAGGGGTCTGTGACAGCAGAATTCCCCTCTTTCTCCTTTCAGAAGGACCGCCAAATCCCCTGTCTTGGTGCAGGGCTGTCTCGTTGAAGCTCTGGCCTGTTAAGTTTGTGTTTCTGTTTCCTGCTGTCATTAGGCCCTCACTCTCATTGACAGGAAGTGTGCTGAATCCTTTGACCGAGGCTTGTGGCCAACACTCCATAATGTTCATCCTGAGTGGAGCCGATACTCCAAGGTCCATGGTTGGGTTAGTTGGATACACGGGGTACCTGATAATGTGGCAGGGGAAGGGATGGAGTCCCTGGGAGAGCCCCGGTGTGCTCGCTAAATGGCACGAATCACAGTGAGGGGACAGAGCCCAGACCCCAGTGTCTCCCAGTCTGTGATGTCATTTAGGGGTCACCAGAGGTCGCAACTGTGACCCCTGAGGTCTCCCTTGGTACCCCTAAAAAAAGTAACCAAATATATATATTATTTTTTTTAAATGTAGGCTCCTGGGCTGTGGCCAGCAGCATGTGGCTCTTTGTTTCTGGAGTGGTTGGTTTTCTGATAGTTATAGCCGGCAAGATAGCTCAGTGAGTTGAACGCTCACTGCTGCAATGGGCTTGTGATCTGCAGGTTCGGCTCCCGGCAAGGTCAACTCAGCTTTTCATCCGGCTGAGGTTGATAAATGAGTACCAACACAGGTTGGGTGATATTGTATGTATATTTGCTCTATATGAAGTGTTCAATAGCAAGTGCTATATAATAACACGCCATTATCGTTTGGCCTTGGACGTCTGCTTGCATTCACAGTAATTTGGTAAATGGGCCTATACACGCTGATTAACGATACATATGGTGATCCATTCTTGTATGAAATGTATATCACTTTAAAGTGATATTCTGACCATATTTTTCATAGTGTACTTAGAAAAAATGCTATGTAATGCCACTTCCCGTTTTGTCAAGGGGTTAAAGGCTGTGTTCCATCGCTTCCTGTGGTGTCACTTCAGGGAGGGGTCAAATGACATCACTTCCTGTGATATCAGAGGTCAGGGTTCATGTGGTGTCACTTCCGCTACCCCTGGCATTTTGGTGAAATGACGTCCCTGCCCCCAGTCCCGACCCCATGCCTCTCTACTTCCTGTGGCCCAAGCAAACCGGCATACATATGGATTGGCCTGCCATCTAGTGTAATAATGCCTTCACTGCACTTTTCGTTTCAACCGCGATGACATAATACTTTGCTAATAACTGTTACTCAGCAAAAGACAATCATGCACTTTTTATTGGCACTTTTTTACCCTAATTTTTGGCATCGCAGTCTGTACACTGTGAAACGAGAGGTTCCCAATTAGCTATTCAGTTCTTCATTTGTGGGGGTGTTTGCCAGGGCTCAGCAGTGGCACTTATTTCTGAGTCCCAGCAGTTATTGTCTCAGACTCCGATTGATTATGAAGTGATGATAGCCAGAGCATCCATCAACTCCAATGATCGGGCTGTAGTTTGACCACAAATGTGTCGACACTGTGGCGAGCAGCTATGGGGGGTAGCAGAAGTGGTGGGGAACTGCCTAACCACAGTGTCACAAGCGTGCTAGAAAATATTAGGACCCTGCCACTTATTTTCTTACAAAATAAGCACTGTAGCTATTTTCATGTCGGCCGCACAGATTCCAGAAACCGTCCGTGGCACCAATGAGCAAAGGTACATAATATGGCAACCTTCTGTACGGAGTGGCCCTTGCTCAGGTTTGTCATGCTGCCACCGTGACCACCATGATCACGTCCATCACACATACAGACTCTGTGCAACCATTTCTAGAGCTTCTTTTAGTTCACCTGTCCTCTCTACAGTGTCTTCATAATTTGTATTTAATTAAACTACTACATGGGTGTAGCACCAGGTAATTATTTTATCAATATAGTTTTGCACGGCTTGGTACATCCAAATTGCTAACGACTGTGATGATGAAGAGGAACGAAGAGGTAATGCCCCAATGACTTACCTGTAATCTCCTTTACAGTGAGTCCTAGTCGTCATCGCCACAGTTCTACTTCCACGTCTTCCTGCACACGTGGGAGGAAATTTAGATAGTTCTACTCTAATCTGCAGGTGTGTTCTACTCTGTTATTTGAGGTAGGATGAGGAAAGGGGTGGTGTAGTATTTATATCTCCTCGCCTGGGGAGGGACCTACAAATATAAAAAAAATTAAGAAAGGGAGTCATTTTTTGGTTGAAGCTGCAGATTGCTTTTTCCTCTAGGAGGGGAAACCCCTGATTCATAAAGACTGTGACGAGGAAGAGTGGGGCTCAGTGTAATAAAGATTAATGTAATTAGCCCCCAGCGTGATGTTGCCAGACAAACAGCATCTTGGAATGTCAGGCTGGAATCTCTGGTATAAGCCAGCTTCCAGCCAGACTCTGATGGCTGCTATCTGGTGTGCCTGCCAGCAAAGTGGAGCCCCTGCCAGACTGTCAGCCCTCCTCAGCCACCCCTCCTCCCCACACTTACCAGAGCGCCAGAATTCTTCTCTCCCTGGCCCCTCCCTCCGTTCCAGACCTGCCTAGCCTCAGGGTTTTTCTCGGAGCCTCAGGGTTTTCATTGGTAGGGCTGCAATAAAATGCACAGGGTGGCTTCCTTCCCTGTGCAGTGATTGGAGGAGGCCGTGAGAGACAGGCAGCAAAGTCCACATGGCTCCCACTGGGTCGTTTAGCGCCTCTTTGGTATGGGTCAGTGCTAAGAACTGAGGCTGGCATTTGCTATTTTGCATCAGAAAGGCCAAATAAATCCCCAAATAAATACCCACGTTTAGGCCTTATTTTAACACAAAAAAAACGGTCTGCACCATTTAACTTTTACCCCCCACTACACATACAGAAGGACAAACAGGCAAACTTATCACAGTATCCTTTGTTATGGGGCTTTAAGTAATGAGAGCACATTAGCAAAAGGTGAAACTCTTTTTAAGCTTGCATTACTTTAGATTCTGAAACTTGTATTCCTCTTCAAAGGCGGGTGGGTGTAAATGAAAGCTACAATTATGCTGTTTTCGATCAACATATTTCTATACAAATTTATGTTTGTCATGCTGTTTTATTATGATTACTGTTAAAATGGGCATTTTTATAAAACAGAGTATTCTTAAAAGCCAAACAAAGTTCACAACGGGATACATTCTCTGCAAATATATTCATGGCTGTGTTTCAATCTACCCAGAGAACAAAATCAAAACATGCTAACTACACTCATCTTAAGTTCCAGCCACCTCTCTCTACTCCATCCGCCAATGGCCAAAAGAGTAGACACTATTTCTGCATTTAAGGCCCCTCAATTTGGGAATTATCTTTGGCTGAAATTAATATACTGCATCAACCTCCAGCACTTGAGACTACCCTTGTGTGGTAGCGGTGCATGGTGTAAATCAGCATAACATGCCAGAAGCCAGCCCTTGCACATTTCAGAACAGTCAATAATGTACACCTTCAGCAACGATGTTTTTGGGCCAGCATATTTATAGGGTGAAAAGTTGAGGAGGTGGTAGGGGGATATTTTTGGGGACAACAATTTAGATTCACGGGTAATTATTTCAAAAGTAGGAAAGATCAACAAAGGAAAGAGCAAGGTGCCTTCTCTCTGGACCCAGCAGAGACACACGACATGACGGTTGAAAGGAAAGACACGCATGCGCCTGAAAATGTGACCTGCAGGGGCAGCGCTCTCTGCCCACGGGGCTCTCGCGTTACGTCGAAGCTGCATGCTTCGCATTAATGGGTTGTAGGCCCAGGAAAGCTAAACAGCTCCATGATCACCATGCTCGACTTGAGGGCTGAGCTCTAGGATACACGCGGTGTGAGCCTAGGTCTCGAAACGTAGAACGTTCTGGAATGTGTGTGTGAGGCACCACCATGACGACGTCGGACCAAGTTAGTCAAATCATGTTTTGCTGGCTATTGGCGAAAAGGCGACTTCTCACACATTCAGGCCAGAAATTATGAGGCGATTTAAAAGCCACGATAATAGCCCTAAATTGGCTAAAGGCCTTATGGGCAGCCCTGGGCAGCTCCTGCAGAGCTGGGTGTGGGAAGGAGAGGAATGCTTTGCACTAAATGCTTTATTATTACAGGCCCTGCTGGTGACCTATTGTCGCAAGAATGAAACACGTATGCAGGCCGGTGGCAGTCCTGTGGTGATGATGAGCCTATTACACAGCCGTTACTGGGCGGTGAATTATAGCCTTGTCCTCACTAATGAACGCTGTGGGTCGCAGGACAAAAGGACCAACATATTTCAGAAACTCGTTGACCGAACAATTGAGAAAAAATGCAGCCATTGCTGTCTATTTACAGCTTGCATTCTCACCCAAACACCTGGTAGCAGGACAGACTGAAAGGTCAGCCACAGTTCTGTGATCGGATATGCTGACTTTTTCTTAATACTTCTTGTGTTTAAATAGCATATTATTGTATTTTACTAGCTGTGTAGTGACATATCCCCATCGCGGCACACATGTATTTTGTATATCTATGCCTCACAGGGCGGTAAGTTCAGTTAAAACCAATTTGTATTGACTTTTCTGACAATTCTATTGTTAATAATTTAGGACTTGCTGGGGGGATTTCACATAAATGTTCTGAAAATAATGTGTGGCCATTTTGGGGGACAATCTATTAAACAGTTCAAAAGTTGTTAAGAAAACAAAAGAACAGTTTTTATCCAACTTCCATTAATTTTTCCACAGAGAAAAGGGAACTTCAATGGAATACATGTAGCGTAAAAACTGCTGGACGGATTTGCACCAAATAAGAAATTATTTGGTCACAAAGCACTGTACCTTTACCTTTTTTTGGTTTGGTCCAAATCCATTCAATACCTTTTTATATCATTTGCCAGAGAACGGGGTGTTAGTTGGTCCTTAAATATCTCCCATGATTCATTGCATCAGTGAGGCTTTTCAGAAATATAAAAGCCGCAATTTTTTTCCACGATGCAAGCGATTCCGGTGGTAATCATTGAGGACGGCAAAAAAAAACCTGTGCGCAATTATATGGGGAGGAGGGAAATGGGCGTTTTTATGGACCACATGTGTAATGGGAGATTTAGAGATGCGCTAGGGACCCTGTTTGTACCAGAATGTTTGCATCTTACTGGGGGAATCCCACAGGATTTCCATGTCCTGGGAGAACAAATATGTGTCACACAATCTGGAAAGTGAAAGGGGGTAATAGGGGAGGGTGACAGGAATTTACAGCATTTAGATAAGGGGCACCTAGACAAGAGGGGTGCACATGGAGAGTTGCAGTGGGGCCTGGGAAGATGTTTAAATCGTCAAGCGTTTTCCCATTTCAACGGGAATCAGAAAATGATGCATTATTGCTGGAATAATTACCAGTGACAGGTACTGTGGGAATAGAAAGCAGCATCGGGTTAACCGTGGGAATTTCCCTGGAAAAGATACCATTGAATTTATAGGAGAGGGGAAAAAGAGAAAGCTTGGGCCACGGGCCACTCACAGTCAAAGGCAATGTCTGGTGTAATTTGGTTAGTTACTAAGGGGGGAAATCAGCCACTGCCATATGCTTCGGCCACAAGCCGAGGCTAAAGCCCATGGCAATGTTCCTCCATCTTTTTCAATAATTGGGGCAACATGGACAGTGGCCAAAGGCTGCTGCTTTTGGTACCCAGAGACGATATAGCATAACAAAACCCTTGAAATTCTGTGAAAAAACTTTAGTCACAACAGATTTACTGCAACAAAAGCCATACAGTTTGCCCAGTTTGGGAAGTGATGATCAACTCAGAATCCCCCCTTCATGGAAGTCACCCATGATGTAATTTTACATGTGATTGTAGATCCCTGCTGTGATCTCATGTATGTGCTTATGGGCTCTGCGATAAGACGGTAGTTATAATGTCTTGGAGGCACACATATCATTGCTGAATGCCTTTGATTCCATAGAGCAACCCCCAGAATAAGCAGAAAAAGAGCCCCACATCTGGGCGCCACTGGAAGTCCAATACAATCCAGAATTGGAATTACTCTACAAGATTGCTAAAGTACTACAACCCATTCCGCAGCAAGATGAACACCTACACACATTTTTCCCTGATAGCCCCTCCTTGCTTTCAGACCACCGGGCAATCTGAAGGAAATGATGGTATGCGGCAGACCACATACAAATGGCACAGAAAATGAACCATGCCATGCAAAAACAAAAGACCCCTAAACTGTCCACATATCAACATTTCTGAACACCAGCAAGATACCCAACATGGGACAGGACTACGACATTATGTGTCATTTTACATGTGAGTCCAAAAACATTGTATCCTTCATAATGTGCATGAACTGCACCATGCAGGGCTACTATGTAGTGCAAGCTGGTCAACACCTAAATAACAACATGAATCTCCTCCGTCAGAGAATCAATCAATGCACGAAGGAGAGTCCAGTCAGTAAGCAAATCATACCCTGATGATCATAAAAGTTCTGTACGTCAGTTTCATTTCAGGAGCTATGAATTCATATGCATGCAAATGGAAATGTTCAATACGCTGATGTACAGATATTGCGGTTTCATGAATCACTGTCCTATTTCCACTCATAGAGATACATAGATCACAGGATTCAGACCTGACACTTTCTATCAGTGTTTCCAAAGTCCTACACTGGCATTTGATGGGCACTGTGCCATCCCCATCATCCTTACTAAGGCAGTGGCTTGTTGCCAGACTCACTCCAGCCCAGCCCTAGCAACCTTCTACAGCTGGAGCCCTGCAAGCCTCCCAGGGGCCTGTGAGAGCTCCTGTCTCATGTCAGACCCAGCACTTTCCTCATTATATTGATGAAACACAATCCTGATATGGTATTTGACACAAACACACCACACTGGGCTCCACTAGTGAAATGACTAACACATGAATGACTGGTCTCCTCCACAAGACCTTCTAAAGACATAAGACTGATTTGTAAGTGGTTGTGCCACCCATGATCTTGCAAACAGACTGGCCTAACATATATCGAGCTTCAACTGGACAGCACCTACCATTATTGACACTAGCCCATCCTCTCCTGCCATCCTTAGAGTACTCTAGCAAGGTGGGCTGTGTCTTGTTTTTTCTTTTTTCCCCCACCCCCCCCCCCCTCTTTAGTTCTACAGACCCCTGCCCCACTTGACAGTGTACCAGTGAAAAATTGATGTCGGAAATATGTCTGGGAGAAATCAACAGCTGTAATGCATGCCCATCTGAACAAACTATAAATCAGGCACACAGACAGGCACAGGTAAGGGCAGAAAGAACCAGAAGAGCTATATAAGTTGTAATGTTTTTAAAGGTCTCATTTCATCTCTTCCTGAGGAAGAAGTCCAGACCTTGACTATCTAAGCCTTATTAAGCTACCGACTTGTTGTTTTCGGTGGCCTGTGGGCATGAGAGCGACTGGGCCGGCTGTAGGCAGGAGGCCCTAGGTGGAACCAGTTCCACTGCAGGGTGTCAGGCAGGTTTCATGGGCATGGGCCCGGTGGGGGACCACAGTCGCACAAAATGTCCCTTAACAGGGGGGCAAGAGTGCAAAGGAGCACAGTTCTCTGTCTTACCCTGTGAGGATTTCATGTCGCTGTGTTCCTGCCGTCCATGTCCGTGCTGTCGACCTGCCTGCATCAGAAGTGCTTTTATTTATTTATTTATTTTACATTTATAAAGCGCTCACACAGCCCGCAGGCATCGAGGCGCTGTTACAGGAATTGTTAGTTTTTCTTAGTTGTGTAATTGTGTTTTTTCTTTGTCTTAGTTACGTATTTATAACGCGCTTAAACACTCAGAGGTTTCTAAGCGCAGACCCGGGGATCGAACCTGTTGTTGCTTTGTGTCGTCTTGCTTCCAAGACGCGCACGCTGCCGCTGTGCTATCCTCCCGGGACACTTTTATTCTGTTCGTCTGAGGATCCGTCTCTTGGACCTCTTGCCGTGGTTGTCTGTCGTGTTGGTGCGTTTGCATTGGAAGAAGGACGCCTTTTTTGGGATCGTGTGCGTGCTGGCTCTTGCGGGGAGACACAGGTAAGGAGGGGGCTTGGGAGAGGGGTTGAGGTAGTGGTGCGGGCAGGTCTGGACTGAGGAAAGGGGCATTGCGGGGTGGCGGGAGGACGGCAGTGTTGTATTGGGGGGTTTGTGGGCTAATGCTTAACTGATTTTAATAAGGAAGTGGAATACTAAAAGCGGCGGGGGGAGGTTCCATATGATAAAGGCTGAGAGGACTGAGTAAGACTGAGCGGGAGGGGTCGCATACGTAAGGCGTAGCTGACAAAGAAAACAAAAAGGCATCGCAGGCAGTGAATACTTGTGCTTAGTGAAGACAGAAAACTACAGGGCAGGAAGAGGTTGCATACATTAAAAGGTCCAGCTAGCTCACTGACTCTGGGGGAAACAAAGCGGGGCACAGCAAGTTAAAGGAACAGCGCTTGAATCAGGCGGTGAGAGGTCACTTGTTAGGGGCAAGCGATAGTAAATGCCTGTGCTTGGTGGGGAGAGGTTGCACCTTAATTAACAGTGAAAGGAGAGGCAGGCATTAAGTGGGAAGATGTTGTATTGGTTGGCAATACGAGACACATAGGCGCAGTGAGGTTGCATTACATGGGTGCTCTGTGAACGGGCTAGAGCAGGGGATTGAGAGTGCTTTATTACAGAAATAGAAAGTGTGTTATAACATTATAAAAAGGCAAGGCGACCATAAGTGGGCTAGAAAAGTGATCAGCTGACGCAAGGCGCTGCACAAGCAAGGAAGGGACATGGACTCTGGCAAATTTGCCCTGATCACAAGGATACAAGGCAAGGACCTGGACTCCTTCATGGCTTCTCTTGCAGGAAATCCAGCACCAGAGGTGGGTAGTGGAGAGCCCGCAGGGGAGGAGAGAAGAGTGGGAGAGAGGCCAAAATGGTCCAATGTGGCCCCCACAGCGGCATTCCCCCCTGCAAAGAAAAGGAAAAAGCAGTAAGGAGAGGAGCTGCTACAGCTCACTCACTAGTAGAGATAGTAGTGGTGGTGACCCCCACAGCATCTGCCGACCAAGCCCCCAGTGAGCCTGCAGGGGGGGCAACGGGCACGAGACAGCAAGGGACTAATGCACTGGGTCAGGGGTCACCGGCTGGGGCCTCACAAGGGCAAGGATACCCCACAGTGGGGGGGCAGTGGGGACAAGGGAACAACCCATGGACAATGAACAACAGCCAGAATGACTCATGGGGAATGGGCAACTGGCAGGGCCCCAGGTTTGGCTGGGGACCCCAGGGCAGTGGAATTCTGGAGGGGGAACCAGATGGCAAGCAGACGGAAACTTTGGGGATGACAAGGGGGGCCACAACAGCAACCTTGGCCAGCACCATCCGGGAAACCCTGGTCTTCGGCAGTTGCCCCATCAGGGGGGCAGGGCCCAACCACACCGTCCACCTAGAAGGGGGCATACAACAAGGGGGGTCAAGTACAGCCCCAACAGAAGGAGAAAAGGGGGGCCAGTTGGGGGTTCAAATAGCGGGACAAGCCTCTGGAAATCCGCTTGCAACAGGGGCAATGCCAGGTGCTGGGGGGTTGCTGGGGGGTTGCTGGGCAGGGCAAGCAATACAGACGATACAGGGGGACAAGTCTCACCAACAGCAGCAGCGTTGCCCTCTGGGAGCGGGGCTGCTGGGATGGCCCCCGCTCCAGGGCAGGCAATGACACCATGTATGCTTACATGGCACGTGTCACTGTACACAAAAGAAAAACATTGGAAAGACAAATGCATTGATATTTTCTCATTGCTGGATTGCAGAAGAGTAGAAGAGTGCAAGGATGCTAAGGACGAAGGGAAAGATACGAAATTATTTGTTGAAAGTCTCCAATCAATTGGGCCACTAGTTTTGCTATATTTTCTGCAATACTGCTGGAGAAATATCCTGATTTACACCAGAAGTTATGGTCCTATCATCATTTGGTGTTATCAATGTACCATGACTGTGCTTTTGGGGCTTGGTTGGTTTATGATGAGAGGTTTATGGGTGGCAAGGCAGGGAACCTGCAAATGGACCTGGGAACCAAGGCAATGGACTTATGGGCAAGCTGCACGGTGGTTCGCAATACGTCCAGCAGACATTTTGGGACAGGGAGACAGACGCAGCCCTTTCGAAGAAGCACGGGATCAGGGGATAGAAAGGGAGGCTGTTGGGCCTTTAATAAAACAACCTGTGCAAGACCAGCGTGCGAATTTAAGCACATTTGTTCATTTTGTGGGATGTTCAGGCACGGGGAGGCCAAGTGAGCAAAATAAAACGAACAGCAGAATTAAAGGGTCAGCGCTGGTGGAGCCACCAGCGAATTTACCCTCGCCAGTGCTGGTGGACATACTAAGGAGTTGGGCAAATGGGTACCCTAGGCACAAGGAAGCACACCTACTAGTAGAGGGTTTCTCACAAGGTTTCAGGATTCTGGTGCGGGAATTTAAAACACCACTGGTCCCAAAGGATGGCGGGGCACAGAAATCCAACCATGATTGGTAATGGACAGGGTGGATAAAGAACGGAGGTTGGGCAGGATGGCAGGACCTTTCTTGTCCCCACCACTGCCAAGGTTTGTGTGTTCACCGGTGGAGAGAGTCTCCAAAAAAGAGCCTGGGAAATTCAGATTGATTCACAACGTATAATTTCCCAAGGGTGCATCAGTGAATGATGCAATTGATGCTGAGCTCTGTTCCGTCAGGTATGTGTCATTTGATGGGGCACTGGCTGTGTTACAAAAATTGGCGAGAGGAGCCTTATTATCAAAATCTGACAGCTAATCGGCATTACTTATTGCCAGTGCAACCAGATGATTACCATTGACTGGGTTTCCAAGTGAGAGGGGGGAGATTTTATTTTGACAAGTGCATGCCAATGGGGTGTTCAGTTTCATGTTCCTACTTCGAGGCATTCAGCACTTTTATGGATTGGGCAACAAAAAGGGAATGCAAGGGAGCGCAGGCTAGGCATTACTTGGACGGTTTCTTATTTACGGGCCTGGTGGGATCAGATCAGTGCAGGAGGGCACTGGAGGCATTTCAGAGAGTGACGGAAGAACCGGGAGTACCATTCGCATAGGAACAAAACGGAAGGGCCCACAACATTACTATGCTTCCTGGGCATCAAAATAGACTCAGAGAAAAGGATGTGCTGCCTGCCTGACAACAAGGTCAGGAACTTCAGAGAGGCATTGGCAACTTGCTTGCGGGCAGAAAAGGTGGCCTTGGGCCAGCTACAGAGCTTGGTGGGGCAGATGAACTTCGCCCTGCGGATTATTCCCATGGGCAGGCCATTCTCCAGGGCAATTACAGGGGCCATGTCAGGGTTGACAAAAACGCACCATCACCCAAAGCTTTCCAGAGAATTGAAGGATTACCTGGTGATCTGGGAAACATTCCTGGAAAAATTCAACGGGGTGCTGGTGTGGCCAGCAGAGACAAAAAGCAGTGTGCAATTGAGCCTCTACACCCATGCAAATGGTGCAGACAGTGGTGGCCTGACAGTTGGGTGAACAGTTCACTGACCAGGAACATTATATTTCTGGGACTAATACCCATAGTAGTGGCAGTAGAGATTTGGGGGTTGAACTAAAGGACAGGGATGTGTTGTTCTGGTCGGACAGGATATCCGTGGTGTGCTCTATTAACAGTCAAAAGGTGGCATGTCCTATGGTTTTATGATCACTAAAGAGATTGGTATTGTCATGTTTAAAGAACAATGTGCGCTTTCAGGCAAAACATGTGCTGGGTATTTACAATAACATGGCTGACGCCTTGTCCTGTTTTAAATTACAGACATTCCAGTGGTGTCTGCACACAACAGCCCCACCGATGACGCCGTTTCCCAAAAAACTGTGGGGGCTAGGTTGAGGGATCTGTATCACAGAAAACACAAAAAAACATATTTGAAATGTTTCATGGAACTGGGGGAGTTTTGTCACAATCAGGGTTTGGTTGACGTATTCCACAGGGAGAGTATAAGGCAATTTCTGAGGCATGTCCGAGATTTGGGAGTATCAGTAGGGGCGTCCAGAACAAAAATGGCTGCCATCAGGTTTTTTGCAGTACTAAAAGATAGAGCACCACCGTCCTCAGATTTCATTGTAAAAAAAGGCCATGATATGTTGGAGAAGGATGGAGGCTATGCAGGGCGACAGCAGGCGTCCTCTGGATCTTGAGAAACTGGCCGCAATCGTGTTGCAGAGATGCATGGGAAGTGGCTTTGTTCAGGGCAGCATTTGTTACGGCTTTCTTCTGAGCAATTGGGATAGGGGAACTGGTGGGGCCTCCAGTACAGACAGGATAGGGAGGTTGGCCCGTGAGGACCTGTCAATGGATGGCCCTCATTCATTCAGGATTGGGGCGGCCACCACTACAGGCAGGTTTCGGTGCAAGGAAAGTAAAATTAAGGCAATTGGGCGGTGGAAGTCCAGGGCTTACAAAGGATACATCAGGCCTCACTTGGCATGTTGACAGGAGGCCAGTGAGACCTAAGAAGATGGGGTAGGGAGTAGGTGCCAGGACTGTGTGATTGAGTGGCGGGCCGAGGCAGCAAGGGCCTCCAACAGCTGTGATATTACTGTTATGTCTAACATACTCTCTTGTGTCTACCTGAATAGGGCGGATGGCAAAGCCAGTGGTGTGGGTCATGGGGAATTTGTTCGTAAGGAGAATGGAGCAGAGAGTGGCAGATCGGCCCGAATTGTTGTCAGGTGTGGCAGAGTTTGAAATACACTGGATTGGTGCAGGGGGTTTGCGGGTACACCAAGTTGGTTGTGTGTTAGAGGAGAGAAAAAGAGAGAGAAGGTTGGCAGATCTGGACTTGGTGATCTTGCAAGTCGGGGGCAATGATCTGCAACAGCAGGGGAGAAGGGCTCTAATCATGGACCTTTTGTCTTTATTTGGTTGATTTGGACAATTCTGTCCGAAGGCATTGCTCACGTGGTTGCAAATTATACCACAGGTGAACTGGGGGTCAACGGTGCCTTTGTGCCCCTTGAAGATTGCAGCATTAAATATGAACAGGGAGATGGCCCGGCTTTCCAGATTCAACGGGCGACTACAGATAATCGAGACTGAACTATTAAGAGTACCAGAGACATGTCATCACGACTGGGTGCACCTGTCTCAACTGGGCACAGAACCTTTATGGCAGAAGGTTTTTTTTCCGTGATGAGAACATTTGTGCGTGTTGGGGGGGGCATGGACCGGTGGGTCCACACCGATGTGGCAGGTCGGGAGGACCACAGAGATATTAGAATCCCCTTCCGGGGGACTCCTGAGCTGGAATTAGGGGAAGGGGAGGGTACAGTATGCCACCCTGCAGAATTCATGGACAGCTGCCGGAGAGTCCCAGCGGGGGAGAGGATGTGAGGGGCGGGGGCAGGAGGCAAGTTGGGATAGGGCCTCACCATCAGGCGCGGCCTTGAAGGGGAGAGGGCATGGTCCGCCTGCAGTACCTGTCACTACTAGGAAATGTATTGTTATTGGTAATGTGTGGTTTTTAAGTTGCATCTTTAGTTATGATGTACGGAATAAAAATGTGGCCTATATGGCATCCAAAAAGAGAAGGTGGCAAAGTGAATTTCTCATGCCCCAGTATGTCCCCCTGCAGAACCCACGAAAAGCAAAAACACACCCTTGCAGGGCTGCCAGGTTGGGTGGGCTGGGGGTGGCCTGGTGACATGGGAGGGGCTGGGCCGACTGTAGGCAGGAGGCACCAGGTGGAACCAGTTAGGTTTCGTGGGCTTGGGCCCAGTGTAGGAGCGCAGTGGCGCGAAATGTCCCATAAAAGGGGGACAAGAGTGCAAAGGATCACAGCTCTCTGCCTTACCCTGTGAGGATTTCGCGCCACTGTGCTCCTGCCGTCCGGGCCCGTGCTGTCGACCTGCCTGCATCAGAAGTGCTTTTTCCATCCAACCCATCCTGAATATCAGAATTCGAGAGAGGGCAGGAGAGGAGAGAGGGTCGCAGGTGTGGAAGGACCACAGAGACATTAGAATCCATTTTCAGGGGACTCCTGAGCTGGAATTAGGAGAAGGGGAGGGCGCAGTATGCTCCCCTGCAGAATTCATGGACAGCTGCCGCTGGTCCCGGCAGGGAAGAGGGTATGGGGGGGAAGGTCACAAGGCAAGTTGGGTAACGAAGGGTCGGTCTCCTGGGAACGCTGCACCACACAGAGCAGGGCATGGTGGGCACGGGATAGGGCCTTATCACCATGCACCACCATGAAGGGGGGAGGGTGAGGTCTGCCTGGACCACCTGTCAGTACTAGGAGATTTATTGTTATTGGTAATGTGTGTTTTTTAAGTCAAATTTTTTGCTATGATGTAAGGAATACAAATGTGGCCAATATGGCATCCAGGAAGAGAAGGTGTCCAAGTGTATTTCTCATGCCCCGGGATGTCCCCCTGCAGAGCCCATTCATTTTCCCATAGAGAAAAAGTTGCTTCGATTGAACACCTGCAGCATAGAAACTGTGATTTGCACCAAATAAGAAACACATCTTAAACAAAGCATTACAGAAATTTATTTTTTTGGTTTGGTGTAAATTTGTTCAGTGATTTATAAAAAGAAAAATATGAATGTAGAAGGGGTGACCCTCATCCCAAAAATGTTTTATTTTTCTCCCATCGAGGCACTCACTAAAGAATGTCTCACATGAACCGGTGAGTGAAAGGTGTGATAGCAGAAGGGTAGAGAGGATGTTCAATAAAAAAAGAGGGTAATTGGGGGACTTAGAAAGGAGGAGTGGTGCACATAGATAGTGGCCATGGGGATGGTGATGACTTTTAAATTGTCAAGCATTTCCCCATTAATGCGCTAATAAGGAAATGATGCATTACTGCAGCAATAGTTGCCAGTAATGATTGCCATGAAAATACAAAGCGGCACTGATGTGACCACCACAAACATTTCCCAGAGAACAGTACAGTGGCAATGAAAGGATAGGGGGAAATGGGAACATGGGGCAATGGTCAGTGGCCCATGGACGTTTGGTTGTGTTGGTGCGGAAGGGACAGTGCCCTTTGCCAAGGGATCTGATAATTTACTAGTGAGAGGCATATGGGCCTACATCACAGTTTTTTATTTTATTTTGCAACATAGACATGGTGACACAGTCGAAGGCAGTGGCCACGGTGCTGGTGGGAACTGGCTTCCAGGCAGGGAGACGTGGACCACAGGTGTAGGCTGGGGCAACTGGCCACTGACAGTTGGCTGCTATCTTTTTTATTAATTGGCGCAACATCTACAATGGCCAAAGACCATGGCCAGTGGGCACTGGAGAAGATATATCATAACAAAACCCCATGAAAATTAGTGAAAGAAATGAAGTTAAGGGAGAGCTAAGATGATCTAATTCATCGCAACAAAACTGTAAACACTGTAGGATGTTTTAATCGGGCGGCATCAACTTTGGGGAAATTTCCACCCACCCTAAATAAGGTACGCACAATATTTATTTATTTAACACAGTTCTTTTTATGAACCTGGGGCCCCCAATATAACAATATTGGTTCCCTACAACCTCCCTCCCCTTTTTAGAACAAGAAACTGTTGTTTCTTGCACTTCCCTGTTTGAGCAAGGAGGCTCTTGGCATCATGGGACTCCCCTCTGCTGGTTTGAGGAGTGTTCCATAGAGACAGCTGATAGGGCGACCTGACTAGGGAAGGGATGGATGACCGGTGGCTACTGATACACACTTGTAAAGATGACTACATATATGTTTGCTGTAACCAACAAGTAGCCTTATATCGAGGATACCGTCTGCGAGTCATCACTGAGTGCATCATTGAATACAACATTAATTGGCGACAAGGTAAACCGGCTGCTGTGGGGGGCAGCCTGAACTACAGCCACCGCCCCCGGGAAATCATCCATCCACCCTGGAGTGGAAAATAGCATTAAACAAGGATGCCATTTGTTAACAGGGTAAGAAGGCCAACAAGAAAGATGAAGAAAATAATGGAGCCAGTGGGGCCTGGAAAAGAGCACTACAAGTGCCAGTAGGCATAGCACAACAGATGCAATGTGCATGGGAAATTATTCCAGAAAACAGGAAACGTTCAGGAAAGCAGAGGTTGTTGTTGGTAAACAGCATGACTAGAAATGAACAAGGACTATCTGTGACCAGGTGTGGCCTGCAGATAAGTGCCAAGGAACAAAGGGTGGGATGAGCGGAGGGAGCCCAGACATTATAGACACTGAAATCTATTGGAGATGCCATGTACGGACTCGCGGGAAAAGGCTGAGATATACTCAGGAAAAGGAATACAACAGGGGCTGTGTGTTGGTGGCAGGAAAACTGTAAGTACTGTAAAGACAACATTGTTTTTGAATAACATGTCCCACAAAACTGCAATTTTGCAAACTAACATTTTGACATACCCCAGCGCGAGCCACATTTCATCGTTTAAAAAATTGCAGGCGTTGGAAATTCCTCTTGGTTAAAAGTCAATTATGTGTCTTCGTTAAGGTGGATATAAATATATACGTGGTGAAAGCAATGTATGGTTGGAATCAATAGTATGATTGCTGGATGTAATGTATAACATGAAATGAGTGGGGGAGGGAATGGATGGGAAAGAAGAATCAAAAATCTGAGTACTAAGCGCATGAGTACAAAATGCAATGTCTAACGTGAAGTGAATTAATTGGAATGAGCACAAGAAAAAAAAGAAAAGAACGCTTTGTATGATATGTAATGTATTAAGCAGGCATTTGTAGTTGTTGGGCCTTATTATAACAGTGGAGGCCACGGTATGAACAGCGCCAGTAAGGCAGCAACACTGTTCATACCGGGCCTCCACATTACGAGTTCTGATCGCGGGTCCCTGCATCATTGAATACAACATAAACACACATGGTCGCACAGACGGCCCATTTATTAATAAAGTAGAAATAATTGAATCAATATAAAATGAAACAAATCATCCATCTAGAAATTCCAACTGCAAAGTAGATTGATCACTACACTGGTTGCATCTCTTTCTATGCTACATTTACATGAATGTAAACATTTGACGCACACACATCACTGTCTATGCCTTTGATTTCAACCGACTGGACATTCACCATGTGTTAAAATGAATGAGAATCCAGGATAAAGCTTACATTTGTTAAAGACCAAATTAAATCAGAACATCACTGCCTATCAATCAATCAACCAAGTTTATTTTGAATGTCACATTCAAAAAACATTTGCAATAAAAACCTAAAAAGTATCTTACAGAAATACAATTCCAAGACAAAACGTATAGACATCGTGCAATATACCATAATAGATATTTCTTTTCCTAATATACATTGCTTGTTTCAGAAAACATTCCAGAGCCATACAAAATCTTACATTTTGGGCTTGCATAATGTAAACATAAGTAACCCAACATTGCCTAGAATTCTATAATCTTTGGTTTCAAAAAAAGCGTTTGGGGGTAAGTCATACAATTACAAAAAACTACATGTGACTCTTAGATTCTATTGAAACGATTATCAAATATGCATACATTGGTCCTCAATTGATTACATGCCTCTGTATTTAAAGGAAGAGGAAGTTGATGAAACCGCAGTTTGGTCATTCATTTCTAGCATGACCATTGGACAATAATGTAAAATAATTCTCTGTATCGGGTTCTGCACAATAGTAATGTGGTAAATAGGCTTTAACCATTGCCTTTCACTCTACTGAGAACATACAAATATGATTGTATTTTGGTCAATAAAGATTATTCAACAAGGTCTTACAGTTCTTTTTAATTAACTTTGGTTGTAAAAACAAATTAAGTAAAGCAATATCTGACAATGATCTTCTTACACAGCATAGCCATGGGATGTTCTGTGCATGTTCTAAACTCAAAGCTTCCCTTAAAATCAACGTGTTCAACTCAGTATGAACATTGCCCCATATCAAAAACCATGAACGTTCAGGGGCATATTGAAGTTTGAAAGATATAAGGGTGAGATTAGTTTTAAAGTGCAATAATTCCTATGCACTTGCAGAGGAAACTGATAAATAGCTTTCAGAAACTTTCTTTAAAGAAGTGCAAGCTGGTCAAGAAAATTACTAGCCCACACTCCTGCACCGGATGTTACAAGTCCTATGGTTTTAGCCTCGGAAACCTTTAGTGCTGGAATTACAGCCTGACCACCATATGATTAAAATAAACAAAGAATGCCCATATGGCTTTATTTAATTCAGCACGCAACTTGATCTATCTGTGGTAACCAGGACTTCAACTCTGAGAACCTTACTCCAAGATAGTCAACATTCTTAACTCTCGTAAGTGCTACCATGTCAACATTAAATGTCGGAGTTCTTCTACTATTCTTTGCATGATAGATCTGTTCTTCAGATTTGGTTTTTATTAGCAATCATGCCCTCAAGATCATAAAATGTACATGCACATTCAATAGCTTTTGCAAGGCAATGGGTGTCCTAGCAAGAAGCACCACATCGTCAGCATACATGAGACATAGAATAAGTGGATTTTTTTCTATCGAGGCATCCACAGTATCCCTCTTCAAAACTAAATCAAGCTCACACAAATAAAAGTTAAAAAGTAAAGGGGAAATGACCCATCCGTGATAAACACCTTCATTCATAAGGAATTTAGGTGTACATTCACCAGTGAGGCCATACAGAGACAAAAGCTTTCGTACATGAATAGGACTGGCTCAAAATACTCCAAAGATCCAAATCGATTGCAAGTTTAAGCAAATGGGTCCACATCAGAACTCTATTCACTTTATGAAAAGCCATAGATAAGTCCTTCCATGCGAGATACATTGTCCCTTTTTTAATTCCATGATTCTTATCTATGAGTAATGAAAGGTTTAAACATTGTACAACCGTTCCCAAACTTGGGCAAAAACCCAACTGGCAATCCGGTAAAATGTTACACGGTGATGCCCAATCATATAATTGTGTATAAATGAGTTTACCCAAAATGTTCAAGAAAATGCCACTCAGGAAAATGGCACAGAAACATATAGGGGCGTCTCGAGATCCTTTCTAAAATATAGGAATAATGGTGCTCAGATGCCATGTATTCAGTAACTTGCATGTAATTAAAATGTCTCTAACCACGTTCCATATTAACAGTTCCCACATATCAATGCTTGATTTATAAAGGTCCCCGGTTACACCATCAGGCCCATGGGCTTTAGAGGAGGCGAGTGGTTAATACTCTCAAAACAAGGGGTAACTTGAATTTCTTGGCCAGTTTCTCAAGACTGTCCCAGGACGTATTGTTAGCTGCATCACTACTTCCCGCTGAGCAAAAAAAAAGCACTAACGTGTGACAACCATTTATCTTGGAAAATCTTACCATTAGTTACCTCACCACTGGCTAACATTACAGCCCATCGCAATCAAATGCCACAAGATCTTGGAATCTTTTGGCTTCGAATGTAACAAATAATCATTCCATCTATCCTTCTCATAAGAGCGTTTAGACTGGTTCAGTACACTGTTGTACTTTAGAGAAGCCTCTTTTAGCGCATACTGTTTCATTCTTTGTTTCTGTAGGCCACAAGACATTGGGCCTCATTACGACCCTGGCACTAATGGGTTAACGGCGCCGTAAAAGGCTGCGGCGCCGTTAACCCATTAGCGCCTAATTATGAGGTCCCTTTGAGTGACCCGACCTTAACGGCTGGTCTAGGCCAGCCGTTAAAGTAGGGACCCGCAAAGGGACCTTCGCGGTAAGTATGGTACCGCAATTTGCGGTACCGTACTTAGCGCCTTTGCCATTCCCATTATGCCCTATGGGGCAAAAATAGGAATGGGGAAGGGCCATGGGGAAATGGGGAAATACCGCACCGCCAACCTTGGAATGGGGCGGTATTTCCCCATTTCACCATGGCGGACACGTTACGATACCGGCACCAACCATGGTGCTAATAGCGCCATGGTTTAGCGCCGGTATCGTAATGAGGGCCATTGCCTTTTTGCTATTCCACATTCCTTTGAGTACCATGCTCGTTGAACAGGCTTTCCATTCATACGCATATTTGCTAATACATTTTTTTGTGACTGAGTTAGGTGCATTAAAAGCATCCACCATACATTTCTCCCCAACATCATCTGATAGACATGCCATAATACGATTATAACCTTCCTCTATCACTTTCCTAGATAGAAATATTTCATTTTGAGAGCACCATTTTACCCATCTCCTGTTATTAGTGGCTGAGACCACTGGGACTTTGTTATTAAATGTCTCAAACGCATGTAAAACCATATGCGTTCGTAGTGACAGGGGTAGGTGATAACTCTCAACTCTATCGATGATCTATAAATCAACTACCCAGCACCAATCACATAAACGGGTAATAAAAAAGTTAGTTGGTGCAGCAAATGTTATTTTAAAAGTACCTTTGTCAGGTCTACCTGACCCAGCTCTACCATTGTTGCAACACAAATTAAAATGAATAAATAAACTTGGCAAACATGTTCATTGCTTATTTGAAACATTTGAATGACTCTCAAAGTTTGGAATGCACCATGCATCACATTCATTTATATCAACATGCATTCCATATTCACCAAGACCAAACAGTGCGTTAAGATCGCCTCCAATAATTATACAAAGGTGCGATACGGGCATCAAATCGTGAGGGGCTACTATTTGTTCATGAAGTCTAGAAAAGGCATCTAAAATTATTGAATGTGGATCAACACCACTACAATTATTATATATTTTCTAAAATAAACCCTGCTCAACCTGATCCCAACCTAAAATTCAAAATTTGAAATGGATTAGATGAATCTGTTTGAAGGTAAAAGACAGCATCCATATTTTTCTTAATCCAACGGACCAATCCGCTCTTGGCCTAACCTCAAATAGAAGCTACTTCAGGGGTAACAAGTGTTTGATAACCTGGCATAAAAGGGCAATGAAGTGCCCATGTTTCTTGAAGTAAATCGATGCCATAGTGAGAAATAAATGAATACCATTCGGGATCACGTTGCTTAGAGCCTAACCCAACGATATTCCATGATAGAATAGACAATTTCCACTTTTTGCTAACCTTCCCTGTACCATATATCTGTTTCAGCCTCTAATTTGCTCTTATTTAGATCAGTTAAAATGGTGTTCATGTGACATGGCAAAAAGGAAGGTTGTGCACCGAGTCCCACCTCACTAGCATTAGCCATCACACAATGTGACCCCTTATCATGGTCCCAGTCAAAGTAACCATCCCTATTGAGGCCTCTAAGCTTACACTGGTTGACAGTGCAGAGATTGATAGTGAATGCTCAGACTCATTAAATGTGCTTCCACAACTCCCCCTCAACAACTCCCCCTCAGCCTTAAACCTCTATGAAGTTTTAGGCTCCATCCTACCAAGAGGAGATTGGTCCACGTGTCAATCAAGAGAGACCAAGTTACCCTTACTAGAGATAGGATGACTAGTATTGTAATACTGACTGCACAAGAAGGACCATGAGAAGAGAAAAAGAAAGTCTTTGCCCTTAATTGTATCTTTACACAATACAAACCCTCCCTGTCTCGGGACGGCATTCAGTGGGCAGAGGCAATATCAGAATGAACAACAGCTAGACATCCTTTAACAAATCTCATCCAATGAATTACTTTATTCTTGAGTGAGTACTCATTTTCCAACATCCCTTTCTTACCCTTCTGCACACCACACATATAAATCATGTTAAACTCCATCTCCTGGTTACTTTCCTTGATGGAGTTTAACTGCAACCTCTTGACCAAAGGTATAAGGGAATTAGTCCTTCTATTCTTATCAGGCTTCTCGCAACTCACATCGCGTGCTACATAATTGTTCTGTGAGAAATATTGCAAAGAGGGTGGTTTACTAGTGTAGAGGAGCAGGTGGACATGTCATACCTAGCTCCTGCCCCCTCACCTCCGTCATATTTGAATAGTAGGAGAAGAGCCCTATGTGGGACACCTGGTATCATCGAGTGTATGAGAGACAATATGCACTTAGACAACTGTATCAAATGTTCCCTCGCACTGAGAGGGTGGAAGGATGTCTGCACACCCCATTGGTCATCATGGAGCTATAAGTGAAATCTGACAAGAGCGGAGGGAGAATGCTGTCACATGACCCGGAGTGTGGATGAGCACATCAAGAATGCAGGTGACTTGAGGGGGAAAATATGGATCCCAAAGAAACCTAAAAGTGAAGAGAGGATGAAGAAGATTGAAGAAGAGGAGGTGGACGAGGATTCGACCGGGGGTGGGGAGGAATGTAGAGGAGCAGGTAAACATGTCATCCCTAGCTCCGGCCCCCTCACCTCCGTCATACAAGAACAGTAGTAGAAGAGTAACAGAAGAGCCCTATGTGGGACACCCGGTATCATCCCCGGTATCCTCCCAATACCGCATTGAGTGTATGAGAGACAATATGCACTTAGATAACCGTATTGAATGACCAACCCGCTGCCATTTTTCTGCTATAATCAGTATAAAACGTATTTAGAGGTGGTTTGAGGCGTGCCTAACATTAAGGGGCACCCAATGAAGTTATTAACACTTATACATACTATAGGTACATATGTCCCCTTAACCAATCCTTCCCTTCAATACGTTTTACAGTTTTCCACGTAGGATGACATCATAGATGACGCATATTGAGGTATAAAACCTTTGTATAATCACATTTGGTTGTGAGTGCGTGAATTACTGCTTTTGGTTTGCCAGATTGCCCTAATTTATTTGTATGCAAATAATAAAGTATGCCAGTCAATCCTGTGATTGTGGGTCTCCACCCAGGGCATTCCCAATATCATCTGGAACTGAGGACTGCCGATGAGATCGAAAGTGATGTCCTCTTGGTGACCGTCCTGACACAGAAGCGTGATATTCTCGGTGTAATGCGTCACTGGGCAAGATGATAGCTGAGATCGATCAACTGCTGTGACGTTTTCCGAAACTTGCTTCTGTCTGAGAGGAAGGCCTATCCGGGTAGCCAGATCTTGGTCCATGTAATTTCCCCCAGCCCCACAGTCAATGTATGCATCCAAGGCATGTATTTTTGACGGTTGCTTGTGGTTCACCAGGAGCACAGGGATGACTAGATGTGAGGTCTGTATAGGTTCCTTTATACTGCGCGACAAGTGCACCCCTCCGCTTGCCGGGCGTTGGAGTTTCCCGAGTCCTGTCCTTCTTCTTCACCCTTGTCAGTTGCTCCAACTGCTTTCCTGGGTGGTTTCACCGGGCATTCTCAGAGATAGTGACCTGCCTTACCACAGCACAAACAAAGCTGCTGCTGTCTCCTTTTCTGCCTTTCTGCCCTGGTGAGTGGGCTCTGCAAGCCTCCGATTTGCATGGGCTCAGACTGATCGTGGGATTTGGTTTGATTTTCACGGGGTCACACATAGACTGACCACCCCTCGGTCTTGGTCCGATCCATCTTCCGATCCTGCAATCTGTGATCGAGCTGCACTGTCAGGTCGATGTATTCAGCACATGTTTCCGGGGGATTTACTACTTGGGCTAATACGTCCTTAAATTCCCCTCGCAAGCCTCTGTAAAAGAGCATAGTTCTTTTCTCCTCTGGCCAGTTAGTTTGTGCTATCAAACGATTGAAGGAAGCGATATATCTTAGTAGGTCTTGATTACCCTGACGTAGTGATAACAGTACATTGCCCAGAGCCCGCCCTTGCGTATGCCGTGCAAATAGTTGCTCCATTTCACGCTGGAAACCTCCAAAGTCTCGAAGCAAAGGATCATTCTGGTATACCAAAGGTATTGACCAGTCCGCTGCACTACCTCCCAAATATGAGAGTACAAATGCCACTCTTGCTTGATCGTTGGGGAATGCCCCAGGTCTGCACAAGAAATGTAGGTGACATTGATTCATAAAGATGGCGTACTTATTCGGATCGCCTGTGAAGTGTTCTGGCAGGGCCAGGGGAACCCCCCTTGGAAGAACCACCTGTACTGGCGTGGGCTGTGGAGGCGCGGCAGGAGGGGCATACCCTGGCAGTGGGACCTGACCTGCCTGTGCCTGGAGCATTTGCCTTGCTAGTTCATCTGTTCGCTCCTGGTTCAAAATGAGATCCCTCCTTAGGGCATTGGTTTCCTGCCTTGAGGCATGAACTTCAGCCTGTAACTCTCCCAGTAATTGGGCCAACTGGTCCGTTTCAGAAGTTTCCATAATGCCCAGGCAGAGATTCGAAGAGGCTTCGCGTTCTGTTATGCTCACCTGGTCTCTGCGGAGGCTTTGGGGCACGGTTGCAGCCCTCCCAGGGGGGGAGTTGGCTCGGGTCCGACTTTGCCCTCTGCGCTTATTTGATGACTGGTGGTAATAGGTGATGCTGCTCGGGACTGCTCCTGCGTGGAGAATAGGGGGCGTGAGTATGCCAGCTTGTGTACCTGATCCCCTTCCAGACCCCTTCTCCCAAACCGTGGTACCCGTGGGATGCGCTGTCCCTGGAAAGCTCACCTGTTGATTCGTTTTGGCGCGCACTCCGTCCTGCTGCTTCCGGCAGGGGTGTTTGTATTATCTGGACCGAGTTCCTTCATTGGTCCCTTGCACGTGGTAGTCTAGTCGTGTTGCGACTAAGCCACTATACTTCAGATAAGTGTTCCCGTTTGCCTTTGTCTTTCCTCATCTGTTTTTGTTGTATTGTAAAGTTTGTTGTCTTGTATTGCTGTCTGTTCCACTTTTGATGTTTGCTCTTTTGCTTTCTTCCCTTGCAGGTGATTTTGCCGGTCGGGCAGAAGCTGTGGAGCTCGAGGCGGCAGCCGGAGGGAATGAGGAACGAAGCTGCAGCGGTACAGTAGCTGGTAAATTGTAAATTAGGGGGCGCGCGGGGTTCAAATGCGGCGCGGCCCTAGGACGGATGTTCTAACCTTGTCTTTCTTCTTCTTCACAGGGTCTGAGTTTGTGGATGCAGAGCGCAGTGCTGCGGCGTCGGGATCAAGATCACTGGATGTCAGGAGATGAGTCTGCAGATGAAGCGATGAAGCACCGGTTTCCTGGAGGTGAGTATGCAGGAGAATGCCTGGTTTCAAAGGTAAGTAAACTGATCCAAGCGGCGGTGAGAGTCACGTTGCATGCGAGTGCACAGTAACACGAAGCACCGGCCTTAAGGATGGAGCAGCTTATATAGCTGAGCTTCTGAAGCCACGCCCACCTGATTCAGCCTGCCTGTCACACCCTGCCACACCCAAAAAGTCAGCACATGAAGACCAGGGCTAAGAAGCCACACCCGATGAGTCAGCACATGAGGATGTATCAGCTCCTGGAAAGTTCTTGTGAAATAAAAGCACTCCTACACTGAAATGAAGTAAAAGCACTCCTGCACTGAAATAAAGTGTTCCTGCTCACATCTCTACATGAGGCTGGCGCCAAAGGCACCAGGACTGAGTCCAGCCAGGGCCCCTGTGTTTATGGGTCCCAAAGGGACATAAGTGAGTCAAGTGACACATTGCCCCCATCACTAGATGGTGTGGTTTTTGTGTTCATGTGGCCATGGCAGCTAGAAAGAACGACAGTAGGAATGACGTTAGCTATAGGTGACATAAAAGGCTTGCTAGCAACCATCCTAGAGGAGGGGGCTGATGACATTTGAAAGCAAGCAGGGTGTGAGGGTGTGACTGCACAAAACATGACACACGATGGAGCGCCATTTAATAGTTGCAGAGCAGATTTATGGCTAGCGCTCAGAGTACAATATCCCGATACATCAGATATGGGGTCGATCATGACTAGGAAGATGGGCGAGGATGAAGATCTTGTTGCCTTTATTCGGGATATTCAAGAGAGATGGCGTCTTGAGATGAGAGAACCGTGGGATAAAACGGTGGAATAATTGTACCACACTTTATGCCAGGGACTGCCCGAGCCAGTGCAAAGGCAGATGAAGAAACAGGTTGGGAGCGAAGCAAAGCCATGACCAGAAATACAATTGACTATCGTGCACCATTGCTGATTATTACAAGAAAAGAATAAGAAGAAAGCCAAGAGCAGAAAGCAAAAGGAAATGAAGTTAGTTCAGAAAGCATTGTCAAAAATAGCCAAAGAGGGAGCGGTATTGACGAATAATGAAGGTGTGGTGAAACAAGATATGTGACTAGTGCAGCAAAGTAATGTAGCATACCGCATGAATCCGAGTGGTTAACCTATTTGGCCAAGAGGAAGAGGGAATGGACCCAGGGGAGGAGGACGAGGTGGAATTCAGAACCCGAGGAAGGAGGAGGAGGATTTAATGGCGGACAGCCGCAACAATGCTGGAATTGTAGGAGAATGGGACATATAGCCAGAACATGTTATAGTAGTGGGGGCATGCAGAAAAATTGGGGAACTCCAAGAGGAGGGCTGGGCTATGTTCCACAATACATTACGGAACCGCAGGAGTATTATGCCCAAGATCACACGCAGAATCAGGCACGTGTGCCACAACCACAGCAACAAAGGAAGCTCCATTACAAATGCAATCACCACAAGGGCAACCACAGCAAGTGACTATGCAAGCACAACAGATACAGACCCAACAAGCACAAAAACAACAGGTCATGGTACCACAATGGAAAAAAAATGTAGGAATACTGCAAACACCTGCACCTAAACTAGGGAGAGTGACCGTGGTAGGAGGAAATCCTTTCACAGGTACAGGGATGAATTTATATCCACAATAGGACAGCCCACAGAGCTACCTGATGTGTTCAGTACTATCAGTGATACCAGGACCCGCAGGAGGAACCAAGGGTCAAGGTAATGATAGGAGGCAAGACATTTTCATTCCTTGTAGACACTGGAGCAACTTGTTCCTGTGTCTGTGAGGGAAAATACCCAATTTCCGGCAATGCCATGAATGCGCAGGGATTTTCTGGGGTGAAGAGTTTAGTTCCTGTTACAGACAAATTACCAATCTCTATAGGGGAAGACAATATGTGGATGCCTTAACATGACAATGGGCCTCATTACGACACTGGCGCTGATGGAATGAAGGGGGCCGGTATGGGACCGCCCCCTTCATTCCATCAGGGCTGATTACGAGATTCCCTATGCGGGACCCGGATCAGACGTCTGGTAAAACCAGACGTCTTTTCCGGGTCCCGTGAGGGGAAGAGGGAGGTAACAACAGGACACTTGTAATGTGCCCGTTGTTAACTCCCTCCCCATTCCCATTGAGCCCTATGGGGGCTCAAATGGGAATGGGGAATGGTTCCTGCAAGGAGGACTTACCGGGTCCTCCTATGTCGGAATGACCCGGTAAGTCCCCATTGCAGGAACCCGGTAATGGAGCCTACCTCCAAACTCGTAATGAGGCCCAATATCTTTTACTGACAAAGGAATAGTGTGTTCCACTCCAGGGATACATTATATGAATGTGAACAAATTCATATTAGCCTTCAAAGGCCAGAAAGCATTACGAGGAGTCCAATGAGATCCAGAAGTATTTTTGTATGGAGTGACTGTTTTATTATCGTGGTTATCTAAGTTGGTAGTTAAAATATTGAGATTATCTGAAGAGTTTTTGTTTAGACCAGGACTAATAAAGATAAACAGGTTATCACTTTAGAGTTAGAGGCAGCAGTGGTCAGAGAGGAAAGAGTGGTTGTCCATGGAACAGATGATGAAGGGAGAGGATGGAGAGCAGTGATAGCCCTCAGAGAAGAATATAGGTTGACAGACTTGACAGACAAAGAGCTTTTTAGGGATGATTATTCTGATGATGAATTCCTATTTTTCATAAGTCTCACTTATTGGATTAAAGTGGACAATAGAGAAATACCGTAGAGAGTGGTGATGTTAAAAAAGAAACAGCCATTTTTCCAGGAAGATTTGGAGAAAGTGCCAAATATTTTATGGACCACCAGTCCATATGACGCGTGCCTATTGAAAGAAGTAGGAGCAGTTAAAATCAAGGTTAAACCAGGAGCAATTTTGCCACAAACAAAACAATATCCCATGTCCCTAGAGGCGGATGAAGGTATATGCAAGACCATTTCCACTTTAATGAAGCAAGGAATATTGGTGCCATCAGAGTCCCAATTTAACACGGCTGTGTCCCCAGGGAAGAAATCAACTGGGGGGTTGTGGAGATTTATTCCGGATCTTCGCCCCCTAAACAATATGTTGAAGCAGAGTTTCCTTTAGTTCCAAATCCTGTTACGATATTAGGTAATATACCACTTAAGGCTAAATATTTTATAGTTACAAATTTAAAAAACCCATTCTTCTCAATTCCCCTCATGAGGACTCACAAGATGTGACTTCCTTTTCATATAGAAATATCCGCTTGAAACATACTTGTCTGCCCCAAGGGTACTGTGAGTCCTTATCAAACTTTAACAGGGTCCTTCAGATGGACATGGGTAATGTATAGCTCGAGAGTGCAATAATTCAGTAAGTGGATGACATATTTGTATGCACTGAGACAGGGGAAACGTGCATGGGAGTCTCATGACCATATTAGCAGAGAAAGGATACAAGGTAGACAAAGAAAAGTTGCAATATTGTCAGGAGGAAGTCCTGTAACTATGACAGTTAACTCTCAACAGGCGAAAAAAAGTGACACCTGAGCGAGCAGAAGCAATTCTGAAGACTTAAGAACCTAATACAGTGAGGGAAATGCAACAGTTGGTAGGCCAATGTAACTGTTGTAGGGCCTGGGTTTTTACTTAAAGCACATATATTTGACCACTTCTAAAAGGATTTAAAGAAGCACAGGTAGAGAAAAGTAAGATAACATGGACAGATAAAATGACTAAAGGATTTGAGGAATTAAAAAAGACAATCAGTACAGCCCCTGTGCTTGAAATTCCAAACTATCATGAACAATTTAACTTATTTTCTCATTCCAATGGAGAAGTCAGGACAGCAGTTCTCACACAGAAAACAACATTAGGACATGGTCACAAACCATTGGCTTATTACAGAGTGGGATTTTAGATCCAGTTATGAAAGGGCATTGCCCTAGTGAACAAGCTTTAGCTGCTGCTACATTTGCAATTGAAAAGGCTTCAAGTATTGCAATGGGGTTTTCACTAACATTAGTTGTTGCGCATGCATTATTTGCCATTCTAGAGAAACCCAAAAGTATATTGACCACACAGGGAGCATCCGGGTATGAGGTAATTATCTCGAACCCTGCGATCAAAATTGTTAGATGCAGAATAGTGAATCCAGCAACATTCATAGCAGTACCAGTAGGGGAGGATAATTATGAACATGACTGCACAACATATACAGAATTTTATGATGACATTCCCCATGTTAGAGAAAATGCTCTTGGAGGGGGGAGTTCTCGTTACTGACCGTTCTTCAAAAATTGACCAAACTACTGTTGAAAGGCATACTGGGTCAGCAGTAGTAAAGCTGAACTGAGAGGGTGAATTTGAAGTAGTTACAAGCACGAGATTGCCTTCATATTGCTCAGCACAGGCTGCAGATTTAGTGGCACTTATCGCTGCACTCTAATGATATGAGGATGAGGAAGTTACAGTGTACTATGACTCTGCCTATGTGACGTCAACTGTACATGCAGGTTTGCCACGCTTGAAAAGGAGGGGCTTTCTCTGTGTAGATGGCACTCCAGTGCAACATGCGGCCCTACTGGATAAGATTATTAAGGCATTAAGACTCCCATTGACTATCGCAGTCGTAAAATGCATAGCGCATACTAAAAGAACTGATGCAATTTCACACAAAAATGAAGCCGCAGACCTAGCAGCTAAAAAGGCAGCATATTTCCCAAATATTTCTGATTTTGAAGTAAGAAGTGTTGAGCAAATGACAGGATGATGCATGTTTGTAAAGGAGAGCTTTAACATGTTGTCTATTGTTCAATTAATTGAAGTACAAGGTCGAGCCTCACAGTAGGAGCAAGATTTATAGAGAAAGCAAGGGGTGTTCTTTACCCCCCCACTGAGGAAATCTGGAGGCAGGATAGCACTGGAAAGCCAATTATGCCCCTAGCATTATTGAGGATAGAGGTGAAGCAGCTTCACTACTCACGCATACGACTTGCTGCTACAATTGCAGAAGATTGTTTTTCACCAAATTTGTTAGAATATGTGACACAGTTCATTTTGAATATTAACGTGTGCCAGAAATGTACTGCAGGACACACTTCGCGAACAGTGAGAGGAGCATTCCCTAGACCCAATGGGCCATTTCAGCATCTACATATAGAGTATGTGGATATGTTGCTGATATGCAACGGTACATGCTGGTAGTGATATGTCCCTTTTTCTATGGAAGCGGGTCCATGTGCGCAACCCAATGCCACATGTGCTTCCATGTTCCTTGTGCGTGATGGTGTGTGCCAAGTGCTGCAGTCTGATAATGGACTGCATTTTGTAAATGACCTGTTTGAGCTAGTAACCTTTTAATTAGGCATAAAACACAAGTTGTCTTCTGCCTATCACCCACAGGCGAATGCGGTTTGTGAGAGATTAAATGGACTTCTTAAAGAGAGGATAGCAAAGATTAAGAAAACTCTGAAGAAGGGGTGGTTACATTGCTTACCCCTTGTGCAATATATGCTGCGAAATCAGCCTGGCTCAGACCACTATCTGACTCCTCATGAGTTGGTGACTGGACGTCAAATGATCCAGACAGCCTTTTAAAACAACCCAGCTTATATCCAGGGGACCAGGTGTTGATATGAAAATGTGTCTGCACTTGGAATAAACCCCTTTTCGAGGGAACTTATGAGGTGGAAGCAGTTACTCCCACAGATGTTAAGCTGCAAGGAAGGAAAGCCTGGCTGCATCTGTACGACATCAAACTGTATAAGTGAGAAACCTTGATCCCTCCTGCATCGACTGACAGTGAAGCAAGAGAAAAAGTTCTGTGCACGCAGACACGATCAGCAACCAAGTGCAAAGAAAAAGAGTTTATGTAATAATAAAAACACTCTTGCAATCAAGATTGAAATGTCTTAAATCTAATAAGGAATTAATGGCCTGGCAGACAGGGCTTTAAGTGGGCTGGGGCCTGCCGGGGCTGGGCCTCGTCAGGCTCCGAAATCTCATTTTGAGGCAGGGCCCTGCCGGGGTCCATTAATCTCCCCGGGCAGCCGCGGCCACCACACACATTTTTTTTTTCTAAAGCCTGAAGCTCTCGCTCGTGTGCGAGAGCTTCAGGCTTCAGGGAAAAATGCCTTTCATTCATAATGGTGGTGCCGCACCTGCGAGGCATCCCTTCAAGCAAGAGATGTACGTGGTCCGGCACCACCATTATGTAGAAAACGTGAGGCCGCTGGAAGCAGAGGCCTTGCTTTCTAAATACTGAAGCTCCCACAGATTCGCGGAAGTTTCAGTCTTTAGGAAAAAGGCCTCAGCTTCCAGTGGCCTCACCCTTTCAGCCTTAATGGTGAATCTGCCCCTCCCTAGCTGGCAAGGGGGAGTGCCACCATTAAGGCTGAAAAGGCGAGGCACTGTCCCCTGCCAGGCAGGACTATACAAAATGAATGTAGAGATCAGCACCCTCTCCCAAGAGGGAGAGGGTGCTGTTCTGTACAAAAGGCTGCCTGACAGGGGGTGCCAGTAGCCCATTGAGCCAGGGCTCGTCAGGGGGGCATGGCCTAACGGGCCACCAGGGCCCCTGCTGTTAGGCCACACCCCCTTGATGAACCCCGACACTGCTTGCAGATATCCTGGAACTTTTTAGATAGATACAAAGAACAATGCGTTGATACACCGGAGCGAAAGGACAGGAATACACTGCATCTTCTATGCTACCCATCATAATAACATAGCACACATTCTTGTATGCTGTTTTCACCTACATATTGCAGTCTTACCCAGCTCTGATAAGACAACATGTGGACAGACTAACATTTTTTGGCAATCCTAAAAACAATCACATTATTTTCAGAATCATTGTGGATATTATTTTGCAGTTCTTGATATAAGAGTGTAAGTAACAGAGGATAACACAATTAAATATTAAATGAAGCAAATTTTGAATGTTCCAAAATATGAAAGACTCACTACCATCAAGAAAGTCGATACGTTTTTCTGGAATGGTAATTGTGATTTCATTTTGTATTATGATTTGTCTTTTCTTACTTATTTTAATGGCATTTAGACACATTCTGATTAAAAATATAGATACACTGGGGACAATGGAACATCCTTTATAATCCCTAACAAAAGCATGAGCAGCATCTTCCCTAATTTTACTAAACAAATTGTTTGACTTAAAAGATGTTGGGGAAGATCATGAAGGCATAAATACATCTCTTGATAATTTGGCTGGCTTAAAGAATAACCAATGGTATCAGTACACGAAGAAGGTCAGATAAAAGCTGCTGCGTGTGTTCTCCCATCCCCTATGCCATAAACGCAGCCAGAACATTTATTGCAAAAGAGATGCCTGCGCATAATGCAAAGTGGCTCAGTCATCTGACAGCATGCACAACCAGAGGACAATTCAAAGGAAAATGGGCAACCCTACGATGGGAATCAAAGGGAACATTTCCATATGAAGATACTTATGTGAAAACACAGAGGATGGAGAAGGGAATGGGTTGGACAGGCAAAAAACATATGTATCCATCCCAGATTGGAGAACGAATTAAGGTTATCCATATGAGGAGGATGGAATGTTCAGACATAGTGGAAAGATCAGGAGTAACAAGATGCTGGGAGAGACCGCAGCTATTGGTGTATGGACGAGTTGTTACGAGCACAGGATGGGAAGAAGGAATGTTATCTTGCCCTGCACACTTATTGAAGATGGAACCAGTAAGCAAAGTACAAATAGTGAATTACATGTGTTTAGAGTCATAGGCCACGTACTCTAAGTTACTAACATGGGTTGACAATGAAGCAGGACCAGTATCTATAATACCACTAAAAATGTTGACACCATGTTTCAAGAATGAAGGCCTGGTTGGAGAAAATAAAGGATATAAGCAGGTACTCGAAGTGTCAGGAATTAATGGAGGAACTGCTGTGCTGATGGATCGATATTGGGCCTGTGGATTCAGAGTTTACATGCAGTGTCCCCCTAAGAACTGGGGAGGAGTATGCTCCCTTGTGGTTATACGCGTTCCTGCATTATTGATTCCTCAAAGTGATCTCAATGTTTTTCCAAAAACAGACGAACACCAAAAAAGGAAGCGATCGCTCAACCTCTGCCGACTGAAGAGGATGATATGATATGATAGTTTATTTATATAGCGCCTATACACAATGGGCCTCATTATGACCCTGGCGCAATGGGTTTAACGGCGCCGGTAAAGGTGCTGGCGCCGTTAAACCCATTCCGCCCTATTACGAGGACCCCTTGCGGGACCCGCTCTGGACGTCTGGTCAGACCAGTTGTCCTTTGCGGGACCCGCGAGGGGACGAGCATACTAACAACGGGCCCGTCATTAACAGGCCCATTGATAGCATGCTCCCCATTCCCATTGATCCCTATATGGGCTCAAATGGGAATGGGGATGGTCCGGGTCCGGGTTCCCTGAATGGGGAAATACCGGGCCCTCCAAAGTCGGAATGGCCTGGTATTTCCCCATTCAGGGACCACGGACCCAGACCCGGGTTTGAAGGCAGCGCTACCTCCAAACTCATAATGAGGCCCAAGGTGTTTCAAAGCGCTTCAAGGCAAGGGCGGGAGCAAGGGAAAATACAATGATATTCTTACAGGCCATGAACAGTAAGGATGTGAAATTAACTATTGTACTCGGCCTGATGACATTTTAGTGCAAGAGCTAAGACATAGATAAGGAAGGGAGGGGGAGAGTAGGAAGGAAATGGAAACAGACAGGCGACTACCGTACTAGGCCTGATGACATTTCTGGTAGAGCCGGAGAAAAACAAGAGGTGAGGGAGAGGGGTGCAGAAAGGTAAGGGAGGAACAAAACAAGCGACTATCATACTAGGCCTGACGACATTTCAGATAGTGCTGGAGGGGATGGGGGGGTCGGGAGGAGAAAACCAGTAAGGGGAGGGGGAGCAGACAGACGAGGTTGCTATCATACTAGGTCCGGGGACAATTCTGATAGAGTAAATGCATAGAAGAAAGTAAGGGGATGAGATAGGGAAAGGGAGAAGGCAAAGGAGGAGAGAACAGAGAGTTAGCAGTCAAAAGAGTGGAGAAGCAAGAGGGGAGAGTGAATACAATTGCAGAAGTCAGTAGTAACACATAATGTTGCAAGCCAGGATACAAGATGAAGATGGGAACAGCATGATTCAGGGCCACCATGAGTAAAAGATGCAAAGGAAGTCGGGCATGAGAGTTGAGAAAAAGTGACGCGCCGTGAATGAATGAAGTCCATAAAAGTCAAATCCAGCATTGGCCACAAGACGGTGAAGGTGAAACCAGAATTTATCAGGAAAGACTCATGCAGAAGTAGGCTTGAGGGGGGTAATCGGGGAGCAGGGTAGAAGACTCAAACAAAACAGGCAATACCTGTGTGCAAGAATGGTGGGGGCACAAGGGAACATCAGGGGGGCCCAGAGGGGGTGGGGATGGCCTGTGGGGACAGAGGGAGTAACACATGTTGATGCATGCTTACCTGCTGTCTGAGCAGGGGGTGAAAAGGAACGGCAAGCAGGAAGGCACCAGGTGTGCGGGGCTTGCTAAGTGGTGAAAAAGAGCAGCAGGCAGGAAGGCACCAGATGGGCGGGGCTTAGAACAGGTGACCTAGATCCACTTGCACCTGCTCCCCATCTGCAAAGGAAAAGAGGCTGGTGGACTCCTTAAGTAGGGAAAAAGAGCGGCAAGCAGGAAGGCACCAGGAGGTCGGGACTTGCTAAGTGGTGAAAAAGAGCATCAGGCAGGAAGGCACCAGGTGGGCGGGGCTTAGGCCAGGTGACCTAGAACCACTTGCACCCGCTCCCCATCTGCAAAGGAAAAGAGGCTGGAGGGCTCCTTAAGTAGGGAAAAGAGCGGCAAGCAGGAAAGCACCAGGTGGGTGGGGCTTGCTAAGTGGTGAAAAAGAGCGGCAGGCAGGAAGGCACCAGGTGGACGGGGCTTAGGCCAGGTGACCTAGATCCACTTGCACCTGCTCCCCATCTGCAAAGGAACTTTCTCATCAAAGTCAATAAAATCCTATAATGACATACCAGATGAGCATAAATCATTTAACAAGACGGCAATGATAATGACATCTATATCTATGCCAGGACTCCAGAATGCAGTGAATGCCAAATGACTGCAGATCACCAGATGGGAGCTTCTGCACTTGATCCATGCAACGATAAAAGGATGTAATGTAATTAGAGAAGAACTGAAGGCCATTAGGCTTATGACACTCCAGAACAGGTATGTCTTGGACCTAATTACAGCAATGGAAGGAGGCGTGTGCACCAAGGTCGGGCCTTCTTGCTGCACATTCACACCTTCCCATGATGGAGAAAATGGAACTCTGACAGAAGCAATAACTATGCTGACAACCCTGCATACTAAGATGGAGGATGAAGTTGATGAGACAGCAGGCGATGACTGGTATTCGTCTCTGTTTCCGTGACTCCCAGCCTGACTAGCAAATGCTGTCAAATTACTTGGTGTTGGTGTTGTTAGGATTCTGTCTCATAAGGATAATGTTGGGACTATGCCAGAAAACAGCCAAGAAAACCATTGGGATGAAGATAATGATTGATGTGAATGGAGATCATACACCAGAGACTGAAGATACCACCCATAAGAACATAAAGAAAAGTCCCCTTATACCATCAGAAACAAAGTTCTACTACCCTAAGGATCACATGAGATATATAGGACATTGAGTATTCTGTCAACCAACTGGAGAATGCTGTCACATGACCTGGAGTGTGGATGAGCACAACAAGAATGCAGGTGACTTGATGGGGGTGACGGAAATATGGATCCCAAAGAAACCTAGATGTGAAGAGAGGATGAAGAAGATTGAAGAAGAGGAGGTGGTTGAGGACCCGAACAGTGGGGGAATGTAGAGGAGCAGGTGGACATGTCATCCGTAGCTTTGGCTCCCTCACCGCCATCATACTGGAACAGTAGGAGAAGAGTAAGGGAAGAGCCCTATGTGGGACCCCCAGTATGATTCCCGGTATCCTCCCAATACTGCATTGATTGTATGAGAGGCGATATGCACTTAGATAAGCGTATCAAATGTACCCTCGCACTGAGAGTGTGGAAGGATGTCTGCACACACCATTGGACATCATAGAGCTATAAGTGAAATCTGAGCAGAATGATGTCATAGAGAAAAGATACTGAGACTCACTGAAACCATATGCAAATACTCAAAGAATAAAGATGTAACTGAAAACAAGAGAAACATGTAATTGAATATGGAGAAATCATATAAGCAAAAAAGATAAAGTAACCTGTGGACTAATAAGTGCATACACACAGAAAACAAGGTAAATGAGACATATAGAAGGTTGCTGCAGAGGAAAACAAAACGTGGCTACCGTGGCCATGATGGAAAATGGACGTTGGACTCATATAAAAACCAGTCAAGCTTCCTCAGAGACAAACCGGGGCTGCAGGGACAGGAGACACTGGTAACCCCGCTTTGTTTGAGGAATGAAGAGGAGTCTATTGGCCTGGGATCAAGGATACTACTTCAAGGAATAATTGCAAGGGGAGCCAAAGGGATAAGCCACGTAGGTAAGACATATTGCTCTTAGATTAAGCAAAGAAGAAAACATCTGCAAGAGCCAAGTATTAGATAATTAAAGATGCTATGAACCTATGCAAGATGGAGTGAGCAAATCTACAGAGGCCAAGAAGGGTAATGACACCCGGTGCAATTGAATCAAATAGCAGAAATAGAACATTGAGATGGACAAATTTGGTGTCTCCTCACATGTGATTCAGAAGTCCAAAACAAAGGACTATTCTTTAAGCCCAAATGAAGATAATGGTGTGCCTACACTCCCATGAATGTCTCAGAACAGAGAACAGGATTCAAGGTCAACTACAAAGGAGAAGTCTTGGCTTGGTGCATGACCAATGAGAGATGATGGACTAATTGGGAAAGTGCGGAGTAGTCTGACATTGCTCTCAGCACCTGCGTTTTATTTTGCTTACGTGCTGCTAACAAGCCGAAAGTCCAAGGTTGGGAAAGCATGCCAACCAATCAGAGGGTCTTTGTAGCAACATGGTATACAATGTTGCAAAGACTAACCCGCTGCCATTTTTCTTCCATAATCAGTATTGTACGTATTTAGAGGTGGTTCGAGGCATGCCTTACAGATAAGGGGCAGCCAATGAAGTTATTTACACTTATACATACTATAGGCAATATATGTTCCCTTAACCAATCCCTTCCTTCAACAGTTTTTACAGTTTGCCACGTAGGATGACGTTATAGATGACACATATTGAGGTATAAAACCTTTGTATAATCACATATGTTTGCTGTGAGTGCATTAATTACTGCTTGTGGTTCGCAATATTGCCCGACTTTATATTAATGTTAAGTAGTATTTTGCCATACTCTTTGAGCCTGTCTTGTTATTTGGGTCCATTATCATTATTGGTAATTGCATCTAGCACATGAGAGGCTTCAAGGTGCTAGAGCACATTAGTATTTCCTTTCTCATCAATGACTTTCAGTAATTCCTTTATATGAATTCTGTTAATGCTAGACTCATAGCCCTTTCACTGTCCAGGTCCTTGATTAGTACTAAATGTTTCACTCATCGACATATTCTTATCAGTACTGACTAGGTTAATATCGAAAATAGGTCCATGGAAGACTTTTGGAGGATTGGCTGTTATTGGCTTGTTTCCCTCCTTCAACGAGGCATTAAAAATGTCACATAATTTCAGATTGCTAATAGAGAGACTAGATAACTCCCCCCTATGTGATGTCACCTCTTTTGTGAGATCTTTGACTGTGGTGTGATAGGAAAAACAACACTGCTTGACAAATGCTACATCCTTCTCCCCAGCTCTAGGTTGGTTGGCCAAATCACATAATCCTACGTGGATATGATTATCATTTCCCCTTTCTTGAGGCCACCTATGTTATAATCAACAACCAAAGCGACATCATATTTAATTCCTGCTAAGGGTAAACATTTATTAGCCATACTGATGTCCTCTGTACTGACAACTGGCACCTCAGGGGATTCACAAAACCCTATTGAACCACCAAATGAATTGACCCCTATCGGAATAGAACAATTTCTTCCTCCTCATGGTGCTGGGGTTCTTGGAATCTCATACCCGAGTAAAGGGTCCTTCCCATCAGCCTTGCAGCTGTACAACCTTAGTATATTACATAGTATTGGTCCAGCAATAGTTGGGCCAGCATTATCCCTTTTAACTGGTGACTCAGCAATAACATCTGCCCCCGTTGCACAACATGAATTAGCTGTAAACCCACTGTTACTCAGCATAGTGCCCTTAGATGGGGCTGTAGTTGAAGGTAGAGATGTACTGGACTTGAGAGCATCGACCGGTGAAGAGGTTGTTGTAGACTCGTGCTTCGACAACCAGGATTGATTGATTGATTGTTTATTTGTATAGCGCATATACACAATGTGTTTCAAAGCGCTTCAAGGAGGGAGGGAACATGGGAGAATACAGGTACATTCTTAAAAGGTCCTTGAAACAATTTAGAATGTGAGAATAACTATCATATCATAACAGATAGTACAAGTGCGTGAAAAACATTAAGTGAGGGGGGGTAGACAAAACTAGCAGTAGCATTACTATGCCTGACAGCAATTGTTGCAGTGCAAGAGTGACACGATAAGGGGGGGGAGAGCGGAGGAGGGGGGTAGGGGTGAGAAGGGAAGAGGAGAGGAACAAAATAAGTGACTATCTGATCAAGGTAGTACTGGGGGGAGGAAGGAGAGGACAAGGAAGGCAAAGGGGAGACAGACAAGCTCATATCGTGGTCAGGGGACAGTGATAGGAGTAAGTGCATAGGCCATAGAAAGGAAAAGGGAGGGGTGGGTAATTTCTCCTATCAGTAGCCTGGCTTTTTTCATTGTAGATTCCTTAGTTAGGGGTTTCTTAAAATGATGTACTAGGGATAGAGGTAGCTTAGCTTTGCATTTCACTATAAAATACCAGCATGGTCTGCCCCACTTAGCCGCAATGTTGGAGACAGATACAATATTTATTTTTGTATACTTGATAACATAACCACCTGGAACACCCGATTCAATTATGGGGCACCCATAGTCCGACTCCCTGCCTGGTGGGACTTTATTACAAACGCACAGGTCAGGAACAAGAGGAAACTGTGGGTGAAAACGTGCCCAGCTACTAATCAAAAGACATTAAAGTGACAAAGTGCAAATATAACAGAAGAGCACAGAGTTGATCAAAATAATAAAACTACTCTAAGATACTGCAATGCAGAGTAATAAATACACTTGTACCAATTTCTTAAAAGCCTCAGTGATTAGTATAGTCCATTGAAGTTAACATTGTGTCAGCTGGCCACATATATATAATTTTGCTGGGAAGCAAGCCAGATGAACTCTCTTTACCCAGCTTCTTCAGTGGATGAATGCATCATCAAACGGGAAACAGGGTTCAGGAAGACCAAGTCTGTGCCTTACACCACGACAAGCTGAACTGCCAAACTGCCAAAAAACCAACCAGCAGGACTTGAGTGCAGACTTTGACACAGTCGCTGGTGGGCCGGGAAGAGCCCTTTTGATTTCCTAGGCTGTGGTGGTGAAAGAACATGGCGTGGCTCTGACTCCCAACAGCCCATGGCTCCCTCACAGCCAAACAGCGCGACTTGAGCACCGATGATCTGTCCAGGAGTCGTGTCCAATGGACGTGATTGCAGTCTCGCTGGTCTTCTGGCTAAGTCTCTCGCCTCACACCTGTATGGCCTAGATTCAACTCCTGGCTGTGCATTGTTCACGGCAAGGGCAATGCAGCAAAAAGTGCATACCTTACACACACAGGGGCTATGTCGCCCGCCCTTTTAAAAACGTGGCTGGATGCCACCCACGCCCTCAGTCCTTCGATTTGTCCCCTGCTTGGAGTGGGGAGATGTCAAGGACTGTGACAAGGAAGACCACACTCAGAGTAATGAAGATTACTAGTAAATAATCGGACCAGTACTCCCTCCCCAATACAAAACAACGGTTAAAGGTGATGGTACAGCACCATTCATCTCTGCCAATGTGATTGTTTTTCCCATGTAATTCTCATACAACCCACAGTTCTTCGAGGCCATAGCAAATTGATGTAAGCGTCATGTGTCACGCGACATAGCTTTTCCTTTACAATGGGTACATTAGAAAAAGAAATGACAAGTGACAGAATGTTTTGCACTACAGATATAAAAGCCACCCCTAACTGCAAGTGTCTCACATTCACCCACATCGGACAGCTCACATCCTCTGTAGCCCTGTACAAAACAAATACATTTTTGTGGTGTGCTTTACTCACGCTTTGTGTACTGAATGTGTTAAGTGTGAACAATCGTCACTTCAGGGCACGGGTGTTATTCGCATAAACAACAATTAATGGCAAAACAAATGATTCAGAAAGATAAAAAAACACTACATGCACACATGTGCCATTATCGCAGCACTTTGCAGTTTACAGATGCCAGTCACGCTGCCATGGGCTGCACTGGGCGGCTGTTTAACGCTCATCCAGATCACACTTCCGCCGGATTAGCATTAATTGGACGTGTTGCACTTTCTGCACATTTCATGTCCCTCGTGACACTGAAATATCGAATCCTGGGTGTCTTTGAGGCCAAGGCCAGCAGACCCTTGATTTACTTGAATGCCGCCAAGCTTCTGCTGTCAGCTTAAAGGTGACATTATGTTTTGGGATGTTGCCTTTAGTAGCTTCTGGATGCCTTTGCTCTGATTAACTACAACGTTTACTTAACCTTGAATATAAGGGGAAATATTTTAGACAAATAAAAACGACTCTGAGAAAGTGTAATCTCTGTTGGCGGGTCTTCTAAACTAGTGACAAGAGTCAAGTGGAAATGCGCTAATTTCAGCGTTGGGTTAGAAACAGCCTTTACAGTTTGGGTCTGAAAAGATGACTTGGCAGGTATGCCTCAGAAGCGCACTTGGCAGGTATGCCTCAGGATACCACTTCCCTTTGGCCCTCTGCCCGCTTCCCTCAGCAATTCCCGCCATTTCAGCTCTGCGGGAGACCAACCCCCTCCTCACACCTCAAAAGATTCTCCCCAACAGGGGGTCGGTGCAGTTGCAAGAGAAAGGCTTCCTTGCTGTTTGCCGCCTAATGTGCTCTGAGAATAAAAGCCTCCATGTTAATGGCGGAACAATGAGAAGGAGCGTTTATGCAGCACACGTGACAAGAGAAACTGTAATTCCACAGGAAGCTCCTTTTAAAGAAGGTGCTGCGCATATGGCCACCCCTTGTATGCACTGTTTCTACTTCATTAACCCTTTAGGCTCCAGTATGAATACACCTGGGGAAGTCCCAAGTCTCTGGTCATTTACACCTTAGTGATAATTATTAACCAGATAAAAAGCAACTGACAGAAGAACTGTGTTTCAGCCCCGGGGCTATTTTAACAATATTAAGTCGACACTGTCTTGACTGGAGAAGGGAGGTAGGGAGGGGGGGGTGGGGTTAGGGCTGTGATGGGCAGGCTAAAATTAAGTTAATCAATCAATATATACTTTTATTCGGTCAAAACAAACACATGTCATGAACAAATGAATTTAAACAAATTCAATGTTGTAAGCCTCCCTCAAGTTGTTGACACAAGGAAAGCAATGCTCACAACCTTGGCGCGCACAGAGTAAAAAAGAATAGGAGAGGTCTCGGGAGGATAGCTCAGCGGCAACGTGCTCACCTTGGAAGCAAGAGGACACGGAGCAACACAGGTTCGATCCCCTGGTCCGCGCTTAGAAACCTCTGGGTATTAAGCGTGTAATAAATTACCTATCAGAGCATATCATGACATCATTACCCTAGTCACTAACCCAAAACTTCTTTCTCATCAGCCACAGTATCGTGCTGTTGCGAATGTCACAAAAGGGGAGCGAGAATAAGTTAAAAGCAGTCTAACCTGGTAAATTGTACTAACGCCAGAATCTCTTAAGACCGGTTTTAAGTACAGAAGTCTCAACCTCTTTGACTTTTCACATAGGAAAAAGAAATGTGGGTGGTTGTCAACGTGAAACTTGAACGTGTAGTGGCACTCCTGGTTACCCGGGTGAAGGATGGCACCACACCTACACGTCATCAGGGGTGTGTGCTTGTGTTTCTCTCCTGTCTCCAGCACTAGTGGCCCTCTGAAAACAGTGATAACTACGGGAGGTGAGGGGGCTCCCTGAATAAATTACATACTGAGCTGCCGCTGAGTTTACTGCAGCCTACTGGTAGCCTTGTGTGGTGGCAGAAATACACTTTAAACAAGCAGGTGTTGTTTCTGTTCGGGTGTTTGCAAATGCATAATCCTGGAAGTGTTTTAGTGTGGGGGAGCCATGCAGGGTGTGACAGGTGACAGTAATGACAGTGCCATAATGATGAGGCCAAGCAAGAGGTAGGGTGGAAAACACTTTGGCCACAAGCTTTATTATATCATGAGCTATAGTGGAAGGAAAACCAACCAACAAAACATAATGATAATATAACACACATATTTTGGGGAACAAGGGATCAGGTGAGCGGGGGCCCTCCTGCCACGTAGGGCCAACTCGAGGCTGATCCCTGCTGCCCTTCATACAAAAAGCTTGTGACGTTGGGTGGACCCAGCGTGTGAGCTGTGTCTGGTGTATCTGGTGGACCCAGCGTGTGAGCTGTGTCTGGTGTATCTTCTTTGCCTTTGCAGTTGACCTTCCTCTGCGTTCGTCTTGTTTTTTCCATGCAAACTGGAGAGGTCTATGTCTTTCATCCACTGTTGTGCGCCTTTTGTCGCATTGAGGCACGTGTAGACCTTCTTAGCGCTCTTATGACCCACTTGTGATGTGGCCCCTTGCGAGGCGCTATTAATATTGTATCCTCAGAGGTGGATTCTGGAGTTTAGGGTTGCCTTCCACCTTTTTCCAGTGTTTTGGGGATTGTCTTTTCCTTGTACCCTTTGTGGGAGGCGTTTTGCCTTTTCCCACTGTGTGTAGGCATGCTTTATGCTGACGGATCCACTTGTGATATGGCCCCTTGTGAGATGCTATTAATTTTCATCCTCAGAGGTGGGTTCTTGAGCTTCCACTAGCATCCAACATAATTCGTTTTTTGGCCATTGCCCTTCCCATGTCCTTTCAGGGAGGCATTCTGCCTTTCTCCCACTGCCAAGTGCCCTTCCTTCGCGTTTAGGGAATGTGTGGGCATTCCATTTGTTCTATGATCCACTTGGGATGTGTCCCTTATGAGGTGTTAGTAATGTTTCCCCCGGTGATGGATTCATGGGCTTCTGCTTTCCTGAAACTTAATTCAAGTTTGGCGACCGGTCCTAGGACTTTGGTTATTTTACTTGATTTTTCGCTTTGTAAGGCATTAACCTTATTAGTATTTTATGCTTTTTCCTCCTTACTGGTGGATAACTGGGCTTCCGCTTTCATCAAACTTACTTCAAGTATGGCAACCTGCCACTGTGTTTTGGTTTGTCATTTAAATCCAGTGTGGCGTTTCCTGGGCTTCAGCTTTCCTCAACTTTACCTACAGTTTGGCCACCTGCACCTGTCGGCAGGTTATTTAATGAATTCCAGTGAGGCATTTACTGGACATCAGTTTACATCAAACTTTACCTAAAGTTTGGTGACCCGCCCCTTTGGTTTGGTTATTTAAATAACTCCACTGAGGCATTTTACTGGGATTCAGCTTTCCTCAAACTTTACTTCAAGTTTGTCAACCTGCCCATCTGGGCAGGTTATTTTAATTAAAATCAGAGAGGCATTTACTGGGCTTCAGCATTCATCAAACTTTACCTCAAGTTTGGCAGCCAGCCCAAGTGGTTCGGATATTAGATTTATTCCCTTGCTGCATATGATGACTTCTTTCTTTGCGTATTCCTGTGAACCTATATATTTTAACTTGGTCCCTGCCTAATCTTAATATTTTTCTGCTTTTTGAAGCATTTGCATATGGTTATTTCGTGCCTTGACTTCCTTGTAGGTGGATTGCTGGGCTTTGGCTTTCCTCAAACTTACCTCAAGTTAGGCAACCTGCTCCTGTGGTTTTGGTTATTTAATTATATCCCTCGAGGCATATGATACTTACTTTCTTTGATGTTGCCAAATGCGGCGTTAGTGCTAATTGATACTTACCACTTTCATTAAAACCAGTAAGGCATGTGATAACTTATTTCTTTGAGCATTCTTCAGCACTATAAACCTTTTAATTGTTGCCAGCTCTAATCCGTTAATTTTACGTTTTTCATTGGTGCCTGTCCTGTTTATCTACTATTCACAATTTGGTACCAGCACTTCCACCCAACCGCCGCACCATAAAACAGGGAGGCAAGGAAACGCGTTCCACTAACCGTAATGCAGAAACATATTGCTGTGTTTGGCACTGCTACCCACTTCCAATCACAAAGCATTATAAGCATGCCAACCAAACAAGACAATCTTCACAACATTGGGCCTTCTGCCAACACTCTAGTACGTGCATAGAACCAATGGTGCGTAGTGCACTGCAACACTGACTAATCTGTGCAATGTACACTACGCAAGCACATATAAGAACCAGTTGCACTGTGACCGCTTCCATATGTACTCTATTCTGTTAGTGCACCCAGGGGACACACTGAACGACTGGTCACTGCAGCATCTCCACCCATACACCAACAACTGTAGGTTGTTCTACCAATCACCACACCCATGCAACCAACATTGTGTGCACTGCATCCGAACCACACACAAAACGCAACAATGTGGCACCTACTTTCAACCAGTGGACATACCTTTTCAACCAGTTTTCTGTGCTAGGGCTGCAGCCATGCATTGATGGGGCTGCAGACTTTCCTCACCAGCACACGCTATGTTTAAATCCTCATGTCTCGTGGAATGCACTCCCCTTCTGCAAATATGCCTGCCACCACTCATCACAGAAAGACATTGCTGCTGCAGCTGGCATGACATAACAAAGGCTGCCTGCAATGACCATACAAGATTGTTGCCTGTTGAGGTATCTGCGCAATGGCGGAGCATGCACGGATAGCGGTGGCACACCACCGTCTTCTTCTAATGAGATATATCACATGAAGCACTTCTCACTCTCGTACCCTTTCCATCCCTTCTTCCCACCACCAGATGCCGTACACTATGTTTTTCAGCCCCTTTCACCACCGCATTGTCCTGCGATACAACATGCTGCCAACATGGAACACTTTTGACACAGATCCCGTCACTGCACACTGCGTTGTAATCAACATTGTGACTGCACAGCGAACAGGGAAATGAGACGCCAGAGCGGAGCCAGTTAGGACTAATTTTACTGCGCACACTGCTACGTACAAGAGGTCCAGCCATGCACACAGTGGCTTAGAGCCTTGCCACACACACCACAACACTATCCTCCGATACACCATGGCAGCGTTTCCCAAAACCTTTGATGCACAGCATGCTTCCCTCTATCCAGCCACCGGCCGTGTCCAATGTTTGCAGACAGCACAGCGTACCGCAGGCCAATGAAACTTCGGTCCGCAGAGCGAACCGGGAAATGGGTCCGTGTAGCGGACCCAGATATCACACATTTTTTGGGACGTACATTTCAGTTCTTTTCAACAAAAGTACTGGTCTGATTTCCACCAAACACAGAAAAGCATGCTTTCTGACCCAAGCCCCAGCTCCTGCAGCGCATTTGGTGAAAATCAGTCACGCCGTTCGGCCTGTAGCTGTGTGCAAAGTTTTTCCCCTTTCAGTCTATGGAAACAAAAAAACAAATTGGGACCCCCCCTATAACTTTGCCCCCATAACCCCCTGCACAAAACCTCACCCAACTTTTTTTGCAAAGTTTGGTGACGATTCCTCCAGGGGGAGCGAAGTTATAAGCCGCAGAAAAAGTGCTCTTCTTATGGGTTTAGCAACTTAACCATAACTACACGGCCACTACCGCGGGGCGTGAAATATATATATATATTTCTCCTAGTGCAGTGCGGTGCGTACCCCAGCAGAAGCACATTTGTGCGTATTGCGCAAGCATGGTAATCTAGGCCGGCCCCGAGTGTGGCGCAACCTCTGATAGTTTTTCCCGAGCTGTCCCAAAGCAACTGATTGTAGTCATGGGGTCTACGGTTGCATCATACTCAAAATGACATTATTGGCAAAAACTTAATAAGCTGTATGTTAGATTGCAGGAAAATAAAAAGTGATGACTAGTACTGTAACAATATCTTTAACAGTTATGTGTTGAGTGGAGTGTACCATGTGCTTGACTATGTCTGAAACACACCTATCAATAAAACCTGATTACAGTATTGCACATAACTGTCATTAGCATGACGTCCCAGTGCTGTAACTTTATCTGAGAGTGCAGTCTCTGCACAGCTGAGAATTCCTGTACTGGGGCTGCACATATTACCTGCCAGCCACCACATAAGAATATGACATGCTTCTTGCTTGTACAGCGCTTTATGACACAGCAAGGCCACCTCACAGCACTGAGGGGGAGAAGGTGGGGGGAGTCTTTGATGTTGTAGCCCAGAAATGTAAGCATCAGTGTGTCAAAAGGTCAGCACTGGTAGGTCGCAATGCAGATACTTGTTTTGTTTTGCATGGGGTACAATGTAACTATTTGAGCGAGAAAGAGAGAGAGAGAGAGAGAGAGAGAGAGAAAGAGAGAGGGGGAAAGAGCGGTTGCTTTGGGAACTAGAGAAATAGAACCAGTCTGCAAATGGGCAGGTGTACAAGTGCAGTTTTGCAGCAGTGGCGCAGCACAAAATATGGGGGCCCCCCTGTGAGCTATGCTGAGGGCCCCCTGGCCCAAAGACTGCTCGGTTTGCTGCCTCAGGGCCGTATTCTCAGCAGGAAAGCCTCTGCATACTGAATGGCACCCTAACATGGCAGTGTCCTCGGGTTGCTCACTTATCCCTATTATAGAACTGGCTGTTCGTGGGTGAGGAGCCAACTGGTGTACCCCTGGGGAGCACTAGTCAGACTTTTCTGAAAAAGGCACAAGGCTGCATACAACATCTGTTTTTCAGAAACAGATGTTAAAGTACACAAAGCCTACAGTTTTAAAATAATAAATAAATAGTCATGGTAAGGGAAGGGATACATGGAGAGAGGGTGCAGTGGGCCAAAAAGGCAGCGATGGGCAAGAGGCCAGCGAGAGAGCCATAGAAGGAGTGGTTAGGCCAGAGTGGGAGTGATCTGCGTTGGGCCAGAGAGGTGGTGATTAAGGGAAAGAGGGAATAAGTTGGAAGGGAGAGTGAAATAAGAAAGGGTGAGAGGTGCAGAAGAAGCGCGTGATTGCTCGAGACAAAGAGGAGGCTGGGGCAACAAGATACTGAAAGCTATGAAGGACTGGAGAGTGCAAGGTGTGAGTTGGGAGCATGCTTGGGAGTCTCTGGAAGTTGTGATTTGGCAGTGTGACAGTGCTACTGAGTATGCACATGACTGGTGGAGTGAGAGGTATGGGGGTAAATAGTGATGGAGAATTGGTGAGTTTGAGAGGGCGCTGTGAGTGATTGGGGTTTAGGAGAACGTATAAGGAGAATATTTGCACCATTACAAGCGATAATGATCAATTAAGTTCCTTTTATAAATTCAAATAAACATGCACGCCAAACAGAAAAGGTAGAGCAAAACAAACACAAGTATGGCCCGGACTCTGCATTAAAATGATTGCACCTCCACCCACTTGCTCTTCCAGACTCTGTGCCCCAATCAAATCAGACTGCCCCGCATCGCCCCAAACACATGTAATGCAGTCAGGAGCCAGCTTCACTGAAACTTGCCCATCCACCCAGATTTACCCCACTCTTCAGATTTCAGCCCACCCTCTTTCTGCAATGAGACACCCTCCCACGTGTCTTGCTGCCACCAGGATCACCCCAAAATCCACATCCCACTCACTTCACACCTGCTACCCCATTCCTGCTTAGGGTCACCCCCACTCACATGTCCACAACCCCTCCTCCTCTTTCTACTATCCCACCCACCGCCACTTCCCTTATACCTTGCCCCCTGCTGAGACCTTTCACCAGTATTCCTGCCACCATGATCACTGCTGTGCACTTTTACCTCCCAACCTCCCTTGACCAGACCCCCCTTCTTTCTGCTATGAGACCCCCCTCTGACGTCCCCTTATTTCTGCTATGAGACCCCCCTCCCACCAAGCTCTCATTTAACTCCCTCAACACTTCCCTGTCCATATACCTTGACCCCCCCATTTCTGCTATGTGACCCACTTGCATTACTGCCACTAGGCTCTTTTCACACTCGGCGTTTAATTGTAATTGTACATCTGAAGTGGTAATCCAGAAGTAGGAATCGAACCTAGGTTGCCAAGTTTGAAAGCCTCCGACATAACCACTACACCACAGTGGCTTGTCTTGTTGGGGAGATGTTTTGGGATACTACTAGCTGTGTCATGCTGACATGAGCAGATGTAGTCAACCTGAAAAAGTCTTCTTTACGGACAGCTACCCAGGTAGTACAGTGGGTAAATCCAAGGCTTTGGAACTTGATAGCTTGGGTTTGAATCTGACTTCTGGGGTCAGTGTCTTCTGAAACATAACGTGACGTATTTTTACCTAGTTGATGTTGATAATTACTACTTGTGAAGTTCTTGATAGAGCGGTAAGTGCAACAAAGGATGACAGAAGAAATAAGTGTGGGTGGGGTTGTGAGAGGTGGGTGGCAGTATCTGCCCAGTGGTGTGAGTCTGACAGAGTGATGGGGAGGTGGTGCAGGCACAGTTGGGCAAAGTAAGTGGGCCATGCGCTGTGAAAATAGGTGGAGAGGGCTGTCGGGTGAGTGTGTGAGGAAGGTCACTAGCATGGGGGGGGCGAGTGATACTGGGGAGCTAAGGTATCTGGTCAAGTGGGGAAATCCCTGGAGGTGGGGTGTGACTGCTGGTGGAATGGGAGCGAGACCTGCAGTGGGGGAAAGGACATGTGTGGAGTCTCCTAGGGGAGTGGAGTCAATGATGTGGGTGAGGGGTGGCTGCTGCAAGAAGGTCTGCCAGGTGTCTGGCAAATGGGAAGGGGGGGGTGAAATCAGGGTGGGTGTGGTTTCCAGGGGGAGGGGGGCTGCTGGGTGGAGGAAGTCTGGCAGAGTGCGGGGAAAGGGAGTGAAGTGTCTGCTGGGAAAGTGGCCCCGCAGGTGCAAATGGCTATTCATTACTTTTGTGACAGTGTTTGAATAGTACCAAAGGGGGAGTTTTTTGATAAAATGTGATGCAAAGTGTGCATTTTAAGGAATATTTATTCAGCAACACTGATCAAAACTATTAGGCGCATAGTGAAGTAACTCATCAAACTGGCTCACATTGGCCAACAAAGTGGCCCACTTTGACCCAAAAACTGGCCCACACGAGCATTTTGCATTTTTGGTTCGCCCATGGTCCTACTGCCCTAAAGGCCAGTACGAGCCTGTGCAAGAGTGTGTGGGTTAGGGGGCGTAAGGAGTTTGGTAGGAAGATAGGAGAAGGTTTACTTTTTACTCCATGTTCTTTAATAATCTGTTACATCCCAAGTTAGCATACTGGCATTACCTTTCTAGCGCATTGTTCGACAAATAGCTGGCAAGTCTCACAGCCTAAAAACGGTTTCATACCAGCAATCTAGGGTGGCCAGCTCTCCCTGTTTTTCCGGGACTATCCTGGAATTGGGCCCTCTGTCCCCTGTACTGAGTTTTTTTTTATTTAAAAATCACATCGCAGTTTTGACGAAAGGGAGGGTGACAGCAGAGATGTAATTTGGGGGTTGCCAAGGGTCGCACCTGCGACCCCTGAGGTCTCCCTTTCTACCCCTAAAATAAAATGTAAAAAGAAGAAAAAAAGATTTTTTTTTTTAAGCTCCTTGGCTGTGGCCAGCGCCATATGGCACTTTGTTTCTGGAGTGGCTGGCTTTCTTGTTCAGGCCTCTTTAAAAAAAAAAAACAGGGGTTCCACAAGTATGACACTTTCAGTAGTGACCCTAAATAAGAAAGAATAAGAATAACAAATAATTTGCCTTTCTGGAATTCTATACATTAATTGCTATACTCATTAAAGGTTTATTTCAGGCACACTTCAGGGGGTGAGTCACTGATTTAGTCGGTTCTTAAACACCTCAAATTAAAAAAGCATTTAGAGTTGAATAAGCATCCATTTCGGACTATGTATTTTCTTTTCGCAAGTTGCAGTTACAGCATGTCTTCTTCTGCTGGTGTCTCTGTTACGATCCTCACAATACATTCCATCTCGGTGTCCTCAGTCACTTGGTAAAATCCTTGTGCCTAAAAGCTTGTGTACAGTGTACAAATGTTTGACCATAGCACATTTCATTGTGTTGCAATTATTGCTCTGTTGTAATGTGACTAACTTTCCTATCTCCATGGCATGCTGTTCAGGATGTTTGTTTGCATGCAGGAGGTAACGAGTGCCCAGAGTAGGGGATGCCGTGTGAGTGCGCTGCTTTCCCTGCACTACTCAGTTATGAACCCTGCTAATGGTATGTAATAAACGTAATGGTGATCTGTGGCAAAAAAGCGATGTCCTACAAATGTCCAAGATTTGCTACAGTGTGTAAAGGTGAATCCAAATGCACATTTATTGACCAATCAATTCAAAAAGTAGGCCCAAAAAGTTGCTAACACGTGTTTCGACCAATTTGGTCCTTTACAAGACAGGGCCAATAGACCACACAACTGCATAGAAGAGTAAAAGTATAAACAACGAGAAAAGGGTGGGAAATTAAAATAAAGAATAAAGAATAAAAATACATAATTGACATGTCAGTTATACAAATATAATGCAAACAAAATAAACATTTGTTCATTAAAAACACATAGCTAAAGACAAAACAAAAGAGATATAAGGATGGGGGGACAAAATTATAACAAACATTAGTATCATGTTGAAGTCCAAAAAGAAGATCTACAGCAATAATGACTGTTATGTTGATGGAAAACAACGAAGATTTAATGCAATCAAAAGAAATTAAGTACTATGAGCCTACAAAGAGAGAGGATGGTTGATGCCATGTGTCAATATTGGCGAAATCCAATTGATGTGAACATGCAACATTATCTGGGTGCACAAGTGACTTCCTAAATGAAATTTTAGAAGAAATCCGGATGTAGCAATAGCCCGTAATAAAGCCCAGAATACGAAAGTGAAGTGAAATTTAAGTAAAATTTCCACTAAAAATTGACAGAGGGGTGTTCAACAAATGGTGATATAGTGTCAAAAAGCGTCACATTTTAGTCACCTGCTAGTCTCCTGTTATCAATTCAGGGTGCCTGTGGTCATTACAAGAGGCACTGTAGTCAAACGGTGCCTGAATTAACGATGTGCAAGTGGAAAAAAGAACTTATTGAAATAATGAAAAAACCTGAAGTATGGAATTGAGATATTCCAAACATATAATATTGCTATTGTTAGTACCTGAGCTCCTGAGCGTATGGAAATAACGAGTGGCGTATAGTCTTGATGTTCCAATGAAAGAAAATCGCATTGGGGTGTACCGTCGTAATGCTGCATGAATTACAAAACAGAATTTACCAAAAATATATACAGTGAGTATAAGGTCATTTCCCTGGCTCCGAGCATCTAGTAAGTAAGGCAAGATTCATTGGAATAATGGGAGGTTTACCTATGCCATTTCAACGGCTCTGATGCCCACAAGTAATCAGTATGTGGCTCCATCCGCAAGGAACAGGATAAATGCGGCATTCGAAGCAATGTAACAGACTTCCGTGTTACAGCGTCAATGTAATGACATATTTGCAATGAGGCAGCCTATTGGTTGCTAAGAGTTAATGGGATAGCGGCAGAACAAGTAGTCAATAAATTCGTAAATGGTGAAAGGCTTCCGTGTTGAGACGTCAACCTAATGACGTATCAACTGTAGGGCTGCCTATGGCTACTGAGACGTATTGAGATAGCAACAGAAAATGATTGTAATTGCATAAGTCCATACCATACAAACAAAGCGCGAAGGGTAATGTCTCCCGTGTTTATAATTTGAGCATTGATGATCCATTACCAATATAGAAAGTATAATAATTGAGCAAGAAATATATACAATGGTGACAAACCTGTTAAATGTCAATTAATGTGGAATAAAATGAAATGCAGGCGTAATATGGATTAAAGGGTCTAAGTGAGTCTAGATGATATAAAAGAGGGTCAAAGAAACCCTGTTACTAGGAGAAAAAAGTGTGAAAATAAATTCCAAAATAACAGAAGTTCTGCTGTTGATAGGTGTGATATCCTGAGCCATGATTTGGTGATGCAAATGAGAAGAAAAGTGTTAGTGAATCAGGGATATATAAGGGAAAGCACAAAGAGACACCAAGAAGACAGCACCTAAATGGAATAGAAAGAAGAGCAAATCTGACGCTAAAAGGATATCATAATGATTTATGGCGGTATTTGTAAGACACTAACCATGTTAGATTGCAGCAATTGTGTTATTGTTATGAAACAAAACTAGGGATCCATGTCAAATGTATGTTCACAAAGATATATATATATAAATATAATGTATTATTCAAGTATAATAAAGTGACAGATTGGACTGAGTAGTGTCATATCAGAAAAATGTGTATTTAAAGGTACTGGAGTCAAATGCCCCAACCTATAACATCCTCTCTCTTCAGTAAGGGTTCAGTATCAGAATATAATTATAACATTGAACCACAAATTTGGAACAATATGTGATAACGAAACGTTGCAGGATCCAGAAATAATTGTGTGTTGATATTTTAGTATGAGAACACAAATAATGTCACAAAAAAACATTAAGTTCCTGCTCGGAAATGAGACCATCTACTGTACATCTGAGTTTACAGATCATTTTTGCCTCAAGGCGACATAATCTTTGTTGCCGGTCCCCACTTCTGGCGTGGGTACGTGCCTGCAGTAGTCCCACAAAGCGTATGTCCTTTAAATTGTCCATCTGGTGGTGTTTCTGCCAATGTTGCGACAGTGGTAATTTGGGATCTTGACTTTTCCGATGTGCTAGGTGCTCCCGTATCCGTATTCTTAGCTCGCTGATAGTGCTGCCCACATACATTTTGTGGCATACACATTGTATGGCATATACAATACATTTAGATTTGCAGTTAATGAAATCTGAAATACATACCTCTAAACCGATTGACAACAAAATGTCTTAGTTGGTGATAGGGCATTGGTTGCACGTACCAGACTTGAAAAACCCAGATGGGCCACTATTAAGCCAATCTTTGCATCCTGGATTGTCACCAGAGGGCTCTAGGAAAGAAGGACTGAGTTTATCATCGGGCCATATTCACAATTGCGTCTAACAAGCATCGCCTACTGGCTACGTAATATTCTCCTCCATATTCTACGTGACTGCTACCTTACGTTTTTCCTTGAAAAGGACCCGATGTATAGGGTCGAAACACGTGTCGGCAGTTCTGTTTCACGTAAACTTTGGACTAAGCACTCAGGCTGATGACTTCATCATTTTAGTACAATTTGGACGTTTGTCTCTCAATAATATCATTGATCAGGCTTGTCTGTGAAGTTAATTATCTGTTTTAGGGCTGCGCAACAGAGGTGACACTCTCCTTTGTGCTACGGTCCTCAACCTGTGTAATGTTTGGAGTGTTGTTAACAAAATAATAAAAAAATATTTTAAAAAAAGTCTTATATAGTGCTTTTTGTAGACATTTATTTGAGTATCCTCTTTCCTTGAACCTCTCTTGTATCAAAGCACACTCTAGTTCATATGCCTCTGTCTATTGGCCCTGCCTTGAAAAGGACCAAATCGGTCAAAGTACGTGTTGGCAACTTTTTGGGACAACTTTTTGAATTGATTGGTCAATAAATGCGCATTTGGACACCTTTACACACTGTAGCAAATCTTGGACATTTGTAGGACAGTGCTTTTTTGCCACAGATAACCATTCTGTTTATTTCATGTATTGGGTTGGGTAACCCATGATCTGACAGCTAAGCAGCAGTCCAAGCACCACCAAAAATAATATGCTTTCTTACTTTTCTTGTGATTAGCGCTCTGACACCCCGATACCCAAACACAATTTGCCTGCCAATGGTATGTAGTTTGCCATCCTTGAAGCCTGAAAATTAGATCCACGCAGGCTTGACATGTGGCCAACTTTGCACCAGACCTGCAGATTAACCGACCTGCTGTTAAATCTGTTACCAGTTTAATGGTGTCCACCACAAAGTGTAATTTGCTTTCTGACTTTGAAAACATTCATACATGTAATTGCTTATTCTACAATAGCCAGTACAATAGCTATAGCTGCTAAAATAGCTCCCTGGGTTGAACGCTCTCTGCTGTGATGTGTGTGTGATCTGCAGGTTACAGGTTCAATCCTGACAAATCTATCTCAGACTTTTATCCTTCTGAGGTTGATAAATGAGTACCATCACGGGTTGGGTAATATTGTATGTATGTTTGTTCTATATAAAGCACTTTATTGTAAGTGCTATATAATAACACATCATTATCATTTGGGCTTGGACATCTGCTTGCATTCACAGTAATTTGATAATTTCGGCCTATACACACTGTTATTAATGATACATATGGTGATCCATTCTTGTATGAAATGTGTATCACATTACAGTGATATAGTAACCACATTTTTCGTTGCGAACTTAGGAACAATGCTATATGATGCTTCTTCCTGTTTTGTCAGGGGGTGAAAGGTAGTGTTCCATCGCTTCCCGTGATGTCACTTTGGGGCGGGGTCAAATGTTATCACTTGCTGTGATGTCATCAGGGGTCAAGGGTCGTTTGATGTCACTTCCGCTACCCCTGGCATTTTGGTAAAATGACATCCCTCGGTGATAGTCCCGTTTTTCTAATCACAAACAGTTATAAACTAAATAACCAACATAAGATTTTCAGAATTGTGTCATCTGAGGATGGGCTCCAGCCCCCAACCATCCATGGTATAAGCTGCCTGCATGCATTAACTGCGTGTGCCACAGAGACAGGCTGGGGAACAGGTAAACAGCAAGGCAGGTAATGTCAAACAGAGCAACGGCTCCTTGCTGATTTACATGGTTTTTTTTTAAGTGTGTTATAGTTGCTCAACTTTTCACACTAGATACCAATATCAAGTTCATTCTAAACATATAACATTCAAATAGATAATTCAATCAGTATTACTTAAAGTATATCATGCTTGTTATTTCCGTGATTTTATCAGCAGTCAAAACCGCAAAGTTTGTATGCAGATCCCGTGGGATTGGGGGGAGGGAGGGAGTGGAAGGGCATGGGGGTTAAGGGGACGATGGGGTGAGTTAGTTAGTCCTTCCTTTTTGTTGTTGGCCGTCGCGTTTTTTTATCTTGAAAATCTGATCAGCCTACACTCAATCACTCATTCACTGACATACTCCCCTCAAACGCGTAGCTACTCTGAATACTGTTGCGTACGGGACTCGTCATATCTGCAAAAGAAAATTGTTATTTTCTTGCAAGGAACAGTCTTAGCATGCATTTTTACCGAAAAAAGTAAATCCCCAAAACGAATAGAAATATAGAGAGGAGGGTCAAGGGGGCAGTGAGGGGGTTGAGTAGGTTTTAAAATATAGGGAAGTGGGGATTGGTGGGAAATTCAATTCGTTTTTTCGATGGAAATTTTTCTGTAAAAAAATTCCATCGAGAAAACATTATTTGGCTGTTGCCTTTAGAAGCGTCGGGATTTAATTAACCTTGAATATAAGGGAAAACATTTTACACAAATAAAAACGACTCTGAGAAAATGTAATCTCTGTTGACGAGTCTTCTAAATTATTGACAAGAGACAGGTGGAAATGCGGCGCTAATTTCAGTGTTGGCTAAGAGACAGCCATTACAGTTTCGGTCTAAAAAGATGACACTCGGTGTGAATCCTTTCAAATGCCACTTGGCAGGTATGCTTCGGGATACCACTTCCCTTTGGCCCTCTGTCCGCTTTCCTCCTTAATTCCCGCCATTTCAGCTCTGCAGGAGACCTCCCCCTCCTCACACCTCAAAAGATTCTCCCCAACAGGGGGTCGGTGCAGTTGCAAGAGAAAGGCTTCCTTGCTGTTTGCCGCCTAATGTGCTCTGAGAATAAAAGCCTCCATGTTAATGGCGGAACAATGAGAAGGAGCGTTTATGCAGCACACGTGACAAGAGAAACTGTCATCCCACAGGAAGCTCCTTTTAAAGAAGGTGCTGCGCATATGGCCACCCCTTGTATGCACTGTTTCTACTTCATTAACCTTTAGGCTCCAGTATGAATACACCTGGGGAAGTCGCACCTCTTAAGTCATTTGCACCTTAGTGATAATTATTAACCAGATAAAAAGCAACTGACAGAAGAACTGTGTTTCAGCCCCGGGGCTATTTTAACAATAATAAGTTGGCTTATCCCTGCCTTGCAGGGGAAATACATGCTGGAGTGGGTGGGTGCCAGGGAGGGAAGGTGGAGGGAGTCGCAGTTGTGCATTCAAACTTTTTGTCAGCTGCACAAATTAAAGTTAGAAACAGAAGGTAACTCACGCTGTTGACGTGCTGTTGTGGATTTCAATTTGCCACTGGTACACCTTAGCATAATGGTACAGCTTGCAACTCTTCCATGTGACTGTTGGCACAAGTGTCCCATGAATCCCTTGGTCAAATGTTGTATTCTGTATTTGAAAAGAGCTTCCATGTGCATTTCGATACTTGAGCCTTCAAGGTGAAGGCACGTGCTAACACCCTCACACCAGAAAAAATACAACCCTCTAGGGAAAAAGGCCCAAGAAACACTTGCAAGGATAACAAGTATTTATTTCTTACAAAATAGAGGTGCATCAGCAAAGAACTCTGCTGACGCCGAACGTTCTGAGTTCCGTAGGCACGTGCAGCACATTATAAGCACAAACAATGTCATTAATGACGTCATAACATATAGTACAATTCTACAATACGGATTGGTGGAGCACCATACATGTAGGGCCTGCTCCATATGGGATGCCAGGCCATTGGTCCGTCTTCATCTGTCCATCTCCTTCCACGTGGGCGCTGCTGGGCTCATCATCCGAGGTGAAGTAGGATTATCTGGAACTCAGAAAACTACTCACAACTTGGCTCTTTGCCACAAAAATAGGAGGAAATGAATAGGATGCATAGACCCAACAGGAAACAAGAATCCCAGAGAGGAAACCATGAACCCTAAGTTAATCTTCCCTAACCAGAAGGCGGGGGAGGGGCGCCCCAACCATCCATGTCCACATACCGCTAATCCATAGACGAAACCTAGGTGGGTAAAATCCCCACACGGAGGAGCAGGGAGGAACCAGAATCCTCTTACCTAAACATCCCCAAACCAGGGTGGGGGATACCCCGGCATTAGTCAGGTAAACACACCACTAGAGAAACACAGAGCAAAACTGCCACTCCTCTACAGGCCTGCCAACGAGGCGGACAAATTACAATTCCTAAACAGAGGATAATCATATGCAGAACACAGAAACACAAAGACAAAGAGGCAATCATTTTTTTAATTTAAAACCCTCCTACCCCAATTTCCAACTTTCCGCATACACTTCTAAAACTGAAATTCACACAACCACCTCTCGGCACAGCAATCCGCATGCATTTCACCACATGGCAACAACAGACTAACAACACATAACCTGGTGCAACAGCACATGGGAATTCGCACAGACCCGATGACCACACTTAAGCTCAGCGAACAGTGCACACCGAACTGAAGCTGCCAACAGGACATCACAACTCTCGGTTTCCTATTCCTAATACACCCTACTAACCATTCCTTAGTCCACCGTTTCTTCACACTCTCCTTTTCAGATCTGCCAGAGCACCTGGGGACCACTCCGGTGGTGCAGGTGCTGGGCACACATATCTTTAACATTAACTAACAATGAATTGGCTGCTAACACAAACAATGTTATTTTATTGTTGTAGCAAGCACCTGGCAGATTCAGGGATGGGCTTGTCGGGAGAGCCGAGGTTGCACTAACTCACATGCTTCACTCGCTATCAGCCTTGCCTTCTGATCTTAGTGATCGATCAAAGGGTGTAAAAGTTTTATGGTCGGTGGTCTGGGTTTGGATGGTCCTGTGACATGCATGGGTCTCAGGATAAAAGCATTGCAAAGCTGTATTTCTTGTGGGGGATCATTGGGGGCGGGAGGGCCTTGCTATCTGTCTCATGTGATGGTACCGCCAAGAGGCTCTCTGCACCCTTCTCATCACAGTGCGTATTCTTCCCAGGGCGCGAGGGCCTGTAACTCTTAGAACAATGGAGGATCTCTAGACTCTATGAGACCTCGCTGGGGCAGGGGTGGTGCTCGCGCTCATGCAAGGGATCTAGTACTAACACACAAAATGCTGCTTGCTACGCTTTGGCCTAAATTCTAAGATGCTGCCGTTCGCCCAGATGGCGTTCACACCCACATTTGCCATATAGCTTGTAATGCATTCACTAAGGTGCCAGCGCAACCGCCTCTATGTGCACCCCCTGCTCCCTGGATGTGCTCTCTTAGCGTTTGTCATTCGGTATCGGCTAGGGGAGTCGGAAGACCCTCTCTCCTTCCCAACAAAGGCATAGGCGTAACAGTATCAGGTAATAATATCCCTATATATATCGTCAACGTATATAATGCCGCTGCGAAAAGGTAGTGGCGACATTATGTAGGTGACCATATATATAGGGATGGGTGTCCCCCGCATGTTCCATCTAATAATGTCTCCGCAAAAAGATGGCACATTTTCAGCGATTTATTTTGCATGCCATTATTTTTGAGGGGACATTATTACATGGAACCGCCATAACAGCCCAAAAAAGGCCCCCAAACCGGTACGTAAGTTCCTGCTCACCCTCCCCTCCTCCTTCACTTCTGCCCACATCTTTCTTGTCTTCCGCCGCTCCCTCTCCCCCCACCGACCCTGCCCATTTCCCCCCCCCCCCGGTAACAATATTGTGTGGACAACCAGTTCTGGGTGGAAAAGTCTGCAGCTGCTTTATTAGGCAGTAGGTATCTTTCAGGTGTTCCATTTTTGGCAGCGCAGCATTAGGCTTCTGCTCTGAGCGGCCACCCTTACATCTCTATACCCTTTCCCCAGAAGATCTACTTCTTGCGAACGGTGGCCATACTTCCATGCCTAATAATTTTAAACATACAATTTCCAGGCGCAGGAGCCTCTTCCGCCGCTCCTCATTTCCATAGGCCTCGTGACCGCTTACGCAGTACTCTTTCCCAAGGTGACTTGACCTCATGTGCAGCTTATCATTTCCTCAGGTTTCTTGCCTCCTACACAATTACTTGTTTCCCAGGTGTCTTTAACTCTGACAGCATTACTCACAAATCAAATTCCAGTAGGGTGGCCAGATGTCCCGGTTTTGCTGAAACTGTCCTAGAAATTGTAGCTCAGTCTCCCTTTGTCAAGATTATGTTTCCGTTGGAAACTGCAGTGGTCCCAGTATTTGGTAGGAGGTCTTCATACCTGGCAGGCACAGGTTGCACACAAGCAGTCCAGCATTTTACAACTTAAGATAGTGTTAGTTTGTGATAAATGAATTCTAATATCTGTTTATTTTAACAGTAACATTTAAACCCCATTCGCCCCCAACCGCTATTGAAGTGTACTCCCTTGACAGCCACTTTCAAGATTTAGTCCTACTTTTATGTTAGTTGCCCTGTCCCGGTGTTTTACTTTTTAAATCTGGTCACCCTAAATTCAAGGGTACCAGTGGTCCAGGGGTGAATACAGGCACGTCATTTCACCAAAAGGCCAGGGGGAGTGAAAGTGACATCACACGACCCTTGACCCCCTGATGACATCACAGGAAGTGATGTCATTTGACCCCACCCCGAAGTGTCATCGCGGGAAGCGATGGAACACAACCTTTCACCCATTGACAAAACAGGAAGTGGCATCACAAAGCATTGTACACTACGAAAAATATGGTTACGATATCACTATAATGTGATGTACATTTCATCCAAGAATGGATCTCCATATGTATCGTTAAGATCAGTGTGTATACGCCCATATTACCAAATTATTGTGAATGCAAATAGACGTCCATGACCAAATGATAATGATGTGTTATTATATAGCACTTACGCTTAAGCGCTTTATATAGAAAAAATATACACCCAATATCACCCAACCTGTGTTGGTACTCATTTATCAAACTCAGAAGGATGACAGGTTGAGTTGAGGCGTTTAAGTAGACTAAATCAGTGACTCACCCCCTGAAGTGTGCCAGAAATAAACCTTTAATGAGTATAGCAATTATTGTATAGAATTCCAGAAAGACACATTATTTGGTATTCCTAGTCTTTCTTATTTAGGGTCAGTGCACTCCTGTTCTTATTTGTCTTCTTTTTTAAGGGGCCTGAATAAGAAAGCCAGCCACTCCAGAACTAAAGAGCCACATGGTGCTGTTTTTAAAAAATATTTATTTAGATGTTGCAAGGGAGACCACAGAGGTTGCAAGAGAGACCACAGAGGTAGCAGTTGCGACCTCTGGCGACCCCTAAATGATGTCACTGGGTGACTTTCGGTTTCTAAACCATCAATCAAACCCACACCTCTAATACACCAAAATGAATCCGGACAGATTGGAAGAAACAAGCATACAATTAAAATTATAAACCTCCTTGTCCAATTTTTGTATAATCGATGGATCGTTGGTTAGGTGAAACACAGTGAAACATCGCAAAGACGATTATTGCCCAATGATAACAAGGATAAATAAAAAGAACAACTCTATAATTATCACAACAACACTACGAAATACAACCCACCCTGTAAAGGAATACAGAGGACAGACAGTTTCAAAGAAGGAAAACGGATGCACTCTGGATACTGACAGGACGATAGTCGGTATGGTAAATAACCATCCCAGTTTGTTAAGGTTACTTAGCTTAAGCATGAAGGGATCAAAGGGTCTTAAAATGTCTCTAGTGGGAAGGACCAGGGGGAAAGACTCACAATGTACCTTTTGCTGTAGGTGTTCTTGGTGTTCAACAGGACAGAGTCAGCCTCAGGATGCTTTGCAGACTTCTGTGACAGAGTTTGAGTCGGAAGTCAGCTTCGGGTATCAGGCGGCAAGCCGGTTCGGGAAGCAAAGCTAGCTGAATGACTGCAGGCCGGACTAGCCAGCGGTTCAGGGGTCAGGAATCGTTGCCTCACTGATGATCAGCTGTTCTGAGGCACTGGTCGAGACGTCTTGGATGTCTTTAAGCGACAGCGGCTTGACAACCAAATCTAGGTATATGCCCACACTACTTTGCCTTTAATGTGAAAATCACACCTAGGTATTACATGTTAGTGCTCCTTACCACTCTGCACAAAGCAATAGCTACTCTACTAAGACCCCGGCACCTACCTATACTATGGACAGAGATTCTGGTTGCCCTAAAAACTAGCCTCTCCTATAACAATTTCACAAGAGATCACTAACCTACCCAACATGAGTAAAAATCAGGAGACTTTGACCCTCATATTTTCACTGGCGCTGTTCACTATCATGGCCTTTGCTACCCTCCAAACATGCCCACCTAAGGAATGAAATATGAGACTCAGTCAAGACTGGCCCCACTCTTTGAACCCAAAACAAATAATACAAATAGACGCATCAGTCATACCTTGTCCTACACCAATGAGCCTTTACCTAAGCGAGCTCAGGCACCCAAATCTAATACCTATAACGTCATAAGCCAGAATACTCACACAGCGAAACTCCCATCTATACCTAAACCTAAGAGCACCATGACGCTAACTGGATCACTTATCAACGCCAAATCAATGGTTGCCCACGTTACCAAAATAGCGGACATCTTAAACAACGATAATCCGGACCTGCTTGCCATAACTGAGACTTGGCTCCATGAGGCAGCACGACCAACCCTTATGATAGCTGTCCCCGACAGCCACCAGATTCTTAGAGCAGACAGGCCCAATGCCTGAGGTGGCAGACTAGCCATCATATAAAAAATCACCCTCCCCATTAGGCTTGCCACCTCACTACCATGCTCGTCCTGTGAAATACTCACACCTAAGCTACAGTTATCCAACAACCGTACGCTTACTATCCATCTGGTATACAGGCCACCAGGACCACTAGGAACTTTTGAAGACGACCTACCTAGTCTCATAGCCAACAATACTAAAGACCACTCACAAACTTTGTTGCTGGGTGACTTTAATCTTGGTTTTAATGATACTGATAACAAACATGCCCAGTCCATAGCAGCCTTACTAATGGATCATGGGCTTGTTCAAAAAGTCCTCTCTCCTACCCATATCAAAGGAAGAACCCTCGATTGGGTACCGACCTAAACTGCAATATCGCCATTACCGATATTGCCCCTCAACCTTGGACGGATCACTCCCTAGTTAGATTCTCCGTTACACTTGACCTCCTTAGCCCTAAAACTACCAGTATGGCACCTCCCCTCCCGACCCGAAGCAATAAGGACATCTCAGCGGAAAAACTTATCCCCTACCTTCTACCTTCCATCAAGGGCTTGGACAGTGAGGCCGATCCCTACACTTTGGTAAATACCTTTAATAACGCCATGACTAAGGCACTAGATACTATTGCACCAGTCAAACTGCATAATGGAAGGCAGGAACCACATCTAAATACATGGTTCAAGTCCCATCTAAAAAAGCTAATATTAGAAAAAAGAAAACTCCAAGCTATCTGGCATAGCTCCCCTTACCAAGCCCAACAAAGACAAACTAACCAAACTATCTAAACTTTATAAAAAATAATTAATCAGCACTAAAAATAATATATTCAATGACAGAATTGCAACAGCCAAATCCAACACCAAGGAACTCTTCTCCATCCTGCGGGAGATGGAATCTCCAACCCAAGTTATATACAAAGTTCCAAAGGATAAAACATGGTGCACCAACATACAAAACACGCTCTCGAATAAAATCTCCTCTCTCCAACTCAAAATAGCTGACAAAAAGGCCACACTTGCCCTCCTTGATCAGCAACCACTACAACATATGGAGACAAGAACAATCCCGCCCTTCAACTTCAACACTATCTCCATCATCGACACAGAAAAAGTCATACTCTCCCTCAAACCCTCAAACTGCAAGGGCAACAGCTGCCCTGCACAAATAATAAAGAATGTAGCTATGGACCTAGCCCCATTTATATCCAAGCTTATAAAATCCTCCTTTAAATCAAACACGGTGCCCACCAACCTGAAAGGATCCTGGGTCCTCCCCCTGCTTAAAAAGCAAACCCTTGACCCTGCCGTTCCTACCAACTACAGACCCATAACCACTGTGCCCTTCCTACTCAAAATTGTTGACAGAGTCGCCTACCTACAAATTCAGGATTACCTAGAAGCCAACCATCTGCTAGGTTCACGGCAATCTGGCTTCCGCCTCCTCCATGGCACAGAAACAGCTTTGCTAGACCTTAAGACTCAAATTGAGTGTCACGGCTTCAGCTTCCAGGCTCAGGAGTGGCACAAACCAACCTACCCCTCCAGGGTCTTGGCGCCTGCAAGTTGGACTTACACAAGCTTCCGCGACCCGGGCGGGGAAAGAGGGTTAGGATCTCGATGGTTGGATAGGTTCAGTAGTTATGGTAACCGGAAAGAGGGCTGGGAGAGGGGAGGTGGTCAGGGAAGGGGACATTGGATAACACAAGCAATAACTGGCATTTACAGACATAGATATTCACAACATGCACATTTCCCCCCAGACCCCACAACTAGGCTTATAACCAGAAAGGGACTTATCTCAAGGGGTGAGTGCTGGCCTCCTGCCTGCGCACTCTCAGGTCCGGAATCCGGAGCAGTGTTATGCTGAAAAGAGAGTGGGAATTACGATCTGCGTGTTACATCACACACTGAATGCTGACATTCACTCACTCTTGCACTAGGAGTTCATGCACCCTCCAGTGCTCATTAGTTTAGTGCATGCAGCAGTTAATATGCCCCTTTACGAGCGGATTGCAGCCGTGCGTGGCTCCGCGTCCGCTGTTGCCCAAATCGTGTTGGCCCAAAGGTTTTACGAGCAGATTGCAGCCGCGCGTGGCTCCGCGTCTTATTGCTCAAAAGTTATGTGGGGTTTTTCCCTTTACGAGTGGATGACTGCCGCGCATAGCTCCACGTCCGCTATTGCCCAAAGGTTTCTGCGCTGCAACTACTCGTGGTAAATCTAGATGGTTGTTAGTGGGTTAAACCTGCCCAACTATGCACTGCATATTTTTCTATAGTTGCGCGTAGGTCAGTTGCAGGCACTTATGGCGTTAATATTCAAGACTTAGCTTTGCTGGAGCAGGGGGGAACATGAGGAGGTTGGGCAGAGCCCCCCTGCGCGTGCCCCTGACCGCCATTGCTGGTGGTGTTCTCTGACTCTCTAGTGTTCTGCACTGCGCTGCGCGCCTTCCCCCAGATCGGCTTACGCTGCTGATTGTCTGCGGTACTTATCTGTATGACTTGAGGGGCCCGGGTGGAGGTTGCATGGGGCGTGGCCCCTCGTGAGCTTCCCCTTGCTCGGAGCGCCGGAGAACACATCTTCTCTGGTTGCTGTCCTGAGCACAAGCCCCGTGCTCTTGCTGAACACATGCGCGCGCGTGCCCCGCCCGATGTGGGCTTCAACATGTAGTTCTTGGCCCAGGGGTGCTTGGGAGATGTGGTCCTTGGGCTGTTTCTCCTGCAGAAAGGACACAACAGCCTTTTGTACAAAAGTATTTTGTTTTTTGTGCCTTGTATCTTCTTGGTGCTAATTGTCATTAGTTCCTGAGCCCTTCCCAACACTGGAATACTATGTTTATTATTGTGGCCCATGACAGTACTCACCCCCGCACAGGAGGATCTGGGCTTAGGTTTAGTTGGATGGTTACGATGGAATGCTTTGGCCAGTCGTGGTGCATGAACATCCCTAGCAGATTCCCAAGATCGATCCTCCGGGCCGTATCCTACCCAGTCAATGAGGTAATATAGGCCATCTTTTCAATGTTGCGAGTTCAAAATAGCCTGCACTTCATACTCCGGATGTCCTTGCACCATAATGGGTGGTGGTTTTATAGTACGGATAGTTGGTAGGGCGGGCTTAAGCAATGATACATGAAAAGTTGGGTGGATCTTCATTTGACTAGGTAACTTGAGTCTTACTGCCACCGGATTGATCACAGCGGTTATGGTAAATGGTCCAATGAATCGGGGCTGTAATTTACGGGGCCCTGTCATTCGAATGTGGTGCGTGAAAAGCCAAACTCGATCTCCTGGTTTATACTGGGGGCTATCACGTCTTTTTTTGTCTGCATAGGCCTTATAAGTTTGTTTGGCTTTATTTAAGTTTTGTTGTATGTTTGTCCAAACCTGGCGCGCATGTGAATGCAACCCTAACAGCGTGGGTACATTTTCCTGGGGTACATTAGCAACGGTGGGCAAGACCCTGGGATGGTAGCCGTAGACTCCATAATATGGCGTGTACCCTGTGGAGCAGTGTGCTGAATTATTGTAGGCGATTTCAGCCAACCAGACATATTCCACCCACGATGATTCAGAGGTGGTGGTGTAACAGCAGAGGTACTGTTCAAGACCCTGATTTACTTTCTCTGTCTGTCCATCTGTTTCTGGATGGTACCCTGAAGACAAACTCACCTTCATGCCAATTAGTTGGCAAAAGGCTCGCCAATAGCGTGAAGTGAATTGCGGCCCGCGTTCTGTAATGACTCGCGTTGGTAAACCATGGAGTCGTACTATGTTGTGCAGAAATAATTCTGCCAATTGTCTGGCTGTGGGGACACCCCGACATGGGATAAAATGACCCATTTTGGTTAATGAATCGACCACGACTAGAATTGAGGTGTATGTTTGAATGGGTGGTAGATCCACGATCAGATCCATGGTAATCGTATGCCACGGAGTCGGTGGAGAAGGCAGTGGTTGTAGAAAGCCGGCAGGTTTCTGATGACTGGCCTTTTGTCTACTGCAAGTGCTACATTTGGTTACATAGAGTCATACGTCCCAGTGTAAGGTAGGCCACCAGTAATGATGTGCCACATTTTGTTGTGTTTTAGCTATACCTGGATGTCCTGCAGTGGGAGCGTCATGGCACCAACTCATAACCTCTTCCCTGAGGGTCATTGTTGGTAAGTACAAAGCAGAGGCATAATACGGGAGACCCTTCACTAAGGTGTGTTGAGAACCTCGAGAACACCACTCATTCAACTCCTGGGTAGACATGGCGTGGAGTACGTCCTCAAAGATATTGGGCCGACCTGCTAACCCGACAATTCGAGCTGCAGGGATTAGTGGACATATTTCTTTGTTGTTTCTTATCTCATTTTCAGGGTATCGTGACAACAGGTCAGCTTTACCATTGTCTGATCCTGGATGATACGTTATGAGGAAGTCAAAATCTGCAAAATAAAGCGCCCAACGCAACTGTCGGGGACTGAGGGTTTTTGCAGTTTTAATGAACTGTAGATTTCTAAGATCTGTGATCACTGTTATGGTATGGTGAGCGCCCAGAAGATAATGGCGCCACTCCTCGAAAGCTGCCTTCACGGCCAATAATTCTCGGTCTGCTATGGTATAGTTTATTTCAGCCGGAAGCAGTTTCCGAGAGTAATATGCAACTGGGTGTAATAACCCTGTTGATCCATCCCGTTGAGATAAGACGGCTCCCAAGGCGTAACTGGAGGCATCAGTCTCAACCACGAAAGGCAACGCCAGATCCGGGTGCCTTAAAACTGGAGCTGAAGTGAAGGCGTGCTTTAGCTTTTGAAATCCTTGTTCTGCAGCCTCATCCCAGTGGAATGTCTTCCCCTTTTTTAGCAAGGTTGTAATGGGGGTGACCAACTCCGAGAAGTTTTTTTATAAACCTGCGATAAAAATTCGCAAATCCCAGGAATGTCTGTACTTCCTTCACAGTGCTAGGGGCCGGCCAATCTAGGACAGCTTGTACTTTTCGCTGGTCCATTTGAACACCAGAGGGTGTCAAAAAATATCCCAGGAATTCTACTGTAGTACAGTGGAATTCGCATTTCTCTATTTTTGCGAACAAACGATGTTCTCGAAGCCGTTGGAGTACTGCCCTTACATGTTTTATGTGTTCTTGCATATTATTAGAATATATCAAGATGTCGTCTATATAGACCACCGCGAACACGTCCAAATATCCTCGCAAAACCTCATCTAAGAAGTGCTGGAAAGCTGCGGGAGCGTTACACAAACCAAACGGCATCACTTGGTACTAATAGAGCCCGAATTTGGTTCTGAAGGCCGTTTTCCATTCATCACCGGTCTTACCCTCACCAGGTGATATGCTCCTCGGAGAACCAGCTTAGTATGAACCATAGCCTTGCGGACTTGGTCTAATAGAACCGGTATCAGAGGTAAAGGGTATCGGTTCTTGATGGTTATACGATTTACCCCGCGATAATCTATACACGTTCTCAAGTCTCCGTTCTTCTTAGGTATGAAGAAGAGTGGAGACGAGACCGGTGAATTAGATGGTCTAATAAATCCATTCTTTAAGTTAGTGTCGATATAGTTCTTTAAATGGATGGTTTCAGCTTCAGTGAGGGCGTAAACCCTACTACAAGGCAAAACCACCCCTGGCTCAAAATCAATTCGGCAGTCAAATGGCCTGTGAGGTGGCAGAGTTTCAGCTGCTTGCTTGCTAAATACACCCTGTACTCGAGGTATTCTGGAGGCAAAGAACTCAGATCGGGTTCTTCGACGTCAATAAAGTTGCCCGTGGCCCCTGAGTCCAACAGCAAAGCCACGGAAACCCTCTGATTGAGAAAACCTAGGGTACCTGTCAAGGTTATATGTGGAGCAAAATTAGCAAACATAACTGCTGGGGCATCTTCTGCCACTTGGCTCGACCGTATCACCCCTACTACTGTCGAGCCGATACGTTTCCCTGTGCCTTGGGTTTGGTGGAACACTCCTTTACAAAATGTCCTGCTGAGCCACAATACATACAGAGCCCCTCCTTACGTCGGCGCTCTTTTTCTTCCTTAGTAAGAGGACCTCTGGTCGAGCCTATTTGCATGGGTTCGTCTCCAGATGTCTTTTCTGACGGGCCCGTAGGACGTGACCCACGGAACTGATCTAACCGTGCTATTGGTCTTGAGTCCCCGCGTTTCCTATCTCCCCGGCGCTCTGCCTGCCGGTGATCTAATCGCAAGGCTAAATTGATCATTGCTGGGCAATCGAGCGGCTGGGGATCAATTTGAGCTATGAGATCTTTTAGCTCTTCTCTCAGTCCCTGATAAAAAAGGGACATTTGTTTTTCTCTAGGCCATTCTGCCTCTGCAACCAAGCGGTTAAACTGGGTGACGTATGTCACCAATTCTTTATTCCCTTGACGCAAGGTTAGCAACTCCCGATCTTTGCACATTGTAGCAGCCCTACGATCAAATATCTTTCCGAACTCATTCTGGAAGTCTTCCCCAGTCACACAAAACTGCATCATCCCTTTTTATTAATGGGTTTGCCCAAGCCGCTGCGTCCCCTGTCAAATATGAAATGACAAAAGCTGTTCTAGCTTGGGTTGATCGAAACGCTGCAGGTTTGGTCAAGAAATGAAGTTTACATTGTGTGAGGAAGGTCTGATATTTCTGAGGATCCCCCCCATACCTTTCCGGGGGAGCCAAGGGAACCATGTGTTCGGGAGTTACATGTACCTGGACCGGAGTAGGTGTCGCTGCACCACCAGGAAGGGGGGAAGTTTGGGCAGATAGACTGAGCACCTGAGTGGCCAACACCGCGTAATCTTGTCTAGTGGCAGCAAGCTCAGTCTGCAAATTCTGCAGGACCTTGGTGAGTTCCTCCATGACTGGTTGGGTCGTATCACTCGGGAGCCGGTGACACTTGGGCTTGTGCTTCTGTCACGGCTTCAGCTTCCAGGCTCAGGAGTGGCACAAACCAACCTGCCCCTCCAGGGTCTTGGCGCCTGCAAGTTGGACTTACACAAGCTTCCGCGACCCGGGCCGGGAAAGAGGGTTAGGATCTCGATGGTTGGATAGGTTCAGTAGTTAGGGTAACCAGAAAGAGGGCTGGGAGAGGGGAGGTGGTCAGGGACGGGGACATTGGATAACACAAGCAATAACTGGCATTTACAGACATAGATATTCACAACATGCACATTTCCCACCAGACCCCACAACTAGGCTTATAACCAGAAAGGGACTTATCTCAAGGGGTGAGTGCTGGCCTCCTGCCTGCGCACTCTCAGGTTGCGGAATCCGGAGCAGTGTTATGCTGAAAAGAGAGTGGGAATTACGATCTGCGTGTTGCATCACACACTGAATGCTGACATTCACTCACTCTTGCACTAGGAGTTCATGCACCCTCCAGTGCTCATTAGTTTAGTGCATGCAGCAGTTAATATGCCCCTTTACGAGCGGATTGCAGCCGCGCGTGGCTCCGCATCCGCTGTTGCCCAAATCGTGTTGGCCCAAAGGTTTTACGAGCGGATTGCAGCCGCGCGTGGCTCCGCGTCTTATTGCTCAAAAGTTATGTGGGGTTTTTCCCTTTACGAACGGATGACTGCCGCGCGTGGCTCCGCGTCCGCTATTGCCCAAAGGTTTCTGCACTGCAACTACTCGTGGTAAATCTAGATGGTTGTTAGTGGGTTAAACCTGTCCAACTATGCGCTGCGTATTTTTCTATAGTTGCGCGTAGGTCAGTTGCAGGCACTTATGGCGTTAATATTCAAGACTTAGCTTTGCTGGAGCAGGGGGGAACATGAGGAGGTTGGGCGGAGCCCCCCTGCGCGTGCCCCTGACCGCCGTTGCTGGTGGTGTTCTCTGACTCTCTAGTGTTCTGCACTGCGCTGCGCGCCTTCCCCCAGATCGGCTTGCGCTGCTGATTGTCTGCGGTACTTATCTGTATGGCTTGAGGGGCCCGGGTGGAGGTTGCATGGGGCGTGGCCCCTCGTGAGCTTCCCCTTGCTCGGAGCTCCGGAGAACACGTCTTCTCTGGTTGCTGTCCTGAGCACAAGCCCCGTGCTCTTGCTGAACACGTGCCCATGCGCGCGCATGCCCCGCCCGACGTGGGCTTCAACATGTAGCTCTTGGCCCAGGGGTGCTTGGGAGATGTGGTCCTTGGGCTGTTTCTCCTGCAGAAAGGACACAACAGCCTTTTGTACAAAAGTATTTTGTTTTTTGTGCCTTGTATCTTCTTTGTGCTAATTGTCATTAGTTCCTGAGCCCTTCCCAACACTGGAATACTATGTTTATTATTGTGGCCCATGACATTGAGGAGCTGAAATATAACGCAAAAACAGCCTTGCTACATCTACTGGACTTGTCAGGAGCCTTCGACTTGGTGGATCACGCAGTCCTTTGTAACTACATTAGGCTTGCTGCCAATTTCTCAGGGGAGGTCATAGCATGGGTCCAACCCTTTCTAGACAACCGCTCGATGAGAGTCTTCTCCCCTTCAGCCGCCGCTGATCCCATCCAAATATCTTGCGGAGTTCCCCAGGGATCTTGTGTCTCACCCAACATAACATCTTCACCAAGCCACTGTTCGATAAGTTGGATAGACTGGGCGTCACCTACACTAACTATGCAGATGACACCCAGATCCTCATACCCCTTTCGGGCAACTTTGAAACGGATTTGGCTTTAGTGAACAAGATATACATCCTCATTCAGGCATGGATGGCATCACATGGCCTATGCCTGAATGACGAAAAAACTGAGATACTGATCATAGGCTCTGAAGCCAATCTCAAAAAGCTAAATCCACACTATGCATCCTTCAACATTGATAACAATATTATTAAGGTGATGCCTGTGGTTAAAACTCTAGGATTCTATCTGGACTCCTCTCTCACCCTTACGAAACAAGTTAATTCCCTTGCCACCTCAATAGCATACACCTGCAAACTCATTTGAGCCGCCAGTCCATATCTCACTAGTGCAAGTTGCTCTCATAATGTCCAGATTAGACTACTGCAATGCCCTGTACTTGGGAGCCGACAAGTACGTCACAGATAAAATACAAAGATTGCAAAATAACGCCCTGAGAGCAGCATTAAATATCCCTCACAGAGAGCACATCACTAAATATAGGAAAGAGGCTCAGAGGCTAAAAATAAAGGACAGAATCTTCCTCAAAACAGTCTCTCTCACCTCTAAGTGCCTGAACAAGGGGGTTAGCCCCCCCTACCTCTCGGAAAAAATCACGAGGAGAACAGCCACCAGGCCCACGAGAGCTTCCAACTCATCCAGGCTTGAGATCCCAAGATTTAAACGCTCCACGGCTGGAGGTACCAGTTTCCCGGTCAAAGCAGTGCAATCCTGGAATATACTCCCACCTGACCTCAGACTGGAACAGCCCTACCCTAAATTTAGACACAATGGGCCTCATTATAAGATCGGCCGAATGGGTTAATGGGTTCCGCAAATGGGTGAGGACCTGTTAACTCCATTCCACATGATTACAAGCTCCCCTCGCGGGACCCGGTAAGGAATGCCTGGTCAAACCAGGCGTTGTTACCGGGTCCCACAAGGGGAAGAGGGAGCAAACAACGGGCCGCTCGTAATCGGACCATTGTTTGCACCCTCTCCCAATCTGTGTGAGGAGACCACGATTGTGTTAATTTTGGCCTTTTATTTAGTGCTATTTAATTCAACTATGCTGGGTGCTATTACTCCTCTTGGCCTCTGGAGACTTGTTTGCTCCATCTTGCATAGGTTTTTTGCATCTTTGATTGTGCAATACTTGGCATCTGTAAAAGTTCACTCATTTACTCAACTATGTTGTGCGTATGTAGCTTATATTCTTTGACTCCACTTGTGCCTTGCAGTTACCTCTTGAAGTGGCATCTTTGATCCCAAGCCAAATAAATATTCTTTGTTCCTCGCACAAAGCTGTTTTCCAGTGCCTGTCAGCTCTACAGCCAGGTCTCTCTCTTAAGAGCTTCTTGCTTATTATTTATACAGAGTCGACGTCCTTCTTTTCATCATGGCCTCTTTACATGCGTTTTATTTTCTCTTGTAGCAATCTTCTATATGTCTCATCGGTTCTATGTTCATTTATCGACATTGTCCAACCCCCTATTACTCCAACACTATTAACGACCCCTTGCTGACAGCATCCTATTTTTTCAATGGGTTTTTGAAGAAAGAAAATCGGTAAAATTCCCAATAGAATAAATGCATGTCGATGAATGGACGTCATACCGTCTCATTTACCTTGCTTTTTTGCGTATGTACATCTACTTATTCTCTTCTTACTTATCTTCTTAGTATATATCATTTCTTTGTATTTGCATAAATGTTTACTTCGCTACTTCAGTTTTATCTTCATTCTTTAAGTATTCACATATATTTCAGTGCGTCCTTGTGCCTTCTCTTCATGATGTCACTTTATTCTGGTGTGATTTCACTAATAGCTCTTCTATGTCCAATCGTGTATGCAGACATCGTTCCACCACATCAGTGCAAGGGTACATTTGATACGTTTTCCGAGTACATAACATCTCTCACATCATCCGATGTGGTATTGGTTTGGTGGGGAACCCACCCACATTTCTTTTTTAAATACCTTTGATTAACATTTTTTCATTGCAAAAATTTGATGGAAAAAGTTTCAATGGAACATTTTTCGATGGAAAGACATGTAACCGGTATAAAGCCTTTGTTTGATTGAAATGTAGATGAGACTGAGTGAGCTGCAATTTGTTTGTTCACCAGGTTTCCCTACTTTATTTGAACTGATAAAAAAGTTGTATTTTGCCATATTATTTGAGTCTGTCCAGTTATTTGTGTCTGAGATCATTTATTGGCAATTCAATCTTGCACTTGGTATGCTCTTGGTGCTACCGCACATTTTGATAGTGGGGCAAATGGTTCTGATCCAGTCTCTGGGGCCCAGATCCACACTCTCTGATTTTTGACGTCTTCCACCATTAGCCAGAAGATTGTGGTGTTTCCTGTGGAGAACAGAGAAAAAACACACTGGTGAGAAAGAGACGGTCAGCAGGTGCCCCTTTGATGACATTCCTGTCTGGTTCCTGCAGGTGGCCCACGGACTGAAAACGAAGTGGTCGATTGGCGAAGAGTCCATACCGAGGGACTCGAGCGGAGCAACAGATGTAAGTAGAGCATAGAAAGTGGCAAATAAAGGGGAGTGATTGTATTGTAAGTGTAAATATGTATAGTAACAGGAGTTTGGGTTAAAAGAGAGAGAGATACCTCGATTCCTGGTTCCAAGGAGACGGAAGGACACGCATTAAAGTCCTGAGGTACTGAGGAAACACTGATATGAAGATTGGGTGCCAAACTCCAAAATGGGGTAAACCTGAGATGAGATACATTTAAAATTAAAGTGCACATTTGTTAGGGGTTATAAATATATAAGGTTAAAACTTTGATCATGTTTAAATTAGGAGACAAAGAGCAATATTAATAATCTAGCTCTTTATCAGGCTCTAAAATCAAGCGATTGACGTAAATCATAGGAGGATAATGGTTGAGGAAAAAAAAAGATTCTTAGAGTGTTAATAATAAAACAGCAGGACAACACAAATCAATATAATTATAAATGAAGGAATAAAGAGAACATCATTCTAAAGGGTTTTCAAATTGGTTAATGAATTGTGTTTTGGTAGTGGGCGGTGATTGATGGTGCTTGCCCAAATTGATTGTTGGGGTATATTTGATTAAAGTAATAACAGAATAAAAGGTCTGGTAAGTATTGACAGTAAAAAACGACTTGTCATAATGGGGGACACACCCCTGTTACACTTGTATCGGAAAATACTGAGATACATACCCAAGACTAGGAAGTACCACGCTGAATGGGTAAAAGGCACGGCTGACAAAATGTATATGCCTTGGCCTCTAAAAGGTTCAATATCGAGAACCGTATTAGAACACATGACAACATATTTACGTGCTGCATATACAGGGATAGAAGTTACAGAAAAGGCTAACAATTTTAGTGCTATGGAAAATGTATTGGAGGGAGAAGGAAGACACGCCCAAAAAGGAGTGGATGCTTAATCAACATAAAGGGGAGGACATAACGCCCTCAGCTCTTCTTTCTCCCTCTGAAAGCAAGAGTACAGACACTGAGAAACAGGGATTCTATTTGTTAAAGGAGTTAAAGGCAGCAGCTGGTATGTTAATCCAGCATATGAGCCGCCGCTTATAACAGTGAGGACAATATGGAAGAAGGCCAGATTAAAGAACGCAAATATATGTCAACACACATCGAATATAAACAGTGTTATGAAAAAAGGGACAGACAGACAGAGATAGAGGAAGAAGCCAAGAGACAAAAAGAAGGGAAAGACAAAGCCAGGGAAGTGAAAATAGTGCAGAACAAATGGATGGGAGGACATATATCACTCAAATTAGACAGAAAGGGCATTGCCAAGGTTGAGAAAGAGAAGAACGAGAGGAATGGGAAATTAGGGAAAAGGAATGAGAGAGAGCATACAAAGAGGAGAAGGAAAAAGAGCGGAAGTGAAAGGAAGAAGAACAAAGGTATGAGGAACAAAAGAAAGAGAAAGAGAAACTAGAGGAGAAGAAACGTGATGAGATAGAAAGAAACAAAGAGATTGAAAGAGCATAGTTTGCAAAGAAAACAAGAGGAAGAAGAGAAAAGGGAGATGAGGAGAAGGGAAGAAGAAATGAGGAGGAGTAGGGGACAAAGGGGTGATAAAATAGATCACCTTGTTAATAGATACATAGTGCCAATTGTAGTACGTGAATGATGGGAAGAAGAGAGAGGGTCACAACAGACCCGTAGGGAGCTGCAAGGGATACCAAGAATATAGACATGGGCTGATGAGCATGAGGCAGAAGGCATAAGGAAAAGGATTGGGAGTTATATAGGCGAATGATCAGTAACGATGGTTGCAAAACCAAAAGCAATATCAAAGGATCTCCACCAAAAGAAACAAGAGGTAGATTGGATGGCATAATGATGGACGAGCATAGAACACTGTTCTTAATTAGACTAGATCTAGATGATGAGGAAAGGGAAAACAGCCATACAAGCTGAGGTATAATGAAGTCAGATGATGAAAGGGAGGAAAACAAAAGAGCACAAAGAGAAAGCGCATGCAGTTTTTCAATAGACCCAAAAACCTAGAAAGAGGGGTAAAATGGTAAGATTTAGAAGACCCAAAAAAAAACGCCAGCACCAACACCATATACTGAGCGACCACAAGCACGGTTACGCAGTGCAGGGGATATATCACCGATATATGTAAGCAGATTAAGGTGTTACCGGCTCTCCAGTTCCCCGATACCCACGGGTTGGGTGCGCTCTACAAATGTTAAATAAATAAATAAAGGTTATTGACAGGACGAAGACGAACGGGGGAAACTAGCCCTACCTGGAAGACGAGAAGTGTAGGTTGGTAAGATTGTGGGCCAGGATTTACACAATTCCTATTATTAAAGAAGGGGGAGGACGACCACAATGTATACCGTGGCCACAAATGGACAAAGTTAATCTGAAATGTAAATTACCTAGTTTGACTGATGGTGCAGGAAAATGGATTTATGAGTTTGAAAGAATGACAGCAGGAATGACGTTAGCAGTGGGCGACATAAAAGGTCTGTTAGCAGCTATTCTAGGGAAGAGAGCTGAAGACCTTTGGAGACGAGCAGGGTGTGTGAGTGTAACAGTGCAAAAACATGACACAAGATGGAGCGCCATTTAATAATTGTAGAGCAGACATATGGAAAGTGCTGAGAGTACAATTTCTTGAAACATCAGATATGGGTGCTATTATGACAAGAAAAATGGGTGAGGATGAAATCCTGTTGCCTTTATTCAAGAGATTCAGGAACGTTGGCATCTCGAGACGAGGGAACCGTGGGATAAAATACTAACATTACTCTATCATATTTCATGTTAGAGACTGCCCAAGCCAGTGCAGCGGCAGATGAAGAAACAGGCATGGATGGAAACAAAGCCATTGCCAGAAATACAGTTGACAACTGTACATCATTGTCGATTATTACAAGACAAAAATAAGAAAAAAGCTGATTGCAGAAAGCAGGAGGAAGCAAAGTTAGTTAAAAAGAATTGTCAAAATTCGCCATACAAGGAGCAGTATGGACAAGTGGTGAAGGTGTTGCTACGCAAGAGTTACAGCCAGAGCAGCTAAGCAATGTAGGGTACCATATAGATCAAAGTGGGACAATTATTTGGCCACGAGATAGAGGGAATGGACCTAGAGGAGGATGAGGCATATTTCAAAACCCTCAAGGGAGAGGGGAATTTAATGGAGGACAGATGCAGCAATGCTTGAATTGTGGGAGAATAAGGCATATGGCCCGTACGTGTAGAAGAAGATGGGGCATACAGCAGAACTGGCATGCTCCAAGAGGGGGGGGGTGAAGCTATTCTCCACAGTACAATACAGAACCGCAAGAATATTATGCCAAAGATCACACGCAGAATCAGACATGTGCACCGCAAATGCAGCGAGTGCAGCAAGTTCCATGGCAAGCACAGTCACCACAAGGGCAACCACAGCAAGCGCCTATGCAAACACAACAAGTACAGACTCAGCAAGCACAGACACAGCAAGCAATGGTGCCACAATGGAATGCAAATACAGGAGTCCCACAAGCACCCACACCTAGGATAGTGAGTGTGACCGTGGTAGGAAGAAATACTTTCATGTGTACAGGGATGAATCTTTAGCCACAATAGTAAAGCCCACAGGTGACCTGATGTGTTCAGTACTATCAGTGACACCAGACCCCCTAGGGGAACCAAGGGTCGGGGTAATGATAGGAGGCAAGACATTTGTGTTCCTTGTAGACATTGGAGAGACTCATTCCTGTATTCGAGAGGAAAAGTATCCAATGTCTGGCATTGCCATGAATGCGCAGGGATTCTCTGGGGCTTTGAGTTTAGTTCCTTTGACTGACAAACAGCAGAGTTGCTGTTGAGTCGCTGGTCTTTGGCGGTCCTTCTACAGTCTTTCCACTTTGTTTACTGGACTGAGGTGGAGGTGCCTATTGAGAGCTTAAAGACTGTATTGGGATGCGGAGCATCTGCAGAGTCGCTGTTGAGTCGCTGGTCTTTGGCGGTCTTTGTACAGTCTTTCCACTGTGTTTACTGGACTGAGGAAGAGGTGCCTATTGAGAGCTTAAAGACTGTATTGGGACGTGGAGTGTTCATGGAGTCGCTGTTGAGTCTCTGGTCTTTGGTGGTTTTTCTACAGTCTTTCCACTGTGTTTACTGGACTGAGGAGTCTGTTCCTATTGAGATCTTAAAGATTGTATTGGGACGCAGAGCATCCGTAGAGTCGATGTTGAGTCGCTGGTCTTTGGCGGTCTTTCTACAGTCTTTCCACTGTGTTTAATGGACTGAGGACGAGGTGCGTATTGAGAGTTTAAAGACTGTATTGGGACATGGAGCATCCATGGAGTCACTGTTGAGTCTCTGGACTTTCGTGGTTTGTCTACAGTCTTTCCACTGTGTTTACTGGACTGAGGAAGAGGTTCCTATTGATAGTTTAAAGACTGTATTGGGATGTGGAGCATCCGCAGAGTCAATGTTGAATCACTGGTCTTTGGCGGTCTTCGGCGGGAACTCCGCTCTCCCCATCAGACTATTCCTACCACTACAAAGGCTCCCAAGTACCTTATCAGCCAGCAAAGGGAAAGTGAAAGTGAAATATTCATCATTTACCAGTGCCAGGTGGTGGAAATCCGTTATACGCATACAGCATCCTTTTCTTTCTCTTTTTCTCAGCTCTTTTTGCCTATTCTCTCTGGTGACTGCGGGGTGGCGTTACGCTTCCCTTTGAGCCAGAGATGGTGACCGATTAAACATCGGTTAGAAAATTAAGCCTTTCCACACAGGTCTGAGGTGCGGCCCCCTCCTTGGGATTTTTTCCCATGGCTCGATTGCCAATACATCTGGAGGGGGTGGGAACTGAGTGCAAAGCCGCTCCCGTAGTGGGCTTGAAACAAGTGGGAAGGCGTCCTGCCACTTCCTTTGGGACCATTTACCTATATGTTTTGGTAAAGGCTAAATTCTTTCGCATGCTGAGTATTGCAGTGACTTTGTTATTTAGCTGAATGTCATAGGTGTTCTAAAAAAATGAGCAACAAAAGCCCTTGGAGATTGCATCAAAGCATTTTTTATTATTTTGCTAGTGCTAGTAGGTGCACAACATATTTTATGCGTACGAATTCTTTCAAGAAATGATGCTATTTCATAATATACATCTTTGATCAAAATACATTCATCTTGTTTTGGAAATGCATTGGAAAATGAGAGGGTGACAAACATAGTTATAACAAGAGTTTAGCAAATACAAAAAATCTAACAAGTATAATACACAGAGCCACCATCAATAATGTTTTTTTGTCTTGAGTGGATAATGTATGCAAGACAGCATGGTGTCTGGGAGTTCTTGAAGAGACAGGGACCTAGTCCCGTAGTGGGCGACAGGGACAACCACCATGCCTATCCAAGCCCCGGAGCTCTGAAGGAAGGATGTATTTAGCATCTTTCTGAAGTTTACCGCGTAGGCAGGAAAAAGTTGGGTAAAAAAAAACATCAAGGCTGCCTTGAACAGCTCTGCCTCTCACTTATTGTCCCCCATAGCAGGCCAAAAAATGACAGACTTTTTGTCCAAATCTTTGGGCTCTAGTACGGAAGTCGGACCTCTAAGCCCTACTCAAAGCCTTGCTATTCTGGATTGCACTCAGATGAATACCTTAACAGACATGAGCATAATCGAACATGCTGATCCAGCTACACCAGTAGAGTTCTGTGAGGTTCAGAGTAGTGTGATTCAGCAGACTTGTGATGCCTCCCGGCCAGGATCACCGACCGCATTGAAGAACTGTATGGCTCTAGAAGCTAGCGGGGACCCATCCTCTTTCCCAACTGAATTTACTGAACATGCAGAGGACGGTCCAATACATCACAGGCTAAGAGTGGCGGATGATATTGTCAAACTGTCTTCACCGAGTCCATCAGCCCTTAATATGGTGTTGAGATCCTTTGTGAGCTTACATGATAGCATCTGGGAGGAAGTGAAGATGCATACTTTAATGCTGGACTCCATTAATACAAAACGTCGAAGATCTGGAGGCCTTCCTGGGACACATAGTTTCCATAGGACCGGCTTTCCTCTGGGGGAACCAACAGGAATATCCTATTGAGTCGGATAAAGAAGACCCTATTGTCATTGAGGTGTCTGTTTTGGAGGCCTCTGTGTCAGGGTGCCAGGTTCCAAGGCCCGAGCGGAGTCCAGGAGGAGTGAGCAGCAAGCCAGGAGGGGTCTCTTCAGTTAATCTGAACCTGCATGATGGGGAAGAGGGGACTTCTGATCCATTAGTTAATTTCTCATCAAAAGGTGTGTGGGGGAAGAAGTCAAAAGAAACCTGCGCAAAGGAAAAATATTTAATCACGCAAATACATGTGCAACCTTACGATTCATGACTTTGTAAAAAAGAAGTGGGGATTTGCAGAAAGAAGCAGCTGCAAGTGTTGACACCGCTTGCAGGGGAAAGTACTTTGGATCTGCCCCCACCTGTGGCGGTTGGGGCCTTACCCCCGAGAGGAGTCATCGGCCCAGCTCATCCAGCTGTCAGGCACAAGGGGTCTGTGGCCTCCTTTGAATGTTGCAGCTGATATAAACCCTAGAGGGGCCCATACGAACTCCCCAGCTCCCAAGGGGCCTCTGGCCAGTAACAATTCTGAGGTGGAGGCTCCGAGGGTCCCATTGTTGAGCTCTCGGGGAAGGGTGGAGGTGGCGGGGGGGGCATACTGGGTTTAATGCAATATTCACTGATCCTGAGGTTGTGATGAAAGAGCCCCGCACCAGTGTCCATATTATCTCATGGTAACCTCCCGTTGTTAGCCCTCAGGGGGTCAAGCAAAAACCCCCAGCTAAACAAGTGGGGCCAAGATGCAGGTGTACAAACAGAGGGGAAATGGCCCCTAGGGGGTGAGGAGGGTCTGTGCTCTCTGGAGAATGCTGCACTACCAGCTTCTAATGTCTTACCAGCGGTGATTCATAAAGCTGTGACATTGGGATCTTCTGACCCGGGTGGTCGATCTAATGGTGAGGGCTCGAACTTGAATTTGGGAAAGCTCCTTAACGAATTGTACACACTATTGAGCACGGGGGGATTGATGCGTCTTTGGATAGGAGATGGGGGCAGCCACCCATTGGTTTTGACTCCCTATATTCCTCACTAAAAGAACATACTAATAAAATTAAATTGAAATCGTGGGGGAGGGGGTCAAAATAAGCCTTATAGTTTTCAGGGCTCTGGAAAGAACGTGCAGTTTAGAGATAGACTCCCCGGTCAGAACCAGGTTACCCCTGTTCCATGTGACATAAATGATCGGCCAATTTTTGGTCCAAGGCCGACTCGTTTAGGTCATTTAGGACGCAATATCCTTGAACTTTCAAGCTTGCTGGGGGATTCAATCCCAATTTGTTTAAATTGCACGAATGTTTCTTTTGATTTTCTCTGAACTCACATACATGCGTGCTTTGTCTCCCGCTGACATTAATAGAGTGTTCTTTCCTGATAGTCTCGGGAGGATAGATCAGGGGCAACGACGACACGGAGCAGCACAGGCTCGATCCCCTGCTTAGAAACCTCTGGGTATTAAGCGTGTTATTAATAACATATCATGTCATAGGCGGGACTTGAATCATTCTTTGCTATATTTTGGCTCAAGATTGGTTATGGACTTGATCCTGTCAGAAAGGACTCATCTGCAGATGTTGGGTTTCAAGTTTGGGCGGTTGGGGTGGGGGGGGTATGAACAGGGCTTTAAGCTGCAACCTGCTTGGACAAGAGCTCCTGTAGGCTCGGGCTCTGCTAATCAATGCCCGCAATGGATGGGCCGGCTTAATGGTCAGGATGGGCATGGTTTCCAAGGGGGACGGTCATATGATCCAGCTCCTGCTTGGGTACATAGGATGGTACGATGACGAACCAGGACTGCCAGCCCCAGAAGTTGGCAAAATGGAATTAAAACGGCTTTCCTGAGGCTAGATTATGAAAGAAATTGCACATAGTGCTGAGCAACTGCGTTTTTTTAGCACTAATTTACATGTGGTCATTTTTTTGCAATTATGGTAGTTAGAGCTGTTTTGAAGCACAGCGTGGCCGCAAAGGAGATCAAATTATCAAGGAGGCACTAAGTGCATCTTTAATAATTGCCAAATGTAGCCCCTCTTTAATAATTTTATGGGCAGCTGGCTTCCATTACAGCAAAGCCATAGCTCACTGCAAGCCATATCTATAACATTTCGCCAGGTCTGCTTTCCATACTGAATGACAGTACTCAAAGTTGCATGTTTTTAGAGTATTGAATTTAACCTGAAAATCCTGCTGGTCATGGCAATGTGTTTATTCAGCACAGTATGCATATTCCTTATCAGGCCAGAAAACTGAATTGTGGTTGAAGTTGAACCTGTTCATAGGTTCAACATTAACAAAAAAAATTGACATGAATACATTTCCCTCCTATTTCCAGGTCTGTATAAACGTGAATCACTGTTTGTTGAAAGTGAAGTTGGTAACTTTAATAATTTAATAGCATTTCGTTAGCTCTAATAGGCACTTTCTGGGCTCCGGTTGTAGCTCAGCAAGACATTGTATACACAAGACAACATGACAAGTGTGAGACTCGCGCCAATTCTGTTATTTCAGTTAGCAGCACTGTGCATTCTGGGGCGTGTAGTTACAGTTTTGAAATTGTAAGAGTTTCAAGCATCCAGGAATGCCGAGTGTTGCTGAACCCAAAACAAGGATCAGCTGACTTTTTCTTTTTTCAAGACGGCGAGCTGCAGGCAGCCCTCATAAAAACAAAGTAAACACCAATGTAAGAGCACAGGCAGGAGACCATGCGCCTCCTTTGCAGTGGCAGAATGTGTGAAATTTTAACAGGACTCGATAATGGCAGAGAAGTGTAATGTGTTCATTAGCGTGTGAAAAAAGGACGCACTGTAGTCTGGCACGAAAACGGACCCAAACAAGGCTACTGCCACACATGCCAAATAATACATTTTCCAGCAATAAAACAGCCGTGCCAACTGTGCACTACTTTCTGATAATCTGAAAGCAGCGGAAAAAAGGCAAACGCAATGTGAAAAACAATTATGCTACCCTTTGATAAACTTGCCCCTGGAATTCGCAGGGTAATCGACACCTTTTTACCAACATGGAGACTATATTGAGTTTGAGAAACTGTACTTTTGTCTTTTTACAAGAAAAATGGCTGACCTCCCCTACCCTGTTAGATGGTTTTTCTATTTTATTTCAAGCAGCTAAATCTAGTAAGGTGGGAGGGAGGGGGGGAGAGGGTGTCCGGCAGGGGGCCTGGTTACCACCATCTGTACAGGCCAGGGCTTGACCGCCCAAGAGTTTTCAAATTCCTTCTATGGGATTCTGGCGGTAGAAGTTTTGCCCCCTGGAGAAGACTTTTGTCTCCTGTTGGTTAATATTTAGCAGAATAAGGGAGTTTGTCCATTGGAGGTATTAATTTTTTTTTTTAACCAATCTCGTCTCCTGTTGGCAGTCGAAGAATGGGTTCCGCCGGGTTTTTGGGCGGGGGTGGGGGGGTTCAATGCTAATTGCCTCCTGCTAGAACCTGCGTTAGACGTTGGGGATACGCCGTTTGTCCCGCCCGGTTTGGATTTTGAAATCCCAGGCAGGGATTAAATGGTGTTGAGCCACGGTTTCCTGCGGCTTTAAACATCTGAACGGGCAGATAGGCGATCTCGCGGTGTGCGACTCTACATGGGTTCGTGGTGCTAGTGAGTCTACCCTGGACTACATTTTGGTGGGACAAGCTCTCTTTGAGTTGTGTTCGGATGTTAGTATAATTAAGAATGTGTGGAGTGACCACAATATTCTGACTGCCACCTTTAGTCTGAAACATATGCGCAAAGAGCAAATGGTGGGTGGTCCGATAGACCTGATAGGTTCCATGGGACGTAATAGGATTCGGTGGTCCCCACGTAATGTCGGGACCTTAAATAACATTCTCAACCATGCAATGAATTTGTCCACTCTTGAAATGAAAATGATGGTTTTTAATGTCGACCCTTTTGAGTCGACATTTCAGGCCATAATGTCAGACGTATGGTGGCCTGGGTTTAAGTAAACGTCCCAGTTCTCACCTGCACGCTTATGATGAATCTGTGGCCATAATGAAATCTACCACTAGTCATTAAATCAGAGCACTTAGGTGCTCCAGTTCTTCCGGGACCTTGCAGCTTGCCTTGATTAGGTTAGCAAAACAAAGATACAAGAACTTTTGCAAATTTAAAAAGTTCCCCTAATGCAGAAGGATGCATAACAAATGTTACAGGTGATCATCAACAAAGATGTGGGTGCGTTCTGGTCGCTGATTAATGGCCATGAGTTCCCTCTTATTCTCTCGCAGTCTAACTTTTTTCTGACCTTTATTCCTTGGGGAAAGCCAAGTAGGAATTTCCAACGCTCGGAAGTCCCCAATGAGATCAAGTTAAAGGCTGATGCAGGAAGGGCTATGACCTAATTAACTCCTGTAAGCCCTCTAGGGCAGCCAGACCAAACGGCTTAGTCAATACTACCCTAAGGGCAGATCCTTTTAATTGGACGAATGCTCTAGTTATCCGGTTTAACAGTATAATTGAGTTAAACACTTTCCCACCTTCTTTACAGACTGCTTTTGTTATCCCCATATTTAAGAGGGGTGCAAGACCTGATCCAAAAATTATAGACCCATTTCGCTCTTCGATTCGGATAGCAAGAATTTTGCATCCCTCATGCTTATTCATCTGTAAGCATGGTCTAGATCGGCGAATAGGCTTTAAAAATTACAGAACGGCTTTCGGAAAGCCCACTCCACCAACATTAATGGGCTGCCAGTAAGGGCTATCCAGGAATTGTCTTGGTTAGGTAAAACGGCACCCACCTATTTCGCTTCAATAGATCTGTCAGGTGCCTTCGATCGAGTTGATCGAAGGCGCCTTTGGTGGAAGCTGGACACTTGGGGTATTCCAAAGGGGTTTGTTAAAACTCATTATTGGCCTCCACGAGAATTCAGGAGTACGGGTCCGTTTGAAAAGGGAAAGCACTATGTCTGATAATATTTCCACCCCTTCTGGTCTGACACAGGGATGCTCTTTGGCACCCTTCCTCTTTAATTTATATGTTTCAGATGTGAACAATTTCCTGAGCTCCGGCACTTTTGTTTCTCCTAAATTGGGTGATGTCAAAATTCTGTGGTTAGCATACGCGGATGACTTTTTATTGTTTGATAATTCACGAGTGGACATGAATAGGTTATTCGTTTCTTTCTCTAAGTTTCCTGAAGACAATGGTCTTTATATTAATTAATCAAAAACAAACATTTTTGTCTTCATTCATAGTAGGAAAAGTATCCCTCTGGTGTGGCCCTCTGAGAATGTTGTTCTCCATCCTTCACCTCTTATGATTTATTTCTTTTTAATAAATGTCTGCGGCTCCAGCCTCTGATGACCACTGACAAGTTCTCTCCCAGAAGGAGGCTCTACTTTCTAACCAATTGTTTATAGTGAACACAACATGTGGCCGTTATTCTATCAAGTCAGTGTTAAAAGTTTACTAAGGGAAATTTGTGCCTAAGATTATATATGGACTGGAACTATATTTTAAGGTTGTTCCCAAATGGCTGGACCTTATTGAAGCTAAACATGGAGGGGGATATTGGGAGTTTCTAATTGTGTCCCTCTCACTGCTCTTAGATTTGATTTAGGGCTAATTTCCATCAAGCCTTGGGTTCAATGGAAGTCTTTCCTGTTTTATTTGAAACTACTTTTTCCTGTTCCTGCCTCTCTGTTACTCCCCCTCTCCATATTGGGGAGGGAGAGTAAATTTGTTGTCGGATTTTCAAGCGTACTGTGAATCACTCTTGGAAAACCTGAATATAGGCATGGAAACTTTTATCAGCAACCCAGAGCAGGTTAAAAATGTTCTGTATGATCTAGACTGGGTTCAGACCATTGATAATTTACACAGCTATCCCTCCATGAGCCATCTCAGGCATGAACATAAAAAAGAGGATTAATCCCGCCGTACTTGATTTTGTTCCCATGTATTCGAGAGCAACTCTTATGAGATTTCTCTGGAATCTGCTCCCTACACGAAGATTCTGCACAGGCGGGGTATGGTAAACCTCGAAGTTTATTGTTGCCGATTTGCTAAGAATAGGGACTTAAAAGAAACTGCTAGACATCTAATTTTAAAATATCCTGCTTTGAATGTCCAGCAAATGGGTTGTTTAGGAAAATTGTTCCTCAGAGTAAATTGGTTAGACAATATTTCACTCTGGTGCAGACGCCTATACTTCGAAAATGCATCTGATGGGTTGGCGGTTGCAAGTTTTTAAAAAATCTATTGCTTTTAAATTGGATAATTAGTTTTATATTTGCATTGTCCATATTGAGTTTTAAACTGGATGTATTATTTTTTAATGTTTTCTCTTGTTTGATTCATTTACTCTTTTGCTGCCTTTTTTGCTCGTATATCTCTTTTTAAAGAGATTCTTTTTTTTACTATGTTTCATGTTGCAAAGGTTTTATTAAACCACTTACAATAAAAAAAGGTTTTAAAAAATGGACAAATCACCAATTTCTACAGGAGAACATGACGTGTCTATAATATTGTATTCTCGGCAGACACCAGTTAACCTATTAGGATGTGATTTGATGACAAAACGTAACATGACAATAGGCCTAATTACAAGTATGCCGGTGCGAAATGAGCGGTGCCGGGAGCACCATACCGGCACCGTTTTCCAGACTGGCACCTTCAGAGTCGTAAGTGCGAAAACACTGTTACCGCAAAGTGACACCAACGGTGCTACTGCACCCAGTAGCACTGTGACCATAAACTGCGGCAAGAGTCGTTGGACATGCCTAAATTACCGGCACAGCGTTAGTACGGGCACATTCAGATTACCGCCAACACAGAAACACTGCCATAAAAATGCTGCACGCACCGTGAACACTGCGCCTGTAATACCGGCACCTCGGACCAGGCGGTAAACAAGGCCAGGTGAGCAGCAACAGGCCCTAGGTGTCCAAAATCAGCCCAGCTGCAACCATTGACCACTCTGAATGTACAAAAGGACCACACCCACACCAAACCCCCCTCCCAACACAACCATGCTGGCAAACAGGCCACAGGTGCCCAAAATTAGCACAAGTGCACACCATTGACTACTGGGAATGTAGAAAAGGACCACATTCACACCCAACCCACCTCCCAACACAACCATGCTGGCAGTCGCTGTAGCAGCAATTGGGCTGGGGAACCTGCAAGGAAGGATTGAGGATGAAGCAGCAGAGAGGCAGAGGAGGTGGCATAGGCGCATGAGGCGAATGAGGAACCAGTTGGCCATGCATAACAACAATTGGCAGCAGGTAGCACCCTTCACTCAGCCACCAATACCCCGCATCAGGGCCCCGCCCTGGAACCTGACCCCAAGCCAAATCCACACCTTGTACCGGCTTGACAGGGAGGCCAAAAAAACAATTGTCACCCTCATTACTGACACCAGCAGCCTCATAAATATACAAATTGCAACCCCACCCTTGCTGAAGGAAGTGATAGTACAGCACTTCCTTGCAACCGGCACATACCAACACACCGTGGGTGAGCTGCACGGGCTGTCACAATCCTGTTTTTCAAGGGTCTTGTCCCATCTTGTGGCAGACCACACCACCCTACCCGAACCCCGGCTCTTGTTAATGCCACCAAAGTGGCCTTCCTTGCTCTGGCAGGCATGCCCAATTGCATCAGTGCATTAGATTGCACCCATGTGGAGTTGGTGGCCAGACATGCCAATGAGATAGTGTATAGAAATCGCATAAAACTCCACTCCCACAATGTGCAGATAGTCTGTGATGCTGAACACCTCATCACCCATTGTTGTGTACATTTCCCAGGATCCACACACAACTCAATGGTGTTGTGGAACTCCACATTGCCAGGATACATGGTATGTCACATCGGAAAGCCCGCCTGGCTGTTGGGTGAGCAGAATGACCAATGCATGACTTCTGTGTGTGGGGGGAATAGGCACTGACCAGAGTGCACCTGGCTGTTGGGTGAATAGAATGACCTATGCATGACCTCTGTGTAGGGGGGATAGGCACTGACCATAGTGCACCTGGCTGTTGGGTGAGTAGAATGACCAATGTATGACCTCTGTGTAGGGGGTGGGAGGAATAGGCACTGACCGGAGTGCATCTGGCTGTTGGGTGAGTAGAATGACCAATGCATGACCTCTGTATGGGGGCGGAATAGTCACTGACCAAAGTGCACCTGGCTGTTGGGTGAGTAGAATGACCAATGCATGACCTCTGTGTGGGGGAGAATAGGCACTGACCAGAGTGCACCTGACTGTTGGGTGAGTAGAATTACCAATGCATGACCTCTGTGTAGGGGGGCAGGTGGATAGGCACTGACCAGAGTGCTCCTGGCTGTTGGGTGAGTAGAATGACCAATGCATGACTTCTGTGTGGGGGGGGGACAGACACTGACCAGAGTGCACCTGGCTGTTGGCTGAGTAGAATAACCAATGCATGACCTCTCTGTAGGGGGGTAGAAGCACAGTCAGCAGAGCATGTGGCGAATGCAACCTAACACACATACATTGCATCCCTTATTCCAAAGGCAAGGAACGCATGTACAAAACAGGCATATGGATCACACCCAATCCCTATCAATTAGAAGTCAAATAAGGAAACACAGAAGTACCACATGTACCACAATACATCAGACAACATACAAAAGTTCCTGCTAAAAGACTGTGCACATCCCCCACCGCCTGCATCACAGAGAGGTCAAATTAATGCAATCCTACACATCATCAGTGAACCCCACAGCATGTATCCAGTACACATGCCTACACAACTGTTCAGCAAGCACCAGGTGAACATTACAGGGCATACACTCACCGCAAACAATACACAATTCTGACAATGAATGACAACCACACCTATGCTGCATCATGCGTGATGAATGATAAACGTATCACTGCACACGTTCATATATCCAAAATTGATGCACATCTGTGTGCCATCATGATACAAATTGTACCTGTCATTGCAGACATGCAAATTGACATATGAGCACTCCGAAGATGTAGAATTGCATGGTGAAGTAAGCAAAACACACAACATGAATGAACAATGCAGTGGGATAGGGCATCAATATGTGAGAGACATCAAAGCCAACATGCACATGGGCCACATCCGGAAGCCGGCAGGACGCCTGACCTTGCCCCTACCGGGTTTGTGCTGGACACCACACACCTTATATGCACCTGGCTTGTCGAACAGGAAATTATATCGTGCCTTCTATACTGTATGAATATATGTGTATTGGCCTACGCCAAGCTGCTTACAAGCCACTTGCGAGGAAATCCGCGTTGCAAGGTCTTGACCTTACATCAGTGTAAGCCACCATTTTAGATCTATCTGCCATTTTAGGTTCTCGCTCCTAAAGTCATCCTGTATTCTAAGATGGTAGACAATGTCATTCCGAATGCAACATGGCCGCCTTGACCTCTTTGTATAAACTAATGTATAACTTGCCTGCAGGCTACATGTTGGGGTCATGAACTGAGACTTGTCCTTCGCTGACCTGTGTGTAAAGGATTACTTGTGCCAATGAAGCTAATCCGCGAGCATATGTTAAGAACAATGTATCCAAATACTGAACTTAGGAACACTTGTTTAAACTACATTGTATAGATGTTTGAGAAGGTCTTTATAAGAAATCCTAAAGTACACTGTTGCCATTAAGGCTTGTTGGCGAAAGTATTAAAGGCAAACCCTAAGTGTACAGATGTGTGAACTCGGCACGAACCCTTGATCCGTAATGCATTAACTAATATTAACTGGGAAATGGGTTGAAACATCATGTTCTCAAAGGAATATAAAGTGCGACTATTCTAATGTACAGTCACACTCACTGAGCACACCGAACCACGCTGGAGTTCGTTGTGTTGTACTGAGGGCCGATAGCTATCTGTTGTTTTGTCTTTTGAAACTGTTCAGTATAAAATAAAGATCTTTGTATGTTCCTTTGTAACCCGTGTTCAGTGTATTTCCTTTTGGGGTACTCAGCCTCGATATTTTCTCTTTGTTCTCACAGGCTTACCAGTGCCACAGGGTCATTAAAGGTTTCTGTGGCACATGAAGCCAGGTGCCGGGTAAATTGCAAGCCCCCAGTACCATGCAGTGCCAGAGTACTCAATGGGGATATGTACATTGGAGGATTGTCACAGTTGAAAAAGTAGCTGGTGCTCCCGTGAGAACACTGCCTACCGGGCCAGCAGTGCACAGCAATGTCAGGCTTCTTGGGCACTGCGGGTGCAGTAGGCAGATTGCTAGCACTGTACAAGATACGAGGCTCCTAGTAGGCAGCCACGCACCATTGTTTCAATACCAGCAAAAAACATGTAGAAACATTGAAGTCCATTTCAATGCATGACTGCAGACAGTGAGCACGCCAAACAGTCTCTGATCAAATGAGTAACCAACCATTTGAACATGGTTATGGCATTATATGTGACATTGCAGCAATCACTAGGGTCGTCTGTGGCATGTGCTACAAGGGTTCTATGTGTTAATAGCCCCGCAAAAATATCGCCATACAAGAATGGGGCAATTTTCTTGCAGTGATATTAAACCATGGAACCTGCGGGGGACACCCCCGCAACTCTCATATTTTTTTAAAGGGAGCGGGGGACACCTTTGTAACCCCCGCTCCCATTTACCCCATAAATTATCCCCAACAATAATATCGCCTATGGCCGTTCCTGACGACCATATATATGGCAATATTATTGGTGGGGATAATCTTACCTGATACCGCTACGTCTTCTGCTAAGTAAATGTGGGAAATGTGTACATGCACACTTCACTGGCATGAGATTGACACCACAATGCTTCCATCCCAGTCTGTCACTCCCATGCAGGTGATGCCCAATACCCCCTCACACTATGGCTGATGACACCCGTTAGACAGCCACGGAACATGCATGAAGAGGCCTACAACCCTGCACATATCCATACACAGGGCACTATTGAATAGACATTTGGACTACTGAAGGCAATCAAGGTGGGCAAGATTGTCTTGGCTTGTGCAATGTTGCACAATATGTGTATTAGACGCAACATTGCACTGCCCCCGGACATGGACCCTTCTGAGGAGGAGCATGGGGATGGAGATGACGACAATGACGGGATGCCATTGCGACCCCGGCAGGAGGCCATCGATGGGCAACATGCACTGGATTCACTGATACACAACTTCTTTTGAACACTACTCACAAGCACATGGTGCACAACTGGTGGCACGTATTTTTGAGTCGCGATTTATAGGCAGAACCAAGTGTATTGTAAATTAAGCATTTGAACAGCAGGTGGACCATTAATACCCTCCCCAACGTACCCGCCACTCTCCCACTCCCCAACTATCACTCCCAACTATGAACCCCCCCAAACTTACCTTCACCCTCCCCAACTATCATTCCCAACTATGAACCCCTCCACAAATTACCCTCCCCATCCCTAACTAGTCACACGTAGAGCAAGTGTTGTATGCCCATGTGTGTGCCTTGCATGTACATGGTTCAGCCCTACTTGTGCCTAGGCTTGGCAGCGTGTATGTACTTGTGTGACTTGCCAGACAGGCGCATGGACCGCCTTACAGGGCTGCCAGGTTGGGAGTTCACAGGCATGGAGCTGGTGGAGGCCAACGGTGTGTTGTCACTGGCGATTCGGGACATGAATGCTTGGAAGGCGAGTGCCATTGTCTCGGCAATAGTGGACTGGATGCTATTGTCCTCATGGACCCTCCTAGCCAAATGTACGGTGGCCGCAGTTTACCACCCAAGTGCAGGGGCAGCCCGCCGTCCAATGGCCTGGTTACTTTCCCTCATGAGGCGGGTCTCTTCCAGGTGCAGCTGCACCAGGCCAGTGAGGGTTTCCTGACGCTCTTCCATGCGTCTGAGATGCGCATTCATTTCATGTACAGAGGGGTAGTGTGAACGCTGTGGACTTGTTAGGCTCATAGGGCTGAATGTGCCGAACACATCCGGGGTGTGATCAGTGTCGTCCCCCGTGTGGAGTCCAGCGTCTCCAGCTGCATCCCCATCACTGGTGTCAGTGGCATGGTAGTCGAGCTGCTGGGGTGGTGGTGGTGCACGTCCCCATGCTGTTCCCCTTGTGTGTGCCTGTGGCTCTGCGGATACTGCCAGGTGGTCCATTGCAGCTGGGGTAACAGCCACAAGGGATATCTGGGGTACAGGGGCAGCTGGGGTAATGGCCACATGGGCTGCCTGGGACACAGGGGCAGCTGGGGTAATGGCCACAAGGGGTGCCTGTGGCACAGAGGCATCTGGGCTATTGTCCACAGGGGCTGCCTGGGGCAGAGGGGCAGCTGGGGTAATGGCCACAGGGGCTGCCTGCGGCACTGGGGCAGCTGGAGTATCCACCACAGGGGCTGCCTGGTGAACGCTGGCAGTTGCCACATGCACACTGCCAGATATACTGCCACGGGACGTTGACGGGCATTGTGACATACGCCTTGCACGTCTGGTGCCCCTCGATGTCTCAGGTTGGCCGCCGTCCGTGTCAGAAGATGTTCCTGTGGGCATGTTGTCAGTGACCTGCCTGGCTTACAATTGTACAGTTACATGCAACATGGTGATTGTGCAGAATTATATTGTTGGGGCATGCAGTGCTGCATGGTATGTCAAACTCATGCATGTGTTGTGTGGCCACAGCTGCAGGCACTGTGCAGGCGGCACATGCAACACAGCTGTGCTGGGACTGCTGACATGAACACCGGCATTTGGCTGTTTGTAGTTGCATGCCGGTCTGCCTGTGTGCAGGTAGTTGGGATGTGTTGAGGGGGGTGTTTTGGGGGTGAGTGCCTGGAGTCGATGTGTGACCTGGTTGCATGCCCAGGATGTGTGTGGGGTTTTCATGGTATGGCTGGCATGTAAGGGACATTCACTCCCCATTGGTTGGGTGGGTGCTCATGTGTGTGCAGGTGAGGCCCTACTAGTGTTGTGCTGTGGTGGCAGTGGCAGCACGGCAAGCACACATGCAATACTCGTGGCCAGGATGCACAGTATCTGCGTCGTGGATTCTGTCTTTTTTACTTGGCAGTAGAGGCTGCCTATGAGTTGTTCATCAGTGTTCTCAGTTGCTGGTTATTGGGGGGGGGGGGCTGGGTGTGTGGTCAATGCTGTACCCATGTTGTCCACGCAGGTGTGTATGGGTGTCCCTGCAGGGCGTGGGTGTGATACAGTGTGCAGGTGACACTGGGCCTCATTAAGGATCTAGTGCTAACCCTGCCGGTTGCTGCCGCACCCATTAACAATTACAAGTGCCTGACGTCCCGGTGCCACTGGCCCATCACAAGTCAAGGGGCCGGGAAGTCAGGCACCAGAAATCTTCCTGATCCACAGTCCCATGGAGTTCCATAGGAATATATGGGAGTGGGTACACGGATGCAGCAGCAACATTGTTGATGGTGCAGGTGCTTCCATGGCCACTCAGCAGGCCAGGCCCACAGCATCCGCCAGGGACAGGCCTGTTGTGCGCTGCAGTCCTGGCCACCACTATAATGGGACATAATCATGTGTGTGCCGGTCCAGTGACATGTGTGACAGTGAACTTACAGGCACCCTTGTTTCGGTACCCACACAGTCATGTGTGGTGCCTTGTCATGTGTTTGGGTATGGGGCATGAATGAGAGGCTAGGCATGTGACTTGCTTTGCGCAACATTCACTAGGTGGGGGGCCACGGGAATGCTGGGTCGGTTTGGGGTAATGTGGGCAGTGCTATGGACATTTCAGTGCAGTGGTGGTACATGGAGCAGGGGGTGCAAGTGTGCTTGATATCTGGGCACTTTCTGTACTCACCAGACTCAACAAGTCCCGGCTCCCGCCTCCACTGCACCGACTCCCTCAATTCACTCCAACTGCTGCACTTCTCCTCCCGGGGCAGCAGCTTGATGGGTGAGCGTGATCCACCACCTGTAGCCACGCAGTGCCTGTGGTGTGCAGCAAGGAGGTTGCACACCCTCAAGCGCAGGTCATCCCACTTTTTATGGCAGTCCTTGACACTGTGTGATGTCACCGCCCCCACAGCAGTCACCTTCCGGGCAATTTCCGCCCAGATTGCCTTCCTCCGGAGCTGTGTGATGCAGCACTGGTCCGCTGAAAAAAGCTCCCCGGCATGCTCCACAATGTGATCTACCAGCATGTTGAGTTCAGCCTCACCAAAGCGTGGCTTGCGCTGGCAGGTTTGGGGAATCCTGGCTGACATGTCCATTGATTGGCTCATGCACTCAGAAGGGGTGTATGGCTCAGGCACAGGGAGATTGCAGTGGATTGTGATTTTTGTAATGGCTGCCGGGCTCTTTCCAGTTCCGGCGATCATGATATTTCCGGTTCCGGTGTTTCCGGCTCCGTGTCTGTGGTGCCGCTATGTCCGGCATGCACGCGGCAGATGCGGATGCATCGCCAATCTTGGTGGTGGTACATCCATCTCCACCGGTGTTACCGTGATAGCGATGGCGCCGGTTCTGAAGATAGGGGATGCGTGTGGCCGACAAGGCATAATCCTACCTTGTTTCCGGCGCCCGGAGTGACGGAACCAGTGGGACCGCCATCACGGTAACACCAGATGTTTTCAGCTCGGAATGAGGCCCAATATCTTTTACTGACAAAGGGATGGTGTGTTCCACTTCTGGGATAGATTATATGAATGTAAGAAAGTGTATACTACCATTTACAGGCATTATGAGGAGTTCTGTTAGACCCAGAAGTATTTTTGTATGGAGTAACTGTTTTGTTAACATTACTTCCTAGACCGGTAGGTAAAATATTGAGAATACCTGACATATGTTTATTTAGGCCTGGAATATCTATGGATGACGAAGAGGGACAGGTTATCCCCCTAGAACAGGGGTCTCCAACCTTTTCATTGGCGTGAGCTACTTTCAGTGGAGGGCCAACAGTGGAGAGCTACTTGCGAGCGATCGGGGGTGGGGGATGTTCATAAACATTGGAACTTCTTTTTTTGCTGTTAATTTTCTCTTTATAAATGGAGGGAATACCATATGCTTCACAATTACGTTAATAACGTTGAAAAACCTCTTTATTGCAGTCTTTTATATTAGAAGCCGTCTCATAAAAAGACTTCACAATGTGGGAAAATGATAGGGACATTCAGTGTGAAGGTTGACACTGCATGCCATCCACCAGTGCTCTGTAGTCCGGTGTATAACTTGATACAGCTACTCGGATGGAGTCACTCAAATGCTCATCGGTCAGACAGGTTTGAAATTTCGATTTGAGGAAGTTCATATCTGAAAATGCAGATTCACAGAGATAGGTGGAACCAAACAGGGAAGTCTTTTTTAATGCTGCTGTGCAAAGGTTACTGTACTCCTTGTAATCAGCAAGGCTCCAGAAATTGGTGTGAGATTGTCTGCTTTTCAACCGAATGTCCCCTTTCAGGCTGACAATCTCCATAGCAAAACTGTTCAGGTTAAACAGCTCACTCATTTGTTCTGTAAGTTCACAAACATTGACTTCCATGAAGGGGATTGCGATGAACATCACACACGGTACAATCCTCTCGAAATCCCTGAACCGGTCACTGAATTCCTCCTTCAGCCTGCTAAGGAGACTGCTATATTTGTCAATGTTCAGGAGTTCAGCACTAGCTTTATTGTCTGTCAGCATTTGGATTACAGAAGGGAAGTGATGCATTTTATTTTTCACCACTTGTTCACTGAACAGGTTAAGTTTGGACTTAAATGTCTTTACTGCGCTTATCATGTCAGCAATGGTTTTACGTTGGCCTTGCAGTTCACAGTTCAGGGAATTTAATTTCTCAGTAACATCTGCCAGAAATGCCAAATCAAGTAGCCAAGAAATGCAGCATAATTGGCCGATGTCTTCATTTCTTGACCTCATGGAGTCTTTGATTTCTGGCAAAAGTGAAAGGAAGCGCCATAGTATTTTCCCCCTGCTAAGCCATCAGATTTCTGTAGGTAGCAATAGATCACCATGTGCCGCAGATAGTTCTTCGAGGAATATCTTGAACATTCTGTGCTGTTTGGCCTTTGCACAAATTGAATTAATAATTCGCACAACAGGGGCCATCACATGATCAAAACCCATCACTTTGGCACAAATTGCCTGCTGGTGGATGATGCAGTGATAATGGAGGGAAATCGGGGTCTGCTTTACAACACGCAACAAAACCAGAATGACGCCCGGTCATTGCTGGGGCACCATCAGTAGTTACTGCCTCCAACTTGTTCAATGGAATTTTTGTTTTGACAAAATAATTCTTGACCTCATTGTAGATATCAACACCTCTGGTTGTGGATTTCAGAGGCAGCAAGGTAAAGAACTCCGCTTTGTTGGTGAAGTCTTCAAACACCATTCGTGCAAACAGTACCAGCTGGGCAGTATCACTTGCATCAACTGATTCATCACACTGAATGGAAAAAAAATTGCATATCCTCAAATCTTTTTCTAACTGCCCCATCACATTGGCTGATAGTGCAGATACCCTCCTTGCCATTGTGTTTGCCCACAACTGAACTTCTGAAATGGCAGACATAATTTCGGGGCAGTTTTTAAAATCTTTCAAAAGTGACTCTGCCACAAGAGCCATTGCACCTTTCACCACTGCACCATCTGTAAAAGTACATTTGTGTTTTGCCAAATAATTTGCAACTTTGAAGGATGCCTCTGTTGCAGCATTTGCTTTCTTTGCTGGTTGGGTAAAAATTATTGTTGCATCTGCAGGGCAGCTTTTAGTTCAGTTACTTTTTGGGATCTCAGACGGCTTCCTTTAGGAAAATTCTTTTCATAATTTGTATGCATTGTCCCAAAATGCCTCTCGACATTACTCTTTTTTTCCCACTGCAACTTTGGCACTGCAGATTAAACACACACACTACCCTTTTACACTTGCGAAAAAGAAATCGGTCTCCCACTCTTGATGAAAATGATACGTCTTCTGCCTTTTGTTGGATGGTCCGCCTACTTCTGCATCCATGATTTCAACAATTGTCGTTTGTACGTTTCTTTTGGACTGCACGCGCAATGTAATCTGAGGAGGATTTCAATGTGTTATTATGGTTTTAAAAATATTTGAGAACCTGGCCACCAGGGGGCGCACGGATGAACGTCCTCTCCATGTGAGCACCGCCCCCATGGTCCCGAAATAGCGGCATGAGCCACCGCTAACGGACCCCCCCACCGCGAAAGTGCGAAAATCCACAATCTGAAGAGGCCCCCCCGCAGCGGAGAAGAAACCCGACGGAAATCGGGCCCGATTTCGCTGAGAACGAGGCGTTTTCAGGAGCGCCCGCCTGCTGCACCACGGAAGACCCGAGAGCGGCGACCGCTGTGACGGGCCTCCCTGGCGGTGACGGTCCGCGCCCTGGGCCTACCGAGCAGACTGGACCCGGAACCCCAAAAAGTGACACCCCCCCGGGACCGGCATATGAACACGGGGTGAGTGAGGACCCCCACTGCGAGACTCCGCGGCGTCGGACCCCGTGCCCCGGCGGCGCCGCGTGACACGCGCACCTCCTCACTGCCGGCGGTGCGTGTTGCGGCCTGTGCCCCGGAAACTGCGAGCTGTGCCCCGAGAATCGGACACGCTCTAGGGAAAGCAGGGCATCGACCCCTGCAGTTGCTGCTTGCTGGATCCAGATCCCCATACTCGTGCTGCTGCCCCCGGCTCCACCGGGGGTGCCGTTACGCACCGGGCCACGCCAGATCCCGGCGGCGAGCCCTGAACCACGGCGCACGGCCCTGGACCCTCCCTCCTTGCAGTAGAGGTGGAGACGGCCCGCCTGTAGGCTGAGGAGGCCGCGAGACACCGTATCCACAAAAGGACGCAGCCCACAGCACGGTCCGTATGAAAGACTGATCCCCACGTGCTCCTAACTACTGGCTGCCTCGGTATACGCTCCCCGCGCCAAACGCCATATTTAAGGAACAAGGGTAACCTGCTACCCCAGCACTGCACACGGGGCAACCCCTGCCTAGGATCGCTTCTGGACCGTGTAAACCCAGCGTTGGGGACACCAAACACTGCCCAAACGTCGTGCTCCACGTACAACGGATTTCCAGCAATCTGGCACAGAAAGTCCCAACAGAGGTCTCCTAGAACGCATAGGTGACCCCAGCCCAGGGTGAGCATACCCTACCCCGTGACCCCCCGCTGACCTGACCCAAGGAATTGGCCCACACCACACGAAGTGCCGAGAACAAGTGACAACACTGAGCCTGCTACCCGTGCATCCTCCCAGAGGGTAGGGCCCCCTATCCAGGGGCGTGTGCCTCCTCCAACCCGAGACTCTGCGCATGGACCCGTGCCACAAACTGGCCAAATTCGCTTACGGACCATCCCCCGCACCCTCTGGGAACATAGACACCATGGCCACGGACTCATCGGAGGCAGGTGCTGCGGCCACCAAAGGAGACATTGCCACTCTACTCTCTGAAATAAAAAACATGAGTGCCAACCTTGGCGGCAAAATCGACAAAATCACCCAGAGAATGGACAGCTTCGAGGAGCGATTGGAAAGCGTGGAGAATAATCAGACTTCGATTGATACCCTCGAAACTCAGATGGATGTACGAATTCGCAACATTGAGAAAAGAGAGATCGAGGCAAAGCTCAAGATGGATGACCTGGAAAACATGGAAAGGAGAAATAACCTTCGTTTCTTCGGCATTCCGGAACGGGAGGGTGAAACTGAGAAAGACCTCGGAGACACCATTCACGACATCATCAAAATACTAACAGCTGACGAAGACATTGATGAACCTAAGACTGAACGCATACACAGAGCTGGAGGACCGCCTGGCGGCCCGCGCTCTGTACTGGCCAAATTCCACCGATACCAAGACAAAACCAGAATTCTTGAAAAAGCCAGGTCTGGTGGCCCGCTCACGATGGGGGGCGCGCAAATCACCATCTTCCAAGACTTATCTTCACTGACGTTAGCCCTAAGACGCCTTTGCAGCCCCCTGACGAAATGGCTGAAAGACCAGAATATAAGGTACAGATGGGGTTACCCCTTCTCGCTTACCTTCGAGCATGGTAGCAGAAAACTGATCCTACGCTCCGAAGAAGAAATCAAAGATTGTATCGCCGATCTCCTTGGAACGAACCAGGGAAGCAAGGAAGGTATCGACGGCGAGCGCCCGGGAATGCAATGGGAACTCCAGGGCCCTAGGCGCAAGAGGGTGAAGGGATCAAGAAAATATAGACGCCCCAACAACACCCCCGAGCAGACCTGAGCCAAGGGACCCGGGCGAAATCTGAGCTGACCACAACCATGGTCACAGTGAGCTGCACTGTCTCCCGCGGAGATCCTTACATGGCGGACCCCGCTGAACGGATGTCGCCGCTGGCGGGGCATCCCTCTGGACCGAAAAGTGATGAGGACTCCCGTGGAGAGACCAGCAAACCGCACGTAACGTTGGAATTTTTCACCTGTTTGTTGTTACTGTTGTTGAAACTGTATAATGTTTGGGGGAGGGAGAAAGAAGATGGGGGCTCACCCTTAAGTAGCGATGGGAAATATGATCGGGACCGTGGGACGACGGTTCCTACTGATGGTCCGCCAACGGACCATACGTTTCCACCTTGTCCGTTCCGGACGCCGTCAACGGCTGCCGACGCAGCACACCCTATTCCTACGCTCAAACGAACGCCACCGATTATGGTGGGACACGAGAGAAGGGGAGAGAGATAATGAACACTTGGGAAATATACAAATATCACTACACTCGCTTCAAGGTATCGCGTCTGCGATGACACAGGGTACTGGCAGGCCTTCCCGGACTCTGGTGGCGAATGATTCCAGGCTACAAACCACCAATGGCATTGCATGAGAAGGACAAGGGCAAGGGTCTTCTCAGAATTGGGTCAATCAATGTGAAAGGACTGAACTCTCCCACCAAGAGGTCACTGGTACATAGAGAATTTCGAAGGTCTGGCATAGACATTCTCCTCATACAGGAGACGAAATTTGCGAGGGGTGAGGAGCGGACAGTTCTGGGAACTAGGGGAGGCACGGAATTTTGGGGCTCTGGCCCGCTCAGAAAGGGAGGAGTTGGAATCCTCATTAAGAAAGGAGTTCGGTTTGAATTAGAGAAGTCCTGGTCGGACGTGAGCGGACGAGCCCTCTTGATTGTGGGGAAAATTGCAAGGGTTCAGGTCACGATTGCCACAGTGTACTCACCCAATACCGGACAGACCGCATTCCTCAGGAAAACGATCCCCAAAATAGTGCTGGAAACTGCAGGCCATCTCGTTGTGGGAGGCGATTTCAACCAATGGATGGATCCATCTGTAGACTGGAGACCAGGTAACCCCGACGCGCGGAATCAACATAGAGGGGCCCGCACTGAATTCGCTGCCCTGATGGAGTTATACGACCTACGTGACGTATGGAGAGCACAGCACCACGACGAAAAGGGCTTCACTTTCTACTCGAACCCTCATGGCACATTCACGCGCATAGACTATATATTCCTCTCGTCTGACTTAGTGAAGTCCACAAGCCATTCCAGTATAGTTCCGATTACATGGACAGACCACGATATGGTACTGGCAGACGTCGATTGGGCTGATCTGCCTGTCGCCGGAGGCTCTTGGCGCTGCAATGAGTCCCTTTGGGCCGACACGGTTTTCAGGGGAGAAATGGAGACCGAGATTGAAGAATATCTCAGGACAAATGACAATGGAGAGGTCTCCAAACAAATGATCTGGGAAGCTGGGAAAGCCACATGGAGAGGCGTGCTAATACGTGAGGGCTCCTCTAAGAAGAGAGAGCGGAGGATTGTCGAAAACAAGTTACGCAGTGAAATACACCAACTGGAGAGCGAATTGAGAGATGGAACAGAGGTAGACTCCGCCAAACTAGACATGGCCCACCGCAAAAGAGAAGAACTACGACTGGTGGAACATGGCCAGGTGGTGCGGAAATTGCAATTCCTGAAACAAACATACTATGAAAAAGGCGACAAGGCCGATGCGCTCTTAGCCGCTAGGCTCAGGGAACGGAGAGAGGAACGCAAGGTTAAGGAGATATCAGACCCCAATAGCTCCACGACACATACACCCTGCTCAATACCCGAGCGTTTTGCCACCTTCTATGAAAATCTATATACCTCAGAGCTGCTATCGGCTCACCCTGACATAGCGTCCTATCTGTCCCAAATTACCATTCCTACGGTAACACAAACAGAAGCCGAACTCCTTGATTGTCCCATAACTGAAAGCGAAACGAGAGAAGCAATCAAACGACTAAAATTAGGGAAGTCTCCGGGCGAAGATGGCTACACGGCCGGCTTCTATAAGACCTTCGCCGATCAATTGTCACCCTTCCTCACGGAACTCTTTAACGAGATAGTGAGTTCCGGGAATGCCCCAGATTCCTTTAAAAAAGCCCTCGTATCTGTTATCCCTAAAGAAGGCAGAGACCCCAAATTATGTGGATCGTACCGCCCCATCTCCCTCCTCAATCTGGACGCAAAGATTTATGCCAGGGTATTGGCTGCCAGACTAGAAACTTTAATCCCCAAACTAGTCCACTCCGACCAGGTCGGATTCATTCTTGGCAGGCAGGGCGCTGACACCATGCGCAAGACTCTGCACCTTGTCCACGCCGGACGCGACCTTCGGGACGACCCGGCCCTCCTTTCGCTTGACGCGGAGAAGGCTTTTGACAGGGTGGAATGGGACTTCCTAGGTGCAGTCCTCCAGAAAGTGGGGATAGGCCCCAAATTCTGCGATGGGATACGAGCTCTATATGCCTCTCCCAAAGCGTCAATTTTCGTTAATGGAGAATACTCCAGGTGGTTTGAACTGCAAAGGGGGACCAGGCAGGGATGCCCGCTCTCAGCGATCCTGTTCGCACTTTCCCTGGAGCCTCTGGCACAAAAGCTCAGAGACGACTCCCGAATAGAGGGAATGCGGCTAGGAGGGATCGAATACAAAGCAGCGTTATACGCTGATGACATCCTCCTACATCTAACCAGACCTATGACCTCAATCCCTCATGCCATAGCCCTAATAGAAGAATACGGCCGATTCTCCGGATTCAGAGTGAATATGTCTAAGTCCATCCTCTTTCCCCTCCGAGGTGACCCGGTTGAAAATGAGGCAAAGTTCCTCTCCCTCGGGCTCAAAATAGAACATGTGACATTACAATACCTGGGTATAAAGATCACTAGAACCCTAGACGACCTCTACGAGGCCAACTTCCCCCCGCTTCTCCGAAGCTTTGAAAGAGATCTCGAGAGATGGAGCAAACTGACGATCTCATGGCTGGGGCGTATCAATGCAGTCAGGATGGTGTGCCTCCCCCGCTTTCTATACCCCTTCCAGATGTTACCGATCGCGATACCCAATCAATTTTTTGTCGAGGCCCGGAAGACCATGCTGCGGTTCATCTGGCAGGGGAGGAGACCGAGGGTCCCATATGACACGCTTATTCTCCCCATAGAGAAAGGGGGGGTGGGTCTTCCTGACTTATGGAATTATTATAAAGCTGCCCAGTTGCGCGTCCTAATCCCACATTTTAGGGACCACAAACACTTGCAATGGGTCCAGATGGATAACCACTATATGTCCCCCGCCACGGTAGCAGAATGGCTCTGGTCCCCATACCAACGGGTGCAGAGGAGAATTAAACAACACCCCATATTGACCACTATATGGAACATATGGCGCACCGGGAAAGGGATGCGAGAAGTCACCACCTGGCCATCCCCGCTCAGTCACCTATGGTCTCCTGGCGTAAATGACCATATTCCGAACCTGGAGCGATTCCAGTCATGGTATGAAGCGGGCCTTGAAAGGGTGGGACAACTCCAGAAAAAAGACTCGTTCATTACACTACCGGATCTGACAACGGCACTGGGGATAGGTACCTTATCGACATTTCACTTTATTCAGCTAAAAGGGGTGTTGACAAAATCTGAATGGAGAGTAAAATTGAGAAGAGACCTCACCGCCTTTGAGAAACTTCTGGACTCCAGATCAGAAATGAAGGGCCTCATATCCGTGATGTACCAAACACTTTTGGCAGCAGGAGGTGGCAATACAAAACCCCTCAAAGCCAGATGGGAAAAAGACCTAGGTGAAGAGATACTCCCCGACCAATGGGACCTGATGTGCAAAGCCGCACCCAAATCCTCCATCTCCAGCCAGTACAAACTCCACGCAATAAAGCTCCTACATAGATGGCATTATGACCCACTCCGACTCTCTAAAATGTCCCAATCCATGAGCCCGAAATGTTGGAGGAGATGTGGAGAAAATGCCAACTATTGGCACATGTGGTGGAGCTGCCCGCGCATCAAGGTGTTCTGGACTGAGGTTTTGGGATGGATTAAGGAGATAGATAATATCCACAGAGAACTTGACCCACACCTTGTTTTGTTCGGCCTTGAAAGGGACGAGGAAGAGTGGCTCCGGGTGAAGGGCCTGGCCCCCCAGCTGTTGTTGCCAGCAAGAGCCCTCATAGCGACCAAATGGAAGTCCCACCTGACCCCAGGGAAGACAGAGTGGATCAAAATCGCCACAAATATTTATGTGATGGAAACGATCACCGCCTCCCTGCACAATAAATCTGCGAAATGTGAAACCCTATGGATGGACTTCAAGAACACGTACATCTCACCCCCGTCTGCCTCTCAATCAGAGGAGCCTCGAAACCCGACCGGATAATGCCATGCCCAAAAAAAAAAACAATACAAAATACAAAAAGCGAGTCATCTAAGTCCGACTGCCAATAATTTGCAATGCTTAGCCCTGCGCAAACCGCACGATACCGATACTAATGTTAGACGATTGCATGTGTGATGTACAATAAACCAAGTGGGGGGGGGGAGGGAGGGTGGGAAAGAAGTACGGCAAACAGCCAACGAAGCATACTTGGGCAACTGGGACTGTCGCACGACTAAGAGACTCTTGCCATATTGTTTTGATTTGCATCTCGTGCCTGACTTGCCCTCCCGAGGGATGTAAAACTGTGTTTAAACAATGTTTGCAATTTTTCTGTTCCTTGTAAAACCAATAAATACAAAATTTAAAAAAAAAAAAAAAATATTTGAGCACACAAAGTTCTGCTTAGTCCAAAAATAGAAACCAGTGCCATTTTAGCACATTCGCAATTTCCCGAAAATATTAAATGACACTCCCGCCCAGGCATATAGGCCAATGGCCGAACCACAAAATCATAGTGTGGTCCAGTCTGATAAGTTACTTCACCATGCGGAAAGTGTTAGGTTTTGACCTTTGTAGTATCTATGGGACCGTTGCCCAACAAAATCTAAAGGAGAGTTTATGAAGTTCTCAGTTTGTCCAGTTTCTAGCGTAAAATAGTTATCCATTCATGGCTTTTATGTACAGATTTCGATGCAACCAGATCCTTGCAGTCCAGCATTTACTCTATGAACAGGAATGTCAAATGACAAGTAAAGAAACATAAGTATATAGTAGAAAATTATTTCAGAGATTGGTTTCTGCGAAATCTTAAGGAATGAGAGTATGCGCACAGACAAATTATCCTGAAGCCAGAATTGTTAAAAGTTGGTTGAAGACAATTGAGTATGCCAGAGATGTTATTGAAAGCAAATACCCACTGCATTCACTACGCAAACAACATTTTTGTCATATGATGTGTAGTTAAGAAGACACATTTGTTCATCAGCAACCCTCAAGATATTTTAAGATTAAACTATTATTCTGATTTTTAATGGGATAAGCAGACCCTGATAGTGATCAAAGAACACATGATAAATGATCTGAGCGTCGTTTTTCAACTGAGAAATAGTGTTGCAATTGTCTTTTTAATGTATCCTTTAAGCCCGATATTATGGCGTTTACTCAATAATAAGCAGGAAAAGTGACAGGTATGGCATTATAATATAACATCTGGCTATGGAACAGCTGCATTATTTTTCCTTAGCATGCTAATGCTTTCTCCATTTCCAACTCTTGTGGCTATGCAAATGAAGAGAGATTCACAACAAATTAAATGCTAACAAATGACACAAATATTGAACAAATATGCACTATAGTCCAAGCAAGATCAGCCTAGGAATGGTTAAATTCAGCAGTGGCATGAGAAGATAGTCAAGAATGTTAACATTTATTCATTGGAGGAAAATAAGCATGAAAGTACATGAGCGAGCCATTCGATTGACTAAGAAAAGTAAACACTGCGTGCCACTGCTCATATTTGCATGAAGTAAGCATTGTTAGGTGAGAGGGCATTGGAAAATGCGACAGTGCAGGGTAGGATAAGAAATTAATTCTCAATGAAAGCTGCAATTGTCCAGTGGCACCATAGTGTGTGTGACACAGTCCATGTAGAGTGCTTTTAAGCTAATTGCAGTTTTCATAACGGGACTTTAGGTGCTCACGTTACTAAGTGAAAGGTTAAACTACAAATCCCAGAATGCAAATTGGAATAAGATACCGTGCAGGTTAAAGGGGTCAAAATCGCAGCACCAGCAAAAGTGAGGGGATCGTTGGGAATAGCAGGTGAGCGGAAACCAACCCAGGGGAGGTGCAGTGAGGTGTGGTAGTTGGTGTACACAGTCGCCCCCTAAATTTGTCTGTGTCCCCCCTCTCCTGTGCTCTCTGCTCTCCTAAACCTTTGTGATTGCGCTCCACTTTTTAATTGGTGCACTTGCCGATTTTAGGCCCGGTTTTGCCTGGTTCAAAGTGAATTTGCACTGCTGAAAAGTGACCTGCACTGCCGACACAAACCCTGATTCATGGAACCATGCAAAGTGTTTTTTTGCCGTGCAAAGTCCGGGCAAAGCCATTTTGTACTGCAAAAATTACTATGCGCTGACATTGCCCGGACTTGCACTGCAAAAATACACTTTGCACGGTTTCATGAACCAGGGTTTGCAATGCAAAGTCACTTATTCACTTTGAAACTGGCAAATATTCCATGAATCAGGCCAATTATGTCGCAGTCCTACCCTGCCTCCCGGTTTAAATAGCAACTTTGCATGCATTGTGTGGAATTACAATTACTGAACCATTAAGAGCAGGTTCGTATTACAGCACCTGATGGTGCGTGGGCTGGTTTGTGTGCGCACTTCACAGCATAGTTATGGCAGACTTTAGTTAGGAAATGGAACTGTGTCTCCGGAAGTGATGATAATATTAACATAAACTGAGATAATATCAACCCCTTGACATGTCTTGGACCCCCTTGAGACCCCACCAGTTTTCTTTGGGGTATGGTAGGTCAAACCTGGAAAAGTTATGTACCAGGGCTTAATTAATTTAGCAAATCTCAAGTGCAATAAAGACAGTGAAACCTTAAACAGCGAGGCATCAGTTTATCACATTACATTGTTATCCCTTATCCATGAAAGCCTAGTTGACCCATTGAGATGTTTAAAAGAGAGATCCAAAGGTCAAATCCTTTACAGCACAATTCCCATTTGGCACACAGTTAATCACCCCGCTGTAATATATGCCAAAGAACTCAAAACATCCTAAATCCATCAAAGAAGACTAAGAGCCTCATTACACGGTAGGCGGTAACCATGGCGCTCTTAGCGCCATGGTTGCCGCCAGTATTTTACCGTGTCCGCCTTGGTGGATGGCAGAATTACCGCCCTACTCCAAGGTGAGCGGGGGCGGTAATTCCCCATTCACCAAGGCACTTCCCCATTCCCATTTTTGCCCCCATAGGGCTCAATGGGAATGGGGAAGGCGCTAATTACGGTACTGAAAATTGCGGTACCATAATTAGCTCCAAGGTACCTTAGCGGCACCCTACTTTAACGGCTGGTAAAACCGTTAACGGCTGGTAAAACCAGCCGTTAAGGTCGGGTCCCGCAAAGGGAACTCGTAGTAAGGCGGTAAGGGTTTACCGGTACCGGTGCCCTTACTGGTACTGGTAAACCCTTACCGCCTACCGTGTAATGAGGCCCTAAGAGTTTAATATTGCTATTATTGTTGTATCTCTCCCTCAGAACATCATAATTATATAATGTACTACAATGACAATGTCAGTGATAATCCAGCCTAACCCCGATCATCAATAATCGCAGCCCATCTGTCTCAATACATTACACTACCATCTTTCATTTGTTACCGCATAGCAGGTCAAATTCGATAAACCCAGAATACAAAACCCAAGGGGACTATTAGAAACGCAGGGCTCTGGCGAGGAAGTCCCGAGGGGGGCTTGCTCACCAGAGCCCTGCCTTCTAAAAGTAGCTTACATGACTGCAAATGAGCCCAGGGTCGAAACAGAGAATGCAGCTAGCATGCTGAATGTCTCCATTTCGCCCTGGGCTCTGTGTCAGTCATACGAGTTATGTTTAGAAATGGCAGGGCTCTGGCGAGGAAGTCCCGAGGGGGCTTGCTCGCCAGAGCCCTGCCTTCTAAAAATAACTTACATGACTGGAAATAAGCCCAGGGCGAGCTGAGACAGTAATCAGCATAGCTGAATGCTCCGTTTCACCCTGGGCTCCTTTCTGTCAAGCTCCTCTCCTCCGACAGCACAAACATGTGCACACATGAGAGGAGGGGCTGCAGTTTGGTGCACAGACACAGACACAGAAAGAAAAGGAAAAAAAATCACAATTCACCTCCATCGACCCACCCGACCTCACCTCACCTCCAAATCCGCTTCAGGCAGCCTCTTTACCTCAGTTCACACTTCCAAGCACCAGGGCAGCTCCAAAATAGATAAAAAAATACATGCGCCACTGTGCTTTTAAAAGAGAACGCCCGGGCTTTCCGAGACAGCACAAAGGAACTTGCTCTGGCCAATCACAGGACGCATTGCATATGCTTTACAGATTTGCAGGCCTGTGATTGGTCAGAGCACTTCCTTGAATCTTTTTTTTTCTTTCTGAAAGTCAAACGCGAGCTACTTCAGAGGCTCTGGTGAGCTACTGGTAGCTCGCGATCGACTGTTTGGAGACCCCTGCCCTAGAACTAGAACCAGTAGTGGTCAGAGAGGAAAGGGTGGTTGTCCGTGGGGCAGATCTTGAAGGAAGAGGATGGAGAGCAGTAATAGCTCTTGGTGAAGGATATAGACTAACAGACTTGACAGACAAAGAACTGTTCAGAGATGAATATTCAGACGATGAATTTGGTATTTTTCATAACTCTCACCTATTGGACTAAAGTAGAGAATACAGAAATACTGCAGAGAATGGCATTGGTAAAAAAGAAACCGTCATTTTTACAGGAAGATTTGGAAAAGGTGCCAAGCATATAGACTAGCAGTCCATGTGACGTCGGCCTATTGAGTGGAGCAGGAGCAGGTAAAATAAAGCTCATGCCAGGAGCAATTTTACCACAAGCAAAGCAGTACCCTATGTCCAGAGAAGCAGATGAAGGTATATTTGAAACCATTTCCGCTTTGGTACAGCAGAGAATATTGGTGCCATCAGAATCCCCATGTAACACAGCTGTGTACCCAGTGAAGAAATTAACAGGGGGGTCATGGAGATTTATTCAGGATCTCTGTCCCTAAACAATATAGTCAAAGCAGAGTTTCCTCTGATTCCAAATCCAGCTACGATATTATGCAATATTCCAGCCACAGCCAAGTATTTTACAGTAATAGATTTAGTGAATGCCTTTTTTCTCAATACCCCTACATGAGTACTCACAAGATTTGACTTCATTTTCATATAGAGACCAGTGCTGGAAACACACAAGACTGCCTTAGGGGCACTGCGACTCCCCCTCGATTTTTAATAGGGTCCTCCAGATGCACCTGGGAAATGTACAACTCGAGAGCACAATAATTCAGTACATAGATGATATATTGGTGTGCAGCGAGACAGAAGAAAAGTGCAGGAAAGACTCAGTTCAACTAATGACCACACTAGCAGAGAAAGGATATGAAATAGACAAAGAGAAATTACAATATTGGCAAAAAGAGATCCTGTACATAGGACAGCTAATCTCTCAAGAAGTGATAAAAGTGACACCTGAGAGAGCAGAAGCAATCAAGACTCCCAAACCAGAGGGAGTGAGGGAAATGCAACAATTTGTAGGCCTATGTAACTATTGCAGAGCCTGGGTTTTTGATTTCAGTACACATATTCAAACACTTTTAAAAGGAATCAAAGAAGCACAAGTAGGCAAAAGTAAGATAACATGGACACAGGAGATGACTGAAGGATTTGAAGAATTAAAAAAGGCGACCTGTACATCCCCTTCATCAATCATTCCAGACTATAACGAAGAGTTTTACTTACTCTCACACTCAAATTGAGGAGTAATGACAGCAGTCCTCACACAGAAGACAACATTAGGACTTGGACATAAACCATTAGCCTACTATAGTGGGATCCTAGACCCAGTAATGAAAGGACATTATCATTGTGAACAAGCGTTAACTGCTGTTGCTTTCGCGATAGAAAAATCTGCAAGTATTACCATCTGGTGCTCAATGACGTTATTTGTCGAGCATTCCTTGTCATTTTAGAGAAGATCAAAAGTTCATTGAATAAACAGAGAGCATCAGGATATGAGGTAATTAGTTCAAACCCAGTGATCAATATTGTGAGATTTAGAGTAGTGAATACAGCAACATTCATAGCAGACCCAGTCGGAAAGGGGGACTATGTACATGATTGCACAACGTATACTGATTTATATGATGATATAACCCATGTTAGAGAAACTGCTCTTGTGGGGGGGGGGGGGGGAATTCTATTAAATTACGGTTCTTTGAAAATTGACCAAATGGCGGGAGAAAGGCCTATGGGAACGGCAGTACTGAAGCTACATAGGGATGGTGAATCTATAGTAGTGACAAGTGCAAGACTGCCTTCACATTGTTCGGCACAGGCTGCAGAATTAATGGCGCTTATCTTTGTACTCCACAGATATGAGGATGAGGAAGTGACAGTGTACTCTGACTCCTTCTATGTGATGTCAACCATAAACGCTGGATTGTCATGCTGGAAAAGGAGGGGCTTCCTCCGCACAGATGGCACGTCAGTGCAACATGCGTCTCTATTGGATAAACTCATTAAGGCACTAAAGCTCCCTTTGGCTATCACTGTGGTGAAATGTGCAGCCAACACTAAGATGGCAGGCATGATTTCTCGCTGTAACGAAGGAGCAGATGTTGAAGCCAAAAGGGCAGCATAGCTCCCAAATATTTCTGATTTTGAAGTAGAAAGTGGTACACAAATGTCAGGGTGATGGACGATGGAAAGGAAGGTTTTAATATGTTATCCATTGTATAGTTAATTGAGATACAAAGTTGAGCCCCACAAAAGAGCTGGATTTATGGAAGAGACAGGGGTGTTCTTTATCCCCCACTGAGGCTCCATGTAGACAAGATAGAACTGGAAAGTCAGTTATGCCTCTAGTATTATTGAAGGTGGTGCTGGTGCAGCTTCATTACCCTGCACATACAACTAGAGAGAATCATGCTGCCATGATCACAGAAGACTGGTTCTCACCAAATGTATTAGAACATGTGGCACAGTTTATTGTGAACTGCATTGTATGCCAGAAGTTCACAGCAGGGCACACTTTGAGGACAATGAGAGGAGCAATCCTTAGACCTAATGGTCCTTTTCAACATCTACACATAGATTATGGATATGTTGCAAACATGCAATAGTTACAAATATATGTTTGTGGTAGTATGCGCCTTTTCCAGATGGATTGAGGCAGATACATATACACACCCAATGCCACATGTGCTGCCAAGTTTCTCGCATGTGAGATGTTTCCTAGATGGGGGGTGTGCGATGTCCTGCAGTCTGATAATGGGCCATATTTTGTAAATTAATTGTTCATACAGATAACTCTTTTATTAGGCATAAAACACACGTTTTCACCTGTCTAAGGACGAATAACTTTTGCAGCAGTTCCAAAACAATTCTAGATAGGTAAAGAGACAATGCATTGGTGATAGAAAACCAAGGAGAAGAGCATAAGACACTTTATGTTGCCTATAACAATAACATTGCACACATTCTTGTATGCTATTTTCACTTAAATAATGAAGTCTTACCCAGCTTTAGGAAGATGACAAGTTGATGTTGTTACACTCTTTGGAAATCCTTAAAACAGTCATATTATTTTCAGGATCATCATTGCATTCATTTTGCAATTTCTATTATAAAAAGTGTAGTTTATAAAAGTGACAAAAATTACTCATTGAATTAAAAAGAATGGGATTTTTTTCAAGTTATGAGAGAATCACTGCCAGCAAGATGATCAATGCGTTTCTTTGGACTACTTCTTGTAGCCTCATTTTGTACAATGATTTGTCTTTTCTTCCTTATTATTATGGCATTTCGTCAAATAATTATCAGTAATGCAGATGAAGTATTGAGTAATGAGACATCTATTTGTATCCCTAATAAATATTTCCCTGATATTTTTTAAGTAATTACCCGACTTGAGAGATTCTGAAGAAGATCATGAGGATATAAATGTATAAATGATAATTCAGCCCAGTTAAGGAATAACATGTGGTATCAGCACATGACATAGGTGTGGAGGAGAGCATCAGATGAGAGCTGCTGTGTGTGTTCTCTCATCCCTTATGCCATCAGCAGAGCCAGCACATTCATTGCAAGAGAACTACCAGTACATGATGCAAAGTGTCTCGGCCATTTAGCAGCATGCACAACTAGAGGACAATTTGAAGGAAGATGGGCAACCCTAAGGTGGCGATTGAGGAAGACATTTCCATATGAAGATGAATACATAAAAACGCAGAAAATGGAAAAAGACCCAGCATGGATAAGCAGAATGTTCATGTACTCACTCAATGGCATGACTGGAGACCAGATACGGATTGTTGAACAGAAGAGACTGGGTTGTGCAGACGCATGGGAAACACCAGGATTGCCAGGATGCTGGGAAAGACCTCAGCTATTAGGATATGGATGAGTAGCAACCAGCACAGGATGGGAAGATGGGATGCTGGCCTGTAGTGCACATTTGTTGATGAAAGCACCAGTTCAGATAGTGCAAATAGTGAATGATGAATGTCTGAAATCATGGGCCAAGTATGCAACATTATTACCATGGGTCAAAAATGAATCAGGACCTGTATCCATACTGCCAATGAAGAATGCCACAATGTGCTTCAGGAACAGGAGTTTTACTAAAGTTGGAGAAAACAAGAATTGCAAGCAGATGATTGCAGGAATGAATGGAGGAACTGCAGTGCTAATGGACCAGTATTTGGCCTGTGGATCCAGAGCTTATATGCAGAAGCCTAATAATTGGGGAGGAATATGCTCTGTAGTGATCATATATGTTCCTGCGTTAGTGATGCCCCAAAGTGATCTCCATATCGAGGACTTTCTGAAAATCGATGCACACCAGAGAAAGAAGAGGTCACTTAACCTCCTTCGGCTGAAGAGAGAGAACTATTTATCAGCAAAATCAATAGAAGCCTATCATGATATTCCAGCTCAGCATAAACTGTTCAGTAGAACGGCAGTGATATTTACAGCAATATTCATGCCAGGAATTCAGACTGCAGCGAATGCCAAGTGGTTACAAATAACCAGGTGGGAGCTGTTACAAACAATAAATACAACAATAAAGGGATTTAATGTGATTCAAGAAAGAATGAGGGCCATCAGACTCATGACCCTCCAGAACAGTTATGTGCTGGACTTAATAACAGCAATGGAAGGCAGCGTGTAAGCCAAAATCGGACCTTCCCATTGCACATACATACCCTGTTTTCGTAGGTTCCAACCTGGCTGTTGAATGCCATAAAGCTGCTTCGAGCAATACTAGTGTTAGTATTGCTAGGATTCTGTCTTGTAGGAATAATCATAGGACAGTGCAAGAAGGCAGCAAATAAAGCAATTGGGATGAAGATAATGACTGATGTTAAAACCCATTAGAGCAGCTGAAAAGAAGTCCCCTGGCATGCCCAGGAACAGCGTTTTATTACCCAAGGATCATAAGAACAATGTAGGACACTGGTTATTCTTTCAACCGACTGGGGAGTGTTGTCATATGACCTGGAGTGTGGATGACATAACGAATGTAGGTGACCTGAGGGGTGTGCCAAAGATATAATTCTGAAGAAACCAAATTGTGGAGAAAAAGTCAAGAATAATGATCAGGTGGTCGAGGAGTCGACCAGAGGGGGGATTGTGTAGAGAAGCAGAGTCATCTCTAGTGCCCACCACCTCACCTGCATCATACTGGAAGAATAACAGGAACACACTGTGCATGACACCAGGTATTATCCCAATACTGCATCAAAGATGTGAGAGACGCTATCCACTCCGACAACCGTATCGAATTTACCCTCGTACTGATGTGGTGGAAGGATGTCTGCATGCACCATTGGACATAGAAGAGCTATAAGTGGAATCAGACCAGAGTAAAGTGACATCATGAAGAGAAGGCTCAAGGACGCACTGAAATGATCTGCAAATACTTAAAGAATGAAGACGTAACTGCAGTATTGAAGTAAACATTTATGCAAATACAAAGAAATCATATATACTAAGACGATAAGAAGAGAATTAGTAGATGTATATACACAGGAATGCAAGGTAGAGGAGACATGTAGAAGCTTGCTGCAGGAGAAAATGTAACGCGAGTAAAGAGGCCATGATGAAAAGATGGACATCGAGTCTGTATGAATAACAAGCAAGAAGCCTTGAAGAGAGGGACCATGGCTGCAGAGCTGAAAGGTGCTGGAAAAAAACTTTGTGCGAGCAACAAAGAATATCTGTTTGGCTTGGGATCAAGGATGCCACATCAAGAGGTAGCTGCAAGGAACAAGGGGAGTCAAAGAGGATAAGTTACATACGCATGACAAATTTGTCTCAGATTAAGTTAACAAGTGAACTTTTGCAGATGCCAAGCATTGAACAATCAAAGATGCAGAAAGCCTATGCAAGACGTAGCAACCAAGTCTCCAGAGTTGAAGAGGAGTAATAGCATCCATCATAATTGAATTAAATAGTACTAAATAAAAGGTAAAAATTGACAAAATCGTGGTCTCCTGACACGTGGTACAAGACTAGAAAACAAGGCCTATTCATTAAGCTCTAACTGAAGATAGCGATGTTCCTACACTCTCTTAAAAGTCCCATGGAAGGGAACAGTCAGCAAGGTCAACTACAGAGAAGAGACTTTTGCTTGGGGTCTAACTGGTGAGAAATGGTAGGCTAGTTGGCCAAGTGGCAGCAGTCTAATGTTAGCCCCTGCACCTGTGTTTTTGTTTTGCTTATGTGCCGCTAACGATCAGAATGTCTATGTTTGGGAGAGACTGCCAATCCATCACAAGGGCTCATGTACTAGTGTACCATACATTGTTGCAGAAGCCTATCCGCTGCTGTTATTCTGCTATTAATCTGTATTATATATATTTAGAGGTAGTTCAAGGCATGCTTTCCAGATAAGGATCAGCCAATTATGTTACTAACACCTAAACAAAGTATAGGTATACATGTTCCATTAACCAATCCCCCCTTTCGATAGGTTTTTACTGTTTGCCACATAGGATGATGTCATAGTTGACGTACATTGAGGTATAAAGCCTTTGTGGATTGAAATGTAGATGAGAGTGAGTGAGCTGCAATCTGTTTGTTCACCAGGTTTCCTTACTTTTTTTTGGAGCTGATAATAAAGTAGTATTTTGCAATATTGTTTGAGTATGTCTCGTTATCTGGGTCTGAGATCCTTTATTGGTAATTCCATCTAGCACTTAGAACACTCCAGGTGCTACTGCACAGGAGGTTTGCTAGGCAAGGGTCCACGTTACCTCCTTTGGTATTTCCTTTGAAGTTACATCATTCAGGGGAATGGCAATAGCCCATACCCCTTGATTAACAACCGGTAGTAGCCGGTGAGACATAGGAAGTCTCTGACCTGTGTCTGTGTGGCGGGGTTGTCCCAATCCTTCCCAGCTTGTACTTAAGCTTCAAGAGGTTGCTTCTTACCTCCACCGACCAGGTGTCTTAGGAAAGACAATGTGCCCTGCGCTATCTGGCACTTTGTGGCCTTGATAGTCACACCTGCATTCTGCAGCGCCTTGAGCACTTGTTTCAGGCGGGATGGTGATCCTGCCAGGTGTGGCTGAACACAGCAATATCATCTAATAGGGGACACCGAAGTTTTCCACTGCAGACAAAACCTGGTTAACCATCCTCTGAAAAGGGGCTTGGGCATTCTTCAATCCGAAGGGCCTCAAAGTGAACTAATAATGTCCTTCTAGCGTTGAAAATGCAGACCAATATCTGGCTCTGTCTGTCAAGCCGACCTGCCAGTACCCTGCCTTGAAGTCCAGGTACTCATGTACTTGGCAGTGCTGAGCTTGTCAATGAGCTCATCTGCCAGAGAAATGGGGTAAGCATCTGTCTTCATGACAGAATTGAGCCCCTTAGTCCACACAAATGCAGACTTCAGTCTCAGTACAACTGGGCTAGCCCAGGGGCTGCGTAATGACTCTATCACTCCTAGGGCCAACATCTTGGAAACTTCATCCTTGATGGTGTCCCTTACCTTATCGGACATCGAGTGAATTCTGCTTTTCACCGGTTTACTGTCTTCAGTGTCCACATCATGGGCGCACCAATCTGCGTTACCCTGGAGTCAGCAAAAACAGACCGGCAAAATATACCAGTAAACAGCGACAGTCAGTCAGTTGCTTTTCTGAGGTATCCAGTGAATTTTTTGAAAACCTTTACAGAGAGGCATTTTTTAACCAAACTACATCACGGAAAAAATGCTGAATTTTAAATTAAATATATATGGGGTGGTAAGGGGTAATAACGGGTGGGGAGGAGGTTGGGATGGGATTATAAACATGGGGAAATGGGTGAATTTAGTGCGACTGCCCCAAATAAAATGTAAAAAATCAGTGATTATTTCGGTATTATAGTTTTGGTAAAAAATGCTTCTCTGTAAAAGTTTTCAAATAAATCACATATAACCCATCTCTGACAGGTCAGTTGCAAGGTTGATACCTTCAACTGACCATCTCTGGCTTCAGTGTGTGGGAGGACTGGGAGGGGTTCAGTCTCCTCTTCAGTCTCTCTATCTGTCACTAATGCCACAACCAACTCATCCCGGCTATAATGGGGTTTCAGCCGGTTGACGTAAAAAGACCCTGCACATCTGTGTAGGCCCTTTCACGTCAATGAGGTAGTTTACCTCACTGGCATTTTCAAGAACAAAGTAAGGTCCAGTGCATTGTCCCAAAGGACTCTGAGTTTGACAGGTTTCATAGTCCACACCCACCGGCCGGGAGAATAAACTTTCACTGTGGCCTTCTGGTCGTGCCAGTGATTCATCAGCTCCTGACTGGCCTTTAGATTCTTTGTCGACTGTTCCATGTACTTTGTCATTCTATACCGAAGGCCAAGTACATAGTCCACCACATCTTGTGTGGGGGATGAGGGGTTTCCCTCCCATACCTCTCTCACTAGACTGAGGGGACCTCGTACAGGGTGTCCAAACAGAAGCTCAAAGGGGCTAAACCCTACTCCGTTCTTTGGCGCCTCCCTGTAGTCGAAGAGTAGGCATGGCAGGAGAATATCCAATTTTCTCCTCAGGTGCTCTTCCAAACCACCTATCATGCCGTTCAGGGTTTTGTTGAACCACTCAAAAAGCCCATTCGTTTGTGGATGGGGGTGCTAAGGGGAGAACAAGTAGGTGACTTCACACTCTTCCCACATAGCCGTCATAGGTGACACAGCAGTCAGTAGAACTGGACCAGGGGCTATTGGCCATGCCACACCCTTACACAACTCCTCTGGAAGCACTCCAGGCCATACCACGCTGAGATCCATAAATCTGGAGGCCTTTTTGGCCTTCGGAATGGTAGATGCCGTGACTATATCGGAGTCAGGAAGATCATTACCCACAGATATAGGACAGGGATTGAGGCTTTTATCGCTACACGGTGCTGGGTGGTTTCACCCCACTTGCTGAACTCTACTATTGCCAAGGGGCCCTTACTCTTTTTGTGAAACCCACTCACTCTACAATCAGGCCCATCAATTTACTGTCCTGTTTGTACCCACTGCCATGTGACAGCAGTAATTCTGACCGCAGGAGGTTTGTGCCCATTGAAAATAATATTTGAGCATTGATGGGAACTGCAATCACTTCTTGAGATCCGGTACCATTCCCACTCAGTGTAACCAGTCCACATTCAGCCACTCCTTGGGCTAGTGGGGAGTTCTCCTCTAGGAGGCCCACACTAATGATGGCCTCCTCCATGAGTCCAGCAATCACTAAAGCTTTCTTGGGTAAGCCCTTGCAAGTTGGACCCCTTTCCTATAGCCTAGCTCCTTACACACGAAAGCCAACCTTTGGGTTGTGAGAACGCAGGCGTCCACGCGTTAGGGGTGCCTGCACTCTTCCTTTTGGAGTGCACGGCTGAACTAGAGTTGTGGGATTTCCCTTTGTGCTTTTGGGGACCTGACTTAGAAGAGGAGTGGGTTGGACCTTTGTCCTTATCACCCTTGTTACTTTTCTTGTCTGAGGTATCTCATCTGGTTTGGGAGTGGTTGCCTGGGCCTTTTTCTGAACTCAATTACTTACAAAACTGTCGGAAGCCTTTGCAAGCTCCCTAGGGTCTGTAATGGTTTTGTCCACAAGATGCTGGTGTAGGTCGACCTCGCAATTCTTCAAGACATGCTCACACGCAATCAAATTTTACATCCCATTTAAATGTGTCAGCTTTGTTGGCAGACACCCAGCAGCTCAGATATTTCAACAACAAGTGTGTGAACGCTTCAAATGTCTGCCCACCTTTCTTTCCAAGTTCTCTGATGCTCTTGAGATACTGTTCTGGGGTTTTACAGAACTTCCTGAGAAGGGCTGCATTCATGCTCTCATGAATGGGCCTTTCCTCGGTAGTTAACTAAATAATTGCATCAGTCCCCTGTACCGGTAAGCAACTCATCAGGGCTGAACCGCAAAGTACCTCCTCCACATCCTGTAGCTGAAAAGCAAACTCGAGCAATTCAGACCAATCAAAAATATCCTTCCCCACTTCATAAGTCTGTACTAAGTCTTTGGGGATGTGGCGCTGTGGCTTATCCCGGGCACCTTGGTTTGAGCCACTACTGCTGCCCTCACTGCAGGTGTATCTGTTGGCCTCCTTCCTCTCTTTGGGTCCCAGCTTGCGCAACTCTATGGTGATCTTGTTGCACTCTTTTTGTTCTTCAGTGCTTGTCTCCTCTTCTCCAACCGGAACCTTCTAGCTGCTACATTGTTTACCACCCAAACAATTACTGAGCCACTTAGAGGCTATGCCGAGGCCTGGGACCTGCAGGATGACGCATTAGCCCCTGACCTCCCTGACACTCTGGATTGTCGAGAAACCACACTTTTCACCCTGAGGGATGTTTGGTGAGAAACACTACTCATGCAGTCTTCCTCGTCATCTTCCACCACCCTTTCTGGAAGGCCTTCTTCATTCGGGTACACAGGGCCTAGCCCATCCCCTGAGGTCTCTTCCCCAGCCACCCTCGCTTCTACCCAAGCTTGGTGGCTGGTCAGCAACTCAGTTTTATTAATCCTGGTACTGTGGAAAGTTCCCTCTCTTGACATAGGATGCACAGGACATCCGTCCTCATACCTTTCACAGTCTCTATGTTAAGATCCATGATTATTAACGAATCCCTAGCAGTGTCTAAACGTTGCCTGCAACAGTACTTTCATCATTGGGTGACTAAGCTGTGCGGGAGGCTCCAACTAGATCTCAATGTGACAAATCAAATTCTGGGGTACCAGTGGTCCAGGAATGAATATCGATTTCCAAACCATCAATCAGCCTTGCACCTCTAATACACCATAATGGATCAGAACAGATTGGAATAAACAAGCATACCATTAAAACTATAAACCTCCTTGTCCAATTTTGGTAACATGGACTGAATGGCAGACTTATCTCTGCTAAAGTTTGTGGATCGTTTGTTAGCAACCGAAATACAATCATAACCCAATTGTTATTGTTATTGTTATTTTGCACTTATATAGCGCCTTATATACCATTGGTATGGTCTGAAGGCGCTGGTAGGTTGAACGCCCTTGGGAACCGAAGTTCAGATCAGTAGAGAGAGTAGGGAGAGTCAAAAGGTGCGTGTGTGCACCGGATATGTGTGCAGCTCGTGCGGTACACATGTAATAGCTGATTCTTATTGGTAGGTGTGGTGGTTGAGAGATCAGGAGAATGTGTTAGTTCTGGCAGGATTTATCCGGAACGGATGTGGCTGCGTTAGGCCTGAGGAAAACGCCTGGCTGGGGGTGTGAGACCAGCAATGTTTACATAGAATGATGTGGAGTAAGCGGTGGATGTTCGTATGGGAACAGTTATACCGAATGGTGTCATAGTATCCCTGTGTTCTAGTTGAGTGGTGATGTAAAGGCGAGAGTAAGCGTGGGGTGTGGTAAGAATGGTTATATGCTCTTTCAATGTGCAAACTTCTAAAATCACTTTCCCAGAGAGGCTACCGGGCGAACTTCTAAGTACAATTTTCCATACAGAGGCTATTGGGAACATTTCTAAATTCAGTTTATCAGCGAGGCTATTAGGCGCACTTCTAAGTGTAACATTCGCGGAGGCTATTGGGTACACTTCTAAATGCAAATTTTCACAGAGCGTCTACTGGGCTACATTTCTAAGTTCAATTTTCCAGAGAGGCTATTGGGCAAACTTCTACTTGAGACTTTCCAGGATGTGTATTGGATGCACTTCTATAATCAATTTTCACAGATGCTATTGGTAGCACTTCTAAATGCAGCTTTCACAGCGTGGCTAATGGGCACACTTCTAAATGCCGCTTTCACAGGGGATATTGGGCCCATATCTAAATTCAATTTTCCACAGAGAGGCTACTGGGCGCACTATTAACTTCATTTTCCTGCGAGGCTATTGGGGATACTTCTGAGTATTGCTGCAACTGTAGCCATTCTAACAAGCTTCTTCTCAGCTCTAGAGCCTACATCCGCAACTGCTAGTAGCCAGAATTCCGTGGAGGACTGCCATGGAGAATTTATCATGTTGGGTATAGCTGCAGCAAGGGACGTCCCAGTACGGGCGAATGTGCGGGCAGGGACAGGCCACATGGCAAAGTCGGCCCTGTCACAACCTCATCTGATGCATTGGGGAGATCTATCCGGATAGATCCTATGGAGCTTTGCTGGGGTGTAGTATACCTGGTGTAGGAATTTGTAGTGGGTAAGGCATAAGCGTTTATTCATGGGTATTGTTTTAGTTAACATACATGTTTCTTTCCATTGTTAATCCGTCATTTCCCTATCCAAGGCCACTTCCCATTAAATTTTGGAGGTGCTCGGTTGAGGAGGTCTTAGGGACCTAATTTCTTTATATATCGTGGATACTAGGGCCTTGAGGGATAGGACATAGTCACATACTGTAATAATGGGATCAGAGCTGGGGAACCAGGGTATCTGGGCCAAGTTATTTTTAGCACCTCACGGAGGCGACAGAACAATAACATTGTTACAGCATTCCATTCCCCTCTGGCCTTTGGTATGTCCCAGGTAATAAATCTACCGTCCTTTTAACAAGTCTTGTAGGGACTCCACCCTTAGTTTAGCCATGTGTACCTACAAATGTTTTTCCTGGGTGAGGGGTATTCCCCGGACATGAAATATAGAGAATTCTGGGGAGAAGAAGGGGTCCATATCGCACATTCTGTGTAATCTTGCCCAGGCTCTGCATCTGTGTTTAGTTGGCTGCATCTCATCTCTATTGGTACGAGGGGGGCCCCGCAAAGCAGTCCCCTCAGGTCCTCTGGGGCCCATATTTTGCCAGTCCAGTGGGACATGTGGACAGTGGTCGAAGTGGGCGGAAGCAGTCGGGAGCGGTGCTCATCTACTTCTTTTAATTAAGTTTTACTGTTCCTATACTTTTATTTTAAATAGAAACCATTCCGGAATGGTTTCGTTTTAAAATAAAAGTGTAGGAAGAAGTTGAAACGTGCACTTTCAGTGCACTACACTGAACGTTCCCCTAAACAGCAGGCACAGGTGTTTTGGGGTTTGTATTGTGCGTGGCAGGGTGCATGGCGATGGGGTTTGTGGGGAGCGGTGCAGACCAGTAGGGAGCATAGTTCCACTACTTCTTCCCGTACACTTCGACCACTGCATGTAGAAGGTCTGAGGTGGGGGACCACCACCACACAGAGTAGTGAAGTTGGGCTGCTAGGAAATCCAGAAATTCTATCCCGCCCTGCTCATATCCTGATGTCAAAACACCACATGAGACCTGTGCTTGTGTCCCTGCCTATGCATGTAATTCATTTCCAGATCGTGACCCAGAAGGCCGATGGGGGCCAGATCAGGGCATTATTAAATATGTGCAAGAACTTAGGAAGAATAACCATTTTAGGTAGGTGGATACAAGATTCAACTCTGTGTTCCAGAAATGTAAGTGCCTTCATATAGATTCCCACATATAACTCAGTGGGGGAGGTGGATATATGTATTCCTAAGTACTGCATACCCTGGGGGCACCATCTAAACTCTGCACCTATATCACCCAGAAGAACTGCAGGGGTCAGTGGCAGGACCTCTGATTTTCTCTAATTAATTTTTAGTCCTGAGTGTTCTGAAGCGCTGAACCACCTTCACTATCAGTTGTAAATTATCCTGAGGGTGTTTTATGTAGAGTAAAAGGTTGTCCGCGTATAGGGAGACTATAGATGTGTGAGAATGGACCTTGATTCTGCGCTGGTGGTGGAATTCCCTGAGCTAGCAGGCCAAGGGTTCGACCGCCAGCAAAAATAGAATCAGAGATGGGGGCACCCTTGTCTGGTACCCTGGGATGGCAAAATGGGTTTTGACATATATCCATTGGAGTATATCAGTACTTAGGGGCAGTATAAAGTAGCCTGACCCATTGAAGAAAGGCGAGTCCCATCCCCGATCTTCTATGGACATTCGAACAAGACGGGCCACTCTACAGAGTCGAAGGCCTTCTCTATTTCCAAAGCGCCCACCAACATTGGGATTTCGGGGTTGAGATTATTTTGTGTAGAGCGGCCTGGGATAAATCTATATGTGGTTCCATCAAGGTGTTGGATCCCAACGATACCCAGGAGTGCTCACGTTTGTTTGCCCATGACAGAGTACGGCTCGGTCGGTCGCCCTCGGCATAATGGTTTGCTCTAATCTGGTCCCCCAGGTACCTTTCTTCTCTACACATGAGACTGTACATGTCCTCGCAAATTTTCCCTTAATTGGAGATTATCATGAGATCCCTGGCTTTGCTGCAGCTCCATTATTTCCCTTTCCATAGATGTTATAGTACGGCGGATCGCCTTTAGTACCCCACCCTCGCAGGATAAGCAGCATCCTCTAAAAAACACTTTAAATGTCTTCCAAACTATTCTGCAGTCTGACACAGACCCTGCATTTGTTTCAAAGAATGATCGTATATCGTTCTTGATATTCCGGCAGAAAAGTGCATCTTCCAGGGTGCAGGCTTGGAAGCGCCAGCATATTGGTCTGGGGACCTGCTGGGGACAAGTGAACTGGATTTTTACTGGTGAATGGTTGGCTAGGGTTTGAGCTAGGATACGGGCTTCAGTGGTAACCTGTACTATATCTGTTGTGGCCATCATATAGTCAATCCTGGACGAGCTACCATGAACTCCAGAGAAAAGGGTGAATTCCCTCATTGCGGGGTGCAGTACTCTCCAGGAGTCCAGTAAACCATGGTATTCTGCTATTTCAAGCCATCTTTCAGCAGCCTTCAGAAGGATGCGTTGCTGGGACACGGGTCTGTCTTGGATCAAGGACAGTGCAAGGTTAAAGACCCCTACCCATATGATAGTGTAACCGGTAAATTTGTGTAAGTGGGAGGCACATTTAGGGAAGAATTACGGTGTGTCTATGTTAGGTACGTAAATGTTTATGAGAAGCAGACAGTATCCCATCAGCTCACCTGCTAGTAGAAGGAAATGCCCCTCGGTATCTCCAATCTGTTTGTGTAGTTTAAACGCCAGAGAGCGGTGTATGTATTTGGCAAATCCACGGGAGTGTGCCGTGAGGGAGGAGGCATACCTGTGTATTCCCCACCCGGGTATATTGGGGGGGTGGGCACTCTGGAGCCAGTTGTGTTTCCTGGAGACATAGTACCTTTACTCCATGATGTCTAGCATAATTCGATATTAAGTGTTTTTTTCTGATTAGTGAATCCCCTCATTTTCCAAGATATTAATGAGATGGACTCAGCTGTCCCAGTCTGCTGCGTTGCCATATTTGTCTAAAACGAATGCCTTCCGTTCCAATTGTATATTATGTGTCTGATTTGTCAAACACGGTGCATACACACCAGTCTGCCTAAAATGAACAATCCCAAACTTTCCCAAACCCACTACCCCCACCCACGCCAGAAATTCTAACTTACCGGCATTACCAACCATACCTAAAATCATACAACACATTACAACACTGTTAACTAGGAATTACATCCCTGCCGCATGGCCTGTGGTTAGGGGTCGCCTGAGGGTGCCAGCTAGCTCTGTAGGCGGTGGGCTCAATTTGAAATGCTATGTTGACCTCCTACAGATATGTAGGAATGACAGAATGGGAGAATGGCAAGCACTTCTCAAACCGTCATATGTGAAGACATGCCATGACCTTGCATTTGAATTCAACAAGAAAATAGAACCCTATCTACTCAAGTATGATGAAACTCATTTGGTATTTGATACCTATCCAGGAAATTCACTCAAGAACTCCATGCAAAGGAAAAGAGCAGCAAAGCAACACCTGTTGAGTACAAAATCACAGATTCTACAAATATATAAAACTTTCCATGAGAACCCTCCTATTGAATTCTAAAACGGAAGATGAGTTAACAGCTTACCTCTCAAATAAGCAATTGTAATGCACAGAGGATAAAAAGAAGCCTGGTAGCCAGTTGAAGATATTAAGTCACGGCATCAGATGGAAATGATGTTGGAGACGTTGAAAGCACACATGAGGAGGCAGACCCAAACATTATTCTTCACTCCCTTTATGTATCACGTCAGCATGATACTGCCCTCTACATTTGATGACCTGATACTAATGTGTATGTGCTTTCACTGTGGTGGTCACTGTTTTTCCCATCTGACAGCATGTTTGTCACAGGAGGTGAAATTAACAGAAGATTTATAGATCTCAAACGTGCGTACTGCTGCCTAGGGCAGGCATTTCTAGGCCTTCATGCTCTTTGGAAAGTTTTCAAGACTTCAGAAAAGGTAATCCTTGAAGCTATGGGAAGACTTGGAGATGAATGATTGATAGAATATTCATTTGTCAAGTCTGCTCACTAGGAACAAAGATTTCCTGGTGGATGTTACCAGGTGATGGAGTGGTGACGCGCTGGTCAGCAACACCCGAAGCAACACCCGAATCTCCCAGAGCCATCACAATTCAGGTGTGAGAGGGCAGATAATCAAAATTCTCCTACTATGTGTATGTTTCCATGTGCACCACAATCAGTCATACAGCTCGTATGGTGTGCATGCATCAAAGGATGGTGTGCTGCGCAATGCAAATGCCGAGCTCAGTCGCTAAGGTAGAACTGAGTAAGTGTGGTGGCGACGAAGAGCTCTGCGATAACAACTATTTTGTAGATGATGAAAATGAACTCTGGAACTCCAAAGATAACCTGTAAAACCTCAAAACCCCAATTTCTCTCTTCAAACGTAAATAGCTATTGTAGTTTTAATAACTAGTATATTTCAATGAGAAAGTTGCAAATTATTTAAAACGTTCTAATTTAGTGAGCATACAGTCAAAGGTTTGCAATGAAGTAATAAAAGTTTACAAGGCTATAGCACATAAAAGGTAAAAGATATAAAACAATTCCTTATATGAACTTTTCTATTCCTATTCTCTATTCCACTCTAAAAGCAGTTACAGCTCAAAAACGAAATTAGTACCCATAACGGCGGCCAACTTGGATTAATGACGTCACACAGGCCCTCTGTCACAAATTCAGACAAAACACCTAGTAGAACATGATTGCATGCTTCATTATCAATACATCCCCAGTAGGCATACCTTACCTTCATTCAAAATCCCACGGACTAGGTTAATGAATTGCTCCTTAACTAAAAGATTAACTTTCTACCAAGGGTTTTATATCCGTTTCAGATGCTCCCATTGAAAGTGCCAGATCAGCTAGTGAGGGAGGCAAAGGGGCACATGACCAGGTTTCTTTGGCAGGGTATAAAGACTACAATATTATATGATATGTTAGACCTCCTCAAGGGGTTGGGAAGGGTAGGCTTCCCAGACCTGATTCAGTACTACAGGGCATCTCATCTGTGGGCACTGGTGCATCACTTGAGGATGAATCAAGATAATGTTTAATTGATTGATTGATTTGTTATTTATCATGCGCCTATATATGAAGTTGAATATTGAAGTGTATATTGAAGCCTATATTGAAGTGTTTCAAAGCACAACCAGGTAAGGGAGGGGGAACAGAGAGGACAAGACAAACGATGCCTAGTGGCATTTAGATCACGCAAGTGCGCAACAAGAAGTGCAGGGGAGACGGTACAGGGCGAAGTGCACCCAGAGAAGCAGGGGCCTGCGATAAGTGCAAGGAAGGCTGGGACTAAAAGGGGTAATCCTAGCCCGATAGTGCAAGGTTAGCCAGGTCGCAGTGCAAGGTGGGCCAGGCAGCAAGTGCAGGGGGACTGGTCAGGAGAGGCTGGGGTCCTGTGTAAGGGAGGCATGGTATCACAAGTATGACACTGACACAAGAAATACAATTTCTAAACCTTTATTATATTTCTGGAATTGGAAAAACTCCTACTTTGCCCTATAACTGGGATGGGAGCAGTCTCTACAATCAAATAATAAACAAAACACAGTCCTAGGCAGTCTCTGTCAAATCAAAATGGCCTATACTAACAAAACCTAATGCCTGCCCTATCTCTTATACAAAAAGTGTGAAAAGAGAAATATGTAAGCAAAGAAGAATCAAGTTGGCTGAGTCAGCTCTCCTCCCCATGTTGGACAGCACAGAGGCAGGCGGCCCCCGTAGACACGATGACACACTCTGGCTCAGATTAACAAAACAAAAGCAGCTCAAAACGTGGATGGAGGCACGCCTGGCCTTCCACGTTGAAGTCTCTAATTCCAGCGTTCAAAAGTTCTGTTCACAGTTCAACAAAGAGTGCATGTACGTCTCCCTCCGTCGGGCTTGGACTTTCAATCGCAGTACTTGCAGGGGTTCACTCCCACAAGCTTAATTCACATTCTTGTGGGGTTCTCTTCCCCTAACTTATCACACTTCTGGTGTCCCTCAGTTGGTCTCTGACCGTTTCCTGATGTCGAAGACTTTCGAATGTGCAAGGTTTTTACTATAGACTTCCGCAGGACCACTTCGACTTTCCCTTCAGCTCGGACTCTTGTGTTATTTGCCCCAGTTTCTCCTGGTCTGGGTAGTTCAGTATCATAAGCACAAACGTTCAACATTCACCTTTTCACTCCCCCTTTTCCCCTTATTTTAGAGTTCATTTACTTTGTTACTTTGCAGCAAAACCTTTCACCTTTCGCTGAGACTTTCAAGTGGGCTACTTCCCCCCACCGGACTACTTTGCTACTCTGTATCACTGGCTTCACAGTTATCAGCAATTTAAATTTCACCACAGGTCTGCCTACCTTTGCGTCTCATCCACACGCATGCAGCCTTCAATTGTGAGATATACTGTTGCAACTTCCGTCTTTCTTTAATAGACACCGAACTTTCATGTCACTTGCCAACTCACCGACTGTGCACAATTTTTTCTTGTCTTTGCGGTTTTAATTCACACGTCAAGGTTAATACCACATGCTAGGCCTCGCCTCCCCAACTCTGTCATTCACCCGGAGTGTTGCTGGCACCCTTGAAACACAATGCAGTCTTTTTGTCTGGGATTTGGCCTTCTCCACATATCTTTCACGTCTCTTCGGAGGCAACGCCCTCCTGTGGGGATCTCCTGGGTTTCTCTGCCCTTTGCTTGCATCCCTCTCTCAGTCGCTCTGCTCCAGTAGGTTTGCCTTTACCCCAGAGGTTCTTCTCCTTCTGATGTTCCACCTTGCTCATAGTGTGTCTCTATGTTCCACCTTTTATCCGTGTGGCGAGAGCTAATGTGTATCAGATATATGTGGTTGATTTATGTGGTTAAAGTCAAGTGCCTGACTTTGCCTGACCGGATTAGTGGGACATGTCCAATGAGATATGTAAGGTTTAGCCTCTTTACTCTCAGTCACCCTCTTCCACTCGGCCCAGTGTTTGTGCAGAAGAGGAGGAGTTGGAACATTGGAGAATCACATAAAATAGGATGAGTCATGGGTGCGGGAAAGGGGGGAATACTGCGTCTCACCATCGGTTGTCTCACCTACACTCCCCGAAGACCCCTCACCCAGGTGCTCCTCATGCACTGATCCACCCCCAGGGTCTGGATCCAAAGGCGATGGCCGTGCCCTGGCCACCTGAGTGAGAGATTCCCGGGTACTAGTAGGTGAGACACCCTTTGGTTTCTCACACCTGTAAGACTCAGAGGAAACCGTGCATCCAGTCGGCAGACGGAGCAGGAGCAAGAGCAAGCGAATGTTAGCAGGGCAGAGGGAGCGAGAAAGAAGAGGATAAAAGGAAGGTCTTGAGGAGCTTCCGGAGTTCTAGCTTAAGGCGGAGAGAGGCAGGGAGGCCATTCCAGAGGGAGGCACCTGCAGAGGAGAGAGAGATCTACCCCCATTCTCTGCTTGGAGAAGCAACTCACCTGCAGAGAATAAGAAGTAGACTAGCAGAGGGCTCTAGGAGGAAGGTATTTAGGAAGAGAGAGTTGAAGGTAGGGAGGGCCACAGCCCCAGAAAGCCTTGTGGATGATGCAGAGGGTCTTTAACTTGATCCTTGCAGCCACCGGGAGCCAGTGGAAGGATTTCAGGGCTGGAGAGATGCAGTCCCTGGGTTGAAGCGAAGGATAAGTCTTGCGGTCCTGTTTTGGATGAGTTGAAGAGGGCTAAGAGTAGAGTTAGGAAGATTGAGAAAGAGGTTGTTGCAGTAGTCCAGCCTAGAGAGAACGAGGGCTCTAGGCACAATGAGCTTCTGGGAGAGGGGAGAAAATGGAGAATACCTCTGAGGAGGTACAGCTGGAAATGGGCCTTCTTGGCAAGGTCTGTGATGTGTGGAGAGAAGGACAGTGTGGAGTTGTAGATGACCCCAACATTTTTTGCCTCACAAGAGGGTGCAGGCAGAGGGCCCAACGAGGGCACCTTCAGGGAAAGAGGAAAATCAGGAGCAAGGGTCCAAATGAGAAGGATCTCAGTCTTACTGATATTAAGGCATAGATCATTAGAGGCTCACCATGCCTCAATAGCGGATAGACAATAAGGGATGAGCGAGGAGGAGGCCGAAAGAGAGCTGTGTGTCATCCGCATAACACTGAAGGTTAGAGGAAAATGTAGAGATCAGGAGGGCCAAAGGGGCCAGATAGACATTGAAGTGGGGAGCGGATAGAGCCCTGAGGAACACCACATGTGGAGAGAGAGGTAGTGGAGAGAAAAGACTCAAGCTGAACCTGGGAAGATCGGTCCAGGAAGAAGGAGGTCAGTCACGCAGAGCCAGATCTGTGATGCCCAGTGTCTCCCAGAGATGTGTAATCAGGATGTTGGGGTTGACGGTGTCACATGCAGAGGAAATGTCGAGGAGGGCGGGCTAGAGGCAAGATTAGAGAGCAGATCTTGACGGGTGTTCAGGAGTGCAGTTTCGATGGCTCTGGCTGCTCTGAAGCCAGACTGAGGGTCATGGAAACAACCAACAGATTTGGTATGAAGGTTAGCTGGGAGATAGCCAACTGCCCCAGGAGTTTTCCCAGGAAAGGGGTAATAGAGATCAGGCAATAGTTTGCCCGAATGGAGGGGTTGGCAGAAGGCTTTTTTAGTACGGTGTGCACAAGGCAGTGCTTTAGAAGTGAGGGGAAAGATTCAGTGGTGAGGGAATGATTACAGAAATCGGCCAAGGCTGGCGCGAGATAACCAATGTTATCCTTAATGTTTCTGGAGGAGCAGAGGGTCACCTGTTTGGATAAGACTTTCATAGACCACACTTTCTGGAAACATCATCAGGTGTTACAGGAGATAGGCACGAGAGAAAGCGAGGAAGAGGGGTGGCCAAGGAGGGACTGAGAGAGGTAGAGGGAGAGAAAAGAGGAAAGTGCAGAAGGATGTCCTGGGTTTTAGTGGTGAAATGAGGAGCCAGAGCCATGCAGAGGGCCTGGTTAGGTGTAGAAGAGGTAGGTGTGCCTGGAAAACCACCATCTGACGCCTGTATCGGTTGAAGAGTGGCTATGGGTCCCTATGAGGAAGGTGCCAAACTGGATCCGGGAAAACTGTATTTTGGGGGTTATATGGGAATTGTGGAGTGAGCAACCGTGGACGAAGGGTGTCACTATGTGTCCATCTTGACCAAGTCACTTGTGGCCCCCTCCTGTCAGAGACGAACTTCCAGATCCGTTGAGGTTCCAAGATTGGTTCTAAGCAGGATTGGAGAGGGTGTGTAAACTCTGGGTAAAGTGGAAATATATTTCTATTTAAGAACTGGAAGCCTCCCTGTGCATTGGGAAGCTCTTGGTTTTCTTATATTTGCAGTTCAAGGGTGCTCTTCCAGCTCCTAAATGGAAGTCTGTTAATCAAAGAGATTTGATGTTGACAGAAAAGAATTTAGACGCACACACGGATACACATCACTTGTATTAGCAAGGGGTGCAGGTCTTAAAGGAAAATGGCAAAGAGATTTCAACAAATAAATAGATGAGACCCTGTGGAGCAAAATGTGCAGGGGGGCCCACAAGACCGTGATTGCTTGTCAGTATATGCTACATGGGGATAAATGATTGCACAGGTGGCAGTATGACCCAGTTTGGTTCTCCAAAATGTACACATCAGTGAGCCCCTATTGTTGGCGTAAGTGTGGGGAACGGGCTACGTATTGGCATATGTGATGGTCATGTGACAGGGTGAGGGCTTTTTGGAAGGAGGTCCTTGGCTGGATTAAGGGGAGAGATGGTATTGAAAGAGATTTGGAGCCCACCAAATAAATAATAAATAATAATAAACACAAAGGATCCTAACAGGTCTGGTAGAAGTAGACAAAGTCACCCTATATCACATGGTCCTCTTTCTGTTGTTGGCAGCATGGGCATGCTTAGCAACCTATTGGAATAGGGAGCACCTGCCATCTGAACAGGAATGGGCTACAAAGGCCAAATAAATGTATCTAATGGTGTCCATCACCTCGTCAATACACAGAGAGGACTCCTCAATGGAGACGAAGTGGTCTTCTTTGGCACGAATATATAGTCTACCTTAGGACGCTATGGGGCAATGGGTCTGGGTAGTTAACGCTTAAAACCTATTTTGATTATTGTATTGTCTGTGAGTTTTTCCCCTTTATTTACTTAAAGGAATGTATAATTGAATACTTTTCCCCAATGCTGTTACTCCTTTGTTTGGGGGTCTCACACTCAGGTATCGTGGGATTGCCATATGTTGTTTATTTTTTGGGGTAATATCCGCACCTGGGGTGGGCAGTGCAGGTGGAAAGGTGAAATGTGTTTAATGATAATGTGAATTTGTATTCTATATTTTGTCCTTATTCACCCTCCCATGTGTGGAAATTGAAAAATAAATAAAATCTTTTTTTAAAACATACTGTACTGAAAATAATTAAATATTCAATTAATTGTTATTTCCTAGGCAGAACAATAATCTCTTGTCATGCTACCAAAAGTGTGATATTTCTCCCCTTGCCGGAAACAGAAGCAGTCCTGTATCCAAGTGACCACAATGCTGGATGCCAAGCTTTTTCAACAGTAGGCAATTTCTGACTGTGGGTTTTGCCCCTGATGCCTGGGACTGCACTGCAAATGGTTGTGTTTCACTTTCTAGCCTGATTACATCTGCTGGGGCCATATCTCCCACAACATGGCCGACTGCTTTTCCTGGCATAGGAGTGCCTGGTCTGCCTGGCCTCATCGTGATCTGATTGGCCCTCTTCCACCACTAAAGGCAAATCAGGGGAGCCGGCAGGCTGAGCCAGCCCCCCTCAAAGGCCCACACAAGGCCCCTGTCTGGACCTGTCCAGAGCTGGAAGGAGCTCCCCTCCATACCACTACTCCTTGTCCCTTTGCCTATCGGCATCGTTCCCAAGGATTCCACCCTGACTTGGTCCACTGCATGTTCAGACTATGAACAAAATCTTGACTTCAGCTGCTCTGGTCAGCAACATGGATCGCATTGACTGGTCCACCCACCTTCCTTCGACACTTTCGCTACTCTAATTGTTTCTGATCCTTCTCCTACCTGCCTAATATATAACCCCTAATCTCTGCACCAATTGAACTATTGCATCCAGTTGTGCCTCCCACTGATTGCTCTCTACTACTTTCTTAATGCCCTGCTTCTATAAAAAAAAAGAGACAAAGAAAAAATAATCACAGAAGTTGTATATAACGTTAAAAGCTTTTCTATTCTCTGGTGTTCTTGTTGAATGTGAGTGTGCCTCCACTGTGTATCCACCATTGTCGTACTGCTTTTTTGTGCTTTCTGGCTAAAGTCGAATTTAGGTGTGCTTCCAACTGTGCATCCACCATTTCTGGACTGCTTTTTAGTGCTTTCTGGCAAACGCCAATTTTAGGTGGGCTTTCAATTTGTTAATGATCTGTAAATCTGAGCTTCTCAAGTGTGTTAATTGATTTTGTCTGTTTGGCTTCCTGGTGAGATTTTATTGTTGCATAGTGTCTCTGACCCTCTGCCAGGCTATTCTATGCCCCCATCGAGGTCTCTGGCTCTCCTATCTTCTCTAATTGCTTCTCCATCACCTATCCTCCCTCTCTCACAAAGTCTGGAAGGAACAAACTTAAAAAGCCAGTCCTGAGTTCCAACCCTGGTCTGCCTGTCGCAGACACTTACATCAGTGCTTCCTCCAGCCAGATGTTCACTGACATTCTCTTTTCTGGTCCTTCTTCTGACGTATGGACGCCCCATATGGTCTGTGTTCTTCCCCTTTCTTCTCCACACCCATTACGGGTGGCACCAGATGGGAAGTGCCCTTGGCTCACTTTGCATCTTCCAAATGCACCATTAAGGTCTATCAAAATGGCACTATCATGGCCCAGGGCTCTCAGCCCAACCTCCTCCTTCTTCACGGGCATCTTCCATCTCTCTTCAACTTTCTCCCTGCCACCGCTCCATCCCTCATCACCCCTCTCCCCCACCTCCAGTCGTGGCACCCCACACCTGTGCCCCCCATCGCAAATCTTTTAAAGGGGGCAGGCAGCTTCACTTAGCTACCCTCAATTCTCGCTCTGCTATCAAACACTCCTCCTCCATCTGTCAGCTCCTTAAATACCTTGAATTTGACATTCTTGTTCTCAACGAGACGTGGTTCAAGCGCAGCTCCGTCACTGCTTTTGACACTTTTCTCCTGAGAGCTACAAGATCCTATCCCATCCCAGGCCACCCCGGCATGGTGGTGGTGTGGCTCTAATCTTCCCTGAGTCGGTTCATGCCTCCATCATCCTCACTCAAACCTACTCATTCTGGCTGTCTCACATACCTTTTCTCTTACTCTTGCCACCATCTACAGCCCCCTCACACTGACCTACCTCTTCCTCTTCTCAAAACGGGTTGACCTATCCTCCTCCTCTCTTCTTGTCTCCTACCCCAAACCTATCTTCCTTGGGGACTTCAACATTCATCTTGGCATGACTCTGACTTGGCAGCTTTGAAACGCAAGTGCAAAGCAGCAAAGCGCAAGTGGCAGGCTTCTAGCTCATCCCCTGACAAACTGGTCTGCCGCCTACTCCAAAGACAATATCATTTTGCCATCTGCTCCAAGAAGAGAGCTCATGTCCGAGCCTGAATCTCTAGAGCCACCAATAACACGGCTGAACTCTTTAAAATCTGCAAGGAACTTGCCAATTCTACCACAGTCTCCTCCTCTCCTCCTCCCTCCCATGTCCTCTGCTGAGCACTGGCCGCCCACTTCTCCAGAACTCTGGACATCCTATCCTCTCTGTCATCTGCTCCTCCCCCCACACCCTCTCTTTCGCTTGCCTCCCTTGGCCCCCTCTCCCACCCCTCACACTCTCCCTCTCTCCCATTGCACCAGAGGAGATCTCTAGAGTCGTCCGTTCTATGAAAGTCTCCTCTAAACAGGTGCCCCCTGCTCCTCCAGAACCATCAAGGACAACATCACCTCTCTTGCCCCAGCCTTGGCTGCCCTCTGCAACCACTAATTTGCCACTGGCTCCTTCCCACAACCCCTTAAGCACTCTCTTGTGCACCCTCTCCTAAAAGAGATGTCTGCTGATCCTTCTTGCCTGGCTAATTATGACCCTATCTCTATCACCCCTTTTTTGGGCAAACTCATGGAGAAGCTGGTCATCCCCTAACTGACCCTCCACACCGAAGTGGCTGGCTGCCTCCATGACCACTTGACCGGTTTCAGGGCTTCCAGAGTCACAGAAACTGCTCTCCTGAACACCTGTGAAGACCTACTCTCTAATCTGGACTCAAACACCCCCTTTGTTCTGATTCTCCCCAATCTTTCTTCTGCCTTTGACACAGTAAACCACTCTATCTTCCTAAACTGTCTCCATGATATCCTAGGCATCACAGACAGCGCACTAGCATGGCTTAACTCCTTCCTTTTAAACAGACCACCCCAAGTGCAAATGGGGCCTTTTCTCTGCTCTACCTCACTCTCTACTTGTGGCGTCCCTCAGGGCTATATTCTATCACCATGGCTTCTCAACATCTACCTGGACTCTCTGTCCCACCTGATCTCCACCTTCTCCCCTCATTTTCAGTGTTATCGAGATGACACACTGCTCTCTTTGAAGCTGCCCTCATCTACCTCCTCCTCTCTCATACCGGATTGCTTGACTGCTAGTCAGGCATGGTGCTCTGCCAATGATCTGTGCCTAAATGCCAGTAAGACAGAGATCCTTCTCTTTGGGACACCCGCTCCCCGTTTCCCCCCACTCTGTGGCCAGACTCCTTGTGTCTCCTACCCTCACCCACTTGTGAAACAAAAAAACGTAGGATCATCTTTGACTCCTCTCTCTCTTTCTCTCCACACATTACACACCTTGACAAGAAGTCCAACTTTCAGCTGTACCTCCTCAGGGGCATTGTACCTTTCCTCACCTTCACCCAGAAGCTCAACATCTGCAGAGCCCTGGTTCTCGCTAGGCTGGACTACTGCAACAGCCTCTTCCTCAATCTGGCTCTTTCCTCCCTTTGCCCCTTCAACTAATCCAGAATAGGACTCTGAGACTTATCCTTGGCCTCAAGCCCAGGGACCACGTCTCTCCAGCCCTAACATCTCTTCACTTGGTCCCAGAGACAGCAAGGATCACATTCAAGAACCTATGCATCATCCACAAGGCTCTCTGAGGTCTGGGACCTCTCTACTTCCAGCTTTCCCTCCCTAAATACCTCATGGCCAGAGTCCTTCGATCCTCTGATTCCAACTCTCTGCAGGTCAAATGTTTCTCCAAGCAGAGGGTGAGAGGTAGATCCCTTTCCTCTGCAGGTTCCTCCCTCTGTCACGACCTCCCTGCCCCTGTCAGACTTGAGTCGGATCTTCTTAAGTTCCAGAAACTCCTCAAGACTTTCCTCTTCTCCTCTTCCTCCCCTCTCCCCCTTCTGTGCTAACTCTCCCCCTGTCACTGTGACTGGGGCCTGGCCCCTTCAGAGTCATACCGGGGCCAGACCATCCACTACCAGTCCCCCCGGCATCTCTTGCCAGCACTTGCCCTCGGCTTGCTTTCCCCTTCTAGCCCAACCTGGTCCTCCCTGTCCACCACACTGATACGTGCATATCCCCCCCTTCCACTGGCACTTGCTGCCTTGGCCCTCCCAGCACTTGCCCACCCCTTGCCTAGAGCACCCAGATCCTGCACTTCGCCCTCTGCCCCCCCCTGCACTTTCCACCTTGTCATGCACTTACACGGTAGGACTGTCACAAAGCCAATATAACTGTTTTGTTGTTGCTCTCCCATGCCTCCCCTGCCCCCTCCACAGTCCCCCACCTTGTCTTGTGGCACCTGGAAACACTTGTGTAGAGGCACCATACAAATGTCCAAATGTCCAATAAATAAATAAATAAATAAATAAAATCAATCTACATCTATTGACTTACCCAAGGTGGCAACTTGAGTGATATAACCAAGTACTTTGAGTCCTGAAGAAAGCTAGTTCCTTTATTGTCTGACACCAAAACATGGCTGGGAAACACTTAAGTGGCTACGTTGACCAGAGCTACACAAATAGACCAGATCAACATAGCTTTATCAAATAAATATGAATTTCTTTAATAATAGCACATCAATGAACTATGTGTATTTAGAAAACATTGTAGGAACTATATATTGTTTTTTGCTCTCTTTTCCTTTCTACATCAGAGTTAGCATATTGCGTTGACCGATTCATTTTATCATATATTCTCTGCTCACTACTAAAGCATATCTATTTTTATTTCTTTTTAAAAAAAAGGATTTTATTGAATTATACAAACAACCAAACAATACAAACCAAACAAACAGTGCATGTTCCAACAGTTTCATTACACTTTCTTAACTTCTAACCACTACTTCCCCTAACCCACCCCCTTTACGAGTCTATTGCATTAAACCTTCACTTTCCGCAACCTGTGGTTCGGTCTCCTCTTCTACAGGCTCCGCCGGGTCAGCTAATGACCCAAACAGTTTGGCTATCAGTGATTTCCAGGCCATCAGGGACTCATTCTCCTCCTCCCCCCTGTGCTACTGGCTTCTTGCCATGCCATGGTTTCGGCTTCCGCCCATTTTTGCAAATCTCTCCACCACACCTCTACCTTTGGCACATGGCATGACTTCCATCCCATGGCAATCCTCCTTTGTGCAAGCACATAAGCCAGATCCCTCAGCTTACTTACATGCCTGAGCTTCTGTGGTCTGGGGAACTCCCCAGCAGACAGGCCCACACTGTATCTTGACCATTTTTCTTCCAGTTTCTCTTTCACTCCCCTCCAGAATCGCTCTATGATCGGGCATGACCAGAACATATGCACTATGCCCGCGTTCTCCTCATCACACTTGGGGCATGCTTGCCGCCCTGCATTTTCAAACCTCAATATCCTCCAAGGCGTCATATAGGCCCTGTGCGTTATGAAAGCTGAATCTGTTTCAGCCTCGCGTTTCTAGACACCTTTTTATGATACCCCTGCGCCCGTTTCCACATCCCGTCTCCCATCTGGGCCCCAGCCTCCATTTCCCAGTCGAGTCTCAACTGCGTGACCTCCTTCCCCACTTTAGACATCAGCATTTCATACAATCTGGAAATCTCGTGACCCCCTCAGCTATGTCATATATCACGTCTATGGTGGCGTCTGATTCTTCCTCCAACACAGTTTCAGGCCATGTTCTCTTAATCCTCTGTACCACTCTATGATACGTAATATACTGGCCCTCGTGTAACCCAGTTTCTTCCCGCAGCCCCTCAAAAGTAATACTAGAGCCCTCCCGCCAAATATCACCCATTGTTGCCACCCCCAGTGGTTCCTGAGTATCATTCGTAGCTGCGTGTCTGCCCCCGTCAATACCACCAGTGGTATCTGCGGTGAGCATGGGGACGGGTCCTCCATCATTTGACATGCCCTGCGCCACACCTTCCACCCCAGTAGCATCATTTTAGGGCGCCCCACCATTTCCACCCTGGGTACCCACATCATCTCTGTTAAATAAAAAGGTGCACAATCACGCCCAAACAACCTGAATTCAGAGGTCTCTTCGTCAGAGAGCCATTTGGCAACATACTGTAACTGGCTTGCCACATAGTATGCCTCATAGTTGGGTAGCTTTATCCCTCCTTTGTCATGGAAGTTCTGTAGCTTCCATAACGCCACTCTATTCCGCGTGCCATGCCACAAAAAGTCCCTGCACATGCTATTCAATTTGGTGAAGAACTTCTTAGGAATCAGGTACGGTATGTTCCCGAAGTAGTGTAGGAGCCTTGGCAAGACCACCATCTTTAGCATTGCTCCCCGCCCCATCATCGCCAAGGGTAGCTTTGCCCAAAACTGCATGCGCTTCTCTATTTTTTTAATGGCTACTTCTGTATTGCACCTATGCTCTTCCTCCACGGTGTGGTATATATCTATCCCCAGGTACCGAAATGTGCTAACCTCCCACGGCACTTGCAATACAGGTAACCGCTCCACTGGAATCCCCATGTACCCCCCTAATGGCAACAAGCTGGACTTCTGGGGGTTCACTGCTATGCCGGACAGCACAGCATATCTCCCCAGCACTTCTAGAATGTACTGGAGATTTTCTTCTGGGAATCACAAGTACAGCAGCATGTCATCTGGATATAGGGAGATCAGATGCCGCTCCCCTTTCACCTCGATGCCTATGGTGTCATATTGCTGCCTCAGATATATTGTTAGAGGTTCCAGGGCCAGTATGTAGAGCATTGGAGACCACGGGCATCCCTGTCTAGTACCCCTGCTGAGCTGCCAGCTTTCCGATATCACAGATCTTGTCCTAACTCTAGCCAGCCTTACATATCCAGGCCCTAACCCGTAGTGCTTCAGGGCTGCCAGCAGCCATGGCCATTTAACGGAGTCAAAGGCCTTGATCGCATCCAAAGACACAATTGCCATTTCCTCATCTCTTTCCCTGCCAAACTCAATGATTCTCTGGAGTCGCCTATGATTATCGGTAATGTTTCTATGGGGGACATAGACCGTTTGATCCGGATGTATTAATTTGCTAATAGCCTTCTTCAGTCTATTTGCTAAGACAGCAGTTAATATCTTGCTGTCTTGATTCAGCATTGACAAGGGGTTTGGGGTAGGAGACAAGAAGAGAGGAGGAGGATAGGTCAATCCTGGGGGTGCCTCACTATAGGAACCACAGCTCTGCCCAGGTTTATTAGGTTTGGGTAGAGGTATTATGACAGCCTCTCTCAGTGACTCTGGTAAGCGTCCCGCCTGGAACGCTTCGTTTAACATCTCTAGCAGTGGGGGGAGGACCTCTTCCATGTATACTTTGTAAAACTCACTTGGGAGTCCATCAGTCCCTGGGGTTTTACTAGTAAGCAGCTGCCTCACCACCTCCCCTAATTCTTCCAAGGTGATCGGGGTATCTAGTTCCTCTCTCTCCTCCTCGCTTATCTTGGGCAACCCCATATCCTCAAGCGTTTCTTCGATCATAGCGAGACTACTTCCCCCGTCATCTCCGTATAATACTTTATGATAATCCACAAACGCTTGATTAACTCCCTCCTGGGTGTCCTCTATGCTACCGTCTTCTCTCTCTATAGTCCTGATTGTGACTCTGGGGCTCTCACTCTTATATAACGACGCCAAAAGTCTCCCCAGTTTATCAACTCCCGCATGCTGTCTCTCTATGTATTTTTTATAATTAAGGTTACACAATCTCTCCCAATATTCTGCACATTTTTTGCTTAGCCTAAGTGTCAATTCTAACTTCTCTGCTATATCGTCTCCGCCCCTTAAGGCCTCTTCTAATTTTTCTTCCGTCTCCTGCAGTTCAGCCAAAACCCCACCTTGTAGGCCCTTGGATTTCGCTATGGCTACTCCCCTCATGACAACTTTAAAGGCCTCCCATAGTGTTCCCGCGGAATCCACGCTCCCAGTATTTGTTTCAAAATAATTTACAATCTCCTCCCTCAAGTCCTCCCTAAAAAAGGGGTCCCGCAACGCCTCCGCTCGTAGGCGCCATGTCGGGATCCTCGCTCTCGGGGGGTAGTATTGCCATGCGAGAATCAGGGGCGAGTGGTACGAAAGGACCCTGGCCTTGTACTTAATTTGTGCGATCTCCGCTATCATTTCAGGTAATGTGAAGACATAATCCAACCTCGTTGATAACTGCTGTGGGGCAGAATAATGTGAATATTGCCTTTCCTGGGGGTGCCTCACTCTCAATGCATCTTCCAACCCAAAGTCATCCAGCAATGTCTGTAACGCCCTGGCTGCAGGGGTCGGTCTATCCATCTTCCCATCCGATCTGTCCACCCTCGGGTTAAATACGCAGTTGAAGTCCCCTCCCCAGATCATCGCGCTTCCTACGCATACGCTCAAATTCGCACTCAATGTCCTAATGTACGCTGCTTTGTTCTGCTTCGGGGCATACGTGTTAACAATGCTTATCTCCCTGTTCTCCACCAGTGCCCTCAGCATAACCATCCTCCCGTCTGACTCAACCACCACTTGCAAACGCTGAAAAGGGAATATGTGGCACCACTCAAATAAGCACTCCTCTTGCATAAGCAGAGTACGATGAGCCCACCAACACCCCTTTCCACTTCCCAGTGATCGTGTCCATCCTCTCTCATGTAAGGTGGGTTTCCTGCAGCAATGCAATATCTATTTTCTGCCTGCGCATGTACAACATAACTTTGTTCCTTTTTAAGAAGCTGTTGAGCCCCCGCACGTTCCATGTAAGTATCTTAAGGTCCCCCATGGCCTGTTCCAGTTCCGTTCCCTCTCCCACAGGTGCAGTCTGACTTTAAATTCCAATCCAATCTGTATAGGCTCGCATCCCATTCTAAATTCCCTTTAACGAAAAACACACCAAACTTCCCGTTCCACCTCCCTCCCGCCTCCCGTCCCTTCCCCAACATCACACCCCCCAACTGTTGCCCAGCTCTATCCCTGGATCTCAGGCTCCCCCGCATCTAGCTCTTTTTGGCTCTCGCCTGTACTCGAAGCTCCGCAAGGTGAGGCCGCCCTAGTGGCCAACCTACTACTACTACTACTACTATAATTCGGGGAGTAGGGTGCTTTTGCCCTGCCGCTCCTATGACGCATCGGATTGACTACACATTGCTATACAATTTGAATATATGTACACGCTACTATATTCCAGCCCTTCAAGTCAGTTACAATCAGCGGTATTTTATCAAAATATCAGCCTCCTACAGCCGCGCCCATTGTTCTTAATCTTTGTCTAGGCACCCCTGGGGTGCTCAGTCGATGCCTTAACAGTATGCATACCGTATCCCAGTCACTTATCGCGTCCCTCTTGGGTCTCTTCCGTGTCTTGTTCCAGGCAGCCCTGCAGATCCATTCTTCTGGAGTGTCAAAAAAATGCATTTTGCTCTTGTGCACCACCTTCAATTTCGCGGTGTACAGAAGCATATATTTTATCCCAGCTGCACGCAGCCTCCTTTTGATGGTCACATAGCTGTACCGTTGCCTCTGGACCAACATAGTGTAGTCCGGATACGCCGTGATGGTGCTGGAGGCCCTTTCGATTGTTCCACCTTTTTGGAAGTACTCCAGTATTTTCTCGCGGTCTTTGTAGTTCAATATTTTGGCGATTATCGCCCGGGGAGGGGCCCCTGGTCTCGGCTTCCTCATAAGGGCTCTGTGGGCACGCTCCACTGCAAATCTCTGTGAGAGTTTGCCAGCCCCAATTCCTTGTAGGAGTAGGTTCTCGACGTAGTCTGTTGGGTCCTGGCCCTCCTCACCCTCCTGCAAGCCCACCACGCGAATATTGTTTCTCCTCACTCTCCCTTCTGCTTCCTCTGCTCGAGACTCAAGTTAGCCACCTGTTGTTTGAGTACATGGATCTCCTTTGCGTTGTTAGTGCTGGTGTCCGTGTTAGTTTTCACCGCACCTTCCAGGCTGCTTATTCGTTCCGCCAGCCCCCTGACATCTTGCCTCAGCAGGGAGACTTCTATGCCCACTGCGTCTATTTTAGCCTCCAGGGAAGTGCGCAGGTCCAACATCGCAATCCCCCAAGAGTCTTTCAGCTCCGTGATGGCCTCTAAAATCTGATGATTATCAGCCACTGTGGTGCCCTCCGCTGGTACCATCGAGCCTTTGGGTGCGATGGCCGCAGGAGAATGTTGCGTTTTGGCAAACATATCCATTGTGGGTTGTTTATTCTTATTCTTGCCCATGGCCCCTCGCGCCGACATTCTGCGGCCTCCGTTGGGCCTCTCTATCACGATTCAGCGTCCGCGTGCCTCCCCGACTGTCTTTTCCACCCTTATCAGCTGTTAGTAGTAATCTTCCAGCAGTCGCACCGTCCGCCGCCTCTCGCCGCAGCTTACTGCTCATCAATGCCGAGCGAGCGCTTCCCATGCCTGTGGTGGCGCGGCCTATCTGTTTGCACCCCCGCTGCCACCGGGCTCTTGCCTTCCGGGTCAGCACGCACGCCATTGCGACATAAGGCTTGCCGCCACAGGGGTTTCTCTCCATCTCCACTTCGCCATCATCATTCTTTCCCCGCGGTTGCCGTCTCTATTCTGCCGCTCCGGGTGCTCCAGTTTCGTTTCCTTTGTTGTCGGCCATCTTGTGTGACAATGGACCGAGCAGCCGCCATCGTTCGCCGAGCAATTCCTCCAGAATTCCACTCACGATTCTCTCGGTCTTTATACAGTGAGCAGAACATACGTTCCCATGCATGTATAGTCAATCCTGGAACCAGTAGCGCGTTTTTGAAGGTAGTTTTCACGGATCATATGTCGGATACTCCGGAGCTGCTCAGGAAGCACGTCCTACTCCATGGCTGCCCAAGCCACTCTATTTTTATTTCTTATACCAATGTGCTAAATAATTCACACTCTTCCCACTTCAGCAACATTTTGGCACTGTACGCTAACTTTGCATTTCCAAATGTGATGTTGTTTTGTAATTCTTATATCTTTCTGATTTTATTGTTTAAAATTGCAATTTAAAGCTTGACATGCTCTCTATCTTATGGTTCCATGATAATTGCCACAACGATTTATTGATTGCTTATGTCAATCTTTAACGGATTGCCTTAGAATGAGGCAGCCATTGGCTATTAAATAAAAAAATCATACACTATGAAATAGTAAGATAGTCCAACTAGGACAAACTCAATTTTTTTGGGGAAAAAGGTAAACCTAAAGTGTTCTAAGATATGTGCAGTAATCAAAGAAATAGGGAGGAGAAGCAAAATCAACAAGTTATCTCTGTTCGTGATCTGAACATAGGGGACAAAACCAACTTGTTGAAGAAGAAGTAACTTTGAAAAGACTTCCTAGCGAGATCTCCATCAAGCGTCTGTTGGAAGACTGCAGGTGGGTGAGTTGGTATTGACAAATGGTTGCAGGCATCAAGGAAAATTCAGCTCGGTGCAAGGAGGAGTAACAGGGAAGGGTTCGTGTGGTAGATCAGAGAATAAGAGTAAATCAAAATATATAGGTCGGCAATGTCGAATTACTTCGCCTTTGAGGCCATCCACATGAATTGTAACTGAGCACTTCCTCGCTTAACAAGGCTCCTGTGGCACATCCTTCAGATCCATGGTTCTCTGAGTAGAACCAAATCCATAGTTGAATTCAATCCTCACACTCATCAACATCCCTGCTGTTTCCCTACTCACCATCCCACCTTGCCCCAGAACAAAAACCAACCAATCACAACTTCAGGTTAGGTGTCCCACATGCAGTGCATAACAGGGCCCAGTGGCTCCTGTAAGCACTCCAGTCCTTGATAAAGTGAGCCCAAGAGTTAAACCCAATTGCTGATGGAAGCCAGCGAAAGGCATAGAGTAACGCAAGCGCCTCTCCTTCCAGCTACCCTCCTGAACTGCCAAGACGATTGCTGAAGAACAACAGCCACCAATAAAACCTCCTTCGTTAGATACCTCGCCAAATACAATCAGGGCCATATTCTTAACCTCCCCAACCAATTCTCACTGCTAATCCTTACCTCCATGACACAGATCACTCCAACTCGTTCCATCCTTGATCTCCTAAATTCCCCATATTCCTATCAGTGCCCCCTCTCATCTGCCCTCCTCTGCCTCACCCGTGGAATCAGAAGGGTATCACTCAAAATCAATGCTCCGGGAGCATTCCATATTTGAACCCCCATGGCTAAAGGCCTCTCAATTCCCTCCAGTGTCTCTTCAGTCCTGTACTCTGTCACCATACCCACACTCCTTAGACCATCTCCCAAACCCTCAGGCACCAAAGTGCTTCATACTTTCTCATACCTTTCCTAGATTTGGTCGCTGACCTATATTCTCGCTTCTCTTCTCTGATTATTCTTGGTGATTTCAATCTCAAATTCTGCTGCACTCCGGTGCCGGCATCCGCTCTATAGTTTTACAGATCTTGGCTTTCAGCAGCTGGTCAATGTGCCTACGCACACCTTGGGCAACACACTTGATCTAGTATTTACAAAAGACATGTTTCCTTTCAACCTTTTGGTTGAGCCTGTGCTTTGGTCTGATCACTTCCTAGTATCCTTCTCACTTGAGCTTCCCTGTCCTCGTCTTGGGTCCTGTCTTCCTAAAATTCCTTGCCGGAATTGACACCAAGCGAACCTTGCCTCTTTGACGGCCAAAGTGGCCGAATACTGTCTACAGGATTCTCATGTTGTTTTGAGTCCCTTACCAAATCCTTCGTGACAGCGGCCAACCTTGTTGCTCCTTAGTTTTCTGATGATCGTAGGGCTGCCCGTCTTCAGCTTCGCCAGGCCAAACGAGGCTGGGGTCACTCTTATGGGACTGCGGAAAGGCTTGCCTATAAGACCTGTGCATATCTTTACCATTCCTTGATATAGGAGGTGAAATGTTGTTTCTTTACTCAAAACTTGATGTGGATGTCAATCACTCTAGGGAGCTCTTCTCTGTTGTGAAGTCACTATCTTCGGCTGCTGAGCGCTCTGCATCAGTAGTACCAACGCAAGAGCTCTGTCATTCACTCTCGCTCTTTTTTAATCACAAAAATTGAAACTATTCATTTAGGGATCAGGTCAGTCGCCTCCTTGTGCCCTGCACAGGAGTCTGCCACTGCGGAACCCGGATGTTGAGTGTTTACAACTGATGTGGTCGCCAAGGCCTTGCCCAGCTCCCTCTGATCCAAATCCTTTATCCATAATTAAGGATATTTCCCCAGCCCTTATCTCCTGGATTACGCAAGCTGTGCCAGACGGGCCACATACCTGCTGAATTGAAACATGCAGATGTCATCCCCTTGTTGAAAAGGCCCTCCCTCGATCCTGCTGTTCTGGCTAACTTTCGCACCATTTCACTTCTCCCTTTCTTTATGAAATTGTTGGAGGCTCTGATCTCTCCTCTTCTGTCCTCCTTTTTGTAGAACTCCAGTGTTCTCGACCCCTTCCAGTCCGGCATGCATCCTGGGTGGGAGACTGAGAGTGTGCTGGCCTCGGTTCAGGACGATCTGACCAGGCTGGTTGACAGTGGCAGGATGGGAGCGCTCATTTTATTGGATCTCTCTGTGGCCTTCGACACTGTCGACCACTCTACTCCAATATCTTGCATGGTTAAGATTGGCCGGGCGGGTTCAGTTCTTGCCCGGTTCACTTCCTTTCTGGTGCAGCGTAGTTAGCCACTGTCTATTCCCCCTTCCTCTCTGCCTTATTTCACATCATCTGTGCTGTCCGCAGGGCTTTGCCTTGTCGCCAATGTTGTTCAAAATTTATATGCAGCCTCTTCTGATGCTGATCCGTTCCATTCGGCTTCGGATGCTATGCCTATGCTGACGACACCCAAATCCTGGTGCGTTTAGATCTCGACCAAGCTGAGGTGTCGTGACGTCTTAGCCTCTGCCTGGCAGCCGTCAGAAATTGGATGAATCAGAATTGGCTAAAGCCTAATGGCGACAAGATGAAGGTACTTCTGGTTGGCGCCCCCCCCCATTTCCTTCACTGTTGACCCGGGCCTTCTGGGCCCCGGCACTGGGTGCTTTTCCAACACCGGTGGTGACGGTCAGGAACCTAGGTGTTTTTTCTGCCACACTTTCTATGACCCCAGGTGGCGGCTGTCTGCAAAGCTGGACAGTACCATCTGAGAATTCTTAGGAAGCTCCTTCCCCTGCTCCCACTGAAGGTTTGGTCACTGGTGGTCGCTGCCCTGGTATGAAGCTGCATTGATTATTGTAATGCGCTCTATCTTGCCCAGCCTAAGAGCGTAATCCGTCGGCTTCAGCTATTGCAGAACCTAGCGGCTAGGGTAGGTATGAATATCCCTTATGGGAATCAAATAAACCTGGTTCTTCTCTCCCTTTACTGGCTGCCGGCAGCTAAGCAAATTGAATTCAAGTCTCTTTGCCTGGTGCATCAGGCCTTTTATGGTCATGGTGCTAGTTAAAGAGAATGGCACGTGATAATGCGTGCACCAGTAGAGTGGTGGAGGGCTGTACCGTGGCCCTGACAGGATTCGGACAAATAGTATGCAAACTGTGTGAGGGCCAATCTGCACATGCTGAGCAGATGCAGAGGCAAACAATCTGCTCAGCCGGCAGCTGCAGTTATCAGGAGCCATTCCATCTACCTCTATAACACCCACAGAGGGATCCCAGGTGCAGTTTTCTGCGCAATCTCCCACGTTGCTCACCAGAGGGACCCGGACGTGGGAAGCACCCATGAACATCCTAGATGGACATAGCACAGTTGTGCCGCGCCCTGGGCACATGCACCCACTTGCACTGGTTTGGGGAGTTCTGAGGGGGAGGGGGGATTGTGTGCTGGGGAGTTCACAGGGGGCAGGGAGGATTGTGTGCTGGGGAGTTCATAGGGGGAAGGGGGGATTGTGTGCTGGGGAGTTCACAGGGGGAGGGGAGATTGTTCAACTAATAATAAATCCTGTTCATAATGCATACAAAGCATAGACATTCATGATTGTGTGAAAGTGCTTTTTATTTTACAAGTGATATGTGTTACATTTACCCATCCACCGGATCAAAAATAATAGTCAATCAAGGCCTGTCTGGCCAACCTTCCCTCCCTCAACCCATCCCTGTCTACATGTGCCCCGGCTTCTGGCACATTTTCATCATCACTCCCATCCCCAGGTGGCTGCCCATCAGCATAGGGGGGCAGTGGCACATGCCTGCGACAGCAAATGTTGTGCAGCATGGCACAGGTAAGTAAGATTTTGCCAACTTTCTCTGGTGCATACAACAATGCCCCTCTCGTACGGTCTGGGCACCGAAAGGCGTGCCTTCAGCAGTCCAAATGCCCTTTCCACACAGATTTGTTTACGCCCATGGGCAGTGTTGTATGCCAACTCAGCTGGAGTGTGTGGATGACGTACAGGGGTCATGAGCCATGTGTACTGCGTGTATCCAGAATCCCTTGCAGGGGAGAGAATGAGGACATTCGGGCAAGGTTGGTTCAGTGGGTGTACAAGGCTCAGTCATCAGTGACATTGGTAGCAGAATCAGGTATGTGTTGAAAAGGTTCATGCTATTTCAGTGCAATGTTGGCATGCATCCTTCGCATTCTGGGACATGAATGGGCTGAGGTTTACATGCAGTAGTGTATCAATTAATATGTGAATGCTTATGTGTGTCACACTCATGTAGTACATGTACGCTATTTTTCAAATAGTTACTTTCATTGTGGTGTGTGCTGTGCAAGGTGCAGCATTCAATCGATGGACTACTTACTGCATGCACCACCCCTGTATCTAAATGCCACAGTTCTCTGTCCCTTATTACTGGATGAGGGTATCCTAATATCTGCATGTTCAGGCGACATGTTGTTAGGCCATGTGTTGTGGCATTCGCTATGGCTGGTGTTGCGTTTGCTACTTGGCACAATCATGTACATTTGGCCAGGCATGTGATTGGCCAATCAGGGGTCAGTATTTCAGGGATGGTCATTGTCGTGACTCCAACTACTTGTGTATAGTGGCTTTGTGGATGTGCCTACATTAGGACTCCATTGGCATGACTGTCTGGTGGCCAGGGTGGGATATCTCTTCTGTGTCAGGGTGAGGAGCAGCACTGCCACACACAGAAGATGCTTTGTGGGCTTCCATATGTGACTGTGCTTTCACAAGTGTGTGCCATTCAGACTGGGTTTGTTCTGCTGCGTTGAACATGTGCAAGGTTTCACGTGCGAGGCACATGCATGGAAATGTTGCAGTGCTTGTGCTGCCTTTGTCTCCTGCTGGCATGCAAGGATTCCTCTCGGAATGCCCCCCTCCCCCTAACAGATGCAATTTGGCATGCATTTTAGGCTAGATTTGTACTCACCCAACATTCATGTGTTTTGGCCTCAGTGCCTCTCCATGTAGGCTGGCAGGGTACTGTTACACAGGACCATGGAGTCGTGGGTGGATGCTGGGTAGCAGGCGCAACAGTGGGTGAAGGTTAGGTCAGGGCTACACATCATCTGCACGTTCATGGAATGGTAATTCTTATGGTTCCTGTAGGCTGCCTCATGTTCCCGGGGTGCTACTAGTGCTACATGTGTGAAGTCCAGGGCTGCTATGACGTTCGGGACTTGGGCAATGGCATGGAACTGGGCCTTGAGCTGGTTGACCTGTGCCTTTGTGGCTGGCAATTGGGCCATGCCATGCATCATGGCAACGGTGTGTTGGCAGCTGCCAGTCCCAAGGTACTGTAGAAGGGACACAAGCTACACAATTGGGGGCACAGCAGTGCTGATGGCTATACGGCTGCCTATAATGATCACAGAATGAAGCAGGGAGACTCTGTGCTCTGGAGTATTAATATGAATCAAAGGTCTGAAGAAATGTCCAGAGAGCAAATCTGTATTACTCATAAGAATGTATCAAATTCTATTCACCATGATACAAAGCATTTCAAAATAATCAATTAATGACATCTTAATAGCATCATTATATCACATAACACGACAACATGGAAGTACATAAAACCTGGCTACAATTAGTCCATCACAACAACCATTCATAGTGCACCATTCAAACCATATATCACACTCAGTGACATTCAAACACACAACAATACCTAAAAAACATTACAAATTTATTAGCAGTGGGAGGTGGGATAAGCATTCCTCACGTCCCATCTGATTATTTTAATATTTGATTTTTTTTTTCAAGAACAACAATAGACACAATTAAAAACAATCTATCGCAAGGGTGGATCAAAAAAGAAGAATGTTGTGGAGATCACATCCCTGGGGTAAACGCAACCGGTTTCTACGTAGAGTATATATTGAACAACACCTTCATCAGGAGATATAAAGCAAAAGGCTCATTCATAAGCAGGATGGAAGCAAGGGTCAATAAACTGAAGTCGAACCACAAAGGAGTGTGCAATTGGAAAGAAGCTGCTATGGGCTACCCCCTACAATGGTCCTGGGCCCTTATCGCTGTATCATGTGTTCTTTTACCTCCAGCATTTGGCCAGGGGTATTTTTGGTGGTTTTACCACCGGTTTTCTGTCGCTAATAGCGCCAATGCCAGACTTGTGATGGCTCTATAATAGCGCGTTTGGGTGCCGGCGCTATTACGGCCGGTTGCAATAGCGCCAGCAGGATTTGCAGTCATGATCCGGCAGAGCGGTATTGGCGGCGCTAATACCGTTTCTGCCGGATTTAAGGGTTATCGCCCAACTCGTGATGAACCTCAATGTATTTTAGGTTGTCTATTCTCACTTATGGTATTATGTTGTGTGGGTGTGCAATGTTTCCTATCTAGTTTACTGTTATGCATTTTATTCATGATTATTATTTTTCAGTTACTTTACATTAGTACACAAGTAGTGTTGTTCTGTATTCATCATTTAGGTTGGATTGTACTGTAACACTTGAAGTCAGTCTCCCTTTTAACTGACTTTTTGGGGCCGCGGCAAAGGTAAAAGTGAATGAATTGTAGCCGTGGGTATAATAAAAAAATGTTTTAATTATTATTTTTTGTATTTATGTATTTATATATGATGAGCAGTTCTTAAAAAGACTGTTTTGTGGTACACTGAGTGTAGAACTTTAGTACATCAGGAGTACTGTTTTGATGTTATGAAGGAACACTGCATTTCCTTCATTGGTTAGGTGTACTCCGTCATGCCTATAGGAACTGTATGTTGTTGTTCGCAATACATAATTGATTGTGGTCTGTCATGAATGCTGAAACTGCTTTATTAACATTTCTCTGGGAGTTTTCAATTTTACCATTAAATCTGGTGGCCCATCTCCATTTTCGCCTCTGAATGAGATCAGAAAAGATAAAAATGGAGTGAGGAAATAGTTCCATTAGTTTTTCCATGTCTTGTTTCATCATTAAAGTAAGGTTCTCCCCTCGTACAATACCCACATCATTGCCTCCACAATGAATTAGTATGATGTCTGGGTGCCCTGTACTTCTCAGACTTAACAATTTTGGAAAAACCTGGAACCAACACATTCTCCGCAATCCAAAGTATTTAATGGTAAAATCTGTCATACCTAGGTATGTGCTAATATTTAGTTTCTCACAAAATGTGAGCAACCAAAACAGCCAACTGTCTCCAATCTGCCCCACAGTTTTTAAACCAGCCATGATATCTGCAGTATTTCTCTATTTCCAGGAAGATTATTGCTAGTTTGAATTTCTAGTACTTTGTATGAGCAGGGTATGTATGACGTGTGTGTTGTACTTTGTAATTGGTGGATGGTGCTAGACCTCCCCCATTGTAGCCATAGCTATATTAGAGCAAGCGACACGTCGTGCGTTTGTGGACATGTGGTAGCCGCAACCACACGACAATTTGGGTGGGCTGGCATCTTATATGCATTGAGTGTAATGGGGTATTGTAAAACACTAGGGGAGTGGAGGAGGACTATGACGAGTGGAGGGGGGGTTGGTAGGTATGTTGGGGAAAGTTTTGGAAGTTTGTTGCAGTAGAAATGCAATTTTGAATTCAAAGTGTTTGCAAATAGTCACGGCTACCAGCGGACGTGTAGGATAGGCACTAGAATAGTTGCGTCTATAAACAGCATGTGTGTAGGCGCGTCAACAATATTCTGTGTTTCATTCGTTGCAGCCCGAGCCGCGGGTATAGTTACAGCTGTGTCTATAAATGTACATTTTCTGTGCAATAATCATATGTTCATGTGCATGATACAGTACAGAATTTTATTTGTGTGTGTTATTTTATGCACTTAGTTGTTCATTTATTTATTTTATTTTGTATTGTATTAGCTGAACTTAAACAGCTTTTCAATATAATACAACAATCATAAAAACATAATTATAGTTTCAAAATTAACAAATATGATTTTCAATCAATATGAACTTTACAATCACTTTAGAGTCAAAATATTCCTGTAGAAACTTCCTGTATAAAATGTCATGAATCAATTTAAAAAATGCAATATCCATATTAACAATACCAACACAGTCATGAACAACAAATATCGAATCAAATCACCATTTTTTTGTTTAAGTCCAAACACTGGTAAAACAAGAGGGAAAAATGCAAAATCAAATGTGCACAAATTATGAGGACAAATTATGAGGACACACATTAGCTAATCAAACACTTTAAATTGCCCCTACGGTGTTCTTAATGTTACCTGAACATCTGAGTTAATACTATCTAAATTCAGAGATTGCAGACAATTTACAGTCGCCCACTGTATTATGTTCTTACCCGAACATAAAGGATACGACCAACGGAGATCCTGATCAATCTGTTCGATAACATTGAGACTGCTTTTTCAAAATGAGTTTTTCTTACATTATTTAACTTTGGACACTGGCAAAGGAGATGTTCAAGTGATTCAACTACATTCTGGTTTTCACAAAATCTACAGAAACTCAAAGAGCTAGATATTAGTTTCCTTCTTGCCTGTACTTGCCTAGTTGCACATAAGTCAAAGCGCACTCTTAAGAAGGCTGCTCTAAAAGCCACAGATGGGGATTTCAGCAGGTACAGTTCTGTCGCTTTCAGATGTTTTGGCCAAAATCTATATCGACACTGCTGGCGATATCTTAGACATTGCGTTCACGTGGATATCCAGTCGCATCTGTAGATTAGTGTTTTTGCCTTTTCCGGATTTGTGATCAGCATATCAATCGATCTACTGGCATCCGCTAGAATTGCATAGATTTTATCTGCATATATGTTCATTTATTTGATTTGAAGGTTTGAAAGCCAGTTTAGTTATATTTGGGACTTGCAGGAAAATGTGCATGTAGCGGCAGGTACAAATCGGAATCTGTATCCATGTCGAATAGCCGCGGCTATGAAAGATGCTAGGTGGGTTTGTGTCAGTTTCATTGTTTGTTATTGGTTGTTGTTACTTTTGTAAAACGCCCAAAGAGGAGGGCCAGAAACTAAGTTGGTCTGTTTCTCCATCCGTTATGGGGCTAGGAGACCCCAAAACCCAAGGAGGATTGGAATGTAAGGGTCAGCCTGAGAAACAACAAAAACAGAATTGTGGAGACTAACTCAACTTATGAACAGAGAGGTGAGAGACAGCCTGGTGTCCGGTCAAAGTTTCGACTCAAAAGGGTCGAATGACAAAAGGGTTGAGTCAATTCGACCAAAAACAAAAGGATCAAATTTATTTTTTAAATGTATATATTTTTTTGTTGCTTTAGTATAGGTAAAGAAATGTGTTTTTACACCAAAAACGGGAGTTTGGGGGGGACCCCCCCCCCCCAAAATAAAAAAATTTGACCCTTTTTTTCTGTCAAATTGACTCGACCCTTTTGTCATTCGATCCTTTTGAGTCGAACGTTTCACCTATAACCAGACAGCCTTGCGTCCTGCTGAAACAAGATCACGTTACAGAAGAAATATAATCTAAAGCTTGAAAGACACACACATGAATGTATGTCTCTTTAGTCAACAATGCTAATAACATACCTTACTAAAACCTCACCGCTCTTCAAACACCTCTCAAACCCTAACCCAACACAACCATACCTCTACCATGAAGAATCCCCCCACAAAGAAGCTATCTTGAGAGAGGTTTTGGACCTTTGACTGGTGCTGGGATACCCCCAGCAGGCAAGGATTTAGTCCAGAGCAACTGCGTGGGCCTGGGGTGTGCGCAGGGAAAAGGTCCGGGAGCAAGAGGAGATAGGGCGATCCTCGGGTGTAACGAGTGCCTCCAAACCCACATCCTACAAGAGGGGTAGGGTCACTCGGACAACTAAGAAAAGACTAAGGAAAGAAGGCTCACCTCAGTGGGGTGTCTGGTCCAGTGGCTGGTGGTGGAGGATCCCCTGTCCTTTTGAGGGCAGTAGAAGATTCACCGGACTGGTGCAGGGAGGTAAGGGACGCCAATCCTGGGGGGTGTGCCTGCCTGCTGGGCCTCAGACACAAACAACATCCTGTGACTTGAGAGTACTCCTGATGCAAGGAGAATAACATCCAAGGTCACCTACTGTGAATGGGCGGGGGTACCCAAGGGGAGACCTACCCGGAATAGCAGGACGCAGTGTATGGAGGTGAGACAGAAGTTGCCCACCAACAGATACGTACACGGCTGCCCTGGAATCAGACTCCTACCACAGCCGAGCATGGCTACTGCCCCAGAGGAATCCGCTGCCACTAAAAAAGATGTTGTGATTCCAAGATGGTCGCCAGTCACTGAGGCTGCACTGCCCCTGAGCTCTGCCCGGGCGGGAAACGAAAGGAGAAATGAGCTGCAATTATCCCAACCACAACGACACGTTTGCTCCTGTAAAGAGTAACCCGTCATCGTAAGCGCACTGAGGAGGAGATACCACAGAAATACTGTGGCGATCCCGGTACGTAATGGCAGCCTGAAAGTGAGGGCCTAAAAGAAAAGTAGCTGTGCTCCCGAGACCTTGGAGCAGACGGGCAGAGGTGCCGCTGGCTCGAGCGGAGCCCCTCGGACCGCACAATATCCACACTGAGGAAGAACCCCAATGGAGGAGCCGGTAACTGCAGCAGAGCAGCACCGTAGTGGCAGAGGGGAACAAACGGCCCGCAAAAGGGCACGCACCCAGAGGCGACAGCGGGTGCCGAGAAACGTGAGGAGCGGAGACATAGTGCAGGTGGCTCTGACTCCTCACCAGCACCACATATCTTGAAGAGAGTTCTCCCCAACCACAAAGCAGAGCCCCGCGGTGGGAGCTTGGCCGCCCACACTATGACTCAGCCAGAGCACCCGCAAAGAGGGACCTGCATCTCCCAACCCCACACGAGTCCTCCCGAGAACACCAGCAAAAGGAAAGCCCCCCTACATTAAAGTACATGGTCAATGAATAGCGCATAACAAGGCACGCAACGGAGGGGGTACTGCAGCCCCCAACACTTACCTGCAAGTCCAAGATAATGGCCCAGAGCGGCTAGGTGGGCTACTGGACCCGAATTGAGGAGAGGGCGAAGCGTAAAACACAAAATCTGGCAGAAACCCACAGCGCTGCAGCGCCCGCGCCCAAACCGCAAGACCCAGAAGGAGGGATCTGTGCCACACAGGGCCCCAGGGGGCATGAAGGGACAGACTAAATTTACAAGCACTGAGGTGGGAGCGAGAGAAAACAGAGCAAGCTGACCCCAAGAGCCACTAAAAACAGAGTGCAAATGGCAGGAAGGACTCATCTGGGGACACCCCGACCACCCCACAAAAGAAGAGCAGTGACAAATCCATCACGAAATCACCGGCCCCAAAGGGATCAGTGCCTAAACGACCTGGGAGGTACTGTAAACCCCACACAGAGGGTGTAAAGCCTGCACAGAAGCGTGACCCAGCAGCCCCTCACAATACTGTCGATAAAAGCTACCCAGAGCAAAACCCACACACTCCCTAAGCTCAAAAGTGGGAGAGGTGGACAGAGGCACTTGGAACCATCTAGAGGCCACCGCCCCGACAGCCCACCCATCTAGGGTGACAAGGTGAACACACAGATGCCAGGGATCAAATCCAGGAACACCCCGCTGAAATCCAAAGGCGCAACCAAGCCACAAGGGGGACAACTGGAGCAATGGTGGAGACAGCATCGACTTGAAGAACAGCAAAGCGAGGGTGCGACAGAGGAAAGAGACACCAGGAGAAGCACGGAGGAAGACACCAAGATGGCCCTGAACAAAGAATAGCTGCAGGAATGTTTAAATGGGATGGAAAGCAGAATGATGGAATCCCTCTAGGACCAACTTGGGGAAATAAGAGAGGAACTGCGATCCTCCCTACAGGAGGTCAGGAAAGACATTATAGACCTAGGGGATAGAGTGGACACTACCGAGGTGGGGCTTTCGCAGATTGCAGAAGAGACAAAACAGAAAAGCGTACTTCTCGAGCAGATCGCCAGACCGACACACAACCTAGAACTACAGGCTGAAGATCTCAAGAATATATCTTGTAGATCCAACATAAGGGTTAAAGGCCTGGTTGAAACGATCGAGTACAAAGACTTGAAAGAAACAATGCAGCACTGCTTCAGCAGTCTGTTACCTGGCACCCAACCGGAGGAAATACTAATAAATAGGGTGCATAGAGTTGAGCTCAAAAAAGGGGCCCCAGAACTAGGCCCAGAGACGTCAGCCTAGCAATTACCTCTTACATCACGAAGGAGGAGATATTGCGAGCAGCGAGGAAACATCAAATGGTCTCCATCAACTGGACGCAAGTCCCATTGTACCAAGACCTAGCTCTATCTACATTGCAGAAAAGAAGACTGATGCAACCAGTTACAAGGGCGCCAACCGCTAAAAAAATCACATACAAATGGCCGTACCCCTTTGGCTTGCTGTTTACCTGGGAGGGCAGACAGCAACGGATCTCCACCTGCGAAGAGGGAATGTCCCTACTACACATCGAGGAAGAAGAAACTCATGTGGACAAAGGGCCAAAGCAGAACCAGAAAGGGGAAGGATCCAGACAATGGGAATGGTCACCCAACACCAGCAGGAGGCGAAGTAAGGGCCTTACTCCAACTGGCCCACGACCGAAATGAAACCCAGAATCGGAAACGCACATAAGACAATGGCAAATAAAGGCGGCCCACGGTTTATGGAGGGAAGAAGATGATGAAACAAAGGGGACAGGAAAGGAGTAAGCCCGGACAAGGAGGGAGGTGGGAGTCATTTTGGAATCTGAGGCAGGATATGGAAATGTCTTGGCATGAGGGAAGATGGAGTGGATACGAGATCCAATGCCCCCAAGAGGGACTCTGGGAAGGTTCTAAGCAACCTTGGTCCAACGGACAGGGAACTGGGTGGAGGGAGGGAGGAATGGGGGAAGGTCGGGGTAAAGTTGAAGTTCTGGTAAAAGGGAACATTCCAAGGTATGGTCCACTAAATGCAGAAAAGCGCAGCATAAGCAGCTGGAAGAGACATAGTGAGCAATTGGGGAAAACGCAGGCACGGAAGGGATGACTGACCTAAACATCATAACCCTAAATGTACAGGGCCTAAACTCGCCGGTTAAGCGACGCTAATAGATCTCCAGGCGTCAATAGTCTTTTTACAGGAAACACACCTACTCCCTGCTGATGAAAAGTGGATGGCCCATAAAGCATTCCCGAGGCAATACTATGCTTCAGGGGGAAAAAGACCAAAAGCGTGGCCATATTTCTGGGGGCCAACGTAACATTTAAGAAACAGGTGCTGTACAAAGACAAGGAAGGCAGATATCTGCTCCTCAAAGGCACGCTAGATGAGCAGATTTATACATTAATAGCAATATATGCCCGAAACGATAAGCAGGACCTGTACCTAGGGGAAATACTACAGAAATTGTGAGGTTGGTGTGAGGGCCAAATAGTGATTGGTGCAGACTTCAATTGCATCATGGGCCCTACCGTAGACAAAACACTGCCGCCCACAGCTGCAGACCTGAGAAATGGACAAGCGCTAGGCAAACTCTTTAGGGATCTGGGGGTAGTGGAAACGTGGAGATTCTTCCACAAGCAAAAAAATAATCCACCCATTATTCAGTGGCTTACAGGGGGTACTCAAGAATTGATATTATACTGGTCTCGGCCACACTCATTCCCCAGGTGGGAAAAGTACATATTGGTGTTCAACATCTCTCCGATCGCCCTCCAGTCCCAGTAAATAGTAGATAGTAAAAGACACGAACAAAACCTGTAAAAGCTGGGGACTGAACAAAATGATATTGAGAGATATTGCACTTGGAGCACACATGGAGAAAATACTAAATAACTACTTTCAGAACAACGACAACAGAGAAACCAACTGGGTAGCGGTAGTCCGTGGGGAATTCATATCGCAGAACACGGCATACATGCGAGAAAAGGGCCTCATTAGCACAAATCTAGACAAACACAAAAATCACTGAGAGCACTCCGGAAAGCAAGAGCCAGTTAGAAGCCCATGTAGCAGACCAGACAGCACAGTCCATACTCTACACCAAACAGATATATTACGTTCAGGGGGGGGAAAGCCAACAGATTCCTAGTGGCCAAATTACATAAGCAAAGATCCCGTAACTACATCGTGCAGCTTCAAAATGGAAAAGGGGAACCCTGTGCATCAGAGGAGGGGAAACTGGAAATAGCTGAAAAATGTCATCAGGAACTGCTAAAAAAAAGAGAAACTCCATCCAAACGCACAAATAAATTATATGTCAAAATGTACCCTGTCCCAAATCAATGAGGAAGACAATGACACCCTAGAGGCCCCCATAACAGCTCAAGAAATAAGCAAAGCCATAACGAATTTACCCACCAACAAGACCCCGGGCCCCGACGGACTAGGGAACGGATATTATAAAACATTTGGTAATCAACTACTAGGCCCATTGACTAAACTCTTTAATCATAACTCTTTAATCATATAAGGTATAGCGGCACAGTCTCGGCCGACATGGGAAATTCAGTCACAGTCCTAATACTAAAACCAGGCGAAGACCCCACAGACTGCACCAGCTACCGACCGATCTCACTACTTAATACGGATGCCAAACTATACGCTAAAGTAATTGCAACGAGACTGATGAAGGTACTAACCAAAATAATCCATGAGGACCAAGCAGGCTTTATAATAGGGAGACACATGCAAGATAATATAAGGTGAGCAGTGGATGTCATAGATCTAGGAACCAGGACGGGGCAAAACATTTCTATTGCTGCACTTGATGCACAACGTGCCTTTGACAGCCTATATTGGACATACCTGAAGCTGGTCTTCATTAAGATGGTTCTGGCGAATTTCCAACTCCCTTCTACGACCTTCATGATCTACGGGAGAAACACATCCAATATAAAATACAGAGAGGCACACAACAGGGATGTCCCCTATCCCCTCTATTATTTGCCATTGCAATGGAACCTATAGCCGAAATAATTAGACAGGACCAGGAGGTGAGGGGAGTGACCTATGGAGGGACAACGCACAAGTTAGATTTATATGCTGACGACATCCTCCTTTTCCATAGAGACTCCACAAACACACTTCTGAAAGGACTTGAAAAATTACAAGAATTCTCCATGGTCTAAGGCTTCATCATAAATTTCACTAAATCTAAGGCCCTAAATACAACGGAAGATGAGGGGGAGATCGTCAGACTGAGAGCATTATACCCCCTAATCTGAAAAACTGGGCAATAGAATACCTTGGAATACAATTAACAAAAGATTACAACGGCTTATATGGGGCAAACATAATTCCCCTATGTAAACAACTGAGGGAATACTTACACAAATGGGATGCCCAGGAATTATCCTGGTTTGCAGGCTTAGCGACAATTAAAATGACACTGCTACCCCACCTGCTATATGTGGTGGGCTCTCTTCCGGTGGCCATTGCCCCCAAAATGAGTAGAACGCTACAGAAAGAATGAACTGCTTTTGTATGGCACCGGAAAAAACCCAGAATACAAACTAACATGCTGACTAGACTGCCAATTCTGGGAGGACTTGGGGTTCCTGATATCGAGAGGTATATTCTGGCTGCCCAAATTGCACCAATTTTCAAATGGATGGGGAGAGACAGGCCAACTGGTTAGATGGGAATTAAACAAGAGGTGACCACAATCCCCCTGGGGACACTACATGCGCTGCAAGCAAGGGCCAGAGGGACCAAGGGTCAGCTGCTGGAAGCCACTAAAATATCGCTTAGAGGATGGGATGGAGCACTCTGGCACCACCACATCACACCGGGCCTTGGATCCTTCACCCCAATAACACATCATCAGGATTTCACACCGGGCAAACAAAACAAACTCTGGATAACTGGGAACAGACACAAAAAATGGTCTTAAAGGACCTTTTTCATGGAGACAGGGTTGCCCTCTTCCCCCGGCTCTATTCGCACTCTCCTTGGAGCCCCTAGCCCAGAGGATCAGAGAGGACCCTCTAGTAGAAGGAATCATGGTGGAGGGTGTGAATTACTAGGTTGCATTATATGCTGACGATGTGCTCTTGCACGTGAGGAACCCCTAAGCCTCTACATCCCGAGTACTCTGGTTGATTGAGCAGTATGGAGCCCTCTCAGGTTCTAAGATTAATAGGGCTAAATCAGTCTTTTTCCCTCTTGATAAGGACAGGGACGGAGACATAGATAGGTTTACCCCACTGGGGATGCTGATTAACCTGGGCAAGCTGAGATACCTGGGGATCAACCTCACGAGGGACACAGGAAACCTCTTTGACGTCAACATCCCCGCACTCAGGGCTAGATTTTTGGCTGATCTGGTAAGATGGGGAAAGCTGACCATATCATGGCTCGGGCGCCTCAATGCCCTTAAGATGGTTTGCCTCCCAAGGTTCCTTTATGCGTTTCAGATTCTCCTGATCCGGGTCCCTGAAGCATTCTTCTGGGAGATAAAGGGGGCGATGTTGAGATTCCTCTGACAGGGGAAAAAAGCGAGACTATATTTTGAGGTCCTAACCTTACCGAAAGAAAGGGGTGGAGTGGGGCTCACGAATATGAAACTTAACTACAAAGCGGCACAGCTGAGGGTCCTCATACCCCATCTTAGAATGCAGAGGGACTTCCAATGGGTCGGTCTGGACAATCTCTACCTGTCCCCCTCCATTGTGGGGGAATGGCTGTGGGTGCCAAGGGGTAAGCTCCCCTGCAGAATACGGGACCACCCGATTGTGGGAACCATATGGGATATATGGCGACAGGGTACGGAAATGCATGGGGTAACAACGTGGCCCTCTCCCATGAGCCACCTGTGGGTGCCTGGTGTGCGAGATGTGATACCAAACCCCGAAGGATTTCAATTATGGTTTGAGGCAGGTCTAGAAAGGGTCGGTCAACTGTGGAGGGATGGCATATTTATCACTTTAACAGACCTGGAGGGGGAGTTGGGCATTGGTACTCCCTCAGTATGTTCATACCTTCAGCTAAAGGGGGTGATGGAATGGAGGGAAAATGGACAGACGGAATATAGAGGGACCTTACCCCCTTCGAGAAACTCTTAGACAAAAGTATGGAAATGAAGGGTTTGATTTCGGCTATTTACAGGGAACTCGTGGTGGCTGAGACCAGGTCTACCGAGAAATTGAGACAGACATGGGAGCGAGATATGGAGAGGGAAATAGACCCCGACCTTTGGAGAAGATTATATAAAGGGGCTGCTCAGACATTGATCTCGAGCCAATATAAATTGCATGCTATCAAGCACCTCCGTAGGTGGCAGTATAACCCGGTCAGGCTCTCAAAGATGTTTCAGACGATGCCCCCAAATAAAAGTGTTCTGGGATGAAGTACTGGGCTGGACCAAAGAACTAGAGACGATCCACAGAACCATAACTCCCTTCTTGATCTTGTTTGGGTTGGAGGAAGTTGAGGGCGAACTGAGCAGGTTGACAGAGTTTGCAGTGCCCCTGCTGCTTGCAGCATGGGCCTGCCTAGTGATGAAGTGGAAATGTGCCCAGATTCCATGTGAAAGGGATTGGATTAACGTGGCCCTGAATATTTGCATTATGGAAAGAATAACTTCTGGGGCTCCATGGGAGGGACTTGCCACATGAGCGGATCTGGGGAGGATTTATGAATAAATACTTGAAAACTGTAACGTAGAGATTGCCAGGCATGAAGGTTGATTGAAAGAAGTACAGTATTTAGCCGGACACGGAGCTGAAGGAGTTAGCTCCCCCTCGGGGCATACTTTTAGTCAGACAACATTTCAGGAGGGAATAAAACACCCTGGAGGCGGCCAAGGACATATCTGTGCTACATTTATACAATAACTGCCATCTCAACTCAATCTAGTTGTGGTTTAAAATAGTCAAAGAAGACACCGTTTCGGGGAGCGAGGGGGCGGTAACCGGGTGGGGGGCGAAAAGTAAGTTAACAGTTGAGGGATGCGGACAGGGAGGGTTTGTGTAAAGGTTGTTCAATGCTGTTTGATTTCCTTGTCTGTATCATTTATTGTTCTTGATGTATGAAAACGTGCAATAAAAGAAAGTAAAAAAAAAATACTAAGCATGACAGGTAATCTGACGTTGAGCGATTAACTTTAGCCACTGGTAAATTGTGGCATCTCCCTTGACTACCCATTCGTAGCATCCTTTACACATGACTTGAATCTTGTAATGGTCGGGTGTCGGCAACAGAGGAGTCAGTGTAGTGGATACCACTGCTGATGTAGACGTTTCATTTACACTTGGTGTTGTTGCTGTACTGGTGGTTGGATGTTCTGAAAGTGGTACTGATATTCGTCTATTCAAAGAATGGGACACATGCATTTTTCTTTTGTGATGTTCATGGGCTTTTCAATATTCATCATCGACATCATCCCAATGGACTCTCACCAGATGGTTAATCATTATTGATGTTCCCAGACTTGTAGAGTCTTGTTGCAGAAGGTGCACAGTACCTCTTCCACCTCTTTCCTATATTGGTGTTCCTTCACTTAAAAAAAGCGCCAACTGTCTGCAGTTTTCTTCATGCCTCTGGGCTTCTTCCTTGGTGGTGAAGGATTATCCACCGTAATGATAACCGTATCCAAACTGCTTCTACTGTCATGGTCAGATATGTTGCAATATCCTAGCGGGGAGGAAAAGGTGCAGAGCTGCAGCGTGTATTATGATTGGCTGATGTATTTTTTGAGAATAGGCATAGCCAAGTCACAGAATTGGTATGTCTCATTGGCTTATTCGTGCTCCCGGGTTACGTTGAACGGCATGGGCGTAATCACGTCCATATTTTGCAAAGTGTGATTGGTTCGTTTGTTTTTGCGTATAACGCGTGGGCGCGGAACCACAGCACGTGAAACCATTGGCTGCCTTACTAGGCGCAAAGATGCATAGCCGTGTCGAAGGATGCAAACGTTCTATTGGCTCATTTCAGACACGCAGGATACCTGCACTCCTCCAGTCGTGTAGCGTAGCCGCGCATGTATCTTTAGTAGACGCAGCTATAAAAAATTGTTAAAAAATAGATATAAATATATCTACATATACATTGGCAGTAGTCTAGTAAATGTTTATTTTGGAATATATTGCAGTTACTAAGATTTTAATAACTTTTCATGAACAGTACATATACATGTGCACACTCTTTTTTGTAAAAGAAAAGGTGTATTTGGGGGGGGGTATGGGGTTCTTCAGTTGCTTTTTAATTTATTTTGTAGACATAATACAGTGTTTTGATTAGCTGAATTGTGTGTATTATTAATGTGAATTATGTATGCAATAACAAAATCCTTGAAATTCAAGGGAAAACTTTAGTTGCAGGGAGGGTAAGGTGAGAACATAATGCAACAAAACCCCTGAAATTCAGCTGAAGCCACCTTAACTTCGCGCCCCCTGTTGTGCAGCCTATGATCACAATCATGACATCACAGATCACATCACTGATGACATCACTAATTACATGTTGTATGAGAACACTGATAGCATTTCAAATCACATCACTGATGCCATCACTGGTGACAATACTTAATACATTACAACAATAACTGGCCTTAAGCATGGCCTTCAGCCATGGTCAGTGTGCATGGTCAAATATATTTTAACACATGAATGGGTACTAGTCATGGCCTTCAGTTATGGACAGTGGCGACAACCTTCATCCATGTGCACTGAATATTTTAAAACACTAACAGTCTACCAATCATACACTTTGGCCTTTACCAGTGGTACAGCTTTCAACCGTGTCCATCGTATATTATATACACTTGTCCGGCACTAGCCATGGACATTAGCACAATACAGGCCGGTGGCCACTATCTGGCTGTGCCCACTATATATTCTAACATATAAATGGGCCACTATGCATGGCCTTGGACTTTGAGCAGTTTGTACATCTTTTGGCCAGGCCCACTGTATATTTTACAATAATAAAATGCAATAAGCTGTGCAGTAGGACCCCAGCCGGCCCATAGGACTGACTGGGGGTTTCCCAACAGCACTTTAAGATGGGCAGCAGCACCCTTCAGATGGATGGGGATGCAGATTAATACTGTTGCATCAAATCAATAAGGACAACTCGATAGTTTGGCAAAGGAAGTCAGTTTAATGACAAGTACAAAAAACAGGGAGTTCATGAATATCAGCAATCGCTCGATCTTCCTTCTCGCTTCAACTCCAATTAATTTCAGAAAAACATAGTATTTATAACAAAAACTCGTCATCACTGACGTGTAACTCTTAAAACTTTAGCATGCAACTCTATTGGTTCTAGCAAGGTAACTTTAATATAGGCACTATATCTGTATATGGTAATGGGGAGTGGGGATTGGATAAACACTGTCAGGTGGGGCATCTAAGCCCTTCCTTCAAAATGGCTACTGTAGACGTCATTAAAAGTACGATGTCTCATTGGTTCTACTAACTATAGGACTCTAGATTACTTGGTCCACTATGATTGGGTTGGCATCGACCCCACTCATACTTTTCCACTCGCTTAGCAGCGTTCAGAATAGCCGGCCAAGTACAGGGAGTTCGTCTGCACCCCCAGTTTCCCTCCAGTTATTGCTACAAACAATCATAACTTCAGTGGTCATGTGTCAATTCTTTGTGGTTGGCCTCGAGACTGCTTCTTGGTCTGGAAAAGTTAAGGCGTCTGTGCATGGCACAGGTCCATGCGTAGGTGTGAAGGTTTCATCCCTTCTTGCTCGTCTGGTCACGTGATTTCAACACCATGAAATCGTCTTATTCTTCATGCAATTTCGTGTATTTGATTTTATTCTGCCAGCCATCTGCCATCTGTGGCTTATCTTGACCTTTCTGAACAGGATACTCTGTTCTTCTTCTCATTAATTGTATCCACTGTTGGTCTATTTCAGCTGATACGACCTTGGCTTCTTGGCATGATTTACCTTCATCTGAGTTTCTCTCCGTCTTTAATTCTCGATTTGTTTGCTGCAAAGCTCTCCTCTTGAGACCTTTAGTAACCTTTGGTTGATTCTGCTCTTGTGCATAGTGGAAGTATACTTATATAAAGTGCTCCTTTTGAGGTAGATATGTATAGGTGGCACTTGCCGCAATCTATTTTACTACTAATCATAAGCAACCCTCACGATTTCTTGCTTTTTGTGGTTCCTTGCATATGTACACTTTTAAACTAACTGAATATCTTCATCGCGCATGTGGCATTATTTCTGACATCTTGACCTCAATTATTTCACTTTAGGCTCAGGATGTCACTTATCTATGGTGTTTTGTCTCTTTTCATCATTCACAGGTCCTCATATCTTCTATATGTGAGTCAGTCCGGGTTCTTGTGACGTCACCATTCGTCTTCCTTCAGTATCTTTTTAGCTTCTTCAGGGATTGCATTCTTGCAATCGTCATTTTGTCTCATGTGTCGATATAGTTCCTCAATGGGTACCTTACTGTCCAGGTTTTCTTAGATGTCGGTACTTCAACAGGTGCTGTTCTTCTGATAGGTACTGGACAGAGCCCAACTGCGGCTCTCTGCTGGTTTATTTGCTCATCATACGTCACATATTTGGGCGTGAAGGTTCCTGGTACTTCAACATGGGGGGTTGGAGTGTGAATCGAGCTTGGCACCTCCTCTAAACTATCCCCTATGGGCGATTCATCGACCACTTTCACTTCTTCCTTGGTATCCACCTTTACTTCATCCTCTGGATCCACTTTTACTTCATCCTCTGGATCCACACATAGAGGTTTGAAGAAATATACCTTTGGGGTCCATATCTTTATGACTCCCTTCAAGCTTCCTGCTGTTCTTACGTGCTCATCTTTGTTCCAAGTCATTAATTGACATTGGCCCTCATTACGACCCTGGCGGTAAGTACCGGTAAGTACCGGTCATTACCGGCATGGTGCAATTACTGTGTCCGTGCTGGCAATAGACCGCTAAAAGCGGCCCATTACGAGTTTGCGAGCACAAGCTTTGCGCCATGCCGGTAATGAACTCACCGCCATGCCGCTAAAGGCCGAAAAATCCCCCTTTCCGGCATTGTATGCAGTGGAAATAGCACCTACGGCATCCTAGCCATTGGCATTAGAGGTCAGCGCTAATAGCGGTCACCTCAAATAGCGGCAACCGCTATTAGCGGTGACCGTAAATAAGCAGATCCGGAAGTAGCATCATCGCACAGGAACGGGAAAGTGCACGGCGGCCATCTTTAAAAACACAATCCATTGCCATCAACCACAACCAGGAGTCATCTGACCCCCAGAACTCCCATACACCTCAACCACCACTATGGCACCCACAACAGCCAGCATCAACCAAGTGTCGGCAGCAGAAGGGACTGCATCAGCTGCAAGCAGCACAATTGGCGAAACGGCTGCCACAGCAGCAATCTCCGATGATGATGAAGGGGATGTTCTGCATGTTGCAACTCCCCACACTGGCCCCCTGCATTCCCCACACATGTCCCCATGCAGCCTGCCCGACACCAGCATGCACGGGCTGTCTCCGGCTAACTCATGGCCGGCAACCTCCAGCCCACCCACAACTGTGCACGAGGAACACAGTATTTCGGGCACCCCTCAAACATCCACCCCAGCCCCAAACACCCAAGAGGGGATCCAAGACATTGTAAGGCGCCAGCAGCAGCTCACTGGCCTCTTGACACAGCAAATTACTGAATGTGGTAGTGTAAGGGAGGACATCCGTGAATGTGCTGATTCCCTGAAGTCAGCTATAGAGTCGAGCTCAAAGGACATATGCGCAGAACTGGCCGCAGTGCGGCACGTACTGTCTGAGATGGTGGCAGCAATGCGGGACATGCGTCCATCCGAGCAACCAAGTACATCCTCAGCTGCTAGTTCCACCACGAACAGCCCCGTGTGCAGGTCTGGCAGGAACCTATGGCGATCAGACTGGTGCTGGAAGAGGGGGATGCCAGTAGGCACAGCCTTGCGTACTGGTGCCATGTGGTCCACTGGTGGACAGTACTGCACACCATGTGTTGGGGAGTTGAGGGGGAGAGGGGAGTGGGTGTGTTGGTGAGTTGAGGGGGGAGGGAGGAGTGGGTGTGTTGGGGAGTTAAGGGGGGAGTGGGTGTGTTGGGGAGTTGAGGGGGCAGGGGTAGTGGGTGTGTGGGGTGGAGGGCTTGTTCACTTAGTTATGCTTCTTCAATACACATTTTGGTTACTCATAATTCACATGTGTGGACATTGCTTATTGCTTTATTGGTTAACAGTCTACAGTGTCCATGTCCCTGACACACCCAGTGCCCCGAGTGCCATCTCCATGAAACACCCCCCATTCATGTGTGCTAGAAACATTGGTTGATCAGAGTCTGACGCATGGCACGTCTGTAACGCTCACCTGTCTCCCACGGAGGCGCTGGTCTGGTCTGGGTTGCTGTGGCCTCTTCAAGCGTGATGCGCAGAATTCGGACCACCGATTGAACAGGACCCCCAAATCTTGCTTGTCGGGCCCGTAGGAATATCCTTCTGCAGATGAGAAAGGGGATTAACTGTCTGCTGAATAGTGTGCTTGCTCCCCCCTTCCAACCTTCGTTCTTCTCTGATTCCTCCAAAACCCCCGGTTTAAGCTCACCTTATGGTTTGGAAGGATGAACTCTCCATCCTGCTTCTGGTGCAGGGGCGCGCGTTCGTCCAGTTACTTGACTGGTTTCAGAATGGCGCTGGCACATCCACTTGACTTTTCTGAGCGATACGCCGTAAGTATGAAGATGCAAAAGTGTGAGCCTCCTTTTATGTTGTCTTTTCTGTCCTTTATTTCAGGTGCAGAACAAAGGCGATGCGTTGAGGGTTAAATTGCTGGTGGTAAATCAGGTGAGTTAGTGATGAGGGCGACCCCTCTAAATGTCTTTATAATTCCCCAGTAATGTCTTTTGTCCTTTCCCCATAGGGGCCGGTGTGCGGTACCTGCCAAAGATGCGGCGCCGACCCGAGATGTGGAATGGTTCACCAAGAAAAGCCGGTAAGTAATATGGCTGAAAATGTCCTTTCCCCGTAGGGGCCGGGGTGCGCTACCTGCCAAAGATGCGGCGCCGACCCGAGATGTGGAATGGTTCACCAAGAGAAGCCGGTAAGTAATATGGCTGAAAATTCGGCTTTCCCCTTGTATTCCCTTGCTCACCTTTTGTCTCTTCTTCTCTCCCCTAGGTGCAGAGATGTGGTGAAAGGTGCTGAGAGCCGCGATGGAGCCGGGCGGCGTCTCGGGAACAGGTGAGTGAAGTGCGGCGCTGCAGCGAGCAACGCGGTGCTTTTAAATGGAAGTCTTCCTTCAGGAATGCTGGCGTGAAGATTCTGGATGCAGGTAAGAAGGTTGAATAAGTTCTTGGTTTTCACCTTTCTCTTCTCTTATTCCCTTACAGGTGTTCCGGGTTCGAGGCGGGCGTGGCTGGAGTCCAGGTGCAGGAGCAGACACGGTGAGCGTTCAGCTGCTGGGATTCAGAACAACGCAAAGCACGTGTGGCTGTCCGGGCGTGGCTTAAATAGCTTTGGAAGAAGTTCCAGGTGAGTATTCTTCCACAGCCCCACCCAAGTAACAAAATAGTTCCTTCAGAAAAATAGTCCCTCCTAAGCCTCATTTGGCTTGGTTCTTCATGCAGCATGGTCTGCATCAGGTGAGTGTGCAGCATGGTCTGCTTCGGGTAGGTGCACCAAACACTTCCCCTTATGAGCCTGGCGCCTATGGCGCCAGGACTGATGTCCAACATGAGCCTGGCGCCAACGGCCAGGACAGAGTCCAAAGAGCCCCTATAAAGTGCTGCTGGGCTTTTACCCGGGGGCGTGATGCCTGCTCCCGGGGGTGCTGGGCCTGGCCTGGTGCTCTGGGGGTAGGCATCATGACAACGTCCCTCCGGTGCATCGCTTCCTCCCTGAGGTGCTGCCCCATCCCCACCTTCCTCATCCTCTTCGTCAGGTGGTTGCAGTTCAGCGTCAGGGGGCAGGGGCACATTCCGTCTGATGCACATATTGTGTAGCATGACACATGCCATGACGATCTTTGCCACCTTCTCATGGCGGTACAGGAGTGCCCCACCAGACCTGCTGAGGCAGCGAAACCGTGCCTTCAAGAGGCCAAATGTCTGCTCAATCACCACACGGGTTTGTGTATGGGCACGATTATAATCCTCATTGTGCCTGTTCTGTGGGTTCCGGACTGGGGTAAGGAGCCACCTCTTCAATGGATAGCCTGCATCACCTGCATGTGGGCAACAATGTATGTGTAAGTTATCACATCATATTTGACCTCATTAAGTGACACCATGGCATGCATTTATTTCTTAATTTCAACCCCATTTCCATGCATGAATGGAGACACACGATGTGACTGCTATGTGTGTATTCCTCTTATGGACTGGTTTGCATGCCATCAACTAGTGGGCGCAGGGGGCTCCAGTTCCTTGTGAGTGCCCATGCACTGTGTTAGTCCACAGCAGTTGTTTCTGTGATTTGGCAGATGTCCAGTAATTTGTATGCTTTCATCCTGGCACTGTTGATGTCAGCCTCATGATGATCTCACTACGCACAACAAATGGTGTCATGCAATTCAGTTGGGCTTCTGTGTCAGTGTAGTGGTGTATTGATGTATTTGACCCTCATGTGACTCCTTTGTACGCAGTAATGGGGGACTGTCCTTTCAGTTGATGGTGTTTGGTGCTGTGTATTGGCTATAGTCATTGCTTGTAGCTGCATTTTGTTGAGGCGTATGCAGTCTGATTTGGTACAGTGCACATGCAGATGGCTGTGGAATGGTCGTGACACTGCTTCATTTACATGGTAGGGCTGCTTACATCTTGCATTATGTGGTCAGGTGTCAGCTCCAGTTTGGGCTGCTTTGGGGTATGAGCATGCTCCATTGCCTCTGGCACTCGCAGCCAGGTGAAGTATGCTTCTCTCCCCCACCATCTCAGCCAGGTGACGTATGCATCTATACCTCAATCACCTACCCACATAACATTTCCATGGGCATAACCTGCGACTCACCGAGAAGCCAGGATCTCTGCCGTGCATGTCGCTCCATGTAGCGTGGTTTTGTGGAGTTCCACAGGACCATTGAATCATGGGTTGATCCGGGGAATCGGGCACAACAATGTGTGATGATCCTGTTCGAGTCACATACCATTTGCATGTTGATTGAGTGGTATAGCTTACGGTTGCGGTACACTACCTCCATGGCATGTGGGACCACCAATTCCACATGGGTGCAGTCGATGGTGCCAATGCAACCAGGTATGCCGGCCATTGAATGGAAACCTACTTTGGTGTTTGAGATCTCCTGGGCAGACCGTGGTGCGGAAATGTGGTCGTCTGTGTGCTTGAGCAGGGCATCAAGCACTTGGTTCAGCGTGCATGAGAATAATGGTTGTGAAATGCCATGCAAGTGCCCCACTGTGTGCTGGTAGGTGCCTGTGGCCAGGAAGTGGAATACAGACACTACCTTCAGTAGGGGTGGGTTGGCAGGGCGTGTTTCAATCAGGCTGACAATGTCGTCATGTATCATGTCCACAATGGTGGTGATGGTGTCCCGATCCATACGGTACAGGGTGTGGATCTGCTCAGCGGTTAGGTTGAATGGACTGGCTCTGATGCGTGGGATTGGGGGCTGCCTGCGTGGTGCCACTGGCTGTGCTGGTGGGGCATGCTGGCCCTGCCTTGCGCATGCCCTCCTTCTCCTCCTGCGTCTCCTCTGTGCTGCCTGTTGTTGTTGTTGTTGTTGTTATTGTTGTAGCACTTCCACTGCAATCAGGTCCTCCAGCCCCAGCATTGCTAGTAGTATTGGAATCATTGTGGAGTGTGACTGGGTGTGGGAAGGGGTGGGGTGTGCTCCTTTTGTGCTTGCCCAGTCTGTATTGCCTCCACCTGTGCTGATTGTGTGCACCTTCGGCAGTTGGGAGCACTGCACATGGCCGTTTACGGTTGGTCCGCGATGGCGGTATTTGCACCATGGCGGTAAGGTACTTTACGGCCTTCACAAGGGCGTTAATTGCATGTCCGTGTGACTCGTATGGCATGGGAGGTCTCGTGCCCGCGCCCTTTGCGCTTTTAGTGGCACCGTTAATTACGGTGCCGCTAATAGCGCTTAATCGGGTCAGAATCGGCCGGAGCGGTAAACGATGCCGGTAATTCTTTACCGGCATCGTTTTTCACTTACCGCCAGGGTCGTAATGAGGGCCATTGTCCACTTGGACTACAATAGATCCATTTTCCCACATAATTTCTATGTTTCCTTGGATATCGAAACTTTTTTTATAATGGTGCATAAATGCTGGCTTTCACAAAGTCTTTTATTTCTTCATCAGTCAGGTCCTTGGGCTTCCAGTCTGACTCGACATCAATCATGATCTTCATCCCTATGTCCTTTTTCACAGTTTTCTGGCACTGAGAGATTATTATCTTGATAACACAGAATCCGAGCAATATCATCACTAGCAGGGCTCCTAGGAATTGGAATGCATCTGCCATCCACTGTGGAACCCATGAAAATAGTGATCCAAGCCAACTGTCGTCATCAATTCCATTAGTTTCATCAATCATTTGATTCTGTAGTTTCGTCAGCATACCTATGGCCTCTGTTAAGGTTCCATTTTCGTTATCGTGAGATGGTATAAATGTGCAACATGATTCTCTGATTTTTGCACAAACACCTCCATCCATAGCTGTGATAATGTCAAGATATATCTGACATGATCATATATATCTGTTCTGGAGAGTCATTAGTTGAATCGCCCTTAACTCTTCCTTGAATGCATTGAATCCTTTTATTGTCGTGTTGATGGTCTGCAGTAACTCGCATCTGGTTATCTGCAACCATTTAGTATTTCCTCCAACCTGAACTCTTGGCATCAGAATTGTCGTGAACACTGATGAGGTGAGGCTGAACAGGCTGTGTTCATACGGGATCACATGAAAAGATTCTTCTGATTTGGCAGAAAAGTAATTTTCTCTCTTCATTCGGCTCATCAGTTCCACAGATGTCATTTTTCTCAGATGAGCCTCTGCTTTCGGGAAACTGTCAATATTCAGATCACTTTTCAGAATCACCAATGCTGTCATGATCCATCGATCACGCCCCTTCTGGTCTTCCTGGTTCCTGGCACGTCGGGGGTTACTCGCTGTAGTACACCCAACATGGCCACATACACGGAACGCGGTCTATCGACCTTTACGTCCTATGCAGCACATTTCATAAATTAGCTACTCCTCTGCGGTTCCGCGCATCTCAACGCTACCGATAGCTGTGGCCTGATGTGCTCCATAGTTCGTACTCCTGAACTGTGTTGCTTCCTGGTCCCCTGCCCTTCCTCCTTCTCCTTTCCTACTACCTTCCTTGATCCTGTCTCTTCCGCGTTCCGGGCAGACCGCCTCCGTGTGCTGTCTCCATTCCAGGCTTCCTGGAGTTTCCTAGATCCCGGACGAAGAAGCTGATCGAATCCTGGAATCCAAAGACGGCCGAGCGGGTTTGTACAAGACCCGAACTGCTGAAAAGAAAACCCTGACAAAGGACCCCGCAAAAAAGAGAAAACAGGTGAGAAAAGGGGATACCTGTGACAGATTGAGACGCCACCTGACCGATCCCGATACAGACATGGAAGCGGCCGTCCAGGATCTTATGCGTGGCATGCAAGAGCTGACGACCGAAGTGCAAAACCTAAAGGTGGAAAACGCTGCGTTAAAACAATTGGTTTTATCCCGTGATTCCGCCACGAAGGAGAGTGTAATTCTAGGCGGCGTCGTTGATAAGTACGACGGTTCAGCAAAGATCCTTCATGGATTCCTAGATTCTTGTTTGGTCCACTTTACATTTAAGCCATATTATTTTTCTACGCCCAGGGCTAAAGTGGGTTTTATAATCTCGCATCTTTCCGGGAATGCCTTGACTTGGGCCACCCCATTGGTTAACTCTGCTGATGCTCTCCTGGATGACTACGACGGCTTTATAGAGGCCCTCAAGACCATGTTCGAACCGCCCGGAACACGTTTACAGTGCCCAGGAACGTCTACTCGACTTTCATCAGGGTACCAAGGACTTTCTCACGTATGTCACACGCTTCAAACAGCTGGCTAAGGAAGCGGATTGGTCCTCTGAAGCTTGTTTTACTTTATTTTCGAAGAGGGCTAAACGAAGAGATCAAGGACGAACTAGCCAGAGTAGCATGCCGGGGTGTCATGAACCATCGAATTCGCCCCTTCTGGGCTTCCTGGTCCCTGTCACGTCGGGCCTTACACTCCATAATACTACCAACATGGCGGCAAGCTCAGCACATTGCTCGCCAGTCTTCACATTCTATGCAGCGTCCTCTATAAAGAAGCCACACCACCGCGGCCCCGCGCGTCTCAGCGCTGCTACTAGCTGTGATCGGACGTGTGTTCCGAACGTTCTCTAGTGCTACTTGCTATCCCCTGGTCCCTGGATTCCCTTCTTCCAACTTCTTCCCTCTTTTCTACTTCCCGGAATCCCTGTGCCGCTTCCGCGTGCCCCCATCACCTTCTTGAATACTCCTGGAGTTTCCCGTGATCCTGGACATCGAAGCTGAATGTAATCTGGAAGCCGAGGACGGCCAAGCAGGCTTATTTAAGTCCCGAACCATACGAAAGAAGACTCCACCAAAGGAGGACATCAGGCAACATAGACAGGTGAGAAGGGGGAAACCTGTGACAGATTGAGACGCCACCTGACCAAAGTCGATACAGACATGGAGGCGGCCATCCAAGATCTTATGCGTGGCATGCAAGAACTATCGACCGAAGTACAGAACTTTAAAGCGGAGAACGCCGCGCTGAAACAATTGGTACTCTCGCGCGACTCTGCCTCAAAGGACAGCGTACTATTGGGCGGCATTATTGACAAATATGACGGCTGTGCAAAAACTCTCCGAGGATTCCTGGATTCTTGTTTGGTCCACTTTAAACCTTATTATTTTGTCCACCCCCAGGGCTAAAGTGGGCTTTATTATTTCTCACCTCTCCGGGAACGTCCTAGCCTGGGCCACACCATTAGTTAACACCGGAGATTCTCTTTTGGATGATTATGATGGATTCATTCAAGCACTAAAAACTATGTTTGACTGCCCAGATCAGGTCTTTAGTGCTCAAGAAGGTTTACTCGATTTCCAGCAAGGCTCTCAGGACATGCTCACCTACGTAACTCGATTCAAGCAATTGGCTAAAGAAGCGGGTTGCCCTTCTGAAGCTTGCTTCACCCTCTTTCGAAGAGGGCTAAATGAAGATGTTAAGGATGAATTAGCCAGGGTAGCACTTCCTAGTTCTTACCAGGCACTTATGGATCTTGCTCTACAAATTGATTTCCGAATCCAGGAAAGAAAGGCAGCGAAAAGGAAAACCAAGTCAACCATACAAAAAAATCCTCTTGTGAGCCCTTCAAAATCCGAAGATTCTCCTGCTCCTACAAATGAACCCGAACCCATGCAGCTAGGGGCCTTCTGTGGACCCATATACCCCCAAGAAAGGCTGAGAAGGATCCATACTGGCTTATGCATGTACCGTGCCTCGGACAAGCATTTAGTCAGAGAATGTCCCTTAGCCCCTCCACGGCGTTTGGGAAACGCCAGCTCCCGATCCTAGATGGAGCTCAGTTTCGGGAGAGAGATACAGGCTCCACATCTATACCATCCTTGAACTCTCCTGGACAAAACTCCCTGGTAGTCTTACAGGCTTTTCTATCGTCATCTAAGAAGGAATCCTACCCCATTCTGGCACTAGTGGACTGTGGGGCCAGGGGAATAATCATAGATCAGGAATGGGTCCTTAAACACCATATTCCTTACGAATCCCGGAACGTCCAGCAACCTGTAGAAGCAATTGATGGAAGACCTCTTTCTTCTGGACCCATAACCCTTCAGACTAAGGAAATTGAGCTTGCTATAAACCATCACCGAGAAAGGATAAAGTTTGACATCATAAAATCTGCCCATTACCCAATGGTTTTGGGAATGCCCTTGCTACAAAAACACAACTCATACATCAATTGGACAGCTGGTTCCCTGTTCCTAGGTTCCGAATTTTGCATGTCCCATTGTCTGCTCGAGGATCCTTCACCGACAACATCAGAAGAACATTCAACAACTCAGCAAGATCCTCTTATGGTCTCCAACATCATCCAGGTTTTGGGAATGCCCTGGCTACAAAAACACAACCCATTCATCAATTGGACAGCCGGTTCCCTGTTCCTAGGTTCCGAATTTTGCATGTCCCATTGTCTGCTCCAGGATCCTTCACCGACAACATTAGAAGAACATTCAACAACTCAGCAAGATCCTCTTATGGTCTCCAACATCATCCAGGTTCCTAAAACCTACCAGGAATACACTGATGTGTTCTCTTCTGCTATTGTCCAAGCCCTGCCACCCCATAGGCCTGAGGACTGTGCTATTGAAACTGAACCTTCAGCCGTGATTCCCTTTGGAAGGATGTTCATCCTGTCTGAACCAGAGAAAAATGCCCTTCATGAATACCTAGATACTAACCTAAAAAATGGCACCATACGCCCATCCAAGTCTCCGGCTGGAGCTTCATTATTTTTTGTTCCTAAAAAAGACACCAAGGAACTCAGACCTTGTCTTGATTATCGAGGTCTTAATCAGTGCACCCTTAAGGATCGTTATCCATTACCCTTGATCTCAGATATCCTGGAAGCCGTAAGAGGAGCCGTAATATTCACCAAATTGGAACTTAGGGTTGCTTATCACTTGATTTGTATTAGAGAAGGTGACGAATAGAAGACAGCCTTCAGAACACCCTTTGGTCATTACGAATACTTGGTCATGCCCTTTGGACTCTCTAAAGCTCTGGCAATCTTCCAACGCTTCATGGACCGGGTGTTTTCGGATATGCTATTTCTTTTCGTCATCGTCTACTTGGACGATATTTAGATATTCTCTTCTAAGGATCCTCTCAAGCATGAAGAACATGTTAAATCAGTGTTACAATGGCTACGCGAACACAAGCTTCTAGCAAAACCCGAGAAATGCCTTTTTCATGTTTTCACTGTTCACTATCTAGGATTTGTCCTTAGCCCAGATGGCATAGGCATGGATCAATCCAAGGTTAAAGCCATATTATCCTGGCCAACTCCGACCTCAGTAAAACAGATCCAATCTTTCCTGGGCTTGGCCAATTTCTATCGGAAGTTCATACCATCCTTCTCCGAGATTGTCCAACCGATCATCTCCTTGTTGAAGAAAGATACTCCCTATCGTTGGACCCTAGCCCAGGAGAAGGCCTTCCAACGCCTAAAAACAGAATTTACACAAGCCCCCATCCTGGTTCAACCTGATATAAATCGACCATTCCTAGTGGAAACAGATGCCTCTAACTATGCCATCGGAGCAGTTCTGAAACAGGAACTAGATGATGGGCTGGAACATCCTATTGCCTATCTTTCACGGACATTGACCTCCAGTGAAACTTATTACTCAGTCTTAGAAAAGGAACTTCTAGCCATCCGTCAAGCCTTCACCGAGTGGCGTCATTTACTTCTAGGAGCTAAACATCCTGTCCAGGTTTGGACGGACCATCGAAATCTCCAAGTGTTACAGACCCTGGAATGCAGGAACAGCCGTCAGGCCCGTTGGCCGTTCTTCTTTGCTCAATAGCAGTTCCAAATTCACCATGTTCCGGGAACACAAAACGTAATTGTTGATGCCTTGTCTCGGCGCCCTGACTATGAACCTCCTGATGACCGAGCATTTCCCAAGATGTTTCCCCACACAATAATTGTAGCCCAGGCGACCAGCCTCCTAGATGAAGTCCGCAGTCAGACTTAATCCTCGGAACTCTGGAAAGGTATCTCGGACAGGAACCAGTGGAAACTGAAGACCAAAGATGGATACTTGTTCAAAGACAATGCCTTGGTCATCCCAACACAAAAACTACAGCAAAGGATAATAAATCTCTGTCACAATACTCTTTACTCCGGGCATCGTGGTATTACCAATACCCTCCGATTAATACAAAGGCAATTTCGGTGGCCTGGAGTGAAAACTGATGTACAAAGGTATATCCAGGCATGCTCTGTCTGTAATCAAAACAAACATGACAACAAGAGACCAGCGGGTCTATTGCAGCAACCTCCACTTCCAACAAGGCCTTGGGAATTCATAGCAACAGACTTAATTGTGGAATTACCACCTTCTAGGGGATACACAACCATCATGGTCACCATTGATTTGTTCACCCATGTGGCCCATTTTACACCTCTGTTTAAAATGCCATCCTCGTCAGAACTTGCTGGAATTTTCCTGGAACACATATTCCGACTGCATGAACTTCCTTCCAAGATCATATCAGACAGAGGGCCCCAATACATTTCTCAGTTCTGGAAACATCTTTGCCAAATACTAGGAATCCAATGCGCTCTTTCCTCAGGATATCATCCCCAAACCAACGGAGCCACAGAGCACGTAAACCAAACCTTGGAACAATACCTCTGTTGCTTCGCTACCAAGGTCCAGGACGATTGGTCCCTCTTAATACCAGTGGCAGAATTCACCTATAATTATTAGGACCACTCTGCTATTAAGACCAGTCCTCTTTTCTGTAGCCAAGGATTCCACCCTTCGGTTCTACCCTCCATCCTTCCTCATCCTACACCAGTTCCAACAGTCGATTCCTGGATTGAAATGCTCATTAATGTTCAAAGAGAAGCCAAGGAACAATTAGAAAAGGCCAGGACCCAGACCAAACTGTATGCAGATTCCAAATGAAGACCAAGCCCCTCCTACACAATAGGGGATAAGGTTTGGCTGTCCTCGAAACTGCTACCACGGCATTTACGACCAAATAAATTGGCTCCTCTATATTATGGGCCATTCCTTATAAAGGAAATCATCAACCCAGTGGCCTACCGACTCAAACTTCCAGACTCCTGGAAGAAAATCCATCCAGTCTTTCACACGTCCTTAATAAAGCCATATGTTCAGACCTCTCGAACTAACCTTCGGCCCAAACCAGTACTCATCAATGACCAACTGGAGTATGAGGTCTCCAGGATTTGCGATTCTAGATATAGACGCGGCAAACTCCAGTACCTGGTGGAGTGGAAAGGATACCCCCCAGTGAACGCACTTGGGAACCTATCTCAAATCTAAATACCCCAGGCTACTCAGAAGGTTCCATCTCATACACCCGGGCAAACCCGGTGGAACGAGTTTCCGGAGGAGGCATGCTGTCATGAACCATCGAACTCGCCCCTTCTGGGCTTCCTGGTCCCTGTCACGTCGGGCCTTACACTCCATAATACTGCCAACATGGCGGCAAGCTCAGCACGCTGCTCGCCAGTCTTCACGTTCTACGCAGCTTCCTCTATAAAGAAGCCGCACCCCTGCGGCCCCGCGCGTCTCAACGCTGCTACTAGCTGTGATCGGACGTGTGTTCCGAACCTTCTCTAGTGCTACTTGCAATCCCCTGGTCCCTGGATTCCCTTCTTCCGACTTCTTCCCTCTTTTCTACTTCCCGGAATCCCTGTGCCGCTTCCGCGCGCCCCCAACACCTTCTTGGATACTCCTGGAGTTTCCGTGATCCTGGACATCGAAGCTGAACGTAATCTGGAAGCCGAGGACGGCCGAGCGGGCTTATTTAAGTCCCGAACCATCCGAAAGAAGACTCCACCAAAGGAGGACATCAGGCAACATAGACAGGTGAGAAGGGGCGAAACCTGTGACACCGGGTTCCTTTCAAGCACTAATGGATCTCACTCTACAGATTGACTTTCGCATTCAGGAGAGAAAGGCAGAAAAGAAGAAAACCAAGTTACCACTCCAGAAAACCCCATTGGAACCCCTTCGAGCTCAGAAGGCATTTCTACTCCAAGCAATGAGCCTGAACCTATGCAATTAGGGGCCTTCCATGGACCCATTACACCACAAGAGAGGATGCGAAGGATTCATACTGGATTATGTATGTATTGTGCATCCGACAAACATTTAGTAAGAGAATGTCCGATTGCCCCCCCCACGACGCTCGGGAAACGCCAGCTCCTGATCCTAAACGGAGCGCAGGTTCGGGAGAGAGATGTCTGCTCCACCTCTATTCCATCCTTGAACTCTCCTGGACAAAATTCCTTGGTAATCTTACAGGCCTTCTTGACAACATCCAAGAAAGAAATATATCCCATCCTGGCACTGGTCGACTTTGGAGCTATGGGGGTATTCATAGATCATGAATGGGTCTTAAAATATCATATTCCTTATGAATCCCGGACTATCATGCAACCTGTGGAAGCAATTGATGGAAGACCCCTTTCTTCTGGACCTATAACTCTGCATACCAAGGAGATCGAGCTTGCTATAAATCAACATCGAGAAAGGATAAGATTTGACATCATCAAGTCAGCCCATTACCCCATGGTTTTGGGAATGCCCTGGCTTCAAAGACACAACCCATATATAAATTGGGCAGCGGGATCCTTGTTCCTGGGTTCTGAGTTTTGTATGTCCCACTGCTTACATCCAGACCTTGATCCTACACCATCTAAGGAATTTCCTACAACTCATCAGAACACAATCTCAGTTTCAAACATCATCCGGGTACCGGAGGCTTACCAGGAATATTCCAATGTTTTCTCCTCCGCCATTGTTCAGGCCTTACCTAACCACAGACCTGAAGATTGTGCAATTGAGACGGAACCTTCCGCAGTGATTCCATTTGGAAGGATGTTCATCCTATCAGAACCAGAAAAGAAAGCCCTTCGTGAATACCTGGATACTAATCTCGCAAATGGCACCATACAATCATCTAAATCTCCATCAGGGGCCTCCATGTTCTTCGTTCCTAAAAAAGACACTAAAGAACTCAGACTGTGTCTGGATTATCGAGGTCTAAATCAATGTACTCTCAAGAACCGCTATCCGTTGCCCTTGATCTCAGACATCCTGGAGGCAGTAAGAGGCGCAGTTGTGTTCACCAAGCTGGATCTCAGGGGCGCCTATCATTTGATTCGTATCAGGGCAGGTGACGAGTGGAAGACAGCCTTTAGAACACCCTTTGGGCATTTTGAATACTTGGTCATGCCCTTTGGAATTGCTAATGCCCCAGCTGTGTTCCAACGTTTCATGGATCAAGTGTTCTCGGGCATGCTGTTCCTTTTTGTGATTGTCTATCTGGATGATATTCTAATATTTTCGAAGGACCCTCTCAAGCATGAAGACCATGGGAAAGCAGTTTTACAATGCTAACGCGAAAATAAACTCCTGGCGAAGCCCGAGAAATGCATCTTCCATACTTCTACTGTTCACTACCTAGGGTTTGTCCTTACTCCCGATGGTATCAGTATGGATCAGTCCAAGGTCAGGGCTATTTTATCCTGGGCTAGCCCCGCCTCAGTGAAACAGATACAATCCTTCCTGGGCTTGGCTAATTTTTATAGGAAATTCATACCTTCCTTTTCCGAGATTGTCCAACCAATAATTGCCTTATTGAAAAAAGATGTTCCCTTTCATTGGACCATGGCCCAAGAGAAAGCCTTCCAACAGTTAAAGTCTGAATTTACACAAGCTCCCATTCTTGCTCAGCCTGATGTTAATCGACCATTCATAGTGGAGACAGATTCCTCCAATTACGCCATTGGAGCCGTTCTAAAACAGCAATTCAAGGATAGCTTGGAGCATCCCATCGCCTACCTTTCTCGGACATTAACTCCTAGTGAAACCCATTACTCCGTCCTAGAGAAAGAGCTGCTAGCCATCCGTCAAGCCTTCACAGAGTTGCGTCATTTACTTCTAGGAGCCAAATTTCCGGTCCATGTCTGCACGGATCATCGAAACCTACAAGTATTGCAAGCCTTGGAATGTAGGAATAGTTGCCAAGCTCGGTGGGCCTTCTTTTTTGCCCAATATCAGATTCACCATGTCCCTGGAACCCAAAATGTAATAGCTGATGCACTTTCTCGTCGTCCAGGCTATGAACCTCCGGAGGATCGAACATATCCCAAGATGTTTCCTCATACCATATTTGTAGCTCAAGCAAACAACCTCCTGGAAGAGATTTGCATGCAAACTCAGACTTCGGAACTTTGGAAAGGACTTTCAGAGAAGAATCAATGGGACTTAAGAATCAAGGACGGATACTTGTTCAAGGATACTAACCTGGTCATCCCCAGTCAGAAACTACAACAAAGGATAATAAATCTCTGCCATGATACTCTTCACTCCGGTCATCATGGTATTTCCAACACCCTCCATCTAATACAAAGACAATTTTGGTGGCCCAAGATGTTGTTCCGTCTGTAATCAGAACAAACATGATAACCAGAAGCCAGCAGGTCTCTTATTACAGCCAACTCCACCAACAAGACCTTGTGAAATCATAGCTACAGACTTCATTGTGGAATTGCCACCTTCCAGAGGTTATACCACGATCATGGTCACCATTGACCTATTCACTCATATGGCTCACTTTACTCCTCTGTATAAATTACCATCCTCATCAGAACTTGCTGGTATTTTCCTGGAACACATCTTCCGACTGCATGGACTTCCTTCCAAGATCATATCGGACAGAGGACCACAGTATATCTCTCAGTTTTGGAAACATCTCTGCAGGATATTAAGGATCCAACAAGCTCTTTCCTCGGGATATCATCCCCAAACCAATGGTATCACAGAACGAGTGAATCAAACCCTTGAACAATATCTTTGTTGCTTCTCTACCAAAGTCCAGGATGATTGGTCACTTTTAATACCAGTGGCCGAATTCGCCTACAATAATTCAGATCATTTGGCTGTTAAAACCAGCCCTTTTTTCTGCAGCCAAGGATTCCCCCCTTCGGTCTTACCTTCTGTTCTTCCACACCCAACACCTGTTCCAACTGTCGATTCCTGGATCGAAACACTCATGAATGTACAGAAAGACTCCAAGGAACATCTTGAGAGTGCGCGAATCGAAACCAAGCACTATGCAGATTCAAAGAGAAAACCAAGACCTTCTTACTCTATTGGGGATAAGGTATGGCTATCCTCGAAACTTCTGCCCCGACATCTCAGACCGAATAAGTTGGCTCCCCGGTATTATGGGCCCTTCACTATAAAAGAAATCATTAGTCCTGTGGCCTTTCGACTCCAGCCTCCGGACTCCTGGAAGAAGACACATCCAGTTTTTCACAAATCTCTGTTGAAGCCATTCATCCAAACCACCCGGACTACTCTTAGACCTAGTCCTGTGATTGTCGATGACCAGCTGGAATATGAAGTTTCTCGTATTTGTGACTCCCGATATAGACGAGGCCAGCTTCAATACCTGGTGGAATGGAAGGGCTATCCACCCAGTGAACGTACCTGGGAACCAGTCTCGAATTTAAACTCCCCCAGATTGCTCAGAAGGTTCCACCGAATACATCCAGGTAAACCCGGTGGAACGGGTTTTAGAAGGGGGCATGCTGTCATGATCCATCGATCACGCCCCTTCTGGTCTTCCTGGTCCCTGGCATGTCGGGGGTTACTCGCTGTAGTACACCCAACATGGCCATATACACGGAACGCAGTCTATCGACCTTTACGTCCTATGCAGCACGTTCTATAAATTAGCCACTCCCCTGCGGTACCGCGCGTCTCAACTCTACCGATAGCTGTGGCCTGACGTGCTCTGTAGTTCGTACTCCTGAACTGTGTTGCTTCCTGGTCCCCGGACCTTCCTCCTTCTCCTTTCCTACTACCTTCCTTGATCCTGTCTCTACCGCGTTCCACGCAGACCGCCTCGTGTGCTGTCTCCATTCCAAGCTTCCTGGAGTTTCCTAGATCCCGGACGAAGAAGCTGATCGAATCCTGGAATCCGAAGACGGCCGAGCGGGCTTGTACAAGACCCAAACTGCTTGAAAGAAAACCCCGACAAAGGGCTCCGCAAAACAGAGAAAACAGGTGAGAAAATGGGAAACCTGTGACAAATGCTGGAACATGGACATTCACCAGTGTGCAAATACCTCCCCAGTTCTTCGGCAGCGTGATATATGCTTTGGATCCACATGCCCAATAATGATCCATGATCAATGCAGTACCATGCACCATTCCTGGAGCGTCAAAAACACGTCCACAGTTCTGATTCTCTCCCATTTTATTTGTGCCATTATTCCTGAAGCAGAATTTTGGACTCCCAAATGGCACTATCTGTAAGGGTACTCCTCTGTCCTCGTGCCATGTCAATATTTTAGCAAGTATTGGCCATAATGGCTTGCATCCATTTTGTACTATGTCAATGGTACCTTGGTAACGACCTATGACCATCCATGCTCTGCAAATCACTACTCCTTTCTCCCATCCGTCTGGTGAAAGCACTGTTCCCCAGATTTGCATTTGGCCTCTGTTCTTCCAACTCTGAGCTTCTTCTGGAGTTTTTCCTTGAACGTTCAGTTTTTGGTTTGTCTCTCTTCTGATCTCTGCTCCTTTAACTCCAGGCTTCTCATATCTGATCACAATGTTCTTAGTTTTTCCATTGTTTATTGTCTTTATGTCCTGGACATAATCGTCTTCATTTGGATCCGTTGCTTCAGTTGCCCATTTCAGTGAAGCATCATTTCCCATGAACTGGCCTCTGGTCTTGCACATTGCTACGTGTGATAGACGGTGTGGCGTCTGCACATCTATTTCAACAGCTACAAAGATCTTTGACTTCCCCATGCTGTAAGGTAGGAGTGCACAAACAAAGCATTCTTGTCATGATGCCTACCCCCGGGGAACCAGACCAAGTCCAGCAGCCCCGGGAGCAGGCATCACGTTCCCGGAGAAAGGCCCAGCGACCCTTGTTAGGGGCCATCTGGACACAGTCCTGGCACCTTTGGCGCCAGGCTCATATGAGACTTCAGTCCTGGCGCTATAGGCGCCAGGCTCATAAGGGGAAAACTTACCTGGACTTACCTGATGCAGACCATGCTGCAAGGGATCCAAGCCCTCAAGAGGCCTAGAAGGGACTACTTTACCTAGGGACTCTTTTGCCACTCGGGTGTGGCGGTGGAGGAATACTTACCTGGAACTACTTTAGAGGCTATTTAAACCACGCCTGAAGAGCAGCACACGCTTCGCGTTATTCTGCATCCAGCAGCGTAACGCTCACCGTGCCTGCAGCAGCATCCAGACTTCAGCCATGCCCGCCTCAAACCCGGAGCACCTAGAAACAAGGGAAAGAAGGAGAAAGGTTAGAACCAGAACATTTACCAGCTTCTTACCTGATTCCAGAGCCATTGCATCGTCGAACCAAAGGAAAGACTTTATTTTTAAACACGTTGCATCGCCAGCAGCAGCGCCGCGCTGCGCTCACCGTTCCTCGCAGCATCTTCACGTTTCACCGCAGCCTCCTGCATGTTCCCGCCGCATTCCGGCACCTAAGGGGAGATAAAGACAATAAGGTGAGCCAAGTATGGAGGAATACTGTTTACCACCCTAAGACCTACCTGATTTACCACCGGGGGAACCATTCCTCTCCTCGGGACGACGCAGCTCCCACTGCACCATCGCCGTACCCCGATCCCTAAGGGGAAACAAAAGCACAACAGGGTGAATCAAAAGGACAATCAAGGGGAGCCACCTCCCTGCCATAGACTTACCTAATTTTACCGCTGGAGGTATAACTCCTCGACTCTGGTTTTCTCTCAGCACCTGAATAAAGGAGAAGACCACAGATTACAGTATTGAATAGGAGTGATGGTCAGGCATTTGAACTCTTACGAACTGCATACTTACGGCGTCTTGCCAGGAGAGTCAAAAGAGCCCTGGAACTCACCAATTCCTTCGACCAGTGGAGCAACTGGTCCATCACGCGCCCCTGCGCTCGAAGCAGGATGGAGAGCTCACCCTTTCAAACCATAAGGTGAGACTTTAGAGGGGACATCGGAGGTGGTCAGTGGGGAGAACAACGGGGGTGGGGGGAATTTACGCTCAACTCCACGGGTGCTTAATTCCCCTTTCTCCATTCACAGAAGAGTACTCCTACCGGCCAGACAAACGACACATCTCGGCCCTACGCATTACGCTGGAGGAGGCCGCAGCAGCCCAGATCAGACCGGCGCCTCTGTGGGAGCCAGGTGAGCATAACAATTCTTCCTCGGAATTTCGTCTTACAACTTCTTTCATATGCTGGTACCAGATGTTATTTCCCAAGTGTGTGATGCTATCCAGGTAGTCGCTTAGTTTGTTATTGTCTTCTTGTGTGCTTCTTCTGATCCTCAAGGTTTTCATGTAGTTTACTATCATCACATCCTTAATAGCCTCCATGTAGCTACTTCTCACTGGAGGATTCTCAAGTACCTCCATCCATGGTCCAGGCATTTTCATCTGTACCATTTGAGTAGGAGAAAGTATGGTAATTCTTTCTTTGTCCTCTTGTCTTTTCCTGGCTCTGGCTATAAACGGCCATGTTGATTCTGCTATCATCTCTGCACGTGATAGTTTTGCTGGACTTGCACTTGCCCCTTTAATCGCTGGATCAGGGGTGCTTATCAATGCTGTCTCTGTTGGTTTATTCTCCAACTCCTTTTGTTTATTTAAAATTTCAACTTTTTCCATGTGTCCTTTGACTTCACTTATAGTAGAACTTCTCATCGATGGTTGTCCAACCTTCTCCCATTCCTTGGATTGTGGTTCTGTAGTTATTGACACTAGACCTGGCATATGTGCACTCATCGTTTGCATGCGTGTGTATTTCATAAATATTTTCTCATGTTTACTCTGCCTGCCCTGTCTCCGGCTTTTCAACTTTCTTGTTAACAAATGTGTGTGTGTGTCATTGCTAATCACATCCATTTCAAGTTCACTCACTCCTCTGTCAGACATTCTAGGGACTGGAATGGCTATGTAAGGTCTGGGTGCCTTTGTGGGTTTCATGCGTAGATCATTAGGTGGGTGCACAGGAATTGGAACACTTTGTGTACCAATAAAAAATGCAGTTCGAATTGTCAGTGACAGTAAAACAATGATGAATACAATGCAAAGGTACATGATTCCTCTATAGGTTAAGCTACAACACTTAGTTCCGGGACAATGCATGCGTCTCTCCTCCTGAGGGATAACAACATTACTACTTTGGTTGCCCATCTCGATCATTTAAGGAAAGAAAACTAACTCTTTAATACATTCTAGGTAATATTATCTCTGGATTCTGCTGTCTCTGCTCGTAGGTTGCAGGTACTGGAACGATTGTCCTTCTTTGCCTGAATAATAAATGGTCTCTTGTCTCTGGAAACAGTTCTCTTTTCTGTATACGAAAATGTCAAAATAAGGTAATGAGTTCACCAAGTCTCTAGTTTGAATGTTCAAAATAAACAAGCTCCCAGTCAATGCCTCTTATCTGTTTCACTCCAGAAGACATGTGGTGTCCTTGTCAGCATAAACAGGAGTGAAGTTTCTGGCAACGCTTTCTCGATCTGTCCCTCTGCACAAAGTCTTACAATCTTCTCCGGAAATTCTGATGATGATCAGAAAGTTCAACCTGCATTACAATACCATGCAGGAGCATGCTCATCTGTGTAGAGTGTGCTGGGTCTCTGATGAAAGTGAGGACGTCAACACCAACAAGCCTCCCCACAAGCTCTGGAAAGTCCTCAATTAGGCAAAACAAGGTGTTGCTTGCCAGTCTGCTATCTTCTGGTGACAGGGACATTTGTCTTGTCCTCCCTGTATTCCGGAAGCAGAAGGAACTGCTCGGCAATCACAATGAGCAGCCTCCTTATTGTCTTTTCATTTTCAGGGTCTTGAGGAAATTCAGTGATGTTAGTGAGCCTTCCTACTAACGATGGGTACGATCTTAATACTAATTTGAAATATATTAAAACGTCCTTAGTGATGTCACTGCTGTGGGACACCATAGGTGAGTACAAATAAGGCTCCTGTATGAAAAGAGTCTGAATACTGTATTTTCTTCCAATTTATGTGTCCTCAATCAAACTTTGCCATGTCCTTTTCTCATCAAGGCTTCAGTGTGCCTCCGTCCAAAGCGTCCAAAGTTCAAAATCATTAAACTATGTTGTGTCTTATACGTGCAATTTTTCTTCTTTACCCTGCAACTAGGATGCACAGAGTGTCTGTGTTTATGTCCTTATCCCCTTATTTTGCTCAGAGGAAATGTCCTAAATTAAGCCACAACTTTGCACAAAAGTTCTTTGCCTTTGCTTTGCTGGTCAAGCGTCCTTCTTCCTCGTCATGGATCTCGTCTGCACGTGCTGTGGTTTTTCCCCGTCATCTGTACTCTCTACATGTTGGGGTGCAGGTAGAGGACCTTCTCCATTGTATGGCTTGACGTCACCCAGGAATATCCAAGCTCTTCTTCCCTGTAGCTTAACTGCAGAGTGAGTGACGTCCTCCACTCTGAATGGTCCGTTGAACCTTGGCTCGTCCCACTTTTTTTTCTTGTGTGGTTTCTCACCAGGACCGTGTCCCCAGGGAACAGGTGTGGTACATGTAAACCTTGAATTTGGTCTGTTGAAGTATCTCCTTCTGTGTTCTGTGCTGCCCTGCACCCTTTTTGTCATCGCTGCATCTGTCCTGAAATTTCAGTAAGACAAGATGTCATGCAATTGAAGTAATTTTGTATTCCTGATCCTTAAGCTTCCCCTGTCGGCTGAGCATCACATCTAGCTCTATTGTGGGGTGTCAATGGTGTGTGCATCCTTCTGCCTGTCGCAATTTCATGTGGTTTAAGATGGTGGTCAGAACCAGGCTGGTTTCCGAGCGCATACAGTGCCAGTGGAAGGCAGTGCAGCCATCCCTTCTTTAGAGTAAGCTTCAACTTGGCTATCCTTTCCTTTAACAAGCCGTTGAGCTTCTCGCATAATCCAGTCCCTTGGGGATGATATGCCGAAGAAAACGTGTGCTTTATACCAAGCAGCAAGCTAATCTGTTCAAATACTGCATTAACAAAATGAGGACCATTACCTGACCTCTTGACCTCACATACTCCCCATCTGGGAAATACCTCCCTCACCAGAAATTTGGCCGCACAGGTAGAGTCTGGGTGTGTACGTGGACCTGCTTCTATCCATTTAGAGAATGGACACCCCACAACAATTAGAGACCTGTACCCGATACATACTTGTATTATATCGACATAATCGACATGCAAATGCTGAAAAGGTCCATTGGGCCTTGGGATGACTCCTCTAATTACTTGTAGTGTGTGCCCAGCCGTGAACTGTTGGCAGATTATACAGTTCACCATAAAAAATGCAACGTGCTCTGCTAAGTTCGGTATAAACCAGTCTTCAGCAATTGTCGCTGCTAGATTCTCTTTTGTCATGTGCGCTGGATAATGCAACTATTCCAATGCAATTTTCAATAGGGCTATAGGCATCACCGGTTTACCAGTGCTGTCTTGTCGCCACAAGCTCTCGGAGGGGTTTAAAGAACACCCTAGCCGCTTCCAAAGATTTTTTTCTTCCTGTGGTGCCTCCCCTTGGAGTTCCATTAACTGGGTTTGCCACAAGTTACTATAACCTTCAGGTTCACTTCATACAACAATCATTCTCTCATACTGTCTTGATATTGGGAACATCTTCCTTGGGACCAGCCCTTGAGAGCAAAAAATTACCCAATTCAGCCCAAAATACAGGTTCTATTGTGCCGAGCAGTGAACTCATGCTAGTGACAAATGACACCTTCAAAATGTTTTAGCATTTATTCTAAACAGTGAATTTCAGCAACATTTTGAGATTCAAGTTAGAGAAGATTACAAAGCACAAAACCTAGAGAAATACAAAATATAGAGAAACATAGAACTTAGAAAAACATAGAGAAACACAGTCTTACGCCCCTTCAATCAGCACTGGGAGACCCTGGCCCTCATAAGCTAGCTGTTGCAAGCCCCGCTCAGAGGACAGTGCTGCAGGGGACCGACAGAGCAGCAGGTTCTGGACACTTGATTTTGCTTGAACCAAGTCCACAGATCGATCTCCCACCTGAGTCATGTGGGCATGCATTTTTATAATCTCGTGCTGTCAGTCCATGACGCACAGTTCTAGAACCTTCCCTGTGCAAAATATAGGCTTGCTCATGGAAAAACCCAACTCTGTGAATTTCCACTGTGCTCCTATCCTGTGCCCCTTCCTGCTTGGAGCCCATCTGCGCGAAAACCAAAGAAAAGAGGATTTGTTTACGAAACCATGCAGGGCTACAGTTAGAAAGGCAGAATATTCTAAGAGAAGTCGAGATGAATTAAGCCTATGTGAGCAAGCTCTAAAAGGCATGCACTCATAGCTTAGTGTTCATAGCGCTTAAGATTGGCTATCTAAGCGCTATATAGGTGCCATAATGTTCCAAACACTCCAATAATTTCTATTAGCTACAGAACTGGGGCCTTCACCCTGCCTGTCTATCTACAATGCATAATGTGACCTACCACTCCTACTAGGCCTGCATATTCCTTGTAGCTCACTACTGCGTAATGGAAGTGCTACAACAGACTACTGTCAGCATTTTTGGCACATACTTTGAATAAACTATTGGCTTTCAGCGGCTAATGCTGTCATCTAAAGCCCTGATTGGCAAATTTGCAATTTTGTGTATCACTACACATACACATCAGTTATTTCTACATTCATTATTATTTCGTCCTTGGTCGCCACAGGCTTGGCTTCCGTGTCTGCGGCTTGATTTCCATGTGAGATAAAAATCTGTCCCTTTCATGTGGGCGGCGCATTTCACGACCGCTATGCCCACTTGGAGTTGTAGTGCCTTAATGAGCCTATCCAATAAGGCTGCGTGCTGCACTGGCGTGCCGTCCGCTTGGAGGTAGTCCTTCCTTTTCCAGCATGCTAGGCCTGCATGCACTGTTGATGTCACATAGGCGGAGTCACTGTACACCGTCACTTCCTGGTCTGCGTGATTCTCGATAGCGAGGATCAACGCCAATAATTGTGCAGCTTGCACTGAATAATGAGTTGGTAATCGTGCACTAATGACTACTCGAAATTCTACATTTGCTGTGTGCTTCATCAAAGGCGGTGCCTGTACATCTTTTCCCATCATTTTGATCGATTCTTGAAGAACCATCAACAAAGACAATTTCTCCTTCTGCCAATGCATTTTCTTTCACTGTGGGAATCTCATCATAGAATTCTTCATAGTTTGCGCAGTCATGGATTGGCTCTCCGTCAGGGACTGGCTCTGCTATAAACATAGCTGTGTTCACTATCTTACATCGAATTATCTTAATCAATGTATATGATATGATCACTTCATATGCAGAAACTCTCTTAGATGTCAATTTGCCTTTTGGGTTTTCTCGAATGGTAAATAATGCGCGCTCGACAAACAACGTCATTGAGCATCCCATCACAATGGTTGTAGCCTTCTATACAGTGAACACTGAGGCAGTTAAACTTTGTTCACACAGGAAGTGACCCCTCATCACTGGGTCTAGATTCCCACTGTAGTATGCCAGGGGCTTGTACCCCAATGTGGTTCTCTGTGCGAGTACTGCTGTCATAACACTGCCATTCGTGTGTGAAAACAGGTAGAATTCCTCTGCATAATTGGGAATTCCTAGAACTGGTGCCATGCAAATGGCCTTTCTGAGTTCAACAAACCCTTCTTCCATGGTTTCGGTCCATTCAATTTTTTCTTTCCTCACCTGTGCTTTCTTTAGGGCTTGTAACAACGGCTTGATATAAGAGCTGTAGTCAAAGACCCATGCCCTGACATAATTGCATAATCCTAGAAAACTCTGCATCTGTTTTATCGTGTGTGGCTTGGCTGTGTTTAAAATAGCCTCAGCCCTTTCAGGTGTAACCCTTTTCCCCTCATGTGAGATTAGCTGACCTATGTATAGCACTCTTGCTGACAATATTGTAACTTCTATTTGTCAACTTTATATCCTTTCTCAGCCAATATAGTCAATAGCTAAATAGAATCGTGTCTGCATGTTTCCTCTGTCATGCTGCAAATTAAGATGTCGTCCACATATTGCAAGACAACACTTTCTAATGTGATATTGTTTAAGTCCATCTGTAGGACTATTTTGAAAATCGAAGGAGATTCACAGTACCCCTGAGGTAACCTTGTGCTTTTCAGATGCATTTGCCTGAATGTGAATGACGTCAAATCTTGTGTGTCTTTGTCCAATGGGATTGAGAAAAATGCATTTTTCAAGTCAATCACTGTGAAATATTTTGCCTCAACTAGAAAAATGCATTTTTCAAGTCAATCACTGTGAAATATTTTGCCTCAACTCATATATTACATAGGATTGTGGACGGTTTAGGGACTAGAGGGAACTCGGGCTCTACAATATCATTTATCGGCCTTAGATCTTGGATTAAACGCCAAGACCCTCCCTTTGATTTTTTGATAGGGTATACTGCGGTATTGCATGACGACTCTGACGTCACTAAAATGCCCTGCTCCATCATAGCAGAAATTGTCTTGAAAATCCCTTCATCTGCTTCCCTAGACATGGGATACTGTCGTGCTTTTGGTAAAATTGCTCCTGGCTTCAATTTAATCTTTACTTCTCCGACTCCTTTCAAGAAGCCTACGTCACAAGGGCCTGTAGTCCACACTGAGACAGGCACCTCTGCCATGTCGTCATCAAAATATTCAGGATGTTTTTGTGCCAGCATCATTCTTTGCGGCACCTCTCTTTTGATAATTTTCACCCAATAAACGAGATTAACGTCAACTGGTGTTTCAACTATACCTGTTTGCTCCTCAAACAGATCGTCATCAGTGACGTCAGTCAATCTGTATCCTTCCTCAATGGAAATCACTGTGCACCATTGTCTGCCTTCGTCATCACAACCATTGATCAAAGCCACTTTTCCTCGTACTATTGTGTATTGCCAAGGGAAACACTTGTCCCTTTTCCTCATGCATAGGTATTCTTGGCCTGAATAGAAACTCATCAGGGGTTCTCATGATTTTGTCTGCAAGGCCTGGTAGCCCTGTCATTAGTGTACGCAGTCCATACGCGAATATTTCTGGTTCCAATGGAACAGCTCTCATAGCCGTTTGTCCTGGGGATGCTCTAATCATTTCGCATACGTTCAAATAATGCATTCCTGGAGTTGCACATACTATGCCCTTCTCCGTGAACGAGATTGCCATGTTTAACTTCATCATTAGGTCTCTTCCCAATATATTTACTGGGGTCTGCCGTGAATACAGTAGTGGCACGTTCCTGTCACATTCTCCTATAGAAACTGGAAGTTTGTTTGTAAAAGGAACACGACTTGTTGCTCCTGTGAAGCCCTGAGTATTTATGGCCTCGCTGGACAAGGAAAACGTGCCTTCGCGTATACACGAGCGTGTTGCCCCTGTGTCAGCTAAGAAGGAATATTCGTTATCCCCTATAACGACATCTACCCTTGTTTCCTCATGAGGGTTTGGTGTCACTGATAGAATAGAACACATCAGCTTTCCCAGTGAGCTGCCCTAATGCCTATATAACTTTGTGCCATGCTGAGTGAATGGACTTCCTCCATCACCAGTGTTATTTCTCATTCCAGAATTCAGTACATGTCCTGTACTTGTTATCTGTGACAGTTGCATCGTCGACTGTTGGGACTGTCCTTGCGGAAAACTTGTCATATTCTGAGGTTGCAGGTTTTGCTGTGCTCCTGGCGCTTGCTGCTGCACTGTGTGATTTTGTGCAACTCCATTTCCACCCTGCTCTAAAAAATACAGGTGGATTCACCATCCCTACTCTTGTTCCTTGGTCGTTTTGCACCATGCCTTGACTTCTGGATGTGCGTGCTAGATGTCCTGTCATCCCACACGTCCAGCATATTGGCGGTGGTCTGATTATTTGCCCATTTGACATGTCCTGATTGCCATTTTGCATGCTTTGAAAACCTACCTGATTACTCTGCCATCCTCTCCCTCGAAAGCCTCTCCCACTTGGGTGGAACCCGTTATTGCCTTGATTACCCTGCCCTTGATTATTGGCCTGCTGCATGTATGATCCGTCTGTGTTAGTTATTATTGCCCCTTCAATGGCATATTTTGACATTTTCTTCTGCACTAACTGCCTCTTCAGTTTTTCGTGCAGCCTCTTTTTTGCGATTTTTCTCTTACAGCAGCCTGCAATAGAGCGCTATGGTGAACTGTATTTCAGAGCACGGTTTGGCCTCAATTCCTACCAGTTTCTTGAGCTGCTTCTGTAGCTGATCTGGCAGCGCTGGGCATAGTATATGGTAAAACATGGGTATGGATTTCCCCCAAGATTCGCAAGTTTCCAGCACCCATGAGTCTTGGAAATTCTGAATGTAAAGCAAAGGATCCTCTGACGCCTTCATTTTACGTGCCATTATAGATCCCATGTCTGAAGTATCCGAGTATAGCAATCGTAATGCTTTCCATACCGTGGTTCTGCAATTGTTAAACGGCGCTCCATCATGCGCAGTATTAACTGTAGTCACGCCGGGGTAGCCTGCACGTGTCCACACATCATCAGCTCTATCACCAAGTATGGCGATTAAAAGACCCTTAATATCCCCTATAGCTAACGTGTTCCCTCCCGTCATTTTTTCTAGCTCATATATCCATTTTCCGGCTCCTGATGTTAACATTGGAAGCTTATTTTTCAGATTTTCTCGATCCATGTGTGGCCAGGGTATATACTGTGGCCTCGTTCCTCCTTTTTTCGAGCAACGGGAACTGTAACACATGGCACTCCTTTTCTTCTCTCATAATGTTCCTATCCACTGCAGGGGTAATATTCCTGCATCGCCGTCTACCTGACAATGTCCTTAGTCTGCTCACATAGGATGGTGGAGACACCCCCCTCTGACTGTAAGATACTCCTTTGTGTCGGTCTGATTGTGTGGCTGACTCTGATGCCTTAGGTGCAGATCCACTAGAATCTGACCATCTTATTCCTTTTCCTCCAGAGAAGCATTTTTCACGTCTTCTCTCATCTTTCTTTTCCTCATATTCCTCTCTTTCTGCATCTGATATTGTCTGTACCCAAATCATGCAATTCCTCTCATCTTCCTCGTTCCTATTTAGCGTCAACCTATCTAGGGACAGCTCTCTATTTCTGCTACTTCAGGAGGCATCCTCAGTGTCGTACAACCTCTCTCGCCAGATATTCAAGATCTCATGCTCTCTGTCTTCGCTTGCATTCTATATCGTCATCGAACTCTCTACACTTCCTCACTTCCTCTCTGACCCTATCTTCTTTCTGTTTCTTCGCATCACTATGTTCATTTGCCCTTTGTATTTCCTCATCCCTTTGTCTATTTATTCTCTTTTCTCTTATATTTTGTTCTTCTTCTTCTTTTCTCCTTTGTTCTTGCCAGTCCTGATCATTGGTTGCTCTCTGCTTATGATCGTGTTTCCTTTCTTGCTCTTCGCGATACAACTCCTCTTGTCTCTGTCTATCTTTTTTCCTGATTTTTTCATCTCTCAATCCTTTTTCTTTTTCCTTCTCTTTTCTTTTTGAATCATCTGGCTCTCCCTTTTGCCTCATGTCCTCAATGCCTTTACCATTGAGTTTCAATTAAATCTGACCTCCCATCCATTAGTTCTGTGTGAATGCTATCTCATCAGTTCTGTCCTCATCTCCTTTCCATCGCTTTCCCTCTCTATCTGAATCTAGAGATGCACTTGCTTGTGCCTGGTCTCCTTTTCTTTCTTGCATCTCTGCTTGTCCCTCGGGATGTTGGAGGTGATATCTCTGTCTCTATCCTTTTCTGGGTTTCGTCACTCCTTTGCGTAGCTGACTCATATGCTGGGTTACTGTATCCCGTGGCTCCTTTAAGCTCCCTCAATGGGTATAATCCTTCATCTTTACTAGCTTCGCTTTTTGTTTCCGACTTGGCGTGTGGCGCAGGAGGCGTTTCACCCCCCTCTGTGCATATGTTAAGTATCCAATATAACGCTGGCTCATCCTCCTTTTCCTCTTGGTACATCTTCCAAAGCTCTAAACTAGCTAGGCATTTGTCTAACTTTTTGCCAGTGTACGTGGCATGCAAATATGTCGTCATGTGTTGCAGGACCGTTTTAGATAGCGATCTGCCCTGGGGCCATGGCATAAACATTTTGTGGGCCGTTCCTTTAACCCATCCTGCACTGTACTTTTTCAGATTAGGTGCATGTTTTGGCAACTGTTTGCACAAGTGTACTAACGGTCTAATGTCTTACATCAGGGGTGCACAACTGATTTTGACAGAGGGCCGAAAGTACCTTACATGAGGGCTATAGTGGGCCGAAAAGTAAATGTGGGCGGGGCGGTAGGCGGGGCGTGGCAGGAGGCTTTTTAAACCCCCAATTTCTACTAAACACATGAAAAAAGAATGTTTTTGAGGGGTAACGATTTTTATTTGCATTTCAAACTTACATTTTGTACTACACATTTTCCATTGTTATAATTTATTTCTATTTAGTTATTGTATCTCGCATGTTTAGTTAACTTATATATATTTTATTGACCCTAGATTGGACATGCCGTTATTTTGGACTGCTACAGTTTGCTATTTGGGTTGCCCAAGAGGAGTATGGCCTTCATTGAGTCAGGTTTCCTCAAAAAGCCAAAGATGAACATCTCCCAACTGTGCCTGTTTTAGCTTTATTATTGGGTTCACTCTTGGAGTGCAACACTATGCCCCATGTCCCTCACCCCCAACCAAACACTATGCCCCTTGGCCCCCTCACCCCCAACCAAACATTATGCCCCATGGCTCCCTCACCCCAACCAAACATTATGCCCCATGGCACCCTCACCCCCAACCAAACACTATGCCCCATGTCCCTCACCCCCAACCAAACACTATGCCCCATGACCCCCTCAACATGCAAACATACAGACCCAAACCTCCACCCCCCAACTCAGCACACACACAAACATGAACCCATACAGACCCGAACCCCCCACCCCTCCAACTCCAAACCCCCACCCCCAAATCAGCACACACACAAGCACCCAACCAGACCCGAACCCCCACCCCCCAACTCAGCACACTCTCAAACATGCAAACATACAGACCCAAACCCCCACCCCCCAACTCAGCACACACACAAACATGCACCCATATAGACCCGACCCCACCCCCCAACTCAGCACACACACAAACATGCACCCATATAGACCCAACCCCACCCCCCAACTCAGCACACACACAAACATGCACCCATACAGACCCGAACCCCCCCACCTCCCCAACTCCAAACCCCCACCCCCCAAATCAGCACACACACACACAAGCCCCCAACCAGACCCGAACCCCCACCCCCCAACTCAGCACACTCTCAAACATGCACCCATACAGACCCGAACCCCCCACCCCCCAACTCCAAACCCCCACCCCCCAAATCAGCACGCACACACAAGCACCCAACCAGACCCGAACCCCCACCCCCCAACTCAGCACACTCTCAAACATGCAAACATACAGACCCAAACCCCCACCCCCCAACTCAGCACACACACAAACATGCACCCATACAGACCTGACCCCGCACCCCAAATCAGCACACACACAAACATGCACCCATACAGACCTGAACCCCCCACACCCCCAATTCCAAACCCCCACCCCCCAAATCAGCACACACACACAAGCACCCAACCAGACCCGAACCCCCACACCCCAACTCAGCACACTCTCAAACATGCAAACATACAGACCCAAACCCCCACCTCCCACACATATCCAACTCCCCCCACCCCCGCATCTCAACATACACACAAAATACATTCAAATCCAAACATCCGACACACATCCAACACCCCCCACCTCCACATCTCAACATACACACAAAATACATTCAGATCCAAACATCCGACACACATCCAACACCCCCCCACCCCAACATACACACAAAAAACATTAAAATCCAAACATCCGACACACATCCAACACCTCCCCACCCCCGCATCTCAACATACACACAAAATACATTCAAATCCAAACATCCGACACACATCCAACACCCCCCCACCCCCACATCTCAACATACACACAAAATACATTCAGATCCAAACATTCATACACATCTGACACCCCCCCATCCCCGCATCTCAACATACACACAAAAAATATTACAATCCAAACATTCATACAGATCCGACACCCCCCCCACCCCCGCATCTCAACATACACACAAAAAATATTACAATCCAAACATTCATACAGATCCGACACACATCCGACACCCCCCCACCCCCGCATCGCAACATACACACAAAATACATTCAAATCCAAACATCTGACACACATCCAACACCCCCCCCACCCCAACATACACACAAAAAACATTAAAATCCAAACATCCGACACACATCCAACACCCCCCCACCCCCGCATCTCAACATACACACAAAATACATTCAAATCCAAACATTCATACACATCCGACACCCCCGCACCCCTGCATCTCAACATACACACAAAAACCATTAAAATCCAAACATTCATACACATCCGACACACATCCGACACCCCCCCACCCCCGCATCTCAACATACACACAAAATACATTAAAATCCAAACATTCATACACATCTGACACCCCCCCACCCCCGCATCTCAACATACACACAAAATACATTCAAAGCCAAACATTCATACACATCCGACACACATCCGACCCCCATCGCAACATACACACACAAACATAAAGCAAAACAGACCCGACACACAAACACAAAGAGACCACTTACCGGAGACGTGCTGGAAGGCAGGCAGGTAAGCGGCAGGTAAGCTGGAACGCTGGAATCGTACTACGGCTGGCGTGATCCAAGGCTGAAAATGCCTTCCGGCATCAAGCCTTATGGACCACGCCAGCCGTAGTGCTGGCCCTCCATTGGTGCAGCACACACGCATTACGTGGCTCGTAGGAGCGACGTGGTGCGTGTGTGTGCTGAGCCAATGAGGGCCAGTGTTTTGTCTGGCCCGGAAGACAACAAAGACTTTCCTAATGGAGGGCGGCCGGAGGCCGCCCTCCATTAGGAAAGTCTTTGTGCCTCGCGGGCCGGACAAAAGAGCATGGCGGGCCGCAATTGGCCCGCGGGCCGTATGTTGTGCACCCATGTCTTACATGCTTAAATATGTTTATCTTCTCCTCATATAACACTTTGTTATGTTTTACGTTTCTCAAACAAAATCAACAAGATGAGCGAGCACCAATCGCTGCACTCCAATCCCTTTTTTTCACCCAAAAAATTATTTTTACCTTTTCAAACAACAACCATCAATTCATGTCATACAACATCCTGGCTATACAATCGCACAATTTTCATGCTATTTCCCCAAAAAATGTTCTTACCTCTGACGTTAGAGAAAAAAGAAAAACACAAGACAAACGCGAAAGACTAGAGAGACTCCGGCCGGCTACATAAATCTCATGTCCCTATCATTATTCCGACATGGAATGTAAGCCCATTTCTTTCAAAAATGTCTTTTTAATCGTTTTGGTGTCCTATAGCGTCCTATTTTTTCAGGACTTTAAATGCAGGCTTTTTCCAGCGCTATATTAAAGCGTAGGTATCTGAGTGTATCCTCTAGCTTGGGTATCCTCCCGGTATCTTCTCTCTGGCTCGGGTATCCTCCCGGTATCTTTCTCTAGCTCGGGTATCCTCCCGGTATCTTTCTCTAGCTCGGGTATCCTCCCGTTATCTTTCTCTATTGCTCGGCCACCCTCGAGTTAATATTTATTTCTCCTTATATATACATTTGTCATGATGCCTACTCCCGGGGAGCCAGTTCAGGCCCAGCGTCCCCGAAAGCAGACATCATGTCCCCAGGGAGGGACCCAGCAACCCCTTATAGGGGCTCTTTGGACATTGTCCTGGCGCCTTTGGCGCCAGGCTCATAGAAGGCATCAGTCCTGGCACCATAGGCGCCAGGCTCATTATGGGAGTGCTTGGATGGACTTAACTGATGCAGACCATGCTGCCGGATCCAGACCTCCTTGAGGTCTGAAAGGGACTATTTTACCTATGGGACTATTTTACCACTCGGGCGTGGCTGAGGAAGAATACTTACCTGGGACTACTTTGGAGGCTATTTAAACCATGCCCAGACAGCAGCTCACGCTTCGTGTTGTTCTACATTTAGCAGCTGGACGCTCACCGTGTCTGCTCCTGCAACCTGGCTCCAGCCACGCCCGCCAGCAACCTGGAACACCTGAAAAGGAAGGAAAGGAGAGAAAGGTGAATAATTGAACTTTACCTACCTCCATCCGGAGTCCGGAACCATCACTCCGACGATCTTGAGAAAAGACATTATTTTAGAAGCGCATCGCATCGCTCGCTGCAGCGCCGCGTTCCACTCACCTTCACGAGGCGCCCTCGGGCTCTTCAGCGACCATTGGCACCATCCGTCGCCTTTCAGCGCCTAAGGAGAAAAAGAGACAAAACAAAGGTGAGTGAAGGAACAGATTGAGGAAGGCCTGATTCTTCCACCTTAAGACTTACCTGATTATTGTTGGGCCAATCTTTCCACACCTCGGGTCGGCGCCGCTTCTTTGGCACTTCCGTACCCCTGCCCCTAAGGGGAAAAAAGACATACGCATTAGTGGGTGAAAGCAAGACCACTAAGGGAACCATCCATCAAAAAGACTCACCAGAGTTTACCTTCGGCGGATCCATTCCTCTACGCGGATTCTTCATCCTGCATCTGAAATAGAGAAAAGGACAACGGACAATTAAGGCTTGAACTTTGCTACTGAATACTTACGGCCTCATAAAGTCAAGCGGAGTTGAATACTCACCAAACCCAAGATCCAGTGAAGTAACTGGAAATCAATGCGCCCCTGCATCGGAAGCAGGATGGAGAGCTCGTCCTTTCAGACTCTAAGGTGAGACTCTATGGGAATCGCGGAGGGGGTTCGAGGAGTGTGAGAGAGGGAAGGGGGGGAATCCGACACATTATCCAACAGACAGTTAATCCCCTTTTCCATCTACAGAAGGATTCTTCTACGGGCCAGACAGGCGAGGTTTGGGGGTCCGGTCCAGTCCGTCTTCCGAGTCCTGCACATCACCTTAGAAGAGGTCACAGCAGTCCAGAACAGGTCGGCACCTCCGTGGGAATCAGGTGAGCGTTACAGAACGCAAAGCCTACCTACAATTTCCCACCTGGGCGTTATGGAGACTTCCGAGACAGACCAGCTGGCCCAGCTAATGGGGGAATTACGGGCTGAAGTTCATTCCGCTCGCCAGGAGACGAATGCCCTCAGGAGAGAGTTAATTGTATCTAAAGAACGAACTGATGATCTTGCCTAACAGCTATTACAAGGTCAGGCTGGTCAAACTCATCTACCAGGTTCTGGGGGTAATTCCGCCCCAGTGGTTTCAAATAACCCCGTGCAAATTAATCTACCTGGAAATTTGCCACTAGCCCCACCGGAACGTTTTGCCGGGGACCCCAAAAGGTTCGCCGTATTCATGAATCAATGCCGATTGCACTTCCTCTGCAGACCTGGGGCCTTCCCTAACGACGAAACCAAGGTCGCTTTTGTACTATCATATCTCAGCGGCTGTGCTGCGGATTGGTCAGTTCCACTGGTTACTCAAGATGACCCAATTTTTCGGAACTTTCAAGCCTTCCAGACAAGCATGGAGAGACTTTTTGCGTGGCATTCTCAGGGACAGGCCCTGGACAACAAGCTTCTATCCCTATGACAGGGTAACCTGGACCTCTTAGCCTATATCGCGACCTTCAATAGGTTAATTGTGGAGACTGGATGGCCGGAGGATAAAAGAATCACGTTATTCCATCGAGGTCTACGTGGAGAACTTAAGGATGTCCTGGCCCAGGTCGTAAATCCACCCCAAGACTGCTCTGAATATATAGACTTGGTGGTCCAAATAGATCACAGGCTTCAAAACAGAAAGGCAGATAGGTCCAAGTTTGAGACCCGGGTTTTGGTCAAAACCCATGTTAACCCCAAAGGTGCTGAAGTTACTGAACCTATGCAAATTGGAGGGGTTAAAGGACCTTTAACTCGAAAAGAGCATGAACGAAGATGGCAAATGCAACTATGCCTTTATTGTGGGGCTTCTGGACACTTTTTACGGGATTGCCCTATAAAACCGTCTAAGAAGGCGGTAGGAGTCGTTGAGGAAGGCCTGATTTTTCCACCTTAAGACTTACATGATTATTGTTGGGACAATCTTTCCACACCTCGGGTCGGCACCGCTACTTTGGTACTGCCGTACCCCGGCCCCTAAGGGGAAAAAGAGACAAAAACAAAGGTGAGCGAAGGAACAGATCGAGGAAGGCCTGATTCTTCCACCTTAAGACTTACCTGATTATTGTTGGGACAATCTTTCCTCACCTCGGGTCAGCGCCGCTTCTTTAGCACTTCCGTACCCCTGCCCCTAAGGGGAAAAAAGACACACGCATTAGTGGGTGAAAGCAAGACCACTAAGGGAACCATCCATCAAAAAGACTCACCAGAGTTTACCTTCAGCGAATCCATTCCTCTACGCCATGGGTGCACAACATACGGCCCGCGGGCCAATTGCGGCCCGCCATGCTCTTTTGTCCGGCCCGCGAGGCACAAAGAGTTTCCTAATGGAGGGCGGCCTGCGGCCGCCCTCCATTAGGAAAGTCTTTGTTGTCTTCCGGGCCAGACAAAACACTGGCCCTCATTGGCTCAGCACACACACGCACCACGTCGCTCCTACGAGCCACGTAATGCGTGTGTGCTGCACCAATGGAGGGCCAGCACTACGGCTGGCGTGGTCCATAAGGCTTGATGCCGGAAGGCATTTTCAGCCTTGGATCACGCCAGCCGTAGTACGATTCCAGCGTTCCAGCTTACCTGCCGCTTACCTGCCTGCCTTCCAGCACGTCTCCGGTAAGTGGTCTCTTTGTGTTTGTGTGTCGGGTCTGTTTTGCTTTATGTTTGTGTGTGTATGTTGCGATGGGGGTCGGATGTGTGTCGGATGTGTATGAATGTTTGGCTTTGAATGTATTTTGTGTGTATGTTGAGATGCGGGGGTGGGGGGGTGTCAGATGTGTATGAATGTTTGGATTTTAATGTATTTTGTGTGTATGTTGAGATGCGGGGGTGGGGGGGTGTCGGATGTGTGTCGGATGTGTATGAATGTTTGGATTTTAATGGTTTTTGTGTGTATGTTGAGATGCAGGGGTGCGGGGGTGTCGGATGTGTATGAATGTTTGGATTTGAATGTATTTTGTGTGTATGTTGAGATGCGGGGGTGGGGGGGTGTTGGATGTGTGTCGGATGTTTGGATTTTAATGTTTTTTGTGTGTATGTTGGGGTGGGGGGGGTGTTGGATGTGTGTCAGATGTTTGGATTTGAATGTATTTTGTGTGTATGTTGCGATGCGGGGGTGGGGGGGTGTCGGATGTGTGTCGGATCTGTATGAATGTTTGGATTGTAATATTTTTTGTGTGTATGTTGAGATGCGGGGGTGGGGGGGGTGTCGGATCTGTATGAATGTTTGGATTGTAATATTTTTTGTGTGTATGTTGAGATGCGGGGATGGGGGGTGTCAGATGTGTATGAATGTTTGGATCTGAATGTATTTTGTGTGTATGTTGAGATGTGGGGGTGGGGGGGTGTTGGATGTGTGTCGGATGTTTGGATTTGAATGTATTTTGTGTGTATGTTGAGATGCGGGGGTGGGGAGGTGTTGGATGTGTGTCGGATGTTTGGATTTTAATGTTTTTTGTGTGTATGTTGGGGTGGGGGGGTGTTGGATGTGTGTCGGATGTTTGGATCTGAATGTATTTTGTGTGTATGTTGAGATGTGGAGGTGGGGGGTGTTTGATGTGTGTCGGATGTTTGGATTTGAATGTATTTTGTGTGTATGTTGAGATGCGGGGGTGGGGGGAGTTGGATATGTGTGGGAGGTGGGGGTTTGGGTCTGTATGTTTGCATGTTTGAGAGTGTGCTGAGTTGGGGTGTGGGGGTTCGGGTCTGGTTGGGTGCTTGTGTGTGTGTGCTGATTTGGGGGGTGGGGGTTTGGAATTGGGGGTGTGGGGGGTTCAGGTCTGTATGGGTGCATGTTTGTGTGTGTGCTGATTTGGGGTGCGGGGTCAGGTCTGTATGGGTGCATGTTTGTGTGTGTGCTGAGTTGGGGGGTGGGGGTTTGGGTCTGTATGTTTGCATGTTTGAGAGTGTGCTGAGTTGGGGGGTGGGGGTTCGAGTCTGGTTGGGTGCTTGTGTGTGCGTGCTGATTTGGGGGGTGGGGGTTTGGAGTTGGGGGGTGGGGGGTTCGGGTCTGTATGGGTGCATGTTTGAGAGTGTGCTGAGTTGGGGGGTGGGGGTTCGGGTCTGGTTGGGGGCTTGTGTGTGTGTGTGCTGATTTGGGGGGTGGGGGTTTGGAGTTGGGGAGGTGGGGGGGTTCGGGTCTGTATGGGTGCATGTTTGTGTGTGTGCTGAGTTGGGGGGTGGGGTTGGGTCTATATGGGTGCATGTTTGTGTGTGTGCTGAGTTGGGGGGTGGGGTCGGGTCTATATGGGTGCATGTTTGTGTGTGTGCTGAGTTGGGGGGTGGGGGTTTGGGTCTGTATGTTTGCATGTTTGAGAGTGTGCTGAGTTGGGGGGTGGGGGTTCGGGTCTGGTTGGGTGCTTGTGTGTGTGCTGATTTGGGGGTGGGGGTTTGGAGTTGGAGGGGTGGGGGGTTCGGGTCTGTATGGGTTCATGTTTGTGTGTGTGCTGAGTTGGGGGGTGGAGGTTTGGGTCTGTATGTTTGCATGTTGAGGGGGTCATGGGGCATAGTGTTTGGTTGGGGGTGAGGGACATGGGGCATAGTGTTTGGTTGGGGGTGAGGGTGCCATGGGGCATAATGTTTGGTTGGGGTGAGGGAGCCATGGGGCATAATGTTTGGTTGGGGGTGAGGGGGCCAAGGGGCATAGTGTTTGGTTGGGGGTGAGGGACATGGGGCATAGTGTTGCACTCCAAGAGTGAACCCAATAATAAAGCTAAAACAGGCACAGTTGGGAGATGTTCACCTTTGGCTTTTTGAGGAAACCTGACTCAATGAAGGCCATACTCCTCTTGGGCAACCCAAATAGCAAACTGTAGCAGTCCAAAATAACGGCATGTCCAATCTAGGGTCAATAAAATATATATAAGTTAACTAAACATGCGAGATACAATAACTAAATAGAAATAAATTATAACAATGGAAAATGTGTAGTACAAAATGTAAGTTTGAAATGCAAATAAAAATCGTTACCCCTCAAAAACATTCTTTTTTCATGTGTTTAGTAGAAATTGGGGGTTTAAAAAGCCTCCTGCCACGCCCCGCCTACCGCCCCGCCCACATTTACTTTTCGGCCCACTATAGCCCTCATGTAAGGTACTTTCGGCCCTCTGTCAAAATCAGTTGTGCACCCCTGCTCTACGCGGATTCTTCATCCTGCATCTGAAATAGAGAAAAGGACAGCGGACAATTAAGGCTTGAACTTTTGCTACTGAATACTTACGGCCTCATAAAGTCAAGCGGAGTTGAATACTCACCAAACCCGAGATCCAGTGAAGTAACTGGAAATCAACGCACCCCTGCATCGGAAGCAGGATGGAGAGCTCGTCCTTTCAGACTCTAAGGTGAGACTCTACGGGAATCGCGGAGGGGGTTCGAGGAGTGTGAGAGGGAGAAGGGGGGGATCCGACACATTATCCAACAGACGGTTAATTCCATTTTCTATCTACAGAAGGATTCTTCTACGGGCCAGACAGGCGAGGTTTGGGGGTCCGGTCCAGTCCGTCTTCCGAGTCCTGCACATCACCTTAGAAGAGGTCACAGCAGTCCAGAACAGGTCGGCGCCTCCGTGGGAATCAGGTGAGCGTTACAACATTATACTCTTACTCTGATGTTATTTTTGTCCCACCTCCCTCCGTTACCTTCCCTTACTTGTTCTAAGGCATGCAACTTTTTTCCAAAGTATTTAGTCTTTTTCACTCACCGTTCGCATTTATTTTCTCTCTCGATGCTCAGGATCACCGCCTTTGTTACCGCCTCTTCTTGCTGTTTGTCCGATCAGCTGCTCGTAGAAGTGGGAACGGGTTTGTGGGGGAAAGCACAGGTTCCTTAGACCTCAACCTGCAGGGTTTTCACTTAGACTATCCACTATCTACGGGGAGCCTCTCGGTCTACTTAGCCGGATGGCAAAGGACTTGTGATATTGCTGAGGACCTAGAATTACTTATGTCGACGGTGTCATGATCACTGCTTCCAAGGAGCCAGGACCAGCCCAACGTCCTTGGAAGCAGGCCCCTAATCCTAGGCACCAGCCGGTCCCCACGGGGACCTTTTGGACCTTGTCCTGGTGCCGATGGCACCAGGCTCATCAGAATCATCGGTCCCGGCACTGGAAGCGCCGGGCTCATAATATGTGTGCAGATGCTTGGGTGGACTTACCTGCAGCAGACCATGCTGCTTACTTACCAGCCTCTTAGAAGTCCTCTGTGAACAGGAACTACTTTCTTACCTGGGTGGGGCAAGCTCCACTCCCTGGATTCAGCACTGGAAAGCTTCTGGAACTGGAACTCTTTTCTTACCTAGGCGGGGCCGTGGAGGAAGATGCCTCATCACTCCAAGGCTATTTAAACCACACCCGATAGACGAAACGTGCTTCGCGTTATTCTGCATCTGCAGCAGAACGCTCACCGAGTCTGTTCCAGCCTTTCTTCTTACGATCCCGAATCTGCAAGAATCATACTCACCATTCCTGCATCCTGAATCTGCAAGAAGCATACTCACCATTCCTGCATCCAGTCGACAGCAGCACCTGCAGAGACAAGAAACAGCAGGTTAGCAAGGCAGCCTTAACTCGCAGTGCTATTCACCTGATCCATCGGCTGCGGTCATTTTCGGCACGCTGCACCACCGCCTGCGAAGACAAAAGCAATGTTACTACTTACCGGCACTCCGTGAATTCTGGATTTCTTCACACTGCATCGCCGCCTGCGGAGATAAAAGCATTGTATCTACTTACGGACATTCCGCGGACTCCGGCGCTGCAAACCAACTTCTGAAAGACAAAAGAAGAGACATTAGACAGGTATTTACTTATGCCCATCGCGCTCTTCGCAATAGAACGCCTGCTCTTCAGCACGAACTACGCTGCAAGGAAAAGACAGTTAGAGCGCTTGTATTTACTCACGCATTTCCAGGCGCTTCACTCCATCTTCCTCAAGAGTCCTGCAAGACAAAAGGGAGAAAAGCATTATACGAAGTCCTGTTCAATGTTAACGTGCCTTGCACCTAAAGATAATAAAGACTAAAAAGGTGTCTGGAAACTCACCGCTCGTGCAGTTAACGACGGTAACGGTCTTCTGAGTCCAAGAGGCCTATGTTTCACCAGTGAAGGAACTGGCAACAGCGCCCTGCACCAGACGCAGATGGAGAGCCCAGCATTCACCTATCTAAGGTGAGCACGTTGACCTGGGGGCTCTACGGGGAGGGAGAGAGAGGAAGAGGGACATTGAACAACCCAGACCATTAACCCCCATATTCTTTCACCTGCAGAAACCTCACCCTACGAGTTCGACACACAGTGCGAAGAGGTTCGACCCCAGAAGCCCATCGGGTTCTGCACATCACCTTTCGAGTCACAGACACCTTCCTGCCAAGATCAGCGCCTCCGTGGGAATCAGGTGAGCGTTACAGACGGCCAATGGGGGTCTTATCTAATCGATAATCGATAACCAAAGGACTTGTGATATTGCTGAGGACCTAGAATTACTTATGTCGACAGCCAATGGGGGTCTTATCTAATCGATAACCATCCTCTGCTACCAAGTGTGCAGTTGGACCCCAGCCGGCCCATAGGACAGGGGAATCCCAAGAGCACTTTAAGATGAGCAGCAGCACCCTTGTGATGGATAGGGATGCAGATTAATACTCTTGCATCAAATCAATAATGACAACTCGATAGTTTGGCAAAGGGAGTCAGTTTAATGACAAGTACAAAAAACGGGGAGATCATGAATATCAATTATCGCTCGATCTTCCTTCTCGCTTCAACTCCAGTTAATTTCAGAAAAAACATAGTATTTATAACAAAAACTCATCATCACTGACGTGTAACTCTTAAAACATTAGCATGCAACTCTATTGGTTCTAGGAAGGTAACTTTAATATAGGCACTATATCTGTATATGGAAACGGGGAGTGGGGATTGGATAAACACTGTCAAGTGGGGCATCTAAGCCCTTCCTTCAAAATGGCTACTGTAGACGTCATTAAAAGTACGACGTCTCATTGGTTCTACTAACTATAGGACCCTAGATTACTTGGTCCACTATGATTGGGTTGGCATCGACCCCACTCATACTTTTCCACTTGCTTAGCAGCGTGCAGAATAGCCGGCCAGGTGCAGGGAGTTCGTCTGCACCCCCAGTTTCCCTCCAATTATTGCTACAATCAATTATTACTTCAGTGGTCATGTGTCAATTATTTCTTTGTGGTTGGCCTCGAGATTGCTTCTTGGTCTGGAAACATTAAGGCGTCTGTGCATGGCACAGGTCCATGCGTAGGTGTGAAAGTTTCATCCCTTCTTGTTCATCTGGTCACGTGATTTCGACACTGTGAAATCATCTTATTCCTCATGCGATTTCATGTATTTGATTTAATTCTGCCAGCCATCTGCCATCTGTGGCTTATCTTGACCTTTCTGAACAGGATACTTTGTTCTTCTTCTCATTAATTGTATGCACTGCTGGTCTATTTCAGCCGATATGACCTTGGCTTCTTGGCATGATTTACCTTCGTCTGAGTTTCTCTCCGTCTTTAATTCTTGATTTGTTTGCTGCAAAGCTCTCCTCTTGAGGCCTTCAGTAACCTTTGCTTGATTCTGCTCTTGTGCATAGTGGAAGTATACTTATATAAAGTGCTCCTTTTGAGGTAGATATTTATAGGTGGCGCTTGCCGCAATCTATTTTACTACTAAGCATAAGCAAGCCTCACGATTTCTTGCTTCTTGCGGTTCCTTGTATTTGTACACGTTTAAACTAACTGAATGTCTTCATCGCGCATGTGGCATTATTTCTGACATCTTGACATCAATTATTTCACTTTAGGCTCAGGATGTCACTTATCCATGGTGTTTCATCTCTTTTCATCATTCACAGGTCGTCATATCTTCTCTATGTGCGTCAGTCTGGGTTCTTGGACATCACCCTTCGTCTTCCTTCAGTATCTTTTTAGCTTCTTCAGGGATTGTATTCTGACAATTGTCATTCTGTCTCATGTGTCGATATGGTTTCCTCAATGGGCACCTTACTGTTCAGGTTTTCTTAGATGTCGGTACTTCAACAGGTGCTGTTCTTCTGATAGGTACTGGACAGAGCCCAACTACGGCTCTCTGCTGGTTTATTTGTTCATCATTCGTCACATATTTCGGCGTGAACGTTCCTGGTACTTCAAAATGGGTGGTTGGAGTGTGAATCGAGCTTGGCACTTCCGCTAGAAAGCGATGGCCTTTGGCTGTTAAGTTATGGTATTTGGCATTTATATAGCGCTCTATATATCATTGGTATGACCTCAAAGCTCTGGTAGGTTGAACGCCCTCGGGGACCGCAGTGCAGGTCACTAGAAAGAGTAAGTGTATTAGGGTGTGTGGGTGCACCAGTTATGTGTGCAGCTGATGTAATTGCCTGATGGTAGCTGCATCCTAGCGTTAGGTGTGGTGGTGACGATATCAGTTGAATGTGTGCAGTCTCGTGGTCGGACACCCAGACTGGCTTCTGGCTCCGTTAGGCCTGTAGGACGCTTATGTGTGCAGCTATGCCGGTTTGTCATGGCATATAGCTGCGTTTTATTAGAGTGATGAGGTGTTCATGGAGTAGTGTTCGTATGTGAGCAGGTAGGCCGAATTTATCGGGGGGTATAGCTGTATTCTAATTGTGTGATGGTGTAGAGTAGGGAGTAAGCATAGTGATATGATATGATATGATGGTTCATCCACAAAGCACCTAATCACAATGTGCTTTGAAAGCGCTCGATGACAAGGGAGGGTAGGATGGAGAACGCACAGACACTCCCACAGGCCATAGGCAGTGCAAATGTGATGACTAGCTACTGCACTCGGTCTAGAGGCATCCAGACTGTGCAAGTGCTAAGGCACGAACAGGAGGGCATGCCTGGAAAGGTACATGAGGACCGTAGGGCTGGGTACACAGCAAAATCAGTGGGACTGGGTAGGGGCAGACAGCAAGCAAGCAGGGGCCAGAGGTACAGAGAGACATCATGGGACCAGAGGGGCTGGGGATATATAGCGACATCAAGGGGGACCAGAGGGTCTGGGGCACACAGCGACTACGTGGGACATGAGAGGGGCATGAAGTATACTGCGATATCTTAGGGGAGCAGGTGGGAAGCTGAGGGCGCATAGCAACACTGCTGGGAGCCAAGGGGCTGTGCACACAGTGGCATCATAGTGGACCAGCGGTTTGGGGGCACAGTGACAAGATGGTCAGGGCAACAGTGAAACGAGGGGACCTAAGGGGTTGTGAGTACACAGTGACATTGAGGGGAAATGAAGGGCTGGGTAAACAGTGACATCACAGGGGACCAGAGGGGTGGGGTATGCATCGACAACACAGGGGCTGGAAGGGTAGGGGAACATAGGGACATCACAGGGACTAGCGGGCTGGAAATACAGCGACAGGGGCCAGGGGGGTGCGCGGCAGGGTACCAGAGGGGGCAGGCGTACGCAGAGACAACATGGGAGCTAAAAGGGGTAGGGGTGCTCATGGACATCACAGGTATTAGAAGGGCTGGGCTTACAGCGACAGGACGGGGGGTCAGAGGGATACATAGCGACATCACGGGGAACAAGAGGGCCAGGGTACACAGCGACACACAGGAACAAAGGGGCACGCAGCGACATCACAGGAACTATAGGTATTGTTGACAACATAGTGGACCGGCGGTTTCGGGCGCAGTGAGGGGATGGTCAGGGCAACAGTGAAATGTGGGGACCTAAGGGTTTGTGGGTACACAGTGACATTGAGGAGAAATGAGGGGCAGGGGTAAACAGCAACATCACGGGGGATCAGATGGGTGGGGGTATGCATCGACAACACGGGGGCTGGAGCGGGAGGGGCACATAGGGACATCACAGGGACTAGCGGGCTGGGCATACAGCGACAGAGGCCAGAGGGGTATGCGGCAGGGGACCAAAGGGGGCAGGCGTGCGCAGCAACAACACGGGAGCTGGAGGGGGTAGGGGCACTCACGGACATCACAGGGACCAGAGGGGGCTGGGTTTATAGCGACAGGATGGGGGGGGCCAGAGGGATACATAGCTAAACCGCAGCGCGTGAAACCATTGGCTGCCTTGTTAGGCGCGAAGATGCATAGCCGTGTCGAAGGATGCAGACATTCTATGGGCTCATTTCAGACACGCAGGTTACCTGCACCCCTCCAGTCGTGTAGCGTAGCCACGCATGTATCTTTAGTAGACGCAGCTATAAAAAAATTGTTGAAAAATATATATAAATACATCTACATATACATTGGCAGTAGTCTAGTAAATATTTAAATATTGCAGTTACTAAGATTTTAATAACTATTCATGAACAGTACATATACATGTAAATACTTTAACAAGTCGAGTACATTTGCACACTCTTTTTTGTAAAAAAAAAAGGTGTATTTGGGAGGTATGCGGTTCTTCGGTTGCTTTTTATTTTACTTTGTAGACATAATACAGTGTTTTGATTAGCAGAATTGTGTGTATTATTAATGTGAATTATGTATGCAATAAAAAATCCTTGAAATTCAAGGGAAAACTTTAGTTGCAGGGAGGTGAAGGTGAGAACATAATGCAACAAAACGCCTGAAATTCATCTGAAGCCACCTTAACTTCGCGCCCCCTGTTGTGCAGCCTATGACCACAATCATGACATCACAGATCACAACACTGATTAAATCACTAATTACATGTTGTATGAGAACACTGATGACATTAAAAATCACATCACTGATGCCATCTCTGGTGACAACACTAATTACATTATAACAATAACTGGCCTTAAGTATGGCCTTCACCCATGTGCACTGAATAACAGTCTACAAATCGTACACTTTGGCCTTTACCAGTGGTACAGCTTTCAGCCGTGTCCATTGTATATTAAATACACTTGTCCGGCACTAGCCATGGACATTAACACAATACAGGCCATTGGCCACTATCTTTGGCTGTGCCCACTATATATTCTAACAAATAAATGGGCCACTAGCCATGGTCTTTGACTTTGAGCAGTTTGTACATCTTTTGGCCATGTCCACTGTATATTTTACAATAATAAAATGCAGTAAGTGATGGCCTTTGGCTGTTATGTTATGTTATTTGGCATTTATATAGCGCTCTATATATCATTGGTATGACCTCAAAGCTCTGGTAGGTTGAACGCCCTGCGGGACCGCAGTCCAGGTCAGTAGAAAGCGTAAGTGCCGTAGGGTGCGTGGGTGCACCAGTTATGTGTGCAGCTGATGTAATTGCCTGATGGTAGCTGGATCCAAGCGTTAAGTGTGGTGGTGATGATATCAGTTGAATGTGTGCAGTCTGGTGGGTGGACACCCAGACTGGGTTCTGGCTGCGTTAGGCCTGTAGGACACTTATGTGTGCAGCTAGGCTGGTTTGTCATGGGATATAGCTGCATTTTATTAGAGTGATGAGGTGTTCATGGGGTAGTGTTTGTATGTGAGCAGCTAGGCCACATTTATCAAGGTGTATAGCTGTAGTGAGATATGAAATGATATGATGGTTCATCCACAAACCGCCTAAGCACAGTGTGCTTCGAAAGCGCTATATGACAAGGGAGGGAACGAGGGAGAACGCAAAGACACTCCAACAGACCATGAGCAGCACGAATGTGAAGACTAGCTACTGTACTCGGTCTGGAGAACCCAGACCATGCATGTGCTAAGGCACAGACAGAAGTGCATGTCTGGGAATGGTACATCGGGATGGCAGTGGCTGTGTACACAGTGACATCGCGGGGGACCGGGTTAGAGGCAAACAGCAAGCAAGAAGGGGCAAGAGGTACAGAGAGACATCACGAGACCAGAGGGGCTGCGGGTAAACAGCGACATCAAGGGGACCAGGTAGGGCTGGGCACACAGCGACTACATGGGACATTAGATGGGAGTGGGGTACACTGCGATATCCTAGTGGACAGGGAGGGAAGCTGGGGGCGCATAGCGACATCACAGGGAGCCAAGGGGCTGGGCACATAGTGGCATCATAGTGGACCAGCGGTTTGGGGCGCAGTGACGAGATGGTCTGGGCAACATTGAAGCATGGGGACCTAAGTGGTTGTGGGTATGCACGCCCTCGGGGACTGCCCTGTCAGTAGAGAGAGTATGTGTCATAGGGTGCGTGGGTGCACCAGTTATGTGTGCAGCTGATGTAATTGCCTGATGGTAGCTGCATCCTAGCATTAGGTTTGGTGGTGATGATATCAGTTGAATGTGTGCAGTCTGGTGGGTGGACACCCGGACTGGGTTCTGGCTGCGTTAGCCCTGTAGGATGCCTATGTGTGCAGCTAGACCGGTTTGTCATGGGATATAGCTGCGTTTTATTAAGGTGATGAGGTGTTCATGGGGTAGTTCGTATTTGAGCAGCTAGGCCGGATTTATCGAGGGGTATATCTGTACTCTAATTGTGTGATGGTGTAGAGTAGAGAGTAAGCGTAGTGATATGATATGATATGATATGATATGATATGATATGATATGATGGTTCATCCACAAAGCGCCTAAGCACAATGTGCTTCGAAAGCGCTCGATGACAAGGGAGGGAAGGAGAGAGAACACAGCGAAATCACAGAGGACTGGGTAGGGGCAGACAGCAAGCATGCAGGGGCCAGAGGTACAGAGAGACATCACGGGACCAGAGGGGCTGGGGGTATGTAGCGTCATCATGGGGGACCAGAGGGTGCTGGGGCACACAGCGACTACGTGGGACATGAGAGGGGCATGAAGTATACTGCGATATCTTAGGGGAGCATGTAGGAAGCTGAGGACGCATAGCGACACTGCTTGGAGCCAAAGGGCTGTGCACACAGTGGCATCATAGTGGACCAGCGGTTTGGGGGCACAGTGACAAGATGGTCAGGGCAACAGTGAAACGAGGGGACCTAAGGGGTTGTGAGTACACAGTGACATTGAGGGGAAATGAAGGGCTGGGTAAACAGTGACATCACAGGGGACCAGAGGGGTGGGGTATGCATCGACACCACAGGGGCTGGAGGGGTAGGGGCACACAGGGATATCACAGGGACTAGCGGTCTGGGCATACAGCGACAGGGGCCAGAGTGGTGCGCAGTGGGGTACCAGAGGGGGCAGGCGTATGCAGCAACAACATGGGAGCTGGAGGGGGTAGGGGTGCTCAGGGACATCACAGGTACTAGAAGGGCTGGGCTTACAGTGACAGGACAGGGGACCAGAGAGATACATAGCGACATCATAGGGAACAAGAGCGCCAGGGTACACAGCGACACACAGGAACAAAGGGGCACACAGCGACATCACAGGAACTAGAGGTGTTGTCAACAACAGAATGGACCGGTGGCTTCGGGCGCAGTGAGGGGATGGTCAGGGCAACAGTGAAACGTGGGGACCTAAGGGTTTGTGGGTACACAGTGACATCGAGGAGAAATGAGGGGCAGGGGTAAACAGCAACATCACGGGGGACCAGAGGGGCGGGGGGTATGCATCGACAACACGGGGGCTGGAGCGGGAGGGGCACATAGGGACATCACAGGGACTAGGGGGCTGGGCATACAGTGACAGAGGCCAGAGGGGTATGCGGCAGGGGACCAAAGGGGGTAGGCGTGCGCAGCAACAACACGGGAGCTGGAGGGGTAGGGGCACTCACAGACATAACAGGGACTAGAGGGGGTTGGGCTTACAGCGACAGGATGGGGTGCCAGAGGGATAAATAGCGACATCATGGGGAACAAGAGGGCAGTGGTGCATAGTGACACACAAGCACAGAGGGGAACACAGCGATATCACAGGGACTAGAGGTATGGGCATACAGAGGGATACATAGCGACATCACAGGAAACAGGAGGGCAGGGCTACACAGCGACACACGGGGCACAAAGGGGCACACAGCGACATCACAGGAACTAGAGGTGTTGTCGAACAGCGACAGCACAGGGGACCAGAGAGGAACACTATGACAGCACGATGAGCCAGGGGGTACAGAGAGGGTTGGGCATACATCGACAGCACGGGGGCCAGAGGGGTAACCATGAATGAATGGAGAACCAGTGGGCAGGGGTAAACAGTGACAACACGGGGGACAAAAGGGCTGGGGGGCACATAGAGACATCACAGGGACCAGAGGGTACACAGCGATATCACAGGGAATCCGGGGGCGGGGCACAGCGACATCACAGACTAAACGGGCGACAGAGCGGCATCATGGGAATTGCAAGGAGTTATGACCCAAGAAGATAATTATTCTGCATTTCAGGGATACGGTTGTTTATAGCCAAATGAATGGGCGTAATCATTGATGACATGGTTGGGAGTTCCATTGTGTATTTTGTTGTTGGGTTGTTAGAAATGTAATCGCTTCGGAAGGTTGAGGTTGGTGTTATGGAAAGAGCCATGTTTTTAGAGCTTTGTGGAATGTCATATAGTCTTGGGTGTGTCGAATATGAGGGGGAAGCGAGTTCCACAGATTCGGGGCCAAGGCTGAGAAGGCAGATCCTCCGATCCTGACCGAGTTAGTGGTTGGGATCCCTAAAAGGATGGCGGTGCTTGATCTTAGGGTGCCGGGTGGGAGGTATGGTTTTAACTTTTCTTGCAGGTATAATGGGCCGGTCTTGGGCACTGCTTGGTGAGTGATGCACAGTGTCTTGAAAGTGGCCCTTCGTCCAACTGGGTGCCAGTGGTGGGTTCGGAGAGCTGGAGAGGTGTGGTCTCTTGGACCCATGGCGAGGAGCAGTTAGCAGCAGCGTTTTGTGCTCTTTAGAGTTTTTTTAAGATAGTATGCCGGGACTCCTAGGTATAGGGAGTTGGCATAGTTCAGTCTCAACATTTCAATCGACATAAGAGCGGCAAGTCTGTTCAGGAAGGAGAGGTAGGGAAAGATACATCTAGACGTTTGAGATGGTAGTGACAACATTTAGTCACATTGCTGATCTGACTGGAGAGTGTTAGGCCAGAGTCCATAGTGCAGCCTCAGATTTTTTACTGTGTGGGGGGGGGGGTTGGCCCAGGGACGGGGGCCAAGGGACGGGGGCCAAGGGAGTGGATGAGGTAAAAGGGTAGTGTTGCCGCACACCATGATTTCGGTTTTAGTGGGGTTTAAGAGGAGGTGGTTTATTGTCATCCATTGGTCAATATCTAGAAGACAGGATTTGAGGTCGGGCTGAGGGTTGGTGTCCGATTTGTGGATTTTAAGGATGATTTGGGTATCGTATCGTCAACGTAGTTGTAGCATGAGATGTTCTACAAGAGGATGATTCCATGAAGGGTGGACATATAGAGGTTGAATAGGAGAGCAGATAGACATGCGCCTTGCAGTACTCCAGTATTAACTGAGCGAGCAGCTGAGACAAAAGGGGAGAGGAGGGATATTTGTTTCCTGATGCTGAGGAAGGAGGCGATCCACTTGAGGGCAGTACCATGGATTCCAAGGGAGTGGAGACGGTCAAGGAGGATTGAGTGGTTAATCGTTTCAAAGGCTGCAGAGAGTTCGACGAGAATTAGTGTAACACATACTTCAGAGTCTGCAGTGAACTTAAGATCATCCCAGATCGAGGTCAGAGTGGTTTCGGTTCCATGTCGTGGTCTGAAGCCTGATTGTGCGGGGTCGAGGAGGTTGTTGGATTCAACAAAGGCGTTTAGATGGGAGTATGCTGTTCGGTCGATGAGTTTTGCAAGAAATCTGGTGTTAGAGATGGGTCTGTAGTTTTTGGGGTTAAGGGGGTCAAGGGATGGCTTTTTAAGAAGAGGCTTGAGATGTGCAATTTTGAAGGGATTGGGAAGATGCCAGAGCTAAGGAGTCATTTAGTATGGTTCTTGCATTACGCCTGCGCAGGTAGACAAGACTATTTCTTTTAGGACAGAGGAGGGGCAGGGGTCAAGGGGGGAGCCAGACGGTTTGCTAGCAGATATTAGGTCTAGAAACTCATCTCTGGAGATGGGTCTGAAGGAGTCGAAGGTGGGAGAATTGGGGGTCGGGCGGAGGGGGGTGGGGAGGTGGTTGGATTGGTCAGTTGTTGGGGGGCAGGAGGGGACAGTTTGCTGTTAAGGGAGGTCATCCTGTCAAGGGTGGTGGTGTAGAAGTGTAGGGAGAGGGAGTCGCAGAGTGATTGAGATGGGGCTGATTGGGTAGAGGTGCAAGTGGGTTTGACAAATTCAGATATGATTCTATTGAGTTCTTTGCTGCGGTTTCCACAGGTGAGAATTTGTTTGTTGTAATAGGCTTTTTTGGCTTTCCGGATTTCAGCTTTGTAGTTACGATGGTGCAAGGCGAAAGTGGATCTGCTGAGATTGCTTTTTGATGCTCGCCATTTGCGTTCCAGAGAGTTCTTTTGTTTTCTGGTGTTCCTCAGTTCGGGTGTGACCCATTTGGAGAATGGTCCATTGCGTGAGGAAGCGGGGCACAAGGGGGTGAGAGGAATTAGTGATTCATTGAGCCAAGAAAGAGTTGATGGTTAAGGATCTGTCTGAGGGGCGTTGTAGGGGATCTAAGGAGTAGGGCTTCGGCAAGATCAGGAAGGATCTTTACTTTGTTCCAGCATTTGACGTCTTGGAGGGAGACCAGGGGAGGTGTAGGGGGAGGGCTAGGAGTGAGGATGGAGAAAGGGATGACAAAGTGGTCGGATCAGATGAGTGGTTTGGGGTGGGATGGATGAATCAGGTCATGGGAGCTGAAGATTGCATCAAGGGTGTGCCCCCTTGAGTGGGATGGACCGTTCATATGAAGGGAGAGGTTGAGCGCATCAAGACTGTCGACCAGTGGATGGGTCATGGGGTTGGTGGTAATGTCCAACCAGATATTGAAGTCTCCTAAAAGAGTCAGAGAGGGGTGATTTACTTGAATCTTGGCTACAGAATCTAAGAGGTTGTTTGAGAAATGTCTGTTGTAACCAGTGGGACTGTAGATGAGTAGGACGCTGTGGCAGAAAGTATGAGGTAACGAGAGTTTCACTAGAAGGGATTCACATGATGGAATGTATGTCAGAGATTTGACGAATGAGACGGAGAAATGAGAATTGAAGAGGACTGCCACGCCGCCTCCTCTGGAAGGTCTATTGTGCGGGATGAGCGAGTAGCTAGGGGGGAATGCTTCATGTGCAACAGCGGCAAAATCGTCGGCGAACCAGGTGTCGGTTATAAAGACTAGGTCTGGTTTGTCAGAGGAGAGGAGGTCGAAGATGCTGTATCTGTATTTTGCTACATAGTGGGCATTAAAAAGGATGCAGTTGACTTTGGTAGGGGTGTGGTCTTGGAGGAGGTCATCAGGGTGGGAGCAAGAGGAGGTTGGGAGATTGGAGGGGAGGAGGGAAGGAGTGGGACATTCTGGGTCGTTGAGGCAGGGAGAGGAGTTGTAGTGAGGGGGTAGCGTGCCAGCAGATTCTGAGTGACGGGAGATGGAATTACATTGAAGAAGGCTGGTAAGAGTAGGTGGGAGGAGGAGGATATGTGTGGGGAGCGGGTAGAGTCGAGGAGGGGTGGGCGAGTGGACAGATCAGGTCAGTGAGTGTGAGCGGGTTTAGGGGGTTAGAAATTGGAGTGAGTCTCGAAGGATTCGGGGAGTCCGGTGTGCAGGGTGAGAAGTCGAGAGAGAGGGGGTGGAAGCAGGGCGAGGGCAGGGGGGAGTGTGATGGAGTAGGGGAGGGAGAGATTTGGAGGACGGGTTGAGGAAGAAGTGGTGAGAAGTAGAGAGTCGAGGAAGGGGACCAGACTTGTTTTCTACTTTTCATGGGTTTTGGTGCAATAGGGGTGTGAGAGAGGGTAGGGGGGTCAGAGGGTGATGGAGATGAAGCTACCATTCTTGCGAGGGCGAGATGTGCTGCTTTTAGAGAGGGGAAGGGATATGAAGGGGGGTTGTTGGTGGGGTGGAGAAGGGATTAAGGGGGAGGGGAGGTAGGAGAGGTGGGTGAGAAGGGGGGGTGGTTCTCTGATGGGTTAGGGGAGAGGGACTGGGGGATATGGGGAAGCAAAAGGGAGGGAGGGATGCTCATTGGAGGGTGCAAGGAAGGAGCGGAAGTAGATTAAGGTTTGCACTGTTTGGAGCACCAGCGGGCTAGTCTGGCTTGGGAGTTTGATAGGGGGCAAGGTGTGTTGGCATGGGGTATTAGGGAGTTCTCAATAGCGGTCAGAGGGAGGGTGGAGGGCGATGAGTTTGGGTGGGAAGGGGCGAGGGGAATAGGCTTCTGCGGAAGGAGGTGATTGGCAAGCCAGAGTGCACCTCCGGCTCTACCAGAAATGTTGTCAGGCCTAGTACGGTAGTCATCTGTCTGTTTCCCATTTCCATCCCATCTGTGTTTTAGCTCTTGCGCTTTCTGAAATGTCATCAGGATGAGTATGATAGTTAATTTCGCATGCTTGTTGTTCATCGTCTGTAAGAATGTCAGTGTATTTCCCTTGTTCCCTCCCTTGCTGTGAAGCACTTTGTGTATAGGTACTATATAAATAAACTATCATATCATATCATATCAAATTGGAAGACCCATTAAATACTGATAAATGTGAATCCTTAATGCTACGCCTATCAGTAAATCCCAAAACAAACCTGAAATTTGTATTGACATATAGACCACCAACCTACGATGCAACCTTCTTATACGTCTTCACAGAGGCAATCACCAACCTAGCAATAAAACATAATCCTCTGATCGTCCTCAGCGATTTCAACATCTGGTTGGAAGAAGAAACCACAACCACACAAAAATCTCTATCAAGCCAACTAGCAGCAATGAATCTACAACAGCTAGTCAAAGGAGCAACCCACACGGCAGGGCACACACTTGATGCAATCTTTGCCAATAAAAAACTCATCACCACGGCACCACCAATTCAAATACCCTAGAGCGACCAACTCATCATTCCCTTCAGAATCACACAGACCACTCCATTAAACAAGCAACAAGACAAACCACCAATCATCATGAAAAGAAATTGGAAAACCATCAAAATGTCATGATGCCTACCCCCGGAGCACCAGGCCAGGCACAGCACCCCCGGGAGCAGGCATCATGCCCCCGGGTAAAAGCCCAGAGTCCCTTTATAGGGGCTCTTTGGACTCTTTCCTGGCGCCATTGGCGCCAGGCTCATGTTGGACATCAGTCCTGGCGCCATAGGCGCCAGGCTCATAAGAGGAAGTGTTTGGTGCACTTACCTGAAGCAGACCATGCTGCACACTCACCTGATGTAGACCATGCTGCATGAAGACCCAAGCCAAATGAGGCTTAGGAGGGACTATTTTATTGAAGGGACTATTTTGTTACTTGGGTGGGGCTGTGGAAGAATACTCACCTGAGCCTTCTTCCAAGGCTATTTAAGCCACGCCCGGACAGCCACACGTGCTTCGCGTTGTTCTGAATCCCAGCAGCTGAACGCTCACCGTGTCTGCTCCTGCACCTGGACTCCAGCCACGCCCGCCTCGAACCTGGAACACCTGTAAGGAAAGAAGAGAAGAGAAAGGTGAAAACCAAGAACTTATTCAAACTTCTTACCTGCATCCGGAATCTTCACGCCAGCATTCAAGAAAGACTTCCATTTAAAAGCACCGCATTGCTCGGTGCAGCGCCGCGCTTCACTCACCTGTTCCCGAGACGCCGCCCGGCTCCATCGCGGCTCTCAGCACCAGTCGCCACATCTCTGCACCTAGGGGAGAGAAGAAGAGACAAAAGGTGAGCAAAAGGAACACAAGAGGAAAGCCGAATTTTCAGCCATATTACTTACCTGCTTTTCTTGGTGAACCATTCCACATCTCGGGTCGGCGCCGCTTCTTTGGCAGGTACCGCACCCCGGCCCCTATGGGGAAAGGACAAAAGACATTACTGGGGAATTATAAAGACATTTAGAGGGGTCGCCCTCTTCATACTTACGGCGTATCGCTCAGAAAAGTCAAGTGGATTTGCCAGCGCCATTCTGAAAACCAGTGAAGTAACTGGACGAACGCGCGCCCCTGCACCAGAAGCAAGATGGAGAGTTCATCCTTCCAAACCATAAGGTGAGCTTAAACCGGGGGTTTTGGAGGAAGTCAGAGAAGAACGAAGGGGGAAAGGGGGGAGCAAGCACACTATTCTGCAGACAGTTAATCCCCTTTCTCATCTGCAGAAGGATATTCCTACGGGCCAGACAAGCAAGATTTGGGGGTCCTGTTCAATCGGTGGTCCGAGTTCTGCGCATCACGCTTGAAGAGGCCACAGCAACCCAGACCAGACCAGCGCCTCCGTGGGAGCCAGGTGAGCGTTACAGAACGCGAAGCCTTCCTACAAATTCCCACCCAGGCGCTATGGAAACTTCTGAGACTGACCAGTTGGCCCAACTACTGGGGGAATTACGGGCCGAAGTACACGCCACTCGGCAAGAGACTAATGCTCTCAGGAGGGAAGTGATTGTAACAAAGGAAAGAGCTGATGACCTGGCTAGACAGCTTTTGCAAGGTCAAGCTGGACAAATTCCTTTACCCGGTTCCGGAGGGAACCCCGCTCCTGTGCTTTCCAGTAAACCGGTGCAGATTAATCTACCTGGAAACATGCCGCTGGCCCCACCCGAACGCTTTGCTGGGGACCCCAAACAATTCACCGTATTCATGAATCAGTGTCGTTTGCATTTCCTGTGCAGACCTGGGGCCTTCCCTAATGACCAGACCAAGGTAGCCTTTGTATTGTCATATCTCAGCGGCAGTGCTGCCGATTGGTCAGTTCCACTGGTAACTCAAGATGACCCGATTCTTTGTGATTTTCAAGGATTTCAAGCAAGCATGGAAAGGTTATTTGCTCGTCACTCCCAGGGGCAGGCTCTGGATGACGAACTTCTATCTCTGCGACAGGGCAATCAAGACCTCCTATCCTACATTGCAACCTTTAATAGACTAATTGTGGAAACTGGGTGGCCAGAGGATAAAAGAATCACGTTATTTTATCGAGGTCTACGCGGAGAACTTAAAGATGTCCTGGCCCAAGTTGTGAATCCGCCCCAAGAATGCTCAGAATATATAGACTTAGTGGTCCAATTGGATCACAGACTGCAAAACAGGAAAGCAGATCGGTCCAAGTTTGAGACCCGGGTGTTGGTCAAGACCCACGTTAACCTCCCTCTGCGTCCTAAAACCAGCAAAGATGTCATCACCACAGTTGATGGAACCGAAATTGCCTCTGGACCGGTAACACATTCCACAGCTGAGGTGACACTTGTAGGTCCAGACGGCCATCGGGAGGCAGTTGTGTTTGATGTAATTAAGGCTCCACAGTTTCAGGTTATTCTCGGAATCCCTTGGTTAGAGACACATAATCCTCGAATTGATTGGCGAGCGAAGAGAATAACCTTCCCGGATTGTGCACAAACCTGCTACCCAGAAAATCTGAAGATCAGTCTAGCATCAGTAACCTCTGCCTCCATGCAACTACCTCCGGAATACCAAGACTTTCAGGACGTCTTCCAAAAGGAACAGGCCAACACGTTACCTCCTCACAGATCGTACGATTGCCAAATCGATCCGGTACCCGGTGCACAACCCCCTTTTAGCAGGATTTATGCCCTTACTGAACTAGAGAATCTGCATTTGAGACAATATTTAGATCAATACCTAGCCAATGGTTTCATTCGCCCGTCAAAGTCTCCGGCATCCCCGGCTTTGTTCTTCGTGCCAAAAAAAGAAGGCGACCTTAGAACTTGTATCGATTACCGCGCATTGAACCAGATAACTGTTAAAAATCGTTACCCCCTGCCTTTGATCCCTGAACTCCTTGACCAGGTGAAGGACGCTTGCGTATACACCAAGTTAGATCTCCGGGGGGCTTATCATCTGGTACGAGTAAAAGAAGGCGACGAATGGAAAACGGCCTTCCGTACAAAATATGGACTATTCGAATACCAAGTGATGCCTTTCGGGTTGTGCAACGTGCCTGCTGCCTTCCAATTCTTCATGAACGATGTCCTTCGGGAACTCATCGATGTCTGTGTTGTCGTGTATATCTATGACATTCTGGTGTACTCCTCTTCGGAATCAGATCACAGAAAACATGTCAGGGCCGTCCTAGAGAAATTGCGCCAGCACAAACTGTTTGCAAAGCTGGAAAAATGCGTTTTCCATACCACCGAGGTTGAGTTTCTTGGATTCATCCTGACACCTAAAGGGGGCCGAATGGACTCACGGAAAGTGGATGCCATCCTCAAATGGCCATCACCTAGTTCGGTGAAAGTTGTCCAAAGCATGCTTGGTTTTGCCAATTTTTATCGCAGGTTTATTCTGGAAATTTCACGTGTGGTGAAAACCATCACTGCACTCTTGCGGAAAAATAAAGGTTTTGAATGGACTAAGGAAGCTGAACAGGCCTTTCAGGAATTGAAAGCTAAATTTACGTCCGCACCTATTTTGAAACACCCGCGTCCCGATCTCCCATATATAGTCGAAACCGACGCGTCCAGCTTAGCCATGGGAGCTGTCCTGTCTCAGAGAGACCCCGAAACCAACCAACTGCACCCCGTAGCATTTTGGTCCAGGAAGTTCTCGCCGCCGGAGATAAATTATGCAATCACCGATAAGGAATTATTAGCCATTAAGACCGCCTTTAAGGCTTGGTGGCATTATCTTCTTGGTGCCAGGCATACCATCACCGTGATCACTGATCACTGAAATTTACAATATTTAAAAACTGCCAAGGCTCAGTCTTCACGACAGCTCCGATGGGCTTTGTTCTTTGCTGAGTTCGATTTTGTAATCACTTACCGTCCCGGCTGTAAGAATGGCAAAGCGGACGCGCTATCTCGAATTGGAATGGGAGAATTGGACAGAAACTCAGAACCTGTGCCGATAATTCCCGAACAAAGAATTTTGAGGATAACCACTTTACAAACCCTTGAAGACATTCAAGCACGGGTAAAACAATTCCTGGACTCTACAGCCTTGCAGGATTGGATCAAAAGGGGGCCTTACTTTTCAGTCAACGATGGCTTACCTTACTTCCAAGGATGCTTATTTTTGCCAGAAAAGGAATTTCAAGAACTGGTTATTTCCCGTCATCATGATACTCTGATGGAAGGACATCCTGGCATTGCCAAAACAGAGGAATAAATTAAACGACAACTCTGGTGGCCTTCCTGGCGAAAGGATATTAAATCTTTCGTGATGTCCTGTGGAGTTTGCGCCCAAAACAAAGGTCAAAAAACAAAACCCGCCGGTCTTCTTCAACCCTTAGACATTCCACCAGCACCTTGGCACACCTTGTCACTAGATTTTATCACGGACCTGCCCTCTTGTAATGGATACAATACTATTCTGGTTGTGGTAGATTTATTTTCCAAGATGGCCCATTTTATTCCGTTGAAAGGATTACCTTCAGCTTTTGTTCTTGCCAAGGAATTCCTCGAAAATATCATCCGTTTGCATGGATTCCTGTCCATACTAGTCTCCGATCGGGGAAGCCAGTTTATTTCTTATTTTTGGAAAAAGTGTTGTCAACTGGCACAAATCGACGTAAGACTCTCAACCAGCCACCACCCACAGACCGATGGTCAGACGGAGAGAACGAACCAGACCCTTGAAGAATATCTACGATGTATGTTGCACCAATCGGAGGGTAATTGGAAGGATATTTTATGGGTGGCTGAATATGCATACAATAACTCGATACACTCTGGAACTGGTCAGAGCCCCTTTTATACCCTATATGGACATCACCCTCGTACTTCAGACTTGGACTCAGCTTTGAGCCTTGAAATGCCCGCAGTGGACCATTTGCATTCTACGATTACTCAAGCCTTCAAGGATGCAACTGCACACTTACAACATGCGAAAGGGAAATACAAAAAGAATGCGGATCTGCATCGAAGAGAGGCGCCTCCATACCAAATAGGGGATCAAGTATGGTTGGCTACCAAACACTTATCGCTCAAGGGACCTCAGACTTTTAATCCAAGGTATTTAGGCCCTTACTCGATCAAAGCTATAATTAACCCATTGGCAGTCAAGCTAGATCTACCAGCTAACATGCGGATTCACCCCGTTTTTCATGTGTTGCTTTTGAAACCAGTGCAACCAGGAACCAGATTAATAAAGCCACCAGAACCAATCCAGATAGATGGGGAGCCTGAATTCGAGGTGAAGAACATTTTGGACTCTAAGATCTCAAAATCAAAACTTTTCTATCTAATTGATTGGAAGGGGTACAGCCTCAGGAAAGATCTTGGGAACCCAGCGACCACGTACATGCACCTCGGCTAGTAAAAAGGTTCCATCGGAATTTCCCAAACAAACCGAAACCTCCTGAGGGAACGACCTTGGGAGGGGCCTTGGGGGGGAGTGCTGTCATGATGCCTACCCCCGGAGCACCATGCCAGGCCCAGCATCCCCGGGAGCAGGCATCATGCCCCCGGGTAAAAGCCCAGCAGCCCTTTATAGGGGCTCTTTGGACTCTGTCCTGGCGCCGTTGGCACCAGGCTCATGTTGGACATCAGTCCTGGCGCCATAGGCTCATAAGGGGAAGTGTTTGGTGCACTTACCTGAAGCAGACCATGCTGCACACTCACCTGATGCAGACCATGCTGCATGAAGACCCAAGCCAAATGAGGCTTAGGAGGGACTATTTTACTGAAGGGACTATTTTGTTACTTGGGTGGGGCTGTGGAAGAATACTTACCTGGAACTTCTTCCAAGGCTATTTAAGCCACGCACGGACAGCCACACGTGCTTCGCGTTGTTCTGCATCCCAGCAGCTGAACGCTCACCGTGTCTGCTCCTGCACCTGGACTCCAGCCACGCCCGCCTCGAACCTGGAACACCTGTAAGGAAAGAAGAGAAGAGAAAGGTGAAAACCAAGAACTTATTCAAACTTCTTACCTGCATCCGGAATCTTCACGCCAGCATTCCTGAAGAAAGACTTCCATTTAAAAGCACCGTGTTGCTCGCTGCAGCGCCGCGCTTCACTCACCTGCTGCCGAGACGCCGCCCGGTTCAATCGTGGCTCTCAGCACCGGTCGCCACATCTCTGCACCTAGGGGAGAGAAGAAGAGACAAAAGGTGAGCAACGGGAACACAAGAGGAAAGCCGAATTTTCAGGCATATTACTTACCTGCTTTTCTTGGTGAACCATTCCACATCTCGGGTCGGCGCCGCTTCTTTGGCAGGTACCGCACCCCGGCCCCTATGGGGAAAGGACAAAAGACATTACTGGGGAATTATAAAGACATTTAGAGGGGTCGACCTCATCACTAACTCACCTGATTTTACCATCGGCAATTTAACCCCTCAACGCATCACCTTCGTTCTGCACCTGAAATAAAGGACAGATCACAGGTTAGGAAAACAACATAAAAGGAGGCTCACACTTGAACTTTTGCATCTTCATACTTACGGCGTATCGCTCAGAAAAGTCAAGTGGATTTGCCAGCGCCATTCTGAAAACCAGTGAAGTAACCGGACGAACGCGCGCCCCTGCACCAGAAGCAGGATGGAGAGTTCATCCTTCCAAACCATAAGGTGAGCTTAAACCGGGGGTTTTGGAGGAAGTCAGAGAAGAACGAAGGGATAAAGGGGGGAGCAAGCACACTATTCTGCAGACAGTTAATCCCCTTTCTCATCTGCAGAAGGATATTCCTACGGGCCAGACAAGCAAGATTTGGGGGTCCTGTTCAATCGGTGGTCCGAGTTCTGCGCATCACGCTTGAAGAGGCCACAGCAACCCAGACCAGACCAGCGCCTCTGTGGGAGCCAGGTGAGCGTTACACAAAAACTCTAACATAACTGAACTCCTGGAACTCAGCAAACCGCAAGTGACAACTATGGAAGAAGCCGTCCTGGACAAAAAATAACCCTACTCCACAACTGGATCAGAACTACAATCGACGAAATCGCCAAAGAAAAACCTTTCATCCCATCACCCAAAAGAGCAACGACAAAATGGTTAACCCCACTAATATGCCAAGAAAGAAATGAAAACTGGAACAATCATGGAGGATCAAAAACGACAATGGAAATAAACTGAAATTTCAACAACATATCTGCTCATACAAAAAGTAAATACAAAAAGCAAAAAGGAAATACTACGACAACCGAATCTTCAAAGTACCAAACACCCAAAAAGAACTCTTCAAAATCATAAATGAAATAAAAAATCCACCTGGATGCAACAACACGCCAATCCCATTGACAAAACTATGCAATGACCTAGCAGACCACTTCAAAAACCAAATCACTACCTTCCAAAAAACCATACGAAACAGACCAAGAGATCAGACTACGGAACCCACACACCCTTACGAGGAACACCCGAACAAACTACGAAGTTTCCCCGAAATATCAGTGGAGACTTTCGACAAACTGGTAAATCAAAGCAACAAAACAGGTTCCCCCGAGGATCCGTGCCCCCGGACATATACAAATCCATCCTCAAACAAGGAACTCCCATGGAATACCACAGAAATGTCCTCATCCTTTCAATCTCTACATGGAATGTGCCACAATCCTTCAAATCAGCGTACATCAGGCCACTACTAAAAGATACAGCAGGCAATGTAGAGGACCTCTCCAATTACAGACCCATTTCCAACATCCGATACCCTGCTAAACTGCTTGAAATGTACATATACAAAATAACCCAAGAATTCATAGAAGAGAACTGCCTACTAGACCAGGCACAAGTTGGTTTCAGACCAATGAGAGGAAGGGAATCAGCACTTCTCTCAATATGGGATGACCTAAAAGCAAACGCAGACTCTGACAACAGTACAGCCTTGATACGTCTAGACCTCTCTGCGGCATTCGGCACAGTTAACCACAACATCCTCATCATGAGATTGCCACGATTGGGAATGACAGACAGTGCCCTACAGTGGATCAAATCTTTCCTAATGGACAGAACAGAGACCATTTGGATGAAACCTTTCAAATCCAACCCAAAAGAATCCACATGCGGAGTAACACAAGGATCATCATTCTCCCTGTTATTATTCAACATCTACCTATCTCAACTAATCAAGATCATCAAAAGACACAGCCTCACTTGCTACAACTACGCAGACGATACACAAATAGTCTTCAAAATACAAGACACTCAAGAGGAAAACACAACACTCGAAAACTGCCTTCATGAGGTATTCAACTGGATGAACGCTATCTACTTCAAACTAAACCCAGGCAAAACAGAAATAATGATCATCACAAAAAATGGAGGAGACAACCACTACATCCTTTGGCCATGGGAACTCCGTACAACCCCAACCCTCACAGGAGCGATCCACCGGCAGACACATTTTGAGTGTTTACATGCACCGTTCCATAGAGATGCACCTAAGCAGGTGATATTTTATATCCAGGGCCAGTCGCCCCCCAAGAATCACTACGCAAGAGACACCATAATCTTAGCCTGATAAAGACCCCCAGATCGCCGAAACTCGTGTCGGCACCTATGGTGATGAAATAAAAATCCATAATCGTATCAAAATAAATGTGTAGACTATACCCTTTTTATGGTGAACAGTGAACAAAGCAAGCGCTCATAAGCATGCGTACAAGTGCCATTTTTGCAGGAGCCCAACAAAAACCTACTCACCATCATCGCTCTCGTCATGTCCAGAGTAGATTACGGCAATAGCCTATACCTGGGTGTGCCCGAACGACTTCTAAAAAAAACTACAATGCATACAAAGGCCAGATTGCTCCTTAAACTACCCGAAGAGAACACATCACACCAGCGCTAAAAATACTACTTTGACTACTAATAAAGCAGCGAATTACATTCAAATCAATGTGCATCACGCACACAACAATGCACAACCAAGGTGCAGAGTTCCTGAGAAACAAATGAGGCCTACATCACCCAACAAGGACGCTCAGGTCTAGCAACGACATCTGCCTGGAACCGAAACCATACAAAAAAAGAAAACTCAAGAGGATCTTCTTTCTCTCATCTCGCACCAAAAACTTGAAACAACTTATCAAAGAACATACGTAACACTAGAAACCACCTGCTATTCAGAAAACTGTTCAAATCATGGCTCTTCACTGAATAACTAAAAGAACGCCCACAGGGGCATGCACATAGCTGAAACATTGAGGAGTGAAGAAACTGATTCTGGATCCCACTAAGAAATGAACTACAAACAGAATCCAAGGAAGACATCCCACGACATACCAATCTTACCAATTGACAGATAGCTATAACAGGACATCACTAGATAATGAATACATAGCTAGATCAGGTTGGAAGGACAAAGACAACAACCAATAGTATCTTGTCCCCGAATTACACCAAGCACCATCAGACTACCGTCAAATAGATAGCAAGAAAATAGGAGACGGCCAATCCACAGCACCAAATCAGAGGGGGCCAGACAAACCATTTCCCTTACACTGGGTAAAATACAACACAGCCAGGAATGCGCCGCGCCATTGCCCGCAACACTAACATGGACAAAAAACAACACAGCCAGGAAAGCGCTGTGCCATCGCCCACAACAGTGAGATGGTCAAAAGGAAAGTAGCAATTAAGCATAACTACAGGAATACTAACTATATAGGAAAGATCTGCAAGGACTAGGATATACAAACCACTAACCCTCCTCAAATCTGTGCATACCTAATTCACCCATAAACTTACACAACCATTTCTCGCCCACCAAACCGCACACACTTCACCACACTGCTAAAACAACATGCAAACAACACATAAACCGCACCAACAGCACACGAGGTCCTGCTTCGGTCCGATATTCACATGAAAGCTCAGCGCACGGTGATAACCGAACTGAAGCCGCCAACAGCACACCACTTCTCTCACTTTCCTACTCCCTTTCCACACGACTAACCCAACCCACCCCCCTCTTGTTTCACAATCCGCCTGAGCGCCTGGGGACCAACTCTGTTGGTGACGGTGCGCGATATAAATACCTTTAACATTTAACACTCAGCAATACTAGTCAGTGGCCATGGTTTTGAGCTAGGTGGAAGGTATGTTTTAACATATTAATGGGCACTAGCTATGGCCTTTAGTCATGGCCACTGACTACAGCTTTGAATGGGGCCCACTGTATATTTGAAAACAGTGACAGGCTACTAGACCTGGCTTTTAACGATGCACATTGGTATTTTTGAACAGTAACCGACCACTAGCTATGGTCTTTGGTACTGGCCAGTGACCCCAGCCTCTGTTATGGTCAAGTCCACAGCCTAAATTGTTATTAAGGTAATCAAAATTTTCATGAGCTAACTTATAAATGATGTTATGACTAATTTCATTTTTGATGTAATCAGTTCTATTCAATGCAATTAGTGTTGTCACCAGTGATGGCATCAGTGATGTGATTTGTAATGTCATCAGTGTTCTCATACAACATGTAATTAGTGATGTCATCAGTGATGTGATCTGTGATGTCATCATTGTGGTCATAGGCTGTGCAACAGAGGGCGCGAAGTTGAGGTGGCTTTAGCTGAATTTCAGGGGATTTGTTGCATTTCGTTCTCACCTTAACGTCCCTGCAACTAAAGTTTGTTCCTTGAATATATATATATAAATATATATATATATTCAATGAAAAAACTTTGTTAAAGGGACGTTATGGTTGAGTTGCACTAATAAAAACCTATGAAATTCAGTAAAAAAACGTTGTTAAAGGACGTTATGGTTACAAGTAAAATCGAAAAACCCCTGAAATTCGCCAGTTATGGTAAGCTAAGCAACCATAACTCGTGCCACCACCGTGCACTGCTAAGACTAACACCCAGGACATCAAAGATGATATCACAAATATTATTGATGACATATATATACATAAATATATATATATATTGCCCTACCAAAAACCTGTGCACTTCACTAAAATAAAAATGTTTGCCCTCCCCATTATGGTTCAAAATAAAACCGAAAAAAACCCTGAAATTCACAAGTTATGGTAAACTAAGCCCCCATACCTGCCACCATCACTGTGCACTGCTAACAGTCCGGGAGGATAGCTCAGCTGCAACGTGCGCGTCTTCCAAGCAAGACGACATGAAGCAACACAGGTTCGATACCCGGGTCCGCGCTTAGAAACCTCTCGGTGTTTAAGCGCGTTATAAATACATAACAGACAAAAAAAAAAAAAAACACAATTACGCAACTAAGAAGAAGAAAAAAAAAATTCCTGTAACAGCGCCTCGATGCCCACGGGCTGTGTGAGCGCTTTATAAATGTAAAAAATAAAAAATAAAAAAAAATAACACTAACACCCAGAACATGAAAGATGGCATCACAAATGTTATTGATGACATCACTGACGACATCACATGTTTAGCTTCTTTGTTTTCGTCCCCTGCCACATATATATATATATATGTACATTCAGTAAAAAAACTTTGTTAACGGGATGTTAGACTTCACAGTGAAACCAAAAAACACTGCACATTCCCCCATTATGGTAAGCTCAGCAACCATAACTCGCAGCATCTACGTGCATTGCTAAGACTAACACCCAGGACATCAAATATGACATCACAAATATCATTGATGACATCACTCATGACATCACATGCCTTACTCACTTATTTTGGTGCATTGAAAAATGTAGGCCAGGTGGTTTTATTCAGTGACAAGCACAATATAAAAAAAAAGGGAACGAAAACAAAGGGGCTAAACATGTGATGTCGTCAGTGATGTCATCAATAACATTTGTGATGCCATCTTTCATGTTCTGGGTGTTAGTGTTAGCAGTGCACAGTGATGATGGCAGGTATGGGGGCTTAGTTTACCATAACTGGCGAATTTCAGGGGTTTTTTGGTTTTATTTTGAACCATAACGGGGTGGGCGAACATTTTTTTTTTAGTGACGTGCACAGGTTTTTGGTAGGGCAACTTAACCATAACGTCTCCTCAGCAAGGTTTTTTTTGTAGTGAATTTTACAGGTTTTTGAGAGAGCAACGTAAGCTTAACTGAATGCCATAGGTTTTTAGTAGTGTAAGTACATCATAACAGTACGTTAACAAAAATGTTGTACTATATTTATCAGGGTTCTAATAGTAACACATAAGCGTACTACTGTAAAGGAACATTTGAAGTAACTGCCCACCTTTTCGAAGAATTCCACATTATCATATGCTGGCGCACAGCATCGGGGCGCATTTGAAAAGTCATGCGCACTTCACAATGACATGTGTAACTGGGTGATAGTGGAGAAGTACATTGTATATTCTTGTACGAACTTGAAAATGAAAAATTTCCGGCACAGAACTCCACAAGGCAAGCGTGCAACACAATATAAGCAAGAGTGCATACCGACGTATCTGGATCATTAACCCCCACTCCTCCCCAAAGAGTGGGGGATGAATGCCATAAGCAATCGAGATTTTACAGCAGTAAACTGTGCTACCAAGAAAGAGGATTTTTTTGTCTTCCACCTGAACGCCTCCGGGGTTCCCGGCTGAAGAAAACAAATCCTTCTTTAAGATGGCCACCATAGAAAGGGAAGAGGGGTGTTGGATAGAAACCCTTCTTCGCTTTCCATTGCAGGCTACAGAAAGCAAAAATGAAACTGTGTGACCGTAAAGGCAGCACCACATTTCTGTTCCTTGAGAAATGTATGGTTATAAGCAACACCTTCACCAGAAAGCAGTCCCTGGTGGACATGGCGACTTCAATGTAATGTTTTGTCCCTTCCAGTAATAGCCAGTAGCCACATCCGTGACATTGTGGCTACTAACCATACATATATGTTACCCCTCAGAGACGGAAGTTGTACCGTTGATTTGTTATGTACATGAGTTGTTAAACACTTGTTGTTGTTTACACTTGTTAAACATCAAAACACTATCACATACAAAACATAAACCTTTTCGGATGTTGACAATGACCTTTACTTACATGTGTAGTAAATGTACTAATTTTTTTCTGTAAAAATGTGCTTACAAAACACAAAGGAGTACTCTACTTACGGTTACATAAAATCTGAAACAAACTCTGTGATGGGAAGCGCAATGACGTTAGAAGGACTGTAAGCAACACCATTACCACTCACCGTTCGACACATAATTTCGTAAGGGGCACAGGTCGAAAGGTGTGAAAATATGTGCATTGGGAGGGTGTAACCATGTATTATTTTACAAACATTTCTGTGCACCAAACACTTTCAGTGCACCTTACCTCATTTTCCCGCTTTTAAGAAGATAGTAAGTATTCTGAACTAATGTTAATAGCGCATCTGGGTGATAAAAATTGGTCTGATGGTGACAAAAATTGGCCTGACGGCACTAAAGCATATGATATGGGCCTGACCCTCGCGTAGCCAAAGCAGATGGGGTATCCAGTACCTTTCTCCATAACGTTCCTTGGCAGCTTCAACAAATGCGTCCACATTGACGTACATGCCGTGATGTAGCACCTACAAAAGAATACATTACAACATACAACGTAGCATGACACAATGTGAAAGCAGAAAGTAAATTTGTTAAAAAAAACACTGACATTTCAAATTTAGTACAGTAGTTTTATTTCACAATAAACGAAGCGAAATCATCGCCCTAAGTAATTAATATAGTAGTTGTGTTTCACAATGAACTGTGCGAAATGATTTCCTTATGCACATTTCCATACAAGTAGTAAGTTTCTGTCTTTCATCTGCAATGAAAATGTTAATGGGCACGTTGATTTCTTTCACACACAGAAAGTGAGCGTTGCCGCCACAATAGTTGTTTTCCTCCCACATTGATGTGCAAGACGATGTCAACCGCTGTGATCTACACCACCAGAAAGGATGTAATGTTACTTCTTATTGCGACAGCAGCATATGGACAGAGAGGTCCAACATGATCATCCTACTCAATTATAAAGCACAGACAACCGGTATTGCATTTGACGGTTAAAAAAGGCGTCACTCGGCAGCTGTAATCCGTGACAATCACAATAGGGAATGAAGTATCTGAGGGGAAAAGCGTAAATAAAAGGTATATCAATACACAACCTCTGCACAAAACAAAGTTGTAACACATACTTTTATTAGTAAAGAATAATTTAAATTCGGGGAAATGTACTGGCACCGTACAAATGGCGACAATTTGCAATATGACGCACAGACAAGCGGTAATTAACAGTTGCATTTGACGGTTAAAAAAGGTGTCACTGGCCAGCTGTAATCCGTGACAATCACAATAGGAAAGGAAGTATCTCAGGGGAGAAGCGTAAAAGAAATGTATATCAATACGCAACCTCTGCACAAAACAAAGTTGTAACACATACTTTTACTACTAAATAACAATTTAATTTCAGTATATTTACAGGCACCCTGCAAACGGCGACAATGTGCAATGTCCATAATGGGGAAAAAATGTCAACGCCACTTCAACCTTGTAATGCAGTAGGAAAAACATTTTTTTTTCCTCCAAAGTAAAGATTTACTGTCAATTTCGTATATAGGCAGGAAAGATAAACTTACATGATGTGGACCAGCTCCATTGCGTTAGCTGCAGTCAGACAGTAGTGTAACTAATACTTCATGGTTGGTGCAAACGTTTTTGAAGCATAACCTTATCAAACAACATGTTTTTCTAACTGGTACTCCCTACATTCTTTCTGCTCTTTCCCTGGACCTCAAGGTTAAAAAACAACTGCCCTTATGGCTGTCGACAAATTTGCGGCCGTACCGAGCTTGTATTTCAAACGGAAAATGAAGTGGCCTTCACTGCGAATGCAAATACATTCTCATTTTGCAACAACATATCAGTGGCTATTCATGAAAACCGCTACTCCCGTACACGGGCGGAACTGCTGTGTGTAGGAAATAGAGCAGGTGCCTGCCTCATATTCCTGCCAGTCTGACCCAGTAATGTTGTTTATGTATTGTAAAATGGACGCAGTAAGTTCATTTCGTTCAATGAATAGCAAGTTTCACTGTACCGTACGACAGTGCTAACAAGAATACTTCAATGGTTCACTTTCTACTATCAAATCTCATTAACGCTCACTCTTCGAAACAGTGTTCCATAAGTGTAACAAGTGCATTGGTGTCTTCTTCGTTTAGGTATATTAGCGGCGATGGCCGCTTTCAGCAGAAAACGAAGTAAACATGGCGGACGTATCGAAAGATTAAGACGCACTTCACTCTGTGCCACAACCAATCAGTGAAAGTGCAACATGGTCACGGCCAGCACGCCACGGAATAGCCAATTGCAATCTTCTCCACGGAGCGAACAGGGAAGTGTGAACCCGGAGCGGACATAGATATCACTAATTTGTAAACACATACTTTTTGATCGTTTTTAAGGAAACTACTGGACCGATTGTCACCAAATTTACAAAAGCACACTTTCGGGACCAAGCCCTTGCCCCTGCCGCAAATTTGGTGAAAATCCGTCCAGCGGTTTCGCCTGTAGCAGTGCGCAAAGTTTTCCCCCATTCAGTCTATGGGAAAAAAAGATGTTTTGGGATACCCCCTATAACTTCCCCCCCCCAGATGAATCCTCACCAAACTTTGCAAAAAACTTCAGAGTGCCCCACATACTTTTTTTGCAAAGTTTGGTGAGGATTCGTCCAGGGGGAGCGGAGTTATAGGCCGCCCAAAATGTGCTCTTCCTATGGAAACAGCAATTTAACCATAACTACACAGCCTGAGGCTGTGTAATATATATAATATGCTTGTATTTAACCAGTAAAAGCTTCATGCAGAATCCCTTTTCTCTACTAGAGTAAACTTCTATAGTGAGGAAACAAGATTTTTTCGGTGGGGGAAATAAAAACTACTGTGAGAAAATGTAAGCTCTTATTATATCTTCTTAATCAGACAATGCAAATGACAAGTGGCACACGTGACAATGAATGTGCTACGTTCAGTTAGAATGGACAATAACAGACTTAGTTTGTCTGAAAATATGTGTTTTCCACAGCTGACGCCTAGAAAGAACCGAGTGAGTCACTTCCAACGCCCACTTGGCTCTGGCTGCTACTGGGCCGGCTTTCCTCAGTCTCTGAAATTCGCGCCAGTTTCAGCTCGTGGCATAGCTCTCAACCATTTGTGTCACAAAGGCGGGTGAAAACACCCGATTTTATTGTTGGCGGGTGAGAGGCCCATTGAAATGAATGGGCATGCAGGAGGCTTGGCGGGTGAGTCAGCTGTTTAGAAGGCGGGTGACACCCGCCAAAAGCGTGTGAGTTGAGAGCTATGTCGTGGTTCGTGCAGTTGTAGCAGAAAGGCTTCTCGGCGTTTGACTAAATAGAAACCTCTCTACGTTGGAACAATGGGGAGAAGGGGCCAGCAGGGAGGCATGACAAAAGGAACGGTATTATGACAGGAAGTTTAAAGACTGCTAGACAGAGCAAGATCTGCATTTGATTTCTGCTCTCTGCTTTCACTTCATTAACCTTGTAGCGCGAGGATGAATAACCCCTTGGAAGTCACACGGCGAGGTCATTCGCACCTTAGTGACACTTGTTAACCAGACAAACATTGACTGGTCACACACCTTTGTTTCAGTCGCCGATTTATTTTAACAACGTTGAGTTTGTTTATTCGCTGTCTCGGCAGGAGACGTAACAGACATGCGGGAGTGAGAAGGGTTGGTGGGATGAGTAGCCGGGTGAACAGTTGTGAACGCAGCTTCTCGATGTTTTGTGTCGCCGACTCAAAAAGCGGAGTTGTTAACAGTACGTTGTGTAAACCATTCATGTGAAATGGTTTGCCAAATATCATACATTTTTCAGTCACAGAGTGTATTCTACATTAGGGTTTGACAATAACTTGTCTGTGCCTTTCTGTATTGGTGCTGCAGGCAGAACATGCACTGGGTGGATCAAGAACTACGAACAAGTAGAGACTAATGAAAAGATGTGCGGCAAAGTGAAACGGGAGCATGGGGTCACGCCTGGTGCTCCCAGTCCCAACAGCATGAGAACTATAGAAGGAGACCTATATGAGTGATTGCCATCCAGGAAAGAGCTGCGTTAATATTCCCAGAATATAACACACATGGCCTGGCCTATTGTCAAACCATTACCTCCACGTCCACTCTTCGTCGTCCCAGTACTTACCTCATGAGGCCCCTGTCTCCGACACAAGACCTTCTTCTATTTCCATAAATCCCTATAACTCTTCCCCCACATCCACGTCATTCAGTTTAATTTTTTCTGCCTCCAGCAGGTTGGACTTTTTCTTCCCGGTGCGGGGCACTGGGGAGCACCGATTGCTGGCCCCCTGGGGGGGGAGCCTTTGGCTCCCTCGGGTGCAGCGCTGCTCCTCGTCACCCTGCGGGGCTTGGGATCCCGGTTGAGCAGGATTGCCTCGCTCGGTTCTTTGCTGGGCTCCGGACAGCATCGTAGGCATTATGTCCGGGTCCTGCTGGGCCCGGGGGAAGGTAAGGAGAGGGGAGGGGGCTCTGTGCTTGCTGTTTTTCCCCTCTCCTTCTGCTATGGACATCTTGGCGTCCCATTCTTGCCGGCTCCTTGGTGTGCCTTACGGAGGCAGGTGCCTCGCCCAGTTGCGTTTTGCAAGATTGTAGTACGGCGCAAGGACATCACGTCCCGGGTCCTGCAGGGCCTGGAATGTGGTGAGGAGTTGGGGGCTTTGTGAATGTTTGTGCCCTGATTCTCCTGCCGTTGGGGCGTGCAACAACATGCCTCCTGTTTGATGCGGCGTTGCCTAGGGAATTGTTTTGTTTGGTTTTCCCTCTTGGTTGGTGCCTTCTGGAGGGGTGCCCATTGGCTCGACAGGTAGAAAATGGGGCTGCCAGCTACGTGATGCAGGGCTCAAGCCACCTCTAGGTTCTGTGCTGTGTATACAGGTGGTGAGTTAGTGGTGTGTTTGTGTTTGTGCTAGCCATGGACGCTGGCACCTTGTCGTGTCTTCTTCCTCTGAACTGCGGGACGGATGCAGGAGATGAATTTGTTTTCCCTTGTCCGACATGGAATTATGGAAACTGCTAATGCATCATGGAAGTAACGGCCATGCAAGGTGTTCCCAGTGTCTCTTCTTTTAGGGCCTAGGTCCCTCGGTGCCGGCGTGTTGATTTCACGCCTACTCTCAGAAATGTGGAAGTAATATGGCAGATTGTGGCACATGTCTGTGCTTAAAGGGGTTCTCTGCGCCCCTGGTGCTGGTGGAGGGGGCTGTTCTTTCTGTGAGTTTTCCGGTATATGCATACCCCAGGTATGGGGTTGCCTTTGGTATCTGCTACCCGGAATGGCTTGCATTGCCCCGCTTGGTGACAGTACTCTGCCCGTTGACACCAGCCTGGTGGCTCCTCTGTCGGCTGAGGGGGCCATGGTCTGCTGGACTACCGGGCTGTCCTGCATCTTATTTTTGATGGGTCCGATCTTTTTGTCGGCTGACAAGCATGCTGTTGTATTGCGGCGCAGGCCTGCTTCAACGTCCTGTGATTTTCCTCTGGTGCAAATGCAGTGACTGGCGGTTTTCCCTGGCTCCTTGTCTCTATCTTCTCAGAGAAGTATGGGACCGGTGGGGTTCGGCTTCCTGGGTACTGGGTTCCTTCCAGAGGGCGTTATCAGTTGCCGTTCCAGTCTCCTCCTGTCCAGGTTTGCATGGTTAGGACATTGGTGCCCGGCTCACAGACCAAGTAGTTGGCCATGGGTTCCGTTTTCTCTGAATTGTTGTTCTGGGTTACCGTCTTGCCCGTTCCTCTTCCTGTTCGAGGTCAAGTTTTCTACTCGCAGGTTTTCCTGGTCCCTATGCCTTCTAGGATGTGTCACCTGCTTATGTGTCTCGAGGCCCTGCACTGCTTCGTCCGGACGGAATGCTTCAAATTGGAGGTTTTGCAGAACATACTCTGGATGTTGTGCAGGGGGGGATTGGATGAGATCACAGCGTTTTTTCGGTTCCAAGTGCTCCCTTTGGGGTGCGATCGGCTCCCGGAGTGTTCTCCATGCTGGTGACTCCCCTGGTGGTGCATTTGCATCCGCAGGGAGTGCAGATTTTTGTCCCTACCTGGACGATTGGTTGGTCAAGGAGTCCTGTCGGCAGGCTGTCCTGCCTCCTCTCCCTTTTGTCTGCCAGGCATTGCGGGACTGGGGTTTGATAGTGAACTGGCAGAAGTCTGTGATGGAGCCTTCTCAGGACCTAGTTTTCATTGGGGCACTGGTTTGCCCAGGGATGGAGAGGGTGTTACTGTCCTTTGAGAGTCCGTCGCTTGCTGGGTGTTCGGGCAGGGTTCTCAGAAGGCAGTATGTCTTGGCTCGCCTGTTGCTGGAGTTATGGGGCACATGGCGTCTTGTGTGTTTTCTAGTTCCTTGGGCCCGTCTTCAGTTACGTCCCCTGGTGTTTTATCCTCTCTCCCACTGGCTCCCGACGTCATCAGCTTTCGAAGCTTTGATGTCAATGTTCCCAGCGCCGCAGGTCTCCCTGCTATGGTGGCTGGGGGTTCCGAAGCTACAAGCTGTGGTGTCCATGGTCCTTCCTCCTGTGGCCTCCCTTACTACAGACGCCAGCGGAATGGGTTGGGGGGTCTACATTGGGTTTCCTCTCAGCTCAAGGGTTGTGAGATCTGGGGAGAGCCATCGATCATCCAATTGGCGGGAGTTGTGTGCCATTCTCCGAGCTCTGGTGTACTTCGAGGGGTTGCTGGACGGTCGGGCGGTTTTGGTCCGAACGGACAATACAACGGCCTTGGCATATGTCAACCGCCAAAGGAGTTCCGGCTGCTCCTTGAATGCTCTGATAGGCAACTGGGGGGAATAGCATCTAGTGTCTCTGGTGGCCTCACATATCAGGGGGGGTGGACAATGTTCGAGCAGATCTTCTCAGATGCCGGTTTCACTCCTCTGCGGAACTGGTCCTGTTGGGACCCCTGTTCTGGACCTGTTTGCATCCCCGGCCTCAGCAAAAGTTCCCTCTTCTGCTCTCAGTTTCAGGCCGAAGGGGTTTTGGGTGGTGGACGCACTCTCTGTACAGTGGCCTTGGGGTTTTCCTTTATGCCTTTCCACCTATTCTCCTTCTGCCCCGGGTGGTTCGGCGCATCATAGTGTCCAGGGTGACTGTGTTGTTTTTAACTCCGTTCTGGTCCCGCCAGGGTTGGTTCCCCTCTCTGTTGGGGCTTCAGTCCCAGGAACCTTGGCTGGTTCCGAAGTGGCTGTGTCTCCTTCAAAAGAATCTGCGGTTGGAAGTCCGCCGGATGCAATGGGCAGTGTGGCTATTGCACAGTCTATGGTTGATATTCCAGGGGTTCTGAGGTCCGTAGTCGAGTCTATAATCAATGCTCTTAGACCCTCCACTCTGAAGGTGTACGGCGGGCATTGGGGCCATTTCCGAGACTGGTCTGGGTGATCTGGGATCCTTCCCCTGCGTTCTGGCCTCCCTGCTATCCTTCAGTTCCTCCCAGAGGGGTTTTGACAAGGGCCTGGCGGTTTTTCCATCTTCGCTCCTAGTGGGCCTCCATTAAATTCCTTTTGGGTGACTCTGATGGTCACTTGAATGGGGAGGTTTTGGTGGGGAAGTTGCTCCGGGGTTTTTCTTCTTCCCGTCCTTGTACTTATAAAGGGCTTCCCCCTTGGGATCTCCCTCTTGTCTTACGGTTCCTTCAGGGGCCTCCTTTTGATCCCATTTCCGAGATTGATATCGAACATCTTACACTGAAATCTGCCTTTCTTATTGCCATCACTTCTGCCCATAGGCTTGGGGAGTTTGGGGCTCTGTTACGTCACCCTCTTTTCCTGAGGGTGCTGCCGGACTCATTGGTGCTGAGGTGTGGTCCGAAGTTTCTCCCTAAGGTTGTTTCTTGGTTTTCACACCTCTCAGGATCTGGTTCTCCCTGCCTTCTTTCATGATGTGAAAATGCCAGAGGTGGTGGCTTGGCATAACATTGATGTCCGGCGGGCAGTGTTGGTGTATTTGGCTAGATTTGCTCTTTTCTGCCGATCTGATAGTCTTCTGATTGTTTTTGGTCCGGCTGGGGCTGGGCGTAAGGCATCTGTGGTTTCCATTTGCCGGTGGTTTCATGTTGTGGTCTCTGTCGCCTATGTGGCTTCTGGCCTGCCTGTGCCAGCGCACGTTCAGGGGTGGTCCACCAGGGGTTTGGCAGCTTCCTCGACCAATGCAAGGAGGGTTTCTCTGCAAGAGATTTGTATGGCTGCCGCCTGGGCTGGTCTAAGCACTTTCATCAACCGCTACGGGTTGAGTTTCTCCCACTCTGGGGTTGGTTCCTTCAGGGTTGGAGTTTTGTCTGTTAGGATGTGAATTAAGAGTTATTTTGGGTGTATTTTGCTGCACTGTTTTTGGCTCTGTGCCTCATTGGGACCTTTTCCCTGTTGCTGCTTTGGTATACCTCATGAGGTAAGTACTGGGACGAGGAAGAGTGGGCGTGGAGGTAATGCTCTGATTACTTACCAGTAACCTTCATTACTCCTAGTCCTACACTTCCTCGTCACAGTACTGACGACCCTCCTCCCCCTCCCTGCGGGAAGGTCCCATGCTCCGGCTTGCTAATATGAAACTGAGTGACGTGGATGTGGGGGAGGAGTTAAAGGGATTTAAAGAAATAGAAGAAGGTCCTGTGTCGGAGGCAGGGGCCTCATGAGGTAAGTACTGTGACGAGGAAGACTAGGAGTAATGGAGATTACCGGTAGGTAATCAGAGCATTAATGGCCATACCACTAATTGTTGGTACTTTTCGAATCCCATTGGCACGTGATGAGATTTATGCAAATATTTCTGTGAAGAATACAGTGTCAGCCTAAAGGGAGCCTCCAATAGTAAGAGCAATTTAATGGGTTTAAATGCTTATGACTTTTTATTTTTCCAGAACATATGGCTGAGGAAGGATTTTTAATTTGACGGAAATCGTGGTTTTTCTCTTCAGGCTTTGTCCAACCATAAGGAGGGTTGCAGGGGGAGTTGGCAAATCTCTATTTCTTTGTTTGCGCCTTTGAATTGAGGATTTAATTTAATTGGCCTCATTACAAGTGTAGCAGTCCGGAATTATGGGTGGTGGTCGCACCGCATCGGCACCCATTTCATAACAGCCCCTGCCTGCAGAGTTGTCACGGAATCACAGGCACTGTTAGCAACGGTGCCAGTGCTTCCGTGTCCCCATTCCCATCGAGTCCTATGGGTTCCATGGGAATGGGGACTTACATTTTCTGGCACTTAATTTCCTGATCCACCGAGACTTGTAATGTCCCAGTGGCACGGGAAGTGAGGCACTGGAAAAGTGCTACGAGTCTGCTGGCAACCCGCAGGAAGCACCGGCAGGGTTATCACCGGACTCCTAATGGGGCCCATTGTCTGGCTATTCATCGTATTGAGCCTAGTTACCATGGAAGTGATACAATGTTGGTTTATTAGGTTGCTTTCAAGGAAGAATCTCAGATGGCAAACCATGGGGTATGGAGTTAGATCAGGTGAATACGATATAGGAGAGCGAAGAGAGATAATAGCAGATTCCAGGAGACAGATGTTTTTGAAGATTTAAGCATCAGGCAATGCTATGCCATCCAGTGACATATTGTGGAAATCCACTGGGTGATGTGGGAGTATAGTTCCATGGTGAAGGAGTCGAATGAGAAGAATATTTGAGTATCATAGGAAATCAGATGATATGAATAGCCAAAAGAGAAGATGTATTTTCTGAGAGAGGATGTGTTTAGATTAAAGAGACGAAGAGTTAGGGCCAACTTTTGCACCACACCCACTGGATGGGGGTGGCAGAAGGGGCACCAGAGTTCCAGGAGAAGTTGCAGCACTTAGGTAGGATGTGATTGAACAAGGACTGTGTCCCGGAAGTCAAGATCGGAGCAGGTTTAAGGAAGAGATATCCAATCTACAGTATCAAAGTCAGTAGAACAATCGAGCAGGATGTGGATGCATGAGAGGTGACAGAGGTAGATGATAGTAAGAAAGTTGGAACCAAGATTGGAGAGGATTTTTGAGTCCATTGACTTGTAAGTAGGCTTTGATGCAGTTGAAGATCACACATTCAAGGCCAATTGAATATTAGAGAGAAGGAGAAGTGGGCAAGTAGTTTGGTTGGCTTGTTGGGGGTGATTTTCCTTACAATGGATATAATGGTATTCTGCTTGAAGGTGCTGGGAAAAGGCCTTTGGAATTTGACAAGCTGAATATTAACTTGAAAAGTATAAGCATGTGCAAAAGGGGTCAATGAGAGCACAGAATGGGTTGGCCAGCTACAGGATGGGCGAATGTCGGAACAGGGTGACTGGAGGGAGGAATGTTAGAAAGGTGGGAGAGAAGGTGTAGGGTGATTGAAAAGTAGGATGCAGGGGACAGAGCGAGGAGCAGAAATATTGTCATGATTTTTTGAAATATTTGAGAAGTAGTTGGTTAATTCTGAAAAGTGAGGAGGAAAGCGAGTTGGGGTAGAGGGGGGTAAGGATGGATTGAAGAGACACAGAAAGCATCTGAGAATGCGAACAAAGCAAGAAGGTGAGTTGAATGTAGTAGAGTGATTTGGCAGAGTCTGGGGCAACTGAGAGATCAAGGACTGATTCTTTGTAGGCAGCAACTAGGAAAGGGCACATAGACTTCGTCCTTAGTTGGATGACTGGAGCAATCCATGGTTCATAGCATGGACGAAATGGACTAAAGTAGTAGCAGTCAAGTGGTGGTCAAGCGCAGATGCATGTGCCAAGTTGAACTTAAACAAGTCTCTCAATAGAGTTGGTGAGAGGCCTTGGAGAGAGCATGCATAGAGGATATGACTTGATTAAGGTTAGGCTCATGGATCCAGGATTGAATTTGCATTTGTTGATAGTTGAAGGTTTGAGGAGAAAAAGCAGAGGTGGTGTAGACAGTGAAGCAAATGTAAAAATGGTCAACAGGATAAGAAGGAATAGGTGGTGAAGAAGAGTTGAAAGTGTAGGAGGGGCATATCGGGTTTAGGGACTTGCTTGTCATGGTTGTGAGTCAGTTGAATTCTGTAGGGTGACCAGAGAGTAGTTGGACAGATGGAGTCCAGCTGGAGTCTATGCACCTTTGTGAAGTCATGTTTGGGAAGTTGTAATAACCCACTACTATCTTTTTTTAAAATGTTATCTGGTTGAAAACAACCTTTAACATATAGGCATTACAAAACATTACAAAATATCACAATTCATAAAAGATGAAAAGATACAAAATGGTATAAACCAATCATCAATTTCATAAAACAATCACATCTTAAAAACAATGGGCCTCATTACAAGGCTGGCAGTAGCCGTGCCTGTCGCACAGGCACGGCTGCCACTGGTATTCTATTTTTTCAGGTGCCCAGAAATGGGCAATTACCGGGTTATTATGGCCTTGTCGGACCCTGGAATTTGCCCATTCCTGGGCGCCGGGAAAAATTCTTCCCCATTCACATTTGAGCCCCATGGGGCTCAATGAGAATGGGGAATCCGGATGCACCAGCACCGTTATCAACGGTGCTGGTACATCCGACATGCTGTGCTGGCGGGCAGAAAGGCACCCGCAAGCACAACTCGTAGTTTGCCGTTCCGGAAACTACGGTACCGGCAAACTTATAATGAGGCCCAATCACTTTAATATACTACACATTATACTAAGTTAGCTAACTAATGTTAACAACAGGTGAAAAAGGATAAAAGGATATTCTACATTCAACTTTCTTGGTCACACATCTATAAGTGTACAGTTCTTAATTTAGTCTAAGGTCATTAATACCAAGTTTTAACCTTATAGTGTTTTACTACATCATACTTGTGAATCAGTCTCCAGGTCTAGGGAAGTAATAAAGTTAGTTACCGCTAAAACGGTTGAAGTTGTGTGTCCAGATAGACAAATGGGCCAGATACATTCTGCTTCGCACATGGTCTCTTGATCAAGGAACTCCCTTTTCATAAAATTCCACGTGTGTCCCTGATGAGCCGGACAATAGATAAGTAAATGTTTTAGTGTCTTGAATTCAGAGATGATCTTACAAAAGCAGCACCACACCTCATCTTCTTTAATGGCCCGTATCTTGCTAAGATTTGTTTTGTTTTACATAAATTCAGCCGAAATCTTAGACAACCATGTCTAGTAGATTTGGCTGGATATATAGAAAGAACGAGGGCCAGAGGTCCGAGCTTCTTATGATCAAATTGGAGATGATTAAATGAGGGATACAAATGGAATTTACCAATAGTTGCAATCCAATCTGAGTACAATAATAGTTTTTTATATGAATTGGATTATCCCTCAGGTCCCAAACAGAGCTACCCAGTTCTGTCAAAAGATGGATACAAAACGAGTGGACTTCTCCAAGCCATGTGCTTGCCTGGGCCTCAAATATAGTATTAAAATCTTCGAATAAGGACGCCACAGAAGGACACAAAAATGCTTGTATAAGTGACAGAATTTTCCAAATTGCATGAGCACATAATGACACAATACTGAGGTCAGACCTGATTGCTTCAATTGGTACACAATATCGGACTCCATGTGAATGGGGATTTATCGTTTCGCCACCACTCATGATATCCCAGCGGCGGAAACATTGTTACAGGGCTGGCGGTAGCCCACTGCCTACATACCAGCGAGTTCTACCATTGACCTCGTAATGAGGCCCAGTGTGTGTGCTTAAACATAGCGTAACAATACCTTGCATTTTATTGATTAGTACCCGGGGAGGGCGCAATCAGAATGCAAGAGCCATTCTGATTGGCCCTTGCCGAGTCATTACCAGGCTGGGAATCCCTCCGTCGGGATTCCACGGCCTTTGTCCCCGGCGGGGGGCGGGGTTGCCCCTCTGCCAATGAGGAGGCTCGAAGCGGGGCCATCCCCGCTCTGAGCCTCCCCAAGGCTGAGAGGCTACCTTCGCCCCCCGCCGGGGACAGAGGTAAGGTTTTTTTTGTTTCCTTCCCTCCCTCCTCCCACCTCCCTGCCCTCCCCACCCCACTTACCTTCTATGCCTTGGTCCATCCCCGCTCCGAGCCTCCACAAGGCTGGAGACTTCCATCGGCCCCTGCCGGGGACCCAGGTATGTTTCTTTTTTTTCTTTTTTTTTTTTCCTTTCCCCTCCCTTCCGCCCTCCCAACCCCACTTACCTTCTTTTTTTTCGGGAGCCGACGCGCTGGAAACGCTTCTGTTTCCAGCGCGTCTGCTCCCGATGGCCGCCATGGAAACGGAAAACGGACTCCGTTTTCCCTTTCCATGGTGGCCATTTTCTTTGACGTCTTTCAGGAAAAAAATAAAGTTTTAAGTGCCCTGTCCCGCAGTGTTTGCGGGCCGGGGTAATAATAGCTATATGCCCCTCGCAGCGGGGGCATTACCGACTCTGGTAATGCCCCGGGGCCTTCGTTAAGGCACACGCTTCACTCAGGGCCTATAACTATGGGCCCCGGGGCATTACCTGAGTCGGTAATGCCTCCGCCGCTCGGGGCATATTGCTTAATTATAGCAGCTATGCCATTTGATTGCAATACTTTTCAATTAAACGATCGTACGCCACAGTGTGCTTCTTGTTATCTTTACAACCATACATTCTGCAATTTTAGCATTTTGCGTGCCCATGCCCTAGATATGTACTTGCACCTTGTTTGATGGTTACTATTCAAAGGGCCGAATTGAACTCCACACCACATTTAATGAAGTCCCAGAAACAGTTTTAATAAAAAGAATTGCTAACAAATATATATGCCCATATTTATTTACCAACCATGAGACTCAATGCATCGAATCACGTCTAGAATAATGGTATGCTCTTATCTATTCTGCTGGAACTCTGCTGCATTGATGGACCATTAAACAGAGCGGGAATTAGTCCTGTTGTGTGATCCATAACAAGCCCCATTTCCAATTAGTTTTACCAAAGACATTGGCCCTCATTACAACCTTGGCGGAGGACCATGGTGCTATTAGCACCATGGTCCATGCCGCTAAGGTTGCAATTCCGCCATGGTGGATGGCGGAATTACCGCCCCATTCCAAGGTGAGTGGGGCGGTAATTCCCAATTCACCAATGGCCCCTTCCCCATTCCCATTTTTGCCCCATAGGGCATAATGGGAATGGGGAAAGGAGATAATTACGGCACCGTAAATTACAGTGCCGTAATTATCGCTAAGGTCCCTTTGCTGCATGGCTTTTAACGGCTGCAAAAAGCAGCCGTTAAACAGCCATCCCGCAAAGGGAACCTTGTAATCAGGCGTTAAGGGTCGGCGCCGTTTACGGCGCCGTCAACCCCTTAACGCCTCAGTTGGAGTGAGGCCCATTCTCTCAGATGACAGGGTGAGCCTTAAGGGTCAGGCCCCTAGTTTTTACAAAATATTTTTTTAACATTAAAATAAAACATTTGAATAATTTTTTATGAAAATGTAAACTGAACAACAATTTGTTGACACAATACAGAAACAGTGGCAAATATACAGATGATTTATGACATCAATAGCTCATGAGGACTTCTAAGGAACACCCTCTAATCGGGGCACTCCAGGTCCATGTACCCCATAGAGATGTTTCACAACCACTGATCCCACACTATGAAATATTATCAACCATAATAATTCATCAGATGAACGGGGTAAAATGAACCCACAAGGTAAAACTGGTGAGCATCCGCATACAGCTGGAATAACATAATTCATGAGTTCAGCGAGCCAACTGTGGAAAATGCATATATTTGTAACAAAACAGGATCAGTAAAATCAGTACCAGCCATCTACTTTTAAGAAAGACTAATACCAATGGGTGTTTCAGTCATCCGGCAGCTAAGCACCACTGTTCATCTGCACTGCCAACCAACACACCACTATACTTGTCATGCACGATGGAAAATGCGATGTCACATTCTGGCATGCAGAATGAGCAAAGGACACATTTCACATCCCCAAAGTAGTGCATAGCAACCAAAAAACAACACCTATGTGGGAGTACTCTAAACAGGTGACTCCTGCCTCTTCCGTCGACCCATCACTCTCACACACAGCCTAACCAAAAATGTATTTTTATTTTTTATTTTTTTTATTTGCATTTAATCTGTTTAGATTTTTACAAAGACGTTTTGTTCTTGAAGAGGAGTGTTTAGTGTTTTTACTATGCGTTCTCAAAGTTCTTGACGTAAACCAAGAAGGACAGGATGTTGCAAAAGAAAAAGAAAATACTTCAGGCAGAGGAATAGTCCTGGTGTCATCCTAGTCTTTTGGCTGAGATGGTTATTTCTGTATGCTACTCCTGTAGGTTATGGGAGGCCTTCTCCAAGGCGATGGTTAGATGTTTGGTCGCTGCTATTAGCCATCTAGTTTGGGCTCCTGTAATAAGACGATTCCACCAAATGTTTTCGTCGACAACGTAAGAGGTTATAAACAGGGGGCAGAGGAAAGCTTTTCTTTCTTGGTCTACTGTCGGGCAAACCATCAAGAGGTGCCTGATTGATTCTGTAGATTGTGGATCTTTACAAAGTATACATGATTTTTCTTCGGACGCTGTACGAATTGCTAAGATTTCTAGGGTCGGTAGGAGGTTTAATCGAGCTTTCAGTAGGGTTTTCATTAGCCGTTTACAGGGGTATTTTGTGCAGTATCCAATTGGCTCTTTGAGTTTGTTGAAGACTGGTGGTAGGTGGGCTAGAAGTTTATTCGAGACTGCTTTCTCGTTGGTTTTTATCCAGTCGAGCCATTCCATTTTTGCTTTTATTCTTAATGGATTTGGGATTAGTTCTTCTTCAGAGCACGATATTTCTTGCAGTGTGAGCTTTTGAGTATTGGCCCAGTCGTTTTGAAATTTGTTGGTCCCTTTAGCGATTTCCACAGCAATCATGTGTTATATTTCTAGGCTCTCTGGGTTCTGGATTTTTCTGAAGAGTTGGATGGTACTCTGGGCCACCACTGCCTCTAGGGAGAGTAGACCTAGTTCACGTCTTATTGCTGCAACGGCCTAAAACTGCTCTCCAAATGAAGCCTTCCAATTTAGTCCATATAGTGGATGGGATTGCAGGGGTTGCGTCCATGCCATACATTAGTGATGGAATTACTTTAGACGTGTAGTACTGGATGGCTGGCAGTAGGCTATATTTGCTGTATTTTCTGTCGACTGCCCGCAGTTGAGCAGTTAGGTTTTTGGTCTTTGTCCAGAGGGTTTTCTGCATGCTCACACCTCTCTTCGAGCTGTCAATTTCAACTCCCAAGTATTTGAATGTTGACACGATTTCGATTTTGGACTGTTCAAGATACCATTTTAGGGTCTCTTTCTTTTTGTTCCCCTGCTTCTGGAGAATCAGTATTTTTGTTTTCGATTTATTGATCTCAAGATTATTCTCCTTTGTGTAGTGGGCTAGGTTGTCGAGTTGGCGTTGAAGGCCCACCTGTGTGTGATCCAAGATTATTAGGTCGTCAGCGTATAAAAGTCTGATGACCCTTGTATTTCCGATTTTTGGTGGAAATGATCTGATCGACTCTTGCGAGTCTTTGAAATCACCAAGGAAAGAGATGAAGAGTGCTGGAGCCAATGGACACCCTTGTTTAACTCCGCAATGAGATGGTATGTGGTTAGAGAGTAACCCTTAGTGGTTCAATCGAACTGACACACTGGTGTTGGAGTGAAGGGCAATAATCGGTTGGAGAATTTCGTTGGGGCAGTTCCACTTCTTCAGTTTGTTCCACAGTTTTTGCCTGTCAACTCTGTCGAAGGCCTGAGATAGATCCACAAAGGCAAGGAAGATTCGTGGAGCGTCTAGCAAAACTTTTTCTTTAAGAATGTTTAGGATCATTATGTTGTCACTGGTGCTTGCGTTCTTCTGGAATCCCGTTTGAAGTGGGTCCATGGCCGGCAAAGATCGTGCCCAGTTCTGGAAGTGGGACAACAGGTTTGTTCCAAAAACTTTGCCGATGACGTCCAGCTATGCTATGGGTCGATAGTTGGAGGGATCTTCTCTGATGCCTTTTTTGAAGATTGGGACAATGACTGCTCGAGTCCAAGAGGTGGGGATTATCTTGTGTTCTTTGCAGTCTTTGAATATCATGCTCAGGACGGTTGACCAGGTGTCAGGATGTTGCTTTAGGTCAGAGTTTGCTAGACCATCAGGACCAGGTGCTCGTGACAATTTCAGTTTAGAGATGACTTTTTTTATATCTTGTTTGTCTGAGAGGTCAACCCAAGTCGCATCGGTAAATCGTTTTGTTCTCTCAGTGGGGGGCGCAGGGGACTCTAACAGTTGCGAGAAGTGGGTGGTCCAGCTATCTTCAGAGACCAAGTTTATCATTTGAGAATTGGGGTGATGGTTTGTGTTGTTAACGAGTGTCCAAAATTCTCGAGTTTTTTTGTTTGTTAGGACCTTGATCATGTTTTCTGCATCTGATTGGTACAGGGCAGCTCTAGTGTTTCTTAGCCACTGCTTATAGAGTCTCAGCTCAGTGCAATAGGTTTCCCATAATGTAGTGGTGTTCCAGGTCACTGCTTCTTTTTTTAGTTTTCTTAAGTAACGTCGTCTGATCACCAGGTTCCGGTTGTATGTGTGATTATGGTTAGGTGCAGGCTTGTGAAGGCCTTTCCGAGGTTTTTTTGTAGGCGAGTAGCAGCGGAATGTAACTGGCCCTGAAGGTTAACTCATTTGCTTCAATGTCAGAGGTTAACATTTTGTATTCGTCTGGCAGGGTTTTGATGTCGTTTGTGGTCATGCGCAAGCGAGTTAGCTGAGAGTTTGTCTCGAACGAAGCTTTGTAAAATTGCTGGTCTCGACCTCGGATGTTGCCGGTAAGGTGTAGTAAGTTGTGATTGCTTGCTTCACTTCTGATTACTTCGAAAGAGTCTATGCTCGAGTAGACTTTTTCCGATACAAAGATGTAATCGAGAGTCGCAGATTTAACTTTTTATTAAATTCTCAATACAAACATAAAATCACCAAGTTAATTTTATACACCGCAGATAACAACAAAACATAGATACAAATACATGTAATTGTTTTGTGGGGTTTTGATGTGAGCCAATACTGTACTCATGCCCAGTACAAACACTTTCCCTGGGGTGTCTAACGAAGCCATTGTATAGATTTCAGTGTTCCGCACACAGTTATTATACATCAAGATCTGTTTCATAATGGTCTCCTTTCAACTGATAGTTCACAGTTCTACCTCTGCGGACACACTACAGCTCCACAGTGTCTGGTGTGGTGCTCATGCGCAAACCTCCAAACTATGGTTTACTACTGGCCTCCATATACAATGAAAATTCTCTAGCATGTCTACACACCTGTGTGTCGAATGATGGGTGTGTAGAAGAGGCAAGAGTGAAGAGACAGTTTAGAGTACTCCCGCATAGGTGTTGTTTTTTTATTGTGCTCCCGAACCACTGGGAAATAATGCCAGAGCTGGGCCCCATTTTATTTTTGTTGAGTCTATAGCAACCAGACAGTATGCCACAGTTGATGGCAAACCTTCCACATTCCCCACCCCAATGACCAGTGAGAGCTCATATCAATACTCTAAATGCGGACTCCTACAAAATTGCAACATAAGCAGATTCAGCATCATGCCGTACAACAATTAAGATGACGAAGAGAAGAAGCTGAAAGAAAGAGGGGAGGGAGATAATAGAAGGTTATTGGTGGCACAAGGGTAGGAAGAAGAAGGGATAGAGGGAATGCGAGGGAGGAAGGAGGTCCAGGGTCCACCATGTTCAATTAGGAACGTTGTCACCCTCCTATACCACAAACTGTAAGGCACAAAGAAGGGCACAGGACGGTACCACATATCATTCCATATTGGTCATTGGCTCTAAGGTAGTACCATGGAATCAGTAAGGCCTGGCCTCCAACTGTGACTGTTCCACACCAGTGTATTAAAAAGGGACGGAAAGAGCCAGTAGGTAATGGCAGCTCAGGGCCACCTCCCAGCGTGGATCCTGCAAATCAAAATTGGCCAGGGGATGGAAAGAAATTGAGTTGAAAGGGCCCAGGTATCTGTAAAGCAAGGTAAAGCAAGAGAAGGGCCCAGGTGATTTAGCTTCTCTGTGTTATTGGAGGTTGGCATTACACAAGAGATCCCACCACTCTGTGACAGGTGGCGTGTTCAGTGCATTACAGATGAATATAAGCAAACAATCACAAGCATTGGGTAAAAGAGGCTTCTCCCTTCGACCGAGGAAATCGGGAGATGTTTATGTAACAAACTGTGCCAGAACACACTCTGCAGGGAAATAGAAAATGGAGTCTCAAAAATTTAAATACATTTCAGGCCACATCCCAGACCAGAAGTGCCTTGTGTATGGGCACTGAAAGAAAACATTGATAAAAATTATCTGAGTTGTTAATTACAGGACCCACATAAACTGGAAAGTCTGGGTCCCCAATTGGACAACCTGATTGGAGTCACCAACGCCATGTGCAAGATAAACTACAAGGTCTGAGTGAGAGCAGCCAATTGGTAAAGAACCAAAGACCCCTCCCCACATCATCCCATTCTTCTTGTACAAAAGAACACCCACAATCTTCTTTCCATAGTATCTGCACTTTTTGAATTGATGAAAGTCTCCACCCAACTACTAATCAGGGGTGCCTCTGCATTGCCCAAATGCATATGGGGAGCCATCTATCCCCCTGGTAAAGTAAAGCTGGTACTCGGTTGAGGTCTTCTGGTGAATTGTTTTCTTTACAGCTGATGTGAGAGCAGTTGTCTCCTTTTAAGGAAATCCCCATCTTGTAGCCTAAAGCAGGCTTTTACGTGCTCAATTGATACATATTGCGACCGCTTCCCCAGCTGTTGGGTCCAGAGGACGCCATTCCCATTCCTGTTACACCATATGTAAATCTCTACCCTTGTAAAGTACCCTAGATTGAGGCCCATGTTCGAGGATTGCAGGGCTAGCTGGGAATGTTTAAGAACTTGATACCTGTTGAAACCCTGCCAGAATGAGATGAACGGAATGTCCCGCAGTGCAAAGAGCGTAGTTAGCTCCCGTTTCACGTTATAGCCATCTTGCAAAGTGGCTCTCCTCGATGTGGACCTTCCATAATAGTGTCTGCAAAAGTGTCATGGCCCTGCCAAATTTCACCAAGTCTAGAAAGTCCACCCCACCCATACCCCCACTGTGTTTCGGCTCATTGAGTTTCCCCCCAATGGAATCCTCATCCTTCCCCCCCTTTTCAAAGGAAATTGGAGGGCATCCTACTAAAGGGCTTGGTAAAAGGATGCCCGTCATGCATGCACATCATGATAAAAGAAGCCTTGCCAAAGGATATGGGACCACCAGGAGGACCATCATTTTAATCATTTCGAAGCACCCACGCCAAGATGGTTTCAGCTGGGACAGGAGGTGAGGAGACCCTTAACTTTCTCAGTGGTGCGTGAGATGTTGAGTGCTATAGTTTTGTTAATCAAGGGTCCAAACAGGATACCTAGGTACTTTAGTTTGGTAAGGGTCCACACTGCAACGACCCTCCAAAGTACCGTGTGAACACCACATTGCAAGGGGCATAGCTTCAATTTTTTCAACATTTAATTAATAACTCGAGACATACAAATAAGCTTTATCATGTGCATAAAGAGTGATAATGTAACCCGTGGGCCCACCAGGTCTGCATGTGCAGACACCTTGACAACCTGGTTGCCTATATTTTTGCCCTTAAAAATGGTCATCCCCCTGACAAGCTCAAGCAGAGGTTTGTGGGGCATAATGTAAAATAAGGGGGGAGCAACCCTAGCGGATCCCTTAGAGATTGAAATTCGGCAAGAAAAGGTTATAAACCAAGATGTTTGCCTTAGGGGACGCATACAATAGGACCACCAGTCCTATGAATTGCTTCTCCAAGTCATGCAAATTTAGGACCTCACAGAGAAAGCATCAATCCACTCCGTCTATGGACTTCCCTGTGTCCAATCCAAAGCAGCCCAGACCGCCTTTGAATGCTTGGACTATATCAGTATTAAGCATAGGATCCTACTTTTAGAACTGACTATCTTTTACAAAACCAGTCGGGTCCGCATCAATCAGACCTGAGTGGACCTTCTCTAACCTATATTCCAATACCTTGAAATAGATTTTAAAATGACTGTTAATTAGGGAAATTGAGTATAGTTTATGGCCAAGATAAGATCACGACTAGACTTAGGTAGGAGCGTGAGGATCACTATGCATTTCCCACCACTGCTCCCAGGCCCTAAAAGTGATTGATCAAAACACCCAGCTTCATAGTCACCATGTCAGACGAGATAGCAGTATAATGAGAAGAAGGCAAAATCCTTTGCAATATCCTAACTGGAAGTTGTCAGTTTCCCCACTTTTTCCTATTTCCACCATATCTTGTTTCTCCAACAGCCTTTTTATATAGTTTGCAAATAGTTTCAAGGCTTTATTTACACCCCCCTAGCACTTCAAGCTATTAGGCAGCAACACATTCTATGCCACTGAGAGGGAAAGCTTACTTAAATCCAGCCTCGCTCTAAGGAGTGTATTGCAATCCATTGTTATATGAAGTGGTGAACTTGTTTGCTAAATGTTTAATGTGGGCTAGCAATGCCTTCTCCTCCTTGGTAGATATTATTTTTTCCTTGCCCTAACATGGATGATATGATGTCTCAAAGCAGCATTAAAAGCATCCCACTTCTTGTAAATGCTGGTTTGCTGTGTGTCATTATTTTGAAAAACCTCTTCAGCAAACACTGTCAGGAATGCTGTAAAGTTGTCATATTTAAGAGGTCACAGTTAATCCTCAACTTGTTGGGAAATTGGCTTGATGGTAGGAGTATTGACCTGAATTGGTACTAAGCATGATTCAATATTAAAATAGGCAATCTCTTGGCTTCCAAAACAGAGGCCAGGAGCCGCTTGTTAAGAAATATGTAGTCCAGTCCCAGATCGGTGTTGAGAAGGTGAAATCAGATGAAGGATCTGCCATGCATCCTGCAGGCTGGCATCGTCCAACAAAACCTGGAAGGACTTTTCAGCCTTAATTTACTCTGGGACTCTTTTTTATTTCCAATCTAATGTTAAGTCAAAGATCTACATGAAGTCACACACCAGGAAGTGACAAATGAGCAAAGAGCTTGGACAAAAATCTCAGGGAAGGACAGCAGAAGGAAGTAAAAAAGAAGAGAGCTACCCAATATAGGGTGATAAGGCCTAACCATTAGCAGACCCACAGAAATAGGACAAGTGGTTATCAAGAAGATACAAAAAAACTGATATGGCAGGTCTTTGTCTCCCCTACAAGCTACTCTCATCCGAACATGAATACTACAGTAAACTGTGCAGTGGTAACACCAAATGTACAGAACATGAATGATGAATAGAAGCCTGAGCGTACATCCAATGCTCATATAGCAGCCACACATTGCAGACAAAGCAACACAATAAGATCGAAATGCTTAACATCATCCCACCTCCCTCATTCCCACAGACCCCTCTTGCCCACAAAAGGTTGATCTAACAGGCACCCATCAACCAGATGACTACGTGTATTTTACAAAAAGGAAGAAGACCATTTCTGTTGGGGCACTAATCTCCTCCTTTTGGTTCTCATACCAACTCTTTGCGGATGACACCCAAATCTTCTTCTCTTTTCCTGAACTCTCGTCTGATCTCTCTATCAAAATTTACAACTGTCTCTTTGCCATTCAATATTGCATGGCTTTGTACTCTTAGATGTTAAACTCTACCAAAACAGAGGCGATTTTCTTCCGTGCCAAAAGTTCTCTCTCATCTTCTCCTTTGCCTGTCCAGTTCTCACCTGACACTCTTCCCTACTCTTCTTCAGCTAGAAACCCTGGTGTCATCTATGACATTCTCACACGTTCTCTACTTTAATCTCCAAAACTGGAACAGCATCTTGCCTCAACCTATTAAATATTAGGAACATCAGGCACCTTCTTCATTTCAACACCACCAAGCATCTCTAAACCACTCTTGCCTTCTCTAAACTGGCTTAATATGGCAGCATCCTCTTTGGTCTCCCCAACTAAGCTTTCTCTTCTCTCGACAAGATCATTAACTTCGCCATCAAGACTCTCTTTGAACTCCCTCTATTCACACATTCTTCCTCGTACCATCATCAGGCTCGATGGCCGATGATACAAAGTAGGGCCAGATTTAAAATCTATCCACAGTAAGGCACCACTGAGTATATCCTCCCCTATCCAACTCTATAAGCATTCTCATAATCTCTGCTCTGCCTTCTCGACTACCCTTGTGGCTCCTCACCCTCTCTGTGCTTCCTCTCGCTTCAGCTACTTCTCTTTTCTTGCTCCACTTGGTGGCAATTCTCTTCGCCTGGACATCTGAGAAACAGTCCACACGGATTTGTTCATAACCAAACTAAAAGGCTACCTCCTTGGCTCAAGTTACCCTATTAACCTACCTCTCATCTGCCTTCTAGCTAACATTGTTCCCTTGCCTCTAACCTGCCTCTGTCCCTCACTTCCTCTGCCTCCACTCTAGCACTTCACCCATCATGGTCACATCCTGAGCACAGCTGGCCGTACCGCCTACATGCACTTAAAAATGTCCAATGTTTGTTGACCTTAATCTAGGTATGTCCACTTTTGTATTGTCCTTGGTGACTGTTGCGTTTACTCCCCTCCACAACCTGGTTAGAATGTCCCTGAAACTCACCCCATTGGAAGGAGCTCATCACTTCACTTCAACTCTGATTTCTTAGCCGGTCAAATAGCACAGCGAGTAGAGCACTTGCTTTGATATCCGCGGCAGCGCCAAACTCAGCCTTTCATCCTTCTGAGGTTGATAAATGAGCACCACACACCGTGGGTAATAATAAGCAGCGCTCAGATACCTGAGGGTTTGTAGCCCTATATAAATGCTAAATTATTATTATTATCTATTGTGCATTTTTTTGTGATCAAAAGACCATTGTTCCTCCTGTATATACATAAATAAATAAATATTCAATCCCGAAAAAGAATCCCCTGTTCATGGTCTTCTGCTTCTACTCAACAAGTGATCCCTGTGGGAAAGGAAGGCCGGGGCAGCGACGAACTAGACTCCAGTAAGAGGAACATGCAATTGCTCATCGTTGCCAGTGTGGAGCAGACTTTCCTGCAAATCAACATGAGACGCATACTAAAGAGGCCAGGGCCCAACAGAATCCCAGATCTGTGTTTGGTGGGGTGAAGCGCTTTAATTAAGAATCACTCTAGAAAATCCACCTCCCACTTAGTGGAGGGAATCAGATTAAGATGGGAAATCCCACCCACACCAAAGCCAAACACAGATCAGTTAATAGTAATGCAAGAATCAACTATTTTAATGTGTGGGGAAGGCATATGTATAATCAAGGGAGTGAAGCCTTACTGCGCCTTATCACCTCAAACTGCTCAGTTTAGTTTCCCAGTGCCCATATCCTCCTGTCTCAATAGATCAATAAACACCTTCAGATCACTCGCATGCCCATAGGACCTTGCTCTGCCCTTTACAGTGACTTTAAACACGCAAGGCCATAGTTCATGTTCAACTGTCTCAGCAGCATTCTGTAGGCAAGAACGTGCCGTGCAGTGCCCTGAGCTACATCCTGGCAGATGAACAAAAGGTGCCCATTCCATATGACTTGACCCGCATCTTTGCTGCTTTCAGGACCTCTCGCAGTTTAAGGTTATCCAGGAAAACCATTATTAGCCTTTTGGGCTTCTGAGAACAAGAGGCGGCTCAGGAAGCTGCCCCAGACAATGCACACTCTGAATATTGAGAGCTTTATCCATTTTCACCTGCAAGCGCTTAACCAAACTATGGGAGCATGTCATTTCATCATTCCCTTGTATTCCAGTGATCGCAGACCCAGCAACGAGAATGAGTGGATCAGCAACTGGTGGCCTCTCAACCTTCACATAAGTCTTAATCAAGTTTACAGGCTTCTTGGGGGCACGGAGCAGATTCACAAAGTGCTCTAGGATCTTGCAGAATTCAAACTGGCCCTCCTTTCGCCCTCCAGACTGCAGCGTCCTCTACACAAATAGTGACCCTCTACCAGAGTCTACCCCCCACACAATGCCGCGACCAGTGTTGCTGATGAAACACTTGTGTATAGGCGCGTTATAAATGCAATATCATATCATGCTGCACCTCTTTCACGTCCCATCCAAGAGTGGAGCGCAGCTGTGAGGCAACACAGAGGTGGACCATTCCTGTCATGAAACGGAAGATCCACCTAATGTCGGCGCCAGAGGCTGCACCCCTGGGGATGATATCTTTAGTTCCCCAGCTCCATCTGTTCCAGAGCAAAAATTGAATAGCCCAGCACCACATATGGGTTCGGAATTTAGGATTCCAATATTGAGCAGAAACCGCTGCACTTATTTAAAATCGAACATAGATGACGGAAGCAGCCGATTCAGGCAGCCATCTTGGTGCAGCAACAAAGCTCCTCCCCGCTTGGATTTTATGGCATTTGTCAACATTTATGTCTGCATTTAGCTACATTTCTTTTTTTGGTTCATTTTTTCTGTATTTATTGACATTTCATTGTTTTCACTCTGTTAAAAAATTATTTGCACGTATTAAATGTCCACATTTATTGAAATGGACAATGATTGGAGGCCTGTAACTGGACACTCATGCAGCTGGATTGTTGAACATCGAGTCAAGATCAATTTCACATCACAAACGACTGACATTTTTACACAGCTTTAAGTCGAAATCAATGCATTCTTAGGCTCGTTTTTGTGTTACTTTACACATGATTGACAGCCTTGCGAGATAGGCAAGAAACCTCAATTTCCGCCTTTTTCGATTTTTCCACGTAAATACGGAAAGCAACCAGGGGGATTTCTTTATATGTTTTTTTTTATAACATTATGTAAAAATATAAACAAGGAACCCTACGTTAAGAGGTAGCTTTTGACGGAAGCCGTTTTGCCCAGGGCTAAGTGCTTTGCACGCTCCCCTTTCTTCTGTGAGCCCCCCTGGACATCACTGAGCCCGACCTTTCAATTGCTAAATGGTTCTAAACTATCCCGCATCAAGGGGATTGAAGAGAGCATTGTTTCTTTCCGCATGACCATAGAGTCCTTGCACCTGAGGTGTTTTCTGGACGCTACTGCTTTATGCATGAGCATGAGCTACTCCTTTATGCATAACACTCATTGCAAACACGCTTGGCTTTAGTGCCCCCAATAAATTCTTCCTGCAGAAACTCTGCTCCCCCAGGGTCACTGCATTGTCACCTGCAGGCTCTGCGATGAAAGCGGCAGCCCCTTTCAACTTGCTGATTACGATTTAATCGCATATTCCTTTATTTTACCTTAACCGTTTTGTATAGAAGCTACCGTTTTTAGCCATCTGTAGAGCGAACAGATTTAAAAAGTAAAAAACGGGGACAGGGCAACCAACATAAAGGTATGACTAACTCTTGAAAGTGGCTGTCAAGGCACTACACTTCAGTAGCGTTTGGAGGAGAAGGGGGTTTAAGTGTTACTGTTCAAAGATACACAGATTTAAATTAATTTATTACTAACTAACACTATCTTAAGTTGTAAAATGCAACATTTCTTCTGTGCGAGATTGTGAATTCCTACGTGCAAGCTATGAAGACTTACTACCAAAAACCGGGACCACTGCAGTTTCGGGGGACAGTGCTGGCAAAACAGGAACGTCTGGTCACCCTAGCCATCTGGTACATGTACGGCTTGCCTGTATGGTTTCATACATGTTTTATATGTTGCAACATGTGTATGTATATGGTCTGCTCATTGCATCTGCAACGTCTGAGAGGTAGGTTTTACATGGGAAACCAACTGTACACTGCAAACGTGAGCAGGACTAGGTTGTGCTGAGTAATGCTAGCTACTGGGCGTATGAAACACATCTTCATTTGCAAAACCTTTAGTATTAATCTCGGGAGGATAGCTCAAGGGCAACATGTTCACCTTGGAAGCAAGATGACACCAAGCAACACAGGTTCGATCCCCAGGTTTGCGTATTAAGCGCGTTATAAATAACCTATCATATCATTAATAAACAATGAGGCCTTACTTATTTCAAACACAAATCGCTCAAGCCCCCTGTGCAACTCCTACTGCCTGATTCCCAAATATTTGCACCTGAAGAAATCAGGAGATTCCCGTGAGCAGTTCAGATTTTCACCTGCGCAGACCTGATTCACAAAGCTTAAAAGCGGAGGAATCTGGTGATGACCGGCGCCCGCGAAAAAGGGATTCACAAAGATGTGCTCAGAGCCTCTCAGAGATGCTCCAGGCAGCTTCATATCTGCTCCGCCTTTAGGATATGCGGATCAGGCATACGGCAAAGCTGGTGCGAATTTGAGATGCTTAGAGGCACCTCTTGATTTCTTCTTGGGGTATAATCTTGGTCCAGATCCATGTTTCTCCAGGCTAAATGTATCTATTTCAGAGAAAGAGAGAGTGAGAGACACAGGGTCTGACAGTAGCAAAGTAAGAAAGCGAAACTGGAGGAGTCAAGTCTGCACGGGCCAGTGGTAGGACGCAAGGTTGTGTGACCTCGTTAGCCCTATTTCAAGCATTGTTACACTTCTAATGCTTTCTTATGCCTTCCAAGTCTTTTTCATGCATCACTTTGCCATGTTTTGATTTGCTGTATGTGGCATCAAGATTGTCGGCACCACTCATAAATCGGCCCATTGGTATCTTTGACTGCTCCCCACACTAACATGGTCCAATATCTAGGTTTCAATACACATTAAGCCGCCCACACATGTCTTTTGAACACCTCTTCCAACAGATATCAAACATCAGGGCACTGCACCTCGTCCACCAACATCAAAACAGCCTCAGACAAAGCACTCTAGCACCACAGGCACACAATGCTTCCCTTGGGGCAGAAACCTCTCTCTCTGCTCTCAACACAGAACACCTAGAAACTGGCCTGCCCGCAGAGCTCAGGGTAGTTTAGATCTTCGCGCATCAACACAGCAGCAAGGCTTTCTCGCATTGTCCCTCTCTGCAGAGTAAAGGTGATTTTGCCATATTATACCCTTCAGTTTTGAATTCCGCCTGGTAAATGTTAAACATTGCATGCAAACAACCCAACAGCGTTTAAGTGCTATCTTTAGTGGTGAAGTATGCATTTACTTAACATGACCTCCTAAACTATGTAAAACAGTAATAGAAATACCCTTAACAAACAAAGAGAAGAAAATCAATGAATTCACTGAACTGATTATTTGTCCCATCATACTAATCTACTTTAAAAATAATTACCTTTAACTTAATGAAGATTGATAAGGGGTTAGGTCTAAGCGCACTTTTCAAGGTTCCAACCCTTGATACTCTGATCTGCCAGAGGGTCTGAAGACCATCAAAATGATACCCGAGTGTGCTATGCATCCTGGTAAATAATCTAGCAGTAATAATGTGGTGTGGGATTTCCCCCCTGCTACACCCACATGATGGTCTATAGTTTCTCAGACCTATTCCTACCAAATCCCATGTGCCTTAGGGGCCAGTCCAGTCCCCGGCCCAAGGCCTGTGACTGTAGTGGGACCAGAATCCCATATCTCGTTGGACTCATGTCTTACCACACCACTGGGGTCCAGTCAGTAGCTAAATCTCCCAGTCTGCCCACCCCCTCCCCAAACACCCAGGTGACTTAGACCCTGGCTTCTGAGTACCCCGAAATAGCTACAGTGCCCTCTGTTAGAATATAGGGAACAAACGAAGGACCGGTTATAGACATCAACAGTTTTATTTTTTTTGTACATTGTGATATTGTCCTTTTATTAATATTTATTTATTTATTATTATTTTTTTTTATAACAAGCTTAACCACAGTCGGGTTTCTAACCGTGGATCCTGGATTTGGACCTCTTTTGCTCTGCATGGTCTTGCTTCCAAGACCAGCATGTTGCCCCTATGCTATCCACATAAAAAAAACAGGTTATGCTTTGCAAGTGCGTGTTAATTTATGAACTATTGTGAGATTTCATAAATCATTCAATCTATTTTTGGGAGATAATTGGCTATTATATTGAATGAATAAATATAACTCTGAGTTGCCTGTGAGTAATGATTCTGACATCACCAACAGTGTGGAATAGCTCACTGCACTAAATACACAGCAGCACTGTGATTGAATGTTTAACATTGTTTACATGTATCCATTATCCCTGGAGGGACCGTTTCATTGATTGGCTGCATGATCTTTCCCCAGTCCCTGTCAGAGTCGGGGGATAGCCCTTGTGTATTAACAACCAGAGGTGGCAGACCATCCCAGTCGAGCATATGTCAAACTGACCGACAAAGCTGGCACTGCCACAAATCAAGGGTAACATTCAAAATAAACATTGCCTAATTGCAGGAAACACAATCTGGGAAAACCGCATCAGTGCAGTGGCAGCCAGCCCTTTTTACGAATGAGCGCCCAATTTCCCACTCCCTCCCCTGCATGACTCAGTCATCACCTGTACATTGTCAAACAGAAGGGAGAAAGTTCAGTTATGGTTATGGAAAGAAATTATAACATGTGACCTAAAATAGAACTCAAATCCTGAGGGCCACCGCCTGTGTGGCCCCTGTCTACAAAAATCCCCCCTGCACACACATTCATGTGCAGGTAAAATATCTCAGCGGGTTGAGTGCTCGCTGCTGAGATCAATGTGTAATCTGCAGTTCGCAGGTTCGATTCCTGGCAAAGCCAACTCAACCTTTCATCCTTCTGAGGTCGATAAATGAGTACCAACTTCAGTGGGGATGTTTAATGTATGTAAATATATTCCGTGTACAGCGCTTAGGTATACGCGTTATATAAATAACAACTCATTATCATTCCTACATGCTCTTTTTCTCCTGGGCGTGAAGGGTCGCTCAAATAGCCCTGGCATGACTGAAGATCAAGATTCCACAGTTCTGGAAATTCCAAAATCCATGGTTCTGCTGTAGGAACCAGCTCAGGAAATTCTTGCATCTTGCAATGAGACCAAAGGCATTTTTCAGCAACTCCTCCTTTACGTGTTTGGCTAAAAATGGGATAGTGTTATGTGTTCACACTGTAGAACCATCTTGTTCGTTACGTCCACTATCAACATCCTGTCAAAATAGTATACCACAGTTTACTAGAAAATTTGTTCCCAGAGTAGTGGGAAGAAATCCTCCGGTGCTCTATACATGCAGCCCCCAGGTGCATGGCACACACCATGTTACATTTAAACGTTGGCATTAGGGCCATGTACATAAGCAGCAAATATTCACCTGGCAGGTATCCCTTCATTGCCCCTAAAGGGCTGCATCGGGTCCCCTCTGCACCTCCCACAATCCAACAGCTAACCCTTCTATTCTGATCAGTCTTGGACCTAGCAGAACACATTATGCTGTTCTCCACATCAGCCATGTGCTGCAGACCTCCCCAAAAATCAGTCTTGGACCAGGAAAACGATCTCTGCTATCTAGCAAAAGGCACAAGGTAATATACTGTTTTGCACAAGGCTAGTGTGCCGATTTCTTTGTATCTAGTGGCCACCTAGTGCCAGGGACCCTAGGGTGCTGCATTGCCCATCCCTTCAGAGTCTGACTTAGTAGAAACTGTGAAGTCCATCCTGTGTTCCACAAAATGTAAAAATAAAAATGCTATACCCACTGTGCCAGGCCAGTGCCCACCAGATGGCCTTTTGCCGCTGGGCGGGCTTCCTGTCTTCTCCCAACCAGGAGACATATGCAGGAATTTAGTTCATTGGGAGCAATGAGCGCCATGCCTATCTGAAAAACACACAAACACATTCATAACATTTTTAATGGTATCAGGTAATATTGTCCCCATATATAATGTCGCCATACATATAGTCGCCCGGAAACCTATGATAATGTTGCGCAAATAAATGGCCGCCATTCTTGTATGGCGACATTTTTGCAGGAACCTTATCACATGGAACCATTTTAATGCCCTTTCTCTTTTTTCTGACGGTCAAGACTGCCCCAAATAGTTGTGGTACAACTAGAGATTAAGATTCCACAGTTCTGGGAATTCCATAATCCATTGTTATCCCTGCTTTTTACAATAAGACAAAGCACCCACAGCATTCTACGGCAGACCCTCTGCATATTTGGCTTAAAATAAGAATGTGTTATACAAACAAAACAACAGTAGGCATTTCCATAACTTTAGCATTAGCTTCACTACCAAGATATTTTTTAAAAAAAATGTTTACTGTGATTTTGTTTCAAAATCAAACCTTTCACAAAAATCGTTAATAAAAATAACAAAGAAGAAAAATGAAAATAGAACACCAGATACAGCAATTTACAGTAATAGAAACTCAAACAAACGAAACACTGAGGAAGTAGATTATTCCTGAAACCACAACCACCATTGGGAAAAGTTCTAAGCCCACTCCTCACTGTATAATGTCTCTTCTTCCACTCCCCACCATATTTCACCATATCCTCTCGGCCACTCTACAGCTCTCCACGGGCACGCAGCAACAGCTTATGGAGTTGTGCCGATCTACTGCCAGAACCTCATGCAGTTTGTGCATGACCCCCTATTGCATTTCTGATCAGATAATCGTTCAAACTGAACATGAAAAAACAACCATAATGTGTACCTAGCTTCCTATTTAAATTATGTGCCATAGCAAAGAGAGTGTTAAGTACTAAAGTATTTGCAGTCCCCACCAGGGCTCAAGTCGAGGGTACACGCGGGGGGACGGGGTCCACCAACTTTTTTCAGAGGGTGGACTCAGTCCCTCCAGCTTAAATGAGAAACATTGAATGTCCTCTTTGAATTTATGAATTAAAGCTGACCTCGGGATCAAACACATTTGTCAGGTTTGCAGGCCAGACACTTCACCACTGCACTATATAACCTGATGAAAAATACCGAACAACTAAAGGTGAAATGTCCCATTTCGGTACTGCAAGTCCCATGGAAAGCATTTGTATTGGTTCTTGGTTCTTGGAGTTTAAAACATGCACACCTTTTAACATTTTCAAACACTCTATTAGAAGAAAATATCCTCTCTTGGTTTTGTCTGTGTGTTGATTTTATGAAAGGCAAATGCCATTCGTCCTGTGCAATTTGGGTGGTTATGCAAAGCCAATTTAATGAAATGTGCATATTTCCCCTTGATATGCTAATTTCTGGTGACATCACGAACCCATTGCGTTGGTTGATGAGTACCCCCTCTTTAACTTTTAGGACTTGACCCCTAGTCCCCTTTCGAACGTCCGGGTGGGGGAAGATTTGTCTCTGGGCCTCACAGGGTTTTGGGAGGTGACAGCACAGCCTTGTCGATGATAGTCAGGAAAAAGGGGCTTTGCTGCGAGACAGCAGTGCAACCCTTCCCTGGAAGCGCTCTGTATTAGTTGGAAAAGACGGGACAGCTGGTGTGTTCGGCCGTAGGCGACAGTACAGACAGCCCATGCCCATCCCTGGAAATATCCCACAACAATGGCCCTGTGTGTCTGCACAGGGGAACGCTCACTCAAGTCGAGTACCGGGCCCTGGAGACGTGGGAGGGGTCAAATTGCACTGATACCCTATTGGATGTGAAACAGGGAGCAGGCTACCAGGCACAGCATGGATTGGACAAGTGTGCATTCTGACATCCTGACTGGCTGAGGAACTCTTAAAGTTCTCCACTGCTGAGTAAAACTTGGATTTGCCTTACTTTGCAGCCTTGTGTTTATACCAAAGCAACACCTCTCTCTAGTTTTAAAATACTGTTTAAGGTAAGGTACACAATACACTTTACGTCACAAATACTTTCTCATTCGGAATAATTTTGTTAGCCCTGTAATATTCCTGTGTGCAATATGTGTTGAACTATTACCATGCGGCTGTATAGATTGACAGGAGAATGTCCGCACTGGGCTACATTTTTATATTCACTTCTCCCTCTTAAACTATATATATAATTATGAAGCGTTATGATTGGATAGCTATCAATTATGGGACTATATTTTATTGAGGCATTCCAAATGACATCTGACAGATAACTAGAGAGGGAATCTTAAGTTGTTTATGTCACTGTGAACCCCTAGCAGGGGTGTAGTGGGAACCAAACTGGCCCTGGAAATGTTTTCTAAAGTGTCCCAATGCTATATTGTTCAAGAAAGACTAACTCTTCTACTTATGTTTTACTTCAAGTTGATGGGAGCGTGGAGGAGATGGAAGGAAAGGGTCAGTGTGGATCTGGAAAAGGGTTAGAGGAGAAGAAAAGCAGGGTCCACTTGGAAAAGCGGCTCATGGTGCAGAGGCCTACCAGGAAATCCCCAGAATTCCCTGTAAGCCAGTCTACCCCTAACCCTGAGGTGGGATAAATCCTGAAATTGAAAGCTATGATTGCTTTCCCCGCGGACCAGCATTGCAGGTGGTGAAGATGGAAGGGGTGATGTGGCTGGGACACTGGCCTCTCTCTGCTTCCCTCCGGACCTCAGGCTATGATATGATATTTTATTTGTATCGCGCTCATAATCAAGTGTTTCAGGAGGCCCAAGAGTGAAGACAAAATAACATATCCCTATGCCACAACATTACAGCATTCATTAATGATGAATTAGCAGGAGGATATGATATTTTTAAAAGGAAATAGCTGGTGGTGGTATTCTAATGGAACGGATGAGGTGGCCGGAATGGATGAGGTGGATGGAATGGATGACCACCATATTACACTACACCAACAAGCAACTAGAACACAGCGATACTATGACACATTCGGTATAGCTGTTCTCATACTAACACCCGCCGCATACTCCTCATCATGCTAATTAAACATCAGGTAAGCACAAGATTAGCTTAAGCGTCTCCTCAGGCCTAACAAAGCCACAAATCAGTCTGGGCGTCATCCCTCCAGAATTAACACATATACCTCACCTCCCAACCGCTACACCTACCGCTAAGAATCAGCTGTCATACAACTACTGCACCAGCTGCACACATATCCGGTGCACACACGCACCTTATGACTCTTTCTCTCTCTACCGACTTGAACTACGGCTCCCGAGGGCGTTCAACCTACCAGCGCTTTGAGATCATACCAATGATACATAAGGCGCTATATAAATGCCAAGTAACATAACATAACATATGCCACAAAAGTATAACGTGAGGGCACTGTGATGTGGTACCGTTTTAAATACGTTGCAAGTCCTCCTCCTTGTGTTGAAGGAGGGGGCAGCACAGCGTGTGAGGGGAAGGAAATGGTTAAAGGGGCAGAGTGGGAGTTTGGAATGAGGAGCGAGACTTAGCAGTGTGAGCAAAGGAATAAAGAAGAGTGAATTTGGTTACATTGGAGTTAACAAAAACATATACATAGTTAGTAATGTTAATAGATCAAGAAATAAGGTTCCATATAAGTATGTGAAATATTTAGAGAACGTGGCTTTTTTGAAAGAGTAGTTGAAAGAGTCCAGCCAAAGACAGAAGAAGGAGTGAAGGCTGGAGCTGCTAAGAAACAACGCATTCAATAAAGAAGACACACCAAAGATACCGCATTTTAGATGATTAATTCATAATATGGGTGATGAGTGATGTTGACAGCAGCTCCGGATCTCATTTGCGAAGATTCCGATTTGCAGAAGTTGACGAGTTGCGAGAACGTCGTGTGAGCGTTGCATTTGCAGCAGAGCTCAGGCCAAGGTCCGCCCTAAGGTACGGCCACATGCCGCAGATTTGGGGCCTGGCTTTGGGGCCTGGTGGATCAGTGCGTCAGACGACGGGGGTTGCCAAGCAACCTGCGGTCTTGGTCCTGCACAGAGCCCAGCGTGCACTAGGCAACCAGGATGATGCTGCACATTTGTGCTCTCTTTTGGGAGACACCATTGGATGCCCATCAGTGAGTGCAATCTCTGCTGGTGTGGATAGGTTAATTGCAACCTGGTTGTTAGGGGCTTGAAAGGAAGTCGGCCAAAAGAGGCAAGCTAGTGAAGGACAATGTAAATATTCCTGGACAGGAACAAAGGAGGACAAATTGGAAAATGAGATACAAAGGAAAAAAGTATCAAGGACAATGAACAAATTGCCTGCTGGGTGGTTGGAGATGGCTAAAATACCCGGATCATCTCTATTTTCACAAACAACAAGAGATCCTGCCATCAAGTGGCCAGACTGTAAAGAAGATTTTTTGATGTATCTTCTTGGTGTTTATGGGTCAAGTTTTGCAGCAGATAGAAAAGACTCCCTGCTATACCATTGTTTGGGGCACGTAGACCAGACTGTATACAGGAGACTGCCCGAGCCCACAGATGCGGAAAAGGAAGGGTTACATTTGTTTGAGATAAGAATCCTCAAACTTGACAAACACTTCATAGTTAAGGAGAATAAGATACTCACCAGATACGATTTTGGTAGCATAGAGCAAAGCCAAAAGTGAATACATAGAGGAGTTTGTGACAGCATTTTGTGCATTGGCAATCAAGTGGGGCTTCGAACACTGTAGGGAGGAGCACCTCAGAGACTAATTGATGATAAAGTGTAGCAACCACAAGATACAAGAAGCTCTCTGCAGAGAACAAAATATAAAATTTGGAAAGAAAAATGGAAGTAGCCAAGATAGTAGAGCACACAGATACGCGCATGAAGGGACTAGACAAACAGGAAAGGATCCGGTGGACAACCTGAATGTGATTGAGCGGATTGATAGGATAGGCTTGCAGAGGATAATCACAAGCCGATAGTTAAAATAAGAAGGGACCAAAGGCCTTGTGCAGAGTTGAGGTTTAACATAGGCAAGAGGTGGTATCGCTGGGGGGAGCGCCCAGCACTTGTCAAGCGACTAAGAGAGTTTTGCACTACAGTTTAGAGAGTGAGTCAGGAAGGGACACATGGCCATGTGTAGTAAACAATGGACTAGTTACGGGAACACAAGATCAGTTTAAGAGGTCACGTCGTCTCTAAGTATTATGAGAAGAAGAAGTGTGTGGTAAACACTATGAATGCCCGTGCAAATGATCCAATCCTCATGCAATGATTAACATGGATGCATTTGGAGTTAGGATGTTGATAGGCAGTGGAGCCAGCCAATTACGCACTGAAGAACATGGACACGTGGAGAAAATGCTAAATTACTGTACACTCCAGGAGACATCAGTCACTACTTATGCATATGGAGAAGTGCCCTTATAAATCATTGGAGTATTCCAAGAATCACTCAAATTTAAAGACCGAAAGGCAGTGGGGATGCACAAACCAATTTGGGCATAAAGCTAGATCTGGATCATCCGGAAACAAGCATTGTCTGTGAGTGCAGGAGATCCAACTGGAAGCGAAGTCTGGAAAAATGAAGACTGGTATCCATGTTTGAAAATAGAACTGGATGTTTTAAGGGTTTTATACACCAATTGTACACCATTTGTACGCCTTCAAAGCCTCTACTTAAGTACTGTAGGCCAGCTCGCAGCAGACAGCATTGGGTAGGTGGCGGTTCACGTGACCAGGCCCTGCCACTCAGCGTGCTCTGCCCACCTCTAGCTTCCACGCCTTCCAAGCCTCTACTCTGCTCCAGGCAAAGAGCATTGAGTAGACTGCTGGTCACATAACCTGCCACTCAGTTGCTCCACCACCTCCAGTTTACGCACCGTCCAAGCCTCTACTTAAGGACTGTAGGCCAGCTCCAGACAGAGAGCATTGAGTAGGCTGCTGGTCACTTGCACAGGCCCTGCCACTCAGATGCTCCGCCCACCTCCAGTTTTCACATCTTCCAAAACTCTACTTACAGACTGTAGGCCAGCTCCAGGCAGACAGCATTGAGTAGGTTGCTGGCCACGTGACCAGGCCCTGCCACTCAGTTGCTCCGCCCACCTCCAGTTTTCGTGCCTTACAAGCCTCTACTTAAGGACTGTAGGCCAGTTCCAGGCAGACAGCCTTGAGTAGGCTGCTGGTCACGTGACCAGGCCCTGCCACTCAGTCGCTCGACCCACCAACTATTAAATCAGTCCTCCTTCAGCATACTCATCACCGAAGTCCTCAGCAAAGCATGTGCAAATACAAGGACATCACCTGTTTGTGACTGACCCACTACCTGGTATTTCACCTACAATCTAATCGCTACTACTGCTACTCACCAAAAGAAGACATCACCAGGTGGTTTCTGTTAATTTCACTAAATGCAAGCAAGAGGAACTGGTTCAGGGAAATGTCCCTGCACTCAAGGACGGAAGAGTAAATAAATGTGACAAAACTCACTGTTTATTAAGAGCTCTCGAAACAGGGATTAAGACTTGGACATCTCATGATTTTCAATGCTCTCTCACTAGTTACAGGCTTGTAATGGAGTTTTAATGCAAAATGATGTCACAAAATAAATGATACATTGCAAAAACCTACTGTGAGATGGGATTGGTTAGTATGGTAGGCTGCATATAGATTGCATATAGAGTTAGTACTTTCATTGGCTAAACAGTATCTGGTGGCTACTCCTGTGACCACCTACTAAATGTTGCAACTACAGTGACATCAGCTAAGCGCATCACTATTTGGTCTTGCAACAAAGTGTGAGCTAGCATGGAAGGTGGGTAGGGATTGGTCGGTGAACGTCCTCTCAGCCATGGTGCTTTGGAAAGTTACAAGCCCATGAGAAACAATTCAAGGTGGTGGGAACAGCCTCAAGACTGCTGCCTGAACAAAATAAAGTAACCATCTACGATCCTCTAGACCTTGAGGCAGAACATTTAGCTTTCAACTTGGTATTACTTTTGTATTGTCTGTCTTCAGTTGGATGGGAACAGTGATCGCTGTCTGGTTCAAATGAATAGGCTTTGTCTCCCAGTCTCAGATCACGTGTGCAGGGACCACAAACATAATTTTTCTGCTTACATTTATGAGGATTTTCAGTTTTTACAGATGCAGCTGTCCTATCTCTTCTGCAAATGTGAAACTTTCTCTCCCTCGGTGTCCTTGGCAAGAGTATGCACAGTGGCTGCATGAACAGCCTGGTCAATGGTTCTCTGCGAAATCAGCGTGTCAGGCCACTCTCAGTGTACTTGAGCCGTCTCAGTGCTTTCCATTTATTTCAATGCAGCTGCAGCTTCCATCTTGATTTACAATTCCACTTGTGTTAGTTGCATTCAGCGTCAGCAAGCAGTTTAAATGTATTCTTGTGTACCTTACGGTTACTGCATGGCAAAAGTGTATCCGTCCTCTATCTAAGTGGGTCATAAGCATGTTCTTTGTGTCTAGGAGTAGCGTCATGCAGGAATGCATATGTGCTTCATGTCTAATGCATCAGTGTCACGGTATTGTGTCGTGACGTCATCAGCTCTTTCATGGTCACAGTCAGTCTACTTGATCTGTCATTTGCAAACTTAGCTCTTCAACGACGTTATCAGGATAAGGTCTAAATGGTTATCTGAGTGATTACCATTTCCCACATCGGCGATGGGGATGAGGGGGCCAGGAATAATGTACATCTTTAATTTCTGTGACGTCGAGACAAGGGCGGGACTGGTGTAATGAGGACCACATTCATATCTCCGTCTTCAATCCCCCATCTGGTCGAAAAATCGAGCGCACTCCCTTGGAGATTCTCCCTGTTGATGTATGGTTTCAGAATCCACACTTTCACCACTCCTCCCAGGTGACCTTCATACTTCACTTGTTCGTCCAAACTCCAGGTCATACATCAGCAGTCTCCATCAGGTTTGCACCATTCCCAACATCCTAGGTAGTTACGTGGATCTGAGGGAAATCATAACCTTGTGTCTGGAGGGAAAAGGGGACATTGCTTCAAGTGTGACTGTAGCACTTCAAAAGTTTGTGTCTCTTTGTCTGTCTTTGTTTCTACATCCAGTAATATTTTCATCCCTGTTGTTATCTGGGTAGTCTTCTTGCACTGTGTTGTAGCTACACGAATGGCACAGAAGGTGAATAGTACTAAAGCAGCTACAAGTACTTTCAGCCCATTGGGCATCCATGATGGGATCCAGAAAAAGACATATGTCAGCCAATCTTCATGCAGGTCTGATAACTGCATTATGGCCTTTGTGACGGTTCTGTTATCTCCATTGTGGGCGGGAATGTAGATGCAGCAGAGTGGCCCTATCTTTGAGTACACGCCTATTTCCATAGCTGTGAGGAGATCCAAGACATATCTGTTTTGAAGGGTCATGTGTCTGACAGCTCTTAGTTCTTCTTTGATAGCGTTGAACCCTTTAGCCTTGAATTTATTGTCTTCAACTGTTCCCATTTTGTGATCTGGAGCCATTTGTCATTCATGTTGGCCTGAACCCCAGGGATAACTGAAGCAAAAAACATTTCAGTCCTGCTGAACAATCTGTGCTCTGGTGGTATTGCATCGAGTGCTTCTTCCATCCTGGTTGAATTATAGGTTCCCCTCTTCACTCTGGTTAACTCCACGGATCTTCTCTTCCTCTGGTATGCATCCATTTTGGGGAACCCATCTACTTGTATGTCTTTCTGAGGCACTACTAAGGCTGGTGTATTCAGCTGTAGTAGAGAACATATCCCTCCCCAGTTTGGCAGTAATTGCATGTATGATTTGAAACGACAGTCCCAATAGTGGGCCATTATTACTGCAGTGCCAACCTTCATACCCGTTATCTTCGAGGTTTGTTTGCATCCTCTGTTCCCCCCAACCTTTACTGGACCATCAGGGAAGCATTCTCAAGTGGTATTATTGACATATGACCTGCTCCATTATAGAATCATGTGAGCAGCTTATCACTTGCCGTCCATTCTTTGAGACAGTCGTAATTTTCTCTCTGTACCACTTCCACTGGAACTGCCAGAAGTGCCTGTGCTTTGCACCCCATCATCCCTTCCATCCATCCTTCTCTTGTGAAGACTAGTCCATGCACCAACAGTTGAGGTCTTTTTCCAGCATGCTGGCAGTCCTCCTGTTTCCTTTTTCCCTGTTTGCGGGCACCGCAACTCCTTTTGTGTTACTATCCTAGCTTCCCCTTTGTTTGGACCATCCAGTATATAATGTATCGTGTTATCTGAGCTTCAATAGTCATCCGTCATCGATTGAGTCTTGATATAGCTGTCCTCAAATGGGAACGTCTTTTGTTACATCCATCGCAATGTGGCCCATCTTACTTGAAATATGCCCATTGTAGCGCAGAGCACTAAGTGCTTAAGGAATTGTGCTCTGGTTTCTAAAATGTCTGTGGCTGTGAATGTTCTGGAGGCACTCATGGCATAGGGGATGAGAGAGCACACAACAGCTTTCCTTTGTGGTCTCTCTTCCCACCATGGTCATTTGCTGGTACCACATATTATTGATGACATGGGCCGAATCTGCTAAGTAAGCTTTTACATGTTCAAAGTCAGTGTTCGTGTTTCACTTAAGCCTTTTTACTTCTCGGGCAGGGCTGGTGATCAGCTCAGGTATAGCTTTGATGACAACGGGAATAGGGGTTGTGTTAGCATATGCTTCAATGTGTGTGTAATACAAGGCAGCTTTTTTGTAAAGCAAGGAGGGTAAAGAGGTAGAGATAGCAGAATGTGAAAAACGTCAACAGAGTAACTCTTGCTGCAGTGTCCATGTTTTGCATATGTGGAAGCTCTTGACATTGTCCACAAACTCAAAATAAATGCTTTCCAAAACTCATAACCTTTGCAATTACCATTGTTGAGTCAGTCAGTTTCTCCTGTGATAATATTGTGCTAATGCAGCAATAAAGAGTCCCTCAAAAATAAATCGAGTTTTAGGATTACTAAGCAAGGCAATAATAGGCATGTTACTTCTGGTCAGAATTGGATAACTGTTTGCGATGTAAAGGAGGAACGCATAAGCAAAGATTTGTTCTGGTATCATTTGCCCTCAGCCTCAATGAGTGCATAAAGTGCTTTTCTTTTATTGTGCAAGTATACAATTACTCATGGAAACTCAGTTCACATAAATGTGTTGATTACCTAGTGCTAGGAAAGATAGTGTACCTTAACTAGCTTTCTGTATGTTCCTTTCTAGCTTTGGTCTTGGAAAGTGTTTGAATTTGTTGCTGTTCCTCCTCTTCTTCTTCTTCTTCTTCTTCTTCTTGCTCTTGCAGTGCACCGTCTACATGTTGGGCCATGGGGGTCTCAATTCGGCAGGGCTTGAGGTCTCCCAGATAATTCCAAGATTTCTTCTCTACCAATTTTACAGCCTTATGGGTTGCTTGCTCTACTGTGAAGGGGTGCTCAAAGCGCGGCTTGTGCCAAGTGGTATTAAAGTTCCTTAACAAGACCGGATCTCCTAGGTAAAGAAGAGGGGCTTTGAGCAGTTTGTGTGGTTCTATTAATGTATCATCTTCATCATCCTTCTTCGACCTCCCCTGCCGTGCCTTCTGCTGTTGGGAGATAAAAGAGGCACTAGCCATCATTGAAGCGAGATATTCGTACATTTCATTACTAAGAACAGTGGTAGAATTATGGACATCCGTCAGCGCTCTAGTGGCAGGAGCAAGTGGGAAGCACATGTGTTGTCCTCTCACCCCCACCCAGGAGGAGTTAAATGTTGGACAGATGCAGGCTGATTGCGCAATGCAAACAATGCTATGTGTAGGCAATGGAGCCATCCCCTTTTCAGTGTTATTTTTACTTTTGCAATTTTCTCTTCTAGCAAGTCTTTGAGGCGTTCACAAACCCCATTTGCTTGCGGGTGATAAGTGTAGGAAAATGTATCCTTAATCCCCAGCAGGGCTGTGATATGCTCAAAGACTTTGGGCCTCATTACGACCCGGGCAGTAAGGGATTACCGGTACCGGTAAGGGCACCGGTGCCGGTAATCCCGTACCGCCCTATTCCGAGGTCCCTTTGTGGGTCCTCCCTTAACGGCTGGTAAAACCAGCCGATAAGGACGTGACCCGCAAAGGGACTTTAGAGGTAATAACGGTACTGCAATTTGCGGTACTGTTAATACCGCCTTCCCCATTCCCATTGAGCCCTATGGGGGCTAAAATGGGAATGGGGAAGGGCCATGGTGAATGGAGAATTACCGCCCCCGCCAACCTTGGAATGGGGCGGTAATTGCTCCATTCACCATGGCGGAATCAGTAAGGTTTTGGAGGCAACCATGGCGCCATGGTTACCTCCAGGGTCGTAATGCGGCCCTTTGTTTCTGAAGTGAGGACATTGCACACCCTCCGCCATGGGAAAACCTCTCTGATGAGGAATTTGGCTGCACAGAGGACATCGGGGTGTGAGCATGGACTAGCATCGATCCAATGAGAAAACGGCACACCACTATGAGCATCTACCTGTAACCATTACAATTTTGAATCATGTCCATGTTATCTATATGGAGGTGTTGGAAGGGCCCATTAGGGCGCAGTATTGCTTCTCTCACTACACACAGCCTGTGTCCTGCGTTGAAAATTTGAGAGATGATTCAGTTATTCATAAAGATGGCAATATGCTCCACCAAGTAGGGACAAAACCAATCTTGTGCTGCAAGAACATATTTACCAAAATGGTTCGGGTAGTAGAGCTGTGTGAGAGCTACCTGCAATAATGTATGGGGATTAGCCGGCTTTCCAGTGCTTTCTTGTCACCACATCGCATCTGTGGGGTATATTGAACACCCCCTTCTTATCCATAATTCCCTTTCTTCTGGTGCTCGTCCCTGGAGTTCTATTAATTGGGTAATGGGCAATGAACTAAACCCTTCTCGCAATATCATGCTAAGCGCTCACGTAAGTCTATGGGCTGCAGTATCAAACTCATTTATCTCTAAAAATAGGCTGCTCTCTTTGCTTCTGCATCTGTGCAAAGCTGTGCGAAACCTCCTCGTCCCCCCTCCTGTGGGCTTGGCATTTCACTACAGCAATGGCTGATGGGAGCTGTAGTGCATCTATGAGTCTGTCCAATAGGGCCGCATGCTGCACTGGTGTGTTGTCAGCACGTCGAAAGCCTGCCTCTTCCAACGTAACAGTCCTACATGCACTGTTGATGTCAAGTATGCAGAGACGGTGTACACTGTAACCTCCTCATGCTCATGTGCTTCTAGTACTATGATGAGTGCGACCAATTCTGCCTCTTGTGCTGTGAAATGTGAGGGTAGCCTTGTGCTTGCCACTACTTTAAAAGTCCCATCCTATCTTAATTTCTCAACTGCCATCCCAGTATGTTGTTCCCCTGATATTTGGTCAATTGTTGAGGACACGTCAATAAAGAGTAGTTTCCCACCCGAGGGCATTTTCTCTGGCTATTGGAATGTCATAGTAATAGTCTGTGTACTTTTCTATCTTTCTACCCTCTTGGGATATTAACTGTCCAATGCATAAAACCTCCCTCTGGCAGTACTGTCATTTTGCCCTGTCCGCCTTGTAACCTTTTTCTGCCAAGACTGTCAACAGCTGTGCCAAGACGTTTCGACACTGCTTTTCTGACCTGCTACATATTAAGATGTTGTCTACATATTAGATCACTGTGCTGTCTAAATGTACATTCCTCAGGTCCACTTGAAGGACCCTATTGAATATAGTAGGGGATCAACAGTACCTCTGTGGCAGCTTTGTGTGCTTTCACGCCCGGTTTCTATATTGCAGCAAGGTCATATCTTGTGATTCTTCATGAAGCGGGATAGAGAAGAAAGCGTTCCTTAAATCTATCACTGTGAAATGAGTGGCTTCTGATGGAACACTACATAATATTAGATATGAACAGTGAACTGCGCCAATTAACAATAATACAATAATAATTGAATTATGTTTTTAATTCCATTCCACAGCCTGACACGTGTTTCGAGCAAAGCTCTTTTTCAAAGGCTGTACATAGTAACAATTATACAACCAGTAACCCATTCATTAGTGATATACATCATGTCAATTGGGCAAACATCAAGGGGTAGCAAGGGAGATGGCCAGAAGAAATCAGGACATCATGGCATTAAATTAAAAGGAACATAATATAATATAAATCATTTTCCATACAAACATTTACCGTTTAAGCAGATGATCCATCCGGTTACAAACCCAAAAAAAGAAAAAGAAACATAACATAATAAGATAATAAAAGATTAGGTGTGTGCGGTGGAAAATCAACCATAGATAACATAATTTGTTAATCAACTCAAAGGACAACTGACTAGATAATTACCGTTGAACCTTGTCCAAAGGAAACTATACGGCAAAAAAGATAAATTAACAAGGATTATCTAGTGTCATGTGCATTCAAACGCCAACAATTATCCCACAGTAGATATAAAATTTAGGTATAATTACCTTAATATTACTTGCGGTTGCAATAACCATTAATTAATTACTGCAAAAAGTCCACAGCCAAAAAAGAAAAAGTTGCGCGTAGATAACACCAACCAACCAATTCAGGACGAGTCACGTATCCATTACCAATATTAAATTGGACATTTACCAAAAGAAAAAGAGAGGAAAACGGCTCTTAGTTAAATAAAATTAATTGATTACAACATAGGGATCATGTCGAAAGAGCACAAAAGTTTCTTACCAGCCTTCCGGCAACAACAATGTACAAAGAGAGAGTGCGCGCGCGCAATGCATCTCGTAGTAGTTAAAAAGAGAAATAGATCGCATAGGCAGCAACAGCACAAGGCATACCGCGGCGGCCATGTTAGGTGAGGGAGAGAGCCGGTTATTGATTAGATCAATAAGGCCAAGTTATGTATAGAGCACACAATCTATCGGTGCTATACACCTGAACATCATAATTTAGTCGAAAATAAAGTTAAAGGTGAGCAATACATAGAGCGCACTTGTTAAGCTGATAATGAAAAGATTAGTCTTGGTAATGTATAAGAATATGTTATCACAGGTTGTGTATTCAGCCGCACACATCCATTAATACATCAAGAAAATATACAAACAATTAGGTATTCAGAAACGAAAATAAAATAATATGAAGCACGGTAGTACAGGTGTAGCTACCTAAGTATCAATGACACCAAACCAACTCTAAATATAAAATTAAATCATAAGAACACATGAAATTCATGATCGGAATTAAGTCCAAAATTTACTAATCTGTGTTTACAAATAAGTCTAGCCTCTAATTGTCTAAGTCTAAGTTCCATATTGCCCCCTCTTTTTAATGGACGTATTTGAGACAGCCCAATAAATTTCAAAGCCTTAAAGTCATCGAGTTGATGTAAAGTCTGCCAATGTAATGCCAGTGGATATTTGGCATCCTGTTTATGCAAAGAAGCCAAATGCTCCCGAATACGCATTTTGAGTGGCCTAATAGTGCTCCCGACATAAAATAAGCCACAGACACATATAATGCAATACACCACAAATTTTGTGTTACAATTAATGAATGAATTGATAACATGTTTACCTGTTGTACCAAAGTCAAATGCCTCAGATTCAAATACATGTGAACACATGTTGCAACTCCCACATTTGTGAAACCCATTCGCACGACCCAGTTCTAACCATGTTCTAACAATAGGTGCCGGTGCCATGAAAGAGGGGCATAGAAGATTTTTAAGAGTAGGAGCTCTACTAAAAACTATCGATGGATTAGGTTCCAATAATTTGGTGAGATCCTTGTCTAAATGGAGTAAGTGCCAATGACGTTTTAGTATAGCATACACCTCATTACTATCACTGGTGTATCTAGTGATCAGCCTAATTTTATTAAAGCGCGTATTAGCTGAGTTCGTTCTAGTTTTAGGTTTAAGTAAATCAGCCCTCTTCATACTGGACACTTCGCGTTCAACCTTAGTAAGAAGGTTTGGTTGATAACCCCGTTGTACAAATTGATCGCGAATAAACAGTTTTTCCGCATCAAAATCAGCATCCAGAGAGCAATTACGTTTGGCTCTAATGTATTCACCTTTCGGAATGTTGTTAATAACAGAGCGTATGTGAGAACTAGATGAATGTAAAACTGCATTGACCGAGGTAGGTTTACGGAAAGTTTTAGTAATAAAACCCATAGGGGACTTAGAAATATTCAGGTCAAGAAAATCCACAGAATCATTTGAAACATGATGCACGAATTGCAAACCCCAATTATTGGCATTTAAAAATTTGACAAATTCATTTAGTTCAGCCACATTGCCAGTCCAAATCATAAAAACGTCATCAATATATCTTTTCCAAAGATATATTGACGGTGAAAAGACATTATCATGAAACACATATTGTTCTTCAAATTGGTGCATGAATATATTCGCTACAGTAGGAGCAAAACTGGCTCCCATTGCAATGCCAATCAGTTGTTGATAATATGTATCATTAAAAAGAAACACATTATTTTGCAGAGCACAAAGAAGAAATTCTTTGATCATTTCAATATGAAGATGGTATGATGCTGATTTGTGTCGGAAAATATAAGTAATGCTAGCAATTGCTTTGTAGTGATCAATAGAAGTATATAATGATTTAACATCAAGTGTGACCAATAATATTTCAGAAGTACAAGGCAATTGTGCAAGAATTTCAAGAATATGCATAGTATCTCTTAAATATGTGGGTGTAGAATGGACCAAAGGTGCAATACATTCATTGACATACACTGATATAGGTTCCAAAATTCCCCCCTGGCCACTAATAATAGGTCTACCTTCAGGTATCTTATCAAATGTCTTATGAATCTTAGGAAGAAAATAAGCAGTTGGCATTGTGGGTTTATCAGAAAACAAAAAACATTTTTCCACATCTGTAATGATTCCTAATTTATACCATTTATCAATTAAAGAATGAACTTTATTACGTATTTGAGCAATAGGATTGTTTTTCAAAATGGCATAGCAACCTGGTGAGTTCAGATGGTCAAGTGCCATGGAAATATAATCAGCTTTGTCCATAATCACGACGTTACCGCCTTTATCAGCCTCCTTAATTACCAGCGAATCATTAGATGCTAATTTGTTCAGGGCGGAACGCTGTGCTATTGACAAATCAGAAATTTCATTGCAAACGATGATGAGTACCCATATACTCATGTCTATTGATGAGTCAATGTCTGACAGTGAATCTAACCTTCTTGATACGATGCATGAATTAGATATTCAGCATCGTAATTTGACAATTAAAGAATTTGCAAATAAATCTAAATTTACTCCAATTCTGTCAGATGACAACGTTATAGATACGTTCTATCGGGTTGTGACCAATGATATTCACACATTAGTTGATCGTTGCTCTTCTCGTTCACAATTCACAAATTCTAATTTGTCAATAGCACAGCGTTCCGCCCTGAACAAATTAGCATCTAATGATTCGCTGGTAATTAAGGAGGCTGATAAAGGCGGTAACGTCGTGATTATGGACAAAGCTGATTATATTTCCATGGCACTTGACCATCTGAACTCACCAGGTTGCTATGCCATTTTGAAAAACAATCCTATTGCTCAAATACGTAATAAAGTTCATTCTTTAATTGATAAATGGTATAAATTAGGAATCATTACAGATGTGGAAAAATGTTTTTTGTTTTCTGATAAACCCACAATGCCAACTGCTTATTTACTTCCTAAGATTCATAAGACATTTGATAAGATACCTGAAGGTAGACCTATTATTAGTGGCCAGGGGGGAATTTTGGAACCTATATCAGTGTATGTCAATGAATGTATTGCACCTTTGGTCCATTCTACACCCACATATTTAAGAGATACTATGCATATTCTTGAAATTCTTGCACAATTGCCTTGTACTTCTGAAATATTATTGGTCACACTTGATGTTAAATCATTATATACTTCTATTGATCACTACAAAGCAATTGCTAGCATTACTTATATTTTCCGACACAAATCAGCATCATACCATCTTCATATTGAAATGATCAAAGAATTTCTTCTTTGTGCTCTGCAAAATAATGTGTTTCTTTTTAATGATACATATTATCAACAACTGATTGGCATTGCAATGGGAGCCAGTTTTGCTCCTTCTGTAGCGAATATATTCATGCACCAATTTGAAGAACAATATGTGTTTCATGATAATGTCTTTTCACCGTCAATATATCTTTGGAAAAGATATATTGATGACGTTTTTATGATTTGGACTGGCAATGTGGCTGAACTAAATGAATTTGTCAAATTTTTAAATGCCAATAATTGGGGTTTGCAATTCGTGCATCATGTTTCAAATGATTCTGTGGATTTTCTTGACCTGAATATTTCTAAGTCCCCTATGGGTTTTATTACTAAAACTTTCCGTAAACCTACCTCGGTCAATGCAGTTTTACATTCATCTAGTTCTCACATACGCTCTGTTATTAACAACATTCCGAAAGGTGAATACATTAGAGCCAAACGTAATTGCTCTCTGGATGCTGATTTTGATGCGGAAAAACTGTTTATTCGCGATCAATTTGTACAACGGGGTTATCAACCAAACCTTCTTACTAAGGTTGAACGCGAAGTGTCCAGTATGAAGAGGGCTGATTTACTTAAACCTAAAACTAGAACGAACTCAGCTAATACGCGCTTTAATAAAATTAGGCTGATCACTAGATACACCAGTGGTAGTAATGAGGTGTATGCTATACTAAAACGTCATTGGCACTTACTCCATTTAGACAAGGATCTCACCAAATTATTGGAACCTAATCCATCGATAGTTTTTAGTAGAGCTCCTACTCTTAAAAATCTTCTATGCCCCTCTTTCATGGCACCGGCACCTATTGTTAGAACATGGTTAGAACTGGGTTGTGCGAATGGGTTTCACAAATGTGGGAGTTGCAACATGTGTTCACATGTATTTGAATCTGAGGCATTTGACTTTGGTACAACAGGTAAACATGTTATCAATTCATTCATTAATTGTAACACAAAATTTGTGGTGTATTGCATTATATGTGTCTGTGGCTTATTTTATGTCGGGAGCACTATTAGGCCACTCAAAATGCGTATTCGGGAGCATTTGGCTTCTTTGCATAAACAGGATGCCAAATATCCACTGGCATTACATTGGCAGACTTTACATCAACTCGATGACTTTAAGGCTTTGAAATTTATTGGGCTGTCTCAAATACGTCCATTAAAAAGAGGGGGCAATATGGAACTTAGACTTAGACAATTAGAGGCTAGACTTATTTGTAAACACAGATTAGTAAATTTTGGACTTAATTCCGATCATGAATTTCATGTGTTCTTATGATTTAATTTTATATTTAGAGTTGGTTTGGTGTCATTGATACTTAGGTAGCTACACCTGTACTACCGTGCTTCATATTATTTTATTTTCGTTTCTGAATACCTAATTGTTTGTATATTTTCTTGATGTATTAATGGATGTGTGCGGCTGAATACACAACCTGTGATAACATATTCTTATACATTACCAAGACTAATCTTTTCATTATCAGCTTAACAAGTGCGCTCTATGTATTGCTCACCTTTAACTTTATTTTCGACTAAATTATGATGTTCAGGTGTATAGCACCGATAGATTGTGTGCTCTATACATAACTTGGCCTTATTGATCTAATCAATAACCGGCTCTCTCCCTCACCTAACATGGCCGCCGCGGTATGCCTTGTGCTGTTGCTGCCTATGCGATCTATTTCTCTTTTTAACTACTACGAGATGCATTGCGCGCGCGCACTCTCTCTTTGTACATTGTTGTTGCCGGAAGGCTGGTAAGAAACTTTTGTGCTCTTTCGACATGATCCCTATGTTGTAATCAATTAATTTTATTTAACTAAGAGCCGTTTTCCTCTCTTTTTCTTTTGGTAAATGTCCAATTTAATATTGGTAATGGATACGTGACTCGTCCTGAATTGGTTGGTTGGTGTTATCTACGCGCAACTTTTTCTTTTTTGGCTGTGGACTTTTTGCAGTAATTAATTAATGGTTATTGCAACCGCAAGTAATATTAAGGTAATTATACCTAAATTTTATATCTACTGTGGGATAATTGTTGGCGTTTGAATGCACATGACACTAGATAATCCTTGTTAATTTATCTTTTTTGCCGTATAGTTTCCTTTGGACAAGGTTCAACGGTAATTATCTAGTCAGTTGTCCTTTGAGTTGATTAACAAATTATGTTATCTATGGTTGATTTTCCACCGCACACACCTAATCTTTTATTATCTTATTATGTTATGTTTCTTTTTCTTTTTTTGGGTTTGTAACCGGATGGATCATCTGCTTAAACGGTAAATGTTTGTATGGAAAATGATTCATATTATATTATGTTCCTTTTAATTTAATGCCATGATGTCCTGATTTCTTCTGGCCATCTCCCTTGCTACCCCTTGATGTTTGCCCAATTGACATGATGTATATCACTAATGAATGGGTTACTGGTTGTATAATTGTTACTATGTACAGCCTTTGAAAAAGAGCTTTGCTCGAAACACGTGTCAGGCTGTGGAATGGAATTAAAAACATAATTCAATTATTATTGTATTATTGTTAATTGGCGCAGTTCACTGTTCATATCTAATTTACTTCTCATCGAGGGTCCTTGGTCCGGGTACCCTCACACTCTCATGTTGAACGCTGCCTTTTTAAACTTCTAACTCTTGTGCAGTTGCGCTGGTCGTTCACATAGGCCTTTGGACCATCTTGTTTCACTACATAATATTGTCGATGGATTGGGAACTAAAGGAAACTCTGCTTCGACAGTAATGGTCAAAGGGCGCAAATCCTGACAAAACTTCCATGATCCCCCTGTCTCCTTCTTCACTGGGTACACAGCCCTGTTACAATGAGATTCTGATGGCACTAATATAACCTTCTGCACTAGCCCAGACATTGTCTGAAAGTTGCTTTTGTCTGCCTCTCTAGATAGAGGGTATTGCTTTGCCCTCAGTAGAATCGCTCCTGGTTTAAGCTTGATTTGAACTGCTAATACTCCTTTCAACAACCCAGCGTCATATACCTGTGCTAGGTCTTCCTCGAGAAATGGCGGTGGCGCCTTTTTCATCAGGGCCATCCTCTGTGGGACTTCCCTGTAATGGATTCTCACCCAGTAACTACTGCTCATAAAGCACACTGTCTTAATATCTGAAGAGTCATCTCTCATAAACCTGAGGGTATCCTCACTCCTAGACCCCCGGAATCCTCTTCTCAGGTGGCCAGGGAAAGGCCATCACTTTTGGATCCTGTCCCTGGGGGGAAGGGGGGAGAAACGAGGGAGGATCACCTGGGTGGAGGGCCTTTCAGGCAACACCCAGAGGAAGATGAAGATGACCATGTGGCCCGGGCCAGAGCAGACAAACACAGGGATGAAGTGAGGGAAGGGAGACTGGCCCGACAGGCACTGATAGACAATTACTTTTAGCATGGTGACCTGACCCAGTACACAACAAGCACATATTGAATAAAGAGCACAAGTACACAATCATGAATGTCCTTGCTTTTTTTTAGTTCAACTGGCTTTATTGTTACTTTTTCTAACCCCATCTCACTCACCCCACCCACCACCAACAGCCCAGCATACTATCCCACCTCCCCCAACCCACCACCAACACCCCAGCACACTGTCCTCCCTCACCCCACCCAACAACGTGTTCATATGGAGCACACTCAGGCCAACAGTACGCATGGTGGTCTTGGAGGCCGTGCTCTCTTTCCCCTCCGCCTAGGTGTTCCCTGTTGGGATTCCTCCATGGAGGTGGTGGTGGAGGATGAGGCCATTGAGGCTGTCATCTGCAGCTGCTGGCAGTGGAGGGCCTTACCTTCCCTCATCTGCTCAGCGAAGGCAGAGAGACCCTCACAAAGCTCCTGCATGCTCTGGCTAAACCCAGTCAGGGAGGCTGTGCACACTTCCACTACAGCCCTGGTTCGCACATTGTCCCAGGCCATCCTCTTCATGGCCGCTGTGATAGCTCAATTGATGGCCTGCACATGCTCATTGTGGGCAGTTGCCAGGCCCTCCATGTGGCGCTGGCGTGCCTCCATGGCATTGAGACACTCCATTACAGCGCCCAAGGTGGAGTCAGCTGAGGTGGGGAGCTGCGACGTTGTCTGTCTGGTGGGCCTTCTGGCTGGGGCCCATAGGAACTAGTGTCAGTATTTGGCTATGGGGTATGTGCACATCAGCGCAGTGCCTGTCCCTGTTGGGCTTGGGTTGCGCTCGGTTTCCCAAACTGGGCTCTTGGGTGAGGTGTGTGATGGATGGCGCTGTCTGTGACATAGTGTCGGGGAAGCGGCCGCACACTGGCCATCACTGCGGGAGCTGCTTGCCCCTCCCTTCTCCTGGGTGCTGGTTATTGGGGTTGTCTCCTCACTGTCAGGCAGGGTGGTCTCCATGCTAGCCACTGGTGTGCCCCAGACGGGCTGGCCTTGGGCAGTGGGTGTGCCCCTGCTGCGGCGAAGCGTGGTGGGGTGCGTCTTGCGCCTGGCCATTGCTTGACGGCCCTTTTATGGGGTGGTGGCATGGGAGGGCCCACATGTAGACAGTCCGCTGAGTCCTCTTCCCCCGATGCCTCAGGTGATACCTGTGTGCCTGATGGGGACATTGGGAATGGCATTAGGACACATTTTGTCATGTGTTTTTGCATGCATGCCAGTCATTACAGGTTGAGGGGTGTGGCACAGGGCTGTTGGACTCATGTACAGGCCTGGCCTGCTTGCTTCTGGTAGCAGATTGGCAGAGTTAGGCCAACATGCTGAAGGGGGGACTTCGGTATGTGAATTTGCTTTGCTGGAATGGCAGGGGTACATTGCAGGCATAGCTGTTGCTTGTCTCGGATGCTCCTGATCCCCATTACCAGCTGGACTGTTGCACATGGTGGTTGGGGGGGTTGGTACTTATCACTGCCAGCCACCAGTGGGACACTGCTGTAGCCTTACCATGGTTGTGTAGTGCATGGCGCTTGGATGTGTCCCTTGGCTGCCCTCCACACTGCTCTGCCTCACAGGGGTGGCCTAGGTGCACTGGCACTTGGGTGCTGCCATATGTGCCTGTGGTGAATCCCCCGCACTGCCCCAAGTCACAATGCCTGGCTCATGGGTATTTCCACAGGGGGATGCTGTGGTTGGCTGTTGTCATTACATTTTTAAGTGGGGGGGTTCGACTCACCTTCTCACTCCTGGGTGTCAGTGCCAGCCTCTGCTCCTCCATCTCCCTCTATCCCCTCCATGTCGATCACAGTGCTGCAGCGCTCCTCCCAGGGCATCAGGTCGAGCTGTGGTGACGAGCCTCCCCATGTGGCCATGCAGTCTGTGCGATGCTGCGCCAGCATACCATGGACCCGCAGGTCATTCCATCTTTTACGACAGTCTTCCCCGTCCCGGGGGACGCATCCTTCTGCCTACACCTTCTGGCTCACAGCCAGGCAGGTCTGGGTGCGCCGCTGGGAGGAGGTCTTTTTTGCCTTGCTCTGTACAGCTCTGCATGGTTGGCCACAACCTCATCGACCATTGTATTCAATTCAGCCTCCGTATTGCATTGTGATTTCCAAAATGGCTACCACAGTCTTTCCCGTTCCGGCGGTGACACGTTTCCTGCCGACGCTATTACCGTGCACTAATAGCACACGCTAATACCACTGGCAGCGCTAGCACTATTTACGCAGGTTTTTCAGGTTGTAGGCCACTTCCCGGTGCTGTTTGCGTCGGACGCAATTAGCGTTACCACCAGGGCTGTGTGCGCGTGCCTGCATACTTGTGATGCAGTGCTATTTGCGCCACGGCTCTAGGCGTTAACACTAATTCCGCTCGGCGGATTTAGCACTCGATTAACGCCCAACTCGTGATGAGGCTGATTGGGTTATTTTGGGTCCCTGTTGGTACCGCTGGCGGTGCCTGTTTCATGTTAATCATTGTGAGTTGAATAGCCAGATTTCTAGTCATTTTCTGGAGGTGAGGTAGTCTTCTGTCATTCTTATTTCCTTAGAGATTTTTATTTTTATTTTGTATTGATTATTTATAATGCACCTATACATAAGTGTTTCAAGGCGCAACAAGACAAGGGGGGGAGACAGGGATTATAAAACAAAAACGGCCCTGTGACATTCGGCTCGTGCAAGTGCAGTAAATAGAAGTGCAGAGGGGTGGGCAGGAGGGGAAGTGCCTGAGGGTTAAGCAAGTGACAGGGAAGGCCAGGTGGACAGAGCCCAGGGGCAGACGGTCCACATGCTGAGTCTGAGGAACAGGGCTGGAAGGGCTAATGGGGTGCAGGCTCAGCCAGGCGAGTGCATGAGAGGGACCCAAAAGGGCAAGTGCAGGTGGGGTGAGAGGAGACCAAGTCCAGTGGTAGACTGGTTGGGCAAGGCCAGATGCCCTGTAAGAATCAGAAGGAACCGGGCAGCCAGTGAAGAGGCAGAGGGGGAACAATTAGCTGGGGAGGGGGATAGGGAAGGAGGAAATGAAAAGGAGGGTCTTGAAAAGCATCCGGAATTTAAGGAGATCCGGCTCAAGTCTGAGAGGGGCAGGGAGGCCATTCCAGAGGGAGGCACCTACAGAGGAGAGAGATCTACCCCGACTCTCTGCTTGGAGAAGCATCTGATCTGCAGAGTTGGAGCTAGAAGACTCAAGGGCTCTAGCAGAGAGGTATTTAGGGAGAGAGAGTTGGATGCAGCGGGGTTCCAGGCCCCAGAAAGCCTTGTGCATGATGCAGAGGGTTTTGAACTTGATCCTTGCAGCAACCAGGAGCCAGTGGAGAGATTTAAGGGCTGGAGAGATGCGGTCCATGGGCTCGAGGCCAAGGTTAAGTCTCGCAGTTCTATTCTGGAGATTGTGTTCCATAGATTGGCAATTAGATGTGAGAATGGGGTTCCTATGAATTTCCTTGTTTTGTATTGTTTTGTTTCAATTTGGAGGTTGTCGCTTGAGCTTAGGTTTCTTCCTGTTTGGTAGTGATTAATCTTGGACTGCAAGAATTCAGCTCCTTGTCCGTACAATGATTTGTGGGTGATGCAGAGGGCTTTGAAGTTAATACATTGTTCTACTGGGAGCCTGTGTAGACTTCTCAGTGCTGCTGTGATGTGATCTCTCCAGTTTAGTCTCAGGAGTATCCTTGCTGCAGTGTTTTGAATGCATTGGAGTTTTTTAGTGAGCCGTTCTAGTATTAAAAGGTAGAGGCTGTTTGCGTAGTCATTTCTTGATAATACATGGGTGATGATTGCAAGGGTTCTTTGTGGGGAGGAGAGATAGTGAAGGAGTCTTAAAAGTAGTCTCAGGAGGTAGAAAAATGTCCTTGCTATAGCGTTGACTTGTGGTTTCAGTGAAAGTCCTCTATCCATGAGTATTCCCAGATTTCTTACCACGCCTGATGCATCCAGTTGGGTTCCCATGCCTGGCGGCTAGTCCAGTTGTGTGCCTGTTGCGTTGTCCTTTGGGGGTGAGATCATTATTTCTGTTTTGGTCGGGTTTAGCTTGAGGTTTTTGGTTGTCATCAAGCTGTATATGTCAATGAGGCAGTTGTTGAGGGCACTGTTTGGGTCTTGGGTTGTAGCTATCTTGACGATGAGTTGGGTATCATCTGCGTAGTTGAAGGCAGTCAGTCCGTTATTTCTAATGATTTTTATTAAGGGGGACATGTTGATGTTGAAGAGGAGTGGGGAGAGGCTAGAGCTTTGTGGCACGCCACAAGATGTTTTTGGTGCTAGAGGTAAATGGAGGTAGGTAGGTTCTTTCGGTCCAGTTGGTGGGAAAGGATTTTAGCCATTGTAGATTGGAGTCTTTTACACCCCATTCCTCCAGTCTCTCAATTAGTGTTGCATGTCTGATTGTGTCAAATTTGGCTGATATGTCCAGTAGTATGAGGGCTGATCATGCGCTGTTGTCTGCATTTATTTTAAGGTCATCCCATATGGAAAGGAGTGCTGATTGTGCTCCTCTCAAGGGTCTGAAGCCGACTGGCGAGTGGTTCAGTATTTGTTTGTAAATGCCTGGGGGCATGGATTGCTTGGAGATCCGGCGAGGTTGGTCTCCTTTATTAGTGTAGAGAAAACATCTTCATCCTTGGGTTCAAATCGGTCGAGCGTTGTCTTGGTTGGTGGATTGCCATTTGTTGGTGGGTCTGTGGTTATTATTTTGTGTTTATAGTTGAGTGGTTTGCTTCAATGGTCTGTTGGATTGTTTCTATTTTTGTTCTCAGGTAGTTGGTGATGTTGTTACATAGTGCTTGTGATGGGATGACGCCTTTGTTGAAGGATGTAGGGTTTTTGATTTCTTTGATGATTTTGAAGAGTTCTTTTTGTGGGTTTGTCACGTGACGTAGCATTTTGTTTTTGTTTTGAGGACTGCCGATTTGTATATTCTAGGTTGTCTTTGGTACTTTATTATGTTGGACTTATTGTAATGGTTTCTCCATAGTTTTCTCAGTTTGTGGTTTGTTTTTCTGAGTTCTCTGAGCTTTCCGGTTTGTTTTTCTGAGTTCTCTGAGCTTTCCTGTGAACCACCTTTGAAAGGTTTTGCTGGTTTTAATTGGTCTAGGGCCTCAGTGATCCAGGCGTTGAGTATTTTTTCTGCTGAGTCAAGGGTCATTCTGTTCAGCTGAACCATGTTTGGTTGTGTTGGTTCCAGCAATTCTATTAAGGTTTCCAGGTCCAGATTTTTCCAGTTTCTTTTCTTTGTAGTGTGCAATATTGCATTTCCTGGTAGTATGCGGGTCGGAATTTTGACGGAGAATGGGGGTGGTGGTCACTCCATATCATTGGTACCGATGGGGCGCTTGTAGAGAGTCCGTTTCGGCAGGAGATTTCGTCTAAGGTGTGTCCAGCATTGTGGGTGGATCCGTTCACTATTTGCTGGAAGTGGAGATTTTCCAGGATGGAGCAGAGTGAGTTTGCTGTGGTATCGTTATTTCTTTCAAACGATATATTGAAATCTCCCTAGACAATTAGGTTATCAGGGTAGGTTGAAAAGTTGGCGATGGAGTCAATAAGCCTTGTTGCAAAGTTTGGGTTGTAGGATGGTGATCTGTAGATCGGAAGGAACACTATGTTGGCTTGGTCATTGGTTTTGATCTTGATGAGTAGAACTTTGCAGTCTTCTATGTCCATTGAGGGGAGTGGCCTGGCCCAGGTGTGGTCTTTGTGTGCCATTACGATTCCGCCTCCTCTTTGGGTTTCTCTGTTGGCGTGTATTAGTTTTAAATTGTCTGGTATGGCTTCATGGGCGATTGCCTTTTAGTTGTCTGATAGCCATGTTTCAGTGAAGAAGAGTGCGTCTGTGCCGCCTTTGCTTAGGAGGTTATATATTTCTGTTTTGTGTTTCACTATGGATCTTACATGGAGTAAGCTGTAGTGCAGTGGGGCTGTTTTCTTTTGTGAGTTGTCGTCTATCCTTTCATGAGTTCCAGATGGGGTGGTGTTTGTCGGGCTTTCATTTCTTGGCATTATCTCTTGGGTGAGGCTGTTTGTTGAGATTGTGGTTGGGTGTTCGGTCTCTTTGTTGAGGAGTTTAATTAAGTTTACTGCAGGGTTACGTAGTTCTGATTTGTGGTGGCTGGTAAACTAGTGGGCTTTTTTCCAGTCTTTGTTATGCAGGCGGTGTTGGTGGTTATGGGTTCAAATGTGCCCCTGATTCTTATTGGGGCCTTGCCGACAGTGCTTTCTGAGTTGCTGTGTTCTGCGTTTTGGTATGTTTGGTTTGGCATTCTGTTGGAATACAGGTTTGTTTGGGTTCTTGCTTTTGGGTTGTTCGTTTTCCGCTGATTTGGAGTTGTAGGTAAGAGGTAGCATGAGATGTATTCTGTGTTTGCTCTTTTCTTGGTCCATATCCAAACTCTGTTTAGTGGTGTCCCCACAGGGTTTCTGGCTGTTGTAAATATCGGCGGGTCATTTCAATGTTGTTAGGGTGTGGTTTCTTCCTGTTTCTGTTTTCCTTTCTTGTTTCTTTGTCTTTCTTGTATCGAGGCGTGTTGGTGGTATGCGTTTGTGTTGGGTTTGTGATGTATTCCAGGGGCGTGTGCCAGCCTGGATGTTAATGTTTTTGGGGGAATAAGAGATGGGACCTTCTGCTGGAGTATCGGCCTCGCTTTGGTTGTTGGTGATGGCCTCCGTTTCGCGTTCGGGTTGAGATGTCATCTTGTGTGTTACCAGGAGCGGGTGCCCTCTCGGGCCCGTTGTTTCCTGCTCTCCAGTTATGTTTCCACGCTTTTCCAGTGTCCTTGTAAGTCGGTGTGGTCCAACGTGCAGCGCTCTGTAGATCTCTGCTTCCCAGGTCTCTCTATAGTGGTTAGGATTTGTGCTAGAGCTGGGTTCAGAGTGGAAAAAGCCTCCCTGTGGTGGCCCAGTGCTGCTTCACAGCGGCGAAAGGCCTCTATCTGGTGGTTGGATTTTGTGCTAGTATCGGGCTCTAAGTGGCAGAAGCCTCCCTGTGGTCGCCCAGTACGGGTTCACAGTAGTGAAGGCCTCTCTGTGGTGGTTGGGTTTTGTGCTAGTCTTGGGTACACAGATTTGAAGACCGCTTTGTGTTGGCCCAAAACTAGGGTTGTAGGGAAGTAAGGTGTAGGCAGGCTTCTATCTGAGCTGCCCTGTGGGGAGACGTACACTGTGATGTAATTGAGCGTAACATAGACGGGAAAAATCTGGGTCAGATGCTGTGGTTGTTGTGGGTGGGGGAGTGAGCTGTGGGGAACGCAGTGTTATAAAGACTTTGAGTGTAACCTTACCTCTCTGGCGAAGGAGCTTTACCCTTGTGTCACTGGAGGCAGTTACTTCTGTGCTTTTGCGAGGATGGAGGATGGGGGCCACTGGCGTAACAGGGGCCCCCACAGCCCCATGGAGCGGGGGGCCCCACCAGCACATGTCCTGGCAGGTGGCCCACTGGAGGAACATTTTTTTATTTTTTTTATTTACTCTGCACTCATAAGAAAATGATTTCTGTAACAGAAATAATTTCTTTATGAAGGCAGAGTGACTACAAAAAGAAACGTTGTTTGAAGTCTGAGGGCTCTGCCCTCCCCATGGCATGGAGGCCCCCATGCCATGGAGTGGGGGGAGCCCTATGACTTCAAAAAGAAATAGTTTATTTTTGCAGTCACTCTGCCTTCACAAAGAAATTATTTCCGTTATGGTTCAGTCCGTAACAGAAATAAGTTCTTTATGAAGTCAAAGTGACTTCAAAAATAAATGATGGGCCTCATTACGGGTTTGGCGGTAACCGTGCCGGTGCTACCTGCAGGTTGCCGCTGAACTGTTATGATTTACCAGTGCCCGACTTCCACGTAACACCGGGGGATTACAACCCCAGAGGTCTGGGAAGTCATGCGCCGGCAAATGGTAATTCCCCATTTCCATCGGACTCTATGGGAATGGTGCCCACGGAAGAACTGGCACTGTTAATAACTGTGCTGGTGCTTCCGTGAAAATTCTGCTGGTGGGTGCCATTCTGCCCGGCAGGTCTAACCTGCCGGGTGGGACGGCAACCGCCCGCAGAGCTGTAATATGCTGGTCCGGAAACAACAGTGCCAGTAAGCTTACCGGCACCGTTGTTTCCAGACCGGCATAGTTGTAATGATTAGGGCTCCCCTCAACCCCATGTCGTGTGCGTGTGTGACTGTATTGTGAAAGGGTGCACACTTAAATGTATAGGTGGCTGCCTGTGTAAGTGTATGGTGAAAGGGTGCACCCTTTAAGGTACGGGTGGCTGCCTGGGTGTGCCTGTATGGTGAAAGGGTGCACACTTAAATGTATGGGTGGCTGCCTGGGTGTGCCTGTATGGTGAAAGGGTGCACACTTAAATGTATGGATGGCTGGGTGTGCGGGTGTGTATCTGGTGAATGGTGTGTGTGCTTGCGTTCAGGGGCGCAACAAAACCTACATTTCGGGGGGTAACCCTTCAAATGTTGTTAGAGGCGCTAACTTCATGGGAGGTGGGGGAGGGCAAATGTATATGTTTGGGGGCATCTAATTTCTTTATGCATTTTAATGAAACTATTCCAGTGCAACTTCAATGTTACAAGCAGTTAACTCTCTCCTTTAAGGTTGAAAGCACCCACTTTTGGACTGCTGTGAGAATGAGTGGTCTCCTGTTCCCTCTCTACCCTTCCAATCACTCCCCTGTCATGCAAGTATTAAACCCACATCACAATTAGAATTGCCTAAAAAATTGGCACTTGAATGCAGGTACTAACAGTGAAATGCTTTATGTTAGTAATTACTGGGCTCTAGTTAACAGCGAAATCCAGGTGCCATTTAACATCTGTGTCCTGTTCTGTCTGGCAACTGCTCTGAAGGTCAGCCAGGTCGAGTCAACATAGCCCAAAATTTCAGGGGCGGGGGGGGAGGGAGTGCTGAATCCCAGTCAGCTCAATGGTGTTGCACCAATACTTGTTTACTCATTACAATACTCATTACTCCTAGCCCTATTCTTCCTCGTCCCAGTGTTTTTGAGACAGTACTTGTGTATAAGGCACTCTGCCTCATACACAAGTACTGGGATGAGGTAGAGGTACACGGAGGTAATTCCTGACTTCGCTACCTGTACTCTTCATTACTCCTAGTCCCACTCTTCCTCATCCCAGTACTTACCTATGAGGCAAAGAGCCTCATACGTACACTCCGGGACAAGGAAGAGGGATGTGGAGGTAATTCTGGGCCCAGGAGCTGATTTTGGAGGTTGGGGTAGGGTTGGGAGGGAGAGGGGATATGTGGGGTGCAAGATTGTGCAAAAAATCATAATGGCTGTCCATGTCCAGGCTAAGCAGGTATGATAAGTGTTATTAGTGGCTACAGAGGCATTTTGGTGCAGCCAGTCCAGTCATTCCTCAGTTTGGTATGACTTATTTTAACTGGGCATTTCTGATAAAGCGGTCCTGCTAAGTGAATTACCTGGCTAGATTGCCATTTGGGTACTGCCAGTCTAGCTGTTTCTTATCACTGTATATTTTTCTGTACATATGTGATCAAATGATATGATATAAGTCATTAATAATGCGCCTGTACACAAGTGTTTCTGGGTGCGACAAGACAAGGGAGGGAAGGTAGAGGGAGGACAAGACAAACGCTCTTTCTAGGCCTTGTGTCATTCAGATTGTGCAAGTGCGAGAACGAGAAGTGCAAGGGTAAAGGGAGGGTCTACGTGCAAGGGAGAGGGGAGGGAAAAACAGGGCAGCAATGCTCTGAGTAAGTGCAGCCAGGGCTGCGCGGCACTGGGTAGTGCAAGGAGAACAAGGGACTGTAGGGTTACAGTTACAGCCCCCAAGTGCGTGGTAGGCCCAGAGGCAGTGCAAGTGTGACTGATCAAGAAAGAGTCTGGACTCAGTGAGACTCTGAGGGTAGCCAAGCAACCAGTCGGTACAGCAAACAGGTAGGTCAGGTAGGTCAGCAAGGCAGGGAGAGAGAGAAAGCAGAGGAGAAGAGGAACGTTTTAAGCTGCTTCTGGAACTTCAGGTGGTCCGGCTCAAGTTTGAGAGGGACAGGGGGGCTATTCCAGAGAGAGGCACCTGCAGAGGAGAGAGATCTACCCCCCACTCTCTGCCTGGAGAAGCGTCTAACCCTTAGAGAGTTGTAGATAGCTGAGCGAAGGGCTCGAGAAGGAAGATACTTTGGAAGAGAGCGTTGCATGTGGTGCGGGCCACAGGCCCAGAAAGCCTTGTGGACAATGCAAAGGGTCTTGAACTTGATTCTTGCAGCAACTAGGAGCCAGTGGAGAGATTTCAGGGCTGGAGAGATACAATCCCTGGGCTTGAGGCCAAGGATAAGTCTTGCAGTCCTGTTCTGGATTACTTGCAGAGGGTGGAGAGTAGAGGAAGGCAGATTGAGAAAGAGGCTGTTGCAGTAGTCCAGCCTAGAGAGAACCAGGGCTCTGGAGACAGTGAGCTTCGGAGGAAAAGTGAGAAAGGGAAGAGTCCCTTTGTGGAGGAGCAGCTGGTAGTGGGATTTCTTGGCGATGTCCAAGATGTGAGGAGAGAAAGAGAGAGTGGAGTCAAAGATGACACCAAGGTTGTTTGCCTCACAGGAAGGCGAAGGAAGAGGGCCCAAGGCGGGCAACCAGAGTGAGAGAGGGAAAGCAGGGGCAGGAGTCCAAATGAGAAGGATCTCCAATTTACTGACATTAAGGCAGAGATCGTTGGAGGCACACCAATTCTGAATCGCAGATAGACATTCAGGAATGAGCGAGAGAGGAGAGGAGTATGAGGGGAGCCTGAAGGAAAGCGGAGTGTCATCTGCATAACACTGAAAGTTAGAGGAGAAGGTAGAGATCAGGTCGGCTAAAGGGGCCAAGTAGAGGTTGGTTGAAAATCCAGGGTGAGAGGATGGAGCAGAGAGAAAGGGACCAAGTTGGACATAGGAGGGGCTGTCCAAGAGAAAGGAGGTCAGCCACTCCGGGGCCTGACCCGTGATGCCCAGGTTCTCATGGAGTCGATTGATCAGGTTTGAACAGGATGGCGTGGAATGCTGGAATCAAGGTTAGAGAGCAGATATTCACAGGTGTTCAGGAGAGCAGTTTCTGTGACTCTGGCAGCTCTGAAGCCATACTGAAGGTAATGGAGACAACCAACAGATTCCGTGTGGAGAGAAAGTTGGGAGATGGCTTGCTTTTCCAACAGTTTGCCCAGGAAAGGGGTGGTGGAGATTGGGAAATAGTTTGCCTGGCAGGCAGGATCGGTAGGCGGCTTCTTGAGTGGGTGTATAAGGGAGTGCTTGAGGGGATAGGGGGAGGTTCCAGTGGCGAAAGAGTGATTACAGAAATCGGCCAAGGCTGGAGCGAGGGTGTCAATATGGTCCTTGATGGTTGTGGAGGAGCAGGGGAGCACCTGTTTGGATGACACTTTCATAGATCAGACTTGTCTAGAAACCTCGTCAGAAAGAGGAGAAAGGAGGAAGAGAGGTAGAGATGGTCTAAGGGGGTCCGAGAGAGGAAGACGGAGAGGAAGAGGAGATGGAGGACAGGATGTCCTGAGTTTTAGCAGAGAAGTGAGATGACAGAGCCATACAGAGGGCCTAGGAGGTAACAGGAGAGGTAAAGACTGCAACAGGATTGACCAGTTCCTTGCAGATTTTGAAGAGTTTGGCCGTGTTGTTAGAGGCCACGAGCTTGAATGTGTGTTCTCTTCTTGATAAGTGTTATTGCTTTGATTGGCATTTTGGTGCAACCAGTCTATGTATGTCTAAATGTGGCCTGGCATGCTTTACTGTAACATTATTACTTGTCTACACTGTTCTACATTGTGCAGCCAGTTGTACATGTTTTCATTGTGGCATGGCATTTTTAATAACAAAGCATTAATGTTCCTGTGCACTGTTGGTGACTTGCATCTATTGGATTGGTGTTACCCTACAAAACAATTGCAAACACTCTGGCTTTTTAGCCAATTTTTCTGAGAAAGTGTGCTGCATATCGCATTGAAACACATATTTATATCTTTCTCCTAGTGCAGTGTGTGGCATATCCCTTCGGCAGCACATTCATGCGTATTGTGTAAGCGTGATAATCTATGCCTGCCTAGAGTGTGACGTGACCAGTGATTTGTTGCCGAGTTGGGGGTGGGGGCCCCCTCAGCATGGCATGCAGGGAGGCTCCCACATTTTGTGTTAGGCCACTGATAGGGGCGTGGAAGTAACAAACCCTCTGGGTGCAGCAAGATTTAGGCAGTGGCAGGAATCAACAGTAGCTAAACCTGTGGGCGCAGCAGGATTTAAACAGTGGCTGGAATCAACAGTAATTAACCTCTGGGCGCATCAGGATTTGAGCAGTGGCTGGAATCAACAGAGTAGCTGAGTCTCTTGGCGCAGTAAGATTAAACAGCGGTAAGGACTAACAGTAATTAAACTGTGACTGCAGCAAGATTCAAACAATGGCAGGAGTCAACAGTAGGTAAACCTCTGAGCACAGGCAGATTTACTGCAGTCCTAATGTATAATTTCTGAATATGGCAAGGTTTAGAAACAAAGACAGAAATCAACAGCAATTAAAACCTCTGAGTGCAGCAAGATTTAAGCAATAATAAAGTTAATTCTGAATGTGGAAAGGTTCAGAAACAATGGCAGGGATCAACAGCATCTAAAACCTATTAGCGCAGCCAGATTCAAACGGTGGCAGGAGTCAACAGTAGCTAAACCCCTGAGCGCAGCAAGATTTAAGCAACCACAATGTGTAATTCTGAATGCAGCAAGCTTTAGAAACAATGGCAGGGATTAACAGTATCTAAAACCTATGAGCGCAGCCGGATTCAAACAGTGGCAGGAGTCAACAGTATCTAAACCTCTGAGCGCAGCAAGATTTAAGCAATCATAATGTGTAATTCTGAATGCAGAAAGGTTCAGAAACAATGGCAGGGATCAACAGGAACTAGAACCTCTGAGCGCAGCAAGGTTTAAAGCAATCACAGTGTGTAACTTCTGAATGCAGCAAGGTTTAGAAACAATGGCAGGGATGGGAGGGCGCTGTTGCCTGATTTCAGAGCTCCCGCTCCACTGAGAAATCCTGCGCCATACCATCCATTACAGCAGTGCCTGCTGAGCCCAAATGTTTTGGGAAGACAGCCCAACTACCCGTGGTGGATCAGGAAAACTCCTGTAGCTCAGAAGCTTGGAACGCCGGAGATACAGCGCCATATAGATCGGCCGACACACGCGGCAAAAGAGATCCGACGGCGAGCTCCAGGGAGGTCCACTCGAGAGCCGCTGGCACGGCTGAGGGAGCGAGGCCCCAGATGGGAGGAGCCTGAACTGCGGCCTGGGCCCAGCGCCCGCTGGGGATACGCTACTGTCTCTGGGGTTTCCAGGCATAATCCCAAATCCTAATGCTACAAGAAACCCATGCAGTAGGAACGAGTAACGCTCATATACTACCTAGATGGGGTCCCCTAAGGTTCTACACAGACTATTCATCCCAGTCCAGAGGGGTAATCACCCTTATTCATCCAGGCCTTGGGTTCAGGGTGGGAGGTCACAAGGTTGATCTGCTGGGCAGATATGTCATGGTCTGGGGGGAGGTGGCTGCCCAACACCTACTCCTGGTCAACACATACGGTCCCAACGTCGATGACCCTTCTTTTTACATGGATATATATCAGATAATTGTGTCACTCGATGTGCCAAATGTGCTATGGGCGGGAGACTTCAATTTAGCCCTGGACCCGGTTCTTGACAGATCCTCGAAGATTGTTAGAAGCCCAAGCAGGGCAGTACTAAATCTGAGACATGTTTTGTCGCAACTCGTGCTGGTGGATGCATGGCGGGAGACTCATCCTGGTAGCAGGAGATACACGTTTTATTCCTCGGTACATGACTCTGAGTCCAGAATTGATTATTGGTTTGTTTCCAAGTCCTTGACGGCTGTGATGGAGGGATGTGAACTCCTTCCTCAGACATTATCAGACCATTCCCCAGTGCTGTTGGAACTAATGTTCTGGAATGCTCCGAGTCCCTCCAGGAGGTGGAGAATGCCAGGTGGGATGTTGAGAGACCCGGGGTTGGTAGAAACACTCCATGTTGAGATCGCAGAGTTTCTATCTAATAATGTGGGATCGGTTGACAAATACGCAACAGTGTGGGAATCCTTCAAGGTCTGGATAAGGGGTGCGTTGATGTCCAAAACTACGGGTATGCTGAAGGCTGTGAGAACCGAGTTGTCATCTATCGAAAGCAAACTAGATGCATTGGAGAAAACATACACAAACACGCAAGATAAGGCATTATTAGCCGATATACACACACACCTTCAAGAATTTGATAAACTGGCCATAAGGGAGGTCCGATACGTGGCAGCCACTATACACGCACGCAGATACGGGGAGGGTAACAAGGCTGGCAGAACGCTTTTCAATTTACTTAAGCATGATAAACAACCCACTCAGATCACAAGTATACACACAGCACAGGGGAGGGTACTGCTTAGGGATGAGGACATTAATGGGGAATTTGTGGACTTCTATAAGGAATTATATTCAAATAAAGACAAGAAGACACTCACAGAAATCAAGATATATCTTGAGGCTCTCTCCCTCCCTAAACTCCCCGACGAAGAACACCTAGCAATGGATCAACCTGTGACTGCGGAACAGATTGCAGACGCAGTCAAAGCACTGGCTGCAGGCAGGGCGCCAGGGTCGGACGGGTTGGGGGCTGAATTCTACAAAGAATTTCATGAGGAACTCGTTCCGATACTGATGCAGGTGTGGGAGGAGGCACTTGAGTGCGGCAGGTTACCCCCAACTATGAGAGAGGCTATAATAACTGTACTCCATAAGCCTAGGCGACCACCACAGGATGTATCGCCCTACAGGCCCCTGTCACTTATAAATACTGATGCTAAAATGTTTGCAAAGGTCCAGGCGAATCGGCTTCTGCCGGTGGTCCCTATCCTAGTCCATCCTGATCAGAACGGGTTTATCCCCACAAGATCTACAGCCTTGAACCTCCGAAGACTTATTGGTATAATGGCACAAATAGACCCCGCGAGGAGCGCAGTGGCCATATCCCTTGAGGCTGAAAAGGCATTTGATTCGGTTTCGTGGGCAGTGCTGGAGGTGTTTGGGGTGGGGCCCAACTTTATAAGATATGTAAGACTGCTATACACAGAGCCTGGAGCTCGTGTTCTGACAAATAAAGCTATTTCCGAGATGTTCCTGTTGGGGAGGGGAACCAGACAGGGTTGCCCGTTTTCGCCCCTGCTGTTTGCATTAACCATTGAGCCAATGGCGGCTGCGTTCTGTCTTAGACATGCAGATAGAGGGATTAAAATGAAGGGATCGACCCAACTACTCTCGCTCCATGCGGACGACACGTTATTATATGTCAGGGAACCTGAACTGACATAGCACCCATTATGGCAGAGGTACAGGAATTTGCAAATTACTCTGGGTATACGGTAAATAAGGCTAAATCGGAGATATTTCCGCTTACACCGGCCACCAGATGCCCTGCAGTGACAGATGGACTCAAATGGTCCGAAGACCACATTAGATACCTGGGAATTCTGGTCTCCAGGAATAAGCTCACACTATACTCAGATAACCACGAAAGTGCCCTGCAAACTTTAACCACCAAGCTCCAGATGTGGGGGCGGCTCCCAATTTCTTTAGCCGGCCGAGTCGCTATTCCTAAAATGGTAATCCTGCCTAAACTTCTATACCTGTTTGTCAACATCCCTATATGGCCTGGCAGAGCCTTCTTCGCCAAACTCAGATCCATGGCGGTAACATTTCTTTGGAATGGTAAAACAGTGAGGATAGGTTGGGAAAAAATTACAGAACCCTATTCTTCAGGAGGTATATCAGCCCCTGATTTCGAGCTTTACTACTATGTGGCCCAAGCACAATTTGCGAAATATTGGTACAACGATGCAGACAGCACACCCCACGCATGGATAGAGGAATACACTACATATCCCACAAACATACAATCAGTCATTTTTGATCCACACTACAAAGACACGTGTGAATACAATCCGGTTAGCTGCACAGTTAGGGCATGGGAGGCTATATACAAAAGACTGAGACTAGAGGCCCCCTATAACCCTGAGATACCTCTGTGGAACTTTCCGGGTATACCTCCCACACATGACACGAGCATACAGGAATCCTGGGACCCTAATTGTGAAATGAAGCTTGGGCGATATGTTTGTTAATGGGACTTTTTTGGACCTGGATCTGTTGCTGAGGGCGCTGGGCGACGGACCACTTAAAAAAGCTGCAATATTATTGTATGAGATCTGCATTTCAGAAAAGGTGGCCCCTCTTCCCGGATGAAACCGCACCACATCCCTGTATACAACTAGTGACAGCCAAAAATGGCCTGGGAATTTCTAGGCTATATGCTGCAGTTCAGGCCCAGACCCCCTCATTGAATCAGATAAAGGAGCAATGGAAAGCAGACTTACAGGTTCCCATCGAAGAGGAGAAATGGGCCAGATATTGTTTACTAACTAAGAAGGTCTCGCTTAACTCTGGTCTGAGGTTGATCCAATTCAAAATTCTAAACAGGTTACACTACACGCCGGCCAGGTTTGCAAACTTTGCATCAGTTGCCTCTGATGCCTGTCCTAAATGCAATGCTCCTCAGGCCGGTTCCTTTCATATGTACTGGGATTGTCCAGTGGTGGAGGGTTTCTGGAGGGCTGTGGCAAGATTGTTGGAAGAAATTACTCAGGTTCCCCCTGATTTGACCCCCCAGAAATACATGTTTGGCGACATAGGCAAGCACTCGGAAAAAATCAGAAGACTATTCAACATTTCATGCGCTGTTGTCAAAAAATGTATTCTACAGAAATGTAAAAGCACTGCGCCACCCAGTATGAACCAATTCCTACAAGAATTGACACATGTCAATGAATTAGAGGAACAGTTTTTTTTTACCAAACCTGCGACATGCAGACCCAAAGACATTTGGGGCCCGTTTAGAGTCTACCTGTGCAATATGATTACTGATGATGACTTGTCACCATAATATTGTTTTGTAAAAATGTATTGAACAATTTACTCCTGTTGTATCTGTGAAATGAACTGTGCAATGGTGCCTTTCTGTGACCACTAATAAAAAAGAGTTTTAAAAAAAAGAAACAATGGCAGGGATCAACAGAAACTAGAACCTCTGAGCGCAGCAGGATTTAAAGCAATCACAGTGTGTAACTTTTGAATGCAGCAAGGGTTAGAAACGAGGGCAGGAATCAACAGCAACTAGAACCTCTTAGCGCTTCAAGATTTAAGCAATCACGGTGTGTAACTTCTGAATGTGGCATTGTGCAGAAACAATGATAGGAATCAACAGCAACTAAAACCTCTGAGTGCAGCACGATTTAAGCAATCATAACGTGTGATTCTGAATGTGGCAAGGTTCAGAAACAATGGCAGGAATCAACAGCCACTAGAACCTCTGAGTGCAGCAAGATTTAAGCAATCACGGTGTGTAACTTCTGAATGTGGTATTGTGCACAGGCAATGGCTGGAATCAACAGCAACTAAAACCTCTGAGTGCAGCAGGATTTAAAGCAATCACATTGTGTAACATCTGAATGCGTTAAGGTTTAGAAACAATGGCAGGGATCAACAGCAACTAGAACCACTCTGCGCCGCAGGATTTAAAGCAATCACAGTGTGTAACTTCAGAATGCGGCAAGGGTTACAAAGAATGGCATGAATCAACAGCAACTAAAACCTATGAGCGAGCTGGATTTAAAGCAATCACAGTGTGTAACTTCTGAAAGTGGCAAGGGTTAGAAATGAGGGCAGGGTGCAACAGCAACTAGAACCTCTCCGCGCTGCAGGATTTAAAGCAATCACAGTGTGTAACTTCTGAATGAGGCATGGGTTAGAAACGAGGGCAGGAATCAACAGCAACTACAACCTCTGAGCGCAGCAAGATTCCACAAAGGGCAAGATCAGAATCCAGTGTAATCCAATACCAATGTTAACTAAGGGGCGACGCAAAATAAAAAAAAGACCAAAGAATGACCGAATCAGGTGGTAGTAATGTAATATAATAGTGGCAGGGTTTCAGTGGCCCAGTGATGGCTGAGCTCCCAACTCTTACTACCTTACCTAGTTTTAGCAGTAAAGTGTTCATCGGCCACCCAGTGGGAACAGGGCAAACAGGGGATGGGAGCTGCCCTCAGGAGATGTCCTTTGCCTTAGGCCCTTCCTTGGCTGCTTGGAGCAAGGCTGCCCTGGGACTCTTGGTCAAGAGGACTTCCTGGCCCCACAGACCAATCAGTGAAGGGTGGGCAGGAGCAGGGATGAGCAGGGGGCAGGGGAAGGAAAAGGAAGGGAAGTGCCTTCAGCAGATGCGTAGATGGCACGTGTGGCTCCAAATTGGAGGTTGTGAGTGAACGAGCTCCCAAGATGGAGACTATGGGCTCAGGACGACACTTCTTACGGAGTAGACATGAAGCCTTCACACAGAGGAATGGGAAGTTGTTCTTTGGTCCTCCGGACTGAACTGTTGCTTTCTGGCCCCAGAGACCAATAAGGGAAGGGGTGGATGGGAGCGGGAAGGAGCAGGGGGCAAGGGAAGGACAAGGAAGGGAAAGGGAAGCGGTTTCAGCGGGTGCATGGATGGCACGGTTGGGTCCAAAGTGGAGGCTGTGAGCAAAAGAGTTCCCAAGATAGCTTCTTACCGTGTAGACATGAAGGGCTTCACATGGAGGAGTGATTAGTACGAGCAGAGAGACCAGCTTTGGATACACAGAGGCCCACAAGAAAGGTACATTCCCATGCATAGCATGTAGTAACTATAATGATATAAAATCACAGTATGGGATTTTGCTACCTGTAACACATCAGGAGTAATTTATGCCATCAAATGCCTGCGTGGCCTTTTGTATGGGAGGATAGCTCAGGGGCAACGCGCTCACCTTGGAAGCAAGGCGATGCGGAGCAACACAGGTTCGATCCCCGGGCATATTAAGCACGTTATAAATAACGAATTATTATAATTATGTATAACAAACTTCAAGGACATCTCAAGAAAAATGGCTGGAACATAAATCCAACATCTATACTCATAAATCTAGGTCACTAGTAGCAAGACACTTCCTTGAGAAGCAACATAATACCTCTGAGATCCGAATTGTTATTCTAGAGGTTGTATGTATACCCACAAGAGGAGGAGACAAGGTTAAAAGATTGCTACAGACAGAGATGTATTGGATAAATTGTTCAGACACGGTTCACCCAAAAGGAATGAATGAGGAGTTTAGTCTCCAGTGTTTTGTGTGAGACAATTCGTGAGTGGCTCTGTGATCATGGTTTTTCATATAGGACTACTCAGTACCTCTACTTGGTACAGTTCTTAACCTTACTGGCAAGCGCCTTGGTGTACGGTATATACTGTTCCTTTCAAATAGGTTCTGATTCAACTGTATATAATTTTTAGGAGGACAAAAGTGGAACCATTCCTCGATAACTGTACATAGTGACTAAAATCTGCGATCAATGTATGAGGTATTTAGTCTTCACTGTTTGTGTGAGATGATTTTCGAATGCCATTGTACACTGTGTCTCCTGTTTTGTTAATTGACATCTTTCATTGTGTATTCCTCTCTTTATACAGATTGGTCATCAATTTGTACTTTATTAGTCATTTCCTCATATTATATTAGTTAAGTATGGATAATTGTAAATACAGCTGTCCGTTTGTTTTTTGACGATGAAGATGGACTTGCATGTGTAAAAAAACGTGTCTGTTACTCCGATTTGTTAATTGGTAATTGGTAACATTCTGTAAATGTTCATGTATGTGCTCTCTAACATTCTAGAATTTTACATCCGCTGCTGTATAAATACTAGTTTTCTCTTTGTATTGATGTTATTATTTATTGATGTCAAATTTAGTCATATTTTCTTTATTCATTGGGATATTGTTATCCGCATTACATTTTTGACCTCTTGGATTCACCATACTTCTTGTTTATATATCTGTACTTCATTTAAATTCAGGTTGCTTCCAATAGGGATATGTCTTTCCCTTTCACCCCTTTTTATTCTGTCTTTTACACCTTCTTTATTTGGCTTGTGCACTGCAACTGGTTTTTTTGTAAGGCTCCATCATCCCGGTTCATAACTGCCATTTTAGCTATTCATACCTTTTTGACAGGGCACCGCTTGTTCTATCTCCCTTATCTGCTTTGCTTAACAGATCTTTATTAATTATGGCGACTCATACTGGATTCTGACCAGGCTTCTTTCTTTTTGTCCAGTTCCTTAGAGCGCTACTGAAACGCTTTAAGTGACTCTGCCACATCTCTGCAGGTAGCTTTTAAATTTCACTTTGGTGGTTTTGACTTGATTTTCTTGGACCTTGCTAGGTCTTTAGGTTGACTGGACTTGGCATCTTTATTCTTAGTCTTCTTTTTTTACTGCTGAGGGACATTTGTTGTGCCTTAAAAGTTTCTACATTGGCCGTTTGAGCAAGACTCCATTTATGCCCCTCAGGTACAACTCTTCACCATGCTTGATCTGTTACTGTTTCCCTTGCCTGCACCTAGTGGTAGTTGCATATCTGACTTTTATATTTTATTCTTATCGGAGGAGTCCTTTAGAGAATTGCGTAAAGAGTAATCTCTCTTTTCTGGCGTTAATACATTTCATATTGCTTTTATAGATATCTTTATTTTTGGCATCAATCAATAAGGAGCTTGACAACACAGTATATAACACATTGATTTTTATGTTAATCTAATTGCTCTATTTAAGTGAGCGCTGTACCTGATTTTGATTTTTCTCCATGAATTAATATGTTGTCTCATTACATTGACAGTTTTCTCACAATGAAGGGATTTATATCCCGAAACACGTTGAGCTGATGTTACATCATAAACAAAGCTTTTCCTTCAATTGAATTGTCTTTTAGAATTTCTTATGAATTTCTTTTGGTGTTCTTCTTCATTAATGTATTTTTTAAACTCATATCTGAATTTTCATTGTGTTAGAATCCAGCGTCTCAATGCCCACGGGTTGTATGTGCGCTTTACAAATGAAATACATAAATAAATAATCTATTTTGCTGGCTTCTCCAGCCTAAAGGTGTTCAGGTGACAGGGGTATCCTTCTTTTTGGATACCATTTCTTCTTTGTCTATTTTTCAACTGCGTGTCAAGGTTGTGTTAACTCCTCTGCACCCAAATTGTCTTAACTTTTAGGTTAACACAGTAAGTTGTTTTTCAACTTGCGGTGTGCACTGATATACATTTATGTTCATTCTCAGGATAGTGAACAAAGTTAGAAATTAATTGTAAGAAGTAACCACTGTATGCACTGCTCTGTCTATATACCTTATGCCCTCATCCCTTAAATAAAAACAGAATAGTGATATTAGTGGAGATATTGTCAACCCGGTGGCAGCTAAATTTACCAATGCAGCAGATAGTATTAAACAATGTATAGCTTTTTATAAATGATTTTACTCTAGGCACCTGAACTTCCCTTGAAGAGCGCAGAGGATTTCACAATGTGTTCATCCTCTTTAGGGTAATTTGGGTAGAACTTTAACCTTTGTTCTCCTTGATCACAAAGGAAACAGAGTTTGCTATCAAAAGCAAGGGCTCTCAGTGACTAAAGGTATCCCAATAGTCGTGTATCTCCATATTTGGAATGAGTTTATCTAAGCTGGTGGCACCTTTTTTAAGAGGTCTTTCTTGTGGTCTGGCTTCCCTCATAATTGTATCGGACAACAATAGTCCTCTTGCACAAACCGCCCCAAAATCATACCATTCGTGACTCATGCAGGCCCATCTTCCTATTTCTGGGCAGATCATGCAACACTACTGGAGCAGCCCATTGGTCAATCTTACCACCACTTTGAGACTGGCAGACACTTACCTACGTTTAAGAAAATGGCTGAAGACTTTTTTATTCAGACAAAATGTTGACACCTTGAGCAGAGAGCAGTTCCCTTGACACTTGAACCAGACACATATTATCAAGCTCTTCCCCACACATAATTATTGGGCCCAATATAAAGGTTTTGGAAACATATACTCGAATCACTCAATGGAGTTGTGACATGTGCAACCATGCTGGAGGTACTTGTGGTGCTGTTTTGTGGTCGAAGGCTGTTTTCTAGATGGCTATGCTACTGACAAGTGCTTGATAGATTCAGAACCAAAAGCTATTTACACCCGCAGCTGATCGAGAACCACATCACAGATTTGGTGAATGGAAAACTTTTTTTTCTGCAGAGAAGCCTGCTGCTCACTGTTAAAAAAAGATCCGGAATCTTTATGATACTTTTGTCTATTTTCAGATAACCCATCAATGAGAGTTTTGAATAACAGGCCCTTATGTTGCAAATTTTAAAGTCTATGGGCCTGATTCCGGGAATTATTTGCATGATGCAAAGTGAATTTTCACTGGTGCAATTCATGGAACAGTGCAAAGTACTTTTTTGCAGTGCAAAGTGACTTTGCGCAAAAATACACTTTGCACTGTTCCATGAATCAGGGTGTTGAATCAGGGTGTTTGTTGATAGTGCAAAGTCACTTTGCACGAGTGACAAGTTACTTTGCACCATGCAAAAAATTCCGTGAATCAGGCCCTATATAGGTCTTCATACCATACGCAAAATGCTGGCATCCTATTGACTGCCCACTGATCACCAGCAGGCTACACACCACACTAGAAGTGGGACCAGTCAGAAGGAAAACCCAGCGGGCATCAGAAAATGAAAATGTGACAACTGAAAGCTTATTCTTGGGGAGTGTACAGGGGAGCAGGACCGGTGGCGTGGGGGTTGAGTGAGCGTACCCAGATATGTAAAGGGGCAGCATGTGGGTGCATGGTGAGTTTGGGAAGTCCCTGGTTCAGGAGAAGGAAAGGATGCAAAGGGAGGAATTCGGGTACTCCTTGTTCTGAAAAAAAGTCATATGGAGCAGGGAGATGTGAGTGGGGGGCGAAAGGGGAGCATGGTTGATTAAGGGGGATCCCCCAAGTGAAAGAAAAACATGGCATGACAGCAGCAGGCAGAGCCGCTGTCCACACTGTTGCATAGAGACTGCCTGTTTGTCGCCGGTGTTTTGGAACATGTCACATTGATTTAGCTGGGAAGGTGCAAATTTGCACTGCCATTTAAACTCTGGCATTCCTGCAGCCCGGTATTTAACATGCAACAGACAGCCCTGATTGCATGTAGTGATCATCTGTTCTTATGTCTTTAAGGTATTCCTCTTTGTGCTGAACTCTAAAAATGAATTGTGTACATTTATTTGTATTTTATTTATTTATTTTATATGTTGACAGCGCCCAGACCCGGAGGTATCACAGAGCCGGTACATTTTAGGAAAGGGGAAAAATAAACATGGGAAAGTTGCTAGGACCAGATGGATACAAAGTTCGTAAGAGTCTTGTTGAACATTGTCAAGTATTGTTAGTTGTGTGTGTAAGTCATGTTCTATTTTAGGTTATCATAGGTTTCCCGATTTTTGATCAATGGCCATCAATTTTAGGTTAACATGGAGCACCTACCCAGCGATTTGAGAATCCTACTTTAAGACAACGGAGAGCAGTTTGGGATTGATGGTAGCAGGTGACATGGGTAGCCAATCCTACGAGCAACGTGAAATTTGAATTGTAGTGCCATTTACGAATTCCATCTAACACCAAATTGGCGGGCTCTCTTGCAAAGGTGGTCTTCATCATTTTAATTTGTTGGAAGATAAGTGTCTCTGTATTGTAATGTTGTCCTGATAATATTTATTACATACAACTGAAAACAACCATTGATCAGATTTTACACATGTGAAACAGGGTTGCTACAAGCTACTTTGCTTGTGGTTGGCATTTTATAAAACTTCAGTATATAAATACAATATTTCCTGTTATTCAGAAAATTGGTTTAAAATTACTTTTTAATGTGTTCAATATTTCCTTGTATCATACATGCCTTTTAACCCTGTGCACTTTTCTTTACAAGCTCAGCATGAGCCAATGGTAATTATGAGATGCAGATTGTGTCCAGCAGACTCTCTGCTCACAATGATCTTGCAGGCGGCGGGTCAGATCACATTATGGGTGCGCAACCCTTACCCTTTGGTAGTTAGACTACAGATAGTTGTCCAGAGACCCTTCCAGGACTAAGACGATTCTGGTTCTGAGAACACAAATAGGAGACTCACGTCCTGCTATCGCTGGCAAATGAGCCAACAGCGTACAAGTAGTTGGTGTTGTTCTATTCCAGTGGTGTCTGCAACCTGCAACTCTCCAGGTATTTTGGACTATGGCTTCCATTATCCCTTCACACTGCCTATGCTGGCTAGGGCTGATGGGAGTTGTAGTCCAAAACATCTGGAGAGCCGAAGGCTGCAGACCCCTGCTCTAATCATTGGGCGATCCGTGAGATGCAGTTTAAACCACATATCTGGAGTCTGCAGTCTATTGACATTAGAATTAGGATCACCAACCCACCAAAGAGTGTAATCCAGTACATTTGTAGGCCATAGGAGACACTATTTCTGTTTCCTGTTAGACACAATGGACACATAATGAATTTCAAATGAGATTTGCATATTTTTCCATCATTCTGAAAACTGTACTCAATTTTACTGTTTGATGGGTCAATGCACCCAACCCCATTTGACACAAACTGATCATTTGCAAGACTTGCCATAAGACATTCCTTAGACCATAATCCCATCCAGCAAAAAGCAAGTAGGCAAAAGAACTTGCTGTTATTAATATGAGCAATTGCAAATAGATGCGTATTTACACACTTCTACCCAGTTGATTTCGAGAAAAAAAATAAAACTAAGTAACATCATGAAATAAATGCAGTCGAAAGAAGGTCACTTATTGTTTCAGGGCTGAAGAACATTGAGGCATGTGTTAAGAAAGATTGGGGTCCACAAAGGTCCAGGGATTGCAATTCCATTGAGTTTACCGGAAGCGTTCTCAATATGAATTTGGCTGGAATGCCTAGTACTATGGTGAAAGTAAGGATTATCTTCAGGATGTGGAATATAATGGCCTATTGTACGTGGGACGATATGCGAGGGATCGTAATGGACTGCTAAGACTGTGTCAATAGAAATGTGACAGGCACATTAAGCCTGATCATGTGAGCATGATAGATTGGGCAATATTGGATACGCTGGTGCTTGTTTGGACTGTGCTTGGATAAATACTATGGTTTTATGAAACTTCCTGGGAAGGGTGGAATTTCAACCTTTCTATCACATTGAAGAAAGAGAGCATGTTTATTTATTTATTTATTTATTTATATAGCGTTGATCGCTCGCAAGAATCTGTGCGCTAATATAAAGACAATTGGTACAAAACATATAATCACGGGACAATTAGATCGAGTCTGAGGTTGGGTTTATGTCTGGTACGCAGTTATGTCTGGTGCGCAGTGATTTATTTGAAGAGGTGAGTCTTGAGTTTTTTCCAACAGCTTGTGTAGCTCTTTTGTAGCCTGATAGTGAGAGGAAGATTGAAGTCAGCAGGCGTGTATGAATGAAGTTATGAATGGTGCAAAGGGCGGCAAATCCAATGGGCACTTGGAGCCTCAACCCAGACAATATTTTCCTTGCTGGATGGGTAGTTTACACGAGAGACGCTCATTGTCAGGAAAGGGGCGATGCTGTGTGACATGAGTTGAAATCCAGGACTATGTCCGACTCAACCCTTCACCTTCCAAGCATGATAAATTGAGTACCATGAGAGTGTAATAATACGGACGATGTGTATTACAGTGCTTAGAAGCAGTATTACATGAATCTGTCTGATCAATGAAAAGACTCATGAGCAGTGTGTTCCCATTGTGCATCACTCTGTTTCCCCTCAGCTCGGTCTACGGTCTATAAAACCACATGCATACATATGACTGGGAGACCCTTGGGTTTGTTGTTCGAAAGCAGGCTGTCTTTGAGGCTGAATTGCCCATATCGCCCCATTGGAGGTATGTCACTGGGAGCTGGTGGGATTTAATGCAAATGTAATCTAGGTCTCTCCATGAACCCATTACTTAGCTTAGTAAATAGTATTGATGAGTATTTGAGTGGTGCCCAGTCAAAGGGTCGAATACATTGTTTCAAAATGCAATAGTTTCGAAAGAAAATGACAGAAATAAAAATTCAAATACCCTTTTCTAAATGTCTTTTTTTTTTGGGCTTCCTTATAGGGGAAAAAAAGTTTTTTACACCAAAAACGGGGGTTTGGCGGGGACCCCCCAAAAAAACCCAATTTTTTTTTTCCGGTCCTTTTGAGTCGGAACTATTGCATTCGAAACAATTGCATTCGACCCTTTCACCCTAAACCGTATTGAGTCCCTCATGCACAAAACTGAATTGCCGAAAAATTCAAGCCAATTGCAAATACGTGTTTGTTCACTCCTTCATGGCCTCTTTCTCCATTTTATTGTCTTCATTAGCAGTTGTGGGTGCCACCGGTTATCATGTGTGCCTAACTCTTCAACCCCGGATTTGATATACAACACATTCTTGAAAGGATTGGTGGATGATTGTCACATGGCCACCTTTAAGCAAACATATGATAGACGTTAAAGAGATGGGCTTGTGCAGTGGTGCTTCTGTCTTGTGTTGAGAGTCGTGAAGATATAGAAGACCTCTGTCCCCAAGTGCTGCACAGGGAGAATCACTAAATCACTCCCTGTGCAACCTTTGAGGCCACAGGTGGAGATAATCCGAAGCCGGAACCGAAGTACTAGGAACCCCAAGGCAGCTGTGAAAAAAGGCAATGGTTAGATACCAAGCAGTCAGGACACTACATACAATAATTCGAAGACAATCAGAGTCTTACCGGGGATCTGATGAAAGGGATGGAGAACCTGAACGGGAGGATGGTTCCGGGACTCACGTAGGCAAAGGACCCACCCTGCGGGATAGGTCTAGATGTTCCTCGCCAGTCTCCACCTGGAGAGTGTATTGTAGATGGGCCCCAGGTAATCAGATGGCAGCCACCAACTGGAGAGTGAGATTACCCGTGCAGAGGTGCAATCAGGGAGGCCCAAAAGAGATCCGTTGCAGAAGAAGGTCTGAAGCTAGGAAGAGCCGTCCGAACCAAAGGGATAAGCAAGAACGTGATCCAGAGGAAGTCCGTAGTTCAGTCCGGGGTCAGGAGCCGTGATGAGCAGGAAAGCCGATGCAGCCAAATCCAAGCGTGATCCACAAGAAGTCCAGTAAACAAAAGCCAAGTCCAAGGAAGCCAGGTAAGCAATAAAGGTAAGAAAGCCAAACAGAGTACTCCTGGTAAACCAGCTGTGAAGCGTAGGATACCGGCACTGCACTGCTTAAATATCGTCCACTTCCTGGTCACATGATGTTAACCGGAGTCACGTGACCGCGAAACCGGGGCACGTGACCGTTTCCTCGGGTCACGTGATCGGGCCACAACAGTACGAGCGAGTGTGTTACTGCTCGAGCGGTGGCCTAATCTCCATGGCAACTGCCAATGGAGAAACGGCCGCAATCGTGACTGTAGGGTGTATGGGGTTTGTTTGGCTAGCGCGCGAGCCAAACTGGGTTGCCTGCGTGAGCCCCGGGAGACAGGTGAATGGGAGGGGTAGGTCACTGGACTGGGTGTCGGGACATGGCCGTAGGAACTACCCGAAGACATGACAGAGCCCCCCCCCAAAGGCCCACGACCCCGTGGGCAGGATGGATGCTCCCTATGAAACCGGGAAACCAATCGAGGGGCATGGACATCCGAGGCGGGGACCCAGGTGCGCTCCTCCGGACCAAAACCCAACCAGTCGACCAGGTACTGCAGGCGACCCCGAAGGAAACGGGACCCCAATATGCCCGAGACCTCGAAAACATCAGGCGCATCCAGGGACACGGGGGCAGGAGAAGGGCGAAGACGCGTCGAGGATGGGCAGGGCTTGAGGAGGGAGGTGTGAAACACAGGATGCACCCGCCAAGAGGAGGGGAGAACCAGGCGATAGGCCGCCGGGTTGATGACATGGGAAACAACATAAGGACCCACAAAACGGGGCATGAGTTTACGGCAGCCCTTCAAGTGGAGATGACGGGAGGACAGCCAAACCCGGGACCCAACGGGATACAACGGGGCCATGGTACGCCTAGCGTCTGCGGAGGCCTTCATGGATGCCTGTGCCTCCTGCAGATGAACGAGGACCTGGGTATGGAGGGCTGACATATCCCGAACGCAGGCTACTGCTGCAGGGTTCTCGGTGGGAGAAATGTCGGGGATAGGGAGGACCCTGGGATGCTGGCCATACATGGCGTAAAATGGAGAGAGACCCGTGGAGGAGTGAGTAGCGTTGTTGTAGGCGAACTCAGCGTAATGTATGTTCTGTAACCAGGTTGATTGTTGTTGTAGCATCAAACAACGCAGATACTGTTCCATGGACTGATTTGTTCTCTCGGTCTGGCCATCGGTTTCCGGGTGATAAGCGGAGGAGAACCGGGCATCGATACCTAGCAGAGCGGTCAATGCACGCCAAAAACGGGATGTGAACTGAGAACCTCGATCGGACACCAGGACAGAGGGAAGGCCGTAGAGACAGAAAACGGTGTAAAAGAACATCTTGGCCAAGGCAGGGGCAGACGGGATACCATGACAAGGGATGAAACGAGCCATCTTGGTGAAGACATCGACCACTACCCATACGGTGTCGTAACCCTGGATCTTGGGTAAATCGGTTACGAAATCCATGCTCAGGGTGTGCCAGGGTTTTGGTGGCACGGGTAAGGGTCGCAGTAGCCCCAATGGACGACCCCTACGATGTTTGCCCTGAGCACAGACTGAGCATGAGTTTACGTAACAGCCCACGTCGTGCCTCATGGACAGCCACCAACACCATCGTTTCAAGAGATCCAAGGTGCGGGCCTGGCCCGGGTGACCATTGATCGGGGCGTCATGGGACCACTCCAGGGCTAGGTTTCTGGTGTCAGTGGAAGGGAGTACTAGACGATCCTGTACATATGGCAAACCATTGTGATAGGTGGGATCCCATTCTGACAGCTGATCGGGGTGCTTTTGAACCCAGGAACGAATCTCTTCTAGTAGTGCCAGAGGGGGTGTACATGTGCAGACAACATGTCCCCGGGGTAAGAGTGTGTCGGGAAACACCGGTAACGCAACCCCCCCAGGGGAGCGAGACAAAGCGTCAGCCTTGCTATGTTCTGTACCAGAGCGGTGTTTAATCTGAAAGTCGAAAGCGGCGAAGAACAGATGCCACCTGACCTGTCTACTGTTTACGCATTTCAAGGCTGCCAGGTCTTGCAGGTTCCTGTGATCTGTGTATACCGTAACCTTATGTTTGGCCCCCAACAGGTGGTGACGCCAAGTTCGGAAGGCGTCCATTACCGCCAGTAGCTCTTTTTCGGTTACGGTATAGTGGGATTCTGCGGGGCAGAACTTACGTGAATGGAAGGCCACAGGATGCAACCGCCCTGTAGCGGGACAAACCTGTGACAGAATCGCCCCCAACGCGAAGGAAGAGGCATCGGCCTCAACGACGTATGGTTGGTCGGGGTCGGGGTGTTGGAGCACAGGGGCAGTGGTAAAAGCGTTCTTCAACGCCTCGAAGGCCTGCTGGTGTATCTCCTGCCATTCAAAAGGAACAAGAGGACTGGTAAGGGACGTGAGAGGCGACACGAGAGAAGAGAACCCAGAGATAAAGCGCCGATAGAAATTGGCGAAACCCAAGAAAGATTGCAATGTCTTTAGGGTCTTTGGTGTTGGCCATTCGAGGATCGCTCGAACCTTGGCATGATTCATGGCCAGACCGCCAGGTGTGATGTTAAACCCTAGAAATTCCACGTTAGACACATGGAACAGACATTTTTCGGGTTTGATAAACAACGAGTGTTCTTGCAGTCGGGACAATACTTCTCGTACGTGTTGTATGTGTTCTTCCAGGGTGTGAGAGAAGACGAGAATGTCATCGAGATACACCACCACAAACGCGTCTAATATGTCCGAGAAGATGTCGTTCATGAAATGTTGGAAGGTGGCAGGGGCGTTGCACAGGCCGAAGGGCATGACCGTATACTCAAAAAGGCCATACCGCGTACAGAAAGCGGTCTTCCATTCGTCACCCTTTCGGATGCGGACGAGGTTATATGCCCCCCGCAAATCCAACTTGGTATAAATGGAGGCGTGGGTTAACCGGTCCAGGAGGGGAGAGATGAGTGGAATCGGATAGCGGTTCTTCACCGTGACGGCGTTAAGCCGACGATAATCCACACAGGGACGAAGGTCGCCCTCTTTTTTGGGCACGAAGAATATGGGACTGGCTGCAGCCGACTTGGATGGACGAATGTGACCCAAACGCAGCGCCTTATCGATGTACTCCTTAAGAGTCAGGTCTTCCGATAGGGACAAAGAATAGATGCGGCCTGAAGGTACCAAGGCCCCAGGCACAAGGTCAATTGGACAGTCATAGGAGCGGTGAGGAGGGAGTACTTCAGAGGAGCCCTGATCGAATAGCAATGTGTAATCCTGATAAGCCACAGGGATGGGAGCGGTGACTAAATCCACTATGTGTGAGGCAGGGGGAATGTCGTCGCCCAGTATCGTGAGTTGGGTGACAGCACCAAGTGCTAATGCTGGTGTGTCTGTTTCTCTGTCCACGGGGAGGCAGTAGTTCTGACAGAGCTCAGATTCGAAATGGACGTGTCCCGTTCCCCAATCTATATGCGGGTTGTGTTCTCGTAACCAGGGTATGCCTACTATGACGCCGAACTGAGGCGTGGATATCAGATCAAAATGGAGGATTTCCCTATGGACTGACAGGATAGTTAGGACGAGGGGGGTGGTCTGTTGCTTAATGGGACCAGAAGCGAGTTCCGTCCCGTCAACTGCTTGAACCGGTTCGGGTCGGGGTTTATTGATCAGGGGTAGGTTCAATGTCTGAGCCAGAGCGATATCAATATAGTTCCCGTAGGCCCCGGAATCGATAATGATCCGCACGGGGTGGATAATCCCAGGGGCAGGCTGTATGGTGGCTTCTACCTGAATGGGCCTGATCTGACCAAACGATGGAACGATTTTCGGGGAAGGGCATGGAGAACTCGATCCTACCCCCGTATCTAGGATCGAGCTGGATGAAAAACCTGCTTCTTGGGTCGGGGTCTCCGGGGACACTCCTTCACAAAATGCCCCCCTAAGCCGCAATAAAAGCAGGCATTCTCAGCCCTTCTGCGCTCCCTCTCTCTCTCTCTCTCTCTCTCTCTCTCTCTCTCTCTCTCTCTCGAGGTGATGGGACTCCTAACACCTCCTATTTGCATAGGCTCACCGGTGGCTTCAGAGGAAGACGACGAAATAGCAGAGCTGGCCGTTTGGGAAAACCCGGCCTCAGCCCTGCGTTCAGAGCGTCGTGCGTCTACTTGGAGAGCCAGGTCCACCAGGGCCGGGAACTGAACTGGCAGAGACGGTACCATAGCCAAGGCGTCTTTCATAGGGCTGCTTAGCCCTCTATAGAATACAACCGATCTCTTACTTTCAGGCCAGGAGGTCTCTGCTGCCAGTTGGTTAAATCTTGTGATGTACTCAATAAGAGAGCCCTTCCCCTGGGACAGGTCCAGCAGTTCTAGATCATGGGATTGAGCTTTATACCTGGTGTCGAACACTCGGGACATTTCCAATACTAGCTGATCGAAATCATAGAGGGCAGGATGGTTGGTTTCTAACAGCGGGTTTGCCCAAGCAGCAGCCGTGCCGGCTAGGTGAGAGAGAGTGAATGCCGCCTTGGTGGTAGGATCCGGAAAAACAAGGGGTCGACACAAGAAGTGCAATTTACACTGGTTAAGGAAAGTCCTAAACCTTCTCGGGTCCCCATGGAACTTTTCTGGGGCAGCCAAAGGAAAGGGAGAAGGCAAAACCACCGGAACAGGAGCCGGGATTGGGTGGACAAGGGGTATCGGTGCTGGAGGGGCGTCTCCGAGCTTCGGGTCCACGGGTAAGGGGTGTTGGGTGCTCTGTAACAGGTCAAGACGCTGATGGACCGCGGTATTAGCAGCCACCATATCGGCTTGTAGTAACGTGATTGCTTGGATGACAGCGGCCAGGGGGTCTTCGGCGGCACCCTCCATATCTTGCACGACAAGGCTTCACAGTCTGTCTTGTGTTGAGAGTCGTGAAGATATAGAAGACCTCTGTCCCCAAGTGCCGCACAGGGAGAATCACTAAATCACTCCCTGTGCAACCTTTGAGGCCACAGGTGGAGATAATCCGAAGCCGGAACCGAAGTACTAGGAACCCCAAGGCAGCTGTGAAAAAAGGCAATGGTTAGATACCAAGCAGTCAGGACACTACATACAATAATTCGAAGACAATCAGAGTATTACCGGGGATCTGATGAAAGGGATGGAGAACCTGAACGGGAGGATGGTTCCGGGACTCACGTAGGCAAAGGACCCACCCTGCGGGATAGGTCTAGATGTTCCTCGCCAGTCTCCACCTGGAGAGTGTATTGTAGATGGGCCCCAGGTAATCAGATGGCAGCCACCAACTGGAGAGTGAGATTACCCGTGCAGAGGTGCAATCAGGGAGGCCCAAAAGAGATCCGTTGCAGAAGAAGGTCTGAAGCCAGGAAGAGCCGTCCGAACCAAAGGGATAAGCAAGAACGTGATCCAGAGGAAGTCCGTAGTTCAGTCCGGGGTCAGGAGCCGTGATGAGCAGGAAAGCCGATGCAGCCAAATCCAAGCGTGATCCACAAGAAGTCCAGTAAACAAAAGCCAAGTCCAATGAAGCCAGGTAAGCAATAAAGGTAAGAAAGCCAAACAGAGTACTCCTGGTAAACCAGCTGTGAAGCGTAGGATACCGGCACTGCACTGCTTAAATATCGTCCACTTCCTGGTCACATGATGTTAACCGGAGTCACATGACCGCGAAACCGGGGCACGTGACCGTTTCCTCGGGTCACGTGATCGGGCCACAACAGTACGAGCGAGTGTGTTACTGCTCGAGCGGTGGCCTAATCTCCATGGCAACTGCCAATGGAGAAACGGCCGCAATCGTGACTGTAGGGTGTATGGCGTTTGTTTGGCTAGCGCGCGAGCCAAACTGGGTTGCCTGCGTGAGCCCCGGGAGACAGGTGAATGGGAGGGGTAGGTCACTGGACTGGGTGTCGGGACATGGCCGTAGGAACTACCCGAAGACATGACAGCTTCCAATGCACCGTTCCACTGCTCATGGAGAGAGGAAATTGTCATGGGAAGAAAATAATCTTGCGTTCCAGTTCTAACACACCTGCCTGACCCGCTCTCTTCATTGGAAAATCACAAAGCTATCTCCCTGCGCCTCACATACGTAACTATAATGTGGCAGTGCCTAAAAGATGTTGGCTTGGTCTTGTTGTGTTATTTATTAGATAAAGTGCTGATTTGGTAATAGATTACTCCACCTAAATGGGTTTTTGGTGTACCACAGTCTGAAACATAGCATAAACTGCATTCATAAAGAGCAGAGATAGTCCCAAGGCTGTCCAGTAGTTTTAGCAATAGGATACAGGCAGACGATATGCATGAGGCTGGGCTGTCCTGTGTGAGGTTAAACCTATGGCTAGGGTTGGTGGCTTGAGCGTTCGAAATAATGTGTGATGTCATGGAGAGGTTATTTGATGCTGTGCAACAGAAGAGGTAGGTTGGCGTTAGTGTGTTTGGTACCTGGAGAAATATTTGCAAATTGTAGGATCTGCCATTCTTTGCTTATAATATTAAATGAACTACAGATGAAAGGGGATTTAATAGGGCTTAACTTGTTCTAGTTCATTGTGCAGAAGAACATTGAGGGACATATTAGAGGGTCGGTCTGGATCTCTAATCAGGTTTTTAAAAGTGGGTCAGCACAGCATGAATGGCATTTGGGGTGGTTACCAAGGGGTATTAACTGCTACCCCTGGTGGCTCCTTTACAACCTCAGGCACTGTCTCTGCAAACCCATGGCTTGCACAAGTAGAGCCAAACCAAAAGTAAAGATGGATCTTAGCAGACCTATATACTTTTGGCAAAAGTCCCTCCAGCAGCCGTACATTGTCAACATGGACTGCTCAAGAAAAGGACGGGGCAGTGGAAGATGAAGAAGCATCGACCTTTGAGCATCGTTGCAGCTACAAAAGTCTCCGGAAAAAGAGCTGGTATCACAGAGGAAAACTAGCCATGTCCTAACGTGTGGGTGGTGAGTGGTTGAATTTCTATGTCAGGGTTAACAAAGTAGTAGTTTCTTCACTTGAGGGATACAGTTTAAGGGCAGTTCCCCCAAACCACCAGGAAATTGCCAGCCCTTCCTTATAATAAAGGCCAGTCTTTTCTTTAGGGGAAGGGGAAAAGGGCGTGAACAGGACTGAAGTAGTGAACAGAGAGTGTGTCAGCGGAAACAAAATTCAAGTTAAAGTGGTGACCGGCAATGGGTTGGGGAGAGAGGGGGCCCCCGAAATTCGGAATCACAGATCAGACCATATAAACCAAACAATAATTGAAAAACATGAATATTTTATTTAAATTCCAGGACTGAAACACTTTGGGGAATAAACAAAAAACGAATACTACCCTGTAGTGGGATACTTTGGGCATGATGTATAAGTCTTGTCACGAACAATCCTTACCAGCTTTTGACTTGCTGGTCACCTCCCTTTTAATACTTCCAGACTGGTCAGGGAAGCAGGAACTAAAGAAAAACACTCTCCCAATGGGGAGTGTAAAGATTAAGGATACCAGTGGGACTTCTGCAGTGGATACACAACAAAATACAACAGAGCCCTGAAAACCCAGAGAAAAAAGGACAAACTGAGCTCAGAGAGACACAGGTAGTAGCTCCTACAGCAGACAGCTTACAAAGTAAGAAATGTTGTCAAAAGTAAAAACCTTTATGGGGGTCCTGGGTGGGGTTCCATTAGTGGGGCTTCCGGGTGCCCCACTAATGCTCAAAGAGGACTCAGTAAATATGTATTTTTGATGATGTGAGCCTGCATGTCATTCATGTGCTTAAAGTGGTACCAGTAATTTAGTGTGTGTGAAATTCAACCTGCAGATTGTCAGCATGCTCAATATGGTTCCAATAACTGACAATGGTGTCGTCCGTTGGTTTAAGTTTCTCTTCTCCCCGCTGAGTAAAACTAATCTTATAATGTCTTATAACTGCCAATATGCCACCAGCAATCCACTAACTCCGACCGTCACCCGCAAAAGTTTGTAAAGAGTAGTCCATGTATTTTTTAATGTTTGTAACTGACTGAGTCCAAATGCATGTGGTTATTATTTTACCCCAAAGTTCCCAAGTAGACTAAGTGGTGCTGTTTGTGACTGTTGATTCTATTTGATTTCCATATATGTTGTCTGTTATGGAAAAGGAGGAGTGTGGTGTTGTGCCTATAATAATATGTGTCATGACTGACTGTCAATAAGGAGCCTCAGCCGGCACGTTAATGTTAAAGGACATTTGTACCACGCACTATCACCACCGAAGTGGTCCTGTGGCGGATCTGAATAGGAAAGCTGCTGGGGTGAGTTAGTAGGACCGAGTGGAAAAAGTGCAAGGGAGCAGTGATGTGCTGTTGGCAGCTTCAGTTCGGTTAACAGTGTTCGTGATTTGTTTTGTTGTTGCGGTGTAGTGAAGTTTGTTCGGTTCAGTGTGCTTTAGAGGTGTGGTTGTGTTCAGTTAGAGTTTGAGAGGTGCATGCAGAAGGGTGAGATTTTTGGTGGGTTGGTTAGTGGCATCGCTATCTAGATGTGATGCATGCTCATTTCCAAATTCTTTCTAGATGTGGCATGTGCATATCTCCACATTTCTATCTAAATGTGGCACAGGCTAATATTCACGAACCTGTCTAGGTGTGACGGAAGCTAATAATTGCAATTCTTTCTAAATGTGGCACTGGCTACTATTCACTATTCCATCTAAATGTGGAAATGGCTAATATTCACAATCCTGTCTAGCTGTGATGCGAGCTAATATTCGCAATTCTATGTAAATGTGATGCAAGCTTATATTCACCATTCTATCTAAATGTGGCAGTGGCTAATATTTTCAATCCTGTCTGGATGTCACACGAGCTAAATTCACAATTTTATCCAAATATGAAGCAAGCTAATATTCACTATTCTATCTAAATGTGACGCAAGCTAATATTCACAATTCTATCTAAATGTGACGTAGGCTAATATTCACAATTCCATCTAAGTGTGATGCAAGCTAATATTTGTGATTCTATCTAAATGTGATGCAAGCTAATGTTCACTATTATATCTGCGCCAAAACGGTGGCAGACTCCATAAATGGCACTTCTGTCGTTGTATCTCATTATAGGGCCTGCATGCTGATGCTGTGTGATCATGGCCCTGCTACCCTGGCCTGCAGAATGACGCTGTGTGACCATGGTACTGCAGCCACCACTGATCTGTGTGCTCTCAGGTCAGGATGTGTAACCTGGGAGCCCCAGGACACTGTCATGGTGTGTGACCACAGCCAAGTTGCGAGCCCAGGAGCCCCCGGCAACCGATGTCCAGCCATGTGATCACGGCAATCAGAGTTATCCGTAATAAAGAGGGACTCTCGTGGAAGTTGACAGAAGATTTATTGTCAGCATAACCCTGAGCCCAGCAGGACTCATCCATCAACCTCAACTTTCTCCTGGAACTTAGAACCCCCACCACAGGTAAACAAGAAAACTAGCACCCGCTCCATGTAGAATCCTACGGTAGGAATTCTAGCTCACAATTCCAGCTCACACTATAACATTATCCCTGCAACAGTCCAAGTCTGTCTGACCACAGCAATCTGGGTCCCTGTTGGGGGTCCCCAGCAAATGTTTGGCTGGCCCGTGAGTCCACGAGCCAGTCACAACATATGTCATGCTAAAAAAATTGCATGAATGCTTGAAATGGAGGTCAGGAGTCAGGACCTCGCGAGTACTACGACGAGGAAGAGTAGGTCTTGGTGTAATGAAGATTGCTGGTACCTGGATCACTATAGTTGACATAAAGAGGTCCTAAAGCAACAATTCGATTTGTCCACACATGAAGGCGAATCTGATTTCAAATAGTCGTGTTTTTACAGTTTTCAAGCGACACTCTTTGGTAGAGATCGACATTTGCTTCAGCATTAGCTAAAATTAACAAAAGAGGTCACCAGCCAAACTGTAATGCAAAGCTTTCTTTTAAGTGAATCTTATTAATGTGTGGATCAGTTTAAGCGCCGAACGTCTGCGTACTCGTACACCTCCATCCCTCCAATCCCCCCTTAAAGAAAACGTACATATCAATAGGTAGCATGTAGACTATGGGCACTAGGGCAGCCCTGTGGCTATGGCTGCGAGATTTGGGAGGGGCGCTGCCAGGAAGCAACGTCACTAGTGGGCGGTTCTTAACGGGAGGGACAGCGACATCCCCTTTTTAAAAGCTGCGCACAGCGCGCGAACGACAGAACACTTCTGGTTGAGGAGCGTCACACTGCGGCCAACTGGATTGGTATGTATGATTCCTCTAAAGGCGGCAGGCCACGAAGCCATCCCATCCGGTCCCTGTGCGGCGTTACGCAGCCTACATTTCTCTCCCGCCGCTTACCCGTTTGTATATCCCTGGCTTTACTTGTTCTCGCGCATCCCCCCGCTTCCTGGCGCTTCTCGCTGCACCCCCCCTCCACGACTTGATTTGTGCCTGCGCCCCTTCCCGCGACTTTTTACTCTTCTCGCGCACCGCTCGGTTTTGTCAACCCTGCCCCGTCTTTATCCCACCTGCCCCTCCTCGATACACGCCAGAGCTCACTAATTTGGAGTGTATTTCCCGATTTGTTTTTTTTTAAATGTATCACAAAATGTCACCTCTTCCCGCCCAATTCAAATTTCCCCTGATCCCAATGCAAGTCAGTGTGCATATATTCTACCACTTCCCGCCACAATCCTCTCCCTCTTTGGGGGATTGTATGGCTCGCTATGTTTCACGACCTGGCTACAACTCCCCTGGCTACAACTCCCCGGTCTCTGTCCCGCGCTCCACGAAACACGCCGCCGCCATCCCGCCTTTTCGTTCGAACCCCCTGAAAATTACCCCCCACCCGTTCCCTCCTGATGTGTCTTCAGAATGTTTTATCGTGTTTAAAGGGGCTTCCGACGGACTCTTCAGACATATGCTTCGGTGATTCCCCCCAGCTCCCCAGACATGCAGTCCCAGGAGGCACCCCGGCTTCCCGCCTGCTAGGTAGTACAGTTTACGTGTCCCTGTGTGGGGCCAAGAGGGTCCCTTTGGGTGCCGCGGGATAGTGGCAGCAGTGCACATATGCACAGACTGTCACGACGCCATACCTCCGCCGTTTGAGTGTGGACTTGGCGGGCGGGAGTCCATTGAGTTGTGCAGGTGAGGCCCGCCAAAGAGCAGGGCTTGTGGCGCCCCTGCTGGACATTGTTTTACTGAAGGCGTTAACTGGAATAAGGTTGTTGCCCTTTTACTGGATCCCGCAGGAAGAACGAACCCACGGTATACCGCCCAGTAGTGGCCATTTTTTTAGGCTTGCAATGTGCTGTTGGAGGGGGGTCGCTTTTTTGCTGGCTTATGTGTCCGTGCGTAACATCTGTCCTTTACTTTTTTTTTTTTTTAAACAAGCTGGGAGATGGTCATGCGTTTTGGACTAAGTTGGTCCGCGCCCATATCTTGGATGGGGCATGCTTCATGGGCAGTAGGTAGACTTCTAAAGTGGGGGTTGCCGTGTGTTATGGGAAGGGTTTCGGAGCACTTGGTGCATTGTGTCGAGCTAAACTGGTTTTGGTGGAGCGGGGGAGGGTAGAGGAGTCCACTGCTATTGATCAAGTTGTCGTGGGGGACCTGAGGCAATCTTCGTGTAAATGGTACTGGCGTTCAAGCTGAAACAGGATGTTTGTATATGGCAGCGGGATGTTGACTCTTGTGTAGAACTGACACAATATGTTGGTGTAACCTTGTGACAAGGCGAACTCGCTCTAGGTAGAAATAATACACGTAGTCTTGTTGTGGCCAGTGTGCCTAGTTGCAGCGTTTCAGTCGATGGTAGTCCTTGTCCTGCTGTCAGAAGTGTCCATGCAGGGACTCGACTGCGCATGGACTCGGGAGTTCAATGCAGTGCAGCACAACCAAATGCATTACAACTACTCAGTGAGATGCAGTGCCTATAAATGGCCTCTTAAAGAAACCTCTCAGTAGCTTTGTGCCCTATTCAGTTTTGTAACTATTAGATGCACTGTGGTATTTTTGCTTGTGGCACAACTTGACGACAAATTGTTTTGATTGCAGACATACCATGAATGCTAAGAAAGCAGCGACAATGAAGCCTGCATCAGCAAATATTAAGGTAAGCACGTCTGTGGACTCATTTGCAGCCTAGCATCACGGTCTCTAGTCTGCTGAGACTGGATCTGCACTTTGTGTGTAATAGTACGACTTACCTACCAGTCGCACTGATCATGCTGGGTGATATTGGAAAACTGGGTTTATTTTTTATTTTCTACATCCTTAAGTGCCAATATTAAATCAAATAATATGCATGCTTGGTTTTCGTGTCATTTTACTGTTCTGGTGCTAATTCAAAATTAGGCCAAATAAGTGATTTCATTATTGACCGAGTAGTAGTGTGTTTGGGGCAAAGCGGGAAAGACGTTGTCGCTGAATGATTATCGTGAAGGCTAGATTGCTACGTCTGCGTAGATGCCATAGTTTGACATAATCCATAACTTGAGAGTTGCCAGAAGCGATGGTTCCCACAGTTGCGCATTTGTCCTCTAGGGCAAATAAGAGATTATAATCGGTAGTAAAACATTACCGTGGGAAAGGTTACCTATCAGTAACTTTCTCATGCTGGTATTGATTTCCACTGTTTATCTACCTTTTGTGGTTTCACTACCCGCATGGGATAGAAAGCAGAATAGTGTTGCGCGCGTTCTTTGCATACAGCAGTTTAGCTTGCTAGGATTGGTTGTTTACATAATTATAAACTTAATGGAATACTTTTCTTTCACAGAACTTTTTTACAGCCAACGGAAATGTTACTACAGCCCAAAGACGAACTCTTCAGCCAATACAGCCTTCTGCTTCTGGATGCCTTGTTGGTAGGCAGAACGAGGTGTGTACTCGCATATAGTTAATATAGTCAATATGAGCTGAATACACTAAATGACCTCACATAAAACTAAACGGGGTGCTCGCCATTAAATTGGAATCCTACATGTAACTAGTTCCTTTCTGGCGGAAGTAGAACCGTTTGCCAAATACTAGGTGTCAAAAGCATTACTTGCATTTTCGAACCGTTTGATGGGCCTTTAACGCTATTTGGTTTTTACTTTGTAGAGTAAGCATTCTACCAAAAGGAAACTTTGGAATGATCAATTTTCGTCAAAAAAATCCAAAGTTGAAATAGCTATTCACCAAGAACACAACGAGAATCTTGATGGGGTGTCCCAAGAAGCTTACAGCCTTATGGTTAAAGGTATGTATTCTCGCGCTCAGAGTAAAAAAATGTGGCGCTTCAAGTGACTACAAAGCAGCCAATAACTAATCCTTTTGTGAAAAGGAACCTTCAATGCTTATAAAGGGCGTCTGTTTAACATTGTTGTATTTTAAGCCACCACATCCTTGCAGATCAAGTAGTGACATTTCATGTTTTTTCAGAAACTCCACCAGTTCAGTACTGGAAAGAAATAGCGGAGGAAAGGAGAAAAGCCCTTTACGAAGTCCTTCAAGAGAATGAAAAGGTGAGGGCGAATAGTAATGCGCCTGTGGGCTGGGCACTGCAATCGTGGTCAGTGGCAGACAGACCAATAGCTAGGTGGGTGGTTATTGGAGGGTAGTATGTTTTTGCTTATGCCAAGTGTTCTACAAAGAGGCCTACTACATGTTACCCCCCCTCAAACCGTGGGGCAGTCTTCTTGCCTGCCAGTGTCGACTAGTTGTATGAATCTTAACCCTGCCCTTGGGGCAGCAACGACAGATAGAACTACCGTTGTTAGTGCAATGTCCAGCTAGTATATTTCCTCTGGGGATACCCTAATTGGCTGTTAATCTTGCGCAAGTTACTTTTTAGTGGACTGCTTGCATCTTTAGAAGGTCACGTATTTTATTAGTGCTGCTACAGTGAACCTCAATAGCTCTGTATGGCTGGTATCGTGATGTTTGGACCTTCCTTGTTATACAACTACTTTCTTTTTGCAGTTACACAAAGAAATTGAACTGAAAGATGGTGAAATAGCCCGTTTAAAAGAAGAGAACGATGAACTGGCAGAACTAGCAGAGCATGTGCAATTCATGGCAAATATGATTCAGGTAATGTGGAAACTCGCGTGCTGGCAATATAGGCAGCCTGTAATGGCTATTCACGGCTTAATTTATTAATGGGAGTGAATATTAAGCACTTGCATGGTCTTCAGATCCTCTGGCCCTGAAGGGGATTTGAGAAACAGCTTTTGCATACAGTTCTGCTACTGTGCAGAGTCTACACAAGCTGCCGTGATATGGCTGTGCTGTGTAGTGCAATATATGGATCTGAGATTTTTCCCTCCTTGGTTCTTAGCTTGTGATGTTGTATTGTGCCGGTCGGCTGAAACCTCTTTACACCCTCCTGTGCCAAAAGGCCTACTTCCAGCTCCAAATTACCCAGGTCACACCTTAATGTAGCCTTGAGTACTCTTGTACGTTAAATTACATCTTTTTGCACTAGCATATTTTAACGGGCTCATTGTTTTTGCAGAGGTTGACGGGGCAAGCACCTGACAGTATTGAGGCACTGAAGAATCTTGAGTTTGATGCTAGTTGTGACGACACTGCAGAATACAGTGACTCGGAAGAGATGCCACATGTGGACAGTGTTGCACATGCAGAGGACTCCAATTCGAGCGAGACCAGTTAAAGATCAAACTTTCAGAACTTTAAAGTGACCAATTTGCAAGCCACTTATTTATTGCTGGGACACTGCCTTGTTTTGTTCTTACTGAGCCAAAGGACCATGCACTTTTGTCACTGTTTTAATATGGGACGGTTTCATGATATTTGTGCAGGGCATTTTAACATGTTTAATACCAGTTTTGGGTTACTAATGTGTCGTTTAACTGCCTTATTTTATTATTTTTTTTACTTGTTGCTAACTCTGCAACATGTGGATCCCTCTCATAAAGGCATGACTTCTGTTTTTACAGGCTTCATAAGCTGCAGGGAGTCACTTGGGGTCGTACTCTTAAACTTGGACGAACTATTGTTGCATTTGGTTACTTAATTTGAAGCGAATACTGTGTATTTGGTATGTAAATAGTTCTGCTGACTTTGCCTTATTGAGGTAGCTGTACATAACGAATAAACGTTTTTTTACTTTAATGTGTATCATTTGTTCTAAATCGCTAAATCAGTTGGCGAGCGGTGTTATGCTACTTGGACATGGGGCGGGGGGTGTAGACGTGGCCATGTGGTGCAGCGTTAGTAGTAAGGTAGAAATGGAGTGTGTTATTTGGTTAAAGGAGCACTGTATTTCCAGCCCTGCACACAGCTATTCTCTATGCATCTTCACCACTGCGCAAAGCCAAAAAGTATGGGGTGGAATCTGGACACAAGCAATTGCCCCGGTAAATTAAAAGGCTTCTGCTACAGTAATGGTGGGACCCGATAGAACATTTTGTGCGCTTACGATACCACCATGGTGTGTTGGCACAGCAACCCATTTTGTGCCTTCCCATTATGCATAGTGAACGAGTATTATGTTGAGATCAATTTCCTGCAGTCGTCGGAAGTGGCATGAGTAGTTATAGCTCGCTAGTAACTGTTCTGTAGGGTCACAAGGTCTAGATTTGTAGACCCACCACATCAGCCATGAAGCTATCCCACCAGGCTTTCTAATTGTGTAATACGTCTCAAATGCAATGCAAAACAGTACGCTGGGGAATGATGACAGAAAAGGCCGAATTGAAGCGTCTCCACTAGCAGTTTGCTCTCTGTTGGAAACGCTATGACAAATTCCCTTGAAGCGAAATCTGAACTGACCTCGGCTGCTGTGTATTGCATTTGATATGTTGTCTGCAAACTTTTAGGGCCGTAACGTTGTGTTCGTTTACACTCGGTGGCGAATCGTTTCTCAAATGTCGTAATCTGCATAGTAGTCACAATGACGAAACTCATGCTAATGGTACCACGCAACGCTCGGGCTAGAGTGATTTTTTTTTTTTTTTTTTGGTTGAGATTTTGCTATGTTGGTACCTTCTGGAAAACTGGGTGCTGCGTGTTGGGTTTGCTGTGACTATAGGATTGTTAGGGTTTAAGTCACTGGGCAGGGGCTGAAAGCTCCTGGGTGTCGCATGTACCCAATCAATCTGGGCTTGGGCACCCGGTGTCATGTGACTTGTCACAGATCAGTGTTTGCTGGGAGCTACTCCATAGAAAATTTGGCCCCACACATGTATTAAGCTTGCAGTTGAATCGTTATGAGAGCTCCTTGTTCCACAGGGGTAGTGCCCACTTACTGGGTGATTTGCTGAGGAGCTGTTTTAGCTCCATCAAATTCTTGTAAGGAACTAGTTGTTCTGAGTATCCCATGGTAACATTTATTAATCTAACCATGTGTCGGGTGGGCAGTAGCTACTTTTCAGCAATCTTGGGGAGGAGGGGTGCAGTTAGTGGTGATTTCAAGTTGGTGCTGTGAGTTGTAGGTTAATGGCAAGAAACATGTGCATTGTAGACTTTTAAGGCAGACATTCTTTGCATGGTGGTTAGCAATATCAGCTTCCCAGTGCAAGTAGTTAATCCAAGTTTGGGACGTTTTTCTGTTCATGCTTGAAATAGTTCAAGCTACTAGTCCATAAGGGAATTGTATCACATTTTTGACTTCAGGAGAGTTTTTTTTTTAGATTCCTTACATCCGCATATAGTATGGGGGATGTTGTGTAAAGGAGTCAGCATTTTCGTCTGTCACAATTTGCAGTCACTGATCTACAATGCTAGATGCAGCCCATCGTTCCTTGATCTATTAGCGTTAGCTAGTTGCTAGGGGAGATGTTGAGCTGTATTCTGTTCACCCTGGCTCTTGACAGGTCATAGCTGACTATGATCGGTGCACCTTATTGTGCCTTTTTACCATTGGTGCTGTGGGGTGAATGCCCTTGGGGACCATAGTCTAGCAGAGTGGGGGTGTAGGGTGGCATATACTTGGTATGTGTGTAGCCAGGGCAGTTTATGTGGTGTAGCTGCCTTCTAGTGCTAGGTGTGTTGCAGTGGTTGTGAGATCAATGTGCAGCCTGGCCAATTTGACTAGGAGCGGAGCTGTAGCTACTCTGGTGGGCTTGTGTATGAGATGTGTAGAGGTTCTGAGCTTTGGTTTTCAGACATGCTCACTCTTGTTCGGGTTACCAAGCTTTAGTGCATGTCTTTTCCCTGCTTGACAGTGTCCGTGTTTGAGTTGCCTGATGCCAAACATTTACTGTGCTTAGCGATTGCAGGTCATCCCTACAATTGCTAATTGCACCTTAGTGTGCCGTTCGGGTCCAACACTGCCATCCCAGGCAGTGTTGTTGCTACTGTTTCTGGCATTCCATGCAGTGGAGGTTTGAGTGTTAATAACTGGTTGACAGTCAATTGGTGTCACTTGCTGGAACTGGTCATGTTGGATGCTGCCCATTTTCAATGCTGGTGCTAATGGGCCCATTTTTCCGGCGCCTGGGATTTTGTTGCAGCGAGTGGTTGGGTACTGCCATGCTGTTTAATTTGTGAAATTACACCATATCTGAGCATTGCCTGATCAGAGCATATTGGGCCTGATCTTGTCGTCCACCAGGGTTTGGAGTCCTGGGCATTTAGTTTCCAGATAAATGGATGCATCACATGCTCTAGGAAGTGCATACCTTGTTGCCATGTCTTCCTCGTTGCAGCGAACACGTTTCTTTTACTTTGTTTCCTACTGCGTCTATTTCTTTCACTCCAATCACGAGACTTCTCTTTAGTTGACTCGGACTCACCCAGCTGCTTCTCCCTCTGTTCCTATTCTCTCAGTGCTTATTCCTATAGTCGAATCTCATGTTATTGCACTTCCAATATTTATTTGATATCCACCTTGCCATCCTGTTTCGATCAGTCCAATCTTAAACATCTGCTGATTTCTTGCTTATCTTTAATGTTTATTCTCAAGTCTTGTATCTAATTCTATTCCCTGCTTTCAGTACTGAATTATTTATGCGGAATTGGAATGATATTCTAAACACTTATCTGAACTGTTGATCACCCTCTATTACTGGCCTCGTTTTACTGGTTCTGTCCTTTATTGGTTCAGGTCATACCTGTCCCGAATGACATTTTCTGTTTCCTGGGTTTAGGCATCATCTAACACTCTGCTGCTTGTCCACTGTGTCTCAAGGCTCAGTTCTTGCTCCTTTATACCTCCCTACTGGCTGAAGTTATTTCCCCTATGGTCAATCTTTTATGCTGATGATGCTTGTGGCTGTTTTTAACCTTTACTCCTGAGACTGTCCGCATGTCTATTGGCTATCAATTTTTGGATTTTGGCTAATTTTCTTGCACTAAATGCTGCCAAAACTAAGGTATTTTTCTTTCCCGCTAACACCACCAAAACCTCACCCCTCTTCATACAACTCTAAAACCCGAACCAAATACAACAATACCGCTTATATACAACTCTTGCACGCACTTCACTGCAACAGCAGCACGTGACAACGACCGGATACCACATCAACACGCTCATCGAGCAGTGTTCGAACTGAAGCTGCCAACAGCACATCGCAGCTCCCTTGCTCTTTATCTCAATGTTGCCCTACTAATGTACCCTAGACTACCCACCTATCTTTTAGATCTGCCATGGGGGCTAATATGGCGCGATGGTGTGCGGTACAAATATCCTTAACATTAATTGTGCCTCCTTGGCTAGCTCTGCCATTTATCTTTCTGCCTCCATTTATTTTGTCTCCCCACCCCCCATTTCTGCTTCCCATCTGGGACTCCTTTAAGCATCACATTTCCCCATCTTCATGTGCCTGTTGCTAGCACGGTATTCAGAAATCTGACACCTTCTTGATGCCACGAAACTTACTGTCTGCCTTCTTTCTCTGGACTTCTACTGTGCTTTTTGCTATTCTGCTTACCTGTCTTGCACCCCTGAATCTGTTTTCAATGCTTCTATTGTCTACTCTTTCTTAGTCGTGACGTTCTCTTCTTGCTCTACTCTTGGCTGCTGCTTTAGTCGCAGCTCATTCAATTTTGTGTTTTCATGGTCTTGCACCTGATTATCTTTCCGCTTGGGTTTCATTCTATAACCTTCTCGCTTTCTCTGTTCTTGTTCACAATTGCTCTATTAAAATGTGATTCATGTCCTCCATAACTGCAAATACCTTTGCAACCACCTTCTCAGTAAATATCCAAATCAATGGATTTCAACATTACGTGTTAGTAATTGCTTGGCTTCAGTAGTTAATCATTTAGATGGATGGTTGGCAAAAGGTGGGAACTGGCCAAATGCGCCTTGGTATTAATACTATGTCAAATGATGTATTCATAGTTTTGCAATATATTTTTTTTCTCCTTGAAAAAGTAAATTTGTCTGAAATGCATCAGATCCACTAGGACTAAAAGCCTGTTATTTACAAATGGCATTGGTGGATTGCTGTAGTGAAAAGGGGAATCCCGCACCCTCCCTTGGGGCCAGCCCTTGGTGCTACAATCACCTTCCCACACAAGTAAATTTATATGAAGCATAATGAACTCCGTCTGGAAGAAACACAATCACACAGAATATATGATGCTTGCATTTATTTCTATAATGTCTAATGAGAACTAAGTAGCAATTTATAATAATTGGAAATAAAAGATGAATATGCGATTATTTATAATGTGCTCCTAGAAAATGTAGATCAGGTCAGATCACACCCGGGATGCTCGCCGCTACAGGTGCCCGGCACTCCTCGAGAGTGGAGGGGAGGACTGGACAAGGCCCCCACAGTCCTACACCAAAGCGGGGATGTGATGCTAGGAGTTTCGGACCAGATAGTGCACGGCTGGTCGTCCAGGCGCTGTTCCTCTTTGTGCGTGCGTTTCACCAAACAACCCAGGATGAGTGCCTCCCTTACTGGCCCAGGTATAGTTCTCTTATGGGGCTGCACGTCAATCACTATGACGTGCCAGCTCTTTGAGAAGCTTCTGGGCTCATCCTTCCGGGCAGTAAACATGTTTTCGCCTGGAAGGTTACACAACTGGAAACGGCCAGTCTTGGCTCCCAGGCTTCATGCATGTTTTGGGGGAAGGTCTGGCACTTCTGTGTTATCGGTGCACCTGACTCGCAGAGCGAAGCCTAGCAAAGCTGTGCCTGGCTCCCAAGGGCTGCTTAGAGCTTCTTGCAAAGGCTAGATGTTTGTCTTCATGAAGGGCCTTCGCAGTTAACCCCTTACACGCATGTGGGCTCACCCAGTTCGAGAGGCCTGGCTTATTTCATCATTTTCCTTCACGCTTCAAATAAGCTCCAATATACTCACGGTAGTTCAGTAGGTTAGTGCGAGTTACTGCAAGCGCCTAGAAGCTTATCACGATATTTGCTTCATTGTTGGAACACAGAAGTATAATGGATGAAGGATATTAGTTGGTACAAAAAGGTCAAGGCTTCTAAAAAAATGTTATTTTGGTTAACATGCCAAGGATGCTACACTTTGAGAGGTGAAGCTGGGATGTGAGCCTGATGTGCCGTTTCTGCACTCGACTGAACTGTGTTCCAATTCGTGTTGTACCCGTCTGCTATACTGTCTTGGCTATCCTAGCTATGCGCCTCACCCACAAACAGGAAGAATGGTCCTGCAAATCAAGACTGAACTTATTTATATAGCATCTTATCCAAAGTGTTCTACATAGAACGTTTATACACATTACCCAATCGAAATTGGTACTCCCTTTATCGACCCCAGGAGAGTGATTGCGTCAATCGGGTCAGGATTTGAACCTGTGATGTAAAGATCACAGCAACGACACGCTACTTTTGGTGCAAAGTGTAATCTCTCTCTGGTGCCTGGATTATGGCTAAAATATAGACTGGGTATTCTACAAGGGCACTACGTTTATTTTTCTAGAACTGGTTTCTTATCAATGCAACCTGTTCTGTAATCCCCCACAAGAGCAATAGTAACACCACTTGATAAAAGGTAGCAATCGCATTTCTTTGATGTTACAATTTAAAACCGTGCTGACTATTCATACCCATATAACTGACACCTAAAATACAATTGCTAGTTGACCTACAGGACAAAGACCTGGGGTTCTTTTAATCAACGTTCTAACCATTGGTTTAGTAGTGCTATGTGCTTACAGCAACAGCTTTTTTCCCCGGAATGACCACGAAGTGCATACAGCAACAATGCAATAAAAACCACACAGATACTGTGTAGACCTAATTGTGTGGCAGTGCTTCAACAGAATATCCCACTCCTATGTGTAACAAACCATGCACACTGTGCTCCCTCCAAAGAGCTTGATTTTATAATCCAACACGTGACCAAATCTAGTCCGAGCCAAAATGAATTCCTTGAATGAAGCCTCAGGAATAAAGTACAACCGAAAGGTCGTCCGCATAAAGAGACGGTTTCCCCTCCAGATACCCTTTATGCCATCATTTCCCTGATTGAGATAGCCAGAGGCTCTATAAAAAGACAACATAATAGAGGGATTAAGGGACAACCCTGCCTTGTACCCCGATGGATTGGAAAACAATCCGATAAACAACCATTTACTAGTACTCTATAGCCTCTGCATCATTACTCTTATTAATACTTGGCAGAGAAAAACCCCAGCGAACCCTGTCGAGACTGCTTTTTCCTCATCTAGGCTGGTTGCAACGTAGGGGTCCATTGTGTTACTCTTTAAATCTATAACATCCAGTAATTCCCATACATTATCGTAACTCTGCCTACCAATGATGAAGCCTGTTTGATTTTGGTGGATTAATTTTGGAAGCAGGGGGTTAATCCTTACTGCATGCATTTTGGCTGAAAGTACTGCATACATTTTTGACACCTGCATTCAAAAGAGAAGTGGTTCTATAATTACGGCAAATTGATTCTTACCAGGCTTAGGGATCACAGATATTACCACACTCAGTCTTCATGGTATTAACTACTCGTTCAGATTCGGGGATCTTTTTAAAGCTGGCTTGTCCAACCTTTTTGAATGTGGGGCCAAAGCATTAACTTTTTGTCACCCAGTGTGCCCACGAGCCAAAAATCAACAACCTCACCCAAAGCAGTATATTTAAAAAGCGATATTGTGTGACTGTTGACAGAATATCATATGATAGGTTATTTATAACGTGCTTAATACCCAGAGGTTTCTAAGCACAGACCCAGGTGTCGAACCTGTGGTGTTCTGTGAGCGTGTTGCCCCTGAGCTATCCTTCCGAGACAATCACAAGCAGTGATAGCCATGCAGCCCCAAAGATAGCTTTTGGTGTCATGGCCAGTGATCAAAGGTTAGTTGCTTTTGATTTCTTTCAGTGTGTATGTGTTATTTTTCCGAAATAGTCGGGGCGACCGAGTGTAGTGAGGGAGCTATAAAGAATCTAGGTTGGGTTTGTGGGGGTCAAACCCCCCAACCCCCCAAGAATTTTTTTCCAAAGATGGGGTTGAAATGGTGCATTTTACAGCTGAAAAAGTTCAGAAATAGTGGGGTTGAGGGAGCTATAAGGATCTAGGGGGGTTCCCCCCAGAATTCTTTTTCAAATATAGAGTTGAAATGGTGCATACAGCACGTGGGCATGCATTGGCATCCTCCTCCTGCTTGATCTCACCATGCCATCCTGCTCAACCGTCTCCATGATAACCTGGGTGTCACTGGTCAGCCTCTGGCATGGCTGACCTCTTTCCTCTCCGACATACCCTCCCAGGTCCAACTTGGGTACTTCATCTCCTTATCTTTTTTTCTCTACCCGTGGTGTCCCCCAGGGGTCTAACCTCTCCCTGGCTGTTCAACCAATACCTGGCACTCCTTGCCCACCATTTCACACCTCTCTGCCCCAACTTTCAGTGCTATGCGGCTGACGCCCAGCTAATTTTCAGGCTACCCCCAGCCTTCTCCTTCCCTCATCTCTGACTGTCTGCTATCCAGGAGAGGTGTGCCGCCAATGACCTCTGCCTTAATGCCAGTAAGACCGAGATTCAACTCATTGGCACACCTGTTCCCTCCTTTGGGCGGCCTCTCTTGGTCCTCTGCCTGCTCCCACCTGTAAGGCTAAAAACCTTGGGGTCATCTTCAACTCCACACTCTCCTCTCCCCACATCTCCGACGTCTCTAAGAAGTCGCACTACCAGCTGCACCTCCTCTGAGGTATTCTTTCTTTCCTCTCCTTCCCCCGGAAGCTCACAGTCTCCAGAGCTCAGGTTCTCTCTAGGCTGGACTATTGCAACAGCCTCTTTCTAAATCTGCCTGCTTCTACTGTCCGCCCTCTGCAACTTTTCCAGAACAGGACTGCGAGACTTGTCCTTGGTCTCTGTCTTGAAATGGGGAAAATCTTCCTCGGGACCAGCCCTTCAGAGCAAAATACAGGTTCTATTGTGCCGAGCAGTGAACTCATGCTAGTGACAAATGACACCTTCAAAAAGTTTTTAGCATTTATTAGAAACAGTGAATTTCAGCAACATCTTCGGATTCAAGTTAGAGAAGATTACAAAGCACGACACTTAAAAATATAGAGAAACATAGAACTTGGAGAAACAGAGAAACACAGTCTTACGCCCCTTCCATCAGCACTGGGAGACCCTGGCCCTCATAAGCTAGCTGTAGCAAGCCCTGCTCAGAGGACAGCGCTGCAGGGTGCCGACAGAGCAGCAGGTTCCGGACACTCGATTTTGCTCGAACCAAGTCCACAGATCAATCTCCCACCTGAGTCATGTGGGCATGCATTTTTATAATCTCGTGTTGTCAGTCCATGACGCACAGTTCCAGAACTTTCCCTGTGCAAAATATAGGCTTGCTCATGGAAAAACCCAACTCTGAATTTCCACTGTGTTCCTTTCTGTGCCCCTCCCTGCTTGGAGCCCATCTGCGCGAAAGCTCAGGAATGTCTTATCAGTGCCTTCCCAGAGAAAGAGGATTTGTTTACGAAGCCATGCAGGGCTACAGTTAGAAAGGCAGAATATTCTAAGAGAAGCCGAGATGAATTAACCCCATGTGAGCAAGCTCTAAAAGGCATGCACTCATAGCTTAGTGTTCATAGCGCTTAAGATTGCCTATATAAGCGCTATATAGGTGCCATAATGTTCCAAACACTCCAATAATTTCTATTAGCTACAGAACTGGGGCCTTCGCCCTGCCTGTCTATCTACAATGCATAATGTGATCTACCACTCCTACTAGGCCTGCATATTCCTTGTAGCTCACTACTGCAGAACGGAGGTGCTACAACAGACTACTGTCAGCATTTTTGCACATGCTTTGAATAAACTATTGGCTTTCAGCGGCTAATGCTGTCATCTAAAGCCCTGATTGGCAAATTTGCAATTTTGTGTTTCACTACAGTCTCAAGCCCAGGGATCGTATCTCTCCAGGACTGAAATCTCTGCACTGGCTTCCAGGGACTGCAAAGATTAAGTTCAAAACCCTATGCATCGTCCACAAGGTCTTCTGGGGCTTTGGGCCTCAATACCTTTGACTCTCTCTTCCCAAATATCTTCCTTCTCGAGGTCTTTGCTCATCCACTCCAACTCCAGTCGCTTCTCCAAGCAACGAGTTGGTGGTAGATCTTTCTTCAGCTGGGGCCTACCTCTGGAACAGCCTCCCTTAAACTTGAGGAGAACCATATCCGGTTTCGAAAGCACCTCAAAACTTTTCTCTTTGCTTCTGCTTTTTCTCCGCCTCTCTGCTGACCTTCTGCTGTAACCGGTACTTCACTGGCTAATTATTATTTATTCCCCTGCACTGCACTGTCCTTGCCACCTCCCTTGCACTTGCGCAATCTGAATGACACCTGGCCTAGTAGGATCATTGTCCGTCATCCCTTGTTCCCCTCCCTTGTCTCGTCATCGCCTTGAAACACACGTGTATAGGCACAATTAAATGCCATATCATAACAGCAGTCATGATGTTCAGCATGAGAGACGTGGCAATTTCTTATGTTTAATATCTTGCGGCACAAATGCTACCTTGTCTCATGAATAAAGTGGTATTATAAAAAAATACATTACTTTTGTGGTGACATTCAGAACTGTAGATTGTTTTGAGAAAAAAAAGATGAAAAATCAACTCATAGGATACATTTAGTTGCATGTTTGGAAGAACAGAAACAGCAAAGAAAGCATGTCCTGTCGCTTTACATTTTTGAAATGCGTATCAAACTAATGGAGGCCTGTCTGTTTTATAATAAGATAATTCAAAAAAGAAGTGGAAGTACTCCTGTAGCTGATCTTGGGTTGCAATTTGTCAAAAATGAATATTATCTTTTGATGGTTATCTTCAGTTTTTTATTGCCTGACGACTGGAACGCCATGACCCAGTTTATTTATGAAATGTTTGTCGGATACCTGTTTCCAACAAACATTGCATAAATAAATTAACCAGGTTGTGGCGTTTCAGTCCTCAGCCACGACCTGGTTAAATTAACTGTGTTATTGATGAGGACTATAACTTCCGCTGATGACCCCATCAATGGGGTCATCAGAGGAAGTTCCAGTTCGCATGCAGGCACTTTTTCTTTTTTTTTCTTTACTTTTCAGCCTCGTGGGCCACATAAAATGGCTTGGATGGCTGCTTTGTGGCCCGCGGGCCATAGGTTGGACAATCTTGCTTTAAAAAGTTTAACTGTAAAGGGTGCAAGAAAGGAACTGAATGTTACATAAAACTCAATTGGAAACCCATCCGGTCCAGTTAATTTACCAGGTGCTAATAGCCCCATAACGTCTATAATTTCCTGCGCTGTAATCTTGCTTTCCAGACAAAGTTTATTACCATCAGTTAATTTAGGGATTTGGTCAAGGTATTACATCTCATCGTCACCTATATACTCATCATTACCTATAACATTTCCGGAATGCACCACACATCCTTTTTTTTTCTTTCTAAGAAACTGCCCATTACCTTTCAGTATGGGCAGTACCTGCCTTCCTCGCTCTCTACCCCTCAGTCTTTTAGTCAGCAATGCACCAGATTTTTCTCTGCGTTCCCAGAATGCCCGTCTCATATAAAATATCTCTCTGCATTAGCATGAATTATGCTATCCAATGAGCATCTAGCCCATAGCATAGCCGATGGGGTAACATCAGAAAGGGAAGCAGTATGGCCATCCGTGGAAAGCTTGTAATTAGACTCTAGATGCACATAGTCTGCTTCAGCTATCTTTTTTATTTAATACAAGTAATAACTATATACTTTACCACGCAAGTAAGCCTTCTGTGCATCCCAGATGGTAGACAAACTATCAACCGAGCCAGCGTTATCTCTGAGGAAAAGTGAAATTTCTGTGCTGATTTGTTTAACAAAATCCTCATCAAGCAATAAGTGAGTGTTGAGTCTCCATTACCTATTGCATCCAGTTCCAGGAACACACAAACCTGATTGGAAATCACAATATCCCCCATATCCGATACCTTTACAGCACTATAGGGATCTCTGTGAACTAAAAACAATACTGTATCTTATCTGGATTAAATTCAAGCCATATATTGTGTAAGTCCCAAGACTACATAAGTTGCAAGAGACTCTATCTGGCCCTCTCCCCTGCATAAGAGCATGAGAGTTCTGATTTATCCAGGAAGTTATTGAAGTCCCAACTATTAATATTGCACCATCCCCCATGTTCGTCAAGATGTCTTCCAATTTTCTGAAGAAATCGGATTGTGCAATATTTGGGGCATAGATGTTAATAATTACTAGACTGCTGTTCTCGACTAATACTTTAACAGCCACAAATCTACCCTCAGAATCAATGTCTGCTCTTTCCACAGAGAATTTTAAGCTTTTCCTAAACAAAATAGTCACCCCTCTCGAATTACTGGTAAAAGCAATGGAATATTCTTTCACGAATACATTATTCAGAATATACTCTATTTTATCCTGTTTTAAGTGAGTTTCCTGGAGTAGGACAATAGCACCCTTCCTTTTGTTTAGGAAATTAAGCACCTACCTCCCCCTTCAAATACTAAACTTACTATACACACATTTTCAGACATATGGACAAAAAGTTCAATTTAGCAATTGATCAGACATCAGTAGATCAGGGCCTCAGCCCCAATGAAACATCGCCAGAATGACGCCACTTAAATACATCCACACAGTGTATCCGTTAATGACATGAAGGTCAAATTCCCTACAAAAATAAAAAGAAACGAGAAATACATACATCAAATCAGAAAATAAAGATAAGAAAGTATACAAGGAAGAAACATGTAATAATAAATATAACAGAAAAGTAATCTGAAACAAATCGAGGCCAGAACATGGTTGAAGAGTAGCAGATAGAGATCTCACAGCCACTCAGCCCTATATTTAAGCATTATCAGAAGACGAGGCAGCAGGACCAGGTAAGTTATACATTTTAGCATACAACCTAAAAAAGCCAAAATGAGTTAGGTCTGAAAAGTGAAACAAATAGTCTCCAATAATAAGCAAGAGAATGGAAGGGAGACCACACTACGTACCGTGTGCTTAGATCGACAAGAACAATCTACTTAAGGCACTCACGGCAGGAGTGGGGAAATGGATATACTGCTTCGAAAAACACACAATGTGAGTAACCTTAGCAATAGGAGACATTAAAAGTTTATTGGGGATCAAGCGGCCGATGTGTGGGTAAAGGCAGGATTCCCGGGAGTAACACTGAGTAACAACGCTCACGATGGAGCATCATTCATTAAGATCGGAGCAAATGTTTGGGGGTGCGCTGCGGCGAGCGTTCCCAGATTTACAGTCTGTCATGCAAAGTACAATGGGTGATGATGAAGACACTGCGCAATTTATTCTTAAGGTGCAAGAGATGTGAAGGGTGGAAATGGGTAACGCCTGGGACCAGTCAGTACCCTTTTTCAAGTTTATTGTAAATCAAGGCTTGCCAAAGGAAGTGCAAAAGGCGCTCGATAAAATAGCTTGGATCGAGGCGAAAGGGTGGCCCGAAATTCAGAGCATTATAGTACATCACTGTAGGAGAATAAAAGAGCGAGAGAAAGAAATGCGAGAGATGACGGGCAGAGGAAGTGAAACTGATACAGAATACATTTGCCAAAGTAGCTGGGGTGGCATTGGGATTGACGCCTGCCCAGATGGAAGAGGGAGGAAATGCCCCTAGCATTACAAATGTCAAAAGAGCTGCGATGTGGGCTGAAGGGGGACAGTGGGACAGAAACCTGCAATTCTCTGGGCCACAGTGGGAAGGAGGACAGCAGCGAGGATGAGATGGGTTCAGAGGATCAAGTGGCGATTTGAGGGAATGGGACTCAGGAGAGGTGGGATGGGGGTAGTGCTAGACATGTGGAAAGTGAGGACAGCAGAACTATGGCCCACTGGAGCTGTGTAAATCAATTTGTTCAGGGCATTGAAACTTCACACCATGTCTGCTGTCCAGTCTAGCTTATGGCTGCCTTTTTTTTTGCTTCCTTGAGGCCCTGTAAGACTGGCCTTGTGTATGCTGTGTAGTCCAGAATCCAAGCCCTACAGTAAGATATGATGTATTGTCATGTGGGTTGTCATGTGACCATCTACTTTGACTCGGCATACGTCACTACAACGGTGTATGCTGGAAAAGAAGGGGCTTCCAACGAGCAGACGGATCACCTGTGCAACATGCAGGGCTAGTAAGTGCCCTGATTTCTGCACTTACATAGCCATCTGTAGTGGCGGTCGTCAAATGCATGGCCCATACTAATAACACTGACAAAATCTCTTTGGGAAATGCAGGTGCGGCGGCATATGTGGCAGCCAAAGCAACAGCATACCTCCCAGTACCCACATTTGCTGAATATGTTGGTACCGCCATTCCCACATGACCAGAAAGGGACCCATACACTGCACTGCCCATGGCACAAATAGTAGAGCTCCAAGGTAGAGCACTGTAGGAAGAGAAAGCATTTAGCACAAGCGTGCGTGCGTACAACCACCAACTGATCTCTTATGGAGACAACAGTGCACAGGAAAGGCAGTAATGCCCATGGAACTACTACACACAGCCTTTGAACATCTACACTACCCCTCTCACAGCTCGAAATAACACATTGCAGTAGACATACAAGAGGACTGGTTCGTTCCAAAACTCCAAGAACACCTCTCAACTATGGTCGTACAATGCACTACATGCCAAGTGTTTAGCACTGGAATGACACTCCGCATGTTACGAGGTACCTTGCGACACACTATTGGGCCGTTCCGCGAGCTCCATGTTGATTATGCGGAAGTGGGCGAGAGATGCAATGGAGCTTGATCTATCATTGTAGTAGTGTAGAACTGCCACCTCTAACCACACGAGATAGGGATGGGCAGGTGCATGCACAAGCCCATCTCCCCTGTGAGGAGGGCATCAGATGCCCATAGAGCTGCAACTGCTCTGGGCGAGGAGTTCGAAAAGTATTTGACGAACTTAACACATGCAATCAAATTCGTTTCACAACAAATTGTACCACCTCTCCCAGACGAAACTAAAAACACTACAGATTAAATTGCAGACACAACACCTGCCCAACCACTATTGCCGGTTGAGCTAGTGTATGTAAGGAGCTTTGTGCGCAAGTGGAACAATCCCAGGTTCCATGGGTCCTTGCAATCTAAAAGAGGGGGGGCCCCGAACAAAAGTACACCTCTCAATATAACCGAACATAACTATATACACATATAATATGGCCCAAGCAAGTAACCCCAGCACCTGTATGACCGTATGTGCGAGTAAAATGTTTGAAATATTACTTCCCACTATCAAAAGCCTTTTGTGTGGCACAAATAGTAGTAGTAGCACCACTGTTAGCAGGAGTATATCACCAAGGAGGTGTATATAGTGCCATGATAGGATGAAAAGACAAGCACGTAGGCTCAAGTATGATGCATACCATGGCCTAGGCCTGGATGCGGTTGAAGATATCCATCACCCCGAGCACTCAAATAGTTGGTATTCTGACATTAGTGTGATGGGTAGACGAATAACAAATAGTAGTTGCTACGTATGCTCAATAATACTGCACACATTGGTGGCACCCAAGGTTCTAGTGCCACAAGAAGTACCAATTATAGAGGCACAATTCCTGATCCATCTTGTGCTATGTAGGATAAAAGGCACCTTCCAGGCACACAACGTGCATCTACAACTTGTTGATCCGGATGCCCAGAAATGCAACCGTTTTCCTCCCCCTGTGCCAGTCCCCAAGTTTCCCAGGTGCATACTATAATGATGTAGTAGTATTATTGTACAATAGTAGTCCTGAAACGGCAACATGTGAAAAGCCTGACCGTCAGTCCACGGAGAGACGACCCCAGCTGACCCCACGTTAGAAGAGACAAGAGCCAATCATAGCCTGGCATCGCCTATGGAGCAGGCCCATGCATAGGGCCTCATCAACCAGTCTTGCGAGTTTCGACTGCAAGTAATGATGTCACTGAGGACGCTGTGTGCTGTAAGGAACTCATGGTGGCAACAGTAAAGATAGACTCAAGTAATCACAGTTCAAGGGTGTTTATTAAACTGTATAAATGGGTGAGCTACGACCATCAAATAATAATAAAGCAGTCCTAGTGGCGTCTTGTCAAATAAAAAGGGCCTATACTAAAAAACCTATTGCCAATCCTTACCGCTAAGTTACAAAAGAGTGTGGGATAATGTTCACTAGAAAAGAAAGAAGTGTTCACAAATTGATAAATCAGGATGGTATAACTGGGGTCTCCCTTCCATACATTTTTAGCACGGGACAAGGTGGGACTCTCAAGCACAGTACACTCCTGGTCTTCTCCAGCACAAGCTCAGTTCATTTCCAAAATGTCAGGGCCTTCTGTGGCCAAGTCTCTTTTACACCAAGTCTCTTGCCTCATAGGGCCGATGGGCTATAAACAACAAAACAAATGTTCCTTTCTTTAATCTTCCTGTTGTGCGATTTCCCTTCACCCGTGGATCCCCTCAACCCTGCTCCGATCCTTTTGCAATGTTGGCCTCCCTCGGTCGGGTTCACTACTGCCTTTTGTTTAAGATATCTGCAACATTCAAGAGTCTCAATGTCTTTTTAAACAAATGTTCACTGTGGACATCCCTCAGCCGGGTTCACTCTTGTCGACACAATGCTTACGGGGTGTTAGGTTTTGCTCTCATTCATTTCCCTTCGCTTTTCTTTTAAACAGTCATTCATTGTGGACAGCCCTCAACACAATGTTCACAGGATTTCTTTACCCCGGATCCCCCTCAACCAGGCTCTGATCATTGTTTACAATTTGTCAAAGACTTTCCATTGTACAAGGTTTTTTTTGCGATCCTTGTATGACCACTTTGACGTCTGGCTCGTCTAGGGCCTCCTGGTTTTTGCAGTTTCTTCAAAAGGGGACCAGCCAGATTGTTTTGAATAAACGCCCACGTGGCACCGGACCACTCTGAAGCTAGTCTCCCTGGGCTTTCAAAAGCATTTTATAACACACACATTCTTTGTTCATAAGTTCTTTTCAATTTACATCTTGTTTCCATTTGCATCCTTCGATCAACACAGTTCTGTTTACTATCATTTCTCCCTCCAACTGTCTGGCTGTGCTGAACTCTTTGGTGTTTCTTGTCTCTGGAGTCAAGGACGGTACCACAGTGGCAAGTGCATCTCCCCGCCTTGGTTATCAGTGCGGGGGGGGTGGGTCTGTGCACCGTTGATGTCTGTTACACCACACACCAGCTGTAGTACCCGGTCTTATGATTCCTTTTACGGATGCCTCGCAGGTCTGAGTTGAAATGGGCAAGGGCACTTCCCTCCTTGTTGTCCTCTTTGGTCTTGCCGCCTTTCTCCTATATTTGCACTGCCGTCCTGGAATAGCTGCCTCCTCATGCAGTTGGCCTTGCTCAAAGTATGTTCTCGTGTTCTGTCTTTTATCCCAGTGGGGAAAGGAAAGCTGTGTGTAGTTTTTATCAATTGCCTGACTCTGCCTGACCCTTCTGTTGGGACATATCAGGTAAACGGCTCTGGTGTTAGTTTGTTGTCTCTCACTGTGTGCAAAAGTATTCGTGTTGGAAAGGGGCGTAGAGCTTCCAGATATCCTACGTGGTAAAATGGGGGAAAAGGTGCCATAAGGAAAGTAGTGGTTGGTCGATTCAAAAAGGTGAGCTTTATAGGGTTTGTGAAATTAATAGGGGGATTGTGGGAACGGTAGTGTTTTGTCAAAGTAGACTTGGAATTCTGGAAATAATAATCAGAGAACGTGCAGAAGAATGACCAGGAGTACTCGGGTAGAAAACAGGAAGACAGGGATTCTGGAAGATGTAATTTATGTGGTTTGAGTTCCTAATCAGTTTACCAGATGCAGAGGGGTTGGATTCGGGTAAGGGAGCTTCAGTGGGCAGAAGGGAGGTAGGTTTGGAATAGCCTACGAAAGCTTCAGGGACTTCATCCTCTTCACCTTCTTCCCCGGTACAATACCGTTTCTTACCTGGGGGATTCCCCTGAGCATAACCCCAGGCTCCCCCACCCAGGTGATCCTGCCTCGCACCTTCACCCCCATGGTTGGGATCTGAGAGCGCCAGCCCTTCACTGGCCAGCTGGCTAAGGGATTCTCAGGCTCTACTTGGGAGAATACCCTCAGGTTTCTCACAGTGCCCTTAAAATGTATTGTTCATGCAGACTCTGGCAGAATGTTCTCGATCAGCAGAGTCCTTTGCTTGCTTTACCTGTTGTACGATTAAAACTTGTCATCCTTGCAAGCAATCTCTTGGCCTTTTTCCCTAACGGGTTGTATTCCTTCTGGTGTGAGCGTACAGGGGCGTGCCTTCACTGGTTTCTGTTCACGATATGCGTGAGCTCTAGCCCTTGTAGGAAACATCAGGACCAGGGCAGTGGGTACATTAATGTAAATGTGTATTATTGTGTGTAATTAATGAGTGTATGATGATTGCTGTGCATGTGAATGAACGATGCATGCTGCGTGTCGGTTGTGTGAATGTGTGTGTACTGGGCTGTGGTGCTGCTTTTGGTGGGAAGGGGGTTGTTGCACATCTTCCTCTCCCACCCAGCCAAACTCAGCTCCCTGTGTGAGGCACTGGAGTATGGGGGGGGGGTCCAGTGGGCAGGCATAGTATTTTTTTCCTGGCATCTATGATCGATAGTGTTATTGCCAAAATATGGCAGTACCCCTGCATAAGAGCATACTCCAGTTGGCATTACCATTAAAAATGCCATGCCACAGTATGAAAACATACGTACTGTTAATGTGCTCATACATTTTTATATTGGAGTACTACTAGTTATTTGTTTACACTTGTTGGTTTCCTTTTTTTGTATAATAAAAAGCCAGCCGTTAACCATACAACTTCGAGCAGAGCACTTATTGTCCTTTTGAAACATTGCATATAGTGTGACTATGTAGCACAGATATTATTGTTTAGGTATTAGTATGATATAGGGGGTCATTACGAGTATGGTGGTAGCCATGGAGCAATTAGCTCCATGGCTACCAATTAGCTTACACTAGCAATTAGCAATTAGCTTACACTATTAGGGCTCAAATGGGAATGGGGAATGGTTGGTGCAATGGGGACTTACCGGTCCCGCCAGGGACGGACTAGACTGGTAAGTCCCCATTGCACCACACCAGACACGGTCCTGGTATGGGAGGCAGCCATGGAGCTAATTGCTCCATGGCTACCACCATACTCGTAATGACCCCCTATATCATACTACTACCTAAACAATAATATCTGTGCTACATAGTCACACTGGGCCTCATTACGACCCAGGCGGTAAGTTACCGCCTGGGCCGTGACTTTACCACCATGGCGTAAACTACGTTTACGCCATGGTGGTTGGCGGACTTACCGCCCCATTCCGACCTTGGCGGGGCGGTAAGTCCCCAATCCCCATTTACCCTTCCCCATTCCCATTTTTGCCCCATAGGGCATAATGGGAGTGGGGAAGGCGTTAATTACGCCACCCTAAATTACGGTGGTGTAATTAACTCCATGGTCCCTTAGCGCCATGGATTTTAACACCTGCTAAAAGCAGGTGTTAAAAGCACCATGGCACTAGGGGACCTCGTAATTGGCGGTAAGGGGTCGGCGCAGCTAACGCTGGCGTAAACCCCTTACCGCCAGGGTCGTAATGAGGCCCACTATATGCAATGTTTCAAAAGGACAATAAGTGCTCTGCTCGAAGTTGTATGGTTAACGGCTGGCTTTTTATTATACAAAAAAAGGAAAAGGAAACCAACAAGTGTAAACAAATAACTAGTAGTACTCCAATATAAAAATGTATGAGCACATTAACAGTACGTATGTTTTCATACTGTGGCATGGCATTTTTAATGGTAATGCCAACTGGAGTATGCTCTTATGCAGGGGTACTGCCATATTTTGGCAGAACAAGCATGGAAATGTTTTCTTGTAGTATCATCATTACTGTCATCATGCGCAAAGCAAACATAAATATGTGCTTATATTGGAACTGGCATATATTGGTGCAGCCAGCATGGCAATGTATGGGCACACACAGCGTGACAATGGCCCTCATTACGACCCTGGCGGAGGACCATGGTGCAATTTGCACCATGGTCCATGGCGCAGAGCTGCCAACTCCGCCATGGGGGTTGGCGGACTTACCACCCCATTCTGACCTTGGCGGGGCGGTAAGTCCCCAATCCCCATTTACCATTCCCATTTTTGCCCCATAGGGTATAATGGGAGTGGGGAAGGCGTTAATTACGCCACCGTAAATTACGGTGGCGTAATTAACAACAGGTCCCGTAGCGCCATGGATTTTTCCGCCCGGAAAAACCAGGCGAAAAAACCACCATGGCGCTACGGGAACTCGTAGTAAGGCGGAAAGGTACGCCATGCATTACGCTGGCGTAAAACCCTTTCCGCCAGGGTCGTAATGAAGGCCAATGTTTTTTTAATGGTATATATTGTGGGCAAAGACATCATGAAAATGTGTTGGCGAAATGCTCCTCTACACTGTTGGTAACTTGCATCTATTGGATTATTTTCATGAGTTACCCTACAAAACCAATTGCAAACAATGTTTGGTATTTTATCCAAATTTACAAAAAAGTGTGCTGTAAAATTCACCTTTTTTTTTTAATAAATCTTTTTATTTTTTATTTGTTTGTTAAACAAAGAACAAGAAGAAGAAAAAGAAAGGTAGCGCTTACAGCATGAGTACACAAAAGACATTAGGAGACCTATCATCGAGATCACAATAGATAGCAGTTGGCAACATATTCCTTGGCAGTTGTATGGTTCTGCGCGGGGGGGTGGGGGGGACCGGGGTTCGAAATCGAAAATCCACACCCTCCACCCGGCAGCTGCGTAGGGCGTCGCCGCTGTCCCTTGTTTTGGTCTTTGCATTTATAGTTCCCATTTTCCCCATATTTTCTGGAACTTACGGGGGGCACCCCTTGCATTATAAATTCGCCTCTCCAGGGAGGCACATCTGTCCATTTCATTGGACCATCTGTCAATGGTTATCCTGTCCCCCGAGCCCCATGTGGCTGCCGTGAGTCTCTTTCCAGCACCAAGCGCTACTCCTAGAAACAGTCTTTCATACTTGTTAAGGTCAGTTTCGCCTCCTATACCCAGCAGGATAAGCTTAGGGTCTCTCGGGATTGTGGAGCCAAGTATTCTAGAGAGGCGGAGTAAACACGCAGTCCAAAACTCCTGCAGCACCCCACAATCCCATAACAAATGGTAGAAGGTGCCCTCCGCCCTTTTACATCGACTGCATTCTGCATTTACATCCCCCCCCCCAACTGGCCATTTGCGTTCTGGAGTAGTAGGACCTGTGCAGGATTCGTAGCTGAATCAGCCGGAGTTTGGCATCTATCCCTATTTCCCTCGGGGACATCAGGGCCTCCACCCACTCCTCCGCCTCTAGTGGGCCCAGGTCCTGTTCCCATTTAGCCCTGAGATTGTCAAGTTCCCTGGATCCAAAGGAGTTAATTGCCTGATAGAGGGTGGAGGTTACCTTGTGGGGGATGTGGTGTGGGAGTATGTTTGTTTCCAGGGGAGAGCAGGCGGGTACATCGGCCAGGTTCGGGAATTGGGTATTAATGGCGTGCGTGAGCTGGAGGTATCTGAAGCGGTCCATGGGTGACAGCCCGTGTCTCGTTCGTAGGGTTTCAAAGTCCACCATTCGCCCCTCCTGGACTATGTCCGCCAGTGTGGTTATCCCTTTTCTCTCCCAGGTTTCGAAGTGGCCCATTTTTTGTATTTCGGGAAGGTGTGCATTACGCCAGAGGGGTTGGATCAGGGTTGGTCTGTCTGCCCAGCTAAGTATCTGTGTATCTCCCTCCAAACTCGCTGTATGTGACGGGACCCGGTCGGCGCTGTTCTTAGGTTCCTTGGGCTGTCATATAGTACGTGCAGGGGGGATGGCGAGCCAGTGTCCCCTGTCTCCACACGGATATGTGGTAGCAGCGGGTCTCCGTGTAGCCATTCATTCGCCACTCCCGCTTGTGCCGCCCAATAATATGTGCGAATGTTGGGCAGTCCTATACCCCCATCCCACACAGAGCGATAGAGTGTTTTCAGGGCAATGCGCGGCTGTTTTCCTCCCCAGAGAAGTGTGCATAGAGTCCGGTTTATATCTGTGAATATTGTGGTCGGGATGGGGAGCGGGGCATTTTGGAGGACGTACAGAAATCTCGGGAGTGCCAGCATCTTAAAAAGTGCCGCCCTCCCGAGTAATGAAAGTGGGAGGGAGTGCCAGTGGGCGACATCGTTCTCCAGTTTTCCCATTATCGGGTGTAGGTTCAGTTTGGGGAAGTCCTCCTGTGTTTTGTTGATTCGTATGCCTAGGTAGGTGAAGCCCAGAATTGAAACGGAGTATGGACAGGGATCTGGGATTGCTTCCTCCCCTCCCTGTACCGGGAAGTAGATTGTTTTCTGTGTGTTGACCCGTAGTCCCATGAAGTGTTGGTATTCCTCCAGGGTTCTAGTCGCAATCGGGCAGGAGATTATTGGGTTGCTCAAATATATCAAAGAGGAGGTAGGGGAAGCCCTTTCACAACTACAGACGGGGAAGACCCCTGGCCCCAACGGGTTCCCCGTAGAACTCTGGAAAAAACTGAGCGCAACGACAACGAAACACATGCACGACATGTTCCTCCGTAGCAGAGAACTGGGCACCCTCCCCCCAGACCTCCGAAAAACGACAATAGTGGTGATCCCCAAAGCAGGGAAACCCCCGGAGCACTGCGCCTCCTACAGGCCCATTTCCTTGATAAATGGGGAGGCAAAAGCGCTAGCCAGAGTCCTCGCCAATAGACTGCTGGGGGTGATTGGATCTCTAACTCACCCAGACCAATGTGGATTCATGCCAGGCAAGTCCACTCGAATGAATCCCCGCAGGGTTCAGATTGCCCTCGACCGAGCTGGCGAGATCCGGTCTCCACTGGCCCTCCTGGCGGTGGACTTTGAGAAGGCTTTCGATACAGTGGGATGGGATGCCCTGTGGGACATAATGGAACGCATGGGCTTTGGACAACACTTCATGTCATGGGTTAAACTCCTTTACTCCCTCCCCGAGGCCTCTGTAAGAGTCAATGGGAAATCATCCTCCACGTTCCAGCTGAGTAGGGGGACTAGACAGGGATGCCCCTTCTCTCCCCTGTTGTTTATCCTCGCCATTGAACCTTTGGCAATCCGGTTGAGAACTGATGCACGATGGACAGGATTCGCCTGGCCGCGGGGTGGGGAGGAACGGGTCTCGCTGTACGCGGATGACCTTTTAAAATTCACCTTTTGAGACATAATTTAAAAAAATGTCTTGCGGTTGCGGAGAACCTCTAACAACCCTTGATTGGTTCGGGCTCCCTCGTTACGCTCCATCACACTGGCATATATTTGCGCCCCTCCAATTAAAATGTCACCAGCCGCCACTGGCAGGTACAGTCAGAAACTGTCTCAATTCCGCCTGTACTCAGCGCCTTTATGTGCTTTTTCATCTGTTAAACAGGCTGACTATCATTTGAAACAGACTCTTATTGACTGGCTATTATTTAAAGCTGAGCTGGAAGTGTTGTGTCTTCAGATAAATACCACCTCAAACTACACTTTGTTTGAAGCTGTGCTGGGAGTGATGTCTGATTGAGTTAAAAGAATGCAGTCTCTTGCTGAGTGCAAGGGCATGTTTTGCAACTGTTGAACATGAGTTAACTTTTTAGATTGTAAATTAACTTGATGCAAAACCTCTATTACATTAAACTTACTCTGAACATACTTAATATCACTTTTTTGACCAGCTTGCCAAAATAAAGGTATACCTACACCAGTTTGTCCTGTTGACGCTCATTTGATGTGCCACCACCCTGCCCCACCTTGTTGTATTTGTGCCCCCCAGTTTTCCACCCATAATACTGATTTAAAGTGACACCACTGGTTCTGGACAGGTGGCCTTGGTAGGGGTGTTAGAAATGGGGCAACCCATAACAACACCCTGGCACAGTATGTGCTTTTAGGATGGTGGGAAGGAGAAAGAGGCTATCTCCCTAGTCATAGAGGATAGCAAAAGAAAATGTTACACGTATGCTTACATAATCTTCAAAGTCTACTATGGCTGAGAAAAGGCCAGGGCTTTTGATAGACAAAGGAAAATTGGACAGCGAATGATACTATCAGTAATGCACCCTTGCTAAATTAAGAGTGGTTCCCTGTGCACAGTAATGTAACCAAACCCACCATATTAAATGAAACACATGCCTTTAATCTGTTAGCTCTGAAATAAAAGTGTGTGTGTCATCCCACACCATTGTGTTTGTGTGTGGTGTCACATCAGTTGTGGATACTCAAGATGCCTGTCTTCTGCTATCAATAGCAGAACATTATGCAGCATCATTAGGCACACTGTGCCTTTCTTGCTACGTTCTACCATTGCTTCCAGCATCCTTCTGATACTCCCAGTTATGGTCCCAACAAGGGGCAAGGACTATTAAGCTGACTGGTGAATAAAGAACTGCAAGGGCCTGCTACCATCCACAGTATAATCTGCTGGACATAGAACAGCAAATGCCTACGACTGTGCACAGTATGGTGCACTGGACTTTGGAGGGCATCACAATGTACAGATTCCTAAACATCAAATGCTCAATTGATTCCCTGCCACTAGAACCTGTTACAAAATTTGAAATCAGCCCTCATGCCTGTGTTGCACCAAACACAATAGAGCACCTAAAATATGTCTCCATATTCTCAGAGAAGTGATCCAACAGAGTACTGGTCATGTAAGTATTGATTTACCTGTGCTGTGGCCTTACATGTAACAAGGCCTCTGAGACCTCCTGGGATGACTGTCTTGAAAGGGGTATTTCTCCCCAGGGACCAGCCCTTATTAGCATAAATTATCCAATTTCACCCACTTACAGGTCCGCTCGTGCCAAGCAATGAACTCATGCTAGAGAAACGACAGTGTTTGTTACATCTAAAAAGGCACCAATTTGCCTATTCTTTAGCTTGAACAAACCGTTTTATATTGTCCTACTTCCGTTAGTAAAAATAAGCCCTGCATGGGAAGCGGTGACTGTATTGTCTTTGTGTTGGAATAGGAATTTATCCTCTTCCTGTATGTTTGTGTTATTTTAACCCTAGCAACCCAGGGTCAGTGTGACAATCAATGGGGTATTAAAGGATTGTCTATCCCATTAGATGCCACACGAGTTTTCTAAAAAGGAAGAAATGTATCCTTTTTATCCTCCCTGGTGTGCTTCTCCTTTTACTAGTAGTCTCTTCCGATTTCAATTAATCTGGAGGAGAGTGGTACTGGACATACAAGGCTGAATGTATTACACATCATAGAGGTTGGTAATTTCATTCTTATTCTGTCACTTTTAGACAGGCGTTGTAACACCGCAACCTAGTTGAGAGTGCAAAGTAGGCAGGGATAGTACCTCTTTTTCACTCTATCCTTCTGTCTTCCGCCACAGCCTTGTTTCTCATTTTATTTATAATCAGAGTCCACACCACAGTTACTCTTGGGTTTGGTTTTACCAACTGGATCTCTCTTGGGTCTTTTTCGGCTGCTTATAGCCTATAACACAGATGTGTGTTGCTTACTATACTTAGGCACAGTCCATGCTGGATCCCAACAACTTGCCACCACTGTGACAACATGACTACTGCTCCTCGGGAGTACAGAGATGAGGAGTGGTGTCTAAACTCCCACTTAGTCCATACTAATACTAAACCAGTAGAAATGTCAATCATAACAGTGAAACAGCCCCCTCATGAATTGTACACCTTCTTCGCCTCTTTAAGGTAGCATGGGATCAGGGCAGGCTATACTCTTTAAGAGGAGTGTCAGCCAGCAAGAAAGCATCCAAAACAGCAATAGTACTGCAGTACTAAATTAAAGGAAATGTTGAATCCAGGCTCTATAAAGATATTGATATTTTATTTCTATCGTGCTCGTACACAAGTGTTTCAGAATGCGACAAGGCAAGGGAGGAGAGGGGAACTGAGGTCAAGAACACAACGATCTTACTTGGTACAGTGACATTGAGAACGTGCGAGGGAGAGGGGAAAAGTGCATGGAATGGGGTAGATGTGGAAAGCTGGGAAAAAAGGAGAAACACATAAATAATAATAAATAAATAAATGATAAAGGCAACAAAACAGTGACAGTGCTAGGGTAGTCAGCAAGTGGCAAGTGCTGGGTTTAAGGCAGCAGACAGGGTATGTCTGATAAGTGCAAGAAGAAAAGGGGGGCTGTATGGGTACAGATACAGATTCCAGTGCAAGGGGTGGCTTGGAGGAAGTGTGGGAGGTTGGCAGGGTGTGTAGGTACCTGGGCCCAGAAGACAGAGGGTAGCCAGGTGCACGGTGCTGAGAGAGACAGATCAGTTGGGGTGATGGGGGTGCAAAGGCAGAAGCAAAGAGGAAGGTCTTGAGGTGCTTTAGGAACCGGAGATGGTTTTCCTCAAGTTTCAGAGTGGCAGGGAGGCTGTTCCAGAGGAAGGCCCCAGCCGAAGAAAGAGATCTACCCTCAGCTTGTTTCTTTGAAAAACGACTGACCCTGAGGGAGTTAGAGGTAGAGGAGTGAAGAGCTTGAGAGGGGAGGTATTTACAGAGGGATAGCTGAAGATATTTTGGACTCAGGCCCCAGAAAGCCTTGTGGACAATGCAGAGGGTTTTGAATTTAATCCTTGCATCCACTGGGTGCCAATGGAGAGATTTCAGAGCTGGAGAGATACGGTCCCAGGGCTTGAGGCCAAGGACAAGTCTTGCAGTTCTGTTCTGGATTAGTTGCAGAGGGTGGAGAGTAGAGGCAGATAGAAAGAGGATGTTACAATAGTCCAACCTAGAGAGAACCAGAGCTTGGGAGACAATGAGCTTCTGAGGGAAGGAGATGAAAGGCAGAGTACCTCTGAGGAGGTGCAGTAGGAAGTTTGACTTTAGAAACATCAGAGATGTTGGCGGAGAAGGAAAGTGTGGAGTCAAAGATGACCCTGAGGTTCTTACCCTCACGTGTGGGGGTAGGAGGAGGGCCAAGGGAGGCCGACCAGAGAGTGAGGGGAAAGGATGGTGAAGGTGTGCCGATGAGGAGGATCTCGGTCTTGCTGGCATTCAGACAAAGATCGTTGGTGGCACACCAATTTTGAATCGCAGTTAGGCAATCAGAGATGAGAGAAGGGGAGGAGGTGGCCGAAGGCAGCCTGAAAATGTGTAGTGTCGGCAGCATAGCACTGGAAATTGGAGAAGAAAATGGCAATGCAATGGGCAAGAGTTGCCAGGTATTGGTTGAAAAGCCAGGTTGAGAGGTTAGACCCCTGGGGAACACCACAGGTAGAGAGGGAAAAAGATGATAGGAAGGACCCAAGTTGGACCTGGGAGGGTCGATCAGAGAGGAAAGAGGTCAGCCAGACCAGAGGCTGATCAGTGATACCCAGGTTATCAGGGAGACGGTTGAGCAGGATGGTATGGTTGACCGTGTCGAAGGCAGAAAGAGAGATTGAGTATGATGAGGACAAAAGGAATGTTAGAGTCAAGGTAGGAGAGCAGATCTTCACTGATGTTAAGGAGAGTAGTTTCCGTGCTTCTGGCAGCTGTGAAGCCAGACAGGTGGTCGTGGAGACAGCCCACAGAATCGGAATGAAGGTTAAGCTTAGAGATGGCCAGCTTTTCCAGGATTTTGCCTAGAAAGGCAGTTTTGGAAATTGGGCGATAGACAAGAAGGATCAGCTGTGAGTTTCTTGAGAAGAGGATGGACAAGGGAGTGCTTCAGATGGGAGGGGAAGGATCCTGAGGCAAAGGAGGGGTTGCAGAAATCAGCAAGGGCCGGCGCGAGGGAATGTGGTCCTTGATGGTTTTAGAAGAACAGGGATGAAACTGTTTTGACAAGGCTTTCATAAATCGGATTTGTCTAGCAACCTCATCAGGGGAGAAAAGGGGAAAGGACGAGAAAGAGGGTGAGGGGGTGGCTGAAGAAGGGTCAGCATGCACAGAAGGAGAGGGCAGAGGAGGGGGGAGGATTGGGTGGACAGGATATCCTGGGTTTTTGAGATAAAGTGAGAGGCAAGGGCATTGCAAAGAGCCTGGGTGCAACAGGAGGGGTAGAGACTACTACAGGGTTGGCCAGCTCCTGCATATTTTAAAGATTTTGGCCGAGTTGTTAGATTCTGCAGAGACACAGACTTGAATGTAGATTCTCTTCTTGGTGAGGACAGAGAGTCAGTATTGCCTTTGGAGCAGGCAACAGGCCACTTTGTCAGAGGATGAACAAGAAGCCCTCCATTTCCTCTTAGGCGCCCTACACTTATGTTTGGGTGTAGCTAAGTCGGCGGCATACCAGGAATTGCACTTGGCTTTGGACAACAAACGGATCCGTATGACAGGGGCAAGAGCATCAAGAGTATCAGAAATAGAAGAGTAGAGCATGGACAGGGCTGTGTCAGGATGTGAGTCAGCCAGTGGTGCAGGTGGGGGAGAGAAGGTTGCAGCAAAAGCTTCAACTGACACATGCTTCATGGGCCGGATGTCCGAGATGGTAGGTGGCAATGTTGGGGTAGGCTTGGCTTGGGGGGGAAGAGAGGGAGAGATGAGAGGAGGGAATGATTGCTCCAGGAGAGAGGAGTGATCAGAGGGATGGAGAGGGGGAAGTCAGAGGAGATCAAGACATCGAGTGTGTGCCCTGCAGAGTGAGTCGGGCCTGGGGGGAGGATGGACAGGAAGAGGGAGTTACAGAGGTCACGGAAAAGTAAAAAGGAGGAACAAGGAGAGTCTAAAAGGATATTGAGGTCACAGAGGAGGAGGAGGAGGAGTTGAGTGGTAGAGGCCAGGAAGCAGGAGAGGTCCGCCCACTTGGAGAGAAATTAGGTGATTTCACCAGGAGGACGGTAGATAGTAGCCGCGGTAAGATAATGAGTATGAGAGAGAGAGAGAGAGAGCCTACAGACAAGACATTCAAAAGAGGGATAGGTCTGAGTGGGAATGATAGAGGCAGGAATCCACTCAGGAAAGATCCAGGCTCCCCCTTTTCCCCCACCGGACCGGGAGGATCTGGGTGCAGAAAAGATCTTGTAGCCGTCAGGGAGGAGGGTGTCAAAACTCGTGACATGGGACTTTACTTACACTAAAAGTTCAAAAGCACTATTAAAAACACCAGCAACGCACCCCTGTCAAGAAATTGATAGATAATGCAGATTTTTGAAGAAAAGGGTATTGGGTATGGAAAAAAGGAGTATGCAGGCAATTGTCTTAGAAGTATGGTTCATGTTTAAGTATATCTCTTTTAAAGAGGTGTAGAGGAGGAGCCAAGTACCTCTACCGGAAGCTCCCCCCCCTATTCTGCCTATATGTTGGCAACCGGAAATAGCGACATGCGCAATACCAGTGAGAATACCAATACCTCGAAAAGTCAGCGAAACAAGGTATCCATTGAGAAAACCCTACATGTATCGACGAAGAAGTGATGACCTTCTGAAGGAAGTTCTGGAAGAAGTGTGAAAACTAATGAAAGAGAGGACTGGTGACGTCACGTGAAGTTGAGGTGATGCACACAGAAGAGATATAAATGAAGTAAGAATATTGACCTTACAGAACCTGATGACGAAGTAGTGAAGTACGTAACATTTTGGGAGCAAAATGAAGATTGTGTGTGCAGAGAAGCACCGGAGAAAATGCAAAACCATTTTACAATTGAACAGATGCAGTAACGCATGTAGACGAAGTAATCATAAGGCTGGATATGCAGCGAATAGATTGCGGCTATGCTGCAATCTATATACATAGGAATACACAGAATCGGGATGTTCCACAATGCACTTTAGCAAACTTGGACCCCGTGAATGGAAGGGTTGGAAGTGTGGCGCAGCAGAATAATAGCTGACGGCGAAGATTCGAGAAAGGCTTGCCTAGCCCAGTGTCAAAAGTAGGGCCCCCGAGAGCCTTGGTGTCTATGAAAGAAGATACAAAACGTGAGAAGCAAGTTCACCTCCTGTTTGAGGTTTTTGGCAATTTTAAGCATGAATCATCATTTTAGTTTAATTTATAATTTTGCACAGCTTGTATAGGCCGCAGGTTGAAAGATCCACCGCTTTTAACTCCAATATGCCAGAATTGGTTTGCTAAACTTCTGATGGTTCAATTATATGGAGAAAATTATTTGTTGAGTTTCTGGTAGGTTAAAAAAGGCAAACAAAACCTGGATTCCTCTGATGTAGTTTCTATCTCAGAGATTTTTTTTTATGCGTCTGTATTTTATGCTTAACTCTCCTAATCCTTTAAATTAAAAAAGTCTCTGGTAAACATGTTGTTTGCTGGAAGGGTAAAAATGAAGCCCAGGTTCCCCCTGAAAACAAATTTGCAGACTGCACTTAAACTGAAAAAAAACAAAAAAAACATCCATAGTAAAGGGTGTTTAAGAAGATTTCCTCTTAAATTCTAATCAGTTTAAGATCTACCTTTAAAAACAAAAAACACGATTTATTTGTTATTTATTTAGATTTATAGAGCGCACAACAGCAAGCGACCAACGTGCAAACAACCATATTTGCACTGCTTACTGCTTGGGAAACTGTAGCAAGGTGCTGCTTTGTTCACCGAGAACCCTTCAAACAGACGGAAATTGGTTGGCTTTGTTACTTTTGCCGAAATTCAAGAGCGCAGTTTTTTTCTAAATACAAGCTTACACAGGTTGCATTTCGGTTCTTTTCTGTAGGTGTTCCACGTGTGTTGCTTTCATGCTGTGTGCTCTGGAACTGCCTATTCACTGTACAGCGGGGGGCGGGGAGACCCTGCTGCTGCTCTGTTTATTTGACAAAAGCAGAAAGAGGGAAGTTGTGATGTTCACCCCCCCCCCCCCCTCTGAGGAGTGCGAAATAACCCGCGAAAGTCCGGGCTTCTTCGTCTCTACCGAGCATGCGCACTTTATTTTCAGTGTGTGTTTACGGCCTTTGTTTTCACCAGAGCCAATGGAGGGACTTGTTTGAACTGGAAACCTGAAGTAGAGGGTTGGCCTGCACCAGTAACGTGCGGACATGTTGCAAAAACAAGAGCGTGCGTGTTTCAAGTACAAATATTGTGTATTTTGGCTTTTCTGTAAACTGCTTATCGACCGAAGTGTTTCTTCAATTGGAATGGAGTGGTTTTGCTATGAATGTTTATTTTGATGGAACACCAGGTGTCAAGTGGCAGAGTATTTTAAGTTGGAACCTGAAAGGTGGCATTTAAAGTTAATCGTATTTTTTGCACTCGTCGAAATGTGAGATTCCCGGCTAACGGCTTTACCCATACACATACATGCCAATGAACATTCTGAAATACCTGGGGGGGGGGGGGTTCGTCAGAGAAATCGTGAGAAATTTATTTTCCCATAGGAATGTATTGGGGCTGGAATTATTTTAGGTGTGAGAACGTGAAAAAGAGCAATATTTTTCATTGAAAAATCGTGAGTCTCCCACCTAAATCGGGAGGGTTGGCATGTATGTATCTGTGTGCCTGTTCTGTCACTATTTTTAATGTAAACATAATTAAAACTTAAGCTTTGTCAAAGTCGATCATTTTGGCTTATGTATAAGCACTGAAAAGATGGTGTTTGAAGCATGCGCATAGCTCTTATGGCGTTTCCCCTTTAAGACTATGTAATGCCCCTTTAAAAGTATATGTCATGACTTTGTCATGACAGGATGTTAATAAAAGGAGCCTCCTCACGCAAGTGGCTTAGAACGTCAGACTACATGAATGGCACTGTGTTTCCATATCTCACTTGTTGGGCCTGCAGGCTGACGCTTTGTGACCGCGGTCCTGCCGCGCTGCTGATCTGGGTGCCCGCAGATCAGCATGTGTAACCTGGGTGCCCCCAGGCCACTGTCTCTCTGTGAGCACAGAGCAGCTGCCAGTCCGGGATCCCCCCGGCAGCTGATGTCTTGCTGGGTGATCCCTGCAACTGTGAGTGTCTGCTCAGTGCCCTCAGACACCCTCGGGCTGGCCCGTGAGCTATCCCACAACAAAGGCATACATGCCAACATTCAGATGCACCTGGGAGGGAGATTTCCACAGGGAAATCGGGAGACGCATATTTCCCCATAGGAATGCATTTGGTCTAAAGTTATTTTAGGCGGGAGACCGTGAAAAATAGCAATATTTTTCACCTAAAAATCGGGAGTCTCCTGCCTAAATCGGGAGGGTTGGCATGTATGCAAAGGTACTTGGAAAGTATGCTGGGTGTACCCAGCACTGATTGGACTGGCTTGTGTGAACACAGGTCCAGTCATAACAGCTCTCAACCTTTTGTGGCCCAATGGCTGGTACCCGATTTAGTCTTTGGCGGGTGAAATCCCATTGACTTGTATGGTATGTAAGGAGCTTGGCGGGTGATGGAGATAATTACATCCTACATACCAACATTCAGAAGCACCTGGAAGGGAGATGTCACTGAAAGCGAGAGAAATTAATTTTCCCATAGGCTTACATTGTGGTTAGAATTATTTTACGTGGCAGAAAGGGAAAAATAACAATATTGAAAAAAAATTGACTCCCGCCTAAATTGGGAGGGTTGACATCTATGTTACATGGCGGTTGACAACCATGAAAAGCGTGTGAGTTGAGAGGTATGCATGAGGGAAACTCTTGGTGAGGGGTGAGCGAAAACATGGAGCTTGCTTGGAGGTAATTGACCTGTGTTAGCGATTTCCAACATTCCATCAATCAAGCTTCCATATGCTGTTATTTGCATAGTCCGTGAATGTTTACAGTGCAGATTGCGATGACATCATGCGTGTCATAGCGTCATGCGCTCAGGTTCTTCGAGCCATTTGCAGGCATTTTTTTGTTACTTCCTAACATTTGTTTTGGTACATAAGTAAGTGTAGATGTGGCGGTTCCCTCCTGCAGCAGAGGAATGCCATTTCGTATCACTATGTGACTAGATGTCTGTCAGTTTATTTCCCATAGTTCCACTTTGCTTTTTTGATGTAACACATAGTGGGTCAGATAGATTCAGACATCTAGTACTTTTTCTTCTTTGTATATATTTTTTACAGGTCTTCATCACCTTGGAGACAGTTCTTTTTACTTTGGAGACAGGTACACACTTTTCTCATCGAAATTAATTTCTTAGGTCTTGACTGATTTCTCACAGAGAGCAGCAATATATTCCTATATTATTGTTTTTTAGGTCGTTAGGAACTTGTGGTGCGGTTTAGAAGATTGGACTTTGAATCATTGGATTTTGGTGTGATTTTAGCTCCCAAAACAGGTAGGGACTTATTGTTTTAACTCTTAGATACCCCATGGTGTTTATGTTTACAGCTCATCACTCACAGCACTAAATCTGATATGTTAACATCACAGTAATGATATATTTTACATGTTTTTATAATCATAGCCCTGATGATGGACTGATTGTCTGAAATGCATTGTCTACTGTTTCTGCCACGTCTGAGCTGAAGCAACAAATAGATGCATCAATAAAATGTCACACTGAAGGAAGATCTTTTGCTTGATTGATATACGTTTGCATTAACGATATACAGGAAGTCATTTTTACTATGCACACATCGTCTTTACATCTGATGATTTTTATCATCAGAGTTCATTCTAGTTATTAATTCATACCTGAAATAGTGCTGATTCAGGTGCTGGACGACGCCTTGAATTGTAATCAATTAATTATCAGTATTCTGATATCCGAACCAGTGGTGCCCGCATCTTATCTTTCATTTTCAGGACAAAACACAACACAGCTTTTTGAAATGCTTTCACAATTACTCCACTCTGACTAACCACCTCCCCCTTTAGAGGGTGTCATACGCCAGTAATACTCCCACTCTTTCCTTTGTGAGGAGCAAGGAATGAGTTGAGGGCACATAGGACTCCTGATGTTTGCAATAATGCCTCTCTGTCCCTAATCTAGGAGGTATTGGCCTAACTCAACCAAAAACGAAGTGCCTGTCCTGCGTCAAGATGTCCAAAGCAAAAATGCCCTGTGTTCCCAAATGCTATCTTAACCCTCCCAATCTAAAAGTAACTCTAAAGTGCTACGGGTAATGTCTCTGGCTTGAAAAGTGTGCAGATGTTCAACAAAAAAATATAAATCCAACAAAAGTTCCAAATGGATAATGTTCACAGTTCCAGGGAATAACTCCCTTCCCCAGGTTTCTCTCCACCAAAACAAAAGTTCAACAGAATAACCAATTTCTTTGTAGTCCAACACGATAACTCCTTTCCTCTTGGTATTGCAATTCACTCCATGGGAAATTACTCCCTTCCCCTTTTTCACTTTCATCGTAATCCTTGGGAATCGCTGACTCACAAAACAACACCTGGTATAATCTCCTACCAGGTTCTTTCATATAGTTCCTTGATACAATTTTGGGTGTGGGTCCCAGACTCGCAAAAACACCTGGTAAACTCTCCTGCCAGGTTCCTTTCCACATTCACTGCAATTCACTTTACTTACTTGGCTTTGCCTGGTATACTCTCCTGCCAGGACTTTCTTTGTGAAGTTCACTTTACAGACTTGGCTTTGCCCCGTATACTCTCCTGCCAGGACTTTCCTGAAGGGACACCTAAGGGGCATTGCATGCAAAATGCAGTGCCCCATAGGTGTCCCTTCTTGGTGTTCTCCACGGTCATACTGTGGGTGCCCGGCCCAATCTCACTGTCTAAGGATTCTGATGCCGTGCCTGACAGTGCTTCAGTGTCCCAACCCATTCCCTGGGCTCACTGGTTGCTTTCTTGCACCTGGACTCTGAATCGGGTGCTTCTCTGGCTCTCTCTGACCCGGCAGACACCCCCGGCAGGCGTCCAGTCCTCAGTCGGCATCCCAGTTCCATCGGCTGTCAGGAAGTACCTCTTTCTTCATTTCACCTTTGTGCTCTAGCACCTTGAAGCATCTCTTGTTTTAGATGGGATTCCCAATAAAGATCTCTGACCAAATAACCAGACAGACTCAAAGAATATGGCAAAGTACTACCTTATTCTTAATTTAATAAAGTATGGTAAACGGGCAGACATCGGGCTGATGGATGCACACTCATACACACACTTGATTACGTAGAGGTTTTATACCTCAATATGCGTCATCTATGATGTCATTCTACATGGAAAACTGTAAAACCTATCAATGGGAGGGATTGGTTAGGGGAACATATCCACTTATAGAATACATATGGGTAAGTACTGTCACTTATCTGTGAGGCCTGGCTTGAACTACCTCTAAATACGTATAATACTGATTCCAGCGGACAAAATGGCAGCGGATTGGTCTATGAAACATTGTATAGCAGGTTGCCCCATAAACCCACTGATTGGTTGGCATTCTCACCCAACCTTGGACTTTTGGCTTGGCTAGTAGCACATAAGCAAAATGAAACCCAAGTGCTTGAGTCACATCAGATTATTCCCCACTTTCTCAATTAGTCCATCTATCATCAGTTCAGCCATGAGACAGTTTCCTGTTTGTAGTTGACCTTGTAGCCTGCTCTCTGTTCTGGGACATTCACGGAAGTGTAAGTACATCACTTTCTTCCCCCAAAGCTTAATGAATAGCCCTTGTTCTTGACTTCTGGCTCACGTGTGAGGTGACTGCAAATTTGTCAATTTCGACCTCCTATTTACTGATATTTGATTTAATTATGCTGGGTGTCATTGCTCCTCTTGGCCTCTAAAGACTTTCTCACTCCATCTTGTAGGAGCCTTATCCATTGTTAATTGTCCAATACTTTGACTCTTGCTAATTTTTTCTTCTTTTATTTAAGAGAAATATGTCTCATGTCCATGAGACATACATCTGCCCCCCTTTGTGCTTTGCAGCTATTCTTTGAAATAGCATCCTTGATTCCAGGCCAACATAGACTCCTCTTTGTTTGCACACAAAGCTGTTTTCCAGTGTCTCCTGACTCTGCAGCCTTGGTCTGTTTCTGAGGTAGCTGAATTGAATCTTTGCACAAGCCTGCGTCCATTTCATTATCATGGCCCTCCTTGCCACTTTATATTTTCTTCTATAGCAAGCTTCTATGTGTCTCATCTACCATACTTTGCTGCATATTTACACTTATTGGTCAACAAGGTACTTCATTCTTTTTTGTATATATGATTACTTTATCATTTTGTTCATGTATCTCTTATCATTTCAGTTACATCGTTACTTCTTCAGTATTTTTATATAGTTTCAGTATGTTCACGTATAACTTCTTTATGATATCACTCTGCCCACGTCAGATTTCACTCAGCACTACATGATATCCAGTAGTCGTGCTGACATCCCTACACATGACATCCTTCCACTCCTTCAGTCTCTTGTACACTCAATGCGCTATAGGCATAACACATGGAGTCCCATATAGGGCCCTTATCCTGCTGTTCCAGTATGATGACGATGAGGGGGTGGGAGTTAGGACACATTTGTCCACTTGCTCCTCTACATTCTCCCCTCTGGTCTAGTCCTCGACCACCTTCTTCACTTCATTCTCCCTAGTCATCTCTTCATAGTGTTGTTTCTTTAGGACCCATATCTTTGTCACCCGTCTCAGGTGACCTGCATTCTTTATAGGTTCATTCACACTCCAGGTCATGTGGCAGCAGTCTCCTGATGGTGGACAAAATATCCAACATCCTACATATTTTTTTATGGTCCTTGCAATAGTAGAACCTTGTTCCATTGCTGTGTAATTAAGTCCAGGACATACCTGTTTTGGAGAGTCATCAGCCTGATGGCTCTTAATTCTTCTCTGATTGCAGTGAATCCTTTTATTGTTGCATTAATTGTCTGCAGCACCCCCATATGGTAATTTGCAGCCACTTGGCGTTCGTTGCAGTCTGGAGTCCTGGCATTAATATACATGGCATTATCATTGCTGTCTTGCTGAAAAGTTTGTGTTCATCTGGAATGTCTTCATAAACCTTTATTGATTTTGATGAAAAGTACTTCTCCCTTTTCAGCTGGTGAAGAATAAGCAATCTCTTCCTTCTCTGGTGTTCATTCATCTTTGGAAATTCACTGATATTGAGATCACTTTGAGGGATCACTAATGCTGGAACATGTATTAATACAATGGAACATATTCCTCCCCAAATTTTAGACAACTGCATGTAAGCTCTAGATCCACAGGCCCAATATCGGTCCATCCGTACAGCAGTTCCTCATTCATCCCTGGGACCTCTAGTGTCTGTCCACATCCTTTTTTCTCTCCGACTATCATCGACCCTCCATTCTTGAAGCATGTTGTTGCATTCTTCAATGGTATTATAGATATTGGCCCTGCTTCGTTGCCAACCCATGTTAGCAACTTGGATTACTTGGCCCAAGATTCTAGGCATCTGTCATTCACTATTTGCACTATGGCTACTGGTTCTTTCTTCAATAAATGTTGGTAGGCAATATAGCCATCCCTTCTTTAAATTAATTTTCAGTTTTGCAATCCTCTCAGTGATCCATTTAATCATTCACAGGCGCCATTCACCTGTGGGAGATACGCAGAGGTAAACGTATGCTTAGTGCCTAATAGAAGAACTATTTGTTTGAACAGCTCATTTACAAAATGCGATCCGTTGTCAAACCGCAAAACCTCACACACACCCTATCTTTGGAACACTACACACACAAGAAACTTGGCAGCGCACATGGTGTAAGGGTGTGCGCATGGACCTGCCTCGATCCATCTAGAAAAAGGACATACCACGACCAGCATATATCTGTAGCCATTGCACGTCTGCAGCATATCCACATAATCTATATGTAGATGCTGAAATGGGCTGTTGGGTCTAGGTATTGCTCCACTCACTGTTCTCAAAGTGTGCCCTGCAGTACATATTTTGCACACAATGCAATTTACAATAAACTGTGCTGCATAGTCTAGCAGATTTGGCAAAAACCACTCTTCTGCTATAGTAACACCCAGACTCTCTCGAGTCACTTGCGCGGGGTAGTGGTGCTGCTCCAACTGGCTTTCCAGCACTATCCTGTCTCCAAATTGCCTAAGTGGTGGATAAAGAACACCCACACCTTTTTCCATAATTCCTTCTCTTCTTGTGGTGCTCAACCTTGTATCTCAAATTAACTGGGCAATAGACAGCATGTTAAAGCCCACCTTTACCAACATGCATCATCCTGTCACCTGTTTAACACTTTCTATTTCAAAATAAGAAATGGCTGGGAAATAGGCTGCCTTTTTAGCTTCTAAGTCTGTGGCTTTGTTTCCGCTGGAAATTATGTCTTCTCTTTTAGTATGGGGTGTGCATTTTACAACTGCTAGTCAATGGGCGTGCTAGCACTTAAATACGTTTATCAAATACGGCTGCATGTTGCACTGGAGTGCCATCTGCACGGAGGAAGCCCCTCTTTTTCTAGCGTGACAAACCTGTGTGTACGGTTGATGTCACATAGGCGGAGTCAAAGTACACTGTCACTTCCTCATCTTCAAATCCCTGACGTGTGGTGATAAGCACCACTAATTCTGCAGCCTGCACTGAGCCATGCGAAGGCAATTTCACGCTTGTCACTACCTCAAATTCACCCTCTCAGTTCAGCTTCACTAGCGCCAATCCAGTGTGCCTTTCGCCAGTCGTTTGGTCAATGTTTGAAGAACCATCAATAAAACAGCCCCCTCTCCCGAGGGCATTTTCTCTAGCTTGGGGAATTTCATTATAGCTTTCAGTATACATTGCGCAATCATGTACATAATCATCCCCCCCACTGGTTCAGCATAGAACGTTGCTGGATTCACTGTCTTACATCTGACAATTTTGATGGCAGGATTCGATATAATTACCTTGTATCCTAATGCTCTTTTTGTGGTCAGTGTACTTTTAGGTTTCTCTAAAATCACAAATACTGCATGCTGTACAAATAATGTTACTGAACACCCCATTGTTATACTTGAAGCTTTTTTGATTGCGAATGCAGCAGCAGCTAAAGACTGCTCACAGGGGTAATGACCTTTCATAACTGGATCTAAAATCCCACTATAATAAGCCAATGGATTGGGTCCATGTCCTAATGTTGTTTTCTGTGTAAGGACTGCTGTCACGACTTCTCCATTTGCATGGGAAAATAGGTAAAATTCTTCATGATAATCCAGAATTTCCAACACAGGGGTTGTACTGATCGCCTTTTTTAATTCTTCAAATCCTTCAGTCATTTCATCTGTCCATATTATTTTGCTCTTGTTCACCTGTGCTTCTTTAAGCCCTTTTAAAAGTGGTCGAATATATGTACTGTAATCGAAAACCCACTTACATCGGCCTAAAAATTGTTGCATTTCCCCTCACTGTTTTAGGTTCGGAGGTCTGCATAATTGCTTCTGCTCTCTCAGGTGTGACTTTCCTCCCCTCATGAGAAATAAACTGTCCTATATACAAGACCTCTTACTGACAGTATTGTAGCTTCTCTTTATCCATTTTATATCCCTTTTCTGAGAGTATAGTCATGAGCTTAACTGAATCTTCTCTGCATCGTTCTTCTGTCTCACTACACACCAAAATGTCATCCACATATTGGACGATTGCACTTTCGAGCTGAACATTACCTAGGTCCATCTAAAGGACTCTGTTAAAGATTGAAGGAGACTCAGACACCTGGACAAATGAGTATGTTTCAAGCAAATATTTCTATACAGAAAAAAGGAAGTCAAATCCTGTGAGTCTTCATGAAGGAGAATTGAAAAGAATGCGATCTTTAAATCTATAACCAAACTACTTGGTTTTCGATAGGACGTTGCACAATATTGTTGTAGGATTTGGAACTAAAGGAAACTCAGCTTCGACTATATTGTTTAGATGGCGAAGGCCCGGTATACATCTCCACAACCACCCCCCAGGGATTTTATCACTGGGTACACAGCCGTGTTACATGGAGAATCGGCTGGTACTAATATTCCTTGCTTTGTTAGAGCGGAGATGGTCTCAAATATACCGTCATCCACATCTCTGGCCACAGTGGATTGCTTTGCACGTGGCAAAAGGGCTCCTGCTTTAAACTTGATTTTAACTGTTCCTACTCCTTTTTATAGGCCCACGCCATATGGACTTGTGGACCATAAAATGTCTGACACTTTATCTAAATCTTCCTGAAAAAATAATGGTTTCTTTTTAACTAACACCATTCCATGTGGTATTTCTTTATTGTCTATTATAATCCAATAAGTGAGACTTATGAAACATATTAATTCATTATCTGAGTACTCATCCTTAAACAACTCCTCATTTGTCAAATCTGACAGCCTGTATCCTTCACTGAGGGCTATCGATGTTCTCCATCCTCTTCCCTTATCATCTGTGCCATGAAGAACCACCCTTTCCTCTCTGACCACTGCTGCTTCGAACGCCAAAGGAATAATCTGCATTTATTCATCATCCATAGGAGTTTCTGGTCTGAACAAAAACTCATCAGGTATTCTTAATAGTTTACCTATCAATTCGGGTAACCACGATAATAAAACAGTCACTCCCTACAAACATACTTCTGTATCTAAGGGAACTCTTTGTAAGGCAGAGCAGTGGCTGCATCCCAGGGGGGACGCATGAGCCCAGCATGAAATGTAAAAAAAAAAAAGTTTTTTATTTTTAGATTGGAGGAAATGGGCAGGGGCAGTTAACATGGTCAGACTGGACGATAAAATGGCCTACGGCACCAATGAAAAAGTGGCCAGCAGTTGGAAATGGATATTCAGTCCTTTAGTCACAGACCGTTTGAATAGTACCCTTGGGGGTGTTTTTTGTTCTAATGTAAACAGATTGTGATATTTAAAGAATATTCAGCAACAATGGTCAAAACTACTAGCTGCATAGTGAAGTAACTCATCAAACTGGCCCGCATTGGCCAAAAAAAAGTAGCCCATTTTGACTGGCCTACTCTAGCATTTTGCATTTTTGGTACAGTTATTGCCCTATAGGCCAGTCCAAGGCTGGTGGCTCCTCCATAATGGGTGAGGGGACGTCCACCCACTGGCCCCCTCACCCATTATGGAGGAGCCAGCCCAGTGAAACACTGAGTATTCCCTCAGCTGCTTTTTCCAGCTGAGGGAGTGCTCCTGGGCTGGCTGAACTTTCAAAGGGAAACACTGTTTGCCTTTGATAGTTCAGTTCCCCAGCCGCACATGATTAATGAGCCATGCACGGCTTGGAGCGTTTTGCTTCGCCAGCCTTGCATAGCTCATTGGAAATGCTGGATGAGGCACTGCATGTGTATGCATGTACGAGGGGGTGCTCCTGCACCTCCTCGCACATACAGGCAGAGCAACCTGGAGTGGGGCATTTTAGCAACCATGCGCAGTTCCCTGCAGAAGGTACGTTTATGGTGATTTATTTTTTATTTAAATATGTGTATGGATGCGTGTATGCTTGTGTTATGGGACTGTGGTGGGAGCAGGATGGGCGAGAGCACTGGGTCGGTACTGCGAGTAGGGTGCAGTGACGGCGTGCAAACGTTCAGAGCCATTTCTACATACTGTCCATCTGGCACTTTTGTGGGGGCCCGGCCTGCCCAAATTTTGATCGGGGGGGCCCGGCCTGCCCAAATTTTGATCAGGGGGGGCCCAGCCTGCCCAAATTTTGATCAGGGGGGGCCCAGCCCAAGAAAGTTTGAAGACCACTGTTGTAAGGCCTTTTGGCCTGTAAAGACAAGTATAAACTCTCTCACATTCATATAATGGGCCTCATTACAAGCTTGCCGGTCCGGATACAACGGTACTGGTAAGCTTGCCGGTACTGTTGTATCTGGACTGGCAAACTCTGAGTTGTGCTTGTGGGTGCCTTTCATTCCGCCAGGTCCGACCTGGCGGAATGAAAGGCACCCGCGAGCACAGCATTTCGGATGCACAGGCACTGTTATGTTCTCCTACAGAGATTGGTAATTGGTCTGTAAAAGGAACTAAACTCATCGCCCCAGAGAATCCCTGCACATTCATTGCAATACCTGACATTGGATATTTCCCCCTCACAGACACAGGAACGAGTTGCTCCAGTGTCCACAAGAAACTAAAATGTCTTGCCGCCTATCGTCACCGTGAACCTTGTTTCCTCTGCGGGGTTTGGTGTCACAGATAGTACTGAACACATTGGATCGCTCTGTGGGCTCTCCTATTGTGGAGAATAGCAGAAGGGACCATTATCAAGCGTCATTCTTGGTTGCGCAATTTAGGTTTTAAACCAGAGACGCAAGCTACCCTTATCAACATGCCCGTTGAGCACACTGTGCTCTTTGGCAAGGCTGTCGAGGACACCTTAAAGGATAGTTCCGGGACTTTTTTTTTATTGTCCCTACGGTTCGGCCATGTGTTTTTAAGCATAAATCGGTAGATCGTAGAAAACTTTCCTATGGACCTTACCCGACTTTTCGTCCATTAACGCACTCGAAATCAGCCGCCATTTTGTGATAATCCTATCATTTCCCCCCATCGACCTGGCTCACCTGCGTTTGCGGCACTAAATCATATCCCCCGCCCCTGAAACAGACTTTATCAAAACATTCATATTCCCCGCCTCTATCCGTGACGTGACTGTGCTGCGTAGGCAAACGCGCCCAGGCGTCTTCTACGCGACTCCACACAGAACCCGGAAACCAACACAGATCAGCTCACAACACAGCGCGCCACAATTCGGAATATGAAACTGTACTTTTAAATCAAACCGCAAGATTGTAAATTTGGTAAAGTACATTTATTTGACATCAAATGTTTAGAGAATATTCAGCGATTTGCATTTTTCTTTGCTCTCGATCCAAAATAGTTCGTCTTGAGGCAAGCGATGTTCGTGTGCAGTACACAGGGTGTTGGTTTACGATAAAATAAGCTCTTCGGTCGCACTGATAATCGCATGGCTGTTCCAACAACGAGGCACTAGGCCACCACAACGGTATGTATGTTGCATCTAGCCATTAGTACCGCGTAAGGGCATACTTTTTTTTTTTTTCAATTTTTTTAAAAAGCTTTTTCTTTTTTTTTTATTTTCAAAATAAAACAATACAAACCAAACTTGCAGCATTATAAATTATGAACTGTAAACATCAATTAGTGCCATGTTACTGCACTTCAAACCCCTCCCCTCCCCCCAAGAGCTTATCAACCTTACAGTTCTGTGTACACTTGGTGTGGCCGGGCGTCGCCCCTCTCAGAAGCAGCAGGGTCCATTTCCGTGCCAAACAGTCCCGTAATTAACATTCTCCAAGCCGCCAGGTTGCCCACTCCTTCCTCCCCACAATTACCACACGCTTCCTGCCATACCACCGTTTCGGCCTCCGCCCACTTCTGCAGGTCCCGCCACCATATCTCTATTCTTGGCCCATGGCGTTGCTTCCAACTCATAGCTATCCTTCTCTTAGCAAGTACATACGCCAGGTCTCTCAGTTTCCCGAGATGTTTGGTGTTCCGTGGTCTAGGGAACCCTCCCAGGAGGCAGGCCCAGGTCGTGTCAATGCGTAGCAGAACCCCCTTATCTGCTAATTTCTGTGCCGCTTCCCCCCAAAAGCCTTCAATCACTGGGCAGGACCAGAACATATGTGTCATACCTGCGTCTTCTTCATCGCATTTCGGGCATGCTTGTCTACCTGCATTCGCAAACTTAGCTATTTTCTTCGGGGTCATATATGCTCTGTGCGTGATGTACAGCTGTATTTGCTGCAATCTGGCATTCCTGGACACTTTCTTATGGTATCCCATGGCCCGTTCCCACATCCCATCAGTCATCTGTGCCCCCACTTCTGCTTCCCAATCAAGCCTCAAATCCATCAAGTCCTTCCCCACCCGGGTCATCACCACCTCATATAATCTAGAGATCTCATGCCCGCCCTCTGATATATCATATATCGTTCCGATCAGTGCGTCCGGATCTTCCGCTAGCACCGTCTCCGGCCAAGTCTTGCGGATGATCTGTACCAGCCTTAGATATGTAACATATTGGCCACCGTGCAGCCCTGTTTCTTCGCCCAGGTCTACGAATTCTCTAATGGCCCCATCCTGCCATATGTCTCCCAATGTGGCCAGCCCAACCGTTTCCCAATATGTCCTGATAATTTTCCTGAGCTGGCTGTCCCCCTTAGTTAGGGCGACCAGTGGCACATGCGGGGAACACGGGTACGGGTTCTCAATCAACTGGCACATTCTGCGCCAAATTCTCCATCCCAACAGCAACATACATGGGCATCCTTGCAAGTCCGACCTAGGGACCCAGACAACCTCCTTTAGATAAAACGGGGCGCAGTCCCTCCCAACCAGCCTAGACTCAGGAGTTTCCTCATCAGAGAGCCATTTGGTCACGTATTGCAGCTGGCCGGCCACATAATAGGCCTCAAAGTTCGGCAGCTTGATACCTCCCCTATCGTGGAAATTTTGCAGTTTCCACAAGGCTACCCTGTTGCGGATGCCGTGCCACAGGAAGTCCCTGCATACACTATCAAGTTTGACAAAGAATTTCCTGGGTATCAAGTATGGTATATTGCTGAAAAAGTGCAAAAGCCTGGGCAGGACCACCATTTTAAGCATCGCCCCCCGGCCCACCATTGCCAGCGGCAGCTTCTCCCAAAACCGCATACTATCGCGGATTTTCTTTACCGCCGCCTCGGTATTGTGCAAGTGTTCTTCCTTCACAGCATGATATACATCAATTCCGAGGTAGCGGAAAGACTCAGTTGCCCAGGGCACGGGCAACACCGGCAACCGTTCCAGAGGGACCCCAATGAAGCTCCCCAGCGGAAACATGCTTGATTTACTGGGATTAACCGCTATGCCGGACAACTCCGCATACTTTTCCATGACCTCCAAAATGTACTGGAGGTTTTCCTCCGGATACTTCAGGTACAACAACAGGTCGTCAGCATATAGGGATATCAAATGGTTCTCTCCTCCCACCTTGATGCCAACCAAGTCATATTGTTGTCTGACGTACACCGCCAGGGGCTCCAGGGCCAATATGTACAGCATCGGGGACCAGGGGCATCCCTGTCTGGTGCCCCTGCTAAGTCGCCACCTTCTGGATATCACAGATCCTGTGCGCACCCTGGCCAGTGGCTCACTGTACAGCAGTTTCGCCCACCTCACGTAGCCAGGCCCAAACCCGTACCCCTCCAAGGCCGCCAGCAACCACGGCCACCTCACTGAATCAAATGCCTTAACTGCATCTAGGGACACCACCACCATCTCTTCATCACTCCTGTTCCCCTCTTCAATCACCCGGTGAAGTCGCCTGTGATTGTGAGTTATATTCCTGTTGGGGACATAGCCCGTCTGGTCCGGGTGTATCAGTTTACTGATGACCCTTCGTAGCCTGTTGGCCAGGACCGCCGTCAGGATCTTGCTGTCCTGGTTCAACATCGACAGCGGCCTATACGATCCACAGCTTTGTCGGGGTTTATTAGGCTTGGGGAGCGGCACTATCAGCGCTTCTCTGAGCGTTTCCGGTAACCGACCCTTCTCGAAAGATTCATTGAACATTTCTAGCATCGGGGGGAGTATCTCTGCCCCATACACTTTATAAAACTCACTCGGGAGTCCGTCCGTGCCCGGAGTCTTACAAGTGGGCAATCCCTTCACTACCTCATCCAGTTCCTCTAGTGTAATAGGTGCGTCCAGCTCCTCTCTTTCTTCATCACTAATCCTGGGCAGCTCTATGTCTTCCAATGTAGTTCTGATCTCTGCCTGATATTCTCCCCCTATGTCCTCATACAGTGCTCTATAATAATCAAGGAAGGCTGCATTAACTCCTTCTTGGGTGTCTACCTCCTCTCCGTCCTCTCTAACTATCATCCTGATCGGGGGCCTAGGGGTTTCTCTCTTATACAACCATGCCAGTAGGCGGCCAGTTTTGTCTCCACCCGCATGCTGCCTCTCAACATATTTTCTATAGTTAAGGTTACAGAGCCTCTCCCAAAGCTCCGAACACCGCTGCTGCAGCTCAAGTACTGGGTCTGCATCCCCTCCTGCCTTGCTACATTCGCGCTCCAATTGTCTCTCCGCCTTCTCTAGCTCCATCAGAACCCCACCCTGCAGGCCCTTTGACTTGGAAATAGCGTCCCCTCGTAACACAACCTTGAATGCCTCCCACAGTGTACCAGCCGAATCTACACTGCCCGTGTTAACCTCAAAGTACCGCTGGATCGCCTCCCTGATGTCCTCCCTAAAAGCCGTGTCCCTAAGCGCCTCCGCACGGAGGCGCCATGTAGGTATCCGTGCACGAGGGCGGCCATACTGCCAGGTCAACACCAAGGGCGAGTGGTCCGACAGGACCCTCGCTTTATATTCAATTTGAGTGGTCGCCATCACCACTTCTGACGTGGCAAAGAAATTATCCAATCTCGTGTGTAGGCGCTGTGGAGCAGAGTAGTGAGAATACTGCGAGGTATCAGGGTATTTCAGTCGCCAAACATCCGCCAGCCCAAAGTCGCCCAGCAACGTCTGTAATACTCTGGCCGCCGGGGTGGGCCGATCAATCCTATCATCGGACCTATCTGCCCTTGGATCGAGAACACAATTAAAGTCCCCTCCCCAAATGATCGCTCCCCCCACACATGTGCCCAGACGGGTGCATAGGGTCCTGAAGTATGCAGCAGCATTCTGATTGGGGGCGTATGTGTTAATAATGCAAACCTCTCTATCCTCTACCAGGGCTCTGAGCATAACCAGCCTGCCCTCCGTGTCCACCTCCTGCCACGTGACTCTGAACGGAACGTGCGGTGCTACCCAGATTAGCACTCCCCTGGCATAGGCAGAGTACGGGGAGCCCACCACCATGCCACTCCACTTCTTCTCAACCAGTTCTAACTTGTGCCGGTTCAGGTGTGTTTCTTGCAATAGTGCAATGTCGATCTTCTGCCTTTTGAGGTACAACATAACTTTGTTCCTTTTTAAATAACTATTAAGTCCCCTGACATTCCAGGTGACAATCTTAAGGTCTCCCATGGCAAGTACGTTCCTCCCTGCCTCCCATGTAGCGACCCCCAACCGCCCTCATGACACAGATAGCGTTTCGGTCCAGTAACTCCTCATATAAGCTCAAACTCCCTTCAACTATATACACAACCAAACCCCAACTTCCCTCCCCTCCCCCCACCCGTGCCTTCCCCAACATCACACACCCCAACTGCTGCCCAGCTCCAGCCTCAGAGCTCAGGCACCCCCACATCTAGCTCCGCAAGCACCGGTCGGTGATCGGAGCCCAGTAGGGTGAGGTCACCCTAACGGCCACCCAACTAAAACTATTGTGGGGTAGAGAGTATCGCCCCGCAAGGCTCCCGATCAAATAAACATTCACAATGTCTTGACAAATAGTGCAATCATCTGACCTTCTTTACCGAAGGTGTCACACCGACTATATTCAAGTCCCACGAGCCACGCCATCTTGCGACGCCATTTTACGATTCCAGTATCTCTTCCGAGCCCTTTCTGGGCCGAACTTCTGATTCCTGGGGGCATCCTTGCGCATCGAGCCATCCCATAGCATCCTCCGGGGTTTCAAAAAACAAGGTTTTATGTGCATGGAAGACCTTCAATTTTGCAGGATAGAGTAACATATATTTGTGGCCTGCTTCTCTCAGCCTCCGCTTTACAGACCCAAAGTTCATGCGACTACGCTGTACAGTCAGAGTATAATCTGGATAAGCCGTGATGTTTGCCGCTCCTCTCGTGATCGTCCCTCCTTTACGGAAGTATTCCAGTATCCTCTCCCGGTCGCGGTAGTTAAGGATTTTGGCGATCACAGGCCTAGGCGGGTTCCCCGGAGGTGGCCTCCTAGTTAGGGCTCTATGTGCTCTTTCTACTGCAAATCCTTGACATAGGGCCCCTCCAGGTATCTCCTGTAAGAACATGGATTCGATGAAATCCGTAGGGTCACGGCCTTCCACCCCCTCCGGTAGGCCCACGATGCGGATGTTGTTGCGACGGGCCCGTCCCTCTGCCTCCTCCGCTCTGCTCTCCAGGTTGCCCATCCTTTGTGTGAGGGCATGCAAGTCAGCCTTATGAGTGGCGCAATCTGCTGTATTCGGGCCCACTTCTTTTTCGAGGGACTCTGTGCGCTCCGCCAGGGCCCTGACATCTTGTCGTAGCAGATTAACGTCCTCTTGGACCTCTCCAACCTTGCGATCCAGTGCAATCTTCAGTTCAGTAACGGCCAGTTCCAGCTTTGATTCCCAGGCCGCCCTCAGTTCCACAATCGCCGCCAGGATTTCTTGGTTGGTGCACGAAGACGTCGTGCCACTCCCAGCCAGCGCATCCTTACTTTTGGTAGTGTCCTGGCTTGGGGGAGTTTTAGTGAAATCGTCTAAGGTAGGCTGTTTCACCTTCGGCCGCACCGGCCTGTTCGACATGGCTCAGGAAATCGATCGGTTGCTAAAGTAGCAAGTTTGTATTCAGTGCACCTTCACAGCTAGGCCACCGCACAACTCGCCTCTATTCCAGTCCCGGGCCCTGGTCGGCCATTTTGAGTCGCCCTTTGTTCGCGGAGTCTTTTAACTCGTGGCCACCAATCTCCGTTGTCGTTAATCCTATTCTCTCCAGAAGTTCACAATGCGTGGCCAATACCTTCACACACCATCATGTGTATCGTCGGTGGTCAGCGATCCGTCGTACCGCACATATCTGCCCGGATCGTTGCAGGATCTCGGGAGCTCCTCCAGAACGCGTCCTCCTACATGGCTCTCGTAGCCACGCCCCCGCGTAAGGGCATACTTGTACTTGGCGATCGTCCCATAAAATGGTCAGGGTGGTAACGTTGTTCACGCGGAGAAGCAACTGGCGGTTGTAAAAGCCATCCGCCGGTGTCTGGTACTCGTGACACATACAATAATGAAGGATGTACCTGTTTTAAAAACATAAAAAATGAAATTAGTCTCACCATCAGATCTTTATTAAAATTATTCATTTTATATGTTAGGTCGGGAAATTATTTCATAGCTAGGACAGTGCAACTGGGTATTATATGTCATTTCCAGTAACCCACCCCCTCTCCTCTGCCTTTTTCAGAGCCGTCTGAGCGCCAGTGGACCACTTCGTCACTGATATGATATAATATGGCATTTGCAACGCGCCTATACACAAGTGTTTCAAGGCGTGGCGAGGCAGGGAGGGGGGGGAACAAGGAGAAGACAGACAACGATCCTACTAGGCCAGGTGTCATTCAGATCGCGCAAGTGCAGGGGTAGGGGGGAAGGTAAAAGTGCAAGGGGAAGGGGAGGGGGGAAGTGGAGTACAAGGTAAGTAGCATAAAATAATAAATACATAGGGCCAGCTGGTGGCGAGTGCAAGGTAAGTGCAGAACAAGTGCTGGGAAGGGGGGCTGTAGGATACTGAGACAGTCCCCCAGTGCAGGGGTTGACAGGGAGGCAGTGCAGGTGGAGAGTGGAAGGGCCCAGGACCGAGGTCGCAGACAGTGGACCAGTTGTAGCAGGGGAGAGGGAGAGAGAAAGCAGAAGCAAAGAGGAAGGTTTTGAGGTGCTTCCGTAAAAGGAGATGGTTCTCCTCAAGATAGTGCGCGGTACAAAACAATATGCCACATAGAACGAACAAGTACAACTTAACCCGTCTTTAAAGCTACTGTATAGTAATTAAATTGCGGTATAAACTCATCTAAAGAGTTACTTACATTATATTTGCATTTTCCATTGTGTCTGTGCGTAGGGCAGCCCCGAAATACCACTCCTTCTATGCCGACGTTATTTCTTCTAATGAACGAACGTTAAATGGCTTTCGTTTCTGAAATTATATTCATTATCGTTTCTTACGTTATTGCACCACACCCCCAAAAAGAAGTCTTTCGGGATGGTCCCGGCCTGTCAAGGTCAAATAACAATAGAACCTTATACTGAGTCGTGGGCCATTCCGGCACCCGAGCAAAAAATCAAAGCAGCTGACCTTCACTTTGAACGAGCACACATTCCTAGTTAGCTACATTCAGTGTAAGGCCATCTCACAGGACTTGAAATTTACACTGCATCTTAGCATTTTGTCTGCGTGCATTTGCAGCCCCAGAGAACCATAAATACGGAGACATTCTATATTTTTTGAAAAATGATTTATATTACTGTTTGGTTTAATTTAATGCGCAAATGAACAAGGGTGGAGAGACACATTGCATGTACACTGAGCAATCACTTTTATTTACACAATACATAGCTACACATATTCAATGGGCCTGCGACATGAGGAGACTCCAGAGCAAAGTCACAGGTGACACCCGGGTGGTTCGCACTACTGCACGGTGAAGGGAGGGGCAAGGGTGGAGAGACACATTGCATGTACACTGAGCAATCACTTTTATTTACACATTACATAGATACACATATTCAATGGGCCTGCAACATGAGGAGACTCGAGAGAACAGACAATCAAATTACAATCATTTAAACCGTGATGTGTATTTCTCAATGAGCTCTGCTTTAGGTGGACATGGAACAGAGGCAATGTTGGGTGGCAATGCAGTTGTCCCCTGCACAGGTTCGTTCACAACTCCATGTATGTGCCTATCTAGGACATCAACAATAAGTCTCTCAATAAACTCATATTGCATATCCTCAAACACTGGTTTGATCACCCATTGTTTACTTCTTTTAGTGAAGGCCTTATTGTAGCGAAGCGTCCCTAAAGTTCCGGTCGTCCTACTTTGTTGACGGCCAACATTATGGTTATGTGCCAAGACCGCTAGAAGAGTCCGATTTATCATGCCCTCCATGCCAAAATGCAATCGTTTTGGCCTGTACTTTAGGCACATATTGTGGAACACCTCCAAATCTCCTGTGTGGCAGAATTCCGTGAGTCCCCTCAAATCTCTTGTTATAGTTTTATCAAATACAATCTTTTCAATGGCTTTGTGAGTGGGTGATGAAGGAATCAACCACTTCTTCTTCCGTGCCTCCTCTGTGGACAAATGGCCATGTTCACAATTGTGGAAATGTTGGTTTGTGGTCCAGCGATGAACGTTGCTACAGTGTAGCATTACTGACCGCCATTTTTCCAGTAGAATTTCCAACGACCCTCCACATGTTTTTGAGCTCCACCAAAGATGGTTGCTGATTGACTTGGACCACTGTGAAATACCTTGCATATCTTTTTTTTTACCTGCAGCCGACATTTTTTTATTGATTGTTTTTGCAAGATGCCTACGTCAAATTGGTGATTTATATTTTTGTACTCTTCTCTCATTGTCTTGGTAATTGAAACGTGTCTGTCCGTGGCTATCAGGTCGATCACCATTCCCCGCGATTGTAGTTCTTGCAATGATGCTACAAAGCCAACTTTCTCCATGGCCACTGAGGATGTACTTTGTGACACCTGCACGACCACCGAACTCACAATTTTCTTACTTTCCATGTCCTGAAAGTGGTAGGTGCAGTACTTGGCTGAAAATCCTGGGCTGTCGCACTGTCCATCACCGGCTAGCCTGAACCGTTTGCCCGCGAATGTACTATCAATAGACATTTTTTCCATTGTCCAAGCTTCGCTAATGGCTGGAAATAGATAATCGGTTTGGTATTTGTAGAACTGAGTTTTTGCAATGAAATGGATCCCCACAAACTGAAAGAAATACTCTAACTTTTTAAAACTTGAACCACTAAAAAGTGCGGCCGCTGCACAAAGTAGATTGCCTGCTGGCAGTTGCCCCAGCATGGGTTGTGCAGACCATGAGAAAGGATGATATTTTGTACAGGTGGCATGTATTTTAAGGTTAGTGCCTCGAATTGCACGAGTCACATTAATCAATGGCTCCCCACATACTTCCCCACCAACCGAATGCCCACATTTCATCCTAATAATAATATCAATCAAACAACTATCGAATACAATGAATTTGGCCTCTTTCCTTATACTGTCACTCTGCATCCCAGCTGGTTCGGCCTGTAACGTTGAGGACATGTCACTCACATGAAAGGTAGAATCTCTGATATCGTCTTCCGCTATGTTCAGTGATATTGATGGTGTTTCATTGTCGTCCACTTCATTCTCTTCCATTGAAACATCTGTTCCTTCTCCGGCGATGGGTGAATAAAACAATTTCTTCAACTTTCTCGCGGTCTTAGTTTTTGCGGGTGTGGATTCTGTGAATTGATCTCCGACTGCATCTGAACTACCAGGAGTACATTCACTATCAATGGCTGGTGGTGGTATAGCTCTGTTGTCAATCACTTCATATTCTTCCCATTGGCACGATGCATCTCCAGTCTCAAGTCCCTGCCCAAAGGTTTGACAAGCAACATCTCTCGTTCGCTTCACTGTCTGTGTAGATCTAGTTCGTACACCCACTCGCAACTAGAGGACAGATTGGAAAAGGGATGTTCAGTTTGAACACAAACTACAGTATTGAACTATTAACAGTGAAAAACAACATAATATATTGACCAGGACACTAACTTTCTTTCTTTTCTTTGAAACTTTCTTGCCTCGAACTTCAACATCAGGACGCTATTGCTCCGACTCGTGTGTGCATGTCTCCACTTCCTCTTGCGCTGCAACGACTATATTTTCATGATAAGCACATCCATCACGCACTGACGCTCCATCGACTCCCTGAAACATAGAACTTTCATTAGTATGTATAATAATATTGAAAACACAAAATGTACTTGGGGACCAATACCCACGTACATCTCAATAGCAAAACACGAATGAACGCTTTGTGTAGAACATTCAAACGACAATTATTCACGCATTGTTGATCTAGTTAGATGGAACTGTCAAGATCCATACTTCGGGCTCCGCATAGACTTCCATTGATGATATTATTGAAGATGACGCTTCAGCAACTCCCTGAAACACAGTAATTGCATAAGTATGGTTTTCTATTTTGTTAAAAAGAACATAAACTTTGTGCAGGTGTCAACGGCTCATCTAAATAGACCTGCACAAATGATCAGTTGTCTAAAATAAATAATCGATATCTAAATATGATTCGATTTGCTCGATCGTTGGAAGTGTCACCACCCAGAGATCTGCATCAACTACTAGGGGTGATGTTCTTGTAGAAAAAGCTCCGTCATCTCCCTGAAACATAGTACTTGCGTTAATAAAGAAGGAAGTATAGCAGATGTAATCACGTCATATGATCTCGCTTGATCGAACTGTCAGTATCCATACCTCGAAATGCATAAGAACATCAAGGGACGCTGTAACTGCGGTGCACACTTCTGCAAGCTGTTGCGCCGACCCGTAACTGCATGCTCCCCCTTCTTCTTGGACTAATGCTCCATCGACTCCCTGAAACATAGGACTTTCATTAGTAATGAACACAATATTGAAAAAAGAAGACACATAGGAGGGCGACGACAGAAGGACATATCAATGGCTAAAAACGAAAGAAACATTGTGTGTAACAATCACGCTACAAGAATGCAAGATCTGATGATCTCCATCGATGGAACTGTCCGGAAACGTACCTCGACTATCTGAGTGACATCAACGGTTGTCGTCAATGCGTTGGACTCCTCAGCATCTCCCTGAAAGACAGTACTTGCATTATTTTGGATAACAATAATTATAACTGAAAACAAAGACTAGAGGATGAGTACTAGGGTGTACCATTAGGTAAAATAATTACACGATAAATTAAAACTATTGATTTACATGCCTAAAACAAGTCAGTGGCAGAATAGCTAAGTAAGATTACCCGATAGGCGCCTGAAGTGGCTGATGACTGCAATAACGACACGGATGGAGAATCTTCCGCCTTCATATTGAGTGGATACATAAATGGGGAAATTATTGTTAGCTAATGCTACACACTACCGCAAGGCCGAGAGCTAAATCCGTAAACTTGACTCACCAGTGGAGGGATGTGGACGAATAGAGTGGGAATAGCGGTTGAGAGCAATTTTCGCTTCGCTCGCGGTGTGTTCTTCTTTATTAGCAATGATGTGGAGTACATGTCTGAGCTAAAGTGCCTGCTGCAGATGCGGTATCGATCACCCCTCTTGTCCGCAAAGACTTCTAGGACTCTACTTTCAAGCTCAGACGGTGGATATCCGCAATATCGGACCCATTCTCTTATCTGATCTATTGTCTTAGGGAAAACATGCATTATAGTACCTTCAGATTTTTTATGGGTCTTCGAAGGGCAACCGCTAATGGAACAGGCAGGCATTGTGGAAAGTTCTGAAAAGTAAAGATCAACAATTCTCTATGAATACCAATGTGTTAAAAAATTAAATGACACATAAAAGGTTCAATGCAAGGTTCGTTTTGGTTCTTGGAACTATACACGCTATTCACATGCGGATAAGTATTTGAATAACTTTAAAAAAATAGAAAAATAATTTGACTAAACTCAGAACATGTGACTAGTTCCTTGCATGTACTGTCTTGAACGAAAAGAAAACATGGATGCAATTTGATGACTACTAGCAAATAGATATAAATTAAAAAATTGGACGCAAAATGATTATGGTACATGGCCTTACCTTGACGAACAAACAGTTACATGCAGGGATCAGAGTAGTTTCTTGTCGTAGAACAGGGAGCAGTTCACAGGTTGCAAACTGACGAGTTTGCTCGAAGTGGTCACGGAAGTTCACAGAGACGAAGAGCAGATAACCAGCACCTTCACGGGTTGACTAGCAAAGCGCAAAGAAGTTCTCATTAGAAATATGAAGTGGGTTATAAAGAATTCGAAACAGGGGTGTGTTTGTGAATGAATGACGTGTATATGTCGTGGCATTATGCGGTTTGCAGGGGGGCGTCCAGCGTGAGGGGGGATGCTTGGCAGGAGACACGGGGTCTGGAGGTAGACATGGGAACAACAACCCATGCTCTATAGACCACTTTGAAGTGTACATGGTCTTTGGCACCTCTTGGCCTTTATCGCTCCCTGACAGCTCCACTTGCCAGCACAAGTACCCCGGTGCGAACTGCCTTTGATAGGGCGGGGGGTGGATTGGGGCGGTGGTCGTGCAGACATGACACAGGAAGACTCGTGAATGGAGACACACTTATGTGGATTGCAGGGGGGCGTCCAGCGTGAGGGGGGATGCTTGGCAGGAGACACGGGGTCTGGAGGTAGACATGGGAACAACAACCCATGCTCTATAGACCACTTTGAAGTGTACATGGTCTTTGGCACCTCTTGGCCTTTATCGCTCCCTGACAGCTCCACTTGCTAGCGCAAGTACCCCGGTGCAAACTGCCTTTGATAGGGCGGGGGTGGATTGGGGCGGTGGTCGTGCAGACAAGACTCGTTTGCCGCAGGGCCTCACCAAGGAGAGGCCATCTAACTGCATGTAAGAGGCAGGCTGCAGGATCTAGTACATGGAAGGCAGGGGGGTGAGTTTATAAATACCTCACCCTCCCAGGAGAATATATGGGTGCAGTTCACCCTGGAGACCCTGGATGCCTAGGCAGTTAGTCAGCAGCAGGCTGGCCTGTGGTGGCAAGGCGGCACGGGCCAGAGGGGGTCATCTCTGTACCCGGTGCCCAAAAGGATGATTTATTATGATCAACCATATAGATTATTTACCTATAACCATGTTTTGTATCAATAAAATCCAACGGCCTTTTATTGCCAACGCTTGAACAAAGTGGTGTGGTAAGTATTTTTGGGGGAGGAGGCAAGGCCGGGAGGCTTGATGCCAACCCGCAAAATAACATATGTATGTCTGCTGCATATGGGTTCAACGGTTATGTGGATTGAAGGTGGGCGGCCAGCGTGAGGGAGGATGCTGGCCGGAGACATGTGGTGTGACAAGACAAGGCACAGGAAGACTATTCAATGGAGACACACTAGATTCATTTAAAAAATCAAAACAACCATTGTTAAAATATATGTTGGGTTTTATTTTAGATCTTAATTTCAATTGAACATAAATAATAAACATTACACATTGTAAAGTTCCGGTTGCAGCACATCCAGGGAAAATCCGCGGTATTTTCCACTGTCGCTGGGGAAATGTTGTCTAATGGCAAGTACCGCACAGGCAGGTATTACTCTCCGAACGCGGTGTCCGAGCCTCCCGTGAAGCCACCAAGTGAAGCAACGATAGGCCACCAGCCTGTACCACCTGTGAAAATGAAAGATGCAAACTGTATTAAAATGACAAAACTTTCTTATCAATGTCGATTCAGGTAAAAAATGTCTTTCTGCTTTGAAAAAAATTCTATCTAGAAAATGCACAATATGGAACCAATTTACATGCGTTCGAATGATATGTAGATGTAATTTTATATGTGGGAGACGACCATGAAATAGTAGTGGCATCACTGACATCACAACCAGAGTATACTTACTCGTTACTCGGATTACGCGGACGAACAGTGCCGCGAAGTTCGTGCATAAGCACCATCATCATCCTCAACACGGTCCGTGAGAGGCAGGCTTCCCTGAACTCTGGCAGCTCGGTGATGCATTGCGGACTTGGCTCGCCTTCCGAAATGTAGGCCAAGCACCCGGAATTTTCACGGCAGCAGCAGTTCTCCTCCTCAGTTGGCATTAGCTCGCACCGATTGCACGTGCACCAGGTGGAGACGCCGTCCATGCGACATGGTCCAGGCTCTTCATCCGTTGACTGGTCCTCCCAACTGCCGTCCGAATCCCCATCGTTTTCGCGTGCTTGCCTTTCCAGTAGTTCCTCCTCGGTGTACTCGGGCTTGTACATATACGGCATTATTGTAGCCATTGTGTGGTAAAGAAAATAAAATAATTTACAGAGATGGTACAGGTGTTCACAAGGCCTAGAAGCGGCGAAGGTAGCTGACCAGAGCACAGAAACGAGTCACAGAATACTCAAAGTAACACAGAGAGAGTAATGGAATCGAAAATCTGCTGCTGTGTGTTGTGAAACGGTGTGTTTATACTTATTGAGGAAAGAGGCGTCCTGCCATTTCCATGGCGACACTTCATTAGCTGAGGCGCAGCGATTGTTGACACGAAACGTGCTTTGGCGTTGGGAAATGGGCGGTACGCGTCTGCTGATGTCAGGCTCAGGGGCGGGGGATTTGATTTAGTGCCGCAAACGCAGGAGAGCCAGGTCGATGGGGGGAAATGATAGGATTATCACAAAATGGCGGCTGATTTCGAGTGCGTTAATGGACGAAAAGTCGGGTAAGGTCCATAGGAAAGTTTACTACGATCTACTGATTTATGCTTAAAAACACATGGCCGAACCGTAGGGACAATAAAAAAAAGTCCCGGAACTATCCTTTAAAGATGGCCAAAAGAGAATACGATACTCTCAAGTCATTGGGCCAACTGACCAATAAATCTGGCCAGAGGGGAAACAGGAATTTTCGTTGCTCACCCTGCCAAAATTCACAGAGCGGTTCCACTTACACCCAAAGCCAAGGTACTACCTGGGGAAACAATCAGTGTCAGTCCTCCCAGAATTATGCAAGAGGAGCATGCAGATCCCACGGACGCGGTAGAGGCAACGCCTCCCGAGGTGGCACTCCACCCTCAAAAGCAGTGACTATTCGCTCCAGCTGCCCTCCCATGCCTCTCCAGTAGGAGGGTTCATATCCACCTTCACCCACGCATGGGAGGCAATCACCACAGACAGATGGGTGCTGTCCACTGTAACAGGCGGATATTGTATAGAGCTCCTCGAGCAACCCCAGAACCACCCCACACGACACAAGACCCATTCCAAGGAACACCAGCATATCCTCCTCGAGGAAGTCGCCACGCTTCTACTAAAGGACACCATCAAAGTCGTCCCGGCCAACCAGGTAAACAAGGGTATTTATTCAACTTACTTCCTTGTGCCAAAGAAAGATCTAACAATGCGCCCAGTATTAGATTTGCGCCCTGGAAACAAATATGTAAAAGCCACAAAAGTTCAGCATGACTACGCTACAAGAGGTAATCCCTCTACTAAAAAAGGGGATTACATGGCAACACTGGATATGAAAGATGCCTATTTTCATATTTCAGTGTTCCCAGTGCACAGAAGGTTGTTGCGTTTCAAGATGGCGAACCAGCACTACCAATTCAAGGTACTACCCTTCGGAATAGCATCTGCTCCAAGGGTATTCACAAAGGTACTGGCGTGGTGGCAGCGCACCTGCACAGGGAGGCAATCCCAGTGTACCCTTACCTGGAAGACTGGCTGATTACAGGGGAGTCGCCCCCCCATTCCCCCGCCCTAATTTGCAGGCACAACATTCAGAGAACTATCGATCTACTCTTCCAATTGGGCTTTTCCATCAATGAGAAAAAATCAAGCCTAGTGCCAAGCACAACCAAACAGTTCCTAGGAGCTGTCATAGACACCACCAGAGGGGTTGGTCTTTCCATCAGGGTGACCTTCAAAACCTTATGCATTTCTCGCCGGGCATTGCATAAAACCGGACCTCAATATCTTCAAGACAAGCTGAAACCCTATCACCCCCCACGTACTAAGATCAAGCTCAGCCGGACTCCTAGTCATACCTAAAACAAACTCAGTCAGGTTAGGCAGATCATCATTCTCAGCCTTGGCTGTGGAACACACTCACACCCCACATCTGCCTAACTGAAGATCTAATGTCCTTCCCTAAATTACTGAAAACTTGGCTCTTCCCCTAAAACCAACCCTGTACTCAAACTAACTCAACCTGAATAACAACATCTCAATGACATCAACTCAACAATCTACTAGATCTTGAATAACAATAAGACAATAACAATACAACATCCAGATCCAAGCGAGAAATCGACAACTAATAACCGCTAATGTAAACTAAAAGGTCAAACAGGATAGAATGGGTAAAGTAGATCAATGCAGTGAAGTGGATAAAAAGAATAAATAGTACGAAAACAGTAATGCAGCTTAAATTAATGAAATGGATGTAATGATTGCAATGGTCAAAATGAACAAAATGGACGAAATGAATGAAGTGAAGAGGTTGGAAAGACGAATACTGGAGACTGATGAGTACACAGACAGATGGCATGGAATATATGAATGCACGGCATAAATGAAAGTACAGAATAGACAATTCAAGTACATGAGATGGATGTAGTACATGAAACAGATAGAAAGCATGGAACAGATCCAGTACGTATGCCAAGTGGCGTGGCCTGAACCGATAATGCATGATGAATGAACGAAGTGAGTGGACCGTATGAAATTGGTAGAATGGATGAATCGCGTGGAACGGATGAGCGCGCCGAGCGGGTGAATGCGTTGATCCGATGAATGCGTGGAGCGGAGGAGTGTGTGTGTGGGGGGAGCGGAGGAGTGTGTGTGTGGGGGGAGCGGAGGAGTGTGTGTGTGGGGGGAGCGGAGGAGTGTGTGTGTGGGGGGAGCGGAGGAGTGTGTGTGTGGGGGGAGCGGAGGAGTGTGTGTGTGGGGGGAGCGGAGGAGTGTGTGTGTGGGGGGAGCGGAGGAGTGTGTGTGTGTGGGGGGAGCAGAAGAGTATGTATGTGTGGGGGGAGCGGAAGAGTGTGTGTGTGGGGGAGCGGAAGAGTGTGTGTGTGTGGGGGGAGCGGAAGAGTGGGTGTGTGGGGGGAGCAGAAGAGTGTGTGTGTGTGTGTGGGTGGGGGGGGAATGGAGGAGTGTGAGTGTGTAGAGCGGACAAAGTATGTAGAAGCTACTGGTGTAATATGTGAAAGGTACGGGTGAAACATGTGGATGGGGTGCATAAAACAACTTAGAATTAACGGAAATGATTGGAGTACATGGAACAGATCCGATCGCATGGGGCTGACTGGATTGCATGGGGCAGACTGGAGTGCATGGGGCGGACTGGAGTGCATGGTGCGGACTGGAGTGCATAGAAGTGCACGACGTTCATGGAACGGTAGGAGTGCACGTAACGTTTGAAAGAGCATGTAAACCATCATATCACATCACCATGCTTACTCTCTTCCTTACACCACCATTCAACTAGAACACAGAGATACTATGACACCATTCGGTACAGCTGTTCTCATACTAACATCTGCCTCATACCCCCCATCACTCTAACTAAACACTGCTGGTTTCACACCCTCCAGCCAGGCGTTCTCCTCAGGCCTAACGCAGCCAGAACCGGTCTGGATAAAACCTACCAGAACGAACACATACTCTTGATCTCTTGACCACCACACTTACCGCTATGAAGCAGCTACTACATGAATACCACACCAGCTGCACACATATCTGGTGCTCACATGCACTTTTGACTCTCTCTACTCTCTCTACTGACTTGAACTTCGGTTCCCGAGGGCGTTCAACCTACCAGCGCCTTGAGACTATACCAATGGTACATAAGGCGCAATATAAATGCAAAGTAACATAACATAACAATTCATCCCGTACCTGTGAAAGTATTTCTTCCTACCACAGTCACACTCCCCAATTTGGGTGCAGGTGCTTGCTGAGCTCCTGTAGTCATATTCCATTGTTGTACCATGGCCTGCTGTGTCTGTGCTTGCTGAGTTTGTACCTGTTGTGTTTGCATGGGTACTTGCTGAGATTGTCTTTGTGGTGATTGCATTTGTAATGGTGCTTGCTGCATTTGCTGTGGTTGCAGTGCAAATCTCTAAGCCTGTGTGTGATCCTGGGCATAATACTCCTGCGGTTCTGCATTATATTGCGGAATATACCCCATATCCCCTCTTGGAGCTTGCCAATGTTTCTTCATGCCTCCTCTGCTTCTACAGGTTCTCACTATGTGTCCTATTCATCTGCAATTCCAGCATTGTTGCGACTGTCTGCCATTAAATCCTGCTCTTTCCTGAGGGCTTTGAAATCCCCCTTCTCCTCCTTCTCTAGGCCCATTTCCTCTTCCCGTTGGCCAACAATTGTACCCACTATGTTCTGTGGGATACACTATGCTGTTTTGCTGCACTGATTGCATCTCCTGTGTCACCCCACCCTCATTACTCGCCAATACAGCTGCTATTTTTGACAACTTTTTCTCTACTATCTTTGCTTCCTCCTGTTTTCTACTCTTGGCGTCCTTCTTATTCATCTCCTGCATCAATCAGCAATCATGCATGATCGTATTTCTGGCCATGGCTTTGTTTCCATTCCCACCTGGTTCTTCATCTGCCGTTGCACTGGCTTGGGCAGACCCTGACACAAAACGTGGTAAAATAATGGCACTATTTTATCCCACGGTTCACGCATTTTAAGACGCTATCTCTGTTGTCTTGATTATAAGCGACGGGGTCTTCAACCTCCCCCATTTTCCTAGTCATAATCTCACTCATATCTGATGAATCAGGGTATTGTACTCTGAGTGCCCACCATACATCTGCTGTGCAATTATTAAATGGCGCTCCATCATGTGTCATGTCTTGTGCAGTCGCACCTGCATATCATGCTTGTTTCCAAATGTCGTCAGCTCTCTCCCCTATAAAGGCTGCCAGCAAGCCTTTTATGTCACCTATGGCTAACGTCAATTCTGATGTCTCTCTCTCTAGCTAATTAATCAATTTTCCTGCACTGGAAGTTAAACTCTGTAATTTACATCTTAAATTATCTTTATCCATTTATGGCCACAGTATATATTGTGGTTGTCCTCCCCCTTTCTCTAATAATGGGAATTGTGAAAATCCTGGTCCGTACTCATACATGCCTGCACTTCTTGTTCTCCAGGCAGGGCTAGTCTCACCCATTTGTCTCCTTCCTGCTAGTGCCCTTAATCTGCTTACATAAGGCAGGGATATGTCCACTGTACTGCACGATCGTGCTTGTGGTCGCTCAGTGTATGGTGCTGGTTCTGGTGTTTTCTCTTTGGGGTCCTCTAAATCTGACCATTTTACCCCTTGTACTACACTAGATTTGTTTGAAAATCTGCATGCGCCCTCCCTTCACGCTCGCTCGTTTTCTTCCCTTTCTTTGTCTGACATCATTATGCCCAAGCTTGTATGCTATTTTCTTTTTCCATATCATCAAGCTCTAGTCCACTTAAAGACAGGTTTCTATGCTCATCTGTCTTGACGTTATGACGTCATCTAGCCTTTCTCCAGTTTCCCTTGATCGAGATATCCTTCTATATTCTCTTGGGTTTTATGCCCTTCCTTATCCCTCATTTGCCTATACAAATCCACAAGTTGTTTCTCTATGCTTTCTGTATCTCGCACACCAGCCTATGTTGGTATTCTTGGTACCCCTTGCAGCTCCCTAAGGGGCTGTTGTGACCCTCTTTCTTCCTCAAGTCGTTCTTGCGTTTCAATCGGCACTATGCTTCTGTGACAAAGATACACTATTTTGTCATCTTTTGGTCCCCTGGTTCTGTTCATTTCTTCTTCCCTTCTCTTTATCTCTCTTAATTCATCTTCATCTTGCATCCTTTGTAACATACGTTCTTTCATTCTTTGCACTTCTACCTCCTCTCTTCTCTTCTAACCTCTTCTTTTCTTTCCTCGCCTTGTACCTTCTTCGTTGTTCCCTTCACTTGCATTATCTTTTTGTCTCCTTTATATGCCCTCTCTTCTTCCCTTTCTTTCTTTGCCCGCTCTTGTCTCTCTTCCTCAAACCCCATCAATGCCCTTATCATCCAGCTTGTGCAATTGTTGTCCTCCCATCCATGCATTCTGTACTAATGTCATTCCCTTAGCTTTGTCCTTTATTTCTTTCTGTTTCCTTGAATCCTCCTCTCTCTCCATCTATCTATATTGCCTGTCCTTCCTTTCATCATGCTGTTTACTTTCATTGCGTGTCGAGATATATTTGTGTTCTCTGCTTTTACTCTCTTCCGCATTGTCCTCACTGTTATAAGCGGGGGGCTCACATGTCAGATTAATGTAGCCTGTTTCTTCTTTCAATTCCTTTAAGGGATAAAGTCCCTTATCCTCTGTGTCTACGCTCTTATTTCTAGCATCCATTCCTTCTCAGCGGGATCTTATTTCTCGCTCTGATACATTTTCCAGAATTCTAACATAGCCAACCTTTTCTGTAACTTCTTTCCCTTATATGTGACATGCAAATATGTCCTCATATGTCGTAATACTGTTTTTGAAAACAAACCCGCCTTTGGCCATGTCATAAGTGTCTTATTAGTCGTGCCTCAAACACACCCCGAATTATACTTCTTATCTTAGCTGTGTATTTCGGCAATGTTCTGCATAGGTGTAAAAGAGGAGTGTCTCCTATGATGATGATGATGATGATGAGTTCATCTCAACTGTCTATACGTACCTGACATTTTATTGTTTTCTTTATTCTATAAAATATACCACAATGATCAATTTGGGCCAGCACCATCAATCACCGCTTATTTATCCGAAAAAATGAACTATGCATATCTGAGTGCATATCCTCTCTCGTACTCTCAATGCGGTATAGGCATAATACATGGAGTCCCATTTGGGGCCCACCTCCTGCTGTTCCAGTATGACGGCAGTGAGGGGACGGGAGTTAGGGATAATGCTTCCACCTGCTTCTCTACACCTCGCTGCAGCCTTCACAGAGCTTCACTGGCCACATCGCTCACCGGGCTGGCTCCTCGCTCAGCTTTGGCGCTCCGTCTCCTGTGCTGCCGCCAGTCGCCGTACTTCGGTCTCTGTTCTCTACTCGGCTGTCCTCACCACAGCTGGGTAAGAAGACCACAAATTCCATACTTCTCTACCTGGCGTGGTTTTAAACTGTTGGGTCAATCAGATTCTTCCAGCTACTAGACCGCTGGTGTTGGTTCTCATCAGGAGTAATCATCATTGCTCCTTGCCTCTTCCCCGTCCCAGTTTTTGTCACATTGTTCGTTATCTGATATTGAGGAGTGCTGTTAGTAGACTTGTCAAGTTGTCAAAGGGGATGATGGCAGTATGAGGAATGGAGGGAATATCCATAAGAGGGGAAAGGGGGATACCATATTCACCCTGATGATGTCATGTCATCCCCCCGAGTGTCGCCTCCCCCGTGTGATTCTCCCTCAAATAGCCCCACCCCCCAGGGTCAGGATCAGGTAGTGGCTTCCATCCCCTGGCCACATGAGGAGAGGCTGGCTCAAGGAAAAGAGTGATGGCATCATCAGATTCATCACACCTTTCACTGACCAGATGCTTGCTTAGTGCACTTACATTGCTCCCTTTCCAGTGTTCTCAGCACACTGGTACCCAACCCCTAGAGCTCGCTTTTAACTCTTGCAATATTGTCTGCACACTGCCTTATGGGCGGTGCAGGCGGCAGGACCAGTGAGGGACACCAAACCCCAATATTAATTTTGGAAGGCATTATGCCGCATTTATTAAATTACTTACATCATCAATATGCAACACGAGCCATACATCAAATACATCATCAGACGCTTACATCATCAATTACATCATAAATTGCATCACCATTACGTATTAGAGCATGAGGGGAGTACCAATGGCCATTGCCCCCCCCCACGCTTCAGGATGGGCCTGAGGGAAATATGTGACCCCCCTAAACCGACCACACACCCAGACCCACTCTCCCTTTTGCACAGACCAGTGAGGTCTGCTCTATGAGCCCCTGACCCACACATCACTGTTCCGTGCTGAACCTAGGACCCTAACGTAAATCAGCAATAAATCTCTCTTCCATTGACCTAAAAGGTTGAGCCCCTTACTGAATTCAATGCAATGTGCTCCAACCTACTGCAACCCACTCTCCACCTTCTGATATAAAGGGTGGGCGGGTGGGAAAATGACAGAATGCTGCCTCGGCAGCACACTTGTAACAGGCAGAGAGAAGAGGGGGGGACCGTGTGCCCCCTCCTCTTACACCCCCTCGCCCCCATGTCCCCTTGGCACCACACTTCTGGAGCAGGGCGGTGGTGCCTGCAAGTGACGTCATCATTCCGCCCGGCACTGGGCTGATCCACCCCATATAGGTGCTCCTCCCAAGTTGTCCGCCATCACTCCTCCCAATCCGCTGGCCTGGCAAAATGTCAGGGCTGCATTTGTGGGCGGTGCAGGTGACGGGGCCAGTGAGGAACACCAAACACCAATATTAATTTTGGAAGGTATTAAGCCGCATTTATTATATATCTTACTTCACCAAAATGCGACAAGAGCCCTAAATGAATTACATCATCAGACGGTTACATCATCAATTATGTAATCAATTACATCATCATTACGTACTAGAGCGTGGGGGGGAGTACCAATGGCCATTGCCCCCACACTGCGGGATGGGCTTGACAAGGACCATCTAGAAATAAGAACAACTTAACCACTGGCCCGGAGGGGGCAACTCTCATTCTACATGGTCACTTCCCACATAACACCGAACCCCCCCCCCGCCCCCCTGGTCCAGCCCCACCACAGAGTGCGTCCCGTTGACCACCTTCCCCTACTGGGGAACACTCCCGCTCGTCACATGGCAACCTCGCTGGCACCTATATCCAGACTGTGACAACCCAATACCTCAGAAACCACTCCCAACACATGTCGACCACACTGACCCCCACACCAACCTGTGGTGTGGCAGGTGCCCCTATGGCAACAACACTGCAGTCTGCTGAGCATCTCCAAGGACATGCCTATGAATGTATTAGACTACGAATCTAAAATGTGTGCGTATTCTATGTTCAACTTATATGTTCTATTTATATATGCTTTGTAATGTAATACCTTCATGTAACCATTGTCTCAAGATACGGGCCCGGTAGCCTTCAGGCCTGGTTTGCGCTATACAAATGAAACAAATACAAATACAAACCACTGATCCATCTTTGGAGCCTACTGTGATCCAATGGTGTCCTGGCCAACAGTCCCCGGTGTGCCAGGCCCTGAGAAACGATACCCTGGGAGCACAACGGTCTGCATCCAGCACCCCCAGATCTCGATCTCCCAGCCCCCTGCAGACCATCCCTGCCCTGAAGCCACCCCCAAGCTCACTCCAAGTGGGAACAAAGGTACCGAAGGCTTCGGGCACCAGGGTCGCTGCCAGGTGGCAAGCATCTGTGAAACCTTTTTAGGGCAATGTGATACAGGGCAATGATAGCCTATTTTGGAACAACCAGCATGGACATCTCCATAACAGTGGCAGTATTTGCATTGTTATACACAACCGGTGTATGTGTGCTCTATTCTAGTGGCACTACTGGCATATATTGACACAGCCCATATGAAAACCTATCCTTAGAGTGGTAATATTGGCATTATTGGGTACAATCAACATTAATGCGTTCATACAGTGGCAATACTGCCATATATTGCCACACCCTGCATGAAAGTGTCTTGTTGTAGTGGCATTATTGGCATTATTAGACACAGCTACGTTTAATCTGTTCTTACAGTGGCCTCATTAGCATTACTGTACACCCAGCATGACAATGTCTTCTTACAGTGGCAATGTTGGCATTATTGGGCAAAGCCAGCATAAGTGTGTTCTTAGAGTGGCAATACAAGCATATGTTGTGGGCACATGCATCCTGAATATGTGCTTGCCCGTGCTGGCATATATTGTCGGCATATGCAGCATGGCGTTTGTTTTAAAATGGGCATGTACAATACACATGTTGCATCACATCTAAGTAAGCACTTAAAAGACACACACTATCTAAACATGAAAATAATAGATATTGGGCCTGATTCATAGAAGGGTTTTATAATGGCACACTCCCACAGGGAAACACTGTGAATCTGGCCCATAGTAAGGATTAAATACATTGGAATGATCTCTGATGTCCCAAAATACAATGCAAGTGTCTGTTTCAAGCAAGAAAAGTGAACATTTAGAGAGAACAGTAATAAATCAGAAAGTGTATCACTCATAGTAAAATCAGTGTGCCAAGCCTAAAGAAAATCCACTTGCCCACTTGCATAATCAAGTTATCTCGGTGTATTCTCAGCAAACTGTATGCTTTGAATCTAGGTGCGCTTTAACACAGCATATATTGCCACACAGTCTTTGCTTTGAATATAGGTGTATTCTGAACATTTTGAATGCTGTGAATCTGGGTGTATTCCCAGCACAGTCTGTGTTCTGAATATAAGTGTATATTAATGCAGTCTGTGTAGTCCACGCCTTGAATCTAGGTGTATTTCTACACAACAGTGTATGTTTGTAATCTAGATGTTTTCAACACAGTGCATACTCTGAAGCCAGGTGTAATTTCCCACAATAGTGTATGCCTTGACCTCAGGTGTATTTCTCAGCACATTATATGCTTTGAATCCAGCTGCATACCCCCGGACAGTGTAAGTATGGAATCCAGGTAAATCCTCCCTACTTCATCACTGCTTGTCTCAGGCAACGTTGCAACACAGCCACTGTTGAAGTCAGGTGAACTCTCACAATATAAACAAGTCTTAACACATGCAATATTTCGATTCCTATTTGCATGATCTGTAGTAGCAACTGGATGACACACTGCTTTGCACTGTAGTTGTCATTGTGACAGGACTGAACCTAGATGAGCCTAAAATCTAAATTTAAATTATTACTAATAATTCATATTTTTACTAATATATACTAATATGCAGAGAATGTTATACTCAGGGGAACACTAACAACTCTAACGCTACTGAACGCGCTTAAACCTGTTTTATCCCCAACACAGACAGTGGCCAACCCAAGTGAAATCTTACAATATAAAGAATATAAATATTGCTGCCACTGAAGTATCTCTGATAGCAGCAGGACGCTCCGCACTGCATCAAACTCTGCCACCCTGACAGTGCTTCCGCACATAGCTCAGACCCGACTACAACAATTAGTCGCCAACAATAATCTGGTCACCACAGGAAGAATACCGTCAATGTGAACCAGATACAACCTTCATCCCACCGTAAGAGTCACAACCACACAGGACCCAACAAGGGAATCAAACAACTAACCACCACAGGTAGGCTATCGCCTCTGTGAACAGGACACAACCGGACACAACCAAGGGACCCAGGAGGACAGATAGCCACACGGGACACCAAAAGGAAGACACACACCCAGCCAAACAAATAACCCAGACAAAACAGGAACCCACAAAAGGAGACAACCGCATCAAGAACCCACAAGAGAACTCAAAACCACAGGAAAGCTAACACCTACGTGAGCCAGAACCATATACATCATGACCCAACCAAGGAGCCTCAAAAGAAATGAAAAACAGGTGCACAGACAAGAACTAACCAAAGGAGCCACTCACAACTTCTAAACCCAATTCAAATACAATAGCCAGCAAACAGAGATTACCCACAGGAAGCACAAGCGATAATTTGAACCACTGTTTTTAACAGGGCGGTTTGGCCATTGTGTACCCCATACTATTATAACACCACCAGTCACTTAAGTAAAGAGCAAACCCAAGGAACAACAGGAAGACCTTTGCAACTGCAGATGCCACATAATCTAGAAATCCACAGGTTCCCACAAGAGAAGATCAAACCACAGAATCACAGGAAGGTCTTTGCACTGTGAACCCGACACCAACATAACTACAGATTGATAGACAACCCATAGGAAGACACAGAATATGCCATGCACCAGGAAAGTCTGATGCACAAGAAACTACCAAAACAGTACAAGCGAAATTCAACAATCTCGGTCTACCACATCGTGATACAGACACACATGAGAGGACAACATGCCCACATGCCCAACTGAAAGAAAGTCATCCACAAGATCGAGACCGAAATCTCTCTACTACCTAACACCCTACCTGTCAGCAACCACCCACCCGGACAGTGACCGACAATCAAGAACACTAAACACATCATTTGGATAACAGGACTCCACTGAGAAAGTTGTGAAATATACAGAAACAAAACAAAAGAAAACAACTCCACTACACTATACATCACAAAAAACGGGCACGACCAAAGGCACCCTCAGCTGCAACAAGGAGAGGATTAAAAAGAAGACATCAATCCAATACAGAACCTAACTGAACTACTTAATAAAGAAATAAACGTCACAGAACTAAACTTCCAAACCAATGGTAATAATGAACGTCGGCACAACGATCTCCAAAAGACACAGCCAAAGACCAAAGACTGCAATAAAAAAAACACTGCAACTTAATCAACGCCAGATTGCTGTCCAAGCACACAACAGAAATGTACAATCTACTATGCGATAGAGGGATAGACATCCTATTTCTCACTGAAACCTGGCTAACACAAAACTACGAAGGTATAGTTCACAGCTGCTTTACTGACAACTTCTAACTAAAGCAAGCCAATAGAGAAGGAAAAAGGACATACAAGGACCATCTAAAAATAAGAACAACCCAACTACTAAACATCTCAAACTGTGAATCACTTGTCATACATCTTTCCTCAGACACCCAGGTGATCAATGACATTATGGTGGATGGGTGCTAAATGCAACTGCATGCTGTGCCCAGAACTCAACCTTTCGAGTGAAAATTACAGAGCACCACCCACTAAGAATTGAGGACCGTGAGCCAAAAAATGAAGCAGTGCAAACTGACTATTGACAGGTCCCATATCATTACAATCGATTTGGGAGAAAGTGTGCCAAAGGAAGGCTTACAAGCAAGACTATTCCAACTTGCATGTTGCTGCAGTTGTCATTATGGATTCACTATTTCGGAATGCCACTACTCCCCTCTAGCTCTTGAGCCTACCTGATGATGTTACGGTTGCACCCCCATTGAGAAACCATTCATTGCAGAGGGTGTGAGGGCAAGGGGGTATCAGAAACCTGCATGTCTGGAGCAACGATTTGGGAGCCACAGAGTTTTACTGATTCTTGTTAAACAGCATTTTGTCCTGCCTTTATTTCCCCACATAAAGTAGCATACCAGGACTGCAGTGTATTGTGTGCTTCAACTGTGTGCTTGTTTGTCATTATCAACAATTGTACTTATTTCCTGTCTGACATTGCAGTGTAGATGGTTACAGGTTTGAGGTTTTCCTAATCTCGGAATGAAAGGGTTAGGTGGAGGCACAATCCACTGCTTCTTGGTCAGGTACCCAAGAGCTCTGGTGAAGGATCCCAAATTGGATAACGTGTCATATATCTTGTTTGTTCCCTGGATATGGTCATACCTAGAATTCCTTCCCTAGATTAGCTTAAGGGGATAAGTGAGTGGGAAGAAAGGGGATACGGTTGCAATGCTGAATAATTCTTGAATGGCCTTTTCATAATTATAATCCTTTTAATTAGGCTTATTTCTGGAGCATTAAAAATATACAATTATCCAACAGGTAAAATTTTATCAAGAGTAATTGAAAACATGCAAAATACAAAAACCATCCCATCGTCCAAATTGATAGCTAAAATAAAAAAAGAATGGTGATCATTTTCAATAAGACTTATTTCTTCATCCAGATCCTGCAGACTTTTTTTCTAGACTGGAGTTGGCAATGCACTCCCCAAGCGCACGTTATAAAATTAGCTACAATAAAAGTGAGCAGATTCAAATATGTTTGAGGGCACTCCTATATTCTATCAGAATGGGTGAGCTTCAAAGCTTTGCCACTGGAAGCTTTCCTCACGCCTCTTAAGCACTCTCTTGTGCACCTCCTTCTAAAGAAGGCCTCGACCAATCCTTCCTCTCTAGCTAACTATCACCTGATCTCCATCACTCCTTTCCTGGGCAAACTCCTGTAAAAGCTGGCCATCTCCCAGCTTAATCTACATACTGAATCTGTTGGTTGCCTCCATGACCTGTCAGAAGCACAGAACTTGCTCTCCTGAACACCCGTGAAGACTTACTCTCCAATATTGACTCAAATCTCCTTTCTGTCCTCATTCTCCTCAAACTATCCTCTGCTTTTAACACAGTCAACCATGCCATCCTGCTCAATCCTCTCCACAATAAACATGGTATTGCTGATCAGGCCTTGGCCTGGCTAACCTCCTTTCTCACCGACCGACCCTGTCAGGCCCAACTCGGGTCTTTCCTCTCTTCTATAACTCTCTCTACTTGTGATGTTCCCCAGGGGTCTAACCTCTCTCCCTGGCTCTTCAACCACTACCTGTCACCGCTTGCCCACTGCATTGCTACCTTCGGCTCCAATTTTTAATGTTATGCGGATGACACTTAGCTCTCTTTCCGTCTCCCCTCAGCCACCTCTGCTTCTTCTCTCATACCAGACTGTCTGGCCGCAATTCAGGAATGGTGTGCTGCCAATGATGTCTGCCTTAATGCCAGTCAGACTGAGATCTTCCACATTGGGACACCCGCTCCCTTCTTGCCTCTCTCTCTGGCGGCCCACTCTGGGCCTTCTTCCTGCTCCTTTCTGTGAGGCTAAGAACCCTGGTGTCATCTTTGACTCCACTCTCTCCTTGTCTCCTCCCATCTCTGACTTCTCTAAGAAGTCAAACTATCAGCTGCACCTCCTCAGAGGTATTCTTCCTTTTCTCACTTTCCTCCAGAAGCTCACTGTCTCCAGAGCTCTGGTCCTTTCTAAGCTGGACTATTGCAACAGCCTCTTTCTAAATCATCCTGCCTCTACTCTTGGACCATTACAACTTATCCAGAACAGGACTGCAGGACTTGACCTTGGTCTCAAGCCCATGGATCATATCTCTCCAGCTCTGAAATCTCTTCACTGGCTCCCTGTTGCTGCAAGGATCAACTTCAAGACCCTCTGCATCATCCACAAGGCTTTCTGGGGGCTGGGACTGCACCACCTGCAACCTTCTCTTCCAAAACATCTTCCTTCTCGAGCTCTCCACTCATCCACCTCCAACTCCCTGAGGCTCAGTTGCTTCTCCAAGCAGAGAGTTGGGGGCAGATCGATCTTCTCCGCTAGGGCCTCCTTCTGGAACAGCCTCCCTGTCTCTCTCAAACTTGAGTAGAACCACCTCCGGTTCCGGAAGCAACTGAAGACCTTCCTTTTCGCTTCCACTCTCTCTCTTCCTCTCCGCTGCTGATGCACCGGACTGCTCTGTGCACTGGTCACCTGGTCACCCTCTGAGCTTGGGCCCAGGCTCCTGCATGTCCAGTTGCTCTAGCACTGCCTCCGGGCTCCGCAGCACTTAAGGGTCTGTATCTGCAACCCCACAGTCCCTTCTATCTGCACTTATGAGTCCCCCACTGGCTGCACTTGTGAGTTAACTGCACTTCTCCCTTCCCCACCCCCTGGCACTTCTCCCCTTCCTTCTTATCTGCACTTGCCCAATCTGAATGACACAAAGCCTAGTAAGATCGTTATTTTGTCCTCCCTTTGTTTACCCCTCCTTGTCACACTTAGAAACCCTTGTGTAGAGGCACGTTTCAAATATCATATCAATATAAAAAGAAATCTCACCAATAAAAAAAAAAGTCCTACTGGATGCCGTCCTACCCAGCTCCTCTTCCTCATGTCAATAGTAAGCTTGCTTCTGAGCTGGAGCAGCACACGCATCCACATTCATCAATGATCATTCATATAACATTAATTCTTCACTGATCATTCATATATCATTAATTCTTCATTCACTTTCATATTCCCATACACACACATCAGCATTCATATGGCATAATTCATTCTTTGTTCACTCTCTATTTACACACGCATCAGCATTAGTACGGCATCATTCAGTCTTCTTTCACTCTCCATTCACACACACACATGCATCAGCATTCATAAGGCATAATTCATTCTTTGTTCACTCTATTCACATGCACACTTCAGCATTCATACAGCATCATGTATTCTTTAGCAAAATGAAAAGGGGATGGCTGGAAGGTTTTGAGTTAATCATAAGAACGGGCACAGCTCCAGGCATCCCTCCAGACCATTGTTTTTCAGCCTGTGAAGCTATTACAGAAGGGGAAGTCCATAGCAAATCAGGCCTGGTCCCACCCCTAATGGGTGCTAAGTCACATCCCTTCTGCACAAGACCACAAGTATCCCCATTCATGTTCCGGCCTTGTTGGGCATCATCAGTGAGAAGGAGGCTCGGGACCCATGCCTGGGCATACCCGTCCCACTTGCATTGACTTAAGCAAAACAAAAAGGTGATGGCTGGAAGGTTTTGAATTACTTTTAACAATGGCTACAACTCTGGGCAACCCCCCAGACCATCGTGGTTTAGCCTGGCTGGCCTGCTCCTTTTGGGGTGGGACCATGCCTGATTTGCATATGGTTTATCCCCTTTCATAATGGCTTGACGAGCGAATAACGATGGTCTGGAGGGTTGCCCAAAGCAATGCCAGAGGTTAAGATTAATTCTAAACCTTCCAGCTATCACCTCTTTTGTTTTGCTATCATTCATTCTTAATTCACGCTCTATTTATGTTATGTTATCGGATATTTGTAAGGTGCCTATACAACAAATGGCGTTTCAAGGCACACATGATTCAGCATTCATTTGGCATCATTAAGGTCCAGTCTATGAATTGTTACTGTTAATATTTACCTATGTGGAAAGTGAGTCTTTATTTAAAATAGCAGACTGTGTGAGCTGAATACCTTAAATAGACTTTTAATTTTGGCAGATAAGGCATAGTGAGATAAAAGGATTTGGCTGGGAGCTCACACTTTGGTTAAGTGGAGATGCAGGGATCTAAGACTAGTCTGCAATTTAGAAACTTGAACACATCTAGTCCCAGAAAAAAGTGGGCGGACACTGTCAACAAACATGTATCCCCAGCATTGAAACACATTCTGTATAGGTGCATTATAAAACCCAATAAATAATTAAATACAAATTGTGCCCTGTAAATCAGCACAGGGCCAGAACTAGAGAAAATAACCCCCAGCCCCCTCCCAGTCTCCCGGACTGTAACCTCTCCTGTCATACCCTGGGCAATTATTAATCGCACTTGCCCTCTAATCCTTTCCCATCTCACTCCCACATTTGGCTTTCAACAATACTGTTTTATAAAGATAACCTGAAAAGTACACACACCTTAGTAAAGTACTCACATAAATATATAAATCCTTATGGAAATATGCTAGTTAAAACGTTTACAATTGTCGCATTATTCTCCCACCTTGACACGTTGCCTCATTAGTACAACAAAAAGGAAGCCTCGTACATGGCAGCAGCACAGCCCCTTTTGAAAGCAATATCCCTTGATATGCTGGAAGGAGGCAGCTGGTGCCTGCAGCGGCCCTATGATCGCGAGACCCCGGTCAGCCGCATGGACTGCCAATGCCTCGGACCGGCGCTGATATCCAGACTGGTTTGAAAGTCACTTGAACATACGTTTGGGTGGTATAGTGGGTGGTGTGTGGATCTGTGTCAGTGACCGAGGGTTGGCAACACATTGAGATGCACCTGGAGCTGTCAGCAGGTGCTGGAAAGGAGTCACACTAGAGTGATGGGACAACGAGCAGTGGAGAGGGCAGATATGGGGAGTCTGCAACGTGTAGGACAGATTTCCTGTGCCAATGCCTGGTGCCCAGCCCACGAGCTGTGGGCATAGGTACGTAATTTCACCAAAATGCCAAGAGTAGCTGAAGTGATATCACACGAACCTTGAACTCTGATGACATCACAGGAAGAGTTGTCATTTGACCCCACCCCGAAGGGACATCACGGGAAGTGATAGAACAAAACCTTTCACCCCTTGAAAAAACAGGAAGTGGCATCACATAGCATTGTTCCTAAGTACACTACGAAAAATATGGTTACAATAACCCTATAATGTGATATACATTTCATTCAAGAATGGATCACCATATGTATCGTTAATATCAGTGTATATAGGTCCTAATTACTGTGAATGCAAGCAGACGTCCAAGGCCAAATGATAATGATGTGTTATTATATAGCACTTTATGTTTCAGCACTTTATATAGAACAAATATACATACAATATCATCCAGCCTGTGTTGCTTCTCATTTATCAACTGCAGAAGCATGAAACGCTGAGTGTGCCTTACTGGGATTTGAACCCGCAACATGCAGATCACACACACACACACACACACACACTGTTGCATCTTATCGGCTATGGCTATCTTATCCAGTGCTTTAAGTGGGCCGGGGCCAGGCCGCAGCAGTCTCCAAAAAGTGGGGTTGAGCCGTGGCCCTGCCGGGGACCCCGGGCACACCGCACGCAACATTGGTGGGATGCATTATCCCGTCATGAAGTCAGGCTAGCTGACAGAAGTGGCAGCCAACCACAGCGATGCTGTGCCTGCCTGCCACTTCTGTTAGTCATAGTAACTGCCTCTGGTGACCCCTCGCGCGAGGGGTCATCAGAGGCAGTTACTGTTCCTTTGTTTCCCCAGGTCACCGAGGCGTCTTTAAATCTCGGCGAACCTGGGAATTCCTCGACATTTTAGAGGTTTATGAAAGATGGCTTGAAAAGTGCACAATTCAAGCCATCTTTTTTAAAGCTTTGCCGACGGACAATTGTGTCCGTAGTCAAAGCTTATAAAAGATGGCTTGAATTGGTACTTTCATAGCCATATTTTATAAACCCGAAATGTTTTAAGAAAATGGCCTGAAAACTAGGCAAACCGTAAGGTATGCATTTGTGTGCATACCTTACGATTTGCGTACGTTTTAGGCCACGCTCCCCACAAGCCGCACCCCCAAATGAGGGCCCCCCCCCCCTCGATTTCTTACCTCACTTAAAGCCCTGATCTTACCTGCTATAGTCAAATGAGCAATTAAATATCTGAATGTTCTCAAAGTCAGAAGGCAAATTACACTCTGTAGTGGATACCATTAAACTGGTAACTGAGATTTAACAGTAAACCAGTTCACCTGCAGGTCTGATACAAAGTTGGCAACATGTCAAACCTGCGTGGATCTACGTTTCAGGTTTCAGAGGTTGGCAAAATACATACCAGTGGGAGATTCATAACTGTATTAAAGAATTTAGAGTAGTGCAGGAAAAGCAGCGCACACTCACAAGCATCCCGTACTCGGGGCACTCGTTACCTCATACATGCAAAAAAACATCCTGAACAGCATGCCATGGAGATAGGAGGCACATTGCAACAAAGCATTTATTGTGGCACAATGAAATCAAGGGCCACTTTATGTGCTGTGGTCAAACATTTCTACACTGTGCACAAGCTTGTAGGCACAAGGATCTTGTTATTGGGGACACAGAGATGGAATGTCTTGTGATGATCGTAGCAGACACAACAGCAGAAAAAAACATGCTATAACTGCAACTTGCGAAGAAAAAGCAAAATACATAGTCTGAAACTGATGCTTATTCTACTCTAAATGCTTTTTGGAGGTTTTTGGCTGCATTGTGAATTTGAGGTGTTTAAGAACAGACTAAATGAGTGACTCGCCCCCTGAAGTGTGCCTAAAATAAACCTTTAATAAGTCTAAGCAATTATTGTATAGAATTCCAGAAAGACACATTATTTGTTATTCCTATTCTTTCTTATTTAGGGTCACTGCTCAAAGTGTTAAACTTGTGGAACCCCCTGTTATTTTTTAAGAGGCCCGCACAAGAAAGCCAACCCCCCCTCCCCCCCAGAAACAAAGAGCCACATGGCGTTTGCCACAGCCCCAGAGATTGCAATTCCAAAAGAAATCAAGAAAAAAAAAATCAAAGGAAAATATTTTTTTATGGGTAGCAAGGGAGACCACAGGGGTAGCAGTGGTGCGGCCCCCATGTGACGTCATATGATGGCAGCCAGAGAGGGATCTTTCACTGGCGGGATGAAAGAAAAGAAGGGTGCTGACATGTGCTGCAGAGTGATTTGGCGAGAGATCAAAGGAGCTAATGATAGAGGACTACAATTATGACCTTTTCTTCCTCACTCCGAGGATTCCATGGGAGTGCTCTGGGACAGGGTAACCAACACATGCACACGTATGCAGACCAACATGCACAAACTCCACCTCTGCAAGTAAAATCACCACCTCACACATATGCAGCGAAAACAGTGTTGTGCGCGCTCTGATGTACCTAAATAAACAATCATACACACAATAAAAAACACAATCATTCCACAGATCTACAAACGAAAACAGAATTGCACACACATGTGCAGTCAGACACATGTCATAACTAAAAAAAGACATAAACTAAGATTCCTGGCCCAGCCTGCCTGACACTGCTGCTGCCTGTTGCTGTGTCCGCCGCCTGCCCACCCGCCACTGCGACCCTCCACCTTAATGGTGTGTTTGCAGCGGCAGTCTGATACAAGTGACATTAGATTTCCAAGTGAGGTTTCTGGGCCCTCGGATCAATAGTATATCACAAATACTCATTGTGCAAGGTGTAATCTTAGCCATGATTAATTTGGCACTAATATTATTTGCTAAATAATGGTTTAGCAAATTATTTAGCAATTATTAGCAACCACCTCCCCTAACCCCCTCAAGACAGCGACTGAACAGGTCAGCAATATCGGCCTCAAATACCACCTACAGACAGAGCACTAACTGTTAGCGGACAGCCCCCCACACCCATTACTACAACACAGGACAACCAGACCAAAGCAGAACCAATGGGACATCAGCAAACAATAAAGACTAAACAACTCTCTATCTCATAATGCCACGCAAATGGCCCATTCCGAGGGAAAGAAAAAGAGAAGAAAGAACAAACACTCTGGAAGAGCAACAAGGAACCACAAATACAGAACACACCCCCGCAGTCAGGATCAAGAATCGAACCAACACTGAGAGAAGAGACGAATCCCTCTACCTAACTCCTTATCTCGCTGACAACTGGTCACCAGAGCAAACCAACCCAACCCTAGAATCAGCAACATCAAACTATACAACAAAAGCGCGCAGAAGGAGGATGAACAACACAAGAAACAACAAATTCATGACTGATGCGATAACACCCTACATCACCAAAGCAAGAAGAACCTCCAATCCACAACCACAGCTCATGGAAGACGAACCCGATGAAAACAAAAACCAAAGACAGAACCTAGAAAAACTCTTCGAAGATGCTGATGCCCCAAAATCTATACCTCAACAAGAGATTGACCACGAAGGAAACCCTAACACCGATCAGAAAACATCCTCAACAAAAAAGTCCAAATCAATCAACACTTCCAAACTCCACTGTAATCTTATAAACTCAAAATCCATGTCAAAACACTCAACAGAGATCTTCGACCTACTCGATGACAACAGCATTGACATCCTGTTCATCACAGAAACATGGCTGGACGACAACTACAAAATCACACTCCAAAGCTGCCTTCCAACCAACTTCAAAGGCCTTCAAATAAACAGAAAAAACAAAAAAGAAGGAGGCATCGCAATAGCATTCAAAGGCCACCTGAAAATAAAAACAGACGAACCGCTCATCCTCAACTGGTAATACACCTAACAGCAAGCCCAAAAACCAACGTCACATTCATCCTGGTGTACAGACCACCGACATATGATGGAGCCTTCGTCGACAACTTCATAGAAGCCATCACCAACATAGCCATCAACTACGAACACCTTATCATCCTGGGGGACTTCAACATCTGATTTGAAGACAGTAACGCCAACTCCCAAAACTCACTGATCGAACAACTCGCTACCATGAAACTACGACAACGAGTCAAAGAGGCAACACACTCAGCAGGACACACCCTCGGCACAATTTTCGCCAAGTAAAAACTCATCACCACGGCACCACTGATGCAAATACTGTGGAGCGACCATCTCATCATTCCATTCGTGATCACTCTGCCTACTGAAGTCAGCATTCATCCTCCTAACTCACAACCACCACAAAAAGAAATTGGAAACACGTCAGAGAAAGCAACCTATTCAAACAACTGGAATTAACCAGACCCTCAACTACAGAACTAGAGCTGGCTGACCTAGACGGGAATGCAGAGCTACTACACAAATGGATTGCAGATACAATCGACAAGATCGCCCCAGAAAAACCATTCACCCCATCAAAAATAAGAGCAATGGCAAAATGGTTTACCCCACTATTAAGCACCATGAACAAGGAAAACAAAAAGATGGAACTGGAATGGAGGAAAGAATACCACCCAGACAAAAAAAACTGTGTTCCAGAGACAAATCCGCACATACAAGAAGGAAATTCAAAAGGCTTATGATGACAGAATCACCAATGCCACCAACACGCAAAAAGAAATGTTTAACATCATTAAAGAGATGAGAAACCCTGCGGGCTGCGACAACACCCCAACCCCCTCAGAGAAACTATGCAACGACCTGGCAGACCACTTAAAAAAATCAATGAAATCTGACAAACCATACAAAACATACCAACCAACCACAACATAATACCAAGCGGACCTACACAGAACCTCAGCACAAACTCAAAAACCTTCCAGCAATATCAGCAGAGGCATTCGCAATGCTGGTAAAACACAGCAAGAAAGCTGGATCACCCATGGATCCCTGCCCCCCGGACATCTACAAATCCATCCTCGCACAAGGAACACCAGCAGAATACTACAGAAAGCTTCTGAAACCTATCACTAGCAACAGGAACTGTACCGAGGACCTTCAAATCAGCATATATCAAACCACTTCTGAAAAACACAAGTGGCGACATAGAAGACCTCTCCAACCACAGGCCGATTTCAAACATTCCCTACCCGACAAAACTCCTGGAAACCTACGTATATAAACTAACCCAAGACCACATACAAAAACACCACCTGCTAGATCAAGCTCAAGTCGGTTTCAGACCCGCAAGAGGAACGGAAACAGCACTACTATCCATCTGGGACGACCTAAAATCTAACGCAGACTCAAACACAACCTCAGCCTTATTCTAGTCGACCTCTCTGCAGCCTTCGACACAGTTAGTCATGACACCCTGACCACAAGACTAAAAGACATAGGCATAACAGACACAGCACTACTCTGGACTAAATCATTCCTAGCAGACAGGGCAGAAACCGTATGGATCAAATCCTTCAAATCCACTCCACAAGTTAACGACTGTGGAGTGCCACAAGGTTCCTCACTATCACCACTGTACTTCAACATCTACCAGACCCTGGTTATCAGAATCTTCAAAAAATACAACATTACGTGCCACAACTACGCAGATGATACTCAAATCATCTACAAAATCGAAGACACCCAAGCCGATCACTCACCCCTAACCGAGTGTCTAAAAGAAGTCTTCAACTGGATGAAGGCCAACAACCTGAAAATCAACCCGGGAAAGACAGAAATCATGATCATATCCAAAAACCAAGAGTATAAAACGGCCATCCCGTGGCCAACGGAAATGGGAAACGCACCATCACCATCAAAGGTAGTAAAAAATCTCGGAGTCCTGATGGACAACACCCTAACCCTAGAACCACAAATAAATGCAACAGTCAAATGTTTTTTCCTCCTCCACACGGCAAGAAGAATCCTACCTTTCCTCTCCTTCACTACTTCACGGGAAAGACAGAAATCATGATCATATCCAAAAACCAAGAGTATAAAACGGCCATCCCGTGGCCAACGGAAATGGGAAATGCACCATCACCATCAAAGGTAGTAAAAAATCTCTGAGTCCTGATGGACAACACCCTAACCCTAGAACCACAAATAAATGCAACAGTCAAATGTTTTTTCCTCCTCCACACGGCAAGAAGAATCCTACCTTTCCTCTCCTTCACGCACAAAACACTCAATATCGTCGCCCTCATCATGTCAAAAATCGACTATGCAAACAGCCTCTACCTCGGAATACCAGAATACCTCCTGAAGAAACTCCAATGGATCCAAAATACAGCAGCCAGACTACTCAAACTATCAAGAAGAGAACACATCACTCCTGCCCTAAAAACACTACACTGGCTCCCAGTAAAACATTGCATCACCTTCAAAACAATGTGCATAACACACAGGGCAATCAGTGGACAGGGAGCAGAATTCCTAAAAAAGAAAATAACAGTCTACAAGCCAACAAGCCTCCTCAGGACAGGACAAGCAACGGAATCCGCCTGGAACCAAAACCATACCTCAAGAAAAAGCTAGGAGGCACCTCCTTTTACCACTTAGCCGCAAAAACCTGGAACAACATCCCAAATGAAATAAGAAACACCAAAGATCACCTAAAATGTGGGAAATTACTAAAAACCTGGCTCTTCAACACCATAGACTGAAACTGAAAACCGAACCAACAGAAATGAAAAGGGATGACTAAAGTGGAGCGAACATGGACAACGCCCAGAACAGACTGGGAAACGCCCACGGCACCTGGATGGGTGACGCCGAGTAGAGCGGAACACAGGCAACACCCATGGAGACTGAGTCAACAACGACCCTAATCCCACCTGCACTCGCCCCTTAATTGCCACCAGGTACCACAATGATGGGGAATCGTCAGGATTTTGACAATCACCACACTAGCTGAGTTGTGGACATTGGCAGGTGCACTGGCCGTATGAGAGGGAAAGGAAAACAGGTAGGGCTGCGATGGAGGCTGGTGAAGGAGGGGCCAAATGTGAAAGGGACCTTGAAGGCCTGACGGGCCCAGAACAAGACAGAGGTGCAGGGGTGCTCCCGAACCCCATCTGGGTAGATTACACAAACCCAGCACCTCAATCCAGGATAGAGATGCCAACTAACCAATTTCACTAACAATTCCCCCCTCTGCATACACCTCTCAAACTCCAAACCAAACACAACCACAAACCTACAGCACAACAAACTGCACAAACTTCACTACATGGCAACAACAAAACAAAACACACATAGGGCCTCATTACGACCCTGGCGGTACGGAGTGAACGGCGCCGTAAAAGGTGCCGGCACCGTTCACTCCGTACCGCTGCATTACGAGTTCCCCTCACGGGACACGGTAAGCACGCCTGGGAAAACCAGGCGTGCTTACCGGGTCCTGTGAGGGGAAGAAGGAGCAAACAACGGGCCATCTCGTAATGGCCCGTTGTTTGCTCCCTCTCCCATTCAGCCCTATGGGGGCTGAAATGGGAATGGGGAAGGACCGTGTCCGGGTCCTTAGAGGGAGGAATTACCGGGCCTTCCGAACTCGGAATGGCCCGGTAAGTCCTCATTCCGAGGACCCGGACCCCAACGCGATTTCAGCGGCAGCCATGCCGCCAATAGCGGCATGGTTACCGCTGAACTCGTAATGAGGGCCCTAGACTTGCACAACAACACACGATGACTACCGGCCACAAACACCCCAGGCCCAGCCAACGGACCCACCGGGCTGAGGCCGCCAACAGCACATCACTGCTCTCTTACACTTTTCCAGCTTCCTCCCACTAACCCCTATTCCCTTTCTTTTTTCAGAGCTGCCAGGGGACCACTCTGGTGGTGATAGTGCGCGGTACAAATGTCCTTTAACATTAACATTAAATAAACCACCAGCCTCAAGCAATGAATGAAGGGAAGAGCTTAAGCTCACAGCCTGATTAGAATTTTCATGACACATCATGTGTAATGTCGCCTCGGCTGTTTAACCTGTTCAAGATTACTTACGAAAAAAAGTGCCCTGGGGTAAAATTCATGTTTTGGTTAGGCCAGAGGAAAGCACAGCACACCAGCATGCCAGCAAAGAGAGGCACCGTGACCGTTGCTGGCACTGGCCGCAGTGAAACACACAGACGAGGCAGGCGGACCCCGCCGCCAGCCCGTTCAGGCACGGCGTACCCCACTGCTGCTGTTTCTGAAGGCACGCTCCCCTCTGGCCATTCTTATAATTCCTAATTGTTTCCTGGTTATACCCCGGAGGAAATGAGGAATCATGAGCACACACGGGTAGGTGCGCCGCGGCCGTGCTGCCCAGAGAGCAATGATGTTGCTGGGTAGTGGCTGCAACCCCCCCATCTCCTCGGCACCACTACCAAATCCCCACAATTTTTGTTCCTGAACTTACCTTGCAAAGCGTGCTGGTCTGAGTGTGCTGGGAAGAAGCAACGGCGATACCATCCAGGAGGTGTCTGAAGCCACAAATGGCTCCAACAAAGTGTTGCTGCTTATATTGGGCCAGGATTTCACAGGCATGTGTTTAGCCTAATTATTTATTTAGGTTTTACAGTTCATGGTTGTAGGGAGGTACATCAGGTCCCCCTCCACAGAGATGCACACACAGCCAACCGGAGAATGCCCCCTGCAAGCCTTCTAATGGTTCTCTTTCCCAGGAACAATGAAACTGCTGGGACCACACAGAGTTCAAGTGAAACCAGAGTTTTCCTAGTTCCCTCAAGAGAAAGAAAGCAATCTTGGGGGACATTTGCCAGGCTTGTTCAGATTTTACCGAAAGTCAGAAAGTCTAGTAATGGGCATGGCCTATTTAATGCATTCTTTACTAGGCATTATGGTACTTGTAGTTTGCTCACATTTGTTCTCATTCATGTCTACATGTGTCTTCTGTGCCTAATAATTGTCAGATTAACTACTTAACCAAAAGCCAAGTACGCTGTCTTCTGTGTGTGTTCATGTAAGCTGATACGGTGCTGTTCCTCAGAACCATGGCATTGTGGGTGGCACCTGGAAATCGGTGCTGCAATAGCTGATGATGAGATCTGCATTGTAGTCATCTGAATGTTCATGGAATGATGCTGTTTCTGGTTATGATATGCTGGCTCCACTGCCTGGGGCACTAATGCTGTATGTGTGCAATCCTGTGCTGCAATGATATTGGGGAACAGGGCAGTGCCATAGAAATGTGCCTTTGCAGTGTGCACCTGAGCCTGGATGGTGGGCAGGGAGATGTGCTGATGGGCATGCCTCCGGAGCGCACCCAAGACTTGCTCCAGCACTTTTGAGAATGCTGGCTGGGACATCCCATGCAGCGTCCCAACAGTGTGCTTGCTGGAATACGCCCGTTGCACAGAAGGTAGGACGGAGACCAGCTTTATCAGGGGTGGGATGGCATTTCTGATGGCAATGGTGCTCTGGAGATCAGGGCCAGCATGACTGAAATGGTGTGCCGATCTAAGCGCGATTGACTGACTAATTGGGAATGGATGGACACTTGGTATGGGTGTTCTCTGCAGCACACGTCTCCTCTGCCTTTGTGGTGCCTGTCTCCTTCCCTGCTGTGGCCTTGAATGCCGCTGTAGCTCAATGAACAGTAGCGAGTTGTGAATCCCATAGTTCTTGCCTGGTTGTGGCTGCTTGTGGCTGCTTGTTGCTTGAAAGTGTGTTTGGGGAAGGCGTGGGCCTTGTATACCCTTTTCTTGCCTGTTGTGGCTGCTTGTGGCTGCTTATTGCTTGAAAGTGTGTCTGGGGAAGGCGTGGGCCTTGTATACCCTTTTGGTGGCTATTATTGGCACCTGTGGAGTCATTGTCTTAACTTGGATGCTTTTGCCTTTTAGGTGGAGGTAACTACATTATGTTTTGGCGGAATTACTGGCCAATTTTTGACAGTATTTCTGGTATTGCGTCCTTTCATCGACCCCCATTTTTTTCCCAAAAACATATACATTTTTTTGGGAGGGTTTGGGGGGAAGGGCAAATAAATGGTTGTGGGGGTTGGGAATAAAAAAAAAAGAGTTAAAAATAATGTTTAAAAAATTTCGATTACTTTTTTCAGAAAAAACAGCATCAAAACACCCATTGTAAAAACAGGTGTCAAGGCCACCAGGGGGCGCAGGCAGGATGGACGCCTGAGCTCCGCACCCAGCCCCGGGTAAACTGCGGTCCACCAGCGGAACGAGGGTCCCATGAACCACGCGACCCCCACCAAGAGGTGTGGGAACCGGTAGCCCCCACCTGGACCCAACTCCGGTCCCGATCCGACGCTCCTACGCGGAGCTTTATGGGCTGAGACGATACCAGCAGCCCCTCCCCCACGGCCTAGTGTGGAGCGGCGTGGGAGGCGACGGGGGAGAGCGTCCGCGCACACATAGGCTGTGCCGCTCATGAGAGGGCCTGGGGCCGCGGACACTTAACGCGGACTACCGCGGATCATCGCACGAACCAGGGGCCCGACCCGAGGAAGGCCATCCGCCCGCCCAGGGAGCTGCGACATCGCAGGGGGGGCCGACGCGGGAGCGTGCCCCCCTTTCCATCGCGGCACGCATCAAGGCAGCCCGCGGCACCTGGGGGCTCCACGCCTGGCGCTCCTGAGGCGGGGCAGCCGGGAAGCCGCCGACGCGGCCCGGAGAGGGCCATCCTCCCACCCTTAGAAGAACGACACTGCCGAGAGGCCGACGCTGGGGCGTGCCCCCAGCCCTTCCACCGCGGCCCCGCGCCTGGCGCTCCAGACACTCGAGGCGGGGCAGCCGAGGTACCGCGGGTGCGCTCTGCCTACCTGCCCATCCCACGGCCCCAGGGTCCGATCCGAAGAAGGCAGGCCATCCATCTGCCCACGGAACATCGACATCGCCCGGGGGGCCGACGCGGGAGCGCACCCCCCCCCCAACACGCTCCCCCTCCTCCCGCTCTCACCTAAGGAAAGTGCCAGGGGACACCTGCAGCCTCGCGACGAGGACCCTCCCCACTGCGGCTAGGTTTGGGGATCAAAGTGAGACAAGCATAGAGGGCAAGGACCCCTGCCCGGCACCCCTACGACCCCCCTCCATTGGAAGGCCTCTTGGAGTAAACGGGGTACCAAAGGGAACGTTCCGCAAACTAACGGAGCCAAACAGGGTAGACACGATCCTCCCATGAGCTGGAAAGAAAACTTGCTGAAATACCAATTTGTGGCCAACGAGAGTGTCATGGCGACCGGGGGCCCCGCTACCCCACCCCCAGACATGGGGGCCATCCAGAACAATATCCAGACGTTTCTAGAGGAGATACGAGGGATGAGGACTGACATGGGCGCCAAATTGGCTGACCTCACGACCAAAGTCACCACCCTAGAAGACCGAGTGGAGGGAGTCGAAAACAATCAGCTCTCTGTAACACTCCTCGAAACCCAAATGGACATTAGACTCCAAGACATGGAAAGACGAGAGGAAGAACTCCGGCTTAAGGTCGACGACATGGAGAACAGGGAGAGAAGGAACAACCTGCGCATTTTTGGCCTGGTGGAGTCCGAGGGCGAATCCACACAAGGACTTGAGGGCAAAGTGCACGACATTGTGAGGATCGCCCTGGGAACAGAGGCTGCGGGCACGATCAACTTTGACAGAGTGCACCGAGCGGGGGGGGGGGGCAGAGGCCCGTGCTCTGTCTTGGCCCGGCTACATTATTATAAAGACAAGGCCAAAATTCTAGAGAAAGTGAGGAACCTCGGCAACATACAATATGGCGACTCAAGGGTGTCCATCTTCCAAGATCTGTCGGCCCTCACCCTGTCAATGAGAAGGAAATGTGGCACCCTCACAAGATGGCTTCAAGGTAAAGGGGTTCGATACCGCTGGGGACATCCCTTCTGTTTGGAATTTGAATGGCTAGGGGAGAAGTACCACCTGGTGTCGGAGGAGGATATTCGGAGGGCCACAGACGACCTGGTCGGCGACCAGGCGGGCCACTCGGGCGCCCAGGACGGGAGAGCCCGTGACCCCCCCCAGGGGTCCTGACAGACTGGTGAACCACAGCGGCAAATCCAAGGTCAAGGGGGCCCGGAAGTTCCGGAAAACTAGACACCCGTCGACAAACTCTGAAGATCACTCGAAGTCATGATAATACCGCTCGAGCGGAGGTGGAGGAGATCACGAGGTGAGCATTGACTCGGGTCCCGGGCTCTGGAGGTCCTGGGTCCACGAGATGCCATAACTGGACGCCGTGTTGGCGCAACGGCTGGCCCGCCGGACTACAGGGCGGGCGAAAGTTTGTTAAAAAGTTAACTGTTTGGTTGAGTTGGCCCACACACGAGGCCCAAGTTAATGGTTGCTGGGCTGGAGTGGGGGCTCATGGTTCCAGAATTCTACCTCGGACACTTGTACCGAGGTTCTGACGGGGCCAGCCTATATTGACCTTGAGAATTGGGATTCCCTAACACATGAAAATCCCGGGGCTGGGGTTAGAGTCCTTGGTGGTTCGTTGACCAACCCCACCGTATGTTGGGGAAAGTGGACGAACGCCTTATATTTCAGGGGAAGGGGGGGAAGGGGGAGGAAACAGGGAGGGGGGCTTGGAATAGGGGGGAGGGGGGAAAAATGGTCAACATGGCAGACAGAGGGGTAAGGGGGGAAAATCAGTTCAAGTCACGGAAACTTGCTTGGCGGCGGGCTCCGAAATTCAGATACTATGAGGGGTCCAAAGTGCACAACCGAAAAGGCGATAATGATTGAAGGGAAGATAGGCACTTTGAACGTCAAGGGCCTTAATTCTCAAAATAAGAGGTCCCTTACGAGCAATATGTTCCGCAAACAACATCTAACAGTTCTATTCCTACAGGAAACACATTATAAACGTGGGAGGGAGTCCAGAATCAAAGGGAAAGATATTGGCTGCAACTACTGGGCATCACACCCGACCTCAAAGAAGGAGGGGGTGGGCATTCTCCTGGGAAGGGCACTCCAACTCACAGGGGTAGAAACCAAGAGAGGATTTGGAGGCCGATTTTTAGGTGTTAAAGGGTTTTGCGAGGGACAGCGCGTCACTCTAGCCACCGTACACGCACCCAACTCGGGTCAGGTGGAATTCCTCACGCGGGTCTTCAGTGTCATGGACGAATGGGCAGAGGGGGCCATGATACTGGGCGGGGACTTCAATCTAATAGCTGACCCCCAACTGGACTGGTGGTCCGCCAGGGGAGGGACACCCAAGGGGATCACTAAGGACAACCTGGCCTTGCAAGCCCTCCTGAGGGATCACTACTGGGTAGACACCTGGCGCAAAGCATACCCGGGCCAGGGCGGTTACACCTTCTTCTCTCCCCCGCACTGCACCTACACTAGAATCGACCTCCTGCTATCCTCAGAGGAGGGGGATGAGGTGGTAACCCAACCAAGGGTTGAGGCCATAACGTGGTCGGACCACGAACTGCTCGTGGCTAACTGGTCACTGCCCGTTGCCCCGAGATCATCTCGATGGCGGTGCAATGACACGCTTCTTAGAGACCCCGTATTCCGCGACTTTATGAAACAAGAAATGCTGGCCTACTTTGAGACAAACGACACCGGGGAGACTGACATGTCTATGGTATGGGAAGCGGGGAAAGCCACTTTTAGAGGTCTCCTCATAGCAGAGGGCTCGAGGCGCAAAAGGGAGAGGGGCCTGATCGAGAGCAAACTCTGTGCGGAATTGCAGGTCTTGCGGACCAGATTGGGCGCCCCGGGGGTTGATCGGGAGGCACTCCTGGACGAGATGCAGGGCAAAAGACAGGAGCTCCATACGGTTCTCATAGGGGAGGTTGTCAAAAAAATGCGGTACACTAAACAGTTATACTATGAACGGGGCGACAGGGTGGGGACTCTGTTGGCACAAAGGTCACGGGGGTGCAAGGTGGAAAGAGGGATTACCCAGCTTGGTGATGGGGGAGGCAGAATTCATAGGGACCGGCAGAAAATAACGGAATGCTTTGCTGACTACTACAGCAAACTTTATTCCAGGCAAGTGGGCGAATCACAGGAGGATATTTCCTCCTACTTGGCGGAACACCCCCTCCCCAGGCTGACCGACGAAGACCTAGAGGCCGTCGAGGGGGAAATCTCAGAAGAAGAGGTGGAGGGAGCCATCAAAAGACTGAAGGCCGGAAAGGCACCAGGCCGAGACGGCTATACAGCAGATTTTTACAAACAGACCCAATCGATCCTGGTGAAACCCCTGGCTAAACTGTTCAACCAGATTAGGAGTCGGGACACAATCCCACCGACATTCCTGCAGGCCCTCATCACCCTCATACCCAAATCAGGCAAGGACCAGACGGACTGTGGGTCTTACAGACCCATCTCACTTCTTAATTTGGACGCCAAGATTTTCGCTAGGATCTTGGCTTCCAGACTGGAAAACTCCCTCCCACGCCTGATACACCCAGACCAGGCGGGATTCGTCCTTAACAGACAGGGCTCCGATAATTTAAGGAAAACGCTCCACATACTTGCCACAACTGAGGCCAGAAACGAGGGCACACTCTTACTGGCTCTCGACGCGGAGAAGGCTTTTGACAGGGTCAGTTGGGCCTTCATGAGGGAGGTCCTCACATCTATGGGGATGGGCCCAAGGTGGTTGGGATGGATATCTGCGCTTTACTCCTCCCCCTCGGCCAGAGTGGTGGCAAACGGAATGGAATCAAGAGAATTCCCCCTTGAACGTGGTACGAGGCAGGGATGCCCCCTATCCCTGTTAATCTATGCATTGGTAATGGAACCGTGGGCAATCTCGGTCCGCAACGATATAGCCATCAGGGGAATACAGATGGGGGACATGCACTGCAAAATTTGCCTCTTCGCAGATGACGCCCTGCTCTATGTCACCAGACCGTCCCAAGCAATCCCCCGGTTGCTACAGGGCCTCACGCGATATGGGGAGTTATAGGGGTATAAAGTCAACCTGGACAAATCGGTAGCATTTATTGGTGGGAATCTATCGGACCCGGAGATGGCCTTTGTGGAGGGACTCCCCTTCAAACGGAGTGAGGAGGGGTTCCGGTATCTGGGAGTCCAGATCACACGCGACCTTGAAGACCTGTATACGGCCAACTTCCCCCCCCTCTGGTCAGCAATCAGGAGAGACATAGAAAGGTGGGCGGGAGCGGGTCTCTCGTGGATGGCACGCCTCAATCTCATAAAAATGGTGATTCTCCCAAAATTCCTGTTTCTCTTCCAGATGCTCCCGGTGCAGGTCCCTAGGGCCTTCTTTGAAGAAACAAAACGTGTCCTCCTTAATTTCCTCTGGCAGGGTAAACAACACAGAATTTCATACGAGGTACTGACCAGGGCCAAGGAGGACGGGGGGGTGGGTTACCCTGACCTGGAGACATATTACAGGGCATCCCAGTTGAGGATACTGGTTGATCACTTCTCACCGGGAACGAAAAAACAGTGGGTAGCCATGGATAATAGGCCCCTTGCACCTGTCACAATAGAGGAATGGCTCTGGGTCCCAAGGAATAAGATCCCCAGAACCGTCCTGAACCATCCGATTCTGAAAGTACTGTGGTCCTTATGGAGAGAGGGAGGCTACTACAGATGGCTCACAACATGGCCCTCCCCCTTAAGCTGCATTTGGGCCCCTCCTTTCCTGGCCAAAATAGCAGAACCAGCAGCATACCAGACATGGTTCGAGGCAGGCCTTAGCAGGACTGGTCATATGTGGGTGGGGGGCTCTTTCTTACCCCTGAGTGACCTTGAGGAGGCCCTGGGAATAGGCACGCTCTCCCCTTTCCGTTATCTTCAGCTCAAAGGTGTCCTCACTGAGCCATCCTGGGGCGATACCCTCAGGAGGGATCTTACAGACTTTGAAAAGCTCCTCCTGACCGCATGGGGCTCCAAGGGGATAATATCCCGCCTCTATAAGCTCTTTCTGTTCTCTGTCCCTAGAGACCCACCGCCAGCACGCACACAATGGGGTAGGGACCTAGGCGAGGAGATCGATGACGAAAGATGGACAGAGATGTGTAGACGGGCTAATCGATCCACGGCCTCCCTCCAGTATCGCCATCAGGCCCTCAAGATACTACACCGATGGCACTACCCCCCGCAGAGGATAGCTAGGATGAGGCCAGGATATGACCCCCACTGCTGGAAATGCAGGACAGAAAGAGGAGACTACCTTCACATGTGGTGGGGATGCCCAGTGGTCCAAAACTATTGGGACAAGGTACGGGCCTGGATCAAGGGGGTGGATGGGGTTGAGCGACCTTCCTGCCCTTGGCTCCTCCTCTTCGGAGTTGACATTGGGGAAGGCCAAGAGGGCACTCAAGACCATATGCTTCAGGTTATGCTGGTAGCAGCCAGGTGTTGCCTGGCACAGAAATGGAAACATCCGGGAATGCCAGGGGAAAAAACCTGGGTAACCAAGGTACGGGCCATCTTTGACATGGAGGTCCTCACACACCTGCTTGATGAGTCCAAATCCAGCATCGAGGAAATCTGGCTCCCCTTTTTTGACAAATACGGTCGAGCGGTCTAGTGCCTAATGGTGACGCCGGGGGACCCCCCCCCCCAAGGACACGGTGCCATGACCCGCAGACCCGTTAGTGAACTTTACCCAGTTGGTCCACACGACTTCGACGTGCCAAACGCACAGTGCACTGACACTTTTGTTTTCTAAGGAACCCGTCAAGCAAGCAATTAACCAACCTATGAACATTTGAACTGAAGGGGGGTGGAGGGGGGTGGAGGGGGGTGGAGGGAGGGAAAGGGAGGGAGGGAGAAGGGGTGTGTTGCGTTTGGTTTTTTCCTGTTAACTCATATCTGCAAATGTAATGTAATTTCGTAATGCACAAATGAAACTTAATAAAATCGATTTTCAAAAGAAAAAAAAACAGGTGTCGATGAAATGACATTGAACTGTATTTCTGCGGTATTTCCACTTGTAATGTGGAGGTATTAACATTTTATCAATGCTGCTAATTCCACCTGCGGAATTAGCCCCATTAGTAATTCAGATGGTTTTCGGCTGTGTCTCCGCTGCAATAAATCCATCGTTGCTAATTAAGCTAGTGAAATTAACTCCCATTTCCAGTTAGCCCTAATTCGGCAGAGTGGTAAAAGTGGCAGTAATTCAGTTATCGCCACTTTTATTGTATACCATCGAATTCTTAATGAGCCCCTTAGACATTATCAAGGGCATCACATTATTCCCATCCATTCTATGCAGATCTGTTGACAAGAAAGTTTCAGTCTCTTGGATCAATGCATTCGTTTTTAACATTGGAACAATTGTTCAAAGCTTTGCTTTACATGTTGTTAGCACTCAGGTCCCAAGAGGGAGAGCTTCCAGCCTTTCATTTCACCCCTATTCAATGTGCAGTGAGCAGTCAATAAAGAATTATCATATGTCAAATAGAGCAAGCATCAAGGAAGCTCACACGTGGCCATTGGTGCAAAGAATAATATAGTAACAGCCTATCCTAAGAGAAGCAGCAAAATGCAAGAATCTGTTTTTAGAGAGAGAAAGAAAGAGAAGAAAAAAGGCCTACAGCAGACAAGGGACACAAAGAGGCACAGAGCCTACCTGTCTGAAGATGTTTACACCAACACCACCACGTAGGACTCACAATAATCCCCTCTCTTTACCCCAAATCTGGCAATGTTGAGCCTCCAGCCAACGTAGGCCGTCAAAATACACAACCGTGGCACTTAGGAGCACTTCGACTCACTCTGCTGCCCTGGGGGCGTAGGGGCACTTGACTACGTGTTCTGGTTCCTCACAAATCAGAGTCTGGTGTCCTGCCTTCTGTCCTGTACCCGGCTGCACAATTATGACACTTATGACGCAACTCCTCCCTGTTTGCTCCCCCCTGGAGTCTAAGAGCACTTGGCTGCGTGGCTGTATGGAGGGTGGATGTCCAGAAGTCCTCCCAGATCAGCGTCTGGTGTCCTGCCCTCTGTTTGATTCAGGCTAAACAACTGCTGAAGTTTCCTTCTACACAGCATGCATCCACAAAGTCTTCCGGCCTTACTAGGCTTCACTATGGACCAGTTATTCCTTTGAACGCCGTTAATTGATTTGGCAACTTTCTATGACTAAGCCCTAAATTACTAGAATATTGGCTAAAACTGTTTATGTATTTCCATAATACAAATGGCCTAACTCTTAGTATTAGCACTAATTGAAGCACATAGTCTTAGGTTTGACAAGGTCAGGACAGTAGGCAATTTGCTCGAGTCAGGAAAACACTCTGGTGCTTCTTGTGGACCTAGATGTTTGGGCTTGCCTTTTGTGTTATGGAGTGGCCTAGCACATACAGCTGCTCTGCTCTCAATATTGGCAGGCTATAGACTGATTTCCATGTGGCTAGCTAACCCCAATCTGCAGAGGAGCAGACGGGCTAAATCAGATGCAACATTTCTCAGTTGTTATGATGAATATGATGCTGATCTGGAGCTTGTAGTGAGCTTACTAGACCAGTCCTAGATGTGGGAGTCTCATGCAAGGCATTTGGTAGATTTCCAACTCTGGTGACAAAAGCAGCAGGCCGGGGTTTGGCCTGTCCTCAAGGGCAGTGATCTGATCCAACCCTGCCAGAGTTATTGGAATGAACATTGATGAAGGCTCGGATTGCTGGCAGGAATGCATAGCGGAAGACCTGCTACTGTGAACCCTGCGGTAGGATGTCTATGACTCGGGAACTCTGGCTGCTTATAGGCTGCCTGCTGCTGGTGGCCACTGCCTGCCAGAAATACTCACTGATGAAAGACGCAGACGGTAAAATATTACAATAATACTGTGTTATTATCAGGGTCGGATTGGCCCCTCGGTCTTTCGGCCCGTGACCAGGCCGAAATCGTCCCTGGGGCGTGGGGGCCGGTTTCTGGCCACGCCCGGGCTGGTTTGGCAAAAAAAAATTGAAAAGAAAATTGTTTTTTTTTTCCAATTTTTTAAAAATCTTTTCAAAAAGCCTTTCAGCCTTCTTTGGTCGATAAATGAGTACCAACACAGGTTGGGTAATATTGTATGCACATTTGTTCCATAAAAAAGAGCTTAAGCGAAAATGCTACACAATAACATATTATCATTTGGCCTTGGACGTCTGCTTGCATGCACAGTAATTTGGTAATATGGACCTATACACACAGATATTAATGATACATATGGTGATCCATTCTTGTATGAATTATATATCACTTTACAGTGATATCGTAGCCATATTTTCCGTAGTGTACTTAGGAACAATGCCATTTGATGCCACTTCCTGCTTTGTCAAGGGGTAAAAGGTTATGTTTCATTGCTTCCCTGGTGTCACTTTGGGGTGGGGTGAAATGGCATCACTTCCGGTGAGGTCATCAGAGGTCAAGGGTCGTGAGACGAGGCCTATTTCTTGTCCCAGTCCGACCCTGGTTATTATGTAGGACTCCATGGCAGATCTCAACAGCTTCTAAGTGGATTAATAACAGGTACAATTATTACTTGAATAGTACTCGATTTATCTTCTGGGAAGGGTGATCCAAACGAGCAAAGCGCAGGCTGCCTCGTGTTGGAGATCAAGGTGTTACTCGTGTAGATATCCACAGATTGCGGACCATTTCACATAGAAGGCTCAGGTTTTTCAGGTGAGTGTAATATCAGGAATTTAGGACATTTTATGTTAGATGCAGATTTGTACAGTTTTCCGGAAGTAAATGTGAAGAAATGGTGACACTTATGAAGAATACGTCCCGTTCCATAACATTTTGGTTTAGCAAACCTTGCATGACCAACACTAAGCACAAACTCACACCATTTATGATTTGCTGGGGTGCCTACTTTTAAAATGGATAGTTTTACTAGGTTTCACTAGGCGCTGGACTGCTGTGGGTCAATTCCTTCATAGTTTTTAGAAAAACATGTATGCTGCAAATTCACTCAGCGCGGTTAGAATTTTAGCCTTTATAGATCCGGGCAGCTATGCAAATTCACAAATGTGGATGCTATTTGTGTCGGGAGGAATGTGCAAATGCAGGATTGTATGACATTCCTTCTTGGCGCTTGATTCCTGGTAGTTGTTGAAGCGCTTAAGTGAATGTTACAAAACTGGATCTTCCCCAAACTCCCATAATTTGTGCCAATTGCACTGTAGAGGGCGCTCTTTGGTATTGTGGACAAAGTCATGCATGCTCGCTACCTTTCCGGAAACACATTGCTGAGGAGAACTTTCCTTTTGCCTGGGCGCTTTCATTAACAAACAAGCAGGCCCGGTGTGCAAAGGTTAACACATGCCGGGCATCCGCAGGGCGCAATTTTAAAAGGGGGCAGAAGAGCCACCGGAGCCTTCTGGGGGTAGAGTTCAAAGGCAAAAGTCCCAGCATTGAGGGGTTGCTAGGTTGGGTGGGCCGTGAGGCGTTCTGGGGAAGAGTGGTATGGCGGATGCCGGAGGGGACCGGATTCCTGGCAGGGGGACGGCTGTGTTACAGGTGACGAGTGATCCCCTGGGCCCCCGCGGGCATCCACACGTGCACATGCATTCACACTAAGGAACACACACGGGATGCGTGTTGCCAGTACGGGGTCCCGGCTGCAACTGCTGGCCGGGACCTCCTTTATTAACAAGGCGCATGCGCGGCCCGTAACGAGGCTCGCGCATGCGCCTACTGCGTATGTACTACGAAACATCCCTCCTTTTCCCCCCAAACAATGAACAACTACAACATTAACAAATAACAGTCGCAACCTGGGAACACAGGAACAGTTCTCGACCTCCTAAGAGACTGGGTCCATGAAGTCCTGGAACCTCTGTGGGGGTTTCCGCCCCTCACGGCTCGGGTACCTTCTGGACTCCTCTCGAGGTGTCCTCGGTGTCTCTGGGACTTCTGGAGGTTCTTCGCTCATCGGCGGCGATCCTGGTCCAGGTCTGGATCCCGGCGCCTCTGGCGGCGCAGGAGGAGGTGCAGCCTCGATCTGCTTGAAATATGACACGTTCCGCGTGATTGTGCCTTTAGCATTAGCCACAGTGACCATGGACATCTTTGACATGAGTCACTCCCAGTGGCTGGGCCTCGTACGGGAGGGACAGCTTACCCTCCGGCCTTCGGTTCTGGACCAGGACAGTGTCCCCTACTGCGATCGACTTCTTGGGCAGGTTCCGGCAGGCACTTTCCCGCTCGTTCTTGATCCCCCGCTCCACGCGTACACGGTTATTGTCAATCACCCCAGGGCGGCGCCCCTCCATTTCCAGTCCTCTGGGGCACCGCTTGAATAGGGCCTCGGCCGGCGCGACCCCGGTGGGCTGATGTGGGGTCGTGCAGTACTCTCGCAGAAATTCGAAGAGGTTTTGGCGTAGTTCCCCTCCCCCATCCAGCGAGATTCTGAAAACCTTGTTAAGTGTCCGCATGAATCGCTCGACCTCCCCATTCGCTCTGGTCCAGAGCGGGGTGACTTTTTTCGGTGTTTGATCCCCCTCTCCTCACAATACCGGGCAAATTGCTGGCCCTGGAATGGTGGGCCATTGTCCGAACAAAGCTTGGTGGGGAAACCGTTGGTGGCAAACATCTTCTCCAGGGCCAGGATGGTGTGGTCGCTGGCCGTGGATTCTACCAGCTCCACCTCCGGATAGCGCGACCATTGGTCGACCACTGCAAGAAAGTACAGTCCTCTGCCCGTAGAGCCGAAGTCAGCATGCAACGTCCCCCATGGCTGTTCACTTCTTTCCATTGCTCTGATGAACGGCCCCCTTTCCACCGGGCTGGCCGCCTGGCACGGTACGCATGAGCGCACAAACTCATCCACCCTAATCTCCAGGTCCGGGAACCACACCTTCAGTCTTAGACGTGCCTTCGTTTTCGCAGTTCCCTGGTTACCCTTGTGGGCCAGCTGCAGCACTTTCACCACCAAGGCTCGCGGGATGACGATCTGACGCCCTCTCAACAGAAGGCTGTCGTCCGCAACCAACAGTTCGTTGCACACCTTCCACAGTGCTTGGAGATCTCTTTGTGCCCCGATCTCCCTCTTGGCGTTGTTAGTGAGCACCTCTCTCCACTCCCTGCTGTCCATTGCCTCCTTGATGCCCAGGAACACCGAATCTACATTCAACGCTTCCGCAATCTCCTGGCGCGCCAGGGCCACTGGCAGCGCTGCCTCCACAACATTATGCACCATCTCAATACAGTCCACCACCTCAGCAGAGTCTCGAGGGCACCCGGTCCCCGGATGTCTAGATAGATAGTCCGCAGGGTTGTGGGTGCCTGGGCGATACTGCAGCTTGACCCCATATTCTATTAGCAACAGCATCCACCTTTCGAGGCGTGGTGGTGGCTTGGAGGAGGCGCCTGCCATAATCGGAATCAGTGGCTTGTGGTCAGTTATCACTACTACAGGCTTACCCAGAATGTAGATCCTGAAGTGCTTGCAGCCCCACAGGATATCCAGGGCCTCACGCTCAATCTGTGAGTATCGTTTTTCTGTCTCTGTGAGTGCCTTACTGGCATAAGCGATAGGACGCATGATCCCCTGCGGATCCACTTGCATGAGCACTGCTCCCAACCCCACATGGCTGGCATCCACGACTATCTCCGATTCCCTGTCTGGGTTAAAGTACGCCATGGTTTCCTGGCCTGATAAGACATTCTTGATCTCGGCAAAGGCCCTTTTCTCCTTCGACGTCCATGCCCATGCAATGTCGTTCCTCGTCAGGGCCCGCAAGGGCTCAGACAGAGATGCCAGGTCGCGAATGAATCGTCCACAATAGTTTACTATGCTGAGGAAGCTTCTTATCTCGGCTCGTGACCCTGGTGGGGCCGCCTCACGTATGTCTCTTACCTTCTCCGGGTCAGGCGATATGCCCCCTGCATGGAACACAAACCCGAAGAACTCAATCCGGTCCTTGAGGAATTCATATTTCTTTTGGTGCAGGGTCAGTCCCAGACTTTTGAGTCTCTCCAAGGCACGTTCCAACCTTTTCAGGTGCTCAGCCTCCGACTGAGACCAGAATGTCGTCCGGCATGTTGATCACTCCTTTTACTCCCGCCAGGGCTCCCCGGATGACGTTCTGGAAGACTTCCGCCGCTGACGAGACACCAAAACGGAGTCTTTTAAACTGGTACAGCCCCTCGTGAGTCGTGAAAGTGTTGATGTACCGCGACTCCGGGTGGAGTTCCAGCTGATGGTAACCAGACCTCAGTTCAAGCTTGGAAAAGACCTTCTCCCCCTGCAGCTCACCTACTATATCATCCAGTGTGGGCGTGAGGTGACGCCCCCTCTTAATGGCGGCATTAGGCAGTATCATGTCCACGCAGATGCGGACAGCCCCTGGTTGCTTGGGCTTTGGTGCCACCACAATGGATGAGACCCACGGGGTTGGGTCCTCCACTCTCTCGATAATGTCCAAGTCGATGAGTGACTGAAGTTCTTTCGCAACCTGTGCCCTCAGGTGGAAGGGGATTCTTTGATGCTTGAGGGCCGTTGGCCTCACGGACCCGTCAATGTGTAGTCTGATGGGATCGCCCTTCAGCTTCCCGACCCCTTGAAAGATGCTGTCCAACCGCTGCAGCAGGCGATCGATGTCAGTGTGGTATACTGCCAGCGTGAAGTGTACGATGTTGAGGGCTTCGGAAGCAGCACAACTTAGTAGGGAGTGCAGGCTCACACTCGTCACAAAGAACCTCACCTTGATCTGCTTGAGCCCATGTGACACCGGAGCTACGAAGACTCCCTGATTCGGCAGTGGCGTATCCCCGGCGAATGAATATATCCGGGCTTTGGACTCTTCCAGCTTGGGAGGGCCTGGGAGAGCCTCGTAATGTTCAGCCGCCAGCACGCAGACCAATGCCCCTGTATCGATCAAAACGGGGGTGGGCACATCACCAATGTTCACTGTGCACGTCGGTTGCCTGCTCAGCCTGGACCCTGTAGCGATACTCAAGATGAAAAAGATTTCCTCCTCATCTTCTTCTTCCTCGGCTATGTCTAGATCTTGCACGCCTTGCTCAATCAACGACACACCCCTCACTCGCCGGGCATTACTTCCCCCTGACCTTGCTGGCCCCCTTGACGCAGCCACTGGGGTTGTGGCCCTGCATGCTCTTGCATAGTGTCCTGGTGTGCCACACCATCCACAGACCCTAGTCTTTGCCGGGCATTCCCCAGCATGAGGCAGGTCATACCCACAGTATGGACATGACTGCGAAGTTCCAGGCGCAGAGGGACAGTCCACCCTCCTAGGGACCCAGCGCGCCCTACCTGGGGCAGAACGCCCGATGGCAAAGGCGCCCTCACTCTTCCCAGGATGCATAGCAGTGTACTTTTTCGCCCCTCTGGACTCTGCCAGTTCGGACGCTCTCCCTGTGTCAAGGATCTGCTGCAGTGTCAGGCCGGGCTCCCTTAGCACCTGCCTTCTCAGCTTCCCGGAGCTGCACCCCTGAATCAGCTGGTTCCGCACCATCTCCTCCTCATTCACCCACCTGCAGGTGCTTGCGAGGTGCCTCAGCCATGCACAGAACTGGTCCAACGACTGCTCTCCTTGCTGCTTCTCTGCACACATTACAAATCTATCGAAATCGCCATTCGCCATGGGGAGGAAATGGTCTTGGAGGGCCTGCTTCACCGCATCATAGGTGACCACCTGAAAATTTAGCGAGTCATAAATCCTGTGGACCCCCGTGCCAGCTGCACATAACATCGTGGCCACCTTCGTGTCATCATCCGTCTCTCCTGACGCTCTGAAAAACATTTCTAACTTCTTCACCCACAGTAGCCATTTCGGTCCCAGCTTAGATGGTGGGCCTGTGGTATCAAATTCAGGCATGGTTGCCAGGATACTGTGCAATCTGCGTGGGACTGGCGCAGGAGCACCCTCTTCTTCCCCCTCCTCACCCATGGTATTGACTGGGTTGAGGGTATTCCGGTTGGATCAGCCCTGGACCGCTTGCACTGATCTTCAAAATCCCAGGATGGGTTCCCAGGCACCAAAAGGCACAGGATGGAGGTGTGGTGGGCCTTCAGCAGGTGTAGGTGACGCCTTCAGCTCTCTCGCCTTATTTTTTTTTTTGTAACCAAGGCCCTTTAACCAAAAAGGGCCATGGAGTGTCCAAAAATTGTGGCAAAGGACTCGGATCACAGCCAGCGCACAAGCACCCGTATGGGCTGCAACCGCTGCGATCTGTGTATCTCCCCGGCCAAGTGCGTAGGTACGCGACGATGTGGGGAAAGACACTTTCTCCAACTCAGCAATAGCCAGAGCAATGCCTCCTTCCCCGCCGTCGCCGCTCCTCGTCGCCAGTGTTACAGGTGGTGAGTGACCCCCTGAGCCCCCGCGGGCATCCACACGCGCACATGCATTCACACGGAGGAACACACACGGGACGCGTGTTGCCAGTACGGGGTCCCGGCTGCAACTGCTGGCCGGGACCTCCTTTATTAATAATGCTCATGCGCGGCCCGTAACGAGGCTCGCGCATGCGCCTACTGCGTACGTACTACGTAATAGGCTGGTTTCACTGGCTCTTCTCGTTGGGGGCGGGAGGGGTGCAGCGGTGCCAGGATCACATCATAAATGGGAGGACCCCTGGGTGAGGAGTGCACAGTTCACTACCTCGCCCTGCTCGAGGGATCATAGCACCACGCTCCTGCCGACCCAGACTGAGAAGCTCTGCCGATAATCTCTGCTTCTTCTTCAGGCTCCTCATCCGCTGCCGCTCGTTGCGTCCGCCGCCTTTGCCGCGCCATCCCCATTATAAGGATTTCAGAGAAAGGAGGATTTTCATTGTTTCCTGAGGAGGGTGCACACTGAGGTAGATGGGCTGGTGGGGAATTTGTTGGCAGAATGTTTGCGTGGTTGTCGGAGTGCTTTGTCTCAGAGTGGAGGGCAGGACAAGAATTACTGGAGTGTGGGAGTGAACAAGGGCATATTTCGGAGTGGTGAGAGGCCCATACGGCGTGGCATATTGTTTATAACATCGCAGATTGTGTTCGTACTGGTTGCTGGGCAATGCCGCGGGCAATGAGAGTCACGTTTCGGACATGATTACTTAGTGATTCATTTTGAGTAACGTCTTTCCTGAAAAAATTGCTGAGCAACACGGGGAGAGGGGAAGTTTCATTTATTGTATTGCTGGAGTACGAACCCAGTGGTTGCTTTTGAATAACGTCTTTCCCCCACTCCCTGTGTTGCTCATAAATTGCTGAGTGGGAGTGGGGAAGTTACATTTATTGTGTTACTGGATTACGAGCCCAGTGATCCACCTGTTGGGCTTTCAACAAAACATCATGCGCAAGACCAGTCTGTAAATGTAAGCAGATGCTGCTTCTGTGGGATGTCAGAGCACAGGGAGAGTATGTGTGTCAAACACAGCAAGTAGCAAAAGTAGCATCCCAATGTTCGGGGAGCCCATGGTGGTTCTCCGTACATCTGTGCTTGTGGACATATTGCATGCATGGGCAAACGGGTACAACAAGGAGGGTGACGCACGGTTGTTGGAAGAGGGGTTTTCGAAAAGGTTTTCAAATCCTGGTGAGGGTTTTTTCTCCCCCATGGTGCCAGAGAACCAGAAGTCGGCCAGAATGTAACCAAGGATATTGATGGAAAAGGTTGAGATGGGTGTAGTGCTGGGGAGGATGGCAGATCCATTTCCATCCCGCCCCCTGGATGGATGGATGTGTCCCCCACTGGGGATTGTCCCCAAGAAAGAACCGGAGCAGTTCCGTTTGATTCACAATTCATCATTTCCAAAAGGAGCTTCTGTGAATGACGCAATTGATGAGGGACTGTGCTCAGAAAGGTGTGCGTCATTTGATGGGGCACTGGCACAGCTGTGAAAGTTGGGTAAGGGGGATTTTTGCTTACTCCCGGTGCACCCCGACGATTATCACTTATTGGGCTTCCAGGTTGGGGGAGCACTACTGCGATAGGTGTATGCCAATGGGATGCTCAATATCCTGTGCATACTTTGAGACATTCTGCACATTCTTCGAATGCGTAACAGAGAGGTAGTGTAGGGGAACACGGGTACTTCATTACCTCGACAATTTCTTATTCCTAGACAAGAAGGGCACAGATCAGTGTGGAAGGGCATTGAGAGCATTCCAGAGAGTTGCAAATCTTTGGGGGTGGGGAGGGGGTTGGCTGCAGAAAAGACGGAGGACCCCACGACTTCACTGCGTTTCCTGGGGATAGAAATTGACAGCAAGGCGGATGATTGTCTGTGAATTTAGGGAAGCAGTGGCAACATGCCTTAAGGCTAAAAAGGTGACCTTGGAGAGGGCGCTAGAGGGCCAACCAAGATGGCCGCTCTTGCTTGAGCTCCCACTCTGCCCGCAATCAATCCGACAGAATCCTGCGGTTCCCAGCCTCGATCCGCTGGAAAAAAAACACCCACCAGCTTCTGATCACGTCGCATCCCCCTCCTGCAAATCTGAAAGAAAATCGGACTACCCAGGCCCCTGCACCTCCCAAACAGTGCGGAGGCCGAAATCTACTGGCACACCTCGCGGACTCGCGTAAGAGGGGCGCGATTCCCCAGGGGCCTCAGTGTGCGCGTTCCGGACCCCAGCAGACCCCGGTCTCCGAACGCCCGCGGCGGTGATACGGCCGCGCGCCGACCTGGTCTCCGGTGGAGCGCGCCCCCTCCATTTCCGGACCGGCAGCGGCCATTGCCGTCACCCTAAGAGACGGCGCTCCTGGACACAGCGCCGATCCCTGCCGGGAGACACCGGAGCCGGCGCTCGAGAGGCCTCCCGGGATCCCAAGGTGCAACCCGCTATCTCCCCGCCTTCCGCCAGACCATCACACCAGGCCACGTCGGACCGTAGAGCGGCAACCGAGGCGCTCAATCCGGAGAACGCCAGGAGCACCCACCCCGAAGACTTCCACCCGAGGTACGTGCCAGAGGGCGCTGAGGCTCCAGAGGAGGGGTTGCTGCTCCCTCATAACTAACACTAAAAGGCGCTAATAACCGTTGCAAACAACGGCCCCGCGGGCTGGGTGCGGTCCCTCCAGGATTCCCCCGGAGGCCGGGTTGCGCCATCAGCCCCGCGGCTGAAATTATATGACTCCCCCAGCTACAACACTTACAGCGGCTTCGCCCCCCAAGCGCCAGGCACTCCATAAGGAGACACACCACCCACACAGTAAATAACACTGTAAAGCGATCTCCTACACGGCCCCTCCAAGATTCCCAAACGCCTCAGGACCCCTAAATGAGAGAGAGAGCGACAGGAGGGTCTTAAACCATCATCCAAGCCACAAGAGCGTGATCCCGAATCCCTCCTCACCCAACAGGGTCACCCTACCACAAAACAACCTGTAAACCTCTGTCTTCCACTTACCCGTTTACCCAGCGCCAGTACTTCACTCAGTCAAGGCTGCATCAACAACCCCTCCAGCCACCGCGGACCCTTGCCACCTCCAAGTAGACAACATACATTAGCCAAGATGGGCAAAGTAGACAAACTACAAAAGAAGCTAACATTCGACAACAACACGGTGCCCAAGACTCCAAACCCACAAAATGGCGACGACCCGGCACCGAGTAGCTCAGATCATCCAATGTCCGAGAATTATCCACTGGAAATAAAAGAACTTCTATTAGACCTTAAAGTGGGCATTGGTAGCCTGAATAACAAAATGGATGGTTTATCCTCCAAAGTCGACCTAATGCAACATCGCTTGGACACCCACACAGAGCGGCTGACGGAGGTCGAACAGAGAGTCTCAAATCTCGACGACGGTGCTACGTCCCTCTCCAATAAAGTCGCAAGACTTGAAAGCCAAATGTCCGCAACGATGGCTAAATGTGAGGACTTGGAGGGTCGTTCTAGACGGAACAATGTCCGGATCATTGGGGTCAAGGAGTACGACCCCCAAAAGAAGATGGAAGACTTCGTGGAGTCCATTTGTATCTCCCTCTTCGGCAGAGATCCCTTCTCACAAATGTTTATGGTCGAGAGAGCGCACAGGACCCCAGCCTCCAGACCGGCTCCCGGCGCCCCTCCTAGAGCCATCATTGCAAGACTACTTAACTACAGAGACCGAGACACCATCCTACGCCAGGCTAGGGAGCAAGGAGAACTACTCCACGACGGAGATAAAATCCACATATACCCTGACTTTTCATCCGCAGTACAGACCCAGAGAAGAGCCTTCACCAGCGCCAAGCTAAGACTTAGAGAGGGCAAGCTCGCCTACTCAATGCTATTTCCAGCACGCCTCAGGGTACAACACAGCGGGAAAATACACTTCTTCAATTCACCTGATGAGGTCCATTTATTCCTTGACCAAAACGGCTGCCCGATCCATAACTCTCAAAGACCTCGTCCACAGAGAGAGAGAGTCCCCAGAAATCCACCTTAAAGTCAAAAACTGTGTTCAGAAGCATGCTCAACTAGCCGGAACACGCTCAATCACCATTATACAATAGGGCAGAGCTCTTGGGGAGGCCCCAAGCGCCCCGAGCACAGCATCTGTTCCCTCGCTCAAGTTGGGGGGGTTCCCGTCGGACAAGTTGGGGGTTGTCCGCGAAATGGGAAATGTTCCAAGACCTGTTACGTTGTTCATCGTTTACAGTTCTGGGTTGGGATAGCAACCACCCATCTGGCACCGCCAGAATCTGTTAATTGCCATGCATTTGAAAGAAGAGGCCAGCGCCGACCGACTGTACCCCCCCGTTGGAATTGGCCCCCCGCCCTCCACCACCAATGGACATGCACCAATCAGCATAACTCAATAAAGACTAAGCTCATTATCTTACACCAAATGTATTCCAACTATAAGACCAGGGAACCACCAATGCAAACCAAAACACTTTTCGCCTCGTACCATTCAGGGTTGCAACTTGGAATATAAGAGGAGGTAACATCCCGTCTAAAACTCGCAAAATCCTGCAATACTTAAGAAGACATGAAATCGATGTGGCAATGGTACAGGAAACCCACCTAACACCCGAGAAAGAACACACGTGGGCCAAATCATGGGGCTGCCACAGATACTACTCGTCATACTCATCCTATTCTAGAGGCGTCGCTATCCTAATTCACAAAAGAATCAACTTCCGTCTTTCCCGCTTTGCAAAAGACTCTGAGGGCAGAACCGTCCTGGTCAAGGGCATAATAGCAGGCAAGGCGATCACCTTCATCAACTCCTACGCCCCCAACGTGGACGGACCAGATAACTTCGGCTGGGTACTATCGCAACTCTCCTCACTTGAACAATCAACGGTGGTCTGGGGTGGCGACATGAACACTGTCATAGACCCGACCAGAGACAGATCACATGCCACGTCACAACAGACCTCTAAGGCCGGCAAGCAAATAACAGAACTCTGCAGAGCCTTTGATTTAAGTGACGCATGGAGAACGGCCAACGGAGACCTGAGAGACTACACCTTCCACTCAGCGGTTCATAACACCAGCTCCCGTATCGACTACCTGTTCACATCCAGAAATGGCCCCCTACAAAGTGGCCCCTGCCACATATTACCACGAACTCTGTCAGACCATTCACCAGTAACTCTCAGCCTTCTCCCCTCCCAACCAGTATCCAGACTGCAGCGATGGCGCTTCAAGACGGGATCTATGCAAGACACAGTATTCTCAACTGAACTGAAAGAAGAAATCGAGATATTTCTTGAAGCCAATGTCGGCTCGGTCCCCTCCGCCAGTTCGCTGTGGGAATCACTGAAATGCTTCACAAGGGGAGTGTGCCAAGCCAAGGAGAACGGTATTATTAAGCTCATCAGACGCGAGATCAAAACCTGTGAAGACCGACTCAAAGACCTCGAACATCATGTCAGAGACACGGACGATCCTAAAACGAAAGCCACCCTGAAGGAAGAACTACTTAAGTTTAATACACTAGCCGAGCGCGAATTAAAATTTCTGCATCGCGAGACCCTGGTCAGACAATATGGCGAAGGGCAAAAACCCGGAGCACTACTGGCAAAATTGATAAGAGCTGACCGCAAACCAACGCCTATAGAGGGGATTCGCAACTCACTGGGAGAAATGTCACACACAGACGCGAGTATGGCAGAGGAGTTCAGACACTTTTACCAAAATCTGTATAGCACCCAACACGCCGAGGGTACAGAAGCTCCACTAAGATACTTGGAAGACACCGAGCTATACTGGGTCGAATCCCATCTGAGGGAGCCCCTCAACGAGCTAATCTCCCCAGAGGAAATTATTGAAGCAATCAAAACTCTCCCGAACTCCAAAGCCCCCGGCCCTGATGGCCTAACCGGAGAATTTTATAAGGCATTTGCGCATACCCTTGCTCCCCTTCTAGCTGATGTATACAAGGAAGCCCTGGAAAAAGGCTCCCTCCCGCAGACCATGTGTGAAGCCAACGTTATACTTCTACATAAAGCAGATAAACCACCTGATGACTGCGCGTCCTATCGTCCCATCTCACTTTTAAACCTCGACAACAAGATCTTGGCTAAGATCCTTACAAATAGGTTGATGCCGCTAATGCCGGCTCTGGTTCTTGCAGACCAGGCAGGATTCATACCTGGCCGTAACACCACCTTTGGCATTAGGAGACTATTCGGAGTCATAGAAGCGCTGAACCCGTCCCAACAAGCAATTGCTCTTCTACTCGATGCTGAAAAAGCATTTGACTCTGTGGAGTGGCCATTCATGTTTTCGGTGTTAACCAGGATGGGCCTGGGGGCTCGTTTCATCAAACTGGTATCCCTGCTATACACCAACCCTACAGCCAATATAATAGTAGGGACAGCAAAATCGTCCACCATCAACTTGCAACGAGGTACCAGACAGGGTTGCCCATTGTCAGCTCTACTATTCGCCCTGGTAATGGAACCCCTAGCCTCCAATCTACGTGAACATAGACAACACAGAGGTCTGGCCATTGGCCCACACAAACTCATCATCTCTTTGTACGCGGATGACGTAGTCTTATTCATACGAGACCCCATTGACAATCTAAATCCTGTCATGAGGGAGGTAATCAAATTCGGGGCTGCCTCAGGCTTGAAAATTAATCAAACAAAATCAATTGTTTTCCCGCTAACCCCGATGACCAATCCATTCAAAGACGATTTCCATCTCACCTGGAAGACATCCAAAGTACGATACCTAGGCATACAAATGTCGCTGAAACATCATGAAGTGTTCCAAGACAACTATGAAGAAGTAGTCAAATCTCTACAGGAAAAAGTGGCCCGCTGGAAAACCCTACCGTTGACCTTATGGGGAAGAGCTTCCCTAGTCAAGATGGTGATATTGCCAAAACTTCTATATCTCTTCTCCAACATTCCCATTCTACTTCCACAACCCTTCCTGAGGAAACTGAGGAGTCTGGTCCTGGATCTGCTTTGGGCGGGGAAGCCCGCCAGAGTGGCACATTCCATACTAACTCTCCCGGTAATGAGCGGTGGCCTAGCACTCCCAGATCTTGAAAAATATTATTGGGCTGCACAGGCGCAATTCCTTAGCCACTGGTACCCCACACACACAATCAGACCGCACGTACAAATAGAGAGAGCCCTGGCGACACCGTACTTACTGAGAGCAGTCATCTTTGGCGGGATCCCTGTCCCCAACAACACCATGAATGTTGTGTTAACAACATATAAAATATGGAAAATCCTAGCGCAAAAATACAATGTTCAAACTAGATATTCACCACTCCTTCCTGCAAAATTCATACCAGGGATCCCTTTAACTACTGAAAAAGTGTACCTCCAATGGCTAGAGAAACTCCAAATTAAAACTCTGGGAGAACTATTCACCAAAGATGGCTTCCTAACCCCCGATCAAGCAAAGGAAAAAGGCGGCACAACATCGCTGGACATCTTCATTTACTTTAGAACCCGCCACACTCTGCAGGCAATCCTTCCCAACTTCCCACAGCAACCTCAGACATGGCAGCTCCTACATTCTGTAATACAAACTCAGGGCGAGGGAAGATTACTCTCACAGATCTACAGAACCATCATATTGGACACAGCTCCCGTTGAGTCCCGAGCCAAGATCAGATGGGAAACAGCCCTAGGTATAACCTTCTCCAATGCCGACTGGTCTTTCATCCTCAAACAAACCCAGAAAATCGCTCTTAATACTCGGCTCAAGCAAGTCCATTTCAACTATCTGCACCAAATATACTATACGCCAGCCAAAGCGAACAAGCAGCACCCAGAATCAACTTTAAAATGTGCGAGGTGTGGGAAGATCTCAGCAAACTTCGTCCATCTGGCATGGGACTGCCCTAAACTAGCTTTGTTCTGGACCCAGGTGCTGGAGACTACGAGTGCGATAATTGGAGAATCAGTCCATCCAGCCAATACAGCAGCTCTACTAGGCATGACCAGATTACTGAAAGCCCCTACAAGAAAACTAGCAGGCATCCTGCTGACACTAGCACGAAGAAGAGTCGCTATGGCCTGGGGCCGCGGTCCTCTCCCAACAGTCACCGCCTGGCGCAAAGACATTCTTTACTGCCAAGATGTCGAAACAGATTTCGTTAAGCTTCTACCGCAACATGCACGCCCGCCAGACATCTGGGGACCACTAGTCATATTCCTGATGAAAGAGGCAGAGAGTACCCCGACCTCCCCAGTCAACTCTCAATAAAGAAGGACCCTTTCCTTGTTAACAGTTGGAGGTGTCTCACTTCTCATACTAAAACGTAGAACTGGTTGCATACTCAGAGATCCGGTCTGGTCACTGTGGTAACGGGTGGTCAAGAGGCGGGGGGGGGAGTAGGGGGGGAGGTAGGGAAACATCGCTAGGCTAATTCCACCCTAATGTGGGTGAGAAGATGTTTGTTAATTCAAAAAAAACCCCCAAAAATAAAAAGTTTAAAAAAAAAAAAAAGGTGACCTTGGGACAGCTACAGCGCCTGGTGGGGCAGTTGAACTTTATGTTAAGAATCATCCCAGTGGGGAGACCATCCTCACAAGCAATTGCAGGGGCTATGTCCGGTTTGACCAAAGTACCTCATCACACTAGATTGTCCTGGGAACTCAAACAGGACCTGCTGGTCTGGGACGGGTTCCTCAGAAACTTAAACGGGGTAAGTATGTGGCAGTCAGAGGTAATAAACAGTGCGCAGTTGGGGCTGTACATGGATGCAGCAAGCAGCATGGAGTTTGGAGCCATAGCAGGGAACAAATGGTGTGGATGGCGGTGGCCAAGCAGCTGGGCAGACAGTGGGTTAATCACGTTTCTCAACTATTCCTAATAGTGGTGGCATTAACTCTCGAGGAGAAATAAATTGATGGGCAAGGGTGTATTATTCTATTCTGATAGTATGTCGGTGGTATGTTTGATTAACATGATGGTGTTGAGGCTGTTAAAGAAGTTGGTGCTGTTGCGTCTCTGTGGGAATATACACTTTCAGGCAAGGCATGTACCCAGTCTGAATAACAATGCAGCTGATGCACGGTCCCGTTTCAAACTGCAGGAATTCTGGAGGTGCCTACCAAGGGCAGACCCAGTGATGACCCCCTTTCCCGGAATACTATGGGGCTTGTGGCCCGGAACCAGCCCCTTTGATAGAGGCATCAGTGTCAAGAAAAACTAAGAAGTCCTACGAGAAAACATTTAAGGAATTCAAGGCATTCTGTCAGGTGCAGGGTTGCTCTGACATTTTTATAGGGAATCAGTGATTAGATTTCTGGGACAGCTACTGGCCGAGGGAAGTTCCGGGGGGAGTGGCTAGGGCAAAAATGGCCCCCATCGGGTTCTTTGCAGGATGAGAGGGTAGATCTCTCCCATCCGCGGACTTTGCAGTAAAGAAGGCATTGACCTGCTAGAGGAGGGCTATGGTCATTCCAAGGGTTAAGAGGTGCCCACTGGATCTGGATAAGCTGGCATCTATTATCATGGGGCTGGAAGGTATCTGTAGGAATGAGTGGGAGGTATCTTTATTCAAGGCAACATTCTAAGCAGCATTTTTCTGGGTACTACAGGATTGGAGAGCTGGTGGGAGCCTCAACGTCAGATAAATCCAGGGGATTGGCAAGGGAAGACATCTCTTTACATGGTCCAATTTTGGGTAAGGAGCTCAGAAAACCACTAGGAGGGCAAGGGAGCCCGGGTGTCGGTAACAGGACACACCAGAGCAGAAATCTTCCCAGTGATATTATTGAGGGCTTTCCTGGGGTACAGGGGAAATTGCGGGGGCTTGCTGTTCTTTCATGGGGATGGGTCCTTGCTATCCAGATTCCAATTCAGGAGGATCTTTCAAAAATCCCTGGAAGGTGTGGGGTTGAGGGGGGTTACGTTTTGCCTTGCATTCTTTTCGCACTGGGGTACCTCGAGATGGAAATTAAGGAAATAGGACGGTGGAAGCCAGGAGCATATTATTTTTTTTTTAAAAGAAGAAGAAAAAAAGGTGATGTTCCTAACATGCTGTCTCTTTATCATTATGCGCAGCTTGAGGATGGCAAGGCTCTTGATATGGGTTGTGGGCCACTCATTCGTCCAGAGGATGGAGGAAAGGGTCTGCGAGCACCCTGCGTTGTTGGCCAACATGTCAGGTTTCGACATACACTGGATTTGTGCAGGGGGTTTGCAGGTGGGCAGGGTGCATGCAATGGTCGAGGCACAAAAAAGGAAGGAGGGTTACTGGACCCTGGACTGGTGATCCTTCATGTGGGGGGGAATGACTTGGTGCAGTTAGGCAGGAGAGACCTGATGCAATATTTGCTATCCCTCTTCTCATGGTTCGGACGGTTTTGCGCAGTTTGGCCTGGTCATAAATCATCCCAAGAACAGCCTGGAGGCGCCTGAGCCTGGCTCCCCCGTGGAACATTTCTGCTCAGAAGCTTAACAATGAACTTGCCCGGCTGGCTGCATGCCAAGGGTGGCTAAAGATTGTGACAAACGGCCTAATGAGGGGCCCTGGGACTTGTCACCAAGACTTCGTACACCTATCAAAAATGGGTACTGAGCTTTTTTTGCAGAACAGTTTTGCCCTACTGAGAACAATGGTGCAGGTATGGGGGTGGAGTCACGTGGTCAGATAGGAAATGTATTGTGATTGTATGATAAAGCACATATTGGTTACGGTATTGTGATTGTATGATAAAGCACATATTGGTTACGAATTTCACATTTTTGGATTGTGTGTTTTAATGTGTAGTGAAAATGTGGCGGAATGGCATCCAAAGATAGTGTCTGAACTATTCACTCCTCACCTGGTACTGCCCCCCTCCAGAGCCCACAAAGGCAAAAGACCCACCATTGCAGGGATGCCGGGTTAGGTAGGCCGGGAGCGTACAGGATAGGAGTGGTCTGGCGGATGCCGGAGTGAACAGGATTCCTGACTGGGACCGGCAGGTTTCATGGGCTCATCTTGTTGGGGTAGGAGGGGCGCAGCAGCACCAGGATCACACCATAAATGGGAAGACCGGAGGGTGAGGAGTGCGCAGTTTACTACCTCGCCCTGCTGGAGGGATCCTCGCTGCCGTGCTCCTGCTGCCTGAGACTGAGCCACCCTGCCGACGACCTGTGCTTCTTCTTTAGGCTGCTGATCTGCTGCTGCTTGTGTCTGTCGCCTTCGACACGCCTTCGCTGCCCCTTCCACAGGATAAGGATTTTGGAGGAATGAGGATTTTCATAATTTCAGGGTCCAATGAGGGTGCACGCTGAGGTAGGCTGGTTGGCAGGGGGGTTTGCCGGTGGGGGTTTTGCATGGTTGTCGGAGGGCTTTGTCTCAGTGTGGAGGGTGGGACGAGGATCACTCGAATCGCCGCCGGGTGGTTGTTGGAGTGAACAAGTGCATGTTCCAGGGCTGCTAGTGGCCTGTGCAGTGTGGTATATTTTGTATAACATTACAGATTATGTTTGTACTGGTTGCTGGGCAATGCCGCGGGCAACGAGAGCCATACATCAGACATTGTTACTTAGTGATTCATTTTGAATAACGTCTTTCCTTGAAAGAAATTGCTGAGCAGCACAGGGAGTGGGAAAGTTTTATTTATTTTATTGCTGGATTACTAGCCCAGTGGTCCACTCGGTGTGAACTTTCATGCATTGTATCACAGGGGGGCTTAACTGCTTTCCTGTAAGTTGCCGGGAAACGCAGGGAGTGGGGATGGCCATTTTCTGTTGCGATATTACTAAATTAAGGGGACAGTAGAACGAACAACTGGGGGCTGGATCCAACAAAAATGAGCAGCCGTAATTACAGTGCTTCAGGGCAGGGACCTGGACATTGTACTGGTGGCTCTACCTGGAACGGCCACCCTGGCCGTGATTCAGGTGGCAGGAGAGACGGCAGGGAGGGTGGCGGGGGGCCTTCATCAGCACGACCGCAGAGAAAGAATGTGCCCACAGTGCTGCCTTCCCTCCTGCTAAGAAAGGAAAGGGAAGCAAAAATGCAGCAGTGCCCCCTCCAGTACCTATAGAAATAATGGTGATAACCACCCCGACCCTGTGGCTGCAAATGTGCAGGCAAGGTGGCGCACAGATAATGCGGAACTAGGAGCCCTAATCAGCCTAGGAGGTACACAAGGGGTAGCCAAGGAGGGGGGCCGCTGGTGGGGCAACTGCATTCCTGGTGGTGGGCGGCAGGTTTTGTAGACTTATCTCTGTGGGGGGTGCAGGGGATCGGAGGTGCGTTTGTTTCATCATTCTCTCATGCACTGTTCTTATTTCCTCTACTGCCTCTGCAATTGTTCCATTTGTAGCGTCATTCGCGGTATTTTTGGTGCAGCATGAGCTACCTATCTTATGACACACTCCTCCCTCCATTGCCATCATAATATCAAGAATGAAACGGTTTTGGAGAGTCATCAAATGTAGGGCCCGTAGAGCCTCACGCACTGCATTGAGTCACTTCTCAGTTGCATTTGCCAGTTGCAGCAGTTTGTAGTGGGTTATCTGCAGCCATTTTGCATTGGCTGCAGCTTTCACCCCAGGAACCAGAAGAGAAGTAAAGAAAACAGATGCTGAGCTGAACAGTTTCAAATGAGATGGAATGTTCTCTAAGCTATTGGTGGACTCAGCTGAGTTATAGTTACTACTGAACCTCTTTTTCCTTGTTACCTTGTGTTGGTTTGTTTGTTTTTCTGCTGCTGGTTTCTCCTTAGCTGTGGACAGTCTATTGAGCGGTATCAGTTCTGCATGGGCCACCACTAATATCGGGTTATGAACGGTCACCAGGGCACAAACTAATTTCCAATCTGGTGGTAGCTGGACGTATGCTCTTGCTCCACACGCCCGCTAAGTGTCCATCACAGCAGCGGTCCCCTTCTGCAACGCTGCTATGTCCATTGTCCTCCTGCAGCCAGTATTAATCTGCAGCATTATTGTTTCATTGGCTCTAAAACATAGAGAATATTGTGTTAGTGGTTTTATCTTTCCCGGATGTGTGTTCTTGTCTATTCACGTGAAAGCATGTATACAATTGCTCTAAATATTCTTACATCTAGCATTTATTTTCTTAACTACCTTTTCTTCAAAGCACACCAGCCCTTCTGCACATTGTGCAACACCGAACCCTGGATTTGCATCAAGGGTCTGGTGTGGCACTAGGGCACATCATACCTTGTGGATGTTTTCCAGTATACACTTATATGGACAGTGGCCACCTGTTGTTCCTTTTGGGCCCCTCTGTTACATATTCTAGAATCATGTGCTTATTTTTCTCCTCCTGGGCAATGTTTCCAGTTGTATAAAGTAGGTCTCTGTATACCTCCTCCCCCTCATTAATCCACATTACTTCTACTGCATGTCCCTGGAACATACCCCAGGTTTTACACAAGACCAGATGTACTAGCCAGCCTCCCTCTTCGGCTGTTACTTCTTGGGGCAAGAATTGCTTTGGTGTTCCTGTGAGGTATGGAATCAGTGAGCACACGTAGCAGGTATCATTGGTGCTCTCCCGTCCTACTCTCTTAATTTCCTCATACCACATATTTTCTGAGGCTAGATTTATTCCATCCCTGATAGTTTTTAATGAATAGAGTGTGCCAGCCACGCCTCTCTTAATGTGTGTTTACCTGTCACCACCAGCTGATGGGCTCAATCTATCCTTATGTGCTAAATACCAGAAGAGAAGAAGACCGAAAACAAAGATGCAGAACAATATAATACGTTTTACTTTCCCCCCACTCTTCTCATTAACCCCAGCCCTGTTTCTATTTCCTTGTCCGTCGTTCATCTTCATTGTGAGTTTCCTGTAAAATCTTATTATAGTACAAAATGTTAATGTAATTGAATTATACTTCCCATCAGGTCACTCCTCCTCTTTCCAACATGCTGCTTGTATATCATCGAACATCGGTGTGATGACTCAATGCACAACGTTCTTTTATCTTCACTGCTGTGTGTGTTGAAAAGATTACTTCAAACGGACAACAAAACCGAGGCTCTTTTCATTTCCTTACTGTGTTTTGAATGAGCATCTTATCTCCCAGATAGAGTGGCTATGTTTGTGGAAATGCTTGAGCACTCTCTTCAATGTTTGTTGGCGTGCTTGTAGATTACTGGACCTGGCGGGAAATGTAGCAAAGCACATTTGTCATCTCAGTCAGATAGTTTTTAATTTCATTTCCAAGGATTTCTGAGCTAGGCTTAGCGTCTGAAATTGAACTAAAGGAGGCATAGGTGCAAGCATTCTCCTTCCTGTTACAATTTCATGCAGAGTCAGGTGGTGATCTGCAGAAGGTGTGTTACAAAGGGCAAAGAGTGCAAGAGGGAGGCAAAAAAGCCAATTTGGACACATAGTATTTGTTAGCTTAGCCAAGCGCTCTTTTAATAGGCCATTTATCCTTTCCACAATTCCATTGGCCTGCGGCCGGTAAACTGTGCAAAGTTTGTGTTTAATTCCTAGGAAACGTGTTATCTCCTCAGAGATCATTGGCGAAGTGCTGACCATTATCTGATCTTATCTCTTCACATACGCCCCATCTTTGTAATACTTCCCTCACTAAAAACTTTGCAGCGGATTTGGCATCATTCTTTGCACAATGTCTCCCCTCAAGCCAACGTGAAAATGGACATACTACTACTATTGGGTACCTGTAGGAGGCACATCTCTCTTGCATGTCAACATAGTCGATATGCATTAGCCGGAAGGGCCTTTCTGACCGGGGTATCGTTCCCCGTAATGTTTTCAATGTGTGATGTAAGGAAGGCATGGTATCAAAAAGTAAAGTAGACAAAAGTGATCATAGTTTAAGGGTGTTTATTGAACTTCAATTGGGTTTGAAAAACACCTATCTAATCCTAAATCTAAAGATGGGATCAAGCTACGATCATCAAATAATAACAATGCAGTCCTAGTAGAGTCTTGTCAATATAAAAGGGCCTATACTAATAAACCTATTGCCAATCCTTACTTCTAAATACAAATAGTGTGGCAAACAATGTTATGCAAAAAGAAAAGTGTTCAAGAAATGATATGTCAGGATATTTGAGCCCTTGGCTTCCCATCCCCACGTTTTGAGCGTGGGACAAAGCGGCACACTGAGCTTAGCACACACTGTGGCTTCTCTAGCACGAGGATGCAGTTCAAAACCTCAACATCAGGGCCTTCTCTGCCAAAGTCCCTTTGCCATTCAAAGTCTCTTATTTCAGAGTGCCTGATGCTACACCACAAACATTAAAGTTCCTTTCTTTTCAGGATTTCACATGTACAACTTCTCAGGTGATTTATTGTCCACTCTGGGTCCCCCTCTGCTGGGCTCAGACCCACTTAAACAAAAAACCTTCAATTGGTCTCCCTCTGCCGGGCTCAGACCAAACTTATCTCATTTTCCAAACTTTCTTTACTTCCTCAAAATCGAAGTCTTCCGACTGTACGCAAGATTTTGCTCGACCCATCGCAAGACCACTTCGATTCCCAACTCTTTGTTCTCTTCTTAATATAACCCCTTTTAACTTTCACTTCTACCACTTCTCAGCTGGATACCTTACAGAGACCTTCAATTGATCACCCACACAGTGCTGGACTTCTCTGTCAAAGGTATTGTGTTTTGCTTTTATAGTTCAATCACTCATCAGCAGTTCAACTTTACTTGCGTCTTTTATCACACGCGTTTTAACAATCTTCATTCCAGCGCTCGCCAATCAATGTTGCCGCTTGCAACCCTGGCCTCAACAGAGACCGGTCTTGCATCGGTCTCCCCAACTCACCGACTGTGTTGATCTCACTGACGCTGCTTTGCTCTTGGAGCCAAGGACGATACCACAGCAGCTGCTGCTTCTCCCGCCTTGATTATTGATGAGTTAGGTATCTCCGACACACAATGCAGGATTCTTCAGCCTGGTTTCCTGGTCTTACGCTTTCTAATCTCGAGGGCCTTTGAAAGTAATGGTTCCTTTTGCTGTCTTTCTTCTCTCGTCCAGCTGCCGTCTTGAAACTGCTGTTTCCTCGTATTCTTTGCCTTGCTCAGAATGTGCTCTCATGCTCCACCTTTTATCCGTGTGGGGGAAGCTTAAGGGAAGTCAGGTGTGCATGATGGCCAGTAATTGGCTGACCTCGCCTGACCATTGTATTGGGACACGTCAGGTATACTGCTCGGGTGTTAGTCTGTTTTCTCCCATAGCAGGCTGTCCGTGTGAAAGTGTTTGTGTTGTAAAGGGGAGCGGGGTAGAGTTCCTAAGTATCCTACCTGGTAGGATGGGGGTAAAGGTGTTACACGGAAGGGAATACCGCGTCTCACCATCCGTTGTCCCACTCCCACTCCCCGAAAACCCCTCACCCAGGTGATCCTCCATCATGGAACTGGATCCAAAAACGATTTATTTCCGTTTCCTGGCCACCTCGATGACAGATCCCCAGGGACTAGTGGGTGAGGCAACTTCTGGTTTCTCACATTGACAAGATAAAAACTGTTTGCAGGAGATCCACCAGGGGGCGCGGAGATGTTCTAACGCATCTCGGCTCGTCTCCTCCGCAGGGCACTGATCGCGGGACCTGAGCCCCTCCCGACACCCACGGAGTGAGAAGCTGGCATCACCCCCACCCATCTGAGTGAGCCGGGCACCCCTGGCCCAAATTTGAGCCCCCGGGGGGGAACCATCCCGGAGATAAGAGCTTCCGAGTTTAGATGGACAGAAGCCCCTCCCCCCTGCGGCGCCACGGCTCCGCAAGAATCTACGGCGAAGCCCGGCCCGAGCGAGGCCTGTGGTGGGGCTCGGCTACCCTGACTGGCGCCCCCCCCGCCTAGTGCACATCGGTAGGAGCGGGACGCATCTGGGGGCACCCGCAGCGGATCCGGGAGCCGGAGGCGGTACTACGAAAGCGCCGTGGAGTTCCAGGCCTGGGCGAGGCCTATAGTACAAGGAGAAGGAAGGTGCGTGAGGGCCCCCACAGGTGCTTGGTGAACCCGCGTAGGGCGAACTGGAGCTTCAGGAATCAGTGTTGGCAGTGCGTGGGAGGCAGGCGAAGCCCCGCACTGGCCTACACATGCAGCACACGGACTCCCACAGGCTGAGCGGCGGATCTGCGCGGAGGAGGTAAGGAGGTGCAGGCCCGGGCAGGAGGACCTCCGGGAGACTGAAGGTGTCACGGGAAGAGTGAGGCTGGGGAGAGCCCCTGGCACACACCATCTCAGGCAGCGGAGTGTCCCCCGAGTACAGCGGCTCCCAGGCAGACAGAACGGGCACTGAGGGCCCAGTTGGGAGAGATCGGCCTCAGCAGGCCACACCGGGGTACAGACACGAGGGCTTGGAGATTGGTCCTCCCCGCGCCCAGCCTCTGGAACATTAAGTACTGCCTCTGCTCCGACGGGAGTGAAGTTATACAGTTCGATGGGTGAGAAGGGAGGTGGGAACCCCGCGGAGGCGAAACCTATCCCCGCAGGAGTGCATTAGTCGGGGACTCGGACCCCCGTTGCTGGGTCTCCGCTCCTCGCCCCTCGGCTGATATTGGCCCTCGCCCCCCTGTGGCGTTGTATGCGTGTGTGATAGCGGGTCACCTTGGGCATGAGCTTTCGGGGAAGGCCCCCACGGAGCAGGGATGCTTGGGGAGAGTCTATGAACTGGAAGGAATCCCTGTAGAAGTTTCGCTGCACGCCCCCCAAACCCCTGATACCCCCTGAAATGGCAGCCCAGACGCAACAGGAATCTGCTGATACAAGCACAGTCACCAGGGGCATGGCGGCCCTACTGGAGGAAATTAGAGGCTTTAGGGCGGATATTGCTCTACGACTGGACACCTTGGATAAAAAAGTGGACAATATTGACGACAGGGTTCAGGCACTGGAGAACAATACAGCTTCGAGCGACATCTTTGAGACACAGTTTGACATGCGCCTGTCGGAGCTCGAGAGGAGAGAAGAGAAATGCTCCTTAGAAATGGATGATTTGGAGAATAGGGAACGCCGCTGTAACCTACGTTTCCTAGGCTTTCCAGAACACGAAGGCGAAACACAAGCAGACATCATCAAAGCTATCAATGCAGTAATAGGAGTGCTATTCGAGGGGGCCAACATCAACGAACCCACCATTGACAGGGCCCATAGAGCGGGCGCATCCTCTAGAGGCCCCAGATCAGTTCTAGTTCGCTTTCATTACTTCTCCGAGAAAAGCAGGATCCTCGAACTGGCTCGCAAGAAGGGCCCGGTGGAGTGGGAAGGGGCCCAGATCTCGGTGTATCAAGACCTGTCGGCCTTCACCCTTGCAAGACGTCGCCTCTGTTCCCCATTGACGAAGATGCTCCAGTCCAGGGGGGTCCGATACAGGTGGGGATACCCATTCTCGCGCTCTCTTTCGAGTTTGAGGGCTACAAGTATGCCTTGATCACTGAGGACGATATCCAGAGAGTGTCGGGCGAACCTTTGGACAACTCAAAACATGGAGATGGGGGAGCAGGACCGTGAGCTAACCCCGACATGCCCAAAAGGTAACAAAGCTCCAAGGGAAAGGCGCAGAGTTCGTGGCCAAAGGAAATTTAGGAGAGTGGCCCCAGCCTCCCCGGACCTTCCGAGTACCTGAAGCGAGCTCTTGGCACCAGACGGAAAAACCGGCATTTGACTTTGTGAATGGAGGGTGATGTAACGGTTTGTGAACTGCGTTGGTCCTGGGGTGGGAGGGGGCTCGAGTTGTTGTTTATAAAGAGTTTATGAGCCCGGAGGGGGGAGACAATGGTGGCCTGGTCTGGCGATTGGATGAAGCCATGGAACAACCAGGCGATGAGGGGGGAGGGGGACTGGGGGGGAGAGGGGGAGTTGGGTTGCTGGGGTTACAGTTATGGCGCGCCAAGTTTTTGGTCTTTCTCGCACCCCTGGGGCTGTCCCGAGCCGCTAGGGGGTTGCGGAAGCACTGTGGGAGCAACAACGCTTGCTGTTCTAAGCATGGAGCTATGAGATTTTACCTGTGTTTTAATGGATGATTCACTCCAATTCATGACAGTGGGGTCATTAAATGTTCGCGGGCTCAACTCGCCTACAAAAAGTTCGCTAATTGTGAGGGAATTTGCGAGGCTGCGGCTTCACTTCCTCTTTGTGCAGGAGACTCATTGGGTTCGGGGAAAGGAGCCTAAGCTCAAGGCCAAGACCATTGAGCAGATGTTCACGGCTTCTTCCCAGGTAAAGAAGCGGGGGGTAGCTTTGTTGGTCTCCCCTGGGGCCCATTTTGTGTTCAAAGCCTCAAAAGCGGATCCGGATGGTCGGTACCTCATGGTAAAGGGGGAAGTGTGGGGCCGTTTGTTTACATTGGTCTGCATATATGCTCCGAATGAAGCGCAGGACACCTTCTGGGAGGGAATGAAAGGGATAATCATGTAATTTTCTGAGAGCACCCTACTGGTGGGTGGGGATTTTAACATAGTGCTTTGCCCCGAGAGGGACAGAAAGTCTGATAAACCCTGCCCCAACATCCGTCTCCACAAGAAATTGGCGTCGGCCTTCCAGGAAGTAAATGGGGAACTGGGTCTATGAGACACGTGTATACTCGAGCGGGGTCGGAACTTCGAGTACACATACTATTCAATGCCACATGCTGCTTTCTCTCATATAGATTACATCCTGGTTGATTCCTCGCTGCAGGGAGAGGTCTCGGACTCGAGTGTGGAGATCGTCCCCTGGACGGATCACGATATGGTAAAGATTAGGATTGGCCTTCCCCCTGCCCCGGCGACCGGAACCCGGTGGAGGTGTAACGACCTCCTCCTGCAAGACAAGGAGATACGCCAATCCCTCCTAGCAGCCATAGAAGATTATTTCACCCTTAATGACAACGGGGAGGTTGGTACTATGGGAGTATGGGAGGCATTTAAGGCAACGATTAGAGGCACCCTTATTGGTATATGGTCTGGGAGAAAAAGGGAGAGGGACCGTGAGGAGAAATTGTTAAAGGAAAAGATAAAGGCTATCGAACCGGGGGGAAGTTGAAAACACAGATGTTTCCCGGGCAATGGGAGGAACTGCAGGGGTTGCGATCTAAGTTGGCGGACCTCCAGGTGGGACGAACGGAAAGGAAGCTCTCATTTCTGAAACAGAAATATATGGAAAAGGGGGAAAAGGCGGATAGGATATTGGCCTGGAGACTTCGAGAACTTAGGAACAGTAGGAGGGTGAATTCATTACGCACCCCGGAAGGGGACTCGACCGTGAGGGATAGCAAGATTGCAGAACAATTCAGGCTATATTATGAAAATTTGTATTGCTCGGAATATACGGGGGATGGGATTGATGTTGACAGTTTCCTAGACTCCCTTCCCATCCCGGGTCTTCTTCCTGACAAGGCTGATTCTCTCGAACACCCCATTTCCCCGGAAGAAGTAATAGACACCATATCCTCATTAAAGAGCGCCACTGCCCCAGGGGACGATGGCTTTACAGTTAAGATTTATAAGACCTACAGATCCACGCTTGCCCCATTCATGGCTAAGATGTACAATGCTGCACTGAATCAAGGCACCCTCCCACCCACGATGATGTCTGCTTTAATCGTAGTCCTGCCTAAAGAGGGCAAGGATCCCTCCTATTGCCAATCATACCGCCCCATATCCCTCCTTAACACCGATGTTAAAATATTGGCTAAGCTCCTAGCGAATAGACTAGCAAAGCTCCCCCCTACCCTAGTACATGGAGACCAAGTGGGCTTCATCCCCGGTCGCCAGGGATCAGATAATATAAGAAAAACTCTCAACCTTATGCATGAGGCATCTAGACAGGGAGTGGAAGGGTACCCTTCTCTCGCTAGACTCAGAAAAAGCCTTCGACCGCGTTGAGTGGCCTTACATGGGCAGGGTTCTTCGAAAGATGGGTCTGGGAGACAATTTTTGTGGGTGGGTCGCAGCTCTATACAATGGTCCCTCGGCGAGAGTGCTGGTCAACGGAGGCACTTCAGAGCCTTTTTCCCTTTCTAGAGGTACCCGGCAGGGATGCCCCCTGTCGCCCCTATTGTACGCTTTGGCAATGGAGCCCCTGGCCATTGCGGTTAGGATCGACCCAGGAATCACGGGAATACGGTGTGGTGATTGTGACTTTAAGCTATCCTTATTTGCGGACGACATTCTGGGCTACCTAACAAATATTCAAGACTCCCTGCCCCAGTTATTTGATCTTGTACACTACTTCGGTTCCTTTTCTGGACTGAAAATAAACACGTCCAAATCAAGCAACATGCCCATGGGTCCAGGGGATCGAGACATCGGAAGTGACGCCGACATTCTGGGGGTTAGACTTGAACGGAAATCCACTAGGTACCTGGGCACCACCATCCCCAGAGATCTATCCCAACTATACCAGTGCAACTTCCCGGGGATCCTTGCTCAGGTTAGCAGCGACCTCAGACGGTGGGCACCCCTCACGCTTTCCTGGCTTGGGCGCATGGTCACGGTGAAGATGAATATTTTGCCCCGCCTCCTCTACCTCTTCGCAGCGCTTCCAGTCGTGCTACCCGAGACCTTTTTTGAAGTGCTTCAGTCCCGTGTCCTCCAATTCATTTGGAACGGTAAGCGGCCGAGAGTTAAAACCTTCACCCTGACCCTCCCAAAGCTTTATGGTGGTTTTGGTCTCCCCGACTTCCGGCTCTATTATAAAGCAGCCCAACTCTGGGTGATGTTGGAGCATATGCGGGACGATATGGGAACATATTGGACATATGTCGAGGACATTCACACCCACCCGAAAAAAGTTAGAGACCTTTTGTGGGCCCCTCCTAAGGCTCTCCCTTCTCAGCTCAGAACACACCCCACCCTGGCAGCCTTGTGGGCAGTATGGAAGCCTAATAAAGCTAATAAACAACTGTCTTCATGGCCTTCCCCTTTGTCCTCGCTCTGGGGCCCCCCCATTGATCTGGGCTCTAGGGGTTTCCGAGACACTCAGGCCTGGTCAGACATGGGTCTGGAGAGGGTCTCTCAGCTCTCACGAGAAGAGGGCTTCATATAGTATGACAACCTGATCGAGGCACTGACAGATAGACCACCCACGGTCTTTGAATATTTACGTTTGAAGGGGATTTTGACCCACCCTCGCTGGGCTGACCGGCTTAGACGCTCCCTCACTCCTTTTGAAACTATCCTGGCCAAAAGTACAACTCGAAAGGGTTCTTTATCTAAGTTTTATAGTGTTTTGATAACAGCGGACCTAGAAGGTAGACAACCCTTCAAAGAAATATGGGAGGAAAGGCTGGGCATGCCATTGGATGATCACACTTGGAGGGCTGTCTTTAAAAGTATCTTTACGGGCTCTCTGTATTCCGCTGCCATGGAACATAGCTTTAAAATCCTCCATTCGTGGCACCATCCCCCGGCCCTGCTGTCCAAGATGTTTAGAGATGTGTCCCCCTTTTGCCCTAGGGGCTGTCACCAACGAGGAACCTGGTTTCACATGTGGTGGGGTTGTCCGGTCATACAGGTTTACTGGTCGGAACTACTCAGCTGGATTAATGATATCAAGGGGTTTGGCCCTTCCCTACACCCGTTGGAAATTCTACTGGGCATTCCTATGCCGGAGACAGAATCGAATGTTTATCCCAAGGTCATTGGGGCCATGCTACGAGCGGGGAGACTGGCGCTAGCCCAAAACTGGAAGAGCGCCCTTGCCCCCTCCAAGGAGGAATGGCTCTGTAAACTTAGGTCGATTTTTGTATACGAAAAACTTACTGCAATAACAAACGATACTATGACTGATTTTCTACAGGAATGGACTGCAGTCCTTCTCCATGATGATTGTATTTCTATGCGGTTGTAGAATGAATACTGAGCTGCTTTGATATGGTACATGTTCTTACACCCCCTAAGGACCCGAGATGTTTCCTGTTCAACTGTCTTTTGGTCGGACCCCACTGTCTCAAGTGGTACCTCTAACAATCATGTGGTATGCAAGTGTTCTCCCCTAAGTTTCAATAAGTTTGCAACACCTCAAAACTTGGCATGTTGATCTATTGGGGGGGTGGGGTGGGAGGAGGGAAATGGGGAAGGGAGTTATTGTAAAAAAAGAGAAAATATCATTGACGATCTGGTTCATTTTGATTGTTTTGCTGGTTGGGTCGGCTGTCCCGCCCATCCTTATATGTATATTGTCAATAAAAAACAAATTAAAAACAAAAAAACTGTTTGCAAACCAGAAAATTTCCCACAAACTCATTTACTCGCTCATGTTTGGAACATACCGTCCCTCACTCAGCTCCGCTGCTATGCTTTCTTTGGACGCATGAGTGGGGAAATGCAGCTGTTCGAAAGCTACATGTAATAATTTGTTGGGCATTAAAGGCTTCCCTGTGCTATTCTGACACCAAATCAGGTATGTTGGTGGTGACAGTGAAAACCCTCTGTGTATCCATAATTATTTTTCCTTTTTTGGCACTTCCCCTTGTAATTCTATTATGTGTACTATGGGGATCATGTTGAAACATGTCTCCCTTTCTTCCTCCGCACTCTTCTTCATTTCTGCTCTGATCAGTGTCATCCTTTCCCCTTCCCTGGGGTACCTCAGCACTCCCCCTTCCACTGGTAAATATGCTGCTGCTGTTGCAGCTCTGTGAGCCATTTCATTCCACATTGATATCCTGTCTTGTTTTCCTCTATGGGCGGCGCTTTTTATTATCGTCACCTCTACTGGCACTTTTAAGGCCTCAACTATTTCCTTCAATAGTTCTGCATATTGTACAGGAGAACCATCACTTCTTTTAAATTCCCTCCTTTCCCACCGTGCTAGTCCAGAATGGATAGTCGATTTGACATAGGCGGAATCGGAAAATATATTTGCTGCATGTTCCTCCATAATTTTTAGTGCTTTCATCATCATCACTAATTTTGCTGCCTGTGCTGAATAGTGTGAATGTAGCTGTTGCTGGGATATGACATACTCTCCATTTATGCAGCATACCCCTGCCACACCAGTATGTCTTCTTCCTTTCTTTGGGTCAATGCTTGAGGGCCCAGCAATATAGGTATTAGTAGGTAAAGTGAATATAGTGCCTGTGCGCCACTCTGTGTCATATATTGAGATATATGAATTTTTTATTTTATCCTTGCTTCAACGGTCTAACTGTGACTGATATTCACTTTTAGTCGGCCTGGGAGTAAGAGACAGTAATTGTAACCAGTTAGTACAATGGCTGCGCCAGGAAACAAGTCAAAAGTAATGGTATTTATTAACGTTTATTTAGGGTTTTAAGTTAGATAATAGGTGCTGTTAACCAACATAGACCTGTTCGTGGCACGTGCTTATGTTTCACCCTTCATCGGGCTTTGTCAAGTCATTGCATCATGTGTAAAAATAAATTTTGGGAACTTAAATTCATTTCTGACTGAAATATATACAAATCCAGTATATACAGTATAGGTGTACTTTTGATTTACAGGTTAGTCTGTTTAGTACATGAAGTGTTACAAGTTTACTGTGTCATAACACAGGTTTATTGCATATCTTTGCACTGAGGGCAAGCAGTCTGAGATTAATTAACAATCATTTTCGTTACATAGTCCTTTATCAACATATGGTCGAGGGAACCATAGGGGAAAAGAGAAAGAGAGAGATTAGGAGAGTTAGAGTAACATTGGGAAGAACCCTATATAGCTTTTAAGGTTGTCCCTTAATGGAGTGCCTGGTAGCGTTGGATCCAGTGATATTTGTCTAAGGTTGAGTTCTAGGTTGACTGATCATGCTTAGCAAGTGTATTACTGTGAACAGTGTCCCTGTTGGAAGGCCAGTTCAGGTTGCTATAACTTCTGCCATTTCCGGAGTGATTCCCCCTGCTACTGTGGGTGGCTGGGTCACTGCGGGGACTGTTGCCCCACTGTCAGTTGGTCCTTCTTGGGACTGCACTCCCCCCTGCTGCACTTGTATCTGCACTGAAGGACTCTGTATCTGCTGCCACTGGAGACATTGCTGTTGCACTACCTGGTTTGCCTACACCTGTGCCTGTTATAGAAGCGGACAAATGCGTGCTACGTTTCCTATGTTCGGACATGTAGTAGAGTCCGAAGACCTTGTACCCTATTCCTCTATACCCTCCTCTTCCTCGCTGTGGAAACCCTCTTCCCATAGGGAAGTATCCCCATGCCTGTAGTTAGTAGTCCCCATTGTGGTCCATACTTTGGCTGCATGTACCCTCCTTGTTGTGGTGCTTGTCCTACGGGAAACCCTCCCTCTAGTGCTGTTTCCACAGAAGCAGCGTCTGGTACTAATGGTGTTCTTCCATAGTGTATTTAGCCAGTTTATTTTGTACTCATTTGTTTTCTGCCTTCTCAGCATTCTCCGCTGCCTGCCTCTCGCTTTCCTGCTTCCTTTTACAATAATGTGTTACAGTGGCTTGTATCTCGGGCCAGCCTTTAGCTTCTATGCCCACTAGCTTGTCCAAGGATGCCTGTACTTCTGTTGGCCATCCTTTCACTAGTATGTCATAGAACAATGGTATACATTCGTCCCAGGACATTTGTGTTTCTTGGGTCCATAAATCCTGAACCCTCTTTGCATATTCTGCTGGGTCATTGTCTCCTTTCATTTTATGAGTAATTTCTGTCCCCAGGTCATAGCTGTCTGGATACATGCTTCTTAGAACTTCCCAAACATGTGCTCGACAATTGTTAAATGGCAGTCTGTCATGAGAATTGGTGCTCAGTTTCACTCCTTTGTAGCCCACCTGATTCTAAATTGTGTATCCCTGTTCTTCTATGATTGCAGCAAAAAAACCTTTCACATCCCCTATGGCCAGCGTCACCCCTGCTGTCTTTTTCTCGAGTGCCTGTATTCATTTACTGGCCTCGGCTACGAGAGAAGGTAAAGTGCATATTAGGTTATGCTGGTGCATTGTTTGACAGCGCACACAATGGGCCTCATTACAATGTTGCCGGTCTGGTCGTTTACCGGACCAGAGCATTACGACCCACAATGCCGGTGTCACCGGCATCGGCAGCGACCCGCTGTGACCAGCCTCACCCTTGCCGGTATCAGTGTTGATAGGTGGCAGCCGTGCCATTGACACCGCCATTCCGCAGTTAAGTGCACATCACGAGGTACACAGACATGCTCTTACTGGCATGGACATGCCAGTAATAATGGATACAACGGTGCCATTAACACCTGCATTGCGGTGCAGGCGTTAACAGGAATCTGGTGTGCAGAAACCTGCCACAGGTGGCCACAATCAGCACAGGCGGAGGCAATGGAGCCAGGCAGAGCACAAAGGGAGCACACTCACACCCCTCCCAAAGAACATGCTACCATTAGCACTAGCTTTACTGGAGCAGGTGTACATGCATGAACAGCTACTCTATGAGGAGGAAGTGAGCCGGAGCATGCAGCGTATGCGCAGGAGGAGATGGAGGGCGAGAATGGGACTGCACATACCCAATGTGCAGGCAGTTGTACCCCGCAGGCAGCCACCAATCCCCCGCCTAAGGGCCAGCCCATTCAACCTGACCCCTGCCCAGATCCACACCCTGTACTGGCTGGACAGGGACACCATTACCACAATAGTGGACCTTATACATGATGACCTGGTGAGCGTAATCAACATCCGGCCAGCCACCCCCTCGCCCCCCTGCTGAAGGCAGTGTCTGTGCTACACTTCCTGGCCACAGGCACTTTTCAGCACAACACTGTCAATTAGTGTTTCAAGTTGGCCTTGAGTCTTTACTCTTCTCTGGGATTTTTTTTAAAGAGTAGGGTTACTGTCTGGCTTTGGTGCGTAGGTGTGATCTCCTCGTGCGTCCAACTTTCTTCCATCACATGACTGGACACCATGAATTGAGCCTTTACGTGTATTCAATTTCATTCCCCAATAGTGCTCTGACGTCTTTTGTGTTCACATGACCTTCTTGAACAGGAGCTTCTGTTCTTTCACGTTAATTGTATCGAATGTCGGCCAATTTTAGTTCTGATAAGACCTTGGCTCTTTGGCTCATCCAACTCCTTAGATGAAATATATTCTGTTTAATTCAATTGCTTTTGTAACTGCAGCACTGAATTGAGGCCTTCCTCGTTGCTCAAGACTGCTATATACGTAGTGGAACCTTCATTCTTTATTCAATCGATATGTATCTATGTATAGGTTGGCGCTTGCCGCAATCTATTCTCTATAAACATTTGGCTAGCTTCATGATTTCTTTTCTGCTTGCGTTTCATTGCATCTGTACACGTTTAAACAAACTAAGTATCTTCATCATACTTATGGCATAAATCTCTTTATCTTGATCTCAAGATGTCACTTATCCTTGGTACTTCTTCTTTCTCCATAAATCGTTTGCCTCTCTGGTCTTGTAATCTTCTATATCATGGAGTCGATTACGTTTCGTATGACATCACCATTCATCCTGGTCATTTAGTTTCTTTGTTTCATCCGAATCGTATTCAAATGGCCATCATATTGTCTTGAGTGTAGGTATGGTTTCCTTAATCGATACTTCACTTCCCATATTCTCTTAGTTATAGGTATTCCTATGGGTACTGCACAGAGTTGTTGCTCTTCTTCTTGCTTTCTGATTGGTGCAGTATACGTCACATACTTTGGTTCATACTTCTCAGGTAATGTAGGCGGGGTAGGTGGAGTAGGGGTACTTGGCTCCTCCTTTACACCCCCCCCACCATTTATCGACCACTCTCACAGCGTCTTCTATTCCTAGAGATTCTGGTCTAAAGAAGTGCTTCTTGGAGGATCCATATTTGTATCACTCCCTTCAGGCATCCAGTTGATTTCACATGCCCATCCTTGTTCCATGTCATGAGCGTGCACTGTCCACTTGGACTGCAGTAGATCCATCTTCCCACATATTTCCTATGGGCCTTTGGATACAGGAACTTCGTTCCCTCGGGTGCATGGATACTAGACTTCACAAAGTCTCTGATCTCTTCATCAGTCAAGTCTTTAGGCTTCCATCCTGGTTCAACATCGATCATGATCTTCATCCCTACGGCTTTCTTTGCTGTCTTCTTGCACTGCAAGATTATTATCTTAATCACACAGAATCCAAACATCACTAATAACAGCAAGGCTCCAAGAAACTTGAACATATCTGCCATCCATGAGAAAGTATTTCAGAACCAGCTGTCATCAGCAATATCTTCTACTTCTTCTATCATTTGACCATGGAGTATCGTCAGCATATCTATAGCCTCTGTCAAAGTTCAATTTTCGTCATCGTGAGAAGGTGTAAATGTGCAACATGATTCTCCAATTTCGGCACAAACACCTCCATCCATGGCTGTAATCATATCCAGAATGTATCTGTTCTGGAGAGCCATTAGTCTTATAGCTCTCACTTCTTCTCTAATTGCATTGAATCCTTCTATAGTTGTGTTAATTGTCTGCAGTAATTCCCTTCTGGTGATTTGTAACCACTTGGTATTTGCTCCAACTTGGATTCTTGGCATAAAGATCATTGTGAATACTGATGAGGTCTGGCTGAACAACCTGTGTTCATACGGGATGGCATCAGAGGCTTCTATTGATTTAGCAGAGAAGTGGTTCTTTCTCTTTGTTCTACTTATCAGTTCCAAAGATCTCCTTTTTCCTAGATGAGCATCTGCTTTTGGAAAACTGTCAATGTGCAGGTCACCTTTAGGAATCACCAATGCAGGAACATGGACAGTCACTATTTTGCAAATTCCTCCCGAGTCTTAAGGCAGTCTGATGTAGGCTTTTGATCCAAAAGCCCAATAATGATCCTTGATTACTGCTGTTCCATGCACCATTCCTGGTGCATCGAATATTCGTCCACAGTTCTGATTTTCCCCAATTTGTCTTGTACCATTGTTCCTGAAGCAAAACCTGGAACTTTCTAATGGTACTATCTGCAATGGTCCACCCCTGTCTTTGACCCTGCAATGGTCCACCCCTGTCTTCAACCCATGTCAGTAGTTTAGCAAGCCTTGGCCAAAATGGCTTGCATATCATTTGTGCATTCTCAATTGTTTCTTTGTAGTATCCAATGATCATCCATGCTCTGCAGATCACCACTCCTTTTTCCCCATCCGTCTGGCGATAGTACTGTTCCCCAAATTTGCATTTGTCCTCTGTTCTTCCATCAGCAAGCTTCTTCTGCAGATTGTTCTTTGACATCAAGTTTTTTGTTCACTTCCCATCTAATGCAAGCTCCTTTAGCTCCAGGCTTCTCATATGTGATCACGTGATTTCTCGCATGGGCTTTGTTTCTTGTCTTTATATCTTGTATGTAGTCATCTTCATTTGGATCTGTCTTTTCAGTTGCCCAATTAAGAGAAGCATCACTTCCCATAAATTGACCTCTTGTTTTGCAAAGTGCTATGTGTGAAAGGCAATGAGCTCTCTGGACATCAATTTCAATGGCTATGAAGATTTTTGACTTCCCCATACTGTATGGCAGGAGTGCACATACAAAGCAGTCTTCATCTGACGTCCTTCTTCCAACTTCTTTCATGTGTTGGTACCATATGTTGTTTCCCAAGTGTGCTGTGCTGTCTAGATAATCATTCAGTTCATAATTGTCTTTTTGGGTGCTTCTTTTAATTCTCAATTTTTTCCTGTAGTTTTCTATAACCACATCTCTGAATACATCGGTATAACTTCTTCTTTCTGGTTGACTTGTAGGAACATCCACCCGGGCTATCTGCGTAGAAGAAAGTTCAGCAAGTCTTTCTTTATCCCTCTGTCTTTTCATTTCTGCATGTAATTGTCTTGTGGGACTAGCGCTTGGGCTTCTTGTCACTGGACCAGGTGTGTCTGCATGCGTTATCAGTGTGGGCCCAACCTTTGTCAATCCCTTATTCTGCTTGTTTTGCTGACCCTGTCTCCGGCGTTCAAAAGTAGTGTTTGAAACAAGTGTTGTGTGTGATGTGTTACAAATAACATCCATTTCAATCTCAGGTACCTGTCAATTTTTTCTAGGGACGGGAATGACTACGAATGGCCCGGATTGCTTTGTAGTTGCCACGTTTACCTTTTCCTTATGCTCAGACACATATATAGGAACCTTTGCATCATGTGCTCCTATACAGAAAGCAGTTCTAACTGTCAGTGAAAGCAGTATTAGTATGGATACAGTACATGTGTAAACTATACAGTGGTAGGTGAGCTTGCAGCACCTACTCCTAGGGCAATATGACCGTCTGTACTCTTGAGGCAACACAAAATTGCTGCTCCGGTTGCCCATCTCGATCATTTGATGCTAAGGAAGGAAAAAATACTTCTTTAATAACCATGCATTTTTAGATTGCCCCTGGAACTTGTTATCTTCTGCAGCATTCGTCCTCGATCAACTAGCTGCTTTCTGGAACCAATTTCTCCATTAGTCGCGGTGCAAATGTTCCTTTATCGTGTAAAAAAATAATTTCTGCGAGCTGCTACAAATTCGGCTTCATGCACCAGTTCTCAATCGATACCTCAAATCTGCTTTAGACCTGACGACATTGTAGCTTTCATGTCAGCATGAACAAAGTTTTAGGTTTTATCACCTCCTCAATCTCTCCCTCAGCGGAAAGTTTCTATACAGCTCTGTGGTTTCTTTCAGAATAGATTGCTACCTTGATTATGATGCCTTCCAGGATCACATTCAAAATTGTAGTATTTCTTGGGTCCCTAAGAAATGACACCACATCCGTGTGTCTTCCAATGAGATGTGGGTATTCTTCAGTTAAACAAAAGAACACCACACTGACCAGTCTATGTGCTGCATCGGGTGATAGGGGAATTTGTGTTTTCCTCACTGAACTCAGGCAATTTCAAAAACTCTTCAGTGTTGATTATGAGCAGTCTTCTAACAATCTTTTCGTTGTCAGTATTGCCAAGGAAATCTGGAATGGAGCAAGTTCTCCCCACCAGTGACGGATACGTATGTAAAACCAACTCAACATACGTAAGTATATGCCTAGAAAGGTCATCACTTGGTAACACCATGAGTAACTCCGAGCAAGAGCTCTGTATGGAACGAGTCAAGATACAGTATTCTTTTCCAATTGATGTTTCCACGATCAAAGTTTGGCAAATCCTTATTCTTATCAAGGCTTAAGTGTGCCTCAGTCCAAAGTTTTTAAAAAAAATATTTTTATTAATTTTAATCAAACAAAACAAACCAAAATACAACCAAACACGCAGTGCATATTACAATAGAAAGAAAAGGATCACATCAATGCTTAATTTTGGCCACTGCTTCCCCCCCTCCCCCCCATCATGAGCCTGTCTGTTTATTATTCTCTGTGTCCGCCGCATGCGGCGGGGTCCCATTTCCTGTAGATTCAGTCAGATCATGTAGTGCTCCAAACAATTCAGCTACGAGTGATTTCCATGCCATCAGGGTCCCTATCTCTTCTTCCCCCCCTACAGTGTTCGACTCTTGCCATACTGTCGTTTCTACATCTGCCCATTTCTGTAACTCCTTCCACCACACCTCCACCCGTGGTTCGTGACAAGTCTTCCAACCCATGGCGATCCTCCGTTTAGCAAGCACATATGCTAGGTCTCTCAATTTATTAATATGCTTAATGATGATCTGGGGTACCCTCCCAGCAAGCAAGCCCAGGCTGTGTCTATAATCAGTGTGACCCCTTTCTCAGCTAACTTTTGTGCCACTTCCCCCCAGAAACACTCAATCACTGGGCATGACCAGAACATATGTGTCATGTCCGCATTCTCTTCGTCACATTTGGGGCATGCTTGTCGTCCAGCGTTTTCAAACTTGGATATCCTCAAGGGCGTCATATATGCTCTGTGCGTTACATATAGTTGTATTTGCTTAGGTCTAGCATTTCTTGACACCTTCTTATGGTATCCAAGTGCCCGCTCCCACATCCCATCCTCTATCGGGGTTCCCACCTCCGCCTCCCAGTCTAGTCTCAGCTGTGTCAGATCCTTCCCAACTTTGGACATCACCATCTCATATAGCCTGGAAATCTCATGCCCCCCTTCTGATATATCATATATTATTTCTATGTTGGCATCTGGTGCCTCAGTCCAAAGTTAATAACGTTTTTTACTTTTCTTATCAAGGCTTTAAGCATGCCTCAGTCCAAAGTTAATAATTTACTGTGGCTTTCACAAATGCAAATCTTCTTTTATTCTGCAACTAGGATACACAGAGTGTTCGAATGTGTCATTTTACCCTTTTATTCATAGCTGAAAAGGGAATATCCAAGTTAAGCCACAGTCCATGTAAAAATTCTTCAAGTTTTCCACTTGTCGGGTTATGTGTCCTTCTTCATCGTCATGGATCTCGTCTGCACGTGCTGCAGTTTTTCCCTGATGTTTGTAGCTTCTTCGCGGTGGGGTGTAAGCAGAGGCGTCTCTCCGGTGTGTAGATCTTTGTGTCGCCTAGGAAGATCTAAGCTCGCCTATCCTGCACTTTGACAGCAGATGGCATGACGTCTTTGACAGTGAAAGGACTGTGAAAGCGGGGCTCGTCCCACTTTTTTCTTGTGTAATTACGAATCAGGATCTTGTCACCTGGGTAAACTCTTGGATGTAGAAATTCGGGAGTTTGGGTTGTTGAAGCATCTCCTGTGTTCTGTACTGCTTTACACCATCGTCTCTGCAACTGTCCGGAAATCACAGAAAAAATAGATGTTAAACAGGTCAAGTAGTTTTGCAATTCAAGTCCTAACCTTTCTGACGTTGGCTGAGCATCACTTCTAACTCGGGATGGAGGCATCAAAGGCGTTCTTATTCGTGCGACGTAAGATGGCGGTCAGAACCTGGTTGGTTCCTTAATGCATACAATGCCAGTGGTAGGCAGTGCAGCCACTCTTTACTCAAAGTAATCTTCAATTTAGCTATTCTTTCTTTTAACAGGCTGTTGAGCTTTTCACAGATACCATTTCCTTGCGGATGATAAGCCGAAGAAAACGTATGTTTTATTCCGAGCAGCGACGTGATCTGCTCGAATACTACATTAACAAAGTGAGGTCCATTATTCGATCTCATTACTTCACACACCCCCCCCATCTGGGAAACACTTCCCGCACCAAAAACCTGGCTGCACAGGTAGAGTCTGGGTGTGTACATGGACCTGCCTCTATCCATCTGGAGAAAGGACATACTACAACTAAAAGATATCTGTATCCATTACAAACTTGTATCATGTCGACATAGTCGATATGCAAGTGCTGAAAAGGGCCATTGGGTCATTGGATGACCCCCTTCACTATGCATAGTGTATGCCCAGCCGTGAACTGTTGGCAAATAATACAATTTGCCATAAAAATGCAACATGTTCCATTAGGTTTGGTACAAACCAATCCTCAGCAATGGTTAAAGCAAGATTCTCTCTAGTTGTATGTGCTGGGTAGTGTAGCTGTTCTAGTGCTATTTTTAATAAGGCTATAGGCATTACTGGTTTACCAGTGCTATCTTGTCACCACAATGCTTCGGAGGGGTTTAAAGAACACTCTCTTCGCTTCCACACGTTCTTTTCTTCTTGTGGTGCCTCCCATTGGAGCTCTACTATCTGTGTTTTAGGCATATGATTGTATCTCTCGTCCACATTTAATATTACAGTAATTATTTCCTTTACATCAACGGTTTGAACATTCATCATTTCTATATCTGCATTTGCTATGCGCTTGGCTTCAGCGTCTGCTGCTTGATTTCCGCGCAAGATAAAATCTGTCTCTTTCGTGTGAGCTGCGCATTTAACGACTGCTATGCCCACTGGGAGTTGTAGCGACTGTCCAATAAGGCTGTGTGCTGCACTGGCGTGCCGTCTGCTCAGAGGTCACCCCTCCTTTTCCAGCACGCTAATCCTGCGGGAATGGTCGGCGTCACATAGGCGGAGTCGCTGTACACTGTCACTTCCTGGTCTGCGTGATTCTCGACTGCTGGTATCAAAGCTAATAATTCTGCAGCTTGCGCTGAATAATGAGATGGCAATCGAGTACTCACAAGTACTTGAAATTCTCCATTTGTCAAATGTTTCACTACCGCAGGGCCTGTATATCTTTGCCTGTCATTTTGATCGATTCTTTAAGAACAGTCAATGAAGACAATCGCTCCCCACGTGAGTGCATTCTCCTTTACTCTAGGGAGCTCATCACAGAATTCTTCATAGTTGGTGCAATCGTGTGTAGGCTCGCCTTCTGTGATTGGCTCAGCTAAAAACATAGCTGGATTCACTATTTGCATCAGACTATTTTAATCGCCGGGGTCTATATGATTGCCTCATAGCAGAAGGCCTTTAAGTAGTCAACGTGCCTTTTGGTTTTTCTAAAATTGCGAAAAATGCATGTTCAACAAATAACGCCATGGAACATCCCATCACTATGTTTGTAGCTTTCTCTATGGCAAACACGCAGCTGCTAAACTTTGTTCGCATGGAAAGTGAGCTCTCATTACTTGGTACAAAATTCCACTGTAATATGCAAGGGGTTTTTACCCCAATGTAGTTCTATGTGTAAGTACTGCTGTCATAAAAGTACCATCTGTATGCGCGAATAAATGAATTCATCTGCATAATTGGGAATCTCTAAAACGGGAGCTGTGCAAATGGCTTTTTTCAGTTTGTCAAACACTTCTTCCATTGCCTCAGTCCACACAATTTCCTCTTGTGTCACCTGTGCTTTCTTTAAGGCCTGCAAAAGCTGCCTAGTGTACGAACTGTAGTCAAAGACCCATGTTCTGACATAATTGCATAATCCTAGAAAACTCTGCATTTGTTTTATCGTGTGTGTGGCTTGGCTGTTTTTAGAATGGCCTCAGCTCTTTCAGGAGTAACTTTCTTTTCTTCATGTGAAAACAATTGGCCTATGTACAACACTTCTTGTTGACAATATTGTAACATTTCCTTGTCGACCTTATATCCTTTGTCAGCAAGTATAATCATTAGCTGAACAGAATCGCGTCTGCACTCTTCCTCTGTGGTGCTGCAAACTAAAATGTCATCTACGTATTGCAGCACAACGCTTTCTAAAGCAATATTGCTCAAGTCCATCTGGAGGACTCTGTTAAACATCGATGGGGACTCGCAGTACCCTTGGGGCAGCCTTGTGCTTTTTAATTGTACTTGTCTAAAAGTGAACTATGTCAAATCTTGCGAGTCTTTGTGCAATGGGATTGAGAAAAATGCATTTTTCAAGTCAATCACCGTGAAATATCGTGCATCAACAGGTATATTATATAGAATCGTGGATGGGTTAAGGACTAGAGGGAACTCGGCCTCTACAATCTTATTTGTTGGGCGAAGGTCTTGGATTAGCCTCCATGACCCCCCTTTTCCTTTTTTCACTGGATAAATCGACGTATTACATGGTGACTCTGACGTCACTAAGATACCTTGGTCCATAATGGCGGAAATCATCTTAAAATTCCTTCATCTGCCTCTCGAGACATGGGATATTGCCGTGCTCGAGGTAAAATCGTTCCTGGTTTCAATTTAATCTTCACTTCCCCAACTCTTTCAGTAAGCCTATGTCATAGGGGCCAGTGGTCCATATTGAAATTGGCACTTTTGACATATCTTCGTCAAAATATTCAGGACGCTTCTTTGCTAGCATCATTCTCTGAGGGATCTCTCTTAATCGCTTTGACCCAATAAGTGATGCACATTTCAAATACCACAAAATTGTCAGATTTGTCATCTCCGAACAAATCTTCATCAGTGATGTCAGTCTCTCTGCAGCCTTCTTCAATGGCAATTACTGTGCACCATTGTCTACCTTTGTCATCAGTTGCATCAAGCAAGGCCATATTTCCTCAGACTATAGCTGCTTCTAAGGCTAAGGGGACAATTGGCCCCTCTTCTTCATCCTTAGGTATCTGTGGTCTAAAAAAACTCATCTGATATTCTCATGGTTCTGCCTACTAGACCTGGCAGCCATGTTAACAAAATGTGTATCCCATAATGGAACACTTCATGTTCCAATGGTATTGCTCTAGTCGCTATTTGTCCTGCGTATGCCCTGATCATTTTGCACATGTTTAAATAATGCATTCACGGTGTTGAGCATACTATACCATCGTCTGTAAACGAAATGGTCATATTCATTTTTGTCATTAAATCTCGCCCTAATATGTTGACAGGTGTTTGCCTTGAATAAAGCAGTGGTACCTTCATATCACATTCTCCCATAGAGACTGGTTATTCTTCTGTAAAAGGAACTCCACTCGTAGCTCCTTGTCACACATCTGTTCAATTTCTTCAGACTCACTGCCCTCCTCCGTCTCCTCACCTGAACTGCTGCAGTCAGATCTGTAAGAATTCCGGCTCTGTCTGTATCTGTGCTTCTCTTCATCTTTCCATTGTGGTGACCCATCTCGGTGGGAAGCCACAGTGGCTACCGGTGTGCTGTAGCCCTGTGGCTCCTCCACCGAAACAGACCGCAATGGGGAAAAAGCCTGAGGCTAGAAAAAAACAATGTAATATGTAAATGCAGGTAGATGACTTGCTGCTTGTAAAGGTGATGAAGAGTAGTGATTGGCAAGAAGAACCCTGGATGACAGCGAAGCTGCTAACAGTCCTCCGGGTCAAGCCGAGAGTGGTGTGGACCTAGAAAAGTAGCAGTAGTCAGGGGTGAGTTGATTGCAGCTTTCGAACCAAGGATGTCATGGAAAGATGGAGGCTTGTCAAGGCGTGGTCCGGCCCGTGGCAGACGCCGTTAGACAGGAGGAGCGGCCCGCAGCTGCCAAGCAGGGGAAGCGTGGCTGAAAGTAACCCATCCCGCAGGAAGCGAGAGCCGGTGGAAAATGAGCGCCGAGTGAAAGAGAGAGAGAGAATAAACCAGAGGAAGAGGGAATCTGCCAAAAAACAAATTAGAAAAGAAAAGCCACAAAGAGAAATGGAACACTGAGCGTAAGCAACCCAGAAAAGGCAAAGAGCAAAATCTGTCAGGTTGCAACGCAAATAATGCTGGGAGGGATTGGGAAGGAACCTCCCAGCCAGCGTTGTGAGAGAAAAAGACTAGACCATCACCACACCGTAAAACTAAACGTGATGGAACTGTTAATTGCCGGCCCATTCATACCTACTCCAGAGTCTCCAGGCACCCGGACGCATGACAGTATGCCCCCTTTTATGACGGGAACAACCGGGTTTCCCAGGATGAGCCCAATGGAATTTGGCCAACAATGAGGGAGCATGAACATTGGAAGCGGGTTCCCAGGAGTCTTCAGACCGTACGTTTCCCTTCCAGGCCAGTAGGTATTTCAAGCGCCCTCTGTGATATCTAGAGTCAAATATGTGGGACACCTCATACTCTGCATCAGAGTCACCCTCTAGATGTTTGAAGTTAGAGGGAGACCGGCTTGAGCAATCCGGAATGAAAGGTTTAAGTAGTGATGAATGAAAGACAGGATTGTAGTCCGGAAGGGTTCTTCTCTAGAAACCCGGTGCGAATGTGCCGGCGCAAAAGAGTTGGGGCCAGCCTGCGCCAGTCCGCGACAAGTACACATACGAGGTGCATTTGCCACAGTTGGGGCTACCATGGGAATTGAGGATGTTTTGCAAGCCATCATGGCCGAAAAGGAAAAATCGCTCATTAGGACTACGGCATATCACCTTCACACCAAGCTAAGTGTACAGCTAGAGTTGTGTAACTGTGTACACAAACCACTGGAAAGTAAGGGTAGTGACATGCTTACCACGCCAAATTAATCCTCTGCTCTGGTAAACTAGTGTGTCCAGGAGAACAAGAGGATGATTAGCAATACCCAACCTCTAATTGAAAGACAGAACACTAATACCACTCTTCTTAGTAGCATGAGTATAAACGTTGCTAATATCAAACCTAAGCAACATCTGTTGCCGGCTTCAGGAGTAGAACAATCTGTAGTTAAGGAAAATATTTCTCAGCGTGCCACACCTCTGACCCAAGTCATCAATCCAGTGTCAGAGTCACGTTGCCTGCTACTTAGCACAAGATCATTAGTCAAACATTCTTAAGAGATCTCCAATTATATTGAGGCAAATAATCTCAATCTCTGTGCCTTAACAGAGACCTGGGCCACCATTGCATCCTCCCCATCTCTCAATCTAGCTATACCAGCAGGATATGTAATGATAAAGAGGGATAGATTAGAAGGCAGAGGAGGAGGAGTAGCAATAATTGTGAAGGACTCCCTCACAGTCTGGGAAACGCCAGGATTAATACTGGAAGGTATTGAATCAATACACTTGAAAATTGGCATGAATGCCGAATCCACTATTAATATCCTGCTAATCTACCGACCACCTTCCTCTAAACTACATCTGGCAGGAGCAATATGTACATATGTACTACCTCATCTGAAATCAGCTTCTAGATTTCTACTCCTTGATGATTTTAATTATTGGTTGGGAGTAGATACTGATCTCTTGGCACAGAATTTAAACAATCACTATATAATTTGGGTTTCTCCCAACTTATGACAACCCCAACCCACGAATCCGGTCACACCTTGGATTGGCTTGGTAGTCTTAATATTAATTGCAGCAAGGTTGATGCCAGTCCATGTCCTTGGTGTGATTACTTTTTTGTGCACTTTACACTGCATGTACACTTTCCAACCAAACGTCCGATCAGGCAACCCAAATTATGGCTGTGGAATCTTAAACATATCACGGTTAAGAACATTGACCCATTGTTAGATAAATAACTCTTAAACTCTCAAACAGAAATGTCTTCCCAGGACATGGCTGTAATCTTGATAAACAACCTGACCTGTATATCAGATAAGTTGGCGCCGCTCAAGTTAAAAAAGATAAAGGCTACTGAGCATAAACGCAAAGCATGGTTCTCTGCGGATCTCAGAACCAAGAAATCGGAAGTCAGTAAAGCTTTCTTTCAGTGGAAAAAGGAATACAACTCAGCACTCCTTGCAAGGTATAAAAACTTAGTAGGCGAGTACAAAAAGTCCATTCTCGAGGCAAAAAGAGACTTTCATAATGACCTCATCAATACGGCAAAATCAAATACAAGGTAAATCTTTAAGATACCAAAGGAACAGGAGATTACTCCCGCTCCACTAGACACTCAAGTTAAAAATAATGAGAATTGGTGTCAACTCAAACAAGACGGCTTACACAATAAGCTACATAAAAGGATTAGGGAGAGGTTATGGATGGGGATGGGGAAATTAGGTAAAGATGCTCCTCAGCTCCTGCCGCCTCCTCCACTGGTTGTTCTTGTGGTGTGTCCACTCATACTATTCACAGTCACACCTTTGCCCAGTAATTGAAAGCCTTTTTTGTGGAGCTTGAAACCACACCATAGAAGCTTTTGCTTGGAGCTCTAACCACAATCTACTTCACCAGGTTAAAGTTAGCATGAGCCTTATTCTCCACTGCATTACCTTCATGCAGTTATAAAAGGCTTGTGCTAACGTGCACAATTACAAGATATCTAGTGTCATTACTTAGCACCTTGAAGCAAGACAATGTACACTTTAGTAAAGAACCGGAATTGCACTTAGCTGCAGATCGTAGTCGTGTTCTCCTTTAGCACGGCACGGGAAGTCCTCGAATGTTCTGTAGCGAGCTCTGCTGGAAAATACCAAAATAACAATAAGCGTGTGCTGGGCCAAACTTAACGTTCTTATACTATGCTTGTTCCCCAAAACAATGGGCAATCGTGACCCGCTGATGTGCTCGAGTCGGGTTGTCTTCACCCATGGCTCTGCACACGTGCCTCCTGCCCTGCCCCGTAGGAGGATCGGAATAAGTACGTTTTGGGTTGCCTCAACCGGAACGTTGCTTGAGCTTTCTAGCACTCAGTCACCCCTAATATGCACTCTGCAAGCGGGTTAATGTTCTGCCATGCGTTGCGGTCTGTACCACCAAAATACTATGTCTGCATGCACCGTGACTTCAGCCGCTTCGTTAGTCTTTCTCTCCACACGCGGAATAAATCTAAAGCACTTATCTGAAAGCTGGTGCGGGGTCTGTGATGAGGTCAGGGGGGTGGAAAGCTCCGCGTAGGCTTTCCCTGGGCGGAGCGCTGGGAAACACGTCCGTTCTCCTCTGAAGCCGGAATAGCAAGCAGGGACACGTGGGTGCGGCTCGCGCATGCGCAGTTCGTTGGGCGCAGCTCGCGTGTGGGTCTTTTCTTCCCGGCAGGCTTGTGAAGCACACGGCCTGCTGGGAAATGTAGTCTCTTGATGGTTCTCTGGCCCTGCATACTCTGCCTGCAATATGGATGTAAAATCCTCCTTATGTACTGCATATAGGGTTGTGACAAAGGATTCACAGGGTTTGGGTGACTAGGGGACACTAGTTTCTCACTTGAAGTGCTGCCAACCTGCCCAGCCCTGACACTGTGGTTGCAAGCCTTGCTGCACTCTCGGCGCTTGCTGCTGCCCTGTTTGATCTTGAGCTACTCCATTTCTGCTCTGTTCCGAATATGCAGGTGCATTTGGCATTCCCTGTCTTGAAAACGGAGCATTCTCTACCATCCCTCAGCTTCTACACATACGAGCTATGTGCCCTGTCATTCCACACGTCCAACACACAAGCGGTTGTCTTCCCATCTGTCCATTTTGCATGTTCTGATTACCATTTTTCATATTCTGAAAACCCTTGTTGGTTATTCTTAAAGCTTCCCTGATTATTCTGCCTATACCCTTGATTACCTTGCCAACCTCTCCCTTGATATCCCCTTCCTCTTGGAGCATATCTATTATTTGTCTGATCAAACTGTGTTTGGTTATTTACTTGCGGTATAGGTACTGCTTACTGCAGGTTTGATCTGCCCACGTTAGTTGACATTGCCCCTTCAATGGCACACTTGGATAACTTTTCTGCACTAACTCTGCTTCTTCACCTTTTCGTGCATCGTCCTTTTTGTGATTCTTATCCTGCAGGAGTCTGCAATAATGTGCGATGGTCAACTGAATTTCCAACCATTGTTTTACTTCTATCCCCACTAACTTCTTGCGCTGCTTCTGCACCTGCTCTGGCAGCCCTTGGCATAATATATGATAAAATACAGGTATAGACTTCCCCCAAGCCTCCTGTGTTTCAAGCGCCCACGCCTCTTGAGAACTTTGAATATAAAGCAACGGATCTTCTCCTTCTTTCATTTTTCTTGTCATTATAGCTCCCATATCGGAAGTGTTTGGATATAGCACTCAAAGCGCTTTCCAAATCGCTGCTCTACAGTTACTAAACGGCCTCCCTCATGCGCGGTGTTGACTGTAGTCACACCAGGGTAACCTGCTCGCTTCCATACGTCATCAGCTCTTTCACCAAGTATGGCGATTAGAAGACCTTTAATATCCCTTATAGCTAATGTATTCCCTCTCGTCATTTTTTCTAACTCGTGTATCCGTTTTCCTGCACCGTAAGTTAAATTTGGGAGTTTACATTTTAAGATTTCCCTGTCCATCTGGGGCCATGGTATATACTGTGGCCTGGCTCCTCCTTTTTCTAACAAGTGGAAATGCGATGCTCCAAACTCATTCTCATCTCTCATCATTTGTCTATGTACTGCTGGAGTAATGTTCCCACATCGCTGTCTACCTGGCAATGACCTTAGCCAGCTTACATAGGGCAGAGACTCCCCCCTCTGACCATGGGGTTGCCCCTTATGTCGGTCTGACTGTGTCAGTGGCTCTGATGCCTTAGACATAGGTAATTTTAAATCCGACCATCTTACTTCTTTATCCAAAGGCTGATGTTCTTCTAACTCACATATAAAACTCCCAATCTTCCTTGAGTAGGTTTCCCTTTCTTCATCTGATACTTCTTGTGCCCAACTCGTGCAACTCCTCTCATCATCATCATCATCATCATAATCATCTCTATTTAATGTTAACCTGTCTAAAGACAGCTCTTTCTGTCTCTTACTACAGGAGGCTTCCTCCCTGTCATACAACTGAGTACTCTCAAGACGCTCATTTTTTCCCTTCCTTTGTGTTTATTTCTGGGCTTGCATTTCGTGATATACTTTATCGATCATTTCCCCAATGCTTTTCGAGTCAAATTCGTCTTCCAGATTAACTCTAGACCTGCTTGGAAATGGCTTGGACTCAGGAAAGAATTCCTCTATGTCTTCCTAGTCTACCCGTGGATTGGGATCTCTTACTTCCCTTTCCAAATACTCAAGATCGCGTGCTCTGTCTCCTTTTGCGTTGCATATCATCATCGACTTCTCTGCGCTTTCTCACCTCTTCTCTTATTTTTTTTCCTCTTTCTTTTTCATATCCCTTTGTTCCTTTGCCCTTCGCTTGTCCTTATCCCTTCGCCTTTATATTCTTTTCTCTCTTATTCTTTCCTGTTCATCGGCTTCTATTCTTTTCTCCTTTAGTCTTTCTTTTTCCTCGGCTGTTCTTCTTTTATTATCACACTTTCTTCATTCTTCTGCTCTCTCTTGTTTTTTAGCTTGCTCATCTTGGTATAACTGTTCTCGTCTTTGTCTATCTTTTCTTCTCGCTCCTTCGTCTCTCAATTATTCCGCCCTTTCTTTATCTTTTCTATCTTGTTCGTCTTGGTCTTCCCTTTGTCTTATATCTTCGATGCCTTTACCATCGAGTTTAAGTAAAATCTGACCTCCCAACCACTCGTTCTGTGCAAGCGCTATCTCATCAGTTTTATCCTTATCTGCTGTCCATCTCTTTATTTCTCTCCTTATATCTAGAGATGTCCTTGCTTGATCGCTTCTCTCCTTATCGCGTCTCTATTTGTCCATCTGCGCTTTCGAGGTGATATCTTTCTCTGTGTCTTTCTCTGAGCCCTCATCACTACTGTGTGTAGGTGACTCATATGGCGGATTGCCATATCCTTTCGCTGCTTTAAGTTCTCTTAATGGGTACAACCCTTTGCCTTTCGTAGTCTCGTCTTTTATTTCAGACAGGGCATGCCGAGCAGAAAGCTCTTCACCCCCGGCTTTGCATATATTAAGTATCCAATCTAAAGGAGGCTCCACCTCCTTCTCGTGTTCATACATCTTCCATAGTTCTAGACTTGCTAGGCGCTTTTCTTTTTTCCTGCGTATGCGGCATGCAAATATGTCATCATATGCTGTAGAACTGTTTTCGATAATGACCCGCCCTGGGACCATGGCATAAACTTTTTATCTGCGGCCCCTTTAACCCATTCTGCACTGTACTGTTTAAGTTTAAGTGCGTGCTTTGGTAGTTGTTTGCAAAGATGCACTAATGGCGTAACTTCTTCCATTTCTAACTTTTACTTCTCTTTTTATTACCACTTCGCTTATGCTTTAGTTACAGTTCTCAATTTTGCATTTCAATCAACATACACTTATGGGCGAGCACCAATCGTCGCAATACAAAGTTTAATCTCAAAATAATCACTTTTCGCGTTTTAACTTCACGTTTCTCTATGACTTAAATCATTTATTTTTCACTCTGATGTTATTTCACTTTACAACCACATAAAACAAAACAGACAGACTTGACCGGCCACATATACGTGCACCTCACGATCCTTTCCTTAGGACTCATCTTACCCTCTACAATTCTTGTTCCGACTGGAACTTAAGACAATTCCCTTCAGAAAGTCTTTAAACTTATCTTGCCTCCTATATGTCCCTCATAAAAGGGGGCTCTGAATCAAGGCTTCTGCTAGTATTCTTTAAAATCTGGGAACAGGGCGTATCCTTATAGCGTGGCTACACCTCATGACTATTTTCCTCATATGTTACTTGGCAACATTCAAGTCAATGGGCCTCATTACGACCCTGGCGGAGTGGGTTTACGCCAGCGTTATTCGCGGCGGACCCGTCCGCCCTACTACGAGTTCCCGTAGCGCCATGGAGCGTTTTCCGCCTGGTTTTTCCGGGCGGAGAAATCCATGGCGCTACGGGACCTTGTTGTTAAATACGCCACCGTATTTTACGGTGGCGTAATTAACGCCTTCCCCACTCCCATTATACCCTATGGGGCAAAAATGGGAATGGGGAAGGGTAAAATGGGGGATGGGGATTTACCGCCCCGCCAAGGTCGGAATGGGGCGGAAAATCCGCCAACCCCCATGGCGCTATCGGCAGCTTTCCGCCGTGCTCCATGGTGCATTTTGCACCGCGATTTCCGCCAGGGTCGTAATGAGGCCCAATATCTTTTCCCATATACATATAGTTTACGCTCATACTCTTGCATTATGTTTTATCCCGCCTCCCTCCGTTACTCTGCATTATTTACTATGCATGCATCACTTTTGCCACTCTCTTTGGTCTTATTCACTCACAGTTCGCATGTTTTCGTCTTCGGACCCTCGGGATCACCGCCTTCATTACCGCCTCTTTGAGCTGCTTTTTTATCCACTTTGCATAGATGTGGGAGGGATTCCTATTTCAAAATAAGGCTTCCGTCACACCCGTCTTGCAAGATTTGGGTCCAATTCTAACCACGATCTACGGGGAGCTTCAAGTCTTGTCAGCCGAATGGCAAAGTTCGTGCGATATTGCAGAGACCCTAAAGTTACTTATGTAGACGCCTGATGGTATCTTATCTAACCATCAATCTCTGCTACCAAGTGAACTGGAGACTTCCAGCCCTTTAAGATGAGTAGCAATACCCAGGAGATGGATGGGGATGCAGAATTTGGTCAAACATCATAATTCAGACGACACAAATAGCTTGGCAAAAGTTTGTCTGTTTTAATACAAGTAACTAAAACAGGGAGTACAACGAGCATCAGCAATCGCTTAATACTCAACTCTCAATCATTTCATAAAAAAGCTGGGTTATTAAACCCTAAAATGGTCATAGCTGACGTACTGATCTGCGTCATTACCAACGTCATCCTACGTTGCAAACTTCTAAAACCTATCGGGAAGAGGGATTGGGTCTAAGTGAGTAACTAAACATAGGTGTTATATCTGTATAGAGTAGCGAAGAGAAATAATTGGATATTTAACATCATGGGGGGCAACTAAGCCCTCCCCTCAAAATGGCCACTATGGATGTCACTAAATCTACAACGTCCCATTGGCTACACAAACTATAGGACCCCCAACTACGTGGTCCTCTACAATTGGTTGGCTACTAACCCCCATCAATAACTTTCCACCTACATAAGCAGAATGCAGACTGAACAACTAGGTGTGGGTGAGCTTGTCTTGATACCAGCTTCCCACCAATTAACAGAACACTGCATCATCACCTCCATGTTTCAGTGTCAATTAGTGGTTGAAGTTGGCCTTGAGTCTGTACTCTTCTGTGGGATTTTTTAACGAGTATGGGTACTGTCTGGCTTTCGTGCGTAGGTGTGATCTCTTCGTGGGTCCAACTTTCTTCCATCACATGACTGGACACCACAAATTGAGCCTTTTCGTGCATTTGATTTTATTCCCCAATAGTCCTCTGACGTCTTTTGTTTTCACTTGACCTTCTTGAACAGGAGCTTCTGTTCTTTCCCGTTAATTGTATCTAATGTCAGCCAATTTTAGTACTGATAAGACCTTAGCTCTTTGGCTCAACCAACTCCTTAGCTGAAATATATTCTGTTTAATTCAATTGCTTTTGTACCTGTGACACTGAATTGAGGCCTTCCTCATTGCTCAAGACTAGTATATACGTAGTGGAACCTTCATTCTTTATTGAATCCATATGTATCTATGAGGTATATATATATATGAATAGGGTGGCGCTTGCCGCAATCTATTTACTACAAGCATTTGGCTAGCTTCATGATTTCTTTGCTGCTTGCGTTTCATTTCATCTGTACACGTTCAAACTCTCTTTATCTTGATCTCAAGATGTCACTTATCCTTGGTACTTCTTCTTTCTTCATAAATCGTCTGCCTCTCTGGTCTTGTTATCTTCTATATTATGGAGTCGATTACGTTTTGTATGACGTCACCATTCGTCCTGGTCATTCTGTTTCTTTGTTTCATCAGGAATCATATTCAAATGGCCATCATATTGTCTTGAGTGTAGGTATGGTTTCCTTAATGGATACTTCACTTCCCATGTTCTCTTAGGTATAGGTATTCCTATGGGTACTGCGCAGAGTCGTTGCTCTTCTTTTTGCTTTCTGATTGGTGCAGTATACGTCACATACTTTGGTTCATACTTCTCAGGTAATGTAGGCGGGGTAGGTGGAGTAGGGGTACTTGGCTCCTCCTCTACAGGCGCGATGAGGACGACAGGGGCATACAGTAAACCCCAGCTATTGGAGGCGGTTCAGGTGCACCTGGAGTGTCGTATGCAGCCAGGGAAGTAGTGGTTGAAAGCCCCAGCAACGCCGGGACTACACAGAGCGCAGTTACTGAGTTGGTGGGCAGAGGCTGGCTAGAGAGACTGGCGGTGGGCCAAAGAAGTGCATGAAGAAGGGAGCAGGCCAGATCTGGAATGAGGACCTGAAAGGGCCCCACCACAATGCAGCGGGCAACGGCTTTAAGTGGGCGTACCCGTATGCGAGGAGCTAGCAGTTGCCAGTGTCATTGAATGCGGCGCTACCCCCAGCGTTAGGTGATCTGAAACAACAGGAATTGTGTGCAAGGGGCACAGAGGTCTTGCCACTTCCTGAAGAGCCAAAAGGCCCCATACACCGATGAAAGGTCCAAAAGGTGCTGGGGTAGACATTTGGCCCCTGGAGTCTTCTCGAGATGGTCCTTTCAGCCCAAGCCAGGGCAGACACTAATGGATACAAGAAGTAGGAGACAAATAGGGTAGGAGGTATAACTATAGGAACGAAACGCTGGACACCTCTCGCTGCACCTGGGCAGTGTGCTGTGAAGTAAAGGGAGTGATGGGAGAGCGAAGGACACTTGCTGGATATGTACATTAAGAGCCAGATAAAGGAGTGTAGACACGTATATTAAAGTACGGCCTGCGAGTGAGTGGAGAGACACTGTAAGGAAGACACACTGCAAATATCAAGAAACTAACAATAGTGCGTAAACCCTGCTTGGCACGGTGTCGGCAGCTGGAGGCTACACGAGTGCCAGGGGTGAAAGAGAGCTCCGGAGAGGGGTACAACAACAATGGCGGCCAAATCAAATAAAAGTAAAGAGAAACAGTCATCATTAGATGTGTTTGCCAGACCTACCCAAATGACGGAAGGCACAAAGACACAAACGCATGAAGCAGGCGAAGAGAATATGCAGGAAAAGATGGATAAGCAAATATTGGTCGCCATAGAGGAACTGAAAGCGTCTTTGGAGTTCAAAACAGATGTAATGAATCTCATGAGACAAGATGTCAGAACACTGACGGAGAGAAAGGGGTGAAGGCCAACACTAGCAGTTGCAAGGACAGCTCCCTGGAAGTCTCTATCCAGAAACAACAAGTGCAGAGCCTGGAAAACAGGACGAAGGAAGCAGAAGGTCAGGCTCGGCAGAACAACTTGCAAATTATTGTACTCCTGGAAGGACGAAGAAGGCCAAAACCCGACCAACTATGTCGAGGAAATGTTTCTGCAAGAAATAGGGGCTGCCTCGCTTACCCAGTAGAGAGGGCGTATAGAGCCCTAACGAGAAGACCGCCACCCGGTGCACCGCCCCAACCAATAATTGCCAAGATATTGAATTATAAGGACAGGAAGAGAATCCTGGAGCATTTCCGAAAAAGTGGTACCATTAGTCGTGCGTCGGCATCTATCACCGCATATCCAGATTGCACATTTTTGGTTAAAAAACAAAGGATGAGCTATGGGGTTGTGAAAAGAAGGCCATGCACGGCCATCCTCAAGTATAAGTTACTGTATCGGCGAAGATGAAGGTGCTGCACAAGGACCATGCTTTGTCCTTCGAGACCCCCGTTTGTGAATAAATGGATGGACTCGCAGAATATGCAGTCGGAGCAACGTGAGAAAGTGATAAGTGAGACAGCGATGGGTGTTCTATTGTACATTCCAAAGGCGGAGGAGCTGATATATGCTGTGGTGAAAGAGACACTCAAACTATTATGCAACTAAGTTTCATGTCCTATTATTGTTAGCGAAATGCAGGAGTCAAGCGTACTGTACGGGAGTGTACAGCGCAGAGAATCACTCTTACCCCTAGATAGGTTAGTTAGTCAGGATACTAGTAGCATAGTATCCGCCTGCTGCACTCCGAGTACCGGAAATGGGCCAGGAAAAGGGGGAGAAGCGGGGATGCCTGAGATTCAGTTTTGGAGCTGGGCAATTGTTGGGGTTGGGTGGGGCGGGAGGACGGGGGAAATGTGGGGAAGTTATTAGGCAGTTGGCTTACACACATGCACTACGAAACAGGAAAAGGAGAGATGGAGCGGGGAAGGAAGGGAACAATATCAGGAATGACAGGTGAACTCAGAATAGCAACCTGGAATGTGAGGGGCCTAAACAGTTACATTAAACAGAATCAGGTTATGACATACCTGAGGCGTCAGAAAATAGACATAACAGTGATGCAAGAAATCCACCTGACTAGAGAGAGGCAAGAAACAATCCTGAAGAAATGGAAAGGGACAACCTTAGCTGTAACCTACTTGGCGTATGCTAAAGGAGTCTTCATTTGGATAGCATCTCATGTCCCATTCAAGCTCCTGCAGTCCTCTATAGACAGGGATGGTAGGATGGTAATGATGCGAGGACTGGTGGAAAGTAAAGAAATTTGTATCATCAATGTGTATGCCCCGAATCAGGACACAACAGCTTATTTCAGAGCTCTATATACAAAGGTCAGTCCTTATTTAGACGGGGCGGTAATATGGGGGGGGGAGACTTTAATTGTACGCTGTACCCGACGATGGATAGGTCGGACAAAAAGCAAGCGCATCCGACCCCGTCAGCTAAAGCTCTGAGCACACTGTTGCACGCCTTTCAGTTAGTGGATGTATGGAGGGTGCGACACCCACAAGACCGGGTGTACTCACATTATTCCGCCCCACAGAGCCTATATACAAGGCTAGGCTATGGGCCTCATCACAAGTTGGGCAGTATCCCGGCGGTGTAACCGCCGGGATACTGCCCCCTCTAATAGCGCTACGGGCAACGGGTTCCACGCTATTAGCGCCGGATCACGGGTTTGGCGGAATAGGAATTCTGCATTCCCGATTGGGCCCATTCGGGAATTCCCCATTCCCCATTATTCCCCATTGGGCCCAATGGGGAATTTTCAGCGTGACTACCATCGGCAGTATTACTGCACGGTAATTGCACTGAAAATCGGCAAATTCATGGTGGATTAACTCCTGACAAACCCGTGATTTGGCGGACCCTTAAATGCGGCAATAATAGCATTACCACCGCATTTAAGGGTTACCACCAAACACGTAATGACCCCGTATTTGTTCACTGGGAAGGACACGATAAATGAGATAACACTTGCAGAATACAAAGTTAGTGTCCTATCAGATCATGCCCCTGTGGTTGTGACTTGGCAGGTTCTATCACCTCGAACTAGGATCCCGACATGGAGATTGAGGGCAGAGGCATTGAAGGATATAGGGTTCCGGGAGGACCTGGGGGCGCAGGTGAAGGAGTATTTTGAATATAATACTGGCAGTGTAGATTCAGCCGGGGTGTTATGGGGAGCTTTTAAAGTGGTGGTGAGGGGGGCTGCTATGGCCAAGACCAAGGGGCTTCAAGAGGTTATAACGCAGGAGTTACAAAGAGCAGAGAAGACATTAGGGAAGATTATGCAAGAATGCGTGAGATTCCTGGAGGAGGCCACGGTAGGATCCCGATGGCAACGTGAGTGCATAGATTACTGGGAACGGCTAGGTAACTTAAGCTATAAGAAATATATTGAGAGGCAACATGCTAAGGTAGACAAACCAGACAAACTGTTAGCCTGGCTGTATAAAAGTGAGACCTCACGGCAGACGATCAGGGCGGTGAAAGGGGAATTTATTTATTTATTCAGATTTGGAGAGCGCACGTCAGCCCGGGGGCATCGTGGCACTTGTTACAGACAATGGGCCTGATCACGACTTGGGTGTTACCGCCGGCGGTATTACCGCTGGCGGTAATAGCCCTACCGCCGAACTCCCCGGCTCTAATAGCACTGGATCACAAGTTTGGCGGTAAAGTAATTCCCCATTCCCCATTGAGCCCATTCGGGAATGCCCCATTCCCCATTGGGCTCAATGGGGAATTTTCGCGCTCTTACCGCCGGCGGATTTCCCGCCGGCGGTAATAGCGCAGATTTTTGGCGGATTTCCCCCCAGCTCAGAGCTGGGGCGAAATCCGCCGAAGCCCTGATTCGGCGGACCCTTAAATCCGGCGGTATTAGCGCTATAGCCGGATTTAAGGGTTACCGCCGATGTCGTGATCAGGCCCAATATCTTAGTTACATAGGATACAATATTTACAGATGGACAGATGCAGGAAACCCAAGAAGGAGTGAACAAAGGCTTCGATGAGTATTATAAACAGCTGTACGAGGACTCTGTAAAAGATGGAGGGTTAGATTTACGGGAGGCATTGACAGAGATCACTCTCCAGAAACTTGATGAAGCGGAGAGAGAGCCTTGAAATCCCTATAACAATAGAGGAATTAGAACATGTGATAAAGCAAATACCCACCAGCAAGGCCCCAGGGGCAGATGGACTCCCTAGCGAATTTTATAAAGCATTTAGGTTGGAAATATTCCTCCCACTACTGGCAATGTTAAATGAGGCGATCAGCATAGGCAAACTGCTTGAGTCTCTGCGGGAGGCGATAATCCTCCCACTCCTAAAGCCCAATAAGCCAGATCCAGATTGCAGATCCTACAGACCCCTCTCACTACTTAACCAGGATGAGAAGATTCTTACGGCTGTCATGGCGAATAGGTTAAGACTGGTCATAAGTAAACTTATACACTCAGACCAGACTGGTTATGTTACACACAGGAATATAACCAATAGTTTGAGGAGATTACATCATATAATTGATCACATCCAGAGAGGAATGCAGGAAGTGGTAGTAGTTTCACTTGATGCAGTGAAAGTGTTTGATTCCGCCAAATGGCCTTGGCTGCTAGCAGTCCTAGAAGGGTACGGGATCGGGCCCACATATCTGAAATGGGTGCGATTACTGTATAGTGAGCCGGTGGCGAGGGTCAAGACGGGCTCCATTATTTCCGAACAGTGGCAACTGAGTAAGGGTACTAGACAAGGGTGTCCCTGGTCTCCGATGCTCTTCATTTTAGCGTTGTAGCCATTGGCGGTGTATCTGAGGAAGGAGTATGGGGAAGCAGGAATCAGCACTTAGGGAGGACAACACCTGATTCATTGTTTGCTGATGATATGTTGATGTACCTGCAGCACCCGGAAGAAAACCTACAATTTATTCTAGATGTAATGGCACAATGGGACGCGCAGCATTACTGAAGAAGGTGGTGCTTCCCAGACTATTATATTATTTTGCAAATATTCCATACGCAGTACCAAAAATGTTTTTAATGAAGATGCAGAGCATTTTTAGGATCTTTATCTGGCAGAATTCAAGAAGTAGAGTAGCATTGTGGAAACTACAGAACCCATGTGAACAGGGAGGCATTAGAGTGCCAAATTTCAAAGTATGTTACCTGGCTAGTCAGCTCCAATTTGTGGCTAAATGGCTATCAGTGGAACAGACGCCAGAATCTATGCTGCTGAGTGCTGAAAGCACCCCATACTTCATGAATGAGATAATATGGATACCTAAAAAACAAAGAGTCAAGTGAGAATCGGTTGTTGTGACTGGGAAGGGTGATTTGGTGTAAGGCTTGTCAGTTGATAAATTATCCTACCCTGTGCTCCCTCGCAAATACCACTGGAGGCGCTGGAAGGAGTGGATGTACAGATCCGGCTCAATGTTAGGAGGAAGTGGGAACCGGTTGGGATAGCGACTGTGGATGATGTGTTGATAGACGGGAAACCCAGGGACTTTGAGGGGTTGGTGGAGGGCACAGGATTACATTGGGGACAGCACATCACATACTCCCAACTCCTAAAGATTATAAAGAGTATGTAGCCCGAAGCCGAACTGACCATACAGCTGGATGCAGTAATAGAAACATTTTATGATTTATCAGAAGGGGGGGCATGACGTCTTCCGTATATATGAGTTATTGATGTCGAAGGTGAGCCAAGAGGTAGTAAGCACAAGACAGAATTAGGAGGCGGATGTAGGGGAACCAATGTCAGATGGGTTGTGGGGTAGAGTGCAAGGGTACCACAAGAAGGTATCAAGGAATGTTCGGTTGCAACAAATTCAACTATATGTAACCCATAGAGCATACCTAACACCGGAGAAAATAGCTAAGTTCAATCATGCAGGAACACAAACATGCCCGAAGTGTGGAGAGGTGAATATGTTCTGGTCCTGCGCAGAGATAGGCAGATTTTGGGAAGAAGTGGCCCAAATCATGGCTAATGTGGAGGTTAACCTAGAAGTGGGATCTCTGTGGGCATGTTTAGTGGTGGGCTTCCCAAGGCCTCGTAGGGCTAAGCATGTGAGTAAGCTAAAGGACCTAGCATACATACTGGCCAAACGTAGAATAGCGTTGAGTTGGAAAGCACGGACAAGCCATCTGCACAAGGGTGGTGGTGGGGTATAATGAAATGGGCAAATGCGGAAACAGTGGTGTGGCAAGAGGCAAGAGGGAAAAATGAGGATCCAGAGGAAGGTACGCTAGAGGCTTGGAGGTAATTGGTGGCAGCCCTATTTGTGTTGGACAAGGCTGGTTGGGGCGGATGTTAGTCTGGGGGGGGATATGGCCAGATGGAATAGGAAGCAGACAGTGCAGTGCGAGGTAGGCCGGGTTGAGAGGGGGGATAAAAAAAAGCATATAACTCTGTGTGTAAGTTTGTGGTGATCATTGATTTGTAACGGTATATGGTTATATGTTGAAAATTAATAAATATTGTTAAAAAAAATCAAAAAAACAAAAAACTGTTCAATAGTTTCCCATCACCTCGCCTCCCCATGTGCTACCACATTTTATTCACAACCCACCCAGAAACATCTTGTTATTAATGAAGCAACATTTGTGCTGACCGCCGGAACTTTAATACACTGCCATTAGTCAGCACCATTGAGAACGGCACACAAGACACCCTGCAACTGGTGGGAAAGGGGACATTCACACAATACCTATTAGATAATGACCTTTGTGGGCTCTGTAGTAGATACTTTGAGAGCTGGCCACCTCGTTAGTGATCAGGAACTTACTGTGTGATTGTATCCTCCCAGGAACGCCACTCAGTCCAGTGATTCCCTCCCACAGCCGCTTGCTGATGGGTATCGGTGGACAGGTGACCAGCACCCTGGAACAGAGTCTCCCTCCCCGCTACCGTGCAGGGTGGCTTGTTTGGCTGACTGCCCTGCTGTTACATCACCCAGTTCCGGTTGTGTTAATTCCCATATGATGATTAAATTGAGCACCCTCCCCCCTTTTCCGAATCCCTGTCGTTGTGGTCACGTTAAATAGAAAGTTCCCACATCCAACCCGCCTAAGGGATTTGTTATGCTCACCTGGTATCCACAGGGATGCCACCCAGCCGGGTTACTCGCTGGTATGCTTCTCAGCTTTGCCCTGATGTGGTCTGCGGGGAAGGTTCTGCATTGTGGTAGAATTAGGCGTGCACTCCGTCCTGCCTTCTTTGCAGGGGAGCTTTGTCTTTCATGGGCAAGTGCGGTCCAGTTACTTCACTGACGCCGGCCCATTTGATATTGTTCAGGTAGGTCTTATTGGTGTTCTTTAGTTTTATTGCTATCCTGCATGCCTTTCTTTGTTTAAAATGTCTCTTTTTTTCTCCCTTAGGTATGCAGAGCTTCAGCGACGCAAACTGGCTTGGTTGAGCCCCGCTGGTAAATGATGGCGCATTAAGAGTGCTGTGATGCGGTAAGTAAGCGCTATGAGCAGTGCTGCAAAGTCTTGTCTTTGCTAACCTGTGTTTTCCTTCCTTGTAGGTCGCGGTGTTCTTCAGCGCAAGTGGAATGTCCGGAGTGGTGCCAGCCGAGAGGCGACCAGCCAGGTAAGCCTTTTGAGCAGTTCGTAATTTGTAAATGTCTCTACTGCTTTCTTTAATGTTGCCTCTATCTTCCTCTTTCAGGTTGTTCTGTCCAAGAGGCGTGCAGATTCGAGGAAGCTGTTCTTAGGAACCAAGCTATGTGGATGCCTCCATGTTGGCTGACAATACAATAAAGTAGTTCCCAAACACATTGCTTTTCATGGTGTATGAGCCATAGGCACCAGGACTGGCCCCATGAGGGCTTTTGAAGAGGATGCCAGGCTCTAGAGGCCCGAATCCTGACTCCACCAGACCAATGGGTTTGCCAGAGAGAGTTTTGGGCGAAGGTCGTGACAGCACTCCCCCCTAAGGCCCCTCCCATGGTGTTCCTTCTGTCTGGCCGAGGTTTGGTTGGGAAGTGTCGATGGAATTTCCTGATTAGATGTGGTGCGTGGATGGATATTCTCACTGGGCTCCCAGGATCTATCTTGTGGTACAAATCCTTTCCAATCGACGAGATACTATAGCTTGGTCCTGGAGTATTTAGAGTCCAAGATATCTTTGACTTCGAATTCTGGTTCTCCGTCAACAAGTATCGGCTTAGGTGGTGTCCCAATCCGTGTGCCAGGTTGCATTGGTTTCAGGAGGGACACATGGAATACCGGGTGGATGTGTAGATTAGGTGGTACATCCAGTTTCACGGCTTCTGGGTTGATAATTGCCTTAATGGTATAGGGTCCTAAGAATCTGGGATGAAAGGTCCGGGTTCCCTTGATGGGTACGAATTTAGAGGCTAACCAAACTTTGTCTCCTACTTGATGATCAGGGGCCTTTTTCTGGTGTTGGTCAGCGAATCTCTTTTGTTATTCTTTGGCATGAATAAGGTGTTCCTTTGCCCTTTTGTAAGCCTGAGTAATGGTTGTGTGTAGAGTCTTTACCGCTGGCATTTCCAAGCTGGCTGGAAGGTCTAGTTCAGAGGTACGTGGTTGTCTGCCATAAAGAGTACAGAAGGGCGTTTGTCCCGTGCTTGAATGCAAAGAATTGTTATATGCATATTCGGTTAGTCATAGTCGGTCTTTCCAATTCATTTGTTCGTGGTGCAGCATGCACTGTAAATATTGTTTGAGTGTCTGATTGGTTCTCTCGGTTTGGCCGTCCGTTTGGGGATGGTGACTGGTAGATAGCCGAACGTCTATCTGCGCCATTGCACAACATTTTTTCAAGAAGTTTGAAACAAACTGGCTGCCTCGATCAGAGAACAGAACCAAAGGGAAGCCATGTAGCTTAACCACGCCCTTCAGGAACACTTTTGCTAAAGTGGCTGCGTCGGGGAGGCCTTTGAGAGGAATAGAATGGGCCATCTTCGAGAATAAGTCCACAACTACAAGGATGGTGTTGAACCCTTGGCTTGGAGGTAGATCAGTGATGAAGTCAAGGGAAAGAGTGTGCCATGGAACTGGAGGAATGTCCAATGGTTGTAGGAGACCAGATGGTTTTTGTTTCTGTGATTTATTTTGTGCGCAGACACCGCAGGACTGAATATACTGAATGATGTCCTTACACCATGTAGGCCACCAAAAGTTCTCTTTCACCTTAGCTAGGGTTTTGGCGATCCCAGGATGCCCTTCGATCAGTGAATCGTGATAGTTTGAAATAATATGCTGTTGTAATTCCTTCTTGGGTACATATAGGCGATCCCTAAAAAAGGATAGATGGTCCTTGATGGTGCTTGATGGTATATTGTTCTCCTTGAGTTTTCCATGCGTGGTAGGCATCAGGATTCATTGTCTGTTGGATTTATTTTCGTAGTTCTGCTTGTGTTAAGGCTGTCGTGATACCCAAGAGTTTGTCTTCAGGTATAATAGGTACTGGGTTTGGAGTTGTATTTACTATTTCATCTATGCCCATGCGAGATAAGGCATCTACCTTTCCGTTTCTGACTGCTGGTCGAAATGTGATTACATAATCATATTCGGCGAAGAAAAGGGCCCACGGTAATTGGCGCGAGGACTGGGCCTTCGCTGTTTTGAGATATTGCAGGTTTCGGTGGTCTGTGATGACTGAAATGGTGTGTCTGGCCCCCAGGAGGTAGTGCCTCCAGGCTTTAAAGGCGGATTTGATAGCCAGGAGTTCCTTGTCCGTGATGGCATAATTAATCTCTGGAGGTGAGAACTTTTTCGACCAGAAGGCCACAGGATGTAGCTGGGCGGTTTCCGGGTCTCTCTGTGAAAGGACAGCCCCCATTGCGAGACTGGACGCATCAGTTTCAGCGACATAAGGGAGGTCTGGACGGGGATGTCCCAGGATTGGAGCCGAGGTAAACCTTCGTTTAAGTTCCTGAAAGGCTTTTTCTGCTTCTTCAGTCCAAGCAAACTTTTTATTGTTTTTTCGTAATAGTACTGTGATTGGGTGCACAACCTGAGAGAAGTCTGGGATGAACCGGCGGTAGAAGTTCGCAAAGCCCAGCATGCTTTGTACCCCTTTCAGAGACATGAGTGAAGGCCATTTCAGAATGGCATCTACCTTGTGCACGTCCATTCTGATGCCTCCTGGAGAAAGGATAAAACCAAGAAATTCTACTTCGGTGAGGGGAAAAAACATTTTTCAAGCTTTGCAAACAAGCGATGTTGACGGAGCTTGGTGAGGACTGAATGAACGTGCCTGACATGATCTTGTTCCGAGGCTGAGTATACTAAGATGTCGTCTATGTACACTAAGGCGCACACATCAATGAACTCCCTTAAAACGTCATTCATGAAATATTGGAATGCCGCAGGAGCGTTGCATAACCCGAAGGGCATGACTTGATATTCAAACAAGCCGTACTTAGTACGGAATGTGGTTTTCCATTCATCTCCTTTTCTGACTCGGACCAGGTGGTACGCTCCTCGAAGGTCCAATTTGGTATAAATCTGGGCATCTTTAACTTGGGCTAGTATCTCAGGGATAAGTGGCAAGGGATAGCGGTTCTTCACGGTGATCTGGTTCAATGCGCGGTAGTCAATATAGGTTCTCAAGTCTCCTTCCTTTTTCGGTACGAAGAACAAAGAACTGGCTTTGGGGGACTTCGAAGGACGGATAAATCCGTTTTCAAGGTACTGGTCTAAATAGGATTTCAAATGAAGGTTTTCTGGTTCTGTGAGAGCGTAGATGCTGCCGCAAGGGATTTGTGCTCCAAGAACAAGGTCGATCTGACAGTCATAGGGCCTGTGCAGCGGCAATGTATTGGCTTGGTCCTTTCGGAAAACATCCTGGAAATCATGGTATTCACTTGGTAAGGTATTAGTTGCTCCCAGGGTTGATACTGTCGCTCCGGGAGTCATGGGGATACAGACGTCGGGTTTCTCCTCTTGGTAATAGCAGGCAGGGGAGCAGTCACCGGGGAAGGTTAATTTTCGTGCCCGCCAGTCAATCAAAGGGTTGTGAGCAACCAACCATGGCATCCCTATTATTAGCCTGAACTGAGGTGCCTTGATGAGATCGAATGAAATAGACTCCCAGTGTCCGTCCTGGCACAGCAAGGTTACCCTGGCTGTGCACTGTGTTACTGGTCCGGAAGCGATTTCTGTCCCATCGATGGTGGTTACCTTGTCCATAGTTGGCTTAGAACACAAAGGAAGCCCCATCTCTGCTGCCAGTTCTTGATCAATATAATTTCCAACTGCTCCGCTATCGATGTATGCTTCAACGGCATGCATTCTTGACGACTGTTGGTGGTTAATTAAGATCACTGGTATTGCAAAGTGCAAGGTCAGCAACTCTTTCTTCTCACTCGACAAACTGACCTCTGCGTTTGTCGAGCTTGGTAGTATTCCGATTCCTTATCTACATCCTTCTCTGTGGCCCTGACTGTTCTTCTTGGGGATTTTAATGGACAGTCCTTCAGGAAATGTCCTGGTTTCCCACCATACAAACAAAGCTGTTGTTGTCTTCTTTTGTCCCACTCTTGTTTTGTTAATGGAGGCCGTATCCCTCCAATCTGCATGGGTTCTACAGCATTTTCAGGTACATGGGGTGTGTTTTCCCTTGGTCGAACATACACGGTCCGAGGGTCCGACTTAGACCGGTCTGCCTTTCGGTCCTGCAACCGGTGGTCTACCTGCACGACCAGATTTATGAATTCTGCACAGTCTCTGGGTGGATCAACCACCCGGGCTAAAACGTCCTTTAATTCACCCCGTAAGCCTCGATGGAATAACGTGGTTCTTTTGTTTTCTGGCCACCTAGCTTCGGCAACCAGTTTGTTGAAGGTAGCAATGTACGTTAACAAGTCCTGATTCCCCTGTCGGAGGGACAAGAGTTCATTGTACGTTAACAAGTCCTGATTCCCCTGTCGGAGGGACAAGAGTTCATTGTCTACTGCTTGTTCCTGGGTGAGCAAAACGTTTTTCCATTTCTCTATGGAACCCCTCAAAGTCATGTAATAGAGGATCGTCATGGGTTACCAACGGCACCGACCAATCTGCTGCACTACCACTCAGGTATGATAAAACAAAAGCTACCCGAGCTTGGCCGTTTGGAAATGCTCCAGGCCTACAAAGAAAATGAAGACGGCACTGATTGATGAATGCCGCATACTTCCGTGGGTCGCCTGAGAACCTTTCTGGTGGTGCCTGGGGCACTGTTCCAGGTAACGTGATCTGTACCGGAGTGGGTGGTATGGCAGGGTTTTGCATCGTTGGATTGCTTCCAGGTAGAGGTGTCTGTCCTGACAGTGATTGCAAGTATTGCCTGCTTATCTCTTCAGTGCGTTCTTTGGTCACTATTAGGTCTCTCCGGAGGGCATTAGTCTCTTGTCGGGCAGAATGAACCTCAGCACGAAGCTCTCCTAGTAATTGGGCCAATTAGTCCATTTCTGATGTCTCCATGGCGCCCAGGTGGATTTGTTATGGTAGGCTTCGCGTTCTGTTACGCTCACCTGGTATCCACAGGGACGCCACCCAGCCGGGTTACTCGCTGGTATGCTTCTCAGCTTTGCCCTGAGGTGGTCTGCGGGTAAGGTTCTGCCTTGTGGTAGAATTAGGCTTGCTCTCTGTCCTGCCTTCTTTGCAGGGGCGCGTTGTCTTTCATGGGCGAGTGCGGTCCAGTTACTTCACTGAAGCCGGCCCGTTTGATATTGTTCAGGTACGTCTTATTGCTGTTCTTTAGTTTTGTTGCTATCCTGCATGCCTTTCTTTGTTTAAAATGTCTCTTTTTTCTCCCTTAGGTATGCAGAGCTTCAGAGCGGCGAACTGGCTTGGTTGAGCCCCGCTGGTAAATGATGGCGCATTAAGAGCGCTATGATGCGGTAAGTAAGCGCTCTGCGCAGCGCTACGAAGTCTTGCCTTTGCTAACCTGTGTTTTCCTTCCTTGTAGGTCGCAGTGTTCTTCAGCGCGAGTGGAATGTCCGGAGTGGTGCCAGCCGAGAGGCGCCCAGCCAGGTAAGCCTTTTGAGCAGTTCGTAATTTGTAAATGCCTCTACTGCTTTCCTTAATGTTGCCTCTATCTTCCTCTTTCAGGTCGTTCTGTCCAGGAGGCGTGCAGATTCGAGGAAGCTGTTCTCAGTAGCTGCGAGTGTTTAAAGATGAAGACTGCAGGTAAGATGCTGCTGCTAATGATGTTCCTTTTGCCTCCTTGCAGGTTCTGCTTCTCCGAGGTACGAGGGAATAGCTGGACACGGTGAGCGTCACGTTGCAAGCTGCAAAGTAACGCGAAGCGTGTTGTCTTGCTCGGGTGTGGTTTAAATAGCCCCAACAAAATAGTCCAGGGAAAGTAGTCCCTAGGCTACCACACCCAAAACATTAGACCGCATAGCTTGGTTCTTAGGAACCAAGCTATGTGGATGCCTCCATGTTGGCTGTCAATACAATAAAGTAGTTCCCAAGCACATTGTTTTTCATGGTGTATGAGTCTGGCGCCACAGGCGCCAGGACTGGCCCCATGAGGGCTTTTGAGAGGATGCCAGGCTCTAGAGGCCCGAGTCCTGACTCCACCTGGCCAATGGATTTGCCAGAGGGAGTTATGGGCGAGGGTCGTGACAGGATTTCCCGCTACGTGTCTTTGTGATTGTGCTATTTTTAACCCTCCCATCCTTTTGCTAATCATAGGTAAATAATTGCAAGTTTGGCGGCAGCTTGCCGGTTTTACCGGCAAGGCTACCGCCAAACTTGTAATGAGGCCCATAGAGCAGTGTTTTGGACCAAATTAACATTCTATGTATCATCACCCCAAACCATTCCCGGTGAAATCCTTTATACCGTGTGTCTGTGGCTCTGAGTATCAGTGTTATACCATGTGTGGTCACCCCCACTGTGCATCTTCTTTACTTCTGCAGTTGCTGGGTGCGCCCCTCCTATCTGGTGCTGAATCAGCACCTTTAACACAACAGCATGCCCATCTCACCCCCACAGGCACCTCGTCTGACAGCGAGCATGGTGGACCGATTACATCCCAGCCACCGACGCAGAGGAGGAGGTCCACACTCTGCACCACTGGCAAGGCCACACCAGCCCTGCCTATGCAAACTAAGGGCCCTGTGACCATGCCAACTGCCCCTGCAACAGCACCACCACCCACATAGGCACAGCCAGGTGCCCCTGCAGCAGCACCACCACCCACAGAGGCATGGCCAGCTGCCCCTGCAGCAGCACGACCACCACCACCACCAACAGAGGCACGACCAGCTGCCCCTGCTGCAGCACCACCACCCACAGAGGCAAACCCGGCTGCCCAAGACACACATTTGTGAGGCCCACCAAGATAGCCACTGCCCCAGCCCCCGCCAGTCTCCCAGATGCCGGGCAGGAGGGCAGGGACAGCAGAGAGGCATTGCCAGACCACACCCCTACCATCATCCCTCCTTCAACCTGTCGGAAATCCACATCCCACCTCCACCACCACCAATTCCCAGTATCCAGGAAATTGATGCGCGCATCCAGAGGATCGAAGCAAAGCATGAGGAGATGGCTGGACTTGTGCGGCAGCAGCTCGAGGAAACACGCATGATGCTCGAAAGTGTGCCCATGCCCTGGGTCGCCCCACATGTGCAACAGTTCTGCTGCCACAGAGGGGGATGAGGCAATCTCTGCACTAGCTGAGTCTCTCATACTTTCCCTAACGGTGGCCCTGGAGCTCAGAGCTATGACTGGTTTGGACCCCCCCTCTACCATCACCACGCCTGCCAGCTCCTTAAAGAGCAGCCTAAGGGGCCGCTCCTTGCGCCGGTCAGGGTCACCGAAAAAAGGACAAGCCCGCTGACAAGAGGCCACGGAAGTGACCCAGTACAACTGTTTATGTGACACTAGTGCATCCTATGGGGTGTTTTGGGGAGGGTGCATTGGGAAGGGATAGGTGGGGAGGGGATAGTGAGGGTTAGTTGGGGAGGGGGTGGTGGGAAGGGGTGGTGGGTCACACGTTTTGTGATGATTATTTCTTTCAAAATACATATAGTTGTGCAAAGGCATCTACATCTGGAAATTCAATTTGTGAAGTGGTCTGCTTTATTATTGTGCTGCATCACATACAGTGTGTGCCATGGGTTGTGTGCAGTTGATGGGTGCTCAAAAGTAGTTCTCAATGAGATCCTGGCGGGCTGCACGCCCATCTCTGACATCCCTGTGTTGGTGTTGTTACATGTCTACACCTGCATCCCCGTCACCATCGTCATCAGCGTCCTCTGGAGGCATGTCCATGACCGGGGGCAGGGGTATGTTCTGTCTGATACACATATTGTGCAACATTGCACAGGCCAAGACTATCTTCCCCAACTTCACTGGCCTGTTCATTACTGCCCCACCTGAGCGGTGAAGGCACCGGAAACGTGCCTTCAACAATCCAATGGTCTGCTCGATTGTCGCCGGTGTTTGGGTGTGAGCGCGCTTGTATGCTATTTCCTACTGAGTCTGGGGATCTCTCACAGGGGTCATCAACCATGGTAGTAAAGGATAACCGGAATCACCTGCATGGAATGGGACACAGGGAGGGCCATTAGATTCAAGTGACTGGACAGTGCATCCATATAGAGATGTGAGTGAGTGACACATGCATATGCATCTGTGCACTTGCGGGCCCTCATTCACATTGATGCACCCTGTGATAGGCAATGCTGGTCAGGCCATGTGTAGCATCTGTCTCCCAAGGATGGGTTGATAGGGGTGGGTGCAGCTGAGCCGGGATATGATGGGTATTGTGACATGGCAGTGATACATTCTGGTACCTGTAGTGCATTGCATGTGTCTGTCCATCCGTGCTCAGATTGTGATGGTGTGTCCATCCATTGACACATGTGGTAGATGCCAGTTGTGGCCCTGCATTGGCGTGGTGGCTGTGGGCCATGCACTGGTACCAGTGGATGTGCCCCCGTGCTCTGATTCACATGCAACTAGGTTTGTGTGTTGATGTTTTCACTCACCCATTAGCCAGGTCCGCTGTCCCCCATAACGCGCCATGTACGCAGGCTGGGTGCTGTTCCACAGGACAATGGAGTCATGGGTTGATCCCAGGAAGCAGACACAGCTGTGGGTGTCAGGCTTGCATCACAGACGACCTGCACATTCAATGAGTGGTACAGCCTACGGTTTCTATACACCTACTCTGTGGCGTGGGCAGCCACAAGCTCTATATGTTTGCAGTCCACTGCCCCAAATACATTAAGCATGCCCGCAAGTGCATGGAAGCAGACTTTGGTAGCGTTGCCCTGTGCCTGTGTGGTTGGTAGGGCCATGTGCTGGGACACATGGCACAGAAGGGCATCCAGGACCTGCACCAGTACAGTTAAGAACACAGGCTGCGAGATGCCACGCAGCGAGCCGACTGAGTGCTGGAATGTGCCCATGACAAGAAAGTGCAGCCCGATGCCATCTTCAACAGGGGTGGTATAGCAGTCCGGATGCCTTTGGTGCTCTGGATGTCGACATGGATGAGCTCCACAAGTTCCGGGATGGTCTTGCTGTTCAGGCGGTATAGTGTATGGATCTACCTGTCAGTCAGGGACCAGGGTGTGGTTCTTGTGCTGGGTATAGGTGCACTCCTCCAGGGCATCACTTGAATGCCATTGTTCCTCTGCATTCTCCTTCTCATCCTTCTGCTCCACTGCCTGTAATCCTTTTGCCAATGATGCACCTCCTGCTCATAAAGCTGCACTCCTGCATGCAGCACCCCCAGGTCCATGACTACTGCTACGAGGGGCAGCATGGTTGTATTGGCCAGTGTGTGTGGTGTGGTCCTTTTCAGCAGTCCTAGTGCTCATAGCGTGCAGCTAGGTGCATTGCGTGCATCTGTGGCCTGTTCCTCCACACCTGGGCCTGGTTACCGCCTGCTCCGCGATGTTGGTGTTTCTGGCATGGTTTTCCTGTGGCACCCGCATGTATGAGCCGTGTTTCCAGTAAAACCGCTGTCACAATACTGCCTTGTTATCGTGGTGCTGGTTTTTCCAGCACAGTTTACGGAGGTTCCCGTTATTTCACTTCACTGTGCTACCGGTGACTGTAGCACAGTGGATGCTGTTACCGGTGCCATTGTTACCGGCATTCCTTCTCGCTGTGGTGCATTCCAGAAAGAGTGCCGGTACTCAGAATTACCGGTGTATTATTTCTGGACTGCCACACATGTAATGAGGCCCATTGTCCAAGATTCATAATTGGAAATGTAAACCTAAATATTGCAGAAGTATACACAATGACGAGCCAAAATACAATAGCTGGCGGAGCATCTCAGATTCTACTTGTGGTGACACACAAGCTCTGTTTTTGCATATTTATGAGGTGTGAGTTTTAATTCAATTTAGGAAAGGGTACCATTTGCAAGCTTGCAGTGACAACATGTGATGCAGTGACAACATGTGATGTCCTTGCAAAAATGCCCCAGTTGTTTGTCTCTGCATGTCATTAATGGTTATATTTCAAGACATATTGGTGATGAACATTCTGTTGACCTTGGATGATAGAGCACTGTGTCAGGCCTGCCAGGTTTCATACTTGTGACAGGGATCACACACATCTTTGCAGAAGGTATCTAACGTGCTGAGCTACGTTACAGTCACTGTTTTGCATGTTTGGGTTAATATGCCTGTATACACGTACATCTAAACACACCACACTAATAAATGACTAAAACATATTTGGAAGTATAATTGTTTCACCATATTTGGCAAAATCTCAAATAGTAATTTCTGGCGAATAAGTGCAGCTCACTTTAACATATAGACACAGTTGTTCTCCTTCCTTGTGTTTGATAATGTATTGTGGAGAATGATACGCTTCCATTTTTTTATTGACATATTTTGCTCTATTGCATGGGTCTGCAACCTGTAGCTCTCCAGATGTTTTTTCTGACTACTACTCCCATGGTCTCTCTTTATCAATTATGCATGGTAGGCCCGATAGGAGTTGTAGTCCAAAGCATCTGGAGAGCCAAAGGCTGCAGATGTCTGCTCTATTGCATTATCATTTTGCAGATGCACATGCTCTGCTGTGTTCTACTGTACTTTCAGAATGACTGACATTTATTTTGCCCAATACGTTTTATAAAGATTATCTATAAATTGCAAGGTCCATTTTCTATGTCATTGCGTGTTTTTCAGGTAGCTTTATTGAACACAAAATTCTTGTTGAGCTTGTTAAAGACATCTATGCAGAAAACATTGTAGGTTGGTGCATAAGTAAATATGGGATGAGAGGAGACATATTGCTTCAATTGAAAATGTGGAGCTTTAAACCATGGGCTGGAATCCTGGCTCACCCACCTGACCAAAGAATATGACCATAGGCAAATCACTTTATATCACCATGTTTTAGCAACCAAAATTAGGATCACCTTTAAGTAATTCTTTTAAGTTTGCACTATACAAAAAGTCTCACTCATGTATGATCTAATAGGCTACAGTTTTGCTTCATATAAAATAAAATTGACCATTTATTTTACATAGTGGATATTCCAAAGTGCGCTGTCTCTTTGCTCACTCATGGTATCACTTGTGGGTCATTTCTCCAGCAATGGATCTTTCATGGATTCACATGCTTTGAATATTCCCTACCGACAGGCTGGGAATCCTCAGTAACATTTTATTATAGTTTATAATAGAAATTTTGGACTCGCTTTAGTAGCCCATCCATGTCCTTTTGGGTGCATTCTGCCCCAGCCAATGGGATGATCAGTGACAAGCCCCACCCAGGAGGCCATCCACAGATTCAAACCTCACATCATGCTGAGGAGTCCTCTAGGCTTTCTCTCCTGGAGAAATAAGGCCAGAAACCAACATATTTCCTTCAAAACTGAAAAATCATTCTTCAAAAATAACAGATAAGTGCTTTTACCTTTTAAATATGGAAGAAACGCGTAAAGCTCTTTTCAAAGCATGCCAGTCATGCGGAATTAAAAATGTTTATGAGGGAGACAAGCATTCTGAATGCATTTATTGTCTATATCAAAATCACACCCAGGAGGATTGTGAAATGTGTGCCACATTTAGTGCAAAAAATCTCAAGGATAGAAAAAGGAGACTAGCCCTCCGGTTAAATGAGGGAAGGTACCCCCCTTCAGAGGCTGGATCCTCTAGAAGCGTGGTGGAGAGCAAATCTGATAGGCCAAAAACTCATAAAAGGGTCAGGTCAGTGGACAGAATGTCTTCTTCTTCTGCTACTTTTAAAAAGAAAATGGAAGGAAAAACTCATCCATCCGTCATCGACCTTGGTGATTAGAGACCCGTTGAAAATGAAAAGTACGACAGAATTCACAGGAAGTGCTCCGTCAATGAGCGCAACATTCTCCGCTGCTGCCCAAAAACTGTCGATGGAAGGGCCACAGTTGTCTGCGACGCACTCATCGTCGACGGCTGTCAAAGCATCGTCGCCGGCTTCATCACCGTCGATGACCATCAAATCGTTGTCGACAACCTCGTCGATGGCAAAAAATGCAAAATCATCATCCACATCGATATCACCTACACACCCGTTGACGTCAACCATGCCTTCAAAGGCCTTGTCGGCAGCATCAGCTGCTTTCTCGATGACTGTACCATTCGAGGAAGCCCAAACAACGTGTGGCAGCAACAGTACATGGAAAGTCGCCAACACCTCTCCTGTCTGTGCTGTCAACAGGGGGGGCGGCAGAAAAATTATATTAAAGCGTCCTCACCCACGGGGACACAAAAAATGTAAAAAATCAGGAAAACTTAAGGGAAATTAGAAATATTAAGACACAAACACAGGTATGGAGGAAACACATGCCAGAAAGAAAGAAAGAACCAATTGGAGACTGTCCCTATAGTTCTTAAAATACCTGCCAGGCCCCTGCACTCACCTAGTATTGTAGACAACCAGATCGTAATCAATGAAAGTGATTCCCATCTGAACTAGAGGGGGGCACGGATCACCCTATTGTCTAAGGGCCCGACCCTGTCTCCAATCTCATCAATTCTTCCAGACCAGATACTGGAGCCCCATAATGATTCAGAATTTGAACAGGGGTACTCACCCCAGTCATCTGAGGAAAACCAGTTTTCATCACGGAAAGATACTGTGGAACCAGGATTACAAGAGTTTGCAGACTGACACCAGTGGTCCCCGACGCCCCTTTAAGGCCAGCAGAACCTTAACTTAACCCACAGTCCTTGTGATCAATACACCTTTTATCTACTCTCCAGTCTCTACTTCAGCAACTGGATACTAGGCTGCCAACCAGCCATCCAACACGCAGGCATCCGATAACGCACCAGGCACTTCAGAAAAACCCTGCAGGTCTGATACAAACACGAGGGTCTTCTCCAACTAGAACACAAGGGTCTTCTCCAACTAGAACACAAGGGTTGTCTCCAAAACCATAACATTCTCCGTACAGTCAAGAATAAGGAGAACTACTGTCCTCTACTATAGAAGATGAGGGAGACAACAGGGACACTGACACTTTTACCTCAAAATCACCACAGTTAGACAACTGGGAGGACATAGACGTGGGTCTAAACCAAGACACTGAAGAACCATCACATCAGTCTCCACTTGATGACATAACTGCATTCCACAATACAGTCCAAAAGGCTTGTGAAGAATTTGGCATAGTTCCACCGGAGCAAAAACAAAAATGTTTCCTGATCGATTAAATGCACAAGCGCATAAAGGCAGTAATGCCAACTCCCATTCTAGACCATGTTTGGGAAGAAGGGCTATTGCTCATGAAAAAACCCTTCTCAGAACCGGTATTAAAAGGCTGCTGAAAGAAAAAATGGAAAAGCACCAGAGGTGTTCCCAAAATTCCTTACATCCCAACTGACCCTGAATCCCTGAGTGGTTTCAGTGGCAGCGTGCAGAATATCTAATACACAAGGTCACAAATGTGCAGTTACGCCTGACAATGACAACCGGAAACAAGAAGCATTTCGCAAGAAAATGCAAACCATAAGAGCCACGAAAGTAAAAGCGGCAAATTCAATGGCAATACTCTAAAGATACGACCACAAGATGTGGAACCAGATGGCTCTGCTATTAGAGTACTTGCCAGAAGATAACAGAAAGCAGGCCTTAGACATCCTGCAAGAAGGGGAAGATGCCTCCAATTATGCAATCAACATAGAGGTTGATATAGCAGAGACTGTGTTTAAACAAGTCTAAAATGCAGATTTCAGGGCAGATGTTCAGTCACAGGAATTACACATGCCTTTCAAGGGAGACCAATTGTTTGGCCCAAAAATTGACGGTGCCCTTAAAGCCATAAAGGTGGCTATAGATACAGAAAGATTGCTAAACACGCTAAAAGTGAGAAGCACATTGCACTCTTTAAGAGGAGCCTCAGGTCGTTCCACAGCAACAAACAGAGGCAGCAAAGGGCACCAGAGGGGAACCACATATTCAAATATACTACCAGGGGTATCGCCGGGCGTACTCATACAAGCTAAAAGACTACAAGCAAGCTCCAAGAAGGTGACAGACAACATCCGCCTCTAGGGGCAGGCAGCAAAAACAAGCCTGACTTCCATCAACCAGTTACACCCAGGCCCGCCAACTTCAGCAAGTGGGGGGCAACCTACAATATCATCTACAGCAGTGGCAACAAGTAACCACAAACAAATGGGTGTAAGACATCATAGAAAGAGGACATGTCATAGCGTTCCAAGGAAGCCCTCCTCCGACGCCCCCAATATTTTAACTCCAACCGCACTTAAACATCTTAAAGTGTGAAGTAGAACAACTGCTCACAAAAAACACCATCAAAAAACTTCCGAAGCATCAGATGGGCAGATGGGACATCTTCGTAGTCAAAAAAACAGACGACTCATGGAGACCAATTCTGGACCTAAGAAGTCTGAACAAATATGTCAAGAAACAAAAATTCAAAATGGACACCCTGGCAGAAGCCATAAAGTCAATAAAGGAGAGCGACTTCCTAGCGTCACTAGATCTCAAAGATGCATATTTTCACATTCAAATTCGCAAAAGTCACAGAAAATTCCTAAGATTTGTCGTGGGCACGAATCATTTGGTCTTTGCTCGGCCCGAGAACATTCACAAAATGCCTAGCCCCCAATAGCCGCATCGTTCAGGAGAAAAGGATATCATGTGTATCCAATTCTCGACAATTGGTTAGTACGAGCTCCATCGCGCCTGGCAGCGGAAACATTGATCCAGCAGGTGTCCAACATCCTCGTACGCCTCGTCTTCACAATAAACTCAAGCAAATCCTGCTTCAGGCCATAAAACAAGCTAGGGTTCTTAGGGGCACAGTTTAACACCAACGAGGGCGGTGTGCGCCCCCCCCATGGAAAGAGCAGCGTCCATTCATCCTTGGAGCCAGGATCACAGTCAGGACCATCATGCAACTCTTAGGCACCATGTTTTCCTGCATTCCCCTAATCCAACACTGCAGGCTGCAAATTAGACCACTAGAAGAATTCCTAGCAAATTGGTGGTCCCAATTAATGGGAACTTGGAGCGTCACGATAACAGTAACAAGGTCACCCACACACAGCTTGCAGTGGTGGCTCACACCAGCCCACATCACCAAAGGGGAGTCCTGATTTAGGGATCCCCCACTCCTGTAAACCCTAATCACGGATGCCTCACTTACAGGATGGGGCTCGCGCGCAAACCAGTTATCAGTAAAAGGCCATTGGTCCCCTACCGAGGCACAGCTCCACATCAACATACTGGAGCTCAAGGCAGTAGCACATGCCCATCGCTCATTCCAACCAGTGCTCAAAGGGAAAGTGGTACGAGTGTTCACAGACAATACCACCACAATGTTTTACGTAAGAAAACATGAAGGCACAAGATCAAGGGTACTTTCCAGGGAAGCCCAACAGTTGTGGCACTGGGCCATCTGAAACAACATGCAACTGTAAGAATTTCACCTTCCAGGAAAGGAAAATGAAACTGCAGATCAACTCAGCAGAGCCAACGACCAGTCACACAAATGGTAACTAGCAGAAAGGAAGCTCCAATAAATCTTCAACAAGTGGGGAGCACCGACCATCAATTTGTTTGCCACATGGGAGAACAAAAAATGCCTACTGTTCACGAGCAGGTATCTGCACCATCAATCGCTAGGCGACACATTCACAATGTTATTGGAAGGAATGTTCTCCTATGCCTTTCCCCCAACACCAGTCATACGCAAATTCCTGCAAATGGTTGCATTCCCTCGACCTTCGAAGAGCCCTGAAGTTCTACATAGACAGAACCAAACACATTCAACAAACATCTCAACTGTTAGTGGCTTTCTGCCCTCCGAAAACAGGTCCGCCGATTTCAAAACAAGGTATTGCAAGATGGATTCCACCGCAATTTCCACAGCGCATGCCCAGGCCAGGCGACCACTGCAAGGATCTGTTCGTGCTCATTACACTAGGGCAGTGGGGTCTTTGGCAGCTCTATGGGCAGGGGGTCCCCTGTCAAATATATGCTGCGCTGCAACCTGGGCAGTTCCACACACCTTCATCAAGCATTACTCCATGGAGAGACCAGGATAAGCTGATGCAAGGGTTGGAAGAGCCGTCCTACAACGCTTGTCTCAATAATGTATGCCTTCTCCATTTACACCTCCTGTTACAAATTGTTAACTGCTGTGGCAATCTATTCAAAGCATGTGAATCCATGAAAGATCCAATGTTGGAGAAGGAGTATGTTGCTTACCTGTAACTCCAGTTCACCGGCATTGGTATCTTTCGTGGAATCACACGTGCCCAGCCACCACCCCTAAGGGAGCAAGGCTACATTACGCCAACTCTCACCCCGGTGGGTGCAGAATCTGAAGATGGCCTCCTTGGTGGGGCTTGTCACTCAATGTCCCATTGGCTGGGGCAGAATGCTCCCAAAAGGACATGGATGGGCTACTAAAGTGAGCCTAAAAGTTCTATTATAAGCTATAATAAAATGTTACTGAGGATTCCAGCCTGTTGGCAGGGAATATGCAAAGCATGTGAATCCATGAAAGATACCAATGCTAGAGAACAGGAGTTACAGGTAAGCAACATACTTCTCTCTCGCCTCAGGGGCAAGTGAAATAAAAGGTACTACAACATTTGGTGGGTAGGCGGTGCTCGGAGAGTCCTATGCAAAATTCGCTGTAGAAGACATGAAAGGCTATAATTATGAGTAAGGGTTCTTCTCTCCCATGACTCCTCCTATTTCTGCTGCAAGCAGGTACTTGAAGTTGAAATAGAAAACTAACATGACACTGCAGTTGATGGCAACCTGTCTGCTTTGAATGTATTTATCTGTAAGTCACTAAAAAAGTTTGTAAATTCCAGGAGCCTTGGACCAACCATTATTCGGGTGGTTCGAGTTTCCCTAAAACTGATTTGAGAATGACTGATTATGACTTTGGGACTCATCCTGCAAATGTAGGGCAATGTCATGGGCGATATGAAGGCACAGCAATCGTAGTAATAACGTAGCAGTTCCCTAACCATTGCCCTATCCTTTTTAGCTGGGCACACTCCATTGTTTGAGAAATCTCACAACCAAGCCCCTAGTATTTATTTCTGGTTAAGCTACAGCCCTGAGAGTCTCCTTGCTTCTCCCCAGGTATCTCTGAGCACAGGCTGAATTAAGCGTACAAGCAGCTTAGATGTGTGTATTTGGCGATGTCGGTCTAATTACATCAGTTTCCCTTGCTGCATATTGTAAGAGGGAAGTACATTTTCGGGCGTTTCAATCACAGATTAAAAAAAGTCTCAAGCTAAAATTGCAGTGGGTGGTTGCAGGGAGAGCTTTCAACGGACATGGATTGAGGAGATAGGACAAGAAACTATTTGGCACCGTTGATGAACATAATGGCAGAATTAACTGTCACAAGAGGGTGTAGAGCCCTTATTGCCACCCTTACATGTAAAGGACCTCCAATTTTGCACTGTCCGTCAATATAATTTGTCAATCATGCAAGAAGGGAGTTGCTAGGTCTGGAAAAGACCCAGGGCTAAGCTGATGTTGAAACTGTTGGGACTGGGGGCTAGCTAGTCTTTTGGCTGTATCTCCTGAGATTCTATCAGGGGCTACAACCAAAATATCAGGGGCTATAGCCCCCTTAGCCGTCCCCTAGCAACGCCCCTGCATGAATATAACTACTGGGGGAGCATTATGTCCGGGCGGGAGGGTTGACATTACTTCATCCCATAAGAGGTTCTCTTGATTCTTCACATGTACCTTCCTATTGTCCATTAAGTCAAATGGTCCTTATCTGGTCGCTGAGTACTCACAAATGTGCACAGATCAGCGAGGTATTGAGAAACACACACATGGGCCAAAGCAAAGGCTTTCCAAGATAATAGCATAGTCTGAATTGATTGAATTGGTAATTGGTGGCAATCCGGACAATTCAGGAAGTAACTCAAGACCTTACTCTGGGTGCCACCTAGGCTCCTTGTGTTCCCGCATCACATCCCACCCCGCACCCCCATGTTCAGAACACTGCATGCAACATAGTGTAACACCCCTCCTTACCTGATGTGTTACCTTTTACCATGTACATTGCTCTGTTGCTTCCACCTAGTTTTGCATTAATAATTGATTTATAAAACACAATTTCAAATATAAAGTGGGTTCTGTGGAAGGTACATTTGTGTAGGATTGTATCGAGCAAAGACCCATTCCTTTACATGAGGAATTAGCCTGCCTTCATATAGAACAGACACCAGATAGTCTGTTCACCATTCTTCTCAACGGAATGCAATTTTGTGCAGGTAGATTTTACAGCTATAAGTGAAGTGGGGGGTTGGGGCGCGGTTGGAGTTGAAGATGTCATACTTTGCACATTGCAGAAAAATAAACTGTCATGCTTTGTACATTGCCGAAAAAGAAAATAATTTTGTCCCAGGAGGAGGTGGACATGACTGAATGCATAGTGAGGGACCCTGATGAAGTTGAAACACACCATCCTCAACGTTGTTATGGCTGACTTATTTTTAAATGGCTTTCATGCATATGTTTACTTTACTGATCTTCAGAACAAACAGGGTACAACTTTGTTACATCGCCAAGTTTCAGACGAAACAAATCCTCGAAAAATATGGGGGAGCGGAGGTGGAGGGGGGTAGTGGGTGAGGGGATTTAAGAGGAAGGGTGGTGGCGAATATGGACTAGATAACAGGGAAGGGGGACTAGGGAGGAAGCCCCCCCAATATAAAAACAAAACATTTCATTCGTTTTTTCAGTGAAAAATATTTGGAAACAAATCTCACCAAAAAAAACATGCCGATCTAAGAACATAGAACCCCAAAAGGCACACGAGAAATCGGGAAAAGGCATGCACTTTTTTCTTGTAGCTTGGCTTTCCTTGGATCTGCATTACAGACAGATGACTTAACCCTTCAGTCCATCTATCTTGCAAGGAAAGACACATTTCTTCACGGTTTCTTCGCATTTCAAAAATAGTCTTTATTATAACTTTACACAAAACTGGCAAAAGGGAAATGAGGCAAGAAGGGGTTGCATGTACCACGGAACTAAAATTCAGAATAGAAATGCAACCCCTTGTTAGAAGGAACAGCTCATGCAAACTGATAGGATGAATTAAGGATGCCTGCGAAGTCTGTTTACGAACATTTTGCCAACTAATCGAACATGTTTCCGTCACCATTTCAGGTCAGTGCCAATGCTAAAAGGATCCCATTGGACCATTTGCAAATAACGAATTCCGAAATGAAGTTCTTCCACTCTATATTTAATACGCTTTTACACCTGGCAGCATGTGTTAGGCAAGTGGCCGTGTAGTTGGCCTACTAAGAAGTTCTAATAAAGAGACCCACGTGAACACACCTTCTGCAAAAGAGGAGCAATTTCTGGGCACAAAACAATTGAATAACTCAAAACTGTACAAATATAACCAAATGAAAGGACATAGATTCATATTTATATTAATATACATATATGTACAGTATAACATTCACAGTCAGAACATCTGCCTAAAAAAGCCCTCTGCCATAAAAGCCTCCCCGGTCTATTGAGATTTTACGAGCATTCAGATACTTCTTCCCAAATATAAAATGTTTAAAAGCAGAAACTGCATCGCATTGTTCATACGTAGCCACGATTTAGAACTGACTTGGGAATCCAGGAGGTCTCTCTAAATGGTCATGTCCTTGCCCATTTTTCCCTGTCACACTCCCCCTTCATGCAATGAGCATCATGGCCCGTTTCAAGCAAACAATCCACATTAAATAACCCTTGATTTAGCTACGAAGTGTGAAGAATGTTGAAGAGAGAGAGACTTCAGTTTGGGTACACTATGATGGAGCACGCCCTCATTGGTTCCTGAAGATCCACCTAGGGTACGGTTCAGGAACCTGATGCTGGTTCTGAGTAGGGGCCCACAGCGTGATGGTGTTCTCAGGTGCTCTGCCAGCAGGGAACCCATAATCACAATGCGGTGAGCCATGATGGTCAAGGGTGGGATATTCTTCTCAGTGTTAGAGCACAGGGTTTCGGAACACCGTACTGACGTGTTCGAGAATCCCAGCACATCCAATGGATGAAGACGCTAAACTGTCGAGGGAGTCCCGGCATTTGCCCGTTTGGATGAGGACTGCGATGAGCTATAATAGCTGATGCTTCCTAGCTCGTTTTACCTGGTGTAAGTCTCCCCTACAGTTTCCTATAGCTGTCCTTGAACCAATGTGTAATGCATCCTACTGACCCCAAGAGGAGTGTTGTGAAGTTAAAAAACAGCCAGTAGCAGGACAGCAGCACAACACGTGCAAAACAGATAAAATCTAGCTGACACAAGTCAACAGCAACAGTGCTGCTGCTGATAACCTGTAAATGTGGCACATCCCATAAAATACACCTTTATGTAGAGTTAAGGCCTTTTGGACATATATGTACATGCACATGTGTCCCCTAGTACATATAACCACGCCCTAAACAATTGCGATACTTTTCCACTTAGGACATAAATATACGTCCCAAATTGCATGGGCTGAGGGTGTATTATGATCCCTCGTGGCGAGGAGGGCACAGAAACGGTTAACTTGAGGGTGTATGAAACTTATTAGCAGTACCTTAAATACATCCTTATCTACTATTAAAAGGACGAGAAGTACATAAAAGCTGTTGATGTACTGATGTCTGAATGGCTTACCAATATTGGGGAGAATAAGGCTGAGAGGGGGTCCCTCTTGCCTCAGAACGTTTTCAGGCATTTACAGCCGAACTAATGACGTTAGACAAGGTTTGCCTTCATAGGAAATGATGCACCCATTTTATCCAAACATACAATACAAATAATTTGAAAAAACTTCAGTGCGACTGAACACCAAACATGCTCCTAAAAATGTACAACTCATCTGATCGCCTGTCCCCCCCCCCCGCCTTTTTCATCGTAGAAACAACAACACTCATTTCAGTTTTACACAACAGCACAAAAAAAGTATACACCCTGTAAAGGAATGAAAACACACAGGCCATATGTTGTAAAAGATCATTTGAACTTGTGTGTCTACTAAAGAAGAGTTGCACTGTTCCAAAATGTCAAAGGTCTGTATATCATAGGACCCCCATTTGGATGGTCCATCATACAGCGTTGAGAAGAAAGTGGGTAAGGAACTCTTTACTTGTACTGAAGAAGGCCTTTCTTTAAGTTAGCGATGGGCGAACTATTTGCAGAGCATCTTTCCTTCATGCTTTGCAAAGCCCTTTTGATTTGCGGTGTGCATTGCAGCAATGTTCCATTGGCCAGGTCTGATAATACTGTTAGGAGTGAACGATACTAGGATGTGGCTAAAAAGCAGTAGCAGTTCCGCGGCGACCTCCGACTTTAACCATTTCTCGAGGAACTTCGTCCATTCGCTCATAAGCCAGTCGTCCATCTTCCCCTACAAAGAACATTTTAAACAATGATTAACATTGGGTCGTTGCACTGAAAATGTGTTAAAACTATGACAGCACATTCCTTATGTACACGTTGTTATGCAGGATACTTTATGTCAATAGTTCTGTGACCAGCCAAATGGAATTTTCCTATGGCCACTTAACACCAGAGTCAATTTGCACCCATGCCTGAGCCTGCAATTTCCAATCTTACAGCGACATGCCTTACATGCTTAAATGAATGAGTCTTAAAGATCCAATAGCACGTATATATATTATTGGTTTTATTGACTTCAAAAGTTCAACACGTTCAACATATGGAAAACAGCACAGTGTATTTGCATGACCAAGATAGTGCCAAGGTTCTTATGTGTATTGTTTAAGACTTTCATAAGAAATACTTGTATGTGTGTTCATACATATTACAAATAAGCCATTGGGGGTCATTACGACTTAGGCGTTAAGGGGTTAACGGCGCCGGTAAAGGTGCCGGCGCCGTCAACCCCTTAATGCCTCATTACGAGTCTGCTCGCAGGAACCTGCTAAGGGTGCCTGGTTTGACCAGGTGCCCTTAGCGGGTCCTGCGAGCAGACCAGGGTGCTAACAACTGGCCCGTTGTTAACTGGCCCGTTGTTAGCACCCTCCCCATTGAGCCTTATGGGGGCTTGAATGGGAATGGGGAGGTACCGGGTCCGGGTTCCTTAAATGAGGAATTACCGGGTCCTCTAAAGTTGGAATGGCCCGTTAATGCCTCATTTAAGAAACCCGGACCCGGTACCCTGAAAGCGGTATGGTTACCCCCTAACTCATAATGACCCACATTGTGTTTTAAAAGGTGTTCCTTTGAGCTGGTGTCAAATTCCTTCAGAACTAGTACAGCGTTTCACCTTGTGTTACTAGGTGTAACTCTACCACAACTTTTGTGTGTTCTTTAGAGACCGTATATAATGGTGGGCAGTGCTATCCCCTCAATTTTGATCAAACTCTTACAGGTAAGCGCTACTGAGTAGCAAGGCTTCACTTTTCAGATAAGTGGACACTGGGGTAAAGTACAGACTACACCCAGAAAGGTACAAAGTAAAGTATTGTAGACACAAGTATATACTGAATATATAAAGGTTAAAAGCAACTGCAAGGTAAGTAAGACAAAAATAAACATACACAAAACAGTAATGGTGATTAAAGGGGACACCAAGGGTACACGTTAAACAAACACAATAGTACCGCTGTTCAACCCACAATGATGCTGTTGTAGTTTAAATTGAGAAGAACAATGATTAGAACTGAGCACAACCTTTTAAAATAGATGCCACATTTTAAAATACCAAACACTGACTTAAAACGCCCAGACCTCTTCTGTGAACAAGTATTCATAACAATTGAGAGTTAGGTATACATTCTGTGAGGTACATTTACCAGCCCAACAGAAATCCCTGCATCACAAAACTGCATGTTAGCAGTTACAATAATAATGGCTGTGCTGCGTCAGCTGAGCACATAGTCCCCTGTATCACAAAAACTGTGTTTTTAACAGTTACACAAATAATGGCTGCGCTGTCTCTGCTGAGCACATCGGGGGCGAGATGGAACATAGACACCCCAAGAATGGCTGCATTTATTTTCTTCATGTGCAACAAAGAGAAGAATTCAAAGGCAGCATTGCTCTGTGCTGCTATGCTGCCAGTTCAAAACCTCAAACTAAAAAAGAAAATGTTCTGTGTTTAAAATGACCTTGCACTGGTGCTATTTTCATCTTTAAGCATTTCACAGTTTAGTTCCAGTAAAACACAGCAATGCCCATCTATATTCAGGATGAACACCATCAATTGAGGGCCATTCCTCGCTGAAAGACGTTGTGTCAAGTAAAATCTGTGAAGAGCAGAGAAATTCATTTCAGGCTGTAAGACTAGCATTTACTCTTGCAACAAATTAACATGGACAAAGCTCTGCAAAAGAAGCTCTCTCTCCATTTGCTTGGTGTCAGTTTCAAAGAACCCGTTTCTTGAACATATCCCTGTGTACAGAAATTGACCAGAGCTCTGAAAGCTCTCAGACAGCAAAATGCAAGGAAAACCACATTTTGTAAAATAGACATCAAATAAAATGAACCTGTTTTACTTTGACTTGCAGAGAAATGAAATGACATGAGGGAAGCTAAAGGGGAAAGGATACTGCAAAATGCTCAGAAACACAACTGTACATTTGGGGAAGAAAAGCTGCAAAAATATTGGTATATTTAACTCTGGGTATTTTATTTTTTTCACAAAAAGAACTTCAATAGCCTCGCTGATGACATTCCTGTTAGACTAGTTTGGCTTAAAGGCCAAATTTCGCAACTCCCCGTGATTGTGATACGGCCAGGGCAGGGGCCCTGTTCTATGGACTGTTAGGTGTAATAATTACAGGGTGTCTCAGGCTGCATGGCAGAGATGCATTCAAGAACAAAGGAGGAAGCTGACCCATGTGTTTGCCTCAGAAGTGTGAAATCCCCTGCATTCAAACTGAAAGACTTCAAAGGAGAATCCATGGCAACCTCTGCGCAAGGTTGCCCAGTGAAAGACATTTGGTTGCAGGGTTGGAAAGATTGCCCACTTTTGGGAACAAAGCCAGCCCATTCGATTTAAGAGACTTTGGCCCTCATCACGACCCTGACGGTAAGTATCGGCCATTAACGGCATGGTGCAAATAACGTGTCCGTGCTGGCCAGAGACTGCTAAAAGCGGCACATTACGAGTTCTCGGGCATGAGCATTGCGCCATGTCGGTAATGGAATTACCGCCATGCCGCTAAAGGGCGTAAAATCCCACTTACCGGCATCCTATGCTGTGCAAATAGCACCTCCGCCACCCTAGCCATCAACATTAGCGGTCACCGCTAATAGCGGTAACCGCAATTAGTGGGAACCGCTATTAGCAGTGACCGTAAATAAGCGGATCCGGAAGTAGTGTCACCGCACAGGAACGTGAACGAGCACGGCGGCCATCTTTAAAAACACAATCCATTGCCATCCTCTGTTACCAGTAGACACCTGACCCCTACAACTTCCAGAAACCTCCTACACCACCCCTTTGACATCACGATGCCTAAAGTTTTGAAAAAGAGCAGAGATCGGCTGCGCCAGGAGCGCTTTTCAAGGGAGGAGCTAACAATGTTGGCCGAAACACTCGAAGAGCATGCTGATGTTGTGTTCTGGAGATGACCAGGCCGGCGCTGCAGAGAAAAAAGGCAATATGGGCCATAGTCGCCCAGAGGGTCAGTGCTGTTGGCACAACACCCCGCATGGCCAAACAATGCCGCAAGTGGTGGGACGATCTACGTCTCCACGTCAGAAGCATACTGGCGGCAAATCGGAATCTCTGCATGGCGACTGGTGGAGGTGCTGAGTCGCCCCTAAAACTACAACCGTGGGAGGAGATATGTGCCGCCACCATAGGCACGGAGAGCATTGAGGGAGTTGGGGACATGTAGAGAGGAGCCCCGACATCAGGCGATGCACGTAGGTGCCTCAAGTCCAACTATGCCAATCGCACCACGATGATGTCCAGATGATTGGGAAGTGCAATGATGCATGCCAGTTTCCACCGGACACATTAGCACAAGACTGCCTACAGGCAGTGCTGACCTCCACCTTGTACACATTCATAATGCTCCCCGTTTCTGTAGCTACCCAATCATCAACCACCTAAGAGTGAGACATTCCTGTATGTGTAACGCTCACCTGGTTCCCACGGGGTCGCTGGTCTAGTCTGGATTGCTGTGGCCTCTTCTAGCGTGATGCGCAGGACCCGGAACACCGATTGGACAGGACCTCCAAATCGTGCTTACCTGGCCCGTAGGAATATCCTTCTGCAGATGAGAAAGGGGAGTAACAGTCTGCAGAATAGTGTTCTAGCTCCCCCCTTCCCCCTTCCCTCTTCGTTCCTCTCTAACTTCCTCCAAACCCCGGTTTAAGCTCACCTTATGGTTTGGAAGGATGAACTCTCCATCCTGCTTCTGGTGCAGGGGCGCGGGTTCGTCCAGTTACTTCACTGGTTTTCAGAATGGCGCTGGCAAAATCCACTTGACTTTCCTGAGCGATGCGCCGTAAGTATGAAAGTTCAAAGTTCAAGTGAGGCCCCCTTTATGTTGTCTTTCTAACCTGTGATCTGTCCTTTATTTCAGGTGCAGAATGAAGGCGATGCGTTGAGGGGTTAAACTGCCGAGGTGAGTAGTGATGAGGGCGATCCCTCTAAATGTCCTTATCATTCCCCAGAAATGTCTCTTGTCCTTTCCCCATAGGGGCCGGGGTACGGTACCTGCCAACGGGGCGGCGCCGACTCAAAATGTGGAAGAAAAGCCGGTAAGTATTATGGCTGTTAATCAGGCTTTCCTTCTGTGTTCCTTCTGCTCACCTTTTGTTTCTTCCTCTCTCCCCTAGGTGCAGAGATGTGGCGTCCGATGCTGACAGCCGCGATGGAGCCGGGAGATGTCTCGAGGACAGGTGAGTGAAGCGTGGCGCTGCAGCGAGCAACGCAATGCTTTTAAATGGAAGTCTTTCTTCAGGGATGCTGGCAAGAAGATTCCGGATGCAGGTAATAAGTTTGAAATAGTCCTTGGTTTTCACCTTTCTCTTCTCTTCCTTCCTTGCAGGTCTTCAAGGTTCGAGGCGGGCGTGGCTGGAGTCCAGGAGCAGGAGCAGACACGGTGAGCGTTAAGCTGCAGGAAGCAGAACAACGCGAAGCATGAGCTCTTGTCTGGGCGTGGCTTAAATAGCCTCCAAAGAAGTCCCAGGTATGTATCCTTCCCTGGCCACGCCCGAGTGAAAAAATAGTCCCTATGAAAAAATAGTCCCTTTCAGGTCTCAGGGAGGCCTGAAGCGTGCAGCATGGTCTGCATCTGGTAAGTGCACAAAACACCTCCCTTTATGAGCCTGGCGCCTATGGCGCCAGGACTGAGTCCAAAGAGCCCCTATAAGGGGCCGCTGGGCTTTTACCCGAGGGCATGATGCCTGCTTCCGGGGGTGCTGGGCCTGGCCTGGTGCTCCGGGGGTAGGCATCATGACAGCACTCCCCCCCAAGGCCCCTCCCAAGGTCGTTCCTTCTGGAGGTTTCGGTTTGTTTGGGAAATTCCGATGGAACCTTTTTACCAGCCGAGGTGCATGTACGTGATCACTGGGTTCCCAAGCCCTTTCCTGAGGCCCGTACCCTTTCCAATCAATTAGATAGAAAAGTTTTGATTTTGAGATCTTAGAATCGAAAATGTTCTTCACCTCAAATTCAGGCTTCTCATCTATCTGAATCGATTCTGGTGGCTTTGTTAATCTGGTTCCTGGGTGCACTGGTTTCAAAAGTGACACATGAAAAACGGGGTGAATCCGCATGTTAGCTGGTAGATCGAGCTTGACTGCCACTGGGTTGATTATAGCTTTGATCGAGTAAGGGCCTAAATACCTTGGATTAAAAGTTCGAGGCCCCTTGAGTGATAGGTGTTTGGTAGCCAACCATACTTGATCCCCTATTGGGTATGGAGGTGCCTCTCTTCGATGCAGATCCGCATTCTTTTTGTATTTCCTTTCGCATGTTGCAAATGTGCAGTTGCATCCTTGAAGGCTTGAGTAATCGTAGAATGCAAATGGTCCACTGCAGGCATTTCAAGGCTCAGAGGTGAGTCCAAGTCTGAAGTACGAGGGTGATGTCCATATAGGGTATAAAAGGGGCTCTGACCAGTTCCAGAGTGTATCGAGTTATTGTATGCATATTCTGCCACCCATAAAATGTCCTTCCAATTACCCTCCGATTGGTGTAACATACATCGTAGATATTGTTCAAGGGTCTGGTTCGTTCTCTCCGTCTGACCATCGGTCTGTAGGTGGTGGCTGGTCGAGAGTCTTACGTCGATTTGTGCCAGTTGACAACACTTTCTCCAAAAATGAGAAATAAACTGGCTTCCCCGATCGGAGACTAGTATGGACGGGAATCCATGCAAACGGATGATATTTTCGAGGAATTCTTTGGCAAGAACAAAGGCTGAAGGTAATCCTTTCAACGGAATAAAGTGGGCCATTTTGGAAAATAAATCCACCACGACCAGAATAGTATTGTAACCATTACAAGAGGGCAGGTCCGTGATAAAATCTAGTGACAGGGTGTGCCAAGGTGCTGGTGGAATGTCTAAGGGCTGAAGAAGACCGGCGGGTCTTGTCTTTTGACCTTTGTTTTGGGCACAAACTCCACAGGACATCACAAAAGATTTAATATCCTTTCGCCAGGAAGGCCACCAGAATTGTCGTTTAAACTTTTCCTCTGTTTTGGCAATGCCAGGATTTCCTTCCATCAGGGTATCATGATGACGGGAAATAACCAGTTCTTGCAATTCCTTTTCTGGCAAAAATAAGCGTCCTTGGAAGTAAGGTAAGCCATCCTTGACTGAAAAGTTAGACCCCCTTTTGATCCAATCCTGCAAGGCTGAAGAGTCCAGGAATTGTTTCACTCGTGCTTGAATGTCTTCAAGGGTTTGTAAAGTGGTTATCCCCAAAATTCTTTGTTCGGGAATTATCGGCACAGGTTCTGAGTTTGTGTCTATTTCTTCCATTCCAATTCGGGATAGAGCGTCCGCCTTACCATTCTTATAGCCGGGGCGGTAGGTGATTACAAAATCGATCTCAGCAAAGAACAAAGCCCATCGGAGCTGTCGAGACGATTGAGCCTTGGCAGTTTTTAAATATTATAAATTTCGGTGATCAGTGATCACGGTGATGGTATGCCGGGCGCCGAGGAGATAATGCCGCCAAGCCTTGAAGGCGGACTTAATGGCTAATAGTTCCTTATCGGTGATCGCATAATTTATCTCCGGCAGAGAGAACTTTCTGGACCAAAATGCTATGGGGTGCAGTTGGTTGGTTTCAGGGTCTCTCTGAGACAGGACAGCTCCCATGGCTAAGTTGGACCTGTCAGTTTCGACTATATATGGGAGATCGGGACGCGGGTGCTTCAAAATAGGTGCGGACGTGAGCTTAGCTTTCAACTCCTGAAAGGCCTGTTCGGCTTCCTCGGTCCATTCAAAACGTTTATTTTTTTCGCAAGACTGCAGTGATGGGTTGCACCACACGTGAAAACTCCGGGATTAACCTGCGATAAAAGTTGGCAAAACCAAGCATGCTTTGGACACCTTTCACCGAACTAGGTGATGGCCATTTGAGGATGGCATCCACTTTCCGTGAATCCATTCGGACCCCTTTAGGTGTCAGGATGAATCTGAGAAACTCAACCTCGGTGGTATGGAAAACACATTTTTCCAGCTTGGCAAACAGTTTGTGCTGTCGCAGTTTCTCTAGGACGGCCCTGACATGCTTTCTGTGATCAGATTCCGAAGAGGAGTACACAAGAATGTCATCGATATACACGACAACACAGACATCGATGAGTTCCCGAAGGACATCGTTCATGAAGAATTGGAAGGCTGCAGGTGCGTTGCACAACCCGAAAGGCATCACCTGGTATTCGAATAGTCCATATTTTGTACGGAAGGCCGTTTTCCATTCGTCGCCTTCTTTTACTCGTAACAGATGATAAGCCCCCCGGAGATCTAACTTGGTGTATACGCAAGCGTCCTTCACCTGGTCAAGGAGTTCAGGGATCAGAGGCAGAGGGTAACGATTTTTAACAGTTATCTGGTTCAATGCGTGGTAATCGATACAAGTTCTAAGGTCGCCTTCTTTTTTAGGCACGAAGAACAAAGCTGAGGATGCCGGGGACTTTGACGGGCGAATGAAACCATTGGCGAGGTATTGATCTAAATATTGTCTCAAATGCAGATTCTCTGGTTCAGTAAGGGCGTAAATCCTGCTACAAGGGGGTTGTGCACCGGCAATCGTACGATCTGTGGGGAGGTAACGTGTTGGCCTGTTCCTTTTGGAAGACGTCCTGAAAAGTCTTGGTACTCTGGAGGTAGTTGCACGGGGACAGAGGTTACTGATGCTAGATTAATCTTTGGATTTTCTGGGTAGCAGGTTTGTGCACAATCCGGGAAGGTTATTCTCTTCGCTCGCCAGTCAATTTGAGGATTATGTGTCTCTAACCAAGGGATTCCGAGAATAAGCTGAAACTGTGGAGCCTTGATTACATCAAACACAACTGCCTCCCGATGGCCATCTGGACCTACAAGTGTCACCTCAGCTGTGGAATGTGTTACCGGTCCAGAGGCAATTTCGGTTCCATCTACTGTGGTGATGACATCTTTGTTGGTTTTAGGACGCAGAGGGAGGTTTATCCTAGAGACCAATTCTCGATCCACATAGTTTCCTATAGCCCCGCTATCAATGTATGCCTTTATAGCATGCAACCGTTTAGGCTGTTCCGGATCTACGAGGACCATTGGCACAATGAAATGCGAGGTCTGAGAGTTAGTTTTCAAGCTCGGCAAGCGGACCCCTACGCTTGCCGGGCGTGGTCGTTTCCCGATACAGAGTTTCCATGGATTTTATCAGCGGCTCCTACCACCTTGTTGGGCGGCTTTACCAGGCAATCTCGTAGAAAGTGTCCAGAGGACCCACAATAAAGGCATAATTGCATCTGTCGTCTTCTTTCCCGTTCTTTTTGAGTTAGGGGTCCTTTAACACCTCCGATTTGCATAGGCTCTGAGGCATCAGCCCCCTTGGGGTTAGCGTGGGTCTTGGCCAACACCAGGGTTTCAAACTTGGACCGATCTGCTTTTCTGTTTTGCAGCCTGTGATCCAATTGGACCACTAAGTCTATATATTCAGTGCATTCTTGGGGCGGATTTACAACTTGTGCCAGGACATCTTTAAGTTCTCTGCGTAGACCTCGATAGAATAACGTGATTCTTTTATCCTCTGGCCAACCAGTTTCCACAATTAGTCTATTGAAGGTTGCAATGTAGGATAGAAGGTCTTGACTGCCCTGTCGCAGAGATAGACGTTCGTCATCCAGAGCCTGTCCCTGGGAGTGTTGAGCAAATAACCTTTCCATGCTTGTTTGAAATCCTTGAAAATCACGAAGAATCGGGTCATCTTGAGTTACCAGTGGGACTGACCAATCGGCAGCACAGCCGCTGAGATATGACAACACAAAGGCTACCTTGGTCTGATCATTAGGGAAGGCCCCAGGTCTGCATAGGAAGTGCAAACAACACTGATTCATGAATACGGCAAATCGTTTGGGGTCCCCAGCAAAGCGTTCAGGTGGGGCCAGCGGCATGTTTCCAGGTAGATTAATCTGCACCGGGTTACTGGAAACCACAGGAGCGTGGTTCCCCCCGGAACCGGGTAAAAGAGTTTGTCCAGCTTGACCTTGCAAAAGCTGTCTAGCCAGGTCATCAGCTCTATCCTTTATTACAATCACTTCCCTCCTGAGGGCACTAGTCTCTTGATGAGCGGCGTGTACTTCGGCCCGTAATTCCCCCAGTAATTGGGCCAACTGGTCAGTTTCGGAAGTTTCCATAGCGCCTGGGTGGGAATTTGTAGGAAGGCTTCGCGTTCTGTAACGCTCACCTGGTTCGCACGGGGGCGCTGGTCTAGTCTGGATTGCTGTGGCCTCTTCTAGCGTGATGCGCAGGACCCGGAACACCGATTGGACAGGACCTCCAAATCGTGCTTGCCTGGCCCGTAGGAATATCCTTCTGCAGATGAGAAAGGGGATTAACCGTCTGCAGAATAGTGTGCTAGCTCCCCCCTTTCCCCCTTCCCCCTTCGTTCCTCTCTAACTTCCTCCAAACCCCGGTTTAAGCTCACCTTATGGTTTGGAAGGATGAACTCTCCATCCTGCTTCTGGTGCAGGGGCGCGTGTTCATCCAGTTACTTCACTGGTTTTCAGAATGGCGCTGGCAAAATCCACTTGACTTTCCTGAGCGATGCGCCGTAAGTATGAAAGTTCAAAGTTCAAGTGAGGCCCCCTTTATGTTGTCTTTCTAACCTGTGATCTGTCCTTTATTTCAGGTGCAGAATGAAGGCGATGCGTTGAGGGGTTAAACTGCCGAGGTGAGTAGTGATGAGGGCGATCCCTCTAAATGTCCTTATCATTCCCCAGAAATGTCTCTTGTCCTTTCCCCATAGGGGCCGGCGTACGGTACCTGCCAACGGGGCGGCGCCGACCCGAAATGTGGAAGAAAAGCCGGTAAGTATTATGGCTGTTAATCAGGCTTTCCTTCTGTGTTCCTTCTGCTCCCCTTTTGTTTCTTCCTCTCTCCCCTAGGTGCAGAGATGTGGCGACCGATGCTGACAGCCGCGATGGAGCCGGGAGATGTCTCGAGGACAGGTGAGTGAAGCGTGGCGCTGCAGCGAGCAACGCAATGCTTTTAAATGGAAGTCTTTCTTCAGGGATGCTGGCGAGAAGATTCCGGATGCAGGTAATAAGTTTGAAATAGTCCTTGGTTTTCACCTTTCTCTTCTCTTCCTTCCTTGCAGGTCTTCCAGGTTCGAGGCGGGCGTGGCTGGAGTCCAGGAGCAGGAGCAGACACGGTGAGCGTTAAGCTGCAGGAAGCAGAACAACGCGAAGCATGAGCTGCTGTCTGGGCGTGGCTTAAATAGCCTCCAAAGAAGTCCCAGGTGTGTATCCTTCCCCAACTAGGTATGTATCCTTCCCTGGCCACGCCCGAGTGAAAAAATAGTCCCTATGAAAAAAATAGTCCCTTTCAGGTCTCAGGGAGGCCTGAAGCGTGCAGCATGGTCTGCATCAGGTAAGTGCACCAAACACCTCCCTTTATGAGCCTGGCGCCTATGGCGCCAGGACTGATGTCCAACATGAGCCTGGCGCCAAAGGCGCCAGGACTGAGTCCAAAGAGCCGCTATAAGGGGCTGCTGGGCTTTTACCCGAGGGCATGATGCCTGCTTCGGGGGGTGCTGGGCCTGGCCTGGTGCTCTGGGGGTAGGCATCATGACAGTATGTCACTGCCTCCAATGTGAACCCTCCAGCAATCAAAATGAATGCAGCCATCACAATGCCTGCTCAATGCCCGTAGACCCATCACTAACCCTCTCCCTCCTTTGGTCCACCACAGGCTCAAATTCGGACAGCGCCGATGATGACACAGGTGCAACCACTGCTAAGAAGGCCAGGGCCGAAGAGACACAACACCGTCCCTCCACCTCAGGGGGAACAGGGAAACCCCAACAACAGGAAATGTCCCACAGCACAGCACAGGCCATGGCACCGATGTCTACCAAGTCCACCACTTCGGCACCACCGACATCCACCATCTGCCCAGTGTTGTCCGCCGAATGCACTGGATCCGCAGAAAGCAGCACCATCGGTGAAACTGCTGCCACTGCAGCGATCTCCGACAACGAGGAAGGGGATGTTGATAATGTTGTGAGTCCCCCCACTGGCCCCCTGCATTCCCCCTACCTGTCCCGTGCAGCCAGCATGACAACATCATACAGGGGCTATCTCCTGGAAAGTCTTTGCTGGTTACTCCCAGCCCAGCCGCCCATGTGCAGGAGGGCAGCAGTATAATGGACACGCCACAACCATCAGCCACAGGCCACAACACCCAAGAGGCAATGCAGGAAATCATTACACGCCAACAGCAACTTACAGCCCTGTTGCCACAGCATGTCACAGAATGCACCAGCACTAGGGAGGAAATGCGTGATTGTGCTGCTACTCTTAGGTCTGCTATGGAGTCCAGTTCTAAGGACATATGTGCTGAACTGGCCGCGGTGCGGCACGTACTTTCTGAGTTAGTACAAACAATGCAGGACATGCCTCCAAGTCAGCAACCCAGTTCTTCCTCGGCTGCCAGTTCAACCAGAAACAGCCCCGTGCGCAGATCGGGCAGGAACCTGCGGCGTTCCGACAGGGGTGCACCGGGTGCTGGGAGTGGGGGATGCCAATAGGCGCAGTCTTGTGAACTGGTGCCACATGATGCACTTGCGCACAGTCATCCACACCATGTTTTGGGGAGTAGAGGGGGAGTGGGTGTGTTGGGGAGTAGAGGGGGTAGGGGGGAGTGGGTGTGTGGGGTGGTGGGTGGGTGAGGTGGTGGGTGTGTTCACTTAGATTTACCTTTTCAATACACTATTTGGTTATGCAGAAATCACATGTGTGGACATTGCTTATTGCGTACGTGAGCTTTATTGGTTAACAGTCTACAGTGTCCATGTCCCTGACACACCCAGTGCCCCAAGTGCCATCTCCATGTGACACCCCCCATCCATGTGTGCTAGAAGATTTGGTTGATCAGAGTCCGACGCATGACACGTCCCTCCTGTGCATCGCTTCCTCCCTGAGGTGCTGCCCCTTCCCCACCCTCCTTAATCCTCTTCGTCAGGTGGTTGCTGTTCTGCGTCGGGGCAGGGGCACATTCCGTCTGATGCACATATTGTGTAGCATGACACATGCCATGACGATCTTTGCCACATTCTCCTGGCGGTACAGGAGTGCCCCACCAGACCTGCTGAGGCAGCAAAACTGTGCCTTCAAGAGGCCAAATGTCTGCTCAATCACCACACGGGTTCATGTATGGGCACGATTATAGTGCTCCTCATGCCTGTTATGTGGGTTCCGGATTGGGGTAAGGAGCCACCGCTTCAAGGGGTAGCCTGCATCACCTGCATGTGGGCAACAATGTATGTGTAAGTCAACTCATCATGTTTGACCTCATTAAGTGACACCATGGCATGCATTTATTTCTTCATCTCAAGCCCATTTCCATGCATGAATGGAGTCACACGATGTTACTGCTATGTGTGTGTTACTCTTATGGACTGTTTTGCATGTCATTGATTAGTGTACGCTGGGGGGTCCAGTGCCTTGTGAGAGCACATGCACTGTGTCAGTCCACGACCGTTGTTTCTGTGATCTTGCAGATGTCCAGTTATTTGTATGCTTTCATCCTGGCAACGTTGATGTCAGCCTCATGATGCTCTCCCTACGCACAACAAATGGTGTCATGCAATTCCTTTGGGCCTCTGTGTCAGTGTGGTGGTGTATTGATGTATTTGATGCTCATGTGACTCCTTTGTATGCAGTAATGGGGACTGGCCTTTCAGTTCATGGTGTTTTGTGCTGTGTATTGGCTATATTCGTTGCTTGTAGCTGCATTTTGTTGAGGGGGATGCTGTCTGATTTGGTACAGTGCACTTACAGATGTCTGTGGGATGGTTGGGACACCGCTTCATTCGCATGGTAGGGCTGCTTACATCTTACATTATGAGGTCAGGTGTCAGGTCCAGTCTGGGCTGCTTTTGGGGTATGAGCTTGCTCCATTCCCTCTGGCACTTGCAGCTAGGTTATGTATGCATCTCTCCCCCCATCTCAGCCAGATGAAGTATGCATCTCCCCCCCATCTCAGCCAGGTGAAGTATGCATCTCCCCCCCGTCTCAGCCAGGTGAAGTATGCATCTCCCCCCCCCCATCTCAGCCAGGTGAAGTATGCATCTCTCCCCCTCCCCTCATCTCAGCCAGGTGAAGTATGCATCTCTCCCCCCCATCTCAGCTAGGTGAAGTATGCATCCCCCCCATCTCAGCCAGGTGAAGTATGCATCTATGCCTCCATCACCGACCCACATCACATTTCCATGAGCCTAACATGCGACTCACAGAGAAGCCAGGATCTCTGCCCTGCATGTCGCTACATGTAGCGTGGAATCGTGGAGTTCTGCATGACCATTGAATCATGGGTTGATCTGGGGTATCGAGCACAACAATGTGTGATGATCTTGTTTGAGTCACATACCATTTGCACGTTGATTGAGTGGTATAGCGTACGGCTGCGGTATGCTACCTCCATGGCATGTGGGACCACCAATTCCACATGGGTTCAGTCGATGGCTCCAATGCAACCAGGTATGCCGGCCAGTGAATGGAAACCCACTTTGGTGTTTGAGATCTCCTGGGCAGACCGTTGTAAGGAAATGTGTTTGTCTGTGTGCTTGAGGAGGACATCACGCACTTGGTTCAACATACGTGAGAATAATGGTTGTAAAATGCCATGCAGTTGCCCCACTGTGTGTTGGTAGGTGCCTGTGGCCAGGAAGTGGAGCACAGGCACTACCTTCAGTAGGGGTGGGAGGGCGGTGCGTGTTTCAATGAGGCAGACAATGTCGTCATGTATCATGTCCACAATGGTGGTGATGGTGTCCCGGTCCAGGCGGTACAGGGTGTGGATCTACTCAGCGGTTAGGTTGATTGGACTGGCTCTGATGCGTGGGATTGGGGGCTGCCTGCATGGTGGCACTGGCTGTGCTAGTGGGGCATGCTGGCCCTGCCTTGCCCTCCTTCTCCTCCTGCGTCTCCTCTGTGCTGCCTGTTGTTCTTCTTGTAGTTGTTGTTGTAGCACTTCCACTGCAATCAGGTCCTCCAGCCCCAGCATTGCTAGTAGTATTGCATTCCCTGTGGAGTGTGACTGGGTGTGGGAAGGGGTGGGGTGTGCTCCTTTTGTGCTTGCCCAGTCACCTGTGCTGATTGAGAGCACCTGTGGCAGCTGGGAACACTGCACATGGCCAATTACGGTTGGTTCGCGATAGCAGTATTAGCACCATGGCAGTAAGGTACTTTACGGCCTTCACAAAGGCGTTATTTGCATGTCCGCGTGACTCGTAATGTTCCACACTTAACGCCATGGCGGTATTTACGCCACGGGGGTCACGTGCCCGCGCCCTTGGCGCTTTTACCGGCACCGTTGATTACGGTGCCACTAATAGCGCTATCTCAGGTCATAATCAGCCGTAGCGGTAAGCATTACCGGCATCGGTTTTCACTTTCCGCCAGGGTCGTAATGAGGGCCTTTTTATATTAAGACATTTATTTCAGTAATCTAAAAATGCAGTAATGTGAAATTATAATGGTTTTTAATGTAATTTTTGCACAATTAAAATTAGACTATGTGGGTGATCTTAGCATGTGGGGGACGTGAGTGGCATTAAAGAGGCATTTCTGAGGAAAGCCTACATGACACAGATGTAAAAGGTGATGGAAATATGCCTGACATTGATAGGCCTGTGTGGAGCTATTTGTATATTTTGAGGGGGAAATATTTTCCATAGAAATGATGAAAGATTGCCAGAGGGACAAAACAGCATCGCACAAACATGGGATTTGGAATGTCATATTTCTTGTAAAATATGGGGTATGCCCATCTGATTTTCAGGAGGCTACCCATTGTAAATAAAATGGTTTTGCTTCATAACTGATTTTGGCAAAAGTAACTGTGGTATAACAATGCACATCATAAAACACACACCCTAAAACTGATGTCACTTCCCTGGGTCCAATCTGCTTACAGGGAGGAGGCGACATCCACAGCCTGATCTATCCTATCTTAGAGGTATGTCCCAGTTATTTTCTCCCACCTAGTAAAGTTCCTCGGATGTCATCCTGCCTATATAAGGAGGAGGCATGGGGAGATGCAGGACGTTTCAAAAATCCAACCTTCAACATCCAGAGATACAGACATTCGATATTCACCCTGCAAGATTCCAAACTCCAGAGCCAGAGGTAACTGATCTATAGCCAGGCAGAGCCTCCTATCCAGGCAGAACCTCCTATCCAGGCAGAACCACTTATCCAGAACTAAACCCTACAAAAATCCCAATAATTCAGGGGGAAAGGCTGCTGACCCTTTGGGAGAATCCAGTGACCAGACCTGTCTTTGCCCAGCTGATGCACCCCGATGTCCACTGTGACCAGACCCTGGTTGCCCCGCTGTTCCGTTAAAGGAGACCTTTGCCGCTGCGCAGTAACCAGATCCTTGTCCTGCTATCCAGAGACCGGGTGAGCTCTCCAAACTATGTAACTCAAGTGCTTTTTGTTAGTATTACTCTCCCCACTAACCAAAAAGCTGCATACCCCTCTCTGTTATCTTGCATTATGTCCAACCCTATAAAAATCCTATAAGTACCCTAGTAACTTCTTAAATTGTCAGAATCCTGTGTGTTTCCTGTCCTTTGAAGAATCCGTGTTAGTGTCCATGTGTTAGCGCAATTCTTTCCAAATCATTTCAGTTTGTTGTGTAAGTCCCTTGTACTATTTTGAATAAATTAATAATTTCCCATAGAGATGAACGCGGTGTGAATAGGTTAATCTTGCAAATTAACCTCCTTACGTACTGTGTCTTTCTTTAAATATATATAGCCACTAAATATAGTTGCAGTAGAATCAATCCATTTTCATACAAAACCGAGTTTCCCATTTAAAAATCTGATTTTTCCTTCGTATAAAGAATCCCATACCGTCACCCATCTAGAGTCACCCTTTCACTTTAATATCATATCTGTTATGTGCCTTGGTACTCCATCAGTAAAACCGATTTTTTCGATTATGTCTGTTTAGCTCATTTCTGAAGCTGTTTGCTTGTTTTAAACCTGTGAAAACTAAGAAATTGCAATTTTGCCACATGTGATTCTTGCTGTGCTGTCGATTTTCTCACTTGTATGCATGTTTAGGACCTTGCCTTGTAGCTTGTAGGTTTTCTTGCTTCTTTAGTACAGCCGCACCAATTCTTGTCTTATTCATTCAGACACACATGTAAAATAACGATTCAGTGAATTCTGAGTGCCATTTTGCTCATTTTACAAGGGTACAATCCGATTTTGGCCTCCCATTCAGGGGTGGTAGGTTGGATTTCCAATCCGATTTTTGGCTGCTATATCCGACTCCTTGCTACTCCTTTCCACCCACAGAAAGCTTGGTTAACAGGGGTTTGAGGGAGTGTTGCAGGGGGAATGCATAACAGTGGTGCCATTTAAAAGTATTACCAAAAAGTGACCTTGCTTTCATTCAATTTTGCCTTGATGTGTCTGATGTTAAAAATACATTAAGTGTATCCTATCATTTTGCTATGTAATTATCACCACACTGGTGATTTCTGCCCTATATTGAATCTGTTTGATTTTCATTTGAATTTTAAAGTAAATAAATATTCCATTATTACATACCGGCCTGGTTCATGGTCCTTTGCGTCATGGGGTGTACGTCAAAGGGGGGTGTGTGTCGGGTTGGCTGCCTTCTCAAAAATGGAATCTGAATGTAATAAACTTAAACGCATTTTTATTGTGTACCGCATGCAGTCAGAGCAAAACTGGGCCGACTGTGTTTCCACAAAGTTAATTATGTTTCCAGATGTCTAGCAAAAGGTCATGCCCGCTAATGTGACTGCTTCATAGCATAAAGTGTTTTTAAAGAAGGGAGAGGGTTATGTCCAAATGCGCCAGCTGGTAAAAGTAGCCAAAATAATGTCTGACACTTTTTCAAATTTATAACAGGTAGTTTTAATCTTCTTTTTCCACTACACTGTTGTCACAGGTATCCTTATTTTGCTGCAACAAGATCCTTATACATCACTCAATTCATATTACCAAAAGATTCTGTACATTACTCTCTCTGCCCTAACCTACCTGGGAAATGAAGTTGTAAACTCCACATCCCTAGAGGGAGGGATTAAATATCTAACCACTAAATCTGGCCCGCTAATCGCAAAGATGAGGCTTGTATACGTGCAGTTATGTGCCTTTTCGCTGACTTCCCTGATAATGTTTTACCTAATGCAGGTGGAGCCGACGATATTGTACGGGCTGGACATCAACCTAAACGACCTAGGGAAACTCTGGAAAGATACTCTGAGTCTCGCAAAGTCAGTACCAAATGCCGTGATACGACATGAGTTTGGTTTAATATCACTCGTCACCAGGGCAACATGGAGGAAATTAATGACCTATGCTAAATTGCTAAATCTTCCTTTGGACTCCCTATATGAAAAATGGGTCAAAGTACAATTAAGTATTTCAGGAACTACAATAGACACACTGAAGGCTGAGATGAGCAAAATACTAACTAAAATTGGCTCTTCAAGAGAGGAGTTGACAATCAAGCTAAAGTAAAGAGAAAGTTGTTTCAACATGACTGACGGAAAACATCAGAAGAATTGGCAAAGTATTGCCTGTATAGGGAATATTCAAAACTAGTGTACAAAAGGGAACAGGTTCTGAAATATCTGCTAATTTTCCCATGCCCAAGAAGGAGGCTACTATATCTACCTTTCCGATTAAATGAAATGCCCACTCTTGAGAGAGTGGCAATCTGGAAAGAGGGTACAGAAAACAGAAGCTGTAGGCTATGTGGCATTGCAGAGCTCAAAGAGACCACAAAACATCTGGTCATGGGCTGTGATGCCTTAACAGAACTAAGGTTAAGATACCTAGACACATCACACGGGTGTGAAGCCCTGTGGGTCAGTTTGATGGGTGGACAAGCACAGAGTATCATCCTAGCATTGTGCGATTTCCTATATAAAATCTTGGAGAAGTTAGGAAAGGTAACACTGGAAGTAGAAACCCACAAGCTGGTGTAGCTTCCAATGATTTAATCTGAGCTCCAAGCTTTTCTCCTCTGTGTTTCCCAGCTTTCCTGTCGCCTGTATTCTTTTGGCTTCTTCTATATCCCTTGCTTTTTGTTTTCCCTACTTTCTCCATTTTTTTCCCCTTCTTAAACACATTTAACACATTTTGATTGATTTTCTATTTTTGAACTTATGAAACAATCTTTTCTGTTTATGTAATGTAAACAGTTGGGATTCAAAACACAAAAAAAAATAGGTACAAATTATGCATTTTACAACCCAATTTGTGCATGGAATTAGATTTGAAAAAGCAATAGGATTTACGGGTAGTTCTGTAGCAGAACATGTGAAATACTCCAATATTTCCGATATTACATCCCCATGTTCCTTAATTTGCCCCATCACCGACGCTTTCCCACCCAGAACTGCTTCATTGGCCCTTGACATACCCACATGCCAACCAATTGCTTTTAAATTGCCTGCTGCCTCTGTCTTGCCTACCTGTCACTCTCATTGGCCCCAATTGTGACCCATGTCATTCTTATTGAAGTAACAACTGTCCCTTTGCCTCTTGACTTGTGTATATGCCCAGTGCTCCAGGTGGAGTTTTGGAGTGACAGTATTTTACTCCCAATTTTTAGAATTAGAGAGTAAATCCAATTTAAAGAGAGTAAAAATGATTTTCCTTCTTCACAAGAGAGTGAAAAGTGTCTGACAACTATTCAATTTGTGCTTCAAATTTTAACCTTGTTCGAAAAAATAAGTGACAAAATAAGCTGTATTTGAAAGTGGTTCTTAATAATTGATTATACCCATGGAAAAAATGTTCCCCACGCAACAAAAAACCTTGTAGATTCGTACTACCCAGCTGCATCTTCATGATACTTGGCCACAAACTCTGTTAACAGTTAAGACAGATGCCAGCTAGTTACATCGGCTGATTCATAAATCAAGTCCCTCACTCTACCAGCATCACTTCTCTGCCTCTCGGGCCTACTGTTGCTGCCTGGTACTACTTGCTTGACAGCTACTCCATGTTTTTGCTCCATCTCTCCTTCCCTTTGCTACTTTGTTTCCCCTGTCTCTCACTTTCTGACGCACTGCCTCTCCCCCTTAAGTGTTGCAATGCCACATTTTGCGGTCTGTTTCTCTGTCACTATGCCTCTCCCATCTCTACATTCTATTGTTGATCCCCCCCCACCTATATCTCGCTGTATCTGTACATATACCTCCTCTTCTCTCATGTCATTACTCTGGTTATATCTGTTTTTCCATTTTCTCGGTTGTGGTTGCTACTCCTTTTGATTATCTTTCTTCCACTGTTTCTTATTGGCCTGCCCCTCTCTAGTCTTGCTTTTCTATTTCCATCTCTCCCCACCTGCTGTTGATCTGTGTTTTATTTTACTGTCTCCAATGTCTGTTTTGCTCTGCTTCTATCCCTCACTCCTATTGTGTGTTTGTCCTATTATGAACTCTGTTTCCCTTCTCACTTTCTTTGTTGCCCTATCATCTAGCTCATTGCTCTCTCTTCCTGCGGCTCTAATTCTTGTTACACGTTAAACAAACACAATAGTACCGCTGTTCAACCCACAATGATGCTGTTGTAGTTTAAATTGAGAAGAACAATGATTAGAACTGAGCACAACCTTTTAAAATAGATGCCACATTTTAAAATACCAAACACTGACTTAAAACGCCCAGACGTCTTCTGTGAACAAGTATTCATAACAATTGAGAGTTAGGTATACATTCTGTGAGGTACATTTGCCAACCCAACAGAAATCCCTGCATCACAAAACTGCATGTTAGCAGTTACAATAATAATGGCTGTGCTGCGTCAGCTGAGCACATAGTCCACTGTGTCACAAAAACTGTGTTTTTAACAGTTACACAAATAATGGCTAGGCTGTCTCTGCTGAGCACATCGGGGGCGAGATGCAACCTAGACACCCCAAGAATGGCTGCATTTATTTTCTTCATGTGCAACAAAGAGAAGAATTCAAAGGCAGCATTGCTCCGTGCTACTATGCTGCCAGTTCAAAACCTCAAACTGAAAAAGAAAATGTTCTGTGTTTAAAATGACCTTGCACTGGTGCTATTTCCGGTGGTCGGTCAAAAAGCCGAAAAAAAAATCCTGAATAACAAAAATCTCAAAAAAAAGGCCGAAAAAAAAATATCGAATTTATTATTTTTTTATATATGTATGTTTTGGGTCAGGTAAGTAAAAAAAGGGTTAAAATAAAAAAAAATAGAAAAAAGGGGGAGTGGGGGGAATCCCCCATTTCAAAAAACAAACGTCATAAAAAAAATTCGATATTTTTTTTTTTGGCCTTTTTTTTCGTGATTTTTTTTTCTCGAGATTTCTAATTTCGGTTTTATGACCATAAAACGCTATTTCCATCTTTAAACATTTCACAGTTTAGTTCCAGTAAAACACAGCAATGCCCATCTATATTCAGGATGAACACCATCAATTGAGGGCCATTCCTCGCTGAAAGACGTTGTGTCAAGTAAAATCTGTGAAGAGCAGAGAAATTCATTTCAGGCTGTAAGACTGGCATTTAATCTTGCAACAAATTAACACAGACAAAGCTCCGCAAAAGAAGCTCTCTCTCCATTTGCTTGGTGTCAGTTTCAAAGAACCCATTTCTTGAACATATCCCTGTGTACAGAAATTGACCAGAGCTCTGAAAGCTCTCAGACAGCAAAATGCAAGGAAAACCACATTTTGTAAAATAGACATCAAATAAAATGAACCTGTTTTACTTTGACTTGCAGAGAAATTAAATGACATGAGGGAAGCTAAATGGGAAAGGATACTGCAAAATGCCCAGAAACACAACTATACATTTGGGGAAGAAAAGCTGCAAAAATATAGGTATATTTAACTCTGTGTATTTTATTTTTTTCACAAAAAGAACTTCAACAGCCTCGCTGAGGCAGACATTCCTGTTAGACTAGTTTGGCTTAAAGGCCAAATTTCGCAACTCCCCGTGATTTTGATACGGCCAGGGCAGGGGCCCTGTTCTATGGACTGTTAGGTGTAATAATTACAGGGTGTCTCAGGCTGCCTGGCAGAGATGCATTCAAGAACAAAGGAGGAAGCTGACCCATGTGTTTGCCTCAGAAGTGTGAAATCCCCTGCATTCAAACTGAAAGACTTCAAAGGAGAATCCATGGCAACCTCTGAGCAAGGTTGACCAGTGAAAGACATTTGGTTGCAGGGTTGGAAAGAATGCCCACTTTTGGGAACAAAGCCAGCCCATTTGATTTGAGAGACTTTGGCCCTCATTACGACCCTGGCGGTAAGTATCGGCCATTACCGGCATGGTGCAAATAACGTGTCCGTGCTGGCCAGAGACTGCTAAAAGCGGCACATTACGAGTTCTCGGGGACGAGCATTGCGCCATGTCGGTAATGGAATTACTGCCATGCCGCTAAAGGGCGTAAAATCCCACTTACCGGCATCGTATGGCGTGCAAATAGCACCTCCGCCACCCTAGCCATCGACATTAGCGGTCACCGCTAATAGCGGTAACCGCAATTAGCGGGAACCGCTATTAGCGGTGACCGTAAATAAGCGGATCCGGAAGTAGCGTCACCGCACAGGAACGGGAACGAGCATGGCGGCCATCTTTAAAAACACAATCCATTGCCATCCTCTCTTACCAGTAGACACCTGACCCCCACAACTTCCACAAACCTCCTACACCACCCCTTTGACATCACGATGCCTAAAGTTTTGAAAAAGAGCGGAGATCGGCTGCGCCAGGAGCGCTTTTCAAGGGAGGAGCTAACAATGTTGGCCGAAACACTCCAAGAGCATGCTGATGTTGTGTTCTCCACGGAGATGACCAGACCGGCGCTGCAGAGAAAAAAGGCAATATGGGCCATGGTCGCCCAGAGGGTCAGTGCTGTTGGCACAACACCCCGCACAGCCAAACAATGCCGCAAGCGGTGGGACGATCGACGTCTCCACATCAGAAGCATACTGGCGGCAAATCGGAATCTCGGCATGGCGGCTGGTGGAGGTGCTGAGTCGCCCCTAAAACTACAACCGTGGGAGGAGATATGTGCCGCCACCATAGGCAAGGAGAGCATTGAGGGAGTTGGGGACATGGAGAGAGGAGCCCCGACATCAGGCGATGCAGGTAGGTGCCTCAAGTCCAACTATGCCAATCTCACCACGATGATGTCCAGATGATTGGGAAGTGCAATGATGCATGCCAGGGTCCACCGGACACATTAGCACAAGACTGCCTACAGGCAGTGCTGACCTCCACCTTGTACACATTCATAATGCTCCCCATTTCTGTAGCTACCCACATGCCTCCATGCATCAACCACCTAAGAGTGAGACTACCTGTATGTCACTGCCTCCAATGTGAACCATACAGCAATCAAAATGAATGCAGCCATCACAATGCCTGCTCAATGCCCGTAGACCCATCACTAACCCTCTCCCTCCTTTGGTCCACCACAGGCTCACATTCGGACAGCGCCGATGATGACACAGGTGCAACCACTGCTAAGAAGGCCAGGGCCGAAGAGGCACAAAACCGTCCTTCCACCTCAGGGGGAACAAGGAAACCCCAACAACAGGAAATGTCCCAGAGCACAGCACAGGCCATGGCACCGATGTCTAACAAGTCCACCACTTCGGCGCCACCGACATCCACCATCTGCCCAGTGTTGTCCGCCGAAGGCACTGGATCCGCAGAAAGCAGCACCATCGGTGAAACTGCTGCCACCGCAGCGATCTCTGACAACGAGGAAGGGGATGTTGATAATGTTGTGAGTCCCCCTGCTGGCCCCCTGCATTCCCCCTATCTGTCGCCGTACAGCCAGCATGACAACATCATACAGGGGCTATCTCCTGGAAACTCTTTGCTGGTTACTCCCAGCCCAACCGCACATGTGCAGGAGGGCAGCAGTATAATGGACACGCCACAACCATCAGCCACAGGCCACAACACCCAAGAGGCAATGCAGGAAATCATTACACGCCAACAGCAACTTACAGTCCTGTTGACACAAGATGTCACAGAATGAACCAGCACTAGGGAGGAAATGCGAATCTCAAGCCCATTTCCATGCATGAATGGAGTCACACGATGTGACTGCTATGTGTGTATTACTCTTATGGACTGTTTTGCATGTCATTGATTAGTGTGCGCTGGGGGGTCCAGTGCCTTGTGAGTGCACATGCACTGTGTCAGTCCACGACCTTTGTTTCTGTGATCTTGCAGATGTCCAGTTATTTGTATGCTTTCATCCTGGCAACGTTGATGCCAGCCTCATGATGCTCTCACTACGCACAACAAATGGTGTCATGCAATTTCGTTGGGCCTCTGTGTCAGTGTGGTGGTGTATTGATGTATTTGACCCTCATGTGACTCCTTTGTATGCAGTAATGGGGACTGGCCTTTCAGTTCATAGTGTTTTGTGCTGTGTATTGGCTATAGTCGTTGCTTGTAGCTGCATTTTGTTGAGGGGGATGCGGTCTGATTTTTTACAGTGCACTTACAGATGTCTGTGGGATGGTTGGGACACCGCTTCATTCGCATGGTAGGGCTGCTTACATCTTGCATTATGTGGTCAGGTGTCAGGTCCAGTCTGGGCTGCTTTTGGGGTATGAGCTTGCTCCATTCCCTCTGGCACTCGCAGCTAGGTTATGTATGCATCTCTCCCCCCATCTCAGCCAGGTGAAGTATGCATCTCCTCCTCCATCTCAACCAGGTGAAGTATGCATCTCCCCCCCCCCCCATCTCAGCCAGGTGAAGTATGCATCTCTCCCCCCCATCTCAGCCAGGTGAAGTATGCATCTCTCCCCCCCATCTCAGCCAGGTGAAGTATGCATCTCCCCCGCCCTCATCTCAGCCAGGTGAAGTATGCATCTCTCCCCCCCATCTCAGCCAGGGGAAGTATGCATCTCTTCCCCCCCATCTCAGCCAGGTGAAGTATGCATCTATTCCTCCATCACCTACCCACATCACATTTCCATGAGCCTAACATGCGACTCACAGAGAAGCCAGGATCTCTGCCCTGCATGTCGCTCCATGTAGCGTGGAATCGTGGAGTTCCGCAGGACCATTGAATCATGGGTTGATCCAGGGTATCGAGCACAACAATGTGTGATGATCTTGTTTGAGTCACATACCATTTGCACGTTGATTGAGTGGTATAGTTTACGGTTGCGGTATGCTACCTCCATGGCATGTGGGACCACCAATTCCACATGGGTGCAGTCGATGGCGCCAATGCAACCAGGTATGCCGGCCAGTGAATGGAAACCCACTTTGGTGTTTGAGATCTCCTGGGCAGACCGTGGTAAGGAAATGTGTTTGTCTGTGTGCATGAGGAGGGCATCAAGCACTTGGTTCAACATACGTGAGAATAATGGTTGTGAAATGCCATGCAGTTGCCCCACTGTGTGTTGGTAGGTGCCTGTGGCCAGGAAGTGGAGCACAGACACTACCTTCTGTAGGGGTGGGACGGCGGTGCGTGTTTCAATGTGGCTGACAATGCCGTCATGTATCATGTCCACAATGGTGGTGATTGTGTCCCGGTCCAGGCGGTACAGGGTGTGGATCTGCTCAGCGGTTAGGTTGATTGGACTGGCTCTGATGCGTGGGATTGGGGGCTGCCTGCATGGTGGCACTGGCTGTGCTAGTGGGGCATGCTGGCCCTGCCTTGCCATCCTTCTCCTCCTGCGTCTCCTCTGTGCTGCCTGTTGTTGTTCTTCTTGTAGTTGTTGTTGTAGCACTTCCACTGCAATCAGGTCCTCCAGCCCCAGCATTGCTAGTAGTATTGCATTCATTGTGGAGTGTGACTGGGTGTGGGAAGGGGTGGGGTGGGGTGTGCTCCTTTTGTGCTTGCCCAGTCTGTATTGCCTCCACCTGTGCTGATTGAGAGCACCTGTGGCAGCTGGGAACACTGCACATGTCCATTTACGGTTGGTTCGCGATAGCAGTATTAGCACCATGGCAGTAAGGTACTTTACGGCCTTCACAAAGGCGTTATTTGCATGTCCGCGTGACTCGTAATGTTCCACACTTAGTGCCATGGCAGTATTTACGGCACGGGGGCCACGTGCCCGCGCCCTTGGCGCTTTTACGGGCACCGTTGATTACGGTGCCCCTAATAGCGCTGTCTCAGGTAATAATCGGCCGTAGCGGTAAGCAATGCCGGTAATCCTTTACCGGCATCGTTTTTCACTTTCTGCCAGGGTCGTAATGAGCGCCTTTTTATATTAAGACATTTATTTCAGTAATCTAAAAATGCAGTAATGTGAAATTATAATGGTTTTTAATGTAATTTTTGCACAATTAAAATTAGACTATGTGGGTGATCTTAGCATGTGGGGGACGTGAGTGACATTAAAGAGCCATTTCTGAGGAAAGCCTACATGACACAGATGTAAAAGGTGATGGAAATATGCCTGACATTGATAGGCCTGTGTGGAGCTATTTGTATATTTTGAGGGGGAAATATTTTCCATAGAAATGATGAAAGATTGCCAGAGGGACAAAACAGCATCGCACAAACATGGGATTTGGAATGTCATATTTCTTGTAAAATATGGGGTATGCCCATCTGATTTTCAGGAGGCTACCCATTGTAAATAAAATGGTTTTGCTTCATAACTGATTTTGGCAAAAGTAACTGTGGTATAACAATGCACATCATAAAACACACACCCTAAAACTGATGTCACTTCCTTGGGTCCAATCTGCTTACAGGGAGGTGGCGACATCCACAGCCTGATCTATCCTATCTTAGTGGTATGTCCCGGTTATTTTCTCCCACCTACTAAAGTTCCTTGGATGTCATCACGCCTATTTAAGGAGGAGGCATGGGTAGATGCAGTACTTTTCAAAAATCCAACCTTCAACATCCAGAGATACAGACATTTGATATTCACCCTGCAAGATTCCAGACTCCAGAGCCAGAGGTAACTGATCTATATCCACGCAGAACCTCCTATCCAGGCAGAACCTCCTATCCAGACGGAACCACTTATCCAGAACTAAACCCTACAAAAATCCCAAAACTTCAGGGGGAAAGGCTGCTGACCCTTTGGGAGAATTCAGTGACCAGACCTGTCTTTGCCCAGCTGATGCACCCCGATGTCCACTGTGACCAGACCCTGGTTGCCCCGCTGTTCCGTTAAAGGAGACCTTCGCCGCTGCGCAGTAACCAGATCCTTGTCCTGCTATCCAGAGACCCGGTGAGCAGTCCAAACTATGTAACTCAAGTGCTTTTTGTAAGTATTACTCTAAGCTGTTTTCTTGTTTTAAACCCGTGAAAACGAAGAAATTGCAATTTTGCCACATGTGATTCTTGCTGTGCTGTCGATTTTCTCACTTGTATGCATGTTTAGGACCTTGCCTTGTAGCTTGTAGGTTTTCTTGCTTCTTAAGTACAGCCACACCAATTCTTGTCTTATTCATTCAGACACACATGTAAAATAACGATTCAGTGAATTCTGAGTGCCATTTTGCTCATTTTACAAGGGTACAATCCGATTTTGGCCTCCCATTCAGGGGTGGTAGGTTGGATTCCCAATCCGATTTTTGCCTGCTATACCCGACTCCTTGCTACTCCTTTCCACCCACAGAAAGCTTGGTTAACAGGGGTTTGAGGGAGTGTTGCAGGGGGAATGCATAACAGTGGTGCCATTTAAAAGTATTACCAAAAAGTGACCTTGTTTTCATTCAATTTTGCCTTGATGTGTCTGATGTTAAAAATACATTAAGTGTATCCTATCATTTTGCTATGTAATTATCACCACACTGGTGATTTCTGCCCTATATTGAATCTGTTTGATTTTCATTTGAATTTAAAAGTAAATAAATATTCCATTATTACACACCGGCCTGGTTCATGGTCCTTTGCGACATGGGGTGTACGTCAAAGGGGGGTGTGTGTCGGGTTGGCTGCCTTCTCAAAAATGGAATCTGAATGTAATAAACTTAAAAGCATTTTTATTGTGTACCGCATGCAGTCAGAGCAAAACTGGGCCGACTGTGTTTCCACAAAGTTAATTATGTTTCCAGATGTCAAGCAAAAGGTCATGCCCGCTAATGTGACTGCTTCATAGCATAAAGTGTTTTTAAAGAAGGGCGAGGGTTATGTCCAAATGTGCCAGCTGGTAAAAGTAGCCAAAATAATGTCTGACACTTTTTCAAATGTATAACAGGTAGTTTTAATCTTCTTTTTCCACTACACTGTTGTCACAGGTATCCTTATTTTGCTGCAACAAGATCCTTATACATCACTCAATTCATATTACGAAAAGATTCTGTACATTACTCTCTCTGCCCTAACCTACCTGGGATATGAAGTTGTAAACTGCACATCCCTAGAGGGAGGGATTAAATACCTAACCACTAAATCTGGCCCGCTAATCGCAAAGATGAGGCTTGTATACGTGCAGTTATGTGCCTTTTCGCTGACTTCCCTGATAATGTTTTACCTAATGCAGGTGGAGCCGACGATATTGTACGGGCTGGACATCAACCTAAACGACCTAGGGAAACTCTGGAAAGAGACTCTGAGTCTCGCAAAGTCAGTACCAAATGCCGTGATACAACATGAGTTTGGTTTAATATCACTCGCCACCAGGGCAACATGGAGGAAATTAATGACCTATGCTAAATTGCTAAATCCTCCTTTGAACTCCCTATATGAAAAATGGGTCAAAGTACAATTAAGTATTTTGGGAACTACAATAGACAAACTGAAGGCTGAGATGTGCAAAATACTAACTAAAATTGGCTCTTCAAGAGAGGAGTTGACAATCAAGCTAAAGTAAAGAGAAAGTTGTTTCAACATGACTGACGGAAAACATCAGAAGAATTGGCAAAGTATTGCCTGTATAGGGAATATTCAAAACTAGTGTACAAAAGGGAACAGGTTCTGAGATATCTGCTAATTTTCCCATGCCCAAGAAGGAGGCTACTATATCTACGTTTCCGATTAAATGACCTGCCCACTCTTGAGAGAGTGGCAATCTGGAAAGAGGGTACAGAAAACAGAAGCTGTAGGCTATGTGGCATTACAGAGCTCAAAGAGACCACAAAACATCTGGTCATGGGCTGTGATGCCTTAACAGAACTAATGTTAAGATACCTAGACCCATCACATGGGTGTGATGCCCTGTGGGTCAGTTTGATGGGTGGACAAGCACAGAGTATCATCCTAGCATTGTGCGATTTCCTATATAAAATCTTGGTAAAGTTAGGAAAGGTAACACTGGAGGTAGAAACCCACAAGCTGGTGTAGCTTCCAATGATTTAATCTGAGCTCCAAGCTTTTCTCCTCTGTGTTTCCCAGCTTTCCTGTCGCCTGTATTCTTTTGGCTTCTTCTATATCCCTTGCTTTTTGTTTTCCCTACTTTCTCCATTTTTATCCCCTTCTTAAACACATTTAACACATTTTGATTGATTTTCTATTTTTGAACTTATGAAACAATCTTTTCTGTTTATGTAATGTAAGCAGTTGGGATTCAAAACGCAAAAAAAAATAGGTACAAATTATGCATTATACAACCCAATTTGTGCGTGGAATTAGATTTGAAAAAGCAATAGGATTTACAGGTAGTTCTGTAGCAGAACATGTGAAATACTCCAATATTTCCGATATTACATCCCCATGTTCCCTAATTTGCCCCATCACCGACGCATTCCCACCCAGAACTGCTTCATTGGCCCTTGACATACCCACATGCCAACCAATTGCTTTTAAATTGCCTGCTGCCCTCTGTCTTGCCTACCTGTCACTCTCATTGGCCCCAATTGTGACCCATGTCATTCTTATTGAAGTAACAACTGCCCCTTTGCCTCTTGACTTGTGTATGTGCCCAGTGCTCCAGATGGAGTTTTGGAGTGACAGTATTTTACTCCCAATTTTTAGAATTAGAGAGTAAATCCAATTTAAAGAGAGTAAAAATTATTTTCCTCCTTCGCAAGAGAGTGAAAAGTGTCTGACAACTATTCAATTTGTGCTTCAAATTTTAACCTTGTTCGAAAAAATAAGTGACAAAATAAGCTGTATTTGAAAGTGGTTCTTAATAATTGATTATACCCGTGGGAAAAATATTCCCCACACAACAAAAAACCTTGTAGATGCGTACTACCCAGCTGCATCTTCATGATACTTGGCCACAAACTCTGTTAACAGTTAAGACAGATGCCAGCTAGTTACATCGGCTGATTCATAAATCAAGTCCCTCACTCTACCAGCATCACTTCTCTGCCTCTCGGGCCTACTGTTGCTGCCTGGTACTACTTGCTTGACAGCTACTCCATGTTTTTGCTCCATCTCTCCTTCTCATTGCTACTTTGTTTCCCCTGTCTCTCACTTTCTGACGCACTGCCTCTCCCCCTTAAGTGTTGCAATGCCACATTTTGCGGTCTGTTTCTCTGTCACTATGCCTCTCCCATCTCTACATTCTATTGTTGATCCCCCCCCCACCTATATCTCGCTGTATCGGTATATATACCTCCTCTTCCTCTCTCATGTCATTACTCTGGTTATATCTGTTTTTTCCATTTTCTCGGTTGTGGTTGCTACTCCTTTTGATTATCTTTCTTCCACTGTTTCTTATTGGCCTGCCCTTCTCTAGTCTTGCTTTTCTATTTCCATCTCTCCCCACCTGCTGTTGATCTGTGTTTTATTTTACTGTCTCCAATGTCTGTTTTGCTCTGCTTCTATCCCTCACTCCTATTGTGTGTTTGTCCTATTATGAACTCTGTTTCCCTTCTCACTTTCTTTGTTGCCCTATCATCTAGCTCATTGCGCTCTCTTCCTGTGGCTCTAATTCTTGTTTTGGATACTCTTTGTCCCTTTGCCCCTCGCCCCGCCACACCTTTGTTATTCTGTGTTGCTTAGGATCAGAGTTGCTCTTCCTCTCCTGTTTTTCTGTTTGTCTTTTTAACATAGCACCAATAATATCCAAAAAGCTGGAAATGCCCTTTCTATTTAAAAATCTAGTGCAGCTTTACCATTGGGTGCTCCTTTTTGGATTTGTGCAAACTTTCTTTTGGCCGTCAGGTTGAAAATTATAGAGGTAGATGTTTGTCTGACCAGATGCAGCACTTGCTTCAATGCAGATGCTTTCCCAACACTGAATGCCATTACAAGTACAAGCGCCCAAATGAGATGTGTATTCTGAACTATTACAAGTATAGCAGCCCTGAAGAGTTATATATTCTGAACCATCACAGGTATAGCAGCCCTGGTGAGGTGTGTGGTCTGAGCCGCTACAAGTTTAGCAGCCCAGATGAGATGTGTCTGTTCTGAGCCATTACACATATAGCAGTCCTCGTGGGATGTGTGTGTTCTGAGCCATTACACAAATAGCAGTCCTCATGGGATGTGCTTCTTCTGAATGCTTCTTCTGAGCCATTACAAGTATAGCTGCCCAAATGAGATATGTCTGTTCTGAGCCATCACAGGTATAGCAGCCGCAATGAGGTGTGTGATCAGAGCCATTACAAGCACAGCGGCCCAGAAGAGTTGTGTTCTGAGCAATCATAGATAGAGCAGCCCTGATGATTTTTGTGTTATGAGCCATTACAAGTAGAGCCTCCCTGATGAAATGTGTGTGTTCTGAATCACTGAACATTTAGTAGTCCTTTTGATAAGTTGAAAGTTAAGTCAACTGTGTTACAATTGAATGTTACCTGCATCTTAAATGCATATATATGATGCAGACTCATTAACTCACCTATTAACAGGATTTGAACTCACAGGTTACACAATAATCTCTGCAGAAGGGTTATTGACCCACTGAGCTGCCTTTCCCAACAGGCTTTTGACAGTGAAAGGCACATAGGGTTAGGACACTGGCAGTTCAATGTGAGGCTTGACTGACGTAAATGGCTTGTGAAAAGCTCTAAGCGTGTTTGGACTATCCTACATTAGTCAGGAGATTCATAATAAGGCTTTAAAATGTGCTAGCTTTTTGGCAGTGGGACTCAGTAATCGGACAAGGGAGAAGCAGAAGTTTTGAAAAGCGCAAGACTGAGTAGAATGGATTGAAATATATGACAGCAATGCCATCTTCTCACACTGTCGAAGGTTGGTGTGAAGAGCGCAGACACTTTTCTTGCTCTGTACATTAGCACGCAGCAGAAAATGCCAACACATGTTTGTGCTTTCTTAACAGCAGCTCTGTTAAGAAATGTGGGTACTGTCCCAAAACATAATCCTGCTAAGAAATGTGGCCATGATGCAAACAGACCTGCTGTGAATATTTGGCATTGTGCCATGACATGCGTACGATATAGCAGCAAGGTTGATAAATTAGGCTCCTTTGCCTGAACATATAGCATTCATGTTGAGAGGTATAGGTAAAATCGGTGCCGCTGAAAATATATACAGCACTCCTTCTACTTGTATCCATTATACCTGCTTGTGGTGGGTGGTCAGAAAGGGAGTTAAATTCAGACCACATGCCTAGCAATGCAACTGGTGTGCTTCTGTGATGAAAAGAAAACAAACTATAAAATGCCTATGCTGCTGCAACTGCACTGCCTCTATTAAAAACAATTAAGCAGAAATGCAGCCCTTGTTTAAGACAATTTTCACTTTACACAATACTACGTCTGTCCTAAAGCAAAGTGAAAAGCATGTTGATGATTCAAGATGCTTTAATAACGCTGTAACCTACAAAATGCAGACAGTTGAACAAAGTGAACAAAACATAAATTCCCTTTTTACATTTCTCAGAAAGTATTATCTTGATAGAATTATTAACAGAGGAGTGTTAAAATAATTAAACAGACCAGGACTTATCCCAGTTGCTTCTGTCAAGGAACTGTGTCGATTACTGAAGAGTGGATTTGCAAGCTGCTGCTAGCCAGTTTGTCACCAGTAAGCTCCATGATTTATGTGTAAGTGGAATGCAAGGAAGAATGAAAAGGGTCATATTGACAAGATTTCTGTTCTTAAAAAGGCCGAATACGCACCTTATCTGGAGGGCTGTATATGCAACTCTCATTACTCCAGAACTGTATCATTGCTCCGACTTGCAGCATGCCACTCATTTTCCACAGAACCATTCAACTGCCATGCATTTTGCCCTATGTTGCTCATTGTCCCCAGCTTTGTCCTATATCACTCATTATACCGGAACTGCTCCAATTACCGGTGCTGTGCCTCACATTACTTATGGGTGTTACGCTCACCTGGCTCCCACAGGGGCGTCGATCTGAACTGGACAGCTGCGGTCTCCACCAATGTGACGCGTAGTGCCGAGATGACGGACTGGACTGGCCCACCTAGCTTCGTTTGCTTGGCCCGTAGGAATATCCTTTTGCAAATGGACAAAGGGAATTAACCACCCGTGGAGTTGAGCGTTAACCCCCCACTCCCGCTGTTCTCCCCACTGATCACCTTTGATGTTCCCTTCTTATATTCTCACCTGATGGTTTGGAAAGATGAGCTCTCCATCCTGCATTGAGCGCAGGGGCGCGTAGATAACCAGTTGCTTCACTGGCTCGAAGGAATTGGTGAGTTCCAGAACAATATTGACTCTGAGATTCCGGGCAAGACGCCGTAAGTATGCAGTTCGTAAGAGTTCAAATGTCTGACTTTCACTCTTGTCCGATTCCTTGCAGGTTGCAGCTTGACCCTAGCAATGAGTTCCTTGTGGCAACCGGTAATGTTCAGGTAAGGATTTGTATTATCCAACACAGTTCGATAAAATAATGTCAATATGTAACCTGTTGCTTTCTCCCTTATTCAGGCGCTGAGAGAAAGTATGAAGTCTCGGGGAATAATGCCTCTGTCAGTAAAATCAGGTAAGTCTATTGTGGTGAGGAGGTTTCCCCTTGTTTGTCCCTTTGTTTCACCTTGCTGTCCTTTTGTTTCCCCTTAAGGGGCGGGGTTCGACGAAGATGCAGTGGAAGCTGCGCCGACCCGTGAAGAGGATTAGTACCCCCGGTGGTAAAATCAGGTAAGTCTATGGGGGTAACTAATATTGCCTCTGTGTATTCCCTTGGCTCACCTTGCTGTTCTTGTCTTCCCCTTAGGTGCCAGAGTGTGGCGGGAACATGCAGGAGGATGCAGTGGAATGTGAAGATGCTGCGTAGGCTGGTGAGTTCAGTGCGGTGCTGCCGCTGGCGAGGCGACACGCATAAAATAACTTCTTTCTTCCAGCTCAAAGGCGCGATGGATTGGGAATTCAGGTAAGGATCAAAGGTATTGCTTTTGTTCTAACCTTTTGTCCTTCTTTCTCCCTTTTTCTAGGAGCTCCAGACTCGAGGCGGGCGTGGCAGAAGACTGGATGCACACTTGCAGGCATGGTGAGCGTTACGCTGCTGGATGCAGAATAACGCGAAGCGTGTGCTGCTCTTCGGTCGTGGTTTAAATAGCCCCAAAGTAGTCCCAGGTGAGTATTCCTCCCCAGCCCCACCCGAGTAAAAAATAGTCCCTAGGTAAAGTAGTCCCTTCCAAGCCTCTTTTGGCTTGGAGCTCTTGCAGCATGGTCTGCATCAGGTAAGTTTTAATCTATGAGCCTGGCGCCAATGGCCCCAGGACTGACTCTCCATATGAGCCTGGCACCATAGACGCCAGGACTGCACCCAAATAGCCCCTAGCAGGGGTTGTTGGGCTTGCTTGGGATAGCTTGATGCCTGCTTCCGGGGTTGCTGGATTTGGTCTGGGTCCTCAGGGGTAGGCATCATGACAGCACTCCCCTCCAAGGCCCCTCCTAAAGTCGTTCTTCCCGGTGGTTTCGGTTTGTCTGGGAAATTTCGGTGGAATTTTTTCACCAATCGGGGTGCATGAACATGGTCACTAGGTTCCCATGACCTTTCCTGTGGTCCATAAACTTTCCAGTCGATTAAATAAAAAAGCTTTGACTTTATCAGCTTGGAGTCCAGGATGTTTTTAACTTCAAATTCGGGTTCCACGTCTACAAGGCTGGGGTCTGGTGGCTTGGTTAGTCTTGTCCCTGGTTGCACTGGCTTCAAAAGTGACACATGAAAGACGGGGTGAATTCGCATGTTAGCAGGTTAGTCTAACTTGACAGCCACCGGGTTGATAATGGCCTTAATAGAGTAAGGTCCCAAATATCTGGGGTTAAAGGTCCATGTTCCCTTTAGAGGTATATGTTTTGTGGCTAACCATACTTGGTCCCCTATTTGGTATTGTGGAGTATCACTTCTATGCCGATCAGCATCTTTCTTGTATTTTTATTTCGCCTATTTTAAATGTGCAGTTGCTTCCTTAAAGGCTTGTATAATCGTAGCGTGCAGATGGTCCACTGCGGGCATTTCTAAGTGTTGGGGTGAGTCAAGGTCTGAGGTTCGAGGATGGTGCCCATATAAGGTATAAAAGGGGCTTTGTCCAGTTCCAGAGTGTACTGAATTATTGTATGCATATTCGGCGATCAAAAGAATGTCTTTCCAATTACTCTCAGTCTGATGTAACATACAATGCAGGTATTGTTCGAGAGTCTGGTTGGTCTTCTCCATTTGGCCATCGGTTTGGGGATGGTGACTGGTCGATAACCTCATATCGATTTGCGCCAATTGACAGCATTGTTTCCAAAAATGGGAAATGAATTGACTGCCCCGGTCAGAGACCAATACGGACGGAAATCCATGTATCCAAACAATGTCCTTGGCCAGGATTGAAGTTGAAGGTAATCCCTTTAAAGGAATAAAGTGGGCCATCTTGGAAAAAAGATCCACAATAACTAGAATGGTGTTAAATCCATTGCATGGGGGTAGATCAGTAATAAAGTCTAACGATAAGGTGTGCCATGGTGTAGGCGGAATGTCTAAAGGTTGTAAGAGTCCAGCTGGTTTTTTCTTTTGATTTTTGTTTTGGGCGCAAATGCCACAAGACATCACAAACGATTTAATATCCTTTCGCCAGGTGGGCCACCAGAATTGTCTTTTAATTTTAGCTTCAGTTTTTGCAATAACTGGGTGCCCCTCCATTAGGGTATCATGATAACGGGAAATGACTACTTCTTGTAGTTCCTTGTGTGGCAGAAATAGCCGCCCTTGGTAATAAGGCAGGTCATTGGTGACAGAGTAGTCCGGGCCTTTCTTTACCCAGTCCTGCAGAGCTGTAGGATCAAAGAGTTGCTGGATCTTTACCTGAATGTCCTCTAGCGTCTGTAGAGTAGTCATGCCAAGAATCCTTTGTTCGGAAATTATAGGTACTGGTTCTGGGTTCACTTCTGCCTCTCCCATCCCTATTCGGGATAAGGCGTCTGCTTTACCATTCTTACAACCTGGTCGATGGGTTATCATGAAATCGAACTCGGCAAAGAACAATGCCCATCGGAGTTGGCATGACGATTGGGCCTTGGCTGTTTTTAAATACTGTAAGTTCCGGTGATCACAGTAATGGTATGCCTGGTACCGAGAAGATAGTGCCGCCAAGCCTTGAAGGTGGATTTAATGGCTAATAACTCCTTGTCGGTAACTGCATAGTTTAACTTGGGTGCCGAGAACTTTCTGACCAAAATGCTACTGGGTGAAGCTGGCCAGTTTCAGGGTCCTTTTGAGACAGGACAGCTCCCATGGGTAGACAGGATGCATCAGTTTCCACTATGAATGGAAGTTCAGGGCGCAGGTGCTTTAATACAGGTGCAGACGTGAATTTCGCATTCAGCTCTTGGAAGGCTTTTTCAGCTTCTTCAGTCCACATAAAGCATTTATTTTTTCGCAAGAGTGCTGTGATGGGATGTACAATCTGTGAAAAATCTGGTATGAATCTGCAGTAGAAATTGGCAAAGCCGAGCATGCTTTGTACTCCTTTAACTGAACTTGGTGATGACCACTTAAGGATTGCGTCCACCTTTCGTGAGTCCATTCGGACTCCTCTTGGGGAATTCAACTTCTGTGGCATGAAAAACGCATTTTTCCAATTTTGCATACAGTTTGTGCTGGCACAATTTTTCAAGGACTGCTCGGACGTGCTTCACATGGTCAGATTCCGAAGAGGAGTATACTAGAATATCATCGATATATACAACAACACAAACGTCAATGAGTTCACGAAGGACATCGTTCATGAAGTATTGGAAGGCTGCTGGTGCATTGCACAACCCGAAAGGCATCACCTGGTATTCGAATAACCCATACTTAGTGCGAAAAGCAGTCTTCCATTCGTCGCCCTCTTTTACACGTACCAGATGGTATGCCCCCCGGAGATCTAACTTAGTGTATATGCAAGCGTCCTTCACTTGGTCTAGTAATTCAGGGATCAGAGGTAATGGGTATCGGTTCTTAACAGTTATCTGGTTCAATGCGCGGTAGTCTATGCACGTTCTGAGGTCACCTTCCTTTTTGGGCACGAAGAACAAAGCTGAAGATGCAGGGGACTTGGATGGGCAAATGAAACCATTGGCAAGGTACTGGTCTAAGTATTGTCGTAGGTGAAGGTTCTCAGGTTCCGTAAGGGCATAGATCCTGCTACAAGGGGGTTGTGCACTGGGTATGAGATCGATTTGACAATCGTACGATCTGTGAGGTGGTAAAGTGTTTGCCTGTTCTTTTTGGAAGACATCCTGGAATTCTTGGTATTCTGGAGGTAGTTGCATGACTGCTGTGGTTACTGTGGCCAGGCCTGTGTTCAGACTTTTCTTTGGGTAACAGGTTTGTGCACAATCCGGGAAGGTTATTCTCTTCTCTCGCCAATCAATACAAGGATTATGTGTTTCCACCCAAGGTATCCCCAATATTATTTGGAACTGTGGGGCTTTGATTAGATCAAACAAAATAGTTTCTTGATGCCCATCCTGACCCAATAGTGTCATCTCTGTGGCGGAATGAGTTACAGGCCCAGAGGCAATTTCAGTTCCATTGACTGTGGTGATGACATCTGAGGTGGTTTTTCGGCAGAGAGGTAGATTCATCCCGGAAGCCAATTCGTAGTCCACATAGTTTCCTATGGCCCCGCTATCAATGTATGCCCTTACTGCGTGTATACGTGATGGCTGCCTTGGATCTACGAGGACCATTGCTATGATGAAATGCGAGGGCTGAGTATCCTTCTTCAAGCTCGGCAAGCGGACCTCTACGCTTGTCGGGCATGGTCGTTTCCCGAGTCTGACTCCATATGGCTTTTATCAGCAGCTCCTACCACCTTCTTGGGTGGTTTTACAGGGCAATCCCATAGAAAATGCCCAGAAGTTCCACAATATACACACAATTGCATTTGCCGTCTCCTTTCTCTTTCCTTCTTGCTTAAGGGTCCTTTAACCCCTCCGATTTGCATGGGTTCTGAAGCATCTGCTCCTTTGGGGTTAGCGTGGGTTTTGACCAACACCCGATTCTCAAACTTGGCTCGATCAGCCTTTCTGTTCTGAAGTCTGTGATCTAACTGGACCACTAAGTCTATATATTCAGCGCAGTCTTGAGGTGGGTTCACGACTTGAGCCAAGACATCCTTGAGATCTCCTCGAAGTCCTCGATGAAATAACGTGATTCGTTTTACCTCAGGCCATACAGTTTCCACTATCAACCCATTAAAGGTCGCGATGTAGGATAGAAGGTCCTGGTTACCCTGTCGTAGGGACAAAAGTTTGTTATCCAGGGCCTGTCCTTGGGAGTACCGGGCAAATAGTCTTTCCATGCTCATATGCAAGCCCTGAAAATCCCGAAGAATTGGGTCATCCTGAGCAACTAGTGGAATTGACCAATCAGCTGCACTGCCGCTGAGATATGACAATACAAAGGCTACCTTGGCTTGATCGTTTGGGAAGGCTCCAGGTCTGCATAAAAAGTGCAAGCGGCATTGGTTCATAAACACGGCGAATCTTTTGGGATCTCCGGCAAAGCGTTCGGGCGGAGCTAATGGAATATTTCCTGGTAGGTTTATTTGCACAGGGTTGCTTGATAACACAGGAGCTGGATTTCCCCCGGAACCTGCTAGGGGTGCTTGTCCAGCCTGGCTTTGCAGTAGTTGCCTAGCAAGGTCATCAGTTCGCTCCTTTGACAAAATCAGTTGTCTCCTAAGAGCATTGGTTTCTTGACGGGCGGAATGCACTTCAGCTCTCAGTTCCCCTAGTAATTGGGCCAATTGGTCAGTTTCTGAGGTATCCATAACGCCCGGGTGGGAATTTGTGGGTAGGCTTCGTGTTGTGTTATGCTCATCTGGCTCCCACAGGGGGGTTGATCTGAACTGGACAGCTGCGGTCTCCACCAATGTGACGCGTAGTGCCGAGATGACGGACTGGACTGGCCCACCTAGCTTCGTTTGCTTGGCCTGTAGGAATATTCTTCTGCAAATGGACAAAGGAAATTAACCACCCGTGGAGTTGAGCGTTAACCCCCCACTCCCGCTGTTCTCCCCACTGATCACCTTTGATGTCTCCTCTTATATTCTCACCTGATGGTTTGGAAAGATGAGCTCTCCATCCAGCATTGAGCGCAGGGGCACGTAGATAACTAGTTTCTTCACTGGCTCGAGTGAATTGGTGAATTCCAGAACAATATTGACTCTGAGATTCCCGGCAAGACGCCGTAAGTATGCAGTTCGTAAGAGTTCAAATGTCTGACTTTCACTCTTGTCCGATTCCTTGCAGGTTGCAGCTTGACCCTAGCAATGAGTTCCTCGTGGCACCCGGTAATGTTCAGGTAAGGATTTGTATTATCCAACACAGTTTGATAAAATAATGTCAATATGTAACCTGTTGCTTTCTCCCTTATTCAGGCGCTGAGAGAAAGTTTGACGTCTCAGGGAATAATGCCTCCGGTGGTAAAATCAGGTAAGTCTATTGTGGTGAGGAGGTTTCCCCTTGTTTGTCCCTTTGTTTCACCGTGCTGTCCTTTTGTTTCTCCTTAGGGGCCGGGGTTCGGCGAAGATGCAGTGGAAGCTGCGCTGACCCGTGAAGAGGATTATTACCCCCGGTGGTAAAATCAGTTAAGTCTATGGGGGGTAACTAATATTGCCTATGTGTATTCCCTTGGCTCACCTTGCTGTTCTTGTCTTCCCCTTAGGTGCCGGAGTGCGGCGGGAACATGCAGGAGGATGCGGTGGAATATGAAGATGCTGCGAAGGCCGGTGAGTTCAGCGCGGTGCTGCCGCAGGCGAGGCGACGCGCATAAAATAAATTCTTTCTTCCAGCTCGAAGGCGCGATGGATCGGGAATTCAGGTAATGATCAAAGGTATTGCTTTTGTTCTAGCCTTTTGTCCTTCTTTCTCCCTTTTTCTAGGAGCTCCAGACTCGAGGCGGGCGTGGCAGAAGACTGGATGCAGATTTGCAGGCACGGTGAGCGTTACGCTGCTGGATGCAGAATAACGCGAAGCGTGTGCTGCTCTTCGGGCGTGGTTTAAGTAGCCTCCAAAGTAGTCCCAGGTGAGTATTCCTCCCCAGCACCACCCGAGTAAAAAATAGCCCGTAGGTAAAGTAGTCCCTTCCAAGCCTCTTTTGGCTTGGAGCTCTTGCAGCATGGTCTGCATCAGGTAGGCTTTAATCTATGAGCTCGGCGCCTATGGCGCCAGGACTGGCTCTCCATATGACCCTGGTGCCATAGACGCCAGGACTGCACCCAAATAGCCCGCAGCAGGGGTTGTTGGGCTTGCTTGGGATAGCTTGATGCCTGCTTCCGGGGTTGCTGGATTTGGTCTGGGTCCCCGGGGGTAGGCATCATGACAATGGGCCCCAATCTTGTCTTATGCCACACTTGTTGCAAGTTCTGAGACAGTTCCTTAGGTGACAGAAGTCAACTGGCAATGACACTGTCAGATAGAATTCAGTGTCATCCACACACTAGCGAAGGAAGAATTCGCCCCCAACTCCAGACTTCCTTTGGCTGCATGTAGATATTATAGAGTATGGTGGAAAAGATCAAACCCTGGCAGGCCCTGCTGGGTCATGGGAATGAGGTCTGACAGAGTCAAGGGCTGATGACAGAGGACAGTCGGTTACCTATGAATTTATATTTTTTAAGCTGTGTGTGTGTTTGTGTGTGGAGTGATATTACATCTTGCAATCAGGTAGGACTGCTCTGTTCAGTCATAAAATGTGCAGCAGGGGAACTTGAATATGATTCTGAGAAGGTACCCAATAGAGGCTTCTGAGGTGTTATGTCATGGGTTAACACTTGTTTAGGCAACACATGAATAATTCTGCCACATTCAGGGTGCCTGACAAAATGGGTATTGACACAGTCAAGGTGCACATTTATGATTGCCATAGGGAGGTTCTCTTGGAGGATGAAGAGGAGGATGGTTCTCCATGATTTAAATCGTAAGATGTATTTCTTCACCCATATGCACACTTGTACATCCAAGCTTACATCATCATCCCAGGAGGAGCAGGTGTTTCAGACCCTTTTCTGTATGGGGAAATGTTTACTGAAAGATGTAGATGCAGGTCACAGAGCATCTAGAGGTGCCAAGATCTGGATTTATTTCTTTAAACTGTTACGTGGGAGACCTGAGGGAGACCACAAGTTACTTGTCTTTAGGGAAAAGTGAGGATTAGGTTACCCAATTGGTCCATTTGACCTTTGTCAGCTATGAAAGAGAGTAACTATTTGATGGCTTAATATGAAACTCCAGAAACTGGTTTGGTAAATAGCATGATGTGTTCTGCCATGAAGGAGGGGGCAAATACTTTGGGTATTATGAGCTTATTAAGGTTTCCATTATCTGCAGGAGCCAGATGTTTTTCCCATACTGTAATTGGGGACTATTTGGTGCCAAGATGCTTCAACCCCCCCTCAAACCCCTTAAAACAATTAACCATTTCCTTATGCGCAGATAGCAGGCTGAATCATCATTCCAAAACAGAACAGCCTACACCCATCAGACCCATGTCTACAAAGCTGTAATCCAGAACACCAAAAAATCCTTTTACGGGAACAGAATCTGTGACTCCCGTAACACCAGAAAAGAACTTCACAAAATCATTACAGAATTCATGTCCCCCCTTATGCCTCCGCCCTCGCACATCTCCCAATCTCTCTGTGATGTCCTCTTGTATCACTTCTATGAACACACGTTAGAAAGAACCTGCACCATTGGCAGGAAACTAGCAGCACTACCACCTACTCCCCCACATGATCCCTCCATCCCGCACCCCGCCATCCCTATCTTCTTCTCCTTCACCATCTCTAGTCCAGAATTCCTTACGCTACTGGCCACCAACCATTCTTTGGGATCCCTGAGTGACCATGCTGTCCTACCCTCCTCAAAGAAGACTTCACTGCAGCCTACGCATGCAGCATTGCAAGATCCACTCTTAACTCCTCCCTCACTACAGGCGTTTTTCCGGAAGCATTCGAAACATCACACATGAAACCCTCTCCTTAAAAAAGCCTCACTTCTCCTTTTTCCTACAAAATACAGATCAATTTCTAACACCTGTTTCCTAGCCAAACTCATTGACTGAATGGCCTGCACTTTTACATAAGCCAATCACCTTCTCAACCCTGCCGAGTCTGGCTTCAGACCTCTTCATGGAATCGCATCATCCGTAATCTCCATATTGTCAAGTACCTGGTCTCATCGCTGTGGAGTCTAGGGTCGAGAGGAATCGCTCCTTGACTTTCCCAGGTGATCCAGATTTCCGCCAACATGAATCTATGGCATAGCCACCATCCCGTGCCCCCTTCCTTGTAGGACAAACAGTAGAGGAAGCACAGAGGCCGGCTCCCCATGCCACGCAACAGCATCCATGAATTTACGTGGCGCAGGGACAGTGCAGAGCACCTGCGGAGAAGCTGGTTGGTAAATAGGCTGTAGATTGATGGTAATGGTGTTCCAGAACAGCTGGAGATGGAACCAGGACGCCAGTTGGAAATGCAGGTTTAGGGGCAGGCAGGACAAGGCAAGTAGGAAGGGAACCAAGGGTCACACAGAGAAAAGAGGAGAAGCAGGGGCAGCCAAGGCTAACAGGGAGAACAGGAGAAAGGTAGGAAGAGTAACTAGAAGGCAGAAAGAGCTCCCAAAATGGGCTGAGAAGAAGGCAGGCTACCAACATACAGAGCACTTTAAGACGCATCTGTATGTAGCCCAACATGGCAGTGACCATAACAGGACTGCCAGAACTATTCCTGTTACGGAGCCACAGCCCAAAATGAGAATGGTGGCTGTTGCCTTGCCACCAGTTCCCACATGCCATAGATGTCATTGCGGATAACACCACGAGGTAGGTTGCTGCAACGATGAGAAGCCCAGGGCATGGCACATTTGGGATTACCTCAAATACACTGCAGACACAGAGGGCTGCACCACACTCATGCTCCTTGACCTCTCTGCTGCCTTCAACACTATTGACCATAGAATCCTAATTGACAGACTCCACTCCCTCAGCATAAGGGACACAGCTCTAAGGTGGATCTCTTCATTCCTCGCCAACAGATACCAAATCACCCACCTCCCACCCTTCACCTCTACCAACCCCCTGTCTATAACAGAGTACCACAAGGCCCATGCCTATCACCTCTTCTCAATCTCTACATGATCCCTCTCCCCACACGTATCTGCTCTCACAACCTCACCTGCTACAACTATACAGATGACACACAAATAATCTTTAGGAGCCCCAAGCCTGTCTCCTCCGTACTCCCTGATCTCGCATCTTGCCTCATTGATGATCATTGGATGATAGCCAACTGTCTCCTTCTGAATCCAGGAAAAATGGAAATCATGCTCTGTGGAAAGACAGTTCTCTTCCCCCAAGCCACCCCCTGGTTGTCTTGCCTAGCCCCCCTCCCATTGCATCCACTGCAGTTAAAAACATGGGTTGCACCATGGACCATGGACCTGACTCTCTCACACCACATTAACAAGTCTCTAAGTCCTGCTACCTATACCTCTGCATTCTGAGATGCATCTTCCCATAACTGTCCTACCCCGACAGTCAGTGCAATCTTGTCCATTGTCTTCTCCCACCTAGACTATGCCAACTCCATCTACCTGGACCACCCGCTTACCAACTCAGAAATCTCCAAACGGTCCAGCACTCCACAGCTAGGGTCCTCCTTGCCCTAAGCCTCAGAGAGCACATCACCCTGACCCTCAGTGTCCTCCATTGGCTCAGTCGGACGACGGGCCACTTTCAAAGCCTTGTCCATCATTCACTGTGCCCTCCACAAGACAGGCCCAGAACACCTCCAACAGAAAATCACCCGATACCAACCCAAAAGAAACCTGAAATCAGGCACTGCACTCGTCCTGGCGATCCCCTCCTTCAAACCAACAAGAACTGGAGGCTCCACCTTCTCCATCAAAGTCCCCACTATTTGGAACTGAATGTAGCCAAACATATGACTCATTGAGGACAATTTGGCATTCCAGAGGGCCCTCAAGACGTGTCTATGCCACCCTGCAAAACCCTGCCCATTTGAGCTATTCAATCACGCTGGGCAGGCTGGGGCAGCAACAACCTTCCATTCACTCACAGAATGACGGTAAGAATAATCTCCAGCGGAACACTTGTGGGAGTCCTGCCGCATCTACGAAACCAAGAAGCCAGCAACAGCAGACAGGTAAGTATCACATGCCATGCTTGGGGAAGTTACTATAAAAAGGTGTTGTGAAGCCATGTTTGTTGGTTTTAAGTTGTTGCCTGGCAGAGCTTACTCATTTTTACAAAGTGATCCTAGGGAGTACCAGGCTTTGTAAATGGTTGGGTTGAGTGAAGAAGCCAGCAACAGCAGACTGGTACATATCACACTCCATACTTATGGGAGATAGCCGAAGGCAAGGCCACTTAGCCACACATATCTGCAACCATACTCCACTCCAACAACATATTGCCACTAGAATCCAGCTATTCCCTATGACAAAAATTTGGTCTAGCTGGACACATAAGAAACACACTAATTTTGCTAATTTTTTTTCTCTTGCCAACTTCAAAGCACCCATCCACTTGCCAGCCCGATATGGGTAGCTAATAGGTGCCTGGCCACCCCTACCCAACTTCTTTTTACTAAAGTGCACACAGACACTCTAAACTCCTCTGTTGAATTTCCCATACCTGGACTTCGGTCCCCCGAGGGCAATCAACCGACAGCGTATTGGGACCATACCAATGGTGAAAGACACTATACAAATTACTACTACTACTACTACAACTACTACTACTACGGTGACAGGGCAGACCCCAGACTGGAAGTGGATGAGGAGAGAGTGGTATTCCACTTGGTTCCAGAGGCGTTAGTAGGGGGGGGTAAGGGAGTTATAGTCCCGGGTCTCTTGGTTCTAGCCCAGATCTTTTCCAGACGTAGCAACACCCCTGCTTGGTTCCATATTACTTCTTTCCCTAGGATGTTTGGAGGACAAGGGTGTTTGGCTATGGGTCTGTAGTTTCCCAGTTCTTTAAAGTCGGGGTAGGTTTTTTATTCGGCAAGGGCATAATCAGATAGTACTTGAGGTGTATTGGAGTGGAGGACCACAAAAAGGGGCCCTTCATTAAGCAGTTGCCTTAGATATCTGTGTGCGAGTTGCAGACACGTTTGAATACTGGCAGGGCTGATTCAGCTCTGCATGCTTCTGAGATATATGCTTCTGATATCAATATACTAAGTGCCATTTAATTTGGTAATAATAACACCTACTGTTACAGTGCTTACCGGCGGGAGGAAACCAGCATGAAGTACTTCCTAAAAAGTGATATTATTGTATTTTTTTATTAGCATTTGGTTTAAAAATTAAACCTTAGAGCTATTTATCACAACCAATAAAAATCACAAAACGTACAACAACTGAATAAAACAAGAAATACAAATGTAATTTCTCAGCAGCTTCACAGGGGGTCATAGCCCCCACCATTAGCATTTATTGAAGTAGAATTATCACAACAGAAAGCAAAATGCCTCATTACGACCCCGGCGCTAAACCATGGTGCTATTAGCACCAAGGTCCATGCCGGGGTCCGCCATGGTGAATGGCGGAATAACCGCCCCATTCCAAGGTTGGCGGGGCGGTAATTCCCCATTCACCATGGGCCCTTCGCCATTCCCATTTTTGCCCCATAGGGCTCAATGGGAATGGGGAAGGCGCCAAGTACGGTGCCGCAAATTGCGGCACCGTACTTAGCATCAAGGTCCCTTTGCGGCACCCTACTTTAACGCCTGCTAAAAGCAGGCGTTAATGTCGGGTCCCGCAAAGGGAACTCGTAATGAGGCGTTAAGGGTTTAACGGCGCCGACACCTTTTACGGTGCCGTTAAACCCTTAACGCCAGAGTCGTAATGAGGCCTAGTGTTAACTAGGAATCAGCTTTTGTTCCATTGTCAAAAATACTTCCCTCAGGAATGCTAATAAAGCCAGAGTTAATGAAACCTTATCACCTTGAAGTAAAATAGACCACCACTCGTCAGCATTGGGTGTAGTAGAACGGAAAAATAAATTTGCCCAACCAACTCGTTCTTTGCAGTTTCAACACTGAGCACAATAATACCAGATGGAACAGTGTTTCCAACCATCCTTTGCATAGTCTGCATTCATAATTTCTGAATTTATTTTTATTTTCTTACGTCTGTAATTTCTTGGGTGGCCATTAAATTAAAACAGAAGCACATGCATTGTCTTCTAAGGAATGTACTAGGACATTTTTCCAAATATCTTAATGGTTTTCCTCTAGTTCTGTGTTCCTTCCACTGGTGTCCATACCGTTTCATTTTTCTCACACTTTCCCTTGTCCTGATAAAATAATTTTCGTTTCACCTTTGCTGGGTTCCTAATTAAAGTGTCTTCTGAAGAACTCAAGTCGTTAAAAATGGCTAGGCAAGCGTTTTTCCATCCCACGAGGACAGCTTCGGTATTGTGTTGTAGCGCTTTGTTCAGCACTTTAAAGCTCCCCTCTGGAGATCCCATCAAGCACTTTTGGAAGAATGCTAGAGTTTTCCATATGGTAATGGAATATAATGATGATAGACCCAATTCTTTTCTTATTAACTGGATGGGTAAACATGATGGCAGTGAAAGAACAGATCTCCAAAATATGCCCTCCAGTTTGGGCCACATCGACACTCTGTGCCATAAGTCACAATTGGTGCAACTTTCATTTTGTAAAAATCGATTACGGGCATTAGGGAGAACTTGCAGTCTTTAGATTGAATTAGACGTGCTTGAGAGACCAAATTTCTGATCTTGATCTTGCTTCTCTTTGTGCGTCCACTGCACTGTTGTTTACACATTCCTAAGTAGGTGATGGTAGGAACTTCAATATTTTTTCTCCTTTTAGAAACCATGATAGTTTATTTTCTGTCCAGGTTTGCTCCCCAAGGTCAAAATTCTCGATTTAGCTACATTTACTTTTAGAAATTTCACATCAGCCTAGGCAGCCAGGGCCTTCAGCAGTCTTTGCAGCCCCATTTGTGTCTGATCCAAGAGGATTAAGTCATCCGCATTGAGCAAACGGCCCAGCGCCTCTCCTGCAATTCTTGGGGGAAGCTTTTGATGTCGTCAAATGCAGTGGAGATGTCCGAAATAAATTGGTTAAACATGGCCGTGGCTGGCGGCCGCTCGAACCCTTGGTTACAGGATTTTTTCAAACAGAATATCCCTCTAATAATGATACGTCCCACAGCCATGTCTCCTGGAGACATATAATGTCATGATCTTCAAAGTTTAGGTCACCTGCACCAAAAAGGTGGGCAAAAACTTGCATGTTCCATGAGACCAGGGAGACATCTTGGGCTAGACCCTCCCATTGAGCCTTGGCCCCTATTTTTGGTCGATATGCTGAAGAGTCCATGGCTAGGGCTCCAGCCAGCCATGCTCAATTGTCCTTCTTGCTTCCATCTGTCATGACGTCCTTGAACTGAGTTCTCAGCTTCAATCGTGGCGGGTTCTCTACAGTAATTAAAAAATTCAGGTTTTTTCAGGGTCCCTTGTTCTTGAGTTCTCTGGTCCCCCGTCTGGTTGGTTTTTGGTAGTTTCGGCCTGGGTCTCTCTACCTTGCTAGACCATCTCTCCCCAGGGAAGTCACTATATCGTTCCTTGGGTTGATTCCAACTCTTATCATCTACTTCATAATTGGTCAATGCAAAGGCCATCAGCAATAGTCTTCTTCCTTCTTGCAACAACGTGTTTTTATTCCCCTGGGTCGAGACGCAGATTATAACTTTATCCAGCCTCTCCTCTTCTGGGAACTCAATTAGACGAAAACCTCTCGATTCTATGCCCTCAAATACCGGGATACAGTGTAATAAGCGAAGAATGTTGGCCCTGTTTAGTATCAAATTATCACTTATCAATAAGATTTGTTCCAGAAGTTGCGATATGTGTTATTATCCTTGTCTTCGCTGCGCTTAGACCCTCCTATATGCATCTTCTGCCCTTTAGTGTCAGGAGGTCTAGGCCAATCCTTATCCTTACTGCGCGGACTATGTGCCTTCGCTCTTTTCTCCTACATAGTCCGAAAAGGGAGGTTTTTTTTGTTGATCCCCTTGTTACTCTTAGGGGGTAAAATTGAGACGTCTGGTCAACCCCGTCCTCGTCCCTCCATGGCAGCTTTGTTTTTTGACCGACGTAGCCGGTTGTCTTTCAATTTGGACAATTTTTCTTTTACTGTGTCTTACCTCTGGGCTGATTGACGCGGCATGCCTTACATCTTCCTCGTCGTCAGTTGTTTTTTCCAAAATACTATGATCATCCCGTAATTCCTCTGGGCCCGGCGTTTCCTGTCCCCTCACATCTCCCTCCAATCCACTTTCTTCACCCTCTGTGATAGTGTAAGTGGAGAGATTAATGAGGTCGTCCATCTGATCCACCTCCTGTACTTCCTCTATTGGATAATTAGAATTGGGCTGACTACAATCCTGTTCTATTGCCCAGTTCTCCTTACTTTGGCTTATTGAGGACCGTATATCTAAATTACTAACTTGCAATAAAGTATCTCCTCTCTCAGGAAGGCTTATGTTTTTTATCAAATATATCAAACTCTGAGATTTAAGAGGCTGTTGCAAGTTCGGAGAAGATATGCTTCCTTTGTTCTGTTTCTTCTGTTTGACCACATTGGCTTTTAGGTGCTCTCTTTTTGTATAGGGGTGATTGTGAGTTTCGCTCGGCCTCTGCCAACTTGGTAAATATCTCAGATTTTTTCTTGGGGGTCTTTCGACTAAGCCTCTATACCCATCCAACAGCCAGTCTCCTTTTCTTTTTAGCTGGACCATTACCGGTGAGGCTGAAACACTTCCTTCCCTTTTGGTGAGTTCCCATTTCAACCGGGAGGTGTCCTGTCTCACAAGTAGTGGCTCCTTCTCATAATATGGTGAGGGGGCAAACAACAAGTTCTTTTTACTTACAGACTTTTGTCTCAGGTTGCAACCCTTCGCCAGCCAGTCTTTCTCGATTATAACCGGGGCGACAGTTGACACTCTTTCTTCTACTTGATTCATACTTATATCTTTCAATCTATCCATATCCGCTCTTCTTTTATTCTTGTCTTGGATAATGGGATCTATTATACTATGCAAGATACCAGTGATCTGTTCTGTGTTCTTGTCTAAATTACTTTGAATTGCTTTGACAAAGCATTATAGGAATACCATATTGGAATGAAGCATTGCTAAAATTGTAGATTGGTCCCTTATCTGCTCATTTAGTGTTTCATGGAGTTTCATATAAGGGGTTAATGTTAATGTAAGTGCTGCTATTAACTCGGTATCTATAGGAGGTTTGATCTTTGTAGATTCCTCCATTTGAGCCGCATCCATGACCATTAAAAGGTCCTCATCCGAGGGAGGCCAATGAGGGGGTTTTATTACAGGTCTTAGGCTTCACCCGGCGCATATTTTGTTTAGCGTGCTCATCAAATCGAGCTGCTGGGACTTCAAGGTCAACAGGTTGCTTCTAAGTACAAGCTCCAATGGAACATCTTTTTCAATCGAGACAGCTTTGTTATTTAGACTTCCCCTCGATTTTAAACCGTGGCTTTCTTTTGATCCTGCCCACGTCTATGATGATAGCTGTGAGGTTTTGTTGTCAGCCTTTCGGAAAAAAAGAAATCGCTGTTTTGAGAGTAACATTTCCGATGTGAGGGTAGGCGGCTTCCAAAATGTTTTCCAGTGGAAAGTGTTGATTATTTTAATGAAGGTCGCGAGTGGGAGTTCCCAAATCTATACACCATAGGTATTGAGTTTGTGGTTGATGATGTTAAAGCCTCTACGGGGGTTTCACGATCATCCTCCCCCCGGGTAGTTGTTCCTAATAGATTTGGCTCTACGATGATGACCGCAGGCAACTTTGTGGCCTGTTTCTGCAAGGTGTTGATTCTGTCAATTTCCTGTATGTCATTGACAGACAAGGCTTCATTATCAGGCCAGTTTTCCAAGGGCTTTTGTAGTATCTTATCAGGGGAGGCCGTCACACGGCCTATTTCCACCATGATATCTAAGGGGTAATAACTTTGCAATGTCGGCCTCCTCATCGCTTCTGATATTGGACCTTCAGATGGCACTTCAGCTGGTCCCTCATCCCCTCCTTTTACCTGTTCTGCCACGGGGGAAGTAGGGTAGACGCCCACCAATTCTTCAGAGCTGTCGTCCCTACCTTATGTAACTCACTGCATGCTGGAAGGGATTTCAATAGTGTCAACTGTGTTTTCAAAAACTATGTTTTTTGCTGCAATCTCACTTCAGCGACTAAACTCCAAATAACAGTCTTCCTTGAGTATTTGCACAGTTTAGATCAGCCGGCGTCTGCCACCACTGCCGGGATCAAAGGAGAGCCCTCCCACAGTCTCCCAGCAGCAGCTAGATACTCCTGGCTTATAATAGTAACAAGGCTGATGCTCCTGGGACAGATTTCACAATGGCCAAACTTCCCAACACTCTTTTTGTCCGGTTCTTGTCCCAAGTGTTTAAGCCATCCCCGAGAGCTGGGATCAAAGGGTGAACCCCCACAGTCTCACAGCAGCGCTCAGCGACACCAGACGGTCAGAACACAGGCCAATTAAATTGCACACTTCGGGCGTCCCACGGCTCACAGTTTATGTACAGTTACAGCTCAGTCACTAGAATGACGATGATTAGCGCTCCCTCCGTACTTTTGTAATTACAGTTACAGTCCTCCAGGCGAGGCTCGAAACGGGGGAGATAATCTTTTCATGCAGCTAAAGAAGGCGTTCGCCCCGAGCTGCTAACTGCTTCACTTTACAACCACTTTGCGGCCGTTTCGCGGTGTTGAAGTGGATTTAACAAAAATCAGGGGGGGTGGAGCCTGTCCGCTCTCACAGCTTCCCCACAGGCGTTTAAGGTGAGCACACCTTACTTTGTTGCACGCCGTAGATGTAGGTTTTACCACAAGATCAGGAAACAATCACAAACTCCATGGGGAAACGAAGCGGGAACTGCTAACTGCTTCACTTTATGACCACCTATTTCTATGGATCAATGGATGTGGTAATGGCAAGTATTTAACACTTGTTTGCACACGGCTTTAAGTGAGAACTTTGGAATTATTACGAGTTAGGCGGAAATTCGGCAGTAAATCTGCCAAAGAATTGCCCTAAGGAATTACCATTACCTCCACTTAGGTGAAATTTCTTACTGATTACAACTGAAGGTGGTGGTGTAATTCTCCATTTATTTTGGGCCCATTGGACCTAATGGGGCTTTCTTTGTGGAATTACCACAGCGGAATTACCGCTGAAGTAATTCCGACAATTCTGCTGATTTTTCAGCATTGAGTGGGAAGAATTTCCTCCGGGGTTTTCCTGGAGGTAAATCCTCCACTCAAAACCCAACCATATAATTTTACCACTTACCGCCTAAGTCTTAATGAGGCTGTTTAGGTTTTAACTCACTCCATCAGGGTTGGCTAAGTTGTACATGTGTGCAAGCCAGGTGTCACAAAGCATGTAAGGATTAAACATATGTTATGTTACCTATTTGTAAAGCACAGTAACCCAAAGGGCTTCATGGCGCTACGTTCACCGTAACAGAAAAGAAAAAAGATTTAGTAAAGATAAGATTTCAATAATTTACGGAATGCAGCGTGACTTCATAGGCCAGATGGGAATGTTTTTCACAATAGCTCGTTATTAGGGTTTCTTTAAAAGGCCAAGCAAATCAATTCCCTAAGGGACAATAATGTGCATACAAGAAATTCAATTATGGCCAGGATGGCTGTGTGACAACGTTTGTGTAAGGGTTTTTCGGGATGTTCCGAAAAGGTTCAAATGAAAGGTTTGCTCAGTTTTTGTTAGGGATGGGTCCTGATTCTGGTGCTTGATGGCACATTAACATAACAAAACCAAATGTGGGAGTAAGTGATGAGTGTACTGAATAAAAATATGAGTTATTCCAATAAGAGTCTCATGATTATTCTCGTCATTTCAGTTACTAGGCAACATCTCAGTCTCTGGTAATCTCCTTAGCTTTGTTCTTGGGCAGATAGGGGACAGCAGGGTGGCCTCCTTCTCTCAGTTTTCGACATTGTTGGAACCTAGTAGTTGCTTCTGTAGCCAGTGGCATGTGGGAGCCAGCCTTAAGTCAAGGCGCAAATGTAGCCAGAAGGCCACCTTAGGGTCTTTCTAGTTCCTCACTATGCTTCACATCCCTCACTCACTGTCCTGGATTTACAGACTCCTAATCCAAACTCTCTCCTTCTTATCATCCTACCACAGGTTGATACCTGGGGGACCTTCTCTTATTGCTCTTACTTTCACTGTCCTCTTGATTCTCCTGCACCTCCCCAATGGTGTGCCTCTGAGGTGTTCCTCCACCCTTCCCTGGTTTCCCCATTGCTTCTTCTTTCAGTTGCTTCCTTCTCCTTCTGCTCTTCTACACTTCTCTGGAATTTCCTTCCCTCCTCCTCTTCTCTTTTACACTTGGTGATTCTCTGCTTCACCATTTACTGGTTCCCGGTGATAATGTCCCCACAAAAATATCACCATACAAGAATGGCGCTATTTTTTGTGCGGCAACATTATCATATGGAACCTGCGGGTGACACCCTCGCAACCCCCACATTTTTTTAATGGAGCAGGGGACACCCCTGTAAACCACGCTCCCATTTACCACATGTAGTGTCCCCATAAATAATGTCGCCTATGCCGTTTCCCGGCGAATATATGTATGGCAACATTATTTATGGGTATAATATTACCTAATACCCCATTCACCCTGGTCACCCTTTTCTTTAATCATCTCACCACCTTTTATTTAGGCTCCTCCTCTTTGTGCACCTCTTTATTAAGGGTGGATTGCTTTACCTTTACTCTTAACAACTCCTTCTTAGTTTCTCTCACCACCACCTCCTTAACTTATCGCACTACCTCCTCCATAGACACCTCTGTAAACAGAGCTAACGGTAATATCTCTCTTCCAACTTCCACTGACTTTTGCTCCCTAGCATTTTGGTTATCCCTCTGCCAGGATCCTGGGGGTCGGTTGCTCTGTCTCTCTCTCACTCCCTCTCTGTCTCTGTCTCTGTCTCTCTCTCTCTCTCTCTCTCTCTTTCTCTCTCTCTCTCTCTCTCTCTCTCTATCTCTCTCTCTCTCTCCCCCACCCGGCCCAACCTCTTGTGTTTCTCATCCCAGCTACATGGCTCTATGGGCCTCATTACACGGAAGGCGGTAAGGGTTAACGGTCACCGGTAATGGTACCGGTGACCGTTAACACTTACCGCCTTACTACGAGGTCCCTTTGCAGGTTGGTACTTTAACACCTGCTTTTTAGCAGGTGTTAAAAACCAACCCGCAAAGGGACCAGGGTGCAAATTACGGTACCGCAATTTGCTGTACCGTAATTAGCACCTTCCCCATTCCCGTTATGTCCTATTGGGCAAAAATGGGGATGGGGAAGGGCAATGGGGGAAGGAGGAATTACCGCCCCGCCAACCTTGGAATAGGGCGGTAATTCCCCTTTCCTCCAAGGCGGTGCCGGTATTTTACCAGCATGGACCAAGGTGCTAATAGCACCTTGGTCCACCGCCTACCGTGTAATGAGGCCCTATGTCTTGTCAATCTCCAAAGTCCCTCTCTTCGAAACCTCTGGTATGTCCTTTCAACTTCATTGGTCTCTCTCTCTCTCTCTCTCTCTCTCTCTCTCTTTCTTTCTCTCTCTCTCATCTCTTGGGTCTCTCTCGCCCCAGCTTGCTGAGTCTTTTTCTCCCCAGTCTCCAAAGTCGCTCTCTCCACACACATAGGTCTTTCTCTCCCCATTCTCCTGGGCCTCTCCTCTTCTTCCAGACTCCTATTTCCTTCTCACCCATCACTTCCTGGGGCCTTCTTTCCCCAGCATCGCAAGTCTCTTCTTCTTCCTCCTGCTCAAGCTTCTTCTGCACTTTTTACCAGCTGTCTCCAAATTAGCTCCTTCTCCAGACTCCCCCAACTTTTTGCCACAGCCTCTGCCTTTTATTGGGCCCTGGCCTGCCGTTAAACTCTGCTCTGGCCTAATGTCACTCACTTAGGTGCGTCTCACTATGATACTGGTATGGAGTTAGGCTGTTGGACACCATACCTAGGGATGCCTTAAAGTTTTGATCTTAGGCTTGGGGTTGGTTATCCCGTCCACATGGGGGGTCCTCCCGCTGCTTGCACTGCCCTTGGGGAGGGCTCCCTTTACAAAAGGTCTTCATTGTATCTGTTTGGAGACCCGCTTAGGTGACTGGTTGCATGCTCTCCTGGCTCTGCAGGACTGCCACTCATAATTGGTTCCCTCAAGGAGACCTGGCTTGTTGTGGTGCTCGGCCCCTTTGGTGACCTCATCATCCATCTGTAAGGTCAGGGAGGGGATTTTGTCACGAAGAGTAAAGGAATCGTAGACGGTGTCGGCAAAGCTAGTAGTCCCACCACTGTTACCTCTGTCATTTCCTTGCTAAAGGCTACTCACTTACTACCTTATTTAGGGTTTGCGACCCAGAGAGAAGATCAAATATGTTCTTGTGTTCTCAACCACAGTCACAGTGGCTGGCAGTCCGCTCAGTATTTGACAATTTACTTCAGTGAGGCCTTGGTAGATATGGCCTTTAATCTGTATATAGCATAACACATTCAGTCAAAAGTATCTCATTTATTGTCATCATGTCATTGATCTCAGAATGTTAAGGGTTTATCAGGCATTATTTAAACTTTTGCCATGGAGCGGACTGGGAGCAGTTGATAATATATTGCAGACTATTTTTTACCTTGGATGAGTTTTATGTCATTTTAGCAATAGCAATTCACTATAGTTTTTAGGAAATTGAATGTTTTGAAATAGAAATTGAGTTGAATTCCTTTTAGTTTCATACCCCGTATGAAATAACTGCTGTTTTATTAAATGTCTTTTCTGTGTTTGCGGAATTGAGGGACGCCTTCAGGCATTATGTAAACTTTTGCCATGGAGCGGATGCACCGGGAGCGCGCCAATGGCACGCGAAAGGCAAGCGCGTCTGGGCGTCAAATGGGCTCAGACAATTTTTTCATGCCATCGCTCTGTGGATCAACTTAATGTAAGTAACGGCGACGAGATGCTCAGATATTCACAGTCTGCGCTATTAAAACTAGCCCCTGAAAGGGACCTTGCTTCCTGAGAGTGTCCTACAAGTGGATTCCAAAAGGGAAGGCTTTTGGAACTTGCTCCTCGAAGGGAGAGTTTTCGCAGGGTGGGAAGTCATGTGATGCTATTAATCTCCTGACTTGCCTGTTGATCAATGCTAGATCAGCAGGAGCACACAGATAGTATCTCTATACTATATTGACAGATACTGCTCCTGATTTCATGTGTATCACTGAGACCTGGTTTTCCGAGAGCTCTGACCTCGATTTGTGTCATACCTACCTCCTATGTTGCACTGAGACTTGACAGGCCCCCTCCGAGTAGAGGTGGTGGCCCGGCAATAATGCACCATAGCTCCTATCAGTGTCTGCTTATCCCAATGGATAACTCTCTACCTTGTGAACTTCTGTTGATTAGATCACAGGTTAATGTAAACACGACTAGCTAATATGAGCCGGGCACACCCCAATTTATTGGTGCTGGTTGATTTTAATTTTCATCCAAATGATCCTTCTGATCAATATGCCAACTATCTTGTGACTAGCCTATCAGACCTCTCTTTAGGTCTGTGTAACCACCTTCCCACTCATGCGAGTGGCAATATGATGCTTGACTTCATCTTATCTGAGGCTGGAGTGGTTTCAAGCTGCACCCCGGTTCCGGTTGTTCGGTCTGATAATTTTTTGGTCCATTTTGTTGTCCAGATTCTGCTTTGTCCTCCAAAGGTATCTCGCGGTGTACAAATTCGTAGATTGTGGCATAAAGTAGATCTGGCCCATATGACAGACTTATTACTTGAGGAAAATTGGATTTCTAGGGAGAAGGGCGATGACCATGACTCTTCCTCTTAAGTTTCCTGGAGATGGTATCTGATAAATTTACTCCAAGTCTCCCCCATTTTAGCAGAACAGAATCTTCTCAGGTGTGGTATACCTCTGAATTGAGATCTCAGAAGCAGCTATGTCATCGTCTTGAGAGAAAATGGCAGGTGAAATATGATGCTGACATGCAAAATACTTACAAGCAAGCTGTGCTTTATTACCATCAGATGATTCGGACTTCTAAATCTAAACATTAGGCTATCCGGATAAATGAAGCAGCCTGCTCCTACAGACAATTATTCTTAGTTGTCAAAAAACTATCAGTATGCCCCTCAGGCAATCCTGTTAAACCGCCGGATGCTCAGCTAAGATTTGATGAGATTAGCGTTTTCTTTTATGAAAAAATCTTTGATATTCAGAAAGTCATCAAAGATAGTCAAGCTGATGAGGATATGCTACAGTTCTGTAATAGGTCTGGAAATTGACTTCCTTTTTTGCCTGTGATAAAAAAAATTAAACTTCAACCAATAAATTATGAGAGTACCTGGAAAGCTCTTCGGGGGCTTAAATCAGCCTCCCCTCTCGATGTGGTTCCTCTCCACATCCTGAAAGCTCTCCCTCAGAGGGCTATTTGAATGCTAACTGAAGCACTGCAGCATTCCTTTTCAATTGGCATAGTTCCAACTGCTCTTAAACACACAGTAGTCCTGCCTCTCTTGAAAAAATAAAACTCTAACCCTGGAGTGCCAGCAAATTACAGGGTCATCTCTTTGCTCCCAGTAATGATGAAGCTAATGGAAGCAGTGATTAACCCACAGCTTTCTAAATTACTGGAGGGAAATGACTGCTTGCAGCCTTTTCAATCTGGGTTTCGTCCCATGACGGGGACAGAGTCTGTGATTATATCCTTGTTAGATGACCTTGCAGTGCTTTAGGACAGAGGAGAGACTGGAATACTTACTCTCCTGGATCTCTCCACAGCTTTTGATACGGTTTATCATAAAATCTTGTTATCCAGGCTGGAACAAGCAGGGTTTTCTTCCCCTGTGGAACTACATTGTGGAGCCCCGCAGGGGTCAGCTTTATCTCCTCTTCTTTTCAGTTTGTATGTTCGGCTGTTGGCTGACCTCATTGTGAAATGTGGAGTCCTGTTCTACTTTTATGCCGATGATACCCAGTTGGTATTTCCACTGGACTCCTCCCAAGCAGCCCCAGGACTCCACCCTAGCAGCCCCCCGCCTAAGAAATTGCGAGACTGCTTGGAGAAAGTAGGCAGCTTGATGTCAGCCAACTGGCTGAAACTTAACGGTAGCAGAACAGAGGTTTTGGTGGTTGGTCCTCATGGGAGAGACCATCTTTGGAACTCACACTATTGGGCTGCGTCAATTGGCCCCTATCCGGTGCCTTGTGCGTCAGTAAAAAGTCTGGGAGTGAAACCTCTTCCAAATGGATCTTAGAGAGGCCCGGATCTCTGCGATTTGTAATGCTGGGTTTGGAAGACTGAAAGCTCTAAGGAAGATTCTCCATTTGCTTCCTCCAGCCAACAGTAAAACATTAGTGACATCCAGCATAATGGGCTCCCTTGATACCATTTGCTTCTTCCAGCCAACCGTACAACATTGGTAACATCCACTATAATGGGCTCCTTTGATTACTGTAACGTATTTACTTGGGACAGCACAAGTACCAGATTCAAAGGATGCAAGTACTTCAGAACTCAGCAGCACGACTGGCTCTTATGGTGCCTCGCATGGCCCCTTAACTAGCTCTCCTGCATCGTTTGCACTGGCTGCCGGAGGCTGCCCGAATTGAATTTAAGATTCTTTCTATCGTCCACCGAGCAGTGCACAACGTGGGTCCTCACTACCCAAAAGCAAAATTGGAAAGGTATTTCACAGAGAGAAATTTGCGTTCTGAGTCTCATCTGCTTCTCAAGATTCCCAAATATCAGCGAAAGCAATTGGGGGGGCGCTCTTTTTCAGTTTTGGCACCTAGTTTGTGGAATGCTCTTCTGCTATCTCTGAGAATACTCTCTGAATATCTCACTTTTAGAAGAGCACTGAAAACCCATCTGTTCTAATCTCGTCCCTCTTCCTTAGTGAGAGTATGAAGCAATGATTTGCCCTGGGTTTGTTCCCCCTTTTTTAGTAGCCAGATGCCTTTGGCCTTAGTTCGCACTCTATAAATCTTCAAATAATTATAATAATAATAGACATTTTGGGGCAGCTCGTGTAAGTTTTCGTCTGTGGTGATGTACAACCAAAAGCAACTTTAGGAAAGTGTTAATCACATCCGAAGTTTTCCCTAAGGGCCAGGATGCCAGTGCTGAATGTAGAGTGTCTAACAACTCCCTACATTTAGGCTGGGTTAGGCAGGAGATAGGGTGCAGAGGAGACAACCGCTTGAAAAGACCCTTGTAGGTCATATCTGTTCAACTGAGAGCAAACTGTAAGGTCAATCCATCTGCACTAAATGCCATGTATACGGTGCCATACTCGGCTCGGCTTCCTAACGATTGCAAGTGTTGGAGTTTTTGTTGAACAATTATAATCTCAAATGCCAAAGAACCAACCCCGGTTCCCACGCGGGCACTTCCTAATTTGTTATGGAATTTGAAAAATGTAAAGTCAAAATTTCACCTATGGTTTGGAATGTAGCCAATCCCTAATACAATTGCCTTCTGTTTGTCTGCATACGAAGGCAGGAAGTGCTAGCGTGCCCACAATGCACATACTTGTATAGTGGATTACTTGGAAGAGAAACACTTTCAACTCACTGTAATTAGGGAAAAGATTGCTTTACCTGAGCCAGGCCAATCCGGATATTAGCACCTTTCGATCTAGAAGTACCTTATCGTGATCCTTGGGCTACCTTTATATATAGTGAGATGGATAACTAAAAGGGTATGGGCTCATTACAAGTATGGCGGTGCGAGAACAAATTGGTGGTGATGGAATTACCGCCACTTTTCCCGCACTGCCATACTACTGGAGTGGGGTTAAATCCCCCTGCAGTGGGCGGTTTACTTCCAGAAACATGCTGGAGGTAAATCCTCCCCCTCTCCGCCAAAAATCGGCAACATCTACAGAATTACCACAGTGGACTCTCAAAAAATGGGGATTCACTCTGCCACCACCATTTGTAATCCGGCAGTAATTACGCCAGACCAAGTAGCGGTAACAGTAATTTCGTTGGGTAGTATCCTGATGGATTTACTGCCAGAATACCACCCAACTCGTAATTAGGTCCCATGTCCCTGATCAGTTTGGTGGTAATTCGGAGGTGAATCCACTGAATTACCCCCAAACTTGATTACCGTTATGATTTATTGCGGGATTATAAATGTTGGGAGGGCAGTGTTAATCCCCATTTTCGTAGTCTATAAAACTCCAGGGGGATTTTGGTTGAATTACCGCCAGTGGTAATTCAGCAGATTTTGCTGATTTATGGTGGTAATGTGGTGGAAATTCTATTACCACTGCATTACCATCATTTTTACCCGACCCGCCATACTTGTAATGAGGGCCTATGAGCCTGATCACAAGTTTGGCAGCATTTCCTCAGTTAATATACTGCATGTGAAAATTTGAAGGGTCCCCATGATTGCGAATCATGCAGAACCTTTAGTTATTCCCCATTTTGTAGTCCAATAGGACTCCGTGGGGATCAGGTGTTTTACCACTGCCACCAAACTTGTAATCTGATGTCTACTGGGGGCATTGTGATGCTCCAAAAGAGAAACCCTTACAAATTGGGAAGAAGGACACTGCCCATCTGTTAGCACATGTGGGCGCCTTGGAAAATTTGGGGGCCGTTGACCTTCTGTCTTGACATCAATCTGTCGAAATGAGAAAAAATCTAGTCCTACATTTGCAGCTTGTTAAACCGCGTAACATAGACTAGGACAGATGTATGACATTGACTGACTTCATACTTTAAGATATACCCCATATGGCCATAAATCTATTCTCTCATGTTCCTCTTTCCTCTTGGTAGCCCACTCCTCCCCTCTCCCCCCCCCCCCGCCCCGTCCAACAGGCATGGGATGAGTAGCAACAGTGACTTTTCACTTGAAGCAAGAGCCGCGCTATTTATCGACTGCAGGTAAGTAAGCATGTCTTCCACCTGATTTGGGCTTATTTGCATGATTGCCTGTGTCGTGACAACACTGTCATCCATATCTGATATTGCCTAGAAATGTTTGACGACTCACTACTTTATGTAATTAAAAAAAGAGATTAGCACTTTTAACGAAAAACCACTGTCGGCTGTGGCAGAAGTGATTAAGAAGAACGTGCTTTTTTAGCACTTGCTGAGGCAACGTCACATTTACCAATATAAACTACTTATACACCTCTACATGTTCCTGGATATTTCATTTGTTTAGGATTTCGGCTGAGCGCTCATAGCATGTTGTTCTTGCTTCCGTGTGCTATGATGGCTTTGTCCGCATCTACTCAGAGCATTCAGATCTGGGCACAGGGCATTAAACATTTATTTGATGTGTGGAATGTTACTTGGACCACACTAGAGTTTAGTCTGGCTCGGAGTTCCAGGCAGATCTCTTCCAGTGCGGGAGGTAAAGAAAGGTAGACCCAGAGGTTCCAATTAATTAAATGGCCATGCAAAATATCAATACGCAGCTCACAGTGGTGTAGTTTCAATTGCTGACATCCATTTTGCCGTACCATAATCCTGTTGTGTGGGCCAACTAAATGTGTACCCTAGCTAATACAACACACATAGCATGTCGAAACGAAAAGTGAATACGTTTGCATGCTAAGAAAAATGGGGACACTTCACTACCCTTTCGCTTTGCAGAGAAGGTTGTGGAGGGAAAGGTTTTTTGGGGGAAAAGTGGGGAAAAGGGCAGGGGTGGCTGCAAGGATAATAGACATTCGCCTTTCCACTTTAGTTAGTGAGGAAGTTGTGCGGGCAGCTTAAAGCATTCTAGCGGTTGGGTAGAGGAAAGAGACATTTTGATAAAACGTGAGATGGAGAAATTACTTACCGTAATGTTCTTTTCATGGATTCTTGTCCAGCAGATTCCTCATCTGATTGATATCCTGATACAGCTCTGCTGCTGGGAAACATTTTGACAGGGGGACTAGTGGACCTCAACTTGGCCGTTGTTGTTGGATATATACTACCTCACTACACCTTATACCTCAATTCCCCCTTTGTTCCCCATGCTTGAACGCTGCAGAGGAAAACGATGGGAGACAAGGCTAACCATACCTCAATTCCCCCTTTGTTCCCCATGCTTGAACGCTGCAGAGGAAAACGATGGGAGACAAGGCTAACCAGCCGGTAAAAAACTTGACAACGGGAAACATCCCAAAGGTTGAAAACCCCAAGAATTAAAGAAACTAATAAGAGATTTTTCTTTTTTGAAAGGCAAGCGAATAGTCAGAAAGGAGCGGTCATCTCAGAGCCATCACCAGGTGACCCTTCGCTTAGACAAATGCGCCAAGCCACAAAAACATTCTGAGCGGGGATGGAAGGAAGGGGCAATGAGGGATCTGTAGGAGAAGAATCCATAGAGAGAACATAATGGTAAGAAATTTCTCCTTCAATGGATTGATTTTCTTCCGCAGATTCCTCATCTGATAGACTTCACAAGCAGTTAGGACCACAGAGGCAGAAAGTGTTACAGAAGCAGATTTTGCAGAACTGCCCTACCAAAATGTGCATCAGACCCACGGGTGACATCTAGACAATACTGCCTGGTAAATGTGTGCAAGGACGACCAGGTGGCTGCAACACAGATGTCCCTAATGGGAACTCCCTTCTGCAGGGCTGTAGAAGTCGAGACCTCTCTCGTTGAGTGTGCCCTGATGACGGGAGGAAGCTCTCTGCCTGCAGACTGGTAACATTCTGTGATGCAAAGGATAATCCAACGAGATAGAGTCTGCTTCATTACCACTAGAACTTTGAGGGACAATGAATGAGCCACAAACAGCTGGTCAGATTTTCAGAATGCAGACGTCTGAGCGATGTAAAAGCTCTCTTGGGATCTAAGTGGTGGATCCGCTCCTCTTCCTTATAGGGGTTTGGTGCAGGGTAGAAGACCGGTAAATCTATGGACTAAGAAAGGTGGAACTTAGAAACCAATTTCAAGATAAAGCCAGTTCTTACTTTAAGGGAAACCTTTTCCATAAAAATGCAGGAAGGGGTGCTTGTAACACAATGCCTGCAACGCAGTAACTCTCCTGGCTGACGTGATAGCAACCGAAAAGGCTGTCTTCAAAGATAACAGTCTCAGAACAGGAATACATGGGCTCAAATGGAGCCGCCATCAAGAATGTCAGAGCTAGATTTAAATCCCAGTCTGGGACATCAAAAGGAGTGGAAACATTTTCACAATGCCCTTCAGGAATTGGATCATAACCGGGATCGTAAAGAAAAACCTTGATCCGGGGGCCTTTTGAACACAGACAAGGCCGCCAAATATCCTTTGACTGTGGTAACCTGAAGGCCAGCTGAGGCCAGTGACAGAAGGAACTCTATCACTGTAGTGGTGGGGCAAGAGATTGGATCGATCACCTGTTCCCTCCACCACGCCTCAAATCTCCTCCACCTGCACTCATACAGAGACCTTGTAGATGGTCTGCGTGCAGTCAGAAACATCTCGAGCACCTCCTCTGAGAGGTCCCAGTCATAATATCTCTTAAGAGCCACACATGTTGGTTGAGGGACTCTGGGTTCTGGTGGAGTACCTGACCTTCCGGCTGGGTTAGGAGATACGGGCGCAGTGGCCACCGGTGAGGCGGACAGTTGGTCAGATTCAAGAGATGGGAGTACGACGTTCTCCTCGCCCAGTCTGGGGCTATCAAGATCATGGTCGCTCGAAACCTCTTCAACCTCGTGAGAACCCATGGGATGACAGGAATCGGGGGGAAGGCGTAGTGGAGAGGGAAGGTCCAATCCAGCAGGAATGCATCCCCCAGTACACCATTTGCTGGGAATTCCCTTGAGCAAAACTGTCTGAACTTCCTGTTGGACGCTTTTGCAAACAGATCCACTGCTGGGGTAACCCAGAGAGAAGACCTCCTCCAGGACTTCTGGCCCACTTCCCACTCATGTGAGACCATGCTCTGCCCGCTCATAGAATCTGCCAAGCCATTCCCTGTCCCCGCCAGATGTACTGCCGAGACCGAGACTTGATTCTCCAGCAACCAGAACCACAGCTGCATCGCCTCTCTACAAAGGGGAAGGGGGCGCATGCCACCCTGCTTGTTCAGGTAGTGCATGGGCCCCTGGGTAGTCGTTCAGGATCAGTTGTTTCCCCCCAAGAGATGGAGCAAAAGCCCTCAGGGCTAGCCCGATGGCTCGCAACTCAAGCCTGTTGATGTGCCACCTGACTTCCGTCGCTGACCAAAGGCCACTCGCCTACAAATCCTTGACGTGAGCACCCCAACCCTTCAGAGATGATCCTTGGCCACTCAGGCCTGCCGCCAAGGAGGCCAGAAGGGTTCCCCCACCATAAGATTGCAGCGGTCCGTCCACCAGCTTAGGTCATTGACCACTTGAATGGACACCTTGAGGGTATCCATGAGCGCTTCGAGGTACTGTGCCACTGACCTCTCAGGAGCCACTGCAGGGATCTCATGCGGAACAAGTGTACCATCTGTGCGATCCTGTCGACTCTCTCCTTTCCCACACAGGTTTCTAGGACTGCTCTGATGAACTGGAGCCTTTGGAATGGCGTCACATGGGATTTTTTAAAGTTCAGGGAGAAGCCCGGCCTGTGCAGTAGCAGGCAGGTGTACTCCAGAGGAGACAAGACCTGCCCCACTGACTTCCCTCGGATCAGTCAGTCGTCCAGGTACAGAAATACATGGACCCCGGATCTTCTGAGGTGAGCCGTGATTACCGCCATAAGCTTGGCGAAGACCCTTGGAGCTGAGGTTAACCCAAATGGAAGCACTTTGAACTGATAGTGCTTTTCCCCTATGAGGAACCTCAAGAACCTCCTGTGCTTTTGATGTATCGGCACATGGAAATAAGCATCCTGCAGATCTTTTGACACCAGCCAGTCCTGAAGTTTGAGAGCGTGGGAGAATTCCTCTCAATGTCACCATGCTGCATTTGTCTTTCCTCAGGAACTTGTTCAAGGTCCTGAGGTCCAGAATGGGACGAAGACCTCCTCCCTTCGGGGGCACCAGGAAATACCGGGAATATGAACCTGACCCTCTCTGATTGGAAAGGTACCTCTTCCATGGCTCCACCCTTCAACAACAGGGCTTGTAGTTATTCCTGGAGCTCCTGTCCCAACTGGATTGGAGGTGGCGGGGGTCTGTACAGTAGTTTTCATAAGAAGGGTGACAATAACCCCACCGAACAAGCTGCAGGGCCCAGACATCAGAGATAATCTCCTGCCACTGGAGCCAATGTTCTGCCATCCATCCACCAATGGGTAAGTCATGGAGGGGGGGGGGAATCAAACCAGATTAGAGTGTGGTGCTGCTGCTGCCACTGTTTGCTGGCCTCTGGAAGCCCCTCAGTCTTCTGCCCCAGCCTGGCCTGTGGGAGCTGTGCTTTCCTGCCATAAGGCACATAGCGCCTGTAGCCTCTGCCCCTAGAGGCAAAGCTGAAGGCAGGTTTGGCTGGCTGCACAGCTAGGCCTAGCGATTGTGCGGTTAATTTGGACTCCTTAAATCTTTCCAAAGAGTTGTCAGCCTTCTGGCCGAAAAGAAACTCTCCCTCGAAAGGCATGTCCAGTAGCCTATTCTGGACGTCCGGGGGGAAGCCAGAGGTTTTTAGATAGGCTTGCCTTCTTAATACTATCGCCGACCCCCTCGAACGGCCAACACAGTCGGCCACATCCCGGCCCGTTTGCAATGACTGCTTGGCTACCTCCTTCCCCATCTTCCACCAGTCGTGTAAACCCATCCCGTATTTCACCTTCAGGGATATATTGTGCTGCCTGCTCCACATCTTTCCATAAACCAAAGGAATACTTTGCAAATCCATTGGCCACATTGGTGGCTTTTAACACCATGCTGCCAAAAGTAAAGACCTTCTTGGCCATTGCGTCCAACCTTTTACCCTCCCTCTCCGGAGGCAGATTCGAAGTGGGTGGTGCAGGCCTGTGGTGATTGTGAGAGAAGGGTGAGAAGCCAGGAAAGATGGATCTCCTCTTGCCGGCCTGTACTTCCCCGTAAAGTTAGAGTTGACCAGGGGATGGAGCAGGGATGTTGCCACAAGGAGGGTAGAGGGTCTGCAATGCTGGATTTAATGGCATGTTATAGTCTGTCACAGGACCTTCATCTAAAATGTCCCTCAATTCATAGCCCTGAACCGGTGCTGAGGAGGACCTCAAACCTAGGGTGTCTACTAGCTTTCTACTAGGGTCCTAAGCTTAGCACGTGTGGGGGACATTTCCACATCTGGAGACTTGTCCAGGCCGCTGGCATCGTGTAAACCTTGGGCTAATGCCAACAGGTCTGCTTGGTCATAGAAAGAATCAGCACCTCCCGATCCCGTATATATAGGATTGATGTCCCCCTGGTCATTGCTGAAAATCAATGCCATGGATTCAAAGAATCCGGAACTGGAGAAAGGGACCAAGGATGCATCACCTATAGTTTGCGCCAAGGGTTTTTCCTTCAACGTCGACGGAATTGCTGTCGCCGCCAGTCGGGGCTTGGGTATTTCTGTGATGTCGGGAACGCCATGCTCTCGATGCTCTCGAGAAGGACCGACCATCAATGGTTTCTGTGCCTTTTTTAGCGTTGAACCCAAAGGCTTCTCTGATTCTGATGGCATAGACGGTTTGGCGTGCATGTGGTCTGGAGTGCCGAGAGCTGCTTTTGCCGTCAAGGCTTGCTGTTCAGGGGGGTACCCGCACCTGCAGCAGCCTGTCTCTTAAACATGTGTAGCATTTCTTTTATACAATTTTCCCACTCTTCTGGAGGGCTTATCTTTTTCCGACAATGAGCTGAACTTGTGTCGATGGCGACTTTTCTTCTGATGCGATGAAGAAGAGTGGCTCCTCAACTGTGACTGCTTTTTGGCCATCCACCAATGCTTTTCCTTCTCTTTTTTGGGAGTGGGACCTTCCGTCTTGGCCTGAGACGATGGGACGAGCTACCGCAGCAGCGATTTCAGGGATGGTCGACCCAAAGCAAGTTTGGCGGCCCACTCATGAATGGATTGCAATTGCCTCTTGGAGCACAGCACACATCCCTCCGTGTCGTGATCCGCACCCAGGCACCACAAATGTTGTGCGGGTCGGTCACCGACATTTTGCAAAGCCCGAAATCTGGGTAGCGGACATCGCAGTCGAGGTTTTATGAAAGAAATGTGATGAATTTTAGTAAACAAACGCTGAATCAAAGAATCAATTTCATGTTCCTGAAGCAGCGTGTGAGCGTGCTGAAAAAAGGAACTGTTCTAGGGGGTGTTTTGACGTGGTATAAATATGACGACTGATGTCATGTCCGGAGCTAACGATCGAGAACCGAGCAAGACGAATCGGCAATCAATGGCCCAGTCGAGGTCCACTACAATCCCTGTCGAAAAAGTTTCAGAGCAGCAGAGCTGGATAAGGATATCTATCAGATGAGGAATCTGTGGGAGAAAATCAATCCATTGAACGTGGGAAGTGTCACACTGCCTTGTCCCAGGGTATGCAGGTTAGTTCGCATTATCTAAACGATTTAAAGGAAAGTATGTAAAGTCAGGAAGCAGTACCTGGTTAAAAAATTATTTGAGACCAGGACTCAGGAGCAAGTCTTGAAAATCAACTGGATTGAAGCTATTAAATGGCGACAATCCCAGATGTATACCACAAAAGGACAAGGACAATCTGCCAACTATGGACAAATGGAAGGTGTGGTCTGATTCCCAGACAGCCCTTTTCAGCACACCTGTTAGCAAAGATCTTTTTAAGGGAGACCGGTCATTAATAAACAGAGAAACCACTGGGAAACATTACTGAAACAGGGCCTCCTCAAGACCTAGGAACAAGGGTGGCCAGGAGCGGAGTTACACTAGATGGATCTGGGGCACCTTCTTAATGATTAACGTTTTAAAGAGGTTTATTATTAGGCGCATCTGGGTCCAGAGACGTCTTTATGGGAGGGCAAAAGGGGCACTTGTTCCAGGCCCCCACCTTGTAGGGGGTCTCAAAAGGGACCCTTAGTAAAAAAAGGCAGTTTCCCTAAGTCAACAAAATTAAGGAACACACATCAGGATTTTCTATGGTGTGCTGCTAAGGCTAAACCTATTTTCTGTCTGTTGTTGACAAGTACATTTTGTTCAGATCTTTTCATCCTGTAATGCTATGTTCAATGTGGTATACATAGTTTGAGTGGCACAACACCTGTAGCATTCTCACCTTTCTGTGGGGATTATATTGATCATGTGCAATAGCCAAAGTTGAAATACATATTGATACATTCAGTGTCTCGATGGTTCCGAGGACAGCCCAGTGTGTTAAGCACTCATTACAGAGATATGCATTCACATGCAAGATTGCGATACCAAATTCCAGCATGGCCGGCTCAGCGTTTCCAATGTATGAAGTTGTTAAGCCTGCATGTATATGTACTTTGTTCTATAGCACTCCAGGTGTTATTATCACCAATGTACCTGCACTAGATAGCAGTTGCTATAGAAGCTAACATACGTCAGTATGGTGATGGCCTAGAAATTGGCTTGTTTGGATGGGGGGTTGTAAAACTTAAGCAGGCACCTCCAATGATGACAATAAAGTGTTAGAGGTTTTTATGTATCCACATTCCAGACTGTGGAACCAAAGTGTTCATGCTTGGATCCTGGCTTTGCCAGCAGACGATACAGTGATCCTGGACAAATCTTATATCACTGACAGTACTACAATGCCTTCTATGAAAGGGTTTTCTCCTCACATACTGGTGGCATTGTTTGGCCAATTACCTGGTTTTTCCTATCATGTAGGCCATTTGAGTGGAAGGAGTTCTAGAGGGAAGAGAGCTGACCAGATATTGCAGGCTTCTTACCAGCATATTTTAAGGCCTGCTTATGTAACAACTAAACGGTTTGCTTTTTTGTACAAGTCAAAGGTTTTTCTGCATGATTTTAAATACCATTCCACAAACCTGTGTTAAGGGTGTATTTAAAGCTTTACAATATAAAAGAGAAACCTATTTGAAATTGTTTAAGATCACATCCATTAGTATGCTGGTATGTATATACTTTCCTTGATGAAGGAGATAATGAAGCTAGAATCATTCCCATTTTGCATAATATGTTTCTATAACGTTTTGTTTTTTATAATGTTTATATTGGGTTGTGATTTTCATATTTTCCAAGTCAGTTCTGTAAAATAGGATTATTTTAGCTCAAGGTAAAAACTAAAAAATAAATTGCTAAAGAGAAGAAATTGTGTGTACGAATCCCAGCTTTACCTCTTAATCAATGTGTGACCCTGGGTATCTCATTTAATCTTGTTTTTCCTCACCTGTCAAAATTGCAAGTCACTAAACCTTTCAAAATTGTCAGACCTTCAGAGTGATTTTGTTCTTAGGATATGATCTTTAAAAATACTCATTCATGGTTTCACTGGCTACATATAGGGTTGCTTCCTCTATAATGATATTGAGCATTGATATATTACACACCACAGCCACCTGTTTCTTTCCTCTCAAATGGCAAAACTACTTGAAAACTATGTCCCATTTCTAATCTTAGTCTGTCTGGATTCCTGATATCTTCAAATCGCCATCCACTGTTTATGCTATTGTATGTATCATTTTATCCTTGCTTCCCATTGGTCGTCTGTATCCATGCTTGACCACTTGAGGCAGCTAATCTGAGACAATTCTGGATTATGTGTACCGTTGTCATAAAATGTGTGTCCTGCAGTTATACTATGTCCAGTATACCTTCCACGTGGCTGCTATTGATAACATGTTTGTGGTACCTATGCTTGAACACAAGTACCCTCGTGTAGACTGCTAATGTTGCCATTGAAATGCTGCTTGTTTATCACTCTGATTACAACATGAATGAGGAGTGTAAGGTATCTGAAAGAAAGTTTACCATGCTTATTTTGATCTCCGAGAGGCAGCATATCAAGCTATGGGTTGTTATTGTAACACAGGGTGCGGTGCACTAGATAGTCTATATCCCTTAATTCCTTTGGTCTGTTGGAAGGGGGCCCCAGAGGTGTCGGTGCCTCAGGCCCCCAAAGTGCTTAAAATGGCCCTGTCTGGGTCCTGGTACCCCCACCTCCTCTGAAAGTGCCTGACTCAGGCACAACTTTCCCCGGGCGTGAAACGACCATTGCCCAAATAAGGCTTTCAATACCCCACCCCTGGAAATTCTGGATTATGTTGATTTGACCTCTTGCACCCACAGAGCTGTTGGCAGAAGGGACGGAACTCGGATGATAAATGGTGGTGTTGTCTGCGCGGTTTACAAAGGCCTGGCAATTACTTCTGGAACACATTTCATTGTTCGCAACAACTGCACTTTTCATTTGCATACATTTTTTGGCAATTTAAATGCTGTTGGGATGTTAGCACTTGCATGTCATGGGAGTGCTGGGGCTTTAAGTGGGCTGAGACTAGCCTGGCCCAAGCCCTGGTAGTCTCCAGAAAGTGCTCCCGACCCAGGGCCCAGCCCCAACAACCCCCCAGCCACACCAACTCCTCACTCAGGCAGCCAGTGTAACTGAAGCGCTGCATAGTTGCACGGCTGTCTGCAGGTGCCAGCACTTCAGTTTAGAGGTACTGACACCTCCACACAAGGCGTGTCCGTGGCTTTGCCTACACAGGCTGCCTGGTGACTCTTTACTCTTTACTCAAAAACAGGAGGAGCCTTCTGTTGGAGGGCCCGGCTCACCTTTTGTTTTGAGTAAAGAGTCAACAGCAGCAGACAAACCTTTCACCCAAAGAGCCCATGGTTTTTAACCACGCAGCTCCTGAGTGGGGGACACTCTGGTGTCACCCTCCAAGCCACAATTTAGTATCCCAATAAAACCCCTTCGGACGTGAAGGGGGGCCTTATGGCTGCTTTTAACATGGAAGCTTCAGCAGAAGAGTCTCACACAAATATGTAAGGAAGTAAGAGGCCCTAAGCACCACCATTGACACCACAATTGACACCACAATTGGCAAAGAATGCCAAAAAATGAAAGTGACACAAAATAAAGCTACTTATTTAGATGAAAAGTGGTTTTGCATTCTAGGATTTGTAGTCTTCCATTCAGGATGGGGCAAACACAACTACACAAATACCCTTTTGGAGTAACACATTCATATTATGTATTATGTTACACTTTGCATATTCTAAGGTTACTTTGGGTGATTTGCCTACTTTGCAAGTAAACTCTAAGACAGTAAACTTGTGTATAGGCGCGTTATAAATGCCATATCATATCAGTATTATTGTGGTTATTGAAAGCCAAAACAAATATTTGTACTTACTAGAGCTTGGAAGTTATGTGGTAAATTGTCTAAATTGCTGGGTTCAAATCGTTGCTTTACTGCTTAACTAAAGTGTCAGACCATGTGAAAATTATTGGATTTATCCCAACCACAGCATTACCGTGCTAGCAAACAATAGAAATGTTCATTTTGTGCTTCATTCTTATCATGTTTAGAGGCAGTTTTAGTGGCTTGACGTGCATTAAATGGTACAATTTGCTGCTAATATGTCGCTAGTTTCCTGAAACATGCCTTTGTGGAGCAAGAAGGTCAGCTCCATCCTCCACACGGAGCATCTAAGGCAGGAGCATCAAGCCAAGGGGATGGCGCTTAGTATATCAGTCCCCACTCCCGTGTGAATGCACTGGCCAAGAGCATGCATCCCCCAGCATAGATGAGCACCATGGCAGGGGAATGGGCAAACACATGGCAATCAGTACAAAGGCACAGCACGTGTCAGAGAAGTTGGGATAATGTAGTATTGCACATGTACTGTTGGTGAAATGTGCACTCAAAGACATGGAACCATGAAATGCATCCATGTGTGCTGTGACAATCCACGTTGCCAAGTGAACCCCCAGCACCACCACAACAACAAGCAATATTGGCAGGCCAACAAGGAACGTGCACATGCATGCACCCTGTTCACCCTCAGTAGGCACTGCCTAAAAGTAGCTGCATGAATTGGCACAGAACCACCTATGGCCATCATGCGAAATGTGTGTAAGAAGAACAAACCCCATTGGCCTCATTATAACTGTGCCGGTCTGGTAACAATGGTGCTGGTAAGCCTACCAGCACTATTGTAACCGGACCAGCACCCGCTCGCAGAGTTCTCATGGGGGCACCTGCACCATTGTTAATGGTCCCAGTGCTCCTGTCTCCTGTGTCCCCTTTCCCATGGAGTCCTATAGGACTCTAAGGGAAATAGGATTAACAAAATTGCAGGTGCCTGACTTCCCGGCCACCGGACTTGAAATGGCCCGGTGGCACCGGGAAGTTAGGCACCAGTAATTAATTACGACTCCGGCGGCTACCTGCTGGTTTTACCAGCACGGCTACCGCCGGACCCGTAATGAGGCCCCATGTGTGTCTTGCAGGCCCACTTAAATGTATGTTAATGTTAAAGGTCATTTGTACTGTGCACTATCACTGCCAGAGGGGTCCCCTGGTGCTTTGGTGGATCTTAAAGAAAAGGGTGTGGGGTGAGTTAGTGACCCCCCTTGTCACCAGTGGTGGATGTGCATCACCAGCACCAGTAAGTTCCAGACAAGGGCAGTGATGGCTCCATGGATGAGGAGGAGGAAGATGCGGCTTCCCCTCAACGTGTTTAGGCCCTATCCCTCCCCAGAGCCCAGCGCCAGTGCCATAGCACACTATGGTAGCCATATGGGTGAAACTTGATACCATGGAGCAGTGCCAGGCCTCCATGGAACAATGGGTAGGCCAGCAGCTGCACCACATCTAGGCAATGATGGGTTGCTTCCAGGGATCATGCAGGAGGATTTCTTGTACCCTCTGCCAGATCACCACTGCCACCACCACAGTAGTGCAGAAGATGAGGGAACACACTGAGTCCTTCAACTCCTGCATACAGTTGACATTGCAGCACATCCAGGGCTAGAGGTCCAAGCCCTTCACCTCTGTCACCCCCATGGAGGGATCTCTGCCGAGCGCCCCAATGTGCTGCTTCTTGTGCCACCTGACACCAAAGGTGCTTCAGGAGGCGGCCAAGGCCAAGAGGCCATGAAGGTAACACCAGTAGCATGTTTACAACTACAATTAAGTCATTCACTTTCAGAAGAAAGATTTGAACAAACACTGGCAGGCTCTTGAGTGCAAAGTCTGATGGTAAGGCGTGATTAAAGCGAGGTCAAAGAATTCCCATGAACAGGGGTTTTGGCAGAAACTGCGTGGGAATGGTAATAGGCATTAGCATGGATGTGGGCAGGCAATGGGTGGGATCATAACAAAATGTTTAGACTGTGTGTCCCTCCTCATATGTCATTCCTCTGGGAACCTTCTCATATGCCCCATTTCTCCCTAGCTGTTCTCCAATGCAATGGTTAATTGTAAGCGTTGAAAGCAACACCTATTAGCTCAAATTAATAAAAAGTGTTTGGGGAGACAAACAGAGGTAGGGGTAATGAAGAATAAGAAATGGTGATAAGAGAAAGGAAGAGAGAGGGGAAATAGAGACAAAAACACAGAAGAATCAGAGTGGAAGATGCAACAAGTGAGCTATGGAACAAATAGGGGAAATAGAAGGAAAGCAAAAGAGGAAACAGAAAAGATGGGAAAAGGTGATATAAATGGAAAGAGAAAGGAAGGTTTCAAAGAGGAGATGAGAAACAAGAAAAGGATAGACAGCAAGAGTAAAGGGGGAACTAGAATCACTAGGACAGGCAACTAGTGAGAGGGTGAACTAGAGAGAAAAGAGAGGAGTGAATAAGAGCGAAGCAGACATAAAGAGAAACAGTGAGGGGTTAAAGAAATTCATAAGTACAGAAAGTAATGGGTAGAGGGAGAGAATCAGAAGGGATGAGAGATAGCAGAGCGAGAGAAAAAGATAGAAACCAAGTGAAGGGACATATAACAGGGAGAGAGTGAGGGATGAAGGCAAAGGAAAGAAGAGAATTTCAAAATGGGTGAGAATGGCAAAATAGCCTGACAAACAGATGGAGACAGTGTGGAGGAGATAGAAAGAGGCATAGTATGAGAAAGAGTGAGGGGAGTGACTCAGCAGTGCTTTATAAAATCTACCTTGTCAGAGACTGTCTCTAAGAGAGCGCTAGGAAGTGTCCCCTGCCAAATCCTGGATCCACTACTGCCTGGAAGGGGTACATTTAGATAGTTACAAGTGATAACTATAAATAAAGTTACTATTCTAAAATAGGCAGGCAATCCAAACAAAGAACGAGCAAAACAAATACTGCTCTTTCAAGCTTGGGACATCTGAGACACTTTCTGTTACACTGTAAAAGGGTGCTAATAAACACACCATGGCCTCCAGCTTTCAATTACCTGGTCTCGTCATTCATGAGGTCGTGAAGAAGTCTCCCCAGTCTTGGCCTTTGGTGTCTTGTGCAGAGTATTTCCGTAGGAAGGAGTGATGTGAGAAGCCGTCTCTCAGCCCACCGCTCGTTAGAACTCAAGCGAAGAGCAAGCGGAACAACTGCCCACAACACAGGACAGCTTCCCTGGATTTACATGGTGCAGGCAAAGCGCCAAGATGCTGGCCGGGGAAGCCACAGGGTCACACAGTTGCTAGTAACCGATGATATCAGCACTGGGTCCAATTTTGTGCTGAAGATTGGTACAGGAAAACGGCACAGGCAAGGAGGAGCAGAGAGTATCTGGCAATAACTGCAGGCAAAACCACGAGGACCAGGAATAAGGTAGCCAGCAGAGGAGAGAGAAGGCAGAGTCGGTAGCAAGTCAGAGAAAAGAAGTGAAAGTCAGACTCAGCCAGAGGCCAAAGGAAAGGCACAGGAAGAATAGCAACAGGCAAACAGAACGGACTGTAGACCCACAGGCAAGAGAAGATAAGGCAAGGAACACTCGCACATACAGAGTGCATTCAGATGAATCCGACCCGTGCAAAGGCAGAGTTTATATACTCTGTGCCGCGGGCGGCATTGTCATGGTGCCACACGATACCACTACAACTGTGCATTCATGAGAGACTAGTGCAGAGGCCTTGTGCATGCTCACTGGAACCAACATGGCGGCGCTCTGTACAAGGATACTGGGCGAATGCTGGGCCGAACTTCAGGCCCTGGCGCCCGATGGCCAAGACACCGCCCTGTCCTCCTGTGTCCAAGGCACCATCGCGGGTAGTACCATCAGGTAGATCTCCATGGGCCGCAGTGGTGACAAGCCGGGCACCTGACACCCTGCCCCCCTCTGGGAGCACCAGGTTTCCAAGGAAAACAGGAAATAAATCAATTGACCAGAAGAGGAGAATTGTTATTGCCGGCCAGCTCCCAAGAACAGTCACACACAGCATACCGCTTCCAGTCAATCAGGAAATTAAGCCGGCCTCTGATGAACTTGGATTCACAAACATCCTGGACCTCGTATTCAGGGTGTCCATCGAAATCCAACGGAGGAGGCCAGGGAGGAGCATGACCATAAGTGTCCTTCACGAAGGGTTTCAACAAGGAAACACGGAACACCGGATGCACATGCCACGTAGCTGGCAGTTGTAGATGATAAGCCACAGATGAAATACGGGGAACAATCCGGAACAGCCACAGAAACCGGGGAGCCTATTTAGTAGGCAGATTCTGAACCGGGAGATCCCTCCTGGACAACCATACCATGTCGCCAACGTTATAGGCAGGGGCAGGGGACCATTTGCGGTCCGCGGCTGCTTTCTGCAGTGCACTGGTTGTACCCAGAATCTGTTAGCCAAGCATCAAATGAGGGCACAGTACTGGGTCCAGGCAAGGTGAAAGGTAAGAATTTCGGGTGTAGCCCATAGGTACAGAAAAAAGGGCTAGTTCTGATAGAAGAATGCCATGCATTGTTATAAGCCACTTCCGCCGTCACCAGATGTTAAAACCAAGTGGACTGCACAGCATTGGTATAGCAGCGTAGATATTGCTCCAGGGTTTGATTGGTGCATTCGGTCTGGTCATTACTCTGTGGATTATATCAAGAGCTTAGGGCACAGTGTTTACCCAAAAGGTCGCACAGCACCTTCCAGAACCTGGAGGTGGACCAAGGCCCTCTATCCAAAACGACCTTCTCCGGAAGGCTGTTTAGCCTGCAGATACCATGGAAAAAGGCCTGGGCTATGAGAGCAGCTGTTGGTACAGAGGGGAATGGAATGAAATGAGCCATCTTCGAAAAACAGTCAACCACAACCATGATACAGGTATGCCCATGAGAACCCAGTAAGTCTATAATGAAATCTGTGGCAATGATATGCCATGGCTGCATATTTTTTTCTAGTGGCTGTAATAAACCGACGGGAAGTCTCTTTCTAGTCTTGGTTTGGGCGCAGATGGGACACTAAGAGACATACTTTTGTACATGCTGGCACAGTTTGGGCAACCAGAACTGACATGAAACCAACTCCAAGATTGCCTTGAACCTCGATAACCAGAGATTCGAGAATCGTGAAGACAGGATAATAGCGCAGAACGAAGGGTGCCACTGGTGATGTACAGGGGATCATTTCAAACAGGAGACCATTCATCTGACTCATTAAAGGATCCTTACGGATAATCGCAAGTGAAGGATCACGTTCTGTTGCTTCCTTCACTTCCTGCATATATGGCACAACAGCATTCAAGAAATGCTTGACAGGCAATACAGGCTTGTTGGACACTACTAAACCCGCAGAGGGGGCCTTAAATCAGTAACACGTCATACTCAGGATGGGATGCAGCATAACTCTCAGGAAGTTGGCAAAAAGTCTTCTCCGACTGTTTTGTTTTCAATTGTCTAAAACAGGGAGTTACAACGGACATCAACAGACGTTCGATCGTGCTCTCGATGCATTTCATAAAAAAATCATACTTTTATAACACAATCTCGTCATACGTGACGTCATGCAATGTAGCAAACTAAGAAAACCTACCGGGGAGTTGTGGTTGGCTTAAGGAGAACATCTAAGTATACTTTCTATAAGGGGATTGTGTTGTGATTGGGTCTCTATAGTCAGGTGGACAACTTATACCCACCCCTAGTGCAAGTCATCTTCATTAGTTACTAGATACACGGTACACCATTGACTCTCAAACTATAAGGCCCTTCGTTATATGGCACTATAGTATTTGTTGTCACACTTGTACCCTTCTGGAACATTCAGCTCACTAGTAGCACGTAAGCTGGTACCGCAGGTGTCAGTGGGTGGACTTGACTGTGTCTCCCCACCTAATTAGCTCAATATCTCTCATTGCTCATGCCGTCTACCATTCAGAATGCCTTTGAACTTGTCCTTGTAAAGTATCACTGCTCCTGAGAATAAAAGGGAGTATAGGCACACTCTTATTGCAGTTCAGGTCTACATGCCCCAACTCCTATTTCCATCCTTAACTTATGTGACAGGAGACCGTATTTCAGCCTGTTTTGCAGCATTTGATTGTCTTGAATCAATCCTAACACTCATGGTGTTCTTTCTTGCACCTTAACAAGGTCTGATACAGCTTATCACATTCACTGTTCTTGAAGGATAGATAACCGGTTCTTGGCTGCTCCATCCTTTGACAGCAGGCCAGACAGCCTTTCTCTGCCTTTCCTCGATTCCAGCTGCTTTCTTGCTGCGACACAACCTTCAGCCATCTTCTCCATGGGCTTAAAGGCATGGTCTAGTAAAAATTTGTATTGTCCCTTATGGGTCGGCCATGTTTTTTTAAGCCTAAGTGGCTCAATTTTAGAAAACTTTCCTATGGACCTTACCCGAGTTTTCGTCCATTAAATGCACGCAAAAACAGGCACCAGGGAGCTGCCATTTTGTGATAATCCTATCACTTGCTGCATCGCCCTGGCTGACCTGCTTCTGCGGTACTAAATCAAATCCCCCGCCCCTGAGCCTGACATCAGCAGACTCGTACCGCCCATTTCCCAACGCCAAAGCACGTCTCGTGTCAACAATCGCTGCGCCTCAGCTAATGACGTGTCGCCATGGAAATGGCAGGACGCCTCTTTCCTCAATAAGTATAAACAGACCGTTTCCCAACACACAGCAGCAGATTTTCGATTCCATTCCTCTCTCTGTGTTACTTTGAGTATTCTGTGACTCGTTTCTGTGCTCTGGTCAGCTACCTTTGCCGCTTGTAGCCCGTGTGAACACCTGTACCATCTCTGTAAATTATTTTACTTTGTTTACCACACAATGGCTACAATAATGCCCTACATGTACGAGCCCGAGTATACTGAGGAGGAACTACTGGAAAGGGAAGCACGCGAAAACGATGGGGATTCGGACAGCAGTTGGGAGGACGATTCAACAGATGAAGAGCCTGGGCCTAGTCGCATGGACGGCGTCTCCACCTGGTGCACATGCAATCGGTGCGAGCTAATGCCAGCCGAGGACGAGAACTGCTGCTGCCGAGAAAACTCGGGATGCCTGGCTTACATTTCGGAAGGCGAGCCACGACCGCAATGCATCACCGAGCTGCCAGACTTCAGGGCAGCCTGCCTCACACGGGCCGTGTTGAGAATAATGATGGTGCTTATGCACGAACTTCGGGCAACTGTTCGTCCTCATAATCCGAATAACGAGTAAGTATACTCTGCTTGTCATGCCACTCCTATTTCATGTTCTTCTACTATATCCAAAATGATATATTCATGTCATAGTAACGCATGAAAGTCGTTCAATAGTGTGCATTGTCTAGATAGCATTTGTCCGTGCAGAATGCTATTAGATACAAGAATTGTCATTGACAACAAACGTTTATTAAACTTATCTTGGTAATTTAAAAACAGTTTGTTTCATTCCTTTTCACAGGTGGTACAGGCTGGTGGCCTATCGTTCCTTTACATGGTGGCTCCACGGGAGGCTTGGACACCGCGTTCGAAGAGTGATACCCGCCTGTGCCGTTCGTGCCTTAAGAGAAACGTTCCCGAGTGACAGCGGTCAGTACAGGGGATTTTCTCTCACTGTGCTGCAACCTGACCTGTATAATCTTTAAGTCTTGTATTTTTGTGTCATGAAAAAAGATACAAAATAAAACACCACACATATTTTAACAACGGTTGTTTCGATTTTTGAAATGAATCAAGTGTGTCTTCATTCAAGGATGGACGTCAGACATCTGTGCTCCGAATGGGTGAAGGTCTGGTCGCTGTGAAGCGGGGTGGTCACTATCTATCTAAGCTAACATAAAATATTCTCGATAATGCATGCACTAAATAACACTTGTTCAAAGTCTTTCAGTAGGTTATGTCTCTATAGAAGTCACACATATATCTATACTAACAATTACCATTGGATTATACAGGCCTTAGGTTAAGGGTCTTGACCACTATAATACACTGGTTGAAGTGTGGGTCTGTGCTCACAACAATCTCCGGTATGTGGCATTTGTTATTGATAAGCAACGATATACTATCAAAAGCAGTTCGCACCCGTGGATGAGTGCTAGCATGTGGGGCTGTCTGGGGCGCAAACGGCCAAGGTGCCAAACAACATGTACACTTCAAAAGGTATCCCACGCCAAGGGGCCATCGGTCACATGACCTCCTCAGACCCCGTGTCTCCAGCCAGGCCTCTCCTTGAAGCAGGCCGCCCCCCCTGCAATCCACATAAGTGTGTCTCCATTCAGCAGTCTTCCTGTGCCTTATCTGCATGCCCCAGGCCCCTCCATCCCACCCACCCTCTATCAAAGGTGGTTCGCGCCAGTGGATGCGCGCTGTCAGGGGCGCGAAAGGCCAAGGTGCCAAACTACATGTACACTTCAAAAGGTATCCCACGCCAAGGGGCCATCGGTCACATGGCCTCCTCAGACCCCGTGTCTCCAGCCAGGCCTCCCCTTCAAGCAGGCCGCCCCCCTGCAATCCACATAAGTGTGTCTCCATTCAGCAGTCTTCCTGTGCCTTATCTGCATGCACCAGGACCCTCCATCTCACCCACCCTCTATCAAAGGTGGTTCGCGCCAGTGGATGCGCGCTGTCAGGGGCGCGAAAGGCCAAGGTGCCAAACTACATGTACACTTCAAAAGGTATCCCACGCCAAGGGGCAATTGGTCACATGGCCTCCTCAGACCCCGTGTCTCCAGCCAGGCCTCCCCTTCAAGCAGGCCGCCGCTCTGCAATCCACATAAGTGTGTCGCCATTCAGCAGTCTTCCTGTGCCTTATCTGCACGCCCCAGGCCCCTCCATCCCACCCACCCTCTATCAAAGGCGGTTCACGCCAGTGGATGCGCGCTGTCAGGGGCGCGAAAGGCCAAGGTGCCAAACTACATGTACACTTCAAAAGGTATCCCACGCCAAGGGGCCATCGGTCACATGGCCTCCTCAGACCCCGTGTCTCCAGCCAGGCCTCCCCTTCAAGCAGGCCGCCCCCCTAATACCACGACATACATACGTCATTCATTCACAAACACACCCCTGTTTCTAATACTTTATAAACCACTTGATATGTCTCATGAGAACATCTTTGTGCTTTGCAAGTCAACTCCTGAACGTGCTACCTGGCAACCACTGAGATCTATGCTAATCTGCTTGTCGTTGTGCTACCGTGAACTTCTGTGACCGCTTAGAGCAAACCCATCAGTGCGCTACCTGTGGCCACCCACCTATTCTCCTGCAACATACTGCTCTGCTTGCTGAATCCAACTGTTTGTTGGTCAAGGTAAGGCCATGTATCCTAGTCATATTTTGCAGATTTTTAAATTTCTATCTATTTGCGAGTAGAGTACACAATAGTGCTATGTTCATTGGTCTCATTGTTATTGACTTGAGTTTCCATTGCTATGCTATCAATAGATCTATTTATTTTCATCTGTGTCTATTGTCATCGAATTGCATCCTTCGGGGGTCCAGTCTATAATGTAAGCATGTTTCCTTCTCGTGCAAGACAGAACATCCAAGGGACGAGTCACATGTTCAGATTTTAGTCACATCATTTGTTCATTTCTGTAACTTATGCAAATACTAAGCCGCACATAATGAACTGGTATAGTTCCTGCGACCAAAACAAACCTTGCATTTATCATTGTATGATTCAATTACTTTTGTATCAAATCTTTATTCATGAAGATTGTATAATAATGTCGATATTTACTTTTCAGATTTATCAACAATGCCTGCCTGTTCGATTAGCGGTTGCCCTTCGAAGTCCCATGCGAAATCTGAAGGCACTACAATGCATGTATTCCTGAAAACTGTTGATCGAATAAGAGAATGGGTCAGACATTGCGGATATCCACTGGATGAGCTGGAAAGTAGAGTCCAACAAGTCTTACAGGACAAGAGGGGTGATCGATACCGCATCTGCAGCCGGCACTTTTCCTTGGACATTTACACAACATCTTGGGTAACAAAGAAGAATAAACGGCGAACGACACAGAAATTGCTCGAAAACGCTATTCCCACTCTATTCGTCCACATTCCGCCACCGGTGAGTCAAGTGTCCGGATTTACCTTTAGGCCATGCGGTAGTGTGTAGGTAGCCGAATGGATTAATTGATATTGTAGGTGTTCTATCCCTTGTAATAATTTCGATATTGATATGAGTGTATAGCTTTTTGAATAATGACATTTATCAATATATTCTTTTTCGATTTCATAACCCACAAACGAAATGTATATATATATGGGAACAGGGAACTGTGCTGTATTGAGCATTTTTCAAGTATTCTGTCGCCTTACATGGCTATTTTTAATATTGGCATTTCATTATCAATCATTAATTTACCTTTACAACTTCTTGACTATCCCTTGAATCTGAAGCAAGAACATTCTACATCCTTGACGTGGTTGCAGTTATCAACCACTTCTAGCGCGTATCAGGTAATCCTACTAGGCTAATCCGCTACAGACTTGTTTTATGCATGTCAAGTAATAGTTTTATTCTATTGTGTAATTATTTTACCGAATGTTTGGTTATTGCTTTCCAATTGATATACACCTTAGTTATCGTCCACTGGTGTTTGTTTTCAGTTATAATTAGTGTTATCCATACTAATGCAAGCACTGTCTTTCAGGGAGATGCTGAAGCGTCCGCCACATCTACAACATTTCTAGATGTTGTTCATCAGCAGGAGGTATGGATACTGACAGCTCCATCGAGCGTCATCATCAGAGCTGGAATTCCTGTTGTTTGATTGTTCTACACAATGTTTCATTCGTGGTTAGCCGTTGATATGTACCTGTGCTGTCGACCCCAGGTGTGTGTTATGTTTTCACTATTGTAATCCTCACTAATGCAAGTACTATGTTTCAGGCAGTTGATGGAGCGTCAACCCCTGCACTTGATGTGGAGCCTGACATTCAAGTAATTCCAGGGGAAGTGGAAGCGGGACCATGCGTATACGAATCGGCGCAACAGCTTTTGGAAGTGCCCACTACATTTGCAACATCCATAGATATTCTTCAGCAGCACGAGTTATGGATACTGACAGCTCCATCATGCGTGATCATATAACGTGATTCCATTTGCTATACTTTCTTCCCTATTAACGCAAGTGCTGTGTTTCAGGGAGACGACAGAGCTTCCACTACAATCACAACATCCCATTTAGATGATGCAGATGTAAATAAATCGGAGAAATAAGTCGATGAAATGTGATCATATTTAGATTTTACTTGATTCTTTTAGACAATGCATCATTTGTGGTTATCTCTTTATATGAACCTGTGCGTTCGACCCCAAGTGTGTGTTATGTTTCCAATATTGAAAACCATACTAATGCAAGTACTGTGTTTCAGGGCGTCGACAGAGCTTCCACTACAATCACAACATCCCATTTTGATGATGCAGATGTAAAGGAATCGGAGAAATAAGTCGATGAAATCTGCATATTTATATTTTCCTTGATTGTTTTAGACAATGCATCATTTGTGGTTATCTCTTTATATGAACCTGTGCGTTCGACCCCAAGTGTGTGTTATGTTTCCAATATTGAAAACCATACTAATGCAAGTACTGTGTTTCAGGGAGATGCTGATGCCTCCTCTCCAATACAACTATTCATGGCAGTCCATGCAGAGCCAGAGGTATGGATACTGACAGTTCCATCGAAATAGATCATCACAGGTCGAATACTTGTCGTTTGATTGTTGCACACAATGGTTAAATCGTGTTTGGCTATTGAGATGTACCTGTGTGTTCGTCCTCACGTGTGTTTTATGCTAACAATATTTTGATACATAGTAATGAAAGTACTATGTTTCAGGGAGATGATGGAGCCTCATTCCGTGCTGTTTATGCGGATACAGAAAATATAGTCGTTGCAGCGCAAGAGGAAGGGAGGACATGCGGAAACGAATCGGAGCTACAGCGTGCAGATGTTGAAGGTCGAGTCAAAAAAGTTGCAAAGAAAAAAACCAAAAAAAGGTTAGTTACAAACAGTTCATAACTTTAAAAAAATGTTTGTGCTGGGGACTATTTTATGTTTTTTTCCAGTCAATTGGACTACACTTTATCTTGTGTGTAAACTGAACATCCCTTTTCCAATCTCTCCTCTAGTTACCCGTGGGTGTCAGAACTATACATACACAGACAGTGAAGCGAATGAGAGATGTTGCTTGCCAGACCATGTACACTATGGAGGAACTATTAATTGAGGCGAGGCATGTTCAGGCTCGAGATGCTCATGTCCAATGGCCAGAACATGAATTAACTGTGTTTGGAGAATACAGCAAAGTTGCATTGGACCATTGCTACAGTGCAACCGCACCACCACAAGAAGATGATATTGAATGTATTGAAGATATCTCTGAAGTAGTTGCAGATCAATTCACAAAATCTACACCCGCCAAAAAATTGCACCCAAAAAACTTGTCGACATTGTTGTGTTCTCCCATCAATGTTGAAGTAACAGATGTCGAAATGACAGAGAATGAACCAGCCGCAGCATCCATAGACGCTTCAGAACTTGATATCAGCGATATTACTTTCCAATGTGTTGAAATCTCTGCAACGTCACAGGCCGAAACAACGTTGACGCAGGATGACAGTCTAATGAAAGAGAGCAAATACATTGTATTCGACAGTTGTTTGATGCATATTATAAGTATGCTGAAATGTGTGCATTCCGTTAGAGGGAAAGTATGTGGGAAGCCATTGATTAATGTGACTCGTCAAATAAAAGGCAGTAACGTCAAAATAAATGCCCCCTGTAGATTAAATCATAGGTTCTCATGGGCTGCACAAACGATGCTGTGGAAAATGCCAGCAGGCAATCTGCTGTGTGCAGCTGCATCACTTTTTAGTGGCTGCAATTTTAGAAAGTTAGAGGCTTTCTTTCAGTTTGTGGGACTCCATTTCATTTCTAAATCGCTGTACTACATATACCAACGTGATTATCTGTTTCCGGCCATTAGTGATGCTTGGAAAATTGAACAATTGTCTCTAGCAAGTACATTCGAAGGGAAACGTTTCAGGCTAGCTGGCGATGGACAGTGCGACAGCCCTGGATTTTCTGCCAAGTACTGCACCTACCACTTTCAGGACATGGATAGTAAGAAAATTGTGAGTTTGGTGGTCGTGCAGGTAACACAATGTACATCCTCAGTGGCCATGGAGAAACTAGGATTTATAAAATCAGTGGAATATCTACAATCAAGGGGAATGCACATCGACCTCATAGCCACGGACAGGCACGTTTCAATTGCCAAGACAATGAGAGAGCAGTTCCCGCTTATTAATCATCAATTTGACGTATGGCATCTTGCTAAATCAATCAGTAAGAAAATCTCGGCTGCAGGAAAAAAAAAAGGTTTTGAAAGTATTTTGCAGTGGTCCCAGTCTATCACCAACCATCTTTGGTGGAGCTCAAAAACTTGTGAAGGGTCAGTGGAAATACTACTTGAAAAATGGCGGTCACTGATGCACCACTGTACCAACATTCACCGCTGGTCAGAAAACCTACATTTCAACCAATATGAACATGACCCTTTGTCCCCACAGGAGGCAAGGAAGAAGAAGTGGTTGATTCCATCTTCACCGACACACAAAGCCATTGAGAAGATTGTTTTCGACAAAACTCTATCAAGAGATTTGAGAGGACTGACAGAATTCTGTCACACAGGAGGTTTGGAGGTTTTCCACAATATGTGCCTAAAGTACAGGCCAAAGCGCTTGCATTTTAGCTTTCGGGGCATGAAACATCGCACTCTACTAGCGGTCTTGGCCCATAACAGCAATGTCGGACGTAAACAATCTAGGACTAGGGGTAAAGTAAGGATGCCTCGCTACACTAAGGTGTTTTCAAAACGAAGTAAGCAATGGGTGATCAAACCAGTCTATGATGAAATGCAGTTCGACTTTGTGAAAGGCCTTATTGTTGCTGTGTTAGAGAAGCACAGATATGGAATTTTGGAGGTTTCTGTGCAGAGCAGTGATCCATTGCCACCGAACATTGCAACTGTGCCATGTCCACCCGAAGCATAGCTGGTTGTGAAGTACAAATCCCGGTTTAAATAATTGCAATACGATTGTCTTTTTGTAAATAAATGTTATTGTACAGTGTACCTGTAACCCTAACCCCTACCTTCACCATCATCGGTGGCAAACAAGCTGGGTGTCATCTTTGAATTCTCTCTATTCACCTCATATATGTGTATGTATATATTTTTCTCATGTCTCATCTCATGTAAATGTAAATGCTGCCACTGTTAACGGAGGGTAGGCTTGCGTATTGCAAATAATAAAACAAACAAACAAACAATAAATCTCACTTTTAACTCAACTCCTGTGGTACTTTATACTTTCCCTGACCTTCCGCCAAAAATTAAATGTCTCCATAGTTATGATTCTTTGGGGCTGCAAAGCTCGCAGACAACGGGGACAAAATTGGGGGCCTTAGAACGCGCCAAGCGGGCCGTGGCATTTGGGAGAGAAGCCAGTTCGCATTCGCACATTGTGGCGCACTACATAGAGGGATTCTAAACTTCAAGTTCTCACAGATGCCTTTACTACAGGATGTTGCAAATAAAGAATGCGAAGGACAGCGGCTTTGATTTTCAGCTCGCGCCCAGAAGAGGCCCACAAGTCGCACTGAAGTATAAGGTTCTATTGTTTTTTGACCTTGAGACAGGGACCATGCCGAAAGAACTTCATTTGAAGGGGGTGCGCAATAACGTAAGAGACGATAAGGCAGAAAATTCAGAAACTAGACCGAGTTTCATTTTAGTTCAGTATACAAAAAATCGTTGTCAAGAGCACGGTCGGATTTACAGACTGCATTACGCAGAGACACAATGGAAATTTCAAATATAATGTGAGTAAATCTTTAGACGCTTTTATACCGGAATGAAGAATTAATGAATGGATGCATGAATAAATTAATGAATGAAGAGCTAGGAAAAGCAATGAAAACGTGTTCGTAGTGGGCACATGGGCATGCAGGTCCACAGGTCTCACCGATCTCGGTCCTTGGCCCAGCCACTTTTCCCTGCACTACGGGACGGGACTGTCTCTGTATCCTTCAGCCCCTTCTCCCGGCATTTACCTTGCACTTGCCACCAGCTGGCTCTATTATTTATCTTGTATTCTACTAACCATGTACAGCACTTTTACCCCCCTCTCCCCTTCCCCTTGCGCGATCTGAAAGACACCTGGCCTAGTAGGATCATTGTCTGTCTGCCCTTGTTCCCCCCCTGCCTCGTCGCGCCTTGAAACACTTGTGTATAGGCGCGTTACAAATGCCATATCATATATCATATCATTCCACACGCATGTAGACAAACTGTCGTTTCTCATTGTGTGTTGGCCTCGATTTATTTTGTTACTTTTCGCATTGATTTTAGAGCCGAACATACTCCATTGAACTATCCTTGCAAGCAAATAGTTTCTGATCGGCCGTAATAAATAAAATATTTTTTTTGTTTTCATAACAGGTATTTGATCCCGTTCTGCTACTGTCATCGGTTTGAGACACCGGCAGATGGTTTTTTCAACAGACACCTGCAGCTTCGTGTGAACAACTGGAGCACACTGACAATTTTATGGGACGATCGCCAAGGGCCCACATGCTCTTATGCTGTACTAGTGGCTAGAAGCAACATATCAACCTTTACGATGGACTAGTGCCTAGTTGATGGAACAGACTTGCGGTTCATCGTGCTTCCGAAGTGCTTCTTTTAACAAAAACCAACACCCTGTGTACCATAAAGGAACAGCGCGTGACTCAATATAAACTTTTACAGATTTGCGGATACAGATCAAAGAAAATAAATGGCTTTCGGAGTTCATATGGCAATTGCTGAATATTCTCTAAACATTTAATGTCAAATAAATGTACTTTACCAAATGTACCGTGTTGCTGTTTGATTTTAAAGTACAGTTTCATATTCCGAATTGTGACGCGCTGTGTTGTGAGATGGTCTGTGTTGGTTTCCGGGTTCTGTGTGGAGTCGCGTAGAAGACGACTGGGCGCGTTTGCCTACGCAGCACAGAAACGTCACGGAGAGAGGCGGGGAATATGAATGTTTTGATAATGTCAGGCTCAGGGGCGGGGGATTTGATTTAGTGCCGCAGAAGCAGGTCAGCCAGGGCGATGCGGCAAGTGATCGGATTATCACAAAATGGCAGCTCCCTGGTGCCTGTTTTCCCGTGCGTTTAATGGACGAAAGCTCGGGTAAGGTCCATAGGAAAGTTTTCTAAAATCGAGCCACTTAGGCTTAAAAAAACATGGCCGACCCGTAGGGACAATAACATTTTTTATTAGACCATGCCTTTAAACTTACTAAAATTGTGACACTGAAGTCCAGATTCTATAAAATGGTGGCACCGCCTTCAGTCTATTCACTACTTATAGTTATCCTTTAAGATCACTTAGTCTACTTGCGTTACTGAGTCTGTACAGTTATAAAATGGCTTGCATTTTCTGCAGTGCTCTTCACTCGTGAAATCTCCATTCTGTATATGAGCACTAACTCAATTCTTTATTTTGTTATCAGATTCGATAAAGTCTATATATCCTCTTCTTCAGCCACTGTTCTCAGTGTGTCACGCTTGCTTCTTGTTATGTCACCAACTTCTCTTTCACTCATCTTCATAATCCTTTGGGGATCTCCTCCAAGAGATTGTCATCTCTACGGGGATATATCAGATAGGGTTTTCTGAATGGATACCTTTTCTCGAAGGCTCTCCATGGAATAGGCACAATCACTGGTGTTGTGCATGTCATGACTTCTGGTAACCAGCATATAGGAAGAATGGGGGTGGGACTTCCTGCAGAAGCATTCAGCTGCTCCTCTACACTACAGAGGTAGACGTATGATCATGTAGACAGGACAGTTCATCGGCTCTCTTGTTTTGGTATCCAAGTATGTAAGAGATAAAGAAATCAAATTGCGAGAAGAAAAAGGCTGAATGCGCCTGTCGACTGTTGGTGCAATTAATGGATTTTAGGTACTGCAAATTCTGTTGATCTGTCCTCACCTCTACTTTATGGATTCCTCCCAGAAGATGATGTCTTCATTCTTGGAATGCTTCCATGATGGCTAATATCTCCTTCTCGATAACCAAGTAGTTCCTTTCACATGCATTTAGTTTCCAGGAATGGTAAGGGATGGGATGTTCAGTGGGGGTCTTGGGATTGAGCTGAAGAAGTACTGCCCCAATGGCCCAATCTGAGGCATCGGCCTCGACGATGAAAGGATGCATTTCATCCAGATGTTGTAAGATAGGAGCGCTTTTGAGGGGGGAATAGGTGATGTTGGCGGTGTCATTCCACGGGATGATTTCTTGGAACTAAGAAGACAAGGGATATCAGCCGTCAAAGTGGAATAATCAGCCACAAAGTGGTGGTAAAAGTGAGCCAACCCAAGGAACTGTTGTGTAGCCTTTACATCTTGAAGGACCAGCCAATCCAAAACAGCTTTCACCATACTTGGGTTCAAATGGAGGGCAGAAGAACTCATCACGTATCCAAAAAATTCCATGATGAAAAGAACATTTCACGGCTTTGGCACAGAAATGGTTGGCAGACAATCGTACCATGACTTCAGAAATGTGGTCGATATGTTCTGTTAAAGAGGGGGAATAAATGAGAATGTAATCTAGGTATACCCAGACTGATACCCCAATGAAGTTGGAAAACACTGAATCCATGAAGCGCTGGAAGATGGCAGGGGCGTTGCATAGACCAAAAGGCATTACGCCATACTCAAAGTGTCCTAAAGATACTTTAAAGCCGTCTTCCACTCATCCCCTTCCTTAATACGTACCAAATGATATGCCCCTCACAAGTCCAAATTGGTAAATATTGCAGATGTGTCCTGTATCAGTGGTAATGGATATCGATTCTTCACTGTCATCTCCTTCAAAAGACGGTAGTCTATACAGGGCCTAGTGTGCGCTCTTTCTTCGGAATGAAAAAGAAGGGCACCCTTTGGGGGATTTGGATGGCATAATATATTCCTTCTGCAGACACTCATACAAATAGCGTCATAGTTCTTCCTTTTCTTGTACTGTCGGGGAATAGACTTTCCCATGCGGAATAGGTTTTCCCAGATGTAGATTTATTTCCATGTAATGTTCAGGATGCGGATGGTAAAGGAATCGACTCAGGGCTAGTGAATACATGAGAAAAACAATGGTACTCCTATGGTACATTTGACACCGTACAACCTAGTACAGTTGTAGAGGATTCAGTAGAGGCTTTCAGCATAGTTTCAGCATGGTTTCTGTCCGTAGTACTGGATGATCTTGAGTAGCCAATAATCGGGCTATGTTGACATAGCCAGGGTAACCCCAGAATATGAAGGTGTTAGAATAACATCAAAAGCTATCTGCATCTGAACTGATTCAGACTGTTGACTCACAGGACCGGAAGCCAATGGGGAGCCATCAGTGACTTCAATTAAACAAGCAACCGTTCTGGAGCATGGACCAACTCATCCTTGTACTCTACGCGTAGACCCCTATGGAAAAATGTGCGTTGCGTGTCCTCCAGCCATTGGGAATCTGCAGCAAGTTGACAAAAGCGGTTTATATAGGTGATATAGGTGATTACATTTGTATGCCCCTGTTTTAAATCCAAAAGCTGGTTCTGGGCGGCCCGAGTGTGTGATTGGAAGACAGACAGAAATGCCTTCTCGAATTCACCAAAGTCTTCTAGTATGGGGCTGTTGGCAGATATATGGTTGCTTAGAATAAACCCAATCTTGGCTTTATCCAAATGGAAATGTTGCAGCCGAAAACGAAATTGAATTTTACAATGGTTGCAAAATTCCTTGAGTCTCCTGGGATCTCCATCATATTTCAGAGAAGACGATTGTGCCACCACACTCTCAGCCAATACTACTGCTGGATCTCGGTTCATAGCCTCTCATAATACTGAATTTTCTTGTTTCAGGGCTGCATCCTCAAGTCTTATGACTTGTAATTCCTCCCTGGGCTCCTGAATTGATTCCATGATGTAGATGGCATCTGAACCTGTCAAGTACCTGGTCTCGTCACTGATGAGATTGTGAAGAAATCTTCCCAGCCTTGGCCTTTTGTGACTTGTCCAGAGTGTTGCTGGAAGAATGAGTGGCGTGAGAGGCCATCTCTCAGCCCAACGATCATTAGAACTCAAGGCGAGAGCAAGGAGAACAACTCCCCACACCACGGGACAGCTTCCCCGGATTTACGTGGTGCAGGGACAGCGCTGAGACGCTGGCCAGGGAAGCCACATTGTCGCAGAGTTGCTGGTAAACGATGATGTCAGGACTGGATCCAATTCAGGTGCTGAGACTGGTGCAGGAAGAAGGCTCAGCCAAGGAGGAGCAGAGAGTATCTGGCAATAACTGCAGGCAAAACCACGAGGACCAGGAATAAGGTAGCCAGCAGAGGAGAGAGAAGGCAGAGTTGGTAGCAAGTCAGAGAAAAGAAGTGAAAGTCAAACTCTGCCAGAGGCCAAAGGAAAGGCACAGGAAGAATGGCCACAGGCAAACAGACCGGACTGTAGAACCACAGACAAGAGAAGATAAGGCAAGGAACACTCGCACATTAGGAGCGCATTCAGACGCATCCAACCTGTGCAAAGGCAGATTTATATACTCTGTTGCCACGGGCAGCATCGTCCTGGTGCCACGCGATGCCGCTACAACTGCACATGCACGAGAGACTAGTGCCGAGTACTCGCACATGCTCACTGGACCGGCGCCCTGTACGAGGACGCCGGGAGAATGCCGGATGCCGGGCCGAACTCCAGGCCGTGCTGCCCGATGGCTAATACACCTCTCTGTTCTCCTGTGTCCAAGGTGCCATTGCGGGTAGTACCGCCCGGTGGGTCTCCTTGGGCCACAGCAGTGACAGGTCCAGGACCTGAGAGCAGGCAATTAAAATATGTGTTGCACATATGATGCAAAAAATAAAATTTTGTGCTGCACAATTTCATTTTTTTAATGCTGCAAAATAGTCAATTTTGTGCCGCAGCCGCATTTCGTATCCTGGAGGGTCTGCTTAATGGGAAGTCTAACCTAAGGCCCGGGGTGGGGTGGCCCATTTCCGGGATGAAGCACCTTTAGCTTTGCTGAACATACTAGTCTGGAATAGTCAACTGGTGAGTGTTCTTGTATCCCATCTGTGATCACCCCATGTTATAATGTCTAATTATGTTTCAGAGTTTAATATCAAGGCCTGCTTTTAGTAAATTCCGGAAGCATACCTCCCAATGTACAAAGCAGCCACAGCAAAGGTGCCGTTGGGCACAGTTAAGACTTGCATCACTCAAAGTAGTTTCTTTGGTGGGAAAATACCTTTCAAGAATTTCATGACTAAGATGTCAGAGAAAGCATCTATAATTATAGACTCTAGAATTTCCACAGTTCAGTGCTTCCAATAAATCACCCGCAGTGGTGTGCGCTGACAGCTCTTTCCCATGCACTAGTACAGTACATTGGTGTTATTGTTTTGAAACCTGCATGAGTGCAAGTGCCGAAAGGATTACCGTCAGAGTTAACCGCCTTTTGCAGCGTGGGAACCAGAGCTCTGCAACAAAAGAAAGAAGTGCTACAAACGGCCTCGATAGTATTTCAAAATGTCATTGCGCGCTCTTGTGATTTGCTCTTTGGTAAAGTGGGGTGGGCAGGGCACGAAAGTCAATATAGAATGCAGGGATATTTGTTCAGCTCGTCTGGCTTCTACATGGGAGGACGTGTTGGTTTAGTTGCTTTCTTTGGAACCTGGAAACCGGAAACCTGGGTTCCAATGCCAACACATATTGTGTGATTCTGGGCTGGGTATGTACACTAAAGGGATGTCTCTCTACCTGCTTCCCCCTTTCAGCTCCATCTCTCTTAACATTCTGGATAAAATGTGCCTCAAGACCCCAATGCGGTCACATACATTTTATCCTCAGATCCCCAAGTCCTTAGGCGGTCCGAATGAGTCTATATGGTTCATGGTTACAAACCCGTAATGTAAGGGTGAGTGTTGTGAAAAAGGAAATTAGCCCCATGCCAGTGTGCATGATGTTTGTAGTCATTTAAGCATACAGCCCTTTTATCATGGTAATATTTGTCAAATATGAAGATCAGTGTTCATTCTTTTGTATTGGAAATGTTCTTTGGTGTTATGTAAAGCAGCAAGGATCCCTCATTGATGCTTTTCATCCCATGCCTCCTTTCTCATCGGAGTATTTCAATGGAAGAGTGCCACAGGAGTGTACCAGATTGCCCATTTTGGAATGACTGGCTATTCTACTTATTTACAATGTGCTTTGCTTAGTAAGACAAGTGTAACATTTATTTTTATTATGCCAATTACGATTGGAAGATATCATTAGAAATGAACACTGTAACATTTTTTAAAAGGAGACAGTTTACATTTTTAGTACTGTTAAATAGTTCTTCTTTTTGCAGAGAATACACGCCATTCTATCAAAATGCCCTTTCTTCTTTTTAAAGGCCATTCTCAGATTAAAAACAGTGATCTGTTTCTTCTTCTTCTTCTTATTCGAGTATCAAGGCAATGTTTCATTTTGCTTGCTTAACACTTTGGTTTGTGTGTGGACCACGGATTGATACTGTTCATGTTAAATGTTAAAGTATGCACAAAAATGAGAAATGCAGATGAAGGCACTGCATCCTGATCCTCTGGTCTGTCTGTAAGCACAAGGCCCTCAGTGTAATGGCGGCATTCTTGCAGGATACACAAAATGCCAATGCACGTCTCTGGGGGATGCCTCTCTCACTACTACTCTCATCCTACCGTTAACCATTAAAAACAATTCCCTACCCCTTTCAAGAGATCTGGGTTTTTTCTCTGTTTTTTTTCTCTGGTTATGCTGTCAGCAATAGCTGGGGTGGCTCAAGCAAACACACACCTGACAATGTGACTCTTGCCCTACGAGAGAGAAACAGAGGATACAGCAACATCCAGTGGGATAGAGAGAGAGAAAAAAGACAGAGAGAAAGACAGAAAGAAGAGAGTGAATATTATATATATATATATACACATATATCTATGTATATATATATAATTGAAAAAGATTTCAGTTAAGGTGATCAGTTTTAGCGCAACAAACCCTTGAAATTCAGCCGATGTGTTAAGTGATGATCATCTTAACTCACTGTTCCCCCTTTGATGACCCTTAGGATCTAATGATGTGTTATTTGTATAGTGCTTACACCTAAGCACTTTACATAGAACACATATACATACAGTATCACCCAACCAGAGTTGGCCCTCATTTATCGAACTCGGAAGGATGAAAGGCAGAGTTGGTATTGCCAGGATTTGAACCTGCAACCTTCAGATCACACACAGATCGCAGCAGAGAGTGCTCAACCCACTGAACTATCTTGCTGGCCTCTAATTTTGTTTGTCATTAGGAATCCCATCTGTTATGTATGTGCTCATGAGCTTCATAACAAGGGGGACGCTAAGCAGGGGCGTTGCTAGGGGGGGGCTAAGGGGGCTATAGCCCCTGATCTTTTGGTTGTAGCCCCGGATAGAATCTCAGGAGCTACAGCCAAAAGACTAGCTAGCCCCCAGTCCCAACAGTTCCGACATCAGCTTAGCCCCGGGTCTTTTCCAGACCTAGCAACTCCCCTGACGCTAAGTTAAGATGCTTATCAATTCCCACATCCACCGAATTTCAAGGGTTTTGTTGCATTAAATCTGATCACCTTAACTGTCCCTTAACTAATGTTTTTTCAATGAATTTCAAGGGTTTATTCAAGGGCCACTAGCCATGGCCTTTGGCCGTGGCCACTGTACATGTTGCACCAATAGGTTTCTTTAAGGCCAACTGGCCCTGGCCATTGAGCACAGTCTTTGTATATACAAACTCTCTTCATGGATCATGACTCTGTACCACAAGGGGTCACCGAGAGATTGATTGGTCGTCTTCCCTTTGTTTTTTAAATGCACATGTCAGGCAGCTGGAAAATGGCTTGCAGTGTTAATAGTATACAGATAACACCAAGATGCAAACAATTTTCCAATGACGTCGCCCATTATAAGACCCATTTCATCTACATGGCTTTTCCTTTTTCATGTGGAAACTATTTTTGTGTTTTATTTTGAAACTATATTTCCTGGATACTGTTTTGTTTCCCCTCTTGAGCGTGCGTTGGGATGATTGATTGCGAGTAGTAATACCTCACTAGATAGAATTTCACGTTTTCAAAAGGAGCAGGACTTAATCTAAGTTGAAATTCATCCTAAATGAGTTCTCTTATATACTATTTGCGACAGCCTGAAAACCTCACATCATTTTATTGTTCAGTGGTTCGATGGGAAGAGCCGAGACGTAAAGCCAGATTGTGCTCACTGTTTTAATGTTGTATTTCTTGTTCTGAAGATTTATCTAGAGAATGCAATCTCTAAATCCATTCTACACCGCGGTCACAATTGGAATTTATTTAATCAGCAGAGCTGAGAAACTTAAAATCATCCACGTTGGGTAATTGGGACTCACAGGGCCTGGTTTACAAAGCGTTTTTGAATCAAAAGCGGCTTTGTAAATCAGGCCCATAGAAGCGAAGCCAGGCTTTTATAACCCACTGACAGATACACACAAAGTGGAGAAAATGGAAACTTATGATCCTTCTCCGTTACAGAAATCCATTCGAGCTCATATTTAATGAAATGTATGCATGTTTTTTTTCCCTAGGCATCCATTGCCTTTCTTATGTTCCATCTCAGGGTAGGCACGTGTCTTCCGTGCAGTTTCTCTGTTCCACCCATCTCTTTTTCTATTATCTTGTTATTCATCCCATCAATGGCCCGCCTATGAATTCACCCATGCAATGATCGGGACAATCTAGCTTCTCTGCTCCCCTGGGTGATCCTGGCTTTTCACCCCCCTGGAATCCCTGTCTCTTCCTGACTTAGTTCTTTACTTTTTTCTCAGATCCTTTTTAGGGTCTTTCTGTCCTGTGGTTGCTTCCTCGCTGCCTGTACCAAGCTCTGCGTCTCTCCATGCAGCACCAGCTCCTCAGCACTCCCACTTTCCCTGCACCGTGCCTCCGTTTCTCTGTCTTCTTCCCTTCAAAGATATACTGCCTCCCTGGGCTTTCTATTCTCACTCCGACCCAGATCTTTCCCTCCTTTATTCCTCTCTCTTACGCTCCAGATCTATGTGAGTTGCCTTAGGTCTGTCATACTTTCGTTCATCTAACCTCCAGAGCTGTGCCACTTTCTTTGTCCTCCTTTCACACCTCCAAATCCTTTCACCTCCAGAACTATGTATGCTGTTCCCCATATGCCCACACTTTCAGGCCGCCTTCATTTTCCAGCTTCTGCCATTGTCTGCTGCTCATTCTGGTTTCCCGCTTCTTCACTTTCCTTGCCTCTACCAGAAGCCACTGCTGCCCTTCCAAGGGCTGTCACCCGGAGTCGAAATTGCATGCAGCTTTTATCCTTCTGCGAGACAAACCCTTGCAACTCCAATGACCGATTATAACCAGCTGCGGTGCATGGCCCTTTCTGTGCAAGGATTGCCTATTGAAAGTCAGATGTGATTTCTAAGGTGTATCATTTTGTGTCCCAATTGGTAGTGGACTCGCTGTGGGGTGAACTATTAAGAAAGGCACCCACCATCTTGTCCTTCAAGATGCATTGGTAACCATTGCAGCTTTCTGATTTGTCCCCAGTGTGCTGCCAATGGCTGCTCATCTGTCCAAGTCTGTGGGCCATCCTCCAAGAGTTCTATATTGTTTCAGCAAATTTAGTTACTTTGTGAATCAACTCACTTCGATGAATTTACTTTGAATTTTGTGTTAGTTTTTTATAATGAGGGGTTTCACCCATATCGCCCCACCAATCTCCAACCTACACTTCCCTTCCCTCCTCTCCCCACCCGTGTACACCTTAAACCCAAATATACATCGATACATTACTTCCCCACAAAGTAAATGCATCAAAGTGAATTACCTCGAAGTAATTCACTCTGATGAAAAAACAGTACACCCTTCCAAAGCCCCTCTCCTCCATAGAGAGAAGTAACTTCATATGTGTTTGGCATCGAACCCCTGCAGAACATTATCTGGCAGCACACCAGTGGGTCCCACAGTCAATGTTTTTCTTGTAGATCCAGTTGCCAAAAGTCCAGTCGCTGGTGCACAAGCCTGCTACTAACACATCTGAACGAGGGTTGCAACCACACAATCCTTGGTATTTCAGATAAAGGGTGCAGTGATTTTTGCAGACTTTGCCAATTACTGAGGTTTTTAGTAGACAGGATTTTAACATGCCTAGCAAGTGATACGTTTTAAGGGTAGGGTAAGAATTTTTGGACACACAATCGCCTCACTGGCTCTGGTGCTTATGTAGATAAGCAAAATGACTGCTTCTTATCTTGTAGCCTATGTGTTTTAGGAAACACAAGTGAGCAAAAGGAGTGACTTACGGATGGTTTTAAATTGTCCTCTCCAAAACTGCCTTCCCTTGTTGTTGGGCCAAAATATGGTTTACCATAAATCAGTCCTAAACTCCCTGGTCCTTTCCTCCCATGTCTCCCTCTGTATCCGGGCTCATTTATTTTTGGGCATGGGGTCCCATCAGGGTTGGTGCCAGCCTATTATTTTCCTTGGCTTCTGATGGGATGGGCAACCGATAAAGCCTACCCTTTTCCTCCTGAAGGTCCTACATTATGTAGGTTGTGGTGGCACCTGGCCCCCAGGGTTCTACCAGCCCCATCAATCCGCCCAACACATCTACTGAGCCTTAGCAAACACATCTTCTCAAAGTAACAAGTTCACAAAATACCATTTTCAAGAGCATGCCTGGAACTAGTGATGTTTGCAGACATATCCTATCAGTGCTGAATCCGTGATTCTGAAAATCTGTATATTAGTGAACTGGGTAAATGTGGTGCATTCTTTTTTTAAAATGTATATGCAGGAGGAACAATGCTCTTTTCATCACAAAAGAACATACGATAGATAAGAATTCAGATTTGATGGGAAGCAGTGGGATTCTTACAATGGGGTGAGTTTGAGGGACATTCTGACCAGGTTGTGGAGGGGAGTAAATGGAACAGTCACCTAAGTGAACATAATAGATTAAGGACCATGAACATTGGGCATTTTTAAGTGGAGGTAGGTGGCACAGCCAGTTGCGCTCGGAGCGTGACCATGATGGGTGAATTGATACAGTGGAGGCCGAGGAAGTAAGGGACAGGAGCAGGCTAGAGGCGAGGGGAAAATGTTAGCTAGAAGGCAGATGAGAGGTAGGTTAAGATGTCTGATTAGGTGCAGAAATGTGTGCGTGTGTGCTTCTAACCAATCTGTGCATGGATATTTTGGTTTAGATCATATGGTAAATGTGAAGGTACCTTAACATTACAGATTATTTTTCTAAAAAAAAAAAAAATATATATATATATATACAATACATTACCTGCTTCTGTCTTATCTAAAATACTCTGATAGCCTTAAAGACTGACCAGTGCACCCAAAATAAAATAAGTAAGGCAGAGAGTGATGTTGAAAAGACCTCACACCCCAAACTCCATCCATGATCCCACCAATAGTTTGGAAATATGGTGGGGTTCCCATTGAAAGAGATGGGAAAGCTCCACAAACAAAATAATGTTCTAACAAATTAGAGCAAGACTCATTTAAGACTGAAGGGTAATCAAGAAGGGAGACTATGAGCAGGTACGCTTACAGGATTTAGGAGAAAATGACTGTGGAATCAAAGTGTGGAAATGTTCATGGCGGCAAGGAGGCCATCCCCCATGGAAATAATGTTGGTTAGCATCAGCGGAAAATCAAAGCCAAGGAGAAGATCCACTGAGCCATCATCCAACATTCGGTGTGAAAAAAACGCTAACAGTAAAGTCATCATCATTCAGGAAACCTAGGGGTTGCTGCTATTTGGCCAGAGGTTGACATCCTCTTTCAGCAGACCTTCCAAACACCAAGCAAGGACCATCCATGTGTTAGGGATACATTTATGCATCTCTCACAGTATTAGGCACGTGACTCACCTAAAGACAGCAGGGTTTCAGATGCCACCTTCCTGATCTCTTCATTTTCGGACTGACACAGTGCCACCAGCGTCTTAATACTTTCAGTAGCCTGCAAAGTACAAACAGATGTTTTGCCCACGATTATAATCAGGCCAAACAACTTAGCATACTTAGGACAATAGTAAAGAATAGTAAAGAAGACAGAGATTCGTGCAAATTACGACCCTTCCCATTTCAGATCCTTCCTGGCTATCTCTTGGCAGATGACATGATTTTAGGAAAGATTGAAAGTAGCTTTTTCATGCAAAAGATATACATGATGTCCCCATAATGTGTTTTACTGTGCCAAGATATTTATGTATTTAATTAGGTGGTTTTGTTGAATGACATGTGTCGACTTGTGGCCACTTCAGAGTGCTTGTCCATCAGGCAGGCATTTTGGAGATGCAAGCTGTCTCTCCAATTGGCTAGCCATCATACATATAATAGAACATATTATTGAAGATGCTCTTTAGATGTCTTATTAGCCCCTCCTCTGCAGTTATAAGTCCAAAGAGTTCACCAGTGTGGAAAGGCCCACTGTCAGACTTATCCTGCAGGCAGTGACTGAGATGAGGGCCACTGACTGGTGGACCTTCAAAGGCCTAGAAGAAAGCCATGGCACTCCAGACAACTCACAGGATGCCACTTGGCGTCACTGTTGCATCTCCAGACCATTAATATAATCTGTTAATATAAATACATTGAGCTTTTATTTCGCCCTACATTCTGGAGACCCCAGCCACCAACAGTGAGACCAGGAATCGAAACTGTAGTGCACTGCCTTGTGTTGCTTCCAAGAAAACGCGTTGCCCCCGGCTATCCTCCCGGCCCATATACATACAGCATTTCTTTTTTTCTTGACCATACTTTTACTTTTTTCCTAACCCTGCATATTGAAGCAACCTGATGGTGGTATTGTTTCATGCTATATACAAAAAAATCTCATTTTGTTAAGAAAATGGACAGGAGGGCTTGCTGCGAATGAGGTGCTGGGGAGAATGATGGCAATGATGGAACTTGATGAACAGGCATGTGGTGAGGGTGAGGTTAGCGAGCACACAGAGGCTTTACAGTCTGTAGTGTGCGAGGAAAGTGGGAACCAGGGAGTTCTGTTTTAGTGAGTTCTGTGGAATAGGGCCGGATAAAGCCATAACAGGAGAGCGAACACAAAGTATGGGAATGAGAATGTGGATAGACGAAACAGACTGGGCGTTTGGCATAAGCGAGCAGTAAAACAGGTAAAAAAAACAAAGCGAGGTAAGCGTAGAAATGAGTTGGATGGATGAAAATAAAGGGGATAGTAATGAAGTTTCTGTTTAGCTCTGTGCAAGCATGGAGGAACCCACGCATTGGTGGAAGCAAGTGCTTGAGCCATCGCTTCCTAACTACTGGGAACTTTGCCTTCTTGCATTCCATTAAGCAGTTTTTTTTATAATGCATAGGCGTTCAATAATGGGTGCAGTAATGTTGAAATTGACCTTGAATAAGTCCCCCAATGGAGCGCAGGTTGCACCAAACTGCTAGGAAGACCCAAGCAATCACAAGCATGTTTCGATTTTGCTGGGCTTCATCAGTGAGGAGCAGTTTGAGTCCACTGTTTCAATTTCATCTATATATTCAGTTTGTGGGCGTCACACTCTTCTATTTCGCAGTGGAAAAAAAACTCTTCAACTGCTGTCTGATGCAGGCCTGCCTCAAAATGAAGAAGTATAAAAAATTGTAAACAAACATACAAAAGTAACAAATGTTTCATGGAACACCTGTAAACCTGTAATAGAAGAATAAAACTAACATACAAGGGTGGTGTTCACTGTTTGGCTGATCGCCTCCTAAACCGTTCACTAATGAGACACAGCGAGTGTGAGAACCATTCTGCTAAAGACAGGTGACTTATTTATGAATTTTTGGCAATGCTAGGAATTCACTCCATTCTCCTCAGGGCAGGGTCACAGTGGTAAAATGAAAGTTTCCCACGGTTCTTTTTCCCTCCCTGAATTGTGTCCAACGTTCCGGCGGCAAGACATTGTGCAGGTAACGCACGTTTCTCCTGCGGGCACGGCCTAGTCAGAGGCTTATCTTTGTACTCAGGTAATCGCCTGCTCCTGTTAAAGGAACAAAAGTATCACTGACAGCCCGTCAGTCAACATTTTAACCGGTGGAGGTTTCAAAGAAAAATATTAAGAAACCTGGCAATTATAGTATTCACTTAATATCCATACTTAATTTCTGTAATCAGAGGAAGCCTGTGGCCATCAGGCTGGACGTGAAAAGCCACAAAATGGCCAAAAGAAAGGAGGGAGCCTCGTGATCCCTGGGAACTCGGGTAGTTAGAACTAAATCTCTCGACTCCGCTTCTCTAAGAATACAGGTTCAGCTCCCTGGTATTGTGGAGTAAAAAAATCAACTGAGTGTGAAATGATCATAATCCTGTCTTGCGCAGGTGGAATCCGCCCTTCCTATAGCTCAGGAAGCCAGAGGTAAATTCAGTTATAAATAGCCAATAACGAATCTCTTCTTCATTTTTCTATAAAATGGACATTTTGTACAACTGCTCCGTATACACAGAATAAATTATTTTTTTAAATAAATCTATGCATTTTTTGACTGCACGTTTTCCTAATTTTGTTGCTAGCTTACTTTCATGACTTCTTCCACATGGTCATTCCTTGAATTTGTTTCAAATGCTCGTACCGTGGGTATCATGTCTTTTTGAACATTTGAGTTTACATTCCTTGTAACTGTCTTCTTGATTTAAGTAGAATCTTTCTTCCGAAAGGAAATGTTGTCCGGCGCCTTTTTCCTTTCCTCTGCCTCTGGTACATGTGATTGTTGACATTGCGTTCTGGCTCTTCACTACAGGAAGGCCATCTTACGTTAGGACTATCTGGATGCTGACCAGCAGTGTGGCACGGATACACCACTCTATATCCAAAGCTACACAGATACACGAGGAGGAAGCTGCAGACAGTGCAGAATGCAGAAAGGCTTGCACGCTCAGACGAGTCTGTTGCAGTAGCCCGAAATCTCACAGAGCGGGCATGTGACTAGACCAAGCTTTTACACTCCAGTATATAAGGACTCTCATTTTTGAGTACAGTACCATGGTTATGGAATTCACTCTGAACCCGCCTGAGATGTACCCTCAGTCTCCTACGCCTTAATTTGGCGTTCCCGTTTCCCATTCCTGTATTTGACTTTCACATTAACCGTCGACTCACCCTTATTCCGTTTTGATGTTATTTTCCTGCACCTCCATTTGCCTTCCAAGATGGTCCTCTTCTCCTTTATTTGACTTTCACACCAGTTTCTCACAGCTCCATCAGGACTTCTCTGTAGGTTTCCACTCTGGCCTTAGGCTTCTATGCCAGTCACCCACTCCACATTTGGCTTGCGTGCCTTTCATCCTCATCCACTCCATTCAGCTTTGAGCTTGTGATTGTTTTTATCATTCTTCTACTGTTAATATGATATACAATAAACTGAAGTCATAAGTGTACTTTGCTTGCACTTAACAAAAAGTGATCATGATGTTGACAAAGACTACTCAACATCGAAAGAGGTTGGCCTATGCAAGTTAAAATAAGGAACACAACCTTAATACTTCCCAGCTTAATTGATACTCCTTTCATCTTCAGGAGAGAAGAACAAGCAGCTGAGTCGCCCATGTCAAGATCAGGACTTGGAACCAGCCAGATATGTCATCTAACATCAAAATCCTGCCCACCCACGAGAGCCATCCTGAAAATGGTTTCTAGCCCTTCCAACACATTTGAAATGTCACAACCTTTTACAGTGATCTAAATGAATACAAGAATGCACCTCCGGGAGAGAGGTGTGGAACCTGGGACCTTCAATTCCAAATGCAGCTCGGCCTTCACAGCTTTTCATCCCTTTGACCCTCATTAAAATCATGCATAGCGGGTAGGGAGTTGGCTGCTAGTTATTGTGTTTCCAGACACAGTGCCCGAACAAGACAATCCAAATACATGGCAATGCTCTGAGGTCATGTGTCTCCAGAAACTCTACCTTTAACCTCTGCTTTTTATCTATTTCCAACATCTCTGATTCTGCAAACTAAATATAACAACCCATCCAATATCTCAAATCACCCCAGAGAAAAAAAGCTTGGAGGGGGTGAGGCAAAAAGTAAAGGAAGACTGGAGCATACCAAGAAACAATCAACTCATTTTTAACATATAAAATAAAGTATTCTCTCTATTTTGCTCTATTTTCTCAGGAAAATGACATTATTGGCGGTTCAATTGGAACACGGCAACATTATTTAAGAGATAACCCCCGAGGATGGAGGTTTTACTGGCTGGTAAGGCTCCAGGGCCCACATTAAGACCTGAGCGAAGCAAGGGTGTTGCAACTCTCGGCCCTATGGGGCAATTGACGGAAAGCAGACGGTTCCTGAGGTACTAATTCGGGGGATGGGAGGAAGGTGGGCTGGAGCATGCATACCAAGCAGGGAACACAAAGAGTGGACAGCCACAGTTTTAATCAGGAAGTCTGGATGAGTGCATTGTAGGGAGGCAGCGGCACCGTCCTAGGGCACTGTAGCCAGGCGAAGGATGCAGCGCAGAGGCAAGAGGAAGCGGATCGGCCTGTGAGGTAAACCAGGGTAAAGGACGGGCCAGAGGTGGTGGGCTCTGCTGTGTGGTGCACGTGGCAGGTAACAAAGCAAAAAGGGAAGAATGCTGTGATTTTTCACTCATTAACTATTTGTTTGTATGCCTGCCTTCGCCCGCCGGAGTTGCTAAATCCAGCATTTAGAGAGCATTAGAAACCGGATCTGTGTGGACACCTGAAAGGCGGTCTCGGAATGTCGGCCTTACCCACTGGTAAACGCCTACCATCCATGTGCTTAAATCAGCTGTGCATGCAACCGCCCCTAGGTTGACATCCGCCTCATGGTGATGGGCACCCCACACATACACCCTTCTCTGCTTAGCAGTTCTGCATTGCAGGTGCTGGCCTCCTGCCATGGCCAGCAGTGGAAATAGAGAAGGGACTCAGAGTAGTTCGCTTCTCCATTTCCCATCTTTTTACTAGGGCTTTACTGGGCAGACCTGGGGCCCAATTCATGTAATTTTCTGCACGGTTCAAAGTGACTTTACAGACACAAACTCTGATTCGTGGAACTGTGAAAAGTGTATTTTTGCAGTGCAAAGTTATTGCAAAGTTAGTACAACGTCATTTCTGCAGTACATAATGACTTTGCTCTGACTTTGCACTGCAAAAATACACTTTGCACAGTTCCATGAATCAGAGTTTGTGTCCGCAGTGCAGCCACTTTTCAGCAGTGCAAAGTCACTTTGAACCGTGCAAGAAATTCCATGAGCCGGGCCCATGGTGTCAGAGACCTTGTTGAAGGCCCTCGATTAATTTGATTCTTTAGTTTGGCATCCAGGCACGTGGGCTTTATTGCTTAGAGCATTTAGGACTTGTCTCACAATGGAACCGGCTCAGAGAGAAGCGGATTCCTCTGGCTGAGCATAGACTGGAGACCACTGAGCGGGTGTTCACCAATTTGTGTCTTCCCCGATGGAAAACGAGAGAGTTTGATAGAACCCAGCGGTGGATACTTGACCCGCTGACAAAGCAGGCTAGTGGTGCACGTGTTCAGATTCACGCAGTGTGGCCAGTCTCTGCATAGATTGACAGATTACACACCAATCATGCCCTTTCCCGGGAGGGTGCAGAGGACTGAAAGCCTGCTCTCTCTTGAGAGAAAGTAAGGCCTCTGACTACAATACACTGGACAGTGCTCTCAGGCTGCTCCAGGAAGGGGCATAGTGACTGTGATGACCTAGCCTCTCCAGCCGGGAGGGTGCAGGGGACTGAGAGCCCGCTCTCTCTTGAGAGAAAGTAAAGACTCTGACTACAATCCACTGGACAGTGCTCTCAGGCCGCTCCAGGAAGGGGCATAGTGACTGTGATGGCCTAGCCTCTCCAGCCGGGAGGGTGCAGGGGACTGAGAGCCCGCTCACTCTTGAGAGAAAGTAAGGCCTCTGACTACAATCCACTGGACAGTGCTCTCAAGCTGCTCCAGAAAGGGGCATAGTGACTGTGATGGTCTAGCCTCTCCAGCCGGGAGGGTGCAGGGGACTGAGAGCCTGCTCACTCTTGAGAGAAAGTAAGGCCTCTGACTACAATCCGCTGGACAGTGCTCTCAAGCTGCTCCAGAAAGGGGCATAGTGACTGTGATGACCTAGCCTCTCCAGCCGGGAGGGTGCAGGGGACTGAGAGCCCGCTCTCGCTTGAGAGAAAGTAAAGACTCTGACTACAATCCACTGGACAGTGCTCTCAGGCCGCTCCAGGAAGGGGCATAGTGACTGTGATGGCCTAGCCTCTCCAGCCGGGAGGGTGCAGGGGACTGAGAGCCCGCTCACTCTTGAGAGAAAGTAAGGCCTCTGACTACAATCCACTGGACAGTGCTCTCAAGCTGCTCCAGAAGGGGGCATAGTGACTGTGATGGTCTAGCCTCTCCAGCCGGGAGGGTGCAGGGGACTGAGAGCCCGCTCTCTCTTGAGAGAAAATAAGGCCTCTGACTACAATCCACTGGACAGTGCGGTCAGGCCGCTCCAGGAAGGGGCATAGTGACTGTGATGGCCTAGCCTCTCCAGCCGGGAGGGAGAGTGCAGAGGACTGAGAGAACGCTCTATCTTGTGGGAAAGTAAGGCCTCTGACTACAATCCACTGGACAGTGCTCTCAGGCCTTTCCAGGAAGGAGCATAGTGACTGTGATGGCCTAGCCTCTCTAGCCGGGAGGGTGCAGGGGACTGAGAGCCCTCTTCTCTTGAGAGAAAGTGAGACCTCTGACTATAATCCACTGGACAGTGCGTTCAGACCTCTCAGGAAGGGGTATAGTGACTGTGATGGCCTAGCCTCCCCATTTTAGCGCCAAAAATGCACATGATCATCGGGGCTGTTGCCTTCTGCTTGGCACAGTGTAGGATCTGGCATTGCATACATTAATACGTTTGGCCCTCTAGAAGCAAAACTTATTTGTTCTGTTCTTTGCTGCATAAGCAGAAAACATGGCCCTCCATTGTGCAAGCCTTTATTTAATACATGGACATGTTCTGACATGTTTATTTTATTTGACATCTATGTATTGATGACTGGGGCATTCCAGAAAACATGTCTTTATATTTCTAAGGTATAGACAAACCAAACGTGCATGTTAGGAAAAAAAAAGTATCCTGCACACACCCGACCCAGCACATATGAAATGTTCTTCCTACTAATGTTGCATCGGTCTAATCTTCTCTGTTCAAGTTAATACAATCGTATATGTTAGTCCATGTGATGTTTGATCATGCAATTCACTACAGGGCCCGTCATCTGGAAATGGAGTTGCCACATAACATAACATAACATGACATATCAAATACGGCATGGCCAATCATCTCGCTTTGCATACATGAAAAGATCATTGTGCTGCCAGCCATACATGGATACTTGACACACTATATAACTGCTTTGGGTACATTGATATACACACTAAAGGCCTATCTTGGCAAAGAGGCAGCGACCTATGGGCAGCCAGATTCCCGCGCGTGGCTGCACTGTGAATTCTTGCATGCAGCGAGCGCGTGCACTGGAAACCCGTTTGTCTTTCTCGCTGTGAACTTCCGTGGGAAAGTAAAGCAGTTTGACACGACTGACTTCCCGCGGCTCTCGCTTACTGTACCTGCAGGCATTTCAGCGCCAAGCAAGCGGCCTTCTGCAGGTGGAGGTTGGGCTGCGTGAGCGCCTCGCAGTAATACGTCAAGGCCTGGGAAACAAACAGAGGTGGACGCAACTTAGTATGGCGGAAGAAACACGCACACGGTTATACACGCACTGCTTTCATTCCTGTGTTTCGTAAAACATGCATTTCTATTATCAGCTCTTTTTATACATTCGGGCGACCGGTGAACTTACAGAAATGTTAAAGGGGATTCAAGATCAGAAATGAAAAGTTTCTGCTGCTGGCTTCATTTCACCAAAGGGATCGTGGAACTGACCCCTGGATAACAACATAGGGTGCGGGATCACGACAACCTTTGTTTAAATATCCCACATTTTTTTTTTGCAATAAAGCATTTATTGTTATACAGAATAGCAAGTAAGAATGCAAGTATGTTTTTTTTATAACGCACATAGTTCATAATACATTAGTAATTACAATACTGTGTACAGGTTCGTGTACGCGGAGAATTTATCAGACAATTCATGCTCTATTAATGAGCCTTATGAGCTCATTATAAGTTTGGTGGCTAACGTAAATTGCTGTTTGTTTAAATGACACTTTTTTTTAAAATACCAATCAATTCGTGGGCTTCCACAGTATATTTACTGCTTTGGGTACATTGAAAGTACTGCCAGGGATACATATAGCTTTTTATGCTATTCAGTACTTTGTATGTATCCCATGCTGTAAATATCCCATACGACCCCCAACTCGTAATTAGGTGGTACCTTAAAAACAAGTATTTTTTAAGCTAACACAAAATGTTACCGTTGCCACATTAGTCATGATGACACCTGCTTATATCACACACTTTTCTCATCCAACTATGAACGCTAGATTTGTGGGATGCAAAAAAGAGGGTATGCAAAAGGCATAATGTGTTAGGTCCCATGTATCTTGGAGTACTGAACGTTGACAGCTGGGAGATTTTGAATTAACCAGAATTACTGGCAATTGTTCCAGGCATTTAGGCCAGGAAGATAGCTGAGGGGCAACGCGTGTGTCTTGGAAGCAATTCAATGCACAGGTTCGAATCGCAGGCTCATGCTTCGAAACTGGTCTTTGGTATTAAGTGCAATTTTAAAGAATAATTGATCTCTTGGCGTGACTGAACGCAGCACGAACCAAGCTTGGGTGAACATTTCGAACTCAGACGACATTGAAACAAAAATTAGGAATCTCAAAACATCCAGAGCGCCTGGCCCGGATGGCTTGAGTAACATCAATCTCAAGCAATTCCCGAAAGAGTGGTCGGATGTGATCGGAAAGATTTTCGGGGAATGTGAAAGAAAACATCAAATTCCCGAGATGTGGCAGAAAGCCGTTGTCGTCCCGATTTATAAGTAGGGCAGCCGGGACGACCCTGAAACCTACAGGCCGATCGCACTCCGTGATATTATAGAGAAGATCTTCTCTACTCTTCTACTGGAACATTTCAGAGTTTGGGAAAAAACCGTCCCTTGCAACGACATTCTGCAAACAGACTTCCAAAAAAAAAGGCACCACGGCAATAAACATCCTGATAATCAATATCCTGAAGGCAAAAGCAAAGGGAGGGGCATGAAAGGTCTACTTAGCCTTCGGTGATTTGTCGAAAGCCTTCGATAAGATAGACCACAATATGCTGTGGATGAAACTTGAATCTTGGAACTGCCCGCAATCGGTACTTGACCCTCTCAAAGCGCTCCACTCGCAAACCACTATAAGAGTGAAGCTAAACCAACAAGGAACACTATCAGAGGAAATCCAGGTGAAAAGGGGGGGTCAAACAGGGCTGCCGACTGGCTCCTGCTCTCTTTATTGCATTCTTGGGAGATTTCCAACAGACGGAAACAAACATCAGGACTTTTCCACCCAAAATAGGGAAAACCATCATCCCGCGACTGCTGTACGCGGACGACGTGATCCTGATTGACCAGAAGAAAGTAGGACTCCAGCGCAAACTAACAAACCTGGCAAAATATATCAATGAAAATCATCTTGAAATAAACAAAAATAAAACAAAAATCATGACATTTGAGAAATTCCCAAAGAAAATTTTGAAACAGGAATCGTGGCATCTAGAGAATACTAAGATCGAAAAGGTAAATAATATCAGCTACCTGGGCGTTCAAATAGACAACTCACGGATGGACATGGCAATGCCAGGCGTGCTCTGGGACAAAGCAAAAAGATTAACATCGCAAATGAGAACTGTGGATAGGAAGTTCAGAAAGTTCTCACTAAGGCCTGTAATCAATTTCTACAAGACAAAAGCAGTACCGGCACTGGCGTATGGAATGGAGGCTTCACTTTTCATCCCCCATACGGTATGGAACAAGTTGGAAGGTCTGGTCTGGAAAGCAGTCCTCGGTCTACCGAAGTCGACTTCAGTGGCGGCGATTCGAAGAGAACTGGGTTTCGTTTCTCTAGCCTCAACAGTCAACCAAAGTGCCATGAGACTTTACAGAAAAATAATCCTGGCAGACTCGTTACCCGCCTACGCCATTATCAAAGAAGAACTGGAAAATGGTAAATATCAGAAAAGAAAGGCTGTCAGAAATAGTATGCACAGAATCAGACCAAAAAGAAAACCCAGACAGAATCAAACAGAAAATCGAAGAAATGAACTGGATCAGCACGATACAGAAAGCAGTAGAAAACAAACTTCTATTCCACCCTCCTCCAACGTTCAACAGAGTGAAAAAGCCACTGAATTACGCCGACAAATTCCCAGATAAACGGAAAAGAATCCTGTTTATGAAAGCAAGACTAAACATACTCCTAACTCGAGAAATTCGAACAATCCGAGGCATTGTAGGCAATCAGGGCTGTCGGCTATGCAAAAAAACGGAGATGGTGGAAAATCTAAAACATCTGATTATAAACTGCCCCAATACGAAACAAAACAGATCTACCTACCTTCTACCTCTGATCTCGAATCCGTGGATGCTCCAAGAAGATGATCTATGGAATAGACTGATATCTGGAGAAACCACTAGGTGGACGGTGGCAATGGCAAACCTAATCAAACTGGCTTTCCGACAGATCAATGAAGCATCCTCCACTCCCTTACCATCTAGAGGCCTCCACGGATCCGGCATTCCAGTGAAAACCGGGAGAACGCGGACCAGCGCAGGTGAGTAGGCAGATCTGTAGGAAGCCTTTTCATAAATACCCGATAGCGGGACGTTTGAACTGAAACAAAAACTTTGATAAAATTCAGGTATTCCCTGAATATATGTCAGTAAATAAAAAAAAATTAAAACAAATTAAAAAAAATTATAATATTCTCTGCAGAACATCGTGTTTTATCCTACCAAGCCATTACAGAAGGGAAAATACCTCTTTTAAATCAGGCAGGGCCCCCACCCTTAAGGAGGTCGTCCAGCTCTCTTGTATAAATATACAGAGAAGTCCCCTCAAACACTAAGATAGAGCTCTAGAAACAAAGACTAGACTTTTATTTTTTTTAAAGTCATCTTTCCCTCTGTATCTGAATATTGCCCTCTCTGTTCACAGACCTTTTTAGAATGTCCCTCACACACCTTTTTAGAATGTCCAAGTCCTCAGTCTTGGCCAAGAGAGAGCGTTACAGAGCCTAAGAACATATTGACTAACATTGTGCTCTCATTACAAAAAGGTAGCAGGCGCTCCTCTCCAGAAAGAACATGGCATGATAACATGTTGGTGATGAGAGTTTGCAGCACACGCTTTTTGCTCACTGTACCTTTCACAGATAAGAAATACCCATTTGCATATCAGTCTTTGTCCTGCCCACATGGGCAGTCCAGCACCGAAATGCTATGGCAATTCCTCTCTGAACAAGAGTAGCAACAGCAACCCCATACACGTGTTTCAGCCTTGTTGGGCCTCATCAGAGAGGTGAAGCTGTGTCTCTCTGAGGAGGTCACCCAGCTCTCTTGTATAAACATACAGAGAAGTCCCCTCAAACACCAAGATAGAGCTCTAGAAACAAAGACTAGACTTTTATTATTTTAAAGTCATCTTTCCCTCTGTATCTGAAGATTGCCCTCTATGTTCACAGACCTTTTTAGAATGTCCCAGTCCTCAGTCTTGGCCAAGAGAGGGCATTACATAGCCTAAGAACATATTGACTAACATTGTGCTCTCTGTCGCAAGGTACTTCCTTCAGGACCTTATCAAAGCAGGGCTTTTGAACCAAGGACAATCACAGGAAATGGGCTAAAAATGATTCCAATGCAGGTAAAACATAAGCAATATTGCTACATTCCTGAGGGCCGTTACTACATGGTAGTGTCCCTTGGCCTACAAAAGCGCCTTTAACAGGGGCCAAAGAACATGTCCACATGGTAATGGCCCTCGGAATGTGGGGAGCAGTATTGCTATTAACATCGGGGGGGGGGGGCAAACTCCCATTAGGGGTTATATATGTGGAAAAATACAGACAGTGGCAAGTGTATGGGCCATGGAGTCAATTGATGACTCCATGGAAATGGAATGTGGGCCTCTGAGCAGAGGACCTGTTCTTGGTCCATAGCCTGTGGTGGGTGGAGGAAGGCCATACAACAGAAAGAGGCCTGACCTTTCTGCAGTGGACGGGACTAGTGGTAGCATGAGAGCAATAAATGTAAAGAGTCAGATCTCAGTCTTTAATCTGGATATAAAACCATTGCTCCTCAGAAGCTGATTGCCCAGCTGGCATTCCCAGGGTGCTAATAATAATTAAAGTTAACTTTTAATAACGGATCAAACAATATACACTGGCAGAATAAGATTCAGATGGCGGGGAGGTAAGGCCACGTCCCTATCCTCAGTGGCCCTCGGTTTCTTGTTGGTTCCTGCAGGGGATGAGGGTGCATGAACGTGTATATATGCCTGCTTCTGTGGGCGCTTCAGATTTGCGAGATGGCTGCTCTGAAAGCTGCGAGTGTCTGCAGGACAGGAACTACAAGGAAAATGATAACGGTCACAGCTACAAAAAAAGATGACCAATAAAAGATGCCCGTGGTACCACAACATCTTGATGATCTCCACGGTGCTTAGTTGTTAGTCTGTGATGCCTCTGAGTAAGGTTCATGCCTCCGCTGGCATTTGACCCGGTGGACCTGGAGATGGAACTACAGCAACAGTTGCACCCCAGGAGATTTATGCCGTATCGACTTGGAGGCAATCCAATACAAGCATCCCTGCAAGCCCCAGAGCTTCAGCTGAGAAAACTTCACATATTACCTACAGTGCATAAGAAGGCTCTTTAGGCGACACCTGGACATGGCTTTAGAATGATAAAGAAATGTTACTAACCGAACGTCCGAAGATGGGAATTCAATAATAATATTTGTTGGTTCAATATGATCACCTAATGTCTAGTTTCATTTGAATGCTATGGTTGCTAGTGCTTTTGAAAACATTTTGACAGGAAGACGAACCACCCAACACCACAAGACCCCAATTAACAAATTGAGGAACACGTAGGGGTATGTGACATGTCTTTGCTTGCTATCGTACATAATGTACGACCAGGCCATTTGATGACATTTTGCCGCAGCATTATTTACTTCACTATCACAAATGCTGTTATATGAAGTGATCACCTGCACATTCTGGAGACAATTGTACATCAATGTGCATCTATGACTGATGAGCTCATACACGTCCACAACCATGTAATCATGAAAGTGACTTATCAGAGTGCATCTGTACTAGTTGACATACAAGGGGTAAAGGCAAATCTTTTGGCAAGTCATAGCTTGGGTAACATCGGTCCGTGTCACTGCTCTCACGCATGTATGGTGTTGGATTACAATATGTTGCTATATGCAGAGAACTCCCAGTGCTCCATAAACTCAAAAAACGGTGTCTATGATAAGTGAATGTATCATTTGCCAAATTAGGGGACATCCCCATACAGCAGGTTATCAAGCTATGTTACTTCTGAGCACAAGGGCTGTCATATTTCTGGGCAAAATCTGTTTCACTCAATTATTAATGGCAGTTGAGACGTTGACTTATTGACCCATTGCTCTCTGTCCCCGGGGAGACGCTGAACCTCGACCGCAACCAGGTTCCGACTGGCCCATAGGGCAATAATGAAACGTACGAAGTGCCAGCCCATGATTGTAGGATGGGATAGTTTTTTGACAGAATAGACCACCTTTTTGGCCACAGTTGGCTAGTTTCATAGGTTACTACACAACTTATAACCAAACGTTACTAAGCAAATATGTTTTCAAATACATTATTTGCAACACATTTGACCAAAAACACCCACTTGAATCGTACTCAGGCAGTCTGTTGTGTATAGTAAAGAATTGTAGTGTGTGACTGAGGTCCACTTTTTTTGATTGGTGCCTGGGCGTAGTTTTGCATCATTTTGACCCTGGCCGCAGCTCAGTAATGACGCCCAACATGGCAGAACAATGCCTCGGGGGTAGTTGCTGGTACACTTGTCCAGATGAGAATTGCCAGCATTTGGCTGTAAATGAACATTTTTCCTCTTGTAAGGCAGAGCGGGCTAAAATGATCCTCCTGAGGGGGCACACTCCCTTATCACAGGTTACGTATCTGTGTCCTTTCTCAGCAGAGGAGGGTTCCCGTTTTTGGCATATGTTCATGTATGAAATAGAGGCATCTAGATAATGGCACAAGCTAGCCTGTAAGGAAGAGCATGATATCCTCCTGTGTGCCCGTGGGGACCCTCTAACGTATCTTTTCTATTTAGAACATTACTTATATTGCAGAAGTATGGCATGCAGGTTACACTTATGCTTTGATATTGTGGGTGCTGGAAGCGTTGGAGGCAGCACTAGAATTATCCATGACAAAGCCAGCAGGTCTGGCTTTTTTAATAGGGAAGAGCTTCACAAGCTTGCACTTTTCTTTAATGGGCCTCTATAATAAAGTGATGTTTCCCACTTTTCTTAAAGGGTCTGGAAAGTGGGCAGATGTATCTTGGATTTACTTTAAAGAGCCTGCCAGCTCCAGTGTTCTTCACAGGCTAGTCCAGTGAAGTTGTGCTCCTAGGCCATTCTTGAAAGGGTCTGTGCAGAGCAGTGTTGCTGGTAGTGCTTTCTGAAAAGGACCTGTCCAGTGAAGTGTGCATCCCTTGCTTTTACTGCAAACGAGCCTGTCCATTGTAGTGTTGCTTATTATGTTTTCCTTTATAACACCTGTTTAGTGAGTTCCATTCTTTGTACTTTCCTGTACGGGGCTTATCAAGTAATTTACCCTCTGTATTTTTCTGTAATGGTAGTGCCCAATGAAATGGCATCGTTTTATAAAAGAACTTTCCTGTAAAGCACCCTTTGTTGAGCATTAAAGCACACTGGATCTCTAACATTGGCTAACAATGTAGTCGGATACTGAATGAATGTGCCCTAGTGCCAACACATGAGGGTTGGTTTGGCATTGAGAGGATTTGGGGTATAATTCAAACAAGGTCCAGATGGCATTTTGTGTAACAAACATGTTTTGATCCATTATACCATATATCATTTTAGAGTTCCCAAATCGCTCTTTGGCTCTATGGTACTCTCTGTAACAGTGTGTTTTGTGAACCCGGAAGCACCCATCATTTCTAGGCCAGGCCATTGTTTTACTATGGGCATTGTGACACTGTAACAAAAATAACACAGCGCAAGAGGATGTTGTGCTGTAACGGATGGAGATATGCGTGAGCAATCTGCATGTCGTAGTGTCCCAACATATAGGCATAGAGAGTAACCGACACGTTTTAATTCTAGCACGAAGTCTCAAGGAGTTACTTAATGTGTCTGCTGCATAGATCTGTTTACATAGTGCAGGTTAAAGGTTCCCAACCTAATGAGACTGCTTACTGGATTAATACACAAATATCGGGTTTAGGGACAGTTCTAAATGAGAAAATATAAATGTAATCACCTCTTGGGAGCCTTCTCCTCAAAGAAAAAAACACGACATTGCTTTTAAGTTACTCATATCCAGGGTAGCATAAACCACCCAAAGGCTCTGCAGAACTTTTTCCGGCCCACAAAAGAAGTTACACACCAGAATTCTCGTGATTCAGACTATGGCAATCCAAATTCATGTGCCACTGCCCTGCGCCAAATGGGAACTGTGCCCAGAGAGGAGTGATGTGTCTCCTCTTGCTTGTAAGAATAATTTGTGAAATGGCCAAAATACATTGGATTAACAAAAGTAACACCAATGGGTAAATTAGCGTTCATTAAATTATTATTAGGCAATCATTGCTGGGAAACTAATTGGGTCCCTCTTCACTTTTGTTTTTGGGAATGATATTACTGGCCATGCGTGGGATCCTTACACTTTATATTTTCTCTTTCTATTTAAATACATGTTCACGCTGGACTTTGGTGTGCGTCAACCTATAGATTTAATCTTATTTACCATGCCAGGCAATGATTTCCCATCTGCTACTATCTATACCATCATTCCTTTCATTCTCGCAGTCTGCCTTTTGTTCTGTCTCTTTCTTTTTCATGCCCCTTCTTACTGACCTCTCCATTTTCTCCATTCTCAGCGAATCTCCTTTTGTTTCTATGACCTTCTTTAACTCCCTCTGCTGCAGTGCCACACCCTTCACAGCGCTCTGTGCGCTCTATGTGCCTCTGTTCTATGCCTCGGTGCTCCTCTGTGTCGCTTTGCCCCTTTGAGGCCAGTCCTCTTCCAAGCACCTCTTCTGTGGCCTTTTTGTATCTCTGTGGTATGTGTGTCCCTGTGCCCTTACATGCGCTCCTTCTATGTTTGTGTTCATTTTGTGCTCATTCTGAGTCTCTCTGGTCCCGCTGTTCATTGGAGCATCCACTGCTGCTGCGTGTAAGTAGATACTCCACTCCACAAGCCCTTGGGTACATACTGGAGTAGGGAGGGCACCTTGTCCCCTCACACAATCCTCTAGGTACAGAGACCAGGGCCTTTCTGCTCAGCCATGGCAGGATGATTGAGCCGGGCCACGACATCATCCAAGGATAAAAAGAAACCAGTTATTGGGGAATCTGGGCACTACTTTGACATTCAAGCTTCAGCACTGTGAGAAGAGCTTCCAGGCAGCCCTGTTCTCCGGTCTTGCACTTGTTTGCAAGTTGCTAGTTTAGTGGCAGATCTTCCAGTACTGGCCTGCTAATTAAAGGATGCAACTTACAGACCGGGCGGCTGTAAAATGGCGCCACACCATCTTCCACAGTCCATGCCTTCTCCTACCCCGAGGCTGAGCTGCTGACCCGTTATTGAATGGGGTACCTCTTTACAGCATGAACAAGAGCACACGAGGGTGCCAGCCAACAGAAGCAACAAGGGGGCCCAGCGCCATTCCTGCTAACTGCCAGACTGTTAATTTCAGGCTTGCAAAAGCCCCGGGCCTAGACACAATTTTCCAAGTGGTATCTTAGGAGTGCCTATCTCACAAGTGTTTGCTTGACCCAAATTGGTCCCCAATGCATTTTGGCCATTTGGAGCAAGTAAAACGATTTGCATCCCGTGTCTTTCCAACTAGGATTTCTTAGTATAGTTATCGATAGATGTTCCACGTTAGATTAAGCTTTGATTTTTTCCTGCAGGCCAAATCCAGACCAATGTACCCTAGAGACCATTCCTTCGGTGCCTAGGAATGCCCCATCCCACATCAGGGAGTCCGAGAGCACATGCAGTAGCAAACTGTTCTCATGTCTACACATCTAAGCTCTCTGTTAAAAGGGTCATGGCTTGGAGATGTCTCATTGGTCCTAAGTGTATTATTGTAGGTTTATTTGCATTTGCCTCTTCTACTGCTGCACGCCACTCTCTCTAGATTGGCCCTCAATACAGGAATTCATCTATGCTACAGCAAAATATTTTGACCCCCGTAGCAGAGATTGAACTAATTATACACTGTACTGCACTGTTCGCACAAGCAGGAACCAACATGTACCTCACCCAAGGCATTAAAACAGTCTGCATGTTAGGCATTCGTTTGCAATGTACTTGCTTTCTGGTACACACAAAGTCAAATAGGGGGTCATGTGTAAATATATGTTTGACTTAATGAACACAGGTTCATGCACCCTTTCTTGTGGAAAGCTTTTATTGAGTCTTTAGTTTGCCTTCTTCTCATGCTGAATAGACCAAATTATCAAGTATGAGCTACCTAAACAATGTATTCCTTGGGAAATGGGTCTTGCAGGGGTACGTACACAAAATGAACAGTTTAAGGTTATGATCCATGCTAGTATTGCAATTCTCATAGGTAGCAGAAATGATAACTTCTGCTCTCCAGCCTCTTAGAAACCTCTACCAGGGGCCGAACAATTAATTGGTGGGGTCATTACATGTTTGCCAGTATCCCGCCGGTAATTCCAGTGCAATACCGGCAAATTGACCTACAGTTTCTGCCCCCTGATATATTCCATGTGGCGGAAAGGGCAGAAAATCCCCATTCCATGGAGTTCAATAGGACTCCATGGAGGGGATTGACGGTAATACCAACTTTTTATGCCGTTGGGGGTCTGATTTACCTCCAGCTCTTGGCTGGAGGTAAATCAGGTAACCCCCACCAGCAAACATATGGTTTGGTGGTGCAATAAAAGTGCTGGTAGTGGAATTACCACCACCTTTACCGGCACTTTTCCAGCACCACTAAACCTGTAATGACCCGCATTTTCTTGCTTCTCAAGTATTCCTCTATGAAATGGAAATATAGATTGCCTACCTTAGCAGGTCATGACACCTCACAGGATATCTCCCTTCCATGTAGGGTTGCCTGCACATCACATAAAGTGAGTTCCTAATAATTCCCCCAGCCTTGGCTGCTGACCACCCTCTTTCACCTGCCCCTACAGGTGGCATACCATTCCACACCCACACGGGAAAAATAAGATTCCACACTCACACGGGAAAAATAAGATTCCACACTCACACGGGAAAAACAGGATCTTTTCTTTACTCACTGATATGATGCTGGATACTCCCCTGACTCCAAGTGTACTGGAATGACTTCAGTTGGGTTGATTGGGCTGGTCTTGCTGCTCTAGCTAAGGCCAAGTGTGATCTGACATTTTGCCTTGGGGAGGTAAGAAGTAAAAATGGTGTACGCCCTGCCACATCTCAGAAGTTGGAGTGGTCAGGGCATCAGACACCCAGAGTTGTTATGAGGCATTACTCCTTGTGAACAGCAACAGGCCCAAATCGGGATGACTCATTGGACCTCTGAACATGCCCTTTAAATATGCCCTTAGAATTGCCAACATGCTAAATGTATTAACATTGTGCTATTTCTCAGGGACATTTCACGCCAAACAGAACAAGCATGTTGTAGTCTTATTGCTTCTTCTCTGTTTATGCTTCTCCTCTGTGTCAAAGTCACTTTTGTGTCTATGTGCCCGGTTTGCATATCAATGCTCCCTTTGTATATAGCATTTCAAATGCCCCATCTGTGTCTCGGTGTGCCCCTTCTGTGTCTATGCATCACGTCCACGTGTCCCGTTCATGTTCCTCTTTGTGTTCTTTCTGTGTCCCTGCTACATCTGTGCCTTTGTGTTCTTTTGTATGTTTGTGCCGTTCCTATACCCCTCTTCTGCATCTCTCCATCTGTACTTTGTTTTTATTGAGCTTGTGTGTCTATGTATCCCTTCCCACTGCTGCATAGTGCCTCTTTGCCCATTAAATATATCTTTGCGCCCTTTTTGTGCCCTTTCTGTATGTCTCTTGCCTATGCTCATTCCATGACCCGCTGTTTCTCTGTGTCCCGATGCTGCTCTGTGCTGCGTCAGTGCCCCAGTTAGGCTCCCCCGCCACTCTAGAAAAGTGTCTCTACTCCTCTTCTGCTCCACTCGTGCTCTCCCCAAATGTCTTGAAAGGGTGAGTGGGTGGAATGTACCACCAGCAGCTGAAAGTTCCTGGTTTCCTGCTCTGACTACCACCACATGAAACAAGGATAATGGGACGTTTATGCTTGTGTGCCTACATATGGTCCCATCGGAGCAGATAACAGTACACTGCAGTTTTTCTATTTTTAAGTAAACAAGTACTTTTCTTAAGGTGCTCCTTGGGCAATCAGATCCCCTCTATGATGAGAACTAGCAAGCGCCACGCATGACAAGTCTGTATACAATCTACGTGGGTGTGACGGCAGATTATACTTAATTATCATTGAACACGGTGTTGAAAAAGTGAATGTTTTAGAATGAAAATAAATCAAAGTGGCAAATGCCACATAAGGCACATACTATTTTGATGAAAACCTCTTTTTGGTCCTTTTGTGATATATGCATATTTGGAACTATCTTTACTAGTTTAAATTACAATGCCTGGTGGGAGGGGAGGAAAAAACATCACTGTCCATTTTTTGCAAAACCACTTAGCACATCATTACCTGCTTATATTATGCCCAGTTATGAAGTCGCCTTATGCCCACTTAGAGATGGTAGAGTACTCAGAACACACACACCCACACTTATCCTCACTCTGACTTACACTCATCACACGTTCTCACTCTCCCTTACACTCTCTCTCACACTCATGTTCCCTTCTCAATTTCACACTTCTTCGTTCTCAACAGAAGTCAGAGGCAGTCAGAGGCTGGAGAGAGACATGGCGTGGCAGAAGCTTCCAGGAATGCGCATAGCCGCACATGAGTATGCACACTGATGGTGTGCCTTGGCGCGCTGCTGTTCTTTCGCCTATGGGCTAATAGAGATGGTCCCCAGGATATAGGATGAATTCGCGGCCATAGGATATACCCATTGTTACTGCTGAGGTGGTTACTGCTTGCTGTAAATTTGGTGACTTCGAGGAGGGCCAGCACTGTGACACCACTCAAACATTGCAGCAGGCTTCATCAGCAATATATGGACAGGTAGTGGTGCATTCTATCAATCATGGTGAGGGTGTGGTCCGATTGTGCAATCCTACTTGAACTCTTTTTATTGCATTTGCTCCTTTGCTGTGATTTATTGTTCTCATTCGCTCTGCTGGTCATCAGAATGTGTCCCATTGCACAGTGCCACAAATTGTTCAAACAATTTGTTAAAACAAGATGTTGATGTCCAACTCCCCAATTTCCCCATGGTCCAACAGCTCCAGCCGAAAGAGGGGAAGGAAGATTCAAAGAATAAGCTCAAGAAGCTTGGTACATTTTGAGGATCTCTTTTTAACCCTCCTGAAAGAAAGTGAAAACAGGATGGACAACAGGACAGCAGTCAAGAGAAGACGGTCCCTTGAGAGACAGCCCATTCTCCCGACATCTGGTGCAAATGAGGCAAAAATGGACCTGTAGAATGTATCTACTATCTGGGGATCACGGGAGGAATTTGTTTCTTGACAAGTTTAGAGGCACTTATTTTTCCAAGAAACCCAGACAAAGCCCTCTATCCAATAAGGTGGAAAAACATTGACTGTCACCTTTAATGCAAGGCAGCGGGTATCCCTAGGTGAAACCTGGGAACAAGAAGAGAGAAAGAGTAACAATGTAACTTTAACTCCAAAGGTTTCCCCCCACCCCTGTTTTCCAGCAGGATGGAACATCTTTGCCATCACCTTACGTAGCTCCCGCCTATCTAACCATAGGGCTACTATTCCTAACACAACACCACCATTACACTTGTACGTACCATTACACTTGTTTGTAGAGAAAGACATGAACTTAAAGCCTGACACTGGGACATTTCTGGGAGAAAGTGATGTAAATACTGATGTATGCTCTGTAAGCTCAAAGGCCAGAGAGTACAGAAGAAACAGGGGTTCTTGGAGGTGGCGGGTGGGGGGAGGAGATGTGGCCAAGTGAAGCCTGATATAGCACAAGGAATCCTGGAAGACTAAAGGCCTGAGTATGTTCCCTAACGTACTTATTCGTGGCCACAAAATGCCTGCAACTCAGAACGACAAAGTATCATATCAAGAGGGAATAATTAGGCTCAGAGCTAGCCCCTCAGCAAATGGACAAATTGGCCATCAGAGTGAGAATCTAAGCATGCAAGGTCAAAAGTATCCCTATATACTGCTCTAGAAAAGTTATTTCCCAAAAGAGGGAACCAAGAAGTATCAGGTCCAGTTACCCCAAAAACTTGGTAATTCTCAATGTGGGAAAACTCAACTCATTGGCATCGTACAAAACAATGAGAAACAAGATACTAGCCTGGTTCACACATATGATGGGATAAGGGATGGTTATGACAAAGGACCTCAGAATTTTCAGACAGGAATGATCACTTAGGACAGACTGCATTATAGTTGGGGGGAGGGAAAATCAACCTTCCCCAGACAGTGTTCCTAAATACATAGTTGAGAATACAAATATCAACTCCATAAATAGCAGTAAATTCTGTGTGATCACAAAGACCAATGAAAGGAGTACTGGGTGTGCAGCAAACAATTACACAAACAGCTGTAGATCACAAACATAGAGCCAAACATGCAGCTTGGGGCATAGCTCTGATGTCACCTCTGTATATTCCCAAATGCGATGTGTGGTTTAATTTAAGCCCCAAGACAAAAATAAATTGCATTTGGCTGACTCAGACCACAAAATGCAGAAATACGTTCTGGTAATTGGAAAAGCACACTGTGGACTGGCAGAGAAAAGGCCAGCAGTTTATTTCAAATGCAAATCCATGAAAACGCTGGTTCATTTGCTAAAATATTAGAGAGACTATGGAAATGTGTGCATTCTGCAGCTTGGAACATGGAACATTTGAAATGTGAAATGACGTTCCATTACATGTGACTGATGCCTAAAGTGCAGCTTTGTTAACAGAGAACGCTGCAATAGAAATGAAAACATTTTGCAGTGTGGTTTGAAAGGACTGTTTACAGAGGAAACCCCTTGTTCTGAACCATTCAAATGTATAGGATAATTTAAATATGGACATTGATGGCATGTGCTGTAAGATATTTATGAAGGCCTTATGTATAAAGAAAGTAATAGCAACATTGAAAGAACAGATTTCTGTTAATTAGAGCTGACTTTAACACTGAGATTCAGAGCTAAGACTCTACTCACCCCTCTCGCAGCCCAAAACGAAGAGCCCAGGAGAAGCTCCCTGGGAACTTGGTGTGTTCCACCCACATATAGTGCACATGTGTTCTCATTGCCGAATCCTGCCTGCTGACATCCCAGCAATTGGCATCCAATTTGGCAACATGGTAGACACAGAGGCAATGTACATTCCTAAAATACGATCTGCTGATATTCAAATTAATTCCAGTCATCGGCTGCCCTTAATAGTGGGCACCCAGGATCTAAGTTAATAAGAGTAATCCGCAAGGCTTGGTGGTAGATTGATAAATAAATATAAAAGAGCTCTATGGGGGCATAATGTAAATGGAAGGCGTAAAAGCCTTGCGTTAGGCTTTTACACCTTCCATTAACATTACCCTCTATTTGCATTCATTTGTATGACAGAGGGGAAGGCGGGACGCAACTTGCATTTCCGCTGTCTTTCTTCTTCTCCACCCTACAAATGAATCAGCATAAAGCAGGTAGACCCCATAGGGATCATTGTGCATGCTGCCTGCCATGCTCGCATATAGCAGGCAGTGTGTACACTTACAATTAAAAGCTTCCCGACATGCTCACATGTCGGGTAACGTTTAATTTAACTGCTAATTATGCTTGTCATAATTGGATGGCAGGAGCATTCACAAGGAAAATTAAATGGGATCTGACATGCGGGCATGTCGGGCAGTGTTTAATTGTAACTGTGAAGGCTGCTTACCATGCGTGCATGGCAAGAAGCGTTCACAATTAAAAGTAAAAGCTGCCTGACATGCGAGCATGCCAGGCAGAGTTTACACACTTTGCATGGCAGAGTGCAAAAGTGCAGGGAAAAAGGAGGCGTACATGTTTGCTGCCTTTTGCCCTGCATATTTGCACTCCGCCGTGCAATGACGAAAATCTGGTGGCGCGGAGTCGCATACTTCTACGTCAACATGTAATGGCTCTCCGCCACCAAAGTATTCATTTGAAGAAAATGAACCCCAAAGTGTTATCTGGTTTGATACAGGGGCCCCTGAGAAGATATAGTTATAATTGCCAAAAGCTGAAATTTCATATTGCATTATTGCTAAACTAAATTCCGGTGACTCCTACGTCTGTTAGAGTGTTGTCTATCACTGTCTGGGGCTGAGTTTCACCCTATACCATGGTTGTCCAACTCCAGGCCTGGAGGTCCAGAACCATGTCAGGTTTTCTGGACACCCCTCATTAATATTCATGATACATTTGCATGAAATGATTCTTAATGTATGCACATTTTTCCTCTTAAATATTAATGAGGGCTATCCTGAAAACCTGTCACTATCCCAGCCCTTGAGGCCCGCAGTTGGACAACTTTTCCCTAAACAAACTGTTGGATCCAACACAAGGAGCATTGCAGTTGCAGAAGAACAAAAGGTCCCACCCCCCTCAGCCTCAAATAATCACCAAACCCCCGTGATCTAGGAGGGAGTGTCACTCCACAGTGGATGCGACTAGCTGTAAAGTGGAATTCCGACTGGAAGAGATACATTACATTGTTAAGCAAAAAATGTTGATGTCATTCGAAAGATATAATTCACAGAATGTATTTTTCTTCGACAGAAAGCAGATGCTGCAATAACATCTGTCAGATGTCTGGCGGAGGCTGCACCCTACGGTGAGAGAGTATACATATTACTCCTTGGTCCATGATTCCATGTTGCAGATTGATTATTGGCTTCTATCTACAGTACTATTGGGAAGGGTACGGGGGTGCTCCATTCTTCCATGAACCTTCTCTGATCATTCTCCTATTGCGCTCTCCCTGGTTTTTACTCACACACGCAGACCTTGTCCCTTCTGGCATATGCCGTCCACCCTGCTATGAGATCCTAATCTGGTGGAAACACTTTACACCAAAATCGAGTAGTTCTTTAGCTTCAATGTAGGCTCTGTGGCACTTCATTCTACCGTTTGGGATACTTTTAAAGCGGTTATGAGGAGGGAACTACTGTCGTCCGCTGGGAAACTTAAGGCGCATCAACAGGAGCGTTGTGATCTCGAAGTGCACATAAGATATCTTGTGAACGAATATGGAAGGATGAAGGACAAGGCTCTGCTGGGGTTGATTAAGGGTAACCCATTGAAATTCCAGGACCTGGCGGACAAAGGGGTGTTATATATTACTAAGCCAGTGCTCGCCTGTATATATAGCGGGTCTGATAGGCTGGATCGTGCTCTCGCAAGAGCAGCCAAAATTGACTTTGCGCCCTGTGTTATTACTGGTATTACTGCAGTCTCTGGGGCCACCTTGACTACAGACGATGGCATTAATGCAAAGTTTCAGGCATATTATGAATCTCTATACTCCTGCAGGAATGTTAATAAAGTGAGGAGTTGATGCAGTATTTGGAGGATATAGATCACCTGACTCTGTCAGACGAAGTGACCTTGGCACTGGATGCCCCAATCATAGGGGAGAAGATCTCTGATGCCATTGCTGCACTGGCATCCGGTAAGGCTGCTGGGTCGGATGGACTGGGGGTTGAACTGTATAATGAATATAGCGCTGTTCTTGTTCTGCATCTATTGTATTGATGGGAAGAGCCCCTCGCTACTGGGTCCCTCCCGCAATCTATGCATCAGGCAATATTTACAGTCCTAGTAAAACTTGTAAAACCTCTGGGTGAGGCCACATCGTATCGTTCACTGTCGTTGCTAAATACGGATGCAAAGATCTTTGCGAAAGTCTTAGCAAACAGACTCTTTCCTCACATGGTGGACCTGGTGCATCCCAACCAGTCGGAATTCGCCCCGACTCGATCCACTTGGTTGTATCTCTGTAGGCTTTTTGGTATTATTTCCCAGATAGATCAGTGGGCCAGGGTGGGGGGTGGCATTCCTGGATGCCGAGAAAGCCTTTGACTCAGTGTCTTGGCATTATTTGATGAGGGTTGTATGTTGTTTTAAATTTGGGGTGGCCTTTCAGAGCTATGTCAAACTTCTCTCTTTCCGGCCTGTAGCCAGATTGAGGACCAATTCTAAGTTATCCCCTAGCCTAGTTCTACACAGGGGACGCGCCAAGGGTGCCCACTGTCTCCCCTGCTTTTTACGCTGACAACACAGCCATTAGCTTGGGTCATGAGGAGTAAGCATGGACACAGAAGGATACGGATGTCTGGACCCCCACAGGCCATATCTTTGTATGCAGATGACACATTATTGTATATTCTTGATCCGTGGGTAAATTTAGGTCCCATGATGGATGAAGTGCATGTCAGCGTAAACAAAATCTGAATTGTTTCCCCTGGTGGATGTCATACGTCCGATGCCAGATCCAATGGGATTCCTTTGGGTGAATGACGGATTTAAATACCTGGGCATCCGGGTCTTGAGACAACAGCGCACATTGTACGCAGACAATTATGCTGCATATATACACCATTTGGATGCTAAATTAAAGCTATGGACTAAATTGCCAATTTCCCTATATGGTAGGTTGTCCTTGTTGAAGATGCTAGTCTTTCCAAAATGATTGTACTTCTTCTGTAACACCCCGTTCTGGCCGTGCAGGACAGGGCCTTCTTTTCGTCCATACACTCTATAATAGCAGGGTTCTTATGGGGGTCTGGCATTGCCAGCATGAGCTTATGAGCTGGGAGAAGCTTATGAAACTACGAATGTGGGGGGAGGTGGGGCTTGGCTGCTCCTGATATTCAACTATACTACCTGGTCTCTCAAGCACAATATGTGGAATACTTGTACTCGCAGGGGCCTGAAGTTGTGCACTTGACACTTGAATAATACGGGGTATCTCCCATTAATCTCAATGCAGTAATTTTCTACCGACAAGTATAATGATTCCTGCACCTTTGACCCAGTTCATACCACTGTCAACGCTTGGGCCAGGCTGTTTCGTAGATTGGAGCTTACAGTAATTTTTTCATAAAAAGGTACCACTCTGGAATTTCCCTGGGTTGACTCCCACCTTTGATGTTGATCGACAGAAATCTTGGAGCGACAGGGTGGGTTGTTTGTGTCTCTTGATGACTTTATGGTCAAACTTGGCAGCACTGTGATACTGTAGTATTATAAGATACGTGTTCCCACATGAGCCAGAAACCCATCTGGTCATAGACAAAATTGTCACGTGCAAGGAGCCCAGGAGATTGGTATCCAAACTATATGGGCTGGTTCTGAATGCCTATCCCACAAAGAATAATGCCCGGCAGAAGTGGGAACATGACTTCGGAGATGAATTCATTGTTGTTCAGTGGCAGAGATAATGCACGCTCACTAGAAATGTGTTTCTCAGTGCACGGTATAGATTAATTCTGTTTAAGCTGTTAAGTCAGCTGCACTACATGCCGGCAAAGCTTGCTAAATGTACTTGTGGTGCTTTGGATGAATGTATGAAATGTGCCTATGCTCTGGCTGACACAATACACATGTTTTGGTACTGCCCGGGTATTGCAGGTTTTTGGGGGAGGGTGATGGCAACACTTCACGAGATACTGGATATCCCTCCTGCATTAATGCCTATCAAGTACGTCCTGGGGGACATAGGCAAAGTGATGGTTGTAGCCAGATGACTTTTTAATATATCATGTTAGGTAGCCAAAAGATGTGTGCTTTGCTACTGGAAATCAATGGGTTCCCCAACACATGTAACTCAGTTTAGGTAAAATACTTCATGTAAGTGCGTTTGAAACGATCCTGCAATACTTGCCTATAAAGAGTTAGGAAAGAGTTGGGCAGTGGTGATAAAGAAAGCAGTTCCCAGCCATATTAATTAAGGTTAGATTATAAAGAATGCATTGAAACTACTTCAAAACGCTCTAGGGGAAGACCAGAAAAAGTAGAAAGGCTATGACATGAAGCAGTCATGTTGCCACGTGATCTGGGTACCTAGACACAATGGGCCTCATTACGACCCTGGCGGTAAGGGGTTTACGCCAGCGTTAGCTGCGCCGACCCCTTACCGCCAATTACGAGGTCCCTTAGCGCCATGGAGCTTTTAACACCCGCTTTTAGCGGGTGTTAAAATCCATGGCGCTAAGGGACCATGGAGTTAATTACGCCACCGTAATTTACGGTGGCGTAATTAACGCCTTCCCCACTCCCATTATGCCCTATGGGGCAAAAATGGGAATGGGGAAGGGTAAATGGGGATTGGGGACTTACCGCCCCGCCAAGGTCGGAATGGGGCGGTAAGTCCGCCAACCACCATGGCGTAAACGTAGTTTACGCCATGGTGGTAAAGTGAAGGCCCAGGCGGTAACTTACCGCCTGGGTCGTAATGAGGCCCAATATAATAATACTTGCTAAATGTTGTGACTGCATGAGCAATTAATGGAAAAAACATGGTATATGGTAACAGTACCTGACTCTATGATGGCAATATCTAGAGAATTGCGTGAGTACTTACTCATGTGATGCAAATAGTTACCCAATGGGTTGAGTTCCTGGATATATAATGTTAACATCTGGAAAATAGTGTCAAGCCGGATGGATAGCTCATTGCAACCTGCTGGTTTTGAGAATGGAATAATACAATGCAATAAGTTTGAAAGCCTGGAGGCAAAGACAAGGCCCTTCATCATTCTGAGGGCAATGAATCGAGTCAGTGGGTCATAATAACACTGATAAATACAGAGCTTGGATGTGGTCCATTTACTGAAGCTCTATAAATACCAGCCAGTTAACATTATATGATGCACGTACAATGGCAACATGCTGAAATGCTTAGAATATTGTGCTTGTTGTTATCCAAAGGCAAAAGCTGGCCATTTGTGGGAATACTTGGCAATGATGTGAGTCTCTTACTGTCTGAGGGCAATACCAGTCATTGGTTTTATATTAACATAACTTGCCAAACCTATAAAATGCTGATAACCTGGACATGCAATTGGACCTCTAGGCAAATTGTGAATGTGCATGGGCATGTGAACTCAATAGCCACAGTAGCAGGAAAGAAAACCTTTACACTAGACACATGTCAAAACTGTGTGCTTTGTCATTAATTGTTGCTACAGTAATTGTTTTCTACCGTAGCACATATATTGTTTTCACAGTAAATTAAACGCACGCATCACCAAAGGAAGTAATCCTCTTCAGTGCAATCCACTCAGCCTTCAAATCCTCAACGTTTCCAAATATTGACCCCTTTGTTAAAACTTAAAGGGCGGCAGCAAACAATGTTTACAAACATTGTTTTTTTTCCATACTTAGTCAAACTGTTTTTGCCTCCCAGGAAAGAGCATAGTTTGACAAGGTGACTTCATGTTACCTGAGTACATGTTTACAGCCTTCGTCTTTCCTTTAATAGGTCAATGCATTCTTGGATAAAATGAGCGTAGTCACCTTCTAAAATACCATAAAATAAAGCCAATTTCTTCCCTTCTCATATTGAGCCTTCCATTGGCCATTTACTTTTGTCCCCTACCCCTGCCCTCACAACCACCTACTCAAGCATGCTATCTCTGGCCGTTTTGATTAATCCTGCATAGTAAATAAATACATATATAAGTAGCCCTTACAGTCCACCATATACCCAACGTTTTTGCAGTTTAGTTTTACAAAGAGATGCTAATTCAGGAGGTGGAAGCCTTCTTAAAAAACCTCTAAGCAAAGTATTAAGCCATTGGCTGCATCGAGAGAGGTAGACGGGTAAGGGTAGGGCAGGCTTTTGTCCCCTTCCTCCGTCCATGTCTGGGGTCTGTGCAGTGCTGTTAAAATGCAAAGACTCCCTGATCTCCCAGAAGGGAGATAAACAGGCTGCATGCTGTGTCCCTCGCCCCCAACTGTGCCCAGTGCCGTCACCCAGTTTGTCTGCCTCTAGAAATGGTGCTAAGATTAAAAAACAACATAGTTCTAAAATGGATCTGGTTGGCTTGATACCAAAATGAATAAAGATTTAGAGGAGCACAGTTGGGAAATATTCATTTTATGTCCACTGAGTATCAATCACTTGTGATAAGTTTAAAAGCCAGCATTATCTACTTTAGCACCAATTCCTATTGGTTAATTTACCGATCAAGATGACAGACAGCAAATATGTATCTCTCAAAGGAAGTTAGTTCCAGAAAAATCTGGGTCTTGAGCGCTCTCCTGAATTTCAGGATGATGGTTTCAATACATTGGGCCTCATTACAAGTTTGGCGTTATTCGTTTGGTAAATCCAGAGGAATACCACCAAACGGAATTAGTGTTACTGACACTTGGTCTGGTGAAATTACCGCCATATTACGAGTGCTGGTACGGCAGTGTTAGCCACCTTAGGAGTACATGAGGATTTTGCTGGAATTACTGCCAGCAGTAATTCTGCCAATTTTGGCTGAGGTTTTCCTCCACCTTACCACCAAAGTTGTAGTATGGCGGTGCGGTAATGAGGCGGAGTTACCACTTCATTACTGCCATTTTTCCCACACTGCCTTACTTGTAATGAGGCCCACAGAGAGGACGGAGAAAAAGTTCCATAGTTTGGCTCTGAGATAGGAGAAAGCTCTAGCTCCATTAATCTGTTTATTCATCTTGAGAATGCTGTGAAAGTCCCCACCAGATGAGGATGTTTTGAGGCCCATGTGGTCTTAGCGAGTAATAGGTAGTTATCCAGCAGTTGTGTGTGGAAGTTGGGGTGAAGGTGAGAAATCTCATGTCTGTTTTAAGCATGAATGTTAGTAGAATGGTGTTTGTGCAAGTGATTTCTCGCCACCTATAATTGGCTATAAATTCATGCATTGGTTTTTTAACAAACACAAGGTTACTAAGTCCAATAAAGCCCTGTATAACCTGTTACTGCTTGGGTAAATATGAACTCCTCTAATGAAATATGTTGACAGGTGTCACAGGCAAGCCATCCCTTTTCTGTAATCTGGCTGGTTGGAGGGTTGTCTGGAAGCCAAAATTTACTGTATGATCTATTGACTTGTGAGTTCTTGCCAGGGTTTTGACACTTTACACACAGTATGCAACATTAAAGAAGCATGCAATCTCTCTGTGCATCGATCACACAACTGTGAAGTGAGAGCATGCAGATATTATTTTAATGTGTTAATATGTACTCTAATATGTATCATATTCTATTGTCTATTGTAACACATACTGTTGACATGTACTCAGACATGATGTAGGTCACCCTTGGTGGATGGTTGCCTGACAAAGACTGGTGCCCGATAAGTTCTTTAGACTGTGTTCTAGATAAAACAATGCCATTATTGTAGATATATAGATTTAATTTTACCCTACAATGAATTTGGATTGATTTGGATAAACTTTATGAGCAGTGCATTTCTCACAGCAAATAAAATCCATCAATTCCTTTGCAAATGTATTCGCAAATTCCAGCATGCACGTTGTCACTTCTGGAATTCGTGCAATATCTACATTAAGCACTTTGTAAAAAGAAAGACATTTAATTTCATCCTTGGTGAAATTAACAGGATGTGTGAGCGCTGACTTCAAGCGGAGTGCCCCGGGTGTTTCCTGTGCTGGCAATATACTGCAATATGTGAACATGCTTTTTTTTCATCCATGTGTATAACAGTGAACTGTCTTGCCATTATCTGGGATCATAGATCATGGATGTCCACATAAGGTGTCTAAGTGTCTGAGATGATCTGGCAGAGTTGAAAAGTCAGATGACAGTCATTGCACGTGTAAGCCGAATGCCACCAATGTCTTATTTTATCTGGTGAAGAGGTATCACTGTAAATCTACTTCCTTAGAAATGAAGTGTCAATGAAATGTTGCACGTACCAACAATCCACTGGATAGAAGTGATGAACATTGACCAGACTCTTGACAGAAGTCAGTAAAAGGGTTGCACCTGTTACAAAGCTGCCTTGTGGGTTGACCTCCCAAAGCCTTCCACCCTGCCCGCTGTGCACCCAAGCTCTAATGCGTCATTTCTACATCGCCTTTCACCATTGATATGGTCACAATGCGGTGTAGGTTGAATGCCCTTGGAGGGGCCGAGGTCCAGCTAAGGAAAATTCGAGGAAGTGCTAGTATGCATGTGTGAAATCATACATCACCATGAGGCAAAGCACTTTGTCCTGTTTTTTTTTTTTTAGTCCAGTGTTATAGTTTTACAAAACATGTTCATTACATCGGTGGAGAAGCTGGACTTGGGTAGTTAAGAAAACCTTGTCCATCTCCAAATGCATAATGCCCTGTACACAAATGCCCCATTGCTTGTAACCTCAAGCATTTGCAGACGTTCACCTACCTTTTCCCGGAAGTGGCTGTTTTCCGCAGCAGCGGAGGTGAGTAGATTCAGCGCTTGGTTGACTTCACTGTTGTTTTCGTCCAGCAGCAAAGCCAAGGCCCTCAGGATCTCCTGCCGGGGAGGCAGGCTGCACGTGGAGGAAAACTCTGCGATATCCCCGAGGGGGGCTCCGTCTCTCGAAGACTGGAGAACCTGTACCATGAAAGCTGCAGATGGCAAGAGCAAAATAAAAGTAAACGAGGTCAGAGCTCTTTACTCCTTTTCACTGCAGCATTTCTCTCCTGTCTCGCCCGCAGTGCCCCTTTCAGCAACAGTGCAGGGGAGTTTCAGACAGCCACGGGTTTTTAAATCGCTACTGAGATTTGGTCTATAGCTAAAATATATTTGTTACTGTAATTGCTCAAAGCAACTCATGTGAAGTATTGATCCCTCGCCACTTTCCGCCTTTGTTTGTCTTTTGCGTTTAAGCAGTACCAAAAAGAGGTGGAAAGGGCAGCGCGGGCGCGGCTGAAGGACAGCACTTCATAACCAAAGATCGGGGGGGGGGGGGCAGTGGGGGGGGGCGGTGGCCACACGAGCTCTTTGGAACTTCTTGCTCGCTTGTGGCAATTAACAGAGGATTACATTTTTGCGATTCTGTGAAATTTACAGCGTAAAGATAAGAATCATTGTTAGCAATCCACAACACTTTGAAACTAGCAAAAGGCCCGTCGTTATCCTTTCCTGATGACCCCCTGACCCTTCCTGATTGTTAGATGTGCCTCTGGGCAGAGTTGCAGGGGCATACACACCTACAGGCAGGGTTGGAGTTCAACGGATTAAAGCCTGGCTAGACACCCGTCTGGGGTCACACCTGAGCAGCCGAGGAAATGGGAGGAAAGGGTCTAAAACATCACAATATTTTTTTTTTTTTTTTTTTTTTTTTACTTGTATATAATCAAAGAAAAGATTTTTACAAGGAAGCGACCTAAAAAGAAAAAAAAGTGGGAAGCATCTAGAGATTTGGGGACAAAATCAGAGTGTGTCGTGTGCATTAGTGGTCTCCAATGTTCTTTGTGGCGCGGACATCAGGTGCTAGGAGCCTTGCCACTGGAAGTGAATGGCCAATGGAGCGCCTAGGTTGCAGCGTTGATTTTGTTGAAGGCAGCTTCCATTATTTTGGCCGTTGCAGCAGCCCAGCGGGATTTTTCCCCAGATATCAGGCGGTACCACCATGTTTGCTCATCGATCAGTACTGAGTCGAGCCATAAGGGAGATAGAAAGGCTGTCCGAACTTGAGTTAAGGCGGGGCAGTTTAGGAGAAGGTGGCGAACGGTCTCGGTAGAGTCCGGAAGTTTACACAATCTGCATGTGGTATCGGTCGCCAACCTTCTCATCGCTAAGATTTCCCGCGTATGGAGCAGATTTAAGCGCGCTCTTAGAAATATAGAGCGAAGCTTTTTGTCTGGGAATCTCAGACAATACGCCATGGGAAGTTTCAATTTATTGTACGTCGGTGGAAGATGATTAAGGAACTTGGTTGCCGCCGCTTTGTCAGAAGTGTTGATCCAGTCTTGTAGTTTCAATTTTTCACTGACTCTTTGTGGGTTTGAGATCAGGTCATTTACTGTACAGTGCAAGTCTTCCAGTTTGGTTTTTTGAAGGTGAGTCCAATTTTGGACAGCCTTACAATTCGATGACTCGAGTTCTTGGCCGATGATGTTGGAAATTGGCAGGTCGTCTTTAATAAGAGTCTTCCTGAAGAGGGCCAATGAGGCCCCACTGACGGAGGCACTTAGTGATAGAAGGCCCAGATCTCGTCTGATGGCTTCGATTGGAATGGCTGTGGGTAGGCCTAGGAGCGATTTCCAAATGTAGGCTTCCAAGGCCCGCCACAGTGTGGACGGAACAGTGAACATGGCGTCCATGCCATAGGTCAGGGTCGGTACCATTTTGCCTTTGTAGAAATTGATGGCCGGTACTAGCGAGAATTTGCCATACTTTCTGTCGATCGCTCTTAGTTGAGATGTAAGTTGTTTAGTTTTAGACCACAGACGTTGTTGCATTGTGAGTTCCTTCGAGGAGCCATCGAAGGTCACACCTAGGTATTTGAAGTGCGAAACCACTTCAATATTGGTTTTACAGACTGACCAAGGTCGGGTTTTTTTCATGGAGCGGCCCGATCTGGAGAGGATCATGATTTTCGTTTTCGTCTGATTGATCTGAAGATTGTTGGTGGTCATGTAGGCTTCCAGATTGTCCAGCTGCCGCTGGAGGCCGATCGGGGTTTGATCGAAGAGAATCAGGTCATCCGCGTAGAGAAGGCGTGAGAGGGAACTGTTGCCAAACTTCGGCGGGAAGCTTCGGACCTGGGCTTCCGAGTCTTTGTAGTCCCCTAGGAAAGCCACGAACAGAGCAGGGGCTAGAGGGCAGCCTTGTTTAACTCCTCTGTGAGCGGGGATTTCTTTAGACAGTGCTCCCTGTCTGTTCAACCGGACACTGAGTGTATTGTTGGTATGGAGGGCTATTATTGGTAGTAGCACGTCTTTCGGACAGTTCCAGTTTTCCAGCTTTCTCCACAGTTTACATCTCTCAACTTTGTCGAATGCCTGAGAGAGGTCGATGAACGCCACGTAGACTGTGGGGGACCCTTGTTTTATTTTGGCTTTCAGAATGGTGAGTATGAGGATGTTTAATGCGGTGCCGCCGTTTTTCTTGAAGCCTAGTTGAAATGGGTCACTGCAGGGGGCCAGTTTCGCCCATCGATTGAAATGGTACAAGAGGAGTGACGCAAAAAGTTTACCCATTATGTCCAATAGGGCGATTGGGCGATAGTTTTGAGGCTCTTCCCTGCTTCCTTGCTTGAAAATTGGGATAATGATTGCTTTGGACCATGATGCTGGAATCTTTCTAGTGGACCGACAGTGGTCGAACAGAATACTGATGAAGCTGGACCATTCCAGGTGATGTTTCTTTAGGTCTATGTTCGTCAGGCCGTCTGGGCCCGGAGCTCGTGAAGATTTTAGTTTTAGGATGGCTGCACTTATGTCTGCTGGAGCTGACAGATCGATCCAAGGGGCGGCCGTAGTATCAAAAGACGTGTTAATGGTAGAAGGCGGGCTGGCGAAGAGATTGGTGAAAAATGTGACCCAGACTTGTTCCGGGACTGCGTTGATCATAGTTGAGGTTGTGATACCATGGGAGGCGTTTACCAGGGACCAGAAGTCCGCGGTTTTCTTTGACATTAAGACTCTCATCATTGATTCAGCGTTGTGCTGGTAAAGTGCGGCTCGGCGCGCTCTGATCCATGATTTGTAGATTTTATTTTCGTCTTTCCATCGGTCCCATGCAACCATGGTGTTATCAGCCTTGGCGCGTCTTCTGAGTAGTCTCAGTGCTTTTTTTCTTAGTGCTATTTGTTTATCATACTGATGAATATGGGCTTTTGGGGACGGCGGGCGTTGTTTCACATGATGCCTATGCTTGAGAAGCATAGGTAGGTAGTTCGGCCTTGGTGATGAAACGAGAACCGTTTCTGACTTAATGTCTGAGACGTACTGTTGAGTAATCATTTTGATGTTGGCCGATGACAAGCGGAGACGCGTTAGTTGGGGATTCGTTTCAATCGATGTCAGGTAACTCGGTGCAATGCGGCCGGATGAAAAACATCACAATATACTTGGCAAAGAGATCATGGCTGCAATTTACAAAGACAAAGGCTGTTGGAGAAAAATGCCCAGAGTGTAGCTGAGAACTCCTAGCGTTATTGTGGGTGGGCACATACTTGACTCCACTTGTGCTTTGCACTACGCATTCATCTTTTTGTTCAAGTATTCTTGCACGTATTCGCAGACTACAAACTTCACAACAGATTTTTGCGATTCGCTATTTGTGATTCAGTAACTTTGCACTCCAAATCCTTTTCTAGACCCCCTGATTGCAAATTCCTAGCTCGCATATTCGGGTATATTATGAAGGCTCTCTGTGCATTGCAATTGACTGGCACATTCACAGGCACATTTGCCATCTTGCCCTGGCCTCTCACCCTTTCAGGGCTTGCTTTCTTGAATAGAGCTGTATATATTTGTTTCCAAATAATCTAAATGATGGGGCTGGAATTAGCGTATGTGAAGGTGGATTTTCACCTGCAAAGTTGTATTTGCGAAAGTGTGACTTGGTACCGCGTTTGCTCATGCGCAGATGTCGGGACAAATGTACAGTACCACTTACCCAGCTAATCTCTCTGGAGGACTATTCAAGGAAAGTGCACGGTGGACCAATACAACTTGGCACCTTCCGATTTGAACTCATCCCAGAATTTCCAAGGAGACTAGATGAGGTGGAACTTAATGCACGGCAGGCTAATAAGGTACTTTAACATTGTAGGGCTTGATTCATGGAATTTTTTGCGCGGTGCAAACTTTGCACTGCAAAAAACACTTTGCACTTCTCCATGAATCAGGGTGAAGTGCAAAGTCAACTTGCACCGTGCAAAAAGTTCATGAATCAGGCCCTTTGAGTGTTTTTCTCTCTAGGGCGAGTTATTCTCCAAATTATTCGTAGTTAAGTTAACGGCCCAGTACATGCTTTCAAATAATAACAATGTGTTTTTAACAAATCTGTCAGATATCTCTTTTAGAGAGCACACTAACCTCAAACATGTTGATGCGTGATGAGGCTATTCAATGCCCGCTCGCGATGGGAACGCGTTCCATGTTTGATCAGACACGTGATATGAAATGCATTTGTGCATGTACTTAAGAGCTTTGCGTTTTTGTGGCCGAAATAAGATTCCTATATTTTCTGAGACAAAAAAACACTCCCCCGAAGGATTATTAGAATCCCAGAAATTGATCTATTGTTTGTATTCTAAGAACCGTTTATGCACTTTACAGCACTTTGAGCACTTTGTGACATAGCATGAGAGAAGGTCAGCATTTTAAAAAATGAAAACTATATTCTTGAGATGAACTCTCTTCATGTTTGCACCTGCTTTTTAGTACCTCTGTATTTCTCTCATGCATCCCTTTGCATTTTCAGCATTTTGTAGAACAAACTATTTGTTGTATAACTTGTGAGAAATGTAATTAGACCACATAAAAATACAAATTTGTATATCACACATATCTTCCATGCCCACACAGATCACTTCCACATACAGGTTTGCAGTCATTAGCTGATGAGACATGTGAACTACACTGGGGATGGCACCATTCTGTAACCCAGATGTCTTCACATTTGAAAAGCAGGGCATTCACAGTTGCAAGGAAACCATACAAGTATGAACTTTGATCGCTTGCACTACCTGTTTGAAAAGACTAGCAATTTTGGAATAAATGAAGAATATGAGAATGACTTACATTCAAGTCCATTCTGTGCATGTTTATCTCATTAATATTGGTTGTAGGGATGCTGATTGCCCACCTGGAGTTGGCCAATTAGGATCGAGGATCCTCTGCAAGCACCACATTCTCTAAGAGTTAGCATCTCACCTTCTTTTGCAAGCTGGACCAGATGGGCGCCTAGGTCGCTGACATTTTGACTGGTGAAGTAGTTGTAATACTGGAACACTGTTACAATCTCTGACATAAGACTGGAGGAGAGGAGTGGCTCGGAACGATCGAGAACTTGAGTCAGCAGGGTTCGGAAGGCTACACACGCAGGGAAAGAAGCAAAGTGTATCTTTAGTATTTTGTAGTTTCCCATTTTTTCAACTTCTAGAACTCTGAGTTCACAGCTGCAACCATCACATACTTGATTCTAGCCCTTTCTGCAATACTGGTTACACCTAGATGAGGCCAAATCCAGTTACCTGCTTTTGAAACAGACACTACTATGCAGGAATCTACAAGATTTATGGTATTCCAACATAAAGCAACCCAACACATCCACTGTAATTAATGCTATGTGTGGAGTGGAGTATATATACACATATATATACACACACACACATACACCAAGACTGGAGATCCCTCAGTCAGTTTTCATCTGTGTAGCAGGCTCATCTTCTCCACATGGTAGATCATACACAATGCGGCTCACATATAATTGAGACTGTTGTCAAGTATAAGAATCAGAGGCTAAAATGGCAGCTGTACCTGTATCTGCCAGCCCTGGGCACTCCTCGTTTATAGCTTTGGAATAGCCGGTATCGAGTTGCTTCATCATCTTGTCAGTGGAGGTGTGAAACACGCCGACAGAGCTCACACATCTAGTCCAAAAGGAGAGCAGGGCCGGCATTTTGTGGAACCCGGGAATGGCTGTGAAATAACAAGCAGGAAAGAGAACATTGGTTCAATTTTGTGTGAGTTCAGTAGCATCCCATAGTAACGGTCTTTAGAAAGATAAAACGTCAAATGAACTATTTCTTGGCTCATCTCGCATGAAAGGCAACAACCCCTGTGAGAAATAGGTGATTTAGTATTCTACTGAGCTTTAAAAAAAATGATAATGGAAATACGTATACTTGATCTGTATTAGCATTGCAACATACTCCTGTACATAGTAGAGGTTGAAAAGTTAAATCATCACATATTTAGAAAAATGTAATACTTGTAAATGTTTATATTTATACATTTGTAAAGCGCCTTAGGCCCAAAGGCAAAAGGGTGCACACATGACGATAACAGACAACACAACACAAGCCTTAATTCCAAGCAACATTAGAAACACTGGAAACATTAAAAGAAAAATAATAAAAAAACAGCATATACCAAACCAATAAAATCGCTAAAACCAGTAAAGCAAGGTGCAGTAGACATAGGTTAGTCAGCAGGATCAAATAAACAGAGCCAAACCAAGCCAGTACCATTCAAGTAAAAACTACATTCTTGAGGGGGTTTCTGAAAAGATAAAAGTGAGGGATTTATTCATTTAGTTGTGCACGGAGGATAGCACAGGGGTAACGCGCTGGTCTTGGAAGCAACACCACACAGAGCAACAGAGGTACGGATCCTGGATCTGCACTTAGAAACCAAACTCGGGTACGGTATTAGGCCTGTTATAAATAACCAATTAAATAAATACATGTATTTATTGTGCATGTGTAAGGTTCTTATACATCAAGTAAATTGTGTTTCAAAGCGATCCAGTCTTAACAAATAAGGAAACTTATTCCATAAAAACAGGGCAATGAACTTAAAAGAGCATCTACCTGCCTTCTCCAGTTTCACCCGGGGCACGGTGAGCAAGTTACTCTGGTTTGATTTCAACAATTGCATATATTGTTTCACCTGCATCCTTCTTTTAACATAAGCTGGTCTTGTGCAAAATATGCATTTGTGGGAAATAGAGAGGATCCTAAAATGTAAACTCTCTTTCATGGATAACCAGTGCAGTGCTCTATAAGCAGGTGTAATATGTGCTCTTCTATTGAGTTGGTTGAATATGCTGACCGCACTGTTCCGTAACACTTGAAGTTTAGCAATATTTTTCTGAGTAGTACGATCAATTTAAGCACCAATTATAGTGCGAGCAAGTGTAGCACAAATTTCCTTGGAGATAAAAGGGCTTATCTGGCAGAGCAACTTCAAGTAATAGGATGATGAAGATAAAGAGCACGTGGCCAAACAATCCCTCAAGATGAGTCAAAAGATAGGTGGTATTTTTCGGTTTATGTCGAAGTGTAGGGGCCGGCCTTTGGATGTGATCCTTAAGATTTATAGCACCCAAACTGCGGCCTCCACTCTGTACGGTGCAGCCATCTGGGGTTTCCAGAATGTGGCGGAAATCCAGAGAAAGGAGAGCAAGTTTTTCAAAAACTTGCTCGGGCTCCCGTCCAGCGCATCTGGAATAGCCATCCACAGGGAGTTGGGTGTGTAGTTTTGGGAAGATCAGTGGGCGTTGGCTCCACTTTTATTCTGGGTCAGGCTGTGGGCCAATGAGCATGCTTCCTTGTGTCATACCATTTTAGGCACGGTGCTGGGCAAATGTGGCTGGAAAAAAATCCCCTGGCTAGCGTATGTCTTTTCAACCTTGGGCGAAGCCAACTTAGGTGCCCTTTTTTCGCCTGATACACTCATTTCTAAGAGTGAAGGGACCGTTTACAAAGATATGTTGGGTGAAACCTTAGTAAGAAAAAGAACTTTGCTAGAGTATGGCCACAGAAAGGGTGAATTTCATACCAGCATTAGCTGTCTGAATGGAATTCAACCATATCTGCTATGGAGCACGCTAAAAAAGGACAGATGGTTGATCACGAGGGCAAGGTTTGATTGCCTTCGGCTGCAAGGTAACACCCATAATTGGAAGGGTTTTCCAGACACAGCGGGCTGCCCAGTCTGTGGACACTGTAGAGAGGATCTCTCTCATTTGCTGTTCTTCTGTACTGGGTATGTTGGTATTCGTAAACTGACACTGATTCCAGCTCTTAAGAAGACGTTGATCCGCACACATAGGGCTGCTCTTGTGTTCTTTTTGAGTGCCGAAACTGTATATACAGCATGGGCTCTTTTGACGTTCTTGAAAAGAGCAATGTATTTCAGAAATAGTATTCTAAAACTGCAAGGGGGTGAAGGTCTGTAATAAAGCCTAATAGCACCAGTAATGGGACAAAGGTTCCTGTATTGCTTTTTGTATGATCCCTTACTCAACTATTTTTTTTTTAAAATAGCCTTTGATGAGTTAACCATCTGATAATTAATTGTATCTGTGGAAATGTATATTGACTTTAGTTTTATGAATTGTAATTTTAAGAATTTTTATTTTGGATTTGTGCAATAATGTGTTGATTTGTCGTTTAATGGTTGTTTTTATACATCCGAATAAATTTGTTTTGATTGAGGATGATGAAGAGATCACTGCATTGCTCTGGTCCTTCATAGAGAGGGTGGAATCATAAAAGACACCCTTTGTTTTAATTCTTGTAAGAACAATAATACAACAATCCGCAATAGTAAAATTTGTATGTAGGTCAGGGAACCTGGAGAGTTTTTGCTGAGAACCAACCAGTAGGTGTTCAGTCTTGCCGTCATTTATGGACAGGCAATTATGTGCCATCCAAGTTTGGATCAAATCAAAGAAAGCATTTATTCTCGCAGAATCTACAGCATAATCACCAGAAAGTTGAATCAAAATCTGTGTATCATCTGCGTAATTCATGCATAGAATGTCTTGGTCCCCTAAAACATCCAAAAACATTTCAATAAAGATATTAAAGAGTGTGGGTGACGGACAAGACCCCTGCTGGACACTACAATGGAGCTCGACAGGGGGGGGCATGAATGGTTTGTGAAAGACTCTTGCTGATCTTCCCTATAAAAACAACAACACCCAATTGGACGCTTTTTTAGAGAAAAAAGCAGTGGACTGAACTCTGTTTTATTACATTTTAAAATTCACGAGGTGAAGGGCAGTTGATAAATCTAATGGAACAAGAAGAGAAATCTGCTGTTGTCCATGATTTGTGACATGCTCGCCTTCAATTCCAGAAGAGCGGATTCTGTGTTGTGGCAGGCTCTAAATCCAGATTGTCTAGATCCTAGCAGGTGATGATCTTCCGAATAAGCTTGTATCTGTAAGTAAGCCAGACGGTCTAATATCTTTAGCAGAACACACTTGTGATAGGCCTCTAATTTGTAGGAATATTCGGATCAAAAGTGCTCTTATTATCAATGGTGTGATCCATGATTGTTTGATGCATGCAGGCACAGAGGCCAACATGAACGAGGCATTCACAAATTCAGTGATCAAAGACGCAAGAACCGATGCACAGGTCTTTGCAATCCTGGAAAGCATGGATCCCCAGGGCATTTCGTTTGTTTTAAAGAATGTATCACCATTTCTACTTCCAACTCAGTTACTTCCTTGTAGTTAAAAGGTGATGGAGACAAGTGGATTGGAGATGAATAAGCTGAGGATGCCGAAAGTGTAGTCTGCTTCAGGGAAATGGCTGCTAAGCAGGCATACCCTGTCAAAAAGAGCCTGCTGAAGTTGACGCATAAATCCTGATCCTTAACCACTGATTCTAATGTTGGGTTTCTCAAGCACTCTCTGTATCAAGAATAATTCTTTTGAATTCAACGCAGCCTGACTAATACGGTAGTTCAAAGGCTCCTTCTTGGCTTTTATGACAGAGTTCTTATACTGAATAGCTATTAAAAGGTAAGACTTTTCTTCAGAGGCAAGCAGTGATTTTTGCCAAAGTCAATATGCTTTCTTGATTTTTGGACCCGCACACCGAGCAGGTCTTGAGTATACCAGACCTTCAGTGCCATTTCCCAGGTGGTAGATTTGCAGGTTCTTGACGAATCAATACTATCAAGAGCTATAGATAGTTTAACATTGTAGCATGCTGCTAGGTCTTCCGGCAAGGAAATAGTGACTGAAATGGTACTAGGAAACTCCAGAAAAGGCTTAAAAGACAGAGTGGCATAATCTTATGTAAAATAAATGGTCTAACCCTTAAAAATATCTTTGAACTAAGAGAACAAGTGAAATGATGATGCCAAGGTTTTGCAATGTCACCTTATTCTGAAAGCAAATAAGGTCCAATCTTTGACAGATGACAAAGAAAACAGTTACTTATCTGTGCCGTCACATGCTGGCCTTTTACACCCTAAATTGACTTTCAATGGAAGACAAACTTCATTGCATCAACACTAACCAAACTCATTCTGTACATCCCTGAGTAAGAACCCATGTATATTATGTTATGTTATCTTGCATTTGTATAGCGTTTACTGCCGTAGTTCCTGGTGTCGAAATGTTCTTGACTGACCGTATTCCTAGGCATTTAGCACAGCAATAGCATTGCACTTATGCCATAATCCACATAAAGCCACCAGACCCCATCTCGACCCATTTTAACCCCTTTACCCCCCTACTCTTTATTTATTTAATTAATGTTTGAATTGTTTTTCGGTATTATGGTCCACTCTGAAATGTACCACTCTGTAATGTTTTAGATATATTGACTGGATACCTTTAAACCTGGAAAATGTTTGGAAAAAGCCTCGCAACATTGGTAGCAGACGCCGGGAACAAGGGGAACATGCGGTGATCAAGGAGACCCCATGAAATGTAGACATCCACAGTGTCAGCAATAGTGGGACTTGGCAGACAGCCAGGGATGGTGTGCCATGCGGGAGTGTCTGGTAAAGCCTCTGAGCACCCCTGCTGATTCGGATGTTTGATCTAGCTGCTCTGAATTGATCCTTTGACAAGTTGTGGAAATTCAGGATGGCATTTCGGGTACCAGCTCATATTGTTGTGTGTTGATGACAGTGAGAACAGTGACTGTGTTGCATGGATTTACACAATTTTACATTTAGCCATAACAAAAGCCCTCAATAGGCGGCACGCCAATCACTGTGTCCTGTTAATCTAGTCTCAGCATTGGGGATTTGGTCTATGGCTGTCTACAGCTGGAGATGGCAGCACGTGTGCCTCTATCAGTGTTACACTCACCTGGTATCCACGGGGACGCCACCCAACCCTGGTTGGATGATTTGCACTCTCAAACCCTCTCCCGGTCCCTTGATAATGCCTCTGGTTAAAGATGGGTCTGCAATATAGGAGAGCTGGATTCAATACTAGATTGTCTTTATGTTTTCCCACCTCCCTTGGCCTCAACTCCTTCCTCCCCCTTGGGCCTTCTCCTCACCTTAATATTGTAAAAGGTGGATTCTCCATCCTGCTCCTCGTGGTAGGGGCGCGCAGATGTGGGGGCGAGCAGGGACCAAGTTACTTCACTAGTGCAAGCCCCCCTGTGGGAATCAGGCCTGCTGCGACTCTGTAGGTTTGCTGCTTTACAGTCTTTTCTATGCAGTTCTTATGTTCCGTTTAGTTCGAATAATAATTTCTTGCTTCTTTCCTTTTAGGTATGGAAAGGTATTTTGGTGTTGTCATGCAGTTTGAAGATGAGCATGGGCCGGTAGGCGAAAGCGCGGTGTGCGCGATGCTGTCCGGTGAGTAATGCACGATGCGCTGTGCTTTTTCGCCTTTTATATTGCTAACCTGTGTCTTTTCTCTCCTTCCAGGTTGCGATGTTCCTCGCAAAGCACCGTAATGTTCCAGCAATGATACTGACCAGGAGATGACTACCCAGGTAAGAATTGTGTGGCTTTCTTCATTCGGGAGGAAACATGAGTAAACGCTTACTAATGCTGTCTTTCTTTCTCCTCTTTCCAGGTTATGGTATTCCAGGATGCATGCGGTGCCGGATGATGGAGTTCGTACATTCAGGTGAGTGGAACTGAAGTCAGCGATGGATTGAAGACAGGATACTGTTCCAGGTAAGTTTCGTAGTGTTCTTTCTCTCTCTGTAGGTCCTTGGTTTCAGGTAATCAAAGAACTGGCATCAAAGAACTGGACACGGTGAGCGTTACGCTGCCCACAGCAGAAAAACGCAAAGCATGTTCTGCTGTTTGAGTGTGGCTTAAATAGTCTCAGGTAAGGTAATCCAGGTAATATAGTCCCAGGCCTTGCACACCCAAAGTAGTCCAGGTAAAGTAGTCCCAGGCCTGCCACACCCAAAAGACTAGACCTCATAGCGCAGTTCCTTGTAACTGAGCTATGTGTGTGCCTCCATGTTGGCTGAACCCCCCCAAGTTATATAGTCCCAAGTAAATAGTCTCATTCTAATGTTGGTCTTCAAGATGGTTATGAGCCTGGCACCAAAGGCGCCAGGACTGACTCCAAGAGAGTCTTGGATGAGGTTTTAAGGCCTTTGACCTGGCCCTAACTAGAAGGCTGACTTGCCAGTGAGGGCCAGGGGCAAGGGTCATGAGAATCAGCCATAGTCAATAAGTCGCGGATATTTTTGAGCTGACGCAATGTATGAGCCTGCGGCGAGAGATGGGTACGTTCTTGCAAGCATTTTTCAGTGTTCAATGGCACAGACTGCACACACCACGTCCACATCTGTGAATCTATGAGGCAAAGAGGGCCGGGCTCTTTGCCTATGCTTATAACAGGCTGGCTTTCTGGTGTACGTGGTCAGCCTGTGGGTCAAGGTACTTTCTCTGCTCAGTCACACGGACCATGACGGAGACATCCAAGATCTTTCCCACCTGAAAGGCATTGGATACATAATATAGAAATGCAGGCATCCTGGAAGATGACCGTTGATGCAAATATCTTTATCTGGGAAGCCCCACATAAGTAATGAGTGCAAACTTCCCCAGGACTGCTGTTCGGGTGGCCTACGTTCATCAATTCTGCTCCGACTGCAATAAGAACCCCATTTTAGTGGAGATGACATGTGCTCTTTTACACTCGGTCTGTCATTGGCAGGGGTGGTATTCCCCTTCCTGTCCAGGCAAGGATTCTCTCTCTGAGGAGAAGGGAGGTCTTGCTGGTCTCCAAGGCTCCAGTCCAGATGTGCTGGTTGCTACTAAAATGACAGGACTGGAGATCTGCTAATGCAGTAAGATTGTTTTTATTTTGTTATGTTGATTTATACTGCACACCGCTACCACCCAGGGGCAGTCTCCAGGCCCTCGTGTGGCTCTGCAAGAAAGGGGTGCAGGGAGGTTAGTGTGGATAGGATAAGAGGGTATGTTCAGAACTAGGGGCATGTGGGAGTTGGTGCGGAAGACCCTGTGTATTGTAACCATATGGGTAAAGACTCAGTGCCTCAGTCTTCAGTATTCATGATTTTTGGTAATTTTCTTGGCATGAAATGTGGCCCCTTAAACACACTCAACAGGAACAATCTGGTTGTTCACAAGTTTTTAAAAGGCGCATGCCGTGATCATAAGGGAATTTGTCATCTGCCTTACAAATTAAGAGATATATGTTTTATTTGTTTTCTTTGGCAGAAACACTAAAACAAAATTTCTTCGAATTCTTGATAAAAAACAGGGTGTTAGCCCTTTTCAAAAAAGTCTTGTTCAGTTTGTGTGTTGTGGTTTCATGAGAGACACGACTAAACAGGACTGCTGTCAGATATTTCTAGGCAGAATTGTTTTTTTTTTTCGAAAATATTGCCTTGAAAACCATGCCAAACGTGACAAACAAGAGGGAAAAATAACAGCAGTACTGAGCTACTCACCACAGGCTAACCAAATTTAGAAAGAGGTCCTAAAACTCTGCCTATTTTGAATGTGGGGGACACCACCTTGGAAACACCAAGGTTCGCCATGAAAAGAAGACGCAACCTGCTTTGATTCATACGTATAAAGAAGCAGAACAGAGACCCAACACTCTCTGGAACCAGACACCACTAACGGGACATACACCATGTGGTGGATGTAGTACGTGTGCCACCACAAAAAGATCACTAACCATCGACATTGGGTGGCACTACCCATGGACACAAAGAACACTCATGAATTGTAACAGTAACAACGTGATCTACCTGATAACGTACCCTTGCCAGAAACTGAATGTGGGCATGACCACATGACCCATCAAAACGAGGATGGCGGAACATAGTTCATGCATCGGAACCAAAAAACTGACTGCTCCTATGGTTGAACATTGTGTAGAAATACAACATGGACCAAACGACCTAACCTGGACAATTAATGAAAAAATATCCATACAAAGAAGAGGTGGGAATCTGTACAACTTTCTCTACAGAAGAGAACGGTTGCGGATCTTCAGACTAAAGTCAGACACCATCGGCTTAAATGAACCAACTAGCTGGCAAACGCTGGCCACCCTCTAAATATTCATCACACAGCTGCACAGACAAGGAGCATATATGATACCAATACCAACAGTGCCAGTCAAAAGTCTCACTAATAGTGGCTCTGCTCAAATGCTGACCTCCAGCGGATGACCCAAATGGGCGTGCTATGAACTCCACAACCACGGACAGCACCCCCCTCTGGATCACATAAGGGGAGACAAAGTGGGATATACATCCAGTCAGTAATGAATGAACACCTCCATCCGTACCTCAGGATACTGACCCTGACTCTTATTCTTATCCATACCCCCGGATACTATCCCGATAAACATAAAACCTTAGCAGGACTGCATAAATTGTGATGAATGTGACTGCAGCCCTGCCAAGATATCCAATACCAATATCCTTTTTAGTACATAGCATCAGGAAAAGATCTTGGTATATCCACGGATAGGCAGATCAACCACAAACCCTTCATGTGGTAAGTGCCCACCCACCGATAACATTATGTTTGAAAATTCGGTTCACAGACTCGCAGTACAAGCATCGTGCCACTGCGCATGTGCTTGTTGAGCGAGCGTCTTGCCCCTGCACATGCGCATGCGCATGCAGTGCACACGTCCCGCTCCTGCACATGCACACAAGCAAACATCACCAAATAACAACAGTCTGGACGGAGCAGAGGTGGAATCCAGTGCGGTACACTCCGGACCAGAGAGCAAGCAAGACGATCAGCAGTACGCAAGGTAAGAGATCTTACACTTAATATCAGTGCATTACGACCCTCGAGGCTGCCGGATGCCGTAGCCGACATCCTGATAGAACTAATCAGTTTCAGAGGGGAAAGCTGGTCCACTTTCTACACACATATATCTACTGACGAGTATCTAGAGACACCTTTTTCTGAGCATGTCTCTAGCACATTTGTAATGAAGAACACTTGATAAAATGTAGAGGCAACAATGAGTATACCAAAAATATCCTAGTAGTGCATTTAATAATTATTCTATGTACTATGGAATCCAATCAATGTAGGCATCCGAAGGAGACACCCAATCACTCTAACCACACCCTTCTAAGAACTACTGTCTAAGAGTCTCAACTAAACAAGCAGGGTAAGCAGTTCACACTTCCTCCTGTTGGGCTTGCCACTACCTAGTGGAAATTCTTGAGACATAGGGCCTCATTACACGGAAGGCGGAGGACCAAGGTCCATGCCGGTAAAATACCGGCACCGCCTTGGTGGAAACGGGAATTACCGCACCATTCCAAGGTTGGCGGGGCGGTAATTCCCCCTTCCACCACTGCCCTTCCCCATTCCCATTTTTACCCCGTAGGGCATAATGGGAATGGGGAAGCTGCTAATTACGGCACCGCAATTTTGCGGTGCCGTAATTAGCACCAAGGTCCCTTTGCGGGTTAGTTTTTAACGCCTGCAAAAAGCAGGCGTTAAAGCACCAACCCGCTAAGGGACCTCGTAGTAAGGCGGTAATGGTTAAAGGTCACCGTTACCATTAACGGTGACTGTTAACCATTACCGCCTTCCGTGTAATGAGGCCCATAGAGATCTAATTTTGTCATGTATCTCTTTTCTATACCCCGTACCCCTCCCCCCATTATTTCTTCTTTACAAGTGGGGTACCTTGTTAGATCAAATACATACAGCTGAAAATAACACAAGCAACACACAGAAACGGGCTGCAATCTAGCACTGAACAAAGTGGCGTAATTTCATTTGTCCACTGAAATCGGTAGGCTTTTTCTGGTCTTTTCAGTAAATATGTACCTATGACATGCTGAAAATCCGTGTATAGATCCTTCCAAACAAACCCAGGAAGGAGTCAGAGAGAACCACTGGCTGAACCCAGGAAAAGGGAAAGCACACTGTGGAGCACATGGGGTAGTATTTTCGCAAAACTACAATTCTGCCTAGAAATATCTGACTAGTCGTGTGTCTCTCATGAAACCACAACACACAAACTGAACAGGACTTTTTTGAAAAGGGATAACACCCTGTTTTTTATCAAGAATTCAAAGAAAATTTGTTTTAGTGTTTCTGCCAAACAAATAAAACGAATAAAACATACATATCGCTTCATTTGCAAGGCAGATGACACATGCCCTGATAATCACGGCATGCGCCTTTTAAATACCTGTGAACAACCAGATCGTTCCTGTTGAGTGTGGTTAAAGGGACACATTTCGTGCCAAGAAAATTACCAAAAATCATGAATACTGAAGACTTTTTTGTGTGACAAATCGATGAGGGAAGTCTCCAGGTTGAAACCCTGAATAGTCCCAAAAGGAGCTTTGCCTCTTCCAGTCCAAACATAGTACCCGGAGTCTGACTCCCAGGCATCTGGGAAAGAGTGGATTCAATGAAGTGCTGAAATTGAGAGACATGTTCAACAATTTTAGAAAGCAAAGAGCAGGCTGTCTATTTGATTGGCTCCTACGCCCTGATCCCAGCTGCACTTCCTTTCCCTTCCCGCCAGACTCATTCCTTCTCCGGCCATCCACTCCGCCAGACTCATTCCTTCTCCGGCCATCCAATTACATGGTGTAGGACTTTGTAGCCCTGGGAGGTCTGAAGGTTTATCCTACCATTATGGAAAATGTGAGCTGTGGCCAAGCACTCTGAAATATACTTCCACTTTCAATTAAACAGGAAGAACAACCACCTGAAATCAAATGACTTACACCCCACAATTCTGCTTATTAAGGCCTACCAGTTTGTGCTTAACCCTCTGAGGCTAGGATTCCCAGATGTGCACCCTGAAGCAGTCATTAGGGCTGCATGTACCCACATTATTGCACCCCCTAATGATAAAAGAGACGTTTGACTGAATATGACACGCAGTCACCTGTTTTAAAAAGACACGTGTTCACCACACAAATGTTCCATCACGGGACACAGTAGGATATTCATGAATTAAAGCAACACTGATTGTGAGGAAGGAAAGGCCCTGGAGGAAGAGTCTTTGGCTGAGGATGTGGCTATTGATTATTGAATGATGACCGAACTGTGAGGATCTACTTGCCATTACAATGAATGACACGCACTACCGTTTAAACAAAATATATACGTATTCATCACCTTCCAATGCAGTTGCCATGGTGACTGTCTTTTTCGCCAGTTAATGCCCTCCATAATGGGGCATACAGTGAATCAGAGAGCTTTCCATCCCATAACATGCCACATACTTTAGGTGTATCATTATAAGCCTGCCCAGGCAATTAAGACACGCCGACAACTAAACAGTTGCGCAGACTCGTTTGCTTGGTGAGTATTTCATTGGGGTTTGCTTAACAATCTACCGTTGACAGACATGCCCTTTGTGCAGAGTTCAGTATAGGCCAAGGGCATGCCAGAGAGGGCCTGCTGCCTTACAAAAAAAGAAGAGGACATGATGTCACCGAACCACCCCCTACCACAAGTAACGATTTAGACGCTGAGTTCCAGCACAGTAACTCTCAATGATCTAAAGCTAATCCTCGGAAAATCTCTGCTGCTTGCATTCAGACTCGCTGAACACTGCTTTCCCTTCACAGAGACAAATGCAGGGCGCACTGTTCCAGGGCCTGTCTCGACACGCTGCGTTGGGACGCGCTGTGGCGCACATGTTTTTAACCAATAAGCCTGGTCTACATGAGAGGGTTCAGCATTATGCACTCTTATTGTTCTGAAGCCCCAATTGAAAAGGTATTATTCGCAAGAATAGACACGTACTTAGGGTAATCCCCATGAAGCTGCTTTGGGGCCTTTCAAACCGTGTTTCTGACGGAGCACAGACTCTTCTGACATACCTATGTCAACTGTCCATCCACTTTAGGGAAACAACATATGTATCATCTCTTAATCCAAAGTTTAATGTCAACCCCAGTGTTAATAGGCGATGTGACCCCTGCGTTTTACTCGTATGGGAGCAAGACCAGGCTATACGTTTTATTCTGCCATATTTGTTTCTAAACAAAGGACGTTATGGAAAGTTTTGAAAGACTCAAGCTTCTTTTACTCAGGAAGTAAGTAGAATCCTTAATTATAGGAGTCCTCTTGTATGCTGCTGATTACAGCATGTGGTATAAAGCATATCAAATTTGTTGAACAACGTACATGTATGCCTTTTCTAACAGTGCATCTTCGGGGGGGCAGAACACTGTCTAGTTTCTTTTATTCTGATGCAGGATTATTTCCTGCATTCTCAGATGAGGGTACAGCACTGCGAAGTCATACCAATGGCAGGTCTGCGCTATACTGCAATTAGTTGTTTGCATGCCAACTAATTTAGTTTGCTGGACCTTTTGGCGTAGCATCCCAATATTTAATGGTTTTGAATGAAATGTATAACGCACTTAAGCCCAAATGCTGTGCATTACAAAGGAAGTCTTATCAAAAGTACATGAACAGAAAGTGGGGGTGTGGGGGTGAGGATGGGGCAAACAGTTTGGTGTCAAGATATTCTCAGAAAGGAGCCTGGGTAGAGGCAGAGTATAAGCACAGGGGAGAACATCCCATAGTTTAGGGTCAAGAAGGAAGAAGGGAGTAGTTTCTTACCTGTAACTCCATTTCTCCAGCGTTGGTATCTTTCATGGATTCACATGCTTAGAATATTCCCCGTCGTCAGACTGGGAACCCTCGGTACACATATATAGTCGTTTTCTATAGGAAAAAACTTCCGACACTTGTGTGTCCTATCCACATTTACATCCTCCCCGGGGACGTCCATGCACGCCCCATAGGACGTATGGTATATAAGCCCCGCCCCCGCGGGTCCCGTCAGATTTCGACCCCTCCAAAGAAGAAAGGGGGAACCTGTTTATGCACATATACATTGCATTCCGGGGAGGCTGGTGGGCGCATGTGAATCCATGAAAGATACCAACGCTGGAGAAATGGAGTTACAGGTAAGAAACTACTCCCTTCTCCAGCATTGGATCTTTCATGGATTCACATGCTTAGAATAGATTGTATAGCAGTATCCTGGAAGAAGGAGGTGAGAATGCAATGCAACATACATTACAAAATTAAACCACTCCCAGTCCGAATATATATATATATATATATATATATGTATATATATATATATATATGGGATACATTACTCACCGTAATCGTATTTCTGATGCTTGTATCTGCTTAGATTCACATGCTGTGCATAGGCCGACATCTAGTGGAAGCTGCAGAGTATTACAGTTTGTTTTTCGAAACTCGAAAAATGGGCGTCGACACAGGCGTGCCAGTAATACTATCCCTAGTGTGACGTCCACTGTACCCAAGATCCCTCACGCGTCTAGGATCCTCAGATTGTATTTTTTCTGACATGAGGAAGCATGAGGAGTAGCGTGAGTACAGATAATCCAAGCAGATAGACAGAAAGGTAAGACTACAAGCAATCATGCGCCTTCTCTCGGAGGGGAGGAAGGGTGGGTCGCATGTGAATCTAAGCAGATACAAGCATCAGAAATACGATTACGGTGAGTAATGTATCCCTTCTGAGGCTTGTGGAATCTGCTTAGATCACATGCTGTGCATAGATTAGCGAGCAGTACCAGAAGAAGGAGGTGGGATGTGAGAAGGGTCATGAGCAAACAGGTGTCTTAGAACCGCTTGTCCCACTTGTGTATCTGTCTTGGAATGAGTGTCAATGCAGTAATGCTGAGTAAAAGTGTGAATAGAGCTCCAAGTAGCTGCTTTGCAAATGGTGTCGAGGGGAAGATTTGCAATGAAAGCCAGAGTGGCCCCAATGCCTCTAGTAGAATGGGCCCTTGGCGTAAAAGGCAGAGTTTTTTCAGAAAGAGAGTAACACAGCTGTATACAGTTGATAATCCACTTCGAGATCGCGCCTTTAGAGACGCGATCCCCCTCTCTGCCTGTAGCTACGGAGACAAACAGTTGATCTGTTTTCCTTAGCGGTCTGGTTTTATTTACATAGTAGAGGACCGCCCTACGCACATCAAGGGTGTGTAGTTTCACCTCAGCTGAGCTTTGCGGGTTCTGGAAGAAAGCCGGAAGCTCGATGGACTGGTTTACATGGAACTTAGATATAAATTTAGGTGAAAACCTAGGGTGTGTGCGTAAAACCAGTTTGTCTTTGTGGATAGTAAAGAATGGATCCTGCACTGACAGAGCCTGAATTTCACTGACCCTTCTTATAGAGGTAATGGCTACTAAGAAGGCAGTTTTATAAGTCAGGTGTTTGAGACTACTTTTATGCATGGGTTCGAAAGGGGGGCCCATGAGCTTAGCTAGCACCACATTGAGGTCCCATCCTGGCGGTGGGTTCGAAATAGGAGGGTGAAGTCTCTTTACTCCTTCCATGAAGGCTTTAACTACTGGTACTTTCCACCACGATACTCCGTTATGAGATGTGGTGTAAGCCCAGAGGGCTGCCAGGTGTACCTTCAGAGAATTAAAAACCAAACCTGCGTCCAGCAGGTGGAGCATGTATGTTACAACGTTGGAAGGAGTGCAATCAACTGGGTTGATTTGTTTATTCTGGCACCAAATAACGAATCTCTTCCACTTGTCAAAGTAACAGTGCCTTGTGTTTGGTTTCCTGGATTCTTTTAGGATGTCCATACACCTCTGTGGTAAATTGAGATGGCCAAACTCTATGACCTCAGGAGCCATGCTGCCAGGTTCATTGAGTTGGGTTCCTGGTGCACTGTTTGACCTTGTTGCTGGGACAGTAGGTTGTACCAGGCTGGGAGTTTGATGGGCTCGCACACCGCCATCCTGCGTAGGTGTGGAAACCATGGTTGTCTCGCCCACATGGGAGCAACTAGGATGAGCGTCATCTATTCCTTGTTCATCTTGTACACCACCTTCCTGATGAGAGGAGTTGGTGGAAAAGCGTACGCAAACATCCCTGACCAGTTCATCCACAGGGCGTTCCCTTGGGAGTCTGGCTGGGGGAACCTGGATGCAAATCCTGGGCATTGTTTGTTTTCGCTTGTGGCGAATAGGTCTATAGTGGGGAAACCCCACTGAGAGAAGAGATATTCTACGATATCTCTGTGAAGGACCCATTCATTTTCTTCTGGGAGGGAGTCTCTGCTTAGGGCATCCACTAGGGAATTGAGCTCCCCTGGAACATGTTGTGATGACAGGAAGATGTTCCGTCTGAGTGCCCATATCCAGATTTTCTGGGCAAGCTTGGACAGATTTGGCGAACGAGTCCCTCCTTGTTTGTTCAGATAGAACATGGCTGTCGTGCTGTCCGTCCGGATTTGCACCGACAAGTTTAGTAGATGGGGCTCGAACGCCCGAAGCGCTCGGAATACTGCCAGAAGCTCTAGCAGGTTGATGTGGTTCTTGGCTACTGAGTGAGACCAGAGACCCTGAGCTGTGTGGTGGAGAAGGTGAGCTCCCCACCCAGTCAGGCATGCATCTGTAGTCACCACTGCCTGTACTTCGGGATCGTAAAAGGGTTTTCCCCTTGCGAGATTCTCTCTTGTCCACCAGTGTAAGCTCTGTACGAGTGTTGGCGAAACGACCACTAGATCGTCCCACTGACCACTTGCCTGAGACCACTGTTTCGCCAACCATTCCTGCATGGGATGCATGCGCAGACGCGCGTGGGGGACCAGGTAAATGCATGACGCCATCATGCCCAGTAACCGCATTGCTTTGCGTACCGTTATTTGTTGACCTGACTGATAATGTGGAATTTGCAGTAGTATATTCCGAATTCTCTCTTCCGAAGGGAAGGTCAACCCTTTCTGAGTATCTAGGATGGCTCCTAGGAACTGTTTTGAGGTGCTTGGCACCAGACTTGACTTCTTCTCGTTGATAGAGAAGCCTAATTCGTGGAGGAGGTCGATAGTCCTCTGAATGTTTGACCTGCAAATTCCTGGGGTTTCCCCCATTATTAGCCAGTCGTCCAGATAAGGGTACACTGGGATTGCCTCCCTGCGTAGGTGTGCAGCTGCCACCGCCAGTACCTTGGTGAATACCCTTGGTGCTGAAGCTATCCCGAAGGGCAGTACCTTGAATTGGTAGTGGCGACTGTCCACCTTGAAGCGCAAGTATTTTCTGTGCGCTGGGAGCATGGAAATATGAAAATAAGCATCTTTCATATCCAAGGTTCCCATGTAATCCCCCCTTTTTAGTAGGGGGATTACCTCTTGTAGCGTGGTCATACGGAATTTTTGGGGCTTGACATACTTGTTGGCAGGCCGTAAGTCCAATACTGGGCGCATTGTCAGATCTTTCTTTGGCACAAGGAAGTAAGTTGAATAGATACCCTTGTTTACCTGGTGTCCTGGGACGAGTTCTATCGTGTCCTTTTCTAGCAAAATGGCGATCTCCTCGAGAAGGACCTTCTGATGTTCTGAGGAGTGTATTCTTTGTCGTGGAGGGTGGTTCCGGGGACGCTGCAGTAATTCTATACAATATCCTGTGGACACTGTTGACAGCACCCATCTGTCCGAGGTGATCCCTTCCCAAGCCTGGGTGAAGTTGGAAATGCGTCCCCCTACTGGGGTTGCGTGAGAAGGGACCCTGAACTGAGCGTCACTGCTTTGGTGGAGGCGTGCCACCTCCCTTGTTGGGGCTGCCTCTGCCTCTTCCACGACCTCTCTTGTTACCCCTGCCGTAACTTTGGGTAGACTGCTGGTTGTTGTTCCATTGTGTACCCTGTCCTTGGGCATAGTTGCCTCTTTGTGAATTTTGGCCGCGTGGGCGACGAAAATTACTATTCCCCCTCTGGTTAGGGGGTTTGTTGGTAAGCTGGCTAAGGGATTTGAGAGTCTCGTATTCGTCCTTGGCATTCTTAAGTGCGTCTTCGACCGCTTTCCCAAACAATAGATTGGGTTCCACCGGCTTGTCTATTAAAGAAGCCTGGGTTTCTGTTTTGAACCCCGACTGCCATAACCACGCATGTCTCTTGATAACAGTACCTTCTGCTATCAATCTTCCTGCGTTGTCCGCGGCGTCGAAAGTTGCTTTTAATATGCAACCAGACACGGCTCTCCCTTCTGCCGAGATCCGAGCCAACTGGCCCTTTAACGGTTCAGGAGCAGAGGCTATGAGCGCCGCGACCTCTTCCCATTGATGGCAGTTGTAACTTGCCAATAGGGTGGTGGAGTTTGCAATCCTTGCTTGGTAGGCTGACGTTGAGGCTACCTTCCTGCCAACGTACAGTTTTTTGCTCTCCTTGTCGGGAGGAGCTTCTGACGATGATAAGGGTGTCCCAGCCCTCTTCCGAGTGTTGGTAACCACTAGGGAGTCTGGTTTAAGATGTCCTCTTATATAAAGAGGGTCAGACTGGGCTGCCCGAAAAAGTTTTTCGACTCTGGGGTTGACGGCTCTGGTGAGGTTAGGATTCACCAGGGATGGATCTATTCTACGTTGGATGGATTTAAGGATAGGGATGGTCTGAGCGACCGGCCTCCTCTCTCCCACCAACTCTTCTGCGAAGTCCCTTTCCTCCTGTACACCGTGGGTGTCGATGTGAAAATGTTCTGCTGCGCGAGCGAGAACTTCATTGAGGAGGGGCTGGTTATCAACTGGCGAGTCGGTAACTGGGGCTTCGCTCTCTACCGGGGAATCTACTCTGTAAATTTCCTGCTCATCTTCTACCTCCTCCAGGTCCTCATCATCCGCATAGTATTCAGTCCCGGTCTGTTTCTCCATAATTTCAAACTCCTGGTCCCCTTCAGGGAAAGGCTGGCCTTGGTATCTGGGGTGTGGAGTAGAGTATGGAGTAGAGTAAGGCTGCACCTCGAAGGGTACAGGTCTTTCGAACCGGGCCTTTTTACTTAGGGGGATAGGATCAGAGGAGCCTGAGGGTGTGGCCCCTTGAGGGTCATACGAAAGGAAATGTTCTGGGTTTTTGTCATAAAAATCAGCCAAGGAAGACATCCTTGACATGACCCTGTCTATGTCTTCACTGGACCATTCTTTGGAACGGGGTATGACTTTAGTAGGCAACTTGTCTGTCTGCTTAGGGTGGAAGGATGGTCTTACAGGAGTGGAAGGCTGTGCTTTCCGCTGTTTCCCCCCCTCCCCGTGCGTGGAAAAATGTTTTCCCTGCCCCTTGGAGGCCCCAGAGACTTTCAACGCCTGGCGTCGAGGGTCGGGAGAGGTAACTGTGTGTTTCGAGCGTGGGGCCTCGCTGGTGTTAACTGAGGCCTCGGTCTCCTGGAGCGCGGCCTGGGGGTGGAAGTCGTCTTCGTCTTCCGACGATCGAACTTCCGTTAATCTAGGGAGCGAGGCACTCTTGGCAAGAGTGGATGATTGCCTTGCGTCATGAGGCGATCTCGATCGAGAGCGCCCAGAGGACACCGAGTTGGACCGTTCTATCTGTGCCTCTTTCCGAGAAGTCGACGTCGTCGAGGTTCGGTTGGACTTAGTGTGCTTAGTGTGTGTAGGGTGTGTAGCGCTTGCGTCGCCGGGGGTCTTCCCCATAGCCGCCCTGCTGGACAACCTTCCGAGGTCGGGGACCTGCGCTCGGCAGTCTTTAGACGCCGTAATGCCCTCGCCGTCCGAAAGTACGGCGTCGCTGCCATCGCTGAAGGCGCCCTCCGCTGCCATGGCCGCCTGCCTGGCGTGGTGGGCCCAACGCTTTGTCGAACGGTCCTTAAGTGTCTTAGGCTTAAACCTACTACACGCTCTGCAGTTCGCTTCAGGGTGGTCCCTCGGCAAGCAGAGATTGCACGTGGCGTGCCTGTCGACCCAAGGGTATTTGCGGTTGCACTTGGGGCAGAATTGGAAAGGGGTACCCTCCATACGCACCTTGAGGCAGCGGGCTGGTAAGTGTAGGAAATATATAAGGTGTACCTATATACCAAGAGTGAAGAGTATGTACCACCCCCCACTCTCCCTACTTGCAGGGCCGAGGCCAGCGGCCTACTAGGCCCGGGCCGAGGCCAGCGGCCTTCCGAGGCCCAGATCTGTCGTGCAGCAGCCGACGGTCGATGTCTTCTCCAGCCGTCGTCGAGTGTCAAGGGTCGACGTTGGGGTGGGGAAGGATGTCAATAAATAATTTTAAACTTCAATAATTAGCAAAAGTATGGCTAAGGCCAGGGGACTCCGCAAGATGCTTCCGACCAGTATGGCGGAAAAAAACAATCTGAGGATCCTAGACGCGTGAGGGATCTTGGGTACAGTGGACGTCACACTAGGGATAGTATTACTGGCACGCCTGTGTCGACGCCCATTTTCGAGTTTCGAAAAACAAACTGTAATACTCCGCAGCTTCCACTAGATGTCGGCCTATGCACAGCATGTGATCTAAGCAGATTCCACAAGCCTCAGAAATATATATATATATATATATGCACGTAAGTAGTAGCATATTTATATTAAGGCGATACATCCAGGAAAAACCAAACATCGGCAAGGTAAAAGACCACAGTTTCACCATTTGGCTTACCTCATTGAAAAAGATGGCGCAGCACTGCCCTCCCCATCTGTACTTCATCCGCATGCTGCCTTTCCAGGCAGTAATGGCGTGTGAACGTGTGTGGGACAGACCACGCCGCCGCCTGGCAGATGTCTGTCAGAGGAATTCCTGCCCATAGCGCCGCTGATGAGGCTGTCGATCTCGTCGAATGGGCTTTAGGGTTCCCTTGTAGGGGTCTCCCGGCCTTGGAGTGAATAAAAGCGATTGCCGACAAAACCCATCGGGCCAGTCCTTGCTTGGAGATTGCCCTTCCTCTCGTCGACGGACCATATGCAATGAACAGCTGTCTGGTAGTTCTGAGTTCTTGCGTTCTTTGCAGATAAAACTTTAACGCTCTTTTCACATCGAGCGTATGAAGGGCCTTTTCCGCCGTCGACGAAGGGGTCGCAAAGAAAGTAGGGAGAGCAATGGTCGAGTGCTTGTGATAGATCGTCGTTACTTTCGGGATGAAAGTAGGATTAGTTGCTAGTATCACTTTATCTTTAAAGAATCTCATATATGGAGGGTCTATGACTAATGCTTGTAATTCCGACACTCTTCTAGCTGACGTAATGGCAATTAAGAAAGCCAGCTTCCACGATAGGAACTGCATGGATGAAGAGGACATTGGTTCGAAAGGGGGTTTCATTAAAGCCGCCAACACCACATTTAGACTCCACGACGGTGGGAACCGTTTCGTAGGGGGAAAAGTTCTAAAGAGACCCCTCATGAAATGTTTCACCAGTCTGTCACTGAATAATGGTGAAGACTGTCTCCTCCTCGTAAACCTTGAAATGGCCGCCAAGTGCACTTTGATGGACGATGATGACAGCCCACTCTCAGCTAGGTGAAGAAGATACGGAAGAATTTGTTCAGGGGTTACTTCTAAAGGCTGAATTTCGTGCTGTGTTTGACACCACGTACAGAACCTTCGCCACTTGCATATGTATGATTTGTTAGTCGAAGGGGCCCTAGCCGCCTGCAGAATTCTCCGGCAATCCGACGAGACTTTCAAGCTGCCAAACTCTGAAAAGTCAGGAGCCATGCTGTTAAGTTGAGGCTGTCCGGATTGTGGTGCCACACCGATCCCTTGTCCCTGGACAGTAGGTTCGGCACTTTCTGGAGAGATATAGGCTGTTCCAACGACAGATGTAGGAGGTCGGAAAACCATGGTTGTCTCGGCCAATACGGTGCCACTAGAATGACCCGGCATTTGTACCTGCGAATCCCCTGGATTGTCCTCCGTATAAGGGGGAATGGAGGGAAGGCGTACAGGAATTTGTCCGTCCAAGGAAACGAGAACGCTTCCCCCAGGGATCCATTTTGAGGCCATCTGCTCGCGAACTGTTCGCATTTCCTGTTTTCTTTCGTTGCGAAGAGGTCGATTGAGGGGGTCCCCCACCTTTCGAAGATTATTTGTAGCTGACCGGCGTCCAGCTCCCACTCGTGTATTTGAGCCATTGTCCTGCTCAGGGAATCCGCTTGCACATTCTTCACACCCGGGAGATGGTAAGCCACTAAGGATATGTTGTGTTTCAACGCCCAGTGCCAGATCTTTTGAGCTTCCGCCGAAAGGGTCCTGGATCTGGTGCCGCCTTGCTTTATCAAGTAAAACATGGCTGTCGTGTTGTCTGTCAGCACTCTTACTTTTGATCCTTTGATGTGTGGAAGGAATGATTTCAAGGCCCATCTCACTGCCCTCAGTTCCAGCACATTGATGTGTAGGTGCGATTCGGTCGAAGACCATCTGCCCTGGGTTTGAAGATCGTTCATGTGTGCTCCCCAGCCCGTCAGGGAGGCGTCCGTGATGATGGTGTTCTGAAATTCCGGCTCTTGTAGAGGAACCCCTTTGTCCAGGTTGTGAAAGATTTTCCACCATTGGAGGGATCTGATGACACCCTTGTCGTCGACGGTTATCCTGTCTGACCACTGGCCCGTGGCCTGTTTCCATCTGTCCGACAGGAACTCCTGTAGAGGCCTCATGAACAATCGGCAGTTTGCTACTAGGTGGATGCACGAAGCCATGGAACCCAGGACTGCCACATATTTTCTCACGGACAATGTGCTCTGTAGGTGAAGTTGACTCGTCAGTCGTTCGATCTTCACTATTCTGTCTAGGGACGGTTTCACTATTCCCGGGTGGGTTTCGAATTGAGCTCCCAAGAACTTCAAGCTCCTTGAGGGCTTTAGAGAAGACTTTTCAAAGTTCACTGCGAACCCCAGTCGTTGCAGAAGTTGTAAGGTGGCTTGTACGCTGTCGTTGGTCGACGCTGGGGAGGATCCCCTCACAAGCCAGTCGTCGACGTACGGGTATACATGATGCCCTCCCTTTCGCAGCCAGGCTGCCACAGGTGCCAAACATTTTGTAAACGTTCTTTGGGAGGACTTTAGACCAAATGGGAGCACTGCAAATTGGTAGTGTGTCTGACCTACCATGAACCTCAGAAACCTCCTGTGTTTTTGACACACCGGAATGTGGAAGTACGCGTCCTGTAGATCTAGTGACGCCAAAAAATCGTCCCTTTGGACGGATCTGATCACCTCCTGCAGTGTAATCATTTTGAATTTTTGACTCTGTAGGGTCTTGTTGAGGTCTCGCAGGTCGAGAATAGGGCGCCATATTCCGTTTGGCTTCTTTACCACAAAACACCGTGAGTATACCCCTAGGCCTTTCTGCGATGCAGGGACTAATTCGATGCCGCCTTTCTGTAACATGAGTGTTACTTCCTGCCGCAAGATGTTTAGATGTGGCTGGGATAGGTGTATTGGTGGACATTTTGGAGGTTTGCATTTGAATAGTAGGGAATGTCCGTACCTCACAGTGTCCAAAACCCACTGATCTGTTGTGATGGTCTCCCATTCCTCGATGCAGCTTGACACTCTCCCTCCCAGAACGGTACGCTTCCCGTCATTGCTGGTCTTTCTGTTTGCTCGTCGACGACGAATAAGTTGGTCGTCTCTTGGAAGACGGGAAGTTTCTGCGCCGGTTTGAGGTCTGAGAGGCGCGTCTATATCCTTGGGAAGGATACGCTGATCTACCAAAAGATCTATCCCTGGTTGCTGAGAATCTTGCGTTTCCAGATGCTCCTCTAAAGGGACGAAAAGAACAAAAGGGCTTACCACTTTGGAGAGAACCCAACGAGCGTGCTGTATCTGAGTCCTCCTTCATGCCCTTCAAGGCATCGTCCACCTTTTCTCCGAAAAGAAGATCACCTTCGAAGGGCATGTCCAAAACTTTATACTGTACTTCGGGCCTGAAGTTGGTGCACTTAAGCCAAGCCTGGCGTCTTAGAACAACTCTGTTATTTATTTGTTTAAAACCCGAATCTGCCAGGTCCACCGCTATGTTAATAGCATGATTCGATGCTTCCTCACCTTCTCGAACCAGGGACATCGCCGTTTTTCTATATTCTTCCGGGAGGTGGTCCAGGATAGGTGCCAGTCTGTGCCACATCTCCCTGTCATATCTGGCCACAATCGCCAGGGAGTTAGCCGCTTTCACCGTTGAGGCCCCCACAGAAAGAACCTTCTTACCAAACACGTCTTGGCGCCTCGCCTCATTATCTGGAGGGGTAGAGCATTTATGTTGGGCCTTTGCTTTTCTCGTCGCCGCCGACGACACCACCGAGTCCGGTGTAGGTTGAGCCGAAAGACACTTCGGTGTAGAGTCTGGTACTTTAAATTTCTTTTCAATGCGGCCTTTGACAGCCGGCTCAGAAAATGGGTGACGCATGGTTTGGACACCTTCTTTCCAGACATGGTCTAAAATGGGTATTGAGAATATTGAGCGTCTACTCTTGCCCATATGGTCAAAAAGAAAACGGTCCTTTTTCTCCTCCTGTTGGACCAGGCCAAACTCTTTGCACGCTTTTTCCATCATAGAATGAAAGGCACCTATATCGTCCGGTGGTGACGGGTGAGTTGGACTCTTTGGTGTTTCCATTTCCACATCCGACACCCAGGATGGATCCCTAGATGGTGAGAGGGATATATCTGACGCTGACCCGTGGTCAGATAGGGAGTCCGAAAGCTCACCTTCCTCCTGGACTGCTGGAGTAGATGGAACCCCGATTAATCTGGTTGGGCGGTGTGAAGGGCCGGGCTCGTCGACGGGGGTGTCGACGGTACAGGTGGAAGCCTTTCGTCCAGCGATTTCAGCAGCGAGTGTAAGGAGGACAGTAGCTCCATGGACAGGGTCGCCTGAGAGCTTGGAGGTTGGGTAAACACCTGAGAGCAGGTTGCTCCTGATGGAAACCTGGCGCGTAGACCGAGGTCCTCCGGGCTCACAATTCTGAAGCCGTCGTCTTCTTTCGAGGCAATTGACACTGCCTGTTCCTGTAGCAATGTGTCAGGCAACCCCATATCAAATACTTCTGGTCTCCAGGCCAGGACTTCCGTCGACGAGGACATCGTCGCCGAGGTCGTCGCTGGGTTGATGACAGGTGAAATCGACTACGTCAGCGGCAGTGAGGACACCGACTGGTTCGTCGTCGTCGACGTTGGGCCTGCAGGTGGTTTAGGCGGTCCCGCCTTCACAGCGCTCTCCCTGCGTTTATCCGCATCTCTACTCGTGGCTGATCTGTGTTGATCGCCCGAGGAGGATTTAGGCCTCTCCTTTCCTTTTTTCGACGAAGTTGACGAAGATGTCTTTCTTGCAGAGTCTTTTGAAGAGTCCTTAGACGAGTGACTTCGTGGAACGTCCTTTTCCACAGGTCGTGACTTCTTAGCCGGAGGTTCCGACGAAGTTGAGCGTCGAGGGGCTCCTGATGTTTTTGCAGAGGCCAAGCTGCGCACAGAGCCCACCTCCGACTGAGGGTACGCTCCCGCACCGTCATTTAACCAGAGTCTAAATGGCCGTCCCCCTCGTAAACCTTCTTCAATCCGCACGTGGCACACGGGCGAAAAAGAGGTTTTCCCGACATTCCGATAAAAGTAACAAAACTCACAGGAGTTCGACAATTCGACAAAATCTTTGGAGACGGTTGATATCTGACGGGACCTGCGGGGGCGGGGCTTATATACCATACGTCCTATGGGGCGTGCGTGGACGTCCCCGGGGAGGACGTAGATGTGGATAGGACACACAAGTGTCGGAAGTTTTTTCCTATAGAAAACGACTATATATGTGTACCGAAGGTTCCCAGTCTGACGACGGGGAATATTCTAAGCATGTGAATCCATGAAAGATCCAATGCTGGAGAATTAACAAAACACAGATTAATCACAAGGAAGGAGAGAGTAGTTACTAGAAAAAGAGATTAAGACAGAGGGCGAGGAGGAGAGTACACAGAAACAGCAGTGGAGAGACAAGTGGGGGCAATGATGACTATTTGAGTCCCACAAATCAAATTCTGTTCTCATCCCGACAATCACTAATTCAGTGACCTAGTCAAACCCACAATACTCCCGACTGGCATGGATGAGCAATGGACCGAAAACCTGAGACTAAGAACGTTCATAAAAGGTTTATTGCAGAACACAAATATGCCAAGGGCTCAGGTTGTAATGGATAAGGCAATGTGGGACAAACAAAGAAATAGAAAATAGAAATTCCAGCTTCCTCAAGGACCATAGTCCATAAGCCCATTCCTCATCTCCCTAGTTTTCTACATACTGGCGGGCAAATGCAAGTCACTCACAGTCTGTGGTGTTTCAAAGTCTCCTAAACTTTTTTCTTGTCTTGGCAGGGTAGGTGTCCTTCTGATTGTATGGTGCTGATGTGGGTCTCCTGTGTGGCCGCTTCTACCTGTCGGTGCATGAGGGCAATGGGTTGCTTGTCTTTTTACCATGCATGGGTAAGGCAGTGCCAGAGGTCACCAGGCCTGGGTAGCATGGGCTGCTGGCCCCAGTGTTCTGGGGTTCGACTGTGACACAGTCTCTGCCAGCAATCAATTGCTAGAAGCCTCTTGCACTGGGTGACTTTGGACCTCTCATCTATATAGTGGCAGTGTCTCTTTTCTTCTCTCGCCCTCATACCCTAGTGCCTTCTTTCACTTCATTCTTGATGCCCCGGAATGATTGCGCCCTCCTCGTCGTCCCTATTAGTTTCCAGCCCTCCTCCTCTTCTTCATCCGCTTTCTCTCTTGTAACTTCCCTCCTCTACACCAGTTGTCTATGCACAGAGATCACTGTGCCAATCCTCTCTTCTTCGTTTCTCATTCTCTCTATCCCCTTTTTCTCCCACACTTCCACAATCACCTCCTCTGCTGGGGTTACTGGTATTTTGTCTTCCTTGGCTCTTCGCTTTTCTTTCTCCTCCCACTGAGCATCTTCTCTCCCAGCTTTCTGCATTTTTAAACCCGACCCTGGCGGAGTGGGCTTACGCCAGCGGTATTCGCGGCGGACCCGTCCGCCCTACTACGAGTTCCCGTAGCGCCATGGAGCGTTTTCCGCCTGGTTTTTCCGGGCGGAGAAATCCATGGCGCTACGGGACCTTGTTGTTAATTACGCCACCGTATTTTACGGTGGCGTAATTAACGCCTTCCCCACTCCCATTATACCCTATGGGGCAAAAAAGGGAATGGGGAAGGGTAAAATGGGGGATGGGGATTTACCGCCCCGCCAAGGTCGGAATGGGGCAGAAAATCCGCCAACCCCCATGGCGCTATCGGCAGCTTTCCGCCGTGCTCCATGGTGCATTTTGCACCACGATTTCCGCCAGGGTCGTAATGAGGGCCTATGTCTTTTACACTTCTCCATTCTTTCCTTTTTCTTCCCTTCGTCCTCTGTTCATGCTCCCACTTTCCTTTCTTCATCCTCCCACTCCCCTTTCTTCAAGTTTTTCCACTTTCCATCTCCTCTTATTTTCTCCACCTTCACTTCCTCCACCCTTCTTCTCCTCCTTTCAATTTCTCCCCTCTCTGCGTCTTCTCCACTTCCGCATCACTGCCTCACCTCTCCCCTTCCTCTCTCTTTATTCTCCACTCCTCTCTGACTTGCCACTGCCTTCCTATTGTATCAACTGTGGAACTGCCCCTGTTGTCAGCGAATGTTAAACCACACAACATCATTTGCTGAGTGCAGGGAGTGGCTCTCTAACTTGAAATTGTGTTCCTCAGCTCTTTTTGGTTTGTCAGTGTGTTCTTGCCTGGATCATCGGACTGAACATTTAAGAAGACTGCCCGTTATTTTGTTTCTCACAATATTACTCTGTTGGTTGCCACCAGTCCTCCTCACTGCAAATGTTGTCTCGCAGTTCCAGACCTCCCCCACATACGTGTGCATTCTCTCAATGTCCCGGACCCATCAGGTGAAATTGATGTGTTTTTTGTTCTTTTGGTAGTTTGGAGCCAGGGGACCCCACATTCACACCCAGGGAAGGGCACTCAGCCATTCAGGTGGCTGGAAACACGGTCTAGAACACACAGTGTACCCCGCTCCCGCCTTACAGCCACACAAGGCCCTTCTCCGGGTGCCACCATCTTGATTGTAGGGAGGTAACAGGGAGCTTCTCCCTGTTGCCCATCAGCCCTGCAACATGCCCCCACTCCAATACATCCTGCACCCTTACCCTCTTCCTCTCTCCCCACTTACTTAATGGGAGTTGGGGCTCACACAATACACACAGAGCCCATCTCCAATTAGAAAAAAAAGATACGTACCCCGGACAAACCCCGGGATGCTAATAGCGACCACCCCTGCTTAAGGGGATTACAGGGCTGACAGCGGCACTGAGCTCTTGCCAACCTAGGCTGAGGCTGGAGGGCTGTTACTGGTCCTGTACACCCCCTGAGTGGGGGTGATAGCTACATTCATACATTTCTTGGAAGGTGGTGCTGTACTTGCTTGTGTCTTTTTGATATGATGTATATGACAAGCAGGTTCGGGGATCCCTAAATGTAAGTGGTGTTCTGCCACTATTGGTGGCCTTGTTGCACATAGCTCTGTAAGAAAAAGGAGGGGGAGGGCCGATAGTGGAGCCATGGGAGAGGCAGACATGAAACCTGTGGTGCTGATGGGTGAAGGTCAGATGTGATTGATTCCTTGGTGCCAATCTGCTTTTTGTGTGTTTAGTGGAAATACGTGGAAGTATATTATCCATACTGAAGAGCCCAAGATCTGATAGACTACAGCACTTTGCATCTGGTTGGCTGCTGATGTGGAAGAGTGTGATAGGAATAACGAGGAGAGCTTTGTCATGGTTCGGTTCGTGTTGTATGCCAATGGCTAGGCTTGTGGTGGCTGTGTGTGGGGGGTTGGTGTGACGGGAGGAGTATGACTTACAAAGCATACCAACCTGCAACCCTGCACTCTTACCACTGGCCTCTTACAGACAGTTGTCTTTCAAGTAGCTCACATTGCCACTGTTAATCTCTCTCTCTTTTTCACTCTTTGTCTCTGATGAATTGTATTCTATGTACAACAAAAAAAGCATATCTCTGAGTTGGCAGGTAAAGAAAAAGGGCAGACTTGAAACTCCACTTGTTACCATAAACTACATACTAAAAGTTATGGGTGGCAAGAACGTTTGGTTCAGAGAAAGGGCTACTTGAAATTCGAGGACCACAGTCACACATTTCACCATCCTAAGTATGTTGGTTGTCAGGCTGAGAAATACCTCAAGCCATACTCTAACATGCTCAGGTGCTGTGCTCAATGTGCTAGTGGTACTTTAGCCCAGCATTGGCAGGGCACAAGGTTTTCATCAGGCGTTCGTAAGGGGGTCAGAATATTACATACCTTCTTCATTTTGGCTTAGATGAATGCATGAGTTAATTAAGTAATCAATGGATTACTCAGTACAGTAGTAGAATAAAGATCCACAATTCATTTGTCTCCGGCAAGTGATTGACACAGTCGCAATATAATCCATTTGATAAAACATATTTAAGTTGCATTCATGGGAGCCATCAGTTGGAGTCAAGTGTGGTGCTCTTGCACCCTTACCTTCAGTTAGTGAGCCAATGTTCCCCAAATTCTCAGTGCTGATCTCGGATAATTTTTCCACCACTAGAATTTGCTTGGCAAGTTTATCCATGTATTCCCTCAGGATAAAGAGAGTTGTATTTGAATGCACAATGTGCTGTGGAAAGAAAACAAAGGAGATGCTGCTTATGTTGTCAACAACTATTTTGTAATCACAAGCATATGTGAAAACAAGCCAAGAACTAACAGATATCCAGCTTAATTGATATGTTGTAACCAGTCACGATAATTCCTAAAGTGCACCTGTTATATTGCTCTCGTAGACCTCATAAATTAATTAGTGTTGCTTTGTCTAGGCTGTTGGAAATACACGTGTGGCTAGAACCAAACTGTCCTTATATCTCTACCAGTGACAGTCCCTTTAGAGCTGATCTGTGCACAGCCCCCAATGGACCAACAGTCAATAACCATGACTCTAGCCAACACCGTCTCTGATCATTTTTGTTGACAACCACCAGGCATCCTCCTCTGCTCTGGCACAATCTTCCAAACACGTCATTGGACTTATTTTATTGTATTGTATGTATTTGTTTAGAAAACACTGTGCTTCTGGGTTCCATGTCATTCTATCGCCCGTTTTTGTTTCACAGCATTTTTTGCAGCAGATTTTTTGCCACAAAAACTCATCGAATATTTTTTTTGGGGTGTATTAACCCCCAAAACCCCTTTTCCACCTATATAGAATCTAGCCCAGAAAATACCCAGAAACCTTATATGCCTCTACCCACCCCCCATATTTTCTGATGGTTTTTTTTCCAGTAAAAAACCTGTGCCAAAAAATGCTGCGGAAAAAAAGAAACGGCGATGAAAGGACGTCATACCTGCTTCAGTGTTCGAACAGAAATATGTACAGAGAATGCATAAAGTAATGAAGCCAATTCTGAGACCAAGTGCCCTACAGAAATATACAACTATGCAATATAGGACAAAAACTAGGGACAAATCTGACAGCGGAAATACAGAAATTATACTTGGAGATATGGGTAGTGCCCAGGGCTGGACTGGGAACTAAAAGAGGCCCTGGAAATAATTACTGGGGACCAAAAGAGGCCCTGGAAATAAAGTTCAAAGTGGCCCTGTATGACACCTTTTCAGCAAGCCCAATGCTTTTTCTATGAGAACATTTGGAAATACCACAGAAAAGAGGCCCAGGGTGCAGAGGCCCACCGGGAAATCTCCAGAGTTCCCTATGGGCCAGTCCACCCCTGGTAGTGCCATAGTAAGGATGGACGAGTAAGGTTACAGAGTACGGAAGGGATCAGTCGAGAGTCGGAAGGTGAATATTCTTGCAGGAGGATATGGTGTTAAGGCACTGATTTGAAAGAGTGCATGCTGTTTTTCTTACCGATATTTGGCAGAGAGTGCATTTGAGGCAGGCAAAGTATGGAGAAGCATCGAATGCAGGAAGACATAAGGTGGACAAGTAAAGGACATGCTGAAAGTGTTGCTGCAGTGGGGGGTACAATTGAGAGATTGTCAGGGATGACATGTTTGGATCTAGCCCGTGAATATTTTTAAAGACTAGAATTAGGGACTTAAAGATGGAGCGGCTGCGCATGGAAATCCATCCAGCATGGCGTCAATGTGGAGAGGTGGGAGAGTAGCATAAGTTAAAGTGAAGTGGTCTTCAAACTGTGGGGCTGGCCCCGTGGTGGGGTATGACGAATGTCCAGTGGGACACGAGACTCTTTAAAAAGGGAGTACGGTACAGCTTTCTATAGAAAATATAAGCATTTACAGCTTGTGTGGGGGGGGGGCGAAGGCAATATTTTTACTCAAGGTGGCACACAGTATACAAAATTATAAACACCACTGTAATAGAGGGTGCGAGTGGCAACGTGGATTTTGTAAAGTGGTGCAAAGAAATAGAGCATAAAGGGCAGGAAAGAGTTAGGCTAGAGCAATAATGAAGGCGATTGAGTACAAGGGAGAGATTGAGAGATTTGGTTCAGTGATAGAGGAGGGAGCAGTTCTTTGCAATGTTATTACTTGTGAGAGCCAATGTGACTGTCAAAGCGAGCCTGAAAGGTGCAGGCCTTGGGGGTCGAGGGAGAAAGTAATGGGGTAATGGCTGAGGAGTGAAGGGAATGACCATTGTGCTTAGGCAGATAGATAACTTCTGTCTTGGATGAGTTAAGCAGTGGAAAGCGACGTGAAAGGAAACAGTCAAGAGGTTTTTTTAGAGCGATTCAGGCCTCTCTTCAAATTTGCACTTTCACGGGGTCCTACATAATTGACCATGACAAGATAAGCCCTATAAAATATCCCTTTACAATATTCTTGTTAGAATATGTAAATATTTTCTTTTTATTAGTGAATGGCAGAGGCCACAATTTGCAAACAAGTACACCGACTTACTTCTTGCTCCTCTTGTGTACCTGAATATCCAACTGTCATTGCGCACCATTTAGAATCCTTATGCAAGCAAAAATACCCACAGATCGTGCCTCACGATTATGTCAGACCTATTTTGTGATGGTGTTCGGGGGACCGCTATGGCCATGGGCGCCACTGTCGCAGGTACGCACCATCTGTGTCTGCACGATTGGAAGTCGGAGGGGTCCCAGAAGCCTGCTGCTTTGAATTTCCCTTTTGAAGGTTGGAAATTGTGAAGGGTCTTCAGTTCATCTGGCCCAGTTCTGTACCAGGGAAGGGTTGGTTTGGCTCCCGCTGGACTGCGCCTCCTGGCTCCAGTCGATCCTGAGGGTTCTCAGTCGCAGGTCTTGGGCTCCGGCCAGGGACCTTCTTTGTCTTCATGGTCACATGGCTTCCTGTGTCTTTGTGGTTCCCTGGACCCGGCTGCATTTGAGACCGTTGGTGCACCACCTACTGTCTCACTGGAACCTGGCATCCCTTCCGTACAATTCCCTGTTCCCGGTCTCTCCTGCCCAGTGGACCTCTCTTTGCTGGTGGTTGGTCCTGTCTCATCTCTGGAGGGGTGTGCCCTTGTCCCCGGCCTTGCAGATCGTTCTTAGCATCGATGCCAGTGCCATGGCTGGGAAGGTGCCTCTCTTGGACTTGTATCATCAGGCGCAGTGGTCTCTTCGTGACTTGGAACGGTCCTCCAATTCGAAGGAGTTGGCTGCTGTTCAGCGGGCCCTGGTGGTCTTACGGCATTCAATCCAGGGGAAGGATATTCTGGTTCGGACAGAAAATACTACTGCTCTGGTTTATGTCAACCATCAGGTGGGCTCCTCGGAGGATCTTGCTTTGGCCATTGGTTCCTGGGCCGAGGCTCATCTGGTCTCCTTGCAAGCAGTCCATATCCAGGGGGTGGACAACGTGACTGCGGACCATCTCAGCAGGGTGGTTACGGTCTCGGGAGAGCTGTCCATTCACCCTGATGTTTTTTCTGGAGGTGTGTCGGTGGTCCGGATGCCCCTGGTTGGACCTCTTTGCCTCCCCTTGCAATGCCCAGCTTTGACCGGTTTTACTCCAGGACTCTGTCCCCAGTGGTCTGGGGGGTGGACGCTCTTTCCTTGGCATGGCCCCCAGGACTCCTTTATGTCTTTCCTACGATTCCCCTGATTCCGAGGGTCATCGGCAGGATCAGAGTGTCTGCGGGGGTGTTTATCCTGGTGGTCCCTTACTGGCCTCATCTTAGAGTAGGACTAGGGGTAATGGAGATTACCAGTAAGTAATCTGGGCATTCCTGTGTATAGCTGGTAGGTTGTACAATGTGATTTCACCACCCGCATACGGAATGCAGCAGCACATAACTAGCACAGACTACTGAGAAAGAAATAACTGCAGCTTCCATCTTTAAAAGTGGAACGCAAGTACTGATTTGCTTAAACAAATAGGGACTGTTCCAAAAAGGTTTACTCTGGAGCTAATCAGGAAATGCCTCTCTGCGTCTCAGATTTACACCTGATCCCTTATAACTGAGTCACAAATACTAAAATTGGAGTCAATTTGTAGATGCTTGCAGCATCTCTGAGATGGCCTTGAGCAAATGTTTGTGAATCTCACTTGCACATGAGACCCTCAGAAATGTTGCAATCCTCTAGATATTAGGATAATGTGTGGGTGAATATGGATGCATGGGTGAATAGCAACCCACAGGCAGTGCAAAAAGAAAATCTTGTATGTATTAGAGAATCTGCCCCTGCGTGCCGGAACTAAAGAAACAAGACGTGCAAGGGCAAAGGTCAACTGGGTGGCTTGTGAAATGACTGGTTGCAACATTGGTTCAAAAGGACCCGGCTTTGGATACCCTTTTATCTAGAGAGACTGAACAGAAACATGCCCAAGGCCCGACACTTCAGTCACATGCCAATATTTATTATGAAATACATCATGTAATGTCTGGGCCTGGTTGCTACAGGCCAGAAAAACAAACATCATGACAAGTGACACCAATAAGAGGACAAATTAAAAAACAACTGGCAATGGTGGCCATCAGATTGGCCACCTATGTAAGCCCTGTGGCATTATGTTTACATTTCAGCGCTGCTTCCACGTCCAGTGCTACCTATCCCGACATGACGATCCACCCCCGGCTATCATCAGTAGTGCATTGCTGCGCTTATATGGGTCTACACTAGACCATAGCGCAAACTAGTGTTGGGGAAACTAGTTTGAGGCAAACCGCTTGATTTTCATGGTAACTCGAGGACCCTCAAAATCTTTTTTATTTCCTGCGTGAATGCCTGCTCATGCTAGAAACAGAACAAATACGTTTATCACTGTAGCACGACTTGTTGTATTATTTATATATCAATTGACTAACATCCTATTCAAGTACTATTAATCCACCCCCCTGAATAAAATCAGCACAATCAGCTATTATATTGTCAGTTTCAATGTTCTGTCTAAGACAACTATGTAATCATTTAACAGGCAACAATCCCAGAAACAAGCTGATTTGCAATAACGAAGTATTTCATTAAAAATGGCCTCAAAATAATGTTGCAGGTGAGTCACCACTGGACTTACAGTAGGAATGCACCCACTCCACAATCTAAACCTAGTTTAATGTTTGACTTCACTCTACATGTAGGCACACAACTTGACATTGACTTTCACAAAAATGAAATCAATCTGCAGCAGAGAATTCTGCACATCCACCCTGAAATAAAAAATTGAAGAATTTCTCAGAATGAAGTTTAAAACAAAATCTACTGGAGTTTCATCTCAGAGAAAATATGATTCTCCAATTCTCAGAATGATTTAAATCTAAAATGTTGGAAACCATCTATAACAAACGGTTGGTTCCATACCTGGGTTTAGATGTTACCATATTTGCACTGTGAAATGCTTTTAACTTTGGGGGCTTGATAAACTTAGAGACCTGAGATTTACTGACAATAATAGATTCTTGTTTGTTCAGATTTACCACTTAGAGTTAGTCATTAATTATAAAGTTAACCTGTAAAGCAAGTAGATGATAATGTAATGACACTCCACAAATTTAAGTACATGTATATTTTTAAGCATGAAACCTTGACACAAACTATTTATGGGGGCATTTGTTTTTGCCTTAGGCAAAAAGCATTCCAATTCCATGTTGACCTGTAAGTCATGCACACCACTCTGATACAAATGAGCTTTAAAAAATAAGTTTGCTCTAAATCTAAACATATTTCACAGACTTCTTTGAGAGAAAAATGTAATTAGCAGAACACTGCTTTTCCATAAAACTAATATTTTACTTTGCTGTGCATATTGCAAAACCTATAGTTGAAGTTACATTACATACTTTCCACATACATACACCACTGTACACTTAATATGTAACAGAAATTGTTTACATTTTGAGGCCTCTTTTATGCATGTTTCTCTTTATTTCACATCTTTCAATGCATTGTATATGCTGTGTAGAAAACATCCTACAAAGTGGACCAGCTGCGTGAGTTAGAAATAGAGCACAATGCAGTGGGCTTTCCCAATAACCTCTTTTAGCCTGTGCCACACACTTCAGAAATTAAATATGAACTTGAACTGGCCTGAAAGAAAGTATTTCCAAGTTTCAGGTGGCAACCACCAGTTCCCCAGAGGGGAATTGTTAGTAAGTCTGAGGTGGGTGGGATCAGGAATCCTCTGGTGCACTTTGAGCATTTATCAGGGCAAGAGATAAGTAAGTGATTTGTGGTTCACAGTGGGCAGGAAATATCTGTGGGTCATAGAGTTCTTAAAGTTTAGGCCCACAAATAATCATTGGTCAAAACATACGAGTGAACATAGCACACGTTGCATAATCATGTCTAAATTCAGTGTGCAGTTGCATGCCAGACAGGAGCCGGGAGCAGTCAGTGCCATCCGGCAAAGCCTACTGCAGTCCACGAAAGCCATCCAACACTGTATCTGCAGCATAGGACACATAGGTGCAGGCCCGCAAAGCCAGATGGGACCCAGCAGAATCCACCTTCCAGTCCACAGGATCCCTGACGGCAGCCTCCTCCGTGGACATGGATGAACAGCCCACCAGGCTGGCCAGAATGTCATCAACCTTCACCACCGGAGGCAGACGGGCCGCCGCACCCCAGAGGGGGGTACAGCTTAGCCACGAACCGGGGCATTGAGATTTGTTCCAACCTGGCCCACTCACAAAGGATCTTGTCCTGAATGTCCCAACTTGGGAGAATGTTTATACTGGCGAATGGAGGGCTTGGCCACCTGATACACAGCAGCAGGCTCATGAAATCCCATAGAAATGTAAATCTGGTCCATCACCAGCTGAACCTCATCCCGGTCCAAGTATTTCCCAGCAGCATCGTCATCCCAAGAAAGGGAGGAACCAGGTATGTCCGAGGAGGGGGAAGAAGAACTAGAAGAGGTGAGACCTTGGGCAGGCGCAGAAACAGCAGGTTCAGCAAAAAGAACCTTAAAGTCCTTGCGAGAAACCCCAGGAGTAAGGGTAGACACCCTCCGTCTTTTAGGAAGCTGCGATGAAGAAGAAGAGGCAGGCATGGTATGTTTTCTCCTTTCAGCGTGCCCCCATAGTTGCACACATATAGAACACAACAGTAGACTCCAGGGACTAGCGCGGAGAAAGCAGCAGCAAAAAAGACCCGGGAAACCAGAGGCGGCGGCCCTTGACCCACAAGGCCCCCACCCGCAGGGGAGGAGCCGGCCAAGCACCAAAGCCCAAACCGAGGGATCAGCACTTAGTGCAGGAGAGGTAGGATCAGGCTGCCCCAACCCAACGGAGTGCTGCGGCAGCCAAACGCCTTCAATATTCCAACCTGACAGCAGACCCAGCAGGCCCGTGCTGCCTGCCTGCCCTAGGGGGCAGGGCCGGCGGGAACCGCCAAACCCTGACATCCAAACCAGCGGGCTGCCGGCCATGGCACTGAGCCAATTGAAAAGGGGGCTAGAGGGAAGGAGGCCCCGCAACCACCCCCGCCCCCAAATCCACACTCACGGTGGATGCTGGGTGGGGCACGGGACCCCCCGGCCCAGCACAGAAGACAGGAAACCAGCGGAATGCCCCTGGACACCAGCAGACATCGCCTCTGGGCCTCGCAGCAACACAGGAGGCCCGTCGGGAACACCAACATCTCGCCGGCACCAAGCCCTGCAGAGGAGCCGGCGGGTGTGGGACACCAGCCGTTGCCCCTCAAGAGCCCTGCAACGAGAGGATCAGAAGGTTCCAACAGGAACAAAGAACTTCCTTAGATTGGGTGAGTGGGAGGTTATGCCTCCTGAGGTGGGAGGGGCCAGAAGAGACCAGCTTGTAAAAAAGAGTTCCTGGAAGTAGAACATACTCAAAGGTAAGTACTGGGATGAGGAAGAGGGACATGGAGGTAATGCTCTGTGACAGGAGACGACTTAATTTGTGAGAAACATCACAACATGTACTAATGGCAATGGTGACTACTGCATGTGACCAGGAGGTGGCAGAACTGTTCCTTACTGAGCCGGGAGGGGAAGGGTGTTAACCTTGACTACTTAGGCCCACATTGACAAAAGACATTCCGGTGTTGCAGAAGGTTACACAAGCCATCAAACATGAAGGAATATGCCACACTAACAAACCACATGTGTACCTGCATAAGTAAAAGCCATAAGACCCAGCAAAAGAAGCATGGGGTATGAGTAAAGACTAAATAGAGTTGCTGATAGAGGCCACAATTGGGAGCCTTGGTTAGAAGTTTGGCTCGTGACTGTTTTACGCGCCCGTATGCCCCCGGGCCTGGCTGTGCTTTATAAATAAACAAAAAATATACAAAATATCCTCCAAATCAGGCATTCTTAAACACTCTTCACTAGATTTGGCGGATTTCAAAGGGGTCATAGAACGAATTGCCTTTTAACTTTTTGATGGGAGGAGGAAGTATTGTGCCCCTTTTTGATGGGAGGAGGAAGTATTGTGCCCCTTTGTTCCCTGCCTAGGAAGCCCTGAGTTCATATTCCTAATTGAGGTCCATTTTAGTAAAATGTGCCTGAGACCCTAAACCTTGTAACTGAAGTTTGATTCGAGTTTGATTTGAAGGTGGTTTTGTAGAGTGCACGTGTAGCAGAAGGTCTCTTAGCACTGAAGATGGAGAGGATTGGGCATCGGGAGAAATTAAGAGCCAGGTGTTAGGGGCCTTCCAGGATTGGAAGTGGGTTTGCAGGACTCTGACGCCAAGTGGCCTAGCAGCCTAAGACTGTAGTAGTGAAGATGGCCCGGCTCCCACAGTTGTCCCTGAGGAAGATCTACCTGGAAAGAGAAATAGGAGCGTGCTTGGATTTCCATTGAGTGGGAGCATGTTCCTGAGCAGCCAAGAAGGTCTTCTTATTTAGAGTTTAGGGTGGATGCTTGGATGTGCTCTCACCTATCCTGTCACTGTAAATCTGCCTTGTTCATGCAGGCATGTCCTCTCTTGAGTTTGAGCTATGCAACTTTTTTCTCATGCAAGAGGCTTGGACTATACGTTGGCCTGGGGTAGGCGGTTACTGTGATTGCCCAAAAGGGCGGCAGTGGCACCATGATGTAAGAGGAGGTTGTGTGTGGTGCACATCCAGTGTGGCTGTGTGGAAGAGAGTAGCATCAGTTTGCCCAGCCCCTGCTGCAAGGAATATGCTAGATAATCTTTCCATCATGTCATAGCATCTCCCTTAATGTGGGCTCACTGGGCGTGAATGCATGCAGTGTACAATTGTAGATCATTCCTCTGGCGATCAGCTCCTGCATTTGGATTACATGTCCAACTATAAAAAGGGCTCACACATGTTAGTAAATCAGTGCCCGATCAGAAGCAGTTAATAGCCCAGACATTCTGCTGAAGACAATTGTTTTGCTGAAAGATTCGAATAACCAATTGAATGTTGTCATGTGGATCTCTGTGGTTTACAGTGCATGTGTGATGTTAAGCACACTTACATGGCGGCAATGATTTTGCTACAATGTCCATGGCAACTCAACCTGCATGCAGGGTTGTCTGTTTCCACAATTTCCAAAGCAATGACATCAGCCAGAGTCATCTGGAATCATCTACCCATATTTTCTTGTCATAGATGTCATACATCACTTAGTTCTTACCTCTTTCCTTATTTCCCCTCAATACTTAATCAGGGTTGTGTAATCCAAGATTACACTGAAGACAGACTATGACTGAAATGACACTGTCTCAGAATGCTGAAGGTTTGCACAAACCTCTCTTTCAGTGGTTAGATTGGCTCGCTCGAGTTCAAAGAAAAAGCCTATTTCTTCCAAAACACTGTGTGATATAGCTTTTACTTCCTTAAGTCTGCAAACACGATGTGATGTTTATCTCACTTGGACTGTAAATCTCTACAATGTTCTGCCTCATTTGATCTTCAAATCTTTATACATTTTTTCTTGAGTTGTATTTAATTGAAATGTTGCTAAACCATGCACAGGCAGTTGAAGCCTCTCGGGCCCGGGTCCTGGAGCAGAAAGCCTAAAAAATAAATGAATGGGCAAAAAAATAACATGCAAAATAAATAAATGGTATGACATTCGCTTGAAGGGCTTTTGTGATGTAGATTCTGTAGCATTATGGCCAGGGAAACATTGCACTACCTATGCAAGTGGCCCCTCTTTAAACGTCTGTAATGACTATTTTTCATGCATGTATAATAACATCTGACTTTAACGATTCTTATGTACATTACATGTCTGTTAAAATCCAAGCTTGACATGGCTGGAATGCTGGACTTCCTCTCTCCTGTGAACTGCATGGATCTACAATCTTGTAAGCTATTTTCCTTGGATTTGTCTTGGGACACAGAAGTTCCTTGTTTGCACTTTATTAATGCTTAGGAAAATGTGCATTGTCGAAAAGCTGCTGTAAAATTCTATGGCATCACATAAACTTTGGTAACCATCTTAAGGCCCAGCAACCATATAAACTGAACACAGCTTGCAGAAAATACTTCTTAAGTATTGCAAGCAAAGCCGAATGTAATTGCTATTTTGCAGTGAGGAGCAGGAGATGTTTGTGAAGTACATTGAAGTTTGGATTTTGAAGAAGAAGGTGGACTGCGTAGACCCACCAGCTTTACTAGTAGTCCAGCAGATCATGGTGAATGAGTTTGGGTTGAAGACTTATTTGGCTAGTAGTGGTGGGTGTCTCACACTGAAATCAGGCCTTTGTCCTGCATGGATGAAGGGGAAGGGAGGGCAGCAGGATGGCAGGGCAGGGACAAGGGGCGGTTACTTATCCTCACGGTTTATAGTGAAAAGATCGGAAAAAAAATCTCGAAAAAAAAGGTCGAAAAAAAAATCTCGAAAAAAAACATCGCATTTTTTTTCAATACGTTTTTTTTTCGAAATGGGGGGTTCCCCCTAATCCACCTTTATTCATTTTCTTTTTATTTTACCCCTTTTTTTTACTTACCTGACCCCAAAAATACATATAAATAAATAAATAATAAATTCAACCTTTTTTTTTCGCGATTTTTGTTTCGAGATTATTGACATTCGAGATTTTTTTTTGACCTTTTGACTGACCACCTATCCTCACAGCCTTGAACATTCAGATCAGTTGGCTGCGGGGAACGAGGGAAAGTCACTAGAGGCGTAAGGCAAGGAAGTGTCAAATGTAGGGCTGTCCAAAGGAGATTTTATTATAATTACGTTACTGCGACTGCCAATAGCATTTTTATTCTGTCAATGGGAAGCAGCCTGGATCCACTAACATTCATTTTATGCTTCGTTTGATTAACCTATAGAATAGTTCTGGGGACTCCTTTGGCAGGAGAACTCTTGCACGGGTGAACAAACTGTCTTATATATCTAATATTTGAAGCAGGTTCCCACTGTCGACTTTTTCTAAGTTCTTGATATTTGAAACAAGCTGTAGGGGGACGTCCTGAAGGGGGGTTGGATTATCGCCCTGCTCTGTTGGATAATGGGTCTTTCAGTAGCCTTGTTTGAACTGTTTTTACACCACATTGAGGAGGCTCTGACCACATATCAGTGGCACAAAGCTCTGTATAAAATAAGATGATGAATGGACTGCAACCTATCCAAGGCACCCCATTTGAAACCGTCAGAAGTGTACATATACCCGTATGGGTCAGATATGTTGCTGTTGTGCAAATAAAATACATTCTCCGTTATATCCACCTACAAGTCGAACTCAGCCAGGATACAAATACACATACTTAAGTCCGTGGCGGAAGTGGATGTATTTTCAGTTTCAAGACAGCACTTGACATAGGAATGGTGCATATCTTATATAATCTGACGCATAAGTACCCGGCCAGAGGGGGAAATGTCAAACACTTCTTCTTTCCGACTCTCTTCAAAGGACTGAGGGAGCTCAGAAACTGTCAATCAAATAAGACAACAAATAGACGAACCCATCAAGCCAGTGACTCAACAATGCCAGGCATCTCTGTAAACATTCAACTGCAGAGCATTAAATAAGGAAGCTACTAGATCAAGACACCATAGAGCCTGTCTCGGTGCCTGCGCCATGAGCCTCCCCCATTGTTCCCGTCCCCAAGAAAACCACGGACAGGTCCATCCATCTATGTGTCAACATGTAGAGACCAAACGAGGTGATACAAAGGGAGCGACACCAGGCACTGAGAATCACAGACATGATTTATTTACTGAACGGAGCGACATTGTTCTCCAAGCTGGACCTTAAAAAGGGCTATCACCAGCTAGAGCTGGCTCAGGAGTCCAGATACATAACAACATTTGTGCCACACTTAGGATTATACTGCTAAACGCAGTTGAGATATGGGGTTTAGTACGTAGCAGAAATATTCCAGGAGGAGATCCACAAAGTGATCAGGCATGTGCCAAATTTTATACATTATAGTGACAACATATTTGTTTTTGGACAATATATGGAACAGCAATGTGCTACGCTGCTTTGTGTATGCACGGCTTTGGAGGCAACAAAGACAAATGTCAATTTAGGAAAAGCATGTTAACATTCTTCACCCAGGTGTTCTTTGAACATGGAATGCATCCTGACCCAGACAAGGTGGCAGCACTAAATGAGGCTCCAAAACCTGAAAACGTCTTGGACCTTCAGTCTTTCTGGGTTTAGCCATCTATTGGGCCTCATTACATGGTAGGCGTTAGGGATTTAACGTTACAGGTAATGGAATACCGGTAACGTTAAATCCCCATGCGAATTAAGACCCGTCTCACCGCTATTAGCGGCACCGCTAAGTACGGTGCCACTAATAGCGGGCAGTCCGCGTGCGCGCGACCCTCCATCCCGTAAATAACGCCATGCCGCTAATAGCACAGCATCACAAAGCAAGTGGACATGCCAATAGCGGCATGGTAAAGCCCCCAAAACCCCTTACCGCCATGGCGCTAATACCGCCATCGCGAACCACCCGTTAAGAGAAATGAGCATTGTTCCCACCTGCGACAGGTGGACAAAATCAGCACAGGTGGAGGCAATGGAGACTGTGGCAGCTCAAAAGGAGCACACCACACCCCTTCCCACACCCCTTCCCACACCAAGATGGTTCCAATACTTGCAGCATTACATGGGCTGGAGGACATGATTGCAGCACAGCAGCAACAACAACAGGCAGCACAGAGGAGACGCAGGAGGAGGAGGAGGAGGGCAAGACAGGCACAGCAAGCACCACCAGGGCACCTAATCATACCACAGAGGCACCCACCAATCCCCAGGATCAGAGCCAGTCCATTTAACCTAACCCCAGAGCAGATATACACCCTGTACCGTCTGGACCGGGATACCATCACCAGCATCGTGGACATGATACACAACGACATTGTGAGCCTCATAGACATCAGAACTGCCATCCCCCCTCTACTCAAGGTGGTGACTGTGCTCCACTTCCTGGCCACAGGCACCTACCAGCATACAGTGGGGCAGATGCATGGCATCTCACAACCAGTATTCTCACGCACGCTGAACCAGGTACTTGATGCCCTCCTGAAGCATGCACCTGAACACATATTCATGCCACGGACTGCCCAGGAGATTGCAAACACCAAAGTTGGCTTCTATTCACTGGCAGGCATCCCAAGTTGCATCAGGGCCATCGACTGTACCCATGTGGAATTGGTTGTACCACATCACAATGAAGTAGTCTACCGAAACAGGAAGCAATTCCACTCCATCAATGTCCAAATGGTATGTGATGCCAACAAGATAATCACACATTGCTGTGCCTGATTTCCCGGATCAACCCATGATTCCATGGTCCTGCGGAACTCAACTATCCCACGCTACATGGAGCGACAAGCCGGACAACGTTAGTGGCTACTTCGTGAGTAGCAGGGCAAGCACATGGCAGTGTGATTGGGGGGAGAGAGATACATACTCCAACTGGGTGTGATTGGGGGGGGGAGATATACATACTCGAAATGGGTGTAGCTTGTCGTCCGTCGGACGAATGCACATACAGATGTACGCCAATGTCCATCTGGGAAGGCCGCAACGTACTTGAGATGAACGGACATGCAAGTATAAGCTACATAACATAGATGACAATCCAGGTCTAGAAACCTTAAACATCCATCCACATCCACATTGCACAACATTCCATGCCACTAAATACACAAATGTCATGCATACCGTCAAGATAGTCATACAGAATTAGTCCAGCACAACATCAATAATGCAATGTGCCCTTGAAAGCATGCAAAGGGATCACCCCTAGCCATAGCATTGCACCACGCACCTATAGCACCACGGAAGTGATGCCTCTCAGCATGGGAACATCAATGTTGGAATGGCGTAACACCAGCAATGTGGTACCAAATCTGCCTGGGCCCAGGGACACCTAAGACCTGGTCTCACCCAGGACATGTCAATTACTGTTGGAGGCATTAATGGGGCATGTCTACTTGCAGTGTTGAGCTCACCTTTACACATTGCAGTCACACAGACCATCTGCATGTATGCTGTTAATTGTGTACTTCAATCACAATGAAAAGTCAATTTGTGTGATATGAACAGGCCGCTCTTGAGGTGAACAGTAACAGGACCCCATTCGTCCCGCCATACAGGTGATGCCGGCTATCCCCTGAAGAGGTGGCTTCTCACCCCTGTACGGAACCCACAGAACAGGCACGAAGAGGAATACAATCGTGCACATACCCGTACCCGCATTGTGATCGAGCAGACTTTTGGCCTTTTGAAGACACGGTTTAGGTGCATTAGCAGGTCTGGTGGCGCTCTCCTGTATGGCCATGAGAAGGTGGCCAAGATCACCATGGCATGTATCATGCTGCACAAAATGTGTATCAGATGGAATGTGGCACTGCCCCCTGACGTTGAAATAGAAGCACCTGATGAGGATGATGATGGTGATGAGGACGGAGGTGAAGGGGATGCAGGTCATGCAAGAGGGGATGGCCAGGAGGGACGTGCTGTGAGACAGCATCTGATCAACCAAATATTCTGAGTAACATGGTTTCGTACTGTCACGTGGATATGTGTAGTAATGCACTGGTGTCTGTTTGGAAGCGCACAATGGACCATGGTGTCAATAAAGTACACATACACAATGAAGATGTCTAAGCCTGTGTTTTGTTCAAACACCAGTGTATTAAGGAACGTAAAGAAGAAAATGTGCATGTCCCCAAACATCCCACCACCCTTACCCCCACCCCCCACAACAGTCCCATAACACCCTTCCCACCACCCCCACAACAGTCCCATAACACCCTTCCCCCACCCCCCACAACAGTCCCATAACACCCTTCCCCCACCCCCACAACAGGCCCATAACACCCTTCCCCCCACCCCCCACAACAGTCCTATAACACCCTTCCCCCCACCCCCCACAACAGTCCCATAACACCCTTCCCCCCACCCCCCACAACAGTTCCACATTTGTCTGCCACAATGTTTCCCTCCAGCCATGCACGCGGGGGCTTCACCATGCACTCCCTATTGGCCATTGCCAACACCAGCATTGGGAGGCTGCGTAGACGTGCGCCTGGTGGTGCGTGAGGAGCGGCGGAGGGGGCTTGTCTGCCTCGAACTGGCGGATGAGGAAGTGGCAGACTGTCCTGGTGGTGGTTGTGGTGGGAATTGGCAGTCCAATGCGTCCGCTATCCGTGTGAGGACCTCCCTGACTCGGATAATCTCCCCACACAGCCTGTCTGTACATGCTTCCATCCCCTCCCTGGAGTGCCTTGCTGTCTCCGTAATCTCTGCCCTGAGACGGGCAGCCTCCTCCACATGCTGCCCAACCAGCACAGTTATTTCCTGTTGCCGCTGGCTGATGCTGGCCAGGCCGAGGGCAGTGTTGGGTTCTGGTGGTGTGGCTGCTGTGGCCTGTGATGGTACCATGTCAACAGATGAAGCCACCGGGGGGGCTACTAAAAGCTCCCATGTTCTCATCGCCAGTGACATTAGACCCAGGTGTCTGCTGTGGTGATGGCTCGGAGGTTCCAGGGGGGGGGGGTTGGGGTGTGCATCTCCATGTGGAAGTTGGTGGAGTCCTCCACATCAGATAGTGGGGCAGTGGCTGCCGCCTCTCCTGCAGAACTAGCTGGAGTGGGCCCTCTGTGGCTGGGATCGGTGGTGGTGGGTTAACCTCCAGAGGTGGGGCAGTTGTTGGTGGTGTGGCAACTTGTGTCTTGGAAGTGGCGCTCCACTGATGTTTCACACTGTGCATCTGGACCCTTCTGCCTTTGCCCCTTGATGTTGTGGGGTGTCGTCTGTGTCCAAAGCCCTTGTTTTCTTATGCGCAGGGGGTGCCTGTGATGCATTGCCAGCATCCTCACTGTCTGTATGTGAGCCTGTCGGGGACAAGAAGGGGGATGTCATTGGTTACGGTTCTATGTACTTAATGCAGTATACATCAATAATGCAGTTGTGGGCATTTTGACTACATTGTAAAGGATGCAGGTGATGTGTCAGTTCAATGGCTCATCCATGCATGGTTGTGTGTGGCACTTGTCTCTGGTGATGTGTGCATGGGTGTGTGTTTGGGTCTGACACTGACATGGCCAGGGTGTGATGCATGTGTGGATGTTTGACCATCCATGAGGTGATTCTGGGCTCACATTTGGGGGGAACAGTAGATTCACATTGCATGCTTTCATGTGTACACTCACCTCCATCTGAAGTGGTTGCCACGCCATGCTCCATCGTCCTGACTCCCTCTATGCATTCCACTCCAATGAGGTTGGTGCAGGTCTCCTCCCATTCTTTCAGTTTTATGGGCGACCCAGATCCACCTGCTGTGGCAATGTTGTGGTTTTCGGCAAGGATGCTTCTCACCCGGAGTCTCAGGTCATCCCACCTCTTTCGGCACTCACGCACATTGCGGGTGGTGGTGCCCACAGCACTGAATTTCACTGCGACCTCAGCCCAGATGTCCTTCTTTTTCATGAGTGTCTCCCGCCGCATGTCACTGGCAAAGACCACGGCGGAATTGTCAGCTAGGGTCTGCGTCAGCATTATTAACTCCTTTGAGGTAAATATTTCGTTCTGCTGCCGGTTGGTGTTTTCTTTTAATGCCTTGGGCATGTTGAGGGTGTCCCTGATGATTTCCAACTGCAAGCTACTCCAAACAGGTCCAGGGGGCAGAGGATGGCAATGGATTGTGTTTTTAAAGATGGCCGCCGTGCTCTTTCCCGTTCCTGTGCGATGACGCTATTTCCAGTTCCTCAATTTAACGGTCACTGCTAACAGCGGTGACTGCTATTTGCATGCAGCGTGAGGGCGGAGGTGCTATCTGCACTTTCCTCGAAGGCGGTAAGAGACTTTTTGGGGACTTTACCGGCATGGTGGTAGGGTCATTACCGGCATGGCGCAATGCTCGTGTCCGTGTACTCGTAATGGTACGCTATTAGCGCCCTCCTGTAAGGGCGGACACGTTAAGAGCGCCATGCCGGTAATTAGAGATTTTTAGCGCACAACATGTAATGAGGCCCATTGTCCCAGGTACATGCAAGAGTATGCCAGGGTGAGTGCACCTTTGAGGAACCTCAATAAGAATGCAGTAGAGTTCAGATGGACACCATCATGTCAGACAGCATTTGAAGGTATCAGAAGGAAAATAGGGTCAGCGAAAAATATGTCCTACTTCAATGCCAACAAGGTGACGAATTAACCATAGATACCAGTTCTGTAGTCCTAGGGGTCAAGTTGGCACAATACGACATAGAATCACTACACAGCAAATTCACTGTATCAAATGCAATTCTGAGTCTGTGCCCCACAGAACAAGCCTACTCTCAGGAGCAGAAGGTGGTGGTGGATGGTGGTCTGGTGGTGGTGTGGGCTTGTCAACATTTGCATCTATTCCTGTGCGGGAAGGCGTTCACCATAGCCACGGATCATCAGGCACTCCTTACCATAAACCGGAATCCTGAGACAATTGTCAGGTGGGTTTGAAACTCCAAGACTATAATTTCACGATAATACACAGGCTAGGGAAAGAAGACAATCCAACAGATGTTCTCGTCACCTAACGGGATCGGCTAGAGTAGAACCTTAGATAGCTTACTCCTACATAATTGACGTCATTCACCAGATGAAACCATTCCCAATAGAACGGGCCATTCTCCAGAGGGTCTCATAAAAAGATCCAGCTCTTGCCATCATCAAACAAAGAATCATAGGTGGGGAGATGAAACAAGCAAGAGAGATGGCCCGTACCAAAGGTGCAGCTGTGCAGGAAGACATGGGCAGCCTATTACTGGTACAAGATGAACTGACCGTCACAGAAGACTACATTGTTCTCAAAGGATGTAAAATAGTGATACCACTATCGTTGAGACAACATACTATTGTCTTGGCCCATGAAGGTCATCGCAGGATAGTCTAATCCAAGAAGATGCTGAGACAAAAGATGTGGTTCCCTAAACTAGCCTCTAGGGTGAAGGACACTCTAAGAAAATGCTCCACATTCCCTGTCATATCCCCAGCACAACATCCAAGCCCGCTGCAGATGTCAGAATTGCCAGGAAATGTCTGGGAAGAGAGGCAATAGACTTTTTTGGGACAGTGAGAGATGGGACCTTTGTCCTAGTGTTACTGGATGAGTACTCCAGATTCCCTAAGGTGCAAATTGTATCTTCGACAGAGGCTATGAGTGTCATACCAGAGCTGCACTGTATATTTATTGCATATGGAATTCCACAAGTCGTCATGTCTGTCAACGGACCACCTTTCACTAAGCCATGATTTTGCTACCTCTGCTGCATACACGGGGTTCAAACACCACAAGATCACACCACTATAGCCTCAAGCCAGCAGAATGGTTGGACGATTTATGGCTAGTACAAAAAGGGTGTTACAGATAACTGAGCGGTCGCTGGAACATATGCTATATGAGTTGCTCTGTGACTACAGGACGACCCACACTGCACAACAGGGAGGTGACCAGCAGAGATAATGTTTGGACGCGTGGTTTAGACTCAACTCCCGCAGTCGGAAGTGTGAGGGGAGCGGCAGGACGGGGAGCATCTAATGAGAAAAAGGGATGAAAAGGAGAAGCAGAGGATGAAATTACATGCTGATGATCAAAGAGGAGCAAAAGGGTCAGACATACATAGAGGTGATTGAGTAGTTGTGAGACAACCCTAAAAGTGAATGGAAGATTCAATGTTCTGTCCAGAACTCCTTACAGTGACTCACAAGGGCAGAGATGGGGGAAATAACTATCACTGGGAATGTGTCTCATTTTAAGGTACATACAGGGTCTGAAGGAAAGGTGGTGAAGAGAGACACATGAATGTGTCATTCATTCCGCCGGACCCTCCCCTGTCCTGAAGCTACAGAAATGGCAGGTGCACATCACTTATAGTATTTCACTCCTCCCCACCACCGTACCACAGGCGTGAGATATGGTACTCGCTAAGGCAACCCTACCAACCCTATCCCGCAGGAATCTTCTGAATCTGGAAGCTAGGGAGGATATGAACATGCTGGGACAAAGAGGATGAAGCCAAAGGACGTAAATACTGAACACTAATACACGTAGGTGCATTAGTGACGAAGCGCATACGCATTCCACCACGAAGATATACAAACAATAGGTCAAATTGCACTTAGCCATGAAGAATATGCTTGCAACCAACAGAATAGAAAATATGTGCTATATAAATGCTAAAATGCAAGACGCTCAAGAATGCATAAAACGCTTGCTCAATGCAGAAAGTAACTAAATTGAGTGGCCAAGATGGACTGTGCAGCCACGTTTGGTTGAATGGGAGACATTGAGGGATCTCGAGTTTGCAGGGGAACCTGGTTCGCTGAGTTAGCTAACTCGGGAAAAGCCAAACCTGAGCAGCTCAGAAAACAAGTATATATGTTTTGCCAAGGTTAGGTTACTAGGGAAAGACAGGTTTGAATCAGCACTCAAAAGTACAGACGGTAACAGTTCCCAGGCACAAGGCACAGTTCTCTTCGATTAAGCAAAACAACTAACATTGGAAGGTCAGATTCCCACCAGCTCGGACTTAGTTTTGAGACGAAAGTAGCTCAAACAAGTCTCTAGAGGTTGAAGAAGGAAATGAGACCTGCATTAATAAGAGCTAAATCCTCATAAATACGAAGCAGAATAATCCAAAATGTGGTCCTCACACACGTGACCTACAGTTGGAGGATAATGCCTATTAATTTGATTCAGAGACAGACAGTTCTCGGGAGAAAAGATACAAGGTAGTGTAATGTCGAAAGCTAAACATCTTGGCTTGTGGCCTAGAGAATCAGAAATGGTAACCTTCTTTGTGCCATTCTCACCACCCCCAGTTGTTGCTCATGTGCTAGTAACCTTACAAGTGCCATGGCTGTGAAAGACACCATTGACCAATTCCTACCCAACTTTAACGCTCGTCTAACAGTGTTGCAACGGCCAATTATATGGCATTTTGATTACATGCTTTATTTGTATCATTTTAGTAGGTAGTCTCAGGCTGAGCTACCAAACAGAGGGTAGTCAATGATTGTACTAACCCCTATGAAATGTATATGTAACCAATCCCTCTACAACTTACATTTTCTGAAATGAAACGTCAATTGCGATGTCATACTCGGTTTTAAGTTACTGACAAGCTTGGAGTTACTCGAGAGTTGGCAGATCGTACTGATGTCCATAGCTGTCCTCGTTTTTTATGGGTTTTATTTAATAAAAGAGGATCTTTTGACTCTTCATTTTTTTTGGTGTGTGATTTCCCCTGGTCTGTCGTCCTTGCTTATCCACAGGGTGTGTCCACCCCACTTTTACATGTGGTAGCAGAGGATGGTTGGCCAATGCCATCTGAGGTTTTACCGCTTTTTCCTGCCACCAGCTTAAAGGGCTTCATAGTGACCCGTGAGGACTCGATACCTAATGACATGTGAACTGAGACAGTCATCAGGAGCCCCCTTGGTGAGATTCCTGCCTGCTCCCCAAGGGACGTCCCACAGGCCGGAAGGCTGAGTCGCTGATTGTGGGAAGACCAATTCCCAAGGCTTCGACTGATCCACGGATGTAAGTATAAGAACATTGAATTGACAAACAAAGGTGGGAGGGAGCCATTTGCATATTTTGGTGATTTGTTTGTATAACAACCAGAGAAAGAGATAACGTGTTTATTTATAAGAGTTTACCTGTAGACAGGGTTATGGAAGGGGACGTGTTACACTCTGAGAAGGGGTATTAAGTACTGAGAAAAGAAAAAAGAAAAAGTATAAAAAACAAGTAAATGAGTTATCCTGTGTCGAGGGCATAGAAGACGGCGTCTCGCCACAAGGGGCAGTTGTTTAAGAGAAGAAGGATCCCTTGTCAGAAGTAGGACAGGAAGCAGGCTGAGGTGTTTTGGTTTTTGTGTTGTTTTGAGAGTGCACTCATATGTCTTATAAGTGTAGGGGTTACTGGCGCCAGTATTAGGTTGGCAGGAGACGTTTGCCCGCCAGTAGTAAGTTGGCGGGAGAAGTTTCTTTTCCAGTGGTGGTTTTAAATAGTATTTAGAGGATTGACAGCAGACATTTTGTTTTCACATGTTAGGGGGCACAAAGAATGTGTTGAAGTGATGGGAAAGGTTTTGTCCGTCAGTGGTGTGAGGTGACAGCAGAAAGTTGTGGAGCAGGTTTGAAGCTGTGGAAAAGAGGGTTTATTGGTTTTTGCTCCTGATGTAGGATCATGTGCAGTTTGGTATGGGCTCAAAGGGCTGAGTCCCAGGTATAGGCAGCATTTGTGGTGCACGCTCCAATTGGTGTTGTTAAAGATGGAGAGACTTGGGAGAAGGGTGGTGAAAATCAGAAAATAAATATATATTTTTGGTGAGAAATTGTGAAAGTAGTGTTACAAATAAAACAGTTTTTAAGGTCAAGTAAGTATTGTCAGTCAGCAGTGTGATGTGCTACTATGGGAGACAATCCCCTTATGCACTTGTGCAAGTCCTTCCTGCGGTATAAGACTAACATGTGAAAGTATAATGCGGAATAGGCTGGTGAAACAGCAGAGCAAATAGTTAAAGCCTAGCCCCAGGAGGTCAGTTTTTTCGAAATCTGTGCTGCAACACATGACATCATATTTACATGCTACATATAAGGGAAAGAAGATGCAATACTGGTTAACAATTCGAGAGCTATGGGAGATGTTTGGGGATGAGGTGGAGGACTCATTCAGGAGGGAGTGGATGCTGAATCAGCACAAAGTAGAGGGCGAAGCACCCACAGCTCCTCCTCCTCCCCAGAGCACCGATCCACCAACTGAAGGACAGGAATTGTACCCATTGAAAGAATTGAAAGCAGCATCAGGTTATACGAACCTTGTATATGCGCCCCCCTGCATTCAGCAGTGAAGACACAATACATGGAGCCAATCTAAGTAATCAGAAGCCAGGGCACATGTGCAATGAATAAAAAGATCGCTGCGAATTGCAGATGGAGCTAACAGAGTGTGACAAGGAAGGGATTGCGACTAGCATGAATGAGTGAGTGGGTGGACAGATATTGCTTAAATTAGACGGGAAAAGCCTGCACAATATAAAGGACCAAGAAAAGGAAATTCAGGAGGGGCAGGATAAGGGGAAAGAAGAGGCACGGCAGAGAAGGAAGTTTGAGGAGGAAGTTAAAGAATGGGAAAAGGTGATATCAGAAGTGGAGCAAAGGGAAAGGAAGGAAAAGAAACAGCAGCAGAAAAGGAGGAGGAAATAAGAAGAAGCAGAAAGGGAGAAGTAAAGAGAAGACAGGGAAAAGTTGAGGAAACTTAAGGAGGAAAGAGAAAGAAAGAAGGAAGCAGAAGAGAAGGAAAAGGGCAAGTAGAGGAGGAAAAGAAGAGACTGATAGAATTAAGCAGAGAGGGGCAGCGAAAAGAAATTGAGAGACTTGGTAAGGAGCGCATGTGACAGGAGAAGGAGAAAAGTAAGGAACAGGAGCGGGAAAGAAAGAGGAGTTGGGAGAGGCGCTTTAGAGAAATGGAGGAGATAATGAAAAATAACACACTTACAGACGAAGATGAGGGAGAAACGGATATGAAGTAGGATTGGGATACTGTATCAGAGCAAGAGGGAGAGGGGTGCTACCCTTAATGTGAAGAGGAGTACAGTTGGTCTCTGCAGAGAGAGGAGCCGAATCCAATGGATAAGTCCATGAAGGGACCGTACGAAAAAGTATGTTAAAACGGTTGAATTTTGAAAATGAAGAGGACGAAGAGAGTGATGATAGTTGTGGGATGATGGGGTCCGACAGGGAAAAGAGGGAAGGTGAAGATGAGGAAGAGAGGAGAGGCACATCCAAGGAGGGTGGAAAAGTGGTCTGAAGAGGAAGAAATAGAAGGGGAAAGGCCTGAATTTATGACACACACTAAATGTACAAAAGGATGATTGTGTAGCTTAGAAGATGTTACCCCATATGCACAGAGATTGAGAGCATTACCAGAATGAAAGAGAGTGAGCATGACTGGCACCTTTATGAGGATGAAGGGGGTAACCGAGTCTGAACCTAATGTAGAATTAACCCAATTCCTATTGCTAGAGAAGGGGGAGATCGGCCACAATATATCCCATGACCACAAATGGATAAAGATCATTTAACATGTAATTTGCCCTTGTTAACACAAGGGGTGGGAAAATTGATTTATGAGTTAGAAAGAATGACTGTGGGGATGATGTTAACAGTGGGTGACATAAAAAACTTGCTTGCTGCCATAATTTTTAAAAAAAATTTCTTCTTATTATTTTTCAACAAGAAAAGAGGCACATGTACAGATTGTAATCACAGTGAGATGACATAACAGCGAGAACATAACACGTGACATTACAATTAATGGTAAGTCTTTCGAAGGGGAGTGTTGTGTGATGATGCAGGGTATGTCCAGGCTCTCCAAATCCCTTATTTAAACCTATTCCTCCCACTTCCCCCATATCTTGAGGAACCTCCGGGGGCACCCCATTGCCGGGTAGATGCGTCTTTATAGGGAGGCGCACCTGACCATTTCATTGGTCATCGGTCAATACCTATCCTGTCCGCAGAGCCCCAGGTACATGCCGTTAGTCTTTTCCCCAGCCCAAGCGCCACACTTAGAAATGCCCTTTCATACTTGGTGAGGTCCGTTTCTACCCCTATTCCCCAATAGGATGAGTTTGGGGTTGTGTGGGATTGGGACTACCAGCACTCTGGAGAGGCGCAACAGGCACACTGTCCAAAAGTCCTGCAAAACCACACATTCCCAGATCATATGGTAAAAGCTGCCCTCTGCCCTCTTGCAGCGAAGGCAGGTTGCATCGCCATCTCCCCCCCATCGGGATGTTTGTGCTCTGGCGTAGTACGATCTGTGCAGGATCCTGAGTTGCATCAGTCTGATTTTCGCATCTATTCCAATCTCACGTGGGGACATCAGTGCCTCCACCCATTCTTCTGTTTCCAATGCCCCCGGGTCTTGCTCCCATTTCCCGCGGAGGTATGTGAGTTCACCAGAGCCAAAGGAGTTGATCACCTGGTAGAGGGTGGACGTAACCTTGGAGGGGATTCGGTGTGGAAGGGTGTTTGTTTCTAGGGGGGGGGGGGGCATGCAGGTATGTCAGTGAGGCTCTGGAATTGGGTGTTGATGGCGTGTGTGAGTTGGAGATATCTGAAGTGGTCCATAGGCCTTAGTCCATGTATTGCATTCAGCGTTTCAAAGTCTCTCATCTGGCCCTCGTGGATTATGTCCGCCAGTGTAGATATCCCTTTCCTCTCACAGGTATCAAAGAGGTCCATTCGCTGGATTTCGGGAAGGTGTGCATTGTGCCATAGGGGCTGGATCAGGGTTGGTTTGTCCTCCCAGCCAATATGTTTGTGTATCTCCTTCCAGATTTGGCAGGTGTGCAATGTCCTCCTGGGGGCTCCCTTCAGGTTTTCTTTGTTGTCGTATAATATTTGTAGAGGAGGCGGGAGGCCGGTGTCTGTTGTTTCAATCCGGATGTGTGGGAGCGTTGGGTCCCTGTGTTACCAGTCGTTTGCCACCCCTGCCTGTGCAGCCCAGTAGTAGATGCGAATATCGGGCAGTCCTATACCTCCTTCCCACACTGACCGACGGAGTGTTTTGAGGGCGATGCGGGCTTGCTTCCCACTCCATAACAGCGTGTGTAGGGACTGGTCAATGTCTGTGAATGTGGCAGCCGGGATTGGGAGTGGTGCGTTTTGGAGGACGTATAGAAATCTCGGGAGTGCAACATTTTGAATAGTGTGGCCTTGCCCAACCGTGAGAGAGGAAGGGTTTGCCAGTGAGAAACGTCCTTTTCAAATCTATCCAGCATTGGGCGTAGGTTCAGTTTGAGGAAGTCGTCTGGTGCGATGGTTATCTGTATACCCAGGTAGGTGAAGCCTAATATCGAGACTGAGTACACGCAGGGGTCTGGGATCGTTTCATCTCCTCCATGAACTGGGAAATATATCAATTTCTGTGTATTTACCCGCAGGCCCATGAAGTGTTGGTACTCCTCCAGGGTCCTGGTCACCATCAGACAGGAGGTTACTGGATTGCTCAGGTAGATCAAGAGATCGTCTGCATATAGTGAGACGTGCTCCTCACCCCCCGTGGGCCAGGCGAACCCCGTCCATCGTGTGTCTGTGCGTAGTCTGATTGCTAGGGGCTCGATGGCGAGAAGGAATAGTAGAGGCGAGAAGGGGCAGTCCTGTCTGGTCCCACGACCCAGCGGGAATGTCCTTGATGCTTTCCCATTGACCCGCACAGATGCTACGGGTAGGGTGTAGAGAAGTTTCGTCCATGACATGTAGTGTTGCCCGAATCTCATGCGTTGCATTATGCCCCATAGAGCCTCCCATCCCACTGAGTCGAAGGCCTTTTCGAAGTCAACCGCAAGGAGGCCGAGTGGTTCTGGAATCTCTGCCGCTCTGTCTAAGGCCACCCGGACCCTGCGGAGATTCATTCTTGTGGATTTGTCAGGCATAAAGCCGCATTGGTCCTGGTGGACCAGAGATTCGATCACCCCAAGAAACCTGTTGGCCAGGACTCTTGATAGTATTTTGGCTTCTCCATTAATTAATGATATTGGCATGTACGAGGCACAGTGTTCTGGAGGTTTCCCTGCTTTGGGGATGACTACAATATTTGTTTTCCTGAGGTCCGGGGGGAGATAGCCCTGCTCTCTGCTGCGGAGGAACATACTATGCATGCGCTTCGTTGTTGTTGCACCTAGTCGTTTCCAGATTTCTACCGGGAAGCCACTAGGGCCTGGGGTCTTCCCCATCTGTAGCTGCGATAGTGCTTCCCCGATTTCTTCTTCCGTAATCTCAGTGTCTAGTTGTTCTATTTGTGATCTGGAGAGTTGGGGGATCTCGATCTGTTCAAAGAAGCGTGGAGCGCTTGGTGTGGGGTCCCCTGCTGGTGGGGAGTATAGTCGTTCATAATAATCAGCGAAGGCCTTTGCGATCTCGGAGTCGCCCGTTAGGATTTCCCCTTCTTGGGTTTGTATGGCCCATACTTGACCCCTGCTCTGTTCTCGTTGGTCTAGCCAGGCCAGGTTCTTGCCGGCCTTGTCACCCCTTTCATATATCTGGCTTCGGGTTTGCCATTGGGCAGTTAAGGCGTTGTCTAGGGCCCGGTCCTTTAGGATTGTCTGGGCTGTCGTTAGGGCGTCTTGTGCCTCTTGGGTTCCCTCTTCCAACATGTGCTCCTCACGCCGGGTTACTTGGGTTTTTGCTTCTGTGATTGCCTCGTTTTGCCATTTCCTGTGTGCAGATGTCAGGGAGATTGCCTCCCCATGCAGGACGGCTTTGTATGCTTCCCATCGCACAGTCGGGCAGGCGACCTCTTCAACATTTAGGTCGAAGTATTCTGATGTTTTATTTGTGAGTCCTTTCATTATTTCCGGTATTCCGAGAAGCTGCTGGTGGTACCTATGAGGTGGGTTTCTGTGATGAATGCCAAGTCCGGGGATGCCTGTTGAGGTATTGGAGCACCAATTTCCGTTTTATGCTTGTCCCCAAACCGTTCACGTTCCAGGTTAATAGGGAGATATGTCTTGTTTTGGTTACGTCTGCGTGCGTCCTCCTGTGTAATGGTGCTGAAGGATGTGATACATATGATTCCATGTCTCTGTCACTTGCGGCGTGTTGTACTGCTCCCGGCTCTGGTGCCCTTTCATGGCCTTTCTCGCTGTATTCCCATTATGGTGTGCTTCGCGTACAAATCTTAAAACGTTGAACAGTGAACTTGAGGTCGGCTCAGATTGAGCATGAGTGGACATGCTTGGGTCCCTGGGAGTGGTGTACCCTTTTCCTTTACTTCTGTGGCGAGGATGTTTCCAGTGTAGCATGTCGCAGATCGGTGGCGTGTTAGTTGTCCGTGAGCTGTTTCCTCATGTAACTGGAACTCCTAAACTCCCCCCATCCTGCACTTCCCCCCAACTTGAAGTACCTGTCGCCCAAACCAACCGAACCATAAACTAAATACTGTGGTTGGTCAGGAGGTCCAAGTGTCTCAACTAGTGCAGTCCGTAGCCACTCTGCACTCGGGTGAAGAGGGGGGGCGCGCTACTTCAGGCTCCTCTCTGCCCGGGCCAACCGGTTTCAAAGTTACTTTTGGATTCCTGTGGGCTTTGTTTTATTTAGCTGGGTTCTCAGGTGGGCCTGCTTTCAGCCAATGTCACATGCATCTTGTCCGTCCCCCTTGGTGGTGTTGACTGCTCGGGGGGGGTGGCGGGTGCCTTTGTCGCTTCCTCGGGGTGTGTCTCTTCTTGGGCTAGCGGGGTGTGGGTCCGAGAGAACCTGTGTTTCGAACCAGTCCCAGGTTTCCCGGGGGTTGTGGAACATCTGGACTACCCCTTTGTGGTAGACTTTGAAGGTTGCCAGGACGAATTGCGTGTATTTAATATTCAGGGCTCTTAGCTTCTTCTTGACGGAGTCATACGATTGCCTTGACTTCTGGACTTCCCGTGTGTAGTCGGGGAAGAGGCCAATCCGGTTGCCGTTGTAAGTAATAGGGCCGTTGCTCTCGCCATCTGAAGCTGTGTGTCCCGGTCTCTATAATTCATAAGTTTGGCAATCACTGTGCACGGGGGGGGGCCCCGGAAGCAGTCTGCCCATCGGGAACCTGTGTGCTCTTTCAAAAGAAAAGAATTTTGAGAGTTTTTTAGGGGCCATCAGATCTGTTAACCAGTCCTCCAGGAAGAGTTCCATGGAGGGTCCCTCTTCTTTCTCAGGCAGGCAGAGAATGCGGAGGTTGGTGCGGCGAGATCTTCCCTCGATGTCCTCTGCTCGGTGTTCCAGGAGGGTGATTTTCTTTTCCACTTGTTCCAGTTGGTCTCCCAAGTTTTTGTCTTTGTCTTCCAATTCAGATATTCTTTGTTCTGCTTCTCCTACCCTGGAGGTTAGGTTCCTCAGATCCTGTCTCAGGAATGACACCTCAGAGGTCAGGCCATCAATTTTCGCCTCCACCGAGGTCCGGGAGTTGTTTATCGCTGCCATAATATCAGAGAGTGACAGCACCATGTCTGTGTTGCTGCCCCCGCCCTCCTCCACCTCTTCGTTTGCCGGTCCGGGGAGCCTTGCTGGTGTGTGAGTTGTATACTTATCCATCTTATTCTGTGTTGCCCCTCTGCGGGGTAGATCTTTCCCCATGGTTGGTACCTTCGTTGTTTTGTCTTTCCCTGGGGTTGTGATTTCTCAGGTCTTTTCTGAAGTGCGGTCTCCTTCCTTCACTCGCGTCTGTGTTTCACTGGGACTGAGTCCCCCGCCACTGCGCACAGGGGCGGGGAGGACCCCAAGTTGTAGGAGACGGAACGGGGGAAGCCCCCTGCAGTTGTTGCTGGCAAGGGGGTGGTGGGCGGGAAAAGAGAAAGAGGTCCCTCGGTGTCCCGGACCCCTCTTTGTCGCCTCCGGGTGCGGGCGTTTCTGTGGGGCCATCCTAGACCGGAACACCCAGCCACTCGCTCGCAGCGCACACGGCGGGCGTCAGGGAGGGTGGGTCCCGCTCGTAGAGGTGGTGTGTTGTTGGTCGCTGGGGCGGGGGAGGAAGGGAGGAGATGTGGGCCACTCTGCCTACCTGGCCCTGGGTCCTAGCGTTGTGCGGATCTCTGGAGTGGGCACCCCTCGACCCAAGCGCCCCGCCGCTCGCACACAGTGCACACGGCGGGCGCCGGGGATGGGGGGCCCTCTTATGCTGGCCGTGAGCTGGTTTATTGCGGCTGTCTGCTCGGAGCAGCAGTTCACTAGCACCTCAAGTCCTCAGCTACTGGGGCCCGGCGGCCATTTTCTTCAGTCAAATTTCTCAGTCGGCCTCACTGGATTCTGTCAAGGGTGCAGGGAGCCTCAAAATGCTCTGATTTTCATCAGACTTTCGTGAGGGTGGGCGCGGGTGCATTCCCCTACCCGATTTTCTTATTTTAGGTTATGTACCCATCAGGATTCTGCCAGGATGTAGCAGGATTCGGGCGGCCCAGGCGGAGCGACGGAGAGCTAGATCTGCATCAGGCGCCCCCTGGTGGTCTCCTTCGATTGCTGCCATTATTGAGGAGACAGCGGATGACATTTGGAAGCGAGCAGCCTACTTAGGGTTGACTGCACAGAATACAGCATATGATGGAGTGCCATTTAATAAATGCAGGGCAGCAGTATGGAGAGCGCTTAGAGTACAATAGCCTGACACATCAGACATGAATGCCATAATGACATGCAAAATGCGGGAGGACGAAGACCCTGTTGCTTACATTCTGGAGATTCAGGAGCACTGGTGCCTTGAGACTCGTGAACCGTGGGACAAGACAATATCACTTTTTTATCACATTTATCACATACTGTGTCAGAGACTAACCGAGCCAGTACAGGGACAGTTGAAGAAACTGGTGGGGATGGAAGTGAAGTTATGGGCAGGGATACAGTTGACTATAGTCCACCAGTGCCGGTTATTACAAGAGAAAATAAGAAAGAAAGTGAAAAAGGAAGATAGAAGAAGCTAAGTTAGTTCCGAAAAAGCTATCGAAGTTTGCAATGGAAGGGGCCTTGTTGACAAATGGAGAGGGAGTGGTCAGTCAAGAGGCAAGGCTAATCCACACATCAGAGAAGGGAGTTTTGGAGGAAAGCGGAAAGCGAGAATACAATTACTGGCCCCAGGGAAGAGGGGCATGCCTAGGGGGAGAGGGGTTGAAATTCAGGCCCACAAGTAGGTGGGATTAATGGGGGACAGCCCAGATACATAGGACCACCCCAACAATGTTGGGCTTGTGGGAAAATGGGACACATAGCTCGCTCGAGCATGTAGAACAGGTGTAGAGGAGCAGTTGAATGCCTCTGCAGCATGTCCCAGCCCTATTCTGCCTATTTGTTGGAAACCGGAAATGGCAACATGTGCAACGCCAGTGATGGTACCGATTACAGGAAAAGCCTTTGAGACAAGGTATTCACTGAGAAAAACCTACATGATGAATGCCCAAATAGATGACGGTCTCCTTAGTGGGATCCCCGAAGAAGTGTGAAGATGTGAAAAGTAGAGGCTGGTGACGTCACAAGAAATGAGCGTGACACACTGAGAAGGATGACCGAAGAAGAGAAGGCATAGCCCCTATAGAATCTGATGGCGAAGTAAGGAATTGAGAAGACTTCCATGTGCGGAATGAAGATTGCATGTGTGAAGAAGCACTGCAGAAAATGCAAGCCGTTTTATAACTGTGCAGATGCTTTAACGCAAGTAAACTAAGAAATTGTAAAGGCTGGCTATACGTAGTGAATAGACTGCAGGCAGTGCCGCCAATATGTATATAGAATCTGGACATTCGATGTCACAATTTAAGTAAGCGCAACCCGTGGGGAAAGGAGGATTGATAGCCGTGTGTCGCAGTAAAGAAATAAGCCAAGGCTCAAAGATGGACCAAAGGAAGGCTGCTTGGCCTGGCGTCAAAGGCTAAGGCAGCCAAAATGCGTTATCAGTCCTGGAAGAACAGTGAATGTGAGACACAGAGGCATCCCTTGTTAAGTTGCAAAGAAAGAACACCATGAGTGCCAAGTTTCTTTATTCAAGACAATTAGATGCTATAAAATGGGCCGATTCATGGTCTCCTGTCACGTGAGTCCAGGATGGAAATAGAAGTGGGCATGTAGACCTGAACCTTGATAGAACATGCTCACACTCCCTTATATTTGCAGAGAAGAAAAGCGACTACAAGGCCAAGTTCAAAGACAATCTGAACGGCAGAAGGCAAGAGCGATGAGAGATGTTGGGCTAATTGGGTGGGGAGGTACGGTCAAGTTCACCCACTGGCACCTGGGGTACCAGCTTACGTGCTGCTAGAGAATCGAATGTTCCAGAAGGGAACAAGCGTGCCAACCAATTGTAGAGGGCCATATAACAAAGAGTCTTAGTTTGAAAGCCAATGATGTATTGTGTTTCTAGTAACTGTTGAAGTTAACTTGCACTAAGGGAGGGCATACATTGCCCACCTGACTATAGAGACCCAATCCATTAAAGAAAGTATACTTAGATATTCCCCTTAGTCCTATCACAATTCGACGTAGGTTGGCTTCGCATGCCACATAGTATGGTGTCACGTATGATGAGTTTTTGCTATATAAGTACTGTTTTTATGAAATGCTTCGAGGCTATGCTGTGCAACGTCCGTCTATGTCTGTTGTACTCCATATTTAAGATAATTGAGAATAAAACAGACATTTTGCCAACTTCCTGAGTCGGTCTTCTTATTTGGTGTGTGTTATTCTCCATCCCATCCATTTTACGATGTGCTGCCTCCATTAAAAGGACATAAGGGTTCACTTGGTAGCATGTTGGACAGTTTGGAAGTAAGACCCATTGACCAGTAGACTCCAGTACTTCGCATGATCGAGCACCCTCCGCTATACAGCCGGAAGATCGCGAGGTTTCCTGTGGACAGTGGACGATATAGAATTCTTGCAAGAAAATTGAGACGGTGGGACAGGTCCTTCTTTGACAAAATCCCTCCTGGTTTCCACAGGCGCTTTAAGGACAGAAGGCAAAAGTGGTTGATTGGAGGGGGGAGTCAATACCAAAGGCCTCGAGCTGAACAAATGAATGGTGAGTAGACTAAGGGGAATGGCAAACTGAGCGGATGGGATTGTGGTAGTTTAGAAAATAATTGGGAAAGTAACGGGTAGTTTAGAAAGTAATGGGGAAGGTAATAGGGAAAGTAACGAGAGATTTTGTTTGTGTAACTAGAGATAGAGAGAAAGCCCGAGAGTCCTAACACAAGGGGGTTCAGAAGAAATTGTTATACACTTCAGTTGAAGTAAAATAGGCTATGTATAGGACAGGTCTATATAAAATAACAATTTAAATCCTGTAATCAGGGTATTATTAGGGGTGGAGATAAAAAGTGATCACTGAGGATTAATGTGAAGAGTCGACTAATCTGTCTGTTTGTGTATTTGTGGTAAATTAAGGTGTCGAAGAGTGACAATTGTGTAAGGAAAATCGAGAAAAGGTCGAGGGGACATAATGTCTATCTAGATAAACTGTTGGTACCGATTCAGAGGTAGACTGAGATTATTGAAAAATAGAGGTTTTTAGCAGCGATTGTTGGAGCTCATATTTGTTGTTTTCATAAAAGTTTTTTTGTAAACACTGGTAAGTATTGACAGTCAAGTGAGACTTGCTACTATGGGAGACTTTACTCCTCTGATGCATTTATGTAAGACATTGCCAAAACACATGCCCAAGCTCAAACAGTACAGTGCAGAGTGGGTGAAAGGCACAGCAGATGAGATCTTCATGCCCTGGCCACAAGGGGGATCTTTGTTGAAAGCAGTATTGCAACACATGATCACATACCTGCATGCTGGGTACACAGGAAAGAAATTACAGAAAAGGTTAGCTATTTTAGAACTTTGGAAAATGTATCAAGAAGAGAGAGAGGATCCGCCACCTGAGGAGTGGATGCTTAACCAGTGTAAGGAGGAAGGTGTCGAGCCTTCTGCTCCCCTTACCTCGCCTGAGGTAAAAGGTGATAGCACGGAAGACGTAGGATTGTATCCGTTAAAGGAACTGAAAGCAGCGATGGGGTCTAGTTATCCGATATACGAATCGCTTGCTTATAGTAGTGATGATAGTCCAGAGGAGACAAAGAGAAAAGAGGAGACATTTAAGGTTTTACAAAACAGGGAAGAGAAAAGCGAGCGATCGAATGTATCAACAGATATAGAACGAGAGATTAAGAGATGGAAAGGTGAGAAGGATAAAGCTGATGAAGTAACGCTCGTACAGAATGAATGGATGGGAGAACAATGAGGAAGTCAGGCAAAGGGAAGATCATGATGAACAGGATAGGAAAGACATGGAACGAGAAAAGAGATTAAAAGAAGATGAGCATAAAAGGAAGCGCAGACAGCGGCACGAACATATGTATCAGGAGGAGTCACAAAAGAAAGAAGAAAGGGCAGAGGAGCAAAGGAAGTATGACAACAGACAGAGAGCAATGGAAGAATGGGATAAGCAAGAAAGGAAGAGAGAAGATGAGGAAGCACAGAAATTAAGAGATAAAAGAATACCGAAACAAAGAGAAGAGAAGAGGAAGAAAGAAGAGCAGGGGTAAGGAGAGAAGAGATAAGACAAGAGGAAAGAGTTAGATGGCAAGCAAAAAAGCGAAGAGAAGTAAATGAAGAACTAGAACAAAAGAGGAGACAGCGGGAGCGTGATCTTGACTGCATTCAAAATGAATTTATGGAGCAAAGTCCAGCAATAAAATGGGGCAGTATAGAAGAGTTCCTCCCATCACAGGGAGCAACGTCAGGGCCATATAGAGTAACCCTAGAAGAGGACTTTGATATGGGAAGCATCACAGATAGGATTGATAAAGCCTATCAGGATTTAAGAGAAGGTAGCAAATCGAGAAGCCGAGGGAAGAGAGATCAAACCCTAGCCTTCCAATCACAACGCTTCAGTCTTGAGCATAGAGCTTTGTTTTTAAGTAGACTGACCTTAGACAATGGTGAAGGGGAAGAGAGTCACACTAGTCGGGGACTAGCTATGTCAGACAAAGAGAGAGAATCCTTCAGTAGAGAAGGAGGAGGTCCATGCATGTGCCCCTGAGTGAGGCCTGCAGGCAGAAAAGGAGGTAAGATGGTCTGATCTAGAGCAACCTAAGAAAAGGACGGCAGATCCTATAGCAAATGCAGAGCGCCCTAAAGGATGATTGTATAGCGAGAAGAGAGAGTCACCACCATATGTAAGCAGGTTAAGGTCATTGTCATGAAGAAGGAGTTCAGGAACCATTATCCCCACTATGGCTAGGCAGACAATGGGAGCCAATTGTGGATTCAGATTTACGCTGTTTCCCTTATTGGAAAAAGGGGGAACAAGACCACAGTATATTCCATGGCCACACATGGATAAGGATAATTTAAGGTGCAAACTCCCCAGTTTAACAGTCGGTGTGGGAAAATGGATTTATGAGTTAGAAAAAAATGACAGGAGGAAATAACTTATCAATAGGTGATATTAAGGGTCTCCTAGCAGCCATTCTTGGGGAAAGAGCTGATGAGATATGCAACAGAGCAGGCTATTCAAGTGTGACAGCACAACATACATGGGGAAAAACAGTGGCATTATTTTACCAAATTGTATGACAGGGTTTGCCTGAGCAGGTATAGAGGAAACTCAAGAAGCAAGTGGGAATGAAAGGAAAGCCATGGGCTGAAATACAGTTGACTATAGCGCATCATTGTTGGCTGTTACAGGAGAAAAATAAGAAGAAAGACAATGCTAGAAAAATTGAGGAAGCAAAGTTAGTTCAGAAGAAATTGTCAAATTATGCCAATGAAGGGGCGGTATTGACAAGCGCAGAAGTGCTAGGAGTACAGCAAACAGTCGGCACATTGCAGGCAAGTAATCAGCACCCAATGGACCAAGGAGGGAATGGGTTTGTAACACGAGGTAGAGGCATGGGTTACAGAGGAAGGGGCGGATTTCAAAACACTCATGGTGGATTTTAGAATACACAGAATGAGATTTAGAATGTGCGAGAGTTCAAACAAGGGGCACTAGTCAAACGGGGTCCTCCTATATGTTGGACATGTGGGATGACAGGGCACATTGAGCGTGTATGCGGAACCAAGGGTATGTACAAAATGGGCAATTCTCAAGAGGGGGGACAGCTTATCCTCCAGCATATAGCTCACAAGCCAGGGAAGGATTTGCCCAAGATCGAACAGTGTATCAGGCGCAAGTGTTGCAAATGCAACAGGCACAGCAACCTCTGCAAGCACCATTGATGCCTCCACAAGGGCAGTTGCAGCATGCCCCCATGCAGATACAGCAGAATGAAAACACAGGACTATTATTGACACCTACTATAGGGGGTGTCACTGTTGTAGGAGGGAATCCATTTGCAGGTACAGGCGTATGCATGTATCCACAATAGGACAGCTCACAGGGTGACTTGGTGTGTTCAGTGATATCTGTGACACCAGATCCCCAAGAGGAACCAAGGTTTGATGTGACGATAGGAGGCACATCTTTTTTGTTTTTAGTAGAAACTGGTGCAACTCGTTCATGTATACGAGAGGGAAAATATCCAATGTTGGGAATTGCCATGAATGCTTAAGCGTTCTCTGGAGCTACGAGTCAAGTTCCTTTTACTGATGAATTACCAATCTCTGTAGGAGAGTGTGACATGTCTGTTCCTTAGATGTATTCACATCAGACACCAGTTAATATTTTGGGAAGAGACTTAATGACAAAATTTAACATGACAATTTCTTTTACTGACTCCTGAGATACACTATATGAATGTGGGTGAATTTATATTGGCATTTACAGAGCAGATGGCCCTATGAGGTGTGCTGATAGAACCAGAAGATTTCCTTTATAGGGTGAGCATTCAGTTAATATGGCTACCTGGCTTAGTGGGAAAGTCAATGAGGATACCTGATGAATTTCTATTTAGACCACAGATGCCTATGGCCAAAGAGGGGGTACAGACCATCCCCCTAGAATTAGATTCAGCCATAGTACGAGGGGAAATGGCAATGCTCGAAGGAACGGATGATGAGGCTAGGCCATGGAGAACAGTGATTGCCATTGAGGAAGGGTGCAGATTGACTGACGCCACTGACAATTACAATTTTGAAGATGATCCATCTGATGATGATGTAGTGTTCTTTATGAGCATTACATATTGGATTAGAATAGAGAAAAGGGAGATCCCACAGTGCATGGCGATAATGCGAGAAAGTGCCAAGTACTTTATGGACTACAGGCCCTTATGATTAGGCCTATTGAAGGAAGTATGTGAGGTTAAAATAAAGCTGAAACCAGGAGCGATTTTACCTCGAGCAAGACAATACACAATGTCTCGAGAGGCAGATGAGGGCATTTTTTAGACTATTTAAGCACAGATGGAGCAAGGTATGCTGCTACCATCAGAGTCATCGTGTAATATCGTGGTGTACCCTGTGAAAAAATCAAAGGGAGAGTCGTGGAGATTTATACAAGATATGAGACTGATTAACCAGATTGTAGCGGCAGAGTTTCCTTTAGTTCCTAATCCAACGACGATACTATGTACTATACCAGTAGAAGCGCAATATTTTATTGTGATTGATTTGAAGAATGCGTTTTTCTCAATCCCGCTGCACAAGGACTCACAAGACTTGATTTCATTTATGTTCCGTCAAATCTGTCTGAAACACACTTGTTTGCCACAAGAGTTCCCATCAATCTTTAACAGAGTCCTACAGATGGACCTAGGCAATATTGATTTGAAAAGCACTGTGATACAGTAAGTAGATGACATTTTGATTTGTAGCACAACAGACGATGAGTGCAGACAAGACTCAATTCCGTTAATGACTATTTTAGCTGACAAGGGATACAAGGCAGGCAAAGATAAGCTACAATACTGTCAAGAAGAGGTGTTGTACATAGGCCAGTTGATCTCACATGTGGGAAAGAAGGTGACACCTGAAAGAGCTGAAGCGATCATGAACACTGCAAAACCCACACAGTGAAAAGGATGCAGCAGTTCTTGGGATTATGTAATTATGTCAGAGCATGGGTGTTTGACTATAGTTCATACACAAGACCCCTTTTTGCAGGCTTTCAAGAACACACAGGTGAATAAAGATAAAATAGAATAGACTGAGGAAATGGGAGGGAGGGTTTGAAGAATTGAAGAAAGCAATTTGTACAGCTCCTGTTTTTGGAATTCCTAATTATGCTGAGGAGTTTTTCTTGTTTTCACATACAAATGGGACAGTAATGACAGCAGTGCTTACACAGAGGACTACATTACGGTACAAACCTCTGGCATATTACAGTGGGATTTTTGACCCGGTTATGAAAGGGCATTTTCCTTGCAAACAGTAATTTGCAGTTGCTGTTTTCGCAATTGAGACATCTACAAGTATTGTAATGGGTTGTTCTAAGATGCTTTTTGTGGAGCATGCTTTATTTGCCATTTTGGAGAAACCCAAGGGTACATTGACATCCCAGAGAGCTTCTGTATATGATGTAATAATATCAAATCCAGCGATTCAAATTGTCAGATGTAAAATAGTGACGCCTGCCACCTTTGTAGCTGAGCCAGTGGCAGAGGGCGAGCATGTGCATGACTGCGCAAATTATAGAGAGCTTTATGAGGATATACTGGACGTAAAAGAGAACGTATTGTCAGGAGGGGAAATTCTTTTTATTGATGGTTCTTCAAAAATTGATCAAAGAAGTGCAGAAAGGCATTCTGGCACAGCTGTAGTGAGGCATGGAGCAAATGGTGAATTTGAGGTCATAGCAAGTGCAAGACTACCGTCTCACTTTTCAGCGCACGCGGCAGAATTGGTAGTGCTTATTTTCATGCTTGCAAAACATGAAGAGCAGGAAGTGACAGTGTACAGTCACTACGCCTATGTGATGTCAACCGTACATGCAGGACTAGCACGTTTGAAAAGGAGGGGCTACCTCCAAGCAGATGGCACTGCAGTGCTGCACGCATCTTTATTGGACTGGCTTATTAAGGCACTACGACTCCCAGTAGCCGCAGCGATAGTTAAACGCACAGCGCACACTAAGCAAACTCACTTTATCTCTTGCAGGAACAAAGCCGCAGACGCAGAAGCCAAAAGGGTTGCATATTCTTCAGATATTTTAAGTTTTGATACTCCAGATGTCAAGGAGAAGGTAGTTATGATTATGGTAGTGAATAAAGGATTAAATCATTTATCAAGAGCCCCGTTAATGAAGATTCAAGGCAGTGCACCACAGGAAGAGCAGGAATTATGGAAGCGAAGGGGGTGTTCTTTATCCCTCACAGAAGCATTATTGTGTCAGGATAGCACTGGAAGACGGTGATGCAGTAGTATTGTTAAAGGTAGCGCTTGAACAGCTGCACTACCCTACACATGTAACTAGGGAAAGTCTTGCTGCAACAATTGCAGAAGTCTGGTTCATGCTGAACCTGATAGAACATGTTACATTTTATGTAGTAAACTGCATCGTATGTCAAAAATTAACCGCTTGGCATACACTGAGAACAGTTAGAGGAGTAATTCCTCGACCAAATGGTCATTTTCAGCTTTTACATATTGATTATGTTGATATGCTGCAAGTATGTAATGGATACATGTATCTGATAGTGGTGGTGTGTCCCTTCTACAGGTGGATTGAAGCAGGTCCTTGTACACACCCTGATGCCACTTGCGCAACAATGATTTTAGTACATGAAGTCTTTCCAAGATGGGGAATGTGTGAAGTGCTGAGATCCGATAATTGACCGCATTTTGTTAATGAAGTATTTGAACAAAAAGGATTATTGTTGAACATTATGCACATGTTTTCTTCTGCTTACCACCTGCAAGAGAACGGGAAATGCGAGAGACTCAATAGCCTTCTTAAGGAAAGGGTCACCAAACTTAAGTTGACACTGAAAAAGGGGTAGCTATATTGTCTACCCCTAGCTTTATATGCCCTAAGGAATCAGTCCGGGTTGGACCACCACCTCACACCACACAAGCTAGTGACAGGAAGACAAATGAGAATGTCGTTAACTCCTCCATTGAGGAATAGAAGTGATGCCCATAGTATAGGAAAAATGTTAGGAAATTAATTAAATGAATATTTGACATGTATGACCGCAAGTATCTCGGTCATTTCAGATCAACTCAAGCGTCAGGGGGTCAGTCTCAGAACACAGATGAAAACCACCCAGCAACAAGATTTTCAGAATTACAATCAGTACCAAGACTGCTTGTTAGAGGCACTGTGCTGATCAGAAATTTCACTAGGAAGTGGCATGAGCCAAGATTCATTGGACCTTATGTGATGGAGGACACTACTCCCTCAGCAGTGAAAGTTCAAGGCAGACGAGCTTGGATCCACCTGAAGGACGTCAACCTCTACCCCGGAGAGGCCACAGCACCCCAGTCATGGGTACAGAAGCAAGACAAGAAGAATTTCAGCATGTGCAGACTCGTTTGATGGCAAAGAAGCAGGACGATAAACCAACGGATTGACCAATAAATACAGATTTGCATTTGGACTGTGGCTCTCCCTGGACACTCCTTTATAGATATTATAGCAGACGTTCAAACTTGTTGCTTGAGTCACAGAGATCTTTGAAAATGAACTTTAGAAAGTTGTTGATGCATTGCAAGTATGCCTGAACTAGATTTCGAGTTTGGTTTCGATAACTGGAAGCGGTAGCAATACCCGAATTAATTTCTTACTGAATACTTGTTCGACTGAGTTTATGGTTCTCCCCGAAAGTAATGTGCATCGTATCGTACTTGCTATTTTTGTGTTTATTCTTCAAGCTTATCCTGTCCTTGTCAAAAGAGATGTGGATATCCACATGTTTTTACAGAATCCTAAAAATGGCCCTGTAATAAAGAGGCTGCTTATAGCAATTGTAGAGGAGCTACTACAAGTACCAAATATACTACAGTTGCCAGAGTAGTGTTTTTCCTCCCTTAATTGAGTATAGCAAAAAAGAGGAATCTTGAAACTGGTACGGGTTTAAGAAATGAGCAAGCTCAAGAAATTCCAGAATGCCATCAATGGTGTGGGTTAATATTCTTGCATGTAATATATGCATGCACAGTCTCTATCTTTGTCTTCCCGTTTCTTTTGGTTCATACTCGTTATTTTATTGGTCCAAGTAAAGCAGAAGTACCTTTGATTCTTCCCACTCTAGGAACCCATGTAGATTTGCCCATTACTGATGAGCCAAGGTCTTGAGTGTTTTCTGCCCAGAGCAGAGCTGCTTTAGAGTTGTTTCCATGGGTTGCTAACATTTTAAGGGGAAGACACAGGAGAAGTGCAGAGGAAGATGATGATGGCATTAACACATATTTAGACAGTACAGCACACTTGGGTAATAACATGAGGTATCAGTACATGAAAAAGGTGGGAGAGAGGCCTTCCAGGGAGCGTTGCTATGTTTGTTCTCTCATACTTTATGCTATGGGGACCTGCAAGATATTCATAGCTACAGAGGTACCAGTGCAAAAAGCTCATTACCTAACATATCCCACACTCTGCCAGACACAAGGACAGTTCCAGGGTCAAACAGCATCCTTGATATGGATAACGGAAAAGACATCCCAAAGAGACGATAACTATGTGCAAGATCTGAAAACAAGAAAGAAACCAGAAACACAGAATTTAGTGATAAGATATGAACAGCCTGGAATAAACGGAGCAGGAATCAGAAGAGAACAAGATGCTAGATTGTCAAGGCAAGAACCAAGAAGAGATACGGAGATGTAAGGAAAGAGGTCAATTGCAAATTAAAGGAACCGTGTTGACTCTGGAAGGATGGGCGGAAGGCCTGATTGTGTTCAAGGCAGCAGCACTAACGGGATATTATGAGTCAGTTATAGCTACTGCAGAGAATGAATGTAAGCACCACAGGCTGAAAATGGACGCTGCCATAAAGGGATTCAATGCGATCAAGGAAGAATTGAGGACCATAAGGCTGATGACCCTCCAGAACAGATATGTCCTTAATATGATCACAGCAATGGGTGGAGGTGTTTGCACCAAAATCGGAGACTCATGTTGTACGTTCATACCTTCTTACGATGATGAGAATGGGACCTTGACAGAGGCCAATATGTTGCTGATGAAGCTGCACGACAAAATGGAAGATGAGACAGAAGATATTGCAGATGGTAGCTGGTTCGCGTCTATCTTCATATGGGTTCCCCAATGGATGGTGAATATCTTCAAGCTGCTGGGTGCAATATTGGTGATGGTGATCTTTGGATTCTGTGTTATCAGAATAATAATCACACAGAGTAAGAAGACAGCAAAGAAGGCAGTAGAAATTAAGATAATGAACGATGTTGAGTCAGGGTTTGGACCCAAGGAGTTGACAGATGAAGAAATCAGGAAATATATTGGCGCCAGCATCTTAGCACCGTGGGAATGAAGTTCCTGAATCCAAGAAATCATAAGAAGTATGTGGGAAGATGTATCTACTGTAATCCGAATAGACAATGCAGCCACATGACCTGGAGCGTTGATGAACATGTAAAATCAGCAGGATCCATGAAGGGAGTGGTGAAGGTCTGGACTCCAAAGAAGTACTTTTTCAAGAAAGGATATCAAGATGTGGAGACTGGGGAAGGAGTGGTCAATAAATCAACCAGAGGGGGGAGTGTACAGGAGCAGTTGAATACCTCTGCAGGAAGTCCTGCCCCTATTCTACCCAAATGTTGGAAACCGGAAATTGCCTTTGAGACAAGGTATCGACTGAGAAAACCCTTTATGATGTATCCACAAAGAGATGACGGTCTCCTGAGGGAGATAGTTTGAGAGTCAATGATGTATCATGTTTCTAATAACTGTTGAAGATGACTTGCACTACGTGAGGGAATAGGTTGCCCATCTGACTATAGAGACGCAATCACAATCTAATCCCTTATAGAAAGTATACTTAGATATTCCCCTTAGTCCTATCACAATCCCGCATAGGTTTTCTTAGCTTGCCACGTAGTATGATGTCACGTATGACGAGTTTTTGCTATATAAGTACTGTTTTTTGTGAAATGTTTTGAGACTGTGCTGTGCGACGCCCGTCAAAGTCCGTTGTACTCCCTGTTTTAGATAATTGAGAATAAAACAGAGACATTTTGGCGACTTTCTGAGTCGGTCTTCTTATTTGGTGTGAGAGTTATTCTCCATGCCATCCATTGTATAATGTGTTGCCTCGATTAAAAAGACCATAAGGTTTCATAGGGGAGGGATGCAACAGAATTGGCAGTACCCCAGAGGGGGACAACCTATCCACCACTATACATCACAGAGCCACCCGACTATTATGACCAAGATCCCACACATTATCAGACGCACATGCTGAAAATGCAACCACCACAACAAGCACCAATGCACGCATAACAGCCACCAATGCAACCACAGCAAGCACATGTGCAGATAAAACAGACACAACCACCACCGAAAGCACCAATACAGCAGAATACTGTGGCTACATGGAACTCAAGTACCGAAGTTTAGACTCCCACCCCCAGAATAGGGAATGTGACTGTTGTGGGAGAGAATCCTTTCACTGTGACAGGGATGAAAATATACCCACAATAGGACAGTCCACAGACTGAGTTGATGTGTTCAATCCTATCCATTTCACCTGACCCACAAGAGCAGCCACGAGTCGGCGTGACCATAGGTGACAAAACATTTTCTTTACTTGTAGATATAGGGGCAACCTGGTCCTGTGTTCAGCAGGGGAGATACCCAATGTCAGCCATTGCCATGAATGCACAAGGCTTTTCTGGGACTACAAATCGGGTTCTATTCACAAATTGCCCATCACTACCGGAGAACATGACCTCACCATGCCATTATTGTACTCCCAAAAGCAACAGTCAACATAATGGGAGGGGACATGATAAGCAAACTCAACACAACCATTTCATTTACTGATCAGGGAATCGTGTGCTCCTCTTCAGGTATCCATTACATGAATATGCAAGAGTTCGTATTGGCATTTTGTAGTCAGACAGTACAGAGGGGCATGCCCTTGTACCCTGACGGATTCCAATATGGTGTAAATCCTCCATTAGCTTGGCTCCCTGGGATACAGGGGAAAATATTGAGTCTGCCTGCAGAATTCCTGTTCAGGCCAGAGATCCCCATGGATGAGGAGGAAGAACATGTGTTACCACTAGAAATTGAGATATTTATAGTGAGGGAAGAGAGAGTGATATTCACGGAACTGATGACGGAGGGAAAGCATGGCGGGAAGTGTTTGCTTTAGATGCGGGACACTGACTAACTGACTTGATTGATGAAGAGCTGTTCCAAGACGAAAGGAAGATGCTGAAGTAATGTTTTTCATAAGCATTCCTTATTGGATGAGAATTGAGAAGAGGGAAGTGCCACAGAGTATGGCCCTGATAAACAAAAGACACCACAATTGCTTGAAGATGACTTAGCACAGGTGCCATTGTGGAAAAGTAGTCCTTATGGTGTTGGCTTACTAAAGGGAGTAGGGGCAGTGAAGATAAAATTAAAATCAGGAGCAATCCTGCCAAGAGTGAAACAAAATCTCATGTCCAAGGATGCAGATGAGGGTATTTTTGAGACAATTTCTGTGTTAGTGCAACAAGAAATCTTAATGCCATCAGAGTCCCTGTCTAACACAGCTGTGTAGCCAGTGAAAAAAAGCGACGGGGGTAATGGAGATTTATTCAGGATTTATGCCTCATAAATAATATTGTTGAGGCACAATTTCCATTGGTTCCCAACCCAGCAACGATATTATGCAATATCCCATCCAAAGCCACACATTTCACAGTAATCCGTCTAAAGAATGCATTCTTCTTAATCCCCCTTCATGGAGAGTCACAAGACTTGACTTTGCTTTCATGCAGAATTAAAGGTGGAAACATACAAGATTGCCCCAGGGGTACTGTGAGTCCCCTTCTATATTGAACGGGGTCCTCCAAATGGATTTAGGGAATGTACACCTTGATAGCACAGTAATTCAATATGTGGATGACATTTTGGTGTGCAGTGAGAAAGAAGAGCAGTGCCAAAATACTTGATACAGTTAATGACAGTCTTTGCAGAAAAGGGGTACAAAGTAGACAAGGGCAAGCTTCAATATTGCCAGGAGGAGGTTCTGTACATTGTGCAATTAATATCGCACAAGGGCAGGTTAGTGACCCCTGTGAGAGCAGAAGCAATCATGAAAATGCTCAAGCCAAGGACAGTGAGAGAGATACAGCAATTTCTGGGTATTTGCAACTACTGTAGGGTGTTGGTCTTTGATTACAGGACATATGTTAGGGCCCTCCTAAAACGACCTTTTTGGCTCAGAGAGATGACATCAAGATTGCCTGGACAGGTGAAATGATAGAAGTATTTGATGAATTGAAAATAGCAATATGCACACACCAGTTCAAGGAATTGTACCTATTCTCAAACTCAAATGGAGTAGTGATGCCAACAGTGCTCACACAGAACACTACGCTGGGACACAAAACATTGGCATACTACAGTGCGCTTCTGGATCCAGTGATGAAGGGTCATTATCCCTGTGAACAAGCATTGGCTGCAGCAGACTTTGCAATTGAAAAGTCAGCTAATATTACAATGGGCTGTGAGACAACACTCTATCTACATGGATCATGCCCTATTCACTATCCTTGAGAAACGCAAAAGCATGCTGACCACACAGAGTGCAGCGGGGTATGAGGTGATCATTTCCAACCCAGCAACCAAAATAGTTGGTTACAGAGTAGTGAACCCATCAAATTTCCCAGCAGAGCAAGTAGAGGAAGGGGATCATATGCAATACTGCACCAAGTACACAGAGTACCACAATGATATACCCCACGTCAGAGAAAATGCCCTCAGAAGGGGGATATACTATTTACTGATTATTCCTTCATCGATAGATCAGAATTCGGGGGAGAGGCACCCTGGGACCGCAGTGGTAAAATGGAGACTGAATGGAAATGTTGAGGTAGTGGTGAGTGCGCAATTGCCTTTTTCATTTCTCAGTGCTAGTAACAGAATTAGTAGCAATCATTGTAGCCCTAGAAACATATGACGCAGAGATCAAGTGTACTCCGACTCCACCTGTGATGTCAACAGTACAAGCAGGACTGTCATGTTGGAAAAGGCAGGGCTAACTACGTGCTGACGGCACGCCAGTGCAACACACGCCATTATTGGACAGGCTCATAGACACTCTACAACTCCCACCAGTTATACGAGCGGGGAAGACACAATCTCCCGCTGCAATGAAGCCGCTGACACTGAGGCCAAAAGAGCAGCAGATTTTATTGAAATATTTGAATTTGACACATCACCTAATAAATACACAAGAATGCGCAACATGATAATAAATAAAAGAAGGCTTTTATTCATTGCCCATTACCCAGATAATAGAGATACAGGGATGTGCACTACCAGAAGGCCAGGAGCTGTGGAAAAGGTAGGGACTCTCAGTATCCCCCTCCAATGCAATGTGGCAGGAGGATAGCACTGGCAAACCGGTTATTCCACTTGCATTACTTAATATAGCCTTAGAGCAGCTCCACAATCCAATCCAAACCAGTAAAGAGAGTATTGCTGGCCAGATTGCAGAAGATTGGTTCCAATTTGGCAGAGCATGTTGCTGCTTTCATTTTTTTATTGTGACGGGAGGATAGCTCTCTGGCAACACGCGGGTCTTGGAAGCATGACCACACTGAGCAAACACAGGTTTGAATCCCTTATTCACGCTTGAAAAACCCTAGCATGTTATAAATAACCTACACTTCCACAATTCAATGAAACTAGCACCTAGATAACTATGGGTTGTGCGTGCTGCAAATTAAATAAAAAATATATATATAAAATGGTGATCCCGTGTACCTAAGGGCCCTTTAAGACGAGAAAGCAATACTTTGAGATAAATGGGGATGCAGAATTTACTCAAACAATAATCAGACCGTCTCAGGAAGTTGGCAAAGTTTATCTGTTTTATTTGTAATTGTCTAAAACAGGGAGTACAACGAACATCAGTGGACGTACGCTCAATTTCTCTCACTCAGCGAGCTTCATAAAAACACTGTTTATATAGTAAAAACTCATCATCACTGACTCAATCTACGTGGCAACCTACAAAAACCTACTTGGGAAAGTGATAGGCTTAGAGGGAACATCTAAGTATACGTTCCATACTGACAGGGATTGCGATTGGGTCTTTAACATCAGGTGGGCAACTAAGCCCTGCTCTAGTGCAAGTCACTATGAACGCCATCAAATACACAACGTCCTATTGTTATACAAACTATAGAGCTCTCTATCATGTGGCCCTCTATAATTGGTTGGCACCCTCATACCACTCTGTAATATTCCACGGTACTACCAAATTCACCTTTTACAATTGGCCTTTTGTCCTAGTTGACCTAATTAAAGTGGTGCTAATTATCCTTCTGCACAATTGACCTTTATATTATTTTAGTTATTTTATATATATGTATTGGGTTGGTTTTGGAGTATAAATAATATAAGGGGATTGGGTGGGAGGTTGCAGGGGTTTTTGGATTGGGTGAGGCGTTGCGGGGGGTTTCCCCCACAAATATGTTCTAATTGACTTTTTACATGAGGTCAGTTCTCCTGAGGTCAATTGTGAAAAGGTCAATTAGTATACATTCATATTCCACACATGATAGCAGCACGTAGGCTGATGCCCCAGGTGTTCATGGGGTGGTCTTGACCATAGCTTCCCACCCAATTAGTGTAGCATCCATCATCAATCTTGCAGTCTGCCAGTCACTTAAGCTTTGAACTTGTCCTTGTAAATGTTCTCTGTGCCTGAGAATAAAAGGGAGTATAGGCATAGTTTGTCTCCTGGTTACAGTGTAGCTCGACCCAGTGTCTATTTTCATCAGACCATATGACTGGAGACCATGTTTCAGAGCTTTTTACTGTATTATAATACTATTAAATGATGAACCTCTGACGTCTTCAGTGTTCTTCCACCCCACCTCAGACAGGGTTTGTTCTTTTCTCACGTTTGTAACTACTGAATGAACATCCAGGCCCACAGTAACCTCGACTTCTTGGTGCTGGGCCAGCCAAGACTTTCTTGAATATTCCTCCACCATTAGCAGTTTTCCAACTGCGCCACACTGAAAAAGCCTTTCTATTCACGGGATCCAGACTCTGCCAAAGTGTTTTGTGGAACATCCATATTCCATACATTCCTATGTGTATACATTGGCACATCACCACAATCTATTCACTATGTAGCCAGCCTTAAGAATATTTTATCTGCTTGAGTTACTGCATCTGTACAATTGCAAAATGACTTTACATTTTCTTCATCGTTTCTGTAGCATGAGCATCTTCATCTCGAGCCCGAAATGTTGCTCATTTTTAACACCTCCTCCTTGAGTCTTATAGAATGTCTATATCCTGTAGATCTTGCCTCTTTTCTGGGTGTGTCTGCTCTGCTTTGCATGATGTCACCAATCTTTTTTCTTGCTCATTTTCACACTTCCTCATGGATTTCGTTCAAATGGCCATCATATTTTCGTGAATGCATATACGGTTTCCTTAGCTTGCATTAGAACATTATTTTACTTACTGCTGCTAACTTGCTAATTGTATTTTTAAAACCTTGTTGAATGAACATATTGACTGGGTGGGTGTGTGCGTGTAACTATATTGCTCACTCCTTTTATTACGGATGTTCCGTCCGAGGGATACAGTCTGCTTTCTATTTTCTGAAGTGGGTGTGACGTGCCTCACTTTCAGTGGCTTATGGCATTAATGTGCCGTGCCACTCGCCCACGCCGGCAACAAAGATGAGGTGATCCCGAGTGGGCTCCCATTTTAAAGCCTTTTGATTGCGTTAGAACGTTATTTTACTTACTGCTGCTAACTTGCTATTGTGCTTATTGCATTTTTAAAACCTCGCTGAATGAACTTATTGACTGGGTGTGTGTGTAACTATATTGCTCACTCCTTTTATTATGGACGTTCCGTCCGAGGCATACAGTCTGCTTTCTATTTTCTGAAGTGGGTGTGATGTGCCTCACTTCCAGTGGTTTACGGTATTAATGTGTTATGCCATTCGCCCAAGCAGCAGAAGGGTGCAGCGGGCGCGCCGTCAGTGCACCAAAGGCGCCCTGAAAGCAGCCTGTCTGTGCCTGTCCTTGCTGTGCTGCCATGTTATCAGTTTAGATTGCCATTTACTGATTTCAATGGCTCCTATTACCACAATCTGGCCAGTAGGCTTTAATAAAGCCTCCTCTACACCTATTATATCTAACGCTGAAAAAGTCCAACCTACTCCTTCTCCCAGTAAAGACTCTTCAGTGCGGCCTGCTTAATACCCGCTCACTGGTCGCTCACGCTCTGGACTGTCATGATTTTATGGTTAAGGGACTCTTCTGGCCCCTCTATTGTGCAAGCTCTCCCTTCCAATTATAGCTTTGCACATGTTGACTGCCCCTCAGTTTATCCTGGGGTAGCCTTGGCATTATGGATAAATCTTCTTACAAAGTTATCTGTGCAGTACCAGTGCACTCACTGAAGATGGAATGCTTATTGGCCACTATAACTACAACCCCAAACGTTACATTAACAGTTGTGCTTGTTTACGGTCCCTGGGAGTTCATGCCTCCTTCTGTGCTGACTTCCCTGATTTTGTATCGGCACTCCAAGTTAACCATCCTCATATATGGGTAACTGGGAATTTTAATCTTCCAGTCAACTCTACTAATAGTAGTCAGGTAGAAAACTTTCTCTCCCTGATGATAGATCTTGGTCTCCCTCAAAGAATTCATGAGCCCACTCACCAATTAGGTAATAAATTGGATTTTGTCTGTGCACCTCAGTCATTGATTACCATCTCGTGCATCTCCTCTGTTTTATGGTCTGATCACTTTCTGGTACTTTTCATCATTCTACTTCCAGGCCCAGCCAGGTGGCCCTCTAACTCTGTCAGCCTGAAACACAATTGGTGCAAGGTGGAAACCCCAGTGCTGGCGGCTTCTCCCATTACACATTGTGCCAAACACAGTCCTTGTACCCTAGCGACACTGGGCACCTCTGTGGAATTGAGTGAAATGAGGAGCCTGGGATTGTTATCATTAGAGAATCATAAGACCCATTATTAAAGAATCATTAGAATCACCATTACCCAATAATTACTCTTTTGCTATGCAATCATTCCATTATTGCATTCTGTTTAGTTCTGATTAGTACATTGCTGAAGTAGACAATATCCACATATTAGACTGCCAATTTTGCCATTTGCAATATAATGACACTTGTACGTATTTGAAGTGCCATGGTAGTGCTTTAGAGACACTGTATATTTGCACCATGATTTGCTATGCATCTATGTTTGCATTAGAAATGGCGTTTAGGCTGAGAGAAACGAATTAGGCCTGGAATAGCACACACAGTGCATAATTGAAAATGACATGAAAGCCATTTAGTACACATTGTTATGCTTTGTAGAGACACATTTAGAGACTGTCATGTATGTATGTTTGTATGTGAGTCACTTAGAATGAGTTTGCATTATAGTGCTTGGAATTGTAAACGCTAAGAAGCATTAACACGAGGCCTGAGCCATTATCTGATGGAGAAAGACAGGAGTTGGGTTTGCACTGGACTCAGCGCGAAAATGTTATTGTACACTGTTCGTAAACATTGGCAGAGAGACACAGATAGAGAGAAGGGAAGCTTATCAGCATGGCTGGTGTGCTTCGCAGAGACTGCAAAGGTGGGGGCATGAGCACGATGGAGAGATGGGAGAAGGTGCCTTTTGCATGAGAGGGACGGGGCCTAAAAGAGCATTTCGTAATGCACACAGAGCCTACAGTGGAAGTGCATGGAGAAATATGGGGAAATAGATGGTGTTTTTCGCACCAGACACAGAATGGCCATGAAAGAAAGATATGATGTTCTAATGTCACGCTGACAGCACACGAAGTGACAGGACATGCCATGCAAGGAACACGCAAACACAGACAGGCAGGCATTGCTATATGCTGACACAGAGAGAGACATTCTTAGTAGAGTAACCATGGAGAGATATGTGCGTCAATGGGGACTATAACCAAGGAGGAGAGGAGAGCCCGTTAGAGGTTGTTTGCTGGAGCTAGTTCGAGGGAGTTGCTGAGGAGTTGCCAGAGAGATCGAGGGAGCTAGAGAGTTGCAGAGAGTTGGCTGGAGATGGTGCAAGACGAGATGAGAGAGAGAGAGGTGTCTTGGTGCCACTGACTGACTGATTGCAGAGTCGTGCCTTGATGAGATCTTGAGGCCTGGCAAAGACAGAGCTGGAAACAGAATGGGGAGTATGGTTTTGGCCTAGGCTAAACTGATGGATTAGGACAGACACACACACAAAGAGCTTTGGGTGAAGGGGAAAAACCAGACAGGGGATTGTCTAGAGTGAGAGTGTGAAGATGGTGTGGATTTGGGGTGGATTTGCCCATGAAGGTGATGGATGTTGGCGCTTGCATTAGATTGCATTAGAACCACACACTTGCAGCACAGGCTTGCATTAGAAACCTGAAAGGCTTATAGTCATTGCATGATAGCTTTGCACCAGAAGTATAAAAGGTGCAAATTAGACATAGCATTAGAACTGCCTGCATTGTTATGCATTATGCTTAGCTGTGTGTATATAAATAAATGTATCCCATTGTTATAATTGAATCGATTCATGTGTTTTCTTGTGTCTTATGTTTTTTATTATTCTGTTGCCAGTAGTAATCTAGGAGTAAACACAGTGCACAAAGGGCCTGATACGAATGCAGCCAAGGGGGGTATAGTGATCCATAAACCCCTAGGAGGTTGTCAAAGATTGTCTGAGACCGGAGCGTGCTTGCCCACGGGAGGGGCAACACGATGGTTAGGGATTTGGTTTTTTCAGACTGACACCTCCTTTCTAGCTGTAGCTGATTTGCTAGCACCAGAAAGGCTCTGTAAGGAAAGAGTTAATGCCTCTGAACCCTGGTTCTCAGATGACCTCAGGGCCCTAAAGATTCGATGTTGTCAGGCAGAAAAGAAATGGCGGACAGGTTACACAAACGCTACTAGAGCTGCCTTCCGCCTTACTCATTTTTTAGTGATAACATCGAAAATGCTGTCAATAGACCTAAAGCATTATTTGAGTTAGTTCACTCTCTCTCTACTCCAACTAAGGCTGGGGCCTCTATTGTGCTTTCACAAGCTCTAAGTGACTATCTTTCTTCTTTTTTTCTATTCCAAAATCGAATCCGTTTATAGGGATATCAGTGATAACTTTGTGGGGATTGCAAGTGATGAGATTGTTCCTGAACTGCCAACCCTTAATGCTTCATGGCTATCTTTTCCTGTTGTTTCTCAGCAAGACATTTCTGAAGCCATTCGTGACCTCAAATCGTCCTCTCCTGCCGATGCCATTCCACTAGCAGTACTTAAAGCTATTTCTGGAGGCCTGATTTCTCCTATTACATCGGCAGTGAATGTGTCTTTTCAAGAGGGGTCTATACCTAATCCCTTAAAGCATGCTCGTGTGCCTCCCCTCCTGAAGAAGCCTTCTCTAGATCTGGCCGTGCTAGCTAACTTTCAGCCCATCTCCATTCTCCCGTCCCTGATGAAGGTTGTGGAGACTCTTGTTTCCCCTCTTCTCTGCTCTTTTCTTGAGACATCTGTTTTTTAAAATATTTTCCAATCCAGTTTTTGACCAGTGAGAGAAACCAAATCAGTTCTTAACTCTGTGTTTGACGATCTAACCTGTCTAGTCCATCAGGGCAGGGTCAGAGCTCTTTTCCTGTTGGATCTTTCGGAAGGCCTTTGACACGGTAGATCATTCCACTCTGATCTCATGGTTGTCGGACGCCAGTCTAGGGGGACAGGTGATCAGCTGGTTCACTGCCTTTTTGCCGGATCGGTCCCAGTCAGTTTTTCTGCCTCCCTTCTGTTCTGAATCTGTGCTATTGTCTTGCAGAGTCCCACATGGATCTGAACTTTCGCCAATCCTGTTCAACATCTATATTCGTCCTCTTCTACTTCTCATTATGTCACACGGTTTCAGCTTTTATTTCTATGTGGACGATACGCAGATCCTGGTCCGCCTGGATCAATCTCGTCCTGAAACCGTGGCCCGGCTCAGGAGCTGCCTTGAGGATCTAGGTGCCTGGATGGCAAAAAACTCACTTAAACCAAATGTCATTAAGACGGAGATGTTAGTGGCTGTCACTACTTACCCTCTCTCTTTGTGGACTTCTGATTTCTGGCCTGTCTCTCTTAGACCTTTCCCTGTGCCGTCTTCTTCTGTGAGAAATCTGGGGGTAATGTTCTCATCTTGGAGAGCAGGTTGGTGCTGTTTGTAAATCTGGTCACTTTAAATTATGCACCCTGCGGAAGGTTTGCCACTTCATACCTTGTCACTTTCATGGCCCCTGGTAGCGGCTCTGGTTCTTAGTACAGCTGATTGCTGTAATTCACTGTAATATGGCCAACCTCACTATCTGACAAACCGCATTTAAATGTTCCAGAATGCAGCGGCCAGAATGGTTCTTCGCCCCCAGCACAAACACACATTTGTCCACTCCTGAAACAGTTGCACTAGCTCCACATTGAAACACGGATTCAGTTTAAATCCATGTGCCTGGTTCATCTAGCTTTCTATAAGGGAGGAGCGGAATATCTTCAGGTGAAGTTTGCTCATTATGTCCCCGCCCGCCCGCCCGCCCCCTTCAATCCTAGGCTGCCCTGCTCCTCTCTGTACCCCATATTAGACAGTCATGGATGGGAAGCACAGCCTTTTCGGTGGTGGTGCTAAGGCGTAGAATCAGCTACCCTTGGCACTTCGTGCAACCTCCAACATTTTGCTTTCCGGCGGTCGCTCAAGACCTTCCTCTTTTGAGTGCGTTGTTTGCTCTAGTATTCCTCATCCTACTGCTGAGCGCCAAGATGGCTTTGGGCTTATGTGCACTTTTATACATTCATATACCATAACATAACATAACATTACTTAGTGGATACCTTACTTCAATGATTTTCTGCAGTACAGAGATTCTAACTGATACTGCATGTGTCTCACATTCTGGATCCCAGCATATAGACAGCATGGGTGGAGCTTTTGGTGGGGTTACTTGGCTCCTTCTCTACAATGGTATTGTATGCCAGAAGTACAGAGCAGGGCACACTTTGCGAGTAGTGAGAGGAGCAATACCCCACCCTACTGGACCCTTCCAACATCTGCATATCAATTATGTGCACATGATCCAAAATTGTAATGGCTACAGATATATCCTGGTAGCCGTGTGCCCTTACTCACTCCTGATGGATCAAGGCTGGTCCGTTCACATACCCTAATGCCACCTGTGCTGCAGAATTCTTCATACAAGAGGTATTCCCAAAATGGGGGTTATGCGAAGTCCTGCGGTCTGACAATAGACTGCACTTTGTGAACGAAGGGTTCAAGCATATCATAATCCTACTGGGGATTAAGCATACGTTCTCCTGTGCTTATCACCCACAAGCGAATGGGTTTTGTGAGTGCTTCAATGGCCTGCTCAAGGAGAGGAAATTACTCTGAATAAAGGATTGCTCCATTGTCTGTCCTTAGCCCTATTTGCATTATGAAATCAGTCCGGCTCAGACCATCACTTGAGTCCTCGTGAGCTGGTGATGGGGCACTCATACCCCTTGCTAATTCCACTAGAGCGCTAACTGATGCCCAGTGTGCCACTGTTGTTTTGGGTACTGAGATGCATGATTATTTGGCGCCGATGATGGCTAGTGTTTCTTTTATTTCACAATAGCTTCAAGCACTGCAAGGGAGGTCAAAGAAGAATGATGAAGAAAATGCTCAAATAGATCCACAATACTTTCTTAAACCCACTCCCCTATATCCTGCAGACACTGTTCCATTTAGCAATGTCATGCAATCTTGGCACAAGCCCTGTTTCTAGGGGCCATTTGTTATAGAGGACATTACATCCAGAGCAGTAAATGTGTTAGGGACGCAAGCTTGAATACACATCAGTGACGTCAAACCCTGTAAAGGCGATACCCACCTGCCTCAAGCCCCAGAAGTTTCAGCTTTAGAAGAGGAAGAAAAAAGAGTACTGACTCGAACCATGACAAGAAGCACACAGCAACTCGCAAAGAACTAGTAAATGCACACTGTCCTTTCTTACACAAGCAAATAACCTGCTCACATGAACTGTGTCCTTTAAATTTTTTTACCTGCAGCATAAAGAGGAGGAGCACTTTTGATAAAGCAAGAGATAATTACTAAATGTTGCTTTTCCCGATATATCTCTCTATGCTACTATGCTATTCTCTCATTTGTAGTGAACAGTTAAAGTGTGTTTAAGAAAAGCAGAGAACCAATTATTGCCTTACTAACAAATGTAAAGACGGGATTCATTTTTGAGTGAATTTTTTAGAGCAATAATGATACTGTTCTTTTTGTAGGTATCAAGAGTTTAGAAATCGACGTGAAAGTGTCATAAAAAAATGATCAATTTGGTATGTTTTGCTATGCACAGGCTTTTGGCTCATAGACAACACTATGAGCGTGCACATTTGCAGCATCAGCAAAAATTATTGTTGCAATATTTTTTGCATTCTGCTGGCTCTACCTCTTTACCCTCTTAGCGTTACAGAAAGCAGCTCTTCACTATGTACACAAACCAACATATGCTAATGCAACCCCGGTTCACCTAGTAAATGAAGTGGTGACCCAACCCATCATCAGTGCCCCTCATGACATGAAAAGGCTCAAAAGGAGTGTCAATAACACCTTTAAGCACATACAGGCCTATATGGCTAATTCTGCTCACTTGACCAATAATATGTGTTACCAGCACATGACCCGTGAGGGGAGAGAGACGTCAAGGGAGAGCTGTTATGTATGTTCTCTCATTCCCTATGCCATGACAGCCTCCAGGACATTTGTGGCCATTGAAATCCCAGTGACTAGAAAACAGTGTCTAATGGATGTGGTGCTCTGACTAGGGGTCAGTTTCCAGGGAAATGGGCCACGTTGAGGTGGTTGTTGCAAAAGACGTCCTCCTATGAGGATTGCTACATAAAAACCAAAGCAATGATAGAGGACTATTGGAGCAAAGATAAAAATATACAATACATTCTGGATGGCCCAAATAGAAGGTAAGCTAGATTAGTAACCCAAAACGAATTACAATGTCTAGAAATTGAGAGAAGAGAGTTAGGGGGATGCCTGTGTGTTGGGAAATACCTCAACTATTGGTAAATGGACAGGTGTTTACAGGAGACAAATGGGTCGAGGGACTGATGGGGTGCAAAGCACAAGCATTTTTGACAGTACCAGTAGAAGTAGTACAGACGAAGAATGATGAGTGCCTCAATGAATGGATGGAGTATTCCAAGTTGCTCATAAGGGTAGAAAATGAAGCTGGCCTATACTAATAATACCCCTAAAAATGCCTCACTATGTTTCCAGAATGATGACCCGGTTAAGGTTGGAGCAAATGGAGGGTGCAAGCACATATCGAACAATACCTGGTATGAAAGTAGGTATGGCAGTGCTCATGGATCACTATTGGGTGTGTAGTGCCAAAGCTAACATGCAGTTGCCTCCAAAGTGAGGAGGCATATGTTCCCTGGTTCTACTAAACACACCAGCACTGTTAGTATCCAAGAAAGACATACAAATTGATGGGTTCCCCAAAATGGATGCACACTAGTGAAAGAAAAGGTCTCTGGAACTCAAATGGGTAAAAAGCAGAAATGACGGGCCTCATTCGGATTGTGGCGGTCCAGAAACAAGGGTGCCTGCAGGGGCCGTAGCACCCGGCAGGTCTGTCACTGCCAGGCACATCGGCCCCAGCAGCAGAGTCATCACAGAAGAACCAGCACCGACAGCAATGGTGTCGGTGCTTCTGTCTGCCCACTCCCATGGAGAGTCTGCCGCCAGTCTTCCCGCTCAGCTGGGACTTGTAATGTCCCGGTGGCATCAGAAGTCAAGTGGTGGATACGTTTTTTTCAGGGTCGGAGGAAACCAACCGGTTGCATTGGCGAGTTACCGGCAACCTCGAAAAGAGGCCCTATGTCTCTGAGAAGATGGAAGCAGCACTAAATGAGATACCAGGGGAGCATAGACAGTTCATTAGAGAAGAGATCTTCTTTGCTTCTATTGTTCCTGGTATACAAGCAATTGTGAATGCCAAATTGGTACAAATCATCCGTCGGGTGCAGTTAAAAACAATCAATACAATAGTGAAGAGCATTAACGCCATAAAGGAGCAGCTCAGAGCCGTAAGGTTCATTAGTCTTCAAAATAGATACGTCCTCAATCTCATCACAGCGATGGAGAGTGGCGTGTGCACAAAATATGGCCCATCCTGCTGAATTTACACACCTGCCCATGATGAAGAAAATAGGACCCTCGCAGAAGCTATAACACTGCTAACAAACCTGCACACGAAGATGGAGGAGAAAGTGAACACAGTGGGGCAGGACGAAGACTGGCTCACATATCTATTTTCCTGGATCCTCCCCTGGATGACCAACAGACAGAAAGTACTCATATCTGCACTAGTGTTAGTGTTATTTGGATTTTGTGTCTTTAGAACAGCCATAAAATGTTGTAAGAAGACTGCACATAGGACGGTAGGAATAAAAATACTGGTAGATGTGGACATTAAAATGGATGAGCAAACACAGACTGGAGATCTACTTGTGTTCCACCTAAAACAAAGCTCCTTTGTTCCCCAAGGTACACAATTATGTTATCCCTGAGACCCTCAGAATTACGGGGGATGCTGGGTGTTCTGCAAACCAGACGGAGAGGGCTGCTATAAAACCTGGAACGTAGACAAGCAAATAAAGAACGCAGGTGACTTGAGGGGGGTGTTGAAGATATGGATCCCTAAGCTGCCCAACAATGAGGAGGATCCTCTGAGAAATGTGGTCGTGGACTCAACTAGAGGGGGGGAATGAAGAGAGAAAAATTAATGTGTCATTCATTACGTCAGCCCCTCCGCATCCTGCTGCTACAGAAACAGCAGGTTCACATCATTTGTGGTAACTGACTCCTTCCCACTGCCATACACCGAGATAGTACTCACTGAGACAACCCTACCGACCCTACCTCAAACAATAGCTCAAATTGTACTTAGACATGAAGAATATGCTTGCACCCAATAGGATAGAAAATATGTTCTATATAAAGGCTGAAATGCAAGACGCTCAAGAATGTACGTGATGCTTGCTTAATGCAGAAAGTAACTAAAACGGGTGGCCATGTAAAACAAGATGGATGGCGCAGCCATGTTCAGGTGAATGAGAGATATTGAGAGGCTTTGAGGTTGCAGGGTGATCTGGTTCGCTGAGTTAGCAGAAAAGCCAAACCTGAGCAGTTCAGACAAGTACATATGTTTTTGCCAAGGTTACTAAGGAAAGAAAAGTTTGAATCAGCACCCAAAAGTAATGACAGTAACAATTCACAGGTGTAAAACACAGTTCTCTTAGATTAAGCAAAAGAAAGCAGTAACTTTGGAAGGTCAGATCCCCACCAGCTCGGACTTAATATTGAGAAGAAAGTAGCCTGGACAAGTCTCTCGAGGCCGAAAAAGGTAATGACACCGCATTAATAAGGGCTAAAATTCCCATAAATACTAAGGTGAATAATCCAAAATGTGGTCCCACACATGTGACCTACAGTTGGAGGATAATGCCTATTCATTAGATTCAGAGACAGACAGACTGAGACCTTCGTTCCCATCCAGTTCTCTGGCAAAAGATGCAAGGTAGTGCAATGTTGAAAGCTAACAGCTTGCCTTGTGGCCTAGAGAATCAGAAATGGTAACATTATTGGGACAAGTAGCAGCTTGGTGCCGTTTTCACCACCCCCAATTTTTGCTCATATGCTGAAAACCTTCCAAAGTGCCAAGGGTGAGAAAGACACCACTGACAAATCCCTACGCACCTTTAACGTGGTTATATGTGATCTTACCAACCACAAAAACAGACTGGTACATAATAGAATGGACAAAATATTGAAAATCACCAAATTTATTTTGTTTCTTTATTTGGGGGGGGTCACCCCCAACCCCCTCTTTTTTCTACCCTTTTAAAGCCACCACAACCCCATTCTGAACCATATTAACCCTTTACCCCACTACCCTTTACATATTTATTTAATCTTTTTGGTGTTTTTCAGTGTTATTGTCGTTCTGTTATGTACTCTGTTTTGTTCACAATAAAATGACTGGATACCCTTTAACACTCATCTAACAGTGTTGTGATGGCCAATTATACTGCATTGTGATTACATTTTTTATTTGTATCATTTTAGTAGGTGGTCCCAGGCAGAGCCACCAAACAGAGGGTAGCCAATGAATGTACTAACCCCTGTGGAATGTATATGTAGTTGATTCCCCTAACCAATCCCTTCCCAACTTAGGTTTTCTGAAATGAAACGTCAATTTTGATGTCATACTTGGTTTTAAGCTAGTGGCAAGCTATGAGTTACTCGAGAGTTGGGGCATGGTCTTGATGTCCATAACTGTCTCTGGTTTATATGAGTTTTGTTTAATAAAACAGGCCTTTGTCAAATATTTTGCCTCTTCTGTTTTTTGGGCATGGAGTTTCCCTTGGCCTGTCCTCTTTGCTTATCCAGAGGGGGTTTCCACAGCACTGGGGCATGGGAGGGAGTGAAGGAGAAACTGAAATGTCATATTTAGGAGACTGTAAATTGTCAGATGGAGAGTGGAGTGAGGTCTTGAGAACATTGCCATTGACGAGCCCAGCACAGTCTTGCGTAGTTTGTCCCACGTGCATTCAGAGCAGACCAGTACGGTTGATTGAGGTAATTAGTTAAGTTGGATTTGTTGTTTAAAAAGGGGGATGTGTAATGGTGTATATACAGTCTGTCCTCTTCATTGTGAGAGGTTGAAGTGGGTAGGAGGGGAGGGAAAGGGACGTAACAGGAGGAAAGATTGTTAGGAAATAATAAAGAGCCCGAGTTGGAAATCGGCTTCACTGGTGTCGTTTCTTTATTCCTGCAACCGCCCCGCCCCGTCACAGGTGTATTTGATTCAAACCCCCATTTGGCACATGGTATCCACTGGAACATGGATATTTACTATTTCAAGGATGCCACAGGACATATGAAATTGCACAGCTAAATTGTGCCTGTGTCTGCATTGTAGCACACTATTAGTGCTATAGAAGAACAAGTTACTTGCCGATTATAACGTTCTTTCAACTGGATGTTCCTCCCATGTATTCCTTATCTTTGATAAATCCACTTCCAGCTTGCTGGCCTCGGAAAAACATTTCACAGTAGAGGGCGCTGCGCATCGACGTCCCTCGAAGGTCTCCGTATCAGCGCTGACGTCACCATAGCTATAAATAGTCTTGCGCAGCGTCCGTTGCTCAGTTCCATTTTGAGGTGCTGTTTTTGCCTTGTATGAGATGGTTAATACCCTTGAAGGAGCTTAGGCTGCAAGTACAAGGGAAGTTTTACTGCAGGGAAGGATGGGAGGGGCCATAAGGAATACGTGGGAGGAACATCCAGTCGAAAAAACGTTACAGTTGGTAAGTAACTTGTTCTTCGAATGGATTGTTTCCTCCCACGTATTCCTCATCTTTTATAGACTACCAAAGCAGTAATGTGTACAGGAGGCGGGAGTAAAATTTTGTGACTTTTTAAGAATGCACAGAGTGCAACACAGCTTTTCCAAATTAAGTCTCCTGGCTAGTGGAGGAATGTAGACTGTAGAATTTGGTGAACGCTTGTGCAGACGACCTTGTGGCAGCCGCATATATGTCTTTAATTGGAACTCCTCTTTGGAGAGCTGAAGAGGCTGTGATACCCCTCGTTGAATGAGCCCTGAGGTGTTGAGGAGGCTCTTTCCCAGCCAATTTATAGCACTCTATAATAGTTAGTATAATCCATCTTGAGATGGTCTGTTTCATAATAGGTAAACCTAACTTATGCCCTGCATACCCCACAAACAATTGGTCTGCTTGCCTAATTTTCGCAAGTCTGCTAGTGTGAAAACTTAAGGCACGTCTTGGATCCTGCCTATGCAATCTCTCTTCCTCTTTCCCTGGATGGGGAGGAGGGTAAAATTAAGGTAAGGTTATCTTTTGTGTGATGTAGAAGTCTGAGACCACCTTTGGGAGAAAATTCGGCATCACTTGAAGTACTACCTTATCTTTGTGAAAGATTGTATGAGGAGGTTTGCAAGATAAAGCTTGTAATTCGCTCACTCTTCTGGCAGAAGTTAAAGCCACTAGGAAGACTGTTTTAAGAGTAAGAAACCTTAATGGACAAGAATGAAGGGGTTTGAATGGAGTACCCATTACAAAATTGAAGAATAGGTTTAGGTCCCACAGTGGAACTTGAAAAGGAATTTTGGGAAAAGACATTAGTTAACCCTTTCAGAAATTGAATGACTATGAGCAATTTGAAGTATGTAGTCTCCTGAGTCATGCGCTTGAAGATTGAGAGCGCGGCAAGGTAACCCTTGATTGTGCCAACTTGAAGGCCTGAATTTGCCAAGTATAGTAAGAAAGATAACACCATTGGTGTACTACATGAAAAAGGGTCAATATTCTTATCTCTACACCTGCTGCAGAATTTATTCCAACGGCAGTGGTATAAACATTTTGTTGCTGGCCTCCTGGCTGAAAGCAACACCTCCATTAAATAATCTGGGAGGTCCCAATCCTTGTATCTCAACCTTTCAGAAACCAAGCGTGAAAGTTGAGGGTCCTGATATCCGGATGGAGAACCCGACCTCCCTCCTGCGAGAGAAGATCCTCTCTTTGCGGAAGACAAATTGGAGGACAGATGAACATGTCTAGAAGATCCGGGTACCACGTTCTCCTGGCCCAATCTGGGGCAATTAGGATCATGGGTTTACGGAATCTCCTGAACCTCCTGATCATTTGAGGAATGACGGGGACTGGAGGAAATGCGTACAAAAGTGGAAACTCCCACTCCACCACAAACGCATCCCCTAGAGCTCCTCCCGGTGGAAGTTCCCTTGAACAATACTGATTGTACTTCCGGTTGATACTGGTGGCAAACATTTCCACTTGAGGGGTTCCCCAAAGGGTGAAGATCTCTAAAAGGACTTCCTGAGCTATTTCCCACTCATGGGAGACTGTGATCTGCCTGCTCAGAGCATCCACCGTTAAATTCTTCTCTCAGGCTAGGTGAACTGCTGATAGAAAGATTCCTTCTTGAATTGCCCAAAAACAGAGCTGCATTGCCTCTCTGCACAGTGGCAGTGACCCTACGCCTCCTCTTTTGTTGAGGTAGTGCATGGCCACTGTGCTGTCCATCATTACCAGGATATTCTTTCCCTGTACTGATGGCAGGAAAGCCTTCAGCGCTCATCTGATCGCTCTCAGCTCTAATAGGTTGATGTGTAGTCTGGACTCCGATGGAGACTAACGACCACTGATGGTCAAGTCGTTGGCATGGGCTCCCCACCCCGTGAGTGAAGCGTCCGTGACTACTGTTATCTCCAGCCATGGTTGCCAAAACTGTTCTCCTTTCAAGTAGTTCTCCCGACAGGCCCACCACTGAAGGTCTCGAGCCACTCTGTCCGGGATTAGTAGGAGATCTGACATCCGTCTTGAGAATTGTGACCACTGGGTCCTCAGCGCCCACTGGAGAGATCTCATTCTCAGGCGAGCCTCTGGCACTAAAAAAATGCAGGATGCCATGAGGCCGAGCAACCTCAAAAAGTCGAAGGCTGGTAGACGCTGGGCATTATGAAACCTGGTGACCATCTGCAGAATATGTTGAGCCCTCACCTCTGGTGTCAAGGCTTTTCCAAGGGATGTGTCCAGGACTGCTCCAATGAACTGGAGCCTCTGTAATGGTATCATCTGTGACTTCTTTAAGATGAGGGAGAAGCCCAGCTTGTGGAGGAAGTGGCAAACATAATCTAGATGGATCTGAGCCTGTTCCAGGGACGCTGCTCTGATCAACCAGTCGTTCAAGTAGGGGTAGACATGAAACCCTTCCCTCCTTAGACTTGCAGCCACAAATGCCATTAGCTTGGTGAAGACCCTCGGAGCGGAGGTCAGCCCAAATGGCAGAGCTCGAAATTGATAATGAGTGTTGCCAATGGCGTACCTCAGGTACTTCCTGTGCTTTTGATGGACTGGCACATTAAAGTAAGCATCCTGAAGGTCTAAAGATACCAACCAGTCCTGAAGCTGGAGGGCCTGAAGGATCTGAGAAAGGGTTACCATCTTGAACTTGTCTTTCCTGAGGAATTTGTTTGATTCTCGCAGTCCAAGATGGGTCTCAATCCCCCGTCCTTCTTCGGTATTAGAAAATAGGGACTCTGAGGGGTGTGTAGGAAAGGCAGGCAGTAAGCTTGGGCAACTGTCTCCAATGCCCAGCCATCTGACGTAATAGCCTGCCATTCTTTCAGATATTGAGTTAACCTGCCTCCTACTGGTGTTTTGTATGGGGAGACCTGAGAGGGGTTTAGAAGCGGCTGACGCAGATGCTGAGGGTAAAACAGCACCTGTTGATACGGGCTTGGTACCTTTGGCCCGTCCACAACGGGTTAATCGTTTCTGGCCTCTTTGAGCTGGCTGCCCTCTGTTCTTCCCGAATGCAGAATAAAAAGGAAGGGGTTTCCCCTTCCAGGACGTACCTGAGGGACGATTTGGAGTTTGAAGGATTGCAGCCCCAAGTGCTTTTGCTGCCGCCTTTGAGGTTAGCAATTTCTCCAGGCTGTCATCAGCTTTTTCGCCAAATAGAGAAGTGCCATCAAAGGGCATATTCAAAAGTCTGGCTTGTACATCAGGAGCAAAACCAGACTTCCGCAACCACGCAAATCTGCGGATTGTGGTACTCGCCGCCATGGCTCCGCTGATGCTGTCAGCATTGTTGAGACCTGTTTGGAAGGACTCACACATCGCATCCTTCCCATCCTTGATGATGTTCAAGAATGCGTCTTGTTCCTCCCCTTCTGGGAGACAGTCAGCCGCTGATGAAGCGCACTCCCAAAGGGTGTGGCTGAATCTCACTAGCATGCAAGTGGCGTTAATAGACTTAAGTGCCACACTGCATGCTGAAAAGATCATTTTAGACATGGCATCAAATCTTTTGTCGTCTCTGTCTTGCGGTATAGTGGGGTATGCCGACTTACTACTTGACAACGTTGCTGCCTGCACTACTAAACTCTCTGGAGTTGGGTGCTTACTTAAATATTCAGGGTCTGAGGCGGACACCCTTTACTTTGCAGAGAGCTTTTTATTTACTGCAGGGATAACTTCAGGTGTTTCCCAATTTGCAGCTATTTTGTTCTACAATGCAGCATGAAAAGGGACTATAGGGTCTTCTTGAGGCCCTTTATCTAAGATGTCCGTAAAATCATCTTGCTGGTAAGAGGGTGAAAGTGTTATCCACCCCATAAATTGCATAATTCTTGCCATAAGGGCTCTATAAGGCATTTCTGCATGCTCTCCAGGTTCTGGTCTGGCAAAATCTGCCTCTGGAGAGGTACCTATGCCACTGTCATCTTGTAAAGATTCTTGTAGATCTCTCAATCTATTCTCCTCAGAAATTAGCTCCTCTGGAATGGGCACTCTTGTTGTTTGTAACCCAAAAGGTCTCTCATTGTCAGAGTCCTCCCCTTCCTCCTATATAGAGGATAAAGCTCTGAAATAGTCAGATCTTGGATAAGGGGTAATACACATTTCCATAGAAGAAGGAGCCAAATTGGTGGACACTGCTTGGGAAAAGGTGGTGGTTGTCGATGCAGACGTTATAGGTCTCGATAAACCCGCAAATAGCGTTGAAAAACTCAAAAAAAGCCCTGATGCCTTCAAGGGAACCGGAATCCTACTCTGTGTCATCGATATTGTCGACACCACTTTCAACGCCTTGGGCGGGACCTTCGACACCTCTGGTGCCGATGGCGCAGTTGAGGTTTGAGGCTTCGAGAGCCTATCCTTCATCGGGGTCGACGACGGCGTCGATGACACAGACTTGTGCGTTGAAGGTACCTTCGATGATGGCGTCGATGACGCAGTTTTATTCGATTAATTTTTGTTTTTACTCGAGGGTTTGTGATGCTCTCGAGGGTTTTTGTTTGCCGGGTTCGACGACTCACAGTGTTTTTGTTTTTTTGGGTCTTTCATCCAGGGTATCACCTCTAGGCATCTCTGAGGGGGTCAAGGCTGCGTTTTCGAAGAGCCTAAGCCTTTTCTTGCAAAATTCCTCCCACTTAGCTGGAGAGCTGTGTTTAGTGGGGCAGGTGACCCTTTCTGGGGAATTTGAAGATGAAGAAGAGGGAGATCTATGACACCTCTTCTTAGAGTGTCTTGATCTCGAAGAGTGGTGGGAAGTGCTTTGAGATCTCAATCGGGAATGTTTCTTTTGATGGTGAGGAGATGAATGTCTCGCCTCAGCCAAGGACAATTTTGAAGGGGTAGAAGATTTAACTGTGTTACCTCTTTCTAGCTTCCCCCTACACTCCTTCAAGGCTTTCGCCGTCATGGGCATGCAGCACCACAAACAGATCCTGTGAGGATCCGTTAATGACATCTTTTTACCACAATCTCGACATTTATTGAAGCCAGATCGTGGCTTTGATGTTTCGGATGAAGATGCCATCGTAGTATATTGAGATTTTTCAAAGATTTTCAAAGATTTTCGAAGATTTTCGATGAATAAAAGAACTGAGCGTTGCATCTCTGAGGCTTACGGAGCGCGGAAAAACGGAACTGGTCAACAGACGCTGCGCGAGACTATTTATACCTATGGTGACGTTGGTGCCGATACGGAGGTCTTTGAGGGACACCGACTTGAGGGATGTCACGCGCAGCGCCCTCTACTGTGAAAAATATTTCCGAGGCCAGCAAGCTGGAAGTGGATTTGTTGGGTGTCTTGACCCACGTTCAAGTTATTATGCTGCAACATTTGGTGCTGTGAACTTAGAAAATCCAAGATGGCCGAAAAGCCCACATTTGCGCCAGAATCAAGGAAAACCGCGCAGTTTGCGCACACCAAAATGGTCGCCTAACCTGCCACCCACCAGGGCGAGCGTGGTGGGCCAGAAGCACCATAAGTGAAACGTGGTGCCAAAGGAAAAACAGCAGTGCCTGTTAGCTCAAAAAGCGCTTTGAAATCACCTTTGTTTCTCTGAAATGCAAGCTAAAAATGCCTATTTTAAACATTGCAAGATATTCAAAAATCTCACTGAACAACAGCAGACATTTGGCAGAATGTAGTCTTGTGTGCATACAAAATCTGGAAAGATGAAGAGCCCAAAGCAATGTTTATAACAAAACTGGCTGAGCTGTGGATGTCAGCAGCTTAACTGAAATTGGATTTAAAACCACTAAAATCGAAATGTTTAAAATAAATGAGTGACCTACTTTTTGAGTGTCACATAGTTTGCAACTGTTTAAAGGTCATAGCTTTGAACTTAGAATCAGCATTCTAGCTGCATATGTAAAAATTGTAAGTTTGATTTGAATGAAGAAAACTGGAACAAAAGTGACATTTAGCTGAAGCCTGGCTTGAAGAGATTGAATTCTGCCCGGCAACTACCCACGACAGGAGTTGAAACTTGCCCAGCAACTGCATTTGCAGGCCTGGCTGCCTTCTGCTGTTCCCACCAAAATGATATTACACCTCTCTGATTGAATCAGGGGAGGAGCACCTGGGAGCAGGGAAACAGAACAATGAGCTTTCCTTGGCTCAGGCAAATGTTAAATTATGGGCGGGGGTCGTAAATGGCTTCCTCTTGGAAGAAACTGGGAGGAGCAGTGCCTCTGTGAGCAACCTGAGTTGGAGGAAGTGGACAAACCAGAAATTCCACCATGTACTTTGGAAAACCACACCCCTCTGGGCCAGAGCATAATTTTAAAAAGTTGAATAATTCATAGTACGGACTTGTCAAAATTATATAATTAATATCGTTATTCTTGTGATTTTTCTGTGCACATTTTAAGAGGTGTTAGGACTCTGTGGTATGTTCTGGGGGTAATAGCGGAAAATAAGGTATTACTCCAAATGTCTGTATGTTAAAAATCTGACACTTTATCATCTGATGCCCATATTCCTTGTGCATGTTTGTGTAAATTCTGGAAAAGTTTAGAGGTTGTGCTCTTGATGAAAAGGGCAGAATTCTGTCATAAGTGGACACAACATCTTACAAAGACAGGGATCAGATGGTTTGGTGCTACAGAAAATATGTTAACTGGACATATAATATTAGAAAAATGGTACATAGATAAATATGTATTTGGATCAAAAAAAGATTTGTGTGCAAATTGACAAGGGGAGTGTTCTTTCTGTATGCCATAAAATTGATGCCTGATGACACTCCATTCCTTCCCCCAATCAAGGGAGAGAGGAGAGCTTGGCCAATGATAAGTTGTGAGGGGCAGGCTTAGTTATGCCCACACACACACCCATTTTCAAAAGACATAAAAGGAGTCATTGAAACCCAGGAAGGGACATTCACTTTCCATTTTCTTGTGAAGCATTTTGCCGGACCAGAAAATATCCAGAAGGACCATCTCCAGAACTTAGAATCCAGACTTCAGAACTTGTAGCAGAGAGGCCTGAACCACCAGCTGAATCATTTTTCAGCAGGCCTCAAAATCTTTTGCAAATTTTTTCAAACAGCCGGGCTGAGCTGTTTGATTCTGGCTAGAACCCTGTACCAGTACCCAGAAAGCAGTGCTGTATCCAGAATCCACTTGATCCAGACCAGCAGAACCATAAATCCAGACCACCGTGCAGTGCAGAGTGCCAGACCAGACCAGCAGAGCAGAGCTGACCCAGAGAGCTGTGACTTCAGAACCACCAGCCAGGAGTCCAGTCCAAACCTGACCAGACCTTGACGGCCTATTTCAAATTTATAGTGTGAGTACTCAGCCACAACTGTGCAAACCAATCTCTTAGTTTAAAATAATCTAATTCAAACCATTTCCACCTATCTAGAACTGCATCATAGAATTGTGTGTCCATCTTGTTGATCCAAAACCTTCCACAGCGCATCTGTCATTCTGAAACTTTAATTTCATTTCTGAAAATCTATCTCCACAAAATCGTCCGTATCTTTTGAACCGCGTGTGCTAGGGACGATATTATTCATTATAAAGCTAAGAATCTAAGCTTTCCAACAAGCCCTAATCCGACTTTCTACTCCTTATAGTTGTTCCGTAATCGCGCTCGACGCATTCGGAAAAATTGCAGCAAATTGTAATTTCGCTCAATTTCGTTTTCTGTCAAAATAACTGCTTTTGTTTGCATTGCTGAAATTCGTTTTCAACCTGATAATCCCTCATTAATCATTGTTAGGTTGACCTGAACCAATTCAAAGTAGCTGTCACCTACCCTGAATTTCCTAGCGGGAATTAAAATCATTTTTGTATATTTTTCCATTCTTTGCAAATCACATTTAAAGTATTTATGCCTGTATTTTAAAATCATCCCTGTGACCTAAGCTTGCTAGGGGGGAACTGAACTACATTTGATTGTATTCCTGAGAACTGTGTTCTCTCCTTTCCATCTTTTTATATAGCATAAGGGGGGGGGGTTTGAATTGCCAACAGGGGAAAAGTGATTACATTGTCTTTTGTTGAAATCATATCAAGGTTATTCCTGTGTTGCATTCTTTTCCACCATTGCATTTCCTTGAATCTATAAAAGCATTCTCAGCTACCTTATCCTCTTTATACCAACTCCTAAGTAATTAAATAAGCGTACAATTGTAATATTATCCATTGTTGATCACTGTCATATTCTTAAGTGTGATATCAAATATTAATTTATTATAAAAGTGTGATATATATATCTTGTTTAATTTTTCAATAAATCTGTTAATTTGCAAAACAAACCTACTTCTTGGCTCAGTGAGGTCAGGGGGATTCGAAGAGAGGGGTGTTATATAAGGGTTTATCATCCAGATTATAACTTGTCATAAAAATATATAAATGAGGGCTTCCCTTGCCCATCCCAGACCAGGCATTGACTTAGTTGGAGTGCTTGATTGAAGTCATTAACAGATTTATCAAAGATAAGGAATACGTGGGAGGACACAATCCATTCGAAAGGGCCTTTTTACTTTTGGCGCAGGGACATTAGCAAAGGAATCCCCCCACCTTGTGGTTATGCCTTTTGAAATCCATTGCAATTACAGACACTGTGCCAGTGCCCAACCATTCACTTATGCCACTTCAATTAGACACAAGTGCTATTCTTAGAAATTAGCTGCAACTCGGCTTTGGTGCTGCATAATAGCAAATGTAAATTATCATTTGGCCTTCCTGGTCTGTGGGGAGTAGTTGAGGATAGCAGGCGACCTGTGCTTCCCCCCCACCGCCGGCCCTGCCTCCAAAGGTAGGGGGTGAGCACCTCAAACTGAGAGGGAACCACTTGTGTTATGTTATATCATTTATATTGCACATCACTGACCTGGAGGCTTGAGGGCGTAGTACATAGAACAACACAGACATTATTACAACAGAAAGTATGCATGCCAGAATCATTCCATCCTCCTTAGCTAAACAGGTAAGTCTTGAGTCTCTTTCTAAACACAGCTCTGGATTTTTCCTTCCTAATGTTAGGGGGAATAATATTCCATCCCATGGGGGCTGCTGCAAAGAAGGCTTCTTTCTTTACCTGAGACAGTCTGTATACTGGGATTCTCAGTTGGTTGGTATTGTTAGATTTGAGATTGCATATATGCAATTTAATCTCTAGCACTTCGCTTAGGTACAAAGGTGAGGAACCTATGAAGCAATTCTAGCCTCTATTGGAAGCCAATGCAGGCTTCTTCTGGCATCCGACACATGTTCCCTATTTTTAATGTCCGGAAAAATCCTGACTGAATTGTTTTGCACTCGTGATCAGTCCTGCACCATCAGTGTCTTCTACATCAAGCTGCCAGGTCACTGCATATCCAGTGGTGCTGTCCAATGCCCACCTGAATTGTCTAGGCACTTCCCCCACTACATTATGATATGGTATGGCATTTACAACGTGTCTGTACACAAGTGTTTCTAGGCACGAAAATGATGCATCAAATAACAATGCATTTGGCGTATAAATAGTGCACTGCAACCGGGGTATGCATAATTATTATACAGCATAATAGCACAGCTTTTGTCTAAAAAGATGTTTTTGGGGTTTGAGTGACGGTTACTGCTTCGGCAAAACAAACACTTAAGTTTACTCCAGCATAGTAACGGATCAAATTAAGTTTAATAAATTAAGTTTAATATATTTTGCCCTGGGCACACGTGCACGTAATACTTTAGTGCATGCTTTAACTTTATAAAATGTCTCTTCTGTTAACTCTTACCTGGACGAGCTGGGTGCAGTACTGCAGATGCCTCACGAGGGTGATGTCCAGGCTCTCGTTCCCTGTGGTCAAAGGCAAGGGACTACCAGCAACACTGGTGCCTACCCCGGTGTCCTCAGTGAGGGCTTCGCTATGATGACCTCGTGCATCTGGGTGCTCAGCTTTATAACTGGGAAAAGAAGAACATGGTTAGTGAGATTGGAGGTTTGGCCTTGCATTATGTACATTTAAGATGACTACCGCAAAGCGTTTTACAGGAAGGACGAGAGGGCAAAGTGTCTGGAGCATTAGAGGGTATCCCATATGCCATGTTATTTCATTTAATGTAACTAGAGTGGAGTAATTTACGGATAATGCATATTTTCTCAGGGATGCATAGTGACATAGTAAGAAATCTGTGACATACATAGGCAAACTAGTAACGCATTGTTTGACTCCTGAGAAGGGGCCTGTCAGTGTGCAGTGGATTCTTGTGATGCAACGAACATTGCAAACTTTAGCGTTGAGGCTCTCAGCCACACGAGTCTGTCTGAATCATTGCAGCATTTGTTAAGCTTATTACAATGAAAGCACATAAAAGCTGAGCATTGATCATTTCTCAAAGAAGACGGCATGCTTAGTGCGCTGGAAGGAAGTGCTATCCACAGAGGCTAAATCGTGAACATAGCGTATTCCAGTCCTCTTTACCCATCGATCTACATTAAAAAAATCCTCAACAAACAGGATTTGAGAATGCCCCTGTCTTTGATCATGACAGATTATGCTTTGAGACTTATATTGACATGATTCAATGGATAGACCATTTACGTGGCTTATTATTAATATCATAACTGTTATCATTAGTTTTGTAATGATATTCTTATTTTTACTGATAATAATAAAAATAACGTATAGGATTCAGAAGGGGTAATTATCCCGAGGGCCATGTACTGGAGAGGGAAATTATCACAAGCAATAATGAATGCTCTCAAAATCTACAGGGCAGTTTAGCACTCTCTGCTGAAACAAAGTAAGACTGTTTGTACAATGTCTTTTTGTTTCTGGATTTTCAATCTTTTTCCCACTGGTGAGGCTTGGTCTGCCACTAGTCTTCTGTGGAGTTCCCATACATTTTAGAATAAATGGTTTGAAGTGTGTGGATTTCCATTGTTGTGAAGATATCTTTGTATGGAAGATGACAGGAATATAACAGAGTTAAAAAAGTTATTCTATGTATAATGTACTATTGGGAGACTCATTTGAAGAATGAACATTACCTAACTGCGAGCTACGATATTTGCACCTGGATCAGATGATCTCGTAGGATTTTCATAAAGGTGCATGATGGGGGTGAATGAAGAAAAATCTTTCAACATGGAGTTACGGGTGACAACCACACATAACAATGACGAAGAATGACAGTGACGAAAAGACCAGCTAGGACATAAAACATGGAATTAAGTACCACACGTCACTCTTACATTCCAAAGGAAACATGCACCATGCTGCTCAAATCTGCCACTCTGTTATTGTTATTGACACTCTTAATCCACGGCAAAGACTCACTGGGCTAGAGAGAAAAGACAGAGAGGAAAAAACATAGAAGACATTAGTAACCACACCAACGCCGGGTCCAAACGTATGTCAAGGAAGAGTTGCCCAGAGAAAGTTTGCCACATTTAACTTTTTGACGCCTACAGACCAGTTCTATGACCGGGATTCCAGATTGAGTGCAGTCAATGCCATACATCATTGGCATGTAACAATTTGAAAGCAGATACCCTCTTCCTTGAACACGGTGTGCACCAGGGTCTGATGCCATGAACACAGGAGTAGGGTCGATGATGTGCCCGCTCTTCAGACCTACCTGCTCTTCTCAGTTTCGGTGTCTGAGAAGACTGAGTCAGCGCCGCCGCTATTACAAACCTCCTCACCGTCCAAGTCAACATCTTCCTCGTCAAAGTCAGAGGTGTTCAGGAAATCAAAGCTTTCCAAAGCACTCTCCACCGTTAGGCTTATGCTGGAGGACCTGCTTTGGTTTATGGCTGGCTTGCACTGCAAAGGCAGAATATAGCAATGGAGATCATGGACGTTCCCACACATACAACGGGGTACTTGAGATTGAGAGAGTGCATACATTTATTATTGTACAAGGAGGAGACCTGCCTAAAGTAAGCTTTTGCAAAGAAAAAAACTCTGATACTTTTAATAACTAATCTGCTACTGATCTGCTTCCAGGAAGAGATTAGAAATCACAACCAGGAATCCAAGAGCTCCTGATTCAAGATCAATAAAATGCTGTAGTGTATTGATTGTGTCCTTTTGGTGCACTACATCAACAATGATAGTTCAAATATACCCAATCGTTAGATTTGAGGGGGGAAGCTCTATTTTGAGGCCGTTGCCTAAGCACAGGTGAGTGGGGTGGGGTCTGACCCAGCCTCTTCTTTTGTTCCTTTGACTGAGGAGCTAACCCCCAGTAGGCAGCTCTTTCACCCAATGTGCCATATGGTTAAAGGGCTGCCTGCAGATGGTGGCGCTTCTGATTAGAAAAAGGGAGAGACACCGGCTGATGCCTTTCTTTCTTTCTTTCTTTCTAATCAGAAGCGCTGAGACCAGCAGGCAGCCCTTTAACCATGCAACTCTTTTGCTAAATGGGCTGCCTGAAGGGGTCAACGTAACTGGAGATAGTCATGGGGTGAGGGAGCCCCAGGCTGCGCCCCAGCTCGGGAGTACTTTCTGGAGACTGATGGGGCTCTGCGCCAGCTAGCCCCAGCCCACGTAAAGTCCTAAGTTTATGCTTGAAGTATGATGCAGCCACAAAACGATGGGAAAGGTATAACGCTACTTTTCTGAGAATGATTACTTACACATGTTGGCAGTGGAGTAATTTTGCTGAAAATGATGGGGGGGGACATTATGTCTGAAGAAAAGGTGCCCCAGCCAAATGAATGAGGACAAAATGGTGTACCATGAAAGTTGGGTGGGGGGACAAACACCTCTTCCCCCACCGCCCTAAAATTACACCCATGCCTGTTGGCAATTGCGTGACAAGGTCTGCTTGGGAAAAGTATCCTTGACTCTAGGAGATGTCCATATTGTCACTGGCCCAGCTGTGTCATTGGCCATTTGGGCGGGCACAATCACTATGAGTTTGTCTCGGCCTCATGACAAGTCGGTATTAGCAATGTTTTCCTTCTTGGACCAAAGCGAAGAACAATGTTTTCAGGAGTTTCCAGAAGGCTGATTGGTCCTCTAGTGTACGAAGCAGCCAGGACGCGGTGCACATGAAAGCTATGGTGGCAGCTCCAAATGATGCAGGGATTACCAGAGGGAGGCTGTCCTGTTTGTTGCTTCGTGAACAGGGTTTGTAGCCATAGCAGGATCTGGGCATTGCTGGACAAAGGGACATTTTGGGGTAACAGGTTAAAACTCTGCTGCACTAGTATGAACTGAGGTGACGAAAGAAGAGATCAGCATCAGAAAAGACATACAATAGACAGCTGGTAATGTGAGTCTCTCCTTGCGGCCATGTCAGCAGGCTCCCCAGGCCACATATTTTAAATACAGGTCCTGCATGTCGAAGTAGAAGTGGAGTAAGCAGCAAGGAGTGCATCGATATAGATACTAGTGGGAGAGTTAGCAAACTTTGCATACTTAGTGGATCTTATGCGACAGCAGCAAAAGGGCACATATATCTTAGCTGTTTTGTTTAAACTACATGTTATGGTGTATGTTTCCTATCTCTGGTATGATGTCATCTCTGATGGAATGTTGGAATGCCTTTGGTTGTGTGAACGTTCCAGGGTGTCAGTTGGTAGTGAGCCTGGATGTGAGGTTGGCCTTTGGTGGCTACAGCTGTCTCCCCTCCCCAGACCCAGTCCTGTCTCCTATTGACTTATAATTAGAGTAATTGGAGTAAATGTAATCTACTGTAAATAGTGTACAATAAAGTTTTCCCTGGAATACATACGACTCCGTGGGTGGACTGCATCGAGTCACTTTACTGGGGACCTTAAACCAAGACAAATTGGTAACGACGGTGGCCAAAGAAGAAATTTCCTTTGTGCCAGAGAGAAGAGTAAAAAGTTAGGAGACAGGCTGCAGGCATCGGACCATGGAGAAACACAGAAACCAAGTATGGAGAGAGGGGAGGGGGATGACGATCACATCAGTGCGGAAAGATGGGACAATGTTTACCAACCAGCCACATCGTAATTCCTCACTTAATGACATAGAAGTCCTGGGCAGTGTCAAAGACTATGTGGCACACTATAAAAGAAATGGGACGGAAGGAGCTTTGAGTACCCTGAAGGAGTCCCCAAGAAAACTATACAGGCGCCGCCAAGAAAAGAAGAAATGTTGAGCGCTCAGTTAGATTACCTAGCAGAAAGAATACTGGTTCGAAGAAGAAAAGTGTCTGCATTTACTCCCGGCGCAGAGAAAGTTTGCCAAAAAATGTTTAAGTTAGGATCACCAGATCAAAGAAGCAGCATCTATGCAGGTGTTGAGTGTCAGATCACCTGATCAAAGAAACAGTGTCTATGCAAGCATTACGAGTGTCAGAGCCCACAGGACAACCCCTGGAGTGGGTCATGGGTGACCGTGTCAGGTTTCTGGTGCCAATGCAGTAAGACGTAGCATATGTCACCTTACCGGTGAAAAGTTCTAGTCGAGTGGCCATGGAAGCACCATGCGTCGAGCGAGCTGGCCACTGTTCCGGAGTGCCAAGTGTGTTTTTGTTCCTGGCATTGTAAAGGTGCAGGGCTCTGTAAAGTGTATTCTGGGTCATGGTGGTCCCTGGAGTAGTAACATGATGCAAAGTTGTGTTGGGCTCAAGATGGATGCATCTCGCAAATATGATGAGTTTGCATGTTGTTCCACACGCACACGTTTTACTCAGGGCATGGTAATGCGGAAGGCGGGAACTCCTATTTCTGTGTGACATCCGTCAAAGCAAGCAACCTGTTCGAACAACTGGAGACCACCAAACCCTCAATTACAGAGCTGGCTGACCTAGATGGGAAAGCGGAGCTACTACCAGTGGCGGCCGCTATCATAGGGCAGCAGGGGGCCGCCCCCAACCATCTAGGCCCCCACCAGGTGTGAGTGTTCCAGACAGTAGTTAACAGATTCAGAAGAAGTTCTTCTGAATCTGTTTTGCATTTGACAGCAGCACAGGGGCGCTGTGGCGAATACTGTGACCATCATGGGCCCGGCTGCCACAGCGGGGCACGTCCCGTTTTACACTTATTTTCCCATAGTAGAGTGCGTGGGGTTCGTAGCTCCACGCACTCTACGTAAAGTTTGTATACCCTTTAAAGTAGGATGCTGGCGGGGCGTTTGAGAGGTGGCCCTGCCACTATCAATATGCGTGTAAACAGCGCACCGAAGAATCGATAATCTCTGCCTGCAGCATGGATACAGTAATGTCATTGGCTGTTTGTCAGCCAATGACATTTCATTGTGGGGGTGGGATGATGGCGCAGGGTGCGCGTGCGCCACCTTCACACTTTTCTTGGTGTTGGTGGAGTTGTAGAAGACAACGACGATGACTATGTGAGCTGAGCTGCCCAGAGAACACTAGCAGGCCAGAGAAGTTTGCCCTCCGCCGGTAAGTAGTGTGTGTGTCTGTCTGTCATTCACTGTTGCCGTGTATTAAAATGGCAACTTTATTTGCCGTTATATGCCAAGTAAAGTTGCTGTGTTAATGAATGCTTTAGAAAATAGATATAGCATTAAGCCTGCCTGAGTCGGGCTCGGGCACCTCTCTTGTGCGAGCGCTGGGGCAGGGCATGAACCGGCAAGAAATACTTTCGGACCGGTGCTGTAACCGGCTCCGAGTGTAGTTTACGGGGGGGGAGGTCCTGTGGAACAGGCAGCCCTGTCCTGGTCGTGTTGGCCCGGCCATGCCGTCGACAGGCTAAGGCCGGGTAGGTTCCTGGCCATGGCTGGGCCTGCCTAGAAGGCCCAGCCAGGGTCCCACTGCATCGGGGCTTCACTTTCATACACGGGCGCTCCTTCCAGGGCCCGTAATGTCTGCCAGGCACTCACATTTAAAGGCCATTGTTGTCATGCATGCACTTTCTTCCTCCAGAAGAATGTTTTAATTATTTTGTTCTGATGAAAGAGGGCTTTAGCTTCAGCTGGAGCTAATATAGAAGTCTTGACATGTAACCATACATCAGAAAATGGCTCTCTGGACCCACACCGCATTCACCTGACCTGATGCCAGGAGAAGGATAACTCCTTTTCATTGCTGCCACTGGAGGCGTGCACCGAGCCCGGGTTCTAAATTGAACACGTCTCCAAGGGCGCTCTCCACGCACACCTCAACATGGTGTTCATGCACACACAGGAGGACATGGCGGTACCAGGAGCTCGTAGTGAGAATGTAAAGCGGTGATGTAGGAGCCGAGGTGCGCAGTGAGGCAGCTGCTAGATGTAGCTCTGGTGTGCTGCCTTTTTACCCCCCCCCCCCCCACCCCTGGGTAAACACGCAGCAGACACCCCTAGTCTTTAGATCAGGCTTGCTGCTGCTACAGGGCATTCCACACTTTTTTCAGCTCTCTTAGGTTTGGCAGATCGTGAAATATAGGCACCTCTGCTCTATAACAAAGGTGCATGTGCAAAGGGTTTACTGTGGGGAACTACACACCTTCCGTGCACCAAGGGAGCTTTGAACCTGCCCCTAGTCACTCACCCTACACCGTCTGGTGCACTCTAGCAGCAATCGGCCAGCAGAAAGGCCTGCTGCTGCTGCAGTGCATGCGCACTGGCACAGTGTTGACGAAATAGATGATTTTATTCATTTAAGTAACTTAATTTGAAGGCTGTAAATTAAGTTACTTAACTGAACAAACTCATCTAATTTCACCAATGATGGCGCCGGATCGCTTTCCTTTCCTGCACATTTAATGTGCAGAAAAGGCCTCCTGGGGCCAGGTCTCGTACCAAGTGCTGCGCTGCTGCCAATGCTGGGAATAGCGCTTGCAAGAGGCTCCCGCCTCAGATACATCTTTTTCCCCAATCCCCACATTAAAATGCAGAAGGTCACGTTTCTATGACTGCTACCAATTACCACACACACAGCAGGCTACATTGTGACCATGTTGTGCCTCTGAGCCTGTTTGTGTACCCTTAAACATAAGACAGCTCAGCAGGCGAGGCTCTTCTGCTTCACCTGAGGCTCTCAGGGTCCCCAGTGCCAGAGCACGAATGCCACGGTCTGCAGGGCCTCGTATTCAAGGTTCACACAGCGCACAGTCTTTCCCTTCCAAGATGACTTGAAACACATTGGCGGTCTTCTCTGTTCCTCGTGTATGCTCTTTGCCAATTTTGCCTCTTTCCTTGGACAAATGAACACATGTCGAGACTCGAGCAAGCAACCCAAACGAAAAGCAATCTTTCACATCTCGATTTGAGAGGTGAAAGATTGCTATTCGTTTGGACTGCTTGTGTATTTCGTGGTGCTCTCGTGTGCCCATGAATTCCAGCGAGGTGAGTGATGAACAGCAGTAAATGAAGCACGCTTTTCCAAGTGGTTTAAAATGGAAAGAAGTCAAGCTATAGGTTTATGCGAGGTATTCATAGGGCTAATTAATTGCTCCTAAGTAAACAACTACTCTTTTATGAGAAAACTCTGCCCAGGCATGGGTGGTCGGAGGTAACTCCATTATTATAAAGGTATTGATTAAAGCAGACACTTTACAGCAGCTGTTAAATCATACATGCCACCTACAGGGAATGGATGGCCGTTTGCAGGTAAGACAGAGAAGAAGAGAGTTAGAAACACATTACGGGTCATACATAGAGGCTAAGCTTGCACAGGTCTGCAGCTCTTTATATGGCTTGCTTTACAAACATGTGAATGTAAGAAGCAACGCAGCAGCGTATTTATTCACAGATAAGCAGAAAGCTGCAATTGTAGAAGCATTCCTCAATGATTTGCTGTAGGCCATTCAGGCTGGTCACCCCTGTGCTGCCCCTCCCTCCCTCATCCAGGGGTTTCGATGGTTTCTGACAGCATATGAGTTTGCAATTAGCTCCCTGTGCAGCGTGCGGCCGGGTGGTGGTAGGTATGGGCCTCTGAGAGACGATTGTGGCCATAAAATTGTCTCTGGGACCAATGAAGAAGTGGTCCACAACAGTGGCAAACGGCAATTTATTCCTTTTGTGACCCTGTTTGAATATTACCCAAGGTGGAGGTTTTTGGATAAAATGTGGGGCACATTGTGCATTTTAAAGAATATTTACTCAGCAACAGCAATACTGGTCAAAACTAGTAGCCATTAGAGGTAGGACAAATCATGTATTAATTAAGTGGTTAAAAAGTAATATTTTAGCTTAGTTTCTCCCCTTTCACGAAATGCCTAAAATCCCACCTTAGTAAGAGGATGAATGCATATGAATGCCGGTAACAGCATGACAAAAATGTTTCCATCTTTACTGACTATATAATGAATTTCTTTATGCATACACCATCATAGCAGCGATTCTACAAATTGCTGTAAAAGACACCATCAAACTTGCACACGTAAGAATAATGTACACCGTTTGTATGTAAAACCTATTTATGTCATGTTTTGGTGGCTTTGGACAGTAAATTGCACATTTCGGAGGCCATTTTTCCAAAGATTTCATGGGGGGAGAACCCCCCTGCACCCTCCTTGGAGGGCATGGTCTCACGCGCTGCATGCGTTCGATCCGAAAATCACCCTGGGAAATGTACGCCCTACCATCTTTCAAACTCACCAGCCGCCACTGGGTACTACAAAAATGGATCGCAGATACAATTGAAAAGATCACCCCAGAAAAACCATTCACCCCATCGAAAAAAAGAGCAATGGCAAAATGGTTCACCCCACTACTAAGCACCATGAAAAAGGACAACAAGAAGATGGAACTGGAATGGAGGAAAGAATACAACCCAGACAAAAAAATACTGTCCCAGAAACAAATCCGAGCTTACAAGAAGGAAATACAAAAGGCGAAGAGAAGACATTATGACGACAGACACACAAAAAGAAATGTTCAACATCATTAAAGAAATGAGAAACCCACCAGGCTGCGACAACACCCCAAACCCCTCAGAGAAACTTTGCAACGACCTGGCAGACCACTTCAAGAACAAAATCAACGACATCCGACAAATCATACAAAACACACCAACCAACCATAACATTCAACCAACCGGACCTAACACAGAACCACAAAACAAACTCCAAAACTTTCCTAAAAATATCAGAAGAGGCTTTCGTCTTGCTGGTGAAACACGGCAGGAAAGCAGGGTCACCCATGGATCCCTGCTTACCAGACATCTACAAATCAATCCTCGTACAAGGAACGGCATCAGAATATTAGAAAAACCTCCTTAATCTCTCACTAGCAACAGGAACCATACCAAAAACCTTCAAATTAGCCTATATCAAACCACTTTTAAAAAACAAGTGGCAACATAGAAGACCTCTCCAACTACAGGCCGATCTCAAACATTCCCTCCCCAGCAAAACTCCTGGAAACCTACGCATACAAATTAACCCAAGAACACGTAGAAAAACATCATCTGTTAGACCAAGCACAAGCCGGTTTCAGACCCGCAAGAGGAACAGAAACAGCACTAGTATCCATCTGGGATGACCTAAATGCAAACGCGGACTCCGACACAACCTCAGCCCTGATTCTGCGTGACCTCTCCGCAGCATTCGACACAGTTAGCCATGACACCCTAACCAAAAGACTAGAAGACATAGGCATAATGGGCATGGCACTACTCTAGATTAAATCATTCCTAGCAGACAGAACAGAAACCGTATGGATAAAACCCTTCAAATCCACCCCATGAGTTAACGACTGTGGGGTACCACAAGGGTCCTCACTATCACCACTGTACTTCAACCTCTCCCAAACTCCAGTAATCAGAATCTTCAAAAAATACAAAATTACATGCTACAACTACGCAGATGACACTCAAATCATCTACAAAATCAAAGACACTTAAGCTGATCACTCAGTCCTAATCGAGTGTCCAAAATAAGTCTTTAACTGGATGAACGCCAACATCTTAAAAATCAACCCAGGAAAGACAGAAATCATGATTATATCCAAAAACCAAGAGAACAACACCTATATTCCATGGCGAACGTAAATGGGAACCGCACTAACACCATCTAAGTTAGTAAAAAATCGGGGAGTCCTGATGGACAACACCCTAATCTTAGAACCACAAATAAATGCAATAATTAAGAAATGCTTCTTCCTCCATCACACGGCAAGAACAATCTTACCTTTCCTCTCCTTCACCCACAAAACACTCACAATCGTCGCTCTCATCATGTCAAGAATCGACTATGCAAACAGCCTCTATCTCGGGATAACAGAATACCTCCTGAAGAAACTACAACAGATCCAAAATACAGCAGCAGGATTGTGTTGTAATGTGTATCTTGGGTGAGGTGATGACATCACTGTACATGGAATGTGGTGATGTCAGAGTGAGTGGAGTGTTGGGATGTTTTGCTCTGAAGCTGGGGTTCTATGTTTTACAGTTGAGAGATATGCTGGCTTGAGGGGACATGCCAATTTTGTTCCTGGCAACTATACTACAATAAACCTACTTGTAACTTACCTGCTGGTCCGAGTGTTGCTTCAGGTACCTAGTTACTACACTGGCGACGAGGATGGGATCCTGTTGAGGAGGGGACAGTCTAGAACCAGGAAACATTGCCCTCCAGTGGATTCATGTCCCAGTACCATGCTTACAGCAGGTTGAAGTCCAGAGTTGTTTATCTGGATTGCGCAGGCTTCTTCAGTAGACCGGGTGGTGCTGAATAGAGGAGCCTGGTCGGCACACAAGTCGGTGTGCAGCGTTGGGAAGGCATCCGGTAGGCAGTTATGGCTGAGGGGTTCTCAGCAGACCAACAGGCTGATTGTCCGTGCCCTGGAGGGTGCACATTCCGGTTTCCATGAGTGCAGAGAGGCGTCTTATCAGGCGGCGCCGAGTGAGGAAGGAGACGGCGTTCAGCTTTCCCAAAGCGCACAATATCTCCCTGCCGTGAAGTGGTGTAGCACTCATCCTTGTGCCGAGTGCAGAACCGGGGGTTGGAGGTGTGCCAGCAGGCCGGGTGGTGCTGGTTGTCTCCTCCGCTCCAGTTCCCGGACTCCCTATCATTGGAGGTGTGGGGAGTGGGACTGCTTTCCCTTGCGGGCGTCCAGCGTGTTGGCGACAGGGGCTCCGGTCCCCAGGCAGCTGTCTATGAGCAACGTTGGACAGGCTGGTCTGTGCGGTGCACTGGTGTCCTGTTGTGCTGGTGAGTAGGGGGGCTTAGGACCATTGAGCGTGCCCTTCCCGGCATGGTGCAGTGCCATGTACTGTTGGCGTTTTGTGCCTGTATTCAAGGCAGCGATGTTGACTCTTTGCTTCCCGTGTGTGGAATGATGACGTCGGGAAGTCATCAACGTGCATTCCAGCATGCTTTGCTGGAACGCAGGAGCGAGGTCCAGTTCTTGGAGTGTTGCGAGCGCTGGAGACGCGCTGTTTCAATAGGAACTTACGTTTGTCCCTCGGTTGCTGTCGGGAGTTCTCGTCTTTTGGATGAGGAAAGCAACGTTGGGTGTTTTAATTCTGTGTCAAAGACACGCGGCAATGAGGATTTGTTGTGCAGCAAGTGTTTTAATCTTGCGTCAGAGACACGCGGCGATGCAGATTTGTTGTGCCGCAAGTCCATCAGGCCAGGTACTATGGAGTGGTTGCCTGCGCCCTGTGACTGGATTCCTGGTGCTGCGCGGGCCTGGAAGTAGTTGAGTTCTGAATCACTGCTGTCCGTTGCGAGGAGGAGGACGTTCCTGTTCATGAAGAATATTCTTCACTAGTGAGATTATATGTTTAGGTTGCCGGCTGTGTTTTGGGTGTATTGTGTGTGCGTAACATGGGCCCGTGTGAGTGAGAGTGGATGTGTGCGCTGAATGCTGTGTTTGAATGTATTGGATGTTGCATTTCGGTCGGAGTTCTAAGTACAAGATTGTGTGAGTGACTATTGCATTGTATTTTCTTGTAAAGTATTTCTTGCAGGTGGGACTGCATCTTTGGAATTTGGACTTGTGGGTGATGGTGTTCCCTTGCAATCCTAGTCAAACATCGCATCACCTTCAAAACTATGTGCATAACACACACAGGGCGATCAGCGGACAAGGAGCTGAATTCCTACAAAAGAAATTAACAATCTACAAGCCAACGGGACCCCTCAGATCAAGCAACGAAATCCGTCTGGAACAAAAACCATACCTTAAGAAAAAACGTGGGAGCTCCTCCTTCTCCCACTTAGTCGCAAAAACCTGGAACAACATCCCAAAAGAAATAAGAAACACCAAAGACCACCTACAATTCAGAAAATTACTAAAAACCTGGCTCTTCAACATCACAGATTCAAACTGAAAAACCTAAACTACCGAACGGGGAACACAAAGAAAAAGATGACAAATCTAGGACGACACTGACAACATCTAGAACCAAATAAAGAAACTCTTACTACAACAAGAGAGACAACACTAAGTCGAATAGGCCACAAGTGATACCCATGAGGACAGAAATCAGCATCCCCAGCCAAGTCCCAGTGAACAACTTCACCCTCTCAATAAATGCTACTAGAGATCATACTTGTATAGAGTTGTGTGAACGTCAGCACTGGCCACACTCGAACTAAGCTGTGGATATTGACATGGGCATTGACCGAAGGGATTTGTGAATGAAGGCAGATGCCGCCCAAGGACATAACTGCATGCGTTGGCATTTGCCATGCCCCAAAGGGGCTGGGAGCAGTAGCATGAATGAGCAACTGAATAAGATGATCAATGCTGAGCAGCCACCACATATGGAGGGAGTAACCCTGGGTGACCGTTGCCGCGCACCGACCAGATTGGAAAGCTCTCTGGGCCAGACTTGAAGGGACGCACAAACGCCTGCCTGCCCTGCATACAAACAGGTGTCACGTAGGCGGCCTGTGCCCAACTTGGACAAGGTTATGAATGTGAGTGGATGCCATGTGGGAAAGGGGCTGTGAGTGTCGGACAGTCCAGATCTGGACGCAGACGCTGAGATGCTCACACACCCCACCTGAATAGTATACAGAATTTTTGCAATGTGAATGCCTCTTGGAATTGTGAAAATAAGTATCTAAAATAGTCTGATAATAAGATAGATACAAATAATCCTTCCAAAATATGGCAACTTTTATGAATGGCAATAGAATTCGGAAGTTTAGCGCCTCACTTCCATTCAGTAATGTCAATTAACCAACCCACTAACAATTTCACCTGTCTACATACAACTCTCAAACTCTAATCAAACACAACCACAATCCTACAACACAACAATCCGCACAAACTTCACTACACTGCAACAACAAAACAAACCACATATAGACCCGCACAACAGCGCACAATGGCTACCGACCATAAAATACCCCAAGCCCAGCCAAAGGACTTCCAGGTTGAGGCCGCCAACAGCACATCACTGCTCTCTTGCACTTTTCCAGCTTATTCTCACTAACTCACCACCCATCCCTCCCTTTTCAGAGCCGACAGAGCGCCAGGGGACCACTCCGGTGGTGATAGTGCACGCTAAAAATATCCAATATCCTTGAATATTAACATTAACATTATATCTTTCTAACATCAGCCATCAGTTGCAGAGGCTACCAGGTGATGGCTACCACGTGATCGAGTGTCATTGGTTCTAATGGTGGAAAAGTTGACCTTCAATGTCAAAGAAGTGCAAGTACTGTGTCTGTTTTCGTTATGTTTGTGGAAAAATCCCTACATAGCACTGGATGTTTGGAAAAGAAATGCAAGTTCTATATGTGTTTAAAAAAATGATTCGTTAAACGCACGTTTTGATAATGTTTGCGTTTTGGTTATGTTTGTGTTTTGGTTATGTTTGCGTTTTCAAAGAGTATGGAGGAAATCAGATCTCCCTCCCCAAAGCACTGTGTTTTCAAAAGTGTAAATCTTCCTTTTAGCAGAGGTTTCCAAGGTGAAGCAAGGAATAAGAGTAAAGAAGCCCACACGAATTTCAAGTTATTGAACTGGAAATATACATACAGTAATTCAAATGTTGTCACAACGCCCCCAAAAAATAAAAATAATGTGTTTTTGGCGTTCGTTGTTTGCTAGATTCTGTCCTAGCTTTTATCACACAAGACTGCCGTCCAACGTTGTTATGTGGCTGTTGTCTTGTGTTACTCCCTGCCGAGCTTCTGTGTTGTGGCCAATGTGTATGCTAAAAACAGTAGTCGTTTCCAATGTACCATTCCCACTGATGAAGATTTTCTTTTTCGGGTAACCTGTAGCATCTACATGCAATGTCTATTTTCAGACTGTATCTTTCAGTGGTACATTGAGCGCAACATTACATTTCTGTTAATCACAGTGTAGAAGTCCGAAGCACTTCCGTTCATTATTCATGTGTATAATGGTGATGCCAAACAAACATCCACCTTCCATGGATTTATCACATTAAGTTGTTAGCGATGTATTTTCTCACAGGAGTGCGAATAACAGTTATGCCTTCTCCCCAGGTGTCAGGTTGTGTGGTTGTCGGGTATCAAATACCACAGTGTTTTACGTTCACTGAACAGTTAGTATGCACATTATATTCAACAAGGTTATTAGAATGTCTGCGCCTAGCCAAGTGTTTAAAACGCTGTCAATTTAAGCATCAAATGTATGGATCCAATTTGTACATCCTAGATGTAGTACTTCCGGAATGTTCATAGTTTCAAAAGTAATGTCATGACTTGTGATGGTTAAGTTAAACATGTTTCCACCTTAGTGCTGCCAGTAGCATTTTCCCTTATGTTTCTATATATGTCCTTTTTTCCGTCGATGAGTGGTAGGGAGTCCTCATCAGATGTGTGTGGGTGTGCAGAGTGAGTGGTGGATGAAGTCTGGTCACGTGCCTGTCTGCGAGGTGTGTCTTTCATGATACACTACCACCCTGCCCACAGTTAGTTATAGTTGAATAGATGTGTTTGTAGAGTGCTTATCAGATGACTGTGTGGGCAGGCTGAGAGATGGGTGGAGGAAGTGTGGTCATGTTCCTGTCCGTGTGGTGTGTCTGTCATGATACACCACCACCCAATGTGAAAAGTGTCTGCCTACTGCGAGTTAGAGCGGAATGGATGGTGTGTGTATACAAATTGCATGTACTGCCAGAGTGTCTGTGGAGTGATGTAGTCTTGGTTCACGTGTGATTGTTGTGTGTTGTGAAAAGTGTATGGGGGAGATGTTATGGTGTATGTTTCCTATCTCTGGTATGATGTCATCTCTGATGAAATGTTGGAATGCCTTTGGTTGTGTAACGTTCCAGGGTGTTAGATGATAGTGAGCCTGAGTGTGAGGTTGGCCTTGAGTGGCTACAGCTGTGTCCCCTCCACAGCCCCAGTCCTGTCTCCTATTGACTTATAATTAGAGTAACTGGAGTAACTGTAATCTACTGTAAATAGTGTACAATAAAGCGTTCCCTGGAATACCTAAGACTCTGTGCGTGGACTGCATCGAGTCACTTTACTGGGGACCCTAAACCACAACACTACCATCTTCATGGTAAACAATACCTGTCTATGAGGTCACAGTGTCTACAGAGCCTAAGGAACAGGAAGAATAAGTGTAGGACGCTTGAACCAAAACTTTGTGAAATCATATGCAGGTTGGATTCTTTTATTGTTGGTGCCAGCCACTCTGCAGGTGCCATTGGGGTAGGAGCAGTTTATAAATCAAGAACTCCATACTGTCTAGAAGCAGAGATAATTTCAACAACACAGTGGTAGGCGGAAGTGGCTGAATGTACTGTATAAATCAAAGGTCAGTAAATGCTCTCAGTATCTCTCCTAGCCCTCCCACTGGTGCATACGAAGCAGGTGATGACTGCTCCAGCTTCGAATATACCTATATTTGTCTCTAGAGATTTCCCAGAAGCAGATAAAAAGAAAAGCAGATATGGTACACTGATGACCAGGGAAGAGTTCTCCTGCACAAGCAATATAACATTTATGTAACGCCCAGACCCCAGGGGTATCACAGCGTTTGTACAGTAAAGAGGTCAAATAGCAACATCAGTTTACAATATGAAGTCATGTTTGTCAAAAAGCCAGGTTTTTACAAGTCTGTCTTGCTATATACAGACTTTTTTTTTTTAGGGTGATTATTGTGTGTGACCAAAGAAAAGAGCAGAGTCCTACTTCCATCACTCGCTCAGAAGGATTTCTTGCTCAGTCACTACCAAAACATGTTTGTAATTTAAAATTGTGGACATTCTGTTACCAAAATACTCTTTGCTTTTATGCATATTGCCATGCTTGTGTTCCATGAAGAGATACTATTCTGTATTGCTGACCTGGCCGGAGCCACGCCCTCTGCCCCACCCCTCTCACCTGCTCCCCCATAAGGGGTTCCCAGAGTGCATTTTTCTTATTTCCAGCACTCCCCGTGTGGGATGTATTAACCCACTTATGCTCTGCCCTGCGGCATCCCTGGGTGCTGATGGTGCCAGAATTATCAAAATGGCCACAAAACCCTTGTGCGCGTCAAAACCTATGGAAATCGCGCTTTGTAACATGAAAAGATGGCTGCCAAATCTACCATGCATGTTGTCAGTGGTGGAATGGAGATCTCACTCCTGAAACATGTCACTGGGTTGCCCAACAAGTAAAAATGGAGCCTGCATGAAAAGCAGTGCTTTGCTGAAAGAAATTCAGAATCTTGTTTTTAAATCTTTTTCTTGGTTGCTGAAACTGCAGAATGCCGGAACAAAACACCATCAAACATACAATATTCTTGCTGGGTGCTACAATTCACGTAGTTCAAGAAATCATTATGAACAGACAATGGCCCTCATTACAACCTTGGCGAAGGACCATGGTGCAATTAGCACCATGGTCCATGTGACCATGGTGCTATTAGCACCATGGTCCATGCCGCTAAGGTTACGATTCCGCCATGGTGGATGGCAGAATTACCGCCCCATTACAAGGTGAGTGGGGCGGTAATTCCCCATTCACCAATGGCCCCTTCCCCATTCCCATTTTTGGCCCATAGGGCATAATGGGAATGGGGAAGGCGCTAATTACGGCACCGTAAATTACGGTGCCGTAATTAGCACCAAGGTCGCTTAGCGCCTTGGACTTTAACGCCTGCAAAAAGCAGGCGTTAAAGTGAGAATCAGGCGTTAAGGGTTGACGGCGCCGTTAAACCCTTAACGCCTGACTTGTAATGAGGGCCAATGTCCTGAAAAGCTGAATTTGTCATCAAAAACATTCACAGCAAAAATGTGCCTGCCTGTGAAATCTGTCAAAATCTGGGTGCAGTACCCATGGCCACCTGTATGACAGCTGTCAGTAGATTGTATGATAGAATTTAAACTTGTACAACTGAAATCTAATGTCTGAAAACTAAGTGACCTGTTATTGAGAGTAACCTAGGTTGTAACTGTTAAATCCCATGGGTTAGAAGCTGGAATAAGTGTTCTAGCTGCTTGTTTTGAAATTACAAGTTTGTTTTAAACGAAGAAAAAATGTAAAAATGTACCAGAATGACATTGAATTTAAGACTGCCTAAAAGCAATCAAATCAGTCCAACAGCTTCCCCCAAAGAGGCCAGGCATCTCCCTTCTGCTTCACTCCACCAGGAAATCACACCTCTATGATGATTAGATTAGGGGAGGAGAATTTGGGGCTGCTGGGCAAGGGGACAGTGGACTTCCTCCAGCTCTGAGGAGATGCTAATTATGAAGGGTCATAAATGGCCTCTCCCTGAAGGAACTGGGAGGAGATTGCTTCTGAGCTGCCAGGAAAAGAAGGAGGCGGAGACAAACCACCCTTTGCTGCTTAACAAAGGCCAAAGGCACATTTTTAAAAAGACTGATAAATTGCTATGTAAAATTGTAAAAACCCATCCTCTCTTGTATTCAGAACCGGTAGTGTTAGGAGTATTTTTGAATTGTCAGAGCTTTTCTTGAGCTAAGTTCTCTCATTTGTTTTCTAAAATCATAAATCATTAGTATTGTGAATATATAAATCGAATCCCAGAAAGAAAGTGAGTATCCACCACGTGAAGGGTCTGTGGCCAGAACTGTGGAGATTCATGTGTGGCATTCTCTTTTTTTATAGTCATAATCTAGTATAAGAAATCCCATTTGTCTTTTAAAAGCACATCCCTGTTTTCCCATTCTTGCGCCTATCTCAGAAAAACTACCTCCACTAAAACGTTCATAACTTCCTCCATTTTTATGCTAGAAACAAAATTTCAACTTCCACAGCTTTCCATAGAACCAAAAACCGCATTCCAAATCCATATAGTTCTCCCGCGATCGCGATTACCGCGCACGGAAAAGTTTGCTGCAAATTTTCGTTTTTTGGCAAAATATTAAACGTGTGAAATAGCTTTAGATTGCACCCGACCTCAATTTTAAGACTTCACATTGCTTCTTAGTATTAAATCATTGCTAGTGTTTGTCTGCAACTATCTAAAGCGGCCCCCATAAGAATTTAAACAATTTCAGCAATTTAAACCATATTTAGTGTTTTACCCATTCCATTTTCCAGATAACTTTAAAACCATTTTGACAGTTTGCCAATCAATTCTGTTTCTCTCTTGTGTTTGCTGGGGAAAATTGGGATTGACATTTGGTTTGAATTCTGCATTCCTGAATACCTGCTCTCTCTCCTCCTATCTCTTTACATTGCGTGTTGGGGGGCTGAGGGATGTGCAGGGGGAAATAGTAACCACATTGCTATTTGATTTGAACACACACAAAAGTATTATTTCTGTGCTGAATTGTTTTGCTCACTATTACTCCTTGTGATTAAAGAGATTGCTTAGTGTTACATCACCCCATTGGTGATTATTGTATACCCATTAAACAAAGTGTGATTATATTGTGAATACATAAATAAATATTTTAACTTTGCAAACCAGCCTGATTCCTGGTTCAAGGTGACCGGGAGTGGTTCCAAGAGGGGGGCGTGATATGAGTGGTACATCGTTCAGAATAAAAGAACTTTTAGACACAAATTAATAAGGATTTAAGTTGTGCATTACACGCTAGGCATTGACTTAGGTGAAGTGCCAAATTGAAAACACTTACACCTGGTTGTTGCCCGTACCTGCGCTGATTAGGCTACCCCTCTACCTATCCCACCAAGCTCTCCACTTTGATCAGAACCTCTGCCCTTAATGTTCCCATCACACTATCAGTCTCCAGGCCATAGCCTGTTTGACACCCTTTGTGTATCATCGTATTGCACTTGCCTGATCAGAACACCACCTTCTAAAGATCAGCTGTTCTCCTGTACCCTTTCCCCTTGCTTTGGGTGCGCTGCAAGGCACTTTGTTCAGTTAGTGCCTTCGGGCCATCTCAAGCACTTTTGGGTCCCGGAGCACAGAATCCTTTGGGGCCCCCCTTCTAACAAACCAAAGGAATTAAGGGGTCTAGAATATCTAGTTACACCCCCTTATCACAATCACAAAACATAGCGTGATATGCTACTTTGCAGTGATTAACATAAGCATGGCTATTCCCTTTCAGTCTCCTTAAACTCTTCATTCTTGCTGTAATCATAATGATAAACAAGTAACATTTCAAAGCCAAGATTATAAGTACATGAAAAGAATATTTGGGTTCTAGCATAGGTACAGAACACATTTCATCAGTAGCAGCCAAGTGGAAGGTATACCAGCCATATTATGAATGCAGGACATATGAAAATGGTGCAAATAATCCAGAATACACAGATTCTTCAGATGATCTGCTTTACAGAATGCAAAAGTGGTCAAGTATGGATAGCAGTGACTAAATGGAAGCAAGGAGAAAATTGCACATAGCATAGCATAGATAGTGGATGAAGATTAGAAACTATGAGGAAGGTGTCCTTATCCAGACAGATAGATTAGAAGAGATGCATGTTTTTGAAGTAGCTTTGCCATTGGTGAGCAAAAAACAAGTGGCTGTGGGGTGTGCTATATCAATACTCACTATTATTATCAAGGAAGCAAAATACTATAGCCACTGAAACCACAAGTGAGGCTTTTTTGAAGATTATAACATGAGAACGAAACTACTCTAAAGGGTGACAATCAATTTTGAAAGGTTTAGGGAATGGCAATGTTGACAGGTTAGACAATACAACCTTAAATAAGATGCCCAGGATCACACATTGGTTAAGTAGTGAAGCTGGGATTTGTGCTGACTGTGCAATTTATACACTTTTCCACTTTCTTTTCCTGTTCTTATGATGGACTTAAATGAATCCCATTTTATAGAACTGACTTGGAAATTACACACAAATCACATAAGCTAACATTTTTCAGACATACATTTCAAAATAAAAGGTTATAGAAGCGTATTATGCAAAATGGGAATGAGTCTAGCTTCATTGTCTCCATCGTCCAGAGGAGTATATAAGTACCAGCATACTAACTGATGTGATCTTACAAGATTTCATCTGGGTTTCGCTTTTGTATTTTAAACAAAAGGCTTGTGAAATTGATATCTATAAACATACAGAAAAATCTTTGAATTGTATAAAAAAGAAAAAACCTTTTTGTGTCAAATGAGCAGACCTTAAATATGCTTGGCAGAGGTCTGCAATATCTGGTCTTCTCTTCTGTGTGGAATGCCTTACACTCAAATTGCCGACATAAAAAGAACAATCAGTTAATGTGCTAAACAATGCCACCAGCAGGTGAGAAGCACATCTTTTCACAGAACTCAGCACAATAATGTCAGTGATATAAGATAATTTGTCCAGGATCTGCGTATTGTCTGCTGGGAAAGTCAGGATACAAACATGCACACTTTGGTTCCACAGTCTTGGATTTGGATACCTAATCACCCATCGGACGAACACTGCCCTCATTACAAGTTCGCCGGTATCCCGCTGGTAATTCCGGTGGTATACTGGTAAACTGACCTACTGTTTACCTGATATCATGTAATTTCCGGAATATTACAGGTGGCGGAAAGGGCGGAAAATCCCCATTCCATCCATGGACTGGTATGATGGTTTTAATGGCACCAGTGGTAACTACTGTTTTTTGCCAGTGGGGGCCCGATTTACCTCCAGCTCTTGGCTGTAGCTTGCTAGTCCGCGAAAATTGCCAGTCATGGAATTACCAGCAATTTTCCCACAGCTGCAAACTTATAATGACCTCCTTTATGCTCATATGAGGTGGCTGTCCAGGTTTTACTACTCCTCATATGAACATAGCAATGTCTCGACCTTCCCCATACTGATGCTATTTTAGCTTTTCATAGGAGCCGCTATATGGTGCAGGTACATTGCTGATAATAGCGCCTGTTGTGCTACAAAACAAAGTACATGCAGGTTTATCAACTTCAGACATAGGAAAGGCTGGGTCGACCTTGCTGGAATTTGGTATTGTAATCTTGCATATGAACACAGATCTCTGCAATGACCGCTTTACACACTGAGCTATCTTCTGAATCATTGTGCACTCACATTTATCAAGATGCATTTCACCTTTGGCTATTGCGCATGATCAATATAATTCCCACAGAAAGGTGAGCATACTACTGGAGCCGTTTGTCACTGTGACCGCTCAAACTGTGTATACCACAGTAAACAAAGAAAGCATTACAGAATGAATTGGTCAGAGTAGAATGTACTTGGGCAATAGGTTTACAGCGTCAGTAGCATGTCATAAAATATTGACATGCTATGTAATTTTGACAAACAATGGTAACTGATTTCTTTAGATCAGGCAGACGTGTGGGGCCCCCCTCCAGGGTGTGAGCCTGGTGTAAGTGACCCTTTTGCCCTCTCAGAAAGAGCCTCTGCCTTTCAAAACATCCATGCGATGAGAGTTCCACCAGGTGCCGCACTTCAGCGTGTGAGCACTTCATCACGAATGCGTCATGCTAAGGTTGGCTAGTCCCAAGATAAATAGTCAATGATAAGACATGGATTCTATATTTTGTGTGGGAGGTGCCGTGCGTTCAGAGAAAGGCCCTCTACATTTCCAGATAATCGGTGTTGCCAAAAGTCAGCCTTTCCCTTTTATCGTTTTCCTTTGAACTGCGCCAGACTGGGAATGCCATGCACGAGTGACGACACGCTCGTGAAACGGTAGGCAGGTATGCGCTAAGTGCCCGTCTTGGCAATCCACAGTACTTCTGTGGGTGAAAGATGAAAGTGAGCCATGGCTGGCGAGCGGCCTTGGTCTTGTGAAAATCCCTTCCATACCTTCTCGTCGCTGAACTGTAAGCACTCGTGGCCAAGTGTTTGCATATCATGCTGTCAATATCCCCACAGGCCAATTAAATTCCCACGTCCTCCAGCTTTATCCTTCTTATTCATCAAAGGCCACGCAGATGAAAAAGAGAGCAAATATTGCCGCAGTGTTTGAACCCATGCTGTTATATACTCATTGCTTTGCTGAAAGCTGGCTGTGTTCCATCAGCTTTATGGATCAAATATTTTTTATTTTCACACAAAGTTTACAATACAATCAGTGACAAATAATCATCATAAAGATACAAATGAGGTCATAAAATTGAATCTTAAAATAGAACTTATAATGTATAACAAAGCTAGAATGAGAAGAAAAGGTAGAAAGGGAAAAGAAATAAGAAAAAAAGGACTAGAAAAAGGACTTTGTAGGCCGTATTCAGCTGCAAAAAACGAAGTGATTGCCCATGCCAATACATGTGTGTTCAGACTGAACATACGCCGCCTAGTCTCATCCTATTTCAGACCCACTTTGGGCTTGTCATTCTAGTTTTTGCATGGGGATAGTTCCAGCCAGTGCAGACACCAGGCACCTTAATGAGGGGCAGCCATATTCCCATCGCATATTCCGATCGCACACGTTTTGGGTGATTTGCATGGATTGTTCCTGATTCTCCTGCACCTACAAAAAATTGGGTCAATCTATTCAGTTATATGGGGCATATCCGCAATGTGCATTAAGCAGCGATTACACTGGAGTGACCACTAGTGCTTAATTTGTAAGATAATAAGTGCCAAGGCCCAAATATTTTCTAGCACGTCCATTACACATTGGCTTGGGCAACTCCCCGCCCACTGTTGACACTACCCACGGCTGCTCCATACTGTGTCAACATACTTGTGGTTAAAGCTGCAATTCCCACTGGCTCACTGAGGGTGATGGGTCCAATCTGCGATTTACTGATTAACCACCTGTCCACAGAAAAAAAGAGCAAGCATGCTTTCATGCTACGGTAAATTGATGGAGAAATGCAGGCAAAATCTTTACTTAACTGATGAACTTGGCTATCAAACACTGCAGCAAGATTAATTTATATAGGTTGTCTCTCATGACTCCTCTTATATATTGGCCTTTTCAATGACCTTGCCCCTGTGTTGAGGCTGCTGGCTGGTGACTGTCCTGTTGTTGTCAACTCACCATGATGATTATTGCAGCATTGTCATATGGGCTGAGTGGAGCAGTGTGCGGATATGGCCAGAATCAGTGCCCAGCATTGTCCCCATCCAACTCATTGTTATTCATGAACATTGATAAATAGACCTGCCAACTTGGGTAATCAGGTTCATAAATAACATTGAGCCAGCCAATGCAGATTCCTGGCAAGTCCGTACTTCATGGCTCATAATGAAGGCTCAAAAAGCAGGAACTAAAACCAGCTCCTGTGTGTCAGGCATCCCCCAGTAAGCAGGAGCTACAGTTAGGTAACCAGGAGTGCAGCACAAATCTAACTTCCAAATGATATGCACAGTTCAACTTTTTGGCTATTATGTATGATCCATTATGTTTAGATGTGTCCTAGGTATGTCCTGGTTCTTCTTTACTAACATTATCCAACACTTTAAGATAATGTCACATAATCATGTTTGTAAGGCAACACTTGGAATGGGGAGTCAACGGTTGATCCTGGTAGCTGTTGGTTTCAAGGTAATCAGGCTCTTCTACAGTAGAAGTAGGAGTTGAATAACTTCCAGCAGTTTCAAACCTTGCACTGTTGTTGTTATATTACTATGACTGTCTGCAAGTTAAAATAATGAAGTCGCCAAAACATCACAACATAATCAAGCTGGAATCAGCAGTAAATGCAGGGGCTCCAGAAATAGGTGCCAGGGCTGAGCGCTGGGAAGCCACCTCCCACCCCCCCAAATTATGCACTGTGACTACATGTGTGCAAAAAAGGGCTTGAAGACCCAGGATTCTGCTCCCTTCATTGCATGCGTGCAATGGTTCAATGATGTGGCACAGCACACATGCATAGTAACATAAATTAACTTCTGTCTGCCGTATGCGAGCAACATAGGAGAGAGGGAAAGAGACCAACCGTGTGGTTGCGCAATCAGGTGGCCATTCCCAGGATTTCGTGGAGTCACTGTAAATGAGCTGCCTTGCAGTTTTCAAATATGCTAAAATGAGGAGGTGCCAATGGCAACTCGTGTTTTTCACTGCCTCCTGATGCAGTCCATGTTCTCCTTGGACTCTATTTCATATGCCTATCAGTTACTGTGTAAACCCTTGCCTGACACATATTTATAGGGCAACTGCTGTTAATTATAGTCAATGGTTAAACATACAGCTAGCCAATTAACTGAAGACCATATACTCAACATTAGATACATAATACATTAATCATAGTATTACAAAATAGAGGGATGGAAATTAAAGTATTTTCTATTACTATGTTCTGTGTTTGATATTAATGGTCTGGATATACTCATTGCAGACATTTTATAGTTGTGAACTGCAGCCAGGACAAGATGCATGACCACACGACAAGCATTTGGATAAAAAAAGCATGGCCATTAGATATACTAAAATAGCTTCTGGAACCGTGCACTGGTACCCAAAGGAACACCCAATACTACCCGCCAGCTCATGCATTGCCAGCTTTAAGTAAGATGAATGGGCAACCTGAATAAAAGCCTTGAGAAAGCAACTTGTGGTGCCAAACCTGTGTCATCTGATTTTGGTACAAATAAAACAACACTTCTGCATACATTAACCTTTTTAAATCCTTTTTTGAGTAATTGGTAGAAAAAGAACTTCAGCAAAAGAACAAAGCACAATAATTGATGTGGAGTGCAGTCAGAGAGCCAGCTAGAATTCTTTTTGTTTGGGTTTATCACTAAGTAGGACGTGCAAGCAGAGGGCCCTCTTCATAGCTCTGTTTGCTCTGCAGCACCAATTGTTGAAGCAAAATCCCCCTATCGCTCTGTACAGAGGGACAGTGCACATCTGCTCCCTGTTTTCTCTTGCTTAGTTGTACTTATTGTAGAAATATACTTACTTTCAGGATGTCTTCTAGATGGATTAACTCCCGGTCTAGTGACTGGAATACTTCATATTTTTCTTTATGAGGCTCAAGAACCAGGAGAAGCCCCTGCAGCGCCTCTTCCAGACTACCATCCAAGTAAGACCGGTAGCCCTCCGATTCCTGACCTACGGAGCCCTGAAGTTGATGCCTCTCTGTTGTCACTGGCACCTCCGTAGAGGTAAGCCGTCTTACAAGCTGTTTGGTTATGTTCCCTTCAAAGTTGTCCAGCTCAACGGGTTTAAGTTCAGAGGAATCATCAGAGTCTTGCAGAAGTGAGGCTGCTACACTGGAATTCAAATATAGGCTTTCATCCTCCGGGCGGAGAGGCTTTTGGCAAACCCTGGAAGAATCGGCTACTTCTGTTGCCGTTGACGATTCATTCGCCTGATCAACATTCTCTAATTGCAGCGGCAAGTCTTTTGACAGGTGCATTGATTCCGTCGACGAGCTGGCACTTGTGCTGTTCATTGATGAGCCCCTGATTGGCGTGTCACCAAGGTCGTGCTCCGGAGGGCTGATGGTAATTTCGGGATTCGAGTAGCCTAGGGAAGATGCAGCTGATCTGGAGGGTGGTGTGCAGTCAACATTGGGCAGATCCCCGAAACTGAAAGACAAAGGCCTTTTCTCACTGGACGCCATTCCATTTTCAAACACGTCATCCGGCAGATGAGACTGCAGAGATAATCAGAGAAGAAACACAATTAAATCAATCATTTGTTTGTTCTTGCAATGGGGGCCTATCTCATTAGTAATAGTAGAGGCTTAGTGACGATTAATGCAGTAAACCTGGACGAGACTCTCCCCAGAAGTACCTACTGCAGACAAAAAGTTGCCTAAAACACAGTGTTAATAAATGCTACAATATATTAGTTCATGCATTTTGATGTGTCCTTTGCTTGTATTGATGATTTGTGCCCCAGGTCTGCTGCAATATACTTGTCTCTACTAGTTACATGAGTTTGTGTACATAATATCTGCAGATCTGGTCATCTTTGTGATAATAAAAGTAAGTCCATCCCAACTACTGGACCAATTTGTATTACTTATATTTTTTTCACCAGGGCCCTCATTATGAGTATGGCTGTAATGGTGAAAGAGTCTGTTATGCAAATAACACCTATTTTACCATTCCACCCGATTATGGGTGTGGAAACCCAGAGGGCACGAACACCACCTGCTTGCAAGTCAAGGTACTACCTCCATTCATAGTGTCATTAATGATGCAGGTGGTATTACTGTCTCTCCCAAAAGGAGTCATATGGGACATTACAATGGGGAGTGACTAAATACCCCATAATCAGGCAGTGAATTACAATTTGCCCTGTCAGTAGCAGTAATTCTGTTTGGTGGTATTAGCACTGCCGATACCACCAAGATCGTAATGGGGCCCCAAATATTTAAATGATCAACAAGGGACAATACAAGCCCCTTTTAGGTTGTCACATGTCAACAGAAATTAAATGTACAATTAGGGACAAACATTTGACCATGTTTCCCATGTTCCTTGTAATTAGCTGTAATTGTTAATTATCTCGATGACAATGGTATTTTTAGTCACTCTACGTTAGCTGTCACACCAGCCATTTTGTCAACAAATTCTTCATTACATGAACATAACATTGTATATGGGGTTTAACATTTGAAACAAGGACATGATTTATTATCAGTTTGATTTTATCTGTTGTGCAAATCCACCCTAAATGGGCAATACCAAAATAGTTTCAATGAAGGGCATAGGAGACATCAAAGGCACTTTATATTCACATCACATTACACACTCACACACACAAAGCAAATCCACCAATACAAAACCAGTCAACTAGCTTGACGTCCAAAAATTATTTTACAATACATTTTAATGATTTATGTATCCCAAAATATATAAAACAAATAGTTATTTTCTGAAAATGAATTTTGATATGGCATTTTTGGGGGATTGCTACAATTCCCAGTGGCAGGCCATCTAAACCGAAGTAAGAATTCTATCCAAAAAGCTGATATTTTCACTGTCAACCAGAGAACATCACCATTATGCTATCTAAATGACTAAGCCCCATTTCAAACTGATTACAACACAGCCCAAAACGAAACGGCTCCCCAATACAACACTATCACAGCACTAAGAATGAATGACAAATGTAGACAAACTCAAATTGCTTAATCTCCTAGATTGTTTAATCACTAAACTAGCAAAAGAAATACAAATGCAGCCACATTTAGCTGCTGCTCTGCTGGAGGTGGTTGTGATGAAATTGAAGACCCAATCAATACGCACAATCCTCTGCTTCACATGTTCCAGCAACATCTATGACGTCAAAATGGCATCATCTTAGCCCCAGGCTACCAAATCAACCAAGTCAAATGACAGCTCCAGAGGAGGGCGAGGAAACGTCATCATCACTCGTTCCACAAATATACAACTCACATCTTTCAAACACTGGCTGGCCATCGTCTCTATCTTCCTCCCAATTAATTGTACAATCACCATGGTCTACCACGCAGCGAAAATGCCTCTTTTGATTAATCTTTACTTTTGACTGCTGCTAATTCTCATCTTATCTTGCCTCATAATGTTAAGTGCCAACTACCTGCATCTCCGAACCCTCCGTTCTCTCACATACTTGAACCCTGCACATAATTGCCTTTGCAGAATCATCCCCATTCTTACTCAGGAGGCTGGCCACATCCTTCATCAAATATTCCATCACAATGCCCCAATTCAATCTACTTTAAGCAAAACACTAAAATGAACCAACATTTTCTATAGCCTTCCCCATGCCCAATATCATAATTGATTACCACAACCACACCAGATTAGATGAAACTGGCCCACAACACCAAAAGCCTCATCTCTTTTCTCTGAGCTGTGGCCTTACAAACCACCCCTGTGCTTTCAGAGAATCAGGAAAGAAGGCCAAGTCAAAGTCTAGGTCAGATGTGCAAATGATAACCCTGTAAGAAACCAAACTAAGGTCTAAAATTTGGTTCACTTAGAATTTCCAGGAATTACAAGCCTTCAAGCTCAGCTGTCGATAAACTGGAAACAAGCCTAGAATTGCTCAAATTTGAAACAAGAGAGGACAGCCATTGGCCTACTTCAAAGAAATACCTTCACTGATATACTTACCCAGCAAGCAGCATTTGAACCACCTCCCAAACCTTAAAGATATACAAATTGGCCATTGCATACCCATGCATTGGCCTCAGCAAGCACATAACCCTAACTACAAGTCACTAAAATGCACCCGTCTGATTAGTTGAACACACCAGTTCCTTATCAATTACAATACTCATATCAAATACTTACGCACTATACACAAGGTAACCAGTGTTACTTTCAAAAACCGTTTCTCATCCAGGAACGAAAACACCAGATTCACCAACACTGCACTCTTTAATATCCAAAAGCTCATGCAGCTGTTCAAAATATTTAGCAGTCGATTCTCCAATCTATAAAACGTTTAATTCATGCACATTCTGGAGGATGCACATTCTGGAGGCCAAATTAGCAAAGCTGACTGAGGAGCAAGATATGCTCACAAGCTTTAACCAGTGCTGAACCCTAAAAAGTTCCATGGGAAACCTCTCATTCAGATGCACTCCCAGAAAAAAGAGCATGCAAAACCACCCAAAGCACCCCGAAGTGATCCCCTATGAAGACACCTGCATAAACAGTTATCAGCATCTACTTAACTCACTTCTCGACATTAATTGATAGAGCATGCTTCCAACAGAGGCTTCCCATGCAGTAACACCACTCTTCAACACTGCCTTGGCCTACCAGAAACTATCAATACTTCACAAATGAAGGTTCACTTATTTTGCACATACTGTTGGCTTGATTAGCAGGACGCAATAGGGAGCACGTTGGCAACTATGCAGCCCAAAGATGCCTCCTCTTGACTGTACATGCATTGGATCCTACTTGTACCCTCAAGCCACCTCATATTCTGTTCGGAAATTTAAAGCAGAGGGACACTGCTCAAGTGGGATACGGAGCACTATATCAGAAACTAACCAATGACAGAAAGTGATTCCAATTCCAGCGCCATGCCTGTTATGGACACGCAGTCGGAAACCTGGGGGTATTATCTCATCTGTTCAGCAGTTCAATACTGGTTTTTTCCAGTCCCGGTCTGAACTCAGACGCACATTCTGATCGGAAAAAGTTTACAGATACGTTTCTATAAAGCAACTGCTGCCGTGTGATGGGCCTCTCCTTGACACACATCAGCAGACTCCTCCAAACAATTACAAATGCATGCGTGGAGCAGAACATAAAGGGGTCAAGCCAGCATCATAGATTTGTATACTAAAACATTGACTTGCAAAGCATTGGCTGACAGCACATTTCTGAAAAAAACTTTTAATAGAGAATGAATGTATGCCGGTAACAGATGTACTGCGCTCTGCTTCTCCTAGAATCTTAGTTTAAACTCTACAAATACCTCAAATAAAATAAAAATATAATAACATCTAAAGACACATTTTCCTGAAATGTTGCTCGCTTTTATTGTCGATGCTTATGACATTGTATTTGTATTTTGGAGAAAAAACGAAGTGTTCCCGATTACCCTTTCAGTAACTTCAGTAAAGTGTATTTACACCTATCTGCAATTTGCACCTACAAGGAACGTTTAGGTAGTAGACCCTGCAGAAATAGCAGAGTAAATAATACATGATAAAATGTAAAGTGAAAAAAACCCGAACACACAAAAGAGTATTTTCTTAAAAGTTTAGAAGTTCCTCTTTTGGGGAAGAATGAATGAAAAGTCTTTAGTAGTGGCCTTCCATTTGCCAAGCAGAATTCATGACTTACATCAGGTTGAAACAGAAGTACTTTACCCCCACTAAGATACAAGAAAATCTGGTGTTCCCCTCATGTGGATCACCAAAACTGCGTTAGATTGTTCTGTTTTTGTGGCTGGACACCATCTTTGCATTGCCTGCCCCTTTCCACTCCAGCACTCACTTGATGTTGCCAATTTTGTTGTAATTCCTGTGTGAGTAAGTGGCCCATGAGAAGTGTGCATAGCACGCACATGGTTTATACTCACACACGATTTGAACTTCTCCTTTCTGTTGTGAACTGGGAAGCGCTGTATTTATATTTAATTTACACATCCATAGTGGGCGTGACGACTCAAGGAAACAGTTTTCCTTTTGCTAATGAGCCCCTTATCGTCACTCTACTAATATTGTCAATCTTAATTCCCTCTGTGACGATATTGTAGACTGCAGTGCAGTGAAACAATTGCTATTGCAAATATTTTAGCGTAAAAAAAAGAGCAACTGCACTTCAACAAATATATCAGATTAAAATGTTTAAAAAAATAATTCATTTAACCTATTTAGATGTTGAAAAAAATAAAGGGCACACCAACCTTCCTTCAGTGGACAATACATAATGAATATCAATCGGTGTGTATTCCACACTGGTTTTTCATCTACGCCACACTGCAAAATCGTCAGTCAATGACAAGACCATGTGACAGAACAGGCCAGCCACGTGCATGAGATGGATGTCTTTCCTCTGTAAGCAGAAAATCAAATAAGAGAAGCACACTGCCGTGCAAAACTAAGTAGAAAGGGGCATGCATGGGACAAGAGAAGCCACACAACTAACTCCACTACTCGCCACACATAAATCCCTCACTCACGTAGCGCTCAAGCCCTGCTCGAGGCCTCAGCCTGAGCGACGGCAGGTCACTGAAGGAGCGACTGCGCCGGAGCCGGTCAAAGAACGTGTCCTGAAGGGCGTCCATAATGGACAGTCGCAGCCTTTCTGGAGGAGGGTGCAGCCACTTCTTGAACAGGTGAAGCAGAAGGTTGTTAGTGAAGGTGCAGAGTATACACAACAACTCCTGAACGTATCACAAGGGTCACAGTATTTCCAAAACGGCATCCCAAGCTACACGTCATGCAATAAACATGCTACAGGCGAGGTCTGGAATTAGCACAATGCAGTGTCGATCACTATTATTACATAAAACTCAACACAAATGTAGAGGTATGACACGTCTGGAATTCCACTAGGCCGCTATGACTAGTTTTGGGAACATTACTATCCTGGGGGCAAGTTTAGCACCAAAATGATTGATGGGTCCAAAAATAACAGCCACTTTGAGAGCATGGGGCAGGACAGACAACTGTGTTCATGTGGTTAATTTCAAGGCAGTGCAGTTGGCTTTCACCAATAAATATCGATTCTTAATGTGTTTGAAATGCAAGCCAACGGATTCGCATAGAAGAGAAATGTGAGTCTTTGCCCAAAATGTGAATTATGCACTGCAAGGCAACGCCTCCCCTGCCAAGTCTTATAGCTGTGCTACCCATGACTAATGGTAAGACAGTAGAAAAGAGAGGGTGACCAGATTTCCAAAATAAAAAAAACGTGACCGGCCACAAACATAAAAGTAGGACTACCCAAACCACACCTCCGCCTCCCAATTCAAATCCCCCTATTGTAGAATCCCACAGTAAACCATTTCCATTTCCAGCGCTGCTCCTGGATATGAACTCTGCATATTTGGCTGTGACTGTAAGCATGTTAACACCAAAGGCGCTTTTGCTCAGATTGCAACCACAGGCCTTGCTACATGCTAATTTCCGAGGCAAGCTATGTGCAAAATAATGTAATGCATGTGGCTTAATAGAATGGCAGCGGATTCCAGCCCACCCTGGAATGGCAGACACCTGGCTTAAGTGATTAAGTAAAGTTACTAAATTATTATAATATGTATGTGGTTCAGAAATGCTCAATTGAATTGCTGCAGATTGTGACGATTGAATTTCTCCCTGCAATGCAACTGGGAGTCTACCCGTAGTTACCCTCTCTTTCCTAAAAACCAGGCAGGGTTTTAAAGGCCCAATTCTGCTGCAGTCCTAGCAACACCGGGACTTCTGGTCACACTAGCAAAAAACAACGGGATCTCAGTACCCACTACTGGTCACTCTGACAGCACACGTTTTAATTCCGGCTCATTCAGTCCTAGCGGCTCCCGCAATTGAATATATTTGTACCCACAATGCCAGGGTGCCCATGTGAAGCAGCACCGGCGACTGCTATTGAATGGAGACACTAGTCATCCACCAGGGATTTCTTTATTGTAATTTGAGAAGTGAACATGATATTTTATGTCACAATTGATCACTACGCTGTTTCCATGGTCATGACAAGCCACAGTTATCTGTTGACTCTCCAATGTTGGAAATGGATGGCCGTAGTTTGCCGACAATATTTGCAATGCTATTCCTAAGGGTAAATATTGCGGTTTGGTGAAGTGGAAATTAATGCAGTCACAACTGGGCAAACACTGTAACACTGTATGGTCTACTTTCAAAGAAGGCCTGTTTCAGAACTTCTCCCAAAAAGGCGATTTAGAAGAGACAAAAGGGAGTCAATTCTTTGACTAATGTAGAACTAGGACATTTTTGAATACAAGGTGGGTAACCATATAGTTTTTAAGTCAACAGAGAAAGAGTTCCGCTCCCAATGGGGAGAGCTGGAATTTTTCTCTGTCTTTGTCAGAAAATCTTGGAAATATTCAAGGGACTAACCAACTCCATGCTGCATCCAGAACCTCTGCCATTATACTTGTTACCAGCGGTTAGAATGAACTAGATGACTCGGTTTAGGATTGTTCCAATTGAAAATCCACCAGACTGGAACAATGTTTGACTTCTTGTGTGTACTAGAGAGTGTTTGCTGAAAGCCACTAAGCAGCGTCAAAAGGTAAAATGCAGGCGAAGAGTGAGACTTACAAAGAACGCGTGATCCTTGAAGGTTGGAGTGTCTGGAGTGCCCTGGCTGTAGATGGACACCCTTCTTTGGATAGCGGTTGCTTTGTTGACGTTGCCTGTGGATGGGGTAAGGTCCTCGACATCAAAAGGACTGCAAAACAAACAGCGTTTCTTAGGTTGCAAGAGAATGACTCAGAGCAGAGGAGCAGCACAGAAGCAGTGACTATAATATTACAACATACTTGTGTAAGTGTACACATGGCAAAGTATTGACACACACACAGCATAGTTGCCAAAAGTCTAAACAATAGAAACCAGTCTTCCTGAAATGTGGCATTTGGACCGTGTTTTGAACAGAGGTTTCTTTGGGATTTGAACGTTTTTTTAATATTGGTGTAAACTTTCAGATCCACAGGTTCTGAATAGTCAGGCTTTTTTAAGTGCTGGTTTATTTGTATTTAACTTGTGGCCTATTATTATCTGCATAACATAGTAACAAATATGGGTAGTGCGCAAAAACAGGCAGGTACAAAAATAACTGTTTAAACTTACTGGACATTTATTTAGTCCTTTTTGGAAGACGGCAGTAAAAATAAAATGTTATGCAATTCAATCAGCAATGCAGGTTGGAAGGAAAGATTTATAATAGGTGTAAAAAAAAGTAATGCAGAAAGGATGGACCCTTGGGGAACCCCGGGCTGCCAGGGAAAAGTCCAGACCTGGATTTCAGGTCCTGATCAGACAAGAAAGAGTCAATCTGCATTGAAGCCAAAGCAGTGATGCCAGACGTGGCTTTAAGGCAAGAGAAGAGAGTGGCTTGGGTGACTGAACCAAAGGCTGCTGAGTGGTTCAGAAGAAAGTGGACGCAAGTACTGGTGACATTTGAGGATGAAGGTAAGTTTGGGGGAGTCCAAGACGGAATTCGTTGCCGAGTACTTTACATATCGGGCTGCCATTAGAATAATATTGCAAGACCACTGGCCTGCTGTGAGCTTGCCTGTTCTGAAATCCCTTTGCTAGCATAACAGAGACCTCTGCATTTGAAAGGCAAGCTATGTCGCATCTATCATAGTGGAATTCCCAAGAAACCAAAGGAATCCTGGTCGGGCAAACCTTCCCAAGGATATTTTCATGCTGAAAATGTACAGTGTGAGGCTATGCATTGTCAATGAAGCAGGATTTTACAGACAAAGTTTTTATTGCAAAACATGCAGCTAATCAGTGTGTCCTGCACTGCAGCAGGCGTCATTCAGTTTATATCTTGTTGTTGCAAGAAACAATATATTGGGTCCATTATAAGACCACGCATCCAGCAAAATGCACGAACCATAAAAAAGAAAAGAATGCCTCTTCCATTTCCACCCATTTTTGGGAACACCGTGGCAGCTCATGACTTGACTTCGCTTCCATGGAAGAGAATGCATTAAGCTCAATGAAAGCGGTAGTGAGCGGGAAGGGAGAAGGCGAGTGCATCTTTGGATTTCACACTAAGCAGCCCGAAGGCTTGAGCCCTGTCGAGGAGTTTGCATGTTTCTTGCGTTAAAGTAACACTTCCTTGGGATCTAAATCATGCTCAGCCACATCAGCTCCTGTACGTATTTGAGAGGTTTAGGGATTCTTGCCCATTATGGGCTAAATAAATAAGAATATTGTTTTTCGATAAACTATGATTGGTTCTGCCTTTAATGATGTACTTGGGAGCTTTTCCCATAGTGCCGTTCAGCGGTTTATTGTATTGACGTTTCCAGGACTTTTTCTGTTGTAATGTAACATTGCCCTAATAAGGCGTTAAGGCCATTTCATATTTTTGTAACCATCAAAATTGCTGAATCAGAAACTGTTTTAAGAGGATTGCTGAGGTAGTCCTAGATTACTATTACTTTAAAACACGAATTAAGTGCTGTGAATCATAGCTCTCAACTCACCCGCTTTTGGCGGGTGTCACCCGCCTTGCAAAGGGCTGACTCACCCGCCAGGCCTCCTGCACGCCCATTCATTCCAATGGGCGTCTCACCCGCCAGAAACAAAATCGGGTGATTTCACCCGCCTTTGCAAGACAAATGGTTGAGAGCTATGTGTGAATGTATGGCAGGTGTGTTTGCCTGGTCAGAATCGACTTGACTAAACACAGTGTTTGTTATCCGTGTGAAATGCTGCTTGGGAGCACGGACGTTGTTTTTAATTTGTGTGCGACCATGTCCTTCTCTGGGCAGCTTTTCTTTTTGTCAGCCCACCAGCATCGTTGTGTTGGGGCCGGCCGCCGTTGCGGCCGTAACATAATGACGTCCAGGACGTGACGTCATGGGAAGGGGAGGGTCGGGAGGGGAGATCGGCAGTTGCCGCCACAAGTTGAATAAAGGAAGGTTGTATGCATATCTGGCTCCCGCGTGTTATTGCAGCGAGGCCTGCGCACGCGGCGTATGACTCGGGCTACGGCCTGACAATGGCGACGAGGAAGTACGGCCCACTAGTGCCGTGTCGTTATAAATACAACCAAAAAAAGAAAACAATTGAGTTTAACAAATGCTAGTGCATCGTGCACAAGCTATAACATTGCCAAATGCTTTCCGGCTCTTCGGCAGACGTGTGACTTAACAAATGCTGGACACAGAAAACCAGATTCCAAACCCACAGCTCCAATTCATGCATTGAGCGACATTTCCCTTTAACGGTAAAGGCAAGCATTGTCAAAGCCAACAGTTCTTGCTTTTATGTAAGCAGATGTGCCCCCCTATTCATGTTTCAACAAATCAGTCTTTCATACACAAGAAAACAATGGGGCAAACTAAGCATTCAGAGGGGTATGTTTTACCATGCTGTATTGTTTAACCATCAAGTGAGTGTAGGCACACTTGGTAAAGATGTTTGTTTGATACCAGTAACTGCTTCATTGGCTCCTCTCGGAAGCAAGCTGACGCAGAGCAAAACAGGTTTCAATGCCGGGTCCGCGCTTAGAAACTACTTCGGTATTAAGCGCGCTATAAACAAACAATTATAATAATTATAGCTGCAATTAAACAATTTCCCTCAGGATCAATACTTTTTCTGGCACAAATGGCTGTTTGGAATCACCTTAATGTGACAAAAATGTAAAAAAGGAGCTAGGAAGCTGCAGTTAACAAAGTGACTTTAAGGCAGCTGTTTTTGTAGATTTAAATGGCTGTTTTTAATCACCTTACTGTGACATGATTTCGAACGCGCAGACTGTTTGCCACTGTCCATGATGCTAGTGAACTTGCATCCCTGACCAAATGCTGGAAAAAAGTGTCAAATCCACGTATACCTTTCATGTCAGTAGTTGTTCTGTTGCAGGTGGCTAGCACTATATGCAGGAACCACACAAAAAATAAGTTTTCTTTTTAAAATTGAGCGTGATCACTGGTTTGCAAAACTGGGTTTGATGTGCTTTTAATTTACCCTTGCAAAGGTCCGTCTAATAGGAGGCCTTGGAATCAGACAGTTCTATTCCCACAAACACCCGTAACATGTTGCGATTTCTCGAAATAAACTCAAGGGGCCCGAAGATCTTTGAATAGGTAAGTGATGGACAAATGAATTCCAAGCTGCAAAGATGGTATAGGGAGCGGATTTGAATGAAATACAGATCACGAAGGTGTCCTAGGGGTAACACTCAAAAAGACAGAGGGCAAAAAAGATCAAAGCCCAAAAGCCCGGCCTCATTTGTGCGCATATATATATGTTGTGGGGGGTAAAGTTAATAAAACATTTATAGGGGTAAGGTGTGGGGGCTGCGGGGGTCTCCCCTGCATATATATGTGGACAAATGGGGAAGGGGGCGGAATTCGGGCTTTTGGGACACCAGCATTTTTCTTCTGTCTTTCAAGCAGCTCTGCCCTAGGCCATATTCCAAGCTGCTAAATTTGTGGGGGAGCTCATTAGTTTCCACGACTTTGTATATGAAAGCATCGTGAGCAAAGAGCATTCATATAGTACTCTGGTTGTCATGATGCTGTCCAAGCAAGGTCGGATTTTTAATTGTGAGATACACTGGGTTCAATCAGATCATACATGCCTTTTATTAGGGCTGCCCAAGAATCCACTAGTCAGAGCAAATACAATAATGGAAAGCTGCGATTCCTCCCTGGCGCCTCTTTTCAACTTCACCCCCAGTGAAAGGTAAATGGTTGCCATTCTGGACATGCAGCTTGTGTACTACCATTTACTACTACTGTGAAGGATTAGGAGAATCCCATTTCAGAAGACTATGTTGTATACTGTGCTCCTGGGATCTGGTATGCTTGTGGCCTATCATATAGGTGCCAATTAAAATGGGTCAACTAAAAAGGATGTTTAAGAATTATACAAAGGCGGAAAGAATCCCACCATATTAACTACTGGAAATATAGCAAAGTAGAGAAAGGTAACACGGGTTTATGAATTGTGTACAGCACTGATGCAGAGTGTATGCATAGTTGTGGAACAGCCGTATACACTGTAAACATCCATAGAAATCCTAACCAAATTTTCCATCCCCCAGTTAGATGCTTGATGTGTTTCCTTGGAAGCAAAGTGATACGAGAATCAGCAAACATATAGGACTAATGTGAAGCTAAGGTAAGACGTACCTCAACTCCTCGGCTCCTGGAATGTTAAAATCATTTCACAACGTTGTAGGATGGCAGGTTGCAATACAGCAATGTTTGGGGGACATCATAGCCCTGAGCAGGCATGTTCCATCGAATTCCTGAGCCTTCCAGTTGTCTCATTCTTCTAGAATATTCAACACAAAGCTTACCCCCCAAACTACTGTTAACTACCTGGATGGGAAGTTTAATACCCATCTACTCATGCCCTCTTAAGTTAATCAACTAATGAAACCCTCTGCCTTCTATACTAGACTCCTAAGGCAGATTTGTCAATTTTAATCAGAGCACCACTGTGTGATCTTAGAGCAATAATTGCCTCTAAAGTAAACTTCAGAAACTCCATACTGAGTGGAACAGCCAAATATCTCATGCATAGCCTGCAAGTGTTTCAAAACTTTCCAGCTCGAATTGTAACAAACACATCCAAGACATGGCATGTAACTCTGACATTAAGGAGGCTTCACTGAGGCTCCCCGTCAATGTCAGAGATAGGTCTAAAGGCTTAGCAATCATTCCCGAATCACTTGATCGTCAGGCACCTACATACATCAAGAGTAAACTCCGGCAATACATCCCAGCTGTTCTATGAGGTCAGGAACCAAAGACTGCCATGTGATCCCAGTGGCAGGCCGTAACAAGGTTGATGGTAGATTCTTCTTCCACATAGCTACCGGATGCTGCCAAAAACGACCCAGGTGAACTTTGAGTGGTGGCCTACTAACTGTTAGGTTGGCCCCCTTAAGGGGGTCAAGAGGTTGTCCAGGGTGCGCAAACTCTTTTATATGGGAGATGACTGCTTTGAATGCTAAAAAGAGTTTTGAAATTTGATGGGGACCCACCAACATTATTTTTTCTCAAGTTGGGCTCAACATAAAATGTTTGGAAACCACTACCTCAGAGGGTTAACCACCTTGCTTTCTTTTAGAAGAGGTTCAAAAACGCTCCTCTTTTTGCTGCTTGTATTGTATTGATCTTTTATGTCTGATAGCACGTGAATAATTCTTTTAACTATATTAATCAAAATGGAAATAGAAAATACCAGAGCATACGCTATAGTTTGCGTAAGGCACTAAAAGGTATTCAGGGTGATGCCAACCACCTCTTTCTATGCAGCGACTGCAATCCACTTGCTAGTTAACCTATTGAGGGATCATGCAATCCAGAGACATGTTTGTTGCAACCCCCCGGTTTCTGGTAAAAATCAGGTAATCATTTGGCTTACTTTAAATAAAGAGCCATTACCAAGAGTCTATATTCACATTCACTGTGTGTTAAGAAATATTCCAAGGAATGGCTGCAGAGTTTAGACATGCATGTTGCACAATAGTATCTAATAAACTCTATAATGAGCTGCCTATATGTCTGAGGGCCCATAAGTGACTATTACCAATGACGAGGTTCACTTTGTAAGAACATTGCTATAAAATGAGACTGAAGAAAAAGTCCCGAATTAGTATCCAATAACATCCAGGACATTTAGTCCTGGATGTTGACTGCCTATCCCAAACTTAACCCATCAAAGACCGAATTTGTCCCCATTGATCCCCAGCTAAACAACAACTTGTCCAACAACAGCTCAGTGATATGTGTCTAGAAGGATTTCATCCGCAACACTCAGATTCACCAAACTCCGTAGGCTTCACCATTGACAGAAACACATAGCCAATAAGGGCCAAAAAGCCTGGCTCCAAATCATGCCCTTTATCCCCCTGCATGACTTCCAGACCGTAGTAAAGGCCCTAGTGGTCTTGCACATAAATGGGGCAAATTCCCTCCTGACAGGGCTCCCAGCCGCTGACTTGGCTCCCCTAAAAGTAGTCCACCATGCTGCAACACATCTTATTACAGGTACACAGAAATGTGACTGAATTACCACTGTCCTATGCAAAGTACATTGGCTCCCTTTGCAGGCCAGGATGCTGTTTTATACCATCTACAAATGAGTCACCAGTAACACACCAGTGTACCTGATGGCTAAGCTCCACATACCAGGTGGCACAACCTCCTCGAACAACAAATTGACCAACCGGATCAAATCACAACTCACCCGCAACTAGACGACCCGCAGACAATCCTCCTCTTGTCCCGCACACACTCTCTGGAACTCGATCCCCCTATTGGCTTGGAATGCCCCATAACCCTCAAATTTTGCAAATCTCACAAAATGCGTCCTTTTCCACAACACCCAGCCAAGCAATAATCCCACTGTCACACAGACCAAAGCACAGACCGCAACTCACAGTACTTTGCTACAGTAACAAGAGGGCAGCCAAATGCTGGCTACCCAAACCCTGTACAATAAAATAAAATACAAAATAAAATAACGCTAATTCTCAGACAGGAAGCAAAGCTAATGAATAATTAAGGGCTGTCAGTATGTGATGAAAGAAAAACAATATGACGACCGGAGTGTGGCAGAAGAAAATATAACAGGAGTAAGAATGCAAAACTCCTTTGATGCAAGGGGCTCGAAGAACTGTATTCTTTCATTGACCGTCAGCTTAAATAGGAAGCATTTCCAAACCAATTCACTAATCTCTGGATATCACCCTCTTCAGATCATCTAATATATAATGCATTAATGGCAAAACAAAAGGCCTTGAATAGTTCCTAATAAGTTCTATTCCTGTTGCTCCATTTAGTGTGCTGCAGACTAAGAATAAGGGCGCAGAAGTCCTAAAGTCCCTGGAGCTGAACACATTATTGCATGTTGGTGTTATTGCAATATGGGTCTGCACTGTGCACATTGTGGTCATTGGTACAAAAGCTTTAGCTTCGAAAACAGCAAACATAGATACACTTTAGAAAAAAAAGGTAAACAATGTGCCTCAGCAAATTGGCACTGCATTTCGCTGTTTGAGATTGGGCAGTTGGCTTCGGAAAACTGCTCCTTGTAAAGATGGGCTTAGAGAGAATAGCACCACCACTAATGTACAAAAAGATTTCTACAGAAGGACGGGGAGAATCGAAGAGAATGTAAAAATGCCCTTGCAATTGAAGAAATTCATGCAACTGAAAAGGGACACCAAGTCATGAGAAACATTGCCTTTAAAATAGCATCTGACTAAATAAAAGAGCCTTTTTTGAGCTACATTACCTAACTTACAGATGAACCAAGACTTGATAGGCCAAAGGAGGGAGGCCACTACACAAAAAGGGTGCCCTCTCACCCCGCCTTGTTTAATTTGTTCACAAATTACGTTTTTTTTGTTAAACTTCAGGGTTGTTTCTCGTAAAAAAGGAACAACTAGAATTCTCTTGTTTCTATGTGTCGAGGACCCTGTGCTTATAGGTGGATTTGCAAATTCCTGTTCGGTACTGATGAAGGCTTAACAAAGGTGCTATGGCTTGAAGTGAAAAGCAATTATTTAAGAGAAAACAAAAATGATTGTTAAGGGCAGAATGTAATATTTATGATAAACCCACAGTGTGTAGAAAGAGCCCCTAACTTTGATTAAACAGGTAAACATTAGGCTGTTCAAAAACAGATGGGAACGGAGCATGTCGCTGAGCAGTCTGTGCAGGAAGCTCTCCACCTAGCATTTTCTACTGCCTTGCTACAGAGTGTGGGAGGACTATAAAGACTGCTGGGAGCCGCGGAGCGGCAGCGGAGCTTGTCGCTGAGGTTGGAGCAGTTTGTGCAGGAAGCTCTCCACCTAGCGTTTTCTGGCTCCATTTGTACCCACTCTGCTTTCTACTGCCTTGCTACAGAGTGTGGGAGGACTATAAAGACTGCTGGGAGCCGCGGAGCTTGTGGCTGAGGTTGGAGCAGTCTATGCAGGAAGATCTCCACCTAGCGTTTTCTGGCTCCATTTTGTATCCAGTCTGCTTTCTACTGCCTTGCTACAGAGTGTGGGAGGATTATAAAGACTGCTGGGAGCCGCGGAGCAGCCGCGGAGCTTGTCGCTGAGGTTGGAGCAGTCTGTGCAGGAAGCTCTCCACCTAGCGTTTTCTTGCTCCATTTTGTATCCAGTCTGCTTTCTACTGCCTTGCTACAGAGTGTGGGAGGACTATAAATACTTCTGGGAGCCGCAGAGCGGCCGCAGAGCTTGTCGCTGAGGTTGGAGCAGTCTGTGCAGTCCGTGTCAGGCCGGAAGGACTGCAGAGACATGTCTCAACCGGCAACTTTAAACATTTCCCTAGCTATAATGCCAACAACGGAACCTCTACAACTGGAAGGCGAAACTAACAAACGTTGCCTGAGAAGCTCAAAGGCACCTCCGTCTGCTCACTTAGAGGGCCAGCCAGCCGAGAGAAAACGGCTCTTATCAGCGCCGCCAAGCCTATCTTCCACGGGTCATCAGTGAAGGGGTGATTTGTCGCCCCCTGGATTCTCAAAAACAACATCTTTTACTACGGTACAGATAAATGGTGGCAGGGCTGAGGCACTGGAGCAAAGCGAAATCAAAGCACGGCGGCAACAACACGCTAAGGAAGCAACCGCGGACTTTGAGCGCCGGCCTGAACTGCCCGTGGTAAGATCCTCCCCGTCGGCGGCAGAGGGGCGCCGAGGGGGAGTGATCCCAAGGCGGAGCCGGGCGAGGTGCTCGAAATGCCTGTGGACAAAGGACTGGGGCGAATCAGCGCCCCAATGAAGACGCCAGTGAAGCCGATAACGAACTTCGCGCCCACAGAAGAACGAGTGGAAAAAAATCACAAAATCTAGTGAAAGGAGGAACTCCAACCTACCCATCAGGCGGCCTCGATTACCGAGGCGGGAAGTCCCTCTCCCTCGCTTCTGTGCACTGGCGGAGTGACTGCTGGATCGCTGAGCGAGCGAGGTGCCGCCGCCCCCGGCCCGAAGGGAGGAGCTAGGGATGGCGGAGTGGGGCCTCTGTTGTCAAGGAACGGGTGTGTTGCGGCTCTCGACTCGGAGGTTCGGTGTGACCACGTGTCGGGGGGAGGAAAAGGAGACACCTGAAACATCAGAGATTGCTTGCAAGGCTCTTCTAAGGAGAAAGTGGCCACGAACCCAGAGCGATTGAAAGGAAAACACAATCCTCTCAAGGAAGATGCAGCACATGTCAAAGCAATTCAGGGTGATAATCAAGAAGGCTCCAAACCTCTGTCAAGTACTCGGATGCAAGGGCGAATAAACTCAGCCCACAGGCGTCTGAATAAATACAAGAAATCGCAAGTATCATCAATCAAAACGTTTTTTCAAAAGACAGCGCTCCACAACCCTGCAAACTATGTATCAAACAACCTTGGGAAAAGAAACCACGACCATTTGGAAGAACTCTCGGATGCAGAGATTCTCGAAGCGCTAAAGGAACCAATCCCAGCAACAAAAGTGAGGAAAACGGGGCTAGCCGCAGGGGGTAAACAACCTGATGTAGATCAAATGGCCAGCACCTCGGCGTATGAGATGGAACCTCTAGTAAAACAACAAGAGGCACAAAATAAAAACAATCCACACCCTATGGAGTGCTCAACCCCCCCTACGGAAAGTCCTGGAAAGACAATAACAAATAATCACATGACTCCAAATAATCCGTCTTGCACCAACAGTTTGCCACCGGAGGCCAATAAGGACAGCCCCACGCAGAACCCGTTAGAAGGGGTTAGTGGGGTTTCTGGCATTATACAGGAAGAAAACGAGGCTGCAAAGGAGAACATAGTTGCTGGCAAACAAACCATCATTGAACATCACCAACCAAGGGGGGAACCCCCGAAATGGAGTGTAATTGAAATACCACAACGACACAGAAAGGAAAACCAGAAGAAGATCCCCTTGGGACACCACGCAAACATTTACCAATTACATAAAAATCCTATTCACCGATAAGGGCAAATACTCAAGAAGCATTCTTAAATCTATCGAACAGGCGCCAAAGCTACAGTGATCAACGGCAAATGACGCCAAAAGACACCCCAACAAAAAAACAGGATATGACCACGGTTATGTCTGCGCTTACGATTGCTTTGCACCCTTTCTGTAAACTCTATGAAACCATCAACGAAATCATAAAAGATCAGGCAGTATTAATATCAATGATGCATACAAAACTCATATCTCTAGAAGTGTATATAAGTGCCGCTGAACAAAACAGACAAAGAACGGACAAAGATAAATCCCCGATCAAAGCTGCAGGGGGCGCAGAGGGTAACCAAACCAGAACCATGGATGGAAACATCGAGAATAAACAACAAAAAAAGGGAGGGATGGCAAAGATGACGCAAACGGAACACACACAGCAAAAAAATGAATTGATTGAGGATCAAAACGGTAGCAACTTTAGTATTTTTAACTCCCGCATTAACAAGGAGGGAGGTAAAGTCAACCTACCGGAGGTCTTTTTCTTTAAAGCATCTTCTCCAAAAACAAATGAAGGGGCCATTTCGCGAGGAACCAGAAGGCTGGAAGATCCGACCGTAAGGTCGAGATGAATGTAGAAGAAACGAAAAGAACAGCGGCAAAGGGACAAGCTAAAACAAATAAATCAGTCACGACCCACAAAGAAGTGTTATTGAAAGTAACCAAAAGGGCTGAGTCCAGTCCTGGGGGCGCAGCGAACCATAACATAAAGACAACGGCAAGGGTGGAGAAAGAAAGGGAAACTATGAATGGAAGGCCATCCCGTACCCTGGGTACGAGGAGAAACGATAGCGAACTAAGTCCACGCTCCCCTTCTGCAAATTCACCCAAAACAATAAACTATTTCTTAGTGGATAAGTCTGCCATGGAACTGTCGCAATACGACCATAGCGATGAAGAGGAAAATCAAAGAGGAGACCAAAATGAAAAAGAGTTAAATAGAAAACATCGGGAGGAGGGAAAGTGCAGAGAGCCCTTAAGAGAAAAACAGCATAAGGACCCAGGCTCTCCAAAAAGCACAAAGAACAGTACTACAGAAAAAGCAAATAGAGGTCACAAAGAACTTGCAAACAGCAGACCAAAATCAGCAGACAAGCTGGCACATGTGCCTCAAGTAAGAACTGACAAACATCGAGTGGTTGAAAGGAGGGAGAAAGTAGACACTCGAAGGAGATATCCATTGCCTGAACGAAGGAGACCTGCCAATTACAGCAGGAAAGAAAAACCTCAAAGCCTCGTAATCTTGAAATTGGAACAATCTAATAAAAATCGGGCAAAAATGGTCCTGAATAGGCAGACTGTAAGAAATATCTTTAGCTCGATCACGCTACTAAAAAGCCTGAGATCAGACGATTATGCGAGGGTGGAACCTTACCACAGAGGAGCAACGGCAAAAGCTTACATCCATATAAAGGAGTCGACCATGCCCCACTCAATCGGCAAGGCAATAACAGAACTTTCTAAAGATGGTTTCCTCCTATCAATATGGGACGACGCCGACAACAAGTCAGCCAGTAGAGTGGGTGATCCTAAGTATCGAAGCAGAATCAGATCACCTCGATACAGATCAAAAACTGAGGAGCTATATAGTTCCTGCAGATTATCGAGGCATAAGATAAAGCTGGAAGATCATAGTGTGAAAGAAGCGACCAATCCATCGGAGTCAAGTGGGCAATGCACCAAAGAGAGAAGAAATAGATTCAAGCCATTACAAGAGCTCACAACCCCAAAAATGGATAGTGGACTTGAAAATAATGAAGAAAGAACCCCAGCAACAGTAAATACTCCTAGGTCGCGAGATAGTCAATCAACAGCCAGTATTAAGAACCAGCAACCAGTCAAGACAGGAACAGCGATCCCTCAGATGAAGCATCTATGGGCATGGCTACCGAAAACTATATTGACGTATGCCAAGAAATAGCAGCCAGCCACTCTCGGTGACGATCTCCGAGAGACGGGTATGCAAAAGAAGCAAAGACTATTATCATCCACTTTAACCATGGGATCATGGAATACGCGAGGCCATCAACATCTTTTAGAGAAAGGCGACGTAAATTTGGGCAATTTTGACATCTTAGCCCTACAAGAAACATGGCTGTTGGAAAAACCTCATCTAGACGGTTTTTCGATCGAATTCTCTCCCGCAAAGAAAGTTGAACAGGGTCATCCATCATCAGGGATTCTCTTAGCGGTGAGATCAGGGAGCGGCGTCAGGATCCAAAATAAACTGTCATCATCTATACATCACTTAGCAATATTAACAAAGTGGACGTTCTCAAATCAATTCACCAAGGGTACAGTAGAGTTATCAGTAGCAATAATCGCTGTATACTGGAACCCAAAGAACATCTCAGATGAGGACTTTTTGAGGATCATAAGAAAAACATTGGACCATCTGCTAATAGAACTAAAAGTAACGCATATTATATTATGCAGAGATTTAAATGCAAGATGTTCCTCAAAAGGGGCCACTGTACACCAACCTACAACTCCAGCAGAAAAAAGAGGTGAGAGATGGCTCGATCTTATGACCTCACGAGGATGCCACGATCTTGATAAGGCTTTTCCAAAGAAAGATCGGGCCCCGTCATGGGAAAGAGACACCTCCAGGGCGACCATTGACTTATCTTTGCTACAGACAACATCCTGAGCCTTGCTACAACTTTTGACATTGTAAAAACAAAAGCGAGTGATCATAATCTGCTCAAAGCCACTTGGGAACTCGGGAAAAGGGAGCAACTCCTGTACGAATCCCATCTTGAATCAAATGGTCAAGGAAATCGACTAAAATTGACAGAGGAAAGAATAAAAACATTGAATTTAAACTATCGCAAAGAAGGGCAATGCAAAGATAAAACAGATAAAATCCCTGATTACCAACCATTACTTAGTCCATTCAAAATAAAAACGAAAAAGAAAAATGCGGCCGAGAAAGACACCAAAAACCATCAACATGATAAAATCTTGGTGACAAAAAGAGCTTTAGTAAGAAGCCTAACAAGAAAATAAAAAAAAAGTAATACGGAATTTGACCTAAAGAAGGCACACATGGCGAGAAATGACTTTCGGAAGTGGCTAAGACAGCATTGAATCTCTCTGTATCAAAAAGTCGCGGAGGTGGTGCTCAAGAAAGTAGGAAGCAAAAACACGGGAGACTTTTGGTCCCTTATCAAACAATCGGGTGCGCACACCATGCCGTCCCAGGCAAACTGCGTGAGCGAAGAAGCGTGGGTAGCACATTTCTCAGTCCTATTTCAAGATCCGGATGAGAAAAGGGAAAGAGAGAAAAAGTGGACAATCAGGAATGGCCCAACTTTTCAGATGAGGACGACATCCGAGGCATCATAAGGAAACTAAAAACTTTGCGTGCACCATGCCCTGATGGCATTTCTAATATAGACCTTAAATCTTTCTCGGAAGAGTGGGCACCGTTCATTAGCAAAGTTTTCGAAAATTGTGCCGCAACTAAAACAGTGCCGGTCTCTTGGACGTCATCTATAGTAGTACCTATTTTCAAAAAGGGGAGCAGAACTGACCCTGTTAATTACAGACCGATAGCGCTCCTGGATTGCATAGGCAAAGTTTATGGCATGCTTCTAATTAAGATGCTCGAAGTCTGGTTAAAGTCTGTTCCATTGCATGACCCCTTCCAAGTGGGCTTCCAAAAAAATGCGGGAGCATCAATTAACATCTTGATTCTCAGCCTTCTGAAAAATAAAGCGCGAGAGAGGTCTTCCAACATTTACCTTGCTTTCATTGACCTCACCAAAGCTTTCGATAAGGTGGACCGAGCCTTACTGTGGAACAAACTTGAAGCAGCAAATTGTCCGAAAAACATCCTGGCCCCGATAACAGCACTCTATTCCAACACATCGATGCAAGTGAAGCTTTATGGTAAGGGCCTGCTATCGGCTAGTATTCCAATCACGAGGGGTGTCAAACAGGGGTGCCCGTTGGCTCCAGCGTTGTTCACGGCATTTATTGGAGATTATAAAGAATCAACGGAATTGGTCAGGGCTTTCCCGCCAAAAGTGGGGACTGTACAAGTCCCCAGAATCCTTTATGCCGATGACATCACCCTGATTGATCAGACTCCAATAGGCCTCAAACGCCAAATGATTAATCTGGCCGAATACATCAACAAAAACAAACTTCTAATTAACAGCGAAAAAACAAAAATAATGATTTTGGGCAAAAAGAAAAAGAGTGAAACAATATCATCATGGCCGTTGGAAAACACGCTGGTAGAAGTGGTCCCTAAATTCAAATATTTGGAGGTCATGCTGGACAACACCAATCAGGAGACAAGTATGCAAAATCTCATTTGGTCCAAAGTCCGCACAATGACCACACAAGCAAGAATGTTGGACAACAAGTTTGGGCGCTTCTCGTTGCTACCAGTACTGAAATATTACAAGGCAAAGCTCATCCAGTGTCTGACATATGGTGTCGAAGCTATGCCTTTGCTGCCGGAAAAAATTTGGCCCAAAATTGAAGCTTTCTTTTGGAGATCGTTGCTGTCGGTACCAAACTCTACCTCACTACCGGCACTAAGGAAAGCACTGGGACTGATTTCATTAAAAGCCGTAGTGGAAAATAACACCCTATCCCTGTACAGAAAAATCCTCCTACCAGAATCACTGACGTTATACAACCTGATGGCAGCGGAAATCGAAGCAGGGAGCTCAAAAGCTCTGACATGGGTGGATAAAAAGAAGGCTCAACTAACTTCAATTGCTTGCTCGCAAGAGGATTTGTTGACCAATCCTCTCAGAATAAAGAGAAAACTGGAGGAACTAGATTGGATCGCTACTTTAGAGATGGTTGACAAGAACAAACTTTTAAACCACCTACTGCCTCTACAGAGAAAATATAACGATCTGGCGGAAATTTACAAAAAATTCCCTAGCCGGCCATTGAGACAGCTGTTTATGAAAGCAAGGCTAAATCTGTTGCCAACTAATGAAATTCTGTTTATCAGAGGAAACAGTCCATCAAACTCCTGCAGGCTATGCAAAGAGGCAAAGATGGTAGAAACTATGCGACATCTACTAACCTCTTGCTGAGAACACTGAGAAAGGCTTATTTGTCAAGTGTCCTGGAGGCCTCAATCTTACGGGAAGAGGAGACTTGGTGGCAATGGCTAATTAGCGGTCAGAAAACATCCTGGGCAATTGCCTCGGCAAAGATTTTACAGCAGGCTCTCATTCTGATAGAGCAAAGTAAAGAAGATGAAGTGATGAGCTAAGCTACACAAGTCTCGTCTCTCTACGGCTCTCGTTATGAGAATAGGTGAAATAGACTGTGACAATTTTGTTAAAACCAATTACTTTTTGGTAAATACAATTAAAAATGTTTTTTAAAAAAAACAGCTGGGAACATCAGATTCAGAAGTATTCTGCACGGTTACGTCGAGCCACTGGGATGCAAGCCGGAGTCTAATAAGATGTTCAGGGAAGCATCATCTTTGGTGGACATTTGGGACTATCAACCAAAGGTGGAGGCAGACGGCTTTAATGGCATTGAGGACACATTAATATTCCATATTTACCAGTGGCATAAAATACCTTCTTGAAATCTACACAGAGTATTTAAGTGTGATTGGGAGTCGACCATAGAGCTCCCCGAGGAACTGGGAAAAAGAGATTTTACTTTACATTTGAATATGGCCAAACCTGACTGGCCTGATATATTAATAGCATTTAAAAGATATCTTGTTATTCGAAGGGAATGCTAAGGTTCTCAGGTGTTTCAATTTCAGGAAGTTATGTTATGTGAATGGTCTTGTAAAGTGCCTGCATGCCACTATTGGTGGCCTCGCTGTGCTTGGCTATGTAAGAAAAAAGGGGGCTGGAGTTCATTAATGGAGCAGGTGGAGAGGCAGATGTGAAACATGGGGTGTTGATGGGTGCATGATGGAAGTACCCATTTCATGAGTAGCAATCTGCTTTCTGTGAGTTTAGCGTAAGAAACCTAACAGTATGTTATCCATAGGAAAGTGCCCACGTATAGACTAACACGCTTTGGGTCTGATTAGCCACTGATCTGGGAGAGTGTGATAGGGCCAAAGAGAAGAGCCTAGTCGTGGCTCAGTTACTGTTGATGTGCTAATGGCTAGGCCTATAGTGGCCACCTGTTGGGTGTTTGTGTGTGTAGTGTAAGGTTGGAGGAGATCTTAGAGGGGATCCAGTTAGTGGGGGAAAGGTGGGACCAGATCTTACAAGCAAAACAGCCTGCAACCCTGCACTCCTACCCCCTGAAAAATGTGCATACCGGTCCCATTTCCCTAGCCCCCAATGCCACCTCTCTCTATCTCTCTGTCTTTCCCTCCGCCACCGTCTCAAATAGATACATTGTACCCAAAAGGAAGAAAACATACATCTGGAAGTTGGCAGATGAGGGAAAGTGTGGAAGCTCAGTCTTTACTATAACCTGCTAAGGGTTTTGGGAGGCAAGAATATAAGATACATTGGAAGGGCAGCTTAAAAGGACCTCACTCACACATTTCACCTTCCTTTGTACGTTGGTTTGCCGGCTGAGAGATGCTTCAAACCTCACTCTAACATACTGAAGTGCTATGCACGGTGGCCTGCTGGGACCTTTGCCCATTGAGGGTAGAGCATGGCGTTTGTCAGGCATTCATTAGGCATTGGCCAGAACAGTGGTCAGAATCCCTGCTCATTTTGCCCGGAGGTCTACCTTGCTGTCTCCAACAAATGCCAAACTCTTTTCACACAATTAAAAAATGAAATACGATATGATATGTCTCAGGCAGGGGATGACCCTGAGCATCTTCGTAGAACATAATATGTTGTGAACAGAGGCACGTACTTTATTGCTTTAGTCTTAACAACAACTACAGCGACCTGCACCCTCCATAATGCTGCATTCCCCACTCATCAACCATCTTTCCCAGAACCCTCCACTGCCCCCATCATGACATCACATTCCACATTCTGAGCTAACTTGTTTACGACGCTTGACTTGTCAGCCACTTATCATCAGAAACAGTTCACCAAAGAATGTAGAGATCTCACAGCATTCATCACAACCATTTTCCTGGAACCCTCCAATGCCTCAATCATGACATAACATTCCACATTCCATGCTTCCATAGAATGTGGTTATGTTGACATCATGCCACAACAAAGTATGTCATTTGAAGGCATGATACTGGGGAGGAGAGGGTGAAAGAGAAAAGAAGTATGCCGGCTACCAGGGTCAAACCGAGATTGATAGGTTTACCTGAGAGGAGACCTTCATGGGACATGAAAGAGTATTTAGGTAACACATTCCCCCCTGAACTCAGCATTTTTTCCCTGGGATTGAAGACAGGTAAATCGAGAGCCCAAAGGCATGTTGAGTGGGTTTGCTTTTATCCTTATGACTACACTTAAAATAACCTGGCATAATCCATGTAGTGATAAAATGAGGATAAATCATGAAAACAGGCTTAGCCTCAGTAAAATATACAGGACTCTGAAGTCTACATTTTGCAGACCTGAATCATATTTGCATATTTTCAGTGCTATGAAAGGTAGCTATTTCTACTGGGTAGGAATGGCAGATAACAACATTCCAGGCCTAAATTCCATAACTTACTTGAGTTTGGGCTGTATTCATGGACTTTCATGTTGCTGTAATATGTTTGGTGGCCGTTTGTTGATTACTGTTATGGTGTTTGTATATTTTTCAACTGCGTGTGCTGAAGACAACACTAATGTATAATATATACATGCATTAATTTATTTAAGCATTATAGACCTAGCTTGAGGGTCTATCAAGCTTGTATAACCTGTGTGGCTCTTCAAAGGTATGGTGTATCTATGTATATATAATTATATTGACGTTTTCAGAACAACAATCATTTTGGGTGGTTGCAGGGAACTGACTCCATTTACTGTCTGCACTACTCATTGCCTTGGAATATAATATTCAAAACGATCTGCAGACTATACCAGTTCATAAAGCTTGAGGATTGGCCAATGGGAATGCTCTCAGCTTTCCAAGGGTTATAAATATATATTAATTCTTCTGAGACTAATGTGCTCTAGCACATTGAAGTGTATCATGTGCTAGGTGGAATTACCAATAATGATCTCAGACCCAAATAACTGGACAGACTCAAAGAATTTGGCAAAATACTACTTTATTATTAGCATAAAAATAAAGTAGGGCAATCTGGCGAGCAACAGGCAGTAATTCACGCACTCACACCCAAATGTGATTATATAAAGGTTTTATACCTCAAAATGCGTCATCTATGATGTCGTTCTACGTGGCAAACTGTACAACCTATTGAAGGGAGGTATTAGTTAAGGGAATATATGTACCTATGGTATGTATAACTGTTAATAACTTCATTGGTTGCCCCTTATCTGTTAGATATGCCTCGAACCACCTACAAATATGTATAATACTGATTATAGGGGAAAAATAGCAGCAGGTTGGTCTTTGCAAAATTGTATAGCATGTTGCTACATAGACCCTATGACTCAGTTCTTCAGCAGAGCTGTCTCCCTTCTTAGTAACAGAGGCCTTCCTTTGGGAAGATAATACGTTTGAAGCAGTACTCCTTCAGTCTGCGGATGTTGCTTTTGTAGAAACACTACAGGCCTGTTACGGCGGTGTAGGTCGACAGAGATGCCAATCGTTCATGCAATCTTTTTACTGATTCCAGCCAACCTCAGTTCTTCCAAGCTGAACCATCTACCAGCACAGACTTTAGTATAGTATCGAATTGTGGGGCACTGCCCCATAGGTCTAGACGAGGCGCAATCAGCTGAGCCTTAGCCTGGCGTTCCCTTCGCCTTTGGATCTTCTTGGTAGGTTGGTTGAACCATGTAGAGACTCATCTCTGCCAGTCTTTGTGAAAATGGTGTTTCAATATCATTCCATTTCGACTGGGCGCCATGGCTGCTTATTTCTCTAGGAAAGGTAAAATGGCCGTAACCTTCCTGCAACAGTATAATTCATAGCCTTCATATTCTTAGGACCTGCAAACTTGTATTTCACTACCATCCCTGTATTTAATTTCCTGCCTGTAACTGTAGCCAGCACCTAGCTACCTTAAGACTTTGTGCTTTAGACTCAAACATCTTTCCTATATTACCTACCTGTACACCTGATGTATCCCCCGCTCCATGGAGTGAGGCTTTTCAGGACTGTGAATCTCCACAAATGTATCTATTTATGCCTACCTACAGGCAGGTGTGGCTCCTCGCCCCAAGAGGGGAGGCTTTTCCGGACTGCATCTACACAAATGCATCTATTTATGCCTACCTGTACGCCTGGTGTAGCCCCCACCCTGCATCAGAAGGTGCGGCTTTTCTGGACTGCATCTACACAAATGTATATAATTGTGCCTAACTGTATGCCTGATGTAGCCCTCTGCACCATGAGGTGAGGCTTTCCTGACTGTACATGAGGCGAGGCTTTGACAGTATGTGCTTTCATACTTATTTTGTCATTCATGCTTCCTTACATGCCAGATAGCCTCTGTACCATGACACAAGGCTTTGCCAGAATGTGATTTCATACATATATTGTCACTCATGTTTGCTTACATGCCTACTGGAGCCCCCGTACCACGAGGCAAGCCTCTGACAGTTTGTTTTTACCATCTGTATGTTGTAACCTGTATGCGTGATCTTGCACTTTGAAGAGTGTCACTTTGCACTTACTGTAACTAGCGCCCTGATGCCTGAGGGTTTGGTGCACTGCTATAAATGCTAAAATAAAATAAATAAATTGGTTGGCATGCTTTCCCAACCTTAGACTTTCCGCTCATTAGCATCATGTAAGCAAAAATGAAACTCAGGTGCCGAGAGCAACGTCAGACTACTCCCCACTTTCCCAATAAATCCATCATGTCTCATCGGTCAGGCCCCAAGCCAAGGCTTCTCCTTTGTAGTTGACCTCGAAGACTCTTCTCTGTTCTGGGACATTCAAGGGAGTGTAGGCACACCATTATCTTTGTTTGGGCATAATGAATAGCCCTTGTTTTCAACTTCTAAATTCCGTGTGAGCATGGACATCATTTAGGAGTCACCAGGGGTCGCACGTGTGACCCCTGAGGTCTCCCTTCCTACCCCTGTGGTCTCCCTTGCTACCCCTAAAAAAACGAAAAGGCTCATGGGCTGTGGCCAGCAGCATGTGGCTCTTTGTTTCTGAAGTGGCTGGTTATCTGATAGCTATAGTGGTAAGATAGCTCAATGGGTTGAGCGCTTGCTGCTGCAATGTGTGTGTGAGCTGCAGGTTGCAGGTTCGACTCCCGGCAAGGTCAACTCAGCCTTTCATCCTGCTGAGGTTGATAAATGAGCACTAACACACGTTAGGTGATATTGTATGTATATTTGTTCTATATGAAGCGCTTAAGCATAAGTGCTATATAATAATACATCATTATCATTTGGCCTTGGACGTCTGCTTGCATTCACAGTAATTTGGTAATATGGGCCTATACGCACTGATATTAACGATACATATGGTGATCCATTCTTGTATTTAATGTATATCACTTTACATAACCATATTTTTTTGTGTACTTAGAAACAGTACTATGTGATGCCACTTCCTGTTTTGTCAAGGGGTGAAAGGCTGTGTTACATTGCTTCCCGTGATGTCACTTTGGGTGGGATCAAATGACATCACTTCCTGTGATGTCATCAGAGGCCAAGGGTCATGTGATGTCACTTCTGCTACCCCTGGCATTTTGGTGAAATGACGACCACAAATGTGTCCACCTCGACCTTCTATTTACTGCTATTTGATTCAATTGAGCTGGGGTGGCATTACCCTGCTTGGCCTCTGGGGACTTGCTCACTCCATCTTGCAAAGAGTTTCTGCAGCTTTAATTGTCTAATACTTGGCTCTTGCAGATATTTTCTCCTTCGCTTAATCTAAGAGAAATATGTCTTAAGTACAAGGCTTATCGTTTTGACTCCCCTTGTCCCTTGCAATTACTGAAGTAGCAGCCTTGTTCCCAGGCCAAAAGATTCCTCTTTATTCCTCACACAAAGCAGTTTTTCCAGCGTCTGCAGACTCTGCAGTCCTGGTCTGTCTCGGAGGTAGCTTGATTGGTTTTAATACAAGTCTGACGTCCATGTTTTCATCATTGCCGTTCTAGCCATGTTATATTTTCCTCTGCAGCAAGCCTCTTTATGTCTCATCTACCTTGTGTTTCTGCATATATAAATGTATTAGTAAGCAGGTTACTTTCTCCTATTTATTTATTTATTTATTTATTTATCTATTGCATTTGATTACAAACCCAAACCCTTAGGTATCACGGCATAGGTTACATACATCATTGGGCCTCATTACGAGTTTGGAGGCAGCCATGGTGCTATTAGCACCATGGCTGCCTCCAAACCGGGCTCCATTACTGGGTTCCTGCAATGGGGACTTACCGGGTCATTCCGACATAGGAGGACCCAGTAATTCCTCCTTGCAGGAACCATTCCCCATTCCCATTGAGCCCCCATAGGGCTCAATGGGAATGGGGAGAGAGGTAACAACGGGCACATTACAAGTGTCCCGTTGTTACCTCCCTCTTCCCCTCGCAGGACCCGGAAAGACGTCTGGTTTTACCAGACATCTGATCCGGGTCCTGCAAAGGGAAACTCGTAATAGGCGCTCCCGTAATGAAGGGGGGGGCGGTCCCGTACCGGCCCCCTTCATTACGGGAGCGCCATCTTAAGCAGTTACAATGATCTTGTGTGTCTTAGGTAGTTACATACATTGAGGCGTCTTGTACATCAAACCTTGGAATCTTAGGCAGTAACATAGGTATGAGGAAGACAGGTAGGTTCCTCAAACTAAAGCGAGGTACATGTGGGTTTGGCATTATATAGAATGGGAAATCTAAGCTGAGTTGCACTTACGCTGTTAGTATTTGTTGAACAACCAGGTTTTTAGCTGTTTCTTGAACTTTGGGAAGGAAGTTTCATTCTGAGGTGGGTGGGAAGAGTGTTCCAGATGCGCTGAGCTGCAATGGGGAAGCTAGCGTTGCCTGCTCTGGAAGTAGTGAAGCGTGGGATGTGGAGATGTGTATTGGTGCTGGATCTGAGTGTTCTCAGTGTGGATTTGCGAGAAATGCTTCGACTGAGATAGATAGGGGCGGGGTCAGAGATGCATTTATGGGTGATGGTGAGAGTTTTGTGCAGAATTCTCGCTTGTACTGGAAGTCAATGAGCATCTCTTCTGTGTTGAGAAATATGCTCTCTTCTACTCATACTCAGAGCTGCACTATGGGCTTTGATTTGGAGGAGTTGGAGTTTGGTTAAGTTTTATTTTGAGGTACCTAACAGTAGAACGTTGCAGTAGTATATTTTTGTTAGGATAAGGGCTCTGGCAAGTGTCAGGCAGTTTTCAGTGGAGAGGAGAGGCCTGCTTATTGTGATGAGTTTGGCGCTGTAGGAGGCAAGAGCACTGATATGGTTATTCATGGTGAGATTGGAGTCAAGGTGCATTCCTAAAGTTTTGACTTTTTGAAATATAGTGATGGGGGTGTCGTCTATCACTATGGAGGTGTAGTCAGAGTGGAGTTTGCTGAGTCTGGCTCGGGAGCCGACTATGAGGATCTCTGGTTTTTCTCCGTTAAGGCAGAGACTATTGTTAGCCATCCAGTTTTGGATGAGGGAGTAGATTTTGTTAATGTAGATTGTGTCCTGCTCGAAGTTACCTGTGATGGGAATAAGTATTTGAGTGTCATCAGCAACGTTTGTGTAAATTACTCCCTTAGCATCTAGCGCCGCAGAGACTTATTTCATGTAGGTGTTGTAAAGAGTAGGGGAGAGACAGGATCCTTATGGTACTCCCAAAGTTACAGGGATGGGATCAGCTGCTTCTTCCCCTAGGGTGACTCTTGAGGTGCGGTCAGAAAGGAAGGATTTTATCCAGGTAGTGGCCGTTTTGGGGAAGTGGAAGTTGGTGGATAGGGTTGGGCATACTTTGTCGTGGTCAACTAAATCGAACGACGCAGAGAGGTCTAGGAGTAGTAGGATGCACAGTTTACCAGAATCCCTAATAGAATCCATCTGGTTTTTTAAGTCTGGGAGGGCAGTCTCAGTACTGTGACTGGGGCGCAATCCTGATTGCCTATCCCCTAGCAGGTGGTTCTGTTCTAGGTGGGTTTGTACTTTGGTGTATGCTATTTTGTCGATGGTTTTGAGGAGAAATGGCACAGTTGTTATGGGCCTGTAATTCGTGGGGATTGGTGGGTCTAGTGAAGGTTTTTTGGGTGTGACCCATGCTCCTTTAATGGATGCTAGTATTTCACTAGAATCAAAGGACTCGTTCACAAATTTGGTAATGATAGGTGCTAATGTGGTGGCACAGTCTTTGACTACTTTAGCAGGTAAACTGTCACCTTTGCAGTTAGAGGGCTTGAGGGATGCTATTGTTTTAAGGACCTGATCATTGGTGACTTGAGGGAAGTGGAATCCAGGTACATCAGACCTTGTGATAGTGCCTGAAGGGTGGGATGGATTGGCTGTGAGCTCTAGGAGCTTTTTTTATCAGTCTATTTTGTTTTGGAGTGTATTCACTTTAGAGTATAGAGCATCCTGAATAGTGGTACACAAGGCTTTTCTGGAGTTTATGGGGCTGGTGGGTAGGATGGGGGATTCTAGTTCTCTATTAATCATAAATAATTATTTTGTGTTGGAGGCCACGTTGGAGATACGATTATTGAGCGATTCAGCTTTGTGAGAGAGTACAGTGAGTTTATAAGCTTTGGATAGTTGTTGCAATTTGGTTTGGAGTTCTGGGGAGTGTTTTTTTCTGGATAAGTATTCTAGGGCTCTTTTTCCCTTCTGAGTTCTATAAATTTGCTATTAAACCAAGGGGAGCTGCGTTTAGGTTTGGGCAATTTGGATTTTGAGAGGGGCTACTTCATCTATTACAGATGTTAACTATTGGTGGTAGTGATTCGAGATACTCTGTGTGTTAATACTGTCTAGTGGTTTGGTGTTTAGCAGGTCATTGAGTAGTAGATTTAAATTCTCAGGGATGAGTTTGCGTGCATTTCTTACCTGAATGGGTGCTGGGCTACATGTTTTAGCTATTGGGTCTGTGTCTACGTTTATGTTGAATTTGATTAGGCAGTGGTCAGTCCATTGCATCTTGAGGATGTCTACTATGGTTACTGCAGTATTCAAGGTGAGTATCCAATCGACAATTCTACCTTTGGAATGGGTGGGGATATTGACTATTTAGGAAAATTGCATCTCCCGGAATGCCTTGTGGCAGGCTGTTGCTTTGCTGTCCGTGGGGTCATTATAGCCTAGATTGAGGTCTCCTAGGAGAATGTACTTGGTTTTGCATTTGAGCAAGGGTGTAATTAGTAGAGGTAAGTCTGTCTGGATTGTTTGAAGCACTCAGTGCTCTGTATACTATTAGGAAGTTAATTGTTACCTTACGGCTGACGGCTAGCTTAGAGCGAGGGCTTCGTAGCCAGTAAGTGATTCCATTTTACATTCCCTAAATTGTAGTGAAGTTTTGTGGATAATGGCCACTCCTCCACCTATGGCATCTAGGCGATCTGCTCTGAGGAGGGTGTACTCAGAAGGGACAGCTAGTGTGATCTGTGGGCCTGAGGCAGTATGTAGCTATGTTTCGGTAAGCACTAAGAAGTCAAGTTTGAATTCTAGTATACAATCGTGTATATCGATTGCGCGGGCCCCAAGGGATCTGACATTTAGTAGGGCTCCTAATAGAGGTTGACTGGATTTGGGTGAGCTCGATGGCAGGGTCAGATGGGTCTGAGGGAGGGTCTCTGTGGTGTTAAGTAAGTTTAGCAGGGTCTCATTAGAAGTGCTTGTCCACTGAGAGCCGATGTCAGGGTTCTCCTGAGTCACATGAGGCTTGGGCGTCGTAGTGGCGTTGAGACAAGGAGAGGAGTACTGGTTTTTGATGTGGGGGTGTTGGTGATGGGTGCGTACCGAGAGTCTATTGTTTCTTTTAGATACAGTGATTGGTCTTGTTTGGGCTATATTATGTGTAGTTCTGGAGGAGAGGCATGTGCGGCGTGTTCTGCCTAGTAATGGCAGGGTTTAGATGTGGGGTTGAAGTGTGGTCGGGAAGGCTGGAGTGCTGGGAAGGAATAGTGTGGGGCAGGGCAAGGGGTGGTGTCTGGGGCAGTGATGCCAGGCCAAGTCTGTCTTGTGGAAGATTAATGCACCTTTAGAGAAGACTATATTGTCGATAGGCGTGACTGCTGGGTGACCAGAAGTAGTAATGACGTGTTTGGTGTTATTGGCGCAGGCGGGCATAATTTGGTGACATGAGGCACTATGTAGTAGGAGGAAGTAGCTGTGGGTAGGGGATGGGGCTCTAGGGTGTGGGCGGCCAGACCTGTTAGTAGGTGGCTCGTTAGTCTGGGGGGGTGTACACCAATGCAGGGCGAAGCGTGTGTTTGCATTAGGGATGGCGCTCTGGAGAAGTGCATGAGGTGACACACTAATAGCAAGGGGTGGCTTGTAAGCAGTGCAGGAGGGTGAGCAGGTGCCTGGGCACGAAGGACAAAGGGTGGCCAGGAGCATGGTGCACAGAGAGAAAATATATCTGCAGGGGAGAAGGATAATGTTGCAAACTCAACTCTGTGGCTTATCACAGAAAATACATTTATCACCCTCAACATTAGTTATTTGGAACATCATGATTATCCCAAACAGAGGTGGCATGACCATAATGGGAGAGGGGGAAACACTCATCAGAAACCTCACCCATTAAGAAGGAGATGCACCACCCCAGGAGAGCTCACTTGCTCTGCTTGTTGCAGTCAAGGGAGTGCTCCTGGACTCACTGAACGGTCAAATGTTAACACTGTTTCCCTTTGACAGTTCAGTGCCCCAGCCACACAGGCTCAATGGGCCATGCAAGGCCAGGGGTATTTTACTCCCCCAGTCATGCATAGCCCATTGAGGATGCTGGCTGGGGGAACTGCATGTATGCATATGTGAGGGAGCACTCTTGCACCTCCTCACACATACAAACTGAGCGTGGCACCACGTAATCAGCGCTTCAGCTGCTGTGCACATGATCAGGAACCAGGGAGCACTCTGCTTCCTGGTCCCTGTTCATGGTGTACGGGAGTCGCAGGCTCTCTGGAGGACATGGGCGGAGCTGAATCCAGACTGGAGCTGTGTGCAGGTAAGATTTATATATTTCTTTTATAATTCATGTTAACGTTAATGCGTGCGTGAATGAGTGAGTGTATGGTGTATGGATGAGCATGTGAATGAGTCAGTGAATTTTGTGTGTGAATGTGTTGTGTGAATATGTATGCGTTTTTGTGCTGGGGTGGGAGCATGCAACAATGCATTTTATAATATCTTACTGTGGAGGTGCCTTTTCTTTACTGGGCATCTATGATGAAGCTAACATGATAAGTGGTATTATGTGGCTGGACCACCCTGCATTGGAGTTGCCAGTTTGACCAGGCTTTAGTATTGTGGCAAGGCATTTTAATGGCAAAGCCAACAGGAGTATGTTCTTATGTGTGGGTACTGGCATATATTGGCAAGGCCAATTTAGACATGTTATGGTATCATTACTGGCATTATGTGCAAAGCAAATATGATTATGTTCTTATTTGGAAATACTGGCATATGTAGCTGCAGCAAGCATGGAAATGTATGGGCACAGCCAGTGTGAACATGTGTTTTATACTGGCAAACATTACGGTGAACGATATCATGAAAATGTGTTCGGAAATGATCCTGTACATTGTTGATTTGCATCTCTTGGATTTTTTCATGAATTACCCTACAAAACCTATTGCAAACTGTCTAGCTTTTTTACCCAAATTTTCTCAGAAAGTGTGCTATATAATGCACCATTTTAATCTATTATTCAAAAATGTTTCTCGGGGGAGAAACTCCCAGACCACCCTTGGTTGGTTTGGGCACCTTCGCTTCGCTCGGTTGCTCTTGCAAATTCGTGGCGAATATTTACACCCCACCAATTAAGAAATTCACCAGCCGCCAAAATGTCTTCGTGGAGAGATAGATGCCTTTCCTCTACCACTGAGCAGTGCCGCCTTTCCTATTGAGAAGAACAACGCACTACGAGGAAGCACATGTACCCACCGGCTTTTGAAATCAGACAAGCGCATTATTGCTTATTATTGTTTCCACAATAAAACTTTATAAATCCTCCTCACTTGTCGTCCTGTTCAGCGGTGCAATGCTCTACTTACTACCAGGTGACTTCAAGGTTCAGCTTAATAGTGCCCAGGTCATTGATGTCGACTGCCACCACTTGGGGCTTGGCTGCAAACAGGTCCTTCGTTTCACAGGTTACACTTCCCACAAGGATGTGAGTGGCCAGACCCTTCAGCTCTGTGACCTAGAACAAGGCAATGGCAGTCAGACCACTGTGATGATTGTGCAAACATTACCTATGACTTTAAAAACAGTGAGTGGGGGGGCACGTGCAGCACCCGCCACAAAGGAGAGGATCCCCTAACGTTAGTGACAAGTAAGTGGTGGAAAAAGACAGAATAATGTTGAACTATTTCACAAGCCCCTTTTTCAATTCTGACAGCAATTAAGGCTGCTGCTGGCATGGCCATGTTTTGTTCTTTTTTTGCACCAGTTTCCCCCACTGCAATATACTTACCCCCGACTCCTTCACTATCTTCACCATTGCTGCCCATCACCTGAAGACGGGGAGAATCTGGAATGATGGCAGCAGCATTTTTGGACATTAACTTTTAAATTTGGGGATTGTGACTGAATACCCCTGACCTATTTAATGAAATCCTTAGAATGAAAACATATTTTTTGATGTTATTTTATATGCTCCAAAGAAAAATACATATGCAAAAATAGATAGAGCAATATCATACTTCCATGTATTTTTGTTCACAGAAGTAAATGAGCAGCACTATGCACAGAGACCTCAGCTCTAGCATCAAACCCTCTATGCAGCCCCCTACCCCGATCCCAGGTATATATCCACCAAAGTTGACTGCTGCCATCACCGTTTTTCTGACCACCTTAGAAGCATGAGAACCCAAGAAACCCTAAATCCCTTGGACCCCAGAACCCCTAGATCCGTAGAGATCTGTTCATATTTCATAGTTGAAGAGTGTCAGTGAGCCGCTGAGCCACTGAAGGAGAAATGAAATCCCATGAAATAGTCTTTGTGCGTTGTTAAGAAAGCAAGATTAGCTTTTTTTTCCGTTTGACTTTGGCAAAGGGATGCACTATAAAGGTAAGAAATGCTCTCTCTCCTGTGTAAAGAACAGCAAAGAATGAGTCAAACATTGAACTCTCGGCAAAGACAGGCAAAAACAATGCTTAATTTGTGGGGGTGCTTGCCAGGGCTCAGCCCATTATGATCCGCTGCACTTATTATCTCAGACTCCATTCAATTATGATATGGGCCCTCATTACGACCCTGGCGGAGGACCATGGTGCAATTTGCACCATGGTCCATGGCGCAAAGCTGCCAACTCCGCCATGGGGGTTGGCGGACTTACCACCCCATTCCGACCTTGGCGGGGCGGTTAGTCCCCAATCCCCATTTACCCTTCCCCATTCCCATTTTTGCCCCATAGGGTATAATGGGAGTGGGGAAGGCGTTAATTACGCCACCGTAAATTACGGTGGCGTAATTAGCAACAAGTCCCGTAGCGCCATGGATTTTTCCGCCTGCAAAAAGCAGGCGTACAAATCACCATGGCGCTACGGGAACTCGTAGTCAGGCGGAAAGGTACGCCATGCTTTACGCTGGCGTAAACCCCTTTCCGCCAGGGTCCTAATGAGGGCCATGGTGTTTTAGCAACTTTATTATTTAACTTTCTATCACCTAAGAAGCATCTATAAAATCAGGGCAAAATGTTAACAAATATCGTGTTTAAAGACACACTGAAACATTTGACTTACATTAAGACACAACAAGTACATTATGTTGATTGGAATTTGGAAATCACACATCTGCCATAGTTAGTACAAGCATCAACCCCAATGAGCCAGTAAGAGTTGCAGCTTTAACCCTATACATATTGACACTGAGGGGAGTTGCTGTGGATGCTGGCAACAGTGAGCGGGAAGCTACTCGTCCCGATGTGTCATGGGTGTGCTAGAAAATATTGGAGCCCTGACACTTATTTTTTCACAAATTAAGCACTGAGAAAAACAACACAGGTCCACAAACAAGACGTGAAACAACTCAACTCTATCTGACAAAAAATAAAGACCCTGAAGGAGTCTCTTTTTGATCGAAAATGGTATTGGGAAGACATCCGCCTGAACTGGAATCTTTTCAGCACCGACATGTTCTGAAAATGACTGTCTTGTGCCATCAATTATTGTACTAGGGCCCCTGAAAATGTTGAGGGGTCAACTATAATAGGAAAGGCATTCTGATTACTGTCACCTACTGTGTTTCCTACAAGACGCTGAGAAGAGCATAATGAAGCACCATATGATATCCTTGGGGTACAAATACTTTCCATACACAAGAGATGTCATGTAATGTAATGTGATCTAAACTGGATTTGTATTGCACACTTCTGCAATATTAGTGGCATGGTGGTGCCAGTGGCGTATTTATGCTTTCTGCGGCCTAGGTCCAAGTGAGTATATGTGCACCCCACAACCTTACTCCACCTCTGCCAGACTCTGCACCTTGACCAGGTTCCGCCCCTTCAACATATTGTTTCTGTGTTGTTCAAACTAGGCCCTTCACTCCCATTTTGTCCCAATTTTGGCTCCATAACATTACAAGGACGTTTTTAAGGTTGCAGGGATTCAAAAGTTATTGCGTCCTTTCTATTATTTCAAGCTTGTTATCTTCTATATTATGTTAGTTGAAAGAATATTCAGATCGCTGCAGGCCAAGATTTGGAGGAAGGCAGTGGGTTCTACAGTTGAGTGCATTAGAGGTACTTGTTACGGCCAGTTGTCTATTTTCGGCCAGGCCAGAAAACAATCCTCTAGAGGAAGCGATCAGAACATAAGCTGTCTGCCAACTGGACACAAGTGAGAGAGGGTTGGAACAATGAACTCTGATTTCAGTCCTAATATCTGGTTCTCTCACAAATTGTCTGCTGTCACTCTGAGAAGCACCTAGACTGGCCTGTAATATTAATGCAACACAAAAACATTTCTAAATCCGGTCTTGTCAAATGGGAAAGTTTACATATGAAATATATGAAAGTGGTACAGGTACATCTCATAAAAATGTTGAATAAAAATAACTCAACCCTCTTCTCATGGTTATAGCTCTGGTGTTAGAAGGGGGCAACATTATGGAAATAAAGCAATCTATCTGCTGCAGCTGATTTACCTCCTTTCCCTTGGGCTGGAACGTCTTTAAAAATGGCAAAATCACAAGTGGAGTTTGTAAACTCTGCCTGGGAATAAAAACCTCAGTAAAGACAGTTGGAGAAGGTCCTTGGAATCTTTGACTGTGCATTCTCACAGTAGAATAATGTGGTGTTTAGCACCCGTTCCAGGGGCAGTAACGGGTGTTAGCGGCCCAACGGCCCAAGTTAAAGGCCTGAGCAAAGTGAGGGCTTTTAAAGAGGGACCCAGAACGTTAAGACCCGTTCCTGGAATGGGTGCTTAATGCTATTAGCACCCCGGGTTACCAAAGCGGTAACCGGGGTGCTAAAAAAAAAAGGAATTCATTGAGCCCCTCTTCCCTTTCCATGGTGGCCGGAGAAGCGGTGTAACAACAAACAGGTAAGTGGGGGTGAGAAAAGGGCAAACATAATTTAAAATAAGAGAACGGAGGGTGGGGGGAAGATGGAGGCGGGGGAGCCGGCCATCAGGGGGCATTGAACTCAGGCTTTCACCAGTGGTTCAAGCCCATGTTCCTAGCCACCTGATTGGCTGGCTCCCCCGTCAGGATGTTAATGGATAATGGCGACCCTGAACATTCATGTGTGGGAAGCAACAGCATTCCTTGTAGCTGCACAATGCAGGCACCTTTTATAACAAAGTGGTACATACTGTTTACATTATTGCTGTTTGTGCCATTGTCCAAAATGCCCAACAGTCCAGTTAAATTGAGCAATAGGCGTTCCAGCAGAATGTCATCTTTGTGGGTGTGGTTTACGCTATGAGTTTTACTAGATTGCGTTTAAGGTAATTCAAAATGTTTGTTAACACTGTAGAGTTAGTTTAACTGTACATGAGATTTGTGGGTATATATATAGATGTCCTGCTGTCGTTTGAAGTACTGTTTCACAGTAAAAGTTGTAATTTCTATAAAAAAAAGAATTCATGTAAAGATTATTTATAAACACCACAGTTATGCATTATGCATTGTGTGACATACTTTGCAGTTGGTTATTCTGGTAATACTGAGCGTGCAGCAGAATGTCATCAAAGACACATGATAAACCCAGCAGGGATGCTGTTTGCCTTCTTTACAGGTGTGCAACAGTGTGTACTTTTGGCATACAATTTTTGTGCTCACCCTTCTATGGCTTCGGGTATCCTTTCACAAGTTTCATGATGCACTTCCACATTTAGATTTACTCTTCTCCATTTTAACTTCTCTATGATCTATTTCATGCCTGCACCTTTTGGGAGGCCAAAGACCTCTGAAATGTGGGGCTGGAGAGGGAAATTAGTGCTTACTTATGAACATCATTTTGGTGCCAGTGGTGCATCATCCTGGTGGGGAGGAGGGACAAGGGAAGTTAGTGAGAAGAGAGGTAGGGGCAGTTGCAAAACCTGACGTGTTGATGGGTGCAGGCCAGAAATAATTGAGTCCTGTGTGGTGGAGAGACGTGGGTGTCCGTATAACCAGAGAAGAGAACCCAAGATCCCAATGCTGCCAATATGGGGATACTTTCACAGCCAACGGAGGGGTGGCATGTGATAGGGATAAAGGTGTTGTGGGACTTTTCAAAGGGAGAAATCTCCATGTGCGTGCAGTAGTTAATACAGTGGTCTGGGTGCAAGCAGGTTTAAGGATGCAGTGTGCATGGGGGGCTTCTGCAACTCAGAAAATCTGGTAAGATACTGAACGTTGAGTAGATCAGTTATGGGTGGGAGGGAGAGATAATTCTGCAGGCTCTTGAGGAGTCCTCTGACTGTGCTTGATGGGCAGGGATTAAATCTGTGGGTGGTTGAAAAGGTAGAGGCCCTGTAATTAAGTGAATGGATCAGGACAGCAGGGTTCTTGATATCCTTTCTTGTTAAATTGTGGTAGATCATTGCAGGTATTGAAGTATCAAGTGTCTGTGAATGATGGGTTAGACTAAACCATTAGCATTTCAGTTAGTGGTTGCATGAACACTTACATCACCTCATTGTAGACCTAGTCACATGTCAGTAAATAAAGAGACTTAATTTAATATTTTCATTAGCCCTGTCAGATATGGTGAGCACAAGACATGAATTTAGCGGACCGTACTCACAAACTGGGTGGCAGGAGTTACATACTAACCTTAATGGAAATCAGCCCGTTAATGAGAGCCAAGAAAAACATTTCATCTCCGTCCCAGCTTTGCTTGCCGTTGACTTCTATCTTGCCTTTCAATTTCCACCGCTGGCGACCGATTCTCATGAAAATCTGGGCATTAAAACACTGGATTAACTCTCGCACACATTTTTTTACTTTGGCAAAATACTGCATTGACACACAGTCTAAAAACATACAAAGACAGGAATATTCTCTGACAACTACTTTTACATTAAAAAAATGGTCTGGCCTCAATGGGCCCGCTGCCTTGCTATGCCACAGGACTGCAACAACTGGTAATTTCACCATAAAATGCAGATAACAATCTGGCTATCCTTGGCATTGCCAAATCAGATCCCCTTGTGGAAAATAAATGTGCCAATTGTTAAGATGGATTTCTGATCTCTGTCCTGGGGGGGCAGAGGTTCAGAAGGCCAGCCAAGTTTCTTGGAACAGGGTAACCTCTGGACAAGCCAGACCAATCAGGGTAGCGATGGCAGCAGTCAAGACTAGGTCTCAAGAGGGGTGAGGGTGATTGAAAGCCCGCAATGAGCACACAAAGCAAGGACGCTTACAAATTACTCCAAGCAGGTGTTATATTAGAAATATAGACACATTTATTACAAGGCCTTTGTAACATGGACCATAGTAAAGAATCACGGTAAAACTCAAGTAAACCAACACATCACAATCAGATACAATATATATACAATTACCGAAGGGTCTAAAGAGTTAGAAGCACGAAATATACAGACCACCTAGATGGGGAGGAAAACAGGCAGTGCAAGTAATCGTTAGACCCAGTTCGCCTTCAGAGGCCACCTAACTAGAAGGAAGTCCGAGCCCTACGAAGAGTGGAGCCTTGTGCTCAAAAGTACCTGCACACGCTGGTGCCAATTAGCCAAGGAGAGTCTCTTCAAGGAAATCATGCAGTTCAGAGCGGTGAACAAAGGAGGACGAACAGATCTCCGCTACTCAAGCGCGGCCTCCACTTGTGGGCAGAAGCAGAGCCCGAGTGCGAAAAAGGCGTGCTGTTTAACACAGCAAGGAAAAGCTACAGGCTACTGCAGGAGGGCGACCGGTTCCTAGCATTGCTAGTCACTGGTCCCTGATGCAGGCAGACCCAGGCTTCTCCGTGTCAGTTTCAGTGCTGGCAGGTTCAGATCCGAGCAGGGGACGTCTTGGCGTCGTGTAGATTCCATGGCAGCAGAAGTTAGAGTTGAGGATGTCCCAAACGCAGTGAACCCGCACAGATTGTTACCACAGCAGGGCAACGCAGCGGCCATGTGTATTTCAGCCCAATGCACACTTCTCACCTCAGACCTGGGAATGCCAAGTGTACGAATCGCGTGAGAGTGCTAAGGACTCGGAATACAGCAGCAACCTGGCGGCGGTGACAGAGCAAGGCTCCTGGGTAGGCTGGTCAGTCCACTGGATGGCCCAGGGACGCTTCCAAAGGCTTACGTGCAGGAGATGATGAAGATGCCGAGAATGGTTGTTCCCACTATTCCAAAGGGTCGAAGTACCAGTACAGGCCTTCTCGTTCGATCAGAGGCAGAATGGTCTCACAGGGCGACAGCAGTGCAGAGGAGCAGTCCTTCAGCGAATCACCAGCGAGTCCTCGGTTCAGCCTCTTAGTTGCAGGATACTTGGCTCCTGTATCCGTCGTTCGTGAGAACTCAGGAGATCGACATAGTAGTGGTGTTTCCAGCCTCCTCTTACCCAGAGTTCCCTTCGTGCCAAAACGGAGAGGACCCAATGGGAGATCTGCTCACAAAACACTCACACCATACGTGGACCTATCACGGACCACAGTGGTCCCAGGCATTCAAGACACACTAGACTCTCTGGCACACAGGATGTGTATTGGGACCAGACATCCCAGCCCACGTCCTGTATGCACACACAAGGCATGCAGAAGCCCGCGAAAGCATCTGTGTTTCGTGGGAAAGTACATGCCCAAATAAGGACGGCCCCGGGTTGGCTCGACCTGGGGAAGGTGAAGGGGCAAGACGGTCAGCGGACAGGACAAAGAACCTCGTGGCATGGCCATTTTTGAAGCCAGGCCACCCATTTTGGCCAAACGTGAAAAGCGCGGTTAACAGGGCAAAAGGGAGCTCAAAACACAAAGAAACGATCGCTGCCACCAGTCCCGTCCGTGACATACTTGCACAGTTCGTTATAAATCCATCAAGAGTTTCTAGTGCCTGTAGAATGACTAGAGACCCAAGAGCGCGGTAATGTAAGTTACGGTGCACTCTTGTGCCATGTTGCACGAACGCTGCAACATGAGAAAAGAACTACGGAAAACAACGTTTCCCGGTACTGACTGTTTTAAGGGCATGTCAGTTTCCCCGTAAGATTGGAGCGAAAGCCCAGAGGAGTGCGGCGGAAGGCTGCGCTTCTCTGGCAAAGTCTAGACCAGGGTGTAAAACAATAGCAAAACGTTTGGGGGTTGCCACATGGAAGGAAAATTACCTACAATATGAAATCTTTCCTAACACCAATGGTTTATGATCCCTCCTTATTACATAAGGAATTCCCCACACATAGGTTTTAAAAGAATTTGAATCAAAATAGCAGGCCAAACTCTCATGCTCAATGGTGGAAATTTTTAATTCTGTCACCATCAAAGCATGTGATGCAAAACCACTCAGACCCATTTCCTAGAATGGCTAAGAATCACACCCAAACCGCAACCAGAAGCATCCAATGTTATGATTGTCTCTGCCATGGGGTGGAATCTGTGCAAAGTGGGTGCATTAGCCACTCCCTCTTTCATCCTCCTGAACACCTTCTCTTCCTTACCCCCCACACAAACTTCAACCTCATTTTCAACAGATCTCTTAATACAGCAAAATCTGCAGAAAGGTTTTCCACAAATGTAGCATAAAAATCAATCAAACCCAGGAATTACTTCACTTCATCCTTGCTTGACGGCGAACCTATTTTCAAAATGGTGTCTACCATCTCTGGGCACGTTTGCAATCACTTCCTAGTCAGTCTGTGACCCAAAAACAATACCTGGTGTACCTCAAATTGACAGTTTTCCTTTTTGACCACTCTACCTCCTCCATGGTGGTTAACATCTCATTCACTCTATGCAAAGGAGGTCTATTGACTAAGATGTTACAATTTAAATCCCTTAAATTAACACATAACCTGATCGGCCATCTGGACTCTGAGTCACAACAATAGGGGATAACCATTTACTACATTCAATGGTTCTATGACACCCTGTTCACTCAAAGCTCACACCTCCATTCTCACTTTTTCTCTCAACCCCAATGGCAGATTCCTAACCTTATGCACGCACGCAACAGCATTCGCCTCAAACTAGATGTTGTGACAATACCCGTGTAACCTGCCAATCTATTTGCGGAATACATCACAGAATTTTATTCCCACTTAATCCATGAATTTATCTGACGTAGTCTTTCCTACCAGCCTCACCTGCAATTCTTTCCCTGGATCTAACCCTAACCAAGTTAACCCTAGTGCATCCACCCCAGCAGACAAACACCCTTTGCCGCTATGTACACTTTGGCATGAATATGTTTGGTACCATAAGCAATGTTATTCCAAACAAAGCCCTGGATGTCAATCCTACCAAACCCATATGCTTTAGGCTGAATGTCAGATATGTGCAATGTATGACTCTTATCACCCTAGATTCTCCTCTGAAATAATGGTGTAAGGTGACCCAGACTCTGCTAATGGCTTTAACTGTCCAACCTGCCACCACAATTTCCACCTCAGGAGGAACATATTCACCATATTCATCCTCACCCACAACATACTTAACACTTGATTCAGCTTCCGACACTTTGTTCAACTTACACAATCTGGTGAAATTCCTCATTCTTCTGCACTTCCTGCACACTCTCATTGCAGGACACTCTTTGGGATTCATCGCATGCTTCTCAAAACCACAACTCAGACATTGCCCCTTACACAAAACGTATTGGGGTACTTGACTGCTTCCCACCACCCTGTTATACCTCTTTACCACACACAACATTGACTCCTCCCCGACAATGTTTTTATCACTCCCATTATCTCTCACCAGCTGCACACTCTCCTTGCTTTTTGCATTCACTTCTTTCAAGCGCTTGCTTTTAACTCCATACCCTGGGCAATGGTCAATGACTCCTGCAAAGGAGGATTCTTCGCTTGCATGAACCATTCCTGAATCTTCGGATTGGATGTGTGCATCATTAACTGATCACAGAACTACTCGTCCTCCATCCAGGTAAATTTACATGACGCTAACAGCCCCCTCAAATCAGCCACAAATGAATCCACCAATTCACCAACCCCTTGTTTCCTTGAAAAAAATGTGTATCTCTCCAACACCACACTCACTTGCTTGCCATATTGTGCTTTCAATTTCCTCATTGCCTTTCCGTACAAACCATCCCAGTTCCCCCCTACCTTCTTCCCTTTCAACTCCTTGTACATCGGTAACTTTTGTATCACTCTAACCGCTTTTGCCCACACACGAGTTGAAAATGTTCTTTCATCAGAGAATCTCGTTAAACTAAATGCCATAAAATAGAACTTAAAAAGACCTTTCCAGTCCTCCCACAGAACTGGCGGCTCAACAGGGGTAGTCAAAAATATGGGGTCTAAATTCTGCATGGCAAGACTTGATAACCTTAAAATAGAAGAAAATAAACAAAAGTCACAAGTATGAGGAAGAAGGATGTCCCTGGCAGGATCGAATTCCCAGTGCCGCCCTAAATGTCCCTGGCAGGATGCCAACCTAAATGTCTATGGCAAGACAATTTCCCACTGCCACCTAAAATGTCCCTGCAGGGAACAAATTCCCACTGCCACCTTACTGTCCCTGGCAGGATGCCAACCTAAATGTCCCTAGCAGGACGATTTCCCACTGTCACCTAAAATGTCCCTGGCAGGACAATTTCCCACTGCCACCTAAAATGTCCCTGGAGGGAACAAATTCCCGCTGCCACTTTAATGTCCCTGGCAGGATGCCAACCTAAATGTCCCTGGCAGGACGATTTCCCACTGTCACCTAAATGTCCCTGGCAGGACGATTTCCCACTGTCACTGTAATGTAGCTGGCAGGAATAATTTCCCACTGCCACCTATAATGTCTGCCACCTTAAATATCCCTGATGGCAAGTTCACATTTCCAACTTTAATGCACCGCAAACACAGGATCCAGCGCCTTAAACGTTGCCTGACCTTAAGGTGGCACAGTGTCTGTAATTTCACCCCAATGTCTGCTTTTGGCCTACTTGGCCTTATGTGGCACACCTTCTTAAAGTTTGCTGCCTGACCTTTAGGTGGCGTGGCATGCAACAAACAACACAATGTCCACTTTGCACTGGGCCTTCCTAGCAGGATACTGCCTGAACATTAGGTGGCGCAGCGTACAGCCGACAACACTGTGTCCGCTATGGACAAGCCTGCTATTGAGGAGGCACGATATGCGCATAGACAACACGTTGGCACGGCCGGCCTGCCTCCACAGCATGAAACAGTCACAAAGTGCATACAGGCACAGCCCCCACAGACTGCTAAGCTGCCAGCCTCTATGCACCGGCCCAGCACTGCCCTCCCGACCACGATCACCTCACTGGCGATGTCAGTTCACTGCAGCCAAAACAACCTTCATCTGGACCCAGAACAGACAGCGACTATCCACATCAGCCCCGACACAGGCTTCGGTTCCCTAAAATGCTGGACAGACGCACCACTGCCATTACGCAGCCGACGACATCCTTCCTCAGAGACTGGTAAGTGCTCTGCTACTCTCTGGGGGCCTTCCTCCTCTGCCACCTTCGTCCCCACTAATGTTTCAATCATACACAGCCACCAATAAAGTGGGCAATTAAAGGATATCTATTAAAAGTATAAGACCCTGAGGCAGGTCCAACCTCAAGCAGACATATCTCTAAACAACTGTCACTTTCCAAAGTAGAACAATGGGCAGCCATTGCGTGCGGCTAACAGATTCAACAGCTGCCATGGTGATGTTACCTACAAGGGCTGACCATCCTGCTGATTCTTATCACCATTAGCACCCAGGAGTGAAAAACGTGTGTTCTAATGCAGTTTAAAAACAAAAGAAACAAAAATTAAAAAGCCTTACCTTAGGCCATGACGAATTTTACATCGCCCCATCTAGATTCAGGAAGTCCATTTTAGGAGTTCATTACGAAGCCGGAACGAACACCGGAAACGAACTACCGGAACAGGATGTTGCTACAGAGAATTGGACACAGCTGGAGCTAAATACAGGGTTTTTATTTTATAAAATGCTTTTGCACCTATCTTTTACCCTGGTGGCTGCTAATTGGCATAGTGGTTGGGTGGGAGCAAAGTCAGAAGCGGCAGCGGTGATGGGAGTGCAACTCTCAGACTGCTCTGAATGCAGGCTTACACCAGTTAATAAAGCCTGAATTCCGAGCTGCCTGACTGGCTGAGCATCCTCTCTAGGGTACTAATGACATTGCTGTCATGATAAGATTGTGAGACTAAAGTGATTGATAAAGAACAAGCATCTAAGAAAATGTAACCCAATATGAAAATTGAAGATAAATGATAATTGTTGCTCCTGAAGAAGAGAGAACTATCTCGAAACACATCGAGCTTTAATTTTACTTTTGAAAATAGTTTTCACCAAGAAAAGTACAGATAAGCAATGAATGTTGTACAAAGTAATGTAATGCATTATGTATGAATTGATCCATTTGTATGTAGGATACAGTTCAATAATCATTTAAAATATATGTCTAAAGACTAGAGATTCTGAATAAATTGCCTGAGTAGGCTAATTATTAATACTCTGAAACAGTTGTTCACTTACTTACGTTGATTGTAAAATTGCATAACAAGACACAAATCTCTTTAAAATATTGACTGAAAATATTTTTCAGCAAACTGAGAAAATGGACACTTTGTTCATTTTCAATGTATCTGCTGTCAGGCAACACATTTAGAGGGGAAACCCTTTAATAACGACAACAGAGCTATTGTATAGTTTATTAGTGAGGATAGGCATGAAAGGGAACAGAGCAAGTTCAATCTTCCAAATGTGAAAAGTCACTGAAGACACTAACTTAGCAGGATAGACCAGGGAGCCAGTCAAGAAACTGTCGCAGCCAATAAATAAAATAATTAAAACTTTCCAGAACAAGACAGCCACAGCATTAATTTGGAAAATAGACAATTTCCAGCTTGGATATCAGTGGATGGTCTGTCTCGTGCAAAATTAGGTAATGACTACCCCAATTACTAGGCAAGGGCAACTGTATAGTATGTGGCCTGGTAAACTAAGCAACGCCCACAATGCTTTGTGATTAAGCTTCTCAAACGAAATATACATGTCTTATGTAGGACTGAGGAAGAGTCGCATGTGGTTGATCACTAGCTATGAAAATCTGAACAACTCCACATAGAAGAAGTTTACATCTCGCCTGTAGAAGATGTTTACATCAGGATCGGACTCTCCCTGTAGGGCAATAGGGCAATTACTGAATTGCAGGTACAACATGCTAACGTGGGCCCGTTTTTTGTGTGGTCAAAGTGAGTATGTTTTTTTACTTACTTCACAATGCAGCTAATAGTTTTGACAAGTGTTACTCAACACATCTATCTATCTATATTTATAAAAGTGAAAATGTGTGGGTTTGTGGCAGGGTCTGTGGCTTGGCGAAGCGTTGTCCCTTATACAATTCCACACTGCTTCACCAATCTGCACTGAATTTTGCATAGTTATCTGTTAGGACCCTCCGGACAATACTGGCTACATGACATTTGGACACTCTACCCTGTTCCCTGGATTTCAGCAAAAGTCAAAATGTGTGGGTTTGCAGTTTGGCGAAGCATTGTTCCTTATACAATTCCACATTGTTTCACAAATCTGCATCAGATTTTGCATAACCTGTTAGGTCCCTCCGGACATTACTGGCTACATGACATTGGCACACCCCATCCCTTTCCCTGGATTCCAGCAAAACTCTAAATTTGTCTGTGGCTTGGCGAAGTGCTGTTCCATATACAATTCCACAGTTTCACCAATCTGCCGCAGATTTTGCATAGTTACTTGTTAGGACCCTCTGGGCATTACTGGCTACATAACATTTGGACACCCCACCCGTTCCCCGGATTGCAGCACCTTCACACATGAGATGGTTGCCTGAAATCGGTAAAACATCAATGTGGTCATAGAAGGACCAGTCCTCAACCCTAGCATGCATGGTTACTGGGACATTTGCACTGCAATACACCACAATGAACTGAACCACGTCAGGGTGAGGCAACATGTGGGGAGAGAGTACAGTAGATCCCAGTATGCAGCAGCACACCAACTCTTGCCTCCCCCAATGCCTGCTCGGCGGTATGTCAGACAGCCACACACACCCATTCTCAGTGCAGTTTACTTCAGAGTGCAACGCACATCAAGCGATAAGTGAATCAGAACAGCAACCCACATGATCATTGATTTTCAACAATTGATGAGTGTTGTCATGTCTGTCCACAGAACCCATTCAGAGAATGGGTAATATTGCTGGTATTATATAAAATATACAATTTGCAACAGATCCTACCAAAAAACTCCCCCTTAGGTACTACACAAACAATCTGTCACAAAACAAATTAGTTGGGATTTTCAACTGTGGTTCATTGTTTCATTAGTGCCGAGGGCAATTTTATACCCTAACCCAGAGGTCTACAAACTGTGGGGCGCGCTCCCCCAGGGGGGCGCTGCCGCATCCCATGGGGGGTGCGAGAGTCCAGTATAAAATGTAAAAAATATATATATATATATTTTTTTTTTTTTCGATTGGAGGAAATGGGAAGGGGCAGCTCACTTGGTCAGACTGGACCATAAAATGCTCTTAGGCACCAATGAAAAAATGGCCAGCAGTTGCAAATGGATATTCAGTCCTTTAGTCACAGACTGTTTGAATAGTACCCAAGGGGTTGTTTTTTGTTCAAATGTAAACAAATTGTGATATTTAAAGAATATTTATTCAGCAATAATGGTCAAAACTACTAGCTGCATAGTGAAGTAACTCCTCAAACTGGCCCACATTGGCCAAAAAAGTGGCCCATTTTGACTGGCCTACACTAGCATTTTGCATTTTTGGTACAGTCATCGCCTTATTGCCCTATAGGCCAGTCCAAGCCTGCCGGATCATCCATAATGGGTGAGAGGGCGTCCACCCACTGGCCACCTCAACCATTATGGAGGAGCCGAGGAGCCAGCCCAGTGAAACACTGAGCACTCCCATAGCTGCTTTTCCCAGCTGAGGGAGTGCTCCTGGGCTGGCTTAACTGTCAAAGGGAAACACTGTTTGCCTTTGACAGTTCAGTTCCCCAGCCGCACATGATCACTGAGCCATGCAACGCTGGGGGTGTTTTGCTTCGCCAGCCTTGCATAGCTCATTGGAAATACTGGCTGGGGCACTGCATGTATGTATGTGCATGGGGGTGCTCCTGCGCCTTCTCGCACATACAGGCAGTGCAACCTGGAGCGGGGCATTTTAGCAACCACGCGCAGGCCCCTGCAGAAGGTACGTTTATGGCAATTTATTTTATATTTAAATATGTGTATGGATGTGTGTATGCTTGTGTTATGGGACTGTGGTGGGAGCAGGATGGGCGGCAGCACTGGGATAGTGGTGGGATTAAGGTGGCGAGAGCCCAGGTTCTATACTTGGAGGAGGGTGCGGTGACAGCACGCAAAAGTTCATAGCGATTTCTACATACTGTCCATCTGGCACTTTTGGGGGGGCCCGGCCTGCCCAAACTTTGCTCAGGGGGGCCCAGGCCAACGTTTGAAGACCACTGCCCTAACCAGACTCTGCTTTATATAGGATGTATCAATGCACTATGTGTTTCTTCATGTCCTCATCAAACATGTTGTTAATGATAACCTACATGTTCTGCATTGCCATTATGACCTTATTAATTTTACCAAAGGCTTAAGGCTGCTCTTCGCAGCCCAGCGCAGAATTTCTATAGCACGATTGTTAGCCTCGTAACAGCTGCAAAAGCAACCAGAATTCGCGCATGTGCAGGTGGTCTTCAGAGCAATGCGAGTGTCCATAAACTACATGCCTGTTCCAATTGGCAAATGTGGGGTGTGAATGAGCAATGGAGATTATGAGTAAGTCTGTTCTCCTTAATTAAGAATTGAGAACTTACATACAGAAAAGGCAGGGACATCACTTGCAGGTTATGCAAAGGTGTAGGCAGGCCTGGCTGATGATGTTTGGGGGGCCCCTTTACAACATGATGGTTGGGGGACCCCTTCTTAGGGCGAAAACAGTGTGAGGCATCCAGGGGGTGCGTACATTACAATGACGACAAAGATAAGGTTAATAGCCTCTGATTATCACGAGATTGCCACCCTTCTTGTCAGCAAGTGGCAGATGTGGAGGATCCAGTGTTAGAAGGCAATGAAGTGATAACACTTCTGTATATCCTGTGGGAGGTGACGGCCGGAAGGGCTCCAGGAAACGCATTTTGTAATGTGAGACCTGAAAAGTGCACATTTTAAGCCCCAGAAAGAAAATAGAGAAAGGAATATATTTCTGTGTTACATGACTGCTGACTGCCAACATCGGGGCAGTTGCTGAGGCTCGAGGTCTCTTTATTTTTGAAAAGGTTGAAAGGCCCTTATGCTGTCTCTGGGTGTAGGCTTGGTAGCATGTGTCAAGAGTGAATTGTCCTTAAAAAAAAATTCAAAGATGAAAACATAGATGCATCTCACCTCATACTGATCGCCTGGGCAAAGACGCGCAAATCCAGCCAGACCTGTAAGAAAAAAAGGTTGGATTTTATTTTATGAAGATGTTAAGTTTTCGGCAAGGATGATTTGTTAAGCGAGGTGAAGTACCATATGTACGAAAACATACAGTTTCTGTGAGATGATCACATTTTAGATGCATAGTTTGACCAGTGAGGAATTTTTATTTTTCATTTTTTTCGTACATTGCTGATTTATGACTTGCAATGATCTATATTGGCTGATCAACAACATTCTGAAATAAGTGAACAGAAAAAAATAAAATCATCTTTGCGAAGTCGTCGCAGTGTTCCCATAATGTTAAAATCGGCAGTAACTAGAAAAAGCAGAAAATGGGACTCAATGGTTCGATACTCTTTTTAGACCATTTATGCCAATGAGCAAATGCTTAGATCATGTCATTAGGTACTAAGGTGCACTCCATACGCCATAGTTGGGAACACATGTTGTGGAAATAAGTTATTGGCACATGGAGCTATCCAATCAGATGGCCAGGAACGCTGGCTGAATCCAATAGGAACTGTCCATGTTACATTCAGGGTCACCTGCACCTCTACTGCAGGTCTTTCTTTTGCCATCTGCCCTAGTCCCCGCATTCCCTCCTCGTCCCACAGGAATCCTACACACCTCTCTGCCTCAGAAAAAATAACATCTGCTCTTGGTCTCTAGCCACATCATGCTGCTTCTGTGGACGCCTGCAGCATGATCATAGAAATAGTGAAGACCCTCACTGCAAGCATTCCTTCACTATTCTCACCAATCTTTTTTCGGTGTGTGTGGCATGCAAAAAGCTGATTGCCCTTGTAAAAACACACCTATTGGCATCTGACATGTTTTCCTAGGCCCCAGAAGTGTTCATATCCGTTCTGGAGATTTACAGTCTGGCAATGGCCCTAAGCCTTCCAATATCGTTCACTAGCTTGGGCCTGTCAGCTCTGTCTAGCGAGCCATGCCCCCCCCCAGAACAACTGTTAATGTTACATTGAAACACAGGGTTGCCAATATGCTGCCACTGTAAAGAACCGAAAGTCCCCCTTATGCACAGGTGCTCAATGAAACTGGGAGCACCTGTATGGTACACCAGGCATAGTGCAAACAAAACATAACATAGCAAAATTGAAAGAATCAATGTGCAGACATCACGTTTCCACCAATACACAATAATTTTGAACACAATCACATCTTAATCATGCTTCACAATTCCATGGTCCTCTCATCTGAATCTTTGAAGGTTAGGCACTTCAGTACAAAACACTTCTGTTTTTAGACCTTCACCCAGAATTGATCAAAGTGGCCTTAGTGCAAAAAACAAGATGGTGACATGCCAATGGGTTTTCATTGTATTCAGAGTTATCTTCGTCCTTGTGGATTGATCATCGGAGGTCATCTATCAAGTCTATGCATTCATGACTATTGAAACGACAACGGACAAAGCCAGCCATTTTTGCTTTTTCTATAGGCAGGTATCACCTCTATTTATATTATATGACTTTTATATATTACACCTTTTCATATATCATCCCCCTAAAAAATACACATGAATGCAGGTCTTTTCCTTCTCTTTAGAAAACAAAACAATAGCAACATGTAACTACGAGTCATTACATATTCTATATAAAAGAGACAAACAAGTCCATTAATTCACATCGGTTTGCCAGGTTATTGTATTGCTTAGAAATGAAGTCGCGGAAGGCTCACAAATGAGTTAGTACAATTCTACAATAATGTAACATATTGTTTCTACATTTTTATGTTTTGTCTTCTGCCTAATTTCCAGTGAAAAGCAGTTTCTGAACTATCTTATTTTCAACATTTTTGTAAGCATTTTTCTTTCCACGGTTATCTTCCATGTTGCGAAATGCCTTCAATTCCTTAAAGAGGAAGTGACATTATTGGAGAAGACGAAGTTCAGTCTGCAGACCCATTATAGCAGCAAAGGTTGCATTGTCGTTCACTGTACACCTACAAGATTTCTTACCTACATATCTTACTCTACCAGTGGTAATAGTACCAGAAGTAGCCATGCTACTGTTCTATAAGCAGAAGTAGCACTACTACCAGTAGAAATATGACTGTTACTACAAGCAGTAATCCTTTCAGTAACAATAGTATTACTGTTACTCGTACTACTTTAATAGTTCTACTACTAATACTAGTGCAAGTATTGCAGTAGTAGAACTATTAAAACCACCAATATACGTAGTAGCATCAGCATTATCTCTGATTCCATTAGTAGTAACAGCTGACGTACTATTACTACTGGCAGCAGTACAACGACTATTATCAATACTAACACTATTAGAGCTAATATTCGTAGTACCACTAGTACAGGTATCAGAAGAAGTAGTACCACTACCATTGTGCCCATTATTACAGTGATATCACAGTAGTACTACAAGTATCTGCAATGGTAGTAGTGAGTGCAGCTACCAGTACTAATATTACTACCAGTAGTACTAGAGTTACTTCTGTTTGTAGTTGTAGTAGTGCTTCTACTGATCTTTTTAGTAGTACGAATACTGCTGCTGCTTCTGTTAGTAGTAATAGTCATTGTTCTTTTAGTAACCCTGATACTGTAAGTAGTACTGATAGAGGCACTACAACTAGTTGCAGTAGTAATGCTAATATATATCATTACTACATCAACTAGTGGAAGTACTGGTGGTAGCAGCAGCAATGCTACCACTACTGCTGATAGCAGGACTGCTACTGCTGGTGGTGGTAGCAGTGAAGTTGCCATTACACATAGTACTAATACTACTGTAAGTAGTATGATTGGCACTGCAATTAAACGGGAGGGGCAGGATTACTATGTATAGTAACTTTTTGTTGTAAAGACACATTTACATTTGCATCTCTTCATGGATAATAGATATGCACGCTGCACTTGCACTCGTCATCTGATTTTCCTTCCAGTTAAAGGGATGTAGTGCAGTTGACAAAAATAGTGGGCAATGTGAGTAATAAAACTACTTAAATGTTAACAATAAGATAGATGTGGTGTGATTTGGCATGTAAATTGGCAGAAGACAAAAAATAACAAGGAGCAACATATTTTACATTTATAAAAACTGTATAACCCCTTTAAGAAGTAATTCCTAAGAGGCAAAAGTAAAAAAAAAAAGAAGTTATTTTTAAAAACATAATGCTGTTTGCTAGTTGCAATCAATTAATATCTTCCATCCAGATATTTGCACCGGACGAAATGGATATTTTTTTTAAATAATACGAAATTTTACATGGCTATAGCTAGGTATCAGCTGCAGTGCTGCAATTAACCCATTAACTTCCAGACAACTGTTTTTACAGAAAGAGATGATAGTAATGTAATGACCAACACATGCAACACGGGGTGGTGATACAGCCTGCTTAGAAGTGCCCAATTACAACATATAAATATAACAGGATTTCGGAGAAACAAGGCTCACAAAATCATTCTCTGATAGCAGCAACGTTAGAGGCAACTTTATCGTCTTTTTCGGCTAAACGCCTTAAAACTTGGTTGGCGGCAGGAAATGACGCGCAACCTATATGACGGCTGATGGAGCTGCCTTTTTCACCCTGTCAACATACCAAAAGGCAATTCTGGCTGACAAAAAATCCGAATGTGCTGTTAATAGGCCCAAAGCACTTTCGAGTTAGTCCAATCTCTTTCTACAGCTACGAAAGCTTGTGCTTCCATTAAATCTTCGTAAGCTCTTTGTGATTCCCTCTCCTCTTTTTTTCATTTTAAAATTGAATCTATCCTTAAGGATATTAGTGAAAACTCTGTCAGGAGTGTCACTGTTCAGTCATCATCTGAACTATCAGCCCCCAACGCCTCATGGCTATCCTTCCCGTTTTTTTCTGAGCAGGACATTTCCACAGCCATTCATAGCCTTAATTCAGCCACGCCTGCGGATGCCATACCACTGTCTGTGCTAAAAGATATCTCTGGAGACCTGATTTCACATATTACTACGGCAGTGAATCTGTCATTTCAAGAGGGGTTTATTCCCAAAACACTGAAGCATGCCTGTGTGCTTCCTCTTTTGAAGAAGCCCTCCTTAGACCTGGGTGTGCTTGCTCACTTTTGGCCCATTTCTCTTCTCCACGCTCTGATGAAGGTCTTGGAGGCTCTTGTTTCTCCCTTTCTGTGATCCTTTTTGGAAACTTCTAGGTTTTTCAATACATTTCATGCTGGCTCTCGGCCGGCGAGAGGAACCAAACCAGTAGACGATCTAACCCGCTTAGTCGATCAGGGTCGGGTGGGAGCGCCTCTCCTGCTCTACCTGTCAGTGGATCATTCGATTCTGATCTCACGGTTGTCGAACGCCGGCCTGGGCGGCCAAGTACTGAGCTGGTTCGCCACCTTCCTTGCTGGTCAGTCTCAATCTGTTTTTTTACCTCCTTTCTGCTCACAATCCATCCCACTGTTTTGCAGAGTCCCACAAGGATCCGCTTTGTCACCAATCTTGTTTAATATTTTTATTTGTCCACTTTTGCTTCTTATTCTGTCACATGGCTTCAGTTTTTATTCTTACGCGGATGATAAACAGATCCTGGTTCGTCTTGATCTCGCCCTGAAACTGCCTCTCGGCTTAGAAGCTGTCTCGAGAATCTGGGCACCTGGATGACTAATAATTCACTAAAACTCAATGGCAGCAAGACTGAGGTTCTTGTGGTAGGTACGACTAGTCCACTTTGCTTTTGGACTCCTGAGTTTTGGCCTGTTTCTCTTGGCCAGTTTCCTCTTCCACATCTTTTGGTGAGAAATTTGGGGATGAAGTTCTCAGCTTCCCTCTCCATGTCAGAGCAGGTGGGCGCAGTTTGTAAATCTGGCCATTTCAAGTTGCGCACCATGAGGAAGGTCCAACCTTTTATTCCTTGTAATCTTCATGCCCCTGTGGTAGCTGCACTTGTCCTCAGTACAGTCGATTACTGTAATTCACTGTACTTTGGCCAACCACACCATCTGATAAATTGCAATCAGTTGCTCCAGAATGCGGCGGCTAGAGCAATCTTGCATCCCCCTTTTGGAGCACAAATGTCACCGCTTTTGAGATAGCTGCACTGGCTCCCGATTGAAAAACTGATTTTATTTAAATCAATGTGCCTGGTACTTCAAGCTTTTTATAAGTTAGGAGCTGAGTACCTTCAGGAAAAATGTGTCCACTATGTTCCCTCTCGTCCCCTCCATTCTCAAACTGCTCTTCTGCTATCTGTACCTCGTGCTCGATGGTCATGATGGGTGGCTGTGCCTTTTGCATGGTAGCCGCAAGGGCGTGGAATCAGTTGCCCTGGGCTCTCTGAGCCATTTGGCCTTCCGACGGTCTTTGAAGACCTTTCTTTTTTAGGTTCTATTCTGCGAATCACTTACTCACCTTGACTGTCTAGCGTCAACATGCCCTTGGGAGTATGTGCGCTGTATAAATACATATAACATAACATAACATATCATGTTGCAAGACGACTGACACAACAGCACCAGAAGAATCCTGGAACGACCTGGCCCAGTCCACCAGACCTCCACCTTTATAGGCGCTGCGTTTGTGACATGAACAAAACTGTCTAGGAATATTCTGGAAATGGCAGCTGCACGATTATACTTAGCTGGGAGGTGTACTTCCCTCCAATGTCCAGTTCATAAAGATGGGACAAAAGTCCATTATCGACCCAGGTGTACTTGTTCATAGATCACCTCTCTGTACCTTCTAGAAAGCTCCCCCACATGCTAGTGATTTTCATTACTGCATCCGTGCCAAGTTGCACCACATTAAGTGACCTTGGACCTCTCTAATTCTCAAGTGCAATTCACATTACGGACAGGTTCAGAAAACATTAGGCATTATGCAGCACAATGAATGTAACAAAATTAGTGACTAGTCTCATTTAAAAAACGTCTGTATATTAGCTGCAAAGAAGAAAGACCTGATTAAAGTGAAGTTGCGCGGGAACTCATTTCATGCACGCTATGAGACAAATTGGCTATGTGACTTAAAACCCATAAAGGAATCTGTCATTTTTCTCGCTATCACATTGACACGTGATTGACATAAGAGTGGTTTGATAAGCATAAGCATCAAATCTCATCGAAGAGTGCTACACTACTATTATTCTGTACCATCGCAGTTTTCTGCACCTACCTCTCACTCTATTCCACTAACAGACCAACCCCCACCCATTTTTCTTTTACACAGCCACGGAGAGCGAGGATAACTTTATTGGCAGGAGGGCACTTTACAAGACCACTTACCTTATGTTAACTTATTTTAGGGTTGCTAAACCGTTATCTATAAGCCAAAACTAAAACACAACAAAGTCTCAGTGAATCCCTGATTTCCTTCCGCGATAATTGCACTGTTAGTCTTGTGATGTGGAGTTGACTATCACAACGTCCCCAGCACTCCAAGCTTTTGCCATGGCCCACCACAATTAGATTGTTAATTTGTTTTGCATCGGTGGACTCAGCTAAATGATGCATCTCATGTTGTACACCAACAGTTTGTACCGCTTGTGGCAAGAGCTCAGTGGGTACAGGCAGCCTCAGAATCAACAATTCTCTCATCTTTTGCCCGACTCATGGGGCTCCGCTCCACCGGCAAGAACTCCATTAAAACATCCATTGCATCTATTAATTAGTTATTAGTAACTAAAGCAAAAACAACCCGGGCCTGATTTACAAAAGCGTTTCTCAATGGAAGAATCAATTGAAAATCCAATTTAAAAGCACTTTGTAAATTAGGCTTGCGCTGTCTGTAGATTAGTAAAAATCACGGTATCCAGTGCTGGAGCATCTTGATAATGGGAATAGATCTCAGCCGACGCTAGGGAGTTGCGACCAGCCTCTTGCTCAGGCCCATTTGAAATTTACACCAAAGCAATTGTTTACCTCCTCTTGGTTGGCTCGCTATGAATTTAAGGATTGGTTTAGCTGGACCTTCATTGGGTTTGCCAGCCAGACTAGCCACTGACCCACATTTAAAGGATGTTAGATGTGTGAGGATAGGTTTCTGGTCATCATTCAACGTGGCAACATTACTAGTTAGCAGAATTCCTAGCATATGTTGCAGAGAGATGGGCTGGACTGCTGGCCTACTCTCATTTTCTAGGGTTTGGCAAAAAAAATCACTTAAATAGAAAATGGCTAATCTGTTTGAAAATCCAATTAATTTGCCATTTTACCATACATCAAACTAGAGAGTATTTTATAGGGGATTGAAACTTGAGAATAGTGAACAGTTCTTTTTCAGTAAAATGATTAGTCTTTGTAGCAAAGTTGTGATATTTTATTAAGAACCACTTTGTTTTGGTAGGAATCTTCTCTTTTTTTAAGAAATCATTTTTTTTTTCTTCAGTGAATCGATTCATTTATGTAATTAGTTTGTTTTTCAATTTTTGCCAGAGTTAAATTTGAGGCAAAATGGCGACGGATCTCTATTCAGAGCAAGCTGATTGTGGTTCAAAAGCTGCCCAATGAACTTTTGGGTAAATACATTCTCCAGAGTCTTTCCTTTCTTTTTATGCCCGGGGGATTTTGTTACTCATTCTGTAGACTGGGGCACATGACGTCTTTTGCACTAGCCACTATTGCTTGTACTTATCTAAATCTGCTCGTCTATGCATTACTACATATATTCAGTCAAGAACCTCCTGGATGTTAAGGGTCTGAACAGTGCTAAAACTTTAATCTCAAGAGATGTCAATTGAATCGAGTGAAAGTGAGAACACCAGCCAACAACGAGCAATACATTTGATTTAGATTAGTTTGTGTAGTTTGTGAACCTCAGGGTTCTGCTTTGTCCCCCATTCTCTTTAACATCTACATTTTTCTGCTGATTTGCCTCATCCGTTCTTACGGCATCAGGTGCTACTCGTATGCAGACGATACACAGTTACTGATCCGCCTTGATCTGGTTCAGGCTGAGGTGTCTGAATGCCTGCATAAGTGCCTGACTGCCGTGGGTCAATGGATGCGGCAGAACTGGCTGAAATTGAATGGGGACAAAACAGAGGTATTGGTGGTAGGTTCCCCCACCCCCCAACCCTTCACTGTGTATCTCCTCTTTTGGCTTTCCTCTTTGGGCCCCCTCCCGGCACCTTCTACTAATGTAAAAAGTCTTGGCGTCATTATGTCAGCCAATCTGTCTCTGGGCCCCAAAGTCTCCTCGGTATGCCAGCAGGGGCACTTCCAGTTGGAAATCCTTAGGAAGGTGCTCCACCTGATTCCATCCCTGCTGTGTCCACCTGTAGTTTCACAATGATTTTGAGCAGGTTGGATTATTGTAACTCCCTGTACCTGCACAGCCTAAGGGGCTGATTAGCAGATTGCAGCGCCTCCAGAGTCTGGCAGCTAGGCTGGCAACTGGGTCTCCTTATGGGGCCCACATATGCCCAGTACTCCGTTCTCTCCACTGGCTTCTGGTGGCACAAAAAGTCCAATTCAAGGCGCTTTGCATTGATCAGCGGGCCCTGCATGGCCTTGGGGCAGAGTACCGTTGTGCTAAATTTGAGCGTTACATCCCTAACCGCTCATTGCGCTCAGCTTCAGCAGGTCTATTATCTCTGCCCCCTTTTCGGTGTTCGCGAATGGGAGGGCGTGCCTTCTCCATCACAGCGGTACAACTATGGAACAGTCTTCCACTGACTCTGAAGTCACTGTCTAATCATCTAACTTTTCGGGAGGCTCTTAAGACTTATCTTTGCTAATCCTGTCGCTCTCTGGGCTTTTCTGGTGGTTAAAATCTTTATTCCGACATTACAGAATACAAACATCATAAGTTAGCAACACATTTCCTATGCAAATATTTAACAATAAATACAAGACCAATTCAGCAAATGAGAAAAATAGACAAGCCAGGGAGAGAAGAAAAAAGTAAAGAAAGAAAGTCAGAAACCAACAGAGGACATAGAACCAGGAAACAATTGGTTAGAAAATGAAACCAGCAATGTAGAATAAAAAAAAAAACACAAAAAAACACCCCAACTCTAATAAAAAATCACAAGTATTAAGGAACACACAGCAAGAGCATATTCCAACTACAGAGACATCACATTGTGCACAGAAAATGAAATTCAACTGTAGACCTCCAGGAACCCTTTCCAATATGTCCCAGAATTTCTCAACATCATCCGCATTCTTGTAAATTGCCTTCTCATAAGATGAAACAGTCAATAGTTCATCCACCCATTCATCAATGTTAAGGGAGCTGCTTGATTTTCATAATCTCAATATCATCCTCTTGGCGATCATACTGGCGTGGAGTATCCAATTCGCCTGCCCAAATAAGATATCATCAATCTTTTAAACATCCCCAAGAATCAATAAGGAAGCAGAGAGGGGAATCGTACAACTCAAAACCAGACCCAACCTCTCACATATGCACTCCCAGAATTTCTTTGTCTTAGGATAAAACCATATCAGATGACTGAGGGAACCTCTAGCATCTTAACACTTCCAACAGAGTTCATTGTCAATGAGATGTCTCTTAAACAACCAAACTGGTGTCAAAAAGGACCTAAAGAGCAATTTCGTTTGTGATGCTCTAAGACCCCAATCTAGACTTACCAATCGGGTATTTTCACAGCAGCGCCGCCAACAGACATCATCAATTTCTTCTCCTAACTCCTCTGCCCAGATCGCTGGCAGCCTCGAATCTTCCTTCCTGAAAGATTTCAGGAATTCGTACATCGTGGCAGCAGGATGAGCTGCACTTCCACATAACTGCAACATAGACCAGGCAGTATTCGGCTCCAATAAATCATCACCACCAAGACTAGCAGTGACAATGCCTTTCAATTTTCTGTACTCAGAGAATGAACAACCAGCCATATCATAAATCCGGCACAGCTGTGCGTACGGGATCCAACTTCCTCCATCAATGAGATCACGGAGGTACTTTATTCCTGCCAGGAACCATTCCGGCCAAAAAAAACTTTCCCATGGCTTCTTAGGGCTGGATTCAGCCAAATGGAGGCATCGATATGCAGGTAGGGGTGGGCCTCCATGCGCTTTGAGATGTCACACTAACATTCTTGCAGAAAACCAGTCACGGATACGCTCCCTTTGAGTTAATCTTCTTTGAAGTCAGCAGAGCTCTGGGTTCCAACTGGGATATAGCACCACATTCCCATTTCACACACTGTGGACATTCCTCATTTGGAACAAGGAATTTACAGAGATGACAGGTCGAAAATGAGAGATGGTATTCACCGAAGTTGGGTAAATTCATCCCACCTTTTTTCAACAGGAGTTGCATTTTCCATATAGCCAATCTGGATGGCTTCCCGCTCCAAATAAACTGTTGCATGAGTTTGTCTAGTGTTCTCAAAACATGACCAGGAACCTTGATAGGCAACATAGACAGAAGATAGTTCACCCGAGGAGCCAAGTTCATTTTAATGCAATTATTTTTTTCCCACATGGATAGATGTAAGAGCCCCCACCTGTCTATGTCAGACTGTAATTTTTGGATGAGCATCCCAAAGTTCAACACAGGCAATCTCACCACATCCGCACCAATCCAGATGCCCAAATACTTGATATGATCACTACACCACCTGAATTGAAAACCTGTACAAGCACTATGTAGACATAAATGATTAAGTGGCAACATCTCTGACTGCTCCAATTGATTTGATAGCCAGATACAGCAGAGAATTCTTGAATGTCATGCATCAAGTGGGGTATGCCACTAACTGGATCCTGGAGTGCGATCAAGAGATCATCAGCGTACAACCAAATCAAATTGTTACGGTCACTACCAATTATCAGCCTGAGGTTCACATCCGCTCTCAGACAGAACACCAATGGTTCCATCGACAGGATAAACAATAGCGGACAGAGGGGACAACCCTGTCTCGTGCCCCTGTGGTGTGTAAATGCATTAGAAATGAGACCATTCATGAGCACACTAGCTGATGGGCAATTGTACAGAAGATGTACCCACTGCTGGTACTTTTCACCAAGCGCATCCTCTTCAGGCAAGAGAACAAGAAGGCCCACTCCACCCGATCAAACGCCTTCTCGGCATCTAAGGAAATGGCAGCAGTGGCTACTCTCTGCCTATGACCATGTTCAATAGACGGCGCATATTATCAGCCACCGCCCTACCAGCAACAAATCCAACTTGGTTTTTGTGAATCAGAGTTGCAATCACCGGCTCCAGCCTCATTGCCAATATTTTCGCAAGTATTTTACAATCACAATTAATCAGGCTGATCGGCCTGTAGTTTTCACACCTTGTGGGACATTTGTCTTTTTTCTTTAGAACAGTTATTAACACATGCCACATCGTCCCAGGCAACACACCTGAATCAAAGGCCTCTTTGTAGACATCGCACAAGAGTTGTATAGCCGACTCTGGTAGGAATTTGTAAAATTCGCCTGGAAGGCCATCCATACCCAGCGACTTACCCCCAGTAAGTTTTGAAATAGCCAAATTTATGTCCTCCACAGTAATTTCTTCTTCAAGACTCGCCGATTGATCAAGTGATAGTTGGGGTATGTCATAAGAGTTAAGAAAATTCACAATATCCGTCTCACCACAGCTTAGGTCAAATTCATAAAGCTTAGTATAAAAGTCACAAAACAATCTGTTTATTTCTCGCTGCTTAGTCTCCATACCCCCGTTTCGATTTGCAACGGCTGAAATAAAATGATCACCCTCGGCCACCTTCAGTCTGTATGCCAGCAGTTTACCAGCCTTTTCACCATTTTCAAAATAGTTTATTTTTGTCTAAACAAGGCATAGACCACTTGACTAGAAATTAACTTATTTAATTCAAACTTGGCTCTCCACAGATCATTCTTAGTACCTTCATCTCTGCTACTCGCAAATAATGTATCCAGTCTTTTTGCCTCATCGGAGAGTCTCTGGATTTCCTTTGCCCTCACTTTTCGTTGCTTACCGGATCTATCAATCAGAAGACCACGGGCAAAACACTTCATTGCTTCCCACACTGAAGAGATTTTGACATCATCAGTCCTGTTAATCTGAATAAAGTGCTCAAGTTCATCTCTGATTTATTCCCTGATCAGGTCATTTTTAAGAATGTAAGAGTTCATCCTCCATCGTGGTGACTTTATCAAAGTGTGTTGTAAAGAGAGATTCAGAGACACGGGAGCGTTATCTGACAGTGCAATAAGACCAATTTTAGAGTCACAACAACTGGAAGTTACTTGATCAGAGGTTAAGATAAAGTCAATGCAGGAGTACGTTCCATGACACTGAGAATGAAACGAATAGTCCCTCTCACATGGGTGTTCCAATCTCCATATATCAGCCAGGTTAAACTCCTTCATTAGATCATCCAATGATCTCTTGCTTTTTTGGGGGTTTCTCGAGCCATCTCCATATGAGCGATCCAGAGCAGGATATAGCACCAAGTTAAAATCCCCAGCCAGTACAGTTAAATCCACATCAAAGCTTTGAATCAGGGCTGCAAGTTCATGCAAGAAAACTGGCTCATCTAGGTTTGGTGCATACACATTACATATAACCAATTTCGAATCCTGGACTTTGAGCAAGACACAGACGACTCTCCCTTCTTTATCCGATTTGCTAGAGAGGATAGATATTGGCAGATTTTTCTTGACCAGTATAGAAACTCCCCTTTTGCTGGACGTGTAAGTAGAAAAAAAGGTTTCACCAACCCAACCCCGCTTCAGTTTCTCAGACTCAAGGTCAGTAAGATGTGTCTCTTGGAGGAGGGCAATGTCACAAAAATGTGCTCGTAGGTAACACAACACTTTAGTTCTCTTAGTGACAGTTTTAAGTCCATTAATGTTCCATGAGACGATGCTGAGATGATCCACAATTTTAGCATTCATTTTAACAAATCTATTATATTCACAGAAATATGTTTCCTGGTTAGACAAGAGCAGCAAAACAAGTAGAAATAAAAGAAAAAGTAAAAGAAAAAAGCGGCGACCCATGTCCCGATAGGACAAAAGGAGACCAGAAAAGTTATATGTAGACCACTAATAGATGACACACTGCAAAGAGACAGCAACAGGCAGCACTTCTAAAAAGAGATCCCAAAGTAACTCCTAAAGAGTAAAAAGTAAAAGACCTCAAATCTCCTCCCCCCACCCTGAAAATATACAGCCTTAACGACAAATAAAGCACATATAACCAAAGCATTATCACTTCCCACCATACGCGGACGGCTTAATATTTAAACCTAAACCCCTACCAACAGACCGCAAGAGTAGCAAGGGTACACCAACCAAGTCTAGCACAGAGGTCCGAATAGTAAAGGTAACGCCATGACCACCAGAAAGGAAAGACAAGACCCCATCTAAACTCAACAAGACACCACAGAACTGAACATCATAGAAATTGACTGTCCGTCAGACATGAGAAAGTAAAACCTGGCCCAAGACATATTAATCGACTAACAATAGAAGAACAAAAACGGCCATTACAGCAGAGCGAACAAATAGCCCCCTGCTAAAGCATAACGACATGGCAATACGCCTGAAGAACACTTATCATTCACACAGTGCCCACATGACATACACAGTTACAAAAGACAAAAACACCAACACTAAAAGAAAACTTCTAAAGTTTGTAAAACATAATGGACTCCCAATATGTGTGAACTCAAGCAGAACCCGCACACATCCAGGCCTTATGCGACGACTCCAATGCTCACACTGACTCCAGATACCTAACGCAACAACGAGTGCAACAATCAGATGAACCACATTACACCCATTTGTCTAGACCCCTGCAGAAGATACACAAGCACAGCCACAAGTTCATAAGATTCACAGAGCTCAGGACAAACCCGTACGGTCATCCAACCCCACTCAATCCACTAGAGCAAAATGCATCACCCCAACTCCCGTGACCAATACTCCAGAGCGCACATACACAACACCCTTTTTCTAATGTAGCAGCAGGTTCCCAAAGTGGCAGATGTCATGTGTCCACAAAGCCTGGTTTAACACCTCATTGAGTCCTAGAATGTGACTTCTAGTCAGACAACTGAGTTTTTCTAATAATTTAAAAACCCATTTCCTTTTGTTTCTTATGCATTAAATACAAGAGTCCACTGCAAGTCATTTCCTATGTGTGTGTGAACTTGAAAATACTGCACTAATGGAGTGTCAAACTTTCCTGTGTGTATGTAACGACCATGTTCCTGATTAGGCATTACGAGTGGTTAGTCCAATGTAGAGTCTTCCCACAGGAACATCTAATACTGTATGCAACCATTCCGGAGTTACAGTTAGTCAATGTGCATATCTCCCAGGCACGCTCTAAACCCATGTCAACTTGGGTGCCTGTGGGGTAAATTAGTAGAGAAAACAAAGAACATATCCAGTCGGCGTTGGTAACCCCCAAGTCGCAGTCTAATGAAAATCTTTGTGAGGGTTAGACTTACACATAGCACATCTCACCAAATGCCAGTGCATCATCATTTACCTTAAAATCCTAAAAAATAAACGTGTAATTCGCCTGTCTTCTGGCATATCCCTACTTTTTGGCACAAGGAAAAACATCCCTAGGAATATTAGCAACGCATTACTGAGCGTTGTGACTAAGCTTCCTGGGGTAGGACTTGTCCCACAGTTTCATAGTAAAACCACAGCTGCCCCGTCAACATGCACCATATTGGTATCATTCCGGACAACCAGACAGAATGGGAGAATTTCAATAATTTAAAAACTCATTTCCCGGTAACTTCTGGTCGAACTCCAGGTGTTTCGAATCAGATAGAGTTTAGAGTATAGATTAATAAGCCACCAGACGTCAAATCACAGATTGGGACAAACAGAAAATGAACCTTCTTTGCAACAAAGGTTTGGCAAATGCTGGGGGCTCCACACTACACATAACGAACACCATCATAAATCTACTTACCCGAACTCTAGCAGAAACACACTTCTACCGCCACAGACCTGCAACCAAGTCATGCGCATAACGTGCAGTCAGAACAGCGGCATCGGCATCAAGGACACACACAGGGACTGGGACCAGGACCGCCATACTAATGACAAGTCAGCAAGGGTGATAAGGTGACACAGCGTTCGTGTAGAAAGAAGTCACCCAACGCTCCGACGTCATTACGGCTACCCAAACAAGCTGCGCCACCATACCACAACAAAACAAACCTCCGGAAGATGAATGCGATCTGGGGGACTGCGGCGGCCATTTCCGACACCAGTTCGTTCTCATATGTGAAACAAATCAAAACGTCATGCACACAAGAACACGCACCAGGGTGCATTACTCTAATGATCACGATGATCATATGGAGTCAAAAGAAAACAGACAAATGCACACGCCTCACGACAGTTTAACGGCACAAAAGAAATAAGCACAAGTATACATTAAAAAATGACAAATAACAAGAAGAAAGCATTAAGATGGTAACACATCAAAGAGATGAAAAAGAGATGAAAAAGCACATCAACCCAAAACTATATCAGATAAACAAGCAAAGCAAAGCAAGCCCTATTGAGGGGAAAGTTATTTAGATGGCAAATGTCGAAGCCAAACACACACCTGTTCAGGATTATCAGTAGTTTTGACACCATCCGGAAGGAATAATTTCAGAATTGCAGGTTTCATTAATATAGCTTTGATTCCTCGTTCCCTGGCTAAATGCTTGGCTTCAGTGAATGCTTTCCTTTTAAGTGCCACATCCTTTGGGAAATCAGTGTAAATATGAAATTGTTTCCCTTGCCACATCAAAGAATCCTGCTACCTTGCCATGTAAAACACCTTTTCCTTTGTAGATGTCCGTGCACATTTCACAATAATTTGTCTGGGCTTCCCTTCCTCAATTTTGCCAGCTCTAAAAGTTAGATCCAGGTCAGTTGGCTGAATACTGCAACCAGGTAAACATCCTTGTAGCACATCAATCACCAAAGCAGACAGGATTTGTCCTGGTTTCTCATGAATGCCAATCAGGCGGGCATTATTGCCCCTAGCCTGTATCTCCAAATTCATGTTTGTTAATTGTAGTTTCGACATGTCCTCCTGAAATTCCCGATAAGCTCTGTAACTTCCAGAGGCTTCCCTTTCAAGCCCAAATGTCCTGTTCTCAACATCCACCATACAGGTTTCTAAGCCACTGACTTTACCAGACAAGTCATTCAGTGTAGCCTTCACTTCACTCATGTCACTGGCCCCCTGCTTCAGTAGTTTAAAAATGTCAGCAGTGCTAGGGATGTCTTCCTCTGAATCATCATTGACCTGCTTTGGTTTCTTGGAGAGAGAATTGTCCATTGCTTCAGTTTTCTTTTTGGTTGACATTGTCAGTTAGGCCTCATATGGTTGCCAGGGTGGAGGGCAGGAGCTGCTTCCTTAAGCTGCTGCTCTCTCACAGGCCATTCTAGAATCCCCTCTGGGCTTTTCTGTGCCCTCATGCTTGTGGTCCTCCTCCTCTCAGCGCCAAGATGCCCTTGGGTGAACGCGCCCTCTATAAATAAATCTAGCATAACATAACATAGTTTATTAAAATGTATTAAGCTCCCACACCTCTAGGCAGCCAAATGCTAAATAAAATCAAACACATAATCATGCAGACAAGACATGACACAATCCGATGACATACAGTACGGAATTAGGGAACAAAGCAATCCAGATGGTCATTTGGTGTTATTTCTAATTAAAAAAACAAAATAAGGAAGCATGATAATGAGTGATCACATCAGTGCAATACTAACAGATGTGCTTTGCCTGTAAACACAGTCTGTAAGCTGGAGGGATTGCAATGGTGCCACAGGACTGGATACATAAATCCCATAGCTGCTTCTGGCTGTGGATCGAGGTGGGCAGCTCCTGCATGTTTTGTGTACGAAATGTTCTCCCAGGAAAGTACAGACTAGTTAGGGAAGAGGTGTAGGCAGTTGCCACCAGAAGTGCACTTTTCCTGATCAGAGTACACATTTTGAGATTGATATGCTGGGCCACCGGAATCCAAGCAACTTAACATCTCAATGAGTGCCATGCTCAGCTTGTTTAAGATTAAAAATGAGACCTGCTGCTTTGTTCTTTACCAACTGTGATACATGTAAAAGATAGCCAGCCAGAAATATCCAGGTGGGGCCCATTTCAATAAAGATTCCTAGAGAGGGCCAGAACCTCGACGATGGTCTAATGAGCGCTATCTAACTGAAGCCAGATCTTAGTAGGAGGGATGGATAACCCTTCTGTCCCTCTCCTGGTTGGGCCTTTCCCGTGTGTCCTCTCTTTTATGTATTTATTTCACTTCAGACCCTCTCCTGGTTGTGTTCTTTTTCCTGCTACCTCCCAGTCCTGCCCTTGTCTCTTCCCCCCGATGGCACCATCGAGTCAGATTGGATCTCGATACTGGATGGATCCCGAGCACAGGAGCCTTTTACATGCACAATGGTCTCGCTGGCCATTTGCAGCAGGATCTTGAAGGCACCTGACGCTCCGGCAACCCTGTTGGGATATCAGCTCTCTGAACCTTCCTCTGTCTTCTCTCTTTCTTTTGTTACTGAACCTCCTGACCCTCTCCTTGTCGGGCCTTTCTCTTGTTTTCTTCTCTTTATTTATTTATTTTGCTTCTGACCCTCTCCTGGTTGTGGCCTTTTTCCCTATCCTGCTCCCTCTGAGTCTCACCCCTTTCCTCTTCCCCCTACCGTATTGGCTCTTGACCCACTCACATGACCGGAAGTCCTCCATTGTAGTGGTGCTCCCAGGGCAGCCTTTCCCGGGCAGCCGGCTAAGGGACATGGCAAAGGGCAGCGACCCACTGGACAGCTCCCATCCCTGTTTGCCCCCGTTTGCCCATGGACTCCTGACAAAGCACCCTACGGCAAGAACTAAGGTAAGGTGATACGGGCAGTGAGCACAGCTATTAGTGCGCTTAATTACAACCCTGCATATCTTCATTACTACCCTCAAATCAGAACATTGTGCAGATTACCTGCCAGTCTCCTTAGATAGCCTGCTAGATGTATTCTGGAGGGAAAACGTTGTGTTGCACTTGAGGCATTTTGTGTGCAGGCAGTGGGTTGCACTTACATTTATTTGGGGGGGGCAGGAAATGTGTTACACTTCGATGTATTTTGGGGTGCGAAAGGTGTTGCACCTAGATGTATTTTGGGGGTAGGAAACGTATTGCACTTAGATGTTTTTTGGGGGTAGGCAGTGTATTGCACTTGGATGGATTTTGGGGATGGGCAATGTATTGCACTTAGGTGGATTTGGGGTTGTGCGCTGTATTGCACTTAGCTGTATTTTGCCGGTATGCAATATATTGTACTTAGATGGATTTTGGTGGTGGGCAATGTATTGCACTTAGATGGATTGTGGGGGGTTGGCAATGTATCACACTGGAGGTGTTTGTGAGGGTGGCCAATGTGTTGAACCACATCATTAGAAAGGTGCCCATTGCTTCTGCTCTTGGATTATTTATAAGTGTATTGAACAATTTCAGTGTTTGATAAAGGGACCCTGCACATTTCTAACCTATGTCTTCAAGTTTCCTTAATAGATTAAATAATGATACTAGTCTCCTTCTATGAAACCAATCCTGCAGCAACAGTAGTCTAGAGGTTGTAACACTACAAGGCAACCTGTGTAAAATATTGAAATACAAAAACTCCAGACAATCGATAAGCTATGTTTCAAAATTGTATTTGTTTGGCATTGCTATTTAAACCCAAATGTACATCTAAGTAATTGCAAAGATTCTCACAACTAAATAATAGCAAAAATTACCAAATGGCGTAAATCATAAATACAGTGTACTCCAATGTCCTAGTACACATACCTAATTAAGCAAGTACTAATAATTGCACATAAATTGATATTGTTATTTGGATCAACATATTTCAACCATACATCTGATTAGTAGCAAAGATGCCCACATCTGAGTAATAGCACAGAATAACCAAATTACCTATATTCACGTATTAAAGCATGTGCTAACATTTCACCCATCAGGCCTTTGTTCAGGAAGTATTTGTATAAATCCATCAGTAAAATCATATATCACAAAAGGAGTTCACATACAGTCTAATGTCACACTGTTATTACAGTTCCATCACCACAATTTCTTGACAGTTCTCTTGATCCTACATTCCTCCTTTTAGCACATGGGTATAATTATACTTTACTCTTTATCAGCCCCCAATCCCTTTGGGGATAATAGCTATAAATAAAGGGAGAGAATAACAATTAGTTTTATGAGAAAGAAAAATAAGAAAAGGAGGTAAGCAATAAGTTCTTAATATGAGAGTTTCCAAATGTATCTAGACCTGTCCAGAACTATTTTTTAGAATTCAAAAATATCCCTTGGTATGCTCGCTTGGGGGCCTAGACCATCACTACTATCCTGCACCTCTCAAATTTTATATATATATATATATATATAAATATATATATATATATATTTTTTTTTTTTCAAGATTGTGCATTGCCACTTTATATTATCACTTGAGAGACCCACTCTGACACTGGTTGGAGAGTACCACCCAATCGACACTACCACTATAAGGTAGTAAGTAACCTTTAACAATATGATGCAGGCTGGATATAATAATGTGGTGCTATGCTAGTAATATGGGATTCAAGATCGTCTTTGTGGCCGGATGGACCAAGTAAAATGGACATACCATGTTGCCCATATATGACGTGTTATGGGTAATAACCAAATATACTGTGGACTAATCATTGTTAATTTAACCAACATGTAATAACCAAATATACTGCAGGACAGTAATATTAAATTTAATCAACATGTGTTGTATGACTAATTTAATTTATATTCATGAATAGCTAATGTGATACCAATACATTATGACACAATATCCACTGCTGGTCTATCACAAATAATGGAGGTGTTTCCAATATCAGATTGTAATATATCAATAAAAAGACTACCTTTTCTCCCAAAAATATTCTTAAATTGAACTATGCTGTCCTGTGCAAGATGGTAATGTTTCTCTTGCTGGATTGCGTGATTGGATGAAATACGGCCAAAATGGCCAGCAAAAACAATGGCACTGTGATGTCATGATGCGGATGACGTCACCATGTCCTGCAACGTCATAATGTCACATTATAAACATTGCACACAAGATGGCAGCTGCGATCCTACACAAGTGCCACCACCGCCTCGTGTGAAACAATGATCTGACTAAATTGGTAAGTGTAGAAATCAGAACTAAATAGTTTTTGGGCAAATAAGTTTTGGACTATATTGAACTCACCTTTGTAATGTTCTAAGGTGGATGTATATTGTTTTCAGATTCCAATTCTGGATGTTCAGTGAAACAAGGTGAAGACGAATTGCTACCGATAAGGACTAAGATTAATGAACCTATATAAGGTAACCTATGGCCACTTATGAAAGACATGATGAACATCAAAGCATGCATTACCAATTACTAAACATACGGGGATGCTTAATTTCCTTTGAACAGGATTTCCTGGAAACCTGTGATGTAGAATACATTGGAGACTGAATGTTACATAACTAAGGGTTCCATTAAGGACTGGCCAGCCAATTACAGGTATACAGTTATTTATTACTACCATTTGGATAGACAAACACATAATTTGTGGATAACTTTAAATTGTTCTGAGATAAAAGCATATTTAGAATTATACTAATAGAGGTTTACCTTATGTCATAGGATAAGTAGCAAACATTGACCACACAATGCTTTTCAGAAAGTGGAATGGATCTATAATACAATTCTATTTACAAATACCCATGACCAATTGGTAGTTAGGCAAGATGCATTCATAAGGACTATCTGAGCGCTAAATTGGAGCATAATAATGGGTCGAGAGGTACAGTATACTTCAGAATTACGCGGGACTTAGTTTTCATTGGCATTATAATAAAGCATGCTGTTCAAATTTGGGAGGTGCAGGATAGTGTAGAGGAGGAGCTAAGTACCTCTACCGAATGTCCCACCCCTGTGTTGCCTATATGTTGGGAACCAGACATTTCAATATGTGCAATACCAGTGAGGGTACCTATACCGCAAAAAGTCCATAAAAACAAGGTATCCATTGAGGAAACCCTATATGATGTATCCACAAAGAAATGACAGTCTTCTGAAGGAAGTTCCGGAAGAAGTGTGAAGTTGAATGAATGAAAGAGAAGATTGATGATGTCACATGAATCAGAAATGACACACCCAGAAGAGATGCTGATGAAGAAGGTGAATAGACTGTATAGAATCTGATGGCAAAGTAAAGAATTGAGCTACATTTGATGGGTAAAATGAAGATTGCACGTGCAGAGAAGCACCAAAGAAAATGTAAAGCTGTTTTATAATTCTACAGATGCGGTAACGCAAGAAGACTAAGGAATCATAAGGCTGATATATATATATATATATATGTGTGTGTGTGTGTGTATAGAATCTTGATGTTCCACAATGCATTTTTAGCAAACTTGGACCCTGTGATTAGAAGGGCTTAAAGTGTGGCACAGTTGAATAAAACAGCTGACGGCAAACAAAGATTAGAGAAGGCTTGCCTGGCCCAGTGTCAAGAAAGAGTCGGGGGCGCCGAGAGCCTGGTTATCTAAACAAGGAGATAAAATGAACGTGAGAAGCAAGATGTGCTTCTGTTTTAGGTGTAATGGAAAAACAGTAGGTTTTATTAATCTAATAGTATTAAATGCAATGACGGAACTCAAAATGTGGTCTCCCATCACATGGTCAGATGAAAATAGACTTTGGGTCGAGCTACACTGAGACCAGAAGATAAGGCCATGCTCACACCCCCTTTTATTCCCAGAGACGAGAGGCTATTGCAAGGCCAAGTTTAAAGACTAATTGACTGGCAGACAGCAGAAGTGATGATAGATGTTGGGCTAATTGGGTGGGGAGACATGACCAAGCCAAACCCCCAGCACCTGGGGTACGGGCTTGAGTGCTGTAGCGAGTGGAATATTCCAGAGGAGTACAAGCATGCCAACCAATTGCAGAGGGCCACGTAGCAAGGAGACCCATAGTTTGAGAAGCCAATAGAACATTGTGTATTAGTATGATACGAGAGATGACTTGCACTAGGGGAGGGCATAACTGTCCACCTGACCTTAGAGACCCAATCCCAGTCCAGTCCCCCATAGAAAGTATACTTAGATGTTCCTTTTAAGCCTATCAAATCCCCATGTAGGTTTTCTTATTTTGCCACGTAGAATGACATCATTGATGATAGATTTTTAGTATAAAGCTGTGTTTTTTATGATAACTCGTTGAGATTGCTTGTGCGACGTCGGATGATGTCCGTTGTACTCCCTGTTTTAAAGAATTGTTATTAAAACAGTTGATGTTTGCCAACTTCCTTAGTCGGTCTGATTATTGATGTATGAGTAAGATCTGCATCCCCATCCATCTCAAATGCTGTTACCTCATCTTAAAGGACACTTGTGGGTTCAATAGTAGTGAGGGTCTGGGCCCTGAAGCGAACATAACAAGGGAGACCTTTGAATTCTAAAAAATAATTCTGGACAGGTGTAGATAAATTTGGAAATTAAGAACAGATTGCTTACCTCCTTTTCTTCTTTTTCTTTCTCATAAAGCTATTAGTTATTCTCTCAATTTCTGTATAGATATTATCCCCAAAAGTATTGTGGACTGATAAAGAGTATGGTGTACAATTGTCTATAATTATACCCAAATGCTAATAGGAGGAATGTAGGATCAAGAGAACTGTCAAGAAAATGTGGTGATGGAACTGTAATAACAGTGTGGCATTAGACTGTATGTGACCTCATTTTGTGATGTATGATTTCACTGATGGATTGAAACAAATACTACATGGACAAAGCCCTGATGGGGGAAACATTAGCACATGCTCTTATAAGTTAATGTAGGCCATTTGGTTACTCGTGCTCCTACTCAGATGTGGGCATCTTTGCTACTACTCAGTTGTACGATTGAATTATTTTGATCCAAATAATAACAATTTATGTGCAATTATTAGTACTTGTTTAATTAGGTATGTATACTAGGACATTGGAGTACACAGTATTTATGATTTAGGCCATTTGGTAATTTTGGCTATTATTTAGTTGTGAGAATGTTTACAATTACTTAGATGTATGATTGAATCATTTGGGTTTAGATAACAATGACAAACAAATAAAAAAAATTGTATTTTACAAAATACGCATCGATTGACTGGATTTTTTATTTCAAGATTTATACGTGTAACTACGGTTTAACTCTGTGACTATCCATTAGGGCAGCCAACATGTTACACTTAGAAGACGTGGGCGGTTGGCCATTGTGCTGCACTTGGAATAATTTAGGAGGGCGACATGGATGTTGGGTTGGGCAATTGACCACGGCACTGCACTTAACATAGTCATGCCCATGAGGGCGACCATGCTATGGATTCTAGGCAATTGTAGAATGTGTTACACTACAGGGAATGTGGGTGTTGGCAGAATGCTGCCTTTACTGTTAAGTGGAGTATTGAATGTAGCCTCTTAATGATAGAAGGAAGCATGCAGAATATATCCACCATAATTTATCAACCCAGATGTTTTAAAATTTTGCCAAATGTACCAATTCTAGGTTTTCTTTTGATTATAACCAATGCATTTTTCTTCTCCCACTCCACGCTTTTGGAATTAGCCAAAGGTGCGGCCATACTCCTGCACGCATCTGCTTTCACATACAACTCAAATGACATTTTGAACCACACTTCTGCCGTAAGAATGTAGCTGGTTTCACGACAAAAAACGTGAATTGTAGCTACACACATAACTGACTGTCCTCTTACACACCCCCTCCAGCTTATTTCCCTAATGTACATCTCTCCATCCATACACATGCCAAATAGATATGAGTGGTTAGCAGGGACTCGGCTAAGCCCTCATAAACTTTAATGTACATTATACACACACGCATGCTAGCACCTCCTGACTTTCCCATACTTTGGACTTCGGTCCCTCTGAGGGCATTCAACATACAGCGTGTTGGGAACATACCCATGGTGAAAGGCGCTATACAAATGATGAAATTAAAATGAAGGTGAGCAAACTTTACTGCCACTTTGATCGTGGTCTAAAGTACAAGGTGGAATCAGCTACACCACCCATCTTACAGAGTACCCGAACTGGCAAGACAGCTCATCTGATGGCTAGAGAAAAGGTAGCGCAATTGGGCTAGAATCGTAGGCCAGAAACAGAGCATTTAACTTACTAGCATTAAGGCTAATCCATTTTTCTCACATACAAGACTAAACAGCTAACAGTCTCCAATCCTGATACCACCTCCAGGTGTTCTGCTCAGATCGAGCAGTAGTTGGGTATCATCAACATGCGTGTAAAAGAGAAGCAGTTCTAAGAGTCCTGACCGTAAATTGATGATGCCTAAATGGCATAGACTGGGTGGATTTTAGCTGATTTCAGTGGGAAGATGGAGAATGTCCTCCTAAAACTAAGGCGGAATATTTGCTCACACTCCATCTCCCCCTGATTTTTGGAATTCTTGTCAAGGTATCCCAAATGAAACGATAAGACAATATAGTTTCTAAAAGTCCATCACGTTAGCAAGGGATACTATTTTAATATCAGGTGACTGTATAGGATTTGCCCATTCATGCCGCTTGTCACCGTTTATTACACGTCCCTGAAAAAGCCCTCAATACTATTTATTTTTAAATTGGTCAGGATAAATAATATTGAGGGCTTTTTCTTTCTATCATATATCCCTCACGTCCTTACGAACATCACAAATTGGCTAAAATGTCTAAATATAATTGAGACATCTTTTTTGTTTCTGCTCTATCAAATAAGTGATGCTCGTTGGAAATGTCAGATAATGCATTTTTAAAGAGTTTTATGTTTTTTGTATAATATTAGATGTATGAAATATGATTATCTTTTTGAGCAATTTCGTCTATCTAAATTGATAAATGACCGTTTTTGATCCATGGTAAGTGTGGATTTTCACACCTGGCGTTTGTGAACGAAGGTAGCTGTATTGTGGAACCTTCATTATATACTGTTGTATTTGGGTCTTTTTCTACACAGTCCCTTATTAAAAAAGAGGACCGTTCAGCTCTGTATCTATATACTTTACCATTTATTACACAGCACACACCAGCTAGGGAACTCTACAATGAATGTGTTGCCCAATAAAATGCTTTTTATTTTTAACATACTACAGATTCTTTTGAGTAGGCCTCCAACCCATCTCGCACCCACCCTCCACAAACACCCCATGTCACAATGGACTAGGAACCAGGCCGGTGTGTATCAATAAGACATTTATTAATGTATTATTTAATGAAAACGCCAATTACACAACCACCAATGTTGTGGCAACACAAACTGCAATAATCACTACAAAACAAACAGGTTAAGATATACTATTGCAGTTAATTCCGTTTTTTTAATGGCAGAACAGAAAAGAGACAATTTAACACAATGATATAGCTACGGTTGTGCTCCCCCTGCAACACTCACCCCCAAACATCAATTTGGACTTGATTCCTTTGAATGGAAGGCAGTGGCAAGGAGTAGGAATATAGAGGGAAAATCGGTTTTGGGGTGAAACCCACCACTACAAGATGGGAAGCCAGCAAAGAAAGGGAAAACTCGTTTTTGGAGCAAAATGAAAAAATTGGGGTTTTCATTATTTCTCTCAAATGCTAGGGGACAGAATAGAAGAACATTTGTATTGCTTACACTTAGGAGACAGGCAAAGCTTTAGAGAATACTAATCAGCACACCAGGGCAAAATACAAATTAAGTAGGAAAATCGGTTTCTGGGAGAAAGCAAATGCAAAGGGAAAATACAGTGGCAAATGGAAATTTGTTTACGCTGAGGCTTACACTGATAGGTAGGCTCTCAGAAAGGGGTAACTTACAATAGGAAAATCGGTTTTCAGTTACAATGACAGAGGCACATAAAGGTAGACTTCTGGGCAAAGGGATTGCTCAAACTTATGAAACCAGTTGGGGTTTAAACTGACAGATGCAAATAGGAATTTGTTTGGTAACGCACCCAATACACAGACAAATTCAGTTTTAAGCTCACAGGGGGAATAATTATTTTGGGGCATCACCTAAATGACTAAATGACTATAACAATTTACAAAAACACTGGGAAAGAGATTGTTGGTTTTCGAATTTCAACAATCCTGATCTGTGAAATTCAATGGGGGAATTAATTGATTTACCTACAAAAATACTAAGGATTTACACAGACAAATGAGGGGTTGTTCAATGGGGATAAGCTAACATACACAGGCAAGGCAAACAAGGGATTCTTCTATGGTGATATGACTGAACTACATGGGCAATTGGGGTTTTCAATGGGAAATATTGAATGCACTGCTGCAAAAATGAAGGGTTTATGCAATTTTAGGGCTGGGATTATTGCTTCTTACATAGCAGCCTTGGTTTAAGATTCAGGAAAGCCAGCTGGATCTCAGGACACTCTGGAAAGAAAGGGCAACGGGTCTGGTCACTGCACTCTCAAAGATGGTACGTTTCAGCAGCCTTCTCTCCGTCCTAATTTTTCTGTCTTCCCCGGTTGTTGTCTGTCTCTGTCCTAGTACAGTCCCCCTTACAATCTAGTGGAAGTACCCTGCCACAATCCCAGCCTTACCATCTGTAGTGTGAAGGAAGTTGCATTTTCCTTAGGTGCATTAGCCTGCTGAGCTAACCATAATATACTTTAGGTCCTTAGATGGCTGCATTAACAGCTAAGACTAACAGCTTATTCAAAGTGTGTACTAAATGCTGAAACAGACCTTTATAGATGGATTAGTAATGCTTAATAGTGCCTACATATCAAGCATAGTGAGCTACATTGAACGTGCAGTCATCAAAGGGTGGAAGGTTACATTCATAGCGTGTTAAGGCAGGACAGAGGCCCAAGTTTAGTAGCTAATAGAGACCTGTATTTGAATGCATAAAGCATTATAACGCTGAGATAGCCAGTCTTGTAGTATCAAGACATTAGCTAGCAGAGTGCAGGCCCAGTAAAGCTTGCTCACTAGGGGTTAATGCAATGCATAATTATTTCAGCTTCTACTGAAATACTCTTTCTTTGCACCCATAGTACTGCCAGCCTCCAATAACAGGCCCATGAGAAGAAACGGCACAGCCTTGCCCACGCTGATAAGAAACATTCCTGAATTGGCAGATGGGCCCCAAGGGGGTGGGAGGAGGGAGCGTCTTGGAGAGTTGGCAAGCTGGGTTTTTCCATCAGTAAACATGCTTTAACGGAGAAAGTTCTAGAATATTGCATCACGCTGACTGGCAGCACGAGAGTACAGACGTGCACGCGCACAGGACCCAAAAGGGATTCTTCCGTGGACTGCTTTCGAGCAAGTGCCCGGAGCTCGATGTGCTCCTGCGTCTCCTTGTGGCACTGTCATCTAAAGGGCTGGCTGAAGAATAACATCTGGTGATGGGCAGGAGTTTGTTTAAGATGACCAGGGTCCTCCAGCTCTAATAGATACAAGGAACGTGAGGCTGTGTTCTGAGTATTTGTGATTTCCCTAACTTGCATATTATCATTTCCAAATTGCTGCTAAATTTACTGTTCTAAGTTTTATGCTGAATGTGTCATCTCTCCAACATTGTGTTCTTGGCTATTGCGCAGAGTCGAACCTGTTAGTGGGAGGTGGGAGGTGTGCTATAGTGTGTGGGCTGGTCCCAAAATGGTGCTTGCACCCCTTTTCAATACACCATCCCTCTCTCCGCCCCAGTCAGGATTGGTTCTGGGGTGGAGAGCACCATCTGTCTTTTTCCATTTGTCATCATCCTTTGATCACCTTACAACTTTTTGGCAAAAACTAGTTATGTTTCATAACTTCATAATTGTACTAGCCACTGCCATATAAACCATATATTCTGTTTGAGCTGATCATGGGGACTTAGATAAGCCAACCCCCAAATCCGTACGATGTAGCATGGCCATGTGTCACATTTTTGTCATTTTCATAAAATGTACAACAGTTATAAATATGTAAGTTATCAAGCATGTTCCTAATTTCATTTTTCACCTTTTCATCAACTCTCAAAATTGTCACATGTTCAGATCAGCCAGAAATCTAATCTAACTGGCCATTACAGTTCCCAGAGTGCCAGGGAGATGCATTATATACCCCCAAAACCGCCTGGAAATTACATAAACAATGGCATCAAAATGAAATCAATCCTCAGTCTGATTGCTGCGCAAAATGCATAAAATGAAAATAGTCTTTTAAATTAATTGGGAGTGTCTCCTGTTCAACAAATGGGAGGCTGCTTCATCCACCACAGCCATCTGTCTCCCTGGGCTTGCCTGTGACCAGAGTTGTTTTTTTTATCAGTCTCTTTGAAGTCAGTATGGGCTCTTTTGAAGTGGGTGCAACAGGGGCTCACACCTTTTTGTCATGCTTCAACCACGGATGGCTTTCTTTGAAATCCCTGCTTTCCTGCCAGCCAGTCTGCAGAATAGGGATTTTTGATGCCTTCAGCAGCATCAGATTTATTGCAGGGTTGTTAGCCGGAAGGTGCGACATCCAGCTTGAGTGGGGCTTTTCATTGTGAAGTTTTTGCACCCAGCCAGAACAGGGTTTTCCTGAAGTAAGTGTCTCTTCCACTGTCACTGGAGTTTTGTGGGTGAAACATAATACACATTTGCTTTGGTCACCCCAAACATCAAGTTTTGCTTTTCTGACATTTTCTGTGAGCAGTGATATATTTTTCCATGGTGGCTTTTTAAAGCCGTTTTTATTTGCAAGCACATGTGCAGGACGTTTTTGCTTTTGATGTTTAAAATTCCTGTTTTCCATGTCACAGGTTTCTTTGATTCCTTCTTCTTGGGTGGATTAGCTGCTGCTTGTCCATTGATAATGATAGGTAGGCCCCTTTCCACATGGCTCTCAAACTTTACATGTAACAATAGATAAAGCTAGGCCGTTTTTGGTGCAGTGTTAAAATGCGTTCCATTCATGTGACAGGGAAAGCATAAGCCATGCCGTTTTTCGTTGCAGTGTTTAAATGGCTGCTACTCATCTGAAAGGGACTTCTGCCTGGGGCCTTTAAATGCACCCCACACGCTGGGCAAGTGTAAAGTTGTAGTAGGAGCCTTAGTCCAAGCTGTTCACAGGAACAGGGTGTAGCTTCCAGTAGAGCGGAGAATTGACGTTACATATCTTTCATCCTTTTCAAATGCTTCGATGGGGGCTGCTCCTGCCTTCAGGGTGGCATCACATGGTATATCCCAGGATGGAAACTTTGGTCTCTGGTGGATCACAAACTATTCATCCCTAAACCTCTCAGTCAGGCCTGGGGAGAGACGAGCTTTATTCTTTGGACTCAGGATTTCAAGTAAATTACCAAATTCTGTTCATGACACCACAAAACATTTTTTAGCTCCATTCCCCGGTTGAGGTAGATGTTAGGCATACGTTTTAGTAGAGTTACGATCAGTAAGTCTAGGCAATATATAAATGATCACACTGAATGATAGACTGAAAAAAAAAAGAAAACCAGGGGCACCTCCATCTTTCGCCCATTCCACCCAGTTGTCTATCAAGACTCCTTGTCAGGTGTTGTACTATGTGTTGTACTATGCTTCTGCATCCCCCCATCCCCCGCTGAGGTCATAATTATACTACAGTTTTTGGAACACTTCTACCACTGTTGGTGTTATGCAGAAGGGAAGGCTCTGTCGTACTTGTACAGAGAAATAAGTAGATTTACAGGCAGGCAGAGGCTAGATCACAAACAACACCAGAACCTGGGTGGCTGGCTCCATTGGTGGACTGAAACAAAAATGCCCCTGCAAATGTTTTTAAAAGAGGCCCCGTATTACACAGTACTAGTAAATATGGCGAACAACCCAAACACTCTGCAAGATTTAAGGGTGCGCCGAACAAGAAAATGTTTAAAAAATGTGTTTATTGTTTATATGGTAATTTTTAATACACATCTGTGTCTATATAGAAACTAAAATGTAGTTAAACATAACGAAAATACATAAACCATCTATTTGTTAAGAGTTAGATATGACATATTGGAGCTTTATAACATATGTTTTACTTCAAAGCCGGATTTTGGAGGATGAGGAGAGGTGGTAGAGAGGTGGTAGAAAGGGGGTGGGTGATGAAGAGGAGAAGAGGGTCAGAAAAGCAGGCATCAGTCTTAGTGTGCTGATGCAGAACATGAGACTGCCCATTGGCTGCTTCAAAGTGCGGAACGGGAATAGAGTGCAGATTGGAGTGGGGGTAAATGCTTCTTTTTAGAGCAAAACACCCCATAACTCTGTGTATCTCGGGAGGATAGCTCAGTGGCAATGTGCTCGCCTTGGAAGCAAGACAACACAAAGCAGCAGAAACCTCTGGGTAGTAAGCGTGATATAAATAACCTATCATATCATATCCCAGCCGTTGGAGGGTACACAGAGTTACATTTGTTATTTCCATATGTTCGTTGTGTGTGTGCATGCAGCAATGTAAACATTTATTGTACCCACACAAAGGAGGCACTTTCACCATTGACTGGCTCTGTGCTAGGCCTGCTGTACAGCTGAGCTTGCTTATTGCTACGCTTCTCAGTTTCCCTGCAGGCGAGTGCGCCTCCCTTACGCATCATGGACATTTCTTTACACCTTATTATAGATATTGCGCATGTGCACGGCACAATACAGTTGATCTGTTTCTTTCCTCCGGCAATAACTGTCTTGTTACATGTGTAGAAATCAATGGGAGCCAAAATAAACAGATTGTAACCAATGACTTTAACAAGCTCGCGCCAGTGTGTGCTGTGCCAGTTCTGACATGTAGAAGAAAGACAGACGTTGGCGATAAGTCACGCATGCAGCGAAACCAGCGCGGGAGTAAATGCTTACAGTAAAAGAGCAGCGTGCTAATTTCCCAGCTCCCAATATCTGTGCTACCGGCCCTTGAACTGCCTGATAAATGCAAGCAAAAGGGACAGCATGAATGCACAGGTTTTAGTTGAGGTAAATTAGCCTCTCGGATGATTGTCATTTATTTTCCGTGTTTTCCAGCAGAGCGAATCACAGCTGTAGATCAGTTACAGAGAAGAGGGTTGGCTGGCTGGTCACTTGGTTAGGGTCCAGGAACACACACCAAAACAAACGTAGTGCAGCCTTTCTATGCCGGAAATCACGGCCATTAACGCACACCAATGAGTAAACCTAAAAATGATGGATGTAAATGCTTGAACCAATTAATCTTAACCAATGAGGCATCCCCCGGAAGCACGCATTGCCAATGATTTTGAGCTTACCCATGCTGTTACAGAAGGGAACCAAGTACATGTAAACCGACCTCAGATAGTCTTCGGCAGGGTTGTAACTAGACCAAAGGTTGGAGTACGAGGGGTAGGGGGGGTAACCCTTCAAATTCTGGGAACCTAAATTGCCTAAAAATGTATGCATACCAATGCAGTCGCTAACAATTCAATGCTTTATATTAGTAATTGCCCAGCTTTTGTTAACTGTGCAGCTGGGGAACCATTTATTGTCTGTTTCCTGCTCTCTAGGGCAGCCAGGTCAAACCTACCGAAGCCAAAATTTAAGGGGGGCTAAAGCCCAATCTTCCCAATGGTCGTTGCACTGATGAGGCCCAAAGACTGAAACATGGATGTAGTTGCTTGTGTTCCTGTGCCGTGCTAATGCTATCTAGCAGTTTGGGATTCAGTGCCCCCTTTTGGTGGGTGGTATCACAACTCATTTTGATATGGCAGATCCCTTTCTGCAATGGTGGAGCGACAGTAAGAAAACGATCTAATGTGAGGCTAGGCCAGAAGAATCTTAAGTGATTTAATGGTCAAGCATTACTATTCATCAATTATTGTTTTTGCTCAGTCAGCATTTCTAAGTGGGAGTGGCATACCTAGGCGACTGTCCCAGGCTTACTGTACATGGGGACTCAAATCACACTGATGAGGCCCAATAAGGCTAAAACATTTGTAATGTTGCTTTTGTTCCTATGCAGGCAGATTGTAGCCAAGGATGGTTGTAATCGAATGCTCGCATTGGGATTGTATCTAACAAATGGGAAGCCTTGTAACTCAGTCCTGGCACAATAGGGGTTCTCGTACACACACCAAACGCCAACCACTGACTGCAAATCCTGAAAAGGATTCCAACCTTTGCAGTTGCAATCTAAATTAATGTACTTTGGGTCATGAATCAATGATGGTGTCAAGACTTATTTGCAAAGGGGTTCTCACCATCTTTAAGGGGACCTGTGGTTGCTGTTTCCAGCCACACTCAAATTTAAAATTAATTTATTTGTAATCCTCTGGATCTCCAACAACAGACAATGGCTTACGGTGTTAGGTACAAACTGGTGGATTACCTGTTTTCTAAGACTGAACCCTTGTTTCTCAATGTAAAATCATTCATTGATCTCTAGTGGGGCAGATGATCTATGAAACGTATTAGACTACAATGCTACCCAAAGAATGAGCTGTGACCAACAAGCGTTTCCTTAAGCTTTTCCACCCATCATTTTTTGGTTTCCTCAGTGAGTATCCCTAAGTTTGACGAGTATGCCCATAAGTGGGTCCCCAGATCAATGTGGCATAGAAATCAAGCCACCCTTTACTTTTAAGACTCACTCTGGCTACCACATGACTGTGGCTTCTGAAGGGGAGGATGGGTGGCTTTGTGTTTACTTTGTGCGACTGTTCATGATTGATTTGCATATCTGTCGTTCCTTTCTATAATGTCATAGAAAAGAGGAGGCTTCTTAAAGGAATTTCCAGAGGGTACGAGGCGTTGGCCCACACATTTCCATCCATCAGTTTTTGATTTTATATTTGAAAACATGTACATATTAATGTCAACCTCTATAACACTGAAAGGAAATCAGCATTTTTGGTAAGCTACTCTTTTGCATACCAGGCTCCAATATGGATGGACAAAAAACACCCAACAATCTATGTTATATTATGTTATATATGTATAACGCCTACAGCCATTGTTATGGCTTCGAAGCACTGTGGGTTGGAAGGTGCTTCAGAAAACCGCAGTCTGTGCAAGCATGGAAATAAAAAGAGCATTACATTGCATGTGAATAGTAAAAACTACTAGCATAGGTGACTAGTTTAAAACATCATAAAAATTATGCAGAGCATTGTGTTCAGACGCAGTGTTGGCTGCTATGTCAGTGACTATGTGACATTTGGACTGAATTTTTCATGGTACTAAGCTGTATTCTATGGGGTGCAGTGCAAGAGGGGGAGTGGGTATTATAAATAGTCTATCAACCCCTACAGCAACTGTCTACAGTTGAGGGCTCGGCTATACTTTACATGCAGACGACATGCACACTGAATAACATGCGGTCAAGACAAAACAACCTGCAATCCTGCACTCCAACCAGTGGCTTAATGCATACAGGTCCCATGCCACTACCTCACACTGCACCTGCCAATGCATCCCTATCCCTATCTCACATTGATACATTGAATCCCATCTGCAGCAAAACAAGCATCTATGAGTTGGCAGATGAGAGGGTTGGGCTGTCTGCAAACTCCAGTCCGTTAGCATTAGCAACAGGTTAGGGTTATGATAGTCAAGAATCTTTGCTTCAGAGAAAGGGCTACTTGAAATTTGGGTCTGCAGTCACCATCTCAAAACCCTTGTCTTACCTTCACGACAAACTGAAACCCATCATTCCCACAAACACCAGACAAGCTAGCCAACATCGTCTATACAATCCACTCTGCAAACTAACAAGTACACAAATAAGCATTTACCCTGCACCCTGCATGGAACTCCCTACCACTCCATTCTGTGCTACACCTTCCATCACCACATTCAAAACCCTGTCCATCACACACAAATTCCTGCAAAGATCAGCTTCCACTAACCTTCAATACTACTGAAAATTGCATGACGTCAAACAACTAACTGTAACGAGAACTGCCTGCAATTGCAGATAAGACAAATGCTTCTCTGTGACTCTGACTGTGGAGTAACAACTCCCATGAGATAAAAAAGACTCGATTATGTGATTTATTTATTTATTTATTCAACATTTGTATGGCACCTATGTAGCTAAAAGTGTTTCCAGGCGCCACAAAACAAAAGAGGGCATAGGTGAACAGAGGAGAAAAACAACAATAACGGTCCTACTAGGCCTTGTGACATTCAAGAAGTGCAGGGGGGAGAAGGGGATAGAGCAGGGCGGAGGGATGGGATAGGGAGATGGTGAAGAGGGAGAAGTGCAGGAGAGAGGGGGCCCAAAGGGATGGGCAAGTACTAAGGGGTGCCCAGAGGGGGAAGTGCCAGGGGGAACCAAGGCGACGGGATGGTATAGGGAGAAGTTGAGGAGGGGAAAGTGCAGGAGGGATGGGGCCAAGCGGGCTGGGCAAGTGCTAAGGGGTGCCCAGAAGGCCAAGTGCCAGGGGAATCAAGATAGGGTTTCACTAGTGTGAGGATGGGGTGGGCCAGCCTCAGAAGGCTAGTCAGGAAAGGGTGCCCAAGGGCAAGTGCTGGAAGGAAGGGGTGAGGGGGGAGGACTGGTCGAAGGAGGGCCTAACCCCAGTAAGGCTCATAAGGGGCACAGGCAACCAATTGCAGCGGCAGGAGGAGACGAGCAGGGGAGGGGGGAGGGAAGGAGGAGGATAAAAGGAAAGTCTTGAAAAGCTTCCGGAGCTTAAGGAGATCTGGCTGAAGTTGGAGAGGGGGCAGGGAGGCCATTCCAGAGGGAGGCTCCTGCCAAAGATAGAGATATACCCCCAGAATCTCTTCTTCAGAGCCAAAATCAAAACACACCTATTATAAGTCCACTTGAATGCCCCATCCACAAACATTCAACACTAATCAATGCTGCAAATCAGTCTTGTGGCAATAAGCCCTGAGACAGCAGGCCAATACCGCCCCAGGTAATGCCCCCGGGGCCTGTAGTAACAGGCCCAAGCATAGTGAGGGCCTTAACAAGACCCCGGGTACATTACTGTGGGCGGTATTGGCCCGATGTCGAGGGGTTTATAGCCATTAGTACCCCGGCCTGTTTGACCGGGATACTAATAGCATTTTTTTCTGCTTCGAAACTCTGCCGCGTAAAGAAGAAAAATGAAGATAAGTGGGTTTGGGAGGGCAGGGAGAGGATAGTTTGTAGGGGAGGGGGGCGGAGGGAAAAAAACGGAACTGAGTCCCCGGCGGGGGACGAAGGCAGCCTCCAGCCATGGGGAGGCTCGGAGCGGGGATTGCACCGTTTTGAACATCCTCATTGGCTAAGGGGCCACCATGCCCCCGCCGGGAACAAAAGGCACATAGTGCGTGCAAGGGATTCCCGGCCTGGTAATTCCCTGGCGAGGGCCAATCAGAATGCTTGTTGCATTCTGGTTGACCCTCGCCGGGTACTAATGGATAATATATGAGGGCTGCTGCAGGCAACCAATCAAAAAGGTCATCAGAACCATGCCGCATGCATACCAACATTATCTATTCCATTTGGGAGACACTAGTCCAGTCCTGGTCTAAACTTTGCATTCTGGAAGTTGTAGTTCTGGATTTCTCCTTTATAAACTCAGGCACCCAGAATGCAAAGTTAAAACTAAGGCTGGACTAGCATTGCCCAAATGGAATGCATGCATGTGGGTTGCTATGCCTTGATTCTGCTCACCAATGCACCCAAAAAGTGAAGGCTCATGCAGAACCTCTTACTCAATACTCTAAAGCACAATAACCACACACATTGCCCCTGAATCAGAAGCAGCTCTTATACTCCTATGCACCACATAGTTGTCAAAATGATCCATTCCGCTTTTAAAGGGTTTATCCTGTCCTGCTTTTTTCTTTGCTTTCTGGGACTTGTAGTTCTGCTTTTCCCATTATAAACTCAGACTATAAGTCCCAGAATGCAAAGAAAAAACAGGACTTGATACGCATCTAGAGATTGGAATGGATCATGCTAGCAACTACGGCACCACCATAGAAAATTATACACATATCTTTGTAACTTGCCTCCATCTTCTGCAACAATGTATTCTGTCAATGTACTGTGCCAAGAAGTAGTATAGTTTGAGGTGCGCTATATACAAAACACATGAACAGAAACATAAGACTGAACAAGGCTTGTCAGAAAAGCTTGCAGTAAAATAACTGATGTGACGATCACAAAAATTGCGCATTTAAGATGAAAAATCGATGCATGAAGTTATTTATTTATTGTTTGCTTGTTAGGCGCTTAGACGGGAAATAGATTCTGTTTCAAAGCACCCACAGCGCAGCAAGGAGGGGACATGGGATAGTAGTGCAATTAATTACAAGAAATACAGAGGGGAAGGGACGGCCAAAACTACTATGCCTTGTGAGTATTCAGAACGTGCAAGTGCAGGAAGAAAGAGGGCAGTGGGGTAGGTGCTGTGGTGTCTGTCCGTGAGGTGAGCCACAGATATAGTACACAGAATGGTAAGTGATATGCGGCCAGTTAACTTTTATGTGAAAACTTTCAATCAAAAAAACTTTTAAATATGCGTGCTGCTTGGATATAAAAAAAAAGATCTTGCTTCATGACTAAGCAGGTTAATTTGCTTCCAATGCATCATGGAACGTGGATCGAGGCATATTTCTCGTCCCTAGATGGCAGCAGCAACTCACAAATAAGCAGCCTATTGTAGATGTGCGTCCTGAAATAAAATAGCAATATGACTGGCTCAGCACTAACCACATGGTTCCTTTTCGATAGCCGTTCACATTAATTCCTAAAGCTTAGTACGCTTGTGATATTTCCTCCTTCACTTGCACAAGAAAAAAAGGTTATGAACTAGTCCATATTCGAGTTGTATCCGATAGCCCGACCCACAATTTGCAGCAATGCCTTCCAAACGGAGATTGCGTACATCATATTAGTACGCTACTGGTGCTTCTGGGTCCATCAGAACAAAGTAAAATACCAGCTATGAGCTGATAATATAATTCAATGTCTTTTTCTTCCTTGGGACAGCTACAGTGCCGCTGTACATTGTTAACTTTGCGCTCACGCCTCGCTTTTTAAAATGAACTTTCTTACATACAGCTCAGTGGCTTTTAAAAGGCTTTTACTTTTTGTGTTCCCCCTCGTCACTGGTTCCAGATTGCGCCTCGCTCGCTATGGAAAAAGAAAGTGGGTTTTATCTTTTTTTTCTGAATGAGCTCTCATCCCATTTGCCATGGTTGCCTTGTTTTCTGTTTTTTAAGTTTTGGATAGTAGGTGTCGCTTATGAGCCCAAACGATTGAATTGCCAGAGTACACGTAGCATCTTCCTGGTCACGTGTGTGGTCAGGTGGAATGGGAGGGTCTCGGAAGGCACAGGGAGCGCATTGCGTGAAAGTGGATTCAGGGCAAAGCCAGTTTAAGTTGGTAGATGAAGGAATACAGATGGTTCCAGGCCGCCTGGTGTCCGCACCCAGTTATTAAGTGTGGCGCTGCGTTGGGAGCTGCATATGGCATGAGCGAAAGGTCGAAATTGGCGATGAGTTACATTTGAACGCACCCACGAGTGCTGCGCACATCGGAGGGGGCATGCTGGCTCTGACCGTGTCGGAGCCGTGCAAGCCTTTAGAGAGAGCGGCTGTAAGGCAGAATCACTCAGAGTGCACGGGAAGGAGTTGCCTGCAGTGAAGATATGGTGGTTCAGAGCGGAGCGCTCAATTGCGAGCGTGAGGAGCAGCTTGCATGTGCAGCATGTAGAGACTGAGAAATGAGGGTGAACAATTCCTGTGTTCCACAAAAGCACTGGGGACCCCAAGCAGTTAACCACAAACAAAGAGAAAGGACAGGATGAGTCTGGATCTCCTCCCATCATTCAGAGTGCAAGGATACCCCGCTACACCACCAGTGCAGTCTTGTCACAGTACATATAAATCGAATAACACCTGGCATTCCCAAAGTTCGGGAAATTGTGGCAGCGCAACCAGCAGCAGAGCAATTCAGAGCAGTGTTGACTGATTGGGGACAATCCAGAATCTTATCATGTCTCCACAAGACCAAATTGCAGTGCCTGAATCACCACCCCCAATGCCAGAGGGTGGACTCCCATCGAGATTAAAGGAAAATGTGGTCATGCAGTTACTGGGCCATTTCGACATAATGGAGACAAGCACCTTGGGGCCCAGATGGAAAAGGTGGTTCAGAGACTTTGACGTATGTATACGGGCCATAGGGCCGTTAGATAACCAAAAGAAGCACAGCCTATTGTCCTTGGCAATAGGGCGTAATGTGAGGAATATTATGGATGAGCTCCCAGCTGACACCACAGACTCCTACACAGGCCTCAGAGACTCACTAAGAGAATATATTACTCAACATACCAACATGGACTACGAGCGACATGTGTTTCACATGACCAAGCAGAAGAAAGGCGAGTCAATTAACGCTTTTGTAATGCGCCTGCACCTGCGGATGAAGCACTGCAACTTTAACAATTACTCCAATGAAGAAGTCCTGAGATCGTAAATCATTGCAGGATGCGAATCTCCCATGATTCCGAAAACACGTCCTGCAGAAGCAGCGGTCCCTCGATGAGAGCCTGAAGTTGGCAAGGTCTGAGACTGCTCTTGAACTACAGGTGGAGGCCATAGGCAACATCAAAGTATCGGCCCAGCAGCTGAGACCGTTCACAAGATGACCACATTCTCGACACCACAACAGAACAGTGATCCTTTCTGCGACAGATGCTCTTATGAGTTTCCGTATGAAGGTATGTGCCCCGCTCCGGGTCAGTAATGCACAGCGTCTGGGGGAGAGAACCACTTCGTAGTGTGCCGAATGTCTCGCAGCCAGGCAAGAGGAGAAGGCACACAAGTGGGGACACCCGACCAAAAGACAGATGAGCCACACACCATAATGGGATGACAACACCGCATGAACCCCCACACCGATGTTACAAGGACCGAGGGGAAGAGAGTCATGTGCCCGACAAATCAATACTTGAATGGTGCACTCGTCGCCCCAGCGAAGACCCAAGCCCTACGTGAGATGCCTGATAGAGCAATCTTCCCCGGACAGCAGTTCCAGTTGTTCCTCAGTCAAAGAGGCGAGGAGAAGACAAAGACCCAGACAATCCACCCCAGAAGAATCAAAGAAAAGAGGGTATCTATACGCCCTGGCAAACCCCATGGCAAAATAAAACAGCCTAATTCTGCTACTTCAGATACAAGGGTTGTCGGCTGAATTGCTATTGACACAGGGACAACTGTAAATGTCATTAGCGAGGAAGTATATGGAAAGATCCCAAGGGCCCGATGCTCAAACCTGCAGAGGTGAACATATATCCCTACAGATCCAAAAGCTCCTGCCGTGCAAATGCTATTTCCTGGTTGAATGTAAATACAAGGGACAATCCAAGATGTTGCTCATACATGTGCTAGAGGCGGCCACAGTAAGTGGATGCATCCTAAATTTCAGGGCTGCCCTGGACATGGGCCTGATCCACATACTATATTGCCTCATGCTGCACACGTACATTGACCCAACTTACAAAATGGAACAGCTGTTTTCCAAACTATTCAAACGATTGAGGAAGTTATGAAATAGACAAATAAGTCCACACATCAACCCTGAGGTGCACCCAATAGCCCAACACTACTGGGGCATTCCAATAAACATGCAATGCAGGTAGAGGAAGAACTGCACAAGTTGCTTGAACAAGACATCATCTAGCCGGCGACTGGTCCCACTCCATGGGTCTCCACCATAGTCCCAGTCCCCAAGACAGGATCTGAGGACATCAGGATTTGCGCTGACATGCGCAGATCCACTGAACCCATGAGGGAGAGGCATCAAGTGCCAAGAATTACAGACATGATCCACCTGTTGAATGGGGCACACATCTTCTCCAAATTGGACCTGAAAGGGATATCACCAGCTAGAGCTGAGTGAAGAGTCCAGATATATAAACACTTTCATCACGCACTTAGGCTTGTTTAGATACAAGCGATTAAACTTTGGAGTGTCCTCGGCTGCCAAGGTTTTCAAGCGAAAATGTACAACATCATTAAGCACATCCCCAACTACCTGAACTACAGCACCCACAAAAGTGTCCACATAAGTATCCGATCTACGTTTGTTTCTGGGAATCGCTAGTTACTACACAAGGTACATACAAAATGTTGCATATGTGAGCGAACCCCTCTGCATGCTCACCAAGAAACAGGTGCCATTCGTATGGTATGGTCTGAACCGTGCCAGGAAGCATTCAAAATTATTTGATTGCACATCTCATCCACTGACAACATGGCATTCTTTAAAACAGCTTGAGAGACTGAGCTCACAGTTGATGCCAGTCCATTGGGGGTTTGGGAGCCATCCTGGCTCAAGTGGAACCAGAGTCACCAGACAAAAGACACATGGGGTCTCATTATGACACTGCTGGTCCGGAAACAAGGGTGCCGGTAAGCTCACTGGGATCGTTGTTTCCAGACCGGCATATTACAGGTGCCCGAGCAGCTGTGCCCGACAGGTCTGACCCTTCTGGGCACAACGGCCACGGTAGGCAGTCTGGTCACTGAAACACCGGCACTGTTAGCAAAGGTGCCAGTGCTTCAGTGTCCCCACCCCCATAGAGTCCTATTGGACTCTATGGGAATGGGGAATTACATTTTACCGGCACCTCACTTTCCGTGCCGCCGGAGCTGTAATCTCCCGGTGGCACTGGGAAGTCAAACACTGGTAAATATTTACTGGTCTGGCGGAAACCCGCCAGTAGCACCAGCAGGTTTATCCCCTGGACCCATAATGCGGCCCATAGTGTCATACACCAGCAGGAGCCTATCACATATGGAACAGGCATACTCACAGGCTGAGAAAGAGGGGTTGGCAGTCGTATGGGCCTGTGAGCATTTCCTTTATGGGAAGAAGTTTACCGTTGTGACTGACCATCAAGTGCTCCTGTTCATATTTGGATACCCAGAGGCAAAAATGCCTCCTTGAATTTGTGGGATGTTTTTATCCACGCATCCAAGCCCTACCTCAAAACTGTGCAGTACTGACATGGAAAACATCATGATGGCCAGAGCTTCCCAGAAAATGCACAGGGAAATGCATGAAGAATAGGCTGCCACTCATTTTTGCCGATGTTATGGGCACAGAAGGACACTGCCTAAAACCACCATTGGACTACCCACACAGTAGTCTGAAACCATTGGGAGTGGCAATGCTGATTGCCAAAAGCAAACCCATAACTGTTGGGAATTCATTTTCTTAAATCCCAAAAAGGGGTGCAGTACCAGTACTCACCACTATCCAAAAGCCGGCGTTTTAAAACAACACCAGATTTTACTTTTTGTATAAAACTGAATAAATGAACCCAAAGCAGGCCAAAGAAAGACTTACTGAGAGGTGGATCCAATGTAAAGTTATATTCTGAAGTGACTTGAAGGTTTATAACAAGACTGGCTGAGCTGTGGATTTCAGCAGTTTAAGTAAATTTGGACTGAAAGACACTAAAAATCTAAATGTTTAAATTGACTGAGTGACCTACTTTTGAGTGTCACATAGGTTTCAATTGTTTAAATGTCATAGTTTTAAACTTAGAATCAGCATTCTAGCTGCATATGTAAAAATGTTTAGTTTTATTTGAATGCAGAAAACTGGGGAACAGAAATGACATGTAGCTAAAAACTGGCTTAAAGAGATTCCAATTTTGCCTGGCAACTACCCCCCATCAGGAGTGAAACTTGAGTCACAGCTGTGTTCCCAGGCCTATCTGCCTTTTGCTGGCCACACTAAGGATATGCCATCTCTCTGATAATTGAATTAAGGGGAGCCCCCACAGAATACAGGAGCTCTGAACAAAGCCCTGTCCTGACTCAGGCAAATGTTTTATTGGCGGTAGTCGTAAATGGAGCTTCCTCCTGGAAGGACAGGGGAGGGGCACTGCCTGTGAGAGCAAGCTGGCTTGGCAGAACTGGAAAAACCAGAAATTCAACCTTGTGCTGGGGGGAAACCACACCCCTTTGGGGCCAGAACATAACTCTAAAAAGATGAATAACTCATAGTACGGACTTGTGAAAATTATTTAAATGATACCATAATTCTTGTGATTTTTCTGCCCATATTTTAAGACGTGTTAGGACCCGGTGGTATGTTCAGGGGGGTTTTAGCGGAAAAGAGGATATTACTCAAAATGTGTGCATGTGAAAAATCTGACACTTCATCAACTAATGTCCATACTCCTTGCGCACATGTGTGTAAATTTGGGTTAATGTCCGAAATTGCAAAATCAGTTAAAAAGTGCAAATATTGCCATTTCTGAATGCAAGCTCCCAGGAAGAGCAGAGTTGGAACAGGGGATACCTCCTGTGATATGTGCTGGGTGCATGTAATTTCAAACCACTGTGTAGCTATGAAATATGTTTTTTGAGCAAATATAGATTGTGTGTAAAGTTGACAGGGGTGGGTTCTCAGTATCATAAACAGACCTCATCATGATGACACTTCATTTCATTCCCCCAATCAAGTGGAAGCGGATGAAGTGGCCAATAATAAGTGGAGAGGGGTAGGGTCTAGTGATGCTGCACACACACCCATTTTAAAAACAGATAAAAGCAGACAGACAGGACAGATAGGGACCTTCAAATCCATTTGCTGCGGGACGCTCTGCTGGAAAATCCATACTTTACCTCCATCAATCTCTAGAGAAAGCTGTGCAGAAAGATCCAGACTTCAAATCTATCAATATCCAGAACCAGAAACTCAGACCAGACCAGCAGAGCAGAGCTGACCCAGATCACTGTGAAGAGACCCAGACCGAGACCGGAGTCCAGTCCAGAACCTGACCAGATCCGTGGCGAGGCATATTTTAAAAAATATATTGTGAGTACCTAGCAGACTGTGCAGAACCAATCTCTTAGTTAAAATAATATAATTCAATCCTATTTTAATCTAAGTAGAACTGTCTCCTAACTGTCACCTGTCATTTGTAAAGCTGTCACTTGTCATTTTCTAGTTGCAAGCTGCACTTGTCTTTTTGAACTTTAAAATTTCAAATCTGAAAAACGACCTTTATTTAATCGCTCATATCTCCGTGACTGAGACTTGCAGTAACTTTCCTCTGAAAGCTGGGAATCGTGGCTTTTTCTAGAAACCTAGAACCGCATTCCTATCCCCTATAGTTTTGCCGCAATCGTGAAAAACGCACTCGCGAAATTTACCGCGATTTGCCAATTTCTCCACGTGTAAAAATCTGCTGCCGCTTGCCTTCCGTTGCAAAAATTCGTTTGCAACCTGACAACCATTATAGAGCATTGCTAAAGTGAGCCTGGAATAATATTAACTTGATACCACTCACCCTGAACCTCCTAGAGGGAATTAAAAGCATTTTAGTATATTTTTCACTTCATTGCCAGCACATATAAAGCATTTTGGGCCTGTGTTTAAAACTCCGATCTGTAATCTAAGCTTGCTGGGGTGAACTGAATTACATTTGATTGCATTTCTGAGAACTGTGTGCTTTCCTTCCATTTCCTTGCATTGCATAAAGGGGGGAGGGGATTGCCAGAGAAAAGTGATTACATTGTTTTGTTGAAATCATATTGAGTATTTTCTGTATTGCATTTTTCATTCAACATTACATCCATCTGAACTTATATAAAGCATTCTCTACCACCTTCTTCTTCTGTTCCTATTCACAAGTGTACTAGTGCCAGATTCTCCGTTGTTAATCTTTATCATATCAGATTAAGTGTGATATCCAATTATTAATTTATGTGTGATATATATCTATATTGTTTAAATTCTCAAATATACCTTTTAACTTGCAAAACAGAACTACTTCTTGGCTCAGTGGGGTCAGGGGGATTCCAAGGGAGGGGTGTTATATAGGGGTAGTCATCCAGAACGCATGAACTGGACATAAAGATATATCAATAAGGGTTTTCATTCAGTATTCTAGACGAGGCGTTGACTTGGCTGTAGTGCTGAATTGAATCCTCTTACAAATTGCAAGATGCGGCCTCCGACTCCAGGACTATCAATTTTGCATTGTTCACAGGCCCGGCAAGGAAGAGAATCCAGCGGATTCCTATCTCATCACCCAATCACATCTGCTGCAACAAGCTCCAGAATTGCGGACCAGTTCATATACTAGGTGGTTCAAACAGCCACCCCTGAAGGGGTCGACTTCACACACATTGCACAGGAGTCGGAAAATGACCCTGCTATCCAGATTATCGTACAATGCCTACAGTCTGGAAGATGGGAACAAGTCAAACACACAGGGGAAAGTACCTGTCTTGAGACACAAAGAGACATGCAGGGGCTACTCCTAGTAAGGGAAGAACTGATGTGGGCTGAAGGAGGCCTGCTTTTAAAAGGAATAAAAATAGTGATACTTTGCAGTCTGAGGAAGAAGATACTAGAATTGGCCCACAAAGGACGCCGGGGCATAGAGTCCACAAAGAGGCTCCTGCTCCAAAAGATATGGTTTCCGTATCTGCATGCTCAGGCCGAAGCTCTGCTCCCAGATTGCCTCACCTGCATGGTCATAAATCCGCACACCAGAAATGAGCCTCTACGAATGACAGAGTTACCAGAGCACACCTGGGATGTAGTGGCCGTCGATTTCCTTGGACCCATTGCGGGAGGCAAACACATACTCGTGGCCATGGGCGAATACTCCCGTTATCCTGACATACAGAAAGTCGCCTCCACAGTGACCTATCACACCATCCGGCCCTGGATAGGATTTTCACGGCATATGGAGTACCACGAGTGGTCAAATCTGACAATGGTGCCCCATTCATGGGACATGATTTCGGGACATTCGCTGATTACATGGACCGTCAGACACAGAAAGATGATGCTGTTATGGCTTCAAGCCAACGGGACAGTGGAACACTTTATGAGCAATGTCAAACGAATGGTTCAGATTGCCGATCTAACTGGAGAGCTTGTGGAGAAGATACTCTATCAACTCTTGAGAGACTATAGAAATATGCTGCATAGCACCACATGGAAGACTCTATCCGAGGTCATGTTCGGAAGAAATATAAAAACTTGGCTGCCACACAACACACTGCCAGAGGAAAGATACCATGAAGATCAGGAGGTGAGGGAGCAAGATGCTCAGGCTAAGGCGTGCATGAAGCACCATGCTGATACCAGATGAAGGGCACAGGATGTGGATCATCAAGAAGGAGATGCTTTCGTAGTAAGGCAACCTCACACTCACACAAGGCAACGTTCAGCAGTGCCCCACTGACCGTCACCCAGATTAAAGGTTCACTGATTACGGCTGGGGACTGGCAGTGGCAGCAAACAAGGAACTAATCACATTTGCGAAGGCTACCCAAGACCCTGGGCAGTGAATCATGGAGAGAAAATGCAGAATCAAGAGAAGCGGAAGAACATTATGACAGTCATGGGGAAGAGTCAGATGGCGAGTTGTGGAGCCTGCCTGAACATTCCATCCCTGAGAGATCTCCTAAGGTTTCCACCGGATGACCTCAGTGAGCCAGGACCAAACGAAAGAGACTGATTGAAGAAATGGAGTAATGTTAACTTCATGGTTATAAAGGAGTTTGGGGGTTGTAGCAGGGGAGGTGATTCAGGGGAAAGGCAGTTTAAGTTGGTAGATGAAGGAATAAAGATGGCTCCAAGCAGCCTGGTGTCCACGCTGCGTTATTATGTCTGGCACTATGTGGGGAGCGGCATATGGCATGGACGAAAGGTCGACACTACAGCTAGGTAGAAATGGTATATGGGGATGGGTACAAAAATGATAGATGTTCTTTGATTATTTACCCAGCTATCGACTGCCCATGGCCATTCCCATCCATTCCCACCCAGTTCCTGCCCCTCCCTGCCCAAAACACCTCATCATGGGAACTGTTTGAGTTCACTTTAATCAAGTCTTGCCATCAAACTTTGCACTTGAAGTGCCTGCCAGTGTTTTTTCAAATCAGTCTTCTGAGAGTTAATGATTTAATTGGAAAAAATTTCAATTTACCAGGCCTGCCTTCAGCCACTCGATTTATTAGCACAATGCGTGTGTTTCAGTGAAGCACTGTTAAAAACAAACACTGAGAAAGCCAACAGTTTAGTCTTGTGTATAAGTATTAGGCATTTGTCACGTACTGCTATTATATACCTAAATACTCACACCATTTATCAGCTGTTACCATGGCCAGTTAATCCCACTTTGGCAGTGCCTGGAAAGTGCCTTTCCCATGCTTACAGAAAAGCCCAAACTGTTAGCATCGCCAATGCTTGTTTTCTAGGGTGACCAACCCATTTGATACCAAATCCTTATCAGAGAATTTCTCATCAGAGAATTTCTCCGGTTAACAGTCAATACAGCGCAGGCCGCATCTTCTGGAAAGCCTTGTGTAGCCAAGACAGTGTAAACATTAGCATCGCTTATTGGGTCCTAGAAAGAGAGATGGCTCACGAAAAAATTAAAACAAGACATGACAGTGTGAAAAGAGAATAGAATAGAATAGGAAGAGGAAACTGTATGATGGAGAGAAGGAATAGAAATTGAATATAAGGAATTCTTTGAAACGATAGATGCACCTAATTGTGTTCCCATCAGAAGTCATCATCACAGGTGCACTCTATTATTCAGCTTAAAAAGAGCTCCAATCTCAGGTAAAATGTATACAATACGTATATGAAGTAGTTTCAAAATCCCAGAAATTAACCAGAAAGACACAAAAGCTAGCACATATTTCCTTGAAATGAAGGAAACTCTAACATATTCATCATTTTGCACACTTAGCCATTCTGTTCTCCAACGTCCTTCTTCTATTTCTTTTGTATTTGACTTTGCAAAAATGTCTGAGTTTTTGGTTTGGACAATCTGGTTACTCTAGTTTCTTCATTCTTGGAAAAACATTCAAATTACATGTGCCAACGTCTTCGCCAAATTGAAAAAGGTAGCATTCTAACACGTAGGATAAAGGACCTACAGGCTGGTTGAGGCACTACAGCTTGTGCTAAAGTCCCTTACTTTGCTTTGCAGGAAGGTGGCTGTGAGGATATGCAAACACCGCAGTAGGATCAGGAACAAGGTCCTCACAGCACCGCTAGTGCAACATTTTGTAGAAAAAAAACACGAGCCTGAGGACCTTGTGTGGTTTGTTCTAGACCAATTGAGGCCCGACATCCATGGCTATCCGAGGACAAATCGTCTACTTAAACTGGAACAAAAATTGATCCATCACCTAAGAACCCACAAAGGTGAACTCAATGATGGAATCCAATGGTCTGCACTCCTGACCTGACAGAAATAGGAGAACAGACCCACCAAGGCAGTTATGCCGATTTTGGTAAGAATGGGATACCCAATGTTATTTCATGATGTCTAAATGTATATGCCCATGTTGGTAATAATGGGTGTTATAACTCTGAACTTACGGCGGATTTCATAGCTGGGAACCTTGTTCTATTTTGCCAGCACTGCGAGCCTTGACACGCTCTTGCTGGCTTCCAGCAACTCACTCTACTTTCTGGAGGAGGCGGAGCTTCTAAAGCACGTGACGGAGCACGTGACCTTATCGAGGCCTCTTAAACAGCCGTGGGCCGCCCGAACGGGGTGTGTTATAACTCTGAACTTACGGCGGATTTCATAGCTGGGAACCTTGTTCTATTTTGCCAGCACTGCGAGCCTTGACACGCTCTTGCTGGCTTCCAGCAACTCACTCTACTTTCTGGAGGAGGCGGAGCTTCTAAAGCACGTGACGGAGCACGTGACCTTATCGAGGCCTCTTAAACAGCCGTGGGCCGCCCGAACGGGGTGTGTTATAACTCTGAACTTACGGCGGATTTCATAGCTGGGAACCTTGTTCTATTTTGCCAGCACTGCGAGCCTTGACACGCTCTTGCTGGCTTCCAGCAACTCACTCTACTTCCTGGAGGAGGCGGAGCTTCTAAAGCACGTGACGGAGCACGTGACCTCATCGAGGCCTCTTAAACAGCCGTGGGCCGCCCGAACGGGGTGTGTTATAACTCTGAACTTACGGCGGATTTCATAGCTGGGAACCTTGTTCTATTTTGCCAGCACTGCGAGCCTTGACACGCTCTTGCTGGCTTCCAGCAACTCACTCTACTTCCTGGAGGAGGCGGAGCTTCTAAAGCACGTGACGGAGCACGTGACCTCATCGAGGCCTCTTAAACAGCCGTGGGCCGCCCTTGCGGCGTTAAGCCCGGTAGGAGACAAGGCCACTGGCTGTTTTGCGGCTGTTTGGCGCGTAGGCGCGTTAACCTCTGAGTCTTACTATTGAATGTGGAGTAAAGGGTAAGCCCGGCCGCATAATTAAGTATCCTCTTTATGCACAGTTTATGGGAGACTGTGGGAGATTACAATCTCCTTTGATCCCTTACTCAGAATTAATAATCTTTTATATAGATTTTTTAACTTGTCTTGCATTCAATTGACTGCTGAGTGATTTGGTCCCGCCAAAGATACTAGCTCTTCTGGCTATTTATCTTTATTTTTTCTCCTGCAACTCTACTGAGCCTATATGCCGCCTAAAGCACGTGGGGCAAAAGCGCACTACAACTTACGAAAAGGCAGGACAAATCACCCCTACATGCCTAATAACAATCCAAGAGGTGGGGACAGTTTGAAATCGCCAGCTAACGCCGGAGGTACCATTCCGGAGTTATTTAAAAAGATCTTACCTGTATGCACTGACGAACAAACTGAGGAGACACTTCCGGCTACACATAACGCAAGCCGACCACTGGATGTTACATCCCTTGACGACATTGACAACAATTCGTTATTGGATTTATGCCTATCTATACAGAAATCTATGGCTCCTCCACCTCATTTAGGAGAGCCGGGGATTAATGAGATGGGGACTATCAAGAAATACGCAAGTATAACAGTGGAGGCCCAAGTGTTACAACCTGCTAATTCTACTCAGAGAACTTTATGCTCAGGCCGACTGTCTGAATCACCAAACTTATTGATTGACTTAGAAGAGTCAGGGCAAACTAAGGACGATCAACCTAGTGAGCTTTTACAGCTAAACTCTGCAGCCATTGCAGAGATGCAGGCGTCCTTATCCTCTCTCCAATTTGCCCTAAAAATTCTCCTCAAATTATGTGGAAGAATACATGCGAATACAATCTTACAGCTGAATCTTCCCGCTCCGGATCTAGATTATGAAGTAGGCCCTGAAGAGGTAAAGGAGCCTCAGATCCTATCTAGTCCAATTAACGATGAGGGGAACGAACATCCGACAAATGAAGGAAACACTCATCTGACTAAGAAACAGCGTAGAATGGCGAAAAGAGCTGCCTTAAGAAATGTTCCGGCAGAGGTGGCTTCTCCACTCCCAAATACAGTAATTCCACAACAGAAATCCAAAAAGGCAAGAAAAAGGGCACTAAAAAGAAAGAAAAACCGAAATAAAGGTCCGGGTACACTCACTAGCTGGATATTGGTGGAAAAATCTAAAGAAATTTCAGCCGTGAGTAATGCTAGCCAAGACTCTATCCTTATAGAAAACCATTCTATTGATAATCAGTTTTCTACCCCTCATAGGAACCACCCTAATAGCACATTTGAAAGCATGGATGCTGAAAGTGATACACCGGTTCCAGCAAGGAAAGAGAATAGAGAAGAAAATAAGATTTGCATTGTGAAGAATCTGAACCAGCAATGCCATGGCAAATGGCTTTCACGTACAGGCATGCTTGAGAAACTTCATCTAATACCTCAATTAAGAGTTATCAGATCTGAGGATTTCTCTTTTGTAGAGCCTCTATGTTCCACTAACCCTAATGTGACAGCGCTGCATTGTACGGTCCTGGCCTCGGCTCAGCTGATTCGTAAACATAGAGTTAACTTAGCGCAAGTAGGCTTGGGGGTAGACGTGAATCCTGATGATGTAGACCCTCTGATTAAAGAAGTTCCCAAGCCTACTAAAACTGACAATAATACTAAACTACCTCCTCTTACTGGGAACCGAGTGCAAATGAGTGACATTCAGAACACTCTGAAATGGCTTGCAGAGGCCTTGCCCTCGGTTATAAATAAACCCTGAACTTGCTCATTGCTATCCTGGAACACCAGGGGATTCAAACATATTACTGTAACTAATGGCTCGCTATCCTTTATTATGAATTATTCCTTTTTTCTATTACAGGAAACCTGGCTAACTGCACCAATTATAATAGACGGGTATAAGTTGTATCATACTTTTGCTAAAAAAGGCCAAATGGGAAGACCTTTTGGGGGACTGATGATTGGTGTAAGTAAAACTATAACATCTAATGAAATTAATACCGATCTAGAGGATAACATTAATGCGGTGGAGGTGGTTATACCGATCAAAAATAATCAGATGAAACTCTTGTTGGTCAATGTTTATAATCCACACGATGCGTCAAAGAGTGATCTAATACAAGATAGATTACATGATCTACTTACTGAGTGGACGAATGAATGCCAAAATAACCTCTTGGTCATTGCTGGGGATTTTAATTGTTCTATTAAAGGGGATGGTGGTACAACTAACAATAAGCATTTACATCCGTATCCCCTCATGTCTCAGAATTGTAGTGATGAAGAAGGGGAGAAGTGGTTATGTTTTATGAAGAGCTGGGACTTGGAATGCCTAAACGGTCGAACTATGAGTGACCGACCGGGACATTATACTTGGAAAGCAGGTGTTGCTCGCCGCACTCCTGATTATTGTTTTATTAGCCCGGAGGTGGCATCCCTGGTTAATGACATGGAAATAATAGACAACGATTGGAGTGATCATAGCGGCCTGAGTTTAAGTCTGAAATGTGATTCTCTATTTCCTTCAACAATAGCGACAGGAAGCTTGTTGGTTAATCATGCTGGCTCACGATTAATATGGTCTGAGAAAAACATGTCTAAAGCATGTCATGATTGCGGTGAATGGGATGCTGATTATCACACCATGTTTGTTAATCTCTCAATAGAACACCTTGAAGGTTGGATTTATAATTTTACGGGAAAATATGCTACAAAAAAATCTTTACTTGTTATCAGAGAACAGGGCTCTAGCGAGGGCTATGATAAGACAATTCGAGATGCCAAACGTACTCTGAGAAGGGAGATACGCAGAATCAGAGCCCACTCCCATTTAATTATGGATATACATATTGAGATCAGAGAGATAAAAAATAGGTATAGGACATGGTTAAAACACTGGAACAGATCGAAGAAATTGGCAAATTGGCAAAAAACCGTGAAGACTATTTGCTCGAGAAATTCCCGGAATATCTGGGCACTTCTAGGAGAAGCTAGGGGGAGCAGGGTAACCCCCCAAATAAACCCGATTGATGCTGAGGAATGGGTTTACTTACTGGAAACACGTAATGGTATGCCAGCAGTTAACCCCGAAATTTTTCCAACCATCTCTCAAGTTCCTAAGCCGTTCCCTATTTACCTAGAAGACCTGATAGGTAAGATTGCTAAACTTAAATCTTCCCGAGCCCCGGGGCCTAACGGTCTCTCCAACCTACTTATGAAGAGTAACCCAGTTTTCTGGGCTAACTTTCTGAAAATCCTCTTTGAAAAAGTTCTAAAAGAGGGGATAATACCTGAGACTTGGCAGAGAGCAATTTTAGTGCCAATTTTCAAAAAATGCAATAGATCTGACCCGGGCAATTACCGCTTGCTATCTATGTTAGATTGTTCTGGCAAATTATTTGCCTCCTTACTGTTACAGAAATTACAATCTTGGACCGAAACGGAAGGGATTCTGGACCGCTTTCAAAGCGGATTCAGACCTGGATACTCAACTACTCACCATCTTTTCATCATGAATAGTCTTAGAGATAAAGCCCTACTTCCTAATAATCCGCCTCTGTATGCCTTATATATAGATTTTAAGGCAGTGTTCGACATGGTTAATAGAGAGAAGCTATGGAGGAAGCTTAGGAGGCTGGCATGCCCTGAAGACCTGCTCTATTATTTGCAACTCCTACATCATAACACCACAGTCCAGTTGAGGCTTGATGGAAGTGGATCTACAACTAGGGTGATAAAGCAAACAAGAGGGGTGAAACAAGGCTGTGTTACTGCACCCATGTTATATAATCTGTTCGTCTCCGATATGCCAGAGTGTATTAGAGAGGTGAGTAACTGCCCTCCCAAGGTTGGCTCCCAACATTGCTTAATCCTGGCGTATGCGGATGATGTGGTTATTTTTGACCACACATTTAGTGGTATTCTACGCTCGGCTGAGCGACTTTGGGAGTATGCGGAGGAGAACGAACTCACAATCAATCACATGAAAACAGAGTTGATCCTCTATAGTCATGGTAAAGTGAGCAGCCCTAGAATGATTGTAAGAGGACATGAAATTCAATATACCCATAGCTATAAATACTTGGGAGTAGAATTCGACTCTAAGGGAAACTCCCAATCATGTGTACAATCCCGCAAAATAAAAGCAGCGCAACTTACCTCTATGATATATCAGTTCTCTCGTAAGAAGAGTGGATATTCCATGTGGGCACCTCGCCAACTTTACGTCCAATGCCTGATACCCATGGTAATCTATGGACTGGAAGTCCTGGTTGGCCTCAATCTGGACTGGCTACAGATATTGGAAGGACGTTTTTGGTGAAAGCTGCTGGGATTGCCACCGGGAATACCAATGGCGATACTAAGATTAGAGCTGGGTTTACCCTCTTTAAAAGCTCTGGTCTTGAAGAAAAGAGCCGAGATCTACATTAGGCTGCATACTAATCCGACTAATCCCCTTCTGATAACCGTGAAAGAAGACATTGTTAGGAATAAGCAGGCTCGTTTTGTGAGAGAAATGAATGCTCTATTTGAGATGATTGAGTGGACCCCTAACTGGGAAGACAATTATATAAATCTAAAGTCCCAAATGGTAGAACGACTCAAAATTTGGGACTGGCAAGATAATTTTAGACATCTTGCGAGCCTCCACAGCTACGGGTTCATAACTCATGTTTTATATACCTTTAGAAGGGCACAAGGATATCTCAACCTTTGCCCCTCGGATAATCTAAGACGCTTCTTATTACTCTTACGTATTAACCATCTACCTGTCCTAGCGGTGTTGGGCCCTGAAAGGGCCATCTCTAAAACAGAGCGTTTTTGCAGGATATGCAAGAATAAAGATTTATTGGAAACTGCAAGACACGTTCTTACACTATGTCCCAGTTTGGGTTCAACCTACATAAAACATTATAGCAGATATGTACATAATCTTGACCATATTAAGTCCAAAGATTTTTGGCTAACATGCATTAACACCTTGAATCCTAGCCTACATTTGGCCCTATATAGAGTATGGTATACAGTTAAGGGAATACTTGAAATTTGAAGACTAGCCAATTTCTCTCAGTATCAATAAACAATAAACGAGTGATTATATGAAATTACATGAAATTGCATGAAAGTTATCTTCAGGATATGGCCTATGAAATTTGTAATAAAACTGAATATGATTTTAAGTGTTTTCCCACTTTTAAATATTGAACTGCTGTTTAAATTATAAGAAGAAAATATTATTCTGTTGATTTATGTGTAAAGTTTTTGTTTTAAAAACTGTATCACATTAAAAATAAAATAAATAAGTAATAATGGGATACCCAATGCTATGTGGGGTGAAATATACCCCGGGATGTCAGAAATACAGAGGCCAGAGTCAGTTATGAGGGCTCACCAAAATACAAGGCCAGCACAGAAATGAGGTCTGACATAAGGCCTATGGAACCCAAATCAAAAGGAAAGAAAGTGGGCCTAAAAATCTGAAGATGCTAAAATGTGCGCAATGCTTTTCTGGAAGGAAAAGGAAGACTTGTGGCTGACAATCTATGGAAAGCTGCACCCACACATATGAAACAGCATTGCACAGTATCTTCATTGGCATACCAGAATTGTGCTCCAAGCAGCTGAAGTGAAACAAGGCCTTAGATGTAAATTAAAAAAAAGAATGTAATTTACGTTTTTCCATCCAAACTGACAGGATGCCAAGCAAAATGCCCACCAAACTTTCAAGCTTGTGCATGGTGTTCTCATGTACAGGTACCATTCAGAAGTAATATGCATATACTGTTAAATTGTATGCCTTAGAAGATGTCATTTAAAAGCAATTGTGTGTGAGTTTCAAGGGCCATGTGCTGCTGGCCATTTCTTCAGTTGTGAAACTAAACTCCAGGACCTCCCTCTGAGATTCAGGCCTGGTTGTCTTCATTCATCAGTACCCTTCTTTAAAAATACAAGTAGGAAAACTGTTTAGATCAGAAATGCGGTGAAGGCCAGATAAAGTCAGGACTGTTCTGCAGAACTATAAAACATCCATTAGGGCCTTAGGCAGCTCTGCTTACGTCACATGCCTAAAGAGAAGAAATTAAACTTAAAAAAAGGTGGGGGCCCAGCAAAGGAGGAGTGAAACTGCACCTTGATTTAAAATGGAAGAAACACATGTTATTGCATAAAATTGACCGCGTACATCGTACAACGGTCATTCCAGGCTTTTATTAAAGGTGACAGTCAACCCCTTCTAACCATGCTAAAACAATTTTGGTGCGATACACAAAACTAAAGTTATTAATAAAAATGTGATTTGGGCATTCCCTTGATTACAAGAGATGCGAAAGTTGGTAAAAGCATGACAGTAATAATTAATATGACGCCCGTTTGGTGGCAGATTTTTCACTGATATGGTTCCTGAGTAAATGAAGAAAAACGGTATCTCTGCACAAGAAAGGCGTGCGGAGTCCAGACTAGTCTTATCTGATTCACCTTAAAATATAGTTCTCAAAAATGTATTCTTACATGTAAAGATTTGAAAATGCAGGGTACTTGCCATGTTGAGATATTTTGTGAGCTCAATGCAGACCGAGCCCATCTGTCAAAGTGGGATAATGAATCTTTCTCCTCCGATAGCTACCCCAAAGCACTCCCCCATCCCTTTGTCCTGTCAGCACACAGGTGGGAGGGGGTAGTGAGAATCATGACAAGTTAGTGATGTAATATGCCCTATAAATAATCCAGTTAGCATCAGAGCTGGACTTCTTCCACTAATTACAAGAGGTGACCTGCTGCCGAAATCTGGCGAGAAACATCCCAGCAGAGAGGCCTAAGGCTTGAATTGGAGACAGGAACCAGGAGACATAGAAACTGATTGGGACCCTTTGGAGGACTCAGAGGAGATCCTGGACTGACCCCCTTGCTGTCCCAGGGGTATGTCTTGATTCTCTCTGATGCCCAGTGCCAGGCCTCTCCTGTAAGTAAAACTGCCCAAAGTCCTAGATTGTATAGACCCTATATTTTTCCAGCATTGCTTTAGTTATTTCCCCATTGAAATATCCTGTTTGTGTAGATCCCTGGCATATTTGTCTAAGTAAATAAATGAATTCCCCTATTGAATTCACAGGATCTGTTTTGTTGGCATTCAAAACCAACAATCTTTTTCCCAGTGTGTTGTGAACCGTTATAGACATTCCCCATTGATGCCTTTCAGTTTAAATCAGAAGGCAAAGCCTGGCAGTGCCTTTACATATGCAAGGTGCAAAGCAAAATTGCCCCTTTGCACCCATTGTGCTCTGACCAAAAGTCCATAAGCCCCAACAGTTCTTTGTAGGTGTGGCAAAACTACATTTCCCATTTGCATTTTCTTTCTTACATTGCAGCTGTGCTAAATATCCCAAAATCGATTTTCCCATTCTGTTCTGATAAAAAAAAAAACCAATGCCCTGTATGTTAGGTGTGGCAAAATGAATTTCCATTGCTTTTCTTTCTTTCATATTGTTTCCATGAGTAAGACCCCAAATCCGATTTTCCCAGTGTGTTCCCACTACCTGCCACTGCCTTCCATTCAAAGAAATCAAGCCTAATTGATGTTTGGAGGGTGAGGGTTGCTTGGAGAAAGCATAACCCAATCTGCAATCACTCTGTGTATTGAATTGTTCTTCTGTCTTGGTGGGGGATTTTAAAGGAAATAATTGTGTCTGCATATCTCTGTGTTGGTGCTTTACGGAAGTCAATTTTGTTTTGTGTTGCCACAGCTTCGGTGGCTGATGATAATCTGTTTGTCAAATTTGATATTAATTAATTAATAAATATATTGGAAGACACACCGGCCTGGTTCCTAGTGCATTGTGGCACCGGGTACTTTTTGAGGGTTGGTGCGAGAAGTGTTGGAGGCCTTAACATAGTGAACATGAACAAAAAAGAATTCAAAGCGCTTTATTGTGCGCCACATTCACTGTGGGGGGAAGGAGCTCCCTGACTTGGGTGTGACCGTGTAATAAACCGTGACAGCTACTTCATGACAAAAAGGTTATAGCAACATTTTTTAACAGCCATGGCCACTGAATAGCAATCTTCTTATTTCATAGAACTCTGCCAGAAATTAATATAGGTATTTACACGGGAGTGCTAGATACCGGCTTCACATATGGCATTACTCATCCACTCCAAGATGGTGGACACAGAAAACGTTGCCGACAGCATGCACCAAAAAAGTCATGTGACCCATTCCTGCACGGAAGCAGGCCCCTTGGTTTCGCTTTAAACTAAACGTCTCGCCACAATCGTGTGCAGAGACAAAAACCAGAGGGAGAAGGAAAGTTGCATGCCACCAAATCCCCCACGACTGGCGGCAAATTTGCAAATTGGTACGTGACTGCCATGCCCATGAGCAGGTGACTCTAGCAAGCACAGCGGGCACGATGGACAGGGGAATCCAAGGCAGTACTTTTGGACCGCTACAAATGCATGGAATGGGCTGCTCGTTTATTTATTTTTCAGATGTTCAAGTTGGGAAAGAAAGTTGTCCTGTCCTCAATACATGCTGTCTAAGCGGCATGACAACAGGAATTTAGTGGCAAACATGCAGATGCAGAACTGGAGTAGAAAGGGCAGCTGCAAACCTGCTTGTTCTTAGGTAAGAGGTCACACTTTTATTTAGGTAATGCCCCGTAGATTGCAGGAAACACAATAAATGAGGTATCCAGTAACATTTTCGAATGCACATTTTCGAATGCCTTTTTGTTGGAAAAAAATGTCGAAAAAGAAAATTCCGAATATAACTTTATAAACATTTTTTGATTTAGTTAGTTAAAAAAAGGGTAAACAAAAAAGGGGTTGGGGGAAACCCCCCCCATTAAAAAATACAAAAAAATGTGGGCATTTTTCATTCGAGAAAAAGGAATTCGAAAATGTGACATTCGAAAATGTCACTATAAACCAATATAAGAGGCACTGTGTCTTTTCACAGGTTGGCCTTGGCTTCCATCGCTCCGACCTGAGTGTTTACAAACACACTAGGACGTGATAGCTGGCTGTTGTGACCTGGTAAGAACAACAACGAATAAAAGGGTGGTCACGCACATATCCGCCCATTTTCACTGACCCATAATTAGACACTTGCACTATAGTTTAGGGGCCACGGTCCACGGGCATGGTGGCACCTCTGGGGTGCACCAGTGGTCCACACTTGGTACTTGACATGGGCACAGGCTGTGGGGTTTTTAACTCAATTCAGAGATTGGATGCTAACTGGAGGGCACAGCATGCAGAATGGTATCTACATGTACAGGTACTGTGATACAGAAAGATGGAGAATGTGACATCCTTTTGGTGATAAGTTACTCCTTTATTGACAGAACTCGACCGCTCTACACAAAGTGGTGTTCTTTGGCCCTGATGAAAGCAGCAGTTTTGTGGAAATATATTGACCTCCCAGACGAAACTCGAGTTGGCTTTTATTAAGTGACGCATCTTTTTGAAACATACGTCTGTTATTTATGAACTGACATGCTCGAGGGGTGGATTCGCTCACCACAGGCTTAGACATTTTTGGGTCATCTACTTGGCTTTGAGCCAGGACCAGACAGAAATAGCCACTTTCATTGTTTTTGTTCATTTTTGTTTGTTTATATACATTTTGCTTTTGTTGACATGTATGACCTCATGACAGATAAGCACTATAAACTTATTTTAAATGAATTAAATAACATTAATTTGGTTAAAAAATTAGATTTATGCATGTAATTTGGTTGTGCTGTGGTCCAAAAGTGAATCCGGTTTGCAAGTGTTTGAAGCCAGACACTAAACAGCAAGTCCAAATGAAGCTTTCATTATTAAGATGTGAAATCTGTCAATTTCTTATTAACTTATATTCATTTAATTAAATGACAAACCGCTTTACAGTCATTACTTATTGAATTGCTGTTATTAAATGACAGACCACCCATTTGTTGGGATAATAAGTTATTTACTACACATGTAGCTGTACTAATATTTTCTGAACAAGCTTCTCTCAATGCACCCTGTTTTTCAGAAACCAAACCCTTTGAAAGAGTGGGTCTGAAGCAGCGTACTTATCAATGATCCTGTGTTTCTCCACTGCTTTCCCCTGGCCTTGCAGAATCGTATTTTCACAACAGGCATTCTACATGGGAGCTACAATTCATGCGCGCGCGCCCCCGCTGTGGAGCAGGGAATGTCGTATGATTGAACAAATGGATGAGATGAATTTTAGTCTCCTTCCTCAATGTTAGTTACAGAGACGTGTGGCGAGAAAATAATATTGGAAAATACATGGAGAATGGAGTGCTATAATCCAAACTACGTTCCCCTAGGAACAAAATTGAACCGTAGGTGGGCAGGGAGTGGAGTCTGAGTTGTGAAGGGGCGTGGCTTGATGTAAGGAGCGATTTTTTCAATTTTGTATACTCTCTTCATAATCACTGGCTGCTTTTGCTGAAGGTGCATCACAGCCGTTAGGGTAACTCGCCCTACTACCACCTGCACCTGAGGAGGAGCGATGAATAGAAAACAATGGTTGTGCAGAGCTTTAATACTGTCCAAGAAAATGATCTTTAAAAAATGGAAGAGTTCAGATAAGCCACTGCACGAAGAATGGACACATGGGATGGTTTCATTGTAAGCAAAGGAAAATGTGTCTTTCATACGGAACAAAATCTCTCGATGAAGATAATACAATATGGGGTCCATTTCAAGATTTATATGTGTGAAACGTCTTTATAATATTCTGTGTATCTTTTGTTCTAGTTTGGCCAACCATTTTTACCTTTATTCCTTCCCTTCTTTCCTTTCATCTTTGCTTTATTTTTCTCCTGATTGTTTATAAGAGCACCAGGGGACCAGTCCGGTGGTGATAGTGCGCGGTACAATTATCCTTTAAGATGACATCACTGATGACATCACATGTGCATGTAGTTTTAATAGGAAGCATCTACAAGGGATTGTTATTGTAATAGTGGCAGAAAACTATGAAAGATTATTGGAAGAACTATCATGAGATAAGTAGGTAATGGAGGAATGCATTGCTATACACACACCATTCTATTACACACTTCTTCACTGTACATGAAGGAACTTATTTGCAAATGTAGCCATTGTGTGCGCCATGCCTCATGGAAGTGTAAGCTTCTAAATCTTTCCATGTTACATAGTGAAATCATGAATGCATTTGTTTTAGAGTGTCGGGTACTGTGAAACATGTAAGAAGTAGCTACCATTGTCTTTATAACTACATAATTGCACTACTGCACAGAAACCATAAAGACACCACAATGCATACAAACATGATCATATACAAGGTAATTAAAGTAAGCTAAAAAGGAGCAGTATTACCAGAAATTGTTCATAAAATAATTGATTATCTTCATGCACAGAAACCAGTGCTGTGTTTTACGCTTTCCTCTTCCCCTATATGTGTATGTATCTTATGATGTGAGTGAACGGTAATGAAAGTAGTGTAAGAACATATGAGCAGTGTGCTGTACACAAATGTAGAACCTTTTGAATTGTTTGTTCCTGTTAGCGAAGAAAAGCACCTGGTCTACTTATGGTAGTGAACAAAACAGAGGGACCCACACATGTGATGTCATGAATGAGTTTGTGATGGCATCTTTGATGTCATGGGTGTTAGTCCTTGCAGTGCACACTGGTGGCACGAGTTATGGTTGCTTAGCTTACCATAACTGTTGAATTACGGGTTTTTTTGGTTTCACCTGTAACCATAACGTCCCTGTAACAATGTTTTTCCATTGAATTTCATAGGTTTTTGCTAGAGCAACTTAACCATAACGTCCCTTTAATAATGTTTTTGTTAGTGAATTTCATAGGTTTTTTAATAGGGCACTGTAAGCAGAATGTTCCTTTAGCGTAGCGTTTTCTTTAAAGAAGTTAGGTATTTGGTTCGGCAACATAACCATAACGTCCCATTAACAGTGGTTTGTTACTGATTCCTTGGCTGCCCTCATCATAAACGTGTGGAAAGGGGAAATTGTCTGGTGTATATATCCATTTGCGCTAACCCTTACTGTTCCAAATACTGTTGGTCTATCATAGCAATTACAGATGTACATAGTAAATGTTTAGTGTGTCAATAGGCTCTCTTTTTGTGTTAATAGTGGATGATAAATCTGTGCCGCACACTACTGGGCGAGATGACTACAGATGAGCAATATGGAAGTTTCCTAGGGAGACTGCACCTGGTTGGCGTATGTGCAACCACACTGCAAGTATCCATAGGACTCCATTAGTGACCGCATGTCCGCATCTTCAAATGCACTTTTAATTAGTTGTGGAAGCACACGTGTTTCTGTTCCACACCTAGACCCATGCATAGGTCATCCACTGTATGCTGGTAACACCGCCCCTGTTGCCAGCCCTACGAAATCATGCAGTAGGCTACCGCTTTTAAAGAACTGCTGCCGACTTCGTGGGAGGCTCTGCAAACTTACCAATGTGTGGCTAAAGCACGCCTAACTGTATAACGGCCACTGCTAAACAAGGAACAGCAACCTGCAGTGTGACGTGGGCTTGTTAAATGTCGCATTACTTTGATTTATTTGCTGCTTGCCCTTCTATCACCCATGAAACCGATACATTTTGTCTGCACTCAGCAGTGTGACGGAAAGTATCAAGAGGTTGCCTGCCGGACATACAGTTGAAGTAAACATGTAACTGCAGGTGGGAAAGTTTGTAGTAAGTCTGCAAAATGGCAAAGCTGGTGAACCTTCCTCACGCACATACTAGTGAATGTAAAGGCAAGTAAGGAAACAGCAGAATATGCAGAGCGCAAAAAATCTTATTGGTGGTTACAAAAGCGATGTAGCTGCATGAGTCACACACAATAAATGGCTTCCTGCTACACGTAATGAAGCTCTGTTTCGCATTGTTGTAAACACTCTTGTTTTCCACAATGTATGTATATCCGTGATAGCTAACCTTACCACTAATGGCGTACCATAAACTGTTTGTAGTGCATGCCACAACAACTGAAATGAAAGCACAAGGGACCACTGGACAGGCTACCGCCCTTCCAATAATTACGTGGGGTACTTTCATGTACAGCATTTGCCATATCTGCTCCGGACAACAAGAGGGGCACTCCTGTAGGGCAGCAGAGCTGTAAAACAACCTTTGCTAACCATATGCCATGCTACAGACTCTTACCCGGCAAAGGGAATTGTATTGTGCATATACTGCAACGCGCTACTGTGCAGAGGGAAGGTACTTGGAAGTGCATGGGAACGTTCCCTATGGGAGCATTACAATGACTGCTGCCTATGTAGTTGAGGGCCACCCAATAATTCCGTCTCCCGGCACGTCCCCTATAGTATCCATACAGGTTCTGCCCCTTCAGTACCTGACCTTTCCTGCCGTTCCATCTATGGCATGTGTGAGAACACCATAATAAATGAAAATGAACTGGAAAAGGAAAAAAGGTAAATAAAGAATGCACCTTTCCTAGATCAACAACTGAATTGGCAAGGCATGCATGCCGGGCAGGAGGCGTGGCAGTGTGGTAAACACTGTAGTTCAATCGGTTAGAAAGGGGTCGCTGTACAAAGAGGTTTCTTTACATGTTGCAGAGCGTTTTCAAGAGAGTCAGTGTCCAACACGTACTACAAAAAAATATCATTACTTTCAAGAAGGGCAGCAAGCCAATTTAGATGGCGTGTGCAGAAATCGGAATAGCAGGCATAGAAAGATGAACGTTATAGTTGGGGATAGGTATTTGTGTTGTCAAACGTCATATTCGCATGGGCGAAGTATGCCAAAGGCACATGTCGAACAAAGGCACACATACACTTCTTTGCAATGTACCACGCTGTCTGAATTCAAGGACCAAATAGGAAATTACGCTGCCACATTGGTGGCTGCATAATGTGATAGAAACTTATGCAAGACATCGGAAACAAACGCAAGTGATGAAGGATGCACTGGGCAAGTGCATCCTTCATCGCAAACGGCTCTCAAATCCGTGCATGTTGTGCAATTTTCCCTCTACATGAACAATAATGTCAGCATGATTGCATGTCACTAGAGAGTCACACAGCGAAACCAAAATCAGGCACTTCATTGTAGGTACTCCATAGCACTACACATGCACACTATAGATTGCAAAATGAGTAGCTACCGCACAGTTTTTCCATTCACTTTTAGTCAATGTTTGTCAGAATCCCCTGAAACCCACATGCTCTGCCTCGTGAAACACACAGCCATAACCGCACCCTCTGCATTTCTGTCGACAAATACACGGTGTAGCACAGTCTCTCCGTACACACCACACCCACAAACTTTATTGCTCAATCCCGTAGCCTTTGCAGGCCCATTTCTATGGCGTCATCTTCAAAAGGGGCGTATGTAATACGTGCCACCCTGCAACTATCGCAATATTCACTGACTTTTCGTGCTGTGCATGCGCAGGAGTGGGGGAATAACTTTTAACCAGGGGAGCGGATGTCCTTAGTTGTGGTGGCTCTTAAAAGAGCCTTTGGGTGGCATGATTTCTTTTTTTTTCTTTTTTTTAATGGTGCTTCCCTAGAAACACTTATTTTGTGATTTTCATATGTAAATGTGTGTTTTCGACGTCAGCTCACATTCTAACAATAGGGTCTTCAGTGCAGTTTGAAGATTGTGAACAACATTTCATTGCCACTGTGTGACAAAGACATGCCACTTGCCTTGAAAAGGTGTATGTATCGCGAACCAATGTTCTCATTCTCACAGGAGAACATTCCAGCAGCACTCAAGAAATCACACATGCTTCTGTTGATGAGACACCTTCCGGCCTCTCGCTGGTGACAGGAATCATTGGAATACTTCCACACTATTCTCAGGGGTATACATGAGAAAAGCACCTTGGCAGTAGGAAAAATGCACTGCACTGCTTTCATCATAATCTTCAGTTGACTATACACACAGGAACAAGGCATGTAACACAAAAAGAAGGCTCAAAAGTGTACGATCACAAAATGTACAGTTGCCGAAGAGGCCACGCGTCGACATTCTACAAGCAGGCTGCCGAAACAGCACGATTCGAGACTACACCAGAAAGCGTCCACTCTCTACAAACCGAAATGGCCAGACAAGTCTTCTTGGAGGGCATACATGCACAGATCTTCCACAAAGCCATCACCCACGACGAAAACTGTGTGTCTTGCCATGTTTGCCAGTCGCAGTACACAAAGTAATTGAAATTGTGAATGCTGCCCTTTTCTGTGACGCACACCAAGAGCACCTGATTGGCCAAAGACCATAGTCCCATTCCGATTGACCACCATGGTTAGAAGCGTAAAAATGTGCCATGTGACTTTCCCCAATGTCTGCGAGGGCCGCGCCCCGGGAAAGCAAGAGGACTCCTTCTCTCTATTGGTGCTGTTTCCTGTGACATACACCCTGAGCACCTGATTGGCCAAAGCGTGCTGAGAAGCGCAGAATGTGGCACATGCCTTTCTTCAAGTACCACGAGAGGAGTCCTTCTTCTTATTGGCACGCTTTCCAGTGACGCACACCGAGCATCACCTGATAGGACAATCTCTACAGTCCCATTTCCATAGGCCAGCATGGTGAGAAGCACTGAATGTGGCACATGCCGTTCCCCAACTACGTCGAGGGCTGGGCCAGAGTGAAGCAGGAGTCCCTCTTCCTATTGCCGCACACTCTAAGCATCTTATTGGACAATCTCCACAGTTACATTTACGTGGCCGCCACCCGCAAAATCCATGGATGTGACTTTTGTGCTGCATGCGGCTGTGGGGGAATAATTTGCAACTAGAGTAGGGGGACTTCGTGGTAAGGGGCCTGTTTTTTTTTTTAGATGCTTCTACAGAAACACTTTTTCGGCTTTTATTAGCTTTTGTGTTTTCCTGTGCTCACATTAGTACAGTAAACTCTACACTGAATCCTGTACACGAGCAAACAAAACTGCATCGTCAATGGGTGACAACAAAATACAATTTTCTTGGAAAAACTCTGCATTTCCACAACTAATGAAGTCATTGTTGCAGAAGAGCATTCCATGACTGGACAAAAAAGTAGACATGCTTCAGATTATGAGACACCTGCCTGCGTCTGGCTTGCAACAACATACATGAGCAGTGGGCTATCATACTCTTTGTGGTATTATGGATGAGAAAAGCACCTTGGCGGTGGGGAAAACCATCCTCATGACATCCATCAATCTCGTTAGTCTATGTAACAAATCTATGCAAGACAGGTAACCCATATGGGTGCCGCCGTAATGGATGATGATAACATCTACTACTGGAAAACTAGCAAGGTCTTTGCAAAGTGCATGCATATCGCTGAAATTGCACTCATACACAGCGTTCCACAATGCGTCCACTCCTTTCAAACCAAAATTGCCATCAAAGTGTCTTTGCAGGGCATAGTTATGCAGATCTATGACAAAGGGATCACCTACAGTCAACACAATGCATTTTGCCATGTCTGCCACCCACAGTATGCAGAGTATAATGGACAACAGTTTCACCTCCCCTTCCTGTTAACCACACCCACACTACATGATTGGCTAATCCCCACACTGCCATGGCAATTGGGCAAGGTGGAGTAAAGGGCAGATTTTGGCACGTGCGCCTCCCAAAGTAGTGGGAGGTTTGCACCTTTGTAAAGCTGGAGCGGTCCTTCTTCTTTTCTGCAGCTCTACTTCAGTGGGTTGTGCGTAAATAGGTGCACACACATCCACCAATCGCATCAAAGCCACCATCATCCAACACTGTCACTTTTGTACAACACTTGAAATGTGCCGCTACAAATTTACAGTAAAAATGACGTACCATTCCAAAGCACGTCCACTACAAAGTTCAATGAAAGTATGCATGATTTCTCCATCCGCATACATCCACATAGCCACCCAGGATGTGGCACATGTAATCCACTACCTTTTTGTGATAGTGAGTGTGGGAGGTAAACAATATCAAACTCTGTAGGGGATGCAGTGTTCCAGCGTACATGTATAAAGGTTTTTTTTTACATGCATTTGAGCACTTTTTTTTTATTTTTTCTTGATATGCGTTTCTGTTTGCCTCTCCTCACATTTTTACCACATTCTGGTCAATGCTTCTTGCACAGTGTAAAAGAAAATGTCATTGCCAATGGCGCTCAAATGAATTCCATTTCTACGGAACCACTGCATATTTTGCAACCTCATGATCTCATAGTGGGTGGAGAACATGCCAGCAGTCTGCATAAACTCACGCATAATTCTGTTTATAGCACACCTTCAGACCTCTGGTTGGGGACAAACTACACCGTCATGGACCCATACTCCTCTTGGTGTTATGCATGAGAAAAGGACCTTGGCAATAGGAAAAATATGCATCACTGCGGTCAGCAACCTCTTCAGGTGATGGATTAATCATCCACACATGTAACCCAAATGTAGATTTCCACAGTGCAGCACGAAAAAGTCAAAGTTAGTGACGGATGTCACATATTTGCACAGGCAAACCATCCCACCGAAACTGGAGTCACCCTGACAGGCCCAGAAAACGTCCACTCCTTCCAACCCAAATTTACAAGCAACGCCTCTTTGTACACAACACCTGTGCAGATGGCGCACAAAGGTATCACCGACGGTAAGCACTGTGCATCTCTCCATCTCGACCACCCTCACGACACAGTATTGGGACAAAATGGTACATCTCTTCCTGTCAACCACGCCCTAAACTCCTCTTGGCCTATTTCCCACAATTTAATTTGCCTTTGCACTCTGCTCATAATGGCAGGATGGGCACGTGCGCTTTCCCATCTACAATGAGGGCCATGACCCAGTACAGCTCACACATAACTTCTTCCCATTGCACAGTCACTTTTTGCAGCACTCCCCCATTGGGTGCTGTCAAATTTTCAAACACGCATGCAGCAATCACATACAAAACCTCTGCATTGCACAGTCATTTCTGTACACCACTCCATATTTACTGTTAAACACTCTCAGTACACATTCCGTTTTATTGCAAAGCCCCTCCACCAAAACTTCTGCTAAAGAATGCACGAATGCAGCATCCACAAAGATCCTAAAATGCACCCAGCACACCTTTGGCCATGCACACAACATTGCAGCCCTTTCCACACATACCACAACACTATACATCCAAGCAAGCAACCATGTGGGCACCTAACATTATGCACTTCTACCCAACTCACCGACACCATAAAACACCCATTCACAAAAACGTGTCTCACTTAGCAGAATCCACAAACATACCACAGCCTGCAATCCCCCCCCACACACTAACATTCACAAAGTATTGTGTCACTGGCAACCTATGCACAATAGCTGCACAACATTGGCCCTACTTCAATAAATCTGCACACAACAGAGTAACCAACCACATATAAGATGCACTTCAACCATACCCACTTCCATATTCACATTATGTACACACTGCACCCTGTGTCCACACTACACAGCTTCTCACGGCACCATCTCCTGCCGCACATCAAACACTGTAGCATGTTGCAACTATCACCACCACCATGGAATGCACAATACACACTTTGCAACTCACTTGTGGTGCTGTAGCACATCCACAATGTGCTCCACACGCATTTTCCAAACATCACCACCCTATGCCTCATGCACTGTCAAACCTGCATTACTCCACTGGATATGCTCCTTGCACACATTGCCTGCACCGTAATGCAACCATGCATGTCAGCATGCCACCAACTACCACTATACACATACGCAGCACTGCCACCAGCACTCCTAAGAAACCTCCACACCGCAATGGACATGCACAGCATTACATGCAACAGTTACCATAATGTTTAAACATAACACTGTCTCCGGCACCCTTACGCCCTTCATTCACATACTATTGTCTTACCCACTTCCACTCAGAAAGTATTGTGTCACTGCCAACTTAACCACAACATGTTTACAATATTGCCCATACTGCAAGCATTGTGCACACAGCACACTATCCAAGCACACATAAGCTGCCCTTCAACCATACCCTCTACCATACTGACAATATACAAACACTACACCCAGTGCCCACACTGCGTGACTTTTCACTGCAGCATCTCCAACCACAGTGCACCGCCATGGAGCTATGCAGCAACAAATTGCAACAGTTACCATAATGTACAAATAACACTCTCTCCTGCCTCCCTGTGCACTTTCAATCACATACCATGGGCGTTCCCACTTCCATTCTCAACGTATGGTGCCACTGGCAACCTACCCACATTCTGCTTGCAACACCCGCCTATAACGGCTGAAATGTGCTCCACAACTATTCCTTACATGTCACCACCCTCTAATTTATGCACAATAAAAAATGCATTACTGCCGTGTCCTCAAGGCCTAGGCGCTTCGATGCATGGCCTTCGGCTATGCACACAATAGTTTAGGCCTTGCACATACCCACAGCAATGTAATGCCACCATGCATGTCACCATGTCAGCAACTACGACAATCCACATACACACCACTGCCACCAGCACTCCTACCCAACCTGTACACCGCCATGGTGCTATGCAGTAACAAATTGCAACAGTTAACATAACGCCCAGGTGGGCAGCTAACATTATGTAAAAACGTAACATACGTAGGCAGCGGCACTTCACCACAACTCCCCCACACCATAAAACACCCATTCACGAAAATAGATAGCAATGACCAGAATCCACAAACATACCACAGCATCCACCACCCCTTTGCACATGTATTGTGTCACTGGCAACCTCTGCACAACAGCTTCACAACATTGGGCCTACTTCAATAAATCTGCACACAGCAGAGTAATCACCCAAATATAAGCTGCCCTTCAACCATACCCACTTTCATACTCACATTACGTACACACTGCACCTTATGGCCACACTACACAACTTCTCACTGCACCATCTCCTGCAGCACACCAAGTACCGTAGCATGTTGCAACTATCAACACAACCACAAAAGGCACAATACACGCTTTGCAACCCACATGCGATGCTGTAGCAAGTTGACAATGTGCGCCACTCCCACTCTCCAAAGATCACCACCCTGTGCCTCGTGCACTGTGAAACCTGCGTTGCTCCACTGAGTATGCTCCTTGCACACATTCCCTTCTCCGTAATGCAACCATGCATGTCAGCATGTCACCAACTATCACTGTGCACATACGCACCACTGACACCAGAAATCATAACCAACCTCCACACCTCAATGGACATGCACAGCGTTACATGCAACAGTTACCTTAATGTATAACCATTACACTGTCTCCGGCACCCCTACGCCCTTTCATTCACATACTATTGTCTTACCCACTTCCATTCAGAAAGTATTATGTCACTGCCAACCTACGCATATTCTGTTTGCAACACTGGCCCTACTGCACACACCACACTATGCAAGCACCACTCTCTACCGAATAAAGAGTCAAACATGCATTCCTGCAGTGGGTATGTTGCAGCCCAACACTCTTCAGTGCATGCCCTACACCTTCCGGCCTACGGCCTTTGGCCATGCACCCAATAGCCTATTCCTACCACAGACCAGCTGCACCTTCATTCACTCATGCATACCACCATGTGCCCAAATACTGCATTCCATCCGCAGCGCACAGCCACCTGCGCTCCCACCCAACCTATGTCATGTACAATTCAGTCCCCTCCTGCAATTGACCTGCCACCACTCACCACGAAAAGAGGTCACTGCAAACAGCTCGCGGCAGAAGCTATGGGGCCATTATGACAGCTGCCTCCCATCACCACACAAAGTACTCACCTTTATATGTCACATGAACCACTTCTCACTTCCACACCCGTTCCCTCCCTTATTGCGGCAAACATAGTCCGTACGGTACATTTTTTAGACCCTTCTACTGCCGCACTATCCTCAGATACACCATGGCGTCTTTCCCAAAAAATGTTGATCCACACCACGCTTCCCTCCAGCCAACCACCGGCCGCGACCAAACTTCTCTGACAGCACGCCGTACCGCGAGCCGATGACACGTCTGTCTGCGGGGACGTGCATTTCAGTTCTTTTCAACAAAAGTACTGGTCGGATTTCCACCAAACACCAAAAAGCACACTTTCTGACCCAAGCCCCCGCTCCTGCCGCAAATTTGGTGAAAATCCGTCCAGCCGTTCGGCCTGTAGCCGTGCGCAAAGTTTTTCCCTATTCAGTCTATGTAAAAAAAAAAAAAAAGAAATTGAGACCCCCCCCTATAACTTTGTCCCCTACCCGCACGAAACCTTGCCCGCTTGACGAAAAAAAAATCTGCGCCGGCCATATACTTTTTTTGCAAAGTTTGGTGACGATTCGTTCTGGGGAAGCGAAGTCGAAAAAAGTACTTTTCCTTTGAGTTTAGCAACTTCATCATAACTGTAATATATATATATATATATATATAAGAAAACAGAACCCCCACGAGGAAGTGGACTGGTGCAGCTCCCCTGCTGACATCAATTAAGCCTAGCATCTAGACACAGTGACAAAAGCACCATGTTTCAAATAATGTAAGCCCCTAGCAGAACAGCTTCACTGTGGTGGTCTCTGCTCAACGTGTCAAACGCTACTAACTTATAAAACGAAGCTGTTGAGTGGTGCTGCGTGAGTTGCATACTGGCTGCATGATGACTAGCATATGCGTTTAGCAACTTCATCAACTTGAGAGGGACCCACGAAAAACCTCTGGGTGGGGAAAAAACACAAATCATAACTTTTGCTACCTGGCCGTAAGTATGGCCCAGTGAGGCAAAACAGTTTCTGGTGTGCTTAAGAATGCCTTCCCGTTGTGTCAAACTAGTAACAAAACAGGTTAAAATCTACCATTTGGGGAATTATGTTTCCACTAGGTGGCAACGTTGGCGCATTTTAGCGCTTCAGTGGAAGTATACGTTAGCAGTGGTGTCCCGAAAAATACCGGCAGCTATAGGTCCCCACGCCCTGCTTGCCATAGCCAACAGGGAGCTGCGCCAAAACATCAGGCGCCGAATGGCTCGTGCATGAATGTCCTGCTCCAGTTATCTGCTAGTGCAGCCTGACTTCATGTGTGCCATTATTTAATCACCCCCAAATTAAAGGAAGTCATTTTATGAACCTTGGAAGGATAACAGTCTGCACTTGGACATGCAAATATTGAAATACCTGAAATACAGCATACTGGTTAGGATATCCGAGTACCAGTTTGTAAACTAAGCAAAATAGCGTATTGCGCTCCAGCGTTCTATCAGCTACTCACAGCAGGTAACATAAGCCACTCCTTTAAGTGCTTGCATCAGACATTTCTGTGCAACCAGCAGTCTTGCATTTGCATCCTGGCCTGGCTGACTCTGCTCTTCATTCTTTAGCTGATGGGAGTATCTGCCCTTTTTCTTCCTCCTGCTCCATTTAGTGATAAAGAAAGCCTGCCGGCTACTAGGGATCACATTGCACTAGAACGATAAATAATTCACCAACTTGCTGTTTTATTTTTTGCCGTGCCCACTTTGAGCATACAAAGCCTTAATACTAATGTGCCGATAGCGAACAGCTGAAGAGACACATCTACCACACTCACACTGTGTCTAAACTGCCCATCATTCCAGGCAGCAGCAGCAGAAGTAGAAAGAAGTCAAGCAAACTGAGAATTCATTTTGAGATCCTTTCAGTTTTTGGTATTAGATGTCACCCATGTGCCACCGACAAGCCAAAACGATTGCATTGGACTACAGAAAGGCAGGGATGGGATGTGATGAGGGACACAGCTTGTGGTTGTTGGTTGGATATTCACCCACATAGCCATTCTGACCCACTACCCCTCCCAGTCCAAAGTACTCCCTTTCAGCTAGCTCTTTCAAGCAGTAACATCAAACCTTTGATTTTATACTGTCTGATATGCAATATATGTCTCCTCATATCTGCCAAGCAATTACATCATATGCACAAGTACACACACAATTTTGCAACTGTTAACATAATATGACCACCTAACTCTAATATGGCAGTGCCTAGCAAATGCCCATCCCATGCCTACACAAAAGACCGCATTGCTGGCTTTGCCAGTGTTTGTTAAATCAGTAACTTTGGCTCCATTTTATTTAGAAAAAAAATTAATATGGGAACATTCTCGTCTAAATGTATGAGTTCACGTGGCAGAATTAGACAGCTGTGTGCATTGAGCCAAGATCAGCACGCATGCAACTTGCAGACAGACGGTATGAGTGCTAGCATGGCCGAATGAACATTTCATTCTTTCAAACTCAGTGAGTAGCATGGAATTGCAAATTAAGCACATGGTTTGCCATGTCCTGATATATGATATTTATTTCTATCGCGCTCGTACACAAGTATTTCAGAGCGCGACAAGGCATGGAGGGGAACAGGGGAGAAAAAAACAGCGATCTTACTAGGCCCAGTGACATTGAGAACGCGCAAGTGCATGGGAGAGGGGGAGGGGAAAAGTGCATGGAAGGGGGGAGGAGTGGAAAGTGCGAAGCAGAGGAGAAACAGATAAATAACAATAAATAAATAATAGAGGCAACAAACAGTGGTAGTGCAGCCAGCAATTTGCAAGTGCTAGGTTTAAGGCTGCAGACAGGATAGGTCTGATAAGTGCAGGAAGAAAAAGGGGGGTCTGTATGGGTACAGATACAGAGCCCAGTGCAAGGGGTGGCCCGGAGGCAGTGCGGGAGGGTGGCAGGGTGAGCAGGTACCTGGGCCTGAAGGATAGAGGGTGGCCAGGTGCACGGTGCCAAGAGAGAACAGATCCGCAGGGGAGAGGGGGAGCGAAGGCAGAAGAAAAGAGGAAGGCCTTGAGGTGCTTCCGGAACCGGAGATGGTTCTCCTTAAGTTGTAGAGTGGCAAGGAGGCTGTTCCCTAGGGAGGCCCCAGCCAAAGACAGAGATCTACCCCCAGCTCATTTCTTTGAAAAACGACTGACCCTGAGGGAGATGGAGGTAGAGGAGCGAAGAGCTCGAGAGGGGAGGTATTTGCAGAGGGATAGCTGAAGGTATTTTGGACCCAGGCCCCAGAAAGCCTTGTAGACAATGCAGAGGGTTTTGAATTTAATCCTTGCATCCACTGGGAGCCAATGGTGAGATTTCAGAGCTGGAGAGATACGATCCCAGGGCTTGAGGCAAAGGACAAGTCTCGCAATCCTGTTCTGGATTAGTTGCAGAGGGCGGAGAGTAGAGGCAGGTAGATTTAGAAAGAGGCTGTTACAATAGTCCAAGCTAGAGAGAACCAGAGCTTGGGTTACCATGAGCTTCTGGGGGAAGGAGAGGAAAGGCAGAGTACCTCTGTGGAGGAGCAGTCGGAAATTTGACTTTTTAGAGACCCGAGAGATGTGGGCGGAGAAGGAAAGGGTGGAGTCAAAGATGACCCAGAGGTTCTTAGCCTCGCAGGTGGGGGTAGGAGGAGGGCCAAGGGAGGCCGGCCAGAGAGTGAGGGGCAAGAATGGTGAAGGTGTGCCGATGTGGAGGATCTCCGTCTTGCTGGCATTCAGAGTCCTGTGCAGAGTACTTAAAGGAGAGTTCCGGGACTTTTTTTTTATTGTCCCTACGGTTCGGCCATGTGTTTTTAAGCATAACTCGGTAGATCGTAGAAAACTTTCCTATGGACCTTACCCGACTTTTCGTCCATTAACGCACTCGAAATCAGCCGCCATTTTCTGATAATCCTATCATTTCCCCCCTTCGCCCTGGCTCACCTGCTTTTGCGGCACTAAATCAAATCCCCCGCCCCTGAGCCTGACATCAGCAGACGCGTACCGCCCATTTCCCAACGCCAAAGCACGTTTCGTGTCAACAATCGCTGCGCCTCAGCTAATGAAGTGTCGCCATGGAAATGGCAGGACGCCTCTTTCCTCAATAAGTATAAACACACCGTTTCACAACACACAGCAGCAGATTTTCGATTCCATTACTCTCTGTGTGTTACTTTGAGTATTCTGTGACTCGTTTTTGTGCTCTGGTCAGCTACCTTCGTTGATTGTAGCCCGTGTGAACAGATACCAGTACCACCGCTATAAATTATTTTACTTTCTTTACCACACAATGGCTACAATAATGCCGTATATGTACGAGCCCGAGTACACCGAGGAAGAACTACTGGAAAGGCAAGCACGCGAAAACGATGGGGATTCGGACGGCAGTTGGGAGGACCAGTCAACGGATGAAGAGCCTGGACCATGTCGCATGGACGGCGTCTCCACCTGGTGCACGTGCAATCGGTGCGAGCTAATGCCAACTGAGGAGGAGAACTGCTGCTGCCGTGAAAATTCCGGGTGCTTGGCCTACATTTCGGAAGGCGAGCCAAGTCCGCAATGCATCACCGAGCTGCCAGAGTTCAGGGAAGCCTGCCTCTCACGGACCGTGTTGAGGATGATGATGGTGCTCATGCACGAACTTCGCGGCACTGTTCGTCCGCGTAAGCCGAGTAACGAGTAAGTATACTCTGGTTGTGATGTCAGTGATGCCACTACTATTTCATGGTCGTCTCCCACATATAAAATTACATCTACATATCATTCGAATGCATGTAAATTGGTTCCATGTTGTGCATTTTCTAGATAGAATTTTTTTCAAAGCAGAATGACATTTTTTACCTGAATCGACAGTGATAAGAAAGTTTTGTCATTTTAATACAGTTTGCATCTTTCATTTTCACAGGTGGTACAGGCTGGTGGCCTATCGTTGCTTCACTTGGTGGCTTCACGGGAGGCTCGGACACCGCGTTCGGAGAGTAATACCTGCCTGTGCGGTACTTGCCATTAGACAACATTTCCCCAGCGACAGTGGACAATACCGCGGATTTTCCCTGGATGTGCTGCAACCGGAACTTTACAATGTGTAATGTTTATTATTTATGTTCAATTGAAATTAAGATCTAAAATAAAACCCAACATATATTTTAACAATGGTTGTTTTGATTTTTTAAATGAATCTAGTGTGTCTCCATTGAATAGTCTTCCTGTGCCTTGTCTTGTCACACCACATGTCTCCGGCCAGCATCCTCCCTCACGCTGGCCGCCCACCTTCAATCCACATAACCGTTGAACCCATATGCAGCAGACATACATATGTTATTTTGCGGGTTGGCATCAAGCCTCCCGGCCTTGCCTCCTCCCCCAAAAATACTTACCACACCACTTTGTTCAAGCGTTGGCAATAAAAGGCCGTTGGATTTTATTGATACAAAACATGGTTATAGGTAAATAATCAATATGGTTGATCATAATAAATCATCCTTTTGGGCACCGGGTACAGAGATGACCCCCTCTGGCCCGTGCCGCCTTGCCACCACAGGCCAGCCTGCTGCTGACTAACTGCCTAGGCATCCAGGGTCTCCAGGGTGAACTGCACCCATATATTTTCTCCTGGGAGGGTGAGGTATTTATAAACTCACCCCCCTGCCTTCCATGTACTAGATCCTGCAGCCTGCCTCTTACATGCAGTTAGATGGCCTCTCCTTGGTGAGGCCCTGCGGCAAACGAGTCTTGTCTGCACGACCACCGCCCCAATCCACCCCCCGCCCTATCAAAGGCAGTTCGCACCGGGGTACTTGTGCTGCCAAGTGGAGCTGTCAGGGAGCGATAAAGGCCAAGAGGTGCCAAAGACCATGTACACTTCAAAGTGGTCTATAGAGCATGGGTTGTTGTTCCCATGTCTACCGCCAGACCCCGTGTCTCTTGCCAAGCATCCCCCCTCACGCTGGACGGCCCCCTGCAATCCACATAAGTGTGTCTCCATTCACAAGTCTTCCTGTGTCTTGTCTGCACGACCACCGCCCCAATCCACCCCCCGCCCTATCAAAGGCAGTTCGCACCGGGGTACTTGTGCTGCCAAGTGGAGCTGTCAGGGAGCGATAAAGGCCAAGAGGTGCCAAAACCATGTACACTTCAAAGTGGTCTATAGAGCATGGGTTGTTGTTCCCATGTCTACCGCCAGACCCCGTGTCTCTTGCCAAGCATCCCCCCTCACGCTGGACGGCCCCCTGCAATCCACATAAGTGTGTCTCCATTCACAAGTCTTCCTGTGTCTTGTCTGCACGACCACCGCCCCAATCCACCCCCCGCCCTATCAAAGGCAGTTCGCACCGGGGTACTTGTGCTGCCAAGTGGAGCTGTCAGGGAGCGATAAAGGCCAAGAGGTGCCAAAGACCATGTACACTTCAAAGTGGTCTATAGAGCATGGGTTGTTGTTCCCATGTCTACCGCCAGACCCCGTGTCTCTTGCCAAGCATCCCCCCTCACGCTGGACGGCCCCCTGCAATCCACATAAGTGTGTCTCCATTCACAAGTCTTCCTGTGTCTTGTCTGCACGACCACCGCCCCAATCCACCCCCCGCCCTATCAAAGGCAGTTCGCACCGGGGTACTTGTGCTGCCAAGTGGAGCTGTCAGGGAGCGATAAAGGCCAAGAGGTGCCAAAGACCATGTACACTTCAAAGTGGTCTATAGAGCATGGGTTGTTGTTCCCATGTCTACCGCCAGACCCCGTGTCTCTTGCCAAGCATCCCCCCTCACGCTGGACGGCCCCCTGCAATCCACATAAGTGTGTCTCCATTCACAAGTCTTCCTGTGTCTTGTCTGCACGACCACCGCCCCAATCCACCCCCCGCCCTATCAAAGGCAGTTCGCACCGGGGTACTTGTGCTGCCAAGTGGAGCTGTCAGGGAGCGATAAAGGCCAAGAGGTGCCAAAGACCATGTACACTTCAAAGTGGTCTATAGAGCATGGGTTGTTGTTCCCATGTCTACCGCCAGACCCCGTGTCTCTTGCCAAGCATCCCCCCTCACGCTGGACGGCCCCCTGCAATCCACATAAGTGTGTCTCCATTCACAAGTCTTCCTGTGTCTTGTCTGCACGACCACCGCCCCAATCCACCCCCCGCCCTATCAAAGGCAGTTCGCACCGGGGTACTTGTGCTGCCAAGTGGAGCTGTCAGGGAGCAATAAAGGGCAAGAGGTGCCAAAGACCATGTACACTTCAAAGTGGTCTATAGAGCATGGGTTGTTGTTCCCATGTCTACCGCCAGACCCCGTGTCTCTTGCCAAGCATCCCCCCTCACGCTGGACGGCCCCCTGCAATCCACATAAGTGTGTCTCCATTCACAAGTCTTCCTGTGTCTTGTCTGCACGACCACCGCCCCAATCCACCCCCCGCCCTATCAAAGGCAGTTCGCACCGGGGTACTTGTGCTGCCAAGTGGAGCTGTCAGGGAGCGATAAAGGCCAAGAGGTGCCAAAGACCATGTACACTTCAAAGTGGTCTATAGAGCATGGGTTGTTGCTCCCATGTCTACCGCCAGACCCCGTGTCTCTTGCCGAGCATCCCCCCTCACGCTGGACGGCCCCCTGCAATCCACATAAGTGTGTCTCCATTCACAAGTCTTCCTGTGTCTTGTCTGCACGACCACCGCCCCAATCCACCCCCCGCCCTATCAAAGGCAGTTCGCACCGGGGTACTTGTGCTGCCAAGTGGAGCTGTCAGGGAGCGATAAAGGCCAAGAGGTGCCAAAGACCATGTACACTTCAAAGTGGTCTATAGAGCATGGGTTGTTGTTCCCATGTCTACCGCCAGACCCCGTGTCTCTTGCCAAGCATCCCCCCTCACGCTGGACGGCCCCCTGCAATCCACATAAGTGTGTCTCCATTCACAAGTCTTCCTGTGTCTTGTCTGCACGACCACCGCCCCAATCCACCCCCCGCCCTATCAAAGGCAGTTCGCACCGGGGTACTTGTGCTGCCAAGTGGAGCTGTCAGGGAGCGATAAAGGCCAAGAGGTGCCAAAGACCATGTACACTTCAAAGTGGTCTATAGAGCATGGGTTGTTGTTCCCATGTCTACCGCCAGACCCCGTGTCTCTTGCCAAGTATCCCCCCTCACGCTGGACGGCCCCCTGCAATCCACATAAGTGTGTCTCCATTCACAAGTCTTCCTGTGTCTTGTCTGCACGACCACCGCCCCAATCCACCCCCCGCCCTATCAAAGGCAGTTCGCACCGGGGTACTTGTGCTGCCAAGTGGAGCTGTCAGGGAGCGATAAAGGCCAAGAGGTGCCAAAGACCATGTACACTTCAAAGTGGTCTATAGAGCATGGGTTGTTGTTCCCATGTCTACCGCCAGACCCCGTGTCTCCTGCCAAGCATCCCCCTCACGCTGGACGGCCCCCTGCAAACCGCATAATGCCACGACATATACACGTCATTCATTCACAAACACACCCGTTTCGAATTCTTTATAACCCACTTCATATTTCTAATGAGAACTTCTTTGCACTTTGCTAGTCAACCCGTGAAGGTGCTGGTTATCTGCTCTTCGTCTCTGTGAACTTCCGTGACCACTTCGAGGAAACTCGTCAGTTTGCAACCTGTGAACTGCTCCCTGTTCTACGACAAGAAACTACTCTGATCCCTGCATCTAACTGTTTGCTCGTCAAGGTAAGGCCATGTACCATACTCATTTTGCGTCCAATTTCTTTTCGTTCAAGACAGTACATGCAAGGAACTAGTCACATGTTCTGAGTTTAGTCAAATTATTTTTCTATTTTTTTAAAGTTATTCAAATACTTATCCGCATGTGAATAACGTGTATAGTTCCAAGAACCAAAACATACCTTGCATTGAACCTTTTATGTGTCATTTAATTTTTTAACACATTGGTATTCATAGAGAATTGTTGATCTTTACTTTTCAGAACTTTCCACAATGCCTGCCTGTTCCATTGGCGGTTGCGCTTCGAAGACCCATAATAAATCTGAAGGTACTATAATGCATGTTTTCCCTAAGACAATAGATCAGATAAGAGAATGGGTCCGATATTGCGGATATCCACCCTCTGAGCTTGAAAGTAGAGTCCTAGAAGTCTTTGCGGACAAGAGGGGTGATCGATACCGCATCTGCAGCAGGCACTTTACCTCTGACATGTACTCCACATCATTGCTAATAAAGAAGAACACACCGCGAGCGAGGCGAAAATTGCTCTCAACCGCTATTCCCACTCTATTCGTCCACATCCCTCCACTGGTGAGTCAAGTTTACGTATTTATCTCTCGGCCTTGCGGTAGTGTGTAGCATTAGCTAACAATAATTTCCCCATTTATGTATCCACTCAATATGAAGGCGGAAGATTCTCCATCCGTGTCGTTATTGCAGTCATCAGCCACTTCAAGCGCCTATCGGGTAATCTTACTTGGCTATTCTGCCACTGACTTGTTTTAGGCATGTAAATCAATAGTTTTAATTTATCGTCTAATTATTTTACCTAATGGTACACCCTTGTACTCGTCCTCTAGTCTTTGTTTTCAGTTATAATTATTGTTATCCAAAATAATTCAAGTACTGTCTTTCAGGGAGATGCTGAGGAGTCCAACGTATTGACGACTACCGTTGATGTCACTCAGATGCTCGAGGTACGTTTCAGGACAGTTCCATCGATGGAGATCATCAGATCTTGCATTCTTGTAGCGTGATTGTTACACACAATGTTTCTTTCGTTTTTAGCCATTGATATGTCCTTCTGTCGTCGCCCTCCTATGTGTCTTCTTTTTTCAATATTGTGTTCATTACTAATGAAAGTCCTATGTTTCAGGGAGTCGATGGAGCATTAGTCCAAGAAGAAGGGGGAGCGTGCAGTTACGGGTCGGCGCAACAGCTTGCAGAAGTGTGCACCGCAGTTACATCGTCCCTTGATGTTCTTATGCATTTCGAGGTATGGATACTGACAGTTCAATCAAGCGAAATCATATGACGTGATTACATCCGCTATACTTCCTTCTTTATTAACGCAAGTACTATGTTTCAGGGAGATGACGGAGCTTCTTCTACAAGAACATCACCCCTAGTAGTTGATGCAGATCTCTGGGTGGTGACACTTCCAACGATCGAGCAAATCGAATCATATTTACATATCCATTATTTATTTTAGACAACTGATCATTTGTGCAGGTCTATTTAGATGAGCCGTTCACGCCTGCACAAAGTTTCTGTTCTTTTTATCAAAATAGAAAACCATACTAATGCAATTACTGTGTTTCAGGGAGTCACTGAAGCATCATCTTCAATAATATCATCAATGGAAGTCTATGAGGAGCCCGAGGTATGGATCTTGACAGTTCCATCTAACTAGATCAACAATGCGTGAATAATTGTCGTTTGAATGTTCTACACAAAGCGTTCATTCGTGTTTTGCTATTGAGATGCACGTGGGTATTGGTCCCCAAGTACATTTTGTTTTTTCGATATTATTATACATACTAATGAAAGTTCTATGTTTCAGGGAGTCGATGGAGCGTCAGTGCGTGATGGATGTGCTTATCAGGAAAACATAGTCGTTGCAGCGCAAGAGGAAGTGGAGACATGCACACACGAGTCAGAGCAACAGCGTCCTGATGTTGAAGTTCGAGGCAAGAAAGTTTCAAAGAAAAGAAAGCAAAAGAAGGTTAGTGTCCTGGTCCCTATATTATGTTGTTTTTCACTGTTAATAGTTCAATACTGTAAGTTGTGTTTAAACTGAACATCCCTTTTCCAATCTGTCCTCTAGTTGCGAGTGGGTGTACGAACTAGATCTACACAGACAGTGAAGCGAACGAGAGATGTTGCTTGTCAAACCTTTTGGCAGGGACTTGAGACTGGAGATGCATCGTGCCAATGGGAAGAATATGAAGTGATTGACAACGGAGCTATACCACCACCAGCCATTGATAGTGAATGTCCTCCTGGTAGTTCGGATGCAGTCGGAGATCAATTCACAGAATCCACACCCGCAAAAACTAAGACCGCGAGAAAGTTGAAGAAATTGTTTTATTCACCCATCGCCGGAGAAGGAACAGATGTTGCAATGGAAGAGAATGAAGTGGACGACAATGAAACACCATCAATATCACTGAACATAGCGGAAGACGATATCAGAGATTCTACCTTTCATGTGAGTGACATGTCCTCAACGTTACAGGCCGAACCAGCTGGGATGCAGAGTGACAGTATAAGGAAAGAGGCCAAATTCATTGTATTCGATAGTTGTTTGATTGATATTATTATTCGGATGAAATGTGGGCATTCGGTTGGTGGGGAAGTATGTGGGGAGCCATTGATTAATGTGACTCGTGCAATTCGAGGCACTAACCTTAAAATACATGCCACCTGTACAAAATATCATCCTTTCACATGGTCTGCACAACCTATGCTGGGACAACTGCCAGCAGGCAATCTACTTTGTGCAGCGGCTGCACTTTTTAGTGGTTCAAGTTTTAAAAAATTAGAGTCTTTCTTTCAGTTTGTGGGAATCCATTTCATTGCGAAAACTCAGTTCTACAAATACCAAACCGATTATCTATTTCCAGCCATTAGCGAAGCTTGGAGAATGGAAAAAATGTCTATTGATAGTACATTCGCGGGCAAACGGTTCAGGCTAGCCGGTGATGGACAGTGCGACAGCCCAGGATTTTCAGCCAAGTACTGCACCTACCACTTTCAGGACATGGAAAGTAAGAAAATTGTGAGTTCGGTGGTCGTGCAGGTGTCACAAAGTACATCCTCAGTGGCCATGGAGAAAGTTGGCTTTGTAGCATCATTGCAAGAACTACAATCGCGGGGAATGGTGATCGACCTGATAGCCACGGACAGACACGTTTCAATTGCCAAGACAATGAGAGAACAGTACAAAAATATAAATCACCAATTTGACGTTTGGCATCTTGCAAAAACAATCAATAAAAAATTGTCGGCTGCAGGTAAAAAAAAAGAATTGCAAGGTATTTCACAGTGGTCCAAGTCAATCAGCAACCATCTTTGGTGGAGCTCAAAAACATGTGGAGGGTCGTTGGAAATTCTACTGGAAAAATGGCGGTCAGTTATGCCACATTGTACAAACGTTCACCGATGGAACACGAACCAACATTTCCACAATTGTGAACATGGCCATTTGTCCACAGAGGAGGCACGGAAGAAGAAGTGGTTGATTCCTTCATCACCCACTCACAAAGCCATTGAAAAGATTGTATTTGATAAAACTATAACAAAAGCTTTGAGGGGACTCACGGAATTCTGCCACACAGGAGATTTGGAGGTGTTCCACAATATGTGCCTAAAGTACAGGCCAAAACGATTGCATTTTGGCATGGAGGGCATGATAAATCGGACTCTTTTAGCGGTCTTGGCACATAACCATAATGTTGGCCGTCAACAAAGTAGGACGACCGGAACTTTAGGGACGCTTCGCTACAATAAGGCCTTCACTAAAAGAAGTAAACAATGGGTGATCAAACCAGTGTTTGAGGATATGCAATATGAGTTTATTGAGAGACTTATTGTTGACGTCCTAGATAGGCACATAAATGGAGTTGTGAACGAACCTGTGCAGGGGACAACTGCATTGCCACCCAACATTGCCTCTGTTCCATGTCCACCTAAAGAAGAGCTCATTGAGAAATACACATCACGGTTTAAATGATTGTAATTTGATTGTCTGTTCTCTCGAGTCTCCTCATGTCGCAGGCCCATTGAATATGTGTATCTATCCAACCTTGTTCATTTGCGCATTAAATTAAACCAAACAGTAATATAAATCATTTTTCAAAAAATATAGAATGTCTCCGTATTTATGGTTCTGTGGGGCTGCAAAGCACGCAGACAAAATGCAAAGATGGAGTGTAAATTTCAAGTCCTGTGAGATGGCCTTACACTGAATGTAGCTAACTAGGAATGTGTGCTCGTTCAAAGTGAAGGTCAGCTGCTTTGATTTTTTTCTCGGGTGCCAGAATGGCCCACGACTCAGTATAAGGTTCTATTGTTATTTGACCTTGACAGGCCGGGACCACGTAAGAAACGATAATGAATATAATTTCAGAAACGAAAGCTATTTCATGTTCGTTCATTAGAAGAAATAACGTCGGCATAGAAGGAGTGGTATTTCGGGGCTGCCCTACGCACAGACACAATGGAAAATGCAAATATAATGTAAGTAACTCTTTAGATGAGTTTATACCGCAATTTAATTACTATACAGTAGCTTTAAAGACGGGTTAAGTTGTACTTGTTCGTTCTATGTGGCATATTGTTTTGTACCGCGCACTATCTTGGGGAGAACCGTCTCCTTTTACGGAAGCACCTCAAAACCTTCCTCTTTGCTTCTGCTTTCTCTCTCCCTCTCCCCTGCTACAACTGGTCCACTGTCTGCGATCTCGGTCCTGGGCCCTTCCACTCTCCACCTGCACTCCCTGTCAACCCCTGCACTGGGGGACTGTCTCAGTATCCTACAGCCCCCCCTTGACATATAAAACCCAGTTGCACTGTCCTAGCTATGAAATAATTTCCCGACCTAATATATAAAATGAATAATTGTAATAAAGATCTGATGGTGAGACTAATTTCATTTTTTATGTTTTTCAAACAGGTACTTCATCCATTATTGTCTGTGTCACGAGTACCAGACACCGGCGGATGGCTTCTATAATCGCCAATTGCTTCTCCGCGTGAACAACGTTAGCACCCTGACCATTTTGTGGGACGATCGCCAAGTACAAGTATGCCCTTACGCGGTACTAACGGCTAGATGCAACATACAGACCGTTGTGGTGGCCTAGTGCCTCGTTGTTGGAACAGCCATGCGATTATCAGTGCGACCGAAGAGCTTATTTTATCGTAAACCAACACCCTGTGTACTGCACACGAACATCGCTTGCCTCAAGACGAACTATTTTGGATCGAGAGCAAAGAAAAATGCAAATCGCTGAATATTCTCTAAAAATTTGATGTCCAATAAATGTACTTTGCCAAATGTACAATCTTGCAGTTTGCTTTTAAACCACAGTTTCATATTCCGAATTGTGGCGCTGTATTGTGAGATGATCTAAGACCCTGTGTACAGCAAAGGAACATCGCGTGCCTCAAAACGAACTTTTTGGAACGTGAGCAAATAAAAATGCAAATCGCTGAATATTCTCTAAACATTTGATGTCAAATAAATGTACTTTACCAAATTTACAATCTTGCGGTTTGATTTAAAATACAGTTTCATATTCCGAATTGTGGCGCGCTGTGTTGTGAGCTGATCTGTGTTGATTTCCGGGTTCTGTGTGGAGTCGCGTAGAAGACGCCTGGGCGCGTTTGCCTACGCAGCACAGTCACGTCACGGATAGAGGCGGGGAATATGAATGTTTTGATGAAGTCTGTTTCAGGGGCGGGGGATTTGATTTAGTGCCGCAAAAGCAGGTGAGCCAGGGCGATGGGGGGAAATGATAGGATTATCAGAAAATGGCGGCTGATTTCGAGTGCGTTAATGGACGAAAAGTCGGGTAAGGTCCATAGGAAAGTTTTCTACGATCTACCGAGTTATGCTTAAAAACACATGGCCGAACCGTAGGGACAATAAAAAAAAAGTCCCGGAACTCTCCTTTAAGAGAATTGGGAAAAGTGTTTGTGTGTGCCTAAAGCTTCACAAGACAATAGTTATTTAGGCCACTTTACAATAATATAAATAAATGATATCACGTTTTTATATAGCAACACACACCAATTGCATCCTTTTCTTAAATACCATTACAGTAAGTGTTATTAGGGACTACTAAACTCAAACGGGTGATGCGCGCTAGGTGACCCATGCCAGGAGCAGAGGAGAGACTAAGTATAATGCCCGGTATCGATAAAAGCAAAAACATTTGTCGGCAGCACGAGTCTGGTGGTAATTATGTGCCATATATGTATATTTAGACATGACGTGTCACATCGCATGTCTCTGTTTTTAGCCAACAATATGAGCAATCCCCTGCTGAGAACGAATACAAGATAAAGTGGCTAGTGTTGCCAACTTTACAAAATGGTTTTGCAGAACACCAGACGTGGTGGCAATGCATCAGAAGCAGTTTACGGCACGTGCAGTACCATACGGCATAATGGCCGCTCCTTTCCCATCTACCTTTAGTTTAGCATTAGTTGCAAAAGGCAAATGTCCACATCCACAACACAAAAAGTATCAATACTGTATAACAGTTATCCATACAGGACACTAAGCTGTTAGATTTCTCTTTAGGGGCTGTCTGTTTTTCCAGAAAAGACATGCAGACCACTAATTTGTATATGCATTGACATCCGGAGGCGAAGCAAGAAGCCAACAATAAGTAACTGTGGCAAGGGCGGGGACTGAAGCAATTACTTCACACCATACTACCCTACCACTCAACCCCGGAAGCTAAACTGTTGTAAACAGTTGTAAACTCTTCCATCTGTGGTCTAGTTGCATTTAGAAAGTCTGCCTAATAGCATATCTGTGGTGTAGTTGCATTTAGAAAGTCCGCCTAATAACATATCTGTGGTCTAGTTTGCATTTAGAAAATCTGCCTAATAGCATATCTGTGGTGTAGTTGCATTTAGAAAGTCTGCCCAATAGCATATCTGTAGTCTAGTTTGCATTTAGAAAGTCCCCCTAATAGCATATCTGTGGTGTAGTTGCATTTAGAAAGTCCACCTAATAACATATCTGTGGTCTAGTTTGCATTTAGAAAATCTACCTAATAGCATATCTGTTGTGTAGTTGCATTTAGAAGGTCTGCCCAATAGCATAGCTGTAGTCTAGTTTTCATTTAGAAAGTCCCCCTAATAGCATATCTGTGGTGTAGTTGCATTTAGAAAGTCTGCCTAATAGCATATCTGTGGTCTAGTTTGCATTTAGAAAGTCTGCCTAATAGCATATCTGTGGTGTAGTTGCATGTAGAAAGTCCGCCTAATAGCATATCTGTGGTGCAGTTGCATTTAGAAAGTCTGCCTAATAGCATATCCGTGGTCTAGTTTGCATTTAGAAAATCTGCCTAATAGCATATATGTGGTGTAGTTGCATTTAGAAAGTCTGCCCTATAGCATATCTACAGTCTAGTTTGCATTTAGAAAGTCCCCCTAATAGCATATCTGTGGTCTAGTTTGCATTTAGAAAATCTGCCTAATAGCATATCTGTGGCGCAGTTGCATTTAGAAAGTCTGCCTAATAGCATATCTGTGGTCTAGTTTGCATTTAGAAAGTCCCCCTAATAGCATATCTATGGTCTAGTTTGCATTTAGAAAATCTGCCTAATAGTATATCTGCGGTGTAGTTGCATTTAGAAAGTCTGCCTAATAGCATATCTGTGGTGCAGTTGCATTTCGAAAGTCTGCCTAATAGCATATCTGTGGTCTAGTTTGCATTTAGAAAGTCTGCCTAATAGCATATCTGTGGTGTAGTTGCATTTCGAAAGTCTGCCTAATAGCATATCTGTGGTGCAGTTGCATTTAGAAAGTCCACCTAATAGCATATCTGTGTTCTAGTTTGCATTTAGAAAGTCCCCCTAATAGCATATCTGTGGTCTAGCTTGCATTTAGAAAATCTGCCTAATAGCATATCTGTGGTTTAATTGCATTTAGAAAGTCTGCCTAATAGCATATCTGTGGTGTAGTTGCATTTAGAAAGTCCGCCTAATAGCATATCTGTGGTCCAGTTTGCATTTAGAAAATCTGCCTAACACACAACTGTCACCTAGTAGAATTCAATAAGTCCACCCAATAGCATATCAGTGGTTTAGTTTCATTTAGAAAGTCTACCTAATAGCATATCTGTGGTGTAGTTCCATTTAGAAAGTCCGCTTAATAACATATCTGTGGTTTAATTGCATTTAGAAAGTCTGCCTAATAACATATCTGTGGTTTAGTTGCACTCAGAAAATCTGCCCAATAGCATATCCATGGTTTAGCTGCGTTTAGAAAGTCCACCTAATAGCATATCCGTGGTTTAATTGCATTCATAAAGTCTGCCTAAAAGCATATCTGTGATGTAGTTGCATTTTGAAAGTCTGCCTAATACATAACTGTCGCCAAGTAGAATTCAGAAAGTCTGCCTAATAGCATATCTGCGGTCTGGTTGCATTTAGAATGTCTGCCTAATAGCATATCTGTGGTCTAGTTGCATTTAGAATGCCTGCCTAATAGCTTATCAATGGTTTAGTTGCATTCATAAAGTCTGCCTAATAGCATATCTGTGATGTAGTTGCATTTTGAAAGTCGGCCTATTAGCATATATGTGTTGTAGTTGCATTCTGAAAGTCTAACTAGAAACTGTGAGATCGTTGCATTTAGAAACTGTGAATAATCTCACCCTGTGGTGTAGTGAACATGAAAACGGTAAACAATCTCACCCTGTGGTATAGTTGTACTTAGAAACTGTGAATAATATAACCCTGTGATATAGTTGAATATGGAAACTGTGAATAATCTGACCCTAGAGTATAGTTGAATTTTAAAACTGGGATTAATTTTACCCTATTGTATAGTTGAATTTAGAAATGTGAATAATATCATCCTATGGTATAGTTAAATTTTAAAACTGTGATTAATCTCACCCTATGGTATAGTCGAACTTAGAAAGTGTGAATAATATCACCCTGCGGTATAGTCGAACTTAGAATATGTGAATAATATCACCCTGTGGTTTAGTTAAATTTAGAAACTGTTAATAATCTCACCCGGTGGTATAGTGGAATTTAGAAACTGTGAATAATCTCACCCAGTGGTATAGTTGAACATAGAAAGTGCGAATTATCAGTAAAGATAGTACAGTTAATCATAGAGAGTGTGTACAATTAACATCCGGTGGTATAGTTGAAGTGGGAAGGTGTGAACGAAATCATCCATTGCCAACTATAACACATTTCAAACTAATCCAAACCATGAGTCCAACAAACCCACCAAGGTCTGCCGAAAATGACCCCCTCACGCCCGCCTGCCTTCCCGCCCGCCCTACCTCCCATCCCCCCTACCTCTGATCCCCTCATTCCCCCAAACCATCCTGCCCTCCACCACGTCCCCTACCCATCCCCTATCCAAACACCAAGCCAGAGGTGCACAATGGCGAGCCAACCATCCTAAAACCACTGTTCCTCCCATCCCCTCCTCCCACTGGCCTACTATCATCATACCCGCTCCCCCGACTAATGGCCTGCCTAGCCTTCCAAGCACACCCAGCCCCGCTACCATCCACCCCCCACTCTCCTCATCAACTCCCACCATCATACCCCTCCGACCGCACCCTTTCCCCTCCCTAAAAATTGCACGCCTCGTCCTTGCAAGAAAAGTAGCCGCTTCCCTTTCCCCCCTCCCTACCCTTTCTCACACAGCAACCGGAACAAAAACACTGAAGAGAAAACATACCTGGTCTCCCTCAATCTCTCAGTACTCATCGCCACTCCTGTCTTGACCCACCTCCTCATCCTCCCAATCTCGATCATCACCACCCTCCCCCCCGCCTCACCCTACCTGAAACCCCTCTCCCTCAAATTCTCACCAACCTCAACTGAAACTCCTAACCCCCTCCTTCAAATCCTCCGACCCAAATCCAATCAACTCGTCACACCAGTCCAATCCCCCCAAACCCACCAACCCAACTGCCCGTCTACTCTTCCCACCGACCACCAACCACCCCCCCCTCGCTCCCCATTTTTCACCCTCTCCCCTCCCACTCCCCACCTCTGCAACTCCCTCATCATCCTCCTGTTCCAAAGTAAATTGCATCCTTTTTAATGCCCAATCTGTAGCAAAATACAGACACAGCATCTTTGACCTCCTCGCCTCTGACAAACCGGACATGGTCTTTATCATGGAAACCTGGTTCTCTGACGATTTCGCCCCTATTGCCAATGAAGCCTTCCCCCCAGACTACTCCCTCATCCAACGGAACCATCCCTCTAGAGGAGGAGGAATAGCAATCGCCTTCAAGTCTCACTTCCACGCCTCAATCATCGACAACCAGCCATCCATTCCTTCCTGCGAATCACTCCTAGTAAAACTATGCCTCCCCCCTTCATTCTCCCACACCTTCCTAATCATCTACAGACCCCTGGCTATGATAGACAATTCTCAAACAACCTCTGTGACTCTATTGCCATTCTCCAACTAAACCATCCCACCCTCACCCGTCTAGGAGACTTCAACATATGGCTTGACATCCGCACCAACCCTATGACCCACTCTCTGGTTGACAGCCTAGACACGATTAACCTCTATACCCACATAAACGGGCTGACTCACTATAAAGGACACACACTTGATGCCATCTTCAGCTCCCACAACCTGATACATCTAAACCCTTCCACCCCTATCATCTGGTCCGATCACTTCATTGTTTCTTTCGCCATTCGCTCACCCAACCCGCTCCCCTTACCGGAACCAGAACCTCTGAATCTACGCAAATGCTGGAAGAAACTAAAAATCCTTCCCGACCTAGTCGATGCACTCTTTTAAGCTCCTCCCCCAACCCGCCTACCCGATGAACTCCTAACCTCCGACGCCTTTGACTCATGGCTCAACACCTCACTAATCCTGCTCACCCCCTCTTGCAAACCATCAGCTCGCCATAGCCTTTTTCCAAGATGGTTCACGCCAGAACTGAAGACCACTAAACAGCTATATAAATCCTTAGAACACAAATGGTGGAAAGACAAAACAGCACTGAGCAGATCCACCTTGGCCCGGCACCATCCCCACTACAAAGCCGAAATCCGGAAAGCTAAAAAAGGCCATTACAACTCTGAATCCTAAACTCTAAAAACCCCAGCAAAGAACTTCCCAAATCAGTGCCGAATTCACCAAACCATCATGTACCTCCACCCTTCCCACTCCCTCACAATCACAGCTCTCGAAAGAACAAACTCTCCAACCAACAAACTAGCTCTCTTGCACCCACCAGGCAATCCACCCACCCTACCTGCCATCCCACAGCCTGCGACCGCTACCCAACCAACTTTCGACCCCTTAATTTCAATATCAACTGACCAATTTCTCAAGCTTCTCTCTGCCCGCAAACCCTCCGGCTCCCCGCTGGACCCCTGCCCAGCCACAACCTTCAAAGAAATGTTTGCATCTACCTGCGCTGGAGAACACGCAAGAACCATCATAAACGACTCCCTCTCCTTGGGAATTTTTCCAGACGCATTCAAAACTGTTCATGTCAAGCCTCTTTTAAAAAAACCTTCCCTCAGCCCTCTCGAGCCCAAAAACTACCACCCCATCTCAAACACCAGGTTCCTTGCCAAACTCATTGACCGAACCGCCTACTCCCAACTAAATGCCTTTGTCGAAGCCAACAATCTCCTAGACCCCGCTCAATCAGGTTTCATAGCCCGACACGGAACCAAAACCACCCTAACCTCAATTTGGGATGACCTTAAAAACACTGCTGATTCTGCGGGATGCGTCGCACTAATCCTTCTTGACCTATTCACCGCCTTCGACACAATCAACCACTCAATCCTCCTTGACCGCCTCCACTTCCTGGGAATCCGTGGAAACGCTCTCAAATGGATAGCATCCTTTCACGGCAATAGGAACCAAATAACCCTACTCTCCACCTATGCTTCCCACATCAGACCAGTCAACACCGGAGTTCCACAAGGAGCATGCCTATCAGCCCTCCTGTTTAACCTCTATATGTCCACCCTCCCACGAATAATCCGCTCGCACAATATATTGTGCTACAGCTACGCAGATGACACACAACTAATCCTAAAATTCCTGAATTCAAAACCCAACTGCCAACCCGACCTCGCTTGCTGCCTCCTCGACATAGATCACTGGATGACCAAAAACCACCTCTTGCTAAACCCCTCCAAAACTGAAATCATGGTATGTGGCAACACCGAACTTCTTCCGCACCCGCTACCCTGGCCATCTGCCATGGGCAATTCCCCGACACCCTCAAATTGAGTAAAAAACCTTGGATGCACCCTAGACTCAGACCTAACCCTCTCGCACCAAGTCTCCAAGTCCTGCCACTACCACTTTAAAACCCTTAGGCACATTTTTCCATACCTCTCTTTGCCAACAGACTCTCCGTGGTCCAATCAATTGTTTTGTCAAGACTGGACTATGCTAACCCCCTCTACCTCGGAGTCCACGCGTACCAACTGACTTAACTACAAAGAGCACAGAACGCTGCAGCCAAACTGCTACTAGCACTTGGCCCAAGAGATCACATCTCCCCAGCCCTCAAAACTCTGCACTGGCTTCCAGTTGCCCAAAGGGTGACCTTCAAAACCTTATGCCTCTCTCACCGAGCAATGCATAAAACCGGACCTCAATATCTTCAAGACAAACTAAAACCCTACCATCCACCACGCACTCTAAGATCAAGCTCTGCCGGCCTCCTAGTCATACCAAAAACCAACTCAGTCAGGTTAGGTGGATCATCATTCTCAGCCCTGGCCCCCACTCTGTGGAACACACTTCCACCCCACATCCGACTCACTGAGAACCTCATGTCTTTCCGCAAATTACTGAAAACATGGCTCTTCCCCTACTATCGACTCTTAACTCAAACTCGATAACAGCAATCATTGACCTTATACCAAAGCTGCTTTATCATAAATAACAATCCAGCAGCATGATCCGAGCGAGAAATCGAAAACTAATAACAGCTAATGTAAATTAAAATGGATAAACTGAATAGAATTAATAAACTGGATGAAAGCAGTGAAGTGGATGAAATTAAGGAAATGGATGAAATGAATGAAATGGACGAAAGGAACAAAGTGGATGAGTGGAAGAAAGTGGACTAGAGGATAGAAAGGAGGAGTACATGATACAGATGGAGTGCACGGAATAGATATAGTGCATGGAACGGATAGATGGCATGAAATGACGAAGTCCATAGAATGAAATGAACAAATGGAATAGATTAATCAAGTGCATGACATAGATGGGGTGCATGGGATGGATGGAGTGCATGGGACGGATGGAGTGCATGGGACAGATGGAATGCATGGGATGGGTGGAGTGCATGGGATGGATGGAGTGCGTGCAACGGATGACGTGGGTAGAACGGATGACGTGGGTAGAACGGATGAAGTGGGTGCAACGGATGAAGTGGGTGCAACGGATGAAGTCGGTAGAAAGGATGAAGTGGGTAGAAAGGATGAAGAGTGTGGAGCGGATGAAGAGTGTGGAGCGGATGCCGTGTGTGGAGCGGATGCCGTGTAGGGAACTGATGCCGTTTATGGAACTGATGCCGTGTGCAGAAAGAATCGAGATTTCGGAAAGGATGGAGTGTGCGGAAAGGATGAAGTGTGCGTAAAGGATGGAGCGTGCGGAAAGGATGGAGTGTGCGGAAAGGATGGAGTGTGCGGAAAGGATGAAGTGTGCGGAAAGGATGAAGTGTGCAGAACGGATGAAGTGTGTGGAAGGATGAAGTATGTGGAAGGATGAAGCCGATAGAACGGATGAAGTGGGTAGAACGGATGAAGTGGGTGGAACGGAAGAAGTGGTTGGAATGGATGGAATACATGGATCGGACGAAATGCATGGATCAGAAGGAATTGAACAGATGGAGTGCATAGAACTGAGGGAGTACATGCTACTGATAGAATCCATCGAACAGATAGAGGGCATGAAATGGACATTGTGCAGGAATGGTTGGAGTGCATGGAACAGTTGGAGTGCATGGAACGCTTGGAGTGCATGGAACGGTTGGAGCGCATGAAACGGTTGGAGCGCATGAAACGGTTGGAGCGTATGAAACGGTAGGAGCACATGAAATGGATGGAGCATATTGGAGCGCATTGGAGCGTATGGAACAGTTGGAGCGCATGGATAGGTTGGAGTGCATGGAACGGTTGAAGTGCATGGATCGGTTGTAGTACATGGAACAGTTGAAGAGCATGGAATGGTTAGAGTGCATGGAATGCATGGAGCATGAAGCCGCTCGATCTCAAGCACCTACTGACAACCACCATATCACATCATCACGCTAACTCTCTTCTATACACCACCACTCAACTAGAATACAGCGATACTATGACACATTCGGTATAGCTGTTCTCATACCAACATCTGCCACATACTCCCCATCATCCTAACTAAACATAGCTGGCACACCCGCTAGCCTAGGCGTTCTCCTCAGGCCTAACACAGCCAGAATCAGTCTGGTATCACCCTGCCAGAACAAACACATTCTCCTGATCTCCCAACCATCAGACCTACCACTAAGAAGCAGCTATCATACATGTGCCACACCTGCTGCACACATATCCGGTGCACACATGCACCTTATGACTCTCTCTACTGACTTGAACTACGGTTCCCGAGGGCGTTCAACCTACCAGCGCCTTGAGATCATACCAATGGTACATAAGGCGCTATATAAATGCAAAGTAAAATAACATAACATAACATATACATTGACATCATCGTAAGTGACATCATAAAAAATAACATTAAAAGGTGCATCATCAGTTTTTGCTACTCTATGGCATCGTTGGTAGTGACTTTAAAATATGTTTCCAGGTGTCAGCAAAGTGACAAATACATTTGTGGTGTGAAACCTATGAATGGTCACTGTTATTAGTATGTCACAACTCTATCGTTTAGTGAACCAAGGAAGCAGATCTTTTTAATAACAAAAGCTGTAAACTCAATCACTTCAAAGCAACTACCAATTTTTGCAGCTAAAGAAAAGTGAGAATAAATAATTTACCCAGAATCACACACACTGCTTCAGTGGAGAATCCTGGATTTGGGACCAGTCTGCGATTTAAGCACCTTATCACATAGCTAAGCATATATAGTTTATATAAGTATTTGTTAAGGTTTGAGTTTCAAGAGATTAAATAATATTCGGATTTATAGTAATGCCTTGAAAAGTACACAATCCATATAACTGTGACATAATACAAAATGTTATAGAAAACCGTTGAACAAAAAGAATATGATTCTAGTTTTATTTTCTCCTTCCTGAATGGAAGATTGCAGCAGCATCCAGCATCCCGCCCACTTGGCACCTTCCAGGTTGCCGCTCTTTTTCCCCAATTAGCAAGCCCCGCCCACTGGGTGCCTTCCTAGTTGCTGCTCTTTTTCCCCACTTAAGGAGCCCTCCAGCCTCTTTTCCTTTGCAGATAGGGAGCAAGTGCAAGTGGATCTAGGTGACCTGGCCTAAGCCCCGCCCACCGAGCACCTTCCAGGTTGCTGCTCTTTTTCCCCACTTAGTAAGCCCCACCCACCTGGTGCCTTCCTGGTTGCCACTTTTGTCCCTACTTAAGGAGCCCTCCAGACTCTTTTCCTTTGCAGATGGGGAGCAGGTGCAAGTGGATGGTATCCAGGCATTGTTTCAAATACATAGTTTCGAATCACAAAGTTTCGAAAAAAATTCATCGAAAAAAAGCATTTTTCTGTAGGTAAAGTTTTTTTTACTATAATGGGTTTTAAGTTTTTTTTCTCGAAACTTTGCCATTCGAAACCTTTGCATTCGATGCAATCACTAGGAACCAAGTGGATCTACGTCACCCGGCTAAAGCCCACCCACCTTCTTAGCCCTGCCTCTTCCTTCCTACTCTTAGCTCTTATATCAAAGGCGTCTCTCGGCCGGGCGTCCGAAGTGAAGGGCTGACGAAGAAAAGGACAATTCCTATTTGGACCTGAAAGGGCTGACCAAGAAAAGCACAATTCCTGTTTGGACCTGAAAAGGTTGACGAAGAAAAGGGCAATTGCTGTTTGGACCTGAAAGGGCTGACGAGGAAAAAGGGCAATTCCTGTTTGGACCTGTTCGGACCAGTAGGAACCAGGGCCCGACCCCCTCCTCAGACAGCAGGTAAGCATGCACCAACATGTGTTTACTCCCTATGTCCCTCAGGCTATCCCCACGCCCTCTGGTCCCCCTGTGATGTTCCCTTGTGCCCCCCTCCCTTTTCGCACACAGGTGTTCCCTTGTGCCCCCCCCCCCTCGAGCCTACTTCTGCAGGAGTCTGTCCTAATACATTCTGGTTTCACATCACCGTCTTGTGGGCAATGTTGGATTTGACTTTTATGGACTTCATTGATTCACGGTGCGTTACCCTTTCTCAACACACATGCTGGACTTCCTTTGCTTTTTTTACTCATGGTGGCCCTGAATCATGCTGTTCCCATCTTCATCTTGTGTCCTGGCTTGCAACATTATGTGTTACTACTGACTTCTGCAATTGTATTCACTCTCCCCTCTTGCTTCTCCACTCTTTTTGACTGCTTACTCTCTGTTCGCTCCTCCTCTCCCTTTCTCCCCTTTCCTATCCCTTCCCCTCCTCTCCTTACTTCTTCTATGTACTTACACTATCAGAATTGTCCGTGGACCTAGTATGGTAGCAACCTCGTCTGTCTCCTAACCCTCACCCTTACCTGTTGCCCCCACCCCTCCAGCACTATCTGAAATGTCGTCAGGCCTAGTACGATAGTCGCTTGTTTTGTTCCTCCCCTCCCTTTCTGCACCCCTCTCCCTCGACTTTTGTTTTTCTCTGGCTCTAACAGAAATGCTGTCAGGCCTAGTACGGTAGTCGCCTGTCTGTTTCCATTTTCTTCCCACTCTCCCACTCCCTTGCTTATCTATGTCTTAGCTCTTGCACTATCTGAAATGTTGTCAGGCCGAGTACGATAGTTAATTTCACATCCTTACTGTTCATGGCCTGTTAGAATGCCATTGTATTTTCCCTTGTTCCCTCCCTTGCCTTGAAGCATTTTGAAACACATTGTGTATAGGTGCTATATATATAGACTATCATATATCATATCAAAGATACGGGAGCTTAAATAAATGTTATTTGGGTTTTTAAACTGTATTTGCAACGAAATAAAATGCAATGCAATATAAAGACACCTGTTTGAGTATTTATTTCCCGCAGCATGCAGCGTTCTGCTCCCCTCCCATATATTATCACCTTCCATTTGCATGTCCTAAAGGACAATGGTCCTTCCCCAGACACCTATGTGTCTGGGTCATCAGCCTCTATAGTCTCTTATTGTAATGCTTTGTTGACACAAAGTGGGATCTCAGGCCTGCACTTTCTCTTACAGGCTGTGTGTGGGATGCGGGACACAGCCAATGAAACTGCAAGAGTCCTGCAAAATGAGGGAAGGTTGGCCTCCTTAAAAGTTGCTTGGTCGTTGGGCTGCAACCTATTTAAGGGTCTTGCCAATCACATTTTATATCTCTGTGCCATCTTCCAAAATGCAGCAACAATCTTCATGCACAATGCAGTGAACACCAACCATTCCATGTTCTCGCTGATTCAACTAAGCCAGGTAGGCCCAAGGCCATTCTGCATCTCCGTTTCTGTGGACCACTATTGGTCTGGACAAAAAGACATCTCTATCTGCTGCTAACAGAATGTGCCCTTTCTCTCACTAACGTCACATAGCATAGGGTAAGTATCATATTCATTTTGAAGAGCAGAAGGTTCTTTCTCAAGCTAGTCCAGATCAGTCCCAAGTACCTTAAGTGCCCCCAAAGTCTGTTGATATTGCAATCCCTCTAATGTAGTCCTTGAATGATTCCCATTATATTTAGACTGCCTCAACCGAGCCCACATACATAATCCACCAGTGCAGCAGGCTTAGAGCCTGAGAGGGGCCTGGAAAGTATGTTAGAGCAAATGTACACCTTCAAAACAATCAGCAAGTGATCAGAGAAAGTGCAAGTGTTGGGGTGGTCAGGAAAGGTCCCCACGATCAAGAGTCAAGAGGGGTTCATTTTGCGCACACCATAATTGTGACTAGAGGTGCAGCAAACTGGGTGTGATGTTGCAATTTCATATGTACCCAGTGTATGATATGATATGATATGATATGGCATTTGTAACGCGCCTATACACAAGTGTTTCAAGGCACGACGAGGCAGGGAGGGGGGAACAAGGGGAAGACAGACAACGATCCTAATAGGCCAGGTGTCATTCAGATCGCGCAAGTGCAGGGGTAGGGGGAAGGGAGAAAGTGCATGGGAAAGGGGAGAGGGGGAAGTGCAGTACAAGGTAAGTAGAATAAAATAAAATAAATAAAGAGGGCCAGCTGGTGGCAAGTGCAAGGTAAGTGCAGACAAGTGCTGGGAAGGGGGGGCTGTAGGGATACAGAGACAGTCCGGCAGTGCAGGGGTTGCCAGGGAGGCAGTGCAAGTGGAGAGTGGCTGGGCCCAGGACCGGGGTCGGTGAGAGTGGCCCAGTTGCAGATTCAGTGCAGTTTCAGCGAAGAATTAGCAGGGGAGAGGGAGAGAGAAAGCAGAAGCAAAGAGGAAGGTTTTGAGGTACTTCCGGAACCGGAGATGGTTCTCCTCAAGTTTCAGGGAGGCAGGAAGGCTGTTCCAGAGGGAGGCCCCTGCCGTGGAGAGAGATCTACCCCCAGCTCGTAGCTTCGAGAAGCGGCTGACCCTGAGGGAGTTGGAGACGGATGAGTGAAGGGCTCGGGAAGGAAGATATTTAGGAAGAGAGAGTTGAAGGTATTTAGGCCCCAGGCCCCAGAAGGCCTTGTGGACAATGCAGAGGGTTTTGAACTTTATCCCTGCAGCCACTGGGAGCCAGTGTAGAGATTTCAGTCCTGGAGAGATACGGTCCCTGGGCTTGAGGCCAAGGACAAGTCTCGCAGTTCTGTTCTGGATGAGTTGCAGAGGGCGGAGAGTGGAGGCAGGCAGATTAAGATAGAGGCTGTTACAGTAGTCCAGCTTTGAGAGAACCAGGGCTCGGGAGACAGTGAGCTTCTGGGGGAAGGCGAGGAAGGGAAGAATACCTCTGAGGAGGTGCAGCTGGTAGTGTGACTTCTAAGAGACGTCAGATATATGAGGAGAGAAGGAGAGTGTGGAGTCGAAGATAACCCCGAGGTTTTTTGCCTTGCAGGTAGGAGCAGGAAGAGGGCTAAGAGAGGCCAGCCAGAGAGCTGCAGGGAAGGAGGGGGTGCGTGTGCCGATGAGTAGAATCTCAGTCTTACTGGCATTAAGGCAGAGGTCACTGGCGGCACACCATTCCTGGATAGCAGACAGACAGAGATGAGGGAAGGAGAGGAGGAGGCCGAGGGTAGCCTGAAAATGAGCTGGGTATCGTCCGCATAGCACTAAAAGTTGGGGCAGAGAGCGGCGATGCGGTGGGCAACGAGTGCCAGATACTGGTTGAACAGCCAGGGGGAAAGATTAGATCCCTGGGGGACACCACAGGTGGAGAAAAAGATGTCAGAGAGGAAGGACCCCAGTTGGACCTGGGAGGGTCGATTGGAGAGGAAAGAGGTCAGCCAAGCCAGAGCCTGACCAGTGATACCCAGGTTATCACTGCGACGGTTGAGCAGGATGACATGGTTGACAGTGTCAAAGGCAGAAGAGAGATCGAGCAGGATGAGAACACACGGAGTGTTGGAGTCGCGATTCAAGAGCAGGTCCTCACGGATGTTCAGGAGAGCAGTTTCCGTGCTTCTGGCGGCTCTGAAGCCAGATTGATGGTCATGAAGACTTCCAACAGATTCAGCATGGAGGTTAAGCTGGGAGATGGCCAGTTACTCCAGGAGCTTGCCCAGGAAGGGAGTGATGGAGATTGGGCGATAGTTAGCCGGGCAAGAGGGGTCAGAAGAGGGTTTCCTAAGAAGAGGGTGCACAAGGGAGTGCTTAAGGGGGAATGGGAAGACTTCAGAGGCGAAGGAGTGGTTGCAAAAGTCAGCCAAGGCCGGAGCCAGGGACTCGATGTGGTCCTTGATAGTTTTGGAGGAACAGGGGTGAACCTGTTTAGACAAGACTTTCATAGATCGGACTTGTCTGGAAACCTCGTCAGCAGAAAAAAGGGGAAAGGCAGAGAAGGAGGGAGGAGGGGTGGCTGCAGAAGGGCCAGAGGAAGAGCTGGGAAGAGAGGGAGGGAGGTGATAGGAGGAGAGTGAGGACAGGATGTCCTGAGTTTTAGAGATGAAGTGAGAGGCCAGTGCAGTGCAGAGGGCCTGGGAGGGGACAGGAGAGGTAGAGACAGCAGCAGGGCTGGCAAGCTCCTTGCAGATTTTAAAGAGTTCGGCCGAGTTGTTAGATGCTGCAGAGATGCGGGCTTGGATAAGGGCTCTCTTCTTGGTGAGAACGGAGAGACGGTATTGCCTTTGGAGCAGGCGGCAGGCCAGTTTGTCAGAGGATGAACATGAGGAACGCCATTTCCTCTCTGCCACCCTGCACTTGCGTTTAAGGGTGACGAGATCCGAGTCATACCAGGAGTTACATTTGGCTTTGGGCTTCAGGCGGATTCTCATGACAGGGGCAAGGATATCAAGAGTATCAGATATAGCAGAGTGGAGCATGGAGAGGGCTGTGTCAGGGTGGGAGTCAGCCGAAGGTGGAGGTGGAGGCGAGAAGGTGGCAGCGAAAGCCTCAACCGACACGCGCTTCATGGGTCGGATGACCGAGAAGGTGGGTGGCAGTGATGAGGGTGGCTTTGCCTGTGGGGTAGGGAGGGTGAGGTGGGAGGATAGGAGAAAGTGATCACTCCAGGAGAGAGGAGTGGAGAGAGGCACGGAGAGGGGAAGGTCGGAAGAGATCAGAGCATCAAGAGTGTGCCCTGCAGAAGGAGTAGGTCCAGACGGGAGAATAGAGAGTGAGAGAGAGTCGCAGAGATCACTAAAGAGTCCCGTGGGGGGGCAGGAAGCATCCAAGTGGATGTTGAAGTCACCAAGAAAGAGGAGTTGAGTGGTTGAGGACAGGAGTGAGGAGGAGAGGTCAGCCCACTCAGAGAGGAAGGAGGAGATTTGACCAGGTGGCCGATAGATAGTAGCCACGGTAAGGGAATGGCTAGGAGAGAGAGAGAGACGGCAGACAAGGCATTCAAAAGAGGAGTAGGTATGCGTAGGAGTGACAGTGGCAGGAATCCACTCAGGGAAGATAAGGGCTACACCCCCCCCTGCACGGTTGTGTCTGGGCACGGAGAGGATCTTGTAACCGTCAGGTAGGAGTGTGTCAAAGCTGGTGACAGAGCTGGCCGTGAACCATGTCTCAGTGAGACCGAGGACGCCAAGGTCCAGTTCCTCAAGAAGGTGACAGATATCAGAAGAATGCTTGATGGCAGAGCGAGAGTTAAGAGTGGCAATGTGGAGAAGGTTGCCATCCTTGAAGGACTTCCGGGGAGGGGTACAGATCAGAGGTACGCCCTGCGGAGGTGTAGAAGAAGGAGGTGAAGAAGGAGCACGAGAGGGGGCAGTGAGGGAGGGTAGAGGCAAGGTAGCCGAGGACAGAGGAGGGGGGACAGCAGGAGAGGAAAGGAAGTTGATGAGGCGAGGGAAGCATCTATCAAAGAGGTGAAGGTTGGCCTGAGGACCTTGGACCAAGACGGTCCCATTAGCGTAGACATTAATGATGGCCTTAGAGGAGTGGAAGGAGGCAAAGAGGACATCCCAACGGGTGCCACCATTAATGGGAGAAGAGGAGAAAGGAGAGAGCACAGAGACCATATGAAGGGTCCATAGGTCAGGCGAAGGCACGAAAAAAAGGATGTCAGTAAGAGTTTCCTTGGAGCAGGCACTAGTGTAGGTGTCAGCAATAGGGAGGCCTGGGTTGGAGACAAGGATGTCCTTTTTAAACTTTTTCCTACCAGATTTAGTGAGGAGAGCAGGATAGTCAATAGAGAAGCAGTTAGAGAAGATAGGTAAGATAGAGAGCACCATGGAGTGGGAGGGGAAGACAGACGAAACAAGAGCACGCAGGCAGGAAGTGAGCGGCAAGCCCAAGTTTACCACATTTCAGAACAATGAGTGCGTATTAGGTACAGAGGCCACCTAAGTTTGAGAATCCTGCGAGGGGGAAAAAATCCCTAGTTTACCACAACTGTGGGACACAGTGAGGTGAAGACACCATGCGAACGAAGTGACCAGGAAAAGATGGGGTGGGCTGGGAGAAGGTGGAGATAGAAGTACAGGCGCCTGGCGTCCCCTGCGGACACCTGCAGACACACAGGGAGCCTCAACCGTAGGAGCCGCCCTTTGCTAAGGGGCCCTTAGCCGAAGGGGGCTGCCGGGCAGGGGGGCTGCCCAGGAAGGGGATGGATATAGGCAGAGGATGGAGGGGAGAGGGAGGGGTGTGGGCGGGCAGGGAGGCGGGAAGGGAGAGGAGGACCAGGAAGTGGGAGGGGGTAAGAAGGCACAACAACGCGCTCAGAGCGCGAATGCAAAATAACAATTTCACCACAAATGGACTCAAGGAGGCCCGCAAGGGCCAGGCAGGGCTTCCCTTAGCCCGCAGATCCCTCAGGCTACCGGCGACTGCTCTCCCACGCTCGGATGAACAAAGAAGTGAGCGGGGGGAGCAGCCGTCGAGTAGGCCAGAGGGAGGCAGACCAGTCAGCCAATCGGGGGGGGGTGGGCGGGCAGGGAGGCGGGAAGGGAGAGGAGGACCAGGAAGTGGGAGGGGGTAAACAGGCACAACAACGCGCTCAGAGCACGAATGCAAAATAACAATTTCACCACAAATGGACTCACGGAGGCCCGCAAGGGCCAGGCAGGGCTTCCCTTAGCCCGCAGATCCCTCAGGCTACCGGCGACTGCTCTCCCACGCTCGGATGAACAAAGAAGCGAGCGGGGGGAGCAGCCGTCGAGTAGGCCAGAGGGAGGCAGACCAGTCAGCCAATCAGAGGGGGGGGGGTGGGTGGGCAGGGAGGCGGGAAGGGAGAGGAGGACCAGGAAGTGGGAGGGGGTAAGCAGGCACAACAACGCACTCAGAGCGCGAATGTAGGTAATTGTGAATGGGATATGATCCATTAGTGTTACTTTTTGGTTAAAGTTGATACATATTAGATTGCACATGTGTAGAAAGATAAAATGCTGAAACCACAAAATGAAATAAAATAGATTCAGACATAATGTGCTATGGAGTACCCAGAAATATTCAATGAAGAGTTTTCATAGTGTACATGCGAGAAAGGTGGCCTGTCCTGAAGAACCCACTGTAATGGGAAAGATAGTATTTATTAAACATGCATACACACTGAGAAAATATATAAAGGGGATTTATGAATCCACATCTAGTGAGCTTTTTTATAAATAGATTAAAACACAGCAGTCAGGGTTTGACTTTGAGAAACTGGTTCTGCAGAGTTTCAGAAGCCAGAGGGGTAAATAAGTAACTACGACCTTAGTGATGGTCAGCTCAGCTAAAGGAGCCGGCCATGGGGTTTATGGACTGATAGCATCGCAGAAAACAGATGTAATCTCCTTCAGTGCATTGAAGTCTTGCAGAGGGATCCGGCCATTTGCTCTGGCTAGCAATAAACATGGGGTGAAGTGGCACCCGAGGCCATGTGTCCGATACTCAACTGTTATCTCAGGTTGAAACTAGAGGCCATACCTGGTGAAGTGGTAGATGAATAAGTTAAAATGTTGGGGTGGATGAGATAGCCATTGATAGTTCAAAGACAACTTGTTTGCTCAGCTTTTCTCATGTTGCTTAAAATGTTTCCATGCGGACCATGTGCAATCACAATTAAGGTTAAAGGGCGTAGGCCAGTTATTACTAGTGGCCGAATATAATGATAATGAATTATGTTTGTATGTGAATGTTTTATTGTGTGATGATGTCATGACCTACCACAGACAAATCATCCTAAAAGGAGGTGTGTTTTACACAAGAGCTGAAGGTGGTAGTTAAGATAATGGCTACTAATGAGAATGTAGGAAATGGAGAAAGATGGGATTTCTTTGAAGAGGTGTTGTCCAATCACATGTGGGGGTGGATTGTAATACAATATATGTGAGTGTTTTAACTGTTTGAAAAAAATGTATATTATGTGTCAACTTATGTGGTTCAGTGAGACTTGCGTTAGTTTGACTCTGCAGCATCATCTAGCTCCTCCCCGGACGATTGCACAATAAATTGGCTTCACGTACAAAATGTGCACTCATTCCTCAGGTGTTCGGCCCGCTTTGGGTTAAGGCGTTTAGGAGCCCGCCCCTACATGAAGGAGAATAGAAAAGCTCTCAAGCCTCCATAGAGTATCCATAGATACCAGCCAAAAGCTGATTCTTGATGACATATTTTGGACACATCAATAAAATGTATATTCACGTTTGTCCAAATCAGCAAGCTGCCATACTCCTACATGGTTTTGCATTATTTAATTAATGGTACGTGCATCTCTAGACAAGCCTCTCAGCCATACCTATTCAGTTCAACATTCAGAATTGTGTTGAAACACTCACAAATGACCACGGATGCTTGAACATCTGTGCACATCCGTCACAGTGACTGAAAGCACTCTTGATCATCCAGGTTCCGCAGGGACGCAATAATGAGGGAAAGAGAGATCTTTTGTACCGATAGAGTACCAAGCTCCACGCCAAACAGGGCTTTAAGTTGGTCAGGGCTTGGTTGGGTGGTGCCCGTGAGTCTCCAACAACTGCTCCTGAGCCAGAGTGCTGCCAGGGGCTCCTATCTGATGCAATTTCTCATCAGCGTGCATCTTGAAAGCATGCTCTAGGGTCCTCACGCTAGTTGACAGATAACAATTTGGGAGAGGAATACATTTAAACAACTGAGAATTCTTCCTTTGCTGAAGCAGAACAGCCCAAGCCTCACAGCAGAGAGGTGAGGCTATCCCATTGAGTACATTTGGTCCATGGTTTGCAGATATTTTACTGTTGGGGTAAGTGTTGCAGCAGTTACAATTTGCACCAAGCACAATGTGAGTGACTAGTTCAGAAGAACTGCATGCTTGATTGACTATCACAGACATATTTGTCAAGTACAAAAGATTCAGTGCTGGAACCATATATATTCAAGACACCACCCTCAGGACATCCCTCCCAGTACATCTGCAGACTGTGAACGGCTTCCTCAAATTGTAGAGGGGTTTCACAACTGTACTCTTTTACGCAGAATATGGGGACAGTACCACTCTTTGACAGCAATTGCCTCAATTCCGCAATCATTAACCATCAGACGCCTAAGACGTGTCTCAACATCACACAGCAAAAGTCAACTCCTTCACCTGAAAGCTGTACTGCCACTTTGATTGAACATTGCGAAGACTCCCTTTGTCTGGAGACTGGCATCACAGGTTTGAGACAGATTGTCCTCCTGTGTGTAGTGTTATGTAAATTCCAATAAAAATACTTAAATATACTGCTGTATCTGAGTCATGCACAACAGCCAAGGGAACCTGGAGGGGTTCATTCATGTGAACACTGAAAAGCTTTTTCCTATGCTAAGGCCAAAACCACAAAGCTTCTTTGTTTTCTAGATCCTAGAATGAGTCACATATTAGCACTGAATGTATAGGTGCAATGTAATATTTTCTGCCAGTCTCCCATGCACATACCTCACAGTAAAGAATAAAGTAAAATACAAATTAACTTATTCTAAGCCACAGAAGCAAACATATTTTCACAACTCACACAAAAAATAGCAATGTTGGAGAGGTCCACCTGCTGGACGCTACCTCCTGCCAGGCTGCTCACTGCTTTCCCCCGTCCTTCTCTTCACTCTCGAAGGGTCCACGTACATGCTCCTCGATCCTGCCCCCATATTATCACACTCCCGATTACTCTGCCCCTGGGGAAGTGTGCCACATTGCTGTGCGTCAACCTCTTTATATGCTCTTCTATCTGATGCGCCTTTCCCTAATGGTATGTAGAACACAAAAGATATTTTTATGAGCTTGTCAAATCATGGATTTCTGGCGCCTGCACGTTACTCTAAGAGCTTCCCAACAATAGTCAAGCCATGGTAGGCACCACCCATTGGGCTTCACCTCCATGCCTGGTGCATCTCTGAATGTCTCCCGCTGTACTGGTGCTGTGTTGAGGATAGAACAATTTCCTTTGGTGGAAAAAATGTGCACTAAGGTGAGATGAGCATTGCATGCAGGCAAAACATGTTGGAGGCCCCTGGTTGCTTGGAAACCACGTTATAATCCCTGCACGACCAACCAACATGTTCCTGATGCCATCCCAGGTGCCCTACCTGTTGCTACTGTCGTGCCTTGAGAGAAGACTGAATCAACAGATCTATGCATTTGAAGGTAAGTTAAAATATTTACATACATGTGTTTAACAGCAACAGTGTGTGCGTGTGTGTGTGCGCGCATCGGTGTGAGTGTGTGCAAATATGACTGTGTATGTGTGCGTGCATGCATTCATTTCAGTGAGTGAGTCTGTGTATTTCGGGCACTGCATCAAGCAAGTTATTTACAGTGGCAATGCTTCCATATGTTATGTGTGTATTATTTTTAAAGTGATTTACAATAGGAACAGAGACATTTATTGTGGGTGCAGTATCGAAAAAGTGATAAGCACTAGCAATGCCTGCAGAGTATTGTGGGCACAGCTTCATGAAAATTATTTACAGTGGCAATGCTGGTTTATGTTGCGGGTGCATCTTCATCACAACTATTTACTGTGAATATACGGGCATGTATCATGGGTATGACATCAAATGTATTTACAGCTTAATGCTGGCATGTGTTGTGTGTGCAGTATTATGAAGGTGATGCATTGTGGCAGTCCTGGCACATATTGGTGCACCTTCATGAGAGTGTTTTACAGTGGAAATATTGCTATAGATTGGGGCGCCTCATGAATGTGACATACAGGGGCAATCCTGCATATATTATCCACACTGCATCATGAAAGTAGTATATGGTGTCATCAGCTAAACAGAGCTGTATTGTCCTCTTTTTAGGGGCCGTCTGGGTGAGGACTACACTATATCAGAAACACACAAAATCCCATAAGAACGGCTTCCTCCCTTTTAGGCTATGAGTCTGTCTATAGTATCTGCCAGATACATACACACACTGCCCTTTCAAAATGTAGGTAGGCACACAAGGTTATTCAAAAACATATACATATGTTAATGTCTATCAATTCATAAAACACAATTATAAAAATCAGAATACATCTAAAAAACCTTAATGGTTCACAAAAAAATTACATCTTTCGATCATTTCATTACAATGAGTATGCATCAAACCACCTTTTGCCATGTTTGTAAACCCAACCATAATATGTGACCACAATTAACTGTGCGTTTTCATTGCAACATTCCCCTTTTCATTAGCGAAATAAGTGTGTCAACACTAAACATGTGTTTCTAGAATCTATATGCGATTTTCTAATACAATCAAATAAATATTTCCTTTGTATTTTCTATAGATTCTGTCTTCAGGACACTTTCTCTTTTTTTCATCACACAGACGTGTTATACGTGTTGCATACTAGGAACCAACACGTGCTCCCAAATAGATCTGTGGTCCATAAACTGTAATTTGGGACACCTGATTTTAAGCTGCTTGGTATAACAATTTACTGGCATCCAGTGTCAGGAACCAGGAAGGACACGTTATTATCTGTGTCTTCTGTGCGAGTCTCATCTGATTCAACAACCCAAAATTGTTGAATCAGATGCAACACAGACCAGCCTCTCGCCGTCACCAGCAAGAAACAAGTCCAATTATTACAAACAGACAGAAGACCACAGATCTATTTGGGAGCACTTGTTGGTCGCATATAGATTCTAGAAACACATGTTTAGTGTTGACACACTGATTTCGCTAATGAAAAGGGGAATGTTGCAATGAAAACGCACAGTAATTGTGGTCACATGTTATGGTTGGGTTTACAAACATGGCAAAAGGTGGTTTGATGCATACTCATTGTAATGAAATGATGGAAAGATGTACGTTTTTTGTGAACCATTAAGGTTTTTTATATGAATTCTGATTTTTATAATTGTGTTTTATGAATTGATAGACATTAAAATATGTATATTTTTTGGAATAACCTTGTGTGCCCTATCTAAATTTGGAAAGGGTAGTGTGTGTGTATGTATCTGGCAGATACAATAGACAGACTCATAGCCTAAAAGGGAGGAAGCCGTTCTTATGGGAGTAGTTTATGGTGGCAATGCTGGTATATTGTGCATGCAATATCATCAACATGATTTACAGTTGGAATGCTGGCCTATAATGTGGGCTCAGCATCATCAGTATGGTATAAGGCGGCAATGTTGGCATATGATGTGAGCACAATTTCACGAAAATAATTCACAGTGGCAGTGCTGGTATATGTGTGTGACACATCATCAAAGTGATATTACATTGTGAATGCTGCCATACAGCGTGAGTGCAGCAACATTAAAATAATTGTAGTGTCATTGCTGGTACATATTGGCACAACTACACAAAAATGATTTATAGGGCAATGATGGTAAATAAATGGTGTATATTGTAAGTGTGGCTTCACTAAAGTGGCAAATGACTAGCGAGCTTAGAGCTCTGGAAGATATACCATGAGGAGAGAGAGAATCCGCCTCCTGTAATCACTAAAGGTCCAGAGGGACAAAGAGAGATGCAACAAGGAGAGAAGCAAACAAATATATCCAGAGATATAGGTTGGGACATAAAGGGATGGAAAGGAGAAAAAAGAATAAGGCTGATGAGTTAGCACTTAAACAGAACAAATGGATGGGTGGTCAGATTTTGCTCAAACTCGATGATAAAAAGTATTGAGGACGTGAAGCAAAGAGTAAAAAGGATTGACTCAAGAGTATATAGCTGTAGGGCAGTAAGGGAGCCTCATGCAGTGTTAAAATCCAAGGAGCTGTCTTTAAATAGACTGACTCTAAATGAAGATGATGAAGAGAGTAATCACATAAACTAGGGGCAGAATATGTCAGACGAGAATAGAGAACCTATTCATGAGGAGGAAGGTAACACATGTAACCCTGAAGGGTGTATTTCAATGGGTAAGAAAATAAGACGGTCGGATATAGACCTCCTTATATTTCAGGCGCCAGAATTGGTGATGTGGCTAAATCGACCTAAAAAGCAGTGCCATGATCAGAGGGGGGGACTTGCCACAATATATGAGCAGGCTAAGGTCATTTCCAGGTAGAAGGTGGTGTGGAACCAGTATCTCTGATACTAATAATACAAATGAGGGGTGACGAATGCAAGTTTGGGAATTCACAAATGTCTTCTGCTAGAGAAGGGAGGAGCCAGACCATAATATGTACTTTGGCCATAAATGAATAAGGATAATTTAAGGCGCAGGCTTTTGAGTTTAAATTCCGGCGCTGGAAAATGGGCACATGAATTAGAAAAATGACAGGAGAAAATATACTATTTATAAAGGGGCATTAAGGGTCTCCTCATTGCTATTATTGTGGAAAGAGCTAATGACATTTTGGTCAAGGGCAGGATATTTGAGTTATTACCGCATTGAACACCGCTCATGATGGAGCGCTGTTTAACAAATATAGGGTGGCAGTCTGCAAAGTGCTTAGAGTACTGTATCCAGACACGTTAGATGTGTTTGTTTGTTTGTTTGTTTGTTTATTTATTTGTATAGCGCTCCTGACCCAGAGGTATATGGGCGCTTAAGCATCAGGTTACAGGCATAGGTAAGAACATTTGTACATTTGTGCAGTATAAGTATAGTTACAAAAGCAGTTATGAAAGCAGTTATAGTGGAATTAGTAACATCGTAGCGGATACATACATACAGTGCTAGTTATTTGTTGAGTAACCAGGTGATGATCTTAGTTCTGAAAGGTTGAAATGTAGGGGTAGATTTGATGTCCAATGGAATAGTGTTCCATAATTGTGAGGCTAGAACTGGGAAGCTGGATCCACCGGCTCTTTTTAGGGAGTATTTGGGCACTGTCAGTTGTAGTGTATTAGAGGATCTGGTGGTTCTAATATTCTGTCTTAAGGTGAATTTATCGGTTAAATAAGGTGGGGCCAGGTGGTTAAGAGCTTTGTAGGTGAGGCAGATAGTTTTTAGGTCTATTTTTTGTTGGATGGAGAGTCATTTGCATGTGATTCTTGTGGCTGAGATATGTTCTCTTCTGGGAATATTAAGGGCGGCACGGAGTGCATTGTTTTGTAGAACTTGCAGTTTATTGACAACCGTTTTATTGGCACCTACATACAGGCTGTTGCAATAATCCAGTTTGGATTGTATAAGTGCTCTGGCTAGAGTAAGGCAATTGTTGGGGGATATCAAAGGTCTGCAGGCTCTGATTAGTTTCCCAGTGTAAGCAGTGGCTGAGGCAGTCATATTAATTTGTTTGGCGAAGTTGGTGTTAGTGTCGAGATAGAAACCCAGAGTTTTTACACTTTTGGCAGTGGGAATGGTGTTGCCGTCAATGATGAAGCTAGAGTAGCTAGGGCTGAGATTCCGGATAGTGTTGGGTGAGCCGACAAGGAGCAGTTCAGTCTTGTCATCGTTCAGGCAGAGGCCATGTGTGGCCATCCATGCCTGGATGATGGAAAAGACTTCACCGATCCTGTTGACGTCCGCGTTGTAGTTGCCTGATAAAGTGAGGAGTATCTGGGTGTCATCTGCGTAGTTGGTGTAGGTGACACCCAGATGGTCCAGTTTATCGAATAGGGGCTTTGTAAATATATTATACAAAGTGGGTGAAACACAAGATCCTTGTGGGACACCGCAGGTAATGGGAATAGGGTCGGCTGCGACTATGGGTGAGAAGACTCGCATGGTCCTGTTGTCCAGGAAGGATTGGATCCATGTGACCGCCGAGTGGGAGAAGTGTGCTGCCGATGATAAGTGGTTGCACAAGATTTTGTGGTCAACCAGGTCAAAGGCAGCGGAGAGGTCGAGGAGAAGCAGGATGGCAGCCCTCCCTTTATCTTTGATTTCGTCTATCTGGCTCTTGAGATCAACAAGGGCCGTTTCCGTCCCATGTTGGGGACGAAAGCCAGATTGGCGAGTACCTAGTAATAGGTTAGTTTCAAGGTAATCCTGAATTTGTAAATAGGCCACTCTGTCAAGAATCTTTAGTAAAAATGGGACAGTGGTAATGGGTCTATATTTTGTGGGTATGTCTGGGTCGAGGGTCTGTTTTTTTAGCAAGGGTAGGACCCAGGATTGTTTCAGATTACTTGGGAGCATGTTGTTAGAAAAAGACAAGTTTATTAATTTGGTGATGAAGGGGGGAGATCCCTGGCAGCATCCTTGATAATCTGTGCGGGGCAACTGTCCCCCTTGCAGTTCGAGGGTTTCAAGGATGCTATAATTTTTTGTACTTCAGGTATGGTAACCTTTTTGAAGGTGAAGCCTGAGCTAGTGGCAGTGAGTGGGGGATGGGTGGGTCTGGAGGTGGGGTCATGAGTGAGCTGTTGCCGTTTGTTTCCAATTTTAGTTTGGAGCCCTGAAATTTTGTTGGCAAGGGAATTCTAGATCCCTGTGCACCAAGGTTTATCCTTTGTGCAGGTATCTTCGGGAGGAGTGGGGTTTTCTAATTCCTTTAAGATGTTAAAGAGCTCTTTTGTGCTGGAGCCTGCCTGTGAGATCCTGGAATTAAGAGATTCTTTCTTAGCACGTGTGATCTCATTTTTGTAGAGGGTGGAGATATTGGTAAGGTTGGTTCTATTGTCTACTGAGGGCACCGATTTCCATAGTGATTCAAGTTTGCTTTTTTGTAGTCGGAGAAGTTTGAGCTCTGGGGTGTACCACGTATTCAAGTGCGCTTTAGGTTTCCCTTTGCGCATTTTTAATGGGGCAATGGTGTCGATAGCTTTAGCCATGGAGTCATTATAGGCGTTGACCAGCAAGTTTAAGTCAGTTGTAGTTGGTAGGGCGTTCAGAATGGGGGTCACCAGAGGCATTAAGGCTTCAGCTGTGATGTTGCTCTTTTTCCTAGTTAGGCAGGCCAGAGCAATAATAGGCCTTTTGTGCACTAGGTTGTTGATATTAATGTCAAGGGGGAGGAAGTGGTGATCCGTCCAGATGAGCTGTACAGGGTCCTTTAGGGTGATGTTGCAATTGAGGGTGGTTACCCAGTCAAGGATTCTGCCTTTCGAGTGGGTGGGTTTGGAGCAGAGTTGAAGGAGGCCATGCTCCTCTAATGCCGTGGCTAGGGCAATGGCAGGGGTGTCAAGAGGGTCATTAAACCCGAGATTGAAGTCTCCAAGTATAATCATTTGTGCTGAAGGTTTGGAGCTTTCGGCTACTAGGGAGGTGATATCTTCCTCAAATGAGCCAGGTGGACCCGGGGGTCTGTAGATTAGGTGCATAGTGATAGTACTCTTCGGGGAGGTTTGTAGTTTAACTGTAAGGTGTTCACATGATTTGAGTAGAGGAGAGGAGCCTAGTCTGATATCAAGTGAGGACTTAAAGATGAGGGCTACACCACCTCCTCGAGCGTTAGGTCTGTCTACTCTGAGGATAGTGTAGTTGTCAGGGATGGCTAGGGTAAGGGATGGTCCCGCAGCCTCATGTAACCAAGTTTCTGTCATAGCAAGGAAGTCTAGGTTGTTAGTCAGAATGATGTCGGCGACTTCTATGGAGTGGGCGACTAGTGATCTAACATTTAGAAGAGCTCCTTTTAGTGTATGGAGGGTAGAGTTGATGGGGGTTATAGTGTACTTGTTAGTTTTGTTGGGTAGTTTAGCTGGGCGTTTGCTAGCTTTGTAGTGGATTCTGGCACCAAGTCTATTGTTGCGATCGGTAGGGATAAGGGTGGTTGCTTGAGAGACAGTAAGGTCGGTCATCGTGGAGGGGCTGTGATGATGGGTGGGGCAGGGTGCTCTAATGTCGGTAGGGTTCTGCTTGGAACTATCTGCACTCTTATTGTCTAGGACATCGTAATGCTGTGCGTGGTCATGGGTAGGATAAGCAAATTGTGAGACCGGGAGGAAGGCTGGAGTAGTGGGCAGGAATGGTGTGGGGCAGACGATAGGGTAATGTCTTGGGCAGGCGGGTCTAGCTAGTCCATTTTTATGGGTTATGTAGCTATTACCGTTGCAAAGTATATTACTTTGCATGACACAGAAGGGGAACATGATCACGGTAAGGCAAAGTAGCATAAAGTGTGTGCTAGGCGCGATGCGCCGTGCAGAGGATTGGCGGATGAAGGACATCGGTGCGACCATAAGGCACAACACAATAGTGTGGTCTATATGCGACCATAGGGCACAACACAATAGAGTGGTCTATATGCGACCATAGGGCACAACACAGTAGTGTGGTCTAAATGCGACCATAAGGCAAAATACAATAGCGTGGTCACTATGCGACCATAGGGCATAACATAATAGCGTGGTCACTATGCGACCATAGGGCACAACACAGTAGTGTGGTCTAAATGCGACCATAAGGCACAATACAATAGCGTGGTCACTATGCGACCATAGGGCATAACACAATAGCGTGGTCACTATGCGACCATGGGGCACTACACAATAGAGTGGTCTATATGCGACCATAGGGCATAACACAGTAGCATGGTCTAAATGCGACCATAAGGCACAATACAATAGCATGGTCTGTATGCAACCATAGGGCATAACACAGTAGTATGGTCTAAATGCCACAACAATCAATACAACAAACAGGTGTGGTATGTATGTGACCAGTACTAGAGACCATAGACCCATCTAAGTGGGAGTGGCTAAGAGTCCATGCATACAGTAATGTCCCGGTACTTGCATGTACTTACAATGCGTTCTCCTTATGCGAGAGGGGAGCTACAATGATGTCAAGGGCTGCCAGAGCCCGTGCAAAAGCAGCACAAGAAGCCAGTGGGTATGGAAGCCAAATTATAGTTGGAGATCTAGCTGACCATTGCACATTATTACAGGGTTTTTGCAAGAGAAGAATCGAAACAAAGATGATATTAGGATAGGCGAAGAGACAAGGTTAGTGCAGAAAAACTCTCCAAGTATGCCTTTGAAGGGGCAATAAAGGCTAGTGGAGATGGGTCCGTTTTATAGCAAACAACAAACATGCCGCAGGTGAAGAGCCAAAGGCAGGTCTATCAAAACAAAACATTGGTTTTGTACCATGGGGAAAGGGAAGCTTTCAGGATAGGGACTTCCAGAATAATTAGGAGCACTTATAGAATAATCAAGGTAGGTTTCAGAACATACACAATGATAATCAAGGTATGCAGGGAAGATAGATGGGGAGACCTCTGTTTATATATTGGACATGTGGTGTGACAGGTTATTTTGTTTTTACTTGTAGAAGTTAAGGATTTGTGCAGAATAATTAATTTTGAGAAGGAGGACTTTAAACCTGCATGCATAGTTGCAGCAGAACGGAGATGGAGTCGCTCAGAATCAAACAGTGTATGAAGACAAGCGCAGAGAATATAGCAGACATATTAACATAGCAGTCGCTTATGTAGACATAAGCAAAGCACAAATATGAGAAGAATAATGACTTATAGAATAAGAGGAGTCACTAGTGATGGAGGGAATCCTGTTTATAGGTACAACGATAAGAATGTATCCACAATAAGTTGGCTTAATGAGAGATTTGAATATGATCAATGATATTAGTGAAGCCTAACAATCCTCATGAGAAAACCGAGGGTTGACAATAATATAAGCGGTAAATCATTTTGCGTTTAACAGACACAAGAGTAGCACACCCATGTATAGGAAAGGGACATGGTTGAGCTATTATTGTTATGGTTAAGGCAGACATATGTCCACATATTGGGTCAAGATTTAAAGACCAAATTGAGTGTGAAGCTTTTGTTTACTAGTAAAGGCATAATATACTCTAAATACCAGGAATGCATTATTTAAACAAGAGTGAACATATTATAGTATTTACAGGATAAATGGTCCTATAAAGAGTGTCAGTAGAACAAAAAGGTTTTTTAATATGAGGTACAAACCTCTTGCATATAATAGGGGGATTGTGAACCCAGCGGTAAGGGGTCACGCTCATGTGAACAGTTCTGACAGCCGCCGTGGTCACTTTTAAAATGTGGACGTCTCAAAGGGCTTTTGACTATGAGGTGGTCATATCGAATCCAGCAATTAAAATAGTCAGATGCAGAATAGTGAATCCTGACATGTTTGTATTGGAACCTCTGGCAGAGGGTGAGCACGCACATGATTGTTCGAACTATGAGGAGTTCTATGACAAGCTCCCAAGGGTGAAAGATGATGCTTTGGCAGTTGGGGAGATTTTTGTTATTAACAGTTCTTCAAGAATCAATTTTAAATAATGGACAAAGATATACATGTCCCACTCTGGTAAAGCACACAGTCAATGCAATGGAGGGTTTGAAGTACTGATAAGCACACAACTACTGTCTCATTTTTCCGGCACAGGCTGCAGAATTAGTGGCGCTGATTGTCGCGTTCGAGAAACATGCAGACCAGGAAGTAACAGTGCACAATGACTCCACCTATGTGACGTCAATAGTGCACGTAGGACTAGCACGTTGGAGAAGGAGGGACTACCTGCGAGTGGACAACGCTCTGGTGCAATACGCAGTCTTATTGGACAGGCTCATCGAAGCACTGCAAACTCCTAGTGGCCATTATGGTAGCTAGAATGAGCAGCTCACACCAAAAGAGCAGATTTTATTTTATGTAGAACTTAAAAAAGCAGACAAGGAAGTAAAAATGTGTTGTATGTATAGAAGAGATTATATTATTTGATATGTTTGATATGAATGAAAGTATGATAATAATGATGAATGTGTTTAAATTGTTGTAATTTTATTTTTGTTTAGAACTTAATGAGGAAAGAGTAAGGGTAAGTGTCCCAAGATAAGAAAGACTTGTGGACGCGGAGAGGGTGTTCTTCAAACCTCTCTAAGGCATTGTGGCGACAAGACAGCACTGGTAAACCGGTGAGGCCTGTAGCCTTATTATGGGTGGCGTTGGAACAGCTACACTACTCTGCGCACGTTATTAGAGAGAAACCTCGCCGCGAGTGCAGATGATTGGTTCATTCCAAATATAATAGAATACGTTGCATTTTGGATAGTAAAGTGTACCGTTTGTTAAAGGTTCATTGTTGGGCACGCCTTGCGCATGATTAGACAAGCTATTCCAATATTTAAGGGTCCCTTTTAGCATTTGCATACTGATAAAAATCAACATGCTGCAAGTCTGTAATGGATAGAGATATATTATTATAGTAGTATGTTCCTTTTTAAGGTGGATTAAAACTGGACTGTGTACACACCCAGATGCTACCAGTGCAGCAACATTTCTAGTATGAAATGTATTTTTAAGATGGAGAATATGGGAAGTATTGTAACTAGGTAATGACCCTTATTTTGTGTTAAAGAACTCCCTGGATACATAAGTTTGTTGCTAAAAGCACACGTTTTCATTGACATATCACTAGCAGGAGGACAAGGTCTGTGAAAGGACCCGACAGCTTGCTTAAAGAAAGAGTGGTTGAATTGAAAGTGACCCTGTAGGAAAAATGGGTGCATTGCCTGGCATTATGAACATCAAGAAATCAGTCAGATTCAGAACACCATTTTGTTTTACAAAAGAATGACCAGGAGGCGAATGAGGATACCTCTCACACCTCCATCTACTATTAGAAGTGATGACCAGCCAACAGTAGAATTATTAGGAAAGGAGCTACGTGATTACCTTACGAGTATGACTTCAAGTATCTCTGTCATTTCAGATCAGCTCAAGCGACATGGGTGTGGGGCAACACAGAAAACAGAAGGAGATGCTACAACAACCGGAGATGATCAGCTTTGTATTTCAAATTTCTTCCCAGAGATACTGTCATAATTTGAAAACGTTTGCTAGAAGGTGGCACACACTTCTTTTCAAAGGTCCCTTCTTGTTAAAGGACACTCCAACATCTGCAGTTAAGGTGCGAGGCAAACACACTTGGATATTCTTTAGTGACGTAAAGATCTATACTGAAGAATCTTCAGCACACCCACACCCATCAGAAGCAAGCATCAGGGAAGAACCACAGCATGTGCAGACTAGATCTATGATGAGGAAGAAGGACACAGAAGCTTCTGAATAAAGACAAAGAGTTCATTGGACTGTGGCTTATTTTTCGGGACACTCTTTTTAGTTATTGAAAAAGGAGTTAAGGGAAGATAGTTGTTCTTGAGCCAAAAGAGTTTGTTGAGGTTGCACTGGGACATGCCTAAGTGTTGATTGTAAAGGAGAGTATGCCAGACTTGGAGTTTCTGTTAGACAACAGGAAAAGGGAGCAGTACCCCGATTCCTTTATTACTGACTATTCGTTCGGAGGTACCTATGGTGGTGCCCAATGACGTTTCACGGATTATTCTTGCTGTTTTCATGTTCATCTTGCACGCTTATCCTGCGCTGGTGGTGAGAACTAATGACATTCATCTTTTTCTGCAAGATCTTAAGAATGGTCCAATTGTGAGAATATTGCTTGCAGCTATTATTGAGCAGAGGCAGCAGCACCTGCCCCTCTGGTTACTGGCCCCACTTGAGAGAGCCATAATGATGGTTTTCTCCCCTCGCACAATTTTGGGAAAGATTTGTGCTCTGGGAGGGGTGTTGGTTCCTGGTCACCTGAATTACAAAAATGTTATCGCTACAGCTACCAGAATCCTTTGAGACTGAAAGAACAACTAATTATTAACACCTGTAAAGAAAAACAGCCTCCCTGATGATTGTTTGTGACAAGAAAACGCTTGGAGGAGAAGATCAACAGAGCAACTGAACTGCAGCAGATGGGATTCAACCCTGTTAATACTTGTTCATTTTTGGGATTTAACCCAGTTACTTCTTGCATCAGGTATATTTGACTGGGAACTGGAGTGCGTGCCTCGCCTTCCTCTTTTTTTTTTTACATATTATTGAGCAGATCCTTCAATTTCCTGAGTTCAGTGTGGGGAGCACAGATGCCCCTGTCACTGGATAATGCATACAGACTGGTCAGTTTGGTACTCTAGTACCTGAATGTCCACATCTTGTTGGGAGACAGATCGACGTCTGAACTTTCCTGAGAGACACGAGAAACAATGCAGCGCTCAATGAAATATTGAGAGACATCATTATCCAAGTGAATGGATACTCCGAGAGGACGCTGAGAACTAAATGAGACTTTCAAGGAAGAAAATTCAAAAGCCTGTTGATTGAGAACTTTGGTTTCATGCAGAAAGAAAATCATCATATCGTCTGATGAGAGGCCAATTCGTGGCATCCATTGAGACTTTGTGTTCATCATCGAATAAATCAGCTAGCTGAAGCTGATTGAGGAACATTTTGAGCCGACTCAGCGGATTCTAGAAATAGTGCATGATGTTGCCCCATTAAAGATCATTTTTTCCTTCCTTAAAAGTAAAGATAGGCAGCATCTTTAGCAACTTTATCATGGCAGATCATGAAAGACGTCCACGATGTGCCAAAAGTTATTGCTATAAATGGTCATGTTTATGTACGATTTACACGTGCATTTTGTTCATAGTAATATTACTCTCACTTACAGCATGCACGGCTTATTATGTGGAGACACATGAAGTAGAGATTCCTGTGTATCCTCCTGTGCAAGAGAAGGGTACAGATGTGGCAACTACTAGGCAGTTAAAACCTTATGTGATTGTTCCTACTTTAGAAATACACACGAGAGCACCTGTTCCTATAATAAAAGAACCAAGGTTACCTTTTGGAGGGAGGTCCCGCATTGAGGTTATAGTAGAGTCTCTATGGCCATCATTTGCTGCTGCTAGAAAAAGACAATTGGATAGGACGAAACTTCTAGAACTTTCTCCTGCACAGGTAGCACACGTAAATACACCCAGCCCACCAATGAGTGTTTCTATGATTGGTCCAGTAAGAAGAAACCATGCTGATATATTTCATGAGATGACTAAAGAAGCTCGGAAGAAAAGGAAGAGACCCAAGAGAAATGCTAGGAAGGATGATCATGAGCTAAATGATTACCTGGACAGTACAGCACATTTGGGGAGTAACATTTGGTATCCGCATATGAAGGAAGTGGGAGGGAGGCCTTGAAGGAGGAATGCTTTGTGTGTGCACTCCTGCCTTATAGCATGGGAAAGTCTAAGATATTCATAGCTATTGAAATAGATGTTCAGACAGCACATTGTCTGTCATACATAGCATCTGCAGAACAAGAGGCCAGTTCATGGGTTGAGATGCATATCTCAATTGGGCAACTGAATGGACAGAGCCAGATGAAGATGACTATGTGCAAGTCACAAAGACAAGAAATAAAGTGCAGACTAAGAATCTTGTGATCAGATATAAAAGGCCTGAAGGGAAAAGAGCTGAGATTAGACGAGAAGCAAATAGAAAACCTGAGGTTACAGGAAAATCTACAGAAGAAATTCACAGATGGAAGAACAGAGGCCAGATGCAGATTTGGGGATCAGTGCTATCACCTGATGGCTGGGATGAAGGAGTAGTTATCTGCAGAGCATGGGTAGTCATTGGTTGTTATAAGCCAATCATTGACATTGTACAGAATGGATGTAAACCATTATGGCCGAGACTTGCTAAACTACTGACCTGGGTCGAAGACAAGGAGGATCCTTGCAGATAGTGCCTTTGGAAAGTTCAAAGCTGTGCTTCAGAAACAATGGCACAAAAAAAGTCGGAGAGAATAATAAATGTGTTCGTATCTTGATGTACCAGGAATGAAACTTGCAACAGCAGTGATCATGGATCACTATTGAGTCTGTGGAGCAAGAGCTTATAAGAGACTACCCGCAGACTGGGGAGGAATATGCAATAGAAGCTTTTGACTCTATCCATCTGAACACAGATTGGTTAGCCAGACTTCATCGATATTCACGTTGATCTTTATGCCGAGTATCCAGGTTGGAGCAAATACTAAATGGCTGCAGATTACCAGATGGGAATTGCTGCAGACGATCAACACAACCATAACGGGATTCAATGCTATCAGAAAAGAGCTGAGAGCCATACGCCTGATGACTCTTCAGAACAGATACGTCTTGGACATGATCACAGCTATGGGTGGAGGTGTTTGTGCAAAAATCGGAGAATCATGTTGCACATTCATACCTTCTCACGATGACGAGAATGGCACCTTGACAGAGGCTATAGAGATGCTAACGAAACTACACGTCCAGATGATAGACAAATTAGAAGACATTGCTGATGACAGCTAGTTTGGATTGCTCTTTTCTTGGGTTCCACAATGGATGGCAGACATGTTCAAGTTCCTTGGAGCCCTGATCGTGTTAGTGTTGCTGGGATTCTGTGTGATCAAGATAATAATTACACAGTGCAAGAAGACAGCAAAGAAAGCTATAGCGATGGAAATCATGAAGAGGAGGTGCCAAGCACGATTCACACTCCAACCGCCCATTTTGAAGTACCAGGAACATTCACGCCAAAATATGTGATGTATGATGAGCAAATAAACCAGCAGAGAGCCGCAGTTGGGCTCTGTCCAGTACCTATCAGAAGGACAACACCTGTTGAAGTACCGACACCTAAGAAAACCTGGACAATAAGGTACCCATTGAGAAAACCATATTGACACGTGAGACAGAATGACGATTGTCAGAATGCAATACCTGAAGAAGCCAAGAAGATACTAAAAGAAGACGAATGGTGACGTCATAAGAACCCAGACTGACTCACATATACAAGATATAACGACCTGAAAATGGTGAAAAGAGACAAAACACCATGAATAAGTGCCTGTCTCGAGCCTGCTGAGCAGTGCACTCCTGACATCGGAGGTGCAGGAGCTCTCCCCACTGCAGGAGCAGTGCCCCAACATCAACGCTGAGCCCACCTGGGGTAAGGTAGGCCCCCTGCCGGATTTACCACCCCTTCTAAGAGGAACCCCCTTTTCACCCAACACAAGCGGAAATCGCGTGATATTTCTGCATTCTGATTCCTGAAGAGCAGTAAATGCACTTCAGGCACAAATCTGTTCTTCAAGCTCTCGTTTTGTATTTATTTGTTGTGCCTCCATTGGAACACACACGGTGTTCCCTGTCTAAAATGGCCGTTAGCCTCCTCACCGAAGCTGCCTAACTTTGCCTGCACACAAACCTGAGCACATGCGCTCCGATTGGCCAGCCACCCTCTTAAGGGCCAATCACGTTCCAGCAGGCGAGCGCCGGCTCTCCCAAGAAGGATCCTCACAACAAGGATCATTGCCTGTCTGGAGGCTTCAGAGGCCAGGGCCTGAAACCCTGCCCATTCTCCTTCAGCCCTCACGCGTTGCTGTGTAACCTGGTAAGATGCCCCCAAGACTCACTACAGTCCAGTGAAATGACATTTGATGCTACATCTGACTTAGCTATAGCTTAACGCTCATACTAGCATTCTCTTGTATTATGAATTCCCTTGTTTTGCCCACACTGTACTTTCTGCATGACACCATGCACTACAGCAGTGCAATGCAGATGTGTTAACCTGTGCCACTTTCACCCGCCACCAAAAGTATCAGAAAGCTAATTGCCCGCATTCTCATGCCATAATCTGCTCCCCCTCACTAAACTGATTCTCTTGTACAATCCCTGCAAAATCTATATGCCGCTCCAGGCTAAGCTAGCCTTTTATGAGCCACATATCTGTCCTCCCCACTGAGAACTGCCATATGCAGGACTAACCCATCTGCCTACTGTGTACTAGCCTACTTTCCCTGCACTGAGCTGCATACTGTGTACTAGCCTTCTTTGCCTGCCCTGAGCTGCTTATTGTGTACTAGCCTTCTTTGCCTGCCCTGGGCTGCCTATTGTGTACTAGCCTATTTCGTCTGCCCTGAGCTGCCTATTGTGTACTAGCCTACTTTTCCTGCCCTGAGCTGCATACTGTGTACTAGCCCATTTTGCCTGCCCTGAGCTGCCTATTGTGTACTAGCCTACTTTGCCTGCCCTAAGCTGCATACTGTGTACTAGCCCATTTCGCCTGCCCTGAGCTGCATACTGTGTACTAGCCTTTTTTACCTGCCCTGAGCTGCCTATTGTGTATTAGCCTATTTTTCCTGCCCTGAGCTGCCTATTGTGTACTAGCCTATTTTGCCTGCCCTGAGCTGCCTATTGTGTACTAGCCCATTTTGCCTGCCCTGAGCTGCCTACTGTGTACTAGCCCATTTTGCCTGCCCTGAGCTGACTATTGTGTACTAGCCTATTTGGCCTGCCCTGAGCTGCCTACTGTGTACTAGCCTATCTTGCACAATGATACTATAGCTAAGTGTGCTCTTTTGACCTCCTAGGGAGCATCACTGCTTAGCCTCATGCATAATTGCAATTGCCTATTGCCACTGCCAGCCACTATATGCCTCTCTGACAGAGCCCACTGTTAGATATCGCAGACCTATAAGATTGCCTAATGCTAATGTTAGCTATTGCAAGCATGCCTATCTGAAATAACCAATTACTAGATTTGTGCACCCGCTGGAAACAGCTTACTGCCAGTCGCTGAGCTGCTCTCATAACTTAGAAGACTTGATACCAGCCCATGCCCCTGGCCTAACCTGAGCTAAACTACTTTGCTCTCCACTACTACCCATTACGATGTGCCTTAATAAGACCCAGATAGCATCTCTACTGTGCCTCACCATATTCAGTCTGCTATCATTATGTCCTCCTATAAACACGCACTGTGCCTCACTATGGACAGAAATAATAGACTTCGAGCTAGACTACCCCGCCTCTATGAGCCTATATGTCACACCAACAAGGCCTTCAACCCCCAATATAAACTGACCTCACGGTACACCAAGCCGTATCCCAACCTAACTACACCTTGCAACAATACTACTCAGCCTAAACTCATTCCAATAAAAATCCAAAACACACCCAAGGTAACCATTCTATCTAGCGCCTTGAACAATGCCAGGTCCTTAGTGGCCCACGCCACTGAAATAGCAGACACCCTACTATCCGAAAACCTTGACCTCCTGGCAGTCACCGAATCATGGTTACACGAAGTTGCAGGCCCTGCACTTTCCCTAGCTATCCCGGAAAATGACCAATTAATTAGAATGGACAGACCTAATAGCAAAGGAGGGGGTTTAGCTATTATAGCTAAAACTGACCTCGCTATTAGACTACAAACTTCATCTCCTCTTAAATCATGCAAACTCCTCATAGCCAAACTGCCCATCTCCAACTGCCACACACTAACATAATCTACAGGTCACCAGGCCCCATTGGGACCTTCGAAGAGGATCTATCCAGTCTCTTAGCTAATAACACTCAAGACTCCTCACAAATCCTATGACCAGGCGACCTGAATCTAGGATTTAACGACCCAGATGACAAACAAGCCCAATCTATAGCCCAATCTATAGCCACTATGATAGCTGAACACGGCCTAAACCAAAAAAGTTCTCAACCCAACCCACAACAAAGGAAGGACCCTGGACTGGGTCGCCACCCTGAATTGTGATACCACTATCACCAAAATTACCCCTCAACACTGGTCAGAGCACTACCTCATCAACTTTACATTAACGCTTAATAAACAAACCACCAAAGAGAAAATTATGGCACCCCCCTTACCCACTAGAGCCAACAAAATTATAACCCCAGACAATCTCCTGCCATTGCTACTACCTACTATCAATGTCCTTCCAAACAACCAGCACACTGAGCTCCTGGTTGAAAGTTACAATAATGCTATGAAAATAGCACTAGACACCATTGCCCCTCTAAACCTTCAAAAAAGTAAACAACTAAAAGCTCACCTAAATGCCTGGTTCACCCCACACCTAAAAGAGCTAAGAATGCAAAAAAGGAAATTAGAGACTAATATGCCGCCATACCTAATCTGAGGAAAATAAACTGAAACTTAGACTTTTCGCCAATAAATACAAAAAAGAAATCCTACTCACAAAAAATATTTCTTTAATGAAAGAATCTGCAACGCAACTTCCAACACTAGAGAATTATTTACCATCCTAAGGGAGCTGGAATCCCCAGTACCACCACCTGACAACATTGCCAAAGACAAACAATGGTGCACCAGCATCCAAAATGCCCTAGCAAATAAAATTAAAACACTCCAAACTAAAATTGAAACATCACTTATCTCCATACCTATGACTACCAACTCACCCGGCCTCAACCCTTTCAAATTCAAAAAAATATCCATCTTGGAAACCGAAAAGATTATTGCATCCCTCAAACCCTCCAACTGTAAGGGTGACAGCTGCCCAGACCAGCTAATTAAGGATGCCGCAAGAGACTTAGCCCCATTCATAACCAAACTGATCAATGCCTCCTTCTCCTCCAATACCATCCCAAGTAACCCAGAGGAGTCCTGGGTCCTACCCCTCCTCAAGAAGCAAACTCTAGATTCTGCCATTCCCACTAACTATAGACCCATCACCACGGTACCATTTCTCCTCAAGATAATAGACAGAGTGGCATACCTACAAATCCAGCACTATCTTGAAACTAACCAACTCTTAGGTACCCACCAATCACGATTCAGACCACAGCACAGCAAAGAAACAGCCTTAATTGATCTTAAAGTACAGATTGACAAACTCAACGACAAGGGAAACACCGCCATGCTACTCCTCCTTGATCTGTCGGCAGCCTTTGACCTGGTGGATCACGCAGTCCTGTGCAAACACCTGGCATTGGCTGCCCACTTCTCAAATGAGGCTATAGCCTGGATCCAATCATTTTTGGACAACCGCACAATGAGAGTCTTCTCCACATTGGCATCAGCGGACCCCATCAAAGTAACCTGTGGTGTACCCCAAGGTTCTTGCGTCTTGTCAACTCTATACAATATCTTTACCAAGCCCCTATTCGACAAATTGGACAGACTGGATGTCACCTACACTAATTACGCAGATGACACTCAGATCCTCATTCCCCTTTCGAGCAATTTCGATATGGATACGGCCTTGGTAAACAAAATATATCTCATCATTCAGGCATGGATGGACACACATGGACTATGCCTGAATGATGATAAAACCGAAATCCTACTCCTTGGTTCCACTGCCAATTAAAAAAAACTCAGCCCTAACTATTCTGCATTTAACATTGATGGCAATATAATCAAAGTTTCCAAAATAGTAAAAACACTAGGCTTTCACCTCAACTCAGCCCTAACACTAAAGAAACAAGTTAACTCCCTTGCATCCTCTACAGCCTACACGTGCAAGCTCATTAGGGCAAGTAGAGCTTTCCTCGCCCAAGCCAGCTGTATCATCATTTCCAATGCCCTAATACTCTCCAAACTCGACTATTGCAATGCTCTGTATTTGGGAGCTAATAAATACAACATTGACAAAATTCAAACATTGCAAAACAACGCCCTTAGAACTGCCCTTAACTTACCCTCTAAAGATCACATTTCTAACACTAGAAGACAATACAAATGGCTCATAATTTGCGGCAGAATCTCACTTAAGACAGCATCACTCACCTTCAAATGTCTCAATAATGCAGCCCCCCTGCTACCTGGCAGCAAGAATTGTGAGAAAAACTTCCACTCGCCCCACCAGAACCGCCAATTCCTACTGCCTTCAGATACCCAAATTCAGACTAAAAGAAACAGGTGGCAGCAGCTTCCCAGTTAAGGCAGCCCAATATTGGAATGCTCTCCCACTTGACATCAGAACAGACCAGTCCTACTATAGCTTTAGACGGAATATTCTCGCATGGCTACATTCCAATGACCCCCAAGATTATCCATGTACCAATCCATACCTACTAATCTGACTGTACATATGTATATTATTCAACCGATTTATCATGTGATGTAATGCATATGTTTATACTGTGTCTGCAACTAAGTTTTTAAGCAATCTTGTTTTCCTGTTCTCTGTAGCGCCCTGTTACCTTTGGGTTTGACGCACCACTCAAAATCAATAAACAAACAAACAAAACATCCTGAGCCTAAAGTGAAAAGATTGATATCAAGATGTCAGGAATTATGCCATATGCGCGATGAAGATATTCAGTTAGTTTACTGTGTACATATGCACAGTAACCGCAAGGAGCACAGAAATCGTGAGGCTTGCTTATGTTTAGTAGTAAGACAGATTGCGGGAAGCGCCTCCTATACATATCTACCTCAAAAGGAGCACTTTATATAAGTATACTTCCGCTATGCACAAGAACAGAATCAACCAAAGGTTACTGAAGAGGAGAGCTTTGCAGCAAGCAAATCGAGAATTAAAGACGAAGAGAAACTCAGACAAAGGTAATTATGCCAAGAAGCCAAGGTTGTATCGGCTGAAATAGACCAACAGTGGATAAAATTAATGAGAAGAAGAACAGAGTATCCTGTGTAAAAAGGTCAGGATAAGCCACAGATGGCAGACGACTGGCAGAATTAAATCAAATACACGAAATTACATGCGACCAGACCAGCAGGAAGAGATGAAACTTTCACACCTACGCATGGACCTTTCTCATGCCCTGACGCCTTATCTTTCGCAGACTAAGAAGCAGACTCGAGGCCAACCACAAAGAAATAATTGACACATGACCACCGAGGTGATGATTGATTGTAGCAATAATTGAAGGGAAGCTGGGGATGCAGACGAACTCCCTGCACCTGGCCGGCTATTCTGCACGCTGCTAAGCAAGTGGAAAAGTATGAGTGGGGTTGATGCCAACCCTATCATAGTGGACTGAGTAATCCAGGGTCCTATAGTTAGTAGAACCAATGAGCCATCATAGTTTTAGTGATGTCTAGAGTAGCCATTTTGAAGGAAGGTCTTAGATGCTCCACCTGATATTCTTAATCCAATCCCCTTTCCCCGTTACCATATACAGAAATAATACCTATATTAAAGTTACCTTCCTAGAACCAACCAAGTTGCATGCTAAGTTTTAAGAGTTACACATCAGTGATGATGAGTTTTTGGTATAAATGTTATGTTTTTTCTGAAATTAATTGGAGTTGAAGCGAGAAGGAAGATTGAGTGATTGCTGATATTCATGAACTCCCGTTTTTTTGTACTTGTCATTAAACTGACTCGCTTTGCCAAACTATTGAGTTGTCACTATTGATTTAATGCGAGAGTATTAATCTGCATACCCATCCATCTCAAGGGTGCTGCTACTCATCTTAAAGTGTGTTTGGAAACCCCCAGTCCCATGGGCTGGCTGGGGTCCCTACTCCACAATCATGATTGATGTTGAATCAGGATGGAAGGCCAGAGATCTGACAGATGAAGAAATCAGAGACTTTGTGAAGGCTAGTATCCATGCACCTGAGGGAACGAAATTCCTGTATCCAAAGAACCATAAGAAGTATGTGGGAAGATGGATCTATTGCAGCCAAAGTGGACAGCGCATGCTCATGACTTGGAACAAGGATGAGCATGTGAAATCAGCTGGATGCATGAAGAGAGTCATAAAGATATGGATCCCGAAGAAGCATTTCTTCGGACAAGGTGGTGAAGAATAATGGAAGAATGGTCAATGAATCACCCATAGGGGGGAGTGTAGAGAATGAGTCAAGTACCACCACCTCAACCACCTCCCCCATAGTGCCTATACGTTGGGAGCCAGAGTGTGAGACACGTGCAGTACCAGTGAACAGTGAAAATGCTGATACCTAGGAGAATCTGGGAAGAAAGGTTCCAATTAAGAAAGCCATATCGACATACGAGACAATACGATGGTCATTTGAATGAAATTCCAGGAGAAACAGGACAAATGAATGGCAAAGATGAATGGTGATGTGACACAAAACAAGACTGACATGCATAGAAAAGATGTAGAGACGTGAGAATATAGGCAATTCTATAAGGCATCAAGAAGGTATCAAAGATAAGTATCATTTTGGGCTCAAGATGAAGAAGCTTATGCAACGAGATAGATGAAAATATTGAGCTGTTTTATAGGTGTACAGATGAAAAGCAACGCAAGCAGATGAAGTATTCCTGAGGCTAGCTTTATAGTGAATAGATTGCGGCATGCGCCAATATATACATATATATATATATCCAGGAAAACAGCAGAGGAGAAAACCGCACTCCGAGATGAGGCACTTCACAGTCCCAAAAATAAAAACTCGAATCAGGCTGATGAAATGAGTTTATTATCAACAAAATCACGGCAAAAACACACAACAAACAATACAGGACGCCAAGGGGGAATCCTGAACAACGCGTTTCACGCTTCCCTGAGCGCTTGGTCACGTTAGTTATATGAGTCAGTAAAAAATTGATGTTTCCACTACGTACAATAGCAGAGCTGAGCAAAAAGAAGTAAGGCTGTTTTTCCAGTATGTCGCCGTTAGAAAAACAAGTGAATTACATGCGAATCTCAGAAAGGCGAGAATGGATGATCCAAGAAGCCAAGGCCGTATCATGATGGAGTAAGCTAACATTGGATACAAATCGTCTGAAAGAATGGAGCTCCTGTTCAGAAGGCATGGACAAAAACAAGAAGATGTCAGAGGTCTATTAGAAAATAGTATTTTTAATACACCAGAAGCTCGATTTCGTGGTCTTCAGTCTTGCGCCTTGAGATCACACCAATGGTACATAAGGTGCTATATAAATGCAAAGTAACATAACATAACATAACGTGGGGAGAAGAAGTTGGATGAGCATGATGGTCACACCTACGCACAAGGGCAGAACGTGCCTTCACGCCTCTGAATTTCCCAGAGCAAAGAAGACTCCCAAGGACTGGTTCAAAGTCCTAATTGACAGCAGACCACTGAGGTGATGATGGATCGATATATTAATTGGTGGGAAGCTATGGTTAAAACAAGCTCACCAGCACCTGGACGCCCAGCCTGCATGCTGCTATACGTAGAAGGGAAGGTACTGACGGAGGTTAGAAGCCAACCAATGATAGGGGACCACACGATCAAGGGTCCTATAGTTATTTAGCCAATAGAACGTTGTGTATTTAGTGACGTTCATAGTGACCTGTTTGAAGGGAGGACTTAGTTGCCACACCTGATATTAAGAAGCAAATCACATAATTCCACTGCCCTAGATAAATATGGCTTATATACTTAGATAATCCTGTTAGACGCTATCACACTTGCCACTAGGTTTTTGTAGTTTGCCACATAGGATGACATTAGTAGTACGCAGGTTAATGTCACCCATGACACATTTTTGTAATATAAACAAGCTTTTTTATGAAATGCGTTGAGATCGGGCTGAGGGTCGACTGCTGATGTCCGTTGTACTCCCTGTTTTAGATAATTGATATTAAAACAGTTATACTTTTGCCAACTACCTGAGTCGTTCCTATTATTGATGTTTGAGTAATTTCTGCATCCACCATCCATCTCAAGGGTATTGCTACCTCACCTTAAAGGGCTGGGAACTCCAGTTCACCACCCACCTTCCCCGCACCAAGAGCTGCCTCCACTGGATCCTAGATCCCACACGGGAGACAGTGAAAGCCCGCTGCGTGGACAAGGGCGCTGCTGTTTGGAGCTGTAAAGAACCTGAAAAGTGCTTTTGTTGTGCTGCGCCTTGCGTGAGAATTGGCTCCGCCCCCCTGCTCACAAGGTGCTTAAATTGGACAGTAGCAGCCCTCGCAGCGAAAAGCCTGCTGCGTGGACAAGGGCGCTGCTGTTTGGAGCTGTTTGGCTGGTTGACTGGACGGTTGGACGTGAAAACCTTTGAAAACCAGTACGTCGGTGCTACGTGTAACCAACTCAAACACTCTAGAGTACAACAGGTGGGTCACAGCTTTTGTAAATCAATTTGACGTCAGTAGACATTTCCTAAACTAAACTAAACTAAACAATACGATCAAAGGTCTACAAGTCTACACGCCCAGACCTGACAAATAAGCCAACCTTACTCGTTATTTTATTTCTTTTTTCTCATACGCTGGGGTAGGGAGACTGATGGGGCTTGACCCCTTTGATCCCGCCCAGAAAAATGCTCTAAACTTTTTTGATTTGTGATTTAAGGAAAGGGAGTCTGCCCCGGGCTTGACCCCTTTGATCCCACCTACTGCTACTACCTTCCAACATAAATTGGCAACAGCAGCAAAGCAAAAAATATAGCAAAAAATATATACAATCAGATCAAGATCAATTAAATAGCGCACATCTGACGCAAGCTCTCAAAACAACTAGAGCGCTTTTGCGACTTAGAAAACCACTAATAAGAACGTCTGGAAAACGACAAGCTCACTTGAAGGTTTGATACCATTGTGCAAAGTCAACGAACACATGACCTCCCAACACCTAATGGCAGAGTCAGTACCGGCGCCTAGATAGGGGGACCACCCTCGAACAAAAGACCACATAGAAAACACAAAACTACCCTATGGCAATGACAACGACAACGAGATGGCACAAGTTAAGAAAAGTTTGAGCCTGAGTCCTGAAATGAAAGATTCTAATCAGGGGGGGAGTACCTCAGCCCTTTATGATAGAGGTAAAGACCGGCAATCAAACCGGATGGACCCCGCCACAGGAAGATACACATCTAAATCTAGAGAGTGACGGGGCTAACTCGAACATGAATAATCACATACCCCATCAAATAGACAACGTGAACGAGACGGACCAATTACCTCAGCCTCAGGAAAGCACCCCTGATGCAAAGGAGAGTAAGGAAGTCTCCGCCCTCAAGCCAGATGAAATACCCGATAAAAACAAACAGGAGATAGAACCAACAAGGAAAAACGATCACTCAAAGGAAGACGCGCTAGAGAATCCATCACTTGCATTAGAGATAAGACCAAAAACATCAGAAGAAAATATTCCTAAGGCAAAGGATCTAATTCAACTATCTGAGGAAATTCCAGGGTTCGAACTCAACACTATGGTTGAAGACTTAGACAGTATAGCAAAAGGAACCCATAGTGTAAGAAAAGGCAAAACAATAACCCCTAAACCAATCAGAATGGACTTTATAAGATATACGGATATAGAAAAAAAAATATGGAAACCTCGGACCTTGTCCTCAGGGGACGCCCAAGATAGAAACAATAATTTCTTTGGGAAACAATCCCTATTAGATTGGGGGACAGGTATTATTGCTAATACACCTAAAAGTCAATCAACCTATAAAAACAGAACGCTAAACGAAATCCCTGACGCAGTGATGCTGGAAAACTCAATGTTAATTGACAAAGAGCCGCAGACCATAGAGACGGCCGCACAAACCATGAAAGGGGAAACCAAAAATCAGTCAAATCAAACAGACTATGCCCAGGACTCGGATTTGATTACGCTACCACCAACAACAGAACTACCCCCGAAACAGGGGGAGACGAGTCATAAACCTGGAACAGTGGGAGAAAAGCATGAAAAGGATGATTTCCTGATGATTACAACAACAGCAGCGATATTGGCCCCCTACATGAAATTACATGAGGATGCTACGGATACTTTGAAAGACCATACTACATTGTTAGCAATGGTTCATTCAAAGACAATTTTCATCGAAGGATTCATAACGTCATTCAAAAGAACATGCAAAACGTCGAGAAAAAAATCTCTGACATGTTACACACTATCCTGGAACCAATTATGAAAGAGAAGGAAAATCGATGGAAAAACCCTAGGAGAGATTCACTAGGTGGTCCGGATTTCTCCGTTCTTCAATCAAAAGAATTACCAAAATTACAACTACAAACAGAGGAAAGCTCCAAGGAAGAGCAACTGAAAGAGCGTCCCCAAATCGTCACCGAAGAAGGGACTCCAGAAGAACCATAAAATCAAATCGAATCCTCAATTACAACTCCAATGAAAGGAGAAACAAACGAAGATATGACGGAGATCGCAACAGGAGGCGAACAAAATAAGAAAAACAGTGAATCAACGCCAAATACCTCTAAAACCTCTATCGCTAAAGAAACCCAAAGAGGAGTCACACTAAACAATGATCAGAAAGTAAAACAAATCACAAAAACAGGACAACAAACACCTCTAATAACATTGGACATCTTGCAGCCTGAAAAGGATATTGAAGTAACAGAAATTGTCAATCAGAACTTAAAATTGTGTGAAATCTTTAAAAAAAAGAATGCAAAACAGAAGGGTGGTGACAACGTGATACGATCAAAGGAGCAATCCACCACAAATGAACAGAAAGTGGGAAGTACTCAATTAGTACAGATACCTAAAAAAACAAAAAAACAACCTCCGCAGAGGTCATGTAAATCAAACAAAAGTAAATCATTTTTTAAATGCTTGACCATACCAAAGGAAGCAACGTCAGTTGTAGTGAATCAAAATACTTGCAGTCAGAAAGAGGTTAATATGCAGATAAATACGAGTCAAAACAACAAAGAAGCAGTAGAAACAGATGATTCTGAACAGGAGCTAATGGGCATGTCCACATATTCCATCTCGGACGAAAATGACTCAACCTCTAACGACTCAGAAGAAGAGGACATCGAACAAGTAAGTGAGGAACAAGTACACACGGAACTACAAATACAAGCGAAATCAAAAACATCGCTGGACGAAAACGGGACAATTGGGGAAAATTCAAATAAACCAGAAACAACAAAAAAGGAAAGTAATACAATCAAGCCCGAAATTGCAAATAAGAAAAAATTAAAGACAACGACGACAGGAGATGCAAATACCCCAGTTAAAATTCCAACAATGAACCTGGAAAGTCAAAATAAAAACAGCTCCCTACCTATCTTGGAGATTAAGGAATATACCACAGAAGAAAATGAGTATAGTACGGGAAATGAAAACTCCTGGATTAGCCCCTTGAGATTACCCAAACGTAGGCTAAACCAGGAAAAAAAGGGTAGAGGTCTCCTTTTGGAAAGACTAGTACACACAAATGATGGTCTTATTCTAAACCGGGCTAATGTCCTAAGGTTGTTCCACCATATACCAACATTGAGATTAATCAGCTCTAGCGACGTAACCCTGATAGAATTTCCTGATAAAATGCATATGGACAGAATACGGGTTTCAACTTGCTCTCAGGTGATTTATCAGCTATTACTATCTGAAGGGAGGACCATATGGAAGATGGGGTTCAAGATAACTGAAAAAAACAATAAAGAAGTGGAACCGAACGTACTTGATCAAGAAACCATTTCAAAGAAAGCCTGATTTCACGAGGCATACGACACGCATAAAAAAGCCATGAAACAATCTCAGGTAACCCAACATCAAGATGGAGAACAGGAGAGATGGGTTTGGTTGGCTAACTTAGCAGCAGGAACAATGAAGACCCTATAGGGCTGGAAAGAAATACAAAAGGAGACTTGGACCCTCATTTCTTGGAATACAAGGGGATTTAACCACCTTCTATCAAAAAAATGAATTTGAAAAAGACATTCCAGATGTATTATGCTTGCAGGAAACGTGGTTGAGAGAAATTCCCCTGATCGAAGGCTATTCAGTAAACATAAACCCCACAAAGAAAGGTGAAAAAGGAAGAGCAATGGCGGGTTTGCTGATAGCGATAAAAAAGGACCTAAATTGGAACGTGATCCATTCTTTGAACTTGTCTCCTTATATTCAAGTCCTAGTCCTGGAAACACCGGCGCCCCTAGACGACCAATACTCGCAGCACGTTGTGCTGATGAATATATATTGGGTGGCAGGTGTAAAAGCAAACAAATCACTTCCAAGGGATGTAGCAGCTGCAATCGACGATCTGAAAGCTAAATGGCACGACCCTTGGATAATCTTGGTGGGTGATCTTAGTTGCACCTGTCTTGAAGAAAACAACAATATTCTCGAACATGTACCGAAAATGGCCACAATGAAAAACAAAAGAGGTGTCAACTGGAGGTCCTCTCTTCAATCCAGAGACTGCACAATCCTAAATGGAGTCACGCCAGGGGATAGTCCGTGGAAACCGACATGGCGAGGTCAGAAATCAAAAGCCATTCTAGACTACGTGACAATTTCATCTAACATGTCAGCGTTCATTCAAAAACTAGAGGTGAAACCCACTAAGGCAAGTGATCACAACGCAATTAAACTTACATGCTTAAGCTTTCTCCCGAAAAAGTAAAAGGAAATATATCCATTCAAGATATAAACCAACTCAGGGAGAACTCGAATGAAAATGAATTCAACGAAACTACCAACGCTGAACGATAACTTGACAACCATGATAAACGAACTACATTCGCAGCTACCCCTGCAAGTCATTGATTATGTTCCACTGCTAAAAATCTTCCATACTACTATCAAGTCTGGAATTACCAAACCAATAATGTCACATCGACATATATACGATCAAGCCGTGGTTGATAAGAATAAAATTATGAGGAAACAGCTAAAACAACTGAAATATTCTAAGGAGGCAAACAAAACTGATAAAATACGAGAAATAAAATAAATTTTCAGTAACTGGATAAAGATGCACAAAAAATCAATGCTAAACCACGACTCCCAGGCCATGTTAAGAACGATATGCAAGAGACGTGGGCCTTGATAAATAATAAGGAGACGCTTCAAGACGCCTTACAGCAAATCCAGTCACAGAGAAACACATGACAGGCACATTATAAACAAAGACAGCCAACTTCAAAACCTCCTACAAACGAAAGGATCCTAATAAAAATGGACGAAGGTTTGCTGAACATAGACAGTGAGACACTAGAAGATATGATTAAAAAACTAAAGAATTCAAGAGCACCGGGGCCAGACAGTCTGACGAATGAAGGTTTGAAAAAAGACCCAGCGGAATGGCCTAAAATCCTACACCAACTGTTTAAATACATTTTGTCTTCAGGGAAATTACCTAATTCATGGAAAACGAGCATTGTGGTGCCAATTTTCAAAAAGGGCTTAAGAACAGTCCCAGAAAACTATAGGCCAATCGCCCTTCTGGACGTGGCAGGAAAAATCTTTGCCTCTATCCTATTAAGATCTTTGACCAAATGGGCAACGCAAACAGGCCATAAGGACAAATGGCAATCAGGGTTCGTAAAGGGACAAGGTACCCCATTAAACATCTTCATTCTAAATCTATTAAAAGCTTGAACCCTGATTAACAAAGAGGCAAAATTCTACATAGCTTTTGTTGACCTATCAAAGGCTTTCGATGCAGTTGATAGAGAGAGGATGTGGAGGAAATTAATAAAATGGAATTGTCTGGAAATCCTACTTTATAACATAAAGGAATTACATTCCGGCACTTCGATCAAAGTGAAACTAAATAAAGCTGGCCTCCTATCTGATACAATTCCCACGACCAGTGGGCTGAAACAAGGCAGCCCCTTCGCCCCAGAACTATACAACCTATACTCCTCAGATATGGAAGAAGCCTTCGCAGACGAAATAATTTTTCCAGCAAAACTTGCCAACATAGCAATTGGAAGACTAATCTACGTGGACGACATAGTTCTAATCGATCAGACCCCAATAGGTCTTCAACATCAACTAAAAGCTTTAGAGGCATTTGTAGTCAAAAATAAAATGACCGTCAATCTGGAAAAATCCAGGATTTTGACTTTCGCCAATATCAAAAAGAAGAAAAAGACAAACCCGCCTCAATGGTACTTATCCAACAAAAAGATAATGGAAGTGACAGCCATTATGTATCTGGGGGTCTGCATTAACACCGACATAAATGAAGCCCCAAGATGTCAAGATCTAAGAAATAAACTTAGAAACCTAATAGGACAAGCTAAGATCCTATTGCTGCGATTCTGTCAATTTTCCATGAAACCTATGATAGACTTCTATAGAGCAAAGGCAATAGCAATCCTTACCTATGGATCACAAACCTCGTTTCTCTTGGACATCAAATTATGGTCATGTCTAGAAGGCAAATTCTGGAGAACTATTTTGGGATTGCCAAAATCTTTCCCAATTCAATTAATTCGAAGAGAGTTGGCACTATCTTCTCTGAAAGTCATCGTAGAGTGGAAGATAATGTCTTTCTTCAGAAAATGCCTGGAACCAGCAACAAAGGGGGGTTTTGCTGCCATAAAGAAAGCAATGGCAGAGAGGTCAGAACCGATATTAAGCTGAATGGGCCAAAACATGCCAGATAATCCTTTACAACCTGAATGAGACAGAATAGTCTCTATTAAACAACCCAGACCAAGTGGGAAAAAAATGTATACTAGAGACTGGATTGATACACTGGAAGAGCTCAATAAATATCAAGGCTACGAAGAATTCTGGGCAGTCCCGCGAAAACTGAATATGCTACCAAAATACCTAACCCTTTTTCCCAATTGGTTTTTGAGACAGGGTTTCTTAAAGTTACGCCTGAACCTCTGGCCAAGTAGAACCAATCACTACAGGAAGAGAGAGAGAGAAGACCTAAAGGACTGTAGATTGTGCAAAAACGTAACGACAACGGAATCATTGAAACATTTGTTGTTCGAATGTCCGACTGTGAGAGGTGAACGACAGATCTACTTAGGTCACATCTGGCAAGAATATAGATTCAAGGATATTGATCTCTGGTGATCATACCTGCTGGAAGGAGTTAAGATCTGAAATAATCTTGTGGTCATAAAATGTATCTTGCTCATCTTTGAGAAAATCGAGGAAGAACAGTTAAATCACGGAACAGTGTTAAGGATTTGAAAGCTAGCAGACTTTCCCAGTTTTAAGCATTAAGCAACGTAGAAGAATAGAAAGAGAAAAGAAATAAGACTGGCACTTATACAAAGCTTTATTAATATTTTTAGCATACTTTAAGAATTGTAGCTTCTAAAATGCTATTCTTGTTGTTTTATTTTTATTTTATTTTTTTGCTTTCTTCTTCCTTCTCCAGTCATTTAGTCCTGTCTTTTAAAACATTATTTAATTTTTTTGATCAATGATTGAATCAATGGTCGGTTGGGTTTTGTGTAGTTGAGATTTCTTGTTGTTTTATGTTGTTTTTTGCTTTTTCGCTTGTTTTGTAAAAAAATAGCCAAAGGTTTTCTTCGTGTAAACCAAAGAGCTAATAAAATAAAAAAAATAAAAAAATAAAAAAAGTGTAATTGCTCAGTCTCTTCTGGAATCATCTGTCTATTGTCCATAATGGCATTTGGAAATACAGGCAAACACTTTTCCTGAGAAGGAGCTGCTGTCTTATTATCCCGAGGGACTGCTGGCTGCAGAAAGCTTCGCTCTACTGCTCAGTGGAAGGAGAACACACTGGGCAGACTGCGCTTCCTGGAGGAGGCGGAGCGTGATCACGTGATCAATCACGTGACTGTTTTGGCAGTATTTACAGACCCACAAGCCACCCTTGCGGCGTTAAGCCCGTGAGGGGTAAAGGGCGAGGACTGTTGTGTGGCTGTTTGGTGGCTGATATCCACTGACTTGAGCAGTGCTGAAGCTTACTGTTAAGTAACGAAGGCTACCTGCAGAAAGATCATAAGTGGCAGAGCATCGGCGAGGGCCTCACTAGCATTTGAAGTCTGAGGTTTGGTTCAGCATGGTGATGGTGAAAGAGGGCCCTCTGACCCGTCATAAATCATTGCTTTCTCGAAGGAAAGGGACGATGAGTCTCTCAAAGGAGGTAAACCCAGCTGCCACGTCAGAACAAACTGCTCAAAATGATCAAATTGAGTTTACTACAGCGAGAGGCTCAGCCGGGGTCTCTTGCCTAGAATTAGGCTTGGTGCCCTCACTAGCTGCCCTGTGCATAACATCATTGGGCCCCACTCGAAAGGAGATTGATGGTACCAACGGCGCCGTTAACCAATGGGTGAGCTCCGACAGTGGCTGTGTCAAGTTGGGACCGGTATTTTCCCCTTTAGTATATGTTGAGGCCAGCGATGTTGCGCAGACCTCCCCCTTTGATTTGACGGATTCTGACCTTATGGCAATAAACTTACAAAATGTCCTAATACAGGACAAGGAACTGTAAAAATCACCAATGTTTCACTTTCAAGGTGCTGGAAAGACTGACGCCTCAACGTGGCGTTCTCAGTCCGTGGTAGGTAAAAACATGCTAGAGGAACGGGTCCCTCAAATGGCTACCATAAATGCAAAATGTAGCGAGGGGATTATCAAATTGACATCTAGCAAGGGTGGGCTCCCTGTGATTTTGTCAGTAATGGAGCAAAGTTCTACTGATCTCTCAGCCAGAGAAGCACGGCTTACAACTAAATTAAAGGCAGACTTTCTAGCCACCTATGAACGCCTAAATGATAGTTTCATACAAAATCAATCCTTGCATAAAAATAAGCTAGAAACAAAGCGTAATAGACGATCAGCGAGCATACTCCATAAGTCTAGCGACAGAGTTGACATCTCAATGTTGTCTAGCACAAATGACTCTCTACATCAAACGTCTTGCGAAAACATCGATTTATCAGGCATTAAAGACGTTGAAAAGAGAGCCGTAACGTGTATTCCAGTTGTGGACGACTTGGCAAAAGAAATTAACGTGATGCCCAGCATGGCGAAGACAGCCGTCAACTCGGATAGAGTCGACCAGCCATCTAAAAATTCTATGTCAACGGCTGCAAGTATTCAAATTCACAATAATGTATTAGCGGCAACTTCAATCGCCCTACTTCCATTTATGAAACTGTATGAATCCCTACATAATGCAGTAAGTGATCAAATGTCCCTGCTCGCAGCCGTGAACGCAAAAATCTCAAGTCTTGAAAGTTTTTCCCAATCGATAACCACAAGACTTGATAGCGAAGCAGAAACATCTGCAAAGTGGCAAAATAGACTATGCGATCTTGCCCGTCAGGCATTCAGTGACAAATCTGCATTAACGGATGCGGTAATCGAAAGCACAAAGTGGATGCGCCACAATATGTCTTCAAACATGAGACCAGGTGATGATGGTTCACATGTTCCAACCTGCAAATCTCTTTTGGGTAAAGAACCTCTTGTGGTGAATGGACAAACTTCCAAAAAGCACGCAGTGATTGTCAGTGGACCTGTTTGCAGTGAAGCAGTGGGCATTCAAGTCGTTAAACTAATAGCACCAGAAAAAAGCACATCTCTCTCCCACGGGATGAGCCTGGCGGGAAACTCAAAAAGCGATCAGAGCCAGCCCGCTGGAGATAAAATCTTTGATCCTCAGCAAGACCGTCCCGTGAATATTGGTGAGGGAGTCGCTACATTTGCTCAGTTAAATGTAGAAACTCAGTAGGCAAAAGGGGCAGTGGTTCAGGAGCCAAAAAACTTAACAGATAAACTCTCATTTGGGATTTTCAATAAGCCTACAACATTGGACAAAGAAAATGAAAAGCGTCCCCAGAAAACAAAGCCTTGTGGAGCAAAATCCATTCAAAAACGTCCAAGCTTGAAACAAGTTGCCAAACGTGCTCGCACAACGTGCAGGAAAAATTTATAAGAAATCTTTCAACTCCGCCGCCGCCTGTATTGTTTAATCGCCCGGCAAAAGGTTCGGAGGGCATATCGAAAACAAAAATTGACTCAACGAAAAAACTGACCCCCAAACCAAATGCTAAAAGGGCAAGAGAAGCCTCAGTCAGTGATAACAATGCAGTCTCCGATGCCTCATTAGAACTATGTGAGTATTCTACATACTCCATTGATGATGATGTGATTGATGAGGGCGGAGACACTGCAGAGATAATTATACCGGCTCCTGCGAAAATTGGTATAGAATTTGAGCCGCGATCAGGTGTCGTAATTAAAACTCCTCCCAGAGCTGGCGTGCTTGGGCCCAAAAAAATTCCAAAGGTACTTTCAATACAAAGTGCGACAAAGGAGATGAAAGGTTTAAATTCGAACAATGGGGTGACGTCTGACCCCACAAATCTCTTGTGCGATAAACTAAATCCAAAATTAACAAGAGCACAAGTTGAAAAACTTAATAAAAGTGAAATTATACCCTGTAAATCAAGAAGTGAGGGATCCAAGAATGGTTTATGGAAAATTCAAATCAAAAACGCCCTGCCAGAACAAAAAGAAGTAAATTTGAACCGAAGAAATATTTTAACACTGCTGCAATGTATTCCAACGCTGTGTGCAATAAAATCTGAAGACATAGCAGTTGTAGAATATATGTCAGAGGACTTCTCGGATTGGGTAAACTTACATCTACATTCCAGATCTCTTAGAACAGCTGTAATGGATGCTGCGGACGATATCATGTTCTTTGGTTTTGAAGTCATAAGTGCGGAGGCCTGCATTGAGGAAAGAATACATCCCTCGCCGGGGGACAAATCCGAAAATGAAAAGTGAAGGGATGCACTGTGGGCCCACATGAACATCAAAAAAGTGTCTGGTGTGAAAGAAACGAAACAACAGGACAATTAGCAAAGAGTGGATTCCATTGATGGAAACCATCAACTTCTATCCTGGAACACTCGTGGCTTCACGCATCTGTTTGATGGAAAGTGGCAATTCCCGGTGCATTTATCAATTATATGTCTTCAAGAGACTTGGATGCGTGAGTGCCCGGTGTGTGATGGTTATACAGTACTCCTGAATCCTGCTGGAAAGAACCTCTTTGGCAGACCTTTTGCTGGTCTGGTTACAATGATCAAACATAAAAATGATTGGAAGATTGTATCTTCAGAAAATCTTAATATGTTCATACAAGTAACTAAAATTCAAATTACGCAACCTTCTCCTTCTGATAGTCAAGCGATGTTGATTGTAAATATATACTGGAATACAGCAATGATTTCACAATCTAATTTTGTTGGAGCTGTGTTGTCGGCGGTGGATGAGTGTTTATTAGTCTACGAGGATCCCATAATTATAATATGTGGTGATTTCAATTATACTTGGTTGAACAATTCTATTGACAAATGCACCGAAACTGGCCCAACAAACAAAGGAAGACTGCAAGATCGGGGAGATCGCTGGCTAAAAGAGATGGCATTAAGAGAGTGCTCAATGCTAAATGGATCCACCCGGGGTGATATTCCTCCAAGCTTTACATGGCAGCGTGGCGTGTTTAAAAAGACTCGATTACATTTGGGTGTCCAGAAATTTTCTATCAAGAATCATAACGTTTGAAATAAAAAAAACAGAAAAAAGCGACCACAATGCTTTGCTGCTAAATTGGGAAAAGGTAACCAACTATGTGTCACCCAAATACAAGGAGGGTGTTACCATAAATAATGGAGCAAATAGGCTGCGACTGAGTGCGTCCCAGCTGTTAACATTGACAAACAACCTTGAGAAAGAAAACTCAGCAACGGCAAGGATAAACTATCCATTACTGCTATATTACTTCAAAGTGAGGAACCCCAAGCAAAAGGGGGCTGCCATTGAAGTAAAACATCCTTTCAATGTAACTATAAACACTGAAAAGAAAAAACTTTGTGATGATATAAAATTGCTGAAAAAAGCTGATGAAGAAAGCACATTCATGCAAATAAAAGCCAGGCGACTGAAATATCGGAAGTGGATCAACTCTTTCAACTCGATCCGTTTGCAGAAGCAAGCTGAACAGATGTTAAAACTGATCATACTAAAGGACAGCAGACACATTTGGGAGATTATCAATACTGGCAGCCTAAATCACTCTTACTCAATGTCGAATAGTGTGAACGGCGCCAGTTGGGTCGCTCATTTCTCCGAAGTATTTAATGACGACAACTGTATCCTGGTTCCACCACCATCTTTAACAACGGCAAAATGGAATGTGGCAGACTCCGCTGATGACATTGAATGGGCGATTATGAAGCTAAAGTCCTCTAGGGCTGTAGGCCCAGATGGAATTTCCAATGTGATGCTGAAAATCCATAGAAGTTTATGGGCAAATATGATGAGTGCCTTGTTTGAAAGAATTTCACATGGTAAAACCCTGCCGGTTTCCTGGCTGAGGGCAGTGGTGGTCCCAATATTTAAAAAGGGCAATCGGGACGACCCGAAGAACTATCGCCCGATAGCCCTCTTGGATACAATTGGAAAGGTCTTCGGCTCCTTCCTTCAAAAGCGCCTGGCAAACTGGGCGCAAGAGTTTTCTGTGGGTGACCCTCGGCAAACAGGTTTTACTAGAGGAGTGGGAGTTGAGCTAAATCTAATCCTCTTAAATTGCCTAAAATTAGATGCCTTGAGGAGGAAGAAAATGTTGTACCTTGCATTTATAGATCTGAGTCAGGCATTTGACAGCATAAACCGCAACCTCCTATGGAAGAAACTAAGTGATTGGAATTGTCCAAGTGATCTGCTGGCGCCCCTGATTGCTCTACACACTAAGACGTCCATTCGAGTAAGACTAAATCAACAGGGTGATTTATCAGATGAGATATATACAAAAAGGGGCATGAAGCAAGGTTGTCCGCTCGCTGCTCAACTATTTAAATTTTTCATCTCCGACATATCAGTGGCCCTAAAAGACCTAAGGATATTTCCGCCAGCAGTAAATGGGCAAAAAATAAGTTGGGTCATTTACACAGACGACATCGTTCTCATGGACTCCACTCCAATTGGGCTACAGCGCCTGTTAAACGCGCTTCATAATTATTGCCTGAAAAATGACTTACAAATAAATTCTAAGAAGTCAAAGATAATCATGGCTGGTCAAGGAGCGCAAGCTCAATCAAGAAAATTTCATTGGCAAATAATGAATGAACAGCTAGACTTATCGAATAGTATCAGATACCTAGGTGTTCAATTCAATAATTCCATTCGTGAGTGGGACTGGACGCAAGATCTAATGGCCCGGATGAAAATGTTCGCACTTCAAGGTTCCAAATTGCACGCAGCCTATGGCAAATTTTCCTTTAAACCAATATTAACATTTTACCTTCAGAAGGTGGTGCCTGCAATAACCTTTGGGAGTGAATCAGGTTGGAATATCCCGCAAGATTTATGGAACATTCTTGAGGGGAAATTCTGGCGTAAAGTTCTACATTTGCCGAAAAACATCTCTGTATTAGCTATACGATATGAGCTATGCACTGAATCACTCTATGGTACAGTTCTATGGAAATCAATCTCCACCATGAGGAAAATGATGCTGGAGCAACCTGCAAAACCATATGAAATCTTGCATACAGTCTCAGAGCACCCATCGGCTGTTTTGATAAATAAGTGGAAAGAAAAGTTGCTCAACATATTGCACAACGCAGATGTGTCACTCGAGACTGTACTTTTGCGCCCGCAGGTAGCAAAAAAGAAAATTCGTCTATTGGATAAACAATGAAGAGTGCCGAAACAAGCTGACTTCTTCTTTAGTACTTGGATGCGCCCTCAACAAACTAGACGCTCTACCAAAATATTTGGACAAATTCCCTTCAAGTTATCATAGGCATATGTTCCTCCGTCTACGACTAAATCTCTATAAAACCAAGGAGATACAAGTAATGAGGCGTGAGATATTAGAACAAGATGTCAGATGTAGGTTCTGTAATCAAGCGACAGAATCCGTACGACACCTAATCACAGATTGTGAAGTGATTGGCGATCAGCGTTCTCTTCATTTAGCTCAATTCCTTCCGCAATCAGGAAACATGGATGCGTGGTGGTGGTATCTGATTGGAGGTTTTAACACTCAATTAATTTGTGCAACTATAAATTTCATGGATGCTCTGAGACTTTGAGACTAACAAACAGAGGACTCTTTTACTTAAGATAGTTGGGATCTTCGAATTTCTCTGTGTTTTTAGATGAGGAGAAACTGTAACTTAAAGTTTTCATTTCTTATGTATAAACTGATGTTACATAAAAAAAATAAAAAAATAAATAAAAAATAATACAGGCTCCACGGTCACACGTGATACCCTTGAATCTGCAGTTAACATGGTGCACCGTAAGTAGCACATCACTATATTTGGTTTGTGATATTTTCAGTGTCTAAGTGGTGCCCACTCCACTCCTCTCCTGGTTCACTCTTTAACTACAGCCACTGGAAGAGAAAGGCTTGGCAGTTCTGGTCTAGCTACTTTATGCATTGCAGAGATGTGCAGAATTCCAGCTGATGTCATTGGTCGGACTGTGAAGACATGCTGCTCAGTGGTTATTGCCACGTGTACCACAAGACAGATGCATAGCCATGTTACATGTTCAGCATTGCCAATCTCCAAACAAATGTCAACACTAGACAGGATGCCCTTGCCTCACCCGGACATGATCACCAAGCCAGGCAAGTGGTATCAGCGTGCACAACACACATTCTATTTAAACAAATCTTCAAGTAATCTCCACCATCATGACTATGGAAGACCACCTACTGTTCTGTACGGCAAATCAAATGGTGCGGCTTACTGCCTACTTTTTCCTCCAAATGCTGTGTGTACAATGACCCCTCTCTTTCTCTGCACAAGGCACTGGTATCTGTAACTTAGCACAATGATGACAAACACTTTGCACTATAAGTAAATAACATAACACATCATATACAGGCAAATAAGAACACAGTCATGGTTTCCAAAGCTAGCCAGTGGATGTTTGCCAAAATCGGAGCAATGTGATCAAAGATCTTCACTATCACTATCAAAGCCTAATAGGCTAAACAATGAGGCACCACCTTTATGTGTACCAAATATGCTTTGGGACGCATACCAGCTCACTGTTTCTTACATGACCCAACTCATGATTCAGGACCAATGCCTTGACAGTCATAAAAAAGTAAGTCTGGGAATATATCACTTGGTTCTCCCACCTAGAAGAAGCTGTGACAGACCTGATCCAACAACACTTATGAAGCTCTTTGTGAAGCGCTGAGTCAGAAAAACATCAGCTGCACAATCAATAATGGCATTTGCAGCTAGTTCAAGTAACCACGATTTAACAAACGACTCTCAGGGGAACATTGCGTCTACTTGCAAAATTTCCCAAATGGGTGATTCAACTCTCGTGAACTGGCTGTCCATTTTTGCAGACCTGCCAAGAGATTGGGGCGTGGGTACTTAGATGCTATCATAAAATACCCTACCATATAATGGGTGGGATAACAATGAATACATTCGCCATCGCCAATATTCGTGAAGGGAGGAAGGAAAATGTATTACCTGGATACCCTGCAAGAAAGATTCAGGATGTCACCTCATGTCAAGAACAGTACTTTTCAAAAGTAGCAGAGGGGGTTGAAGTGTGACGATTACAGGTAAACTGCCCCCCTCAATGCACGACTGTTGATTTATCTGCGTAAAGATAACAGGTTTTTATCCAAAACAGAATTTTGCCTCCAGGAGATCACTTTAGCAAGTGAGGAACACAGGCATGCTTATTCTCTGCAAAAGAGGTAAGCACGTGTTGTTGATATTGTTATTGGCTGTTTATAGAGGGATTCATGCCGGAGGACACCAGCTTCTTAGGGCTCCACCGGGGATCAAACCTCACTCTCCCAACTGGGCCTGTGAGGACATTGTCAATCCTTTTGATTCTGAAGAGAGTTCCTGCCCACACCTTGGAACAGGACAAGAGATTGCCTTGAATCCATGAGCATCATTTAGGTGAGGTTGTCATGATGTTTGCAAAGATCTCCCTTTGCAGACTGTGGTAGTTGCAGATATGCCTTTACCGGTACTGAAATCATGAACTCCATGCATCTTCCCCTCCCTGCATCTTTTTTACTAGATGTTATAGTAGCTTGTGTGTGGTGCCTCCTTTTATCAATAAAGAGAAGTAGAGTCCCTTTGAAGATGACCTCGCCTTTTGCTCTTCAATAAAACACGTGGTGTCAGTTCTCCCCATACCTGTAAAGTTTTGGCCACCAAAAGCAGTACTATTGCATAACTCCATGGAGGTATCGCTTAACTCCATGGTGGTTTGAATGACGGTAATGTTGAAAGTAAGGATGCTGATGTTCTGAAACCAGAGGCACCCAGTACAGAATTCGGGTCTTGTTAAAAGGTGTGGTAACATAGGAGGCATAAAACAGGGGCGCCTAGCATATGACACCTTCCGATTCTTCCCCCAAAAAATGTTTTATAACTCTGAGCAAAGGCAGGATCAATAGGTTAGGGGGAGAATTCTGAGCTTCTTCTTTCTGGAACAAAGGCTGTTCCAGCAGAAGGACTAGTTCGCAATAAGGATGATGACTGTATTTGACAATGGACACAAAAACACACATTTTATGATCTGAAACAGATTATTCTGAAAGGGCTGCCATTGATCTGGTGAAAGAGTGAGACTTTATGCACAGGCTTTATGATATGATATATGATATGGCATTTGTAATGCGCCTATACACAAGTGTTTCAAGGCGCGATGAGGCAAGGAAGGGGGAACAGAGGGAGGACAGAGACAGCGACCTTACTAGGCCAGGTGACATTGAGATTGCACAAGTGCAGGGGAGGTTGGAGGGGAAAATTGCCAGGGGAAAGGGGAGAGGGTAGTGCTGTACATGGGATCAAAACAACAACAAGAGGTGCGGCCAGCAGGTGGCAGGTGCAAGGGCAAATGCAGACAGCAGGTGTCCAAAAGTACAGGTAGAGGTACTATAGGGTTACAGATACAGACCCAAGTGCAAGGGTTGCCATGAGGCAGTGTGGGTGTGCAACTGGGCGGGTAGGGACCTGGGCCTGAAATCAGAGGGTAGCCAGGTGACAAGTGCAACATCAGACAGGAAATCAGCAGGAGAGAAGAAGAGAGAAGGCAGAAGCAAAGAGAAAGGTCTTGAGGTACTTCTGGAACCGGAGATGATACTCCTTTCAGAGAGGAAGGAAGGCTGTTCAAGAGGGAGGCCCCAGCCGAAGAAAGAGATCTACCACCAACTTGTTGCTTGGAGAAGCAACTGACCCTGAGGGAGTTAGAGGTGGAGGAGCAAAGAGCTCGAGTAGGAAGGTATTTACGAAGAGAGAGTTGGAGATATTGAGGCCCCAGGCCCCAGAAGGCCTTGTGGACAATTCAGAGGGTCTTGAACTTAATCCTTGCAGCCACTGTGAACCAATGCACAGATTTTAGTTTTGTTTTCCTAGTTTTGTTCTGCATTTCCTGCAACAAATCGTGAGATTTAGACGGTTTAATGCCCCTTAGTTAAGCCATATTCTAGAGATGTAATGCTAAAATGTAGTTCCCTGTGTTATATAATTGCCTTATTGTAGAGCCATCCCAACATGTATGTATTTCACAAACAGCCAGATCTGACCTCTGAAGAGACTGGAAAGCTTTCACTGTATGCTACACAACCACAGTTTTATCTACTTATATCTAATTTCGTGTCCCTGGAGCATATATAAAGGTGTTTAAAGATGGCTTAAAAGCGTCATGGCAGGTTTAACATCTTTATTTACATTTCAGGGGGTTTGGGACATTTTTGCAGGCCAACTGGGGGCATGGAATGGGATGAACGATTGAGTCAGGCATTCCCGATCCTCTTTTCTTTTTTTTTAAAGCACAGTTTTAAGCTAGCATAACATTTTCTCACTGGAGTAACACTAATGGATGTCTATAAAATCCGCCTGTTTTTTTTTCCACTCCTAAAAGCAGCCAGATTGCAGGAGAAGCCGGGCCTTTAGAAGGGTGATGTATTGAGAGGCGTGGGCAGGCAGGGGAGGTAGGGGCATGAAGGAAGGGGGTGGACCACCCCAGCGTTGGTTGGCATGTGACATCAGTGGAGGGCACCACCGCCGGACACCGGAGGTGGGAGCCAATGGGTCCTGGGTGGGTATAAACAGGGAGGCTACAAGGGGCCTCGGTGTCTTCGCCACTCAGAAAGAAATCTACTAGCAAAGGAACAGTTTAAATTACGAAAGGGGCATGCAATGACCCATCAGCTGTTGAAAGTGGTGGACACCATCAGCCACGGATTCAACATCAACAAGTCCATGGGAATCGTCTTCTTGGATGTCACCAAAGCATTTGACCGAGTCTGGCACAAGGGACTGCTGCACAAGATGATTGGCCTGGGATATCCGAATTACCAGGTGAAGACAATTGCAAGCGAGCTGGGAGACCACACCTTCCATGTTGCCATGCAGTCTGAGATGTCCTCATCACATCCCATCTGAGCAGGCGTGCTACAGGGATCGAACCTCAGACCCTTCTTGTTCAACATCTTCACCAATGGCACCCCAACAGATCTCCACAAGACAGACCTGGCACTGTATGCAGATGATGCTGCAGTCATCTACCTGCCATTCAGCAGAAAGAAAGTGGTGAACAACCTGCAAGCTTCATTGGATATCATCTCGACGCGGTACAGTGATTGGCAGATAGAACTCAACACCAGCAAGACAACTGCCATGCTGTTCACTAGAAAGAAGATCAAGGAGCACCCGCACATCATCCTCATCCGGGAGACCATCAAGTGGGGGAACTGCAGCCACTACCTCGGTGTGATCCTGGACAGCAAACTCAACTGGAGATGCCATATCGAGAAGACTCAGCAGAAGGCAACAGGAAAGATGGCAGCGCTGTACCCACTCCTGAAGACCATGTGCATGCACCTCCTGACAAAGATCAATGTCTACAAGGCGATCATCAGAGCTACCCTGCCGTATTCCTCGCCAGCATGGATGACCTGCCATGAGCGACACCAGAAGAGTCTTCAGATAGTCCAGAACAAGGCAGCTAGCGTCTGGAGCTGCACTCTTCACAAGGATAGATGATCTTCACAGAGAACTGGACATCGAGATGTTGGACGAACATCTAGCAAAGCTGAGTAAGAACTTCTGCCAAGGAATGGGTCAGAACCCGAATCCTCTGCTCAGAAGACTCACTGCCACCACTGCAAACACTTTCTACTGCTACCCACGGCCCATCATGGCGAAGACCCTATGAAACCAGCCCTACTGTGACAAGTCCACACAAACCATGAAGAATCCAAACCCACGACTACATCACTCAACCCGAGAAGATGGAGAAATAAGGCTCAAGCCTCTGTATCCAATAATCACTGTTGATGGATAAAATCTACCAGGAAGAAGAAGAAAGCCGAGTGTTCTGTCTATCTTTTTCCCTGCCCGGGACCACAGTGCTGCAAAGGCAGCATTTTCTTGTTTTCTAACATATGAGGATTGATCTCTTCCTGCTGCCTGGCTATGTGCTTCACAGCTCTTGTTCTATGGACTGCAGGGGTTGCCAGCGTGAAGCTTTTTGAGGATTATGCAGGATATCGATGTCGGCCTGTTGTCAGCATGTTGAGCAGTCGGGTCTTTGTTTGGTCTGGTAACCTCTGAAGGCAGCAGGGGAGGCTATCAGTGGCTCGTTTGTTTGAATGCAGGGCCTTTGGTGGTGGTATTTCTGTTATGTTTTGCCAACAGGGCAGAATAATGTTCTTTTGTGATTTGTCGCGAGAGCAGTGTTTCCTTGCTTTGGGTGGGTGAGATGCCACCTTGCTTGCGCAATCAGCCATTTCGAAGGAAGGGTCACTTTGCGTGCCTCTTGGTATGGACGATAACCGTGATGGCCATTGGAATAGAGAGTACTCTTTGTAGGACTTTACGTTTAGCTAGATGGCGGTTCTTGTTTTGCTTGGGTGTCTTCTCTGAGGGTTTCCTGCAGTCAAATTGGTAAAGAAGCATCTCTGGATGGTGAGGAGTTGCCGGAATGTAGATAATTTGGGGCAATAAAGTTTTTGCCACAATCATGTGCCCTGGTTTGTTGCGCTCCATGGGTCAGAGTTAATGGAGCGTAGCCAGCCTGCTTGAACCGCTCCTCGGTGTTGTGCTGTGAATGTTCACACAACATGGCTTGAGTTGTCTTTGAACGCCATAATGACATTGAACCTGGCCAGGATTGGGTCACGGACTCAATATAGAAGAATTTAGGTGTGTGCTCTCATTTGTAGATTTGTAGTTCATACGATTCAAGGAAAGATTGCTGGAGGCGAGAGGGAAAACATTTGGTTTTGTAGGGGGCAATACTCCACTTTGTGTCTACAGCCATACAATGCCTTTGGTTTTCCAATACATTTTAATAGAAATGTAAAGCAGGCCGATGATTGTTTATGGAAAAGGGATCAAAACTATTGTCACAAGTTAGGGCTATATATTAATGTGTGAATTGTAACTTCTGATTGTATGACTGTGATAGTTAACAACGCAAAAGGTAGAGAACGACTTTTGCCTAAACCAAAGGACGGTGAAGCAGACATGGGCATACAATGGGAACGGTACGATGCTTATTGGGTAGAAGGGTCAGATTTGGTTGCGCAGTGCCGGGTTTATGTAGTGGCGGTTTCCCCAATATTAGTAACTAGCTGGGGTATCCGGCATCGCCCGTGTCTTCATTGTGTGGTGTCTCATGTACCCTGGAGGATGTTGCTCTTGTCGGCAAGATTTGCTTCAGTTTGCCATGGTGTCTCATGTGCCCTAGAGAAAGTTGCTCTTGTCCTCTGGTCGGCAAGTCGTGCTGCTGTTTGTTGTTGTGTTTCAGAAGCTCTTGATATTGATTTTCGCTTTGCATCAGATGGAGCTTTTCCAAGTGATGTTTGTTTTTTGTGCGGCATGTTTCAGTCACTTAATGGCTTTTGAAAAAATTTCAAAGAAAGATTGATTGATTTTGCTCTCTTCTCGTGAATGAATTTAAGTAAACTGTAACCTTGCCATTTCCCATATTTGGAGTGGCGTGATACACCTTTTTTTTATTGCCTTCGAAAATGCTTTAATAAACAGTTTCGAACGGTATACAGTAGTAATTAATTTTAAAGGAATAACCAACATATCGAATATTTTGCTTCAGACACGTTTCCAAATTTTGCTTCCTTCTAGTACCTACTGTAGCGAATCGGTGTGAGCATCAGTAAATGAGGGTGTCTACAGAGTATATTTTTTGCATCCAAACATAGACTACAATCTTGCCCCAGACAAAAGAGGGATCCATGCAAAATTTGGTAGACGTGGGTTCAACGGTGTAGATTTGTATAGCCGGACATACACACATACACACATGCATACATTCAGCTTTATATATGACAATTGCATGCCTTATGCAGCTTGTCTCCCTGCAAGGAACGTATTGCTAACAGTTTGTCTTCATCAGCAAAAAAAAAGGGTAATTTTAAGAATGTATGGCTTAAACAAAGTGGAAGGAACGTTTCGCTGTTAGTGTAATTTAGACATCTTCTGTAGTATTAATGTGAAGGATGGGGGCATAATGATGAGCATATGGATCAAATGCTGCAAAGGCGACAGGCATTTTACAGAATAGTTTAAGGAAATAAAGGGGGGCAGACTTGCAGCGCGCGATGCGGACGTTACGGTATTGGCTGTTTCTCCAATGTTACCCGCTGCCCAAGGAGTCAGCACAGGCCAGATGGAGCCGATCCCTTTGGTTTGGGGATCAGCATTGAAATAACAGAATGTATTCTTGGCTTTGCCCCGTTCACCAAATAGAGGGCAGAGCGATGGCTTAGCGCTCCTTCTGAAGGGCCATGGTGGGGTCGGTCTAGCATTGCAGCCATCTAGTGGGTATAAAGGTCATTTCTGAGTGAGCAGAGGGTTTTCAGGTGGGTATGTGCTGAAGTTTGGGAACATCAGGGTTTTAGTTATAGAGGTGAGATAGCTCAGTGGGTTGTGCGCTTGCTAGAGCGATGTGAGTGAGATTGGCAGGTCGCTGGTCCTGATCCCGGGTAGGACAACTGACCCCTTCAATTTTCTGAGGTTGATAAATGAGTACAGAGTACGGTTCAGATGATAACTGCATAGCTCGCCACTTGAGTGTATTATGTTGCACACTTACAACTGGGAGAGACAGCCCAGCGGGCTGAGCGCTCATGGCAAGCTAAGTGTGATCTGCAGGTCACAAGGTCGAATAATGAATAGGGTCACTCACCCTGTAGAGAGTGGTAATTGGGGGGGCAGGCGTATCTGCTCTACTGTGGAGGACCTACCGTACTGTGCTACTATGTGTGCTACTGTAATGTTAAAGTTGAGGTCTAAAGGGGATACCGTGTCACATAATGGCACATGAATGAGGTTCTTCACCATTCAAATATTATTTATAGTTAATTTCATCCTGGTAATAGTTGCCTGCCATTCCAGGTAGGTATTGATGGCGGCATGATGGATAAACTTGCACAGATGAGCAATGTTAGATGTTTCTTCGCTGCGTGGGCGTATATGTGGTGGGGCCGGGTTCCACAGTCAGGGGATGAGGGGTTAAAGGGTTGTTTGCCTTCTGCCGAATTGCATTCTGGTTTTTGTTGTTTTCCATTTAGGGTTGTGAGCCATTGCAATATGCCAAGGTTGCCCCGATCAGTGAGGTTCGTGGAGCTTTTTTCGCTGCGGGCCCCGCGCTTTAAGGCCGCTGGTGTTGGCACGTTGTGCAGTGTCATTCTCGAGGGGGGTGACGGTGGCCAGACTAGGTGGCCGTGGAGGGCTTTGCCCCTTGCTGAGAGATGATATGTCTGTTTGGGTTCCCTGAGGGCAGTTGCAACAAATGCTGTCCCCTAGTGGCAGCCCCCGGTGACCGGAGTGTGGTCTACTAGTTGGAGCTGGGCAGGGAGCTTCAGCCAAGTAGGGTCTGCAGGGGCCTGGGGAGTCAGGGGGTTTGAGACCCAGGCGGGGCACGTGATGCATGGGGAGGTCAGGGGATTGAGACCTAGGTGGGCACGTGATGCAGTCCAGGGGTCGTCAGGCTTTCGGTACGAAAAGGGTGTGTAGCTGGGGGGAGGGCCACACTGTTTTGTTGGAGCATTTTGCCTACTGTTATTGGCACCTTTTCAGTTGTGGTTGTTTTGACAGGGTGCCCGGAGCTAAGCGTGTTTTCTTTCAGTGGGAGTTGGGTATGGGGCTCTGGGCAGGTAATGTCTGTGGAGGCTGGGGGGTCGAGAGATCGAGATCCAGTTGGGGAACAGGATGATAGCTGCGGGTCTATGGGCCCTCCCGGGTATTGTTTTCATGAGGGGTGTGGCTGGGAGAGGGGGCACTCCTTTCTGCTGTGCCCTTGTCCATTGTTGTGGGAAGTATTTTCAATGTGGTTGCTGTTTGGGTTTGTGTGTTAGATGCTTGCCCCCTGGTGCCACCCCTGGTGCCCGGAGCCATTGATGTGTGGGGGTCACAATTCAAGCCGGCTTGAGAGCTTTGGGTTAATAGGGTCGGAAGGGGCCAGGAGATCAGGATCTGAGTGCGCTGGGATGCAAGCTGTGGGTCTGTGGGCTCTCCGGTAATCATTTGCTGAAGGGGTGTGGTGGTGTATCAGCCCAGGGTAAGTGATAGAGTTGACTTGTGGGTTATTCATTGGCTTGCCGTAATGGATGGTTGCCCCCTGGCGGCAGTCATGGTGGCCGGAGCCTTCTCTGTGGGTTCCCACATGGAGCGGGGCTGGACAGGTTTTTCGGCAGGTAGGGACTATGGGGGCCGGGAGATTGGGATCCGAGTGCACTGGATGCAGGCAGATGGTCTAGGTGCTCCCCGGGTATCATATCTCAAGGAGTTAGGCGGGTGAGAGGTCTCACCCATCAGTTGGGCAGTGCCCATACTGGAAACAAGAGTGTCAGTGTTGGTTGCTTAAGGGCTTGTGGGACTGATGTATTATTTCCCATGGTGGCAGTATTATGTCAGTAGTATGGAATGGTCCGCTTTGAGTAGGGCTGGTGTGATCGCCATTTGCATGGCATGCAGGATTCCGGGACGCACTGTGGGGCAGTACTAGTCAGGCCGGTGGGTTTGGATGGACTGCTTGGTGGGAACCTTGTAGGTGCACGGGAGTGCATAAGGTGGTGCCTGACACACCAAATGGTTGGTGTGCGGCTGGGGAGGTTGCCGTTGGGCATTGAGTGTGGCTGTGCATTTGACCAGGCTAAGTGACAGTTGAGTTGTGGATTATTTGGTTGCTTGTCACAATGGATGGTTGCCCATTGGCAGAAGGTGTGATGGCCAGAGCCTTCTGTGTGGGGTCCCACTTTGAGCGGGGTTGGAGGGCTTTTCAGCAGATAAGGACTGTGGGGGATAGGAGATTGGGTTCCAAGGACACTGGATGCATGAAGAGGGTCTGGGTGCTCCGCTGGTATCGTTTTGCAAGGAGTTCAGCGGGTGAGAGGTCTCACCGCTTGGTTGGGCAGTGCCCATACCAGAGACATTAGTGCCATTGTTGGTTACTTGAGGGCTTGTGGGACTGATGTATTTCCCATGGAAGTAGTATTATGTCAGTAGTATGGGAGGGCCTGCTTTGAGTGGGGCTGGTGAGATCGGCATTTAGATGGCATGCAGGCTTCTGGGATGCCCCGTGGGGGGAAGGGGAGTGGGGTCGGGCAGGTGGGTCTGGATGGACTGCCCGATGTGTATCTCATAGGCGTGCGGGAGCACACAATTTCGTGCCTGACACACCAAGTGGTTGGTGTGGGGCTGGCTAGGTCGCCGTTGGGCAGTGAGTGGGCTTCTGTGATGTACCACCTGTTGGCACAGGACATGTAAAAGAGGGTCTGGCTAAAACTACACAGCAGTTTGCAGCTGTCTGGTCGTGGTGTTTGCGTATCCAGCATATGATGTGTTAACCTGTCTTGTTTTGTATCTTTAGATCACACCCAAGGATGTGGGGAAGGACCTCGGGCGCCATGGCCGGTGGGCTGGACATACATGAAGGATATAGTGGAAGGCTTCCACCATGGGCTCTGGAAACTGTGGTGTGAACTGCTGTTGTACATGCAGGGACGATGGAGGGGGCTGCCTAACGAGTGAGAGGAGAGGTGGGTCTGGTTGTGTTTTTTCAGGATGAAACAGGAGGAGGTCATGGGTCTCGAGAGCCAAGCATATATGTTGTTTCAGGAAAGTTGGGAGTGCCATTGGCTAGTAGACCAGTCGCCCTGTGGCGGTAGGTTGGGGCACAATGCATTGAATTGAGCTAGGGGATCAACCATGTGAGTCACTGGAAGGGAGACTTATTGCTGATTTAGGTTATAGTCCTAGGTTTTGAACGGTGAGGTGTCATGCCAGGGGCTTGTATAGGGGTCCTCACTGATCCGGGGGAGCGAGTCTGGTCGGTTTAGGGTGAGTTGTCATGCCAGTGGCTCATAGAGCGGCCCTCATCGGTACGGGGGAGTGGGTTTGGTTGGTTTAGGGGGTCACATATTTCCCTCTGGCCCGTCCCGGTACGTGGGGGTGGATGGCCACCACCACGCCCCCAAGTTTTAGTACATAAATGACGTAATTGATGATACAACTAGAACAAAGTGTTGACATAACAACCTTTGGTGATGTGAACTCATGTATGAACTGTGGCATTTGTTGCTGATGTAAGAAAAGTAATGACTGCGGCCGTTGGCCTTCCAAAGAATACTTGTGTCTAGGTTTTTCGTGTGTCCCTCACGGGCCTTGCGCATACACCGCTCACATAGTATTCCATTGTAAATGCTATCAGCCATGCAGTATTTAAGCTTTTTCCGAAAAGAAGTGAAATAAATGGCGTTACAGCAACTTTTTCTGTTTTATCACTTTTTCTGCACTTGTGAAAATTGCATATAGCAGACCCAGGGGCATGTGAGTGCAAACACTGTTAATGCCCTTTCAGCAAGGGGCACTTAAGAAAATTAGCACCATTCATTGGTTTTGCTGGCAATGGATTCAGCTGTTTGGATGTCTGGGCTTGCAGGTGAGATAGCAAAGCGGGTTAAGTGCATGACGTTTTCATCTGAGTGCAACCTGCAGAATCCCGGATAGACTCATTATTTCATCTGTTCGCGGTTGTATTATTGTATCTATTAATTTGGGCAAAAGTAACTTCTGTTAAATACAGTGCTGCGACACGGCACATCCTGTCGTAAAAAGCGAGTCAATATTGTTACGGAGTAGCAACCTTAATGGTTTGAAAATTCTACAGTATATGGTATGAAGAAAAATGCCAATAAACCGAAAACTTACAAACCACCTGATAATGTATTAGTGAGCAAATTAGCCCCACACATAACTCTGAGAACCCGTTAATTTACATTTAGTAAATGAACATCATAACCTTGCAAACTTCAGAGCGAGGCTTGAGAATTAAAACCCTCTTAACGTCAAAGCTGAGCCATTCTAAAAGCATTGGAAGAATGACAGCGAACTCCCACCACTTCATTTGTTCAGGAAGAGAAGGAAAGAAAACTCAATTACCTTTCATCTTGATGTAGAATTCGCCCAGAAGGTTCTCCATCTCCGCCTCCACTGTGCACATGTTCTGCCAGAAGCAAAGAAGAGCAGAAGCCAGAGTCAGGTGAAATGTTTCGCAGAAAAACACGTGCGTGTTCAGGGCCCCCCACACGCCCCTAATGTACACGGAATAACAAGTAGAAAGTGGTGCAGGACGGCCATTTACTGAGAGTGCTTGGCAGCTTAGTATAGGGCCCTTTTTAGGTTAGGCTATTAGGTTGCGCTATGGACTCTGCAATGGAGGAGTGCCAGGGGAGGAGTGAGAAGACCGAACACATTACTCTTTGGAAGGCATTTCGGCCACATTTTATTACGAGGTGAAAAAACACAAAGCAACAAACCAAAAATGTGACATTCCTACCAAATACATTCCACAACAAAATCATCACATTATTTACAGTTCCTATCCTATCACGCAGTCCAGGCGTACTACGGCTCCCACCCGCCAAGGGGGTGGGGGGCCGTGAATGGTGGTGAGGCCCTATGCCCTCCCCACCATGCGCTTGGGGGGGTCGATACCAGGAGCCAGCCCTTTCATTACCCGCCCTAGGTGCCCCCTGATACCACCTCCCTACCTCCCGCCCAGGCCAGTCTGGTGGCCCATGTGCCCTCCACTCAGCACTATTCCAGCTCCGGAGTGCCGCCAAAGGGAATCTCAGTATTCACATGGTCCTCCCCCACAAGCACCTGACGCTCCCCGACCTCGAAAATAAGGTGGGTGGGCTAGGAAGATGAAGAGTTCGTCAGCGAGGTGAACCAGTCCAGGGGGGCAGGAGCACGGCATCGAGGATACTGTTACCCAGGGCTCAACGGGTTAACGCTCATGAGCCCCCTCCGTTGGAAAGGCGGAGTTTGACTGGGCAAGGGAGTTATGGGGCACGTGCGCGGTAAGCGTCAGTCCTTGCTTGGTTGTACGAGAATAAAGAAGTTCCTCCTATCTCTCCGTGTGTGCGTCCTTCATTAGGCCTAGATCCCTAGGCAACATTTGGCGACGAGGATTTCTCCCGCACACTGGAGTCCTCCTCCTGCAGCAGTCCGCTGCTTTCCACTCCCGTGTGGTGGGCAACCCAGCGATCCTCCTCCTCCTGCTCCTCCTCCGCGCAACACGGCAGTCCGCCGGATCCGCCTCGCCGGACCTCCTCCTCCGAAGCTCCGCGGAAGCGATCCCGCCCGCGCCTCCATCCTATACCCTGCCCGTCGACGCCTGGCCGGAAAGGGGCCTGAATCGGCAGAAGCAGTGGACCCCCTTTGCCGGACGCCGGGTGCACGTGGGCTCGTTCTAGGCCCGACTACCTCGCCCCACGCGCCGCCTACACACGTGCGGGCCCAGTCTCCCAGGCGCCATGAGCACCCCACCCTCCAACCCTGGGTCCAGCCAGGGGTCTCCTCAACTACCGCGGGTGGCGAAGTCGATACAACTACGCCTGCCCCCGCCGTTCACCATGACTCCTCAAGCCACCAAAGGCCCCAGATGGACCGACTGGATGGATGATTTTCGTCATTTCGTGAGAGGATCCGGCGACGGGGACTCCCCCAACATGAGAGACATTTTCCTCAACCTGGTAGGGGGGGAAATCAAAACGGTTGTGAAGGCTATTCCGGACACAGACCAAGACACGTTTCCCAAGTTGATTGGTGCTTTGGACAAACTGCTGATCATCGAGGTCAATCGGGACTATGAAAGATATTTGTTCAACCAGTGCACCCAACTCCCACAAGAGACTGTCGACGAATTCATCACACGCCTACGAGTGAAAGGGGCAAACTGCCAATTTGATGCGTTCTCGCTAGAGGAAGCCATTCGGCTGAGGGTGATCGAAGGTTGCCTCTCCCCCGCTCTCAAGAAACAGCTACTCAAAAAACCGCTCACCATGCCCGAGGTGAGCGAACTTGCCCGCATCCATGAGAGAGTGGATGCGCAGGCCTCAGCCATGGGACACTCCAACAACCCCAAATCAGACATGGGGGAACTTGTAGCCGCCATACAACTGCCCCGTCAAGGAGACAGGGGCCCTCAGCCATACAGACCGCCGGCAACCTTTTCGACGTCCACCCCGCGTCCACAAAGACAGTGCTACCGCTGCGGGATGTCCTTCCCTCATTCGGGGTCATGCCCAGCCCTGTCTCAGCGATGTACCAACTGCGGGAGAGAAGGACACTTTCACTCCGTTTGCAGGGAGGGCGTACCTTTTCCCCCGAAGCGACCCCAGGCGGCCCCCAGAATGCTCTTCCGGCCGCAGCCCCTGCAGTACAGTCAGCCAAGACCATACCAACAGGGCCTCGGGCAGAGGCGCTACGTCAGAGCGATGGATGAATACCAAGCGGCAGGATATGCCCCACCGTACGATCAGGCCGAACAGCCTAGACACTTCACGGACGAATATGACAATCCTCCTGCGGACTACAGGCCCGAGACCCTCTACCAAGAGGACCAGGCGATGGCCTACTACGCACCGCAGGACCAATACGACCACGACGAGTTTGTGAACCTTATACTCGATAACAAAGAGGCCAGGGAGGCCCCGCAAATCCCGCTCAAGATGGGGAATCGCCAATTTCAATTTATGATTGATTCCGGGGCCACAGTGAACATCATGGGTGAACAAGACTATGGCCGCATACCATGCCCACCACAGCTCAATCCGTCCCGTTCCAGAATTTTCCAGTGGGGAGCCGCCACCCCGTTACAGACGGTGGGCCAATTCACCCAATGCCTTCTCCTGAATGGGCGGCAAGTGGATGCGACCATTCACGTGATACGGTCCCTCGCCAGGAGTCGATGCCTCCTCAGCTATCACACGGCATCGCACCTGGGGCTGATCGAGATCCACGTGAATGTGGGAGACGTAATCACCGCCGCAGCAGCCAACCCCAGCCCGGGGAACGTAGTAGGGTCGATAGCCTCTCATCAGACTCAATCGCTCGTCTCACAAGACGACATTGCGAGTGCCTTCCCCAAACTTTGCGAGGGGCTAGGAAAGCTCCGGGGACCCCCCATCAAGCTCCACATCGACCCCAACGTACGGCCAGTGCCGCAGCACCCCAGAAGAGTTGGTTTCCACCTTCAGGAGACAGTATCGGAGGCACTCCAGCAACTGCTCCGCGACGGCATCATCGAACCGGCGACGGGGCCGATGCCGTGGGTGTCCCCCCTTGTGGTGGTACCCAAGGAAGGGGGAAAGATCCGGTTGTGTGTGGACATGAGGGTGGCCAACACGGCAATACAACGGGAGAGACACCCGGGACCATGTATCGAAGACATGATCGTGCTGCTGAACAGTGCCCAGATGTTCTCCAAACTGGACCTAAATCAGGGATACCATCAGTTGGAGCTCCATCCTGACTCCCGGCCCATCACCACGTTTGCGACTCACGATGGGCTCTTCAGATACCGGAGACTGAACTTTGGAATCTCATCGGCCGCTGAGATTTTCCAGGAGGCAATACGCCAGATCATCAGACCTGTAAAAGGGGCTCTAAATTACAGCGACGACATACTCGTTTTTGGATCGTCCAAGGAAGCCCATGACAGGGCACTACACGACACGTGCGAAGCCCTTCAGAGAGCCGGCCTCACGCTTAACATCTTGAAGTGCCGGTTCAGTAAAACGAAACTCAAGTTCTTTGGACATATCTTCTCCAAGGATGGCATGATGCCCGACCCCGAGAAGGTCGACACGATCACCAACCTCGGCGAGCCCCGGCAGGTGGCGGACGTCCGCTCGTTCCTCGGCATGGCGGGATACTGTGCGAGGTACATCCCCCACTACGCCTCCATCACAGACCCGCTGAGGAAACTGTTGCAGAAGGAGTCGTCGTTCGAATGGACACCGGCCTGCCAACAGGCCTTCGCGGACATCAAGCAAGCCCTCGCGGAAGCTCACCGTCTCGCATACTTCAACCCACAGTGGCACACCGAGGTGGTAGTGGATGCCAGCCCCGTAGGCCTCGGTGCCATCCTGGCCCAAACCAGTGGCGCGGATGTTAATCCCAGACATGTGGTTGCATACGCGAGCCGAGCGCTGTCGACGCCTGAGCTGGCCTACTCCCAGGCCGAGAAGGAGAGCTTGGCAGCAGTCTGGGCGTGTGAGCATTTCCACAACTTCATCATCGGCAAAAGGTTCACGCTGATCACCGACCACCAGGCACTTCTATCACTGTTTGGGAACCCGCACACCAAGATGCCGCCGAGGATTGAGAGGTGGGGCATCCGCCTCCAGGAATACGATTATGACATTGTACACCGCCCGGGGGGCGACCTCAACCCCGCGGACTACCTCTCACGACACCCCGTAGGGGCCCCGCTCGCGCGGAAGGGTGACGTCGCCTATGTGCAATATGTGGCAGCCCAATCGCTGCCTCCGGCGTTGTCCCTTGAAAGAGTAGCCGCCGCATCAGCAGCCGATCCAACGACAGCTCTGGCGATCAGCCTCACGACGGCCAGCAAATGGAAAGACCACCACAGAGCCATCCTAGCGCACCCTGGGGTGAACAAACAAGAAATCGAGCAGCTAGCCCGAGTACATGGTGAACTTGCGGTGAAGGACAACAATATTCTGCTCAGAGGGTGCAGGATCGTCATCCCCGCCACACTCAGGAGCGAGGTGGTCAGCATAGCGCACGAAGGCCACAGAGGAGCCGAGAACACAAAAAAGCAGCTCAGGTGCCACGTGTGGTTCCCTCTCCTGGATGCAGCCGTTGACGAGTGGGTAAGGAACTGCCACGCCTGTCAGTGCACAGCCCCTGCCGAACGGCCGCCCCCACTCCAGTATACTCAAATACCTGATCACCCATGGGAACGAGTAGCCATGGATTTCTACGGGCCGACCGAAGCGGGTGACTACATCTTACTCTTCATAGATGAGCACTCAAGGTTCCCGATAGCCAAGGTGGTCAATTCCACGGCGTTCACTCAAGTGGCGGCGACGATAGAAGAGGTTTTTAGCGAGTGGGGGATCCCCAAATGGGTCAAGTCCGACAACGGACCACCATTCTGTGGACATGAGTTTGGGACACTGGCAGAGCACCTGGGGTTCAGGCACATGAAGATCACACCTCGCCACCCCCAGGCAAATGGAATGGCCGAGCGCTTCATGGCGTCGATCAAGAAGACTATACAGAGGGCACGGCTTGACGCAGTCGATACACACCAAGCGCTATGCCGTCTGTTAAGAGACTATAGGAACACTCCTCATGAGGTCACGAATAAGACGCCCGCCGAGCTCATGTTCCGATATGAGGTGCGAACCCGCATCCCGAGAAGTACGGCGCAGGCAGAGCCGGCTGACCATGATCTGCTCCAGAGAGACGCGGTGGCAAAAGAAAATGCGAGGCTCCGCACCGATGCACGGAGAGGAGCGGTGCCGCCGGAGTTCCAGGTAGGAGATGAAGTCCTGGTGCAACAACCGACGGCTAGAAAGACAGACCCGCGGTTTGCTCCAAGCCCCATGAGGATAGTTTCAGTGAAAGGGACGATGGTAACGGCTGAAGACCAGAATAGGGCCGTCACCAGAAACTGTCAGCAGTTCAGGCAATACGCAAGAAGAGAAAACACAGAAGGACCTCAGCGGGCACTCTCACCAGAACCAAGGTTGCAGAGGGATGATGAATGGTTTCCCCCGGAAGGAGACCCCGGGGACATGAGCCAGAGTGGAGCGACTGAAGAGGAGCCAGATCCTGGGACTCGAGGTGAGAAGCCGAGACGACTCGTAAGGAAGCCGATGAGACTTGTTGAAGAGTGTTGAGTTATTGTTTGGACACAGAGTGTCAAGTTGATGTTTGGACATATTGTTCGGGGGTAGTGTTACCCGGGGCTCAACGGGTTAACGCTCATGAGCCCCCTCCGTTGGAAAGGCGGAGTTTGACTGGGCAAGGGAGTTATGGGGCACGTGCGCGGTAAGCGTCAGTCCTTGCTTGGTTGTACGAAGAAGTTCCTCCTATCTCTCCGTGTGTGCGTCCTTCATTAGGCCTAGATCCCTAGGCAACAGATACCCCCAGCAGGGCGAAGCAGTGAACTGTGCACTCCACGCCCACTGGCCCTCCATTTATGTCAAGATCCTGCCGCGGCCCCCCCCTGCTCTCGCTGATCCAAAGCATGCAAACCGCCAGCCAGCACCCCCATGGGGAATCTGCTTTGACTGGCATTACCCAGTTCCCTCCTCCCCCGGCCACCCCCTGGCCCGCCCAGCCTGGCATCCCTGCAATAGCGGGTCGTTTATCTTTCGATGGCGTTGCCTATATGCTGAAACTATTGTAATGGGAAGTGAAGATACATAGTTCTCAAAGTTTTGTGGCCCCCAGGCGGATGAAAACACCCGAATTTGTTTAGGGCGGGTGAAAGCCCATTGACTTATAGGGAGCTGGGTGGGTGAGAGAGCTGTTTACAAAGTGTACGATGCCCGCCAAAAGCGTGTGAGTTGGAAGGTATGGAAGATAGGAGAGAGAGGACATTGGAGGAGGGACATGCAGCCTTAGAGTGCTACTTGGATATTTACATACCCTTTGACTGCTAGTGTCTAAGGTCATTTCCACCCACTACCTGCCTCCATGTCCAAAAGCTCTACAAGTAGTAATGTCCAAGTTTGTTCTGTGGAGGGCCTGCTAGTGTGATTTCAGAACAGTCTCTTGCAAAATTGCAGCTGCAAATATGCTACTGCTAACTATGTGTGCCTTCAGCGACTTGATTTCTAAGCAGTATGTGTGTTCTCAGATGTGAAGCCCTGTTAAGAATAAGCAAATACAACAGTGTTGGCTTCTGTGAAGGTATTTGATAGGAATTTGCCAGGCCCTGCTCTCATATGCCCAGGTTCTCATACTAATTTCTAACTTTTGATGGAAAATGGTTTGAGTACCATTACAGCAGGCAGATCTATTATGGAAGTGCCTAGCAAATGCCTATCCCATGACTAGACAAAAGTCAAAACTGTTGGATTTGGCGAGGCTTCTTTACTTTTATTGGGCGTTATGAGAAGCAAACCATTTCATTTTGGTGCTGGTGCAATGGACGAGAAATACCCATGCTACATTTTCTAAAAATGGCAGATGTGTTGAACGGTCTTGAGGTGTTTCTCCTACCTGATAAGATAGATTGGGTTTGAAAGCATCCATCCTAATGATGAGGACCATGCATCAATATTATAATCAAAGTTTGTCTCTTCATTTAACAGATACTTTTCAATTACTTAGTGTGACGAATCAACTTCCGGGGCACCAGTGGTCCTGGGATGATTATCGGTTTCTAAACCATCAATCAGCCCCACACCTCCAGTACACCAGAAGGGATCCGAACAGATTGGAAACCCAAGTAAATGATAAATCTCCTCCAATTGTATTAACGTGGACGGAATGGCAGGCCTACCTCCGCAAGGTATTGCATCGTTGGTTAGTTGCAACACAGCAAAAATACAATTATTACCCAATGATAAAGGGACTGTCCAGTAAAGGTTGTATAAACATATCACTTCATTAATATTACCGCAGACAGTTCTAGCACACTACAAAATACAACCCATTGTGTAAAGGAACACAGAGGACAGACAATTTCACGAAGGAAAGGGATGTGTTCTGGATACTGACAGGAGGGTAGCCGGTAAAGCAATCAGTCTTAACTGTTCAAGGCTATTTGGTTTCAGCACCAAGGGAGGAAGAGGTCTTAAATGTCACCAGGGGCCTTCGGAGAAGGACCAGGGGGACAGAACCAAAATGTACCTGGTGCTTGAGATAATCTTGATGCTTGATAGCAATGAGTCGGTTTCAGGACGCTCTGAAGCTCCTGCAACACAGTTCAAGACGGGACACAGCTGCGGGTATCAGGCGGCAGGCAGTTCGGCATGCAAGGGTGGATGAACGGCTCAACCAGCATTCCAGATCTGCCAAGAATCGTTGTCTCTGTGCAGGTTCTCTCTTAGAAATCCTGGCATTCCTTCATTGACGGAAGCTGTAAGGCAGACTGTACCTTCAGCCAGGGTCCAATTGAATCCTTCTTCCTACTCCTTTCAAAGCCGTAGGATGATCTGCTAAGTGAGGGGCTCAGCCCTCTTTTAAAGCCAAATGGGCCCCAGTGATTGGGGCAGGCTAAGCAGCCTTAATGAACCAATCTTGGGTCCCCACCAACAATCTTCTGTTATGCATGAGATCATAACCAGAGTGCTTTGCAACAGTAAAGGTAAGGGGTAACAATGAGGTAAGGGGTGACAACATGTACTACTTAATCCCACCCATCTTCCTGTCTGTTGTGGATCAAAGTGCCTCTCTGGTTAATTAAGTCCTCTGTGACTCCTGATCAAAGCACAGGTCTCCCTTGAAATTTGTGGTGAGAACATACTTTCTGTCTCCATCAATTCACATACTTCTTCCCTTTGAAAGGGGGTCTGAAGGGGTTGCCTACTGTAAACCATTGCCCCAGGCATGTCATTCACTGCACTTCATAGAAAGGGGTGCGAGCTAGCTTCAAGTTGACACATTGCATATCAAAGAGATGTTGGGTTTCATGTCCCCTTTTGTCAGTTGTGTGATTAGGCCCATCACAGGCCTGTTTCGATTAACTCTCATCAGTATGTGCTGCCACCAGCAGATGTTAGACAATAGAGTGGGCGAATCCATGGAGCCATTCATATTTTAATTAGGCTGGCCTTGGCCGGAAGAAGGTGTTGACTTCCCCCTTCCTGAGATGCTTTGATGTACCTGTGGCTGTCACATTTAAGCTAAATGTGACAGGGAGGACTGTGACTGTAGGCTGTGTCCCCCGGAGTACACATGACTTGTTTGTTGTGCAATGAGCAGAGGAAAATGCGTGCGGATTAGCCCCACACATTTTCTGAGGCTGATCTCCCATCATTCATTTTCATTACACATTTACAAAAAAAGCCCAGGTGAGCGCACACTCCACGTGTGGATGGTCGAAATTCTCACACTTAGAGTATATTATTATAAAACAGTGATCTCCAAGAGCTCCAAGAACTAAACATGCACAGAACACGGCCACAGCACCGCTCAACCGCCTCCATTCATTGTCTATACTACCACCATGCATCTCTTGCTATCTCTTAAAAAACGCAGCACATCGACCACCACCTTTGAACGCCTGGTCTTATGCTGCCAACAATGCTTCTATTCGCCTCTCTATTAGAAGTGCTTGTCCTATTATATATGGCCACCAAGCACCCCTCCTAGCTACTAATAGATTGTATGATACTGCCACCCAGCACTTATCTACCACCCCTTCAAAGAGAATGTCAGATACTGCCAACAAGCACTTCTCCCTCTGCCTTCTACCAGTCTGTCCTGTACTGCCAGGAGAAGCACCCCCTTCGCCCCATTCCCTGCATGCATGGAACTCTGGAAATGCGTAATCATGAAGATCATGAGAAAGGTGCTCCCGCTAAATGTTTAAAATTTGAGTCTGTGATACAGTGGAAGGACTGCTGCAATTGCAAAATGCGTGGTCCTGATTCCCCACAGTTACTGTAAAGAAAAGGACTCACAAAAGAACAGATAGTTGGTCTAGTCCTCAAAGTGGCATTGGCTGATAACCTCCGTTTGAGGATAGTCCCGCAGATACACAGCATCAATCTTCTGGATGCTTGGAGATCCTTCCAGCTCACTCACCACAAAGGAAGTGCAGCATTCTCCATGAGTAACTGAATCCCAATCGTCTGCGGACTGGGCATTATACCTGGAGCTTCCAACACCCCATGGATGGTGCTTGAGCACAGGACACTTGTGAACAGCCCCATCATGGCTGTTAAATGGGAAATCATATTGCGCCTCCTTTCTTGTATATATTGACCTAAGCCCAGACGCTCTGCGAAGAAAACTGCGTTGCAAAGTTCTGATTTTAGATTGACTTCGCCGCCATTTTGGGATCATCCGCCAGTTTTATTTCTGTTCAAATGTAAATCTGTGTTCTAAAATGGTGTGTTTCAACTTGTAACCGAGTATTCCCGAACCTTGCGCCTTATTTAATGTTTAGGCTGTCCGCGGGCCGAATGTTTAGATTGGGTAAAGAGACCTTGTCCCATGCCTGACTTGTGGTTTTAGGAGTGTCTGCGCCAATAGGTCTGATCCACGGACATACATCAAAACAATGTGAAGCAAATACCGAACGTGGACACTGGCTGAACTGCATTGTGAGGGACATGTGCTAAGGCTTACTGCTAAATCTGGAATACACTGTTGCCATTGTAACTTGTTTGTATGTAAACTGAAATGCCTGTGTACAAAAAAGGCGATAATGCAATTCCTTTTCGTTTCATTATTTATTTACGTGCCATCAATAAGATTGTTGCTCCACAATTTCCTATTGTGCCTGATGTGACGACAATATTAACCATGATTCCAGATTCTGCTACTCACTTTAGTGTTGTGGATCTTAAGAACGCTTTCTTTAGCATTCCTATACACAAGGATAGTAGATATCTGATCGCGTTCACCTTAGGGGGACGCTCGTTTACATTTACCCGTGCTCTGCAAGGGTACACGGAAAGTCCTAGCATCTATAGTAGGGCTTTGAGGGAGCAGCTTGATACACTCGAGTTGCCTACCACTTGTACACTGCTTCAATATGTAGACGATCTACTTTTAGCTGCTGACTCAGAGAGTGTCTGTAAGGAGGGCACTGTGTTGTTGCTTATTCATCTAGCAAAACAAGGACACAAAGCTTCACTCAAAAAGTTTCAGTATTGTCGACAGGAGGTTGTCTATTTAGGCTATCTCCTGTCAAAGGATGGAAGAAGGTTGACAACTGAGCAGATAAAAATCATTTCTAGCATGTCTGTCCCAAATACACAGAAGGAAGCCAGAGCCTTGATAGAAATGGCTTCTTACTGTAGGCAGTGGATCCCGAACTTCTCGTTAACGATTAAACCAATGTTGGCTTTGACAAAGAAGGGCATTTCTTTGCCATTGCCACGGAACTTGGAACACCAGCAAGCGTTTGATCTGCTCAAGACTGCACTGTGTTCGGCACCAGTTTTGGGCACACCAAATTATGAAAAGGCCTTCGTGTTGTATGTGCATGAATGTGATGTATGTGCTTTGACTGTATTAACGCAGGAACATGGAGGGAAGAATAGGCCGTGTGGCTACTTTTCTTCTGCCCTTGATCCTGTTGTATGTGCTTTGCCAAGATGTTTGAGAGCTGTCGCTGCTGCTGCTGCGTCTGTAAAACAGAGCAAGGGTATGGTCCTAGGCCATGCTTTAACCCTGATGGTACGTCACTCTGTAGATGTTCTATTAAACAGAACACAAACACAACACCTCACCTCCGCATGATTATAGAGATACGAATTGATCTTGTTTGCTCCGCACATTAAAATACAGAGGTGTTGCGTCCTGAATCCGGCTGAACTTTTACCTTTCCCGCAAGGTACTGCTTGCAGTGACGAAGCGTCACATGAATGCCTCTACACCACAGAGCAAGAGACAAAAGGCAGAATTGATTTGAAAGATACTCTTTTGAACAATCCACAAGGGGAGCTGTTTTGTGATGGCTCCTGTTTCAAACTTCCAGATGGTACATCCACGGCTGCTTATGCAATCACCACATTGAGCATGATTGTGGAAACCAAAAGAATCACCGCGCAGGCTGCAGAGATTATAGCATTGGCTCGAGCTTGTGAACTTTCCAAAGGGCTTACCGTAAACATATATATTGATAGTCAGTATGCTTTTGGGGTGGTTCACAACTTCGGTAGACTTTGGGCAGAACAAGGTTTCTTGACCTCACATGGAACTAAGATCCAATGGCTCCTTGATAGTATGGTTACTCTCAGCGCTTGCACTCCCCACTCAGCAATTATGAAATGCACAGTGCATCAGAAGATCATAGATAATGTGGGAAAGGGGAAAGCTTTCACTGACCAAATAGCCAAACAGACTGCCACTGATCTCTATTCAGAAATGTATATTTCAAGGGAAGCCACAAATGTTTGTACTTTGGATGAGGGTATCGAATCTGTAAAGAGTATTCAAACTGATGCCACATTAGAAGAATCTAAGAAATGGGCTGAGGGTTTGGCACGATTGGATGATGATGGATGTTGGGTAGAAAAGTTAGAAGGGAAATGGTTGTTGCCTGACGCGTACCTTACAATGATGGTCACTATGGCTCATGGCCCCACCCACATCTGTGCACGGAAGGTCACCAAAATGTTGCAAAATGTCTGGGTGAACGATAAAATCTCCAAAGTAGCTGAACGTTTTGTTCAGAGTTGCATGATCTGTCTACAGCATAATATGGGAAAGGGCACATCGACTCCAAGGGGTAGTTTTGGTCCACCTTCTGTCCCCTTTGAGGTTATCCACTTTGACTTTATTGAAACGGAGCGTTGCAATAACTACACGTATGTACTAGTTGTTATCTGCGCCTTTAGTAAATGGGTTGAAGCCTTTCCTGTTAAAGATGCCACAGCAATGACAACGGTGAAAACCATGCTTAAGGAATATTTTCCTAGGTTTGGTTTGCCAAGAGTGATCTGGTCGGACAATGGTCCACATTTTATCACTGCTGTAATTCTGCAGATATGTGCGGGATTACAGAGCGATAAACGGTTCCATTCAGCTAGACATGCTCAAAGTGCTGGTTTGGTAGAGATACATAACGGCATCATCAAGAACAAGCTTGCTAAGATGTGTGCCGGCACCAAACTGAAATGGCCGGACGCCTTACAGATTGTGTTGTTATCAATGAGAACGGCCCCACAGACTAAGACTGGGCTCTCCCCATTTGAGGTGGTTATGGGTAGGCCAGCTAACATTTGGGGCCTACCTAAGTCTCAATCATTGCGTGACATTGATCATGTACTTCTTTCCGACTACTGTGGCCAGTTAACTAAAAATCTGTATTTGATTCATCAACAGGTGCGAGAAGCCCTCCCTGTAAAATATGAGGGTCCAGGTCACAGCATACGGCCTGAAAGCTGGGTTCTCGTCAAATCGTTTGAAAGAGCATCCTGCCTCGCACTGCGTTGGTGGGGCCCGCATCAAGTTCTATTGGTCACACAGATTGCGTTAGGAGTGTCGAGGCAGAAGCATTGGATCCATGCGTCGCTTGTCAAGAGGATTCCCTTCCCTTTGCCACACGATACAGAAGACATAGAAGTCCTTACCTGCGCTGTTCCCAAGGATCACGTAGCATCAAGCAGCATCGAGAGTGCGTCGGAGACTCTCCCTGAGCCTGTGGGGCCTGGGGAAACAGCCGCTTTATCTCCACACTCTCCCACAGATCCTTTTGCACCATTGTCAGAGTCTGTCATAAATTCATCACTTCCAAGAGGAAGCAACGGCACATTGTTCGCAGATCACGCAGTACCAGGAGTCACAAGGTACGATCTGCGACCTCGGAGCTAGACTTACTGCATGGTTCGGTTGTGCCACCATGAAAAATCATCGGAGGGCTTGTCTTTTGACCCTGTTCTTTTTGCACGTAAGGAATTCTGTTGGCTAGGGTTAGGGAAGGACTAAGAAAACGCACGATAAGGAGATCGCCAGCAAACAAACTCTGGAGTGTTCGTTTGAAGAAACAATGCCTACAATCGCTCCCACTCGTACGGAACAAATAAGAGACTGTGTGACCGTCTGTAATAATGAACAATCGAATGCGTGGTCCCCAAAAATGTATTGTTGTCTTGTGATTATGTTAACCGGCTTCACAATAGTAATTGCCTTAGGATTTTGGTATCTGGAAGAAGTACATCTGCTTGAAATTCCGTTACCCACTGAAAATGTACCTACTGTTTCTACACCCTTCGTGCATCTGCACACTCTCTCTCCTAGAGACTCTCAGCACAGACAAAGCTACCAGAACAACACTATTACTCATCATGAATGCAACACATGCCATTTTTAATAAGTCTAATTTTTGGGTCTGCTCGCATTTACCGCAACATGGAGATAAGGGGCTGGGCTGGTATATTCATCCTTTACCTCTGACTACTGCATGCTATGCTTCTTTGAGGGCACTATTCTTTGGCCGATGGAACAATAGCATCTCGGGGAACTTTGATGGAACTAATTTGAATGATTTTGAGAAATGTGTTCTAACGCCTCTGGGATACTCACTCTTTGCTAACAGGAGCAAGCTTAATGTTGCTTCTATTAGGCCTTCTGATAGACTGTCTCATCCTTTTCAATCTTTGATCTCTTTCAAGATGTCTCCTATAGGCAATAGGGATGCCACGCCACCTTCCTATACTGTTAACCACAGCCCGATTCAGTTTCTTTCTGCATACAGAGGAATGGTACTCAGTCAATGGGTGATTTCAAGGGCTGCGCCAATGTTGCGAACTTGACCAGTGAAGACAGACCTTTGTATGTAGGCAAACCTGTCTACTCATAGCAAGAGTTACACAACAAATGCTTTCATTATTCAGGATGGGTCTCAAATACATACATCTGTGTCGATGGGTTTCACTACACATTAACAGAAAATGCGGCATAGTTTCCACATAGGATCCACATATTGGACAGAGGTCCTACTATTCTCCTGCCATCTCTTGGTTTTACAAGCTACTGATGAAAAACCAAGCCTATACCGTACATATGAAGATTTTTCAAATAGTAAGAGAATGACATACAAATAGCTCTTAAACCCGAAGTGCATCTTACTTTTGAGATATTTGACACCGGATTTTAACTTTGTATCATCAGCTATCTGATTCTCATACATTATCATCTTCACCTTGGTTTTCACATCTCTTGCCTTGGTATTCTGGGGCTTATTCCACAAATCAGTCATGTCCAGCTAAAGAAGACATGACTACGTGTTTGAGCCAATTTAAGCTGCTCCTCGTTTAGACATGGAACAGAGAGTTCCTGTATTTCTCCAGACCTTCGCCAGTCCAAACTCCCAGAACAATATCGGGTTGAATGAAATCTGAGGTGATACTCGATTATTGTCAAGTTATAGTTGTACCAGGAATGTCGGAGCAGTCACAGGCAAAAGCAATAATTTCTTTAAAAATGTGTTTTTGCAAATAGACAGTTTAGCAGTATTGGTGTGGCCCCACAATTCTGAGCCATATGCAGGCACAGGCATAGCTTGTTTGAGAAATAATTCCAAGGCAGGCGAGATTGTGCCTCGCCATGTTTAACAAAAAATGACAAAATACCACCACAATCCTTAGTTAAGGGTAATGCTGATTTCGCCACCTGTGTCCCCCAACGGCCAGAATCCTCAAAACGAACTCTCAGGTAGTCAAATAAGTAACTTGCTCAATGATGACGTCACTGACATTCAGTGTTAATAATCTCCCTTTCTCACATGGAGGTTTAAAAATCATCACTTTGCATTTAGCAATATTTAAAAACAAGTGTAGTTATGTACATTTGCAATAAAATATAGACAGGGTAGTCAGAAGGATGGCATCATCCACGTAAAAAAAAAGTGCAGGATAATTTTCGGCATCCATCCTTGGACAGTCATGGCACCCTCATGTCAATGCATCAATAATTTCTTGTATATATACATTGAATAAAAGGGGGGCCAGGCCACAGCCTTGCCTTACACAAACTTTTACTCCAAACTCCTGGGTCTACTCACCCCAGTCCATATCAGTCCTTGTTAGCAGAGTATAATGACTGTATGATGGCCACCAAATTGGGGATAGGGGTTCTACGTTTCAGCAAAGTCTGCCATAATACTTCTCTCTATACAGTGGGCCTCATTACGACCCTGGCGGAAATCGAAAAACGATGGCGGAAATGCAATACCGCCATCGAATAGCGCTCAGTGCGATTATGACCCGTCACCGCAAAGTACGAAGCCATTAGCGACACCGTAGTGAACGCCAACGCCAACTGCACCAAGTACGCGCGCGCGCGCCATGCCAAACCGCAAAAACCACCATGGCGCAAGGGTACGCCAATTCCGACCCTAGCGGACATGTACCTAACGCCATCAAGCATGGCGGAATGTACCATACCGCCATGGTGAGAAGTACGGCATCGCGAATCAACCGTAAACGGCCCCACTGAGTGCCTGTACACCGCTCCCTGCCCACAAAGTACAACTCCCCGTAGGTGCAATGAAGTCACAATGCAACCAGTGAAATGTACAAGTCACCCATGCATGCCAACGAACAAAAGAAACACAACAGGGGCCAATGGGAGCTGCAGGGCACAGATGGCACGAATACAGAAGCCATCCCAATGGACATGACCACAGTCCCCCACCAAGAAACGCACGCAAACACAGGCACCTGTGACCAGCAATATTCCGAGAATCACATCATTCCACCAGTCCACCTGGCTGACCGGCATCTGTTACACAAAACCCAATCCCCCGCCCCTGAGCATGACAACATTCAAACAGTCATATTGGCAGCCCCCATCCCTGACCTCACGGGCTTCGTAGGCAAACGCGTCCAGTACAGTACCACGCAACTAAACTCCGAAGCTGGAACCCAATGCAATCTCCTCACAATACACCGCTCCCCAAATAGGCATATGCCACATCACTTGCAAAGAAGAACGCTACACGGGCCAAATCAGAATAGAAATTTAATGCACATCAAAATCACCAAGCCCATACAGCCAACAGGCCATGAACTCCAAAACACTCTTCACCATTGTGGGCTGCATCCGCAAGAAATGACCAGCCACTACTTGTGTGACGCCCTGTTCCCTCATGGTACACAGAGCCACATTCACGTACGAAAAGGCAACATGGAAGCGCACAGAACCGCAGGGCCGTCCCAATGGGGAGGCACTAGTCCAGCTGAAAGGCCGAAATGTTGCTCCGAGCCACCAGTACTGCGTAAGGGCATGTGGCCCATTGGCGATCGTCCCATAAGATCGTAATGCTGCTCCACTGATTAACACGAAGCAGCAGGTGTCGGGAGTAAAACCCATCGGCAGGAGTGGCATACAGATGGCAGTGGCAAAAGGGGAGGAGATACCTGTCAACCAAAAGAAAAGAAAAAGAACAGAATGGCCATCAGAACTACATTCGAACAACTCACTTCAATGATCACACTAAATCCACAGCCATATGCATGCTAGCCCACTCCAAAGGATCATCACCACCCCAAAACCACTTGCGACTCATAACAATCTATATCGAGGTGTAAACACCATCACACACGAGTGTACATGTGCATGCGTCTGTGAAAACAGAATCCATCAGATGGGATTGGTAACGTGCATGGACACAAGTGTCTGAGGGCGCGTCGAGACAGGGAGGGCTCAACAAGGCCAGATAGACGATGGTCCCACTATGGCAGCCCTGCATCACATAGCGCAGGGGAGGCGGACAGATTCCAAGAAGCCCTGTACATGGCAAACTCTGTATCAAATCATCTGTCCATGCATCCATTCATCATTCCCTCATCCCGGTATGAAAACGCCTGGATATTTACTCACATGACATTAGAAATATCCATTGAGTCTGTGCGTCATGCAGCCTGCAAAATCCACTGTGCCCCAGCCCGTAATTCCAGTGTAGTGAAGTAACATGTATTTGGGAACGTCCGGCCTCATCGGCCACTACGCTATTGCGCATCCCAAACTATTCATGTCAATCATTGCATCCTCGCCATGGCCCCTGTCCCAAGGACATTGAACAATAGAACGTTATATTTGCAGTCAGACCTGTGGGCATCTCCTCGCCGCTAGCTGATAACCGAAAGCGCCGGCCTTCGAATTCCTCATTTGCAACATCACGTCGAAAAGGCATCTGTGGCCGCTTGAAATCACAAATCAAACCATCTAGTGCGGCTGTGTGTGAAAATGGCAACTGCCTTCACCCACAAATGGGACGGCCCGCCCGTCGGTGCAACTCGGTACAGTGATGCATGAGGGCCCACCGTTACCCGAGTACCACGTTCCACTGACCCTTCACAAGTCTGTTCGCGACTGCACAGATAGTATGTGAAACAATGGGACCACAGCAGAATGAACATGTCAACCAATGTTACACGGCCATCGGGTACAAATACATGATTGCAATAGCAAGATGCCATTCCCCGAATTGCAGCGTTGTGCGCGGGACGTGCTCGGCCAAAGGGGAGAGCAGTTTGCACAGGTGGAATGAATCACCACAGGTGGAGGCCATACAGCCTGAAAACACATAAATTGCACAGCCAGTCTCCTCCCACAACCACACCGAAATGCTACCGGCAGGACTCGCGATGTTGGCCCTGGGGGACCTGATAGCACTGCAAGTACTCCAACTCCAAGAAGAAGACGAACACCAACTACAACCGGCCGCACGGAGGAGACGCAGGAGGAGGAGGAGGCCAAGGCAGGGCCAGCAAGGGCCGCCAGCACAGCCACTACCACCACGCAGGTAGCCCGCAATCCCACGCCTCCGAGCACATCCGTTCAACCTCACTGATGAGCAGATCCACACCCTCTACCGTCTGGACCGGGACACCATAACCGCCATTGTGGACATGACACAGGCTGACCTTGTCAGCATGATAGATAGCCCAACCGCCATCCCACCCCTACTGAAGGTGGTGTCTGTACTCCACTTCCTGGCCACAGGCACCTACCAGCACACAGTCGGACAGTTGCATGGCATTTCTCAGCCACTGTTCTCACGGACACTATTGCAAGTGCTCGATGCCCTCCTGAAGCACGCAGACGACTACATCTCTCTACCACGCTCGGAGCAGGAAATTACCAACACAAAAGTGGGATTCCATGCACTTGCCGGCATACCGGGTTGCATTGGTGCCATCGACTGCACCCATGTGGAATTGGTCGTCCCACATGCCATGGAGGCCCAGTACCGCAACCGAAAACAATTTCATTCTCTGAATGTACAAATGGTGTGTGACTCCAACAGGATCATTACACATTGTTGTGCCCGATTCCCTGGATCAACCCATGATTCTATGGTCCTGAGGAACTCTACAATACCACGCTACATGGAGCGACACGCAGGGAACAGATCATGGCTACTCGGTGAGTCTCATTTCATGCATGATGATGTGGGGTATGTGATTCGGCAATGACCTGGCAGGAAGGGGGGGGGGTGTGCGTACGTAGCAATGGCATTACACATCATACGTTTCTCGTCCACATACAGGTGATGCTGGATATCCACTGAAGAGATGGCTCCTCACACCAGTCCGGAACCCACGGGACCAGCATGAGGAGGACTACAACCATGCCCACTCACGTACCCGTGTAGTCATAGAACAGGCATTCGGCCTACTGAAGGCTCGTTTCCGCTGCCTCAGCAGGTCTGGCGGGGCACTCCTGTACCGCCATGAGAAGGTTGCAAAGATGGTCATGGCATGTGTCATGCTGCACAACATGTGCGTACGTAGAAATGTGCCCATGCCCCCTGACGCAGAACTGCATGCACCTGAAGATGGTCAGGATGAGGGTGGGGATGTGGCAGCACCTCAAGGAGTCCGCGAGGCACAGGAGGCCCGTGAAATTCGTCAGCATCTCATTGATGTATGCTTCTAGCACTCACGCCTGGTGGCTAATACATGGACACGGGACTCGTGGCACTGTGTGTGTCTGGGACATGCACAATATGGACTGTACGCCTATGATGGCCTAGTACACAAAGATCAATGTCCACACATCTCATTGGTTGATCGTGCATTGTTTATGGCATATGTGATATCATGTTAAACACCCTATCGACCCGCCACCCAAGTGAGCCCAACACACCCCCTCCACCCTCCTACCTCCCCCCCGAACACCAGTGTCCAAAGATGCTCATTGTCAGTGGGCAGTCGCTATTGCAAGCCCCCTCTGCGGGTATCAGGGGCACCCCTGCCTGTGGAGCGCAGGTTCCTCCCAGATCTACGTTGGGGGCTGCCCTGGACGGAACTTGCAACGGATGATGTCTCTGCCTGCTCACGTCCATGCATGTCCCTAAGGGTTTGTGAGAGCTCAGTGAGCACACGGCGCACTGCGGCAAGTTCGGCACATACGTCTTTGGACGTCGCATGCAGTTCCCCCCTCAGGCTCTCGGTGCTTCTCTCCATTTGGACTCTCAGGCTCTCGGTGCTTCTCTCCATTTGGACTCTCAGGCTCTCGGTGCTACTCTCCATTTGTGCCCTAAGTGTCTCAGTTGATGTTTCTATGTCTGCCTTAGTGCCCCCACATTCATCGGCATGGTCCTTGAGGAGCCTGGCCAGTTGCTGCTGTTGCACGATTAACTGGTCGAGGGACTGTTGCATCTGCTGGGCCATGGCCATTTGCGGTGGTGTCACAGAGGGGCTGTTCGCCTCATGTTGCCCTGCCACAGGGCTTGTGGGGGATGGCCAGTCGTCGTCTTGTGGGTGCCCCTGCGTGGTATCCTCATGTTGTACGGGATGGGACAGACAGGGGGATTGGGACAGGTCATGGATGGATCTGACTTCGACATCCCCGTCTTCTGTGTCGGAGCATGCTGCCATCAATGGGGTGTCACCTATGGTGCTGCTGCCACCGGAGCCAGTGCCTTCTGTGGCATCCGTTGGGGGGACCTGTGGTGGTGGTAGTGTGGGCATGCTGGCTGCTGGGGTGCCTGTTGATGTTCCCTCCTCTGTGCTGCCACCTGATTTGTGCTGCTGCCGTGTCTTGATGCGTGCAGCTGAGGTGGAGGGTCTTTGGCCGTTGGTCTTGGCCCTCTTTGCAGGTGTGCTGGTAGGGGTGTCCTGGAGCTCGTCGTTTGGATCGGACCCTGTGGTGGAGTAAAGGAGGGCGAGGGTTATTGATGGGTCTGTGGGAATTGGAATGGCATTGTATCACATGCATTGGGGTGGTACCTGAGGGTGATTTGGGTCGGGGCCTTGGAGGTGCTTTCATTTGTGTGTGGAGTGAGGGTGCAATTGTTTGGCAGCCTGCAGTTAGGGTGTGCCTGCTGCACGTGTAGTGCGTGTTTAAGGGGTTTTCAATTATTTATTTATTTATTGTGGGTTTTAACGTGCGCTATCAGGCCGATGTGTGTGGACGTTCTCCTGGACATGTGTTTCTGTTGCACTATGTGGACGCATGGTACTTCACATGATTGGACATTGTGGATTTGGCATTGTTTTGTTTGGGCCACCTACCTGAATCTTCGGATGTCTGCACTCCTTTCTCCATCCCTCCGACTCCCTCTATGCTCTCCATTCCGATGGTGGAGGCACAGATTTCTTCCCAGGGGGTCAACTTGATGGGTGATTCAGGACCGCCCCCGGTGGCTGTGGCAATGTTGCGGTTGGCAGAGAGTATGCTGCGGACGCGTATCCGCAGGTCGTCCCATCGCTTACGGCATTGCTGTGTGGTGCGGGGTGCCGTCCCCACCGCACTTACCCGCTGTGCCACCAGAGCCCATATGGCCTTCTTGTTCGCAAGTGCCGTCCTGGTCATTTGCGTGGAGAAGACGGCGGCGGCATTCTCCTGGAGGGTCTCTGTTAGCACGGTGAGTTCCTCACGGGAGAAGTGGACCTGCCGCTTGCGGTCGCACGCTTTCTTCGCTACTTTTCCCATTTTTCTTGGTTTCGCTAGGGTGGATGACGGGTTGGGGTGTGTCTCAGGGTAGTGTTTATAGTGGTTGTGTGGATTTTGTGGTTTTATAGGTGTACGGCGGGATGTTTCCCGTTCCGGGCCCATGTTTTTACTTCCGTTTCCGTATATTTCCGGTCACCGTACTTTCCGGTAGGCGCACACTGCGGTGTCCGCTGTGATGGGTGACGGTATTGCTCCTAGGGCGCCGTACGGCGGCGGTGTGGGCCGTTTTGGGGTCATTTCCGCCATCGCGGACTTTGCACTTCCGCCATGCCGTGGTGCTCGTGCCCGATCGGAATGGGCCGCACTTTGCTCCTTCGTGCAATGGCGGAAACGCTATTTACGCTGTGGCGGTCCGGTCAGTCACTTTCCGCCAGGGTCGTAATGAGGCCCAGTATCTCTTTAAAAGCATTCTCTTTAAAATAGTGTATTTAGCGATAATCAGAAAAAAGATAAAACTGTGATCTATTGTGCCCCTATTCGGCCTAAACCCATCCTGGAGGTAGCTAATCACTTCTTCATTTTCGGCCCACTACTGAAGAAGATTAAGGATAAACTTCACAAAATGTTTGCCAACACTATCCAGGAGGGAAATAGGCCAGAAGTTAGCTGGCGATTATTTACCACCTTTTTTATATATAGGCACAATTTTTGCCTTACGCCAAGAGGCTGGCATCTCTCTACTGGACAAAATGACATAAAATAGCATGGACAACACCCGGGCCATATCACTATCTCATCTTTAAACAAATATACAGGGATCAAATCAGGACATGTCGCCTTATTGTTTTTCAGAGTTTTAAGGGCTGTCACCACATCACCAACAGAAAATCAGAAAGAGGCAGGAGTTGATGGTATATAAACTGGCGCACTAGGAGAAGGTTGTACTTCATGTAGGTACAAGTTCGAAAAATGGGTACGCCATTCAACCTCGCCAATATTGCAGTGAAACGCACTCTCCCCATTCAGATTCTTGTCATTTACCAACTTCCAGAAGGAACAAGCATCCCTTGATTGTAAGGCACCATGCAACGTAGCCCATTGTTCAGTAACAAACACCCGTTTTTTTCCCCTCCCAATTCCTCTACATATAGAATCGTGTATTCGCTTGTAACTATTCAATGGAAGGTCAAAGAATATATATATATTACATGGACGTGCTAGCGTCCATGTAGTTATGGTTAAGTTGGTGTTTCCATAGGAAGAGCATTTTTTGGGTGGCTTATAACTTTGCTCCCTCTGGACGAGTCCTTACCAAACTTTGCAAAAAAAAGTATATGGCCCACTGAATTATTTTGCAAAGTTTGGTGAGGATTCGTCCAGGGGGGGAAAACTTATAGGGGGGGTCCCAAAACTTGTGTTTTTTCCCATGTAAATCCGTCCAGTAGTTTTTTATAAAATGACCAAAACGTAAGGCAAAAAAATTATTGATATCTGTGTTCGCTTCGCGGACGGACTTCCCTGTTCGCTCTGCGGACAGCACCCCGATTGGCCCATGGCCTTGCGTCATGTCTGCGGACATGCAACGTGTTCGCTGATTGGACGGCGAGGGGCGTGGAGCGCGTCAGATTTTCTGTGGCGCCCGCCATCTTGTATTCGCCGTCGACCGCGTACAGCGCAGTGAAACGTGGATAAAAAATTGTATTTTATGCCGTGTGTTGGTGTGTAAGAGTGTTTGGAGAGGGTGGGGGAGTATGAGATAGGTTCAATGTTTTTTTTTTTTATGTGCTAGACGTTTTTGTTGCGTTCGATTTGTCCGCGGAGAACACGGCTGTTCTGACATTTTGTAAATAAACTAAATGGTGGGGTGTTTAGAGGACGGAGTATGTGTCATTTTTGTTCGAAAGGAAGATAAAAATGAGCTATGAACACTCGCGGTGTACTTAATTGTTCGTAAATACACAAACTGAGGGTGTCCTCAGGACGCTGTCCGTATTGTAATCTGTCTAGTTGAATGTGTTCTAAGAACACTCGCGGTGTCCCGAAATGGTTGCAATTACACAAAATGGGGGTGTTCTGAGAACGTTGTTTGTATTGTTCGTTGTCAGGGTGAAAGTGTTTTAAGACCACTCCTTTTGTCCGCTAATAATACAATTTCCTATGGGCATCAACCGACTTTTTGTCCACTAAAGAAACGATAAATCCGGCTGGTGTGCGCCGACATTATGTGATAATCCTATGACTGGCGCTATTGACCTGGCTGACTTGCTTTTGCGACACTAAATCATATCTCCCGCCCCTAAGCCTGATATTATCAAAGCATTCATATTCCCCGCCTCTCTCCGTGACGTTACAGGGTGCGTCATCAAACGCGCCCAGTCCTCTGCAGTCCTAAGTGACTTTACACAGAACCCGGAAGACAACATATATTATGTCACAACACAGCGTGCCACAATTCGGAATATGAAACAGTGATTTAAAAGCAAACAGCAAGATTGTAAATTTTGTAAAGTACATTTATTTGACATCAAATGTTTAGAGAATATTCAGCAATTTGCATTTGTCTTTGTTGTCGATCCGCAAAAGTTCATGTTGAGGCACGCAAAGTTCCTTTGCGGTACAGAGGGTGTTAAATCAGCTTACAACTCAGTGCGCCACAATTCGGAATATGAAACTTTGGTTTAAAAGTAAACAGCAGGATTGTACATTTGGTAAAGTACATTTATTTCACATGAAATGTTTAGTGAATATTCAGCGATTTGCTATTGTCTCTGCTGTCGATCAACAAAAGTTTATTTTGAGCCAAGCGTTGTTCCTTTGCGGTAGATAGGCTGTTGGTTTATGATAAAAGCAGTAAATGGTCGCTCTGATAATCGGAAGGTTGTCCAACAACGAGCCATTAGACCACCCTATTGGTTGGTATGTTGTTTGTAGCCGCTAGTACTCCGTAAGGGCATATTGGTCCTTGGCGATCGTCCCATAAAATGGTGAGGGTCATGAAGTTGCATATTTGGACCTGCACCTGGCAGTTGAAGACCCCATCCGCTGGAGTCTGTAAATCTTGACATAGGCAAAATGGGGCCACATACCTGTTTTAAAAAACATAAATTAGTCTCACCAGCCGATCTTCATTAAAAATCATAATTTTATTTATTAGGGCGTGAAACTATTTGCTATCGAAGATAGTGCAACGGAGTATGTTAATAATAAAATAATAATATTTTCCCATTCATATAGCGCTAAGAACCGTGAGGTATCTAAGCGGTGCTTATTATTAACCAGGGTGTGTGGTGTTCATTTATCGACCACGGAAGGATGAAAGGCTGAGTTTGGCCTTGCCGGGATTCGAACTTGCGTTAGCAAGCTGTGCACGGATGTCAAAGTGAGCGTTGTACTCGCTGTGCCACTTGACAGGCTACAGTGAAGTGGCACAGCGAGTAGAGCGCTTGACCGCCTATAGACCGGTTACATTATTTCTATTAACCCACCCTGTGTTGTCTGCCTTTTTCAGAGCCCTCTAAACGACAGGGGATCAATTTGGCGGTGATAGTGCGCGGTAGAAAACATTATGCCACTTTCAACGAACAAGTTCAACTTGAGTGATCTTTAATGCTACGCTATTGTAATTATATTTGGTATAAAATAATCTAAAGGGTTACTTACAGTACAATTGCAATTTCCATTGTCTACGAGTAGTGCAGTCCCAAAATACGACTCCGCGTGTGCGAACGATCTTTCGCATAGTGATATAATATATAAAAGTGGTTTCGTTTCAGAAATTTCATCCTTATCTTCTCTTACGTTTTAGCAACACTCCTTCAAAAGAAGTCTTTCATCACAATCTCTGTCTGTCAAGGTCAAAACACAATACAACCTTATAGTCCGCTTCGTGAGCCTCTCCAGGGCCCGAGAAAAAAATGAAGCAGCTGACCTTCACTGTGAACGAGCATAAATGCTTACTTTGCAACATTCTGTGTAAAGCCATCTGTGAGAAGTTGGTTTTTGCACGCCATGTTTGTATGTTGTTTGCATGATATTAAAAAAAGTTTGTTTAAGGGACGTTATGGTTCTAAGTACAGCCGAAAGACCCCTGAAAATCGCAAGTTATGGTAAGCTATGAAAAATAAATCGCGCCACCACCTTGCACTGCTAAAACTAACACCCAGGACATCAAAGATGACATTGCAAATGTCATTGATGAAATCACTGATGACATCACATGTGTATGTACTTTTCATGGAATTTGTGTACTAGGGATTTTTATTATAATGTTGAGAAAAAAGTGTCAAGGATATTGCAATAAATATCATACCGTTATTAGTGCTTTGAACGATGCATTGATATAAATAGCATTGTATTATGGGATTCTATCTAGTATACTGAGCTACTAATGGAGAAACATAGCATTGTGTGCAGAGTACAAGATGAAAGTATAATATTTGTAATGTTAATATGTTGAATAATGAAATGATAATTGTCCTGAAATGTTCTAAAATTCAAAAAATGGGGGTGTTCTGAGGACGTTATTCGTATTGTGTGATTGCTTAGCTGTATGCAATGAGGGAATGGCACAGAGAGTAAAGTGGACGCCGTCCTCGGACACCGCAGCTGTTCGTGGACAGGGCGTGCTACATCTGGGTTTTTCCAGGAAATCCAACATGGAAAGAAGACTGTACGGATCAGCCAATCAGATGTCGAGGTTGTGGATTTGTGTTGAAAGAGACTGTGTGTGGTGAAGATGGCAGAAGTACAGAAAGTCAGGGTGTTGGTGCTTGGAGATATGTTTGTGTATGGTTTACAACAGTACGCTCAATGCAGGCATGTTGCAAAGAACTTTGATGTGAAAGGAGTGGAGGTGGTGTGGAGCACTGTGCCTGATTGCAATGTACAGGGAATTGTACAAGTTTGTGAGGATATAGCCACGATGAACAGTCCGCATGTGGTAGTTTTGCACTGGCTAAGTGTGGGGAATGGCTAAGTGTGGGGGAATGGCTGAGTGTGGGGGAATGGCTGAGTGTGGGGGAATGGCTGAGTGTGGGGAATGGCTGAGTGTGGGGAATGGCTGAGTGTGGGGAATGGCTGAGTGTGGGGAATGGCTGAGTGGGATGAATGGCTGAGTGGGGGGAATGGCTGAGTGGGGGGAATGGCTGAGTGGGGGGAATGGCTGAGTGTGGGGAATGGCTGAGTATGTGGGAATGGCTGAGTATGTGGGAATGGCTGAGTATGTGGGAATGGCTGAGTGTGGGGAATGGCTGAGTGTGGGGAATAGCTGAGTATGTGGGCATTGGCTGAGTGTGGGGAATGGCGGAATGTAGGAATTGGCTGAGTGTAGGGAATAGCTGAGTGTGAGGAACGTACATAATATGCATTGATATGCGGGAACATTCGAATGAACATATATCATACCACACCTCACGCCTACTCTCCTCTTTACACCATCACTCAAATAGAACACAGGGATACTATGACACCATTCGGTATAACTGTTCTCATATCAACATCTCCCGCTCACTCCCCATCACTCTAAGTAACCACCGCTGGTTTAACACCCCCAGCCAGGCGTTTCTCCTCAGGCCTAACGCAGCCACTCTCGAGCTGGATTAATTCTGCCAGAGCGTACACATTCTCCTGACCTCTCAACCACCACACCTACCGCTAAGAAGCAGCTACCACAATAACCCCGCACCAGCTGCACACATACTCTGTGCGCACATGCACCTTTTGTCTCTCTTCACCCTCTCTACTGACTCGAACCTCGGTTCCCAAGGGCGTTCAACCTACCAGCGCCTTCAGACCATACCAATGGTATATAAGGCGCTATATAAATGCAAAATACAATACAATACAATACAATACTTTGTTTGCGGTAATGAAGCTTTCCCATGGTTACCTAGGGATTGGCAGGGAACCTGTTATTTAGGAATTATGTTACCCGGGGTATTCATAGCAAGCACCATAGACATCTCTAAGGCTCGTCCATGGTGGGACGAGAATGGCGATACTTCAGCACAAGTTCTGGGTGATGAAGCTAAATCCTTCGTACCATTTTGGGGGCAAATACTAAACTCTGAGGATATCAGAGGACTTGCGAGACTACTGGAGAGGACCATCAACCGGACCACCGACATACTCTATAACATGCCTTTAGAACAAAAAGCAATAAGGTTAGTGGCACTTCAGAACCGGATGGCATTAGATGTCATCCTGGCTGAGCGTGGTGGGGTATGTAAATTAGTGGGGTCCGCTTGTTGCGTTTACGTGCCAGATTCCTCCCCAACCATCTTTAAGGCAATACAAAATCTGCACGTCCTTAGTTCAGAATTGCATGTTCCCGAGGGAAACTGGGATCTTAGCGCTTGGTTCTGGGACTCCTTACGATCTTGGGAATGGAAGCTACTTTCAGTCTTACTGATTATTTTGGGTATTCTGTTGTTTTTCTGCTGCTGTATACAGTGTCTTCCTGGCATATGTTCGGTGTTAGGAGGATGTTGTGCACAGGCGATAGGAACAATAGGACACAAGGTATGCGCCCCTGAGAAAATGAGCAACAAATTTGTGTTAAAGGAAATTTCTGTTTCTGACCTCATGGCGATCGATATCTCTGATGATAGTGATTCAGGATGCATGGACATTGAGACGTGGAGTTACTCGTAAAGTGACTATAAGTAGTTTAGCGCTTGGCTTAGGCCAAAAGGAGGGTTTGTTAAACGGGAAATCATATTGCACCTACTTTCTTGTAAATATTGGCCTAAGCCCAGTCGCTCTGCGAAGAAAACCACATTGCAAAGTTCTGATTTTAGATCGTCTTCGCTGCCATTTTGGGATCATCCGCCATTTTGATTTCTGTTCAAATGTAACTCTGTGTTCTAAAATGGTGTGTTTCAACTTGTAACCGAGCCTTCCCGAACCTTGCACCTTAGTTAATGTTTAGGCTGTCCGCAGGCCGAATGTTTATACTGGGTAAAGAGACCTTGTCCCATGCCTGACTTGTGGTTTTAGGATTGTCTGCACCAATAGGTCTGATCCACGGACATACATCGAAACAATGTGAAGCAAATAACGAACGTGGACACTGGCTGAACTGCATTGTGAGCGACATGTGCCAAGGCTTACTGCTAAATCTGGAATACACTGTTGCCATTGTAACTTGTTTGTATGTAAACTGAAATGTAATACATGTGCATATTGTTGTATAAGCCATAAGTGAACTCGGCACAAACTCTAGACCATAGATTATTAACTTGCAGGGGGGCTGGACACTATTTCTGAAACTGTATAAATGTACGAATGTCTAGATGTCCAGTACCTCTCACTTCTCACACTGAAGGGCTGGTATTCACTGTGATGTACTGAGGGTCAGATAGCTATCTGTATCTGTTTTGTTCTTTGTAAACTGTGCAGTATTAATTAAAGATCTGTGAATCTTTTTAAGCCCGTGTTTGGTGTATTTCCTTTTGTGGTACCCAGCCTCAATATTTCCTCTTGCTTTTACAATGGCAAGGGCCAGATCTTTCTTCCGTCATCGTAGCATTAGCACAGGAGTTCTTCTTTTGGACAAATTCCTCTAAGTATAGCCCCTGCTCTAGGCATTTCCTAGGATTGTCCACATCATTTTTCAGATTTGTGTTAGAATGCATGAACCTAGATTCAGTGGTTAGTGCATAACATTATGACAGACACTAAAGAGGGAAAGACTCTGACTAGATGACATTAAATCAAGGAACTGTCCATGATAACTCAAGCCACACAAGCTGGATCCACCCATTCACTGCTGCAACTGATCAAGGGATCAAGCATTGCAGGTACACCCGTGTTCACTGATGAGCATCAATATTTTCCTTGTTAACTTTTCACCGAGCATTTCTCTATGAATTTGCATAAACATTTGTATCTTTTTCTGTTTCCTCTTTTCATTGAGCTAGTTAGTCATTAGAACCATTTAGGCAGGGAATTCTTTTTTTTTTATTTCAATGCACACTCCCCTAATCGCTGAAGCATTAAATGCCATACAGAGTTAAAGAACACACCGTGTATGGAGGTTGAAACCAATGGCATCCTAGGACTAGCCTCCCACAAGTGTTCGCCTCCTCCTTTACCCCAGAGGGTTCAGGTGATGTTCCATTAAGCTTTTCCATCAGTGCTAATTGGACCACTGGAGAAGAGGACATGGTGGTCTCAAATGCCAGTGAGCCATTAAGTCAAACTAGACCCCCATAACATTTAAGGGCTGTACTCAGCGTACCATCCGAGTGACCCCATTCTCTGCCCCTACAGTGCATTTTTTCCACTTGTTTAGATAATCTCCGCTCAACATGCATGCCAAATTGCCAAAATAGAAGGCATGGCAGTAGAAGGTCCCACTTTCTTCTAAGGGGTTCCTCTAAAGCACCTATCCTGCTCTTCATTGGACGGCTGAACCTCTCTACCAATACATTTGTCGGAGGATGGTAGGCAATTGAGAACTTGTAAGTTACTCCACAGTTTTTCCACATGGCCTGCATGTAGTGGGACATAAAATTGGATCCCCTGTCAGAGATAACTTCCTTAGGAAAACCTACTCTGGTAAAAACACCAAGTAGGGCCGTATCCACAGCCTGAGTTGTAACAGTTCTCATTGGTATGGCTTCAGTATATCTAGTAGCATGGTCTACTACAACCAGGATAAACCAGTTTCCTGAAGATGTTGGAGGGTCTAAGGGACCAACAATGTTGAATCCTACCCTCTCAAAAGGGACTCCCACCACTGGGAGAGGCACCAAGGGTGCCACATTCTTGGCTCCAATCTTACAAGAGGTTTGGCAAGGGTGACAGCTCCTACATAATCTACATCAGACCCCAACTTAGGCCAGTGGAAATATAAAGAGAGCCTTTCCTTGGTCTTCTTAAAACTTAAGTGAACAGCCAAAGGAATTTCATGGGCTAACAGTAGGAATTGGAGTCTGCTTTCAAGAGGCACTACAAGTCTTCTGTAGTCCCCTGGGATAGACTCAGTCGGTTCACTGTAGAAGAGGCCATCTTCCCAGTACAACCTATGCTTCCCTGGCTCTTGCCCATCCAGCTGGGAAGCTGCCTGTTGGCGAAGACATTCAAGAGTAGGACACTCTCTTTGACCTCTGCTGAAGTCTGCCCTATAGGGTCCACGTTCTGCCAGTAAAGGCTGAAGCTCAGGATGGTCTGCTGGATCCAGATCCCCAACAGGAGCAACCACACAGGGTTGTTCCACACACTCAGCCTCATCTGGTGGAGGGATCACAGGTGTGATCTTGGAAAGTCCTCTCGGGGATGTCCTTGTTGGTAGCACAGGAGCGCTGGCTGGTTTCTTCCTGGAGGTTGTAGGTTTCCCCTTCCGCTTGAGAGCCCCTTAAGGTACTCTCTCTGGCCTTCCAAGTCTGCTCCTGTTTCCTTTTGCTGGGAGCCTGGTGGTGCTTGATACAACTCTAAGAGTTTTTAAGTCATTCCCCAACAGGACTCTCCCAGGTACTTCACTCTGCACACTTACAGGTATCTTGACAGTCATGTCATTGCACTGGATGAGAGCTGGTAACTGTGGGGGCATTTGGACAGGGCATCCAGCAAGCTTAGTTAGGAATTTGGGTGCCTTAGCAAAATCCTCAACCTTGAAAAATGATTCATCAACTACAGTTATGTTAGCCCCAGTGTCTCTGATGGCAGGGGTCTCCTGACCATTCACAAGAACACTGTCTTTGTAATACTCTTTAGTATTGTCTGCAATAGAGTTATAAACATCCAAGTTCTGCTGTTCCCACAGACCCAGGGATACTAAAGAAACACTGGCTGAGACAAGACTTTCATGGGTTCCTCAGCCAGTAAGTGAAAGTTTCCGCTTGCCATTAGTACGTCATCCACTGGGGAGAATGCTAAGGAGACAGTGTGGACCGCTGACGGTTTACCCTTACATCTGGGATCCCCTTTCACATGGTCAGTTGACCCACAAGCATAACATTTACCAAATGTCTTTATTAATGGGGGTTTGTTCTGACCTCCTTCTGGTTTGTCACCAGGAGGTACACTAGCCTGATTCGGTTTCACTTGGGGATTACCCTTATTATGTTTGTGGCCCTCTTTTGGAGTGGAAGTATTAGAATTCTCTTTAGTATCTTTCTTGTGCTACCTTCCCTCATCCTTCTTCTGAGTTACCCCAGAATCCTTGTGAGTAGCCATGTTGGCAACCCACAAGTCAGCAGCCCTTGCTAACCTCTTTGGATCAATTTCCTTAGAGTCAGCCAAGTGCTGTCTCAGCTCAGGAGAGCAGGCATCATAAATAGATTCCAACATAACCAGATTTCTCATACCTTCATAAGTGTTAACTCTGTACCCCTTAACCCATCCATCTACGTTTTTCAAACATTCAGTCACCCAGGTAGCCCAAGGGCTACCATCATACATTTTGAGGGTTCTAAACCTCTTAAGATACTGAGAAGGGGTCTTCACAAAACTAGCTATCAAAGCTAGCTTCACAGTTTCATGCTCCTTTCTGTCTATATCCCCCAACTCCATTACCACATCAGTTGCAACAGGGGGTAGCCTAGAAAAACGCCAAGGAATCAACTGACTCCCTGTAATGTCTTGAATCCCATGGTTATATTCAAAAGCAGACAACCAATCCAAAATATCAAGCTTAACCTCATACATACTTACTGCATCTTTGGGCATGCAAGGCCTCTTAGGGCTGGAAGACCTAGAGGACTCTGGGAGAGAACCAGTTTCACTAGACAACTTTTTCATTTCTAGTGCATGATTCAATTCCATTTCTCGTAGTCTAAGGTTTTGATGTTTGCTTTCAGTTTGAGCTTGGATTCTTTTAAATTCTAACTCCAGTCTCATTTTTTCAAGTGAAACAAATTCAGGACATATGTTTGGACCTGGTGGGGTCCCTGTGGTCAAAGGTGGAGGCCTATGAGCAGGTAGAGGTAAGACAGGGCCTACATTCTGAGACTCTTCTGCCTCATCTAACTCATCCACAATACTAGAGCTGGGCTCTGACATATTATCATCCTCAACATTTTCCACATTTTCTGCAGGTGTGGGGTTTCAGACCCACTCCTCAGACTTTGGTATTCTAACAACGTTTCTATCAATTCCACCTTTTTGCCTTTGACAGTGAGATTCCTAGCTTTACACATATCTCTCAATTGATCAACAGTTAAAGCCACTATGGTCTTCTGTTTGTAGCTTTCCATATCAGTCATGATAAAACAATTGCTTTACTAGTGTTGCTTAGCCTTGGAAGGATTATATGAACAAAGGTAAATGTAGCACTCTAAATGTAACAAGTATACTTTATCCTCACCGCTGTACACCAGTGTTAGGCAGAATCACCTGCAGTACCCTTTGGGAACACTACAGGCAATTAAGACTACAAGTGTAAGCACAATTTCACCTTTGGTACAAGCCTGTACCACACAGTAAAGTGGTAGTGATGGCTGAGCAGCCAGACTTATCTCAAGAGTTTAAGTAGCAGTAGAACAAGTTACACAAAGGACCAATTTATACAGTGATTCAAACAAACATTTACTCAAGGTTTCTTGTTAAAAGAATATACATTTATTTACTCAGTCAGTTAGAAAACATTACACTAGCATAAGCAGCTCAATATCACACACTAATAAACCACAAAAATCCAACCGGTAAGTAAATGAACAAGTTTAGCTCCTATGAAGTGGGAGCAAAATGGCACTTCAAATACTTATTAAAGGGATAAAAAGACAAGGTTATAAGAATAGACAGCTCAAATACATTCATAGGCAGGGCAAAGGCTTCAGTTAAATACAACCAGCAATTATTCTCACAGGCCTCGGCCAAAGTCAATAGATCAGAGTCTTTGCATAGGATAGCACAGTTCTGGTAGATAATGGTTAAGTCTTTGCCACAGAGTTTAGAAGAATTTGCCTATGTGAAAAGTTTGACGAATGTTTAGGGAAGGACAAGCCTTCAAAGTTGAGGAAAGTTTCACGCACTTTCTTGATGGCCGAAAATACTTCCGGACCGCGTTTGCACAGTATCTTGTTAATGAAGAAAGCTGTAACTGAGGCAGTTGTTCCTGGCAGTTCCAGCAGATCTCGCTGTTCCTGAGCTTCAGTCGTGGGGCCAAGAAGGAGGATGTCGGGAGGTTCCTGCACTGCCCAGGGCTAAGGCCAAAAGCTGTAGCAAGACGTCAGTTTAAGGTGTGAGTGCCTTAAGTCCACGAGCTGGTTTCCTTCCCTATCCGGTTTTCAACAGCACTCTGATGAAAATTCGGCCAGATGGGGACGGTGTCCAGGTGCCTTACTAGTTGGTTGTTCCCACCAAATTCAAGAGAAGAAGTTAACCTTGAAGGGCTTCTCTGTCGATTGGAGTTTCAGGCAATTCGGACCTGCAGCAGGGCTTCACAGGTCGTCCAGGAGTTGCAACAGTCCTCTTCCTTCAGCTCGTCTTCGGTTCTTTCGTTCCAGTGGTCGACTCTGCTTTCCAGGTCCAAGAGACCTGCTTTTAAACAGTTTTCCACCATTCGTTCCAGCCTGACTGTCACTCACCCAGCAGGGTGGCTGTCCTTGCCGGACAGCCAGCCAGCCAATCATGCCAGAGTGCATTCAGGTCTCCTAGGAGACTAAACACAGGGAGTTTCGGGCACCTCCCTCACATCCTGTCCACTCCAGACACTCAGGTGCCAGAGGAGGGCTTCAGCACTGAAGCCCGCCAAAGGCCAACAAAGGGACCAAACCTGGTTTGGCGCGCAGAGACAAACACAAGAAGGACTTTTCCTAAAAGAATTGGTGAAAAAAGATGACCGGAGTCTGTTTTTACAGACAGGTGTGGGGCGCCATATTGGAAAACATGGCTGACCAGATTTTTCGCTACCGTTGTTAGCGGTCAGGAAAAATCACGGTAGTTGATCTAAACCACTGCCTCCAGCCATTTAAAGTAGGAAAAGGTAACATGTTACTGTTACATGAGTGTTTTGACAGGAAGCTAAGCAACCTCTCCAGCACTCTATAGGAAGATAGTGTGCGCTGGGTCAGTAAATTTAAAAAGACTAGTAAAGCCAATTTAACTTTACATACTCTGGGAGACGGTAGTATGTCCCAGAGAAGGTATTTAAACCTTGGGGAGTCTGCAAGACACCCCTGTGCCACTGCACTGAAGGTGCTGTGTGACACACAGAAAAAGATGATGCCCATGGAGTTGTTTTAAAACTTCATAAACAAAGAACACAAAAGTAAAACACACACAAAATACATGGAAGAGTGGGTTAACCAGGCTCACACTCTTCCCAAGTAAAAAAATCAAATCCTAGAAATCCAGAAAAGTTGCTGGGGGTCTCAAAAGGTAAGGGAAATGAGCACATATTGAGAATTCTCCCTAGCACTGTGTAGGGAAGCGTTCCTCTACATTAAGAGCTGCAGCAAGTCGGGGAAACTGGAACAGCATGTGTTATATCGTAGAGGTACGCGCAGCGATGTCATGCACAACCCCACGCTATAAGCTATATAGTATTACCAGTGACCGATGGAAGTCATTCAATCTGATCGACCCACTTTATGAGAAGGCAAGGTAAAGGAAATGGAAAATGAGGTACACTGTTTGGTAAATGTGTTTGTTGAGTAATGGTGGAATTTTTCTTGCATTTCATTTTTTGGGCGGGTCTATATTTACATGTATATGTGTAAGATTACGTTGGGTTATACTGACCCTTTTTAATTTACAGCACTCTGAAATGACAAAAACTGTGGGGGAAAGCACTATTTGAAAGAGTCACGACAAATGTTATTCCTTTCAAATAAACACACAGTACAGAAGGTTAGCTCAAGTACAACACGCTCACTTTGGGACCAGGACGATTATGGCATTAATGGGTTTGGTAGCCCGGTCGGAGTGCTGCATTGTGGGCAATCATGATGGTACTAAGTGACATTGATAGCGGCGCTATGTAAAGCACAACAATTGCTAAAATTATTATTGTTACCACTAAAACCTAACATGAAGGTGGGGAACCATATACAAAATAAAACCTGGGACCACACTAAACAGAGGGAACTTTCTTATTTACTAAAGTCGTTTGTTATGATGAAAGTGTAAAGAAAGGGTGCACTTAGAAATTAATTGCTTTAAGGAAAAATGGAACTAAGTTAAAGGTGAGAAGTACCATGCGGCCTAAGCTAACTATCAAAGCATGCACACTCAATGAGGGTCTGTTTTGTGAACACATCCCTTCATCTGAAGAACATACTTCATATTTTTGTTCCTTAGCAAAGTGATCGTATGTTAAGCTGCGCATGAGTACATTGAAGTGCAACTCTTTATGCCAACTACGTTTTTCCTTCAATGTATGTGCCAAGTGCATCTGATAGTGATGCAAAAGCACACATTCTGCGGGTGTCGGTGTTCCCAAGAGTTGTTCTATCTACACAGATGCCTTTGCGTAGCCTGGCAGAGAGTTGCCACCCACAGAATGTTCTGCTCTGGGGAATGCTGAGACGTGACAGCTGCAAGCCAAACCACATGCCAGGAGCAGAAGGCCAGGGGCTTTCTGCTGCTGTTTTTGTGTGTGAATTGCTCCGCACGTGCATATAGATATTCTGGGAGCACGGGCGTTGGCTCAAGATCATGCCCTTCGGGAATGCATGAGATAATTAATTGTATTCTCTTCACATAAGGTCTGCGCTGTAAACTTAAAGTGAAAAAAAAATGTGTATTAATGTCTTCTGGAAGCACCTCGGTATACTCTTTGTAGCTTTTGTGAATTTCCGACAAACTCTCTCGAGCTGCTTTGCTGGCAGGAGACGCTGCAAACGCGTGCTTCATTTTGCTGGCGCCATCCCTCAGGCGCCTCTGGATGCAGTAAGCCTCATACAGCTCGTCCACCTGCAAAGAACAAAACAAAAGAGGGGCTGCTTACTGACACCGCTGACCAACATAGGAAGAGGTGGTTACAAGTTTACTGCACATTCGAAAGTCACCTTAAAAAATATTCTATAGATTTCTGTCGGTGAAATATCGACGTCAAATTAGTAAGTACATTTCAATTTTTTTTACCTTAGCACTCAGAAGCGACTTCAGGTTAGAGTCAATGATAAAATACCTTTTTATCGGCAACATAGACCAGTAAACGAAAAAATAATTTGACTTTGTAGACAAAGTAATAAGGCTTGGTAGTAACAGCCTCACCATGATTAATACAAGCCCGATAATAAGTACCTCCGAACAGACGAAAACCTACGTCCACATGGGGAATGCACAACCCTTTCCCAAGAGCAATGGAAGGCGACACAGACTTTCTAGCCCATGTCCAACACACAGTCACCCCAGCCTACCGGTCAATTCGATCGTTCAGACACCACCCACAACTAGCTCTCTCCAGCCACCTCTTATTGTCTCTCTAAGTGTGTGTGCTCCCACCAGTTGTCCCTGTGATACACGTACCACTGCCATCTGATTACATGCAGCTAACACTGTCTCACCAGGGGAGTATCCAGCATTGCAAGAGGAGGGGCTGGGGTGAGGGAGAGCCAGGGTAGAGGGGAGGGGGCAGGCGAGTGGGGAGCCACAACAAAGTCCTGCTACTTTCCTTTCCCAAATGCAGTGCCCGTAATTCCATACTGTCTCATTCACGCCCCCAAACCACCCACCCAGGCCAAAATCTACTTTTTGGTACCCACCCACAATCCAATCTACTTTTTTGGTAAAGGTGGCAGATGGCATTTTAATACATAACAAATAAAACTGCGGGATCATTAGAGATGCAGGAAACTCATCTATTATAGCTCTGCCTAGGCGCTCTAGGGCAAAATACATGCACACCTCCTAAATTGCACATGGATTGCACCAACAGAAGTGACTTCCCAGTAAAGAACATTGCAAGGAGACTCTTTTTTTTAATTATTAATTTTTTATTGAAGTTTACAGAAAACATACAAACATCAAACTTATCAGCATTGTAATTGTAGAATTCATCACAGAGAATCCACCCCCCCTAACCATCCCCAACCTTCACAGAGTTAAAAATGCATAACAGACCTGCTTCTTATCTCATACCTTCCAAAAACCCACCCCACATTTCATCAAACAATTTCATTTTTTGTTTCTGTGAAGGATAACCTTCTCAATCCTGGCAACCTGCCTCAAGTCCTCCACCCATTCTGAACAGGTCGGCCTCTCTTCACATTTCCATTTTCTAAAAAAACGATTTTTTTTGCCGAATTTGCAGCCCTAAAAAACAGCATTTATGTGGATAAGTGAGTTCTTCCACTTTATCATCCTCACCCAAGATGATAGTGTTGTAATCAAAATCCTCTTGCAGCAATAGAACCTCATGAATCTTCTCAGTGACACTCCTCCAAAATGTTCTCAGTTCATAACAGTCCCAGATCAAGTGCTCAAAGGAGCCGACATCATGCTTACACCTCCAACAAGCCTCTGAGTCAATCATCCCTCTCGCATAAAGTGTTTGGGGAGTCCAGAACACTCTATTAAGAATTTTGATTTGGCATTGTTCTCCAAGATTAATGGAAGTCAGAGTCACATTTTTACAAAGAGACCTCCACCTCTCCACAGTCATATCAGAGCCAAGGATCTCAGACCACTTAGTTAACAATCCCTATGCTGGCTTGTACTGTTGTCCCAGATTTCTATATACCTTGGACGCCATACCACCTAATGTCTTATATTCAGGTAGCCATAACTGCCAACTACCGCCATTAACAGTTCCTTGGTTCCGCAGCAAACCTCTCAATTTTCTGTATTTACCCATTGTACAGTCTCCGAGATCTTTAATTTGTGCAAGTCTTCTATAGCTGATCCATTTGCCGTCTTCAATCAGATCACTCAGCCATAGTACACCAGTCAGGAGCCAATTCAACCACAATATCGGCCTCCCATTCAGCAAAATACCTGGATTCAGCCAGATAGGGATGTAATCATTATCACATACCTTGCTCTTTCTCCTCTTCCATAGTTCCCTCCAACAAGTTCTCAGGAATTTCATCGGCGGAAATGAGCGATAACCAGATCCATCCACCGTGGACAGCATGGCCCTAGGCGGCAACGGAGAAGAACTACTTGATTCCGCCAGCGTCCAAATATCCTCTGAATTTTCAATAAATGGAACTAGATGCCTGGCTCCAAAGGCCAAATGATAATTCTCAAAATCCGGAACCCCCAAACCCCCACAGTCTTGGGGCAGCTGTAATTTCCACAGACTGAGGTGTGGCTGTTTGTTTTCCCAGAGAAAAGACTGGATTAAACTCTTAATTTTCCTCCAATGGCCCTTTTTAACTTCCAGGGGAAGCACACTGAGCACATAGTTGATTTGTGGTGTTGATGTCATTTTGATGGCATTCACTCTCCCCAGAGACTCAATTTAAGTGCACTCCATCTCTTCAAGTCAAGCTCCAAAGATTGAATCACATGTGTAATATTGACATCTATTATTTTCGAGACATCATTCGTTAGCCAAATCCCAAGGTATCTCATTTTATTCGGACACCATTTAAAGGGAAAGCCCTGCATCTTCAAAACAGTGCAAGTGGTTGATGCCGGCAGCGCTTCCGACTTGGTCCAATTGATCTTGTATCCGGAAACCTTGTTGAACACATCGATCAACTCCATCAGCGCAGGAATGGAGCTCTCCACATTCCGAACCACCACCAACATGTCATCCGCAGACAACCAAACTTTCTGGGAGGCTGCACCAAAGCGTACGCCCTCAATTCTATTCTCTTCTCTTATCCTCACAGCCAGCAATTCCATGGCGATCACAAACAAAATCGGCGACAGTGGACAGCCTTGCCTCGTGCCTCTCTCAAGTTCAAAAACGCTCGAGTTCATGCCATTAGTCCGAACACAAGCAGTCGGCCGTGAATACAGCAGTCTTATCCATCCGATCATTGTATCTCCAAAACCAAAGCCTTTCAATGTACTTAAAAGATATGTCCATTCAATAAGGTCGAAAGCTTTCTCAGCATCCAAGGATAACGTCACCACATCATTATGGTGTTCTTGGCTTTCATATAGTGTCAGCAACAATCGTCTCATATTTTCTGAAACATGTCTGTCTTTTACAAATCCAGATTGACTTACATCTATGATATCCATCAGCGCATTCTCAATCATCAAAGCTAACGCCTTGGCGAAAATCTTGTTGTCCGTGTTCAAAAAGCTGATCGGCCTATAGCTGCCAGTTTTCACCGGTGTTCGTCCCTCCTTCAGAAAAACAGAGATTGAAGCATGTCTTGTTGAACTTGGAAGGCACCCATTCCTCAAAGAGGCACGCAGCATCTCTAGCATCAAAGCAAAAACCTCTTCTGGGAAAATTTTAAAAAGTTCAGCTGGTAGCCCATCCGGACCTGGACACTTCCCAGAATTCAACGCATAAGCAGCCAACCTGAGATCCTCCACGCTCAAATCTATTTCCATACACTCCAAGGATTCCAAACTCACTTTCTTCAGATGGCAGTCCTCAATGAATTGACAAATTGTACGCTCAGATAAGTCGGTTTCTGAAGAGTACAGAGATTTGTAATATGACAGAAATGCTGCATTAATCTCCGCCAGATCAAAAGTCACCAACCCATCCTGTCTTTCCACTGCATTGACGGATCTGCCATTATCCATAACCCTCAACCGATGTGCCAGAAGCCGATCACAGTTTTTCATAGTAGTTGCTTTTGGTTCCAAAAAGCAACCACTCAGCCCTTGAAAAATACAAATCTTCCAATCGTCTCCTTTTCTGCTTCAATACTTTTAAAGTCTCATCTGAAAAGTTTTGCATATTATTTCTCTCAAGATCCTGAATGTCATCAGTAAGTCTTTTCACTTCTGCATCTCTCATTTCTTTCTTCTTGCTTGACAAACCAATCAACAATCCTCGCATATATGATTTAAAGGCTTCCCACACAAACTCCACTCTGACTTCACCAGTCCAATTCACAGATATAAAGAATCTCGCCTCTTGAACAATTTTGTCCACAATTTCATCATCGTCCAAGAGGGAGACATTCATCCGCTAGGTGTTAGACTTAGGAACCGGGAATGTCAATTGCAAGTCTACGGAGATTGGAGTATGATCCTAAATAAGTAGTGATCCGATGTCTCCCCTTTGGAATGATTGTGTACAGAGGCCAGAGGTCATAAGGAGGTCAATTCTCGAGTAAGCATTATGCCTTGCAGAGAAGAAAGTATATTGTCTCATAGAAGGGTTTTGCAATCTCCAAACATCTGTGAGGTTCCATTCATCAATTAGTCTCTTTAATGGTGTTCTTTTCAGATCGTTGGCACTGTCCACACTCCCCACACTTTTATCAAGTTCAGGTTCCACAACAACATTGAAGTCCCCTCCCAAAATTAGACTCTTTAGGCACCATGGAAGTGACTTTAGAATAAGTTGCCAGAAGTTAGCAAAGTGGCAAATAAATTTGTGGTGCAAAATACCTAAATTGCACTATTATTATATATGGAGCAACTCTATAGTCATTAGACTTTATTTTTATAATAGCATGATATATTAACATAGCTTTGAAGTGAATCAGAATCACTTACAGAACTGCAGATAAGACAGTGCGACTAAATGATTGTCCCACACACAGGTTTTGCTTTGCATTTCATGTGCTTAAATAATACTTTATTTAAGTGATGCCTTGGAAGCAAGCCACATTATGTATAAAACTAGCCTTTCATAGTGAACTATACACTACATACAATGTTATAGAAATATGTTGAGCAATAAGAGTATGGCTTAAGTTGTACCCTCCCCATCCTGCATGCAAAGTCACAATAGCATCATGCAGATTAATGTGAGCCTAACAAATTCCCTTTGGTTTTTAAAGCCAGTCATTATTTCATAAAGCATGTAACTCTATTCACCCTTCTCACTTCTGATAACTCCCTTCCATTCACATTTCTAAAGGGACAAAAGTCCCTGCTAATAGTCCCTTCTCACTCCCTCACATCAGTGCCTAATGGCTCACATTGTAATGCTCTTTGGACACAGAGCAACGTGAGAGCCCCTCTGATGGCCGGAGCTCCTTAGGACATTGTCCTGGCAGCAGGATACCTCTCCCGTTCAGAAAGTGTAAGGTGTCCGGCTGCCAGGACAATAAGTGTCCTGAGCAGGAATTGCTCGGCACTCTCATTGTTCTGCCAGCCATGGACATCATTTAGGGGTCGCCAGGGGTCGTAATTACAACCCCTTAGGTCTCCCTTGCTACCTCTGTGGACTCCCTTGCTACCCCTAAAAAAAAAAGTTTTTTTTTTAACAATTTGAGGCTCCTGGGCTGTGGCCAATGTCATGTGCCTCTTTGTTTCTAGAGTGGCTAGCTTTCTTGTTAAGGCTTCTTTAAAAAGAAAACAGGGGTTCCATAAGTGTAACAATTTGAGTAGTGACCCTAAAAATGAAAGAATAGGAATGACAAATTATTTGTCTTTCTGGAATTCTAAACAATAATTGCTAGACTCATTAAATGTTTATTTCAGGCACACTTCCGAGGGGGAGGCACTGATTTAGTTTGTTCTTAAACACCTCAAATTCACAGTGCAGACAAAATCCCCCAAAAAGCATTTAAAGTAGAATAAGCATCCATTTCGGACTATAGATTTTGCTTTTCGCAAGTTGCAGTTATAACATGTTTTTTTCTACCAATATATATGATGATCCATTCTTGTACGAAATGTATATGACGTTACAATGATATTGTAACCATATTTTTCATAGTGTACTTAGAAACAATGCTATGTGATGCCAGTTCCTGTTTTGTCAAGGGGTAAATGGTCGCATCCCATCGCTTCCCGTGATGTCACTTTGGAGTGGGGTCAAATGGCATCACTTCCTGTGATGTCATCAGAGGCCAAGGATCATGTGATGTCACTTCTGCTACCCGAGGCATTTTGGTGAAATGACATCCCTGCTGCCAGCGGAACATCTTTACCATTGGGCACCCTCTTTGAAGTTCCAAATGGGAGAGGTGTCCCGGTATGGCTGTTAAAAGAGCCACATGAGGTGGCAACTTGCCCCCCCAAACCCCTCGCTCAGTACGCCACTGTGTCTCATATGTGTCTAAATCGTGATTTTGTTTACCTCAATGAGAATTGTAAGTTATTGGCATGACCAGAGCCTTATTATCTGTGGACTAAGCAGACAGACACCACCCATGTTTTATATGCTGGTTTAAAAAAAAGAATCTAGTAAACAATAAGTCTGGTCCTTTTTCAGAATGACCTCACAAGTATACACTAACGGCCTGATTCATGGTAAAGAGTCCATTTCTCCCGCAATAGCCACGTGCCAAGAACGACCCTGCACGAGCCTGTGTGCAGAATAGAAAATGCGCGCCCCACATATTCAAGGAATTAACTGCATAAAGTGAAAGCATTCGCAAGTCATGCCAGGAACACCCTCGACACGCCCCAACGCAAAGCACAAACAGCAAGAATAGCTACTTTTGCATGCTCGTCCGGGCGCAAATACAGGCACCGCTCAAACAGTGCGTGGTGTCCCCTGCATGTAAGCCTGCTTCTCGGGTACCGTGCGCAGGGTCCCACGTAACTCCGACAACATGCGTATGGAAATTTGTTACTCGGTTAAAACTTGGAAAATCTGCGTGTGAACCCCTGTAAACCATTCCTGCACCTCGTTATACTGAGTATGCACACCCCTAAAATAGATCGGAACCCCGGTTGTGTACATGCACACCTAAATCTGACATGCAAACCCACCTCACTGAGATTCCTACACGCAAGTGTCTTTAAGCCTGCCTTCGGTGGCATAGAGATCGAGGGATTTGCATAGCCATTTCCATGCCGAGAGGCTGCCTATGTGGTTCCAGGAATACGTGTCGTTTGGCGGAATTGTGGGCGTGTGCGAAGGACTGCCTGCGGGCCGTCCCTCGGCACGCCCACTTTTTCCGCATGTTCTTCCCCCTCCTTCCCAGCCCTCTGCGCAAGCCACACACATGCTCTGCGTGGTGTCTCACGGCTCGCAGAGACGTGCTGAGCCTGCACGAACTCCACGCAAGTCTAGGAAAAGTCATGCGCATTCCATTCCATGAATCGACAAACGGGATTTTGCATTCAGTTTGGCACGCAAGTTCCCCATTTTCTGCACAAATAATTCCATGAACCGGGCCCATAATGTCAAGCGAAAATCACTCCATGTATATTTGCCCATGCACGTTCTACTGTTCAAATGGCTGGTGAGCTCTGCCCACACTGGGCATGGCCTAACAATCAACTGTGGGCTAGTGTTTAGAATAATATAATCCATTATGATGAATTAATGCCCTAACGTAGCTGGTAATGTTAATCATTAGTACTGGTGAAATGTGCTTATAAATGCAGCATTTACCACAATTTTACCCCAAAATATCCCCCCCCCATCAATACTGAAGCCGTTTTCAGAAATTGTCACATATTAGGATTTGAAAATGTGCGATGCTTTTTTGGGGTATGGGCCTTTTTTTTGTCCCAGTCTGAGCCTGGCTCATCCTCTCAAAAAAAGAAAAAAACCTGTTACTTTACTCTGGGCTGCCCATCAAATCCCCTGCCCAATCCCATCCAAGTTCTTGACTTTGGTGTGCATCATTCTGCACAATGGGCCTCATTACAACCTTGCCGGTGCCAAGGCTGTTACTGTTTCTGGTACGGGTGCCGGCGGAGCAGTGGGATTTACACTGGCAATGCCAGTGGTGGTAACAAGTTTTTTTTTGGCCGGTAGGTACTGGCTTAACTCCAGCATTTGGCTGGAGGTGACCCAGGTGCCCCACCGGCACTCCCGTAGTCGGGCGGTTCGGTAAAGAGCTGGTATCCTCAGATACCGACACCTTTTTACCAGACCACCTCAGTATGAGCCCCAATGTTTTTTACCTTTTGATTGTCAGGCCTTTTGCAAACCCTTTGTAAACCTGTCTGAGCTAAGGGAGATCAGTCACTGATCTATTGTGCATGAAAATCTGATTATGTAAAGGGACTTCCCCATCTAAAGGCAAGAGAGCAGGCGGCGTCATTGGGCGACGTATTTAGAATTAATTATTGCATTGAGTGTGTGCTCTCAGCGGGATGCCATGGCCATATTTTGGGCCACAGGACACGGAAATCTCACTGGTATTGTGCACGGCAAGCATGCAAGGCTTGCTGGGGCACATAAACAGTGACCCCCCCCCCAATCGCGAATCAGAATTTTATATGAAAATGTGTGAGTTGTGTATATTGTTTTATTGTAAATTACTCTTGACAAATGTGACCACCACCTGTTAGTTCGATTAACCCTTTAAACCCCAATATCTGTCGGTCTATTTTAAGATGAGGCTCGGGCTGGCCACTAATGCACCCTCACAGGGTTGTGCTGGAGAACCAAGAGAAATACAGCCAGTTCAGCATTGAACGTGACTACATACCTCGCACCATGCTTGAAATTACAACGTCTACAGTCTGCCTGGGAAACACAATACTGACACACTGTATCTGAGAAAATAGTCATTAAATTAGAAAGCAAACAGTGATAGCTGGGAAAGTCCGGACTAACCAAGAGAAGCAAACAGAAGCTTATCACCTCTCCAACAGACACAATGGCGTGTGCTCACCTTCTAAAATAACTCTATCAGGGCTGTGTGCTCACCGCACTTGTCGCATGCTTGACCTCTGCGTTGACCCAACAGCCCCCATTCCAGAGAAGGCTATAAATAATGGGCGCCATTTGCGGTTAGAAAGCACGTTATGGCCCAGAGCTGTGGCGCTTACACTTATGTGTGCACTTGGAAGATGGTCGTTCTGGAGGATGAAAGATAGCGAAAGTGCAATAAGAAGTCTAACATAACATATGGACCAAACCATGGAGGGTTCGGCGGCAAGGCATCTTTGCACTTCCTGCTTTCCAGGTTATAATTGTAATGCCTTTTTGGACCAGAAAATTCAGAAATGAAACGACTGTTGGGCCTAAAAGAATCTGCTGCACAAAGAAGAAAATCCCATTAATCGCCCTTATGTTTTGCACACTTGAGCGCATGGAGACCATGAAAATGGCAGCGGTGCGTGGTATAAATTAATTTAACATAACACCAAGTCACTTTGAGTTTGTATTGTTTAGTTCCTGTAGTCTGCAGTGCTCTAAGTGGGAAAAGAAATCGAGAGGAGGTGGTCTAAAAAGTTGCATACAATATTTGGGAGTGGAGCCTAAGAAGTATCTGCAAAGGCCTATGAATTTCAAGTAACAAAGGAAAAGTGTGTGGCCAGACGGGGTCACATTTTCGTATCATACCTGAAAGCGCACACAAGAGATTTAACCACAATATCATTAATTATATGCAAAAATGTAGGAGCCCTTTGATCGAGAACAAACTCTGCCAAATAACCTGTTCTATGCAGTGGTTCCCATTCAGGGGTTTTGCAACTGCGTTTTTGCTTAAACACGGTTTTAGGCCCTTCTGAGTGAGAAGCAATACATAGAACCCGCAGAACAGGTTATTTGGCTGCTTTCGTTCTCAGTCAAGAGCCTTCCACTTTTGTTAGCATTATTAATCAGCAGTCCAAAAAATTGGGTAAAATGAAAAATAGTCATCTCCCATGGTGCATTGCAGGATCATGGTTTTCAGAAATGAAACAATCGCCATCTTGTTTTTCTCTCGATGCGAGAGATATTTGCGGCTGTAGCCGAGGTTATGGGAGAAAGAAACGCAGTAAAAAGCTATTTGCATGTAAAAGAAATACAAATGCTGCCAGGGTAGAGGTGGGGGGATATCTAGAGGGCACTAAGTGAAATTTGGGAGTTGAAGGAGGTACAGCGATCGAGTTTGCAACACAAAGCTTTCGGCAGCCTTAGCGAATAACCACATCTCATAGCAAACTGAGCCACAGTAGCAGCGTGTATTGTGGGGGGAAATGGAGAGGGCAGGGGAGGAGAGAAGGCCATCTGGGGAGTGGGGGGAGCTGGCACAGATGAGGGGGCACTTGGTGAGGTGCAAGGGCGGCAGGAAAGCATTTTTTTTCTGGCCATTTTGCCAATATTCGCACCTATATCCGAGCCTAAAAAAGACTACAGATAGCCGAGGGTATGTGTAGTACGGTAACTGCGGCTATATAGTTGGGCGGGGGGTGTAAGTGTTTTACATTTTTTTTAAAGTACTTTGTTTAGGTATAGTGACGTGATTTCTCAGAGCTCTGCACATTTCATGCTTTTTAAGGATACCTTTGTGAAAAGAGCACAGTTTCCATTGTGCTCAGCTCATGCAATAACTATTCATAAATCACAAAGATTGACTTTAGAAGCAGCACTTATTGACCAGGGTTTAAAGAAGGAATGTCATATCTAACTTTGTCACGTGTGAAAAATATAGGTTCATTTTTAATAAACATTGATGGCAGCAAATTGACAGCTGACATTTCTTGCATTGAAGAATATAATAGGTTGCTTGCACTGTATGCTCCTCACCTGAACCATATACCTGTCCCTGTGAAGCAATCATCCAGGAAAAGTAAGGAGTCAGTGAAAGCACATTCAAATGAAATCAGTCCTGGTAAGACTAAAAAACAACGGAATTTAATGGGAGTTGGAGAGTCATTTAACTGTAACATACTCTCATTGCAGCTTTAGTAATGAAACAGGAGTTGAATGTTATTGTAAAGCAGTTTTATGTATGTTGTTTCAAATGACTCCATTGATGCCAGAAATAGCTTCAACAGCAGAGAAGCAGCTATGTGTTGAACTTTCATTTCTTAAAATGTCTGTAGATGAAAATCCACACAGTTTACATTCGACAATGTCAATCCGAAATGTAGTAGCTGTTGCAAGTGGAAATCAACAATTTTCTGAAAATACACATGAGGATAGTCAAGAATTTTTAATGAATGTCTTTGAGATATTGGTGAAAGAAACTGTTAATGTAGATAGATATGTTGGAATTAGTTACGAGTGGAATCATATCTGTCCAAAATGTAAGAAAGGGTATTCTACTCCAGATCTTTGTGAAAGATTTGTGCATCTGCATGTGCCTGATCAGAACATTTTACACTTTTTTGATCTTGTAACTAAAGCATACCATGACATGCAATGCAATGACTGGGGTTGTAATTTACAATCAACAATGCAAAACCTAGTTTTGAATAAGCATGTATTGATTATGTTTCAAAGATACAAAGTAAATGGTAGGAAAATTAACATGTCAATAATTAATTTTGTAAATAGTCAAGTTTCTGTTAGTAAGAAAACATTTAAAACGTGTGTTAAATTATTTTTCATGATGGGAGATCCATTTAATCTGGACATTTCATGACATGAGTGCATACAGAAGTAGATTGGTTTGTTTGTAATGACTCTATAGTCACACACCAGTCTAGATTACCAAAGGGCTTAAAGGATGCTTACTTAATATTGTTAGAAGCATAGTTTTAAAATATATGTGTAATATTCTTTGTGAACATAAACATGTAAAATAAACATCTGAAATAGAAAATTAGGCTAATAAGTGGTTTATGTAAAGTAGGACATGTTTTTCTGCTAGACCAGTACTAAATAAATGTAGAGGTAGTATTGTGAAGATTATATAATTTAGAAGAGAAAATAGCATTCTGCAAACTTTTACTTCTGTTTTATTGTGTAAAATACTTATTTTTTAATATGTACAAGTTTTCCCTATACGTGTGAGGTTACATACATGGTTCCATGTACATTATTTTGAGTGTGAGGGAGTGTAGAAGCTGGTGATTGTTTACATATGAAACAAGTAAACAATAGGTTGTAGATACAAAAACATAGTGCAATTGAAAAACAAAATCAAAATAATTGACTGAAAAGGCAACTTTGTTAATTATATACATAATAATCAAGTTCTGACGGAAATTGAAATAGAACATCATGCAAATGCCTCAATCTTCGAAGCCTGTGTCGGTCTGGAGAATGAGATACAGACAATCAAGGATTTGCGAGATAGACTAAGCATGACACCTAAAATCTTTGATACCCAGGACACGTTGTCTGCTGTCCTAGATGGATCACCGTAGATGGATCACCGTGCATATATATGAAAGACTCAGGCTACCCCTCCCTTTTGACACTTATAGGTGATAGTCACCACACAATTAACAGATATTCATAACTGATCTGTATATATAATAGATCACCACATTTGCATTATACAACATATTTTTATTTTTTGAATGATTTTGCTGTTACCATGTGTAGGCATGTGGTCTCTAGTTCAGACCGTCACATTTATTCTGCCTATAATGGTATATCATATATTTACATACATGTCACGCATGTTCTGATATATAAAAAACCATTGTAAAAGGGTTAGTATTCTGTGATTTAGAGTATAGCAATAATGTCCATACGCCTATCTAGTCGACACCTATAGTGTTTCAAGCACAAACAAATATTCACTACAATTTCTGTAGTTGTTGTTCTGGTGCTTTCCTCAGAACTGATGGAGAAAGGGGGTGGGGGAAGCTGTAGGAATGACCTGTGGTCCTCCCTCCGTTAGTCTGATAGGGAGTCTAAAGTAGATGAGAGATAAAGATTAAAAAAACCTGTGAAAATGGTGGTGTGTTTATGTGGCTGGCTAAGGAGCCAAGGAAGTGTGGTAAAATCATACCTATCTTAAGTAGTTTCTGTGCCTCGGGTATACATATTATTTTTATTCTTTCTTGCGCCGCCTTCAGTGCGGTATTGGTGGGGACTGTTGTCGCCTCTGATGTGGTGGACCTCTGATCTTTCAAATCTGTTAAAAGATAGTGCCACTGGTTGGTCATCGCTTATTACTGTATTTTTGCATGCAGTGCTGTTGAATTATTTAACCTGTTCGAAAAAAATACACAGGGGTTTGTGTAGTAGATGCCAAGTCTGTTGATCATACTTTGCATGCAGTGCTGCTACATGGTATGGCCCGTGCCTTCAAAATACACTGGGGTTTGTGCCTGGGCCGTGCGCGGCCGGGTATTGGCCAGGGGCTGACAGAGCGCCGTGGGCTGCTCGTGCAGTGTACCAGGAGTTCTGTAATAGGGCCGTGAGTGGTCCGTGATCTATGGCTCTTACAAGTACAGCAGATACAAATCTGTGCTGCAAGAGGTGTGAGCAACTGGGGGGGGGCATAAGCCCAATGTAGGCTGTTGCGCTTACCTGCATGCATGGGTGCGAGTCGCTGAAAGAGCTATATACTGCAGAGGCATCGTGCAGCAGTCTATGCGCATGTGCAGGGATGTGGACGCTATGAGCCCTGTATAAATCAGTGATTGGTGGATGCTCGGGTCGCTAGGCAACTGCGACACGTGACTAGGTTGGGCCATGGTCGTGGTCAATACTGATAGGCGGCCCCGGAGGGCGTGTATGATTACGTGCTGATGTCTGGTGATCTCTGTTTGATCTTGTACTTCCAATATGATCACGGGCATTGAGTGCTCCGCTGTGTATGCACGTTTCAAATAGGGGTGCGGTGGACTCTGTTGCGTGCTGGACCTAATGTTAAAATCACGTGTGCATTGCCCCCAAATCATGCCCTTGTGGCTATTTACACATCCTGTGTGTGCACATATTTGCTCATGGTAGCCATGTAGAACAGCCCTGATAAAAACCTACATGTTGGTCAGGTGTCAGCGGGTTTGTGGACACACACGTGTTGCCTGTGGGGTATTAGGCAGATTACTCATTGCATTTCGTGACATCATATGGTACATTGAGCAGATAAATCGTGGTGGTACATAACAATTATTTGGAGTCGTATTATGAGATATATCATGTAATACAGCCTAAGGGTGTTTCCCAAGAAATAGACACGCAGGTCTGTGTTACAATGACAGTCAGGTTGCATATTTCCACTTACATGCTACATTGGAACCTGGGTGTTTTACGGCCCACGCTGGCAGATTTGTACATAGTGGCACTACAAATAGTGGCAACAAGTGTGTCATCTGTACCAGTTTGGCGCGTGTGACTCTCGGCTTTGATGTTATAAACCAATAGGTATCCCACATGATGATCACTGCCTATTTCCTAGAGCACTAAGCATAACAGGTGTCTATGCTGTCTGAGTGCCTAGTTGGTGCTGTGGATGTAAGTCCCTGCAATGGTTGCCCAGATTTCTAATAGGTGGACAAATGCTACACATGTGTTGGCTAACTGGGAGATCGGTCTGAGTTGGCAGGTATGGTTGGATGATCGGTTCCTTAGAAGAAAATGTTCCACTCGATCGAAACGTTGAGTCCGTTCTTAACTGTGTCCAAACGGTGGATCCATTTCTGTTCTAGTTTCCTTAGATCTAGGTCGCGGTCGCCTCCTCTGGCTTTGGTGCTAACTGTTTGGATGATGAACCATCGGAAGTCTGTATGCTTGTGTTTGAGCTTTGAAAAGTGTGCAACCATGGGTTTGTCCTCTATTGAGTTTTTCAGGGTCAATATGTGTTCGCAGATACACTGCCTAATTTCCCATTTACTTTTGCCTATGTACAGTAGGTTGCATAGCAATTTTATTGCATAAATGCTCCATTTGGTGAGACAGTTGGTGAAGGTTTTGTATTTCCAAGTTGTCCCGTTGAGTATGACTTCTTTTTGGTCCTGGATCACGCTGCAGACCGAACATCTTCCACATTTGTAGTGCCCCACTACCAGGGGAAGGTGCCAGAGGTTAGTTTGGTTATCTCTTTGATTTTTTGCGATAGGGTATGTGTGGACTAATTGGTCTCTGAGGTTCTGGCTCCTCTTGAAGGCAAACCTAGGTGGATCACCTCAACCAGAGCCCCTAGGAATAGAGGATCTCACAAGGTCAAGAGATCATTCCTCTCTATCTTTTCATGGAAACAATTCAATAAACAATGACTCATCGGATTGCGGATCCTCGTCTTTAGCTGCCCTCAACACTGTGTTGCGTCTTTTATCGTCTGTATGACACAGAGGCTTGTGAAGTGAGGCTCAACACAGAATCACTGATGGAAATAAAAATGTTGTTAACTCAAGATTTTGCGGTACACTACCCTCGTTCAAGTGAAGATCCTGTTATTCGCCATTTAAGTACCTCACAAGTTACATCTCAGGAGTACACAATTTTACAAAAAGAAAAGTCCAGTCACACAGCTCTATCAGAAGAACAGACAAAGTCCATGGTGGCAACACTTCTTCATTCCATCCAAGACAGAGTCGAATCCCATGATAGAGAGGAATTGTATTTTAAGCTGCCTCAACTTTGAAAGAAAAAATCTAAAAACTGAGGAGGGGCCTCAAACTCCTCTAACAAGGGGTCCCGTAAGTTCATACATAATATCTTGTTTGCAGAAAAGTGGATTAGCCAACAGAAAAGATGCACAGGTACCCAGAGCGAAGCCATCAACCTTTTGGCAGAGGCACATCCCACTCCAAGTATGGGTGGAAAACCACACAAGGTAAAAACAAACAAAGGATGAAGAGCATCTGCAGTTCCGAAAGACTGCGTCTCCACAGACTCTGTGAAGAATGAGAATGAAAGCGGTTCCAGAAACTCTAAGGGCAAAGTCCAGAAACGAGGAAGGCTACCACGTATTGTGACACCTAGGTTTCAGGAGTCGCAGAAACACTCTGACACATTGGGATCCAACATCAAAACGGCTCCATTTCATTTAAGAAACCATACTCCTCTGATTGACTTTACCCACAGGAATCATCGATCTACATACAGTAGGAAGCAGCAATTACATGGGTCGGAAGAGACAGTGGGCTCAGACCATCCAGTAGACCAGTGCAACACAATGCTACATTAGGGAGCAAGGCCTGAAAGCCCCTTCCATAAAGGAAGGGAATATTTTTTGATTTTTGAGGCCATACGTGACTGTGAGTACAACATCCCACTGGACAGAAAATGTTAACTCATCTTTTGTAAATCCAGCAACTGAACTGTATCTCATCAACAGATATTAAGTTCGTCCATTTGTTTGATCCCAGCCATCTGGGAAAATGTGCGGTCCATCTGCATTACAAAAAGTTTGAGAAACTTATCATTGAGCAACAGGAAGCTATTTTATTGGCAGGGTTTGAATGTTATTATGCACGTAAAGCTGAAGGTCAGAATACACATCCTGTAAAACCAACGATCACTATTACACGTCACTTCGACTCCGACGTAGATCGTAATTGGGGTGGGCTTCCCTCAGCTTTACCTATGATAGGGCGAACCCGTCCTGGTTTCGCCTAAGAAGTGGAATATTTTGTGCTGGAACACAAGGGGGCACAACTCATTTTTGAACAAGGAAAAAAATATTGGTTGAACGATTTTAGTTTGATCCTCTTACAAGAAACATGGTGAATCTCAACACCTCTATAGGATGGGTTTCAGGTAGTGTCAAAGTCAGCAAGTAAAGGAAGGCCGAAAGGCAGACTAATTACTACTGTAAAAATATCCAAGGGCGTAAGTATCATTGAATTGGTGATACACAATGATTCCATCTTAATAGTTAAGATCATGGCTAGAAGATATCACGTACTGAGTCCCTTATTTCTGGTGTTTAATGTCTACTTCAATCCTGTAACAGCCTCTCTTGATGCTATTTTAACTGAGATTGAAGATATTTTGGTCGACTGTCTAACAGTGAGTCCTAACATATGTTTCATAATCGCTGGAGATTTTAACTGCCAATGTTCAGTTGGAGATTTTGATTGGGATGACTTGGAAAGTGGGAAGAAATCCTTGCCTATACTAACAAAGGCAGGCGTTAATAATGGTAGGGTATGACCACATTTTCTTTCTAGATGGAATTTCATACAAACTAATCTGCTCAATGACTAAGAACTACACCTACGTGGCATGGACCTTTTGCAGAATCATCTATTGACTACATTCTTCTCAGAAATATTGACCTGCACCACATCACCCCCCTCCAAATTATTAGAACAAAAACTAGCGACCGCTCACTTTTACAGATTGCACTGAAGGTGGAAGGATTTACTAATATCTCAGCATCTAAACATGAAGAAACACTGATGGTATCAAATTCAGGAAACAGGTTGTCTCAACACCTTCCGAACCCGGGTGATGCTTATCGACATCTACTGAAATGGTGGACTTCCATGAGTGAGAGCGAAATACACGAGTTTACCTCTCCAGAAATATTTCCTCAATTACTCCAAAGACTAATAAAACCAAAAATAACCAACATGCAAAAATGATAGTACCCTTCTTTTCTGCAAAATAGACAGACCTATGATAATACCATACAAACTCACAAACGTGAGCTACATACAGCTCTTAGAATAATATCTAGATCACCTAATACCAAGAAAGAAGTTAAAGACAAACAAAACATAATTCTTATTAGAGGCCACCAGTGCTGGTGCAAATCTTATAAAATAGGCAACTATAAAAAAGGAATCAAGACATGCTAAAAAAAAACTAGGTAAGAAGGACACCAGAGTTATCTGGTGGGAGGGAACTGAGAAACAAGAGTCACCAACAGGCGATGGTGCAAGCATGAGGAGTAAGCGAGATTGACTGGGTGGACTATTTCATGACTAAATAGACCACGTCTGCATCTACAGCTGCAGAGGCTATGAACAAAAGTGGTAAACCATTAGTATTCAATTTTGATCAGCACGATATTGAAATTATAATCAGTAAGCTAAAAAACAAACAAGCAAGCGACCTGGATTGTATAACCAACAGTGTATTTAAAGACAAACCTGCCATTCCATTCCATCTTTTTAACAACATAGTTTCCGACGGTAAATGTCCAGACTCATGGACAGATATACTCCCCATATTTCAAAGGGGTAATTGCAAGGAACCATCGTACCATCGTCTTACCGGCCATTTCTGCTGCTCGATAACTCATCAAAAATCTTCTAGAATTTAATCACGAAAGATATAAGGGCCTAGGATAACAAGATCAATGTTTTAACCCCGCTGCAGACAGGATACAGAAAGAACGTAGGAGTAATAATTAGTGGGCTTGCTCTTAAAGCCTGCCTGTCAAATGTGAGGACCGACTCTGGGCACTCTCTGTACGTTGCAGCTGTGGATTTAATATCCGCTTTTGGCAATGTCGATATAGCTAAGTTATGGGCCAAACTGACAAAATGGGACATTGATCCCTCCCTGCTGGCATTGATTCAGCTCCTATATTCAAACAACACAACTAGGGTCAGATTAAACACTGCAGGAGATCTGTCCAGACCAATAACGTTGACTAGAGGTATTCAGCAAGGCTGCGTGTTAGCACCCACTCTTTTTAATTTCTATTTGGCCAACATATGGGAGGCCAGTAAAGAGTGGGGAGGTTATGTTCCCATGTGGGAGCGATTTAAAGTTAGGGGCATCATCTTTGCGGACAATATCATTCTAATGGCCTATACACGAACTGGCCTCCAGCGCCAGTTGAATGGCCTGAATAACTATTTGATAGAAAACGCACTACAAATAAATCCCACAAAATCGTATGTAATGGTAAGCTCGACTAAAAAAAAGAATGAGAAATATATGTGGGAATCAAATAACATCCCAATCGAACAAGTCGATTCAATCAGGTACCTCGGATATGATCTATTGGTAAAAAAGCAGAGTGAAATTGACAGATCTTGAATTGATAATAAGATGATTTCCTGCCTGACGTTGTTAAAAAGGGTAAAAAGCAAACTCTGCACATATTCGATGATTTTTTTGACTCGAAGGGAAAATTCTAAAACAAGTACTCAGACTTCCAGTTTCGGTACCAATCAGTGCAATAAGACTTAACTGGGTCTTACATCTTGGTGGGCCCAGTATATTATTAGAAGCCTTTCTATGAGGCACAATCGGGAAAATTCTCTAGAATTCTCTCACTTAAACAAGTTAATAAAACAGAACACCAACCCATATTTAAGAAAATTGAAAAACAGATGCAACATTTTTATTAAAATGACTGACCTCGAGGGCCATGAATCCGAAATAGCTGTGAAAAACAAAATAAAAAGGTGGGATAGGTCTTTGGATTTGTTGGATATCTCCAACTGAAAACACTATAAGGGAAAGGAACTAATTTATCTAACATTCCCTCATCTAAGACCATGGGCCTCATTATGACATCGGAGGTAGCCGTGCCTCTAATACAGGCACGGCTGCCGCCGGTGTCATTTTTTTCCCGGCGCCCACAAATAGCCAATTACAGGGTCATTACGGCCCTGCCTGACCCGGTAATTGCCCATTTGTAGGCGCTGGAAAAAAGATTCTCCCCATTCCCATTCGACCACATAGGGCCGAATGGGAATGGGGAGGTTGGATGCCCCGGCACCATTTATTAATGGTGCCGGTGCATCCGACATGCTGTGCTCGCGGGTGCCGCTCTGCCCGCCAGGTCTGACCTGGCAGGCAGAAAGGCACCCGCGAGCACAACTCGTAGTTTTCCGGTCCAGAAACTAAAGTACCAGCAAGCTTACCAGTACCATAATTCCCGGAACCGGCAAACATATAATGAGGCCCCATGTCTAGTAAAATTTCCGAGCTCATTGGTGGTGGTTGGCACAAAGCTAGGTGTCACCCGGGAGTTACGAAAGTGTAGAATGGGCAACTCTAATAAACTTGACTCTCTGTTTCATCTGGTACTGTAGTGCCCTGCATTTTTGAACCAAAGAAAACGTCATTTGGAGCGGTTTATTTTTTCATCGTCCACACTCCTGACAAATGATTTATGGTACCAGTTAATGACATCCTTCCAATTATCACTGTTGATTGCCCTAATTAAAATGTTATTTGAAATCTTTGCAGCAATTTGAAAAGTAAATTACCAAGGCATTTTGGATTTAGCAATGGTAATCTAATGGTTTTGCTTAAGTAATAGATAGCAAAGAATGTATAGGATATTACGTTGGGAGGGTGCTCGAGAAATACATTTTATTTTCTAGTAAACTTTAGGTTATCAGACTGTGTTTTTAGTTTACTTGTTTAAGATAGATTCATATTGAGAATAATCAATTTTAGAGTGTATCAAATGTTGATTTCTTTTTGTGTAAATGTACAATTTGTATAAAAAAACACAAAAAAAGAAATTATCTAAATTTGTATATGTGCAGTGTGGAGTTTTTAGAAAAGTCAGACAATCTATTCCGTCATTAAACTGTGCATATTCTATCATTTTGTATGGTAGGTTTAAGATAATTGTGATTAGCTTCTAAGGTGTGCAGGTGACCAGAAAAATGACGCACATTAAATTATGAAAGAAGTTATGAAATTGCAATGCAGATATAATTTTTATAATTGAGAATAAATTTGATGCAGAACAAATATGTATTCCACACTGTGTAGCAGTATCAGTGCTAACAGAAGTTTAGGTAATAATTTGTAGCTTTAAGTTTTAAAAAAATATGATGTGTTTGATATGAAATGTCATTATGAACTTCTCATGTGTTTAGGTGGCCAAACAAAGGATGCACTAAGACTTTATAAGAAGTATGGAAATGACATTTATGTTATTAGTGTAGTTTTTCGTTAAGTGTTAATATGTTTATTCACAACATTTTTTATTGTCTACATATTATATATAATAGGTATGACTATAGTTTAAAAAGATCAATACTTAAAATAATGTTACAGTGTTGGCATGTCTTCATTTATTTCTTTGTAAAACTGACGACATAGTTCCTCATTACAACCCCGGCGGAAGCCAGGCCAGTAGAAACGGCAGGCTGCCGCCGGAGTTGTGTTTTTTTCTGGCGCCTGGCTTAGGGATCCACCGGGGCATTACAGCCCTGCAGGTCCGTGAACCCAGGCGCCGGAAAATGTTACTCATTCCCATTGAGTCCAATAGGACTCAATGGGAATGGGGAGGACGGTAGCAGCGGCCCCGTTCATAATGGTGTCGGTGCTACCGTGAAAGTCTGCGAGCGGGTGCCGTTCTGCCCACCAGGTAAGAACTGGCGGGCGGGAAGGCATCCGGCATGCAAACTTGTACTCTGCCGGTCCGGTAACAACGGTGCCGGTAAGCCTACCAGCACCGTTGTTACCAGACGGGCAGGGTTTTAATGACCCCCATAGTTATGTTATATAACTTGGTTTCCTGGTGAAGGTTGCATAATGTAATCTGTAAATTAGTCATCATGTAGCATAAAGTAATCTTTGTATAGTATTGTAACATCTGTGCATTGTAGTGAAATGCATTCATTGGTTTATGAACTATGGATGTTGTAGGCAATTCTTTTTCGAATTTGCTGATGCAAAAAGTAGTTCATAATGACTTAAAAGTAAAATATTTAAAATAACAGAACAGAGGTTTGTTTTTGTCCATTGAGAAGTTTATTTCTTCTATAGCATGATTAATTAACACAACTTGGTAATGGTTGTATGCTTGGAATACAATTAATATTCTTTCGGTATCATTATGAGAAAAAAAGATGAATTATTTTGTTATGATGAACACCATAGTACCACTGCAGTGGTGATAGTGCACGGTATAAATGCCCTTTACCATTAATATTAATTACATTTCATTTTTTTCAGAGTTCATATATGGAAGAAAGAGGCAAGGATATAGAAAGGTATTTGGTAAGACTTTGGATAAATATAAATGTGTAATGTATATATGCACATACAAAGAATTGTTTATTTTTTATATTATTTCTAGCCGCGGTAACCGTACCAGCCAATGAATAGCAGGATTTTCTTTGCACGGCTGAGGTGAGCAATGACTGGACAGCTTTTAATTGCAGCTCTGATAACCTCAGCTATAGGCAACAATTGGCAATTTAGAGTACTGAAACTGCTTAAAATAAATTACAATAGATATTGTCATATATTTTTCCAGTTTGTGTTTAATTTTATCCATTTTTGTAACATAAAAGGTGTCCCTAAAAAGGGCCTTTTTTGGGGGATGGAAAGAGGTGGGTGAAATAGGGGAAGAAAATACATAAGGATGAAACATTTAACAAAGGGAATTACATTAAAATGCAACATATAATTGTTTTAATGTTTTTTTTAGAAAAAAAGGGAGAGGAAATTGCCACTTAAAAAATACTAAACATGACAAGTAATCTGATGTTCAGCAGTTAACTTTAGCTATTGCTCAATTGTGGCATCTCCCTTCACTACCCATTCGCAGCATCCTTTACACATGACTTGCATCCTAGAAAGGTCGGGTGTCGGTAACAGAGGAGTCAGTGTAGTGGATACAACTGCTGATGTAGACGCTTCTTTTCCACTTGATGTTGTTGCTGTACTGGTGGATGGAGGTTCTGCGGGTGGTGCTGATATTTGTCTATACAAAGAATGGGTCCCATGCACGTTTCTTTTGTGATGTTCATGGACTTTATGATATTCATCATCGACATCGTCCGAGTGGACTCTCACCAGATGGTTAATCATTATCAATGTTCCCAGACTTTGAGATGGAATGTCTGGAAGGCCCACGGCATAGAGTCTTGTTGCAGAAGGTGCACAGTACCTCCTCCACCTCTTTCTTGAAGTGGTGTTCTTTCACTCAAAGAAGCGCCAACTGTCTGCAGTTTTCTTCATGCCTGTGTGCTTCTTCCTTGGTGGTGAAGGATTTTCCACCCAAATGATGACGTCATCCTCACTGCTCCTACTGTCATGGTCGGACATTTTGCAATGTCCAACCGGGGAGGAAAATATCAAAGAATAAAAATGACAACACAAAAAAGACAATGCTGCAAAAAATGAAAAAGTAAGAAAAAAAAGAAAACAAAAAAGTAAAACAAAAAATAGACAAACTAAACAAATGACAAGACAAAGGAAAATTGCATTTTGGGAAACTGGGTAAAAGGATGAGGAGATTAAGGGGTAAAGTGCCAGAAGTGCTTGCAGTTACTCAGAAAGCCTTTCACTAGCAAGTATAGAAAGCAATGATTAATGTAAAGTTATGTTTTTGTGTGTGGTGATTATTCACAGCTACAAACTGGTGCACCGTCTGATTGAACAATCTCGTATGCATGGATGTCGTCAAATGGCATGGGAGTAGCCGTGTCAATACAGCGCAATGTGTGATTGGATGGTTAGTTGACGCGTATACAAGTCACGTGTAGGCACGGAGCTGCAGCGCGTGTTAATATTGCATTTTGCGAGAAGAGGCGTAGCCGCGTCACAGAGGTTTTACGTCCCATTGGCTTATTCGTACGTGCAGGTTGCATCAAACTGCATGGGCATACTCGCGTCCATATTTCGGAAAGTGTGACTGGTTCATTTGTTGGCACGTATTACATGTAGGCGCAGAACCGCAGTGCATGAACCATTGGCGGGCATATTAGGCACGAAGATGCGTAGATGCGTCAAAAGATGCAGACGTTCTATTGGGTCATTTCGCACACTTAGGTTAACCCCGCCCCTCAGTTGTTGCTGTGCATAGCCGCGCATGTATCCTTAGTAGACGCGGCTATGAAAATAATTTGACAAAAACTATATGAATATATCTACATGTATATGGGAAGTAGCCTTGTAAATATTTATTTTAAAATATATTGCCAGTTACTGTAAGACTTTAATAACTATTCATGAACAGTACAGATACATGTAAATACTTTAACAAGTTACCAAGTACATATGCCAACTCATTTTTTGTAGCAATAGGTTAATTTGGGGGGGAATGTGGTTGTCTATTTTCTTTTTATTTACTTTCTAGACATAATATAGTATTTTGATCAGCTGAATTGTCTGTATTATTAATGTGAATTATGCATGCAATAAAAAAATCCTTGAAATTCAAGGAAAAAACTTTAGTTGTAGGGACATTAAGGTGAGAACTTTATGCAACAAAACCCAGGAAATTCAGCCAAAACCACCTTAACTTCATGCCCCCTGTTGCAGAGACTATGACCACATCACTGATGACATCACTAATTACATGTTGTATGAGAACATTGATGACATTACAAATTACATCATTGATGCCATCACTGCCGGGGACAAGGCGAGCTGCAGGTGGATGACACCCACCTTGGGAACAAGGAAGACTGCTCTCCGCCCCCATGAGTCGCAGTGGACAGCTCCTCTTCCTACAAGGCTGGGACATAGTGAGCACCCCCTGGCTGCCCCGTGATCCGGAGGTACGAGGAGGACTGGCAGCAACTAGTGGCAGTACGGGACGGGGCCCGTGGGACCCACACATGACCCACACGTGAAACACCCCCAAGGGGGGGCAGCTGATGTCGCAGGCCTGAGGCCATAGGTGAGAGTGATTGAAAGTGCACCAGCACGCAAGGAGGTGTGGGCCCCTGACACCGGGGCGTGTGCCCACCTCCTGGAGATGGTGGGCAGCAGAGAGCCCAATGGGAGGTTGGAGCTACATAAACGGACGTCCAATGGGCCCCTGGGGACCGGACTAACAAAAGTGAAAACAGGCTCCTGGGAATCCAGAGGAGGGGGACCAGACAGCCCTCCTACACTTTCAATAGCAGAGGGGGGCACCTCTTGAGCACCTGGGACAGCCTCCCATCACCCACAGTTCTTGGGAAGTAGAAAGGCCTAAGAAGTAGTGGGGCCCTGTGACCGGGGCATGTGCCCTCCTTCAGAAAAGTAAGGGCCAACAAAAACAGCTGTAACCCAGCGGCGGGCGGAGAGCCTCTATATCTGTGGTTCCCGCACATAACTCACATAGGGTGCACAGGGGCCCTGCATGCGTGCGACTGATTCTAAATGCCCCAGGGACTTATCCTCATCCTGAATACCCCATGCAAGTGCACTCTGCGGGTGGCGGAGTCACATGGATTCGACGTCAAGGCTCGCAGGCTAGAACTACACCCCAAGGGCTGTGCCAAGGACAGAAGGCCACAGGGGGACCATGGCAGGGAAAGAGGAAGACTCAATGGCTACAAAGAAGGATGTGGCCTCAATAATGGATGAGAACAGAAGTATGAGAGCGGACATAGGCGGAAAAAAGGATAAGATCATGCAGAGGAGCGACAAGATAGAGGAGAGACTGCAGGAGGTGGAGCACAATCAGTCCTCACTGGAAATATTGGAAACCCATATTGATGTGAGGATGACCAAAATTGAATGCAGAGAAGCAGAGATCTCCCTGACGAATGAAGATTTTGAGAACAGAGAGAGGAGAAACAATCTCAGGATCTTTGGGATACCGGAAAAAGAAGGAGAGCCAGAGAAAGACCTGAAAAGGAATCTATACGAAATCACAAAACTTATTTCTGGGAATGAGTCCATAGACAAATCCAAAATCGAGAGGATACATAGAGTGGGTGGCACCCCGGGGGGCCCCAGATACATCCTCGTTCGCTCCCATAATTACCCAGACAAGGTCAACATTCTCGAGAGGGCAAGGAAGACGGGGTCCGGTCCCTATGGAGAAGCCAGAATCACCATCTTTCAGGACCTATCCTCCCTGACCCTCGCCAACAGAAGGCTCTGCCAGCCCCTCTCCAAGTGGCTCAATGACAAAGGCATCTGATCTAGATGCGGGTTCCCATTCTCAATTTCCTTTGACATCGATCGACACAAACATAAATTGGTTATGGAGGAGGAGATCAACGGAGCGAAGAATTAACTTCTGGGAGACATGGCAGCCCCCTCGGGCTTGCAGGGGATGAAGGCCAAGGGAAGACAGTGGCAGCTCAAGGGCCCGAGAAGGAAATGCATTCCCGGTGCCAGGAAATACAGGAAGCTGAGTACATCTCCGGTTGCCGGAACTTGAACTGCTCTATAAGCGGACTCACAGACTTATAAATCAGCCCCAAGGTCAGAGTGGGGTGGAAAAGCTGAAGGGTCCGACTTCAGCAGATATATCTGAGAATTGAATACCGTGGGAGGGGGCACAAGGGGTGTGTGTACATTGAAGCAATCACACGTTGTTGGTGCCAAAGGGATAAATTGGTAGGGGAGGGTGGGCGTTCAAAGGTTCAAAGGTGAGAGTGGAAATGACCTGTATGACGGGTCAGGTTGGTGGTTTGGCCACATCCCAAGATCGATCCTTGGGGTGGGCCGAGCGCCGGGTGAGTGGGGAGGAGTGTGGGGGTATGGAGGGGAGCAGGGGATTGGGGGCACATTGGCTCTTAGTTACGTGGAGTGTCCGTTTGGTTCACGACAATGTTCACACTTTACAGTGGCATAGCATGCGGAATAGAGGGGTCGTTGGTAGTGGGGTAACATGATGACTCCGCTGGTTGATGGGCAGCAAATGGGCTCCCTGAGGGTAGGTACCCTGAATGTAAAAGGCCTTAACTTCCTGACAAAGAGATCATTAGTGGTAAGGGAATCCACAGGTCAGGGCTTGGCATCCTCTTTTTACAGGAGATGAAATTCATGAAGGGGGAAGAACAGAGTATCCCGAATGGCATGGTGGGACACAAAATGTAGGGCTCTGGCACCTCTAGGAAAGCGGGAGTGGGCATCCTAATACGTAAGGCACTCAGGATGGTGGTAGCGAACGTTTGGTCAGATATGGAGGGGCGGGCACTTCTAGTTACAGGAAGCATCCGGATGGTGAACTTTAAGTTCACCACGATTTACGTACCTAATCAGAGGCAACTGAGATTTATGAAGGGTACCCTCCCTAAGATACTTATTGAAAGCACAGAACACCTGGTTCTGGGAAGCGATTTCAACACCTGGGCTGATGTGGCAATGGATAGGCAGACCACATACAATAGGGAAAAGGGGCTCCCGAGGCAGAGCCATGGTGAGATCAGGGAGAAACTAGAATTGCATGGTCTGAGAGATATCTGGCGACACTTCCATCCACAAGTAAGGGGCTACACATTCTTCTCACCCCCCCCCCATGGAACTTTCCTGAGGATATATTATCTGTACATCTCGAGAGACCTGTTGGACGTCGCCCAGGGATTCGAGATTCACCCTATATCATGGACTGAATGTGAACTGGTCACGATCGACCTGGGCTAGTTGGGAATGACTCCTAGGGGCGCAAGGTGGTGGTGCAATGAATCCCTGATAAAAAGACCCAGTGTTCCGGGAGGTACCGCAAACAGAAATTTGTGAATTCTTTACTATAAACAATACAGGGGAGTAGCAAAGAGAATGGTTTGGGAAGCAGGGAAGGTGACCTGCCGAGGAATACTAATTAGAGAGGGAGCATGACCATCATTGAATCGGGATTCGGGGAGGAGATTCCCAGACTTGAAAAACAGGCACAGTCAACAGCGGAGGGAAAGGAAGGATACCTCGTGGAGGCGAGGGGTAAGAGGGAAGAGCTGTGAATACTTGAGGAAGGGAAAATAATTTGAAACTTGCAATTCCAAAAGCAAAACGTTTATGAGAAGGGAGACAACTGGCAGCCAGGCTAGAGGGACAAAGGGTGGAGAGGTGGGTTTCCGAAGTCATGGGAAAAGATAATGTGCTGTGTCATCACCAAATCTGGTACTAGAGACCTTTACCTCCTTTTACGAGACTCTGTATAAGTCCGAGTCCACGCACGAGGAAGGAAGAATTGATGCATATCTGGCAGAGATCCAATTGCCCAGACTGTCTAGAGCAGAGTCCAGGGATTTGGAGGAGCCCATAACAGGGGAGGATATTAGGCAAGTAGTTGCAGGAATGCCCCTAGGCAAGGCGCTGGCTGAAGATGGGTTTTGGGCAGGGTTTTACAAATCATTCCTTGAAGTTCTCCTGCCCTTCACTATAGAACTCTTTAATTACATAATTGAAACGGGGTGCCCCTGATTCTTTCTCTCAAGCACTCATCACGGTAATACCTAATGAGGGGAAACATCCCAAGACCTGTGGGGCTTATCGGCCAATCTCTCTCCTTAACATCAATGCCAAAATATATGCTAGGGTTCTCACAGCCAGGCTTGATACACCCGGACCAGGTGGGCTTCATCAAAGGCCGACAGGGGGCAGACACAATGAGAAAATCCTTGCACTTATTACACGAAGCAACAGGGGTAGCAGGCGACCTGCAGAGAAGGCATTTGACAGGGTAGAGTGGTACATCATGAAAGTGGTCCTGGTTAAATGTGGTATGGGGGACAGACTCTTACGGGGATCATGGCAGTGTATTCTTCACCCAGAGCATGTGTCATGGTTAATGGTAGGTACTCGTGCTGGTTCGCGCTGGGGAGAGGAACTACGCAGGGGTGTGCCCTTTCACTGATTCTCTTTGCGCTTTCCTTAGAACCACTAGTACAGAGGATCGGGGGAACCCAGAGTTGAGGCATTCAATGTAGGGGGCAAAAGTATAAAGGTATAAAGTAGCATTATATGCCGAAGACATGTTGTTACATGTTACAAACCCCCTGAGTTCAGTACCAATGGCGGTCCAAATGATCAAACAATATGGCGCCATATCCGGATTCAAGATGAATCGGTACGAGTCGGTTCTTTTCCCCTTAGACAAGAATGAAGACCAGAACGTAGGCAGATTTGAGCCGCTGGGAGAACAGGTCAGTCAGGGGCCTCTCAGGTACCTGGGGTAACTAGCGACCTTGGAGAGTTATTTGAGGCTAATTTTACCCAACTGATGGGAAAACTTAAAAAAGGCCTGGAGAAGTAGAGCAAGCTCAGAGTCTCCTGGCTGGGACGTCTCAATGCCCTCAAAATGGCCCTTCTCCAAAGGATCCTTTACCTGTTTCATATGTTACCCATCCAGATCCCGGAATCATACTTCAGGGAAACTAAGGGCACCATGCTGAAATTCCTGTGGCAAGCGAAAACAGCTAGGATCCCCACCGGGACCCTCGTCCTTTCTAAAGAAAAAGGAGGTGTGGGCCTACCAGACTTGAAACTCTACTACAAAGCCGTCCAACTTAGAGTCCTAATACCCCACCTCCAATTTAAGGGGGCACTAACAGGGGAGGGCTGGAAGAAACAGATCCAGAGGGTCCCTACCCCATTCGAGAGGCTCCACCAGGACTGAGTGGAGTGGGCTGATTTCAGCCATGTACAAAGCCCTAGTAGAATCAGGTAGGGGGTCCATGGACAAGCTAAGGGAAAGATGGGACAGCGATATAGGAGGGGAGTTGGACCAACCTCTATGGGATCAACTCTGCAGGGGGGTCTATTGGTCCTCGATATCCTGCCAATATGAACTCCATGCAATAAAGCTCCTACACAGGTGGCAGTACCACCCAAGACAGACTCTCCAAGATGTACCAGAATGTCGGCCCCTTATGTTGGCGTGAGTGTGGGTTAAGGGCAGATTACTGGCACATGTGGTGAGGGATGGCGCAAGGAGCTGGATGGGATCCCCAGAGAGAAGGCCCCACTGTTGGTATTGTTCGGTTTAGCGGAGGTGGAGGGGGAGTGCTCTAAACTCCCCCTGATGGCGGCGGGGTTACTACTGGCAGCCAGGGCATGTCTGACGACCCGATGGAAAAATGGACATAACCCAAGCAAGATGGAATGGATCAGTGTAGCCATGTGTGCTATGGAACGAATAACAGCGGGTCTCCATGGGGTCGGAGGATCATTGGAACTGGATTGGGTTGAGTTTGTTAACAAATATGTGTTGCCCGAAGTAGGCTGACCCGACACACAGCTAGAGAATTGGACTGAGAGGTCCGGGAGCACTATGATGAAGATATCATGTATAAAGGTGAACACAAATAGTCGCAAGGGACAAGGGGACCTCCCGAAAGGGCCCAGAATCTCATAAGACTCCAATGCAGGTGAACACTGCCACTGTATGACCTGCCAAGTGGACTACGTGAGAAAAAGCCATGGTTTGGGGGGACAGACGGATGTGGGCGGAGGGAGGAGGGAAGCGGGTGGGGTTAATGTTTAAGGTTTGACGATTGTTCCCGATGGCTGAAGGCTGCAGGTGAATTTGGATTCTCTAATAGGTATTATAGCTTTTGTAACGTTAATCTAATTACATTCGTTGCCTCGATGGAGGCTGTTTGGTTATACTGTTCTGAAAATGTTAATAAAGATGAATTTGAAAGAAAACAACAAAAAAACAGCCAAACTCCAAATATCTGAAACTGATGATGTTATTCTAAACATGTGCAATAAGGAATCCTACTGGCAAAAAGCAGTGTTGACACGCATCACTGTTTATTTGAATGTTACGCCACAGTAGAGACCTGGCTGGAGGGCACTTTTAGAAGACTGCTCGGGATAATCCCCGAATATCCTCGGTGAACTTAAAGCCCTGGTGTATAAAACAGGAGGCACAACAGCAATACCTGTATAGCTCTCAGTCCGCAATTTTGAAGGTGACTCAGATGCTTCACTTCCAACCCTGTCTACTTTAAATGTTTGTAGTGGCATTATTGAACAAAAGTTATAGGAGTAGCAGAAATGACATCATTCACGCTTTAACATCCTGCGATTCAATGGCATCACACTAAGTGACATCACATGATGTTATCCACATTAATGGAAAATTGGACCTTTATTTCCAAATCATCTTTATTGAACCCCTGAGGTTGAATCAAGTTGATAAAACTGGTTAAATTACAGGTGTTGCTATTGGGTTGTGGGGAGGGTTGATTCTAGGGCAATACAATCCTAGCCGACCACCTATGGAACCCCAGCTCCAGTTTGGGGGTACCAGATTGCTACTACACCTTACAATGTGTCCCACTCATCAGGGGAGGGATGCAGCAGAATCTAAACCAACCCTGGTTATGTCCCACGGTGCATGGATAGCAATTTGTACCACAAAATGAGGCCCCTAAATCCTTGGATTTAAAAGCATCAGAAATTGCAGCAATTGTGCCATTGATAAAAGCTGTCCATCAACAACATCAACCAATCATGCTCTCTTTCTATATTGATGCTCCAATTCTGGCAGCATTCCAAAACCTGAATTCTAAGGAAGAAAAAAAGGCAAAGGTTTCCTGTTACCTTACTAATATGGAATTCCAATCTTCTTATGTATCTTTCAATTGTTTTGATTTGCTGCAAAAAAGGTGATATAAAATTATAAATATCCAATAAACAGCAACTTTCCAATCTCAGTGGACCTGTGTGATCCGCACCAAAATTAATAAATGTATTTGGTAAACTAGGCCTGTTTTCACATTGGTTATTGGAGTACATTCGAAGCATGGCAAAGTGGTACAATATCAATTCAGTAAAAAGTGGCCTTTCACTAATGTTCCAAACCCATAATCGAAGCTACTTTTTAATATAAATATACATATTCTAGGCCTGATCTTCCTCCTGGCTCGCTGGGATACCCCACCCTGAGGGACATCACATCTGACACCTTTTGGCATTTCTAGTTCATGGAATTTGTCCATTCTGCAAAATTTATTAATAAATAAAAAAATAAAAATTTACCCAAAACAAAATGAAGGTGGGACGAAACGATGTTGTGCAGATGGAAAGTACAGCTTTTTTTAAAACAGAAAATAAAAATCATAAAGACAACATGAAATCTCAAAGTTAGGATACTTTTATTAGCCATATTCATATTCTGGCTGCTCTCCTTCTAGAGCACACAGGCCCTTTTTCAGCCAAGCCTGAGTAAGGGGCATGTGTGTTTGTGAAAGTGAGCAGCCATTTGAGAAAGCTTAATAGAGGTATGCTATCTGTACGGTCCAATATGTCTTTCCTTGGGGTTGTCTATTAAATAAACTGCACTGCATAACAACCCACTCAAATATAGATGCAGACTCAGCAGAGTCCTCGAGCTTTTCTGAAGAGATCACCCGTAACTCATGAACCAGGGCATGGGATTTATTTGCCATCCAGGCCTGCTTCAGAATCCTATGTATATTGCATCAAATAAGAGGCCCAATTATCTGCGGACACTTGAGCCCGATAATTGCATTTTGGATACTGTGAATAGGCACAATCATCGCTGCACGGCGGCTAACCCTGTTAATCAATGGCACTTTCACTATCCATTCTAATGTATGACATCAAAAACATAATAAAGCACAGTATATATGCCTGACCGCAAGGCATTTTAGTGATTGGCCTTAACAATTATCTTAAGGTTCTCACTTTCCTTTGCCCTGCAAGCAGTTTCTAACCCCGCACCTTTCTTGTCTCATTTCTTAAACTTGTAATAATGATACTTCTCTTTCTAAGACAATCAAGGTTGTTAGACAAAGTGCCTGGACTCACCTTATCCAGATCATACAAGACTCCCTGAAAAGCAAAACAAAAACAAAAGTAAAGATTTGGCAATTTTGGAAACACAGGCATTGTAGTTCAACAATTAGCCATTTGGTCGCTAGACTACATCTCCTCCATAAGGGGACAGATCACAGCACAGAGAAGTTACTCTGACTTTGCCATGACTTAAACCTGGAGACAGCTATTCAAGTCACAAAGAAGTTGCTCTGAGCCACTCGGACATTCTCTCGACTTACTCAGAGTAAGACACTCAGAGGCAAACAAGAGTCAGTGAGGAGTAAGTCAGATTGTGAATCGACCCTGCAATCTTTTAGTTGCATTAGCCACAATCCAAGCCTAGGCTAGCTGCATGGGAGGCAGCCATGCTCCCCAATGCATCAGCAACATTAGCTAATAGCTCCAGGGAATATAGGTGATATTTCTGAGATTAAATTAATGGGTAATTGAGCAATCACAGCTTTAGACCATCCTTTTGAGCCATCACCCTTCATTGAACCATTTCAACGAGATTTAGGCTAGCAAAAACCTGGCATGCTCATTCCCATGCGCCCAAAGACATGGACCTCTTCTTAAATTAAACTGTATCTAGAAACCTTCATCCTAAATGACTTCTCTGTGAGATGATCAGACGGCGGTTGCCTTTTTTTAGGGATTTATGAGACTCAGTTGTGTGGTGGCGGCATTACGAGTGATTGTTGCACATTTATTGAGTTATTCGCATTTCTTTTATTTTTCAGTATGCTCAACAGAATTACTTCCTGCTTTACAAAATGATGATGAAAGAAATAATGTGGCTGGTCATAGGATGAGACGGTAATGGGAAACACAATGAAGGAAAAGAAAAATCAGACGAATTAAAAGATTGAGTGCCAATCGAAAAGATCATATTTTTGTCACCAGTTATTTTAGCCTCATTGTATTGTGGCTGGCTGGCTGGCTGAGATTATTTGTGCTCTTATCCTGAGCTTTGAGCCAGGGCATATTTTAGTGTTTTTTTTAGTGTATCATGTTTCCTGATCCTACTTTCTACAACTCCTTAACCCAAGATCTGGAATCCCAGCTGTGGGCACAGTGCTTAGTTTCCATTCGGACAGGCCTTAGTGCCAAGAGATCACTGCTGGGGCCCTTGGTGCTATTCCAATTCCTCCTATGCATATAATTCCCATAAGATGTCTGAGCATTGTGGACTGAGCCTGTGTACAGCCACCCTTACCAAGGGACCTGACTTCTGCCTCTCATCCCTCCCCTTCTAAAATTCTGCTCAGGGAGAAGGAACATTATCTCAGAAACAAGAAACAGAACAGTCCTTCCAATGGGGTTTCAAATGTTGCCGAAATTTACCCTCCAATCTAAATCCTGAGGCTGTCCATATTAGTATATACTCATGGTTACAAACGTTTTACTGTTAGGGTGAGTGTTGTGAAAAACTAAATAAGTGTCAAGCCCAGTGAGCAGTAAGTACTAAGTGATTCAAGCACACTAAACCTTTATCACTGACATATTGGTTATGTACAGCTCTCTGGCCATTCTTATTTTCCCAAAATGAGCTTTGGTATTACGCACAGCAGCCAGTAAACCTTATTAATGCTAATGTTTTTCCTGTTCCCCCTTCTCATATAGTTATTGCAAATGAGTGTAATAGGAGTATACCAGGCTCTCTATTTTGAAATAATAATGTTCTATCAGAAGATAATGTTTAGGGTTGTTCTAGGTTTTTAATTGTGCTTTGCTCAGCCAGACAAGAGTAATGTGGTAGTTATGACTACAATATATACAAGAAGTGATCATTATAAATTAAGATTTAAAATTCTGAAAAGAGACAGTTTGTAATGTTAGTCTGATTGAATAATTTCTTTTTGGTATCCTTTTGCAATGCAGTCCTGCCTTGCCCCCTTTCAAGGTATCTGTGTTTTTCTCTGGTCGCACTGCTGTCAGCAAACGATGGGGTGGCCCTAGCAACCATCAACAGACAGCTACCAGCCACATAGAAGGAGACAGAGAAATAAAATGAAATGGAGAAAGAGAGAGAAAGAAAGAGAGAGACAGGGAGAGAGACAGAGAGAAGCACGGCCGACACATCTAGTAGAAGATATTTTATTTCTTTAAAAAGCATGGCATTCCTTGGTAGTACCTGGGCATATACTGGCAATAGCTGGACAAGAGTGTATTTGCATCCTAGTCTGCGGCTCCCTGAGTGCATGATGACGATATATGATATATGATTGCAGTGCCCTGGCATAGAAAGAAACAGTTTTGATCTCCCCATTATGTTTGGCACACATATTTTGATGGGCACCCCCATTTTAAAGGGACATTAACTAACACAGCTAGTACTTCATTTACTGAAACACACAGATATTGATTGGCTATATACTGGCAGAGATGTCAACTTGTCTGCCACTCTAGTTTGGGATTGACCATTAAGTGGCCCAAATTATTTGTCCTGGCATATCATGATGACCTTTTTAACTGGGACAGCCATCTACCCTTGGCACATGACTGAAGGCCAAGCGATATAGTAGCAGCAGATCTGATTGTATTGTCTAATAAACAATAATTGCCACGTATTGAGGATACATGAGCTTATGATGGCATGTTGATGGAAACAATCGGCATATCACAGCAATAGTAATTATGGAACGAACATTTGATGAGCTATTAAACTGTCAGAGATAGAATTGTTTTTGTTGTGTACATTTTGACAAACCAGCGACTGGCTCAAAATATTTCATTATGTTATGGCAGATAGGTTTATCACTGGCATGATCTGTTACCTTCATCAAGCCTGGCACTCTGAGTACCCACTCACCATGTTCGAACCAACCTACAATAGCTGCGCAGCAGTCATCTATATACACAGAGGGACCCAACGATCACATTCCCGAACATTCAAGAGTTGCTGCTGTGGAGAACTATTACTCCTGATACCATGCCAGGCAGAAAGGTGCGGCTAGTGTTCATGTATCCCCCTGTACATCTACCTGTAGAACTTATGGCGCTTTGGCCAATATACTTGGAAAATTGTATTCCACAATGCACAATGTATTTAACTCTAATATTTTAATCTTTTGAGAGAATGCACAGGAAGTAACTCACACCCTCTCCCACCTTGTTGAAAACACAATGGCACTGCTATGTATGCTCTGTATCCCCTTGTATTGATACTGTGCATTTTTGTTCAACCAGAATTTGACCCGTTTTTGTATAGGTATTTGCATATATTTATGTGGGGATAGGGAAGTAGTGAATGGGTGGCCCATGGAGTAAAACGAGTTGTATGGTGGGTTGGATTGCCATGCAGTTGGTGGGTTAGTCTTGAATTGTTTGGTCTGTCCTGGAGCTTTATAGCGCCCTGCAGTATTTGATCTGTGTTGGATTGTTGAGACTATCATAAAGCTTTGGGCCTGTCCAGGCGTGTTGGAATGCTCTGCAGTCATTGGATGTGTCCTCGAGTGTTGCACCGTCCTGTAGGTTTTGGGTCCATTATGTAGTGTCTAGGATGCCCTTTAGTATTGAGCTGGGTCTGTAGTGTTCGGTCTATCCCAGAGTGTTGAGGCTGTGCTTTAGCATAGGGAATGGTGTCTAGTGTTGGGTCTCTTCAGTATCATTGAGACTGTTCTGTAGTAATAAAAGTGGCTTGCTTTTGAGACTGTTCTGAAATGTGTGTTGTGTCATGCATTGTTAAATCGGTCTTCTACTTTTGGGAATTCCCAGTGGTATTGGGACTTTCGTGTAGAGATGTTACACTGCTGTGGTGTTGGGACTGTCCTGTCATATTGGAACTTTACCCTAGTGTTTCGTTTGCCCTGAAGGGGTGGGTTTGTCCTGAAGCCTTGACTCTCCCCTGGAGTTTAGGATTGTCATGTTATTGTTGGGTTTATCCTGTGGTTGAGGTTGTCTTTTAGTATTGGGACTGCTCTACCCTACCATGCCAGGTTGTGTTGGGGGATGCCTTACCAGCCGTGAGTTCCTCCTCATGTCTTTTAACTGTGCATTCAGCTTGTCCAGCTCTCCCTGGTGCATTTCCAGATACTCGCTGTTGAAATAAAGCAATGAACAGCTTATAACACACAGTGTGGTTGCTATGCTCCACTATACATTAGAACACGCTATAGGTGACCATGTTTTACATCATTGCTGTGACAATTTATAGCCTAAAATGGCAATCCTCATTCACATGAATCTAAATATCTGTTCAATGTACACAAAAAGTGTTTGTATGTTTTTTGTTTAAAAGAAACATACTAGTAACTCTAATTACCACTAAGCAAGGCTTTTGAGCACTTTAATAGTCAGGGTCTAGTAGCAGACACTACTGAGATTTCTAGCCCTTCTCACAAAGAAACAAGGGGCAATAGAACCTTTTCCCACAAGAAGCAGGTGCAAGAGGGACCCACACATGATATTTCCAATTTCAAGCTCTGCCACTAATTAGGACCCTTATTGAAATTCCAGTTGTTTTAAATGGCTCCTTCTGGATACAGTTTTAGCAGATGTCTCTCCCTCTCCACTGTAAATATGCTGTTATTCTTTTTTTACAAGATATCCCCAGTTATGCATCAGTGCCAAGATGCTCTGTCGCTGAAAGTGCACTTGATAAATGATAAATAATAAATAATAGCTGTGTTTTGGGCAGTTGGAAATACATCTTCTACTACTTAAAGACAATTACTGACTATTACCAAAATACTTCCTTAGATATTACTAGCAGTACCAAGACGCGACTGAAATCACCTGTTATGTTCTCTTGTAATTCGGTAGATGTTCAAATACTTGTAAGCAAACAATTGGATCTATTATAAGTCATTTGCAACAGGGCCCCGGCACTTCCACCACAATATTTATTAAAACATGTTGAATGGTAATTCTTTCTGTGTTTCATAGATTTGATGCAGCTTCAAACAACTGTTATCTGTTATTACCTGTACGCTGGATACTGCCTTTAGCTAGGCAAAAAAAAAAGCATTTTGATTTCATGTGCAATCTTCAATATAAATTAAAATTATTTACCCTGGGTAATTTAATAATTGGTAATATTTTCTAGATATTACAAGACACACCTTTCTAAAAAAAAGAATACTTGTACATAAAAGCAAATGGGTGGCAAAAAAAGAACCTAGATAGATTCTACACGCATAAACCTTGAGCCCAACTTCTTCAAGTAGTTTGTGAACCTCCAGTAGGCCAGATAATGAAATAATCCTGATATTTACTTTGAAAGCTGTTTGTCTTATTATTGCCTCAAGATCAAATATCTAGGTTTTTACCTAACAAAAATACCCAAAGTGTGAAATTCAGCATTTAAATGGTGGGAACATTCTTCCTTTGGCACCACTTTTCAATGTCTTTATATGTGGGAAGGGTCTCTGAGGTAATCCTGACATCTATAGAGAACAGGCCATCATGCCTCATTGAAAGGACATGAAAACTCATGTGGATGAATGACCGAAGCTCCTGACTGTAGCAACATGCCTGGAAAGAGTAGAAGTGAATTGAGTGAATCCTGGTGCAGAGCCCCCTCTGTGCTGCATTGCTGGAATTAAGATGATAGTCTGAGACCTTAGGTGGAAGTGGGGAGAGTGTAGGATGGGGACAGAGAGGGACAGAATAGTTCCACTTTACTTTTTTCCTGACTATTTTTAACCCAACCTTTGGAAAATTAAACGGGAGTGGACCTGCCTCCCGCATGTGGAATACCTTTTCATAATAAGGAATGCTTCCTACTTTTCAGCATTTAGCAGGCATTTAAAACCCTGGTCCTTTGAACAAGTGTCACCAGTGCCCTCATTTGGAGCGTCTAATGGAATTCTCCATAGCCCTGATCTTGTCTATTGCATTCAATAGCTACGGGAAATATCCTCCGAATATGCCTATGTTTTGGCTGTCCTTCCTCTGACCTGAGGGTATCTCATTTCCAGACAAAACACACGTTTAAATAATCTACTTTCTGCATGTTTGCAGACCTCCTACATACTCGGGTTAACCCAGAGAAACCCACACTCATACACTCATGGTTTAAAACCCAACGCATGCAAACGTATACATATAAACTAATATTGTAACATTTTAAAAGTGTAACCACTGAAAATCAGATACAAAATCCTTTGAAAGGGTGGGAAGGTGGCAGGTTGATACATTGTGAAACTGAAACTGGTATTGCACGTGTTTTGTATGTAAATTGTGATGAGCATGTTTTGTGCAACTTAATGCCTAATAAGCCAGCATGCCTGGGTCCAGAGCACTGTACATTATGCAATGTCTCTTTGCATTGCCCTGCAAATCTCATGGCACATTGTCCCTAATCTGTGACGCCATCTCACATTAGTGACTGTATAGTGAATGGCATATATAAGTATGTGTCATGGCAAATAGAACAGGCCTTTGTAGCCACAGACATACATATACAAATGTACACCTATGCATTTACATATATACACATGCATATATACATACACACATGCAAATCTATATCGAGAGAGGGTACATAAGTCATTAAATGAGCTGGTAACTGTTTATTTTTTCTGTATTTCTCATTGGGGGAAAATCCATAACACACAGCGATGATGTCATCCCCATGCAATATAGGTTATCAAAACATAGCTCATTGCGAAATAAGACACCCAAATCTTGTCATAAATGTGTGTACATTTTGTATGCTGGCAAAAAGATTCTCACAAATAACTTTAGCTGTTCCAAAATTATTCGTATAAGGTGTCATTTTGCACAACACAAGAAAAGCTTGAAAAGAACAGTTTGGAATTAGCAGAAAAATCTTACTCAAGTCCGTTCTTCAAGGCTGCATACACCTCTTCCACCCTCTGCGGCTGCGGCTCTTTGGGATTGCTGTTGCTTTTATGGCCTAAGTTGTGCATTTTCTTCAGCTTTGCTTGTGGTTTTTTGGGTGTAGAGTTATTCCCAATAAAGGAGTTACACCTGTAACAGGAACATTCATGAAAACAACACACATTATAGGTTGACGATATAATAAATGCTTGATCATTGTATGCGTATGACATTGTCTTAATCGCCTAAACCCCAAAAGCACTACAAAAATTGATAAACGCGTATACACAATTTATGACTGGCCTCGATCTAAGTCAACCTCGGCAAAATCTGCCATTTTGGCATTTGGTATAGGAAAAAACTATATAAATGAATACAATTCTGAGTGATGAGGCAGTCATACCTAGAGTATTTGATTTTGACTACCCAGGTATACGTTTTTCAAAGGAAAAAACGGATGATTCTATCCTTCGGGGGTGCTGTGTGGTTGATGGTGACGGGTCAAGGTCACCCACTGCAAATGATTCTTAAGGTATATGATAGCCAGACAAAGGCAACAATTAATAATAATAATAATAATAATAATTAAATATGTGCCACGCTATCGGTTATGTGAAAATAGCTGCAAATCTTCGAGAATCCGTTTTTTTAAAAGACTTTCGGGTCTCTCTGGCTCCACAGCCAACTTTGCAGTTCATGTGAGAACCATCCTCCAAATATGCATATGATTTGGCTGGCGTTCCTCTGCCATGAGGGTATCTCATTTCCAGACTGCAACTGGGTGCAGGGTGCAGTTTTTTGGGAAGATGATTGGTGCTTAGCCCCTCTTCTGCCTTGGCTGAGAATATGGGCTAATCCCAAGGCAGCCCTTACCCAATATATCATTAAGGAATCTTTTGGCAGAGAGGGGTTGAAGAGGATTCCTTGGTTGTGTTACATCAAATCGAGTTTGACCGAGATGAATGCACAGCACTTTAATCGCCAAGCTCTTTGTTTACCAATGTTCAGCAAAACTACTATAAAGAATGCTTTCAAAGTAATGCCGAAGAACAGAGAGAAACCAAAGAAATGATGATTAACATCAATAGGAGGCATGCTATTGTTATTAACACTACTTGTTACAATCATACCTAACATTTAACCACAGAAAATTTGATTGTTTGCTGATCACTAAGGTTAGCTTTGAGAGCCTTTGGCTGTAAGCAAATATAGGCAAGAGGCAATGGTCTTCCGAGGACTTAAGTTGTCGTTTATGTAATGCCAAGGTGGATGACTTATTACCCTTTGTTATTTTTTTCCCTGCCTATTCACAAATACAGAAATGGACTATTATCCCGGTTTTACGACAATTCTCATTTGTACAATGCCGCCCGGACCTTTTTTATTGATGCCTAACACAAGTTACATTGCCTGGGCGTTATTGTCTTTTTTAAGGGGGGGGAAACAAAGTTAGGAGTTCATTTATGAAACAAATGCTTTGAAATCGTATTCTTGGGTTGTATTTCTCTCTGGAATGTTACACTGTATTTGCATTTTTTTACAAATGATTTAATGCGTTGGAAGAATGTGATTAAAACTAATATAATATGGGTTATAGTGAGTAGTTTAGTGTCATTCAGAGAAATATATTTTTTTAATATGTAACTCTTTGCACTTGGCTTGTTTTTATATGAAGTTAGCACCCGTTCGTTTTCATTTGATTAATACCTTGTTAGTGTTGTATGGAAAATGTATGAATGTGTATTGTTGTGTATTATATTGTGATCTTTCATGGCTTTCAGCTGAATAAAGTTGTATGGATGATGATGTATGACATCATTAATCAGAGCTGGTCCAGAGTACATTCTAGTAATTCCTAGCGTGATTAACAAGTATGTTTACTCCCTATATTTTCATCCTAAACCAAGGTAGACGCTGTACACTCCCATACTCAATCTCAACATAAGGGCTAGGAGAATGTATTTGTACATTTCCTTAAACATATACCTGTTGTCAGATTTCAGTTCGGGAATGTATTTTTGGATGTTTAACAAACATTCTTAATTTCTGCACATTTTCTACAGTAGACATTAATGGATTCCAAGTCAACATAACTCAATTACACAATGGTTTTCAAGAGAGAATGAATTACCTTTAACGAATTTCACACATTGACAACTATGGCTTAATTCAATGACACTGGTGGTTTTTCTTCCAGTTACTCAGCTCGTTCTATAGGTGTCAACACAGGACAAACTTTAAGAATGTTGAGTCTTCCCCCTTTGATATTAAGAGCCCCCCAACCCTTATATAATATATTCATGAATTCATTCATTCATTTTGTCATTTGTTATGGTGCCTTTCTCCATAATTATGGTCCCAACGCGATTTTAGTTGAATGCCCTCAGAGGGACCGGAGCCCAAAAATGTGGGACAATTTGGGTGGTGCTATCTTAAATGTGTGCATTTCAGCCTTTAAAGTTATGCAAGAGTGTCCAAGACCCTGGTAGTCACCAATGTCTAAATGGAGTGTGTATGGGTGCAGCGGAGGTATACGATGGGCTAAGCGGGGGATTGCAACTAAGGGGATAGATAGTTATGTATGAAGCTACAGTTCGAATTTCTGTCTGGTGACGTGCAATTGTGTTTTTGTTATATGTGAGTGCAGGGTGTGTGGAGTGAGACGGTGCCTTACGCTAAGTTGCAAAGGTGCAGTGTGCGTGAGGAAAAATGGGTTAGCTGTACAAACAACAGTTTCTATTTCCTGTGTTCCATCCATGTACAGGTGCAGTGCTACATTTCACAGGCAATCTAAGTACTCAATGAATACATAATTCTCACCCTCTGAGTGATTCTTAGAGTGAGAGATTGCCATCTCTAGTTCCTTCTAGTGCGAAAACAAGGTCCCCATTTAATGATACATGCAGTGGTCTGGCCCACCCTCCTGTGCTTTAGAGTTACGTGCAGTGCCAAGCACTTGCAAGGGGTCAGAGGTGCCTGATTGTCCTCCTACTGGATGATCAGTGTGATTTTCCAAAAGTGCATTTTAAGTGTGATGCATTCTCCACCCTCCAAGAAATATGAGTGCAATACCTGGTCCACTGTCAGGATTCGTTCTAGGTGTGAGTCGCTGGAATAACTACCTTAGTCATCCATGTGTGCTTGGCGTCCCACAAGGACGGTTGGGTGGCAGAGCAAGGTGGTTGAACAGAAAGAAGAGACTAGTCGCTAACAGAAGGGCAGGTCGGGGAGTGTGCATGGGGTCAGGGGTACTGCAGGATGAAATGTGTGTGAGAGGCGGGGTGTGTGTGTGGGTAGGCGGGGGATCAGGAAGTCGGGGGGGACAGCCAGGTTTTGAGAGGGCTTTCCTGAAGGCCAGGTGATCATCTGTGAGGCGGAGTGCGAGGAGGAGGGAGTTCCAGAATGTGGGTGCAAGGACAGAGAAGAACAAGTTACTTACCAACTGTAACGTTCTTTCGATTGGATGTTCCCACCACGTATTCCTCATCTTTAGATATGTTGTCTCCCAGCTTTGCTGCTTTGGAAAAAAATTTCACCGGAGGGCGCTGTATTCGAGGCCGCGCAGCCATAGTCCCTCGAGGGCCGCCGTCGATGTAATCGGCTGTATAAAGGGCTCGAGCAGCGCCCGTTACCTCAGTTCTGTTTTTACAGTGTTCACGGTCGCATCAGTTGATCAGGCTTTCAGTACTCAGGCTATTAAGGAAGTTCAAGTGCAACTGATGTAAACTGTACAGAGCGGTAGGTTGCGAGGGTCGATGAGGAATATGTGGGAGGAACATCCAATCGAAAGTATGTTACAGTTGGTAAGTAACTTGTTCTTCGAATGGATTGTGTCCTCCCACGTATTCCTCATCTTTAGATAGACTCCCAAAGAAGTAAGAATTTGGAGGGGGGAGTACCAGAAATTTCAATTATGGACTGAATGAAGGACAGCTTTTGCAAAGAGTCCTCCTTGATATGAAGTAGAGTCCAAGCAGTAATGCTTCACAAAGGTGTGCATTGGCGACCAGGTGGCCGCCACACAAATGTCCTACACCGGGACACCCCTCTGAAGAGCCGTGGAAGTTACCATGCCCCTGGTTGAATGAGCCCTTAATCCATCTGGAGGCTCTTTTCCAGCCAATTTATAGCACTCAGAGATTGCTAGAATTATCCATCTGAATAGGGTTTGTTTAGACACTCCAAGGCCCAATTTGTGTCTAGTATACCCAACAAATAGTTGGTCACATTGTCGAAGATTTTCCAATCTGGAAATGTAGAAACTGAGAGCCCTTTTTGGGTCCAGTCTATGCAACCTTTCCTCTTCCTTACTAGCGTGAGGAGGAGGATAAAAAGAAGGTAAGGTAATTTTCTGTGACAGATGGAAATCAGAGATTATTTTAGGCAAGAAAGATGGTTTGACTTTTAGAATAACTTTGTCTCTATGGAAAATGGTGTGAGGAGGCTTACAAGAAAGTGCCTGCAACTCACCCTGCGGGCTGATGTTATAGCCACCAACAAAATAGTTTTCAGAGTGAGAAGTCTTAATGGGCAAAAATGTAAATGTTTGAAAGGGGCACACAAATCCCAGATGGGCACCTGAAAAGGTGTCGGGGGTCCACATTTGATAGCCCTTTCAAAGAACTACTAAGGGCATTTTAAAATAGGTCCTCTCAGCCTCTCGGAAACCCTCTCAGAAACCATGCTTAAAGATGGTGGTCAGTCAAAAGGCCGAAAAAAATCTCGAATGACAAAAATATCGAGAAAAAAAATCTCAAAAAAAAATAAATCGAATTATTTATTTATTTATTTATATGTATTTTTGGGGTCAGGTAAGTAAAAAAAGGGGTAAAATAAAAAAAATGAAAAAAGGGGGTTGGGGGAACCCCCCCATTTAGAGAAAAAAAAAACGTATTGAAAAAAAAATTTGATTTTTTTTATTCGAGATTTTTTGGTTCGACCTTTTTATTCGAGATTTGTTTTCCGGTCTTTTTACTATAAACCCTTAAAGATAGATATCGCTGCCAGATATCCTTTTATAGTGCCAATTTGGAGCCCCAAATTGGCCAAGCGTAAGAGGAAAGAAAGTACTGTTGGAGTATTACAAAGAAATGGATCCACATTCTTACCCCTGCACCAGTTATTGAACTTATTCCAACGACACCGGTACAGGGACTTTGTTGCTGGCATTCTGTCCGAAAGCAAAATCTCCATTATGTCATCCAGGAGGTCCCAATCCTTATATGTCAGCCGCTCAGAAACCATGCATGAAGACTGAGTGTCTTGACCTCTTGAAGGAGAACCCGACCTTCCTTTTGCGAGAGAAGATCCTCTCTTTGTGGAAGATGTATTGGAGGGCAGATGGACATGTCCAGAAGGTCCGGGTACCATGTCCTCCTGGCCCAATGCGGGGCAATTAGGATCATGGTTTTACTGAACTTTCTCAACCTCCTGATGACCTGAGGAATCACGGTGGACTGGAGGAAACGCGTAGAGGAGTGGAAATACCCAGTCCACCACAAACGCGTCCTCTAGAGCTCCTCTTTGAGGACATTCCCTTGAGCAGTACACTTGCACTTCTGGTTGGCACTGGTCGCAAACAGATCCACTTGAGGGGTTCCCCAAAGGGCGAAGATCTCTTGAAGGACTTCCTGAGTTAGCTCCCATTCGTGGGAGACTGCTCTGCCTGCTCAGAGCGTCCGCCGCTGTGTTCAGCTCTCCGGCTAGGTGAACTGCCGATAGAGAGATTCCTTCTTGCATTGCCCAGAACCAGAGCTGCATTGACTCTCTGCACAGTGGGAGTGATCCTACGCCTCCTCTTTTGTTGAGGTAGTACATGGCCACTGTGTTGTCTGACATTATCAGGACATTCTTTCCCTGTACAGAGGGCAGAAAAGCCTTCAGCGCTAGTCTGATTGCCCTCAGCTCCAAAAGGTTGATGTTTAGTTTGGACTCCGATGGAGACCAACGACTGCTGATTGTCAGATTGTTGGTGTGGGCCCCCCACCCCGTGAGTGAGGCGTCTGTCACTACCGTTATCTCCGGCCATGGTTGCCAAAAAGGTTCTCCTTCCAAGCCCACCATAATAGATCTTGAGCCTCTTTGGCTGGGACTTGCAGAAGATCTGACATCTCCCCCAAAAATTGGGACCATTGAGTCCTGAGGGCCATTGAAGGGATCTCATCCTCAATCTGGCTTCTGGCACCAGAAAAATGCAGGATGCCATGAGGCCTAGCAACCTTAGAAAGTTGAATGCCGATAGATGTTGGGCATTTTGAAACTTTGTTACCATCTGCAGAATGTGGAGAGCTCTCTCCTCGGGAGGCAAGGCTTTCCCTTAGGAAGTATCCAGGACTGCTCCGATGAATTGGAGTCTTTGGCTTGGAATCATTTGTGACTTCTTGTAATTGAGGGAGAAGCCCAGTCTGTGCAAGAAGTGGCAGGTCAAGGCCAGATGTTCCTGGGCTCTTTCGGGTGAACTTGCCCTGATTAGCCAATCGTCCAGATAAGGGTAGACATGAATCCCCCTTCTCCTGATACTCGCTGCCACCACCGCCATCAGTTTGGTGAAAACCCTCGTGCGTAGGTCAGCCAAATGGTAGAACCCAAAACTGATAATGAGAACCACCAATTGCAAACCTCTGGTACTTTCTGTGCTTGAGATGGATTGGCACATGAAATTAAGCATCCTGAAGGTCCAATGAAACCAGCCAGTTCTGAAGCTGGAGAGCCTGAAGGATCTGAGAAAGGGTCACCATCTTGAACTTGTCTTTCTTGAGGAATTTGTTCAAATTTCTTAAGTCCAAGATGGGTCTCAATCCTACGTCCTTTTTGGGGATGAAAAAATAAAGGGAGTGACTACACTTGTTCCTTTCCGCTACAGCTACATGTTAAAATCTCCTGCACAAGGAGCGGGTCTGGAAGTTTTACAGAGTTGGCTCCCGGTGGATGATCTTGAGGTCTTTAATGAAAAGGAAGGCAGTAACTATGGGTCACTATCTCTAGTGCCCAGGCATCTGACGTAATGCCCCGCCATTCGTCCAGATACCGAGTGATTCTGCCTCCCACTGGGGTCTTGTGGGTGAAGACCTCAAAGTGGCTTTGCAGCAGCTGCAGCAGTGGCCGAGGAGGTAGTAGCCGCTGCTGGGGCTGATCTAGCACCTCTCCCTTTTCCACCATGAAAGGGTTTTCTCTGTTGGCCTCTTTGACTGGCCTGCCCCCTCCCTTTTCCAAAAGAGGAGTAGAAACAAAAGGGGCGACTCTTCCAGAAAGGTGAGCCTGCATAAGAGTGTTGTTGAGGCTGTTTTATAGCTGCGCTAAGTGATTTTGCTGCCGATTTGGAGGTCTGCGGCTTCTGCAAGCTCTCGTCCACCTTGCTGCCAAACAACCTCAAGCCGTCAAAGGGCATATTAAGGAATCTAGACTGCACATCAGGTGCAAAGCCAGATTTCCTTAGCAATGCAAACCTGCGTAGGACCGTGCTAGATGCCATGGCCTGCTTACACTATCAGCAGTGTCCAGTCCTGACTGAACGCATTCCTCCATAGCCTCTTTACCATCTTTTATGCCAGGAAACCATCCCGTTCCTCACCTTCCAGGATGCGTTCAGCTGCTGATGTCATGCAGTCCCACAGGGTATATGTAAATCTTGCTAAAGTACAAGTTACATTAGTCGATTTATGGGCCATGCGGCCCGAAGAAAAAACTTTCCGGGCCCAAGCATCAACTTTTTTATCATCCCTGTCTGGTGATTGCCTAGTGGAGGTTGCAGCTTGAACCACTAGACTTTCAGTGGAGGGATGTTTAGATAGATATTCCGGATCTGATAAAGATGGCCTGTATTTGGGTACAAATTTCTTGTTTACTGCTGAAATAGAATCAGGAGTATTCCAATTTACCATTACCCTCTTCTGAAGTGCTTTATGGAATGGAAGAACAGGATCTTTTAGAGGACCTTCCCTCAGGATGTCCGTCATGTCATCCTGGTCGAAATTTGGGGAAGCTGCCTTCCAACCCATAAAATCAATGACCTTTCCCATGAGAATTCTATAACTAGGATCAGCATGATCTGTAAGGTCTGGTCTCTCAAATTACACTTCAGGTGAAGTGTCTAGGCCACTGGCATTTTGGAGACAGTCATAAAGATCTGTTATCTTGGAATTCGGGTCCACTAGCTCTTCAGGGACCTCTCTGGCTCCAAACCTAACTCCAGCTGAAGTGACATCCTCTTCAGAGAGTGTTCTTCTAAAATGGATGACATGGATCTGAAAAATTCCTGTCTGGGCTGAGGATGGAAAGCTAAAGAGTGTGGTATCGACTTAGGCATGGGCAATGGCGTCGACTTTGGTATCGGGATTAAAGAATGCCTCGATAAAGGCGTCGAAGTCGTCGATAAAGAAGACGCTGGCTTTGACGTTTTAGAAGGAGGCTTTGATACTGTCGAAGAAGGCTTCGGTACAGTCAAAGGTGTCGACGCCATTTTCGTTGGCAGTTTCGACGCAGTAGTCGTCGACTCTGTCAAGTCGAGTTTTGACTTCGACTTCGAGGCCGATGTCGATTCCGCTACCACCGATTTATGCACCAGAGGTTTTGTCTTAGTATGAGGCGTCGGGGAACTTTCGCTTGATGACACTCTCGACTCTTTTTCGGCTCTCGCGTGCTTAGTCTTTGATCTCCCTCTGTCACTTTTAGAGTGGGTAGAGGCATGATCTCCACGCTGCACCTTCGAGGGGGTCTGGGCCGCTTTCTCGAATATTTTAAGCATCAAAGCCCTAAAGGCCTCCCATTATTCAGGGGAATCGTGCTTGGATGGATAAGTCACTCTCCTCTCAGAGGTGGAAGAGGAGGAAGAAGACCTGTGATGTCCCTTTTTTGACTTCTTAGTTGAAGACGAGGAGGATTTCCTCGAGCGACTCTTCGATCTCGACCTCCTCGATGCATGTTAAGGGAGTTAGAGTAGCCAAGCCACGAGAGGATGATGGCAATGATTGTGGAAACTCTGTGTGGGTAGGAAAGATAAGGAAAGATCTACTTGAGTATGTGGAGGTGGAAGGTGCACGATCTGGAGACTGCATTGATTTGACGGGAGAGGCTCGGGTCAGAGCTAAAAGTGCATCCTAGGTTTTTGACTAAGGGGCATGCAGTGTGCGCAGGTCCTAATGAATGTGGCCAAAGGATCGGTTGGGGAAGGAGAGATATTTTGCTGCAGATTAGGGTTTCGTTTTTTCCGGGGTTGAGGAGCAGGTGATTGTTCACCATCCAGAGGTCAATGTCAGAGAGACAGGATGCGAGGCCTGCGTGGGGTGGGGAGGGGGAGTTGGGAATCTTGAGGATGATCTGGGTGCCATCATCATAGTTGTAACAGGTGAGATTGTGGATATGGATGAGCTTGGGGAGGGGCGAAAGATAGAGGTTGAAGAGGAGGGGGGAGAGGAGGTGGGGGGGAAGGAGGTGTAAACGAGGACTGAGTGATCTCTGAAGGGCCCATAGAATCAGAGCTTGCCCTCGAACACCTTTAGACACAGTAGCTGCACCTCGAGGAGGTTGGGGTGCAGGATTCAAATACTCCAACACAATTCAATAAGGACCACTCAAATGGATCAGCACAGAGACTGTTAAGTTCATAAGGGTTTATTTCATCATAGCTGACACAGCGCAGCCCTATCTGCTGTGGTCAAGTTCCCTGCCTCAAAAAGAACCCCCTCCCAGCATTACACAGAGCTCATTTATAGCAAAATGGGAGGGGGCAAAATGCCCCCACCTCTCCCTGCACAGCGTTAAGCAAATACCTTGTTAAACATTAGCTCATTGGCCAATTAAATTTAATTGGTCTAACCCTTCAGAATGAAATATGCTCTAGCATGCATGTCTGACTTGTCCTCCGGTGTTCTAGTCAATTTATTGTTGATGCAGTTGGACTCTTTCAGATAAGGCTTCAGACACAGCCTCCTTAAAAGTCTAGGTTTTTGTCCATTAGTCAAGTTTCTGAAAGCATGGTGTCCTCGAACGTTTTCAACTTTAAAATGATCTCATCATTACACACGTTGAGCACTCCTCAGTTTCTTCTTGTCAAGCCACATTTTGGTTACATGTATTTCCATTAAAGGCATTTTAGCCAGAATGATTTTCTGTCTGTGTATAGAATATCTCATTGTCCAATCTGTGCTTTGCCACCATATTACATCACGGTAATGCCATTTTCGATTTTATAAACACAATGCCTTTGAATACTAGTATGTTGTAACATTATAAAAAAAGATTTTCGCATAATTGCAACACCACATCAGTCCTTTTGAATTTCTCTGGTTAGGTTTAAAGTGGGGGGGGGCTCCACTTCATTCAGGTGTTGATTCAATATATATATATAGGTCGGGACCTTCATTACAGAGGCTCCATGGAGGACTCTGTGGGGGTTTGGGCAGGGGACAGAGTGGAAAGGATAGAAAGAGGCAGTTTGGGAGTGTTCACAGAGAAAAGAGAAGATCCATCTGAGGGCGGAGTCCCTTATGCCTAGGTCAGAGAGTCTGTTAGTGAGGATGGAATGGTTAATTGTGCCAAAGAGAGGTCAATGAGGATGAGAGCAGAGCAGCCCTCAAAGTCTGCTGTTTTTTTAGATCCTCCCAAATAGGGACCAGGGAGGATTCAGTTCCATGGAGGGGTCTGAAGCCAGACTGGGCATGGACAAGAAGGCTGTGGACCTCGGTGAAGAGGCTGAGCTGGGAGTATGCCGTGCAATCTCGTAATTTTACTATGAAGTGGTTGTTGGAGATGGGGCAGCAGTTGGAGGGGAAAAGGGCGTCAAGAGAGTGCTAGAAGTGGTTTGACGTGATAGGTTTTGTATTCAGCTGGGAAGATACCTGCTGTTAGTGAGTGGTTGATTATAGATCTGCCAATGTGTGCCTGCACAGGTGGAGGAGAGGATGTTTTTGAGAAGGGTTGGGAGACAGGGATCTCCCAGGGTGGTTGAGGGGTGGCTATTGGAGAGAAGCTTGGAGAACTTGGAATGGGAGATTGCAGAGAAGGAGATGAAGAGGGTGCAAGTTGGAGTTCTGAGAGCCATTGGTTGAAAAGGTCTGGGGAGTGGGTTCCTCCCTGGAAGGGCCATGACCACACTCAGTTAACAAATACTGCTCTTTTGCAACTATTTGTGATGTTTGTGACTTCATTCTGTGACTAACAACTCTCATCCTTAATGATTTACTGATACCCATGTGCCTTTGCACTCGGTCCATCACCCACCTCATGCCACTTAATAAATAAAGCACACTCCCATGCGCACCCTTTACCCTCATTCTCTCCTGGACCTTCACAATAACCAATACACCAAGGCCTACGCATGAATACACTCTTGCAGGCTACTGGCACCAAGCAACCCTCGCTCCTGGGGACATGAACCTGCACCACAAACATCCCCACATATTTATTTTAACATGTTTGCTCTAACCTTTTAAAGAACACGTTTTTTCTGATCTCATGGTCTGTAAGGAGTAGGCTGCTTACCTGTAACCCCTGTTCTGCAGCATTGTTATCTTTCATAGATTCACATGCTTTGAATATTCCCCATCCTCAGGCTGGAAATCCTTGGTTACACACTTCCTACTTTATTATCATGAAGAAAGAACACAAGTGTTTTATAGTCTGTCCAGCTCAATATGGGTACTTTTAGCCCCATCCAGCGGGATGTCGAGTACCAAGCCCCACCCATAGAGGCTATCTTCAGATTCTGACCCTGGCATGAGTACATGCAGTGTAGTCTTTATACCTGGGGTGGGGGAGGGCGCACGTGAATCTTTGAGAGATACCAATGCTGGAGCCCCAGAGTTACAGGTAAGCAAATTACTCCTTGTCCTGCATTGGATCTTTCATAGATTCACATGCTTTGAATAGAATACATATCAGTTTCTCACAAACATATGGTGGTGTGAAGGATAAAGGCCTACCTTACTGGAAAAGGTGCTGTAGAACCGCTCTTCCGACTCTCTCTCCTGCTGCAGCCTGTCCTTCTAGGCAGTAGTGCCTTGTGAATGTGTGTGGCACTGCCCAGGTAGCAGCTCTGGAAATGTCTGCCAGTGGGACACCTGAACACATGGCCACTGATGCCCCTGTCGCTCTATTTGAGTGGGTGTATGCAGGTGCCTTCAATGGTCTTTTAGTTACCTCATGGCATTTTTATATTACTGATGGTCTTCATCTGGCTATTCCTTGCTTGGAGATGGCTTTTCCCTTGTTGGATGGGCCAAAAGCCACAAATAGCTGTGTTGTATCCCTGAAGGACTTTGTCCTATCTAGATAGAATTGTATGCCTCTTTTAAGATCTAGAGGGTGCAGCACACTTCTGCTCTCGAGTCTGCCTTTGCAAAGAAAGCAGACATGGAAGACTGTGGGCACCTTAGGGATAAAGTGTGGGTTCATTTTCAGGAGCACTTTGTCTTTTGCAAAGCGGAGGTACCGATCATTGATTGCAAGTGCTTGTATCTCAGAAATTCTCTTGACAGAGGTGATGCCACCAAAAAGGACACCTTCCATGAGACATATTATATATGTGCTGTAGTTACAGGAAGTTAGAGGATCAAACAGCGGCTTCATGAGCCCTGCTAGCACTGTATAGAAACTCCACTCCAGAGGTTCTTTCTTTACCAGTGCGAAAGTACGAAATAGACCTTTCATGAAGTGTTTGACAATCCTGTCACTAAACAGCAGAGTGACATTTTATCTTCTGTTGAATCTAGAGATAGCCGCTAGGTGTATTTGGAGAGATGCATGCGACAGACCTGCTCGTGCCAGGCTTAGGAGATATGGCAGAAGGCGGTGTGGTTCTATCTCTAGAGAGTGCAGCTGGTGTTTACAGAATCAGGTTCACTTGTGCTTGTAGGACTTTTTGGTAGACCCAGCTCTAGCTGCCTGAAGGATTATCCTGCATTCATTCGGCACCTCTAGCTGTCCGAATTCTGTGAAATCAGGAGCCATGCCATGAGCCTGTGTGGGCCTTGGTCATGATGGAGTATTTGACCTTTGCTTTGTGACAGCAAGTCTGGAGCAGCCCAAGGAAGAATTGGGCGTTCCTCCTACAGGTGTAGTAGGTCAGAGTACCATGGTTGGTGAGACCACGCTGGAGCAATGAGAATGAGGCAACAGGGATGCATTCTCATCATCTGCATGACCCTGGAGGTCCAGCAATGCTAGGAAGTTGTTTGTCTGTACTGCTTTGATCACATCTGCTATCGTGAGCATTTTGAATCTTTGACCTTTGATTAACTTGTTTAGGGCCATTAGGGCGAGAATTGGCCTCCATTTCCATCTGGCTTTTTTACCACAAGTAGCGTGAGTAGATTCCCACACCAGGGTCTCGTTTTGGGACTTTTTGTTTAGCCCTCTTGATGAGCATATTTTGGGCCTCGGCTTGGAGGATTTTTAAATGAGCTGTATGCAATATTTTCGAGCTATGCTCGTTTCTTTTGTTGGCAAAATTCAGGACGTCTCTGTGTCCGATTATGGCTAGGACCCATGAGTCTGTTGTGATGTGTTGCCATTACTCAAGATGATGTTAGTGGGTCCGTCTGACTTGTGTCCGAGCTGCATCCCTTGCAGGTGGTTTTAAGTCTTGCCTGTTGTTTTGGTTTTCTCCCTCTTTGGGACAGCGAAGATGGGCGACATCTTTATATGTTTCTGTAATCCTTGTATTTGTATCCTTGGTTGAACTTTCTGAACCCATGGGACTAGTAAGAGCTACGTTGGTAGGACCTGTCCCCTCTTGTAGAGGAAGCTGAGTGACCTGATGTGCCCCAAAAAGGATGAAAGGTACGTCTGCTTTTTGGTGAGGTTAGCGATCTTGTCGTGTCAGTGTTAATATTTACTGCCTTTAAAGCTCTGTCGTTTTTGGGGCCGAAAAGTTGGTCTCCCTCAAACAGCAAATTTAGCACTTTATTCTGAACATCTGTGCAGAAGCCCGAGCAGCGAAGCCACCCTTTTCTTCGGAGTACTACTCTGTTACCGATTTGTTTGAACCCTGTTTCTGAATTTTTTACCGCTATATTATATTAATGTTATGGTTTAGAGGAGCAGACAAATACGTCATTGTTAAGCTCCGCCCCCTCACCTCTGTCATGTTGGAATGACAGTGAAAGAGTTGTATGTATGATAACAAGCATTGTCCTGATGCTGCATCGAGTGTACGATAGATGTTATGCACTCAGACAACTGTATAGAATGTACCCTCGTACTGAGACAGTTGACAGATGTTGACAAGAACTGTAAAGAAAATCTAACAGTTGCAGAGTGAACTCTTGAAGTAAAGACACATGGATGCACTGAAACAATCTATGAATATTCAAAATAATAAAAGATGTAACTGAAGCAACTAGAGAAACATGCAATCAAGTCTGAAGAACTCCTGAGTATCCAAGAAACAAGTGAGAAGAGGTGAAGTAAATGTATATATATGGAAACGCAAGGTAGAGGAGACATATAGGAGCTTCCTGCCAAATAACCTATAATGTAACTAAAGAGGACATGGGGAAAAAGATGGATGTCGGACTCTTATTAAATCTAACTAAGCTACCTTAGAAACAGACCAAGACTGCAGAGACTGGAGATGCTGGAAAAATAGCTTTGTGTGCAGGATAGAGACGACACATATTTCTTTTAGATTAAGCTAAGAAGAAAACATCCACAAATGCAAAGTATTGCATAATTAAAAATGCCGAAAGAATATATGAGATGGAGTGATCAAGTCTCTTGAGGCAAAGAGGAGTAATAGCACCTATTGACACATTTGTGCTCTCCTCACACAAGTTTTGGAGGGTGAAAACAAGGGCCATTCATTAAGCTCTGAATGAAGATATGGGTGTACCTACACTCCCTCGAAGGTCCCAGAGCAAAGAACCGACTGCAAGGTCAACTACAAAGGAGAAACTTTGGCTATGATCTGGATCAATGAGCAATGACGGACTAATTGGAGCAAGTGGGTAGTAATCTGACATTGTTCTCTGCACCTGGATTTCATTTTGCCTACGTGCTGCTAATGAGCCAAAAGTCCAAGGTTGGGATAGAATGGCAATCAATCATAATGGTCTATGCAGAAACTTGCTATGCAAAGTATCGTAGGCCAATTCGATAGTGTATTCTGGTCTAATCAGTATTTAAAGTATTTAGAGGTAGTTCAAGGCGTGCCTACTATATAAGGGACAGCCAATTAAGTTATTAACACTTACACATACTATAGCTAATATGTTCCCTTAACCAACCCCTCCCATCAATAGGTTTTAAGTTTGCCACGTAGCATGGCGTCATAGCTGACACATATTGTGGTATAAAGTGTAATTAAAATAGTGTGTGAGTGTGCAGACTCCTGCTTGTGGTTTGCCAGATTGCCCTACTTTATTTTGAACTGACGATAAAGTAGTCCTTTGTCATATTCTTTCGATCTGTCTGGTTATTTGAGTCTGGAGTCATTTGGTATGTTAATTCCATTCTGCACATAATAAATGCTTCAAGGTGCTCCTGCACAATGGTTTGACACTTCTTCACATTCATGAAGGATGGCCATTGCTTCTTTATGTTTTTCTCCAGGTAAGTGCTCTAGGATGCGTGCCATCCTATCTAGCCATGCTCGCTAGGTAGTTGGCTGCTTGTACTGTTGTTGCTCCATTGGTGAGGATCTTCTTCCTGAAGACAGCTGTCTTCCGCCACTCGTTGTTGGGAGGTACAGGGCATTTGGACCCTTGCATCAGAACTTTCCTTCCTGCTGTTGATGGAACTACAGAATCTGGAGTAGGCTGTGCAGTAAGGTATTTGGGTGTAGAGTCTGGTGGTCTACATTTTTTCTCCAGCCTACCTTTGAGAGCTGGTTCAGAGAAGGTTTTTTCATAATAAGAATGCCTTCCTCCCACACATGATTCAATACAAGGATGGAAATTATGGATTTTCTTCTCTTGTTCATGAGATCGAACAAGAAACAATCCTTCTGTTCAGAGGGTGCGAGGCCAAACTCCTCACATGCTTTTATGATCATAGTGTGGAACACCCCACCTTGTCCGGTGGCGATTGCTTGATTGGTTCCTCTGGTACTGAGTCTTTAGGGATGTTATCTGTGTCCCAGTCGTCGTTACCAAGCAAGACAGATGTTGTGGAATCCATATCTCCTGTGTCGGTGTCTGTGTTTGATCTTGTTAATTTGCCCTCTTCCTGGTCTTCCCATCTGGGAGGTGCGAGGTGCTCAGGTACTCCAGGTGACCACATTCTTAGGGCAGGTGACTGGAGTACAACCTTGTGTGGGTGACTTTCTTCTCTGTAGCGGTGACCTGGACCACTGTGTGCATTGCCTAGCTGTTGAGTCCACTTCCCTTTGTGGGGGATGAGTTGGTGTTTGCAGGACTGGTAGACATTTGTCTAATTGGGCTACTCATGTTTTCAGGGATGTGAGCACTTGCATGGAGAGTAGCATGTGCAGGTCCATGCTTGGGCCTGGAACAGGCATTGGGACTGGGCATGGAACAGGTGTTGGGACAATGTTGGGGCATGGAAGAGGCTTTGGAACTGGGCCTGGAATGGGCACTGGTACCGGCACTGATACCAGCCTTTGTAGACCCTTCCTTTCCCATGTTGAATATGAGTCATCGGAATCGGGAAACCTGGGGGAGTATTCCTGTTCAAAATCCACCTTCGAAGATTGGGCCTTTAGACAGAAAGATCATCCTCAATTGCACCTTAACCTTAGATGACAAGACTGGCGTTGTCGATGGTGGTTCTTTCTGACATGGCAGTTTTATGTCTTTTGTGAATGTCTGGCTTTTGTGGCCTTTTGCTACGATCTAGATCTCTTTTGAGGTTGGGAGATAACTTTTAAAGATGGTTTCCCTGCTGCCACATTTTTTGAGTACTCTGATGGGGGGTGGGTGGGCGAATACTTGCCCTTATTGAGTCAGCAAACCAGCCTCCTATGCCTGTCTCTTAGTGTTTTTACACTACAACATTGGCCTATGTCACAGTTCTCTGTGGTGAGGTTGGGATATAGGAAATAAAGGCATTCTTTATGCCTGTCCCCCTCATAAATGTTTTTCATGCCACATGAAACACATGCTTCAAACAAAGACGAATTTGATCTGCTCTCCATGTTGTTAAAGTACAACGTTTTGACTTAACTGTTTCTTCTAAAGTATTTTTGATGTTGACGTTTTTCTCTCCGGAGAAAGGTGTGAGGACTGCTCTCTGCATGACATGCGGTTAGAATCTGAGATGGCCTCCAGGGGCAGGGCTATGTATTCAATGTCCCATTGGAAGGGGTTAAAGCACCCATGTTGATGTGGGCAGACTACAAAACACTCCTGTTTGATAACTGAGGATTCCTGGCCTGACAAGGAAGAATATTCAAAGCATGTGAATCTATGAAAGATCTAATGTTGGAGAACCTATGACTCTCAAGATATTTTGGACTACAACTCCCATCAGCCCTAGCCAGCATAGTCACTAGTGAGGGATCATGGGGTCCAAGGTCACTAGTGAGGGATCATGGGGTCCAAAACATCTGGAGAGCCGCATGTTCCCATTCTGACTCATATTACCAGTTTATCAAAAATCTACGTTTCTCTCCTCCTCCTCCACTAAGACTGACCCTCTCTTGCTTGCCTTACAGGACACAAGGCACAAAGAGGGCATGCAGAAGTAGCGCTATATAAGGCCCCCATTAGCTAACATGTCACCTGGCCATGAAATAACACAATCTAGTTATTCCTCTACACTTGCCCGTAGGGCTCTATTTGAACGGTTTACATTTTATTGCATCCTAACTTCGAGCACTGCAACGCGAACAATACATTAGTGTGCGTCCTCAAAGGCAGCATTAATCACATATTTTACGGCCTGCATATTTCGGTTTTTATGGAGAGAGAGAGAGAGAGAGAGAGAGAGAGAGAGAGAGAGAGAGAGAGAGAGAGAGAGAGAGAGAGAGAGAGAGAGAGAGAGAGAGAGAGAGAGAGAGAGAGAGAGAGAGAGAGAGAGAGAGAGAGAGAGAGAGAGAGAGAGAGAGAGAGAGAGAGAGAGAGAGAGAGAGAGAGAGAGAGAGAGAGAGAGAGAGAGAGAGAGAGAGAGAAGAGACCAAACTGAGACTTTTACTTTTTACATGCCATGTCATACGTAGCTGAGAGGAAAGCGGGCCTTGCGCAGCCATGCTGTGTGTGGACACGAATGGTCTGTGTGCGTATGCCTGCAGTAAGTGCTCACCACCGACAAACGTTCCAACATGAGAAGCTGACGGTTTATCGACACCCTTATCGCTTGCGGTTTCCTAGTAAATTGTAAACATATAAAACACGCGTATGGCAGCATTGCTATGCAAGAAATTACAGTTCTGTAATAATCGGAAACTACGAACACTGGTGCGGGCCTCGTGGTTTAGGAAAGGCGGGCAGGTTTTGTGGCTTTCTTCTTAGCCTCTAAGGCTATGGCGTATTAAAGACCCAAAGGTGTCGACCCAAATCCCCCACTGCCCTGTTAACATGTGTTAAGGGGCTCTTGAGGTTCCCACAATTGGAGAAATGTAATGGTCTTGGGCTGGGTGATAACCTGAAGAACGCAGTACAGCAGCTGCACTTTTTCAGGTCACACGCCACACATTCAGCCAATCGTAGCTTTTAAACACCTGATTCATGGAATTATTTGCGTGTAAATCCCTGTTTGACGAATCGGGTTTTGCGGGCAGAATGGCACGCACATCCCCGTTTTACACGCAAATAATTCCATGAATCAGGGCGTAGTAGTTTAAATATTGTAATTAAAAGCGCATTCACACGGACTCTCATTTTGTTGTGTGAGGTAAAGCATTTTGACAAACTGATGAATGCACAGGTGACAGTTGTTTCCCATATTTATCTTAGCAAGAAAGCGTGTTACATTTGCAGTTATAGGATTGCCCAGTTCTTTTAATCATACACAACCAAACGCATAATAAGTGCCACTAAATGTTTTGGAAAACATCTTTAATAAATAATTGGGATTTCAACATTTTAATAAACAGTGGATGATAACAGGCAAAACAGCTAAAAACGTAAAGGTACATTCACATTCAGACCATTAATAATCAGATATATGTAATAGCAGGGGGTATAAGATGAAGTATAGGCTTATACATTGCAATCATTCAGCTCCTACTAAATGGCATCCATTACGGAGGAAAACTATGACATCCACTGAGCAATGGACACTTTGAAAGGTAGGAAAAGGCCATTACGTTTTATTTCAAAATGAAGCATGACGTGTGAATCCTGTACTTGCCTGGATCTTCTTTCTGGAAGACCACTAAAGCCGGCGAAAGATTGACTCCTGAGAATGCCATTCGGGCCTCCGGGTGAGCATGTGTGAGAGCCCACTGACATGATTTCCGGGATCCTGGACAAGTCGCCTGCAACATGAGAGAAAGAGCCACACATTACACGAGGAACTGGTTTGAGTGCACGCCCCGTGTTGGGGAATCACAGAAAGTGGTGGGCTGTGTCTGGGGGTGATGGTTTGCCCGGTAACTTGACCCTCTTGCTGCACACTGTTCAGAACAACCAACAATCCTTTGGAGGGGCAGGAAGGTAGAACGGGTTTACCAATCATTGAAAGACCAAAAGCAACAGTATGTGAGCAAATACTAAGACAGGTAGGATTCCAGATAGTAGGGTTCTGATTGAGCTGGACCGTGCATTGCATCCTCAACCCCTGATCCTACCTGATGGTCATATATCTTGTGAAAGGGTTTGAAATAAAAGCAAAATGGCATTCCACTCCCTGCGCGTCTATGACAGGTACATACTTGCTCAAAATGAAAAGATGAATGAATCCATAACGTTTAAACTAAAGTGCTGATAGAGCCAAAGTCACTTGAGCTGCTTTTCTATACTGAGGTTAACACAAAACCCAAGTTGTGATACCTTTTATTAGACTATGTGAACGTGTTATGTTGGCATGGAACAATGCATACGCTTTCAGAGTCCAATAGACATATTCATTACAAGATAGTCTACTAAGCAAAATTCGTTTTTTTTGAAAAAGGAAGTGGAACATTTCTTAACCATGGAAAAAAAATAACTCCCACTTTAAACTCCAATCGATGCAGGCAGAGTATGCATGGAAGTCAGGCCACCTTATCTGCAAGAAATCGTACACTAAAGACACAATGTTTCTGAAAGTTGGTCACAGTGTGAAAAAACATTGATGATATTGTAGAGCAAACTTGAAATGTAATAATTAAAAACACAAACTCTGAAAGAAGGATGTGTTGATTTGTATGTGCAGTACTTCATAAGACAGGACAGGGTAACTATGAGTTGGTTGGCAATGGTAATGCTGGAAGCATTTGCCAAATGCCACCAGATTTGCTATCTGTCCATTTTAGGGTTGCAAGGTATATTGACCCTTGGTGGAATCCCCAGCAGCAATAAATAAGACAGATTTTCCTCCAGAAAATCTCACCACTTTTTCCTGCACCTCAGAGCTTCCGGTTTGTACTGAGGGGGTAGCCAACCAAGTAGAGCAGTAACTGGGACATTGCATTGCTGACCTTAATAACTACTTATATCTGCTGCAATACAACAAAGATGTGGCTTCCTTGATTGAATCAATGACTACCTATATAGGCCTACAGCGATCTGTGCTTTAACACCTTGAAACGTCTCTTGTGCTTGATGGAATTACCAATGAGGATCTCAGACCAAATAACCGGACAGACTCAAAGAATATGGGAAAGTACTACTTTATTCTCAATTTAAAAAAGCAGGGTAAATTGGCAGACATCGGACTGATGCTTGCACACTCACAAACAAACTTGATTATACCCTAATATGCGTCATCTATGAGACCATCCTACGTGGCAAACTGAAAAACCTATTGACGGGAGGTATTGGTTAGGGGAACATATCTACTTGTAGAATACATATGAGTTAGTACTTCATTGGCTGCCCCTTATCTGTAGGACACACCTTGAACTACCTTAAAATACATATAATACTGATTATAGCAGAAAAATGGCAGCAGACTGGTCTACAGCAAAACACAAGAGGTGATGGCTGGAAGGTTTAGAATAAATCTTAACTTCTGGCATTGCTCTGGGCAACCCTCCAGACCATCGTTCTTCGCCTTCCAAGCCATTACAGAAGGGGAAAGTCCATATGCAAATCTGGCTTAATCCCACCCCTAAAGGATTGATCTATGCAACATTGTATAGCAGGTTGCCCCATAGACCCACTGATTGGTTGGCATTCCCACCCAATCTTGGACTTTCGGCTCGGCTAGCAGCATGTAAGCGAAACGAAAGCTAGGTGCTTGAGTCACATCAGATTACTCCCCACTTTCCCAATTAGTCCATCATCTCTCATCGGTCTAACCATAAGCCAAAGCATTCCATCTGTAGTTGACTTTGTAGTCTTGTCTCTGTTCTGGGACATTCAAGGGAGTATGAGCACATCACTATGTTCATCCACAGCTTAATGAACAATCCTTGTTTTTGACTTCTGCATCGCATGTGAGGAGACTACAAATGTGTCTATTTTGACCTCCTATTTACTGCTATTTGATTCAATTATCATGGGTGTTATTGCTCCTTCTGGCCTCTAGAGGCATGCTCACTCCATCTTTTAGGAGCCTTATACATTGTTAATTGTCCAATACTTGGCTCTTGTAAATGTTTTACAGAGACAAGTGGTGCCAAGTGGTCTGTGGTTTCTGGAGGAATTGCTAAGCAGCAAGCTTACCTTCAGTCTGTTTTTGCAGTCCCTTACAAGGAGGCCGTGGTACTGGGAGGCACTACTGGGGAGTTATTACAAGGACCACATTAGCGCTTAGCTCTGCACAGATACAAGTGGTGCTCAAGTGGTCTGCCATGATCCGTCAGGGCTGCAGGCTATGGGCGACCTATGCTCTGTTGAGGTAAGACTCAAACCCTTACTGTTGTGCAGTATTATCAGTGTTTGTGGATTAGAGTCAACTGTTTAACATCATGCCTGGCAAAGCTCCCAGTAAGGCATGTAATTATAAGTTAAGGCAACCGAAGCCACGCGGGAAAGCTAATGGCTATAAAAGATCAATAACGTGTGAGCAGAGTCCACATATTGTACAAGAAGAAGAGGCTGCCCAGGCATCAAAGTCTCTAATTGCCCCCTCCGAAACTTTAAACGTGAATAGAACTATAACCATTTACTTCACAAAAGGAAATAATGCTGCCGTGACGGTATTACATGAAGGACCTGAAAAGTCTGTGGAGAATGGTACACAGGTGGATCCACCTTTAGATTATTCCGAGTTGCACACCTCATTAGGCGACATCGATAATAACTCACTTTTAAATATGTGGTATTTCTTTTGCCATGCAGCTTGATCTCAACCCTCGACTGTAAGCGAAGGTGGAGCGGCGGCTAGTTCTCTGCCTGAAGCCGCAATTAACATTATTAGCTTGAGTAAAGGCAGTGCACAGCTGCGTTTGTCAATCACGGCCAATCTATGTCCACCCTCGCCTACGGTTATTTCCTGTAAACCCATTTAATATTATGTTCTTGGCAAGGTTAATGGTAATACTTTCAGCTCGAACAGTAATACGAGAATTGTGGCTGGCAATGAAATTTTACATTTTTCAATCAGAATTCTGTTAAAACTATGTGGCCGTATACACGAGGAAGCATTCAAGCAGGGAATCTCAAATAGTGGTTTGCAGGACTTATTGAAACAAAATAACATCTCTGTTTCATTGAATGCAAATGCTTCTGATAGGCCAGAACAGCATGTGTAATGTGAACCTATTATAATTGAGTCTCAGAAAGGGGATAACATGCTGATAACATGCTGATTCCACCAGTTGCATCGTTATTGTCCCCTTGAAGTTACCATACCCGCAAACAACGACATATGAAGAAATGCCAGCTATTGATGGCTGCAGTGTCCGCTAGCCAGGCTACATCTGAAAAATAAACATATTGCTGTGTCGCTTATGAACCCTATTACAGTACCAGCTATATCGGTTTGTTTAAGGGCAAAAAAAGAAAGGAAAAGAGAAGCGGGGCGGAAACAACATCAGCAGGGATCGGATGGAACATTAACTAGTTGGCTGTTAAATGACAACAATAATGGGCAAACTAATTGTGTGACAGAGGAGGTGGGCACAAGTATCCCGGAAGTATGTAGTGGTGAAGGAACATTAACTTGATTAGGAAGGGTGGTACCGAAAGTCTTATTGGATAAACATATTGTATCAATTGTTCAGCCGACAGATGCACCCAATAAGAAAGCAATCAATCACTCCAATCACTCCATTCTATTGAACTTATTTGCTAAAATCCCAGCATTGCGAATTATAAATTCCAATGACCTCAAATTCATAGAACCGTTTGGGAAAGTTTCTGGAATTATGCCAAAAGTGAATTGCTTCCTACCTTCTACAGCTGTGTTGATTCGTGCCCATCAAGAAACACTGTCTTACCTTGGATATGAATTAGACAGGACACTGCAATTGCAGGATAATAAACAACGCTGTGAACATTATAAGGGTCATATGAAAAAAAAATTAGACTTTGCAATTGCACCAACACTTACCAGAAATGATGAGTTGAACTTTAAGGGCTGGAAATGGCTAAAGAGCATTATTCCAGGAATGGAGCTGTCCTGTGCTTGAACTTCTAATGTTATTTCATGGAACATTAGAGGGCATTCCCACTTTGTGAATAGTAATGGGTCCTCGAGTATCTTGCATGAGGTATTAGTAGATCTGTTTGAATACATTTGGCCGAATGGTACATTTGACCGAATTTGGCCTGTACCATTTGAACAAATGTATTCAAACAAATTCAAATTCAAACAAATTGGCTAATATACACACTGATCATGGGAAGCAGGGTTTGTGGGAATGACCCCCGCTCCCCATGATCGGTGTGTATTGGCCTTTGGCCGTTGCAGGGTTGTTCCTCGCTTCCTCGTTATTGGAGGCGGGGGACGGGGAAAAACAATAAAGAAAAAAGGATCCTGCAGCATCAGATCCGACCTGCGTTATAGGGATGGGGCGGTTGGGGGTGGAGGGTGTAGGTGTTGGTCTTTGATCATATGAAGTGACCGCATGCAGGCTGTTTTTTTTTGGTCAGTTTGCCGCAGTCACTTTTCATATGATCAAACACCCCCAAACCTTGCACGAATCTAACATTTATCTGCTACAAGAAACCTGGCTAACTACCCCTTATTATATGGATGGCTTTGTTATGTACTAACTATTAGCCAGTAAGGGCCCAGTTGGCCGCCCATATGGGGGATTATTGATAGGTGTTAGACAAGATTTAACTTCTTCTCTAGTAAAACCTGTGGATATGTGTAGGAATGTACTCTCAGTGGAAGGCTCATTTGGTACAGATGCTGGATTTAAATGCTTGATCTTGTTGAATGTATATGATCTCCCTGGATGCTGTAAAACTGATGATATCTTCGAATATTTAGACAGGACTTTTACATCATGGGTGTCAACATATGCTGATTGTATCCTAATAGGGGGTGACCTTAATGCAATGTATGGGGAATCTTCCAACACATATCATCCAATAGTATTTTGACCTTTACAGGTGCTAATCCTAAGGGCCGCCAATGATTACTTTTATTTATTTATTTTTTTTTAAAATTTGTTTTGGTTTTACATGAAAAACCTTTACAAAACCACAGAAAACTGACGAATATATATGAATACATACAAGATAAAACAAAAATATAACAGGGAAAAATATTCCGAAAAAGAAACCAGGGGCAGCGGGGGGAGACCAATCAGGACCTTCTTATGCCCATTTAGGTGGGCAGTATCGTAATAACTTGAGAGTATGGAACATTTTTCCAAAACTTTTACAATTGCAGCCGTAAGCATAATTTCTTGACCAGTGATCAGTCTGTCCCAGAAAAAATCATGTGATAAACTCTCTTCTTTGGCTACAAATCTCCCAAGTAACAACAATCTTGTTTCCCAGGTGCCTTCGCACTCCAATAACAAGTGTCCAAGGGATAGTTCTGGCTGGGTGAATCACAATGTCTGCGGAGTTTTTTTGCATTATCACCCTGGTTTCTTCGGACCAGAATTTCCCCCGTGTGGGCTATATTCAATCTTAGTCTAAGGAAGTTATTTCTTATGCTTTTTCCAGGGAACTTTTGAAGATAACGCGGAAGAGTGCCAAGCTTTCTATCTACCTTCAGGAAAAGATTTGGAGGATTAAGATTCCTTACTCCATCGATCGTGGTGATCCAATCGCTCATTTCTAGTTGTCTTTTTACTTTCATGGGATTTAGAGCGAGGGTTTCTGATGTCAGTTCCAGCCTGAGCAAGATACCTCCCACTTTCTTCTCCAGGCCGAGAAGTTGCTTCGATTTTGCTTTCTTAAGATGTTCATTTACATCGAAGTAGAGAGTGGACTGCCTTGCTGTTATTATATCGCGATATAAAGACAAAAGTTTCCAGTCCGCTCGACAACCCAGAGAGGTCAATCCCAGTTCAAATCTCAGACTAACAAGTGGGGTACACATTGGGAGATATAAGGATTTTTTCCACAGAAGACCCTCGATTTTGTTCCAATCAAATTTCCAAAGCAGGGCCTTCACTTCCAAACCATAAAGAAGAACCGGGACTGCTTTGGCTATGTAATATTTGATGAGGGAAGTAATGAGAATTTGCAGAATTTTCCATTCAATTTCTTCATCTGCGAAATAATTTTGGCAGCTTTTTCAAAAATAGCTGGAGTCACTTTATTTTGGGCTAGAGAAGCTAGAATTTCATAGCCCAGGTAAGTGAGTTCATCGACACGGGGGACTACTTTTCCATCCAAAGTCCAGTTTCTGGGGGCCAAGTTCTTTTTAGGATGTTTAAATACAAGGATCTTGGACTTCAGAGGGTTAATTATAAGCCTGTTTAGTGTGGCATATTCACCTAGTTTAGACAAAAGCCGCTGCAGACCAATCGCTGAGCTATCCAACAGGACTAGATCGTCCGCATAAGCCAACCAATGTAATCTCCTCCCGTTAATCCTGGGACTGGCCAATGATGAAGAGGCCAGGAAGTCTCCAAGGTCTGACAGGAATAAGTTGAAAAATAGGGGGGCACCCAGACATCCCTGCCGTACTCCTTTGAAAACCTGTATTACATCTGACATCAGCCTTACGGTGGTGTTCTTGTGAAACTCTATAAGCATTGCCAGGAGGGGAGCTGGAATCCCCCAACTATTGAGCTTCCGCCAAAGAAGGGATCTGTCCACTAGATCGAATGCTTTGGACAGATCGACCCAAGCCCCATAAATCGGGGTGCCCTCTTTCTCATTAGTTCTTTCACTGAGTAGGTTCAGAATGAGCCCATTTAAGCTGGTAGAGAGCCCTTTTCTGAAACCCGTTTGGTGCTAAGAGAGGATCTGCCTAGAGTCCACCCAGAATTTAAGTTCTTTTAGCAGCAGCCGCATAAAAAGTTTACTGTCAATGTCAGGGAGGGCGAATCGGGCGGTAGTTTGCCGGGCTTAACCTATCGTTCACCTTGAAGAATGGGATGACTAGTGCATTCTTCCATGAGGGAGGGAAAACCCTGTTCTTGAGGATTTCCTGGAAGAGATGATTTAGCAGCTTTGCCCACAGTTTCGGCTGGTTTTTTAGCACCTGATAGGTAAGTCCATTGGGGCCAGCCGCTTTCGATGTAGAGGAAGATGATATAAATTCCTCGATGTCCTGTTCATTGAATGTCAGGGACCAACTGGTGTTTGGCAAAATGAAGTCTCTGGACCCCTTTGGTTCAAAGTTTTTAGACAGATAATCCACCCATTGTTGCTCTGGAACCAGATTACATAGGGAGTTGTTATAGCCGGTCTCAAGTGGGCTCAGCGCCGCCCAAAAATTTCTCCAGTTATTAGCATTAAGTAGATAGAGCATTCTCTCCCCATCTTCTTGCAATTTCTGGTGTTTGTATTTCTTTATCCAATTTCTATAAGTTTGTTTAACCATCCTTAGTTCTTGCTTGTGGATGATGGGATCGTCAACCTCTTTTTTATATAACGCAGTTTGTCACAGGATTCTCTTTTTATTATGTGTTTCTTCATCGAAGAGATGAAGATGTTTTTGTTTACCTGCGGCCTTTGTTTCGCTTGGAGGGTATATAAACCAAACAAAGTTCCCAAATTTCTCCGGATGGAATTCGTCGGTCCAGGTTGATAATGGAACTGCTTCAAGTTGTCAGGCTGAGATCCTGGTGTCTGCAGAAGCTGCTGAGCCCCCGACAATCCACCCAAAATGTGGCACTCTGAGCTGATACTATAAACTGCTCAGTTTACCTCACTTCCAGGGGAAAGGGGGAAGGGACAAATTAACAAACACCAGGCTGGAAGCTAAGACTAGCTGGTTCTTCACCTGTGGTAAAACATAAACATATAATACACCTTGTTATTCATGAGGCACTATACTAACCTTAAGTATCAATATCCTTTACCAAATAAAGTAAAAACCATACCTGGAACTTCTCTACATTATGCCCAGAGAAGTGATAAGCTGACTAGACTTCCTTACTAGTTGACTTGAATCTCAACGATCATTCAGCCTTCTTAGTAGGTCCATGAATGTGAAATTAACTTTGCAGGTAATCTTCTTTAAACTCAAGAAGCTTGAACAAAGTCTTAAGTTCATTAAAAGTAAATGGAAGTTCTAGTGTTTCTGGAAAGTATTTATATTTCTTCTTATAAATTTCTTTTTAGAGTGTTTTTACTTAAATTAACAGTTCTTGAAACTTGCGTCAAAAATCTCACGTAGAAATCTCTTGAACTCGCATAGGGATCCAAACTGAGTGAAGATCGTTGAAGCGCTGTAGATTAAACCACAGAAAAAAATCCACACGCGATTAAACGAAAGCACGCACACGCGCTGAAGTTCAACCGCAGGTAAAAATCCACACGCGCTTAGTCCAGGATGCGAACACACGCGCTGACGACAAACCGCGGGTAAAAATCCACACGCGCTTAGTCCAAGATGCGAGCACACGCGCTGACGACAAACCGCGGGTAAAAATCCACACGCGCTTAGTCCAATATGCGAGCACACGCGCTGACGACAAACCGCGGGTAAAAATCCACACGCGCTTAATCCAAAATGCGAGCACACGCGCTGATGACAAACCGCGGGTAAAAATCCACACGCGCTTAGTCCAATATGCGAGCACACGCGCTGACGACAAACCGCGGGTAAAAATCCACACGCGCTTAATCCAATATGCGAGCACACGCGCTAAAGTTCAACCGCGGGTAAAAAACACACGCACAAGAGTATCACGCGACACCAAAGAGCTTGCGCTAGATACTCAAGCGAAGTCTCTCACGCGCAGGCTTCTGTTAACGGAAAAACCACGCGCTTGATAGAAAACGTAGCGTAACAAAGCCAAACATGCGACAGCAATAAAGTTCTTAGTAAATATTTTTCATATGAACTTGAAAATCAGATTAAATCTTCTACAATGACATTATAGAAAGAGTCTTGAGTTTTAAAAGAACTTATCTTGTGGAGAGTCTTTGAAACCTTTCTTTTTTCTTGGATAACTCGAAATCTTCTTACTCCTGTTCAGTGCCAAAATGAATCTCCGCAAGATTCCTGTTTGCTTTTCCAAATAAGCCGCTCGACCGCTTGAAACTTGAAACCCCTGAACAAGTTAAGCAGGAGCAGCTTAATACGCGACCTCTCAGCTGGGCAAAGACGATGAAAGGCAGTTTAGAATGTTCATTGTCTTCCCTATAAACAATCACCAGCCAATCAGAACTTAGACTGAGGACCTCCATCTTGGCTTGGGGCATTCTCCATAGACTGCAATGAATGTTAAGGGCAAAATTGGCTGTTTTAAAATTAAACTCATAATAGCTTCCAAAAACCTTTCTATACTAATTTTCCCCAGACCTAATGTCTCAGATTATGTCACTGTATCCTAACAGTACCTGACAGTACCCCCCTTCTAACGCCCAGTCCCTGGGCCTTTTTTCAATGGAAATTTCTTATGGAATTTTTTAACCAAATGAGGAGCATGTACATCACTTGCTTTCTCCCAAGTGCGTTCTTCAGGACCAAAACCCTCCCAATCAAGGAGATACTGTAGCTTTCCTCTCACTATTCTAGAGTCCAGAATTTTCTTAACTACAAATTCTTCTGAATCATCTTCCTCAAATACAACTGGTGAAGGAGTAGGTGTCAATCTAGTTCCTTTAACCACTGGTTTCAACAAGCTAACATGAAAAGTTGGATGAGTTTTCATATGTCTTGGTAATCTAAGGCGAACAGCCACTGGATTTATCACCCTTTCAACCACAAACGGCCCTACAAAACGAGGGCAAAACTTATTTCTTCCCTTAATTCTCAAAAATTTGGTTGATAACCATACCAAATCTCCCTCCCTATACTGGGGACTAGTCTTTCTTTTAAGGTCCGCAAATCTTTTATATTTCTGTTTACTCTCCACCAACACCCCTTTTGCCTTCTCCAAATTTCTTTTCATGATCTCTAGTCTCTTTTCCACTTCCGGGTTTTCAGCATCATAATCGATCTCTATACTAAGAAAACGAGGATGAAAACCTCGTCCCAAATAAAATGGAGACATTGAGGTGGCATCCTTACTACAGTTGTTATATGCAAATTCTGCCACCCACAACATATCTACCCACTCTTCCCCTGTCTGCAGATAACACCTCAAATATTTCTCCAACTCCTGATTTATCCTTTCCACTTGCCCATTGGTTTCGGGATGGTAACCGGATGATAGGCATACCTCAACTCCCAATCTCTTACAGAAAGCTCTCCAAAATTTAGAAATAAATTGAGACCCTCTGTCTGAGATGACCTGACTGGGAATTCCATGCAGTTTAACTACTTCTTGTAAGAAACTGTGAGCTAAACTATCAGCGGTAACCTCTCCCTTCATTGGAATGAAATGTGCTTCTTTAGTGAGTAAATCCACTACAACCAATACTGATGTACACCCCTTATCTAGTGGTAGATCCGTGATGAAATCTAAAGACACTGAATACCAAGGCCGCGGTGGAACGGGCAACGGTTCCAATAACCCAGAAGGCTTTCCGATGAGGTTCTTAGATCTAGCACAAACTTCACAGGTCTTAACAAAATTAAGAGTATCTTGTCGAATTTTCTCCCACCAAAAATGTCTTCTGACCAACTCAAGTGTTTTTCGATATCCTGGATGTCCTGCCAGAACTGAATCGTGACATTCCTTCAAAATCTTTTCTCTAAGTTCAATAGATGGTAAATAGAGTCTGTCGCCCAGATAAGGTAAACCATCTTTAATCTTGCGAGCTGGATCCAAACGAACCCAATGTTCAAGTTGTCTCTCAGATATGGATTCTCGTACTTGTTTAAAGATTTCGTTTTCTTTCTCAATTCCAGCAAGAACAAAATGTTCTGGAGCGATCAGAGGAAGTGACTCACAAACCGACTTAACTTCACTTTCTGGAAATTGTCGTGACAGAGCATCTGCTTTTTTATTTTGATTTCCTGGCTTAAAAGTAACTATAAAATCATAATCTGCAAAAAATAAAGACCACCTTAGTTGTCGAGGTGTCAGAGTTCTTGCTGTCTTCAAAAAGAGTAAGTTTCGGTGATCGGTTAATACTGTCACAGTGTGACGTGCTCCTTTTAAAAAATGTCGCCATTCTTCAAATGCTGCTTTGATAGCAAGAAGCTCGCGATCTGAAATGGTATAATTTTCTTCCGCTGGTGAGAACCTCTGAGAAAAGTAGGCCACAGGATGCAATTGTCCAGTAACATTATGCCTCTGCGACAACACTGCTCCCATTGCCACATTGGATGCATCAGCCTCTACAAAAAATGGCTTGGAAGTATCAGGATGAATTAAGATAGGAGTAGTTATGAATTTCTCCTTCAATACTTTAAAAGCCTCATTAGCCTTAACGTCCCAAACAAAAGGAACTCCTTTCTTCAAAAGTCGAGTAATTGGAGTCACCAAACTGGAGAAGCCTTCAATGAATCTTCGGTAAAAGTTGGCAAATCCCAAAAAACTCTGGATCTCCTTCACCTTCGTTGGAATAGGCCAATCACGAACCGCTTCCACCTTTTTCGGATTCATTTCCAGACCACTAGGAGTGATCACAAAACCTAAAAATTCCACCGAATTCGTATGGAACTGACTCTTCTCCAATTTAGCGTAAAGATTATTCTCTCTCAATTTTCTCAAGACCTGTCGAACGTGAATTTTGTGTTTCTCCAAACTTTGGGAAAAAATCAAAATATCGTCAATATAAACAATAACAAAAATATCAAGAAATTCCCGAAGAACCTCATCGATAAAAAATTGAAAAGCCGCTGGGGCATTGCAAAGACCGAATGGCATCACTTGGTACTCGTACAGGCCAAATCTGGTCTTAAATGCCGTCTTCCACTCATCCCCCTCTTGAACTCGTACCAGATGATAAGCCCCCCTTAAATCCAATTTAGAAAAAATGGTGGCACCTTGAATTTGATTTAACATCTCAGAGATGAGAGGGAGCGGATACCTATTTTTTACGGTCATTCTATTTACCGCCCTATAATCTATACAAGTTCTGAGGGAACCGTCAGATTTTGGCACAAAAAACAATGGTGAGGCAGCCGGCGATTGAGAGTGCCGAATAAAACCCTTAGCCAAATTTTCCTTTAAGTATTCTTTCAAATAGTCATTCTCTTTTTCTGTCAGGGCATAAACCCTACTGCTAGGTAAAATAGCTCCAGGCTCCAAATCTATCCTGCAGTCAAACAGTCTATGAGGAGGCAACTCTCCAGCTTCCTTTTCATCAAATACATCCCAAAAATCTTGATAACAAGTAGGAAGTTCACCCACTACTGCTCCAACATCAAAACCTATTGCCCCTCTTTCTGCAAGTGAAAACGAAACAGAATTCACAAATCTTTCTTCCTCTCCATGACTTTTCCCTAAGAAACAATGTTCCTTACAAAAAGTTGATTCTAGGGATACAATTCTTGCACTCCAATCAATTCTAGGATTATGCAGAGTAAGCCAGGGCATACCCAAGATTATTTTCAAGATTGGAGCATCAATTAATTCAAAAGAGATAGTTTCCTTATGACCTCCAGTTAACTCCATCTCAAGTACCTCTGTATTATGAGTGATTGGACCTGAAGAAAGAGATGTACCATCAACTGCTCTTACCTGCTCAACTTCTTTCTTAGCCACTAAAGGAACACCTAAACTCTTTGCCAATCCTCTGTCCATAAAATTTCCTGTAGCCCCTGAATCAATAATAATTGGCCCAGAACCTAAGATTTTCTTTTCAAACATTAAGGATACGTTCACAGTTATATGAGGAACAGCTGTCTGTATCGTGTTAGCAACTTGTTGTACTCTGCCTGAAGAGTTGAAGATCTACTTGGAGGTAAAAGGACAGTTTTCAAGGAAATGACCACTCCTACCGCAGTATAGGCACAAATTATTCTCCCTTCTTCTTGTCTTCTCTTCCTTTGACAACGGACCTCTCACCCGACTCTGCAGCTCATTTCCCTTTGACTTAACTTCCCTGTTCACCACCTCAACCTTAGATCTCTCTACTCTTCCTGGAAACCTAACTTCCCCCTGAGAACGTCTACGCTCTAAACGTCTTTCGGTTAAACGAAAATCTAACCGAACCACCAAATCAATTAGAGCATCTAAAGTAGTTGGTCGTTCCAAAACACCAGCCAAAGCATCTTTCAATTCATCTTTTAAGCCCCGATAAAATAAGGAAGCCCTCTTCTCCTCTGGCCATCTACTCTCTAAAATTAAAGTTCTAAATTGAGTGATATAAGAAATCAACTCCTTTCCTCCCTGACGCAACTCCAGTAGTTCTCCATCTACCTCTAGAGATACCTGTCTCTTATCAAACATCTTTTTAAATTCGGCCTGGAACAGGGAATAATTATTCAAAGCCAAACTCTTTTGACTCACCAAGAGACTTCCCCACGCAGATGCTTCTCCTGATAAATAAGATAATGTAAATGTGACCTTGGAAGCATCCGTTGAAAATAACTCGGGACGACTTAAGAAATGTAATTCGCACTGAGTCTGAAAAATTTGAAACTTTCTCGGATCTCCCAAAAAACGCTCAGGAGCAGCCAAAGGAACAGGCATAACTAAAGTTCCTAAACCACCCACCACTTCCCTTGAAAGTCTAGGTTCTTGTTCTTCCCCTACTCTCACTAGCTCAGGTGGGTTTCCTGCACCTTCCGAAACTTCCTTTTCTTGTATTTGTGTTACCTTTAAATTTAACTCATCTATTCTTTTATTAAGATTTGAGTATTCTCGATGAGCCACCCGTAACTCTTCTCTAATTTCCCTAACCATTTCTCCCAACGCCTCCATGGCTGTCTCGTCGGGGTTCATACAGCTTGGGCAGACTTTTTCTTTTTTATGGGCCTTTCATTCTGTCAGGCTGAGATCCTGGTGTCTGCAGAAGCTGCTGAGCCCCCGACAATCCACCCAAAATGTGGCACTCTGAGCTGATACTATAAACTGCTCAGTTTACCTCACTTCCAGGGGAAAGGGGGAAGGGACAAATTAACAAACACCAGGCTGGAAGCTAAGACTAGCTGGTTCTTCACCTGTGGTAAAACATAAACATATAATACACCTTGTTATTCATGAGGCACTATACTAACCTTAAGTATCAATATCCTTTACCAAATAAAGTAAAAACCATACCTGGAACTTCTCTACAATATGCCCAGAGAAGTGATAAGCTGACTAGACTTCCTTACTAGTTGACTTGAATCTCAACGATCATTCAGCCTTCTTAGTAGGTCCATGAATGTGAAATTAACTTTGCAGGTAATCTTCTTTAAACTCAAGAAGCTTGAACAAAGTCTTAAGTTCATTAAAAGTAAATGGAAGTTCTAGTGTTTCTGGAAAGTATTTATATTTCTTCTTATAAATTTCTTTTTAGAGTGTTTTTACTTAAATTAACAGTTCTTGAAACTTGCGTCAAAAATCTCACGTAGAAATCTCTTGAACTCGCATAGGGATCCAAACTGAGTGAAGATCGTTGAAGCGCTGTAGATTAAACCACAGAAAAAAATCCACACGCGATTAAACGAAAGCACGCACACGCGCTGAAGTTCAACCGCGGGTAAAAATCCACACGCGCTTAGTCCAGGATGCGAACACACGCGCTGACGACAAACCGCGGGTAAAAATCCACACGCACTGAGTCCAAGATGCGAGCACACGCGCTGACGACAAACCGCAGGTAAAAATCCACACGCGCTTAGTCCAATATGCGAGCACACGCGCTGACGACAAACCGCGGGTAAAAATCCACACGCGCTTAATCCAAAATGCGAGCACACGCGCTGACGACAAACCGCGGGTAAAAATCCACACGCGCTTAGTCCAATATGCGAGCACACGCGCTGACGACAAACCGCGGGTAAAAATCCACACGCGCTTAATCCAATATGCGAGCACACGCGCTAAAGTTCAACCGCGGGTAAAAAACACACGCACAAGAGTATCACGCGACACCAAAGAGCTTGCGCTAGATACTCAAGCGAAGTCTCTCACGCGCAGGCTTCTGTTAACGGAAAAACCACGCGCTTGATAGAAAACGTAGCGTAACAAAGCCAAACATGCGACAGCAATAAAGTTCTTAGTAAATATTTTTCATATGAACTTGAAAATCAGATTAAATCTTCTACAATGACATTATAGAAAGAGTCTTGAGTTTTAAAAGAACTTATCTTGTGGAGAGTCTTTGAAACCTTTCTTTTTTCTTGGATAACTCGAAATCTTCTTACTCCTGTTCAGTGCCAAAATGAATCTCCGCAAGATTCCTGTTTGCTTTTCCAAATAAGCCGCTCGACCGCTTGAAACTTGAAACCCCTGAACAAGTTAAGCAGGAGCAGCTTAATACGCGACCTCTCAGCTGGGCAAAGACGATGAAAGGCAGTTTAGAATGTTCATTGTCTTCCCTATAAACAATCACCAGCCAATCAGAACTTAGACTGAGGACCTCCATCTTGGCTTGGGGCATTCTCCATAGACTGCAATGAATGTTAAGGGCAAAATTGGCTGTTTTAAAATTAAACTCATAATAGCTTCCAAAAACCTTTCTATACTAATTTTCCCCAGACCTAATGTCTCAGATTATGTCACTGTATCCTAACAGTACCTGACACAAGTAGTTTATTTAACATTTTTCCCCCGTGTTTATATTTTACGACTCTCAGATTGCCCTTGACACCTTCACTTTCCTGGGTGTTATATTCTGATCACAGGGCTTCTGTATGTCGGGGAACAAGAGTTCCAAACTTGTATGGTCACTACCCCCCCTCCCAGTTTAAGGTGAGACTGGGACAATGAACTGAGAGACCGGAAGAAACAAAAATGTAATCTAGGGTGGACTAAAGGGACCCTTGACGCCAAGTTGCTCCCACTTTTCCCACTCCCTTGGACTTTTGTGTATCATTTCAAGCTCCCAGGATGACAGAAAGTCCCTCCATTGTTTACCCTTTCGCAATGTGCTCAACTTTGGTTGCACAGACTTTCCACTCCCAGGGTTTATATGATCTGTATTTAAGTCCCCTGCTAATAGAATATGGGCTCCCTCATAGTCGATCTTCACCGCCGTTAGAACGGAATCCAAGGTTTCTATGAAATACTGGAGTTTTGAACTAGCAGGATTCCAGTAAATATTAACAAGCACCAAAGTAAAACGAGGGACCTCAATTTCCAGTTCTACTTTACAGGCTTGTATTCCCACATCATTATTGCAAAGTGGTATAATCTCTTTGATGTTGGAATTTTTAAGTGCGATTAATAACCCTCCTGCCGGTCTCCCTTTTAGTTTTTGTGAGGCCCGAAGGTTTAGGATTGTGAAGGCCTCTATCTCTATGGGGTTAACGAGCCACGTTTCCTAGAATAACAGAATATCATTGTGTCCCAAAAGATCCTCTTTTAAATTTTTCTTTTTCAGGAAGCTAAGAGCTCTCATATTCCAGGAAACTAGTCTTAAACCCCTTTGTCTAAAGACTATTTTCCTCCACCCCAGGTTTTAGAATGATTTGTGAGATAAACTCTGGGAGTTTTGGTATAAGATTCCCATTTATGTTTGACCCAGCTGCCATAATCCTAACTGACTCTCTTGATGTTCCAGCAGATCCATCGTTGTTAACTGCATCCTCCGTCCCCATCCGTTTTATATTAGAGGGATTTTCGAGGCTGCCTTCCTCCCCTGACTTATAGCCCATCAGGCCATCTCTGGCGAGTTCATTTTTGTTGTTAAATAAGGCCTGTTGGGCTTTTCTTGAGTTCAATCCGATTTCCACACAGAGCTTGTCATCTTTAGACGGGAATTCAACATACTCAATATCCTCCGAGGTAAAGAGAAACAGGTTATGGTTTTTTTTTATTTCCGTCAGTAACACTGATCTACAAAGTGATTTTGTTTACCGAGCCTAAACCAGGCCTTCGGGATTATGTAGTCGGCCGCATCAGGTTCCACTTTTCTTGTAGCTGTAATGGAAGGGATTCCATCTTGCCCCTCTCTTCCACCCCCCTGGGGAAAGGGCACGAGGTTTCTAAATCTCCCTGAGCCATTCCAACAGTCAGTCTTGCTTGGTATAGGCCTTAATGACACCTCCTCTTGAGTTTGAGAGGGATGATAGGGGACGCTGGTGGCTGTTGAGGACACTGGTTTTGCCAATGGTTTCAGAAAGATAGGAGCCAGTTTGACAGTGATGTTTGTGGTCTCTTTTAAAGTCTCCGGACTGGCTTTATCTTTTTGCGCCTTTTGTGCATTATTTTTTTAGAAATATTGGGGCGATCTTAATTTTTGCTTGCCCCAATTTTTGGTTTTGATTTTTGAAAAGCTGTTTTCAGAAAAATTGCAGGATCTGTTTGCATGCCAGTGCTTGATGTTTGCACCTTACAGCCCTTGGGGCCTGCGTTGTGACTTGGAGAGGCCTTTTTTTTGCCTTTTTTTCCCAGGGACAGATTTGGTTGCAGTAGATTGATTGGAGTTTGAACTCTGAGGTGATTCGGTAGCTCATAATACTACTGCAATAGTTTCTGGTAATGTCTCATCAATTGGTAATACCAGGTTTGAATTTGTTCCTGTGTTCTTTGCAACTGAATTTCTCTGATTTTTTGGCTTTTTCTGAGCTTTTTTCAGCTGCATATGTGGGGTAATAGACTTGGCGCTACGCCCTTTTTTCCGTCTTTGCCGCTTTCTTCCTTTAAAACTTTGAGAGGCCACTGGGTTCCAATTTGCTTCACTGGAGGAAGAACCTTGAGAGATTTTAGCATTTGCATTTAATGGACTGTCAGTGATCTCTTCAACTTCATCGATGTCTACATTTGCCAGTCTCCTAAATTCTTCCAAGATAGATTCTGATAGCGGGGTATCATCGAAAATTAAGCTATCCTTGAGACCTTCTTCGCTAGTAGGCTGACCATGAGTTTGGAGGTTTTGGATTTTCAATGGGAGATCTTTTAGGAGCTCCTGTGTAACGACATTTCCCTTTGTCTCCTCCTTCAGTAAACTGAAGATTTGGACAATGTCTAGCCCTTGTTTCACTCCCTCTACTTGTGTTTCTTTGAGGGTAGGGATCAGAATGGTATTCATGATGTTGCTCAGCGGTACCATTGCTGATTCGTTCTTGGACATTTCATTAGACAGTTCCAACAATAATCCTGCTTGAATTTGCACCTCCGATTTTAAAAGTTCAAAAACTGAAACCAGAGAGTTTAGCACATAGCTCAAGGCTGCCAATGTGCTCTCACTAACAGGTGAAGAGCCGTCTAAAGGAGTAACTATGGAACCTTCTTGGTGGTCCTGAGATGTAGGCAATCTTGTCTCATTTTGCAGGTGTGCATCCGATGGCAATGGATTTTTCTAGCGTCGTTCTATGAGTGGTGTCCTTTCTTCACCCACTTGAGCACAGTCGAGGGGCTGCCATGTGGTATCAATTTTATCAGCTAGATCATTTGCGCTCTTATTTCTTTTCCTGGAGAAATGATCATTTATTCTGCTCTGAATCTTCTTTGTCGTAATTGTATATTCCAAGCCTCGCTTCCATCCTTTTTGGATGAGGGAGGAAGGAGCAGCTTCCTCCATTATTTGCTGTCCATCCATGTGAATAAGAGCGTGTGTGGTAACAGGAGCTGGCTGAAATGGTATTGGAGCAGGAGTGTTGGGTGCAGCTAGCCCTGCTTCATCCCTTCCACCCAAATATGAGCCTTCCTGATCGGACATGTCTTCTAAGAAGGGAGAACTACGAAGTCTCATTTACTAGCCTAATGAAAAATAATTTAGTTAAATCAGCCAGGCTAAATAAGCTTTCACAGAGTAAACTGGTTGGGTTTAATGAGTGGTTTTGATTTAAAAATGTAATCTCCCTTAACCCTCAGGATCCCACTTCTGTGTGAGGTCCTAACTTATAAATGAGACTCCCCACAATCCTGTGACCATAAGTGTGCTTTTTATATGCCCTATGCAAGGGATCACGTTAGTACAGTGTGAAACTTCAAGCAGCTATCAATGCTTTATAGTATGTCAAAGAACCGCCGCACAGTTGCCTTGTAAATACGTGCCCCCAGCGCCAAACAGCTGCACAACAGTCAGCGCCCTTTACCCCATCGGGCTTAACGCCGCAAGGGTGTTTTGTGCTGCACTTTGTACCAAGGGAAGGTCACGTGGTCAATCACGTGACCGCGACCAAGCTCCGCCTCCTCCTGGAAGCGAGAGTTGTTCAGCGCAAGCTCTTGGTAACTCTGAGCGCTGGTTTGCAGGCAGCAGGCTAGAAAGTGTTCTTTAAACAAAGCAATTCTTCACAGGAACATGAGCACACCCGACAATGATTACATTTCCTAAAAGTATGGGAATTTGTACCACTAAATGGACGAAGTAGAAATGATATCCCTGGTAAGCCTACCTGGCAACAAGGGACTAAAAGAGCTATAATGGATTATGTGTGTGGGAACGGTTTGTAATTGGATCTAGTAAGTAACTTGGATATAACCTTTTATAGGTTTAGTGATCATGCTTTATTGAGCTTTCAATTAAATTGTTTTGAGGGAGTGCCCAGAAAATGAGGTATCAGTGCCCTGGAGATAAATCAGGAAGACAAGCATATATGCTGGACTTTGGGAAACATTTGCAAAGCTTGTAGGGCGCTCCAGGGAAAACTTGTGGATGCCACTGAGCGCTTATTTGAGCTTACAGCAGATCAAATTGAAACATGGATACATGGTGTTACACACGAAGTAGGATTAATTAAAGGTGGGGTTCTCACTGCTACAAAAAAGCAAAGGGCTACTCCGTTTGATCCAGAGTTGCAGGCAGCTAAAGCCAAGCTCCGCTCTGAACTATGTAGAATAAAGTGTTTTAATGAATCCAAATATAGCGCCTTAGTAAAGATTATCATAACTGGTGTACAAGGCATAAAAATGGCAGCAACTTATTAAGGGACTGCACAGTCAAAACCCCAAAACATGGTGGTGAATATTTTCACTGGCTAACAACCCCAGTAGTATAAACAAATCAGTAAATCATATTGCTGAGAAAAGCTGGCAAAAGTTAATTGAGTCTAAAATGCTTAATTTGAGTAGTATAAAGACTTCGGGGATACAGTGTGACTACCCCTGCTTTTGAGGTTCAATGAGGGAAGTGTCTGTGAAATTTTAGATAAAGCAAAAAATTCTAGAGCACCCAGCCTGCATGGACTGGTCATGGCAGTTCTAAAAGCTGATCTGGATAGATGGGCTAACCTGCTGTGTGTTTTGTTTACAAAGGTGTGTGCTACTAGGAAAATTCCTTTGACCTGTACTAAGTCTATTTGGGTCCCTATATTTAAGACAGGTGATCGCTTATCTCCAGAAAACTACAGGTTGCTCTCCCAATTGGACACCACTGCAAGCCTGGGTTGATGATCAAAATATCTTGCACCCTTTTCAGACAGGCTTTCAGACAGGATCAAGCATCTTTTACAACATCGGATTATTAGATACTTTGATATCTCATACGTGCAATAAACAGGGCCCAGCCTATATATATATAATTATTATTACACTGCATTCCAATAACTCTGCAAAAAACCCACTTGGGAATGGTGGATTACTATCTGGCCCTATTAACATCAATAAGGGTGTCACGCAAGGTTGTATAATGGTGTCCCTCCTTTTCAGTATATAGTTAACAAACTTAGTAGAATGGCTTAGATTGCATGCTAAATGTCTGCCTAAGGTTGGTTTAACTTTGATATCAGCAATGTTATACACAGATGATTTTGTCCTACTCAATCATACTTTTGCTGGTATTAAGGTATTATTGAATGAATAGGAGTGATACGCCTGGGAAAATGAATTAGTAGTTAACCTGAGCAAGATCAAATCTATGTCAGTAACTTCGAAAAAAGTTAATAAGCTCACATTGAATACGATCAAAACTGGGAAAGCAAGATAATTAACATTTATGGTCCGTAGATTTGCCAGGGAATATGCTGAATACTCCATGAGTGGGATTTTATCACTTTATAAATAGTGGTTCTGTCCTGTGATTTTGTATGGCTTGGATGCTTTGGCAATGAGAGACGTGGACTGGTTAAATAGAATTGAGGGGGGGTTTGACGCAGCATTGTAGCTCTCCCACAGTCCACTCCTTTGCAGTATTTGCGTGTTGAGTTGGAGCTCTCTTTAAAATCTTTGGCACTGAGGCGGAGAGGAGCACTATATCTCAAGCCGAATTTCTTCTCAAATTGTTTACCTGTTAACGTTAATAGCTGGCTCCAATCGTAAGGAGGCCTTAAAAATGGGCCACCATTTTATTAGGTTAAATAAAGAACTGTTTGAAATCTTGAAATGAATTCCAGATTTTACCCACGGTTACTCCTTGAAATCCCTGAATGGTGCACTATTTAGAAGGATAGCGCGTTGGGATTAGGCTTTAAATTATGATCATTTAGCCAAACCTCATAGTTATACTCTCGTGTCCTCAGTGGCGTATCGTCATCTGAGACCTCCACCTTATATCATGCAGTGTTCTGACCCTGAAATGCGTAGGATATGGCTTTTGATGCGTACTAATCAATTACCAGTGCATGCTATCTATGGTGCTAGATGGAAATTGACAGAAGAGGCTAGATTCTGAAGAATCTGCAAACTGATAAGAAGGAAACAGTGAAACATATTTTTACAGAGTGCCCTAAATTGGATTTCTTGTATAGGATACATTTGGGTCACTTGGTCCATAATTATGCTGCTATTGTAAAACAGGAATGCTGGTGTTATTGTCTTTACATAGATTGTGTCTACACATATTGCATTATATGAAGTGTGGCTGTATATTAAGGAAAACTACCTTTTGGGAAACTGCGGATAAGGGATGGTATAAGTGTAATGGCATCATTTTAGAATTGTATGCACATTTTTTGCAATGTATTTTATTTTATTTGTTTTTTTCAATCTGCATTGATGTTTGATGTTAAGGGCCTGATTCACAGAAGTGTTTTATAATGGCGCAATCCCATAGGAAAGCGTTCTGTGAATCAGACCTTGAGTGTTGTTGAGTTGGCATGTTGTAATTCTATTGTTATTATTGCTTTCAAAATGAATTATTTGTTGTGATATATCTTATGTTATATATATAATGCATTTGTTGTGGGAAAAATTGTGTAAACGTTAATTTGAACTTAAAACACATAACTAAATAAATAAATAAATACAAAGTAAATGTTTTCTTCTTCTTTAATCTAAAAGAAATATGTTTCACGTGCATGGCTTATCTGTCTGCCTCCCTTTGTGCCCTGCACCTATTCCTTAAACCAGCATCCTTGATCCCAGGCCAACCTAAACTCCTCTTTATTCTGCACACAAAGCTGTTTTCCAGCGTCTCCTGACTGTACAGCCTGGTCTGTTTCCTGAAGTAGCTGGAATGAATCTTCACACAAGCCGAAGTCCATTTTCCTATCATGACCGTCTTTGCCACATCATATTTTCCTATGTAGCAAGCTTCTATATGTCTCATCTGCCTTGCGTTACTGCGTATTTATACTTATTGGTCAGCAAGTTACTTTATCTTCTTTTGCATGCATGATTACTTTATCATGTTGTACATGTTTCTGTTGTCACTTCAGTTACATAGTTATTCTTAGGTATTTTCATATTGTTTCTGTATGTCCTCATATAACTTCTTCATGACATCACCGTGCCCTCGTCAGATGTCCAATGGTGCGTGAAGACATCCTTCCACTCTCTCGATACGAGGGTACATTTGATATGGTTGTCTGAGTGCATATCCTTTTGTACAATTGCAGTATAGGGACAACACAGGGGGTCCCATACACAGCTCTTCTCCTGCTGTTATAGTATGACGGTGGTAAGGGATTGGGAGTTAGGGTAAAAGCGTCCACCTGCTCCTCTACAGATCAATTCATGTATTGTATTTATTTGAAGAAGATGGATGTCAAATGTGATCAGAAATTACTTACAATAACACATTTACAGATGACAGAGGTAGGGTATGAAATGAAGCGGAACGGATCACCAGCAAAGTTTGTCTTGACAGAGCTCTGTTCCTTCCTGAGGCTCAGGGGCTACGTCCAGGAAACTCCCAGATCTGTTCCCAAGCAGAGCAGCCTGCACTTCAGAAGACTCGGCACACGAGGCTGAACGCCTAAACAACAAAAGCTCACATCCTGCTCAGAAGCTGTTCAAATTGGTATATGTATATATATATCTTGCAATTTACAGATATATTTTGTGATTAATGAAAAGAGCAGAGTCCAACTTCCATTACTCTCTCAAAGGGGATTCTTGCTGAAACACTACAACAGACATATTTAAAATTTAAAATTAGAAATTGTAGGCATTCTTATGATCCAAAAATGCTCTATGCTTTAATGCAAATCATCAGGGTTTGGTTCCACTGTGTTGCATCACCTGGCTTGGGGCCAGCCCCTCAGCACCCTCTGCCCCGGCCACCCACCCAAGTAGGAGAGGTTTTACAGAGTAAAGGTCTTCCATTTCCAGCATTGGACAGAGAAATACCCCTGAAGGCTGCAGATACAATAGCACAATCATGAGAACAACTGGTGAGCCATTTGACAAGTGTATGCACAAATCGGGGCATGGATCAGGGGAAAAACTAACAAAAGCATTTGTAATTGTACTAGTCCAATCCTTTCTCGGTTGTCAATTAAATACCCCACCATACGCATTAGTGTATATTTGTAAAACGGTAGTGTTTGATTGAAACAGCTCTGCTGTTTCAAAATGTGTGAATGCATGAGCGGTATGGAAAAACTAGTCCGAAAAAGAGCCCATTTAAACCTTAGGGAAAGACAAATGCAGCACAAAAACACAATTCAAGTAGTATTGCTAAAAAGAAATGCAACTTGTATTTTGTTAATATGGGTCCAGTCATATAATTAAGTACTAACATGTCAGATACCTTGAAGTTGAAATGGCATCAATATTGAGTAAATATCAAGTGATACAATGTATGAGGGTAAAAACATGCAATGTAAATGATTCATGGAGCATACATAGGGTTCAATGTGTAAACAGTGTGAATGTTAAAAACATGTGAACGAAAATATACACTGAGAATAAAAACACCAGGGGCAATTTATTGAAAAACGACGCAAAGGATATCAGAATGACTGCGGATGAGTGTGAAGGTTCACCTGCATGAATACCGTTTCTCTTTCCTTCAAACTAAAACATTGTACACATTGTGCAACATGGATCACTGAATGGCAGGTAAGGAGTGGGGTGTTGCCTGGTAAATGCCCTTTTTTGATTGAGAGTAGGAGTTCTCAGAGAAATGAAAAACAAAGGACCCCAATTTTCCTATTTCAGTTGACAGGGGAAGTATAGGTGTTTCTGATGCTTCACTATTCCTTTAACACATGTGCTGCACTGAGCGCCGTCTCCTGGTTCTTTTGGCCATTAGGCAAATGAACAGCATTTCAGTATTCCTTAGGCGATTGGGGCTTGGCACCTTGTCTTTTCCCTCATAAAGCTGCCCCATGTGTCTCCAAAAGAAGGCACCTGTGAACTGTGGGGCCCCAAGGGTTTCAGCTAAACATGCCCCTGAGAGTAACTGGACGGACAGCAGAGGGATAAATAGTTTTCCGGGCTTGTACACCAAACCAGCGTTACAAAGAGTATGTTACTTTTGCCTATTGCACACATGATGTCATTTGGGCCACCAAAACAACCCCCTCCTAGCTAGTACCCACATGCATGAAGAAATTGGCGCAACCCATGTGAATTACAATATGCATGCAGTATAGGATTTCAGGAGTAAATGAGAGGTGAGGTCATAGATACCGGTGGTATAGGTATATGAAGTAAAAGTTATAACAAGTGCAACATGGGTGTAGATGTTGCATGATCAAATGTTTATTGTGCATATGATATGAGGAACAAATTGTGTAAAGGTTGACAAATACATAAAGCACACGAATATAGGGTCAAACGGACGGGTAGCGAAATATATGTGTCACGACTCGCTCCCTTCGCTCCCGTTCCCACCACTTGGGGGCATGATTTGGGGTTTATTCCCTACTGGACTTTTCCTCCGAACCTTATGCTACAGTGCTGTGATGAATTGGGAGCGCTAAATCCCTATTTTCCAAGCTACTTCCCTTCCGGATCCATTCCAGGTTTTTGGCAGCCAGCATGCTTCTTTAACCAAATGACTATGCTTCCCAGAATGCCTGGCCCACTGCTTCACCTCCACCCTTGCAGGACAAGGTTGGGTGGAGGATAGGCAACACCTGTGGCTGCAGGTGCAGCAATCAGCACACCTGAGGCGTGTGCTTGTTAAGCAGCTTTAAAAGCCTCAGTCTTACTTCAGTCCAGCGCTGGTCATCGTTGCAGTGTTTCCTGTTGTGACTAGTCCCTTTTTCCTTGATCTTAGCTTTTGTACCTAGTTCCTAGTTCCTGTTTTCTTGTTCCTCCGCCCTGGATTTCGGATTCATGCGCTAAATTGATTTCTGCTCCCTTGATTCCCTTTTTGTCTTCCTCTGTTTGCAGGCAGCATTTCTCAGTGCTTTCCCCTTTTAGATGCAGCCCAGTTTGTCTGTGTTCTATATTTCTTTGATTTTGTCCTTTGCTGCTGTAAACCCGTATGCCTTTGCCTTCCTCTTAGATTAGCTTCCTGTCTTTTCCTTGGAGGGGTAGGGGGAAGTTTGCATTGGTTATTTCGTTTTTCCCTGCTCCTGATCCTTACTTTCCATTGGGATCCATTCCATGTTTTCCATTGCACTTCTGCATTTGTTTCCCATGTGATTGTTGGGTGTGGTGTGCTGCTGTAGCTAGCTCCTGTGTGAATGCTTATGTTTTCCTCACTAATTTGTAATCACTATTCCAACTTAGGTATTTAGTTTTCCTCCCATTGCTGTTACAGCCTTTCTGGGTCCCAGTTTCATCAACAGGATTCGTGGGCTAGCTGACATTGAAGAGGTTTATCTCGTCCTCGTGAGTACTGTTCTTTAGTTCCCTTATTTAATACCATCAAGAGTGTTAGTTCACAGATCCTGTCATTGCTTGCCCTCCACATGGGTTTAGCGCTGTCAGTACCTGTAACAGCAATTGGGGGTAAGGCGCTTGCCGACTTTCCTCGCGGTCAGGTGCTAACCCCACATCCCTTTTCATATATTGGTTTTGTTGTCACACTCTATTTGCACTCCTGGGTTCTAGCATACATGAGTCGTTGTTCCTGTGTGCACGTAGTTTAATTCGAAGCTATTCACTGTGTGATTTAGTGCACATTTCCCTTGCCATATTCGCTGCCTTTGTACTCGCCTGACTAATCCTGACAGAATGACCAGCCCAAAATTCCCATTGAATATGGCAAGTTTAAGAAAGAAAGGAAGCAAGGCCTCTAACAAGTTTGTACAGAAAGCTTCCCCTACATTTACCTGTGACAATCAAATCACTAGTCCTGACTTAAAGGAACTCCTTGTCACGAATGGGCATTTACGTGCAAAGTATTTTTCCCACAGGATGGCACATCCTACATTGCCTGATCCTAGTTCTGTCTTTTATTTAGATCCAGATTCTATGTCAGTGCAAGCCTTAGCCGCAGAAAACAACACACTGTTAGACTTATTATACAGGAGTACCTCTGTTGTTGAACCCCATGATTCCAGTTGTGCTTCACCTCAGATTGAACAGTTTCATGGTACAAACATAAAGAATGGAGGGGTTCCTTGCATAACTTCTGTTTTCTATCCTCAGTCTAAAGCATACTCCTTTGCACAGGTACATACTGTAGTCCCTAATGCCAAGAGGTCTAATGTCAATAGTTTGCTTAAGGGAAACACAGACCAAGTTGGTAAGAGGAAGTATAAATCACAGAACCTGCAAGCAGTACATGACAATGTACAATCGGTGCACATCCAGATTGCTAGTGCAGGATCCAGCCCTGATGCCACCATGCCTTCCCCTGTGCCTACTGATAGGGATGTACATTTAATGCAGGACATGCTAAGAGCTAAGCTTGAGGAGTTAAGACAAGAATTCATTTCTTTACAAGAAGAGAATAAGACCTTGCACTCTTTACTGAATACACCTCAGACTTTATCTGTTGATGAAGTGAACACTGTTCAGCCCCTGAGTGCAGAGACTTTGGTAAACCATGATATTTGTCAATATGTTAGATCTATTGGGAGTGAAAGTCTTTCTTCTAGCACAGCGCTTAATCTGGGCACAGTTTCTAACAATTGTTCTGCTGTTTGTCAGGGATTGCAGTTAGCTGAAGATTTACAAGCCACTCCTTTACCTAAAATTTCCTGTGTAGCAGTTTGTCATAATTCTGAGCTAGCACACATGCAAGCTTCTGATTTCCAAACACAATCCACAATGGTGGCATACACAGATTCAGTCACTACAGTAGGCTTAGGCCCTGCTCTTGATACAGCTGCTGAGACTGAAGTAGATGTTCAAGCTGATGTGGAAAACGATGTTACCTCTGGGTTCACTCTTCCTTCTGCCAATTCTGATCAATCCGAACAGTCAGAAACAGTACAGATTTCATCTTCTGATGGACTCATTTCACAGTATACAGAACCAAAAAACCGGCAGGCGATTCCTGAACTGTTGATTGTTAATCTGCCTCTTTCAGAAGCTAAGACAGAGGAATGGACAATTGACGAAATCCTGATTAACAGAGACTTTACTATGGTAATTCCACTGGTTGATTTTGACTTCTACAAAGAAAAAGACTCTGTGTCACCCACTAAAGAAAGGGACTGCAAGGGTACAGCTCAGTCTTTGGTTACTGGTGCCAAGGAGTCTACTGCCCTAAAGGTGCCCTCCATTCCTGAGCCACCAATGTGTCTGTCAACTTCTGAGACTTCTGTCTGTCCTCCTACAACCATTGACTCTTCTATGATCCAACCCATAGCCCTGCAGTTATCTTTGGCACATGTGTCTTCACCAATTGAACCGCTGCCATGTCTGCCATTTATTCAAGAGCCAGTCCCAAAGACCTGGACATGTTTGTATCCAGCAACCGAGATTGCTCCAGCTTGCATGCCTTCAGCCTCAAGGTTTCCTCTGGCCTGCCTGTCTTCAGCTACAGTGACTCATCCTGCAGATCATCCTTCAGCTATAGAGCCTCCGGTAGTCCATCATAAGTGCATGTCTTCAGTCCCGGAGTATACTGAGTATTTGCCTTCAGTTCATGAGACGCCTGTATCCTGCTTAGCCTCGCTGCTAATATCAGAGGTATACCTGTCTACACCATCAGATCCTGCTGTATTTTCTTCTGCTCCTGCGATTCCTCCTGAATCCCAACCATTTACTGCCGACGAACGTCTAGCCTGCCTTTCTTTTGCTTCAGGAGGAGCACCAGAATGCCTGCCTTTTCCACAAGACGATTCTCCCAACTGCTTCACTTTAGCATCAGAGCCTCCTAAATATGCAGCATCAGAGTTTGAGACTTTTGCCAGCTCCCGCTTCAGAGTCATCAAGCTGGACCAAGTGATGAGTCAGAACCACTCACCTGGGTGTGCACAGGGGGTGGTGCAGACTGGCGTATTACCTACAGGACTTGTGCAACAGAATTCCGCCAAGAAGCACCAGTTGGGTGCTAGTAGCCAAAGGAAGGGAATGACTGCTGCAGTTCAAGATGTGTCTGTTATTGCTCCTTCTGCGAGTGTGCCTGAAATACCAAGTACTGCGTCTATCACTCCTCTCAGTATGCCAAACGTCCCTGCTGTTGTATCCCACGTGCAACAAAGTGGCTACACGACTGTCACCAGGAGTACCAGCCTTGTACAACCCATTGGACTTCCAGGTCTCCAAGGCGTAGAACATGTGCAGTCAAACCTTAGTCACTTTCAACCACAAGCCTTTTCCCAGATGGATGACAGAAGAAAATCTGAACCTCTACCTCAGCCACCACCTTCTCTAATGGCTGAACATAAACCTTTCCTGAAGCCAGCAATTTCCTCACCTCCTGCATGTCCACTCTCGGCAGAAAGGCTAACAGGGCTTCTACCATTGTCTAAGGCATGTTGCACCAGCCTGCCTCCCTCCTCAAAGACTTATAAGTGTCCACTCCCAGTGACTGAGCTTCCTGGACCTTCCAACTCTGCTTCAGGTCCTGCAAGTCCTTCATGCCTTTCTTCGAACCATGAGTCTCTTCCTCACCAGAAGCCACTGTTTCCATCAGTGCCACCTCCAAAGACAAAGCGCTCCTATCATGGAAGTCCATCTGCCTTTGCCCACAGGCCACCATTTCCATCAGTGCCACCTCCAAAGAAAAAGCACTCCCATCATGGAAAGAAGATGTCTCGTGCGGGTGGCGGGCACCAGAAGACGGCCGTGGGAGGGAGTATACTGTCACGACTCGCTCCCTTCGCTCCCGTTCCCACCACTTGGGGGCATGATTTGGGGTTTATTCCCTACTGGACTTTTCCTCCGAACCTTATGCTACAGTGCTGTGATGAATTGGGAGCGCTAAATCCCTATTTTCCAAGCTACTTCCCTTCCGGATCCATTCCAGGTTTTTGGCAGCCAGCATGCTTCTTTAACCAAATGACTATGCTTCCCAGAATGCCTGGCCCACTGCTTCACCTCCACCCTTGCAGGACAAGGTTGGGTGGAGGATAGGCAACACCTGTGGCTGCAGGTGCAGCAATCAGCACACCTGAGGCGTGTGCTCGTTAAGCGGCTTTAAAATCCTCAGTCTTACTTCAGTCCAGCGCTGGTCATCGTTGCAGTGTTTCCTGTTGTGACTAGTCCCTTTTCCTTGATCTTAGCTTTTGTACCTAGTTCCTAGTTCCTGTTTTCTTGTTCCTCCGCTCTGGATTTCGGATTCATGCGCTAAATTGATTTCTGCTCCCTTGATTCCCTTTTTGTCTTCCTCTGTTTGCAGGCAGCATTTCTCAGTGCTTTCCCCTTTTAGATGCAGCCCAGTTTGTCTGTGTTCTATATTTCTTTGACTTTGTCCTTTGCTGCTGTAAACCCGTATGCCTTTGCCTTCCTCTTAGATTAGCTTCCTGTCTTTTCCTTGGAGGGGTAGGGGGAAGTTTGCATTGGTTATTTCGTTTTTCCCTGCTCCTGATCCTTACTTTCCATTGGGATCCATTCCATGTTTTCCATTGCACTTCTGCATTTGTTTCCCATTTGATTGTTGGGTGTGGTGTGCTGCTGTAGCTAGCTCCTGTGTGAATGCTTATGTTTTCCTCACTAATTTGTAATCACTATTCCAACTTAGGTATTTAGTTTTCCTCCCATTGCTGTTATAGCCTTTCTGGGTCCCAGTTTCATCAACAGGATTCGTGGGCTAGCTGACATTCAAGAGGTTTATCTCGTCCTCGTGAGTACTGTTCTTTAGTTCCCTTATTTAATACCATCAAGAGTGTTAGTTCACAGATCCTGTCATTGCTTGCCCTCCACGTGGGTTTAGCGCTGTCAGTACCTGTAACAGCAATTGGGGGTAAGGCGCTTGCCGACTTTCCTCGCGGTCAGGTGCTTACCCCACATCCCTTTTCATATATTGGTTTTGTTGTCACACTCTATTTGCACTCCTGGGTTCTAGCATACATGAGTCGTTGTTCCTGTGTGCACGTAGTTTAATTCGAAGCTATTCACTGTGTGATTTAGTGCACATTTCCCTTGCCATATTCGCTGCCTTTGTACTCGCCTGACTAATCCTGACAATATGGAGGGTAAATGATACATGAAGTTAGATATTATATAAGATATTAAGCTGAATGTTTGGAGGTGCAAATGATAAATGAGCTAACACATACTTATAAGCAGAGTAAATATGTGTAGTAAAACATATTAAGATAAAAAAATTAATTGAGTAAGTTTATTTAATCAAATATACCTGAATTGGAAGGTGGGTGGAATAAACAGTATATGGAAATGATACACATAGCAACATATATTAAGAATACGTTCTGTATTTTGTAAACTATAATTGTAGTAAAAAAATGCAAAAGTGAAATATGTTTAGAGGATACATTAAACAATATGTCAAGTAACCGTACACATTAAGAAAAAGTCGCAGGAGCAATAGATGCACATAGTAAAATATATATGGAATACATTATATGAAAATGGAAAAAAAGAAAATTTGTGCGTTGTGAATAAATATAGATAGCAAAATGTATGTGGAAGAAACTATGCCCCAGGAAAAAGATATGAAAGGTAAGCACGTGGAAAAGAAAGCAGTAGTCTCTGCGCCCACACCCCCGAGCTTACATGAAATAAAAGATGCAAAATGTAAACTGTTTTAAATCCAGTCGCGAGCGATTATCCACGGGATTTTCAATGTAACATGAAACAGATGTCTGAACTCAAATTCCGTGAAATAGTGTCCTGCCAATTTGCGCTTTAGATGACGAAGCGATTCACAGGAAAGCTCATAAATCCAATGTAGTTTTGCAAGGCAGTCCTATAAAGGCTGTACCTGCACATCCTTTCAGGTTATGAATTGAGAGAGGCAGACAGGTGGGGGGGTGCATGCCTTTAATCACATTTTCTTGCAGACATTCCAAGAACATCCATCAGCAGTGGATTGATTCGGCTCCTGGCCTCTAATCACATCCTTTAAACATACATACATGTGGATCCATAGCATGCACTATCGGCTCGTGTTGCTTCATGAGCAATTTTTTATGCTTAACTTCCAAAGGGTGCAGTGCATGGATGGGATCAGGGACCTTTAGCAGAGCCATCCTGTCTCATGACTTTCTCATACTCCTTCCCATGGCTGCTCTGAAGAATGTAAGTAGACAAAAGCTAAATGAGTGCTGCCTAATAAGAGATAAGGATTCCTCTAGGAAGGTTATAACGCCTTCGATGAAAGACACTGTGCACTCACTGAGAACGGGATACACCTGGTTGGGTGTGGAGGAAATTGCAGTCCCCAATCGAGTCAGATGGAACTCCATATTGGAGAATAACTGAAGTGATGGCATGAGTCTGAATCAGGCATACCCTTCCAGTTACCACATGGCTGCTTTAGGCAGTGATGTGTTTTGAGTTTGGCGGTATTTCAAACTCTAAATGAGGCTCAAATTGCGTATTTGTTGGAAGTTGGACTTGAGGGTGAGATACAGAAAGACTTGGAACCTCACTTAGCATTTGGTGGTATTTCCAAACACAACTGCTGCCAAGCCATGCCACAAGCATGGGGAAACAGGAAGGGAATCTTCAGTTACTCCCTATTTTGAAGTTCCATTCGTTTCAATTAGGGTTTGCATATTACCAGTATTTGTTGTTGGGCCCTAGGTGTAGAACCGTCCTTCCTAAGCTCCAATGCTTAAAGTGGTGTCCTAATTAGTTTATCTGCAGGTCACAGGAAGGGGTTGAGGTTAAGCCCACACCTCCTTTATTGTATGATCAAGGGTTTCTCCTGGATACCTAGCGATAAGTTTGATATTACAAAGAAGTGGATTTGCCACACACTTTCTTTTGAAAGTCCGTTTTAAGTGCAATTTTTATTCATTTATCAATTGTTTCATGTGGATTCATAGTTCCATAGTGTGTCTGGCAAATCCACTTCTTTGAAATATCAAACTAATCGCAAGGTATCCAGGAGAAACCCTTGCTTTTGCAAATTACCACATGTGGTAATTATCACATGTGTTACTGGTTTTGTGTGAAGGAAACTTCCTCATCCTAAACCAGGCAGTTTTTATGGAGTTTCATTTGGACCCTCGAAATTTGCCAGTGCAGTGATCCCATTACCACCAACGTTTTACTGCAACACCAATCACTAAATGAGAGGCTTGGTTGTAGGTCAGAATCAGAGTTGGGCACTCTCAAGGATTGATATACAAAGCATTTTTCAATGGGATTGTACCATTGTAAAACACTTTTGTAAATCAGGCCCTCAGTATTCCTATGAGAAATGAACCTTAGAGCCTTTCAAGGCATACTCTTTAACTTGTTTCATGGTAAGGTAATGGTCATCAAAAGAAAAGCCCATCCAACTTGCTTTCATTTGGTACTCTGCCTTTCCTCTCCTTCCCCCCGAAGCTCATGGTATCCCAAGCTCTGGATCTCTCTAGCTTGGACTATTGTAACTTCCTCTTTCTAAATCTAACTGCCTCTACACTCCACCCTCTGCAACTAATCCAGAACAGGACTGCAAGACTTGTCTTTGGCCTCAAGCCCTGGGATCGTATCTCTCCAGCTCTGAAATCTCTCCATTGGCTCCCAGTGGATGCAAGGATTAAATTCAAAACCCTCTGCCTTGTCCACAAGGCTTTCTGCGGCCTGGGTCCAAAATACCTTCAGCTATCCCTCCGCAAATACCTCCCCTCTCGAACTCTTTGCTCCTCTACCTCTAACTCTCTCAGGGTCAGTCGTTTTTCAAAGAAACGAGCTGGGGTAGATCTCTGTCTTAAGCTGGGGACTCCCTCTGGAACAGCCTCCATGCCACTTTAAAACTTGAGCAGAACCATCTCCGGTTCTGGAAGCACCTCAAGACCTTCCTCTTTTCTTCTGCCTTCGCTCCCCCTCTGATTTGTTCTCTCTTGGCACTGTGCACGTGGCCACCCTCTGTCATCCGGGCCCAGGTACCTGCTCACCCTGCCACCCTCCCGCACTGCCTCCGGGCCACCCCTTGCACTGGGGTCTGTATCTGTACCCATACAGCCCCCCCTTTTTCTTCCTACACTTATCAGACCTACCGTGTCTGCTGCCTTAAACCTAGCACTTGCAAATTGCTGGCTGCACTAAAACTGTTTGTTGTCTTTATTATTTATTTATTGTTATTTATCTGTTTCTCCTCTGCTTCGCACTTTCCACTTCTCCCCCTTCCATGCACTTTTCCCCTCCCCCTTTCCCTTGCACTTGCGCATTCTCAATGTCACTGTGCCTAGTAAGATCGCTGTTTTGTTCTCCCCTGTTCCCCTCCCTTGCCTTGTCGCGCTCTGAAACACTTGTGTACGAGTGCGATAGAAATAAAATATCAATATCAATATCAATTTGAGCAAGAGATAGAAGGATAGAGTCTGCGAAGGTTTGAGCACTTAGGTTTTGCTGAATGTCAGTGTCTCTTAAAGTCTGCCATAGCCCAAACAATCCAGCAGATGCAAAGTACAAACATGGTTTGAGCTCTGCTTTGTCATTCAAATAAAGCTAGTCCACGCTGGGGAAGGTGCACAGTGGGCTTTGCTTGCACAGTGAAGGAATCTCACACACAGGTAAGATGTATAACACTTTATTGTGTGGACCCGGGAGACAAGCCGCCGCCACCAGAGAGCCCAAAACCAACTGGCCCGTGTGGAATGTTGATGCCTGAAAGCCCATCAACATTCCACACACGCACTGCAATACATTACAACATATCCTCTTCCCTTACATAACCAATTAATCACAGATAACATAAAATACATAAACAAAACTAAATTTGAACTGGAAAAACTTAAGAATACCTAATGGACAACACCAAATTTTATGCTAAAGCCATGTCCATTGATGATGGTAAAAATAGTGGATTTAAGTAAAGATGGCCTTAGATAATGGCGTAAATCGTTAACATACATAGTCTCTACGTTTCGCAGGTGGCCCACAACGCCTAACAGGGCGCCCCACCTCAATCTCATGCCCCTCCTCAATCTCATGCCCCTCCTCAGCTTCCAGTCTTCGAACATTCTGACTTTCCACACTCAAACTTGCCCCTGGAGCCCGAGCTACACCACCTTCATGTCTGCACACCTCCACTTGAGAACTCACAGGGTCAAAGTCCAATGCAACATGGTCCCCCTCTACCGTGATACGTGGATTCCTAGCTCCGCCCACCACCACACGTTTCTTACTCCAAACAGAGCCATCCTCCAAATGCACATGACCCTTACCCGTCTTTATCACCCTCTTGGGAGGCAAAAAGGTGCTGCTGCCTTTCTGAACAAACCTAAGATTTTTGATATATACCGTATCTCCTGGCATAACTTGTAACTCCTTCCTCGGCTTCTGGGAAGAGGCCACGGCCTCTTGGCATGCCAAAATATTGCGGTGAATACTCTCTAAGTCCAACTCACATGGACCACCACTACCCAAGGCCAAAGTCCTAAGTGTGGTACCTGCCTTTCTTCCTCTCATAAGTTCAAACGGTGACCTACCCGTGATGACAGATGGAGTTCTGCAATATGCTGCCAGATACTGTGTCAAAACCTCCTGCCAATCCAGACTATTCACCAAGGCCAACTGTATGGCAGCTTTAATAGTACCATTTGCCCTCTCCACAAGACCATTAGCACTAGGATTATACAAAGCAGTGCGATGATGTACGATGGCACATTGATCTAAAAACTCTTTCATGGCCTTGGACGTGAACTGCACTCCGTTGTCTGTTACTAAGCTAGCAGGTATCCCCTCCCTGTCAAACACCTTCCTCAAGAATGCAATAACCGAATCAGTGGTAACATTTCCAAATTCTACTACCTCAATCCACGTGCACTGCAATACATTACAACACACAGCTTAACATTGTCAAGGAGTCTGCGCATGGCATGGAATTGTGACTACAACATCAACGCAAAGGGGAGTGGCACACAGTGTATTCACTGCCACGAATGAAGATCATGTGAATACTTGGTTCATTTTGTCTCATGGGAAGCAGTACATCCACAGCCTTTATCCCAAATTGGAATATGAATGCCCCTGTGTAATTAAATTACCACCATTTGTTTACTGGCTGCTGAACGTGTAATGAGGCCCTACGTTCCTGCCAAAAGGCTTGACTGTTATGTTGGAGTTCTTATCAGTGGTCGAACTGAGCGGGAAGGGTCGGGAGCGGTGTTCCACTACTTTTATTTTTTACTGTTAACAGCTCCACTACTTTTTGCAACCATTTTCACCATTCCGGAACTGTTCTTTGGGAAGTTAAAGCACACTTCTCCATTTTACCACCAGACATCAGTTACAGCTAAACTGAAATCCATTTCAACTCAATTGAATGTCAAACAGCATGACTGCAACCCTTGAAAAATGTGTTGGACGTTGCTGCCTTCCTTCCTACTGAGTCCCCTGCCAAAGCCAGTTCCACTACTTTTGTGGTACACTTCTATCACTGGTTTTTATCATAGTATGAAGGATACCATTAACAGTGGACTGTCTGGCGAGTGGCCTACTGTGGCAATGCCAGGGATATCCAGAAATTGGCCTGCGAAAGCATAGAAAATGGCAGCCACAGAGGGGAAAGGGCAAATTGGGGAGAAAGGTTAAATTAACATTAACGTTTTGTATACATAAGAAAGGGAACGAGGGACTGGGTGGAGTTTGTGAAAGTTTGCATGTCTGTAGAGTCAATATAGAACATCAAAGCATAGTTCTTGTAGGCAGATTCTAGTACTTGTAATGAAGTACTGCAATCAGTCAGTGAGTGGTCACATGATCAGATGTGTGTGGAGACGTGTTTATCCATTAGATGTTAACCATAAACCAGGGGTTTGCAATTTACTGGTCTACACCTGTTTTGTACTACAACTTCCATGATTACTCACCTTTGATATACTGGCTAGGGTTAATGGGACCTAAAAAATCTGGAGAGCCAAAAGGTTGATCCCTGCTGTCAAACTAGAAATTATATTGTGCCTCCTATTGCTATGAATATATGTATATTGGCCCACGCCAAGCTGCTAACAAGCTGCTTATAAACTACACGTGAACAAACTCGCATTGCAAGGTCCTGACCTTAGAAACCATGTAAACTGTCATTTTGGGTCAAGCCGCCATTTTAGGTTTTCTTGCTCTATAAAGTCACCATGTGAGCTAAAATGGTAGCCTATTTAATTCAGAACAGAACTCGATTGTCATGACCTCTGTACAGCTAATGTATAACTTGCCTGCAGGCCACTTGTTAGGGTCATGAGCTGAGACCTTGTCCTTCTGCTGACCTGTGTGCAATGGATTACCTGTCTCACCGAAACTGATCTATAATTGAATGAGAACACCTGTATAACTATATTGTATAAATTAAGTCCTGCATTGTAATGTTAGGCCTAGAGCATGCATTATTACCATTTCTTCTTGTTAATGTATAAACCTAAGATGAACTAGATTTGACCTGGCAAGGGACCCTAGAGCAGTAACTTATTTATGGAATGGTTAACCTGAAGAAAGGCTGGACAACAGGCTGGAAAAATGTATAAAAGCCTGACTGTTTCAATGAATATTTGCACTCACTGAGCACACCGAACCACGCCGGAGTTCGCTGTGTTGTACTGAGGGTCGATAGCTATCTGAATTTTGTTCTGTTCTTTTGTAACTGGATTCAGTATAAAATAAAGTGCTTTATATATTCCTTTGTAACCTGTGTTTGGTGTGTTTCCTTTTTGGTTACCCTGCCTCATATTATTTCCTTGTTTTCACAGTTGGCGCCCGGAATAGGGACCCTCAAGATTGATGCCGGATTATTGAAGGTTGACGCACGCTATCGGACCGGGATCGGACGGTGTGACATAACGGGCCCAACTGAACGAGACGCGACACCTCAACAGCGCTGCACGATCCATCCCCTGGACGATAGCCGTGTGGTCTGAGACGGCATCTTGACGAGGGTCAATTTTTTGAGGCGGGCAGATTTGCCGAAATCACCATACACAAGGTAAAATTTGTTAGGTAAGTCCTTTGTAAACCGATCGGTCCTCCTTAGGTTTGGTCAGGTGAGTCGTTACCCGACTCTTAATTCAACCCTGACAATTTGAATTTGGCACATTGTACCTGCAGACACAATTATTGACCAGGTAACACCGAGTAGTTTAGAAATGCCTGGGAAATTGTCTAGCTGCTTTAAGGCATTATTCCGCAGCGATAGACAATCTTTGGAATTTAGCCATCCGGCACCACAGGAGGGGTCACCGGCATGTGCTATGTACTGTAAGCATGGCATTGGAAGTGTAGTATTTAATAAAATTTGGCACAGACAAACCAGACATGCTTCCGAACTTCAGTGGCCAGTCAATGGTAGTTTTGAGATCCCTCGTATTAAATATTTAGAGTCAGTCTTGTTAAAAAAGAATAAACAAGGTCGGTGTAGCCTGCCAGTCAGCGCTCCCTCAAAACCAGTCATACAATCCAAACTTTACAAGCTTTAGCTTGCTTGGGTGATTAAACCATTACAATGTAAGTGGAAATGTCAGTACAGGTATTTAATCACAAAAGTGGACACTGCACGCCTGTCAGTAAAGGTATTTAATCACAAAAGTGGACACTGCACGCCAACACGTGTTTCAGCCCTCTCCGGGCCATCCTCAGGGCGTATTATTATTGCGATGATAAGTAACTGATAAGAAGCATTTATAAACCATGCCCATTTGCATTTAGACAATAAGTAACCATATTGTTGCGTTTTAGCAAAAAAAGGCACAAGAATGAAATAAATCCATCGCAATTTGAATATAAACATGAGCCAAGTGAAATATATAAAATATATGTATATATACAATGCAAGGGAGGAGAGAAAAAGGTAGACAAGGGTGAAGGGTCAGGGGAGAGAGGAGAGAAAATAATATTAACAAATTAGATGTGAGTTGGTGGTGTACATACACTCATTGTTAAGTTACAAATTACTAACCATTAAAACCCATATATAGAACTGGTTATTAACAAAGCCAGGTTGTTGCATCTTATAGACAGAGTGGACAGTCCATTGATATGGCATACCTGATTTTTGTAAATTGAGAGAGTAACAGAATCTGTCAATCTCCAATGGATGTATTTTCTGGTGCCTTGGAAAATATATGAATATGTGTTGTAGCCTTATAGGTACACTGTGTTCTGGAATAAAGTTGCAACTGCAGCTATGAAATTCTCAAGTGACAGTCTCTACAAAACAGAGGTGTTTGTTCGCTTACCTAAGGTGAGGTAACTTGATTAAAACCCTGTGGGGAGTTTGCTGGATAGTCCTGGCCTCTTGATTATACGAGCAAATTCTGTTTTGACAAATAAGGTACATGAAGGAATGTTGTGAGAAGTGCAGGGTAGGATTTAATAATTGGAAAGATAACTGTTCAACAGAGCGAACGGAGCGCTTACGTTTAAACGCCTAAATGCGTGTGCAGCTCGGCAAATTTCTGCCGGCTGTCTGCAGCTTCCTGGAAGGAATGTGGGTGCGGCTGTGCTAGCCTATAGCTGCTCAGCCAGGCTGTTTAATAGCTATGGTCATGTGACCGTCCTGTTGCTGTTGCCTAGCGACTTAGTAGGTGTCAGGGGAATACTCGGGTTTGTAAGAGAATCTAGCGAAATCTAGCGAAAGCGCTGTAACCGTAATTGATGCAGGTGCTCCTTTACTTACGAGCGTTAGGGGACAGGGGTATGTTTGAACAAGTTCGAGCAGAACTATTTAGATTCTTACATTTGCACAGCTTAGTAAACATAATATGGGATTCGAGAATATGTGATATGTAAATGATTTCACATACCAATTAAATGAAAAGTATCAAATATATGCAAATTAATATACACGCTAGGGCTCCTAAATTGTGTTTAAGTCCTGCTGACTGGGTTGTAATTAGTGATAATATAATTTTCTGGTCAATGTGTTGAAGTTGGGCAAACTAGCCGCATTGGTGTAAAGCTATCGAGAGTTAGAGGTAACAGTGTTGTTGTTTATATATTGGTTTGCTGTGAGAGCGACAATAATGAGATGTAGTTAATAATACATCTTAAAATATACCTAGTTAAGACCAGTTATTCGATAACATAAGGTTTTAATGTTTGGAAAGGTATGATTAATCTAGTTTTTATACTGTTAGCATGGGTCAAGTATATGTAAGAAAGGAATTTGAGTATTAGCCCCCTAATCTACTGGGTTGTCATGAGGGAGGTAAAATACGACAAACAGTCTGAGTCGGTTAGGAATATGGACAGGGCTTTCTCACTCGGTATTCAGAAAATCTATCCTTCTAAAGATCTTCATGTTTCTGATGAGTTTATCGACAAATTGTTAAATGAACGAAGGCCTGGTGCCTCTGCACCACCTCCGTATGTTCCTCTTCCTCCTGCTCTACCTCTTCCTGCTGTTATTCCTGCTCTTCCTGCTCAACCTGTTGTTCCTATTCCTCCGGTTGTTGTTCCTCCACCTGCTCCTCTGCCTCTTCCCATTGCACCAGTAATAGTACCTCCATTGAATTTGCCTGCACCCTCACTCCCAAGTAGTTCTGTACTGCTTGTAGTTGATCAGGGTGCGGGGTCGAGGATTGTTACTCGTAATACTGTTCCTACAGAAAAGAAACAGGATTTGTTTGCATGGGCTAAGCATTGTATGGAGAGAGATGATCGAGCTAATGTTCTTGCCACACTTTCTAATATGGATAATTTTCCTGAGAAAAATGTTTTCATTGAAGGTTTAGGGATTCATTTATGTGTAATGTGGGGTAAATTAAATAATGCAGACCTCCCACAAGGGTTGAGGGACCTGAATACTTTAGCGTTTTCAAGAGACACTGTGGAGAAGGTACATGACCATGTTGAGAGGATATTTGAGTATAGAAAGGAGTTGGAAAGGTTACGGAATGAGGATGACGAAGAAGAAAGTATGTATGTACAGAAACGATTTCTTCCGTGTCGTAAATCGACATCTGAGGAGGTGCGAATTTGTACAAAAGATGCGATTAGATGGATTTCAGACATATCGATAACTCCAGTTGAGGTATATGACACATACATTCAATATACGCTAGAAATGCAGAGGAAAGTGATACAGGTAAAGGTAGAGTACCTGCAGGATGAATGTTTAAAGAGAAAGGTTAGTTGTCCCACAGAGTTATTGAGCATTTATAAGAGAGCTTTTTCACTTGACACTTCTTCAACTGCTTTAGCGCTCGACTTAGCTCTGTTGCTTAGTAAGCGTTCGGAGTTGCCTACATCTCAGTTGCCTATGAGAGAGGTTCCTCCGACATTTGTCCCAAAGGTTGATTATTTGGGACAAGCTTACGGCCAGTGTCCAAGGAAAATCTGAGGGTGCTACCGAGTTTTTTAATCAGTTCGAACAGGTATTCTCGGATTTCAGTGGACAAGACTTAGGCACAGAGTCTGGGAAAAGATTATTTGTGGACAAATTTGTACGTGGATTGCTGCCTGACATCCAGTCACAAATTATGTCTTCTGAGAACGCTTGGCAGGCGAAATCCCAATCAGAAGTACTGCACATGGCTCAGTACTACGAGAACCGTGTCAATAATGAAAAAGATAGAGTAGAGAAGAGAAAAGGTGATTTGAAGACTAAAGTATTGTTACAGCAAATTGTTAGAGGCCCCAGAGGGGATAGTTCGCAGATTAGAGGTCAGTATGTTCCACAAGGGAATGTGCCCTTGGGTCCTGTGAATATTAACCAGTGTGCCTATTGTCGCCAGGAGGGTCATTGGCGTGCACAATGCCCCGTCCTTCGACAGAGGTCGAATAACACATTTGGAAATATGGGTAGACGATCCAGAGGTCGCCCGGGTGTAGGGGGCCCTGGTAGAGGCCAGTTTTCGCAGGATCCCCAACAACCTTTTTCACAGGATAATCAGACTTCGAGTGTGGATACTAGAAACATATTTGATCATCCTTCTGCTGCATATCTATCTGAAGAGCTTCCTTTTGATTTTTGTTTCGTTAGGATTGCCCGAAGCAGGGTTTGGAACCTACACCTATTCCTGTTAATCAGAAAGGTCCCTACGTTGAAATGGTAGTGGGAAGTAGGAAACATCAATTTTTGATAGACACTGGAGCACAGAAGTGCTCCATTGATCATTCTCGGGTTCCAAACATTCCACTGTCAGGGCAAACCAATGTTTCTGTAGGGTTTTCTGGCACACCAGTTGTTTGTCCGGTTTCTTCACCGGTACCTATTTCTTTGGGTCCCTTTACGGACCACTGTCCATTTCTCTTGACTTCGAATTGTGGAGAGAATTTGCTGGGGTTGAATCTGTTGAAGGAATTAAATGCAGTAATTCATTGTTCTTCTGATGAAGTGCGTTTGACGATTTCACCACAGCAATGTTCTGTTTCGCAATTCTTGACTAGACCTTTGCCGCCAGAATTCAGTAATGTACCAGAGTGTTTGTGGGCAGTTGATGACAATGATGTCGGTGTTTTGCAGATTGAGCCTGTTAAAATAGTTTTGAAACATGGAATTAAGCTGCCCCGTATTCCACAGTATAAGATCTCAGTTGAAGGTGAGCGAGCTTTGAAGAACATTGTTTCCGATTTTGTGCATCGGGTGATTGAGGAGATTGCAGGAAGTTTGTGCAATAGTCCGATTTTACCCGTGTACAAAAAAGGTGATAATGCAATTCCATTTTGTTTTATAATTGATTTACGTGCCATTAATAAAGTCGTCGCTCCGCAATTTCCAATTGTGCCAGATGTGACGACAATATTAACCATGATTCCAGCTACGGCTACTCACTTCAGTGTTGTGGACCTAAAGAATGCTTTCTTCAGTATTCCTATACATGAGGATAGTAGATACTTGTTTGCGTTCACCTTAGGGGGACGCTCATTCACATTTACTCGTGCACCTCAAGGTTATACTGAGAGTCCTAGTATTTATAGTAGGGCTTTGAAAGAGCAGCTTGATACCCTTGGATTGCCCCCTACTTGTACGTTGCTTCAATATGTTGATGATATGTTGATGATTTGCTTTTAGCCGCTGACTCTGAGAGCTCTTGTAAAGAGGTCACTGTGTTGTTGCTCATCCATCTAGCTAAGCATGGTCACAAAGCTTCGCTTAAAAAGTTGCAATATTGTTGCCAGGAGGTCGCCTATTTAGGCTATCTCCTGTCAAAGGAGGGAAGAAGATTGACACCTGAAAGAATAAAACACATTTCTGGCATGTCTGTCCCAAATACACAATAGGAAGTTAGAGCCTTGATAGGTATGGCTTCTTACTGTAGGTTATGGATCCCAAACTTCTCACTAGTGATAAAACCGATGTTGGCCTTGATGAAGAAGGGTATTTCTTCGCCATTGCCATGGAATACGGAGCATCAACATTCATTCGAGTTGCTCAAGACTGCATTATGTTCGGCGCCAGTTTTGGGCACACCGAACTATGAGAAGGCCTTTGTGTTGTTTGTGCATGAATGTGATGGATGTGCTTTGGCTGTATTAACGCAGGAACATGGAGGGAAGAATAGGCCATGCGGTTACTACTCTTCCGCCCTTGATCCTGTTGCATGCGCTTTGCCAAGATGTTTGCGCGCTGTCGCTGCTGCGTCTGTAAAACAGAGTGAGGGAATGGTCCTAGGCCATGATTTAACCCTGATGGTGCCTCACTCTGTAGATATTCTATTGAACAAAACCCAAACGCAACACCTCACTTCCGCACGACTGACAAGATATGAATTAATCTTGTTTGCTCCCCACATTCAAATTAGGAGGTGCTGCGTTCTTAATCCGGCTGAACTCCTACCTTTCCCGCAAAATACTGTTTGCGGTGACGAAGAGTCACATGACTGCCTGTATACTACTGAACAAGATACAAAAGGCAGAGTTGATTTGAGGGATACTCCTTTGGATAACCCACAAGGGGAGCTGTTTTGTGATGGCTCCTGCTTCAAACTACTGGATGGTAAATCCACAGCTGCTTATGCAGTCACTACATTGAGTACGGTTGTGGAGACCAAGAGAATTACGCATAACTCTGTGCAGGCCGCAGAGATTATAGCATTGACTCGAGCTTGTGAGCTTTCCGAAGGGCTAACAGTAAACATATATACTGATAGCCAGTATGCCTTTGGGGTGGCTCACAACTTTGGGAGACTTTGGTCAGAGAGAGGGTTTTTAACTTCGCATGGCACCAAGATCCAACATGGCTCCCTGATAGTACAATTGCTTTCAGCGCTTGCGCTCCCTAGTCAGTTAGCAATCATTAAGTGCGCAGCACATCGCAAGATTATAGATGATGTAGGGAAAGGGAATGCTTTCGCTGATCAAATAGCTAGACAAACTGCCTCTGATCTCTTCACGGAGATGTATGTTTCAAGGGAGACTGTAGATGCCTATGCAATGGATGAGGGTGTTGGGTCTGTACGGGATATCCAAGCCGATGCCACATTAGAAGAATCCAAGAGGTGGGCTGAGGGCTTGGGGAAACTCGATGATGATGGGTGTTGGGTGGACATGGTTGAAGGGAAATGGTTGCTTCCTAATGCCTACATAGTAATGATGGTTACCATGGTACACGGTCCCACACATGTGTGCGCTCAACAGATCACGAGAATGTTAGAGAAAGTCTGGGTAAATGATAAGATTTCAAAAATTGCCCAGCATTATGTCCAAAATTGCATGATTTGCCCACAACACAATGTGGGAAAGGGGACATCAACTCCAAGAGGTAGCTTTGGGCCTCCTTCTGTCCCGTTTGAAGTGATTCACTTTGACTTTATTGAAATGGAGCGATGTAACAATCTAAAATATGTCCTTGTGGTCATTTGCGCCTTTAGTAAGTGGGTCGAGGCTTTCCCTGTTAAAGACGATACAGCCATGACCACTGCAAAGACCATGTTAAAGGAATTCTTCCCACGGTTTGGTTTGCCGAGAGTTATCTGGTCGATTAATGGTCCGCATTTTATCGCTGCTGTAATTCTACAGATATGTACGGCATTGCAAATTGACAAACGATTCCATTCGGCCAGACATGCTCAGAGTGCCGGATTAGTGGAAAGACACAATGGTATCATAAAAAACAAGCTCGCTAAGACTTGTGCCGGCACCAAACTAAAATGGCCGGACGCCTTACCGATCGTGTTACTTTCAATGCGGACAACCTCTCAAACTAAGACTGGGCTCTCTCCCTTTGAGGTGGTAATGGGGAGACCTGCTAATATTTGGGGTTTGCCTAAAAGCTGCGCATTGCGCGATGTAGAAAATGTACTTCTCTCCGACTATTGTAACCAATTGACTAAAAACTTGTTTTCAATTTATCACCAGGTGCGAGAGGGATTGCCGGTGAGGTACGAGGGCCCCGGGCACAGTCTACGACCAGGGGATTGGATCCTCGTTAAATCCTTCGATAGAGCGTCTTGCCTCGCACCACGTTGGAGGGGCCCCTACCAGGTGCTCCTGGTCACTCAGACTGCGATGCGGGTAGGAGGACGTCGCCACTGGATCCACGGCAGCCACACCAAACGGATCCCACACCCAGTGTCATACGATACAGAAGACGCAGAACCCCTTTCCGACATTGAAACCAACGTACCCAAAATGGCAGACGGTGGAGAGAGAGAGTATCGGAGGCCGTTCCGGAAGTTGTAAGGCCCGAAAAAACAGTCATCTTGCCTCCTTGCTCTCCCACTGCATCGTTTGTGGATCATCCATCTTCTGATCCAACTTCCGTTCACTCGCCACCTCCTGTGGGAAGTGACGACATCCTGTCTGCTGATTCTTTTGCACCGGAAACTGTGAAGTATAATCTCCGCCCAAGGAGATAGGTTTGCAATACGGCTCTTGCTGTACAATTGAAAGAATTTGAGGGCTTGCCTTTTTTTGGCCCAATTGCATAAAGGGTTCTGCTGGCTAAGGGTTGTGGGAAAAGACATTAAGAAGACGCGCGACCGGAGTCGCCAGCAAACGAACAATTGGTGTTTCTCGATTGAAGACGACAATGCCCGCATCCGCTACCGTTCGTACTGAACTTTTGGACAAAAATGTGACTAGGAGAGACAATGAGCAGATATGTATGGGGGCCCCGAAAACATTTTGTTGTCTACTGGTGATAATCACGGGACTTTTTAGTAACTGTTGGTTGTGGGTTTTGGTATTTGGAGAGAATGTACCCTTTGAATGATTTCCTACCTGTTGAAAATATAACTGTTGTTCCCACTTCTTCTGTGCAACGACGTACCTTGTCACCTAGAGATCTTTTGCATAGACGGAATTATCAAAATAACACTCTTCTTCTAATTATGAATGCTACCCATGCAATCTTTAACAGAACCAATTGTTGGGTCTGCTCACATTTACCGCAACATGGGGATAAGGGGCTAGGTTGGTATATTCACCCTTTACCTTTGACAACTGCTTGTTATGCTTCACTTAGAGCACTGTTCTTTGGCCGATGGAACGATAGCATCTCAGGGAACTTTGATGGCACTAATTTGAATAGTTTTGAGAAACGTGTTCTGACTCCCCTGGAATGCTCGCTTTTCGCAAATAGGAGTAAGCTCAATATTGCTTCTATTAGGCCTTCTGATAGACTGTTTCGTCCTTTCCAATCTTTGATTTCCTTTAAAAAGGCTCCGATAGGCAATAAGGATGCCGTGCCTCCTTCTTATACTGTTAACCATAGCCCCGATTCAGTTTCTTTCTGCATACAGAGGAATGGCACCCGGTCAATGGGAGATTTTAAAGGTTGTGCCAACGTTGCAAATTTGACTGGGGAAGACAGACCTTTGTATGTAGGCGAACCTATCTATTTTGTTTGCAGTAATGTAGCATTTCCATGGTTGCCCAGGGATTGGCAGGGAACATGTTATCTAGGAATCCTGTTTCCTGGGGTGTTTATAGCAAGTACTGTAGAGGTTTCGAAGGCTCGTCCACGGCGGGACGAGAATGGCGACACTCCAGCACAGGTTTTAGGAGATGTAGCGAAATCATTCCTTCCATTCTTTGGGCAGATAGCGAATTCAGAGGATATCAGGAAACTAGCGAGAGTACTGGAGAGAACCATCAACCGGACCACAGATATACTCTATAATATGACTTTAGAGCAGAAAGCGATCAGATTGGTATGCTTCAGTACCGGATGGCATTAGATGTCATTCTGGCCGAACGTGGTGGAGTATGTAAACTAGTGGGGTCCGCTTGCTGTGTTTTTGTACCGGATTCCTCCCCAACTATTTTTAAGGCAATAGAGAATCTGCACATTCTTAGTTCAGAAGTGCATGTTCCCGAGGGAAATTGGGATCTTAGCGCTTGGTTCTGGGACTTCTTGCGGTCTTGGGGTTGGAAAGTGCTTTCAGTCTTGCTGATTATTTTGGGAATTCTGCTATTTCTTTTTTGTTGTATCCAATGTCTACCAAGTATATGTTCAATGCTAGGGGGATGTTGCGCTCAGGCGATAGGTACAATAGGACATAAAGTGTATGCCCAGGATAAACCCTCTAAGGAGTATGTACTGAAAGAGTTCTTAGTAAGAGATCTAATGGCGATAGATATTTCTGACAGCTATTCAGGGTGTATGGACGATGACACATGGAGTTATTTGCAGGGAGATCATAAGTAGTTTAGCACTTGGCATAGGCCAAAAGGAGGGTTTGTCAAACTAGAAATTATATTGTGCCTCCTATTGCTATGAATATATGTATATTGGCCTACGCCAAGCTGCTAACAAGCTGCTTATAAACTACATGTGAATAAACTCGCATTGCAAGGTCCTGACCTTAGAAACCATGTAAACTGTCATTTTTGGTCAAGCCGCCATTTTAGGTTTTCTTGCTCTATAAAGTCACCATGTGAGCTAAAATGGTAGCCTATGTTATTCAGAACAGAACTCGATTGTCATGACCTCTGTACAGCTAATGTATAACTTGCCTGCAGGCCACTTGTTAGGGTCATGAGCTGAGACCATGTCCTTCTGCTGACCTGTGTGCAATGGATTACCTGTATCACCGAAACTGATCTATAATTGAATGAGAACACCTGCTTAACTATATTGTATAAATTAAGTCCCGCATTGTAATGTTAGGCCTAGAGCATACATTATTACCATTTCTTCTTGTTAATGTATAAACCTAAGATGAACTAGATTTGACCTGGCAAGGGACCCTAGAGCAGTAACTTATTTATGGAATGGTTAACCTGAAGAAAGGCTGGACAACAGGCTGGAAAAATGTACAAAAGCCTGACTGTTTCAATGAATATTTGCACTCACTGAGCACACCGAATCACGCCGGAGTTCGCTGTGTTGTACTGAGGGTTGATAGCTATCTGAATTTTGTTCTGTTCTTTTGTAACTGGATTCAGTATAAAATAAAGTGCTTTGTATGTTCCTTTGTAACCTGTGTTTGGTGTGTTTCCTTTTTGGTTACCCTGCCTCATATTATTTCCTTGTTTTCACACTGCCATAACTGGAGAGTCCAGAGTGGATTGTGTGAACGGCAAATTAGTTAATTATCTCCTTTTCATCATAACTAACAATGGGAGCTAGAGTAAATGGACAGTACTGTTTACAGGGATTTTGTTATATTGTGTATTATTACATTATGTAAAATGTTTACTTTCCAAATGGTACATGTCAGCATTCAATGCAATACTTAACCAGATTTATACATCCAAAGCTGTTTGTTGGTGCTCAGACTGGGCCCCCTGCCCAGGCTGTTGTATTATGATATGATAGAATGTCTAAGATGTATATAGGGAGCTCCTTAGTGAAGCACAGGCAGCTGCTGCAGCCTGATTGTGGAGAGGGGCATTTGAATGAACCTTAATAAAGAAGACAAATCTATATGGTAGTGGACTTATCTGATTATTGGATATTACATTTGGCGACAAGCTGGGGCTTGCCCCTTTCCCCATCGTCAGCTTCCCATCTGTGGATTTACTGCTGTTTTTGCCCTCTACTTTCCTTTCTAATGTTGCCAGTTTGGATTTCTGCCTTAACTCTGTGGCGTCTTGTTATCCTAGTGTATCTCTGCCATTTAGGCACCACCTGCATTCGGTCCCTGGCTTTTATCTGTGTTCCTTCTACGTTCTGCTTATCTGAACTCATCTTGGCATCCAGTATCCAGGCTGTTGTAAACCCTGTGCTAGCAGTGCCCTGTGTTGTGACACCCGCAATGAGAGTCTCTTCTTGCACTACGTTGCTATTGGCGCACCATAGTCCCTTATTCCGGTCTTGCAGCATCCAGTGGGATGTTCCGTGGGTGTGTGCGTCGCTGGAGCAAAGAAGGAATAAGGGACACTTCGACATGCACGTCAGTCGTCCACGCGGAAGCATGCATCGCATTTAGAGCACCATCTGGAGGTCCATTGTTATTGTTCCGGGCCATGGCAGTGCTTTTGATAAGTTACTTCCTGTGTCCATTAGGTGCGTCCTCATACTGATATTAAGGGCCGCAGCGGTGATCACCAGGAATGATTGTTTATGCCTGCAACGTGTGAGCGATAGAGAAGCTGCCCTGGATCAACAGGAGCGACGGTCATCATTTCTGTTAGATCCGTCCTACTGGCACTGTACATTCCTTCAGGCACATTATCCCTGCTAGTCCACTACAAGTGTGTGCATCCCACCCTGCAGCACTTTGATTTCTTCCCCTGACTGTGATTTGACCTTAGTACATGCATAACCCCAATAGTTCTGTGTCACATTATTCAACCTTTGATAATCTTAACACTGCTCTGTATTGGATTTTTCTTCTCTACACAAATACTGTCTCAATATTTAGGATTTGTATTGTACTTGGGGGGAGGTGGGAAATGAGTGCTTTACCGTTTCAATTTTTGCCTAAGCCAGGACAGCCTCTAATTAAGTGGGATGTCTGGAAAGAAGACTTTTTGGACTATGTTATGGCAGTACAGGGGCCCAAAAAGACGCAGAGCCTTGCTCATGCATAGTTTGGATTTTGAGGGTAGACATATTTAAAAAGGTTTGCCTGATCTTAATGTCCCTGCGGCTAGTGATGGGGAATTGGCAGATATTCCAAATGCCTTTGATGGCATCATTAAAAAGATGGACAAACATTATGAAAAAAACTTTAGCATTGTACTACAAAGGTACAATTATTCAACCAGGGATCAATTAGAAGCAGAATCTGTGGAGGTGTTTATTACTGCACTGCAGGAACAGGCTAACAATTGTAAATTTGGCACAACATGTGATGAAAGACTGAGCTATCAATCAATTCATGCTCAAGATCAAGAAGAACAAAATAAGAGAGGAGATATGGACTAAGGGTAAACCCTCATTCGAGGAAGCGTTAGATATTACCAAACACATAGAGCATACCATGGCCTGTATTAAAGAACTTGAGGTGAAATTACCCACCAATGAGGCAATGCGGTCACTACAGGTCACCAGAATGTACCCATTAAGAAAGCCAGTAGTGTTAAAAGCAAAAGTGACAAGGGTGGTGAACATGGCAAGCCAAGGGAAGCGGTTCAGAGCTTGCTTTCCACACTATGCCAAAATGTAGATTTCCCGTCCCTGACTGTTGTTTGGCTACGTGTAGCAAGAAAGGCCATTTTGAAAGATGCTGCAGAAATGTAACCAAAGGTGTTACAAAAGAGATCAATGTGGGTCAGGAGTGTGAAAGCAGTGAGGATTGTGTTGAAATACGTGAGGAAGGTGGGACTTGGTCAGTGAGTGAGGTGGGCGCAAACCGCTTTCCAACATTCTAGTTGGTAATAATTTGGTAGAGATGCTGGTGGGCTCTGGGTCTGATTATTATAGCATTGATCACAAGGTATGGAAAGAGTCATACAAGGGAATGCTTCTGCTACGACTGCAAGTCAAAGCCAGTGCATATGGGGGTATACCCATTGAATTTGTAGGTTTCTTCAAGACTGAGTTGCAGTGGTGTGACCAAAAGGTAAAGGCTGATGTACATGTCTCAAAGAGAGGGGGCAACCTATTGGGTTGGATTGAATAAACTAAATTAGCGATTATTATCAATTAAAGAGTACCTAGGCATATAGCTGTTGTTTCCATGGATGTTCCCAGATTGGGAAACACGTTCGCAAGAGTGTTTGAAGAGAAAATAGGTTGTTTAAAAGGTTTTTCCTACAGAATTACACTGAAGTGGAATTATGTAACTGTCACAGCTAAGGCTTGATGTGTTCCCAAAGCTCTTAGAGAAGAAGTCTCCAAGGAAATGAAAAAGTTATTAACACAAGGAATAATTGAAGAAGTGGAGGCTTCAGGGGGGTTTTTGGCAGTGGTGGTAGTGTGAAAGGGGACTAGAAATGTCAGATTGTGTGTCGACATGCATGCGTTGAATAAATGTGTAGTTGTTGTCAAGTTTCCCCTACCCAACATAGGGGAAATGGCAGGTAGGATGGCAGGTGCCAAATACTTTAGTACGTTGGACCTCACATCAGCCTATCATCAAGTCAATTCACATCCTGCTTCCAGAAACCTTACTATATTTGTCACATAGGAGGGCACATTTAGGTACAAAAAGATACTTTTTGGCCCTGTGTCAACTGCGGAATATTTTCAAAGGTTGATGCATGAACTGTTTAGTGAGGTCCAAGGAGTGTGGTAGTTTGAAGATGATATTTTGATCACAGGAGGTTCACTAGAAGAACATGACCAGAGATTGCTCATGGTGCTATGTACGTTAGACTGGGTTGGCTTAACACTGAAGAAGAATAAATGTAAATTCAGAGTAATGAAATTGATTACATAGGCCACAAGCTCAATGGACAAAGAGTTTCCCCCAAAGAGAGCTTAGTGCATGCCATAATGAACATCGAAGCGCCCCGTGACAAGCAAGGTATACTATCTTTTCTTGGATTAGTAGAGTATTATGCAAAGTTTGCTAATGGATTTGCTGACAAGTCTAAGACTATAAGGGGACTGTGTAAAAAAGATGCACCCTTTGAGTGGTCTAGAGAATGTAAAATAAATCTCTAGAACATTAAAAAATGTATCATAAATGCCCCGGTGGTGAGTAACTTTGATTCCATATTCCAAGGCACTCACTTCCTGTCCCGAGCCCCATCCACACAGCTTCCATCTGCCTGGAGGAGCAGGAGCTCCCGTGACTGCTGGAGCTGTTCCTTTGCCACCAGGAGGGCCTGGGCATCATCTAGATGATGCAAGGTAGGCCCCAGGACACATGCCAAAGACTATTGTGCTCTGTCACGCTTGACTGCGCATTTTGATCCTAATAAGCCTATTATTATCTCGCAAGCATCCCGATCTCCGACACTGTGTCGGATAGCTGGCTCTGTGCTACCATCCTACTACTTTTGCACAAATGGATCCGTGCCACCATTGCAGGCCACAAGGCTCTGCTGCTACAAGATGGCCGCCCGTATAGTTGATCCTGCATCACTGCTCCACCCCTCAGTCAGGATCTGCCCCTGTGTGTGATTGGCTGGGAGTTCTGTTATCCTTCTAATCCCTTTGCCGAGCAGGCAATAAGCCAGCCCACCTTCGAGGCACAGATTCCAAGGCACTTCCGGTCCCGAGCCTGTCTAGAGCTGACAGAGGCCAGGGCCAGGATCTCTGCCCGTTCGGTTCTCTAATATTTCTGCATGCCCAAACTTAGCCTGCCCGGACTACCTCTACATGGTAAGCTCCCTGCTGGCTCACCAGCATGTCTTTACTTGTAATGCTGAACTTACCGCTACAATTTGTATCCTTACTAATAAGACCTTGATTCTAAACATCCACCTCTGACTTAGCCCCACGGCAATGCCACATCACAGCAGCTACACATTATTGCTCGGCCCTGACCGCCAATGTACTCTGCTCCATGTCCTGCGTATCTAAACTGTGTATACAAGTGATATCTTACCTATTACTACTAGCACCTATATGATCTGCTTAAACATTACCCTGTCTGACTTTTGCACCTGTATGCCTACATTGTAGCATTACAAAAACATTACAAAAATTGTATTACCGCCTGCTTAGCTCTGTAACTACACCGACCACTTACCCTGTTGTGCTTGATTCATGTTCCTAGCCTACAACGCGGCAGCAAAAACGCCCCCCACATTCTGATTGTCCATTTGTATTAATGTCCGTTTACTGCTCTTTTAAACTCACCTGAGTCACTGCTTACCTCTGTATCTTGAGAGGCCATTTAGTGCTTTTTTTCGCCTATCAGTGCAACTTGAATGCCCTTTTGTATTACTACCTGATTACGGCCTGGTCACTGTTGTTAAACTCCAGGCATAGCTCCCGTGCCCATTGATTGACTCAGCCTACAGCTGAAATGTGATTATTGATTCATCCGATTGCTCTTGTGCACCCAATGTTTTAGCCCACAGCTGAAGTGTCACAATTGAAGTGTGCCCACTGATTTAGTATGTGGCCATTGTCTCAGCCTACAGCTGAAGTGTGCCTATTGTTTTAGTTCACAATTGAAGTGCCCACTGATTTAGTACGTGCCTAGTGTCTCAGCCTACAGCTGAAGTGTGCCTATTGTCTTAGTTCACAATTGAAGTGTGCCCACTGATTTAGTATGTGCCTATTGTCTCAGCCTACAGCTGAAGTGTGCCTATTGTTTTAGCTCACAATTGAAGTGTGCCCACTGATTTAGTATGTGCCTATTGTCTCAGCCTACAGCTGAAGTGTGCCTATTGATTTAGCTCACAGTTGAAGTGTGCCCACTGATTTAGTATGTGCCTATTGTCTCAGCCTACAGCTGAAGTGTGCCTATTGTTTTAGCCCACAGTTGAAGTGTGCCCATTAATTCAGCTTATATATATAAGCTATAATAATAGGCGTGCCTACTAAACTAGCCTACTGCACACCTGCTCCTACTGAACTAAATCACTGCCTGTCCACAGGCCACTGTAGTGTACAACCATTATCTTATCAATATCCTATCCCTATCAAACATGCACACCATCACATACAGCTTGCAAACTCTCACCATCTTACTCATTTCTAGTCTTCTTGGGTATTGTGACTGGCTCGCTTCCCAATGGTTCTCTATCCCCACCCAACCCAACCATAATGTCATTAGATTGACCTCCCATCTCAGGCCAATCCAACCCTTCAACTATACTGAGAATACATGCAAGTATCCCTTGCACTATAAATCAAAGGAACTCCAGACTCCGATCTAGAATATCCAAACTGTACGAACCCCTCACGAGATCTCTCCTCCCAATTAACAAAAGAATAAACAAGAACCTTTTCACCCATGGGAAGGGCATTAATGCCAATATGGCCAACCATAACCATGATAGCCACACTATCTCTCCTATTTTGCATGACACCATGAAACAGCATACTTTGCACAAACTAACTAGCCCAATCTTTGCCTCAGCCACTACCGAGGCTCACCTAATCAAAGGAGCTCTTTTAAATGCTAGGTCCTTGGTTGCACATACAATGGACATCGCCGACCTTATACTGGCAGATAACTCGGACTTCCTGGCCATCTCTGAATCATGGCTACATGATGCGGCAGGACCACTGTTATCGTTAGCTGTCCCAGACGGCTACACAATATCCAGACACGACAGAGACAAAACACGAGGTGGAGGAATTGCCATTATATCTAAAACAAGCCTTGCTCTGAGACCTGCTCCCCACAAATTATGCAATCTTGTGAAGTCCTCACCGTTAACTCCCTCTAATCAACTCTCAGTTCCTCACCATACACCTAATCTATAGACCTCCTGGCACATTGGGAACATTTGAGGAAGATTTCTACAATCTATTACCCAACAACCTGAAAACGACCATTCAACTACTACTACTTGGCAACCTCAATCTAGGATTTAACGACCCGCTAGATAAACATGCCTTAAACATAGCCAATATTTTGTCCGAACTCGGACTATACCAAAGAATTAACAAACCTACCCGCAACAAAGGGCGAACTCTGGACTGGGTGGCTGACTACAATTGTACGGCCAACATCACTTCTATCTCCCCGCAACTGTGGACGGACCACTTCCTTGTGTCTTTCACACTGTCTACCATTAGACCACTCCCACTGGTCACTCCTATTGCCCCACCTTGCTTAACAAGGAACAAAAAGAATATTACATTGGACAATGTAATCCCAGCCATTCTGCCAACCCTTAACTCACTGGCAGACCACTTGGATCCAAGTACATTGGTCAACGAGTATAATAAAGTTATGGTAACTACACTTGACAAAATTGCTCCACTCAAACTTAGACTTAGTAAGCCCAAACTCCACCCAAACAAGTGGTTTACCCCCAATTAAGGGACCTACGATTATTAGAGAGGAATAGCAAAACCACCTGGAGACTTTTCCCGTCAGTTAAACAACAAGGCCAAACTAAACAAAATATCAGCCCAATATAAAAAGGAAATATGCCTGGCTAAACACAACTCTTACAACAAATGTATATCTAATGACAATTCCAGCATGAAGGAATTGTTCACTATACTAAAGGAATTAGAGTCACGTATTCCCACACCTGATTTCTGTATCAAATATAAAACATGGTTCTCAGAAATCCAACAGGCACTTTCCAATAAAGTAACCACTCTACAGAAGAAAATAGCCAAAAAAAGCTTCCCTCAACTTATTACCGGAGCTGAATAACTCAGCCCCCTGCTCCACTGAGACACCATCTGACCAACTGGCTAGATTCTACTTTACTAAAACAACTACGCTTGAGGTAGAAAAAGTTATTATGTCACTAAAGCCCTCCAATAGTCAGGGTGACCTTTGACCAGCACAGATTATAAAAGACGCTGCAAGAGATCTTGCGCCTTTTATTTCCAAACTTGCCAATGCCTCATTCTCTTTGGGTATCATTCACACCAACTTAAAACAATCCTGGGTGCTCCCATTGCTAAAGAAGCAAACATTAGACCCTTTAATTCTTACTAACTACTGTCCCATCACAACGGTATCCTTCTTGTTCAAAATACTGGATAAGATTGCTTACACTCAGATCCAAAAATATCTGGATCTTCACAATCTCCTGGGAGCAAGACAATCAGGCTTCTGCCCCCTGCATGGAACGGAAACCGCCCTCATCGACTTGAAATCCCAGATCGATGAGCTAAGAGACAAAGGCAAATCGGCTCTCCTCCTACTACTAGACCTCTCAGCCGCATTCGACCGCCTGCACTCGGCGGCCCATTTTTCCACAGAGGCCATCAAATGGATTGAATCATTCCTGAGCGACAGAACCATGAGGGTCTTCTCCCCGTCAGCAGCGGCGGACCCTATTCCAATAAGGTGCGGCGTCCCCCAGGGCTCATGTGTCTCTCCCACATTATACAAAATATTCACCAAGCCCCTGTTTGATGATCTGGACCTTCTGGGTATCACCTACACTAACTATGCAGATGATACTCAGATTCTCCTCCCACTTTACGGGGATTATGACAAGGATTTGGCATTGATGAATAGAGTGTATCTCTTCATGCAGGCATGGATGGCTACCCACGGTCTATGCCTGAATGATGACAAGACTGAGCTTCTTATCTTGGGCACCCACTCTAACCTAAAGAAATTAGGCCAGGAGTACTCATCCTTTACTATTGATGGGAACCTCATCAAGGTGGCCAAGGAGGTAAAGACCCTCGGCTTCTACCTTGACTCTACCCTCTCCTTCGACAAACAGGTGAAATCAATGGCCTCGGCCACCGCTTACACCTGTAAGTTCATTAGATCAGGCAAACCCTTTTAGTCGATGACAATTGCATGATTTTAGCTAGAGCCTTGATTCTTTCTAGGCTAGATTTCTGCAACACTCTTTACATTGGCACCAATAAATCAATCATTCAAAGGATACAAATCCTCCAAAATAACGCCCTAAGGGCTGCACTTGGTGTGACCAGAAGGTCACATATCTCAGTGACTAGGCGCCAAAAGAACTGGCTCTCGACCCAAAACAAAATGTTCCTAAAAACGGCTTCCCTCACCTATAAAGCACTCAACAATGCTGCCCCCAGCTATCTCATGGATAGATTCAACGGGAGAACATCTATCAGACCTTTGAGACTCAACAACAGAATTGCCTCACCATTCCCAGATTCAGACACACTAAGGTAGGTGGCAATAGCTTTTCTGTGAAAGCTGCCAAACTTTGGAACTCTCTGCCACACCCACTCAGGGAAGATCAACCATACTTGAATTTTAGAGGTAACTACATCAACTTGCTCAAATCTACCGACCGGTAGGCCTGGCTACCTAGTCCTCGGTAGTATGTATGTATAGTCAACCTAATATCTTTAACCTAAAGTCTGCTGTATATAGATCTCACTCTGTGTGTAATCTGATAATCTGCCGTACCCTTCTCTATATCATGCATTACTGTTTAACTTGTACATACATTGTACCCTTGCCTATGTTTGTAACCTATATTTTAAGCTTTACATCTGTCGTAATCTGCTGCGCCCTGATACCCCTTGGTCTGGTGCGCATTAAAAATGAATAAACAAACAAACATATGTGAAACCTTGGTGCGTACTGATGCCAGTAATACCAGGCTTGGTGCTGTTTAACTGCAGGTACAGGAGGGCTTGAAAAGGTTATAGTGCATGCTTCTAGATGTGTGAAGGGAGTTGAGGGGAAATACTCTGTTATTGAGAAAGAGTCCCTATGCGTTTAACTGCAGAGGTTTAGATGCCATGTTGAGAAGAATACTCAGTTGGGTTACTGCTTTGCAAGGACACCAATTTGTGATACAACTAATTTCTGGGAAAGATAATGTCATGGCTGATTTCTTTTCTAGATATGAAAGTTGTCAGGTTGATGGAGAAAATGACACGGGCGAGGAGTTGGAAGGTGAGGTATTTTGGACATGAGGTCCCTCCATTTGTGAAGCTGAAATTGAAGGAGGCAGAGTGTTACAATACTAAATTGCACAAAGTAATGGAATTTGTGCAACATAATTGGACTAATTGCACCGTGGATGGTAGTTTGAATGCATTTCATAAAGTCATAGATGAACTAAGTGTTGAAGGAGGATTATTGTTCAGGTCTAGTAGAGTGATTCCCCAGAAGGTATCAGGTGCAAATTATTAGAGGTTGGTCACGAAGGACACTTAAGCATGTCCAAGACCAAGGGATGGCTAAGGGCTGATAACTGGTGACCAGAGTTGGACAGTCAGGTGGAGAACCTATTAAAGAATTGTGATGTCTGTAAACAATCTGACAAGACGTTGAGGTGTAACACCCAATCATTTAGACCGATTGAATTTTCAGACAAGCCTGGGGAATGTGTAGCCGTTGATATATTAAGACCAATAATAGGATCTAATGTAATAAGAAAATATATCATAGTTTTAATGGATATGTTCTCCAAATGGGTAGAGACATGCATGTAACGGAAGCAGACACATGCCCTGTTGAATAATTTTTGGATAGTATACTCCAGACAGAGGGCTTCCCCAGCTAAATATTATCTGATAACGGGGTGCTGTTTACTTCTCGTACAATGAAGCAATTTCTGACAAACATTGGAGTTGTTCACATCAAGTCATCATCGCTCTTCCATCTCAAAACCAATGGGATGGTTGAGAGGTCCAACAGCACCATAATGCAGGGCATCCGCATGGCGTTCAATGAAGGCAAAGTCTGGGAAGATGAAGTTACCAAAGGAGTACATGCTTACAGATTTGCTCCCCAAGCAACAACAAGTTTGGTACCATTCGAAGTTCTTAGGAGGAGAAAAGCTCTCCCTGAAGTGTGTCTACTATGGCTGGGGAGGTCCAGGTTTCTAGAATGGGACCATGAGGCTTAAGAGAAAGGGTGGAGAGCAAAACGGAACGTATGAAGAGAAGGTATGATTCCTGAAAGAGGACAAGACTGGTAAGAGCGTCTGAAAGGGATAGTGTCTGGATTCGCAAGCCTCGTTTGGTGCAGAAGAAAGAAAGAAGCTATGAAGGGCTTGTAGTAGTCAAATAGGAATTGTGTGGGGCATTTGTTCTGGAGGATGGTAGAATGTTCAATAAAGCCATGGTTGCATGCAAGAGAGGATTTTTCATTCTGCCCTCTGTTAGTAAAAGGAGGGAGATGTGTTATATTGTGTATTACTACATTATGTAAAATGTTTACTTTCAAAATGGTATATCCCAGCAGTCAATGCAATATTTATACAGATGTATACATTCAAAGCTGTTTGTTGATGTTCAGACTGGGCCTCCTGCCCAGGCTGTTGTATTATGATATGTTAAAATGTCACAGCTGTATATAAAGAGCTCCTTGGTGAAGCACAGGCAGTTGCTGCAGCCTGATTGCAGAGAGGGGCATTTGAATGAACCTTGATAAAGAAGCCACATCTATATGGTGGTGGACTTCCCCGGTTCTTGGATATCACAGCTTTGCCTCGAAGCAGAGCTTAAACCCAAAATATGGTGTGCCAAAACTCAACATGTTCAATTGCCCTGTTCTTCCATGCAGAAATCTGGCGCTGCTGCACTTTTGCAACCCTTAAAGCTCCCCTCTCTTCTGGCACTGTCACCTGAAAATGTTAAATGGGAACGGGAACCTTTGCAAGTGGAGCTGAACTTTTCTGTTGACATTGCATGTTGTTTCAGGATGCTTGGAATGTGGACACTACCAGCAGCAGTCATTACTATGGATAATGTGCAAATTAAACTATAATACTCCAGGGGGTGAGCTCTCCAGGGCGGTAATAGCCCTTGTGTCAAGTTGAGTTTCACGAGATCCAAAGGTGCCGTAGCCACCCACAAAAACCTGCCAGTGAATGTTTTTGGTCTCCATCACTGTTTCTCTGCAATCCCCTGCTTTGTCCTGCATTGTTTCCTGCTAGGTGGATGTATTGGCTTATATCACTGTTCTTTCATTTCTCCCTCATTCTCTGCATTTTTCCTCTAGGCAAGTGATCCTGGGTGTGCTTGCAGATGGCTTGTGGTGTCCACTAGTCCTTTCTCCTCTTTTCTAGGTTGCCTCTTACTCTGTGATCACTACTGTTGGCTTGCTGTGTCCACTAAGCCTTTCTTCTCTTCTCTAGGTTCACTCTTAGTCTGTGAGCATTACTGTTGCCCTCCAGCCCTTTTCCTCTCTAGGTTGAGCTGAGCCTGCTCCGCTCCCACCGTTGTCTCCACTCACTGCCTGTTGCTGCCCTTGTTACTTGTCTCTGCCTGAGCTCTGTCGTTGCCTGTTGTTCCCTCTGTTTACCCCCCTTTTTTCCCATATCCCATCCTTGTGCACCCCATGTGGCATAGCTCTTTGCAGCGTTCTCTTCTCCTACTTTCGTCATCCCTTTCTCTTTCCTCTATCTACCTCACCCCTTTGGTCCTCCAGATCTCTACCTTTCCGCTAACTTTCAGTGTTATGTGGATGACACAAAGCTCTCATTTAGGCTACCCTCAGCCTCCTCCCCCTCCTCCTTCAGGCATGGTGCGCCTCTAACAATCTCTGCCTTAATGCCAGTCAGACTGAGATCCTTCTCATTAGGACCCCTGTTTGCTCTTTTCCTCTCTCACTCTGACCACCCTCCTTGGGCCCTCTGCCCTCACCCTCTTGTGAGGCAAAAACCTTGGGGTCATCTTTAACTCCACACGCTCCTTTCCACACATCATAGACCTTGCCAAGAAGAGCCATTTCCAGCTGTATCTCCTCAGAGGTATTCTCCCTTTTCCCACCTTCCCCCAGAAGCTCACTGTCTCCAGAGCCCTGGTTCTCTCTAGGCTGGACTACTGCAACAGCCTCTTTCTCAATCTGCTTAGCTCTACTCTTCGCCCTCTTCAATTCGCCCAGAACAGGACCGCAAGACTTATCCTTGGCTTCAAGCACAGGGACTGCATCTCTCTGGCCCTGCAATCCCTCCATTGGCTACCGATGGCTGCAAGGATCAAGTTTAAGACCCTCTGCATTGTCCAGAAGACTTTCTGGGGCCGTGGCCCTCACTACCTTCAACTCTCTCTTCCTAAGTAACTAGAGCCCTCCGTTCGTCTACTTCTAATACTCTGCGGTTGAGTCCCTTCTCCAAGCAGAGAATGGGGCGGGGAGATCTCTCTCCTCTGCAGGTGCCTCCTTCTGAAATGGCCTCCCTGCCATTCTCCGCCTTGAGCCGGATCTCCTTAAGATCCGGAAGCTCCTCAAGACCTTACTTTTCTCCTCTTCTTTCCCGCTCCCTCTCCCTTGTTAACCTTCCATTGCTCCTGCTCTGTCTGCTGACTGGCTGCTTGGCGTCCTCTGAGTCTTACAGGACACCAGTGTTCCCCTGACGAGCCCCCCTGCACTTGGCACCTGGCCTACCTTGCACTGCCACCTGGCTAACGGGTTCTATGTGATTACAGAGAATACATAACAGAGACTGCTTTTCCAGCTAGAACAATAACAGTGAAAAAATATCGAAATATTTTTTTGGGGCGGTCCCCCCAAGCCCATCGTTTCTCTATCTGCTAAAACCAACCCCAAACCCATTCCCACCCGTTTTACCCTTTACCCCACCCCATATGTATTTTTTTTATTCAATGCTTTTTGCTCTGTTTTTGTATTCTCTATTATCACTGGATACCGGCTAACCTTGCACTACCGGGCTGGGATAGCCCCCTGTAGTCCCAGCCTTCCTTGCACTGAACTCAGGCCCTGCTGCTCTGGGTGCACTTCGCTGTGTATCCTCTCCTCTGCACTTCTTGTTGCGCACTTGCACAATCTAAATGACACAAGCCCTAGTAAGATTGTTTGTCATATCCTCCCCTTGTTCCCCCTCCCTTGCCTGGTTGCACCTTAAAACACTTGTGTATAGCCGCATAATAAATAACAAATCTATCAATCAATCAATCAATCAATATAGCTGTTAGTACCCTGGGACAAAAGAAAAATAGTGGTGCATTCATGGGGTACTTATAAACAGATGCAGAGCAGATTAATAATTCACGGGTGCCGAAGCATGCTAGAAGAGCATGCAGGTCGAGAAGGTGTAAACAGAGAAGACGGACGTGTAGAGGGAGAATAAGCAAGGTGCATGAAACAGAGGGTGAATAAACAATGCCCAGGTCAGTGGGGAAAAAGGGCATGAAAGGAGGTGCTTGAGTCAGCAAGAGCAGGTAAGCAGGAGGAGGTCTCTCCCGCAAAGTCCGACTTTGGGTCGCTACATGTATTAGAAGGTGGATTGTTGATGAAGCATCTAGATGGTGCTAAAATTATCAGATTCTTTATAAGCATTGCTCACAAGAAGACATTCTTTCCAATAAATTGGTGTACACCAGGGACGCACAACTCTATACATTAATATGTACTACACACTGAGTAAACAACATATTTTGTGCTTTAGGGGGCATCCTTGGGTGAGTGACATAACCCCTTGTCCTCAATCAGAACATGTGACTGTTATGGGTCAACCTATACCTGAAATAAGGCACAGACACCGTGATCTGTCTTGACTGTATCTTTATTTAACACTAACTGGCAACTTTCCCTTTCCCGCCTCCCCTCCTCCCTCCCCGCCCCCCTTCCTCGTTCAGCTTTCACTTTTGCCTTAAAGGGCCCGTATCCTTTTCCTGCCACAAAACCCCCCCTTACTTATTGATTGAGTCCGTGGTCTACATCTTTTCGATGAGCCGGGTGGGCCTTCTGGCTGACCTGTGGGGCCGTCCGGCTGGTTCATTTCTTTCGTCGTCCGGGCTTGCTGGCAACAATGCCTAGGGGGTTCTGGGGGAGTCTCAGGGTCTTTTTCCTCTAGTGGCATGTCCTCGGTCTGATCCTCTTGGAACATTCGCCTGAAGAATGATGCGTTTCGGGTTATTTCGCCTTGGTCTCCTGTTGCCGTGACCATGGGTCCTTTTACTTCCATCACTATCATGGGTTCGGGTCGGTGTCTCGAGTCTGTCTTCCGGCGCTGGGCTTGCCGGACCAGTACGGTTTCTCCTACTGGGAATAGGGGTTCCCTCGCTTTCCGTTTCCTGTCAGCCCATTCTTTGGACTTTTGTCTTTTCCCAGCTTCTCGCCGTCATATCTCGTCGTCCTCCCCTGGCGTGTAATCCTCGAGTTGGGGAAGTCGGGATAGTGACTTGTACTTGATCATGAGTTCAGCCGGGGTGTAACCCGTTGCCTCATGTGGGGTATGCCGGTAGCTCCGTAGCATCTGTAAAATGGCCTGTGGCATCGAGGCTTGGTCTGTCGCCGCTTTCTGGCGTTTGCGCTTAATGTTCACCATAAAGTGTTCTACCATCCCATTGGCCTGGGGCCATAGCGGAGTGATCTTTTGGTGGTGGAACCCTAGGTGTGCTGCAAACTTCTTAAATTCTTGTCCCAAGAAGGGGACCCATTGTCCGTTTTCACTGCGTTGGGGATGCCCCACTCGCTGAACAGCTCATCTACTATGCCTACCACGTGATAAAAGGCTGTGGACTGCATGTGTTTCACCAGTGGGAATCGTGAGTACTCGTCTATGGCCACTAGGAGGTGGCCTCCCTCTTCCAGTGGGCCGTAAAAGTCGAGTGCTACTCGCTGCCATGGTCCGTCTGGGAGCGGAACTATCTGCAGCGGGCAGGGTGGTGAGCTGGCTGCATTTACCTGGCACGGGTTGCAGTGTCTTAGTGTGTCGTCCGCAATGGTGTCCATGTGGGGGAACCACACTTGGTTCCGCAGAATCTTTTTCGTGTTGGCCACGCTTCAATGGCCTTAGTGTGCGATCATGACTAGTGGCTTCCTTAGGCTTTTGGGAGCTACCAAACGGTTCCCTCTGAGTTGCGTGCCTTGGCTTGTTGTGGCCAGTTCATTGTGTATTCTCTCCATTATAGCTAGGTCTCTTCTGTCCACCCTCCCACCCGGCTCAAAGTGTTCGTTGGCTGCCTGTCGTCACTTGTTCGTGTTGGTGAGGTGTACTGCTGCCCTGATGGTGGGGTCTGCTCTGCTCTTTTCTGCGAACAGTTGTACAGTGATGGCTGGGGGAAGGGTGTTCAGTGACAGGTATGCAACGTATTCGTCGGCTTCTCCCTGCATCGTGGCATCGGACGCTCTGTCCGGATGACGGGACCGGTAGTCTGCCGGGTTTGCGTCACCTCCAGATTTGTGAATGATCGTATAGTCATATTCCTGGAGGTGGATGCCCCCTCGTTCGATGCGCGGTGGCATTTTAATTTCTGGATTGCCGAAGAGGGCCAGCAGGTCCTGGTGGTCTGTTATGAGAGTGAAGGTGTGTCCGATGACGAAATAGTGGAATTTCTCACACGCCCACATGGCTGTCAAGCTTTCGCACTCCGCCTGCGAGTATGCTTGTTCGATTGCGTTCAATGCGTGACTGGCGTATGCGACAATGTGAGTTTTTGTGCCTTGCTGTGGATGGTTTTGAGCCAGTATTGCGCCTAGCCTCACCGGGCTAGCGTCTACGGTGATTTCAGTGTGCCAGCTCGGGTTGAAGTATGCTAGTTGGCGATTGGTGGCCAGTTCTTGTTTGATGTAGGAGAATGCCTGTTGGCATTGGTCTGTCCATGTGAAGGGTTGATCTTTTTTCAGCAGCTGTCGGAGCGGGCACGTGAGTGAGGCGTATTATGGGAGGTAGCGGGCGGAGTACCCTGCCATGCCCAGGAATGAGCGATGTTCAGATGAGTCCTTTGGGTTGGGTAGGTTTGTTATGGCGCGGATTTTGTCGGGATCGGCTTTGATACTCTGGTTGAGAAGATGTGGCCGAAGAAGCATAGGGTGTGGGTATTGATCCACATTTTTGGCTGTTGAGTGTGAGTCCGACATCTTGGAGGATGTGGCAGACCTGATGTAACGCTGCGCCATGTTGGTCTTGGGTGACTCCGAATGTGAGGATATCATCACAGTAATTGAATGCGTTGGTGACTGGGCTAATTAATCTGTGCATAGTTTCCTGGAAAATTTCGGCAGCAGATGAAATGCCGAAGTTCAGCCGTTTGTAGCAAAACAGGCCTTTGTGGGTCATGAATGTGGTAATGGGTCTTGATTGGGGATCGATGACCAGCTGGTGGTATCCTTGGTTGAGGTCCAGCTTTGAGAATTTGGTGGCTTGGTTGAGCCTTATTAGCATGTCTTCGATGTTCGGGCCTGGATGCCTCTCCCGTTGGATGGCTATGTTGGGGATCCTCATGTCAACACAGAGATGGAGGCATCTGTCTGCTTTGGGGACGACTACAAGTGGGGACACCCACGGTGTGGGCCCTGTCACTCTTTCTATGATGTCGTTGTTTAGTAATGTTTGCAGTTCATGGGTGACTTGCGCTTGTACGTGAAAACCTATCCGCCTGGGGTGCTGTGGCTTGATGACATTGTCTTTCAGCATGCCTACTCCTTCAAATAGGGCTGGATAGGTGGTCTTTAGCATTTCGATGTTTAGGGGTTTCTGGTCAATGGCTTGTATGATTTGGGAGTCGGGCGGGATCCCTTGAATTGCTTCTGATTCTTTGTAGTGAATGTCGACGAGATGTAGGGCGACAGCGGTTTTGTGGCTGAGTAGACATCTTCCCATTGCTGGGCTGTGGATGACGTGCATCGTTGTCCGTGCTCTTTTGCCCCTGTGAATGAGATCACACGCAAACTGTCCTTTAGAAGTTAGCGGTTGCGTAGCGCCCCATTGGAATATGTGGGTGTTTGAGGGTTGTAGTGGGAACTTATCCGCTAGGTGATCATATGTCGGGTGGCTCATGACATTGACAGTGGCACTGGTATCTACCAGGAATGGGGTGTCAGTTCCTCCTAGGTGGACCGTCACTTGGGGTGCAATGCTGTCATCTGAGGCTTCACAGATGAGTCGGACATACTCTCTGCTGTATCGGTCATATTCTGCGTATTGTTCATGTTCTGGTGGTTGTTCCTCGAGGGGTGGGTTTTCATATGGGTTTCTGGTGCTGTTCTCTCTGCTGAGTTCTTCCTCAGGATAGGATTGCATTTGATATATTTGTTCTTGGCTGGTGTAATTCTCGTTTGCCGGTTCGACTTGTAGATTTTCTACTGCTCTAATAAACCCAGAGGTGGTCATGGTTCTGGGGTTGCTGTTTCTGGTGCCCTCTTGCTCGGGGTACGGCCGAGGATTGAAGGGTCTTGGAGGTTCGAAGCGTCTTGCCTGCGTGTGTTGTTTCGGAGGCCGGTATGCTGGTAGCAGTGGCGTCTTCTCCCGGCACATGCTCTGAAAGTGGTTCTCCTGACCACACCTCATGCACATTTGTCCTGTCGTGAGGCACTGACCTTTGTGCGGAAATTCAAACCCGCAGCAGTAGCACTGTCTTTCTGGTGGTGCTCACCTCGTAGGAGTCCACTGGTCTTGCCTGTATGCGTTGCCAGGTTGGCGGCCTTGTTGACCGGTTGTGATGCCCGCTATCGTCTCATTTTTCTTTGGGTTCTCTATGTGTGCTGCCTGGATGTCCACCATCTCATATACTCTGGCCAGCTCCGCTATCTCCTTCAGGGGTAGTGGCTTCTTCAGCAGGTGTTTACGAAATATTGAGGACAGGCAACACTCAATTACTCTTAGGCGGATAGCCTCCTCGTCGTTGAAGTTGGCGAAATCACAATAGGTAAGTTTCCTCTGGCGGCGTAATATGAACTGTCCGATTGTTTCCTGTGGCATCTGTGTGCATTGGTTAAAAATGTAACATTCATAGTCTCTGTTGGGGACTACTACCAGGCAGCTGTTGATGGCTTCGATGAGTTTTGGGTACGTTGGTCTCTCTGCCAGCGGGATGGTTTTGATAACACTCTTTATATCCTTCCCTACTAGGTTTGTAAAGATGTCTAGTTTGTTTGGTGCATCCTGGTTTCTGACTGCCCACATAAATTCCTCAAACTCGTCCATCCATTCTTGCCACCTCTGGCCTTGATTTTACTGGGGTTCTAGTGGGAACGGGTTCGGGCGGCGTAGGAATGACACAGGGTTGGTGGGGGTTATTCCCGGGGCAGCGGGTGCGGTATTGTCCACCGCTGCACCTCCTGACTGTGACATGGTTGGTGGTGTCTGGGTTGGGTGGTGGTGCAGCCACTCGTAGCCTGGTGGTCAGGTGGCGTGCGTGCTTGCCTTCTCTCTTTCCACCTTTGTATGTTATTCCTGGTGATTTTCTGCCTGTCTTCTTATTTGCACTTTTATATGCAGTTTCTGTGGAATTTGTGGTTTTGCCTGGGGCTCTTGTGCCCCTTTGCCGTGGTAGGGTTTGGTCCTCGCTTTCAAGTGGCTTATACAGGAGGCATGTAGTGGGTGCCGTCCTGTGGCTATAGATCCTCGCTTTCAAGTGGCTTATACAGGAGGCATGTAGTGAGTGCCGCCCTGTGGCTATGGATCCTCGCTTTCAAGTGGCTTATACAGGAGGCATTTAGTGGGTGCCGTCCTCTGGCTCTAGATCCTCGCTTTCAAGTGGCCTGTGATACCCTTTATACCCCTTTCCTGCCCTGGTTGCGTCTTGCTCTTTTGCCGGGCTGAGCGTCCTTCGCATGTTCCTCTTCAGTGCGTCCCCAATATTGTCCGCACTTGGCTGGGCCTCCTTCCCACCTCCGTTCTGCTGGGCGTGCGGTGCTGCCTTAGCTTCTCCCCGCGTGAGCTGGCTCACCTCGCTGGATGCGCGCCGGCTCTCCTCCGGGTCTCCTTCACTTCTCCGGGTGGCAGGCGGTGCTTCCTCTGCTCCCGTCAGGTTGCTGCGTCTCGTCGTGCTGGACCTCCTCACCGGTGCGGCTGCCCCTCTGTGTTTTTTCTTCAGTCGTGCTGCCTAGTCACGCTGAACCTCCTCACCGGCGCAGGCAGCCATTCCTCCCCGTCGCTGTTGTTCGTCTGCTGACGGCAGCGCTGCATTCCTCCTTCACCGCAGCAGCTCCTCTGCCTCCCTCCCTCAGTCGCGTGAGTAACCTCCGCTCGTCGCCAGTTGTTACGGGTCAGCCTATACCTGAAATAAGGCACAGACACCGTGATACGTCTTGACTGCATCTTTATTTAAAACAAACTGCCAACTTTCCCTTTCCCGTCTCTCCTCCCCCCCATGCCCCCGTTCCTCGTTCAGCTTTCACTTTTGCCTTAAAGGGCCCGTGTCCTTTTCCTGCCACAACAGTGACATCCTTCGACTTCTATTGTCCCACTCAGTCTGTGGCACATTTGTATATTCTACACACATATCATTGTTAGGGGCACAGTCTTCCTTGATAGTTTGCTTCTCATTCACTTATGCTAGTCCCACTTATGATTCATGAATTATTCAGCGCTGTGTATGCAGTGGCTAGCAAATTTATTTCTAGCATACAATAGAGACGCTCGCCTTTATTAAAGCCTGAGAATCATGCGTGCTGGCGGTCTTGCTCTAGCTCTATCTCCTGCGGCTTTGGGCTTGTACATGCTGATACACAAGTGGTATCATTTCGGTGACTGCGAGTGCACTTAAGAGTATTCCATTCTTTTACCACTTCTATGTCTGTTTCCACTGGCACTTAAGGATGTTGACTTCCTTATCCTTCTTCTGCTCCATGGCTCAGGATTCCCAAAGAGCTCACCACTCTGATTCTCCCATTAATATGATTATGGGTTTGTAGAACACTGGCCTGTGGCACCATGGCTCGCTGTGCTCAGGCAATCAAAGCACACCACACTGATGACTTAAAACATGGCTTACCATTGTCTATGGTTTCTTACTTTCCCGTTCTTTGGGGCATATGGACCAGTAATTCTGCCCGTAGGGCTCGAATTGGTGGTAGGCCCAAGACTAACTTGAATATGTCTGGTCCCTTTATGTAAAGACACAGATGGGCTAAGGACTATGATATGGAAGGCTGCTCTTCTTTAACTGTGATGACAAGTTAAACAAGGAGGGAACAGTACCTGAATTAAAAACTTCTCCTCTGAGCAATTGTCAGTGGCTATGATTATTTTAAAGTGTTCTTTCCATCACTGCCTGGAGTTGGTAATGAGCTTGCTTACTGGGAGGCAATATGTCCTGCACAAAGACATCAAGATGTTCAAAGAGGCTGAAACACGATTGGGACTGTTTGTACTCCAGAGCAGAGGGTATGAGGCCTATACTGATCCTGTTGGTGGCAGAACCACACCAAAGTTGCTTTGCATATGGGTGGTACCGTTCTTAAATTGGAGCAATGGGCTAAAATATATGATGCTATGGAAGGCTGCTCACTGTAGTTTCCAGTCGTTATGATTAATTAAAACTTTCAACCCATCCATTTGTGGGGTGTATGTAAAAAGACTAGAAACCACGTGATAAGCAAACATAGGAACATTCAAGAGAGATTAATTCTGAGGTTAATTATTTATGGATTTATTGCAGGATGGCTCCACAAATAGATTTGATTTTCTGAAAAGCCTTTTAGTTTTCCAGAAATAGTTTTTATTGCTGTTTGTGGTTTGTACTGTTTATAGTTTGCATATTTTTTCAAATGTGTTTGCACAAGCTATTTTGCTATGCAATACATTTTTATTGATTATACAAGTGAGATAGCACAGTTTCTGCATTTAATGTACACTCAATGACCAATATTTCCAGACCGGGTGTCCCTGCCACATGCGATGAGGTGAATTGGCATCTTTCAATGTTTAGCACTTTTTATTTTTACAACTTAAGTATTACATAATATTTTTCTGTCCTCCTTTTGTTTGCATCGTCTGACTTTCGTATTCTGCCTCTTTGAGGATAGTTTTTTTATTGACTAACAGCAGATCATACGTGAGAGGTTTCTGAAGGCAAATTACCCTTAATTAAGTGACCGAGGTTTGGAAGGAATAAAAGCTATATTGGGCACCCTTCACACCAGAACGTGGCAACAATAATCTCTCCTGGGAAGTCCCTTACTCACAGATTTCTTTATTTATTTTGCATTTGTAAAGCCCACTAAGCCCACAGGCATCAAGGCGCTGGTCACAGAACAAAGCCAGTAAGTGGGAGTGAAGGGGGAAGAGGGAAGAGGGTGAGGAGTCATCAGTTGAACAGCCAGGTCTTTAAATGTCGACGGAACAGCCAGTATGAGGGTTCAGCATGCAGGTTTATTGCTAGCGAGTTCCAGAGGCAGGGGCAATAACTGGGATGCTTGAAGCTAGGCATGATCAGGCGGTGGCTGTAGGTTGTGCATACTGGTCTGTTCGAATTGGTCTTGATCAGTCGTTGCGCGAGGTAGGAGGGAGCAGAGTTCGAGAGACATTTATGGGATATGGAGAGAAGTTTGAAATTAATGCGCTCTCTAACGGGGAGCCAGTGAGCTTTTCTTCTTGAGTCTCATATGTGATCGCGCTTGGAGAGATGCAGAGTGACTTGGATGGTGTTGTTTTGAGTAACTTGAAGCTTGTTGATGTTGCGTTCAGAGGTACCCCCAAAAAGGGAATTACAATAGTCAAGTTGAGAGTCATTTATAGCTTTTGGCTAGGCGGTTGTGCGAGGAGAGGAAATGTTTACTGGTGTTAAGGAGCTTGGTGGAATGGGCTGCTGAGGAAGCAATGACGTTGACTTGCCACAACATATTAAGGGGGGGCAGTCAAGGTAGACACCAAGTGTTTTGACGGAGGTGGAGACTGGGATGATGAAGGCATCAACCGTGAAGGTGCGATAGGCAGTGCTGAATTTAAGAAGTTGAGAGGGGGACCTCGAGTATCTCGGTTTGATCATCGTTGAGGCAGAGTTGGTGGGTAGCCATCCAGGCTTGGATGGTATCATAGACATTGTTGATTGTGGCTTTGTTCTGGGAGTGGTCTCTGGTGAGGGGTAGGAGGATTTGGGTTTCATCAGCATTGTTGATGTAGGATATGTTGAGGGCGATGAGGTGGTCGAAAGGGGTTTGGCGTATATATTGTAGAGTGTAGGGGAAACACAAGAGCTCTGTGGGACGCCACATGGAATTGGCATAGGGCTGGCTGAGGCTTTATCGGCAAATACATGGGCAGTTCCGTCTGCGAGAAATTAGGCAATACATCTGCTTGCTTCAAGGGAGAAGTTGGAGGTGATGACAGAGGGTGTGGTGGTTCACGAGATCAAAGGCGGCGGATAGATTGAGAAGGAGTAGTAGGGCAAGATTGCCAGAATCTCGGATGTGGTCCAATTAGTATTTCGGTCCAGTAGAGCACGTTCAGTGCCATGGCCTGGATATAAGCCTGATTGTCGAGGGCTGAGAATCTTATAGTTTTCGAGGTAGCCCTGGTCCTGGATCTGGATGGCATCTGGAAATGCCTTAAGCAATCAACTCCTCTGCAGGCTATAAAAAGATGGCTTTGTTATTCATTATTATTAAAGAGTTTAGCATGAGCAGGCGTTAGCTACGGCTGACCCACAACAGTTTCAAAAAGTGTTCCCGACTATGAGATGATATGATGATATGATGTGGCATTTATATATATATTTAGACTATGATGGAAAAAAGAAACAAAGCAAGGAAGGGTGAGTGGAATGATTGGGACAGATGGTTGGGAGAAAGAGAAAGAAAGAAGGGAAGATAGCCAAAAGCTAAATGGAGCTTCTGCTACCTGGCTGTACATATAACCTTACATTTCGGCAACATGCTGCCAGTCCTTGCCTAAGCCGCCTGCCCCCCCCTAAATATTGGTAGGCCACGCCTACCAATATTTAGGACATGGAGCCCACAATTTCTCATTCCACTTACAGGTTGATCCTTAATTAGGCTAAAAAAGTAATTTATTTGCAAGCTTTTATAATTTTCACATTGCTTCGTTAGAAAACCTGTTGTTCTCAAAGAAGTAATCTGAATATTTTGAAAGCTTGCAAGTAAATGACGTCGTTACTTTTACTAAGGATCATCGGGTTGTCTTTTTTGGGATCAAAACTTTTTACTTACCATCTGCGTCTCCCGAGTTAAGATGGTCATTACTTCCCACATCTGCGGAACTTTATGGGGTTTGTTGCGTTAAATCTGATCACCTTAACTCTCCCGTAAGTAACGTTTTTTCAATGAATATATTCATATGCACTTGTTCTCACGTTCTTCCTTCAAATCTCTTTAACCTTTTGACTTTTATATATTCGCGAGCTCTGTGACCTCTCTTTGACTCCCCAGGACCCTCGCACAGCTTTCCCTTCCTACATGTACTTTTGAATCTGACAGCCGCTTAGTGCTCACAGAAGCAAAGCAGGGGACTGCTGCCAGGTAGCCCTTATTTCACTCAAGTGGTGCTCTGTGCAGTGTCGGCGCCCGGGCCATGAACTTCATGTGCACCATGTGATGCAGCTGATGAATCCCGTCATGCAAACCCAGCACACCGCAGGGGGCATGTGTAAACCTCCATAACTTGAATGCTTATTCCGGATTGGCAATTAACCAAATATTTTATCGAAATGGCAATCTTCTTTTCTGTGATCTTTTTTAGAAACCACAGTGTGAGATAACCAGATAAAGGAGGAGCGGCAATGTAATGTCCCCCTCACCCACTTCCTTGAACATATCCCCTTGGTTGTGTGAAGGAGGTGGGTGGGGGCTTGAGTGGCACCGGTAACAAACAACCAAGCACTGCACGCATCAGCCTATTTCATTTTACCAGTTCACTCTTCAACTAAGTTGCTTTACCGCCCTGCTGTGAAGACTTTCCTCTTTTGTCGCCGTTCTCTCGCATATTACTCTCCACCCTTTCACCACCAGTTCAGTTGCCTCATTACCTGTGCACGCTTTATAAATCCCCTGCCCCCATGTGTTGGTATGCAACTTGTTTTCAATCTTCAGTGTATGGGTGATCGCACAGTTCTCTGCAGATCGCTTCAATTTATTTGTTTAAAAATGCTGGTGTGTTGTGTGACATTCAGGGACATAAAATTGTTAATACCGGGAGGATAGTTCAGGGGCAATGCGCGCCTTGGTAGAAAGACGATGCGGAGCAACACAGGTTCGATCCCTGGGTCTGCGCTTAGAAACCTCTGGGTATTAAGTGCGTAGTAAATAAACAATTACAATTGAGTTCATGATTGCTTTCCTGCACAGGCGAGGAGAGCAGACAAACCAATTAGCTGTTTTTTTCCCATAGTTTTTCAAAGATATAGCAGTTTTATCAGCAGAAACATAAGAACGACTACTCATTAATGGGGATTACGCCTACCGAGTTTCTGCTATGATGATCAAGACCATTAGAGCAAATTACTATTCCAAAACGGGCTGCCCTATACAGAACGATTATCCTACAGAATTGTATTAACTCGATGGGACACTGTTCCTTGTACCTTTTGTGGTTTCCTTCCACATTTTCGCTCAACCAATACTGTGTCTTTCATTTCGGTGATGCCGTACAGAGGCCTTGAAGTAGGGGAAGGTGATACACAGATGAGGGCATTCAGCATGAAATGATTTCAATTTCCTCACCCACCTCCAACCAACAAGACAACGCAGCACAACATAGGTTTGAATCCCAATCCTGCGCTTAGAAACCATTCTCTGGTATTAAGCGCCTTACAAAAGAACAATTATAATTAATTGTAATTATACATTATAATAATAAGACCTTGTTTTCTTATATGTAGCCAATACAGGTGCTTCCATTTAACGTTTATAATATTTGGATCTATTAAAATCCGATTTTTTGACGTTTGTATTAACGGTATGGAAATCTGCAAAATGGTCAAAAAGAATGAATCAATAGAATTTCAAAATATAAGAGTAGCTAAATTAAATGTAAAATTCATTGTGTTCAGGTGAATCAGAGAGGGGTTGACTGTGGCGAGTGAGAAAGTGAAATGGGAGCGGTCTGCAGAGGGAGGCCAGGGGCAGTCGTGCGGGGGAAGAAACAAGGTTGTTTTGCCTGGATATCAATTTTTCCTGTGTTGCTGTGCTTCCATGCCCTGCCATACCTTGCTATGCCATGCTATGATATTCTCTATACGACTCCAAGTTTGTCTACACTCGTTATCAACCTGCCCACGTACGTACCCACTGACTGCTCTATCGCACTAACATGCTCAGTTTCTATGTTCCACCACATAACAAACATACCCACCGAAGCCACCCACGCACGGCAACGGAACATTCCTGATAACTCACATTAAACATCAGAATATTGCACTGCTACAACCAACTTACATGCCACAGCCCCAACCAATATATCCTAGCACCACGGACATATGATACGCCACTCTGGACACAAATGCTCCCATGCTCTTGACACAGAACACCTGGAAACAGACCCTACTTCCGGCCAGCATGCATCCACACAATGGTAAAGCTCACTTTTATCCCCCCTCTTCACATCAACCTAACCCAATACCTCTCTTTCAGATCTGCTAGATTGCCTGGGGACAATAGAAATGGAAGTGGAGCCCATTAAATATCCCAGTAACATAACATAGCATTTAAGTATAAAACCATAAAGCAAGAGCGTTATCACAGCATTTTTCAGTGTAAGTATTTTGGGTTGGCAAAATTGGTCTGAAGAAGCCAGATGTCAAAACCACTTGTTGGTCTGTTGAATTCCTGTGTTACGGAATGAGGAATGAAGTGCTTTGGCGCAAAGTTTACAGAATGTGCCTGTTTTTTGTCTTGTCTTTTTTGTGTGCCCCTATATGTCCATGGAGCTGCTTGTCGTGTTATAAATAAATACAAGTGTAACCAACCTATAGAGCCCCCACATGCAACCTCTTGCTGTAACCTAGTGCAGTGGTTTTTCCATAGTGTTAGCGTTAGACAACGCAGTATTCTTTCAATTAACTCGGCACTTTTGAATTAGTAAGGATACAAAGTACAGCTTCTCAAGCACTATTTAAACTGTTTAGCAAACCAATCAAATTCAAAAGAGGTTTTTGGAGTTCCAGTTCCTAGCTAGCCGGGAGTCAACTCTCACTTGTCTTTGACACTTGAGTGTTTACCCGTGCATCATGGTGGATTCTAGTGCTTCTCGAGTGGCAAAGGTGTCTTGTAATTGCAAATAGGGTAACTACTAAAGCAAAACAATGAGAGAACCACAAATGTAGTGAATGGAAATGGTGAGCCTGGCCCCACACAAGATTCAACGTGCACAGGAAAAATATAAAAGATCGAATGACCTCTCTCTCTGACTCTCACCCACCTAGGTGACAATCCCTCTTGGGGTACAAAGGTCCTGCAAAAGACATTCCATTGGAATGACATACAAACGTTGCAAATACCTTATTTGTCCATGCGAATCAATCACAACGTTTGGAAAGTGTAGGATTGGAGACGCAAGATACAGAAATAATCCAAACACCCTACCTTTCAAATGCAAACTAATAAAAACAAAATCGCAAGAGCACTGGAAAAAAATCCAAACCCTCCACATAGTCCTTCATGCTCTACTCCAAAATAAGTAATTGAGGTTTCAGAAAGGACAGGTGAAGGCAAAGGTACGAGATTACTCCATATCACTCCAATCTTGGACTTTGCTTTTGATTTAGTTTCACTTAAGTCATTTTATACAATTGAAGAGGCCAAAAACTACAAGTGCCAGAATGCAAGTGGTGGGCAATTGACAGTCCAGGGTGGTGTCCCAGATGATATTGAGTCATCTGGTACCCTTGGGTGAAGGGCAGGAATTGCAACCCTCAATTGTCCCATAACGAAGCTAATTCATTTGAAAAACAAATAGTTATTGTCTGCACTATAATGCACCATAACAAACACAGGTAAGGCCGTATTTTGTATTGTTTTTGTATTTGTGTTACCATCACGTGCTGGTCACTTTAAAGGGCAGGGGCAGGGAAAAAAGGAGACTGGAGAGTAATAGGATAAAGAGAGAAGCAACATTAATAGAGTGTGTGGAGGGTAAGATCGGTATCTGGTGATCAGCAGGTCAATGTTCAGCACTCTCCTGATCTTGATACAGCAGCGGTATGTGAAGGACATGTAGCATAGCATGGTTGCATAGAATATGTATCTTTTCCACTCTTTTTTCTTCCACTATGTGCCATACTTGTTTTGCCCTAAATGTTTCTGTAAATATTTCTTAAAATGCTGTATGGCTTATTCCATGTTGGTGTTTTGTAGATCATTTTGACTGAATACTGATAAGGTTAGTCCTTGAACGACACCTATGCAGGAGCCGTTGCTCTCCGTACATTTGCACCCAAAAGCAAAGCATGGTGGCCATTAGTACGGAAAGCTGGGCAGTATACCCATTCTTCAGGTGACCAGCATGCAGCATCTTATCTATCCCTCACCCTCTTCCGAACTATGTACCCGACTCTGCTCCTCCTTCCACTACTGAGTGTCCTATCCTTTGCCTCTCTGACAGGCAAATCGCTTCAACGCTATAAACTATGGCAGGAGCCGCTATACAACTGCAAGATAACATAACATGCCATTGCTGATCCCAGAGAGTTACACTGTCTTCAGTCAGCAGCCAGCCAGACCCTGAGAGGCTCATCAGACAGACATCATGATGATCAACAATCATGCATTTTATTATTTTATTGTGTTTGGTTAAGTACCCCTCTCTACCTACTGGCAGTGTGGCGGACTCACTCAAACTCAATAATGCATGCAATATATGATGCTGCGGCATGGAGTTTGGTCTTGCTCTGCTGCTGCAGGCAGCATAATAATAATGAACACCAATTAACGCCAGAACCACACAAGTGTGATGTGCCGGCTCTCCACCATCCCCCCAAATGGTGTACTGTGAAAAGTCAGGAATCAGCGGTCCACCCCAGGTCTAGACAGTGCATGCAAAATCTAGCCTATCTTTCCAGTAAGAGGTTGGCTTGGCAATTTAGGGTCATTTGTGGGTCAGCTCCTAGGTGTGTGCTATGATAACTGGCCGCCAAAACGCTGCCCTACTGAAAGCTTTCCACCAAGCCTAGTTAAAATCAGGGGAGTGCAGCCTTCTCACACAGCTCCATCACTAATGAAATGACGTTTTGGAAATGACAGGGGAGGAAGATAGCTCAGGGGCAACAGGTTTGTCTTCGAAACAAGACGATGGGGCACAACACAGGTTCGAATCCTGATCCTGTGCTTAGAAACCACTCGCTGGTAATAAGCGTGTTATAAATTAACAATAAATACATTTGAAAATGGGGCTTGATTTACAACGCATATTTCAAAGGGATTACGCCAATGTAAAATGCTTTTGTAAATCAGCCCCATTGTCTTTTACTAGACCATGTTCCACTTTTAAGATCGGCCTGCTTAGGTGGGGAAAATCCAGACTAAATGGCAGCCAAGACAGACATTTCTACTAGTAGGAGAAATCTGAGTAGCATGTACTACAGGCTATTGTAAACCGGCAGGAAATAAACAGGAGAACACACCTAAAGAAATCTTAAAATTCTAAGTAGTGCCTGTGCTCCGACATGCAGACATGCACGCACATGGTGAGTCAGTGCCGGCCCCAGGTCTACCAGCGCCCTATGCATGATCTTTGGGCGCCCCCGCCAAGCAATGCAGTTGTTACCATCGCCTAGACGAATGTTACCAGTTGTATTGCCCTCCAAATGCTAAAAGACTCAATCATTCACAATGAAATTTGAACTTGTTTTGACCTGCAGGACGCCTGCAGTTTATACTCGGTTCTCTTCATCTGGCGCTCAGCCCACTACGGTATCTGGAGTAAATATACGAACATATCTTGTGCCTTGAAACACCATTTGCTGTATAGGTGCATTATAAATACCCAATAAATGAAAATAAATAAAATTAATATTAGCTATAAAAAACCAAGCACAATGTGCAATGTACGGGATTACTTAACTACGTTGCAGGCAGCATGTAAATAATAAAATGTGTTTTTCTAGCGCTTACTGCCAGTCGTATGGTCTTGGGAGTACAATAAGACATTTTTACCATCATCCAAACGTTCTAACAGCACTGGTAACTTAACAAATCAACATGATGGGCAGCCGGGAGGATAGCTTAGATGGAACGCGCTTGTCTTGAATGCAAGTCTGTGCAGAAAAGCTATTCAGTCAAGAACAACAAAATTTGCCCCCTGCGGTTCCTGATAGTGTGGTTAGGGTGTGGCGTGCTTCCTGAATAGGCACTGGCACCGCATTGCTGCAATGCCAGACTGGAGCTTGGAGTCGACTGATAGAAAAAGTAATTGACTGACACTTTGCATTGTGTGCACTGGCGGTGCCCCTTATTTGCAGCACACCTTGAGCGGGATCTGTGGTGAGCCACAAAGATTCACATGTTCACGGAGGGCAAATGTCTCTTACTCTGTATACAAACAGGCTCAAACGCTTGAGGGGGGGGTAGGGGAGTTGCAAGTGGTCCTAATTTGTGAATCACCGTGCTCTGCGTTGGTGTGGTTCCTCATTTGCATTGCCTGCACTTTACAACTACTATGTCCACTGACGCTTTGTATCAGAAAATGGAGGGCAATAGTCTTTGCAACCCCTACCAATACAGCCAGTTGCAGCTGTGCATGTGCAAAGATTGCACACATGCAACATAATCTGTGCACTCGCAGCACAGCAGCTGCATGCACATTTGCATCAAGATACCCTTTTGTGAACCATTTGCATTCTGTGATTATACATATTCTGCTTTTTAATGTCTTTGTGAAGTAGGCTTCACGCCACAAAATCTTTCCTGGTAAAGCAATGCAACACCCGAGGGTAAAGTCCACCCCAACAATATATTGATATAATACATAAATAAAAAACAGCAAATCTTGAGGGAAACATAATACATGCCTATCAGTCCTGCAGCGCAGCTCGGTATCCTTTTATACAGGCTGGTGAAATGGCTTCCAAAAATAGCTTTAGAATTACATGGATGCAACCAGCTGTCATACAGCGTGGTTTGCCTCTAATGTAACCCTGTATGACTTCTATGGAACAGCATAACAGTAACTATTGGGATTAAAATACCCATCAGCTCTGCATACGAGTGAAATGCATGCCAAAAACATACATCTGAAATGACTTTACACAGGTGTGGTGGCATTGGACAGCCCACAACTCATGCCTGATCATTGGAATGCAGTGGGACGAACATGCATGCACACTGTAAGGAACATGCAGTGACATAAGTAGAACATAGTAAACGACAGGGAGTACTCAGTGGTGTGAGTGCTGTTAGATGTTAATGTTAATGTTAAAGGGCATTTGTACCGCGCACTATCACCACTGGAGTGGTCCCCTGGCGCTCTGGCGGCTCTGAAAGAGGGAGGGAAGGTGAGTTAGTGGGTGGAGGCTGGAAAAGTGCAAGAGTGCAGTGATGTGCTGTTGGCAGCCTGAGCCCGGTGGGTCCGTTGGCTGGGCCTGGGGTGTATGCGGCCGGTAGTCATTGTGTACTGATGTGCGAGTCTATGTGTGTTTATTGTTTTGTTGTTGCAGTGTAGTGAAGTTTGTGCGGTTTGTTGTGCTGGAGGTTTGTGGTTGTGTTTGGTTTGGAGTTTGAGAGGTGTATGCAGAGGAGGAAATTGTTAGTGGTATTGATTAGTTGGTATATCTGGCCTGAATTGACCAGTTGGGCTCGGGTAATCTCACCCGATGGGGTGCTTGGGCACCCTGTGCCTCTGAAGGTTCTTGCCCATTTTGTCATTCGAGGCCCCTTGAACATCTCGCTACCTCCTCCACCCGCTCCATCAACACCCTTGCATGTTCCTCACCCACCCACATGGCTAGTGCACCTGTCAGTGTCCATACCTCAGTTAGTGTGGTGATTGATGGTATCTCACCAGTTCCACAACCCATTGGTACCTAGTTGTAGCTACATGGGCGGTTGGGGATGGTAAGGATTGGCTGGGGTTGTTGTCTCCGTCTCCATGGGTCTCGCGTGTGAAATACTCTGTCCAGTGTCACCCCACCCGGTGCCCTGAGTGCTTCTCAGTCTGTTCTGGGAGCTTGTGAGAGATATGGGGCACTATTGTTGACATGGGGCCTGAGAGAGTGTGATGGGCATTGTGAAGGAAGAGGGCATGATGAGGGGCATTAAGTGCACTTTGAGCAGGCAGATTAATAATTAATAGGCTTGCACACAATGAAGAGCAGACAGGGAAGGAGGCGGAAACAGTAAAGGACCATTTAGAGAAGCATGAGGCACTCTGAGTAGCAAAAGACACAATGGGGTCCTCTGGGTGCTGAGAGAGACAGGCTCGTTGAGGGACAGATGACACTGTAAGGGACAGGGGGCATGTGGGCACTGTGCAGGCCCAGGTGCTATGTGGAAGGCAGGTAAAATGGGTGATTTCAAGCACACCTTGCTATATATTAAAAGATCTTGCCTCCCATAACGCTTAACAGGGAATGGTAATGCACAGAGTTTACAAACATCCTCCATCTCTCATCTGCCGACTCGATATCTATGATTAGGTGTGTCAGGGACTAGCAAGTCTGTGTAAGTGTGCGCTGATGCACCGGCACTGGCACCTTACTGTTGACTCTCTTATCATTGGAGACATGAACGGAGAGGTAGGTTTTGCACACTTGGTGTGCTGACCGTAACTGAGGTTACTATGGCCTTATTTGGGGGGTGTACCAACATAGGGACTTGTAGGAACGACGCTAATGATTGTCCTGGGAAAACTATCACCTGTGGCTTGGATTCTGAGTCACTGAAAATGTGTCTCTTAAATACCAGATCTCTTGATAAGCACTGCCTGGATGTAAGAGACTATATAGTGGAACAAGCTATCGATGTTGGCCACCACTGAGATCTGGTTGTCAAGTGGCCCAAACATTAATTTAGCTGTCCCTCCTGGATATACATTTTTTGCACAGAATAGAGGAGGATAGAGGAGGAGGAGTAGTGATTATTGTGCGCACTCATCTTAAGTTATTCCAGACCCCTGTTTGGAGGGGTTGTGATATTATATCTAGTAAGACTACCTCCACACCCAATAACTCGCTACACATAATTATGCTATATAGGGCACCTCAAGAGATAGACACCTTTTATGAGGACCTTGCAGATATTCTGGCATCTACTCATAAACCCAATACTTCTACCATCATATTAGGGGATTTCAATAGAGGGTTGGGGAATCCACCTGACCTGCAAGCCTTAAGACTAGTGCAGCTATTTACACTCGATCAGTTTACTGTGGGGAATGGGAGCAACCCCAAGCACAGACAAGGGAACATGCTGAACTGGGTGGCCAGTAAAAATCTCCCTTTAGGACTAGTGGATTCCCAGCCGTGTGTCTGGTCGGACCACTATTTTGTTTCCTTTGGCTTCCTTATACCGTTTTCTAAAACCAAGGAAAAGAATCCTTATTATTAGGCCTCTTGTCGTAATTTTGAAAAAATACAACAATCAGATTTAAAGCTATGTCTTGATACTGTCATGGCCCACATGCAGGATACAGACCATCCTGATCACCTGGTATCAGAATTTGATAACCATTTTACCACACTCCTTAACCGAGTTGCGCCGAAGTGTAATAAACAGAAATGGTACACTCCTGCACTGTTGGCTCAAAAAAAAGAAGGGCAGAAAGAGGTTGTTTGAAAGATCAATCAGAGGGGAACAGGGACAAATGGAAATCTCTGAGAAGGAAATTATTCTAGCTAAAGACATGTATTTGGATAACCAAATTGCCCAAGATAAAAACAATATTAGCAAACTCTTCTTTGTCGTCACGTCTTCACAAATAGCCACCATCGCGGACCTCCACCCCTTCTTAGATCCATTGTCTTTCTCTATCTTGTTGGAACACTAGGGGCTTCCTCCATCTAATGGCCCCAGGAGAAATCAACCTAGGCGGTTACGACATTTTGTGTCTACAGGAGTTGTGGCTGAAAGAAAAACCAACGTTAGACGGTTTCAAAATAGCGGCACTGTCAGGAGAAAAAGGCAGACCATCTTCGAGCTTGATGATTGCAGTTCACCTGGGAAGTGGTCTCCAGCTTGTAAAGGTTATTTTGAAGTCCCTGTTCGTCTTAGCGGTTCTACTCTCATGGCTCCACAGAGATGTCGGAACAGGATCTCTATCTTCTATGCATCTTCTTGTCATAAACATCTATTGGAACCCTAAGGCAATTCAAAGAGACTCATTGTTCGATCAGGTAACATCCACACTAGATTCCGTATACTTAGAGCCGATATTTTTTCGATACAATAAATTGTGGGGATCTTAATATCACTTCTCCACGAACAAGCCGGAGTCAGCTGAATTTACAATCTCCCAGGCCTTTCAACGTGGGAAGGAGTGGTCTAACCTAATGACATCGAGAAACATATTCAAAACGGCCTCTCTCTGCTTCCTGAAACCTGTAAGACACCAACATGGAAGGGTGGCTTGGCACATTCCACCATTGACTACATTGTCGCTTCACAGTCATTTCTTGCTAATCTGTTGGAATCAAACGTTTAATATACAGCTCAAAGTGACCATAATTTGCTATACATAAAATGGGCATCGACAAAGCCAGCCAACTCTTATTATTTGGAAGACGTCGAACCAGTAGGTAAGGGAAACCGTGTACGGGTTACCCCGAACAACATCCGAGCCATAACAGATTCCTGATCAAACATGGAAAACCGCTTTGAAGTGGATTATAGACCGATCTTAAAACCTTTCAGAACTGCTAGTGTAGGTGCTAAGTATACCAGTCTGGAAGAGGCCTGTTACACTCATACATTCGACGCTTTACTGGTGGCGAAGCGCAAAATGGTCCGAAGAGCCAAAAGAACAGCTGTACGGCATAATACAGAACTTAACAGAACCCGCGCAAAAGAGGTGGTAAGAAGCTATAAGGCTTGGTTAAGATCATATTGACTTGTCCTCTACCAACAGGACTCAGAGGTTATGTTAAAGCAAATCAACAACAGTAATTCCAGAGACTTTTGGAAATTGATCAATCCATGGGGCAAAGCGACAGAAACAATCTTGTCAAATGGCATTGCGGAGTCTACTTGGATACAATTTTATTCAACACTGTTTAAAACTCCAGAGTCGACCTTACCATCTACATTGGCCCCAGCAACTGCCCCCTGGGTGGATCTCCATGGCACAACTGACATATTGTTATCTATAACTAAGCTGAAAGATTCCAGGGCTCCAGGGCCCGATGGCTTGTCAAATGAGAACTTAAAATCTGCTCCAGCGGATTGGGCAAAGCTACTGAGCTTAATCTTCAATAGATTAGTCAGCGGTGATTATACCTATTTTCAAAAAAGGACGCAAAGATGACCCTAGGAATTTCCAGCCTGTGGCATTATTGGACGTCATAGTGAAGGTCTATGGCAGCTTGCTTTTGAAACATTTTCACCTCTGGGCGAAAAAAGCACCTTGTGAAGACCCCTTGCAATCAGTGTTCAAAAAGGGGATGGAAACCAGCATTAATATCCTGCTACTCAGTATCTTAAAAGCAAAAGTTCGGGAAGGGAACCAGAAAATCTACCTTGCATTCATAGACCTTACCCAGCGCTTCGACTTAGTTAACAGATCGAAACTCTGCAAGTAAATAGTCGATTGGAACTGTCCGCCTGAGATCTTGGGTCCTTCACAAGCTCTACACTCAAACACCAGTGTACAAGTTCTGCTGAGTTCAAGGGGGCTGTTATCTTCCGTGATCCCAACATCCAGAGGAGTTAAACAGGGTTGCCCTCTTGCTCCGGCTCTCTTTCTGGTGTACTTTGGTGACTACAAGGAAGCTAATGCTGAGAAAAGATCTTTTTCTCGGGTGATTGGCAAAGCGAAAGTTCCACAAATCTTTTACGCAGATGATCTAATACAACTGGATCAAACGCCAATCGGCCTTCAACGCCAGCTTGCTTCTTTAACCAAGTACACTGCAGACAACGAACTAGAAGTCAACAAGCATAAAACAAAGATAATGGTTTTTGAAAAAAGAGCCGGAAAAGAGGCAACCCAACCTGGTTCTTAGCAGGAGAGAAAGTGGAACAGGTTGCAGACTTTAAATATCTCGGAGTCCTGATCGACTCCTCACAAAAAGATACAGCAATGCAACTTCATCTGCACGCAAAAATGAGAAATCTCATTTCGCAAGCTAAAATTCTGGTCAGGAAATATGGTCACTTTTCACTGATCCATTACTTAAGTTCTATCTAGGGAAAGCGATTCCCACAATCACTTACGGAGCTGACGCTATGCCATCTCTCCCAGATCCATTATGGCCTAGATTGGAAAGCCTGCTTTGGCGATCAGTTCTTAACCTTCCGAAATCCACCCCAATAGCATTGATCAGAAGAGAACTGTCACTATCATCCTTGGCGGCAATTGTAACTTGAGCCACTATAATGCTATACCGGAAAATTAAGGACCCATCTAACCCCAACAATGTTTACCCTAGTCCAAGAAGAGCTGAGCTTAGGCAAGTGTAAAATGCTGACCTCCTGGGAGAACAGATGTAAATTAAACCTTGAAGACTGCGGAAGCTCAATTGAAGAACTATATTCAAATCCAACTAAAATGAAAAAACGCTTAGATGAAATAGACTGGATCACCACTCTAGAGAAAGCATCCAACTATAAACCGACCCAGCATTTGCCTCCAACGGTCAGAAAACTAAATAAGGTTCAACCATTTATCATGAAGCACCCAAATAGGAAAACGAGATCAATCCTTCTCCGAGCCAGACTGAACCTTTTGCCTTCAAATGAGATCCTTAATAGAAGAGGAGCCTCCGCGACTAACAGTTGTCATTTCTGTAACTCAAAGTCAACTATAGAAACGCTGCGGCACCTTTTACTATCGTGCCTGGGCACAAGTCTCTATAGAACCCCATACTTGTCCCACCACTTGGAGAAAGCATATTTGGTAGAAGAAGAGTTCTGGTGGGAGCAGTTAATAGGGGGCCTCAGACCATCATGGGTGATAGCAGCGACAAAAATCTTGGATCTAATTTTTAAGGACAAAGTAACAGAGCTCTTGCCAGAGGCCTAGCGCCCACCAAAACCCGTGAACTTTACGATCTAGAGGGTGACAGACTTTGGAAAACATGAGTTTTGTGTTTTAAATTGGTGCTCACTTTTACTTTTACTTCTACTTCTTTCTTTCTTCTTTTTTTTCTGCTGACGCATCGTTACTTCTCCATCTCTACTTTACTTCTTTTAAAGTCCAAGACAGTTTGTTTGTCGCTTGTAAAAATCACTTTGGTGGTTAAACCTCGTAAATAAAAAATAAAAAATATGAGCAAACTCTTCCAGACACTTAGAGAGCTGGAGAAACCTAGGGTTATGTCTCAACAGAAAGACCACTCAGATGCAGATTGTGAGGCTGTACAGAAAGCCTTTGCTCTGAAAATATCATCAGCTTTATCGCAAATCTCTATTAATTTAGACAATATGCCCTGTACACATAAACATTAGCTTGGTGTGGAGTTGCCTAATAATATGCCTTCAACTTTCTCCTTCAGGGACATATCAGAGGAAGTGCTCTTACATATGATGGAAAAGATGAAACCATCAACATGTGAAGAAGAACTCCTCCCTTCTAAGATTATTTTAAACAATAGACAGCTATTTCTACCTTTTTTAGTTCACCGATTAACGCTAGCTTTAGGGAATCATGTTTGCCTGAGACACTAAAAAGAGTTTCTGCGACCCAACTGCTGAAAAAGCCAGGCCTCGATCAGAATGTGCCGGCTAATTTTAGACCTATTTGATTGACGGTTTAGAAACTGATATCCATCCCTGGACCACAGGATCCCAGGGAGCTGATTTGTCAGAATAAGTTCAATTGGTTATTTCTCAGAGCTACCATAATATTTTCCTTTCTTCAAAACCTGGGTATTAATCCAGATTCATGTGCATAAATACAAACATTTTTAGATCACCCAATGGGCCTACACAATCGTTCAACCTCATGTTGTCGAACATCATTCTGATTTTCTCCACATGCTATTTGAGTAGTACAGTACGAAACACATTTAAAGTGTGACATGTATAGAACAGTTCAATAAATCAGTCAACACATTTAAAGTGCAATATGCATAGAAACATTCAATTAATCAATTGTACACATCCAGAATTATTTTAAATCATGCATTCACAATCCTTGGGTGCTTTGAAACAGCATTTGCTTGCTGTATAGGTGCCTTCCAAGTGAACAATAAACAAATATATAGCTTTCATCATATCTGTAGGGTCTGCGACAGGCATAGAACAATTAAATAAATCAACTGTTCACATCCAGGCTTATTTTAAATCATAAATTCACGATCTGTCATGTCTGTAGGGTCAACGTCTTCACTCAATGGACTGGGGGATATCTAATCCCACACTGTTTGTTGAAAGAGTGGTTGAAACCTACTCGTGAGTGGACGTTTCGGCTGATTCTAAATTTAACCGCCCTCTTCAGGACCGTAAAGTTAAATGCATCCTTATTCTTACGCCCATTTCTCAGAACCTCTGGTCACATGATAGATCTAAAGGATAAGCCTTGTTTTTCTGATTAAATCTTGTCTCATTTAGAGCCAGGCCACATCTGTTATGTATTTTAAATGGACTCTTGTGGGTCATGCTACCTCTCCTAATCGAGCAAATTGAAGAAAGCACCGTGCTCCTGCAGTTCTTTTCCCTTACTGCCCTACTGTTGTTATTGGGTATGGATGAGGTGCAGCATTCTATGCAGATCCCAGCTCATACCTCGGCTCTGCTCCTCCTCTGCTACCCACTTATCTCAACCACCTTCAACTCAGCCAGGCAACGTCTGGGAAAGGAGACCATGTCAGGCACACCTGGCCTTAGCTGCACCGTGGGCTGTACCTCTCCAGCAGTGCATTGAGGCAGGGCATCTCTAGAAACCATGCATAGGAGCTGGATTGGAGGCAGCCACCACAAAAGCACCATCTGAGGAGAAAGAGGCAGTGCATTACATGAGTTAACATGCCACATTGGCTCCAACCACATTGGATTCCCTGTTCTCTTCTAGGCCGCCATTTGTCCTGCATGCACCACAGGGAAAGAGAAACAAAAGAGGGGCCTGCGTGTGAATAGGAGGGAGGCCCATCAGTGCCAGGTATCTCTTTTTCCCCAGGTAGCTGAAGCGTGTGTGGACCACAAGCAAAGCCCCATCTCTTACTTGCCTATTTATGTATTTATTTTTGCGTGTGTATAGTGTGTTGATACACTGACATAAGTATTGATTGTCACCACTAACATAAGTATTGATTGTTTTCACAATACATTGGGTGTGCAGGGGAGGGGAGAGTTCCACAGACATTGTGGACATCTGTTGTTTTTACATAGTGTGTTGATACGTGTCAGGAAAAAGGACAAACAAATTAACGTGAAATAATCAATGTTCATTCCATTCAGTTTTTAAATATAAGTAAATACAACTAAACATGGCAATAATCATATAATTCAAATGTGTTTTTTGGTTTTGACACATCCTTGGTGCAAGCCACTTCATGAGATGAAAGTAATGGGTTAGACATTCAGAAAAAGGACGGGTGGCCTGGGGAGCAGGCAGAGGATGTGCAAAGGTGTGATTTGGTTGATTCACCTTCCACTCCATACCCATATCCATGTGAATGGCTATGAGTTGCTCCACCCACCATTCACCCATCCCCGCCCATACCATACCTATTGCAGACTCATTTTCCCGAGTGTCAATCAGCTACAGTGGGCCGGCATATATCTGCTTGTACGCGATAAATTTGAGAAATGAGAGAACAAGCACTAGCAATGCCAACAGTTGGGGTTTTTGTGTAGGCATGGTAGCGACATTTGCCAGGCACTGCCGTAATGGCATTAAATGGCCATTGATGGCAGCAGGCGCAAAATGGTGCGAGTACCTGGGCATATAATAGCAGTGCCTGGCAAATGCTTTATACTTATACACAAGCCAAAACTGTTGGTTTTTGTCAATGCTTGTTTTTAACGAGACTTCAGTAAAGGACACACATAGTGCTTATAAATCGAGTAGCTGAATGTAGATCTGGTTAAGGCATTTGTATTACACAAGTGGTGTGTTTCCAGTATCGATTAAGTCATTAACTCTCAAAAGACTGCTCTGAAAAAACACTGGCAGGCACTTTGAGTGCAAAGTCTGATGATGAGGCTTGATTACAGCAAGCGGAAAGAGTTCCCATTAGGTGGAGTTTTGGGCAGTGAGGGGCAGGAACTGGGTGCGAATGGCCATAGGGATTAGTATGGCCATTGGTAGTAAATGGATGGGCAAATACCCAAACAACACCTACAAGCTTTGTGTCCCTCCACATATGCCAGTTATGCCTATCTGCACTCGAATGCAATAGTTTTGGCTTATATGAAACTAAAAAGGGAGAGGAAATTGCAACTTGGCACCATACTGCCACATCCTCGTTGCATGCTGCCAGTACTTTGGACCACTGCTGAAGGGAGAAAGGTGTCAGCGAAGAGCAAATTCAAGGCCATTAGCTTATCTTGCCCTGATGAAATATCTGGCAATGAGCCTGGGACTCTCCTCGCCGGACTTAATAGGCACCCTCTCTTGCTAGAAAAGTTGGAAAATCATCCAATCTGGAAGCCATAGGCCGCAGAAACAGTGGTGGCTTCTAAAAGGGAAAACAAAGCTCAACTTGCTCTCTATTGTGCTTATGCTCCCCCCATGTGATCTTGTATTCCCTGCCAATATGTAAAAAACGTGCATTGGCAAAGCCAATAGTTTTGGCTTTTGTGTAGGCATTGGAAAGTCATTTGCACTACCTTAAAATAGCCAGTCAGATAGCAGAGCGCTTGCATTTACATCCATGCTTAAAAGTAATTAAAAGTCTGCCTGCCCCCTTCCAGACTGCACTGTTTCATAAAGATTTGTTAAAAAAATTAAAAGTTATTAAGCGTCAAAAATATATTTCTTTTCCAAAAGTGCGGCCTACTTCCCTTTCATTTTCCCATAAACAACAAAAGTCAATTTCTGTGGAACTGCACAGCCCAAACTTCTAGATGGATTTGGTCCAGGTCCGAACCAACTTGGGCACGGAACATTGACTCGCGATCCATGCGTGGTTTGGGGTTATTCCGTGCTGTGGTTAATTTTTTTTATTTTACGGAGAGGTGGGTGCCCCTTTCTCCAAAAATGATAGTTATATCTCCCAGGTGCATTGCAGGATCATGGTTTTCAGAAATGAAATGACCGCCAACTTGTTTTTCTCTTGCTTCGAGAGATATTCGCGGCTGTACCCGAGGTTATGGAAAAATGAAATGAAGTAAAAAGTTATTTGGCAGTAAAGAAATTACAAATGCTGTCAGGGTAGAGATGGGGGGATGGCTAGAAAGCAACACAAATCTTTCTATAGCCTTGTCTATAGCCGCTAGTAGCCGACCTCTGAAAGCAAACTGCGTCACAGAAGCAGCATGTGCTCTGGGGTGAAAGGAGAGGGGAGGTGAGGATGCCATCTGGGGATTGGGGGAGCTGGCACAGATGAGGGGGGCACATGGTGATGTGCAGGGTGTGGGGGCAGGAAATAATCTTTTTCAGGCCGTTTTGACATTATTCTTGGCTATATTCGGGGCTAAAAAGGACTACAGGTAGTCGAGGGCATGTGTAGTTTGGTATCCGCGGCTATATAGTTTTGGGTGTCTGCATTTTATATTTTTTTGAAAGTAGTGTTTGGGTATAATGACATCTGGGGTGAAAAATCAGTTTGTGTTGCTTTCTTGGAGAAAGATAGAAGAAAATAGTTTAACAAAATTAATATAAAAAGGAGCAATTGTAGTCTAGTTTTAGATGTGCCACACAATGTATTTTAGGTTGTGCATTCTCACTTATGGTATCATGTTGTGTGGGTGTGCAATGTTTGCCTATCTAGTTTACTGTTATGCATTTTTTCATGATTCTTATTTTTCAGTTACTTTTTAGTACACAAGTAGTGTTGTTCTGTATTCATCATTTAAGTTGGATTGTTGTATAAAACCTGAAGTCAGTCTCCCTTTTAACTGACTTTTTGTAGCCGTGGCTATGGTAAAAGTCAATGAACTGTAGCCGTGGGTATAATAAAAAAATGTTTTAGTTATTATTTATTACATTTGCATATTTATTTATGATGAGTAGTCCTTAAAAGGACTGTTTTGGGGTACACTGAATGTAGAACTTTAGCCCATTAGGAGTACTGTTTTGATGTTATGAATGAATACTGCATTTCCTTTATTGGTTTGGTGTACTCCGTCATGCCTATAGAAATTAGCTATGTGGAACTGTATGTTGTTTTTCGCAATCCATAACTGATTGTGGTCTGTCATGAATGCTGAAACTGCTTTATTAACATTTCTCATTATTTCCATTAAATCTGGAGGTCCATCTCCATTTTTGCATCTGAGTCAGACTGGAAAAGATAAAGATGGTGTGAGGAAATAGTTGCATTAGTTTGCCCATGTATTGTTTCATTGTTAAAGTAAGGGTCACCCCTCGTACATTTCCCAAATCATTGCCTCCACAATGAATTAGTATGACATCTGGGTGCTCTGTACTTCTCAGACGTAACAATTTTGGAAAAACCTGGAACCAACGCATTCCCCGTAATCCAAACCATTTAATTGTAAAATCTCTTAAACCTAGGACCATGTTAGTATTTTGTTTCTCACAAAAAGCCAGAAACCAAAACAGCCAACTGTCTCCAATCAGACACACAGTTTTCAAACCAACCATGATATCTTCAGGATTTGTCTGTTTCCAGGAAAATGATTCCTAGTTTGAATGTCTAGCAGTTTGTATCAGCAGGGTATGTATGATGTGTGTGTGTCATACTTTCTAATTGGTGGATGGCGCTATTGTTAGTACTCGTGAAAATCAAACAGCCTCCCGGCGCGCGGGATTGCTAGGCGCGGGTAGACACACACCTCCCCCATTGTAGCCATTCTGGGTGTGGTGGATCTTATGTGCATTGCGTGTTTTGGGGGATTATAAGAGACTAGGGGAGTGGAGGAGGACTATGAAGAGCGGAGGGGCCTGGTAGGCATGTTGGGGACAGTTTTTGGAGTTTTGTGCAGTGGAACTGCAATTTTGAATTCAAAGTTTTTGCGAATAGCTGTGGCTATGAGGGGCTCATGTATAGCTGTATCTATGAAAGCATGTGCGTAGTTGCATTGTTACTATTCTGCATTTCATTTGTTGCAGCTGGTGCTGTGGGTTTATTTAAAGTCACACCTATAAAAATAAATGTTCAAACACTGGTAGAACTGGAGCCTTCTATTTGAAGGGTTATTATAAATGGTAGAGTGGTTCAGAGAGGCGGCTTAATTTTTTTGTGGCATTGTCTAGCTGTGTCTATGGACAGTGAAATTGCATGTTCGGATCTATTGATGCAGCCAGGACATCCTTGCGTACAAAACCAACCAATCAGCGGGTGCCACAGTCTGTAGGTGCGAATAATCACCACACCCACAAATAAAGAAGTTGACATTTAAAATTGCTTTTTGTACTTGCTAATGAAAGGATTTTTCAGTAACTGCAAACTTTTGGCACTGTACCCCTTAAATCATTTATTCATTTTACTCACTTTTCCCCTAATACTATATTTATTTTTTTTGTGATTTGTTTAGTTAGCCTTTTTTTTGTTTTTTTGTTTTTTGAGGCATTGCCTTTTTTTGTTGCTATTTTTATTGTTTTACATATTCCTTCCCAGTTGGACATTCCAAAATGTCCGACCACGAGAGTACCACAGTGATGAAGTTATCATTTAGATTCTGAATCCATCGCCACCGAGGAAGAAGGCAACTGGGATGGAAACCACTGCTCACAGTTGGTGCTTCTTAAAAGTTAAAGAACACTGTTCTAGAAAAAGAGGCAGAGGAAGTACATTTCACATTCTGCAACAATACTCTATGCTTTGGGCCTTCCAATGTTCCATCTCAAAGCCTGGGAACATCTATTATGATTAATCATGTAGTGTGAGTCCACTGGGATAATGTCGATAATGACTTTCGGAAAGCGCACAAACACTATAAAAGAAAAAGGCACGGGTTCCATTCTTTGCGTAGACTGTCATCAACACCACTTGCAGCACTCCCGTTCACCAGTGCAACACGATTACAAACTGCAAATGAAGCCTCAACTTCAGCAGTGGTGTCAACTGCACAGACTCCTGTTTAACCAACTCGCGATCTTTCCATGCTGGAAGTCATCTTTAGAGATGATGTCTTGAATGGGTAGTTAAGGGAGGTGCTACATTTGAGGAATGGTAGAAGTTAACTGCTGGATACTGGATTAGCTGCAATTCTTATTTCTTGATTTAAGTGGCAGTTTCTCCACTTTTTTTTGAAAAATTAAATAAATATATTTATATGTTGCTTTTTATTTTAATTGCCTTTGTTAGATGTTTCATTATTATGTGCTTTCTTCCCCTATTCCATTGCTCTCTTTCCGTCCCCCTGAAATTGCCCCTTTCAAGGGTCACCTTTTAAATTACAAAAATATATAAAATTGAACACAGACTGCAAAAATATATACCAATACCTATTGTAATTTATTTTATGCAGTTTCAGTAATTCAAATCTCCCAATTGTTCGTTTTTTTCCGCGGTTACACTGCTAAGAGGGGCAGTAGTTTAGCTGCGAATAAACACTCCAGACATTGCTCGTGTAAGCTTTGCACGTTAAATCCTGCAATTCATTGGCTGATGCTGTAGCAGTGGCTGCAAAAAATAAAATATGCAACTTTGTGCATGGAATAACAAAATCCTTGGAATTCAAGGAAAAAACATAAGTTTCAGGGACGTTAAGGTGAGAACTTAATGCACAAAATACTGGAAATTCACTTAAAGCCACCTTAACTTCGCACCCTCTGTTGCGCAGCCTTGGACCACAATGATGACATCACAGATCACATCAATGATGGCATCACTAATTACATGTTGTATGAAAACACTGATGACATTACAAATCTCATTACTGGTGACAACACTAATTACATTACAACAATAACTGGCCTTAAGCATGGCCTTCAGCCATGGTCAGTGTACATGGCCAAATATATTTGAACACATGAATGGTAACTAGTCATGGCCTTCAGTTATGGACAATGGTGACAACCTTCACCCTTGTGCACTATATATTTTAAAACACTAACGACTGTTAGATTTTGGCTTTGACCAGTGGTACAGCTTTCAACCATGTCCACTGTATATTATATACACTGGTCAGACACCAGCCACAGACATTAGACAATACAGGAAAGTGGCCACTATCTTTGGCTGTACCCACTATATATTCTAACATATAAATGGGACACTAGCCATGGCCTTTGACCTTGTAGCTCTTTTGGACATGTCCAGTGTATATTTTAAAATAATAAAATGCAATAAGTGATGGCCTTCAGCCGTGCCCACTGTATATTATATATACTAACCAGCCACTAGCCATGGTCTTCAACTCAATACTAGCCAGTGGCCACAGTTTTGAGCTATGCAGACGGTATATTCTAACATATTGGGCACCAGCTATGGCCTTTAGCCATGGCCACTGACTACAGCTTTGAATGTTGCCCACTCTATATTTGAAAACAGTGATGGGCTACTAGGCATGGCTTTTAATCATGCACGTTGGTATTTTTGAACAGTAACCAACCACTAGCTATGGTCTTTGGTACTGGCCAGTGACCCCAGCCTAAATTGTTATTGAGGTAATCAAACTTTTAATGAGCTAACTTATAAATGATGTTATGTCTAATTAAGTTTTTGATCTAATAAATTATATTCAATGTAATTAATATTGTCACCAGTGATGGCATCAGTGATGTGATTTGTAATGTCAGCTATGTTCTCAAACAACATGTAATTAGTGATGTCATTAGTGATGTCATCTGTGATGTCATCATTGTGGTCATAGGCTGCGCAACAGGGGGCGCAAAGTTAAGGTGGCTTTTGCTGAATTTCCAGGGTTTTGTTGCATTAAGTTCTCATTTTAAGGTCCCTGCAACAAACGTTTTTTCCTTGAATTATTATTATTATTATTATTAAAGATACTACATGGCCATAAAATGGCAACAAATAGAAAATGGTGTGAGTTGCTGGGCATACGATAACAGTGCTTGACAAATGCCTAATAACTATACATCAGCCAAAATGTTAGCTTTGCTAATGCTTTTTGATAACATGACTTCAGTGCATGGGTACACATATTGCTCATAAAGCAAGTGGTTGTAGGCACACATAGTTAAGACACTTTAATTTAACAAAAAACGAATTTGCCGCTGCATTTAAGTCTTTAACTCTCAGAAGATTGCTTGGGTGGGGGCTGGTAGTGTGTAGGTAGGAATGGCCATTGGGATTAGCATACCGATGGGTAGTCAAAGGGTGGGTAATTAGCCAAACAACACACACATTTCATCTCTCCCTCTTATCTCTACTCCAATGCAACACTTTTGGTTTATAGGTGACACGTGCCACATAATAGCCAAAACTGAAAAGGGCATCCCTGAATGTGGGCTGACAGGACACTTCTAGTAGTATCTAAAAAGGACCCATACATCATAGTGCAACAAACACATAGCAACAAAGTCTCACAGCAAAAGCAATGTAGCAAGTTTCAAAAAGCCGACAACTATGTGTGACACAGACACTTATTTATAAAATAAAGAAAGATTTGTTTTGAAACAGATATATATCAACCAATTTACTCTAGAATATTAATAGAATTCAATCAAAGGTTTTTCATTCGCTAGAAACATATTTTTTCACCAAACATTCAATTGCAAAGTCTCTTTGTTGCCCATCATATGTTTTCAAAGTGATATCATCTAAAACATTCCTACATCCAACATTTTTCACATTTCATTTTTGTATTGTTCCTCTTGCATAAGAACAAATCAACCCCAGTTATCCTTATTCTGGGACTTAATAATCTCCAACATATTTCGACGACAGAACGTTTTGAAATAAATTCTCCTTGTCTTCTTCAGGGCTTTTAATTCAACTAATTTCATGTGCCCAGATTCAGGGAATGCCTACCAAATCAAACAAGAAACTTAATACATTAGCAAACTATGACCTACCTCTCTAACAAAAAATAGTGAATGAATGTAATTTACTAAATTGGCAAAAAACATCCTAACAGTCACTAAGTGCGGTGGCGCAAATCATTTACATTGTCAATCACTTGTCGCCCTATAATAAACTTACTATACATAATAACAATCCACCCACCCTTTTCCCGGCACGTTGGTCACACACATTGAAGATGAAGCAAACGCTACACAGAGTAATTATGAATCCTGAATGTCACCCATATTTATAAAGGACTACTTCTACAAATGAAAAACAGCATGACATGGCAAACTGCATCCCATACGATTCGTGTACTTGAAGGGATGGATAGGGGGGTCATGTCTAAGGACTTCCAGGATAGTTTGACTGGTTTACCTAACTCTTTTTCAAAAGTGTATCTTTAAGGCCCCCTGCTTGTGAGGGGAAGGACAATAAATACAAATATAAGACAAGTTGGGATTCACTGCCCTGGGACATATTTTTACAGATTTTAATTTGAAAGCCCTTTGGGAGAAGCAAGAAAGCATTGGCGAGGTACCGGGCAGAGTCAAAGCATTGGCAATACGCTGTATCGGTAGTCCTCTGTTGAAGTGAAGGGACAGACAGGTTATTCATGACCCTCATCCATCACTTTATGTACGTGAATTGTGGGGGAAATATTTGACCATGTGCTATTTTTCATTTGCAGGTGAAATCCTTTGTAAATATAGGTGAAATGCAGAAATTATAGTTATGTTTGACCGTTGGAGGAGTTTATGTTTGAGTCCTCCACTGCTAATGACTGGATGTATTGTTATAAATGCATAGCACGATCGGTGTAGGTTAATGAGTGACGAGATGTGTAAATGATCTGTGCCACTCAACCCGTGGCTTGGCAGATTGTTATTTGGATGGTTATTTTTTTACCAATTTTTGTTTATTACATGTATTCAATATTTGTTTTTAGAGAGATTTCACATTGTTTGATAATTTATTAATTGTCTTGTTTATTTTGGTAGATATTCCCTAAATGTGGGCACCTGAAATAGGACCAATTAAAAGCCATGAAGAAGACAACAAGATGTTTTTTCTAGACTATCCACTCATGGAAACTTTCTGGCAGATTATAATGTCCCAGAATAATGACAAATGAAATTGGTTTGCTCTTAAAATGTACGTGATTTCTTTGAATATATTTCACTGAATCCATTTCCCCGAAAACGATTCTACTTTTTACTTTTTCTACTTTTATTTTTAATAATGCGGGGGTACACCCCCCCGCAGCTCTCCCTCACCCCTCCCTACCCTAACTTATACCCTTGCCCCACAGCCGAGCTATTATGTATTACACATATACCATTTCCCCTCCCATTGTTGGTGAAATGGATTCAGTAATATGGTATTAGGTGAAATGGTATTCAAAGAAATCAATGGTAACGTAGTTCTTATGCGAGATGAATAATGAAAAGTAAATCAAATGTGTATAATGGTGGATGAAGGGATGTTTAGATGACCCCCTAATGGGAATATATGGTGGGAAGCACAGTGAATTTGTAAATAAATATTTGGCAAAAAAATATGTAAGTTGCAAATGAAAGATATTTGGATCCGTTTTATAGTAAATTAGTTGGTACAGAGCAGATTTATTACAATATCAAAATATTGCATTGTCTATAAATAAGTGTACCCGTCATAAGTATTCTGGGGGTTATTGACAATGTCTTCTGTAGTTTGATTGTTAGTTCTATGGGGCAGTACTCAATTTGTTGTTATACCTTGATATTCGAGTCCTCTTTAGATAGTATTTGCCTCCACATTGCCAGTATTCCTCCAGCCCTCATTGTTGGCACTCGTCCTTCACACAGACAGTGGGTGTCCCCCATGGGGACAGTGTGTAGGCTCCCACAATGTATCAACCTTACTAGCCACTACAATTAATGTCTCCATTAAAGGAACTCAAACGCCGAAAACCCCTTCCAAGATATATCAGGGTGTGTGTGTGCGTACCATGCCCATGTGCTCTGCAGAGCCAAAACTGTTGACTTTGCCAATACTTGCTTTTGTAGGGTGTCAATCGGGTCACATGACGGCCACTGCCTGGCTTTTTCCAGCCCCTCTTCCCTTCATTATTTAGTATTGTATGTCTTGTTACTTTATTCTAGTCTTTGCATTTCCTCATATTCTAGCGCTGAGCGAAATCCCCTTGCATTAAGCTTGAAATGTATTTATCGGCATCCTTCAGATAGCATGTACCTAGCTCCTAGGAGAAGCAGAGCTCTACTCCGGCAGTATTAATTGCAGTAGTCGCAAGTCAAATATGAAGTGCTTTGAATGGGTGAAGAATGGGAAACCGGTATTTGATGGGGAGGGCCAAGGAGGCTGGGTTTGGGAATGTGATTGGAATAACACAATGCAGCATACTGCCAAGTTTTAACTTCAATATATGTAGACTACGCAAACAGCATCTATCTCAGAATGCTGGGCCACCTCACCAAAAAACGACAGCAAATCCAGCAAGACTACTGTTCAGGCTAACCATAGAGAACATACCACCAGCACTAAGAATGTACTCTGGCTGTAAGTAAAAAAAAATATTCTCTGCATAACCCACACAGCAACCCACAGTATTTACAAACCAAACTGAACTGAGATCCAGCATTCGCCTCGAACCAAAACAATATTCAAAGCTATAATTTGGTGGATCAGCATTCACCTGCATCTCAGCAAAACCTTTTACCTCACTCCTGAAGGATATTCGAATAAAAGAAAACAACTAACATCCAGAAAATTACTAATAACATAGCTCTTTAACTCACAGAGTGAAATAGAAAATTCTGTCGGAGAAAAATGCCATCACAACACAAGAGAAACACCAAAAAACGACCTAAACCTAATGAACCTACACCTAGATACCAAAGGAAATAAAGTACTCTAACGAAGGTCATGATACAAGAATCTGAGCACTGCCAAACCAACATAACCCTCGAAGAGAAGAGCACAGACCACACTCATCACTAACCCTACTATAAAATGTCCAACATCCTGCATGCTCACATGCCAAAACAAAACACACACATACCTCTACAGGGGCAGAAACCTCCAGCTGCCACAAACTGCACACAATCTGCCATCCCCCTCTCAATCAAACACACGTACCCTCCCAAGCCCTCATTCCTTTTCAGATCCACCAGAGCACCATGATACCATGAAAATGGCAGTGGTGCGCAGTATAAATCACAATAACTTAACATAGATGACACATTTATAATTTAAACACAGGAAGATACATTAATTTGTCTAGACTAACTAGATTTTCAGTGAAATCCTTAAACTGGGATTAGAACCCAAGCTTTCAGTGTCCCAACTCCGCAATTTATCCTGCAGACGAAAAAGGTATGCTTGCTTTTGAAGTCATGAAAAAGCATGCCTCCTCTAACATCACCATGGTGTTAACACTGGTTGCGGGTTTAGGAGACACTGGGCCTCATTACGACCCAGGCGGTAGGGGTTAACGGCGCCGGTAGAGCTGCCGCCGCCATTAGCCCCCTACCGCCTCATTATGAAGTCTGCTTGCGGGACCAGCTAAGGACGCCTGCTTAGCGGGTCCCGCAAGCAGACCAGGATGCTAACAACGGGCCCGTCATTACCGGGCCCGTTGTAAACATCCTCCCCATTCCCCTTGAGCCCTCAGAGGGCTCAAGGGGAATGGGGATGTACCGGGTCTGGGTTCCTTGAATGGGGAAATACCAGGCCCGCCAAGGTCGGAATGGCCCGGTATTTCCTCATTCAAGGAACCCGGACCCGGTACCCGGTATGGTGGTAGCCATGCTGCTAAAAGCGGCATGGCTACCTCCATACTCGTAATGAAGCCAATTATTTTGATCTTTTGTTTTATCAGGAGAGTGCAGTGAAATCTGTGAATTTGGTATCCATGGTGGAAACATTCAAGATTATTACGGCATTTTCATGCAGTGACTGTGACTGCACCTGATTTACAAAACGTTTTTCAATGGCACTGCACCATTGTAAAACACTTTGGTAAATCAGGCCTGCTGTGTTTTAAGTGCAGATTGAGGTGCAGGGCGAGGAAAGGGTTACAAGCTGGGAAATTACAGTAGCTGCAAAAATGTTAAATGCACTGAAGACAAACACTATAGTAAGAAGAGATGGGGTTTATGCGCCTTTATCTTAACTGCGGAATTAAGCAGAGCTTAAAGTTATTCCTTAAGGAAATTCAGGACGAACATACTCGCTCTAAGCACATAAGGGGTTAAAGGTTCATCTTCTACAAGAGCACTCACCACATCATCCTGTTCGGCATATAGCTATATTGAGTTCCAAAGAGAACACTTTTGTTTTATGGAGGATAATAAGTCACAGGGCAGACATTTTGATGGTGGTCATAAGCCAGTGCTTTGAAGAAATACAATATTGTTGATTCTAGCGCTGGAAGATCATGAGTTCTTTTTTATGTGTTTTTGGGTGCCGCATGCTGCATCGGGATAACTTCAGAGCTTTTCAAAGATGGACAATTTTGCTGTAAGGGGACAAGCTGTGATCAGTGGTGGACTTGCCAACAGGGAACTCTGGAGATTTCCTATTAGGGTCTGTGCACCATGCGATTCTTTAGGGTGCAAAGCCTGGATTTCAGCTCCACTTGACCTCTCTCCTTGTACCCTGCCCCCTTACTTCCGTCTCTCCTCAACCCCCAAAGTCTTATGAAGCAAAGAATTTGATATAAAACTTTCAGTATATTATTCGTCACTCTTACAAATGGTATATACCAGGTTAATGTTCTGTTTAAAAAAGTTCTCCTAATTTAGGTGCAAATTGTTTTAAACTTCATTATTCTGACCCATTTTTTCTTGAAGGAGAACACCCCCCAAACCATGCTTAGAGTGGTTGCACTTGTTTTCATGAAATAATATGGGGCCCTTTTTTAAAAAAAACATTTCCAAGTCCACTTTTGGTTCCCAGTCCACACCTGTCCATGACCATTGCCCATTAGGCTATCAGGCTTGAGAGCAGTGACAGGATACCTAGGGTTGCGGCTCCTGATTTCTCTCAGATGGTAGAGTGGCCCAAACCCAATCAGCTAGAGCTGGAAAGACCAAGAGATTGATTTCTATGGAGGACCACAGTGACACTACTTCAATAAATTCAGATTATTGGTGGAAGGGATAACACATGGACTTTCACTCCCCCACTTCAAGACATTCCACTAAGTAACATCACACATCCTTGTACTATGATGATTGACATGTTACTTTTGTATTTAAACAGTCTTTATCAAAAGCATGAGACTGTTGCAACCGCAGCATTTTAATAAACATTGATTCATGGCAGGCACTATAGGCAGCTAGTAAAACTGACAAATGATAACAGCAGCATTTTTACTGAAAGATCAAAAATGATATTGAACAAGTCACAGAGGTGTCACATAACTCCTCCCTGTCAACACCAGACTCACTCCCTCGCTTCCTCGCTTCTTCAGTCCAGAAAGGAGCACAAGACCTTCCTCTGCCAGGAATGGCTCCTCTGTAACACCTAGGTCTACATATTCTGCATTCTCCACCCTACCTCAGACTGCCTGGGTGATCTGCTCCCCACTATTTCCTCCCATGTTTGCTTGTCCTTTACTGCCAAATTGCCCGCCCTCCTCCCCCCATCCCCCCCGGGTTAGCTCCCAACTCTGTTGGTTCTCTTCTTTCCTCACTGTGTTCTTGATTGTAAACTGCTCTGTTGCTTCCCGAAGCAAGGTCTGTGCTCAATTAATACCATAATAATAATAATAATAGTAATAATAATGATAATGATAATAATAATAATAATAATAATAAGTGTTGGATGCAACAACAAGGGGGTAGGAAAAGCTTAACCTGCTTTAAAAAGTGTAAATGTGTATTTGGTGGGAAAGGGTGATGAGCTATACGGGTAAAACCTGGCAGGGTTTCTTTTATCTACTGCATTGCATTCTTGGCATCTTTTCTGAGTGCTGCGGGTTTACGTACTCCTTTAACTCTGTCTCGCCGAGTTAATCATTCTGAAACCCAGTGTAAGATTAGCTCATTGGACTTCTCGCCGGCTTAATCATAAATGTTTCCAACGAAAGAACAAAACTGCCATTTGCATTTTTAAATTACGTTTTTACTTAAAAGGTTGTTTCAAGCCTGTTGATGCACCCTAATGAATGAGTGACTATTGCTGGCGTGTATTTCAAGAACGGACGCTGCCATAGCAACAGCTGAAAGAACTAATTAATCGGTTTCGGCGATAACCCAATCTATTTCCATCCAAATTGCGTAATAAAAAACTTCAGATTAATAAACGCGTGGTACATGCTGTTCATCCTGAGAGATTAGTTACCTAAACTGTTCATTGATGCAGACATAAGGCTCAGGGGTACATGAGTGTCTACATGAGTTTAACTGATCTGGCAGTATTTACTTCCAAACTCGATCGACTGCACATTCACAGAGGGCCTTTGTTTTACGGTGCTCTCTTTTTGTTCACAACTTTGTATTGAAAAATGACAGTCTTTTCCCGGGAACCTTATACATGTATCAACGTTGACATTATCCTTTCTTCTGACAGATGCCAAATCTATAGCAAGTCCACTCCACGCCAGTTCTGGAAGAGCCGTCTGAGGTGCTACATGAAGGACATGAAAGCAGTGAATGTGCCCTAAGGGCTGCCGAAAAATATCACTTTGTGTATGGTAACAATAATCCTAGAAGAAGTCTCTTCATCTTTGGTACAGCACATGAATCAACATAAGTTATAGGTAACACATCATGAAAATTGTCACTGTCCTCAACACGTGTTTTGGTCTTCTCACAGAAGCCCAAACAGTGCCTCTAGCCTACCAAAGATAACTGAAATGACCACGCTCTATCCCCAGAGAGCCTTTATTAACTCCCCATACCAATCTAACCTCGTGTGCACTATCATTTTAACAGCACACAACCTGGCTGTACATGTTGCCGCAGCAACGCAAGGAAGAGAGGCGTGATCCATGCCACGTTAAGGACCATTATGCATGACACTGCCGCAGGGGATATCTAAGGGAACACCTGCCACACACATGCCAGTTCTGGAAGACAAGCTGTGAGTGGGAGGTGTTGCAATGAAGGTGCGGAGCATACAGTAAATTAAGAAGAGCCCCTCAATCCATGAACAACAGGGATCTCATTTACTGGTTATGTCTAGGGTAGCCTTTGTTCCAGAAGTTAAAGGCTTTCAATTTGTTTGGCAAACAATGGCTTAACAGTCAGCAGAGGCTGGTCCATTTTTTAATTGGGAAGGCGTAACATTTCTCACAAATGTGCTCAATTGACCGAGTGAAGCAAGGGAGCGGCAACAACCAAAGAGTGTTGGGAGTTCCTAAACCTGAGAACATTTATTAAAAAAATTTAACATTCCAAAATACACTTTCCATGACAATAGGAAAAAAGCCACAGAGTTTACAATCAATTTTGTGGGGTAACCCAAGCAATAATAGATTGCAAGCCACCAACAAAGCACAGGAGCTTTTCATGATGCCTTTAGCCACAATATATGACAGTATCCTACAAGTGAAAAAAAAACATTTAAATGCTGGCTGTGCCCTAACATGTCCATGCTGGGTGCATCAATATATGCCAGTATCCCCACATAAGAACAGCTCTCTCTCTTCCAGCGTCAGGTGAATTATAAACAATAGCTGAAAAGTTACTAACTATCTCATCTACAGGCCACCAGGGCCTTTAGGCCTATTCGAAGAGGAACTATCCAGCCTCTTAGTGGGTAGCATAAAAAAATCTTCCCAGATAATGATCCTTGGCGACCTTAACTTAGGTCTTAACGACCCCAATGACAATCAAGCGCAAACTATTGCCACCATGATTGAAGGGCATGGCCTCTCCCAAAAAGTCCTCAGCCCCACTCACGACAAAGGAAGAATACTAGATTGGGTAGCCACCTCAATTGCCCTACTATCATCACCAAAATTACACCCCAGCCTTGGACGGACCACTCCCTCATCAACTTCAACTTAACACCTAACATGATGTCCAGAATTGAAAAAATAATGGCACCATCTGTACCTACGAGATCCAGAAAAAATATCACACCAGACAATATCCTACCCTTGCTCCTCCCAACTATGAACTCCTTGCCATCCGACTCTGACCCAGACACACTGGTTAAAAAATATAACGACACCATGGCCACAGCCATGAACACCTTTGCCCCACTGAAAAACCGTAAAAGTAAACAACAATCCCACCTCAATACTTGGTTCACCCCCCATCTAAAAGAATTGAGACTGGAAAAAAGGAAGCTTGAAACCGCATGGCAATGCTCCCCTACAATTGAAAATAAATCTAAAATTAAACTATGCGCCACGAATTACAAGAAAGCCATTATCCAATCTAAAAAAGAAATCTATAATGACCGAATCTCTAAAGCATGTTCCAACACAAAGGAACTATTTGCAATCCTGCGAGAGCTCGAATCTCCCATACCACCACCCGACAACGTACCCAAAGACAAACAATGGTGCACTAATATTCAAAATGCCCTCGTAAATAAAGTAAAAACATTACAATCACAAATTGCCATAAAAAAAGCCTTGCTCCCTCTTAGCGATCCTCCCAGCACGCCCTCGCTCAAACCTAACCTAACACCCTTCAAATTCTCTAAAGTCTCCACTCAGGAAACTGAAAAAATCATTGCCTCACTAAAACCGTCCACCTGCAAAGGCGATCACTGCCCAGCTCAAATAATCAAGGATGCTGCCAGAGACCTAGCTCCCTTTGTTACTAAACTTATCAATGCATCCTTCTCATCCAGCACCGTCCCAAGCAGCCTAAAAGAGTCCTGGGGACTGCTCCTGCTTAAAAAACAAACCTTAGACCCCTCCGTCCCCACCAACTATAGGCCCATCACCACTGTCCCCTTCCTCCTGAAGATAATTGACAGAGTGGCCTATCTCCAAATCCAAAAATACCTAGAGACTAACCAACTCCTCGGCACACGTCAATCAGGCTTCAGACCGCAGCACGGCACTGAGACCGCTCTCATAGATCTCAAGGCCCAAATCGATGAGCTTAATGATAAAGGAAACACAGCTATGCTCCTCCTCCTTGACTTGTCGGCAGCTTTTTACCTAGTGGACCACGCAGTACTCTGCAAACACCTAGCGTCAGCCGCCCAGTTCTGAAGTGAAGCTATAGCCTGGGTCCAATCCTTTCTGGATAACAGAAGCATGCAAGTCTTCTCCACCTCAAACTCCGCAGACCCTATCCAGACAACTTGTGGAGTCCCACAGGGCTCCTGTGTCTCGCCAACGATGTACAACATATTTACTAAACCTCTATTTGACAAATTGGACAGACTGGGTGTCACCTACACAAATTATGCAGACGACACCCAGATCCTCATCCCCCTTTTGGGCAATTTCACTACGGATACAGCTTTAGTAAATAAAATCTACACCCTCATTCAGACATGGATGGCAACCCATGTCCTCTGCCTGAACGACAAAAAAACAGAGATCCTCATTCTAGGCTCACCCAATAACCTAAAAAAACTCGACCCCAACTACAGCTCCTTCAACATCGATGGTAACACAATCCCCGTCGCCAAAGAGGTGAAAACCCTTGGTTTCTATTTGGATTCCACTTTGTCCCTAAGGAAATAAGTGAATTCTCTGGCCTCATCCACTGCCTACACTGGAAAACTTATCAAAGCATGCAGACCATTCCTCTCACCAGCCAGCTGCATTATCCTAGCCAACGCGCTAATCCTCTCAAAATTGGATTACTGCAATGCACTTTATGCAGGCGCAAATAAACATATCATCAATAAACTCCAAACCCTGCAAAATAACGCGCTCAGAACGGCCCTGAACCTCCCAGCTAGAGAGCATATTTCGAATGTGTGGAGAAACTACAATTGGCTAAAAATTAGAGATAGGATCACCTTCAAAATTGTCACACTGACATTCAAATGTCTGCACAATGACGCTCCCCATACCTTAGGGATAGAATAACTATAAGAACTGCTGCACGACCAACTAGAACAGCCAACTCCTTCTGCCGCCAAACCCCTAGATTCCAACTAAAAAAAACAAGAGGCAATAGCTTCCCTGTGCAAGCAGCTCAGTACTGGAACGCCCTACCAGTTGAACTCAGAAGGGATCAGCCCTACAACAGCTTCAGGCACCACACCCGCACCTGGCTTCAAGGTAACGACTCCAGAAACCTATGACCCTGTGCACTGCAACCCTGATGATATTACTCTTTATTGTATATAAGATGCTACCTCACTTGTAAAGAATGTATATAAGAATGTATATAATGTAATTACTGTACACAATTTATGCTACTTGCATTGCTGCAACATGTAACCAAGCTCTAAGTATTCTTATTACTCTGTGCGCCCAGCTACCCAAGGGTTCTCTGGCGCCAGTGGTCGAAGTGTACGAAAAGAAGTAGTGGAACTATGTTCCCTGCTGGTCTGCCCCTGGTCCCCACAAACCCCATTGCCACAACCCCTCCCACACACAATACACCCCCCCCAAACACTTGCACCTGCTGTTTAAGGGAATGTTCAGTGCAGTGCACTGAAAGTGAAGGTTTAAACTTCTTCCTACACATTTATTTTAAAACAAAACCATTCCGGAACGGTTTCTTTTAAAAATAAATGTATAGGAGCTGTACTAGGTAATTAAAAAAAGTATAGGAGCACCGCTCCCGACCGCTCCCGATCACTTTGACCACTGTCTGGCGCCCTATAAATAAACAAACAAACAAACAAACTAGCAGACTATCGAACATGTATATACTGGAGTGCTTAGATTGTAGAAGCCAACATTAGGTGTACAGCCATATTGGCCATGGTAATAAACTCACATCACTGCTATAAGGAAATCCTGATTCACTTGAGTGCCTGATGCTTTGCAACAGCCTAGCTAATTTCTCTATAGGTAATATTACCAAGATAAGGGATGGGGTCCCTGTGACTGATAAACAAAACTTCAAAATACATGTGTGTCTGCTACATCACAACACATCCATGCCTTATAACATGCGACGCCTGCAATTTGTCAATTTGACCTTCATCTTATTGGATAGCTCCTCTGTTTAAAAGTTACAGTATCAAGGGGATCCGGTACTGGCCCGAGGATTAAACTGTATCTACTATGTAAGGGGCATTTATTAGGGACATCATTAATGATTCTCTCCTAGACGTTGGCGACCCACGACAACCTGAAGATTTGTATTGTGTGACCCATCCTGAAAAAGCCCTCTTTAGATGCCAATCATCTTAACAATTAAATGTCTGTAGCTATCCTTTGGAACTTTGCTAATGCCTTTGAATTAAAGCCTGCCATTCCGATCAGATCAATTCTGGAAAAGTATTCCCTTCCATCAAGCTTGATTGGTACCTTGAGCCAGAATCAGCAATCCTGAGCATGTGGAATAATTAACTCAGGGTGGTCGGTGATGGAACTCTATGCATATTGGTATTATTAAATCTGCCTTTGGCTTTCAACATTGTAGACCACTACTTATTGCTTCTGACAGGTACCTATGCTGCCTGGAAATGGTTGTTGAACGTTGAATGTGGAGCCTTTTAAAGAACAAAAAGCAGAAAGTTGTGTTAGGGCTATTCCCTGCCAGATCACATGTAACCCTCTATAAAGATGCTCCTACTCCACCACTCCACCATAGTTTGTAATATTAATTACATCCCGCTGTTAACCATAACTGAGTAATAAAGGGCAATGTTCCAGTCCAATCGCAAAGACACCCAATTGTACATTAATCTGCAAGGCTCCCTATACCCAGGTACTAACTGGAAAAAAGTTGGATGGAGAATTCTGGCTCTAGCTTAATGTCTGTAAAACAGACGGTATTATGTTCTATTCCACCGCACATCTCTTTGGCAAACTACCTATGAATAATGAAAAAGTGCACTGCCTTAGGAAGACTTTGCTTCTGGTATCTGTATGCGATCCAGCTGGCATTTCTGGTCATTCACTAATTCCAGGCTGCTTTTCTGTCAGAGTTATCTAAATAGTGCTACTGAAATACCAGGCTGAGAGACTCCAAGTGATTCAAAATGCCACAGAAAGGTTGATCAAAGGACTCCAGCACTTGGATCGTATATTCAAAGCCAGGCGAGAGCTGTATTGGCTTGCAGTTAACAGTCAAATTACTTTTGAAACACTTTCCTGACCCATAAGCATCTGTATGGTGACAAAAGCTGGGGCCGTCGAATAGCCCCCACGAAGAGGGATGGATTCTCCTAGTCAAGTCATATCTCTTTGCAATATCAAAAATGGATCAAATGGCGGAAAAAGTTGACTTTTGCTTACTATACACTATGATCTATGGAAAATTCTCTGTTTGCTTAAGAATTGATACTTTTCTTTCCTTATAAACTCAAAATATGTCTCTATAAGGAAGATATGTTTGGAGGTTGGTCTCTTTGAAAAAATAAGTGTTTTATTTATTAGTGCCAAGAGGCGGTTCAGTTTAGTGTTCTTTATAAATGTATTAACGTTCTCTCACACTGACTGAATGATTGTCTCACTCACTCAACTGACGTGTCCATCCCACATCACTCTGAAGGCAAACTCTGAATCTCTTGGTCTGAAACGTCCTCAAATGTGAGCAGTGCAATAACAATTTGTCTTTGTCACGAGCGTGCTTTGAACTACAATTTTAATGTATGTAATGTTTAACACTACCAAATCGCATATCTGTCTCACCTGAGTGATGAGGCACCTTCCAACAGATACATATTAGCTGGCACAACCCTAACACAATAACTGTGTAAAAGCTGTCATTGTCAACAGCACAGCACTCATCTTAATTGCACATGCCACACTTTAGAGATTTGTAACATGCCCCAAAATCACCGAACCACCAAATCAGGCAGTGGCCCATGTCCACTAATCAATGATTTAACCAAGTGAGCAATCACCCACCTCCCCACTTATTCCAACACAGTCCCTTCAGCAAGGCTACTCCACTAATTATGACGAGAATGCTGATGCACTTGCTATCCATGCTATCTCCACTCCCATTAACACTTATGCATATTCCCAACACACGTAAGCACTGGGCCATGACCATGTACTTTTGATCAAACAAGTCGCAAGGAGGAAGTGCCTTCTTCTCTGAACTATCTGTGATTATCTTCTTGTGACCACCCAACTTTGAAGCCACTAGTGACAAAAACACTTAAATATTAAATATGCCAGATTCCTTTCTCGCACCCCACCTGCCTAGAAAAATGGGGCAAAGTCACAAAATGGAGGCCAGGTCAATAGACCCCCCATTTCCTGTGAATGATAGGTCATAAATATATTACCATGCACAGGTGTCATGGAAAGGCCATGTCAGGGTCAGGTAGAGTCAATCTAAACTTTGAAGTTATACCGTTTTGGTTGTACATCTTGCGGGTGTATTTTAATCAGCACATATGCCTAGTGTATGTGTGATGATTAATACACGTGAAAAGCTGAACACCTCAGATACTGAAGTTCATACAGATCAATACAGACCTTTCCCAAACTGTCATCTGGCATTGCTTAGGCAAGTAGGGAAAAGGATTGCAGTTTGTGCATACAAGTCAGACAGAACATAATTTTGCATAATTGAGCATTCACAGCAGAGTAGACCGCTTATATTTGAGTGCACCCCGACTTACAAAGACACTCAGAGATTCACATCCCCTGTGGCACCGTTCCCTCATGCAAGGTCATCCCTGTCAAAGGACAGGTGCAGAGGAAAATGAAAAGCAGACAGGATCTTTTCAGACCTATGTCTACCCTACAGGTGTTCCAGTGGATATCTCACGAGTTAGGTACTAGCCTCAGACATGGGGTCAGCATGTACTTTGCAAGTGTTAATCCTATGACAGGACTAACAAAGGCCTTCACCCTTCCAAGGTCGTTAAAGTGACTACCATGAAGCGCAGGAGGAATATGCATTGCAGCACTAAATAAAAATACACATTATTATTACAGTTCCCAAAATAGAGACATTCTTGTCCAGCATTAGTGTTTCGGTTCAATCTTTGCATTTCCACCCCCTGAGATAGGGGTGGAAATGCAAAAATCAGAGATTTTGTTGACTGGCCCTTAAAATCATGTACCCTGAAATGTTCATCCTTCTCCCACATGTTCAGGTCCATGGGAGCATGCTGATATTAGCAGGCCTCACCCCTCCATCCATTTGGGTGTAGGGGATAAATGACTAATGTGCATGAGCGTGACAAATTTCGATAAGCAAGCAGGGCTGGACTGGTTGCATTCAAGGACACAGTCAGGCCCTCATTCAACATTTAGGCCCCTCTGGCAAAAGAGGATCCAGGCTGTAGATTCTGCTGGTAACAGGATATGAGGATCACATTGCACATCGCAGTGTGCATGAGGTCCAATGAGGCCGAAACATATCTCGTCATGCTTTATGTCTCGTGGAAAATGGATGTGACCAAGCAGTTCGGGCTACAATGTTCCTTTTGGGAAGGGGCTAATCCTGATTTGCAAAATGTCTTTCCCCTTTTGTAATGACTTGGCAGGCGAAGAACGATGGTCTGTAGGGATGCCCAGAGCAATTCCAGAGGTTAAGATTAAATCCAAACATTCCAGCCATCACCTCTTTTGTTTTGCTATAGTCATCCTGAGGGGGATGGGTATGCCCAGACATCAGTCCCATGCCTGCTGGGGCTACAGACTCAAGCTACTCCTCACTTATGAGGCCCTACAAGCCCAAAACATGGTTGGGGATGCTTGTGGTCTCGTGCAAAAGGGATGTGACCAAGCAGTTAGGGCTGCACTGTCCCTTTTGGGGTGGGACCAAGCCTGATTTGCATATGGTCTTACCCTTTTGTAATGGCTTAGCAGGTGGCAAACAATGGTCTGAAAGGTTGCCCAGAGCAATGCCAGAGGTAAATATTAATTCTAAACCTTCCAGCCATCACCTCTTTGTTTTGCTGTTGTCACCCTGAGTGGGACGGGTATGCCTAGATGTGGGTCCTGTGTCTGCTGAACCTAGAGACCCAAGCTACTTCTCACTGATGAGGCCCAACAAGGCCAAAGCATGTCTAGGGATGCTTACGGTCTCATGCAAAAGGAATGTGATCAAGCAGTTAGGGCTGCACTTCCCCTTGTGGGCTGGGACCAATCTTGATTTGCATATGGTCTTTCCTCTTTTGTAATGGCGTGGCAAACGAAGAACGATGGTCTGGAAGGTTGCCCAGAGCAATGCCAGAGGTAAAGAGTAATTCTAAACCTTCCAGCCATCACCTCTTTGTTTTGCTGTTGTCATCCTGCATGGGACGGGTATGCCTAGATGTGGGTCCTGTGTCTGCTGAGCCTAGAGACACAAGCTACTCCTCACTGATGAGGCCCAACAAGACCGAAATATGTCTAGGGATGCTTACGGTTTTATGCAAAAGGAATGTGATTAAGAAGTTAGGGGTGCACTTCCGCTTGTGGGCTGGGACCAATCCTGATTTGCATATGGTCTTTCCTCTTTTGTAATGGTGTGGCAATCAAAGAATGATGGTCTGAAAGGTTGCCGAAAGCAATGCCAAAGGTAAAGATTAATTCTAAACCTTCCAGCCATCACCTATTTTGTTTTGGCATCACAGCCTGCAACCAGCAGGCTCTCAATTGATGCCATTATATTTAACATCCTGCAGAGAGTAACTAGATAAAGCAGTATGCCTATGCCTGGATGCCTACCCCGCACTTGCTTAACCCCTTGATGACACTGCCACCAGTGCTCTACCCTTACTATTGCAAGCACAATCCAGATCCTCTTAAATTTTCTGCACCTGAGAATAGTCCACCACACCCTATGGCAAAGCTGATTCCTCAGTATTAATTCATATTCACACAGCTTTGTGCCGCACAGAAAAAAATAGTAAGTTCTAAAATATTAACAAGTAGCTCATGGTTTTATTGAAATCTATATTCAGCAGATCACACAATTTGGAAAGCTTCAGGGTGCTTGCTAGGCAGGAGGAGCGTACAGGGAAATAAAAATACATCACGAACAAACAAGCCTTTAAGAAAGCCAAGTGGCTGGAGGTGGCTCTGACAATTTTTTATCAGAAGTTCTGGAGAGAAATTCCAAATGCAGTAGCAATGCGTGTGTCAAGAGGCTTTGGGAAGAAGTGTAGCGAGGCTAGTTGCTTCTGGGTTCTAGAGGCAATTGCAACGCCACCATCGTCTGGCGGGAAGCCACTGGAGTGACTTGAGGCCAGACTTGGTATGATTTTGTCTAGGCCATTTCCAAATGGCACAGGCTGCCTAGTTCTAGGCAACTTGTAGGTGGTGGGAAGAGGTGACAGGCAGGCCAGCATATGAGGTGTTGCAGCAGTCGGGACCAGATAGTACAGCAGTAAAGAGGCTAGCTAACTTTTGAGGGTAAAGCAAAGGTTTGGGCGAATGTTTTTGCGTCTTATTTAGAGAAGGCTTTGGAGGCAGTTTTAGTGATATGAAAAGAGAGACTAAGCTTGCTGTTCCAAAGGACCCTAGTTTGTGAACGTTTCAGGTAGGGTAAAGTGGATCCTGTGACTGTAAAGCAAAGGAAAGGGTGGCAATGAGGATACATTGTCGGGGAGGGCAGGGTTTCCAATGTTGCTCTTTTGAGGCAAGAGGGGATTTTTCCGTGTGTTATAATGCGATTGACGACTGTAACGTTACATCATTTATTTTATTATGTTATTTCTCGGTGTCCTGAGGGTGCCACAGGCATAAACACTCGGCCTGAAAGGGCACAGTAACTCAATACGAAAAGCACCTAAAAATGCCTTCTAGGGCATATTTAATGGAAAAGTGTTTTCTTGTTCACAACATTAAAATTGATTTTATTGAATTTTCATATCACCTAAATAATGCAAAAGTCACTAGCAACTAGTCTCCAGAAACTATGCAATGGGCAAGACATGAAGGGGTTGTTTCCCATTAGATAAAAACCACATTCAGAGTAAAAATGTAAAACATTACATATCGAACATATTCGACAGATAATACAAAGAGAAGCAGAACATATTATTGCAGTGGATAGAATTGGGACCTATTTGCCACACGACACTATATATAAACATAATCTCTCTATGTCTAAAGCAGAACATCAGTTTGTTCTTTGTACAATTTCACACCGTAACACCAATCCGCACAAAATTTTGCATAATTACCTGCTAAAACATTACTGGCTACATGACATTTGCACACCGCACCCTTTTCCCCGGATTTCTGCCAGGTCAGTATGGCCTTTACCTTTGAAGGATCCATACCGATTCCTTCTGGGCTAAGGATAAATCCTAGGTAATGAATGGGGGTTACATGGAACAAACATTTTTCGGGTTTGGCTAGGAGTTTGTGTTCTCTAAGTCTCTGCAAGACTGCCTTCACGTGCTCTTCATGTTGTATAGGGTCCTTGGAGAAGATCAATATGTCATCCAGATATACAATGACGAAGAGAAACAACATGTCAGAAAACACCCTGTCCATAAAGCGTTGGAAAATTGCCGGGGCATTAGCTAGTCCAAAGGGCATGACTAGATATTCATAATGGCCAAAGGGTGTTCTGAAGGCGGTTTTCCATTCGTCCCCTTCCCGGACACGAATCAAATGATAGGCGCCCCTGAGATCCAACTTGGTGAATATTACCGCGCCTCTCACGGCTTCCAGGATGTCCGAAATCAAGGGTAATGGGTACCGGTCCTTGAGGGTGCATTGATTTAGGCCGCGATAATCGGGGCAGGGTCTGAGTTCCTTGGTATCCTTCTTGGGAACAAAGAATAGGGAAGCACCAGCAGGAGATTTTGAAGGTCTTATGGTGCAATTTTCAAGGTTGGTATCCAGTTATTCTCTTAGGGCCTTTTTCTCGGGTTCGGAAAGGATGAACATCCTGCTGAAGGGAATCACTGCGGAGGGTTCTGTATCTATTGCGCAGACTTCAGGTCTGTGTGGGGGTAAGGCCTGGACTATGGCAGTTGAAAACACATCAGCATATCCTTGATAGGCATCAGGAACGTGTATGACATTAGACACCATGAGTGATGTCTGTTGTTCCCTTGTTGGTTCCTTTGGGTGTGTTAACGGAGGTTCCAGGGATAGGCAGTGAGACATGCAAACCTCTGAGCCTAGGAATAGAGAACCCGCTGTCCAGTTGATATATGGATTGTGTTTCTGTAGCCAGGGCATACCCAAAACCATAGGGTAATGAGCTGACTTAATGATGTCAAACCTAATCAGCTCCTGATGATGATTTATTGAAAGCTGGATCTCTTTGGTCTGCAGGCTTATGGGCCCTGATGCGAGGGGTCTTCTGTCAATAGCTTCCACAGGTTGCATGGTGTTTTGTGGCTCGTACGGAATTCGATGTTTAGTAACCCATTCTTGATCGATGAATATCCCCATAGCTCCGCAGTCTACCAGGGCCAAAATGGAATGGGTCTTATTCTTGGAGGGTGATAGAAAGGCCTGTAATATCACCAAATTGTTTTGTCCAGGAGAGTTCAAGGATGGAATTGATGTGGAGCAAACATCTCTCTCCCGAAGCTCTGCTCCATCTAGGATCGGGAGCTGGCGTTCCCCGAACGCCGAGGGGGTGCTAGAGGGCATTCCCTAACCAAATGCTTATCCGAGGCACAATACATGCACAAGCCCGTATGAATTCTTCTCATTCTCTCTTGCGGGGATATGGGTCCACGAAAGACCCCAATCTGCATGGGCTCTGGTTCCGTGACTGGGCTTGGGTTGGTGTCCGTTCTGACGGTACTCTCAAATGATACCTTGGGAGGAATTCTCCTGGTTTTTTTCTTTTCTGTCTTCCTTTCCTGGATACGGAAGTCAATTTGCATGGCAAGATCCATTAGTGCCTGGAACGAGCTTGGTCGTGCCACTCTGGCCAGCTCATCCTTAATCTCTTCGTTCAATCCTCTCCTGAACAGGGTTAAGCTCGCCTCAGCGGACCAGTCAGCTTCCTAAGCCAACTGTTTAAATCGGGTCACATACGTGAGCATATCCTGGGAACCTTGCTGAAAGTCTAACAGGCGTTCCTGGGTACTGTAAACCTGCTCAGGGCAGTCAAACGTTTTTAAGGGCCTGTATAAACCCATCATAGTCGTCCAAGAGGGCATCACTAGAGTTAACGAGGGGAGCAGCCCAAGTTAAGGCATTCCCGCAAAGGTGAGAGATTATAAAACCCACCTTGGCCCTTGGGGTCGAAAAGTAATAGGGCTTGAAGGTAAAGTGGACCAAGCACGAATCCAGGAATGCACCAAGGGTCTTTGCTGAGCCGTCGTATTTGTCCACGATGCCGCCCAGTAAGACACTTTCTTTTGTAGCAGAATCCAGGGATAGGACCAACTGTTTGAGAGCGGCGTTCTCCGCCTTTAAATTCTGTACCTCGGTTGATAATTCCTGCATACTACGCATCAGGTCCTGCAAGGCAGCCTCTATATCAATATCAAGTTCGGTCGGGTGGTGTCTCAAACTGTCAAGGAGTTCCCCCCTTCTCACCCGAGTCCGTTCTTTACTGGTGTCCTTGGTCGATGCATTCTTGCGGATGGACCGGGTCTTGAAGAAGGCTGCCCGATTCTCTTCCGAATCCAGAATGCGTTCAGTTTCCGGGACGCCGAATCCAGGAATCCAGGAGGCAGTGGAAGCAAGCTAGCCAGGAATCCAGGAGGTAAGTAGAAGGGGGAGGACTAAGAAGGGATAGCGGGATTAGAAAAAGGAGAAGAACCGCGAGCTACGGAGCACACATCTGGTCGCTACTTCGCAATAGCATTGAGACGCGCGGAGCCGCGGAAGACGTGGTCTATTAGTAGAAAAGGCTACGTCCAGCGCATGGAGCGAGAAGGGATTACGCTGGACGGCCATGTTGGGAGTATTAATGAGTGTAAGCCCGCTGTGACAGGGACCAAGAAGCCCAAAAGGGGCGCACTCTGTGATTCATGACAGCCTGAGCCTGTAAAATAAAATGCCAGGACTGGCTCAAGGAGTCACCTATGATTATGGGCGATTTGAAATCCTTAAGCATTTGGTCTGCAATGCAAACCCTAATATAGTAATTTTGGGTGTACGTAAACTGTATTACTTGTCGATTGTAATCTTCCTTGCCTGCTCTCTTTGTTATGGACACGACGGCCATTCCAAATTTATTTCGTTTGATCATGAGGAAAAGGGAGCCTCAAGAGAGGATCCCAAAGGAATGGATGGCTTGGCAGCTGTGCTGCATTTCAAATGTAGGCAGCTCTGATGCTCCACCGGTCGTATCCAGTAAGGACCCATTCCTGGCTAATGTGTCTCCAACTCAGGTGCGTTCCAGGACAACAGACTTTGTCGGAACGACAGTGCAGTCCTAAACTTGCTCTTTTAGTTCCACTCTTACAGTGTTCACCTGTATCAGGCACTGACGCTGCCCCTCCATTCATCACATCCCTTCTCCACGAGCACTAGAGTGAGGGAGGAGTTGGCTCCTCTCGGTACCCATGTACGAAGGAATCTCGTTTCATGCTTGTGCTTGTTGGTACCCAGGTGAGCTGCAGCATAGAGGCGTCCATGCCAGGAGCCCAGACAGAAAGCTGTAAACTTGGGCCATGGTCAGCTCCTCCCCTTAGTGAGAGCATCTTGCATTACAAAAACTAAATTAATATTTGCATAGAACTGGTATACAAACTCGTTTAATAAAGGTTAGATTGTGCTATTAATAAATTATTATTTTTCTGTTCTGGTCCTCCTCAGAGTGATGAGCAGATGAGTTACCCAAGCTGCACTGGATGGGTTGATGCAGCGCCCGACTCCATTACAGGATCAAGTTAAGAAGGAATGAAACCCCAATGGGCCTCTTCCCATTAGGAAATGTCCACGAAACTATTAGTGGTCTTCAAACTGTGCAGCTGTCCCATTGGGGGCCCAATGGATGTCCATGGGGGATGCAAGGCTCTTTAGAAAGGGATTATGGTGACTGCGTGTAATAGAACATGTAAGCAGCTACAGCTTGTGGGTGGTCTGGAAACAATATTTGTACTCAAGGGCTCAGTATAAAACAAGTTTGACTACCACTGCATTACACCCAGTGCTGATACTGGGATGTACCTGTTAATTTCCCTCTCTAGCAATTGGTGGCAGACCGATAATCAAAACCTCATGTATCATTTGCGGGCAAAAGATCTGCCTGCGAGTCACATTAACGACACCAGTTATTCCTCATCCCAGCCTGCTGCCCAAGCTGGATTCCAGCACACGCATAACGTGTGCAGCTACAGTCCTATTTATGTTCCGCACTCGAGCTTCTTTTCCAAGGACGAACACTCCGCCCCCACTGATTCCCCCATCTCCGGAGGAGTTAGCTTGTGACTCTTTTTGCTACAGTGTTCCAATGAAGGTTCTGGATTGAGCTGGCCAGCAGCAGGCAATGTATGCTTCATCTCTTTACATCAAACGCAAAACATTAACTGACACGAAACTAATGGTGCCTCCATCTCATTCCCACCAGATTGAAATGCGTCCTGCAAGCACGTGCAATGCAAATGCATAATATCCATGATACAATCAAGTACGGTTGGTGGAGAGGGCCTTGGAGCTCATTCGCCCTTCCATTGCTCTCTCCTGTCTCAAGCTTTCTGACCCCAAAGGAGTCCAATTACCACCAGAAGCCACCAACACATTAGGGGGACTAGCAATATAAACTTTGCAGGTGGACCCACGGCAAGCCCTTAGGTGATCACATGGTCACGCCCCTTGTAATTCTGCAAACTCTTAAACAGGCCTATGGAAGGTGCCCATGCATCTCGTTGCAAGAGTTTCTTGGTTCCTTTGCATTCTGGACTGTTCCATCTACCCTTCCCCATGCCGCCACAGCGCACACAAGTGGCTCCAAACAGCGTGTGATAGGGTTATCATTTTTGCATTAGGACACAGGTACACGTGTAAGTTGAGTTGGATCTGATTCAGGAGGTGGTGCTTGAGTGAGCAATAACGGGCAAGCTGGGAGGGGAGCCATGAGTAATTAATTAAGCAATCAATGAATGTATCATTGAGTCATTCAACTTTCTTTATTTCAGTTCATTTGCATAGCAGTATCATTAAAGTAGCAGCACACCTTTGGCCTTATTTAGAGACTGTGGCAAAGTGGAAATAAGCGTAATAAATGTTGGCACATAAGCATAATAAATGTTGGCACAATTTTACAGAACATTTGACTGCATTTCACATTATCCGTATACAATGGGAAATGCTGTAAAAATTGAGGTAACACTGAATTTGTATTTATTACTGTCTGTTGACACATAAATGAGGTACTTTGATGTACATGTCTCAGATGAACTATTCAACATACTACAAAGAATCCAAAGTGCAGCAGATATATTTCTTTTGAGAATTAAAAGATACTAACATAGCACCCTAGCCGTCTGAAAACTCAGCTAGCTCTCGATCAATTGGAAGATTCACTGCAAAACACATCACACCGCCCACTGTGCCTCTCAGGAAAGTAGCCCAGAATCCTCCACAAGTAAATTCATTTGCCACCAATTGACTCAGCATAGGTGCTCTGGTAACTGTGCCAACATTGAAGTAGAAACTCTACAGAAGATCAACCTTTCCCTCATGAGACTGGCACTGTAACCTCAATCAACAGACACCCACTGCCAATAAGATCAATATGAGAGAACCTAGTTTGTAACAAAATACCAAGAACCAACACTCATATCACCTGCAAAGGACTTCAGAGGGTTAGACTAATTCGCGTCAACCTCCAAGCAACCTTTCAAGATGGATTGCACGAACACTGTCATGAACCTGAATGGGCCCAGTACACAAAGCCTCAGCCGAGGAGTATGGGAGGTCAGACTCCGTCGAGACCAAGCCCCCTGCACTCAGCCCACCTAAAACAAGGACAGCGAGAAATGTTGGCAACAGAGGCTTCAAACAATTGCTCAAAAACGAAACCAACCATCAAGAATGCATCAATTCCCTTGCAGTCCAACTACACCTCAACCCCTTTCTAAACTATATACATCCTCACCACTGTCTGCCTTATGCTGTTCACACAGTCAACTTCTGCAAAGGAAAGCAGGCTGCCTACTTACACACCACACTAAAGGAACAATGCTGCTGCTCACCTATCACATCGCCCCATACTAGCAACAAATCGGTTCTCTGCAGCACTGATCAACTAATTAATCTTGGGCTCATCCTTCTGGATACAACACTCAACCAAGGTATTTAGCAGACCACTACGCATGTAGAATCACACCAACACTCAGGATTCAGGTGCATCTGGCCTGTAAACGCTACACTTGTGGATTCACACAAGCCTTTACTTCTGTCTCACTAGCAATACCACCCTCCATTTAGTCTCTGCGAGCCATGGGCAAGCAGGCTATCAAAATGGAAGTGATGCACTAGACAAGACTACTTTACATTACATTACTTTAACGTCATCAGCAAAACCTGATAAAAACAACAATAAGCACAGACAAACCCGCCCTTGCTTACTTTATAGTTTAACTGTAATGATAAAATATTAGTAAAGTGTTATTGAAAGCTGCCATTTCAGTGGCCGTTGCAGATTATATAAATAGTTGGGGTGTATATACTCCTCCTCCTTTGACAATTTGGACCTATAATGAAAGTAAAGCATGCAAGCCTGATGGCAAATTGGCAAATTAGGGTCACAGGGGACCTTTTTGTACATATATGCTTGAGTTTTAATGTCTGTAAAAAACTAAAACAGCACACCTACTTTCTGCTTACTGTCACCCAGCCCTCTAGCTATGAGTGCCAGAATCAGTATCTCTTTTATGTTATGCCCTCCTGTCATATATACAGCAGGGTTAAAACCTGGAGAAAAATGAGTTCCTTCACGCCTCCCTACCACAGCCTCATCTGCAGGCAGACTAAGGGGTGCGCCTGGCCGTACCCTCAGCTCTCCCTCCCTCTCACTCACTTTAGCCCTAAACACTTCAGGTAAATTGTCCACCAGGCAGAGAGCCAGGAAGCAGTTAGCCTCTGCCTGCAGACACTGTGGCAAAGAACGTAAAGGACTGTGTGCCAGGGATCTGTCATGGTGGTCAAGGAGGGTCCACATTATTACAATGGATTCATGTTGCGCTCACCATATTGATGCCGGGGTATGGCAGCGAGCTGGGGCAGTGTTGCAAACCCATATGAATCAAATGGAGTTCATTACATGTTACGTTTAGTGTTACAATAGTTTAGAATGTATACATATTAGATCTTCAAGCACGTAGAAAGATACAATATTAAAACTGCAAGTGCAACACAAACACAATCCACACAATAGAGTACTTTGCTCCTTGGTTACTGCACATACATTCTAAGTAGCAGGGACATTCTTGACAGAAAGAAGAATGCTACCTAGTATTATTACTAGGTAAATAATTCTTCAGCATACAAACAGGACAAGGTTTACAGTCCTGCAAGGGAACAGATGTTATCTCACCTTTTCTATTAAAATCTTGAGAGGGGGTTAGTCATTTATTTGGTGGTAATAAACATGAGGCCCAAGGCCAGGCTCCGGCAGTTAAGTGTTTTTTCCAGGTCATCAGAGGCTGTATGTGGCTACACAAATTAGGTCTTTCAGAGGCGCCAGGAGTCTGGGGAATTTAGATCGCAATCAGTAGCTCAAAGAAATCCTGTCTATGCAGACCTTCTTCTATTTGCTAAAATACATAAGCAGACCATGTACAATCACACTTAAAGTTAAAAGCCTTAGGGCAGTTACTGCTGGCAATGAATTCAATACCATTGTTTAACCATGTACTCACTTCATGACCTACTACTGACGCATCCCAAGAAGAGGTGTGTTTTGATTATGATCTGAAGATGATAATCAAGATATTTATTTATTTATTTTAATTTCTGTAACGCGCCACATGCCCACAGTCCTCAGGGTGCACACAGAACAAGAGACAAGACACACTAAACATCAGAACAGGGCAGAGGAAGGGAGTACAGAAAGATGTTCCTAGTTGAGATTAAAGAGATTCGTTTTAATGGCCTTTTTAAAAAGGGAGTAGTTCTGAATTTGGCGTATGCCCGTCGGAAGTAAATTCCAAAGCATGGGGGCCTGAGAATCAAAACTAGTGCCTCGAAACCTGGTTAGTTTGGATCTCGACTGAACAAGTACTGTAGGTACAGTGGAACAAAGGTTTCTGTTGTTTGGCTTGATCTTGATACGCTCTGATAGATATATAGGACTTGATAGAGACACGCATTTGTGCGCCAATGTGAGAGCTTTGTGTGTTATTCTCTGTTTTACGGGAAGCCAGTTTAGCTTTTTCCTACAGAAGGAGATGTGGGTGCGACACGATTGCTTGAAGATGGTGCGCACAGCATTTGGAGTGCTTGTATGTTTGCTGAAGTATTGCCGGTCAACAGGCTATTACAGTAGTCCAGCCTGGAATTTATTTTGGATAAGATTGGACAATGAAAATGGAAGAATTGGGAAAAGATGCGATTTCTTTCAAGAGGTTTTGTAAAATCATATTTGGGGGATGGATGATAATAATGTACCTGGGAGTGTTTTAAATTGTTGCAAAATGTATATAAGCTGCTAACTGATGTATTGTTGAGACTTGGGTTAGTTTGGTTCTGCAACACCATCCAACTGCTCCCCGGAGCTTTGTACAATAAACGTGCTTTATGTACAACCTCTATGTACTCGCTTCTTAAGTGGTGGGCCTGTTTTGCTTTAAGATCCCCACAGATCTCTCTGTCATACTCCCATCCTCACTCAGCTCCTCCGCCAAGCTCCAGTTCACTTCTATAGACTGTTTCTTTTCATTGTCACCTCAGTTTCTCTTCCAAAATTCCCACTCCTCCCGTATCTCGCACTCACACCAGATCACCTTTTGCTACTCTCCTCAGACCCCTTAAAGCACTTTGAAGAAGACTGAACAGCAATACAAGCATACATTCAGAAAATCTGTCATGTCCTACCAGTAAATTGTGTGCCCAATAGAAACACGGTATGGACAATACCCAAATATGTTTGCAACATCACTGTAGAATTGACTAATAAAGTTTAGCCTTCTGGGAAAACTGCATGCAAATAGAAGATGTACCAGTTTTAAACATTCGATGACTCTTAATCACCAAGCTATTGGATACAATGCATGCAAGTGGCCGTTCTCTTGTTAAAGAAATGAACCTAGATTCAGACTTGCCAAAATTGGTGGCGTTTGCTTCCCTGTGAAAGCTGCTAACCTGTGGAACGCCCTGCCACCTAACCTTAGAGCTGACCAACCCTTCCCCCATTTCAGAAGGAACCTTATCAAACACATTATCGCCAACAATGACTTAACACCCGAACACTCACAAGCGTAGTCCTACCTAATGCACCCCGACGCGACATCAACCTTTATGTTTATTACTGCTAATCATGTATATTGTTAACTGTACATTCATGTAAATACGGCAACTCTTTATCTGTACATTCTAGTAATTTGTGTAATATGGCGTAATATTGTAAATTCATTTATATAACATTGGGCCTCATTACGACCCTGGCGGAAAGTGACTGACCGGACCGCAACAGCGTAAATAGCGTTTCCGCCATTGCACGAAGGAGCAAAGTGCGGCTAATCACGACCCATCGGGCACGAGCATTACGCCATGGCGGAATCCGAAAGGCTGCGATGGCGGAAATGACCCCAAAACGGCCCTTACCGCCGCCGTACGCTGCACCAGGTGCAATACCGCCACCCATCTTAGCGGTCACCGTAATGAGCGGTCACCGTAACGAGCGGGCACCGCAAATTACGGCCACCGTAAATATACGGAAACGGAAGTAAAAGCATGTGGCCGGAACGGGAAACAGCACGCCGCACAACTATAAAAACCGAATCCCAACACAACCACTAAAAATCCGACCCTGACACACATCCCAACCCGTTAGCAACCCCAGTTAAAAAAATAAATATGGGAAAGGTAGCCAAGAAAGCGTGTGACCGCAAGCGGCAGGTACACTTCTCCCGAGAGGAACTGACCGTGCTCACCGAGACCCTCCAGGAAAATGCCGCCGTCGTCTTCTCCAGTCAAATGACCAGGACGGCCCTTGCCAACAAGAAGGCCATATGGGCCCTGGTGGCACAGCGCGTAAGTGCGGTGGGGACAACACCCCGCACGCCACAGCAATGTCGCAAGCGGTGGGACGACCTGCGGATCCGCGTACGCAGCATACTTTCTGCGAACAGGAACATCGCCACAGCTACCGGGGGGGGTTCAGAGTCGCCCATCAAGTTGACCCCCTGGGAGGATATCTGCGCCTCCACCATAGGAATGGAGAGCATAGAGGGAGTCGGAGGGATGGAGAAAGGAGTGCCGACATCCGGAGAATCAGGTAGGTTGGCCAAGAGAAACAATGCGAAATCCACAAACCACGAACATGTGCAGTACCATGTGACCCCATAGTGCAATACATACTTTGCCCTGACAGCGCCCTCTAAAAGTCAGAATGAATAAACAAATCAATCAAGATGCCATAAACAACCCCTACATGTGCAGCATGCACCCCCTAACTGCAGGCAGCCAAATGAATGCATCCTCAATCCACACGAAAATGAGACCACCTCCAAGGCCCAGTCCCAAATCAGCCTCATGTACCACCCCAATGCATTTGATACGTTGCCATTCCAAATCCGACAGACCCATAACTAACGCTCGCCCCTCTTTACTCCACCACAGGGTCCGATACCAACGACGAGCTGCAGGACACCCCTACCAGCACGCCTGCAAAGAGGGCCAGGACCAACGTCCCAAGAGCCTCCACCTCAGGTGCAAGGATCAAGACACGGCAGCAGCAGGAATCAAGTGGCAGCACACTGGAGGGGACTGCAACAGGCACCCCAGCAGCCAGCAAGTCCACAACCCCAGCACCACAGGTCCCCCCAAAGAACGTATCTGATGGCACTGCCTCTGGTGGTAGCAGCACCATAGGTGACACAGCTGTCATGCCAGCATGCTCCGACACGGAAAACAGTGCTGGCGACGTAGGTACCATCCATGACCTTTCCCAATCCCCCTGCATGTCCCATCCCCTACACCATGACGAAACCACGCAGGGGCACCCTGAAGACGACGACTGGCCAACCCCCACAAGTCCTGTGCCAAGGCAACATGTGTTGAGCAGCCCCCCTGTCACACCACCGCAAATGTCCATGGCCCAGCAGAGGCAACAGTCCCTCGACCTGCTGATCGAGCAACAGCAGGAAGTGTCCACGCTACTCAAGGACCATGCAAATGAATGCGGGGGTTCCAGGGCAGCCATGGAAACATCCACCGAGACACTCAGGGCACAAATAGAGAAAAGTAGTGAGAGCCTCAGGGGAGAAATGGAGAGAAGCACCGAGAGCCTGAGAGCACAAATGGAGAAAAGCACCGAGAGCCTGAGAGCACAAATGGAGAAAAGCACCGAGAGCCTGAGGGGGGAACTGCATGCGACGTCCAAAGACGTTTGTGCTGAACTTGCTGCTGTGCGCCGTGTGCTCTCGGAGCTCTCACAAACCCTCAGAGACATGCATGGACGCGAGCAGGCAGAGACATCATCCGTGGCAAGTTCCGTCCAGGGCAGCCCCCAACGCAGATCTGGCAGGAACCTGCGCTCCACGGGCAGGGGTGCCCCTGATACCCGTAGAGGGGGCTTGCAATAGCGTCCAACCACGGACAGCATGCATATTTGGACACTGGTGTTGGGGGGGGAGGTAGTAGGGTGGAGGGGGTGTGTTGGGCTTCACTGGGTGGCAGGTCCATAGGGTGTATAAATCAAATCACATTAACAATACAGCATCTCATAATCATCCAATGACATGTGTGGACATTGATATTTGCGTACGAGGCCTTCATAGGCGTACAGTCCACAATGTGCCTGTACTACACACACACAGTGCCACAGGTCCCCTTTCCGTGTAATAGGCACCATGCGTGGTTGCTAGAAGCATGCATCTATGATGCTCTGTCGGATTGCACGTGCATCCTGTGCCTCATGGACTCCTTGAGGTGCCTCCACATCCCCACCCTCATCATCATCATCATCTTCAGGTGCATGCAGTACAGCGTCAGGGGGCATGGGCACATTCCTACGTATGCACATGTTGTGCAGCATGACACATGCCATGACCATCTTAGAAACCTTCTCATGGCTGTACATGAGTGCCCCGCCAGACCTGCTGAGGCTGCGGAAACGAGCCTTCAGTAGGCCGAATGCCTGTTCAATGACCACACGGGTACGTGAGTGGGCATGGTTGTAGTCCTCCTCATGCTCGTTCTGTGGGTTCCGGATTGGTGTAAGGAGCCATCTCTTCAGTGGATACCCGGCATCACCTGTATGAGACGAATAAAGGGTGTCAGTGGAATGATAGTGCTAAGTAGCCCCCCCCCCCTCCTGCAAGGTCATTGACGCATCAAATGGGCCACGATGTCATGCATGGAATGAGACTCACCGAGTAGCCAGGATCTGTGCCCTGCGTGTCGCTCCATGTAGCGTGGTATTCTTGTGTTCCTCAGGACCATAGAATCATGGGTAGATCCTGGAAATCTGGCACAACAATGCGTAAATATCTTGTTGGAGTCACACACCATTTGCACATTGATTGAATGAAATTGTTTCCGGTTGCGGTACTGGACCTCCATGGCATGTGGGACAACCAATTCAACATGGGTGCAGTCGATGGCACCAATGCAACCCGGGATGCCGCCAAGTGCATGGAATCCCACTTTTGCGTTGGTAATCTCCTGGTACGTGCGTGGTAGTGTGATGTGGTCGTCGGCGTGCTTCAGGAGGGCATCGTGCACTTGGAAGAGTGTCCGTGAGAACAGTGGCTGTGAAATGCCATGCAACTGTCCCACTGTGTGCTGGTAGGTGCCTGTGGCCAGGAAGTGGAGTGCAGACACCACCTTCAGTAGGGGTGGGATGGCGGTTGGGCTATCTATCATGCTCACGAGGTCAGCATGTGTCATGTCCACAATGGCGATTATGGTGTCCCGGTCCAAACGGTAGAGGGTGTGGATCTGCTCAGCAGTGAGGTTGAACGGATCGGCTCGGAGGCGTGGGATTGCGGGCCGCCTGCGTGGTGGTAGTGGCAGTGCTTGTGGGGCTTGCTGACCCTGCCTTGCCCTCCTCCTCCTCCTTCTCCTCCGTCTCCCCTGTGCGCCCGGTTGTTGTACCTGTTGTTGTTCGTCGTCTTCTTGTAGTTGTAGCACTTGCAGTGCTATCTGGTCCCCCAGGCCCAACATCGCTAGTCCTGCCGGTAGCATTTTGGAGTGGGAGTGGTTGTGGGAGGGGTTTGGGTCTGCTATATATGTGCTGTCGGCTTGTATGGCCTCCACCTGTGCTGATTGAATGATTCTGTGGCAGATGCTATCCCTTCTGGCCGAGCACGTCCCGCACGTAAGGCTGCATTTGGCCGCATGGCATCTTGGGATTGGAATCATGTATCAAATCCCGATGGCAGTGTGATGTACTTTGACTGATTTTCATGGTATGCTCCCATTGTTACACATGCTATGATTGCAGCCGCTTACATACCTGTGAAGAGTCAGTGGTATGTAGGGCTCGATCGATGGCCGACCCTCATGCAGCACAGTAACGTACTTCACCGACGGGCGTGGCGTCCCATTTGTGATTGCAGCCAGTTAGCATTATGACACACAGCCGCACTACATTGATGTAATTGTGAATGCAAGCGTTCACAGAAGCCTTTTCGACGTAATGTTGCAAGTGAGGAATTCGAAGGCCAGCATTTTTGGTTTTGAAGTAGCGGCGAGGATACGCCCACAGGTCTGGCTGGAAATGTAACGTTCTATTGTAGAATGTCCTTGGGACATGGCCCATAACGAGCAGGCAATGAATGATATGAATTGAATGGGATGCGCAATAGCGTAGTGGACGATAAGGCAGGACGTTCCCAAATCCATCTTGCTTCACAACACTACAGATCCGGCCAGGGGCACAGTGGTTTTTGCGGACTGCATTACGCACAGACGCGATGGAAGTTTCACATATAATGTGAGTGAATATTCATGCGTTTTCATTGCGGGATGAGGGAATGATGAATGGATGCATGGACTGATGATTCCGTTTAGGGTCTGCCATGTACATGGGTTTTTTGAATCACTCCCCTTCCCCTGCGCTATGTGATGCAAGGCTGCCATAGTGGGACATACGTCTATCTGCCCTTGTCGGATCCTCCCTGTCTCGACGCGCCTTCATACACTTGTGTCTAGGCACGTTACTAATCCCATGTCATGGGTTCTATCTTGACGGACGCATGCACAGTAACCGACGTTGCCAATGGTGTATTTAGCTCGATTGATTTCGTTATGATTCGATACTGATTTAGGGGTGTGTATATTCCTTTGGAGTGGGCTAGCATGCATATGGGTGTGGATTTGGTGTGTTGAATGAAGATTGTAATGCATCATGAGTCCCGTAATGCAATCGGTTAATTTGTGTTTCTTTTGGGTGACAGGTATCTCCTGCCCTATTGCAGATGCCATCTCTACGCCACTCCTCCAGATGGTTTTTACTCTCGACTCCTGCAGCTTCGGGTGAATCAGTGGAGCACCATTTCGATCTTATGGGACGATCGCCAATGGGCCACATGCCCTTACGCTGTACTGGTGGCTAGGTGCAACATTTCGGCCTTTCAGCTCGACTAGTGCCTGCCTCATGGGACGGACCTGCGGTTCTTGCCGCTTCCATGTTGCCTTTTGGAACGTTGATGTAGGCCCTGTGTGCCATGATGGTACAGGGCGTCACACAAGTGGAAGCTGGTCAATTATTGCAGATGCAGCCCTCGGTGATGATGGTTGTTTTGGTGTTATTTTGCAAATTGCTGTGGGGCCTTTGTCATTTGGATGTGCATTTAAATTGTATTCCGATATTTGTCGTGTTGCGTTGTTCTTTGCAGGTGATGTGGCGATTTTCGCTTTGTGGCGGTATGTATTGCGAGATGATCTGCATTGTGTTCCGCCTTCTGAGTTGAGTTGTGTGGTACAGTACTGGCCGCGTTTGCCTACGTAGCACAGTATGGTCACGGATAGGGGCTGCCATTGTGACTGTTTACATGATGTGCTGTTCAGGGGCGGGGGATTGGCTTTTGGCCGACTGGTGCCTGTCAGCCAGGTCGATTGGTGGAATGATGGGATGTTCAGAATGTGGCTGGTCACAGGTGACTGTGTTTGCGTGCGTTTGTTGGAGGGGGACTGGGGTCATGTCCATTGGAATAGCTTCTGTATTGATGCCATCTGTGCCCTGCAGCTCCCATCGGCCCCTCTTGGGATGAGCCTGGCTGCTCAGTCACTCTGCCAACTTGTGTGGTACATGCTTCTGCTGATGGTTGGTTTGTTTACTGGCAAGAGTACAGGGCTGGTGCAATCCCCCTCAGGATGCTGTTTTGGATGTTGCCTTGCGCTGGTGGCAAGCGATGGGGGACTACTGTTGTTTTGTGTCATGTGTTCTTGATTTTCATTTTGATGTATTGTACCTTCACATGCCTGTGCTGCGTCAGTACGGCTATGGTGACATGCCGTACATGGATGCCCACTCACGGGGCGCTTTGAGCCCCTGCATGCTTTTCTACGTTGGCATGCATGGGTGAATTGTAGATTTCACTGGTTGCATAGTGTGGGTACATTGCGCCTGCCAGGAGTTGTGCAATGTGGCCAGGGAGTGGAGTACAGGCACTCAGTGGGCCATTTACGGTTGGTTCACGATGCCGTATTTCTCGCCATGGCGGAATGGTACTTTACGACGTGCTTGATGGCGTTCAGTACATGTCCGCTAGGGTCAGAATTCGCGTACCGTTGCGCCATGGCGGTGATTCCGGTTTTGCAAGGCGCGCATGCGCGTACTTGGTGCAGTTAGCGTTGCCGTTCACTGCGGTGTCGCTAATGGCATCGTACTTTACGGTGACGGGTCATGATCGCAACGAGCGGTGTTCGATGGCGGTATTGCATTTCCGCCATCATTTTTCCATTTCCGCAAGGGTCGTAATGAGGCCCATTGTAACATTGTAAGCTTCGCATATACTTGTTGCTGCGCCCGGTAACCTAAGGGTCTGGTGCGCAATATAAATAAATAAACAAACAAACAAACAAACAAACAAATCAGAATTAACAGAAAGTAAAATGCAAGAAGAGATGGTATTTGATGCAAGAGTGCTTTCACGACTGGCCAAGTTACTTTCCGAGTGTTGCTCAAATAGTCAAGAGTGCTGTGAGTAATCTTATTAGCTAAAGTTTCTAAGGTGCTTATAACAAAAGTGTTGTACAGTGCACTACCGTGTTATGAGTGCTAGTGAAATATGAAACTGTGCTCTCATATATGTCAGATTGTGATTACAACTGCAAGCTTGCGAGTTTCGATATTGCGATCTTAAAATATAATATATTTTTTATATAGCACTACATTCCAGATTACCCCTTCTTCTAAGTGTTGAAATAATAGGCGTTACTATTGCCCAACGTCATGAAGGCCTGATTCAGCCCAGTCAGGATTCCAACCTATGTCTGCAGTTGCACAGATATGTCTGTAATAGTATTGAAGTGACTGAGACAGGTTTCCAGAAAATGCTAGAGATGTGCAGTTGACTGTGTTAAAATTCCTTTCCATAGCACAGATCTATCTATGGCACTGCAGAGTCATGTCTGCACGCGAAGAAACACGATAGTGTGATGGAGAATAAAAGAGGACAGGAGGGGTGACTGGTAGTTTATATGCATCTCTTTCCTCTGTGAAATGCCCCTCCACCTTTGTTATTCCTTTTCTATGTACATTTCCATGAATAGCTGGAAGCTACCTAGAAGGTCCAACTCCTCTCCGTAGATTTACTCTCAGTATTCACAGGATGCATCCTTCTGATGCCTCTCATTTCCCAGTCCAGGAATGGACAATGGGAAGGGTGTGGATTCAATGTTTGTTAAACAGGCCCATTCTCAAGTGGATTCTCTGAAAAGGTTTCTGAACTCTCAGCTTCACAGTGTATGGTCTAGGTGAGGTCGGCAACCTGCGTCTCTCCAGATCTTTGGGTCTAGGGCTCCTGTGATCCATTACAATTGGCTATGGTGGTTACGACTGATGGTGATTGTAGTGCATAACATCTGGAGAGTTAAAAGTTGCAGACCTCTGGCCTGGGGGGACTTTGTTCTGGATTTTGTCCAACAGGGACTTACAACCTCCTTCAGACCGGCTCCAAGGGAATGGTGAACTAGTGGAACATCAACAGATTGGCAGCAATCATTCAGGAACACTAAGAAGATCTCCAGGAAAACAACGTGGTGGGTGCCTCTGCAGTGAAATGAAAGTAACATAGTTTAGTTTGGGATCTTTAAACCGGGTTAATGGTCAGATTGTCTCAGAAACAGATTTAGATGTCAAGCAATTTGGATTTATACCCCACTAAAAGAGCATATTCATCCAAGAAACATGTTCTAGCCTAGGGCAGAACACCTTCCTAAGAATAATGGCAGCAATGGCTTCTAAGAAGTCCATTTCTAGGGCCACAGCCACCGAATGACTGATCATAGAGGATTGCTTACTCTCCTAGCGCTGTGGAGACAAAGAGCACCCCTCCATACATCTCATTTGCTGAAAATCTTCAGCTGCAGTAATAGCCAATCACATTAAGTGTGACGCTTTTAGAAAATACGTTTCACCCACAGCAGGGACAGAACATTCTTTTTTTCATAATCTAAAACAAGGATTATTTGGAATTTTTTCAGAAACTGATTTTTGAAGGATCGATTATTCATCAACATTTTTGTGAGCTGATCGCCTAGCAGATCAATGCAAATAGCAGAACAAGAGGTTATTTTCACAAGAGAAGAGATGTCTCTTCTTAGGGTTAAACCTTTTCAAAATAGGCATTCTTTTCCTCCCATTCCCTTCAGTCATTTGATTTAAATTAGAACATATTTATATTTATATTTATATTTATATATATATATATTGGTCTGGTAATGACATCCTGTATTTTTAATTGGGTTGGCATTGCATTATTGCATTAACTTTGAGCGATGTTACTGTGTCCTCCCCCGCTTCTCCCTCAAGAGAAGAATTGCATCGTGCCCAATGCTACCACTGACAGTGATTCACCTTGGTGACTTTGAGGACGTTTCTGCAACTAGCTAAGGCTGTTGAAATCTTTTCCTGGTAGTTGAACCCAGAGTACAGAATGTGTCGGTCCCATTTGTTCTTGTGCATTTCGAAGATCTGAAAATCATACTCCATGTAAACTGCCTTGTGAACACTTCAATACTATTACAGAAAGAGAAGACCAAAACAACTGTGCCTATTACTGGATCTCTGTAACGATATTTGGGATAAAGAATGGGTTTTGGAAAATATTTGGAAGGCAGAATATCATTTTTTGGAAGCCATTTCAATGTGTGTTGGAAATAATGAAAGATACCTGATTTAAGATCAATCAATACTTTTTTAAATCAATTTGCCTATTCCCTTCCCTGGTTGAGGCCAATTCTACATTCCTCGATGCAGGGGAAGGCACTTTGCAGCCTTCTAGATATTTTGGCCTTTACCTCCCATGGGTGTCAGAGACCAACATACCTGCGAGCCCCAGGCTCTCTACCCTGTCTTGGTGGTTAATATAGGCAGTATCACACCAATGCTGTGCCTTCTGGCTATTCTGTTGACTATGACTAGATGATTGTGCCCACATAAGCGATGCAAGAAATGTGTACACCCCTCTGTTGCAACGCAATACTTTTCTCAATGGGGAATAATACAGAAAGTTTATCTTACAGTCCAAAATACAAGGAACACCCAATTTTCATGCCAATATCTTATTGTGGCAGGTGCCCGATAGTGAATGCAAGATACTATCATATCTGTTTACATCTAATCACAGAATTTGCATTGGATCCCTTAGCCTGCACTCTAGCTGCATAGTTTCAATATCAGTCATACCCACCATTCCGAAAAGAGTATGTTTCGAAAAAGTCCCATATTGCATTAAAAGAATGGTCCACCATCCTGGAATACTCGCACAAGAATTGGAGATTCCATGCTCAGTTTCTTTTTCAAGTAAGGTCCAAGTGAAAGTCTATGTAGGACCTGGCTTATTGGCAAATGAAACACTTTTGCTCTGGGAAACCCTGCTTCCACAACATGAGGATCATTTTCTACTCTTGATAAATCAATGAGCATCGAAGCCCCTTTCCCAGTTTTAATAAGCAGGTGTCTGTAAAGATCAGGTCGATGAAAGTGTGGTGAAATCATAAAGACGAGGTAACTAGCTAGAGAATGTGATATCACCACCTAAATGCATAGACCCACAATACCTGTACCACACTGAGATGACCATATTCATTTGTTTTACGGAATGTTGGCCTTCTTAAAAGTCAATATTTTGGGTCTGTGATACCTTACTGGGCTAGTTACCTAGCTAACCCCATGTCTATTTAATCCTGGAAAGGGGGTACCTGTATTTATAATGTCCCCCAAAACTCAACGCTGTTAATTTGCACTATTGCTTGTCAAGCATTACCTAAAACTCCCTTTTACTTCTTCCGACCTGGACTTTGACCAAGGTTGTTTGCTATTCCTGGGCACAAGCCACATTGACATAAAAGAGTGGGTAAGTAAAGCCCAGTTCAATGGAAATGGTCACACAGCTGTAGTGCCAAAGTAATGGTGCAGAGAACTACATCTGATGAAGTAATGTGGTAATAAAGTGTAGCACAAGTACTCGCTGATTCTCTGGTTGGTAGATTGTATTGGGTTTGGTGTTCCAAAAATGTTTTGAAACCAAACTCACCAAAAGTTCAGTCTGATTATATTCAAGTTTATCATCTTGGTTCTTTACAATGATTTGTGTATTCGGTTTTTAATCAGAAAGATGTGATTGTCCAATACAGCAGCAGAGCAAGATCTGCTGATTTTTTTGCCCCTCTGTCACCTCATTCAGCACCCCCATGTACCAACTGACATCAAACCTTTGTGTACATGGGAGGGCGGCATGCCTTTCTCATCTTAATGGGCAAAGCAAACACCCCGCCATCATTCAGAGCTTCATTGCCAGAGATGGGTCCTTGTTTTCTGGATCCCATGGATCATAAAAATAATGACTTTGAGAAATCGAATGCGACAAGGGTTTGGCATGAGGCCGTGTATACAAAAATGCATTGGGGGTATGCTAGTGATTATGGTGAATGTGACGCAGGGCTGATTCAGGAAGCTTAACTCATTTGGGTGTTTGCATGTGCATACGCAGCGATGGGAGAGTGACATGCACAAAGTGGGATCAGTGAACCGAAGGCAATAGAGAGTGCCTCAGGCACTGTAGTGTGGGACAAAGAAGGGGAAAGTCGGATACAGTTGAACCTTTAAAAGGCCGGCGACAAAATGTTGCTTTGTTGGCAGGCCATACATTGCCCTACTTTTCAAGTATTGAATTGTCAGTTTTAATTTGCTTCTCTTTTCAAACGTGAAACACATTTTTGCCCTGCTCTCTGCTGGCCAGTCTCTCCCTTTGTGCAGCAAATGACATGCATTAAGAGGGAATACATGTGTAGCTACTCATAAAAGGGTCCTCTTTGAAAGTGAAAGATAACAACTCTTTCGCGTGCCTTGTGCACAAGGTTCATATGAGAGTCAGGAGGCAGAAGGCAAAGCCTGTGATCACCAGCTGACCTCAATGGATGCTCGATTCAGCCCAGAAACAGAATCTGCAATGGGGTTGTGACATTATATTAACGCACAGCAATACATGTATGTGTTCAGGCACATCTTCTTTAATCTATCCTATGTTATGCTACGCAAAAGTGAGTTATGTTATGTCATGTTCCATAAAACTAGATTGTAATACTGTTATGCTCCTACAATTCCATAAAACATTCAAAGTAAAAACAGAGAAACAGGACTTCTGAGATTATAAACCTACACTCTGGAGATCCATGCCATCATACCCGAGGCTTTTTTCCTTTTTTATTAATGATAAGGAACAAACCCAACCCTTTTCTTCAGGCTCCAAAACCTTGCATCCATCTCCCTGGGTAAACAACCCCCCAGACTATTCCTTCAACTTACCCTACATGCGTGTATCTCTCGATCCCTTGTGCGCATATCCCTCCCATCCATTGCAACATTGTGTTTCTTTTAAACGCTGGAGCATACATCTGTAACCTTCAGTGCTCTGCATGTAACCCACCATAGTTGCCCCAGCATGCTAAACCCGCGGTTGGCATATGAATATTTTAAATAAAATAATGTTATGCCATAATATGCCATGTTATACAACACTTTGAGAATTGCCTATGAAAATGTGTTCTTCCACATGTGCCTAATGGAAAATGTTTATTGTAAGTGTATTCCTGCTTAACAAGTGACATAGTTGGGTTGTCTGTTTCTTGCTGATGAGACTGAATATATAAAGTGCCTAACTGGCAAAGTGTGTAGTGGTCCTTATTGTCTAGAGCCTGTTCTTTTTCTTGCATCTGCAGAATAATGGGCACTGTGAATGAAAGGTTCAGTACTAAGCCTGATGGTACATAGCTAGAATCCCGAGGCGAGATAAATGTTATCAAAAAGGAAGAGTCATGCTATTTCTTCCTACAGTGCCGACTCAATCTTCATCCTTCCATTGTCGATACATTAAGTACCATTGGATTAGGTAATGATATAGCTATTGCACTTGTTAGAGCCTGATAAATCTTTCATGAATGACTATCTCTAGTTGTGGTGTTTGCATTTATTGCCTGTACAATGGGCCACAAAGCACCAATGGGGGTAAACATGGAGGCAAACATGTCATTCAGTGAAGTTAATTCCAATCCCTTCTTTTTCAGGGCAAAGGTTTTCCTTTTAGCACAAGCTTGTGTAAGGGGTGTTAATTGGCTTTTATACTGTCCGTGTGCATGAACTGTGACTCAACCCAGGTTGTTAACCAGACCGTGGTCTGTGGGGTGGGAAGGAACTGGGGATAAAGGTAAGCAGGAATTGAAACAGTGGTAGAAAGTCAGAGAAAGAACAAAAGTCAAAGGTGACAAAGAAAGGAGAAGATGTACGGATTGAGTCGTAGCATTATCTGGGATACATGTACCGTAGTATAGGTTTAGACCAAAACGGTCATGAAAATAATCAGCATCTGTCCTTAACGGACCAATCAATGATCTTGTCATTTAGCAGTGCTCCAAGTCTAAAGATCCATTTAGTCTCATCTTATGCAAGTAAATTGTACACATACTCCTTCTTTGCACCAAGCCTGCATTGAGAGTTTTTGCACTTATATTTGGGAGGATTTATTTTAATTGTCGACAAGCTGCATGGCGATCTTTCCATTGAAAATGTTGCTCTTTGTCTTCGCCAAGACATCAGAAAATGATCACGGTTTCCCTAACAAATGAAGTCTTCAGAATTAGCCTTGTGCAAACACCAGCCCCAAGCTTGGCGCTTTAAGACCACTATGGTGGTGATATATACAGTATAAAGAACTAATAACATAACAGTCGACCTATAGGAACTACAGAACATGCCTGATAATAATTTCCCAGGAGTTAGGCTGGCACATGTCTCTCCACTTCCTATCAGACAGCAGCTGGCCCGCAGGGCAATGGCAGTAACTTATCCCGATATGCCGGCACAAGGTGAATTCAACATTCAAAATGAACCAAGGCTCATAGCAACATGTAGATTAAAATAGTGGAGGCAGTGGTGACAAGTAGACTTGCCCTGCTATCTGCTACCCTTGCAAGGGAAGTTTAGCAAATCTGTTTCTGGAAAAAGGTAAATACCCCAAGAGGATTATGCATGAGTTTCTCCAGAAGGGCAGATTTATAAACAGGAAAAGGGCTCAGATGGGTTCCAGATCTCCACATTTACAGGAACATATCATTAATCTTTCTGAATGGGATCAAACTATTGTGGGAAAGGAGAAAATAAGACAACAATTCCCAATAGATGCCCAGCGCCTTTCAATGAATTTCCTTTGTCCACTTACTGATGAGCTTTTGGCATGGCAAATGAGCTTTGAACATGTAGTCTACCCAGTTTACCTTTACCTTCCCTTTGAAGGACAATAGAATAACACCTTTCTAAAAAGATACTTTTAGTATGTATTAAGACTGTAAGACATGCACAAATGAGAGTAAAGGGGAGTATTGGACCAGTGCCCCCCAAACACAAGATCTTTCAAGTGACCACTCTGCACTTCACTAAACAGAAGGTGTACCAGGTTTATTAAATTGGGAATAGAACCTCCTACTCCCACTTGTTTACAATCTCTGCAGTAAATGTCAGCTACTTGACTGGATTCAGGTTTTAAAAAATCAACATTTGATGCAGTTTCCTAATCAATCAGATTAGAGTTTGTCAGTGCACTTTGAGGTAAAAGGATATTTTCTGCCCTCGGTTTTACAGAGAAGAATTTGTGACTGTGAATTTTCTAAATGGCGTAAAAAACACTTTAATTTTTGATAAAGTGAAAACCAAGGCATGTACATTAGACACCCTCAGAGAGGACCTAGGGTTGCATGTGCACCTCTTAAACCTCAGCATAAGGCAGATATTATGTTATAAAAAATAATGAACATCTGCAATTACTGCAATAATACTTTAGCTTCCAGGATAGAAGCACAGATGTGTGCAATGGACAGTCTCGTGAAACCTACTTAGGCCTGCGCACCAAACAGAGAGCCATAAACCATAGAAAGGTACTGATTATTGAGTCTCATTCAAAAAGATATATTAAGGCATGTTGATAAACGCGAAAATCACTAATGCTTCCAGAAGTTGTGGATCAATTTCAAAGTAGCTGTTTCACAGCTTTGATTTGAAGGAATATTACATAGTACTACCACCTCCTTGTCCCGAAGAGAAAGTTTAAAGCAACTTGAGAGGATGTGGTCTGTTGGAGCAATTTGATACAAAATACTATTGATCTGCTTATGGCGTGATAAAAACAATTTTCTCTTAGACTAAAGGAAAACAAAAAATTGGAAAAAACGTGCATGTTTCACGGGGTTCCATGTCATTTTTCCGACGGTAATTACTTTGAAGTCATTTATTTAGAAGTAATTACTTTGAAAAATCACTTTGATTTTCTTTTTTGAATTTGGGGGTTCCCCCCAACCCTCCCTTTCTCCTACACTAGTACCCCACCCCAAGCCTTACCCCACCCATTTAATCCCTACACCCACAACCCCTATATAATTCAGTACAAATTCGGCAGTAATAGTGTTACCATCGCATTACCGCTCCGCCCAATCTTGAGTTTGGGCGGAAATTTGGAGATTTATCAGCTGGAGGTAAACCTTGCCATTTTCCACCCATTTGCTCCGCAATTACCGCAGAGCAATGTGTGACGTAGTTATAGCTCCCAATATGCCCCATTGTGTCCAACGGGGCAAGGTAGTAAACTGTGTACTCTTCTTCCTCTGATCCTCCCATTTATGGTGTGATCCTGGTGCCGCTGTGCACCTTCCAACCCCAACTGAGATGAGCCTGTGAAACCCACCATCCCCCAGTCAGGAATCTTTTTTTTACGGGTGGTTCCCCGAGGCCCACCTTCACCCTGCTCATCGCACCCCACCTCTAGATACCACCACATCCATCCTTATATCTTTACTTTACCACCCCAACCACATTTAGGCAGAATACATTATTTAACACTTTCAAATTTGTGTCAACGAAACCACCTACATCAATCCACCATAAACTGCTGCAATGTCCATGAGGTGAAGAGTAACTGCAGGACATGAGCTATGCCATTCCTCCACTACCCCTGTAGCGATTCCCTTGACTCAAGGCAAGCCCAAATACTGTAGGTTACAATGTAACCCTTTTATTTGTCTTGTAGTTGCGGAAGGTTTATTGGCATAAAGCAGTGAAGCCTAAGAGATGGGCAACTCCTCCTGTTTCGTTTGCCCAGGAATTGAGAGGCAACCAATGTCCTAATTGATGTAGCCCAAAACATAACATTTTAGGCAGTGTTCCTGCAGATCAGTCAACAAACTAACCTCACCAGCACTACCTCTGAACACTCACTTCAAGATATGCTCTATGGCAGCAGGCACTACCACCATGGGTTACAATTACAATTACAATTGTTCCACTAACCACCTGTAATTGCGAAATGGCAGGTGCAATTATTTTTGATTAGTGGGCACTTTTCTTTTTTACTTTATAGATCACACTTCACGGAAATAAGGGAAAATAAACTGTCCAAATGTGTTCTGTCGTGTGCATTAATAACTTTGTGAAGTAGTTTTGCTGTTGCCCTGATTCGTTCCAATATTACGAGCTGGATTCCAACATGGGTTTTTATAATAATTCGTGGAATTTCGCACTGTGACTTGGTCATGCACCAAATACTCTGAGGAGGCTCACACAGAGAACATAATTAACTGCACAGGCTAAAAATACACTGCTAAATGTTGAAGATCTATTCATTTGCCTTTGAAAGCAAAAGGGCAGCATGTTCCCATGCCATCAACAAAATAAAAGCAATAGTCACATAAAAACATGACATTTAATGAGTATCCATAATGCAAAAATGTTATTTACAAAAGATCTTCATACCTGAATTGCGCATTTTTACCGAGGGTGCAGTAATATCATAGCGTGATGTGTGCTTATGAGCCTGATTTAATGAAGTGAGATTTAAATGCTGATTTATGTTTATGATTGAGCACTAAAACGGGGTTTCTGTTTTGATCAGAACGTACTGGATTTTCTCGGGCGTTTTGTGCTGACTGGGGTTTAACCAACTTGGCCCCAATGAACATTACCATTACAAAGCCAGCTTTCTATTTTTAAGGAACCGACTTAGTCCCTTTTCTATTTTTATCGACAGAGCCTTCTTTAGATTTCTGGATGTTGCACACATTATGTTCTGAACTTTGAGGCATTTTATGGACATAACTTTGATGTCCCTGATCACGTGATTTTTGGTCAAATGTAATATTTTCGCATACGCACGGCTTGTATGGCTCCATAGATGCACATTATTCATTTGTTAATGGGCTAAGTTATGTCTTTATCTTTCACTGCTATCTTCTAGTCTTTTCTGTTTAACATATATAACCATAATAAAGCCCTCTTTCTATTTCACTACACGTGCATTGCATCTTCTCTTCTTCACTGGGAGATGTAGAACTTCCTCCCATGGCATAGGAGAGAAGGTGCCCACCGAAAGATGAAGACAGAGGCTTGTTTTCCACTGGCACTTCACTCTCATGCCAGATAGTCATCTTCATACTTATTCCTAAGATTTAAATAAACTATAATCTTGATTTATTTTCGATGTTGTGTATGGTGGCACTGTGGACAGCTCTTGTGTCTGGCTTCTGTCACTTGCTGATTCGGGGGTTGGGGATCCGGAGCACGAGAGGCAGGGGTGTTGCTAGGTCTGGAAAAGACCCGGCACTATGCTAGTGTCGGGATTGTCGGGACTCTGGGCTAGCTAGCCTTTTGGTTGTAGCACCTGACCTTCTATCTGGGGCTACAATCAAAAGACCCTCACCTATAGCTCGCCCAGCCCCCTCTAGCAAGGCCTCTGACGGGAGTGTTAGGGGAGTTATGGGTTTATTCTCTGAGTTTTTCCAAGGTGATGATTTCAGGAGGTATGAGCATTTGCACCAAGGTGCGGGAATTTAGTGACTGTGAAGGGGTATCGAAACATTAACGCTGAGTGAAGATGGGGAGCAACTATGGTAGGGGCGCAGCGATCTTGACTTGGAACATCAGAGGTATCAACGACGTGGTGAAGAGATATAGGGTCATCTCCTACCTAAGGCGCCACAAAATTGATATAGCGATACTGTAGGAAATGCATCCCACATGTGCGGAAAACATGTTAAACTGGGTTCTAAATTGAAAGATCAGCTATTCTTCTTTTCCTTCTCCAGATTCAGAGGAGGTCTCATTTGGATGGCACTGGCATTGCAATTCGAGTTAGCAATACAGTTCTCTGACGACACCATCAAGTTTGTGGGGATCTCTGATAAATTGTGAGGGGTGAGTGTATTCCTACTAAATTTGCATGGTGCGAATATAGACAACCCTGCGCTTTTTCACTCAATGTCCAAGTTGCTATATGAATATGATCTAATGGGCACTAGAATTATATTGGAGTGGGCTTTCATTGCATGCTGGACAAAAAGCTGGATAGCTATAGGAAGTCTGGTCACCCTCTAGGGGCTGCTTCTCGAACCCTGCTGCCGGTGCTAGACTTGTTTCAGCTGGCAGACACTTGGCATAGCCTACATGGCGACAAAGTGGGTTTCTTCTTTTGTTCGAGGGTACACAACACCTTTTTCCCGCATGATATGTTATTTGTCAGCAAGCCGTTGTTGCATAAGGTCAGACAGGCAGCCATTCTAGAGAGATCGATCTCTGATACTTCCACATACATAGTATTACTAGACTGGGGTTTCCTCCATTGTGAAGGTTGCAGGCTTTTGCGCTGAAAGATGTAGCTTATAAACATATAATTGAGGAGGAGATTCGGGCCTTCTTTGACACATATAAAGGCAATGTTGATTCCAGTGGGCTGTTCTGGGATGCTTTTAGGGCCACGATCCAGGGGAGTATTATTAATGTCTAAGTCCTGCGGGGTAAATGGTATGCAAGCAAATTAGTAATGCAGAGAAAGACATGCAGATATTGGATGCCCAGAATTATGCTGACCCATTAGTTATTGCTAATCTGGCGCAGGCTAAATTGAATGCTGCACGAGAGGGGCTGGGTAAATTTGAATATAGAGAGTGTACCAGGTTCCAGCATGAATTCTGTGACAAAGCGGGCAAAGCATTGTCTTGGATGACAACTAGATCTCTTGATAGTAAGCCTATTACTCACATAGAAGAGCCACAGGGTAATTAATATCTCTTCAGATCCCATGCAAATTAATAATGTGTTTATGGGCTACTACAAGGCACTATACAATGACAGGGGTGGGATACTTGGAGCATCCATTGCAGAGTACCTAGATATGGTAGAGCTGCCGCGGCCAACTCCTCTTTTCAGGCAACTGCTGGATGAGCCCATCACAGAGCCAGCAATAAGGTGGGTAATAAGTCTGGGTGCAGGCAAAGGCCCTTGGCCGGATGGCCTGCCAGTGGAGTTCTACAATACATTTGTTGGGTTCCTTCTGCCATATCTGTCAGAGATGTACTCATAAGCATATGAAAGGGGTTGGTTGCCACCCACTCTCACTGAAACTCAGATTATTTTGCTATTGAAACTGGGAAAGTCTGAGGTACAATGTGGGTCTTTCAGGCAACTCTCTCTTATAAACGTGGTTGTGAAGATCATCAGCAAAATCCTGGCAGGCAGGATTGCAAAGGTTGCATCATACTTGATGGCTGAGGATCAGGTGGGTTTTATCCCTGGGAGGAATACTACCCTTAACTTGCTGGATAGAGTTAATGCTGACCCTGGCGATTATGCATTAGCAAGTTTGGACGCTGAGAAAGTATTCAACTTGGTCCAGTGTGGGTTTATGTTTGCCATGCTGAGAAAGTTACGATTTGGGCCCAGGATCTGTAGATGGGTCTCGCTGATGTATGAAAGCCCAGTGGCGAGGGTTAGGACCAACAGCATCATATCACCTCCAAATAATATCTGTAGGGGCACTTGGAAGGGGTGCCTGCTCTCCCCTCTGCTATTTGCATTGATGGTAGAACCTCTGTCGTGCAGTTTAAGAGAGCAATTCACGGACTGGGGGATAACTGACATTTGTGTGAGTCATATAATTTCGCTGTATGCCAATGACATTTTACTGTACATGAAAAACCCAGGCAATATTGTCCCAAAATTGCTTAATGCAATAGAGTGCTTTGGGCTAGAGTCAGGCCTGAAAATTAATTGGACCAAGTCACTTCACTACCCCCTACCAGGCTCTATAAAGCTGGGTCTGGATAGCTTAACAATGAAGGTTACCACAGAATCATTTAAATACTTTGGTGTTTGGGTAAATGCTGACACGGGAGTAGTTCAGAAAGAGAATCTATGGGACTGGTTGACTCGGCTAGACAGCCTAGTTACCAGGTGGTCCAGCCTGCCGTTGTCGCTTGTGGGTAGAAATGCTGCGGATAAGATGGTGATTCTGCAGCGATTGTTCCACTGCATGCAGTCACGGCCGACTATCATACCCACAAAGTTTTTCAGGAGACTTGACTCGATATTACTGAAATTGCTTTGGGCAACTAAGACCCCCAGGGTAGCACTGGCCAAGTTGAAGCTGCCAGTTGAACATGGCGGTCTGGGGGCTTCCAGAGATATTATTTCGCAACAGAGCTGCAGCATGTGGTGAAGTGGTGGCGGGTGGGTGCCCACCAGGATGATTCAAGAGATAACAGGTGAACATAGATTGTTAAATGTACTGTGGCTGCATGAGGCGAATGTGGCAGGCTGCTAGAACCTGTTAGAACAATTCACAAAGTCTGGGGCAGCACACATGTGACAAACAAGTTATGGCTCATGAGATCCTGCTATGGGGCAGTCGAATATTTAAAACCCTGTTGTGTAGCAGTAGATGTAGAATTTGGGGACAGAAAGTCTGCAGAACTGTGGGAGATGTATTCGAGGTGGGCAGAGCTCTGTCCTTTCGGGACATCTGTATGAGGTGGGACATGGAGGGCTCATAGTTCTTGGCCTACGTGGCAACAATGGCGGCTGTCAGAGCGGCCTAGGTGGGGTTCCCCGAAATGCTCACTAAGCACCAGGTGGTTGCAGCAATCAAGGGATTAGTGGATGGCAGGAAGAGAGTTACAACTCTATATAGCGCTCTCATCGAAGGGCGGGTTCCCAGCACAAAGAAAGTAAGAGAGCAATGGGAAAGGGATACAAACATGGTAATAGACAAAGCTATATGGAGGCAGATGTGCCTACATGTGAGGGAAGTGTCAACAAATGTGAAGATGAAATTGATTCAGTGCAAAAGTGTCCACAGAGTCTATACGAGTCTGGCTCTCATTAGTAAGTATGCCTTGGATAGCATTGTTGCTTGTCCCAGGTGTGCAGCCCCATCTGCAACCTTTTTGCATATGATTTTGGAGGGTGAACCTGTAAACGTGGCGTGGCGAAGACTACTGTCGCATCTTTATGACATGTCAGGCTGGGAACTGGAGCATAGTCCTCTGGTGTATTTTCTGGGTCAAATTCCAAGGTGTAAGAATGGAAAAGTCACTAGGAAGTGTGAGAAACCGGAGGGTATTCTCACTCCAAGACCCATTGGATCCACTACGCAGGTGGCCAGGGAAAGACCATCGCTATTGGATCCCGACCATGGGGTCAGAGAAGCGAGAGAGGATCACCTGGGTGGATGGTCCTTGGAGACGGGGAGTCGGATGCCCTTGGGTGAGACATAGTATCCCCCTTTCCCTAGTAACAACCAACCCAGCCATTCCCCAAATGTTATGGGCTATTGTAAGACAGTTCCCCTAATTGCTCCACAATTGACACTTGACAGTACTCTGACGAAGAAGAGGCAACTAGGGGCAATGAAGACTATGCTCTTTTACCACTCTAGTACCGGGATGAGGAAGATGCCTGCTAAGAGCAATGAAGGTCAGGCACGTCTCTTTAATTGTAGTCAGGCAGGGCTGAATAATCATCTACACCCACAGCCTATCAAGGGGCTGCAGCTGTATAAATGGAGCCCAACCTAGTGGCAGTGGAGAATGACAGGTGAAGGACCAGGAGGTAGGTGCAGGAGGCAGAGGACCCTTCAATGTGGCGTTGGAGTGCGAACTCCCTGGAGCAGCCTGGGAAAGGTGAAGGAAGCCATGCTGGAAGGCAGCCCCTTTCCTTTCTGTGCTTTTTCCCGTGGGGTGGAGGCCACTCCAGGAGTCTCTGAGTGGCAGGAACTGGAGCCCTGATACTGAATGAAGAAGGACGCTGCAGAACCAACATTCAAAGCGACCAGGGAGTTTCTGTTAATTGACAAACCCGGTGTGCAAGTGTGAACTTAAGCATTTCCTGAAATACTTTGTATCGGAGTGGTCGCATATGGCGAGATACACGTTTTCGAAGATGTCCGAACATTGAGTTGCTCAATTAAAGTGAAACAAACAACTATACTTGTCCATTATCTAACAGAGGGAAATACGATGTATTGGAGTGATCGCGAGTGGCAAGGAACACGTTTTCGAAAGTCTCTGAACGCCGAACAAACCAATTAAAGTGAAACAAACAGTTATATTTCTCAACTATTACAAAAAGGGGAATATTTCGCATTGGAGTGATCGGGTGTGGAAAGAAACATGTTTTCAATGATCTTCGCACACTTAACTATTCAGTTAAAGTGAAACAAACAATTAATGAATCATAAGATGAAGGGGAAATAAACCCTAAGGTAAAGATTCGATTATTGAATACTAAATTGAATTAAAACTTGGCCACTAACGAGATGAACCAAAAGATGGAGAGGAAACTTAAATACATGCAAACCATCATACATTGAAGTGATGAATTGAATATAATTCTAAACTAACCAAAGTATGTTGAAATATAATATGTTTTGAAAGGAACAGACAACCAAAGGATACTGAAGCCTAATTTACAGTGGCATTTTCAACTTGTGTGAAAGCTACATAATTATCCAAAATGTGGATTTGACAAGAAAATTTCACTAAACTGTGGAAGAAAAAGACAATTGGGATTTCCTTTTGAAGTGTGGCACTTGGAGTTTGGGGAAGGGAACCCTGAGCTCTGACAAGGAACATTTCACTTCAAGGCTGTTTGAACTATATAACCTGAAACCTGGGAAAGGGCACCCGAGTCCTACTTGGGGGTGGAGACACAGACCCCTGAAAAACTATTGCATTTTAACTTTAAGAGAGGGAATTTTTAGACTTTACTTTGTTGATCTGTTTTATACTTGGGGAAGGGAGCTGAAAGAAAGTCGTGAGATTGTTTTCTTTTTGGTTGTTTACATCCCTACACATTGTATGGTTATAGTTGTGAGGACAAGCATAGGGTTTGGACACAGACTGATTCCCAAATTGAACTCTTTGACTCAATCTTTCCTTAGTTTTATTTAGGTTGGGAAATCCCCCCTTAGTATAGGGCAAGTTAGGCCTTTCTCCATCCTGACATTTAAGTTAATAACGTTGGTTATTTTGAATTTGGAATCTGTTGTCCATGTCCTCCTTCATGATGCCATCACAGAAATTCATTGCACTAGGGTTGGTATTGTATAAGTGATGGATTGCTATGCACTGGAAGACCACTGGCCCCCCCAGCATTTGCTCTCTGGCTGCGGGACATACTGTAATGGACATCAGCAGAGAGAGACTTAAACATACAGAGAGTGGTCAGGGAGGGAGCTGATGTCTTGTATTCAAGATGGGATGAGTTTATGGACCAACTTCTCAATATCCAGCAGACTTGAGCCCACCATAAATATGAGAATCGAACATGTGGACGGAGTCGGTTGGCGGAGACTACGGGGATGTGTGTCATGTATTGTAACTGTGTGACAGCTTGTACTGCAGCGCAGGTCGTAGGTTTAGTCTTGAGAATGTTCTGTGATAGGCAATTGGTGATATGTTCAGGCCACTGTCTGGCACTTTGTGTTTAGCTTTTATCCAGCAATGTATGAAATGGAATCAACTGGCCAGTTAATGTTTTTAATCGTTGTAATAGGATTGTTATTGTCAAGAGAAATTAAATAAAAAGATTCAATAAAAAAAAACTAAAATCAACTTCATAGTGTAAAAACCAAGTAAATCTAATTTGAAGAAAATAGAAGAACATGATTGTTGTTGCATGGCAAAGCAAAGAGACCTTTGAGGGAGGGTCTTGACTTTATGGATGTGCTTACTTGATGCATCCGAAACATCTAAAAACACAGCCCCATACAGAGACTGGAATAGCTGCCACAGCATTACATCAGTGGCGCCAAGCCAGTCATTTAAATACAGAAGCAGTGGCAGGGCTACTGTATGAGCAGCAAAAGATACCACAGTTGTTGCAGCACTGGCTCCAGAGTATCTAACAAGGTGCAATGGGGCAGCTTCTGAGGAACCCATCAAAGACAGTTTAGCTGAAGGACAATTCAAGGGAGTTCAAGACACAATTGGACATGTATGGGTAAATCAGGTTTTGACAGTTATCAAAGCTGCAATTACTTATTAGTAATCTTCACTACACCCCATCCTGCTCTTCCTTGACCCTTTACTTACGCCACAAAGGACATACGCCTTCCTTCAGAGATTCACCAAAATTCCATAATGTTCCTTTAATACCCCCCTTCCTATAAAAGAGGTTGCTTGCCTCAACACTTCCTGACATACCAACATGTCGAAGCAATGCTCCCGAAGGGAGGGTTGTAGGACTGGATGAGGAAGAGTAGAACTTGGTGTAATAAAGATTACCTGTAAGTAATTGCAGCATTACCTTTGTGTCACTCTTCCTCGTCCCATTCCTTTTACGTCATAAAGCATACCCAAAAAAGAGTTGGTTGGACCACAAGAATCAAACAAATCCGCAGCAGCTCCAGTGAATTTTAATGATTCCTAAGGGCACAATAAACATATACTGAATTCAAACCAGCATGGGCAAAATCTCCCTTCCCCTTGATCGTGTAGTTCCAACAGGAATGACGGACAAAAGTCAATGGCACCCCTCAGGTCGCCACTCGCACATAACACCAAGATGGAGGAGCCCCTGGACCCTGCCCATGTGGACACTAATCCTCAAGTGGAGTGGCCCTGTACCCATGGCAGAGGCGACAGACCTGCCAAGGAATAAGCCAAAGTGATAGAATACTTCAGTCACCGGCTGCAGGTCAGCAAGGAGGCCCCCTTCCTTCTCCCTGAGGCCCCAACACAACAAACAACTGTAGGACATTCAACGGGCACAGACCTATCCAGGTAACCCAACAGAACTACCTGAACATTGCAAAGACCCAAGGTGAAGACCTTTTCAAAAGGGGGGTCGTGTGGGAGAGAGGGCATGCCAATCCATTGCGACATAAGAAAGCCAAGACCACCTCAGAGGTAAAACGGCGGGCCACAGCAGAGCCAATGGTTTCTGGAGAGAACACCAAATATGGAGGGGAGCAAAGGGCAGCCCATAGCTTATTCAGCTGCCTTGCCAAGGACATGACCACCAAAGGCAGTCTAAGACCAAGAGCTCCTGGTAAATGAAAGTGGGGAGCATTCTGGTGAACCCTCAAACACGAGGAAGTTCCCAGACAGGGGAAATTGACTTAACCCTTGGATGGGTCAATGTGAAACTTTCTACAAGCATGGCCATGAATGGAACTGCCTCGCCCCCTCCCCCCACAGGCTCTCGGAAGGCTTAATTGTTCCCAATTGAGCCCAAAGGGAGGAAGAAGCCGGGCCTAACTGGAACCCATCCTTGGAGGAATGGGAGAATTCAGGACCTACGCATGAATCTTGCACCAAGACACAACAGACCACAAGTGGCACTTGTAGGAGTGAAGAGTCAAGACTACTCAGTTAGCTTGTTACGACAAGGAGACCCCAACCGACTCCTGTCAGCTAAGTCCCCTCCTCTTAAGAGCCAGGCCATTCCGCAGCAACTGTTCTTCAGCAGGGAGCCTACTGTGGTGTGGGCTGGAGAAGGATAGCTTTTGCAGGTATGGTGGAGGTACCACAGACGTTGACTTCAGAAGGGGGGCTAGGTTCTCCTGGGCAACCAAGGGGTGATCACAATTACCTTGGTTCTGCTTACCAGATCCTCTAAATTGTCCAGAGAAGCTGAGGGACTGGGTAAAGGCAGAAATAATCCTCTGGCATAGGAGTAAATGAGCACCCTCCCCATTGAGCCTTCCTCCTTGGCAATGGAAGTAGAAAGCATTCTACCTGGTGGTGAGCATATTTATCAAAGGGAGGTCCCAGGTCTGGCTCCCTAGGGTAAGGGTCTGGGGGAACAGTCTCAATTCAGAAAGAGACAAAACAGACATGTTTAGAGCCTCCACCAGTCCATCGTCCCCTCACTGCAGTGTCTTGTCCTGATGTACAGAAGAGTGGCCACCTCCCAGAGGCTCAGCCAGAATCTGGAATCATGTGTCCCTCCTTTTTCTCACATAATCAATGGCCGAAAGGTGGCCTGTGTGAACCAGCACTTATCGGCCCTGGAGATCCTTTAGAAGGCGCACACACAGCCTGGGTAAGGCCCCCTGTTCCCAGAAATCGGAAGACCTATCTTCTCCATCTGGGACTTGGGGCGCTGGCAAGACCTTATACCCATCAGGAAGCCTGTTCTGGTGTGCTGAAATGTGTGGTCAGGATCATTTGGAGATGAGAATCCCGCATGAAGCCCCTCTTCTGGTTCCCTAGGAGATACTGCAACTGGAACTGGGATTTGGGGTTGTGCGACATCAGAATTAGGGCTTCAAGACCCAGGAGCAAAGGATGCTACCTGCTTGTGAACTAGGACAACTAGGATGCGCCCGGTTGCCCCTGGGCCTGGTGCGCTATACAAATAAATAAAATGCAAAATACAAATACAAGGCATGAAAGGGAAATCGAGACCAAAGTGTGATGAAAACAATAGCGCCATGAGACCCAGGACCCTCAGGGATGTCTTGGCTGGTGTGCCAGGGAGCTGGGAGGATTGCTGATTCCAGGGGCTATGCAGATAATACCTATGAACTGCAACCTATATGTCCCAACTATATGGGAAATCTGCAGATTCAAAAGCAAGCTATGAGCGGGCAACCAATATGTCTACCTTATGGTAGGATGGCCCTTAAATCAATTTTCCAAGTTCTGATTGAGCCTCACCCCAGCCTTGTGCAACAGACCCATCAGAAGGGTCAAGGACATCTCAGGGTCTGTCTGAGGCCAAAGTTGAGGACGACAATTGGAAATGTTCCAGACCCACAGCAAAACAAATGGGTCAATAGGGTGACAGAAGTATTAGGCTGTGGATATAACCAACTATCTATCATGTAAAGGAATGCAAGACAATCCTCCTTGGATACCAGGGGTCTGATCCTCTCCACTGGTTTGCACCCATTCTCCCTTTTCCAGCAGTGAAATAACATGAATGGCACCCTTCAGATGAAGCATTTTCAGTACCCCCTTTTTCAGGCAGGGTGGGATTGGCGAACGGTGGCATTGTAGCAGCGTCTGCTACCCTGGTCTGGTCTGGGCGCAACCTCTGGGGAATGCAAGTGGGTCTTGGGTCTGAAAGTGCTATCATGCTTGTGGGATTTAATCACCTTCTGCTCCAGATACTCCCTAAACATTAAGCCCAGAGGAAGGGCAGCTGAAAACCACTGATGTCTGAGCAGTATCTGTCTTTCAATCGTGCGCATGCCTATACCTTGGGGCAGTGAAAGAGGACCCCATCGTGATCACTGCCACTTGACACTGTCAAACCAGGACTTGGCAAAAGTTTGTTTGTGGGTGCATATCTTCAATTAACCCCAAGCAGCCGTTGCCTGTCTCCATTAATTAATGTGGATGCATAACCCTTCAAGGAGGGATTATCAGTTTATGAGGTACAGGTGCAAGCTCTTATGGCTAAACATGTGCTGGTGAAATACATTTCAGTGGGGTATTGACTTGTCCGTTGGGTCACTTACTGCTGCTTCATCTCAGGCTCTTGAGGGTAGACCTGTCAAACTGTGAATACAGAGTCAATCTTTATGGCCACTGGCAGCTTCTGCTCATATTCTGGAGAGTAGAGTTAGCTCATCAAGTAAGGCAGGAATCTTTCTGGATCAGGGGTGTTGCTAGGTCTGGAAAAGATCTGGGGCTATGCTAATGTCGGTGCTGCCGGGACTCTGGGCTAACTAGTCTTTTGGTTGTAGCCCCGAGATTCTATCTGGGGCTACAACCAAAAGATCTGTGGGTATAGCCCCAAACCACCCCCTAGCAATGCCTCTGTTCTGGATTAACAACTACCTTTGGGAGATTTCTCTTAATGGCAGGAAACAATGGAAGGCCTTGATATCAATGTCAAACCGCAGACCTGTTTGGTTGCCAGCCATTTCAGGGAGAGGCTTTACACATTTCATGCTGCTGCTATATGGCAAAAGACTGTAGCCTCAGCCTTGCAATCCAGTCACCTCAACACAGGTGTGTCAGAGCTTAACCATCCTATGGGGGTTTACTGTTGTGGTGCATGCCCAACATACAGCTCAACCTAACAGGTTATTTTCAAGCCAATGGTTGGACTTGAAGCTGCAATCTTGTGATTGATAAACCCAAGCTCTAATCTCTAAGATATTGGTCCTCTTTTGTTTCTCCTGGTGGGACTCTGTCAAGGAAGAGGGAAAGTGCAAGGGCCTTGACTTGCCCTCAGATGTATCCATAATGACTGCATAGGGTCGCACACTAGGAACTCCCAGCTCCCTAGGAAGGCTGGCAGTTTCATTTAAAGTAGAGGGTGGCAGTGGGGGAGCTGCATGTCCACCTCGGGTTGACCTTTGCTCCCTTGGTTTTCTGTGAGACCCGAGCATGCCCTGAGACAAGTCTGTCATGTGGGTGTTGGTGGCCAGCAATTTCCCCCACAGGGGTTAGGAGGGATAGGCTGAGCACCGGCCGGGAGCTCAGGCATAAAAGATGAAACTGGTACAGGACCTTCAGTAAAGCTCCTGCCCCTGTAGGCCTATCAACTGAAAGCTTGAGGGTTGGAGGGGGGTTACTGGAGCACCTGGTAGTCCCAACATCCCCTGTGGGAGGCAGTGCTTGGTCCCATCACACAACAGCCCCTGCTATGCCCTGTAAGGCCTGGAGCAGAGCACATAAGTGTGCTGTCAGACTGATCTGCCACCAGCCCTGCACCCAATGTCCCCCGGATCTGCTATGGGGGAGGGAGGTTTTGCCACCTTTCTGCTAGTCGGATCTGTCCTGGGAGAAGCGAATCAGCTGATCATGAGCTGCAGGGTCTTTTCCAGCAGAGGCCTGTGCTCGAACAGAAAGACTTGGGGACCGCATCCCCTCAGTATAGCCGGCCCAGCTCTGGCAGCTGAGGGGATAGATACTCAACTGGTCACGGACTCTGACCTCCACTACCCCACAATCCCAGAAAGGAGGAAGGAGGTTCCAATACCTTCTTGTTGACCTGGAATATTTGGAAGTGTTGGGATGGTCTGGAAAGCTCCCAACGATGAAGAATGGTTCATATTGCGCCTCGCCATATTTGTGACTGGCGGCGCAGCAAAATGGGGTGTGATGTTGCAATTTCATATGTATCCAGTGCAGTTAAACGTGAATGGGATGTGTTACTTCAAGTATAAATTTGTGTTCAATTGATACATATTAGATTTGCATGCATGTAGAAAGATGAAGGCCAAAATCGCCCAATGAAATACAAATACAACAAAGTGCTTAGAAGCTGGACAGACGAGGAGTTTCATAATGCGCATGCAAGGAGTGGGACTTGTCATGGAGAACCCACTGTAAACAAGAGATGATATTTATTAAACATGCATGCATATTGATATACACACACAGGGATTTCATACATTTACATGCAGTGTGCTTTCTTTATAAATTGATTAAACTTTGCAGCCAGGAGTTCACAAGGTGAATTCTGAGCGTCTGGGAACAACTATATTTGTAGGGTTGGAGGGAAGGAGAAGTAATGATTAACCAAGCAGATGGTGAGCCAACCAAACGTGCCTGGATGTTTATGGCCCGTTAGTTTCGCAAACGGCTGATATAATCTCTTTTAAGTGCATGGAAGCTTGCAGAGTGATCCTTCCATTTGTTTTGACCTGCAATAAGTGTGGGTTGAAGCAACTGTCGAGGCCAGAGTACCCAATGCTCTTTATGTTTCGTTTGGTATTCAGGATGTGGCCAGAGGCTATGTGTGTTGAATTGGTAGTCGTATAAATTAGAATGTTCCAATGACGCCAGTAAGCTGGGGTGGATAAGATAGTTATCGTCAGTTCAAAGGGAACCTGTTTAATCTTCTCTTCCTCGTGTTGTTTGAAGTATTTGTGCAAACCATATGCAATTAAATGTAGGGTTAGTAGGTCTTAGACCAGCTGTGACTTGTATTGAATTATGTTTGTATATGAATATGTAACTGTGTGATGGTGTCATGACCTGCCACGGATGAATCCTAAAGAGGCGTGTGCTATGAATGTGATCTAAATATGGTAGTCAAGAGAACTGCAAACAATGAGAATGGGAGAATTGGAGAAAGATTGGATTTCTTTAGTATAGGTCTTGTCCAATCACATGTGAAGGGTGGATTGTAACAAAATATATGGGAGTGTTTTAACTGTTGCAAAAATGTGTTTAATGTGTCAATTTATGCGGTTCTGGGAGACTCAGGTTAGTTTGACACTACAGTGTCATCTAGCTCCTCCCCAGATAATTGTACAATAAACTCCTATATAGCTGGTGAGCCAGGTAAGAGCCCACACTTTCCGAGATGTTGGGGGTCTCCTGTCTGCAAAACTCAGCTGCAGTGCTTCTCTGAAGGGACCAGTGTTCCGTGCTCAGTGAAAAAGAGAGGTTTATGGGCGTCATATTGGTTAAAGGCCTGTCTGTTTCCCGGAGGCGTGATACTGTGGTCCAACTGTGGATGGTGAATTGATGGCGCACCACATCGGAGCGCTTCAGGTTCACGTGAGTGCACTTTTGGGGGTAAAACAAGAGGGGAAATAGTGGAAAAAGAGGGTTGTTTCTTTGATTTAAGGGGTTTGGTAAGGGTAGAATCGGAGTGTGTGTGAGTTAGTCGAGGTTACAAGGATTGAAAAGGTGAATGCTTTGAAGGAGTTAGTGAATTGTTTTATGTTGTAAGTCCTTTCTATATATTTTTACCTAGTTTTTTACTTTAAATGTGTGAGGTGGTATCTCACCCAGCACATCCATTATGAGGTTTGTCCTGATACACTTCAGTTTGCTTGTCTGTTTGGCTGGTGCCCTCACCCAGGGGTGAGGTGGCATCTCATGGCAAGTCTACCCGTAGATAACTTCCTGAAGTATACCCGTAGCACCCCTCATTTTGTATTAACTGTTTGGATGGAGCCTTGGCCTAGCTTTTCTTGTTTAGTTGAAGTAGTGATGGGAATATTCCTCTGGTCAGGAGAAGGCGGTTTTGTGGAAGAGAATGCCATACTAGTGATGAAGAGAGCGAGAGCAGCGGTGTTGCAGTGGAAATAATTGTGCTCCTTCTATGCTTGAGTGAAAGAGACATCTCAGAGACATTGGCCGGAGTGTGTTTTTTGTATAAGATGCTGCCCTGATGCCTGTGGGTTTTCAGCATGTAGGAAATAAATATGTTAAATAAAATAAAATGTAGGTACATGTTTTGAGTTATGATGTGTTATGTTGATAATATAAATGTGGCCAGTATGGCATCCAAAAAGAGAAGGTGTCAAGTGTATTCACTCCTACCCCGGCGCTGCCCCACTGCAAAGCCCAATGGCCATTTGCATACACTCTCAGAATGTGACAGTCACGCTTGTAGAAACTTTTTAATAGCATAAACAGTTTGATAGAAATGTTGTCAAAGCTAAATGTGTAAAAAATGCTCGACACACCTGCCTTTCAAGTCGTGACCCTCATTCTCAAAATGACAAGCATAACTCCTGCCTAAGCAAATTGACTTCATTTTGGAAACGTATCTTACATGTTGGACAAATAAAATATCTTGGTAAATCCACATGTCCAAGCATGGTGAAACATTTCTTCTCAAGTCACCAATGAAAAGCCGCCTTATTAAACAGAATATCTACATGAAAAATAACAGTGCTACTTTTCAGTACTGCCTTTCCAATCAATGTTAAACACCACTGCTGAGAGGTTTTGCAGGTCATTTAAAAAAACTGACAATTTGATGAATAAAAAGGAGGCTGTGACTCTTCAAATTATGGTCCCTTAAAAGCAGCAACCACTACATCAATAGGATGTCACTGAATATTGATGACACTGGCCATGTTCTGGCTAGCATTCTACCGGTGCTGAGAAGGCCAGGTTGTGCCTCTGCTGAGCCTCATTTCTCTGCGAACTATGGGCTACCCCTCTACCTAAGCCTACAAACCCAGGAGCAGTCTACTGATGGCAAGCAGGTGGACTAGGTAGAAGGTGGAAGCTCCTTGCAATGTGTGAGCATGTAAGTGAACTGGATGGACCCCAGCCGGCCCATGTGACGGGGTCTCCAAACAGCCCTTTAAGATGAGCAGCAGCACCCTCGAGATAGATGGGGATGCAGATTTGTACTCTTACACCAAATAATAATGACAACACAATAGTTTGGCAAAGGGAGTCCGTTTAAAGACAAGTACAAAAACCGGGGAGTTCAATGAACATCAGCAACCGCTCGATCTTCCTTCTCGCTTAAACTCCACTTAATTTCAGTAAAACACAATATTTATATCAAAAACTCATCATCACTGACGCGCAATCATAAAATCCTAACATGCATTGTGATTGGTTATAGGAAGGTAACTTTAAAATAGGTACTATAACTGTATGTGGTAACGCGGAGAGGGGATTGGATAATCAATGTCCGGTGGGGCAACTAAGCCCTTCCTTCAAAATGGCCACTGTAAACGTCACTAAAAGTACAACGTCTCATTGGTTCTACTTACTATAGGACCCTAAATTATACGGTCCACTAAGATTGGGTTGGCATATACCCCACTCATACTTATCCACTCACGTTTAGCAGTATGCAGAACAACCAGCCAGGTGCAAGGAGTTTGTCTGCACCCGAGCTTCCCTCCAATTATGTTACAATCAATCATCACCTCAGTGGTCATGTGTCAATTACTTCTTTGTATTTTGGCGTCGAGTCTGCTTCTTGGTCTGAGAGGTTTAAGGAGTATGGGTATGGCAGGGATCCATGCGTAGGTGTGAAAGTCTCATCCCTTCTTGCCTGCCTTGCCACGTGATTAGGACACAGTGAAATCGACCTCTTCTTCATGCAATTTCGTGTATTTGATTTAATTCTGCCAGTCTTCTACCATCTGTGACTTAACTTGACCTTTCAGAACAGGTTCTTTTCTCTTTAATTGTATCCACTGTTAACCTTTTCCAACCCGATACGACCTTGGCTTGTTGGTATGGTTACCTTAAGCTGGGTTTCTCTCCGTCTTAATTCTCGATTTGTTTGCTGCAACACTCTCCTCTTGAGACCTTTAGTAACCTCTGTTACATTCTGCTCATGTGCATAGTGGATTTTCACTCATCTATAAAGTGCTTTTGAGGTATATATATGTATGGTTGGCGCTTGCCGCAATCTTTTTTACTACTTAGCATAAGCAAGCTTCACAATTTCTTTGCTTCTTGTGGTTTCCTGCATCTGTACATGTTTAAACTAACTGAATATCTTCATTGTGCATATGGCATAGGTTTCTTTATCTTAACATCAACTGTTTCACCTTAGACTCAAGATGTCACTTATCCATGGTATTTCGTCTCTTTGTCAGTATTCTTAGGTCATTATATCTTCTATATGTGTGTCAGTCCGATTTCTCATGACGTTACCATTCGTCTTCCTTTAGTATCTTCTTGGCTTCTGACATGACAGTTGGTATTACATTCTGACAACTGTTATTTTGTCTTGCCTGTAGATATGGTTTTCTCAATGGGTACCTTACTGTCCAGGTTTTCTTAGGTGTCGGTACTTCAATAGGTGCTATTGCCCAAGCCCAACTGCGGCTTTCTGCTGGTTTATTTGTTCTCCATGCGTCACATATTTTGGCGTGATCGTACTCGTACCTGGTACTTCGAAGGGGGCGGCTGGAGTATGGGTGGTGCTTGGCACTTCCTGTTCATTAGGAAGACGAAATGTGCATACAGGCCCACTAACAGCAGCCATGCTGACTGCTTTATCCACTTCTGATTTACCCTGTTGTCACCGCCTATAATCCCCAAGCAAGAATGAGAACTGTCGTTGAGGGATTGCTGAGATCTAGTGCATAATGATGAGGCATATGAGTAGTGTGTTCCTTGTACCTATCCCCTTTCCCTCTCTGCCCCATGATTATCATTAAGGGCAGATCGGGAGAGGGGAATTTATGGAGCAGATCACTGGGCACATTTGGCAGCTAGCAGGTTGCAAGGGAGTTTACCCCTTTGCAGTGCCTGTTTTTTTTGCGAATGACCCAGTCCATTATGATTATGATTATAGTAAATATTATAATCATTTTTATATAGAGCTTTGTGACAGATTCAACCCGCTCTGAAATGGTTATTACCCAATGTATTACTTAACTTATTGACTTCAGAGTGATGAAGGAATAATTTAGCTCTGCTGAGCGATTCAAACTTGCCAAGTACGGACTGGCCAAATGTCTGAGGTGAGTATTTAACTAGTGAGCTATTCCCTGGACATTCTGTGCCATTCATGTCAGAAGCAAAGGCTTGTTTTAGACCTACAAGTGTGTTGGAGAATCTTGTAGTGTCCCTGCCAAAAGTGTATATGTGTTTATTTGTGAGGAATGTTTTACCTTTGTCAATTCTACACATTAACCCAAGTATGAGGAAAGCTTGCACCTGACCTGCCCATACTACACCTGCCAGATGTATGCTTCATATGTACCGAGATGTGGGAGAAGCTTGCAATGGCCTTTCCCATGCGGTACTCTTTTCCATTAAATGTTGTGCTCACCTTGCCAAAGATGTTCCTGCTTCTGTTTGGGGATATAGTGTGTGCATCCCATGCATTTGCATGCCCTTTTTATGAGCAAAGCTTGCACTAGACCTGTCCTTACTGTATATGTACCTGTTTATGAGGGAAGCTTGCTCTAACCAGGGCAATGATGTATATTCTGTTCATGAGATGGGCTTGCACTTGCCGTGGCAATGTTGTCTCTGTTTGTGAGGAAAGCTTGTACAGGACCCGTCTATGCTGTATTAATTTCTGGAGTAAGCTTGAAGGGTCAATGCCCATGTTGTAACTGTTAAATTTTTGCGGGATGCTTTCACTCATCATGCCCGTGCTGCCCTTTTAAATGAGGGAAGCTTGCACTGTTCATGTGCATGTTGTACTTGTCTTATTTATGAGGACATTGTATGGTGACCTTGTCAAGCTGCATCTCTACCTGTCCTATTTGTGCAGGGAGAGTAGACTAACATGCACATTTAGGTCTCGTGCATGTTGCGATTATGAGGGATGTCTGCACTATTGCTATTTGAGACAATGAATTCTATATACATGGCTAGATAAGGTAGAGGGGATGCAAAATGACATTTTGCATAGGGCTGCAAATACCATTGGATAGGCCCTGTGAGAGCCAGTGGACTGATACGTTTGGCTCCCTAGATGTTTTGGACTTTATCTCCCACCATCCTTACTTAGCACAGTCAGCTTAGGGGCATCATAGAATGTGTAATATAAAATATCCGGAGTACTGCAGGTTGAACACTCATGCTAGTGGAGAAAACCGATAGTCAAAGTGTGGTGAGGAAATACTACAGCGTGAAAAATCATTAACAGCCTGCTCATCCTTTGCCCGCTGACTTGAGGAGAATGAACTCTGAGGTTTAAACATAGCCAGGAAGAACACTGAAGGTTGTATTATGCCTCCTCCCAGCGCCCATGGTTATTACGTCTGCCAACTCAACATCTACGCAATTAGCGCAAACAGTCTAGTGCCTCTCAAACAAATCTGGGGTCTTGTGATTGCACGAGAGTGAAGGAAAAGGGAAAGACAGAACAGAGAGAAGAGAGAGAGAGAAAGAGAGAGAGACAGAACCAGAACTAAGTGGAAGGGTGAAGGAGCTCGGGAAGAAGCTAGATAGTAGGGGTAAAACAGCAATGGTGCCTTGAAGAAGAATAAGAATGAGATGGGAGTTGAACGAGAGTGAGAGAAAGACAGAGGCAAGACGAGAGAGAAGCAACATGCTTCTGAATTGACCCACCCACCTTGTTATGTCAAAAAGTAGTACTGTAATACCTCTGGATTTTTAACCTTCTAGCATAGCCTTGTGATGCTGAAACTGTAAACAGGTGCCAATCGATATAAAACGAGGTGATGTCAGAAGAGATAAAAGAGAGAGTGAGACGGAGAACGGGTGAAAAGAGCATAGGAGTGAGATAGAACAAGAATGAGTTACAGACAATAGACAGTAACATGATGGAGGAGAGAAACAAGGGAACATCAGGATGACAAGTGAGCACAGGGTGATCAGGAGAGATGAGAGAGCATCAAGGGACAGAATAGGAAGGGAGGATATAAATGAGTCACAACAGGACAAAGAGAAATGGAAGAAGGCGACTGCGGAGAGATGCCTTAGACAGAAACATGTTAAGTATAAGTTGGCCCTATGTCGGAAGTGAACAGTTAACTTGTGAGCTACACACCCGTCCAAGAAGAAAAAGTGCTGATGGAGGATGATCATGAAGGATCATTGTAACTTATTAAGGAATCACCCTCTGCAGGCTCACGCTCCCAGGCTCCTCTGGTTTCCCTGTGATGATTTAAAAGACCTTGAATCAACTCCCGGATTTTTGTCTTTGCAAAAGTCCATTTCCTAAGAGACCCATGCCTGACAGGGATCCTTGGTCCTACCCCTGAAGACAGTGGACGATCCTTAGAGTGAACCTAAACAATCAGAGAGGCTATGCCTGCCGCCTGGCAGAGCAGTGAAAAATTTGACACTTGGCCTAGAGCAGCTGCCAAGCAGGGGAAAACTGGTTAAAAGGGGCCACTGAATCGGGGACCAAGATTTATTACAGGTTAGTGACTGTCACCGAGCACATATGGACATAAAACATGGTTGTAATGTTCACACTTGAATTATCATGTAGCACAGACATGCGAACGCACAGGCACCCGTGAAAGCATGTTCACATTAATTAAATAGCTTGCTACAGGAGGAGCATTCTGCATATAGAACACAGATGTGTGCATGAACAGTAATGATTATAATTTCACCCTTACATAGAGTGTCACCTAGACAATGCAGTGAACGCATTAAACCACTGAATGGGCGTGTTAATAGTGCATGTAAAACAACACATTCCTAACTATTACTGGTGGGGCTATTGTTTGATTATGGAGCCAACACAATGCAAATGAACTAAGCACACCTTTTCTTTCTTTCTTCTTTTTTCTCCTCCTTTTTTTCGTATAATTGTCTGTGTGTTAACGCTTGCTTTTAACTGTGGGCGCCTTGTCCAACCTAATAATTGTTTTCCAATTGAACCATTTGATATATGTTAACTATCCGTTGTCATCTGCAATGGATTAATGTATAATATTATATCAACAAACAGTACCTATATAACCCAGCTCTGAGGAAGGAATTGTTCCAAAATGCATTAGCCATAGGGTTATTGTTTGCCCTACTCTCAGCACTAGCCTAATTGGTGAAGTGAACCAGTTACTACACTGCTGTGAAAAAACATTCATTTCTTGGATGAATAAAAGCATTTGATATATGTTGAAGTTTGATCAAAATGAATATCAATACATAAGTAAATTCTTTAACCCATAGTGGGAATTAAGGGTGTGCGGCCCACACCGAAGGCTAACAAGCCTAGGTCTCTCTTTCTTTAACCTGACTAGTACAACCACAAACAACTTAGAGATAGATTTTCATATCTACACACAGGTAATGAGTACTTTCAACCTGAATCCAACAGCATCAATGGTTTCTGCATCTGCCTTCCTGCTACCCTACTAACACACCCTGCCATCCTTTCTTAGAGAGCCATGCACAGTGAGGCCAACATTATTCAGGGGCAACGTGCTCACCTTGAAAGCAAGACGACGTGGAGCAACACAGGTTCGATCCCCGGGTCCACGCTTAGAAACCTCTGGGTATTAAGCGTGTTATAAATAACCAATAATAATTACTATTACATTTACACTTTACATTACATACATACATTAATTGTGTTCATTACACTCCCAGACATTCTGTCTCTGAGTGGAATGGAAAGAGTTCAGTACACATGAGCTGTGCCATTACAATTTTGTCATAGTTTACCACAACCCATGGATATCACTGACAGGTGCAGCATAGGCCCTATACAACATGACATATGTGGTCAATTGTAGTCCTGTTAGCAAGGAATCAGACTGAGTAGCTGATGCTGAGGTCATCGCACTAGCTAGACACATGGCCCAACAATAACATTGCTCTTGATGGATCTCTTTTAGGGCCAGTATCACAGTACTGTAGGAAACAATCTTATATGGCCATCTTCTCACATGTACCTTACCCAAAGGACACCTCCAAAAAGACATTGCTCAAGAGCCGTCCTTCCTGAGATGGCACCACCAGATAGATGCTCCATGTTGCCCATTGGACCCACCAGTAACCCCCCTGCACTAGCATAATCAACCTCTTTATTTAGGTACACTAAATGCATACCACCTAAACCACTCGTACACAGAAATTGAACAACCCTCCTAACAAATATCAAATGGAAGGCTACACCTCTACAATCAACTTGCATATCATTGTCATGGTCAATGCATTCTAATACCACGGGGCACACAACACAAGTTATTCTGTATGGACACAAATTCCACTATGCTCTCGACACAGAACATTTACAAATACACTTGCACGTGGAGCTCAGGGTCCTTCCGGTCTGTATGGATCGATACAATAGCAAAGCTATCTCACATTTTACCTCTCTTCCCAGTATCGAAAAAACACCAACCCCACTCTCTTTTAGATCTGCCACAGTGCCTGGAGACCGTGCAGATCGCACCGGTGTGTGATATGAATCCCAGTAAAAATAAAACAGTACACAGTGAGTGAGAGCCCATAAGCTCTCTGTGGATGCTGTCAAAAACGGCCTATGACCACTATGTAAAATGCCAGTTCTAGTGGTGTGAAGACCCTATTTTCTATCACATAGACAAATGACCAGATGCTAGACAGCAAAGAATTTGAATCACTACTAACTTGGGTTGGGTTTAAGGCAGTGACTCGGCCTTTACAAGGGAACACAGAGTCAGTCCTCCCTTCGACAATGTATACATTTTTGATGGATAACAGGTTCATTTACTTAGATCTATAAATTTTGTTCAAAATGCAAAATGATTACAAGTAGTAACACACTAATATGCATGTGAGGGACTCACAAACGAGATGTCTAATTTTCCTATCGTCCATCTCCGTCTAGCTTATTTCCACTTCTCTGGGTGACGTCTACTTCTATCAGTCTCGATGGAAGAAAAACTGTCTGGCGTCAAACACCAGCCCATCATGTCAGGCAGTGCCAAGAGCTAGACATCTGTGTTGCACCTGAACATGGCGGTTGTAAATGCAACTAAATGTGCCACTGCTTTTTTCACCTGGAATCTAGACCTTGTTAGCTGGAGAAATAACAGGGATGAAGGAAAAACCATGAAGCTGCCATCACTAATAGGTTGGCAGTCCATTAGTGAAGAATGCTTGAATGGTTGGGTTCAGAGGTAGGGCTGTCTGTGCAGCTCAGGCATAGTACTGTAGCAACAGGAGGGGTATTGGCTAGGTCTACCTAGCAGGGAATGGGTAAGAGCTGCCTGCAGTACTCAGTGACAGCGCAGCATGGACCGTGTTTCTCGTTGTCTGCTTTGCACATCCAGTGAGCCACTGGGCCTGCGATGAGAGGTGTGTGCCCCAGTGGCTTCTGCCATCAATCCCGCCTGGGCACTGTGTGACCTGACCCCGATCTGCCAGGCCTGCATCACAGGGAGACAGTAGATAGATGCAAGGTGAGATAATTAATACATGAAGTTACCCTCTGCCTTTGAAGTAAACCATCCGTTGCTTCCTCAAGTAAAGAAAATATATATTTGGAAGGATAGATCAGGGGCAAGGCATTTACTTTGGGACCACAAGGATGCAGCGCAACATGGGTTCAGTTCATGTTGCAGTCCTTAAAGCTGGAGGACGCTGGCATTAAGCAAGATATGAAGACCCAAAGAAAATAATAAAAATTGGTCTTTTCTAGAAGTGATGTAATGGAGCTGCTGCAGCTGTTTCCATTTTTTTTTAAAACTGCACTTACTGTGACCTGCAACACATCCTTTCCCTCTATCTCCCATCTAACAAAATAAACTGTGGGTTACTTACCAAATAGCAAAACAGAATGGTGATGGCTGGAAGGTTTCATAACCACTGGCACAGCTATGGGCAACCATCCAGACCATCGTTTTTCTAGTTGGACTTGTGTTGGTCACTTGCTGTTTCCAGTCTGTGGCCAGGCACTTGGCAGGCACTGGATGTCTGCGCTTTGGGGTTTAGGCCTCTTCGAGATTCTCTGTCTGTTTACAGTTTAACCCTAGTGTACAATAGTCCAGGTTGTTGTGTTGGACGTCTACTTACATTCACAGTAATTTGGTAATATGGGCCTATACACACTGAAATTAATGCTATATATGATGATCCATTCTTGTATGAAATGTATACCATATTACAGTGATATTGTAACCATATTTTTATTAGTGCCCTGAGTAACAATGCTATGTGATGCCACTTCCTGTTCTGTCAAGGGGTGAAAGGTTGTGAGCCATCACTTCCTGTGATGTCACTTGGGGGTGGGGTCCAATTACATCACTTCCTGTGATGTCATCAGAGCTCAAAGGGCCGTGTGATGTCACTTCCGCTACTCCTGGCGTTTTGGTGAAATTAGGTCCCTGCATCATGTGTCTTGCTTTACTTTTAGACTCTCTGTGGATAGCATTGTACTTCTTCTGAAATTGGGATGCCCACTAAGACCTACGGAGACCTACCGAGTTCGGCACAGCTCGCTCATATGTATTGGCGCCCGATTTTCAAAGGGGTGCTGGGCACCACAAGGGGGTCGCGCACTGCTGAGCAGCCCGTCACCTATTGCATTCATAGGCGTAGGAAGCATGCCCCACTGCTACATATGCATTAGGTGCCACCCACATAGAAGCATGGACGGAGGTTTGCTGGTACCTAAAGTGATGGAGACGAGACTGTGAGGGTGGGCATTAAAAGTTATTGACTGCAGGCAGGCCCGTTTCTTGACCCGGGCGAAGTGGCCGACTTCACGGGGCACAATCGTCCCGGGGGCGCAATTGCCCACCTTGGTGATGGCTCGAATTGCCCTGGGGTCGCATTTACCTTGGGGTGGGCACCTTTGCGTTGGGCTGTGCGCGATTGCTCCAGTAGAGTAGAAGCAGCAGGTGCTGGCGCTGCCCCTGATGTGCTCTTGATACATGCGTGCACGGGTCACCATTCTGACAGCTTTCGTGCCACTGCTTGGGGGCCTAGAAGGGGGCCTGGTGCAGTGTTGCCATGTCTGCTTATAATAAGCGACTTTGGGCTTGTTTTTCAACTGAGTCGTTTATTTTTTTTCTGGTCGCTTGACGCGGGTTTTGTCCGCTAATAGTGTTAATGGCCCTCTTATTGTTGCGCTTGTTTCCTCATAAGTACAACAATAAAAACAGTTCAGTTGGCCCTGCAGCTAAAATGAGCCCCCTGCCCATGAGAATGGAGCGCACAAAACTTCTAATGATGGGCCATTAGTCACTGAATGCTTTCGTACCTGCATTCTGATGAACAGGGAGATGCACTGGGATGTGGGTAGTAGTCGTGCATTGCAAGGAGCTTTGCCTCTCTGCAGGTGTGCATGTGTCAGAGGATTGGAGGGATAACGGAAGAGTCCTGGGGAATATCGAGAGATGGGTCTTTGTGCACGGCAGCTGCAGTCTCATAGTTGGGGGCAGTGCTTTAAGTGGGCCTGTCTCCAAAAGGTGGAGTCAGCCGGGGCCCCTGGCACGGCCACAATCATGACCGCAACCTCAACAGGACATTTGCCCGCCACCGTAATGAAGATAGGGCAGAGCAGCTGCGACTGAAAAAAGTGCCAGCGCAACGCTGTGGCTGGCACTTCTGCAGGAAAAGCAAACTGTAACTTCCTCTGTGGACCCTGTGTAAGGGGTCACCAGAGGAAGTTACAGTCCTCAGCCACCACTCAGGTTATTTATTTATTTATGCAATGTTTGTTGCATACATGGACCCAGATTATTTATTTATTTATGCAATGTTTGTCGGATACCTGTATCTGACAAACATTGCATAAATAAATAAATATACAGGTATCTGACAAACATTGGATGTATAAATAAATACCCCTATTAACATTGAAACTATCCCACAAGATGCAGCCACCCAACTGCTTTCAGAGGGGAGCTGCAGGAGCTGGGCCGGGTGTGGTTAAAGTAAAAGAAAACGTGGCTTATGCAAACAAAAATCAGCAGGTTTTAAGAATGAGGTTGCAGGACAATCCTTTACTTTACTATACTTTACATTATTTATTATGTGCAACCAAGAGGCCCGGAGGCATACGGGCGCAAATCCCTTGGTTTAAACCAGGATTTCTCCACAGATGATCTGCTCTTTCACCATTAGCTAGAGTCAATGCTCTTCTTAATGATTCTTGCACAGTCCTCCTCTGCATGAGCTTAGATCGCAGTGCAGACTAACATTGTTGCTAGTTTAGGTGCACAGATGCCTGGTATGGTTTGCTCCTGTGTACATGTGCTGCCGACCATCCTGTGTACTGGGCATTTGTGGTCATCAATATTAATGACACGTTACTTTACAGGCAATGTTAGTATACGTTGTGATCATTTGAAAACGCTGTTTGTGTATTTGAACATACATACACCTATTTCTGCATGTGCAAACAGCATTTGCACTTTCACAAATGTTTTCTTATGCCGCTGGATGTTTTGGTTCTTTCCCATGCAAAATAAACGCTCAACAGAACATATCAGAAATAAACTGAAATATAGGAAGCAGATTTTCAACATCATTAGAGCCAAAAGACCATTTGCTCGGCCTTGACATGAGTCACAGGCCTCTATGCTGATCATTTGAAGCACTGTACATCTACCCTCATGGTGTCCTGCACATGTTGAAACATATCAGAGCCCCCTGTCGAAATCAAAGCCTACTTAGTGGGCTACATTCCTACATAGTGATGTAACTCATCACACTGGGCAAAACAGTGTGCAACACATTCATCGTACAAAAACACATTGATTGGGTAGGAGTTACTTAACTGCAGAGTGTAGTTTGGGAGTGGCGCACCTGCCGGGGGGTGGGGGGGTAGCGCAATTTAGTGTTTCGCCTTGGGCACCAAATGGACTAGAAACTGCCCTGACTGCAGGCACAAGAGACCTGAAGCCAGTCTGTCCACGCCATGCATGGTAAGTGTTGGTGTGCACCCAACAATCTAGTTTGCGCTGGCCCTCTGCACCCATGTGTGTGGTGGTCTACGATCAGCCCTTCCCCACCTGAGTGTAGTGTGCAGATTGACGTGAAGTGCCCATCACTGTCACTGCATTCTTTACATTTCCACCCCTGTTTTAGCCTCGACAATGTAAAGCTATTATGCCAACATGCTTTGCCTGAGCATTGCCATCTGTGGCTGAAAAATTGAGGCCGGCCTATCTGAATACTGTCGCCTGAATTGCACTTTCCCTGCGCCTGACCCATGACAGGTTTGGGATCTGGGGTGTGGCAGCCCCTCCTGAGGCACGCCAACATGTCATGAATTCTGGGAGTTCCGCGGGTGGCAGGAATAAGTCTGTGAAATGACACTTGCGAAGGTGGGTTCGCTTTTGTGAGTCATGCCACCCGACAAAGTGCTGCATTTCTCTTCAATTGCATGCACGCCTGGCACTCGCAATTAAGTGGCCAACACGCGTTTGTGATCTGGCCGCAGAGTGCAAATGAGTGCTTTTAGGGGAAACCTGAAGCGATTTGGGGAAGCTGTAAAATCCCTTGAAGCTGGATATCTGTGACACTACACATACTACACTAGAACACGCATGTTTTTCCTTCACATGGTTGTCCTGGCGACTCTAAGCGATTGGTCACGCTAACGGTGCGCTGTGTGCACCTCCTGCGCCATCCAGGTTTACATACAGCAATTTACCATCGCTTTCAGCCTTTTGATCAAAGCGCCATCAGCAGATGTATAGCTGTCGTTTCAGCCAGTTGCTATGATAACTCAGGGGGGAAACGATTAAAAGGAGCCTCGCTCTTCGACGGTAACCCTGTCACGGATAGTTTATTGCGATACCTGCTCTTGTGAGTGATACCGTGAGCGACTGAGATGTCTTTGGTCAGATTTACGGTAGTCGTGAGTTTGCAGTGAGTTTGAAGTCCCGGTGGTTTTACTGTCTCACTACAGGCGCTTCACTCTCACGCGCACCCCCACGCTGACGCTTCACTCCATCTGTCATCACTTGTTCCTGGCTCAGCCCCTTCCTCCCATCCTCTTATCCTACAGGCTTGGAATGGTGACAGATAGCAGGTATGGATGGAGGCGTCCGGCTCATCTGGCTTTGAGTTCATAGCCCCATCTCGCAGGCAGGCTCATTTCGTTTCGAAATAACGTTACTCTAAAACAGGCCTGAATCCATTCTTTCCAAACGTTAAAGGTGGATTGTATGGCGCGGAGCTCCCATTGGTGAGTCTTCATTGTGCTGTACATCCTGGCCCGAAGGTGCACTCGCTGCAAGTCTCGTGTCTGAATGCAGGATGCACTGGTTGCTGAGTGCAAGGTGGTATCCTGGGGTATCTTGGGGTACCCTGAGGTGCTATGAACTGGTGCAGGGAGCTTGTCGCTGCAGCTAAATTGTGTAGAAGTCTGCTCTGAAGTGAGTAATGCATTCAGTGACTGGTGCAGTATGGGCAGAGGACTCTGGCGTTGGGTTTCTCACACTCCCAACTTGGAGGCTGCTATGTAGTCAACACAGTGCCATCCTGAGTGAATGTGGGGGCCGGGGTGGTCTTATCTAGATTTGTGTGCATATATAGGTTATGCGTGGGAAGACTGATTCTGAACGAATGACCACCGTTCTGTCCCATTACAAAGCAAATGAAACACACACATACAAACAAAACAAAGGTGGCTTTCGAGGAGCCGCAAAAACCGACAGAGGAAACCAATACCTGATCGGTCGCACAAAGAACAAATCACCACTGAATCTGCTAGGTATGGATAATGCGTCACTCGGGTGGTCACTGGCCACAGGCTTGGCTACCTGCACACATCAGATTACAGCGAGGACTATGACAACTTTGGTCGTGCTGGTCACATAATTCTCTGCCTACTTACACCAGACTGCGCCTCAACACCTCTGACATCAGAATGCAGAGAAGACCTATTACAAATGTGGGCATGCTGACACATAGTGAGTCTTTGGCACTCACACCATCTCCTGCCTCCTCTCAGCACCCATACAGAGGCCTGAACACATGGAGCCTGTCCAGCCCTGCTAAGCCTTATTTGGCCAAATGCACACACGCATTCTAATCTTACACCTTGACCTCCAAAACTCTGGACTTCGATCCACTGAGGGAGTTCCCACTACCAGTGCTATGAGACTATAATTATGGTCAAAGGCGCTTTATAATTTACAAGTATAATACAATACAAAGGTGGATGCAGATTCTGGCAATTATTGCTGAACTGAGCATGCTCGGACATTCAATCTTGTGCTTGCAGAGAGCCTTGCTAACGGTATTAAAATACTCCTATCAAGTGACGAGATATGGTAATTTGCATTGAGATGAGTCGCCAGATTGTAGAAGTGCTTGACCTATCCATGGAGGCACTACATTGACAGAGGTCACAAAAAGCATTCAGGCTAGCCACCCAGCCAAAGTGCTACGTTCACATGAAATCTTGTGCGGCCTATGTAGCCGTAGGCGCAGTAGTACCCATTGAGTGCAGGTGCGGCGTGTGGCCTTAGACCAGAAATTGGGCAACACCACATTTTTGGCTGACTGGTTCTTATATCCTGTATGCTTGACGCTTTATATATCATGATATAGTTATCATGCGCTACACCAAAAAGCCCCCGCAACGCCGCTGTGGGGAGGACTCTGAAGCCCCTGTTGTCCTATGTCCAGGAAGGGGGCGTCTTGGCCCTCACCCGGGGATGGGCGGCGACCTACTGGCACCACAATAGGGTTGGGGCTCTGAATAACAGAAGGCACCACTCTGCGCCTTCAGGGTTGCAGGCTTATTTAATTTGGATGGTCATTAAGACAAGCACCGAAAGAATTTTTGGAAACACACATTGCAAAACCACATATTGATTAATCCCATACATATAATTGCATACCTTGGAATTTCTAAGTGAAGCAGCTATGTTCAACACCTTCTCTTGAAACATTCTGGTGGTGCGAACGAGGGTAAGCACTATGCCCCATCCCTCCCCACCTCAGTGCTCCTGCCATCGTTTATGAGTTACACTGGGGCTCCGTGTTTCTTCTGGGTCCGCCCTGACCACAGAGCTTGACACATTTGCAGAACATAGGCTCACTTTATAGTACATTTTCTAGTTGATTTAACAAGTGTACCCCTCAAACGCCCCACTTTTCTATGCCCCTTCCCCCAAACAGCCGCCTTCGCCAAAAATGTACTTATACGGGTCTGCTGCTGTCCACAAAGAGCCTCAGGAAGCATCCCTCTCGCCTCCTTAGCAACTGTTGGCCTCCCTCGGCACCAGTCTGACATTACATTAGCAGCTGTTCCGTATAATGCAGTAACACATTATACATGTTCTGTTTCTAGCTACAGCGCCAGAACGAACGATTTAATAAACTGCTGCCTCTTCATTCGTCAGGCAAAACTATCCCCCCATCACCCCCACCCCACCCAACAACGGCGCATCGGGGCAATTAACGTTTCCTGTGAGAATTAAGAGTGATAAACAGTTCATTATAAGCCCGGGAAGCCTTACCCACCTGGGCATGGAGGCTGCCTAGAGGACGGCGAAGGCTGGCGCGACCGTGTGTCTCCGCTGAAAGTTGCCGCCGGGCAGCAGGAGTGCTTGCCAGCTGCCGGCGGTGTTACTCCGGCAGGGCACCGCCGCCGGCCATTTCCGGCGCGGAACTGCGTGCCCCGCGGTGGCTCGTGGCCACGGTGCGTCTGAGCTCGCGGCGGCTCGCGGCCACGGTGCGTCCGAGCTCGCGGCGCCCCGCGAGCGGCGTGGATGAGCGCGAGCTTCTCTGCCTCGGCTGCCGCTGCTGCTGCCTCGAGCCACTGACGCGGCTCTGAGAGGAGCAGCTGTTTCCAAGTTACTTCTGACAGGCGGCGAGAGAGAGGGCTGCGCTCGCCTCCTCAGCTGATCCCTCGGGCGCCCCCCCCCCTCGCCCTCACTGTTATGCTCCCGGTCTGTGGCAGAACCTTCCTTCGTTATCCCAGGGGGGAGACTGTTGATTTTTTAGCCTCTGAATATCAGCCAGGCAGTTAAAGGTCTCGTACTCTGGGTGTTGGCTGTCTCACGCTGAATGCTACCGTAGCGCAGCGCTCCACTTCACCCGCTACATTCTCAGCCCGCTGAAATACATTCAGGCGAATCTACTTCACACGACTCGTTGATAGGATGAATGGTTAATAGTATGAAAGGGGGCGAAGGACAGAACGTATTTATCGATATATTTGGACGTACTATTTTGAGAAGTATGCACCTGCTAACTGCTCCCGCCCTACACATGCAATACATTAAAATGCATGCTAACTGTTCATATAGGTTGTTAAACACCCAGGAACTTTCCCATTAAAGTATACTGCAACAGGCCCAGCTGAATATGTGTGGGGCCCATTTCACCATGATGGTTGGGGACCCCCCTTGCTTAGAGCGGAAAACAGACTGAGGCTCCCATGGGGTGCTTACATTATAATTGAGGCAAGGAAATACAACAGGGGTTTAATAGCCCCAATTATCACGAGATGGTCAATGGCAGGGAGCTGAAACACTAAATGTCTATTGAAAAGCTATGCATCCTTCTTTGTCAGCAAGTGGCTGATATGGAGGAACCAGTGTTTAAAGGAAATCAGGTGATAACACGTCTCTATACCGTGCAGAAAGTGACGGCCAGAAGGGTTCCAGGTAACTCAGCAGGTAAAACAAGCGCTGCAAAGCGCTCATTTAAAGCCCCAGAAGAAAAGTAACATAGAAAGGGATATATTGGCATGTTATAAGACTGCTGATTGGCAACATGGGGACAGTTGCTTGGGGCCCCGCTGAGGCTTGAGACCTGGTTCAACTGAAAAAACTGAAAGGCTCTGACGCCGGCCCTGCCCTTGAAGAACAATAAACACACCAATAATAATAACAACAGTAAGGGGGTCATTACGAGGTTGGAGGTAGCCATGGCGGTATTAGCTATTAGCGCCATGGCTACCCCCTTACCGCATTCCGGGTCAGTGTTCCCGGAATAGGGACTTACCGGGTCATTCCGACCTTGGAGGACCCGGTAAGTCCCCATTCCGGGAACCATTCCCCATTCCCATTTGAGCCCTCATAGGGCTCAAATGGGAATTGGGATGGAGCTAATAATGGGCCCGCTATCAACAGGCCCGTTATTAGCTCTGAAGTCCCTTAACGGGTCCCTTCCATAATGCCTGGTAAAACCAGGCGTTAAGGAAGGGACCCGCTAAGGGACCTCGTAGTAGGGCGGTAAGGGATTACCGGCACCAGTGCCCTTACCGGTGCTGGTAATCCCTTACCACCCACCTCGTAATGACCCCCTAAGACTCATTAGAATTATGATAATGATCATTAATAATATCACTGAAATGAAATAAAATGTGGGTACTTATATTGAGCTAACGACTGGGGGAGATATCTAAGCTTCAGTACCAAAGCCTTCACGTATAAAGCTAAAAGAAGTATATGAGAACAGGGACCAGAAAGTGTAATCGTGGAAGAGTAACAAGGGGCTACATCGGTCAGAGTGTCGAAAAAGAATTGATGAGAGAAAAACAACTGTTTTTAAAGAAAACGTTTTTAACGTTTTCTTCTAAAAGAAACTAAGGTATTGGTTGTTCAAATCCCTAAAAATGCATAGAATTCCAGTGATTCTGCCAGTACCTAAAAGGAATGGCCAGAGGCCCTTTATGTTGTATCGTGGGGCCATAACAAATAGCTGATGAGAAGTCTGGGATGGGTATAGGAGGTCATCATACCCTTTAAGAAGGCTGGTGCTTGACCATGCAGGATATTATAGTCCAAGGTCATTGCCTTGAATTTAACTCTATCCCATAGAGGGTGTCAGTGCATCTTCTGCAGGGCCTAAGTGATGTGCAACTGTCTGAGTGTGTTTTCACAGTGTGTGTTGCAGTGGTAAGAATGACCTGTAGCCTGTGCACGCTTTTTAAAATATATCCCCAGGTATAGAAAATTGCAGTAACCTATTTTTGCACCGATGATTGCACATGCTATATCTGCACAGTTAGTTTCAGATTGCAAGTAACACACGTGCCTGCGCAGCATCAGGTAGTATAAAGAATGTTTCACAATCGTGTTAACCTGAGCTGAAATGGACAAGGTGGCATCAGGAAACATGCCTAGAGACTTGACTGTATCTATAGTTTTAATATGTTCCTGGTATAAGGGAACGTAGGGAGAAGTGGAGTTAATGTCCATACTTAAATGGTCCGTATGTAGTAAAAGAAATTCCATTTTGGATTGATTCAGCCTAAGGAAATTTGTTTCCTTCTAGTTTTCAGTGGTGTGGAAAATGTCCGAACAAGTACAGAGATTTTCTTCCGGGGCGCCTATGAGTTTCAGTATAACCTGCATATCATCAGCATCATTTTGAAATTTCACCCCTAGACTCGTGAAGAGGTCATGGAGAGATATCAGGTACACATTAAATTAAAGCGGAGACAAGAATCCCGAGGAGCACCACAGTCCATTGTGGAGGAAACATATTCAAAGGTGGCCAGGATAACTGCAGAAGTGCTGCCCTGGAGGAATGAGTGAAACCAGCTGTCTTTGATGGTGTCCAGTTATAATGCCTTGAGCGAGTTTGTGCAGCACATATGGAGGCTAGTGGCATTGTATTGAATGCTGCTGACAGATCTATTATCATAGGAATGCATGAATCGTCAATATCTAATAAGTTAAGATTTTCTTTATCATCAAGAAGAGTCTTACATCAAAGTGGGCTTGCTGGGACTGCAAAGTTTAAAGAAAGTTTGAAATAATATTTTGTTGAGTTATCTGCTTTCTATATCTGCGAGTTGAAATAAAGTTTTTATTAGCTACTAATAGCTCAGTTGTATAATGTTTATGATGGGCTTTTAGGGTCAACGTTACAGTCTTGTGGTCCTGTGTTAGCTATGATTTGAGTAACCTTGGAGGATAGTTCAGAGGCTGTTTTAGCTAATATCAACGGGGGCAGCAGAGGGGAGAGGGAGAGATTGAAGGGGCCTGGTAATGTAGAACATGTGACCTGCTTCTAACACCTATCTATGTTTACAGTAGGTTATGTGCAGCAAAGTTTCAGGATATTCAGTCTTTAAAATGGGGATCATCAGGTCAAAGTGATCAGACCGATCTAAGTGCTTACACTCGATGTTGCTAATGTGAACATTTCTTGACAGGATCCAGTTCAGTATATGGCCTTCAATTCGTAGGAAAAGAGATTGTGTTTGAAACCCAGATTCTTAACGAACAGCCAGAGGTCCTGAGTGGCAGGATCTGTATTGACATCAAAGCCGAGATGAAAATCTCCCAAGATTAAAGTTTTATTTAGATGTGTTAATGTCAGCAGGATTACATTTTAAGAATACATCTGTGAAATTCTTGACTTTTCCTGGGGGGTGATATGAAACAAGTATGCGAATGGCACAATTGGGGTGCAGCATTTGTAAAGTGTTACATCCAATTATGTCTTCACAAGTAAAAGCTCAGAGAGTTAACGTTGACTTATGAATGATTGCAACTCCTCATGTCATCCATGCATTAAGAATATTATGAATGATGGCTAATCAGTACCCATTTTCATAAATCTGCAACTCCTACAGTGCAAATACAGAAGGCAATAACTATGTTTAGCTTTTTTTACCTTTCTTTTAGGACATCAAAGTCACGCTTCACCATGGTCGGTATTACCACCTCTTTGGGGCAACATCATTTATATGTATTAAGAGATCCCTGTGTGGCAGGTATTCCAGAATAACCTGCTCTATTTGTATCTTATTTGTATTGTATTGTCTATCTATGCTGCTGCTAGCGCCAGTGAGCATCACACCTGTTATGATGCATTAAAGGAATGAAATGCACTTAATCCTGAGTGGCACTAGTGCGCTGACACTTAGATTTTAGCATTAAAAAACAGTCTCTAAAGTGATGTAAATAAAGTACATTTAGTGATTAGTCCTTTCATTGAAGTCATAGAAATCACAAGGTTGCAAGAACTATAATATATTAATGAGGTAAATGTAAATAAACGGATTTTACAAATAAATGTATATACATATTCAATGAAAAAACTTTATTTAAAGACCAGTTAAGGTGAGAAACCTAACACAACAAAACCCCTGAAAATCAGCGCTTTGGGGAACTCAAGACTGGCTTAACTCCGCGCGCTCCCGTTGATACCGGCCCTAATGCTGTATCCCCCATACAGCCATTTGTATGTCATTGAGAATCCTACGGGATTGATCAAAAGGATAAATCAATCAAATCAATATTGGAAGACATCTTAAATCATATATGCACTGGACTGGACTAAGAGCAAAGTATACCATTTAAAAATGTTATTGGAAAAGATAAAAAAAAGACATGAATACAACTTAACCTATGCACACAAAAATTCCTCTACTGATCAGTAATTTATTAATCATAAATCACTAATAATTAGATGAATAAATCACTGATGTGTAGATGCATTTTTGTGTATATATGTTTAGATGTATTTATATGTCTTTTTTATCTTGTTCCAATAAAATGTAGAATTGTATATTTTGCTCTTAGTCCAGTGCATATATGATTTAGGATGTATTGCAATATTGATTTGATTGATTTATCCCTTTGATTAATCCCAAGTGGAGAGTTTTCATATATTTTCCTTACTGTACACAAGGCGTGATCTAATATAACGTTATCCAGGTGAACCAGCGGGCAGTCTATAGATACTTGGATTTGTCAGATGCTTTCAGCAGAGTGAATGACTGCATTCCAGTTAAATGTTGATGCCTATGGAATGGACTGTGAGACAAAGCCTTGGCACAGATCATCACATTCCTGTCAGAAAGGCAACAAGTAATAGAAGGCGAGCTCTAGTCCCCCCAGCAGAAGTTCTTAGTGGAGTACCCCAAGGCTGAAGCACTCAATTTTCCTATATTTAACATGTGCATGCATTAATTGGCTAACACGCTATTCAATTATCATTACTATGTTGACCAAGCACGAATGAGAATGCAGCTCTGACACTGCTTGAGAAACAGACTCTCATACCAGACGCACCCAAATTACTTAGGGCCTAATTCACAGAAGCGTTTTATTATGGCAAAACCCCATTGAAAAACGCTCTGTGAATTAGGCACCTAATGTGTTCTAGATATATAGGATCGGATGACAGGGACCAATCTAGCTCAGAACAGAAAGAAAACAGAACTGATTAATATCTGCTCTGGAACCACAGACCTCATTCAATTCAGCTTCCCTCAACAACAGGGCACCGCTCCTTTGTCTACGAAGGAAGTGGAAATCCAAGGTGAATATATGGCAATGCTTTGTCTTTCAAGTTGCACATTTCAAAATGGGGAACAACCTTTAAAACTCAGGTTTGACTAAGATCGGGCCACCCATCATTGGAAGTGCCCCATACACAAGATGACATGCTCAGGGACTGAGTTTGCATGTAGACCTTCCAGAGGAAAACATGGGGGAGCCTAAACGTTGTAAAACAAGGCAGCCAAACAGACAGAAACAAATCAAGCTGTCAGGCCGTGTGATGCTCGACCAATGTAAATTACACTGCTGCCAATAGAATGTCATTTTTAATTTAAGTTGCCTTCTATTGTCTTATCTGACAGGTTTTCTACTTTCAGCACAGGCCCGAGATATATATTGCTGCCGGAACTGTGCACTCAGCCGAGCAAGCATCATCAACATCAGGGGTGTTGCTAGATCTGGAAAAGATCTGGGGCTACGCTAATTTTGGGACTGGGGGCTAGCTAGCCTTTTTGGTTATAATCCCGGAGCTTCTATCCGGGGTTACAACCAAAAGACCCAGGGCTATAGCCCCCTCACCCACCGCACCCTAGCAAAATCAAGACTTGACCGTAATCACTCGAAAAAAGGAAGCATGGTAATACAATTTATGGGGAAACAGTGACCATATATAATATGAAATAAAGTACCCCCAGCTGTTCCTAAAGGAATATATCAAGGCAGCTCAGAGTTTCATGACCATATAAAGGAACTCAACCTTTGGCCTGATTCAGATGTGTGTGGTGTGATGAGCTCACCTGTCTGTTATCCATAGGGAAAGTCTGAAGAACTCGGGAGGTTGTAGGAAGCCACTTGCCTCTTTCTTCAAGCCCTGGGTGCGATATAAGGAGGATACACCAGAGGAGTCCAGGCCTTTCCTTGATTGAATCAGGGGTGTGCTTGGTGCCTACAGAAGGCAAAGACCCAGGCAAGTCAGAGGGAAATGCATTTCATAGGTGAGGGACAAAGTGGAACCACCGAACCAGAGCCAATCACGATGCATGAAGACAATGGGGCTATGTGCGAATCAGATCCCTCGCTGCTTGAATCATTCTATCAGCACATGCACATAAGGAGTCACAAGCCTCCTGAGCTGGCAGGTGAAAGGACAGCTTTCCTGAGAGAGCAGATCTTTTGTTTGCCAAACCAAGAAGGCGAAATAGTGAGAGAAGGGCAAATAGGAGGAGAACCAGGACAACAGGACTTGTTTTGGCCAAGCCGAATGGTCAACTAGAAGCAGGGAGTGAGAGTAGGAGTTGGCTAAGCCAGTGAAGCCAGAACCTAGGAGAAGTCAGGCTGATAGGCTAGTTTCAGAGTCGTACTGAACCTGGGCCCAGAAACTCTCAGGGGCTACACCCTAAATCAATAAGTAATGAGAGCAAAGCCAGCTGAGGGCTCTGTCCCGAGACTCACGTGGAGGGGCCAAGCCCACCAGATGAAACAAAGGAGCCTGGCTAACCTTTGAAAATGTAAGTAGTTGTAAGTAAATCCTACTTAAACATACCTGGTAGAGGGGAGAATACTGACCGCATGAAACTCCGTGGGCAAGAGCAGGGCTATCCAAGGTAGTTGTGGTGAGACAGATGCCTCGTAGGATGAAGACCGCACTGATGGTCAATACCAAGTAAGATGAAGAGAAAGGTTATATCCAGGATCAAGACCTTGAACCATGAAAAAGTTGATGTCATCGTGAAAGAAGTGTGCTGGGGCATTGTGATTATGAGTGACAGGCAGAACACTGTCCTGGTGGACACCTAGGAGTTTCTTGAAATGTGTCTGAGGATTGGACTCTGGTCTTCTGGTACTTTGGATTAGGTCCTTTCACCGTATGTATGTTAATTCTCATTATACTGTTTTGCTTAAATGTTTCTAATTTGAGTTGCATACCCATCCCGCAGGCCGTCCTACAACCCAACCCTGTTACAGGCAGAATACCAACACTATTTTGTGTGTGGGTATTTATGTGTGTACGTATGTATGTTCTGTGGCGACCACCCATGAGAACGTTCACAGAACTTGCAACTTGCTTAGAATGCACACTGGGGGGGCACCTTATCCCACATATTTTTATGACGAGCATTGTTTGGGTAATGTTGTGTACTCTTTGTCTGGCTTGTTCCTTTCTTCATCATCTTATTTTTCAATGCAATCTCTGAGGAATGTCAGCGCCCGTGTGGTCTATCATGGCTTCCTCTGCTGCTTCTTGTACCAGTACAATCCGCAACGGGCACTGTTTCCTACTGGTTCGCCCAGTCCGCATCATCCAATGTTTTTAAAGTCAGGATTGTTGGGGTCGCTACCAGTGAAGACAACACCTTGCATCATTCTGCAAAGTTTTTCACTCATAACTGAAATCCCTTCATCTTTTGCCCTCCCGCCATATTTAAGGAAGTGTGATCCACTAGACTGCAAACCCCTCCCTGCTATGACGAAGAGAGAATAAGAGTACATCCTAATTTCCTGTCTACACCCAGGAAAGGATGAATGCTCCTTCCAACCACAAATAAAAAGACATTATTACTATACGTACACTGTGACGTCTAATATGCACAGACTGTGACGTCTAATGTGCACAGACTGTGACGTCTAATAGGATGCTCTGTGTATGTGCATTATCTATTGCTTTCATCTTTGCTCAGCTACTTGCTTGTATTTAGTTGTGTATTTTTATTTTTTGGGGACTTTTTTACATCTTGGTATTCGGTATTTGTATTTGATGATGTTTTAATGTTACCAGTTGTGCAGTGCCGGGTTAACATGTGTATGTTGTTTTTTGTAGCTGCTTATGGGTCGAGGGGGCGCCCTGTGTCAGATATACAAATTGTAGTTTATAAATAAAGCAGTAAGCACAATTGTAGAGTGAAGCTTTTCAGCCGAGCTCGTGCGTGACTTCGCCTTCCCAGCTTTGGCCCCAGCTTTGTCTTTTTATGGAGAGCCACGATGAGCTCCAGGACGGAAATTGCGTAGTGACGCCAGATAGCGCCAGGCACATTGTGAGCAAGCCCATCCTAGCGCTCGCAAGGCTGAGTCCTTGAATCTCAAGGTTTACCAGCTCGGCTCAGAGCGGAGGCTGTCGCAGCACACGTAGTGTTTCGCAAAGCAACAGATGTCTTTAGATGGTGTGTGAAATGCGAACACACAGTGGGACAGATTCTCTGGTGTAAAGAAGGGATGCACTAGCACGCCATCTTGTTTTGCTCCAGAAAAAAAGCCCCTCTCTTCTCACAGGGGCTCAAAATGTGTGCATTCTGATGCCCTGCCCCGTAAGGAATTGCACCGAGCAGGACTTCGAAGGAGGCATTTCTCTGAGTTTCAATGTGCAGCCCAAATTCAGAAATGGGATTCGCTTAGAGATGAGCAGTAATGAAAAACATTCGCCTTCCCATATTTGGAACAGATGCAGGGTTATGTGCAATGCATGACAGGGTCACTGGTGTAGTCCCAGACGTAAGATTAGTACATAACGGTAGTCTGTGGTCGGTATTCAGAGATTTGATATAATCAAATAGGATCAATCCAAACTACGGCAAAGCAGCAGTCACTGAGAAAAAGGGAAAAAGTCCTGTTGTATTTGAAATGGCATAGTCCCATACGTCGTTAGAGCATAGTAGTCATCACGCCATCAAATGGCCCCACAAGTTAAAGGAAATACCGGGGTTAGATCCCCATGCACATCTTTTTCTCAGTGACTGCTGCTTTGCCGTAGTTTGGATTTGATCCTATTTGATTATATCAACTCTCTGAATTTCGAAAACTGACCATAGACTACCGTGATGTACTAATCTTACGTCTGGGACTACACCCCATACCTGCTGCATCATTCTTTCCGATTCAACCTTACTTCATTATTGCCTTGAAAACGACCGATTTGGTCGAAACACTTGTCGGCTGTACAGAGAATAATTAAAACATTACCTATGTTTATGATAGAATTGTATCTTGTGTATATGTCTGCACCACTATTCTGTACCTATCCCATACATGTTGGGCTTTGTGCGTTTGACCACATTCCCAAATAAACTATGCTTTCATGAGGGGTTGTGCAGGCAGAGCAAGAAGAACAACCACTTTATTTTGAATGAGTTTACCAATACCTTTTTAGAGGAGCAGGTGATGTCATCTCTAGTGCCCGCTCCCCTCACCTGCGTCATACTGGGTTGAACACTGGTAAAAGAGCTCTGTGTGTAACTCCAGGTATTCTCCCAGTACCACATTGAGTGTATGAGAGACCTTATGCACTCAGACAGCCATATTGAATGTACCATTGTACTGAAGTGGTGAAAGGATGTCAACATACACCATTGGACATAGAAGAGCTGTAAGTGCAAGTTGACACGAGTAAAGTGAAGTCATAAAGGGAAGATACGATGACGCACAGAAACGATATAAGAATACTCAAAGAATAAGGGTGTAATCAAGTAACAAAGTAATCAAATATAAAGAGATGACAAAATCATCTATGCTTAGAAGACAAGTGAGATGAAGCGCAACAAATGTATATATGCAGAAAACACACGGTAGATGAGTTACATGGAAGCATACTGCAGTATAAACTATAACATGAGTAAAGCGGCCATAATGGAAAGATGGACGTCGGATCGTGTTGAAACCACCTAAGAGACAAACCAAGACTGCAGAGTTGGGAGACGCTACAGAAACAGCGTCATGCAAGAAACAAAGAATATCTGTTTTGCTAAAACTAAGGATGACACAGCAAGGCATGATTGGAAAGAACAAAAGGATTTAACCAGGATAAGATATACCTCAAGGACCCATTTCTCTTAGATTAAGCAGAAGTGAAAACATCTGCAAGTGCCAAGTATTGGACAATCAAGGTTGTGAAAAGCATATGTGAGATGAAATGACCAAGTCTCCAGAGGCCAAGAAGAGTAATAGCACCCAGCATAATTAAATCAAATAGCAGTAAATACAAGTTTGAAATGGACACATTTGTGGTCTACTAACATGTGATACAGAACTTGAAAACAAGGCCTATTCATTAAGCTTCAGACAAAGATAGTGGTGTACCCTGACTCCCTTAAATTTTCCAGAGAAGAAAACAGTTAGCAAGGTCAACTATAAAGGAGAAGCCTTGGCTTGTGGCTTAACTGATGAGAGATGGTAGGCTAACTGACCAAAGTGTGCAGTGTTCTGACATCGTTCTCTGCACCCAGGTTTCGTTTTGTTCACGTGCTGCTAGCGAGCCGATTGTCCAAGGTTGGGAGAGTACTCCAACCAATCATGAGTGGCTATGAAGCAGCATGCTGCACAATGTTGCAGAAGCCAATCCGCTGTCAGTATTCTGCTATAATCAGTATTATACATATTTTAGAGGTAGTTTGAGGTATGCCCACCAGATAAGAGGAAGCCAATGATGTTATTAATACTTACACATGCTATAAGTACATATGTTCCCCTAACCAATCCCTCCCCTCGATAGGTTTTGTTGTTTGCCATGTAGGATGATGTCATAACTGATGCACATTGAGGTGTAAAGTCTTTTGTGTAATAGAAATGCTTGGAGAGTGTGTGAGCTGTGACTTGCTTTTCTTGCCAGATGCCCATCCCTTAGTTGAGCTGACAATAAAGTAGTACATTGCCATATTCTTTGAGTCTGTCTGATTATTTGGGTCTGAGGTCATTTATTATGATAATTCCATTCTGCGCATGAGATACGCTCCAAGGTGCTACTGCACACCTTGCATAATGGAGTGTTTTAAAGGGTACATTTATTCATCCTCGCATTACAAACCTATTTTATTTAGTGACCTGAAAACAAATCATTTTAATTCAGCAATAACCCCCAACCATGTGCATTGTATTAATCTTTTAAGATGTTGCGTAGGGTATACAAATAACAGAATTGTCGCCATAGCAATTGATTTATGAATAAATAAAGCACAGCTTTTGCAAATATGCGGCTGCAAGAATTGCTTTAGTGCTTGTAAATAAGAATTATTTTCATGAAGCTAAAACAGATGTGTTAAAAACGAACTGCTTGCTGATGCAAACGCCTCCAACAAATTGAAAATTAGTGGAATGTCCTGCGTTCAGCAGAGACAATCCTTTGCCAGCTGTGGGTTACAGCAGCAGCTACAGATGTTTGTTGGATTGTCGAAAATGGTGCAATCTGTACTTTTTAAATCGACAGCAAAATATAAAAAATCTGTCTTGTTCTCCCAGATTCACTGCTGAAGATGTTTTAGCAGTATACACACTTGTTTTTAAAGGTTAAGTTATGTCTGAAATTTAAACAATGAAGTTGTATGTTAAGTGGCAGTGATACTTTTTATACAAAACTAACCACCTCACTGAGAACAAGACAACTAAAACAGGATTTGTCACAATTGAGAACACGCCACCATTGTTAACAAAGACAGATCATATCTTTATTCAAACAATTATTTTGACAGTTTTTTGTAAAAGATTTTTGAGGAAGAGACCTGAAAAGGGCATATCTTTACGTGGGAAAAGAATGCAGATGAGGAAATTGGAACGCACATGAACCAGGACCAATCAATAATTGACGGAATAGATAACTTTGGAACTGAAACTGGTCCCTTTGCACCATTAGAAATGGCTGGCGTGTTTGTGGAAATTTCTGATGCAACCTTGTGTCTATCAAGGCCAAACATGATACATCTATGAAGTGCGCTATGTGCTGACCATACTCCATTGAGGTGGGCAGTCTGGAGTTTGGAAGAATTGTTAATACATTCTAATTCTCTTTTCTTCGGAGTACCATTAATATGTCTTATTATATGGCACACCAGTCCATACAATTCTTGAAGAACAAGTTAATTGAGAGGATTTTCTTCAAAAGCATCCCCCTGAAGAATGTTCCGAGTTATTAGGAAACAAAACATGTTGGGTTTTCTAAGCTGTGTTGGTCTTAGGGTTGTGGTGGTGCTGTAACACTTTTGTGGAGTTCATAAATAGAAAACCTAACGAGGCCTGACTAGGCCGAAACACGTGTCTGTGGTTGCTGTTGGTACTCTTGTTCAAAGGAGGATTGCCATAGCATTACGGTGTTGGACTGCTGAAGTGGGCGGGACAAAGACTGCTATGCAAATGGATATTCCTCCTTTGTGAAAGGTATAGTGAGCTAAAACCTGTGGTTTCTTTCTTGCAGAGGGGCACCCTGACTTCTTTTTGTATGATCTATCTCTGTTAACAAGGGTGGCATGTTCTCAATTGTGACTAAACTTGTTTTAGCTGTCTCGTTCACAGTGAGGTGGGTTTTTATAATAAAGTGTTTTTGGACACCCATTGTGACCCCCCTCAGTTTTTTCCGGGTCCCTCCCTTTGCATATAATAAGTGACAACGATACTTCTCATTTTGAGACTGCAAGCAGAAGTTGTCATAAAAACTGGTGCTAGCTGCAGCACTGTAGCTGCTGGTCACTGTGAGCAATGGTGAGAAACATCTAAGCAGCCACTTTATAAATAATAGTGTGAATGGAGTTGTTTATACATTTGACACCTGTCTCACTTATGAAGTCATCCATATGAAAGAGGCATGTGTCTAAAGAGTGTTGGGGTTGCCTGAAGGATAAGCAAGTGGCTTAGGCAAAAGCTGTCTGTCTCAGACAATACATGAAGAGACCCAGCAAACATGTATTTTGGGTTGCTGAGTATTGTCTTGGGTGATCGTGTTTGCAGCCAGTTGGCATATTGTAAACAAATCTCTGTCTGGCTCTGTTTGTAAATAAGTCAATTTAAATAAATTACTTTCTCATTCAATATATAAACATTTAAATCAGTGAGTAAATCACCTTCCTTCAGTAAATAAATGACCAAGTCCTGGCATCAGGGCCAGCTTAATAGACCTTCTTAAGTGGTCACTTTGGATTTCAGCATACCCGCTGATTGCCTTCCTTTGTTCTGCTGTGCAGAGGACAACAATAATCTGCCACCATTGTCCCCACCCTCCATTGTGTTATCTGCAATTTTGATACAGAATGATACTCTAGAATAGGGCTTGTGGTTTTCACAGATTCTCTCGAAGGAAGCATATGTCTTCACAAATTAAAGGCATTGGGCCTCATTATAAGCTTGCCGGCACTGTTGTTACTGGACCGGCAAACTACGAGTTCTGATTGTGGGTGCATTACCACCTGCCAGATCTGACCTGGAGGGCCGTGCGGCACCCCCGAGCAGACCTTGCCGGATGCACCGGCATCATTCATGAATGGTGCCGTTGCTTCCGGCCTCCCCATTCCCATTGAGTCCAATGGGACTCAAATGTGAATGGGGAGTAATTATTACTGGCACTGGGGAAATGGGGATTTACCGGGTCCGCCGTGGTTGGAATGCCCCTGTAAGTCCCCATTGCCGGGTGGCGGTAAATTCATGACTCCGGTGGCAGCCGTGCCGGTATTTACCAGCGTGGATACCGCCGGAGTCATAATGAGGCCCATTGTCACTTTAAATGTGCATTTGCTCGCATAAAAGACATCTTTAAGAGGTGCTAACTTATCACAGAAATGTTTTACCCAGCAGTCTTTGGTGTGGGGTACTGAATATGCTTGGAGATTAATGAAGTTCAAGGTGAGGTTTACGTTATGCACCCTCAATAATAAAACCAGGACAATCACCCATTGGGGTTTGTGTCAGGAAATATCTCCATTATAATCAATTAACCACATAGCTTCCTCAGAGGGCAAAAGAGGGCAGCACATTTTTTTAAATGGGCCGCCATGTATCTTTATTAGGACCTAAAATCACATAAGAGAAAGGGGAGGGGAAATATTGCACCGATTTAAGCTGCAGGCTGCTTTGTATAAAGTAAAAGTCAATTTCGGAAACATAAGAATTACTGTGCATTTTTATATTTGACAAATATTCATGACAGTGAATGAAGTCTGCAACCCTCTGAGCATATATTGAACACTGGCCATGCCGCTCATTTCATTTGTGTTAACACCATAACAGTAAAATATCTGCAAACCACGACCCAAATATACTCATTGTGCAGGCCTCAGCCATTGTGCATGAGGTGCTGACTGTCCTGCCTGAGCCCATTGCAGGAATTCCTTTCAAGAGAAGGGCCTTCGTAGTTTGTTCGATTGAAAACTGGCACAAGTGTCCTGTGAGCACTTTTAGGCCCTTGACGTGGGTTCAGGAAAAATTGTGCTGGGTGCCTACATGTGGGGATTGAAGGACCCTTGGCTTTGAGCCAGTTTTTGTAGATTGCCGGGGCTCTGCCCCAGCAGACTTAAAACCCTCTCACCACATAAGTATGGTAAGAGTGCAAAATCCCCAAAGCCTTTGCTGTTCTTATGTGAGGATGTCAACTCGGCCAGCGTCCTTATATTGGCTTGAAAGGTAGTTTCAGTGCCCTAATGACTTAATACCACATCATACATGTGGATGTGCTTCAATTAACGTGTTAGGGGAATTTCTGGTGGTCGGCAGAGCCGTGCCCGGGGTCCGCGGACCTCCAGCTCTCGGAAGGCCCTAACTCCTTCCACTTCCCAAAGAAGTAGAGGAGCTACGCAAGAGCAATTAGTTACTGCTGTTTATTAGAAGAAACAAGCAGGGACAAATATATGGAGCATAGGTTCCAGGCAACTTCTCATCGTGATCGGGCTCGCAGGCCCGTTTTGTACCTGAGTGACGTAACAGTTTGCGTCACCTGCAAAAGCTCATCCCCGAACCTACCGCCACTCCAGGTTCGTTCCGCGAGTGGTAGGTTCAGTATAGGACCATATAGTGAAAGGGGTTATTGGTGGATTAGAGGTCAGGTGGTACGCTTGGGTTGTCCCTAGAAATTGTTACTTTGAAAATGATACATGGAGAGAGTTAGTGATTGGTTATGTGGTAATGTCGTCAGTGGTTAGCCCCCCATGTCCTGATTGGTCCATCAACGAGCCCCCAAGCCTGGGATCATCGTCATTCCCAGCCTGCAATGTACCTGGTGCTGGCAACAATGTATGACGATGTGTCAGTGCACGACAATGGACAGGTCCTGCTACTGCCACTAGAGCGCTCCTTTCCCATCGCCGCCTGTGTCTGAGTTGTTATAACTTTGTTGCAAGAGGGGTCCCAGACGTGGGACACCAGTGCTTCTTCAGTCTTCGGGAATTGGCATTGTATCAAGTCGGCCTGGTCACGTGTTGAGAGACTGTGGCTGAGGCAGAATTATGGGGATTTGATTTATATTTTGCTTCCGGTAGTCACAGCAGTGGCAAGTGTCTCCTTGGCTTGGAAAGCGCAGAATGTGGATTGCAACATCGCGACCTTGGCTGCGGTGGCTCCAGCCAGGGGCTGTTCTGCATGCTCAGCACCTTGTAGCTCCGTATGAGCTGCTCCTGGCCTGCCGTCTCTAGGCCTACTTTGGCTTGGTTGTATGTTATGGCATAAGGTCCATAGGGCACAGTGGTGTGGGGTGCAGTGTGGCTCCTTGTATCTCGGTCCATCTGTAGGGTCATGTCTCCAGGGTTAGTAGCATAAAGCCTATGCAAGCATATACACAAACTCTTATGGTGTCTTGCGTTTCTGCGATGCGGTTGCTGGCCTATATGAAAAATAATAACGATGCACGTCTGTGAGTGTACGCAGTCTGCTAAGTCATTGCACTGAGCGTGTTCTTCGTGTGGATTGGTGTGTGAATGATCCAGGTGCACGGCAACACACGAGTTTCTGTCTATCGTGGCTATGTCGTCGTGTCATCTCTAACAATGGCAGCTTAGGTTGCAAAGCGTTTAGTCGAGCTGGTCCATGCGATCGGTCCCAGCTCCGTCCTGGTTCCTGCCGCGTGTCTTGGGCGGGATGCGGTCTGGTTTCGCAGGTGGCGCATGGTCACGGGGGGCAATGGGCAGAGGTGCAAACTCATGTGGCTGGAGGTTCTTTGGTCGTGATGTCGTCTTCCACAGTTTGTATGTGGCTTGAGGGAAGGGACCCTCCTATTTTTCCTCTTCAAACCCTTGTAGCATGGAGGAGCACAGCCAAAACTATTGTGCTAGATGGCAGAAAGGGAGAAATGACATATGAGGAGGGACTCAAAGCTTGTAGGTGTTGCTTGGTTCTTGGACCATTCCCACCCAGCACCTCCTCATGAGAACTTCAGATCGCTTTAATCAAGCCTTACCATCAAACGTTGCACTAAAAGTCCCTGCCAGTGTTTTCTTAAAGCTGTTTTTTTAGAGTTAATTACATTTTAAGTTGTTAAGCAGCAAGTTGTGTAATAGAAATGTCTTAACCAGGTCTGCCTTCAGCCACTCGATTTATAATTACTATACGTGTCCTTCATTGAAGTCCTATTAAAAACAAACACTGGCAAAGCCAACCGTTTTGGCTTGTGTTTAAGTATTAGGCATTTGCCAGGCACTGCTTTTGGATGTCTAGGTACCCACGCCATTTTGCACCTTCCACCATCAATCACCAGTTAATACCACTGCTACAGTGCCTGACGAGGGCCTTTCCCATGCCTACAAAAAAGCTGAAACTGTTGGCATTGCCAATGCTTGTTTGCATCCTGTCAGGAAAACATGTCTTTCAATCACACTTTTCAATTAAATTGAATTGGAACAACATGCCCGACCACAATGCATCTTTTCTAGCCCATGAATGGCTCAATCAATGTAGCAGGAGAGGCAACATAAACATTAGATATATGCGTGTGAGTTGATATGCGGATGCACTGAATGCTTGAAGGCAGCCATTAAGTGACTGCTACCCTTGGTGTTGATACACACTGGCCTGGGAGATCATCCAACCCTATTCAAGGAGCCACGGGAGGGTAGGGACTAAAGAAGACCTTAGAAAGTGGGTTCAAAGAGTTAAATTTAGTGTTTGGGCGCATCATAGGTGGGAATAAGGCAGCCATGATGTTCTTCAGCCAGCCGGAGAGAGGGCTAGTTGCAATACCCAATATGTAATGTAGCACTTTATAACTGGCCTTTGTCACCGGGGTTAAAAGCAGTAAATATACACTCAGCGCAAGCCTTAGACAGAATTTGTACAGACCACAAAAGAAGTGTAGTATGTGGCATGGGCAGTCGGGGTGAACAGAGTACAGAGTGATCACTTACTGAAGGTACAGGAAACAGTGAGTGGGTCCATGCAAAGCATGACGATGACGCTTTCGGCTCCCTCTGCGTATATGTGCACTCAAAATCCAATATGGTGGTGTGAGCTTCTATCCAGGGCATCTTAACAGTTTTTGGGGCCTAGCTCACAGACAGACTTGGATCCCCTCCTGAAACCTATGTCCCTCCTCCGACCCCCCAAAACCCAAGAAACCCATGTATCGCTCTCCAATCTGCAAAATGAAGGGATTACATACTTTGAGTCGAATTCAACAGATACTCGTCTAAGCTTCAAATGGATTATCTATTTGTTAATAAAATATAAACATTACACATCTCTGGTATTTGCTTTCCCCAGTGGATGCTCTATATTAAATGAGGCTTTGTTGGAGGGCCATTCTTACCTGTGTGGGGGCATCTAACTTCGTTTCCCCTTTTTTCTAAATAGACTGTTGATGCATTTTCAATCTTACAAGCAGTTAACTCTCTCCATGTCCTAAACTACATAATTAAGGACTGTTGCGAGAATGAGATGTGTCTGCCACCTACCCTTCCAATAACTCTCCTGACATGCAAGTACTAAGCCCCATCCCGATTTCAATTGCCTACAAATGCATGCATACAAATGCAGCTGCCAACAATGAAATGCTTTACATTAGTAATTCCTGGGCTTTTGTTGACCACACAGCTGCATGTAGGCACTGTTTATACTCTGCATCCTGTCGCCTCCTTCCATGACTCTGTAAGTCAGCCAGGTCAAGTAAACTGAAATATTACATAACATAATAAAAAATGTCGGGGGTAGGGGCACTAAAGCCCAATATGCCCGATGGTCGTTGTGCCACTGATCCCAGCAGTCTCGCAGAGGAGCATGTCTTGCCTCTGACAGTCACCAGTGATTCAGTGGGAGTGATTGCCCCAAATTGGGAATGACTGAGTGAGAGTGAGTAGCTCTCTCTGACCTGTTCTATTCTACTGCTCCATGCTTGGTGTGAATAACGCACCAAGTTGTCTGTTTCATTTGAGAAATAAAAAGTCTACGAAGACCAGAATGCACAGCAAATACCACGGGTATCTGAATTACATGTGACATGGATACATGTGGGATCTCTGGCAATGTCGCATAGGGACTCCCCAAATCCATCTTTCTCCTGTGTCTGCCTTGAATCGAAGTTCTGCAGGGTCAGCACATCCGAAGTAATAATATTGAGGGGTACTGTGTGTTAGAGTGGGTACTGCGAGGGCAGATGCTGGAAAGACGGACAGACTCAGGAATGACTACCCGAGTCCCAAGGGCACGTTGCGCTCCCAGTGGTCCACTGTGATCACCGACTTGAAGACACATTATGTGGTTTAATTCCCGGAGTGTTTGTTTATTTTTAGGTGAACCCAATCACGTCCTTCACTTCTGAAGTCTCCTTCCTCCTCCCGCTCCTGAAATGTACTACCCTTCATCCACTGCAGCATCAAAGCTTCAGTGACCCAATAGCTCAAGTGCTCTACTCTTGCAAATCCAGGAGACCGAGACCGTTGTCTTAATACCAACCCTTTTAGTTACCAAGCAGACGATGCAATCTTGGACAAATCACCATATTGGCCTTCATTCTCTTTATTTTCCAACACTGACGAGAGAATCAACATTGTACGCTATAAAAGAACATGGCGCTAATCCGCATTGCACTCCATACACAAAATGGCCCCTTTTCTTTTTCTAGACTCCCATCAAGAACGACCAGCTAAAAGACACTATAAAAAATTCAATTCTGCATGATGTAAATAAAGATAGAATCAGGCAAAGCCAGCTCTAGTACTGTCATCACCACTTGAAGACATGTGTCACGTGTGACCCTGTAAGTGCACGTGTGTGCTTATGCTACTGATTTGAAAAAACATGGCTTTTCAGGTGTTTTTAATTATGTATACACAATCATGTGCAGAGTACACACATTATAAACACACATTATAATGTAACATTCAAATACATCCACATGATACAACATAACTTTAGAGGGCAGGCGACATGGCCTAGAACAGACCCCGAGTAGGAGGATGGATGGGCCCAGGAGGCAAGCCCAGTAGGTCTGTGTTTTTTTCAGGCCATTATTCCCTTGAATTTCTAAGCCTTTGGGTCCTTGTGCTTTTCTCAAATGTGTCACGGAGGCACTGTAAAGACTGGTAGGGGGTGTCTGTACTTCTGCTCTATATATGGTAGAGGAGAGGCACAGAAGACCCCAGCCAAGATTCTCTATTATGGTAGCAATGGACGAGCAATCAAGGCCGAGCTTCTCAGGAGGTGATGCAGGCTGGTTCTTAAGTACAGTGTAGTCCCCGAACCCCCACAAAGGAATTTCCACACACTGTATTACTGAAAACACTGTCTTTATATAATTAATATTCAAAGATATGTACACGATCACAATAACGCACTTTGTGCTCGGAAGTCAACAATGATAAATATATACAATTCTAAAGTGGTACCACCAATGTTATAGAATCTCATTAAAGTGCATCAACTGTACGGTTAAAATGTCACACAGATCAATAACGAGGAAACCAGCAATAGAGATAGGCAGGAACGTAAGATGGTGGAAACAATAGGCAGAATGCTGACCCCTACCACTAGGCACAGTTCTGTGTGGAGATCCCCCCACCTGGGCAACCTGTAAATAAAGATATATAGCACAAGCCCAGTCCATATATTTTTCAATAGTCTTATTTCCTCCTATTAAGGTTTTACCCCCCCAATGTACCTGGTGGAGTAGAGTTCTCCGAAGATGCGTCGACCGATCCTTCTTGAGTGACTCCCTTTAAAGCAGGAGTCACGGGTCGTCGAATGTCCGACAGTGAACAGGTTGAACTACGGCAGTGAAGTGGCAGCTTCGTTCCTAGTGGTGCTCGTCGACGACAGAGCGTTGGCGTCCTGCAATGAAGAGGCGTGCGGGGCACCTCGGTGACAATAGTTCTGGACCGCAGAGATGATGAAGAACTGTGGCCCAGCAAGGGCGTCGAGTTGTCGGCGTCTCTGTGGTCCTTAGGTGGCGGGAAACCCACCGGCGGATGCTCCTCGGCGCGTCAACGGTCGGGCCTTCTCCAGCGGGATAAAGCGGGTGACGATGCAGACGAGAGCGTCCGATGATCAAATGAAGCTCTTAGGCAAACGGGAGCATGGCGGCTCTGGTCGGCGTCGGCGGTTGTCGACAGTGGCGGACAACAGTCCGAGTGCTTCTCTTTGAGATTCCGCGGCAGTCCCCGTCTCGGGTCGGCAGCCTGTCGAATGTCTGTCAACCAGGGAGCTTTGGCAAAGATCAGCTGTGCACGATGGTCCCTCGTAGCTCTGGAAGAGGGCGCCTTACCAGGTCCTCTCTGGGTCAGTCCTTGGAGGCACAGCAGCTTTCAGATTGTGAAGGAGAGCAACAGCAATTCTTCTCATCCAGCAGGGCTTCAAGGTCAAGCTTCAGTTACTCCAGTTACTCGTCGTAGTGGACTTCAGCTTCTGAACACGATTCCTAGCAGTGAGAGGTCCCCAGGTATACTGTTGATCTCCCATTCATTCCGCTGGGTCACACTCAAGCATCCAATCACGACTAAGGGCATTCAGGCAGGCAGGCAGCCAATCAGGCACACGAGGTATTCAGGCCATTCACTTCTCTCCAGACACTCACAACAAGTTATGTGTATTGGGACAAGTACCGAGCCATTCAACACTCCCAACTGCATTCATACCGGTTTCGGGCAGGGCTGTCTCAGTTATTGTGTCAACCAACAGATACTAGACATCCACAACACAGAATGCATATTCGTCACACACTCTATTCACCTGGGTCCCACCCACAGGAGGTACCCACAACATACATCACTGGGAAGGCTCCAGCTAGTCTGGCCGGGCCTTCACAACAACACCATATATGGCATTTTCACCCAACAGCCAGTAAGGGGGAAGGGACAGAGTCAGGGCTTCCCAGGACTTTGGGAAAACAAGGTAATGGGTAATAGAAAGCAAGAGACCGCAGGGGCCATTTTGTTTTCCATCCGGAATCAACGGATCCCAATGGCACGGCCGGGGTATCCCAAAATGGAGGATACTCTACGCACCTGTCAAATTCAGCATGGAGCTGCCACCAGTCCATACCCTGCTCTGCGGGCCACCCACAGGTGCCCAAAAACATACACTAGGGGCACAGGGTTGTACCCCCACCCGTGGGTGCCATAAGGGTATCCCACAGGTCCGTTCACCAAACCAAAAGAGAGAGAGCTACACCGTCAGGAGTCCCACATGAACTCCTGCGCGGAACACACGACAGAACACACGATAAAAAGCAGTAAAGGACAAGGATATGGAGGCCCTGTCCCTCCGATGCATTTCCAGCATCACAGTTGCCCCCCCCAGACTGAGGTGGAGGGTGCCTAATCTCCCACAGGATAGACACCCTCATCCAGACGGTCAACATACCTTCTGGAAAGACTATCTGCATTATTGTGACTCTTCCCTGGACTGTGCTCTATGGTGAAGTCTAGCCCTTGCAGGCTAATGGACCACCTGAGCAGTTTCGGGTTCTCACCCTTCATCTGCATAAGCCACTTCAGGAGCTTATGATCTGTTTGGACCTTGAAGGTAGACCACGTAAAGTAGGGCCTAAAACGCCTAAGGCTCCAAACTATACTAAAACATTCATTTTCAACAGTAGCCCACCTAAGTTCTCTACCCTTGAGTTGTCTACTGATGAATATGATAGGATGTTCTCTCCCTTTGTCATCTAACTGGGACAAGACAGCTCCAATTCGGGTGTCGCAGGCATCCGTCTGGACGATAAAGGGTCGGCTGTAGTCAGGCGCACACAACACGGGTGCCCTACACAGACTTTCTTTCAAGCCGTCAAAGGCTCTCTGACAGTCTTCATTCCAATTAACCTTCCTAGGCTGTTTGGGTGAAGTCAGAGCTGTCAGTGGGATAGCTATGGTTCCATAGTCCGCCATGAAATTGCGATAATACCCAGTGAGGCCCAAAAAGGCCCTCACCTGGGTTTGAGTAGTGGGAGTCTCCCAGTCATGTACATCGTGTACCTTACTGGGGAGAAGTTGGATTTGACCCCCTCGTACCTCATGACCAAGATACGTGACTTTCCCCTAAGCTATCTGGCACTTGGTGGCCTTGATAGTGAGGTTAGCCCTTTTCAAGGCCTGCAACACTCTACCCAGATGTGTCCAGTGCTCTTCCCAAGTGGAACTGTAGACGGCAATGTCGTCTAAATAAGCCACGCAAAAGGATTCTAGCCCACTGAGAGCATGATTGACCAATCTCTGGAAGGTTGCAGGGGCATTCTTCAACCCAAAAGGCATGACCCTAAACTGGTAGAGTCCCTCTGGTGTGAGAACGCCGTCTTTTCCTTGGCATGGTCCATCAGAGCTATTTGCCAATAGCCTGAGGTGAGGTCAAAGGTGCTCACAAATTTGGCAGCACCTATGGTGTCCACAAGCTCATCAGCCCTGGGCAATGGGTGCGCGTCAGTTTTGGTGACGGCATTGACTCCTTGGTAGTCCACACAGAACCTCCAATCCTTGGTACCTGCCTGGGAACTTGCCTTGGGGACAAGGACCACAGGACTGGACCAGGGACTGGTTGAGGGTTCAATAACACCCAGATCCAACATCTTGGCGACCTCAGCCTGGATGTGGTTCTTAACCGTATCTGACATTCGGTAGCTCCTGCTCTTGACAGGCACGCTGTCACCAGTGTCAATCTCGTGCTTACACCACGGTGTAAGGCCTGGCGTCAGCGAAAACAGAGAGGCATACTGCTGGAGCAAAGTCCTGCAGGCCCTCTGCTGCTCGGGTGTCAAATCTGGAGAGAGATGCACTCCCTCCACTGAGCCATCCTGAGGGTTGCTATGCAGCAAATCAGGAAGGGGCTCACTCTCATCCTCTTCTTGCTCTGAAACCAGCAAGAGACATGAGACTTCGGCTCGCCTGTGGAAAGGCTTGAGCCTATTAACATGGAATACCTGAGGGGCTACCCCTGGGATTCCCATGTCAACCAGATAATTGACCTCGCCCATCTTGGAGATTATCCTGAAGGGTGCAGTCAATTTATCTGCCAATGCCCGAGGCTTGGTAGGCTCCATCACGAGGGCCTCCTGTCCCGGAGTCCAATCCACTTGCGATGCTTTAAGGTCATGCCAGTATTTGTTCAATTCCTGGCTGGCCTTGAGATTCGCTGTTGCTTGACACATCATCTGTGTCATCCTCCGTCTGAGGCCTAACACATAGTCCCCCACTTACTTGGCGTAACCTGGAGGGGTGGCTTCCAAGCCTTCTCTGATCAAGGTGAGGGGCCCCCTCATGGGATGTCCAAAGAGTAACTCAAAGGGGCTGAAACCAACACCCTCTTGAGGTACCTATCTGTACGCAAACAGCAGGCATGGCAGGAGGAGATCCCATTTCCTCCTTAGGGGCTCTTCCAAAGCACCTAGCATGCCCTTGAGAGTTTTATTAAATCTCTCAACCAGATAATTGGTCTGGGGTGGTACGAGGTGGAGAACTTGTAGGTTACCCCGCACTCTTTCCACATGGTTTTCATGTAACTAGACATGAAGTTGGATCCTCTGTCAGAGACAACCTCCTTGGGGAATCCAACACAGGTGAAAATGCCCAGGAGAGCCCTGGCAACCACCTTGGCAGTAACAGTCCGAAGGTGTATAGCCTCAGGGTACCTGGTGGCATGATCTACCAAAACCAGGATGAACCGATGTCCACCTGACATGCGAGGGTCAAGGGGACAGACAATGTCGATGCCCACCCTCTCAAATGGTGTGCCAACCACTGGCAATGGCTACAGTGGGGCAATGACACTGCCTCCAGTCTTGCTAGACAACTGACAAGTTGGGCAGGTCCTGCAGTGGGACTCCAATTCTACTCCCATTCGAGGCCAGTAGAAATGGGCAGAGACCCTAGGCTTAGTCTTCTTGGTACCAAGATGACCAGCCAAGGGCACCTCATGCGCCAACTGCAGTAGGAAGGGCCTGTAAACCTGGGGTACCACCAACCTCTTGAGGGCACCAGGTCCAGGCTTAGTGGGCTCACTAACAAGGAGCTCACCCTCCCAATAAATCCGGAATGTCCGGGGCACTTCTCCTTGTGCCTGGGACAGGGCCTGTTTCCTCAGACCCTCGAGAGAGTGACACTCTCTCTGTCCTTTACAGAAGTCTGCCCGGGAGGGTCCCCCTTCAGCTAACAAGCATTGAAGATCGTGATGATCCTCCGGGTTGAGAACCTCTCTCACAGGAGAGTCTTCTGGCTCTTCTCCCACAGGAGTTGAGACAGGGTTTACCACTGAACCCAGCCCGTCCGGAGCATGGATCCCAATGTGTGCTGTAGGAACAGCAGGAAGAGAAGGAGCTCCCTCCACAGAGGTGGCCTTCTTGCTCTTCCTTCGTCGTGCCTTAGGCCGCGCCTTCGGCTCGGGTACCTGACTCACAGCCAGACTCGGTGTCACCTGTGATCTAGTGACCGCAGCAGCAGTCATGGGAAGACCATCCGCGATCAATCCCAACTCCACTAGATCATTACCTAAAAGAATGTTAGCAGGGACATTGTCCTGAACCAGGACAGGAAGCTTTGCTGTCTTGTCTCCAATTACGAGTGTGACTCGGGCTACAGGCGATAATTTGGGAGGCCCACCAGCTAACCGGGTGGTTCTCAGAGGAGCACCTACATAGTCCTCTGGCTTGAGCAGGGTCCTGTCCACCACTGTCATGCTTGCCCCAGTGTCTCTCAAACGAGTAGAAGGCTGGCCATTCAAGAGGACACTTCTCAAAAACCTAGGGGTGTTCTGTGGGATAGTCGCCAGTACTTCAGCGTACTGGTCCCAGGCCCCAAGGGACACTAAGGACATTTCTACAGGAGCACCAAATGTGATTCCTGTAGAGGAGGGGAGGACAGTGGCCACCACCTCAGACATGGGGTAAGGGTAGGTCAGGCTGACAGCCTGTACTCCAAGTGCCTTACCTTTACACTTGGAGTCACCCCTTCTGTGATCCAGAGCCCCACAATCCCAACAAGTGCCGGGAGTGCGGGGTACGGTACTGGAACCACCGGGAGCCTGCTTTGCAGCAGGTGGACCACTACTCTTATTCCCACCCGCAGATGACTTATCCCCACTAGATTTTTGGGTCTTCGGAGAGGAGGGTTTAGGTTTACCCGACTGTGACTGCTTTTGGGACTCCTCAGCTTTCTGAGAGGCCCCCTTTTCTTTGTCCTTGTCCTTCCCACTGGAGTCCTTAGGGGACACAATGTGGGAGACCCACTTGTCAGCCAGCCTGGCCAGCTTGAAGGGATCCAAAATGTTCTGGTCAGCAACATACTGACGCAGCTCTGGTGAACAGGCTTCAGAAAAATGCTCAAAAAACAACAGGTGGGACAATTCAACAAAAGTTTTCACCTTGTAACCATCAATCCACCCCATCATATTCATGTGCGCAGCACTCACCCAGTCAGCCCAAGACACATTCTCTCTTTTCTTAAAATCATTGAACCTTTTAAGGTATTGGGTAGGTGTCTTGCCAAATCAAACTTGGCAATCAAAGCAGATTTCACACACTCATACTGACCCCTTTCTTCCGCACTCAGCTTCAGAATACAGTCATACCCAGTCTGAGGCACTCTGCTTAGCAAACACTTAGCCCAATCTCTTTTGTCAACATCATGAATTGCACAAGCCATTTCAAACGCTTCAATCCATTGGAGGATATCTGAACCCTCCACAAACACACCAAAAAAATCTTTCATGAATTTAGTTGCTGGGGACCTGACACTCTCACTGGATTTCGCTGAAGTCTCCACTCTAGCTTTCTCTAGCTGGATTCTCTGACATTCATTGTCCTTGTCTTTGAGTTCAAGATCCCTATTCTTGAGTTCAACTTGTTGAGCCAGCTCCTCCTTCTTAAGCTCAGCATCTATTTCCAACTTGCTATATTGAAAGGCCAATTTCATCCTTAATAACTCAAGCTCCAAGGAATTGCTGGGGTTCGGAACAGAGGCAGCAGGAATGGTGGCATTCCCAGAAACAGATTCAGTAGAAACCCCAGGGGCAGAATCCTCATTGGTTGCACTCCCCTCCTCATCAAGAGTATCACCATCGGTCTGGTAGTCCACCAGGGCAGCTATCAGCTCAGCCCTAGACTTATCCACAAAGTCTAACTCCCTGGCTTCACAAGCAATCCGGAGAGCCTCTAAGCTCATCCGAGTCAATTTACCATTTGCAATAGACTCCATTGCTTGTAATGCAGTTATTTTGTACACAACCAAACCTTCATTTAATAAAGTGCAGATATTTTGTAAGTGGCACGGTTATACACTGATTCTTAAAACCATAAGCATCCCACCGCTGCCACCAGTGTAAAGACTTGTAGGGGGTTTCTGTACTTCTGCTCTCTATATGGTAGAGGAGAGGCACAGAAGACCCCAGCCAAGATTTTCTATTATGGTAGCAATGGATGAGCAATGAAGGCCTAGCTTCTCAGGAGGTGATGCAGGCTGGTTCTTAAGTACAGTGTAGTGCCTGAACCCCCACAAAGGAATGTCCACACACTGTATTACTGAAAACACAGTCTTTATATAATTAGTATTCAAAGGTATGTACACAATCACAATAACACACTTTGTGCTCAGAAGTCAACAATGATAAATATATACAATTCTAAAGTGGTACCACCAATGTTATCGAATCTCATTAAAGTGCATCAACTGTACGGTTAAAATGTCACACAGATCAATAACGAGGAAACCAGCAATCGAGATAGGCAGGAACGTAAGATGGTGGAAACAATAGGCAGAATGCTGACCCCTACCACTAGGCACAGTTCTGTGTGGAGATCCCCCCACCTGGGCAACCTGTAAATAAAGATATATAGTACAAGCCCAGTCCATATATTGTTCAATAGTCTTATTTCCTCCTATTAAGGTTTTACCCCCCCAATGTACCTGGGTGGAGTAGAGTTCTCTGAAGATGCGTCGACCGATCCTTCTTGAGTGACTCCCTTTAAAGCAGGAGCCACGGATCGTCGAGAGGCGTCGAGGAACTCGGCGTTCGGTGTCGGGGAATCGACGGCCCTTCTTGAGTGCCCTCCCTTTAAGGCAGGAGTCACGGGTCGTCGAACGTCCGACGGTGAACAGGTTGAACTACGGCAGTGAAGTGGCAGCTTCGTTCCTAGCGGTGCTCGTTGGCGTCCTGCAAGGAAGAGGCGTGCGGGGCACCTTGGTGACGATAGTTCTGGACCGCAAAGAGATGATGAAGAACTATGGCCCAGCAAGGGCGTCGAGTCGTCGGCGTCTCTGTGGTCCTTAGGTGGCAGGAAACCCACCGGCGGATGCTCCTCGGCGCATCGAAGGTTGGGGGTTCTCCAGCAGGATAAAGCAGGCGACGATGCAGACAAGAGCGTCCGATGATCAAATGAAGCTCTTAGGCAAACGGGAGCACGGCGGCTCCGGTCGGCGACGGGCCGGGCCTTCACAACAACACCATGTATGGCACTTCCACCCAACAGCCAGTCAGGGGGAAGGGACAGAGTCAGAGCTTCCAGGACTTTGGGAAAACAAGGTAATGGGTAATAGAAAGCAAGAGACCGCAGGGGCCATTTTGTTTTCCATCCGGAATCGACGGATCCCAATGGCAGGGCCGGGGTATCCCAAAATGGAGGATACTCCGCGCACCTGTCAAATTCAGCATGGAGCTGCCACCAGCCCATACCCTGCTCTGTGGGCCACCCACAGGTGCCCACAAACATACACTAGGGGCTTAGGGTTGTACCCCCACCCATGGGTGCCATAAGGGTATCCCACGGGTCCGTTCACCAAACCAAAAGAGAGAGAGCTGCACCACCAGGAGTCCCACATGAACTCCTCACAGAAAACATGACAGAACACACGATAAAAAGCAGTAAAGGACAAGGATACGGAGGCCCTATCCCTCCGATGCATTTCCAGCATCACCGGCACCACCACACCCAGTCCTTTTCTTCCAAAGGGATTCAGGCAGCCACAGACTGGCAGAGAAACGAAACCAGGTCTGATTGGCTTACTGATAGGTTCATCAGGATTGGTTGCTATGCGAGGAGGCAGGGCAGCACCAGTTCAGCAGGGGCTCAGCAGAGCCTCAGCCATTTACAATAGCTGGCTTGCCTGCCCCACCCCCTCGGCCACTCCATCACTGATTACTGTTGTTTACCATCCTTCCTGTCACCACACTGGCGCCAGGGCCTGCTTCCACACATCATCCATCAGTGAACTTGTACTACCCCCGACCCCAGCACTTGATTGGTTGCTTGTGGCCAGCTTCATATTCCCCCTCCAGGTTGGGCTCCAGACTACCCCTCTTAAACTCCAATCCCTCAACCCCCAGGTTGTTGGGGCCCCCCTCCGGGATGGGAGGATGGGGGCCTGTGGCATGTGCGCTGATTGGCCACCCATAAAGACGTCTCTGCTTCTATCAGCTCACACTGTGGGAACCAGAAAGGAAGGGTCATGGCCCAGGGGGAGGATGTAGGGCCCACCACCTGCCTATCACGGTATGAAACACCTGAGACAACACACCAGAAACATCTCACACTTGTAGAGGCCAGAAGGGTGGGGTCGGGGCTCTACAAAAGGGAGGGTTTTATGGAGCAAGTTGTGGGTTGTTGAAGAGTCTGGAGAGAGGAGTTGAGGCAGGAGAGAGGGGAAGAAGTAGGAGAGGAGGGCCTGAAGAAAGGGAGTGCAAGAGAGAAAAAAGAGACTGGGGAAATGAGTGAAGAAGAAGGGGGTGGAGGTTGGAGAAGGAGGGGAGAGTTGGAAGAAGAGAAAGAGATTAGAGAGGAGGGTAAGGCGGAAAGGCCAGAAAGAGGTGGGCAAGGAGACACCATAGAAGAGGTGCTGATGGGAAGTTACCTCACAGAGAAGTAGGAGACAACCAATAAGGAGGAGGTATGAGAAGGAAGGGGTGCACAGAAGAAAAAGAGGCCACAGAGTTCTGGAGCCCACAAGCTTTTGATGTAAAGAGCTCCAGAGTACAAGACCTGGGGTGAAGGTAGAGTCCAGGAGGGCCTGCAAGCAATTCCAGGCCCAGAAAAGAATGATCTGAGAGGTAGCCTTGACTGTAGCTGAATTTTCCAAATGGGAGCCGGCCCAGAAAACAAGTAATAGAAGTAAACAAAGTGGTCACGGGACCTGGGATAGAACCCAGAGTTCTCCCGGAAGGAATACAGATGCTTTCCATTTGGGCGTGGCAAGGATCTCAATGTAAGGTCTAGCTGCGTGTCATCTACAGGTGAAGTGTGAGCCTTTTTTGCCACAAAAATGGTAGCAGTGTTTTGTTTGTGGGGCATGGAGAGAGAGAAATGGGGTTGTGGTTAAGTAAGGGCTCCAGAGTCAACTTGTGCGACCTGGGAGATAGTGAGGGCTGTTGCAAATATTATTGTATTGCTAATTTAATTAAAAAAACATGATCAGAGTGCTTTGTGAGAAGCACGGTTTGAAATGAAGATGGCGAACCAAATGGCGCAGCCGTAAGTCTGTTGAATCATTTGGGCTGCAGCAGCCTTCATAATCGCCTTCACATGAAATCAAAAGGGCGGCCTTGACATTGTGTCTCTTGCTCACACCTTCATAAGGGACACTCATGTCCCTATATCAAGGACACGTTCCCCTGGCCGGTAACTCAATCACAGATGGTGGGTAAATGTTGGTTTAAAGAGTATTTTGCATGAAAAAATAAAAGCAATCATCTCTGCCTTTATGGAGATACAGTGAGCAGGGCCGAATTAAACTAAACATTATTCCTGCACTTTGGCCCTGCACACTGTTTGATTCCGTCGGCTAGATTGGTATGAACTAGCAGGCCCAGTGCTCACTGGGTGACCGGATGAATAGGCCCATCGCACCCACACGGTCCCATAGGCACAGCCGTTGACTGAAACTGCACCAAATGTAATGGCTGCCAAATGTTAAGACTCGAGGTTTGTGAAACTCTAGTCTGAGAAGAGGGAACGTGTTTAGCTAACTCTTGTCGTCCTTCCCCGGCAATGTGTGTTGGTAGCACTTTTCATCCAGGGCCCCTTGCCACCCAGGGGGTCAATTTCCTGTGTTTGACATGACTCAGTCAACTAAAACCAGGAGCCCTTTTAAGTCCAAACTAGCATTCCAAAGTCAAAACCTCACGTCACCTCTGCACTGGGATTGTCTAATAATGACTCCGCTGTGCGTGCTAGAGGGCCAAAATGGCCGGCACTCGATGCCTAATAGATCAACAAGTTGAAGAGCAATCAGAAAATCTGTAGCTAAGGTCAAAGGTCAGGAAGCACAATATTCCCATCGAAAGCCTGAAATTCAGCCTAGAAAACCCAAAGCTCTACTCTTGTGACACAGTTCCTCCAACAACAACTACCTACAACTTTCTGTTGGGTCTCCCTATTTTTGGCCAATTAGCCAAAGTTGTTGAAAATATATATAGGCACCTGGTGTCTGGAGTGAGAAATGTCCATGGCTTTTGGTTCTGTCAGATCTTTAACAATTGCCAGATGAAGTCAATATCACTTTAACCAACATTTTACTGTAGACGCAACAAACAAAGAGAAAATGCAAGAGGTGTTCATGAAATGGGAACAATTTAACTCATAAATGGTAACTTTCACAACTTTCTGCAAAACATGGGAAGCACTACAACTACCCTCAACACAAACATCAACAATTCAAGCTATTTGGAACCTGGCTGAGCAGCACTATTGTGAATTTAATATTGCAAATACATCACAGAGATGAGGCAATTGTTAAAATGCCTATCGAAGAGGTTCATTATTTATTTTAAGTAAGTGGCCTTTTATTTAAATGTATACTTATGTGAACTGCTTAAAGTTCTTAGCACTTACTTAAGTTATGCCTTATCTTTATGCACGTTTAATAGATGCTTGTTTTCCTATTTGGTCTCATTGTGCAATTTGTATCAACCCAAATAAGGGCAGAAGAAGGCGCTTCCACACTTTTATAAATTGCTGCGGTTTACTGTGGCGGGTCCCAATTCCAACCCAGAGAAAAAAGCAACGCGGGCGTACATTGTATCCCGTTGTACACTTTGTGAAAAGCATTGCATGTGTTATTTCTTTACTTCCATATCCAATGTTTGCTTCTCCCAGCCCCCAAGATGTTTCTTGTTTTCCTTTCTTCTTCCACCACAGACTAAGGGTCTCTTGACCTCCTCCTGGGGAGAGAGTATTTTATTCACAAAGACTTTACCCGGGGTAATTCTGTCTTACTCCTGACATACTCCTGGAAAGACAAGAGAAGCATAGTCAGAGTTACTGATGGTATCTTTTTGTCAATTGGATGGTCCCCATCCTCGGGAACTCTGCTTTACCCCTGGTAGCCTCTTTGTGGCATGCCCCCAGTATGCTCACCCTTCATTGGTGAGTGTAGAGATACCATCACATTTAACATCATACATGACTTCAGCTTGCATATCACAATTCATGGTGAATGCAGAAATTATGTAGCCGGCAGTGGAATGCATTGTTTTTAAAATGACTGCACTGATGGCATCTCAGAGGCATGACTGGTGGGTGATAGTCAGGCGCTCTTCAGCTCTGAGGGAGAAGGTTGAGCTGAATCCCACCTATTAAGGTTAGCTTTAGGATGGACTCTGCTGAGTTGGGGAGAGGCTTGCTTAAGTTGTGAAAGGTCCACTGTAAACACGTAAAAGGTGGTTAAGGAGTGTTTAGATCTGAAGTGGAAGGAAGTGGGCCTGAAGAAAGGATATGATCAAGAGTATGGCCTGTGGGGAACACAACATGCAGCTGGAGCACTCTACCAATCACTTTACCCCATGCACTGCACACATCTTTAGGCACATGAATATGGAGTGGGCTTTATTTTGTCAAACGACCCTTTTATAATCACAGTTGTAGGCCCTTCGTGAATTTATGTGGCATGTTATTAGTTAAATATGGATCATCTGCATTTATGCGTGTATCCATTGAGTTTTATTTAGAGCAAACCTCGGTGTGAAGCACTGGAGTGCTGTACAACAGGAAATCCGTTAATAGAGTGCAATAACATGGATACCGTTATAAGGATAAACTTTGTCCTTATTTATTTGGTTTTGAATTTATATTTATGGAAACATTGTTAAGTAAAGGTATGTGATACACAAAGTACATGGTCTGCTGCCAGGCATTCGGACCCACTCAGAAGCAAAGACCATGTCTATGTTCATGTGTTTATGTTTATTATTTGTATTGCGCACCAGACCCGTAGGTATCAGGGCGCAAAACATAGGATAATTCACAGCTTGGTTACACAACAAATTACAAAATTATTCAATACAAATGGGGAATATAATACAAGAGAAGTCAAGTGGGCACAGAGGTAGATAGCAAGAAGGCAATACAGTACAGGGAGAGACATGTAGGTACCAAGGTAAGTAACATAAGGAGTAAGCGATACAGTCAAAGGTAAGTTTGATAGCTAAAATGTTTACAGTCGCAGAGTCAATACAATACAGTAACAAGTGTATGTCTAGATGTCTGAGTCTTTAAGCCATTTAATGATGCTCTGGCGGAAGTTATGGAAGGATTAATCTGCTCTTAGTGTAGGAGGTAGAATCTGTGGACGGCATGGTTGTTAGTGTTGGAAAGTCTGGTGAATCTTTCCGACAGGTAACTAGGTGTAGCATTGTTCAAGCATTTGTAGGTCAGTGTCGCAACCTTCAGCTTGATTTTGTCATGTGTTGAGAGCCAATTATTAGCTCTTCTAGTAATAGAAATTTGTTCTCTCTTGGCAATTCCTAGTGCTGCTCTAAGAGCATTATTTTGCAAAATCTGGATTTTCTTGATGATTTGTTTGTTAGCGCCTATACACAACGCATTGCAGTAACCCAGCTTTGACAAAAATGAGCACTCGGGCCAGGGTGATACAACTGCTGTTTGATAGAAAGGATTTGCTTGCTCTAATCAGTTAACATGTGTATGCTGTGGATGAGGCCACAGCGCTGACTTGCTTGTTGAAAGATAGGGTTGTGTCCTGGTGAAAACCTAAGTTCAGTTCACTGCATGTATATAGTACATACAGTGAACAGCTCTAGGACATTGTGATGAACTGACAATGTCATCACTCCTTTCCCAGAGGTAGCCTCTCCCCATGTGGCCAGGGGAGCTACCTGATGCAGACCCTTGGATGGGCAATAAGAGGGAGGACACATGGGGGCAGGCAACCATCAGGGGATGACACAGCATCGTCAGGTGAGATCATATACCCCCCTTTCCATTTTAGGGAAGTGCCCTCTATATCTCAAGCCCTTATGGCTTACTATGATTGTTCTCTTAAAATCTCCACCAAATCTACTAATTATATTTTTCAATACTCCATGATTAAGCTACCCAGACTACCTATCCATCCCTATGCATAGAAATAGTGGGCGAAGAGACTAAACGGAGCAATGAAGATAAATTAGTCTGAGAAGCACATTCCGCGCTTTAGTGTTTGCAAACCTGTGATAGGTACCAGGACATTTTAAAATCCCAACCAGCATGGAGAGCAGAGACACTGCCTGGGAAAGCTTCATCCTCTCACTGCGGACCAAGGGACAACCGAGCCACCAAGCATATCCTGGATCCAGCCAGCTCAGGGCGACAGTGAAGGAATGGAGACTGCAGATGCTGGTTGCCGCATCAGAGCTATGACAGGAAGAAGAGGGAATTCTCCCTGATGGCCACGTGAGCTGAGCAGCAGTACCAAAGCTGCTTGAACACGGAAAAGGGCTCCACATCAAGGTGGGAGACATGTTGGACATGGGAGCTGCTGAGAGAAGCCAAGCCAATAAAAGGAAAGCAGGGCCCTGGAACGCTGCAACCTATTTACTGCGGAAGAGCTGGAGAACGCCAAAGGAGCCAGTGACTCCCGAGAAGGGAAACTGGAACACCGGGGCCCTCTAGAAACATTATCAAAGACAGATGAAAGTAAGGAAAGTGAATGAAAGGGATCTGAGACCCGATGTCTTCAGAATACTAAAGTGAACGTGAGAAATATACAACAAAGTGAATGCAAGGCAAAGTCAAGTTTGCAAGTGTGTAAAGTGAATCACATGAGGAAAGCCCTGGAAGGATAGTATACCAGGCAAAGTCAAGTTTGTAAGTGTGTAAAGGGAACCACATAAGAACATCCCTGGCAGGAAAGTTTACCAGTGAAAGTCAAGTTTGCAAGTGTGTAAAGGGAACCACACGAGAAAAGCTCTGGCAGGAGATTATACCCGGAAAAGTCAAGTTTGAACATTTGCAAAGAAGCCAAATGAGGAGGTGCTGGCAAGGGAGTACACCAGACAAAGCAAAGACTATGTTGTTTTGTTGTCCAGAGAACCCCCCAGACCCCAAAGAAGACTCATACCATTAGGGATTTCTTAGTGTTTTATAGAGACCTGGGAAAGAAAGACAGTCCCCCAGGAGTGAACTGTGATGCCAAGAGGAGTGAGATATCCTCACAGGCTATAAAGAACTTTGCTTGTGTAATTGATTCATTGTGTTGGTGAAGAGAAACCTGGGGAAAGGTGCCATCGCCTAGAACTGTGAACTTTTGTGTTGGAGTTACATTTTTCATTTGATCATGCTCATTTGTGGAATCCCAAGCCCAGAAACCTTATCCTTATCACATTAGTGTTACTTGTAGAATGTGAGGGCTAGGATAGGATTTCAGACACAAGACATTTTGATTTGGACATCTTGACACAGGACAGACCCTTAGATTTTGGTTGAGGTAGGGAAACACCTCTTAGGGTAGGGACAACTAGCATTTTCCAACCCATTTCTATTTTGAATAAAGGTTTATAGCCAAAACTATGAGCTCTCTGTGTCCTCATCTGATTCAGAGCTCCTCACAACATGCATTGTGTGCACTGCTCATGTGTGCAGACATGTGCTCTGTGCATGCATATGATATGGCTGTGAACCGTGTCTACCACTCAGATATAGAAAAGACGGTCTTTAGTCATCAGCTGTATTCAGTGTTCCTTATATGTGTTGGTACACACAGTTCACACATATAACAGATGTGTGCACTGTGTTATGAACATATGCAAGGCTTATAGAGTGTACAATAACTGGTATATACACTTGGAAGTTAGTCATTTGAGTGGATCGATGCTGCTGGGATTCATGAATTCCATTACTCCAAAGATGCCTTTTTCCCAAAAGCATTTCTCATATCTATGAAGGCAGGGGTAGACGAGGGGCCAAATCTGACCCTCATGCCCCCTCCCTGCATGACTCTTGAAACGAAGCCAGAGAAACGATAGATGCGCCTCACTCTTAGACCCATCACCACAATCATTGATGCATCGCATGTGTGAAAAACGATATTCTCTTAGACAACCATTCAGGCCATACTCAACTGATTATTTGGAAGACATGGAATTGACATCAATCGACCAGGGTGACTGACTGGGAAATCCGAAACCAATGACGTCATCACTGACATCATGATATAGCAGTGTTTATATCTGGAGTACATACATATTCATCCATTCATGAAGGTACAAAAATCTGCACTAGTTTATTCAATGTAGGCACAAAGCACATGCTTATGACCCATTTATGCAGGGGACGAACACACATACATATCTCTATATTCATATATTTTGCCAAAGCTGAATCTACAAGATGCAGAGAATTCATATAACTGCTACTAACATGGAGAAGCCATGAGGAATAATATAGAATTTGTAGAACTTTGAAATGAACCAAAAGTAGAGACAGATTCTGACTGCACAGTCAAGCTTGCTCGATCGCCGCAGCTGGAGGCGAGCAGAAACAGGACACCCAGCCAAGGACAAAGGGGAAGCAGGAAAATTCCAGCTATCGAGGTAGTGAGCCACCTACAGAAATTCAGGTTAAAGTCCTCATAATTACAGATGAAAGGGCTTCATTTCGTGGTCTCGACACACGTGGCCCAGACAGAGAAGACTGTTGCCAGAGAACTAGAGTGAAGAAGATACAAGTGTTGCCCATGTTTTGTTAACTGACTGCAGTCTCACAGGCTTGGGTGATCAGAGAATAGCAAAATTAGGGAACACTCTACAACTCCATGTTCATTCTCATTACCTTGAAGAGGTATGTTCAGTCTGAGAACTGTCTAGGGTCCCAGGGCTGGAAGGACACATTCTGCCCAATCCAAATTCACCTATCTCAGGGGATGTAAATTGAGGCATGGGCCAATGGTTTTGCGGCAACCCTGCAACATTATAGATGGGTGCAGTAGAGGTGGTCCTAGGAGGAGCCACTGGATATGGCTAGCCATTTAGAAGCATAACTGATGGAAGTTCTATATGTAACCTTGCCCAAACTGACCAATCTAAGTGTCTGATAGGTTTCTGGGAGGGAACCTGGATTTGTGATGTCAGCCAGGAATTAAACCGGTGGCAAATGCGTAGAAGCTGAGAGCTCTAGATGAACCTTCTTTTTCTGGTGTGATCCCTGTTATGTTTATATGCTAATAAACAACAGTAACGTTGCCCCATGGCTGAGTCCTTCGTTTTTGTGGCTGGGACCTTCTGAGGGGCCCAAGGGTACTCTGCAAATAATCAGGGTGACTGCTAGAGGAACCCGGCCACGCTATACCCAGGGCTTGGAAATCTTTTCATATTGTTTCCAGAATCGGATTTGTGGAAGTGACCATGGAGACTAAAAAAAACAACAGGGTGGATGGATCTTCTAATGTTCACACCAATCTCATACCGAACAAAAAGGATCAGTTTGGGATGTGTTCCGTATATTTGAATTCCTGATACCAGTCAACAGATCCATGCATTTTTTACCCTAGTTTTGAAGATTCTCTTTAAAATGAGGAAACAGATTTACACCATTTCTTTAAAAAGCATGCACTTTTCAGTAAAGGCTGACAGCGTTCCCCCACCAGTTTTTGAGTTATCACTTCCAAATCGATAACTATCAAAATTGATCGACCTTTTTCAAATTCTCTACAAATATTTTTCAATGCCCAAAAAAAATGGAACGTTTGCTGTCGATGAGTCTGTGTTGTGGTGTGTGTACATAACATGTTTATGCATCAACACTTTGTATGCAAAAACTTAAGAAAGCAATAGGTAATGTATAATAGTACTATATACTGTAACTTCCTCCATTATGGTGGCCTCTTGGCCATTGGCAGACCAAATTCTTGAGAGATATCTCCTTAATTAACCTACATTTTTATTTTGGGTCGGGTTGTGTTAGTTCAGCCTATCTCACTGCAGTGGTTCATCTCACAGCTCCAAGCTATTTGCAGAATACCTGGCTTCGTTGCTTTCTCCTACCATCAGGAGCATGTCCAGGGACCTCACAAAAATTCTGCCACCTTGCGATTCTTCTTGCCCCCCACCCCATTTCCTGTTGCTCACCAAGTTACTGCTCTCTGCGTCGTGATGCAGAGGCTATAGTACACTTCTGATGCCTTAAAGGGGAAAAAGTCTCTATGGAGATTTCTTTTTGTTTTCTTGGCCAATACTCCTTCTCACGTTACACCGAGGACATACCCCTTAGCCCCTGTTTTTCCTATTTTCTTTCCTCTGTTCTGAAGCTTTTTTTGTGGGACATCCCATCCACTCCATTATTGCACATTGCCCTGCTGAACCTAGATACGTGTTTCCACCTGCCTGTTATGGAGACCGTGGCTATGAAATACAGTTCCTCTGTTAACATTTTACTGTAAATTGACCCACTTTTGCATTGACCTGCACTGAGAATACAGTTTTGTGTGTGAATTACTTCGGTTTTTACAAGCAATACATGTTGGCTTCTTCTAAGTGCTTAGCCTCCTTGTGGACAGTTTCAGGGTGGAGGAGTTTTGCTCTGCGGTTTTGGCCGAAAGCAGTCCCCTGTGGCCACGCTCAAGCCAGGTTCAGGATTCAACGGGCACTGACTCCCTTACGGACAGTTGAGACTCCTTGCCAACTGAATGCAGTGGTCCCGGGTTTATTTGCTCCAAGCAAGGGCATGAGAGCTACTGCCTGGCAGCTGCTAACCAGAGGTGGACATCTGCTACTTTACAAACCAGAAGTGTCATGGGTTGCTCGAGGTCAATAAAATACTGTTGAAAGCCCGGTAAATCAAAAGAGCCAACTTAAAACGTGCTTAAGACATTGTGCTAAAGGTAGGGAGACGAGACGTCCAGGTTTTCCCGGGGCAGTCTAGGGAAATCAACCTCTGTCCCGGGAGTTTTTTCATTTTCCAAACCCCGTCTGGGGATTGTAAGGCTGGCTGGCTGGCTACGGTGCAGGTTTTTGTCCGGGACCCGATTTCGAAATCCCGAAATCGGGTGCCGGCGCGACTTTTCCTGTGAGTAAATGGGGGTGCAAACGCTTTTCACACCCCCATTTCCTCTCCCTTTCCCTCCCCGGTGCTCTCCTCAATGAGAGGAGTGCACCTGTGAGCACACCCCTGCCCCGACCCCCGCAACTGGCAATTAACATAGAAGTAGGACTACCGTTTTATTGTAGTCGTACTTCTATGTCTATGGCCTGTCCCGGTTTTTTTGTTTTTAAATCTGGTTACCCTAGCTAAAGGAGGCTGGGACCACCTCCCAATGTTGTTTGCTGACTCCAATCAATGTTGTTTCAAAAAAGTATAAATTGTCTCTGTGGTAATTATTTTTAAAGTAATTATTGCCTCTGGGTCTGGGGTGGGGGGGGCGCTATTTGATCTTTAACCGTCAGAGCCCCTCACAAGGCCCTCATGCAGCGTCCATGGGGACACCATGCGCAGTACAAATTCCCTGAGCTGTGCATACCTACGCACACTGGTTCGAGGCAACTCTACATTTGCGGGCTTGAAAGTTCCTCAAGCAAAGACAACAGTTTGAGAGCTAAAAAACAAACCCTTCTCAGCTTTTTTTGTCCCTGCATTGACACACACAATTATACTGACATCATGTCTCCATTTGCAAGCCTTGGCTACTTCATGGGGTTAGTGTGCTAGTTCCGTGGAAGCTGCCAGAGAATGCTGCCTGCCTCCGTAATTAGGCATGCAGAAAGCTGCCATTGTGCTGTTGTTGTGATAGCGGCGCTACCTATAAATTATTCACTCCGTTGGAGTGTATTCTGCAGGGGGCGGGGGAGGTTCGGAAATAGGGCATCAGGGCCGCAGCCAGCGTGACTCCAGCAGAGACAATGGCAGATGCGATGCTCGAAAGAGGGAAAGATGACATCAGGGGCCTCCGTGAATGGGAATATGCTGAGTGATGGCTAGAGAGCACTGGCCCGGTGTGTAATGGTCTCCGGCATAAGGTAGAAAGATAAACAAAGCTTAGCATTGGATCACGCACGCTACTGGCCGGAAGTCTGACATCTGACATGCGCAGCAGTGCAATTGTACCACCTCAGCTCTCCAGTGTGCTTTTAAAGTTTGGGTCTGGTTCATGTATCAAAAGTATAAGACACAAGTGCAATTAGGTCTAGCGCTTGTCTCCCAAGCGTTAAACCACAGAAAATCACTAGCACGGTTTACATGCCAACCGTCAGATGCATAAATAACGGATTTCGTTGTCGCGTCTGACAGTGTGCACTTCGCTAGTTTGAATCCTGTCAGATCTGATTCAGCACTTCATCCTTCTGAGGTCAGTAAAATGAGTACAATTAAACGGGGGCAATACTAAAGACTATCGAACTCCGGGCCACGAACATTTTGGGTTTTCAGGATTTGCCTAATTAATATTCAAGGGATACATTTGCTTGCATTTAGAATCATTGTATGTGAAGTTATTTCAATATTGCAGAGATACATTTGCCTACCTTTAGAAACATTGTACGCACATTTGTCTCTTGAATATTAACGAGAGATGTCCTGAAAGTGTCCTGCAGTTTGATGTATTCAAATGAACACTTACGTTTAAAAGCACATAGAAGTGGGACTAATCTGACCAGAAGCGCTCTATAAAAACCTGATCTTTTTTAACAGCACTTTGGGAGCTCAGTTCTTGAGAAGAGGAAAGGACGGTTTATGTTATGTTATGTTACTTGGCATGTATATAGCGCCTTATGTATCATTGGTATGACCTCAAAGCGCTGGTAGGTTGAACGCCCTCGGGAACCGCAGTTCCAGTCAGTAGAGAGAGAAAGTGTTGTATGGTGCGTGGGCGCACTGGATATGTGTGCAGCTGGTGTGGTTGTTGCATGATAGCTGCTTCTTAGCGGTAGGTGTGATGCTGAGGAAATAAGTTGGATGTGTTCAGTCTAGAGAATGGACACCCAGGCTGAGTTCTGGCTGCATTAGGCCTGAGGAGACGCCTAAGTTAGCCGGAATGTGCTCAGCTAGCTGTGTTTTATTAGGATGATGATCTCTGTACAACAAAGTTAGGCAGACTGTATTTCAGCTGCATGCCCAAGTGGGCAAGGGTCATTTGTAATGTAACAAGAAGCAAAGTTAGGCAACATATGAAAAGTAACTAAGGCTCAATGGGGCATTTATTGATGAAAGTATGGCGTAGTCCGCCTGATATGATAGGTTACTTATTATGCGCTTAATACCCAGAGGTTTCTAAGCACGGATCCGGGGATCGAATCTGTGTTGCTCTGTGTCATCTTGCTTCCAAGGCAAGCATGTTGCCCCTGAGCTATCCTCCTGAGACTGCAACTAATACAGGATTAAGCTAGGGAAGGTTGTTTTGAGAAACGGAGCACTTACTCAAGCCCTTTGGCCTATGCTCGAGCCAAAGCCCTCCCGTGTGCAGACACACTAGTCAAAATAAGGGTGCATGGGGTCCATTTCAAAATTATGTTTGGGGGTCCACTTGCCTGCAGCTGGGCCAAGCAGTCTGAGGCCCCTGTGGTGAGAACAGATTATAATGCAGGGATAAAGGAATGGACTGATGGGTGAGTACCTGCACATTATCACGGGACAATTTTGTTGGCCTCGGCATAGAACAAAGAAAGACAGACAGCGGGCAGGTGAAAAACAAAATGTCTACTAAAAATCTTTTATGCTCGTTGTCGGCAAGGTGCTAATGTAGTCAAAACTGGAGTAAAAAGGCAATGAGGTAGTAATAACACCGCTGGATACTGGAAGGACGGAGGGAGGTGATGGCCTGAGGGCACCAACAAAGGCAGCCTGTAAGGCTCGCGCTGCAAAGTGCGCATGAAATGTGCCAAATTAAAAAGTATTTCGCTTTGTGATAAGACTGCCAACACAAGGCAGCAGTGTGTCGCCTTCCTTAGGATCAAGGTCCATTTCAACTGAAGTGTACCTTAAGTGCATTTAGTGCAGAAGCACATGAGAGCAACTTTGGGCTTTCTATCAAAACAAGGAAAATTGGAGGAACTTCGGCTATGTTTGCACCCCAAGTAATATCCAGTTATGACATATTAATTTGTATATGGGCACAGAGGGGCATAATTGAACTTGTTTTACCCCTGCATTATTACTGTGTGTGAGGTGCTGGGGCTGAGGAGACCGACTATGGCGGCCCCAGAAGCTGTCAGGCGTTCCATACACTGCAGCAGATTGGCCTTTTGGTATGCTGCACCGTTTTGAGTGAATCAATTGTGTGAGCACATTAAAGAGCATTATGCCCTTTGATCAGAGCATATGGATCACTGAATAGACTCTGGGCCAGTGGTTTGTTCACGTCCAGTTATTTACTAAATCGGGTGCTCTACTGACTCACACCGCTTAAGCTCCTGCAGGAGGTTGTTGTTTCACGTTAACATTTTGTATCTCTATTTTGTATTTGTTATTGATGTATGGCGCTCCAACCCGAAGGGATCTAAGTTCTCCCCCAGCCCAAAAAAGAATTCAATATGCTTAATACAAGATGGTTTTGATTCCTTTTTGGAAGATTGATCAGCAATACAGCCATTATCCTAGAGAAGCACATTTCATGGTTTGATCGCATGTGTGGCACAGGCCCGTCCCATTAGACAGGTCCGCTTAAAAGGTGGGCTGTAAAGAAGATGCAATGTTCTAGATCTCAAGTTACGGACAGGTCTGTATTTCAACATTCGACTTTTGATATAGAGTCAGTATCTTAAATAAAAAGCTTTATGGGCTAGCGTAAAAAACTTAAAGATGGCCCTAGACCCAACTAGAAGCCAGTCAAGGTTTTTCCGTACCGGTGAAATGTGTTGGTTGAAGAAGTATTGCTGATGATGCGGGCTGCCGTGTTTTGTAAGAGCTGCAAATGTTTAACAGCATTCCTGGGAGGCCTAGCATACAGAGAATTACAGTAATGACTCTGGCAATAGTGGTGCAATGGAATTCCGATGGCGTAGGTGCATCAATTGATAATTGGTAAAGCTGATTACCGAATTTATCTGTGGAATAATGGGAAGGATTCAGTCAAAGATTACTCCCAGCATCTTGACATTTTGTTCAATAGTAGTTGGTACCCTGAGAGGCTGATATTCTAAATCTTATTGGATGCTGCAGTAATTTGTTTACTTGAATAAACGAGTATGAATTCTGTTTTATTTGGGGTAAAGCCCCAAAGGTTATCAGACATCCATCGTTTAATTGTAGGAAAAATATACTGAAACCTGGGGATTTTCGCCTGTTGATATTTGTCAAGCCTCAAAACAAGTTGAGTGTCATCTGTGAGGTTTTGAAAGGTGATATCTAGGTCTTTCAGGATATCATGAGAGACTTCAGATAGATATTAAAAAGCAAGGGTGTCAAACTTGATCCTTTGGGGACACCAGATTCAACGGTTTCAATCTGAGATTGATATGGTCCGAACTTTTACTCTGAAGAATGTTTTCATGACAAAAGAAGAAATCTACATAGCTGATCAATCAGTAAAACTGAGAGCTTCTTTGACACTCCAAATAAAGGTATAATGGTTAAGGGTATCAAAGACTGAAGACGAATACAGCAACATGAAGAGACCAGAGTCTTCTCCATCTTTGATTTCGAGGAGGAATCTTTGATTTCTATTACTGGAAGTTCAGCACTGCTCTCCATCCTAAACCTGGACTGGAAGTCTCCTAAAAGTTTGTGTTGTTCAATAAAAGATCTCAGCAGAAGGATGACCACTTTGTCCAAAACTTTCAACAAGAAAATCACATTGGTTATGGGGCAATAACTAGAACAGGCTATAAGATCCAAATTAGATTTCTTTAACAGCAGTGTAAACACAGGCCTGTTTCAGGGCTGGTGCAACTGTAGAGTTTATTATGGAAGTGATATATGGGCTCATCATTGCTGCTCTCTCTTTAACAATCACTGCAGAGCATGGGTCGTTAGGACAAGTCGTTTTCAAGTTTGCCAGGATGAATACTTTTTTGCTGGCTGGAGATTTTAGTGAAGTTAAAGATAGGTCTTGCTTGACAAGATAGATCTAATACAATAGTCAACCCTGTTATTATTGGAGTGTTCCTAAGAGTAATCACATCCGCAATAATAATCAGTGGATAAGTAAGCAACTTAGAACGAATATTGGTTATTTCATCTTTGAAATGTGCTTGAATGGTATGACGACATCCCTCTGAAGGTTCTTTGGCTGCAATAGCTTTGGTAGTTCTGGGCAGAAAGTTTAACATGTCAAAAAAACCTTTAGTAGTATTGCAGGCAAGATCAATCTGAGAAGCGTAGTACCAGCGTTTATTTTCTAAGATTGCAAGAATGTATTTAGCATGATCTAGAGCGCATTCCAAGGTATTTTCTTTATTTGGATGTTTTCTCCAACTTCTCTCTGATTTCTATAGCAAATATTTCAATCATTTAAATCCTGCAGAGTGCCATTTCTTATTAGTTCTTCTAGAGGAGACAAATTCCTGTTATAGTTTGATTATATGAGGCTGCCATAAGATCAGGGTCAGTCAAGCTAGCAAATAATTCAGGCACTTTAGTGATAAGTGGTGCCTAAGATCGACCATTGAGATGTAAAATTATGTTTGTTTCTAAATTACATCAAGGTTTTGTCCTGTTTGAGCGCAGAAGAATGAAAAACCTGGGTACATCAAATTTGATAGCCAAATTATCTGACCATACAGGATTGATAAGAGAGGAGTTTTCATGGAAAATATTCCATTAAACTACCAAATCTATGGTCCTGCCCTTATTGCAAAGCCCAAAGTGCTGAGTTATTCTTTCATGATGTGGGCTAGGTGATCTCTGGTGTCATTAAAATCAAGATTAAATTGTAATTGTTTATTGTAATTGTTATTCGTTATTTAAACAGCACTTATACACAGGTAGAGTGCTTCAAATCACCCAATATTATAAGGCGATAGTTAGGTTTCATGAAGAGCAAAATAGCTTCAGATTAAAATGTGGAAAGTCAATTGAGCATTGCGGTGGGTGGCACACTACTGCAGTTAATATGGATGTTGAGGGGTCTACGAAGCAATCAATGACCGGAATGATTAATTGGGGATGTCCATGACATGGACAGGGTATATGCTCGCAAAGATGCTCCCACTGAACAATGCTACTGCTCCACCTCTCCCTTGAGTCCTGTTTGAAGCAATGGAAAAACCCTCGGGGAGAGATCCATCAATACATGGGAAAGAATAGTCTTTTAACCATGTATCTGTAATAGCAATGAAATCACAGTTGTCCACAATGTCATCTTTTATCTCCTGGCTGATAGTCTTAGGAGTGCACAGTGGTGGTGCGAGTTGTGGTTGCTTAGCTTACCATAACTGGCATATTTCTGGGGTTTTTCAGTTTTACTTGTGACCATAACATCCCTTTAACAAAGATTTTTCATTGAATTTCATAGGTTTTAATTAGTGCAACTTAAATATAACATCCCTTTAACAACTTTTTCATTGAATATATATATATATATATATATATATATACATATATATATATATATATATATATATATATATATATATCCCTGAATGCCTGCTTTCAAACAGTCACACATCCATCCACCAATCACTTCCAAAAACTGTACATATAACCATATGACCATATTAAGCGTCCACACAGCAACTGCCACTTAACAATCTTCTACAAATATTTTGCATCTACCTTTCCCTTACTTATACAAAACAATTGTACGCAGTGTTCCTATAAATGCACATATGCATTATGCAGTGAGAGAAGTGCATACATAGAAGGGGCAGTACAGATGGGCAAGTGCTCATGAGAATCCAGGAGTGAAATGCCAAGGGATGCCAAGGTGGGATGCCAAGGTGCGCCACTGGCTAACTGCTGGAGCAGAGGAGTCCCAAGGATGGGTTGCATCCTAACCGTAACATTGCTTTAACAAAGATTTTTCTTTCAATTTGATAGCTTTTTATAAGTGAAAATGTTTCATGGTTACATCACTATAGATAAGTCATCTATGTTATGTCCCTGGGGAAAATGGGTTTCGAAATCTAATATAGTTCATGTTTTTAGCGGTCTTAATATCAATTCTCTTTTGTCCCCTCTTACTGGCTGAGATATATTCATCAAACCAAAAAACGTAAAGCCTGTTAGATCGTCATTATGGACCTCTTTAAAGTGTTTAGCTATGGGAAATGTCTGTTCATTGTTTTTAATAGCACCGGTATGTTGTAACACCCACAGTTTTAGTCTACACACTGTGCTCCCTACATACCATTTCACAAAAAACATAGATCTTAACTGTGTTTCAACACCGTATGTATGTAAGTGGCACAACTGTGAGCATTCTGGCTGGATTTACAGTTCATACATTTGTGAAATCCTAAACCAAATGTCTGTGTCCAACCCACACTAGGGAATATCGGGTCTTTATGCATAAAACTTGATACAAGAATGTACTTCACTGAAGTGGATCATCTGTACGTCTTACTTTGACGTTTAGATAAGACCTTTACTAAACTGTTGTCAAGCCTTAGCACATTCCAATGTCTGTTCATAATAACTCTGATGCTTTTGGAATATTCATCGTAGGTGATGATGTCTTGTCTCATTGTCTTTAATGTTCATTCCATCAACCTGTTCATCCCTCTGTATATTCCACACTTTCAAATATGCCCTCTGTATGACTTTTTTAGGAAGTGCCTGATTTCTGAATTCCATGTCAGTGTACAAGTAGTTCATCCCTCTGTATATTCCACACTTTCCAATATGCCCTATGTATGACTTTTTTAGGAAGTGCCTGATTTCTGAATTCCAGCGCTGTGATGCAACTCTGATGATCAGAAAAATCCAACGTGGAACAATTACGGCGTAACCTTAGGTACTCACCATATGGAATACTCCAGATAAGAGTCTTCTGATGGTTACTGGTAGCATGCAATTATCAGGCTCTGAAAGATCCTCCCTCTGACTCTCTATCACCTGGATCTTCAGTTGAGCTGTCCTGGGTGACTGGCTTCTTCTTTCGTCTAATCTTCTTGGATCCTTCTTCCTTCTTTTCTTTCTTTTCTTTCTATTCCTTCTTTCATTCGTGGAGATAAAGACAAGCTCCCCCAGAGGCCACCTTGACCGAGATGGAACCACGGACATGGGGAACTCTTAGGAGCCAGCCCCTGAACAGGGAAAAAGCCAATGTCGGCAGAATAAACCCTGTGTAGTGTGGAGGCCCCACAGGTTGTTTGAAGATCCAGTAATCTCTGTCATTAGCTGTGAGAATTTGCAGTCTCCATGCAGGTAAGTGAAGAAGGTTGAGTAAGTGTGTTGAATAAAGGAAGAAAGAATGGAATGGAGGCAGTAGGAAATATGGGAGAACCACCCGATTGCAACTGCAACCTGATGGGAAGAGAAAAGAACACAGGCGCAATAGGCAAGGGGAAACAGCGGCCCATGTGAGAAATAACAGCACAGAGTGCAATGAGAGAGAGAGAGAGAGAGTGCACTAAGCATGTTTGCTGACTCTGCGGATTGGAACACAGGATATGAGCCCAGCCAGAAACAGAGTGCGAGAATCCAGAAGGAGAGAAAACAAGAATAGCTGACTCCGCCGGAGAACAACTGAATGAGTGCGAGTCCGGCTACCACCAATAAGCAAGAAGGAAATGGGAGACGGACCAGGAAACGCTGGCTTCGCCGAAGCAGAAAAAAGGGAGACGAGAGCCGGTACGCACACTTTCGAGTGTGGGAGAAACACAGAGCAAGCAGCGTACAGGGTAGCTGCCGAGGCGGGCGGAACCAGGACGACAGAGAGTAACAATCCGAGAGAGTGTAGCGAGCTACGAGCATACTGAACTGAGAATGTTGCAACACTCGAAGCTAGGGGTGTGGCCTGTTTTTAACATGACAGAGCTGGAAAAAGACTAGACCGCTCCTACTGAAGGAACGTGATGGCTCTCAATGAAACTTCCAATGCTGCCGTACTTTCCAGGGGTGAAGCGTGACAGCAATGGGGCATTGGCCCCTGTGGGTTTCCTGTAAAGGTCGGTCTCAATCTTGCCTATATTTTCCATGACTACCCTGTCCAAAAAGTTGACACTGTTGCAGCTATGAGATTCAGTGAACCTCAAATTTAATGTGTTACTGTTCAAGATGTTGACAGATTTAAGCCAATCTTTCTCTATCCTCTTCCAAATTCATGAATGAATCGTAACCATAGAATTGTCTTATCTGTGTATTCAACGTTACCAACAGTCCTACTACAAACTTTTCCAACTACACCATCGTCAAATTAGCATTCGATGGGGCAGATGTGGACCCCATAGCAGTACCATGCAGTTTTCTATAACATTTTCCATCAAACACAAAAACATTGTTTGTTAAACACAGTTTGATCATCCTCAGTGTAATTTCTGTGTGTTTTAGGAAATTGAGGGATCTAGTATTGAGTAAATGTTGACAGGCTTTCAAACCTGGCTTTCTAAATTTTCATGGGGCTTTCAGGCTGGGGGAAATAGTAGGGCCTCCTGGACTGACACGAATGGGGGACTATTTTTCTCGGATATCCAGTTCTTGGGAGAGAGTTTGGTGCAAATATGGGTGAGAAAATCAAAGACTGACCAGAAAGGAAGGGGGGCAAAACTCAACCTAGCAAGTCATGGGGACAGGACGATTTGCCCAGTGTCAGCATTAAGGGATTACATTGTGCTGACGGGATCGGGGGTGAGGGTCCTTTATTCAGGCATTAGGATGGGTCTGGAACTTCCAGGTTTCAGTTCAGAATGATTTTTCAGAAAGCCATAGAGAAAACGTGCCTGGGCGGTTCAGGGTTCGCACCACACTCCTTCTGAATCGGTGCAGCAACCACAGCAGTGGGGTGGGGCCTACAGAGGGACGAGATCATGAGAATTGGGAGATGGAAATCAGTGGCCTACAAGGGTCACACTAGGCCCCACTTGTCCTGCTAATGGGTGGGAGGGGAAGGCTTAGATCTGCAGGGTGTTTGTTTGGATAATTGGTAATTGGTGCCTGTACCCTGCTTAAAATGTTGCTATTCTTCTTTTGTCTGTAGAGGATGCTGCCTGTGCGAGTGGTTTAGGTGATCAGCCACTCCTTCATAAGGTGGATTGGAAAAAGAGTGACAGAATGTCCTAGGGTGCTAAGATGCCCGTGGGTACCAGTGCACTGGATCAGTCGAGGGGGAATGCGGATCAATGATGTGTGCGACACTGTGACCAGGCATAAGACAGCACATTGGCTGCCAGAACCGGATTTGGTGATCCTCCACATGGTGCAAAATGATTTGGTGCCTATGGGGTGGAAGGAACTGCTAGTGGGGCTGCTATCACTCTTCGGTTAGATGGGCAGATTTTGCCCGCAGGCTGTCATTGCTTGGTCACAAACATCCCAAGGACAAGGTGGGGCGTGCCAGGCCCCGACAGGCCCTTGAACATATCGGCGAGAAAACTGAACAATGAACTGGCCCGGTTGGCGGGAGACCGAGGGTGGCTCCGGGTGGTGGCCAATGGCCTGGTGAGAGGATCAGTGAACTTTCATCAGGATGTCATTCACTTATCAATACAAGGGACTGATATGTTACTAGAGAACTTTATGACGTCAATACGCGCAACACAGATTGGGGGAGTACCCCCAACCAGTTGGTCGAGGGCCCTGTGGCACGTGGGGGAGGATTATGTGGTAATTGATGTGCCCCTCCTGGGGAACCCCAAGGCTTGTATGGTGCAGTGGCAAGGGCACAAACTGCCTCTCACTGGGTGGCTTCAGGTCAGTGGGGTTCCGGAACGGAGGAGACCGGGGGGAGGGTGGTTGTGCCAGGAGGCAGACGGGTCAGACAAGAAAAGGGTGCCTACTGGGATCGCCCTCAACGTATGGTATGACTGGGAGGTCCAAGCTGATGCAGGGGGACCTCACTGCTGTACAGCACCCATGGGGGCAGAGTTTGTGGTTCCACCTGGGCCACCTGTCACATGGGGAACCACTGATAATATGTGCATATAATTTGATATGTGATTGTGATCATTATGCCTTTGATTTTAGGGTCACCTTTATAATTTTGTGTATGATGAGGATTTTGGATATGTTCAAAAATAAATGTGGCTGTATCTTTCCAAAGACAATGGCCCTCATTACAAGGTTGGCGGAATGGGTTTACTGGCACCGGTAATGGTGCCGGTAAACCCATTCCACCCTACCACGAGGTCTCCTCGGGGGACCCGCAATGGGCGCCTGGTAAAACCAGGCGTCCATACCGGGTCCCGCGAGGAGATCAGGGAGCTAACAACGGGCCCGTTATTAACAGGCCTGTTGCTAGCTCCATCCCCATTCCCATTGAGCCCTATGGGGGCCCCCATTGAGCCATATGGGGGCTCGAATGGGAATGGGGATGGACCGGGTCCGGGTTCCTCGGACGAGGAATGACCGGGTCCGCCAAGGTTGGGATGGCCTGGTAAGTCCTCATTTGAGGAACCCCAGCCCGGTATGCGGTAAGGAGGCAACCGCGCCGCTAAAAGCGGCATGGTTACCTCCAACCTCCTAATGAGGGCCAATGTGCTGGTAGTTTATTCAGCTGCGTGGTACGGCTCCCTGCTGAGCCCACTGAAATTGTGCATGGAAGTGCATAGCCCCAACACAACAGGGTCCCTGTACTCACTGATCCCTTCTACTGTGAATAGAAGGGGGCAGAGAAGTGGGCATAGCACAGGGAGAACAGGGATGTAGGTCTGTACGATGGCTGCACTTCACCGGCCCTACGTCACTGCTGGCACCAACTGTAGAAGGTAGAAAGCCTGGGGACGTGCGCTGAGCATGGGGAGCGCAGGGACCTTGCACTCCTCAGCAACTGCAATGCTCTTCCAGCCACACACATCACCTGCCTGGTACATCTGCTTGGCACCAGTGAGGCGCCATCCGTGGTCGAAGGCATTTCCTTTAGATAATTCCAAATGATTGACTTTGCAAATGATTTCACTAGGTTTGCTGTGTTTGTTTTGTAATGTTTGAGTAATGGATTATGTGACATAAAGCGTGTGCAAAATGCTTGCAAGCTTGTCAGTTTTGTTTAATAATTGTGCCTGTTTTTAAAAAGGGAAACAAATCATCCCTGGGATCCTGGGTAACAAAGACTAACCTATATGCCTGTATTTGCCTCCCCCCCAGCCCCGCTATGATCTCCCAAACTATAACAATCGCCCCAATACTTGTATCCCTCAAATGAGCAGCATGGTGACTTTATGCAATGCTGTATGGGATGAAGTTGTTACATCACCAGGCTTTTTTTCATTGATATTGATATTTTATTTCTATCGCGCTTGTACACAAGTAATTCAGAGAGCAACAGGGCAAGGGAGGAGAACGGGGAGAACAAAACAGCGATCTTACTAGGCCCAGTGACATTGAGAACGTGTAAGTGCATGGGAGAGGGGAGGGGAAAAGTGCATGGAAGGGGGGAGAAGTGGAAAGTGTGAAGCAGAGGAGAAACAGACAAATAACAATACATAAATAATAAAAGCAACAAACAGTGGTAGTGCAGCCAAAAATATGCAAGTGCTAGGTTTAAGGCAGCACACAGGGTAGGTCTGATAAGTACAGGAAGAAAAATGGGGGGGGGTTGATGGGTACAGATACAGACCCCAGTACAAGGGGTGGGCCAGAGGCAGTGCAGAAGGGTGGCGGGGTGAGCAGGTACCTGGGCCCGGAGGACAGAGGGTGGCCCGGCGCACAGTGCCAAGTGAGAACAGACCAGCAGGGGAGAGGGGGAGCAAAGACAGAAGAAAAGAGGAAGGTCTTCAGGTGCTTCCGGAACCGGAGATGGTTCTCCTCAAGTTTTAGAGTGGCAGGGAGGCTGTTCCAGAGGTAGGCCCCAGCCGAAGATCTACCCCCAGCTCGTTTCTTTGAAAACCGACTGACCCTGAGGGAGTTGGAGGCAGAGGAGCGAAGAGCTCGAGAGCGGAGGTATTTGAGGAGGGATAGCTGAAGGTATTTTGGACCCAGGCCCCAGAAAGCCTTGTGGACAATGCAGAGGGTTTTGAATTTAATCCTTGCATCCACTGGGAGCCAATGGAGAGATTTCAGAGCTGGAGAGATACGATCCCAGGGCTTGAGGCCAAGGACAAGTCTTGCAGTCCTGTTCTGGATTAGTTGCAGAGGGCGGAAAGTAGAGGTAGGTAGATCTAGAAAGAGGCTGTTACAGTAGTCCAACCTAGGGAGAACCAGAGCTTGGGATACCATGAGCTTCTGGTGGAAGGAGAGGAAAGGCAGAGTACCTCTGAGGAGGTGCAGTAGGAAATTTGACTTTTTAGAGACCTCAGAGATGTGGGCGGAGAAGGAAAGGGTGGAGTCAAAGATGACCCCAAGGTTCTTAGCCTTGCAGGTGGGGGTAGGAGGAGGGCCATGGGAGGCCGGCCAGAGAGTGAGGGGAAAGGATGATGAAGGTGTGCCGATGAGGAGGATCTCTGTCTTGCTGGCATTCAGACAAAGATCATTGGCGGCACACCAATCTTGAATGGCCGTTAGGCAATCAGAGATGAGAGAGGGAGAGGAGGTGGCAGAGGGCAGCCTGAAAATGAGTTGAGTGTCATCAGCATAGCACTGGAAATTTGAGCAGAAAGTGCCAATGCAGTGGGCGAGAGTTGCCAAGTATTCGTTGAAAAGCCAGGGCGAGAGGTTAGACCCCTGGGGAACACCACAGGTAGAGAGGAAATAGATGAAAGGAAGGACCCAAGTTGGACCTGGGAGGGTCGATCTGAGAGGAAAGAGGTCAGCTAGGCCAGAATCAGTTGTACCCAGATTTTCATGGAGACGGTTGAGCAGGATGGTATGGTTGACCGTGTTGAAGGCAGAAGAGAGATCGAGGAGGATGAGGACAGAGGGAATGTTAGAGTCAAAGTTGGAGAGCAGATCTTCACGGGTGTTCGGGAGAGCAGTTTCCATGCCACTGGCAGCTCTGAAGCCAGACTGGTGGTCATGGAGACAGCCAACAGAATTGGAATGAAGGTTAAGCTGAAAGATGGCCAACTTTTCCAGGAGTTTGCCCAGAAAGGGAGTAATGGAAATTAGGGGATAGTTAGCAGGACAAGCAGGATCAGCTGTGGGTTTCTTGAAAAGAGGATGCACAAGGGAGTGCTTCAGAGGGGAGGGGAAGGATCCTGAGGCAAAGAGGTGGTTGCAAAAGTCAGCAAGGGCCGGATTGAGGGTGTCAATATGGTCCTTGATGGTTTTAGAAGAACAAGGATGAACCTGTTTTGACGAGGCTTTCATAGATCGGACTTGGCTAGTGACCTCGTCAGGGGAGAAAAGAGTTAAGGACAAGAAGGATGGTGGGGGGGTGGCTAAAGGAGGGTCAGCAAGCACAGATGGAGAGGGGAGAGTAGGGGTGTGGGTGGAGAAGGTGGACAGGATGTCCTGGGTTTTTTAAATGAAGTGAGAGGCAAGGGCATTGCAAAGAGCATGTGAGGCAACAGGAGGGGTAGAGACTGCAGTAGGGTTGGCAAGCTCCTTGCAGATTTTAAAGAGTTCGGCCGAGTTGTTAGATGCCGCATAGAGACGAGATTGAATGTGGACTCTCTTCTCGGTGAGGACAGAGAGTCGGTATTGCCTTTGTAGCAGGCGACAGGCCAGTTTGTCAGAGGATGAACAGGAAGTCCTCCATTTCCTCTCAGCCACCCTACATTTAAGTTTAAGTGTGGCTAGGTTAGAGTCATACCAGAAATTGCACTTAGCTTTGGACTTCAAACAGATCCTCATGACAGGGGCAAGAGCATCAAGAGTATCAGAAATTGAAGAGTAGAGCAGAGACAGGGCTGTGTCAGGATGTGAGACAGCCAAAGGTGTAGGGGGGGGGGGCGAAAGTGGCGGCAAAAGCCTCAACTGACACACGCTTCATGGGCCGGATGTCCAAGAAGGTAGGTGGCAGTGTTGGGGTTGGCTTGGCTTGGGGGAAGAGAGGGAGGGATGAGAAGAGAGGAGGGAGTGATCGCTCCAGGAGAGAGGAGTGGTCAGAGGGATGGAGAGGGGGAGATCAGAGGAGATCAAGACATCGAGTGTGTGCCCTGCAGAGTGAGTCGGGCCAGAGGGGAGGATGGACAGGGAGAGGAAGTTGCAGAGGTCACGGAAGAGTACAGAGGAGGAGCAAGGAGAGTCTAAATGTATATTGAGTTCACCGAGGAGGAGGAGTTGAGTGGTAGAGGCCACGAGGGAGGAGGAGAGGGCCACCCACTCAGAGAGAAATTAGGTGATTTGACCAGGAGGCCTTTAGATGGTAGCCACAGTAAGAGAATAGGTAGGCGAGAGAGAAAGCCTACAGACAAGGCATTCAAAAGAGGAGTAGGTCTGAGTGGGAATGATAAAGGCAGTAATCCACTCAGGATTACTACTGGACCAGGAGGATCTGGGTTCCGAGAGGATCTTGTAGCCATCAGGGAGGAGAGTGTCAAAGCTTGTGAAAGAGCTGGCCTTGAACCATGTCTCAGTAAGACCAAGGACATCAAGGTCTAGTTCTTGAAGGAGGTGGCAGATGTCAGAGGAGTGTTTGACAGCAGAGCCAGAGTTGAGAGTGGCAATATGAAGAAGGGTGCCAGCCTTAAAGACCTTCCGGGGAGGGGTACAGATCAGAGTTACGTCCTGCGGAGGAGAAAGAGCCCTAGGAGGAGCAGAGGAGGAGGAGGAGAGAGAGGGCAAGGTAGCCAATGGGGGAGCGGAGGGGACAGCAGGAGATGAAAGAAAATTGATGAGGCGAGGGAAGCGCCTATCAAAGAGGAGGAGATTGGTCTGAGGGCCTTGGACCATGACAGTGCCATTTAGGTAGACATTAATGATGACTTTAGAGGAGTCGAAGGAAGCCATGAGAACTTCCCAGCGAGTGCCACCATTAATGGGAGAGGAGGAGATAGGGCAGAGCACAGAGACCATATGAGGAGTCCATAGATCTGGCGAAGGAATGACAAAGAGGATGTCAGTGAGGGTCTGTCTGGAGGAAGCATTGGAGTAGGTGTCGGCGATAGGAAGACCAGAGTTAGAGGCCAAGATATTCTTTTTGAACTTTTGTCTACCAGACTTAGTGAGAAGGGAGGGATAGTTAATAGAGAAGCAGATGGAAAAGATAGGAGAAACAGAAAGCGCCATGTGGGTGGAAGTGAGGAGAGGATGGAAATACTGTTGGGGCTAAGGCAGGTAGGTGTGGGACAAAAGAGAGTGGTGAGTTCACTGGGCTGGTAAGTTACAGTGAAGCAACAGTATACAAGTAAAATACAGAGAATTTTGCAATGGGCAGCAAGATTTGACTTTTTAGCACAAAGAAAAACAGCAAGAATTGACTTTTCAATCTGGGAATCAGATGTTAGCAAAGGGTTTTAGGAAGCACTGTACATCAGGATGACATCATGGGAGTAACAAGCAGAAAGAACAGTGATAGTCAAAGGTGGTAGGAGTGAGTCCATAAGAAGGGAACTAACCCATAGTTCTGGAGGACGCAAAGTCAAGGCAGTCTGGATTTCTTAGAGGAGTGAGATGGCGGCATCATTGTGGTTAAGGTGCAGGGAGGACCCCAATTAGCGTTCCGGAAGCGGACAGGGAGCAGGCAGGCGCCTTAGAAGTGGGCCTTTGATGGTAGGGCCGGCAAAAGCCTGCTGGTCCCTGATTGGATGGAGGAAAACACTCAGCAACCAATGGGAGTGCAGCACAGGGAGAGGTTGTTCAGCACAGCCTGCCTACACAGCAAAGAAAACAACGGCGACCATCTTGGAAGGGCCATGGGAAATGTTCAGCTGAAAAAACCCATTGAAAAATATGGGGTGATGGGTAAGGGGATATCAAGAGCACAGGGGTGTGTGGACTAGGGACTAGATAATAAGGAAGAGGGTATTGGGGGTCAAACCGCCAAATAAAAAAAAGAATTCAGTTAGTTTTTTCTTCCAAAAATATACAGCAATAAATCTGCAAAAAAAAAACTGCTGATCTAAGAACATAGAACCAGGCTGTAGGCAGAGGGCCCAATTGGCGACAATGATGAACACAGCCACGGGAGGAAGGGTGTAAAGGAGGGGCAGGTGATGGGGCAGATAATGGGGTTGGCAGAGATTGGAATGGTCAAGGGTGCAACAATGCTGCATTTCAGAGGCACATATTTCCATCCTTGATAGACTGGATGATACCCAGCTATTCCCTGCGGTCTCTGGTTCTAAAGAGGCTTTCAACCAACTTCAAGTGTGCCTTCAACAAATTAAATCATTGCTGACCAATGAGCACCTGCAATTAAATCTCTCTGAGAAAGAGATCATGCTTTTGGGACCTTACATTGCACTACAAGACCCTTTGAGACAACTACTGCCACCATGGCTGTTCGGTCTCCCCTGATCATTTTGCAAACAAGGTCAGAAACCGGAGTGTTATTTGAGATTCTGAAATGAAACTGTAACTAAAGAGATCAAGGAAACTGTAAGATCCTCTTTTTTTCTGCACGCTGAGGAGTGTTCCTCCTTCTGATTACGCAGAAGTGGCCGGCACTTTGATTAACTCATGCCTGTACTACACTAATGCCATGCATGCAGGGCTACTAAATTACCCGGTGCAGCTGCCTCAAAACACCCATCCTGCTACTGTACGGCTGCTTCTCAAACTTCATCAATATCAGCCGCCAGACGTCATTTGCCCTGGCTGCCTATACAGCGTGATATCACATTTAATAGGCCATTGTTTTTCCAGTGCATTATTGGCCTGGCACTGGAGTATATTTTTCAGAAAATGTAACCTTTCCAGCCTGCACGACCTCTTTGATACTCACATTTGCCCTTACTGAACATCACAACTTTTCGCTGCACCCCCTAGAGGAGAGATGGCGTTCTTATCACTTGGCCCTCAGCTGTGGAATCATCTGACTCTCCACCTCTTCTCGTTAAAAGCTATCTCTTTTCCTAATTTATTTTACTGCCCAGTTATATCCGTAGCAGAACCAAGCTACTTCTTAGTATGTTCCAGCTGTGCATAGATGAAGTTAATGCTACCCGGTACTTATATGTTATGCACAAAACAAGTTATCATTCATTCATTCATTCATTCATTCATTCATTCATTCATTCCATTTTGGATTGTTGACACAGTTGAATGCTTTAAAGGCCTGTTCCATTGGCTTTAAATCACTCTGTATCCTTATCGGCTTTCGATGAAAACAGAATCATGTGTGGCTGCGCACATTTGCTCATTAAATCTGCAAATAATGATGGCAGGATAAATGTTTGGTGCACTCTTCATGTACCGGATAAAGCATTAGTAGGAAAGCAGAAATGATTTGGAATTACTTCCTGCATCAGCGTGGGGGGAAACACGGCAATTGCGAGTTATTCAGGAAACGACCTCTTAGGCAGGAACGGTGTGTGTGTGGAGGGCGGGGGTGTGGGAGGGATAACCTATTATTGTACCCCTATTACTTTATCCCCCTGTACAGCTTTTGGTAGCTTCACTGCTCTATGGTTGCTCTATGTAAAGTACGGCACTTACAATAACGCACAGAAACACCCACGCGAGGAGGCCTCCTTTCTGCAGAGCCTGCACTCAAGTCACATGTTAAAGGACAATGAAGCTGGTCTAGGCCCTGTTGCTCATGGATGTGCTAAACCAGTCCGCCCACCTCCTGCCCTTGCAGCATCCTACCTTTCATCATCATGCCAGGAAACACAGAGGCAGGGGTGTTGCTAGGCCTGGAAGAGATCCTGGGCTATGCTAACGTCGAGATTGTCGGGACTCGGGGCTAGCTAGCCTTTTGATTGTAGCCCCTAAGCTTCTATCGAGGGCTACAGCCAAAATACCTGGTACCATAGCCCCTTGAACCTCCCCACTAGAGGAGAAGGAGGTCAGAGTAGTCCGGCATGGGGACCCTGTCCTATTTTTAGTCACTCCAAATCTTCGTGACAGAGATTTGGGGAAATTGGCTGGCTTCTCTCGGCTGCTGCATATCGCACCGGCTTCCTTCAGCTTCAACGTTGCGGCATTCTGTTCCATCACTGCTCACATTATCCGCCCACCATTTCTTGAGGAAACATTAGGATCCACTCCGGTACTGTACAATAACACACACACACAGAATAGATGGCCCCTTTCAAACGTCTTCTCTTTGTGTTCATACACAACACTCTCTCCACGCTCGCCTTTGCACTACACACCTTACTCCCGGGCCTCATTACAAGGTTGGCAGTGCAGGAAAAAAGTGGTGGCAATTCTGTTACCTCTGTTTTTTGCGCATCGCCAAATATAACATTGGAGGTAAAGTGGGGAATTTACCCCCTGCAAACAGCTGGAGGTAAATCCAGCAAAATCAGTGGATTTGCCATGCAGTCATTTCGCTGTTGGTAAATGAGTAAAAAAGACCTATGGACTCCAAAAATAGGGGAGTCACCACCACTTGTAATCCCGTGGTAACTCCAGGGGACCAAGTGGCAGTAACAGTAGTTTGACAGTAATTCTGCAGATTTACCGCTGAATTACCGCCAAACTCGTAATGAGCCCCTTTATCCAGCACGAGAGCCGGCACACTGACAAATTCAAGGGGAACAACAAAATGCCTCTGCGTTTTTAAACATTGAAGCAATGCCATGCTGCATTTTAGAGAAAAGCTATTTACTTGCAAAACATATGTTAATTAGTCCCAAGAAAGAGTCCTTCAATTGTCTTCTTTGAGAAGACAATTGTTCCCGGTTACTGTTTTGTTTTCTTAGGGAAAGATTGCTTGTCTGTGCGGCTGCTGGTACAATGTTGTAACATTATACAGGAAGAATGTGTTGCCTGCCAGGCAAGTCTTCTTTTTGTTACATTGTGACGGCTGAGCCACAACCTGTAATGTTTATATTATAAACAAAACAGGCAGTGGGAGAAATTGACTGTACAATGTCTTGCTAGGGAGATCTTTCTGCAAGCTTGCTGCTGTGCTCTAAGGTGTAACAGTTGAACGCCTCCATTTTTTAAAACACTAAAAAGATGCATGGGTGTGGCCGTTCTAGTGGGCCTCATTACAAGTATGGCGGTATCGCTACCAGCAGTGTTGCTACCATACCGCCACACTAGGAGTTCTGCTCGCGGGTGCCCTAGCAGCCACCAGGTCTGACCTGGTGGCTGTAACGGCACCCGCGAGCAGAACATGATGGTAGCACCGGTACCGTTATTAACAGTACCGGTGCTACCATCCACCCCATTCCCATTAAGCCCTATGGGGCTCAAATGGGAATGGGGATGTACCGGGCCCGGCACCCGCGAAAGGGCAATTACCGGGTCCAGCTGGGCCGAATAGCCCGGTAATTGCCCATTCGCGGGTGCCGGACCCGGATGCGAGTTTGGAGGTAGCCTTGCCGGTAAAACTGGCAAGGCTACCTCCAACCTCGTAATGAGGCCAACTGACATTAAATGTACACTCTGAGTGTGTTTATTTAGGATTTATATTTTTAGACATATATGACACACTCCCCTCTCATTCCCTGTCTGCTCTGCTTCCCAAACCCAACCAATTCATGCATAAAGCACCTGGGTTTTCTGTGTTTTCCTGGGTCTATTCCAGGTGTGTTGGTGCGGCGACTTAACTGTAGGTGCCTCAGATATCGTTCTGCCTTGATATGATATGGCATTTATATACAGAAGTGAATTAATTGTGTCCTGAAATTAATGCGACTCACCAATCAGTGATTTCTAGCTTGTCCTGTCTGGTTCTGGACCTTTTCCCCTTTTGCTACAAATTGGGGGAATGGACATTTTCCATTTATTCACAGCCCCGGAAGTGAATGACTTCAGTGCTGCGTAAGCTAGTTGTTGCTGCGCAGGGCATGAATCCCAGTGCATGCTTTCCACTCATCTTAACAATTTACCTGCATCTCATACGACAATCGATTCCTTTGTCACACAATTTACCTACATCTCATACGACAATCGATTCCTTTGTCACACAATTTACCTGCATCTCATACGACAATCGATTCCTTTCTCGCACAATTTACCTACATCTCATATGACAATCGATTCCTTTGTCACTGAATTTATGTACACATCATAGGACAATTGATTCTTTTGTCACACAATTTACCTACATCTCATACGACAATCGATTCCTTTGTCGCACAATTTACCTACATCTCATCTGACAATCGAGTCCTTTGTCAATTGGTAATATGCGAAGGAGCAGAAGGTTGTCATTGTGAGTTTATGGTCGCCTTTCCCTCTCTCTCGTTGCCTCTCGCTCACTCAGTTTCACCCGAGATAGCCAAAAGAATAGTGACAAAGTGACCACTGCTCTGCCAGAGAGCAGGGATGAGCAGGGGCTAAACCCCCTACTCATCCCCATGCTACTACCAAACCAGCAGTGATCCAAACCATAAAGTTGAAATAGGCATAGCCCAACAGGTACACCTCCTTCAACATGTGACCTTTGAACCTGCGATGCTGCCATTGCAGAGAAGTTGATGGAGATGTCAGGAGACTGGTCACAGCAAAGGTACATGAGCGAACAATGGTTTTGGCATGGATATTTATTTATTTATTTAGCAATTTGTAAAACGCACCCAACCCGAAGGCATCTGGGCACCGTTGTTGAAGCGAAGAGAGTACAATGTTACATAATTACATGGTTACTATGTAAGGGTACCCTGTTTAGTAGGCCTCCCCTACAATGACAGAATGACCTGCATCATTTCATTAAGACAAATAAAAAAGCTAAGGCTTTCAGACCCTCATAGATTGCAATTCCATGTGCACGCGCGCGTGCGCGCACACACACAAGCTTATATTGCAATACATTCAAACATGTAGGCACACATACACTTGTTTTTCTTTGCTTAACTTCGCTGTTGCTTCGTTGATCCTCTCGTCTGGACCTCTGCATGGGGATCCTTTCACCACCTTTGTTGGTTTTCATGTGGACATGAGGATCTTTTCAGGGAAGCATGCCCAAATTCCTTTAGATGTTGGCCCATAACACACGAAAACCAACAATAAAAGCAAAAGGGTCTTGATGCCTTGCAGTGCTACTGATGTAGCGGGGGACCCACATTTCCTAGGAGTGTAACTAGACAATATGCCCCTCCCTTGATCTGGGGCCCACTGCCATTGTAATGGCTGCTAGGGGCTCTGCTATGCCAATGGGTTCACAGGCTAAGTGAACACCTCTGGAAATTGCTGGACTTCACAAGTTTGAATCCACAGGAGGGAGGACTCGGACCTTCACCCCTCTGAGGTCTACACATTGAATGCCATTAAATTGGGTAATAAGTACAGCTACTTATACAGCCCTTACAATTGGCAGAATCTGTCAAGAAGCTGCAGATAAATACAGATGTAATTCTAGAACTGGGTTCATATGCTAAAATAAATCCAGTTTTAGAACATTTGGGGACGCGCTGGGTGGTGGACTGGGAGCAGTAAGGAGTCAATATAATTTCAAAAACAGCATTCATTCCATTCATATTATCACTGGATTTCATATTATTGTCTAGCACTACCGGCACCCCTTATTTATCCAATTGTCTCTGTTTTCATCTGTCTTTCTATATGCCTGCATGCCTGCCCGCTGGCTCACACATGCATGGCAGTGAAGCATGAGACAAGCTTTTAATCTCACTGGGCACGTTGCAGTGGAGGAGGTGACTACAAGAGGTAAGTAACACTTTTGGCTTCAACTACAATATGTGATACAAGTGCAGCATTGATAATGTTTCCCATCCTATATAAAGATTGCTGTCCAACTCTTCTCTCCTTTGCTTGAGAAAGAAACACTATGGGCCTCATCATGAGTTGGCGGTATCCCGGCGGTAACACCGGTTATTAGCGTTATCACCAAACCCCCCGGTGCTATTAGCGCCGGATCACGTGTTTGGCGGAATGGTAATTCCCCATTCCCCATTGGGCCCAATGGGGAATTTTCGGTGCTACTACCGTCGGCAGTATTAGTACGTGCTAATAGCGTAAAAGAATTTGCAAATTCACTACAGATTTAACACCAGCTATGAGCTGGGGTCAATCCTGCCAAACCCGTGATTTGGTGGACCTTTAAATGCAGCGGTAATAGCGTTACCGCCGCATTTAAGGGTTACCGCCAAACTCGTGATCAGGCCCTATTTATCTTCCTGTGATTTAAGAAGACATCTGTGTCTGGCACAGGACAGTGAGCACAAGGCGTAGTGCTGGCCAATTTTTGTTCCTAGACTGGAATAAAGGAGGCTCTTGCTTTTTTAGAACTGTAGATGAGGAAAGAGTGGTGGAAACAGATAGGTGGGACGGAAGGAAGTGGTTAATTGGGTGTGTCTGCTGTGAGTGCAGATGGGTTTGCTTCCGCACTGTTGCCTTTTAAGCTCAGCAGCACAACTGACCGCAAATACAAAATCCATCTCTAGTTTTTATTTACAAATGTGCAGACACGTTGCAATCTAATTGCGAACCGGGGTAAAATAATTGATTTAGATAGAAATAGTGGGCCTAAAAGGCACACATATGTTATGCTGTCTTGTATTTGCCATTTGCCATGCTGTCAAAGCGCTGTATGTGGGATGGCCTTTCCGAAGACTGTACTCCGAGAAGACGAGAGAGAGGAGCATAGCAGTTCATTTAGCAACAATGGTAGTTTAAGGAACTATTCAGAACTGTTTTGGAAACGCAGAGATGTCTCGTGTAGATACTTTGGAAGATGAAGGGTGAGTAGAGAAGAGGCGTGGGTTGTATTGAAATGGTAGAGACTATGGGCCTCATTACACGGTAGGCGGTAAGGGTTCGGTACCAGTAACGGTAAACCCTTACCGCCTTACTACGAGGTCCCTTTGCGGGTTGGGGAATTTAACGCCTGCTTTTTGCAGGCGTTAAAAACCAACCCGCAAAGGGACCAGGAAGCTAATTACGGTACCGCAATTTGCGGTGCCGTAATTAGCGCCTTCCCCATTCCCATAGAGCCCTATGGTGCAAAAATGGGAATGGGGAAGGGCAATGGGGGAAGGGGGAATTACCGCCCCACCAACCTTGGAATAGGGCAGTAATTCCCCTTTCCACCAAGGCGGTGCCGGTATTTTAACGGCATGGACCAAGGTGCTAATAGCACCTTGGTCCACCGCCACCCGTGTAATGAGGCCCTATGTAACAGCTGGACCATATTTTTGGGGGATTCAGCTGTGTGCTGTGGGGCGCCGTGCTACAGGAGGAAATGTAGCGTGCGAAAGTAGTGTATGGACTCCTAGGTAAACTCTCTAGCGTTGCAGGCTCTCCTATACTCTACATGCAGTGTACATGCATATGTTAGAGACGTTTGGACAGCTGGACCGAATTTGTCATGGGACCCAGCTGTATGCTAAGGGTGCAGTGCTACAGGTCTGTCCCTTGTTCAATCTACTGCCTGCCTGCTCCTCCGGGGGCCCTAGGCGTTGCCCTGGCTTGCCAGCACAAGATTCTTTCTGGCACAGTCTGGTGTGGCTATCTGCCTCCTTGACCTATTGTCACCCTACCATGCCTACTTCACCTATTCCAGTCTTTTGCTCATATCATCAAGTGGCCCTTGGTTGTGGGGCATATCAGTTTTAAGAACTACAGCCCTTCTGTGAGACTGCTTGCTGTTATACCGGCCCTCCATGGACCTTGGGCAGTTTGCCTGTCTACTCTTCGGCGTGTGTCCTGAACTTTTCCATTCTCTGTGCCCCGTCCATCGGCCACCATCGGCCAATCACGGACACCTGTTACATCTACACCCAGTCTTGTAGTGTTCCGTCCTTGAATGTTTTTCTTTGCTTTTCTTTACTAGCTTTAATTATTTACAATGTTGTTTACTGGATTGTGCTTTAACACATCAGTTTGGTCGAATTTCTTGAAGGTGGCATGCCCAACTTACCTCTCAGTTGGTATTCTACTCTATTCCATTATAGTGCTGCTCGCATCATTGCATTTATATTCCATCAATCATGACAAGTCCATTTTTGTTCCCATGTCTCAATCTATTCCTACTCATTGGTCTTCATACAGAACTCCTAGTTTTCTTGCTTTTCGTAATGCTTCCAATATTCTCTACCCACCCCTGGATTCTGGTGATTATTCCATTAATGTTGCACTCTGGAATGCTCGGTCAATTAACAAGAAAATTAATTCCATCCTTGATATATTTCTCTGTCTTAACCTCCACTTTCTATGCATTACTGCAACTTCACTCTCATCTTTTAATTCTGCTATTCCTGCTTCTATATTCACTTCTGATACTGTGTTTATCCATACTCCTCGTTCTCTGGGTCATGAAGGGGGTATTGGGATTCTTTACAGGCCCCCCTCCATGATTCATCCTAATTCCCCTCTTGTTACCTACTTTCACGTCTTTTGAATACTGTCTTTCTACTTTCTCTAAGTGCTGTCTTGTGAGCTTTTTTCTGATCTATCGTCCTCCTGGCCCTCTTTCCACTTTCTGTGATGACATTGGTGCTTTACTTAGTGTTGTTCTACCTTGTTCGAATCTCTTCTTGTTATTGGGTGACTACAATCTGCATCTTTCTTCTAGTCATGCTCCTTCTCCATTTCTGCCCATTATCGACTCCTTGTCTCTCTCCGCTTCCCACTCCTCCTTCTCTAATTTTGGGATCCTCCTTGGATTTTATTTTTACCTCGCCAATGTCTACCTCTGAGGTCTTGATCTGCCCTATTTACTCCTCTGATCATCACTTGCTCTTATTTTCTATTTATCCCCAGTGTGTGACAGTTATTTAAACCCCCTTGGTTTTACCCCTTCTTTTTTTCCGTCCCAATCTTCATACCTTCAATACCCCTCTCTTTGTATCTTCATGCATCTCTACTCTGCCATCTCACTCGGCTTTTGCAGCTGTCTCAAAGATGACGCTGCCTCTGTTTTTTCTGCTTCTCTTTCTACTTATCTTGACACTTTCTATCTTCTTTCAAAATGTTGTCCATCTCGTACGCCTTCTCAGTCTTGGCTTTCTCTGTATCTTCGCTCCATGCTTAGGTCAATCCGTCGCCTGGAGCGTCGCTGGCATGAATCTCGATCTGTGTCTGATGGTGTGTCCTTCTCTTCCCACCATACTTTATATAATGAGGCACTTGTTTCTGCTAAACGTCTTCATTACTCTGATCTCTTGCACTCTCAATCCTCCCACCCTTGTTGTGTTTTCCAATCCCTCTTTCGCCTATTGTTTCCCCCTTGCCTGATCACTCCCTTCTCTCCACGCTTAATGCATTTGATTCTGCTAATTTCTTCACTTCTAAAGTGAATTCTCTGCATTCTGCCATCCCCCTTGCTCCCCAGTCTTCATCCTGTTCTGTTTCCCCCCACCCCCGCTGCATTTCTTTCCTCTTTCTCACCTATCTCTAATTCTGATACTTCCTTACTCATCTCTCTGACACATCCCACTGCTTCCCCTAAGGATCCTGTTCCATCTGCTTTCATTCTAAATCTATCCTTCTCTCAATTCTTACATTACCAGACTTCTTAACATTTCTCTCACTACTTCTATTTTTCCTCTTCTATTTAAACATGCTATCATTGTTCCTGTTCTGAAAAAACCTTCCTTGGATCCTGCCATTCCTTCGAATTTCTGTCCTATTTCTCTTCTTCCCTATCTTTCTAAATTACTGGAACGTCTACCCTCAGGTTTCTTCCTTTGTTACTCTTAATTCTATTTTACCTCGCTTTCAATCTGGTGTTCAAGCTCTTCATTCTGCGGAAACTGCTCTTTTATCTGTTTGCAACTCTCTCCTTCCTGCCCTCTATGCAAAACACTCTTCTATTCTTATACTTTTGGACTTATCTGCTGCTTTTGGCACAGTGGATCACCCATTACTTCTTCTTTCTCTCTCCTCCTTTGGCTTTTCTGGCTCTGTAATTTCATAGTTTCAATCCTATCTTGCTAATCAGTCCTACTCAGTATCCTTGGCTGGTGTCAATTCGTATTTGTTTCCTCTTCTACACAGAGTCCCACAAGGGTCTGTCCTTGGTCCATTTCTCTTCTCCTTTAGCTAAGATTATCTCTTCTTTTGGGTTGTCTCATCACTTTTATGCCGTTGACACTCAACTTTTTCTATCCTTTTCTTATTTCATGTCTGATACATTCAAATCTTTCTGCTTGTCTTTCTCCGAACAGAACTTGGATGTAAGACCATTTTCTCATCCTTAATCCATCTAAGACTGAAGTTCTCTTTTTTCCCACCAATACTATCCCCCTCCTGATTCCCTTGCATTTCTTCTTTTTTCCCCCTTTCTTTGACTGCCCGCAACCTTGGTCTTCAACTTGATACTAATCTTTCCTTTGCTCATCATATCTCAATTACATCTCGTTCCTGCCACTTTCATCTTTTTAACATCCGGAAAGTTAGACCTCTTGTTAGCTTCAATGCTACAAAGCTCGTAATTTCTTCCTTAATTTTCTCTCGATTATTAACTGTTCTGTTCTTCTTTTTGGTCTTCCCACCTCCCATCTAGCTCCTCTTAAATCTACTTTAAATTCCTCTATCCCTCTCTCTTATTGCCTACCTCTCCGCATCATATTTAAATCTCTTTATGGGCTTGCTCCTATCTACCTCGCCTCTCTTGTTTCCTTCTCTGTCCCCTCCCGTAATCTTTTTTCCCAAACCCACTTTCTTTTAACTGTTTCTTGTCCCCCGTGTGCTTACTCTCATTTCTGTTCTTTTTCTCTTCTGGCTCCTCTTGACTGGAATGCTCTCCCTCTCTCCCTCCGGTCTATTAATTCTTGCACCACCTTCCATTCTACCCTAAAAACCTTCTTACTTCTGCCTTAATTGTACTGTGAGTTCTACTGTAATCTATATTATTTTATTTTATCCTCCTGCTCATTTTTATTTTACTGTAAAATTGGTTTTGTATAGCGCCTGTAAATAACAAATAAATACACACAAAAAAATATAGAAAGTAAAGTAAAAAGGATAAGGTGTATGAACACTTAAAGCAAGGGTGCACAACTGATTTTGAGAGAGGGCCGAAAGTACCTTACATGATGGCTATAGTGGGCTGAAAAATAAATGTGGGTGGGGCGGTAGGCGCAGCGTGGCGTGGTAGGAGGCTTTTTCAACCCCCAATTTTTATTAAACACATGGAAAAAGAATATGTACACTATGCCCCATGGCCCCCACCCCTCAACCAAACACTATCCCCATGGCCCCCACTCCCCAACCAAACACTATGCCTCATGGCCCCCACTCCCCAACCAAACACTATGCCCCATGGCCCCTACCCCCAACCAAACACTATGCCCCATGGCCCACACCCCCAACCAAACACTATGCCCCATGGCCCCACCCTTCAACCAAGCACTATGCCCCATGACACCCACCCCTCAACCAAACACTATGCCCCAAGGCTCCCACCCCTCAACCAAACACTATGCCCCATGGCTCCCACCCCTCAACCAAACACTATCCCCCATGTTCGCCACTCCCCAACCAAACACTATGCCTCATGGCCCCCACCCTCCAACCAAACACTATGCCCCATGGCCCTCACCCCCAACCAAACACTATGCCCCATGGACCCTACCCCAACCAAACACTATGCCCCATGGCCCCCACCCCCCAAACCAAACACTAAGCCCCATCACCCCCACCCCCAACCAAGAACTATGCCCCATGGCCCCCACCCCTCAACCAAGCACTATGCCCCATGGCCCCCACCCCTCAACCAAGCACTATGCCCCATGACACCCACCCCTCAACCAAACACTATGCCCCATGGCTCCCATCCCTCAACCAAACACTATGCCCCATGGCTCCCACCCCTCAACACTATGCCCCATGGCCCCCAAACCCCCACCAAACACTATGCCCCATGGCCCCTACCCCAACCAAACACTATGCCCCATAGCCCCAACCCCCCAACCAAACACTATGCCTCATGGCTCCCACCCCTCAACCAAACACTATGCCCCATGGCTCCCACCCCTCAATACTATGCCCCATGCACCCCACTCCCCAACCAAACACTGCCCCATGAGCCCAACCCGCCAACCAAACACTATGTCCCATGGCCCGCACCCCTCAACCAAACACTATCCCCCATGGCCACCACTCCCCAACCAAACGCTATGCCCCATGGCCCCCACTCCCCAACCAAGCACTATGCCCCATGGCTCCCACCCCTCACCCAAACACTATGCACCATGGCCCCCACCCCCAACCAAACACTATGTCCCATGGCCCCTACCCCCAACCAAACACTATGCCCCATGGCTACCACCCCTCAACCAAACACTATGCCCCATGGCTCCCACCCCTCAACGCTATGCCCCATGTCCCCCACCCCTCAACCAAACACTATGCCCCATGGCCCCCACACCCCAACCAAACACTATGCCCCATGGCCCCTACCCCCAACCAAACACTATGCCCCATGGCCCCCACAACAAAACATATACCCCATGGCCCCCACCCCTCAACAACACTATGCCCCATGGCCCCCACCTCTCAACCAAGCACTATGCCCCATGACACCCACCCCTCAACCAACCACTATGCCCCATGGCCCCCACCCCAACCAAACACTATGCCCCATGGCTCCCACCCCTCAACCAAACACTGTGCCCCATGGCCCCCACCCCCAACCAAACACTATGCCCCATGGCCCCCACCCCTCAACCAAACACTGTGCCATATGGCCCCCAACCAATCACTATGCCTCATGCCACCAAGCATGCACTTTGCATACATACCCATGCAGACCCCAAACCCCCACTCCCACCCCTGTATACAGACTAACAAGCATACACCATGCACCCATACAGATCCGAACCCCCACCACCAATTCAGCATAGAAACTCACAAGCATACACCTTGCACCCATTTAAACCCGAGCCCCCCAACTCAGCATACAAACTCACAAACATACACCAATACATCATGCACCCATACAAACCCGAGCCTCCCAACTCAGCATACAAACTCACAAGCATACACCAATACACCATGCACCCATACAAACTCGAGCCCCCAACTCAGCATACAAACTCACAAGCATACACCAATACACCATGCACCTATACAAACCTGAGCCCCCCAACCCACAACTCAGCATACAAACTCACAAGCATACACCAATACACTATGCACTCATACAAACCTGAGCCCCCCAACTCAGCATACAAACTCACAAGCATACACCAATACACCATGCACCCATACAAACTCGAGCCCCCAACTCAGCATACAAACTCACAAGCATACACCAATACACCATGCACCCATACAAACCCGAGCCCCCCAACTCAGCATACAAACTCACAAGCATACACCAATACACTATGCACCCATACAAACCTGAGCCCCCCAACCCCCAATTCAGCATACAAACTCACAAGGATACACCGTGCACCCATACAAACCCGAGCCCCCAACTCAGCATACAAACTCACAAACATACACCAATACACTATGCACCCATACAAACCTGAGCCCTCCAACCCCCAACTCAGCCTACAAACTCACAAGCATACACCAATACACCATGCACCCATACAAACTCGAGCCCCCCAACTCAGCATACAAACTCACAAGCATACACCAATACACCATGCAGCCATACAAACTTGAGCCTCCCAAACCCTCAACTCAGCATACAAACTGACAAGCATACACCAATACACCATGCACCCATACAAACCTGAGCCCCCCAACTCAGCATAGAAACTCAAATGCATACACCAATACCCTATGCACCTATACAAACCTGAGCCCCCAACCCCCAACTCAGCATACAAACTCACAAGCATACACCAATACACCATGCACCCATACAACCCTGAGCCCCACAACCCCTAACTCAGCATACAAACTCACAATCATACACCAATACATTATGCACCCATACAAACCTGAGCCCCAACCCCCAACCCAGCATACAAACTCACATGCATACACCAAGCACACATACAAACCGAACTCCCACCCTGCATCTCAAAATACACTGCACTTCACAAAAACAAACACTCAGTCAGACCCGACATCCCCCCACCCCCGTATCACAACATACGCAGCACTTCACAAAAACACACACTCAGGCAGACCTGACACAACCCACACCCCCGCATCACAACATACACAGCACTTCACAAAAACACACACTCAGGCAGACCCGACACACCCCGCACCACCGCATCTCAACATACACACACAAACATACAGGCAGGACAGACCCGACACACAAACACAAACAAGCGAACAGCGCACCTCACACGCCCCGTACTTACCGGACGTGCTGGAAGGCAGGCTAGCTGGAACACTGGCGAGGTTCTCTGGCACTACGGCTGGTGTGGGCGTGGCAAGGCTGAAATGCCTTCCGGCATCAAGCCTTACTGGCCACGCCAGCAGTAGTGCTAGCCCACCATTGGTGCAGCACACACGCACTACGTGACTCGTAGGAGCCACGTGGTGCGTTTCCCCTGAGCCAATGAGGGCCAGTGTTTTGTCCGGCCGGGAAGAGTTACAAAGACTTTCCTAATGGAGGGCGGCCGATGCTGCTTGCGAGCCGCCCTCCATTAGGAAAGTCTTTTTTCCTCGCAGGCCGGACAAAACTGCATGGCGGGCCACAACTGGCCCGCGGGCCGTAAGTTGTGCACCCGTGCCTTAAAGCAACTCTATACATTTGAGGGCTTTGTTGTACTTTTCATGCAGTGTGCATACAGAGTGAATCATAAGCGGGCACATTAAACGTCAATTGTAGAAAGTCCGGCATCAATATGAGGCCATTTTACTTGACAGTCAAACAGGATGCAGAGAGCAAACTGGGACCTTTAGTCCTCTGTGAGGCACAGAGATAAGGAACAAATATGCTAATGATTCATGAGCTTGCTGCAAACTCCCATGTGTGACTGAGAGCCCAGATCCAAACGCACAACAGCAGAACTTCAAGAAGTGTGGGTAGCATAGCTATGTCTGGGCAAAGCTGTTCAAAATCAATTTTCAGCTCTCAGCATATAAAAATGAAAAAGGTTGGAAGGGATGCTGGGAAGAAGAGACATGGTTGGGCTTGGGAGTGCAGAGTGGATGAGGCTGCAGCCTGCGGAGAGCAAGGAGTAGGTATAATAGCAGAGCACAGCACAGTATACTCTTCCTTGATATAGTTAGGTGAGTTGATGCTCCTGCTACAGGTTTCTGTGCATACCCTACAGGGCACTGTTTTGAAGCTGGACAGTGGCCATTCAGAATTTAGTCTTTCTGACATTGATAAGTCCCAGAGAGTTGGAGTTGCTTAAGACTTAATTACAGGACAGTGCCCCTGAAAATTCGATGGCCAGTTACAATCGAGGCTTGCTTGGCTTTGAGTTGTATCCTTCTGAGGTTGAAAACATGGTCCAAGGCATGTGACTTAGTGCCCTGGCCTTACACCCAGTGAAACACATTGCCTGTGAAGAGGAGTAGACCACAAAAGGGACTATCCCTCCTCCTCTGGTGAATGGACAGGTGAACATGACATTCAGGGATCGTGCACTGCCACCGGTCCAATATTGCAAATATGAGAAGAGTTTATGTCCAATGAAAAAAGTCAATACACTTTGCTTGTAGAAATGTGACCAATTGTATTAAAAGGTTAATTTTTAAAACTAATGTGTAATGGTGGCCATTCTATAAAGGCATGGTGTATGTAGAAAAGAGTGAGAGTTTTTTGTTCCCCTTGTAAAACAGTTGATGAAACAAATGCTTCTGGTCGGCCGTCTTTATCTCTCTTTCTTGCACGGTGTGTACGTATTTCCAAGGATGGCTGACTGCAAGTAGTTATGGCTAAGAAATAAACTCTTTAACACCTGTCTGGAAATCTCTCAATTTCCGCTGTAGAGTCACATATGGCCGCTGTTTCCCCTTTTTATAGTAAGATAGCACAATAGGTTTTGGAATTACTGCAAGTTACATCTGCAAATATCAAGTCATTGATTTCAAGCTCAGTATGATAGCTGAGAAATAGAGCTACTGACAGATTGGGTGCAATAACGCATATTTAGCAACACTCCCTCTTATGCACCTAAAATACAGAAACAGCACATATGTAATCCAAGTTACTGATGACAACCTGCACCACCAGCGCAAACTCTTCCTCTATCCGAGCATTGATATATCATGAGCCAGGTTACAGCAAAACCTTCCAGAAGGAATTCATCGACTTTTCCATTACCCAATCCATGTCTCAAAATTTCGACCTGATGGGTGTTGTGAGGTATACAGTGTTTATAATGAAAAAAAAAGAACAAACAGCTTTTTCAGTGAAAAATAAATAACGTAGAAAATGTCAAATATTAAGTATATATGGGGTGGGTAAGAAATAAAGAAAGGGTGGGGAGGTTAGGGAGGATAACAAAGCTGGGGAATCGGGAGGCTTGGTGGCCAGTTGGACGCCCCAAAATAAAAAGAGAACAACATTCAAAATGTTTTCATTATTTTTATTTCACTGAAATTCTTTTTGTTATTTATGTACTCGTTATAAAGACATGGAACCAATGGGGGCTGTCACCTCTGGGTTGACCGCCCGTTCAGCAAATACGTAGCAGAAACCATGGACAAATTAAGATCCGTAGGGTTTTCACTGACACATACACAAACACACACACACGCATGCACACATGCACGTATGCATGCACTCATGCACAAACACCAACCTTGATCTAATACTCTATTGTTCCCTGATATCATCAGACCTTGTTATCCAACCTTGGTTATGGACTGATCTCTGGTAATGCTGCGCTTAAAAGACTTGCTGTTATCACCGCGGTCTGAATACCCTAATTTAATAGACCTGCTGGGAACATCACAGGCTGCACTCCATGAAACAATCTTGGTAGTCCTTAACCCCTCCTTGCCCAAAGCAGACCCAGTAAAAATGCTCATGCACCTTTACTCCAACATCACGAGAACTCTCGACTTGGTTGCCCCAGACCAAATGAAACATCCTATGTTGGCAGACAAGTCAGCCATCAAATTGTCCACCTCAGATATAGTCTCCATTAAAAGGTTTTGGGCAAAACTTGTACCACTGATGGAACAGGTCTCTCAGGTTTAGCTTTGCAGGAGGTCTGTACCTTCTTTTCTAACTGGAGCCAACAGGTCAGATTGGGCAGATCATGCTTGGCATTTAAAACCATTCCATTTGGGGGTCCGTTCACCTCTTCACCTCTACTATTCGGTATAGATAGTTTACTGGCAAGCCTTTTTCCATCAAATTGTACTGCATAAATATGTGGGAGGTAGTTTAGGGTGATAATAACTGTGGGGAGGGGGGTATGGGAAGGGGCTGTGGTGGTCTCCTCCTGCATATATAAGTGGTGAAATGAACTTAGAAGAATTTCAGCAGAAAAATGCTATAAAATCATGCAGATCCTACTAGTCAGTATACACATTCGACCAATAGCAAATGTTCTCTTCCATCACAAGAGACTATTCAAAATGTACACAGATGACACTCAGATTCAACTTCGGCTATAGGCAAACCTGGGTCACCAGGAGGGGATCATAAATTGTTTAAGGTATGTTGTTAGGCTGGTAAGATAGTACAGTGAGTTGAGCGCTCGTTCTGACATCCGTGTGCAGCCTGCTGATTCAGGAATGAATCCCGGCAGGGCCAACTCAGCCTTGTATCTTTCCAAGGTCGATACATTGAGTACTACACAGTGGGATAATAGTAACAACTGTTATTGCAGCGCTTAGATGCCTGCAGGTTTGTAGCGCTATAAAAAACGAGTTAATATAATTATTACTACAGGATAAAAGAGAACTGTGTATGCATAAATGGCCCTATAACAGAGAAAATAGGAACATACAACATCACCAATGGCCATCCCTGCCATCCCCATGGCACAGAGAACTGAGGCCAGCACCCTTACCAGTGCAGAAAGTCAGAAACCTCAGGATTTGGTTCATCACTGACCTCTTCTTTTCACAGTAAATTTTGAAGCTAGTAAGAGTGTCAACTTTCAATTTATGGTGCTTAGCAGAGTTCTTCCATGAGTCTTAACAAATCACCGGTTCAAACTCACCAGGGCATTGATTCATAGGACTATTGAAATGCACCATGCCATAAATCCATGAACGGAGAGAGCATACATCTCCAGAGGGCTGGATGATTTCTTGCACAGAGTTGCTAGATCACTCGGTGACCATGAATCTAAGACACTCTGACTTTGTCACACCGGCCATGACAGAGCTCCATTAACCTTCAGTGGTGTAAAGAGTCAAATTCAAAAAGTGTTTACTTTGTACAAAGTCTTCGGTGGAAAAAAAACAGAATGCCTGAAAAGTGAATCCCCATTATGAATCCATGCTCTTCATTTAAACAACCGCATTTACAGTAACTGCAAGAAGCACGTGGGGAAAAACCATCGAGGTGTAGGGTCTCACCCTTAGGAATACTGTGGAGACACATATGAGGGAACTGTCTACCCTACCTTCCATAAAAAAGAGCCCTGAAATCTAGCTTATTCAAGGGAGCCACTGAAACCAAGTGGACACATGCAGAGCCTCGCTGCCTTCAACACCACCACACCCATACAATAGGACTGGGCCCATCAGTTTATCAGTTTCCCTACCATGGCTGCATCGCACTGGAACTCTTTACTCACTCACATTAGGATGATTGACTCACACTTAGCCTTCCGCAAAGCAATCAAGACTAGGTTATATGTATGATTCTGCACCCTGTACTTGCTCCCATACACCTTACATCTCGCCTATGTGGCTGGATGTTAGCACCAGGGGGTATTAAACCTTCATGAAATTGTATTATATGCTAATGATGTAACTACCTATGTATGAATTCTATTCAACCACCTGTAATTGTGTATTTGTAACTAAGAAACTATACTGTTGGGCAGCCTTTGATGTAACCCTGAACCAAGCCTACTTTCATTCTCCTGTAATAGCGCCTCAATGCCTTTGGGCTGTAGTGCGCTCTGCAAATCCAAAAAAATAAATAAAATAAATGTGCTCAGGCTTTGTTACCAATCTCAACCTCCTGGATATCTGTCATGAATTTTGAAGGATTGAACTGAACGTCTTAATTGAAAATAACGTTTTTTTAAAACTGTTGCAGAGTTATGCTAGCAACCAGCAAGTCAACGTTTCGACACATAGTAGCAGCTTGGTCTGTTCAGGCCCCGGCTCATTGGTAACTGGTTTTAATCCAAGTAAGGTATCTCATTCGGTTGAGTGGCTGCTACAGAGATGTGTGAGCAACCAGGCGATCACAAGTTGGAATTCTAGTGGTTGACTGCCTAATGCCGGGATGTGTGTATGTGTGTGTTGCAAGCAGATCACAATGTCCAATAGCAGCTCTTTGGATTAAGCTCCTGCTGCTGATGTCCACTTGCCGGTAACAAGTTCTGATGTCAGTAAGAAGGGTCAGTGCATTGATTGTTTGCATCAGCATCTATGTGTAACTTGCATGTGAAAGGTGCGGAGCTGGGCAGGCACCACACAGCCACCACGCAGCCTTTCATTTTTCACTATGTTGATATAAGAAGTACTATTTAATTGTGTGCCAGCAGGACCCATGAAAAGTGGGTAGGGAAGAGGCAGAGCCAGACCCACATTAGGCATTTCTGATGCAACCTTCTGTGGTACATAAGGTACCAATAATGTACATAGAAATGGCATTGGGATTTTGACTTAGAGACTTGGTGGTGTCTCCGCGTAGGCCTCATCACCGTCAGATCAAGGGGTGGAAAAACTGCCCAAAAGTTCTGAGGCAGGACTATGCCTGTTGGAGGTGCTATTGCCCTTTGGTTTCCCTGAACTAAATGGCTGTGCAGTGGATGCCGGTCGACCAGATGGGGTCTGTCAATGGCCGCCCCACTTATGCCCCTCTTTCCAAATACAATTACTATGCAGAGATCCCCCACACCAAGCTATGTGTGAGTTCAGGTGGGGGCTCCATGAGCGCTCTCAGACTTGGGTAGTGGGGCAGGAGGGGACTGCATCCATTTCTAAGATGCTACTGGTAGTCACATTGATAAGTAACCCGGGAACTGCCATTTCCTTTCTTATATCTCTTAACCAATGACCTGGTCCTGAGAGGGGACACAGTAAAGTTGAGTTTGAGTGGGAAGCTTTCGTTAAATGAGCTGGTGGGAGCTCCACTTCTGAACTGAGCAGAGCCCCTGTGTTTGTGGCTGAAGGCGGCACTAGCCTCCTTCCTCAACGCTCTAAGTCGAATCTGTGGAGTCTTCACAGCAGGCGAGAACCTACGAAAGGAGCATATAGTTTGGGCAGAGTGAGTCGCCGCTGTGCAATGCCTGATTTAGCCTTCCATGCAGGTGAGGGCAAAGACATTAATACTGCTGAGGTGAGTACAAATACGAAATTGAGATTGTATTGATTTGTAATTTATCAGGTGCCTATACACAAGTGTTTCACGGTGCAACAAGGCAAGGAAGGGGAACAAAGGGAAGACAAAGACAAACGATCTTACTAGGCCTCGTGACATTCAGATCATGCAAGTGCGCAACACAAAGTGCAGGGGGAAGTGCAACCAGGGCAGCAGGCTGAGTTAAGTGCGGGGAGGCTGGGATAACAGGGTGCAATCCCAGCCAGGAAGTGCAAGGTAGGCCAGGTGGCAGTGCAAGGTGGGCCAGGCAGCAAGTGCAGGAGGACTGGTCCAGGGGGTTGGGCGGGCATGGTGCCCTGTAAGACTCAGGGGGCACCAAGAAGCCAGTCAGCAGAGCAGGAGGAGCAGGAGCAAGGGTAGGCTTGCAGGGGAGAGGGAGAGAGAAAGAAAAGGAGGGTCTTGATGAGCTTCTGGAACTTAAGGGAATCTGGCTCAAGACGGAGAGAGGCAGGGTGGCCGTTCCAGGAGGTGGCTCCTGCAAAGAAGAGAGATCTTCCCCCACTCTCTGCTTCAAGAGGTGACTCCCTGCAGAGAGTAAGAGGTAGGTGAGTCGAGGGCTCCAGCAGGAAGATATTTAGGAAGAGAGAGTTGAAGATAGTGAGGGCCACAGAGCCAAATGCCTTGTGGACGATGCAGAGGGTCTTGAACTTCATCCTTGCAGCCAACGGGAGCCAGTGGAGGGATTTCAGGGCCGGAGAGATGCAGAACTGAGCTTGAGGCCAAGAATAAGTCTTGCGGTGCTGTTTTGGATAAGTTGCAGAGGGCGAAGTGTAGAGTTAGTCAGATTGAGAAAGAAGCTATTGCAGTAGTCCAGCCAAGAGAGAACCAGGGCTCTGGAGACAGTGAGCTTCTGGTGGAATGTGAGGAATGGGAGAATACCTCTGAAGAGGTGCAGCTGAAAGTGGGCCTTCTTGGCAAGTTCCGTGATGTGGGGGGAGGAGAGAGTGGAGTTGAAGATAACCTCAAGGCTTTTTGCCTCAGAGGAGGGTCAAGGGGAGAGGGCCCAAGGAGGGTGGCCAGAGTGAGAGAGGAAAAGCAGGAGCAGGGGTTCCAATGAGGAGGATCTCTGTCTTACTGACATTAAGGCAGAGATCATTGGTGGTGCACCATGCCTGAATAGCGGATAGACAGTCAAGAATGAACGAGGTGGGGGAGGAGGCCGAGGGTAGCCTGAAAGAGAGCTGTGTGTCATCCGCATAACACTGAAAGTTAGAGGAGAAGGTGGAGATTAGGAGGCCCAAAGGTGCCAGATAGTCATCCAAGAGCCAGGGTGAGAGGATGGAGCCCTGGGGAACACCACATGTGGAGAAAGAGGTGGAGGAGAGAAAGGACCCAAGTTGGACCTGGGAGTGTTGGTCTGAGAGGAAGCAGGTCAATCATGCCAGGGCCTGATCCGTGATGCCCAGGTTCTCACAGTCGGTTAATCGGATGGTGTGGTTGGCTTTGTCAAAATCAGAGGAAAGGTCAAGGAGGATGAGAACCGAGAGAGTGCTGAGTCAAGGTTAGAGAGCAGATCTTCATGGGTGTTCAGGAGAACAGTTTCCATGCCTCTGGCTGCTCTGAAACTAGACTGATGGTCATGGGGACCACCAACAGATTTCGTGTGGAGAGTTAGCTGGGAGATAGCCAACTTCTCTAGGAGTTTGCCCAGGAACAGAGTGATAGAGATTGGGCGATAGTTAGCTGAACAGGAGTCGTTGACAGAAGGCTTTTTTTAGAAGCAGGGGCACAAGGGAGTGCTTAAGAAGAGAGGGGAAAGATCCAGTAGCGAGGGAGTGATTACAGAAATCGGCCAAGGCTGGAGTGGGAGAAACAATGTTGTCCTTAATGGTTCTGGAGGAGCAGGACGTCACCAGTTTTGATGACACTTTCATAGACTGGACTTGTCTAGAAACATCATCAGGTGTTATAGGACAGAGGGAGGAGATAAGGAGAGGGGGGGCAGCTAAGGGGGGTCTGAGAGGGGTAGAGGGAGAGGGAAGAGAAGCAGAGGAGGGTACAGACAGGATGTCCTGGGTTCTGTTGGTGAAGTGAGAAGCCAGAGCTGTGCAGAGGGCCTTGGTGGGTGTAGAAGAGGTGGAGATGCAATAGGATAGACCAGCTCCTTGCAGATTTTAAAAAGTTTTCCTGTGTTATTACGAGCCTCAGAGATGCAGGCTTGAATATGGACCCTCTTTTTAGAGAAGATGGGGAGTCTGTATTGCCTTTGGAGCAGGCGAAATGCCATTATGTCAGAGGGTGCGCCCGAAGCTGCCCACTTCGGCTCAGCTACACTGCACTTGCTATTCAAAGCAGCCAGGTCAGAGTCAAACCAAGAGTTGCACTTGACGGCAGGCTTTAAGCATTTCCTCATGGCAGGTGCAAGGAGATCAAGAGTGTTACAGATAGAAAGGTGAAGGTTGGAAGGTGGAGGCAAAGGCGGCCACTGACACCCGCTTCATAAGCCGAATGACCGTCAAGGAAGGTGGAAGTGCTGAGTGGGACTTTGCCTGTGGAGCAGGAGGATTTAAGTGGGAAGAGAGAAGAAAGTGATAAGTCCAGGAGAGAAGAGTAGTACAGATTTGAGAGGGGATGTCTGAATAGATGAGAACATCCAGGTGTGTCCGGCTGAGTGTGTCAGAGCAGTGGGTAGGATGGAGAGTGAGAGAGAGTCACAGAAGTTGCAGAAAAGCCTAGAGGATGGGTTTGGGGAGTCCAGGTGGATGTTCAAATCACCAAGGAGGAGAAGCTGAGATGAAGAGTAAAGGAGAGAGGAAGTGAGGTCAGCCTATTCAGAGAGGAAGAGGGTGACTTGGCCAGTAGACGGTGGCAAAGGTAAGGGAGAGGCCTGGAGAGATAGAGAGCCTACAGACCAAGCATTCCAGGGAGGAATAGATCTGAGTGGGGATGATAGTGTCATGACCACAGGTTAGTTTATTTTCCCATACTTGTCCTAAGAGTTGCAGGTTCATAGGGAATTAATTTGCCCTAGCTAGTTATTGATTCTAACTCCCCATATTAATGGTTGGTTGAGTTTCTTTAATGGCCGCTAGGTGGCTCCTCTGGTCAGTTAGTTAGCGGGTCTAGTTGTTTTCTTCTGCCAGCTATTTAAGCCCCGCCCCTCAGGAGGCTCACGCTTCGCGTCGTTTGTCTGAGTTCAGACTGAACGCTCGCTGCGTACCTCCGTTCCCTGTCACCGCTCAATATACCTTGTCCACAGAAAATTCCATTCATTCCTTGAGTAACTTTAATTAGTTATCAGCTCCCGTCCTGTGTTTTCCAGTTGCTGCCGTTCCCGGCTCAGTCACAGTCCATAGTTGAAGTCCTGTCATAGCGTTCTCCTCAGCTCTCAGTTCGTAGCAGTCTTCTCTCACGCAAGTACACCTATTATATGCAAATGCATTTGCTTCGTTTTTGTTGCCTTGTTGCCTTATCTGATACATTGAAATTGTGGATGAATGTTATTTGAATTCCTCACGCATCTTCAGGATATTACGTTGTTTTTGGCGGTTTCGCGCCCTTTTCCTGTGGAGTTTTTGTCTGGGAAGCGGATATTCTAGTCAGAAAATTTTGGTCACACTAAGGTTCCTATTACGCTCAGTGATAAGGTGTTTTCCTGTTTCCGTCTCGTAGTGTAGTGAGGTAGTTTTTTCTGTAATTCTACACTTGCATTACACCTCAGCTTATTGCCCCCTTTTAGGTTCAATTAGCATAGGGTTTATGTCATTGTTTAGTGCCATTTAGTCCCTTTCAAAAGAAACTGTTATCCAGTGTCCCCTCTTCAGAACATGCGCCCCTGTATAAAACAGGATGGAGAGCTCAACTAATTAAATACCAAGGTGAGATATTTGCTGGCTCCCATATTACCAGTTTTGACCTTCTGTTTTACAGGAGAAAACTAAGGAAGGGAAATTGTTATTTTCTTCACAGAAATTCAGTGTCTAGTTCCCAGGAAGGTAGAAGTCAGTTGGAGTTCCAGAGGGTTCCTGCAGAGTTTTCAGGTGAGCGTTACAGATAGAGGCAGGGATCCACTCAGGAACGATCAGGCCAACTCTGCCTCCAGCCCTGTTGGGCCTGGGCTCGAAGAGGATCTTGTAGCCCTCAGGGAGGAGAGGTTCAAAACTCATGACAGAGCTGGCCTTGAACCGTGTCCCGGTAAGAGCGAGAACTTCTAGGTCCTGGAGTTCAAGGAGATGGCAGATATCGAAGGAGTGTTTGACAGCAGAGCGAGAGTTGAGAGTGGCTATGTGGAGCAGGTTGCCACTTTTGAAAGATTTCTGGGGAGGGGTATATGAGAGAGGAGTACCCATAGGAAGTGGCAGAGGAGCTGATGTGGAGAGAGGAGGCGGCAGAGCGGCCAGAGAGGTAGTAGGTGGCAAAGGAGCCAATGCGGTTGAAGGAGGAGGTGGCAGAGGAACCAGTGAGGAGAATGTGTTAGTAGATGGCAAAGGAGCCAGCACGATGGAAGGAGGCGGCAGAGGAGATTGATGAGGCGAGGGAGGCACCTATCAAATAGGAGGAGATTGGGCTGAGAGCCCTGGACCATGGCAGTGCTGTTTAGATAGAAATTAATGGTGCCTCTGGAGGACATGAAGGAGGCCATGAGGACTTCCCACTGGGTGCCACCATTAATGGGAGATGGGGAAGAAGATACAGTTGTAGCGATCAAACCTAGAACCGGTTGTGTCTTCTCAGAAACAGAGGAGGGGCCTTTCAAAAGCTGGCAAAATTGGTTAATGTTAATAGTTGAATCTGAGTTCAGGAAGTTTGAAGACTTTTGTTATCATATGTCTTTTAATTTTGTTAATTCCTTGAAATGGGCAATCAAAAAGATACCATCATAGCTGGGAAGGTTTATATGAAGCCTCTTTCACTGAAACTAGTGGGGTGGAAAATATGAAAAATAGAGAGCCTATACAAACAGGAGAACTAAGGCTAGGTGCACTTAATGGAAATAGCTGAAACAGCAATTTCAAATGGGTGAATTGGGGAATCAATGGGAGACCAGAAGAGAATTCACAGTGCTTGTGTTGGACACATACTTCATTTGCTTATATTCGGCACTAGGCCATAAAAGTCCCAAGAACAATTACAACACTACAATAAAAAAATATACAATAGTTTACATTATAAACCAATGGATGGAAAGGTTTAAAAAAAGAGCATACAGTTATTGCATAATTCAAATAGACTAAAAACGTAAGAAGATCATACAGTTCTCAGGGGTGAAGATACTTGCATCCCCCATGCAACAATTAATAATAAACATGCATCTCCTCTATAAATATGACAGAATAATGATAATCCCATTGATCTCTCCTTATTCCCATGACCTTAAGAGCCAGGCTCAATGAATACATTTGGCTACACGATAAACAAAGTGTATATCATCTGTTTGCTTGCATAACATTAATGCATCTACAATGGTATTAATACCTGCAGATTTTAGCAATGGTTTCTGGTATAGTCCCCTCAGAGCCCTAAAACGAGGGCAGAAAAAAAAGTGAGTGATTATGTCCTCCAGTTCACAGAGGGGACAAATACCCATGTCAGTAACCCCCCAGGAATTTGTTAATCTTGGCACCCTAAGAGTACTGTTGTGTCATGTCTTTTCCTGCACCCTTGGCTGTATGCATGGATTGTTAGGAGGGACTGACATGGAATACTGCTGTGTGAGAATGTTATGTTCTGAATGGTTCTGTGAATGTGCAGTTGACAAGATGGGTTGACTGAGGGAGGATACCGGTGGATGTTATGTCCATGTAATGGGTAATGTGCAAGTTGTGATGCATGTTCTGTTAACCCTTTTAGTGCACAGGCTGGATTTTACTAGATCATTGAGTTAGAGTTGTATTTCAAATCATTATTTCAAATCTTATCTAACACAGTAAGGGGGTGTTATCTTCATTTGCTCAGAGAACTGTAAAAACTGTCTTGAGTAATTTGTTCTGCCTTGTTTGGTGCATGTGTCGTGATGAGGTGTGGTCGTGCTAGGCTTCCTGATATAGAGTTTTTGAAGTTGTGGAATGTGGTCTTTCAGCACATGCATCTGGTAGGGTGTCGACACCCAGGGTACTTGGAGTGCTCTTACTGTGGGTTGTCGGTTAAACGGGGCACTTGGAGTACCTTGCCATGTTGAAAATTGTGCATAGTCACGGTGGGCAGCCAGTGAGCTGCAGTTGGAATGGCTGACGTTGTATGTAGGGGAGCTGAGCTTTGTTTATGGTATGATGAGTGTGTGGTATACTGTGTGTTGGGAGATCCACTCTGCATGTCTGTTTTGCAATATCCATGCTCCGTGCCGTCTGAGGTACCCTGGTATGTTGTAGTGGAGAGGTGTTTGGGAGATCACTCTCTGTGCCCTTTGGGGCACACTTGGCATGTTTGTGTGGCATGGTTGTGGGGAATTAGTTCTCTGTGCCTTCTGGGGCACACCTTGCATGCTAGCACACCATGGTTTTGACCTAAGTCGTGTGGTTTGGGGCTGGAAGCCTGACATTGCTTGAAAGTTTGGATGTGGTATCCTTTTATTCGGTGGTTGGTGTCTATCCCTTAGTGGTATAGGAAAGGGAGTGTCATATTGTGGTACAGATTGTCCCACTAGGTGAGCACAGATACCAGGTTTGTGTGGGTGCGTTGTTGGGAGGATTTGTTTTGGAAGTTGAGGGATGTACATGTTTTGTTGTGTGTGTATTTATGCCTCATGCTTCTTGGGTGTGTCTTGTGTTGTTTAAGCGGGAAGATATATTGTGTCTTGTCTTTCCCTGCACCCTGCCCTGCATGCATGGAATGCTAGGAGATACTGATATGGAATGCTATGTGTGAGAATGTTATGTTCTGAATGGTTCTGTGAATGTGCAGTTGAGAAGATGCGTTGACTGAGAGAGGATGCCGTTGGATGTTCTGTCCATGTAACTTACTTGACGTGGCCTAAATGCATTCCTGTACCCTGTCCCAGAGTTGGACCTCATTAAAGATGTTCCTGTTCCTACGCTGGTGTCAGTGTCATGCTTGGCCAGGAACCTAACTTAACAAGTACCTAACCTAAAATCAAGAAACAAGGAGCGGGCAAAGGGGAATTAACGATATCGAGATAACATTCATAACCCAACTCCTGTTTACTCCCTAGGTAGTTTGGGCCCGGCTGTAGCCTAAAACAGGCTTCCTCCAAGTTCTATTGAAGCATTTAACAAGAGAAATCTCTGTACTCAATGAAATGTGGCCTTGGTGATACCTTCCGAGCTCTCCCATAGCCCACTCTCACCCAGTTCAACCAAGGAGTTCTTCACATGAATAGCCCATGGAAGACTGCTACCTCCTTCCAGTCTCAACAGGTTAACAAAGGTGTCATGATATTCACTCAAACATGGGGTATGCCATAACCTCAGCCAGAAAAGTACTGGTTTCATAGAAGCTATGTGACTTATGGGTTATAGGTCTACTTCCATATGGATCAGTGCTTTGGGTGACCCCTGTAGAGTGAGAGAATACTATTCAAAAATGTATTCTCTGTCATCCTCAATTCATCAACTATGCCCTCATAGTTCAGACCCAAAAAGAGCCACAGTTGTAGCTTGTTTTTTAAACAGTTTGATTGCTGGCTTAATCAATCCCCTGCCATGCTGGCTAAAGAAGGCCCTAGAGGCATCACTGTATTTTTCCAAGGTGACACAGGGTTTTTCCACTAGCGCTGTCCATCTCCCATTCTAATGTAAACTAGTTCCCAAATAGTCGTAGAACATTTCCTGATGAAGGTTTCCAGAGCCACTATGGGCACCTGGGGTGAAGTGGACAACATAACTACGTCATCTGCAAAAAAAAAGGACTGGATACTTTACCGCGAGGAGGGTCCAACCCATCCAGACAAAAGGCCAAAATTACTTCTTCAATGTATATACAGAACAGGAAAGGGGCGAGGACACACCCCTGTCTCACACCTCTTGTGACATTAAACTGGGGAGTGACCTCTCCCGCCAACCTGTGGCAAACCGCTGGCCTTTTGTTGCTACATAACGGTTGAATAGGTGCAATTAAGGAGTCTGGCATGTTCCGTTTGACCAAAATCTGCCCCAAAAGGTCACGAGGCACAGCATCAAATGCCATCTTAAGATATACAAAGACGGCATATAGCTTACTCCTCCTTAAAACAGTGTGCTTCTGGATAATCATGGACACGCGAAAATCTGATCAACCACTCCATTTCCCTTTTGTAATCCAGCCTGGAGGGTGCTGACAATGGAGATTTCCATGGCCCAGGACTGGACGCACTCTATGATTATCCTGGCAAAAAAGATTCTGAACTCATCCAAAAGAGAGATGGCCTAGTAATTAGCCGGTTGACCCCCCCCCTTTTCTTCATAGATTGGTAGGATTTCAGGAAGTCACCACGACTCCGGAACCCTTTTTGTCTTAACCCAGGCCGAAAAGAGCCTCCAAAAAAAACGGGGCTCTAGGCTTGTAGCTCATCATTAAAGGTATCATTAGGCATCCGGTCAGGGGCTTAGGCTTCCCCCCCCCTTACAGGATTTTAATGGCTTTCACTACTTCCTCCAGAACCACTCACCTTCCAAGATGGGATGGCCGCATCTAGCCTCTCATACATCAGGGTCCTCTCCCCCTGCATATAAGCCAGCACAATGTTTTAACCAAGCATCCGCTGTGATGCTACACTGAAGATCATTGTCGCCATTAACTTCAACACCCAAAACCCAGTTTCCAAAAGGTACGGCAGTCCCCCTTATCGTGGGCATTTACTAGACACTCCCATTTTCTACTAAGGTGAATATCTTTCTTGGTTTTAATAATTCCCTTATACCAGGCATGTGTTGTCGACACGAGAAAGTGGGGAGTAATTCTCTGCTGGGGGTTAGTGGAACCACTCTCATCCACAAAGAAATCATACACAATGACAGGAAAACACTGCAGACAGATATGTAATTCCCCCTGGGGAAATTCCCCTACTTCCAACAGGCAGACCTTACCATATGGGAGCCTTCTTCAGTCATGTGCTAGCTAGAAAGAAAGTGAGTTTTATCCAGGATGTCTTTATCTGGGGGTGAGAGTTTAATAATTTCCTGGACCACCTCATGGACAAATGCCACTCAGAATGGCCTTAGTCACAAGAAAAACCTTGTAGGTTTTGGGAGGTGTAACAGAAGAATTAGAGCTGGCCAAAATATCTTCTTGGAACCCAAAGATAAGGACAACTCATACTCTGCCCTCTTAGGGGACGTCTCAAAGCAGTCCTGTGGGCTAAATAATTGCCCATGCCTCCCCCAAAATAGAATATAGGGAGGAACAACTGTGAGCACTTCAGACCACCATGCTAGAGCTGAAGACCAAAACAAGAATCCCGAGGGGGGCAACAAAGGGGGAGAATTAAGCTATAAGAGCCTATGGCAGAAAGTGGTACTGTTTTGGGGGAGCTGTTAGATATGCCTGTTTGCTTTGTTCTCCAAAACTCTCTTGAACATGGCAACAAGGCTTGGAAGCTAGTGACTGACTAGATCAGAAGAAAAGGTGATCTTGGGGAAAAATTCTGATAATCGGACAAAGATAGAAGGAAAGGGATATTGTAAACTCCAGGGACATGGCAAATGCTTCCTCGTGTATCTAGCAGGCACATTATGTTACACTGAAATATTGTTAGGACACTCAGAGTGATAGGTATAGAAGTGAGTTACACTGAAGTTGAATAGATCAGTACCGAAGCATTTTCTGAAGGCCCCTTCATAGAAGAAGGCATTCAGATTAGATGGAAGTCAGGGTGCTGATTGTAAGAAAAGAGCGCTGCAGGATGGTTTTGCCCCAGAGATGTTCAAAAGGCTTGTGAGTCTGCTGACACCTACTCTCCTTAAGGGGCCTTATTGCATTGTGGATCTCGGACATTAGCATTTCATTAGACGTGTTGCATGCAACTAAAACAGCCTTCTCAAAACAAGACAAACCTATAAACAAACTCCTACAACACTCCAATTTCTCTGCTAAACCTATCCTATGAAACATCCATGAAACTAAATGTGAACAGACTGGGGGAGATGATTAGTGGTCAAGGTCACCAAAAACCAATCAGGCTTTTTGAGGAACCAGAAGGGGGTGTTTCTGACAGCTCTTTAATGTAGAACCTTTATCCGCTCTAATCATTGCACCCCTAGCTGAAAACGCCAGACAGGTCATCCAGATTATGGGACTAGCAACCCATAGAGCGACAAACAAAAGTATTTCTTCTTACTTCATTTATAAATAGGTTCACATTACAACCAAGCTCAGAGGGTACATCACATATAACAGAAAGACACAAAACTAAGTCTTACATCAGCAACTGAGGCCAGTCTGTAAAAATGGCCCAAACTCCCTTCAACCACCCTCCTGATTCATAGCCATATCAATAAGCCATTTCTCAACCTAATAGTCGGGTTCCATCCCTAGAAGGGCATTGAGCTTCCACATTGTGACAAACAAAAGTTAATTCTCTGCAGGAAACATCCTGCTGGCATCACATACCCACAAAAGCAAGGGTGATATAAAACTGCGGGAAAGCATCGCGCGTTAGTATAAGACGAATGTTGGCAAGACATAGGGGATCATTATGACCCTGGCGGTAGCTGTGCCGGTAAATACCTGCCAGAGTCATGAATTTATCAGCACCCGGCAATGGGGACTTGCCGGGGCATTACAGCCCCGGCGGACACGGTAAATCCCCATTGCCGGGTGCCGGTTATTAGTACTCCCCATTCCCATTTGAGTCCGATTGGACTCAAATGGGAATGGGGAGGCCAGATGCAGCGGCATCATTAATGAATGGTGCTGGTGCATCCTTTGAGGTCTGCTCGTGGGTGCCTGTCCGCCCTCCAGGTCAAACCTGGTGGGCGGAAAGGCACCCGCAAGCAGAACTCGTAGTTTGCCGGTCCAGTAACAATGGTGCCGGTAGCTTACTGGCACCGTTGGTACCGGACCGGCAGACTTGTAATGAGGCCCATAGAGCCTAACACATAGGGTGCAGTCCACTCCCATCCCACCTTGGAGACGAAACCCGCCTCAATTAAAGAAAACTGACAATAAAACAGTCAAATATATAGGTATTCAAATCACCACAAACAGGGGTAACCCTTATAGGGAAAAGTACTCTCTACTCTTGATTACACTACAGGGTGACTGGCGGAGTCGCTTAAACACTTGGAGGCCATATTAAAACATGCTGCTGTTCTTTACATTTTGCATTTATAGGCACAGGGTGCAAGGATGAGAGCGCAAAGTTTCAAATGAGGATGTGATAAGGGATGCAGGTGTGCAAGAGAATGAAAAGGGGAACAGAGTAAGGGAGGAAGTGATTGAGAGAGGGTTCCATTGATGATGACTAAGAGGAAATATGAGCAAGAAAGGCTGAGACTGAGAGGGTAAAAAATAAAGTGAGAGTGTGAGAGTAAAGAGCGCGGAGTAGTTTCAAGTGGGGCTAGGGTGGGTGGATCAGGCTAGAGAGAGTAGGGTGGGTAGGGGTAAGGAGTGGTGGTAGAGTGGGCTGGTGGGTGTATAGAGCGTGGGGTTGGGTGGGTGGAGGTAGCAAGCATGGGGGTTGGGTGGGTGTGTGGTGATAGAATGACTGGGGAAAGGGTGGGTGGGTAGTGGTAGAGAGAGTGGAGGTAGGGAGGGTGGGGTAGAGAGAGTGGGGGTATTTGGGGGCGTGAGGTAAGAGAGCAAGTGGATGGGTGGGTACGGATAGAGAGAGTGGGGGTAGAGAGACTGGGGTAGGTTGGGTAAGGCAAGATAGAGTAGGGTAGGTGGGGGTAAAGAGAGTGTGGTATGGTGGAGGGTGGGGTTAGGAAGAGTGTGGGTTGGGTGAGCAGAGGTACAGTGGGTTGGTGGGTAGATGAGGTAGAGAGCGTGTGTTGGTGTAGAGAGGGTGGGGTGATGGTAGGGAGGCTTGGGGTAGGTTGGGTTTGTGATTGGGCTAGAGAAGATGGGGGTAGGGTGGTAGGAGTATGGTGGGTGGGGTAGAGAGGGTGAGGGTAGGGTGGATGGGGATAATTGGTTGGGTAAAAAAACATGAACAAAGCCGCCTTACGAAATTTATCCCAAAATAGCCCAAACAAAACCCATCCAGCAAATATAATAGCTTTAAGTGGCTGAGTGGGAGTAGAGAGAATGGGCGTGGGGGCAGATAGAGTGCACATGGGCTGGGTGCCTGGGTGTAGAGAGGCAGCCTCAGGGGGACATAAAATCAGAAATGCTGTCCAGAGTCACTGAATTGTCCCCAAAATAGCCCAAAATTAACACACTCTTAATTGTAAAGCCTGGTACCAGACTTGCTTCTTACAAAGCTGCTGATAGGAGCAAACAGTGTTAGGGAACTCCTCAATGGGTAGTATGGCAAAGGAGTGTGAACAAATAGATTTTTGTAATTTGACAGTTTCGTGCCGTGGCATTGCCGGTTGCTATGCCACAAGATATTCTTAGTTCAAAACCCCCTTCCCTCTCTCTCTTCTGTAACAATGGATTTGGCAATTTTGTGACAAATGGGCCAGAAAAAAATTGCCAAAACCAATGATCAGGATCAAAGTACTTTCATGAATTTCATGACTTTTCAAAGTCTTCCAATTCCATTCATTAGGCGTGATTTAAGTAACCTTGTGGATATATATGAAATGAAAAGCATCTGAGGGTGACGGGCAAGGAATGGATTGGTAATTCCAAAACAGAGAGAGGCCTAGCTTTGCCAGACCTACAACTGCATTTCAAGGCAGCAGAATATTTATCCGGTGGAGTGACCACAAAAGGGCCTTGTGAAAACATGGGTTTGAATCAGTGAGGATTAGCATGCCCCCTGCAAGCTGGCCAACATCTGCTTCACATCAATTGCCATACTCAAGCTAATAGTCTTTGAAAAAATATACTTGGCACATGCACTGAGACATGGCCACAATTTCTGACATAGTGGGCACCAACATTTGGAAATCACGAGTATAGCAGCATAGAAGTAACTTAAAAATTGAGGGAGAAATGAGGTGGGAAGTGGGTATCCACTACCTCTCACAAATGTACTTGTAGAGTGCGATGACATAATTTCCAGACACATGTAGGTGCGCAACTATCTGCTACCACTTTTGAAGATGGTCACCCATCAACAGTATAGGGGCAACTAGTGGATGAGAAACCGACAGAATACCTAATGAGGTGTGAGTGTCCCTCTTTTATGTAAAGGGTCTGTCTGGGGTGAGGCCAGGGCTGATGTGCTTCCAGCCATGTGAAAATAATAGGACTGGGAACTGGGGTTTGAGTGGGGACAGAAACGAACAATGGGAAGGCCTGTTTAAATCAACCCATAAAACTGCCTTTGTCCCATTGTGGTGAAAATTGTAGTTGAAGGTGATCCATCAATACTTTATGGTGCTGGTAGCCAGGCCTCAATGTGGGGTACTATGCCCTGGGACCTGCTTGAGGGGTTATGCAGACATAGACTGGTAATGTCATATCTTCCAGAAGTACCCCAGACTGGTATAATTCAGTATCAACTTTGCGTGGGTGATAATGTTTTATGTACAGCGCTTTGGCAAAAGCAGTATATAAATAATAAATAATTATCATCATCATTTAAGAATGAGGTTAGTGGAGAAATGGCAGAAATGACAGGCCCACAAATACCATGATTGTCCGTCCCCTTAATATTTGAATACAGTACTTAGGGGAACCTTGGAGCTCAACCACAACATCAAGCCTTTAATTCCTGTCCTGAGTTTTAGAACTGTTATCTCCTACCTGGATGGAAGCAACACCCTACCTGGAGTTGTAATGTCACCTTGGTTCCTCTGAAAGCCTTTCAACAGGCTGTACACGCTCATCACAGGACTAAGAAAATGACACCACTTCACACCCTCCTCCTCACAGAGTTGCACTGCCTACCCTTTTGAGCATGTTCTTTGTTCAAGACAGCCTGTATCACGTACAAGGAAGTCACAACCAAAACACTGCTCTGCCTGGCCGAGAAGCTAACCATTTCCCGAGACCAATGCACCAACAGAAGCCACGACATCATCAGACTGGAAACAAAGAACTGCGAGAAGCAATAAACCTTAGGATTGAGGATTCGATTAAATGAGTACTGATAGCTACATGGATGAGCAGGGCATCTAAGCTGTTACTCAGCCTCACACTACTGCTAGAACATCTGTAACCTCAATCATAAAGGTGAAAAAGACAAAGGATGAATGGTACACCTCCTTTACCTCTTTAAGGTAGCACGGGCTGATGGCAGGTTATATGCTTGAAACACTTGTGTATGAGCGTGATATAAATAAAATATCATATCATATCATATCCTGCTTTAGAAGGGTGTGAGCCATAATGGAAGCATCCACACCAAACTATAAGGGGATGTGGCAAAATAAAAGAACTGTTCAATCCAGAATCTATAAAAGTAAGACTTTCATTAAATTAAAAGAACAACTATTAAACCCATGAACAGCCCACCCCTATAATGATAATGCACAGTAAATGCAGACTGGTGGGAGAAAGGGGCAATCTGGGAATTGAAGAACAAGGGTTTTCAGATAAATAGTCTTGCAGAAAAGTCAAACAAGTTCAAGAATATGTGTTTAATGCATAAAATGGAGTCATGGGAACAGAGCCACTGAAGTATAACTTTTTATCTTCTTTCAGGTTCTCGATAGGGTTGAGACTGTTTTCTTGGGTCTTTGTAGTGTGTCGAGTAGGATTTCCAGATGACAAAAAAGCAGTGGAGTTCGACAAGTGACAATCTGTTGTTCAAGCTTGAAGACACTTGGGAGAGGCAGGCAATGTTGAGTTAGTGACGTGAGGAAATTGGAGCATATCCTTCAGTGGCAAAGTGGCTCAACTGGCTCCAGTGAAGCAGTGCGGTTCAACAAGCGGCAATATGGTAGATATCCAGGCTGAATTGTTCTGGCTTAATGGATTGTCAGGATGTAATGTTTCCAGAGCCATTGCCTTGGTTAAGGTACAGCAGGCATTTGAGTACAGACTGACCAAGCCATCACAGTACTGACATCACGTCTGTTAATTCGGAAGAGACTGTCATTTACAGGAATGAAAATGAACAATGATTGATCAGGTGTTTTACAAGTGTGTTCTTTTATAAACTTTTGTACAGACATTTTAAATTGTGTTTTATATATGATGTATAATACTGTTGTATTTAGATTTTTTTGTTATGTGAATAGTTTGTAATGAAATCTAATGCAATTTGTATTAAAACCATGCAGTCTTTGCAGCGGCTCAAATGAGTACAAAGCACTTGTAGCGGCTAAAAGTGGTTTGAAATTGCAGAGAGAGTCAAAAGCAGCTTCAATTTGTCCTTGTAGCGCTCTTGGTTCCTTCACCAGGTTCCTGAGGAAAGGTGAGTCAATCTTCTGCCGGGCCCAGCCAGGAAGGTTGCCGGGGACACTTGGCAATTGCCACTTCATCGGGCAAATTGCTGGGCAGCAGTATCCAGAAGAAGTCAGTATTTTCCTCCAGCATGTTTCCATCAAATGTTCTCCTGACGCGGTTAGGCAAAGATTCTGCACTCTGTTTCGAGTCCTTGTGTTTACCCAATGAATGTCCCCTTTGGCTTTGGGAAGCCTTTAGTCGAACAATATTCCAGTGAAAGATGATTCTTAAATATGCTTCCTCAAAGATGATTTCATTAAGGGGGCCCGCACCGGCTATAAAGTTACTTTTTCACTGCAGACTGGCCCATTGCAAGCTTTCTGTAGGGTGCAAATCCTTGCTATTGTAACGAGGGTAATTCCTTGTGATTTCAGCTCCTAGAGTGCCTGGCCTGCAGGACATTAGGGGGTCGCAGGAAGGAAATGGGGGGGCCTGGAAAATCCAAGATGAATGGTTCGTTTCCCAGTGTAGAGGCCCATGTCCCATCTGCACTGTCCTCCCCCATTCCCTGTCTGCCTCAAATCAAAAGGACTCCCTGTTGTGACTTCTCCATTATGCTGTAGAAGTTTGCATTTGAATCTCTGAGTGCCCATCTCATGCCTAGCGGTGATATGTCCTCTTCTCCTGGGAAGGTTTCAAAGCTTCCCAGCAGAGAACAAAGGGCTTACTGGCAAGCCCCCATCTGCTCTGGGTGAAACTCCCCGGGTCAGATGAAATACAGAAATGGTTCTGCAGCTGCAGGTCACATTGGAAAGTAAGTGGATAATTTAATGACATGAGATTGGGTTTTGGCAATTTTAACTGCAGTTCCTCTCATGCCACTATGTCTAACCAGATATAGCTTCTATTTGTATTTAACCAAGGAACTGCCGCCAGGCAATCAGGAGATGAAGTTAAAGGTATTTGGAAACATGGGTGCCAGACATTGACAGTCCATATCCCTCTCGGGAGGATAGCTCAGGGGCAACGTGCTCGCCTTGGAAGCAAGACGACACGGAGAACCACAGGTTAGATCCCCAGCTCCGCGCTTAGAAACCTCTGGGTATTAAGCACGTTATAAATAACCTATCATATCATACCTGTTGTAATTAGTGTTGATTCTAGCAGGCAGTTTTAGGAAAACCCATGTTGCTTCTCTGTGGCTGCTATGTTGCCAATTCTTATTGCAGCCACTGAGACAGTACAGCAGAGTATACATGTGTGTATTACATTACACTTTTTAGAATACTTTAGCATACCCAACTTTCTGAGAGAGAAAGTCACCATCAATATGCATAGGAAAAAAAATAACAATCATAATTTCACCTCCTCACAGATGGAATTCTGTTGCACAGGGTCCTGCTGAGTACCATTTCTGTGGAATAAGTTACTTACGGAGATAAGATTGATCCCCTCTATCCCACACTTCAGGAAAGACCTGAATACCCTACTGTTAAAATAACCTCTCACCGGCCAGCTTCACTTAATCCTACTTTTCCCACTCTGGAGCGACCACCCTCCCCCTCCCCCTCCCCATTAATGCTCCTCTACTACCCGAGCAAAATACCTGTAATCCCAGGTGTGAGTCGCCTATTGCTTCTCAGCTAGTTTCCCGTTTTATACATCCAAACACGCAAAATGTACTGTCATTAGAATGCATAGGATAATTCGCAGTGGTATACGACAATTGCATTCCATTGAATTGGTTGAAACGCAAAGCCTTGAAAATAGATGGTGTAAAAAAAACAAGAGTGCCAGATGTGGAGAGGATAATTACCTGTCACTTCTTACATGGGTTTATTCTTTAAGAAAAGAAAGCGTAATTGGGCGCCTACCATCCGACTCAAATGGGTATTTTTCTTGTTCGCCTGCGACTGATCTCTCTGGAAATATGCACGTGTAGACATTTTCATAAGCACACTTTCGAGAAGGCAATGCAGCTCCCTGTTTGCTCTCCCATCACGCTCGTAACTTCAAGATGGCGTATGAGAAATTGTCACGAGAGACCTTCAGTGGCGCGCGCGTTCCAGCCGCCGCACTGCTTAGCAACCAGCCCAAGTCGAGCTCCCACTCGTCCAGTGCTGCCGTTGCGCTGTTACCTAATGTTGCCTCTTTTTCAATGAAATGAAGAATAGCGTGTTTTCTTCTTAATATGCATGGAAAGCTGCTTCAGAGGGTTTAAACCCCCAAAGCTCAAGACCTTAAGTACGGACACTTGCATACCAATAAGAGTTCAAGAAGATCCGCCAATTTCTAGGATTTCTGGGTATTCGCGCTCTAACTCATGACCACCCACGTGGCCACCTGCTTTAAGTTGTTGAACCTTATTTGTATACTTGATGTTGTGTGTATTATCAATATGAATAGAACGCATGCATTGTTGATGATTTGTTTAACGCATTTTATGCCACAGAGTCAAAATGTTCTGCATGCTTTTTGCAATATTGCAAGCAATAGTTGTTGAACAATTGCAAAAATATAAACGCAAGTGGAGTCAATGCATTTCTATAAATTAAGGTGACATAACCCAAATTGTGCATACAAAAAATAATTTGATGCATTTGCGAATGTTATGTCAGTTTCGTGATCAGGTGAAGAACTCCAACACCCAAAAATCAGTAAACCTAATCACAGAAGCAAAGCACGTGGTCAGTTTATTTTAAGCTGTGCAAGAGTCTTTTTTTCTTATGAGCCATTTTGTTGCATCCAACTCTTAACCCTATCACATAGCTCCCAAACTTTCGTGTCACCAAGGTGGGTGAAATCATCCGATTTTCTTTTTGGTGGGTGGGAGCGCATAGAAGTGAATGGGCGTATGAGGCACTTGGCGGGTGATTCAGCTACGTGCAAGGCGGGTGGCACCCGCCAAAAGCGGGAGAGTTGAGAGCTATGCTATCCAGTCCATGCTTTCCCACCACATCGATAACTCTGGGGCTCTAACCCACCCTCTGTTATACGTAGACATCTACACCTGACATCGCGCATTAAGTGTGAACTCACTCCTACAGCTTACCTACCTAACCGCAGAGGCGTAGCCAGGATTGTCTAATTAGTGGGGCCTGAAGCTAATGTAGATGGGACCACCACAGTGACATTAACATCTGTAAATGTTCACACAGTGCTGCTGAGTGGGCATTTACAGATTTTGGGTGGGACTTGCCCTCTCAAGACCTACCCTCTCTATGCATCTGCCTAACCACTGTCACACTGGTCGTACGCAGAGACCCGGCGATTCAGACGTGGTGCAATCCGTGAGCCTGACCTGCCCTGCGGAGCACCTGTCACAGCCTCACCCGTTCTATTGCCAGCGTCGCAAGTGCACTGGCAACCTGTGTGACTTAGCTACGGCCCGCAGAAGAACACCCCTTCACACACCCTGTACAAAGCGGCCCACCACCTCCACACACTCAGACTGGCACAGCCATACTGCAATCCCGCTAATCATGACCACTACCCCCCCAACTCTGCCGCCCACACAAGTGATAAAGCCGCGAGGAACTCAGAACTTATAATAACTATGGCTGTCCCTGAACTACCGACTATTACAAGTTCTGCAGGCACAAGAAATCTTGATCTGCTACGCACTTGGAAATCTATCATCATTACATCCTTTAAAGAATCATGCACCTCGGAACTTGCCGCACTTGAACTCAACCATACCACAGGTACGCTGCCTTTTGATACTCTGGCGAGGCCTGCAAGCACCGTAAAGGCTGTTGGAGTATCAACCACATTCGCCACATGCTTCTCTGAACCTGTCGCCCCATCAAGTATCCAGCACCTGCAAGCCAGTTACTCCCACTTCATTCAAAGCCCTTTTTATCTTAGAGCCTACTGGCCCCATTATGAGTGATGCCACATGTATATCGTAGCTTACCACCCCTTTATGAGTGATGTCACATGCATTTTAGAGCCTATTGCTCCCATTATGAGTGATGCCACAAGTATTTTGGAGCTAACCGCCTCCATTATGAGTGATTCCACGTGTACTTTGGAGCCTATTTCTCCCATTCTGAGTGATACCACATGTATTTTGGAGACTATTGCCCCCATTATGAGTGATGTCACATGTATTTTGGTGACTATTGCCCCCATTATGAGTGATGCCACATATATTTTGGAGCTTACTGCCCTCATTATGAGCGATGCAACATGTATTCTGGAACCTATTGCCCCATTATGAGTGATGCCACATGTATTACAGCGCCTACTGCCCCATCATGAGTGATGCCATATGTACTTCAGAGTTTACTGCCCCATTACGAGTGATACCACATGTATTTTGGAGCTACCACCCCCATTATGAGTGAGGCCAATGTCACATGTATTATGGTGCCTGTTGCCCCCACTATGATTGATGTCACATGTATTTTGGAGCCTTTTACACCTATCATGAGCGATGCCACATGTACTTTTGAGCTTACCGCCCGCATTGCGACTGATGCCATATGTATATCAGACCGTATTGCCCCTACTATGAGTGATGCCATGTGTATGTTGGAGCCTACTGTCCCCATTATGAGTCATGCCAGATGTATTCTGGAACCTATTGCCCCCATTAGGTGTGATGCCACATGCATTCTGGAGCCTACTGCCCCCATCATGAGTGATGCCACATGTATTATTTTGGAGCCTACTGTCCCTTTCTTGTTTGTTGCCACATGTATCTTGGAGCCTACTGACCCTACTATGGTCGATGCCTCACACACCCTAGAGCCCACCATGCCCCCACTACTGCCACCTCTTGCGCCAGAGTATCCACTGCCCTTGCAGATTAATCACACTCACCAGAATCTGCCACCACAGCACTCAGCAAGGCATCTAGTAAACTCACCATAACTTCCCCTGCCTTCCACCCCTACACATGGAGCAAGCCTAACTCTGCCAACAAGGAGACTGACATAGATCCATCCAAAACATACCTTAGAGGAGTGCTTATCAATTCCAGATCCCTCCTGGCCCACACACTCGACATATCTGATCTCATCACAACAAACAACCTAGACCTAATAGCCATCACAGAGACCTGGTTGCATGCAGCTGCGGCACCATCCCTCTCCCTTGCCATCCCGGATAACTACACCATCTTCCGGAAAGACAGACTGCATTCGAGAGGAGGTGGTGTAGCCACTATAGCCAAGTATCACGTGGCTATCAGAGAAATACCTAACCAAGCATTCCAGTCGGGAGAACCCGGCCCCATGCTATCCTTCGAGGAAGACACTGCACTGCCTCTCTCTAAGGACACTATGCCTTCCTCAAGAATAATCTTCATGGGTGACATACATCTAGGCCTTAATGACCCTACCGATGACAATGCATTAACCCTAGACAACACCATCAAAGTTCTGGGTTTCTCCGACCGCATCAGATGCCCTACTCATGTCAAAGGTCACACGTTAGATTGATTGGCTGATCTGAACTGCAATACCAACATCAAAGCCAACATCTCGTTTACCATCCCAAAAGAAACGCAATATCACGCAATATCACTCCTGCAAACATGCTCCCATTGCTGCAACCTATATTGAACTTCCAGCACTCAATCAGCGACCCACAATCTATGCAACCCTACACTCCTAATAGCCATCGACAAGATTGGCCCCTGAGGACTCGCAAACACAAACCACTAACCCACCTAAACTCATGGTACACCCCAAATCACAAAACCGCACGCTCAACAGACCCTTCCTTGAAATGTCCTGTAATATTAATAACTCATTCTCTGAAAATGATGCAGTACATTTACAAAGACCTAAAGCTGAAATACCCCCAATCTTTACTTTCAAACCTTTGGACATTTACTTTCTTTTTAAATCTTTGGGCATATCGACGTTGTACAGGTTCACACCCTCATAATATCCTCATCTTTCAAGGATGATATCATCCCAGCCTCCCTAATTTACCAAAAAGCGCAATTACTATTTCTCCAGCATTTCTGAGGGAACTCTGTCAGACTGCGCACCAGGGGTGGGAAAAAAAGATATCACACTCACCACCTTGCACATCAACGACGCCCAGCAGTTAACCCTCGGATGGCTGAAGTACCTCTATCTTTTGTACTTGTCCTTGCTAGATGTTCTCTTCTCTGGAACTTTAAGGGGAGTTAAGGTACATCGTTATCTTTGAACAGGGCTTATCAATAGGCCTGTTACCTGGTCTTGCACCACGTGTGAGGAGACCATGATTTTGTCCATTTTGCGTTCTGTTTCGTGCTATTTGATTCAATTGTATCTGTCATTACCCTCTACTGCCTCTGGAGACTTGGTTGCTTCGTCTCACATATGCTTTTTGCATCTTTAATTGTCAATACTTGGCATTCACAAATGTTCACTCATTTATTTAATCTAAGAGAAATATGTCCTGCGTGCATTGCTTATCCTCGTTGACTCCCTTTGTACTCTACAGTTTGCTTCTCGCTGTGGCATACTTGATCTCTGGCCAACAGCTATTCTTTGTACATGCACGAATTTGTTTTTCCAGTGTCTTTCAGCTCTGCAGCCCTGGTCTTTCTCCTCTGAGCTTTTGGCTTACTATTATTCAGAGAGGATGATCTTTTCAACATGGCCACTTTACCCAAGTTATATTTTCTACTGCAACAAGCTTCTCTGTGACTCATCTACTTTTGCGTTTCTGCATATATACAAGTACTATTCATCTGGTTACTTATCTTCTTTGTATTTATGGTTTCTTCTCATTCGTATTCATGTTTACTTTATTTATTCAATTACATCTTCATTCTTTAAGTATTCTTATGTAGTTTCAGTGTGTCATTGTGTCTTCTTTTTACATCACTTTGCACTTGGCAGATTTACTTTACAGTTCTTCAATATTCAGTGGTGTCTGCAAATCTCCTGCTACCACTTCAGTTCGAGGGTACATTTGGTATGGTTGTCTAAGTGTATATCGTCTCTCATACATCCAATGTGGTATTGGAATGACACTTGGTGTCATGCACAGCATTTTCCTGTCCTTCATCCAACATGTCGGAGGTGAGGGGACAGTTCTAGCAATGACGTACACATCTGCTTCTCTGCAAACACTTTTAACCTTTTGAGTTTGGCATGCATGTCTGCTATGCAATCACAGCTCACTCAGAATAGACAACATGTGTTTAAGCCAGGTCTATCACCACTGCAGTCAACCCACGGGCTGCATAGGGAATAAGTGATCTTCGAGTAGGTGTAGAATTACAAGAAATGTGCATTGGGTTCTTCCTGTGCTCTTTTGCAAAGCGCTCACATCCTTCTTCTTTCTAAAATGATTTCACCACTTCGTCGTGTGAAAGGGAACTTCCGGTTATGGGATAACATGAAGTCTGCAATGTTCGCAAGAATGTTAAAGGTAGGAGATGTGAAAACAAGCGCTCGAGGCTGTGGCCTACTAGATCAGTACTCGTGGAGGAGTGAGTAGTATGGGGATTTTGTACCCTCAACACTGCACTGTGTTAAGTGTCATCCACATTTGTGCAGGTTTGGTGCATTCTTGGTACAAGACCTTACGCCAACCTAGTCACGTTGACCTTTTATCCCATGTCTCTGGATGGTGGAACCTTTGCTGAAGGCAGATCTGGTATTCAGAGGAATTGACATTACTCTTCACTTCACCCGCGATCAGTGTCCCACCTTAAACTGCCGCGAGCAGGAGCGTGCAAGTTGCAGCGCAGTTGTGTGATCCCACATCCTGCCTCATCTTTCTTCTAAAATCCACCTCAAAGCAGCTGGCGCCTCACATTCTGGAGGATGCAGATGCTTGGGTGCGGGTGCCTGAGCCCAGGCCTTCAAAAGTGGGTCGTGTTAAGACAGTTTATTCCTCATATGGGTGTAAGCCAGGCAGAGCCCCACCTCAATTAATGCAGACACTGGACTCTGAAGGCTCAACACAGCTGTGTGAGTCCACAGATTGCCACGTCTTTTCCCTGGACTGCATAACCCAGCAGCCTCTACTGCTGACATGCTCCAGCCAGCAGATGCTTGGGAGGGGGTGCCAGATCCCAACCTAGCAAGAAATTGCCCACCTGCACATTGATGCACCAGCGAAGGGAGTCCGGGCCAAGAGTGATATTTGCATGTCCTTGTTTACCTCTAGAGTGCCCCAGCCTGCCCACTTTTGTTTGACCCCTTCTGGTGCCTTTGCACCTTATAAGGGCCTCCAACTTGTCCCTTCACAGCCAACACCCTTGTTGTCTCCATCATCAAGGGTGCAGGAGAAATAAAGGCTCATTATGGTGTTCAAGGGCTAGTCATGACCAACAGGGAAGGCAGGATTCACTGCTAACATGTGGCTTGCCCAAAAATGCTTCACACGTGCAGGATCCTCTGGGTGATTACCTTGATGCAGCAGATACTTCAGAATCCTGGTTATAATAGCAGACAGAATTCTATCTGACATCCATGTTACACAGGATGGACTGGGAACCAAAAGAGGCCCTGGAATTACTTTCAAATTGACACCCTATTATACATTTTCAGCGAGCCCAATCCCTTTCCTATGAGGACATGTGGAAATAAAATAGAGTATCACACACAAGAGGCCCACGCTGCAGAGGCCTACCTAGAAATCTCCAGAGTTCCCAATGGGCCAATCCACCCCTGGTTACACAACCAGAAGAGCTAATTAGCATCCGTGATGGGGAGGCTGGGTTGCTCTGATTTTCAGGTACTTCTCAGTCTGGCGGGGTTACCATTGTTTAGTCTGTCGCTGTGAGAGTGGTGATGGAAATTCTGCTTTCCAATTCAGACTCAATTATATGCTCTCTGTTTATTTACCTATTTATTGGTGTTGTATAAGGCAAAAGCTGCAAATGCTGTCACTCTTTAGTGTCCCTCTTATCTAACAATATAATAAACAGCCAGGTTCATGTTTGTCCCTGTATGTCTGTCCTATGCAGTAGCTTCGCCAGTTGTCACTGCTAGGGGGAGCTGTTGCCTTAGGATACATAGAGACAATGCCAATTCACATAGCTTCGCCTGTTGTCACCACTTGAGGGAGCTGTTGGCTTGGGATATATAGAGGTCCTGCTGTGTCAATGAAAACCTGCACTTTGGCTCATGTACGCAGGCCTGTATGCTATTTGATATATAATGTGCTTGAGCAGACGTATACTGGAGTAGTGGCTATCCTCAATCTCCTTACTACCCTTTTATTAAAATCGGAGCGCCTCCTGTTTCTAGCAGGGCTTGATGATCACAAATACACGCAAGAGATGGGTATCCTCGGGGTTCTAGTACCAATCGCGTGCCAAAAGGTCATCAGACCCACACATCACTGTGGGAACTTTTTAGATCTTATTAACAAGAGGAGTTGCATGTTTTCTATAGGTAGACATTGTAGGTATTTTTGTCAGATCATTGCTGTATTTTGTTTGAATGTTCCTTGCCAGCAGTAGTCGCCAGGTAGAGCCCAGTTTTATTTTCCCCCGTCCCTCTACACCAAGTAATGAGGAATACCCAGCCAAACTGAGCCAACCTTCTAAGAGGAGGCTTTGGGGGCTCCTAGCTGGTATAATACCTCATGGAGGTGATTTCAGAATTCGAGGCTGGTTGGGTCGGAGAGGGGGGCTGTGTGTTATGGCTCATCAGGATTCCTAATTTGTTTATTAGAAGTATTGATGATATATTGCTCCTCAATATCACTCTAAGGGGCCGACGCACAAGCCCCCTGGATATCCATGCACTCGGCTGAGAAGCTTGGATTGCAGCTCGTAAATTGCACAATAGAAAACACTCAAGGGGAGCAGAAAGCTCTACAATTGTAAATTTGCTCAGTACTATAATGACATCTTTGAGGCCAAATCCATTTTTCTGGGATAATAGTATTTTACAGAGCCCTCATGAGGAAAAACATGAATGTATGCATCTAATGGGGGACTCCCCTTTTGTTTGAGCTCTGCTAGAGTCTTGATCACTTATTTTTATCAAACATAATTGGTGATATAGGGGAATAATTGCAATGACAGATAAGGTGAGCTACAACCTAAATGTGTCATCACTGAGTCACTGGTCCCCATCGTTTTCCCTTCCAATATCCACTAAACCCTATTTATTAAGTCCTCATGGTACCCTCCAAACTCCTGAATCCTCTATTGCTTACGTGTAAGCCCACTGAGTCCAGAGGTGGGTAATTTAGCACCATGCCACAACTAATGCCCTCTAGTATAATGCATCTTTAATGTCTTATTAAGATATGGGGCATTCAAGCTTGGAGCAGTAAAGGGTTTGCTGGAGAAGTACAGCCTCATTCGTGTTCTCCAGTTGAACTACTAACCCATCACAATCCTCACTTCATTCACTAAGATGCTAGAGACATTAGTAGCTACTTGAAAGCCACCAACAGCTCCACCCATTGCAATTGGGTTTGACCCAGTCTTCTTTTAGAACTCTCTGTTGCCGTTGATATGGTGGATATGGTGGACCATGCCATCTTTCTAGATTGCCTGTTGAGGGTTGTCCGATTGGACAAGGGTCACTAGCATGGTGAGGGTCCTCAATGGCAGAGTTGAGCCAATAGTCCTGAGTCCTTTCACCTGGAGGACTATTGTGTTTGGTGTTTGGTCTTGGCGACCCATATGGTTCTCTGGGAGAGGGGGTTTGGGCATTACGTCCAAGGGAACGATAGTATGCTTTACATCACTGTGAAGGGTTTCCAGGACCAATATTAAAAGCTGTTTGAGTTCTTGGAAAGAATCCAGTACTGGGTGAAGTTGAGTTGGTTGCAACGCAACACCTCCCCGACCTAGGTGATCCTGTTTGCGTTCCATGACAAGATGATTGGAACTAGGTATTCCAAGCCTCTTGGTTGGATTTTGCCTGGGCAGATTCACCTGAAAACTGTATAAACAATTTGAGGGCGTCCTGTTAAAGAATGATATGTCGATTAAAGTAAATTGTACTATTTTATCAATAATCCCACGTTCTGTGTGCTACACCGTACAGTAACGGCCTCGGTCCCAAGTTACAGGCCGAGCTAAGCAAGGGCTGTAACGCCGGGCACCAGTGTCATTTCTGGGGCGGAGTAGCCTGCAGAATGTGAGATTATTGCTATGCACACTGAGGAAAACCCTCCAGGTGATAATAGCAATTAAACAAAATAAAAACCCCAGCCACGCTGCTTCATTCGCAGCAGCGGCCATGGAGAGTCAGGCAGGGTTGGAATGCCATGCCATGCGCACAGAGCAGGCAGGGTTTACTCTATTTGCACTGCAGAGTGCAAAGGAAGGCGTAAGGAGACTTTTGCCTTCTATTTACACTTCTCATTTGCACTCAGCAGTGCAAATGACGAAAATTGACTGGAGGGCACTGTTGCATGTCACCCCTGTAGGGGGACATGGTTTCTCCCAGTGTGTGTGTGTGTGTTCACATGGTCCTCCATGTGACCAAGTCAATAAAAGGTCCGAGCTGCTTCTGGCTCGGCACTCCACTGCCTGGAGGGGGATGCGCGTCGGCACCCGCGATGGAGGGGGGATCTGCGGCCCCCACCCCAGGATAGGGGGAGCGGCATCCGCCGCAATGGAGAGCTGGGCTGCCCCTCCCCCATCCATAGGTTGCGGCAAAGGGAAGCCGCAAGAAAAGAAGTGAGGCGGGCCCAACACCACCTGTGCCCACAAGGATAAGGACGCGCTCGCTCTGAGGAGCGGGTAGAGCAGATATGTCGGCCGCGGCACAGAAGTGGGGCAGGGGCCGCCCAACAGCTGAGGCGGCCCCCAACTGGAGGCGGGCCCATCACCATCTGGGCCCGCGGTTGGAGTGAAAAAAAAAAAAGAGGTGCCGTGGCATGGGGCGGCCCCTATCAGTGGGAGGCCACGGCCTCACAATGCCTGGGCCCGGTGGTGACAACTTGAAGTGTTTGGCCCGCAAGATGAGGGGCAGAGCCTACCAACGATGGCCCATCAAGAGGAACTAGTATGAAGGGTCCCCATGCCCAGCAGGCGAAGAGGGCTGCACTCCTCGCCCAGCAACAGGGTAGCGGCTCTGTGACGGAGTGCTTGTGCGCCCTTATTTAAGGTGTCAGGAGTTCATCGCAGGCGCCCCCAGACTGTGGACTTGGCCAATGTGGCCCCTGGGCCTCCCCAGGCGCGGTTTTGCCGGTCTCTCTCAGCGTGACGGTGGTGTGGCCGCCCGAAGTGAACACTTGGGAGGGATTAACCTGGCATCACGCATCTTCAAGGTGGTGGAAGAAGGACACTGTCACCGATGCCACCAGGAAGACTCCGTGCTCAAGATGACCCTGCCGGGTGAAATATAATGTGATGCCAGGAGTTTGTATTAGTGTTTTGTGATAATAGAACCACTCACCCAGGTTAATAAAGGGTGTGAAAAAGTAGTAGAGTGGTTTTAGTAGCAATAGTAGTTGGGATTTTGGGGATTTTGTTTTGTTATTATGGAAAAGGAGGAGTGTTGCATGTCACCCCTGTAGAAGGACATGGTTTCTCCCAGTGTGTGTGTGTGGTCACATGGTCCTCCATGTGACCAAGTCAAAAGGTCCAAGCTGCTTCCGGCTCGTCAGTCCGAGTGATCCTGACTCCAGCGTCGTCTTTGAAGCACCATGCTGATGCTGCGCTGCATGCGCTGGGCCCACGGACGGGGCCCAGCCTGAGGATGGTGCCCCTGCCGGGCAACGCCATCCCTGTGCGATTCCCTGGCCATGTGAACATGGCTAGGGTGGTGACCCCGGCCTGGGTGCCACGCAGAGCCGGGGCCGCTGTGCGCCGGGTGCCCCCGGCCACGTGTGGCGCTCCGGTAGTCCGGAGCGGGTGGGGTGACCCAAACCCATGAGTCCGCGACATGATCGCTGCACCTGTGTGTCCCGTTGGGTGCCCCCCTAGACATGAGTATGGGGGCTGCCCAGTGACCCGGAGCAGCCCCCCCAACAGGCACCTCATTGCATTCAAATGCAAATGTAAGCAGTCCCCTCCGGGCAATTTATGTTGCGACGCAAAAAGAGCTCCTTAGCATTCATTAGAACCCTGGTCGGGCAGGGACATCCTTTCACCAAAATGGCAGGGGTAGCGGAAGTGACATCACACAACCCTTGACCCCCTGATGACATCACAGGACGTGATGCCATTTGACCCCACCCTGAAGTGACATCACGGGAGGTGATGGAACACGTCCTTTCACTACTCGAAAAAACAGGAAGTGGCCTCACATAGCATTGTTCCTAAGTACACTACGAAAAATATGGTTACGATATCACTGTGATGTGATATACATTTCGTACAAGAATGGATCACCATATGTATCATTAATATAAGTGTGTATTGGTCCATCTTACCAAATTACTGTGAATGCAAGCAGAGGTCCACTGCCACATGATAATGATGTGTTATTTAATAGCACTTACATTTTAACACTTTATATAGAACAAATATACATACAATATCACCCAACCTGTGTTGGTGCTTATTTATCACCCTCACAAGGATGAAAGGCTAAGTTGATCTTGCTGTGATTTGAACATGAAACCTGCAAATCACACACAAATAACAGCAGCAAGCCTTCAACCCACTGAGATATTTTAGCGCCTTTAGCTATTTTACAGGCTATTGTAAAATTATCAATTACATATCTGAATGTTCTCAAAGTCAGAAAGCAAATTAGACTTTGTAGTGGAAACCATGAAACTGTTAACTGAGATTTAACAGCTGGCCAGTTCATCTGCAGGTCTGGTGCAATGTTGGCCACATGTTAAGCCTGTGTCGATCTACTTTTCAGGCTTCACAGGTTGGCAAAATACATACCCTTGGGAGAGTTCATAATTGTGTATTAAAGAATTTTGAGTAGCGCAGGGAAAGTAGCGCTCTCACATGGCATCCAGTACTCTGGGCACTCGTTACCTCATACATGCAAACAAACATCCCGAACAGCATGCCATGGAGATAGGAGACACATTACTCCAAAGCATTAATTGTGGCACAATGAAATCAAGGGCCACTTTATGTGCTATGGTCAAACATTTCTACACTGTAAGCAAGCTTTTAGGCACAAGGACTTTGTCAACTGACCAAGGACACCGAGATGGAATGTCTTGTGATGATCATTACAGAGACAACAGCAGAAAAAAACATGATATACCTGCAACTTGCAAAAAGCAAAAAACATAGTCCGAAATGGATGCTTATTCTACTCTACATGTTTTTTGGACGTATTTGTCTGCATTGTGAATTTGAGGTGTTTAAGAACAGACTAAATCTTTGACTCACCCCCTTAAGTGTGCCCAAAATAAAACTTCAATGAGTCTAGCAATTATTGTACAGAATTCCAGAAAGACAAATTATTTGTTATTCCTATTCTTTCTTATTTAGGGTCCCTGCTCAAAGTGTTACACTTGTAGAACCCCCTGTTATTTATTAAGAGGCCTACACTAGAAAGCCAACCACTCCAGAAACAAAGAGCCACATGGCGTTGGCCACAGCTTCAATAACAAAATATATATATATTTATGTTTTCTTTAAGGGGTAGTAAGGGAGACCAACGGGGTAGCAAGGGAGACTACAGGGGCTGCAAGTACGACCTCTGGTGTCCCCCAAATGACATCCCTGCGGTTGGGTGCCACAGCCAAAGGGAATGTTTGGCTTGCTAGCTGTACCTATGATGCAAGCCTGTGTTCCAAGAATTCCCATGGCTGGCAGTGCCTGCTTTTTTCTCGTGCACCTCTCAGGCCTCGCAAGATATCAGCCTCCCAAATATGGCCATCTAAAGCACTTTTGAGGGTACGAACATCTTTGAGGCCCCCTTCCACCAAACCAAAGGAATTAAGTGATCTAGAATATTGTGTCGCACCCTCCCTCTCGCGATCACAACCTATAGGCTGATATGCTGCCTCAAAGCATTCTATAAAAGCATGTTTACTCATTTGAAGTCCCCTTACCCTCTTCTTTCTTGCTCTAATCAGAATGATAAACCAGTAGCATTTGAAGGCCAACATTAGCAGTCCACGAAGAGATTACTTCTGTTCTAGTATAGATACAGGAAACTTTTTTATCAATAGCATCTAAGAATGTATACAGCCTGTAGTATTAACGCAGGACTGTGTGTAAAATGTACATGTAACCCAGAATAGACAGAGAACTCACATTAGCTGTTTCAAAGAATGCAAACATTCTCAAGCATGGATAGAGGAGACCAATTGGAAGTAAAAAGAAAGCTACAAATACCATAGCATGGACAGCGGATGCAGATTAGCAGCTACCATGAAGGTTTCTGTATCCAGACAAACTGAGATTAGAAGTGGGACATGGTTTTCAAATAGTGCTGGCATTAGAGATCAAAGGAACCTGTGGTGTGCAGTATATCAATAATAACTATTATAGTGAAAGCAGCTCTATAGCCAGTGAAACCATGAGAAAGGCTTTTTTGAAGATCATACCCTGAGAAGGAAATCACTCTGAAGGGTGGACAATTTTAAAAGGTTTAGGGACTGCCAATTTTCAGAGGTTCGGCAATACAAGATTAAATTAGATGCCCAGGATTACACATTGGTTAATGGGTGAAGCTGGGATTTGTAATCTCATTTTATAAAACTGGGTTGGAAAGTATACATATCACATTACGAAATATGACAATTTTTTAAAACACAATATTATAGAAGGATGTAATGCAAACTGGGAATGATTCTGTCTTCAATCTCTCCATCATCAACGGAAGTATATAAATACCAGCATACAAATCGATGTGATTTAACAGATTTAATTTGGGTTTGTCTTTTGTATTTTAAAGCTTTAAAAAATTAAAAAAAATGGCTTGTGAAATTGTCATTTATAATCATGCAGAAAAACCTTTGACTTTAACAAAAACGCAAACTTTTTTGTTTCAAATGAGCAGGCCTTAAAATATGCTTGCCGAGGCTTGTACATCTAGTTCGCTCTCTTCTGTCTACCACCCCTTCCACTGAAATGGCCTATATAAGAAAAAAGATCAAGTATTGGGCTAAACGATACCACCAGCATGAGAGAAGGCAAACCTCACAGAAGATAGCACAGTAATGTAAGACATATTATATGATTTGACCAGGATTACTGTATCGCCTGCTGGCAAAACCAGGATACAAGCATGAATGCTTTGGTGCCACAGTCTTGAATTTGGATACTTATTCACCTCTTGGACTAACAGTTTATGCTCATCATTGGAGGTGATTGCCTAGGTTTTATAACACCCCATCTGAACAAACCTTCACCATACGGATGCCATTTTAGTTTTATAGTACAATCTTTCTGGTGCATCTACATGGCTGATTACAGCACCTGTTGTGCTGCAAAACCAAGTGCATATGCAAGCAGGTTCATAAACGTCAGTCATAGGAAAGGCGCAGACAGCCTTGCTGGAATGTGCTTTTCTAATCTTGCATATGAACACACACCTCGGCAATGAGTGCTTAACACAATGGGCTGATTTCTGAAGCACTGTGGCACTCGATTTATCAATTTGCATTCCATATTTAGCTAGTGCACACGATCAACATAACTCCCACAGGAAGAAAAGAATGCTAAAGGAGTTGTGCAGTAGTGAGCACAGAGACCATCTATCCTGCAGGGAACACGCAAGGCATTACATTATAAATTGATCAAGGCAGAATGTAGTTGTCAACAACTGACATGCAATTGGTTTAGAGCAACAGCAGCATGACATTAAATATCCTGACATGTGCTATTTAAGTCTGGTGAACAATGGAATCTTACTTCTTTTGATCAGGCAGCCTTGTGGGGCCCCCCTCCAAGGTGGCAGCGTGGGGTACATTGACCCACTCAGCAGAATTCTCTTCCATGATCAAGCGCACTTCAGCAGTTAACAGCAAAATGGTTGTGCTGGCTTCTTGGAGCACCATTGCCCTGCATCAAAACTATGTTTTGCAGCTACAAAATTATGGCTGCACCATCTTGCCAAACAACTATTGGGCAAGCTAGCTGGAATAGAGAGCACACTGAGGAAGGCCACTAGTATGTGTTTTTGTCTGCACCAAAAGAAGCAAATTGAAAAGCAATGCTGCTCTGCTGCTTGCAAAAGGTTCCCATTGAAAAGGATGCTGTCCTGATTCTATTTTCATATATTCAACATCACATTGCTTTTATCAATGAGGCCTGCCATGCCCATCCATATCCAGATTGTGCTCTAGCAGAAGAGAGCATTATCCCTGCATGACAGGCTGTGCCAGGCCAGAACTGGTAAATTAACAGAAGCTTTACTTTTAGCTGCATGGGAAAACGCTTGTCTTTTGGGTTTCAAAATGTCAAGAATCAATGCTTCAAAGAAACCCTAGCTTTATGGGCTATGTCAATTTCAGTGAACAGGTGTCGTGAACAAACTGCTGTATAAAAGAAACTGGCTGGGGCTGCCAAAACAATATTGTGAATTCAGATGGAAGAGAAAAAACAAATTTGAGAGAGAAATCTCAGCAGCATTAACCATGTGTCAAAATGGGCATTTGCAAACCAAAAAAGAAAAGCCTGTTTTAAAAGTACAATGTTGAATAACAACTTTTCCTTGCCCAGTAATGTAAAGGGGGTTTTGCTCGGAAACATATATGGGATGCGTTATTTCAACAGGCTTGCTTCTGGTTCAGACAAAAATAAAAGAAAGAAACAAAGACATGGGCTGTCTTCTGAAACTAGCCAAACAGGTTCTGCTTGGGGGTTGCTAGCAACAGGAGGAGCTACAATAGATCTGGGACACATGCGTGATCATTTCTACCTTTGAAAACTTTGAGTAGACCAAAAGTACTAAACATCCCATGCCCATCAGACTTTTGTCTGGGCAGAGGCCTTTTACAATAGAGATTCTGGGACACATGCATGTGAAATAGGAAATCACGCATCCTTGCAACTTTTACTGGGAGCTTCAAAGCCAACTCAAGAGCAGACTTGTAAGCTATGACCTTATTTGGGAGACAATGCTGACCATTTTTTTCAAAATACTATTTTATTAATAAACGTTTAAGACTTTTATCTCTGCAACAGGACTTCGCAGCAAGGTAAAACGTTAACAGTTTAAATGTAATTTTTGTGGTTTTTAAACAAGAGGTGGTAGCCTTCACTGCCATATTGGCAACAGAAATGGCAGAGAATTGGATTTTCTGAGGAAAGTGTACGTGATGCCACTTTGAAATTCAATACCTACATGCCTTATGATAATTTATACCCATGTATACAGTTATAGAATTTTAGGTCGAATAGGTATCACTGAAAATGAAGAAAAAATATTAGATGGACGAAACAAAGTCTTACAAACTAGAGAGTTGGACTGTCATGCTCTGCGTAAAATATGTAATATGTCTAGGTAATTTGTAAAAATGCCACAATTGCGTAAATGTGTGATTTATGTGAAGATTGATTTTAGCTAAAGTAACCGTGGGATGATCCTATGCATTGTAAAGCCATGTCATGAAGCTGATGTCATGTCCCTAAAAATCCAACCATCTTACAGCAAGGCGGTAACAATCACCCCTGACCAATCCAGTTGTTTAGAGGCGTGCCCAGCTAAGCCTGCCCCACCATATAATCCTATGATGTCACCATGCCTTATAAATTAGGGCGGCTGACAGAACTCTCGACACAGACTCTCTCCAGAATTTCCCGCCCTGCATATCCTGATCTTCTACATTCATCTTGCCAGATTCCAGATCCTACTGCCAGGCCAAAGCATAGCTGACCCTATCTCAGCAAGGCCTAGATCCAGAAATCCCTCTAAAAACCCCAAGAACAAAGGGGAAAAGCTGTGGTACCCTTTTGGGAAGCATCCTGTGACCAGACCGGCTTTTTGCCCACTAACTGCATGCCCCCTGTACCCCTGCCATCCAGCTGTACTTGCTATCCAGTGACCAGGCAGGCCCAGCAATTGTTCTGCCAGGAGAGTCTGCTGCTACCTGGTGAATCGAGCTTTGGTGTCCAGGACCCGTTTGACTGTTCCTAATCCCAAATTCAAGAGCGTATTGTGAGTATTCCCCATTCCATAGCAACATAGCCTACCCCATATTGACCCTTTTTCTTGGTTCCAATCTCTAGCAATCCTATCCATGCCTTGGTAATTTGTTCAACTGTCAGAATTCTTTGTGCATCCTGTCCTTGATTCATAGTGCTAGTGCCATACTTTCATTCACCCCATCTTGTAATGCCGTAGTAATATTTGGAATAATGTAAGTAATTTCCACATAAAGAGAAACGCCGGTCGTGGAGCGGGTTAATCCAGCCGCTTAACCTGTTTCATGGGCAGCGCTATCTTCTTGATAATCTAGTACAAGTCAACTTTGTCTTTTTCTTTCCAAACTGATTTTCTCTCTTTAACGGCTTTATTTTTCCAAAACCGAACCTCCTTTTATCTTGCAAATCTCATTCAATTTTTCAGCTTTAACCATCCTTTCACTTCTATGTTGTCCCTGTGATGTGCATCTATTCCCAAGCCCAAAAACTGCATTCCAGTTTGGAGCAGTTCACCCGTTTTTCTTAAAAAACGTTTTTGATATTTAAAACTGCAATTGAGAAACATGCAATTTTCCAACGTGTGATTTGGCACCATCGTGTTCTTACTGTCAACTTGCTTTTGTACTGTATGCCTTTTGTTGATACCTTGCCTTGTGGTTGCTAGTGTTTATACATTCCAGCTATTGTGAGAAAACATATTTGCCTTATTGATTTAACCACACATATAATTAAGTATTTGTTAAAATCTGAGTGTCATTTTAGGCCATTGCAAAGGGTTTATTTTGTGAGGGTAGGTCAGATTCTGATTCTGTTTGCTGCCTTATATCCCTGACTACCTGCTGCCTCTTTCTATCCACTCAGAATGCGATTAATTGTGGGTTGAGGGAACATTGCAGGGGATAACCTTAACTTGGGTGCTATCTATCCTAAGTGTATTTCTTCAGTTTCCATTGTAATTATCACCCCATTGGTGAATGCTGACCAATATTAAGATTTGTGTGGTTTCTTTGAATTTAAAAATAAATAAATATTCCATTCCCACCAACCGGCCTGGTTCATGGGACATTGTGACCCGGTGTATTTGTAAAAGGGGGTGTGAGAGGGCTTGTGTGCCACCTCAAATTGAATTAATAGAAAATAAAGACAAAGCATTCCAATTGTGCGCTACATCCAAGGCTAGGGGCAAGGGTCCTAGTCCGATGTGTGTCACCCGATTGAAATCCTTAACAGGGGCAAGTGCCCCTTTCACCCTCCCATAAAACTTCTCGGCTCCCAACTCCCAGTCCCCTGTGTTTTCTTCAGTAAAAAATCAAATACGGACCTGCTGTCTCACTGCACTACATCTCACTCACAAAGCAGACATGAAGGCACTATTTTTGTTTTAAGTTTCCTTTTCATGGCATCTATTTTGTATTGGGCTGTTTTTTCTTTGATGGAACATTGTTTTCTCCCAAGTGATTTTTCTTCCAAGAAAAGCTTTTGGAAAACGACCATTAGACCCCGGACATTCTGCCAGGGGCTATTGGCCATGTATTCCACAGGGCAGAATGTTCCAGCAGGCAGCAGCTGCCAGCCCTTGGTAATGACACTCGCTTTGCTTAGACCGGTACCTCAGGCTGGCGTGCTGTTACCAGCCAATACAAAGTGCTCGTGCCACGGTAACTGTCCCACAATGCAATTGCACGACTGGCAAAAATCCGTACTTATATTTTTTATTTGTATTTATTTTTATTTATTGCATTTGTTATATGGCCAAACCCTTGGGTGCCACGGCGTAGTTACAGACAGCTTTGTAAAAATTGGATACGGTTAAAATGAATACAATTACAGTTACAATTGTTGAACGTGTCCAACTTGTCAATGATCACTGACTTTCTTTCTAAAATGCACTTTACAGGAAGGTCAGAAGTTAACTTAACTTTGGTGTAGCCACTTACCACAGCACACTATTTAGTCTTGGGATGTTGTAGTTCTAGAGGTGGATTATGCACCCCTAGCAAGGGGCGCCCACTGCTTCTACAAGTAGAGCATTTTGCCCTCTCTATGGAAGAGGTAGGGAGGGCAAACGTAAATGATACTTCTAGAGCGGCCAATGGCCCCAGTGGCTCTTCAGCTGGCAGAGACCTGATATCCAGCACCACTTAGCACACTGGCATGTGTCCCATATTTATAATGTGAGAATCTGACATCAGCACCCTAGGCAGAGGCACTAGGCAGTAAGGAAGCTCAGATCCGGGCTGGACGCCCTGTTATAAGCCTGCATTCAGCACTGGCGATTGGGCCGGCTCTCTAGCCGTATCTACGATCCGGCACCAGATGTGTAGCCGGATCTCCGGATGGTGCCCACGAGCAAACTGTAACTTCCATGGGTGACCCTGTGCAAGGGGTCACAAGAGGAAGTTACAGTCCTCAGCCTCAACCCGGTTTATTTATTTATGCAATGCTTGTCGGATCCATGGACCCAGATTATTTATTTATTCATGCAATGTTTGTCGGATACTTGTATCCGACAAACATTGCATGAATAAATAAATATAAAGGTATCCGACAAACATTGCATGAATAAATAAATACCCAAATTAACATTGCAACTATCCCACACGATGCGGCCACCCAACTTCTTTCAGAGGAGAGCTGCAGGAGCTGTGCAGGGTGGGGTTTGGGTAAAAGAAAATCTTGCTTATGGCATACAGAAATCACCCTGTTTGAATAATACCCAAGGGGGACTTTATTTTATAAAAGGGGATGCAAATTGTGCATTTTAAAGAATATTTACTCTGCAACATTGGTCAAAACTATTATCCGCATAGTGAAGTAACTCATCACCAGTGCCATGGAAGTGGTTTAAAGTGGAATTGATATATAGTTTGGAAAAGAAGCGGCATGAACGAAATAGTGCCGTTTTGAACTATTTTGGACATTTCCCTTGATCGGAGGTCAACTGCCAGCGTCGCCCCCCTAAACCCTGCCCCTGGTACAGCCCCTCCAAACCCCCGCCCTTGTGGTATCCCTCACCAATTTGTTTCCATTCACACCACTGCCTGCATTCCGAGCTTCCCAACAGCTGCGTTCACCTGACCCCCCGCCCCAGCCACACACACCGCCTTTAGCCTCTTCACAAAATAGCACACTGGTGCTAAAGGCTACACATAATATTGTAAAAATGAATCACTTTGTGCATGCAGCTTTACATTCAGGGTGTCTGCTTTCAATGTTGATTATGTCCTGGTAATCAACATTGAAAATGGACTCCCACGAAAGTAACATTGCAGGAACAAAGAAAAGTGAATCTCTTTTTTAAAAATGTTTTGTGTAGCCTTTAGTGTGCTTGCTTGCATATGCTAATGGCGATATAACCCTTGTGTGGGCCGACCCTGCCAGTAACAGCATTGCAAAGGTAGAGGGAACACAGGGGTGGACGCCATCCACTAACTTTTTTAAGATGGTGGATGCTCTGTGTTTATGGAATGAAAACAAAAATTGTTGCCCGCAGATAAAGTAGATATTACCACAGCGAGTATTCAAACCCGGGTCGTGCAGCTGCCAAACAATAGACTTACCTGTAAGTCCACTCAAGTCGTCTATCAAGGAACTGTAACATGACTCATATTGATATCCTGTTATACAGGACGTGTTTCGTTGGTGGGTCTTAGATCTAAACGGTGCCTTCATTTTGTAATTGGCCAGCAATGCAATAGGAAAATATATTCTATTGGCAACTGTTTTGTTTGTCCTGTGCACTTCCTTAACAAGTTGAAGGAAATGTGCATATTTATATTACGGAAATGTTCACTTCCAATGACGTGAAATCCAAATGGGAGCATTAGAATACTCACACTTTTTTTTGGGCTCGAGATGGGAGCACCAATCTCTCCACTTCGGGTCTTACTTGGATTGCAGGCCATTACTGAGTTATATCGCCCCAGTAAAGGCCCCAGAATTCTAACAGCTGTTTGCTGAAAAGGCATTATTGGCTGCAATTGTCACAAATGACATGGAAACACTTAAGAGGTATTGGAGTGGGTAAGGACCTGGGTCACATAGGCACTGGATTAGTAAAGGGTTAGCTAGATATTGCTATCTGGTTTTGAAAGAACATTCAGAGGAGTCTTGTCTCTTAGTGTTGTGGTGATTTTAATACACACATCAGCTGACACGTGTTTCGACTCACCTGGGTCTTTTTTAAAGGCGTGCGTAGGATGAGTGTAACCATCTATGTAGGTATGGAGCTCCTCGTTAGTAGCCCATGTTCAATAGCAGCTGTGGCGCCTGGAGGGACTCTGTATAAAGATGAGTGGTCTCAGCGATCTTTCGATGAAAGACACCACCAGTCACGACAGGAGATCCTCACCCAGGGAAGGCGCTCAGTCAATCAGGTGGCTGGAAATGTGGGTGAAATCACAGTGTGACGCCTGCTATTTGCAGTCCCCGGAGGCCCTTCCATGGGCCATCTTGATTGTGGGAAGGCAACAGGGAGCCTCTCCCTGTTGCCTCCCTACAACCCCAGCCTCCCCAAAGACAATCCTGCTCCATTTCCCCACCCCCTGCCTCCCTCCCCACATACCTGCTGGAACAGAGTTTTGTGCAACAGTCCCGGCACTGCTCCCGCCCACAGCCGCCATGGAAAGATTCCTATGGCAGCGGTCATCTTGTTTTATGTTATATTTTTACAGGAGATTGGGCAATATGCACAGAGCGCATCGCCCATAGAAAACCCATCAAAGATATGTTTTGCTCCCCAGGCAAACCCCGGGTGTGAATAGCAATCGCCCTTGTTCTGGGTGACTGTACAGGGCTGGTAATGCCCCTGAGCCCTCTTTGAGGGCTTGTACGCTCCCCTGAGCGGGAGTGATTGCTCCATTTTCTTTCTAATCAATAACCACCTATTTGCTCTGTTGATTTCGGAAAACAGCTAACATTGACTGTAGAAATGTGTATTGCACAGCAACGGTTTCGTACATCGCTCTCAACAAGACCCATTCCAGATGAGTCTAGCCCGTCCAGGCCGGTTTTTTTCTTTGCCTCCGGCCACTTGTAGCCCTTTTTAACAGAAAATTCAAAACCACTGCCACCAGAATTTAAAGGATAAAACAGGACTGTATCGACTACATCCACATGACATCGGTCTAGATGAGATCGCTGAAAGGTGGGTCGGTCTGTTTATTCTTATCTAATGTCTGACATATTTTGTTGTTGCCCAAGATGCTCAGGTGTACTATCATCACAGCGGACTTTCTACATCTTTGTCCACCATTTGATCGATTCTAGAAGAACTGTCCATAAAAAAGAATCTCCCCAGCTGCCAATGCATTTTCCTTCACCCTTTGGAGCTCACCCTAGAACTCCTCATAGTTCGAACAATCATGTGCGTGCTCACCCTCTGCCCGTGATCTCGATACAAACATGGCAGGATTAATTATTCTGCATCTGACGATTTTAATCTCCAGATTTGCCATTTATTTAACACTGAAACATGTGACTCGTGGCCATTTACACTTGCCCGTCTCAACGCCAATGAAATCGGCAGTTCACACATAAGGAAGTAAAAGAAAGTGAAATAAGAAAAAAGTGTTGAATTAGAGTTAGTTTGAATCTAAAAACACAAGTGCACACACATGGGATGGTTGTTTAGGCACTTCCCAAAGGGTATTTCTGAGTCCTTCTGTAAAATGTAAATCCCTGCTCTCCGACACGGGACCCTTAAGCGCCTGCTTTCTGTGCAGCAGTTGATCTGAGTGCGGACAGGCTCTGCTAAACAGCAATTCTATTTTCCTTATTGAGATAACTTTTCCGCGCTCAGGGAGATAGCAGCGGCAGCAGTGCACTCTGGCAGAAAATTAGCAGGCACAGCAGAGCCAGAGTGTTTTGGAAGGTCAAATATGTTGACCTCTGTCTGTTGCACTGGATAGGGAAACGAACTGGAGCTGCTTCTCGAGGTCTCCCTTTTTTAAAGTGACAATGTCTTCTGTATTGGTGTGAAGCATAATAGCCAGGGGCACAGCTTGGTCAGTATTATTGGGATTGGGTGTGAGTAGAGAGAGTGGGGGTAGGGTGGGTGGATGTGGAGAGAGTGAATGAAGAGTGGGCGGTGGCCGAGCGAGTGGAGATTGGGGTGGTGAGTGGGGGTAGAGAGAGTGGAGGCAGGGTGAGTGGCGGTAAAGACAATGGGGGTAGGGTAGGTGTGAGCGGGTAGAGAGAGTGGGTCAGGGTGAGGGTTGAGTGGGGCTAGAGTGGGGCTAGGGTGGGTGGGGCTAAGCAGAGTGGGGGTGGGGGTGGGTGGGGGATCAGAAGAGAGAGTGGAGGTAGGGTCAGTGGGTGTATAGAGAGTGGAGGTAGGGTGGGTGGGTGAAGAGAGAGTGGAGGTAAGGTGGGTGGGTGGTAGGGAGAGTGGGGGAGGGAGTTAGGGGGAGTAGAGAGAGTGGGAAGGATGGGAAGGGGGAGTAGAGAGTGGAGGGAGGGTAGGTGGTTGTAGATATAATGGAGGGATTGATCGGTGGGGAATGAGAGAGTGGGGGTTGGGTGGGTGGGGCTAAGCAGAGTGGGGGTGGGTGGGGGATCAGAAGAGAGAGTGGAGGTAGGGTCAGTGGGTGTATAGAGAGTGGAGGTAGGGTGGGTGGGCGAAGAGAGAGTGGAGGTAAGGTGGGTGGGTGGTAGGCAGAGTGGGGGAGGGAGTTAGGGGGAGTAGAGAGAGTGGGAAGGATGGGAAGGGGGAGTAGAGAGTGGAGGGAGGGTGGGTGGTTGTAGATATAATGGAGGGATTGATGGGTGGGGAATGAGAGAGTGGGGGTAGGGTGGATGGTGGTAGAGAGAGGAAGGTAGGGTGAGTGGAGATAGGGTGGTTGGGGGTAGAGAAATGAGGGTCTTGCTTGTGATTTAGAGAGAGTGGAGGTAGGGCAGGTAGAGAGAGTGGGGCATTTGGGGTGGGAGTAGAGAGAGAGGGGGTATGGTGGGTGGTGGTAGGGTGGATGGCTGGGGTAGAGAGTGTGAGGGTAGAGTGGGTAGGTGGGGGTAGAGAAAGTGGGAATAGGGTGGGTTTGTGGGGTAGAGAGGGGGGTAGAGTGGGTTGGTGCAGTAGAGAGAGAGTAAGGATACAATGGGTGGGGTAGAGAGTGTGGGGGTAGGGTGGATGGGGATCGAGAGAGTGGCAGTAGAGAGTGTGGGGTTGGGTGTCTGGGTGTAGAGAGAGTTGGGATATTAGAGAGAGTGGGATTAGGGTGGGTAGTTTGGATAGAGTGAGCGGCAATAGGGTGGGCAGTTAGGGGTAGAGAAGGTGAGGTTGGGGTGGGTGGGGGTATAGAGGGTGGGGGTAGGGTGGGTGGGTGTAGAGAGGGGGTGGTTAGGGTGGGACTAGAGAGAGTGGGGGTAGAGTGGGTGAGGTAGAGGGAGTGGGGGTAGAGTGGGTGGTTGGAGGTAGAGTGGTGGGCAGGGGTAGAGAGTGGGTGTAGGGTAGGGGGGTGGGGAAGTGAGAGTGGGGGTAGGATGGATGGGGTTTGTAAAGAGAGTGGGGGGAGGGTGGGTGGATGTAGAGTTCCATGCCATGGCATTGCCGGTTGCTATGCCAACCAGATATTCTCAGTTTAGACCCTCCATTCCCTCTCTCTCTTCTGTAACAATGGTTTCGGGAATTTTTTGTCTATCATATAATTGCAGCGCTCTCAACTTCAATCAGCTGTTCCATGGCTAGATAACTGCACATATACTCAGGATACTCGCTTCACCTTCTAGCGCAGCGCCCCCATATTAGTTGACTGAATCCCATAGCAAATTTGGTTTTCATGGCAACAATCCATATTCAAAGACGTAGCAAATTACACGGCATATCACACTCAACACGAAAACAGATACAAAATACATAGGCCCTGGACTAGTCATCTTTCCCAAAAATCGTCATTTGCCTGCAACCGTAAATATATCGGGCCTGATTCATGGAACGTTTTCCTATGGGATTGCCTAGTATCATGAAATGTCCTTCACCTGCAATGCAGTGCAATGTTTATCATGAATGTTCACTGTATGGTCTGTCGAACTCCCAGGCAACCGAAAGCGCTTCGAGGCCTTGACAATGGCAGTTATGCAGCATAACAAAGCATAATGTGCACCCCCAGAAGTCTACCTCAGCAGGTAATGGTTCAAGCAACAGTCTGTGTGGCCAAATTTGCCAAATTAAGGGCTGTGGGGCTAGGGTGACCAGACGTCCCGGTTTAGCCGGGACAGGGACCTCTGTCCCCTGCCCCGAGAGTTTTTAGGTTTTAAAAACCCTGTTCCGATTTTGGGCAAGGGGAGAGTGACAGTGCCGTTTTATTTTTGTTTATCACAAACCATTATCAACTATATAAACAGTATTAGGTGTTAAGAATGTTGTCATTTTAGGATGGGTTTGAACCCCCAACTTTGCAGGTACATCCTTATGCATTAACCGCTTGCACCACAAAGACAGGGTGAGACGAAAGTACATAGCAAGATATGTAATATCAAAGAGAGCAAAAGCACCGTTGTTATTAATGTTTGCACGCTTTTTTTTACTGTTTTATAGTTGAGATGCTCAACATTTTGACACTAATATAACGGTCAAGTTCATTGTACAAATATAACATTAAAATACATAATTCACTCATTATCATGCTTGGTATTTACGTGCTTTTATCAACACTGAAAGCCACACAATTTCTATGCATATACTATGGCAATAGGGGCGGGGAGAAGGTCTGGTTAGAGAGTCCTTTTTTTATGTTGTTTGCGGTGCCGTTTTTTTGTCTTGAAAACTGGTCACCCTATGTTAGGGTTATAACTAGTGTAAACTTCTGATTCTGGCTTCATCATATTTATTTGAACAACAAAGATTCGGATTTCTTTCCAACTGCGCAGTAGGTTGGGTGACAGGGACGTTTAATAAACGGACAGGGAGGAACCCGACTCAGGTAGTCAGGTTGTCTTTCTTCCAGTTTGCTGGCTTGTTTTGCATTGGGTATTTTATATCACGGCCGCTTGCATGGAACAAGGTTTCGTACGACTGGAATCAAGAAAGGCTGAACATAGGGCTCAGGCCGGCACATTTTGGGCCATTGGCGAGTGAAGAGTAGCAAAGCATGGCGGAAGTTAGAGGTTTCAAAGGCGAAACGCTACAGTGGAGGGGCCTTCATGTCTTCCTTTGTTGTATGTCGAAGAGGGCAGTTACCAGCTCCGTCATGCGTGAAATCCAGGTAGTCAGGAAACCGGAATCACTTTCTGAGGGTACGAATTCCTCAGGTGTTGTATACACCTTAAAGTGATGGAGGTTTTTTAAAATGTGTTCTTCTTTCTGTTGGCATTGATGGAAGATTCTGTAGAATGGGTGCTGTTTTCAACAACCATTCTATGCCAAAACGTGCTACGTCGCATCATTTGTTCATGGCACCGGCCACATAGTATGGTTTTTGGTGAGGCCAAGGTAGGGGCTATTGGCATACACCAAGCAGGAGGAACCCAGCAGGAAAAAAAGCTGAAAAAGATGAATCGCCCACTTCTCCGTTGAACTCTGGGTGGAGAAGCAGAAGACCATAGAACCCAGCGGAGTCTTCTTGATGGCAGGCTAACACTAAGTGCAGCCGAGCAGGGATTTACCACTGTACTAGTGTAGCAGAGGCGCACTGACCATCATGTCCAACTCCTGCTGTCATGCTGGATCACCACTGCACTAGTGCTGTATAATCCTATAACTAACCCCCTCCTTACTGGCCCACACATCCCCGATCTTATCCCTGGCCAGCCCAACCCATACACAGTGCAGCAGCCCAGCTGATACTACTTTACCAGGCCCCCCGATCTCTGAAGTAACCCCTAGAACATTCTACTCCTCACTCACCAATCACCATCCACCACACCGCAGCCCACTCTGCACGCCCACAGCCCATCCATCCTCACTGGGTGAAACGTGTTAGCAAGCAACCGAGTGGGATCACACCGCTGGTGGTTACGCTCTTGCAGCACAGACCCCCTCTGCCCTAAGGCGACTCACTAAGAAAGTTACCAGCACTGGTGCTTCTGATCCGCATGCATAAACATGAAAGGTTTCACATGTTGCCTCTCCCTTGCCCATTCCCCACCAGCATTAACCCTTTCCCCTCTCTTACAGAGCGTGGCCCCAAGAGGGAAGTCCCGCTGTACAAGACCCGGCCACATTACCTTACATTGCTGGTAGAAAGGGAAGAGTAAGGAAAAGATTAGGGGCCTCATCACGAGTCTGGCGGTAACCCTTAAATCCGGCGGTAGCGCTGTCAGGGCTTTGGCGGATTTCTCCCCAGCTCTGAGCTGGCGGGAAATTTGCGCTCATACCGCCGGCGGGAAATCCGCCAACGGTATGAGTGCGAAAATTCCCCAGTGAGCCCAATGGGGAATGGGGCATTCCCGAATGGGCTCAATGGGGAATGGGGATTTCCAAATCTGCCAAACCTGTCATCTGGCGCTAATAGCGCCGGTGGGTTTGCCGGCAGGGCAGATAGCGCCAGCGCTATTAGCGCCGGCGTTACCGCCCAACTCGTGATGAGGCCCTAGGTCTAGAAACTAAATAGCTGACTGTGCTCCCAGGCAACATGGACTCAAAACTTGGCTCAAAATGTGGCTCTTCTCACTTGATGCATTGTCAATGACTACGTTAAAATGTTTTCTGTTTTTGCAATCCACGCCTTCTGTTGCTAGCCCCTTGATGCCTCTGGGTTTGGTGCATTATACAAATGAAAAAATAAATAAATAATAAAATGAATAAAATAAACCTATCTTCCCCATCTGACTCTGTGCCTCAATTTGCTCAGTGACTCTTCGAATTTGGCTGGCACCAGTGCTTAGTGCTACATAACACACTGAAGAAGGATAGGGGCCGCACATTCTGGTCTGAGGCTTCCCTTTACTTCCTGTGCAGCACAGGTTTCATCTACCAGCGAGAAGACTGCTCAGTTCCCCTGCTCATCGTTCTTAATGCATATGATAGCCTAGTCAATTATTCAATGCAGGAACGTTTGATCGGCTAGCCTGTTCAATAGTCAGGAAATGGGAATGCAAGAAAGCACCTCAGTGGTTTATGGGTAGACTGTGCGTCTCACAATTTGGGGGTGTTTCCATTTGCAACCTGAAAGACAAAGAACAAACCTGCCATTGTTTCAGGTGAACATGTTGGGGCACATGGATCTTCTTGAGGAAAGCCCATCTTCACATTGTGTTATGACTTATCTTTTACCCCTAACAGCAGCAGCATCCGTTCAGTGCATGAGTGAGACGGTAAGAAGATGAAGGCCATTGGGGCCTCTCTGGGGTGGTCTGCCAAGCAGGCTAGAGCCAGGCCATGATCTTTGGGAGTGAAGGTCTGGGCTCTCTGGTTCGGAGGGTGCCGTGGCCTGTACCTTAGCTTCTCAGAGGAGGGGTCCTCCCTTGCACATTGACGCCTTGGGCCCCGGAACACAGAGGTGCCTCGTGGGATGTGCGCGAGGATGGCAGGCGTGAAGTTTGCAGTATCTAAGCTCTCTCTACCTGTGACCCTTTCTATTACTTCCTTTGATGCTATTCATTCTGAAAGGAAGAGTCATGCTCGGACAACAAAATTGCCAAAAAAAGTGGTGCCTCTGGATATATTTTTGGGGAAATTATGGAAAATTATTCAATTAAAATCATATTGTGCAATTAGCTTCCCAGTTCAACAAGTCATCAAACATGCCACAACTTTCCCCGAAAACTGACCATGACTGGCTTGTTAGGCTGCCCCTTTGGGCGTTACCCCCGGTGCCCTTTTGGCCAGTCCAAGCCTGCTGCTGGCACAGTGTTTCCACTGAGTTTCTCATTTTTTTGTGCAGTATGTTTGGGTCGCGGAAGAAGTGTTTTGAGACTTTTCTTGTTACTTGAGTCTGATGCTTCCACAATTGTCAACATGATTGGCTGGTAAAGTTTCACTGGAGTTACCCCGAAAGCAGTGCAGGACCTGACATTGCCCATTGCATTAGGTCCACCGCAATTTGGCCGTGCCTAGGTGAGGACATCATTGCCTGCCATTTGACACAGAGCATTTCTCACTATCACGCATTCCAGAGGATCAGGCTTTGGGAAAGTGTGAAAAGCAGGACTTAAAACATATTGCCACCTCAACATGTTTGGCATGAGAAGACACTGCGCTCGGATTACTAATTCTTGTTTGTACTCAAGATGGTCTGCCTCTGCCAACGAACCCTGCAGTCAGGAAATTCAATAGCATTTACTCATTCATTTGGGATTTGTATAGTGCTACAAGTCACCTGAGAGCAGCCTCGGTGCACTAAAAGGGTGTTGGAGGGGTTACAGCGAGGAGTCCAGAAGAACAATGAGTGGGTCATACTTGGCCTGTTGGCCACTATGATGGAAGGAGCAGTTTGCTGTCACGGGAAGTTCGAAAAGCGCACAAATGAAGCAGCGACAGCAGCCTTGAGGAGGGAGGAGTCCAAAGAGAGCCAACATTTGCAGATGTGGCATGAGAGCCAATCTTGCACACCTGACCGGTGAGGAGCATCAGTGATAGGCAATGCGTTTACAGAGAGCATACCCATCCAACTGGGATATCGTCACAGCATGCCGTAGAAAGAGGAGTGGATTCACACCCCTCTGGGATTTGAGGAAGATGGTCTCAGGCGGCCGGTGTCTCAAAAGGGCTTTCGACAGAGTGCACCAAACCGCACATCGCTCAGAACTAGCTGAGCGGATGTTGAGTGCATTCAGCTCTGGCGATCTCATGCGGCTGGTAGACTAATCGAGTTGAAAAGTAAGGCTTTGAATGTTGGTGCAATGGAGTCTTGATGCCACAGTTCAACGGTAAGATGAGAATCCAGCATTTTGGACTGTGTCTTTTGCAAAACGTTTTCTAAGCACGCCAGGTGTAAATGCTGTTGCAGTGTCTTAGTCTTTATGGGGCAACTGGGAGGACTAGGCTGATCTTGAATTAAAGAAAGGAAAGTATATATTTGAGCTCGCGTAGGTGGGCAAAACTGTTTTGGGCAAACATGATCACTTTTGGCAACTAAGCAGATGTCTCCTACAAGTAATACTGCCATGTTTCGGACAGTCTAGTTTGGCATATGGGGCGGTCCTATAGATGGGCATATGGGTCATGGTTGTAAATGAATGCCGGTGGAGAGGGCGCTAGGTTGATAGAGGCTATGAGAAAGATCCAAGTCAACATTGTGTCCATTGAGGGGCACACTCTGTTTATGTGCATCCATTGTTGAACTTGGATTGGGCAATTTTCATTCTGGTGGCAATCCCTTGATATTTAGTCCAATTTCAGATGAAAATGGGCATCGACTGAATATATGTGGAAGTCTGTGTTGTGGGACTTTATGATACAGACATACCGTGCAGCCTGTCATATGAAGGGAACACTCGCAAGAGGATTCTTATTAAGGGGAAGGATACACCTTGAAATTCAGCAGATGTGATGATCATTGTAACTCAGCATCCCCCCAGGATCTAATGATGTGTTATTTATATAGCGCTTGTGTCTAAGCGCTTTACCTAGAACACATATACATACAATATCACCCAACTGGAGTTAGTACTCATTTACTGACCTCGGAAGGATGAAAGGCTGAGTTGACCTTGCCGGGATTCAAATCTGCAACGTGCTGATCATACACAGATCACAGCAGCGACTGTGAAACCCACAGAGCTATCGTGCCAGCCCCTAATGTTGTTTGTCATTGAGAATCCCATCTTTTATGTATGCGCTCATGGGCTTTGCAACAGGGGGGGACAGCATTAAGATGAACATCACCTGACATATCTGCTGAATTTCAAAGGTTTTGCTGCATTAACTCTGATCACCTTACCTGTCCCTTAACTAAAGTTCTTTCAGTGAATTGTAAGGATTTTGTTATACTATAGTTTTTTCAAGGGCCACTTTACGATTGAGTAGCCGTGGCTTTTGGGGCTTTTGGCTGTGGCCACTGTACATGTTCCACCTTTACGTTTCCTTGCCCCCCACTGGCCATGGCCTTTGGCCCTGGACAGTGAGCACAGCCTGTATATTTTAAAACACTAGGTTTCTTTCAAGCCCAGTAGTCACTGACTTTGGCGGTGGCTACTTTACATATTACACCAATAGGTTTCCTTGGGGCTCACTAGCCATGGCTTTCAGCCGTGGCCACTATAAATGTTGGACCAATAGGTTCCTTTAGGGCCCACTAGCCATGGACTTATGCTATGGTCACTGCACAAGTTGCACCAATAGGTTTCTTTAGGGCCAACTGGTGAGGGCCACTGCCACAAACACCCTGTTTCCCCCTGCCTAGTAGTAGATGTGATCACAACAGATGTCCCCATTTATTTATTTTCCACATTTTCCATTCTCCCGATAATTACCACGGTAAGCTCATGGGTTTCACATGGCAATTACCACAATAACACTCCTGTGATGCATTTTTGTTTCCGAGTGTGTCTTCCGTTAATACCGGGGTAATCTCTTGTGATTCCACTGAAGTTCCCCCAATAATGCGAAAACATCCGAACTGTAATCGGCTCCCCAGACCATCCCCAACTTCATATGATGTCTTCTTCCTCTTCCCACCTCTAGCTTGATGCGATTTCAACCTTTTTCCTCCTACAAATGTTTGCACTTTCCGTTTTCACATTCCCCTGATATTACTGCAGTAATCACTTGAATCGAGCAAAAATAAAATGGCAGATTTTCATTTCTGAAAACCTTCTCTACCACAAAGCACCATGGGAGATATAGCTATAATTTTGGGAGAAGGTGGGCACCCATTTCCCTGTTGAATATTTAAAAAGTTACTGTCTCTACCACAAAGCACCATGGGAGATGTAGCTATAATTTTGGGAGAAGGTGGGCACCCATTTCCCTGTTGAATATTAAAAAAAATTCTGGACAGAATAAGCCCAGATAGTCCCGAATATCAAGCCAACGCTTCGTGCCCAAGTGGTTTCTTATTTGGTCGAATTCCGTCTAGCGTTTTTGATTTTTTCTCTATGGGAAAATAAATGGGAGTAGGCAGAAAGCAGTGTTTCTTTGCTCTCCTAGTAACTTTTTCATTTCTGGGGATTGGGGGGTGGGTGCCCAGGACAAACCTTTTGCAAAATATCATCCAAATCTGTCCTGCAAATCAAAATGTATTAGCAATTCAATTTTCGGGTTTCCTATGGCACTAGCTTAAGACCTACACTATGGTGCAGCATATATCTTTATAAGGTATTTATAACACACTTTACATAGCTTGGAATACAAATAGCACAATACAGAATTGGATTCCATAAAGGAAGGTTTTTTTTTTTAGAGCTGGAGCAAGGTGGTCGAAAATGGGCTGCCTACCTCATGCTCTCTTGCACACAGTGCTATTTGAGGAATTCCTTAAACAGCAGGGTATTTAGTTCTTCAAATCTGCAAATCTCAAATACAAGACAAAGACTTTCAGATCTGCAATTCAACTAGTAGAAAATGACACCTCCTTTGATGAGCTCCAACTATCAAGTCTAGCTCAGTGTTGTGGACAAGTTTCGACATAACATACTATTTGTATTGCACCACGTATTCTTCAGGCACATCTATCATGTCTGCTCTGCAAGAGACCTGGATCAAAATGCTATAGTAAGCATGAATGGCAATAATTATGTGCAGAAATTGGCAATACTTGGGAGAATTAGAAAAAAATAAAAGGAAAATGGTACAATTTAGAATACATTTTATAAATAGAACTTAACCTAAAAAAAATAGCCTTCCTGTATTTGAGACTTGTAGATTTGAATATGTATGTTAGGATGTTTTTCATTGTTGTTTTTATTTACTTTTTTCAATTATGTTCTGTCATTTTTGTATTTGTTTCATTTGGTCTGTTGGTTTGTTTCTTTGAATTTGGGATTGGTTTAGAGATTGTGTATTGAAATAAAACTAAAATGTTCCACATCCTAATGACATGTTTTCCATACATTTATGAGAACTGGACTATTTGCTAGAGAAAATCATCAGATTAAGCACATTAATTATTCTTTTGAAAATCTTGTTATGACCTTTCCTCGGTTGGAAGGTCTGTAGCTGGGCGATAGGTGAACAGGACGTCTGGGTCTAGATCTGCTTTTTGAGAAAAATGTGTTCTTCGCCTGTTTGGATAAAAGTGGGATACCCCTTTTGGGAGCGATACGTGGTGAGGTGAAGAAGAAAAGGTAGTGTTTGAACCTTAAATAATGTGATGATGGATGAAGGAAGGAGATCATCCCCGTCTGTGGTAGGTCTGAGGGGAGTTAGGATGGTGATGATGCTGAAATGAACCTGAAATGTGACCACTTTATCATGGTGAGTGACATTTTTGTGAGTTATTAGGGGGTTGGTAGGTAAGCGATGGGGGGTGTTGTCACAGTGTGTCCTGATTTTTGAGATTCTCACTATGAAAAAAATGATTCAGGCTTGTCATATGGATTCCGCAAAACTCAAGAAGTTACAAAAAAAAACAAGTGAAACCTATTTGGAAACAAAGATGTTTGTTCAATCGATTACTTTCCCATTGTTTCTGGAAAAATGCAGGTTTTTACCCCGGCAAGAGTGTCTAAATGAGCAACGAGGGCTAATGGCCTTTCTCAGAACCTTGATTGCTTTCACTGTGCCATGAAGGAGCCCAGCTGCCATGTGCAACATGTGTGTGAACTCCATTGTTTCGCTGCTTGACAGGATGTCATTATTTTAAGCTAGTGAATGAGGTGGCAAATATGACTCATTTGCAGTTACATTGCCATTCAACATAAACTCATTTAGAGACTGTATATGATGGATGTATCCTAAGCGCTCTCGCTCTCTCCCCCTCTCTCTCTCTGCCACCCCCATGCCCCTATTTTATTTTTGGAATAGATTTGTAACTCCGCCTCCAAGCATATCCTTGTTGGGCTTGTGTGCCTCAATCCTCGTCGCCATTGTAAGGATCTGGGTTCCCAATGATGACTCTGACATCTGTTGATGTTCTAGTTGTTCCTTTAATGAAGTTCCAGTACATCTTTTAAATGTATCTTGTCAAGTCCATCAGATCCTAAGAAAACATGCAGCGGCATCCTCTCAGGTAGGTTACATAACTCTAACTGACTCACTCAGAACTCTCAACCATACAACAACTTTCTCACAGGCAGTATTCCATGTAACTCATCTAACATTCCACTCATGCTTACAAAAGCAACAAGGAAACCAAATCACTACACTATACTTCACTGGTGAAGCTCAATGAGGCTGAAACATGTCTGGGGATCCTTGTGGTTTCGTGCAGATGGGATGCGCCTCTTTTTTCTTTTTTTCAGTCCTACACAAGAATCTAACAGAGCAGAAAACATTGTGCTTTGCCTGTAAAGATGACAGAAAAAGTAACTGAAACATTTTGTGCAGAGTAGCATTGACAACCGAATCATCTTTAGGCATTTATTGGCAGAGCAGAAAGAGTGAGATTTTCTCAAATCATTCTTTCTACTGATGCTCGTCCTGTTTTAAGTACCCACCCCAATTTAGTAGATTTGAGAGACCGGGTGACAATCCCAGGATCACACAGTTGTTAAGTGGGGAAGCTGGGAATAAAGCGAATGCAGTTTGGCTTCATGGCTATCGACATAATCACTAGAGCACATCTCCCCCTTGCGTACAAGGGAGATGTGCTCTCAAAGGAGACTCCACAGCTGTGTGACCACACAGATTTGTTTGGGAATTAGTTATTTATCTGGTGCGCCCAGAATCACAGCGGTGATGTTTTATTAATACAAGCACGTTAGAATCACATTAGGGTGGACGCTTTGGACTGGGTAGGCCCAGGAATATTATGCTGGGATATCATTTATTGTGGGATTTTTGCTCGAAAATCACATCTTGCTCGTGGTTTGGTATTGGATTGGCTTTGTCTGGTGCATAGTACGTGCACTTATCGGTGCAATGAGGGCGATTCCATGTTATAGACAGACAATGGCGACCCACTTCCAGGCCACATTTGGTGTAGGATGTGCACACGGCTAGTGACTCTGAAAGCAGCTTGGGATTTCTGAAGTAATCATGGAGGAGGGAGAGGCAGTGCAGACAGAAAAACTGAAGATTCACCACACGGAGGGTATGAGTGTATGAATGAGTGAATGAGCGAGTGAGTACATGAGCAGGAGACTACAATACAGTAAATATATAGCTGTAAACCTATACAAGGCATACTGGGATGCAACCAATTTAGGCCTCTAGAACACAATCTCCAGTCTTCCCAATGCTTCAATCTGACCCCACAGCCCTCCGGTCGTCCCACCCCCTTCTTCATTTCTGACCATTCATTTGAGCCTCGTGTTTTTCCCATAGACACATGTCGAAGGAGCCCTGCCATGCAGAACTCAATCTTTATCCGTTCACAGTTCAGAACTGTACGAATGAAAGAGGCGGGAGTGTGGGGGATTGGGGGGGTGGTGGGGGGGTAAGCAGCGTTTAGATAGCACTGCTGAGGTATTCCCTGTCCTCTTAACTCTTTGACTTTTCATTTCTAATCCTCCTGGTGTAGCTCATTCCTTGTCTGTTTTACACCCCCTGCCGCCCCATATGGGCCATATTCTGACCCACTCTGCTTTTATTGCTCTGTTTATTTACTTATTTTGTCATTTATAAAGCGCGCTAAACCCAGAGGCATCAAGGCGCTGACATCCCTACCCCCAAAGTCTTGATAAATATATGGTGAACTAGCTCCGACCAGGGCTATCACACGCAAGATGCCCCAAACCTGACCCAGCAGCATCCTTCACGCTGGGAACTGCTGACATTTAACACACCCTCATTTTTTTACATCAAGATCATTTTTTATTTATTTTGTGAGAAGTATGTGAATGGAAGCATACAAAAGCACAACAGTTGCAAAAGCAATAGAATCATTTGACCATGCTTCCACCCATATAACACACACATGGACTTCTTTCATTCACGGTGTGTCACCCTTTCTCAACTCTCATGCTGGAAATCCTTTGCATCTTGTACTTATGGTGGCCCTGAATCGTGCTGTTCACAACTTCATCTTGTATCCTGGCTTGCAACATTATGTGTTACTACTGACTTGTGCAATTGTATTCACTCCCCCCTCTTGCTTCTCCACTCTTTTGACTGCTAACTCTCTGTTCTCTCCTCCTTTCCCTTCTCCCTTTCCCTATCTCCTCCCTTTACTTTCTTCTATGCACTTACTCTATCAGAATTGTCCCTGGACCTAGCATGATAGCAACGTCGTCTGTCTGCTCCCCCTCCCCTTAATGGGCCCCCTCCACTACTATCTGAAATGTTGTCAGGCCTAGTATGATAGTCGCTTGTTTTGTTCCTCCCATACCTTTCTGCACCCCTCTCCCTCACCTCTTGTTTTTCTCCGGCTCTACCAGAAATGGCATCAGGCCTAGAAGGGTAGTCGCCTGTCTGTTTCCATTTCCTTCCCACTCTCCCCCTCCCTTCCTTATCTATGCCTTAGCTCTTGCACTATCTGAAATGTTGTCAGGCCGAGTACGATAGTTAATTTTACATCCTTACTGTTCATGGCCTGTAAGAATGTCATCGTATTTCCCTTGTTCCATCCCTTGCCTTGAAGCGCTTTGAAACACATTGTGTATAGGCGCTATATAAAAATGTTATCATATCATATCACAATCACACGTACGCAAACACAGACACAAACACACATGCACACCCACACATACATGCATGCACAGACACATACATGCAGAGACACATGCATGCACTCACACACACACATTGATCCACACAAACCCACCCTTGTTTCTGCCCTATTCCCGTTGCCCGCACACTATTAAAATTCACTTTTCCATATAAGCAATTTGAAAATTCCAAGGACCTGCTAATAAAATCACATAACATGGCGTTAGGTAGCATTTTCACCAATTAACCACCCTTCTGACTTGACCTCTGCCAATCTGTGTCAAGGCTCCACTTGAAGAGCCCAGTATCCCCGGGTTTCTCAAGCATGAACAGCTCCTGTGGTGAAGGTGTCCATGGTTTAGAAAGAAAAAAACTACACAACATCCCAAAAAAGGACCGAACATGGGGTTCAGCAGCTGACACCCTAATCAGTGAGGAGTGAAGTGGGGCACAGACCCTATTGTCCAACCATTTTCCACTTCTATATTTATGTATGCCATGTTGTTGTGAAGTACACACCCTACACATCCAGCACCCAGCCTATCACTACCCACATTTTCTGAAACTATGTTAACGTGCCCAGAAATGGGTCTGTACTAAGACCGCATTTCTAGTCAAAGCGCCTTCTCTGTCGCCCAAGTAGAAGAAAGTATCATAACGCCTGAGTATGACAAACTGAAAATCCCACAACAGCTCATGTTTAGCAGGGCTCCCTTTTCCCATCTTCCATAACTAGTCAGAAGGTGTCGTAGTTACACAATTTACAATAAAGTTCCAAGTCATATTCTAAGTCCTGACTATTTTTTTTAGAACATGTAATTTTCACATTCTATGCAGAATGCAAGATTACAAGTACCAGAACGCAATTTCAAGTGAGGCTAAAAGTCAGGAACAGCTGATTTCTTCACACCGGATGCGGGACAACTTGAGATTCCCGTAGGAAGTAGGCAGGAGAGGTGGAAGACACCCCTGCAGGGGCTAGCAGGGGGAGCTTCACCCATTGCACTGCCCTGATGTCTGCCGGAAAAGCATTCCAATGGGGAAGGGCCAGTAGGGTTAGAGGCAATCCATGGAAAACATGGGACAGAGGGAATGCTCATGGCTCGAGTGTAGGGAGTCTGAGTAGGAGAGTAGGGAGAGGAGTCAGCCAGCTAGTGTGGGCGGGGAATAGAAGTCAAGGATGGGTTAGACACTTGAAAGGGAGTGATTCTGCATGGGCTGCCACCAAGCGCGGTGACGGTACGCAGAGGGGAAGAAGATCTTGGTGGTTGTAGAGTGTGTGTGAGGCAAAGTTGGGTATTTTATTGAAGTGCCCAGAAGAGTTAATAGGGAGACCCGTGGGTAGGCTAGAACAGTAGTTTAGTCTCCCGAGAACGAGGGTGGAGATTAGAGTATTGGCGGAGTGGTGGGAAAAGTGCGGCGGGGAGTCTTCCTGATTGTTGGCTTGGTCCTGGCTTTCAGCGGCAGTGACAGCGATGAAATGATGCAGTCAAAGAGGACCCCAATGAACGCTGTGAGCCTTGTGGGCTGGTATGAGGGGGCAGAAGGAAAGAAAATAGGGGAGGGGAGACTGATGCAAGTATTGAAGGCTGTGAGAAAGATGGCTCTAGTGTTTAGTGATTTTAGCACCAGGAAACATTGCAGCCCAGTATTGGATGGCAGAGAGAACATTGGCGATGTGCTTAGCGATGTCATGGGTGGAGGGGAGAGTATTATACTTCACACACAGATTACTCTATATAACAAATATAACACATTTACCGCTATGATGTATGGACTCATCCCATATTATCAGGTCAGCGCATAAAATCTCCAGCAATCTCCGGAGATACCCAGAGATCAGTGTGAAACTTGCCCATATATGTTTGAATTATGATAAAAAATAATGCGACTGAGTTGTAATGCCTGTCATTTACTTTGCTGTGGAGCAGCAGAACTGCAGAAGCAAGCGGTGCTGCTTTTATGATTGATGGGGATTGCACCATATGAAGCTCTTTCCTGGCTTATGTTATGTATCTTGTCTACTGCGCCCAACCCCTTAGTGGTCTTACAGTGACAGGGCTCGTCTGGAAATGGTCATTATATTGTGATTGTTCTTTTATAAGGCGCTTAATACCAACGAGTGGTTTCTAAGCGCGGGATCGGGATTTGAGGCGGTGTTGAGCTACCTTGTCTTGCTTCCACGGCAAACACGTTGCACCTGAGCTGTCCTTCCTCCCCTGGAGTCTTGTTCCCTCCACATGTGTAGTAGTTGCCAATGGGTCCTACAGAATGCTGATCAGAAAGAGGGGAAATAGAGCGGGCATTTTCCAGTGATGGCCCTCTCCAATACTTGGAAGCTTGCTCTAGAATTAGTCGGAACGCGGCTGTGTGATGGGCCTAAGATACGCGTTGACTGATATGCCGGATGTACATTGGAATACAAATCTAAACCGGAGCATATGAAGGTGATCCCGGCATATATGTTGCCCGCAGCACATGTGGTGGTACATGGCAATCTGGCACATTAGTAAATGAGGTTACTTAATGGAAATGTTCAGCTGATGTTTGTGGACACTTGGGCATTCGGTGATCACAGGGTGAACAATGCCGTTGCAGGTTCCTCTTTGAGCCTGTAAGATATAAATGGCAGCTGACTCCGCCCCTGGATTAGTGGCTTTCCAGGAACACAAGCAAGGGCTTGGTCAAGAAAGGAGCAACTCTGGGCTGTGGCTGGGTGATGTGTAGGAGCAGAGCTATGGAGGGGCCGGACTAATGCAGCAGCATCACTCTGGGCTGTGGCTGGGTGATGTGTAGGAGCAGAGCTATGGAGGGGCCGGACTAATGCAGCACCATCACTCTGGGCTGTGGCTGGGTGATGTGTAGGAGCAGAGCTATGGAGGGGCCGGACTAATGCAGCAGCATCACTCTGGGCTGTGGCTGGGTGATGTGTAGGAGCAGAGCTATGGAGGGGCCGGACTAATGCAGCAGCATCACTCTGGGCTGTGGCTGGGTGATGTGTAGGAGCAGAGCTATGGAGGGGCCGGACTAATGCAGCAGCATCACTCTGGGCTGTGGCTGGGTGATGTGTAGGAGCAGAGCTATGGAGGGGCCGGACTAATGCAGCAGCATCACTCTGGGCTGTGGCTGGGTGATGTGTAGGAGCAGAGCTATGGAGGGGCCGGACTAATGCAGCAGCATCACTCTGGGCTGTGGCTGGGTGATGTGTAGGAGCAGAGCTATGGAGGGGCCGGACTAATGCAGCAGCATCACTCTGGGCTGTGGCTGGGTGATGTGTAGGAGCAGAGCTATGGAGGGGCTGGACTAATGCAGCAGCATCAGGTTAGGAAGCAGCAGGCAGGGTATGGTCGGCCGCTGGCAGTTTTTCCCATTCAGTGGCAATAGTTGGGGGTGAAATGAGGGCGGAGTCTGGTACTTCCTGCACCCCTCCACTCCCCTCCCCCCCGCATAAAGGCAGTGCCTTTACTGTAGCAGTACTCTCCCGTGCTCACAGGCAACACTTAAGTAAACATGTATACTCCCTGCCCAATAGGAATCTTCGTAAGCTTAAACAAGTAACGAAGCACTGCATGTGCAAGGGCTGCGTGCGCACATGTAAATAAAATCTCTCTCTCTCTCTCTCTCTCTCTTTCTCTTTCTCTCTCTCTCTCTCTCTCATCTGTCACTATTGCCAGACATCTCTAAGAACCAAGATTTTGACTAAATGTCAGACGCTGTGCTTTCCAAATGCTATATAACCAGTGGTCGAAGTGGGTGGGAACGGTTGGGAGAGGTGCTCTTCTACTTAAAAAAAAAACGTTTTACTGATCCTATACTTCGAAGAAGTTTAATCCCGCACTTCGGTGCACTGCACCGGGCATTCCCTTAAACAGCAGGCATGTTTGGGGGTTTGGATTGACCGTGGGAGGGGTTGTGGCGATAGGTTTTGTTGGGAGCGGGGGCAGGCCAGCGGGGAAAATCGTTTCACTACTTCTTTTCGTCCACTTCGTCCACTGCGCATAACACCACACTGCTAGTGCAAGCAATTTCTAATAGGCTGTAAAAACGGCGGGAGCCAGTCAGCACATCGTCTATTTTTATCATCTTTGCTTCTACCATTTCACAGATGATCGGATCGTCGTGCCCTTGAATTTAAAAGCAAAAGACACAGCTCTTTCAGTTTGCAGAGCACCTTCAACCCAGCCTCCACGGATTCATTAGTTATGTTAACCAGGGGAGGGTGCAGAAGTCTTCAAAGTGCAGTGTCCTTGAGAAACGTTACTTCCCCTTTTGCCAGCAACACTGGCAGCTTCAGGGTGCTTGTTTCCGTGGGCAGGGACGAGAACTGTAAAGGCTCGCCACCTCCCTCTACTCCCAAGACTTTGAGGGTGAAAGGTGCTAGAGATTCGATTGGATTTAAATGAAATTTCCCAAGGGTGCCATGTGGCCTTCTGCAAAGCAATTTTTGGAAAAGTTAGTGTAATTTGGTTCATTTTAAAGAACGTTAGGGGCAGATTACAGAAGCTATGCACAGGTGCCAGTGCACTTTTGTATAGTATCGGCCTATAGCAAAAATTGCCCTTGTTCACAACACAGGGCTCGCTTAACAGAGATGTTCACTCAGGCCAAACAGAAGATGCCCTGAGCCTCTTATTCACCTTATTACCTTACCTTATTCACGAAGTCCCAAACGAGAGCGACTCTGGGGCCCTCGGGAGCATCCATGACACGCGCATGTGCAAACGCGATTCACGACGATGTGCATCTCATCGTTGACACGCGCAAGTGCAAACGCAATTCACGAAGATGTGCATCTCATCGTTGACACGCGCAAGTGCAAACGCGATTCACGAAGATGTGCATCTCATCGTTGACACGCGCAAGTGCAAACACGATTCACAAAGATGTGCTCAAGGGCATCTCACAGAGGACCCCTCAAGGTAGCAGGAGTACTTTGGGGATACCCAGGGCTCCTTCTGATTTGCCCGAGGTCAGTCAAAAGGGTTGGATCTCATCTGTGCTGGGTCGGAGTTATCATCTGAAAAAATTATGGATTTATTTCCCAAAAAAGAGTTGCATGGACAGAATCCTTTTTGTGACACCGTGCACTGGACAGTTTCTTCCTCAATATGAAAAGCAACCGAGATAATCGAAGTATTCTTTGTAGTTGGATACATGCTTCCTTTTGTCTTGACATATTTCATCAGCTTTTTTAATTCATTGTAGAGAACATGGTATTGTAGAGTGGGGAGGAGGGCGCATAGAGTGTTTGCAGTTTGAGGTTACTGTGCATATTTGAGCACACACATTAGTTATGGTGCAGTCGATGTGCACTTGCCCAGACGATGTGATCACAATCCCAGTCGATGAAAGCCGTTATTTAAGACTCAATAACACACCCCCAGTACTTTCACATTTCTTTTTTAAGGGTACAATAACCCTTTAAGCCAATTTAACTAATTCCAAACAGTGCCACATTCAAGCAATGTCTTTATTCTTTGTTTACAAGTGCTGTTTTCGGTTCTTAGGGGAGAAAGGTTGTGCCTTTTGATTTCCAACACCCGACTTCTTTGACGGTGGGGTGAGAGTTTGTCCGATAGGGCAATGTAGCCTGGTTTTGCTGTAGACGCAGAGAGTAGCCTCTCTTCCGTGACGTGCCTCTTCCCGCCCTCTGGCAAGTGGACATGGAGGATAATGTCACACTATTTTTGTTTGCTCCGGCATTAACCACATTAAGTTGCAAGCTACGAGCCAGGCATTGAAAGGCGCCCTGGCCTAAGTTCTTCAGATGCTTAAAACACACTTTCTATTATCTGCGCAGAGCCTGTTATCAAAGGCTCTGTTCAGTGCATATGTTGAGGCCTTTTTGTCGTTTGCATGATTAATGTGGAACAGTGTTGGGAAAGTTTGTTTTTCCTGCAGTTTGCGCCATTGAATTCCACGCACCTTTTTGGGGCGAATGCGGCCCTTTTGCCATACTCTCTCGCTTCACTCATTTTGTTTGGTGTGCAACGCACGGCCAGCCCCTATAAGCTACCAGTGCTGGGAATTGGCTCCCTTTGTTTTTCACTTTTACCTTTACCATGTTGCACAGGCCGCGTGCAGTAGTGAAGTGCTGCCTGGACGCTCTACCCCTTTCTTTTCTTGAAATAACATCCAGTTACTTGTTCAATGTCCACTGAACATGCAAATAGCAGTGACATTTTTAACCGTTTCCCGGTGTCTAGCTGTGCACTGCACTGCCCTTTTTAATACATATACTCAAACTGGTTGTTCCTCAAAGCCCTGTTATTTGTTGGCCATCTTTCTCCCCCCTCTGGTGGGGAATTGCCATGTGAAGACATGCACCTAGTCTGGCCAAGTTCTCTAGTCGGTGCTGCACATGAGAATAGACTGAAGCTGGGTTTTAGGACTGTACGTTCCTGATGCACATTTCAGCCCTCTGATTCCTGTTGCTGGGCAGATTTGAGATGGTAGGCTATCGCTAATTGGATAGCCTCCACCTGCTTGAATGTTGCTAGCATTTCCATTGGTAGGCAGGTGCACTCCCCCTCACAAATTCTGAAATAAAGGGCGAAGGCCTGGAGCCTTTTAAAAGCTAGTCCACTTATAGAACAGGGAAGGAACCCCTTCACTCCACTCCTCCCGCAATTGCTGATCTTAGTTGCCTGGTTCCTGAGGCGTTACCGGTGGGGGACTTAGTGCCGCCTGAAGTATTGAAGCGGCCAGAAAGGCCCCCCACTCGTTTACTGTATGAGCAAATGGTTCCGATCTTGCCATTGGACCATCAACAAAATTCTGTATACTCCTAAATGTTTCTTAGACCAGATGTTGCCTTCTGTGTCCCGCCTAGCAAGTTCGAGCATGCAGGTTTGATTCTGTAGGACCTATCTTGGGGCCCGTCGGCGCATTCAGGAATTCCTGACATTTCTTTCTCTTACCTAGTTATCTGTCATTTTGAGGGTCTATTGTGATTGGATCTACCAGGGAACTCCCAGAGCCAGGGTGGGATCCAAATCTACTTTTATCAGTGGTCTGCCGTAAGACTTATGAGCCAATGGCGTCAGCAGACATTTCAGTTAGGTGAAAAACTGCCAGTTTAGTGGCTGTCACATGAGCTTGGCGCAAAATTGAGGTAAAAGCTCTCTCAGCTTCTGAGCCGTACACTATTTTCACAAACAATGCTGTGATGCACATTCACCCTAAATTCTTGCTGAACGTAGCGTCTTTCTACCACATCAATCAGGAGATTGCCTTTTTTTTCCTCCCCGAACCCTCACTGAGGTGGAACATGTTTTCACACTGCCTGGATGTACATAGAGCACTGAAATTCTTCCTAGACAGAAACAGGTCCATCGGGTAGGAGGGTAAATATCTTGTTGCCTTCGGGTGCTCTCAGCTAGGCATGACGTAGTCAAAAGCTACTATTGCACATTGGATAGTGGTGTGCATTTCAGGCAAGTTCTGTGGGAGGACCTAGCGAGGACCACCAAGTAGTCCTCAGGCTTTCATTTACAAACACCACTGCATGAACACCAGCAGCAGATCAGATGCGAGGTTTGGCCAGGCTGCTTTGCTTAGGTTGGTTCCTTCCACCTAGAGTGTAGGATGCTGGGCTTTCTCATAAATGTATGGAGAAATGTGGACTGGGCGTAGAAGTCAAAGTTACTCACTGTAGTGAATGCCGTACTCACGGTGGTGAATGATGTACTCCTAGTCCCATAGGCGTAGGACATGGAAGGAACGGGGGGGGAATCCCCCCACAATTTTAAGTGGAGGGATACAATGGCATTTATCCCCCAGTTTCCCCCATCTATGTGTGTCTCTGGAGTGCAGCATGTGCAGAGTGATGCCTGCGTCTGCGTGCAAACTTGACTAAGACTTACTACTTTGCACGCAGTTCAGCTGCTTCAGCAGCAGCGGGTAATGGGTATTGAACAAAAACAAGAACTTGTGCGTTCCCCCTCCCCCTCCCGTGGTTTTGAAGATTCTTGTAACAAGACAACAACAATGACTTGTGCGTCCCCCCTACCCTCCTGGGGTATTGAAGATTATTCTTATAACAAGACAGCAACAAGAACTTGTGCGTCCCCCCTCTGCCTCCCCCAGTGCCTGCACATTGGAGCGTCGTCACGTGTGCCCAGGCCGGCCTGGGGAACATACAGCACGTGCCAACCCAGCCCTGTGTGCGCAGTGCACAGCTGCGCAGCCTCCTCCTCCCCTTCACCTTCCAGAAGCCAGGCAGCGACGCATGCTGAGAGTGTGCCTCGTCTCTGACACTGCTCCTGCGACGCTGTCACCCGACCGACTGAACCCCTGAGAGGCAGAGACTCGACGGCGAGACCTCTTGCAAGGTAAGTCAAAGTATTGGCCCACTGCTGGCGGGGCGCAGCGCTGCACATCGGGTTGGAATGGGGCCCGGGGGACTGTAAACATACAAGAATTCGGTTGTACTATATTTAAAGGTGTGAACATGTCTTTTACTTATGGTTTTCATTTAAATATGTTTACTCGTGACTGTGACGGAAATGTAATTCCCAGAGCTTGTGGCCACCTCTGACATATCGCGTGTTATGTGGCCTTTAATGTCGCGTCTAAGTGCTGCCACAATATGCGTATATATTATCCAATCATGGAAAGGCACTGAATGTATCAGCGGGGACCTGCTCTATATTTAGAATGCATTTTTAACGCAGTATATTTTCGGGCCGCAGGGCAACGCACGGTAAATTTTAGAGAGACATTCTGCATGTTAAATGCATGCTTCCTTCTGTAATACAGATTATACCTCCACCCAAGGAAAGCTAGCCAGTCCACAATTCGAAAGCATGCAGTGCATGCTTGTGTGAGTGGTCTGCATGTTGTGGCAGCGTGTGTTCCTGTTTAATGGTTGGTGGTGTGCAGGTATCCTACAGCGCCATCCGTTCGTTTTTGTATCATACGTTTGGCCTCCTGATTTAGATCTCCTGAATGTGTACCTTAATGTCTGTTTGACAGGTGGCATTCTTACTTATCGAGTTCTTTGACAAAAAAAAGCAAAGTCCCAAGGTGTCCCCTGTCCCCTCCAGATTTTATGGGTCTCCTACGCCCCTGCCTAGTCCATAGTCACCTTTCCCCCATATACTCTCCTCCATCCCTATGTTATTTCAGACAGCCTGTCTCTTGCGGGGGATGGAGACTGGCAGTCATGGTCTACATGTGCTGTAACCAAGTCTCATGTGTGCAACGGCTCCACCTCCAAATTTGTCTTTTTGTAGGAATTTGTCTGTGCAAATGTACTTATTCCCCCACCTGTCCCTGCTCGTTGCGTGTTAATGTGGCTGCAGGGTAGAGGCTAGACGGAGCTACAGATCAGAAAGGTATAAGGATAGAGAGGAGGCGCCGGGAGGGCAGAGCATACGAACCCATCGTAATACAAACAGTAGTGCACATCTAACCGGTCAAAGCAATGAAGTCGAACATGAAACCTATAAACCAAAAAGACTCCCTCCATTACCTAGAAGCTTCCCTCTGCTATAGTCCACCAATCTGCAGAGAACCTGACCGTGGGCTTGGCAGGCTGGGCAATCTGCGAAAGGCATGGCCTACCAAAACCTGGATACGCTTTCAGGAACAAGGCTTAAAATGCCCCCCCCACGAGAAACAAATGATCCCCCCCACGAGACCTGCCCTGTGTCTGGAGCTATAGCGCCTCCCCAATGTGAGGCTAAGAGGCCCTAGTAAACTGGCCACGTGGTCACAAAAACCAAGAATGCTCTGACGTTCGACTACGCTCCAACTCTCCTTTAAGTGATTAAATCACTAAGCCCTTACTCCTAATTTGAATGATTGGGCAGGCTACTCATGAATAAAAGGAAAAGAGTGAGCATTCCACAATTAGACCCTGTCTCACAGCCACCTCCCCCAAACCATAATGTTGATCTGACTGAAAAAGTATCCCTCCAAAAGCTGTCAGCCAAAAGACCTCCCAACCACCCTGCAGTAAACGGCCTTTAATGTCTCGCCACCCCCTGAGCCCTAGAATGACCAATCAAAATCACTCTGAGTGCTCAGGGAATTGGTGCCAAACCCTCTCCCCATGTGGTAAACACAGCGTGGGTGCATTGGAAAACACGTCAACACCTAGGCGTGGCATACTTAGAATTAGGCAGAGAGCCTCCACATTGACTCCAAATCCCCCTCTCCACTTTTCTCCAAAGTAGATCTGCAAGCGTCACAACCAGAGTCCCAAGTGAACTAACAGACTTTCACAGCTGGCCAGCCAGAGCGGAAAATGGTACTCTACTGGTCAACAAACTGAGCAAAAGGTTAAAGGGGAAGAAGTGCCATCAGGTGCTCCCCGTAGCTGCAAAGGAAAAACAAAGTATCCGTAACAAGCTTTTGCAGGCAAGTGCATGACCATATATGGGATTTCCTGACCTGGCAAAGCAGGAAGAAGGCCAAGCTACAATATGGCAAAAGAAAACGAGAAATTCTCGTGGCAATGCCATTTCAGGGCACTGGCCACGTTTAGTAGCCATATGCGGTAAACGTGACTGTGCACACTAGAAATAATGCAAAAATTATAAAAATATATCTGCTGCCTCTAACTTGCCTTTAATCACATATATAAAAGTAACCAAAAAATCCCAAGTGTAAAAAGCTCCGGTGATGCAAAAGTATGCCCATTTCCTGCATTGTCTGATCTGTGTGCAATGTTAAAAAGTTTCACATTTTTGTAAGTTAAAAGGGAAGCATAGTTTCCTAATACTTATAGTCTGAAGGACTGATCGGTTTCCCCATAACAAAATTGCAAAAAGGCAGAGGAAGTGAAGCTGAAGACTTTCCTCCCCTCAAAAAGTCAGATCAGTTTCAAGAACAAAGCAAAAAGATTGGCGGTCCCTAGAAACTATAGAGGGAAAGTTGCCAAAAGAGAGATCTTACCTAACGGTGTCAATGTAGTTACCAGTAGCACCAGTGTCAGTCAATATAGCAACAGCAGGGGCTTCCTGCCCCGGGACAGTGAGACAGGCTTTGACTGAGAAATGGTTCACAGGGGGGCAGGGGAGGGACGGCCCTTGAGGGGTTGCTCATGCATTAGGCTCATCCATATCCCTTGCTATAGGGAAAGGCCCTCCACAAAACCACTGACTTCTTGGGTCTCTTTGGACATTCATTAATGAAGTGCCCCATTTGCTCACAGTATAAGCACGCAGTGGCAGCTCATCTGTGTTCTTTTCCGGTGGTGGTCAGGCGTCTACATATACCCCCGATTTGCATGAGTTCTACGTTGGTTCGGAAGTGCTAGGATTGTAAGAGTAGGGGGGCGGGAGGGAGGTTTGGGCTTTTTCTATCTATTCGTTCTATGCGACTTGCATCCACCTGCAAGACTAGATCCACAGCAGTTATCATGGCCAAGCATCTTTGAGCGTGCCACTGACCCTCATGGAGAACTTCGGCAATCATTTACTCAGGCTACGCAGTCTTTGCTGCTAGCTGATTGCAGTGAGTTCTGTATTTAAGAAGCCCAGACTTTCCCCTACGTTAAATCCAGGAGCTCATGGTCTCAGGCCTGGTTCTTGAAATGGGCATCAAATACAGTGGTAATTTTGGCTATTAACACATCGAAATCATAGCCCAGGGCTATTCCCCTCCAAGAGTGGAATAGCCCAAGTGGCTACAATACCACATAAGTGCGATAGAGTAAAGGCGCCTTGGTGGTAGAGTCTGTGAAAACAGCAGGTCTACACAAAAAAGTGCAGCTTGAACTGGTTCTGGAAAGTACAACATTCTGAGCATTGTTCATAAAAGGTTTCGGGGTGGTCAAAGTAAGGGGTGCTGGGACATATGTAGGAGCTATTGGGGCCGAGACCTGTGCTCCAGGCTGCCTATGAGAATTGGCTGATGTACCATCAACAAATTCGACATCGGCCAAAAGAGGATGGTGTTCTCCTCGAATAGCCTAAAGACACTGGCGGATAGTGTCAGGAAAGGAAGAAGGCGATGGATATGGCAGGGGGAAAAGTGCACAAAATACACAGTAAACAACCTTGAATATAACAACGTGCATTCAATACCCAAGACTCGTGTATACCACTTTAAGAAAAGGAATGTAGGGTAAGCACTTAGAACCTCCTTATGACTGAAAGGAAAGTCGGCAAACTCCTTACCCACTATGCTATTACAGATACTGACAGCGCTAAGCCCACGTAGAGGGCAAGCAGGGACAGAATCTGTAAGCTGACACTCTAGACGGTACTGGATAAGGAATTTGGAAACAGTACTCACAAGGACCGGAATGACCACATGAATGCCAGTACTCACGAAGACCGGAAAGACCACTTGGATGTCCGTATTCACGAGGACCGGAAAGACCACTCAGAAGTCAGTACTAACCCACAACCCTGTAAATCAAACAAGAACCCAGAAGGCAGTAAAGGCAAAGAGTGAGGATGACTAAATACCTAAACCCAAGTCAAGAGGCAAGAAGGAATAGTACAGTGTGGAAAACAAAAGATAATCACACAGGGGCTAGTTACAACAGCTTCCCATACCTAATAATAAAATAGGAAATAAATGTAAAAGTGTAAAGGAAAACATGGCATGGATCCCAATAGAAGGCAAGGATCAGGAGCAGTGAAAACGATTTCAAAAGGGAAACTTTCCCACCCATCCAAGGTGAAAAGGCAGGAAACTAAACCTGTAAAGGAAAGATTAATGCAACAAGTCTTTCAGTAGCAAAGGGCAATTTCTAGGAAACAGTGAACACAGGCAATTGGGCTACAGCAAAAGGAAAGCTCAGAGAAAGGCTGCCTGCAGACAGAGAAAGGGAGAAAGGGATTTCCAAAAGGCAGAAATCAATTAGGCATACAAATACGAATTCCAGGACAAGGAACAAGAAACACTAAGTAGAACTGGGCACAAAAACTAGGAACCAGGAACAAGGGACAAGGGACCAGTCACGACAGGAACGCTGCAACAATGACCAGCGCTGGACTGAAGCAGACTGAGGCTTTTAAAGCTGCTTAACGAGCACACCCCTCAGGCGTGTCGCCTGCTGCACCTGCAGCCACAGGTGTTGCCTATCCTCCACCCAGCCTTGTCCTGCAAGGGAGGAGGTGAGGCAGTGAGCCAGGCATTCTGGGAAGCATAGTCATTTGATTATAGTAGCAGTAGCATGCTGGCTGCCAAAAACCTGGAATGGATCCGGAAGGGAAGTAATTTGGGAAATAAGGTTTTAGCGCTCCTAATTCATCTGGACACTGTAGCATAAGGTTCGGAGGAAATGTCCAGTAGGGAAGAAGCCCCAAAACATGCCCCCAAGTGGCGGGAACGGGAGCGAAGGGAGCGAGCCGTGACACTATACCCCCTTCCACAGCCGACTCCAGGCGGCCGTTACTCGCACAAAACATCTTCTTTCCATGACAGGAGCGCTTTGTCTTCAGAAGTGGCACTGACGGAAACGATGACCCACGGGCAGAAGCAGAAGGGCTGGAATGAATAGAAGCAGGCCGCAGTCTATAAGAGCCATAGGTGGGCTTTCGGTGAGGAAGAGACTCATGGGTCGAAGAAAGGCATGAAGGACTTGCAGGACCCGAAGCAGAGTTGGAAGGTCCAGGAAGCTTAGTCACTGGAAGAGGATATGCATACATCCTTGAGGAGAGAGGCAGGCTGGTGCTACATGCCTTAGACAATGGTAGAAGTTCTGTTAGCCTCACTGCCGAGAGTGGACACACAGGAGGTGAGGAAACAGTAGGTTTCAGGAAATGTTTATGTCCGGAAGAGGAAGGTGGCGGCTGAGGTAGAGGTTCGAATACTCTGTCATCCATCTGGGTAAAAGTTTGTGGTTGAAAGTGACAAAGATTCACCTGCATAAGTTCCTTGCCTTGGAAGTCTGGAGATCCAATGGGTTGTACGAGGCTGGCACTCCCATTGACAGTCATGTAGCCAGTCAAGTAGCCACCTTGTTGCACGTGGGATACAACCGCAGGAACGTTTGGCATACTGATAGGAGTGTTAGACACAGTACTCGGAACATCAGGCATACTAGCAGCGGGAGCAAAAACAGGCGCATCTTGAACTGCAGCAGACATTCCCCTCCTTTGGCTACTAGTACCCAACTGGCGCTGCAGCTGGAGGGCCGTGCCCGTCCCTTCCCTCAGACTCATGTGGGATCCGGCAACAAAAGGGTTGTCAAGCGGTTGATCCAAACCGGACTCCAAACGCGGACCGTCCAGCCCGCTATCCTGGTCGGCTACTCGTTCGGTGACTGGGCCGTGGTGGATGGCATCCGTTTCTCTCTCGTAATACTCCAGGCAAGTCCAGCGGCCTCGCATGTAAGGCCCTCCCGAGTCGTGAGCCGGCTTGATGTTTCTGAAGAGAGAGCTGGCAGAAGTCTCAGGCTCAGATGTTGCATATTCGGGAGGCGCTGATGCTACAGTCAAGTAGTTGGGAGAATTGTTTTGTGTACAAGGCAGACATTCTGGTGATCCCCCTGAAGCATAAGAAGGGCAAGATGAACGTTCATCAGTAAATGGTTGGGATTCAGGAGGAATCTCTGGAGCAGAGGAATATGCAGCAGGATCTGACAGTGTAGACAGGTATACCTCCGATATTGGCAGCGAGGCTGAGCAGGTCACAGGTCTCTCATGAACTGAAGCCAAACTAGCAGTAGGCTCTGGGACCGAAGACATGCACCTAGAATGTACTACCGGAGGCTCCATGGCTGAAGGATAATCTGCTGGATGAGTCACTGTAACCGAAGACAAACATGCCAAAGGAAATTCCGAGGCTGAGGGCATGCAAGCTGGAGCCGTCTTGTTAGCTGAAGACAAACTTGTCAAGGTCTTTGGCTCTGACTGCGTACATGGTGAAGGCTCTTGGGTGACTGGCAGACATAGCACTCCTTTATTGATCGAAGATACGTGTGCCAACGATGACTGCAGAGCTGTGGACAGGATTATTGAAGAGTCAATGGTAGTAGGAGGACAGTCTGAAGTCCCAGAAGTCGGCAGACACACTTGTGGTTCAGAAATGGAAAGCCCCTTTAAGGCAGTTGACCCCTTGGCACCAGTAACCAAAGTCTGAGCTGTACCCCTGCCGTCCCTCTCCTTAGTGGATGACACAGAGTCTCTTCCTTTGTAGAAGTCAAAATCAACCAGAGGAATCCCCATAGTAAAGTCTCTGTTAATCAGGATTTCGTCAATTGACCATTCCTCTGTCTTAGCTTCTGAAAGTGGCTGATTAACAATCAACAGTTCAGGGATCGCCTGCCGGGTTTTTGGTTCAGTAATCTGTGGAATGAGTCCATCAAAACATGAATTCTGCACTGTCTTTGACTGCTCGTAGTGACCGAAATTGGCAGAAGGAAGAGCAACAAGTCTTTCAGTAGCAAAGGGCAATTTCTAGGAAACAGTGAACACAGGCAATTGGGCTACAGCAAAAGGAAAGCTCAGAGAAAGGCTGCCTGCAGACAGAGAAAGGGAGAAAGGGATTTCCAAAAGGCAGAAATCAATTAGGCATACAAATACGAATTCCAGGACAAGGAACAAGAAACACTAACTAGAACTGGGCACAAAAACTAGGAACCAGGAACAAGGGACAAGGGACCAGTCACGACAGGAACGCTGCAACAATGACCAGCGCTGGACTGAAGCAGACTGAGGCTTTTAAAGCTGCTTAACGAGCACACCCCTCAGGCGTGTCGCCTGCTGCACCTGCAGCCACAGATGTTGCCTATCCTCCACCCAGCCTTGTCCTGCAAGGGAGGAGGTGAGGCAGTGAGCCAGGCATTCTGGGAAGCATAGTCATTTGATTATAGTAGCAGTAGCATGCTGGCTGCCAAAAACCTGGAATGGATCCGGAAGGGAAGTAATTTGGGAAATAAGGTTTTAGCGCTCCTAATTCATCTGGACACTGTAGCATAAGGTTCGGAGGAAATGTCCAGTAGGGAAGAAGCCCCAAAACATGCCCCCAAGTGGCGGGAACGGGAGCGAAGGGAGCGAGCCGTGACAGATAGCCACTTTAGCATTTGTCATATCCGCTCGTAAGGCCGCTTTGGCCTGTATAAGGGCTGCCAGATGATCTTCGCCAGCCTCCATGGGTAGTTCAGGTGGGACAAGAGGTTCCCTTCCCCACTCTCCTCCCAGCCCTACCCCGACGGCTAATTGGGCCTCGAGGCCAGTGCAACATGCAACGAGGGCCTTGCCGCCTCTCTTACCACCTCTCAGGCATTTTAGCTTACAAGCCCACAGAGGTGAGTAGTCTACCTGTGGCCTGCTGCTGCGTGCAAGGCTTTCCTTATTTATGTATTTATTTATTTTCACAGTTGGTAAAGTTACCTTTTGTAGTTACTGCCACCTTTGGCTTTAGCCCTGATTCCCTGGCCTCTCCTGGGTCGCTTTCTTGGTTCTCTTCGTCACTTCCCTGCCAGCCCTCCCCCGACGGCTTATTGGCCCTCCAGGCCAGTTGAACATGCAACGAGGGCCTTCACCCTCTCTCGCCACCTCCCAGGCATTTTAGCTTACAAGCCTGTTGAGGTGAGTAGTCCCCCTGTGGCCTGCTGCTGCGTGCAAGGCTTTCCACATTTATGCATTTATTTATTTTCACAGTTGGTAAAGTTACCTTTTGTAGTTACTGCCACCTTCGGCTTTATCCCTGATTCCCTTGCTTCTCCTGGGCTGCTTCCTTGCTTCGCTTTGCCACCATCATCCCAGCCCTCTGCCGACGGCTGATTGGACCTCCAGGCCAGTGCAACATCCAAGCCAGTGGAACATCCAACGAGGGCCTTACCCCCTCTCTCGCCACCTCCAAGCCATTTTAGCTTCCAAACCTGTTGAGGTAGGTGCTCTCCCTGTGACCTGCTGCTGAGTACAAAGCTTTCCTTATTTGTTACCTGATCTGCCTAGGAACTGATGCAATTAACTCCTTCATCCGGGGCGCAGTATCAGCTATGCCTGGTTAGACTTGCTCTAGTCTCCTGCAGATATGCACTACACCCTCCAATCCGAGGAGCTCTCTAGCACTCGCAGCTCCTAGAAGAGACAATAATGCGACACAATTCCACATTTCAACCCATAACTCAGGACAGGAATACCCACCAACCTGCCACAAACTATTACCCGGGACCCGGAAAATGGGCCCACCAGCACTTATAACCCAAGCTTCTGAAACAGACTGACTCTGTCCCACGTTATGGGAAGACCCTCTGAAACAGGCGGGGAATCTGACAGAGAATTTCTCTCTCGGTGAACCAGAATTGACCCGGTCAGCTCAGCGAACACTGGAAGGAAATCAGAAACAGGGGTTCCAAACATTCCGCACAGACACTCACACATACCAATATGCAAACTCTCTCCTCTACAACAACATACAATAGAATGCAGCTATACCCCTCGATCAATTCAGCCTAGCTGCACACATACCTACTCACCTCCATGAACACCTCAACAGTATTTAGAATGCACCTATACCCCACAAATAAATCAGCCTAGCTGCACACATAAGATCATACACACGCACCACCACTGCCAGAATTCAGACCCCAAGGTCAATGGCATTGTTGCACACATTCTACTGACCTCACACAGCCACTGCACCACACCTACCATTAGAATGCAGTTACACACTGCACTGGCTGCACATATACTGAGTGCACCCAAGAACTATATACTACCCTACTCTCTCCAATTACCTGGATTACGGTCCCCGAGGGCAGTCAACCCACAGTGCTTTGAGATCGTACCAATAGTATATAAGGCGCTATACAAATGCCCAATAAGATACCATAACATATTTGTAAATTAGGCCTATAATCTTTCAAAGCATTTTGCACCAGGGTACGGTTTGACCCAGTGCTAATAAGTACCAGTATTAGCAGTAGGGAAAAGTATGCATTGGTGCAAAAATGCATTGAAAGAATGTATTCTGCTCTAGGAAAAATGTGTCTCTGGTGCTTATAAATTGCAAAATTGCACTTGCAACAATGCAACCTTTATTTCACATAGTGCCAGGCCAGTAAACCTGTTCAGTGATGGATATGATATACATGTCATATTATAGTGGGATTTACTACTAACACGATTTTTCAGAAAGATAATGTGCAAATTGTGAAGTTTTAAAGTACTTTGGGCAATATCATTGTCCAGTACTTGGTAGGATTTAAAAAACACTTTATAGGGGAGCTATTGGGTGAGTTGGGGTACCCCACCAAGTAATATTTTGAAAGTTGGTGGTAAATGATGCACTTGAAAGTACTTTAGCACCCAAGGTGGCTGTGGCAACCTGTCAGGGCACAGGCATTATCTGCCAGGACATGCCCGCTTCCCCACCTTCTATCACAGAAGCCTCCACCACTGCCATTTGCAACCCACCCTTTACCATTTACCCCACTGGGTTCACATGCCCATAACCCCCTGTCGTCCTACCTGCTAAATCCTGTGTCATTGCTCCTGCTTTGTCAGAGCTTCCAGTCTTCCTGCAGGGCACACCATATACCTGCTCAAGACCCCCTTACATCTGATGCAGTAAGGCCTACGTCCCGCTTTAGCCATTATCACCTAATTCCAGTGTTTGCTGTGTTCCTATTGCACCTACAAGCAGGGGTCAAGTCCTAAAAATTAAAGTGAGGGGGACTCATCAACAAACGAATGGGATGTGACGTGGCCAGAAATTATCATATCAAAGTTAAATATGCACATTTCATTAAATTGGCTTTGCATAAACCACCCAAATTGCCCAGGACGAATGGCATTTGCCTTTCATAAAATCAACACACACACAAAACCAAGAGAGGATATTTTCTTCTAATAATGTTTTAAACGCCAAGAACCAATACAAATGTTTTCCCTGGGACTTGCAGTACCGAAATGTGCTGTTCTTCATCAGGTTACATAGTGCAGTGGTGAACTGTCCGGCCTACAAACCCTACTACTGCGGTTTAATCCCCGAGGTTGGCTTAAATTCAAAGAGCACATTCAACGTGTCTCATTGTAGCTGGGGGGACTGAGTCCACCCTCTGAATGAAGGCCTGGCCAGCAAAGCCAGTGGTCAGGGCTCAGGAGAGTCGTAGTTCTGAACATCTGGAGAGCAACAAAATGCAGACCTCTGCCTACAGGAAAAATGCCACATCGTAGGCCTATTAATCCTCCTTGAATTCTGTCCCCCTCCTTTTTGCCAAGAACAATTTAGACTCGTTGAAAAGTTCAGAGCTCATTCTGGCATTCTTATCAGATTTTCAATGATAGGTGGTGATATGTGTGTCAGCTGATATCCATGAAAATGATAGAATTATTGACAACAATGCAAATTATTCCCAGAATCGCACACATCACTGGGGAACTCTGAATTGGGTTGATGGTTGATGGATTGACATTCAAAGACAATTCATGCAGTACAGCAATCATTTCAGAACAAGATCCACTTTTAACAAAGATGTCAGCGGAAAAATGGACCAAAGGGATTTATTTATTTAATATTTCATTTATAACGCTTCTAATACCAGAATTGTGGTTTCTAAGCACGCGATCGGGATTCAAATCTGTATGGCGCTGCATTGGTTTGCTTCCAAGACAAACACGTTGCCCCTGGGCTATCCTTCCTCACCAGATGACGCAGGTCCTCCTGGTAGCTTAAAAGAGCTGTCTGAAACCTCAGGCTGCCATGTCCATCAGCCCTAGCTAGCATAATCAATGGTGATCAGTCATGGAAGTTGTAGTCCAAAACATCTGTAGCTCTGCAGGTTGCAGACCTCAGGCTTAAGAGAAGGAACATTTTGTGATTGGTTATCCAGCAGCAAAAGGGGGTGAAGAGCAAGATGATCTTCAGGTGGACAACTCTACAAACAGTTCAATTTATTTAGTTTAGATCTTTAAGTACGGCCAATCCCAAGATAAGAGACTAGCTCTGCAGATAGAGTGCAAAATACAGAAGGAAAGTATAGGTCATGTGATGCTGTTCGGAGAAGTGAATAAGAAGGCGAGGCAAGGAGAGAAAAGGGCTCATTGTAAAATAAAAACTGCTCCCCAAAAGCTGATAAATTACACAGCGGTTAGGGCACGCCCAGCTTCCTCCTTCTATACGCTCCACAACCCTCAAGTTAGAGTCTGTATTGATGTGGCTGTGTATAATATGAATATGGGGGTAGGGGCATTTGACAGTTCATATTTCCATAGAATTCTGTGGGTAGACACTATTGGAAGGGGCTGAGCACCATTTCGGATCTTCTGCCTGACCAAGAGGCCTAAAAGTCCCCTTTTTCTGAGGTTGAAGGCACATGGTAGCCATAACACCTCGTGATTTTGAACATGGACCACTGCTAAAATATTCTCTTAATATTAGGATCCTTAAGTTACTTTTGGCACCATGCTATGCACATTAAAGCTAAGAATAACCCATACAGATAGTTAGGGCCAAAAGGGATCAGTGGAAGCAGGCTTGGTGCGCGGTGTCAGTGTCTTCGCATCAGGAAGAGGGAGAGGCTGGATTTCCCTACACACTGCACAGTTCACTAATTTGGCCCAGGTGCAGCAGTGACTGTGCACTGGAGCCCCCCCTCTTGAAATGATTGCACCTGAAGAAAGAAATAGTTTGTTGTTTTAGATCTAAGACTCAGTCTGGTGAAAGAAGACGAATGAAAGTACAAGGAAAGCATTTATGAATTGTGGTGTGTCTTTCACGAGTGAGCAGCAATAAATCCACTTCAGTGTTTCCAACCCTGGACTGGACAATTCAACTTACAGAGTCAAGTAACATTGCTCAAGCCATACATTAAGCAAATCATCACACGTAAGACTTTGACCAATGAAGCCACTGGCTTGAGCCCTAAGGCCTCCATTGATCCTGTGATATAATTGGTCAAACCTATCAAAGTGTTGGGTCATCAGCCAATCAGGGTTTAGATGACCGGATATTACCTCAGAAATCCTTGCGTATAAATAAGCAGTTCACAAATGTTTTCCCTGAATTTGACTAGATGTTCTGGGCATCGGCAGGACGCCATCCAAATATGGCTTATTTAACTCGATTAACAGTTTTGCAAGTCTCCCCTGAAATCCAGTTCACCTTCCTTTTGCAAGAGTACTGGCAGTTCCTTCGAATATCTTCCCGTGGGTAAAACTACTTTACTATATGCAGATAGTTCATTAAATTTGAACTGTCTATTCTGTAGGTGAGAGTGACCATTGTGAGCTGTACATTGGTACCAATCCTCCAGAAAGACTACTGTTGCATGTGGGCCTGCAACTGAAAAGGTAATCTACCATGAGTGATTAGGGACCCTTTATAACCAGCTAAATTATACCTGCATGTCCAATCAGGATCCAGTTTGTAATTCACAGAAGGTACACTCACACCACGCCCAATAGTATGCAGGATTTAGTAATCTCTGTTGTTTAGCCTCAATACGTCACCCTCAGTGACAATATTGCAAATCATCAACAAGAAGCTTTTTGGTCCTGTTTGGATCTACTCTCTGTCTGCAGTATGTTCAGGGCACTCCAATCTCTCTCTCATAACATTCCCTTCTCTTCTCAGAATGAAAAGGATCATCTACTGCAAACAGGTATGTAATAATTGTATGAGTAAAATGGGACTCAGGAATTAATCTAGCCCACGCAAACGATACTTGTGACAAACTCAACGCAAACGATGGGTGTGTAATCTACAAAGTAATGCAGACATGCTGATCAACTAAGACATCAATGACCATGAGATTGAGAAGTGTGCACTAGGAAAAATATATATTGAAAGGTGAAAAAAGATCAAATTGAAACATTTTGGAACATTCAATTCTGTCAATACAATTTACTCAATTAAATGCCTGTGTGGGTTATACTATGTAGGGCAGTCAACAAGAGCAGCCAAGACAAGATGGAACGAACATCGCTCATGTATCCGTACACACAATAAAACTTCAGCGGTCGCATGACACTGGGATCACAAAAAACATAATTTATCCCAGATAAGGTTTCAAATCTTAGAGGTGGTCCAGAAAGAAGAACCTCATATGAACTTGCAACAAAGACTTGATCAAAGAGAATCATTTTGGATAGACAGCCTGGGAACGCTTACACCGAAAGGACTCAATGAAGAAATTAACTTTGCTTGCTTTCCTTAAAGCAATGTATATACAGAATGGAATAACCCGTTTGGTTTAGGGTATATGCAAATTGGTTTTTTACCCCTATTATATTTATTTGTTTTCAATAAGATGTAATTGCCCTGTGGGTATGATGTGTGTTAGACACAGCGGTTGAAGGAGAAGTGTATAGCTACTAACAGATCCACCTTGGATCGAGATAATTATTTATTCTTTAAGATTGTTAAAAGTACCGACGCGCTGATTGAAAAAGATATTCACATCACGATAACTTTTCATACAATATGATAATAGGACTAGAGTGATACACAGTGATAGACACTGGGATATGTGTCCGTTTGTGGTTCCTCTGCTCTCCGCACACACTCGAACGCCGGGGATCCCGGCTTGTTTGAGTGCGGGCGGGGGTTCAAGCACCGTGGGGATGCATATCTTTTCAAATAAACTCGACATTTAGGAAGCACGGAGAGAACTTAGACTAATTGCCTCATGTGACGGAGTCACGAAGGGTTACCAAGGAGATAGTCCTGCCCCCATGCTCACGCGAGGGGGTGGGACAGGAGGCACGCCTGTCCTGTCCTATCCCGGATGACGGGTGGTGCCGTCAGCTCCTTGGTTACGTTGCTACTAGGATATGCACGGGCATGCTCAGCTGCAGCCCGTTCTACGAGCAGTTCACTCGCAAGCAGAGTTAAGGTAAGAGGTTCTGCTGAGTCACGGCATTCCACGGAAGCAGTTAAGGTCACTGAATGAGCTAGAGTGCTCATAGTCTTTCTCTCTCTCTTAACAGAGACACTGCATTGATGTATCAACTTTTATGAGGCGTTTACGCATTTACAAGACAGCTAAGTTAATGGAATTCACGCACGGCTGAATTCACACGTTTACTTAAGATAAATGGTAATGACGTCTGTACGTATAATGGCACTAAAGTTCACATTGCACCTTTTCTCTTTTGTATTTCTTTTATGTGATGAAACTAATCTCCTTGCTGGTATGTACATTTAACATTTATGATCCAAAATGTATACACATGAGTTATGTGGTGAAATTTATGTTGCAATTTAGCCCTGAAGATGGTGCTAGTCACCGAAATCCATTTACAAGAGCTGTGATTTTTTGTAGAGGAATTGGGAAAACACCTAATGTATTGTGTGATTTGAACACAAATACCCGAGTAAAACGTTTGATAAATGAAGTGGCTGAAATCACTCTTTCTGAAAGAATCAAGTTTAATGATTATGCTGAAGTTCAAGAATTATCTAACTCAACTAACAATTGAATATAGCTTCAAGTACCGAATTTAGCCTCCAGACAGGAGGCAAGCAGTGAGCACTGGGTGTTTTTCATACCACTATAGTTGTTAAGGTCCGGATGTCATTGGACCTTTTTTTTGACCCAGTAAGCTCCTTTGAAAAACAAATACCCATTGGAACAATACTAATAATTGAGATTTATTTGAAAAGAGAAGTATTCACAAGTGGTGCCCACCTGACCTCCATTGCACCAGGAAAAATAACACATCACCTATTGGCAATCATTGCTGGTGTTGGTGGCAACTACTGTATTTATTGCACCCACTCTTGTCCTGATACCTTGTTAACCTCACCATGGTTGCTCTAATGTTCGTCTCCTCTCCCCTCTCTTGCCCTGATGTCCGCCTCCCCTTACATTTCTTGCATATGCTTCCCCACCTGCCTGCAGGGGTAGACTGCCTATAGGGAACTCTGGAGATTTCCTGGTCGGCCTCTGCAACCTGGGCCTCTTTTATTGATTTATTTATTTATTTGCATTTATAAAGTGCCTAGCAGCCCTGATGCACCGTGGCACTGTTACAGAAGGCTTACTTGGTTACATAAGGGTTTAGAGTACAGTACATGGTTCGGTAAGGTCAATCAGGTATGCACAACACGTTACAGGCCGCACCTCATGTTATGGGGGGCTCAAGCAAAGGATGCAAGTAGAATCAGGGGCAACATATTAGTGTCAGTCAAGTGGGCGCAACAAACATTACAAGCCACACCTCATGTTACGGGGGCCAAAAGCAAGGGGATGCATTTAAAATCAGGAGCAGCATTTGTGTGGTAACCTATTTTAGTTCTGCATTTTCTCATAGGAAAAAGTTTGGCTTGCTGTAAACGGGCAATAAAGATCACTTTGAAAATGATTTCCATGGCCTCTTTTGTTTCCCAGATCCCCGCTGCCTGCCAGATATCCCAAGCCATTCCACCCTCATGCCCATCTTCTCCTGCTGCCATTGCCTGGCTCTTGTGCCCCAGGTCTATCTATGTTTAACTCCAGATCACACTCTTTGCCTTGCCCTCATGCCCCTCTTCTCTTGCTGCCATTGCCTGGCTCTTGTGCCCCAGCTCTATCTATGTTTAACTCCAGATCACACTCTTTGCCTTGCCCTCATGCCCATCTTCTCTTGCTGCCATTGCCTGGCTCTTGTGCCCCAGCTCTATCTATGTTTAACTCCAGATCACACTCTTTGCCATGCCCTCATGCCCCTCTTCTCTTGCTGCCATTGCCTGGCTCTTGTGCCCCAGCTCTATCTATGTTTAACTCCAGATCACACTCTTTGCCTTGCCCTCATGCCCCTCTTCTCTTGCTGCCATTGCCTGGCTCTTGTGGCCCAGCTATATCTAGGTTTAACTCTAGATCACACTCTTTGCCATGCCCTCATGCCCATCTTCTCTTGCTGCCATTGCCTGGCTCTTGTGCCCCAGCTCTATCTATGCTTAACTCCAGATCACATGCTTTGCCATGCCTTTCCTCTTCCTTCCTTTTAATAAAGGGCCTCATTCCAAGATTGGAGGCAGTCATGGCGCTATTAGCGCCATTTTTTTTTATAAACAAAATAATCAGGATGGGGAGATCCTAAACAGAGGCACAGGAGTGCTAGAGGTGAATGTTTATTATGTACTCACACAGGAAGTAGTAGATAACTCCACAATTTACTTTACAATTCTTCCGATAAGCACGGAAGATGGTTGAAAAACACGAACAAGGTTAGTTATGCAGTGGTAACACGAATGGGTGTAGGCCTCTGGAATATAGAGGTCAGCACTACATTTAAATACATGTTTCCTCATATATTGAGGGGGTATAAGAACCCGCTGTTACACAAGACAGAAAGTGCACACAACATTCATTAGATTTTGACAAGTGTGAGGTAGTGATGCAGTTGTGACACGTAATTCGACACAGGGTGTGACACGGGGTGTGTTTCGGCCAAAAAAGTGGCTTAGTTGTAGCCGTCTTTGTGCTGGCCTTCGTCAGGAAAGGGCACCAGTAGTGGTGCTGTTCGTGGTATCTACTGCTAGGAGAGCAGGTGGGTGCTGTCGGGAAACCCACGAAGAATGCGGGATAACAGGTGCTGAGTTGGCACTTGGTAGAAAGCTGTAGTTCCCTTAGGGGCGACGTGGTACACAGTCTCACGCTGCCGGGGTGGGACGTAAATGAACCCAAATCTGTGGGGTTGCGCTTGTGGGTTTTTCCATTCCTCAATTGTGGGTTTTTCCATTCCTCAATTGTGGGCTTTTCCGAAAGGAAAAGCCCACAATTGAGGAATGGAAAAACCCACAAGCGCAACCCCACAGATTTGGGTTCATTTACGTCCCACCCCGGCAGCGTGAGACTGTGTACCACGTCGCCCCTAAGGGAACTACAGCTTTCTACCAAGTGCCAACTCAGCACCTGTTATCCTGCATTCTTCGTGGGTTTCCCGACAGCACCCACCTGCTCTCCTAGCAGTAGATACCACGAACAGCACCACTACTGGTGCCCTTTTCTGACGAAGGCCAGCACAAAGACGGCTACAACTAAGCCACTTTTTTGGCCGAAACACACCCCGTGTCACACCATGTGTCGAATTACGTGTCACAACTGCATCACTACCTCACACTTGTCAAAATCTAATGAATGTTGTGTGCACTTTCTGTCTTGTGTAACAGCGGGTTCTTATACCCCCTCAATATATGAGGAAACATGTATTTAAATGTAGTGCTGACCTCTATATTCCAGAGGCCTACACCCATTCGTGTTACCACTGCATAACTAACCTTGTTCGTGTTTTTCAACCATCTTCCGTGCTTATCGGAAGAATTGTAAAGTAAATTGTGGAGTTATCTACTACTTCCTGTGTGAGTACATAATAAACATTCACCTCTAGCACTCCTGTGCCTCTGTTTAGGATCTCCCCATCCTGATTATTTTGTTTATGAAACTTATACCCACCTGGGTAAATCGGGACCGAGCCAGGTGCCCTAAGATTTAAATAAAAAAAAAAAGCTATTAGCGCCATGACTGCCTCCAATAACGGGACCGAGTCCGGTGTGGTGCAATGGGGACTTACCGGTCTAGTCCGACCCTGGGGGACCGGTAAATCCCCATTGCACCAACCATTCCCCATTCCCACTTGAGCCCCCATAGGGCTCAATGGGAATGGGGAAGGCGCTATTTACGGGCCTGCTACTGGCAGGCCTGTAATTAGCGGCCTGGTCCCCTAACGGGACCCGTAAGAGACGTGTGGTCCGACCACACGTCACGTCCCTTGCGGTTACCGTTAGAGGATCTCGGAATCGGGCAGTAGGGGATTACCGGCACCGGCCTCCTTACCGGTGCCCGGTATCCCCTACGCCCGACTCGTAATGACCCCCATAGTGTGGCTCTGAATTCAAAGGACACTCCTTTTTATCATTGCATCACGTAGCACTTTCCTCTAATGCCCCACAAAGGCTCCAATACTTGCCCCATGGCCTTCCTCCAGCTTTCAGACGAGCAAACCTGATTCTCATTGGGCAGGCAGGAGTCCCTGAACCACCTCGCTCACCTCTGGGCATGAGGAGGGTGGGCCAGGTGCAGCGGATATACATTTAGAGAAGGGAATGAATATATTGGATTTCCGAGGCATGAAGCACTGCATTGAATTGAATTTGAATTTTGAATTTTGAGTCATTTGTATCGTGCACCGGACGAACTAAATCGTATTTGGGCGTAGATGGAAACTTTAGCCTTTGGAATGTCTTTCTCCAGTATAAGGACTGGAAGCACAGAAGTATCTCACTGTGGTCAAGGCGTACTTGAATGGGACTGGTTTTGCGAATGGGGTGAAATAGGCTTCAAACAGTACTTTGTCCCCATTCCTAAATCATAGTTTACATAGCTGTGTGATGTGCATGCTCATCTAAGGGATTAGAAAGCACAATTAGTCATTACATGCTTAGAGATCAATGTTTTATGTTGTGTATATTTCCCCTCTGCTATATGCAGATTGAACGCCATAGATCATGCAGTATTGATATGATATGATCATTTATTTATATCGTGCTCGTACATAAGTGTTTCAGAGCGCAACAAGGCAAGGGAGGGAAACAAAAACAACAATCTTACTAGGCCCAGTGACATTGAGAACGCGCAAGTGCCCTGCTTGTTATATTATGTTATCATGCATTTGTGTATTGCCTCCTGCCATAGTTCATGGCCTCGAAGCGCTTCTGGCTGTCAGAAAGGCAAAGGCAAAGGAGGAGTATACTAGAATATTCAGTATTGGTAGGGAGGAGCAAAGCTAGGTAGATAGTTGGGATGAGGGCGAGGGAGAGATAAGGTGCTCAGGAAGGGATGAGAAGGGAAAGGTGGAGGAGCTCTGTGTACAATTGGACCGAATATATCGTGGGCCTCAACCTTATGCTTTGGGGCGCCGTGCCAAAAGGAGAGACAACTGGAGAGGAGGTATTCGTTGCGCCAGGGGGGTATGTCTGGATTTTACTCAGTGCATGGTGAGCCTGGGCATGTTGAAGCCATTGCCCAACATAATACAGACAGCAACACCTATCTACTTACTTCTGTAGGGCACCAATAACATTTGGGGGAGGGGGGAGTTGTATGTCAGAAATCTGAATTTGCCAAGGTTGCAAAAGCGTCCTGGAATCCTCAATGAGCGTTATAGGACATGTGCTAACCTGCCAGCTGGTAGTCAGCTCGTATGCTTGGGCAAAGCCACTCTTGCCACGTCCAACATTTTACAAGACTCTGATCCCTCCACAATACATCTTCTTCAAATGCTCGTAGCCTTCTTCATTGACATCGAAGAAAAGTGCAAAACAATCCTACATAACAGAACGCATAAGCTCCTCCAAATAAAACTTTCAACAATCTTAGTCATTGCCACCGAACAGTGAGGAGAAAAAATAGTGCTGGGAATCTCATCCTTAGGGCTCAAGAACAACCTTACCAACGATTCCAAACGCCAACCATAGCACCCCAACAGCTCAAAGAAAGTCCTGCCTTCTACCCTAATGTGCTTACGGGTGCCACCCCGGGCCAGGCTGCAGTAGGGGGACAACTTCCATAACCACCCACCACGAGTGGCCGGGGCTCTGGAAATGCACCGGTAGTACATAGAGCGAGCACCTCAAACCCCGGAAGTACGGTTTGGGGATTCGCCAAACAGGAATGTTTGAAAAAATTGGTCCAAATGGTACATTTTAAAGCACATCTGGCTCTAAGTAGGGATCAAAATGTAGTTTAACATAACAAGCATACACAAAACCTCTATTTGTCAAGAGTTGAATATTATACACTGGAAGCTTTACAACAAATGCTTTAGTTAGAAGGGTTGTGGAGGATGAGGAGAGGTGGTAGAAAGGGGGTGGGCAATGCAGAGGAAAAGGGGGTCAGAAAAGCAGGCAGCATCAGTTAGTGTCCTGGTGCAGAACATAAGACTGCCCATGAGGTGCTTCAAAGTGCTGAAGGGGAATACAGTGCAGAGGGCAGTGGGAGTTCATCTTCAATTTTAGAGCAAAAAAAAGAAACATTTGTCGGCGTGTCCCAGTCAATCTAAGGTGCCTGTGCCATGCAGCAATGTAAATAAAAATGCAGCGTGCCCACACAAAAGAGGCCCATTGCCCACAGAGAGATCGCCAGAGTTCCCTGTAGGTCAGTCCATCACTGTTAGCTAGAGGCATCACTCTTGGACAATTCAAGATCTGATCTAGTGCTGTGATTATGTGTGGTCAGTGTTCTATGATAACCACAAAAACAGGGAAATCATTTTAAAATAATAACAGCTGCAATTGTAAGTCACCTGGACTTCATGAAAAATATGTACACAAACAAATGGTGATGCGCAAACACACAGTGATTAATTTGTGCAAGGCACTGCTGTGCCCCCCCACACAACATGTTTCATTAGTGTTGCTCGATGTGGCCATTGCTTCATACGGTTCTTTGCATCGTTACACAACATTTCCTTCCTCGATCTGTAAAACCTTGCTCCCCCTCTCTGCAAAACGCATCTATTTTCATCAAGAATAGACTGTTTCCTTGGTGACAAATTGCTTCCCATTTCCCTTATCTGTACTCAGACTAAGCGTGCCACCAGAATCAGAAGTAGAACATAGTGAAATAGAATGGCCTGTGATAGGCCAGGCTACGGCAGCCATCTTCAAGTAGGTCACCCTGTACAGCAAGAAGGATGCATATGCGGGCGACATACAGAGGGATGGCCAAGATGAGGTTATGTGGGCAATGGAGGGTTTCAGGAGGGCCCCGCAGTTAGCTGGCCCTCCTGCATGCCTGTCCTAGAAGGTTGTATAAGAATTGTTCGAATATCAATTGTTCGAATAACAGTTGACCTTCTGCACAACTGACCGAATTTAAATGGACAGTTAGGATATATATGCGGGGGAAACCCCCCGCAGCCCTCCACCCAATCCAACCCCCACCCCAACCCCCCTCCCAATCCCCTTATATTATTATTACACCAAACCAACCCATTATATATATTAAAATGACCATACGGTCAATTGTGCAGAAGGTCAATTAGGATCCCTATTATTCGAACAATTGTCTCATTCGAACAATTGTAAACGAACAATTCGGGTAATACCTCCTAGAAGTACTGATGTTACTTGGTCACTCGTTTAAAACCACATCCCCCAATATTATGGAGGCAACAGGTATTTTTCTGAGTTTAATTATCCTGCCAGTACTTGACTTTCTACCCAGAGTAATGAAGGCACCAAAACTCGGTAGGGCCCATCGTGTGCACAGAAAAAAATAGGGAGCGATCTCCCTGGAGAATGCCTATAATGGCCATCAGCCCTTGAGCTGTTTCACCCGGAAGAGATTGCTGTGCCAGCAACAATGCGCCTTCACGGGGACCTGTGCCCTTGCAGGGCCATCTGCATCTTGCCACCTGGTTTTGCCACACCCCCATGTTGTGGGGTGGGGGCTTGCGCCAGTTCATTCCCAGATACAGATGTATGTACTCATGCACAGGGGGCCATGGCCTTCCTTATTCAATTTCTGATCCAAATTCGTTCTTTGTGGTCTTAACAACTGGATCTACGTGATCCGACCGCAGCTGATTTGCCTGCAGCCGGAAAGTTTGCATGAGAAAGGTGAAAACCACCAAAAGTTCACACCTTTCTCATGCAAACACACATACATACCCACACCCACAACACACTCATGACACACTCCGCACCCACGCCCTCAACACACCTACAACCACACCCCCAACATAAACAAACCCCACTTACCTTCTTCTTCACGCTAAGTCCCTGCAGCACCAGTTCCCTTTCAGTTCCGTGATCGGGAAGCGGCGCCGCCAGGTCTTTTTCTTTTTTTTTTCTTTTTTTAATGGGGGCTGCAAGGGTTTCCCTCACAACCCCCGCTCACTATACTGTGAAGTATAGTGAGCAGGTTATTTTTTTCTTTTTCTTTTTTGCTGGTGGGCTGTGGGGGTGTCCCCCGCAACACCCCGCTCACTATACCAGACAGTATAGTGAGCGGGGTGTTTTTTACTTACCTGCAATACTACCATCAAAGGTTTGAACTTTTGGTGTTCAAACCTTTGGTGGTAGCATTTTTAGACCTTTTTGTACGTGCGACCGTTTAGATACAGTCAAAACGTACAATACCTTAACAAGTGGCTGTGATAACACATTTGGAAAAATAGCGCCCGTTATGCAGCCTACAGCATTTTACTTAGGACCCAACGATGATTTCGGTCACAGCTTGCACTGTACAGATCTCAAATGTACACATTTTCTTTTCAGCCCGCATAGTGTTAACCAAATGTTACACCAGCGTTAACATGGAATGGCTAACTCTGCAAGGCTTGTTAAAACACTCCATGCATGTTAGAACCTTCATGTTAAAGGTGCCCCAGCCCCTATAGGGGAAAGCAAAGCCATAGACAACGTCAAGTGATTGACCTCGGGTTTGACAATGGTTGTTTATGGTTTTCTTACAGCGATCGCCTACTGTGGTGGAGGGGTATCAATAAAACAATGGCATAGTCACTTTCTCCGTAAGTGTTGCTCTCTATTATTTTCTCACTTATAATGAGGTTCCTTCACCCACTCTGTCATATTTGCTTAGTATCTCCGAGTTTGATCTTCCACCTCTTTCCTCCTTTGTAGGTATTGGTTTCTCAATGTCATTCCAAATCTTTCACAATTCCTAGGTCCTTCTCAGGTGCACAGGCTTTCTGGTTCCTCAGCACATCTCTCAGGTTATCTGCACTTTCTAAAACATCTCCCATGTTCTAGATGTATTTCAGTTTTCTCAGTGCCCTACTCATGCTTCAAGCACTTTCTAAAACGTCAGCACTGCCCTTAGGCTCCCGGCAATCTCTAAAAATTAAAAACGCCCCTTTCAGTATTTAGGTATCTTTCAGACTTCTCATGAACATTCTCAGGCTGTAGGCCCCTTCTAAAATGTTAACATCCCTCACCGGATCTTGGGCCAGTCAGGGTTCCCAGCACCCCTCAGGGTCTCAGAATAATCTTCAAGCACCAGTCTACCCATCTAGCAACCAGGTATGGGAAGTCAGAGGTTGTCTCCATCAGCCTCCCAGTACCGCTGCCTGATGCTTCCCCCTCTGGGATCAGATGGCGACTCACTGCCTCCAGCAATCATGGTTTACTTATAACCCTTCCATTGTGCCCTGATCAGTAAGGATGTTCCCCTCCCTTTTCCTTCGGCTCTGGGAGTATTCATTCTGCCTCTTTACCCATCATGTTCTGGTTTCTAGCTCCTTTCACAAGTCAGGAGAAGGTCAAGTGATATAAGTCAGGTTGACCATCTTGGGTTTTGTCAGTTACTCTTTGGTAGTGGAAGCCACTGCTCGGAGTTGCTCATCTTGGAGGTAGAATGTTGATGAAATGCCGGTTTCTAGGTGGCCCACCATTTTGTTTCCTGAGGCTATTTCATCATGTGGGTGAGGAGGCACTATGAAAGACCTCTGGCAGTGGCCGGGAGTGTAAACCGCTATCCTCTCTACCTGGCTCTGCACACATGCCCAGGTGGCATGTGCCTCTTTGTTTGGAGGTTTAAAGACTATCTCACATGAAAGGTGATACCTGGCTGAAGTTCTAGAGGCCCCACACAGAAGAGGAGAAAACATAATCTTGGTGACTTTAACTCTCTGTGATCCAAGCAGAGGCCCCTTCAAGTGGCTGCAGCTTAGAAACCTGATTGGGCTAGTCTGACTTCTAGCTTTTTCAACGTTTCCTCATATCTAGTCCCTTTTGAGAATACCCCTTGTCACAAGCTTGACCAAAAATCTGAGAAGATCCTCTGATTGAAACAGTGAATTGCGCCTCCACGCAGGCTTGACTGGGTTCAATTCCATTAGAAATACCAAGGCTTCCCCTCTATCTCTAGCAGCTAAATGCCCCTTCGTTTGTTGAGGGAAGTAATCATCTAAGCTTGCACATGTCACTTTGAAATCACCCCCCACTATGATAAATGTAACAGAGTCATCCTGAAGACAATTATCTAAAACATCTGCTAGAGTTTGAAAAAAAAGGCTCTGATAAAGATGCCAGGGGATTCCAATATACATTACAAAGTACTGTGGACATCTGTGGATTAATTCCATCATCTGGCCAGGATATCTTAGACAGTTGAATATATGGATTTGGTGCAGATAGGACTAGAGAATTTCACACTGCAGTTAGAAGTTCCAGAGGCTGGCCTACCTCTCAGCCCGTGTATTGCTGGCACCAAGAGGACGGTAAAACCATCCATCAAGGGTAGAGAGGTAAACCAGGTCTCCTGCAATAGCATGATATCATATTTCCCCAAAACCGTTGCATCAGGCTGTAAAACGTGGCCAAGTCCTCTTGTATTCCACGAAAGCATAGAAATAGATGATTTTGACTCATGTGCTAGCTAAACTGCCGGATTGGCGTTCGCTAAAATTCCAGGGAGCCAAGGTAGGCATTTGCAGCCTGCAGAAGGGAGGGATGAACATTGCACCCAAGCACTTTACGCACGCCCCTCTCAGTTGCTAATTTAGTAATCTGCCATAGAGGGTAGCATGTTTGTTGTGTGAAGTCAGGAGCCGCCATCTTAAAATTAGTAGCAGGAGCCAGTATTTCACCTCGGCTCAACATTCTTAAATCATATCCCATGGGAAAAAACAGTGGAGCTATATCAAGAATGAATTTTAGTATCATTCATGAACCAATGTGAAGTAAAACCATGTCCAACCTGTCCTTAAAAATGAACTCAACCTGGTCTATCTATGTCGGCTGATTGAATGCTTCGTAATGAGGGGATAACCCCTATCCATTTTAAAACATTCAACCTATTTAATTTCATTGGATCAGTCAAGATAGATAGTCTATCCAGTAACAGAGAGTCTGGTTCCAGAATTGATTCGATGTAAGTATGCAATACTGATTAAGCTTTTCGAACCAGAACTTTTTGCCTGGAGATGAAGACCCAATCTTTTTTGCTTCATAGTAAAAAAACAAACTTCTGTTGCTGTCGTTTGAAGTACGGGAACAGAATCATAGCAACTAGACAAAGAACATACTACCGCAGCATCTAAAGAAGACAAGGTAACTTGAGCAGCAGCAGAAATCCAAGGCAGTTCAGTACTCATGAATACTGGAGGTAAAACGGCCAGAGGCTGGGCACGAGCCAACACTGGAAGAAGAGGAAGATGTAGGGTCGGGGAAGATTGAGTAGATGTTGTGATTCTTTGTGGGGGACAGATCGCATTTCTCGGTGGTGTATCCACTAGGTTTTGAGTAAGGTCCATTAAAAGATCTAAATTCCCATTCTGCTCAGATAATAGGGGTGCTTCAGCCAATATTGGCGGCCGCATAGAAGGCTGCATATTTCTACAGTGAGGTCTGGGTAACTGAGCCATAGGAGTAGTTAAGGATTGTAAAAACTTCCTAGAACCATTAGCAGCCACTTTCGGAAGGTTTTTAAAAAAATGATATTTCTTCAGTTTTTTTTTGCTGCTCGCTGCCGCGAGTTCCTATTTTAATTAAAAATAGGAAAATACGACAAGATCCTGAACACCAATCAATGAGGCTTGTGGTGTAGGACTCCGTGTTGAAGCCTCCAAAACAACAGCCTCTTCCTTATTTCCATTTCACAAGACGACCGGGGCTGGTACAGGAACAAACAGGGCCTGCAGCAGGTCAGTAGGCAAGGATACTTTATTTTTCAAAGGGGTCAAATTACTTTGGCAGGAGACCATGATATAACCCGCAAAGAAAGAAAACATAGTTAATAGTGCAGATATAGCTGTTGCTTGTTCAGTCAGTTTGGAGTTAATGGCCTCATAAAGCTTCACCAGCGTGATAAGTGCAAAGTTGAGTGTCGGAATCGAAGTCTGAGTCATATTCGGAGGGTCTTGGGCCCACTGCAAGGGCAATTGAGTTGCTCTAGTTGGATGACCTGAAAAAGAGCCTTCAGTACTAGACGAGGAGTCAGCATATGGATCAGGTGAACGGGACAGATGAGTATCGGTATGCTGAGAGTTACGAAGTTGCTAATCGAGTGGAAGGTAAGTCTTGACCCTGAGTAGAGACTGATGTAAGATCTTGAGCAGTGACTTGATTAGCTGGATTAATGTTCTGCAAAATCGCCTGAGACACAGCCTGTAGGGTTGGTTTTATCCATAGCTGCTGATATTATCTCCAAAGGATCCGTCACCTGATTATCTGCGGAAGTAGTCAGATTAAGAATTGCCTTAAGCATAGGTTCCGTCTCCATAGCTCCATGACCCGTAGCTGAATCCGAAATAACATTCTTAGGTGCTTCCTGAGTAAGGCTAAAGGCTGTTTGCAAGAGGCTTTTTTTGGAATGTAGGCTGTGATTTTAGGAGTGGACGTTGTCAGGCGATTACTTTTATCAACCATTGGCGTGGATGCAGCCAGCAGTATGGGAGAGGCAGACAGATTGATTACGGGAGTAGAATCGCTATCGCCCAGGGGAGAGGCTAAGAGTAAACACGGTAGTTGATTAGACTCAACTCCATCCACTGGAGTAGGCAGAAAGAGGGAGTCGGAATTGGGCATCTCTTGATTTATTACCGGCAATACCACTCAGCACCTAGTACAAGCATAAGCCATTCAGCAGATGACAATATTGCGTGATTCCAGGAAAAATAGCAGGGAAGAGCAAACGGGAACTTATCAGATTCAGTGCCACTGGCCGCTTACTCCACTGTTCGACTGCCACAGACTGTCACTTTTGCTCTGACACTTCCGCGCTGGTGCTTCGTGCCAAGATTGATTGAAATAGTCCTTCCCAGTTAAAAGGACTCCACTGCAAAAACAAACACAAAGAAATTGACTCGTTCACCAGGACTGCAGCAGACTGTCACTTTCATGCCAGCGCTTCGCGCCAAGGTGGATTGAAATAGTCTTTCCCAGTTAAAGGGCCTGCACTGCAATAACAACCTGGAAGAGATTGCTGCTGACGTCTGCCGTTCACCAGGAATGCCGCAGACTTTTTGTGCCCAGACCGTTCTTCCGATGCGGGTAGACCTAGAATTCCTTAATACTTTCTCACCAAGAGCCTACTTAAAGCTTTAGATGCTTGCACACTACCTCATAGTGTTTCTACTATTTCTAGCACTGCTTCAATCTCCCAACACAATTAACAAAGCATTGAAACAATAATTCAGATAAAGACCAGGGATTCAACCCCCTCAATTGTTATACTGTAAAATTATTACTATCTACTAATAACCACTACGGTAGTCGATGTATCTTCAAGGCCAGGTCCAGGAATAACCTGAGCCCCGTGTGCTTAATAGTAGACAAGGGGGGGCGTCTCCACTGCTGCTGTTTCTGACACAGTTCCTCACGCTTCCCTTTCAGACCAACCATACTGGAGATTTCCATTTACAGCTAACCAGGGCAAGGTAGTTTTGCTTAAGGTATTGTACGATTGGACCGAAAAAAAGGTCCGACCGTACAATACGACTGAAAAATGCTACCACCAAAGGTTCGAACACCAAAAGTTAGAACCTTTGGTGGCAGCATTACAGGTAAGTAAAAAAAAAAGAAAAAGAAAAGACTGCGGTGGCTGCGGGGGTGTCCCCTGCAACACCCCGCTCCCTATACTGTGTGGTATAGTGTGTGGGGTGTTGCGGGGGAAACCCCTGCAGCCCCCATAGTATGTAAGTGTGTTTGCATGAGAAAGATGCAAACTTTTGGTAGGTTGCACCTTTCTCGTGCAAACTTTCCGGCCGCGGCAAAATCTGCCACGGTCGGATCACTTAGAACCTTGCTTAAAGTCTAAAACTATTTATCTGTAGCATACATATTATGTTATCTTATTGCATGTTGTGTTATACAGCATGTATACTGCACTCATCACCACCGTAGTGGTCTTACCATCATTTAATCATTCATTCATCCCTCACTGGTTTAAGGTATCAAGTGGTTTACCCAAAACATTTCTTTTTGTTTCAATAGTATCTCTCTTTCCCCTCCTCTAGACAGCTGTGGAACAACATCAGTGATCTGAAACTGTGAGTGTCCCCTTTATGCCATGATAGGTAAGAAATGGTCACCCCGCATGACTTTGAATGTCTGTGTTGGTTCATCTTTTTGTCCTCTCTTATTCTCATTTTCACCTCTCCTGCCGTTCCCCACGCAAAGTGACCCACACAAACCCTTGAAAGCATGTATTGAACATTCTGTGCAAAAAAGTTGAAAAACATTTCACTGCACACTTTTGACGTGTATATGGACGCAGCAAAAAATTAACTTTGATGACCTGATTGTAATGTGTACATTTAAAAAAAAATCAAAGTCATCTCTTTGGTGTACTCAAAAGCTTTGATCCTGTCTCATTTCTTTCAAATCAGCTGCCACCAAAAATGTGCCTACACTGGGGTAGCCAGAATGTACTGACAGGGAGGGCATGCACAGTAGACTCTAGGGCCTAGGGCATGGGTACACACAACTAAAGAAGATATATAGGTTAGCTGGGAAGAGTGAATATTAGTCAGTGCGCTCTACCCATATTGGTTGGTTTAAAAAAATCGAAATAATAACTAGTACGTATATTCTTGTAATTAGTTGTTATATCGATAGTTGTTAGTTACTGGGTCCTTGGTCTATTTAATTCATGTCCTCCGTGGTTACGAGTGTTTCCTTTAGATGCGACGGATTATCAATGGAACAACTAATAACAAGAATATACACTAACGGTTCCACAAAATAAGGAACTGTCGCGTGATAGGGGCATTACCTGAGAAGACAATCACTGCACTAACACAAGCTTACCTTTTAATTTGAAGAACCACAAAATCTGTCCACTCAGCATCAGAGATTGACATATAATGAAATGAATGTATATTTCAAATGATTCTGTAAATGGAATATGGGCTATTCCCAAGAAAATATACTTGCAATATAACAAACTGTAAAAACTGTGCCTTGAAAAAGCCAGAGTAAGGGCGAAACGTATGCACTTGCCTCCTAGCTGAGACTGTTGGCACTTATATACAAATGTATGCATACTGACATCTTGACATGATTTTTAAAAATAACTTTGAGAAAATAAAGAATACTTTTATTTTAAAATAAATCACATTGGCTTATTGGGTAGATACAAATAACAACCTAGCAAGCCGTGCGCAAAGGCTTCTATAGAACTCACACTTCTAAAGAAGCTATATACCAGGCCAATAATGTATCCACTATAAGCTATTGTATAATGTGTGCAATAGTGGCCCTTTTATTTATGCAGAGCTAAAAGACCCAATTCAACCAACAGTCCCCTTGTATTGACTGAGAACACAAAGTGATCTCACACTAAAAATATTGTACTAATGTACTTTCAAGACACATAGGGCCTGATTCATGGAAGTGTTTTATAATGGCACACTACCATAGGAAAACGTTCCATGAATCAGGCCCATAGCAAAATAAACGGTGTGGTAAGGACACCTACTTGTTTGACAAGGGCATACATCGTTGTGTTGTGTCTGATGTGACAAAAGATTTGAAGTTCTACAAAAAACTAAATACACGTTTTTGCAAGCCGAACAAGCAGACATTCTGGAAAGAAACTAAATGGTTGGTGAGCCAATTTGTAATCTTGAAAGAGTAGCTCCCTAACACGAGTGTGGGGTGCCTTGAGTGCCAATGAACCCATTGCTCAGCAAATCGCTGTAACATTCGCTCTTGCTAGGAAGATTTGAAAAGGGCAAAGGAGCGCATGCTACTGCTTTAAAGTGAGTACCAGTAGATTGCCAACACTTTAAATAATACATGTTAAAATGACTCAACTAAATGCTATTCAATCTGTAGGCCACGCATGATGGAAGAGAAGGCCCTGACATATTAAGAGCCTGTGCATATTTCCTCTTCTACCACAGAGCAGTATAATGCATGGACAGAAAGCGCTGAATACGAACAGTCAGCAGCCTGCTGAGGCTAGTAATAAAGGGAAAAACGACATGCACTTTTCTCACGTGACATCAGCACTGCATGCACGCTCGTGTGCTTTATAAATATGCCGGCACAGAGCTCTCAATACGTACTATGTAATAATACCTTGGCAACGGCCAGGGTGCCATTTTGCATTCACATTCATATTATAAATTCAGGAGTGCATGCAATCAAACTGACCATGAAAGCCTTGACTCTTTTATTAGTCCAAGCCTGACATGGCGCAATGTGTGATCTCTGCAAACTACACTGTGGTTGTACGATTTCCAGGTGTGCACAACCCAGATAGATAGCCATGTGCAGCAGTTACCCGCGTGCAGGCCTTATTTGACACATGCAAGTATCTTGTTACTGTGCATAACATTAAGACATCTGAAAATAAAAGTATTAACATACACCACCTTCAACAGGTGACCGGTTATAGATAGCCTCCTGCTTGAATCCGAGCAGGCACTATTCACAGTTATCATTGGACTCCATGTGCATTTGTTTTTAGTAGCAGTTTCATTCTGCAGACATTTCCTGTGCTTTCCTTTATCCCGAGGGCTCTCTGTGTGAGAGAACTATATATATTGATGTGTATCTCCTGTGTGGATGTGTGCATTGCAGAATGAACAGCGAACATCCTGCAGTCCGAGAAGGAAAGTGCTGCCCAAAAGGTTGCGCGTGTAGTCTTGTCCGCAGGCTCCGTAGCCATCCATGGAAAGTACAGAAAAAGGCAAGCACATTGGGGGTCATTACGAACCAGGCGGTAATCATGGCGCTAGTTGCGCCATGGTTGCCGCCGGTATTTTACCGATTCTGCCAATGGTAAATGGGGAATTACCGCCCCATTCCAAAGGTGGCGGGGCGGTAATTCCCCATTTACCATTGGCCCTTCCCCATTCCCATTTTGCCCCATAGGGCTCAATGGGAATGGGGAAGGCGGTAATTACGGTACCGCGGTAGTAAGGCGTTAAGGGGTTAACGGCGCCGCAAGCTTTTACGGCGCCGTTAACCCCTTAATGTCTGGGTCGTAATGAGGCCCAGTCTGTTATCCAATGCAGGGAAGCGGCCTGCCGGCAAAGCCCTGGGGCTGGCGAGGCACTCTGCGTTTTAGCCCTCCTGTAATGTCTGCTGCTCTTTGTCAGACTGTACCTGGCCCTTTTAAGTTAGTTACTTTATGTGCACGGTGTGAGTAGCAGCCCTTAAACTCATGAACAGCAAGAGTGTCTCCCTTCGCACTCATCCACTGCCCTGTGTGTTTTCTGGCAGTTTGGGCCTCGGGGAATTTAAGGTAGGCCTAGTCCCTCACGCCGCACAGCCTGCCTACAACCCAAAAATGTCTGTTGCACTTATAGGCAAAACTAGGCTCCTCCGAAAAATGCTTTTCCAACACAATGTCATCATCAATGATTGGCCACTTATTCAAAACAATAGCTTTCACAATAACACTCTGTGTGTAGCAAGTTACTACCATCACTATGTGGGCTCTTCCGCTGGGGAGCATCGGGGGGACAGCTCAGCGGCAACGTGCTCGCCTTGGAAGCAAGACACCACGGAGGAACACAGATTTGATCCCTGGGTCTGCACCTAGAAACATAATCTATCATACCATATCCCCTCTATGTACTCCACCCAAGACCCCCAGTCAGATAGATATGTCACATGCTGTCTAACAATACATGCGCCCAGGGAGATTGCGGCCAGGTAACCAGTGACTGGCTGTTTTGCTTTGTCTCGCCCTGACGGCGAACGCTATCGATGTTCTAGGATGCTTGCTCGATGACCTATGTGAATTCACATGAATGGCTCCAATACGTTGCATCTGGCATGCTCACCCAGAAGCCCACCTGAACCCTATCCACTGCAACACCCCCACTCACCACACTATGTGCTGATCAATTGTGATCAATAACTATCTCACAAACTGATGCAGGTTCCATAGTTGCACACATTTCCCGCTTTCCAGTCTGTGTTCCCCGCCTTGTTGCACACCTCCAATTTCCAGAGTTAGTGCCAACAGCAGGATGGCACAGGACATGTCTCCACGAGTGCCAGACCAGAAAGGCATGTCCATAGAGACTTCGCTACAGACACACGGGACAGATGCTCTAAACAACCTGCCAGGCCCTCCTCCAACATCACAGACTAACATCTTTAACTTCTATACTCAAACGCACTGTACTCACCACAACTATCCTACACGCACAGTGAAATCGAAAGACCACCCGCATTAGACGTCAAACAACCCAAAACTACACCTCTGCAACCAACATAAAGATCAGACCCCATTCAATAAATCTTAGCACCATGGGCACATGAAGCAGGTCTCTCTAGGCAAAACACCTCTGTGCTTCCGACCAAAACACCAGGAAGCATACCAGCATGCAAGGCTCAGGGTACTTCACCTGCACACATCAACACAATAGCATAGTTGTCTTGCATTTCCACTCTCTCCCCACTAACCCAGGGGTCTGCAACTAATGGCTCTTAAGATGTTTTGAACTGCGACTCACGTGATCACGTGATCCCTAACCATTGAGTATGGTCTCTCAGGCACGCGGGAGTCATAGTTCCAAACATCTGGAGGTCCACAAGTGGCAGAGCCCTGCTCTAGCCTTAGCCAGTCCCATATTATTTCAGTCCTGCCAGGGTACCTGGGGATCATGCTCCAGGCTGCGGTATGTCGTAGAAACATAACATAGCATCGCAGAAATCCTTGCTGTTCTGGAATATTACGCGTGTGTGGTGTTGCTGTTTGTAATCTTGCTCAGAGGCAGTAACAGATCATTTTGCTGCCGTGCTGACCTTGTTGGGGAGACCAGACCAATATGCAAATGAATATCCCCCCTGCAAAAGGAGCAACAATGTGATTGAAGCGGATATACCTCTTGGGAGAGAGGTCGCTGATGACGAAATGGGGTGTTCTGGCAATGTAACAAAAAATCAATGACAACCCTGTCTAAATGACTCATCTGATGACGAATCTAAATGGTATCCATGAATAGACAGGACTACGGAAAAATCAGCCGATAAGGAAAACTGTCAAAAAAGGATGAAAATAGAAGAAAAGCTTTTCAAGAAAAGAAAACGCGAGGAGTGGGTTAAGTGAAGCAGAATGGGGACCAACGGTTTATTTACTAAAATTAAAGGCATGCAGTAAAAAATGCAGGTCAACAAAAAAATACACTTTTGTGTAATACATCGAAATGACCAAGTTTTCAGTATAACATATAACCACTAAGTTGGTAACTGTAGTGTTTTGTGAGCTTTGTTAAAATGTTGACTCCCACACTTGGCCGCATTGTGTAATCTCCTGGGAAAATCACTTTGCCTTACCACACACGTACCCTTATCTGGCAGCATTGTAATCACTTAGAAACTGGCTAACCACTGGTACATGAGTTTAATCAACGCGGCGTCATGTTATCTAACAGTTAGGCTCAACATTTGCAGGATACTAGATCCATACAGCTTTTCTTGATTGTTTCCAAGGCATCTGTTAATGGTCAACGGGCCAAGACTATGGACTAAACCGAAGGCCATGAAAACTGGTTTGACTCTCCTGGTAGCCATCGATCATCTGTTTGGCCAGACCGAGATAAGAAATGCACTTGGGCCTAAAAGGTGCACAAAAGAAGACTCCATATTAGCACCCACTCTTTATATTTACAATCTAAACTTTATGTACGAAGCCATTCTTAACACAACCTGTGACTGTCCAAAAATCGGTGATTTCCCTGCTCCACCTCTACTTCATGGGGATGATTCAATCACAAAAGTTTGGACTGGTAATGTCCTGCTAAAAGCACTGGAAGCTGCTGCTTAAACCTTACTGTCATTTGAATAAACTGCAACTGATAAGGATGACACAAGAATAATGTGTTGGCCAATACATTGTCTTTCTTGGCAATGAGAATCTGGAACAAGTCACCACCTGTACTTACTTGGGGTAAGCAATAGCAGCCTCCCTTTCATGGAAGCACCATCTTGCCAAGATGTCCATAAAAGCTGAAATATCACATAGAGGAATAGGGAGAGACGTATGCCCCATGCAGTGGCAAATTGTGCCCCAGGATAGTGACCAAAATGCAGGACAGGTTTAGGTGTGTACTTTCAGAGGGAAGTGCTTGGGGACTGCAGGCCGAACTGGACCGTTTAGCAATTGTGTAACATAAAACCTGGACAAAGGTCTTTCATGCTCTTAGAGCAGTTCCCACAACTTAAATGGAGATGGACACAGCCTGTAAACCAGTAACATACAGAATGAGAAGAGGCCCTGAGGCGCCTTGAGATGGATCTCTCTGTAATACTTTTAAACCTTATACATGTCTTCATTTCCTTTCATAATGTACACCAAGTGTCTGCAATCTATCACTTTCCAGATGCTTTGGACTATCACTCCCATACCCCCTCACCATTTAGTATTCTGGCTAGCGGTCATGTAGTTGTCGTCCAAAACATCTGGGGAGCCAAAGGTTACAGAACCCTGATTCAATTTTTAATTTTTAATTTTATTGCGCTTATGTAAGGCGCTTGTACATCAAGAAATTGTCTTTCAAATCGCCCCCAGGGCAAAGGGGGAGGGACCATGGTAGCAAAAGGCAAATAGAATAAACTGATGAGCTGGAAAAGGGCAGTCCTGCTAGGCCTTGTGAGCATTCAGAATGTGCAAGTGCAGGGAGAGAAAGAAGGGTAGGGAAAGGGGGTAATTGCTAGGGGTTCCACAGAGGTAAGTGCCAAGGAGTCGGTTGTGTGCAACGGTAAGTGCCTGGCAGAGATCGCTTGGTACAGAGTGATCACCTGCCAATATAATATATGCGGGCCTGTGAGAACACAAGCCAGTGGATGCCTGAAGGCAGGTGCTGGGATGGGGTGGAAGGCTTAGGGCGATTGGGCGGAAGACCGGGACCCTGGAAGACACATAAGGGCCCAGGCCACCAATCTCAGCGACTGTGGGGTGTTAGCACGGGAGTGAGAGGGGGCAGGAGGAGGTGAAGAGGAAAGTCTTGAGGAGCTTCCGGAATTTGAGAAGATCCGGCTCAGGATGGAGAGGGAGGGGAAGGCTGTTCCAGAGGAAGGAGCCAGCCGAGGAGAGAGATCTACCACCAGCTCGCTGCTTAGAAAAACGCCTGACACGCAGAGAGTTGGAGCCAGAGGAGCGTAAAGATCTGGAAGGGGAGTATATGGTGAGACCAAGCTGTAGATAGATTGGTCCTTGCCCCCAGACACCCTTATAGATGATGCAGAGGGATTTGAATTTGATCCGTGCAGCAACTGGGAGCAAGTGGAGGGATTTTAGGGTTGGAGAGATATGATCCCTGGACTTGAGGCCAAGGATAAGTCTTGCAGCCCTATTCTGGACAAATTGGAGGGGGCGGAAAGAGGAAGAGGGTAGATTAAGGAAGAGGATGTTGCAATAGTCCACCCTAGAGAGTACAAGAGCTCTAGTGACATTGAGCTTCTGGGGAATAGTGAGGAAGGGAAGGATACCTCAGAGGGTGTGGAGTTGAAAATGGGCCTCCTAGGCAAGGTTCAAGATGTGAGGGAGGAAAGAGAGTGAAGAGTCAAAGATGACTCCAAGGTTTCTGGCTTCAGATGCAGGAGAAGGGTGGAGAGCCCATAGAGGGTGGCCAGAGTGAAAGAAGAAAAGTGGTAGTCCCATTAGGAAGGATCTCTGTCTTGCTGGCATTGAGGCAGAGGTCATTGGGGCACACCAGGACTGGATAGTGGATAGGCAGTTAGGAATGGTAGAGGAAGTAGGGGAAGTAGGGAGAGAATCAGAGGGAAGTTTGCAGAAGAGTTGGGTGTCATCTGCATAACACTGGAATTGAGGGGAAAAAGTGGAAATAAGGTGACCAGGTGGAGCGAAATAGATGTTAAAGAGCCAGGGTGAGAGGTTCGAGCCCTGGGAAATGCCACAGGTGGAGATAGATGTACGAGAGGCGAAAGAGCCCAGAATGACCTGGTCAGGATGGTCAGTGAGGGAGGAGGTCAGCCAGTCCAGTGCCCGCTCTGAGATGCAAAGGGTATCATGCAGCTGTTTTATCAGGATGGAGTGGAAGACCTTATCAAATGAAGAGGAAAGATCAAGTAGAATGACAGCAGCAGAGGAGATAGTGCCAAGAGATGCAAGCAGTTCTTCACGTGTTTTCAGAAGAGCAGGTTCCGTGCCTCTTGATGCTCGGAACCCAGATTGATGGTCATGTAGGCAACCAACAAGCTCAGTATGCTGGACCACTTGGGGCACGACCAGCTTCTCCAGGAGTTTCCCAAGGAAGGGAGTGATAGAGATGGGGCAGTAATTAGCCGGATACGAGGGGCCGGAGGAAGGATTTTTCAGGAGGGGGCGCACAAGAGCGTGCTTGACCTGGTAGCAAGAGAGTGATTGCAGAAATCAGCAAATGCAGGGGCAAGGGAGCCAATGTTGCTGTTATAGTTCCGGAAGAACAGGGGAAGACCTGTTTGGATGAGACCTTCATAGAGGGGACAACCCTAGTGACCTCATCTGATGTGATAGGAGAGAAGGAGGAGAGAAAGGCTAAAGGGGATGGGTGGCAGGGGTAGCAGAGAGATGGGAGGAAGGGAGAAGAGGAGGAAGAAAGAGTGTTCAGGATGTCCTGACATTTTCCAGTGAAGTGGGTGGCCAGCACAGTGCAGAGGGCCTGAGGGGGAAGGGGCGAGGAGGAAACTGCAGAATGATTGGCTAGTTCCTTGCAGATTTTAAAGAGTTCTGCCATGTTGTTGGATGCTCCCAGTACACAGACCTGGATGTGCACCCTCTTCTTGGAATGAATGGTGAGACGATATTGCCTTTGGAGAATGCGACAGGCTAGTTTGTCAGAAGATGAACATGTGGTCTGCCACTTCTGTTCTGCAGCTCTGCCTTTGCGCTTCTGGTCTGATAGATCAGAGTCATACCAAGTGTTACTCTTGGTTGCGTGTTTCACATGGATCCTCATGACTGGGGCAAGAATGTTGTGAGTGTTAGCGACGGCAAGATGGAGGTTGCTGAGAGCAGAGTCGGAATTAGAGTCTGCAGGGTGAGGAGAGGGTGGGATGAAGGTGGATACAAAAGCAGCAACTGACACTCATTTCATCGGGTGGATGTCAGTGAATGAGGTTGGCAGAGCTGGGGGAGGTGCGGTCAGAAGGTTGAGAGGACCCAGGTGGAAGGAGAGGAGGGTGAGGTTTAGCCAGGAGAGTGAGTGGGGTGGAGAGTGAAATATTTGTGTAGATAAAGGCATCAAGAGTGTGTCCAGCCATGTGGGTTGGACCAGGGGTGAGAATGGAGAGGGAGAGTGAAGTGCAGAGGTCACGGAAGATAGTGGACACCATGCTTGAGGAGTCAAGGTGGATGTTGAAGTCACCCAGTAGAAGGAGTTTGGAGGAAGATGTCAGTAGAGAGGAGGAGAAATTAGCCAGTTCGGAGAGGAATAGGGTGATAGATCCAGGTGGCCTATAGATAGTGGCAATGGTCAGGGAGGAGGTAGGAGAGATGACCAGCTTATAGACCAGGCTCTCAAAGGAGGAGTGTGGCTGGGTGGGTACAAGGGAAGAAGGGACCCACTCAGGGAAGATCAGGGCAGCCCCACTGCCTCAACGGTTTGGGCAAGGCATAGAGATGATATTGTAGCCATCAGGGAGAAGAGAGTCAAAAGCAGTCACTGAGCTGGCATTGCACCATATCTCGGCAAGAGCGAGGATATCGAGGTCGATGTCTTCGAGGAAGAGACAGATGTCATCCGAGTATTTGATAGCAGAGCGGCCATTAAGTGTGGCTAGATGAAGCAGGTCACTGCCTTTGAAGGTTAAAGTTGCGTGGTACACCAGGTGGAAGAGTGAAAGAGGGACCGGGGGAGAGGAGGAAGGAGTAGCAGGCGCAGGAAGGAAGTTGATGAGGGACGGCAGGCGCCTGTCAAAGAGGCAGAGGATGGGTTGAGGACCCTGAGCCATGATGGTCCCATTACAATAGACATTAATGATAAACCTGGATGATGAGAAGCCCGCCAAAAGTACTTCCCAACGGGTGCCACCATTAATTGGTGAGGATAGGAAGGGAGAGAGAGAAGATATAAGATGAGGGTTCCAGAGATCTGGGGAGGAGACAGAAAAGAGGATACGGAGCCAAGACAAACAATCTTACTAGGCCTTGTGTATTTCAGATTGTGCAAGTGCGGTAACGCAAAGTACAGGGGAAGGGGGATGGGGGAAGTGCAAGGGGAAGAGGGGAAAGTACAATCAGGGCAGCATTGCTTTGATAAGTGCAACCAGGAGGGGCCATATTAAGCAATTTCGGGGGCCTGGGGCATAGATACCCCCTACAGAACCAAAGAAGTCGTGGAATCCGGAATTTCGGGTTGCAAAATCCCCCCCCCCGCCACATTGTGCTCTCATCCAATAACTTGGCATGCTGCTGTGTTGCTATTAAAAGTATAGTACTCCCTTCCAGTCGCCTTACCTTCTTCATTTTTGCTGGAATCATAATAAAAAACAAGAGGCATTTCAAGGGCAACATTCGCAGTCTGGGATGAGGGTATTAGAGAGTTTTTTACATTAGTACTCACGAAGAAAGTGTATAGGCTCAAATATAAATGCAGGACACAGATTAGTGGTCACATGAAAAAGGTGTACATACCACAGACTAGACATAGGACTCATATTAGCACCCTCACAGAATGTAAAAGTCCTCAAGCCTGGATACAGCAGACCAACTGGAAGCAACGAGAAAGGCTCACGTACCATAGAATAGATAGCAGACACAGATTAGAATCTACAAGGAAGGAACATGTGTTTCTGGACTTCCGGACATAGACTGAGATAAGAATAGGGCTATGGTTTTTAAGATGGTTGCCATTGGAGAGCAAAGAAACGCATGGCTGTGGCGTGTAATAAATATATCAATGGTCACTATCATTATATATGAAGTAACACTATAGACAGACCAAGACTGGGACTTTTTTGAAGAGCATATCTTGAGAAAATAAATCACTCTTGGGGGATGAGCCTTTAAAAATGTTTAGGGAAGGGCATTTATGACAGGTTAGGCAACATGAGATTAGATGGGTTTCCCAGGATCACACACATTGATTAAGTCGTCAAACTGGAATTTAAACACAGTCTGCAATTTCTTTACTTTGCCACTTTGTTTCCCATTTCTTATCTTAGAGCAAGGTTGTGAATGTTTGACTTTCATGGACTAAAATAATCCCATTTTGTAGAACTGACTTGGAAAGTACACAAATGACATAACCCAACATGACAATGTTTAAAAACAAAAAACAATGTGGGTATATTTGTTACGCTCGCTTCTGTCTAGGACCCCTTCTACTGAAATGGCCTGCATAAAAATAAAGGTCGGGCAATGGGCTAAATAATGCCAGCATCAAGTGAGAAGACACGCCTTTTCATGGAAGACTTTAAAGTACTGTACAGTGGTATTAGACAATTTGTACAAGATCACTGTGTTGTCTGCTGGCAAAGGCAGGATACACTTTGGTTACACAGTCTTGAATGGCTACCTAATCACCAGCAAACCTTTCATGCTCATCATTGCGGGTTTCTGGCCAGGTTTTACAACCCCTGTCTAGAGGAATCAAATTCTAGACCTTCCCCATTGAGAGGCTATGTTCATTTTTGAAGCTACCACAATTTATTGCAGGATGGTTGTTTTGTGGCACAACAAATTTTACACTCACCAACCTATACAAAAGGCTTCAGATGTAGGAAAGGCTCAGTCAGACCTATTGGTGTTTGGTACTGTGGTGTGGCATATGAATACACATCTATGTAACAAACGCTTAGCACACTGAGCTATCTTCTGAACCATAGCAGCATTCAGATTTAGCATTTCAACTTTGGTGACTGCACTTGATCAATGTATTACTCATAGAAAGTTGAGACGGCTACAGGAGCGGTGCTTGGTGAACACACAAACTATTTATGCCACAGTGAACACAGAAAGCATAATAGAATTAATCGATCAGAGCAAAATATACTCCTCAATCACAATTAGGCAGTAGGTTGTGAGCCTCTGTAATGCGTCACAAAATATATTGACATTTTCTATTTATACCTAATGAATAATGGCAACGGAGGTCTTTGTATCAGTCAGCTATGTGGGGGCCTCCCTACAAAGTGGGGACCTGGGGCTATTGCCCCTTTCGCCCTCCTATAAAGACGTCTCTGCAGACAGGGAAGCGTGGCTTGGGATAAGTGCAAGGAAGAGGGGGACTGTAGAGAATACAGATAGAGCCCCTAGTGCGTGGCAGGCCCGGAAGCAGTGCGGGGAGACCGGTCAAGAGGAGCCAAGTACCCAGTAAGACTCTAGGTTCAAAAGTGCCCAAACAGCACACAGCTGCAATGCAAAATGGGGGGTGTACAGTTGTTAAACACACCTATCTTCAAAATGTCCAGAATAGCGCACAAATGCAGTAAAATGAAGGAGGTATAGTAAGGCATAGGCGAGACAGCAGAAAATAAGCTTATGGCACAGCTTTATTCAACATTGGTGAGTAGTGAATAGACAACAGATAGTCAAAATATAACTCACAGGTTCTCTGAAAAGGGAGAACAAGGCTTCAGGAGAGGCACAAGGTCTTGGAGTAGATGGCTGCATGCTGGGGGATTGTTCCATGAAGCGGGAGCTGGGTGGGCGTGAGGTGGTGCAGAGAGGAGATGGGGGGTGCCTCCAAGCCCTCCCAGGCCTGGACAGGAACAAACAGGGGCCTTAGAGGTGGGCCTTTGAGAAGGGGGCCGGTTACAGCCTGCCGGTTCCCTGATAGGGCACAAGAAGGCTGCCCAGTCCAATCGGGTTGCAGGAGGCAGGACGGTAAGCAGCAGAGGTGCCATCCTAGTGTAGTGGGGAAGCGACAGCCATCTTGGAAAGGTCACAAGGAAGCCATAGTATCAGCATTCTGCTGATCGGATTTCTTCTTCAGTAGTCAGCTTGCCACACGTAGCACATTGGAGGCACAGGATTGTATACAGGCACTAGATACAATACTGTCTCAGATACACTGAGATAAAATAAAAATGGTGTGCTATTAAACGTGCTAAAACCTAAGGTAAAGAACCTTTGGACCTTTCATTGAAATACATGTCCAATCAACTGCCCTTGTTGGGCAGGTTAAGCAGGAATACACTTACCATGCAAACAACTGATCTGAAGCGTAGTGGGAAAAAATGAGCAGCACGTCTTTACCTGCAGTGTTCTGAAAAAAGAACCTGGGAGACCAGAGAGCAAACAGATTGACCAGCACCATCCACCAACTTAAAAACCCACCATGGCCTGACATATGTTATCCTGAGTGTGAACTTGGTGCAGAAGAAAAAAGGGTATTCCTCAAGGATAGCATGAAGAGCATTCAAGTAAACAACCTGGCCAACACCTGGAATCCAAACACAAGCCCGGCATGCAAATCATGCAACACTGCGAAGGAGTATTTCTATCACTTCCACCTAATATGTCTGTGTTACGACAAACCCAGGAGGACACACACCATCCCCCAGCTGAGAAGTGAAGACCTGTGCATTCATGATGAAAAGGCTTTGCCCTTTCTGCTCAGTGATCAAAGAAGAGCGGCCACTAAAGAATTGGCCACTTTCCTGCAGGAAGCTCTTAAGCTGGAGAGAAGAGTTGGAGGTGGGTTCCTCAAGGAAGGATAATGGCTCGAGAAGCAGGAGGAGTGCCCTGAAGTGCCTGTTATGAAATGCCTATTTTGCTGTGCTTGTGCAAGTTTTATAGTGCATACACCTTTACAAGCTCATGACCACTTTTTTTAAGGAATGTACCAAATACAAAAAAGGAGTCTAAAAGAATATAGACACTAAGTAAACATATGCATAAGATGAATTTATAGAACTGCAACAAGCATTTCCTAAAGGCAATCCAAGGGACAAAGTGCAGAGTTTAGGCACGCAAGTAATATCCTAGCTATAATTACATCTCTAAAGAGTAAAAATGAACACACTCATGCTGGCATAGTTCCAGATCACAATAGTAATATAGAATGTTAGAAAGACCCACAATATCAATGTTATGTATCTGCGCTGTTTATGCCTTCTCCACAAACCAGGCAGTAAAAATCCCCCTAATGCAAAGAAAATACAATCAAAGCCGAAAATAAAGAATGAGCCAGCACTGACAAAAGTTAAAACCATGCAAAACAGCTAACAAAATATTGTTTTTCATCCGATAATAGAGAGGACAAAATGATAAAAAGTAATAGGAATTTTGACTGTAATGGTAATAATCACAAATGCAACAAGCAGTGGCAATGCCAACAGATTTGGATTTTGTGTAGTCATGGGAAAGGTAGATGCCTGGCACTGCGGTAGTGGCATTAACTGACTATTGATGGTAGCAGGTGCAAAATGGTGCAAGTGCAAGGGCATCTAATAGCAGTGCCTTGCAAATGTCTAATACATATACACAAGCCAAAACGGTTTGCTTTGCCAATCCTTGTTTTTAACATGTCTTCAATGAAGGACACGCATAGTGCTTATAAATCACGTGTCTGAAGGCAGACCTGGTTAAAACATTTTTATTACATCACTAGCAACTCAAAGAAGACTGCTTTGAAAACACACTGGCAGGCACTTTGAGTACAATGTTTGATGGTAAGCCTTGATTAAAGCGAGCTCAAGCAGTTCTCATAAGGAGGTGCTTTGTGTGGGGACGGTCAGGACTTGGGTGGGAATGGACATAGGGTTTAGCCTGGCCATGGGCAGTAAATGGGTTGTGTGGTGGCTCAGAAGAAGGATGTGGACACTGTGAGGACATTTCTACAGCATAAGTGCCATCTCTGTCTATTGCTATGTGGGTGTTCCCTGCCAATGTAAATAACTAAGGTGCTTGTCAGAAAGTCTCAAGTGAATCAGTCTGCTCACCAAAAACTAGTTCTAACTGACCCTGCCACTATTCAAACCAACTAACATAAGATCAGGAGAATGTCTCCCTTCTCCTGATTGTATTACAGCAATGTCTCTTCTTCTATTCACAAGTTCTTTTTAGTAGGCTATTCTAAAATAGTCTCTTGTCATTTCTTCACTGTATCAGTTCTTGCCACTCTTTCACAATGTCTTTGGGATTTTCTTCCTTTTTAAGGATAGTTCTCCAATATTCCCTTTTGGATTTATTTATTCTTCTCTGATTTAGGTTGCTATACCCTTTTGAGTTTGGTAACACGTACCTTCCTTGCTATGAAAATGCTTTCTTGGGTATTAGGATTCCCCCTGTCCTCGGGTGGTTTACTTTGAGTATTTTTTCTCTTAAGTGGTTCACGTGGCCTCTCTTCCCAGTTCTTCTTTCTTTACTTCTCGGCATACAGGGTGTTTGCCCCTAGTGTATTTGTACCTGGTCAGAGGAGTCTCTCTTTAAATGATCCACTTGGCTTCTCTTTAAATTCACAGAATTCGCTCTCTAATATTCTCCACTTTTCACTTTTGAACTTATGTGGTATTTGTCCTTCTTCCCAGGGTATTTCTGCACCGGTCGCAGAAATCTCTCTTTCAGGTTTATTTGGGATTGATTCTCTTTCTCACATTAATACAGTTCTACTTTTTCGACTTTAAATTCAATCTCTCGTCAATTCCACTGGGACGAGTTCCTCCTGCTTCATAACGATTCCCCAATGACCTCCCGGTTCTCATGTTCTCCCCGTTACCTTTGATTCTGCAGGTGAACACCACCTGGGCCTGAACTGGCTTGAATTCACTTAGTTTGCTCCGCTTCTTCATCTTTTGGATTCTGCTGGCATCCCGCTTTTGGTCCTCTCTCTTCCTGGGGCCAGCTGTAACTGCAGGTTAGCAGATGTGTCATTGTTACCTCGGCGTTGTGGTTTTGGCATTGTTGGACAGGTGCTCTGCCCACCACAAAAGGGTCGTGGTCATGCCACCACCCTGATTTGGATTCCTGGCTCCTCGGCTTCTCACTGCGTGTAAACGCTGGGCCTCCAGCGTTTTGTTCTTACATTCAGGCCACTTCTGAAAGTCGTGTGCTCCGCAGCTCTGCTCAGCTCCACCTCTCACAGGTGTGACACAGTAAGGGGGCTGCCGCTGCGTACTCTCTCTGTTCTCTCTCTATACTTAGCCTCTCCACGGCATGTGATGGTCCCTCTTCACTCTACTCATCGCAGTTATACAGAGGTCTCTTAATAAAGAGACAGATCCTCTTTCTTGTTCACAAATTTATATTATAGTTTTGTCCTCTGCCAAGTCCCTGGTTTCTATAGTGTTCTTCATACCTGACAGTCTAATATATGCCACTATGGGAAATGGCTTAGGGAGTTCCTCACTGGAATGGGAGTCCTTGTCCCCAAAAGGGGAGTCTCTCTGAGCGAGATTTCACTTGCCCAGACCCCTAGGGAGGCTCTTGCGGAGAGGCTCACATTCCAAGCCTCAAAGGGGAGGCTCCCTCTTGGGGAGAAGGGATGAATTGCCTCGATTCGTCACACTGGGCAAATAGCCATCATCATAATAACTTTATTCGGCCATCAGACCATCAAAGTACATCCTAATACAAAAGCTAGTAAACAACCAGATGAAACACAATTAAAGAAAACCCCATCCCCTTTCAGAATACCACAAATTCCATGGGAACTGCCACTTGTGTCCCCATTTGACGTTGACCCAAGGATGTAAGGTTTGCCCCAGTTAAGGGTGTAATGGCTGTGGCAACTCCATGTGGGGCAACAGAGTCAGGGAGAGGGTGCAAGGTGATTGCGATTCCACGCGTAGACATTTGGCCCACCCATGCACTACATCCCAGGACCCCGTTTACTATTCTGTGATCCCAAAAAGACAGTTTAATGCTATCAGGGGTGCTCTTGCCCTTGCTTGGAATTCTGCAACACCCCGCCATAGATTCTCTAAATAAAAAGGGGCAACCTCCAGTAGTCCTCAACCAAAATAAGCATTTATTTAGTTGAGTATCCCTTGGCTCTAGCTTATTGGCTGCCAATCTAGGTACCCCATGAAGATAAACTATGGCATGTTTGGGCCTTCCTTGGTCAAAGGGCTTGTACATTACCAGAGTCTTCTGTGGTGTTCAATGTCCACAGTGGTTGGGACCTGAGCCACCAGTGACGGAATCATTAACCTGGGGTTAAAAACCCTACTACTCTCCCTGGTCTTAGCATTGGAATCGCAAAATCGATGGTTAGAGAGAGATTCCCCAGATGCCAAGTTATGGCGGGCAGCAATCCTTTCGAAGATGGCTGAATCCACAGGGATCTGTTCAGTGGGGCGTTCCAGGGGTGGGATTTTATACCCCGTAGAGGCAGTTGTTATATCCAGGGGCTCCTCCTGTATACTTCCTCCTCCCTTCCTTTGGGCCTCTAGCAATATTAGTAGCAGTTTTCTGATAACTGCCAGCTTTGCAAGAACTTAGTTACACCCACACCCCCTGGGTATGTAGACCTCCTCGGTAGGTCGATCGATGGTCATATTGTTGTCCTTGTGAATGGCAACCCTTGAGGGCTTGGGGGTCTTAACAGGCCAGAGTGGGGTTAGACGGGGGAAGGTGCTAGCCCCTGAGCTTGTGGATGAGAGAAAGTCACTCCAAGGGCTACTATGGGAGCTTGACAAAGGTTTGTCTCCTGGTACATTTTGGGTCAGTCTGTCCCCTGCAACCTAGGGAGGTGACGCAGGGGTCAAAGGAGTGCAGAGGATAAGGGATCCGATGGTGGATGCCAAATCCGGAACCAGGCTGTGGGTCAAGGGGAGACTTGGCTCCAAGTTACAGCCAGCAGCTGCGCTGTTCGCCTCACTTGCCGGTATCGCCGCCCCGGGCGTCTTATGACAGTTGGCAGATGCCAGATAACCCACTGGGCACCAGGGTGAGGACGATTGACTCACAGAGCAGGGGGGTATCAGCGAGAGTCGGGAGATGAAAGATGATCAAACCCACTGGGCCCTTTTCCTTGTCACAAGTACTGACACTACACATGGAATTCCCAATGACAAACAGAGTTTCTTTTGTGGCTGGATCTTCCTGGGCCTTCATAAGACCTCCTGCACCAGGGAACAAATCGAACAGATCACCCAGATTGCTCTACAACACACTCTTATTGCTCTTGGCTTGTGCTCTTGAAACCCCTTCCGAGGTGTCTTGGCTCCCCAGGTACTGCTGAACCTTTTTTGTGGGCAAGTTGGCTATCACCGCAAGATGGCAAGGGCATGGGTTTGAGCTTGTTGGGTAATGTCCTGGTTACCCCCAAAATAGAGTCGGCGATAGCAGCTCAGGGCAGCCCCCCCTGTTGTTGCTGCCTCCTCACAACCAAAGTCTTGCGCTGGGATTTGTGGATGAGAAGGTCTTGGGCGTTGGTTTGAGGGCAGAAAAGGAGCACAGGGAAAGGAGAGGTAGGGTGGGTAGACGGCTGCTCCATAGCCAAGTCCCACGAAGCTGGTATTTCAAAATGTTTTGGCGGGGCCTGCTATACACCTACGCCTCAGCCTTCATCACAATCCTCTTCCACATGTGCTCACCTCAGTATTCTGTGCCCCGTCCATCCTGGGTTTGGCTTTGACCTTGAACTCCCTGCTACGGCAAACACCACTGGGTGCCAAACACTGCGCCATTGCCCCGCCGCGGGCTTCACCGCTGCGGGGCTGGGGCAGCGCTGTTAAGTCCAGGGGGGACGTGGCCTCAGTGCTGCAGGAACCAGACAGTCCTTCCTGTGTCTAGCACGGCATCAAACACTGCGCCCTTGCCCCGCTGCACATACCCGAATAACACCCACAAGCTTTGTGTCCCTCCTTACATACCATTTCACCCATTTTGTACTTTAATGCAATAGTCTCGGCTTGTAGGTGGTGCACCTTATAGCCCAAACTAAAAAGGAGCTTCCCGACCATAGGTGTCCAGTAGATGCAGTTAGTGCAAATGGAGACGTGCAAGGGGTTTCCAGGCATATTCCAATTTGATCCAAAGAAGCTGATGTTCAGACCCAGCATTGCATTTTTTTTTACATGTGCTGTCTTACAGTAGACTTGGTTTGGGTCTCTGATTTCCTCTCCTCACCAATCAGAGTCAGAAGTTAGATTTGAACTCTCTTTTATCCCAATGGTCAGTAACTGTGATGAGGTAAACCACTACCTAACCCAAGCCTATTTTCTGAGATAATCAGAGAGCTATCTAATGCCTGCCCTATTCTGGAGTCTGAATGCCGCGAAGGAGGCTCCTAATGGTTTCCTAGGATTGTTGTCTCAGCCAAATCATGTCTTGATTATGCTGACTCCATCTTAAGTCAGTCTTCCCTATTCTTTGGGTTCTATGTGGTTTCATGGAAGTAAATTACTTCACTGCATTAATGCCCCTCTATACTATACTCCCTTGCCCTCCCTTTAAGCCGCCCCTATACTCCCCCTACCACTCAACATATGCTTACCTATTTTACAACTTGAGGACTTTTCTGTAAAGTTAATTCCCACAAAGCAATTTACTTCCATGCGACAACAGTACACTATAATGCGCAGAAAATGCACAATGCAGTGCATTATTGTTTTAAATCGGAAAATATCAGATCTACTTGTTGCCTCAAACCTTTCTTTGGCTGTGAGTTCCATAAAAATCACATTTCAAGTTCTATGTTTTCTTCAGGTTATCTACCAAAAATGGCAGCCGTGTAGACCTTCTTATTCTGTAACTCCCAGGTAGCCTCTACGGGTCTGTATAAAGGAAGAGGAGAGTTGTGTGAATCGGAATCTTCGGGGCATTGTTTTCTGGGGTTGAGCATCAGTCCAAAGGCAGCAGAAACAGTGAAGAAGACGAAGAAAATGGTGTGCATGGAAGGCCCAGGTGGGCTGATGAAATTGCTCTTATGTTTGTCGTGGCCATGGATGAGAAGGCCATCCAGTCCTAACGTGGAATTGTGGGACTTGTAGTTTTCCTAAATTTCACTGAAAAGAAGGGGAAAAAAATACAAGTCCCAGAATCCAAAAAGGAAAAGGTAATACTGGTTGGCCTTCTCAGGAATGGCCACAGGAAACTTGGGAGCTCTATGATGGGTGGATCAGGAAATACATTGCGGGTTCACCTGCTCCAGGAACGTGGTGCACGGAGCTGATTTCCCTAACAGACAACATGTGAGTTTACCTAAGTCAGGAGACAAAGAGAGCTAAACACGTGATGTTTGAGGTCATGAAGAGGTTTGGAAAAATAACTGATAGACAGGGAAATCAAAGAAGGAAGGTGCAAAATGATAACCAACTGAGCAACACAGAAAAGAACTCATCTTGAGCAAATCGCGTGCACGGAAGAGGATCTTATCCTGAATCCCCTAAAAATAAAAAATAAACTCGCTGAAATCGACTGGATTGCCACCGAGGAAAGAGCTCATGCAAACAAACTTCTGCTCCACCTGCCACCCTTTTCAATGAAATTAAACAAAACTATGCAGCTGCTTCAGAGAGTTCCAAACAAGTCAATGAGACATACCTTCTTAAGAGCTCACCTGAATCTGCTGCTCACAAACGGAATTCTCTAGGTACGACGCCAATCAAACACTAAGACATGTCGGCTGTGTAAAAAAAACGACCAAACTGAGACAGTGCGTCACTTGCTACTGGTTTGCCCGGCCATCTTACAGATCCGACAAACATACCTACGCCCGATCTCAGAGACTTACATCGTGAGCGAAGAAGACGTATGGTGGCAACGATTGATGAGTGGCCAAAAAACGTCTTGGTCAATCGCTGCAGTGAAGATCCTGCAAGCCGCTTTAACCCAATGCAGCAAGGCAAACTCTGATAATGTAACCTCGACAGAATAACTGGAAACCCAACAACAGTGAAACGAAATAACAAAATACAGAACACAGAAAATAAAGGAAACTTGATACACACAAGAAAAAAATAAAATAATGAAAAATATCATATATATGGCAATTCTGGGATAAGGCTGGGGATAGGATTTCCTTGCACTGGAGGATTATACCTAGAAACAAGCAACCAAATAACCGGATGGAAAACAAAAAGCATCCTTCATATTCTGCCTGCACCCTGATCCTTCCGCATCAATGGGCACCAAAAGTGGCAGCCAGAAGTGGTGAGTGAGAGGACGTTTAGTTTGGGGGTGGCAACATATTTTGAGAATAAACCTGCGAGATCCCAAAGATCGCAGGCTGCAGAACATCACAGAACATCATGATATGGGTAGTTGCTTAAAGATCTTAGACAGCCTTTCACATAACAAAGAGGGCACTTTACTGCAGGAAGAACGGTTCCCAGAAAAGAGAAGGCATGTGCTTATCTATGGTGCTGCGTACATTTTGTATGCATGCATTAGCATCTTCAGAAATAGAACAATGGCCTCATATGCACTCATCAGAGAGGGTGGGTGTGTGTGCGTCGTTGTGTGTGGGTGTGCCCAAAGTTGCAGCAGAGAGTTTAAAAGAAAGGGACATGCAGGTACTGTGACATTGGGCCTCATTATGAGCTTTGGCGGTAGCCGTGCCCGTTTTACAGGCACGGCTACTGCCAAACTCGCTACCTGCACCGGTACCCGCGACTGGGCAATAACCGTCCCATTACGAGTTGAATGGGCCGGTAATTGCCCATTCGCGGGTGGCGGTATTGCCGGGTTCCCGATCCCGGCAGAATGGAGCTGATAACAGTGCTGGTGCAATCACGAGTTCTGCTCCCGTGTGCCGCACAGCCCACCAGGTCAGACCTGACAGGCTGTCAGACAGCCGCAAGCAGAACTCGTAACTGAACGGTGCTGGTGCCTTACCGGCACCATTCATACCGTGCCCGCCAACATTAGAATGAGGCCCTCTGTCCATGATAACATGAAAGAGATAGGTAATTTCCATAAAGAACTGCTTGATGTCTTGTTATGATAATACTCTGCCAAAGTAATGCACATGGAATGTTGCATAGACAATATTTTTAAGGGTGCAGAAATTCAGAACTTGGACAGTCATACTACAAGGGTCTGCAACCTGTGGCTATCCAGATGTTCTGCACCACAACTCTCATATTCCCTCCCCATTAACTGTGCTGGCTGGGGCTGATGAGAGTTGCAACCCAATATATCTAGCGGGTCAAAGGCTACCGACGCCCCTGTCAGATGCCCTCTGCATTTCAGCAGAGGATATGCGATGTTTCCTAGCTAGGTTGTACAGGTTGTTGCTATGCTGACTCACACAGAAGTCACATAAGCAAACACAGTCCGTAAAGGCCCATGCCAGAGGGTTACAGCTACGTAAGGGGGAGTAAATGAGATGGCTGTTGATATATGGCTAATGTGTGCAGCACTCAAGCAGACCATGATGAGGTCAACAGATCAGGGGCTCATGAGGTCAGGGCAGCCTTTTCGCAGTAGTTGCCCAGATAGCAAAAAGCGAGAGGCTGCATGTTCAACATGCAAGTGTAGGCATGTTTGTTCCTTCTGCGGGCTTGGTTCGCACCCACAGGTGCAGTTCCACAAAAAGGCGAAGGAACAAAAGTAGCAATGACAAGAGGGATCCTGCGATTTTGGGAGGGATTCCAGCGAGGAAAGTTAGCAGGAGGTAGCGGGAGTCTGCCCAGACCAGTGACAATGGGCCCATTGATTAGGTGATGAGCTAGTTCTGAAGGCTAGATGCCCTCTATGGGGTCCTGGGATGATTGTACGTGGTCAGGGACAGCTGGGCTCCTCATTGGGCCCTGTGTTGAGAGTAATAGTGGTATCAGTGCGTTCTCAGTTGTTGATCCGTGGATCTATCCTTCACAACTAGCCTTGATAAAGACCCACGGGTCGAAAGACGTGTCGGATGACCATTACTGGGACCATGAGCCCACGCAACAAACAAACTGATGAATAAAATGTATTTTTGCACTTATCACCAAATGATAAACGGTGTGGAAAATCCATTTATGGAAAAATAAACCAACAGCGAGGTATCCAGGATATTCCCTGGTCAAACTACAAAGGAGGTGTGGGCTTCACCTCAAAAACACATCCGGTGAGCTTGCACTAGACTAAAAGACACCATAAAAAGTAACAGTGCTTAGCAAGGAAGGTTCCATACCCAGGGTCCAAAGACATTGATTAGGTGGTTGAGTGTTAGCCTTCAGTGAGTGAGGGGTGAGCCCTCTTCTGGAGATTTAAGGAAGAGTTGTTCAACCCGCAGTGGGGGTATTGGCCTCGAAAATCCCAAGGAATCAGTCCTCAGCTTTGAGGGATCCTGAGGTTGTCCTCAATAGAATTATTAAGACGCCATCCTTAGGGAGGGGGCTGGTCCATCCCCGGACCAAATTTTTCCATGTTCCCTCGTAGGCGTAGTACCAAAGATGGAAAAAGGTCACTTTCGACTCATTCAGAATCTGTCAGTCCCTAAGGTGCATTAATGAATGATGCCAGTGATGAAGGGCTGTGGGCTGTGGGCAGTGCAGTACACATCTTTTTTACGAGGCGTTGGACTGTTGGCATTTGGGAGGGTAGCTTTTGGTTGTTGGTAGTACACCCGGAGGATTACCGTTCATTGGGTTTCTAGTTTGAGGGGCGGTATCATTTTGACAGATGTATGCCAATTGGTTGTGCTGTGTCATGCACTTATGTTGAAAAATGCACCCCTTTTTGGAATGAGTGACTCTCTGGCTTGCAATAGCTGTTGCACTAACTGGATTATTTCCTGTTTCTGGGCCGCTCGGAGTACGAGGAATGTGCCCGGATGCTACATGCTTTCCAACTGGCAGTAGGAAGTCAGGGGATATGATTACCGCAGGATAAGATGGAGGGCACGACAACAAGGTGAACATCTTTGGTACTGAGATAGCATCAGCTGAAGTTGTGTGCTGGTTGCCAATCAAGAAGGGAGGGCACTGCAAGGCCTGGTGAAATAGTGGTTGTTACCTTATTCCATACGACCGCCTGGACAACGGCTGAGGTTTGGAACAAATGCACTTCATTAGGTGCGAACTCTTGCTTCCAAGTACTGCGCCTAACTGGCGCTTGTTCCTCTTCCCCTCCCACATCCACCCACGTGTCCCCTCTCACGTGGTCTGGCTGTAGGGACCACAAGCCCATTCAAGGGGCGGCTGTTGCCCTGCATAACAGTGGTCAAGGGCAAGGAAGGGAATGCTGAGGTGATGCTGAGGCAGCTGCAGGTGCGTGTTGGTCATTTGACCTTTGCTCAGAGCATTATCCCTAGGGGGAGGCCTTTCTCAAGATCCATTGCTGGGGCCATGGGGGGCCTAAAGGAAAGTCACCTACAGACAAGGCTGCTTAAAGTGATCCAAGAGGACCTGCGTAGGTTGTCCGCTTCTTGGTGGGTTTTAATGGGTCGCTGGTTGGGCTAGTAGCTGCGTCGTTGAAGGGCAAAACTGGCCTCCTTACAGATGTCTTGAGGAATTTTGGGTTTGGGGCAATCTTGGGCCATAGGAATGGGTGCCATTTGGCTCAGGGCTGAATGTTACCTTCCAAGAGCTCTTTCCCATAGCAGAGGCTTTGTCAGGTTGGAAGCAGGGATGTCAGGATAATGGTGTGGTTTTTTAGTCAGACAGCATGTCAGTTGTCCAGGTGATAAAGAACTGGAGCACATCATGTCGCATGGTGCTGTGCTTGCCGAAGGAGTCAGTGATGTTACGTGTGTGTGTGCGAATGTAACATTCAATGCGAAGCATGTACCACGGTTGAAATAAAATGCTGCAGGAGTTCCGGCAGTGGCATTGGACAGTGGAAGATCAGGTGACCAATTGCCCAGAGACACTACGGAGGCCTGGTGCCCGGTGCCGGTTGCTCCCTCATTTCATCGCTGGGTCATTGGCAGGCAAGACAAAGGGTTTCAAGCATTTTGCGTGAGTAATTGCTAGTTGCCTATGATTGCCAGGGATATTCTACTCTTTTATTTTGAACACTTGCAGGCTGTGGGTGGGGTTCTTAGTGCTTCCAAAAAGGCACAAAGAGGCAGTAAGGTTTGTCGCGGGGCTGGCAGATGAGGAAGGTGCGACTGCAGATTTTGTGGTGCGAAAGGTGCTAGGTGTTAGCAGAGTTCGTCAGCCTTCAAGTCACTAGATTATTCAACACTACAAAGCCCCTAGATTCCAGGAAACTGATGAGGATCATTGTGAGGGCGTTGTATGGGGATTTCTGCATAGAGGATCTATTGCCTCGCAATAGGGGTGACACTGTAAGGGGGCATGCAAGGGACAAGGTTTCTGTCTTTGAGAAGGTGGTTGTGCATTTACGGGTAAAGAGGTCTAAGATGGACCAGGATGGGCATGGTGCCTGAATGGAAATGCTGCGGGCTATGATAAATGACTGGGCTGCACGAAGGAGGCAAGGAGCGTCCATTATGGTTGCATCGGGCCCGAGAGAGCTGGAGATCAGCAGCATTCAATTGTAATTTCAGACGTCATCTTCTGTAACAAGGGGTGTTCGGTGTCTGGGAAGGAGGGCTGGGTAGAGGGTGGTGTGATGATAGCTGTGATGGAATGTGGTTGGTGACACATTTTTTGATTTCTCCATGCGGATCATGGCGGGGCAGCAAGTGGTGTGGATTGCCGTCCATTCCTCCGTGAAGAGGGCCTCGCGACACATGCAGGAGCAAGGTCTGGGGAGTTGGGTCAAAGGCCTACAGGCACGACCACTGAACGTGTGAGCATGGAAATTAAACAATGAAATTCTACCTCGGCATCCAGCCACAGGCATTTCCAGGTGGTGGCCGAGGCCTCCTGAAAGCCCAGGACATATTTCATGAGGATGACGTAAATTTGTCACAGCAAAAGACAACATATTCGTGCATGGACTGTTGGCTTTCGCCGGATTGGCATGGAGTGAGTGCCCAGAACCAGTAGATCTTGTGCTCTGTGGCAGTTGGGGTGCAGAAAAAGGATTGTTTGGTGCCACAAATATGCCCCTAGAGGTGGTCCTGGTGCCTGGGGTCATCCAGACAAGTTGTTAGGCTGGTGCCCATCTGAATGTTCCAGACTGGTAGGGGCCACAGGGGACGGGAGGGATTGATTCAGGAGGTAGACATTGTAGGTTGAGGGCTTTCCGTCCTCCTGGTATCACTCCCAGAGGGTATGGTGGGAGGATTGGCCCGCTCCCAACTGTCACGGTCAAGATATCACTGTTCAGAGTGTACGATTAATGACATGTGTTTTCAAGGTAATGTGTGCTGTATCTTCTTGATGGGCCCTGGCTCCTGCAATAACTATGAGGGCAAGTCCCGGCAACATACTGGGGTGGCCTGATTGGGGGAGCATGGCCTGCTGGGCCTTATGGAGTGGTCACACCTTCCCCTTCCAGAGCCATACAGTGATGCCATCATCAGGTACATGTGGTGCCAGGAAGGGGTGGAACATTTTTTTTGAGTACTTTCAGGCCCAGGTGTAGGGACAGCATAAAAGATGCGGTTCTAGTACACTGTGGCCGTCGCCTAGCCGACGTGCCACTGCCCCGGGCCGCGCCAACGTGAGTATTGCCAGAAACAGCCAGAAGTTATCTCTTTTTGGTACAACATCTAATCATCGACAGTCGTTTTTTCGCTGTGTGTTATTCTGCAAAACGTTTGACTAAAAAACACATGGATTTTTTTGGGGGGCGCAGGAAAGGGCATTTAAAGGGTTGGTAGGGTCGGGAATAGTAAAAAATCGGTGGGGGAGGGAGGGTTTGGGGGAAACCCCCCAACAAGAAAAAAAATACATTTCAATGAGGTTTTTTGTCAAAATGTTTTCAGAAAAACACCCGTCGAAAAATAAGGTAGTTGATGATTTGACATAGAACCCTCTTCTCATGCGCACCCTACCTAAGGCTTTTATTTTGTGTGGCATGGAATGTCAGGGGGGAAGCAGCTGGGGCCACAAAGAAAGGATGGTTTTACCGCTAAGGGTGGTGCCGGTGTCTGGGGTCATCCAGTGAGGCTGTGCTTGCCATACGGTTCCAGGCCTTTGGTGCCACAGGGTTCTGTAAGTGGGATCAGGAGGCAGACAGAGAAGGTCGAAGGGTGTCTGCTCTCCTGGTATCACTCCCAGGGGGCCATGGTGAGAGGATGGGCCCTTGCCTTTCTGGGAAGGCCAAGATATCCGTGTTCAAAACACAAGATTGATGATATGTGTTTCAAAGGCAATGTGTGGCGGGTTCTTGGGGGCTGTGGCCCCTGTTCTGCCCAACAGTTCATCCTGCCACTTGAACCAAGGCTATATGGTGTCGGCTAACAACACATTATTTACCTCTTGAACAGTTTGCTTGTTCCCACCTGAAAAAAGACTGATGATCAACTTTGAACGCTTATGAAATAATAACATATTTTTATATAGTGCTTCCTAATGGATTCCTCGCATGTGTAAGTGCTTTAATGATAACTAATAGTATTATTCAAGTGATTGGTACTCAATTTATTGAATTCCAAAAGTAGAGAGCTGATTCAACCAGGCTGGGAGGCGAACTAGCACTTCTCCCCCTCTCTCCCCCCTCAACTTGCCCGATCTGAATGACACAAGGCCTAGTAAGATCATTGTTTTGTCCTCCTTCTGTCCTCCCTTCAGTGGGCCTCATTACACGGTAGGCGGTGAGCCATGGCGCTATTAGCGCCATGGCTCATGCCGGTAAAATACCGGCACCGCCTTGGCGGAAAGGGGATTTACCGCCCCATCCCAAGGTTGGAGGGGCGGTAAATCCCCCTTCCGCCATTGCCCTTCCCCATTCCCATTTCTGCCACATAGGGCTCAATGGGAATGGGGAAGGCGCTAATAACGGCACCGCAATTTAGCGGTGCCGTAATTAGCTCCGAGGTCCCTTAGCGGGTTGGTATTTAACGCCTGCAAAAAGCAGGCGTTAAAACTCCAACCCGCTAAGGGACCTCGTAGTAAGGCGGCAGGGATTTACCGGTACCGGTGTTTTACCGGTACCGGTAAATCCCTACCGCCTACCGTGTAATGAGGCCCATTGTCTTGTCGCGCCTAGAAAACACTTGTGTACAGGCGCGTTATAAACGACTTATCATATCATATCATAACTGGGAAGTGCAGGCTGACCTGACTCTTCGAAGGTCCAATAACATTAACCAAAAGTACAATTCTGTTACATATAGTATGTGAAAGGGATGGGACAGTGTCCCTATGCACTCTTATGTAGTTCTCCGCAACAAGAGGTGAGCTTACCTAAGTATGCATTATATGCATCAATTATGTCCCTATGTATTCTGTTGTAGCTCCCCACAACACAAGGTGAGCTCTCCTAAGTATGTATTCATTAGGCACTACCTAGCCCTATTGTAATCCTGTCTTGTATCTATTGTAACTGGTCTGTCTCCAGCACTTATTGTAACAAATTCAAGTTAAAGTGCCTAGATGCCTCCGGGCTGTGTGCGCTATATGAATAAACAAACAAACAGGTGACAGAGTGGGTGCCGTGTCAACGGTGTTTAACAGATTCTAGACAATACCATTTGTTGGTATGTACATCATTTGGGAAAATGTACAGGCGAGGTGAGGATCCAACGAGACAGAACATGCAGTGAGCTCTCAGTCCTGGCAATCGTTGCACAAGCACAGCAAAGCGCATGCTCTACTGGAGATTTGATGGAGTTGTTGGTTGCCTAGGAGACCTTAAAACGTCCTATAAGGCACCCAGCAGCGCTTCAACCCACTCCACCCACTCGCCACTTTTGTCGTGATTGATATCAGCCACCGCCTGGTATTCGTAATGCGAAAGAGAATAACAGTTGAACCGTTTGCCAGTTTAGCATGTTCTCACTGGGCCGGAGCCTTTGTGGTTTCCGAACACGGTTCACTTTTGCACAACAGACAACACTCCTACTCTGATCACGCCCAGAAGTTTAGATTTAGAACAATTAGATAAATATACTTGCAGAGACAGCATTTCACTCACACTATATCCTTGTCTGTGCTGGAAATTCAACTTGTGTGTGAAGTGCTTGTCTATCCTAAGATAGCTCAGTGGGTTGAGCGCTAGCTGCTGCGATCTGAGCGTGATCTGCAGATCACAAGTTTGAATCCTGGCAAAGCCAACTCAGCCTTTCATCCTTTCGAGGTCAATAAATGGGTACCAATTTCGATTGGGTGATATTGTATGTAAATATGTGCTCTGTAAAGTGCTTTGGATTAAGGCACTATATAAATAACACATCATTATCACTATGGTTTCATCTAAACCAGTGGTTGTCAAACGTTCTTATTCTGAGCCCCACGCAGGAGTGAAAATATTGTTTCCGGTTCCCCCCACAAGCCATAAATCCTTATATTTTCTATTTAATGCTTATACTTTCTTTGTAAAACAGTCACCCTAATGCCGTTTTAAAGAGCTTCACGCCCCCCCCCCCGCCACATCCCCTGGGCATCCGTTGCCCCCCCCCCCCTCCCTAAGCGGGCCAGCCCCACAGTTTGAAGACCAGTGAATTCTAAACTATTTTATAGTGGACTACTTGGTTGTAGCACTTAGATCACCACGACATAAGAGATATATGTACACATGGGCGGGGGCATGGAAGGGGCAGGCGAGGGGGCGGCAACGGGGTGCGGCAGGGTGGATGTCAATGGGGTTCCATTAGAAGAAGGAGGACAAGCATTACATGGCAAGGATGAAATTGACACAACCAGACACTCCATTATAAAAACCGTGGGGACGCAACAAAATGGGCCCCTGCCGCCTGGACTGGCCTTCAAACCTGACACAGTGGATGTTGTGCCGCGACCTCTGTAAAAGGCTGCAAAATGAGTGATATTTCTGGTGATCAGAGACCCATTCTTCTAAAACGGTGGAACAAGACAGAGTTGCCTGCACTATACAGCATGCATAAACATATTGACAAGAATACATGTATTGACAAAAAAGAACAGAATGTGGACATGCTGAGTTATGCTAAAACCAAAACCCTTAGGGTCCGGGTGGATCTAAAACTCGCGACCCCTGCTAATGAACCCAGTGGCGCGTGCAGTCTGATGTCAGCTATGGCAACTTGATCACTGGAAACTGACCTCTGCCCTCTTTAGTGAACTGTGCTGAGTTGGTGCCAATCACACCCTCTTTTTCTTTTTTTATCAACTTCATTTATTCCAGAGAGACAAACAGATAGGTTTGGGAGGATAGCTCAGCAGCAACGTGCTCGCCTTGGAAGCAAGACAATACGGAGCACCACAGGTCCGAACCCCCGTCCGAATATAGAAACCTATCATATCAAAGTAAGTGATATTACACCAAATATTTACGTCACTCCTAGAAGTCTCACATATTATATAATGGGACGTTGAACATTCCACAATCCTGAACGCCCCAAATCACACAGCTTTGTAGGCAAGATCTCCCAGCTAGCGTGAAACCCTTCCACACACACACTCTTTTTAAGGGTCCCGCTTTAGTTTGCTTGGCATTGTGTGGACGAATGATGACCACCCCACACTTTTCTCTAGTGCGCGGCCGCTGCATCCCACCCACCAGCCTGTGACACTTCAGGGCCTACTACCTGCACCTCACCTGCCTTTAAACTTAAAATCCTCACGAAGTCTTGGTTTAACATAGCCAAGGCCAAAGTATAAGGTTCGTTTTAATGCTAGTTTTGTAGAGCGCTCTGGTAATAGGCAAGAGGCGTGGTTCAGAGCTTAGCACAATGATCAAATCTTTAAACAAAAGTTTCACTCCTCTTCAGCAAGCTAGTGTTAATATCTATCTAGGAAAAATTTCCAGTCAGACATAAAATCTCTGCTGGCGACAGCTAGATGTAAGCTTCCTGACAGGGTGTCTGTGGGTAGTCAGCAAAGGGCATTTCCCTTTAGAGAGCCTTTCTTCCATCTCTCCAGAGTGACACCCACTCCTAGAGTTTGGAGTGTGGTATTGCAAGGCTTTCTAACCAAAATCAGAGTCTTTTCTCCCCCAAAGCGCCCAACTGGCACCATATCACGTGGGTCACCTTCTTCAGCCCCAAACTCCCTAGCCCAACAGCATTTTGCATGCTGGGGATTGTAGTTCTGCTTTACACATTGTCAAGACAAGACTACCATTTCCAGCATGCGTAGTGGTGAGGGATAAAAAACTTCAGTTGGATGAACGGGACCATCATAATACTGGGGCAGTTGGCAGCTGCGCTCCCCCAACGCAGTGAAAGTAACAGCAGCACCACCTAAGGGTGATTTCCGCAATTATTTCATTTATTCAATCATCAAGTCCAGTCATTCCGCTTCAATGCTGGTTTCAATCGTTTTTCCAGTTTTGATTAGCAACATCTCTCAGAAGCTGCAGTTTCCTCAAGGATGTATATTTCTACATTGCCAGACAGACGCCATACAGTCCCATATGCCCAATGAAGTCAACGAATTGCAGCCAAATCAGTGGACCGATGCACCACACTGCGCGTTCCGGTTGTAATCAAAGCCCCACAATTGAACAGTCATGCAGCCTTATAGGGATCTTTCTTCCGATGTTTTATGGAAGATCATCCACTCTGGTTTCCTAGTTCATGTGAGGATTAGAGCAATTGGGTTTCTATACGATCTAAATCTTAAAGAGGGCAACATTACTTCAGAGTCGGGCTAATAGTAACATCTACCTAAGAACCAGACATGGATTTCTCAGACTAAAGAATGTGCTTGACATGTGTCATTTGACCATCATAAAGTGTATTCATTGATTTTTCTTTCTTTGCTGATAGTTAGATATCGAGAAAGTATGCTGCATTTTTTAAAACTTTTTCTCCTTTTCCTTTTCTTTTTCTTTTTACATTCTTTTTTATTTTTCTATTTTTTGTCTTCTAATTAATGATCACATGTCTCCAAAGGTGACAATTGTGTTCGGTCTAACGAGTTAAAATGTGGTTTGTAGAGAATTGATTGATTTAATTTATGATGATGTATTTAATTGTATGAATTTATTTGTGTGAATTTTAAGGTAATATATTGTAAAGTTGATTTAATTCAGCCATATCAATAAAAAAAAAAAAATACTCATGAAAGTCAAGAAGAACTATGTTTTTGCAGACCCACAACTTTGCACATTCATGTGTATGGACCCCGGCAGAGTATGGCAGGCGGGCGCCCCTTTCAATATGATTTCCATACGAACATGTGCTCAAATAACCTCGATTTGTCACAAATTTGATTCTAAATTGCGCAAGAGAGGTTTTGAGAAATATGTGGTTTGTCGCTGTCATTTCCACAATGGTTTTGACGGTTTGTGGGATGACTGTGCAGTTGACTGCATAGGTAAGTTGGCAAGGTCAGGAATGAATATTGATATCATTGATGGCCTATGCAGGCGAGTTTATTCATTGTGGTTGAGTGATGTAAGGCGCATGCTGAAGGGGGAATCACTCCGTGATAACTAGTTAGGGAGGAACGTGTGTCGGGGGGTTGAGGTGGGTCCTTTTGTTCAGAGGCGATTTGCCTCGCAATTGGGTCTTGGACTCTGCGGGCAGGACCTGACTGGTATGCAGATGGTCATGTATCCTATGGTAAGGCATGGTGATCTGAAGCACGAGCAAACACCTGCTTGAGTGATTTTTGCCTGGGTTTCACCGTAGGCTGTGAAGCATAATCCGAGCATGTACCACTTGCTCTCTGAGCCTAGAGCGGCACAGCTTCACCTCACTGATGGCCTTCAACCAGGCAGAAACATGTTTCTGGGGTTGTTGTTGATCAAAGGGGAATTGACCAAGCATGTTGGTGTTGTACCGTCTTTGTGGGCATAGCCTGACATGTGCATGCTAACCACTCCTCTGGTAAATGTGATCATAGACTCTCCTGAGTGGGCGCCTTCCCATTGAACATGCTGCTAGCAATTGTTCTTTCTCCGTGGAAGGGCTCTTACATTACTGGTGGCAAATGCAGGGCGAATAGATATTTGATGCGGTCTGTGAGATGACGCATGTGCACAGGTTAAAGTGTGAGCTGATTGGTTGGGCTATCTGAAGAACCTAAGGCTGCAGAGTATTGGGGATAGGAGATTTTAAATGCTGCAGATATGGGTGCTTTGAATCCTGGCTATGGCCCTTCCGTTGGGAGACTAGCCTGGGTAGCCTGGGGGCCCTGATTTTGATGGGCTTGAGGGGCCAGTCAACGTAATGCTAGAAGAAGGGCCATTCTGTTATTAAACTGGTGCATGGCTCAGAGGAAGAAGCTCAAAATATGGTTCCTCAGTGAACACCTGTCATAATCGTAGATACATGGAACAGAGTGTCTTCAACTGCAGAGCGACAGGGCAATGGGTGAAAGCTTACTCATGTGTGAATAATCTGTGCTGTGCACATGCACTAGAGAGGGCAGTGTCCTACCGGATGGTCTTGTGTGTTTTCCTCTGAAATGAACACCCTACCTTAAGAAAATGTGACAGTTAGGGATTAACCGCAGTGCCGGTCAGCTGTTCATAAACATCTCAAACCAAATCCTCTTTACAAAGATCATAGTCTACCAACTAGTAGCAGATACAAGGAGTTAGCAGCAGACTTGGTACATCTCGACTAATCCTGGCAAATGGTACATATTCAGTTACATTTGTGTCTTACGTGCCTACCCAGGGCCGTTTCTGGTGCCGGACAAATTGAGCAACGGCTCGGGGCACCATTGGGGAATGGGTGCATTGGGGACATTGTTCAAATCTATCAACTAGGAGAGCATCTAGACTTTGCATTAACGTGCAGCAGCAACATGCTGGCAGAGGACAGAAGCCTCCCCATCCCATATCAATCCCCCCCGCCCCACCGTGAAGCAGACAAATCACTGCTACACAGGGACAATACCTATATAGGAAGGTGTGGAGCGGTTTGGTGCAGCAAAGGACTAAGAAGGGCTTTTTTTCTTTTTATGGCTTAATCAAAAGGGCCAGAGACTGCCTGCAGGAGTAGGAGGTTGTCGGGGTAGGGGTGTATGGTTGTAGAAGTAAGGGGCCAATAGAAGATGTCATATATGAGAACGGGAGGAATTGCAACTCGTTTATGGTCGTGTAGCAGATGTCTAGGATCATTTTCATGTTTTTGTGATGTTTTAGTTTGATCAGATGAGGGACTCCATGTCATCTGGACAATGACTGGGGTTTCTTTTGAAAAACCTTTTTGGGGATTTGTTAATCAAGTAAAAAAAAAAATGAAAAAAAAGGCTACAACTACCAGAATGCAGTAGTCTGTTACATGAAAGCCCAGGACTGGAGAACACATGATCATGTGATACGTAGTCACCTTGCCCAATTATGTAGTTTGCTAGGAGGTAAAACACATAAGAATATTGACAAAAAAAGCAATATTGTTACCCAATATGTTTGCTGCTGACCTTTATATTTTAGGCAAAGAGGCCAGGACTTGTAAACATCAGAGTGTAATGGTTTAGGGTGGATGAAGGTTTGCAGGTTGGTTGGATTGCACTTAAGTGGAAAAGTGCCTTTATTTGAGGTTGTATTTATTGTGGAAGTACTTCGCTATTGTAAGCATTGGTTTCACAAGCCCGCGCATGATTTGCCTAGTGTTACAGTCACATTTCCCAGTTATCATCATTTGCTAGGTTTTGCCAGGGTATGTTCACATGCTCACAACATACAACAGGCATTGCCATCACACATTAAGGTACTCACATCATTGCCAAGTCCTCACACAAATTGCCAGCTTTCACCATCAGAAAACAGCAACTCACAAAAGCATTTCAATATTTTGGACTTATACCTGCATCATATAATACAAACTTGATGATGATTTTGATCGTGCTCCCTGTAGATGGATCGTGTCTAAGCACTGTAATAATCTATGCTATTACCCACTAGTAGCTCGTGATTCCTTACCCTCAGAAGAATGAAGGGTCTGGTCAACCCGACCAGGGTTTCAAACTTGTTGCATGGAATCATCTCATTCCCGAAAAGAGCAGGTTGCATATGAGATATCCATCTGGGATGTACATCATGAGACAGCTATTACCATCACATACCTAAGTACGCATGCCATTTTCAAGGCATTGCCATCCTATACTCTGGTACTCTATTGCCCATTTTGCCATTAAATACTCATGCACTCAGATCATTTGGCCGGTATTTTGCAGACTCCTTGGTTCCTGCTCTGGCTGATTTCTGCAATCACTCCTTCGCCACTGGAGTCTTCCCATCCCCTCTGAAGCACTCCCTTGTGCACCCTCTTCTTAGGAAACCTTCTGCCGACTACTCCTGACCGGCCAAATATTCCCCAGTCTATATCACTCCCTTCCTGGGCAAGCTCCTGGAGAAACTGGCCATCTCCCAGCTTAATCTTCCATCAGTCTGGCTTCAGAGCTGCCAGAAGCATGGAAACTGCTCTCCTGAACATCTGTGAAGACATGCTCTCCAACCTTGACTCTAACACCCCGTGTCCTCATCTTGCTTGATCTCTCTTCTGCCTTTGACACTGTCAACCATGCCATCCTGCTCAACCGTCTCTGTGATGCCCTGTGTATCACTGGTCAGGCTCTGGCGTGGCTGACTTCTTTCCTCTCTGACCGACCCTCCCAGGTCCAACTTGGGTCCTTCCTCTCTGCTATCTTTTTCTCTAGTCGTGGTGTCCCCCAGGGGTCTAACCTCTCTCGCTGGCTGTTCAACCAATACCTGGCACTCCTCATTCACTGCATCGCCATTCTCTGCCCCAACTTTCAGTGCTATGCGGATGACACCCAGCTCATTTCCAGGCTACCCTTGGCCTCCTCCACTCCCTCTCTCACCTCTGACTGTCTGTCTGCAATCCAGGAGTGATGTGCCATCAATTACCTCTGCCTTAATGTCAGTAAGACTGAGATTCTCCTCATCGGCACACCGGCTCCCTCCTTCCCTGCAGCTCTCTGGCCGGCCTCTCTTGGCCCTCTTCCTGCTTCCACCTGCAAGGCTAAAAACCTTAGGGTCATCTTCGACTACACACTCTCCTTCTCTCCTCACATCTCTGGCGTCTCTAAGAAGTCACACTACCAGCTTCATCTCCTTAGAGGTATTCTTCCTTTCCTCTCCTTCCTCCAGAAGCTCACTGTCTCCAGAGCTCTGGTTCTCTCTAGGCTGGACTATTGCAACAGCCTCTTTCTAAATCTGCCTGCTTCTACTCTCCGACCTCTGCAACTTATCCAGACTGCAAGACTTGTCCTTGGCCTCAAGCCCAGGGATCGTATCTCTCCAGGACTGAAATCTGTACTGGCTCCCAGTGGCTGCGAGGATTAAGTTCAAAACCCTCTGCATCATCCACAAGGCCTTCTGGGACCTGGGGCCTCAATACCTTCAACAATCTCTTCCTAAATATCTCCCTTCTCAAGCTCTTCGCTCATCCGCCTCCAACTCTCTCAGGGTCAGTCGCTTCTCCAAGCAATGAGTTGGTGGCAGATCTCTATCCTCGGGTGGTGTCTCCCTCTGGAACAGCCTCCCTATCTCCCTTAAACTTTAGGAGAACAATCTCTGGTTCCAGAATCTCATCAAAACCTTTCTCTTTGCTTCTGCTTTTCCTCTGCTGACCTCCCAGTGCAACTGGAAACTGCACTGGCTAACCTGGACACCCTCTGATCTCAGGACCAGGTCCACCCCGCCAATGCTTCACACCTGCACTGCCCACCTGGCAAAGTCCGAACTTGGGGACTGTCTCTGGATCCCTACAGTCCCCCTCCCAGTCCTTGACACCTGATGTCTGCACTTATCCTTGCACTTGCCACATGCTGGCCGCTACTTACTTATTGTTATCATCTTGCCATGTACTGCACTTTCCCTGCCCCCTTCCCACGCACATGTGCAATCTGAATGACAACTGGCCTAGTAGGATCGCTGTCCGTCCTCCCTTTGTTCCCCTCCCTTGCCTCGTCGCGCCTTGAAACACTTGTGTATAGGCGCGTTATAAATGCCATATCACATCATATCATATTGTTATAATTTTTCTGGATACTCATAACTTCTGGCAGCATGACTGCTCTACCTCACAGCGTACCTATTCTTCTTCTCTTACGCCATAGCACTTTGAAGTAACTACAAGGCCCTCTTTTTGACCCAACCTTATTTAAAATAGCTGGAAACTGTCCTCTCCATCTCCACTGTCTAACACTCTTTTCCCTTTATTTCGCATTGCACCCATCATCTATTCTTCCATTGGAGCACTTGGAGTGACTCTAAGCGCTGTTTTCACCAATTGATGAGGGTGATTGGATCTTGCTACACCTTTATGTAGACATTACCATGTACACAGGCTAATGAAAAGGAATTCAATCTATATAAATAAAAATGTAAATGTTCGTTTGTTCAAAATCTTAAATCTCCGAAAGTTCTTCACTGATTGCTTTGAAATTTGGACACAACGTTGCATTCAAATAGGCACGTGTTTTTATATACCTACTATACATAGATGTCACACCTGTGACAGGTAAAAACATGCTTATTCTGAAAAACAGCGCCATCTGTTGGACGTAAAACCAACACACGTTATACTAAATATTTTACTGAAAACAGCGCCATCTGTTGGACGTAAAAGCAACACACGCTGGAATGGCTCAAATACGTGCCGAGGAAGCAGCAGAGCGACGTGCAGCCAGACTTCAGGATGCACGGTTGTGAGCACGGCGATCGCGCTCTGCATCTTCAGATCTGCTTCGTTCTCAACAGAATGAACGCGACAGGCTGAGAGTGGCTGAAAGACGTCAACGTGGAACAGCAGATCAGCGTCAAACATGACTCTGTGCTCAGCAATCACTCCATTACAATCGCCTTGCATTCCAGTACAACCCAGCTGATGATAATAGTTTGAGCCGGCATGTTCTCATCGGCACAATGACTGAAGTGTGTCCTTATTGCTAGGCTCTGAAATTTAATGGAGAAACGAAAGGAATGTGTTGCACCACTGAGAAAATTAAACTGCCTCAACTTGGAGAACCGCCAGATCCATTAAAAACTACCCACAGGCATTGTGAAATTAAACATATTAGAACTGTGCACTTTCTCTTTTCTTTCTTTTCCATTTAACCAGACTGAGCCACAGCAACACGTGGCCGGGGACAGCTAGTTGTTAATAAAATAGCAATTATTTAAAGATGTTGGAGAGGTAGTGCAGTGTGGGGTAGCAGTAGAAGAGCAATGTGGTGGCCTAGTCTGGTGTTTCGCCTTGTGTAGAACATTGTCTAGAAACTGTACTGTAACCACCTGCTGTAAGTCAGCACACTGCATCCTCAATTGCTGATGGAGTCATTCCGACTAGGACTATTGTACTGATAGACATTCCATTTTTGGATCTGTTCCATTAGGTCGCATGCTTACAGGTTGGAATAATTATAAGGTACTGGCCTTTTCAAATACATTGTTTATGTCACTTGTAGTGTGTATTGAGTGTGTATAAATGCATGCTTAGTGGGTGCTTGACGGCAGAAGGAGTCATATTTATTTACTAGTTTTCCTCCTATGGGCTCATCGTTCAGTTAATTCATTCTTGTGTCACCGGTGGTACGGATGAGCTTTTCCCATAACTTCAAGGACTAATGCACACCATGTTTGCCAAACAATGCTTTCTGAACATTGGTAGTGGTGAGGATCCAACACGCGTTAGCATATGATGCTTCCTAAACACTGGTAGTGAAGAGGATTCCACACCACATTTCATGCGATGCTTCCTGAACGCTGGTAGTGGAGAGGATTCCACACCACATTTCATGCAATGCTTCCTGAACGCTGGTAGTGGAGAGGATTCCACACCACATTTCATGCGATGCTTCCTGAACGCTGGTAGTGGAGAGGATTCCACACCACATTTCATGCGATGCTTCCTGAACGCTGGTAGTGAAGAGGATTCCACACCACATTTCATGCGATGCTTCCTGAACGCTGGTAGTGGAGAGGATTCCACACCATTTTTGACATACCATGCTTCCTAAACACTGGTAGTGGACAGGATCCCACACCATGCTTTCCATTTGATGTTTGCTGAACACTGGTAGTTGAGAGCATCCCACACCATGTTTGTATAGAACGCTTCTTAAACACTGTTGGTGCAGAGGATCTCACACTATGTCTGGCATACGATATTTTCTAAACACTGGTAGTGAAGCGGAACCCACAGCATATCTGCCATACAATGCTTCCAAAAGACTGGTAGTGGAGAGGAGAAGCCCACGCTATATTTGCATTCCTAAACACTTTATTGGCTGAATGATACTTTGTAAACACTGGTAGTGGAGGGGATCCCACACCATGTTTGCCATATAATCCCTCCTGAACACTGATGGTGAGGAACATCCCACACTATGTCTGTCACATGGTGCTCCCTGAATGCTGTTAGTGGAGAGGATCCCATACGATGCTTCCTCAACACTGGTAGTGGTGCGGAGCCCGCTCCATGTTTGCCATACAACACGTCCTAAACACTGGTAGTTGAGAGGATCCCACGCCATGTATGTCAGACAGCATCATGGTAGAATGATGCACGTGCGGCGTTTACACACCTGTAACTGGATGCTAGAATGCAGACAGGAGCCCAAGGGGATAGCGACGCTTTGTTGTTGTTGTTGCTTATATATCACATTGATATCACTAGCCACCTGAATCGCCAAGGGCAACAGAAAAAATGTGACCTGTTGTCCAAAGACAGAGAGGTTGGAGTACTTTCTTCAGAGACAGATACCAATTGGAAATGAGCTCTCTGTTCCTCCTTCAGGGGCTCAACGTTCTGACAAAAAGGGTAGAAAATCAAATAAACACATAGATTAATAAAATGTGTGATAGTGAACGAAAAGGAAATTGAACAAAGGCCCGTGCATCGATCTGATATCCGCGTCAGACATTAAACTGAGGCGCTGCTCGGGAAGCTTTGCGGTACCCAAGGCAACACTCATTAGGTCAAATTACACAGATGGCAAAGAAATGAGCTTTTCTAATTCTTGCCATAAAAGAGGGTTTGATTTTTATGTGAATCATACTTATCGGTCCTGCTTCAGATTTTCTTTTTTTATTCCTACTAGACAAGAGTCACCATGGAAACAGGCCTAGGACTTCCAGGCTCATCTTTCTTGACAGGCGCATGACGGTGGATAACAAGCATCACCAAGTTAACACTTTCGTTGTTAATTCAAGAACAATTTTAAATAAAAAAAAAACGATTTCCCCGGAGAGTTATTGTTTTATACTGTTGTGGGGAAGTTATGGCCTAGGCCCAAGTCTTTACTCCGCTCAAACCACTTTATCAATCCGCTCGCTGGGCACGGGGCTGGCTGACTTCTTGCAAGCAACAGACACATACATGCATTCTGGTGAACACCACACCTTTTTCTAAATATTTACCTGTCGAATTGTGAATATTATTAATGCCAAAAGCATGCACGGCAACACTAGGGAGAAAAAATTAAAGAGGAAGTTTGGGGAGGGGGAGTCTGTTGGAATAAAGAAAGACTACAAGAGGAGAGGTTGGGACTAGTACCGGAGACCAATCCAGGGAGGCATTCAGCAGCAAAAGACAACTCTGGTTGCCATTCCGGCCAGGAGCACTGCATATTAATCATTTTATTTATTTATTTATTTCATCTGTAAAGCACGCACAAAACCCTTAGGCATCAGGGCGCTATTCAATCAATCAATCATTTATTTAGAGAACCCTACCAGATATTTGAATAATGGTACAACACTCAATACCAATAACACTTGTTAAAACGAAGCATCACATAAATGTTCATTCTATTACCAGTTTTCCCATCTTCACTTCAAATAATGACAACAAATGTACACAATCGAAAAGAAAGCTGCTTACTGGGGATCATTCAAAGAGCCATCCCTCTTCAACAGTACACACTTTCTAACATATAACAAGAGATGTTAACACTATCCCCTTTCTATGTGCATAACAGGACACATAAGTATAACATGCACTAGGTCTTGTAGCCTTCCGTTACATAGGGGATATATATGTGACCTGATTTATGTATTCCTCTGCAGGAGCCTACCATCATTTCTAAGGGTAAATTACCCAGTTAAAAATGTAAGAAAAACCCAACCCCCCCTAGAGCCCTTATATCTCTGTTATCTCTGCACCAGTCCAGGCCTGCCCCTGGACACCACTTTCTCATATGTTGCTGTTTTTTTGTTGCTAAACTAATCTACATCCTTCAGAGGCATGGCTATTACCACCCATTATTTTAGAGTGCGTGTCATGCAAGTGATACAAGTTAGAGATAGGCTACTGCAATGGAAGACTGTGACACCTTTTCATCAGTTTGGTGTCAAGCTCAACTGTGAGACCAGTCTCTGTAGCTCCATTGTTCAACATCATGTCCAGTTAAGTGGCCCTTTACTTCTGCACATGCACAACATTGTAGGCCAAGACAGTGATGATAATGGCCAGAACCCCCCGCCCCCCAAAACCCCCACACCTCCCCATCACTGGAAATCCAACAAAAAGCTCACACAGGAGCATTGCAATCTGCTTGACTGGAGAGAATGACTATGAGATTAAGAGACAAGAAAGAACTTTTCTGCGATATATGGAAGGAACATCTGGAATGTCTAATCAATGGCAGTCTTGATTACGTCAATTGCATTTATTAAAATGTTACTCATTTAGATGTTTTTATGAAGTATCTACACACATTTGGTTGACAAAGCAGTGTGCATTCAATCTGCAACAAACCAAGGTAATACAGTACACCAGAGTAATCACAGACAACAAATCCCCAGAAAGGAAAGCCGCAAACATGACATAAGTTGATGTATGCCTGTGAGAGCACTAGCTGGACGGTGTCGGCATGCATCTGGAGAAGGCTTAAAAGAAACGGGATTTGCTCCTACTTTCGGAGGAATCCTCGACACGCTCCCGGTCAATACTGGGATCAAGCTTAAACTCCTGTCTATGCCACAGAGGTGCCTGTCAGGATCCCCTTTGAAGCTATCACTTAATGTATCATACGTGGTGTTCTAAATAGCAGCACATATCAGAAGTGCTTATCTCAAAACCCCAAACTCCATCTTCCCCCCCCCCGAAATCAGGGCTCGTCCTACATTATAAATATTTCAGACTTACACACAAAGAGGTTTCTGTGGGTAACCCTGACTTACTCCTCACAAGCAGTAAGTCAGGAGTAAGTCAGGGCTACCCCTAGAAACCTCTTTGTGAATGAAACAGCTTTCTCCAAGTTGAAGTCAGGTGTAAGTCAGCGTTACTTTGGGAATTGCCTCCATGCGTATCCAGCTATTCAGTGTGTGGTCCTGACTCTTCCCTCAATCACCCTTAGAGAGGATTCAGGTATCTGCGTGCTCTGCATAAGAAGCCTCATACACCCTAACATAACGCAGCAAAGTATAAGTCGTTACCCGTCATCGGCATTTATGAACACACTTCAGGACGGATTTTGCTCTGGACCTCACAGCACTTCAAGTGTGTTGAAAGGTGCTTACACAGTGCAAGTCTACTTTTGAAAGAAAACAAAGGCTTTACATTAATCAGAAAATAGAAGCGATGATCCGGTGGGTATGTGTGCCGGATGGGAAAGAAAGTCGCAAGCTATTTAGGGCTCGGCAACCTCTAGCTCTCCAGGTGTTTTTGACTACCCTGTCCATAAGCCCTAGCCAGCATAGTCAATGGTGATGCATCATGGGAACTGTAGCACAACACATCTGCAGAGCAACAGGTTACAGACACCTGGTACATAGTACTCCACTTGGCATGGGCATTTTCACGGACTGGTCAACTTCCATTTGACAAAAAGTCCCCTATGTGCCATTTTCAAATTTTCCTCTATGTTGTGGAACGCCTAGATTAAAATAAAGGTCAAATCATATACACTCTTCATTTTTTTACTTCATTTTTTTACTAAGCTGCTAGAAAAGAGTATTCCCGCTTCCATGATCGACAGTTGCAGGAGGGCTTTACAGTGGATTCGTCTGGAATCGGCTTGCATTTGCCAGGTGGTTATTTCAGGCGGATCCCACAAGATTCCAGCGCATTGACAACAAAAAGTCTTTAATGCCTCTTACCGCCAATTTTTCCGATCCGCTGGACCCGAAACATAACATGGACAGTTGCCAAAGGGAACATCGTACACTAATCTCCTCAAAATGTCATGGATGGGTGTTACAAAACAAAAGATTTGATGAGCTCTCAATGAAAAATGCAAACGGTCAACTCACATCACGAACACACGCATGTTCTTTTAAAACGGTTACAAACAGAAGGAAGGTTGGGAAATACACGGGGGAGAGGGTACCTTCGCAGAAGACATCGTCAGCCTCCTCCAGCGCCGCCAAGTCTTCCTCGAGGTGCTGCATGTTGCCTACGGAGATCCCAGCCGGAGCCGCTTCAAAGTCAAGTGCGCAACACGATCGGCAGGGAGGCTGCTTCCTCTCGCGGGCGCTTTAAACATAATGACATCAACGGCTTCCGTATCTGCTCTTGCGAAAGCAGCTCAAAATCAGTCATATGGGAAGTGCCAGTCTTGGGCACAGCTCGGCGTGAGGGGCGCCCATCTCGACTGAACGCCACAAAGGTTGTAAGGCAGCTGAGCTCGAAAAGTTACACATCAAATTACCACAATAAGAGAGGGGGTGGGAGGAGGGGCGAATGGAGACTCCAATTTGAAATAGAACTATCTTCATTAAAAAAGAAAACGTTCTTTGTTTCTAGAGACAGAAACAAGGAAGTTTCCTGCAACGCCTCAATCCTGCCAACAGATTGTACAGGGGTGGGGTGGGAGTGTCTTCAGCAAGCAAAGAAGAAACAAAAAAGTGTCTGTTGCACCGTCCCGACAAGGTGCACCGCGGAGCATCCATGCCTTGCTTATCGATACTGTGGTGTTCTTAGTCACTGCTTTTTTTAAAAAAAACACTTTTTTTTCATCTCGAGAAGTACTTGTGCTGCAAGCCAGTCAAGTTATGTTTGGCGGTTCTTGTTATTTAAATGAGTTGTGTCCCTCACATGTGTCACATTTTATAGGCCGCTTGTAACCACCTTAAGGATGTGGAAATGGAAAAAATGTAAAGGGGGATCCCACAAGGGCATGGGTGGGGGCAGAGTTTGGAGGAGGGGGTGGAGTTCCGAGCGGGCAGAGTTGGCATTTGAACTCCGCTTAAAGGACATTTTCAAAATAATTATTTTAAAATGCAGAAATTTCTTTCAGGCGGCTTCTTTCCAAACTTCACACTGTACATTAATTACACTTAAAAACACTTCCATGGCAGCAGTGCACCCAAAATACTGTTGGTAAAGCAGTGATGTTTAGTACATTAAGCTGCAAGGCTAAAAACCTCGGGGTCATCTTCAACTCCACACTCTCTTTCTCTCCTCACATCTCTGACGTCTCTAAGAAGTCACACTACCAGCTACACCTCCTTAGAGGTATTCTTCCCTTCCTCTCCTTCCCCCAGAAGCTCACTGTCTCCAGAGCGCTGGTTCTCTCTAGGCTGGACTATTGCAACAGCCTCTTTCTAAATCTTCCTGCTTCTACTCTACGCTCTCTGCAATTCATCCAAAACAGGACTGCAAGACTTGTCCTTGGCCTCAAGCCCAGGGATCGTATCTCTCCAGGAGTGAAATCTCTGCACTGGCTCCCAATGGCTGCAAGGATTAAGTTCAAAACCCTCTGCATCATCCACAAGGCCTTCTGGGCTCTCAATACCTTCAACTCTCTCTTCCTAAATATCTTCCCTCTCGGGCTCTTCGCTCATTCGCCTCCGACTCCCTCAGGGTCAGTCGCTTGTCCAAGCAACAAGTTGGTGGTAGATCTCTCTCTTCGGCTGGGCCTCCCTTTGGAACAGCCTCCCTGCCTCCCTGAAACTTGATGAGAACCATCTTCAGTTCTGGAAGCACCTTAAAACCTTCCTCTTCGCTTCTGCTTTCTCTCCCACACTCCCCTTCTGAAGTCCTGGCTGATACTGATACTTCACTGGTTACCTGGCCACCAATCTGATCTTGGGCCCAAGCCCTGCCAGTTGCACGCCTGCACTGCCTCCCTGGCAACCCCTGCACCTTGGAACTGTTTTCTGTATCCCTAGAGTCCCCGCACTAGCACTAATGTCTGCACTCACCCTGCACTTGCCACCAGCTGGCCATTCTTTTATTTATCTTGTTATTTCATTATCCCATGTACTGCACTTTCCTCTCCCCCTGCCCCTGCACTTTTTCCCCCTTCTCTTGCACTTGTGCGATCCGAATGACCACTGGCCTAGTAGGATCAGTGTCTGTCTTCCCTCTGTTCCCCCTACCTTGCCTCGCCGCACCTTGAAACACTTGTGTATAGGCGCTCCATAAATGCCATATCATATCATGTCATTCGTAGAAACACTCTACAGTAGAAGGTTACCAGGTTAGCTCAGCATGCTGAGAGACCATTGCTGAGATGTTATATATTAAAAACTGGTTGTCAATCACATGACTTTTTGAAATTCCTTATAAAAAGAAGTGCTATAAAATGTGTTGGCCAGAGCATGGGTTTGGATGGTCACTTGCCTATATTGAGGGTGGAGTGGGGGTATTTCTGCTCCTGTTGTGAAAATCAAATGTTGGCACCCATGAACCCACAGTTTAATTTCCTAATAACTGCTGTCAGCACAACAGAATTATTTATTTGTGATTAAGAAGTTTGACAAGCATATAACATCTTTATAAATATAACCTGTGATAAAACACAAAGGAAGGGACACAAAAATGATAGGGTATTTGTGTTGTAGTCCGACAAAAAAGAAACACATTTCAAAGAAAACTAGTGAATGCAAGTTTAAGCAGCATGTTTGAGTTTGGAAATTACTTTTTTCTATCGATATGTAAGATGCACATTTGAAAAAAAATAGTGTGCCCAGCATATAGGAGTGTACCAAAATTTGAGTAAGTATTCAGCCGAATTCCAGAGGAAAATCAGCTATTTGACATTCGGCCGAATACTTACTTGAATCGGTACTCGAAACCGAAGTTACACCCCTAATAGCCACTTCCAGAGACTTTCAGTTTAACTGCTTGTGTCTCTGTCAGCTATTTTTCATTTGCTAGTGTGCTGAAGATAAAGACGGAGTTGTGTTTTTGGTTAAGTGTAGGTGTAATGTTGATTACAGAATGTACTGAAACAATCACTCCGCTGCATTCCACTGTTTAAAGGTGCAGTAAAAATGAAAACAGAACGAGCGCATACTGGGCATAATTTGGGCGAGCCCCTCACTCGAGCTCTCAACAACAGGCGTTTAAAAGGACTAATGGATCCCGACAACCAAAATGGAATAGGACTGTATTGTTGTCCATTGGGATGTATTGTGTTGCCCATGCTACCAAAGACACATTCTGAATGCAGCTACTTGAAAGCGGACCAGCCTTCCTTCGGAGTCTGACGCGTAAGCAGCTTAATCAGATCACGGCTCACCAAGTCACGAACCGCCCATTACCAAGATAGAATTCCCCTTAACTCGTGAGGCCCGGGAGTTAACATTCGTTAAAGGCACTTGACTTAGCGCTGAGATGCTGCAAATGTTCTTTTAGCCAGAAGGGAAATAACGAATGATGTCTTCACTAATTCAGGAATTCTGAAGAGTTATCAGAACAGTTTGTTCCCAAATCACAACAGCTTTTAAACCTCTCAGGGGCTTTGAATCATGGCACTGCAATGTGCAGATGAATAAACACTCAATTCATGGACAAGGGAGACAAGTAAAACGCATGCTTTTTAACTCGCCTGGCAAAAAGAGCAGGCACAATTCACAGCAAAAACATGTCGAGTGGAATGATGCATTTACAAAAAAATATATAGATATAAAGAGTTTGCAAGCTCTGTTAATCTTGACTTGCAGACACGAATTGAATCATACGGGACTGTGCTGAATTGTAATCTAGATTCCTTTCTACTCAGTGAAACCTGCACAACCTCTACATTTCTCACAGATCATTCTCTGAATGCCTGTCACCTTTCATGACATTGTAGTGCCGGAGAAGTCACAGGGTGGTTGGCTCTGACATGTGTATTGCATAAACCGTACATATGTCACTCTAGTCATTCAGGAGATCCTGCAGATGCTTTTTTACCTGGTGCTGATGGCGTGGGACTCAATGATCCAGGTGCCAGCAGTAGAATGAGATGCTAGGGTGGAGGTACCTCCTGGTGCCAACCCCATTAAACATATTTCATACTGAGAGCCAAACAGGGGATGGTGTGTTCAGTGCAGCTGCACAGAAAGGCTGTGCACTATGACCACACTACTATCTGAAGCGCCCAGGGAGCCTTCCCCAGTCCCTCTCTTTAAGGGACTTTTTCGCACACCTGCCTGCGTGTCACTTCATCAAATTATCAGCATCTGTTTTGCGCTCAGTGTGAATGCGGCAGCTGCTGCCAATGCACTGCAATCCTCCTATGTTGAGTGCAGTTGCCTAATGGATCATTTACAAAACAGGTCCCAATCCCCAGGACGCAGGAACTTAAGCATTGATGTTTGCATGTTTTCTGCGTCAGCATGTGAGGGACCGCTCCCCTCTGAGTCCGAGATCCATATCAGTGGCTGTGAGCAGGCTGCATGTTGCATTAATGCATGCTAATGCCCGCTCTGATGGGGTGATGACTGCCTAACCACCAGGGGAAATGGAAGGCTGCAAGGCATCACCACTGCTCTGATGTTTCCTGATGGGTACTCAGCAGCTGGGTGCTGCATCTTGAGCCGTTTGGCTGCAGCAAGCTCTGGTGTGAGAGCATGGGGAACAGACGAGTTTTCTTTCTCTTTTGATTATGTACTCCTCTACAGCCCCCACTTCCCTTAGAAGCAAGAGTTATTTTTGGTGGTGTTGGAAAGCTTCTCCCCTCATGCCTCCCCTCCTGTGTCTCCGGAGCTGGTCGTGTAATTGTCAGATGATCATGAAATTCACAAAAGGCTTAGATTTACTGACGTCCCGAGTGTGTGAAACTGGGGAAATTAAGCGTGAAGATAGCAGTACATGGAATTTTAAGATTTGGGTTTCATGTTGTAGCACCATGCAGCACTTCATTGTTAAAAGAAGTTACACCATGAAGCACTTTAGCTGTGCTCATAACCGAAATGAATGGCAATCTTTTTAACATGTATTCAGCTATGGCCCACAGGGCCTATTCTAATATGTAAATATTTAAGTAATTGGAGTTATGGTGACTCCTTTTGTGTTTCAGTGCGTTGCTAGAGCCAGAAGGCTAAAGATTGGGAAACCCCAAAGGGACATTTGAAAGTACAAGGAGACACATCCCAGTCTCCCCTCGCAGTAATTGCATACATGCATACTATACTTTTAGGCTAGTCTTAGTTACTTGGGTCCTGTCCAAGAAGCGACACCCATGAATGCACAAAAATACAAGCTGTGCTGTTACTGAATGGGTTATTTTATGATAATGTATTCCTTTCATGGTTTACACAAATATCTTCTGTAGACAACACAAAAGAGGAAATGCAATAAAGAATGGATGTACATATTTTAAAGTGTGTTTTTGTCACAAAGTGTTTTTCTTGTCTACATAACTTTATTTATTAAAAAGGCAACTATTCGTCTCCGATTTCTGCTTCGGCCGAACACTTGTCCAACTATTCAGTATTCGGCCGAATACTTAAATCTCTATTCGGTATACCCCTACTAGCATATAGAAACCCTGCTTTTAACAGTGATGGCCCCCAGCCCCAATGATAGTCATGGCCCATTCATTCCTGTGGTGTCTGTTTTAGGCCACAAGAAAGAAACAGGCTCAGCAAATATCACCTGCAAACGTGAAGCCTTGTCAGGACTGAGGCAAGCCGGGTTCCAGATATGGCCATACATCTGATGCCGGTTGTCGGACCTGGCAAGAGCCGTCCCATTTTCCAGCATTGAGGACAAGAGTAAAACCCCCTTTTCTTGTGCTAACTATGACTTTTTAGTGCAAAAGTCACGACAATAGTCAATAACCAATAGTACAGTGTAGGGTATGTCCACAAAGGCAAATCACGTGCACAAAAACAGACACAAATCCAGCCTGATTCACTAAGAAAAAGCGCATACTTCCAAATATACCCCATATAACTCCAGTCAGCAGCACACACACCAGCGTAAGTCAACACATCAAGGAAAATTGAAGTTAAACATGACAAACCTGTGCACATACCACCTGTGAATGTCTTTCCCGTGCACCCACACACTTTTGCCAAACATCCCTGCCGTTACCGAGTGCATACACACACACATTCCTACATCGAGCACCACTCTTACAACACCAACATCATGGTTTAACGTATGACATTCCCCGCACATCTCCCAACATCTCTGTTCCCTTAGTAAATATCTCCAAACGCATACCGTTTGCCCGTCACACTCTTTGCGACTCACAACGCCCCCGAAATGACCAACAAAACATGGACACACCCAATGACGTGTCCATAAAGAATCCGTCACTCCCACCGACACCCCCCAGTGGACGGACCCACCCACCGACACACTTACCAAAAACAGACACACCCCCACTGACAAGCCCACAAATCACTGGACACACCCTCATAAACACCCATACCACATGGACAAGAAAGGTTCAATGCAGGCATAAAGTATGCCAACAACACGTGCACATAACATACCAGACATCCCGACACAGACATTACGCCACAGACTGGCACCTCTGCCACTCCATCAACGCCCAACTGCTTTGTAATGCAGGGGGCCTCCTCATGGACATGTATGCCAATTTCCCGGGGCTCCGTCCACGATAACCACATATTCACGGTCTCCAGCATCTGTGTGCAGTTGGAAGCCCGACACTATGGGGACATGTGGCTGATAGGTAGGTACACATATGCAAACTCCCACCACGTTCATCCACACACAGGCGAATAGCCACATGACCATTGCAATGATTGCATGCCATCAGTGGGTCAACACAAAGCCAACTAGCACATATCCAACACCGCACATGAGGGAACACCCAATGCACACTAACACAATTCATGCCCTTCCTCATGCAGGTGATGCCGGTTTTCCATTGAGGCCCTACCTCCTGACACTCTAGAGGCGGGCAGCCACCATGCAGCAGGAAAGGTATAACCCAGCACACAGAGCCACCAGGGGCATCAACTTGCGATCAGTAGGTCTCCTGATGTCACAATTCAGATGCCTGTACCACTCAGGGGTGTTCTCCAGGACAGGTCACACGTTGTGCCCAACTTCATACAAGCCTGTTGCATCCTGCAAAACATTTCAGTGTGCAAAGGTATACATGAAGACCTAGAACCTGACCTCAGGCCAGAGCCACAACCCAGGCCACCAACCTGCGTGGAGCCATTGCGACTGCAGTGCAAGTGTGGGAGTAGCTGGTCAACAGCTTTTTCACAAGAGCATGCATGATGCCAGAAAGGAACACTGGCCGTACATGAGACAGTGATGAAAGGATGACAAGTGCCAGGCATGGCCTGCACATGCTCACCTGCCTGAGACACCCATAGAAACAGACATCTGGCCATGCCAACACATAGGAAACATGCACACCTCCACACACATAGCCCCACACTGCATGAAAAAGCAATGGCCAAATACATACAGCCAGTCTGCCATGCCAGCACCGCATATCCCCAAAATCCCATAAGGAATGAACATGGAACAAGCAGGGATCATCAACAACTCCATTGCACACAGCTGCACTCAACCCACCATGTGCCCTCCAGCACCACCGGATCCTGCATCAACGTCCACGTGTACATCCACACCACCACACATCTGCCCACATGATATGACACACATGACCAGTTGTCTGCAATATGAACCCATAACAATGACCAATTAGGCACGGAACAACATGACATAACTACAGTACAGTCCCACAGATATCAAACACTCATTACCGAAACCAGTACTTCACACTAGAGGACCAAGATGAACATATTGGCTGACCTGATATCCCGTGTGGAAAGCGTAGTATACACCATCCCCCAGCAGAACATGCACTATCCAAAAGTGCACAATGGTCGCCTGGAACACTTTGTGCCTTGACCTTGGATTGAAGACACAACAGAACACGACCTGGTGAGGTGACACTGAGCGCACAACAAGATGCACTAGCCCCAGCAAGTACAGAGTTGGGAGGCAGACATATCATCCTCCAACAGGTGTTGGGACAGGGAGCACATGGGTGAGATATGTGTGAAACCCAGAAGCACATCACCAAGGAGCAGCCAGGGGATGCACACATTACATGAGGCCTGGTTAATGCAGGCCACAAAAAGCAGTACGACAGTAAGTATCAACTCATGCAGCTAAAGAGTACACACAACTCATGATGACATCACAACGCTCCCCTTGAGGGCAGCGACAGGGAGGGCTGGCAGACAACTGCAAATGCTGATGTATTCCACATGCCTGTACTGCCTGGCATGAGAGGCCATGGAGAGAGGGCACCACCTGGAACAACCTTGACACAGCAGTAAGTTCCAGCCACCACATGGCCACAACTCCACCTCACCCACATGAGATTGTATCGCACATCAACAGCAGCTGACACCTCTGCATAAAAGTGCACTTCCCACATCCCTCCATCCAACACGGCAGCCCATGGCCAAGACATCAGAAGTATGAACATCAGTGCACCCACCTGAACAGTTCTAGGACACCTGTCACGATGCCCTGTCGTAAAGCTCCACGACACATAAACCAGTAGTTTGCAGAATGGACTCCATGTAATGACAGTTCTCCCCACACAGCCGCGTGCACCCACCACCCTGCATTCCCACCCGGCATGCCTGTGAGTGAATCAGCAAGTAGCCATGTGTGCGAAAGAGCAGCAGCATGAGCAGCAAACGCTATGTATCATGGACACAGAGAAATCTATTGCACCAGGGGCGACCATAGACTTTATTGCAAGTCTCGCACATCGCATTGCAGAGGTAGCACAAGTGTGTTGGTCGCCATGCATAGCACAGCATGCAGGCAAATCAGCCCATTGATGTCACTGTACATGATCAATAGGGAGCAGCCAAACAGCAGGTGAATGGCCGGCACTTCTCTGAAAGATCCATCTTCTGGGACAAATATTCCGCAACATAGACAGGCTGCAACAATGTATTTGTGGACAAGGAGAAGGGAGGCACAGTAAGACCCCTACATGGGATGTCAGACCCCATCCTCACCCACAACCAGAAGCAACACACACGCATGGAGCCATGCTAGTAAAGAAGTGTGCTTCAATCTAATGCAGAGGTCCCGATGGATAGACTCATAACGACATCCCTGCCCCCTGCACGGGTCCACCACTGTCCCTGTAACACATACTGGCATATGTTCATGCAAGGGTTCATGATGCATACAGTTTGTCACCATGGGACACCCAGGTACACGCATACTCGCAATGTACCTGCCTGTACTCCGAATATATCCTGATGCAAAATAGCTTGATGTCAATGGTACACCCCTTCCAGACCCTCTCTGGGCAAGAAACTGGCTGGATGGGACCATCTGCACATATTCATAGGCATCGGGCGAAGGACTAATGACCCACACCCATTCTGAGGAGCCATTGATTACACAACTCCCCCTACTCTAATCAGTAGCTGTAGGCCGCAATGAACAGCGTATCCTTCACTGTTGCAGAAGGGCCTTTCCACCCACAAGGTTGCCAGAAACAAGGGCTCATTCCCCTTAAGCCACAGCAGGTAAGTACATGGTTAGTGTGTTAGACTAGGATGTAGGCAGGCCATAGCAGATGCACACAGGAATGCATGCCACCTAACTACCTCATGCCCACACACCACTCCTTCACCCACCTGGAGTACCTTGTGCATGACTCATCTACTTGGGAACCCACCATAAACGTACTGACTCGCCCATGCGTGGACACCACACCACAAGACCTAGGGCCTCATTAGGAGTTTGGCGGTACGGTAACAACGGTGCTGGTAAGGGACCGGCACCGTTGCTACTGCACCGCCAAACTCTGAGTTGTGCTCGTGGGTACCCTCCATTCTGCCAGTTTTGCCCTGGCGGAATGGAAGTCACCTGCAAGCACAAATTGTGGATGCACCGGCGCCATTATGAACGGTGTCGGTGCATCCATGCTCCCCATTCCCATTCAGCCCTATGGGGCAGAATGGGGATGGGGAGTGCGTTCACACCAGCACCCGCGAATGGGCAATTACTGGTCAGTCGAACTCGGAATGGACCATTAATTGCCCATTCGCCGGTGCTGTATGAGAGTTTGGCGGTAGCCGTGCCTGTCAAACAGGCACGGCTACCGCCAAGCTCCTAATGAGGCCCATATATCTGATGTATATACCCATCCATGGGCACAACCCCTACCACTTCCAACAGCCACAGGGGTTGAAGGGCACATGCGATGAAGTGGACACACTGCCTCTGGCACAGGACTACACACCTGATAAATGTGGATTCCCAGGTGCATCATGACACAGATGGAAAGACGAGCCATGCAAATGTACACATGTCAGGAAATGAGCATGTATTGTACCCATGTGAATGCCTTCCAATGCCATGGCAAACAGAACACACACCATGACCATTTGCAGGGTCAGGCCCAGCATCATCCTTCACACCACAACCTACATAGTCTCAAAGTACACACACATGACAAAATGGACACGAATTGTGGATGGCACAAGATCAAGTGTACTCAATGGCACAGCACAGTGTTGACCACAATGATGAAAAAGGTACAGCCAAACATGTTCAGGGTATATATCCATTTAAGGGTGAGTGCAGGTAAATGAAACATACACAGTGAATACGTGGCACAGAAGAAGTAGTTCGGAACAACTGGGCCACAGAAAATTTAACTAAAGTGAATGGTGCACAAGCTACTCTGTGCAGGGAGAGTGAGATAGGATGGACACAATAGGCAACCACCAATCCAATCACAGTTCACCCTCAGACCACTCTGAATCACTCTCCCACACAACTACCACCTTCACCTCGCCATGCAGGGGCCACTGGCTTAGCGAGATGAAGGAAAAGGAGAAGGAGGGGCCAACTGTATTTCCCCGCTGGCCACCCCTGGCTTTAGGAGGGAGAGCACAGGGGACCCGTGAGGAGAAGGAGCTATCTGTGTCAGTGATAGATGTTGTTAGATGACACAGACAGCATCCTTGATCACCCTTAATTCCCCTCTGTCTGCCTGCAATTCGATTGTCAGCTCTGCAACCTCCTCCCTCAGAGTTCCTGCAATTGTCTCTCCCTGATTCCTCACCTCCTTTGCCACCTCACGCAGGACCCCCTGAAATTTATGGCAGATGTCGGCACTGGCATCTCCAGGTGTGGCGACTTGAGCCATGGTGACATGCGGCTGGTCCCCTGAAGGTGCAGTGGTAGAATTTGCTTGGGCGGGGACAGTGTCCTCTATAAGTGGCCGAGCTGCAGCCAACACTGATGGCCTTGGTGGCGCTATGAGAAGTTTGGGCCCCACTCATACAGGTGTCACAGGACACAGACATGCCCCATGCAGGGCAGCAGGAGAGGTACACTCCCTTTGCCCCTGCGTTGGCCCAAACTCCAGAAGGGGTGTTGGTGTCACAGGGGAGGGAACAAGGGCATGAGACAATCCAGGTAGGGGAGCTGGACTCATGATGCTGGGTGGGGGTCACACAGATGAGGGTTGGGCGGACAGGTGGAGTATGAGAAGTTACATGATCCACAGCAGATGGAGCTACCTTAGTCCCTAGGGGGACTACATGTCCCTGCATACCCTGCCTGCTGCCGCTCCTGTGCCTCTTCATGCCAAACCTGGGCCTCCACCCCTGACATCCCATCCACCTCTGTCATCCTCCTCTTTGTGTGTGTCCAGTGGGTGGATCAAAGCCCTAAACGTCTTCCTGGACCACGGACTCACTGACAAATGAGGCTGCAAGAGAGGAGAAAGGGACACATGAGGCAATGCATGCACCAAGGGACATACTGCACAGGCATGTGGTACACACATGACAACTACACAGGTAACACACACCAGACACATTGGCATGTGTGGGTAGGAAGACCCTGCTTTCCACCGTCGGGTTTGGTGTAGACATGCATGTAGCACACACACCCAGAGAACAATGGACATGTGACAGCTATCATTGACAGGCCATAGTGGCCAATATGGTGGGTGTGTAAGTGACTCCAATCAAGCAATCCCACTAAGTCAGTGCCTTGTCTGGGATGCCCAAGGGAAGCCCTTATTTATATATTTTTATGGCAAGTTATAATCTGGATGATGAACCCTTGTAAAACACCCCTCTCTTAGAATCCCCCTTGACCCCACTGAGCCAAGAAGTAGGCTTGTTTTGCAAACTTAAAAGGTTTATTTGAAAATTAAACAATATATATATATATATATATATATATATATATATATATATATCACTTTTATAATAAATTAATAATTGATATCACACTTATGGATATAATGTTGATCAACAATGGGTAATCTGGCACTAGCACACTTCTTTACAATCAATGAGGAGTTAGTATAGGATGGATAAGGTAGCAAAAATACTTTTATGGTTTCAAGGGAAAAGCAATGAGGAATAAAATGCAGTACAGAAATACTTGATATGATTTTAGCAAAAGATAAGATAATCACTTTTTCTCTGGCAATTCACCCTCCCCCCCCTATGCAATGTAGGAAATGGACGGAGATGGAAAGAGGAGCACACAGTTCTCAGGAATGCAATCAAAAACAATGCGAAATTCAGTTCCCCCCCAGCAAGCTTAGAGGAAACAGGTAGAAGTTTGAAACACAGGCCCAAAATGCTTTGAATGTGATGACAATGAAGTGAGAAATGTGCTAAAAATGCTTTTAATTCCCTCTAGAGGTTCAGGGTGGTTGATATCTAGTTTATATTAGTTCAGGCTCACTTTAGCAATGCCCTATGAGTAACTAGCAGGTTAAAACGAATTTTAGCAAAGGAAAGCAAGGAGCTGCTGATTTTTACACGTGGCTGAAAATGTGCAAAATGTCAAATCGCTGCAAATTTAGTCACGTGCGTCGAGCGCGATTATGGAGGCACTATAAGGAGTAGGCTTGTTGGAAAGCATAGAATCTTAGCTTGAAGATGACAGTTAAAACTCGCTCCTAGCACAAACGGTTCCGGAGATACAGACGATTCTGTGAAAGTAGTTTTTCGGATTTGAAATTTTAAAAGTTCAAAATGACAGATGACAGTTTTCAGTTTTAAAGATGACAGAATGACACGATTCTAGGAGGCAGTTCTAATAGGCTAAAATAGTTTGGATTAGATTATTTTAAACTAAGAAATTGGTTTTGCACAGTCAGTACTCACACTATATTTTTGAAATAAGCCGTCAAGGTCTGGTCAGGTTGGACGGGACTCCCGGCGGGTGGTTCTGAACAGCGGTCTGGTCTCTGGTTCTGCTCTCAGCACTGTACAGTTCTGGTCTCTCTGGATCTCTGGTCTCTCTGGATCTCTGGTCTCTGGAGGTTGATGGATTTGAAGTCTGGAGTCTCCCGGCAAAGCGTCCCGCAAGAAAGTGGAAAGTGAATCTCCTACCTGGGTTTCAGTGGCCCTTTTTATGTGTTTTGAAAATGGGTGTGTGCCTGGGCCTAGCTAAGCCTGCCCCTCTCTACTTGTCATTGGCCCAATTCTCCCCTCTCCCATGATTGCGGAAGGAAATGGATTGTCAGAGTGATGCTGTAGGTTTTATGGTCAGAGGAACCTCCCCTTGTCAAATTGCACACAAATCTATTTCTGATCCAAATACATATTTATCTATGTACCATTTTCCTCATATTATAGGTCCAGTTAACATATTTTCTGTAGCACCAAACCATCCGATCCCTGTCTTTGTACGATGTCGTGTCCACTGATGACAGAATTCTCCCCTTTTCATCCAGATAACGACCTCTAAACCTTTCCAGATTTTACACAAATGTGCACCAGGGATATGGGTTACAGATGATAAAGCGTCAGATTTTCGCATGCAGACATTTGGAGTAACAACCTTTTTTCCGCTACTATCCCCAGGAACATACCATAGGGTCCTAACACCTCTTAAAATGTGCACCGAAAAATCACAAGAATAATGGTATTATTTATATAATTTTGACCAGTCCGCACTATGAGTTATCTATCTTTTTAAAATTATGCCCTGGTCAAAAAGGGGTGTGGCTTCCCACATCACATGGTGGAATAACTGGTTTATCCACTTCCCCCAAGCTCAGCTTGCTAGCAGAGGCACTGCCCCTCCCAGTTTCTCCCAAGAGGAAGCCATTTTACGCCCCCCCCCAATATAACATTTGCCTGAGCCAAAGAAGGCCCATTGTTCAGTTCCCTGTAGTCCCCAGGGGCCACTCCCCTTTCAATCAACAGGGCCATGTGATCTCCTTTTGGTGGGGCCAGCAGGATGCAGCCAGGCCTGGGAAGAGTTGTTGAGCCAGTTCAACTCCTGTCTGGGGTAGTTGTCAGGCAGAATTCAGCTAAATGTCACTTTAGTTCCCAGTTTTCTACATTCAAATCCAACTTACATGCAGCTATTTTTTATATATACATTAAATAATTACTTCCTTCAAGTCATTTCAGAATATAGTTTTACATTGTATCCACCTCTTAGCAAGTCTTTCCTTGGCCTGGTTTGGGTTCCTCTGTTCAGTTTTGCACAAAAGTCTGGTGGTTTTAAAACGCCGGCTTTCTGATAGTGGTGAGTACCGGTATTGCATCCATTTTTGACATTAAGAAAATGAATTCCCCACAGTTCTGGGTTGCTTTTGGCAATCAGCATTGCCATTCCCAATGGTTTCAGGCTACTGTTTGTGTAGCCCAATGGTGGTTTTAGGCAGTGCCCTCCTGTGCTCACAACATAGGCAAAAATGGGTGGCAGCCTATTCTTCATGTTTTCCCTGTGCCCTCTCTGGGGAGTTCTGGCCATCATGATGTTTTCTATGCCAGTACTGCACAGTTTTATGGTAGGGCTTGGATGCATGGGTAAAAACATCCCACAAGCCCCCCCTCTTGCGATGGCCATTCTGATCTTTCACTGATGGAACTCGCAAGATCTGGGATGTTCGCCTCATCTTCTTCCAACGTAGATGGCACAGTTCAGCATCTTTTCCTCCCTCCAGTCGATCAATCAGTTCTCCTTGCTGGTCCTCATGGGAGGATTGGGCGGTACCCCGGGCCCCTCGGATCTTCGCTCCCGGTCCCCAGGTCACCTTCCGTGGTCAGTCTCCATGGTTTCATCTCTTCTAGGATGATAAAGCAAAGCGGCAATACACATTCCTAGATATTTTTCCACCACTATTAATGGTGTGTCGAACATATACATTTTATAAATCCGAAGATATGAACATATACATTTTCTTTTTTAAATTAGGAGACAAGAACATATATATATACAAGAATCACAGAATTTTATATGCTATATGTGGAATATTTTAGGGTTGGAACTGAATTAATCTGGAGCGGTCCCCTCTGGTATTGCAGAGGACTCCTCCAGTTGCTGCAGAGTGTGCCTAGGATGGCAACACTTTAGCTGATTAATATGGACCCACTTATCTTCCCCTTCCGCCAAATTACCTTTGGGGATGTGGATTTTGTAGGCAACAGGGGAGATCTTGTCTATAATTTCAAAGGGTCCCTTCCATGTAGGCAAACATTTTCGCTGTTTGGCCTGGTTCCTTTGGAAATTGTATAGATAGACCCGGTCTCCCACATCATATTCCTTCCTGGTGGTTTTCAAATTATAGTGCGTTTTCATACTCTCAGCTGATCTTTCTAGATTCCGCTGAGCATAGGCAAAAGCATGTTGGAGGTGTTTCCTTAAATTCTCCACATACTCATGAGTTGTGGAGGCTTTTATCAGTGTCTGCTCTTGGGTCCTGTAGAGCAAATGCTGAGGAAGCACCATCTAGCGTCCAGTCATCAACTCAAATGGTGACATTTTAGTTGCAGATGAAGGGGTAGATCTGATGGCCATTAGGACCAGAGGTAGTCGGATATCCCAACTTGGCCCAGAGTCTGCCACAAACGTTTTTAATATGCTCACAATGGTTTGGTTGTATCTCTCCACTGCTCCAGAAGAAGCTGGCCTGTAAGCAATATGTAGCTTCCTTTTGACCCCCAGTATCTCCCACATCTTTGTCATTACTTCACTGGTGAAGTGGCTACCTCTGTCTGACTCAATCCTTTGAGGAAGACCAAAACGGGAAAAGATGTGGTTAACCATCAGGGCAGCTGCTGTTTCTGCCTTGCAGTTTGGGGCCGGGAGACATTCCACCCACTTGGGAAACAAGCATGTAACGGTCAACATGTACTTGTTTCCTCTAGACGAGCGAATTACAGGGCCTACAAAGTCGATTTGCAAATCTGACCATGGCAGTGTCATCCCCCTCCTTTGGAGAGGTGCACGGTGTGTGAGGGATGATGGCTGAAATTGTGCACACACAAGACACCCCTTCAAGTATTGGTCGAGGTCCTGCCCCATGTGTGGCCAGTATGCAACCTCTCTTAAGATTTCCAGTGTTGTGTGAAACCCCTTATGACCGGCGGTGGCCGCATCATGGGCGTGACTTAACATCAGGTTTCGGAATGAGGTAGGGACCACCGACTGATCATGGCCAGTTTGGGATTTCCTTACCAACAAACCGTCTTGGATTCGGAACATCTTTGGACATTTCATCAACACTCTTAGGTCCTCTTTCCCAATGTAATCGGTATCCGTCATGGGAAAGTTCTCAGGGTCCTCAATGTGTTGGTAAAACTTACCAATTATTGGATCCCCCTTCTGAGCTGTAATCAAATCAGCATTAGGGGTCTCCTTACTCCTTTGTGCAGTTGAAAGTTCATTGTGAGCATTGGTTTGGGACCTAGTGATAGCAGTGACCTGGATTTCCCCCATCAGGGACTCTATTTCTATTAGATTCCCTTGGATGGCTCCGGTTTTGGCCAACTTATCAGCTAAGTCATTTCCAGTTTTGTCTGGTCCCTCTACTTTGGAATGACCCTTGATCTTTTTCCAGTAGATGGTCATCCCATTCGATGTGACCAGATCATCAATTTTTTGGATTAACTTCCTATGTTTCAGGGGTTTGTTATTAGCACATAACATGCCTCTGGTTTTCCAATTAATCAGGTGCTCCACGAACCCGTTCCGTACATAATCCGAATCTGTGATTATGACCAGTTCTTGGAGTTGATGTTGGACAGCAGTGAGGATGGCTTGAAGCACAGCCATCAATTCTGCCACCTGACTACTTCGGGGACCACTTTTGTATCCAGCGGAGGGTTCTGGGGACTCATTCATCCATGCGTTCCCTACGCCGGCCACCAGTTCTTTTTCCCCGTTGTTCTCAACATGGTAAGAGCATCCATCCACATAGACAGTGGGCATTCCCTCACACTTGTCTTCTTCAAAGACTTTGTGTGGGGAATTAAGGTATGCCTCCATGTTGTCCTTGATTTTTAGACTTTCGTCCTCGAGACAGTTTTCTCTGGCACAATCATGCAAGTCAGCCAGACCTTGCGCGAGGGGACTCTTCTTGTTTTGGCCATATCTGACCTCCACAGGAAAGCCTTGCATTGACAGAATCCAGGAAGTAATTTGGGAATTACTCACATTTCCGGCCCGGATTCTGTCACTTTGGAGGTATTGCAGAGGCTGGTGTGGAGTCTCCACTATGATGTGTTCCCCCTGGATGAATGGGCGGTAATTCTTCAATGCCCACACCGTTGCCAGGAGTGCCTTCTCACAATCGTTGAATTTTTCCTCCACAGAGGATAAAGTTTTGCTTGCATAGGAGATTACTTTATAGACCTTGTCATGCTTTTGGTATAATGCTGCGTCAAGCACGTATTAGAGAACCCTGTCTCCAGGAAGAACGCCTTGTTTCTGACAGGGTAAGCTAGGCAAGGCGCTTGTGAGAGGCTTCTCCTGAGTTGTCTTACTGCCTCGGATTGTTCTGGACCCCATTCCCACTTGACCCCCCTTTCAAGAGATGAATCAGGGGTCTGGTGATCTCTGCGTAGCCCTCAATGAACTTTCTGCTGTAATTAGTCAGTCCAAGGAGGCTCCTTAGTTCCCACAGAGTTGTGGGATCCTTCAGTTTCTGAAGTGCTTCCACTTTCTTTTCTTGGGGACAGAGACCCTGAGGAGTAATCTCATGCCCCAAGAAATTAACACGGGTTCTACACCACTGTGCTTTCTGAAAGGAAAGTTTTGCTCCGGTGGCCCTCAACTGTGTCAGAACATAACGGATCTCCGCTATGTGTTCTTCCACAGATGAACTTTTGATGAGGACATCATCTACATAAGCCAGGTTACCCCTCGCACCAAGGTCGAGCATGGCCTTATGTAGGAAAATGTTGAATTCATTGCCGGAGTTGAGGTATCTGAAGGGAGTCCGGGTCCATGTGTACTGCTGGCCCCCAAAGGTAAAAGCCAGTTTGTATTGGTCCTCCCTATTGACAGGCACGGTCCAGTATCCATTGGTCAGATCTATTGCAGTGAATACCTGTGACCCCTCGATCTGGGCCAGCCCTTGGTCAATGTAGGCCAGAGGCCATCGGGAAGTATGGACCCGTTTGTTGAGCTCCCTAAGGTCGGCGCAGAGTCTCCACTGGCCGTTTGGCTTCAATATTCCCAGCACCGTATTATTGAAGGTGCTGTGTACTGGACGGATTATTCCCCGGGACTCAAGGTTCTTAATTATTTCAGTAAGGGACTCCATGGATGCTAGAGGCAAACGATATTGCTTCACAAACACTGGAGTCATGCCAGGGTCCGTGGGAATTGTTGTTGTGTGGATGTCGGTGCGACCACAGTCATATGAGTCTACCACAAAGAGATCTTGGAAATCCAAGAAAACATGTTTCAACTTTTGCTTCTGTTCCAGAGTCACACAGGCATCAGCTAGGTTGACTCTCTCTTCCACCATCTGCATGAAGCCTGGAAAGACCTCTGGATTGGCTAACTCAGCGGCCTCCTCCAGCTGGGTGGAGAAGTCCCTGGTCAGAGTGCTGATTTGGACTGGAGGCTTCAGGTGGGAAAGGCAGCCCTCATGGACCTGGAAAATCACCTCATCCCTCCTGAAGTCACAAGTCACATCTTCCTTACCATAAGGGCAAGAATTGTACACCAGGAAGTTCCCCCCATGCCGGGTGAAAATCCTGTCTGGTGTTGTATTGTCATCACTGTCACTGTCAAAACAGTCCTTGGGGATTAGTCCAACCAGTTCATTTCCTAAATCAATGGAGAAATGTCGGTCATCAACGGCCATTCCAATAATGGTGCCTGCGGCTAGAGTAATACTCTATAAGTCGCTGTTATCCACCTCTATTGGAATGGTGTCATGTTCTATGTTGACTAATGGTGTTGGGTTTACCCCTATCCCTTGCTGTTGGAGAGAAGCATTTAGATGAATATAAGCATCAGGGTATTTCAATTTTTGTCCTCTTTTAACTTTCACTTCCAGGGAGAATTGTCGGGTCCTTTCTGGGATGGTGACTTCCTCTTTAAGCTGAATTTCAACTGCATAAGGTAGCAATTCAGCTGACCTAAATGCTTTTTCTTGATCATCAAAGCCCATGGGATTATCCGCTAATCGGGACCAAGCTTTGAAATTTATTAGGTCCAAACTAATGGCAAAGCCATTGAGAATGTCACTGCCTAAGTAAAAGGCGGCAGTGACGTCTCGCACGACCCAACAATTATGGACTATGCTCTTGTTGCCAATGGAGATTTTGAGCATACACCTGCTTGGCAGCAGGAGGTGTTTGGAATTGGGTGTTTCCAGATCCATTTCCCATTTGTCTATCAGTTTGAATGTGGGAATGGCTGGATCTTTTGGGAGTTGGCGGAACATGGCTTCGCTGATGAAGCTCTTACCGTTGTTCACACACACTCGAGCGAGAACAGAGTCCTTCCCATCATTTAACTGAACAGGGATGAACAACTGCTCTCCAATTTGCTGAATATCAGCCAGGCTCTGAGCTGATTTCACATCTTCCTGGACTATAGGAGTGGGAGCGTCTGATTGTGGATTGGTAAATAATTTCAGAGTGTTTCCTTCCAGTGTGGAATACCACCTTAAACTGGAAGGAAGGTTGATTTTCAGAAATAGAGAGGACCCCCATCACCATTCTGTTGCCCTACTGCTATTACTGTCACGTCTGGAATTTGGTTGTTCTGGAAGTGAAATTCTACTTGGTCAGATCTTTGTTCAACCATGTGGCAGGTGCCGTTTAAACTAACATGGTTGACACTCTGTTTTAATTTTATTGGTTGGCTAGTCTGGGTCCAGAGGACCTTGTTTACACAATCTAATAGGGGTGACAACCTTCTCAGGAGGTCATTCCCTAGTAAACAAGGGGTGCCCTCTGGAGTCACTACTATGACCGGGTGTTTCACCTTGTGTCGCCCAATTTTGATGTCCAAATCTGTAGTCCCCTCGACAGGAATTTCCTTCCCGTCAAAGTTCTGCAGTTGTCCAGGAAGAGAGGTGAGAGGAATACGGTAATTCTCCCCCCTTCCTGCATTTAGTTCATCAAAGGCCCTTTTGGACAGAAGGGTAGCTTGGGATCCAGTGTCCATTGCTAGCAAAGAGATTTGGGCAGAATTCTGTGAAGAGCCTGGGGAATCTGAAAGAAAAAGTTGGCAACTGGAAATGGTTTTGGGTTCTGGGCCGCCCCCCCTTTTTGGAGGCAGTCATCAGGATGGGTTTGACCCATGGGATTTTGGTATTGTTGGTTCTGGGATAGAATGATGGGCGGCGACAGCTCAATCCCCACATCTACCCAGTCTGTTGATTCGGTTTTAGGTTCCCCTGGTTCCGGTTCTGGGCCGCCCCTGTCTTTTGGGAGGCAGTCACCAGGATGGGTTTGAACCAGGGGTTTTTGGTTTTGTTGGTTCTGGGATAGGATGATGGGCGGCGACAGCTCAATCCCCACATCTACCCAGTCTGGATTGGAATCTCTTGGGACCCATTTTTCCTTGGGAGGAGTTCCCCCATCTCTGAAGGAGAAGATCCTTTTCCCAGGATCTTCTGAGGATCCCTCTCCCTCAAATTGGAAGACCTGTGCCTCCTCCACAAAGTGGGTCTGTTTGGGTCCTTTGTTTCTCCTACCTCCTCTTTGCTCTTTGGGTGGCAGACTTTTAGGGGTAGGAGATTTTGTTTCCGGTTCCTGGCTTTCCAGGGGCTGTTTACAAGTTGGGAAGGAAGCTTCCTCCAAGGCTTTACACCCCCCTACCCCTTGTGCCTTCTCCCTGGGAACGGGTGGGTCATCGGGGTGCTGTCCCTGTCATTGTTCTGGAGCACCAGGTCCAGAGTTTGGGGCATTCTGCGGTGGCGTGCTAATCTGAGGGTTCTGTTGAGCCCTCAGTATGCGACCCAGATCCCGTGCCATATTTTGGACCTGGCGCTCAATTTGGGAAACCCGCTCAGGTTGATACGGGGTTCTGTTTTCTCCCCTGGGCTGATCCCGGGAAGGGTAGCTATCCCTTCTCTGGTAATACCCCGGATTGGGAAGATTTGGGTACCCCCCCACCCTTGGCCTCCCCTCTCCCGGATTAGGTTGTCTGGGCTCAGGGAATTGGGGAAAGAAGAATGGATGATTTTGGGGCAGCAAATTGGGTGGATACCTGGGAAAAAAGTTCTGCCCAGGATTTGGAGAATTTCTGCCCTCCTGTGAGAAGTTAGGAGGGAAGTTCCCTGGGTTAGGCGGTTGGCTGGATTCCCCACTTGGGCTGGAGGAGTCCACACATAACCCAGGATGGGTCGGTTTCCCTTGTAGCGGGGACTTACATAATCAGGGGAGCGAGGGACCCCATCTGTGGGACTACCTCCTCAACTCCTTGTCTGTGACTGGCCCGAGGGCTTTCTGGGCTGTGAATTATTTGGCGCAGGCAGGTTTTTAGGCCCCCCCCATCTCCAAATCTAAAACGGGGGAAACCTTTACCTCTGCCACCTTGGCAGCAGCAGGGGTGCTAGTTGGTTTGGGGCTTTTCTGCGCATTACTTTTGTTTTCTATGGGCTTCTGCACCTCATAGATCCGGGTGGCTTGCTCAATGACCCAGTCTAAAGATCTTTTCTCGTGAAAATCTCTCAAGAGCTGGGTCATTATGTATTTGGCGAGAGCGTGGAAAAACATATTGATGAACTCTCTTGTCACGCCACGGGACTCGAGACGGGTTTCAAGAAATCCGCGATTCACCAAGAGTCTTGCTAAACCTAATGTAAGACGGCAATGCAGCAAAAGAATCCTGCATTTCCGACCTGATTCATGCAGAAGGGATTGGAAGTTACCTTGGCAACGGTGGAAGCCGTTGTCAAGGGGAGGGAGTCGGCGTTCAGGAAGCAAACACTAGTCACATGACTTCCTCTTCTTAAACTCCGCCCCGGTCCCAAGTTCAGTGCTTCTGATTGAGCTCTTTTTGGTTTACTGCTTCGATGTGTGCCTTGTTGTGATTCTGCTTACGTTTTCTCGGACCTGCATTTTGGATTTCCCTAGTCTCTTTTGGTACCTGGAACTTCTGGTTTTTTCGACTTACGGCACTCGTCCCTGGACTTGCTACTTGTCTGCTCCCTGGTTCTGTCGCCGCCCGCTTGTGTTTTTGATTCGGACTGGATTTTGGCTTGCTGTTCTTGACCCCCTTGTTTTTGACGCCTTTACGGATTTCGGATTTTCCGTGTTTGAGTTCCTTTCTGTACACTCACTTTTGTGACTTCCACATACTCTTTGTAACGATAACTTTATCAACCTCATTTCCTTGCGGATTTGGAGTGGTTCAGCCGCTGCTGTACCGCGGAATAGTATCAGCCTCCGCTGCATGGTGGGATTAGGAGTTCTCAGCCTCAGCTGCACCGTGGGATCCTACCAGCCTCCGCTGCTACGTGGGAGTGTTGTGTTTCCCATTCTAGCCACCCCGTAGGATTCGTTGAAGACCTAGACCCGGACTCAGCCTCAGCTGCACCGTGGGAGAGATCTAGTGGATCTATTGTGGTAGGTAACTTGTGCTTCATTCTTATTTTCTTTTTTGTTCAGGGAAGTGGGTCACCCCAATCCATACGGGTTAGATAGAAACTTTTCTCTCACATTTGGCTATCCAAGGGATATTCTTACCTACTCATACTGCTTATCTAACATAGGGGTAGGCTATTGGTTGTATCATTGATCCCTCAGTTTATTCTGTTCTCTCGCAGTGGTTTCTGTTACAGGAAATTTCCACGACTCCTGACTAGAATTCCTATAGTTCTGGGTCTTGCCACTAACCTCACAGGTTAGTGTAATAGATATCTTGCTCGTAATTTTTGCTATAGTATTCACGTTATTAATTAATGTATCTTTCTTCACAGCCACAAGGTCTCCAAGGATTCCAGTCTTTCGATTAATCAATCTTTCTGGATGTTTCTTTGTACATTCAGAGAGGTATATTGATAGAAAGAATTCTTCCTCTACACTACGGGGTCAAGTTTGTGAGGAAGAATTCTGACATCTCTGCTGTCCGTGCGCACCCTTCTTGTGGTCTGCGCAAAAGCACGCTTTAATTCTTGCACAAATTCTTGTGGGGCCTGATTCTCCCCACATTGTAAATTGTAGGCTGCCTTGCGAGCCTCTTGGGGATTTCTGTGAACAGAATTTTTTTTCAAGATGGCCGCCCTGTAGGTGGACCATCTTGAATGGTTTTGGTCCTCCAGCCCCGCAAAGAAACTGGAGTATTCTGGTGAGAAGGTCCACTTTACATATTGAATACAGCTTTGGCTGTCCTTCAAATGGAAAGTCTCCATCATTTGCTCGTAAAGCTCCAAGTGTTCCCAAACAGAATACTTGGCGTTCTTATGATAAGGCGTGATGACACTCCTTATTGCCTTTATTTGTTTCAATGGGTCCTTAAGCAAGGCCCTTTTTGCCTTATTGGCCTTTTTGGTTCGGGTAACCCTGGTCCATTCATCCTCCGACTCAGAAGCGCTGCTCCCAGAGGTGCCCATCTGATCTTCCAGGTTTTCCCGGATTCTGCGAGCCTTGGAATGGCTGGCAGAATGTGGGGACCTGGTCTCCTGTGTCCTGTGACGCTCAGAGGAGTCTTCAGACCCCTCCTTGCTACCAGGATTTGATGGGTATCCCCCCCACTGACCTAACTGGGCAGAGGTTTTCAGGATGCCCTTAGTGGGCCTACTCTCCTGGGGTTCCCCACTAAATTACACTGTGCTTGGGTGCCCATACCCGGATGCCCGCCCCTCCATTCCTGGGTGGTACTGGCCTATGAGCCCCATACTTTTAGCTGGATAGTAATCTGCCATCCCTGTGGCCCCGTGCTCATGTGCGCCAGGGAACATGGGGGTGGCAGAGTCCAGGGACTGGTAGAGGTGAAGGCCTCTGGCACTAGGGCTCCTGAGGTTATGCTCAGGAGTTTCTCTTTCCCAGCGACCCTCATCTCTATCCGCCCCTGCTCCCTGTTGCAATGCAAGAGCCTGCGCTTTCAGTTCCTCAGTTAAGGCCTTACTAGATTCTCTCAGTCTCTCCTGTATCGCTACCTGTTGCTGGAGCCTATCATTGTGCTGGCAGAGAGCCTATTTCTCTCTCTGTGCCTCCTGATTGGTCCTGGAGTACAGGGCCAGTCTTTGCTGCAGGAGGGTTACCTCCTGAGCTGTGTCCCTATTGGCCTGCTCCTTTCTTGTCAGAGCATCCTCCACCCTCCTGGTGTGCTCTAACAAGTTCTGGTGTTCTTTTTGGAGGTCACCCAGTCCCTGGAGGGCCAGGGGATTTTCTTCTATTTTCCTTTTTAAGTGGCAGACTTCCTGGCCTAAGGTATCCCTTTCCTGACTAAGAGCCTGCATATGTGCCGCCAGGTCGTCCCTTTGCCTTTGGAAGGCACCAGCTTTCTGGCGCTCCTGATAAAACTCTGCCTGGGTATCCATGTCTTTCAGGATCAATTTATTGCTTTCCTCTTTCTCTCTGTCTAATCAAATTTGCAGGGTGGCTACCTGCTCTGTGCATGCCCTGTTGAAGTCCAGTTGTTGCTCCAGCTTTTTTCTGGCTCTGCAGAAGGGAGTCCAACCCTTCTCGGTACTCCTTCTGCAAGGCCAGAAATCTGGTATCCTGGTCAGCCTTTTCCTGTTGCAGCCTATCCATATCCTCCTTTATTTTAGTGATGTACTGTCTGCTGTCATTTTCTGACTCCTGGCTCCCGTGCAACCTCTGCTCAGAAGAGACCAGGTCAGATTGGGCCTTTTCTAACGCCATCTGTTGCCTATTTGCCAGATCTTGGCCTTCAGCACATTTGTCCTGCATGACTTCCATATATAGATACAAATATGCCGCTATCCTGGCAATCTTATTGTGTTCATCTTTTGCCTTAGGGGCCATATATAGTTCGCTCAGGGCCACATGTAGGGGACCCTGATCTCTCCATGGATCTGACCCTGTTTCAGTGACCTGTTGCGCGATTGCCTGCAACCAGATCGCCTGGTCCTGATTAGTCCACTCACCTCTCACAAATAGCTTATGTAAGAAGTGCTCCCTCGCTATTTTCATATCTACCACGATCGTCATGCTGGAGATTGATCTCCCTCCTGACTTACAACAGTTTGTATTTTATTTTGCAAAACAGACCGTTTCGTTAGAGCGTTCCTTTGAGGGGTGCTTTCACAGTGTAAAACAGTGTGGTGATCTAACCGGATATGTGTATCTGGTCAGTTGGCACACTGTATTAATCTGCACAAGTGGTAAATCTAACCCAGAATATACCGGCTCCGAGCCCCCACTCTGTAAGTGACTCCAATCAAGCAATCCCACTAAGTCAGTGCCTTGTCTGGGATGCCCAAGGGAAGCCCTTATTTATATATTTTTATGGCAAGTTATAATCTGGATGATGAACCCTTGTATAACACCCCTCTATTAGAATCCCCCTTGACCCCACTGAGCCAAGAAGTAGGCTTGTTTTGCAAACTTAAAAGGTTTATTTGAAAATTAAACAATACATATGTCATACTTTTATAATAAATTAATAATTGATATCACACTTATGGATATAATGTTGATCAACAATGGGTAATCTGGCACTCGCACACTTCTTTACAATCAATGAGGAGTTAGTATAGGATGGATAAGGTAGCAAAAATACTTTTATGGTTTCAATGGAAAAGCAATGAGGAATAAAATGCAGTACAGAAATACTTGATATGATTTTAGCAAAAGATAAGATAATCACTTTTTCTCTGGCAATTGACCCCCTCCCCCTATGCAATTTAAGAAATGGAAGGAGATGGAAAGAGGAGCACACAGTTCTCAGCAATGCAATCAAAAACAATACGAAATTCAGTTCCCCCCCAGAAAGCTTAGAGGAAACAGGTAGAAGTTTGAAACATAGGCCCAAAATGCTTTGAATGTGATGACAATGAAGTGAGAAATGTGCTAAAAATGCTTTTAATTCCCTCTAGAGGTTCAGGGTGGGTGATATCTAGTTTATATTAGTTCAGGCTCACTTTAGCAATGCCCTATGAGTAACTAGCAGGTTAAAACGAATTTTAGCAAAGGAAACCAAGGAGCTGCTGATTTTTACACGTGGCTGAAATTGTGCAAAATGTCAAATCGCGGCAAATTTAGTCACGTGCGTCGAGCGCGATTACGGAGGCACTATAAGGAGTAGGAAGTCGGTTCCAGGCTTGTTGGAAAGCATAGAATCTTAGCTTTAAGATGACAGTTAAAACTCGCTCCAGAGATACAAACGATTTTGTGAAAGTAGTTTTTCGGATTTGAAATTTTAAAACTTCAAAATGACAGATGACAGTTTTCAGTTTTAAAGATGACAGAATGACACGATTCTAGGAGGAAGTTCTAATAGGCTAAAATAGTTTGGATTAGATTATTTTAAACTAAGAAATTGGTTTTGCACAGTGAGTACTCACACTATATTTTTGAAATAAGCCGTCAAGTTCTGGTCAGGTTGGACGGGACTCCCGGCGGGTGGTTCTGAACAGCGGTCTGGTCTCTGGTTCTGCTCTCAGCACTGCACAGTTCTGGTCTCTCCGGATCTCTGGTCTCTCTGGATCTCTGGTCTCTCTGGATCTCTGGTTTCTGGAGGTTGATGGATTTGAAGTCTGGAGTCTCCCGGCAAAGCGTCCCGCAAGAAAGTGGAAAGTGAATCTCCTACCTGGGTTTCAGTGGCCCTTTTTATGTGTTTTGAAAATGGGTGTGTGTCTGGGCCTAGCTAAGCCTGTCCCTCTCTACTTGTCATTGGCCCAATTCTCCCCTCTCCCATGATTGGGGAAGGAAATGGATTGTCAGAGTGATGCTGTAGGTTTTATGGTCAGAGGAACCTCCCCTTGTCAAATTGCACACAAATCTATTTCTGATCCAAATACATATTTATCTATGTACCATTTTTCTCATATTATAGGTCCAGTTAACATATTTTCTGTAGCACCAAACCATCCGATCCCTGTCTTTGTACGATGTCGTGTCCACTGATGACAGAATTCTCCCCTTTTCATCCAGATAACGACCTCTAAACCTTTCCATATTTTACACAAATGTGCACCAGGGATATGGGTTACAGATGATAAAGCGTCAGATTTTTAACATGCAGATATGTCCGCCCTATGAGTTATCTATCTTTTTAAAATTATGCCCTGGTCAAAAATGGGTGTGGCTTCCCACATCACATGGTGGAATAACTGGTTTATCCACTTCCCAAAAGCTCAGCTTGCTAGCAGAGGCACTGCCCCTCCCAGTTTCTCCCAAAAGGAAGCCACTTTACGGCCCCCCCAATATAACATTTGCCTGAGCCAAAGAAGGCCCATTGTTCAGTTCCCTGTAGTCCCCAGGGGCCACTTCCCTTTAAATTAACAGGGCCATGTGATCTCCTTTTGGTGGGGCCAGCAGGATGCAGCCAGGCCTGGGAAGAGTTGTTGAGCCAGTTCAACTCCTGTCGGTGGTAGTTGTCAGGCAGAATTCAGCTAAATGTCACTTTAGTTCCCAGTTTTCTACATTCAAATCCAACTTACATGCAGCTATTCTTTATATATACATTAAATAATTACTTCCTTCAAGTCATTTGAGAATATAGTTTTACATTGTATCCACCTCTTAGCAAGTCTTTCCTTGGCCTGGTTTGGGTTCCTCTGTTCAGTTTTGCACAAAAGTCTGGTGGTTTTAAAACGCCGGCTTTCTGATAGTGGTGAGTACCGGTATTGCATCCATTTTTGACATTAAGAAAATGAATTCCCCACAGTTCTGGGTTGCTTTTGGCAATCAGCATTGCCATTCCCAATGGTTTCAGGCTACTGTGTGTGTAGCCCAATGGTGGTTTTAGGAAGTGCCCTCCTGTGTTCACAACATAGGCAAAAATGGGTGGCAGCCTATTCTTCATGTTTTCCCTGTGCACTCTCTGGGGAGTTCTGGCCATCATGATGTTTTCCATGCCAGTACTGCACAGTTTAATGGTAGGGCTTGGATGCATGGGTAAAAACATCCCACAGGCGTGAGGAACCAAGAATGAGAAACAGACACAGAGGACTCATGATGATTGCTATAAACTTTTATTAAAATGACAATGGGGTTGAAGAATGCCTCACTGTCCCTAAGATGTCCAAAGCAAAATGTCCTGTGTACAAAATCCTATCCTAGCCCTCTCATTCTAAAAGTAACTCTAATGTGTTCAGAATATTGTCTTTGGCTTGAAAAGTGCACAAATGTTCAAATTAAACAACAAGGTGTAAGGTTCACAGTTCCATGGAATGGCTCCCTTACCCAGTTGCATCTCCACCAAAACAACAAAGGTTCAAAAGAATAACCAAGTTCTATATAGCCCAAGAAGATAACCCCCTCCTCTTGGTGTTGCAAATTCACTGCAGAGGAAATTACTCCTTTTCCCAAGTCTTTTCCGCATTCAATGCAATTCAAAGTCCTAAGGGCATGAATCTTCTTAATTCTCTTCTGGATTCTCTTTTCAAAATACCTCAAATGCAATTCAAAAGCATAAGGGCATAAATCTTCCTTGGGATTCTCGTTTCACAATATCACAACTTGGGTGCAGGATCCGGACTCATAAAACACCTGGTATAGTCTCCTGACAGGTTTTCTCACACAGTTCCTTGATACAATTTGGGTGCGGGTCCCAGACTCATAAAACACCTGTCATACTCTCCTGCCAGGTTTTCTCATATGTTCATTCAATCTCTAAATCCAGGGGCATGTTGTTCCCCCAAATTCCTCTTATTACTGGTATATTTGCATCTCCCCAAATACTGGGACTTTGTAAATCAGTTTGGTTCATGATGTAAGCCATAGGGAATTTTCCTCCCATTTCAGTTAGGGACCAGGAATGCCTTCTCCAGCTCCCTCACGGGACCCAACTGTCCACTGTGGGATCACCGGCTTTACGACAGCTCCTGTAGTTTCTCTGACCCCGCTCAGGTCCCTTGCGGGTTCCGCTCTCCCTTTCTGGTTCAGGGAGCACATCTCTGCAGCTGGTGGCGGTCTGCATGTTGCTCCGGCTTCCCTTGCCGTGTGAAACTCCTCTGCTTCGCGTCCCGCTTCAACGTCTCTTCTGCCAGTGGGAATCCATCTCTGGTCCAGACGCTGCCCCGCTTTCTCTCTCTGCCTCACCTTTTCTCCACGCTCATGTGTCCTCCTGACTACTGGGCTTCCCCGGCAGCAACTAGCTAGTAGGATCCCTCTGCATTTCCCCACGGCTCTATCCTGTGTTACTGAAGGGAGTCAATTAAAGCCAATCGGATTATTCCAACAGCTAGACCACTCACTTCAGTCTATCTGAGCAATCTTCATTCTAGTTGATCTCTTCCTCATGTCAGTCTTGGCTACTAATTAAACTTCATGATGTTTAAAAGTGCTCTGACGAAGTGTTGGAGAATATTGAGAATTACTGCCACAATATGCCATGAGGGTCTGAGGTACTGAAGGATTGTCCCTAAAAGGGAATGGGGGATATTATGTCTCATCCAATGATGTTGCTTAATCCCCTTGAGGGTCGCTTCCCCTCATGTGGTCATCCCTCAAATAGCTGTCCCCAGGGTCAGGATCAGGTGGCAGCTGCCGTCCCCAGGCCACACGAGGAGAGGCTACCTCTGGGAAAGGAGTGATGATATCAACAGATTCATCACATGGGGGACACCAACTGGGGATGTGCTGGGGCCTGTCGAGGCACAAGATCCTCTGCTAGTCCTTCGGCAATTCTGGCGCAGGACCCGGAGTTCCAGGTGGCTGATGCGTGCCCGCAGCATGCACCAGGATGGATCATCTGTGCCCGCCTCCAGCAGCTTCTGTGCCTTGAAGGCAGTGACCCACCTGAGGTCGTCCCAGCGCCTCTTTGCCTCCTTGGTGTTGCGCTAGCAGACCCCGACCTTGGTGATGTGCCTTGCGATCTTTGCCCAGGACTTTGCCTGTGCTGCCACCTCATTGTGTAGCGCACTGCAACCAGTGAGGTGCCCATTTCTGCTTAGCATCTCTGCCCCCATGACCTCCATCTCTTTTTGGCTGAAGTTGGGGTTTTGCAACACAGGAACTAGAGAGGAGGGATCATCCCCGGATGGTGAGGAGATGTCCTGCGGTGTGGTCTAGCTCGGGGTAGGTGGTGTTGACTGCCTGGTGGCAGCAGTCATGGTTGCTGGTGCAGCAGGTGCACAATCCTCACTGGGGTCCACCACAGGTCCCATATCGAAGGAGGTCCACATCCTCCACCTCCTTCTCATCAGGACTTGGGGGTGGTCATGTGCAGGAGTGGTGATGATGTCCCCGATAGGTGCAGTGTGGACGCTTCGCGCAGCAGGGTACACATGTGCCAGTGGGCCTGCCAGTGTGCTGCTGGCCTGTCGATCCCCCACATTCTGGGCACCTCTGGTGGTTGAGGCGCCTGCATCCACCACAGTGGGCTGCCGGCCCCTACTCCTTGTGACCCTCCTGCATAGACCAGAGGGTCCCTCCAACGGGTCTGTTGCATCTCTGCCTCCCTGGTGTTTTCTGCTTCCTTCCATGTCAGGTGTTGCAAACATGTACTGGCACGGTCGCTCTTTCTGTGACATGGTAGGGCCATGGTTGCTAGGCACGTTCACTACTGCCATGGCATCAGGCTGAGCTGGATGTTGTCACATGTGTTGGCGGGCAATCCGCGTATACCTGTGTGCATTGGTTCCCTTTACTGGTGTACCGGGAGTGCTGCATGAGCCTTGACTCACTGATGCAAGGATGGTGGCATGGACACATGCACACATGCACAAGGGCATGCAACCACACATTGGCATGTCTGTCTGCCAGGTGTTGCACTCACTGATACAGAGTAGTGGCGGTTGGTGTTGTACATATTGGGAAGGCAGGGCAGTGGCATGACCTGGGAGACCTGTGAGGTATGCAATGCTGTGTACATGCAGGTTCACCTGTCTGATGCGCTGTCATGGAGGTTTCTGCGTGTACCATGGGCACCTGTGACTTGTGCCATCAAGCGTCACATGTCCACGATGAGTGTTGTGCAGCAGACGTCCACTGGTGGATACGCCTGGCATGATTATCATACTAATACAACAGCTCATTAAAACCAATGAGAAACCCACAAGCACTCATGCAGGTAAAAACCCAAATATCATTGCAGACATATATTTCACATATTTAATGCATGGACATTAACAGAACAAGCAGGTTAAATTAAGATGTACAATTTCACTTCAACAACATTAGATTAATAGAAAATCAATAAATTCAACATAGATTCACAATAGAAAACATACTTAGGTTCCCCCAAACAATAGGTCCCTCTTACAGGTTGTTCAAAACACGTTACAGATGATAATGAGTCATCTTAATTAAGACAAATGCTCTCCTTTCGATACAAGGACAATTCCAGATAGATGGAAGTTCTTTTCTCATAAGCTTGTTTGTCCTAAACTTCTGCAACGCATTTCAGATCACAGATCCTTCTTCAGGTGTGTGAAAGCTTAGCTTCCTAAGATTATAAACATACATCTATATTAGAACTACTCCATGTAAACCTCATTTCGTGCCCTCCAATTTAAATAGTATAGAGTCATTGATCTGATTTTTAGTCCCAAACGTCCCACTTTCCCATCTAACAGTGAAAACCCGAAAACAAATAATACACATCTCACCAACATAGATTATGGAAGAATCAGGTAAAATGTTCTGTGAAGTTAAACAAGCTTAACCATACCTTACATAACTTCAAAATGTAGCCTTCAGCTAAAGATATATAACTCTTGTTCCAGCAGAAAAAGTAAACACTTCCCTCTAGTTTTCTAGAAATAATCAAACTTAAACCCAAATTACTCTCCAAAAGTTAATAAATGTAAGCCCCAAGTCCACTAAGGCAACACTGTCCTCTTACCTTGAGCATATCATATGAGTCCTGGAGCAAACAAGCTGGAAAAACCAGTAGCCGGCTCCATGCTCATTTTAAAGCAAGTTACTTGGTCACACATCACGCAACTACAACCACCATATTGTGGTTGGCACCGTACCTCAGACCTTATTATGCCAACCATGGCCATGTTGTAGTTGGTGCCAGTTGGCAAACCAATGTAAATGCTCTAACTTAAAACAAATGATGTTCGCATTAGCTAGAAAGCGGATCATTCAAGTAAGCAGCCACGGATAATGTCAAGTTGATTCAATGTACCTTGTTCTTTAAACTTTACAATGACACATTAATGGTGCATGTCAAGGTCACTTCTTCAACTTGCCAACCACTGTCTTGTGGTTGGCACCATACACCAGAGCTTGTTGTGCCAACCACCCCTATTTTGTGGTTGGCACCGGTTGCAATATAAATGCTCTCACCTAAAATAGATAATGTTCCCATCATCTAATAAGCTAATCCTTCAAGCTTGTTGCAATGGGTAATGTAAAAATAACCCATTATTTAAACTTTATGATGACACATGCATGGGGCATCTCAGGGCCACTTCTTCAACTGCCCAATCGGATGCAAAATGCCTATAATAAACATCATTAAGTGCAATCACGAAATACAAATAGATGACCAGTCAAAGGATCTAAAACAAAAGGATCAAATACAATAGGGTTGATTCAAAAGGACCGGAAAAAAAAGGACGAATGCCTTTTTTAAAATGTATATTTTTTTTTGGTTTCCGTATAGGAAAAAATAAGTGGTTTTTACCCCAAAAATAGGGGTTTGGGGGGGATAAAAAAAAATCGACCTTTTTTTCCCCGTCCTTTTGACTTGAAACTTTTGCATTTCGATCCTTTGTATTCGATCCTTTCACCCATAACCATACAAATACTAGCAGGGCAATATTGCTAGTTCAGCCTATTAGCAGAACAAAATTGCTTTGCAATCATCAGTCATATCCCATTTACTAAACACCCTTACATAAAACTTAAATCAACATAGTTAATGTGAAATTCCAGGATTACATTCATGATCTCAAACAATGCATAACCTAGTTACATGTTGCTGGGATCTATGTTACAAATATAGATGTCAATACAGGAGCTGAAGCAAATGTGAACATCAATTTCATAAAAAAACATGTAAAGTTCGACTCCATGTTTATTTTATTTATTTTAATTTTATAAAGCGCTACATGCCCGTAGGCCTCAGAGCACACAGAGAACATGACAAGACAAACAACAAAGAAGCATGGGAAAGAAATTCATATCCAGAGCAGGCAACAGTAGAAAATGACTAGATTAGTCCAGACTAAGGTTAAAGAGATGAGTTTTAATTGCTTTCCTAAAAGAAATGAGGTTGCTAGCTTGATGCGTCAAGGCAGGATGAGAATTCCACAGAAGAGGTGCCTGAACGTCAAATCTGGTCCCTCCGAGGTAGGCCAGTTTGAATCTTGGTTGGAAGAAGATAGGCGCCATAAAGGAACGAAGGTTCCTAGTATATGGGATTAGGCTTTACACGATCTGAGAGATAAGCCGGGTATGATTGAGAGTGGCATTTAAAGGCCAGTGTCAGAATTCTGTCAGTTATCCTTTGTTCAATAGGAAGCGAATTCAATGCTTTCCTGGCAACGGAAAAGTGTGCGCGTCGAGAGAGACCCGGAGTCGCTCGGACTTCATTATTTTGGGTAGCTAGCAGGTCCCCAATGTTAAGAGCAGTAGTACCCGCCAATAGACAGTTGCAATAGTCGTGTCTCGAATTGACGAGAGCAGTGGATAGCAAGACACAGTTTTCAACAGTGATAAAAGGACGAATGTAATTTAAGCGTTTGGTGACGAGACCACAAGTAGAGTGGATGTAAGAAACATGAGGCCTCATAGATAGTTCCTCGTCAAGAACTACCCCCAAGATTTGAACTTTCTTTGAGACGGCAATAATATTGCCCCCAAATGAAAAGCTAGAATACTCAGGTGCCAATTTACTCAGACCTGCTTTAGAAGCAACAATCAAAAGTTCTATCTTCTTAGTGCTAATGAATTACATGCCAGTCTGGATGGCATTGTAGATGATATTTATAGCACAAAGGTCTTGCTCATAATGACCACTGAGCTGAAGAACAACCCGAGTGTCATCGGCGTAGTTGGTATACCGGACACCCAGGTCGTCCAACAGGTCACGCAAAGGGCCGGATAGAAGCAGAGACAAACAGGATCCCTAGGGGACACTACATTTTTGGATGGCAGGTGAAGAGTGATCATCCCCAGTGAAAATCTGGATAGTCCGAGGTCCCAAGAAGGAGGAGATCCAACTGGATGTTGAAGTATAACAGTGGGTGACCTTCCCAAGCCTAGTCACTAGTAAAGCACGGTCTACTAGATCGAAAGCTGCAGAGATGACCAGAAGCATCAGCAGGGCAGGATGACCTTTGTCCGCCATGCCGGCTAGTGTGGACTTGAGGTCAAGCCTGGCGGTTTCTGTCCCATGATGTGCTCTGTAGCCAGACTGTCGCAGGCCCAAGAGCCTATGTTCCTCAATATGTTTTTGAAATTGAAGATATGCCAATTCATCCAAAATGTTAAGGATAAATGGCACCTTAGTGATGGGCCTGTAGTTGTTAGTAACCGATGGATCCAAATTGGCCTTCTTGAGCAAAGGTGTGACCCAAGCAACCTTGAGGGAGGATGGAACTACACCCTCAACAAACGAGAGGTTGATAGGTTTTGTCAACCAAGTCACCAGGAATTTGAGGGAATCCTTAAAGATGTCAGTGGGACAATCATCCACGGGGCAGGAAGTGGATTTTAATTCTTGAATGGTCTTGTGCACTTGTTCTTCAGAGTAGTGACAAAAGGAAAAGCATGAGATATTATTGGATTTACTTACACGCTTATGCAGACTGTTTTCCAAAATATCATTTTCAAGACGAGGAGTTTGAATATTCCTAATGATTTCTCTGTGAGAAGCAATTTTAGACATGAAACCATAATGAATCTCTTGACACCTTACAGAGTCTTTAACAAGATTCCCATTGGTAGGAGGAGAGTCCTGGAATTCATCCCCTAAATTCCAGCGGGCATTTATAATTCTCTTATTATAATAGGTGGTTTTGGAAGAGATAATCAAAGCCTTACATTTCTGAACGGATTGTTTATATGCAGTAAGGCTAGTTTCATAGGGATGTTTTCGCCATGCTCTCTCTAAGGCTCTTTTGGCTTGCCTGGCAGAGATAATGACCTCAGAGAACCAGGTGTTTTGATGCATTTCGGATTTGATAATGTTCACTTTCAATGGTGCTAGGTGTTCACCCCCTAGGAGACATAGCATCCAACCTCTCAATCCAGTATATTTCTTTCTGTAACAAAATTGTGTTCAGATCTCCTCCCCTCTTCAGCATTATTACCACTTCCAAAACTACTACTCTAATTTGTGCAACAGTGTGACCAGCTTTCATGAAATGTATGGATATTGGACTTATGTTCTGTCCATGTATTCCTAACCTTCCTGGTAGTTATGCCCACATTATAAATGTTGCAAGGACATTTCAATACTTATATTAAATTCATGGAATCACATGTTGCTGAAGGACGCAAGAATATGCGCTTTCCTGTGTACAGGTGATTAATAGAATTACCCCTGCTAATATTGGCACAATGTTGGCAATTCCCCCAGGGGATTGTCCCAAGATATGTTATGTATTACATTGCTCGAGAGGTGTGGTCTGCTTGAACTAGAAATGTGAGGAATTCGACCATCCGCATGGTGGATGTGCGCTCTCTTTTTTGAAATGCTAGATGAAATTAGATGATGGTAGATCAACCTCTGGAAAATGTGTGGGCTAATCTGCACACATTTTCCTATGCTCTCTGCATGACATACAGATAGACCTGTGTACTCTGGGTGGACACAGCCTACAGGTGCAGTCCACCATGTCACATTTACTTGGAATGTGACACCCAGGAGTACATCAAGGCACTTCAAAAGGGGGATTGCAAAACCTTCCTCCTGCCATGGCCAGCCTAATTAAAAAAACAAAGGCTCCATGGATCCACCCTATCCTTTATTGGCCCTGCTGGTGGGAGTGACACATATTGATGAGAGTTGAATTAAGCAGGCCCATGAGAGGCTTGGTTGCAGGGCTAACAAAAGACGGATATCCCAACACCTTTGATATGCATATGTGTCAACCTGAAGCCTGCTCCTGTCTCTTAGTATCAATGACAGTGAGCTGTCGTGTCTGGTACAAGTGTTTACAGTAGGCAAATACCGCAGGGGGACCCCATTCAGAGGGTAGGAGTATGTGATTTGATGGAGACAAAAAGTTTGTTCTCACCACAACTTCAAGGGAGACCTGCCTTTAAACAGGAACCACTGAGATCACAATTAACCAGAGAGACCTTTTGATCCACAACAGACAGGAAGATGGGCGGGACTTAGTAGTACATGTTTTCACCCCTTTACCTTTGCTATTGCAAAGCACTGTGGTTATTACCTCATGCATAATAGAAGATTGTTGGTGGGGACCCAGGATTTGTTCATTAAGGTAAGCTTAGCATACGCCAATCACTGGAGCCCATTTGGGTTTAAAAGAGGGTTGAGCCCCTCTTTTGGCATATCATATGAAGGCTTCACAAGGAATACCAAGAATAACTCATTTGGACGGTGGCTGAAGGTATAGTCTGCCTTACAGCTTCCCCCAGTGAAGGAAAGCTGGGATTTCAAAGACGCAAGCAAGATCCCTCCCCTAAGCATCTCCCAGGGAACAGAAGGAGATACTGAATCCAGAGGACCCTCCAAGCAGCTCCAGAACCGGTACCCAGCCTACACACAGCGTGCCCTGCTAGGCTCTACAGGAAGCTTCCTAGGTGCGAAGTGGCAGTGAGTCTGTGAACCAAACCAAGAACAAGGCCAGTGCCTACATCACTTTCCTCAGCTTTGGGATATCCGCCCTAAAGTATGACATGAGCCCAGTGAAGAAGCTAGGACGAGTGCATCAACAATCATCAACCAGCTCCCACCTTAAGGGATATTTTCGAGCCAGTCGAGCCCCTCGAGCTGCAACCGACTGCACCGCTGACTGTTGTCACGCCGCAGTCGCTAACGTCATCTGAGATGCCTCGCCCAGTGCTCCAGACCCGCCAACCAGCACTGAGACCACGATTCCTGACCCTGAGCCACCATGTAGGCCAGCCTGCAGCTGTCTGTCCGGCCTCTCTCGCCGAACTGCCTGCCACATGATACCCGCGGCTGTCTCTCATCTTGAACTCTGTCACAGAAGCTGCAAAGCACCCTGAAACTGACTCGACCCTCTCGAGCACCAGAAACCTCTACAAGCATAATGTACATTGTGGTACTGTCCCCCGGTCCTTCTCTTAGGGCCCCTAGTGACATTTTACAACCCCCTGCTTCATTTGTGCTGAAACCAAGTTTCCTTGAACTATTGTGATTAATTACTTTACCGAATACCCTCCTATCAATATCCAGAGTGCATCCCCTTTTATTCTTGAAACTGTCTGTTTTCTGCATTCCTTTACAGGGTGGGTTGTATTTTGCAGTGAGCTACATATTTCTGTTGTGATAATAATAAAGTAGATATTTTCATACAACATTGACCGAACAGTCCCTTTTATCATTGGGGTAATACTTGTATGTTCGCTGTGTTGCAACTAACCAACGATCCACAACCTTGTGGAGATAAGCCTGCAGTTCCGTCCAAACTACCAAAATTGAAGAAGGAGGTTTATAATTTGTTTGAGTGTCCAATATGTTAGGATCCCTTCTGGTGTACTAGAGGTGTGGGGCTGATTGATGATTTTGAAATCGATATTCATCCCTGGACCACTGGTGCAACGGAAGTTGATTCGTCACAAGCATGTTTCACAGTGCTGAACCTTTGCGATATACAAAGATTGGAGGACTCAGAAATAAACAACCCAAAACAGGATCCAACTTTACGACATCCCACTGTTTTTTAATGATGCTCTTTATCTTATAGCTCTGTGCTGAAAATCTCAACACATAAACCAACCCACAATCCTCATTCTTAAGAGTAGATCCCAATAAAGACTCATGGGAAACCTGTTCAATCTTCTGTAATGCTTTGTAAATTGCCTCCTCACTATATTTTCTCTGCAGAAGTGTTTGTTTAAGCTCACTGGACCTTTCCTGATATTCCGCATCACTATAAATGATTCTTCTATATCTTAGCAATTTGCTTAATGGAATACTTTCTAGAGTTCTCCGCAGATGGAAACATGTAGCTACCAAAAGGCTGTTTCTATCGGTAGGTTTAGAATACACTGTAGTATTAATGCCTCTCTCTTTACAACAGATCTCCACTTTGAGGAATTGAATATTAGTGTAACTAAACTGAGTCGTAAATTTGATATGGGGTGAAAATTGTTCATATGTTCAAAGAACAAGAGCAGCTCTTCCACTGTACGCCCAAATAACAAACATATTATCAATGTATCTAAAATAACATTTTAGATACCCCATCCATTTGGGATGTTCCAGAGCATTGTTTGCTTCCAGAAATGACATGAACGCATTGGCGTAACTCAAAGTCATTGCAGCTCTCATCGAGGTGCCCGATATTTGCATGAAATATTTAGTATTAAATTCGAAAATATTATTCTGTAAAATTCTTTTCAAAAGTTGATGCACACATTCCTTGTCAGCAGGGCAATGTTCAGCATTCAAAAGCAACCATTCCACTGCTTCCAGGCCAGCCTCATGTGCAATGTTGGTATAGAGGCTGTTCATATCCATAGTGAACAGGATGTCAACACTCTCTACAAAGTTCACACTTGTCAGTTTGGTCTAAAAATGCAGAGTATCCCAAATAAAAGAGTCGACTTGATCAAGTGTCTGTAAAATTCTGTCCACATATTGTGCCAAAGGCCCCAGCAAACGTTTGGAAGTCGCATTGATTGGTCTACCTGGTGGTGATTTAAGATCTTTGTGGATTTTAGGTAGGATGTAGAGTAATGGCATGGTAGGGTAGTTCGATAGAAAAAGTCTTGTGTGATATATTAAGTGCTCTCTGCCTCAACCAAAATCGCATTAATTAAGGACCTCACTTGTTCTGTTGGACCTCCCTCAATTTCCATATATATTTCAACATCAGATAATTGCTGTTCCACTTCCCGTTCACAATCATCTCTATCCATAATAAACAAAAACCCTCCTTTATCTGCTGGTTTTAATATGTTATCATTCTCACACAGGCGCTTCATGGCGTGTTGTTCACGATTAGAGAGATTACCATAGCCTTTACTCTTATAACATATTCACCCAAACTCATATAGAACCTTTTTCTGGAACACCTCCAGAATGGGGTTCTGTAAGGGTGGCGTACACCTTCTCTTATTCCTTATCTCGAGGTATCACTGTGTTTCGTCCTGCTCTATTGAAAATCAATTTTCACTTTCAATAGAGTGCTATCAAAAGGAGGCACAATGGAGAGGCCCTTCTGCAGCGTCCGCTTCTCAAATATATACAGCTGCTACTTTGATATTTTAACCACTAGGTCTTCCATGTAGGGATTACTTTCCTTAGCATATTCTTTCTTTTCTCTCGTGTTTTATTTACTCTAAAAAAGACACCTGCTGACTCCCTGAAGATGAATCCACTGCCAGTGGAATATTGTCCTCCCTTACTTCATCCTCTTCACCAGGGAAATCCTTCTCCCCTGTCTCAATGCTTAAAAGATCTGAAGATGTTTTTATCAGAGCTATTATCCCTTTTCACTCTTGGGACACATTGCTTACATTTTTGAGAACCTGATGATTATTAGTACTCTTGCTAGATATAAACAATATCTAGTTTGAAGTCCAAGGTATGCTTGCGGAATTTCCTAAATTTTTTGGCCTCTACTTCTTTTTTTGTATGAGTCCAATTTACCATTAATGTCGGTCAAGATACCTTGAATCTGCTCTTGGAACATTAATGTGGCCAAATGTGATTTGACCTGTTGTATCTCTTCAACTAATGAGTTTAAAGATTTTGCTGCCTCTTCAATGGTAAGGATGATGAAGTCCAATGAACATTTGTTTAAAGTATGTGGCACCTTTTCACAAATGCTGGACTATTTTTACACAAGGTCAGCTCTAAGGAAACATGTAAGCCCCTTTATATCCCTTGTGCCTTCTGGTGCTGTGCTAATGTAGTTGCGTGGAGCTTTTGTTATGTTATGTTACTTGGCATTTATATAGCGTGCTATATATCATAGCTATGACCTTAAAGCGCTTGTTGGATGCACGCCCTTGGAAATCGTAGTTCTGGTCAGTACAGAGAGATAGAGTCGCAGGGTGCATGGGTGCACCGGATTGGTGTGCAGCTGATGTAATTGTTGGGTGGTAGCTGCCTCCTAGCGTTACGTGTGTTGGTGGAGATATCAGTTGTATATGTGCAGTCTGGTGGGTGGCCACCAAGATTGGGCTCTAGCTGCGTTAGGCCTGAAGGACGCATATGTAAGCAGCTAGTCCGGAATGTGCTCGGCTAGCAGCGTTTTACTAGGGTGATGAGGTGTTCATGGGGTCATACTTGTATTTGAACAGCTAGGCCGAATTAATCAGGGGTATAGCTGTGTTCTAGTTGAATGATGGTGTTAAGTAGAAAGTAAGCGTAGTGATGTGATGTGGTGGTTATCTTTAGAGCACCCGAGACCAGGCACGTGAATAGGGTGGGTGGGAAGAGAGCGACACACAGACATATTCAGACAGGGGCTGGGATTACAGCGAAAGAGGGGGGGATAAGGATATATAGCAACAACATTACACCTGTTCCATCCATTCCATCCATTTTGCGCAATCTACCTGCAAATTAATCTTTCCAACTGTCGGACTGATTCTTCAGGTCTGCTATTATTGGCTATTTCAGTATCAGTAACTTTAATTTCAAAAATTCAAACTTCTCACTGCCTCCTCCTCTGTGTGTGTCATGTACATGATGGCTATGTCACGCAGACTGGCGGATTATGTACAGATACCTGAGCTTTGCATTTAGTGTGATTTGGTTTTGGGGTGTTTGCTGAGGCCGTGGCCTACTGGATTTCTGCGTGGCGATCTACGCATCTTCTGGCTCTGTCTGTGCGTGCATGACACATGCATGTGGGACTGCACCGCTATGTGTTTTGCACATGGATGTATCATGCAGGGCATGACGGGCATTCCTATGTCTGCACATGCATCATGGTCCTGGCACAGGTTGCGTATGGCACATTTGGGATGTGACTGCAATGCCGCTCAGCTTACGATGTCACTGGACCGATGCGTGGATGTCTTGGATGGACGCATGCAAACTGCTGGTGACACTGAGAGGTATGTGGTCCTTTGCCTCTGTGGTGGTGTGTATGTGTGTAGTGATGCAGTATGTTCAGTGGACATGTGTGGATGTGTAAACATGTACATGGTGTGTGTCTCACCTGGCCTCCACTCACACAGTTCCAACTTCCCTCCACACATGTGCAGCTCATGACTGATTCATGATATGATATGATATTTTATTTATATCGCGCCCATACACAGGTGTTTCAGAGCGCGACCAGGCAAAGGGAGGGGGAGCAGGGGAGAAAACAAAAACAAACAATCTTACTAGGCCCAGTGACATTGAGAACGTGCAAGTGCATGGGAAAGGGAAAGGGGGAAGTGCAACAGAAAAAGGGAGGAGGGGCAAAGAAGTGCAGGCATAGGATAAATAATAAGTTAGTGGATACATAAGTAAATAAATAAGGTGATAAGAGCAGTGATTTGTGCAGCCAGTGAAGGGTGCAGTGCAGGGCAAGTCAGATAGGGTAACATCTGATAAGTGCAGGAGAGGTGTGCGGGGACCTGTGAGAGTACAGATAACAGGCCCCGGTGCAGGGGGGGCCAGGAGGCAGTGCCGGAGGAAGTCCAGGAGGGCAGGTAACTGAGCCAAGGGGGCCCCGTTGTCAGGTGAGGCAGTGCTGAGAAGAGAAGGCAGATCAACAGGGGAGGAAAGTGGCAAAGGCAGATGCGAAGAGGAAGGTCTTAAGGAGCTTACTGAATCGTAGATGGTTTTCCTCCAGTTTCAGGGTGGCAGGGAGGCCGTTCCAAAGGGAGGCTCCGGCCGAAGACAAAGATCTGCCCCCTGCACGTTTCTTAGAAAAGCGGCTGACCCTGAGAGAGTTTGAAGTAGAGGAGCGAAGGGCTCGAGAAGGGAGGTATTTACGGAGGGATAGTTGAAGGTATTTATGACCCAGGCCCCAGAAAGTCTTGTGGACAATGCAAAGGGTTTTAAATTTAATCCTTGCATCCACTGGGAGCAAATGGAGGGATTTCAGTGCTGGGGAGATACGATCCCGGGGCTTGAGGCCAAGGACAAGTCTCGCAGTTCTGTTCTGTATTAGCTGTAGAGGGCGGAGGGTGGAGGCAGGTAGCTTTAGAAAGAGGCTGTTGCAGTAGTCCAGTTTAGAGAGAATCAGAGCTTGGGAGAGTGAGCTTCTGTGGGAAGGAGAGGAAGGGAAAGGTACTTCTGAGCAGGTGTAGTAAGAAGTTAGATTTTTTTGAGACTTCAGAGATGTGTGAGGAGAAGGATAATGTGGAATCAAAGATGACCCTGAGGTTCTTTGCTTCGCAGGTAGGTGCAGGAGGAGGGCAGAGGGAGGCAGGCCAGAGAGTAAGGGGGAAGGAAGGAGAGGGTGGGCCGATGAGGAGGATCCCAGTTTTATTAGCATTTAAACAGAGATCGTTGGTGGCACACCAATTTTGAATGGCGATTAGACAGTCAGAGATGAGGGAGGAAGGGGAGGTGGCAGAGGGAAGCCTGAAAATGAGTTGTGTGTCGTCAGCATAGCATTGGTTGGAAGTTGGAGCAGAAGATGTAGATGCAGTAGGCAAGGGTTGCCAAGTATTGGTTGAAAGGTCAGGGCAAGAGATTAGACCCCTGAGGAACACCACAGGTAGAGAGGGAGATAGAGGAGAGGAAGGACCCAAATTGTACCTGGGAAGGCCGATCAGAGAGAAAGTAGGTAAGCCAAGCCACAGCCTGATCAGTGATGTCAAGGTTGTCACGGAGACGATTGAGCAGGATGGTGTGGTATGCAAGTCACGATAGACAACTTGGCAGTGAACAAGTGCTTTATTGAGTGTGGTACATACATTGGTTGGGTGCGTGTGTGGTATTTATATTTAGTCTAGGATGTAGGTGTAGGTGTTTCACTGTGATTGGGATGTGTGTGACATTCAGTTTTGTGGTTTTGTCGATGTGTACTGCATTGCTTGGGTGTATATGCAAGTGTTGTGTCTTTCATGTGACCAGAGATACGTCTTTTGTCTAGTATGCAGCTTGTTTGAGGATTGTGGGAGGTACGTGTTCTTAATGGTGTCACATATGTAGTGGGCTCGCTGTGTGGGTTCTGTATATTTGTGTCTTGGTATATGTTGGTATGTGTTTTTGTCGCTGGGTGAAGTGTATGTCCTGTGTCTATCTTGCAATGTGTTGACTATGTTCACATATGCATGTGACATCTGGTGTATGTTCCACCATTCTGTGCCATAATGTCTTAGTCGGGATGTCCGGCATGTAATGTGAGAGCGTAGCTGATGTGCTTTCCGCCTTCTTTCTCCCTTTCTCCCTGTTGTATGGGCGTTTCTGCGGGTGTGTCAAGGGAATTGTGGGTGTGTCAGTGTGTGTGTATGTGTATGCTTTTGGTGGATGTGGCAGTGGGTGTGTCCATCCACTGGGGGGGTGTCAGTGGTAGTGTCAATGCATTTGGGGGCTTGTCATTGGGTCTGTCTGTATTTTGCTGGGCGTGCCAGGGCATAGTGTGTCTCAGTGAGTGTGATGCCCAAAGGGTATACGTTTGTACATATTTACTGAGCAAAAGATGATGTTGGAAGGTGTGTGTGTGGAGTGTCATAAGTTAAACCATGAAGTTGATGGTGTACATATGGCATGCGTTACAGGTAAGTTTGTTGATTGGCACGGTGACGGCAGGGATGTTTGGAGAAGGTGCATGGGTGCACAAATATAACAATTGCGGGTGGTATGTGAACATATTCATCATGTTTGACTTAATTTTTCCTTGACACGTTCACTTACGTTGGCATGAGTTCCACCAATGGGAGTTATATGGGGTATTTCTGGTCATAGATGCTTTTTCTTAGTGAATCAGGCCTGATTTACGGTTTTGTGAACAGTGTTCGATTCGCTGAATTTCTGTGTCTGACCTAGTAAATATGCTGATTGGTCATTACTTGCACTGCACGTACGACTAAATGGCTTTTCACGTATCTTACACAGAATAGGTTGTACTTAGTTAATCGAGTCCCTGTAAGTAGGATCATTCATTTGAGCCAAGTTACACATGCCACAACGTCACCTAGTAGCCATCGCTGGAATTTTACCTCCAGTTCAGAGACACATCACCAAGGCATTGTGGGTATGCAAATTACCCAAATGCGAGCCTTTTGCTCCAGGCAGGAAATTGATAGTGAACACATGTTAAACATAATGTACATTTCCTAGTATTTCTAAAATATTTAAAGGATCACATTATACTGGGTTTATAGATTTGTAATATTAAATAAGTGACACTGAGGTGTACCTGGTCCTTTTCCTGGTGATGTGTGTGTGTGTGTTGATTCTGTATGTGCAGTGGATGTACATGGATGCGTAAAAGTGTGCATGGTGTGTCTCTCCCCTGAATTCCACTTACACGGTCGCACCTTCCCTACAAATGTCCCAACAGACAAGTTGGTAGTGAATAGGTGCTGTATTGAGTGTGGTACATCCATTTGTTGGGTGCATGTGTGTGGTATTTATAGTTAGTCAAGGGTGTAGGTGTAGGAGGTTGTCTATGACTGGGATGTGTGCGATAATCGGTTTTGTCCATGTATAGTACGTTGATTCGGTGTGTACGCAGGGGTGCAGAATGTTTGATGATTGTCAGAAGCACGTGTTCTTGATGGTGGCACTTGTGTGGTGGGCTTGGTGTGTGAGTTCTGTATGTTTGTGTCTTGGTATGTGTTGGTATGTGCCTTTGTTGCTGTGTGAAGTGTATGTCCTGTGTCTATCTTGAATTGTGTTGACTATGTTGATATTGTCAGAGCGGTTCTCATATACATGTGACATCTGGTGTATATTCTGACATTCTGTGGTGTAATGTCTGAGTCAGTATGTCCGGCAGGAAATGTGCATGAATCGGTGGCATGCTTTCCGCCTTCTTTCTCACTTTCTTGACCATGTGGTGTGGGTGCTTCTGCGGGTGTGTCAAGAGAATTGTGGGGGTGTCGATGGCTGTGTCTGTATTTTGCTGTGTGTGCTGGGGGCATTGTGTGTCTTGGTGAGTGTTACACCCAAAGGGTGTACGCTCGGATGTAAAAGGGGATGTCGGGAAGTGTGTGTGGAGTGTCGTAACTTAAACCATGTAGTTGATGGTGTAAGTATGTGCATGATACAGGTACGTTTGTTCATTGGCCCAGTAATGGCAGGGATGTTTGGAGAAGGTCCGTGGGTGCAGGAGTATAACAATCACGGATGGTATGTGCACATATTCAGCATGTTTGACTTTATTTTTCCTTGACGCATTCACTTACGCTGGTGCAAATTGCAACGATAGGAGTTATATAGGGTATTTTTGGTCGCACATGCTTTTTCTTAGTGAATCAGGCCTGACGTTTACATCCGATTTTATGCACGGTCTGAGAGCCACTGAATTTATGTGTCTGACTCAGAAAATATGCCAACTGGTCGTTACATACACTGTGTGTATGACTAAATGGCTTTTCACGTAACCTACACATGAAAAGGTCGTAGTTAGTAAATAGGGCTCATAGATGGAGGATAATTAATTTGAGTCAAGTTACACATGTGAAATGTCACCTAGTAGCCATCGCTGGAAGTTCACCTCCAGTTCAAAGCCATTTCAGCAAAGCATAATGGGTATGCAAATTAGCCCAAATGCAAGCCTTTTGCCCCAGGCAAGACATTGATACCGATTGGATATTAAACATAATGTACATTACGTAGTATTGCTAAAGAATATAAATGATCGCATTATACTTTGTGTTAATAGATTTATAATACTACATAAGTAATATACGTACCAACTTACAAAACTTCTTAAACAAAATGTCCACAAAAACACAACTATTTAAGGTTTAAGACAAGCTTTCAATAACACAAATGTATATATATAATTTTTAATAATTTTTCAAATGTAACAAATTACATTCTTTACAATTATACACAAATGTACCAATGTTACAATAATTACATTGTCAAGAACATACCCATTTTTTAACTATTAAAACAACTTGTCTCCTATTTAAAGTTGAAACATCAGCATTAATTCAGGATGAAAATCCAATTGAGCCAAACATTGAGGAAACAAAAATGCAAACATCAACATAAATCTTGTAAGTGCAACTTACTGTAATAACAAATCAAAACATTTACCAAAAAAACATGTGAAGTGAAGAAAAGTAAAACCAAATTTCTTTTGTTCAAGAAAAATGAAATACAATTGTCTTTTGTAAAACATATATAATGATAAAATAAAAGTAATCAAGCACCACCCATTATAAAAAACAAATGATCCTTTGTTATTTAGAAGCATGAAATTCCAACAAAAGCAAAAGAAACTTGTCTTTTTTTACCAAAAAATGTAAATTCTAGTAAAAGTAGAAAAACAGTGTTCTTTGCCAAACAAAATTGTCCTTTGTTATTTAACTTCAGCTGGAAAACACAAGCAATACAAAATGCTGTAAAAGGAAAAGAAATCATAAGGAAAAACACCACAAACATTCCTTCAAAAAGGAAAAGAAAAGAAACGAAAAGAAAGGACGTGATTAACAAAGAGCAACTTCAAGAAAACATTTATTTGCAATACAGCAACATTATTGCAACTGTACCAACTATTGATAATGTTACCACGGAACTGGTATAAGATATATTTCAGGAACATCATGTGAACAGGGAAACAACAGCTTGCTTGTGCTGTTTCACGAAATATGTTGGTTTCCAAGCACTGCTGCCATGTGTAGACTTTGAAACTATATGTTCTTAAACACAGAGGGTGATAGTATATACAGGAACAAGCCCTATTTTGCGTAACAAATCTCTGCTTCCTTGACCTTATACACCGCTTTCTCTCACCCTCAGCTCAGAACTTGAAAAGCACTTGGCCGCTTTTAAAATCTCCAGATAAGGAACAGGGGAGAGTGAGAGAGAGGCAACCAGGCACCGCGAGTGGCAGTGGGGTTCCTGACAGTCATTTGGATCCATAGAATATTAGGCTACACGGATGCTTATTGCCCAGATGCCTCAGATCCTGATTGGCTGTCAGGATTTAAATATTCTCTGCATGGTGCTAGGAGAGTGTTTGCCTCACATTATCCACTAAACTAAATATATCCAAATATGAAATGGAAATCTAATCCAAATAGGTCAATGCATGTTCCAATCCCTTAGTTGATTTGAAGGAAATCCATGATTCTTATGAATTATATTAAATCATTATAATCACAAGACCTCACTATAATGTTTTGTGCAACTTTAACAATCTATTACCTTCCGTATTAGAAAACAAACCAATGCCAAATGCCATTAACTGAAGATGTGATTCTAAACAAAGCAGATAGTGTCATCGAAAGGGGAAGAGCAGTATTTTCAACCGTTTTTTCATTTACTTTAGCACACTGGTAAATCAAGTCAGGGAAGTCCATGCAGGAAGCCTGGGAGAGCACACACTCAAGGACACCTTTTGAGAGTGCTGGAGATGAGCTCCGGCTAGACCCAGTCCACTTTAGGCTTTGCTAAGAGGTTCAATCATGTTTAGCTGAATATGGGCATCCCTGGGGAACAAATGTTACTCCCTGGTGAGGTGATGGGCTGAAAATCTCGAAGACCCTCAGCTGCCAGTGGTCGAGAGGACATTTTGGAAAAGTGGGCTCCAAATACCGCAGGACACTTTGACACTCCTGAAAGTGAACACAATACTCTCCCATTCCATGAAAAGGTCAGATTTGCATCATGTGTCACACAGTTAAACATCATCGTCTCAGAAAAGCAAACTTGTGGATTGGTGTTTTAGTGAACTGACACATGGTAATATCAAAAAGGCAACACACAGAAGCAATCCATCACTAGGCTTAAGGTCTAAACATTGGAGTGGGTAAAATGTCCTGCCATCCACAGGACCCAGATAATTACCAGTGTATGTACCAATGTATTCAGTAAGAGAGAGGATATTAAAAACCGGTAATGGAAGGAAGATTTCTTTAAGCCACAACCCTACACCGCTTTGAAGGATCCACGGGAAAGGTGACTGTCCTACCACAACAACCTGACTGGTGACCAAAACCCCAAAAAATGGTTTAAGAAACTATCACAAGACATATTGGGCCCGATTCATGGATTTTTTTGCATGGTTCAAAGTGACTTTGCACTGCTGAAAAGTGACTTTGCACTGCCGACACAAACCCTGATTCATGGAACCATGCAAAGTGTATTTTTGCAGTGCCAAGACCGTGCATAGTCATTTTTGCAGTACAAAATTACTTTTCACAGACTTTGCACTGCAAAAATACACTTTGCACGGTTCCATGAATCAGGGTTTGCGTCGGCAGTGCAAAGTTACTTTTCAGAAGTGCAAAGTCACTTTGTACCGTGCAAACAAATCCATGAATCGGGCCCTATATGTGGATGTGGTGTGCCACTGATAGAAGCCATCACACTCCTTCTCGTTTCTGCTCTTGGTATAACAAAATAAATGATTATGAAGAAAATCGCAGCCACCAGTAACTACGGGGTTAAGTTCTAATTCACGCAAATCAACCTATCACTCAGAGTAACTGAAGTGAAAACCTTCTTTCCAACTATATCCCGCAATAATCTAATCAATCCATAGGCCATTTGGACATCATCTGAACAACTACAGGGAAAGCATCCTTTGCCTATCCAGAGAGAAGGAACGCTGGTGGAAAGCCACGCTCGTTAACAGTGGCACACAATGACTAGGGCAGAAGAAGTGACATAGTAAACGGGAATAAAGAACATTTGTGACACCTTCCCCTTGCATTCTTCCCAATACTCGTTTTACTCTTTCGAAACCGATTAATTCTGCAATGTATGTTTATTGAAGTCATCATTGCATCTAATCTTATAGAAAAGTTTTCTTTAAAATATTCTCTACACGAAATAAGCAGAGCAGGGGCCCCAATGCAACATATCATTATTTTATTAACAGACCGTGAGCTTTTTAAAATCGTTTTGCTTTGCTAAAATTCCTCCCCCGCCTCATGCATTCCCCAGTCACAGCCTTCAAATGTTGCTTTCTGATGCTTGCCACACAGATGGCGTTTTTCTGGAGTTCTGGCAATAGTACAGAACCCTCGAAGGCAAGCGTGCTTCTCTACGTTTTGGATGTGTAAACAAGAAATCATTATTATCAGTGGTCCATTATCGGCGACGGGGTGTCGAACTACCCCCATTATGGTTTCCCTTTGCCTCGTTCAGGCTCCCTCACTACGCTTGGTCACTGCAGATTATTCGGCGGTGGGGTGTGGTGGATACATTTACGCCTCTACAATTAAAGAATTCACCAGTCGCCACTGATTATTATGATCATTATGGTAGTCACTCACTCTGTGATTCAGAGCCCTCGTTTCTACAATGTTGTCTGTCGTTACCAATGCTAACAATTCACTAATTGTGAATGGTTCACCTGAATTGGACTCCTTTTCCCACCACTGCGTGTTCTATGCGGCTTTGTGACATAAATTAAATGGCAACCTTCTTCTCTTTGCCTCCCCTACCGCTGTTCTTCAAAACATTTTGAAGCACACCTTGGGAAATACATAGCATCTAAACAAAACCTCCGAAAAGCATGAAACCTTCAAATTAATAATCTATGACCAGTTGACCTCCAGTTGCAGATCACACAACTTTTAAAAAGTTAAAAAGGAATGTGGATGTCTGCATGCCCAAGTCCTCTGCTACGGGAGTGCACTCCTGTCGTGCACATACATCCACTACTTGTATCTTTTTTCTCTCAATGACTACTTTGGGGCAGGACCAAGTCCAAGCAGAGGCTGAAATGGGCCGGAAGTTAAAGGGGAAGTTCACTCAAAAATGGCATTGTCTCAAAAGATGGGCCATAATCAAAAATATATATAATAAATATTTTTAAAGAATGTTCATATGTAAAGTTTTGAGCAAATGAAGCTCAAAGTCAAAAATGACAAGCAATAGGAGGCATCCATTTTGTGAAATGGATGAGCCTCCTGTGCTTGTGTTAAGCTCTGCCCTCACAGCAATAATGAAGCAAAATCCACCTACTGGTGGCTTTTGCTTATTACAGCCGGCTTTTGCTTCATTATTGCCGGAGAGCAGAGAATGCAGTCAGGATTCTTCCTGCCGTCTGCTGCTGGTAAGTGTTTTTTTTTACTTAAAAAGAAAACTACTGCAATTATAAATGTGATTGCAGTGACTTTCATTTCAAGTCTCCCGGGCTCCCACGGCCCGAGGGAGCCCGGGAGACTCAAAGGGAAAGTACCAGCAATGATTGCTGTGGTTTTCTTTTTAAGTTTCCCGGGCTCCGGGGGAGCTCGGGAAACTTAAAAAGAAAACCACAGCAATTGTAAACGCACCCTGTTGTATTCACGATTGCTGTTACTTTTGTTTCAAGTCTCCCGGCTCCCCTTGGTCGGGGTAGCCGGGAGACTCAAAGCGAAAGTACCAGCAATTATAAATTCAACGTTGTTGTGTTCATGATTTATGTGGTTTTCGTTTTTAGTTTCCCGGGCTCTTCTGGCTCTGGGGACCTCGGGAAACTTAAAATGAAAACCATGGCAATCATAAATACAACTGTGTTATGAAAACTCTTCCGGCAGCCGGCGAAATATTAATAATTGCTCTGCCTTTCATTTTATGTTTTCTGTGCTTCCCTGGGCTTTGGGAGCACAGAAAACGTAAAACTAAAGTGAAAGCAATTGTAAACGCTGGCAGCCTCCTCTCCATGTTCACCTCTGTTATCTGGCTGCAGTAAGAAAAAGCTCCCAGTAGGGGGCTTTTGCTACTTGATTATTAACACCATAGCAGAGCTTAACATGAACAGAGGAGGCTGCTTCATATCACAAAATGGATGCCACCATGTAAAAACTTTGAGCCTCATTTGCTCAAAATGTTACATAGGAAATTTCTTTAAAAATGTTTTGTGTATATTTTTGATTACTGCCCATCTTTTGGGACAATAACATTTTTGAGTGCACTTCCCCTTTAATGGTACAAAATTCCTCTTCTTTTTGATACTGTTATCATTCCATACTTTTTGTCACCCTGAGCACCGTCCCTGAGGGGAAGATGAAGGGTCCTTTATTTTTGCTTCCCCCAACCTGGGCCCTGCTAGGAATGCTCTAGTGTCACGTCTTGCTGAGCTACCTTGCATGCGCTTGCTTGCATTTCTTTATTTCAAAAGATTGCTTAGGGAATATCGTCTATTCCCAAGCTGCTATATAGCCCTACAACGCAGTAATCAGCGTTTGTGTTCTTTATTTATGCGCAGTGAACATGGAATCGCTGCAGGCACAGCTGTGCGTGCAGGTACTGGGTAATGGGTGGGTGCGGATGATAGGTGATTAGAAAGGGAAGGGTCAATAAAGCTGCCTGGCACAGGGGACAATAATTGAAAGTAATGGTGGTCATTTAAGGGGCATTTTCTTTCAATGTGTTTCTTCCAGTCTTGATAGTACAGTTGTAAAACACAGAGTTTGGTGTGGAGTGGACAAAAGGCAGGACCCACAAATGGGGTTTGAATTGGAGAGAGTGAACATCGGTATGCGGTCCGTGAGGAGCAGTGGTGGCGGCGGCGGTGGGGAAGAGAGGAACATAGTTGCACTACTTTTTTGTACACTTGGCCCCTGAGAAGAAGCACTGCAACTGGCCACGGGGGTTTACACCATACTAGTCAGGGTTACAGGTAGGACCTACAAAAAGCAAAACTCACCCCATTTCAAGGCAAGGAGTGCCAACATGGCAATTGGTTGGGGGCTGCATACATTTCAGTACCAGCCCACAAGGCTCCTGTCGATCGCATGGAAACGGTTGGAAGCACATTTCTATGCCCTGTTATGCCTTTGTTTTTTCAGTACCTTGTTGTATCTTATCATTCCTTTTATACTTTGTCTTGCCTGTTCATGCCTTTTTACACCTTGTTACATCTTGCCACACCTTGTTAGGCTATACTGCGTAATGTCACTCTAGGTCACACTCTGCCAGGCACCACTAGGCCAGGGTGCAAACTCAGCACCCATCATTTGTAGTGAATTGGCTTAAGCATCTAGTTCAGCTTTACGCTGACACATCACATATATCCCAAATTCAGAGACATTCAGCCCTTTACACAATAAGACAGCACCACTTCAAATGTGCAACACTCTGGTTCCATACACATAATCGCCATGAAAAAAAGTGTAACATATGTCTTTGAAATAGTTCAATGAATGTATTTACATCTGTTGTAAATGGATCAATTAAAGCATTTCAATTGCAATGCAAAGAGAATGGGTAAGATGGAATGCTTTCTGTAATGCAGTTTAGAAAAAAATGATAGAACGAGTTTAGAGGTGTATTCATTTATGAAAGGGGTACTAATCCTATCCCAAATAAATGTGCAACATTATTGTGATACTGCTATCACACAGCCAAACATGGACTAAGCAATAGCAACTGACATAACCAACCCCACACCACGTCCCAACCACAGCTGACACCATACTGACAAGAACCTTCAAGGGAAAATCGACTCTAGTCTGCTGATTGGTTGTGCTATTGTGCATGCACTTTCAGGGTAGTTTCCAAATAGATGTGGCAAAGGTTTACCACTCATCAATTATTTAACTCACTATGAATTATTATGTGCTAGTGGACCATATAGATGGAAGGCACTCATGGCACTGCCTTGCCCAAAATCAATAGTAAATCACAACTAAACATCCAGCCTCACACAACAGTCAAAACCACATTCCTCCACACCACCGTAACACTCAAACACTGCATGATGAACAGCACTGACCCCACCCTCAAAGCTTATGACATCCCTGAACCTGATTTGATCTCCCCACTCAGACACATATACCAAATATACCCAATCCACGGTATGCCCAGGTCGGATTTCACCAGGCAATGCAGCTACAAACCGGGCTGCCTGAAGATATGTCAGGGCTTTTGAGGGGTATGGGGTGGGCCATTGCAACATGATGTTTGGCGAGCCTCTGCGTACAGCTGGGACAAACAGTCTAAGGTTCTCGGGAGTTCTTGAAGTATAATGGGGATGGAGAAAAGAGGTGGAGTCATAAACGCTGCTGATTATTAGAGGACCGGCACCCACGGGGGAGAAGAAACTCTTCCTGATTCACACAGCTTTTTTCAAAAGTATTTATCCATTAAAAAAAAAAGCTTTGTGAAACAGGCCCTGAAATGTAAACTGAAAAGCTGTTTAGCAACTTGTTGACAAAGAGCGATTACGCAGACCAAACCAGGGTAAAGAGGCAACAAGGTGATTAGAATGTTGCTAGACACTGGGAGAGGCTGAGGTCAACAAGCAAAGACAGCCTTCAACTTGTGCACTGCAAAGCGCACATTCAATGTCCTGATTTAAAGAAGATGTTGCTGGGGGACCCCTTGAGGCTCAGACCCATTTCAACTGAAAATGTTAAAAGGCCTTGACACTGTCCTTACCTACAAAGCAGATAAACCCTTACCTGCTCACAGATCAATGTCTTCCGATCTGCATCAACACTGTAGCAAGAGCTAACTTTTCTTCTCACTCCATTCCTAGTAACCTCCCAACTCAGTCCCATCTACTGCAGTTCATATGCAAAAAAAGGTCATGGAAATGGCAGACATCATGGCAAATAAGCAGGGTGGACTGGCCTACAGGGAACAATGGAGATTTCCTGGTGGGCCTCTGCATCGTGGGACTCTTTTGTGTGGTTGTCTTTGTTATTTCCAAATGATAGTATAGTCAAAGGGCATGGCTTGCTAACAATGGGTAATACGGTGCTACTTCGAAAACATGCCCAGTGCCATTTTGGGTTCCCAGTCTACCCCTGCACATAATAGTCAATAGCATAAAATGTTCCTGAAGTTGCTAAATACGCACCCTTTGTACAACTTCTCGTGGTTGCTTTAGCTTTTAAAACCTGTGACTTCAACGCCCGCCGGGTCTGAGAGATGTGCATTCTTCCCCAACATGTGATATTCACAGCCCCACATCTGATGTGATGGCGGATACTGACTTCCGCACATCTGCCAGGAGTGATAAACATGAAGGAGATGCGTGCGTTCATCAAAACTACGGTGGTGGGTGCTCGTCAAACGAATAGGAAAGAACGTGCCAACAATCTTTAGAACCCAGGTGGACAAACAAAGCAGCATTCGCTTCTCATAAGTAGCGGCAAGCAAGGCCGGAAAGCACTTGTCTGGAGAGTGAAATATGCCACGTCAGTCCCTATTTCCGCAGAACCGCTCTCGCGCGTGTGACAGAGCGCGCGCCATTAATGGGAGCTGAACAATGACACCGTGATTACTGCACGAGGCCTGGTGCTGTCAAAGGCGCGCATCCGGCTCTCCCAGCTCCTCATCTGCAGCCAGCGACCGCCAACAGCACGAAATATATTCAGAAGGGAAAAGGGAAAAACATTACAAGAGGCATTGGAAATATAAAAAAAAAAACAAGGAAAATGACTCATTGCTAGTAGGCATCATTATGCCTTACAGTCCTGCTCGGAAATCCATTGTGTGACGTGTGTGACCCTCTCTGCATAGTTATGTATAGTTTTCATGTTTAAATTATGGTTTGATTTGGATAAAGCACCAAATTTCAGTTGATAGTTTCAGAAGGTTTTATGAAAAAATAACCTAATGTGGGGAACACCCCATTGGTCATTTTTTATTTGGGTGAGTTGGCAGGTCAAAATCACTCGTAACCTCTCAGAGTTAATGATTCAGTTGGGTCTACTAAATATAGTATAGTTTCGGCCCCAGATCTGCCAGCACCCTTTGCGAGATGTGTGTGCCCGGCCACCACAAATGTAGAACAGCAGGGGGCTCAGTGCTGTTGTTTGGCTGCTGAACAACAGAACAGAGCCCCATGCTGTTCTTGTAAAGTGGGTTTGAGGGTGCCTTGCCTCCAGCTCAGTGTCATTTAAAAAGCGTCTATTAGACGCTGTTTACATGACATTGATCTGGAAGCAAGGCACCCTTATTTGATGCTGTGGTTCTTGGTGGCGCCCTTGTGCGGCCACACCCTTTGAGTGCACCTTGAGCTGGCACTGGTTATGGGTAACCCTCCGACCCCCAAAAGTCTGCCACATTAGAAATCATCTGTGAAACCTGAAGTCTATGGACAATGTTCAGACCCTTTGTTGGTAGCCCTTGCCCTCTGTTAGCTTGCTGATGTGGATCATAAAAAAATGAATCGCCCTTTTTCCCTTTGACCTGGGAATTGTTTTTTTTAGTTGCGATTTGTTTTTTTAGTGTTAGTTGCGTATTTATAACGTGCTTAAATACCAGAGGTTTCTAAGAGCGGACCCGGGGCTCAAACCTGTGTTGTTTCGTGTGGTCTTGCTTCCAAGGCAAACATGTTGCCGCTGAGCTATCCTCCCGGGATGGGGACTGGGACGGTGAATCTAGGGTTTTGGAGAGTGACGTTGGGATGACGTTGCACAGGGGCTCCACCCGATATGATAGGAAGCGGATATACATTTCATATCAAATTGATAAGACCCTCAAAGTTTTTGATAGCAATTTTATTGAACCCCAATAAATTGTACATAAACTTTATATACATTTTAAATTATTTTTATATAAAATTGTCGTTCATTTGACAAGAACCTCAATATTTTTTATATATATTTTAAGAATCCCAAGAATGTTTGATATACATTTTGATCTAAAGGGACTAGCCTAAGCCTATGTTGGCATAGGGGGCAGGGCTTATAACTCAGACATATAGCCATAGTGGTGGACCCAGGAAACACGTGCGCTCTTTCAGCTTCCCAGGGGGTACTGAGGAAATGATGATTATGAACAGCTACAGGTACGACAAGGGGAATACACCACCTTGAAGCTTCGGGGGCTCTGAGGATAGTTATACCCCTTATTGCCTCGTGGGGGGTGATGAGCTACAAGATGCGCAGGTCTTGATGGCGGAACGAGAGGTCAGAGAGCTCTGGGGGAACATGTCTATGCTCTCTGATGGCAGAAAGCTGTAGCTCTCTGTTACGGTTATGGGGCGGTCTGTTAGAGATTGCATTCAAAACATTCAGAATCATGTTCCCATAACATTTGATAACCTGGAAATGGCGACCTGGAATGGCGATGATGTGATACTGGAGCAGCTGCTGGGTGTGGTACTGGGGGGACCATCTGCTACCAATATGGGTTCTGAAGACAATGGATATGAATCTATTAGTCTGCAGGTGGTCATGCCACCAGCAATTGACTTCATCCCACTGGAGCATCGGGAAAACCAGGAGACCAAGCAATCTGGCTATTTGACTGCCTGTTATTCGATGGGTATATATTTTAAAGTGAGCACTTGTATTTTGTAGTTTGTAAGAATTAGCTATAGTTAAAACCATGCATCTCTATTTTGATTACAGCCTCTAACCGATAGTGTGGGCAGCATTGAAGAGAAGCAAGCTGTAGCAGAGACTATCAATACTGACTGTGTTTGCTGTTCAAACCAAATTGAAATCCGGGAGATTGCAATAATAGCCTGTATAAGGCATGTGTTTCACTAATGGAGTTTGGAAGCATTAAAGATGATACGGTCACATCTGCTTTGACCTGGATTGATATTCGGGCCATATAGGGTTTTGCAGCCATTGTGGTGAAAACGTGTTTAAAACAACACTTTCACAGATGGTGCTCAGGATATAAAATTGATGACCCCCGACAGGATGCTCACGAATGTTTGGAAATGTCTTACAAGGATAATCCGCTATGTAAAATATGTCACATGCTGAGCCCTAAACGCCTTGTAGAAATGACGCGAGTGATGCGGTTGCTAACACAGCTATGGATTGGTGTAGGGACTGAACAATGCGTATTTAAAATAATGCGGGCTATACAATCAGCAAATAATCCCCTTCTGTAAATTAAGCAGTTTAGACTGGGTTGTCCGATGTTTGTTATAAGTATCTTTGAGAAAGCAGTTCACAAGTGGGGGATACAGTATATCAAAAACAGTATGGTAGAGCAGTGTGCATGGGGCCCTGTAAACTGACCTACAATGATTAAGACTGTAGATGTTTTTTATATGTATTTGGGCTTATTTACAGGAAATAAAAAATGAACATCTGCTGGAAAGTGATCAATTTAATGTGAAACCGGCTATTAGATGTGTACAACGATTATTGCTGGCTTTATTTAAAGAGGATTTGAGTACTATATGTCCATGGTTGTTGTGTTATCTGCAAGCACCAACAGTGATATAAAGAAGGGAATATAGCAAACATATGCGTCAACACCAGCCAGCCTCTAATGGACAATTACTGGCAAAAGCCCCACAAAGAATTTTTGGCAATTTAAAGTCGCAGGAGGGGTCCTCATTGCACATGAAGATGGCCAACCTGCAATGGAGTACTTGCTGCTTTAAAGGACAGTGGCTGTTTGACAGGGAACTTTATGAATTTTTGTCAACCATTTCTGGATTACTAATGTTTGCTTATCGACACAGTGAAAGACAGTCCGTCTATGAAGTAACCACGCATTTTGTAGCCAACACGATCATCATACAACATCTGATAACCCAAAACTATTGTGAATAAAACGTGAATAAAAATGGTTGTTTTAAATGTTAATGAAAATGTGTTGTTTATAACACCTAGTTGTGTTTTTATGTTCAGCGGTTATGGGGCAAACATGCCCGGGCATGAAGTTGTTGGAAATATATTAAGACAAAGGGATGTTGATAGGTGACAGGTGTCGAAGTATGTTAAGAGTGAACTTTAGTGAACTTCAGAGTCCTTTTGGTAACACACATGCAATGGATGGGATGTAGAATAACTCTGATACCAAATAATCGAACCAACTCAGGAAGATGGCAAAGTCTTTCTGTTTTATTAACAATGATCTAAAACAGGGATGTTACAACATACATCAACGGACGTTCGCTCAAGCTCTCTGCGTAAAACACATAAGAACAGTTTTTTATACAAAAAATGTGTCATACGTGACGTCATACTATGTAGAAAATGAGAAAAACCTACAAGGGATTGTGATAGATTCAAGGGGAACATCTAAGTATACTTTCTATAAGGGGTGGGGTTGTGATAGGATCTCTACTCTCAGATGGACAACTTATGGCTACCTCTAAAACATGTCATCACTGACACTATTAAGTACACAGTATATCATTGGCTCTCAAAGTATAAGGCCATTTTGGTTTGTAGCCTTCTACAATTGGTTGGCATGCTTGTGCCATGTCTGGAACATTCGGTTCACTACGCAGCCAGCTTCTGAGATCACTTAGTCTACTTGCCATGTCTGGAACATTCGGTTCACTATGTAGCCAGCTTCTGAGATCACTTAGTCTACTTGCGTTACTGCATCTGTACAGTTATTGAATGGGTTGCATTTTCTTCAGTGCTTCACACACATGCAATCTCCTTTCTGCATACAAACGTTTACTCAATTCTTTACTTCATCGTCAGTTTCTATAAAACCCAGGCATTCAATTCAGCCAGTATCTTCAGGTCATCACACTCATCTCTTATGATGTCACTGGCTCCTTTTTTTTTACTCCTTTTCATTTTCCTTCACGGCTTTCCTCCCTCAAATTGTTATCCCTTTGGGGATACATTTGATAAGATTTCCTCAGTGGATATCTTCTTTTGAACACTCGTCGTGGAATTGTCACAGCAGCTGGTGTCAAGCATGGCACAATCTCAGGCTTCCAACACACAACAAGTAGTGGGGCAGGATTTCCTGCAGAGGCATGCAACTGCTCCTCTACACTACCCCCTCTGGTCGAGTCATAAACCACCTCTTCTTCAATGCTCTCCACATCGTGGTATTTCTTCTTGAAGAATTGCTTCTTAGGAGTCAAAATCTTCATCACTCCCTTCAGGCTGATTTGACATGTTCATCCACACTCCAGGTCATATAATTGCACTGTCCATTCAGATTACAATACACCCATTGTCCCATGGATTTCTCGTGATTCTTCGGGTACAAGAACTTTGTTCCCCCAGGTGCTACGATGCTGGCCTTTACGTATTTTCTGACACCTTCATCTGACAATTCCTTGGGTCCAAATCCTGATTCAACATTGATCATGATCTTCGTTCCTACTGCATTTTTTGCAGTCTTCTTACACTGGGCAATTATTATCTTGATGGCACAGAATCCAAACATCACCATAAGTAGTTGTGCTCCAAGAAACATGAATATTTTTGCCATCCACTGCGGAATCCATGAGAATATGGAGGCAAACCAACTGTCGTCTATAATGTCCTCTGTTTTGTCTTCCATCTTGTTGTGCAGGTTCATGAGCAACATTATGGCCTCTGTCAAGGTCCCATTCTCATCATCATGAGAAGGTATGAAGGTGCAACATGGTTGCCCAGTTTTGGCGGAAACTCCTACTACTATCGCTGTGATCATGTCAAGGACATATCTATTCTGTAGGGTCATCATTCGTATGGCCCTTAGCTCTTCCTTGATAGCATTGAATCCCTTTATGGTAGTGTTGATCGTCTGTAGGAGCTCCCATCTGGTAATCTGTAACCATTTGGCATTGGTCATTGGCTGGATCCCAGCCATAAAGATAGTCATGAAAACTGAAGAAGTCTTGCTGAACAACCTGTGCTCATAAGGAATGGCCTCATATGCTTCTATTGACTTAGCTGAAAAATAATTCCCTCTTCTGGTTCGAATGAGAAATTCAAGTGATCTCTTTTTTCTGAATAGGACATCTACCTTTGGGAATTCTCCAATGTTTAAATCACTCTGATGAATCACCAGTGTTGTAACATGGATGAGCACAAGGAACATGTTCCTCCCCAATCCTTGGACAGCTTCATGTAGGCTCTAGGCCCACATGCCCAATTTCTATCAGAACAGCTGTCCCAGCTCCCATCCTGGAAACATCAATTGTATTTGTGCAGCCTTTATTGTCTCCCACATGTATCTTCCCATGCCTTAGGAAGCACAATGCTGCATTTGCCAATGGGACAACAATCAGTGTACCTTATTCATCTTCAATCCATGTCAGTAGTTTGGCATGCTTAGCCCATGACTTCAAGCATCCATTGTGCACCCTCTGCACCTCTTGTACATATTTTGTCTTCAATAAATGAGCTGCACACGATGTCACCCCTTATTCCCATCCTTTCTTGGTCTTCACTCGTCCATAGACTAAGACTTGGGTTTGTTCCCAACATCCAGGTGATCCAACTGTTTTTGTATATCAGGGCAGTCCATTCTTTTCATATCTTCAACAACTACTTCTTCTTGTCCTGCTGCAGGATACAGGAGCATCTTGGTTTCCCATCCAGGCTTGTTTTCCATCTGTGTGATCTTGATATAGTCATTCTGGAATGGAAAAGACCATTTCGATCTCCATCGCAAGGTAGAATTGTCCTCAACACATGCAAGATGAACAAGACACTTGGACTTTGTGCTCTGGAACTTCTCTGGAAATGAAAGTTCGTAATGTGTGCATGGCATAGGGGATGAGAGCATAGACTTAGCAATTCTCCTTAGAGGTTCTCTCCCATACTTCTCTCATGTGCTGGTACCACATGCTATTACCGTAGTGTGCTGTGTTGTCTAGGTAAGTATTTATCCCCTCTTTATCTAGGTATGTGTTTTTCTTCTCATTGTCTTCCTCATTGTCTTCCTCTGCATTTCTCTTAGGTCTCCCAAACACAAAAGATGCATAGTACTCACAAAGCACTTCAACAATAGTTCTATTAGTTCCAGGAACTATGGGAGCCTTTATCCCAGTGGAAATGAGTGAATCAAAAGCAGTTCCCTTAGTGGGGAGAATCATAGGGACCTCTACCTCAGTAAGAGTACAAATATGATAGAGACTCTGAAAGACTGTGAAAGATAAGGAACAGAAAGACAACAAGAGTAATCATACAGTAATCATACAGATATATATTATGCCCAAAAACATAGACATCCACTGTTTATGCCATGCTGGTACCTGTTGCACCTGTTCATTCTCTAGAACTGTGCCAGCTTCAAAATTGTTCATTGTTAGTACATTCATCAACCTTTTTATGCTTCTAATTGCAAAACTTCCTCAATTATGGCAATAAGAAGACTTCTTATCACTGGGCCATTTTTACGATCATGTAGAAAAGTATGAACATCAACATTTCTTCTGCCAAGAGCAGGATAAGCTTGAAATATAAACACAAAGACAGCAAGTACAAGCCGATGAACATCACTACATGGGAGTACCATAGAGTTAACTCGTTAGAACAAATATGCATCACAAAATGAATCTTAATACTGGTCTCTTTTCCAATTTCTGATTAGAAACTGGCATTTAGGCATGACTTCAATATTTCAACATGTATTTCGTTCTTTTTCCTTAAATTCCTTTAATTTTCTGCAAGTCCACGCACTCTTACGAAAAATTCTATACGGAGTGTCTGGACAAATGACAGTTCAAATGCAAAATCTGTGTCATTAACTGGTGGACACTTTATTTTCCTTCTTCTTTGTCATTGATCGAGTCTGCACAGGCTGAAATTATTCTTCTTGCCTTGCTTCACTATTGGCAATTGTGGGTGGGGGGTCTCTTCTTTATAGTCTTTTATGTCTCTCAAATGGAGCCAAGCTCGTCTTCCTTGGACTTTTAGAGCTCAAGGGTTTATGTCTTCAACACAGAAGGAGCCATTGAAACGTGGTTCATGCTACTTCCTGGTAAAGTTCTTAATCAATATTTTATCACCAACATATAATTTGGGTGCTGATAATAGTTCATTTGAATTGGTTGTTGAATTGTCTTCATCTGTGTTCTGAGACCGCCCTCCTGATGCTTTACTTGATCTGAAATGAGAGCAATGTTAGAGGTCATACATGTCAAATAGTCACGCAGTTTATCACCTAAAATCTTAGCTACACGCTGGGCATCACCTCTACTTATAGATGGAGGAGTAAGTGGCATTCTATTTCGAGGCCCTGTCAGTAATTCACAGGGGGTTAGGTGATGGTCTGAACCAGGCTGATTCCAAAGGGCATATAAAGCTAAGGGTAGGCAATATAGCCATCCTTTTTTCAAAGTCACCTTGATGTTTGTGTTCCTCTCTTTAAGGAGGCAGTTGAGTCTCTCACATTTCCCGTTTGATTGCGGATGATAAGCAGAAGAGAACTTGTGTTTTATATTCAATAGAGGCCCTATCTGTTCAAATAGCTCATTACCAAAAATGTGGCCCATTATTGGATCTCAGCACTTCACACGCACCCCATCTCGGAACGAATTCTGCAGTATATCAACATAGTCGATATGTAAATGCTGAAATGGGCCACTTGGTCGAGGTATTACCCCTCTAATCATTCTCAGTTTATGCCCAGCAGTAAACCTTTCACACATGATGCAATTGACCATAAAGAATGCCACGTGTTCCAAAACATTTGGAATGAACCAGTCTTCTGCAATCACTGAAGCAAGACTTTCCCTGGCTACATGCGCAGAATAATGCAACTGCTCAAATGCGAGTTTTAAGAACGCTACTGGTATCACTAGCTTTCTGGTGCTGTCTTGTGACTACAATGCCTCCGTGGGGGATAAAAAACACCCCTTTAGTTTCCACAATTGCTGCTCTTCTGGCAGTGCACTTCCTTGAATCTCCATTAGTTATGTAATCATTTAGTTTATTAAACCCCTCTTGCACTAACATAGATGTAATTACTTTTTTTTTAATATTCTCAGTTTCAAAACTAGAAATATCTGGGTAATATGCAACCGTTTTGGCTTCTTCATCTGCGGCTTTGTTCCCCTGAGAGATAAAATGTGTTTGCTTAGTGTTCGCTGCGCACGTAGCAATTGCTGTGGTAACTGGGAGTAGTAGTGCCTTAATAAACCTGTCCAATCCCGCACGTAGGTAGGCCCTCCTTTTCCAATGCGCTAGCCCTGTGTGTACAGTTGACGTCACATAGGCAGAGTCACTGTACACCGTCACTTCCTGTCCTTCATGTTTCTTGAGCGCAATAATAGGCACCACAGATTCTGCTGCTTGCGCTGGAAGCTAAAACAGTAGTCATGCACTTGCTACAACTTTAAATGTCTATTTAAGCTGTGTTTCACTACCGCTGCACCTGAATGCCTTTCCCCACTATTCTGATCAATTTTCAAAGAACCATGAATAAAGAGAATTTCCCACCCGCCAAAGCATTCTCCTTCACATGGAGTATATCATCATATAATTCAATATAATTTGCACAGTCATGAACATGCTTGCCCTCTTTCACAGGCTCAGCTACAAACATGGCAGGATTCACTATTTTGCATCTTACAATTTTGATCGCTGGGTTTCAAAATCATTACCTCATAAACTGACGCTCTTTGAGATGTCAATGTGCCTTTGGGTTTCTCTAAAATGGCAAACAGAGCATGCTCCACAAAAAGGGCCATAGAGCAGCCCATGACAATACCTGTAGACTTCTCAATTGCGAACGTGGCAGCTGCCAATGACTATTTGCATGAAAAGTGTCCTTTCATAACTAGATCTAAAAGCCCACTGTAATATGCTAAAGGTTTGTACCCCAATGTAGTTCTCTGTGTAAGCACTGCCATCATAACTGCCCCATTCGTATGTGAAAACAGATAGAATTCCTCCTCAAACCCTTCCTCCATTTCTTCAGTCCATTCTATTTTTACCTTGTTCACCTGTGCTGTCTTTAAAGCTTTCAGAAAGTGGTTTTGTATATGTGCTATAATCAAACACCCAGACTCTGACATAATTACATAGCCCCAAGAAACTTTACATCTGCTTCACTGTGTTTGCTTTTGGCGTTTTCATAATAGCCTCAGTTCTTTCAAGTGTCACCTTCTTCCCTTAATGTGAAATCAACTGCTCTATAAATAACATCTCCTTTTGGCAGTATAGTAGCACCTCCTAATACACTTTATATCCCCTGTCTGCTAGGATAGTCATCATTTGAATAGAACCTTGTCTGCACACATCTTCTGTGGTGCTACAAACTAAAATGCCATCTATGTATTTTATCACCACACTCTTAAAATCAAGATTGCCTCATTCCATCTGTAAGACTCTGTTAGATTTATGGGGACTTACAGTACCCCTGAGGTAAACGAGTATGTTTCAGCCGAGTTTGGCGAAACGTAAGAGAAGTCAAATCTTGTGAGTCTTTCTGCAAGGGGATCTAGAAAAATGCATTTTTCAAGTCGATCACCGTGAAATATCAAGCTTCCACTGGGATACTACATAGTATCATTGCCTCGTTAGGAACTAAAGGAAACTCAACTTCTACAATCTGGTTAATCGGTCTCATATCTTGTATGAATCTCCATGACCCTCCTTTGGATTTTTTAATCGGATACACCGCAGTGTTACACAACAATTCTGATGGCACCAGAATCCCTTGTTCCATAAGTGCCTTCATAGTCTGAAATATGCCCTCATTAGCCTCTTGAGACACGGGGTACTGCTTTGTTCGAGGTAAAATTGCTCCTGTCACAGCTTTATTTTGACTTCCCCTACCGCCTTCAACAAACCCACGTCATAGGGGCCTGTGGTTCAAAGGACATTTGGCACCTTCTCCAAGTCTTCCTGAAAATATGCTAGTCGTTGCTGCACTATTGCCATTCGCTGTTGGATCTCTCTTTTCTCTATCCTTATCCAGTATGTGATTCTCATAAAGAACACCACTTCATCATCTGTCGGGTCCTCCCTGATCATGTCGTCATCAGTAATGTCAGTCAATCTGTACCCCTCTTCGAGAGCTATCACTGTTCTCCATGGTCTGCCTTCATCGTCTACTCCCTCGAGCATTGCCATTTCCATTCGTACTATGGCTGCTTCTAATTTTATAGGGAATGTCTGCCCCCCTTTTTCGTTCATTGGTATTCATGGTCTGAACAAGAACTCATCAGGTATCCTTACAATTTTCCCCACTAAGCCATGAAGCCATGTTAGTAGACTGCTCACACCATACAGAAAGCCTTCTGGATCTACTGGAACACCACATAGAACCACTTGCCCTGTGAATGCCAGTATACATTCGTTCACGTTTAAATAGTTTATCCCTGGAGTGGAACACACTATTCCTTGGTCAGTAAATGAAATTGTCATATTACGCTTTGTCATCAAATCTCTTCCCTAAATGTTAACTGTTGTCTGTCGTGACTATAACAAAGGTTTAACAAGGGGGGTCCTGGGAGTCCCTCTGCCAGACATTAGTCCTGGTTACGAGGGACTTACCCAGAGTCTTTAGCTCACTATCTTTCACAGAGAAGAAATATCCCAAACATATCAGTCTTTGTCCTGCCCTGGGGCAGTCCAGCACCGAAATGCGAGGCAATTCTCCTCTGAACAAGAGTACCAACAGAAACCCCAGACACGTGTTTCGGTCTGGTTGGACCTCATCAGTAGGGTGGATCTGTGCCTCTCTAAGAATAGTGAGCAAGGGGTCCACGTCTGGATTCCCCTAGTAACTTAGGGTGAGACCCAAAGTTACTTAAATATGCAGATTTAACAAGGGGGGTCCTGGGTGACTATAACAAAGGAACAGGCAGCTCACATTCTCCTATAGAGATTGGAAATTCATCAGTAAAATGAACTCGACTTGTAGCTCGAGAGGACCCTTGAGCATTCATGGAAATTCCCGTCACTGGATATTTTTCCTCTCGCATACATGAACGAGTAGCTCCAGTGTCTACCAGAAAAGAAAAGATTTGCCTTCTATCGTCACATCGACCCTTAGTTCCTCTTGGGGGGTATGGTGTTACAGATAGTACTGAGCACATCAAGTCACCCTGTGAGCTGTCCTATTGTGGGTACAGGCTCATCCCCGTCCCTGTAAAAGGATTTCCTCCTACCACAGTGACACCTCCTATTCTGGGTGTCAACATTTGTCCTGTGTTTGCACACTGCTGTATCTGCATGGGAGCTTGTTGCAATTGACCTTGTGGTGGATTCATTTGCATGCGCTCTTGCTATTGTACCTGCTGTACTCACGTCACTTGTGTCTGATACACTGTGTGATCTTGGGCAAAAACATACCTGATCTGTATGCTATATGGTGGAGGATAAGCTGTCCCCCTCTTGAAAAATGGCCATTTTGTACACTCTCTTTGATCACTTGTGGAATGACAAGTGCATACAATGTGCCTTGTCATCCCACAAGTTCAACATACTGGAGTTGCTCATCTAAGGAGTCCACTTTGGTTAAATCCTCCCTGAATTTTTTATTTTCATTCTGCATATTCTGAAACCCTCCTTGATTATTTTGGAATCCACCTTTTCCTCTATAACCCATACCTCTGCCTTGTGGCACAAAACCTTACCCACTTTGGTCCATCAGTGCTGATTAATTGTCTGCAATGTACCTACTGCGTCCTGCATTCCCAATCCTTCTCCGCTTGTCAATACTGCCCCTTCTATGGCACATTTTGACAATTATTTCTGAACTAACTTAGCTTCCCCAATTTTCCTAATCTCATCTTTCTTCCTATATTTCTCTTGTAACAACCGACAGTGATGCACTATCATCTGCTGTATCTCAGGCCACGGTTTTGCTTCCATTCCCACCCATTTCTTCATAATGCCACAGTTTTTTCCCACAGTTCTCGAGTTCCGAGTTCCCACTGCTCCTGAATGTCCTGAATGTAAGAAATAGGTTCTTCATCTTCCTTCATCTTCCGTGTCATAATTGCACCCATATCTGATGTTTCAGGATATTGTACCCTGAGTGCCCTCCAAACATCTGCTCTGCAATTATTAAATGGCGCCCCATCATGCACTGTATTCTGTGCTGTCACACTTGAATACCCTGCTCTTCTCCATATGTCGTCACCTCTCTCTCTTAGTGTCCCCTATAGCCAGCATAATTTCTCCTGTCATTTATTTCTAGTTTGTATATCCATTTCCCGGCACCCAAAGTCAAACCTTAAATTATACTTGTCCATCTGCAGCCATAGAATATACTGTGGTCTCGCTCCCCCTTTCTCCAATAAGGGAATCTGTGTAAACTCTGCCCCACAATCAGATCCTACTATCAATCTATCCCTGGAAGAAACGATCATTTCCGTCTGCTCCTTGTAGGTAACAACCTTAATCTGCTCACATTGGGTGGCGATTCTCCCTTCTCCCTGTATGATCGTCCTCGAGGATGCTCAGGCTATGCTATGGGATCTGGCGTCTTATGTTTAGGTTGTTCCAGATCTGACCACCTCACTTGCTTGTCCATTTGCAGGCTTCCTTCAGGGGAGCATGTACTGCCTCCTCCTGTCTCAGGAGCAGATTCTCTCTCCTCATCTCCTCCTGACTTGTCCCCAACTTGTGTGGCTATCCTCCCCTTCAACAGTATCCAGATTCAATCTACTTAAAGACAATGATCGTCATTCATTACTAAGCAGGCTTCCTTCCTCTCTTCATGATTTAGACATTAACAATCGATCATCGTCCCATCGAGTTTTATACTTGCTGCTCCACCTCAACTGTTGATAAGTCTTGTCAATCCTTTCTCCAATGCTTTTTACATCAGATCTTTCTTCATCCATCACAACTCTAGATGCCCTTGGCATTGCTTCCTTTAACAGAAGAAACTCTATTCTATCCCATCATATTTCTGGGCTTGGTCTCATTTCTGAATGAGGCTGGTATCAAAACCTTGATGCTTCCTTCGTTGCATTTCCTCTCATTCTCTTTGCTTTCTTGCATTTCTTCTACTCTGACTTCCTCTTGCCTTTGCTCCTCTTTCCTTACCTCTTCCCTCCTTTCCGCTTCTTCTCTTCTCCTTTGTATTCTTTTGCCCCTTAATGTTTGCGCTTCCTTCTGCTCATTTCTTTTCCATTCCAATCTATTTCTTTCTTCTATCACTCTCTGTTTGTTGTCATATTGTCTTTGGTCCTCTGCCTGTTTTTACTTTCTTTCTTGTTCTTCCTGATATAATTGTTCTCGTCGCTCACTGCTCTTTCTTTTCTGCTCATCTTCCTTTAATCTCTTCTCTCGCTCTTTGTCCTTTCTTTCTTGTTCGTCCTTATCTTCTCTTTGCCTAACTTACTCAATGCTTTTCCCTTCTAGTTTGAGCAATATCTGTCCTCCCATGCACTCGTTCTACATGAGCGTTACCTCATCAGCTTTAGCCTTCTCTCATTTCCATCTCTTAATTTCCCTGTCTATTTCTGTCGATAATTTCAACCACTCACCCTTTTCTTCTTTGCCTTGTAAAGTAAAATCTCTTCTGTATTTGTGCTTTTTACTTCAGGCGAGTCAAGGGAAGCTGAAGGCTCAACACCTTCCTCTTTACGCTGACTAAGCATCCACTCCTCAGGTGGAGGGTCTTCCCTCTCTTCTGCTAATCTTTTCTCTAATTTCTTCCCCGTGTACATAGCGTGGCCATGCCTTTAACCCATTCCGCACAATATTGTTTGAGCTTGGGTATGTGCTTTGTTAATGTCTCACATAAGTGCATCAAAGGAGTGTCTCCCATTATTACAAGTCTCAATTGACTGTCAATACTTACCACACTTATAACAGAATCCTTTAAGTTTATGCAAGCCATCACTCTTCTGAACACCTTTTAAGAAAACAACTATGAGCGCGCACCATCAATCGCTGCTCAAGCCTCTGACTTCTCAGTTAACTATTTCTACCTTTGGATTGGTACCAATCACTTTATTAGGTTAGACAATATAGCTCCTCAACTCTTTCCAATTACTTCACAACTTTTTACTGCTCTTCGATATAGCTAGTCTACAGACAATACAGAGACTAGTCGACTTCACACATTAATGAACACTGTGTTCACCTTTTTTATCCCGGCTTTTCTATCTGCCCTATACCGGGTTTAAGATGTTACTAAGGCTTACACGAACCTGTTAGTGCGTTATATGTTTCTGCTCTAATCCTGCTGGAGTTTGAGATGTTTTCTTCTGAGCTCCCTTGAGCTACGTTTCTAGGTGCTTTTCTTCTCTCAACTCAGTATTCCCTGTTACTCAAAATTATCACAATTCTATCCCCTTCATTTCCCATTCCCCTTAGTCTACTCACCATCTGTTCATTAATCGAATCAAGGCCTTTGGTATCGACTCTTCCTCCAAGCCGACCACTTCGCCTTCTGTCCACAGAGCACCCGTGGAAACCAGGCAGGGATTTCATCAAAGGGGGACCTACCCACCGTCTCAGTTCTTCTTTCAGGTTTATTTCTATTTGGTGCTCTCCACAGGAAACCCTGTAATCTTCTGGCTAATGGCAGAGGTTACTCGATCCTCCACAACTCTAGAGCAGAACTAGTTTGGATCTTGAACCATCCGCAGTGCTACCATGTGAACTTTAGAGTCCTTTTGGTAACACGCATGCAATGGATGGGATGCAGAATAACTCTGCAACCAAGCAATCAAACGAACTCACGAAGATGGCAAAGTCTTCATGATATGATATGATAAGATATGATATGGCATTTATAACGCGCCTATACACAAGTTGTCGGGGGGAAATTCTGCCGGGGTCGGCCGGGCCGTCCGCAGACCTCCGGGCAGGGAGGCCCCAACACCTCCCGTATATCCCAGATGAGATAGAGTATGAGGCACACACAAGGAGCAAGGCGACTCTGCTGTTTATTTATACAAAACGGCAGGGATGGGTCAAGGAGCGTACGCGTCCGTCCTGACACACACATAATCGTGGGGCTCGCAGGCCCTTTTTACTGCATTATGACGCGCTACTTGCGTCACTTCAGAAAGTTAACAAAAAACCTATTGCCACTCTTAATTGGTTGCTCGAGTGGTAGGGTTAGTATAGTACACATATAGAGAATGATATTAGTGGACAAGGTGTAGTCAGGTGGTATATCTGGGTTGTCCCTACAATTAGATACATAAGAATTGTTACATGAAGACTCCTGAGGATTGGCTAATGTTACTGACGTCTGAGATAAGAGCCCCATGTTCTGATTGGTGCATCAGTGAGCTCCCCAGCCTGGGACCACCGTTGTTCCCAGCTCTCGGTGTACCTGTGTTTGCAACAATGTTTCAATATGGGTACGTGCAGACAATGTGAGGATTTATTCATAGGTGGAAGACTGGCCGTTCCCACTGTAGCAGATGTCCATTGAGCCTTTCAAATGTACCGGCCTGTGTCTCGTAGTGAGAGACCCAGACGCCTTTTCTCTCCTGGGTTTTGGCATCTCGTCAGGTTCGGCTTGGTCACGTGGGGAGGGACCGTGAAAGAGGCAGAATTCTGCACAATTAATATTGCTTTTTCTACTGCGTGTCTGGTTTAATTTGTCGACGTGCCTTTATCGTTGAGGCGCGGAGTGCGAGGTTGCAACATCGTGCCTTTAATGATTTGTTCTTGGATGTGGGCTTGCAACATTGCGACCTTGGCTGGTTGCTCCATCGGGTTCTTTCTGCAGGATCAGCAACCTGACTCTTGCTTTGTTAATGTCCACGGGAGCTCTTGTTTGAGGCCTACTCGGGCCTGGTGCTTAAGTAGTCTGTTTGGTGCATAGGTGCTTTAGATTATAGTAGCATATATTTCCATGACCAGTATCGTGTTTCCATTATACCTCTCATGGTGGTAACGGGTTTCAAGAGAAGCGTGAGCAAGCGTTATAGATGAGTTCATGATGCATCTTGCGTTTCTGCATTCTGAAAGCCTATGTAAAAATAATAAAGATGCACGTCCGTGAATATGCCTGTCGCCTACGTCAGAGCACTGAGTATGTTCTTCGTGTAGATTGGTGTGGAAATGTTAAGTGTGTATATTTGTACAGATGTGCTTCCCGTTGTCTAGGTCGTCATGGCATCTCTAACGACATGTGGTTTTTAGTCTAGCTGATCCGAGCCGCAGGTGTCGGCATGGCTAGTGCGGGCTGCTGGGCAGGCAGGTGGACACATCCGTATGTTCCTGTACCAGGGTACCTGGTCGTCTGGTAAATGGACAAACTCTTCTCGCGGCGGGTGTCTGGGCCGTGACCCTCTAGGCCAAGCGCGAGAGGTGAAGGACGGGAGCCTGGTCTTCCATTCTCCCACTTCAGTCCCCCCTCTGGTCGACCTGTCGACCACAAACATATCCTTCTCGTTATCTCCTCTTACCCTCCATATCTTAGTTATCCCTCCGAGATGTCCATAATGGTTTACATGATCTTCAAATGACCAATACATGTATTCACATGTTCCTCCAGGAGTACAGTATACCCATCTTCCTATGTAGCTCCTGGGGTTCCTTGGGTTCTCAATCTTCACTGATGGTGGGTCTAGATGATTGGTGATGATTTGGGTGCGCAACTTCTCCCTTTCTTGTATTATCACACCTGTATGCTGGCCGTCATCTGCTGGCATTAAGGGGTGCATTCCCACCATTTCCAGCAACTCGTCAGTTGTGCGTGCCTTCCGGGCCTTCCAGAACCTAATTATGATCAGGGTAGCTCCAGCCAAAATAGCACATCCCACTATTATTTTCAGTCCATCTGACAGCCAAGATGGCATCCATGACCATAATAGTGAAAACCAGCTCTTATCCTTGTTTACACCGTTACTTTCGTCCATCATTTTGGAGTGCATCTGGGCCAATTGTGAAACTGCTTCTGTCAGTGTACCATTGTCAGCATCGTTGGCAGGTATGAACGTGCAGCAAGATTGTCCTATTTTTGCACAAACTCCTCCTTCCATTGCTGTGAGAAGGTCCAATACATATCTGTTCTGGAGTGCCACCATCCTTACAGCTCGCAGCTCCTCTTTAATTGCGTTGAACCCATTTACTGTTGAATTGATGGTCATCATTAGTTCCCACCTGGTTATTTGGAGCCATTTTGCGTTTGCGTATGCCTGCAGTCCCGGATGTATTATTGAGGAGAAGAACATTGCTGCTCTGCTGAATAGTCTGTGTTCTGGCGGTATTGATGTTAGTTCCGTTTCCGACCTTCCCCACAGGTAATTTCCTGTCAATGGCTCTCCTTGTCTTTTTCTCCTATTTAGGACAGAATCATTGCTGTTGGTCCTGTTTCCTTGCTCCTTCTGAAGTGGTGCAGATCTCTTTCTTCTCTTATCCCCTTCATCCATTTTAGGAAATTTCGCCACATTGACATGCTTCTTAGGTACCACTAGTGATGGTACATTGACGTGTACCATTGTGCACACACCATTCCACAGGGGAGGCAGTGTATGATATGCCTTTTCTCCACAGGCCCAATAATGGTCCATTATTACTGCTGTTCCCGCTCCCCCCTCAGGTAACTCCATCACGCTTGCACAATTGGTGTTATATCCTACGTCCACCTCTCCTTTATGCTGGTAGCATACTTTGGGCGCAGTCAATGGTAGTATAGTTATCGGGTCTTCATCTTCTTCTACCCACGTGAGCATTGGTACATACTTAATCCACGTCGTCCAACATCGATGATTGTGTGTCTCGATAGTTGAGATAGTTTCTTTTGTTACCATGTTGCTGCCAATCACTCCTATCTCCCAGCTGTTGCCCAGGTACACCTTTCCTGTTATCGTCAGTAGCGGCCTCTCCCAGCATCCTTGTTTACCCGGAACTTCAGTGGCGTACCAATCACATGGTAGATACTGCAGTGTTACCTTCTTTGTTTCTCCTTTTGCAGGGCCACTTGTTATGTACCTGAATGCTTCAGCATGTAGACTGGTCTTGTGATAACTCAGATAGGTCTTGAGGAAGTTGTTTTCATATGGGTATGAGTCTCGTGTTTTCCATGTCATGTGCACTACTGTTCCTTGAAATCTTCCTTTCGTTTGGAACAGGGCCAAATATATTATGCACTGTGCTGTTTTTTCATCGATTTCTGTGGCAACAAATGTTCGTGAGGCGCTCATGGCGTATGGTATTAATGAGCAAACGTAACAGCTATCCTCAGTTGTCTGCTTACCAATGCGGGTCATGTGCTGGTACCATATGTTGTTTGTGACGTGTGCTGAATCTTGTACATAATTATCAATACCTTTATTGTCTGAGTATGTGCTGCGTTTAACTCTATTTTGCTTGGGTGCAAAATTACTATTACCACCTGACGTAACACCTGTTGCAGCAGGGGACGGGGGTATATTAGGTTTGGGTGCAGCAATAAAATCGATAGCATAGCTGTACTGCCAGACAGAGGCAGCCAAGAACCCGGTGATCATAAAAATCCCTATTATTTTTATTACATATGCTAATTTCACCGGCATTTTGCTCTTACCTTGCTGCAGTCCTGGCAGCTTATTCTTGCGACGTTACAGTTGCCCGCCTGAAAATTCTCAAAAGTGCTCGTTATTAAATGTTAGTTTTGTTTCCTTTAAGCTCTCCCTATCAAGTAGTCATTCAGTGCCCAGGCGAAGAGCTGCTCCCACGCTACTCTAAGTGATGGGTCTCTTAGGACCGGCAAGTATGGGCGGAGGTGGGGCATGTAATATTCTATGGCCAGGAGGAAGGCTGTGTAGTAGACACGTACCCTTCTCCTTTTTAAGTATGTTGGCCTCTTTATTTCGTATACAAATTGGTGTGACAATTCTTCTGGGTAGTTATCGTCTGGCAGCACCATCTACACCTGCACACTGAACTTGTTAATTAGCTTTTCTTAACAATACAATATTACGCAGTTCCTGTATGTGCAAGAGAAAAAGAGAACATTCACGTGTTTACATGTGTATTAGTGCAAGCAATGTCCTTCAATTTTAGTTACAACTGTACTTAGCAGTCAATGGGGGGGGTTTGTGCTCAGATGGCGGAAGTATTTTTACTCTTTGAGCGAGTGATCATGGGGTGGGCAGTATGGGGGTCACCCCCTTCTTCGTCAGTTATTGTCTCCGAGGGAACAATTGGGTCGTTGTCTGTGGTGGAACTTTCTTCCGCTGTCGGCGATGTTGTTGCTGTTCTTCCAATGGACCTGTCGTTGGCGCTGGGGCGGGTCTGCAGTTTGTAGATCTTTACGTCATGTAGGTGGTTCCAGGCACGCTTATCCTTTAGTTTTACTGCTCTTGTTGATACGTCCTCTACCAGATGGGGGCCAGTGAACCTCTTCTCATTCCACTTTCTATTGAAATTGCGAAGTAGTACGTGGTCACCTTTGGCAAGTTTGCACGAGTTCTCCTTTCCCAATTCCGTACTTTCGTCTTTTTCTTGATTGCTGGTAGACCCGCCCCGTGTGCGCTCGAGCTGTTGAGACACAAACACGACACTAGTAATCAAAGAAGACACATATTGATACATTTCATCTCCTAACACATTCGCTGAACTTTCGTTGTCGGTGAATGCCCTTGACGTTGGTGTTAGGGGAAGGCGCATTTGACGTCCAGTAACCACTTCGTGAGGGGTGAGGTGGTGGTCGGACCCTGGCCTGTTTCTAAGTTCAAACAATGCTAACGGAAGGCAATACAACCAACTTTTCTTTGTTGTTTGTTGTACTTTAGCAATTGCCTCCTTCAATAGGCCATTCAGGCGTTCACATACACCATTAGCCTGTGGGTGGTATGCACATGCAAATTTGTGTTTAATGTTCAGCAGGGATGTGATATGCTGGAACATTTCATTTGCGAAATGGGGGCCGTTGTCTGATCTTAACACCTCGCACACTCCCCACCTTGGGAAGACCTCCCTTACTATGAATTTGGCTGCTCTGAACGCATCAGGGTGTGAACAGGGCCCTGCTTCAATCCACCTAGAAAATGGGCATACTACTACAATCATATACCTATTGCCTTGACAGATGTTGATCATATCAACATAGTCAATGTGAAGGTGCCGAAAAGGTCCTTCTGGCCGGGGTATGGTACCTCTTATCACTTTTAGGGTATGACCGGCCGTAAACTGTTGACATGTGAGGCAATTGCTGATAAAATTTGACACATGGGAGGTTAACTCGGGACAAAACCAATCTTCTCTAATTCGTGCTGCAATTATTTCCTTGCCTGTATGGGCAGGGTGATGTAATTGGCTCAAGGCGGTATTTAACAGTGCCAACGGTATTACAACTTTCCCAGTGCCACCCTGGCGCCATAGTGCGTCGGTTGGTGACATTGTGCATCCTCTTTTCACCCATACTTCTTTTTCGGCCATTGGTGCGGCCGCTTGTAGCTCCATAATCTGTGTGGCTGGGAGATGGGTGTACCCTTCTCTTATTAACATCTCCCTCGCTATTCCCCTCCCTCTCCCTCTCTGTGAGTCTGTGGGGTTCCATATCTCACCAAAATATGCAGCATATTTCGCATGTGCGTCTGCTGCTGCATTTCCTTTTGATACGTAGTCTTCTCCATTGGTGTGTGCGGTGCATTTTACTAGGGCTAGTTCTTGGGGGTCGTTTATTACTTCAATTAGTTCAGCCAACAAGAGGGCATGTTGTACTGGAGTGCCATCAGCTCTCCTAAACCCTCTTCTTCTCCATTTTGATAGCCCTGAGTGGACAGTGGATGTAACATATGCACTGTCGGAATATATAGTTACTCTTTTATTAAAACTTTCCTTTAATGCCAATATTAGTGCAACGAGTTCCGCGGCTTGAGCAGAGTAATGCTGTGGTAATTGTACACACTTCATAGCCACACACACCGGCGCCTCCATCATTTTTACTACTGCTGCCCCAGTCCTTCGTATCCCATCTCCTTGATCAATAGTTGATGACCCATCAATAAACAAAAGCTCACCTCCCTCTAGTGCGTTTTCTTCAACTTTCCTAGTACATGAGTATATTTCAGTTACTTGGGTGCAATCGTGGGCATAATCTCCCTCTTCAATTACTTCTGCTAGGAACCTTGCAGGGTTAACCGTGCTACATCTAACAATTGCTAGTTCAGCTTTAGACAAAATAATCTCATAACCTGATGCCCTCTGTGTCGTTAATGTGGACTTAGGTTTATTCAATATCGCAAATAGTGCATGTTCCACAAATAGTGTAGTTGGACACCCCATAGTTATTGCTGATGCTTTTTCTACTGCAAAAGCAGCTGCAGCAAGACCTTGTTCACAAGAGAAGTGGCCTAACATTATAGGGTCTAAGTGACCGCTGTAAAATGCTACTGGTTTATAGCCCATGCTAGTTTTTTGGGCCAATACTGCTTTCATCACTGCTGAGTCGCAATGTGAAAATATAAAGAAGCGCCGCTCATAGTCTGGGGATGCAAGTACTGGAGCAGTTGATATCGCGTCTTTTAATTCGTCAAATGCCTCCCTCATTTCCATAGTCCATCCCAACTTTTTCTCCCCTTTATTTGCTTCCTTCAAACCCTCAAGCAGGGGTCCTATGTATGAGCTGTAATCAAATACCCATGCTCTACAGTAGTTGCACAGCCCCAGAAATTGCTGCAGTTCTCTCACAGTCTGTGGCACGGGAGTGCTTGAGATGGCCTGTGCTCTTTGTGGTGCAATCCTTCTTCCATGTTGGGATATCAGTTGGCCAATGTAAAGTACCTGTTCCTGACAGTATTGTATCTTTTCCATGTCTACCTTGTACCCCTTTTCTGCCAGTATCGTCAACATTTTTAAGGAGTCCTCTCTACATTTACTTTCGTTTGTACTGCAAACTATTATGTCATCCACATACTGTAACACTGTGCTGTCCACCTCAACGTTACCCAAATCCATCTGTATTACTCTATTGAAAATTGAGGGTGATTCACAATACCCCTGTGGTAATCTGGTATGTTTCCACTTTGTATTTCGGTAAGTGAAGCTTGTCAAATCTTGTGAGTCTGGGTGTAATGGTATTGAGAAAAAAGCATTTTTAAGGTCAATCACTGTAAATCGTGATGCTTCTGCTGGAATGCCACACAATATTGTGGCCGGGTTTGCTGTTACTGGATACTCTGCTTCTACTATGTTGTTCAAGGGTCTGAGGTCCTGTATGAAGCGCCAAGACCCCCCTTTAGCCTTGCGCACCGGGTACACAGCTGTGTTACATGGTGATTCTGAGGGGACCAATATGCCATTGTTTATAAGGGCCGTTATGGTTTCATATATGCCCTCATCTGCCTCTTTTGACAATGGGTACTGTTTCACTCTTGGTAGTATGGCACCTTTTTTCAATTTTATCCTTACACCCCCTATGCTTTTTATGCATCCCACGTCATAGGGGCTAATAGTCCATAATGATTTGGGCACCTTTGACATATCCTCCTTAAAAAATGGGACTGGGGTGCCTGCGGGTGCCTCAAGTGCCATTGCAATTTTCTGTGCTACTTGTTTGTGAGCCACTCTTAGCCATATTTCTACACTCATCATGAACACCATTTCATTTTCTTCCTTTTCTTCTGAGAACAGCTCTTCATCTGACACCTGGGTCAGCCTACATCCTTCTGCTAGTGCTATCACCGCCCTCCATGCTCTCCCTTCTTTATCTTGGGCGTGCACACCAACATAATCAGCTGTTGCAATAATGCTCTCAATGTCCACTACAAACACCTTCCCTTCCAGTTCATTAACTGGTGTTTCTGGTCGGAATAGATAGGCTGCTGGTCTCCTCCATATTTTCCCTTCTATCCCTGGCATCCATGCAAATGCCATGTCTGTGCCATATTGGAACAGCTCGCCATCTACTGGCTCCGCCCTAATCGCTGTCTGTCCACAGTATGCTTGCAAAATCTGTCGTGCTGCGAGCATGTTAATCCCTGGAGTAGAGCAAATTATGCCATCCTCTGTAAAGGAGATCGTCATGTTCAACCTGTTCATTATGTCCCTCCCCAGTATATTTACTGGTGAGGCACTATAATACAAAAGTGGAACTGACAGATCATAATCTCCAATAGATAAGGGAACGTTATCAGTAAATGGAACCAACCCTTTAGCCCCAGAAAATCCTTGGGTGTTCATGGCTTCGCCTGACATCTTAAATTTACCTTCCCTTATGCAAGACCGGGTTGCCCCGGTGTCAACAAGAAATGATAATTTTTTGTCACCTATCGTTACCTCTATGCGTGGTTCCTCCGCACTATTAGGTGTTACTGACAGGATGGGACACACCAAGGCCGTCTGTGGGCTGGCCTATTGGGGGTACAATGATTGGCCATTCCCTGTGTAAGGGTTGTGTCCCAACACCGTCACCCCACCCAATTGTGTTCGTTCATTTTGGGGTGGTGATTGTATTAACGCTACTTGTTGTTGTGGCGGTGGCAGGTATTGTGTTATTTGTTGTTGTGGCAGTGAATAGGTTTGTGGCTGTTGTGTTGTTTGTAGTTGTGGGTCACTTCCTTTTTGTGACATCTGCTGTTGTTGTATGCCCTGCTGTTCTTGTAATATCCTAGGTTGTGCTTGTTCATTCCATGCTGGTGTTCCTGGCCTGACCCTACATGTACATGACATGTGTCCTAATAGTCCGCAGCTCCAACACACGGGTGGTTCCCTGTTTTGCCATGGGAAGCTCCCTGTGTTGTCCTGGTATACGGGTTGCCCTGTGGGCTAGTGATTTCTGGGTCCCCCAGCCTGTTGTTGGGTATTATATCCATATCCTCTCCCTCTCATAAACCCTCCTCTCCCTCTGTTATAACTATAATACCCAGTTCCTTGCATTGGGTAACCTCCTCCCATGTTTGCTGCGTGTAATTGCAGAGGCGGCACTTGCTGTATTACACCTTGTGGAGGCGCTATTTGTGTGGGATCTTGTGCAGCCACTACTTGCGTTGGGCTTTGGGCCATTGGTGTGGGCGTAGTTATTAGTGCCCCTTCCATTGTGTATTTAGTAAGTTTTTTCTGTACTAATTTGGCCTCCTCTGTTTTCCTGTCCTCCTCCTTTTGTTTCATTTTTCCTTGCCATGTCCTGCAGTGGTGTACTATAGTCAGTTGTATTTCTGGCCATGGTTTTGCCTCCATCCCCACTACTTTCTTTAGTTGTTTTTGAACTCCTTCTGGGAGCCCTTGTACTAGTATATGATAAAATATGGCTGGTGTTTTGTCCCATTGTTCTCTAGTTTCCATGCGCCACTTCTCTTGAACATCCTGGATATAATCAACAGGATCCTCATTTTCACCCATCTTACGGGAAGTAATGGCTCCTATGTCTGATGTGTCTGGGTACTGCACTCTCAGTGCCTGCCATAGCGCATGTCTGCAGTTTGCAAATGGTGCCCCATCATGCGATGTGTTCGTTATTGTTACCCCATGGAATCCCGCTCTTTTCCAAATGTCATCCGCTCTATCCCCTAATATTGATATTAACAGGCCCTTAACATCTCCTACTGCTAGTTTCTGTCCTGCGGTGTGTTTTTCCATTTCATATATCCACTTACCCGCACCTCCACTTAGTGATGGGAGCCTACATTTTATATTTTCCTTATCCGTATGTTTCCAAGGTACATACTGTGGTCTAACCCCTCCTCTCTCCAGCAGTGGCATTAAATTCTGTCTTGCGTCACCCTTTACGCTCCATAATGTTGAGTCTTCACACCCCTCCTCTTCCCCCATTTCTTTTACTACTTCAAATTCTTCCTTACTACCTCTGCTCCTACCTCCCTCTTCTTCCTTTCCCCTTTTTTCATCATTTCCTGTGTTCAATATGGGTATGTTTATTTGTCTGTCTTGCCTGCGACTAGGGAGGTCCCTAAGCCGACATGCATAAGGTGTAAGTTCATTCATGAATGGCGCGAGCTTTATTCTGTGCAGAGAGCGCGCGGTAGTTGAACATGTAGGGCGTGACGTGGGAGGGCGCGATGGTGATGTGGGTGGCGTGGTTTCATTGGTTTGTGTTTCCCCTATTCTTTTCACTTCCTCCTTACTTCTCTCCAGCTCCTCCCATCTTCTACTCACCCAGGGCGAATCTATGTTTGTTCTAGTGAGGTATAGTTTATCTAAGCTTTCCCTTTCACTCTTCCTTCCATCCTTCTCCACTCCTCCTTCCTCCTCACTGCAAAAATCATTCATAAATGGCACCCCCCACTCTGCCTTTTTTCCTTTTATTGTTACTGTTTTTAAGTCTATTAGGTCTCTTTCTCCCTTTCCGTTGTTACCAACTGTTCCCCTTAGTGCTGATGTTGTTGCTACCTCTCTACTTTTATATACATCTCCCCATCTTTCACTCTCCCAACCCCTCTCTTCTCTTCCTCCTTCACTCCCCTCCTCCATTTCCCTACTATTTTCCTCCCTTTTCCTTTTCAATTCCTCCATTACTTCGTTGCTCATCTGTTCCAATATCCTTTCATCCTCTTTCTTCCTTTCCCATTTCACCCTTTCTCTTTCTACTATACTCTCTATTACCTTCCCCTCTTCATATTTCTTAGTTGCCTCTGATATTATCCTCCTCCTCCATATTTCCATTTCTTTTTCCTTTTCTTCTTCTTCCTTCTTCTTCTCTCTCAGCACTACTCTTGATACCCTATCTGCTGCTCCTTTTACCCTTTCAGCTTCTCTCTTTTGCTCCTCACTTCGTTCCCTTAATTTTTCCAATTCGTCCTTACCTTCTTTCCTTTTCCTCACTCTCTCTCTTTCCTCCCGCTCAAGTTGTTTGATCAGTTCATTCTGCTCATCCCTTAGTTCTGCTAATCTTTCCTCCAAAATCTCTTCCTTCTGCCGTAGTAGCTCCTCTCCCCTCATTTCACTCTCTCTGGCACTATCCTCGTTTGTTCTCCTTACCGCCTCCCTTTCTTCTCCAGTTAGTGAGCCTCGTAATTTCAACAATATCTGTGCAGCTATCCACTCATCGTTTCCTATCTCTACAGTCTGCTCTTCTCTAATCCTCCTGTCCCCCATTGGTATCTTCCCATGAGCCACATATGGTGGAGGGCTGTATGCCGGGTTTGAGTATCCTTCAGCCGCCCTTAACTGTCCTGCTATTTCTTCTAATTCTCTTAAAGGGTACAACCCTCCTCCCTCTGTTCTCACTCCCGGTTTTATGGGTATCCCATTGCTCGGTTCCTTTTTTATGTCGTCTGATTTATCAATCTTTTCTCCTCCCTGTCTTTCGTTCCCCTCATTCTTTGTGCTTTCGCACTCCTTTTCCCCACCCGTTCCTTCTTTCTTAATCTCCTTTTCTTCCGGTGTTTCCCCCATAGTGAACATTCCATTTGGTCCTGGTCGAGACCCCTGGAACATCCTCCATAAGTTAAACACCTCCACATGGTTTGCCAACTTCTTCCCCTTGTATGTATTGTGCAGATGGTTCAGTAGTGAATGTTGGGCATATGGATCGAAACTACCATTAGGCGGCCATGGTGTTAACATTTTGTTATCTGTCCCCTGGGTCCACTCTATGCTGTACTTAATTAACTTCTCCCTATGTGGTGGCAGTGTGGTGCATATGTGCTGTAGTGGGGTAGTGAGGGTGTTCCCCCACCCTCCCGACCCTCTCCCATATGACATAATTTCACTCCCCTTGTTACCCTTCCCCTTACTAGCAGTTTACGATATACAACCTTGTATTGCTTACCTCGCCCCGCAAGTGTGGGGACTTACGACAATCCTTTTGACAAATTATGCAATAATAATAAATATGATGTTATATTATATTCCTTCCCCTACGGCCCCCTGCGGCCGAAGCGCACGCAGCCCCCTGCGGCTGCGTACCCCTTACGATGATCTTATACAGTCGTCCTGTTTCTCCGTTCTCCTCCCCCTTTTACACTTGCCGTGGCCGGCGTTCTCCGTGCGCAGCCACGCCCCTTTCCCCTTCTTTCGATCCACTGGTTTATAGTTTATCTCCGTACCAGCTCCTTTATCATGCTTCTCTTCCCCACCACTCTCAAACCCAAAATTCCTTGTGCTCGCGGTATCCTATTTAATCCCTACTGGTGACGTCACCGATTTCTTCGAGCTACTGGTATATTCTTGTTATGTTCTTTAAGTTCAAAATACACTTGCAATCTACCCCGCTAACCCTACAGCTGTCTTCCTGTCTCTCCTGGAACAAGGTAATCTCATCAATAATATAACCGGACTGCGCACGCTGCGTCGCCTCGCGTGTGATACGCCCCTCAACAGGAGGGCTTAACCAGCCAATTATCTTCCGTTTTGGGCAACTATGTAACTAGCTACCGCCCACAGGGAAACGTCATCTACCTATCGAGTTTCTTGCTCGAACAATAGGGAACCTCATCTACTCATTGATCAATAATGTCAAGTCGTAGGAAACCACACACACCCACCCTCACACTTAGTCACAATTTAAACCATCAGTGTCTTACGAGCGGCTGCACGTGATGTTTTCGTGCCCCGCCCCCCTCTTTCGCGTAACGTTAGCTCACTGCCACGAGCGGCTGCACGTGATGTTTTCGTGCCCCGCCCCCCTCTTTCGCGTAACGTTAGCTGACTGCCACGAGCGGCTGCACGTGATGTTTTCGTGCCCCGCCCCCCTCTTTCGCGCAACGTCAGCCGACTGTTCTCGCACTCGCCTCGCTACCATTCATTCCATTTACAACCCTCAGTTAAACCTTCGCCGCACATCTCTACAATACCTCCCCCCTCCCTTATTTACTTCCTCCCCCTCCCTCACAATTTCGCATTGCTTGTTGTGCGTGTCATGCTCACCAAGTTCTCTCGATGCAGGGCCGCTCGACTGCGTGCACCCTCCAAGCGGCTCGCCACCTCCCCTCGTCTGGACCACGTCTGGACACTCGCCGACCGCGGGCGGGATACTTCTCAACCGGCTCCCGAGGGCCAATATCCGGATTGCGCTGTCCGGTCTTCTCGCGGCTCCGCGATGGTCCTGTAGTCCTCAGAAGGGGGCAACGGCAGAGGGGGCCGCGCCGCCGGGCCTCCTCGCAACGGGAGTGCCTGGAAAAACTAAAAATAAAAGTTGATCTTAAACAGATCTCAGCAGTGCCTCCAACTTGTCGGGGGGAAATTCTGCCGGGGTCGGCCGGGCCGTCCGCAGACCTCCGGGCAGGGAGGCCCCAACACCTCCCGTATATCCCAGATGAGATAGAGTATGAGGCACACACAAGGAGCAAGGCGACTCTGCTGTTTATTTATACAAAACGGCAGGGATGGGTCAAGGAGCGTACGCGTCCGTCCTGACACACACATAATCGTGGGGCTCGCAGGCCCTTTTTACTGCATTATGACGCGCTACTTGCGTCACTTCAGAAAGTTAACAAAAAACCTATTGCCACTCTTAATTGGTTGCTCGAGTGGTAGGGTTAGTATAGTACACATATAGAGAATGATATTAGTGGACAAGGTGTAGTCAGGTGGTATATCTGGGTTGTCCCTACAATTAGATACATAAGAATTGTTACATGAAGACTCCTGAGGATTGGCTAATGTTACTGACGTCTGAGATAAGAGCCCCATGTTCTGATTGGTGCATCCGTGAGCTCCCCAGCCTGGGACCACCGTTGTTCCCAGCTCTCGGTGTACCTGTGTTTGCAACAATGTTTCAATATGGGTACGTGCAGACAATGTGAGGATTTATTCATAGGTGGAAGACTGGCCGTTCCCACTGTAGCAGATGTCCATTGAGCCTTTCAAATGTACCGGCCTGTGTCTCGTAGTGAGAGACCCAGACGCCTTTTCTCTCCTGGGTTTTGGCATCTCGTCAGGTTCGGCTTGGTCACGTGGGGAGGGACCGTGAAAGAGGCAGAATTCTGCACAATTAATATTGCTTTTTCTACTGCGTGTCTGGTTTAATTTGTCGACGTGCCTTTATCGTTGAGGCGCGGAGTGCGAGGTTGCAACATCGTGCCTTTAATTATTTGTTCTTGGATGTGGGCTTGCAACATTGCGACCTTGGCTGGTTGCTCCATCGGGTTCTTTCTGCAGGATCAGCAACCTGACTCTTGCTTTGTTAATGTCCACGGGAGCTCTTGTTTGAGGCCTACTCGGGCCTGGTGCTTAAGTAGTCTGTTTGGTGCATAGGTGCTTTAGATTATAGTAGCATATATTTCCATGACCAGTATCGTGTTTCCATTATACCTCTCATGGTGGTAACGGGTTTCAAGAGAAGCGTGAGCAAGCGTTATAGATGAGTTCATGATGCATCTTGCGTTTCTGCATTCTGAAAGCCTATGTAAAAATAATAAAGATGCACGTCCGTGAATATGCCTGTCGCCTACGTCAGAGCACTGAGTATGTTCTTCATGTAGATTGGTGTGGAAATGTTAAGTGTGTATATTTGTACAGATGTGCTTCCCGTTGTCTAGGTCGTCATGGCATCTCTAACGACATGTGGTTTTTAGTCTAGCTGATCCGCAGGTGTCGGCATGGCTAGTGCGGGCTGCTGGGCAGGCAGGTGGACACATCCGTATGTTCCTGTACCAGGGTACCTGGTCGTCTGGTAAATGGACAAACTCTTCTCGCGGCGGGTGTCTGGGCCGTGACCCTCTAGGCCAAGCGCGAGAGGTGAAGGACGGGAGCCTGGTCTTCCATTCTCCCACTTCAAAGTGTTTCAAGAGCGACGAGGCAATGGAGTGGGAACAGAGGGAAGACAGAGACAACGATCTTACTAGGCCAGGTGACATTGAGATTGTGCAAGTGCAGGGGAGGGGGGAAGGGACAAGTGCGGGGCAGAGGGTGCAGTGCAGTACACAGGATTACAGTAAAATAAATAGAGACAATAAATAAAAAGTGTGGCCAGCTGGTAGCAAGTGCAAGGGTAAGTGCAGACACCAGGTGTCAAGTGCTGGTAGGGGGCTGTGGGATACAGAAACAGTCCCTGAGTGCAAAGGTTGTCAGGGGGGCAGTGCAGGTGTGCAACTGGCAGGTAGGGGACCTGGGCCCAAGATCAGGGGGCAGCCGGGTAACCACTGCAGTTTCAGTTTGAGCTAAGAGATCAGCAGGGGAGAGGAGGAGAGAAAGCAGTAGCAAAGAGGAAGGTCTTGAGGTGCTTCCGGAACCAGAGATGGTTCTCCTCAAGTTTCAGAGAAGCAGGGAGACTGTTCCAGGGGGTGGCCCCAGCAGAAGAGAGAGATTGAACACCAACTCATTGCTTGGAGAAGCGACTGACCCTGAGAGAGTTGGAGGCGGATGAGCGAAGAGCTCGAGAAGGAAGATATTTAGGAAGGGAGAGTTGGAGGTATTGAGGCCTAAGCCCCAGAAGACCTTGTGGACAATGCAGAGGGTTTGGCATTTAATCCTCGCTGCCACTGGGAGCCAGTGCAGAGATTTCAGTCCTGGAGAGATACGATACGTGGGCTTGAGGCCAAGGACAAGACTCGCAGTCCTGTTTTAGATGAGTTGCATAGGGCGGAGAGTAGAGGCAGGCAGATTTAGAAAGAGGCTGTTGCAGTAGTCCAGCCTAGAGAGAACCAGAGCTCTGGCAACAGTTAGCTTCTGGGGGAAGGAGAAGAAAGGAAGAATACCTCTGAGGAGGTGCAGCTGGTAGTGTGACTTCTTAGAGACGTCAGAGATGTGAGGAGAGAAGGAAAGTGTGGTGTTGAAGATGACCCCAAGGTTTTTAGCCTCACAGGTGGAAGCAGGAAGAGTGCCAAGAGAGGCCGGCCAGAGAGTGACAGGAGAGGAGGGAGCAGGTGTGCCGATGAGGAGAATCTCGGTCTTACTGGCATTAAGACAGAGATCATTGGCGGCACACCACTCCTGAATAGCAGACAGACAGTCAGAGATGAGAGAAGGTGAAGTGGTGGCGGAAGGGAGCCTGAAAATGAGTTGAGTGTCATCCGTATAGCACTGAAAGATGGGGCAGAGAGCGGTGAAAAGGTGGGGAAGAAGTGCCAGGTACTGGCTGAACAGCCAGGGAGAAAGGAACACCACAGGTAGAGATAGAGATAGAGGAAAGGAAGGACCCAGGTTGGACCTGGGAGGGTCGATCGGAGAGGAAAGTATTCAGCCAAGCACAGGCCTGATCGGTCATACCCAGGTTATCACAGAGACCGTTGAGCAGAATGGCATGGTTAACTGTGTCAAAGGTAGAAGAGAGATCAAGTAAGACGTGGACACAGGGGTTGTTGGAATCAAGGTTGGAGAGCAGGTCTTCATGGATGTTCAGGAGAGCAGTTTCTGTGCTTCTGGCAGCTCTGAAGCCAGACTGATGGTCATGGAGACAACCAACAGATTCAGTGTTAAGATTAAGCTGGGTGATGGCCAGCCTTTCCAACAGTTTGCCCAGGATATGAGTAATGGAGTTTGGGCAATAGTTAGCCAAGCAGGAAGGGTAGGCAGAGGGTTTCCTAAGAAGAGGGTGCACAAGGGAGTGCTTCAGGGGGGAGGGAAGACTCCAGTGGCAAAGGAGTGGTTGCAGAAGTCAGCCAGAGCAGGAGCAAGGGTGTCAATGTGGTCCTTGATGGTTTTGGAGGAACAGGGATGAACCTGTTTTGACAAGACTTTCATAGATCGGACTTGTCTAGAAACCTTTTCTGGGGAGAAGAGGGGAAAGTCAAAGAAGGAGGGAGGAGGGTTGGCCGAAGAAGGGCCAGGGGAAGAGCAGGGAGTAGAGGAGAAGGGGCGAAGAGAAAGGACAGGATGTCCTGAGTTTTAGAGATTAAAATGGGAAGCCCGGGCCATGCAGAGGGCCTTGGAGGGGACAGGAGATGCAGAGACTGCAGCAGGATTGGCCAGCTCCGTGCAGATTTTACAGAGTTTGGCTGAGTTGTTAGATGCCGCAGAGACGCAGGCTTGGATGTGAGCTCTCTTCTTGGTGCAAACAGAAAGCTGGTATTTCCTGTGGAGCAGGCCAGTTTGTCAGAGCATGTACCGGAAGCACGCCATTTCCTCTCAGCCACCCTGCACTTGCGTTTCTGTTTTATTAACAATTATCTAAAACAGGGAGGTTACAACATACATCAATGGATGTTCACTCAAGCTCTCGGCGTAAAACACATAAGAACAGTTTTATATTCTAAAAATTTGTCATATGTGACATCATACTATGTAGCAAATGAGAAAAACATACGAGGAATTGTGATAAGCTCAAGGGGAACATCTAAGTATACTTTCTATAAGGGGTGGGGTTGTGATAGGATCTCTACTGTCAGGTGGACAACTTATGCCTACCTCTAAAAACATGTCATCCCTGACACTATCAAGTACACAGTATATCATTGGCTCTCAAACTATAAGGCCCTTCATTATGTAGCCTTCTACAATTGGTTGGCACGCTTGTGCCAGATCTGGAACATTCGGTTCACTTAGCAGCATGTAAGCTCATACCCAGGTGTCAGGGGGGGAACTTGGCTTCACCTCCCCACCTAATTAGTCCACAGTCTGTCATCAACCATAGCTTCTGCCATTGAGATTATTTTTGAATGTGGCCGTGCAATGTATTCTTGTCTCTGGGAATATAAGGGAGGATGAGCACACGCTATTGTTGTCCTAGAATGTCAAGCTCAACACTATTACCATCCTTAGCTCACGTGACTAGAGACAACGATTTGGTCCTTTTTGCAGCATTTAAATGTCTTAATTGAATAAAACTTGGCATTCTTGGTGTTGTTTCTCTTCACTTTAACAAGGGAGGAGTCAGCTTCTCACATTCACTGCCTTTGAGAATAGATAACAAGTCTTGGCTGCTTCAGCTTTGACATCAGGCCAAGCAGCCTCACCATCATGGTCTACAATCTTCAATTAATTCTTGCTGCAACACAGCTCTCGGCCCTCCCTCTGCATGGGTCTTGGTTTACTAAGATTCGTGAAACCAATGTCCAGCTTCCTATACAATGGCGGCTCCGCCAGCGGTCTATTCACTGAGTAGCCAGCTTCTAAGATCACCAAGTCTACTTGCGTTACCTCATCTGTACAATGATTGAGCGGGTTGTCTTTTCTTCTGTTCGTCACACACATGCAATCTTCTTTCCGGATACAAACGTTTACTTTACTTTACTTTAAATTATTTGTTAGGCGCTACCAAAGTGACCAGGAGGCATACGGGCGCCGAAGACAATCAGTAACAATCAATCAGATTATAGTAATCAATTAAAAACCTCTTATTTAAATAGGTATGTCTTAAATTTGCTCTTGAATAACTCGAATGTCGAGCAATTTCTAAGGCTCCAAGGTAGAGCATTCCATTTCACTGGGGCAGCTGTCCAGAAAGCAGCCCTTCTAATCTGTTCCAATGAAGTTTTTGGAATTTGCAAGTTTTTATCACAATTAGAGCAAAGGGTGCCCACCACCCGTTTGTATTTCAATCTATTTGATATATAAGCAGGAAAGGATCCGTTGAGGGACTTATATGCAATGGTAAGCAAGCCAAATTCAATTCTTTCTGCAATAGGTAGCCAGTGGAGCTTTCTTCTTCTTATCTCCGATATACATGCACAGACTTTCACAACCCCATAATGGCTCTGATTGTGCTGTTCTGTACCACCTGGAGTTTGCCAAGTTCTGTTTTACCCACTCCTGTGAGGAGGGAGCCACAGTAGTCAATTTTGGAAGAGATGATAGCTCTAGCAATCATTTTGCAGCCCTGTTGAGATAAGAAAGGCCGAATGTGCGAAAGAAGCCTAATATAACAGGCCGATGTTGACACCAGGCCATTAACATGGTCAGACATATTCAGGGTCTGATCGAATGTCACCCCTAATATTTGTATTTTTTCCTTTGTTGTAATGTCACGATCCGCGATGTGGAAAAATTCATAATGAGGTGCCAGTTTCCCAAGTCTAGGTCTAGATTCGATGATCATAAGCTCTGTCTTGATATGGTTTACTTGATTCATCAGTTTCTATAAGATCCATGCATTTCGTTCAGGCAATACCTTCAGGGCATAACACTCATCTCTTATGACGTCACTGCTCCTTTTTTACTCCTTTTCATATTCCTTCAGGGATTTCCTCGCTCCGATTGTCGTCCCTTCGGGGATACCGTGACAAGGTTTTCTCAATGGATATCTTCTTTCGAACACATGTTGTGGAATTGTCACAACAGCTGGTGCCAAGCATAGCACAATCTCAGGCTTCCAACACATAGCAAGTAGGGGGGTGGGATTTTCTGCAGAGGTATGCAACTGCTCCTCTACAGCATCATCTGTGAAAATAAAAAAGGCAACATCTGGAACAACAACAGAGTTCTACTCTGTGCCTTAACTTATACCATGTGCTTAAAAACATAGAAACTGTTTCTTCAACCCATATCAGATTGCTGGTCCTCACCACATCCTAGCGTTACACCTCGGAATAAAATAACTTTAAAAAAATCAACAAGCGATAGGTGTTATTATACATAATAAATAGGAACACGTAATAAAGAACCAGAACAATTTTTGATTTTGGAAAAATATTTATTTATTTAAAAAAGGCATGTTTAATACAGAAAGGAAGGAAATATTATGCACAATCAGGTCAAGGCAGAGTGAAAAAGTTTTAATGCGAATAAAAAAATAAACATGCATATTCAAACAACCAACTCTCAGATACTCAGCTAGGACGGGTGCATCGCCTTTGTGGCCTTGATGATTTAGAGGTCAAGAGACAGCAAGGGCACTGTGGCAAAGTTAGGCGGCGGGGAAGAGATTAGCATCAAAATATTGAATAGCCATAGGGGTGTGTCATTCTGCCTGGTGCCAGCGTTCTTTAATTAAGCACAACACTGAGTGTCTTTTGTAGAGTGACAGTGCTAATTTCCCTCTGTTTTTTATCGCACACTATACCCGAATGTGTAACAATCAAAGACTGTGGGGTGTTTCACACAGCTTCCTGTACAAAGGATTGCACCAGATCTTTCAAACTGTCAAAATGTATCGTGGCATACTGATGTCCCCTAGAGATGTGCGATAGTTGTATGTTTTGGGGCCCGCGGATACAAACTCCACAATGTATTCTCCGGGAGCTAGCTCCAAAGTTAGATCCCCTGGATAATCGCTAGTGGGCGAGCTGACATCCCCTTGGACGGCTGCCAAAAATAACGCTATCGGCATTGTGATACAGAACCTGCCTTTGCAATTGATCCATCACAGCAAACAGTTTTAAGTGAGTGTGAGTGGTTGTGAACGCAGCTATACATATGTTTGTGTTGTCCAAAGTTGTTGGATATTCCACGGCGTAGCGCCAGCACAGACAAGCCGTTTCATCTTCTATGAACATGCAGCTGCTCACGCCGTTAGAATGATCGAATAGATAGGCTTGTAGCTCGTCGGGGTCTGTGATGATGATTGTGTTGGGCAAATTAACTCTTTGCACAAACTTACCCCACAACGAATTAAGGCAAAGTTTTGCCAACAATCTCCGAGCAGGGTTGTCCTCGATGTGTTCCATACGCAAGCGTATGCCCTGATGTTTAAAATAATGATCTATGTAGGCATGTTTAACGGCATTGTCCACACAACCAAAAGGAAAGCCAGAGGCTTCCTATCTATGCTGTAGGAACAAGCAGACATAATCACAGAAGAGATTGAGGGTGATAGTTTTAAAATGCCATATTTCGTGTATGCGCCCCAGGAAATATCCCTGGTTCAAAGCCATCTGTCGCTTGATTGTACACCAAGTCCCTGTTTGCCTTCGCTCTTCAGCCGTGTGCCCGCACACAGCCTGTTTTGTCTCGATGCAAGAGCGGCAGAGGAGAAACATTGTTTACCATTGCATCTATAGGGTAACAATGCTATGTAAAGACCTCGGGTGGGTCGACCTCGCACCTGATTAGCCATAAATACTGGTCTATAGAGCCAAATTGATTGCAGATGATTTTGGGATGCCCCGGAGGATAGGGTTTGTCATTATTTACAGATGGGGATAGACTGGTAAAATCTAGGTTGTGTATTTGCTTACCTTCTGGGATGCGATGATGTAACTTTAAAGCATTTGTGCTTCCACCGTATAATGCACCTCTGGGGTTTAGGGGCAATCCCTCTCTTTAATAAAATTGCAACATCAGGATTGTTCTGCACTATTTCAAAGAAGGTAGCAGGCGCTCCTCTCCAGAAAGAACATGGCATGATAACCTGTTCTGAGATGAGAGTTTGCAGCAGACGCTTTTTGCTCACTGTACCTTTCACAGATGGGAAATATCCATTTGCATATCAGTCTTTGTCCCGCCCACATGGGCAGTCCAGCACCGAAATGCTATGGCAATTCCTCTCTGAACAAGAGTACCAAAAGCAACCCCATACACGTGTTTCAGCCTTGTTGGGCCTCATCAGCGAGGTGAAGCTTTGTCTCTCTGAGCACAGTGAGCGGGGAGTCCACGTCTGGTTGCCCCCAGGTAACTCAGGGTGACCAACCCCAAGTTCCTTGCAAACATTTCAAAGAAGGTAGCAGGCGCTCCTCTCCAGAAAGAACATGGCATGATAACCTGTTCTGAGATGAGAGTTTGCAGCACACGCTTTTTGCTCACTGTACCTTTCACAGATGGGAAATATCCATTTGCATATCAGTTTTTGTCCCGCCCACATGGGCAGTCCAGCACCGAAATGCTATGGCAATTCCTCTCTGACCAAGAGTACCAAAATCAACCCACTACATGTGTTTCAGCCTTGTTGGGCCTCATCAGTGAGGCAAAGCTTTGTCTCTCTAAGCACAGTGAGCAGGGAGTCCATGTCCGGTTGCCCCCAGGTAACTGCTATGTTCTTTCTGGAGAGGAGCACCTGCTACCATTTTTTTAAATATTTGCAAGGGACCTGGGGTTGGTCACCCTAAGTTACCTGGGGGCAACCAGACGTGGACTCCCTGCTCACTGTGCTCAGAGAGGCACAGCTTCACCTCACTGATGAGGCCAAAAGATGCAAATGGGTATTTCCCATCTGTGAAAGGTACAGTGAGCAAAAAGCGTGTGCTGCAAACTCTCATCTCAGAACAGGTTATCATGCTATGTTCTTTCTGGAGAGGAGCACCTGCTACCTTTTTTTGAAATATTTGCAAGGGACTTGGGGTTGGTCACCCTAAGTTACCTGGGGGCAACCAGACGTGGACTCCCTGCTCACTGTGCTCAGAGAGGCACAGCTTCACCTCACTGATGAGGCCAAAAGTGCAAATGGGTATTTCCCATCTGTGAAAGGTACAGTGAGCAAAAAGCGTGTACTGCAAACTCTCATCTCAGAACAGGTTATCATGCCATGTTCTTTCTGGAGAGGAGTGCCTGCTACCTTGTTTTGAAATATTTGTTCTGCACTATTGCCCACCACTTGTGCTCCCAGATACTGACGACCCGATCACCCTGATTGGCTAAGCAAGTCTGTTCCAGCAGAGTGCATCTATACAACTGTTCATAAGTAATGCCCATCACAGTTTTGAAACCCCAAGCAGGGCAACAATATGGTCATTTGTGATAAAAACAGCAGTTGAATTCATAGTTTACTTCCACCTCCTGAACCACTGCATAGCCATCCAATCAGTATTGTCCATAGCGTTTCTCACCACTACCAGTTACTGCGTGTTGTTTAGAGATGTTTCTGGTCTCTGAGATGTATAGGAGCCATTGAATTGATACTGTGGAATAGTATTTCAGTCACCCATGATATGAATGCTGGGGAATCAGCGCAACTGTTTTGGATTTTAGATATAGTTGTCTCTAGATCTGCATACAACAACTAGCCAATGTAGTGTTTTGAAAAGGATCGATGTATCACATGTGTATCCCACCCATTATTGGTGTTTCATGAGAGTCATTTGAATGATCCCGTGCCTGAACAAATTACAAGCTTCTTTTAAAATGTTGAAATCTTGTTCACAGTAGGCCCTTTACTCTTGGCGAAAGACAAACACGCTGTGTAAATTCACATTGTACCATGTCATCAACTGATGTTTCTCGCTAGGCATCATGTATTGAATGCTGTACTGGTCTAGGGGTGATCAGGCCTATCTAGTTCTGGTTAGGCACCATGTTGAAAAGATGGGAAAAGAAAACCTTTGAATCAGGGAAACTAAAAGCTCTTGGGAGTTTGCTGAGTTTCATGAGTAAAAAGTTCAAGGAGTCAACAAAGCATATCTGTAGAGGTACCACAAAGACATTCATAAGCTTAGCACCCTGGGTGATAAGTTTTACATACATTTTTTCCCGAACTAATTGTCTCAATACAAGGTATCCATCATAGCCTTTGGAATTATGTGCTAAAAAGGTATAACCCGTGAATTTTCTTGCAATAAAAGAGTTGACAAAGGCCGACACACACGAGTCACCTGTAAATTCCCAGCTGCTGTCACTCGTTCGATGTCTGACATAGATATAGTTTGGTTGGTGGGTTACATTCTCTTAGCGGGCCTCCATGTCATACACTGTGTAGCCCTAGGTTTTATTTTGAGGTCTACTGGCCATCAGGTAACACATGTGTTCCGCTGGGTTGGCAATGGCAACTCTACACACCCTACATATTATTCCGTTACAGTTATGACTCTCTGGAAGACATTTTTTGAGGGTGGGACAATCAATGTGCTGTTCGTGCATGACCACCCCCAATGCCGCTTTCTGAATGTACATTTCTAGACAGGTCCGAGAACCCGCAAAAACGGGACACCAGGGACATTTTGCAGGTTCTTCCTTGAGCATTTGACATTCCTCTCTTAAACACAAGCAGCAGTGATACTGACAACTGTGTCTATGTTCGTTCATGGAAATGTAGTGGCAGGGCTGACAGAGATCTTTAGCCCCTAGAAAACTTTTTAGATTGATTACACCATAGAAATGGTTGTCGTGGTATAAAACATACAAAGTGTTTCTGGCTGTTTTAGCCATTAGTAGAAAATACTGCCACACCCCATTGTTTAAGCAGAGTATCTTGATGTGTCCATCAAAATACTTTTCAAAGTGATCCAGCTGTCCAAACCCTACAGGAATGTCTTTTGGGAGCCCCAGCTCTTTGTGTACTTGCAGAGCTTTCACAGGTATATCAGCATCTGTTATGCTGTGTGGTTTGATTAAACCTATGAGACTAGACGCCAGGCAGAGATTTAAGGGTCCGTGATCAAAATTGAACAACCATCTGCCTTTGGATTTTATGATGTGGCTGTGCAGAAATGTGCTTAAAGGTTTATAAGCACCACCGGAATGAGGTCTTACAACTAGCACCATGATTCTTAGCGGTGCAGAACACACAATCTAAGTCTTACTCTGCAGAAGCTTCTCCATAAATTGCAAAACACAGAAAGTATCAGTTGAGGATCGCCTTGTAAACAAGAGTCGGTTTGAACTCTCAGCCTCCATTCTTATTTGAACAAAATCATTGGGCCACACATTTCCAAAATATGTTCTACTAGTGTTTCCACAGCCTCTGTTATGACTGTTAGACCATGCAACACGCAGTGCAATTGGTCCAAGTTCATAAATCTGAACTCCTCATAATGCTCTACAGACGAGAATGTTTTATAACTTCTTTGATAGGTGTGCACCCTTGCCAAATAAATCGGGGCCTCCGATGTCTGGGGGCTTGGTCCCTGTGTTGTACTAGCCCGATCATGTCTGGATATAACCAAAATGGCCTTTTTAAAGATTTTAAAAAACTGATGCCTCTGAACTTGAGACCCAGCCCATTTTCAGTTCTGTGCCCTATCTTTAGGCTTTAGGGCTCTGCCAAAATGGATACACGCCCCCACGCTGAACAATCACTTTGTGAAAATGTCTGTGATAATGGTTGTTTTTAATTTGACTTGCATCTCCGGAGCACAGGGGGCTGCGTGCCTGTACTTTTTTGTTTTCTAATAGGGCTGGTTTGATGAGGGGTTGTTAGTTGCTAGACATAACTCTTTGTGGTCTCCTGATATGTTTTGTATTTCGGATATTTACGGGTTGCATATTGACTGATGGTTAGCTGAGTTAGAAACCACTATCACTGCAGTAGGAACAGGGACTAGCTGCGGGTCCCCTGGGGCTAGTGTGCTGCGTCCTTCATGTGAAGTGTGTCTAGCACGGTATCGGGCTGCGTCCCTGTGGGTGTTCAACAAGGCACCTCACAGGGTACCCCAGGGGCTAGTGTGCTATGTTCAACAACTGACCTGTTGGTTAGCGGGTTATCGGTCTGTGTCCCGATGGCTGCCTTACAAGTTCCCGCTGCTATGGCGGTAGGATCACCACACAAATATTTTATTAGCGTGAAAACGGAACCTTCCATATCTTCAAAAGCACCCAGAACAACAAATTGTATGAGCCCCTTCCTCTTGCAGTGCGGATTTAAACTTTCGACAACGGCAAGCTTTTTCTCGTAACTTTTTTTGAAAGTGAGCCCATCTGTCTGGTTTTTACAACTCTTTTTCACTCCGTTGGGGTCTTTTTTTTTCTTGTTCTTTTCAATAACCGATGCACGCATACAAGGAACCGCAGTGATATTATTTGGGTTGACAGCATTTGAAATGATAATGTCACCAGCATTGGGACCCGTCCCCGCATCATGACCACCGTCATTCAGCATGTCTGCATTGACACTCATACATACGTCTGTTTTACTGTCTGTGTTACTAACCCCCGGCTCATGAACATCAAATACAGGTGCTGTCACTTAACCTGCTGTTCAGTTGTACCCACAGTATCACTAGCCAGAATAGTGATGGGGTGTTAGGAGTTGATTCACCGTCCGTATCGCTGCTAGTATGCAATGTTGATGCAAGCTCAGGGGGGTCATCGGGCTGAGGCTGAACACTTAACACCTGGTCATTTGCACTATTAATGACACCGGCACTGTATTCCTCCCCATCATTGCCTACACTCCCCTCTTGAGTACCAATAGGAACAATATTAACAGCCCCAACACTACATTCCTCCCCATCCCTGTGCACGCTCCCTGTTTCAGTACCTACAATAGCAAAATTAATAACTGCAACGTTGTATTCATCCCCATCCCTGTGGACACTCCTCTCTTGAGTACCAACAGGTGAAATATTAAGAACAGCAGCATCTTGAGTGTCAGCAGTAGCGATACATACATATGTTCCAATGGTACTACCAATGCTAACAATACCAGCATCCTTAAGAAATGCCTCAAGGGCTGTATAACAATTAGTAGCCATAGTGCCTGAAAACTCCAGGGGTGGTGGTGTGCCACTGGATTGCACCCCATTCCCTTGCAAAGTGCTCATCAATGCATCTAACTCGCTCAATGTGTCAGGATGGATAACAAAAGTAACATCTGGTTGTACATAGCCCACGCCCCATCACCACCTGTGTGTCTTCCTGCAGAGGCGGCGCAAGCTTGCCTTGGTGGATAGATGGAGGATGGGCAAAGGAGTTGTTGACAAGATTCCCTGGTGCACTGGCTAGGTTATCTAAACTTTTGACAAGGGCAGTGCCAGTATTATTCTCGCCTTCAAAACTAGCAACAGCTATATCATCAGAATTAGTAATTGGTGCAGCGCCATCATCGTCGCTAATTTATATTTGTATTTTATTTATGCTTTATTTAGCACCTTAAGCCAAAGCACTGTACATAGGATACAAACCGTTACAAAATAAATGTATAAACAATAAAATCCAGAGAACAATCACTCAAATGTTTTGAAGCAGATGGGATTTCAGAGAACCACAAAACAAAGAGAAGGTGGAAATATAGCAAATAGAAACCGGATGAGTGTTCCAATGGAGAGGAGCAAGAAGCTCAAAGGAATGAAAACAGGACTGAGTACACGGGGACAAGGAGCCAAGAGGAAAAAGTGAGAAGAAGAATGAAGAGAACGTGCAGGGATATAGAAAGATATTAGTGCAGCAAGATAGCTGGGAGAAGCACCATGAAGAGATTTAAATACAAGACGAAGAAAGTTACATTTAATTTTAGAATGAAAAGATAACCTTTACAAGATGCAGTAATAGAGTCTTGTGATGAGAGAAGACACAAAACACGAAAGGAAGAGTTGAACACTGATTTAAGTGGGGCAAGATGAGAGTTATGGAGACCAAATAGGACAGAGGAGCAATAGAAAAGTTGAGAAACAATTAAAGAAAAGATAGGAGTTTGGATGTCTGAAAAGTAAGAAATGGATGAGCCTTATGAATATTATAGAGGTGAAAGCAACAAGAATGGGCAGTTGGTGAGATGTGGTGAGAAAAGGTGAGATTTGTAGCAAATTGGAGACCAAGATTACGAGCTGTAGATGAAATTGGAAAGCTTAGAAGGTGGCAAGGATATAACGGGGGGTGTAAAATAAGGAGAAAAATTGTTGGCAGGGAAAAACTGTACCTCTGTCTTTGCAGCATTAAGGGTGAGATAAAGGGAGGGCATCCAAGATTTGATTGCAACCAGACAAGCAGAAAGATTAAGGTGGATTTCAGGAGAGAAAGAGGAGAAGGAAAGAAATAGTTGGGTGTCGTCCACATAGAAATGGTGGTACAGCCCAAAGGAGGAAATGACAGCCACAAGATGTGATGTGTACAGCGAGAATAGAAAAGGGTCGAGCACTGATCCTTGAGGCATACCGTGGGCAAGCGAGAATGATTCAGAAGACTTGCCGCCCAAAAGACCAAAAATGTTCTGTTAGAGAGATAGAATGAAACCAGGACAGAACAGGAGCTGAGAGGCCAAAAGAAGAAAGCGAGGCTAGGAGCAAGAAGTGATCATCCATGTAGAAAGCCATTGATAGATCTAGAAGAATAAGGAAAGGAGAGAGTTCAACACCGAAAGGATGGCAGTTTCTGTGGAATGAAAAGGACAGGAAACAGGCTGACATTTTGGGAGAACAGAAAAATCAGAAACAAAGGTGGAGATCTAAGAATAGACAAGCCTTTCTAGAAGTTTAGAGGGATTGGGCAATAGAGAAATAGGACACAAATTTGAAACAAGCAAAGGATCAGTGGTGGGTTTCTTCAGAATTGGAAAAATATAAGTGTGCTTAAATGATTTGGGAAGAGTAGAGGTAGAGAGCCAGATATTGAAGAAAGAGACAAGATAGGATACAAGTAAAGAGTAGACCTTAGGGATTAGCATAGAGGGAATAGGATCATTAGGGGAGGCAGTAGTTTGAGCTTTAGCAAGGAAGAGAGAAACCTCAGAATTGCAGACAGGGGTAAAGTGAGTGGTAGTGGCTTGAGGTATATGAGCAGGAGCCATTTAGGTGAATTAGATGCTTCAATGTCATGACGAAGAGAAAGAACTTTTGAGGAAAAGAAGTAAGCAAAGTCAGAAGCCGAGAGAGTAGAATTTGTGGAGTGATCCATAGTAGGAGTGGAGAGAAGACATGCAAGAGTTTTGAAAAGGCACCCAGGGTGAGTAGAATGAGTTTGCAGTAGATCCTAGAAAATTGTTATCCATTTCCACTGATAAGGGGAGGCAACATTCACTTATTTGCTCAGAATAATTCTGAGAAGTTTGTAAAGATTGCCCTTCTTTAAATGAAATTTTAATGACCGAATTGGATGCAAAACTATTTTACAACAGTAACTTTGATATAACCTGACTGGATGATAAAACCAATATCCATGGGAAAGGGCTATCGTTCCTTATAAAGAACCCGGGGCCTGATTCATGTGATATTTTGCGCGATAAATAGCGACTTTGTGGGCCAATCTGCATGCTAAACCCCCTCCGTGGATTCATGGAATCGACTTTGCAGGACTTTTGCGGCCTTTGCAGGGACTTCATGTAGGTCTGGCATGCCTCTGTGAGCAGTCGGGCGCCTTGCGCGAGACTCCACACAGAGTTTGGTCCGGACCTGCACAGAGAGTTCAATAGGGGCTGGAACATGCATATTACCCATGCTCCGTGCAGAATGAGGAAGAATAAGGCAATACGTGGGTGTGTTGAGGGATGGCCTGTGCAAGGAAATTGCAGGCCCAGCACCACGCATAACCAGGTATATTCTTGGATCTGACCGTGCAACATCACGTTGGGGAAATCTGTACGCAGAGCTCCCGATCACACTGCCACGTATAGGCAGGTGCAAGACCCCAATCACATAGTAATTACAGCGCAAAGGTAAGGACTAACCGGGAATTTATGGGTGCGTGCTTGCAGTGGGGGTACCGTTCGCAGGTAGGGGTGTACGAGTTACGGAAAAAGGTATGTATGTTCTCGGGGTGCTGGAAACAGTTCAGGGGGACGGACACAGTGTTGCCGGGGTGATGGCTTGGTTGCGGGGGACCCACACAGTATTAGTTTAGTTTTGTTTATTTAGCATTTGTTAGGTGCTTATACAACAAAATTGTTTTTCAAAGTACCACAAGGCTAAATGGGAAGGGAACAAGGGGAGAGAAAAAACATCCGCAAAACAGTAAACATACAGTTGTGGTCCTACTAGGCCTTGTGGTATTCGGACGTGCAAGTACAGTGAAGAGAAGTGCTTTGGATAGGGATGGGTGGGGGGGCAAGGTATGGACAAGTGCTGGTGGGGGGCCTGGAAGGGAAGTGCCAAGGGAAGCCAAGGAGGAGGCATTAGACTAAGTGCGAGTGCAGGCAACTCCCAAGGTGGGATGTAGCGCCGCCAAGCAGCGGCATGCATGGGCAGTGCAGTCGGGGTGACAGTGCTGGCATCAACTATGTAGAAGGGCCTTGTATACTGTGAGATTCACGAGGACCAGGCCACCGGTCTCAGCGGCAGTGTGGTGATTAGCAGGGAAGGGAAAGAGGTAGAGAAAAGCAGAGTTTTGAGCAGTTTCCAGAATGTAAGGAGTTCTGACTCAAGTCTGAGAGGGGAAGGGAGGCTGTTCCAAACAGAGGCACCAGCCAAGGAGAGAGACTTGCCCCCCCCCACTCACTTCTTAGAGAAGTGTTTGACAGTCAAAGAGTGAGAGTTAGAGGAGCGGAGGGCTCTAGCAGGGGAGTATTTAGGGAGGGAAAGTTGGAGATAGTATGGTCCCAGGCCCAGAAAGCCTTGTGGATGCAGAGGATCTTGAATTTGATCCTAGCAGGCATTGGGAGCCAGCTGCGTGAATCTAAGGCTGAAGATATACGGTTCATGGGCTTGAAGTCAAGGATAAGTCTTGCAGCCCTATTTTGGATTAGCTGAAGGGGGCCTAGGGAGGAAAGGTGGAGATTGAAGAAGAGGTTGTTAAGTAATGAAGCCTAGAGAGGACCAGAGCTTTGGAGGCAATGAGCTACTGGGGGAAGGTGAGGAAAGGAAGAATGCCTCTGAGGAGGTATAGCTGGAAGTGGGCCTTCTTGGTAAGGTCCATGATGGGAGGGGTGAAGGAGAGAGCAGAGTCAAAGATGCCCCCAAGGTTTTTGGCCACACAAGATGGTGGGGGTAGTGGGCCCAGAGGGGGTGTCCAGAGGGTAGGAGGAAAGGAGGGCGCAGGTGTCTCAATCAGAAGGATATTTGTCTTACTGGCATTAAGACAGAGATTGTTAGCTGCACACCATGCCTGAATGGCAGAGAGACAATCTGGGATGAGAGGGGAGGAGGTAGTAGAGGGATGTTTGAAGGAAAGCTGTGTGTCATCAGCATAGCCCTGGAAGTGGGGAGAGAAGGAGGTGATCAAGTGAGCCAGAGGGGCGAGATAGATATTGAAGAGCCACGGCGATGTAACCCCTAGCGGCAGCGACTTACCATCTGGGTCTAGGCACTTGCACCCTTTTTGGCGTTCCTCTCTCCGATCCTGCTACATGACCATTCTAATGGTCTTCTGGGTTGGTGAGGCAGCTAGCCAATCATGGTATCCTATACTCCAGGTACGTCGGCTACTCTCCTGTGACATTGCCATGGAACCGAAGGCAACGCCACAGGGCTCCATAAAAGGCTGGCACACCTGGGACATGGTGTGTCTTGACGCTCCGTCCAGGCTACTGCGTTTGTTGTTCTCCTGGGCCTGTTACCTGCTCTAGTCCTTGCCAGCCTGTTCTGTTTGTCCCTTGGTCATGTTCTCTGCCTCTGAACTCTCTTGCCTCTGCCTGCTCTGGTCCTCTTCTGACCAGCCCTGTTTCCTCCTGAACCCTGCTTCCTGCGTGTCCTTTCCCCTGTTGGTTCCTTATCGGCTTATCCCTAACCTGTTGCTGTGTTCTTTTGTTACTCCTCATAGGCCTTTTTCCTTATTTCATGTTCTGGCCTTTTTTGTCTCTTGTGTTTTCTTGCTTAGCTCCATTGCATACATGCCAGAGTTGTTTACACCTTCCAGTTCAGTGTTCCCACTGTCTTCACACCACAGAAATACCGTAAGGTGAGCCCATGGTGTGAGGAGCCGGTGTCCTGTCATTCCTGAGTACCATCAGCTCAGGGTGGCGGGGGGCTGGTTTCTCCTGATGCACAGTCTTTTTTATGAAACCTGGCCTCACGTCGCACCAGCTCAACTATCAAGACTCCACGTACCTGATGTCCAAGTGATCAGGTATTTGACAGGCGATAAGAAAGAGCAGGCAGAAAGTGTGGTGGGGGAGAAAGGGCCCAATGGCAACTGGTTAGGGCGGTTAGTGAGGAAAGATGTCAGCCAATCCAGTGCCCGGTCCGTGATGCTAAGGGTGTCACAGAGTTGTAGGAGAGTAAGATCAGCAGGAGAGTTAGAGTCAAGATTTGCTATCATGTCTTCACGGGTTTTCAGGAGAGTAGTTTCTGTGCCTCTGTATGCCCGGAATCCAGATTGATGGTCATGGAGGCAAACCAAAAGGTTCTGTGTGGAAGGTCATTTAGGGGAGGACCAGCTTCTCCAAGTGTTTGCCCAGGAAGGGGGTTGTGGAGATTGCGCAATAGTTAGCTGGTCCTGAAGGGTGAGCAGATTTTTTTTTAAGAGAGGGTGCACAAGGGAGTGCTTGAGGGATAGAGGGAAAGAGCCAGTGGTGAAGGAGTGGTTACAGAAGTCAGCAAGATCCGGGGTGAGAGAGGAGATGTTGTCCTTAATGGTTCTAGAAGAGCAGGGGAGCACCTGTTTGGAGGAGACCTTCATAGAGCGGACAACTTTAGAGATCTTGTCTGGTGCCATGGGCAGGAGGGAGGAGAGTGAGGAGGTTAGAGGGTGGTGGAGGGTGAGTACAGGGTAGTAGAGGATAAGAAAGGGTAGAGGGGGGATAGAGGTCGAGGATCCAAGGGAGGCAACATTACCAGGGTGCAATGAGCTTGCGGCTGAGGAGCCCGCAAAGATAGGTGTATGTGACTGGATCTGCTTTGCCTCAGGGCCTGTCGACGGCATACCGGCCACGACTTGCACATGGGTTTACTTAGCGGGAAACATACCATGAATACGCGGAGGGCACACAAAAGCTGTTGTACGCAGGGACGCGCAAAGGCGTTCTCGTTGTGGGTACTTTGCGGGATCAATGCACACTTTTCCATGAATCAGGCCCTAGATTTGATTACATTAAACAGATCCTCCAGGATATTGCAACATAAAATTGAAAATTTTGCGGCATAAAAAGCCAATTTTGCAGCACAAAATGTTATTTTCTGCAGCATTTTTCTGGTACATTATTTGACTGGAGGGTGTGCTAGAACGAGTCTGTGTATGTGAGGCTGAAAGAGAGCCATGTTTCCACTATTTACAACTTTTGTATTGTATGTCTTAAACATTTCATGGAACAAGTCTCATATGTCCCAGGCATGACAGAACAGTGTGTGTTTTGGTCTACTTTTTTGTTTGAAACCTATGTCTCTTTTATATTACTATCTTTATTGATCAGTATCACTTATAATGGTGTAAACGTTCCCTACTATTTTTTTCAATCTTCCAATCATCCAGTCCTTTATTCTTTCTCAGTATCTTTTTGCCCTGTCCACTTTTTTCAACCCAATCTCTCGTTCCTTCTGCATCTCGTGTCCTTTCTTTCAATCTGCTGCACCTCTTTACCCAGTTGCTTCCCTTTTGCACCCAGTCTCTTCCCCTTGCCCGTATGTCACTCCCTTCTTCCCTCTGTCACTCTCCCTCTATCCTCCCAGTCACTCATCCTCTTTCACCCAGGGGTGAACCGGTCTACAGTGAACTCTGGAGATTTCCCAGCAGGCCTCTGCACCCTGGGCCTCTTTTGTGTGGTAACCTATTTTATCTCTGAATGTTCTCATACGAAAAGACTTGGGCCTGCTGAAAATGTGTAATATGGAGCCACTTCGAAAATGATTTCTAGGGAATCTTTTAGTTCCTAAACCATCCTACATTCACCCCATTAGCTCACCCTCTTCCGCAAGTCACTCCTCTTCTTCCCCCAATTGCACCCCTTTTTCCGAGTTGCTGTCCTTTTTACCCCAATCACTCCACTCTTTCAAAAAGATTTTGGTGCCGAAAACCAGTGCAGCCAATATTGAGACCCAGCCTGGCCCTACTGATGAGACGGCCATTTGTGCTGGCACCATCCATGCTTGCCCACTGAGCCTCCTGGATCTGTCATGTGTAGGTTCACCCCTAGGTGACCAGATACCTCACTTCACCCTTTAAAATATGCCTTTACTTGCTGGGCTGTTCTGCTTACCTGAAAGATGTTGTTCATGAACCAACACTGAACGTACTTTCCTCTGGGTCCTGAGTTGGCAGGTCACTCACCCTTGGGGGTCCCTGTGATTTTTGGTTGTCAGGTTCTGCAGGTCTCCGTCTTTCACATTTCCCCATTGGTTAACATTGGGGTCTGTATCCTGCTTTTTTGTCTCTGCTCCTGGCACTGCTGGATCTTGAACCCTTACTGGATCTCTTCTTCTGAGTCTCCATTGGTGTCCCCTGGGGTCGAATGCTTTCTTCTGTGTACCTGTGGGGAGAAACTGGGGCTTACCTTGCTTTTCTTCATAACTACATACCTTGTCCTGATATTTCCTGTGGGACCTTTTCTTTAGCTTTGAACTCCTACAGGTGATACTGGAAAGTATTTACCTGGCCTGTGGCAATAGTGTAGGGTCTCCCTACCTTAATGCCCCTGGCATTCTTCACCAAGTCCTGGATTTGTAGAGGCTTCCCCAGATTTATTAGGGACTTCTCATTCTGTGCATTACACTCTGGTCTAAGGAAATATATTGTTTCGTTGGTTGAGCTACTGCTTTTCTGCTCAGTGTGCATTATGCCCTTTTGGGCCTAGTGACTGCATTACTAAAATATATACTGGGCCTTGGTAGCTCTCCTGGCTGTGTTGGACATTGTGCTTCCACGTTCTCTACAAATGTATTTTTGGCATGTGCATTAAGTATGATACTTTATTTAGAACTAGCAGGTGTTCCCATTCCCACTACATTCCTAGTTTGAAGTTTGAATATTGAACTAAATCAATGCTACTTTGTGACAATATTGCTAGCCTATCCTGTAGGTGGTAGAGTGAACAAATTGTCTTTGTTTCTGGAGCAAACCACTTAAAGCTGACCATGTGAAAAGCATGAATCCCGTAAATTGATTCCATCTACTTTGAGTTGGAGTGTTGAGATTGCACAGCAACTTTATTGGTGTCCTGATCTACAGCCGAGGCAGCAGCGACCTCAACATGAGTGCAGTATGTGTACGGCTGAAGCATTTAAGCTTTTCCCTATTGAGATGTCATACATCCATCAACTTCTGTGTTAAATAAAGTTTCTGTAATTATCAAGAGAGATTTGCCACGATGTGATGGACAACGTCATTGCGGACACTATTGAAGAGACATGTGACCCGCATTATTACAAAAGCACTGTTTTGTGTTACCTGCATGACTACAAAACTGAGTGCCGCTAATGTCAGCTGGAATGCTGATAGTGTGAAAAGTTTAGGAACAATAAACGGCTGAAATTTTCATGAACAACTTAACTATAGGAATAATAAACATAGAACTACGGCAGAACTACAGAGGGAAGAGCCATGTGGCAGGGGTAAGCAAAGAAGACCGCTTAAAAAAAAGAAGAATTAGGAGAATGTACATTTGATACTTTTTACATTGTCTACAGCATGGAACCTACCCACATGCCACATTTCAGGTTTGTAGCATGTTGGGAAGTATGCTAAATATTTCAAGCAGACACACACACATTTTCCCTTTTATATATTCATAGAGATGTAGTAGGAAACGTGTGCTAAATTCTGTGTGTTATCCCTGGATGACTGTTAATCCTTACTGTCTGTAATATAGTCTTGGGGTCTTTTCTTTAACTCACGTTTGGAAATCTATAAGTATTTTGATTGCCATCAGGTATGGGGCTTACATATTAGGGTAAAGAGTGAGTTAGGCCTTAAAATAGAGAGTTACTGTTGTTCGATTTACACTATGCTCTGCTATCTGTTATGTTTACCTGAGTACTTATTTTTCCATCGTAATCATTATTTTGTAAAAGCAAAAAGAGAAATATCGAGGCTGAGTACCACAAAAGGAAATACACCAAACACAGGCTTATAAAGATTCTCAGATATTTATTCAAATAACTGTACAGTTTACAAAGAAACAAAGTATCAGATAGCTATCTGGCCCTCAGTACATCACAACGAATACCAGCCCTTTCGATGTGAGAAGTGAGAGGTACTGGACGTCTACATATTCACATCTTTTATACAATTCTCAAATGCAATGTCCAGCCCCTCTGCAGGTCAATCATTCTCGGACTAGGGTTTGCGCCGAGTTCGCCTCTAGTTAGACCGACTATATGCATATGGATTACATCTAGTTTATAAAACAACAAGTTACAATGGCAACAGTGTATCTTAGAATTTCACATTAAGCCTTAGTACATGTTTTATACAATGTAGTTCAACAAGTGCTCACATTCAGTATTTAAAAAACATTGTATTAATGTATGCCCGCGGATCAGACTTGTTGGCGCGAGTAATCCTTTGATCTTCAGGTCAAACATAGGACATGGTCTTATTACATGACCCAAACATTTAGCCTACAGGCAGTTTAGGCATTAACCTATGTAAAGGTTGGGACAGCTAAGGTTACGAACAGGAGAACACTGTCCACCATTTTAGAATACACAGTGACTTTGAGGTGGAAATCAAAATGGCGGATGTTCCCAACATGACAGCTAGGTCGATCTAAGGTCAGAAACTTGCAACGCGGATTTCTTTGCAGAGCGACTGGGCTTAGGCCAATATATAAAATAAAGGAGGCATATTATGATATCCCGTTTAACAATTTGTCTGATAATAATAGTGTATGTTTTTTCAGTGTGTTGTATTGTTTTGTGGTGTCTATTGTAATTAATTGTACCTCCCTGCCAGCCTTCTTCCCTCATGAAGTTAAGACTGACTCCTCTGCTATGCTGACACTCTCTTCTACCCTTAGGTTAGATGAGTACACATCCCTCACCAGCGGGTTGGGCACACATCTCCCATATGCATATGCATATAAGCAATCAGCAAGTTTGCCTACATCTATAACAAATATTTTGATCAATGCCTAAAAATTCTGAGGTGATACTATGATATTATTTTATTCACAACTAATTGTAAGGAAATGTTTTCTGGGTCATTAGAAATCTAAGGTCCTGGCCAGATGGGGTGCCAGCTCATATGTTTAAACCCGGCCTGGACCTAAAATTATCTTCCTGACTTCTGAAGAGGCAGTAAATATGTAGGAATCTACAAAAGTGCCCCTCTCCACATCACTTCTCATCAGGGGCATAGGAGACCCATACAATCTGGGGGGACAGGGGACACTTTGGACTTTGCTTTTTTATTTATTTATTGTGTTTTAGTCAAAGAACTCGACTTTTCACAGCATTAAAATAGCAGTACGTATTAAATTACATATATCATCACTGTATAAAACAAGAGAAAAGAAGAAAAGAAAACAGAAGAAACGTAAGAAAAAGAAAAGCAGTTCAGAATATAAAATCCTCCCAGCGATGGACATTTAGAGATCTTTTATAATACTCTCACCTGCGCTTTAAGTGCAGCTGTTTTGTGGAGTTTCGCCAACACATCCTATCCTATTCCACTTGAACCCTCAATGATGGAACATGAGTGAGCCTCTTTACAGCAGTGTATGGGCTGCAATCATACCTCGGCACCATGGAATTCACTGGATTTACATTGATAGCGGAACAAGTGATGTTGTGAATTTTGAGTCTCTGCTTTATTTTTTTCTGGATCACCGAGATGGCTTATGGTGGCTTCTATTAAAACTTGTCTACAACTCTTTATTCAGCTGATGATGGGTACCAAAAATGCAGTTGCATCCCTATTTTAAAACAAGTGTTGGCAACGCCAACCGTTTGGGCTTTAATGTAGGCATGGAAAAGGCACTTGCCAAGCACCGTCATAGTGGTATTAGGTACCCAGTGATGGTAGCAGCTGCAAAATGGTGCAAGTACCTGGACATTTAATAGCAGTGCCTGGCAAATGACCAATACGTATACGCAAGCAAACACTTTCCATTGCTGGTTTTCAGCAGGACTTCAGTGAAGGAAATGCATAGTGCTAATAGAGTGGCTGAAGGCATCCCTGGATAAGACATTTGTATTACACCAGTACTATGTTTCCAGCTCCAATTAAGTTATTAACTACGCAGGGCTTTGTAGTAAACATCCCCAAGTCAGTGGCTTTATCTAAACCAGAACTGGCACTTTACATGCCCTTTATAGATAATTCTAGTGTTTTTCTAAAGGAATAAGTTATGGCGTAAAATGAGTCTGCGGCCCGCGTGGCATCCATCCACCAAAAACCCATGCTAAAATGGGCCAAATAACATGATGCTGTGTCGCAAGGTAAGATGCCACGCACCCTGGCACCATCTCCCACTACAGGACAGGTCAAAGGTGAATATATACCTCATTTAAGGTTAGTCCTGACTTCAGACCTAGCCTGCAGGTAGGATTGAATGTAAAGGGAGTTGGTGCAGGAACAGCCTGCTGTGACAGTCTCTTCCAGGAGAAGAACCAGACAGGAGTGCAGATGACACTGGGGAAGTGGGAGAGCGCCGAGCCCGAGCTCCCACGTTCCCTCTAATAAAACTTCCACATGCCGGCCTGCACCTGGGAGAGGGGGGGCCACTGTGTGTATTATCAGTCCCAATCAATGCGCAGACAGATATGGTGTAGTATATATATATATATATCTACAATTATTTCAACAAGAGACTTCTAATCATCCTCGTGCAGGCCCCGTGAGCATGGATCAAGCATTAGAAGAAGACGCATTCGTGACTGCACCCTTTATCTTGGAACATGAGGCGAGGCACCATTCTTCCCTGTACAAATCTCCCCTCTGTACCCTTCTCTACTACACATTCTCGTCTGCTGTACACCCTTTTCTCCCAAGTCCCTTCCCTGCACCCCACACTAAGTCACTCCTTGCCCCCTGCACTTTCTCACTTGTCTGTACTTCTCTCTCATTTGCAAAACCCAAAGCATCTCCTATGCCATTTCTGCCCTACACCACTCTCCCTGTGTTCTGGTCTTTCCTGCACCCTTCTCTCCCCAACACACACTGGTCACCCCGTTCTGCAAACCATCCCTATCTTCCCATCTCCCCCGTCCCTTGCTCCTCTCTTTTGCTGTCCTCTGCACCCTTTCTACCCTTTTTCACTTTGCAGTCCCACAATCTACTGTACCCCATTCCCTCGCTTCCCATTCCCCCATGGCCAGCACCCCACACAACTGTCATCTGTACACTTACTCAGAACTTTCTCCTCAGTCGTCAGAGCACCCTCACTATCCTGGCTTACATTTCACAGGTTTTCTCTTGCACGCCTTGCATGACCAACCACTCCATATAGCTTCTCAGAATAAGCTGGAACCGGCATGCCAGATCCATGACCTTAAAATGGCCCATTGATACCTGCAAGCATTAACTCTTAAGAAATAGTCAGGAGCATGGATATTTGGAAGGGGGGGCAGACACAGAAGTCACTAAATCCACGTACTGCCGAGGCTCTACCCCCAAAATCTGATCGCACTGCGACCACTCAAGTACGCTGACAGAAACAGCCAGGCTGAATAAAACAGGGTGCAGCTTAGCCAAGACCTACAGAAGATCAGCGCTTGATTTCTTTTTCGAGATGCGCAGGACAGGCACCAAAAAATGGTTTATTTTGGGAAGAGACAGAGTTCCCGTCTGTGCTGGTAATAGTTTGTTTTATGGAATATAATTACATTTTGGTCATAGCGCTTCATGCTAGATGCTTTCAGCTTCTAGGCAATGTAATAGCAGGTATTATTACCCTCATTTGAACGGTGCTGAATTTATGAAAGGTTATGTGGACCCGGCTGCTGCTGGGTTTGAACCAGCGAAATGCAGGTAGCCCTCATGTCAGAGACCAAGCTTTAGGTGTGGTACCATCCAAACCTCAAGCAGGTGTGAGTTGGCGGGGAGAGGTGGAGGGGTGTGCCTTAAGGCCTACTGATATAGTATACATCAAGTGTTTTCCCTTGCCTACCATAGACATTACTATGGAAAAGAGCACATATCCCACGTAGCGGCCCTTCTTGAGATTAGCTCATCCTCATTTTACTTTATATGGTTTCATGAGGATTTCATATACAACGTCAGGCTGATATCTCAGGCAGTGTCTGCACTTTGCAAGCCAGGCCTGGGGTACAGGGACATCTTGGAGAAAATCCAGTCTTCGCCAGATTGTGTGATCCTGGCCGCACTGTGCTTTTTTTCTCTATAGGTTTACTTGGGATCACCTAGAAGTGACTCAGTTGGCAGTGTACACTATAACCAAATGCTTCAATCGTAAATGTTCCAACAGAGTTTCTTGTTGCTCCATGAATGCTAAGCATGTTGAGTGTGTGTGAAGAGGGACAAAGTGTCACAGCAATAGATGTCACCTCCAGTTGGGGGACCGTGTCTAATTTTGGGAAGCAGTTATAGATATATTCATAGAACTTGTAATGTTTTTTTGCAGAGAAACTTGTTTGGTGCAGTCAGCGTGATCTAACTCTAAGGAAATAAACTAGAAACAATCTCAAAGTAACCTGACAGTTTAGGGGCACCTGTGTAAGCAGCAAAAATAATCGTCACGTCCTTCTCCTTAAAAAAGGCAATACATAATATATTAAACAGTGTTGTGCCTGGCATTTGTATAGAAACTGCATGTACATGTCAATACCAGCTCCCATTGTGCACCCTTGATCCTCCGCTGTATCAGTGAATGGCCTCCGTATTTTGTTTGTGCAGCCTTGCAAACCCATGTTGGCCAATGCTTGGATCTTAAATGTGAGCCCTGGCTGCCCAACCGTAAGGAACGAACAAGGAGCTGTTCCAATGTGATGTTCCTCTTTGGCAGGGGCACACTTTTATGAATTGACCAACCTGAGGGTGGCAGGGCCTCAGGTTTTTCAATTCATGAAAGTGTGCCAACGTCAGATATACAGTTTCTAAACACACGCAGTGTGTTGCAAACTGATCAGGGAATCCTGGCCTCTAAGAGGCCGGCATTCACATCAGTTTTGCAACGCGCTGCCCGTGTTTAGGAACTGTATATCTGATGTTGGCAGTGGCACATTCCCTCTAATAAATCCTCCCCATGCTGCCCTGCACCTGGGATAGGGGGGCCACGCCACTTGACCTACTTTACGGTAGCTGAGGTCTCAGGTGGAGGTCGAGTCGCAGTCGGACTCAGAGTCTGTCTCACTCTATAACACACTCTGTCAGAGTCACTGGAGCACGCGTTGCTGCCTGGCTTCTCCTTCGTTCTGGAAAAACGAAGGCTGAGGCTGCGCAGCAGTGCACTGCGCAGGCAGGGCACGTGCAGTTTGTTCCCCGGCCTGGGCACGTTGATTATGCGCAGGCGAGGGGCACCGTAGCAGAAGTTGCAGACAGTCTACTTTAACTTTAGCAAGCTGGCATTGTATTTTACATGTTGCAGATACTTGCCTGGTGTTCCAGGACCGGCTAAACCACCTGTCCCTTCAAACTGGCTGAATTCAGATGTTGGTAGTGGTGATCCCGTTGAAAGCAAATTAGATCACATATATTCTGGCGGTAATGAGGGATTACTAGTCCGCCCACCCCATTCTAGATTATGAAAAACCTTTGGCTTTTCGTGAGGGTGAAGCTGATCCCAAGAAGGGTGGCACCCCTCAAATGAGGTTGATGTGAGAGGTGTGGTGCTTACATTTTGCGCTTTGCAAAAACACATTTTGGAGAACCACATAGATTTATGCTTTATAAAACCCAAGCATTCATAAAATTACACAATTCTGTGGCAGACATTTGATGGCCGTCAGAAGAACAGAAGGTTATGTAGGCACACCCAACATGTAACTTCCCCAGCCCTAGCACAGTCTCAGCAGTACCAACATCTATAATACTTCTGGAATATTATAAATCAGTTTTTCTTTTACTGCCCGCAGAAAGATACATGGACGCACCCGACCCACCTGATACGCGACTGCCTCTACTCCCCCAGCTCTGCCTTTCAATGACAGCATAAGAAATGCACGCATTTCAATATTATGCGACCCCCCCTCCACCTACCAGTGCTGTGATGCAGCTCCATTAACCCCTCCCCTCTTCTCTCTCCCGGCCGTGTATCGCCCCCTCTTTGTACTAGGCAGCGTATGCTGGTTCCCCAAATATTGGACTGAGTATTGTATAGCACCAGGAATATGCCAAAAGTGCTACAATATCGCCATGAGGGGAAAACCTTTTCTTTTGGAACCAGGCACGTCTTTCAAGGTGAATAATTTATTATCAAAATGCTTCTAAAAATATCTCATAGGAGGACACAGAGTGTCGGCATGGTGACTGATGTGGCCAAGAAGGGACAGCAACGCTGACACAATGGCCTGGCAACAAAAGCGCACCCTGGCATTGACCGTCCGAGGGAGTGGGGGCATCCGTGGCAGTGGCACGCGCAGCTCTTCATGCAGAGGCAATGGCTCGCCTGGGGAGGGGCAAGAGTGGCACCACTGCAGTGGAAGGGGGGTGGAGGGTGCGCAGGGTGCCGCTGTGGCACTGCATACCGCGGGGAGCGGTGGGTGAAGCACCTTGTGTGGCAGTGCATGCATTGTGGCCAAGGGGTGAAGGGAGAAGGCAGGGCTGGCAATGGGGCATTAGGGTGAAATGAGTCAGAGGGGTGTGTGTTCTGGCATTACTTGCGCTTGATGGGGGAGAGAAAGGGTGTGTCTTCACACAGTGCGTGCAGTGGGGGGTGCAGTGAAATAGATGGGCTCTGTTTCGTCACTGTATGCAAGTGTTAAAGGGAACTAGGGTGCATGTGTTCTGGGGTGCTTTCTTTAGGCGTTGCATGCATTATGTTGGGTAGTGTGGGTGATCTAACAATACATGCATTGGGGAAGAACATTATATGGTGGGTTTGCTGGCACTGCATGCATTGTGGAAAGAAAGGTCGATTTTGTTGGGGCACTGAATGCAGTGTTAAAAATATGGTGTGGTCTGCCACTGAATGCGAGCAAGGAAGATAGAGCGATTGTGAACGGGGGCAGTCAGCAATGCGCCCCCCTTCCTCGCCACAGCCCTTAACTCAGGACTACAGCGACAAAGACACCGGATGAAAAGGTGGCGTGTTCAGGCACTGTGTTTACTGGGCAGCAGGGAGAACACCCGGCGTGCTCTGTCACTACGGGCAAAGGGCGGGGGCGTTCTGGTCCTGGACCCAGTGAGGTGTTTTATGGCACCGCAGGAATGAGACACACACACGTGACATTGAGGTGAAGGCGCTAGAGACACTCATTCTGGGGGGGATAAACGCTATTATATCCCCCCACGTAAAATTGTGGGGTGATTTGTCACCCCCCATCCCCACCTGTCCTACGCCCATGCTTCTCATCCCTCTCTCCTTGACACTGAATGGAAGCTAGTTACTACATTTTGATTATGCCATCTGGAAGCTTAGGCCTCATGGTCCTCTCCGATTGTCGCGTGTTGGTTCTACAAATTGTTTTGACACCACTCTGACCCACCTGGTTGACATCTATATGAAAACAAACAGGCAAGATATTTTCTCTGCTTCGTTGATCACGCTCTGCATTCTGTTCTAAGAGGTTAAGAAGGCCTGATATGAGTAGGTTTCTAGAAAGAGCAGCGTGGGTGCTTGTGGTAAAGACATTCACCTTCTGTCCGTTAGAGACAGGTTTCCAAAACAAAAACCTAGCAACCTGTGCCATAGAAACAGGGTATACTCAGAAATATAAAATTAAAGGTGGCGCCGGCATTGATTCAACTAAAAACCTGAATATGCAAAAAGAGTTTTACTTTGACTATGAAATAAAGTATGTCATAAATGAGAAGTGTGTCCCAAAATGGGACAACCGTTTCACTAACAGAACCTGTCAGGAACAAATGACGAGATTAAAGGTTGCACTGTTTGGTGTGTGGTGGAGTGCACACCAAGTTTAAGCGTTGTTTTATAGGAACATTTGAAGATGTTTAGTAACATCTAGAATCTGGAGAAATAGGTATGCACGTGCAAGTGGTACATGTTGTTAGATCTAAGTTGCTCCATCAAGAAGGGCGAAAGCCCCTTCTCGTCCAACGCTCATCAGCATGGATAGTTCTGCATTCAACTCGGTTAGCGGTAACACGTGGGGCATCAATTACATTATGATAGCATGTATGTTTAGCTGCTGACAATGCTATGTGGATTACATCATAATAACTGTTCCATGGTATGCTGTTAAATGGAGGGAGGGTTCACCATTCAGAAAACAGAAGTCAGACATGGCTTGAAGCCGTGCACCATGTTGGCTCCCTTCCATCTCCTAGAACTACTATTGTCCATGCAAAAAGAGGTCTGGAAGTCCTTCTACTGAGAGCGAACACAGCCAAATAACCTGTTCTTTGTGAAGGTGCCCACTTGGGGGGGTCTACAACCCTGTTTTAGCTCACTGTACCTTTCACAGAGGTGAAATATCCATTTGCATATCAGTCTGGTCCCACCCACTTGGGCAGTAAAGAACCGAAATGCTAGGCAATTCTCCTCTGAACAAGAGTGCCAACAGCAACCCCAGAAACATGTTTCGTCCTACTCGGGCCTCATCAGTGACTACAGTGAGCTAAAATGTGACTGCGAAATCTGAAGTGGGTACCTTCCCATAGAGAAGGTCATTAGGCCATGTTCGATCTCGCCAGTACCTCTTTTTCTATGTTTAAGGAACTTTAGGTTGGTCACCCTAAGCTACTTAGGGTTATCCAGACGTGGAGCCCTTGCTTACTGTGCTCAGAGAGGCACAGCTCCACCTCACCGATGAGGCCTGACAAGGCCGAAACACGTTTCTGGGGTTGCTGTTGGTACTCTTGTTCAAAGGAGGATTGCCTAGATTTTCCGTGCTGGATTGCTCAAGTGGGCGGCCACAGACTGTAATGCAAATGGATATTCCTCTTTGTGAAAGGTACAATTAACTCAAATGTGACTGCAGACTCTCGAGTGGGTACCTTCCCATAGAACAGGTCATTAAGCCGTGGTCATTCTTGCAGAGGGGCACCTGTACCTCTTTTTCTACTATTGCACATGATGCAAATATTTTACACCTAAGAAGTACATTCACATAGGACTTTTGTCATTGCCCTTTGGGCACCCTCTTATTTAGACCTTTTAAAAGTCATGGCCTATCCATTAATATGAACATGGTCAACCATGCTCACATGACACTTGGGATAGCCCTAGAACCTCTTGAGGCCCTCAGGCACTCACACTTTGCATGCCTATTTTCTAATACAGCGATCTCTACTCTACTACCTCATTTTCCGTCCCATATGTTACTTGAAAACATTTGCTTTTCTTCTTTTTACATTATGCTATTTTCTGGACATTTTATCCTAGGCAGATTAAGGTCCTTCTCTCACTGGACGGGACTTCAATGCACCTTAATTCAGACAAGGTTTACACGCTTTGAGACTACTGCAGTGGCGAGCTGTCATGGTGTAAAATATCCAATATTAGTACCCGGCGGCCACATTCCATGGGATAAACTTAACGTGGATTGGCTCATTTCCGAGCCATACCATAGTGTAACCCCGTGGATGCACTTAAATGCATTGCGCGCAGGGTACACCCTCTTCTTTTTTTTTCTGGCGACCATGGAAAGGGAGAAGGGATCACACGTAGTCCCTTCTCCCTTTTCCAAGATGGCAGTTTCCTCCGATTCATTAGCACGGAGCAAGTTGGCCCAAAAGGGCTCCCCTCTGCTCCATACTAATGGAGCAGTGCGCGCATTCTAGTGTTCCTAGAACTAACGTGTACTGCAGCGACACCTTTTCAAACGGCAAAAGAAATACAGCTTAAAACGTTTTCATCAGCGCATTAGTATTCCGGGACTGCAAACTCGGGAAAACTAGTATCCTGAGACTAAAGACCCCGGAATACTAATGGCAATAACCGCCTTGCCGACTGGACATTACCACCTTAAGGTCCTGGGTGCATTACCTTACCTTACCTCACCTCACCATTACCGTTTCAGCGGTTATTGACATAATAATAATAATTACTGAAGGCTTTTGAAGGCTTTCTACAAAAAATAAAGGACACTCCATATATGACCTTGGTTTATGTGAACAATGCCATCCGCCACTCATGGATACCAGCAGGTTAACAATGATTAATGAATTAACTTAATTTCTTCTAAAAACAAAGGACTAAAGAATAAACATTCTAAAAGCAAAAAAATTGGTTCTGGAAAAGAGACTCATAAAAGGAGTTCGTTTCTGAATGTCTGCCTCAGGCGCAGGCATAAAAATGTAACTATGCCTCATTTTTACTGTAAATAATCGGTGATTCCCATACATATTCAAGAACACGTTTGTCCACACACAAATATTGCAATAATTCAACAGATTATTTGGAGGGCTATCCTTATTAGTTTTAAAAGAGTGATATTTGTCTCAAATAGCATCTAAGAATTTATAAGGATCCATTAGGTGTGCGGGGTTATAGTACTAATATGTTAAAATATCAGGGGGAAATTATCAATATCCTTTGTTGGTTTTGTTTGGTTCAATCAATCCGGCTGGAGCTGCTTATACAATATCTTACACAGTATTCTTGACTTACTCAATATCTTTGGCTGATGTGTAGAATTAAATTGTGCCCAAGTAAGAAAATATTTTTTCTATACCACATTACTCTAGAAGTAAGTGCATGAACTATTTGTTTTGGGTCTTTCATGAATACGTTAAGGTTTATTTGAAAGTAATAACGTATGTGTTGAATGTGATTACAACGGATCAAATCCTCTTAAAAGTTGGACAATTGAAGATGTGCGCTTTTAAGGAACATAGATCCCGCTCTGATATGTTATGTGAGTTGTGAGCTGCCAGCGGCTGCGGTGGGAATAATGTCTCCCTTTTTCAAATTTAGACTTAGTCTTCAAGTCAAGGGACTGACCTATAAATGGGCTACAAACACTGAGATCACTGCTGTCTGTGTGGCAGTAAGGCAATAGAACCATTCCACCATATCCTCTTTTATTGCCTTATGTATGAAGATGAACATACAAAGAATTGCTGAATATGCATTTAACATGTGAGTCATCAACATTTCACTGTCTGATTATGGAACAACTTGTAAGAGACGCTTTTTTTTAGGAATGTACAACAATGGTGCAAACCTTGATGTTTGATCAATAATTTATTACTGACACCCGATCCCATAGGAGACATAGCACAAAGTTATCAAAAGGCATAGTTGTAGATAAACATGGATTAATTCTTTAAAGGACATTTTACAAATGAAAACTGTTTTTCCTGGCAAAGTAGACATTAAAGACATACTGTAATATTCTCCAGTTATGTTTCTATCATCTGTTCTTACAGGCAAAAGATGACCAGAGACAAAAAGTTCTGCCAGTCTAAAAACCCTCACACAAGATTGATTTGTAGATGTCAGGGGGGCAGGGATCCACAGGGGAGCCATTCATAGAAATCCCAATGACCTCCGGTGATGTCCTGGGAAGACACAATAAATAAGTGCCAACAAACAGTTATCTGAGCAAAAGCAGGGGAGCCATTCATAGAAATCCCAATGACCTCCGGTGATGTCCTGGGAAGACACAACAAATAAGTGCCAAAAAACAGTTATCTGAGCAAAAGCACCTTTTATTAAATTTACCATTGAAAATATATCAATCAGCTTAGACACCACTTCCAAATATTTCGCTAGTCCATGAGCACACAATCAGGAGCTATCTGGGAACAATCAAACTAGGAATTTTCTACTAAAACAAAGTAGGAACATGGTGTCAAGATATAGTAACACACATGACTAATGCACTATTTGCTCCTCATCCAAGCCATGATGTCATACACCTACCTGAAACTCAATCTGACAAAGATGGAGTTTTGTCTCCTAGTAGACCCCACAGCACATGCCCAAGTTTGGAATTGGTTGATGGAGATGAAGCTTGATGGATTCACACCCCAACACCCACCCATTGCAAAATATCCTGGCTTTACCATCGACCATGATATCTCACTAAAATACATATTGCCAAGAATATCCAAAGAGTATGGCCCCAGAATATGCTCCGCTGAAAAGTCCAGCACTTCATCCCTGCTCCAAGTTTCAGAACAGTTGTCAAAGCTCTGGTCCCACCTGGACAGTGGAAACACCCTACTTGCAGGAGTCAAAGATGCAATCTGGGCCACTTTGAAAGCCGTTAGATATGGTGCAGGATGTCTCATCATATCACTAAGGACATTAGACCACATCACTCTCATCCTAAAGGAACTACACTAGCTATCCCTTCAAGTAGTCAACAAGTTTAAGACAGCCTGCATCACTTACAAAGCAGACACAACCAAAACACCACTCTACCTGGACAAGGAATTCATCATCTACGAAGTCAAAGGCGTCACCAGAACCAATGACATCACCAGACTGCATACAAAGAGCTATGAGTGGAAAAACTATGAAACATGCCTTTTCCTTTTATGTACCCTTTCTCTGTAACAAGTTGCTGTTAAGTATATTTTCATTTTTATGTTAATGTTAATGTTAAAGTTGTTTATATAGCGCACCGTCCCCAATGGAGGTGGTCTCCAGGCGCACAGGCGGATCTGTAAAGAAAGGTGGATGGGGTGGGTTAGTGGGTGAAGAGGGCGTAGGAAAGTGAGAGATGGTGTACTGTTGGCAGCTTCAGTTCGGTTTTCACCGTGCGCTGAGCTTGGGTGTGCAAATAGGATCGAAGCGGGACCTCGCGTGCTGTTGTTGCGATCTGTGTGTTGGTTGTTTGTTGTTGCAGTGTGGTGAAGTCTGTGCGGTTTGCTGTGAGAGAGGTGGTTGTGTTGTTTTTGTGTGAATTAAGTAAGCAGAAATTAGAGGTTTTGGTTAGTGAGTTATATGTCTCATAATCCCTGTAGTTTAGTTTATGTATCAGGTAGTCATAGTGGGTTGGTATATTCTCTCTCTTGGTTTAATGATTGTCTAGTTTCGGTGGTGATACTGCGGATCACCACTATGTCAGCAGATAAAATGGCATAGTACCCCAGGTTAGGTGAGCATTGTCCCTAGATCGATAGTGGGGTTTTATTATCATTACCCAGCTTCTTTCTATCTATTTACTGTCGGTAGTTCATTGGGTAGTATAAACTTCTCTTCCCTTTTCTGACTGTCTAGTTTCAGAGCTGGGGAAAAGTTTGGCCCCCAGCTAGGCTGTTGAGCTTGGTACACCCAGGCTGCGGGCATAAATCCTGCTTAGGTGGTGGAGTTATATTATCTCTCCCCGTTCTTTCCTATGCATTACTGTCTATGTTCCATTGCTGCCTGTGCCCACGAAGTTGCCAGGTGCCATTGCTGGGTGATACCTTGCTCTCCCTTCAGATTGAAAGATGGGTGTTCTAGTTACAATTGGAGAAGATTGTTTTAATTGATAAATAGTTATGTTACATGTCCATATATCCTTATGGATAAGGGTTGATGATTTAGGGAGTCAGTGTAGGTTTTCCTCTCGGCCTAGTTCCTCAGTGTATGTCCCTATGGACATTCCATCTGGTTATGGGGTGAAGAGCCATGATTTGAGGAGTTTCCTGAATTGTAGGTGATCTCTTGTGTTCCTTATGTTCTTTGGTAGTTCGTTCCAGGTTTTTGGGGCAAGGTGAGAAAAGGAGAATCCTCTGAGTTTTCTCTTGTCGCCGCTGGATCTGAGTGGCCTTGCAGTGTGATGGACGTTTAGTTTTCTTCTGATGAACTCTGCGCTTTGGTCGTGGATTGCTCTGTGAGTTATGCACATTGATTTGAACTTGACCCTCTGTTTGATGGGTAGCCAGTATAACATTTTCAGCGCTGGTGTGATGTGTTCTCTTCGAGCTTGTTTAAGGAGCAGTCTGGCCGCCGCATTTTGTATGCGCTGGAGTTTATTTAGGAGTCATTCAGGGAGGCCTAGATATAGGCTGTTGGTGTAATCTAGTTTGGACATGATGAGGGCGATGACGGCAGTTGTTTTGTTGGCGAATGAGGGGAATGGTAGGATCCTTTTAACCGATCGCAGGAGAAAGAAGGATATCTTGATTAGGGCGTTTACTTGTGGTTCTAGAGTGAGTTCATTGTCCATCAGGACTCCCAGGTTTTTTATAGTTGATGATGGGGCTGGAGTTTCACCAACTTCAGTTGGCCATGGGATGTAGAGGTTGTCTTCTCCGTTTCTTGTGATGATCATTATTTCTGTTTTGCCTGGGTTGAGTTTGAGGTAGTTTAAGTTCATCCAGTTGTATATTTCACAAAAGCAGTTCTCTAGTGTTGCGTTGTCTTCTTGTGGGTCTTGTATTTTGTAGATTATTTGTGTGTCGTCAGCGTAGTTGTAGCAGGTGAGGCCATGTCTTTCGATGATGTTATTTAGCTGTGACAGGTAGATGTTGAATAGAAGTGGCGAGAAGGATGATCCTTGAGGGACTCCGCATGATTATTCTCGAGGGCTTGATTTGTAAGGTTTCATCCATATTGTTTATTTCCTATTCGTTAGGAAGGATCTGACCCAAAGTAAGGCGTTGTCGGTGATTCCGAATTCTTCCAGTCACATGATGAGGATGTTGTGGTTGACTGTGTTGAATGCTGCAGAGAGGGCTAGAAGAATCAGAACTGTGCTGTTGTTTATGTCTGCGTTCGCCTTTAGATCGTCCCAGATTGAAATAATTGCTGTTTCAGTTCCTCTCATTGTTCTGAAGCCTACGTGTGCCTGGTTTAATAGGTGATGTTCTTCTATGAAGTCTTGGGTTGTTCTGTATATGTGCGTTTACAGGAGTTTAGCTGGGTAGGGGATGTTGGAGATGGGTCTGTAATTGGAGAGGTCATCTGCGTTTCCTGTTGTGCCCTTGAGGAGTGGTTTCATGTATGCTGATTTGAAGGCTTGAGGCACTCTTCCTGTTGAGATGGATTGGTTGAGCACGTCCCTGTAGTATTCCATTGGTGTTCCTTGTGCAAGGATTGATTTGTAGATGTCAGGGGGGGCAGGGATCCACAGGGGAGCCAGATTTGTTGCTTTGGTTTACGAGTTTGATGAAAGTCTCCACTGATATGTGTGGGAAATTTCGGAGTTTGTTCTGGTGTTCCTTGCATCGGTCAGTGTCTTCAGTGTAGTGGTTGCATGGTCTGTTTTGTATGGTTTGTTGGATGGTCATC